>NC_141873.1:305186042-315186042 GCF_056163025.1 Triticum urartu | reverse complement strand
CTCTTTCTTTTCGTCGGATTTATTCCGCGATCGCGATCTCAGATCCGATCTTCGTTCTAGTTTATCTTCTCGCCCGTTTATCGGAATCAGGTGATTCAAGCGCCTGGAGTTTCATTTCGAAACCGCCGTCCGTCTAATCAACTTAAACAAGTTTTGCTACTATAAAATTTTGACCTAGTTTCAACTTGCTAGAACCGAGTTGTTTTCTTCCGCCGTTTGTTTTCCGTTTCTTTGTTCGGTTCGTTCTTTCTTTGCAACCGGAGTTCTTAAATTGAACTTTCTGGTTCGTTCTCTTGTTCGAGTTTTACTTGTGCATTAGATGAGTACTTATTGTGTGGTTACTATTGCTTGCTTACGCTAGATTGACCGGAGTGTGACGAGTAGATCTATCAAGAGTTTTAAGTGCGAATCATCTTCATCTACATTGTAGGCAAGTTCACACTTTGATCATACCTTTTCTACAACCCATGTTTTATTGCATTAGATCAATCCTCTCACATTGCATGATTAGGATCTAATTAAATTGTGGGATGGGAAGTAGATGAGGTAGTACCTATTACCTGTATTACTATCAAACCTTTGGGAGTTACTTCTACGTTTGCTTATTATGCCATGCTATGCTAGTAGACGTGGATTGGGTGAGTGATATCCATGACAGATGTGAGTTGATAATTTTAATGGTTTATCTAAGGTGGCAACTTAAAGACACATCTGGGTGGATTGAGGCACCTGATGTCTATCAGGACTTGCCTGTTTTTTTTATGGACCGCCACCCAGGCTCAAAGGGATCATAAGACCTTTCATGCTAGAAACTTCCGTGTGCAGCCACAAGCCATTATGGGCTCTGGCATAGTTGACTAAGTTGTGTGAACTCTTACAGTGGTGGACTAGCAGATGTAGGGGATGTAGGTGTACCGGTCTACCCGATCGTAAGGTGCTAGCGCTTCTGAAAGACTATGTCTCGGTCATCCGTTTCTCAAACACCATGTAGTGCGAGAAACCAAATGGAGGCGATCGAGTCTTGTGGGGAAAAGTGCGCAAACCTCTGCAGAGTGTATAAACTAATCATGATTAGCCGTGTCCCCAGTTATGGACATCTTGAGTATCTAGTTCTTGGATTATCTTGTTGATCTCATCACGTTATTTTAAATGAATATTGTTGGGTTTAATGATGTTACTTAATTGGGATTGAGAATGCTGTCAACCATTCTCAATGTTCAACAACCACCATGATAGTTAAATAAATTTATTCCTTTGCAGTAGGGAAAAATTGGCTTTACGCAAAAACCTTATAACCATAGAGCTTTTCCACCAGCCAAATATGCATGTAGTGATAGCCATTGTTCATCATTCTCTATGGTGTGAATTTGCCAGTACATTCAAATGTACTGACCCGTTTTCGGGCTGCAACGTCTTATGTTGCAGGTTTCTTACGACGAGTAAGTGATACGTTAGGGTTACGATTTCTACACTCAACTTTGTCCTTGGTGTTGATGGGAATCCACAACCTTGTTGCTTCCGCTTTTTGGATTGAGGTAATAGTATTTACGTTACTTTATACATGTGATTTACCTCTGTTATAAATCCTTCGAGTACTGTGTGTGTCAGCATACCGATCCAGGGATGACACCTAAGCACAGAGACTTGATCCATTCGGGTCGGGTCGCTACAACATATTTTTGCTAGACTGGAGCAGACTAGTTCTTTGGCCACTGGAATCTACTTATTATCAGTGGGAGTTGGGTTTCTCTGTGCTGGAGCAGTATCTATGAAAGCTAGAGTTGGTTTATTATCTCCTGGCGTTTGGATCTTTTGCAAAGACCTGGTTTGTAACCCTTCAGATTCTAACATAGCTGTCTTCCCCTTGCATGCCTTATATAGAAGAATGGTGCTTCAATTGTAAAACATGCTACAACAAAGATGGAATAGGTACTAAAGAATAGAAAGGCATTACATATTGACATGTATTCCCTCCATCCAGATACATCAAGTTTTATCCATTTCTGCGACATGTAATCTGGACGGAGGGAGTATGACGTAAGAGCTAGGGATACGACAGGACAACAGTGTAAAAAACACTACTTGAATGTAAAACTGTATGCTAGTGGAATACATTACAGAAAAACACTAAGGCAACATATGCGTGTATGATTGGGAAACTAAGATGGAATTGCAAGAGACCACTAGAACAACACTTCAATGTAAAAAAAGAACATGGTATGGTAGATAGATGAAGTACATGCTGATGAATAATAATGCATAAGATATTGAGAAGCCTAATGTCCAAACTAACCAGATGGCATTGCGATAGAGTAGAATGACAGTACTTGAATTTGAAAACATGTTGTCATTAATGGAATAGGTACTGAAAAACAAGAAAGCATGCCATATTTACATGCATGATTAGCAGGCGAAGCACAAGGCATTGCAACAGAGTAGATGCACTCCAGGACATTATATGCATGTTGTACCCATATCAAGGGCCAAGTTAGAGCAAGAACCTTATGGGGTGAATAGGATTCATCATCTTTCCGCAAGTCTTGTGAAGAACTGCCTTTACATGTTCCATCATATTGGGTATCATTGACGTCAAGTTTGTTGGCTGTTACATTGCTCTGTGAGGTTCTTGTGGATAAATCAGTGTGTGCAATTATATCTGACATGCATGGAAGACAACTAGTAGTTAGATTTATGTAATGGGTGCCTGTAGGAGATGTCATAAATAGTAGGAGTGGGGTTAACTAGCAGTAACAGGTCTCAAAAACTAAAGGGAGAACACATATGAAAGCTATAGAATATGTATCGTCTGTACTCGAGATTAACTAGATGGCACACAAAAGTATTAAGGAACAACATAGGTTATACTGGAAGTGGTATAATACTATAATCACCAGCATGTGGGATAGCATTGGCTGATGGATGATAACAATGGAACAACGTTACCTAAAGAACAAGTCTCTTAGCTGAACTACGGAACAACGTTAACTCTTGAACAAGACCCGTAAGAGATCAGCATGAATATACAATGAAATGTGGTAATCTATTTTCCATGCTTAGATGAATAACAAAGCCATAAATGTTGCACACAAGTAAGATGAGGGTACAGCCTATCTGCCGCCATCCATATGAGTGAGTATCATGTGCTGACTTGTCGATGGCCCTGCAGTTGTTGTGGTTGTCCATGTCGGGCAGGCGCATTCGATGCAGGGAACTGTTGAGTGGGGACTATAGCTCCCTTCTGGTGTATGCTTCCCTTGTTGGAGCAGCTACGGTGAGTCTGAAGACAGTGTGGCTGAAGATGCAGAAAACACATAATGTTAAGAACGACACATCTCTCTGATTTGAAGAAATACCCTAAGAGATCAACAACAAGGTACGAGAGTGGTCACACGTCTGTTGACTCTAGACTAAATTGGGGTCACACCATTTTATTTTACTTTGGTACAGTCCGATGTATGCCGGATGGCTTGATGGCCGTCTTGTGCCTTCAGGCTGACACTGTTCGGAATCTTCCCCGAAGAGCCAGCGACCACCGGCAGAGCAGCCTGGCTCCGCCGTCCGTGGCCCAACCAAAACCCCGCTCCCCGCCGCACCGCACTATCGTGGTTGCGCCACCCCCGGGCCAATCCACAAAGACTCGCCATCATCCAGATCCGGCGGCGGCAGCACCTTCAACCCACACAACTCTAAGATAGCAATCTAAGCATTGCTTCCGCGACGAACTTGAGCCCCACACCCTTACATTAGACACCAGCCAACCGATAGCCTAGGAGCTCTGCCGGCTCGAGGGGTGCTGCTTCCCATTGGGAATCGATTGGCCCAGAATAAAAATTCAGACAACTGATGCCTAAATAAAGTGATTTGAGATGAGGGTGCGACCTATCTGGCGGCCCGGTGAAGTAGGCAGCTCCAGCTGCCTAGTTGGTGAGGCCGGCGTGGTTGCGGTGGCTACCGGCGGCAGGGAAGAAGAGATGTTGCAATGGTCAACGGCTACGGGGAAGCAGCGCCGGGGCTCTGGATGGGTCCAAAGTTGGAGCCGCACCGGCGCCGTGAACAATGGCGGGGGTGAATCGGCTCCGGTACGGTTCACGCGGCCGTCGTCGAGGCAGCTCCGGCAGGACAGAGTAAGAGGCACATGGCCGAGTGCACGACGGCAAATGGACAGCGTCTTCGGGATTAGAGAGGAGGGCGGCTGTGAATTTGGTGCGGTGGGGGCGCCATGGAGGAGGGGATGAGGTTTCACGGCTCGGGAGAATGGGGCTTCCAGGGAGAAGGTGATTTGGCGCCCACGAGGTATGAATGGGGAATTGGGAGGGGGAACCATGTCTTACGGACGCATTTGTCTAAAATGTGGGAGGGAGTTACAGTTCTGCCCCTGCCTTTAGGCTTCTCGGCTTGGGTCTGTGTACTGAGGGTCAGGGATAGTAGAGTAACTTTGCTTCTCCCAAATAGTGGGCGTGAGCGATTTCGGGCGAGGAGGGTGTGTTTTGAAATATAGTGGACGCGAGCGATTTCGGGCGAGGAGGGAGTGTTTTGAAATATAGTGGGCGCGAGCGATTTCGGGCAAGGAGAGCGTGTTTTGAAATATTGGGCGCGAGCTATTTCAGGCGAGGAGAGGGTGTTTTGCCGACCATGGTTTATGAATTATTTGGCACATGTCATTTCGGCTGAGGAGAAGGCGCGCTTGGATGAAGTTACGAACCTACCCTCGATGTACAACGGGCCAATTGATGTGTGTTCCACATAGGCCGGTAATTTCGCGTCTCCCATTTATTTGCTCGGGCGAATTCCACCGAGCAGAGGGTGTTTAATGGTTCGTTCAAATTTTTGGAGAACGAGCATCCACATCTACCTTACCAAGTCGATTCGAATCAAATTTTGAAATATTAGCTTGCCACTTCTTTTTTAGATGGAGAGATGATGCTCGGGAGTAATGTGTTTTTACATGCTCGTTGCTAGCGATTTACTATATGAAAAATAGTTGACCCACTCAAAAACGGAAATCAAACCCAAAATGAAATATCTCGATTCAATGAACTAGCTCGTTCACCAGGGCAAAATGGTGAACTAAATCCAAGATTGAACACCTCAATCGAGTAGCATGTTGTACAGCATTATAGTACTCCATGAACATATTGAAATTCAAATTAATGAACTTGTTTGATATATGCATATCTCCGTTCATGTGTGGATTGCAGAAAACATGTTCTCCAATTTAAATATTTGAATGCAAGTTTATATCGAAACATGGTTTATGTTAGTTTTTGATGCATAAAACGTGACCTCCCCCTCTCCCGGACTCCTGCTCTCTCTTTCTCTCGCACCGACAATCTTCAATTTTGTCGCACGCATCCAACACACAAACCTTGTTGGTCCCTCCCCCTCTCTCTCCATCTCTCTCTCTCTCTGTGTGTGTGTGGGGGGGGTCTTTCTAGTTCGCATGCATATATACTCCATCTATAGGTCTCTCTCGCACACTATGTATGGCTCTCTAGTCCAAGCTAAATATCTTGGGTGCACTCATCGTACGCACACAAATTCCTTGGCTCGTTGCCCATAACTCTCTCACGCACCACTCTGTCGCCTCGGAGATCTTCCTTCTCTCTCTCTCAAACTCTTCATCTACCTGGGTCACACATACACATGCATATCTCACTCGCACTCGACAGACCCATCTAAAACTCTATCTCTCTCCCTTGTTCTCTCTCCATCTCACACGCACACACACACACACAATATCATGCCTAGCCAAGTATGATGGTCTCTCACTCAAATGTAGGCACACGCGGTCCCCCTATATGTATATGACTAGATAATCTTAGTATCCATCACAAACATGTGCATGGTCTATCTCGATTTCTCTCAGGGCATCTTTCTATCGCGCACACACCTTCCTCGATCTCCCACCTATATAGTCCCCTCACGATCTCGAGGGGATCTCTCTATCACAAACACACCCTCTCTCCCTCCCCATGCGTCCATGTTCTCCATGTGTCCCTCTCGACCTTGGTTCCTTGTTGGCCAGACCTCTATTGGACATGTGCTATAGGGGTGTCTCTCTCCGTTGCAAACAATCACGCACTAGCTATCTTCGTGTATCTCATCACCTCGCTTTTCTATCTTGGAGATGCATGCGTGATATGTTTGCATAAGAAACAAAAAAACACACACTCTCTCTAATTTATCGTTTATTGTCCCTTTCTCTTTCACACACATACTCTTTTTGCACACACACTCATTATCCTTCACACGCACTTGATCTCGATCGACATAGGCACTCTGTTCGGTCCATAGCATATAGATTTATTAAAAAGTCAAACATCAGAAAATTTGACCATGTACGTGGAGAAAAACATTTACATCTAGAATGGCAAACATATACCATTAGATTCATCATGGGATGTAGTTTCAAATGATGTATCTTTGGTATTGTAGATATAAATAACATTTGTGTAAACCTGATAAAAGTTTCCAAAGTTTGACTTATAAAATTTTTACATGCACTGCATTATTGAGTGGATGGAATATCTATTTCCCCCTCTCAGCTATCTGACGCACCACTCAGCCTTATTGGGGCTTCTCTATCTCTCCCAAACTTTATATCTCCCTGGTTCACACGTACACACGTCTCGCTCTCGCTACATATATACCCATCCAACACTCTCCTCCCATGTTCTCTCTATGTGACACGCACCCCCCTAAGGACCATAATCCCTCACTCCACCATAGGCACACACACTCCCCCTAAGTATGATTATCTCTCACTAGCCATTAGGAACACACATATTGTCTCCTTCCATCCATACGTCTATCTTGATATCTCTCGGGGTATCTTCTATCGCGCACACACCTTGTCACTTGATCTCCCACCCATGTAGTCCCATCACGATCTCCAAGGGATCTCTCTATGAAAAACATACACTCTCTCCACCCCATGTCTGCATTTTATCCGTACGTCTCTCTCGACCTCTCTCCCTTGTTTGTCAGACCCCTCTTGGCCACGTGCTAGGGGTATTTCTCTCTTGGTTGCAAACAACCACACACTATCTCCTCACCTTGCTTCCGTTGTCGAAGATGCATGTGTGATATGTTTGCATATGACACACACACCTTTTCTCTACTTTTATCGTGTGTTGTCCATGTCTCTTTCACACACACACGCACAATTTTTTCACTCACTCTTTCTATTTCACAGACACACACCCTCTCTCTCTAGTTAGGGACTCTCTCACGTCCATAAGCATATGGATGTTTTGAAAAGTCAAGCCTCATAAAAGTTTGACCAGGTATATGTGGAGAGAAACATTTACATCTAGAACGATCATTAGATTCATCACAACATGTACTTACTTCATACTATCATTTATCTTCGGTATTGTAGATATAAGTAATTTCTTTATAAACTTGGTCAAAGTTCCAAAAGTTTGACTTTAAAAAAAATGTTGGCACTACATTATCGAACGGAGGGAGCATCTCTTTCTCTCTCTCTGCTATCTCTCACGGGCCTCCCCTCTCACTCGAACTCTCTATACCGACGGATTATACGCTCACCGTGTCAGCGTATAGCTCCATATATTGTTTAGTTGACCGGTCAACAAGTCCACTTGCTGCCTTATCAGCTCGTGTTCTCTATCTTCGTGTGCTGGCCCATGTGGCAGTGGGTGGAAATAAGTAAACTAGAGGCCCATCTGACACGCGGTGAAGTAAACAAAGTTGAAACCACTCGGGGTAGTACCCCGCATGCTAGTAAATTGAGGGCGCATTGAGGACACACTTCTTCCGCGTGAAGGAAGCACTCGCGCACAATTCACCACTACGCGGTGGCATGCACAGAAGGACGCACTCGCGCACACCCAGCAGGCCAGCACACAACACACACCGACACACGTGTACACCGGCGTCGCCGCCGATTGAGACGGACGGCAAGGTAGCCAACAAGTGGAGGCGGCTCGAGCCAAAACCGCATCCGGCGAGGCTGGACTTCATCAGCAGCCTCCCCGACGACATGCTTCTCGTCATCATTGGCCTTCTCTCCACCAAATCTGCCGTGCAAACCGCCCTACTCTCCCGACGGTGGTGCCCCCTCTGGCGCTGCATCCCCCTCAACCCCATCGTTGACAGCTGCCTCTGCGATGGGGATTGCAAACGCATGGCCGCAGTCTCCAAGATACTTTCATCGCACCCTGGGCCAGCCAGACGCCTTGACATTCGCATTTTCAGTACCAACTGCAAGGTCCAATCCAAGTTCGACGAGTGGTTCTTATCCCCCGCCCTAGATCAACTTGAGGAGCTCAGCTTTGAAGCTGGACGATGTCGCTCTCTGCCACTGTCCGCGCTCCGCCTCATGCCAACGCTGCATCGTGCCAGCTTCAGCTCCTACTATCCTCCCTAGATTAATGTCATGCCCGCCCTTCTTCTCCCTCAACTCAAGTAGCTTGACCTCTTCGACGTTGGAATCTCGAAGAAGGCTATGGAGCACCTACTTCGCAGCTATCCTGCGCTCGAGTACCTTCGTCTTGAGCAGATCCACGGGTTCATTAGCCTCCACATCGCCTCGACGAATCTCCAATGGATTTATGTGTCTTGCTGGCCCCGCAACAAGACATCAATTGGGATGAGATCACTCCAGCTGTTACATGTTATGGTCATTGAGAATGCGCCTTTCCTTGAGAGATTGCTTGTATCTGATCTAGAAGGTCCAACAAAAATCAGGGTCATTGACGTGCCGAAATTGACAGCGTTGGTGTACTCGTCTGCCAAATTCTCCAAACTCTTTATTGGATCCGTAATCGTTCAGGTACAACACTCATCTTCTTCTCCGTCTTCTTGAAATTCACATTTTTTAATTTCTTCTTGATGTATTTATGACCGTCTTCCAGAAAATAATTCCCACAAGCTTGACCCAGTCTATGTGCACCGTGAAGATCTTGGCAATAAAATCTATCGGCCCCAATCTGGATCAAGTTGTTGGATTCCTTACATGCTTTCCATGCACGGAGAAGCTACTCATCGAGGTGAAACTTTTTCGTATTAGTAAACGGTAATCACAACATAGCTCAATTTTTCCGTAATTTTCCGAAATTACGATGACAAGTGTAGTGTTCAAAATTGCATCTACGCACTGCACCGAAAGAAATGTTTTTAGTATTTTTTCTCACGTGATCACCTGCATCGATTTTTGTTGTACTACTATAGTAGCCTAGGCTAGTCATAGTGGAAAGTAACTTAGACTAGTAACTCTATGGTTACCCTAAGAGCAAGTACTACCTCCATCCTGGTTTACTCTTCCTATTTTGTAGTATCATAATTTGACCACAGATTTAACTCACAAAATGTTAATGCATGTCACTAAAAATTATATTGTTGGATTCGTATTTGAACATAATTTCAAATGGTATAATTTTTGGTGACATGCATTGACATTTTCTTAGGTAAATGTATGGTCAAAATTTTACACTAAATACGAGGTAGTACAAAAGTGGGCTATAATGGCCCTCCACTATGTAGGCCAAAACACGTGCCAAATTCACCTGTGATGCATTTGGCATTGATGCCCCTCCATTGCTCACCTGGTGCCCAATCTGGATCACCTACTTTGCTCCGGTGCCAAATTAACTCACGCAATGAAAAACCACTTGCGTTGGAGAGAGAGAGAGAGAGGACTGAGGCAATAAAAACACTTGTTTGGGAGAGTGAGAGGCTGGTGTAATTGGTTTGATTGATTTGTTTATACATGTGTGTGTGTGTGCACAGCGGTGCCAACTCTCTCACATCGTGAGAGCGGTGCCAAAATCTTTTGATTTGACATCGATGTGTATTATGTGGCATACTTTTGAGAAATATGGAATCGGCCACATAGTGGAAGGCAACAAATGCCCAAGTTCTTCACGTGCTCCTAGGTAAATGAGATGAAAGAGAAAGAGAGAGAGAGTGAAAAAATATCACTAGCCAGCCAACCCTGTTGTATGAGCGAACGATATTGGTACCTCTTGATGAAACGACAATCTTATACAGCCAGCTCCTCTAATATGTTCTCTTCTTTTGCAGATAATAAAATACTCGGAAGTGAAAAATGCGCTGCACTATAAAAATCTCATCGAATGCCTTGATCTCCATCTTACAGAAATTGATTTGATCGACTACCGAGGCAGCACATTTGAGATTAAATTGGCCAGGTTCTTTGTTCTGGAGGCAACTGTGCTCAAGGTAATGAGGTTTGGCATTCTTTGACGCAACAATGAATGGCATGCTAATCACCGCAAGCATATAAGCCTAAATCACAAAGTCTCCGCAAAAGCTGAATTTGTTTTTGAAACATCAAGTTGCTAGAGAGTCAAAAATTTAGTTGCCCATTAGTGACTTTGGCGGTGGATTTTAGTTTGTACGATAATGCTGCATCCACCTAAAGTAACGAAAGTTCTTACGTAAACTTCCTAGATTCCCTCTTTGTAGGTGCAGCATTACTCCTAACATTTGTAATATCAGTTTGAAACTTGTAATATTTCCGTGTCCTATTCCTACGTTTTTAAAATCCTGCGAATCAAAGAGGTCCAGAGTTGGTGATGATGTTGTGCCTGCCATCTTTCACCAATAGCCGTCGGATCTAGATCTGACGCATACAAACCAAACTTCTCCAGTTTTGCAAAAAGATGCCCGCACTTGTTCCCTATTTACAAACAAGTCCTTATCTCTCACAATAAGCCTTATCTCCTCCCCACCACATCTAGAAGGCCATGGAAAAATCTGGCGTGATGGCCGCTGCCGGTGCTGTCCACCCCCAATCTTGGTGTTCCGTGCAATGCACGGGCATCTACGCATGGGAAATTATGTCGAACACGGCTAGTTGTAAGTAGGCTAGCTCTACAGCCATGATGATAGTGACTGCAGACGGTGAGGCTGACTATGTTATGCCGAACACGACGCATATACTCAGGTGTCATCTCCGGCACAGGGTCTTGTCACTGCACTGCGAGGAGCAACACGTAATAATTTAACCAACGGGTAGTACAGTCCTACTACATTGGTACTACTACTACTAGTACTAGCACCACCGTCTGGATTTAGTACTTTGACTAGCAATATCTAGTAATGCATGTCACAAAAAAGGTCTGTCTAGGACACATCTAGATGTGACATAGTTATGTCACATCTAACCTGATGTCCACTATGTTTGTGGCCTGTTTTTTTCCTGTCTCATCTTTTTTTATTCCTTGTTGCTACGTTATTTGTGGGAGATTAGATGTGACATCCTTGGAAAACATCTAGATGTGAATTGGACAAACTGCACAAAAAATGTACTACTCCCCTGTAAATAAATACATGGTTTATTATTTTATTCCTTCCGGTAGATGGCTCAAATCTGAAGTCTGATCAATCAGACTAATATTATACTCACCGAGCGCTCAGCTTTGTAAGCTACCAACAAAAAATTGCAATCAAAGACTACTATTGTACTCCCTCTGTACTGGTGCATTAGTCATGTTACGAAAACCAAATAGCAATGCCAAAACTTTTAGGTGCGGTACATTAACTACCCATCTTGTTACTTGTTTTTTGCCACGAGAAAAGAAATCACCCAATACGAGACGTGGCGTGCGTATGCATCCAATGACTTGAGACTACTCCCTCCGTCTTGGTGTATGACTAGCTGTCGGTGTCAAAACTGGCAGATCTCGGGTAGGGGGTCCCGAACTATGCGTCTAGGCTGGATGGTAACAGGAGGCAAGGGACACGAAGTTTTACCCAGGTTTGGGCCCTCTTGATGGAGGTAAAACCCTACGTCCTGCTTGATTAATATTGAAGATATGGGTATTACAAGAGTAGATGTACCACGAGATCAGAGAGGCTAAACCCTAGAAGCTAGCCAATGGTATGATTGTATGTTGTGATTGTTGTCCTACGGACTAAAACCCTCCGGTTTATATAGACACCAGGGAGGGTTAAGGTTACACAAGGTCGGTTACAAAGGAGGAGATATCCATATACGTATTGCCTAGCTTGCCTTCCACGCCAAGTAGAGTCCCATTCGGACACGAGATGAAGTCTTCAATCTTGTATCTTCATAGTCTAATAGTCCGGCCAATGGAGATAGTCCGGCTGTCCGGAGACCCCCTAATCCAGGACTCCCACAGTAGCCCCTGAACCAGGCTTCAATGACGATGAGTCCGGCGCACAGTAGTCTTCGGCATTGCAAGGCGGGTTCCTTCTCCGAATACATTACAGAAGAAGTTGAATACGAGGATAGTGTCCGACCCTGCAAAATAAGTTCCACATTCCACCGTAGAGAGAATAATGCTTTCACAGATCTAATCCGCTAGCTTGTTTTGGCAACATGACGTTACGTCGTGGCCCGGTGATTATTCGAACCGTTTCTCTTAACCAGCTCCACACATAATGCGAGGCGGTTTCTTGACACGTCTTGCCAAAGCGGAGGTCGTGTTCCCCTGATTACGGGATTCTCATTAATGGGGTTCGCGGATAACCCAACCGTGTCTAGGACTCCTAGATTATAGCTAAGTCCAAAATGGCTACAGAGAGGATGCTTGATATTCACCCTCTTTATAAGGGGACAAGGTTTTCACTTTTTCCCTCTCGTGCTCAACCAAACCCTTCCCCCGCCTCGAGTTCTAACACCCAAAGCCCAGGTTAGGTGCTCTGGATCTTCAATTATGTCCGGATCCAGCCTTCAATGCTGATGGATGCCCTCCTCCGTGATGGAAGAGGACATTAAGAAGTTGAGGGAGGCCAGATACCTAACCGTCGAGGTTTCGCATTGGCTGCCTGCCCGAGGGCAAGTCGTCCCTACTCCCGAACCCAACGAGAACGTTGTGTTCGTCTCCCACTTCCTTCGAGGTCTAGGCCTCACTCTGGATCCCTTCGTCAGGGGCTTGATATTCTATTATGGGCTAGATTTCCACGACCTAGCTCCGGACTCCTTTCTCCACATCACAACATTTATTGTCGTGTGTGAGGCCTTCCTCCGTGTGACCTCTTACTTCGGCCTGTGGCTCAAGACCTTTGAAGTACAACCGAAGGTGATCGAGGGGCAGCATGCAGCGTGCGGAGGTGCATCAATAGGCAAGATGGCAGGAGCTCCATGGCCGAAAGGTTCCTTTCCAGAGGTATCCGAATTATGGCAACGCGAGTGGTTCTACGTCACGGCTCCCAGAAGTGCCAAGTGGGCGGCTGCCCCCGCTTTCCGCCCGGGCCCCCCACCACAACTGATGTCATGGATTAGCAGGGGCCTTAGGTAGGGTCCAGCCAAGGACGTGCCTATACTGCAAAGCCGCATCAGAGATCTCTTCGAGGGAGATTTTAATTTGGTTGCGGTAATACAAGTTATGCTGGTTTGTCAAGTCCAGCCTTGCAAACGCCGGCCCCTGCGCTTGTGGGAGTTCAACCCAGAGGGACCACGTGCCATTCAAAGTTTCCTCGGCCTGACGCACGAGGAGATGTACAAGTCATTCTTCGGACCTCAAGTGGAATGTCCGGATATCACCGAGGACGTGGGCCTGAGCAGTAAACGCGTCGCCGAACAAGTAAGAAATCCTCTAGCCGAACACACTGTCTTTTATTTGAGGTTATTTTTGAGAGTTCGTTTTTTGACCAGGACTGGCTAACGAAGGCGAAGATGATTCGGTGTTTGGCCCCCTCCCTGAGGGTTTGGAAAATCCGGTATTGGAGAAGATGCTCGAGGTCGCACCTTGCCCGGAACCCTTGAAGGAAGATATCGAGGGGGATAATACGGGCGAACACGGGCCCCCATCGCTACTCGTTCTGACCGAGGGAACGAGCGTTTCCACGAAGGAGGACAACCAGGGGAGTAAAAGGACTGCTTCCGAGGATCTGGAAGCCGAAGCCTCCAAACGGGAGAAGAAGTCTCCCACAGAGGGTCCTGCCTCGGGGGTGCTTTTGCCGCACAAAGTTTGCGAGGGGATCTGCCCTCCAACGAGTCGTAAGTGATCCAAAATATTTTAATAGTAAGAGTATGCTATATTTTCCTCTGAGAAAACAACCACCGCATATATCTTGCAGTTCGGGCCTCAGCCCCTCTCAAATGAGTTCGTCTTCGGGGGATCTTCTTCCGGAGATGATGGAGAGCGAAACGCCTCCCCCGGACTTCTCCGCTCTAGAAGCGGGCGACCCCAAAGTGTCGTCGCGGAGGGCCTCTCTGGATCCGGTGAGGCCAGAAGATAGTCCTGTAGACCCCAGAAGTCCCCAGTGTTCGGCTCCCGAAGAGAGCATACGAAAGAGTCCGGCACCGTCTAGTGTGCGGTCGGCCATCTCAGAAGAGCACCGTACGCTGATGGGTACGGTGATGGAGAGAATCTCGTCCGCTGAAAGCGGATTACATGAAGCCTTTATGAGTCTATTGACATGCTTTGAGGTATGTGAGATAATATGTGATAGTACTGCACATGTTATAGTAGCCCCTGAGACTCTGGTTGTCATCGAGAATGGCGGTGAACAGAGGATCAAATTCCCAGGCAATAACCAATCTGCTTTTATGCGCGGGTGCTGGGAGCTCCGGTGGCTAGCCGGACTAGGGAGTTTTCCCAATTAAAACGGCAACTGGATGCGGCAGACGCCGACATCGAGCTTGTTAACAAGAGGCTTGATGAGACACAGGGTAAGTGTTATTATCCGGTGAACGCCACATAGTAAGAGCAGCATAATGCCAGTATCTTTAATATGTTGTGACTGTAGATGGGGCTGCCACCATGGAAGCCTTGCGGGCGGAACCTGCCCGAGCCAAGGAACAAGCGAGGAGTAGTAATGCGGCTGCTTTGAAGGCGGCCAAAGAGTTGAAAGCCGAGAAGGCCGCACATTGCGAAAGCCAAGAGAAGATGGCCAAGATGGCCGTAGAATTGAAAGACACTTCCGACCGTTGTCGGGTCCTTGAGAAAGAGAACCAAGCGAAGGCAACGGACCTTGAGAAGGCCGCGGCGGCAGACAAAGACACCCGTTCTGCTATGAGAGCGAAGAAGGAGGAGCTGCGGGAAGCCTGGGATATTGCGGCTGGAAAACCCTTCATGTTACGGAGGAAGTTCGGAGATCCACGGTATGCCCCTCTGGATCGGTTGTGGAGCTCGGCAGATGCGTATATGGATTTGGCGGCGAGCGCTGCCGATGCGGCCAAGTACTTCCAAGGTCAGATAGATCGTGAAGTGGACAAGCTGTTCTGGACGCAATTCCACGTTCCAGAGCGTCCGCTTTCATTGACTGACCAGCTAGCCGATTGGGCCGAACTGAATAGGTTGTCCGGACTTGCCATGAGGTCTGTTGTGGATCAATTATGGCCGGAAGGGCCTAAGACGAACAACTATTTCAACTTAGTGCAATAGCTCCTTGATGCGGTGCCGCGCATTAATGCGATGAAGAGGTCGGCGTGCATAGAAGGCTCGCGGATGGCCCTTGCCCGTGTTAAAGCATACTGGGTGGAGATGGACGCTACCACTGTTGCGGCGTAGGTTTCGGCCATAGGCCGAGTGGCTGCCGAGCACTATTTCGAAGAGGTTCTCGAGGGTGCTCGTTTGATAGAGGCCCAATGCTCGAAGAATATTATGTTTGAGTGATATGTATTCTCATTGTAAACATAATGCTTTTATGAAATTTATTAAGGCTATGTTTATACTTTTGCCTGAAAGTAGTATGATGCCTCATGTGCGGCCGTTTATGTATACATGTGTATAACCTGAAAGATTGCAGCCGTTGGCTTCAACCCCCACGCATATAATGCGGAGGTGCTCGCAAAAAAACACGTGTTCACACTTAACCCAATGTCTTGGTCCTGATAAGGAGGTGATAGCGCAGCGAGCGAGGCAACCGGACTATAATGCTTGAACACTTTCACTTAGCCATAGGAGTTTGACAGTGGGGCTACTAGATAGTCCCTGGTGGCTCCGCACTCTCCCGATCGTGGGATGCGCATATGCCTGGCCGGAAAACGGCCCTTCGTTAAGGTGGAGTAATTCTAACATTCCGATAGGTCATCGAGTGGTTGACCAGTCTCACGCTATATCATGACAGTCAGTTTTCAGCTTTCTCTACTAAGGCACTCGTCCGGATGAACCAGGGCACAATCGCAGTAGTTCTCCTGGTGCTACCTTAGCCGGCAAAGCGGAACGTAAGGCACCAAAACACAAGAGCCGGGCAAACCCAACATTTGACCAAAGACAATGATTCGGAGCTGATGCATATAAGGCCGAACTCGCGACGCCGAACACTCCCTAAGGTACTCGGTCTTTATGGTATAAACCGGGCCAAAATAGTGCCGCTTGTAAGAAGCCCCTTGTGTCCAGGTACGTGCGTTATTCTAACGTGGGCACATGCCAAGACATCAGCATCCTTCTCAATTGTGCTGAGAATTCGGCGGATATGTATCAACAAGACACAGTAAAAAAGGTTTACGCAGGGTCTTAATCTAAAAAGAATACTTGGAGCGGGTCCCTGCTGCACGTCTGCGCCTGTGTCTCCGTTGTGCCGTATCCTGGACGGGTGTAGCATGATGATTATCTGTAAAAGAGAGGAGCTTAGGTAAAAAAAGCTATCGTGCAAAAAGATAGTTTTTTAAATAAACCATGTATAATTCAAGGTGAGTAAGAATTGCCACTTTTCTGCGCCCATTGAGCCCCTTGTATTGTAATAGGGGGCCTGCTAATTAGTTGGTGAGGCCGTTTTTAGTGTGCGGCTGTTAAGGCAGCCGCACGCTCTTCGGTGCGCAGAAATCGCTTAATATTTCCGTTCACTGTAATGATGCCACATGGACCGGGCATCTTGAGTTTGAGGGAAGCGTAGTGTGGTATTGCATTAAAGCGAGCGAAAGCTTCGCGTCCGAGTAGTGATTGATAGCCACTTTGGAACGGAGCGATGTGGAAGGTTAGATGTTCGCTACGGAAGTTATCGGGGGAGCCGAATATAATGTTTAGTAGCAGGGAGCCCATGCAACGAGCCCCTGGGCCTGGCGTTACTCCTTTAAAGGTAATATTGCTATGGTGAATCTTTGTTGTGTCTATCCCCATTTCGCGGATTGTATCCTAGTATATCAGGTTTAGACTACTGCCATCGTCCATCAGGACTCATGCGAGGCGGTATCCGTCAATTATTGGGTCTAATACTAGGGCAGCCCATCCTGCACGCCGGATACTTGCTGAGTAATCACGATGGTCGAAAGTGATCGGTTGAGACGACCAGTGGCAGGACTCCGCGGTGATAGGCCTTCGGGCGTATTTTTCTGGGAGTGCCGTTTTGTTTTTTTCCATTGATCACGTGTAGCACGTTTACTGTTTTGACTTCTAGTGGAAATTTCTTTTGTTCCCCAGCGTCTCCCTTGAGAGGCTCATTCTCATCTTCGCTTGGTGTATCCTCCCCCTTGTGTACGGCGTTGAGCTTGCCGGACTGCTTGAAGACCCAACATTCTCTATGGGTATGATTGGCTGGTTTGTCAGGGGTGCTATGGACCTGACATATTTGGTCCAGAATTTTATTCAGGCTGGACAGTTCATCTCTGGCGCCTTTAGAGGGCGGCTTCTGACCTGCCCGAGAGCTTTTGAATCCGGCGTTTGCTGTCGTGCTCTTTGTGCTGTCTACTTTGTTCCGGCGTTTGTTATTGCTATTGCGCCGTGATTTCCCATTTCCATCTCTAACTTCGGATGTACTGGGGTCGCTGGTGCTGCATCTGGCTAGCCAGATGTCCTCACCCACGCAAAAGTGGGTCATGAGGCTTGTTAATGCTACCATCGTTCTCGGTTTTTCTTGGCCGAGGTGTCTGGCGAGCCATTCGTCATGGACGCTATGTTCAAAAGCTGCCAATGCTTCGGCGTCCGGACAGTCGAAAATTTGGTTCTTTTTAGTAAGAAACCTATTCCAAAGTTTTCGGGCTAACTCTCCGGGCTGTTGAGTTATATGGCTCAAATCATCCGCGTCCGGAGGCCGGACATAAGTTCCTTGGAAATTTGCCCGAAAAGCGTCTTCAAGCTCTTCCCAACTTCCAATGGAGTTTTCGGGGAGGCCTTTAAGCCAGTGGCGGGCTGGCTCTTTGAGCTTGAGGGGTAAGTACTTGATGGCGTGGAGATCATCTCCTCGAGCCATATGGATATGGAGGATATAGTCCTCAATCCAGACCCCAGGGTCTGTTGTTCCGTCGTATGCCTCTATGTTCACGGGTTTGAATTCCTCTGGAAATTCATGGTCCATCACCTCATTGGTGAAACATAGGGTGTGTGCTGCACCCCTGTATCTAGGTGTACCGCGTTGTTCGGTTGTTTGTTGTGTTACATTGTAAGCTGGGGCGCGCTTGCGTGGTCCATAGATGGATCTGGTTGCGCCGTCCTTTTGGTGCGAGCCCTCGCGTGGGTCGCGTGTTGACTTGTGAGTGGCGTTGTTTGCCGCTTGATGTTGGCCGTGAGGTCGTCTATCCGGCCAGGTGGCCGTTTTGATTTTTAGTTGTGAGGGGTCTGAGGCCTCCTCATCGAATTCAGGTAGCAATTTCCGCTTTGGGTAGCTCTTTGTGGGGCGATTGTCGCCGTACTTTGCTGCTGTGTTGGGTACTTTACTCCATCTGATTTGGAGTGTGTCCTGCGCAGCCTTGAGCCTTTGCTTCTGCTTTTTAGGCTCCTTGCGGTGGCAATAAGCCTTTGACGGGCATTTTGGTGCTCCGGGTGCTTGTCCGGCATTATGTCGTCCGGACTATTATCTTTGACAGAATTGGTTTGTTTGGTTTGATTTTCCGTATTGCCATGGTCCTGTAGTGATTCGCCCTGCTCCAACGCTGGGTCTGTGTGGTCGTTATTTCTGGCGAGTCGGGATTTGGGGCGGCGCTTGCGTCGCCGCTTTGACTGCTTCTCGAGGGAACAAGCCTTCGGTGCGTCCTTCCGTTCCTCGTCGTCGTTTTCTTTTGGTGTGTCCACCATGTATACGTCATATGATGAAGTGGACGTCCGGCGCCCTGTGGGCGGTGGTTCATCTTCGCCTCCCACATCATTCTCCATACCGTCGATGTCTGCGGAGTCGAAGTCGAGCATGTCGGTTAAATCCTCGACAGTGGCTACAAAGTGGGTGGTGGGTGGGCGTCGAATTTCTTCGTCGTCCGCATCCCAATCCTGTTGGCCATAATCCGGCCAGGGCTCTCCTGACAAAGAGAGAGACCTTAGTGAATTCAGGATGTTGCCGAAGGGCGAGTGCTGAAAGATATCCGCGGCGGTGAATTCCATGATCGGCACCCAATCGGATTCGATTGGCGGGCGCACGGATGATTCTGGGTCCGGAAGAGAGTTTGGCACCTTGGAGTCACGGGCCGTGCTGAGGATTATCCTGGTGTTTGGCTCGATTGCCGTCGAGACTGCAGCCCCTGAGGCGGTGTCTAGCCACCCGTCCTTGATTGGCGCAGTTGGCTCCGAGGTGAGGGTCGGAGCTGATGCGGGCGCGGCCTCTGGGGTACCGTCCGGTGGGAGAGCTAAGTCATACCCATCGCGACAGTGCGGCGCGCCCGGTTGTGGCTCGAATCCGTCGAAGATCAAGTCCCCACAGATGTTGGCCGTGTAATTCAAACTTCCAAATCTGACCTGATGGCCAGGGGCGTAGCTTTCAATCTGCTCCAGATGGCAAGCGAATTAGCACGCAGTGCAAAGCCGCCGAATACGAAGATATGTCCGGGGAGAAAAGTCTCACCCTGGACCGCATCGCTTCTGATGATAGTGGGAGCCATCAAGCCTAACGGCGACGACACAGAGGAACTCTCAATGAAAGCACCAATGTCGGTGTCAAAACCGGCAGATCTCGGGTAGGGGGTCCCAAACTGTGCGTCTAGGCCGGATGGTAACAGAGGCAAGGGACACGAAGTTTTACCCAGGTTCGGGCCCTCTTGATGGAGGTAAAACCCTACGTCCTGCTTGATTAATATTGAAGATATGGGTATTACAAGAGTAGATCTACCACGAGATCAGAGAGGCTAAACCCTAGAAGCTAGCCTATGGTATGATTGTATGTTGTGATTGTTGTCCTACGGACTAAAACCCTCCGGTTTATATAGACACCGGGGAGGGTTAGGGTTACACAAGGTCGGTTACAAAGGAGGAGATATCCATATACGTATTGCCTAGCTTGCCTTCCACGCCAAGTAGAGTCCCATCCGGACACGAGACAAAGTCTTCAATCTTGTATCTTCATAGTCCAACAGTCCGGCCAATGGAGATAGTCCGGCTGTCCGGAGACCCCCTAATCCAGGACTCCCACACTAGCCACAATGAAGAGTAACATACATCAGTAACATACACACATCCCTAAACTATGTTACTACCTTTCAGAGTGGGTAGTAACATGAGTATGGTAACATGCAAAGCCTCATTTATTAGGTTATAGACTCATATTGCATTAGGACATGTGATGTTACAGTAACTAGCTAAGTTAGTTAAACTACCTCTCTCCTCATTAACTCATTGCCACATAAGCAAATTTGTTGAGCTGGACTCGATGTTATTGCTGAAGTTACTCCCACTGTGGCTAGTTCAAGTCATCTTAGAGCAAGTGAAAAAGAGGAGTGGGCTCTCATGCAAGAGCCACTATATGCGGATTCCTAGGACGATATACAATACATATGAAGAAAGAGAGAGAGAGAAGATGAGAAAAAGCAGTACTCTTATAGCCAGCCTTATAGCTAACCTTATTGTATGAGTGTCTACAAGTGATGGCTCTATATGACCTGGCAACATCATATACCCAGCAGCTGGCTATACTATTAACCATGCTCTTGTGCACCGTGACCAAGACGAAGGGGAAAGCGAGAGAACTTAATGTCTTTTTGCTAATTAATAGGATTACATGCAATGAAGTAACCACTCCATGTCATGTTGGTAGTCTCAAGTCATTGAAAGCATGCACGGCCCACATCTTTCATTGGTTGATATGTCACGAAATAAGAGGGAGTTAATGTAGCATGCCTAAGTGTTTTGGGACGGAGGGGGATGCAGCTTCATTGACTTATTGCACCTGCGTTTTGGTGAATGACTCGTGGGCCCAACAGGTGGCTGGCCCACCTGTCATGTAGCTAAAGGCGGGTGCATTAGAGGGCCGAGGAGTAGATGGCCAACACACACGTAAATGAAACACAGTCTGCACTTCTCATATAAAGGCTCCCCGCCAGTCCAATCTACGAAATCCTACGCACATACGCACCCTAACCAAGGGCAAGAGTGATCACTCCAATCGCAAGATCAGTTGACTAGAAGCTAGACCCATGGAGGCGATGAGCGCGAGCATCACCCGGCTATGCCAGATAGTCCACGACGACGGCCTGCAGCCCGGCACTGAGGAACGTCTCCAGGTCGTGCTTGAGGCCGCCAGGGCGAGAGGCCGCTTGGACGACAGCTTTGTCTCCTTGTTCCACAAGGTCCTCGTCGGCTTCCTCGACAAGTTCACCATCGTCAAGAAGCTTGCGGACGACCTTGATGTACGCCTCCAGCCCACGCACCCAGGCTCTATGATGCCCGCCACCCTCAACAACCTCTATGGTGACAACCTCATTGACGCGCTGGTGGCCCTACGACTGCCCGCCGTCACACCAGAGAATGTCCACCTTGAGGTCGCGCTCGCCCGTAGTGCCTGGCGTAGCAAGACACCGTCGACATAATCACCCATGTCTATGCGCAAATCGTCCACAAGTACTACTACGTGCCAGAGGAGGACGATAGGTCGCTGGCCTTCTTGACCCGCAGGGCAACCTTGTACAGCATTATTCAGAAGCACGTTGAGCTCGCCACCAACGCCGCTGCTCATCACACGTCGGTTGGTGACCCGACGCACTAGGGCGTGAGGATGTCATTGATGGATCCGTATGTATTTTTAGCTTTCAGTCAAATCAATGTAGTAGTATATGGTACTACTAGTAATTATCTTACCTTTTGCATCAACTTCATAATTTTCGTACATACTCCATGCATGAACCGCGCCATAACCAAACTTCTAATTACTCTAGGGATAATCGTTATTTCTATCTATCAGTCGCGCCATGGAGCAGAACCAAATTTTACAAGTTACAAGTTCAAAAGGAAATCTGAGGGAGTCCTGGATTAGGGGGTGTCCGGATAGCCGGACTATACCTTCGGCCAGACTCCTGGACTATGAAGATACAAGATTGAAGACTTCGTCCCGTGTCCGGAAGGGACTTTCCTTGGCGTGGAAGGCAAGCTTGGCAATACGGATATGTAGATCTCCTACCATTGTAACCGACTCTGTGTAACCCTAGCTCTTTCCAGTGTCTATATAAACTGGAGAGTTTTAGTCCGTAGGACGAACAACAATCATACCATAGGCTAGCTTTTAGGGTTTAGCCTCTCTGATCTCGTGGTAGATCTACTCTTGTACTACCCATATCATCAATATTAATCAAGCAGGACGTAGGGTTTTACCTCCATCAAGAGGGCCCGAACCTGGGTAAAACATCGTGTTCCCTGCCTCCTGTTAGCATCCGACCTAGACGCATAGTTCGGGAACCCCTACCCGAGATCCGCCGGTTTTGACACCGACATTGGTGCTTTCACTGAGAGTTCCTCTGTGTCGTCACTTTTAGGCCCGATGGCTTCTCCGATGATCAACGGCGATGCGATCCTGGGTGAGACTTTTCTCCCCGGACAGATCTTCGTATTCGGCGGCTTTGCACTGCGGGCCAATTCGCTTGGTCATCTGGAGCAGATCGAAAGCTACGCCCCTGGCCATCAGGTCAGATTTGGAAGTTTGAACTACACGGCCGACATCCGCGGAGACTTGATCTTCGACGGATTCGAGCCACAGCCGAGCGCGCCGCACTGTCACGATGGGCATGATTTAGCTGTGCTGCCGAACAGTGCCCTGGAGGCCGCACCTGTGTCCGCTCCAACCCCTAGCTCGGAGCCGATCACACCAACCGAGGATGGGTGGTTAGACACCGCCTCGGGGCTGCAATCTCTATGGCGATCGAGCCGAACACCAGCCCTATTCTCTGCGAAGCCCGTGACTCCAAGGAGCCGGACTCCTCTCCAGACTCCGAGCCCTCCGCGCCCCGACCGATCGAACCCGATTGGGCACCGATCATGGAGTTCACCGCCGCGGACATCTTTCAGCACTCGCCCTTCGGCGATATTCTGAATTCACTAAAGTCTCTCTCTTTGTCAGGAGAGCCCTGGCCGTACTATGGTCAGCAAGGTTGGGATGCGGATGATGAAGAAATTCAAAGCCCACCCACCACCCACTTCATAGCCACTGTCGATGATTTAACCGACATGCTCGACTTCGACTCCGAAGACATCGACGGTATGGACGCCGATGCAGGAGACGATCAAGAACCAGCACCTATAGGGCACTGGAAAGCCACCTCGTCATATGATATATACATGGTGGAAACCCCAAAAGAAGGCAATGGCGATGGAACAGCGGAGGATGACCCCTCCAAGAAGCAGCCTAAGCGCTGGCGTCACCGGCGCCGCTCTAAATACCGCGAAAACAAAAATGGTGATTCCGGCACGGGGGATAATAACACCCCGGACAGTGCCGAAGACAACCACCTCCAGCAAGATTCAGCACAGGAGGATAGAGAAGCCAGCCCTCATGAGAGAGCGACGGACAAAGAGGTCGAGGACGATAATTATATGCCTCCCTCCAAAGGCGAGGCAAGCCTCGACGACGACGAATTTGTCGTGCCGGAGGATACCGTCGAACAAGAGCGTTTCAAACGCAGGCTTATGGCCATGGCGAGCAGCCTCAAGAAAAAATAGCAACAGCTTAGAGCTGACCAAGATTTGCTAGCTGATAGATGGACTGAAGTCCTTGCGGCCGAAGAGTATGAACTCGAACGCCCCTCCAAGAGCTACCCAAAGCGCAGGTTGCTACCCCAATTAGAGGAGGAAGCACTTAAACCTACATCACCAACGCATGATGCGGCCAAACGGCCACCCCGTGGCCGCGACAGAGAGGCCTCTCGGCCCTCCACTCATGCCGCACCCCGGCGCCGCTCAAAAACCACCAAGGCATGGGAAAATGCGCCAGACCTGCGAGATATATTGGAGGACAAGGCAAGACAAACAAGATCAATCTACAGATCACGTGGGCGCCCCACAGCACGAGACGGTACTCGTCACGCCGGATACAGTAAATCCGGCCGGGCCAAACATAGTAGACAAAGCTCGTTTGAGTTGCGTCGTGATGTAGCCCAATACAGAGGTGCCGCACACCCACTATGCTTCACATATGAAGTAATGGATCATCAAATCCCCGAGGGTTTCAAACCCATGAACATCGAATCATATGATGGCACAACAGATCCTGCGGTATGGATCGAGGACTATCTCCTTCATATCCACATGGCCCGCGGTGATGACCTACACGCCATCAAATACCTTCCACTCAAGCTTAAAGGACCAGCCCGACATTGGCTTAATAGCTTGCCAGCAGAATCAATTGGTTGTTGGGAGGACCTGGAAGCCGCATTCCTCGACAATTTCCCGGGCACTTACGTGCGACCACCAGACAGCGATGACCTAAGCCACATAATTCAGCAGCCAGAAGAATCGGCCAGACAATTCTGGACACGGTTCCTAACCAAGAAAAATCAAATCGTCGATTGTCCGGATGCAGAGGCCCTAGCAGCCTTCAAGCATAACATCTGCGACGAGTGGCTCGCACGGCACCTAGGACAGGAAAAGCCGAAATCTATGGCAGCCCTCACGACACTTATGACCCGCTTTTGCACGGGAGAAGACAGCTGGCTAGCTCGCATTAATAACATGACCAAGAGCCCTGGTAATTCGGATACCAAGGACAGCAGTGGCAGGTCGCGTCGCAACAAGAAAAAGCGCCGCATTAACGGCAACAATGCTGAGGATACGGCAATTAATGCTGGATTCAGAGGCTCTAAACCCGGTCAGCGGAAAAAGCCATTCAAAAGAAATACTCCGGGCCCGTCCAGTTTGGACCGAATACTCGACCGCTCATGCCAGATACATGGCACCCCCAAAAAACCAGCCAATCACACCAACAGGGATTGTTGGGTGTTCAAGCAGGCAGGCAAGTTAAATGCCGAAAGCAGAGACAAGGGGCTGCATAGCGATGACGAGGAGGAGCCCCGGCCGCCGAACAACAGTGGACAGAAAGGTTTTCCCCCACAAGTGCGGACGGTGAACATGATATACGCAACCCACGTCCCAAGAGGGAGCGGAAGCGTGTGCTAAGGGACATATATGCGATGGAGCCAGTCGCCCCAAAGTTCAACCCATGGTCTTCCTGCCCGATCACTTTTGATCAAAGGGACCACCCCACTAGCATCCGTCATGGCGGATTCGCCGCATTAGTTCTAGACCCAATTATTAACGGATTTCACCTCACTAGAGTCCTTATGGACGGCGGCAGCAGCCTGAACGTGCTTTATCAGGATAGAGTGCGGAAAATGGGCATCGATCCCTCGAGGATTAAACCCACCAGAACGACCTTTAAAGGCGTCATACCAGGTGTAGAAGCCAACTGTACAGGCTCAGTTACACTCGAAGTGGTCTTCGGATCTCCGGATAATTTCCGAAGCGAGGAGTTAATCTTCGACATAGTCCCGTTCCGCAGTGGCTATCACGCACTGCTCGGGCGAACCACATTTTCCAAGTTCAATGCGGTGCCGCACTACGCATACCTCAAGCTCAAGATGCCAGGCCCTCGAGGCGTCATCACAGTCAGTGGAAATACCGAACACTCTCTCCGAACGGAGGAGCACACGGCGGCTATCGTAGCGGAAGTACAAAGCAGCCTCTCAAGGCAATTCTCCAGTCCGGCCATTAAACGTTCGGACACCGTCAAGCGCGCCCGGAGTAACCTACACCAAGATCGCCCGACACGTTCAGAGCAAGCGTAACAATGCGGCCCCAACCCCAGCCCTCACGAACTTGTGAAACCAGTGCTGCGCGTACATAACTATGCTCTAAAAATACCATGGGCACAGGGGGAGGGGCACCATCACGGCACGCCCGAAACGCGGCTCAAACCGCACTAGGGGCTGCCGATTTCTTAATTTTCTCTTATTTTCAGGACTCCATTCTTCGGAAGGCTTGTCCGGCAGTACAATTGCCGCACAAACGATACAACCAGGGAAGTAGAAAGCTACGCCGCACTACGGAACTCTAAGGTGGTCTCTATAACGAGCAGTATACCTGTTTCGCATAACATTCCGCAGCTCACCCCTGGAAAGGACATATTTGATAGTCCCATCTTTTGCTTATCGCACTATTTGTATCGTTCTGTTTTGATCGCAGCTTTTTTAAATAAACAATGCATAGCTTCCGTCTATTATTGCATTACCTCTTTTTTACGAATATATGTTCATTAATGACATGTTGCACCCGTACACTTTGGTACGGCCAATACGCCAGGGGCTTAAGTACCCCACAACATGGTGTGAGAAGTCCGAACACTTTCACAAGCGCGGCACCCCGAACTTATAGCATTATATGCATCGGCTCCGAATCATGTCTTGGGTCAATAGTTGGGTTTGCCTGGCTCCTATGTTTTGGTACCTTACGTTCCGTTATATCGGCTAAGGTAGCACTAGGAGAACTACTGCGATTGTGCCCCAGTTGAGCTGGGCTAAGCACCTCAGTACAGAAAGCTAAAACTGACCGTCATGATGAGGCGAGAGCTGGTTGCTGTTCGAGAGGTTTTCGAGTCCCTAAAGACTTATGCCGCTTAGAGCGAGGAGTCGGCTTTGTCCGGCCTAGGCATGGATAGCGCCCCGAACTCGGTCTTCCGAACACTAGGGGCTTCGCCGAAATTTAAAATTATAGAATTCTATGGCTAAGTGAGAGTGTTCAAGCATTATAGTCCGATTGCCTTGTTCGTTGTGTTGAGCGCCTCCCTCGAAGGACCCAAGAATGGGAAAAAGAGCGCTCATGATTATCCCGAACACCCAAGCACTCGTGCCATGGGGGCAGAAGCCGACGACTCGCCATCTCTCAAATTTGATAAACGGCCGCACAGAAGGTAATATTTTAAATTCAAAAAGCATTGCTTAGCGCACATGAACAAGTTTTCAGCGCACGGGACAAAACGAGCGAGTTCACTGAAAAATTACATTCATGGAACATTCATCCGCCACAAGGCGGGCACCCTTCAGAATGCCCTCATAATACATCTCGGGCTTGCGATGCTCCTTGCCCAGCGGTGGCCCGTCCTTCACAAGCTTCTCAGCATCCAGCTTGCCCCAGTGCACCTTCGCACGGGCAAGCGCCCTACGGGCACCCTCGATGCATACGGAGCGCTTGATGACTTCGAGCCTTGGACAGGCCTCCACCAGCCGCCTCACCAGCCTGAAGTAGCTCCCAGGCATGGCCTCTCCAGGCCACAACCGGACTATGAGGCCCTTCATGGCCTGTTCGGCCAACTTATGGAGCTCGACCAGCTGTTTCAGCTGGTCGCTTAAGGGCACCAGGTGTTCGACCTCAGCATACTGAGACCAGAACACCTTGTCCGTCGAGCTTCCCTCCTTGGCTCAGTAGAAGGCGGCGGCATCCGACACGCTACAGGGCAAGTCTGCGAATGCTCCTGGAGAGCTCCGGATTCGGGTAAGTGAGAAGTATTTCAGATTTACGTGCTTGCTTTGCATAAAGAATGCCTTACCAACCGCTATCTTTTTTATTGCCTCAACCTCCTGGAGGGCCTTCTGGGCTTCGGCCTTGGCAGACTTGGCATCTTCAATGGCCGTCGCGAGCTCAGACCCTCGCGTCTTCGAGTCAAGCTCCAAACTCTCATGTTTTTTCATGAGAGCCCGGAGCTCTTGCCGCACCTCGCCAACCTGCGTGTCATGCTTCTCCCGCTCGGTGCGCTCCGTGGCCGCCCTCTTTTCAGCCTCGGACAACGCTTGCTTAAGGGTCGCCACCTCAGTTGTGGCCCCTACAATAGCCGCGTTAATCCTGTCACTTTTTGCAATTGCACCTTTCACATATTTCAATAAGGTATTTCTTACCTTCCTTCTCCTCGAGCTGCTGCTTGGCTAGGCCGAGCTCTTGCTCGGACCGCTCGAGGTTCTGCTTCAGCGTATCCACCTCCACAGTCAGTGCGGCGGAGGCTAGCAGCGAAGCCTGCATACGCATATTGACTTGATCATGTTAGACTCCTGCGAATGTTATTAGATCCTCTATTCGGCTTTTCTTTCTGAACGCCGAACAGAGCATCAGGGGCTACTGTCTATGCGGTAATATTTTTACATATTCTTTACTTACCTCAAAGCCTGTTAGAAGGCTGGAACAGGCTTCAGTCAGTCCACTCTTGGCGGACTGAACCTTCTGGATCACCGTACTCATAATAGTGCGGTGCTCCTCGTCGATGGAGGCGCCGTTAAGCGTCTCCAGCAAATTGTCCGGTGCCTCCGGTTGGACGGAGGTCACCGGCTCGGTAGGCTCGCTCCTCTTGGAAGGAGGCTACCTACTGGAGACCGGAGCCATTGAAGGTTCCGGCGCGGTGTCCGGCTCAAGGCCGGACTCGGAGCCCTTGGGGGTTTTATCCCCTCTGCGCCTGGAGTCCGAGAGGTCGCCTTGCGGCGCCTCCAGGACCACCTCCTCCCGGCTTGGAACCTGTTGGGACAGCACCTCGGCATCGTCCATAGGGTGGGGGGAGGTAGCCGTCGGAAGCGAATTCACATTTGACGAATCCAGGGAACCGCTCGACGACACGTCGAGCCGGTCTTTGGGTGGACTGCATAAACATGTTCGACATAAGGAAAAGCTGTGCAATGGAGGAATACTATGAATCACTCTGGTATCCGGACACTTACGATCTCGCCAGGGGCTTGGCCCTGTGCGGCCACTCCTCTTCGCCGTCGTCGGTGTTGGTGGAGCTGTCCGGAGGAAGGGTTTTCCCCTTCTTGGACCCTTCGGCCTCCCCGGTTGGGGCGGCCTTCCTTTTCTTCTCTCCCCCCGCTGGAGGGGGAGAGGTCTCTTCTTCCTCCTCCTCGTCTTCACGGGAGGAGTGCGTCTTGGAGTCGTCGGATGATGAATCCGACACCCCCAGGCGCCGGGCACTCTTCCGAGTCCCCGTGGCCTTCTTCTTGGCCTTCTTCTCCGGCACCACATAGGGTGCCGGAACCAGCAGCTTCGCCAAGCGAGCGTCCGCTGGGCCTTCGGGCAAAGGAGCCGGACAGTTGATCTGTCCGGACGTCTCCTGCCAATCCTGTCAAAGGTAAGGGAGCTTAAGATCCCGCATAGAGTCAAACTAGGAAAAACTAATACCCTGTAGAAGGTAAAAATAGCTTACCGCACAAGCGCGACGCTGCGTGCTAAATCCGCGATCCTCGATAGCGGATGCGAGGGCCTCGGCGCCCTTGAAAAGCACCTTCCAGGCATCTTCGTACGTCGTGTCGAAGAGCCTGCTCAGAGTTCGGTGCTGCGCCGGGTCGAACTCCCACAGGTTGAAAGCCCGTTGTTGACACGGGAGGATCCGGCGGATGAGCATAACCTGGACTACGCTGACAAGTTTGAGCTTCTTGTCCACCAGGGTTTGGACGCATGTTTGGAGTCGGTCAGCTCTCCTTCTTTACCCCACGACAGGCCCGTCTATTTCCAGGAGGTGAGCCGCGTAGGGGGTCCGGATCGGAACTCGGGGGGCTGCGACCCATTCAGGGTCGCACGGCGGGGTGATGTAAAACCACCCCGATTGCCACCCCTTTAGGGACTCCACGAAGGAGCCCTCGGGCCATAGGACGTTGGGCATCTTGCCCACCATGGCGCCTCCGCACTCCGCCTGGGTGCCATGCACCACCTTTGGCTTGACATTGAAAGTCTTGAGCCATAGGCCAAAATGGGGGCGGATGCAGAAGAAAGCCTCGCACACGACGATAAACGCCGAGATGTTGAGGACAAAGTTCGGGGCCAGATTGTGGAAGTCCAGGCCATAGTAGAACATGAGCCCCCGGACAAATGGGTGGAGAGGGAAGCCCAGTCCACGGAGGAAATGGGGGAGGAACACCACCCTCTCATGGGGCCTAGGGGTGGGGATGAGCTGCCCCTCTTCAGGAAGCCAGTGCGCAATGTCGTTAGACAAGTATCCGGCCTTCCTCAGTCTTTTGATGTGTCCCTCCATGACGGAGGAGACCATCCACTTGCCTCCCGCTCTGGACATGGCTGGAGAAGGTTGAGGTGGGGTGTGCGTACTTGGGTGCTGGAGCGCGAGTGCGCGGAAATGGATAGGCAAAGGAGGAAGAAGGCGTGGATGAAAAGGTGGATCCTTATCCCCTTATATGGGCAGACGCGACTATGCGCCCCCACCAGCCTGGTAAAACTCGCTTATCTTCCAAGCGCCGTAGTCAATGGCGCGGTTGGGTTACCCACGCCCGTATTGATGAGAATCTCTGAATAAGGGGCACGATCTCTGCTTTAACAAGACATGCCAAGGAAACCGCCTCGCTAAACACGCTGAGGTGGGACAGTAAAACGATTCGAATAAAGACTTGGCCGTGGTGTGATGTCACGCTACGGAATACGTCAGCAGATTAGATTTGTGTAAATATTATTCTCTCTATGGCAATATGTGGAAATTTATTTTGCAGAGTCGGACACTACCTTTGTGTTCAAAATCTTCTATGAAGTACTTGGAGGAGGAACCCGCCTTGCAATGCCGAAGACAATCTGCACGCCGGACTCGTCGTCATTGAAGCCTGGTTCAGGGGCTACTGAGGGAGTCCTGGATTAGGGGGTGTCCGGATAGCCGGACTATACCTTCGGCCGGACTCCTAGACTATGAAGATACAAGATTGAAGACTTCGTCCCGTGTCCGGAAGGGACTTTCCTTGGCGTGGAAGGCAAGCTTGGCGATACGGATATGTAGATCTCCTACCATTGTAACTGACTCTGTGTAACCCTAGCCCTCTCTGGTGTCTATATAAACTGGAGAGTTTTAGTCCGTAGGACGAACAACAATCATACCATAGGCTAGCTTTTAGGGTTTAGCCTCTCTGATCTCGTGGTAGATCTACTCTTGTACTACCCATATCATCAATATTAATCAAGCAGGACGTAGGGTTTTACCTCCATCAAGAGGGCCCGAACCTGGGTAAAACATCGTGTCCCCTGCCTCCTGTTACCATCCGACATAGACGCACAGTTCGGGACCCCCTACCCGAGATCCACCGGTTTTGACACCAACAAAAAGCCTGCCGTGTTCGCATCGCACCCCCACACGGTTGGTCCGGCACGCCGCTCAAGGGGGAATGTGTGCTGTGTTGCATTTTCACTTACAAGTGGGACCGTAGTTGAGCAAACCTACTATCGACAAACCCCCACCCCTCCCATCGCGTGATGGCTGAGAAAACATGAGGAATAAGAGATGGCTGTAGCACAGACTCCAAGAAAATTGGTGTCTGATGGGACTCGTGTGGGTGGCATGTGCCGTACTGGTAGACGTGAATGATAGTTATGGACAGGCCACCCCACTATATCGAGCATATATCAAGGTGCTGGTTATGTAGAACAAATTTCCTGGAGTCCGTGCTCAGCCCTCCTCTATCTCTCTTCTCAGCCAGCGAGCAGACACGCGGAGCCCATCGTCTGTTTGCTCACATGCGGTCCCACATGTCAGTCAAAACGCAAGGGTACCCACTAAACCTGCACATCTTTCACCTTGACGTGCTGGTGTCGAAAAACAAATCCAATAAAGATCTTCGGTGTCCGCTTTTGGAGTTACTCAAGAGTAGTAAGATTCTATTTACAGTTTAACCCAAGATGCACATCAGGTGGCTTCAACTACCACTCCATTTTCTTGCATGACACGACCTTGATGCTGGATGTCCCACATGTCAGCAAAAGGAGAAAGAACTCGACCAAATCTTCTCCACATTTAGACCGGAGGAGTAGGAAACACGACAAGCCCTGTGCCTACATCATACTACGTACAAGCCCACCTCATGCAGTCACGCTATCACCATATTTCTCGGCTTCCGTGCGAAACCTAGCTCTAGTTGATCTAACTAGAACTAACTATGGGTTGGCTCTATGTGATGTGGCAACTTCATACTACTACAGATGCTGGCTATACTACTACGGCAGTAACACTCCAAGAAGTGAGTCGAAAACCAATTATAAATTGAGTTTATGACATGCATATGCAAATGTACCATTCATTACATACAACAAGTCATCAACACACAACGACAACAAGGATACATGTTGGATTATAGATTAGTTCCAACAAAACATTCTATTAAATACTAAAGTTTTCATCACACAACAAATAACAAGCAATGAAATGAATTTCAGCTCAATCACTCCTCAGCGTTGGAAACACTTGCTTTGAACCAGAAGAGTTTCTCTGGGAAGGGCCAACTACTGTCAATCTCGAGACAAATGCGGGATTGATCATCCAGGCTAAAGCAGCCTATTTCATGACCCATATTGTGATAGCCACGGCAGGGAAGCATAGCAATGCCCGAGGTATAGATACAACTGCTTCTCATAAATGGTAGTAACATTGTGACAACAACAGCTGGATCGCCTTTCACCATGATTGGATAGTTTTGTCCAGGGAAGAGCGAGTTTCCTCGAAGAGTATCAATACTAAACCAGGGAGAAGGTGTTGGCGCTAGCACAATAGTATCCATCCCGAATACCCTGCAACGGATGTTGGAATAGGTCCGAAGAGTGCGAACATGGGAGACAACTCCTGCTTCCTTAGTCACATCAGCGGTGCCCTGTATACAGACAAGAAGAGGCGATCCATCGGAATAAGTTGCCAGGCGCCACTGAGTACTCCTATATGGGTCCTCATGCTCGTGATCATCATCATCGTCATCTCCCCCTTGGTTATAAATTTTTTCAAGTATAGGTGGTGGAATGTTCATAGGACCTTGGAAACACAAGAAGGTTAATTAGTAAAGGGAAACTAGCTAAGCCGCATGCATGTGGATGAAACTATTATAATTACGGTGGAAGACAAACGTACCGAAAGCATAAGGATTCCATGCTAAAATAGTGCCACGAGTGGTGGCAGCAAACTCAAGACCCTCGTATTGAATTGCATCACAGTACTCATTCGTGTATAGAAACTGATTTTTTAGCAATATCCATCGAGTCGAACCTTGAAGGACGGCAACAAGCTTGTCGAAGATAGCAACAACACAAGCATTCCTATGACCCCAAGAGCGGTTGGGAACTTGACAAATTGCTATCTTTTGTAGACGACAATCACCATGATCGTAGTTGAACGTACGTAGAATACTGGTGTTCTCAACCTATGGGAAGTCTAATATTTTTGGAAGGGGAACCCGGTGACGAGTGTACATGTTCACAAGTTCCCACTCGCAGTTGTACCCAATATAAACAACCCAATCTCCATTTGTGCCTGCCCAAGCCTTACCCTCAAGCGATGGCATTTTAACATCACACGTATCGTTATCAAGCGGCACCAACTTGCACAAGGCGAGGCCTCTGTCGTTTGCGCGCCAGTGAGCAGGGTCACAGTGAAGAAGATAGGGGAGATCAAACCGCTCCTGGACCCTTGGGTTCCTTGTAATGATGTTATTAGTTGAGTCGAGAATGGTCTTGAACAAACCTGCCATGCTAGCCGAGGTGATGACGTCGCACCGATCAATGAGTTCCTCCACTATGTCATCATTCAGATCGGGGCAAGAACAATGGGGTAATTTCCGGACTGTTCCCTCCATGGAGAAGACGACCGAACAATGGCAGAAGGAAGGGTCAAGGCAAATGGAGGAGGGAGGAAGAGCGTGCGACAACAGTTCCGAATCGAGTGGGAAAGGCGAAGAGTCGGTGGACGGTTGCCACGATACATGAAGAGGCGCCCCAGCCTACATAGATGTCTGTTCAGAAATTGTACAAAAGGACTCGCTGTCGTCTCACTGACATGTTGGAACGGGACCACATGTCAACGAAGAGGCTAGTGGGGAGCGGACGGTTACCACAGAGGTCACACACTGACGACAAGGTCGTCCTGTCAGACCTAGTGCCCGCGCGGGATGGCTTCCATCCCCCACACGAGTGAAGCCACAGAGGTCTGTTTGGGGTCGTGAGTTGGAGTTGGCCTTACAAGTGGGACCACGGTTGAGGAAACCGACTATCGGCAAACCCCCACCTCGCCCACCGCGCGATGGCTGAGTTAGAGAAACGACGAGGTTCAAGAGATAGTTGTAGCACGGACGGACTCCAAGAAATATGGTGTCAGATGGAAGTCATGCTGGTGGCGTGTGCCGTACTCCTGGACATGAATGCTTGTTCTGGCCCATGCCACCCTATTGTAATATATATCGAGGATTCGAGGTGCTGGTTACGTAGAGCGAACATATTAACATATGGCCCACCTCACACTGTGGCCAAATTTCCTGGAGTTTGTGCTAGGTTAAAAAGTGTTCTTTGTGAGGGTGGGTGGCTGGTCTCAAGTTTAAAACTTGTTGTATTACGTATACGTAGACGTAGAGATAGTGCAACAGTTTTGAAAGTTTGAACCCAAACATCAGAATGCAATTTCTACTGGACTCACCTGAGGACCTAGGATGATGGGATTCATAGCTACAGTAAAAAAACGCCTGACGCGCGAAGCATGTGAAGCTATTACAAATAATAGTAGTACTATTGTTGATTGGACTCATCCGATAACCTGTTGCAATGCACGCACAGTTATGTATTCGGAAAATATTTTTTTGCCTCGTCGCAACACCCACTCAGAGAAGCGACTCGAAAGCCATTCATAAATTTAGTAAGTCTATCACAGGTATATCATTTTATTGCATACAACAGGTCATGAACCCACAATGACAACGACGATACATTCTAGTAAATACTAAACTTTTCATCACACGACAAATAACAAGCAACGGAAAGAACTTCAGCTCAACCAATTCTTGGCGTTGGAAACACTTGCTTTGAACCAGGAGTGATTCTATGGGAAGGGCCAGCCACTATCAGTATCGAGACCAACGTAGGACTGATCATCTAGTCCGAAGCGGGCTATGTCAGGACCCATAGTGCGATGGTAGGGAAGCATAGCAATGACCGAGGTATAGATATAGTTGCTTCTCATAAATGGTAGTAACGTTGTGTCAACAGCAGCTGGATCGCCTTTCACCATGAATGGATAGTTTTTTCCAAGGAAGAGTGAGTTTCCTCCAAGACTTTCTATACTGAACCAGGGAGAAGGAGTTGGCGCTAGTACAGTAGTATCCATCCCGAATACCGTGCAACAGATGTTGGAATAGGTCCGGAGAGTACGACCATGCGAGACAACACCTGCTTCCTTAGTAACATCCGCAATGCCTTGTATACAAACAAGAAGAGGTGATCCATCGGAATAAGTTGCCAGACACCACTGAGTATATGGGTCCTGCTCGTCCTCATGCTCGTGATCATCAGCATCGTCATCTCCCCCTTGGTTATAAAAAATTTCAAGTATAGGTGGTGGAATGTTCACAGGACCTTGGAAACACAAGAAGGTTAATTAATTAGTAAAGGGAAACTAGCTAACCCGCATGCATGTGGATGAAACAATTATAATTACGATGGAAGACAAACGTACCGAAAGCATGATGATTCCATGCAAAAATAGTGCCACGAGTGGTGGCAGCAAACACAAGACCCTCGTATTGAATTGCATCACAGTACTCATCCGTGTATAGAAATTGATTTTTCAGCAATATCCATCGAGGCGTGGAAGTAAGGAAGGCAACAAGCTTGTCGAAGATAGCAACAACTTCATAGTTCGTGTAATTCCAAGAGCGGTTGGGAACTTGACAAATTGCTATCTTCCATAGACGACAGTTACCATGATCGTATTTGAACTCACATAGATCATCTGTGTGCTCAACCTCTGGGCAGTCTAAGAATTTTGGAAGTGGAACCCGATGAGGAGTGTACACATTCACAAGTTCCCACTCGCAGTTGTACCCAATATAAACAACCCAATATTCATTTGCGCCTGCCCAAGCTTTCCCCTCAAGCGATGGCATCTTAACATCACACGTATCATTATCAAGCAGCATCAACTTGCACAAGGCGAGGCTTCCGTCGACCCCGCGCCAGTGAGCAGGGTCACGATGAAGAAGATAGGGAGATCAAACCGCTCCTGGACGCTTGGGTTCCTTGTCATGATGTTATTAGTTGAGTCGAGAATGGTCTTGAACGAACCTACCATGCTAGCCGAGGTGATGACATCGCATCGATCAATGACTTCCTCCACCGCGTCATCATTCAGATCGGGGCAAGAATAACGGGGTCGTTTCCGGCCTGTTCCCTCCATGGAGAATACGATCGAACAATGGCAGAAGGAAGGGTGAAGGCAAATGGAGGAGGGAGGAAGAGTGTGCGACAACCGTTCCAAATCGAGAGGGAAAGGCGAAGAGTCGGTGGACGGTTGCCATGGCACACGAAGAGTTGCCCCGGCCTACATAGACGTCTGTTCGGAAATTGTACAAAAGGACTCATCGTCGTCTCACCGACATGTTGGAACGGGACCACATGTCAATGAAACATGGTGTGTAATTTCTCATGCAAAATGCGATCTGGCCGCGTTGGCCTGAGGTGTCGCATTAGTTATCAACCTTTATTTTTTTTTAATGGCGTGCCGTTCAGTTTTGAAGCATGACTAACTGGTATTGTATGCAGAGAAAATATAAACTACTCTACCACTACTCCATCTCTAGTACTAGTAGTATAAAAAAGATATATATGCTGGAGCTTCAGGGCTTTCTTGTTCAGGGCTGCCCACTTGCTTCTCACACTATCACCCTCTCTCCAGATCTAAAAAGACAGCCTCTCTCTCCCTCCACACTGGTGGTCACATATCCGCCAGGGAAGAAAATGACGTGCAGTGTTGACGCACTCGTCGTCGGCGAGCAAGGTCACACACTAATGACAAGGCTGCCCTCTCAGACCAAGCGCCCGTGCGGGATGGCCTCTGTCCCCAAGCTCGCTGCCGTAGTGTGTGCGGAGGATGACGACCACGAGCGAAGCCACTTCCCGCCGACCCTCAGGTATGCTACCTCTTTTCGAACCATACCCTTGTTCTATTGCGCCCTCTGCCATGTCGCTGCATGTGGATGTTTTTCCACTCCACCATGTTCCGAATTTGCTATCCTCTGCTATACTGGTTACGTAGACGAAAACCTTAACTTGCACTATTAAAGGAAACCCTACTTCATGCAGACTAATCCATGTCTGGGTTGAATAAGGAAAGGAAGGGAGACTGTACTGTCCAAGAGACTAGGCATCGAACCCACATCTAGGTTGAAAAGGGGAAAATCAGTAGCTAAAGAGAACAAAAATGGAACGTAATCAACATATGCTGCCTGGATATTTGTTGCTCTAGGCAACCATACCTCCCTCACCACTCTATGCGTCCTTGGAGGTACATCGTACTGGTGCATCCACTGTCCGAATGGGCCTCCCATGCTCTTATTGCCACCTTTTTGTTGTTAGTATAACGCTAGCGGTCAAGTCAAGCAATGCTACTGCTAAAGTGATGCCACATTTAAGTAATGCCGCACTCAGTCTAATGCCACCGCTAAATTTAAGCAACGCCATTTAATGTCACTGGAGTATTTCAGGGTTAGCTGTTGATTGTGGATGTATAAAAGATTTTTCAGCTAAGGCATTCTAATGTTGTTGCACAGCCTGTATACCAACGATGAATCTTGTTACTCTCTTTAGATTTTTTATACTGTTAATGCTTATAGATTACATACCTCACTTTCATGAGATAACTCAATTTCTTTTTGTACAGTGTCAAGAGGAAAGGTCAAGAGTGGGCACCTCCTCCTCCGGCTATTCTCTTGATTCGTTCGATCAAGTTTTTATGTTTGATCAATTATCAAGATTGGATAGCAATTTTTAGGTCCCCTCGAGTTCGAAATGATATTTGCCTTGAAGGTACATGGTTTGCAATTTTTTATATTGTCATTAGTTAATAATGCTAGTTACCTTCATACTTTTGTATTTGGTTTAATTCTCTTGCACAGCTAGTATACCAATGCTGAAACTTGTTACCTTTACATTTTGTATTGTTAATTCTTATAGAAATTCCAGGGCTAGAGCTTATGGAAATTTGTTCAGTAAACCATTGTACTCTACCCTGTAAAAAAATAACTACTCTACTATTGCACTAGCCACTGGATTAGTGTATATTTGTACTATTCGAATGGTGTTGCATTAGCGTATGGACATATATAAAGTGTGGCAAGCTTTCCCAGATATGTTCTCAAGAAAATGACTACCTATTTTTCTAAATACTAGATGTATGGGTACTTTAAATTGAACTGCAAAAACGTCTTATATTAAGGTATAGCGGGTGTAGAGTTCACTCAAATAATCCCAGTAAAGCTAGTCACACCTTTGTTACAATTAATGTTCATTATGTTATTGGAGGAGGACTGTATGTTTGTCTCTAATGCCTGTTGACTACATACCTGACATAATGATGTAATGTTAAGTCATTTCCTTTTGTACAGTGTCACTGAATTGTTAAGGCCGTGATGGCATTTTATTTTAGATGAACTGCACAAAATATGCTTAAAAGAAAAAGAAAGGTCAGGAATGGCTCAATTTTTAAGAAAAAACTATGTATGCCTTCCTGACATCAGCCGATGTTGCCTTATTTATTCCTTCAAACAGGTGGTTAGAAATAGTCTTGCTACCTTTTCCCATTAAGAAATTGGAATGCTTATATTTGTGAGTCTATGCTTCAACTAGTGCCACTTTTATAGTAATCACACTTTCAATATCTATGCAAATAGGGATGCTCGATTTTAGTGGAACTGCACAAAAAGTCCAAATGGTTCAACATTAGGAGCATGTTTTCTTCCAAACCTTTATATCCAATTGGTGGCACTATGAGCTGTTCATTACGAAGGTACATGGTTTCCTACTATCTTGCTACTCTTTTTGTACTGTCATTAGATAGTAATACTAGTGGTTTGCATGTGAATTTATTGGCAGGGTGGACCTACATTGGTGGTGCATGACAAGATTCAATGATCAGATGCTCAATTTCGGTTGTATCGATTTCACCTCTTCCATCACTGCGAACATGGATATCCTTGGTCTGATGAAGAATAGGCGCTATATTTCTGCTCTGAACCGGCAAATCAATTCAGTATGAAATGGTCCAGGCAAAACATGACTGTATCAAATTCTCAAGTGCAAAACATGACAAATGCTAAGAGGATGAGACATGTTTAAACCGAAAATACAAGGTGGGGTATATGTTTACTAGCTGCTTGATATTTGTGCAGATAGAGATGTCTCCCCGTTGCTATTTGGCAAACAAACAAAGTGACCGCAATTTTGGTTGAACTACACAAGAGAATAGTATAGTCACTGCATGCAGTGCCATTTGAAAATAGACACAAAAAGATTGGATAGTCACTTCATGGACTGCAGAAAAGTAGTACTGTACTATTTATGGGCCAACACTAGGTGCTTCATTGATTTGGTCTGATTATACAATGGGCATCATTTTGCCTAAGTTAAAGTTTGTATTCCGAAAATAGTCTCGTCGTGTGATCGATAGAAGACCAAATCATATTGCAGTGGATGTTCCTCCATCATGTGTGGTTCATTCTCATGGTTCCAGCTGTTGGTAAGACTAGTTACATTTGCAAGAGGAATTGTAGACTTCAAAAACAAATTTGTCTTTCGCTCTGTACTGAATGTTGGCCAAGATAAGCATCCATGTTAGTAGGAAGAATAGATGTTTTTCTAGATCTTTGCTTTTGGAGCTACATATTTGTATATGATCTATGAATCATTGAGATGCATTAACATGTTGATCTTATGTATGAGAATCGTACGAGTTGGTTTTGAATTCGGGCTACTAATGTGAACATATTAAAATGCCAGAGCTATGAGTCTCGTGTGAACATTTTGAACGGATCGGCTCTTACTATTGTGAACAACATGATCCTTATTTCTGTGTTCTCAGTGTTTACAAGTTACTAATAGTTTCTTATTTCTGTTTGCTCAGTGTTTACAAGTTACTGATCGATTACTAGCTAGCCTACTAATGCGCTCCTGGCAGTTTTAGTTGCGGCGCAAGATCCAAAGTGGCAGTTTTTTGAATAAAAGTGCCGACCTCTGAAGAAACTGACAAACTGCTCTGAAGAAAATGCCATGCGAATCTGAAGAAACTGCCGGCAAAAACGTTCGCAAATGCCCTATCTCCCAGCGAACGTTCATCCGCTAATGCGATCATACACGTACACCATCTGACCTACTCGATCCTACACGTACACTACCGACCTACTCGATCCTACACGGATAAATAGCAGATCACTCACGTGCTACCTCCTTTCCGGTTTGCAGGGCTCAATTCAAAAAACGACCTACTCGATCCTACACGAATAAATAGCGGATCACGCACATACTACCTCCTTTCCGGTTTGTAGGGCTTAATACAAAAATCTCACCAACCAAGGTAGATGATGAGTGGTTGAATCATTTTTGACAAGGAGGGAGTACCTCATCTGGATGATTCGAGTGCACTTGTTTGACCATCATGCCGGCGTGCGACCCAGCACGGACACGCGGGACGCACCACTGACGGGATGGGATGGGACGGGACGGGACGACACAATCATAATTTCAATTTTTCTAGTTTTCCACGGCAAGCTGGCGCGCTAAGCCATGCCTGCTTATGCATTGAATTCCGATGACCGCGATGACCGTCGCGTTTCCTGTGACACGCTGGTTCGCCTACCTTCCGCCTATAATTACTGTTTCCTGGGCTTCTCCGGTGGCACCATCACCCAACTCGCACTATCCTTATAAGCCCCCACCGTCCCGAGGTTGCTCGCCACTTATCCTCGCTCTCGCTACATCCGCCATGCCCCCGCCCATCCATGATAGGCGACACCTGCTACCTCTTGAGCATGCGTTGGTTTTCCCTCGAAGAGGAAATGGTGATGCAGCAAAGTAGTGTAAGTATTTCCCTCAGTTTTTGAGAACCAAGGTATCAATCCAGTAAGAGATTACACGCAAGTGGCCTAGTACCTGCACAAACAAACAAGAACCTCGCAACCAATGCGATAAAGGAGTTGTCAATCCCTTCACGGTCACTTACGAAAGTGAGATCTGATAAAGATAATAAGATAAATATTTTTGGGATTTTTGTTGTATAGATTGAAAATTAATGATTGTAAAATAAATAGTAAACTAGAATTGTAGATCGGAAACTTATATGATGTAAAGTAGACCCGGGGGCCATAGGTTTCACTAGTGGCTTCTCTCAAGATAGCATATATTACAGTGGGTGAACAAATTACTTTTGATCAATTGATATAAAAGCGCATAGTTATGATGATATCTAGGCATGATCATGAACATAGGCATCATGTCCGTGTCAAGCAGACTGAAACGATTCTGTATCTACTACTATTACTCCACACATCGACCGCTATCCAGCATGCATCTAGAGTAGTAAGTTCATAAGAACACAGTAACGCCTTAGGCAAGATGACATGATGTAGAGGGATAAACTCAAGCAATATGATATAAACCCCATCTTTTTATCCTCGATGGCAACAATAGAATATGTGCCTTGCTACCCCTGCAGTCACTTGGAAAGGACACCGCAAGATTGAACCCAAAGCTAAGCACTTCTCCCATTTCAAGAAAGATCAATCTAGTAGGCCAAACCAAACTGATAATTCGAAGAGACTTGCAAAGATATCAAATCATGCATATAAGAATTCATAGAAGAATCAGATATTCTTCATAGATAATCTTAATCATAAACCCACAATTCATCGGATCTCGACAAACACACCGCAAAAAGAACTACAACGAATAGATCTCCAAGAACATCAAGGAGAACTTTGTATTGAGATACAAAGAGAGAGAAGAAGCCATCTAGCTAATAACTATGGACCCCGAAGGTCTGTGGTAAACTACTCACACATCATCGGAGAGGCTATGGTGTTGATGTAGAAGCCCTCCGTGATCGAATCCCCCTCCGAAAGATCACCGGAAAAGGTCCCCAGATGGGATCTCATGGGTACAGAAGGTTGCGGCGGTGGAAAAGTGGTTTCGTGGCTCCCCTGGATGTCTTCAGGGTATAAGAGTATATTTAGGCGAAAGAAGTAGGTCGGTGGAGCTGCGAGGGGCCCACGTGGGTGGGGGCGCGCCTGCCCCCTAGGCGCATTGCCCTACCTCGTGGCTGCCTCGCTGCTTCCTTGACCTCCACTCCAAGTCTCCTGGATTGAGTTTGTTCCAAAAAAGATCCTCGCGAAGGTTTCATTCCATTTGGATTCCGTTTGATATTCCTTTTCTGCGAAACACTGAAATAGGCAAAAAATAACAATTTGCACTTGGCCTTCGGTTAATAGGTTAGTCCCAAAAATAATATAAAAGTGCATAATAAAGCCCATTAAACATCCAAAACAAATAATATAATAGCATTGAACAATCAAAAATTATAGATATGTTGGAGACGTATCAATGCCGGAGGCGGTCACCGTAGGAACTAGTGTTCAGTTTTTCACCGGAAGGCAGATGAAGGGAGGAGGCATTCTATCAGTCTTTAGATGGCAATGCGGAGTATGAGGAGTTTTTGGAGCGCGACCGCCTGGCGGAGGAGCAGTGTGTCGCCGATTTGCATCGCCAGCGGGACATGGAGCAGCAGCGTAGCAACGCTCTGAGTCGAGAGCAGAGCGCCCGCAACTAGGCCGACTACATGGAGGTCGGCGCCTGGCAAATAGCCCTGGAGGCTGTTGGGCACGCACGCATTCGCGACACCAAATTTTACTACAAGCTCGTCAAGTGGGTTTCCCGCTTAGAAGCCGAAGCTTCGTTGGACCACGCCGGCATGGAAAGGGTCAACGCGCACGAGCAATGCGCCCTATCGCACCTTTGGCAAGTCCGAGGCGAGGCGGAGGACGCCGGTGCCGGCGTTTAGCATGTAACGTAGATGGCGGCTGGCATCGGCTAGTTAGCTAAGAGTAAGTTAGTAGTTGTACGCTACTAGAGTATTAGTGGGAGTAGGTAGTTAACTTGGCTATGATGGTTATCAACGTGGAAGTTCAGCACTCTATATCTGGATCAGACATGTTACTTTGCTGTGAATGTTAAACTTTTCGTTTGAATGTATGGAATGGGTTGTTATTTTTTAAATGGGTTGTATTTGTCTGCCACGAGTTTAGAGGCTGACTTGTGGGCCTACTAGGTTGACGCGTACACAATCAGGAGATGATTATACGTGGAGAGGATGACATTAGGGACCCACCAAGGTCATGGCAGTACGCAAGCAAGTGCCTCCTTATTTCAAGCCAATAAAAAATGGCTTCTCCTAATGGATTTCTGATATTTGGGTCCCATGCCATTGTCAACGTAGTCAATAAGCGAGAGAATTGCACAATGAGCGACTGACACCAGGGACCTAGCAGCTCACCCAGTTATTTTTGTTTTGGCTTAATTTGATAAATGCCACTACAAATCTGGTGATTCCGAGAAATGCCACTGCAATTTCCAAACTTCGAAAAATGCCATGGGGCAGCATCTCTAGTATATCTTCATTGCGGAGAGTAGCATGGTAGCAAGTGGACAGATTAAAAAATGGATACAACTATTAATTGCAACTGGCTTAACAACATCCTAAGTCATGTTTTGTAAGTTTGTAACCATTGAAATACAACTATTTAAAAATGGATTCAACTATTAATTGCAACAGGCTTAATAGACATTGAAACCGGTACTGATAAAAATGCAATTGGCATAGTTAAACACACAAGGCAGGTGCTGCCAGAGTAGAGAATGGCCCAGATGTCTATAAAAAGGTAGGGAAAGTAGCAAAAATGTGTTAGGCATGTTTACTAGAACATGCTAAATACATCGACCGCATAGAACATAGCCATTAACTGCAACTGGTATAGGTACGATTGAACTGGTGAGTACATACTTGGTAAGTCTTGAGAGGTAGTTGCTGGGGCACTTCATCTTGGCCAGAGCTCGCCCAAAGTCAGCGACGGTGGAGACGAGTTGTTCCGCCAGGTCAAAGCGTGGATTAGTGCCACTGACATGTGTACCTACAGGCAACCAATAAATGTTTGAAGTTAAACTCCAATTGCACAAATTATGTGAAATATTGTAAGACATGGGATGTAGCTCACCTCGACGGCAAACAAAAGCATCGGCTGTTATGACCATGCGTAAGTACATGGACATGCATGTTAAGTACAACAGGGTTAGCATCCACTAAAATAGCAAATGGGAAGCATCTCTAGTGGTATCCTGAGTCATGTATTGTAAGTTTGTTGCTGGTATTGGTGAAATTGAGATGGACACGGAAATATTTGAACATCACACAGTGTGCAGTACTGAAATAAACAAGGCACGAACATGCTTAATACATCAAACGTACAAATCATAGCCATTGCAAGTGGTATTGGTAAGATTTAGCTGGTCAGATCTTACCTGTTAAGTCCTGGGGGTAGTTAATGGGGGACTTCATCTAGGCCAGAGCCTGCACCATGTCGGCGGCGGCGACGGAGGCGAGGTGTTCCTCTGGGTCAACACGCACAGGGCCATCGCGCCATGGACATCCATCAACTCCTGGGGGGGATTTGGAGGCATGAGGATGTTTCGTAGGCACCGTTTAAGCAATCAGGTCGGGGACGTGATAGAGATCGATGGGTTACCTGACTGGATCCGAGCAAAACGTAAATGTGATTGAAGCTGTGGTTGCGGCGGCGACAGTTTGAGATGCTGGTAGGGGAAGGGGTGAGAGAGGGGGATACTGAGGGGAAGGGGATGTGGCTGGAGGAATAAATTCTGAAACCGTGTGCCTAATGAAAATTTCGGTGCGAAACTTGAAACTTGGGTAGGGGAAACACACAACGCAGATGATGCGCGTAAAATACTTGTGTGCGAGAAAAAAGAAAGTTGGCAGATCCTGTCTCCAAAAAATGTACACATGTACTTGTTTTTTTGGGTCAATGGTACGCCTGGTTTATTAGGAAATATCACACAGGTAACTGACTTATGGGTCATTAACACAAAAAAAGCAGACGGGTACGACATAGAAACCGTGTGTTTGTGATCTTCTAATGATTAATGCAAAAAACGCACACGGGCACACATGCTAATCAATGCTCTTAGCCCTCAAAGTATGTTCTTACCGACATTGTACGTTAATACTACAAACTTAAAGTACTACTGGTAATTTGCTCTAATACTACGAACTTAAACTACTTCCCACATGCTGCCATCAAGGCATGCTGGCCAGACGCCGGCGTTCTCCTTACCAGCCTTGTAGGCGCCAGCCCACCGTGCTTCGATCTCTACCAAGCTCTCCTCACCACGACCTGCGGCCTCTTTTTTCTTGTGGCGACGGGACTCTCTTTTCTTGACTGCTTTTTGCCTTTTCTGCTCCTTCTGCGCGGCTTTGGCCACCTCTAGATCCACCACCCATTCGGCCATGGAAGCCTCAAAGTCTGCCCATGAAACTGCCTGGCCGCCGGCGGTGATGAACTCAACCCGGCGAGATGCCATCGATTCCTTACCATGTGTGCAGTCGCGGGCGGCGAGGAACGTGGCGCGGCGGGATGCCATCACTTCCTTACCAGTTACTGTGCGGTTCCATGGACGAGCCTGGAGAGAGCTCTGGGACGGAGGGGCCGGGCAGCCGTACAATGCGGTGGTATTCAAGAGCTCAACGACAAACGACAACAGAAATTTGGATTCCCTTACAATTTTGCTCGTCATTATCGCACACGGTTCATCTCCGTCGTTTCCGGAAACAGTGTGCCCTGAGCCTATTGTGTGTTGTGTTATGATTGGCCGGAACCCCAGCCACGCGGATCGCGTGTGTGCACCGATGTATGCGCCGCGATCGAACGGCAATCCACGTCCTTCACATCACACCCGTGCACCTATTGCTGGATTGGATTTATATGCGCTAAATGCCTAGAAAATGCACATAATCCCCTAAATATGGTAAATGAGCCCGGAAAAATGCCAAATTTGAACACGGTGATTTGCAGGGTGTATGTTCCTCATATAAAAAAACTCCAGGGCAGAGAACGAAAAAAAATTGGATTCCCTTTCAATCTTGAGGATTTCCCTCTCGAAAGCATGGAACTTCCTCGGTGATGGTTCAATTTATGAAGGGTGTGCATGACGACATAAGCCAAACCTTCTAAAAATTTTACCAGGGCATGGTGAGGTCATACCATGGCACCATGCCAGTCGTCATGTTTTTTAAACATTCATTTCATTTTTTCTATAGTTGAAAACCCAACAAACAAACATTTGTGGTTGACTATTGCCACACATTTCATTGAAAAATATGTCCATTCCTTGTAAAAGGCATGATAATTTACTAAATGGCACGAGCATGGTTTTCTAGGCCGTTCTTGTGGACCCTTTCATGCATCGATTGTTTGAACTTGAATTATGTGCATTAATGATTAAGAAATGCACATAATCCCCTAAATATGGCAAATGTACCCGGAAAAGTGCCAAATTTGAACACGGTGATTTGCAGGTTGTATGTTCATCGTAGAAAAACCTCGTGGACAAATGACAAAGGAAATTTGGACCCCCCTCCAATCTTGGTGATTTCCCCCTTGAAACCATGAAACTTCCTCGGTGATGGTTTAATTTATGAAAGGCACGCATCACGACATAAGGAAAACATTCTCCAATTTTTACCAGGGCATGGTGAGGCCATACCATGGCACCATGCCAGGCGTCATGTTTTCCATCCATGTGTTTCATTTTTGTATAGTTGTTAACCTAGTAAACGGCGTGTTAATGGTTGACTATTGCCACACATTTCCTTGAAATATCTGTCCATTCCTTGTAAAAGGCATGAGAATGTACTAAATAACATGAACATGGTTTTCCAGACCGTTCTTGTGCACCTTTTCATGCACCGATTGTTCGAATTTGAATTATGTCCATTAATGCCTAGAAAATGCACATAATCCCCTAAATATGGTAAATGAGCCCGGGAAAATGTCAAATTTGAACACAGTGCATTTGAGGCGGTATGTTGATTGTTGGAAAAAAACTAAATGACAAACTAGGACGGAAATTTGGATTCCACTTCAATCTTGGGGATTTTCCCTCTCGAAAGCATGGAACTTCCTCGGTGATGGTTTGATTTACGAAGGGCGTGCATGACAACATAAGCCAAACCTTCTCAAATTTTTACCAGGGCATGGTGAGGTCATACCATGGCACCATGCCAGGCGTCATGTTTTTTAAGCATTTATTTCATTTTTCTATAGTTGAAAACCCAACAAACAAACATTTGTGGTTGGCTATTGCCACACATTTCAACAAAATATCTATCCATTATTCCTTGTAAAAGGCATGACAATTTACTAAATGGCACGAGCATGGTTTCCCAGGCCATTCTTGTGGACCCTTTCATGCACCGATTGTTTGAACTTGAATTATGTGCATTAATGCCTAGGAAATGCATATAATCCCCTAAATATGGCAAATGAACCTGGAAAAGTGCCAAATTTGAACACAGTGATCTGCAAGTTGTATGTTCATCATAGGAAAAACTCGTGGACAAAGAACAAAGGAAATTTGGACCCCCCCTTCAATCTTGTTGATTTCCCCCTCGAACCATGAAACTTCCTCGGTGATGGTTCGTTTTATGAAAGACGTGCATGGAAACATTTTTACCATGGCACAGTGAGGTCATACCATGGCACCACACCATGCGTCATGTGTTTTCCAAGCATGTATTTCATTTTTGTATAGTTGTTAACCCAGTAAACGACGCGTTTATGGTTGACTATTGCCACACATTTCCTTGAAATATCTACCCATTCCTCGTAAAAGGCATGAGAATGTACTAAATAGCACAAGCATGGTTTTCCAGACCGTTCTTGTGCACCCTTTCATGCACCGATTGTTTGAATTTGAATTACGTGCATTACTGCCTACAAAATGCACATAATCCCCTAAATATTGTAAATGAACCCGGAAAAGTGTCAACTTTGAACACGGTTGTAAGTGCATCTAGTGCCCCTTAGTGATTTTGATGTATTGAAGACTTACAGGTTAAGGGACTAATGCGTTTGTGAGTGTACACAGGTCTATAAGTCTATGAGGAGTTTGATATTTACAGGAAAAGTCGACCCCTAAAAATGAATATCTTCGACTGAAGATTTTGGTATTTCTGAAGACTTTCATGAAGACTTTGAAAGTGAAGAAATTGGTGTGTCCATGAAGACTTGATATTCATGCGAGGAATATGAAGCTTGAAGACTTTCGTTTTCATAGTTTTGTTTTTCTCTTTCTTGAGTCATAGGAAACACCGTACTATTAAAGGGGGTCGAGGAAATACTAAGGAAAAATTTCCATGCGATGCTCAACTCAAAATCCTACACCTACCAATCCCTTCGAGTGAAGCCATTGGAAATCTCATACAGTTCAGTCAATTTCTTCAGTGACAGAGACGAAATTCTTCTGGTCTCTGAGGAATTTGTCCTGACTGAGGAGTTAGGAATTCGCCACTGCAGATTGCCTACACAGTGAGGAACATGATAGCCCTGAGGATTTTGCTACTCAAAATTCCGACCGTTGCTGTGCTATGCGCCAGCTGTCCCAAAATATCTATCCACCTAACGGTCATATCATTGAAGGGCATTTATGTCTTATCATGTCGGGCTGCTCCCTAGGCTATAAATAGCCGCCCCCTACAACCACTAGCTGGTTGGCTGCTCCGAGAGAAACTGACACTTGTCATTTGAGAGCAACCCATCCTCTGAGGACTTTGAGCAAAAATCATCAAGTGAGGAAAAACCAAAAACCCAAAACCCAAACACCTACAAACCCCAAGTGATTGAGCATCACTGAAGAGATTGATCCCGAGTGGATCCGATGCTTGTTACCTTTGAAGACTGTGCTTCTTCCAGACGGTTAGGCGTCATGGTCTAGAGCATCCAAGAGGAATTGTGGATCGCCGTGTGACCAAGTTTGTGAAGGTTTGGAAGTCGCCTGAAGACTTACCACGAGTGATTGGATGAGGTCTGTGTGACCTTAGTTCAAGGAGAATACGGTGAGGACTGGGTGTCCTGAGCTGCATGTTCAGGACTGGGTGTCCAGGACTGTGTGTCCTCGAGTTTAAATACTCAGCCGCTCCAACCAGACGTACAACTGAGACAACAGTTGGAACTGGTCTACCAAATCATTGTCTTCACCAAGCTAACTGGTTCTATTTCCTCAACTTTTTCATTTCCTCATAACTGTGTTGTGTGTTTGTTCATATCTGTGTTTGAAGACTTTGACTGAAGACTTTCTCAATTTCCTCAGTTTAATTTCTTCAGTCTGTTTGTCTTCATCCTGTGTTATCTTGTGATTACGCTTCCTGTACTCTGTGCCTGACTTCATTTCATCATGATGACTATGCTTGTATTCTGTTATGTTTACTTTTGAGTACTTATTCCGCTGCTAGTAGTTCTTCGCTAAGGAATTTCCTCACCGGCAAATTCCTCATTGAAGAATTTCATAAAAATCGCCTATTCACCCCCTCTAGTCGATATAACGCACTTTCAATTGGTATTAGAGCAAGGTACTCCCTTGTTCTGTGTGATTTTGGTTTAACCGCCTGGAGTTTAGTTATGTCGACCGCAGGTATGATCAAGGTCTCTGCTGGGTGTCCTACCTTCGATGGGACGGACTACCCCTACTGGAGGAATAAGATGCGAATGCATCTTGAAGCAATTGATAACGATCTCTGGTATGTTGTGGAAAATGGTGTTCCCTCAGTCACACGTTCTCTGAATGCTGCTGATGTGAAGAGATTCAAGCAACTCGACTCTCAAGCGAAGAATATCATATGTGGCCATCTGAGCAAAGGACAGTATGGCAGAGTGAGTGCTTTGGAGACAGCGAAGCTTATTTGGGACAAGTTGTCCAAAGTGAATGAAGGAGTCTCAACTCAGCGTGACTCTCGAGTTGATGTTCTTCGCAATGTCTTCAACCGCTTCAAAAGACTCGACAATGAAAATGTTCAACAAACCTTCGATCGCCTCTCTGACATCTCAAATGAGCTTCAAGCACTTGGTGCCACGGACATCACCGATCATGAGGTGGTGAAGAAATTGCTGAGATCGCTTGATTACTCATTTGACACTCTGGAATGTGCTGATTACAAGTCACTTGATCCCGCTGATATTCTCAAGAGGCTAAATACTCATGAGTTCCAACTTGCTAAAAAGAGAGATCTCTATGGTTCAAGCTATGGCAGAACACGTGCACTAAAGGCTAAGGCAGTATCTAAGTCCGAAGATGAAGGCTCTGGTAGCAGCCTTGGTGATCCTGAAGAACCGAGCCATGATCTGGCTCTGCTCGTGAAGAAGTTCCAAAAGTTCTCAAGACGTGGTCGTCTTGGAAGATCCTCAAGGAGCAATGATTCCTCATCCAGTGACTACAAGAAGAGGCTCTGTCACAAATGCAAGAAACCTGGACATTTCATTCAAGATTGTCCTCAGTGGGAAATGGAATCAAATAAGAAGAAATACAAGGATTACAGTTCTGATGATGCGAAGAAAAAGAAGAAATCCACAAAATCTTCATCATCCAAATCCTCAAAGTCTTCATATCACAAGAAGAGTAGCTCCAAGAAGGCTAGGGCATTCATTGGCAAGGAAATGGACTCTGTGGCTGAATCTGAAGAAAATGAGGAAGAGGAGACATCTGAGGAATCCGAATCTGGAGTGGCAAGCCTAGCTCTCGCTACTGCATTCATCAGCAAGTCTATGTTCAACACTGAAGAAAATGACCTCACCAACAAGGCTGATGAAAGCGATGATGACTACGCTCCCACCTATTGCTTCATGGCAAAGGGTGCCAAGGTACTCAAATATACCTCCTCTGAATCAAGTGAGAATGAATCTGATGAAAACCTTAAGCCTGGCTATTCTAAACTTGCTAAGATTGCTATAAAACAACAAAGGGCTTTAGAAAAGGTTCAAAACATGCTAAATAAAAGTGATGATATGTTGGGTGAAGAAATGGATCGCACTGAAACTTTGACTGAAAATCTTCAGTGACTTCAGTCCAAGCTTGACAAACTAAGAGTGAGTTATGAGGTCCAAGCCTAAAAAGTCATCATAACACTCTCTTATCGGATCATGAGAAGCTTTCTTATGAATTTCTTCAAAGAAAGCAAGATCTTGAGAAGCTAAGAGTGAGTTATGAGGATCTTTAGAAGGAGCGCGATTCATTACTTGCTCAACAAATCAGTGCTTCTCAGGAAGAATTTGTTCCTCCATGCTTGAAGTGCATTGAACGTGAATCTGCTAATTCTTCACCTGAATGTTCAAATGCTGTTAATGTTTCAAATTCTTCACATGCCTCTGCTATCACTAATTCCTCATCTGAGGACATTGCTAGTATCACTAACAATGCAGGGCTGAAGGAATTGTACACGACAGACATGTACAAAAGCCTCAAAGGGCATCAGGCTCTTTGTGATGTGCTTAAAAAGCAGATCCTCAACAGGAACCCTAGGAAAGAGGGTATCGCCTTTGAGAGGAAACTCAATGCTGATGGTTCATATTGGAAGCCTGAGCAGTACCCCAAAACTACACGGGTTGCTGCAAAGGGACCTCTAGTTGATCCATCTAACTTATCTGGATTTGCATGTGAATCTCCTCATTCTGATGATGAGTCAATTGACTCCAACTATAAGCTATTCAAAAATCAGAATGGTGAAGTATTTGCTAGATATGTTGGCACTAACTGCAGGAACGGCTCCCCTATGAAGAAAATCTGGGTTCCCAAAAGATGCCTTGAAAATCTTCAGGTGAATGTCATCATGACGCCACCTGTGAAGAATAGGAACCCCAGATCAAATTCTTCATATGGACCAAATTCTTCATATGGATTTAAGTCCTCATACGGACCAAATTCCTCATATGGATCAAAGTCCTCATATGAACATTATCATGCTAACCCGTCTGTTTCGCAGGGAAGATCTAAGGATTATGGATATGTGCATTATTCTTCAAAGCATTATGTCCATAAGTCCTCGAAGAATTTCTCTGCTTATTCTTATGCTTACTCTAACCCCTCTTATGTGAAACGAAATGGACTGGCTTCTATGCCATCCTTCTCGTATGGAGCTCGCGGAATGATGAACTCTTTGCCACCCCTTCAGATGTGGGTGGTGAAGAAAAAGAACTAATCTCTTCTGCAGGGTCAGGTCTCCAGATGCACGTAATCGTCTGAAGAATTTGCTGGAGACCTGAGCATGCCTGATAGGACGCAGGCTAATCATGAAGATATGAACTTTCATTTCTCACGTCCTCATACTGCTTTATCAATCCTTTTACTTGATGAAATTGATCTGATGAATTGATGTCATATTCTTCACTGATGAAGTATATGAGTTTGTAAGCTGCACTTATTCATCTGCAGGATGATCAACCCAAAGCCACTGAGTGGGTCCTCGATAGTGGATGTACAAACCACATGACTGGTGACAAGAATCTATTGATGGATGCTCCATTATCTCCATCACATCTGAAGCATATCATCTTTGCTGACGAAGGCAAAAGTCAGGTATTGGGTCTAGGTAAGGTTGCAATTATAAAGGATCGACACATGGACAAAGTCATGCTTGTTGAGTCCTTAGGATACAACCTTATGTCTGTCTCAATGCTTTGTGATCTTGATATGGTTGTTGTCTTTGGCAAGTACCGTTGTGTTGTAGTTATGGAAGCTGACAATTCCAAAGTCTTCGAAGGCTTTAGGAGAGGAGACCTATATATTGTTGATTTCTCTACAGGACCACAACCAGCCGTGTGCTTACTTGCAAAAGCTTCAGAGGGATGGCTCTGGCATCGATGACTTGGTCATGCAGGCATGAGGAATTTGCACACGCTTGGGAAGAAGAAGCATGTCATTGGCATCGAGAATGTCAAATTCCTCAAGGATCACCTATGCAGAGCCTGTGAAGCTGGGAAGATGACGAAGGCCAAGCATCCAGCGAAGACTATCATGACCACCACTCGCCCATTTGAATTGCTTCACATGGATCTCTTTGGTACTAATCATTATTCTGCTATTTCAAATGAAGCATCTCAATATGGCTTTGTTATTGTTGATGATTACTCTCACTACACATGGGTACACCTTGTTACTTACAAACATGAAGTGCAGGAAGTCTTCAAACGATTTTCCTCGAGGGCTTCAACCAACTTCGGTGTGAAGATCAAGCACATCAGAAGTGACAATGGCACTGAGTTCAAGAATTCTGTTCTCGATGACTATCTCGATGAACTTGGTATTACTCATGAGTTATCTGCTCCCTACACTCCTCAGCAGAATGGCGTCGTGGAGCGCAAGAATAGGACTCTTGCTGAGATGGCTCGCACTATGCTTGATGAATACAAAACGCCTCGTCGTTTCTGGACTGAGGCAATTGATACTGCGTGCCACATCATCAACAGAGTATATCTTCACAAATTCTTCAAAAAGACTGCCTATGAACTCCTCGCTGATAAGAAACCCAATGTAAGTTATTTCAAAGTCTTCGGTGCTAAATGTTGGATTAGAGATCCTCATCACAACTCAAAATTTGCACCGAAAGCACATGAAGGTTTTATGCTTGGTTACAGAAAGGACTCGCACACCTACAGAGTTTTCAACAACGTTCTTCACAAAGTTGTTGAAACTATAGATGTGCGGTTCGATGAAACTAATGGCTCGCAAAGAGAGAACCTACCTACTGTGATAGATGAACCAGCACCTGAGGAAACTATCAAGTTCAAGGCTACTGAGGACGTCATTCCTACTGAAGAATCTACTGAAGAATTCATTCCAGAACATGAAGAACATCGAGCTAATGCACCTGAAGAAAATGCTGAAGAAAATGGTGCTGAAGAAAATGCTGATCAAACTCTTCAACGACAACCAGCTCATCCTCGCATTGCAAAAGAAGTGCAAGTTGAAAAGATCATCAATGACATCAAAGCGCCAGGTCCTCTCACACGCTCAAAAGCTTCACATTTGTCTAGCTTTTGTGGGCAGTATGCTTTTGTCTCTATTACAGAGCCCACTAAGGTAGATGAAGAATTTCTGGAGCCTGAGTGGATTCAGGCCATGCAAGAAGAATTACATCAGTTTGAGCTCAACAATGTCTGGGAATTGGTCAAACGTCCAGATCCTCGGAAGCACAATACCATCGGCACAAAGTGGATCTACCGCAACAAGCAAGATGAAAATGGCCTTGTGGTGAGGAATAAGGCACGACTTGTAGCTCAAGGCTACACACAGGTGGAAGGAATTGATTTCGATGAAACTTTTGCACCTGTTGCTAGACTTGAGGCTATTCGCATATTACTTGCTTATGCTAACCATCATAATATCACTTTATATCAAATGGATGTGAAAAGTGCATTCCTCAATGGTAAGCTTGAGGAAGAAGTATATGTTGCTCAACCCCCAGGTTTTGAAGATCCAAAGAATCCTGACAAAGTCTTCAGACTCAACAAGGCCCTCTATGGCCTCAAGCAGGCCCCACGGGCTTGGTATGATACCTTGAAGGAACTCCTCATGAAGAAAGGCTTCAAACCCGGTTCACTCGACCCTACTCTTTTCACTAAATCTTATGATGGTGAATTGTTTGTGTGCCAAATATATGTTGATGATATTATCTTTGGCTGTACTGACCAACGGTATAGTGATGAATTTGCCTATATGATGAGTGAAGAATATCAAATGTCTAGGATGGGAGAGTTGAAATTCTTCTTAGGTCTTCAAATTCGTCAACAACACAATGGCATATTCATATCTCAGGAGAAATACCTCAAGGATGTACTGAGGAAATTCGGCATGCAAGATTGTAAAGGCGTCAAAATTCCTATGCCCACAAATGGCCATCTGTGCACTGATGAAAATGGTATTGACTTCGATCATAAGGTATACCGCTCCATGATAGGTTCCTTACTGTACTTATGTGCATCTAGGCCAGATATAATGCTTAGTGTTTGCATGTGTGCCTAATTTCAAGCTACACCGAAGGAATCACACCATAAGGCTGTGAAGCATATTCTTCAATATCTAGCTCACACACCAACACTTGGATTATGGTACCCCAAGGGCTCAGCTTTTGATCTTGTTGGATATTTCGACTCTGACTATGCTGGTGATCGTGTGGATCGCAAGTCAACATCTGGTACGTGTCATTTCCTCGGACGATCTTTGGTCTGTTGGTCCTCGAAGAAACAGAACTGTGTATCACTATCCACTGCTGAAGCTGAGTACATTGCCGCTGGTTCTTGCTGTGCCCAATTGCTATGGATGAAGCAAACTCTCAAGGACTACGGCGTCAACATGAAGAATGTGCCTCTCTTCTGTGACAATGAGAGTGCCATCAAGATTTCTCACAACCCAGTTCAGCACTCGAAGACAAAGCACATACAGATTCGTCATCATTTTCTTCGTGATCATGTGTTGAAGGGCGACATTTCTATTGAGCATGTGAAGACTGAAGAACAGCTAGCCGATATCTTCACAATGCCCTTGGATGAGAAGGGATTTAGCAAGTTGCGGTGTGAGCTAAATATCCTAGAATCTTCGAATGTTCTTTGAAATGGACACTCATCCTAACACTTATGCAAAATTGATGACTTAGATGTGCAACACAAGAAGAAACGTTTTTCTTCAATCAATGAAGAATGACACTCTTAGTGTGAAGAAATTAATGAAGAATTTGATTCTCAGAACCCTACGATAATTGTAAGTGGTGTCTGAAATCATCATTCTTATATGATGGGTCACGCCACCACCAAAAGTTGAAATTCCTCAAATTATTCATATTCTTCAACTTTGCATAGTCTTCACTGGTTCCGTCGTTTTTCTTCATTGGCTATATATATATATATATATATATATGAGTTTATGTCCTCTACAGCATTCACTTATTGCTATTTCTTCAAGTTGATTTTCTGCTAAGTGAATGTGATCGGACCCTTCCCCTCTATGCTATACTCAACCCAATCTGTTCACAAATTCTTCATGTGCGTTCTATTTGAAACTTGTTCAAAATCTTCACTGTGTCCTTGTCAGCTAAAGAAAATGCGAACGGAACTTTAAAACCTATCTTATCTAAATTTTCGGCTTTGCCGCTCAAACCGTCCCGCATCCCATGATATACTTATCCACTCACCCACGATCTAACACGATCTCCACCTCTCACTACGTGGGTGACACATGTCATGCGAATGAGAAGGGTCAGGGGCACGTTCGTCCAATTTCTTCGGGCGAGCAGTTTTTCACCGTGGCTATAAATACCCCTCCTTCCCTTCCTCACTTCTTTTACTCCGCTCGACCTCTCTCTCCAGCTCGAGCTTCTCAAGCCCTAGCACCGCCGCTACTTCATCGCCGCCGGTGAGGAAGAGCTTCACTGCCTCGACCTCGTCGCCGACATACTCGCGCCGACCGCGAACATCTTCACTCCGCCGCCGCCGTAGCCGTCTTCCTCCGCCAAGTTAGGGCGTGGAAGATCTGCACAGACGAACTTCACATCTCCTCACTCCAGTTCATCGTGTTCTTCATTCAGGGTAATTAAAAGTTACTTTTACTACCCTCGTTGATTCGAATGATTATCTACAAAATCTTCAAATGTGTTTTTCTTCATATCTTCACACACTGAACACCTCACAAGTCATTGGTTCTTGATTCGTTTCTCTAAGCATCATTTTTGTTCAAGATTCCTCAATTGTGTGGATCTTCGATCTATACAACTCTGGAACCTAAGACAAAGAACGCTTAGTGAAAATCTTCAAGACTCATCTAGTCAAGTTTCCTCAAACATGTTCTTTTTGAAAAACCTTTTGGGAACGCATATGACCTCTCCAAATTCCTCGCAACTATACTCTGTTCACAGGAACACATGTCAGCTGCTGAATCACTAGGTTCTCATCAACTTAACTCATTTGCAGTGTTCCTCGAAGAAAAGTTGCATTCTTTTTCAGAGAATTCAATTGTTCAAATTCCTCAACTGAAGAAAATGGCTGATGGTAAGAAGCCACAGAAGGGAGGAAAGAGGCCTGAGGTAAATACATCTTTTGAGATCCCTGATGACATATATGCTGGGTACTGCACACCTACTGAGGAAACCAAGAATGAGCGCAAAGTGCGCAAATAGAGGATAGAGAGGAGATGGGCAAGAGAATGGAGGGAGTATAGATATGTCACTCCTAAGTACATGAAGAAATCTGCACTCAATCCTCCATGCCCAAGAGCTCCATTGGCCCCTGGCCAAATAGCAGATCCCACCAGCCTCAAGCGCGGTGAGGACTATCCTGATGAATGGGCCAAGCGCCAAGCCAAGCTGGCTAAGCAAGCCAGAGAAGCAGTGAGGAAATTCAATGAAGACTCTGCCGCTGCTACTGCCTCTGCTGAGGCCTCTATTGTCAAGCCAAAGAAGGTTATGTCTAAGAAGCCTGCACGCAGGCCAAGTTCCTCAGCAATGCCCTCACGGCTAGAATCATCAAAGCCCTCACGGCCAATTCCTCATGTTGGTCCTGTTCCTCCAAAGTCCTCAGCTCCTTCGCCAACGCCTTCAGCTGTTCCGACCAAATCCTCAGCACCTGTGTATCTCGCCTCGTGCCAAAGGACTGCCGGCATCTCCATTGCCTCAGGTGTCTCAGCTAGTTCCTCGGCTGCACCAAGTTCCTCAGCTGGCCCCTCACTGCTAAAGACAAAGGCCACTGCTGGACGAGGTCCTCGCCCAAGTCCTCAAAAGAAGCAAGTCGCTTTCCAACTGTCGTCTGATGAAGACGAAGCTGATGATGTTGAACTTGCAGAAATCATCAGAGACAGGCAAGTCAGGGCCGCTAGAGCCAAAGGATCAAAAGTGCCACTGCTTTTGGATCCCAAGTTGATCCTCGACTACATTGATGATCGGCACAAGGACCCCAACACTCCCTTGCCTGACTTCAAGCTGACTCCTGGCCAGAGTCACATGCTGACCCACTTCATTCAAGAAGAAAAGTGGAAATTTGAGAAGGCCAGGCAGATCAAGAAAGCGCAGTACAAGAAAGAGCGCTATCTGAAGAAAAACGTTGTCTCTATGACAACTGAAGAACTTGTCACTATTCAGACTGAGATTAAGAAACTCAGTGATGACTTTGACGCATATCGCTCTGATTGGCTTGGAGCCAAGGTTCGTTTTGTGACACTTTTGAATAACTTCACTTCCAATGTTGCAGCCCCAACGCAACAGGAAATTCCTCAGGCTGAAGCATCTGCTCAGCCTACTGAAGAAAATGCCAGCACCACTGATGACAATCAGGCTGCTGAAGATAATGCGAGTTCCAGGGCCGATGACTGCATTCCAGCCGCTGAAGAAATTGCCAGGGCACCCACTAGTGGTGTGACTGAAGAAACTGAAGAACTCAGGGCAACTGCATCAGTTGTGCCTGAAGAAAATCAACCAGATTCCTCAGCTGCTCCTGCACCAACTTCAACTCCAATCCTTCCATCTGTATCATATGTGAAGAAGACCAAGGCTGCAGAGCATGCTACAGTGAAGAAAAGGAAAGCATCATCTGCTTCTGATTCTTCAGCTCCGAAGAAAATGAAGCCTATGACATGTTCATTTGCAAATCCATTTGATGTTGTTCCCATTTCAACCAGGCCAACAAAGGACCTTGTTCCTTTTGATGAAGAATATGTGATCCCCAGCGGATCTGATGAAGAAACTTCTTCTAGTGCTTCGTCTGAACCGTTGGATGAAGAAATTGATGTGGATGCGATCCCTTCAACACCTATCATCTCCTCGCCTATGCCTCAGTTCACAGCTGAAGAGGCTGGCGTTGAAGAAATGGAAGATGAAGATGTGGACATTGGCTGCTCCACACCCATAATCAGTGATGAATTCTGGGAAGGTCAGCATCCAAATTCTCCAATGATCACCCCTCTACAGCAAATTCCTCAGTCCCCCACACAAACTGTTCACATGGGCTCTGAAGAAACTCATCCCACTACATCTGTCCATGAGGAAATTGAAGCCACTAGCGCTGAAGAAACTGCTGCTGCTGAACAACCAACGACGCAGACTGCCACTAAGGAGGAACCAGAAATTCCTCAGCCTAAAGAACCTGCGATTGAGATTCCTGAGGTCGTGATGCAACTCACTGACACTCCTCTGCCAAAGCCAAAGGATCCATTCTCACGCAAGCAAAAGTTCAAGGCTGATGATTTCTTCGGTGAGCACGTCTTCTTCGAAGATTACAACCCATATGACCCTGCTCGCATTAGGAAGAGGCGTTTCTGGACTGCCAGTCAAGCCAATTTCTATTCCTCGGTGCTGTTCAACAAGGAGAAGATTTTCTACCATGAGCATATTCCTCACGTGGATATGGAATCTCTGCCATGCTTCGCACCAGTCCTCAGTGTTCTTCACGACGCTGGACTGCTCAACTTTTGCTCTAACATCTGCGATTGGAATGAAGAACTGATTCTTCAATTCTATGCAACGCTGCACATCACCAGAGATGCTGAAGATGTGAATTCATGGGTACTGGACTGGATGTCTGAAAACACTCACTACACTGCACCAGCCTCTGAATTGCTTCATGCTCTACCACTCAGTCCTCCCCTTGAAGAAGCTCACTGCATCTACAGTGAACCTGAGCTCACACATCATTACATGCAGGTGCTAATGAAGCCTTTTAAACCAGGTCAGGCACCACGAACCAAATTCCTCGTGAAGGAATTGTTGTACGTGCCCATAACTGTCTATCGTATTCTTACGAGGACAATCAGTCCCATCAAAGGCCACGACTCATCTGATGAGGAAATTGTTGGCATCATGAAGAATCTGATATTCAACATCGTTCATGGCATTCCTGTCAATTATCACGATTTCTTCATGAGGACTATGGCAAATGTTGCACTGTCACCGTTTGAGCTGAAGCCTTATGCACCTTGGATTATGAAATTCCTCAGAACAAGGTCTTCACTCAACTACAAAGCTGATTTTCAAAATCACCTCAGCTACTTGCCCCCAATTGAAGTCCTCAAGCAGACATATTCCTCAGTTGATGGAAAGGGCAAGGCACGAGCTGTAATAGATGAAGGCATTCGTCCATTGGATGGTCAGTTTCGCAAAGCTGCATCTTATTCCACCAATGATGACTCTGCCACACATGACTCTGCCAATGCACCTAAGTCCACTCCTCAAGCCACTTCTCTGCGCATGATGACTGACCGTGAACTTCTGATTAGTCCTCACCAGAAGGTGGATCGAAATCACAAATGGGTTAAGTGTCAGTTTGGTTCACTTCTTCACAACATGACTGCCACACACAATGCAGTGAAGAAAAACCACTACTACCTCCATCAAGTCTTCGGTCGCACCTGGGCAGTCCTGTCACATCTATATGGTGAAGAAGATCTGAAGAACATGGGTCTGAAAGAAGATTTTGACTGGTCTGCACCTCCACCGAAGAAATTCAAGAAGGTACAGGTTCCTTCTCTGGTGGCCAGCTCATTTTCTTCATCGCGCGACACTGATGAACATGAAGATTTGGACGACACTGCGGCAGGCCCTACATCAACAAACGACCACAACAACGCTGGCGCTCCTTCATCAACATGATTATCTTCAGGGGCGTTAGTCCTCATTTTCGATCCTTTTGGTCATTCGATGACAAAGGGGGAGAAATATGAGTTATTCTTCAAGTGGGTCTACTATATGGGCGTTTTTTTATTTGCTAAGTTACAACTCTCGTTCTTCTGAAACTTTATTGGATCGAGTTGTAATCTTAAACCCGATGGTGCTCTGATACTTTTGATGCACTGTGCTCTGATACTTTTGATGCACTATTCTGCATGCTTATTCCTCATTAATATTATTTGCACGCATGCTGAATTTCATCAGGCACCATATTTCATCATGCATTTCAAATTCTTCATCTTATATGTTAAATGCGTGTATGAATTACAAGATATAGGGGGAGATCTCCATGATTCAACTCTTCAAGTGTGCATTGCTTCAAAAGCAAAATCCTCACTATGCACATCTTCAGGGGGAGTTCTTCTATATCTTGCAATCAAATTCCTCAATATCAGTAGTTACACTTCACATGTTTATCCCCGTTGAAAACTTAACCTATATTGTCATCAATCACCAAAAAGGGGGAGATTGTAAGTGCATCTAGTGCCCCTTAGTGATTTTGATGTATTGAAGACTTATAGGTTAAGGGACTAATGCGTTTGTGAGTGAACACAGGTCTATAAGTCTATGAGGAGTTTGATATTTATAGGAAAAGTCGTCCCCTAAAAATGAATATCTTTGACTGAAGATTTTGGTATTTCTGAAGACTTTCATGAAGACTTTGAAAGTGAAGAAATTGGTGTGTCCATGAAGACTTGATATTCATGCGAGGAATATGAAGCTTGAAGACTTTCGTTTTCATAGTTTTCTTTTTCTTTTTCTTGAGTCATAGGAAACACTGTACTGTTAAAGGGGGTCGAGGAAATACTAAGGAAAAATTTCCATGTGATGCTCAAATCAAAATCCTACACCTACCAATCCCTTCGAGTGAAGCCATTGGAAATCTCATATAGTTCAGTCAATTTCTTCAGTGACAGAGACGAAGTTCTTCTGGTCTCTGAGGAATTTGTCCTGACTGAGGAGTTAGGAATTTGCCAGTGCAGATTGCCTACACAGTGAGGAACATGATAGCCCTAAGGATTTTGCTACTCAAAATTCCGACCGTTGCTGTGCTATGCGCCAGCTGTCCCAAAATATCTATCCACCTAACGGTCATATCATTGAAGGGCATTTATGTCTTATCATGTCGGGCTGCTCCCTAGGCTATAAATAGCCGCCCCCTACAACCACTAGCTGGTTGGCTGCTCCGAGAGAAACTAACACTTGTCATTTGAGAGCAACCCATCCTCTGAGGACTTTGAGCGAAAATCATCAAGTGAGGAAAAACCAAAAACCCAAAACCCAAACACCTACAAACCCCAAGTGATTGAGCATCACTGAAGAGATTGATCTCGAGTGGATCCGACGCTTGTTACCTTTGAAGACTGTGCTTCTTCCAGACGGCTAGGCGTCATGGTCTAGAGCATCCAAGAGGAATTGTGGATCGCCGAGTGACCAAGTTTGTGAAGGTTTGGAAGTCGCCTGAAGACTTACCACGAGTGATTGGACGAGGTCTGTGTGACCTTAGTTCAAGGAGAATACGGTGAGGACTGTGTGTCCTGAGCTGCGGGTTCAGGACTGGGTGTCCGGGACTGTGTGTCCTCAAGTTTAAATAGTTAGCCGCTCCAACCAGACGTACAACTGAGACAGCAGTTGGAACTGGTCTACCAAATCATTGTCTTCACCAAGCTAACTGGTTCTATTTCCTCAACTCTTTCATTTCCTCATAACTGTGTTGTGTGTTTGTTCATATCTGTGTTTGAAGACTTTGACTGAAGACTTTCTCAATTTCCTCAGTTTAATTTCTTCAGTCTGTTTGTCTTCATCATGTGTTATCTTGTGATTACGCTTCCTGTACTCTGTGCCTGACTTCATTTCATCATGATGACTATGCTTGTATTCTGTTATGTTTACTTTTGAGTACTTATTCCGCTGCTAGTAGTTCTTCGCTAAGGAATTTCCTCACCGGCAAATTCCTCAGTGAAGAATTTCATAAAAATTGCCTATTCACCCCCCTCTAGTCGATATAATGCACTTTCAACGGTGATTAGCAGGGTTTATGTTCATCATAGAAAAAAAAACTCATGGATAAAGGACAAAGGAAATTTGGATTCCTGTTCAATCTCGGGGATTTACTATCGCACATGCTTCATCTCCGTCGCCTCTGTGAACCGTGTGCGTTAACTCACACATGCAAAAGGAAAATAAAACCCTCACCCACTTTGTCCCCACTCACTCGCCGCGGAATCCTCCGCAACTCTGCACCCTAAGCCTAATGGCTGTTGGCGGCGGGCGTAGGTTGCGCTCCAAACGGCACCGGATTTCGCCTCCACCGCTTTCCGCCGCCTATCTGCACCGACATTCTAGACTCTGGTCGGCTAGGGTTTTCTGCAGGATTGGGCCAGGGATTTTTTTCATGGAGAAGGTAATCAACTTAATTAGCGAAATATTCACTCATCTCTTATCGCAGTCCGTCCGTCGCTGTTAATCAACCGGTGGAAATCACCGTGGAATCATTTTTGTTCTAGCCGATTCGTGGGTGTTCATTCATGTGTCCACGGTGCGAGCACAAATCGGGCAACTGTGGTCGTGGCCAGTCGGAAAAGAAGTTCAATCTCACCATTCCGGATGACTTCAGGGAGCGCTCGGTATGTTCAATCTCAACCTACCACGGTCGGCATGGCCTAAATTTGTGAACATATACAGTCTGTTGCTACATTATCTATATATTTGCATCAAATCTTTGTTACATTATCTATTTTTAATTCTATATTTTTGTACTTTGCTTTCATCTCTCTCTATATATATGGATCTGTTCTATCAGTTACTCCCATATTTGCATCTTGCTCTGTTATTTCAATATATCTAATTTACGATCTTAATTTTCATTTCAAGTAGTACATCCCTTGCTTTGCAAGAACAGGAGTAGAAGGAAATCTTGGGCTTTACTTTGCTGATGACTCCCAGTATGTCATATTGACAACGCAACATGGATTTACAATGACGGATAGCGTAAAACTTGCTAAAGATGGTCACTCCTATTTTAATGCGGACCTTTGGAGAAAAATGTCTAAGTGTTATGAACTGAAAGCTGGCAATAAAATTCTAGTGCATGCACCACAACCCAGTCTAATTAACATGGATGTTTACTTCCCCGACGTCATCAGCCGATCAAAGTCTGATCGAGGTTAGTGTCCTTTCAACTTTCTCCTTGCTATCATATTACTATTTAATCCACCAATTGATCACTATTTAAGCAACCAATTGTGATATCATATTCTGACTCCGTTCCTACGCAGTAACAAATTCTATTTACCAATTTATGCGCACTATATATTCTTCTGCCATGTTCTAAATAAATAATACTTTTCCACCTTTTAAGCAAGATATGTTGGATGCATAGTGAACGATCTGTATGTTACTAAGTGTACCAAATTTCACTAGAAGGACTTGAAGCATGTCATAAACTTTGTTGATAATCTGACAGGGATAGCACAGCGTATGAACGCTGGATTTTGGATGGGATTAATTAGGCCTATGGTGCACACACTGAACAAGACCAATTGTGTGCACAAAACGCTGGTAAAAAGTCTTATTTTAATGTTGATGCTCATAAACTATATATATCTTCAACGATATGTTACAATTGTTTTTATTCTAGATGTCAATAGAAATTACCCCCTGTAGCAGTTCTTGGATCGATTTCCCAGCGTGGTCGAATTACACTTGTGCTTGCTAATAACACCAAAGTGATTGCAAGGTACTGCATTTCTACATAAATGGAACCATTCAAATTAACAAGTTCTCGCTTCTCGTGGCAATGCATTCATATTGGTAAATTGGAGACACTGTTCTACTCATGATCTACCAAGGCACAGGAGGGCTCTTCCTTTTCATTGACGAGATGCCGAGTCGCCATGATCAAGCTGCTTCTAGTGGATAGTTGTGGTTGTTGGCCCTCAGCCTCTTAAAATGTGCTAGCTGTTACTATATATGTTAAGTATGTAGATCTGGACCATATGGTTGTCAAAACCGTGTTACAAAGATCCTCCTTTTGTAAAATAGTGTAACCACTATATATATGTTACTCAAATGTTGTTACCCAAGTTCATAAATTTTCATGGAAAGTATTAGTATCGTACACAGTCCATTGAGTTTAAGCGTGTGCCCGATGACCAGAAGGCATTTGCCGATTAACTGTCCATATTGCAAATTCACACACATGTTAACATAAGGAAACGTATGTGTAACATACTAATCATCGCACCCGAGTACTCACAGACGCATCATGTGCGATACTCCTCCACCGCAAGCAACTAGTTTGCTTTTTTCAAAGTTTTTTGTACACACAGAATCACACACGAAGTAACTACATTGACCGTCTGTGTTGTAATTTCACATCGCAAACAGTTCATCCGAGTCGACTGTTTGCCACGTATCACACACATCTTGTTTACCCGACTCGTTTGTATTCTTTTGGCTCATCACAAACAGTTCATCCATGTGAACCGTATGCCGCATATCACACACATCTTGTTAAGTTGAACCGTTTCTATTGTGTTCCCTAATTGAAAACAGTTCGCCCGAGTTAACCGTATGCCGTATATCGCACACACATTGATATGGCTGCCTGTTTCTGTTGTTCTACCTCATCGCAAACAGTTCGAACGGATTAACTGTGTGTCCTGCATCGCACACACATTGTTATGGCTGCCCGTTTCTGTTGTTCTGCCTCATCGTAGACAGTTTGAATTGATTAACCGTGTGTCCTGCATCGCACACTCAAATAAAATCTGAACCGTGTTTGATGCATCCTCCATCGCAAATGTTTTGCACCTTTTTTGACGATTTTTTTAACACCACCGCTTGCGATTATTGCATCACACACAGTTTCGGCAATGGGTCTCTGATCGTAGTGTCGCGTTAGCAGTATCCTGCAGTAGTGGGCTGACAGTTGGGTCCACGGCTGCAACAAGGAAGTGCCTCCTTATTATGCGGAAAATAATCATTCCTCCACCTGACAGCAGGGACCCACCGGACGGGCCATGGTATTTCTTGAAAAAAACATTTCCCCCCTGACTGCTGGGACCCACCGGCTACATCCTCGCAAACATGTACGTATATACTGGTCGATGTAGAGGTGTGCATGTGTCATAGTAGAGGCGCGCACGTAGCATGTACACGTACGTACAACGGCCAGGGTGCAAGAAAAAAAATACGGCCACGTACGTACACACGGGCGGGGTCTGGAACGCCTACTCGTGCATACGTACGGTCAGGGCTCGTGTACATGGCTGGGTCAGAACGGAGAAGCCGCGCCGTCGTCGTGTTCATGGGGAGGCAACAGAATGCGCCGTGTTCATCGGGAGGCAACAGAACGCAGGTTGTTCATCGTGAGCCAACCGGCTTGGATGGAACAGCCGATGGAAATGAGGCCTAGCATACCGCAGAACAGAGGAAACGGCCTTGTGTTCGACCGGCCATGGTTGAAACGGGATCCTGTTCATCGAGAGGGGTGTAGCATACCACAAAACGGAGGAAACGGACATCCTACGGTGGAAACAGGGTCCTGTTGATCGGGAGGGGTGTGGCATACCGCAAAACGAAGGAAACGGACTTGTGTTGGAGCGCTACGATCGAAACGGGGGTCCTGTTCATCGGGAGGGGTGTGGCGTACCACAAAACGGGACTCCATAGGATACTGTTCATCTCCACCGTCGACTGCCTCCACGAGCGACTGTTCATCCACCATCGACTGTTCATCCATGGGCTCCTGTTCAAGCAGCCTCCACCGCGCGCTCCTCCACCGGCTACTGTTCAACCAGCCCTCTCCACGGGGTCATGTTCAACCACCCCTCCATGGGCTAATGTTCATCGAGCCCTCCACCGGCTACTGTTCATCCAGCCCTCCACGGGGTCCTGTGTCCTGTTCATCCACGGGCTCGATCGATCGGGGTACTGTTCATCCAGCGGCAATGGACTCTACTACCACGGGGTCCTGTTCATCCAACCCCCCACCAGGAACTGTTCATCCACCCCCCAACAATGCTCACTCTTCATCCAGAGGCAGCATCGATCGACTTCAGTTAGCAGTAGTAGCGAAGGAATCACTCGGGTTCAGTTAACAACACGGGATTGATCGATCGCTCGGGTTCAGTAACGCATAGTCTGCAGTGCAATCGCTCGGGTTCAGTTAGATCCCAATGCCTGGCACGGGTTCAGTTAGATCCCAACGTGTCGCACACACGCTCGTACATACGAGAGAAACGTGCATTGCTCGGCCCCGACCACCCACCATAACCGGGAACTCCCCGATATTTTCCTCGCCCTCGCTTCTACCACGGTTTTTTCCATCATGGACGGCCCAAAGAATGTCATGTAGCTGCATCTATGGCCCGCCCACTATGAAAAGCCCATTTTCTGTCATAGAAGTAGGACCCCACCACATCTATGATGATACCGAGTTTTGTCATAATTATCGTCATAGAAGTGTCATAAGTATGACAACAATTTTTTTCGTTTGGCCCAAAATGTCACGGATGTGTCTTTTTTCTGTAGTGTCCGCTATTGGTTATTGACCGGAGATGTGTCTCGTTCATGTCTATATAGTTCTCTAACCCATTGGGTCCGCACGCTTAACGTTCGATGACGATTTGTATTACGAGTTATGCGTTTTGGTGACCGAAGTTTCTTCGGAGTCCCGGATGAGATCACAGACATGATGAGGAGTCTTGAAATGGTCGAGAGGTAAATATTCATATATTAGAAGGTATTATTCGGACATCGAAATGGTTTCGAGTGGTTCGGGTATTTTATAGGAGTACCGAGGGGTTACTGGAACCCCCCGGGGAAGTATTGGGCGTCCATGGACCTTAGTGGATAGAGAGGGGATCCCGAAAGGTGTGGCCGTGTAAAAGTGCAACTATCCCTGGGTGGTTTTGGTAATTCTTAACAACATTTAGCTCATTGAGCTAATGCTATTTCAAGATAAATATTTCAGGAAAGCTCAGTGATTGGCATGGCGTGGATTAGGAATGTGGACCCCTCAAAATGCTAAGGACAAAAGATTGGCTCAAGCTCTAAAGCTCAAGACTCTACATTTTACTTTTAGTGATCCAAGATCACATTGAGTCCATAGGAAAAGCCAATACTATTAAAAGGGGATGAGGTATTGCTTAATGGGTTGCTTGCTCAAAATGCTTAGTGATATGCTCCAAAAACCCTCAACTACTTTCTCATATCCACATATGTCCCAAACCAAAAGTCAAACTCGGCCCCATCAAAACATTCTATCCGCCGCCGCCGAGTTCATTTGACATAGCCACTGCCACAAACCCTAGTCACTTCGGTCTTACCGATAGGGACTCGGTCTCACCGGGATGGGATTGCAAACTCTCTGTTTCCCTTCATAACGTTTTGGTCCAACCGAGATGAGCGATCGGTCCCACCAAGTTCGCAATGCAAACTCTCTATTTCCCCTTCGTAACGTTTCGGTCTCACCGAGATGAGCGAATTGGTCCCATCGAGTTTGCCTGACCAACTCTCTGGTTAGCTTATTACCAAAATCGGTCCCACCGAGTTTGTGTAATCGGTCTCACTGAGATTGCGTTATGCCCTAACCCTAATGAATTCGGTCCCACCGAGTTGACATGTCGGTCCCACCAAAAATCCTAACGTTCACATTTTGACCTAATCCAGTCTCACCGAGTTTCATTATTCGGTCCCACCGAGTTTGGTGATTTGTGTGTAACAGTTAGATTTTGTGTGGAGGCTATATATACCCCTCCACCCACTCTTCATTCGTGAAGAGAGCCATCAGAACATGCCTACACTTCCAACATTCATTTTCTGAGAGAGAACCACCTACTCATGTGTTCAGACCAAGATATTCGTAGAATATGTAGGAGCCAATATGGGCATCCAGGTCCCGCTATTGGTTATTGACCGGAGACGTGTCTCGGTCATGTCTACATTGTTCTCGAACCCGTAGGGTCCGCACGCTTAAGGTTTCGATGACAGTTATATTATGAGTTTATGAGTTTTGATGTACCGAAGGAGTTCGGAGTCCCGGATGAGATCGGGGACATGACGAGGTGTCTCGAAATGGTCAAGACGTAAAGATTGATATATTGGACGACTATATTCGGACATCGGAAAGGTTCCGAGTGATTCTTGGTGGACTCCTACTAGGACTTGGAGTCCTAGTAGGACTCCACATCCTGGTCGCACCAACCTTGGCCGGCCTCCTCCTCCTCCATCCTTTATATACTGAGGCAAGGGGCACCCCAAAGACACAAGTTGATCCACGTGATCTATTCCTTAGCCGTGTGCGGTGCCCCCAGCCACCATAGTCCTCGATAATACTGTAGCGGAGTTTAGGCGAAGCCCTGCTGCTGTAGTACATCAAGATCGTCACCACGCCGTCGTGCTGACGGAACTCTTCCCCGACACTTTGCTGGATCGGAGTCTGGGGATCGTCATCGAGCTGATCGTGTGCTCGAACTCGGAGGTGCCGTAGTTTCGGTGCTTGATCGGTTGGATCGTGAAGACTTACGACTACTTCCTCTACGTTGCGTCAATGCTTCCGGAGTCGGTCTACGTGGGTACGTAGACAACACTCTCCCCTCTCGTTGCTATGCATCACATGATCTTGCGTGTGCGTAGGAAATTTTTTGAAATTACTACGTTCCCCAACACTAAGTTGTTAAAATCTGCCAAGACTTAAAATTGGGAAAAGGATAGATTTTTATTTGGACAAGTAGTCTAATCACCCCTCCTCTAGACATACTTTCGATCCTACAAGTGGTATCAGAGCTTTGGTCTCCATTTGCCTTGATTTCCATAGCGTTTGGTGATCATAGCCTTGGTATCACAACCTAGGAGAGTATGGCGTCTAGCGAGGGAAATTACCACTGTAGAGTTCCTTACTTTGATGGTACTAATTTTGCTAGTTGGAAGCATAAGATGAAAATGCATATTCTTGGACATAACCCTGCCGTTTGGGCTATTGTGTGTATTGGCTTGCAACGTGAATTCTTTGATGGGAGAGAACCAAACCGTGAAGCTACCGTAGAAGAGTTGAAGATGCTGCAATACAATGCACAAGCTTGCGATATCCTCTTCAACGGATTGTGCCCCGAAGAATTCAACAAAATCTGCCATCTTGAGAATGCAAAGGAAATTTGGGATACTTTGATTGATATGCACGAAGGTACCGACTCTGTCAAGGAATCCAAATTGGATGTGCTTCAAAGTCAACTTCACAAGTTCAACATGAAGGATGGTGAAGGTGTCGCTGAAATGTACTCTAGGCTTGTTCTCATCACAAATGAGATTGCCGGCTTAGGAAGTGAAGAAATGACCGATAGATTCATCATCAAGAAGATCCTAAGAGCCTTGGATGGAAAATATGATACCGTGTGTACATTGATTCAAATGATGCCCAATTACAAAGATCTCAAGCCAACGGAAGTCATTGGAAGAATTGTTGCTCATGAGATGTTACTCAAGGATATGGAAGAGCTTCACAACAAGTCAAGTGGTTCTTACAAAGCCTCATGTGATGCTCCTACATCATGAAGTGAGAAACAAGCCTTCAATGAAGAATTGAGCCTAATGGTGAATAACTTCAACAAGTTCTACAAGAGTAGAAGCATCGAAAGAAGTTCCAAGTCAAGGTCTTACAATGACAAAAGATCTTCGAGTCGTGAACATAATTGCTACAATTGTGGAAGACCCGGACACTACTCCAATGAGTGTACAGCTCCCTACAAAAGAAGAGAAGATTCACCCAAAAGGAGAAGTAGAAGAGAAGAATCACCACCTAGAGAGAGAAGGAGTAGAGATGACTGTTATGAAGGAAGGACATCACAGAGAAGCAAGGATTCGGAAAGGAAGGATAAACCATCAAGGAGCTACACAAAATGAAGACATCAAGCTCATGTTGGTGAATGGGTATCCGACTCCAACTCCGACAATCACTCTAACTCCGAATATCCTCAAGATGAAGGTGTTGCCAGTCTAGCACTTGTGTCAACCAACTCCTATGACATATTTGACTCACCAAATGAAGGAATTGGAAGATGCTTCATGGCTAAAGGCCCAAAGGTATCACACCCCGAGTATGTTGACTTCAATAGTAATGAAGATGATTTGCTAGGAGATGATGATTTACTTTTTGGCAACTCTAGTTATGAAAACTATGATGAACTTGCTATTAGTCATGCTAATCAAGATAAAACGAATGACGATGATAAGAAGGATATTGAGCGTCTGACTAAAGAACTAAACATTCTTAAGTTACCTCATGAAACTAACTTGGAAGATCATCAAGAACTTTTAAAGACTCATGAAAAGTTACGCTTTGAAAAGCTCAACCTTGAGCAAGAGCATGGGTTCTTAAAGGCAATCGATGATGATCTTCGCAAGAAAAGTTCTTCTTACATTGCCAAGCATTTACTCTTGTCTACTTACATGCCACAAGTAAAATCTATCAACAAAAGTAAGAAAGATTCTTCATCTAGTAGTAACAATAATCATGCTAAATCCAATGTTGTTGCTTCTAGTAGTTCTCTTGATTCCACTAATGATTCTCTTATCCAAGTTACACTTGAGCAAGAAAATATCTTACTGAAGGGAATTATGGACAAAGGTGTCTACAAGAGTCTTGCCGGAGTAAGCAATTTGAGGAAATTTTACGCAAGCAAGGAAGACACCAGGAGAATCAAGGAATTGGTTTTGAACGAAAGTTCAATGCCAATGGAGTTGAGTGGGAAGAAGACCAATACCCCAAGACGAAGTTTGTTCCTCAACAAGAGAAGTATGATCCTACTTCTTTCCAAGGGACACAAGCTCAAGATGATATTCCACCACAAGACCACAAGCTAAAAGGGAAGGACAAGCTTCAAGAGGAGATTGACGCATTTGAAGAAGCTCCCAAGGCCTTGGTCAAGTGGGTTCCCAAGACTACATCAAGTTCTACTACATCAAGTACGACTACAACTCCAAGGATTCCCATCAAGATGATGTGGATCCGAAGAAGAAGAACTAGAGAGTTCTTGAGGGTAACTCCGCCAACATACTTCACTCATATCTTTTGGCAAGAACATTTGCAAACAACTTCCACATCTTGCACTAGTTCTAGGAGTCACAAACCCTCTTGTTGCTAAGACAAGGGACAAGGTAACCTAATTCTTTCATGGACATCATCTTGTGTGTACATCACTCTATGTCTATGGATATCCTTGTTTGTTCCTTGTGGGACTAACCCGTGTAGGTATTGAAAGTGCAATTCACTCCAATGGATTGCTCCGAATGATCTACATCAACATTGCGCACCTACATCATCAACACCTACATGAAGTCATCATCGACAAAACCCAAGGTTAGTTCATCCCTCTTAGGGGGGATATCACATCTAGGGGGAGCTTTACTCTAATCAATTGAGCTAAATCAACTCTAAAGGTGTGAGAACAACAATGCTTTATATAAAAGTGGCAACCCCACTTGTGCTTAAACGATGAGTATGACCTACGATCAAATGATCTCATTTGACTCCTCAGTCAATATACTCATATATAGATGACCTAGTCATCGCCAATTTCTTGATAGATGCTAGAGTGTTTGTGCATGCTTTATCACATATTTCATTTCCCAACTTATTGTGTGAGCATGTTGGTTGCATATTTTACTCATTCGAGGACATCCACTTGTTGTTTTGATTGTTTGGCATTTTATCTTTTGCCAAGTGGATGGACAAGAATGCCTAAGAACACCCTCTAGCTATCTATGCTTTTCTCGTCTCAAACTCTATTCATGCTACATCACAAAGTTTCATCAAGTCAGATTCGAACCACTCCGTGTGAGGAGCACCCGGAATCCCCGATTCGTCATAGACTTAAACTTCCAAAACCTCTTTGTGCATTTTGGCATGACCAATTCATCCATTTCGGTCACACCGAGTTCACTAAGTTGACCTAGGTTTTCAATCTCGATGCAACTGATTTGAACTTTTCGGTCACACCGAGTTGTAGTAACCGCTTACAATTCTGCATCTTGGTGCCACCGAGTTGTTCCACTCGGTCACACCGACAGGGTCAGCATATATAAACCCACGAGTGAGAATTTGGAAATTTCTTCAAACCTCCTCAGCCTGCACGCATCCTACTCTGCCTCCTCAGGGCTTCGGATCGTCTCCTCACCGCCAGCGACCTCCCGCCGCTGGTTTCTGCTACCTCTTGAGCACTGTGTTGGTTTTCCCTTGAAGAGGAAAGGGTGATGCAGCAAAGTAGCATAAGTATTTCCCTTAGTTTTTTAGAACCAAGGTATCAATCCAATAGGAGACTACACGCAAGTTGCCTCGCACCTGCACAAACAAATAAGAACCTGGCAACCAACACGATAAAGGGGTTGTCAATCCCTTCACTGCCACTTGCAAAAGTGAGATCTGATAGAGATAATAAGATAAATATTTTTGGTATTTTTATGATATAGATTGAAAGTAAATATTGCAAAGTAAAATAGATTGGAAACTTATATGTTGGAAAATAGACCCGGGGGCCATAGGTTTCACAAGTGGCTTCTCTCAAAATAGCATAAGTATTACGGTGGGTAAACAAATTAATGTCGAGCAATTTATAGAAAAGTGCATAATTATGAGAATATCTAGGCATGATCATGTATATAAGCATCACGTCTGCGACAAGTAGACCGAAATGATTCTGTATCTACTACTATTACTCCACACATCGACCGCTATCCAGCATGCATCTAGAGTAATAAGTTCATAAGAACATAGTAACGCATTAGGCAAGATGACATGATGTAGAGGGATAAACTCAAGCAATACGATAAAAAACCCCATCTTTTTATCCTCGATGGCAACAATACAATACGTGCCTTGCTGCCCCTGCTGTCACTGGGAAAGGACACCGCAAGATTGAACCCAGAGCTAAGCACTTCTCCCATTGCAAGAAAGATCAATCTAGTAGGCCAAACCAAACTGATAATTCAAAGAGACTTGCAAAGATAACAAATCAAACATAAAAGAATTTAGAGAAGAACCAAATATTGTTCATAGATAATCTTGATCATAAACCCACAATTCATCGGATCTCGACAAACACACCGCAAAAAGAATTACATCGAATAGATCTCTAAGAGAATCGAAGAGAACTTTGTATTGAGATCCAAAGAGAGAGAAGAAGCCATCTAAGCTAATAACTATGGACCCGAAGGTGTGTGGTAAGCTACTCACACATCATCGGAGAGGCTATGGTGTCGATGTAGAAGCCCTCCGTGATCGATTCCCCCTCCGGCGGAGATCCGGAAAAGGCCCCAAGATTGGATCTCTTGGGTACAGAAGGTTGCGGCGGTGGAAATAGGGGTTCATGGTGCTCTCAGATGTTTTCGGGGTATATGAGTATATATAGGCGAAAGAAGTCGGCCAGGGGAGTCACGAGGGTGGGGGCGCGCCTGCCCCCCTGGGCGCACCTCCCTGCCTCGTGGCCTCCTCGATGCTTCCTTGACATCCACTCCAATTCTCCTGGATTGTGTTTGTTCCAAAAATCACTCTCCCGAAGGTTTCATTCCGTTTGGATTCCGTTTTATATTCCTTTTCTGCGAAACTATGAAATAGGCAAAAAAAACAACAATTTGCACTGGGCCTTTGGTTAGTAGGTTAGTCCCAAAAATAATATAAAAGTGTATAATAAAGCCCATTAAACATCCAAAACATATAATATAATAGCATGGAACAATAAAAAAATATTATAGATACGTTGGAGACGTATCAAGCATCCCCAACCTTAATTCCTACTCGCCCTCGAGTAGGTAAATTATAAAAACAGAATTTTTGATGTGGAATGCTACCTAGCATAATTTTCTATGTAATTTTCTTTATTGTGGCATGAATGTTCAGATCCGAAAGATTCAAGAAAAAAGTTTAATATTGACATAAAAATAATAATACTTCAAGCATACTAGCAAAATAATCATGTCTTCTCAAAATAACATGGCCAAAGAAATTTATCCCTACAAAATCATATAGTCTGGCTATGCTCTATCTTCACCACAGAAAGTATTTAAATCATGCACAACCCCGATGACAAGACAAGCAATTGTTTCATACTTTTGATGTTCTCAAACTTTTTCAATCTTCACGCAATATATGAGCGTGAGCCATGGACATAGCACTATAGGTGGAATAGAATGGTGGTTGTGGAGAAGACAAAAAGGAGAAGATAGTCTCACATCAACTAGGCATATCAACGGGCTATGGAGATGCCCATCAATAGATATCAATGTGAGTGAGTAGGGATTGCCATGCAACGGAAGCACTAGAACTATAAGTGTATGAAAGCTCAAAAAGAAACTAAGTGGGTGTGCATCCAACTCGCTTGCTCACGAAGACCTAGGGCATTTTGAGGAAGCCCATCATTGGAATATACAATACAAGTTCTATAATGTAAAATTCCCACTAGCAGAAAGTGACAACATAGGAGACTCTCTATCATGAAGATCACGGTGCTACTTTGAAGCACAAGTGTGGTAAAAGGATAGTAACATTTTCCCTTCTCTCTTTTTCTCTCATTTTTTACTTGGGCCTTTCTCTCTCTTTTTTATGGCCTTCTATTTTTTTCGTCCAGAGTCTCATCCTGACTTGTGGGGGAATCATAGTTTCCATCATCCTTTTCTCACTTGGGACAATGCTCTAATAATGATGATCATCACACTTTTATTTATTTACAACTCAAAAATTACAACTCGATACTAGAACAAAATAAGACTCTATGTGAATGCCTCCGGCGGTGTACCGGCATGTGCAATGAATCAAGAGTGACATGTATGAAAGAATTATAAAGGTGGCTTTGCCACAAATACGATGTCAACTACATGATCATGCAAGGTAATATGACAATGATGAAACGTGTCATAACAAATGGAACGGTGGTAGGTTGCATGGAAATATATGTCGTAATGGCTATGGAATGCCATAATACGTAGGTATGGTGGCTGTTTCGAGGAAAGTATATGGTGGTTTATGGTGCCGGCGAAAGTTGCGCGGTACTGGAGAGGCTAGTAATGGTGGAAGGGTGAGAGTGCGTATAATCCATGGACTCAACATTAGTCATAAAGAACTCACAGACTTATTGCAAAAATGTATTAGTTACTGAAACAAAGTACTACGCGCATGCTCCTAGGGGGATAGATTGGTAGGAAAAGACCATCGCTCGTCCCCGACCGCCACTCATAAGGAAGACAATCAATAAATAAATCATGCTCCGACTTCATCACATAACGGTTCATCATACGTGCATGCTACGGGAATCACAAACTTTAACACAAGTATTTCTCAAATTCACAACTACTCAAGTAGCATGACTCTAATATCACCATCTTCATATCTCAAAACAATCATCAAGTAGCAAACTTCTCATAGTATTCAATGCACTTTTTATGATAGTTTTTATTATACCCATCTTGGATGGCTATTATATTAGGACTAATTTTCTAGCCAAAGAAAATTACCATGCTATTCTAAAGGACTCTCAAAATAATATAAGTTAAGCATGAGAGATCAATAATTTCTATAAAATAAAACCACCACCGTGCTCTTAAAGATATAAGTGAAGCACCAGAGCAAAAATTTCTAGCTCAAAAGATATAAGTGAAGCATATAGAGTATTCTAATAAATTCTGATTCATGTGTGTCTCTCCCAAAAGGTGTGTACAGCAAGGATGATTGTGGTAAACTAGAAAGCAAAGACTCAAATCATAAAAGATGCTCCAAGCAAAACACATATCATGTGGTGAATAAAAATATAGTAGCAAGTAAAGTTACCGATGGACGAAGACGAAAGAGGGGATGCCTTCCGGGGCATCCCCAAGCTTAGGGTTTTGGTTGTCCTTGAATTTTACCTTGGGGTGCCTTGGGCATCCCCAAGCTTAGGCTCTTGCCACTCCTTATTCCATAATCCATCAAATATTTACCCAAAACTTGAAAACTTCACAAAACAAAACTCAACAGAAAATCTCATGAGCTCCGTTACTATAAGAAAACAAACCACCACTTAAGGTACTGTAATGAAATGATTCTTTATTTATATTGGTGTTAAACCTACTGTATTCCAACTTCTCTATGGTTCATACCCCCCGATACTAGCCATAGATTCATCAAAATAAGCAAACAACACATGAAAACAGAATCTGTCAAAAACAACAGTCTATAGTAATCTGTAGGTTTCGAATACTTCTGCAACCCCAAAATTTCTGAAATAAATTGGTGGACGTGAGGAATTTTTCTATTAATCATCTGCAAAAAGAACCAACCTAATCGCACTCTCCAGTAAAAAAATGGCAGCAAATCTCGTGAGCGCTAAAGTTTCTGTTTTTTACAGCAAGATCGCAAAAACTACCCCCCAAGTCTTGCCAAAGGTTCTACTTGGCACAAACACTAATTAAAAGCATAAAACCACATCTAAACAGAAGCTAGATGAATTATTTATTACTAAACAGAACCAAAAAGCAAGAAACAAAAATAAAATTGGGTTGCCTCCGAACAAGCGCTATCGTTTAACGCCCCTAGCTAGGCATAAAAACAAGAATAGATCTAGGTATTATCATCTTTGGTTTTTAAGTTTTTAACGGAGTCATGCTCGAATCCGGGAGGTTCTTTACGTTTCCCTTCATATTCGGAAATTTCTAGGTCTAAAGATTCCAACCGCTTATTGCAAAGGGTAATTAACATATTCATGCGGTTAAGGTTTCCGCTAACACTCTTAAGAGGTTCAAGAGACTTTTGTAAAAATTTCGTTACTTCGGAAATCTTCTCAAAAACTTGTGTCTCTTCCTGGATATGATGTGGCCCCTTTTGTTGAGGTAGTGTTCCCACTATTCCCTCTATGATTTCTTGTGCAAAACTGGGATCAATATCAATAAAATTTCCTTTGGCAACGCAATCCAAGAGTTGTCTATGGGACATACTTAGTCCAACATAAAGATTGTGAAGTGAAATTCTAAAATTCACCTATAAGGTGCAATTACGATAAGATTCCATCATCCTGAACCAAGCTTCTTTTAAATTGAGAACTTCATGATCGGTAGTACTAACAATGATAGAAGGACTAGCCATGATAGCAAAAACCAAAGACCTAACACACAGACACACAAGAAGCAAGCAAAAAGAGACGAACGAAAAAGAGGGCGAATGGAAAAGAGGGTGAATAAAACGGCAAGGGTGAAGTGGGGGAGAGGAAAACGAGAGGCAAATGGCAAATAATATAATGCGAGGGATAAGAGTTTGTGACGGGTACTTGGTATGTCTTGACTTGACTTGACTTGGCGTAGATCTCCCCGGCAACGGCGCCAGAAATCCTTCTTGCTACCTCTTGAGCACTGCGTTGGTTTTCCCTTGAAGAGGAAAGGGTGATGCAGCAAAGCAGTGTAAGTATTTCCCTCAGTTTTTGAGAACCAACGTATCAATCCAGTAGGAGACTACACGCAAGTCGCCTCGCACCTACACAAACAAATAAGAACCTGGCAACCAACGCGATAAAGGGGTTGTCAATCCCTTCACGGCCACTTGCAAAAGTGAGATTTGATAGCGATAATAAGATAAATATTTTTGGTATTTTTATGATATAGATTGAAAGTAAAGATTGCAAAGTAAAATAGATTGGAAACTTATATGATGGAAAATAGACCCAGGGGCCATAGGTTTCACTAGTGGCTTCTCTCAAAATAGCATAAGTATTACGGTGGGTAAACAAATTACTGTAGAGCAATTGATAGAAAAGTGCATAATTATGAGAATATCTAGGCATGATCATGTATATAGGCATCACGTCCGTGACAAGTAGACCGAAACGATTCTGCATCTACTACTATTACTCCACACATCGATCGCTATCCAGCATGCATCTAGAGTATTAAGTTCATAAGAACATAGTAACGCATTAGGCAAGATGACATGATGTAGAGGGATAAACTCAAGCAATATGATATAAACCTCATCTTTTTATCCTCGATGGCAACAATACAATACGTGCCTTGCTGCCCCTGCTGTCACTGGGAAAGGACACCGCAAGATTGAACCCAAAGCTAAGCACTTCTCCCATTGCAAGAAATATCAATCTAGTAGGCCAAACCAAACTGATAAAAATTCGAAGAGACTTGCAAAGATAACAAATCATACATAAAAGAATTCAAAGAAGAACCAAATATTGTTCATAGATAATCTTGATCATAAACCCACAATTCATCGGATCTCGACAAACACACCGCAAAAAGAAGTACATCGAATAGATCTCCAAGAGAATCGAGGAGAACTTTGTATTCAGATCCAAAGAGACAGAAGAAGCCATCTAGCTAATAACTATGGACCCGAAGGTCTGTGGTAAACTACTCACACATCATCGGAGAGGCTATGGTGTTGATGTAGAAGCCCTCCGTGATCGATTCCCCCTTCGGCAGAGCTCCGGAAAAGGCCCCAAGATGGGATCTATTGGGTACAGAAGCTTGCGGTGGTGGAAATAGGGTTTCATGGTGCTCTGGAATGTTTTCGGGGTATATGAGTATATATAGGCGAAAGAAGTCGGTTAGGGGAGCCATGAGGGGCCCACGAGGGTGGGGGCGCGCCTGCCCTCCTAGGCACGCCTCCCTGCCTCGTGGCCTACTCGATGCTTCCTTGACGTCCACTCCAAGTCTACTAGATTGCGTTTGTTCCAAAAATCACTCTCCCGAAGGTTTCATTCCATTTGGATTCCGTTTGATATTCCTTTTCTGCGAAACACTGAAATAGGCAAAAAAAACAGCAATTTGCACTGGGCCTTTGGTTAGTAGGTTAGTCCCAAAAATAATATAAAACTGTAAAATAAATCCCATTAAACATCCAAAATAGATATTATAATAGCATGGAACAATCAAAAATTATAGATACGTTGGAGACATATCAGTTTCCGTAGTCGTCAATGGAATTTTGCTCCGCCATTGTCGCCATAGCGAACTCCCACCGAACTAGGGTATGGGTTCGACTCTTTGTGCTATTTCCTTACTCCGATTCATAGCACATTGATTTGCCATGATCTTTACCACGTATGAAAACAATCTATCCAGAGAAAACATCCTTTAGGTTAAGTTTGATTTGAAAATTTAGGGTTAGATTTTCGCCGAACTCATCTCGGACCGACCGAGTTGTAGAAATCGGTCTCACTGATTTGGCTTAGGCCATTGCACATGCGTTTTCGGTCTGATCGAAAATTGCAAATCAGTGTGACCGATTTCGATTCTCTATGAAACCCTAGCAATCTCGGGGCCACCGAACTATGACTCGGTCTGACCGAGTTCACTAGTTTCGGTTCCAAAAATTACTTCGGTATCACCGAGTTTAACAAATCGGTAGCTCCGAAATGCTTTCTGTGGAGAACTAAAACTAAGTTTTTGAGTCATCTGTTTTGCAAAAAGTCTGCACTTTGTGATGCTCATCCACTCTACCTTATCTACATCTAGCACAGGGTTTGCTGTCGGTTTGCTTGCCAGAATGTCAGACCAGAGTGATAGTCATAATAGGTCAGAAGAGCAAGTGCAATTGAGTGAGGGCACTAGTCCCTCAAGTACCTCAGATGATGGCAGCAGGAGCACTCCCAGTAATTTGCCAAAGGCAGCCACCAGGTCAAGGAAGAAGAAAACCTTAGATTCTGAAGATGAGGACTATATGGCCACTGAGGAGGAAGTCAGCTCCAAGAACAAGGTGTTGAAGAAAGAGTATGGCATAGCTGCAACAACTAAGCTAGGGTTGAACAAGAAGGCACCAACAAAAAGGATTCCTATGTCTAAGGCTAGAGCCTCCACTCAAGAAACTATGGAATTAACTCTTGAACCCAAAAAGCCTGGAGATGGGAAGAATAGGAAGGAAAGGGTCAAGAAGACCACTGCTAGAGTCCTTGGGAGATCCTCCATGTTTAAAGATCCAGCAGAAGAAGAGGAAGAGGAAGAGGATGCTGCACCAGCACCCAAGTCACAAAAGCTTATGGGAGATGCTATCAACTCAGGGGCTACTGCTTCAAAGCCCAAAACTGCTCCCAAAGCAACAACTCAAGCTCAGAAGCCTTCTAAGCCCAAGAGAAGCACCAGAAACATTCATGCGGAAGAAAAGAACAAGGCACCAGTGCCAGAAGTTGAAGAAGAGGATGATGAAGCCCTTGTTCTAAGAAAACTGAAACCCAAGATTCCAGACCACAATGATGCTCATCCTATGGCTGAGGACATGCATATCAGGAAGGATTCATGACTGAGATTGTGCAGACAGTCTGCTCCCTATGCTATGAGGAGGAGAACCGCTGTTGACTATAGGTTCCACACAAAAGAACAACAAGACTTCTATGAGACTATTCTGCTTGACAAGAAGCCAATTGTCTGTGACATGAGATGGGTTGATTGGGAATACATCAAATAAAATGAAGATCACTTCCCAGGTGTACAAGACAGCTTAAATGCTTGTGGAGTTGATGAGTTTGTGGGTTAAAAGTTGACCAAATGGAATGATGAGCTAGTTATGCAATTTTACTCCACTGCTCATTTCTATCTAGATGGAAGGATAGTATGGATGTCTGAAGGTGCGAGGTACCAATCAACTGTTGAAGAATGGGCAAAGTTGATCAATGCCCCAGAGGAACATGATGATGATTTGGATGTGTATGCCAAGAATAAGAAAGACCACAACTCTATGGCAAACATGTACAAAGAGATCCCTGATAAAGCTTTGGAGACACACAAGCTTGGATCTGTACACAATTTGTTGTCTAGTCTACCTACTATCAACACCATCTTAAGGCATACTTTGCTACCCAAGTCTGGATATCACAAGATGATTAGAGGACATTCCATCAACTTGCTGCAAATATTTGATGCGCCTAAAAAATTCAAGGTCATGAGTTTGATTGTAGAACCAATCAAGAGGACAGCTGTTGACCAGAAGAGATCATGTGGGTATGCTCCACATATTCAGGGGCTCATCAACTCCAGGATGGGCACATGCACTTACTTGTTGGACAAGGAGCATCTACCTCTGTACCCTGAATTTGAAGACAACACAGCTGTGATGAATGAGGATGAACCTTCATTAGCACAAGCACAAGAGAAGAGAACTAAAGCAAAGGCAGAGAAAGCTGCAAGGATGCCAAGTGTAAAGGAAGCATCTCAGGTGTTCCTGAAGAGCAAGCAAGATCAGCTAGCATATCTGATCCAATATACATCGAGGATTGAGAAGGGCTTGGCCACCCTGACTCGGAATCAGGAGAGCTTGGAGGGGATCATTGAGACAAAATTTTATGATCTTGATCTAAAGGTTACTGAGATATAGACTGCCGTTGAGCAGCTCCAGGAGGAAGCTGAGGAGAGGAGAGGGAAGGAAACTATGGATGCGTTACAGCGAGTGCCTAGGAGTCAGAGGTCTACTGCAGTGCCAGTACCAGATTCTAGAGCTACATCGTCAGCACCAGCAGCTACAGCTTCAGTGCTACCTCCAGCACCCACTCCACCAGCTCCAACTACATCAAATGCCTTAGTCCTTGGAGTTCTCTCTACACCACTTCCCAAAGACCGAGCCTGAGAGACGCATAGCACTATGCATTTTCAATCTTTTTGGTAACTTGTTGCCAAAGGGGGAGAAATGTATAGATGATAGGCTTTGAGAGAGTGTGTTTTGCTTCTTTGTCTCTCTTGCTTTTGGTTGAACTTTATTGTGTGTTTGGTTGATACTCTATGTCTGTGTGAGATACTTGTTTGATCATGTGTTTGATCATATGCTACTTTAATGCTTGCCTGGATGATATTATCTCTTATATCCCATATATGATCATTCACTTTGCTTGGTGATGAGTGCATGCTTTTAATTTCTATCATTTTGAGCTCTCCACCAAGATGTATGTGACATGGAAGAGTAACCCATGATCCTAATCGATTGTGCATTTGCATTCAAAAGCAAATTATAAATAATACACAAATTTAGGGGAGCTCTTGCTTATCACATACTTCTCAAAGCGACAATGTATTTCAATCTTATTATTATTTGTCGAAGCATTGATCTATATGTTTTCATCAATTACCAAAAAGGGGGAGATTCAAAGTGCAACTATCCCTGGGTGGTGTTGGTAATTCTTAACAACATATAGCTCATTGAGCTAATGCTATTTGAAGATAAATATTTTAGGAAAGCTCAATGATTGGCATGGCATGGATTAGGAATGTGGACCCCTCAAAATGCTAAGGACAAAATATTGGCTCAAGCTCTAAAGCAAGACTCTACATTTTACTTTTAGTGATCCAAGATCACATTGAGTCCATAGGAAAGGCCAATACTATTAAAAGGGGATGAGGTGTTGCTTAACGGGTTGTGTCGTGGTTTTGTCACGACAGATGTCCTCGTGAAAGGACTTAGTCATGGAGCCATCGTGACGGGTTAGCTTAAAGGGGTTAAAGCGGACAAGGGACGCAAGGAATTATATTGGTTCGGCCCCTTATGATGAAGGTAAAAGCCTACTCCAGTTGTGATGGAATTGCTAGGGTTTCGATGACCAGGGAGCGAATTCGCTTTGCCTGGCTCTCCAGTTATTGTTTGTTGTCCCTAAACCGCCGCCGGGTCGTCCCTTTATATACACAGGTTAACACCCGGCGGTTTACGGAATCCCGAGGCCGGCTCATACACGTGCCCGGATCTGTTTCTACTTTTCCTTGCCTTACAACATAAGTTATATATCATATGGCGGTTTATGTCTACAGGCCCTAATCCGCCTTCGGGCCCTGGGCCTTCATGTTAGATCTCCTCTGTAAAGCGCCATACTTCTTGTCTTCATGGGTTTCAAACATGACTAACTCACTGTGGGCATAACCCGACCCCTCATGGCCGGTTTATATTCAATAGTAATATCCCCAACATTAGGCCCCAGATTGATTTGAACTTGTTCATGTCAATCTTCAACACTTAGAAAATTCCTCCTTCAGCACCTTCGCATAAATTTTGCAAATCGCCATGACGTCATCCTCCAAGATTGTAATAAACCGCCATGACTCACCTGTTATTAAAAATAGTATGTCTCACCTTCATTAATGAACCTCCGCCAATTGAGGCGACCGCTCTGCCACAGATCCAATTTTTTTGGGCTCCTCGATTTTCACGCCGGTCACTTATCCCTTCGCCTTATAAATAAGACCGGGGGGTCCTTTTCATTTTTTCCCTCTTGCCTCCTCACTTCTTCTTCCTCGCGCCGACCTGACCCGTACGCGTAGCCGCCGTCTTCAAGCTCCCCCCTCGTCTTCACCTCCGGCCGCTGCATCAACCTGAATGTTCCAGAAAAACGCAGCGCGCCTCCGCTGCTTCAACAGCTTCGGTAAGTTCCTCTTCCCTTCCTCTGTAGACCCGCTAGGGTTCTTGCGAGTTCGTAGAAGCTTCATGGCGTTCTACCCTTGTTCTTCATTAGATCCTATATGACAGACTTCAAACTTGATGTTCCTTTGTGCTGTAGCAATGACAGTCCTTATTTTGCCTATCAAACCATGCCTTTTGTGTACAAAAACTCATCTAGGACTTCGCGAACTGCTCAAGCACAAAATTTTAGGTCTAAATCTTTTCCTTTTCCTAATATGCGGTAGATCCAAAATTCCAATGTGAAACTGTGAAACCTGTTTTTCCTCACTTAGTCATTTTTGCTTCAGCTTTGTACTTCCATCGTCTACGTAGGCGGTTTATCCTTTAAAAAATAATCTGCCATATGCCATTAGTCCCCTTGTAAACCGCCAATCGCTTCACCATTTATAAGAGCATCAACCTCCGGTTTAACAATTTTGCATGCTTGAATACCTTTTTCCTTATCTTGCTATACTTTATGCTTGCCAACCCTGAGTCTTAAACCGGCATCAATATTTTTCTAGCTCTTCCTTCGAAATGGCCAAACAATTTTATACTTGTAACTGGGTCCCTTCCTGGGTTACTGAAGAGCGGCTAGATGGATGCGTCAGAACTGGCGCTTTACCAAAACGAAGCAAAATCCACTGGCGCATTCCCGGTCCAGAAAATCCTCCTACCCCTAAGGACGGCGAGGTAGTGGTATTTGTTGATCACATGAGCCAAGGTTTTTAACTGCTCGGATCCAAGTTTTTTCATGATGTCCCTGCCAACTTCCAGATCCACCCTCAAGATATTGGACCTAACTCTGTGTGCAATATTTGCGACTTTCAAGTGTTTTGTGAGGCCTATCTGCAAGAAGAGCCAACCGTTGAATTGTTCAGGGATTTTTTCTATTTGAACCGTCGTACTGAATTTGTAGACGGGCCCAACACCGAACATGGAGGCGTCTCCATTCAGAAAAAGAAGGACGTCAGCTTCCCTCACGCCAAACTTCATAGCCATCCTAAGGATTGGAACCAGACTTGGTTCTACTGTAAGGATACTTCCCCTAAAGATGAGAACCCTCTGTCGGGTTATCATGCTCACCGTCTTACCAACACACATCCATTTCCGCAACGTCTGACTGCCAAGGAACGGGCCACATATGCACCACAACCCGCCAAGCTCAGAGCTTTCATGGCTAACGGTTTGAGAGGAGTTGACTTTGTTCGTTGCTGATATCTTGGAGTATTTTACCGTTAAGCCGTCACCCCAGTTTAATGTGTGAGTACACAGGGGACTCAAAAGATCCTCAACGACATATTGATATTCAGCTAACAGAGGTTGAAGTTACTGAGTCTGTTCAGAAAATATTAAATGAATCGGAAGCTGTCTCCAGCAGGACCGGGTTAAGTCCCTTCTATGCTTTGAATAAACCGCCACCTATAAGAATTGCCTCACTCCTGCTTGTACTTGATATTCTTAACTGTGCAATCTTTTATATCCTCTGTCAATCTTTTAACAGGGTGACGATCCATTTTGGAAGAAGAAAACAAAAGATAAACCGGCCAAGACCCCTCGACCTAAGACCAAGGTTGTCATGAAACCTGCCAAGAAGAAGGCAGCTGAATCCACCTGGTTGAACCTCGATGATGATCTTGATAATCCGGCCTCAGAGGTAGAACTTGACTCTCTTGGTTCGTTTTTGATACACCTCATTGACAATGATTATTATCAGGATGATGCTGAAGGCAGCCAAGCCGATGACGCAGAGGTAATTATCCTTTCCTCCGGTTCAGACCCTCTGCCAACACAAAAAATCCTTCAAGCAATCCGGAAAGCAAGATTTTCTCACCCCCTAGCTCACTTGGACCCACACTTTCTTTTGAATAAGCAGCAACATGAAGCTCGCCGCACAACCTGGCACAGCGGCCAAGTAGTCACATCAACCAGTTTACCGAACACTCCGGTTTGGAAACATCGATCTGAGGTCTCACACACTTCCGATACTTCTTATCCCAAGGCGGGTTATTTCCGACAACCTCTTAATCCATCCGATTCAAATTATCAGGGAACGCCTCATTCATCATCTGGCGAGTCAACGGCCACACAGCTCCCTCCTCTTAAGACTGTTCCTGGGTAAACACTTTAAACTTACTCCTTTTGACGCTTTATATTTGCATGTTATACTGACCTTTATATCTTTTTCTTTCAGAGCCAAGGCCAGACCTAGCAAGAAAGCTCGGGTAGATAAACCGTCTGATGACGATGTGGTTATTGAACTGGAAAGAACTCCAGAACCGGAAGGAACAAATGTTGATGCCATGTTTGATGATCCGCCGCCTCAAGATCATGACTTTGTTGTTGAACAAGTAGAAGTTGATGCAACAGGCCATGCTGATAAACTGACAAGCCCGGTCTGCACTGATGATAAATCATCCAGTCCAGCTAAAGCAACTGATAAATCATCACCTCCAGTCAAGGCTGCTGGTGACAAGGAAGATGACATTATGATTACTGGTGTTGGCCACACCACCCCTGGCAATCCTATTGCGTTATCAAAGCATAGTGCCAAGGAAGAACTTTATGCTATGGACAAAGGCAAGTGGAGCACAGACTTGTCAAGCTACGGCCATCTCAACGCCCAAGAACTTCATTCTGGTTTTTTAAACCATTTGTACACAAACCGCGACTTCAAAGCCGGTTTAGTGAATCTGATGAAGGAACGATATGAGGTAACTACATAACTGTTTCTCTCTTATGTCCAATTTCAAGTACCAACTCTAGTAGCCCTCAAGGGCCGACTTATGATGTCAATCTTAAACCGGGACTTTGCAATATCTTAACTCTGCATGCCTATCCTCCAAAGGCCGGTTGATCCTTTTAAGATGAACCGGTACTTTAACATTGTAATCCTATAACTTTCGCATGTTTAAGGGCCGGTTTATCTTTCCAAGCTAAACTGGGACTTTAACCAATGTTACTTTGAGAAAACGTACATTAGCCCCCAAGTGTCAAGAATAATACTTGTATTGTGCTTGGGACTTGTTAAAAAAATTCTCATAATCAAGCAAATAGGCATTAGCCCCCAAGTGCCAAGTGTATAACTTGTTATGTGCTTGGGACTTCCAATATTCACTGCCACCTCATAATATGTCTTTCTCTTATAGGCTGAGCTGAACAAAAAGGAAGCCCAAACCGCTGACCTTCAAGAAAATATCAAATCCCAGCAAGCAGAAACCTCCAAAGCCAAAGAGGAACCGAACAGTGCCTTAGCAGCCATGGAGAAGCTGAAGGAAACTTTGAAGAAGGAATGGGCGGATTAGGGCATAGAGAAAACCGCACTGCTAAAGATAGCTGAAGATGCAGAAGCAGCCCTTAAAAGGGTGACCGAAGAGCTGACCGGCTTAAAGAGGCAAATAAATGCCATGACCTCTGCTGTGTTTGGTAAGTATCCCCATCTGAAGTTTTTCAATATACATTATCTCATCAGTTACCAGTTTACTGATGCTTGCAATGACACAGGAACTCGCATTACCCATCTGGGCTCTGACATGCGGATGAAGCTGAAGGCTGCCTATACTCTGATAGAGCAGTTATATTCCGGAGCCCAACGGGCCATTTGCACTGCTGCTCACAACAAACTGCCTCCAACCTTGATAAAGGAAACCATTGAGAAGTTGTCAATGCTGCCTGCCCGGTTGGACCAACTAAAAAGATCAGCTGCAAGGTCAGGTGCGCTGACTGCGCTAATCCGGGCTAAGGCATGGATACCAGATCTTGAACCATCGGATATAGGCAGCGGCTACCCTGGTGTAAAGGAGGACGGTTCAGAGTTTAACAACGACGGTCTTCGAAGGTTGACAAGGGAAATGTGCCCCTTAGCGGGCAAATTGGCTGAGGAAACAGATCTCTCTCACTGTCAGCCGGTTTATGATGCTGATCATAAAAGATATCCTGAGCCAACACATGATGTAGAGGATCTTATTCTACCAATCCGTAAGCACACATATGCCCCTGATGTTGACCCCTCCAACCTTATAAGTGATGAAGTTGTGTTCCAAGCCTTAACTAGAATCTATTGGGCAACCATTGACTTCCAACCACTGGGTAGAGAGGAGGAGGAGGAGGAGGAGGGTGCACCAGCGCAAGACGACCCACAGCCTTCAAGTCAGCCTGGTGACGAGCCATGATCCAGAGGCCGGTTTAGCCTTCTGCATACTCCCACACTTGCTGAAAACAATTATTCTTTGTGGTCATTAAAGCGCCTTGTAATAGGCTAGTTCAAAATACTTGGTCTGCTATACCATCACGCATATTTATGTTGCCTGATACTGTTAATCCATCCTACTTTAGGATATATTATATTCATAACCCGTAGCGGTGTTATGCAAACTGTTCCTGCATACAAGAAGTTTGAAAGTGTCCTGGCGGTTTACCGCTGGACGGGTCATGATGCCCAAATATATAGCCAGGGTTTACAACCAAGGTTGTACTTTGAAAATAATCAAAGATGAAAGAGATGATACGTGTGATATTGAATCATTGTGTTGGTTGACCAACTTTTGTATATTTAGGGCTATAACCCCAATCTTGGGTATTGATAACTCCTTCCCTATTTTGCCGGTTTATGATAAAACTGTACCGGGTTATAATAAACACTGGTGTATCCATATACAATGCTAGTGACTTGTACTCGAAACCAGACCGGGTCAATAAACACCGGATTATAACTAATCATGTACTTACAACTTATTGTTGAAAGCCAACCCGGGTAAATAAATGCCGGTTTACCATAAGATATTATAAATCTCACCAAAGGAGAAAAAACTTGGCAAACAAAAACATAAAAAGAATATGCAAGGCTTTTCATGGGCTGCCAGGACCTAAATCGAGGCTTTTCACGGGCTGCCAGGCCACTGAGTTAAACCATTTTTCGAAGCCTTTTAAGATGGACCTCACATTAACCAATCGTCGTTTTAACTTTGACAAGTTCAGGGTCTATGAGATTGACGTGTCAAACGTTCGGCGGGTCATACCAGGATTACCTGGATGGAGTGGCTTACTTAAAAAGGCAGGATAACCTGGGGTTTTAGGTGAATACACCTAGCTTTCAAGTCTGGCTTGATAGCCTATTGCAAGGGTGTAAGCTCTTTGTTCTTTGAGAAGCAAAGATCCCCCAAGCAAATTTTTGAGTTTTGCTCAGTGGGTGCCTATGTTTGAGTTGTGCTGTTGCAACACTCTCTTTGGCCCCACATGATTCTCTCTCGGCCTTAAGCCGATCAAGAGGTGTAGCTATGGTTCAATTACAACCAAGCCCCAAGTGATTTCCCTAATGGCCTTATGCCAATCAAGAGGTGTAGCTATGGTTCGAATACGACCAAGCCCCCAAGTGATTTCCTTTGAAATATGTGGCCTTATAAGCCGGATCAATGGGAAATAGAACTCCGCTTTATAAACAGAAGCCCCCATGTAACCACACATGATGTAATAAAAACAACAGAGACCCTGCTTTAGCTGAGGCTCCGGTTTATCATATTGGTCATAATATATACATTGTCATAAATATGTACATAAGAGGAGCCTGTGGCTCAAGTATAGTAAGGCCGAAGATGAGCTATATTCCACGGCCGTTGGGTCTCCTCCTATGATTTACGTGAGTCTTTGTGCTCTCGAACATCGATAAGGTAGTACGATCCGTTGTGTAGATTTTTGCTGACCACAAAAGGTCATTCCCAAGGTTGGGACAACTTGTGCATATCAGTCTCATCCTGGATGAGCCGGAGCACTAGATCACCTTCTTGAAAAGTTCTGGTTTTAACCCGGCGGCTGTGATAACGTCGCAAGTCTTGCTGGTAAATCGCCGAACGAGCCGCTGCAAGATCATGCTCCTCATCTAACAGGTCCAGTGAGTCCTGACGTGCTTTCTCATTATCAGCTTCAACATAAGCCGCCACACGGGGTGAGTCATGACAGATGTCACTAGGGAGAACCGCCTCTGCTCCGTAGACCATGAAGAAAGGTGTGTAACCCGTAGATCTGTTTCGTGTGGTATTGATGCTCCATAACATAGAAGGTAACTCCTCCACCCAACAACCCGGCGTCCGCTTTAAAGGAACCATAAGCCGGAGCTTGATGCCTCTCAAAATCTCTTGATTGGCTCTGTCTGCTTAACCATTAGATTGGGGGTGAGCCACCGATGACACATTAAGCCGGATGTGCTCACGTTGACAAAATGCTTCCATAGCACCTTTGGACAGATTAGTACCATTATCGATTATGATGCTATGTGGAAAACCAAAACGGAATATCACCTTTTTGATGAATTGAACCACTGTAGCAGCATCACACTTACTGACTGGCTCTGCCTCCACCCACTTGGTGAACTTATCAACCGCCACCAAAAGGTGGGTCTTCTTATCCTTGGATCTCTTAAAGGGCCCAACCATATCCGGCCCCCAAGTTGCAAACAGCCAAGTGATTGGAATGATCCTTAATTCTTGATCTGGAACATGAGCGTGGCGTGCAAACTTCTGACAACCATCACACTGCTTTACTAAATCCTCAGCGTCAGCATGAGCCGTCAACCAATAGAAGTCGTGCCAAAAGGCCTTAGCTACTAAGGATTTTGAACCGGCGTGGTGACTACAATCGCCTTCGTGGATCTCACACAAAATCTCATAGACTTCCTAAGCAGACACACAACGCTGAAACGCCCCTGTTACGCTGCAATGATGCAACTCCCCATTGATAATGGTCATTGACTTGGATCGCCGGATTATCTGCCGGGCCAAAGTTTCATCCTCTAGTAACTCACCCCGGTTCATATACGCCAAGTATGGGACCGTCCAATCCGGGATAACATGAAGAGATGCCACTAACTAAGCCTCCGGGTCAGGAACAGCTAAATCCTCCTCCGTAGGTAACTTGACCAACGGATTATGTAGCACATCCAAAAAGACATTGGGCGGCACCGGTTTACGTTGAGAGCTAAGCGACTTAAAGTGTCTGCCGCTTCATTATTTTGCCGGTCTATATGGTCAACCTGATAACCCTTGAAATGACCCGCCACTATGTCTACCTCTCGTCGATACGCTGCCATGAGTGGATCCTTGGAACCCCAAGTTCCAGACACCTGTTGAGCTACCAGGTCCGAGTCACCAAAGCACTTAACCCGGCTTAAATTCATCTCCTTAGCCATCCGAAGACCATGGAGCAAGGCCTCATATTCAGCTACATTGTTAGTGCAAGGGAACATTAAACGGGGAACATAAAAAAACTTATCACCTCGTGGGGAAGTTAATATGACTCCAGCCCCCGAGCCTTCCAATTGTCTGGACACATCAAAATGAATAGTCCAATAGGTGTTATCTAGCTTTTCCTCCGGTGCCTGCGACTCTGTCCACTCGTTGATGAAATCCACAAGTGCTTGGGACTTGATTGCTGTACGAGGTATATATTTTAACCCGCGAGGCCCAAGCTCAATAGCCCACTTGGCGACCCGGCCAGTTGCTTCCCTGTTTTGGATGATATCCCCCAAGGGGGCAGAACTGACCACCGTGATAGGATGACCCTGAAAATAATGCTTGAGCTTCCGGCTTGCCATGAAAACCCCATACACCAGCTTCTGCCAATGCGGGTACCTCTGCTTGGACTCAATAAGCACCTCACTGATGTAATAAACCGGCCGTTGAACCGGATACTCCTTTCTGGCCTCCTTGCGCTCCACAACAATAGCCACACCCATAACCCGGGAATTAGCAGCCACATATAGCAACAAGGGCTCTTTATCAACAGGAGCAGCAAGGATAGGCGGTTCAGCTAACTGCCGCTTTAAACTCTCAAAGGCTTCATTGGCAGCATCGCTCCAGACGAAATGGTATGTCTTCTTCATCATCTACTACAGAGGATTGCCTTTTCTCCCAAATGGCTGATAAACCGGCTCAATGCTATAATACGACCCGCCAGCCACTGCAATCATTAATACACGCTGGTTTAGCCAGAGACGTAATAGCTGTGATCTTCTCTGGATTAGCTTCAATGCCCCTGTTAGACACCAGAAAACCCAAGAGCTTGCCTGCCGGTACACCAAAGACACATTTGGCCGGATTAAGCATCATCTTATAAACCCAGAGGTTATCAAAAGTCTCCTTCAAGTCATCTATCAATGTTTCCTCCTTTCTGGACTTCACCACAATATCATCCACATAAGCTTGAACATTGCGCCCAATCTGTTTATGTAGACAATTCTGTCCACAACACTGATAAGTCGCCTGGGCACTCTTGAGCCCAAAATGCATAGATACATAGCAGAAGGCTCCAAATGGAGTTATGAAAGTTGTCTTCTCCTGGTCCTTAACTGACATTTTGATCTGATGATAACCAGGATAAGCGTCCAGAAAACACAAACGGTCACAACCCGTCGTAGCATCAATGATTTGATCAATACGAGGGAGAGCAAAGGGATCAACTGGACAGGGTTTGTTCAAATCTGTGTAGTCCACACACATACGCCAAGTGTCGTTCTTCTTAAGTACCAGCACCGGATTAGCTAGCCACTCAGGGTGAAATACCTCCACAATAAACCCTGCTGCCAAATCCCGGGCTACCTCCTCACCAATAGCCTTGTGCCTTTCTTCATTGAAGCGGCGGAGAAACTGCTTGACCGGTTTAAACTTAGGATCTATATTAAGAGTGTGCTCAGCGAATTCCGTTGGTACACCTGGCATATCAGAAGGTTTCCATGCAAAGATGTCCCGGTTCTCACGGATGAACTCGATGAGCGCGTCTTCCTATTTCGGATCCAGGTTAGCACTGATGCTGAACTGCCTGGATGAATCGCCAGGAACGAAGTCAACCAACTTAGTCTCCTCGGCCAATTTAAACTTCAAAGCCGGATCATGCTCTGTAGTTGGCTTTTTCAGAGAAGTCATATCTGCCGGATCAACATTGTCCTTATAGAACTTGAGCTCCTCCATTGCACAAACCGACTCAGCATAAGCCGCATCACCTTCCTCACATTCCAAAGCAATCTTCCTGCTCCCATGTACTGTGATTGTCCCTTTATGACCTGGCATCTTAAGATGTAGATAAACATAACAGGGCCTTGCCATGAACTTAACATAATCCGGCCATCCAAACAGAGCATGATATGGACTCTTGATTTTCACCACTTCAAAAGTCAATGTCTCTGATCTTGAATCATGATCATCTCCAAAAGCAACCTCTAGAGCTATCTTGCCAACTGGGTACGCTGATTTACCAGGCACCACACCATGAAAAACGGTGTTTGATGGTTTAAGATTTTTATCTGTGAACCCCATGCGATGGAAAGTTTCATAGTAAAGGATATTAATACTGCTCCCTCCATCCATGAGCACCTTGGTGAACTTATACCCCCAACCTGAGGTGCCACCACTAAGGCCAGATGACCCGGATTATCAACCCGGGGTGGATGATCCTCTCGACTCCACAAAATGGGCTGTTCAGACCAGCGCAAATTACGGGGCACTACCGGTTCAATGGAGTTTACTGCCCTTTTATGAAACTTCTGATCACGCTTACAGAAACTAGTGGTGAACACATGGTGCTGTCCACTATTCAGTTGCTTTGGATTACTCTGATAACCCGATTGTTGTTGCTGCTGATTCCCCTGATGATTATAGCCACCCTGGTTACCCTGACTGCCTTGATTTCCAGGTCCTCTTTGGTTGCCTTGAAATCCTGAACCGGAGCTGCCACCACCATAACCCGGCCCATGGAAACCGCCCCCTAAACTGCCGGGCGGTCCATGGTCATACTGAAAAAGATTCGAATTTTTAAATTCCCGCATAATGAAGCAATCCTTCCGAAGGTGCGTAGCTGACCTTTCTTTCGACCCGTGCTTTGGTCAAGGCTGGTTTAACATGCGCTCGAGATTGGGACCTGAACCTCCACCCCGCTGGGGCAGTTTACCCTTACGGCGCTGACCATTATCCTGAGTGTTGGTGTTAGCCACAAAGTCCAAGCTATTATCCGCCTTGCACTGACCGTTGTTCCCATGACCCGCCGGGTTATGCTGCTGCCCCTTGGCACTGCCATTCTTCTTTCCCTTCCCTGGCTTTTCATCCTCACACTTAGGGTCCTTGGTACTATCTGAATCGGCATACTTAACCAGAGCTGCCATAAGCGTTGCCATGTCATTGCAGTGATGCTTGAGCCTTCCCAACTTCAGTTTCAAAGGCGTAAACCGGCAATTGCCTTCCAACGTCAAGATTGATGTATCTGCATTGATGCGGTCTGATGAATGCAAAATAGCTGAGACTCGCTTTACCCAATGGGTTGTAGACTCCCCGTCCTCTTGAACACAGGTGGCTAGGTCCACAATGGACATGGGCTGTTTACATGTATCTTTGAAATTCTGGATAAACCGTCTTTTTAACTCAGCCCATGATCCAATGGAGTTAGCTGGTAAACTTTTCAGCCAGGTACGAGTTGTTCCTTCCAACATCATGGTGAAGTACTTGGCACATGCCGCATCATCCACATCCAGCATCTCCATCGCCATCTCATAGCTCTCGACCCATGATTCGGGGGGTAAATCGGCAATGTAATTGGGCACCTTACGAGGACCCTTGAAATCCTTGGGCAGCCGCACATTACGTAAGGCCGGGGTGAGACACGGCACCCCCAAAGAGCTGAAAACCACACCTGGCTCCACTGAAGTGGTCGGACGGACCGGAGTAAGCTGATGAGCCACGTATTGTGATGCTAACTCGGCTTCTCGACGTGCTCGACCGTGATCCACCACATCCTGGGCATTAGCACCGCCACCCGCCGGGTTATGCCCTCGCGGCGGGTTACGGTTTCGCGCACTGTTTGATACAACCGGTTCTTCAATATGCCTGCTGTAGCTCCAACTTGGGCAGGGGGTTGAATGAATCCTCCCGCGACTGTAGGAATAAGCCTACTGTTGGGTCAAAGCTGTCTGAAGGAGCTCTCTAGCCCGTCGTGTTTCCACTGCTACTGGAGACTCACTTTCGAACGGGAGAGCTGCCAACCATGAAGCGGCGGCGATGATGTTATCCAACGGGTTAGAGTAATGACCCGGAGGTGTTGAGACGTGCTGTGATGGGACATTGTTCTAACGAGGCGGATCCGTTGTGCGCGGCGGAACCGGTGCCCCCGTTCCAGGTGCCTCCATCCGGTTACCACTAGCTGGTTGTTGGTTCCTACTCCTGGCGTGTTGAAGAGATTCCTTCCCTCGTAAACCAGAGGTAGGTGAGACCGGTACCTTCTCCTCATGACATCATCTAATGCACTCTGATCCAGCATAAGCCGATAAGCCTATGCCTCTAACTCGGCCCGCTCTGCGGCCATCCTGGTGTTCTCTGCTACCAAATCTACCTTAGCTTGAGCTATCTGATCCTTCACCTTTGCAATCTCCGTGTTATGCTGATCCTGATTTGCCGCATTAACCTCAGCCGCCAGCAACGTTGCCAAAGTGTCGAATAAATCGGACAAAACCTGAACCGGCGCTGGCGCGGAGCCTCCTGCCCCAGCGGGTGTTGCAGCTACTGAACCGGAAATCATTGCCGCTGCGGTAGAAGATGCTACACTGACTGTGTACCAGCCATAAAGATCACAACTCGACTCGGCGGATTAGAGAGGTCCGGAATACCATCACCACCGGAACCGCCACTAATCCGGCCATCATGCAGCTGATACAGCGACTCGGTCTCTCCGATTGAAGACTCGTCATCAGAGTAAACGACGGTTTCACCACCAGATATCGATCTATCCTCAGATTCCGCTCCATGGATGACTCCCATGAAGGCATGTTTTATGGCATGCTGAACTCGGGCAGGTCTCACATGCTGAGCCATCTCGACGATGTCGGTGCAGATGTCCGGCCCAGGGCCTGGTTCCCCAATCTTGCCAATGAAGACGTGTATTCTGCCTAAGGGGACCCGGTACCCTACTCAATCGAGCCGGCCTCGGGGCCCCACCCTGCGTCGTCGATGTAGAGCTTGCCGCGACGACTCTTGGTCATCAGGCCCACAGCGTATCCCTTGATTCCTTCGAAGCTGCCCTTCAAGAACTCGAAACCATCATGCGATAGCCCCACAGTGGGCGCCAACTGTCGTGGTTTTGTCACGGCAGATATCCTCGTGAAAGGACTTAGTCGAGGAGCCATCGCGATGGGTTAGCTTAAAGGGGTTAAAGCGGACAAGGGACGCAAGGAATTATACTGGTTCGGCCCCTTACGATGAAGGTAAAAGCCTACTCCAGTTGTGATGGAAATGCTAGGGTTTTGATGACCAGGGAGCGAATCCGCTTTGCCAGGCTCTCCAGTTATTGTTTGTTGTCCCTAAACCGCCGTCGGGTCATCCCTTTATATACACAGGTTAACGCCCGGCGGTTTATAGAATCCCGAGGCCGGCTCATACACGTGCCCGTCTTGGTTTCTACTTTTCCTAACCTTACAACATAAGTTACATATCATATGGCAGTTTATGTCTACGGGCCCTAATCCACCTTCGGGCCCTGGGCCTTCATGTTATATCTCCTCTGTAAAGCGCCATACTTCTTGTCTTCATGGGTTTCAAACATGACTAACTCACTATGGGCATAACCCAGCCCCTCATGGCCGGTTTATATTCAATAGTAATATCCCCAACAGGTTGCTTGCTCAAAATGCTTAGTGATATGCTCCCAAAACCCTCAACTACTTTCTCATATCCACATATGTCCCAAACCAAAAGTCAAACTCAGCCCCACCGAAACATTCTATCCGGCGCCACCGAGTTCACTAGACATAGCCACTGCCACAAACCCTAGTCACTTCGGTCTTACCGATAGGGATCTCGGTCTCATCGAGATGGGATTGCAAACTCTCTGTTTCACTTCTTAACGTTTCGGTCCAACTATGACGAGCGATCGGTCCCACCAAGTTCGCAATGCAAACTCTCTGTTTCCCCTTCGTAACGTTTCGGTCTCACCGACATGAGCGAAGTGGTCCCACCGAGTTTGCCTGACCAACTCTCTGGTTAGCTTATTACCAAAATCGGTCCCACCGAGTTTGTGTAATCGGTCTCACCAAGATTACGTTATGCCCTAACCCTAATGAAATCGGTCCCACCGAGTTGACATGTCGGTCCCATCGAAAATCCTAACGTTCACATATTGAACTAAATCGGTCCGACTGAGTTTCATTATTCGGTCCCACCGAGTTTGGTGATTTCTGTGTAACGGTTATATTTTGTGTGGAGGCTATACATACCCCTCCACCCACTCTTCATTCGTGGAGAGAGCCATCAGAACATGCCTGCACTTCCAACATTCATTTTCTGAGAGAGAACCACCTACTCATGTGTTGAGACCAAGATATTCCATTCCAACCATATGAATCTTGATCTCTAGCCTTCTCCAAGTTGCTTTCCAATCAAATCTACTTTCCACCAAATCCAAATCAGTGAGAGAGAGTTGAGTGTTGGGGAGACTATCATTTGAAGCACAAGAGCAAGGAGTCCATCATCAACACACCGTCTATTACCTTTTGGAGAGTGGTGTCTCCTAGATTGGTTAGGTGTCACTTGGGAGCCTCCGACAAGATTGTGGAGTTGAATCAAGGAGTTTTTACGGGCAAGGAGATCGCCTACTTCGTGAAGATCTACCCTAGTGAGGCAAGTCCATCGTGTGTGATGGCCATGGTGGGATAGACAAGGTTGCTTCTTCATGGACCCTTCGTGGGTGGAGCCCTCCGTAGACTCGCGCAACCGTTACCCTTCGTGGGTTGAAGTCTCCATCAACGTGGATGCACGATAGCACCACCTATCGGAACCACGCCAAAAATCTCAGTGTCTACATTGCGTTTGCTCCCTCCAAACTCCTCCCTTTACCTTCATGTGCAATGTTTTACATTCCGCTACTATACTCTTAGACTTAAATGTGTAGGTTGATCGCTTGACTAGTGCTAAGTTGTTAAAATCTGCCAAGACTTAAAATTGGGAAAAGGCTAGATTTTTATTTGGTCAAGTAGTCTAATCATGCCCCCCTCTAGACATACTTTTGATCCTACACCGCGCCCCCCATGGGAGTCCGAATTGGACTAGGGGAGGGGGCGCCGCCCTCCTTTTCCTCTCCATCTCCCTCGCCTTCCTTTTCCCCTCCGATGAGAAAGGAAAAGGGGGAGGGGGTGAATCCTACTAGGAGTGGAGTCCTAGTAGGACTCCCCCCATGGCACGCCCCCTTATGGCCGGCCTCCTCCTCTCCTCCTTTATATACGGGGGCAGTGGCACCCCATAGCACATCAATTTTTCTCTTAGCCGTGTGCGGTGCCCCTCCACAGTTTACTCCTCCGGTCATAGCGTCGTAGTGCTTAGGAGAAGCCCTGCGTGGATCACATCGCCATCACCATCACCACGCCATCGTGCTGACGAAACTCTCCCTCGACCCTCTGTTGGATCAAGAGTTCGAGGGACATCATCGAGCTGAACGTGTGCTAAACTCGGAGGTGCCGTACATTCGGTACTTGATCGGTTGGATCGCGAAGACGTTCGACTACATCAAGCACGTTAACCCAATGCTTCCGCTTTCGGTCTACGAGGGTACGTGGACACACTCTCCCCCTCTCGTTGCTATGCATCTCCTAGATAGATCTTGCATGAGCGTATGATTTTTTTGAAATTGCATGCTACATTCCCCAACATTATCTACTATAGAAAGTCGCTAATATTATTATTTAACATTGCATACTAAATGCCACTGCATATTTAGTACTCCTATCCTCAAATATAATCATTACACAAGCAAACATAACAGCAATCTGCCAAAATAGGATAGTCTATAAAGGATGCAAGAAGATCAATACTTATTTAACTCCAAAAATTCTGAAAATTTAACACACTGTATAAATTTTATCATAGCTTATCTTGCAAAAAATATCAACCCTTTATCACATTATGATTTTTCCAGAGAATTTTTGCAACAACGATAAACTTTTTGTTTTGAAACACCAACTCATATACTTGCAAAATATGCATGGCAAAGGCTATACTTGAAATATTTATTGAAGTAAAAGATGCAAAACGTTACTCTAAATAACATAAGAAAATACTAATAAAATAAAGTAACGCTCAAAGCAAAACACATATGATGTGACGAATGAAAACACAGCTCCAAGTGAGGTTACCGATAATGTTGGGGACGAAAGAGGGGATGCCTTCCGGGGCATCCCCAAGCTTAGTTGCTTGGATCTTCCTTGAATATTACCTTGGGGGTGCCTTGGGAATCCCCAAGATTAGGTTATTTTCACTCCATATTCTCTTCATATCGTTATCTCACCCAAAAGTTCAAAACTTCAATCACACAAAACTTAACGGAACTTTGTGAGATAGGTTAGTATGATAAAGACAAATCATTCACTTTGGTACTGTCAAAGACAAGATTCATAATTGTTCTCACACAATTCCTACTATAACTTATCATTTCCACAATTTATATTGAGCAATATAAGCCATAGAAACTAGAAACCAAGCAAACTATGCATTGAAAACAGAATCTGCCCAAAATGGAACAGTCTGTAGTAATATGAACTTTAACCATACTTCTGCTACTCCAAAAAATTTGAAAATTTAGGAAAATGTAGGAAATTTTTATGTCAATAATATGTAAAAAATTCAGATCAAAATCACATTCCGGTGAATTGTTAAAATTCCTGGACTTAGTGCAAAATTTTCTGTTTTTGCACAGAATCAAGTCAACTATCATCCACACTATCCCAAAGGCTTTACTTGGCACTTTATTGAAACAAAAGCTATACAACATGATTAGTACAGTATCTTAATCGTGTGAACTCACAAAAACAGTAGGGGTAAATGTTGGGTTGTCTCCCAACAAGCGCTTTTCTTTAATGCATTTTTAGCTAGGCATGATGATTTCAATGATGCTCACGTAAATGATAGGAATTGAAACATAACTAGAGCATCATGAAGCATATTACAAGCACATTTAATCCTAACACACTTCCTATGCATATGGATTTTGTGAGGAAATAATTTATGGGAGCAAGAATCAGCTAGCATAGGAAGGCAAAACAAGCAAAACTTCAAGATTTTCAACATATAGAGAGGAAACTTGATATTATTGCAATTCCTACAAGCATAAGTTCCTCCCTCATAATAATTCTCAATAGAATCATGAATGAATTCAACAATATAACAATCACATAAAGTATTATTTTTATGATCCAGACGCATAGAAATTTTATTACTCTCCACATAAGCAATTTTTTTCTCATCCATAATAGTGGTGGGAGCAAACTCAACAAAATAACTATCATGGGATTGAAAATTAAAATCATCATGACAAGTTTCATGGATATCATTATTTTTTATAACATACATGTCATCACAATAATGACCACAGATAGCAACTTTGTTGTCATAATCAATTGCAACCTCTTCCAAAATAGTGGATTCATCACTAACTAAAGTTATGACCTCTCCAAATCCACTTCCATAATTATGAGAATAAGATTGAACACCCTCCAAAATAGTGGGATCATTAGTACCTAGAGTTGACACTCTTCCAAACCCACTTTCATCAATATAATCATCATAAATAGGAGGCATGCTTTCATCATAGTAAATATTATCATCAAAACTTGGGGGACTAAAAATATCATCTTCACCGAATATAGCATCCCCAAGCTTATGGCTTTGCATATCATTAGCATCATGGATATTCAAAGAATTCATACTAACAACATTGCAATCATGCTTATCATTCAAAGATTTTTTTGTCAAACATTTTATTGAAGTGTTCTTCTATAAAATGAGCACAATTTTCCTTTCCATCGTTTTCAACAAAGACATGATAAAGAAGAATAATATGAGGCCACCTCAATTCCATTTTTTGTAGTTTTCTTTTACAAACTAAACTAGTGATAACACAAGAAACTAAAAGATTCAATTCCAAGATCTAAAGATATCTTCAAGCACTCACCTCCCCGGCAACGGCGCCAGAAAAGAGCTTGATGTCTACTACCAACTTGTTCTTGTAGACTCGTGTTGGGCCTCCAAGCGCAAAGTTTTGTAGGACAGTAGCATTTTCCCCTCAAGTGGATGACCTAAGGTTTATCAATCTGTGGGAGACGTAGGATGAAGATGGTCTCTCTAAAACAACCCTGCAACCAAATAACAAAGAGTCTCTTGTGTCCCCAACACATGAAATACAATGGTAATTTGTATAGGTGCACTAGTTCGGTGAAGAGATGGTGATACAAGTGTAATATGGATAGTAGATGTTGATTTTTGTAATGGTAACAATAAAAAAACAGCAAGGTAGCAAGTAACAAAAGTGAGCACAAACGGTAATGCAATGCTTGAAAATGAGGCCTAGGGTCCGTACTTTCGCTAGTGCAATCTCCCAACAATGCTAATATAATTGAATCACATAACCATCCCTCAACGTGCAACGAAGAATCACTCCAAAGTTCTTATCTAGCAGAGAACATAAGAAGAAATTGTTTGTAGGGTATGAAACCACCTTAAAGTTATTCTTTTTGATCGATCTATTCAAGAGTTCGTACTAAAATAACACCAAGTTATCCTTTCCGATTGATCTGTCCAAGAGTTCATACTAAAATAACACCATATGATACGCATCAACCAACTCTGATGTCACCTACATACACCAATGTCACCACAAGTATCCATGAGTTAATTGTATGATACGCATAAAAAAATTAGATTCATAATACTCAATCCAACACAAAGAACCTCAAAGAGTGCCCCAAGATTTCTACCGGAGAAACAAGGACGAAAACATGCATCAACCCCTATGCATTGATTACCCCAATGTCACCTCGGGAATCCATGAGTTGTGTGCCAAATATCAAGTGAATCAATATAATACCCCATTGTCACCACAAGTATTCATATGCAAGAAATATATCAAGTGCTCTCAAATCCATAAAATATTCAATCCGATAAAACGAAATCACAAAGGGAAAACTCAATTCATCACAACAAGATAGAGAGGGAGAGACACCATATGATCCAACTATATTAACAAAGCTTGCGATACATGAATATCATGCCATCAAGAGAGAGAGAGATTAAACACATAGCTACTAGTACAAACCCTCAGCCTCGAGGGTGGACTACTCCCTCCTCGTCATGGTGGACTGCCGAGATGATGAAGATGGCCACCGGTGATGATTCCCCCCTCCGACAGGATGCTAGAAGGGGGTCAAGATTGGTTTTTCGTGGCTACAGAGGACTACAGTGGTGGAACTTCTGATCTAGGGTTATTTCTGGGGTTTTCTCTATTTATAGGATTTTTCTGCGTCAGTTTCACGCTTAGATGGGCCTTGAGGTGAGCACGACCCACATGCACACGGGTTGGGCTCCAGGCGCTCCCTGGTGGGTTGTGCCCTCCTCGTGGATCTTCTGGCCCTCCCACAAAGCTTCTAGTGCCTCTTTTGTTTCAAAAAATTGTCAAAAAGTTTCAGCTCATTTGGAGAATTTTCATTTCTGCACAAAAAACAACACCACGGTAGTTGTGCTAAAAACAGCGTTAGTCTGGATTAGTTCCATGCAAACCATACCAAAACCATATAAAATTTTGTAAACATGGCATGAATACTTCATAAATTATAGATACGTTGGAGATGTTTCACCCCTCCACCACTATCTCACATAAGCCTGAACGTTGCACTACCGTCCAGTCAAACCGTTTGACAGTTACCTCCCAACTAGTTGTTTCTGTGTATCTCCTCCTAACTAGTGGGGATGCCTGATATCCTGACAGGTGGGGCGTAGGTAACTTAATGCACATGGGGCCTAGGCAGGTGGACATCTCTCTCTCTCTCACCACATTTCAAATAGCCCGTACCTGAGCCATTCTCCACACAACCGTCGCCACCGCCGGAGCACCCGCCGCCGATAGCCGGCGGGGAGACTAAAGAAAGGATGCATCGCATGCCCCCCCACACAAACCCCTACCCATCGATCCCACCACCATCGCCTATCTAGCATGCAATCAATAGGAGCCATCACCCATGGTGCACTGATCTGCCGCGTTCCGTGCTCCAGGCTTGTACATGCTCGAGGGAATCTAGAGGGTGGAACTGTGGCAGCAAATTGAGCTGCATAGGCTTGGGCAATGTCGAGGGTCACCAACCTCTGTCCCTTCGACTGTGGGGGGGGGGGGATTGGATCGAAACAGGAGCAGCAGAGGACTCATGGATTTTGGCTGGGTAAGCCTTGAACCCCTTGAAATGTGTGATCTAACTCAATAACATGCCTAGTATTTGACAATGGGCGAGTGAAGTGTTGCCTGCTTGACTGAATTATTGTCTTCCCTAACTGTAGGGTTGATCCAGCGCTTGCCTTTCGGCTCGAAGTTAGAATGGAAACTAGCATCCTGCAAGGTACAAAAGTACATCATTTGTGTGGATTTCGCTATCCAAAGGTGGTAGAAACATTTATTCTTCATGATCCACATGCATGCGAAGTTGACACTCTTCCGAAATAGTGGGATTATCATAAAATAAAGTCATGACCTCTCCGAACCCACTTTTATCAAAACTTCATAAGATTGAACCAGAGGCGAATGGCAAATAATGTAATGCGAGGGAGAAGAGTTTATGGTGGGTACTTGGTATGTCTTGACTTGGCATAGATCTCCCAGACAACGGCGCCAGAAATCCTTCTTGCTACCTCTTGAGCATGCGTTGGTTTTCCCTTGAAGAGGAAAGGGTGATGCAGCAAAGTAGCGTAAGTATTTCCCTCAGTTTTTGAGAACCAAGGTATCAATCCAGTAGGAGACAACGCACAAGTCACCTAGTACCTGCACAAACAATCAAGAACCTTGCAACCAACGCGATAAAGGGGTTGTCAATCCCTTCACGGTCACTCGCAAAAGTGAGATCTGATAAAGATAGTAAGATAAATATTTTTGGTATTTTTGTTGTAAAGATTGTAAAGTAAAGATTGTAAAATAGTAAACGAGATGCGATGCAAATAAAAGAGATGCAATATAATAAGAAAGAGACCCGGGGGCCATATGTTTCACTAGTGTCTTCTCTCAAGATAGCATGTATTACGATGGGTGAACAAATTACTGTCGAGCAATTGATAGAAAGCGCATAATTATGAAGATATCTAAGGCAATGTTCATGAATATAGGCATCATGTCCGTGTCAAGTAGATCGAAACGATTATGCATCTACTACTATTACTCCACACATCGACCACTATCCAGCATGCATCTAGAGTATTAAGTTCATAAGAACAGAGTAACGCATTAGGGAAGATGACATGATGTAGAGGGATAAACTCAAGCAATATGATATAAACCCCATCTTTTTATCCTCGATGGCAACAATACAATATGTGCCTTGCTGCCCCTGCTGTCACTAGGAAAGGACACTGCAAGATTGAACCCAAAGCTAAGCACTTCTCCCATTGCAAGAAAGATCAATCTAGTAGGCCAAACCAAACTGATAATTTGAACAGACTTGCAAAGATATCATATCATGCATATAAGAATTCGGAGAAGAATCCAATATTGTTCATAGATAATCTTAATCATCAACCCACAATTCATCGGATCTTGGCAAACACACCGCAAAAGAATTACATTGAATAGATCTCAAAGAACATCGAGGAGAACTTTGTATTGAGAATCAAAGAGAGAGAGAAGAAGCCATCTACCCCCTAGGCATGCCCTCCATCAAGGAGTTTAAGAGGGTCCACAAGGGTGCGGGGCGCGCCCTACCCCCCTAGGCGCGTCATCCATCCTTGTGGCCGCCTCGTGGCTTCTCCGACTTCATCTCCAAGACTCCTGGTTGTCTTCTGGTCCAAGAAAAATCACCGCAAAGGTTTTATTCCGTTTGGACTCCATTTGGTATTCCTTTTCTACGAAACTCAAAAACAAGGAAAAAATAGGAACTAGCACTGGGCTCTAGGTTAATAGGTGAATCCCAAAAATAATAATAAAAATAGCATATTAATGCATATAAAACATCCAAAACAGATAATATAATAGCATGGAACAACCAAAAATTATAGATACGTTGGAGACGTACCAAGCATCCCCAAGCTTAATTCCTGCTCGTCCTCGAGTAGGTAAATGATAAAAACAGAATTTTTGATGTGGAATGCTACCTAACATAATTATCAATGTAATTTTCTTTATTGTGGCATGAATGTTTAGATCCGAAAGATTCGAAACAAAAGTTTAATATTGACATAAAAATAATAATACTAAAAGCATACTAATAAAGCAGTCATGTCATCTCAAAATAATATGGCCAAAGAAAGTTATCCCTACAAAATCATATAGTCTGGCTATGCTCTATCTTCATCACACAAAATATTTAAATCATGCACAACCCCGATGACAAAGCAAGCAATTGTTTCATACTTTTGATGTTCTCAAACTTTTTCAATCTTCACGCAATACATGAGCGTTTGCCATGGACATGGCATTATAGGTGGAATAGAATGGTGGTTATGGAGAAGACAAAAAGGAGAAGATAGTCTCACATCAACTAGGCGTATCGATGGCTATGGAGATGTCCATCAATAGATATCAATGTGAGTGAGTAGGGATTGCCATGCAATGGATGCACTAGAGCTATAAGTGTATGAAAGCTCAAAAAGAAACAAAGTGGGCGTGCATCCAGCTCGCTTGCTCACGAAGACCTAGGGCATTTTGAGGAAGCCCGTCATTGGAATATACAAGACAGGTTTTATAAAGAAAGATTCCCACTAGTATATGAAAGTGACAACATATGAGACTCTCTATCATGAAGATCATGGTCCTACTTTGAAGCACAAGTGTGGAAAAAGGATAGTAGCATTGTCCCTTCCCTCGTTTTCTCTTATTTTTTATTTGGGCCTTTTCTCTTTTTTTATGACCTCTTTATCTCTTTTTTTATTTTTCGCCCGGAGTCTCATCCCGACTTGTGGGGGAATCATAGTCTCCATCATCCTTTCCTCACTGGGACAATGCTCTAATAATGATGATCATCACACTTTTATTTACTTATTATAACTCAAGAATTACAACTCGATATTTAGAACAAAATATGACTCTATGTGAATGCCTCCGGCGGTATACCGGGATGTGCGACGAATCAAGAGTGACATGTATGAATAATTATGAATGGTGGCTTTACCACAAATACGATGTCAACTACATGATCAAGCAAAGCAATATGACAATGATGGAGCGTGTCATAATAAACGGAACGGTGGAAAGTTGCATGGCAATATATCTCGGAATGTCTATGGAAATGCCATAATCGGTAGGTATGGTGACTGTTTTGAGGAAGGTAAATGGTGGTTTTATGGTACCGGTGAAAGTTGCGCGGTACTAGAGAGGCTAGCAACGGTGGAAGGGTGAGAGTCCGTATAATCCATGAACTCAACATTAGTCATAAATAACTCACATACTTATTGTAAAAATCTATTAGTTATCGAAACAAAGTACTACATGCAGGCTCCTAGGGGGATATATTGGTAGGAAAAGACCATCGCTCGTCCCAGACCTCCACTCATAAGGAAGACAATCAAAAAATAAATCATGCTCCGACTTCATCACATAACGGTTCACCATACGTGCATGCTACGAGAATCACAAAATTTAACACAATTATCTCTCAAATTCACAACTACTCAACTAGCATGACTCTAATATCACCATCTTCATATCTCGAAACAATCATAAAGAATCAAACTTCTCATAGTATTCAACGCACTTTATATGAAAGTTTTTATTATACCCATCTTGGATGCCCATCATATTAGGACTAATTTTATAGCCAAAGAAAATTACCATGATGTTCTAAAAGACTCTCAAAATAATATAAGTGAAGCATAAGAGATCAATAATTTCTATAAAGTATAATCACCACTGTGCTCTAAAAAGATATAAGTGAAGCACTAGAGCAAAATTATCTAGCTCAAAAAATATAAGTGAAGCACATAGAGTATTATAATAAATTCCGATTCATGCCCGTCTCTCCCAAAAGGTGAGTACATCAAGGATGATTGTGGTAAACTAAAAATCAAAGACTCAAATTATACAAGACGCTCGAAGAAAAACACATATCATGTGGTGAATAAAAATATAGCCTCAAGTAAAGTTACCAATAGACGAAGACGAAAGAGGGGATGCCTTAAGGGCATCCCCAAGCTTAGGCTTTTGGTTGTCCTTGAATTTTACCTTAGGTATCCCGAAGCTTAGGCTCTTGCCACTCCTTATTCCAAAATCCATCAAATATTTACCCAAAAACTGGAAAACTTCACAACACAAAACTTCAACAAAAAATCTCATGAGCTCCGTTAGTATAAGAAAATAAACCACCACTTTAAGGTACTGTAATGAACTCATTATTTATTTATATTGGTGTTAAACCTATTGTATTCCAACTTCCCTATGGTTCATACCCCCCGATACTAGCCATAGATTCATCAAAATAAGTAAACAACACACGAAAAACAGAATCTCACAAACAGAATAGTCTGAAGCAATCTGGAGGTTTCGAATACTTCTATAACTCCAACAATTCTGAAAAATTAGGACGACCAGGATAATTTGTATATTATATACTACAATTGGAACTAGTATTTTATCGCTCTCTGGTAAAAAACGAAAATTCTTTTTGTGAGCACATACTTTCTGTTTTTTATCAGCAAGATCAAACAACAATCACCCAAGAAGATCCTAAAGGCTTCACTTGGCACAAACACTAATTAAAACATAAAAACACAATCATAATAGAGGCTAGATGAATTATTTATTACTAGACAGGAACAAAAGCAAAGAACAAAAAGAAAATTGGGTTGCCTCCCAACAAGCGCTATCGTTTAGCGCCCCTAGCTAGGCATTGAGATTTCAATGATGCTCACATGAAAGACTAGAATTGAAGCACAAAGAGAGCATCATAAAACATATGACAAACAAGTTTAAATCTAACATGCTTCCTATGCATAAGGATTTCATAAGCAAACAGATTATCAAGACAAGCAAAAACCGCCATATGCAAGGAAGAAGACAGAAACAATACCAATCTCAACCTAACGAGAGGTAATTTTGTAACATGAAAATTTCTACAACCATATTTTCCTCTCTCATAATAATTACATGTAGGATCAAAATCAATTTCAACAATATAACTATCACATAAAATTTTCTCTTCATGATCCACACGCATGCAAAGTTGACACTCTTCCGAAAATAGTGGGATTGTCATAAAATAAAGTCATGACCTCTCCGAACCCACTTTTATCAAAAACTTTATAAGATTGAAAATTATCCAAATATGTGGGATTTAGAGTTAACACTCTTCCAAACCCACTTTCAGTATTATTGCAAACATTATTATCAATCTCAAATTCATCATGGGGCTTAAAAAAATTCAAGATCATAAGAAGAATCACCCCAATCATGATCATTGCAACAAGTAGTAGACATAGCAAAATTAGCACCCCCAAGCTTAGGATTTTGCATATTATTAGCACAATTAACATTAATAGAATTTATAGTAACATCATTGCAATCATGCTTTTTTTTCAAAGATCTATCGTGAATCACTTTATAAAGCACTTCAACACAATTTCCAGATTCACAGATTTCAATCAAAACTCCATAAAGTTAATCTAGTGCACTCAAGTCACTAGCAATTGGTTCATCATAATTGGATCCTTTAAAAATATTAGCAAGTGGATGGGGATCCATGAACTTTTAGCAAGCAAAGATGCAAGCAAAGAGAAAGCACATGGTAACACAAGATCGAACGTAAGAACGGCGAAAGAAAAGGGCAAATCTTAGTGAAGTGGGGGAGAGGAAAACGAGAGGCGAATGGCAAATAATGTAATGCGAGGGAGAAGAGTTTATGGTGGGTACTTGGTATGTCTTAACTTGGCATATATCTCCCAGGCAACGGCACCAGAAATCCTTCTTGCTATCTCTTGAGCATGCGTTGGTTTTCCCTTGAAGAGGAAAGGGTGATGCAGCAAAGTAGTATAAGTATTTCCCTCCGTTTTTGAGAACCAAGGTATCAATCCAGTAGGAGACAACGCACAAGTCACCTAGTACCTGCACAAACAATCAAGAACATTGCAACCAATGCGATAAAGGGGTTGCCAATCCCTTCACGGTCACTCACAAAAGTGAGATCTGATAAAGATAGTAAGATAAATATTTTTGGTATTTTTGTTGTATAGATTGGAAAGTAAAGATTGCAAAATAGTAAACGAGATGCGATGCAAATAAAAGAGATGCAATATAATAAGAAAGAGACCCAAGGGCCATAGGTTTCACTAGTGTCTTCTCTCAAGATAGCATGTATTATGATGGGTGAACAAATTACTGCCGAGCAATTGATAGAAAAGCGCATAATTATGAAGATATCTAAGGCAATGATCATCAATATAGGCATCACATCCCTGTCAAGTAGATCGAAATGATTCAGCATCTACTACTATTACTCCACACATCGATCGCTATCCAGCATGCATCTAGAGTATTAAGTTCATAAGAACAGAGTAATGCATTAGGCAAGATGACATGATGTAGAGGGATAAACTCAAGCAATATGATATAAACCCCATCTTTTTATCCTCGATGGCAACAATACAATACGTGCCTTGCTGCCCCTACTGTCACTGGGAAAGGACACTGCAACATTGAACTCAAAGCTAAGCACTTCTCCCATTGCAAGAAAGATCAATCTAGTAGGCCAAACCAAACTGATAATTTGAAGAGACTTGCAAAGATATCAAATCATGCATATAAGAATTCAGAGAAGAATCCAATATTGTTCGTAGATAATCTTAATCATTAACCCATAATTCATAGGATCTCGGAAAACACACCGCAAAAAGAATTACATTGAATAGATCTCCAAGAACATCGAGGAGAACTTTGTATTGAGAATCAAAGAGAGAGAGAAGAAGCTATCTAGCTAATAACTATGGACCCGAAGGTCTGTGGTAAACTACTCACGCTTCATCGAAGAGGCTATGGTGTTGATGTAGAAGCCCTCCGTGATCGATTCCCCCTCCGGCAGATCGTCAGAAGAGGCCCCAAGATGGGATCTCACGGGTACAGAAGGTTGCGGAAGTGGAAAAGTGGTTTCGTGGCTCTCCGTGATCGATCTGGGGTAATAGAGTATATATAGGCGGAAGAAGTACGTCGGTGGAGCTACAAGGGGCCCACGAGGGTGGGGGCGCGCCTACCCCCTGGGTGCGGCCTCCTACCTCGTGGCCACCTCGAGGCGTTCTAGACTTCAACTCCAAGTCTCCTGATTTGCTTTTGGTCCAAGAAAGATCACCCGGAGGTTTCATTCCGTTTGGTATTCCTTTTCTGCGAAACTCTAAAATAGGCAAAAAAAATCAGAAATTGGCACTGGGCCTCCGGTTAATAGGTTAGTCCCAAAAATAATACAAAAGAGCATATTAAAGCCCATTAAACATCCAAAACAGATAATATAATAGCGTGGAACAATCAAAAATTATAGATATGTTGGAGACGTATCAGCCGTTTCGGTAAAATTCAAATAACTGTGCTCTAGCCTCCAAAAGAATGGGAAAAGGGAAAGGTTGTGGCACCTCATAAATCTGCTAATAGTGAGCGACCCCGCACTCCTCGTAGGTCAGGACTGGCTAAACCTACTGATACGTCCCAAATATATCTACTTTTCCAAATACATTTGCTCTTGTTTTGGACACTAATTTGCATGATTTGAATGGAACTAACCCGGACTGACGTTGTTTTCAGCAGATTTGCCATGGTGTTGTTTTTGTGCAGAAATAAAAGTTCTCGGACCAAGCTGAAAATTACAGAAAATATTTCCAGAATATATAAAAAAATTGGCGAAGAGAACTACCGGAGGGGGGCTACCCAGGAGCCACAAGTTCAGGGGGCGCACCTACCCCCCCCCCCTCCCAGGGCGCGCCCCCTCAGTCTTGTGGGACCCTGGAGACTCCACTTGCCCTAATTCCAACTCCATAAATACCTATTAGTGGAGAAAAAAATTAGAGAGAAAGAATCACCATGTTTTACAATACGGAGCCGACGCCACCTCCTATTCTTCACTGGGAGGGCTGATGTGGAGTCCGTTTGGGGCTCCAGAGAGGGGGATTCGACACCGTCGTCATCATCAACCATCCTATATCAACAATTCCATGATGCTCACCACCGGGAGTGAGTAATTCCTTCGTAGGCTTCCTGGACGGTGATGGGTTCGATGAGATTTGTGATGTAATCGAGTCAATTTGTTAGGGCTTGATCCCTAGTATCCATTATGCTTTGAGATTAATGTTTTTATGACTTTTCTATGCTTAATGCTTGTCACTAGGGCCTAAGTGCCATGATTTCAGATCTGAACCCTTTATGTTTTCATGAATATATTTGAGTTCTTGATCCTATTTTGCAAGTTGTATGCACATATTACGTGTTATGATCTGCATACCCCAAGATGACAATAATTGGGATTCTTGCCGGTGATTATCGTAGTTTGAGGAGTTCATGTATTCACTATGTGTTAATTATTTGTTCCGGTTCTCTATTAAAAGGAGACCTTAATATCCCTTAGTTTCCTTATGGACCCTGCTGCCATAGGAGGGTTGGACAAAAGATGTCATGCAAGTTCTTATTATAAGCATGTATGACTATATATGGAATACATGCCTACATTACATTGATAAATTGGAGCTATTGTGTATCGCTCTATGTTGTGATTGTTACATGATGAATGTCATCCAACACAAATATCCATCACTGATCCAATGTAACGCTTTTCTCATACTGGTTTTTTACTAAATTACTTCCGTTGTTGCTACTGTTACAATCACTAAAAACTGCTACCACTACTGCAGGATGCTGCTAACGCAACACTAGAATCAGAGACCCTTCGACAAAACTGTGTACGATACATTAATCACAAACGGTGGTGTAAGAAAACCAGTAAAACTGGTATGAAACGTTTGCGATGGCGGAGATCAAACATGATCTAGATTATAGTTTCGTGTGGGATGCGTGGCATATGGTTGATCCATACGAACTGTTTGCGATGATCCAGAACAGCAAAAATGGGTAGCCAGATCAAGGTGTGTGTGATATACGACATACAGTTCACTCCGATAAACCATTTGCGATGATGAAGTTGAACACAAACGATTCGGTGAAACAAGATGTGTGTGATACCCGGCAAATAGTTCGGTAATCAGAATTGTGTGAGATCATTATAGACATCGCATATGTTTTTTTGTGAATTGTGTGGTCGACAGGGAACACAATTCAAAAAACCAACCTATGGGCGGTAATTTAAAATATCTCCGTCGAATATGTATTGCTAATCGTCTGCGATGAGATTGACAGGGGAAACAAAGATAATGAATTAATATGAGAGAACGGAAACAGAGATATATACATTCTTCTTAATTTAGTCATTCTTCTTCTTGTTGTTGTTGGATGGTCCCGTGACATCGTCTTGGTGCGGACGCTTCTTGCCGCTGACCGTTGGCTTTTCATCGCCGTCGCCGTCGTCATCGTCGTTGTTGTCTGATACGTTTCCAATGTATCTATATATTTTGATTGTCCATGCTATTATATTATCTATTTTGGATGTTTTATATGCATTAATATGATATTCTATATTATTTTTGGGACTAACTTATTAACCTAGTGCCCAGTGCTAGTGTCTGGTTTTTTCCTTGTTTTTGACTTCTACAGAAAAGGAATATCAAACGGAGTCCAAATGGAAAAAAAACTTTATGGTGATTTTTCTTGGACCAGAAGAAACCCACAAGACTTGGAGAGGAGGCCAGAAGCCCTACGGGGAGGCCACAAACTATAGGGGCGCGCTCCGAGGGCTTGTGCGGCCCCCGTAGACCTTCTGACCCTAATGTTCGTTCTATAAATACCCAAATAGTCCCCCTACACCAGGGGGCACACCAAAAATAATTTTCTGTCGCCGCAAGCTTCTGTTCCCATGAGATCCCATCCTGGGGCCTTTTCCGACACTCAGCTGGAGGGGGATTCAATCACGGAGGTCCTCTACACCAACCTTGATGCCCTTTCGATGATGTGTGAGTAGTTCACCATAGACCTACGGGTCCATAGCTAGTATCTAGATGGCTTTTTCTCTCTCTTTGATCTTCAATACAATGTTCTCCTCGATGTTCTTGGAGATCTATTCGATGTAATCTTGTTTTGCGGTGCGTTTGTTGAGATCCGATGAATTGTGGATTTATGATCAGATTATCTACGAATATTATTTGAGTCTTCTCTGAACTCTTTTATGCATGATTAAGATATCTTTGTATTTCTCTTCGAACTATCGGTTTTTTGGCCAGCTAGATTGGTCTTTCTTGCAGTGGGAGAGGTGCTTAGTTTTGGGTTCAATCTTGCGGTGTCCTCGCCTAGTGACAGAAGGGGTAGCGAGGCACGTATTGTATTGTTGCCATCAAGGATAAAAAGATGGGGTTTATATCATATTGCTTGAGTTTATCCCTCTACATCATGTCATCTTACTTAAAGCATTGCTTTGTTCTTATGAACTTAATACTTTAGATGCAGGCAGGAGTCGGTCGATGTGTGGAGTAATAGTAGTAGATCCAGGCAGGAGTCGGTCTACATGTCACGGACGTGATGCCTATATTCATGATCATTGCTTAGATATCATCATAACTATGTACTTTTCTATCAATTGCTCGATAGTAATTTGTTTACCCACCGTATGCTATCTTAAAAAGAGAAGCCTCTAGTGAAACCTATGGCTCCCGGGTCTATTTTCCATCATATATTTTCAGATCTATAAACCAGAAAACCCAAAAATACCCTGCTGCACTTTATTTTACTCTTTTATTTATCTTTTATACCCATCTCCATTAGATCTCACTCTTGTTCATGACCGTTAAGGGATTAACAACCCCTTTTTCACGTTGTGTGCAAGTGTTTGTTAGTTTGTGCAAGTGCATATATTGGAGATTTGCTTGTGCCTCCTACTGGATTGATACCTTGGTTCTTAACCAAGGGAAATACTTATATCTACTTTGCTGCATCACCCTTTCCTCTTAAAAGGAAAAATCAACGCATGCTCAAGAAGTAGCAGGAAGAATTTCTGGCACTGTTGTCGGGGAGATTCTACATCAAGCCTACCAAATACCCATCACAAACTCTCATCTCTTGCACTTACATTATTTGCCATTCGCCTCTCATTTTCCTCTCCTCCACTCCTAAAATGTTTTCAGAAAAACACAAAAATATTTGCCTTTCTATTCGCCCTTCTTTCTTTCGTCCTTTTCATTTGCTTTTTCCTTGTGTGCTAGATTGCTTGCTTTGCCATCATGTCTGTATCTGGGGAGGTTATCGTTGCAAAAGGTAGTAATAATCTTGAGGGAAACTTTGATGGTTTTACTAATAATGATCCTCATGAAGAAGAACCTACCATCATGGACACTAAAATACTCCGTGCGGGTAGCGGTAATATTATTGGAAAAGGTGTTATTCAAGATTTCTTGTGCCGGTACAATACCTATGCTAGGGGTCTATCCTTAATAAAACTAATAGCCTTGCGGATGCAATATCATTGCCTATAGTAGAACTTGAAAGACAATTTGTTCACATGAATCCTTGCATACAAAGGATTTTTCTATAATTCTCTAATATTCATCACCCCTCCGTTAAGCGTGTTACCACCATATTCCTAGCTCATGAATTTAAGTTCATCCTAAAAGAAGTGGAAGAAATATTTGCTTATTATAATATCAATGGCGGTTGTCCTGCCATAGAGGAGGTCCTTTTTAATCAAGAGGAAATAATGAGATTACAATCTCCGGTTTATGCTGCTTACAATGAAAACTTAAGAAAAAAGGTTCCTACCGATGTTTTGATTGATAAAATTTCTGAACTCAATGATAATTTTGCTATACAAAATAACGGATTAGGGTTTTGGGTTAAAGGATAAACTTAGAGAATTCAATCAAAGGAATGTTTATAATGATGAGATAATTATCAAGTACAAAGGGCCAAAGGAGGAACCTATTCCTCCCAAACTTGATCTTATAGATCCCTACACTATTAAATTTAGTCCCTTTTAGTATTTTTGCTTGTTGAAAGGAGGGAGTATGAGATGAGCATGGATGATCTCCCTCACTTTTATTACAATGATTTGATCTATGCATTATGCCCAGGTAGGGGCAACCCAATTTTTTATTTTGTGTTTTTTTGTTTTTGCTCCAGTTTTTCAATAGATACACATTATTACCTATGTAGTAATTGTGTTTTAGTGTTTTATTTAGTGTTTGATCCAAGTAAGACCTTTGGGATGATCTATGGTGATAGTTGATTTGATTTTGCTGAAAAAAATAGAAACTTTGCAACCAATAACAGAGTTGTTTAAATTCACTGGAGCACGATAAAATTCTGATTTTTTTAACAAGATTGATATACAAATTGCCTATGTTTTCCTAATTTTTCTAAAATGTTGGAGTTGACAAGAACCTATTTTCTATTTTCTTCTGTATCGGGCCAAAGGGCATGACTCTGACATGACTCTCAATGGCGCTATTCCGTCATTAGATAGCTCGGTTGCAGCTCCGATTCCAACCGAAGTATACGTAATTTCCATATTGCTACAGACTGTTATGTTTTTGACAGGTTCTGTTTTCTATTTGTTGATTGCTTATTTTGATGAATCTATGGGTAGTATCAGGGGCTATGAACCATGGACAAGTTGGAACACAGTAGATATAATACCAATATAAATTTAGAATGAGTTCACAAAAGTACCTAAAGTGGTAATTTATTTTATTATACTAACGGATCTTACGAGTTTTCTGTTGAGTTTTGTGTTGTGAAGCTTTCAGGTTTTGGGTAAAGTTTTGATGGACAATGCAATAAGGAGTGGCAAGAGCCTATGCTTGGGGATGACCAAGGCAACCCAATGTAATATTCAAGGACAACTAGCATCTAAGCTTGGGGATGCCCCGGATGGCATGCCCTCTTTCGTCTTCAATCGATTGGTAAGTTTACTTGAGGCTATATTTTTATTCGCCACATGATATGTGTTTTGCTTGGAGTATGATATGAGTCTTTGCTTTTTAGTTTGCCATAGTCATCCTTGTTGTACACACCTTCTAAGAGGGACACACATTAATCGTGAATTTATTAGAATACTCTATGTGCTTCATTCATATCTTTTGAGCTAGGTAGTTGCTCTAGTGCTTTGCTTATATCTTTTTAGAGCATTGTGGTGGTTTTATTTTATAGAGATTGATGAACTCTCATGTGCTTCACTTATATTATTTTGAGAGTCTTTAAACCACATGGTAATTTTCTTAGGTTAGGAATTTAGTCCTAATATGATGGGCATCCAAGAGGGATATAAGAGCATTGAATAATATGAGAAGTTTGATTCCTTGCATTTGTTTTGAGATATAAAGATGGTGATATTAGAGTCATGCTAGTGAGTAATTGTGGATTGGTAGAAATACTTGTGTTAAAGTTTGTGATTCCCGAAGCATGCACGTATGGCAAACCGTTATGTGATGAAGTCGGTGCATGATTTATTCTTTTGATTGTCATCCCTTGTGTGGAGGTCGGGACGTCGCGATGGTTAACTCCTACCAACATCCCCCCTAGGACCATGCGTATTAGTAGTTTGCTTTGAGGGCTAATAAATTTTTGCAATAAGTATGTGAGTTCTTTATGACTAATATTGAGTCCATGGATTATACGCACTGCCACCACTACTGCAGGATGCTGCTAACACAACACTATACGATCAGAGACCCTTCGACGAAACTATGTGCGATGCAATAATCGCATACGGTGGTGTAAAAACTGTCAAAAAGGTGCAAAACATTTGGGATGGAGGATGCATCAAACACGGTTCAGATTTTAGTTGCATGTGTGATGCAGGGCATACAGTTCAGTTCAATTAAGTGTTTGCGATGAGGAGGAACAAAAGAAACAGGCAGCCAGATGAAGGTGTGTGCAATATACAGCATATGGTTCACTTGGATGAACTGTTTGTGATTATCTAGGCAACACAAAAGAAACGGTCATCCAGATCAAGGTGTGTGTGCAATATACGGCATGCGGTTCACTCAGATGAACTGTTTGCATTGAGACAAGAGAACAAAAACGGTTCAACTTTACAAGATGTGTGTGATACGCGGCAAACAGGTCTGTAATCGGAAACATGTGCGAAGACCGATAACAACACAGACGATTACTACTAACGAGTCGTGTATGTTGTGAGCGAACGATCGCTGATATACAATTGTGAGTGATTGATGAAAACATCACCGACAGGTTCCATTATTTAGTATGTGTGCGATGTGATTTTCTTTGTCCGCACAACATCTACGCTCTGTCTATAGAACATCAACATATATACTTAAAAAACAGCATTGCATAACCAAATTAAGCATACAATTACACAAGTGACTACACACATAACATTTCCACATACCAAAGTAAGCAATTACATGCATACTAAAGTAGGAGAAACGAGGATCTAATCATCTACTTATTGTTGCGACGACGCTTGCCATTGCTCTATTTCCGGTTGGATCCCTGGCCGTTTTGGGGAAGGACGCACTTCCTCATGTCAACGATCAGCCTGTACATGTCGTAGCTCGTGTACGCCTCCTTGGCCGCATACACGACGTGAGCTTTGTCGAGTTTCTCCATCCAGGACGAGTTCCAGGCACACTTGTCCTTGTTGCATGAATCCTTCATGTCTCGGTAGTAGGGGTCACTGATGGCCTCAGCGAGGTCAACCAGTGAGTCCTTCACATACTCCTTGCTGCCCCAGATCTTGTATTGGCCCTGGATGTCGACAAGATTCTAGCAGTCGATGCCCGAATTCTCGAGCGCCTTTACATCATTGGTGATTTCCACCATAGCGAACATGTAGTGGGGGCTGTTGATAAACCTAGTGAAACGCTCGCAAGGCCTTGTGGCCAGGCAATAGTGGTAGACGAGGACGTGGTGGCGCACACACATCTGGGCGACGGGGACCTTGGGAAGAGACCCGACACGAGCGCGAGTGTACTCGAGGTCGAACCCGGCCACCTTGTACTTCTCCTCGTCAAGCAACAGCTCCATGATATGGATGGAGTGCTCCACCCAGACCGGGTCATTGGTGTACACCACCGAGAGGTCCATGAACCTTCTGTGGGTGTCCACCATGGCACGCATGGTGAACTGCTGCTCGTCGGCGGCGGCCACTCGGAGCGCCATTGGAGCCGCGCAGGATACCCTCTAAGAATTTCTCGTGGTGGGTGTGCTTCTTGCAATGGTGGGGCGCAATCGAAAGGTTGAAGAGACACAAGGGTTAAATGGCCGCTGTAATAAATGGGGGCCGGCCGGCCTGTAATCGTCACATCTTGTCATGGTGTTCATAGCGGAGGATTCCAGTGCATGCTTGACAACAACGGACCGCACGCGTGGGCTTGAATAGGCGCCAAATGTATCGTCGGTGAGCCTGTTCCCGCGCTACCACGCAGTTTACCACGCAAGCTTCCCGCCCGGCTAGTTTGGCCACGCGTCGGCTATAAGAGGGACAAATCATGGGTATTTATTGGTCAAAAGCTTTGTAAAAATGAAGTGTGTGGAATGACTTCGCTCATATGTTAACCCGTGGGTGATGAGGTCAAAGTTACAAAGAAGGGTGATGATGGACACTCGAGTGCGATAATTAATTTTGCGCTCTACAGGGCACATGGTGGAAGAAACCACTGTGTGCAATTATGTCAAAGATCGTAGTCAAGTTAGCTATACAGATCGTGTGCTGTGAGATCGACAAGGTAAAAAAATTCAATAATGGTTAATAAAATCTAAGACCATTGCATACTAAGGTCAAAATAGTGCTACCAATATACGAGTCTCATACAATGCCATTTCAGCGATTGTACCACAAAAGCTCAAAATATTACAAGGTTCAAATTCCAGAGTTATATGGCTCAAATTCGAACATTACAAGGTTCAAACTGATATTAGAAATGAAATTCAGCTCATCAGCTGCAAACGCTCGCGTTGATCTGCTGAAGATGGATATCAGAGAGGTTCAAACTAATATTACCACTTCTAAGTCTGGTTTCGAAACGTCACAATTTTTGCAAAGGGGTCAGCCACTAAGAAGTCATGCATGTGGTTGACACGATGACTTCCGATTACTCTGTCATCTGAAGTTCCAAAATGAAATTTAGCATTTTTGGAGCCTATTCCATTCTGCCGCAGGCACCGGCGCTGATCAACAAACCATTCATTTTTCCAAAATAAATGTAGGGCAAAACTCATTTCCTTTAGCACCCTTGCTCTGAGAACAAAGAACCTAGCAAATATAATCTCCGGTAAGGTCACTTGGTAGGAGTTCAAAGTTATTTATGAGAGATGCAGATCTAGGCATTCGACGTGATTGTTATATTGTATCACATTATCCACCACTGGGCCTAATCTTATCTGCAAAAGAAGAAAATGTGTTAGTGCCTACATGCAGTTTTGAACATTACTACATGCCTATTTGGTTTGCAGGATTTGTAAAATACACTAACATGCCATCTTCGACCTAATATGATTAACATGGGCATTTGATTACATTCTAGAAAAATGCAGCCTTCTTCACAAGAGGTTGGAGTGGTTGAAAAGTTCCCTAAGAAAACTAGTACAGATGAATCAAGCAACCAATATGGGGGGGACATGTATATACTGAAATCCTCCAGAAGAATCCTTCAGAAATCGTAGTACATTGTCATTGTAAACTTGGAAAATGCTGTCACAAATTGAACTCCCTTATGGTTAACATTTAACAGGAAAGGAACACCACCTCGATATATAGCTTCTCCTGGCACGGAAAGCATCTCAGGAAACTGACAACTTGCTCCAGGTTGGGGCCGATAGATTCTACTGCCAAGACCATCATTGTGCGCAATTTCAGGGTCAAGCTTGTCGGAATCATTTTCTGAATGACAAACGAACAAACATCTTCAAAATTAGAAATAATGTTAACTTGTAGAAGGAGAGGTAGAAGGCAGCTGTTGTACCTGAACGGGTGTGGATCCAATAACAAGTTCGGAGTATTTGTCGGACGAGTAGCCCACCACTGTCAATTTCGGCGCAGAAATGACATTGATTTTTGTTGGACCTTCTTGATCAATTACAAGTAATCTCTCAAGTGCAGGTGTGTCCTCAATGACCATACCGTGGTACACATCTTGTGATGTCTTCCTGCCGCACCAGCAACACACATAAATAGTCCGGAGAGTCATGGAGGTGATGTGGAAGGTACTCAACCCATTGATCGCCTGAAGACAAAGGTACTCGAGTGCAGTATAGCCATGGAGCAGGCGCTCCATGTCACCGTTTGAGAGGAAGACGATGACGAGATTGAGGTGCTTCAGTCGTGGTAGAATAAGAGCGGACGCGTCATTAAGGGGGCGATGGCAGTTCCTGAACTTGGTGACGCACAACGTGGGCGCGAGGCAGAGTGCGGACATTGGCAGCGACTGCATATGCCCATCATCAAAAGTGAGCTCCTCGAGCTGATCTAAGGCGAGGGATCTGAACCAGTCATCAAGCTTGGCTCGGTCCTTGCCGTTGGAACGGAACTTGCCCATTCTAAGGGCTCTGGTTGGGCCAAGGTGACTGCCGAGGATCTTGGAGAATGCATCCAAGCATTTGCGATAGCCATGGAAGAGCTCGTGGGTGTCGATGAGGTCGAGAGTGATGGAGTTCCATAGGGGGCGCCACCACCAGGAAAGGACGGTTGTCCACACCCCATATTTCATTGGGAGGAGGGAGATGATGATTGTCAACATATCATCGGGGAGGCTACTGATGAAGTCTAGGCCTGCTGGAGTCGCTTGTGGTTCTAGCTCGCCCCGCCTCCGCTTGTTGGCAGCCTCGTTCTCCACCTCCGGAGTCTCCTTGTCAGCGGCGCTTTCTGATAGAAATGGGAGTACATGGAATACTTATTTAAAATAGGGAAATACAAAAGTGTATTGGTAACTAGAAGTTATTAGGTAGGAATATAGTAAGAAAAGGGAATAACAGATGGTTGCTTAAATACTACACAATTCATTTGATATTTCTGGGTAAGTCAACATCCAGATAGTTGAAAATAAAACTTACTTCAAACAAAGTCTGGACGGATGATATCGTCGGGGAAGTTACCATATATCTCATGACCAGGCCGTTTTATGTGCAGTGCAATTATAGTGCCAGCTTTCAGTTCATAAAACTTAGAAATTTCTTTCCAAAAGCCAGTGCCAAAATAGGAGTCACCACGTTCATCAAGTCTTACAGTAGCAACGATTGTAAATCCATGGTTTATGTGCAATATGACATCCCTGCAGTCTTGATTTATGTAAAGGGAAAGATTACGCACTACATATTTTGTTGCATAGCAAGGGATGCGCTGCAGAAAATGGTAGGATTGTCAAAGAAAATATGGTGACATGCAAATATGGGGCCAAATTGAAAGAACTGTATAGCAGTCGAAATTGAAGGACAAAAAATTATAATTAAACAGATAGGGTAAACATGATGTCATGGAAATATGAGAGTAATCGAAAGAACAATAAACCATTAATTTGCCTAATATAGAAAGAAGAGGGGAAAAATCCCCTTTGACATATATGGCGCATGTGGCACCTTTTATCCAAATGTAGTAATATTTAGAATATTTTCAGGAAAGTAGGCCATGCCAGCCGATTTAGGGTGAGATTGAACATACCCCGCGCATCCTCAAGTCATCTGGTACGGTGAGATGGAATGTTTGGCGGAGGCCGCAAGGTCCTGATGTATCCGCGCACTGTACACTCTATGAACGGAAGAAAACCCTCAAATCAGCTCGAATAGAAATGAATTCATGGCGATTCTAGCCGGGTCATTAAAGGAGGCAGATGATCTGGGATAAGAGATGAGATAATATATCATTAAATTAGTTACCTTGTTGTCCATGAGAAAGAACCCTCGGTACGGCAGATTCCCCAACCGAGCGGAGCTGGGTCGACCGCAAGTAGCGTCGAGAAAGTCGATGGCAATATGCGGCGGCAAGAGGAAGTGGGGAAATGCGGTGGGCTTTGATGGCAGCCTGGCGGTGGACGTAGGCATTGAGCTAAGTGTTTACCGCCGCGATAAGCGGTGTCATGCATAGACACGGAGGAGCTTGTGCAGGTGTGAATGGGGACCGGAGGGGGTGGCGGGCGGGGTGAGTGTTTTTGTGATGTGGGGATGGTGAGGGTTTTCTTTTGTCTTTTTTGAATTGGGTGGTGAGGGTTTTCTGTCCCTCAAAGAATTTTGGAGGCGACGGTTTGCTAGAGCCAACCGTGTGTGATTGACGCAACAAACAAAATGAAAGTCATTGCACACGGTTACAATTTTGGGAACCGTGTGTGATTGACGTACTACCTCCATCCTGTTGTTTTGGTCCCCTTTGTAATTTTTTCCAAATTTCGACCAAATATTTAACTAAGAAATGTTTATGCATGTCACCAAAAATTATATCATTGAACACTATGCTCAAATACCCATCCAACGATACAATTTTTGCTGACCTGCACTAACATTTTGTCAGTTAAACCTTTGGTCAAAATTTAACACAAATTACAAAGGGGACCAATAAACAAATATGGAGGTAGATTCCATTAACTGAACTGATTGCATCATATCCCATGGTTAGACATAAGTAAACATAGATTAAACATACTCAGACATAGATAATAAGTGTACACGTCCACAGGCATAGTTCAACCATAAGTACATAGTTCAACCATCATTAAGCATACTCAAGCGTACATAGTTCAACCCCACATCTCATCTCACATGCCGGCACGATCCTGAAGCTTCTCAAGGTACTCAGCGTATGCGCTGTGCGCCACCCTGTGAGAATACTTCTGCTTGAAGGAGCCAAGGGCCCGTTCTCTTACATGCGCCAGAATACTTAGATACGTGCCATGAAGCTTGTGGTTGCAAAATGGGCATCGATAACCGCCGTTCCAGGTCCTAATACGTCTGTTATGCATTCCCGCATAAAGCTCCCTCGGGATTTGCCTCTTGTACCTCCTTTGGCCATCTTCATCCTAGCTGTCCACATTGTCAGACAGCACCTACACAAATAGTAAAACAAATTTGGCATCAAATCAATGATTACATGCCGTGAAGTAGTATTAGGAATTTATGGCTATTTATTTATACATATCCAGAGATTTTGGTTCGATTTTTAAGCACAAACATCTATGTACAAACCAATCTTGAAGAAAATAATGGCATAAACATATGAGAGAATTCCTTATTTGGCCCTTCCTTAAAATTTGGTTCCTTTTTTGGCCCTAGTAAAAGATTTCTACCTATTTTGACACTCAAACTTCATTTTGTTCCCTGTGTGGCATTTCCGTCAGTTTTGGCAACTAACACCGTTAAATGCAACATGAAAAGTCCATTTTACCCCTGATGTATTTTGTGACCAAAATTATGAACAGGAAGTCAAAAGCAATGGCGACGGCAGCGCGCGGACAGAATATGTTGGCGCATTGGAGTTGCAACAAAATTATATTACAAGATTGTACTGAGAAACCTATGTTAGTAAGAACCAGTGCACTAACATGTATGAGCAGTACACACAGGCACACAACAATCTCACGGTTTCTCTCTTCACGTACAGCACACAGAAGAGATCCATCTCTTAATTTCTCTCTTTGCACACAACACACACCACATCACGCACACACAGCAAACACACACTCAAGCATGGAAAGCATGCACCCACGGCGACCCAGCTAGCACGCCCATCACTGAGGCACGACAAGCACGCACATCATGTGGGAAGCCGGTCAAGCACTCACTCAGGCACCACGGCCGGGGGAACCTGGTCAGCCAAGGCGGGCGCGCACGACGTGGTCGTCTAGCTGGCAGCGGGAGAAGGCCAGCGACGGCCGCTCCTGGTCACCACTTCGCCCCTACCACCAACGGACCTCCGGCGCCGCACGGCCGTGGACCTCCGGCGCCGCGACTTGGCCCTGCACAGCTCCGCCTCACCCATCCTCCACTGCTTGGTCGCCCTCCGCCTCCCCACCATATGGCCTTCCACCGCGCCATCCGTAGCAGCGTCGGCCGCCCTCCATGCGCGCGGTAGGGTTAAGGCTCGGGGAGAAGGAAGGGGGATCGGGAGAGGATGTGTACGGTTCGGTCAAACTAGATTTTTTTTCCACTGTGCTAAAGCAGGGGCAAATAAGACTTTTCAAGTCTCATTTGACGGTGTTAACAGCAAAAAGTGACAGAAGTGTCATGGAAGGAATAAAATGAATTTGTGGTGTCAAAAAAGGAAAAAGGAAATTTTTAGGGCCAAATAGGGAACCATATTTTAAGAAAGGGCCAAATAAGGAATTCTCTCTAAACATATGTAGGTCATTCAAAATCAATTGTCAAGTCCTGACTAGGAATTATTAGCACGAACCCTAACCCTAGTTGGATTACTAGCAGAAATCATTTGCATAGATGAAACAACTAATCACTTATCACTTGTACCATTCAAACAATCAATACACTACATGGATCTAATGAAACTTACTCAGATTTTGTGGATTGGGAGAACATAACCATATGATTTCTATTCCAAAAAGGGGAGGCAGGAGTAACCAGAGAAACCCTATGATCTATATGACACATAAATGGGTGTAGATGACTAACCAGCTGTCTGTCGTTGTCAGAGTCGTCGCCGGAGTGGTCGTCGGAGTCATCGCCGGAGTCGTCATCGGAGTCGTCGCCGGGGTCGTCACCAGAGTTTGTGTGGAACTCCGCCTACGGCTGTGGAAGCTCAACGCCGTCGACGACATCAGGGCGCAGCGATAACTCGCTGGCAGTGACGGCAACCTCTGTATCCATCTCGACGCCGTGCTCTCGTGCTTTAGCAGCCCCACCATCGCCACTCCCTCCGATGGGGCGCACCATTGGCATCCTCATACACTGGCGGCTTTGGGAACTGAGAGTGGCGTCGAGGATGCAAGTGGAGAGAGAGGATTGTGTGTGTGGCGAGGATGGGGGTGCGGCCGCTCGGGCGCACCATTAATATGGAGTAGTAGGAGTTGTGGGAGAGAGTCTGGCAGTGATCAAACTGATGGCTCGCCTCCCAGTGATCCTATGCACCGGACTGCTGGCATGCCTAACAAAGTTTCACACAACTACTCGCACACCTCTCGATGACACTGCGCAGTGAGCATGCCTCCGTTAATTCACATACCTGCATGCACGCCTCCCGGTCTGCCTGCACGGCGGACTGCTCGCATGCATCCCGTCAACTCACACCTGCTGGCATGGCACACGGGTCGCGCGGCGGCACATATATTGTTGTTCTATTTTGATGATTAATGTTGCCGCTTTATTGCTTAAACGAAGCATGGCACGTCTCCATTGTTAGTCTAACGCTCACCATTTGAATAATAATCTGTTTGGGATATTGGTTCCCAATTATTAGTAATCTCCCGTTTGTAATTAGATAAAGATTACATCAAAACTGGTCTCAAATTTGACAAAAAAAGTACAATCCCACTTTGTATTGGTGTCCATATGACAACATGATAAGTTTCATGAACTTCAAATAAGTTTTGGATGTACTAGAATTTAAAAATCAAGATTCTCAATGTTTGAAATTTGTTGCACAGGGAGTAAACATGCACCCAGTGAGACAGATGTGTTTTTGCAATCCATTTAGGTGCACTGTCACATGTGCATGTAGCTCAAATTTGATTTTCGCACATTATACCCATAGAAAATCATTCAATTAATGTATTAAAACGTCTTAATGATCTCTGTGATCTTCTTTGAAATTAAAACGTCCCTCCTTTGGTAACATATGTTCACCACGGGATAATTAATTTAACAGGCATCATAGTTGCGGTGGATTCACGGTGTGTGCGTCTGGGGGTGCCGGGTGGCTCGTAGTACAGTACGAGTTGTGAGCAACCATGTGGGTTGGCCGTTCTGTTAGGCAGGCCGGTGCCACATCAGAGTCGTGAATTCATTATTCAAAACATTACACAACCCTTTCATACATACATGTTTTGGCCACATGCAGTCGATGGTTGTCCTACACGACACTCGATACTCGCGTGTGACGCTTTCTATGGGCCCGCGAGGTTGTCGTCCATCACTTTAACAAACAGCCGGCAGTGAGTTTAATTTGACCAGCAAGGTAGAATCTTTTTTGTTTGTGTTATGGTGGTATATAGTACGCGTCGAAGAGGTGGGAGGGGACTAGCACATGTACTATATGTACGCATCTGTGAACAAGTACACCTCACTTAGTGTCGGGACTTTTCGGTTTCCGAGGCACATGCCACATCAAAATTGTGAAATTGGCTATTCAAACATCACACAACACCTCTTTGGGCCACATGCATGCACGCGATCGCTATCCTAACTAGGACACTCACGTGTGACGCTTCCATCTGTGGGCCCATGAGGCCATCATTGATGCATGCATGCATCACTTTGACCTACATCGGGAGATGTTAATTCATTTCACCATCAATAAGGATTCTTTTGGGTTGTACATATTATGGCAGGAGCATATAGTATGCGGTGAAGAGGGGGGAAGGGGACCATCATATGTAGTACGCTTCATGAACCTCGCTCTGTGTGGGTGCATGGTTTATGGTTTTTGAGGCATGTGGCACATCAAAGTTGTGCATTTTGGGTATTCAACATATATACATTTAGCCCACATGCAAAGCGGTGGTGGTTGTCCTCTCGCACCCACTTAAGTGGTTATCAGCAATATCGATGCTTTCCATCTGTGGGCCCGCTTGGTCCATCACTACTTTTTGCCTAACAACAAGAGAGGTTAATTTGACTTAGGAGGGGATCATTATTTTTTGCTTGTAAATACGGTATATATATACAGGTGATGCTCTGGGATGACATGCATGATACAGTTTGAGCACACACACATGCATGTGTGTGCATGAATCCCTCCCATCGAGTCGAAGTGGCTAGTACAACGACACGTTATGAACCAATCTCGCTCTGTGTGGGGAGCTAGTGTACGATTTTTGATGCACGTGCCACGTCAATGTTGTGAAATGGTGTTCAAACATGCATGCACGCATCACCTCCATACATATGCATGTAGTGGTTGCCTTCGAACGGTACAATCCCTCGCGTGGTTATCGGCAACAAGCCTATATATTCATGGGCCCGCGTGGACATCCATGATCACCTTGACTGATAACAAGATAGGTTACCATTGCGGATTCTTCATTTGGTTCGTGTTATCGCAGTATAGGTCATGGTGAGATTCAGACCAAATTAAGTTTGAGCGCATATACTATGCATGCATGCATGCAGGAATCCCCGTCGTTGGCTTGAAGTGTGGTGTAACATACATATGCATCGTCAACCTAACCCTCACTCAGTGTGCGGATTCCTAGTTCGAAATCATGCTGCCGCATCAAAGTTGTTCCATTGTTACTCAAAAACACACCTCTCCACACATATGTTTGGGCCATACGCATGCAGTGGTTGTCTTCGGGGACTAGCTACTTGCATGATTATTGGCGAGCTAGCCCATCTCCGGGGTCGGATGGACGGCCATCACTTTGACAAACAACAAGAGAGAGGTTGTACGACCAAGGTGGATTATTCTTGGTCTGCTTTACGATCCATCTTGGTGATATATGCCTCTCTGGCCCGCCGACTGAAAGTGTGTGTGTGTGGGGGGGGGTGCTGCTACGCACTTTGTACTTTGCTAGGTGAACCTTGGTTGCGGGGGCATGCATTCATAGCTTAGGATTCACTTCATGGCGACATGAGGGGGGCTGCTAGCTACTTTGCACTTTGCCTAGGTGAACCTTAGTTGGGGCGCATGCATTCATAGCTTAGGATTCCCTTCGTGCCGACACGAGGGGGGGCTGCTAGCTACTTCGCACTTTGCTAGGTGAACCTCGGTTGGGGGGGGGGGCAATGCATTCATAGCTTAGGATTCCCTTCATGCCGACACGAGGGAGGGGGGCTTCTAGCTACTTCGCACTTTGCTAGGTGAACCTCGGTTGGGGGGCATGCATTCATAGCTTAGGATTCCCTTCGTGCCGACATGAGGGAGGGGGGCTGCTAGCTACTTCGCACTTTGCTAGGTGAACCTCGGTTGGGGGGGAGGGGGCATGCATTCATAGCTTAGGATTCACTTCGTGCCAACACGAGGCGGAAGGGTGGGGGAATGCAATACCATGCGCTTTGCAAGATATGTGCCACATCGAAGCTGCATTTGGTATCTGAAAATCAAACCACCCTTTTCATACATAAATTTGGTCCACGTGCAAGTGTGTTCATGTGCTGACCCTCTCCTGCGTCATTTTTCACCAAATTTATGAACATTAGACAAGTCGGATGACGCAATAGACACGGTTCACTCAAACTAACTGTGTGCATTGGGCCCCATAAGGCTTCCCCTCTCAAAAATATCTACCCTCCTGCAGCTTTTTTTTGTTTGATAACACACGGTTATTGTGTTTTAACCGTGTGTGCTGTTTCTTGTTCCCAATCCCTCTTGCATCCCTCGAAAATATCTGCCCGGCTTGAGGGTTTTTCTATTTCATAACACACGGTTGTTATATCCAGACCGTGTGCGATTCACCATCATCCAAATTTTCAATAGCCCCGGCATTTCACTCCCGCGTAGTAAAATTTTCAGTACCCGCGTCATATCCTCAAACCCCCCCCTCCACACACAAACACACACACCAAAACCTCCTTGGGTGTGGGCGCACACACACACACACCCTCTCTCGCTCGAAACCCTAGTAAGGTCCCCGCCGCCACCGCAAGGCCTCCGTTGTCAGCATCTGCTGGTTTGCCCGTGCAGCTTACCCACCGATCTCCATACCCAGGCCACCCTGAGTTTCTTAGATGATGCCTGCCAAACGCCCCCTTTCCCACAGATCCCCATCCCCCACTCCAGAGCGTCGCAGCCTAAGCCCGGCTATGCTTCCCGTGGAGCTCGAGGAGCGACTGGCCCAAAAGAGGTGTATCGCGTTCTCTTCGCCCGACATCGCCGAGGAAGCTGACGACCATTACTGGCGGCATGCACTCAAGCAGTGGGCTAGAGTATGCGGGCATGTCTCAGCTGCCGGCTACGACATCGAGGTCATCGACTGCGACGGCCTGAGGCGGGCTGTGTCACAGGTTAAGTGGCCCACCCCCAACCCCTCGGGTTCAACCGCCGTTAATCTCATCCATGGCCCCGCCGCTGATCTCCACTGGCTCGCTGTCAACAATTTTCCGTCCTACATCGCCATCGAGCCCCTTTTACCTTTCTGAAGGACATGTTCTGCGATGCTGGCTTGGGATCCATAGCTTCCAAGTTAGACCTCATTGACAGCGACCACGAGGAGGGCTCCCTCTCTGGCTCTTCCAAGGGGAAAGAGCCCATCTGCTCTTCCAAGGGGAAAGCGCCCGTCTCCGACATCAGGGAGGGCACCCTACAACCGTGCTCTTCCAAGGGGAAGGAGCCCATCTGCGACAACATGGAGCGCATCCAGGGTTCGTGCTCTTCCCACGGGAACGAGCTCATCTGTGACAAGTGAGGAAACCCATGATTTGTTTTGCCATGCCTCTTCACAGAGGGAAACCCATGATTCGTTTTGTCGAGTCCGTTTTGTAGTGTAGTGAGAATATGCCCGGTTTTAACTGCTATATCTGGTTGTTTGTAGTATGCCTTGTTTATTTCAGTTGTTCACAATGTGATGGTCTATATGTGCAATTATTTACTGTGCAGTACATTTCATCAATCCAGTTTTAAACATATCGATAGGAATGCATATATTTGCTTGTTGTTAAGCCTGCTATAGCTAGCATATGCCTCTTTTAAAGTCTTTTGATTGTTCGGTTGTTTGTAGTTAGCATATGTCCAGTTTCAAATGCTATCTTTGGTTCTTTGTAGTATGCCTTGTTTATTCTAGTTATTCACAACATGATGTTCTATATGTGCAAGTATGAACTGTGCAGTTCAATTTCATCAGTACCAGTTTCAACAATACCACTATGAATGGCTACATTTGGTTGCTGCATCTTGTAGTTAACACGCCTTTCCATTTTTTAAAAATAACCATGTAGTTAGACCGGCACAATACCAGTTTGAATGACTATGTTTGCTTGTTGTTAAATGTTAGGCCTGTTGCAGTTAACACACCTTTCCACTTGGTTTGCTTTACTAGCATGCTTAAACCTGCACACTGAAGCTATCTTTTGGAGATTATTTTGTCTGTCATGGATAATTTTGGTTGATGTTTATCCTGTTGTATTTAACATGCTTCTCGATGTACCTACACAGGACAATTTTGGGAACGACTGTTGTTTTCCATCGAGGTTAGTTTCATCCCATGGCTTATATATGCTCACTGTTTAGGATACAGGTAGCTGGTACCATATAGCACTACAAAAAAATACTCTTCTGTGATGATACGTGTTTGTCATGGTAGGTCACGTTTTCTATCATGCATGTACATCCATGACAAATTTATGACAAAATCAAGATAGTCATACATGTGTTGTCGTAGAAGTGTTCCATGACATTACCAAAATTATCATCATGGAAGTGTCCACTTCCATGATGATAAATCGTGCGTCATGGAAGTGCTTTCGTCAAGGGTGACCGACACGTGGCATCCACCATAACAGGTCGCTGTTAAGCTATCGGGTCCGGTTTTGGATCCGATAACCCATTAACAGCCCGGACTAATGAGGATTTTCCACGTGTAAAATTGTCATTGGCCAGAGGAAACACGTGTTGGCTCACCGTTGGGACAGATGTCATCCATTCATTGGACAGGAGGCGCCTATGACAGGTGGACACATGGCATGGCCCAATAGAGGCCCATTCTGGTGAAAACTCTGGGCCTATCAAAATAAGCGGGCCGGCCCATTAGTGGCCTACTTGAGTCAGGCCCATATGCAAGTACGGCACATAGAACTTACACAGAATCGGCCCATCAAAGGCCCATTCTAGATTTGACAATTTTCAGCCCATCGTCAGTTTAAGCCCATTAACGGCCTGCTATGTCTTTAGGCCCAATTGCGGCCTGAACTTCTTTCGGCCTGTTAGCAGCCCATCGTCAGTTCCATCCCGTTAACGGCCCGGAACGTCTTTCGGCCATTTTTTGGCCCATTCTGCAGTTGGGCCAATTCTAGCCCGCTGTGACTTTAGGCCTGTCCTCGGCCCATTCGGTAAATGGGCCAACTCTTAGCCCATTTTGCTCTCGGCATGTTGATGGCCCGCACAATAGTTAGGCCTTTGACTTTAGGTCCATTAGGGGCCCACGTTCCGCAGGGCATCATTTCAGCCCAACGCGACTTTTGGCCTGTTAAAAGCCTAGTTTGCAAATTGGGCCTCCTCTGGCCCATAACACTTTCGGCCCCTTACTGGCCCGTAAAGTAAAAGGGTCGAGACAAAATTGACATTTATTTCGGCCTGCTAGAGGCCCGCGGGCCATTTCCATTTGTACGGCCCTATCGAGCTTTTGGCGTGTTAACGGCCTGCTAAGAGCCGTTGTTTCTGTGGACCACATCATTTGGGATCCACTTAATATTATTTTGACCAGCCCAGTTAAGGCCCGCTTTGACTACACATGTTTGTTCGTTTGTATGGCGTCTAGGAAATGATTGGGCGTGTTGGACATACTATCGCCTCTAAAAAACATACACTATACAATAAAAGCACTAAGGCATAGAAACGTAGAATAATCCTACACTATACAATAAAGAAATTAGAGCCGAATATACCCACTCGGCATTATAGTTCGACACCAGTGATAATAAAGTGTACACAAACGGCAAATTACATACACTGGACAAATAAAGCTCATACATCATGGACACGCATCAACATAACTTACCATTTGAACTATAATCTCTTCAGAAAATAGGATTGGCCGGATTCAGATAGCACAAATTTCAGTCTGCAAAATATCCAAATCCTTCGTGGTTACCTCAGTGTCTTGTTTCATTTTTTGACTCCTGCATCTAATACCTACATGTACAGTCTCAACTTGTTGATTGTACTTTCAGAATCATGTACACATTGTCTTGCCACTTCTAGTTGATGCTTGAGAACATCAACACATTCCAATTCCAATCCATAATCATTCGGTAACGGCCATGCCGCACTACTCGCAGATCTTTGTGTTGATGTCACTTCATCCTGAAATGTTTCTGTAAGTACACATGACTAGGGCAAAAATATAGTTACAACAGTGAAGCGAGTAAGACAGACTATTTTGTACATGGCAAAACAGGACTAACAATAATGTTACATGTCACTTTCAAAAAAATGTGATATTTTTAAAAATTATGTCATGAAGCATAAGCAGGTGATATTTTTAAAAATTATAAAAATGGTAGTTTGTGCAGCCTGCATACGGAAATCTCTCTTAGCTCACCAGAGGAGCATGATGTTGGGGCCAAATCCAAAACACGGACAAGTTACAAATTTGGACAGCATGTTGCATATAAGTAAGCAAACAGTTGGGCATTCTGTAGCTCAATTAAAGTCTTAGGGAGCATAATGAACAACAGAGGGATTCATACAAACCTACTACAGCAAGCAAAACTATGCAATCATTAGCCTAGTATAAACTAGATTGTGAGCCTCATGCAGTAATAGGTTGTTAATAGACTTCAAAGCTTCAGGCACACTTCGCCAGAGTAATTAAATGGTAAGGCCTTTAATTATGTCAACTAATAGTTATACAAGTACCCAACACCAGGCATCATTGTTTGGGCATCTCATTAACTGAGGACAAATAAAGAAATTGAAAAGAGCAAATTAACTATGCCTGAAACAAATAAGGAATTGAACTGTTGAGTTGGATATAGTGACTTACCTTAACTGCGCTGCTCCTACTTCTCTTGCAAGGCTCCTTCCTAACATCTTGTACTTGGAAATCCTCAATCTTATCTTCATTGCACCCCCTCTACAAGGTGACACAAACTAGTTACTCGTCTCCTTGGAAGATAAATATGCATACTTTCCCGTCTGTGAACAACACAAAAGGATGAGATTATAACAAAACAACACCACATAATGAAACATGCCACATCTCTTGCACTTGCACACAATGAAATGAGCATTTGCTATGTGTGCACTGTGTAAAAACTAGGCATACCTTCGAACTGGATCTCCAGGTACTCTTAGAGAGCCTACTTTAGTGTACAGCCAAACCTTTATGTCACCTATGAGTTAGAAAAGGCCCCACTACAGCAGCCCTTAGTGTTTAAATCGTTGGGAAGCTCTGTTATAGTGTTAGATCAAGAACAACAAGTAATCAAAGCAAACAGTCCTGGTATGGCTGGCTAATTCAAACAAGCAATTAAACATATGTGTGAGCAAATCTTACATACTCCCTCCATCCATCTATATAGGGCCTAATCGTTTTTCGAGGCTAACTTTGACCAAGTGTTATAGCAATAATATATGACATGCAATTTACACAAAGCATACTGTTAAATTCGTATGTGAAAGGAGCTTCCAATGATATAATTTTCACATTATACATCTCATGTATTATTAGTCTTATAAATAGTTAAAGGCGGTCTCGAAAAACACATTAGGCCCTATATAGATGGAAGGAGGGGTATCAAGAAAAGAAGCAAAGAAGGAGGCTTAAAGACCATCACTTGACTGACCAGATTTAAGGGGCATTTAAACATCATGTGCAACGTATGAACTAACATAAACATTGCATATTCCAGATTCTACAATGGAACGCACATGTATTAGGTTATGACATGTATGATGATGCCTAAATGTACACTATAGCAGGCATGAGTGATTCATCATTGCACGCACAATTGAGTTGCAAGTTAAGGGCCGATTCTATTCCGCCTTTTCAGAGTGATACGTCTCCAACGTATCTACTTTTCCAAACACTTTTGCCCTTGTTTTGGACTCTAACTTGCATGATTTGAATGGAACTAACCCAGACTGACAGTGTTTTCAGCAGAATTACCATGTTGTTATTTATGTGCAGGAGCAAACGTTCTCGGAATGATCTGAAACTTCACGGAGCCACTTTTCAGAAAATAAGAAAAATACCTGCAAAAGATGAAGGCCAGGGGCCCACCACCTTGCCACGAGGGTGGGGGCGTGCCTGCCCCCCTAGGGCGCGCCCCCTACCTCGTGGGCCCCCTATTGCGTCTCCGACTCCAACTCCATATATTGGTTTTGGGGAGAAAAAAATCAAAGAGAAGAATTCATCGTGTTTTACGATACGGAGCCGCCGCCAAGCCCTAAAACCTCTCGGGAGGGCTGATCTGGAGTCCATTCGGGGCTCCGGAGAGGGGAATCTGTCGCCATCGTCATCATCAACCATCCTCCATCACCAATTTCATGATGCTCACCGCCGTGCGTGAGTAATTCCATCATAGGCTTGCTAGACGGTGATGGGTTGGATGGGATCTATCATGTAATCGAGTTAGTTTTGTTAGGGTTTGATCCCTAGTATCCACTATGTTCTGAGATTGATGTTGCTATGACTTTGCTATGCTTAATGCTTGTCACTAGGGCCCGAGTGCCATGATTTCAGATCTGAACCTATTATGTTTTCATCAATATATGAGTGTTCTTGATCCTATCTTGCAAGTCTATAGTCACCTATTATGTGTTATGATTCGTTAAACCCGAAGTGACAATAATCGGGATACTTACCGGTGATGACCGTAGTTTGAGGAGTTCATGTATTCACTATGTGTTAATGCTTTGTTCCGGTTCTCTATTAAAAGGAGGCCTTAATATCCCTTAGTTTTCGTAAGGACCCCGCTGCCATGGGAGGGTAGGAGAAAAGATGTCATGCAAGTTATTTTCCATAAGCACGTATGACTATGTTCGGAATACATGCCGACATTATATCAATGAACTAGAGCTAGTTCTGTGTCACCCTAGGTTATGACTATTACATGATGAACCGCATCCGGCATAACTCTCCATCACTGATCCATTGCCTACGAGCTTTCCATATATTGTTCTTCGCTTATTTACTTTCCCGTTGCTATTGCTATCATCACTACAAAATACCAAAAACATTACTTTTACTACTGTTACCTTTTGCTACCGTTACCACTACTATCATATTACTTTGCTACTAAACACTTTGCTGTAGATATTAAGTTTCTAGGTGTGGTTGAATTGACAACTCAGCTGCTAATACTTGAGAGTATTCTTTGGCTCCCCTTGTGTCGAATCAATAAATTTGGGTTGAATACTTTACCCTCGAAAACTGTTGCGATCCCCTATACTTGTGGGTTATCAAGACTATTTTCTGGCGCCGTTGCCAGGGAGCATAGCTCTATTCTTTGAGTCACTTGGGATATATATCTTCTTATCATTATGAAGAACTTGAGAGATCTAAAAACCAAGATCTATCCCTCAACTACGAGGGGAGGTAAGGAACTTCCATCTAGCTCTGCACTTGATTCACCTTCTGTTATGAGTAAGTTTGCGACACCTACACCTGCTTCTGCTATTCGTTCTGATATGTCGCATGTTATTGATGATGCCACTTCTGCTATGCATGATACTTATGATGAAACTACTTCTATGCCTGATACTACTGTGTCACTTAGTGATTTCCTTGATGAACAAATTGCTAGGGATAGAGAAATTGAAAATATTGAATCTGATGATACTGATGAAAGTGATGATGAAGAATCACTTGTTATTCCTAAAGGTTATGTTTTTATCAAGAAGCTTCTTTTGCTATTTTAGCTTGCGAAAATAGAAATGAACTCAAAAGGTTATTAGCTAAATGGAGTAAGCAATCTCTAAGTGCTAGAATGAAACCTGACCTTGCTTTTGCTACTTCTCCTATCTTTGTTACTGATAAGGATTATGAATTCTCTGTTGATCCTGATATAATTACCTTGGTTGAATCTGATCCTTTTCATGGTTATGAATCTGAAACTGTTGTGGCACATCTTACTAAATTGAATGATATAGCCACCCTGTTCACTAAAGATGAGAGAACTCGTTACTTTTACATCCTTAAAATATTTTCGTTCTCATTAAAGGGTGATGCTAAGATATGGTTTAATTCTCTTGATCCTGGTTGTGTGCGTAGTCCCCAGGATATGACTTATTACTTCTCTGCTAAATATTTCCCTACTTATAAGAATCAAGCTGCTCTAAGGGATATATATAATTTTGTGCAAATTGAAGAAGAGAGTCTCCCACAAGCTTGGGGAGGCTTCTCCAATTACTTAATGCTTTGCCTGATCATCCTCTTAAGAAAAATGAAATACTTGATATCTTTTATAATTGACTAACTGATGCTTCGAGAGATTACCTGGATAGTTGTGTTGGTTCTGTTTTCAGGGAAAGGACACCGGATGAAGCTGAAATTCTAGTTAACAATATGTTAACAAATGAAAATAATTGGACACCTCTGGAGCCAATTCCTGAGCCTATTCCTAAACCAACTCCGAAGAAGAGGGGTATTCTATTTCTCAGTCCTGACGATATGCAAGAGGCAAAGAAATCTATGAAAGAAAAAGGTATTAAAGCTGAAGATGTTAAGAATTTACCTCCTATTGAAGAAATACATGGTCTTAATTTACCGCCTGTTGAAGAAACATATGATGTTAATCCGTTACCTATTGAAGAAACTCATGGTCTTGATAACCCGACACAGGTAGTAAAGGTAAATTCTCTCTATAGATATGATAAAGCTGAAATCCCATTTACTAAATTTGCTAGCCCATGCTTAGATGAGTTTGATAAATTTATGGCTAAGCAAGAAGACTTTAATGCTTATTTTGATAGACAATTGAAATACAATTCAAATATGCTTGAACACTTGGGTGATTATATGTCTAATGTTAAAGGTGAGCTTAAACTTATTAGTAAACATGCTTCTATGGTTACCACTCAAGTAGGACAAGTACTTAAAGCTCAAAATGACTTTCTCAATGAATTGAATAATAAGAATAATGATAATGTTGTTAGAGTGGATACTAGAACTGGTAGAATGACTCAGGAAACTTTGTATCCTTAAGGCCACCCTAAGATAATTGAGCAAGATTCTCAGAGAAATAATACAGATGTACCTAGTTCTTCTAAAAAGAAGAAAAAGAAAAATGATAGGACTTTGCATGCTTCTAGTGGTCCTATTGTTGAAACACCTGAGAATCCAAATGATATTTCTACTTCTGATGCTGAAACACAATCTGGTAATGAACCTGAAACTAGTGATAATGTTCATAATGATGCTCAACCTAGTAATGATAATGATATAGAAATTGAACCTGCTGTTGATCTTGATAACCCACAATCAAAGAATCAACGTTATGATAAGAAAGACTTTGTTGCTAGGAAACATGGTAAAGAAAGAGAGCCTTGGGTTCAGAAACCCATGCCTTTTCCACCCAAACCATCTAAGAAAAAGGATGATGAGGATTTTGAGCGCTTTGCTGAAATGATTAGACCTATCTTTTTGCGTATGCGATTAACTGATATGCTCAAAACCAATCCTTATGCTAAGTACATGAAAGATATCATTACTAATAAAAGAAAGATACCGGAAGATGAAATTTCCACCACGCTTGCTAATTATACTTTTAAGGGTGGAATACCAAAGAAACTTGGAGATCCCGGTGTACCAACTATACCATGCTCCATTAAAAGAAATTATGTTAAAACTGCCTTATGTGATCTTGGAGCCGGTGTTAGTGTTATGCCTCTCTCTTTATATTGTAGACTTGACTTGAATAAGTTGACACCTACTAAAATATCTTTGCAAATGGCTGATAAATCAACTGCTACACCTATCGGTATTTGTGAGGATGTGCCTGTTGTAGTTGCAAACGTTACTATTTTAACGGACTTTGTTATTCTTGATATTCCCGAGGACGATAGTATGTATATTATTCTTGGAAGACCTTTTTTGAATACTGCAGGGGCTGTTATTGATTGCACTAAAGGCAATGTCACTTTTCATGTTAATGGTAATGAGCACACGGTACACTTTCTGAGGAAACAACCTCAAGTTCACAGTATCAACTCTATTGGAAAATTCCATCGATTATATTTGGATGTTTTGAATTTCCTCTTCCTACTGTCAAGAAGAAATATGATATTCTTATTATTGGGGATGTGCATATCCCCGTTGAGGTAACATAGTGTTATTTGAAATTTCTCCGGTTCCATGTTATTCGGAATGAGTTCGTTAACAAGACTTGATCAACCTTGTTAGTGGATTCCTTTTGATGATCATGAGATGGATGAAACTAGAAGGCACAGCCTTCTGTACCCCACTTTTACTTTCTGTTATTTATATTAAATAAAATAAAAATAAATATTTTTCTGTCTGTTATCTGATTATCCGTGCAATATAAAAATACCTCAAAAATAAAAGTTCTCCAAATGCCCTGAAATTTAAATATGATTTTTGTAGAATATTTGAGAATATTTGGCACTGAGAACACATCAGGGGGGTCAACCACTTGCCCATGAGGGTGGAGGGCGCCCCCTGCCTCGTGGGCCCACGGTGGCCCCCCTCCACTTATTCTTTCACCCACCCACACACTCCTTCTTCCTCCCACAAACACGAATATCTAGCTCAAGCACGAGTTCTAGCTCATCTTGCTGCCATTTTCGATCTCCTTGCTCAAAGTACCTCTCACAAAACTGCTTGGGGAGATTGTTCCTTGGTATGTGACTCCTCCATTGTTCCAATTAGTTTTTGTTCTAGTGCTTTATTCATTGCAAATTTTTGCTACTTAGGTGACCCTGTTCTTGAGCTTGCATGTCAATTTTATATGGTCAAAAGTAGTTTTGATGCATGATATAGGCCCTAGGAACTTGTAGGAGTAGTTGCTATCAATATTATTGAGTTTGGTTTACTTTTATTTCGAAGTTACTAAAAAATTTCAGAAATTTTCAAAGAAAGAAAAATGCTTAGGAAAATGTTGCAAGGTGGTTCCTCAAGGAAGCAAGGACCCAGGCTTACAATGCGTGATGCTGATGAAGAGCCACCAAGAAACGATCCAGTGCGTCCTTGTGAATGGCCCTCTGAGAACTTTATGGATCGAGCGGGAATTAAGGAAGAATTCAACGCATATTTGCGTAACGCTGATCTCGTGAGCTTCGAGGAAGAGAAGTGCAGCCAGTATCACAACCTCACCAGTACCTTTGTGAGGAGGTTTGAGTTTTCAACTTCACGTAATTCTCCAATTGTCCTATTTGATCTTTATGATAAATCTTACACTATGGACTTAGAGGATTTTACCACTGCATGCAAACTTCCACAATGGGGTAGTATAAGGGATCCTCGCAAATCTGAATTTAGAGATTTTCTTGCTAGCATAACTGTAGGAGAATCTAGAGATATTACACAAGCCACCATAGGGAGCATTCACTTTCCCGCTATACATTATTTTTCTCTCTTCATAGGTAGATTCATTAAGGGTAAAGATGAGGCATGTCACATGTGTGTCCCTGACCTTAGTATTCTTAGGAGTGCTGTGTTAGGAGATAAATCTTATAATTTGGGAGCCATTGTTGCACATGGGTTGCATCTTAATAGATTTAATGGAGATTTCTTTGGTGGAATTTATGCAACTCGCATAGGTAATTTTCTTGGTGTAGCCATACGCGAAGATGATACTGAATTACCTCCTGCTTATCTAGATTTTAATGCTATGGTTCACCACCAGTTTGTCGAGAGGAACGAATCACCTCTCCAGTATCGACTAATCTTTGATAGACACCGTGTTGTCTGCATTACTCTCCCTGCTCCTGCCTTTTTTGATTATCAGGCAAGAGGAAGATATACTATTACCAGAGAGGAGGCAGATGAGTACGAGAGGAGAGAGGAGGCCGCTTGTCGCCACGCTGCAGCTCAGCAGGCGATAGCCGCTGCATCGCAGTATGACCCCAACTACTATTATGGATATCCGACAGGCCAGTCGTGGCCATAGACCAACTTAGGCCAAAAGCCTAAGCTTGGGGGAGTACATATTTCTCACCGACATTACATTTATGTTCACACACTCATTGCTAGATGTCGGTGCTCATACTTTTTCATTGTATCATCCATGCTAGTTTAATTTCCCTTTTTATGCTTTCTTCTTGTGTGTTTAATAAACCTTAAGAAAAACCAAAAAAATTAGTTGTGGTTTTTAATCAGTTTAATTTCCATGCTTGTAGTAGTAATTAAAAAGAAAACCCAATTTTTTTTCCTGTTCTTCTTTTGCTTGTTGGGAGCTTCCTGTGTAAATAGTTTTATTTCTTTTCTTTGGGGGTTGATAGGAGATGAACATGATTAAATTGTTGAAGTGGCTCTTCTATGCATTATTGTTTATCTGACAAAAGAGCCCATATTGCCTTATCTTCTCCTTTTATTGAATGCTTGCAGATTTCTAGCTTAGTCCGATGCACGTGCACTATTATTATTATTATTCACACTATTCGGTCGTGCAAGTGAAAGAAAATTATGATGATATATTTTGGACTGGCTGAGATGAGAAAAGCTAGTATGAACTCGACCTCTTTTGTTTTTGTAAATATGATTAGTTCATCGTTCCTGATTCAGCCTATTATGAATAAACATGTTTGCAATGACAACTAGAGATCATAGTTTCTTATGCCATGCTTGATCAGCTATGAGTTATAATGGTTTACCTTGCGTGACAACATGCTATTGAGATAGTTATGATGTGGTATGATAGGGTGGTATCCTCCTCTGAATGATTTAAGTGACTTGACTTGGCACATGTTCACGCATGTAGTTGAAACAAAATCAACATAGCCTTCACGATATTTATGTTCATGGTGGATTATATCCTACTCATGCTTGCATTCGATGTTGATTATTTTTAATGCATGTTCATGACTGTTGTCGCTCTTTAGCTGGTCGCTTCCCAGTCTTTTGCTAGCCTTCACTTGTACTAAGCGGGAATACTGCTTGTGCACCCAATCCCTTAAACCCCAAAGTTATTCCATATGAGTCCACTATACCTACCTATATACGGTATCTACTTGCCGTTCCAAGTAAATTTGTATGTGCCAAACTCTAAACCTTCAAATAAATATCATGTTTTGTATGCTCAAATAGTTCATGTATCAACTAGGGTTGTCTGTATCTTCCATGTTAGGCGGGTTATTCTCAAGAGGAGTGGACTCCGCTCCTCACTCACGAGATAAATGGCTAGTCACCGGGATGCCCAGTCCCATGCTTTATGCAAACTAAATCGAAATAATTGCAAAAAAACTCCCCCTGGGACTCTTGTTAGTTGGAGGCACTCATTGTTTCGAGAAAGCCATGGATTGATGCTTGTTGGTGGAAGGGGGAGTATAAAATTTACCATTCTGTTTGGGAACCGCCTATAATGTGTGTAGCATGAAAGATATCGTCATCTCTTGGTTGTTATGTTGACAATGAAAGTATACCACTCAAAATATTATTCACCTCTATTTCAAAACCGAGCTCTGGCACCTCTACAAATCCTTGCTTCCCTCTGCGAAGGGCCTATCTATTTACTTTTATGATGAGTCATCATCCTCTTATTAAAAAGCACCAGTTGGAGAGCACTGCTGTCATTTGCATTCATTACTGTTAGTCTACATTGAGTATGACTTGACTGGATCTCTTTTACCATGAATTACAATGTCTAGTCAGTCCTTGGTCTTTAAAGGTGCTCTGCATTTATGTTTTGCAGTCTCAGAAGGGGCTAGCGAGATACCACCTTGTTATATCATATTATGATTGTTTTGAGGAAGTGTTGTCATCCGAGATTTATTATTATTGCTTGCTAGTTGATTATGCTATTGATATGAGTGAACTTGAGACCTGAGCGTTATTGCGAATGTGGTTAGTTATAATCTTTGTTGAAAACTTGAATGCTGGCTTTACATATTTACAACAACAAGAGCAAACAGAGTTTGTAAAAGTTTTTCTTTATCACTTTCAGTTTGTCAACTGAATTGCTTGAGGACAAGCAAAGGTTTAAGCTTGGGGTAGTTGATACGTCTCCAACGTATCTACTTTTACAAACACTTTTGCCCTTGTTTTGGACTCTAACTTGCATGATTTGAATGGAACTAACCCGGACTGACGTTGTTTTCAGCAGAATTACCATGGTGTTATTTATGTGTAGGAGCAAACGTTCTCGGAATGACCTAAAACTTCACGGAGCCACTTTTCAGAAAATAAGAAAAATACCTACAAAAGATGAAGGCCAGGGGGCCCACCACCTTGCCACGAGAGTGGGGGCGCGCCTGCCCCCCTAGGGCGCGCCCCCCTACCTCATGGGCCCCCTGTTGCGTCTCCGACTCCAACTCCAACTCCATATATTGAGTTTCGGGGAGAAAAAAATCAGAGAGAAGAATTCATCGCGTTTTACCGAAGCCACCGCCAAGCCCTAAAACCTCTCGGGAGGGCTGATTTGGATTCCGTTCGGGGCTCCGGAGAGGGGAATCCGTCGCCATCGTCATCATCAACTATCCTCCATCACCAATTTCATGATGCTCACCGCCGTGTGTGAGTAATTCCATCGTAGGTGTAACATCCCAAATTTTCGATTTGGAATGTTATACAATAGATCATCACTGCATATCATATTTATTTGCATTTTGGGTTGATCCTAGAAATTCTACGCAACTCAAGGACCCTCGGAGAGAGTTGGGGATTTCATTATTTTCATATTTGAGTTTTCTTAAATTTTGAAAATAGGATCATTTGATTTTATTTATTTTATCTTCAATTATTTCTATTATCAAAATATGAGAGAGGGAATAAAATGACTTTCCCAAAATAAAGAAATATACAAGATTTAATTAAAAAATCAAATAAGGTTTTACTCTGGAGTTTTTTGTGGTTTTATTTGAATTTAGGAAAAATTGCATGTTTTCAAAAATTGCATTTAGGGCCAAGAAAATGTTCATCCTCTTCTAAATATTTTATTTAGACGGTGAAAATTTATTTTGGCAATTTTAGATATTTATTTATTTTTCTACATTTTATTTCTTAGTTTCGGCGAAATTGTTTTAAAAAAACCCGCGCCCGACTGGGCCAAAGGCTTAGCCGAGCCAGGCCAGCCCGCCAGGCCACCGCCTCCCTCGCTGAGCTGCCGCCGGACTCGAGGAGACCGAGCCGGGCACGCCACCGTCGCCGACCCCCTCCCCAAGCAAGGCTGCCCCCTTCCTCTTTAAATAGCCACCCCGGGGCCCCCCTGGGAGCCCCGAGTCGCCACCCGCAGCCGCCCACGTAGCCCCGCCGCCCCGCCGCTGCTGCTGCCTACCGGAAGCCCCGCTGGACCGAGCCGAGGTAGCCGCCCCGCCGCCCGGTTTTTTGAGAAAAAACAATTTGGTTTTTTAGAAAACCCTTGTTTTCGTTTTTTTAAATAGATCGGTTTTTTCTGGTTTATTTATTTAGCGAGCGTTCACTCGTTCGTTCGTTTTAACAAACGCGTTCATGGTTTAGTTCCAGAAAACAAACGTTCGTTCGTTATTTCTGTTTGTCGTTTTCCTTTTTCTCGGATTATTCCGCGATTATTTCTGATCCGATTTTCGTTCTAGTTTAACTTTTCGCTCGTTTATCAGAATCAGGCGATTCAAGCGCCTAGAGTTTTGTCTCGAAACCCTCTTTCCGTTTAACCAACTCAAACAAGTTTTTGTCTCTGTAAAATTTGACCTAGATCCGGAATAGTAAACGAAGCTTGTTTCTTTTGCCGTTTGTCTTTCGTTGCCTCGTTTGATTTGATTCTTTTTGCCAACCGGAGTTCTTAAGTTGAACTATCTGGTTAGATATCTTATTTGAGTTTTACCTGTGCATTAGTTGATTACTTATTGTATGCTTGTTTGTTTGCGATAGAGTACCCGGAGTGCGCCGCTTGCTACTTCGAATCGCTAGGTTTCATGAATCATCAGCAAGGCAAGTAACACTTTGATCATACCTCCTACTACCCAGTTTTTATTGCATTAGATCAATCCTCACACCATTGCATGATTAGGATCTAATTAAATTGTGGGTTTGGAAGTAGATGAGGTAGTACCTATTACCTGTTTTATTATCAAACCTTTGGGAGTTACTTCTATGTTTTCTTATGTTGCTATGCTATGCTAGTAGACGTGGATTGGGTGAGTGTATCCATGACAGATGTGAGATTGTTAAATTAATGGTTTATCTAAGGTGGCAACTTAAACACACATCTGGGTGGATTGAGGCACCTGGGTATTCCAGCGATTGCCTGATTTTCTTTTGGACCGCCACCCAGGCTTAAAGGGATCATGAGATTATTCATACTAGAAACTTCCGTGTGCAGCCACAAGCTACTATGGGCTCTAGCATAGTTGACTAAGTCGTGCGAACTCTTACAGTGGTAGACTAGCAGATGTAGGGGATGTAGGTTGGTACGGTCTACCCGTTCGTAAGGTGCAAGCCCTTCTGAAAGACTATGTCTCGGTCATCCGTTTCTCAAACATCATGTAGTGCGAGAATCCCAATGGAGGAGATCGAGTCTTGTGGGGAAAAGTGCGCAAACCTCTGCAGAGTGTATAAACTAATCATGGTTAACCATGTCCCCGGTTATGGACGTTTTGAGTATCTAGTACTTGGATTATCATGTGAATCTCATCATGTTACTCTAAATTAACTTTGTTGGGTTTTAATGATGATGCTTAATTGGGATTGAGAGGGTGTCTACACTCTCAATGTTTAACAACCACCATGATAGTTAAATAAAATGTATTCCTTTGCAGTAGGGAAAAATTGGCTTTACGCAAAACTGTAACCATAGAGCTTTCCACCAGCCAAATATGCATGTAGTATAGCCTTATTCTTTCATTGCTCTCTATGTGTTACATTGCCAACATATTCCATGTGCTGACCCATTTCCGGCTGCAACGTTCATGTTGCAGACTTTTCAGACGACGAGTAAGGTGCCTTTAGGTCGTGGTTCTATACTCAGTGATGCCGTTGGAGTTGATGGACTCACTTATCTTCCAAGCCTTCCGCTGTTATCGTTATTAGATGGCCTTAAGCCATATTTATTGTAATAAGTTCTCTATTGAGACACTCGATGTAATAAGTGTGTGATTGCTACTCTGTTATAATTCCTTCAAGTACTGTGTGGTGTCAGCATTACTGATCCAGGGATGACACCGGAGCACAGAGATTGGACCGTTTGAGGTCTGGTCGCTACAAGATGGTATCAGAGCACACACTGACTGTAGGACACGACCACTAAGCTAAAGCCCTAGATCACTTCTCATTGTTCTCATTCTGATTCCTCATCTTTTCAACTCTTTTAGGATGGCGGATCCAAGGAACAAGTTCACCTAGCCGGATGAAGATACACCCTTTGGACGTCACCTGAAGGAAGTCACTAAGTACCTGAACATCGGAGTACCAGGCTTCACCGGAACCTACAACGCCACTTTACCTAAAGAGGAGTGTTGGATGATTCAAGTTCAAATTCTAGGAAGGACGTTCATACCAATCACTGAGCCCATAGAGTTTTCCTTTGATGCACCAACCTGGAGTCTAGGAAAGAGCATGGCGGCTCACATCGCCATGGGACGTATTGGAGAAGTTTACCGCAATGATCTCAAGGATAATATCTACCAGATTTGTGGGCGCTGAGATGAGCACTGGGAGATGATCAGCACCAAGAAGGATAGATCAATCGCAGCTTTTATCTAGGAGTTAAACCAGCACATTCGACGTCAGGAGAACCAGATGTGCGCCGACATGATAGATCTGAAGAAGGCGGGGACAAGAATCAAGGAACTGGAGGAAGAACTCAATGCTACACATGAAGATTATGAAGAGGAAATCGAAGTACTAGTGGAAAAGAATGACGACCTGATCAAGAAGATCGGAATATTCATGGGAGGCCCTACACCAGTAGAAGAAGACGAAGAACCCAAGGAGATTCGCCCTGAAGACTACATCATCATCGACGACACCGACTCGGATCCAGATGATAGTGATGATGACTATGTTGATGAAGCTGGAGCAGATATCATGGAGTCTGCAACCGAAGAATATTTCTAGTAGACCACCTCATCAGTAGTAGTAGTCCACCATGTAAATATAGTAGTGCGAGCACTTTTGCGATAGTTAGATCGATTGTATGCCCTTGTTTGATTGAATGAAGTGAATTGTTTGCTTTTGCCTCATGTGCATATGGGTAGTGTTTTCTCTCTAGACCCCCTCTATTCTTAATCTGATCTTTTCTAAACCCTCAGATGCCTCCGAGACGTGACCCCGAATTTACCTTCCCACCGGAGCTCACTCAGTTGATCCAGCAGCAGAACACATTGATGCAGTTGCTAGTCCAGAATCAGAATCAGGGGAACAACAACAACAACCCACCACCACCACCTGTTGATCACTTAGCCCGTTTTCTTAGGCTGAATCCGCCGGTGTTCTCTAGTAGCACCGAGCCGATAGTAGCAGATGATTGGCTCCGCAAGACAGCTAGGGAGTTGACCACGGCAGGATGCACAGATGCGGAAAAGGTGAAGTTTGCCGCACAACAGCTTGAAGGACCTGCAACATCATGGTGGGAGAATTTCACAGCCACTTTCCCTATCGACACTGTCACATGGGACCAGTTTCAGCAAGCTTTCCGTACTGCCCATGTTTCTGCAGGAGCTATGGCCATGAAGAAACGTGAGTTTTGCAACTTGCGCCAAGGAGAACGGACAGTTGGCCAGTATGTGGAGGACTTTAGTAAGCTAGCACGTTATGCCCCAGATGACGTTGCTACGGATGCAGCTAAGCAGGAGAAGTTTCTGGAAGGACTGAATGATGAGTTGAGCATCCAGTTGATGGTAGCAACCTTCAACAACTACCAGGAGTTGGTAGATCGTGCTCTTATGATTGAAGGGAAGCAGCAGCAGATTGAGAACCGCAAAGAGGAAGTATGGACAAGGGAAGTACAATTCTGGAGCTCAGCAAAAGCCATGTTTTACCCCTAGACCGGGAGGACACTTTCAGCATACCCGTGGAGGTGGTAGCTCACACAATCATAATGGCCCCAAGAACGGTAATGGGAATGGAGGAAGCAACTTCCAGAACCGTACCAACCCATCAACCCCAGCCAAGAGAGACCTGAGCCAAGTAACTTGCTTTAAGTGCCAGAAGACCGGACATTACGCCAATGAATGTCCTGAATCCCATAATGGAAATGGCAATGGAAGCTCTGGGAAGAAGCCGAACCCTTTCAACAGGGGATAGGTGAACCACGTTAACGTGGAGGAGGTTGAAGCCCAGCCCGATGTAGTAATAGGTAAGTTTTTGGTTAAGTCATTTACTGCACTCGTTCTTTTTGATACTGGTGCATCGCATTCAAACATCTCAAGGGGATTTGTGGATAAGTATAAACTGCCAACCCAAGCCCTTAGGTCACCCATGTTAGTAACCTCGCCTGGAGCAGAGTATATGGCTAGTCTATGGTGTGATCGGTTACCATTAAGGATTGGTAACTATGTGTTTCCTTCGGACCTAATAGTATTGGAATCTCAAGGATTGGATGTGATATTAGGCATGGATTGGTTATCGAAGTATGAAGGGAACATTGAATGCGCCAGTAAGTCAATTTTGCTTACAACGCCAGAAGGAAGAAGGATCAAGTATGTATCTCGGCATGTGCCAAAGAGGACTCAAGTAAATTCCTTACAGGAGTTGTGCAGGAGGAAGTACCAGTGGTAAAGGATTTCCCTGACGTATTTCCAGAGGAGTTGCCAGGCATGCCACCGGATAGAGATATTGAGTTTTTCATTGAACTTTTTCCAGGCACAGGGCCAATATCTAAGAGACCATACAGGATGCTCGCAAAGGATTTGGAAGAGATTAAGAAGCAAATTAAGGAGTTATTGGATAAAGGTTATATTCGCCCAAGTTCTTCACCTTGGGGATCGCCAGTACTTCTAGTGGAGAAGAAGGATGGATCGTTAAGGATGGTTGTTGATTATCGAGGATTGAATGAAGTAACCATCAAGAACAAGTACCCACTACCGATGATCAATGATCTGTTTGATCGATTGCAAGGAGCTAAGGTATTTTCCAAGATTGATCTGCGATCAGGATACCATCAGCTGAAGATTCGAGAACAGGATATACCTAAGACGGCTTTTACCACCAGGTATGGGCTGTACGAGTATACCATTATGTCATTTGGATTGACTAACGCACCTGCATATTTTATGAACATGATGAACAAAGTGTTTATGGAGTTTTTGGATAAGTTCATCATAGTGTTCATTGATGATATCCTAGTTTACTCGAAGAATGAAGAGGAGCATAAGGAGCATTTGCGTTTGGTACTTGGAAAGCTCAGAGAACATCAGTTATATGCCAAGTTTAGCAAATGTGAGTTTTGGTTGAAGGAAGTTGGATTCCTCGGACACGTTATATCTGGAGAACGTATAGCAGTAGATCCCACCAAGGTTGACACTATGACAAATTGGGAAGCCCCAACAACGGTTGGAGAGATCCGGAGTTTTCTTGGACTCGCAAGATACTACCGGAGATTCATTGAAAATTTCTCGAAGATTGCGAAGCCTATGACGGAGTTGTTGAAGAAGGATACCAAGTTCAAATGGACTAAGGAATGTGAGGCCAGTTTTCAGGAGTTGCAGAAATGTTTGGTTACATCACTAGTGTTGATTTTGCCAGATCGGACCAAGGATTATGAGGTGTATTGCGACGCTTCACGTCGAGGACTTGGAGCAGTGCTTATGCAGGAAGGAAGAGTTGTTTCATATGCCTCACGACAACTTAAGCCTCATGAGTTGAATTATGCCACGCATGATTTGGAGTTAGCAGCCGTAGTGCATGCGTTGAAGACTTGGAGACATTTTCTCATTGGAAACCATTGTGAGGTGTACACGGATCACAAGAGTTTGAAGTACATCTTCACACAGAAGGAGTTAAATCTCAGGCAAAGGAGATGGTTGGAGCTCATCAAGGATTATGATATGACATTGCATTATCACCCTGGAAAGGCTAACATAGTAGCTGACGCGTTGAGCCGTAAAAGCCATGTCAACACCCTAATGACGGGAGATTTACCAAGAGAGTTAGCCGAGAATCTTCGTGAACTATGTTTGGAGATAGTTCCGAGAGGCTATGTAGCGGCATTGGAGATTCAGTCTACTTTGATGGATAAGATAAGAGAAGCTCAAAAGATTGACAAGGAGATTGCCTCTATTAAGGAGAAAATGAGCAAAGGAAAAGCTAAAGGATTTCATGAGGATGAGCACAATACCTTATGGTATGAAGACCGTGTTTATGTTCCCAATGACCCGGAGTTCAGGAAGTTAATTCTGCAAGAGGCCCATGATTCACCATATTCGATTCACCCAGGAAATACCAAGATGTATTTGGATTTGAAGGATACTTTCTGGTGGACCGGAATGAAGAAGGATATTGCGGAGTATGTATCAGTTGGTGATGTATGTCAAAGAGTAAAGGCAGAGCATCAGAAGCCAGCCGGATTGCTACAGTCATTGCCAATACCCGAATGGAAGTGGGATAAACTAGGCATGGATTTTATTATGGGATTGCCCAGAACTCGTTTGGGCTATGACTCGATTTGGGTTGTAGTCGATCGTTTGACAAAGGTAGCTCATTTCATCCCAGTGAAGACTACCTATACCAGTGCCAAGTTGGCAAAGATATACATGACCAGGATCGTATGTCTGCATGGAGTTCCAAGGAGCATTGTATCAGATAGAGGAACCCAGTTTACCTCAAAGTTCTGGAATCAGTTACACAAAACTTTGGGTACCAGGCTAGAATTCAGTACAGCTTTCCATCCGCAGACAGATGGACAGACCGAGAGAGTCAATCAGATTTTGGAGGATATGCTGAGAGCTTGTGCGCTAGATTATGGATCTAGTTGGGATGACAATTTGCCCTATGCAGAGTTCTCTTACAACAATATTTATCAATCCAGTTTGAAGATGGCCCCTTTCGAAGCCTTGTACGGAAGGAGGTGTAGAACCCCGTTGTCGTGGGATGAAGTTGGAGACCACCAGTTGTTTGGACCGGACTTGATTAAGGAATCTGAACAGAAGGTGAAATTGATTCGCGATAGGCTCAAGGTAGCCCAGTCCAGGCAGAAGAGCTACGCAGATTCTAAACGCAAGGAGACAGTTTACGAAGTCGGATTCCGAGTTTATCTTCGAGTATCTCCACTTTGAGGAGTTAAGCGCTTTGGAGTTAAGGGAAAGTTAGCGCCACGTTTTGTAGGACCATACAAGGTTTTGGAGCGTATGAGAGAAGTAGCTTATAAGTTGGAATTACCCTAAGGATTGTCAGGAGTTCACGACGTGTTCCATGTTTCCCAGTTAAACAAGTGCCACGCGGAGATGGCTGATATACCGCTGAGAGATACAGTGCCGCTGGAAGCAATTTAGTTAGACAGTGATTTGACTTATGAGGAGAAACCAGTTAAGATTCTTGAGTATGCCAGCCGAGTCACCCGCATCAAGGTTATTAAGTTTTGGAAAGTTCAGTGGAGCCACCACACGGAGGATGAAGCCACCTGGGAGCGAGAGGAAGATTTGCTGAAGGACCACCCTCACCTATTTTCTAGCCAACCCGAATCTCGAGGGCGAGATTCATCTTAAGGGGGGTAGGTTTGTAACATCCCAAATTTTCGATTTGAAATGTTATACAATAGATCATCACTACATATCATATTTATTTGCATTTTGGGTTGATCCTAGAAATTCTACGCAACTCAAGGACCCTCGGAGAGAGTTGGGGATTTCGTTATTTTCATATTTGAGTTTTCTCAAATTCTGAAAATTGGATCATTTGATTTGATTTATTTTATCTTCAATTATTTCTATTATCAAAATATGAGAGAGGGAATAAAATGACTTTCCCAAAATAAAGAAATATTGAGGATTTAATAAAAAAATCAAATAAGGTTTTACTCTGGAGTTTTTCGTGGTTTTATTTGAATTTAGGAAAAATTGCATGTTTTCAAAAATTGCATTTAGGGCTAAGAAAATGTTCATCTTGTTCTAAATATTTTATTTAGACAGTGAAAATTTGTTTTGGCAATTTTAGATTTTTGTTTATTTTTCTAGATTTTTTTCTTAGTTTCGGCGAAATTGTTTAAAAAAACCCACGCCCGACTGGGACAAAGGCCCAGCCGAGCCAGGCCGGCCCGCCAGGCCACCGCCTCCCTCGCCGAGCTGCCACCGGACTCGGGGAGACCGAGCCGGGCACGCCACCGCCGCCGACCCCCTCCCCAAGCAAGGCCGCCCCCTCCTCTTTATATAGCCACCCCGGGGCCCCCCTGGGAGCCCCGAGTCGCCACCCACCGCCGCCCACGCAGCCCCGCTGCCCCGCCGCTGCTGCCGCCACACGCCGCCGCCGCTGCTGCCACTGCCCTGCTGCCGGCGCCCCGCTGCCGCCGCCCTGCCGCCGCTGCTGCCCATCGGAAGCCCTGCCGGAGCCCCGCCGGACCGAGCCGAGGTAGCCGCCCCGCCGCCCGGTTTTCTGAGAAAAACCGATTTGTTTTTTTAGAAAACCCTAGTTTTCATTTTTTAAAATAGATCGGTTTTTTCGGTTTATTTATTTAGCGAGCATTCGCTCGTCCGTTCGTTTTAACGAACACGTTCATCATTTTCCTTTTTCTCGGATTATTCCACGATTATTTCTGATCGTGATTTCTGATCCGATTTTCGTTCTAGTTTAACTTTTCACTCGTTTATCGGAATCACGCGATTCAAGCGCCTGGAGTTTCGTCTCGAAACCCTCTTTCCGTTTAACCAACTCAAACAAGTTTTTGCCATTGTAAAATTTTACCTAGATCCAGAATAGTAAACGAAGCTTGTTTCTTTTGCCGTTTGTCTTTCGTTGCCTCGTTTGATTTGATTCTTTTTGCCAACCGGAGTTCTTAAGTTGAACTATCTGGTTAGATCTCTTATTTGAGTTTTACCTGTGCATTAGTTGAGTACTTATTGTATGCTTGTTTGTTTGTGATAGAGTACCCGGAGTGCGCCGCTTGCTACTTCGAATCGCTAGGTTTCACGCATCATCAGCAAGGGAAGTAACACTTTGATCATACCTCCTACTACCCAGTTTTTATTGCATTAGATCAATCCTCACACCATTGCATGATTAGGATCTAATTAAATTGTGGGTTTGGAAGTAGATGAGGTAGTACCTATTACCTGTTTTATTATCAAACCTTTGGGAGTTACTTCTAAGTTTGCTTATGTTGTTATGCTATGCTAGTAGACGTGGATTGGGTGAGTGTATCCATGATAGATGTGAGATTGTTAAATTAATGGTTTATCTAAGGTGGCAACTTAAACACACATCTGGGTGGATTGAGGCACCTGGGTATTCCAGCGATTGCCTGTTTTTCTTTTGGACCGCCACCCAGGCTCAAAGGGATCATGAGATTATTCATACTAGAAACTTCCGTGTGCAGCCACAAGCTACTATGGGCTCTAGCATAGTTGACTAAGTCGTGCGAACTCTTATAGTGGTAGACTAGCAGATGTAGGGGATGTAGGTTGGTACGGTCTACCCGTTCGTAAGGTGCAAGCGCTTCTGAAAGACTATGTCTCGGTCATCCGTTTCTCAAACATCATGTAGTGCGAGAATCCCAACGGAGGAGATCGAGTCTTGTGGGGAAAAGTGTGCAAACCTCTGCAGAGTGTATAAACTAATCATGGTTAGCCGTATCCCCGGTTATGGACGTTTTGAGTATCTAGTACTTGGATTATCATGTGAATCTCATCATGTTACTCTAAATTAACTTTGTTGGGTTTTAATGATGATGCTTAATTGGGATTGAGAGGGTGTCTACACTCTCAATGTTTAACAACCACCATGATAGTTAAATAAAATGTATTCCTTTGCAGTAGGGAAAAATTGGCTTTACACAAAACTGTAACCATAGAGATTTCCACCAGCCAAATATGCATGTAGTATAGCCTTATTCTTTCATTGCTCTCTATGTGTTACATTGCCAGCATATTCCATGTGCTGACCCGTTTCGGGCTGCAACGTTCATGTTGCAGACTTTTCAAACGACGAGTAAGGTGCCTTTAGGTCGTGGTTCTATACTCAGTGATGTCGTTGGAGTTGATGGACTCACTTATCTTCCAAGCCTTCCACTGTTATCATTATTAGATGGCCTTAAGCCATATTTATTGTAATAAGTTCTCTATTGAGACACTCGATGTAATAAGTGTGTGATTGCTACTCTGTTATAAATCCTTCAAGTACTGTGAGGTGTCAGCATTACTGATCCAGGGATGACAGCGGAGCACAGAGATTGGACCGTTTGAGGTCTGGTCGCTACAGTAGGCTTGCTGGACGGTGATGGGTTGGATGGGATCTATCATGTAATCGAGTTAGTTTTGTTAGGGTTTGATCCCTAGTATCCACTATGTTCTGAGATTGATGTTGCTATGACTTTGATATGCTTAATGCTTGTCACTAGGGCCCGAGTGCCATGATTTCAGATCTGAACCTATTATGTTTTCATCAATATATGAGGGTTCTTGATCCTATCTTGCAAGTCTATAGTCACCTATTATGTGTTATGATCCGTTAACCCCGAAGTGACAATACTCGGGATACTTATCGGTGATGACCGTAGTTTGAGGAGTTCATGTATTCACTATGTGTTAATGCTTTGTTCCAGTTCTCTATTAAAAGGAGGCCTTAATATCCCTTAGTTTCCGTAAGGACCCCGCTGCCATGGGAGGGTAGGACAAAAGATGTCATGCAAGTTCTTTTCCATAAGCACGTATGACTATGTTTGGAATACATGCCTACATTATATCAATGAATTGGAGCTAGTTATGTGTCACCCTAGGTTATGACTGTTACATGATGAACCGCATCCGGCATAATTCTCCATCACTCATCCATTGCCTACGAGCTTTCCATATATTGTTCTTCGCTTATTTACTTTCCCGTTGCTATTGCTATCATCACTACAAAATACCAAAAACATTACTTTTACTATTGTTACCTTTTGCTACCGTTACCACTACTATCATATTACTTTGCTACTAAACACTTTGCTGCAGATATTAAGTTTCCAGGTGTGGTTGAATTGACAACTCAGCTGCTAATACTTGAGAGTATTCTTTGGCTCCCCTTGTGTCGAATCAATAAATTTGGGTTGAATACTTTACCCTCGAAAACTGTTGCGATCCCCTATACTTGTGGGTTATCACAGAGCTTACTATCAAAATAAGCCATAAAAGATGTAAAGAAGTCATTTTTGAGTTATGGGCTTGGGCTTAACTTATTTCGCTATGGAGGGGGGTGTTTCGGGTAGAAGCTGACTAAAAATTGAAGGGAAGGGGAATAGTGAAATGACTTTGTTGTCTGCCTATATTACACTCAAAATGCAACTGCTCACGCCCGCGTCACACCTAGCCCTCAAGTAAATACAAACATGCAAGCGTTCATTGCCCTGCCCGCTTGCATCTCCTCTCCCCTTTCCCTCTACCTCGATCCCCTGCCTGCAGCGCTAGGGTTCCTCCAGCGAGCCGTCGCCGCTGGTCCCATCTGGTCTGGTTCTTGATGATGCTCTGTCCAGCTAGGCTACATGCGGGTAGGACCAAATCTCCCTAGCCGCTCCTTCCTCTGGTGCCGCCCCTCATTCTCATGGTCTCCAGTAGCTGCTCCACTGTGGTCCATCCAACGCACTACTCCGACGGGCGCTGCACAACTACGGCTGATGCCACACTGCGGTAGAAGGCACCTTATTCCCCCTCCTCCCAGGTCGTGGCCTTGAGGTGCAGTTGAAGGATGAGCTCATCCAACAAGGTGAGGATCTCCTCTGATTTTTTGCCAAATTTTCATTCTGATCCACTATACGATGAATTGCTATGATCTGCTTCTGCTGCTGCTGCTATATGATACATTGCTATGAGCTGCTCCTGCTGCTGCTATATGATGAATTGCTATGAGCTACTGCTGCTATATGATGAATTGCTATGAGCTGATCCTGCTGCTGCTATATGATGAATTGCTATGAGCTGCTGCTCGTATATGACGAATTGCACACTGCTGCTGCTCTATGATGAGTTGCTATGAGCTGCTGCTGCTATATGGTGCTTTTAGGTGGTGCTGCTATATGATAATAACTAGCCACTTGGACCATCGAATTTCAATAAATAATTGTTCTTCATTTAAATGTGGGTCATGCGTTCTTCATTTAAATTAGGCAATGGGATCTCTATGGAAGACATTGAACAAAGTATATTGTGCCAAGTAGATGGTATCTTTGTATTTGCATTTTGAACAAATAGTGATGGTATGTTTTCCTATCATATTAATTACTGCACTGGGTTCAATTTGTGATGTTTGCAAGTCAAATTTAATTTTCATATGGGCAGCAAAATGACAAAATATAATGCAATCTAGACTTTTCACTTATCATACCAAAGATAAGCTGAAAAGGAAGGCAATGAAAAGAACTGGTTGGTTTATTACCTGGAGCTTATATTCACAAGTGCTTATTTTCTTAGGATAACTCGTAAAAATTGTCCCTAAGAAACTTGGCCAATAGAACTGACATACAAATCAGATGTCACAATGATTGCAATGGAGGAGTGACCTACCATAGCACACTGTATAGGCTCACCGCTGCCTCTCCTTTTTTTACGATGTTCCATGAAATTGCCACATACATCTTGTACTTTTTCATTGTGTAACCCCATCTGCAAGTTGACACGGCTAATTTCAGAAATCTCTACATGATAATACATTGCATATCCCTTGCGCATATTTAAACCACCAATTAACGATTGTGTGCGTAGCATAAACTAGCCATGACTCTGTGTGCTGGACTAGCAGGCACTCTAAGGGAGCCTAATGTAGTGCACTGGAATTCCTACATGCCACCTACGATTTTGTGTAATGTACTACCTCTGTTCCTAAATATATATCTTTGTAGAGATTCCAGTATGGACCACATACAGATGTATATAGATGCATTTTCGAGTGTAGATTCACTCATTTTGCTCCGTATGTAGCCTATAGTGGAATCTCTAGAAAGACTTATATTTAGGAACGGAGGTACGAGGTAGTATCATGTATGACATCTACATATCTAATTTAGCAGCTAGTAGTAGAAATATTGTTTGCACAAAGGGATTACTAGTCGAAAATCCTACCAAAGCACGCTGGCAGGCACAAAACAATACAAGAGAGAGAGAGATAGAGAGACGCACTTACAAGATCAAACCAATGCCTCGGTCCAGGATCTTGATTGGCCAAGCTGTTAGATCCAGAAGAAACATCGTCCTTGTAGTTTTTTCCAGCTGCATAACAGGTAATAGCGACCTGTTAGTATATTTGAATTACATCGGGCAGGTGATGCTGGACGGGTTTAAAGGTGACAAGTACCTAGGCCGTGGCGGGTGCTTGGCATCTTGCCAGACGATGGGAATCAGGTTAGAAACGTCAAGGGTGATGAAGCTGCGCTGGCTGTCGGGGTCCGATAAGGAGATCTAGAACCGTCGAGTAGGGTGTTTGTGGAGCGGCTCCGGTAGGGTGGACTATGGTGTGGGCGAAGCGGATCTGTGGCCGTGGACAAGGGCGTCAGTGAATCTGCTCTGATGGTTGGATTAAGTATGGTGTCGACGATGTGGATCTGCGGCCGTGGACGGGGAATCAAAAGCTGCTCCGGTAGGTTGGATGAGGGTGCGACGAAGCGGATCTGAGGCCGTGGACTTGTGAGTTGGCAAAGCAGCCCCGGTAGGGTTGAGAATGGTATAGGCGAAGCTACTCCGATAATGTTGACGATGGTGTCGGCAAAGAGGCTCTCGTACGGTTGAGGAAGGTGTCGGTGCAGAGTATCAGAGGCCATTGACAGGGCCATCGGTTGGGCGGCTCGGGAGGGTGTGGACGAAGCATCTCCGGTGGGGAGTACGAATGAGCCACTGCAGATGCGCTGCGGTTGACAAGAGTACCGGCAAAGCAGATCCGGCACCATGGACAAGGCCAGCACTGAATGGGCTGTGGTACAGTGGTGGATGAGCGGTCTACTTGTTTCTAGTGGAGGTGGGAGTGGTAGATGCAGCCGCAAAAGCAGATCTGGCGAGGTGGACGCCGCTGGCAGTGAATGGGCTCTAGTATGCCGGTGGATGAGCAGTCTAGGGTTTTGAGAGGGGAGGGGTAGAAAGGCCGATGAAGTACGGACGACGTCATGTAAGATGCTCTGGTGTTGTGGAGTTAGTCGTTTTTGCGGGAGGGGGAGAGGAAATGCGGGTGCCGTGTGGTGGGGGGAACCAGAAGTTACCAAAGCAGCCCGACCTATTATGTAGATGAGGGCGGTATTGTAACTGTTGTTCTCCGTGCACCAAGGACAAAAGGGGAATTTCACATGCTAAAGACTAGGTGGCGGAAATTTTAGAAGGAGGCGGGAGATTTTGCTGCCCGCAGGATCGTTCGTATCCAGTTTTAACTAATTTTGGACCGTGCTAGCGGGAAGGTCATGCAAGACTGTGTACACGGGGCACGCGTCAGCAGTTAATAACTGGTGTGAAGTCCACCCCAGGAAAAAATACAATAACCCGGGATGATGCGCCGATAACTTGGACATTCACATGGGCGCGGCCAATCGTACGGGTGTAGAGGCGCGTTCAAAAAAAGGATCAAACGCTCAGCCTATGTATTTCTCGTGTAAATAGATAATTTAGTGCCATTGGTTATTTACTTTAAACATACTGCATTGACTTGTTAGTGTAGAGGCGCACAAAAAGAAATGGATATTGTAGTCCCACAAAAGAAATGGATACTGTAGTCCGCTACTTAAAAGTGTTACCTCATATGATTACATAGCCTCCATTTCATAAATTGCGTACCCGTTGAATTCATATATGAATATTACATATATTACTTCATAATAGAACCTTAAATCATCCAACACTAATGAATTTGAATGCAAGAGTAACAATGGTGCATGTACATGATAGCTACATTGGTTGTTTGAAGAAACATCACTGTAACTTTGGCATGCACAATTGAAAAGATTTATTTAGATAGAAAAAAATGTGATATGTGAGTGTCCAATCTTTATAGCGTTGAATCGATATTGTACCTTTGGCCATGATACGAAGTAGATATTGATTTATGTTCAAGCGATGCACGTCCACGATCGCTAGATAGTGATACGTGAATGAATTGTGCAATATATCTCACACACATACATATCTCATTTCCCCGTGGGCATCGGAATCACATACGCACACTTCATGTATTTCTCTCCCTCCTCAAGGTTAGAATTCGTCTTTCTACCCCATCCTACAAGTCTCTCACACAGAATCACACACTCTCTCTCTGTCAAATACTCCCACCCCTTTAATTCCGCCCACCCACAGCCACTAATGTCTCAAAGTATAATTATGTATCTCACACATATGCCTAAGGGAAACTCGAGTTCCGGAACCATATGAATACATACAATGGGATTCCAGCAGAGCACCTTTTGTTTTGAGATCTCTCTCTCTCTCTCACACACACACACACATACACACACATACAGAGACATGCGCACGCTTAGACATTGTTTCTCACTTCATTTTTTCCGGCACTTGCATGCACACCATTTGTTTATCTCCGTGATGCTTTAAGTATGCCTCGCACACATGCTATCTACCTATCCCTTAATATAGATATGTGTCACACAAACTCCTTCTCCCTACTAGCAAGATGCCCGTGCGTTGCACGGAACATCAAGATGCATTTGTATAAGTGGTTTATCTTGTGGGAGAAAAGGATGAAGGAGGGAATGCCTTATTTGCAAATGCGGAGAGGGGTATGGGTATCTTTTTGCAAAATTGCCATAGTTTCCTTCCTATCCATCAGATATAAATCGGATGGCCTATATTGCAGGATGGCAGGAACACCATCATCATCAACTCTGTTTTCATAAGAGTAGAGATATGTAAGTGTCACTGCCCCCCTCCCCCCACACCCACACACACACACACACTTCCCGACACCGCAAGAGTAGGGTGACACCTCGATCTTGATACTAATCTACCGAGTGGCTTCTCTCTCTCTCTCACACACACACACACACTACCCGACACAGAAGGAGTAGGGTGGCACCTCGATCTTGATAGTAATCTATCTACTCCTCTTTCAAACACACACACACATACACCCACACTCGCTAGTTGTGCCTCTGTGCCTACCGTGCACACTCTCGATACGTATTTCTCTCCCTCCCCCTCCCCCCAACCCCAACAATGATAGCAGAAGGGTGACAACTCGATCTGATCTTAATATGTCAATTGGTTTGTCTCTCAAACATTGTGTCTATGTGCCTCGCTCATACACACTCGATACACCTTTTCCTCCGTAGCCCCCTCGATATGTAAACTTCTCGCGTGTGCACAGCTGTAGTGATGATGATACTGAACCCAGTGTGCCTTGTTTTTACCGGCCTCATGTGATAGTTTTCACCCTATTTTCTATTAATTAACAAGGCAACCTTTTCTTTGTTACTACTAGTGAATCTGAAGTCATTCGGGGCAGACATAAAATATATCACTTCAACCCAAGTATCGCAATAACTATTTTAAAAGAAACTAGCTAGATGCATGTGCCTTGCACGGAACATCAAGATGCATTTGTATGAGTAGTTTATCATGTGAGAGACTAGCAAAATGCCCATGCGTTGCACGAAACATCAAGATGCATTTCTATGAGTAGTTTATCTTGTGAGAGAAAAGGATGAACGAGGGAAGGCCTTATTTGCAAACGTGGAGAGGGGTGTGGGTATCTTTTTGCAAAATTGCCATAGTTTCCTTCCTATCCGTCAGATATAAATCGGACGGCCTGTATTGCAGGATGGTAGGCACACCATCAACACCAACTATGTTTTTTATAAGAGTGGAGAAAAGGATGAATGAGGGAAGGCCTTATTTGCAAATGTGGAGAGGGGTGTGGGCTTTTTCTAAAATTGCCATAGTTTCCTTCCTATCTGTTAGATATAAATCCGGCGGCCTATATTGTAGGATGGCACTCACACCATCATCACCAACTCCGTTTTCTACTCCCTCCGTTCCTAAATATTTATCTTTTTAGAGATTTCAACAAGTGACTACGTACGGAGCAAAATGAGTGAATCTACACTCTAAAATATGTCTACGTACACATCTGTATGTGGTAGTCCATTTGATCTGAAAAAGACAAATATTTAGGAATGCATGGAGTATAATATAAGAGTAGACATGGAGATATATCTCCAGCATGGTCTACAACAAAAATGTGATGGACTGATTAGCGCCAGATGCTCGCAACACGATGACCTGAGTTCGAATTTTGTCTTTAACTTTAGATTTTTATATTATATATTACTTATTTAATATATACTTCTTTCAATACTGTACTGACAGTGGAACCCACAGGGTACTTAGAATACAAGATTAAGGATGGACTTGTTTCTTTTTAATTTTCTATACGAAGCTGTAGCCACCCTACAAGTCACGTGCACACTGTACATGCAATTAACTTTTTATAAAGGGAGAATCCTACACTCAATTAACTCAAATGGATTGGATGTGACTCTATTATTTCCAACATAAGAGCATCTCCAACGGCAGCCAGCAAATTTCCTCCCGCTTCCTTCCGCGGAGGACGACATCAAATGCCAGCGGCATACATTTTCACAACTCTAACCAACCATATGAAATTCATGCAAACACGGACTGTTTTCATATAAGCATGAAGGATTTCATATAAAAAAGCTGGATCTTCATATAAACATGATGGATTTCATCACATTTACGTGATGTAAGGGGTGCTAATCCGACTCTCTTGGTATAATTAATACTCCCTCTGTCGGGAAATATTTGTCCTAGAAATGGATGTATCTAGACTTATTTTAGTTATAGATACATCCAATTTATCCATTCTTAGAACAAAAATTTCCCGCCAGCCGGAGAGGGAGTACCTAATCTAAACGGCCGCCCGTAGATCCCTTTGTCTTCCTCATGTCCGGCAAAGACTTGTGGGGTCGATGAAGGTCCTCGGAAGAGACGAAGCAGCAAAGAAACCACCTGAATGCGCAGTTGTCACCTTGGCGGTGGCCTTCATGGGACCCAAGTGGCGGTGGCCTCCCGTGTTCTACTTCTCCTCCATGATGGCGGCGGACACGGAGAAGCTGGCCACCGACTCGTCGCTCTCCACGCACCCGGCTTCTGTCTCTGCCTGCATGGTGCTGCCGTAGGCACGGGAGGCGCGACTGCAGGCACAGGAGTCGCACCGACAAACACGGGAGGCGCGGCCACCGCGGACAATGGTGGCGCGGTATGACGCGGCACCGACGATGCCCGTACCGGCGTTCTCGCCGCCGTGCCGGCGTGGAGCAACTCGCCACTCCTCATCGAGCTGAATTGGAGCGGTGAGTTGCTGAACCACGTGTCGGCTTGGGGCGGCAACTGGCTCTGTCAGGCCAAGCGAGGTTGGTGAAGCACCGAGTGGCCTCGCCCGTATCCGGAGGGCTCGACGGGCCACCCAACCGGGTAGTGTGCCGGAGAACGGCTCCTCGGAAGCCATCGGAAGAGTGGAGAAAATGGTGAAGGAGGAGATGGGGGAGCGGCCGAGGGGTGCGATTCTTTGCTGACTGGCTAGCCTCATTTAAATTGAGGGCGGACGGTAGGAGCTTGGCCGGCGTCTGGCCTCGTTTAAACTGAGGGCGGACGGGAGGAGCTCAGCCGGTGATTGCATTTAATTCTGGCCCGCTCATGAACGGACGTGTGGCCACATTAGGTTTCTCGGTTTGCATGCAGGTTTAACGAGGGGTTTGATGGAGGCGAGGAGGCGTGTTCAGCCAGGCGTGCAGTGGGCGGCGCAGTACTATTTGATTTGACAGCGGGTAGCGCAGTTCCCAATACGGCTTTAATGCGGACGGGGGAGGGGATAGCGGTTCCCAAAATGTTGAACAGCCAATGATGCATCCTCCTTCAATTTAGCATCGTGAATGCATGAGGGAAGTAATGGGAGGAGGACCGGGAAAAGAGGTCGCACGATGTGAATGCAACGCAGTTTGCACTCATATAAAGGCGCCCCTCCATTCCAATGCATCTACCACATCGTACGCACCTAAAGCATTTGTCTAAGCACCTACACTAAGCGCAAAAGTCCTCGCTCCAAACCCATGGCGGCGATGCGCGCGAGCGGCCAGCGGCTGTGCCAGATGGTCCATGGCGCCGAGGATCCTCTCTAGACGGTGTTGGCGACCGGCTGGTGGATGGCCGCCATCAATGCCAACTACAACTCTCAGTTGGACCAGATGATCGTTGCCACCACCAACAAGTTCACCGTCCTCAAGAAGCTCACAGACGACATCGCCGTACTCCTCCAGCCCGCGCGCCCGGGCTCCTCATTGCTTGCCACCCTAATCGGCCTCCATGGTCGGAACCTCTTTCAAGCACTGGTGGCCCTGCAACTGCCCGCCGATGCCATGAAGAATGTCCACCTGGAGGTCGCGCTCGCCGCGAGGCGCCTCGCCCTGCAAGAATTCGTCGACCTACACACCCACGTGTACGAGCAAATCGTGTACATAGGTATCTACAAGGACAGTGAGAATGTTATGACGTTGGCCTTCCTCAACCAGCTGGAAGCCTTGGATGCCTTTGCTGAGAAGCACCTTGACCTCGCCACAAAAGCCGCCGCTCCTTAGCCGCCGGTCGGTGGCCCGGCGCACTAAGTTGACGAGGAGGAGGTCGTACGTTGATGGATGCATCTTTCTTCTTGCCTCCTGTAACCACCACTGCGACCGCATCATCGTGGCCTTAATTCTTATTGTGCTATTGCATTCTCATTCCAGTGAATACCGACATGTGCGACCCCTTTGCTTAATTATATGCATCACTATAACTCGTACTCCATCCGTCAATTTATAAGTTGTGCTTACCTTTTCCATCAACTTTGTGCAACACACGGGCATCTTGCTAGAAACACTGGAACATGTCGGACCACATGTGACCAAACTGACGATGCACCAACCTATAGCTACTACATGATGACCCACAAGTATAGGGGATCTATCCTAGTCCTTTCGATAAGTAAGAGTGTCGAACCCAATGAGGAGCAAAAGGAAATGATAAGCGGTTTTCAGCAAGGTATTCTGTGCAAGCACTGAAATTATAGGTAACAGATAGTTTTGTGATAATATAATTGGTAACGAGCAACAAGTAACAAAAGTAAATAAAGTGCAGCAAGGTGGCCCAATCCTTTTTTAGCAAAGGACAAGCCTGGACAAACACTTATATGATGTAAAGCGCTCCCGAGGACACATGGGAATATCGTCAAGCTAGTTTTCATCACGTTCATATGATTCGCGTTTGGTACTTTGATAATTTTGTATGTGGGTGGATCGGTGCTTGGGTGTTGTCCTTACTTGGACAAGCATCCCACTTATGATTAACCTCTATTGCAAGCATCCGCAACTACAACAAAAGTATTAAGGTAAACCTAACCATAGCATGAAACATGTGGATCCAAATCAGCCCCTTACGAAGCAACGCATAAACTAGGGTTTAAGCTTCTGTCACTCTAGCAACCCATCATCTACTTATTACTTCCCAATGCCTTCCTATAGGCCCAAGTAATGGTGAAGTGTCATGTAGTCGACGTTCACATAACACCACTAGAGGAGAGACAACATACATCTCATCAAAATATTGAACGAATACCAAATTCACATGACTACTAATAGCAAGACTTCTCCCATGTCCTCAGGAACAAACTTAACTACTCACAAAGCATATTCATGTTCATAGTCAGAGGGGTATTAATATGCATATAGGATCTGAACATATGATCTTCCACCAAGTAAATCAACTAGCATCAACTACAAGGAGTAATTAACACTACTAGCAACCCATAGGTACCAATCCCGAACTTGGAGACAAGAATTGGATACAAGAGATGAACTAGGGTTTTGAGAGGAGATGGTGCTGGTGAAGATGTTGATGGAGATTGCCCTCTCCCGATGAGAGGAGCGTTGGTGATGACGATGGCGATGATTTCCCCCTCCCGGAGGGAAGTTTCCCCGGCAGAACAGCTCCGCCGGAGCCCTAGATTGGTTCCACCAAGGTTCCGCCTCGTGGCGGCGGAGTCTCGTCCGGGAAGATGGCGTATGATTTTTTTTCTCATCGAAAGACTCCATATAGCAGAAGATGGGCATCGGAGGGCCACTAGGGGGCCCACGAGGTAGGGGGCGCGCCCCCACCCTCGTGAGCAGGGTGTGGCCCCCCTCCGGAACTTCTTGCGCTCAGTATTTTTTATATATTATGAAAATGACTTCTGTGAAGTTTCAGGACTTTTGGAGCTGTGCAGAATAGGTCTCTAATATTTGCTCCTTTTCCAGCCCAGAATCCCAGCTGCCGGCATTCTCCCTCTTTATGTAAACCTTGTAAAATAAGAGAGAATAGGCATAAGTATTGTGACATAATGTGTAATAACAGCCCATAACGCAATAAATATCAATATAAAAGCATGATGCAAAATGGACGTATCAACTCCCCCAAGCTTAGACCTCGCTTGTCCTCAAGCGAAAGCCGAAATCGAAAAATATGTCCACATGTTTAGAGATAGAGGTGTCGATAAAAATAAAATACGGATATGAGGGCATCATGATCATTCTTAGAATAGCAACTTATATAATTCTTGTCATATGATATCTTATGCTAGAGTAACAATTCAATCACAATTTCAAGTATGAATCACAAACTTCATTGAAAACTAACAAACTATAATCTCAGTCATTGGAGCAATTGCAATTTACCATAACATAGGAAAGAGTCAATATAAGAGCTTTTCAGCAAGTCCACATACTCAACTATCATATAGTCTTTCACATTTGCCAACACTCACGCAGTACTTATGGGTATGGAGTTTTAATCGGACACAGAGAAAGATAGGGGCTTATAGTTTTGCCTCCCAACATTTTACCTCAAGGGTAATGTCAACAATAATAGTTCATGAAAACTCACATCCAGTTAGCCATATATGCCATGATCTTTCCAACATGTTGTGCTTGCCAAAAGATAAAATTTAAAAAGGAAGGGTGAAGATCACCATGACTCTTATGTAAGGAAGGAGATAAAAGTAAAAGATAGGCCCTTTCCAGAGGGAAGCAGAGGTTGTCATGCGCTTTTATGGTTGGATGCACAAAATCTTAATGCGAAAGAACATCACTTTATATTGCCACTTGTGATATGGACCTTTATTATGCAGCCCGTTGCTTTTATTTCTTCCATATCACATGATCATATAAAGCTTATTTCTCCCACACTAATAAGTCATACATATTTAGAGAGCAATTTTTATTGCTTGCACCGATGACAACTTACTTGGAGGATCTTACTCAATCCATAGGTAGGTATGGTGGACTCTCATGGCAAAACTGGGTTTAGGGATATTTGGAAGCACAAGTAGTATCTCTACTTGGTGCGAAGAATTGACTAGCATGAGAGGGAAAGGCAAGATCAATCATGTTGGATGATCCATGACAATATAATTTATCTCAGATGTAAGAAAACATAACCTATTACATTGTCTTCCTTGTCCAACATCAACCCTTTAGCATGTCATATTTTAATGAGTGCTCACAATCATAAAAGATGTCCAAGATAGTATATTTATATGTGAAGGCCTCTCTTTCTTTATTACTTATTAATTGCAACGATGACCAAAACTATGTTTGTCAACTCTCAACAACTTTTATTCATCATACTTTTTATATGTGAGCTCATTACTCTCCATAAGATCTATATGAACTCTTTTATTTCCTTTTTATTCTTTCTCTTTTCTTTTATTCACTCAAGATCATGGCAAAATAATCAAGCCCTTGACTCAACACTAATCTTTTTTATATATAGCTCACGGACTCGATTACATAGAAGGATCGTAAAGCAAAACTCACAACTAGATCATACTAAAACTTTATGCTACTAGATTAAGCTATTACCAAAAGGGATCGAGCTAAGAAAAGCGGTAAAGATAGAAGTGATGGTGATACGATATCGGGGCACTCCCCCAAGCTTGCCAGTTGCCAAGGGGAGTGCCCATAACCTATGCTCAGTTCTTCTTTGTTGGTGAAGAAGATGATGGTTTTGTTGATGGCGTAGGCTTCTTCCTTAATTTGCGCTCGAGGACAGAATTTTGGTCCCTTAGGTCATCGATCTCCTGCTCCAGGCTCAGTATCTTTTTGCATAGTTCCTGCTTGTTTTCCTGCAAGAGGTGAAAAGGGATACACTCGATCTTAGGTTTCTTTACTCTATCTGGGAGGCTTGACTTTTTGAACTCCACATGCATGTCCCCAGGTTGAGGTAATGGGACTTCATCTTCTTCTGAGCTCGTCTCCTCCCTTCCCTTGGGTTCATAGTCCTCTTCTTCTTCCGTATTCCAATCACAATGCTCCACATCCCCATAGACCTTTGGATCTGTAAGGTAATCATCCACATAGCTTTCTCCTTCCGAATCCTGGGACGACATGTTGCTCTAATCTGCAGCAGGACAGCTTGAAACAAAGACAGGAAAATTTGTGTGATACAGGAGTCAAAACCTTCGGGAGATTATATAATGAATTTTTACCGACCAAAATACGTAACGTGTAAGAAAACGGAGTCCGAAGAGCACACAAGGTGCCCACGAGGTAGGGGGCGCGCCCAGGGGGGTAGGGCGCGCCCTCCACCCTCGTGGAGCCCTCGTGTCCTTCCCGGACTGCTTCTTATTTTTCTATTTTTCTAAATATTCCAAAACGGAAGAAAATTGCCATTAGAACTATTTTGGAGTCAGTTTACTTACCGTACCACATACCTATTCCTTTTCGGAGTCTGAAACGTTCAGGAAAGTGTCCCTTATGTATTCCTCTGGGGTTACGGTTTCAATAACATTGGTTTCAACATTTATAGGATTACCTGAGATATAGTGTTTAATTCTTTGACTGTTCACCACCTTCGGATTTGTGCCTTCGAAGTTGTTGATTTTTATGGCACCGGAATGATAGACCTCCTCGATAACGTAAGGACCTTCCCATTTAGAGAGAAGTTTTCCTGCAAAAAATCTTAATCGAGAGTTGTATAGCAATACATAATCACCTACATTAAACTCGTGCTTTTGTATTCTTTTGTCATGCCATCTTTTGACTTTTTCTTTAAACAACTTGGCATTTTCGTAGGCTTGGGTTCTCCACTCATCGAGTGAGCTAATGTCAAATAACCTCTTCTCACTGGCAAGTTTGAAATCATAATTGAGCTCTTTAATAGCCCAATAAGCCTTATGTTCTAGTTCGAGAGGTAAGTGACATGCTTTTCCATAAACCATTTTATACGGAGACATACCCATAGAATTTTTATATGCAGTTCTATAAGCCCATAATGCATCATCAAGTTTCTTGGACCAATTCTTTCTAGATCTATTAACAGTCTTTTGCAAAATTAATTTGAGTTCTCTATTGCTCAATTCTACTTGACCACTAGACTATGGGTGATAAAGAGATGCAATTCTATGATTAACATCATATTTAGCAAGCATTTTACGGAAAGCACCATAAATAAAATGTGAACCACCATTAGTCATTAAATATCTAGGGACTCCAAACCTCGGAAAAATAACTTCTTTAAGCATTTTAATAGAAGTGTTATGATCAGCACTACTAGTTGGAATAGCTTCTACCCACTTAGTAACGTAATCAACAGCAACTAAAATATGTGTATATCCATTAGAGGCAGGAAAAGGTCCCATATAATCAAAGCCCCAAACATCAAATGGTTCAATAACAAGTGAATAATTCATAGGCATTTCTTGACATCTACTAATATTACCAATTCTTTGACATTCATCACAAGACAAGACAAACTTACGGGCATCCTTGAAGAGAGTAGGCCAATAAAAACCGGATTGCAATACCTTGTGTGCAGTTCTATTTCCAGCATGGGGTCCTCCATAAGCCTCGGAGTGACACTTGCGTAGGATCTGTTCCTGTTCATGCTCAGGTACACAACGTCTAATAACACCATCTACTCCTTCTTTATAAAGATGTGGGTCATCCCAAAAGTAATGTCTCAAATCATAGATGAACTTTTTCTTTTGCTGGTATGTAAAGCTAGGTGGTATAAATTTAGCAACGATGTAGTTAGCATAATCAGCATACCATGGAGCAGCATGAGAAGCATTTATGGCATTTAATTGTTCATCTGGAAAGCTATCATCAATAGGCAGTGGGTCGTCAAGAACATTCTCTAGCCTAGACAAGCTGTCTGCAACGGGGTTCTCAGCTCCCTTTCTATCAATAATATGCAAATCAAATTCTTGTAGCAAGAGAACCCATCTAATAAGTCTAGGTTTAGCATCTTTCTTTTCCATAAGGTATTTAATAGCAGCATGATCCGTGTGAATAGTTACTTTAGAATCAACAATATATGGTCTAAACTTATCACAAGCAAATACAACTGCTAAGAATTCTTTTCCAGTAGTAGCATAATTTCTCTGAGCATTGTCTAGAATTTTACTAGCATATTGAATAACATTTAATTTCTTATCAACTCTTTGCCCTAGAAAAGCACCTACAGCATAATCGCTAGCATCACACATAATTTCAAGGGATTTTTGCATTCGTGCCCCTAGTTGGGTCACACTCGACTGATTTGCCCCTAGTTTTTCAACAATTGTAGTTTTGCCCAGCTCACTTCACTCGCCTTGTGTTTTTCCCTTCCAGGGCGGTTCTGACCAATCACGGTTCGCCACGTGGCGACTGCTCATTGGTCGGAACCGCCCCAGAAGGGCAAAAACACAAGGCGAGTGAAGTGAGTTGGGCAAAACCGCAATTATTGAAAAACTAGGGGCAAATCAGTCGAGTGTGACCCAACTAGGGGCACCAATACAATTGTTCCTAAATTCAAAAGGTAAATTCCAATCAGGTGGCTGAACAATAGGTGTAGAGATCAATGCTTTCTTAAGTATTTCAAATGCTTCTACGCAATCATCATCAAAAACAAATGGTATATCTTTTTGTAATAAATTAGTGAGAGGCTGAGAATTTTTTGAGAAGTCCTTAATGAACCTCCTATAAAAACCGGCATGACCAAGGAAACTTCTTATACCTTTGATGTCCTTGGGACATGGCATCTTTTCAATAGAATCAACCTTGGCTTTATCAACTTTAATACCTCTTTGAGAAACTTTATGCCCCAAGACAATACCTTCATTAACCATAAAGTGGCACTTCTCCCAATTCAAGACAAGGTTAGTTTCTTCACATCTCTGCAAAACTCGATCAAGGTTGCTTAAGCAATCATCAAAATAGGATCCATAGACGGAAAAATCGTCCATGAAAACCTAACAAATCTTTTCACAAAAGTCAGAGAATATAGCCATCATGCATCTTTAGAAGGTAGCAGGTGCATTACATAAACCAAAAGGCATACATCTATAAGCAAAAGTACCGAACGGGCAAGTAAAAGTGGTCTTAGATTGATCATCAGCTGACACGGGTATTTGAGAGAAACCAGAATAACCATCTAGGAAGCAAAAATGTGTATGTTTGGATAATATTTCTAGCATTTGATCACTAAAAGGTAAGGGGTAATGATCTTTTAGTAGCCTTATTTCATTTGTAGAAATCAATTACCATCCTAGAACCTGTAATAATTCTTTGAGGAATCAATTCATCTTTATCATTAGGAACGATAGTAATACCTCCCTTTTTAGGGACACAATGGACAGGACTTACCCACTGACTATCAGCAACGGGATAAATAATACCTGCCTCCAGAAGTTTTAGTATTTCCTTTCTTAACACTTCTTTCATCTTAGGATTCAACCGTCGTTGGTGATCACAAACTGGTTTGGCATCTTTCTCCAAATTTATTTTATGTTGACATAGAGTGGGACTAGTGCCCTTAAGATCATCGAGAGTATATCCAATAGCAGCACGGTGCTTCTTCAGAGTTTTCAATAATCTCTCTTCTTCATGCTCTAAAAGGTTAGCACTAATAATAACAGGATATATCTTCTTTTCATCAAGATAAGCATATTTAAGAGTATCTGGTAATGGTCTGAGCTCAAACACGGGGTCACCCTTGGGTGGAGGAGGATCCCCTAGGATTTCAACAGGCAAATTGTGTTTCAGGATGGGTTCCTGTTCAAAGAATACTACATCTATTTCCCTTCTTTCATTCATAAACATATCATTTTCATGGTCTAGCAAATATTGTTCTAAAGGATCACTAGGAGGCACGGCAATAGAAGCAAGACCAATAATTTCATCTTTACTAGGCAATTCCTCTTCACGGTGTTGTCTACTAAATTTAGAGAAATTAAATTCATGAGACATATCACCTAAACCAATAGTAACAACATCCTTTTCGCAATCTATCTTAGCATTAACTGTGTTCAAGAAGGATCTACCAAATATAATGGGACAAAAGCTATCTTGTGGGGAACCAAGAACAAGAAAATCAGTAGGATATTTAGTTTTCCCACACAAGACTTCAACATCTCTAACAATTCCAATTGGTGAAATAGTATCTCTATTGGCAAGTTTAATTGTGACATCAATATCTTCTATCTCAGCAGGTGCAATATCATGCATAATTTCTTTGTATAAGTCATGAGGTATAGCACTAACACTGGCACCCATATCACATAAGACATGATAACAATGATCTCCTATTTTAACAGAAATAACAGGCATGCCCACCACAGGTCTATGTTTATCTTTAGCACAAGGTTTAGCAATTCTAGCAGTTTCATCAAGGAAATGAATAACATGCCCATCAATATTATCAGACAAGAGATCTTTAACAATAGCAATATTAGGTTCAAATTTAATTTTCTCAGGAGGTGCATAGGTTCTAATATTGATTTTACAAACCATAGTTGAAGCTTTAGCATGATCTTTTATCCTAACAGGAAAAGGTGGTTTCTCAACATAAGTAGTAGGAACAATAGGATCATTATAAGTGACAGACTTTTCTTCAACTTTAATAGGTGTGACTACTTTTACTTCTATGGGAGGATGATATTTAAACCACTTCTCTTTAGGGAGATCGATATGAGCAGCAAAAGATTCACAGAAAGGGGCTACTATCTCAGAGTCAAGTCCATATTTAGTGCTAAATTTACAGAAAACATCGGTATCCATAAAAGATTTAACACAATCATACTTAGGTGTCATACCTGACTCCTTACCTTTGTCGAGGTCCCAATCTTCAGAGTTGTGTTTAATTCTTTCCAATAAATCCCATTTGAATTCAATAGTCTTCATCATAAAAGAGCCAACACAAGAAGTACCGAGCATGGTGCGATTGTTATCATAAAGTCGAGCATAAAATTTTTGAATAATCATTTCTCTTGAGAGCTCATGATTGGGGCATGAATATAACATTGATTTAAGCCTCACCCAAGCTTGAGCGATGCTTTCTCCTTCGCGAGGCCAGAAATTATATATGTAATTGCGATCACGATGAACAAGATGCATAGGATAAAACTTCTGATGAAATTCCAATTTCAATCGTTTGTAGTTCCATGACCCCGTATCATCACATAGCCTATACCATGTCAATGCATCTCCCTTCAAAGATAAAGGGAATACCTTCTTCTTAATAACATCTCCGGGCACACCTGCAAGCTTAAATAATCCACAAATTTCATCCACATATATTAGGTGCTCATCAGGATGCTTTTTTCCATCTCCTGCAAAAGGATTAGCTAGCAGTTTTTCTAACATACCCGAAGGAATTTCAAAACAGACATTTTCATTTTTAGTAGTTTCAGTAGGTTGAGGAGCAACTCTTTGCTCTACTGGTCGGGGTGAAGATATCCCGAACAAGCCCCTCAGAGGATTACTTTCCATAGTAACAAGTGACAGTAAATTTCAGCACAGTGTATAAATTTTTCCTTACCAAATTCCACCTACCAAAGGTGCTTCACTCCCCGGCAACGGCGCCAGAAAAGAGTCTTGATGACCCACAAGTATAGGGGATCTATCGTAGTCCTTTCGATAAGTAAGAGTGTCGAACCCAACGAGGAGCAGAAGGAAATGATAAGCGGTTTTCAGCAAGGTATTCTCTGCAAGCACTGAAATTATAGGTAACAGTTAGTTTTGTGATAAGATAATTGGTAACGAGCAACAAGTAACAAAAGTAAATAAAGTGCAGCAAGGTGGCCCAATCCTTTTTGTAGCAAAGGACAAGCCTGGACAAACTCTTATATGATGTAAAGCGCTCCCGAGGACACATGGGAATATCGTCAAGCTCGTTTTCATCACGTTCATATGGTTCGCGTTCGGTACTTTGATAATTTGGTATGTGGGTGGACCGGTGCTTGGGTGTTGTCCTTACTTGGACAAGCATCCCACTTATGATTAACCTCTATTGCAAGCATCCGCAACTACAACAAAAGTATTAAGGTAAACCTAACCATAGCATGAAACATGTGGATCCAAATCAGCCCCTTACGAAGCAATGCATAAACTAGGGTTTAAGCTTCTGTCACTCTAGCAACCCATCATCTACTTATTACTTCCCAATGCCTTCCTATAGGCCCAAATAATGGTGAAGTGTCATGTAGTCGACGTTCACATAACACCACTAGAGGAGAGACAACATACATCTCATCAAAATATCGAACGAATACCAAATTCACATGACTACTAATAGCAAGACTTCTCCCGTGTCCTCAGGAACAAACGTAACTACTCACAAAGCATATTCATGTTCATAATCAGAGGGATATTAATATGCATATAGGATATGAACATATGATCTTCCACCAAGTAAACCAACTAGCATCAACTACAAGGAGTAATTAACACTACTAGCAACCCACAGGTACCAATCCCGGACTTGGAGACAAGAATTGGATACAAGAGATGAACTAGGGTTTTGAGAGGAGATGGTGCTGGTGAAGATGTTGATGGAGATTGCCCTCTCCCAATGAGAGGAGAGTTGGTGATGATGATGGCGATGATTTCCCCCTCCCGGAGGGAAGTTTCCCCGGCAGAACAGCTCCACCGAAGCCCTAGATTGGTTCCGCCAAGGTTCCGCCTCGTGGCGGCGGAGTCTCGTCCAGGAAGATGGCTTATGATTTTTTTCTCATCGAAAGACTCCATATAGCAGAAGATGGGCATCGGAGGGCCACCAAGGGGCCCACGAGGTAGGGGGCGCACCCAGGGGGTAGGGCGCGCCCCCCACCACTACAAAAAAATACACTTCCGTGATGATGCGTGTTTGTCACAGTAGGTCGCGTCTTTTGTCATGCATGTACATCCATGACGATTTTATGACAGAATCAAGATAGTCATGCCTGTGCTGTCATAGAAGTGTTCCATGACATTACCAAAATTATCATCACAGAAGTCTCAACTTCCATGACGATAAATTGCGCGTCACAGAAGTGCTTTTGTCAAGGGTGACCGACATGTGGCATCCACCGTAACAGAACACCATTAAGCTATCAGGTCAGGTTTTGGATCCGATAACCCGTTAACAGCCCCGACCAATGGGGATTTTCCACGTGTAAAATCATCATTGGCTGGAGGAGACACGTGTCAGGTCCGCATTGGCCCAGGTGTCACTCATCCAATGGGCGAGACGCGCCTATGATATGTTGACACGTGGACCGGCCCATCAAGTTTAAATGGGCCGGCCCAACTGAACGCCCACAAGATTTTGAGGACCATAATGGGTCAGCCCAGCTAAAGGCCCACGAGATTTTGCGGACCATAATGGGCTGGCCCAACTAAAGGCCCACAAGATTTTGCGGGCCATAACGGGCCAGCCCAGGTAAAGGCCCACCAGATTTTTGTGTGCCATAATGGGCCGGCCCATGTAAAGGCCCATAAGATTCTTGCGGATCTTAATGGGCCGGCCTAGCTAAAGGCCCACGAGATTTCGCCGACATTAATGGGCCGGCCCAACCGTAGCCCCACAAGATTTTGAGGACCCTAGTAGGCCGGCCCATTAACTGGCCGCCATGTTTTGGGCCAAATGCCGGCCCATATTTGATCCGGTCCATTAATGGCCTGCCACGCTCCGGGCCTAATAGTGGCACATATGAGATCCGGCCCGTTAACAGCCTACCACGTTCTGGGCCAAATTACGGCCCAGATCAGGTCCGGCCCTTTAAGAGGCTTTGGGCTCAATTATGGCCCATATCAGATTCGGCTCGTCAACTGGACACTATGGTTTTGGGCCCACTTGCTAAAGGCCCACTCAGTAATTCGGCCTGATATTAGTTTTGGCCTGTTAAGGGCCCGTTTAACATTTCGGCCCTATATTAATTTCGGCCTATTAAAAGCCCGTCATATAGTTGGGCCTAACTACGGCCCGGTTTGCATTCGGCCTGCTCGCAGCCGATATCTGATTGGGCCAAACAAGGACCGAGACAATTTTGGCCTGTTAAAAGCCCGTGATATGATTCGCACAATCATGGGCCGGGTTCATTTCGGGCTGCTGCCGGCCCGTGAGCTGTTCGGCACGTTTCAGGCCCAACCTACATCGTGATTGCATGATGGCCCGATTATGTACCGTAATTTTACGGTTTGGCCGGTTTACTGCGAAGACAGGATATATATACAGTAAAATAACTGCAGCATCGTGAATAAGAAAAAACCTAGACTATACAATAAAGAAATTACTGCATATTACATCCACTGGGCATCAAAGTTTGCCACTATGATAATAAAGCACAAGCAGACAGCAGATTACATACACTGGGCATCAAAGATCGCCACCAGTGCAAATAAACACGCCGACAAAATAATATACAAAACTGACAGCACTTCAATAGAGTTCAAGAAAGGTTAGCCCTGCTGGGGAGCTGCAGCACAAGCAGCTGAGCAAGATGATGAGACTGCGCTTGTTCAACACTTATATCTTCCTCGCTCTGAAAGATAAACAAGCAGACAGATGATAGGTTTTGCACATAAAAGTATCAGTGCTGACAATTCATCACATTTCTTACTGATGAATAAAGTGACACAGTTTAAAATTGCATTAACACAATATGGTATTGTTCAGGTCAAGACATGGCAGGAAATGACATTGTGAAGGAGTTGACAGCTTCACGACACCACTTGATTACAGATCAAGAACTCATAAGTATCAATGGTTAGTGTGCTGTCAATTTATACCATTTCAGATTGCCAAATAAAGAGACGGTTTAAATAATAGTAGAATGATATGACATTGTTCATAGTTAAGACATTACAGAATATGACATTGTGCTGTAGTGGGTAGGTTCACCACACCACTAGATTACGGATGAAGAACAAAAGCATACATGCAGTGCAAAAGAAGATCACTTGCTCTGTATAGTTTAGTTTACATGGTATGAAGAAGGAACTTGGTTGTACAACTGAAAACTTAAATTGAGAAAGGACAAACTTTTGTTTATGAACTACATAGTAAACTTTAAACAAGCAATTTGATGCAAACACCAAAAATAAACAGTTGTTGCACTCATGCCTAACCAAATATATACAACAAAGTTTCAAGGCTTGAGATGGACAAACTTACATTATTGGTGAAGACAGGCTCTATAAAGGCCTTGTCCATGCTGATGGGGGGGGGCAATTCAAGAAGTTTACCATAGAATCTTCTTCAAAAGCATTGCCATTATTCTATGTTTTGTTAAGAGTAAATATAGATGTGATAATATACGAAAAAATGGAGAATATTTAAGATAAGATGAAGAGTGATGCTACATAACCAAGTAGCTATAAATGTAAGTGCAGCGATACAGGCAAAAGGTACAGCCAAGAGCAATGCACAGGTAAACTTCTTCAGTACCAACCTTATGGTAAGAGTAAATATAGATCTGATGTGTAGAAAATGGAGGGCAAAGGAAAATAAGCTGCAGAGTGATGGTACATGAACAACTACCTGTCATTATAAGTACACTCATAAAGGACAGCATGTCCTTACAAGAACAATGCAGAGCTAAAAAAACATTGGCATTGGATATATTCTACACTAATGTAACCATTCATACAGATCAGATAATTTGGAGCGAACAATTGATAAGAAAGCTATCGTGCATACTGTTGTCACATAATGAACCAGGTATGTATGCAAGTATAGTGATACAGGACAACTGGTACTAACAAGAGCAAAGCAGCGGGCAGCATATTTGCGATATCCTATCGTTCTTGTCAAACCGGAATTCTTCTTCAAGCAGATTTCCTGCAAAAAAGATCCGTAAGGCACATGCAGAAAAGTAGAAGTTCAAATTGTCATGTGATTTCATAGACAGTACCTCGTCCTGGGAACGAGACCAGTGCATAACAAGGTTTTTCCATTCAATGTCTTCTAAATTTAGCACAGGAGACTTCACCGGAAATTCGTTTATAGACTTGCCATCAAAGTGTGATTTCCTCAGGTAACACCGATACTGCTGCAATGCTTCCTTGAAAAGCACAAGAAAGCTTTGCTCGTTATGACTATCCATATTGATCCTCGCCTAGTTACAACAATGTAATGTAAATCATTGATGTGTTCAATCAGCAGAAAACAGGAAAATAATAACCATGAATAATAGCACTTACACGTAAGTTGGACAGGAAGATGTGAAAATGGTGTTTGTCTTCACAATAATCTTCCCATGATGGGAATATATGCACGTAGTCCCTAACAGCATTGAAAGCATTGTCTTTTAAACTGGGAATAAATGGAACGGGGTTCCAATCTGCAGGAATTGGCCGTCTCTGCAGTTGGGATAGGTCTTTGGCCGGTGGACTTGTTGTACTTTTTGCTGGAGTGGGATTTTTCTGTGGTACAGCTCGTGCTATGGCAAATGAAATCGGTATACCTTTTGCTGGAGTGCAAGTCCTGTGTGGTGGGGCTAGTGGTGTGGCTAGTGAAGTATGGGTACAGTCTGCTGGGGTCGGTCCTACGTTTTGTGTCACTGGTTGTACAGCCAATATAAGTGGGGTGATGTCTGATTTTTCCGGCACCACCACGTTTTTCAAGGACTTTGCTGGTGCTCCTTCAGGTTCGGCAATCACCCTCTTCCTTTTTGATGCCTGATGCACAAGAACAGCATTTGAGTGGAAAAACATGGTATGATGACAGATGGAATATGTATTGATAATGGATGGGCATGGCATCTTGACATATATGATGAGTAAACTAAGCAAATGGCGGTGCAACAAAGTAGAAGAAATGCAAGACAACATATGCAAGATACCCGCAATCAATAAAACATTGCCAAATTAGAACAGGCACCTTGATGGGTGAACAGGACAGGCCATCTGCCTTTGACTCCTCGAGGTTAGAATAGTCATTAGGACCATATTCTGAACAAGAATCAACAGGTGGGGAGCATATGAGTTTCATTGCATCCAGAATGGCACTCAATGCCTTGGTGCCAATTTTGTAAGTCATTGCAGTGTTTAGCTTCAAGAGTGGACTGCTGCTAGTGCGACACAAAGCAGCTACACAGATCATAGTGTAGATATAACGGGAAAACCTTAAGCATCAGAGTAAAATCAGCAAAGTGGAACTTGCTGGAATATATGTGCTAGTATTGCCGGTACAGCTAGAAAGGCTTCAGATACCAGCTCTCTTCAAGTGAAGGTGCGGTACTGTTAATATCAGTGTAACTCTCAAAGGCGACAAAGCTCCCCGCATTTCCTTGCTATTCTTATAGGATTCAAGTGGGCAGGCCACTACAAATCCTATTCCTATGTTTACAAGATCCTACGAATCAAAGAGGCTCAAAGTGTTCATCACAACCGACCGTATAGACCTCTACACTACAAATGTCCCTGCTCATCTTCAGTACAAGGAACATACTGTACTACTATCATACTCCCTCCGTTCCAAAATATAAGTCTTGGTAGAGATTTCCACTATGGATCACATACAGATGTATCCAGATACATTTTAGAGTGTATATTCACTCATTTTGCTCCATATGTAGTCCATGGTGGAATCTATACAAAGACTTGTATTCAGGAACGGAGAGAGTACATATTAAAGAAGAACGGAAGAGGAACATGGTAAAGAAGAGCAAGCAGATTTTGGATAATAAAATGTTGGTTGCACAGTGTCCACACATGATGAACCAGAGCGCATTAAGAATGCAACTCCCAGTTGTCTCTCGACCATTTTAGACGGTTAGATGAAGATCCTACGTCTCCTAACCCTTCTTCTTCCTCGTCTCTGATTCTTCCCATACAAAACACCGCACGGGCCGCCGGCCGGACCACCGGCCCCCACCGCCTGTGTTCCTCCGCCACCCCACCCCCGCTCAAACCCCCACCCGCGTCGAGTTTTCTTCGTTCAGCGAGGCCCGACAACCACCCGAGCCCCTTCGATCGCACCGGCGAACTCCGGCGAGCTCTAAAAAATCGACTGACCCAATTTTGAAATTTAGTCTACTATGATTTAACTAGTGTGGAATATAAAAGGGGAAAACCATAAGCATTGGGAGTATAGTGTTGAGCGTGCCATGGCGGATCTGAAGGTGCAAACCGGACAAAGGCAACTTCGCAACCAAGACAAGAAATCAGAGTAAAGCAGTGGCGATCTATTTTCTTGCTGGGATAAATAAGTTGAGCAGATACGAAAGAGTACCGCCTCTGGTGCGGCGCCATGTACGCATCTGCTGAGAATTTGACGGTGCTGCGGTAGCGATGGCTGTCGGTGGCGTGGAAACAAATCTAGGAGGGCAGACGGTGGCGGCGGGGCGCGGTGGACGAGACGATCGTAGGAGCGGCGCCGGCAAGGTGGACAACGGCGGGGATGAAGCGAGAGGACGGGATGCAAGGATCCCGGCCGTGGATGAGAGAGGTCGATCTCTTGTAATGGACGGCGGTGTCGGGGTATCAGCTCCGGCATGGTGGAGGAGGATGGCGGTGGATGGGGTGGTGGACGACTGCGGACGGAGGAGGGTGGGTGGAGAGGGTGTTTTGGCGCCCACGGAGTACGAATGGGGAAAAGGGAGGTAGAGAGGAAGGGGGAACCATGTATTCAGGGCGCGCTTGTCTCAAATGCGAGGAAATTTACAAACTTAGCCCCCATTTCAAATTTCTACTACATCACAGCAACATTAGGCCTTGTACAATGGGAGGTGCTCAGGAGAGGTGCTTAGAGAAATAAACCAGACTTTTCTTAAGCACTGGTGCTTATTTGTACAGGGTAGACGCTTAACTAAGTGTCTCTCCAATAGAAATAGGCACCGGTGCTTCAGAAAAATCCGGTTTATTTTTCTAAGCACCTCCCTAAGCATCTCCCATTGTACAAGGCCTTAGTCGGTTGGGGATAGGACGGTAATCTCGCATACACTGAATATTTGCCGATGAGAGTTTGTTTTTGGCGCCCACCGTGTATGAATATGAAATGGGGAGGAAGTCGATTTCGGCCGAGGACACACTGTGTTTTGGCGCCCACCGTGTATGAATCCGGGTGAGAGGCGGTTACGTCACGTTTGGGTGAAATTACAAACCTACCCCTATCGAAACCTATAGAAATCCAGGAGATAGGCTTTGCGTGGCAGGGATAGGCAGTAGTGATTTCCATCTCGCAGACTTTGGTTTCGGGCGGTTACTGCGACTTTCCCCGCTTCGTTCAAATTTTGTAGAGTGCACGTTTACCGTGCCAACTCAATTCCAATCTCGTTTGTATTCTATTTTTTTCGGGCGGGGTCCATTTTCAATTGGAATTACATTCTATATACATCATTTTTTATATATACTTTCAAAAGCACAACACCATTTATACATAAATATGGTTTACAAATGGCATGATCTCAGATTCATAAGGTTGTAACCATCAATTTGGATTTTCAAATATTTGAAACCACTTTATATTGAAATCCAATGTATGTATTCCTCACTAACTGTCTCCAATTAATGTGTGTTTCATGCGGGTTTTTTTACTTCTCAAACATGTATAATGTGTTTCACACACGCAACATATAGTGTAATCCTGTTTAGACATTAATTTCATATAAACCATGCATTGTTTGTAATTGAAGAATCTATGGATCACCAATATTGATAAACTATATAACATTACTCGTGTGCCCAAATTCAAATGAATATGCATGTTTGATACACCAATTTGCATTATGATATTATCGATGTCGTGATCTCCAGTTTAAATATTTGAATCCCCTTTAATCCAGATATTCATCTCATATAGCTATCACTCATGCTTATATAGGACTATCTCTCTGGACCTATACGCGTTCATCGTCTCTCAGGTATCTCTCGTGCTACCTGTATGTCGACACTGATCTTTTATCTTCGTAACACACTGACGGTACTCTCTCCCTCGACCTTCATCACTCTATCTCTCTCTAAGTATATCTCGCTCCCTGCTATGTGTCTCTAACTATGATTCTCCATGTGGAATCTCTTTCTCTCACACAAACACAAAACTTTGTCTCCCGGGGTCTCATTTCTCTCTACTATTCCCATGTGTGCCACTCGCACACCCCTCATACAGAGATGTCTTTCGCTCCCTAGATATGAGAACCTACGACTCTTCCTCTTCAATATCTCTTTCTCACACACAAACACAAACTCTGTCTCCCAGGGTCTCATATTTCTCCATTGTTCTCTTGTATGTCGCTCACACACACCCTCTCTCCCTAGAGATATCTTGTGTTCCCTCGTATGTCTCTCTAGCTATCACTCTCGTTGTCAAATATATTTCTCTCTCGCAGACACAAAACTCCGTCTCTCCAGATCTCATTTCTCTCTGATATCTGTTTGTATGTGACTCACATGCACCCTCTCTCTATCTCTCTCACACCCACACACATAACCCAGCCTTTTGATCCACTCGACTCCTATCTCTAACGCACACTAGCTAGCATCTTTATCTTTCTATTTATCTGTTTCTCCATCAACCTTCTTTCTCGCCCTCACTCTTGATTCCTATCACGCACACTACATATGTTTCTCTCTACATGCAGCCAAGTGCCCTCTCACACACATATATAACTTCACCCTTTGAACCACCCGACGGTCATCTCCAACACCCAAACTAGCGGATGTCTCTCTAGCTAGCATCTCCATCTCTGTATCTATCTATAGTTTCTCCGTCAACATTTCTTTCTCGCACGGAGTCTTGCTTCCTATCACCCACACTATATATGTCTCTCCATACATATGCATTTATAGGTTGGTCTCTTTTGCACAATCGTTGTGCCTCACTCCCTCTGCTCGCCATAGATGCATGCTCTAGCCCACACCACTATCTCTTAAAGACAAAAACACATGCTCAATTGCCAGGCCTTCTTCCCTGCATTCTCACATGCATGCATATTGTCATACCGATCCGTCTCTCCCATGTCATTGATCTTATGACTTATGTCTTCTTTCTTTTTATCTCGATCATGCGCGCGTGCGCACACACACACATCCCATGTATACATGTATACCTATCACACATGCACGTTCAAGGTCTCTATGTCTCCATACGTAGTTAATTACCCTCAATCCTAACGCCACATCGAATCGTTCTCCTCTTTTGTGCACATAACTTCTGCCTGGATGGGTAAAACACACACTCACACTTAACAATCTCCTTCTAGCTACCCCCCCCCCCCCGCCTCTCACTCTTCCCCTATATCCCCGAAACCAATAAGACCATCCCTTTGTTTAATTCCCACCTACATGCACCATCGATATATAGTAGTCTTCCTCGGTGTCTCTCGAACAAACACGTTCTCTCGATGTCGACTCCTCTTACGCGCACACACCTTCTCTTCCCTCTCTACGGGCATTTTCTCTCTCGCACCCCATCGTTGGTGGCCTCTGCCATACACATCACCTCTCTATGATGAAGCCATGCACACTTAAATTACATCCTCCACAGAGGACCCCGCGACACACACACACACACTAAGACCCCATCTCTCTCTCTCTCACACACACACACAAACTAAGACTCCATCTCTCTCTCTCCTCTCTCTCTCACACACACACTAAGACTCCATCTCACACACACATGCTCTAGGCAGAGCATTTGTTCCTACCACCCTTCATCCAACCTTACCCGTATGATAAACAATCACCTTTATTTACTTGCATAGCATGGACAAATTCCACTTTACTTTAGTAGTCAGCAAACTTATCATTTGTACCCTTATAAAAAACGAGTTGGCGGTGATGGTGTGCCTGCCATCTTGTAATACAGACCGTATGATCTATATCTGAGGATAGAAAGCAAACTATGATAATTTTACAAAAGATACCCGCACCTCTCTCCACATAATTATCTCCCGCAACCTCATTGCTCAGCAATTATAAAAGGAATAAGTCTCTGGAACAATCTAGCATGCATGGTGGCCGCTGCCGCCTGCCGGCGCCGTCCATCCCCATGCCTCCGCCCATTCCGACCACCAGTCACCACCACGCTCCACTCCTCCTCGCCTTATCTCTCATCTTTCATTTTTTCGTTGACATTCTCGAGATACCAGTTTTCCGATAAAATTCTCGAGATATCATTAGTTTTTACACATGGGATTACTCCTGCATGGGTCAATCACAACAGGTGTTTTGTAAAAAAATGCATATTGATGTTCCCTGCAATGCACGAGAATCTTGCGTGTAATTATATAACGCAAATCACAAGCAGGAAGTGACATTTTTTTGACACAACCACGTTAACATGGCCACGTAAATGACTAGCTAAAGTAAATACCATTATACTTATATCCCGATGCAAAAGGTTGAGTACATGTCCGAAGAGTAGAGTCGCACACATGCACTCTGTCTCTCAGAATCTCTCTCACACACACACTAGTTGTGTGACGCCCACTTAAGCAGACACGTATGTTACAATTTGTGCACCTGCGGGTACACATGATGCTACGCATTTATTTAAGCCGAAAGGCGAACCCAAACAGTAGCTGCATTCATTCCCCTCCCGCCGCCTCTTCTCTGGTCACCGTCGCCCGGTAGCCATGGGCTGGCTGAAGGTAACAACATACGCCATACTCCCGCCGGAGCGGCGCTTTAATATGGAAATTTTAGTGGTCATGCATGCATCTTTTTGTGCTAGCACTCCTATATAAGGGTTGACCGGTCGCTTCACGCGGACGTGCGCGGGCGGTGGAAGAGGAAGGAGAAGGGAAGCGGGTTGTGGAGTAACGTTTTTTACCACAATTTCTTAGGAAACTGAGTGCAATAATTGAGTAGTTTTGCAAACTACTAGTACTACACCTGAAACGGTTCAAAACCTATACTCCCTTGCCAGCGCGCGATTCTCGGCTGAAATGGTCAGCGTCGCCTTGGAGCATCAGTGTCGCATTAATGCCCGGCCAGAGCGGAGGCGACCTCTCACTGGCACCGGCTTTGAAGTGGCGCGACGGCCGAGAGAGCGCCGCTTCCCGGTGCACGCGACTGCTCCGCGTCGAGACTGGCCATAGGCCCTGTTTGGATCCATGGGTTAGAGTTAGTTTGAGCTAGTTGGGGCTCAAATAGCCCTAAAGTATCCAAGCATGAGGGTTTAAATTGGAGCAAGTTGCACCGAACCCACCAAAAAAAACTATCCCGCCCAAGAGGTGCTAACTAGAGATAGTTCTCATTGGGACCACTGAAAAATCACTTTTCTCTCTCCATGAAGTGCATTTATTGTCAATCTAACCCTGTCACCCAAACACCTCTTTGGCTACAGTTAGTTCAGGGTTAGTCATGAGTTAGTCTAACCTCTAGCTAAGTTAGAGTATCAAACAGGAGCAGTATAGGACATGCAAGTTGCTCAAAGCATACAGGCAAATTCGTACGTGAAAGGATTTTTTCTTTTTGAAAACGGAACATGAAAGGAATTTTTATAGAATGCTCTTGGCATGTCGCTAACATGTGATAGTTAACCGACCTCAATAGACGGCAGAAACTCCAGCCCGCCACACTTTGATAGAGACGAGGAGGGAGAAGTGATACGGGCTGCTGGATTACTAGAGATAGGTGTCGCACGGAAGCCAAGAAATATGGTGATAGTGTGGGTTAGCCATGTACTAGTATGATGTAACTACACTGGGCTGCCGTGTTTCGTACTCTTCCAGTCCACTGTGGAGATGATTGGTTAATTTTATATCGCTGAATAATATTAAATATTATGAGTGCAGACGCTCCACCACGAGGTTCCTTGCTCCTTCTCGGTCGTCCGGAATCTATGTTCTTCCACTCTATTTTTTACGTGAGCTTTGTTCATCCTTTTGCCAACACGCGAGACATCTAGCATCAAGGTGCACGTGTTATGCAAGGATCGTTCCATCTATATGAAGAACACGTGGGACTGGAACTACGAGACGGACATGTACATAGGAGTGGACGTACGAACCTGAGTAATGTAGCACAGTAAGTGAAGTAGAAAGGCACAAATGGTATGAACATGTGTGGCATATAGGGTGTGTTTGGTTGCGTTCTCGTCTCAGCGTAGTTGTTCCCTCTTCATGCATTCTCAACTCAACACCCCTCTTCATGCATGCTCTCTTCATGCATGCTTCTAGTGTATTTGTGCTAAACTAGTGTGGACTCATGCACCCTCCATACACTCTACCAAACACCCAAAAGTAGGTCGAGAAGGGAACTCTTGGGCGGCATTTGTCTCTTACTACGTACTACCACTAAATGTTGTACGTGCAATGCACGGTGATGTTATGGAGTACGTGCCTAAGTAAACTACTACTATATTAGTTGGAGGCACATATTAACTTTTATATTTGTTTACGTGTATGCCCCGAGACCTTCCAACTAGACGTGTCTTTCTCTCCAGGTCGCACTTTGTATCGTTCATACCACTAAGTACTACTACGTGTGGTCTCCGACCCAGAAGTGGAAGAAGTGGAGACGCTCTACCATGCTGTTTTTTACGCTGGGCTCTACCACGCTGTTCATGTCTCACTCCTTTCGCTGATGTGTGGGACATCCAGCACATGCCATGTTTGGCACCCTTCGTCGTAAGAGTTGAAACACTAGCATTCATCAGAAATAAAAAATAATTATAAATCGGCAGTGATACTATTTTTTTGCGAACCAATCAGCAGTGATACTATACCACGCGGTTTCCTTGCTCCTCGATATCGGAAAGAATACTTCCATTCGCCAACATTTGGGACGTCAACCATCCTGGTCCACTTGCCATGCACGCAGAACTCCAAGGGAGAGTCACCCAGGTCGTCACGCCGCAATAACAATGACTAATGAGCCGTCAAATCACAGGCCCACTTCCCACTTTGAAGTTGCTCGGACGAAGGAACCATCATGACTTCGTTGAATTCCGCTTCTTGAAGAAAACTACTGTACCAATAGTACTGCTAGCTACAGTAGTTACTCCAACAGAGGCCTCCTTTCGTTCATAGGATAGGAATATGAAAATCATAGGAAGTGAGATGACATGCATCTCAATTCCTATAGAGAAAGAGATGCCATTTGATGCTTAGGATAGGAATTTTTCCATTTAGTCTAGGCTAATGTACTGGTAATTTGCTCTAAAAACTGCAGTAGTAACTAGTAGTATTGGTACATGCTCGTACTCAGACACAGACACACACACTAACTACTAGTACTACTACTTCTCACATGTTGGCCAGACGCCGTCGTTCTCCTTCCCGGCTTTGTCGGCGACACCCCACCGTGCTTGGATCTCCGCCGACCTCTCTGCAGCAGCACGTGCATCCTTTTCTTTCTTGCGGCGGCGGGCCTCTCTTTTCTTGAGTGCTTTTTGACTTTTCCGCTCCCTCTGTGCGGCTTTGGCCGCCTCTTGCTCTACCACCCATTCGGCCTTGGCATCTTCAAATTCCTCCCACATAGTTGTGAGGTTGCGAGCGGCGATGAACTCGGCACGGCGGGATGCCATCGCTTCCCTACCATTTTGTGTGCGGTCATGGGCGGCGAGCAACTCGGCGCGGCGGGATGCCATCGCTGCCTTACCGGTTAGTGTGCGGCGCGGTGGCATGAACGACGCTTGGTGAGAGACCTAGGGTGGAGTGGCCGGACAATCGTATAGTGCATTGGTTTTTCAAGAGCTCAAGGATAGAAGACGAAGCAAATTTGGATTCCCCTTCAATCCTGGTCATTTATTACCGAGTAAAATGCATTGGCGGTCATCGAACTTGTCTTGATAGCTCACTTTGACCATTGTATACGAGATATGGTGATTATACGGTCACTGGCTCAGCGTATAGCTCCGTATTTGTCTGGGTGACCAGTCAAACAGTCCGCATGCGCCTCATCAGCTCGTGTTCTTTATCAATCTACGCGGGCCTACCTGTCAATGGAGAAAGAAATACTGTAAAAACCAAAATTATGCGTATGTGGGGAATCAAACCACAGACTCGTCGCTGCAACACACCCTCGTCAGCCAAATGAAAATGAAATACTCCGTGTCAGACACTCACGCTCATGCTGTCAAAGCATGCTAATGCATGCACGTCGCTCTCTAAATCAAAGTCCTGCTCATGGCGCAACGCAAACGGCGAGCCCATCACCTGCGCGCCCCGGAGGTGCCTGACATTACTGTTTAGACGTTTGATGGAGGCCTACGCGAACGCCGAGCATGTATTCACCTGGCTCAACACCAATGGTCATACTCGGACCGCCTTGCTCATGTATATCGTCCATCACAACGACAATCTATAAAACAGCCTAAGCTACAGAGGGTACTATGGTAGTATGGTACGGAGTATGTACTATCATGAGCGACCGATCTTAGTGCCACTGCACACTGAAACCCCTTGCATCGCTAGCGCGCGCTTCCCGCCTGAAATGGTCACCGTCTCTCCAGAATGTCAATGCCGCATTCACCGGACTTAACTGCAGGTGCAATTGGTGTGTCACTGACATGCAGGCCAGATGCCTGTTGGGCCCACATGTCAGTAACCCAAACGCATTTGCAGTTAAGTCACTGAACGAGCGTCCGCATTCACGCCTGATGAACCTACTCTGGCGCCAGTTGTCCATCCGTGTGCCGCGGCTCATTGCCATTCGCCCGCTATATTAACTTGAGCCCCAGCTCCCAGCCATAGCCAAAGACCAACACTTATTCTCCTCCGGTCCCTTCCTTCTGTCGGCACCACTTCAACCATGGCCTCCTGGTGCTCCGAAGCTCTCTTGGACGTACTGTCGCAGGAGCAGACGAGGGAAATAGGCGGCTCCGCTCCGGGCATGCTCCAAAGCTCTCTTCGACGTACTATCGCAGGAGCAAACGAAGGAGATCGCCGCCACCCCCCCCCCCCTGGCCGCCCTCGGCCGCCACGACCACAAAGCCGGCGCGCGTGCGCGGGCGCAGCCGGCAGCGAGGAAGAGTAGTACACGGTAGGTCGCCGCCGCTCTGGTCCCGGGAAGGCCACCCCTACTCCACTGAGTCGACGCCAAGCTTGGTGGGGTAAACATCGGCGGTCGATTAGCCGCTTGACAGCGACATGGAGGCGGAAATATTCATAACCTTGTGCTCCGAAGGAGGAGGTTATCGAGGCGAATGAGGAGGAGGCAAAGGCAATGGCCGGCTTTCTCGGGTTCATGGCCGGACATGGTGGTCGGGCACCGACGATCGTTTAGATTAGGTTTACAGTAGGTTTTAGTACAGTTTGTGCGAAATATGTAATGAATTTCGTCCAGTTTGTAGGAAAAGTTTTCGAAATGTAATGAATTTCATCCGGTTAATTTGAAATTTGCTTTGTTTGCACGAATTTCGTCCGGTTAGTTCATATAGTTGTCGAAAGGTATGCGGGCAACATCAGATGGCATCCATCAGTGTCCTCGGACAGATGCTGGTGTAAATTTGTGGGCCAGCACTGGAGATGCCCTAACTATCATGCTATAATCGCTAACAATCCTCCATTATTTGGCAAGGAACAGTTATCCCTCGATCAAAATCAGATCCGCGGTGTTTCGCACTCCTCCCGCGTAAGAGTGTAAACTCTTGCTTACATAAAAATGGAGCAATTGGACGGCACTGTAGCACGTCATATCACTTGAACTAGCCCGCCTAACGAGCAGGAAAGCACCGCCCTCGTCATTTTGTTCTGGATTTCTATCGATCGATCGCGCGAAAATGTTATGCTTCGCAAGTTCTAAAGGAAAAGGCGGCACACTTATGACTCTTACGCGTCGCAACCCCGACAGTCCGGCTCGCACGCCGCTCACCAGAGGGGACACGCGTTGTCTTGCAATTTCACTCACATGTGGGACCGTAATTGAATAAACCATCGATAGCCAAAATCTAATCGCTTGGCGGGCGTCGGCTGAGTAGAGAGAAATGGGGGAGGGAGAAGAGACCGCCCGCCCGCCGAGCACGGACTCCAAGAAATATATGGTGATAATGTGAGGTGGGCATGCTGGGATCCGGACCACTTCGGGAGCCCGCTCTCACTGCCTTGGCCCCTCAAGACGCCAGCTGCCCGCCGCATGCATGCATAGCAAGTAGTACTCCTTTATGTGGAGGAGAGAGAGGCATTGACAAAGTCAAGGAGTGGGCTCTGCAAGAGCCCGTCTCTACACATGCTCCTAGGTATAAAAAATAATTCTAAAAAAGGCATAAAACAATTGTGTCTTAAAAAAGAAAGGTAAAAACATTTGAGAGGAAATAGATAGAGAGAAAGTGAGAAAAAACTGTGACCTGGGCATTACATGAGGAAGGAGGGAGTGGTGCACATGCCAAGTTCACTGGGCTGCCCTGTTTCACACTCCTCCGTCGTAACAGTGGAGACAATAGCTTTCATCAAAAATAAACAACGAATACTCATTGCTCGTCCTCTATATCGGAAAGAATACTTTCATTCACCGACATGTGGGACGTTGACCATCCTGGTCCACCTGCCATGCACAAAATTATCCTGGTCTACCCCGGTCGTATCGCAGGCCCAACCTTTCCCACTGTAAGTTGTTCGGACGAAGGAACGATCATGACTTTGTTGAATTCTGCTTCTTCAAGAAAACTTACTGTACCCGCAATACTGGTACCACACGCGAAGACTGGACGGCACTGTACCATGTCATATCACTGAAACCCACTAGGCCAAACTAGCCTGCCTAGGTCATCTATTTTGGAACAGAGGGAGTACGTCTCTGCACTGCTATGATTTTGTGTTGCACGTTCTCTGTACTTTTGCTACGATTTTCCTACCCTATGAACCAAATGAGGCCTGAATGTATGTTGACTATTGTCTGATCGATCGCTAAGCCTGCAATTTTAGGAGCTAGGGCTATTGGTCGATCGACGAGGGATAAGTATAAGCGTACCACGAGCTCATCAGCCCCAACGTTTCTCTTCGGGGAGTGTTTTGCAAGTACTATAGCTCGCATAGTAGCTAGCCTACTAGCACCAAGAATCATCAAACAAACCCTGCTGATATGATAAACAGTTCAAACTTACATCTAAGCATGCCATATATTACATCAAAAGCCGGTGAGGATACATCTGTTTCCATAACTCGGAGAGGGTTCGCATGATTCATCGCATGATTCACTATCAAACAAAAGTAGCAAGATCCACCCACACAAGACGGTGCACTAGCCCTAAGATGGTTTGATAACACGCATCGTTCTGGTAATTAAACACAGGTCAATGCAAACTACCCTGAAGGATTAGCGCGACCAACTATTTCTTGTCATCGATCTCTCGGGCAATGACCACAGCACGGACAGCGGCATGGGAATCGATTTCTGGGGCGATGTCCACAGGACTGACCGCGACATCGGAATCGATCTCTGGGGAGATGTCCACAGGATGGACAGTGGCATCGGAATCGATCTCCGGGGCGATGCCAACAGGACGGGCCACGACATCGGAATCATCAAGGGCGTCCACCGGCACCTGCACGACCCTAACATATTAGCAAGCACATTGCAAATAATCAAAAACCACAACTATGGTAATAAGCCATTATTTTTTACCTTGTGCAGCTCACCGGGGGATCTCATCCCTACGGGGGCCATCTCCTCGTCCTTGATGGGGGCCATCACCTTGCCAGGGGAATACTGCTTCTCAATGGTGACTATCTCCTCAAACTCGGTCTTGAGCCTCACATAGGTGGCAATCGGAGTTCCTGGGGTAGGCACGGTGGGGCCCTTGTTGTTCTTCCAACTTCCTTTGAGGAGTTCGTCCGCCAACGTCCTCAACTCTTTGGCCAATGCTTATTTCTTGGAGTTCTTCGTCTCCATGGGTTGGCCCACCAACATGGCAACTCATTGGTCGGTGCTCGCTTCCTGGAGATCGCTGTCTCCAGTGGGTTGTCCGCCGGCAACTCTTTGCCTAGTGCTCCAGGATCCATCAATGAACTGACAAACAAAAAGCAATCGAAAGGAAACCATAATCTCAATGAAAATGGGAAAAGAATAGGATGTGAGAATCGGTCGGTGCTTCGCAAAAAGAAGATTCTTGGAATGAAAATATAGCAGCATAACTGATTCGCCCACCTTTCCTTTGTCGGTACAGAAGAAAAATGGCAGAAGTGAGTAGCCTGGAGTGAGGTTTTCTTCAAGAAAGGGAAGAAAGGGCTTGAACGAGTGTTCCAGTGAAATGATGGTTTCTTCGTCCAGTCCAACTTGGAGGCCACCTTACCACTGCTCGTAAAGGTGTGGGTTTTATGATATGACGGGTCATGACGGCCACACAGGGGTGACAAGTGAGTCTCGACTGTAGCACCTCGCTATGATTTGGTGGATGGCACGCGGGCCCGGATGCTTTGAAATGCCCCGCATGTAGATAGAGCGGCTAGTCATATAGGAGTGCTCAATATTGTGCACCGCGACCAAGGCGGAGAGGAAAACGAGAGAACTACGTAATTAATGCATGAGTTTAATTAGGGTAGTTTTGTAAAGTACGAGATACATTCCTCCAATCGCAAAACGCCTTGGTTCATGAGATTTGAGATTTGAGCCCTATAAACCGGAAGGGAGGGAGTACTGCACACGGTTTAGTCTAGTCACTTGTTGAAATCTCTAGAAAGGCAAATACTCCTTTCCGGTTTACAGGGCTATACTACTCCGTCCGTCTAGGTGTGTAAGTCATCTTACGAAAACCAAATAGTCCCAAAACACTTAGGCGCGGTGCATTAACTTCTACCTTGTTTCTTGTTTCTTGACATATCAACCAATAAGAGATGAGAGGTGTGCATGCTTTTAATGACTTGCAATGGCTAGTTCATTGCATGCAATGCTATTAATTAGCAAATAAACATTGGTGACCCCAGGAAGAAACGATGCTAAGAGCGTGGACCTATGCAGAATGAGTATCAACCAATGGATAATGGAATTTAATTGTTAAACAATAGCAATTTTGTCTCATGCAAGAGCCTGGCTAGTACTCCAAGGAACCGCACCACGCGAGCGTTCGCAACTGCCACGTTCAGGTTGCGCTTGGCTCTTCGCCTATTCGAGAAGACGAACAATGATGTTACTCCTACTTCTACAGTATCGTATCCACTGCTGCATGTCCGTCCACCTCATGCGGGAGGGATAGCATGTAGCGAAAGCTTCTACTTACTGCTCCTGCCTTTGCGTCTATGACAGGTGGGCCCAACAGGTGGCTAGCCCTCCTGTCATGCAGCCAAAGGCAGGTGCAGTTAAGGCACCGGAGCTCAGCCCGCGAGGGAGAGGGCATTGTAGTAATCAAATTTCTCGGTCTTGTACGAGTTGACGCGACACATCAAAGCACTGCACTCGATATAAGTCTTTTTACACATTTCAAATGGGCTACTTCGTATGTAGGAGTAGACATATTCTGCTTCATATGTAGTCACTTGTTGCAATCTCTAAAAAGACTTATATTTGGAAACGGAGGGAGTACAACGCATGCATGCATGTCGTGACTTTCCTTTTGATACTTGCATGTGTTGATTTGATGCACCTTGCCAAATTTTGAGTATAAATTTAACTAACCAAATTTTCATGCATGTCACAAAAAATTACGGGGCTGTTTGGATTGTGACTATGTTTGTCTTATGTTGCCACATTATTTTTCCCACACTTGCCACACTTGCCTAACCTGAGTTGCTCAAATTGTTAGACACACTTTGGCTTGCCTAAGGGAATCATGCCACGATTTTTGTGTCTATGACATGTGGGGTTCACTGCTCATAAAAAAATCCTTGTCTTAGGTGTGGCCAATAAAAAAGACTTATATTTAGGAACGGAGGGAGTAGAAAATATAAATAATAATAATGCATGTTGGGGCAACCCATGTTTCCGCTAATTTTAGCCGTGGGCTTGTTCACAATTTTTACGAGGGGGGTGGTTGTTCATTTAATGGAGGGACTTGTAGTACCAGACTTGAACGATACAAAGTGCGACCTGGCACTCCGTAACACCACTTGGAACAAGCGGGTAGCTATCTCAAAAAACAATCAACAACTAAAAAAACCGCGACCTGGCATGTAGTAGTACACAATTTTAAACGATTGTTTTGATGGAGTGAAAAAGGAAAACTACCCCACTACGTATATATAGGCCGGAGCCTCCACGCTTGCTTGCTAGGGTTGCTCTATTCACACACTCTCGTCCTCTCCAGATCTAAACAAGATTGGGGTAGTAACGCTGTCTTTCTCCCTTCAAAAAACACTGGCTTTCTATCCTCGCCACTGGTTACATATCCGGACGTCTCCCCCTCCGCCGGTGAAGGGGAGGAGGGGCAGCGTTTAGGCCGTCGTCGACCGCGAGGGAGGATGCCCACTGCCGGCCGCACCGTTATCTCTGGCCGAGCGCCGGCGCGGGAGGTCCTCTGATCCCTTGTCGTTTCCTGTGGGCGGATCCGGCCTCCCGCCGCCCACCTATCCACATCCCGACGACCTTCAGATATATCTTCGTTCGAAACCGCCTTAGCTCTACTTCCCCAGCTCGCTACGTTGCTGCATGTGCATCATTTTCTACCTCTCAACCCCTCTTGATCGGATGGTCCAACGTCACATATATTTTTTCTATTGTTAGAGGTAAAGCTACTTCATGGAGTCGAATCTTGTACTCCCTCCATCCGAAAGTACTTGTCATTGAAATGGATGTATCTAGATGTATTTTAGTTCTAGACACATCCATTTTGATGACAAGTAATTCCGGACGGGGGGAGTACTTGGTTCAAACAAGAAATAAATTGGGGGTGGGGGAATTTAGTATGTACATCGGACTTGGTACAAACAGGAAGGAAAGGGGTGAAAGTAGTACAGACTGGTCATCCAACCGGTCTCTTGGTCCAAAAGGGAAATATATGGGTAACGTTGTACATAGTGGTATGACCAGGACTAGATTTGCTATCCACACATAGGAGTAGGTGGCTAGAGTGAACAAAAATGGGACCAGCCCAGATATGTTTCTTGGATGTTTGTTTCTCGGGGCAACAAACTATGAATCACCACTTTATGCCCATGTTTACGTACATGGTGCTGGACTGCTGGTGCACCCACTGTTCTTAATCTAATGTCCCTGGTAAAAATGAAGCCATGCCACTGTTATAAGCCATGACAAGTTTAGCCAAATGTTTTTGCCTGTAATTATTTGAGACTCTGACTGTTTCCTCTATGCCTTTTTGTGCAAACAGGGATATCCAATTCACCTGGTTGCTGTTGCGACCTTTTGGTGCACTGCACAAAACTCTTCTTAAAAGAAGTGACTTTTGTGTTGTTTAACTGGAATGTCAGAATGGAACAGTTGGTTCATTTTGGTGGAATTACACAAGGGAGATCAGTGTTCCAATCCTCATCATCCATATTTGCGCCATAACCTTCCTATAGGTAAGAATGATATTTAATGCATGTGTTCATCTCTATTTTCCGACTACCATGAGAAAATAATGCTGTTTTTTACTAGTACACTTGTACTCCCTCACTGACAAAACCAATTCTGAATTAGAAGGCCAATCATGTACTTGGTTTCACCAACTGGTGAGGAGAAAGAGAAACAGAGCATGAAGAGGAAGAAGAAGAAGAAGAATAAACAGTGCCAAGGCGATCTTGCTGAAGCCAGAGGCCTCAGTCGAGGCCATTCAAGGGCTCCAGTAACGACTACCTTACATGTGAGACGATCCTCGAAGGAGCCCTTCCACTTTTGTTGTCTCACTTAATTAATTAGGAGTACTTAAGTACCATTAATTTATTACTGCCTAATTTTCTTGTTGGAGTTAAACAAATCTTTAGTAGGACCCTATGCTGAATCATGTATGTGTGTATGTTTGTCTATGGAGGTGAATCATGTGGTGGAGCAGGGAGGGAATATTATTAGTGTCATGACATAATAGTGATATTGTTTTGAATGTCAATTTATTGCCATTGGTTCAATGAGGCAATGTTTTGTGTATTGTCCATCATGAATTTGATGCTACTGTTTGAGTAATATGTTAATGTCTTCCTATCCTTTCTCACTAAGCTAATGACGGTTTCACCTTGTTCCTACTTGTGCAAACAGGGATCATGTTGTGCCAATCATACATTTTAGTGGAACTACACGAGACAATACAATGAACTATATCCCAGCCAGTGCTTTAACTCTGCTGGAAGTTCTTGATAATCTTTCGATATAATCTCAGCACTGGTAAACAAGAGTGATTTCAACCATACATTTGAAGTGCGCAAAAATATATACTATTGTGTGATTCCAGTGAGTGCTTTATCATCTCTTATGGGACTACATGAATAAGCTTTTTTTTCTCAGGTTGGTACGGGCCTAAGGCCTTCATCCATATTAGTTTGCTGTCATCTCTATTTGTATCGTGCTACTGTCATGAGAAAATCCTTTATCTTTGCACGTTAAAGTTTTGCAACCTATGATAAATGGCAATGCTTTGAGTTTTGATTTGAGCTAATTGGCACTGATTAAATAAACTAATACCTCTCTTTAAGCAAGACTACTATGTTGCTAACTTTACCCATTAAGATAATGAGGGTGCTACTATTTGTTAGTGTATGTTTCATCAACTAGTTCCACTATTACAGTGATCTCACTCTCTCAATATATGTGCCAACAGGGATGCTCGATTTTGGTGGAACTGCACAAAAACTTTGGGTGCTTCATTGCCTCGACAGCTTTCGTCCTTTCCTGTCAGTCGCTAATCTCCGCTTGCTTTCTTCCTTTGCTGTCAGTCGCTTGGCTTATCTCGGCTTCCAGTCGATGGAAATAGTAATTGATATGCTACCTCACACAGGTTGGTACTGGTCTTTATCCTGATTATTGTGCCTGTCATATGTATTGGTAATTTAGTATTGTGCTACTGTTTGCCGATTTCATAAAGGAGTAATTTGGAGCCTGAACTCGCAGGCAAATCATTACATCGGGTGATTTCAGTAGAACTGCACAAAATGATCAGATGGACAGGTACTTATGCTGCTGCTATGTACTCCAAAGTTCACTCAAACAAGCATCGATGTTGACAAGAAGTGCCTATATTCATTCGAGTATCAACCGGCGTCAACCAATTGTCAAACTCCAAGTATTAGGAGAGTGAACGCCAAAAATATTGCTTGGTGCATAGCCCAGAAAAACGCAGTCCAGTCTTTGGTCCCAACTTGTGCCTTTTGGTTATCGGCACATATGGTAGCGAACTATATGGCATGGAGTCTAAAGATTCCAGACAAGTTGGTTGATGCGTATATTCATCTGGCACTTAATCAGTCTGCACGCCAAGGATGCTCCATTTCAGTTGAACTGCACAAAAAATTTGGGTGGTTCATTTTCTCAACCGCCTCCTTTCTCGTCTGCAATGTAGAATTTTGGCGAGATACAGGACCAAGATGAGCCAGTAAACTAGTTGGATGAAAGTAGTGGCCAAGTTGCTCAAACCTCCCTCGGCACGAGGCCACTATTTGAGGATAAACCTACAAGCAAAGTTCAGATTGTCTGTGCGGCCTCTTATGTACTCGAAAGTTTACTCGTACAAAAACTAATTTTAGCAAGAAGTACCTCCGATTGAACACCATTTACCAGTCTGTACCCTAGGTAATTAAAGTTCGTCCATGGAGCATATTGGTTGTGATCTCAATCATTTGGATGCATAAACATATTGAACATGTGTATATCTGAATATTTTGTGAATTATGTATGAATATTGTCGTGTGATCTATCAATCATTTGGATGCATAGATATGCTGAGCTTGTGTATATATGAATCTTTTGAGTTGTTGATAGTGAATGTTGGCTATGAATATGAACTTGTCCTGTGAACCTGAGTTTGATATGAATGTTTACCTTTTCTATTGTATTTGTGTGTGAACTTGTTAGTATGCCTACTGTGGGGTATAAAACGCAGGTCTCTTATAAAAGTAATGATGTGTCCAATTTAGGTTTTCCCTTCTAACCACATTATATATACTAGCAAAAGGGCCCGTGCATTGCAACGGGAAAAAAATATGGCACACACTTACGTTCTATTCTTCTTTACCGGGTCTGTCATTACATGTGCTCCGGTGTAATAACATCATAAATTACCAAACTGCCTTAGGAGTTTTTGTCTCAGGCACCACAGTGAGAATGATTGACAATATGAGCATCACCAGCCTGAAGAAAGTTGTTGCTGTTATGACCGGCATGGCCAAGAGGATATATGATGCGCACTGACATCCAACAACAACATTTCTCATGGTTTCGGTTTTTTTTCTGAACCAGTGCTATATTTGATTATTTGGCACAAAAAAGTTGTAATTCTTTCACTCCAAGTACGACCAACATGGCTCGCCATTCTTCCAAAAGATGTCCCTTATGATATTTTTTCAGAAAAAAGGAGTGCATTATCTCCTTGCTGTCGTCTAACTGAAGGAAACTGAATGTGAAAATTTAAGTGTATATAGACTGACCCACTCGGAGTGCATACAAAAATATTTTTATCCAAGTCGTCAGTGCCAACACTGTACCTCCAATGTCCATCTGCATCTACATGGCTAGGTCTAATCTTAAGCAAGAATGAAACTACCAAGAAAACTGAGATAACAGCATGTAGCCAACCTTGGGCAGCAGGAGGTCAGGGATCATCAGCAAAGACACACCTCTGTCCTGCGTGCTCCTCCACACCTCCCTCTCCAAGCTGACGGATCCGACCTTCCCCTCGCTGGATCCGGTCCACCACGAGCCTCAAGCCACCCTGCCGCCGCGCTCGTGTCCATGTCGTGCATGGTGTAGAGGTGGTCAGCGTGTGGAACAGCCTGCGTCGCAGGCATCTGCGTGCTGCGCCTCCGCTTCCTCACCCCAGCAAGTGCCGGGCTGAACAGCTTCGCGCCGGACTGCCGTTTTGTTGTACAATTTCCCTTCGTTCTCGTTCTGTGTTTGTTGATTCAAGAGGCTCGTTGTTGATATGCAATTTTCCTAGGTATATAAACTAGTAGACTTTCATGTAAGCAATCGAGGTGGGATTACTCCGAGTACATGTGTGAAAATCAGGTAAGGTACAGATACAGAAGCGTGCATGCAGGCCGAAACATGCGTGCAGGCCCAATAAGAGAATGTGGACGTGGACCAATTGGATGGACAAAGTTTTTAGTACCGCCTCGCAGCAATTGGACGGACTGTCGATCAAAACTAACGGAAAAAAATTGAAAGCGTAAATTCACGAAAAGAAGCGTATTGTGACGGTGAACCCAAATAGTCAATCCGTGCTTTCTTATTAGGGAAAGATTTATATTATTACTATTATCGTATATTTTATAGAGACTTATATATACATTATAAAAACATCCCACATGTTATTAACTTATAAAAGTAAATGTTTAACGGAAGTTGGCAAGGAAAATCCTGGTTGTTTTTGACTCACAGGCAAGGAAAATCCTGGTGATTGCGTACAAAAGCTTGCGAAGATTTTAAGGACCAATTTAATAATAACGCGCTCATTTTTATTTTTAGCAATAACTCGCTAATTTCTTAATTATATATATATATATATATATATAATGTGCCTCTCCGGTTTATTCTTTGATATTAATTGCTCCTTCTAACATAACATTACATATATAACAACCCACCTAATACGTGTATTTCAAGGAAGTGCAAATGGGCTGGGATTTCTTAGAAAATATAAATGGGCCTGATTGACGCGAAATTATTTGTTCACCCAGCCCAGCAAATGGACTGTACATTCTAGAAAACATGGGTTAAATATATGCCACATTTTTGCAGGCTCACATGCGGGCCAATAGGTCGAAGCCTACGCAGGGCGTTGTCAACTTGGTCAACGAATGATTGTGTCATCCACAACCATTGGATTTATATCCAACGGCCGGCATGCACCTTCAATCTCTCGTCTTCTTCCTCCAGCATCGCCAGGACCGCCTGGTCCGGCCTCTGGCGGCTAGTGGCTCTGCTTAGCACGCATCGCTGCGAAGCGCTACCCCACCACCGGCCAGGCTATCCTCCACCCCTCGACACCTCATGTTATTCTCCACAGACTACAGCCCCACGCTGCAACAGAACCAGTTATAACCCTTACCCTCCTCTCAATCTGCAACTCCACTGCCGCGTTTTGCCATCTCCTAGTCGTTCCCGTCCGTGGCCTCGTCGTCGTCCACCGCCTCGCTGCGTTCGGTGCGGCGTGGTCAACAAACGAGAGTCGTCAGAAGAGGACTGTACGTGGAGAGCCTGACGGTTGGGACCCACGAGGTCCATGGTCGCACGCAAGGAAAGTTCCTCCTTATTGAGCTAAAAAAATGTTTCCTCCACCTGACAGCTGGGACCCACCGGCTGTATCTTCACATGGAAGGAAGTGCCTCCTTGTTTTGCAAAAAAAAATATTCATCCCGTTGACAGCTGGGACTCGTCAGATTTGGTGACTGACTTGTGGGCCTACTAAGCGGACGTGTACGCACGGCTTTGTCAACTTAATCAACAAATGATTCTAGCAGCTGGACCGTTGGATGTTAATCCAACAGCCGTGCTCCTTCTTCAACCTCTGTTCTTGCTCCTGTCTCTCGTGGGCGGCATCGCGGTTGTGCTGCCGCGCACCCGAACCAGTGAAGTTTCCCACTCCTCTCCATCTGCGACTCCACTGCCCCGTCTTCCCCATCTCCGGGTGGTTCCAGTCTGGGTGCGCTCGGCACAGTGTGGTCAATGTGGTCAACAACTGAGAGTCATCGGAAGATGACTGTACGTGAGAGGCTGACAGTGGGGACGCACCACGCCCATGGACGCATGCATGCAATGGAACGCGGCGAGGTCAACGTGGTCAAGGAACGACTTCCATCGGAAGTATACTGTACGTGGAGAGTCTCGGGTGGGTCCACGGCTGCAGCAAGTAAGTGCCTCCTTATTACGCGGAAAATAATGATTCCTCCAACTGACAGCAGGGACCCACTGGACGGGCCACCGTATTTTGCAAAAAAAAACGTTTGCCCCTGACTGCTGGGACCCACCTGACGGGCCACCGTATTTCGCGAAAAAAATGTTCCCCCTGCTGTTAGCTCAGACCCACCGAAAGTGCCTCCTTATTACGCACAAAAAATGAATACTCCCCCGGCTAGCTGGGACCCACCTTGGTGGGAGGATGACTTGTGGGCCTACTAAGTTGACGCGGACGAAGGGCTTTGTCAGCTTAGTCAATATGAACGATTCTAGCTCCAGTGACCATATGATGTCCATCCAACAGCCGTAGTGCTTCTTCAACCTCTGGTCTTCTTGCTCCAACCGCCCAAAGCAGCGCCGGTCGTGCCGCATGCTCCTGCCTCCCGTGGCCGGCTGTGCTACCACGGAGGCCTCACCGCCCCCTACTATTCCCACCGCTGGCCAGGCCCTGCGGCGACGGCAGCCTCACACCGCAGCCGAACCAGTGAACCCTCGTACTCCTCTCCGCGCGGGCTTCCACTGTCGTGTCTTCCCCGGCTCCGCGTCGTCCCCTTCCTAGGCCTCGCCGTCGTCCACCGCCATGGTGATCTCCGCACGGCGTGGTCAACGTGGTCAAGGAACGACTTCCATCGGAAGAGTACTTTACGTGGAGAGGCTGACAGCTAGGTCCACGGCCATAGCCCAGTTTTTTGTGATTTGCCAAGTAAGTCGCTTTGTCAGGCCTGTTGGGCTGCAAATCTTTCAAGACGATGAGAGCTTTCATTCGGCTGGCCGAGAAAATGGCCCATCAGTAATGAGAAATGGGTTGTACATTTTTAAAACACATCAAACTGGCAATTAGTTTCAAATAACTTTTTTTCATTTTGAGATTTTAAATTACATTAATTTTTATCCATGGAGAATTTGTTGGATTTTATATTGATATACATTTATTTTTAAAATCAGTTTGAATGTGAGTCGAAATTTCGGGATTAAAAACAGTTCGGACCGCACCAAAATATGCAAAATTTCGTATAATTTTTTAACCGTGGCCACAATATGGGCTGTAATGCTAACAAAAAGAATATGGGCTCCAAAAAAACCTTAAGAATTAGCAAATGGGATGTAAATTATTAGAAATAATGGCAGATGGGTTGTATGCTGTTTTCCACAGATTTGAGGCTTTCCTAAAAAAAGGTTGACGCACAAGCAGTGAATGTTGGATGTCCATCAAACGGCCGTCGTGCTTCTTCAATCTCTGCTCTTCCTGCTCCAGCCGCTCAAACAAGCGCCGGCGGGACTGCATGCTCCCTCCTTCCCGCAGCCGGCTGTGCTGCCGCGCAGGCCTCACCGCCCCACCGTACTCCCCTCGCTGGCCTAGCCATCCCTCTACTCACCCACACCTGCTGTTATTCTCCGGCGATGGCAGACGAACCAGTAAACCCTCATACAGTCGTACTCCCCTCTGTGTGGGAAACAACTGCCGAGTCTTCCCTGCCTCCGTGTCATTCCCTTCCTAGACCTCGCCGTCGTCCACCGCCCTGGTGCTCTCGGCGCAGCCTGGTCAACATGGTCAACGACCGACACCCCCAGTTATTCTGCGGCGACGGCAGCCTCACACCGCAGCGAACCGATGAACCCTCGTACTCCTCTACGCGTGGGCATCCACTGCCGCATCTTCCCCGGCTCCGCATCGTCCCCTTCCTAGGCCTCGCCGTCGTCCACCGCCCTGGTGCACTCGGCGCGGTGTGGTCAACGTGGTCAAGGAACGGCTTCCATCGGACGTGGACTATACGTGGAGAGGTTGACAGCTCGGTCCATGGCCGCAGCAAGGAAGTGCCTCCTTATTACGTGCAAAATAATTATTCCTCCACCTGATAGCGGGGACCCACCGGACGGGCCACCGTATTTCGCAAAAAAAATGTTTGCCCCTGACTGCTGGGTCCCACCAGCTACATCTTCGCACGCAAGGAAGTGCGTCCGGGCAAAAAAAACGATTCGCCCCCCTAACTGCTGGGACCCACCAGCTACATCTTCGCAGGCAAGGAAGTGCCTGACAGTCGAGACCCACCTAGTCAAAGCGTACGTAGCGTTGTCATTCTGGTCGCGAACATGTACGTACATATATACTGGTGGATGTAGAGGCACGCGCGTGTCATAGTAAAGGCGCGTACGTGTCATAGTAGAGGCGCGCATGTAGCATGTACACGTACGTACAGCGGCCAGGGTGCAAGAAAGAAAATACGGCCACGTATGTGTACATACGGGCAGGGTCTCGAACGCCTACTCGCGCATACGTACGGCCAGGGCTCGTGTACATGGCTGGGTCGGAATGGAGAAACAGTGTCGTCGTCGTGTTCATGGGGAGGCAACGGAATGCGTCGTGTTCATGGGGGGGCAACGAAATGCGTCTTGTTCATCGGGAGGCAACAGAACGTGTGGGAGCCAACCGACTGGGTCGGAACAGAATGCGTGGTCGTGTTCATCGGGAGGGATTGGACAGAATAGGCGATGGAAACGAGGCCTGAACGGGGTCCTGTTGATCGGGAGGGGTCTGGCGTACCGCAAAACGGAGGAAACGGACCTCCTACGGTCGAAACAGGGGTCCTGTTGATCGGGAGGGGTGTGGCGTACCGCAAAACGGACGAAACGGACCTCCTACGGTCGAAACGGGGGTCCTGTTCATCGGGAGGGCTGTGGCGTACCGCAAAACGGACGAAACGGACTTGTGTTGGAGCGCTACGGTCGAAACAGGGGCCCTGTTCATCGGGAGGGGTGTGGCATACCGCAAAACGGACTCCACGAGATACTGTTCATCTCCACCGTCGACCTCCTCCAGCCTCCACGGGCTACCGTCGACCTCCTCCAGCCTCCACGGGCTCCTGTTCATCCAGCCTCCACCGCGCGCTACTCCACCGGCTACTGTTCAACCACCCCTCCACCTTCTACTATTCATCCAGCCCTCCACACCCTGTTCAACCACCCCTTCACCGTCTACTGTTCATCCAGCCCTCCACACCACGGGGTCCTGTTCATCCAGAGGCAACGCCACCGCTCACTGTTCATCCAACCCCCCCCCCCCCACAACGCTCACTGTTCATCCCAGAGGCAGCATTGATCGGCTTTAGTTAGCAGTAGTAGCGAAGGAATCGCTCGATCGGGTTTAGTTAACAGCCATCGATCGATCGCTCGGGTTCAGTAACGCGTAGCTTGCAGTGCAATCGCTCAGGTTCAGTTAGAGCCAACGCCTCGCGCACACGCGCGTACGTGTATGAGAGAAACGCGCATCGCTCGGCTCCCGACCTCCCACCGTAACCGGGAACTCCCCGAAATTTTCCTCCCCCTCGCTTCTACCACGGTTTTTTCTGTCATGGACGGCCCAAAGAATGTCATGCAGCTACGTCTCCGGCCCGCCCAGGATGAAAAGCCCATTTTCTGTCATGATTTTTTGTCATAGAAGTAGGAGCCCACCACATCTATGATGATACCGGGTTTCGTCACAATTATCGTCATAGAAGTGTCATATGTATGACAGAAAAAAAATTCGTTCGGCCCAAAATGTCACGGATGTGTCTTTTTTTTGTAGTGCACCCTTGTGGGCAGGGTGTGGCCCCCCTCTGGAACTTCTTGCGCTCAGTATTTTTTATATATTCTGAAAATGACCCCGTGAAGTTTCGGGACTTTTGGAGCTGTGCAAAATAGGTCTCTAATATTTGCTCCTTTTCCAGCCTAGAATCCCAGCTGCCGGCATTCTCCCTCTTTATGTAAACCTTGTAAAATAAGAGAGAATAGGCATAAGTATTGTGACATAATGTGTAATAACAGCCCATAATGCAATAAATATCAATATAAAAGCATGATGCAAAATGGACGTATCACTACATACCCTCCTTATCTGTGGAAATAGCCCCGCCCTATCGTTTCCAATCGTTATTTCTATCTATCGATCGTGCCAAGGAGCAGAACCAAAATTTACAATTTATACATGTTTCTCTACTCCAACTCCTATAGAAGACTCAGTTGGTGATGGTGGTGTGTCTGCCATCTGTCATTCCTGACCATTAGATCTGCATCTAACGGTTGTGAGGTAAGTTGTGGTATTTTTGCAACAATAGCCCACTTCTCTGCTCCAATTTGCAGAAAACCCATTATTATCTTGAAAGCAACCACACCCCTCCCTCACCTCATCAAAACAGCCTCAGAAATATATTTTGAGTGAAAAGTAATATATTAGGAGTATATCAAAACAAGAGTGATTTCTTTCAAGTTTGTGATCAAGTACTACTATTCTACACTTTGGATCCGTCGCAACGCACGGGCACATTGCTACTAAAAGGAAAAGGCATGCCGCATTCGCGTCGCACCCCCACACGCCCGGGAATCGGGAGTACTCCATGGCCCGTCCGGCACGCCACATAGCTAGGGAAGGCGTGTTGCCTAGCATTTTCACTTTCATGTGGGACTGCCATTGAGCAAACTGACTATTGGCAAGCCACACCCCGCCCGCCGTCCAGTTGGAAAACAGAAACGAGGGGAAGATCTAGCTGTAGCACGGAAGCCAAGAAATTTGGTGTCTGATGGGGCTCGTTAATAGATTAGGTGCATTCCGTACTACTACTCCTACTAGTATGAAGTTTGTACTACAAGTAGTACTACCACTATACAACTAGGTACGCGCACGGCACAGCATCGTAGGAACAAAAAAGGGACGATCTTGTTTTGGGTGATTTATCTTTTTTCAGTCAACGTAGTATGAATAATATGATGTGGGGGGCACCCATGAAGCTTATGTGGCTCGGTTGGATGGCTACGAAAGGTTAGAGAAAAATAAATAGATAATGTGTTTAGAGTGCACTCCACTAAATAGATATACTATGGATCCATTGCAACACACGGGCCGGCACATCTATACCCCTACTAGAAAGATGCTCATGCATTGCACGGAACATCAAGATGCATATCTATGAGTAGTTTATCTTGTGAGAGAAAAGGATGAGTGAGGGAAGGCCTTATTTCCAAACGTCGAGAGGGGTGTGGGTATCTTTTTGCAAAATTGCCATAGTTTCCTTCCTATTCGTCAGATATAAATCGGACGACCTGGTGCAATGACAAGTGAATAAACACTCATCTTGAGAATAACACATCTAGCATGGAAAATATTAGCCACCCCTCACCGCTTCGCGAGCGAAACAAACACACAAAAGAGAAGTTTACTTTGAAAATTAGAGATGGCACATGCAAATTTGCTTAGAACGGAAAAAGAATACCGCATATAGGTAGATATAGTGGACTCATGTGTCAAAACTGGTTTAAAGGATTTTGGATGCACAAGTAGAGGTCATACTTTGTGATACGTCTCCAACGTATCTATAATTTTTGTTTGCTCCATGCTATAGTATGTTATGTTTTGGACATTATTGGGCTTTATTATCCACTTTTATATTATTTTTGGGACTAACCTACTAACCGGAGGCCCAGCCCAGAATTGTTGTTTTTTTGCCTATTTTAGGGTTTCGAAGAAAAGGAATATCAAATGGAGTCCAAACGGAATGAAACCTTCGGGAACGTGATTTTTGGAACGAACAAGATCTAGGAGACTTGGACCCTACATCAAGCAACCAACAGGGAAGCCACGAGGTAGGGGGCACGCCTACCCCCCCCCCCCCCCAGGCACACCCTCCACCCTCGTGAGCCCCCTGTTGCTCCACCGACGTACTTCTTCCTCCTATATATATATACCTACGTACCCCCAAACGATCAGATACGGAGCCAAAACCCTAATTCCACCGCCGTAACTTTCTGTATCCACGAGATCCCATCTTGGGGCCTGTTCCGGAGCTCCGCCGGAGGGGGCATCGATCACGGAGGGCTTCTACATCAACACCATAGCCTCTCCGATGATGTGTGAGTAGTTTACCTTAGACCTTCGGGTCCATAGTTATTAGCTAGATGGCTTCTGCTCTCTTTTTGGATCTCAATACAAAGTTCTCCCCTCTCTTGTGGAGATCTATTCGATGTAATCTTCTTTTTGCGGTGTGTTTATTGAGATCGATGAATTGTGGGTTTATGATCAAGTTTATCTATGAACAATATTTGAATCTTCTCTGAATTCTTTTATGTATGATTGGTTATCTTTGCAAGTCTCTTCGAATTATCAGTTGGGTTTGGCCTACTAGATTGATCTTTCTTGCAATGGGAGAAGTGCTTAGCTTTGGGTTCAATCTTGTGGTGTCCTTTCCCAGTGACAGTAGGGGCAGCAAGGCACGTATTGTATTGTTGCCATCGAGGATAACAAGATGGGATTTTCATCATATTGCATGAGTTTATCCCTCTACATCATGTCATCTTGCTTAAGGCGTTACTCTGTTCTTATGAACTTAATACTCTAGATGCATGCTGGATAGCGGTCGATGTGTGGAGTAATAGTAGTAGATGAAGGCAGGAGTCAGTCTACTTGTCTCGGACGTGATGCCTATATACATGATCATACCTAGATATTCTCATAATTATGCTCAATTCTGTCAATTGCTCAACAGTAATTTGTTCATCCGCCGTAAAATATGTATGCTCTTGAGAGAAGCCGGTAGTGAAACCTATGGCCCCCGGGTCTATCTTTCATCATATTAATCTTCCAATACTTAGTTATTTTCATTGCTTTTATTTTACTTTGCATCTTTATCATAAAAATACCAAAAATATTATCTTATCATATATATCATATCTCACTCTCGTAAGTGACCATGTAGGGATTGACAACCCCTTAACGCGTTGGTTGCGAGGATTTATTTGTTTTGTGCAGGTGCGAGGGACTCGCGCATAGCCTCCTACTGGATAGATACCTTGGTTCTCAAAAACTGAGGGAAATACTTATGCTACTTTGCTGCATCACCCTTTCCTCTTCAAGGGAAAACCAATGCAGTGCTCTAGAGGTAGCACTTAGTGCAAAATGTAGGCTAGAAAAAGATTGGGAAGCAACCAACCAAGAAACGAATAATCTCATAAGAAAGCATTAAGAATAATTAACACCGAATAATGCACCACAAGTAGGATATAATTTTCATTGCATGACTATTGACTTTCATACTTGCTTAGGGAATCACAAACCTTAACACCAATATTCCTACTAAAGCACAATTACTCATCAACATAACTCACATATGACATCATCATATCTCAACTATTACTAAGAATCAAGTTTATTTTGTCCAATGATCTTCATGACATTTTCTTTACTTTATCCTTCTTGGATATCTATCACTTTGGGACTAATTTTCATGAGTTGGTTTTCATAAGCTCAACCAAATATAAGTGAAGATCATGAGCATAACAATTTTTCTTTCTCTCAAAATAATTTAAGTGAAGCAAGAGAGAATTTATTCAAAATTTTACTAACTCTCAAACAAATCTAAGTGAAGCAAGAGAGCATTTCTTCAAAAATAACAAAGCACACCATGCTCAAAAAGATATAAGTGAAGCATTAGAGCAAGTCCTAGCTCATAAAAGATTTAAGTGATGCATAGAGAGCAATTCTAACAAGTCATGACATAATTTTAGCTCTCTCAAATAGGTGTGTCCAGAAAGAATTGATAACTTAAAACACAAAAAAAACAAGCAAAGACACATATCATACAAGACGCTCCAAGCAAAATACATATCATGTGATGAATAAAAATATAGTCTCGAGTAAAATACCGATAGTTGTTGGAAGAAAGCGGGATGCCACTCGGGGGCATCCCCAAGCTTAGTTGGTTGCTCATTCTTGAATAATAGCTTGCGATGCTAGGGCATCCCCAATCTTAGGCTCTTACATCCTTCCTTCATCCATCATAAGATAACCCAAAACTTTAAAACTTCAATCACACAAAACTCAACAAAGCCTTTGTGAGATCCGTTAGTATAAGAATAATAAACCACTACTATAAGTGATGTATCAAGCCAATTCATATTTTGTTTTTGTGTTATATCTACTGTATTCCAACTTTTCTATGGAAAAAACTCATAAAAGAAAACCTAGAGCCATCAAAATAAGAACACAACACAAAGAAAATAGAATATGTCAAAACAGACCAATCTGTAGCAATCTGAATATTTCTAATACTTCTTGTAACTCAAGAAACTATGAAAAATTAGGACGACCTGAGAAATTTGTATACTGATCTACTGCAATTGGAATGTGTATTTTATCGCTCTCTGGTAAAATATGAAAATTAATTCGTGAGCGCAAACTTTTTTGTTTTTCAGCAAGATCAAACAACTATTGCCCAAGAAGATCCTAAAGGTTTACTTGGCACAAACACTAATTAAAACATAAAAAAGAACACAATCATAATAGTAGAATAATTGTTCTAACACTCAAAAACAGGAAGCAAAAAGCAAAAATAAATTTTATCCATTGGATTGCCTCCCAACAAGCGCTATAGTTTTACGCCCTTAGCTAGGCATATAGCAAGGATCTAAGTTTTGTCATCTTTGGTTCTTGATCCATAAGATGCCCTCATGATTGATTCATAAGGTGGCTTAATTCTAGTTCTAGGAAACTATTCCATAACTTTCCTCAAAGGAAATTGGAACTTAATATTGCCTTCTTTCATATCAATCACGGCACCAATAGTGCGTAAAAATGGTCTACCAAGAATAATTGGACAAGACGGATTGCAATCAATATCAAGAACAATAAAATATATGGGCACATCATTCCTATTTGCAAGAATAAGAATATCATTAATTCTTCCAATAGGCTTTTTAATAGTAGAATCCGCCAAGTGCAAATTCAAGGAACATTCTTCAAGATTGGTAAGACCAAGCACATCACATAAAGGTTTAGGAATTGTGGAAACACTAGCACCCAAGTCACACAAAGCAAAACACTCATAATTTTTAATCTTGACTTTGATAGTAGGTTCCCATTCATCATGCAATTTTCTAGGAATTGAAACTTCTAATTCCAATTTTTCTTCCAAAGCTTTCATCATAGCATCAACAATATGTTTAGTAAAAGCTTTGTTTTCTTCATAAGCATGGGGTGAATTTATCATGGATTGCAACAAAGAAATACAATCAATCAAAGAGCAACTATCATAATTAAAGTCTTTGTAATCCAAATTAGTGGGTGCATCACTAGCTAAAGTTTTGACCTCTCCAAACCCACTTTCATCAATTTTCTTAACAAGATTTTCACCCTCCGAAATATTGGGACGCCTTCTACCTAAAGTTGACTCTTCTCCAGTCCCTTTTTCATCATTCTTAACTTTACTAAACAAGGAATCAATAGAATAAACACCATCATTTTAAGATCTTCATCACTTTTGCAAGAATAATCACTAGAAAAAGCTTTTTCCAAAAATTCTCTTTTAGCTCTAAGCATAGCAGTTCTTTTCTTACTTTCATCCATAGAAACATAAAATTCATCTACCTTAGGCACAAAAAATTTCATCTTGAGATTTTCCACATCATGAGCAATTCTATTAACACTTCAAGACAAATCATCAATTTTGTTCAACTTTTCTTCTATGGAAGTGTTGAAAACTTTTTGTGTGTTGATAAATTCTTTAATATTGTTCTCAAGATCATCGGTGTTCCTATTATTATTATAAGATTTACTTACATAGGAATTACCATAATTATTAGAGGAATTACTAGGAAAAGGCCTAGGATTAAAATTACCTCTATAAGCACTGTTGTTGAAATTATTGCGAGAAATAAAATTCACATCAATGGCATCACTATTTTGCTCAATCAAAGTATACAAAGGCATATCATTAAGATCAATAGGAGCACTTTTACTAGCAACCAATTTCAAAAGAGCATCAACTTTTTCACTCAAAGAAGAAATTTCTTCAACCGAGTTAACTTTGTTACTAGTAGGAGCTCTTTCGGTATGCCATTGCAAATAATTTGCCATGATATTATCAAGCAATTTGGTTGCTTAACCCAAAGTAATTTCCATAAAAGTACCACCCGTGGTGGAATCTAAAAGATTACGAGAAACAAAATTCAATCCCGCATAAAAAAATTGTATGATCATCCAAAGATTTAACCCATGAGTTGGGCAATTCCTTAGCATAATTTTCATCCTTTACCAAGATTGTGCAACATGCTCATGTTCAAGTTGCTTGAAATTAATGATCTGGGTTCTAAGGGAAATAATTTTTGCGGGAGGAAAATACTTAGTGATAAAAGCATCTTTGCACTTATTCCAAGAATCGATACTATTGCGAGGCAAAGAAGAGAACCAAATTTTTGTAGAATCACGCAAAGAAAATGGAAATAATTTCATCTTGACCACATCATTGTCCACATCTTTTTTCTTTTGCATATCTCATAATTCCACGAAGGCATTAAGATGGGATGTCGCCTCCTCATTAGGAGTACCGGAAAATTGGTCTTTCATAACAAGATTCGGCAAAGCAGTATTAATATCACAAGTCTTCGCACTAGTGGCGGGAGGAGCAAGCGGAGTGCCAATAAAATCATTATTGTTGGTATTTGAGAAATCACATAACTTGGTGTTCTCTTGAGTCATGATGACCACACAACAAGATTGCACTCAAAAACAGATCCGGCAAGAAAACGGCGAATGGAAAAAAGAGAGGCGAATAAAACGGCCAATTTTTGTGAAGTGTGGGAGAAGAAAATGAGAGGCAAATGGCATATAACATAAATTGTGAGGAGATGAGATTTGTGATTAGGAACCTAGTTATGTTCAAGATGCTCCTCGGCAACAGCGCAAGAAATTCTCCTTGATGGCAGTTGGAACTACGTCGGTATACCCCGGAGAGGGAGGGATGATGTAGCACAGCGACGGTAGAGTATTTACCTCAGTTATGAAACCAAGGTATCGAACCAGTATGAGAACCAAGCAACACAACGTAAGCAGCACCTGCACACAAATAACAACACCTCGCAACCCGACGTGTTAAAGGGGTTGTCAATCCCATTCTGGTAACGGCGCCAGAAATTGGCAAGTTGACGGGAGAAAGGTTGTAATAGATTGGATAAATAGATCGCAAATAAAATAAAGTGTAGCAAAGTATTTTTGATTTAATAGATCTGAATAAAAATGCAAAGGAAAACGTAGATCGCAAAGGCAAATATATGAGAAATAAGGCCCGGGGGGCATAGGTTTCACTAGTGGCTTCTCTCAAGAAAATAGCAAACGGTGGGTAAACAAATTACTGTTGGGAAATTGATAGAACTTCAAATAATTATGAGGATATCCAGGCAGTGACCATTACATAGGCATCACGCCCAAGATTAGTAGACCGACTGCTGCCTGCATCTACTACTATTACTCCACACATAGACCGCTATCCAGCATGCATCTAGTGTATTAAGTTCATGGAAAACAGAGTAATGCAATAAGAACGATGACATGATGTAGACAAGATCCATTTATCTACATGGCGGTAGATATAGATCCCGTGTTTTTATCCTTAGTAGCAACGATACATATGAGTCGGTTCCCTTTCTGTCACTGGGATCAAGCACCGTAAGATCGAACCCACTACCGGGCACCTCTTCCCATTGTAAGATAAATAGATCGAGTTGTCCAGACAAAACCCAAATATCAGAGAAGAAATGCGAGGCTATAAGAGATCACACATAAAAGAGATCAAAGAAACTCAAATACATTCATGGATATAAAAACATGGATCTGATCATAAACTCGAAGTTCATTGATCCCAACAAACACACTGCAAAAGAGTTACATCATATGGATCTCCAAGAGACCATTGTATTGAGGTTCAAGAGAGAGAGAGAGAGATGAAGCCATCTAGCTACTAACTACGGACCCGAAGGTCTACAAAGAACTACTCACGCATCATCGGAGAGGCACCAATGGAAGTGGTGAACCCCTCTGTGATGGTGTCTAGATTGGATCTGGTGTTTCTAGACTCTGCGGTGGGTCGATGAATATTTCGTCGACTCCCCTAGGGTTTTGGGAATAGTTGGGTATTTATAGAGCAAAGAGGCGGTCCCGGGGGCACCCGAGGTGGGCACAACCCAGCGGGGCGCATCTGGGCCTCATGGCGCGCCCCGGTGGGTTGTGCCCCCCTCGAGGCACCCCCTAGGTGCAACCAGGTCCCATCTGCTTCCTTTTGTCCCAAAAAAATCATCGTAAAGTTTTGTGCCATTTGGACTCCGTTTGATATTGACTTCCTACGATGTAAAAACATGGAAAAACCAGGAACTGACACTGCGCACTTTGTCAATAGGTTAGTACCAAAAATGATATAAAATGATTATAAAACATCCAAGATTGATAATAAAACAGTATGGAACAATCAAAAATTATAGATACGTTGGAGATGTATCACATACCTGGTTCAATCTCGTTACCGGCAAGTCTCTTTACTCGTTCCGTAATGCATCATCCCGTAACTAACTCATTAGTCACATTGCTTGCAAGGCTTATAGTGATGTGCATTACCGAGAGGGCCCAGAGATACCTCTCCGATACTCGGAGTGACAAATCCTAATCTCGATCTATGCCAACCCGACAAACACCTTCGGAGACACTTGTAGAGCATCCTTATAATCACCCAGTTACGTTGTGACATTTGATACCACACAAGGTGTTCCTCCGGTATTCGGGAGTTGCATAATCTCATAGTCAGAGGAATATGTATAAGTCATGAAGAAAGCAATAGCAAAAAAAACTTAACAATCATTATGCTAAGCTAGTAGATAGGTCTTGTCCATCACATCATTCTCTAATGATGTGATCCCGTTCATCGAATGACAACACATGTCTATGGTCATGAAACTTAACCATCTTTGATTAACGAGCTAGTCAAGTAGAGGCATACTAGGGACACTCTATTTTGTCTATGTATTCACACATGTACTAAGTTTCTGGTCAATAGATTCATCAAAATAAGCACATAACGCAAAGAGAACAGAATCTGTCAATCTGAAAACTTCGAATACTTCTGTAACTCCAAAAATTCTGAAAAATTAGGACAATGTGGGCAATTCGTATATTAAATCTTGTGTACAAAAATTAGGATTTTATTGCGCTTATGTGAATTTACAAAATTCTGCTACTGGACGTAAAAATTTCTACTTTTCAACAAGATCAAATCTACTATCACCCAACATGATCCCAAAGGCTTTACTTGGCACAAACACTAATTAAAACATAAAAACCACAATCATAACAGTAGCACAATTGTGCAAACACTCAAGATCACAACGAAAAAGGCAAAATAAATTATATTCATTGGGTTGCCTCCCAACAAGCGCTATTATTTTATGCCCCAAGCTAGGAATAAGATTTCAATGATGCTCACATGAAAGATAGTAATTGAATGTAACATCCCAAATTTTCAATTTGGAATGTTATACACTAGATCATATGCATATCATATTTTCTTGCATTTTGGTTGATCCTAGAAATTTCACGCAACTCAAGGACCCTCGGAGAGAGTTGGAGATTTCGTTATTTTCATATTTGAGAGTTTTCTCGAATTTTGAAAATAGGATCATTTGATTTATTTATTTTATCTTCAATAATTTTTCCGGTGTCAAAATATATGAGAGAGGGAATAATATGACTTTCCCAAATTTAGGAAAAAAAATGAAGATATAATAAATAGATCAATTTTTGTTTTCCGGTGTTTATTTGCAGTTTATTTGGATAGGGAAAAATGCGCGTTTTCGAAAATTGCATTTTAGGTCCGGAGAAAAGTTCATTTTGTTCAGCTCATTTTTAGGAGTCGGGGAAAATTTACTTTAGATTTTTCGGAGTTCGTTTAGATCTCTTTTTGTTTTTTTTCTCTCTGCGCGAGAACCAGTTAAAAAATTCAAAGTCCAGCGCCTTGGGCCAAAGGCCCAGCCGGCCAAGGCCACCGCCCCCAGGGAGCCGCGCGCGCCTAGCGCTGGCGCAGGAGGCCGCCGCCTCGCCTCTTGCACTAAACCGAATCCTAGTAGGACTTTTGTCCTACTTCCGTATATTCCATTTCTATTTCTAGATCTTTTCCTTTCCTTTTTCTATTCCTATTCCTAGTCTAATTCTTGTCCCCTACCCCAAGTAAACCTCCTCCTCTCCCCAATATAAATACCCAAGCACCCCCCCCCTAAATCATCAAACCCAAAGCCTAGAGCTCCACCACACCCCGCGCCGCGCCGCCCTAAGACGCCGCCCGCGCCCTGCGTCACCGCCGCCGCCGCACCTTGCCCACGCCGCCGCCCTACGCCGCCGCCGCCGGAGCCGCTCGCCGGAGGTTGCCCCGCGTCTCTTTTTCTCGGATCGTTTTCTTCTAATCGTTCCGATTCTTTTCTTCTCTAAACCGTTCCGGTTTTCTAGATCGGTTTTTCGTTCGGTTTCTTCTCCGAAACCCTAGATCGGATTCGTTTTCTTCTCCGATTTAGTTGCCTTTGGACCGTTCGCCGGACCGTTCGTCCTAACGAACGTGATCACCGGATTCTTCTAGGTTAACGACGTCCGTTTGTTTAACCGTTCTTCTTTTTCTTTTCGTCGGATTTATTCCGCGATCGCGATCTCAGATCCGATCTTCTTTCTAGTCTTTCTTTTCGCTCGTTTATCGGAATCAGGTGATTCAAGCGCCTGGAGTTTCGTCTCGAAACCGCCGTTCCGTCTAATCAACTTGAACAAGCTTTTGCTACAGTAAAATTTTGACCTAGATTCAACTTGCTAGAACCGAGTTGTTTTCTTCCGCCGTTTGTTTTTCGTTCTTTCTTTGCAACCGGAGTTCTTAAGTTGAACTACTTGGTTCGATCTCTTGTTCGAGTTTTACCTGTGCATTAGATGAGTACTTATTGTATGCTTGTTGTTTGTCTGCGATAGATTACCCAGATTGCGCCGCTTGTTACTTCGAAACCCTAGGACTCGCGGATCATCAGCAAGGCAAGTAACACTTTGATCATACCTTTTCTACAACCCATGTTTTATTGCATTAGATCAACCCTCACACATTGCATGATTAGGATCTAATTAAATTGTGGGATGGGAAGTAGATGAGGTAGTATCTATTACCTGTATTATTATGAAACCTTTGGGAGTTACTCTGCGTTTGCTTATTATGCCATGCTATGCTAGTAGACGTGGATTGGGTGAGTGATATCCATGACAGATGTGAGATTGATAATTTTTAATGGTTTATCTAAGGTGGAAACTTAAACACACATCTGGGTGGATTGAGGCACCTGATGTCTATCAGGACTTGCCTGTTTTTTTGTGGACCGCCACCCAGGCTCAAAGGGATCATAAGATCTTTCATGCTAGAAACTTCCGTGTGCAGGCACATGCTACTATGGGCTCTGGCATAGTTGACTAAGTCGTGCGAACTCTTACGGGGTGGACTAGCAGATGTAGGGGATGTAGGTGTACCGGTCTACCCCACATGTAAGGTGCTAGTGCTTCTGAAAGACTATGTCTCGGTCATCCGTTTCTCAAACACCATGTAGTGCGAGAAAACAAACGGAGGCGATCGAGTCATGTGGGGAAAAGTGCGCAAACCTCTGCAGAGTGTACAAACTAATCATGATTAGCCGTGTCCCCGGTTATGGACAACTTGAGTATCTAGTACTTGAATGTCATTGTGAATCTCAACATGTTACTCTAATTAATGTTGTTGGGTTTTAATTGTACTTTTAATTGGGATTGAGAATGCTGTCAACCATTCTCAATGTTACACAACCACCATGATAGTTAAATAAATTTATTCCTTTGCAGTAGGGAAAAACTGGCTTTACGCAAAACTGTAACCATAGAGCTTTCCACCAGCCATATATGCATATAGTATAGCTGTTTCATTCCATTACTCTCTATGTGTTACTTTGCCAGCATATTCCATGTGCTGACCCGTTTTCGGGCTGCAACGTTAATGTTGCAGACTTTTCAGACGACGATTGAGGTGTTTAGGTCGTGGCCCTATACTCAGTGATGCCGCTGGAGTTGATGGACCCATTTATCTTCCGAGTCTTCCGCTGTTATTGATATTAGATGGCCTTCAGCCATATTTATTGTAATAAGTTCTTTTTGAGCCATCGATGTAATAAGTGTGTGATTGTAACTCTGCTATAAAACCTCGATGTACTGTGTGGTGTCAGCATTACTGATCCAGGGATGACACCGTAGCACAGTAGACGTGATCCATTCGGGTCAGGTCGCTACAGAGATGGTATCAGAGCACACGCTGACTGTAGGACACGACCACTAAGTTAAAGCCATAGATCACCCTTCTCTTCTCATTTTCTAACTCCTCATCTTTTCTACTCTTTTAGGATGACGAACGTGAAGATTAAGTACGCTCAACCGGATGAAGGCACACCTTTTGGATTTCACCTGAAGGAAGTCACCAAGTACCTGAACATTGGATTACCAAGTTTCACGGGAACCTTCAATGCCACTCTGCCTGAAGAGGAGCGCTGGAAGATTCAAGCTCACGTTCCGGGAAGAACATTCGCGCCAATCACGAAGCCCATAGATAGTGTTTTCAATGCACCAACCTGGAGTCTAGGAAGGAGCATGGCAGCTCATATCACCATAGGACGCATTGGAGAAGTTTATCAAGAAGACCTCAAGGACACTATCTACCAGATTTGCGGACGCCCTGATGAACAATGGGAGTTAGTCAGCACCAAGAAGGATAGATCCATTGCATCTTTCATCCAGGAGTTAAACCAGCACATTCGACGCCATGAGAACTAGATGTGCAATGATATGGTAGAGTTGAAGAATGCGAAGGCAAGGATCATCGAGCTAGAAGGAGAACTGAAGTCTACACGCAAGGACTACATGGACGAGATCATAGCTCTAGCAAGGCACAATTGCGATCTTAAGCAGGAGATTGAAGAACTCAAGAGCAAGTTAGCATCCCAGGAGGACGACGAGTACGTCACATGTCCGGACAACTACATCATCATCGACGACACCGATTCGGATCCAAGTGAACCCGACTTTGAAGACGAAGCTGGAGCAGATATCATGGAGTCTTCCACCGGTTCAAATTTCTAGATAACCACCAGATAGTAGTAGTATTCCCCCATGTAAACACAATATAGTCGAGCACTTTTGCGATAGTTTTAGACCGTTTGTAAGCCCTTGTTTGATTGATTGAAGTGATTTTGTGTGCATTTGCTCATGTGCATATGGGTAGTGTTTTCCCTTTAGACCCCCTCTATTCTTATATCTCGTCTTTTCTAAACCCTCAGATGCCTCCGAGACGTGACAATGGATTTCCACCGGAGCTCACTCAGTTGATCCAGCAGCAGAATCAATTGATGCAGATGTTAGTCCAGAACCAACAGAACAACAACCACAACCCACCACCACCACCTGTTGACCACTTAGCCCGTTTCCTTAAGCTGAACCCGCCAGTGTTTTCCAGTAGCACCGAGCCAATAGTAGCAGACGACTGGCTCCGCAAGATAGGAAGGGAGTTGACCACTGCAGGATGCACGGATGGTGAGAAAGTGAAGTTTGCCGCTCACCAGCTTGACGGACCCGCGGCAGCATGGTGGGAGAATTTCACAGCCACTTACCCAGTTGACACTGTCACATGGGATCAGTTTCAGCAAGCTTTCCGCACTGCCCATGTTTCAGCAGGAGCTATGGCCATAAAGAAGCGTGAGTTTCGCAACTTACGCCAAGGAGGAAGGACTGTTGGCCAGTATGTGGAGGAGTTTAGTAAGCTAGCCCGTTATGCCCCAGATGACGTTGCTACGGATGCAGCTAGGCAGGAGAAGTTTCTGGAAGGACTGAATGATGAGCTAAGCATGCAGTTGATGGTAGCGAGTTTCAACAACTACCAGGAGTTGGTAGATCGTGCCATCATGATTGAAGGGAAGCAACAGCAGATTGAGAACCGTAAGAGGAAGTATGGACAGGGGAAGTATAACTCTGGAGCCCAGCAGAAGCCCCGTTTTACCCCTAAACCGGGATTTAAGTTTCAGCACACCCATGGAGGAGGTAGCTCACACAACCATAATGGCCACAAGAATGGTAATGGGAATGGAGGAAGCAACGGCCAGAACCGGACCACCCCATCGACCCCAACCAAGAGAGACCTGAGTCAAGTCACCTGTTTCAAGTGTTCAAAAACCGGACATTATGCCAATGAATGTCCCGAAGGCCAGAATGGAAATGGCAATGGAAGCTCTGGGAAGAAGCCAAACCCTTTCAATAGGGGACAGGTGAACCACGTTAATGTGGAGGAGATTGAAGATCAGCCCGATGCAGTAATCGGTAAGTTTTTGGTTAAGTCATTTACTGCACTCGTTCTTTTTAATACTGGTGCATCGCATTCATACATATCAAGGGGATTTGTGGAGAAGTATAGCCTGCCCACTAGGATTCTTAAAACACCTATGCTAGTAAGCTCGCCAGGAGCAGAATACATGGCCAGACAAGGATGTTTCCAAGTGCCATTGAGTATAGGAAGGCATGTATTCCCAACGGATTTAATTATTCTGGAATCCCAAGGTCTGGATGTGATTCTTGGTATGGATTGGCTGTCGATGTATGGAGGAAACATCGATTGCGCCAGTAAGACAATTTTGCTTACCACACCAGAAGGAAGAAGGATCAAGTATGTATCCCGGCATGTGCCAAATAGGACCCAAGTGAATTACCTAACAGGAGTTGTGCAGGAGGAAGTACCAGTGGTAAAGGATTTTCCTGATGTATTTCCTGAGGAATTGCCAGGCATGCCACCGGATAGAGACATTGAGTTTTTGATTGAGTTATTGCCAGGTACAGGCCCAATATCAAAGCGACCGTACCGGATGCCAGCAAAGGATTTGGTGGAAATTAAGAATCAGATTAAGGAGTTATTGGATAAAGGTTACATTCGCCCAAGTTCTTCGCCTTGGGGATCACCCGTACTTCTAGTGGAAAAGAAGGATGGATCATTAAGGATGGTTGTAGATTATCGGGGATTGAATGAAGTAACCATCAAGAACAAGTACCCACTGCCAATGATCAACGATCTGTTTGATCGATTGCAAGGAGCTAAAGTGTTTTCCAAGATCGATTTGCGATCAGGGTACCATCAGTTGAAGATTCGAGAGCAGGACATACCTAAGACAGCATTCACCACAAGATATGGACTGTATGAGTATACCATTATGTCATTTGGATTGACTAACGCACCTGCCTATTTTATGAACCTGATGAACAAAGTGTTTATGGAGTTTTTGGATAAGTTCGTCGTAGTGTTCATCGATGACATTTTGGTTTATTCAAAGAATGAAGAGGAGCATAAGGAACATTTGCGTTTGGTTTTGGAGAAACTAAGAGAACATCAGTTATATGCCAAATTCAGCAAATGTGAGTTTTGGTTGAAGGAAGTTGGATTCCTCGGACACGTTATATCCGGAGAAGGTATAGCAGTTGACCCCACAAAGGTTGAGACCGTAACCGAATGGGAAGCACCAACAACAGTTGGAGAGATCCGGAGTTTTCTTGGACTCGCAGGATACTACCGGAGATTCATTGAGAACTTTTCAAAGATTGCAAAGCCTATGACTGAATTGTTGAAGAAGGATACTAAGTTCAAATGGACTGAGGAGTGTGAGGCTAGTTTCCAGGAGTTGAAGAAACGATTGGTTACCTCACCGGTATTGATTTTGCCAGATCAGACCAAGGATTATGAGGTGTATTGCGACGCTTCACGTCGAGCACTTGGAGCAGTGCTTATGCAGGAAGGGAGAGTTGTTTCGTATGCTTCATGACAACTGAAGCCTCATGAGTTGAATTATGCCACGCATGATTTGGAGTTAGCAGCCGTAGTGCATGCATTGAAGACGTGGAGACATTTCCTCATTGGAAATCATTGTGAGGTGTACACGGATCACAAGAGTTTGAAGTACATTTTCACGCAGAAGGAGTTGAACCTCCGACAAAGGAGATGGTTGGAGCTCATCAAGGATTATGACATGAGATTGCATTACCATCCCGGAAAGGCTAATGTAGTAGCTAACGCATTGGGCCCTAAGAGCCATGTCAATACCCTAGTGACGGGGGAAAATACCAAAGGAATTAGCAGAAAACCTTCGTGAGCTATGTTTGGAAATAGTTCCGAGAGGCTATGTAGCAGCATTGGAGATTCAGTCAACATTGATGGATAAGATCAGAGAAGCTCAGAAATCTGACAAAGAGATTGCTGCTATAAAGGAGAAACTTAGCAAAGGAAAAGCTAAGGGATTTCGTGAGGATGAGCACGATACCCTATGGTTTGAAGACCGTGTTTATGTGCCCAATGACCCGGAGATCAGGAAGTTGATTTTGCAAGAGGCACATGATTCACCATATTCGATTCACCCGGGGAATACCAAGATGTATGTGGATTTGAAGGAAACATTTTGGTGGACCGGAATGAAGAAGGATATTGCAGCGTATGTAGCAGTTTGTGACGTATGTCAGAGAGTAAAGGCAGAGCATCAGAAGCCAGCCGGATTGTTACAACCATTGCCGATACCCGAATGGAAGTGGGATAAGATAGGCATGGATTTTATCACAGGACTACCCAGGACGAAAGCAGGGTATGACTCGATATGGGTAGTAGTTGATCGTTTGACGAAGGCAGCACATTTCATTCCAGTTAAGACCACTTACACCAGTGCTAAGTTGGCAAATATATACATGACTAGAATCGTTTGTTTGCATGGAGTTCCGAGGAGTATCGTATCAGATAGAGGAACCCAATTTACCTCAAGGTTTTGGAATCAGTTGCATGAAACTTTAGGAACCAGACTAGAGTTCAGCACAGCTTTTCATCCACAGACAGATGGACAGACTGAGAGAGTCAATCAGATTTTGGAAGATATGCTGAGAGCTTGTGCACTAGATTATGGATCAAGTTGGGACGAAAACTTGCCGTATGCGGAGTTTTCTTATAACAACAGTTACCAAACCAGTTTGAAGATGGCCCCTTTCGGAGCTTTATACGGAAGGAGGTGCAGGACACCGTTGTCATGGAACGAAGTTGGAGACCGTCAGTTCTTTGGACCAGATTTGATTAAGGAGTCTGAACGGAAAGTTAAGTTGATTCGCAATAGGCTCAAGGTAGCCCAGTCCAGGCAGAAGAGCTACGCAGATTCAAAACGCAAGGAGATAGTTTACGAAAGTGGAGACAGAGTTTATCTCCGAGTATCCCCACTTCGAGGAGTTAAGCGCTTTGGAGTTAAGGGAAAGTTAGCACCGCGTTTCGTTGGACCGTTTAAGATCGTGAAACGTATGGGAGAAGTCGTTTATAAGTTGGAATTACCAGAGGGACTGTCAGGAGTTCATGACGTATTCCATGTTTCTCAGCTGAAGAGATGTCACGCCGAGATGGCGGAGGTACCGCTAAGAGATACAGTGCCATTAGAAGCGATTCAGTTGAAGGACGACTTAACATATGAGGAGAAGCCAGTCAAGATTCTCGATTATGACAGCAGAGTTACCCGCAGCAAGGTTATCAAGTTTTGCAAAGTTCAGTGGAACCACCACTCAGAGGATGAAGCCACCTGGGAAAGACAAGAAGATTTGCTCAAGGACCACCCTCACCTATTTTCTAGCCAACCCGAATCTCGAGGGCGAGATTCATCTTAAGGGGGGTAGGTTTGTAACATCCCAAATTTTCAATTTGGAATGTTATACACTAGATCATATGCATATCATATTTTCTTGCATTTTGGTTGATCCTAGAAATTTCACGCAACTCAAGGACCCTCGGAGAGAGTTGGAGATTTCGTTATTTTCATATTTGAGAGTTTTCTCGAATTTTGAAAATAGGATCATTTGATTTATTTATTTTATCTTCAATAATTTTTCCGGTGTCAAAATATATGAGAGAGGGAATAATATGACTTTCCCAAATTTAGGAAAAAAATGAAGATATAATAAATAGATCAATTTTTGTTTTCCGGTGTTTATTTGCAGTTTATTTGGATAGGGAAAAATGCGCGTTTTCGAAAATTGCATTTTAGGTCCGAAGAAAAGTTCATTTTGTTCGGCTCATTTTTAGGAGTCGGCGAAAATTTACTTTAGATTTTTCGGAGTTCGTTTAGATCTCTTTTTGTTTTTTTTTCTCTCTGCGCGAGAACCAGTTAAAAAAAATCAAAGTCCAGCGCCTTGGGCCAAAGGCCCAGCCGGCCAAGGCCACCGCCCCCACGGAGCCGCGCGCGCCTAGCGCTGGCGCAGGAGGCCGCCGCCTCGCCTCTTGCACTAAACCGAATCCTAGTAGGACTTTTGTCCTAATTCCGTATATTCCTTTTCTATTTCTAGATCTTTTCCTTTCCTTTTTCTATTCCTATTCCTAGTCTAATTCTTGTCCCCTACCCCAAGTAAATCTCCTCCTCTCCCCAATATAAATACCCAAGCACCCCCCCCAAATCATCAAACCCAAAGCCTAGAGCTCCACCACACCCCGCGCCGCGCCGCCCTAAGACGCCGCCCACGCCCTGCATCACCGCCGCCGCCGCACCTTGCCCACGCCGCTGCCCTACGCTGCCGCCGCCGGAACCCCTCGCCGAAGACCTCGCCGGAGGTTGCCCCGCGTCTCTTTTTCTCGGATCGTTTTCTTCTAATCGTTCCGATTCTTTTCTTCTCTAAACCGTTCCGGTTTTCTAGATCGGTTTTTCGTTCGGTTTCTTCTCCGAAACCCTAGATCGGACTCGTTTTCTTCTCCGATTTAGTTGCCTTTGGACCGTTCGCCGGACCGTTCGTCCTAACGAACGTGATCACCGGATTCTTCTAGGTTAACGACGTCCGTTCGTTTAACCGTTCTTCTTTTTCTTTTCGTCGGATTTATTCCGCGATCGCGATCTCAGATCCGATCTTCTTTCTAGTCTTTCTTTTCGCTCGTTTATCAGAATCAGGTGATTCAAGCGCCTGGAGTTTCGTCTCGAAACCGCCGTTCCGTCTAATCAACTTGAACAAGCTTTTGCTATAGTAAAATTTTGACCTAGATTCAACTTGCTAGAACCGAGTTGTTTTCTTCCGCCGTTTGTTTTTCGTTCTTTCTTTGCAACCGGAGTTCTTAAGTTGAACTACTTGGTTCGATCTCTTGTTCGAGTTTTACCTGTGCATTAGATGAGTACTTATTGTATGCTTGTTGTTTGTCTGCGATAGATTACCCGGATTGCGCCGCTTGTTACTTCGAAACCCTAGGACTCGCGGATCATCAGCAAGGCAAGTAACACTTTGATCATACCTTTTCTACAACCCATGTTTTATTGCATTAGATCAACCCTCACACATTGCATGATTAGGATCTAATTAAATTGTGGGATGGGAAGTAGATGAGGTAGTATCTATTACCTGTATTATTATGAAACCTTTGGGAGTTACTCTGCGTTTGCTTATTATGCCATGCTATGCTAGTAGACGTGGATTGGGTGAGTGATATCCATGACAGATGTGAGATTGATAATTTTTAATGGTTTATCTAAGGTGGCAACTTAAACACACATCTGGGTGGATTGAGGCACCTGATGTCTATCAGGACTTGCCTGTTTTTTTGTGGACCGCCACCCAGGCTCAAAGGGATCATAAGATCTTTCATGCTAGAAACTTCCGTGTGCAGGCACATGCTACTATGGGCTCTGGCATAGTTGACTAAGTCGTGCGAACTCTTACGGGGTGGACTAGCAGATGTAGGGGATGTAGGTGTACCGGTCTACCCCACATGTAAGGTGCTAGTGCTTCTGAAAGACTATGTCTCGGTCATCCGTTTCTCAAACACCATGTAGTGCGAGAAAACAAACGGAGGCGATCGAGTCATGTGGGGAAAAGTGCGCAAACCTCTGCAGAGTGTACAAACTAATCATGATTAGCCGTGTCCCCGGTTATGGACAACTTGAGTATCTAGTACTTGAATGTCATTGTGAATCTCAACATGTTACTCTAATTAATGTTGTTGGGTTTTAATTGTACTTTTAATTGGGATTGAGAATGCTGTCAACCATTCTCAATGTTACACAACCACCATGATAGTTAAATAAATTTATTCCTTTGAAGTAGGGAAAAACTGGCTTTACGCAAAACTGTAACCATAGAGCTTTCCACCAGCCATATATGCATATAGTATAGCTGTTTCATTCCATTACTCTCTATGTGTTACTTTGCCAGCATATTCCATGTGCTGACCCATTTTTGGGCTGCAACGTTAATGTTGCAGACTTTTCAGACGACGATTGAGGTGTTTAGGTCGTGGCCCTATACTCAGTGATGCCGCTGGAGTTGATGGACCCATTTATCTTCCGAGTCTTCCGCTGTTATTGATATTAGATGGCCTTCAGCCATATTTATTGTAATAAGTTCTTTTTGAGCCATCGATGTAATAAGTGTGTGATTGCAACTCTGCTATAAAACCTCGATGTACTGTGTGGTGTCAACATTACTGATCCAGGGATGACACCGTAGCACAGTAGACGTGATCCATTCGGGTCAGGTCGCTACATTGAAACACGAAGAGAGCATCATGTAGTATGTGAAAAAACATTTAAGTCTAACATACTTCCTATGCATATGCATTTTATAGGAGAACAAATTATCAAGACAAGAAAAACCTAGCATATGCTAGGAAGGAGAAAGAAATAATGGCAATCTCAACATGAAGAGAGGTACTTTAGTAACATGCAAATTTCTACAACCATGTTTTCCTCTCTCATAATAATTACATGGAGGATGATAATCAAATTCGACAATATAGTTATCTTATAAAATTTTCTCTTCATGATCCACATGCGCAAAAGTTTTATAATCTTCCAAGATAGTGGGATTAACATCAACTAAAGTCATGACCTCTCCAAACCCAATTTCATCAAAAAAAATCATAAGTTGAACACTCTCCAAATATGTGGGATTATTTTTACCTAAAGTTGACGCTCTTCCAAACCCACTTTTAATATTATCGCAAGCATATTCATCATGAGGTTTAAATAAAATTTCAAGATCATAAGAATCATTATCACCCCATTCATGATCATTGCCATAAGTAGTGGACATAGCAATATTAGCATCCCCAAACTTGGGGTTTTGCATATTATCAGCACAATTGACATTAATAGAATTTATAATAACATCATTGCAATCATGCTTTTCATCAAAGGAACTATCATGAATCACTTTATAATTTTCTTCTTTTAACACTTCATCACAATTTTTAGATTTATGAATCTCAAGCAAAATTTCATAAAGATAATCTAGTGAACTCAATTCACTAGCAATAGGTCCATCATAATTGGATCTCTTGAAAAGACTAGCAAGTGGATGAGGATCCATATCAATAGATTTTTTGCAAGCAAAGATTCAAGCAAATAAAAGGCACATGGTAATACAAGCAAACAAAAGATCCAACAAGAAAGAGGCAGACAAAAAATAGGGAAAATAAAATGGCAAATTTTGTGAAGTGGTGGAAATCAAAACGAGAGGAAAATGGCAAATAATATAAATTGCAAGGAGATGAGATTTGTGATTAGGAACCTGATAGATGTTGATGATGTCTCCCCGGCAATGGCGCCAGATCTTTGATCCTCCCATTTTGATGTCTTGAATCAGCGTCAGTATTTTCCCTAAAGGGTAATGGATGATGCAATACAGCTAAGGTAGGTAGATCCCTCAGTTATGAAACCAAGGTTATCGAGCCAGTAGGAGAACAAAGCAACACTATGTAAACGGTACCTACACACAAAGAACAAATACTTGCAACCCAACGCGAAAGAGCGGTTGTCAATCCCTCTCGGGTAAAAGATTGGTAAAGTGATAGATTGGTAGATGCAAATAAAATAAAGGCAAATAAAATTCAATGAGGTATTTTTGGGTTTTTAGTAATATAGATCTAAAAATAAAAGATGCAAATAAATAAAAAGGCAAATAGCAATATAGATCTGAAAATATATGCTAAGAAAATAGAACCGGGGGCGTAGATTTCACTAGTGGCTTCTCTCGAGAAAATAGTATACAGTGGGTAAAAAAATTACTGTTGGGAAATTGATAGAACCTCAAATAATAATGAAGATATCCAGGAAATGATCATTATATAGGCATCACATCCAAAATTAGTAGACCGACTCCTTCCTGCATCTACTACTATTACTCCACACATCGACCGCTATCCAACATGCATCTAGTGTATTAAGTTCATGAAGAAACGGAGTAATGTAATAAGAACGATGAAATGATGTAGACAAGATCTACTCATGTAGGAATAGACCCCATCTTGTTATCCTTAATAGCAACGATCAATACGTGTCTTGTTGCCCCTTCTGTCACTTGGAAAGAACATCGCACGATCGAACCCATCACAAAGCACCTCTTCCCATGGCAAGAAAAATCGATCTAGTCGGCCTAACGAAACCAAAGATTCGAATAAGAAATACGAGGCTATAAGTAATCATGCATAGAAGAGATCAAAGAAACTCAAATAACTTTCATGGATAAATAGATCTGGTCATAAACTCAAAGTTCATCGGATCCCAACAAACACACCGCAAAAAGAGTTACATCAAATAGTTCTCCAAGAGACCATTGTATTGAGAATCAAAAGAGAGAGAGTAAGCCATCTAGCTACTGCCCATGGACCCATACGTCTATAATGAACTACTCACACATCATCGGAGAAGCACCAATGAGGATGATGAACCCATCCGTGATGGTGTCTAGATTAGATCTGGTGGTTCTGGAACTTGCGGCCGCTGGAATTGTGTTTTGTCAACTCCCCTAGGGTTTTGGGGTTTTCAGGGTATTTATAGAGTAAAGAGGCGGTGCGGGAGGTGGCCGAGGTGGGCACAACCCACCAGGGTATGCTTGGGCCCCCAAGCGCACCCAGGTGGGTTGTGCTCCCCTCGGAGCCCCCTTCTGGTACTTCTTTGGCCGAACAGGTGTCTTCTGGTCCAGAAAAATTCTCCAAAAAGTTTCACTGCGTTTGGACTCCGTTTGGTACTGATATTCCGCGAAGTAAAAGACAAGCAAAAAATAGCAACTGACATTGGGCACTATGTCAATAGGTTAGTCCCAAAAAATGATATAAAGTTGCTATTAAATGATTGTAAAACATCCAAGAATGATAATATAACAGCATGGAACAATAAAAAATTATAGATACGTTGGAGATGTATCAACCGGCACACCACAATGACTCTTGGTGTACTCAAAACTTGACACCTAACCGTCTGGAGGAATGACAGTCTTCAAAGGTAATAGGCGTCGGATCACATAGATCAATCTCTTCAGTGATGCTCAATCGCTTTGGCTCTAGGTTTTCCTCACTTAGGATTCTCTCAAAGTCATCAGAGGATGGGTTGCTGTCTTATGAAAAGTGTTAGTTTCTCTCAGAGCAGCCAACCAACAAGTGGTTGTGGGGGAGGCTACTTATTGAAGGAAATATGCCCTAGAGACAATGATAAAGTTGTTAAATATATTTCCTTATATCATGATAAATATTTATTATTCATGCTAGAATTTTATTAACCAGAAACTTAGTACATGTGTGAATTCATAGACAAACAGAGTGTCCCTAGTACGCCTCTACTTGACTAGCTCGTTAATCAAAGCTGGTTAAGTTTCCAGACCATAGACATGTGTTGTCATTTGATGAACAGGATTTCATCATTAGAGAATGATGTGATGGAGAAGACCCATCCGTTAGCTTATCATAATGATTGTTTAGTTTTATTGCTATTGCTTTCTTCATGACTTATACATGTTCCTCTGACTATGAGATTATGCAACTCCCGAATACCAGACAAACACCTTGTGTGCTATCAAACGTCACAACATAACTGGGTGATTATAAAGATGCTCTACAGGTGCCTCTGATGGTGTTTGTTGAGTTGGCATAGATCGAGATTAGGATTTGTCACTCCATGTATCAAAGAGGTATCTCTGGGCCCTCTCGTTAATGCACATCACTATGAGCCTTGCAAGCAATGTGACTAATGAGTTAGTTACAGGATGATGCATTACGGAACGAGTAAAGAGACTTAACGGTAATGAGATTGAACTAGGTATGTGGATACCAATGATCGAATCTCAGACAAGTAACATACCGATGACAAAAGGGAATGACGTATGTTGTTATGCGGTGTGACCGATAAAGATCTTCGTAGAATATGTAGGAGCCAATATAAGCATCCAGGTTCCGCTATTGGTTATTGACCGGAGATGTGTCGCGATCATATCTACATAGTTCTCAAAGCCGTAGGGTCCGCATGCTTAACGTTCGATGACGATTTTTATTATGAGTTATGTGATTTGATGACCAAAGTTTGTTCGGAGTCCTGGATGAGATCACGGACATGAAGAGGTGTCTCGAAATGGTCTAGAGGTAAAGATTCATATATTGGAAGGTTACATTCGGACACCGGAATGGTTTCGGGAAGTTTCGGATAAGATTCGGAGTACCGGGGGTTACCGGAACCCTCCCCCACCCACCTAGGGGAAGTTAATGGGCCAACATGGGCCTTAGTGGAGAAGAGAGAGGGTCAGCCAGGAGGTGGCGCCCCCTTGCCAATCCGAATTGGACAAGGGGTGGGGGCGGCGCCCCCCCCTTCCCCTCTCCTACTCCTTCTCTCTTTCCCCCTTTGCTACTCTTGAAAAGGAAAAAGGAGAGGGGAACCCTACTAGGACTCGGGAGTCCTAGTAGGACTCCCCACACTTGGCGCCCCCCTAGGGGGCCCAGCCTCCTCTTCTCCCCCCTTTATATATGGAGGCGGGGGGCACCCCAAAGGCACAACAAGTCTTCTCTTAGTCGTGTGCGGTGCCCCCCTCATAGTTACACACCTCGGTCATATCGTCGTAGTGCTTAGGTGAATCCCTGCGCCGGTAACTTCATCATCACCGCTGTCATGCTGATAGAACTCTCCCTCATCCTCAACTGGATCAAGAGCTCGAGGTACGTCATCAAGCTGAACGTGTGCAGAACACGGAGGTGCCATACGTTCGGTGCTAGGATCGCTTGAATCGCGAAGACGTTCGACTACATCAACCGCGTGACTAAACACTTCCGCTTTCGGTCTACGAGGGTACCTGGACACACTCTCCCCTCTCGTTGCTATGCATCACCTAGATAGATCTTGCGTGATCGTAGGAATTTTTTTGAAATACTGCGTTCCCCAACAGTGGCATCCGAGCCAGGTCTATGCGTAGATGTTATATGGACGAGTAGAACACAAAGAGTTGTGGGCAATAATAGTCATACTGCTTACCACCAATGTCTTACTTTGATTCAGTGGTATTGTTGGGTGGAGCGGCCCGGACCAACATTACATGACCGCGTTCATGAGACTGGTTCTACCGACGTGCTTCACACACAGGTGGCTAGCGGGTGTCTGTTTCTCCAACATTAGTTGAATCGAGTTTGACTACAGTCGGTCCTTGTTGAAGGTTAAAACAGCACACTGGATGAAATATCATTGTCGTTTTGATGCGTAGGTAAGAACGGTTCTTGCTAGAAGCCCGTAGCAGCCATGTAAAACTTGCAACAACAAAGTAGAGGACGTCTAACTATTTTTTGCAGGGCATGTTGTGATGTGATATGGCAAGACGTGATGAGATATAAATTGTTGTATGAGATGATCATGTTTTGTAAAAGTTATCGGCAACTGGCAGGAGCCTTATGGTTGTCGCTTTATTGTATGAAATGCAATCACCATGTAATTGCTTTACTTTATCACTAAGCGATAGCGATAGTCGTGGAAGCAATAGTTGGTGAGCCGACAACGATGCTATGATGGAGATCAAGGTGTTAACCCGGTGACGATGGAGATCATGACGGTGCTTTGGAGATGGAGATCAAAGGCACAAGATGATGATGGCCATATCATGTCACATATTTTGATTGCATGTGATGTTTATCCTTTATGCATCTTATTTTGCTTAGTAAGGCGGTAGCATTATAAGATGATCCCTCGCTAAATTTCAAGGTATAAGTGTTCTCCCTTAGTGTGCACCGTTGCTACAGTTCGTCGTGCCGAGACACCACGTGATGATCGGGTGTGATAAGCTCTACGTTCACATACAATGGGTGCAACCCAGTTTTGCACGTGCAGAATACTCGGGTTAAACTTGACGAGCCTAGCATATGCAGATATGGCCTCGGAACACTGAGACTGAAAGGTCGAACGTGAATCATATAGTAGATATGATCAACATAGTGATGTTCACCATTGAAAACTACTCCATCTCACGTGATGATCAGACATGGTTTAGTTGATATGGATCACGTGATCATTTAGATGACTAGAGGGATGTCTATCTAAGTGGGGGTTCTTAAGTAATATGATTAATTGAACTTTAATTTATCATGAACTTAGTACCTGATAGTATTTGCATGTCTATGTTGTTGCAGATCAATGGCCCATGCTACATTCCCATGAATTTTAATGCGTTCCTAGAGAAAGCTAAGTTGAAAGATGATGGTAGCAACTACGCGGAATGGGTCCGTAACTTGAGGATTATCCTCATTGCTGCATAGAAGAATTACGTCCTGGAAGCACCGCTAGGTGCAAGACCTGCTACAGGAGCAACGGCGGACGTTGTGAACATCTGGCAGAGCAAAGCTGATGACTACTCGATAGTTCAGTGTGCCATGCTTTACGGCTTAGAATCGGGACTTTAAAGACGTTTTGAACATCATGGAGCATATGAGATGTTCCAAGAGTTGAAGTTAATATTTCAAGCAAATGCCTGAATTGAGAGATATGAAGTCTCCAATAAGTTCTATAGCTGCAAAATGGAGGAGAATAGTTCTGTTAATGAACATATACTCAGAATGTCTAGGTACCACAACCACTTGACTCAACTGGGAGTTAATCTTCCTGATGATAGTGTCATCGAATGAGTTCTTCAATTACTGCCACCAAGCTACAAAAGCTTCGTGATGAACTATAATATTCAAGGGATGGATAAGACAATTCCGAAGCTCTTCGCGATGCTAAAGGTTGCGAAGGTAGAAATCAAGAAGGAGCATCAAGTGTTGATGGTTAACAAGACCACTAGTTTCAAGAAAAAGGGAAAAGGGAAGAAGGGGAACTTCAAGAAGAATGGCAAGCAAGTGGCTGCTCAAGTGAAGAAGCCCAAGTCTGGACCTAAGCCTGAGACTGAGTGCTTCTACTGCAAAGGGACTAGTCACTGGAAGCGGAACTGCCCCAAGTATTTGGCGGATAAGAAGGATGGCAAAGTGAAAGGTATATTTGATATACATGTTATTGATGTGTACCTTACTAATGCTCATAGTAGCGCCTGGGTATTTGATACTGGTTTTGTTGCTCATATTTGCAACTCGAAACAGGGGCTACAGATTAAACGAAGATTGGCTAAGGACGAGGTGACGATGCGCGTGGGAAATGGTTCTAAAGTCGATGTGATCGCCATCGGCACGCTACCTCTACATCTACCGTCAGGATTAGTTTTAGACCTGAATAATTGTTATTTGGTGCTAGCGTTGAGCATGAACATTATATCTGGATCTTGTTTGATGCGAGACGGATATTCATTTAAATCAGAGAATAATGGTTTTTCTATTTATATGAGTAATATCTTTTATGGTCATGCACCCTTGTTGAGTGGTCTATTTTTGTTGAATCTCGATTGTAGTGATACACATATTCATAATATTGAAGCCAAAAGATGCAAGGTTAATAATGATAGTGCAACTTATTTGTGGCACTACCGTTTAGGTCATATTGGTGTAAAGAGCATGAAGAAATTCCATGCTGATGGTCTTTTGGAATCACTTAATGCTTGCGAACCATGCCTCATGGGCAAGATGACTAAGACTCCATTCTCCGAAACAATGGAGTGAGCAACTGACTTATTGGAAATAATACATACTAATGTATGTGGTCCGATGAGTGTTGATGCTCGTGGCGGGTATCGTTATTTTCTAACCTTCACAGATGATTTGAGAAGATGTGGGTATATCTACTTGATGAAACATAAGTATGAAATATTTGAAAAGTTCAAAGAATTTCAAAGTGAAGTGGAAAATCAACGTAACAAGAAGATAAAGTTTCTACGATCTGATCGTGGAGGTGAATATTTGAGTTATGAGTTTTGTCTTCATTTGAAACAATGTGGAATAGTTTCACAACTCACGCCACCTGGAACACCACAGCGTAATAATGTGTTCGAACGTTGTAACCGTACTTTATTAGATCTGGTGCGATCTATGATGTCTCTTACTGATTTACCGCTATCGTCTTGGGCTTATGCTTTAGCGACGGCTGCATTCACGTTAAATAGGGCACCATCTAAATCCGTTGAGATGACTCCATATGAATTGTGGTTTGGCAAGAATCCTAAGCTGTCGTTTCTTAAAGTTTGGGGCTGCAATGCTTATGTGAAAAAGGTTCAACCTGATAAGCTCAAACCCAAATCGGAGAAATATGTCTTCATAGGATACCCAAAGGAGACTATTGGTTACACCTTCTATCATAGATCCTAAGGCAAGATATTCGTTGCTAAGAATGGATCCTTTCTAGAGAAGGAGTTTCTCTCGAAAGAAGTGAGTGGGAGGAAAGTAGAACTTAATGAGGTAGTTGTACCTTCTCTCGAATTGGAAAATGGTTCATCACAGAAATCAGTTCCAGTGATGCCTACACCAATTAGTGATGAAGTTAATGATGATGATCATGAAACTTCAGATCAAGTTACTACCAAACCTCATAGGTAAAGCAGAGTACGATCCGCACCATAGTGGTATAGTAATCATGTTCTGGAAGTCATGTTACTTGACCATGACGAACCTAAGAACTATGAGGAAGAGATGATGAGCCCAGATTCCGCGAAATGGCTTGAGGCCATGAAATCTGAGATGGGGTCAATGTATGAGAACAAAGTGTGGACTTTGGTTGACTTGCCCGATGATCGGAAAGCAATAGAGAATAAATGGATCTTCAAGAAGAAGACTGACGCTGACGGTAATGTTATTGTCTACAAAGCTCGAATTTTTGTGAAAGTTTTTTGACAAGTTCAAGGGGTTGAATCTGATGAGACCTTCTCACCCGTAGCGATGCTTAAGTCTATTCGAATCATGTTAGCAATTGCCGCATTTTATGATTATGAAATTTGGCAAATGGATATCTTAAATAAGAGTTGTATATGATGCAACCAGAAGGTTTTGATGATCCAAAAGGTGCTAACAAAGTGTGCAAGCTCCAGTGATCCATTTATGGACTGGTGCAAGCCTCTCGGAGTTGGAATATACGCTTTGATAGTGTGACCAAAGCATATGGTTTTATACAGACTTTTGGAGAAGCCTGTATTTACAATAAAGTGAGTGGGAGCTCTGTAGCATTTCTAATATTATATGTGGATGACATATTGTTGATTGGAAATAATACATAATTTCTGGATAGCATAAAAGGATACTTGAATAAGAATTTTTCAATGAAAGACCTCGGTGAAGCTGCTTAATTGGACTTTCACAAAGCACATACCATGATAAAGTTTTGAAGAAGTTCAAAATGGATCAGTCAAAGAAAGGGTTCTTGCCTGTGTTACAAGGTGTGAAGTTAAGTCAGACTCAATGCCCGACCACTGCAGAAGATAGAGAGAAAATGAAAGTCATTTACTATGCCTCAGCCATAGGTTCTATCATGTATGCAATGTTGTGTACCAGACCTGATGTGTGCCTTGCTATATGTTTAGCAGGGAGGTACCAAAGTAATCCAGGAGTGGAGCACTGGACAACGGTCAAGAACATCCTAAAATACCTAAAAAGGACTAAGGATATGTTTCTCGTTTATGGAGGTGACAAAGAGCTCATCGTAAATGGTTACGTCAATGCAAGCTTTGACACTGATCCGGGTGACTCTAACTACAAACCGGATACGTATTTATTTTGAATGGTGGAGCTGTCAGTTGGTGCAGTTCCAAGCAGAGTGTCGTGGCGTGATCTACGTGTGAAGTGGAGTACATGGCTGCTTCAGAAGCAGGAAATGAAGGAGTCTGGATGAAGGAGTTCATATCTGATCTAGGTGTAATACCTAGTGCATCGGGTCCAATGAAAATCCTTTGTGACAATACTGAAGCAATTGCCTTGGCGAAGGAATCCAAATTTCACAAGAGAACCAAACACATCAAGATACGCTTCAATTCCATCCACGATCAAGTCAAGGAGGGATTGATAGAGAAATGCAAGATACATATGGATCTGAATGTTGCGGACCCGTTGACTAAGCCTCTCTCACGATCAAAACATGATCAGCACCAAGACTCCATGGGCGTTAGAATCATTACTATGTAATCTAGATTATTGACTCTAGTGCAAGTGGGAGACTGAAGGAAATATGCCCTAGAGGCAATAATAAAGTTGTTATTTATATTTCCTTATATCACGATAAATGTTTATTATTCATGCTAGAATTGTATTAACCAGAAACTTAGTACATGTGTGAATACATAGACAAACAAAGTGTCCCTAGTATGCTCCTACTTGACTAGCTCGTTAATCAAAGATGGTTAAGTTTCCAGACCATAGACATGTGTTGTCATTTGATGAACGGGGTCGCATCATTAGAAAATGATGTGATGGACAAGACCCATCCGTTAGCTTAGCATAATGATTGTTTAGTTTTATTTCTATTGCTTTCTTCATGACTTATACATGTTCCTCTGACTATGAGATTATGCAACTCCCAAATACCGGAGGAACACCTTGTGTGCTACAAATGTCACAACGTAACTGGGTGATTCTAAAGATGCTCTACATGTGTCTCCAATGGTGTTTGTTGAGTTGCCATAGATCGAGATTAGGATTTGTCACTCAGTGTATCGGAGAGGTATCTCTAGGCCCTCTCGGTAATGCACATCACTATGAGCCTTGCAAGCAATGTGACTAATGAGTTAGTTACAGGATGATGCATTATGGAACGAGTAAATAGACTTGCCGGTGTTGATATTGAACTAGGTATGTGGATACCGACGATCGAATCTCGGACAAGTAACATACCGATGACAAAGGGAATGACGTATGTTGTTATGCGGTTTGACCGATAAAGATCTTCATAGAATATGTAGGAGCCAATATGAGCATACAGATTCCGCTATTGGTTATTGACCGGAGATGTGTCTTGGTCATGTCTACATAGTTCTCGAACTCGTAGGGTCCACATGCTTAACGTTTGATGACGATTTGTATTAGGAGTTATGTGATTTGATGACCGAAATTTGTTCGGAGTTCCGGATGAGATCACAGAAATGACGAGGAGTCTCGAAATGGTCGAGAGGTAAAGGTTCATATATTGTAAGGTTACATTCGGACACCGGAATGGTTTCGGGAAGTTTTGGAGTACCAGGGCCCCCCCCGGGAAGTTAATGGGCCAAACATGGGCCTTAGTGGAGAAGAGAGAGGGCCGGCCAGGAGGTGGCGCGCGCCCCCCTTGCCAATCCGAATTGGACAAGGGGTGGGGGCGCCGCCCCCCTTTCCCTCTCCTACTCCTTCTCTCTTTCCCCCTTTGCTACTCCGAAAAAGGAAAAAGGAGAGGGGAATCCTACCAGGACTAGGGAGTCCTAGTAGGACTCCCCACACTTGGCGCGCCCCTAGGGGGCGGCCTCCTCTCCTCCCCCCCCCCTTATATACGGAGGTGGGGGCACCCCAAAGGCACAACAAGTCTTCTCTTAGCCGTGTGCGGTGCCCCCTCCACAGTTACACACCTCGGTCATATCGTTGTAGTGCTTAGGCGAAGCCCTGCGCCAGTAACTTCATCATCATCGTCGCACGCCGTAATGCTGACGAAACTCTCCCTCGTCCTCAACTGGATCAAGAGCTTGAGGGACGTCATCGAGCTGAACGTGTGCTGAACACGGAGGTGTCGTACGTTCGGTGCTAGGATCGGTTGAATCACAAAGACGTTCGACTACATCAACCGCGTTACTAAACGCTCACGCTTTCGGTCTACGAGGGTACGTGGACACACTCTCCCCTCTTGTTGATATGCATCACCTAGATAGATCTTGTGTGATCTTAGGAAATTTTTTGAAATACTGCGTTCCCCAACACTTATCACCAGGGGGCAACCCGACAAGAAATTTCATAAATGCCCTTCTCTAATTCGACCGTTGTCAGGATAAGGATCCACTCGACAGCTGGCACGTGGCGCAGCAGCGGTCGGAATTTGAACTCTCAAATTCGTTAGGGCACTTAATTTCCTCACTTTTAGGCAGAATGCACTGATACGTCTCCAACGTATCTATAATTTTTGATTGTTCCATGTTGTTTTGTTATCAATCTTGGATGTTTTATAATCATTTTATATCATTTTTTGGTACTGACCTATTGACATAGTGCCAAGTGCCATTTCCTGTTTTTACCATGTTTTTACATCACAGGAAATAAATATCAAACGGAATCCAAATGGCACGAAACTTTACGATGATTTTTTATGGGCCAAAACAAAGCAGATGGGCCCTAGTTACACCTGGGGGTACCCCGCGGAGGGCACAACCCACCAGGGTGCGCCAGGAGGCCCTGGCGCGCCCAGGTGGGTTGTGCCCACCTCGGGTGCCCCCCGGACCGCCTCTTTGCTCTATAAATACCCAAATATTCCCAAAACCCTAGGGGAGTCGACGAAATATTCATCCAGCCGCCACAGAGTCCAGAAACACCAGATCCAATCTAAACACCATCACGGAGGGGTTCACCACTTCCATTGGTGCCTCTTCGATGATGTGTGAGTAGTCCTTTGTAGACCTTCGGGTCCGTAGTTAGTAGCTAGACGGATTCATCTCTCTCTCTTGATCCTCAATACAATGGTCTCTTGGAGATCCATATGATATAACTCTTTTTGCGGTGTGTTTGTTGGGATCGATGAACTTCGAGTTTATGATCAGATCTATGTTTTTATATCCATGAAAGTATTTGAGTTTCTTTGATCTCTTTTATGCGTGATCTCTTATAGCCTCGTATTTCTTCTCCGATATTTTGGTCTTGTCTGGCCAACTCGATTTATTTATCTTGCAATGGGAAGAGGTGCCCGGTAGTGGGTTCGATCTTACGGTGCTTGATCCCAGTGACAGAAAGGGAACCGACACGTATGTATCATTGCTACTAAGGAGAAAAAGACGAGATCTATATCTACCACCATATAGATAAACGGATCTTGTCTACATCATGTCATCGTTCTTATTGCATTACTCTGTTTTTCCATGAACTTAATACACTAGATGCATGTTGGATAGCGGGCGATGTGTGGAGTAATAGTAGTAGATGCAGGCAGGAGTCGGTCTACTAATCTTGGACGTGATGCCTATGTAATGATCATTGCCTAGATATCGTCATAATTATTTGAAGTTATATCAATTTTCCAACAGTAAGTTGTTCACCCACCGTTTGCTATTTTTCTCGAGAGAAGCCACTAGTGAAACCTACGCCCCCCGGGTCTTATTTCTCATATATTTTCCTTTGCGATCTACCTTTTCCTCTCTTTTATTTTGAGATCTATTAAACCAAAAATCCAAAAATACTTTGCTTCACTTTATTTTATTTGTGATCTATTTATCCAATCTTTTACAACCTTTCTCCCGTCAACTTGCCAATTTCTGGTGCCGTTACCCGGAAGGGATTGACAACCCCTTTAACACGTCGGGTTACGAGGTGTTTTTATTTGTGTGCATGTGTTGCTTACGTTGTGTTGCTTGGTTCTCCTACTGGTTTGATACCTTGGTTTCATAACTGAGGTAAATACTCTACCGTCGTTATGCTACATCATCCCTCCCTCTCCGGGGAAATACCGACGTAGTTCCAGCTGCCATCACGCACTAGCAAAATCCTAACTCCTCAGCATGACCAAATTCGTCTGCAACCAGATGAACTTCGTCACTGTCACAAGTAATTGTGCCAGCTGTACTGGAGATTTCCAAAGGCATCACTCAAAGCGGATTTTGTGTATAGGTTTGAATAGGTTTGAGCATCACTTTGGAAATGTGAAATATGATTCACCTAGACCCCCTTTAACTGTACGGTTTTCCTATGACTCGAAGAAGAAGAAAAGAAACTATAAAAACAAAGTCTTCAAGCTTGAAAGTCTTCACATCAATTTCTTCAAAGGTCGTACCAATTTCATCACCAATTTCTTCACTTGAAGAAATACTTTTTTGGGGGTCATCTTCCATGTGTTAAACCAAATCTTCTCTGTCACCTGTGTATAATCACAAACTCATTAGTTCCTCAACCTATTTGTTGTTAATACTCCAAAACCACTAAGGGGGCACTTGATGCACTTACAGAAACCCAGTTTGTCACATCTCAAGATTTGGGGTTGTGGGACTTATGTAAAATGTTTACAACCAAATAAGCTCGATCCTAAAGCAGACAAGTGTTACTTTGTAGGTTATCCCAAAGAAACAGTTGGGTATTCCTTCTACCAAAAGTTCGAAGACAAAGTGTTCGTCACTAAAAATGGACATTTTCTTGAGAAAGAGTTTCTCGCTAAAGAAGTGGGAGCATAGTACAACTTGATGAGATTACTGAATCTCCGGAAGTAAGGACTAATGAAACCGAATCTTTTCCATAGGTTATCCACACAACTGAACCAGAAGTTACTACACCAGTTGTAGAAACTCAAGTTAAGACTGTAACTGAACCACGCATGTCAGGAAGAGTTATTAAACCTCCTGGTTGGTTTCATAATGAAATATTCATCTTAGAGGAAGATGAACCTGCGCATTACAAGGAAGCAATGGTGGCGCCCTGCTCAAAAGAATGGCCCAAAGCCATGCAATCCGAAATGGAGTCCATGTATGAGAATCAAGTTTGGAACTTGGTTGAGCCTCCAAAGGGTGTAAAACCCATACAATTTAAATGGATCTTCAAAGGGAAAACAGATGCAGATGGTAATCCCACCATCTACAAAGAAAGGCTAGTTGCGAAAGGGTTTTCGCAAGTTGAGGGAGTTGATTATGATGAAACTTTCTCTCCAGTAGCAATGCTAAAGTCTGTACGGATTATGATGGCTATAGCTGCATATTTTGATCATGAGAGATGGAAAATGGATGTCAAAATTGCTTTCCTAAATGGAAATATGAAAGAGGATGTATACATGATACAACTAGAAGGTTTTGTCGATCCAAAGGATGCCAGAAAAGTGTGCAAGCTTCAAAGGTCAATCTATGGTTTGAAGCAAGCATCAAGGAACTGGAATCAACGTTTTGATGAAGTAGTAAAAGAGTTGGATTCATTAAAAATGATGAAGAAGCTTGTGTATACAAGAAGTTTAGTGGGAGATGTGTAGCATTTTTAATATTATATGTGGATGACATGTTATTGATTGGGAATGACATTAAGTATCTTGGCACAATAAAAGACTATTTAAAGAGTGTGTTTTCAATGAAGGACTTGGGTGAAGCTGCATATATATTGGACATAAAAATATATAGAGATAGATCAAGACATCTAATAGCACTAAGTCAAAGCATGTACATTGACAAGGTTTTAAAGATGTTTAAAATGGAGAATGCAAAGAAAGGTTTTCTCCCAATGTCACATGGCATAACACTTAGCAGAAATCAATGTCCCAAGATAGTTGGTGAGCGAGTGCAAATGAGTGGAGTACCATATGCCTCTGCAATTGGCTCCATCATGTATGCTATGATATGTACTAGACCAGATGTTTCTTATGCACTAAGTGTTAGTAGCAGATACAAGAGTGATCCAGGATTGGCTCACTGAACAGTAGTTAAGAATATTCTCAAGTACCTCAGAAGAACAAAGGATATGCTCCTTGTTTATGGAGGTGATGAAGAACTCGTTCTAAATGGTTACACCAATGCTAGCTTCATGACTGATATAGATGACTATAAATCTCAGTCAGGTTATGTTTTTACACTTAATGGTGGTGTGGTTGTTTTGAAGAGTTTCAAACAAAACATTGTTGCGGATTCTACGATAGAAGTAGAGTATATTGCGGATTCAAAAGCTTCAAAGGAGGCATTCCAGATCAAGAAGTTTCTTGAAGAAATTGATGTTGTCCCAAGTGTGATGAATCCAATGGCCCTCTATTGTGATAATAGTGGTGTCGTTGCTCAAGCAAAGGAACCAAGATCACACATGAAGACCAGACACATTGAATGCAAGTATCACATTGTCCAACAATATATTGAGAAGGTCCATGTGAAGATTCTCAAGATTCACATGGACTTGAATGTGTTAGACCCGATGATGAAGGCTCTACCACAAGCAAAGCATGAGCAACACCGGATAGCCATATGTGTCAAAGAGAGTACGTAAACTAGATTATTGACTCCAGTGCAAGTGCCAGACTGTTGGAAATATGCCATAGAGGTAATAATATTCGTATTATTATGTTTCCATATTCATAATTAAAGAGTTTATATTCTATGCTATAACTGCTATGATCCTAGAATATGCGATAAAGTGGAAAACTCCGTATGCACGTGTGGAATGATAAGCGGTAAAATAAATGGTTCCTAGTCTCGCCTCTAATACTAGCTCAACTGTTATTGGTGATCACGTTTTCCAGATCTTAGGGTATCATAAGTGTAACGATAGTCCTAAAACAACATTGGCATTATGACGTTGGAAGAACGATCGTATTGAACTGACCCAATCTTGCTTGTTATGAATTGAGTTAATATTGTCTGCATTCAATTGTAATAGCACAGAGTGTCAACTTGTGAAATTGCTCCCTAGACCACGAGAATATTGTGGTCACTTCTTACCATACGATGGGCTTTGGGGTTGCTCAAACGTCACCTGTAACACGGCGATCATAACGACAACTTATAGGTTCATCAGAAAGTTTGACAAGTGACCGGGTAGCTCAAGAGTGGGATTTGCTCCTCCGATGATGGAGAGATATTCTTAGTGACCTCACGGTGAGATGGCACCAATCATCATCTAGCCAGACACACGTGACTTCGTCATGAGGATGCCGGAACACAATAACGAGAAAGAAGAACAAAACCGGTAATGAGGATTTTGGTATAACGAGCATAGTGATGACTCAGGAGGATACCGGTGCATCCTGGGTTTTGTGAAGTATCGCGAAACAAAGGGGACATCACATGATAACCTAAGGTTCACTCGAATCATTCGTGTGCTCATAGGGACCGATACGGACGTCCACGGTCCCGCTGCCGGTCATTGAACGAAAGGTTTCGTTCATGTCTATGGGTTACCAAACCTAAAGGTTCACAAGTATACCTGGCTATCTTCCGGGGCGCACTTTGGGCCGGGCCTAACAAAGCCCAAGGCAAAAAAACCTAGGCTCGAGCCCGGCTTGGCCCGGCTGTCGGGGCTATTTTTTAGGCCCAAGCCCGGCCTGACAAAGATAAATCCTGCTGGGCCTTGGGCCGGGACCCTTCCCTAAAACGTGAAAATGCCAAGCCCAGGCCCGGCCCAACATGTGCTTTGGGCTCAAAATTCAGGCCTAGGCCCGGCCCATGGGCAAGACCGGGCCAGGCCGGGTTGTGCTTTGTCGGGTCGGGTCGGGTTGGGTATCCCATGGCCAGGTATAGTCACAATCTTAAGGAAATCATGATCTACTGAGTGTTAGTAGGACGGGAGTCATGATAATATATTTGTGGAATTCTTTCATGAATATTAGGAATAGTTCCAAGAGGATCTGAAGCGTTTCGGGGTCATCGGAAGGGTTTCAGAGATTATCGGGTAATACCGGGTACTGATAAATTATATATATGTGGAAAATGTTTTTGAAGATGTTATATATATATAATAGTATAGAGGTATTTAGAACATTTTATATGTAATTCAAATATCAATGGGCCTAAAAAGGCCAAGAGGTGGAAGGCAACTTGGGCCACAAGGTCCCAAGTAGAAAGGCGCCCCCCTTTCCTTGTGTGTGTGTGGGGGGGGGCAAATTTAACTACTCCTCCCCTTTGGCCGGCGCCCCAAGGGGGAATTTTCCCCCTTGGTGGCTGGCCTCTCCTCCTCCAACCTATATATACTAGGGGGTTTTGCTCTATTGGATACACCATTTTTGGAGCCTCCTGTAGTTCTTCTAGTTCATGTTCTAGTTGGTCCTAGTTGACTAATTAGAGCGTGGCTAATCCTCTTGTCCTCATAATTATAAGCCTAGTGTGGTTCTAATCTCCTCCCTCTAATTCTCCGGCTACGATTAGCTTTGGACGATGAAGCGTTGCCAGATTGTGAAGGTTGCACGTTTGCAACCAAGTAGAGAGGCCATGCTTTCCGTCTTCGGTTCAAGGGACTATTCGTGGGTGCTACGAGGTGTAGTGACCCGATCCCAATGGACCGGAGTCTATGTGCTTCTGTGTCATCCCTGGATTGGTATGCTGACACACAGTACTCGAGGAATTATAACAGAGTTCAATCACACACTTTATTACACCGGGGTCCTCAAAAGAGTATTCATTACAATAATATGGTTCAAGGCCATCTAAGTAAAATAACCGCGGAAGCTTTGATGGTAAATGAGTCCATCCAACTCCATGGCAAAACTGGGTGCAGAACAATGACCTATCGCACCTTACTCTGCGTCTAAAAAATCTGCAACATGAAACGTTGGAGCCACAAAGGGTCAATACATTGAATGTATTGGCAAGTCACACCCAGAGCAGGACAACAGACCTATCATCTACATGCAAGGATATAACAAGTGGATAGCTCTAAGGTTTATTTTGCATAAAGCCAGTTTTGTCCTACTTCTACTCACTAGCCAAATTTTATTCCTTTACATTTTTATTAACCTATTGTTAAATTGGACCGCCTCCAACTTAACCCACCTATGAGAGCCCACGAGGATCATAGGTTCCCAAATTGATATTTCCATGAGAGCCCCCGGGGATCATGGTTTAATTAAACCCACATCAGAATAATTATTTGGGATGAGAAGATATTCCAGAGGTTTCAAGTCCAGTTGCTCAAAGTTGTCTGTAACCGGGGACACGACTAATCATGATTAGTTTGTACACTCTGCAGAGGTTTGCACACTTTTCCCCACAAGACTCGATCTCCTCCGTTGAAATCCTCGCACTGCCTGATGTTTGAGAACCGGATGATCGAGACATAGTCTTTCCGAAGAGGTCCCCTTAACAGATAGATAGGCCGGTACACCTACAATTCCTCTACATCTGCTAGCCTATCATGGAAAGGTTTCCCACAACTTACTCAACTATGCCAGAGCCCATAATGGCTTGTGGCTGAACACGAAAGCTACTTGATATGAAACGTGTCCAACCTTTTTGAACCTGGGCGGCATTCCTCACCTTTTCCTGAGTAATGCAGAGCCTTTCGGAGGATACATACTTGTCGACTGGTCCCGACAAACCTTTCCGCCCAGATGATTGATTAATTGGTATTGCAGAGCCTCTGAGGAAATACAATACCTATAAGTTGTTAATGTAGTCATTGTTTAAGTTCTCTCACAACTTTCATGAATCACATGATACCCAATCCACGTCTACCATAGCATGGCTAAGCAATAACTACACTATAACGATACCCAAAGTGGCGGCAAAAACTATCAGGATCAGGCTAAACATATGGCTATCCTATCTGGCTTTAACATAGCATAGTAGTCCTACACATGCATACTACTGTGTTCATACAGGGCACTACATGCAAAGTAAAAACAGGAGATTGGTATGATCAAAAGTGCAAACTTGCCTGTTAAAGTTGATGAAGTACTCCGCACTCAAAGTCCTGACAATTCTACTCTTGGCACTACGGACAATCTAGCGTGAGAAAGCAATAACATACATAAGCACTCATGCATAAGATTCAAAGAAAAGATCTCGGAAAACTTCGAAAACAAGCAAATAACTCTTGCGAACATAAAACAATTCCCAACAATACTAAAATTGTGTGTATTAGATTTTAAAATAAAGTTTTGGTCAAGAGCTTTGATTTGCAAAAAGAATCAACTCAAACGGAGTTACGAAACTCAAGATACGATCAAAAGAAGTTCAAATTCAAATCTATTTGAATTCAAATTTTAAAACTTTCAAAAATAAAGTTGAGTTGGTTTTATGGATAGGTGAGATCATACTTAAGATTTTGGTGTTGGTTTCATCAAATTTGGACAAACGATCAAAAAATAGTGATCGTTTGAAAAATAGGGGCTAAACTGTAAGAAAAACTATTTGCATATGGGTCCCTGGCCACGTGACAGAAAACTAACGGACGAACGTCTGCTACAGAAACTTAACCGATGAAACTGTTCGCTACAGAAGCTAAACTAATGAATGTTCACTAAATAAATAAATAAAACATTTCAGAAAAAATGAAACGATCTGGATCATCAGATCCAGATCGGACGGGCGAGGGGAGGTGACGGTTACCGGTGGTGGAGATCGCCGGCGACGGGGAATAGCGGCGGCAGCTTCGGCAACGGCGGTCGGCGCGGGGCGGCGGTGGCTACGCAGGAGGTGGCGCGGTGGAGCAACGGCGGGGATGCGATGCGGCTTGCGGCGGCGGCGGCTCCGGTGGTGGGCGATGCGTGCAGCGGCGGCGGCGATCTGGGAGGCGAGAAGGGGGTCGGGGTCCGGCTATTAAAGGCCAGGGGAGGGGCAGCGGTGGCTTGGGCAAGGGGCAGCAAGGAGGAGGAGTCCTCCTCGGTCACGGCGGCGGCGGCGTACGCCGGCCGGACACCAGCTCGGTGTCGGGAACGAGCCGCGGTTGGGCTGGCCTAGCGCGGTCGGTTAGGCCTCTCTTTTTTTAAAACAGACAACAAAACAATAAAATAAAAATAAACCATAGATAATAAAAATGATATATAGGCATATTATATATCAAAAAATTTAGAAAAAGATTTTCTAGAACATGAACATATTTTTAGAGGCAAATAAATTCTATCAAAATTTAAATAAAGAAAACAGTGCTACTGGTTCATTTAAAAACCAAATAAAAATATTTTAAAATACCAAAATGATTTCAAACTCATTTTTCTCCACTTTTCTACGGCAGGGAATCATTTTACCCTATTTTTCATATATTTTATTTTTGGAGAAAAGTAATTTGAATAAAAACCAAATAACTCCAAATTGAAAGTGGGTTTTCAAAATAACTTCAAAGGGACTTTCAATTTGATTATTTGAAACTTTCAACTCTCTTTCTTAGCATTTGAAGAAGTCATTTTATCTTCTTTCATGAAACTCATTGAGTTGCATAAAGTTTCTGAATTTGGAATTTTCAAACGGAATTCAAATCTTTTCAAAACCCTTTTCATTTATTTAAATGGAAGAAGTTAGATCATCTTCACTCTAGGGTTTTGTGATGAAATGAATTTTAATTCATGAAGATCATAAATGCAAGGTGAAAGTTTGGGGAAGTCATTTCATTCCCTCGCATTCAACTTTCAAAAAGTTTTGAATTCCACTCAATTTCGCACAACAAATCACACAAGCAATCATTATTACTTAATTAATATAACATTCCAAAATTTAGAATTTTGGGATGTTACACGAGGGGTCATTCATCGATGGTTCGAAGGACTCCAAGTACGATCTACACCGACATGTTCTTCTTCCGCTTCAACTCAGTGACGGTAACGATCGTGATCCCTACACGTTATGCATCTTCATATTGATCTTGGGTGATCGTAGGTGCGATTTTTTTGTTTTCTACTACATTTCCCAACACTAGCATCATCACGAGTATCATTTATAATAGAAGCAGTATCATCAAGTATAGCAGTATCATCGAGTATTTGGGACATATCAGATTGAATAGCAGGTGGTGGTGTCACAAGTCTACTTAAAATATAAGGTGAATCAAGTGCGGAGCTAGATGACAGTTCCTTACCTCCCCTCGTCTTAGAGGGTACGCTCTTGGTCTTAGAGTCTTTCAGATTCTTCATAGTGGTCAAAAGATATATAATTCCCGAATGAACTCAATAAATAGAGCTATGCTCCCCGGCAACGGCGCCATAAAATAGTCTTGATGAACTACAAGTATAGGGGATCGCAACAGTCTTCGAGGGTGGTATTTCACCCAAATTTATTGATTTGACACAAGGGGAGCCAAAGAATATTTATGAGTCTTAGCAGTTGAGTTGTCAATTCAACCACACCTGGAACGTAATTTCTTTGCATCAAAGTGTTTAGTAGCATAGCAGTATGATAGTTTGATGGTATTAGTAACAGTAATAGTAGTAGTAGTAGTAACAGTAACAGTAGCAGTTTTGTAGTGATTGTAGCAGCGACAACAATAGTAGTAACTTAGCAAAGACAATATGAGCATAGCATAGGCATTGGATTAGTGGTGGATATTTGTATGGATGACATTCATCATGTAACAATCACAACCTAGAGCGATACACAATAGCTTCAATTCATCAATTCTATCTAGGCATGTATTCCGTATATAGTCATACATGCTTATAATAAGAATTTGTAGGACATCTTTTGTTCTCCCGTGGTAGCGGGGTCCATAAGCTAATATAAGGGTAATTAAGGCCTCATTTTAATAGAGAACCAGAACAAAGCATTAACACGTGGTGAATACATGAACTCCTCGAATTACAGTCATCCCCGAAGAGTATCCCAGTTATTGTCACCTTGGGGTCTATGGTTCAGAACAATAACAAGTGCATACAACTAGCAGATATTATCTAGAACTCAAATATATTGATGAAAATATAAAGGGTTCAGATCTAAAATCATGACACTCGGGCCCTAGTGACAAGCATTAATCATAGCAAAGTCATAGCAACATCAGTCTCAGAACATAGTGGATACTAGGGATTAAGCCGTAACAAATTGACTCGATTAAATGACAAATCTCATCCATCTACATCATCGTCCAACAAGCATACGAAGGAACTACTCCCCCCTGGTGGTGAGCATCATGGAATTATTGATGAAGAAGGGTTGATGATGACGACGACAATGAATCCCCCTCTCCGGAGCCCCGAACGAACTCCAGATTAGCCCTGCCGATGAAGAATAGGGGGTAGCGGCAGCTCCATATCGCAAAACGCGATTGAACTTCTTCTCTTATTTTTTTTCTCAGGAAGACAAAATTTATAGGCTTGGAATTAGGTCAGACGGCCACATGTCGGTCCCACAAGACACACCCTGTTGTCTTGTGGACAGCAAGTGGTCCCCCTCCGATGGATCTTTGTTCCAGTATTTTTATTTATTCAATAAAAAAATTCCGCAAAGTTTTTTCTGATTCCAAGAACTTTTATTTATGCACAAAAACAACACCATGGTAGTTCTGCTGAAAACAGCATCAGTCCGGATTAGTTTCATTCAAATCATGCAAATTAGAGTCAAAATAAGAGCAAAAGTGTTTGAAAAAGTAGATACGATGGAGACGTATCAGGCCACCCTTGTGGCCTTTCCCCGTATCACTATTTGAGTTGCAAAATTAAACCCAACTAATGCACACATTTCCCACTACTGATTACTCATCTAATGTGGCCCAGATTAGAAAATTAAACATAGAAAATTATGCATCTATAAATCGAAACAGGCATCCAAAATCTGAATATAAAACTAAATGATTCTAATTCAATCACCTAGTTTGAGAAATGGTTTGACCTTTCGACAGACCTTGCTAGATATGGATACTACTTCTAGGTGTTAGCTATTGTTTACCAATTCACAATGGTGCATAGAAAGTATAATGAAAGTGTTGATCGTGTGAAACACATTAGTTCATATTATTTGCTTGAAACAGAGTCGTGCTTATTCTTACATGTTACATGTTTTGCAAAACTATTATACAATCTTTGAGAGAATGCTCACTATAGTAAACTTGACTCACCAAGATTGTGTATATGATAGTCCTCTCTCCTCAACCTACCCCTGTCGCTCGCCCAATAAAAGGAACAAGGGAAAACATAATGTCAGAATTAATACTCAATTTTTTGTAGCCTTAATCCATACTTAAATATAAACGTTTAAACTTAAATGATTCTACCTTTTGTAATGTGAATGTACTAATCCAACATAATAAAATCCAGTAGCCCAAAACCTAAGAGTCAAGATTCCTATGGCGGTCGACGTTCCCGTCGTGGCACAACAGTGAAGAGGGCCCCTGCTAGGAACAAGAAAACAATGAAGGCGGATGTGGTGCGAGATAAAGAAAGAAAAATACTATATTATATATAGTTCAGGAATTTGTGGTGTAATAAGTTGGTTGTGTGCTTAAAAAACACGGTTTGTGTGCTATTTGATCTCGTCGAGGAGGAGGTAGCATGTCTCTTTAAAGGAGACATGTCCTAGAGAGAGTTTTGACCAGATGAAGCTTCTCTAAGGTGGAGTAGGGCCCAAACTTTTCCTATGTTTGTCCTTATAATTTTTATCGGTCCACACTTCTTTCAGCTGGGAACACGTACCTCTTCTCCCGGAGAGTACTTGGTGCACTAGGGCTCATGGTGCACCTGCTTTCTGTTGATACTTTTAAATGTCTAAAAAATTGTGAATCGGATCACAAAAATTCCATCACAAATTAGAAATATAAACCGGCAAACAAAAATGATAAATTTGTTGTCAATAGCAACGATGTGCTAAATTTAAAGCCCAAATTACATTTGACACTATTTAGTGTCATAATTGTCTATTTTCTTCTCGACCATTTTCTGAATGTTAATTTGAAAGTTGATGACATGTTAGAATCCAAATATTATCTATGCCTTATATATTAAGATGTTAACTAGGAAAAGGTGCACCAAGTATGAGGCCCCGACAAACCACATATCCCCCCCCCCCCCCCCCCCCACCACCACCACCACCACACACACACACAGGGAAACTTCATTAACTAAACAAACCCAACACGACATATTACACGGTTGAAAGTGAAACAATCATACGGTTTGATTCATCCTTTTTAACTCTGTGGCTTCTAGGAATAGATCCATTTTGACACGCTCGTTCAACTTTTTTGGTTGACGTCGTGTACAAGTATACTCTGTCTAAATATCTTCCCCCTTTTGTTTTTTTCGCGTACTAGTTTTGTTTCAAGTCAATTTGTCTAAACTTTAACCAAATTTATATTTAAAATATCAACACCTACAATAAAAATAAAGACCCTATAATTTTTTTATGATGTATCTAATGATATTGATTTGGCATTGTCAATATTGATACTTTTTTTATAAACTTGGTCAAACTTTAGAAACTTTGACTTAAGACAAACCTAATATATGAAATAAAAAGAAACGGAAGGATAATCCATCCTTTGAACATCTCCAAAAGCTCTTGCATGCGTAAAAAAAACACGGTTTTCTTTACGAAATCCCCGCCCTCTCGCCCCAACTTCCCCCACATGTACAGGAAGACGATCCTTCCCGTAAAATTTAGGTGAGTTGCAACCGCCTGAAGTTTCACACCGTGCCGCCCCGCACCTCCGCGCTCCCTTGCCACCATGCGTCGCGTAGCGATGGTGGCTGCCACCGTCACACATGTCACTGACTTGAAGCCCTAGACTATTAGGTAGGCTTTTATTGGACGATATAAGAAAAAAGGGAAAGATGTTTATGTGAACTAAGAAAAGACGCCACATGACTACTTTCCCAAAATTATACAAATATCTCGTAAAAACCATTTTCACGAGGAGGTTTTTACATGAGCTATGGCCTATGGGAGATGCTCTTATGCGCATCGTATGTTGTTTGATGGGAAGATTCCCCGTAAGATACGTGCCACCATTGTTGCAATTATTTTTCTTCAACGGAATATTCCTTGTCACATGGATATGCTACAATGCTAATGCTACTGCTAGAGTAGCAAGGCATCCAACAAGGGCCTCTTTCAACGAACAAACGCTTTATGTTAGTAAAACTCTCTGGACCGCTAAAATCCACCCACAAATTACAACAGACAATCTTTCTGCCGCGCAGTTTATATATACACATAGTTTTTATTTCCACCAAGAGAAGACCGTACGTCGGGGATCCCATTAGCACATCCTCTCGTGGTGCAACGAGACAAGAACAGGACATATCCGCGTACGCACATGGCACCGACGAGACCTCCAAGCCTCGAGTGTGGAGTCCCTGTAGATTGGCATGTCTTCTTCGTCGCTGCTTTCGTATGCCATCTCCTTCACCCAGGCACAGTGGTTTGGGAGAATTAAAAACTTGATTTGGATTGGAAAACGGGGATCACACATGGAGATTACGCGAGGAACATCTCCTAGATCCCCGTGGGAAACGAGTACTAGCGTCTTGGAAAATATACAAATTACACAAAGCAAAATCTGTCCATGACTGGCTAGCATGGGTTCGAAATCCTCACGTCAGCTTGAAGATTAACTTAGAGCGCCAGGCAAGTGGGCACCAGCTGCAAACTACTGACAAGCTGACCACCGATTTGGCACGGCCGGGAACTGACAGAGTTTGGACACGTTCGTTCTCCACTTCACGACTCGTAAGCAAGTCGTTTCCGACAAGTTATGAGAGCATGTAAATACACTCTCTCGCGGTGATCGGGAATTGGACGAAGAGCGGTGCCGTGCGTGATGCTTCGGCGATCGGCGTCACGTTTGGAAGTGAAGGCGAGGCACAAGGAGAAAAAAAAATCAAACTACACACACTGCCGAGCTACGTGTGAGAGAGGGTGAGCTCCATCGACGCATGCATCTACAAAGCTCCATGGATGTGATGCCGATGTTTCGACGAGTGCACGAAGCCACGAACCAGCCTCCTACGTAAAGCATAACTTTATTTAGCGTTACAGTGACTTCTGTTTTTGTGTTGATTACAGGCGCGGCAGATTAGAGGAGGATTTCGGCTAAATTACTTCACTCAACGGTGCACGGAATGCATTTGTTTTTTTTTCTTCAAAACGAAGGTAAAAAATTTGCCTCATTGATTAATTAAGCAGAAGAAAATTATCTAATTAATTAATGAAAAACCGGGCGAAAACCGATACAACTTGTAAAGAGCCTCGTAGATCATTCCAGTTCATCAACGGGCCCGAATCACGCCGAGCGTGTGGCCTGCCCAGCCTCCAGCGCGCCCGATATGATGGTCCTCCAGGAAGTTCGTGCTTGACGTGCACTGTGCGTGTAGCAGCAACACAGCGACAGGTAGGAGTAGAGCATCATCCATCCATCCCCACGTACGTTGAGGGCCAAGGGACGAGAGGCTTCCGTCTCCGTGCGCCGTGACATCGCCCACCAGACTTTCTTGTCAATGGAAAGATGGGGCGAGAGCCCCATGGAACTCTGATGTCACGGCATGCCGCTTTCTCGCTAAACCAAAATCTTGCACGGCGTACTAGTTATTCGGATGTCAGGAATCTTTGGACACTGCTATGCTAGCTGCTAAAGATCACTCTGACCTAATGCGACTGTCTTCTAATCTTTCTGATCCGAATACAGGATACCTATCGTGTGACTATGTGTTGAATTAACGCTGCATGGAGTTGATGCTTGTATTCCATTTCACAAGAAGAAAAACGTACGACACGTTGCGCCGTCAGTTCTCCACAAAAGCATTTTAGCCGAGAAAGTAGCTTTGGACCTAAACCAGGACGAGCTCCACCTCCAGACTCGCCGAAGAAGAGAGAGCCGAACCGATCGATCAGAGTGGACAAAATACGGGGGCGGTCAGGCGGCCATGTTTTGTACATCTCGTACATAATTCTGGGGACAGATTGGCACGGAGGCGCGCGCTACGTGCCAAGCTTCTCTCCGGCGCCAGCAAGTGAGGAGCGATCGACGGACGGCACGGCAGCTTGTCCGTGGCAGATTCTTCCTGGACAGACGTACGTATCAATCACATGGATGGAGAAGTGATCAGATTGTTGTGTTGCGTAAGCAAGTGAGAAGAGTGTACCACACCGGAGAAAGTTAGTACACGAACATGCTATATATGTATGCAAGCAAATCGTACGACAAGGGGCCAAAATGATATGTGTGTGTGATACAGTGATACGCGGAAGAAAAAGAAAGGAGTGGGTTAACCAACCACACCCAAAGCAGAACGGAATTTAGGCATGCAATCATATCACATGGTGGTGCTCGTGGACGGACGCAAGATGGGTGATTAATCGCTGACTGGACTGGCCCCCACAACAAATCAACAAACGGAAGCTTTCTCTTCCCCCTTAAACTGATGAAGGCGACGCAAATCAATAGAAACTTCACACGGCTGATCGCAAGGAACCCTCTGTTGCTTGGAGAAATAAAATTTTCCTTAGGAGGCGTACGTACGTGTTCTTATCAGGATGGTGGCAAACTCGGAAAAAGAACACGAGTTCTCCTGCATAAGATAATTTCGATTAAAATGTTAAATTTCTTACACACATATGCATGAAGGTAAGAAGCTGAAGGCAATTCTAGTTAAAAAAATATTATTCCCTCACCCTACATTAAGTGCTGCAGATTACACGACGTGAATCAAACTGGGTTTTTCAAATGTGAAATGTACAGCAAACCTCATTCTTCAGTTCCATGACAGACATGCCCCCATAGCGACTTTGGATGCCATGAAAAGAGAAAAAAAGAAAAGAAAAAGAGAAGCAGTTAGGTCGCAAGTGTAAGAATTTGATGTGGTAGATGGAGCCAAGGATCTCTTAAAAGACTGATTTGTGACACTACTGAACAGTTGCATTACATCATATCTTATCTGATCCTAACAGAAGTACAAACCTGTGCAAATTTCAAATGAACATACTCTAAGAATATATTTGACAACCCCACTGCCCTGTGACACCGGCATATAGAAGATTAAAGAATTACAGTGTCTTAGATAAGCACTAAGCAGTGGAAGGAAGTCAAACTAATAATTGGATGGGTTAGCAGCTACTCCCTCCGTCCGGAAATACTTGTCAGCGAAATGGATGTATCCAGACGTATTTTAGTTTTAGATACATCCATTTTAATCCATTTATGCGACTAGTATTTCCAGACGGAGGGAGTACCTGCCATGGAAAATAAACAACCAACGAAATTGCCTACTGATAGGAAGCTGCGGATATCTACTGGCATATTCCAGCAATGATTTTATCTGTTTCTTCATCAGCCTCAAAACCATCTTTTTTCATGCGATCAAGTAAATCTGACACTGGTTGTCCTGCATGAACATATGTCTCCAGTAAAATGTGGTAAACATCCCTTGTCAAAGGTACTAAATTCCGTAGCATGCTTGCCATCTCCTCGGCTGCTTCAACATTCTTTTGCTCCATGAAATGTTCCAGGCTCATTAGCACATTTGTTAGGTCAGGTTCCCATCGAGAAGACGCACAAGCAAGAGCTTTCCTTGTCATATCCACCGCCTTCGACACCTGGCCGTCCTGGAAAAATCCACTAGCCAACCTATACCAAGTACCACGGTGAGGTGTCCTCCCTTTGGCGATAGCTTCATCCAGGAGAGCTTCTGCCTTCTCCATAAGACCTTTGGCGCAGTAAGCATTTAGCAGTAAGTTTGTTAAGTGGATATCATGGTGAACATACCTACTTTCCCACTCTCTAAAGGCTTTCTCAGCACTATCAATGTCATTCATCTTAAGCAGCCCACTTATCCTGCACATGTACATCGAGTTGCATACCGGCACTTTGGACTTGTAGACATTCCAAACCCGGTCTGCCTCACTACTCATTCCCAAATCAGCAAACATGGAAAGCAAGAACCCATATGCAACCCTCTCATCCTTCCGACCTATCTGCTTTTCTGATTCCTGGATAGCTCGCAAGGCCTTTCCTTGCTGCCCGGCTTCCATGAAAGCCCTGGCTACAATGGCATGTGAGTGCCAATTCACGATCTTCGGGTCGACCTTCTTGATAATTTCCTCAATGCCATCAAAATTCCCAGCAGCTGCAAGCACCGTCAACAGAATGTTGATACTGAACACATCAGGCTTGATGCCGCTCTCTTCCATGGTCCTGTACATGGTGTGCACCCTCTCAACCTGCCCGGTCTCCCAGTAAAGCTTCATCATCACATTGTAAGGATATGATCTCATCATTCCCAAGTCCTGCATCTCCGTGAAGAGCTTTTCGGCCTCGTCGACGGACTTTGCCTCCGCATAGCATTTCAGGAGGGATCCGTAGCAATGAGATTTCTTCACCTGGATCGACAAGCTCTTCCAGTAGTTCACGGCACTCTCGAGGCCTTGCACCTTGCTGATCAGCTCCAGCCGGTACGCGACGTCGCCAGGCGACAGGTACATGTACCGCCGGTCGGTCATCCACATTGACAGCTGCAAGAACACAAAGAATGAGCGAGTGGGGTGCGCGCACAGGGAGTATTCGCTTCGGGGTTGGGGTGATTGCGACCTCGAGCGCGTGGGAGAAGCGGCGGAGGCGGACGAGCTTCTTGACGATGCACATGAGGTTGTTCTTCTCGACGGCCCGGCCCTCCGTGACCGCCCATTGCTCCAGCACGGGAGTCAGCGGGAGGTTCGGGTTCCATACGGCAGTGACGCGGCGGTAGAGTGAGTCGGCCAGCGGGCGCCGCGGTGGATGGGGCAAGGCTGCGGAGGTCTCGGCGGCCGTGGACAGGCGTCGGAGCAGGCAGCCGCGAGGAGGGAGGAGGCGGTGCATGGTGGCGCGGCCGCTCCGGCGGTTCGATGCCGGCGGAGGGGAGGGGGGGGTGAGGGTTTGGGAATGGGGAATGGGCTCAGATGGGCCTTGTGCTGAATGGGCTTCAGGGTGGTTAATCCGAAAGGAAGGGGGGAGAGCGAAGAATCAGCGAGAGGAGAAAAGGAAAAAGGACTGTTTTGAAAATACAAAAATATAGGACCCCGATATCGCGCGGAAGTTCGGGGACAGGAGGAGCCAGATCGAACATTTTGAGGATAAGACATGCCCAGTGAGCACAAACTACCGTCACGCCCCGTCCTGGAGCGGTCGGGCCAGCCCCAAATCGCCCCTATCCATCCGAGAGTCGTCGCGCCCACCCCAAACCGTCATGCCCCGTCCTGAAGCTGTCGCTCCCACCCCAAACCGTTGTGCCCCATATTGGAGCCGTCGCGCCCGCCCAAAACTGCCATGCCCTGTCCCAGAGCCATCACATCATTTAACTTTTCTTCTGTGGCCACTTCCTCGAGCTGCGCCGCGTCGGCGATGCCCTGGCTCCTGCGGGAGCAAAGCTCCTGGGTGATGGCGGCATCCTCAAAGCGCCACTGATATCCGCTGCCGCTACCTTTTGAGCTTGTGTTGGTTTTCTCATGAAGAGAAAAGGGTGATGCAGCAAAGTAGCGTAAGTATTTCCCTCAGTTTTGAGAACCAATGTATCAATCCAGTAGGAGACTACGCAACAAGCCACCGAATACCTGCACAAACAAACACCAACTTACAAGCAACGCGATAAAGGGGTTGTCAATCTCTTAACAATTATTCGCAAAGTGAGACCTGATAGAGATGGATAAACGGTAAAGTAATATTTTTGGTTTATGGAACGGAAAGTAAAGATTGCAAAAAAAGTAAATATGAAACTAGAATTGTAGATCAGAAACTTATATGATGAAAAATAAACCCGAGGACCATAGGTTTCACTAGAGGCTTCTCTCAAGATAGAAGTTATAACGGTGGGTGAACAAATTACTGCCGAACAATGGATAGAAAAGCGCAAAATTATAACGATATCTAAGGAAATTATCATGAATATAGGCATCACGTCCATGTCAAGTAGACTGAAACGATTCTGCTGTTGGGGAACGTAGCAGAAATTCAAAATTTTCTACGCATCACCAAGATCAATCTACGGAGTAATCTAGCAACGAGGGGAAGGAGAGTGCATCTACATACCCTTGTAGATCGCTAAGCGGAAGCGTTCAAGTGAACGGGGTTGATGGAGTCGTACTCGTCGTGATCCAAATCACCGATGATCCTAGTGCCGAACGGACGGCACCTTCGTGTTCAACACACATACAGCCCGGTGACGTCTCCTACGCCTTGATCCAGCAAGGGGAGAAGGAGAGGTTGGGGAAGACTCCATCCAGCAGCAGCACGACGGCGTGGTGGTGGTGGAGGAGCGTGGTACTCCAGCAGGGCTTCGCCAAGCACCGCAAAAGACAAGGAGGGAGAGGGGTAGGGCTGCACCAAGAAGAAGATTGAATCGTGTCTATGGCAGCCCAAAACCTCAAGTATATATAGGGGGAGGGGAGGGGCTGCGCCTCCACCTAGGTTTCCACCCCTAGGGGTGGCGGCCAGCCCTAGATCCCATCTAGGGGGGCGGCCAAGGGGGGAGAGAGGGGGGCGCACCACTAGGTGGGCCTTAGGCCCATCTAAGCCTAGGGTTTGCCCCCTTCCACTCTCCCTTGCGCCTTGGGCCTTGGTGGGGGGGCGCACCAGCCCACCTGGGGCTGGTCCACTCCCACACTTGGCCCATGAAGCCCTCCGGGGCTGGTGGCCCCACTTGGTGGACCACCGGGACCCTCCCGGTGGTCCCGGTACATTACCGATAAAACCCGAAACTTTTCCGTCGACCAAAACAGGACTTTCCATATATAAATCTTTACCTCCGGACCATTCCGGAACTCCTCGTGATGTCCGGGATCTCATCCGGGACTCCGAACAAAATTCGGTAACCGCGTACATACTTTCCCTATAACCCTAGCATCATCGAACCTAAAGTGTGTAGACCCTACTGGTTCGGGAGACATGCAGACATGGCCGAGAAAACTCTCCGGCCAATAACCAACAGCGGGATCTGGATACCCATGTTGGCTCCCACATGCTCCACGATGATCTCATCGGATGAACCACGATGTCAAGGACTTAATCAATCCCGTATACAATTCCCTTTGTCTAGCGGTACGATACTTGCCCGAGATTCGATCGTCGGTATCCCGATACCTTGTTCAATCTCGTTACTGGCAAGTCTCTTTACTCGTTCCGTAACACATCATCCCGTGATCAACTCCTTGGTCACATTGTGCACATTATGATGATGTCCTACCGAGTGGGCCCAGAGATACCTCTCCGTTTACACGGAGTGACAAATCCCAGTCTCGATTCGTGCCAACCCAACAGACACTTTCGAAGATACCTGTAGTGTACCTTTATAGCCACCCAGTTACGTTGTGACGTTTGGCACACCCAAAGCACTCCTACGGTATCCGGGAGTTGCACAATCTCATGGTCTAAGGAAATGATACTTGACATTAGAAAAGCTTTAGCATACGAACTACACGATCTTTGTGCTAGGCTTAGGATTGGGTCTTGTCCATCACATCATTCTCCTAATGATGTGATCCCGTTATCAATGACATCCAATGTCCATGGTCAGGAAACCGTAACCATCTATTGATCAACGAGCTAGTCAACTAGAGGCTTACTAGGGACATGGTGTTGTCTATGTATCCACACATGTACCTAAGTTTCCTATCAATACAATTCTAGCATGGATAATAAACGATTATCATGAACAAGGAAATATAATAATAACCAATTTATTATTGCCTCTAGAGCATATTTCCAACAGTCTCCCACTTGCACTAGAGTCAATAATCCAGTTCACATCGATATGTGATTAACACTCAAGGTCACATCCCCATGTGACTAACACCCAAAGAGTTATGGGTTTGATCATGTTATGCTTGTGAGAGAGGTTTCAGTCAACGGGTCTGCAACATTCAGATCCGTATGTACTTCACAAATTTCTATGTCATCTTGTAGATGCAACTACTACGCTACATTTGGAGCCATTTAAAATAATTGTCCTACTTGGAGCTATTCTAAATTGTTGCTCCATTATACGTATCCGGTATCTCTACTCAGAGCCATCCGGATAGGTGTTAAGCTTGCATTGACGTAACTCTTTACGTCGAACTCTTTATCACCTCCATAACCGAGAAACATATCCTTATTCCTCTAAGGATAATTTAGACCGCTACCTGGTGATCCACTCTAGATTACCTTTGTACCCTCTTGCCAGATATGTGGCAAGGCACACATCAGGTGCGGTACTCAGCATGGCATACCGTATAGAGCCTATGACAAAAGCATAGGGGACGACCTTCGTCCTTCCTCTTTCTTCTGCCGTGGTCGAGCTTTAAGTCTTAACTTCATACCTTACAACTCAGGCAAGAACTCCTTCTTTGACTGATCCATCTTGAACACCTTCAAGATCATGTCAAGGTATGTGCTCATTTGAAAGTACCATTAAGCGTTTTGATCTATCCTTATAGATCTTGATGCTCAATGTTCAAGTAGCTTAATCCAGGCTTTCCATTGAAAAACACTTTCCAAATAACCCTATATGCTTTCCAGAAATTCTACGTCATTTCTGATCAACAATATGTCAACAACATATACTCATCAGAAATTCTATAGTGCTCCCACTCACTTCTTTGGAAATACAAGTTTCTCATAAACTTTGTATACACCCAAAATCTTTGATCATCTCATCAAAGCATACATTCCAACTCCGAGATGCTTACTCCAGTCCTTAGAAGGATTGCTGGAGCTTTGCATACTTGTTAGCATCTTTCAGGATTGATAAAACCTTCCGGTTGTATCACATACAACCTTTCCTCAAGAAAATCGTCGAGGAAACAATGTTTTGACATCCTATCTGCAATATTTCATAAATAATGCAGTAATCGCTAATATAATTCCAACAGACTCTTAGCATCGCTACGAGTGAGAAAGTCTCATCGTAGTCAACTCCTTGAACTTGTCGGAAAACATCTTAACGACAAGTCGAGCTTTCTTAATGGTGATACTTACCATCATTGTCCGTCTTCCTTTTAAAATCCATATGTACCTAACAGCCTTACGACCATCAAGTAGTTCTTCCAAAGTCTACACTTTGTTTTCATGTATGGATCCTCTCTCGGATTATATGGCCTCGAGCCATTTTGGAATCCAGGCCCACCATCGCTTCTCCATAGCTCGTAGGTTTATTGTTGTCTAGCAATATGACTTCCAAGACAGGATTACGTACCACTCTGAAGTAGTATGCATCCTTGTCATCCTACGAGGTTTGGTAGTGACTTGATCTGAAGTTTCATGATCACTATCATAAGCTTCCATTTCAATTGGTGTAGGTGCCATAGGAACAACTCCATGTGCCCTGCCACACACTAGTTGAAGAGGCGGTTCAATAACCTCATCAAGTCTCCACCATCCTCCCACTCAATTCTTTTGAGAGAAACTTTTCCTCGAGAAAGGGCCCGATTCTAGAAACAATCCCTTATTGCTTTCGGATCTGAGACAGGAGGTATACCCAACTGTTTTGGGTGTCCTATGAAGATGCATTTATCCGCTTTGGGTTCGAGCTTATCAGCCTGAAACTTTTTCACATAAGCGTCGCAGCCCCAAACTTTTAACAAATGACAGCTTAGGTTTCTCTAAACCATAGTTCATACGGTGTCATCTCATCGGAATTACGTGGTGCCCTATTTAAAGGGAATGTGGTTGTCTCTAATGCCTAACCCATAAACTATCGTGGTAATTCGATAAGAGACATCATGGTATGCATCATATCCAATAGGGTGCAGTTATGATGTTCGGACATACCATCACACTATGGTGTTCCAGGTTGTATTAGTTGTGAAACAATTTCCACAATGTCTTAATTCTGTGCCAAACTCGTAATTCAGATATTCATCTCTATGATCATATCATAGATATTTTATCCTCTTGTCACGACGATCTTTCAACTTCACCCTGAAATTACTTGAACCTTTCAATAATTCAGACTCGTGATTCATCAAGTAAATATACTCAACATCTACTCAAATCATCTGTGAAGTAAGAACATAACGATATCCACTACACGCCTCAGCACTCATTGGACTGCACACATCAAAATGTATTACTTCCAACAAGTTGCTTTCTAGTTCCATTTTACTGAAAACGAGGCTTTCAGTCATCTTGCCCATGTGGTATGATTTACATGTCTCAAGTGATTCAAAAACAAGTGAGTCCAAACGGTCCATTTGCATGGAGTTTCTTCATGCATATACACCAATAGACATGGTTCGCATGTCTCAAACTTTTCAAAAAACGAGTGAGCCCAAGGATCCATCAACATGGAGCTTCTTCATGCATTTTATACCGATATGACTTACGTGGCAGTGCCACAAGTAGGTGGTACTATCATTACTATCTTATATCTTTTGGCATGAGCATGTGTATCACTATGATCGAGATTCAATAAACCATTCATTTTAGGTGCAAGACCATTGAAGGTATTATTCAAATAAACAGAGTAACCATTATTCTCCTTAAGTGAATAACCGTATTGCGATAGACATAATCCAATCATGTCTATGCTCAATGCAAACACCAATCTCGATGGTAGAGGGAGCGTGCGATGCTTGATCACATCAAGCTTGGAAAAACTTCCAACACATATTGCCAACTCACCTTTAGCTAGTCTCCGTTTACTCCGCAGCCTTTTATTTCGAGTTTACTAACATTTAGCAACCGAACCGGTATCTAATACCATGGTGCTACTAGGAGTACTAGTAAAGTACACATTAACACAATGTATATCCAATATACTTCTATCGACCTTGCCAGCCTTCTCATCTACCAAGTATCTAGGGTAATTCTGCTCCAGTGGCTGTTCCCCTTATTACAGAAGCACTTAGTCTCGGGTTTGGGTTCAACTGTGGGTTTCTTCACTAGAGCAGCAGCTGATTTGCCGTTTCACGAAGTATCCCTTCTTGCCCTTGCCCTTCTTGAAACTAGTGGTTTCACCAACCATCAACAATTGATGCTCCTTCTTGATTTCTACTTTTGTGATGTCAAACATCGCGAATATCTCAAGGATCATCATATATGTCCCTGATATATTATAATTCACCATGAAGCTCTAGCAGCTTGGTGGTAATGACTTCGGAGAAACATTACTATCTCATCTGGAAGATCAACTCCCACTCGATTCAAATGATTGTTGTACTCAGACAATCTGAGCACAAGCTCAATAATTGAGCTTTTCTCCCTTAGTTTGCGGGCTAAGAAAATCGTCGGAGGTCTTATACCTCTTGACGTGGGCACGAGCCTGAAATCCCAATTTTAGCCCTCGAAACATCTCATATGTTTCGCGACGTTTCAAAACGTCTTCGGTGCCTCAACTCTAAACCGTTTAACTAAACTATCACGTAGTTATCAAAAAGTGTATGTCAGATGTTCGCAACATCCACAGACGACGTTCGAGGTTCAGCACACTGAGCGGTGCATTAAGGACATAAGCCTTCTATGAAGCAATGAGGACAATCCTCAGTTTACGGACCTAGTCCGCATAATTGCTACTATCAACTTTCAACTAAATTTTCTCTAGGAACATATCTAAATAGTAGAACTGAAGTGCGAGCCACGACATAATTTGCGAAGACCTTTTGACTATGTTCAGGATAATTAAGTTCATCTTATGAACTCCCACTCAGATAGACATCCCTCTAGTCATCTAAGTGATTACATTATCCGAGTCAACTAGGCCGTGTCCGATCATCACGTGAGACGGACTAGTCAACATCGGTGAACATCTTCATGTTGATCGTATCTACCATACGACTCATGCTCGACCTTTCGGTCTCTTGTGTTCCGAGGCCATGTCTGTACATGCTAGGCTCGTCAAGTCAACCTAAGTGTTTCGCGTGTGTAAATCTATCTTACACCCGTTGTATGTGAACGTTAGAATCTATCACACCCGATCATCACGTGATGCTTCGAAACGACGAACTTTCGCAACGGTGCACAGTTAGGGGGAACACTTTCTTGAAATTTTAATGAGGGATCATCTTATTTACTACCGTCGTTCTAAGAAAATAAGATGTAAAAACATGATAAACATCACATGCAATCAAATAGTGACATGATATGGCCATCATCACTTTGCTCCTTTTGATCTCCATCTTCGGGGCTCCGTGATCATCATCGTCACCGGCATGACACCATGATCTCCATCATCTTGATCTCCATCATCGTGTCTTCATGAAGTTGTCTCGCCAACTATTACTTCTACTACTACAGCTAACGGTTAGCAATAAAGTAAAGTAATTACATGACGTTTATGTTGACACGCAGGTCATTAATAAATTAAGACAACTCCTATGGCTCCTGCCAGTTGTCATACTCATCGACATGCAAGTCGTGATTCCTATTACAAGAACATGATCATCTCATACATCACATATATCATTCATCACATCCTTTGGCCATATCACATCACAAAACACTTGCTGCAAAAACAAGTTAGACGTCCTCTAATTGTTGTTGCAAGTTTTTACGTGGTTGCTATAGGTTTCTAGCAAGAACGTTTCTTACCTACGCCAAAACCACAACATGAATTGACAATTTCTATTTACCCTTCATAAGGACCCTGTTCATCGAATCCGATCTGACTAAAGTGGGAGAGATAGACACCCGCCAGCCACCTTATGCAACTAGTGCATGTCAGTCGGTGGAACCGGTCTCACGTAAGCGTACGTGTAAGGTTGGTCCGGGCCGCTTCATCCCACGATGCCGCCGAATCAAGATAAGACTAGTAACGGCAAGATAATTGACAATATCGACGCCCACAACTATTTTGTGTTCTACTCGTGCATAGTAACTACGCATAGACCTAGCTCTGATACCACTGTTGGGGAACGTAGCAGAAATTCAAAATTTTCTACGCATCACCAAGATCAATCTATGGAGTAATCTAGCAACGAGGGGAAGGAGAGTGCATCTACGTACCCTTGTAGATCGCTAAGCGGAAGCGTTCAAGTGAACGGGGTTGATGGAGTCATACTCGTCGTGATCCAAATCACCGATGATCCTAGTGCCGAACGGACGGCACCTCCGTGTTCAACACACGTACAGCCCGGTGACGTCTCCTACGCCTTGATCCAGCAAGGGGAGAAGGAGAGGTTGGGGAAGACTCCATCCAGCAGCAACACGACGGTGTGGTGGTGGTGGAGGAGCGTGGTACTCCAGCAGGGCTTCGCCAAGCACCGCAAGAGACAAGGAGGGAGAGGGATAGGGCTGCGCCAAGAAGAAGATTGAATCGTGTCTACGGCATCCCAAAACCTCAAGTATATATAGGGGGAGGGGAGGGGCTGCGCCCCCACCTAGGTTTCCACCCCTAGGGGTGGCGGCCAGCCCTAGATCCCATCTAGGGGGCGGCCAAGGGGGGAGAGAGGGGGGCGCACCACTAGGTGGGCCTTAGGCCCATCTGAGCCTAGGGTTTGCCCCCTTCCACTCTCCCTTGCGCCTTGGGCCTTGGTGGGGGGGGGCGCACCAGCCCACCTGGGGCTGGTCCACTCCCACACTTGGCCCATGAAGCCCTCCGGGGCTGGTGGCCCCACTTGGTGGACCACCGGGACCCTCCCGGTGGTCCCGGTACATTACCGATAAAACCCGAAACTTTTCCGTCGACCAAAACAGGACTTTCCATATATAAATCTTTACCTCCGGACCATTCCGGAACTCCTCGTGATGTCCGGGATCTCATCCGGGACTCCGAACAAAATTCGGTAACCGCGTACATACTTTCCCTATAACCCTAGCATCATCGAACCTTAAGTGTGTAGACCCTACTGGTTCGGGAGACATGCAGACATGGCCGAGAAAACTCTCCGGCCAATAACCAACAGCGGGATCTGGATACCCATGTTGGCTCCCACATGCTCCACGATGATCTCATTGGATGAACCACGATGTCAAGGACTTAATCAATCCCGTATACAATTCCCTTTGTCTAGCGGTACGATACTTGCCTGAGATTCGATCGTCGGTATCCCGATACCTTGTTCAATCTCGTTACTGGCAAGTCTCTTTACTCATTCCGTAACACATCATCCCGTGATCAACTCCTTGGTCACATTGTGCACATTATGATGATGTCCTACCGAGTGGGCCCAGAGATACCTCTCCGTTTACACGGAGTGACAAATCCCAGTCTCGATTCGTGCCAACCCAACAGACACTTTCGGAGATACCTGTAGTGTACCTCTATAGCCACCCAGTTACGTTGTGACGTTTGGCACACCCAAAGCACTCCTACGGTATCTGGGAGTTGCACAATCTCATGGTCTAAGGAAATGATACTTGACATTAGAAAAGCTTTAGCATACGAACTACACGATCTTTGTGCTAGGCTTAGGATTGGGTCTTGTCCATCACATCATTCTCCTAATGATGTGATCCCGTTATCAATGACATCCAATGTCCATGGTCAGGAAACCGTAACCATCTATTAATCAACAAGCTAGTCAACTAGAGGCTTACTAGGGACATGGTGTTGTCTATGTATCCACACATGTACCTGAGTTTCCTATCAATACAATTCTAGCATGGATAATAAACGATTATCATGAACAAGGAAATATAATAATAACCAATTTATTATTGCCTCTAGGGCATATTTCCAACATCTGCATCTACTACTATTACTTCACACATCGACTGCTATCCAGCATGCATCTAGAGTATTAAGTTCATAAAGAACGGAGTAACGCATTAAGCAAGATGACATGATGTACAGGAATTAACTCAACCAATATGATGAAAACCCCATCTTTTTATCCTCGATGGCAACAATATAATATGTTTTGGTTCCCCTTCTGTCACTAGGATTGAGCACCGTAAGATTGAACCCAAAACTAAGCACTTCTCCCATTGCAAGAAAAACCAATCTAGTTGGTCAAACCAAATCGTTAGTTCGAAGAGCCTTGCAAATATATCAAATCATGCATATAAGAATTCAGAGGAGATTCAAATAATATTCATAGATAAACTGATCATAAATCCACAATTCACCGGATCCCGGCCAATGTTCAAGAAATCGTTAACTGGTGGCTGTTCGGTCGGTTTAGGAGTAACGAATAATCGATGAATCGGCCCATTAACTAGATTAATCGGTCGACCATTAATTGGTAGATTGAATGGAAACTTGCTAACATATATGTAGATTTTTTATGTATTATACCATACTCTCATGCTCCCAGCTATGTAGTATACCAAAACATGCTGCTATGCACATATGAAAAGCGTAGAGAAGAGGTAAAATTATTAATCCTAGCTATTAAGGAGCGGGATGGTGCTGGAAAGGGTTACGGGCCAAAAAATTGGGCTTTTTTTGTCCACCTATTAATGGGCCAGCAGAGATTAATCGGCATGACAACTGATTAATCGATCTAACTGGCCAATTAATCGGCCTAACAAGTTAACACGGTGAACAGGTGTTATTCGATTCGGTCATGCTGCGAGTAGCGATTAACTGGCCTGTTAACTGAAGGTGAATTCTTAAACATTGATCTCGGCAAACACAACACAAAAGAGTATTACATCGAATAGATCTTCAAGAACATCGAGGAGAACATGGTATTGAGAATCAAAGAGAGAGAAGGAGCCATCTAGCTACTAGCTATGGACCCGTAGGTCTGAAGTAAACTACTCACGCTTCATCGGAGAGGCAATGGTGTTGATGTATGATACGTCTCCAACGTATCTATAATTATTTATTGTTCCATGCTGTTATATTATCAATCTTGGATGTTTTATAATCATTTTATAGTCATTTTATATCATTTTTTGGTACTAACCTGATACATCTCCAACGTATCTATAATTTTTGATTGTTCCTTGCTGTTATATCATCAATATTAGATGTTTTATAATCATTTCATAGTCATTTTATATCTTTTTTGGTACTAACCTATTGACATAGTGACAGGTGCCAGTTATTGTTTTTTGCCTATTTTTTACATCACAGAAAATCAATACCAAACGGAGTCCAAATGCAGTGAAACTTTACGGAGATTTTTTATGGACAAGAAGACACCTAATGGGCCAAGGCAGCGCCTGGGGGGTGTTTCGAGGAGAGCACAACCCACCAGGGCGTGCCTGGAGGCCTAGGAGCGCCCTGGTGGGTTGTGCCCACCTCGGGTGCCCCCCGGACCACCTCTTTGCTCTATAAATACCCCAATATTCCAGAAACCCTAGGGGAGTCGACAAAAATCAATTCCAGCCGCCGCAGAGTCCAGAACCATCAGATCCAATCTAGACACCATCACGGAGGGGTTCACCACTTCCATTGGTGTCTCTCCGATGATGCGTGAGTAGTTCTTTGTAGACCTTCGGGTCCGTATTTAGTATCTTGATGGCTTCCTCTCTCTCTCGTTTGATCCTCAATACAATGGTCTCTTGGAGATCCATATGATTTTAACTCTTTTTGCGGTGTGTTTGTTGGGATCAGATGAAGTTTGAGTTTTTTATGATCAGATCTATCTTTTTATATCCATGAAAGTTATTTGAGTTTCTTTGATCTCTTATATGCATGATTGCTTATAGCCTCGTATTTCTTCTCTGATATTTGGGTTTTGTTTGGATAACTTGATATGTTTATCTTGCAATGGGAAGAGGTGCTTTGTAGTGGGTTCAATCTTACGGTGCTTGATCCCAGTGACGGAAAGGGAACCGACACGTATGTATCGTTGCTACTAAGGATAAAGCGATGGGGTCTATCTCTACATAGATAGATCTTGTCTACATCATGTCATCGTTCTTATTGCATTACTCCATTTCTCCATGAACTTAATACACTAGATGCATGCTGGATAGCGGTCGATGTGTGGAGTAATAGTAGTAGATGCAGGCAGGAGTCGGTCTACTAATCTTGGGCGTGATGCCTATATAATGATCATTGCCTGGATATCGTCATGATTATTTGAATATCTATAAATTTCCCAACAGTAATTCGTTTACCCATCATTTGCTATTTTTCTCGAGAGAAGCCACTAGTGAAACCTACGGCTCCCGGGTCTCTTTCTCATATTATTTACCTTTGCGATCTATTTTATTTGCCTTTTATTTTCAGATATACTAAACTAAAAATACAAAAATACTTTGTTGCAATTTATTTTACTTGGCGTTCGATCTATCAATATTTATAACTCTCTCATGTCCGTTTGCCAATTTCTGGCGCCATTACCTGAAAGGGATTGACAACCCCTTTTACATGTCGGGTTGCGAGTAATTGTTATTTGTGTGCAGGTGCTGTTTACGTTGTGTTCCTTCATTCTCCTACTGGTTCGATAACCTTGGTTTCATATCTGAGAAAAATACCTACCGCCGCTGTGCTGCATCATCCCTTCCTCTTTGGGGAAATACCAACGTAGCTTCAAGCGACATCAAAAGGAATTTCTGACGCCGTTGCCGGGGAGGATCAAGTCAAGATAGTCTCATGTCAACGCACCAATTTCTGACGCTGTTGCCGGGGAGGATCTTCAACATATACCAGGTTCCTAATCCCAAATCTCATCTCCTCACAATTTACATTATTTGCCATTTTCCTCTCGTTTTCCTCTCCCCCACTTCACAAAAAATTGCCGTTTCATTCGCCCCTCTTTTTAGTTTGCCGTTTTCCTGTCGGATCTATCCTTTGCTTGCAACCATGAGTGATTTCGGTATGGCACCAACAGATGATGGCCTGACTCCTAAGATTGGACGTACGGGCAGTCTGGATGCTAAAACTTTTATCTTAGGGGCAAGGGAATGTTATGAGAAAGGAACGTATCCAAGAATTTTTCAATTGTGTGGGAAATCTAAGTCTCAATGATGCTCATATACTTAGAACTACTAGATCTTATGCGGATGCTATTTCAGCACTAGTTCTGAAACTTGAAAGTAAAGTTGTACATACTCATCCTACTTTGAAAGATTGTTTTTTGAGCTCCCTGTTATAAAGAACCCTAAGGCTAAAAAGTTGGTCACTCTCGTTCTTATGAATGAGTTTGACTACATCATACGGGAAGCTAGGGAAATCTTTGATTTTTATGGTATGAATCATGAAAAGCTAGTGATAGATGAAATTCTTTACAATAGTGATTATGTGTTAAGACATTTTCTTGGAGATAATAAAATCTTTGATGAGAATCTTAAAAAGAAAGTCCCCATTCTAGATGTAATTCAACAAGTTTTCAATAATGTTAATCAACATTACTCTTGGATTGTTGCCAGAAATCAACGTGGTTATGATAATGGACAACTTAACAATGCTAAGGTTTCTATGGATAATATGTTCTATGTTGTTTATACAAAACCCCATGATGAAAAGACCTCTAAGGGAATTAAGAAGGGAGATGACAAAACTTACATCCTTGCTTTATGCCTAGCTAAGGGCGTAAAACTATAGCGCTTGTTGGGAGGCAACCCAATGAATAAAATTTATTTTTGCGGTTTGATTTATGTTCTTGAGTGTTAGCACAATTATGCTACTGTTATGATTGTGTTTTTTATGTTTTAATTAGTGTTTGTGCCAAGTAAAGCCTTTTAGGATCTTCTTGGGTGATAATTGTTTGATCTTGCTGAAAAAACAGAAACTTTTGTGCTCGCGAAAATAATTTTCACTTTTAACCAGAGAGCGATAAAATAACAGTTCCTTTTGCAGTAGATTAACATACAAATTGCGCAGGTCATCCTAATTCTACATAGTTTTTGGAATTACAGAAGCATTTGAATTATCCAGATTGCTACAGACTGTTCTATTTTTGACAGATTCTGTTTTCTTTGCGTTGTGTGCTTGTTTTGATGGCTCTATGGTTTTCTTTGATGAGTTTTTGCCATAGAAAGTTGGAATACAATAGATATAATGCAAGAACAAAATATGAATTGGTTTACTACAACACTTATAGTAGTGATTTGTTTTCTTATACTAACGGATCGCACGAAGGCTTTTGTCGAGTTTGTGTGATTGAAGTTTTCAAGTTTTAGGGTATCTTACGATGGATGAAGGAATAAGGAGTAAGAAGAGCCTAAGCTTGGGGATGCCTCGGCATCCCAAGCTATTATATATCCAAAATAGAGCAAGCAACTAAGCTTGGGGATGCCCCCGAGTGGCATCCCCTCTTTCTTCTAACGACCATCGGTATTTTACTCGAAGCTATATTTTTATTCGTCACATACTATGTGTTTTGCTTGCAGCGTCTTGTATGATATGAGTCTTTGCTTGTTTTATTTTGTGTTTTTAGTCTTCATTCCTTACTGGACACACCTTTTTGAGAGAACCAAAATTATGTCATGACTTGTTAGAATTGCTCTCTATGCTTCACTTAAATTTTTATGAGCTATGGACTTGCTCTAGTGCTTCACTTATATCTTTTTGAGCACGGTGTGCTTTAGTATTTTTGAAGAAATGCTCTCTTGCTTCACTTAGATTTATTTGAGTTAGTAAAATTTTCAAGAAATTCTCTCTTGCTTCACTTAAGTTAATTTGAGAGAAATAAATATTATGCTCATGATCTTCACTTATATTTGTTTGAGCATATCAAAAGCAACACATAAAAATTAGTCCCAAAGTGATGGATATCCAAGAAGGATATAATAAAAACTTCCATGAAGATCATTGGACAAAATAAACTTGATTCTTAGTAATATTTTTGAGATATGATGATGTGATATGCGAATCATCTTGATGAGTAATTATGCTTTAGTAAGAATATTGGTGTTAAGGTTTGTGATTCCCTATGCAAGCACGAAAGTCAATAGTCATGCAATGAAATTATATCCTACTTGTGGTGCATTATTTGGTGTTAATTATGCTTAATGCTTCCTTATGAGATTATTCATTTCTTGGTTGGTCGCTTCTCAATCTTTTGCTAGCCTTCATTTTGCACTAAGTATGATCACTACTTGTGCATCCAAAAACCCTTAAACCAGTTTTGCCACATGAGTCCACTACATCTACCTATATGCGGTATTCTTTATCCGTTCTAAGCAAATTTGTATGTGCCATATCTAATTTCAAAATAAACTTGTGTGTGTTCGTACCGCTCGCGGAGTGGTGAGGGGTGGCTAATATTTTCCATGCTAGATGTGTTATTCTCATGATGAGTTATTATTCACTTGTCATTGCACCAGAGTAAGGCAAAGGTATTAGAGATGCCCAGTCCCGAAATGAAAAATGATTTTAGTTTATGTTGTCAAATAATAAATTCCTTGAAAAGTGTTGGTATCAAAGGCACCCGTGGATATGGTTAGCCATGGAAAGTGAAAGTATGATGGAAAAAGGAATAAACTTTATTTTCTGATTGGGAACCGCCTATGATATATCTAGCATGGAAAGTGTTGGGAACTCTAAGTCGTTTTCGTTGGTGGGAAGGACACACCTCCCAAAATGTTTTTATCTCTAAGTTTTTTGCTTTGAGCTCTGGCACCTCCCAAATGATGATGCTTTGAGCTCTGGCACTTCCATTGGTGTCTCTCCGATGATGTGTGAGTAGTTCTTTGTAGACCTTCGGGTCCGTAGTTAGTAGCTAGATGGCTTCCTCTATCTTGTTTGATTCTCAATACAATGGTATCTTGGAGATCCATATGATGTAACTCTTTTTTAGGTGTGTTTGTTGGGATTGGATGAACTTTGAGTTTATGATCAGATCTATCTCTTTTTATATCCATGAAAGTTATTTGAGTTTCTTTGATCTCTTATATGCATGATTTCTTATAGCCTCGTATTTCTTCTCCGATATTTGGGTTTTGTTTTCGCCAACTTGATCTATTTATCTTGCAATGGGAAGAGGTGTTTTGTAGTGGGTTCGATCTTACGGTGCTTGATCCTAGTGATAGAAAGGGAACCAACATGTATGTATCGTTGCTACTAAGGATAAGATGATGGGGTCTATCTCTACATAGATAGATCTTGTATACATCATGTCATTGTTCTTATTGCATTACTCCGTTTCTCCATGAACTTAATACACTAGATGCATGCTGGATAACGGTCGATGTGTGGAGTAATAGTAGTACATGCAGGCAGGAGTCGGTCTACTAATCTTGGACGTGATGCCTATATAATGATCATTGCCTGGATATCGTCATGATTATTTGAAGTTTTATCAATTGCCCAACAGTAATTCGTTTACCCACCATTTGTTATTTTTCTCGAGAGAAGCCACTAGTGAAACCTACGGCCCCCGAGTCTCTTTCTCATATTATTTCCCTTTGCGATCTATTTTATTTGTCTTTTATTTTCAGATCTAGTAAACCAAAAATACCTTGCTGCAATTTATTTTATTTGGCGTTTGATCTATCAATATTTACAACTCTTTCACGTCCATGCCAATTTTTGGCGCCGCTAGCCGAAAGGGATTGACAACCCCTTTTACACGTCGGGTTGCGAGTATTTGTTATTTTTGTGTGCAAGTGTTGTTTACGTTGTGTTGTTTGGTTCTCCTACTGGTTCGATAACCTTGGTTTCATATCTGAGGGAAATACCTACCGCCTTTGTGATGCATCATCCCTTCCTCTTTGGGGAAATACCGACGTAGCTTCAAGCAACATCAATGTAGAAGCCCTCCGTGATCAATTCCCCCTTCGGTAGGATGCCGGAAAAGGCCCCAAGATAGGATCTCACGGGTACAGAAGGTTGCGATGGTGGTAAAGTTGTTTCTTGGCTCTCCTGGATGTTTTTGGGGTATAAGAGTATATATAGGCGGAAGAATTAGGTCAGGGGGGCTACGAGGGGCCCACAAGGTCGGGGGGGGGGGGCGCTCCACCCCCTGGGTGCGCCCTCCACCCTTGTGGCCGCCTCGAGGCTCCTCTGACTTGCACTCCAAGTCTCCTGGGTGTCTTTTGGTCCAAGGAAAATCATCGCGAAAGTTTTGTTTCGTTTGGACTCCGTTTGGTATTCCTTGTCTGCGAAACTCTAAAACAAGGAAAAAAACAGAAACTGGCACTGGGCTATAGGTTAATAGGTTAGTCCCAAAAATCATATAAAATAGCATATTAGTGCATATAAAACATCCAAAACAGATAATATAATAGCATGGAACAATCAAAAGTTATAGATACGTTGGAGACGAAGCATCCCCAAGCTTAATTCCTGCTCGTCCTCGAGTAGGTAAATGATAAAAATAGAATTTTTGATGTGGAATGCTACCTAACATATTTTATCCATGTAATTCTCTTTATTGTGGCATGAATGTTCAGATCCGTAAGATTCAAAACAAAAGTTTAATATTGACATAAAAACAGTAATACTTCAAGCATACTAACAATGTCTTCCCCAAATAGCATGGCCAAAGAAAGATTATCCCTACAAAATCATATAGTCTGCCTATGCTCCATCTTCATCACACAAAATATTTAAATCATGCACAACCCTGATGACAAGCCAAGCAATTGTTTCATACTTTTGATGTTCTCAAACTTTTTCAACTTTCATGCAATACATGAGCGTGATCCATGGATATAGCACTATAGGTGGAATAGACGGTGGTTGTGGAGAAGACAAAAAGAAGGAGATAGTCTCACATCAACTAGGCGTATCAACTGGCTATGGAGATGCCCATTAATAGATATAAATGTGAGTGGGTAGGGATTGCCATGCAACGGACGCACCAGCGCTATAAGTTTATGAAAGCTCAAAAAGAAAACTAAGTGGGTGCGCATCCAACTTGCTTGCTCACGAAGAGCTAAGGCAATTTGAGGAAGCCCATCATTGGAATATACAAGCCAATTTCTATAATAAAAAATTCCCACTAGTATATGAAAGTGATATCATAGGAGACTCTCTATCATGAAGATCATGGTGCTACTTTGAAGCACAAGTGTGGCAAAAAGGATAGTAACATTGTCCCTTCTCTCTTTTTCTCTTTTTTTATTTGGGCATTCTCTCATTTTTTAGCCTTTTTTCGTCCGGAGTCTCATTCCGACTTGTGGGGGGATCATAGTCTCCATCATCCTTTCCTCACATGGGACAATGCTCTAATAATGAAGATCATCACACTTTTATTTACTTACAACTCAAGAATTACAACTCGATACTTAGAACAAAATATGACTCTATGTGAATGCCTCCGGCGGTGTACCGGGATGTGCAATGAATCAAGAGCGACATGTATAAAAAATGATGAACGGTGGCTTTGCCACAAATACGATGTCAACTACATGATCATGTAAAGCAATCTGACAATGATGGAGCGTGTCATAATAAATGGAATGGTGGAAAGTTGCATGGCAATATATCTCGGAATAGCTATGGAAATGCCATAATAGGTAGGTATGGTGGCTGTTTTGAGGAAGGATATGTGGTGGGTTTATGGTACCGGCAAAAGTCATGCAGTACTAGAGAGGCTAGCAATGGCGGAGAGGTGAGAGTGTGTATAATCTATGGACTCAACATTAGTCATAAAGAACTCACATACTTATTGCAAAAATCTATTAGCCATCGAAACAAAGTACTACGCGCATGATCCTAGGGGATAGATTGGTAGGAAAATACCATCGCTCGTTCCCGACCGCCACTCATAAGGAAGACAATCAAAAAAAATAAACCATGCTCCAACTTCATCACATAACGGTTCACTATACGTGCATGCTACGGGACTCACAAACTTTAACACAAGTATTTCTCAAATTCACAACTACTTACTAGCATGACTCTAATATCACCATCTTCATATCTCAAAACAATCATTAATGAATCAAACTTCTCATAGTATTCAATGCACTTTATATGGAAGTTTTTATTATATCCCTCTTGGATGCCTATCATATTAGGACTAATTTTATAACCAAAGCAAATTACCATGCTGTTTAGAGACTCTAAAAATAATATAAGTGAAGTACGAGAGTTCATCAATTTCTATAAAATAAAACCACCACAGTGCTCTAAAAAGAATATAAGTGAAGCACTAGAGCTAATTTTGCCTAGCTCAAAAGATATAAGTGAAGCACATAGAGCATTCTAATAAATCACGATTCATGCGTGTCCCTCTCAAAAGGTGTGTACAACAAGGATTATTGTGGCAAATTAAAAAGCAAAACCACAAATCATACAAGACGCTCAAAGCAAAACACATATCATGTGGTGAATAAAAATATAGCCTCAAGTAAAGTTATCGATAGACGAAGACGAAAGAGGGGATGCCTTCTGATATGTCTCCAACGTATCTATAATTTTTTATTGTTCCATGCTATTATATTATCTGTTTTGGATATTTAATGGGCTTTATTATGCACTTTTATATTATTTTTGGGACTAACCTATTAACCGAAGGCCCAGTGCAAATTGCTGTTTTTTTTGCCTATTTCAGTGTTTCGCAGAAAAGGAATATCAAACGGAATCCAAACAGAATGAAACCTTCGCGAGGATCTTTTTTGGAACAAACGCAATCCGGGAGACTTGGAGTGGAGGTCAAGGAAGCAACGAGGCGGCCATGAGGTAGGGCGACGCGCCCAGGGGGGCTGATACGTCTTCGTCGTATCTATAATTTTTTATTGTTCCATGTCAATATTCTACAACATTTATATACTTTTGGCAACTTTTATACTATTTTTGGGACTAACATATTGATCCAGTGCCTAGTGCCAGTTCCTGTTTGTTGCATGTTTTTGTTTCGCAGAAAATCCATATCAAACGGGGTCCAAACAGGATAAAAACTGACGGAGTTTTTTTTGGAATATATGTGATTTTTGGGAAGAAGAATCAACGCAAGACGATGCCCGAGGGGGCCACGAGGCAGGGGCGCGCCCCAGGGGGTCAGGCGTGCCCTGGGTCCTCGTGGACACCCCGTAAGGCGGTTGGTGCCCTTCTTAGGCTACAAGAAAGCCAATATCCGGATAGAAACCGTGTTAAAATTTCAGCCCAATCGGAGTTACGGATCTCCGGGAATATAAGAAATGGTGAAAGGCCAGAATCTGGAACGCAGAAACAGAGAGAGACAGATCCAATCTCGGAGGGGCTCTCTGATGACCCACAAGTATAGGGGATCTATCGTAGTCCTTTCGATAAGTAAGAGTGTCAAACCCAACGAGGAGCAGAAGGAAATGATAAGCGGTTTCCAGCAAGGTATTCTCTGCAAGTACTGAAATAAGTGGTAACAAATAGTTTTGTGATAAAATATTTTGTCACGAGCAACAAGTAACAAAAGTAAATAAAGTGCAGCAAGATGGCCCAATCCTTTTTGTAGCAAAGGACAAGCCTGGACAAACTCTTATATAGAGAAAAGCGCTCCTGGGGACACATGGGAATATCATCAAGCTAGTTTTCATCACGTTCATATGATTCGTGTTCGGTACTTTGATAATTTGGTATGTGGGTGGACCGGTGCTTGGGTACTGTCCTTACTTGAAAAAGCATCCCACTTATGATTAACCTCAATTGCAAGCATCCGCAACTACAACAAAAGTATTAAGGTAAACCTAACCATAACATGAAACATATGGATCCAAATCAGCCCCTTACGAAGCAACGCATAAACTAAGGTTTAAGCTGCTGTCACTCTAGCAACCCATCATCTACTTATTACTTCCCAATGCCTTCCTCTAGGCCCAAATAATGGTGAAGTGTCATGTAGTCGACGTTCACATAACACCACTAGAGGAGAGACAACATACATCTCATCAAAATATCAAACGAATACCAAATTCACATTACTACTAATAGCAAGACTTCTCCCATATCCTCAGGAACAAACGTAACTACTCACAAAGCATATTCATGTTCATAATCAGAGGGGTGTTAATATGCATATAGGATCTGAACATATGATCTTCCACCAAATAAACCAACTAGCATCAACTATAAAGAGTAATTAACACTACTAGCAACCTACTAGCACCAATCCCGGACTCGGAGACAAGAATTGGATACAAGCGATGAACTAGGGTTTTGAGAGGATATGGTGCTGATGAAGATGTTGATGGAGATTGCCCTCTCTCGATGAGGGGAGCGTTGGTGATGACGATGGCGATGATTTCCCCCTCCTGGAGGGAAGCTTCCCCAGCAGAACAGCTCCGCCAGAGCCCTAGATTGGTTCCGCCAAGGTTTCGCCTCGTGGCGGCGGAGTTTCGTCCGAGAAGATGGCTTATGATTTTTCCTCATCGAAAGACTTCATATAGTAGAAGATGGTCATCGGAGGGCCACCAGGGGGCCCACGAGGTAGGGGAGGGGCGCGCCCCCCACCCTCGTGGGAAGGGTGTGGCCCCCCTGGTGAACTTCTTGCGCTTGGTATTTTTTTTATATTCTGAAAAAGTCTTCCATGAAGTTTCAGGACTTTTGGAGCTGTGCAGAATAGGTCTATAATATTTGCTCCTTTTCCAGCCGAGAATCCCAGCTGCTGGCATTCTCCCTCTTTATGGAAACCTTGTAAAATAAGAGAGAATAGGCATAAGTATTGTGACATAATGTGTAATAACAGCCCATAATGCAATAAATATCGATATAAAAGCATGATGCAAAATGGACGTATCAACTCCCCCAAGCTTAGACCTCGCTTGTCCTCAAGTGAAAGCTGAAATCAAAAAATATGTCCACATGTTTAGAGATAGAGGTGTCGATAAAAATAAAATACGGACATGAGGGCATCATGATCGTTCTTAGAACATCAACTTATATAATTCTTGTCATATGATTTCTTATGCTAGAGTAATAATTCAATCACAATTTCAAGTATGAATCGTAAACTTCATTGAAAACTAACAAACTATAATCTCAGTCATTGGAGCAATTGCAATTTATCATAACATAGGAAAGAGTCAATATATAAGAGCTTTTCAGCAAGTCCACATACTCAACTATCATATAGTCTTTCACTATTGCTAACACTCACGCAATACTTGTGGGTATGGAGTTTTAATCGGACACAGAGAAAGACATGGGCTTATAGTTTTGCCTCCCAACGTTTTACCTCAAGGGTAATGTCAACAATAATAGTTCATGAAAACTCACATCCAATTAGCCATATATACCAGGATCTTTCCAACATACTGTGCTTGCCAAAGGATAAAATGTAAAAAGGAAGGGTGAAGATCACCATGACTCTTATGCAAGGTAGGAGATAAAAGTAAAAGACATGCCCATTGCAGAGGGAAGCAGAGGTTGTCATGCGCTTTTATGGCTGGATGCACAAAATCTTAATGCGAAAGAACGTCACTTTATATTGCCACTTGTGATATGGACCTTGGTTATGCAGTCTGTCGCTTTTATTTCTTCCATATCACACGATCGTATAAAGCTTATTTTCTCCCACACTAATAAGTCATACATATTTAGAGAGCATTTTTTATTGCTTGCACCGATGATAACTTACTTGGAGGATCTTACTCAATCCATAGTTAGGTATGGTGGACTCTCATGGCAAAACTGGTTTAAGGGTATTTGGAAGCACAAGTAGTATCTCTACTTGGTGCGATGAATTTGGCTAGCATGAGGGGGAAAGTCAAGCTCAACCATGTTAGATGATCCATGACAATGTAATTTATCTCAGATGTAAGAAAACATAACCCATTACGTTGTCTTCCTTGTCCAACGTCAACTCTTTAGCATGTTATATTTTAATGAGTGCTCACAATCATAAAAGATGTCCGAGATAGTATATTTATATGTGAAGACCTCTCTTTCTTTATTACTTCCTATTAATTGCAACGATGACCAAAACTATGTTTGTCAACTCTCAACAACTTTTATTCATCATACCTTTTCTATGTGAGCTCATTACTCTCTATAAGATCCATATGATCTCTTTGTTTCTTTTTGTTTCTTTCGCTTCTCTTTTATTCACTTAAGATCATGGCAAAATTATCAAGCCCTTGACTCAACACTAATCTTTATTATATATAGCTCACGGACTCGATTACATAGAAGGATCATAAAGCAAAACTCACAACTAGATCATACTAAGAAATTTTATTCTACTAGATCAAGATATTACCAAAAGGATCGAACTAAGAAAAACGGTAAAGATAAAAGTGATGGTGATACGATACCGGGGCACTCCCCCAAGCTTGGCAGTTGCCAAGGGGAGTGCCCATACCCATGTGATTATGTCTCTCTTTTCGGGGGTGGTGATGTGATGTTCTTGGCGATGATGCCCCTCAGAATACGATTCTCCTCCTCGAGCTTATTGACTTGCTGCTTGAGGTCCATTATTTCCTTTCAGAGTTTTCCTATAAGAGACAAAGCTCCCTGCACCCAAGGGTGCTGCGTAGCTGCGGGAGAACCAGTGCCACTCTTTTTCATATTCTCATAAGAAAGAAATCTAACATTGGAAGGGATAATCGAGTTTGGAATAGCCGAGCTCTGCAGTTCTCCCATTGTGAATCCATCTCGGAAACGAGAAGTGACTTCTTGATCCTCTTCCATGGCATCTATCCTCTTCAATTCGGCCTCCATCTCTTCCTCCGTTGTTGGCCCAAAGAGGTCAACATTGTTGTTTGTCATTGATCTCGATGCTAGATGAGGCACCCAGCTCTCCCCAACTGACTCTTGTGAAGACATCTTGCTCTAATCTGCAGCAGCAACAACTCGAAACACAAACAGAGGGTAATTGCGTGATAAGGGAGTCAAAACCCCCAGGAGATTATATAATGAATTTTTATCGACCAAAATACGTGTCGTGTAAGAAAACGGAGTCCGGAAAGTGCACGAGGTGCCCACGAGGTAGGGGGCGCACCCAGGGGGGTAGGGCGCTATAGCGACCCAACCTCAAACGGTCAAGCCTCTGTGTATCCGTGCCATCCCTGGATCGGTATGCTGGCACACACAGTACATCAATGTATATATCAAAGTGCAATCACATGTATAAATAACGTAAAACTGATATATATACCTCATAAGTCTCAGCGGAAACAAACATAAGGGTGTGGAGTCCATCAACGCCAACGGCAAGTTGAGTGTAGACCATAACCCTGGAACGTAACTCTTACTCGTCGTAGAAAATTCCTGCAACATAAGACGTTGCAGCCCTGTAGGTCAGTACATTGAATGTACTGGCAAGTCACATCATAAGAATAATGAACCTATTTGTACATGCAATTTGGCTGTTGGAAAGCTCTAAGTTTAGTTTTTGCATAAAGCTAGTTTTTCCATAGAATGAAAGATATTATTCTACCACTACTGTATAGCATAGAATGAGTTGGTAAACCCAACTCAATCCATTCCCAAAGTTTCATTTAAACCCAACTGTTTAAATTAAGAGTGATGAGATCTCCCAGCATTTCCACTACTAGATGCTCAAGTTGTCCGTAACCGGGGACACGGCTAATCGATTAGGTTTTAACACTCTGCAGAGGTTTGCACACTTTTCCCCACAAGACTCGATCGCCTCCCTTGAAGTTCTCGCACTACCTGGCGTTTGAGAACAGGATGACCAAGACATAGTCTTTCGAAAGTATTCCCCCTTAACCCACGGATAGGCCGGTACACCTACATCATTCTACATCTGCTAGCCCATCCCGGAAGGGGTCACACTAACTACTCAACTAAGCCAGAGCCCATATTGGCTTGTGGCTGCACACGTAAGCTTCTAGACATGAGAATACGATTGATCTCTTTGAGCCTGGGCGGCCGACCACTAGTGGTGCACCACCATGGACTAACCATGCATGCTCCCACTGTACTTCGCCACCATTCAAACCAAATACCGCCCAGGTAGTTCATTTACAAGTCTTGGTCCTGATTACTACTTTGTCACTCATCTCTCACAATGAACACTTCCCAATCCACGTCTACATTGGTGAGGCAAAATTAAACTTACGCGGTGGTGACAAAGGTATATGGTTCAAACCTACCTCAATGAACTACTAGGTAACGACATAGCCATCTGGCAACAATAAATCCTACCATGCAATCCTACCTCAAAGGACTAAGTGCATAATAAAACATAGGTAAATGGAAGAATGGTCAAATGTGAACTTGCCTGGTAATAGTTGATGAAGATTATATCACTCTCAGGAATTTACTTAATAGAACTATTCGTCACTCTCCGATGAAAATCTATAAAGTCAACATTGCATTCGCATAAGCAATCATTTCAAATAACCAAGAAGAGCATGCAAAGTAAAAAGTCTTGGAAAAACCAAATGAACATACAACACACTTAACTATCACAAAATATTCTAAGTGCAACACAACATAGGCATGTGGTTCAGAATTTGTGACGTGAAGCATAGTGCATACAAGGCATATGAGTAAAACTACTATGGACAGATCCTAAGTGTGAAAATTAGTGTGACACTGGTCTAGGTGATAGGGTTTGGCAACGGTGACACGGTGCAAAAAGAATCACATCAATCGGAGCTACGGTTTAGGAGATATGGCCAATTGAAGTTTGAATTCAAATCTGAATAAAGTTCAAATTTGAATTTGGCCAAAAGTTTTCAAATTTGGCTTTCTGGATAAAGCTATTCGAGACGAACATTTTGGCGATGGTTTCATCGAATTTGGATCAACGGTTAAAAAGTTGTGGCTATTCGAAGTTTAGGGGCTAAACTGAAATTTACAGGGACTTGGCTGTGAAAGTTTTATTCATGACCAGGTCCCTGGCCACGTGGCAGGCTGCGGGTGGCTGGCAGCGTTCGCTGCGGAAGCGTACACGGCGAACGACCGCTACTTAAGTAAAACAGCTACCGCGGCTAGAAAAAAAACTAAAACCGAGATCGGTTTATCTAAACTAATCGGTTTAATCTAAACCGGATGAACCGATAAAAAACACTAAACTAAACCATTCTAGAGAAAAAAACTAAACGAATAGCGAGCGAGCGGTTCGCTCACCTCGACGACGACGACGTACAGGACAGCGGTGCCGGCGTCGGGCGGTGACGAGGCGGCGGGTCAGCGGAGGTGTCGGGGAGGACGGGCACGACGGGGGCGGTCCGGTGGTAGGGTCGGTGGTGGTCGAGGCGCCCGGGACAGCGAGGTAGAGGGCGGCGGCTCCGGCGCTCCGGCAAGGACGCAGGTCGTCGGGGCGGCGGTTCCGGCGAGACCTAGGCGGCAAAAACATGTCAACAAGTGCGCCTCGGCGAGTAACGAAGATTGACAGAAACAAAGTGAAGGTAGGGGAGTCTACGGTGACAGGAAACTCCGACGAGATCCAACGCGGCAGTGCGGCGGCTGTGAGGAGCGAGGGACAATGTGAAGTGGCAGAATTGAACGAGGGGCATCAGGGGCATTTATAGGCGCGAGGAGGGGCTGCGGAGTCGCGGGGATGATGCTTATCTCGAGAGCAATGGCGCCGGTCGTTGCGGGAGCGCAAGCGCCTGCTTATCCAGCGGGTTGAGCGGGAGGTTAGGGACGAAGGGTTGCGGGCCCCACTGGCAGCGGTGGTGGGAGAGAGCGAGCGAGGGAAGAGAGGCGCGGGCGAGCGAGGCGAAGCCTGCGGGCGCTGGGGTGTTGGGCGTGGGCTGGCCTGGGCCACTGCCTCGGCCTGTCGCCGGTGGCCGGTCGGTGCGCCCCTGGGCCGAAGTGGCCTCGGTCCAGGTGGTGCGGTGTGCGTGCGGGTTTTTTTTATAGAAGGAAAACTCCAAAGTAGTGAATTAAATAAAAAATATACATAGGCATATTATATACCAAAATGATCATAAAAATACCAAGAATAAGATGAACTATTTTCCAAGTTCAAATAAATTCAAAAAAATTCATAAAAGCCAAACAGTGCTATTGTTGCATTTAAAATCAATAAAATCATTTTTAAAATAGCAAAATGATTTCAAATTTATTTTCTCCTAATTTTCCATTGAAGGGAATCATTTTACCCTTATTTCCATTTATTTATTTTTAGGAGAAAAATATTTTGAAAAGAAACTCAAATAACTCCTAATTGGATTTGAATTTGGAATCCCAAACAACTTCAAATGGAAAATGAGTTTCAAATAACTTCAAAGTGACTTCCGAAACTCCCAACTCTCTTTCTTCAATTTTGAAGAAGTCATTTTATCTTCCCTCATGAACTCATTGAGTTGCTTAAAGTTTCTAAGTTTGAAATATTTCAAATGGAATTCAAATCATTTTCAAACCCCTTTTCATTTCTTTAAATGGAAGAAGTCCTATTATCTTCACTCTAGGATCTTGTGATGAAATGAATTTGAATTCTTCGAGATCAAAATGCAAGATGAAAGTTTTGAGAAAGTCCTTTTATTCCCTCTCATTCAACTTTCAAAAAGTTTTAATTTCCACTCAGTTTCACACAATCAATCACACAAAAATCAAACAAACAATCACAATTATTTATTTAATATAACATTCCAAAATTTAGAATTTTGGGATGTTACAGGCGCCCTCCACCCTCATGGGGGGCCTCATGTCCTTCCCGGACTGATACTTATTTTTCTATTTTTCTAAATATTCCAAAACGGAGAAATATTGCCTTAAAAACTGTTTTGGAGTCGGTTTACTTACCGTACCACATACCTATTCCTTTTCAGTCTGAAACGTTCCAGAAAGTGTCCCTTATGTATTCCTCCGGGGTTACGGTTTCAATAACATTGGTTTCAACATTTATGGGATTACCTGAGATATAATGTTTGATTCTTTGACCGTTCACCACCTTCGGATTTGTGCCTTCGAAGTTGTTGATTTTTGTGGCACCGGAGCGATAGACCTCCTCGATAACGTAAGGACCTTCCCATTTAGAGCGAAGTTTTCCTGCAAAAAATCTTAAACGAGAGTTGTATAGCAATACATAATCACCTACATCGAACTCACGCTTTTGTATCCTTTTGTCATGACATCTTTTAACTTTTTCTTTAAACAGCTTGGCATTTTCATAAGCCTGGGTTCCCCATTCATCAAGTGAGCTAATATCAAATAACCTCTTCTCACCGGCAAGTTTAAAATCATAATTAAGCTCTTTAATAGCCCAATATGCCTTGTGTTCTAGTTCGAGAGGTAAGTGACATGCTTTTCCATAAACCATTTTATACGGAGACACACCCATAGGATTTTTATATGCAGTTCTATAGGTCCATAATGCATCATCAAGTTTCTTGGACCAATTCTTTCTAGAACTATTGATAGTCTTTTGCAAAATTAATTTGATCTCTCTATTACTCAATTCTACTTGACCACTAGACCGAGGGTGATAAGGGGATGCAATTCTATGATTAACAACATACTTAGCAAGCATTTTACAGAAAGCACCATGAATAAAATGTGAACCACCATCAGTCATTAAATATCTAGGGACTCCAAACCTTGGAAAAATAACTTCTCTAAGCATTTTAATAGAAGTGTTATGATCAACACTACTAGTTGGAATAGCTTCTACCCACTTAGTAATGTAATCAACAACAACTAAAATATGTGTATAACCATTAGAGGAAGGAAAAGGCCCCATATAGTCAAAGCCCCAAACATCAAATGGTTCAATAACGAGTGAATAGTTCATAGGCATTTCTTGATGTCTACTAATATTACCAATTCTTTGACATTCATCACAAGATAAGACAAACTTACGGGCATCCTTGAAGAGAGTAGGCCAATAAAAACCAGATTGCAATACCTTATGTGCAGTTCTATCTCCAGCATGGTGTCCTCCATAAGCTTTGGAGTGACACTTGCATAGGATCTGTTCCTATTCATGCTCAGGTACACAACATCTAATAACACCATCTACCCCTTCTTTATAAAGATGTGGGTCATCCCAAAAGTAATGCCTCAAATCATAGAAGAACTTTTTCTTTTGCTGGTATGTGAAACTAGGTGGTATGAACTTGGCAACAATGTAATTAGCAGAATCAGCATACCATGGAGCAGTATGAGAAGCATTTATGACATTTAATTGCTCATCAGGAAAGCTATCATCAATAGGTAGTGGGTCATCAAGCACATTTTCTAACCTAGATAAGTTGTCTGCAACGGGGTTTTCAGCTCCCTTTCTATCAACAATATGTAAATCAAATTCTTGTAGCAAGAGAACCCATCTAATAAGTCTAGGTTTAGCATCTTTCTTTTCCATAAGTGTCGGTGTACTAGAGTAGGGGTACCCTAGTATCCCGAACTTGTGCACGGGCAGTCGCAGCATCCCGCGGCAAGGCTTGCCGGGTGACCGCCAAGGTCCTCCGTGGTTCCTTTGGAGCCATTCAAGAACAAAGTATCCAAGTCAAAGAGACAAGACCCCGGCAAGAGGAGCTTGCCGGGAAGGCCAACCAAGGCATCTCAAGGAACTTGCCGCGGCGCACCACGCGTCCCGGCAAGGCCCGGTGAGCGACAAGCTCCCGGGCGTGACAAGACAACAACCGCAGCAAGGCGCTTGCCGCGGCAAGACACCACTGTGCCCACGCTCCAGCACATCCACCAACGTGTCGCTCTGGGACCCCTACAGGCGTACGTGGCGGAAGGCTGTGCAGCTTGCGGTGCGCGGTGGCAAGCGGCGCTGACAAGATCGCCATCATGGCGAACGGTGGCGTCCCTGGCGGTCCTTTTTTGCACTGTTTAGGCGACACAGACGGGCATTTAAGGCCCTTGTCCCCTGCCGCCAGGGTTAGGTATGATACACTGTAGCAGGTAGCTGTACCTACCGCAGCACCTTTCCATTTTTACCCTTTGCCTCCGTTGCCACCTGTCGGTGACCCCTTGAGCATATAAAAGGAGGCCCGTGTGCAACGTAGAGGGGGGTTAGCTGGTTCGAACACTCACGCTCAGTCTCGTTAGCTGTTGGTGTGTACTGTAGCATTCAGCGCTCCCGAGCAAGAAATCAATACAAACCACAAAGTAGGAGTAGGGTTTTACGCATCCGTGCGTCCCGAACCTGGGTAAATCGCTCGCGTGCATCGCCTCGATTTGCTCTTTGCACGACCTCCGCCCCCACCGAACCGAAAGGGACCCGGCCCGCCGGGCCCATAGGTGCCCGTGGATCAGTACCCCGGCATCTTTGGCGCGCCAGGTAGGGGGCGTCGAGGTTGTGTGAACCAGATCCGGCGTTCTCGCGAGCTAGATCTTCATCATCTTCATCAACATGCCGCTGAAGAAGAAGGTTTCGGAGGCAGCTGCTCCGTCCGCGCCGAACCCACCATCGCCGAAGCAAACGGCTGATGGGGCAGGTGCCGGCGGAAGAATGCGTGTCGATGAGGGAGCTCACGGTGCTGCCATGTCCAAGGACAAGGCTGCGCTGCCCATCGCGACGTAGCCGGCTCCCACAACGACCGGGCACACTCCAAGACCTCGGCGTCCGTACATGCACCGCGCCCATCTCAGGAGGCGCGGGACCGGCAGCGTCATGGTACTCACGGTACCATGCGTTTGCTAGACCAAGATCGAGCTGGTGGATCTCGGAGCGCTCAGGGCCACCATGCACACCAGCATGTTGGCACGAGCAAGGCACGGTCGCCTGGATAGGATATTGCTCCTTCTAACGTGGTTAGAAGTCCGAGCATATCCCGCTCCTCGCACCGTTCGCCACCACCACCCGCCACTGCAGCAGAAGCTTTGGCGCGAGCTCAACTGCTCCTAGACTACCCTCCAACGGCGGACAAGATCGACGATTGGAGGGCCACCATCCAGAGTCTCATCGGCTTCGCCAACGGTGACACTCCACGGCAGCCGAGCACGTCGCAGCCGCGGCAAGCCAGCCAGGCACGAGCCGGAGACGACAGGACTGGTGGGGGTGCAACTACTGTGCACTCTCCGCCTCGAAGGCCAACATCGCCGACTCGCCGGATCCACCTCGACAGCGACTCCACCGCGTCGTCGGATCCGCGAGCGCGTCACGATCAGCGCCAAGTTCTTCAAGAACGACAACAAGAAGACGCTCGTACTCGCATCGAGCGCCGAAGAGAAGTGCGACGTCAGTCAGACCAGCGCGCTGGGCCCTCTGTTGACATGCATGCGCCAGGGGAACCAGGCGACTTGCCGTACGCGGTAGGTTGCCCTGCGTTCACTCGTGAGCTGCGGCAAGTCCAGTGGCCCAGCACGAAGAATTTCAAACCAGACGTACCAGAGAAGTACGACGGCAAGACGCATCCGTCGGAGTTCCTCAGCATCTACACCATCGCGGTGCAGGCTGCCGGGGGGCGGGACGACAAGATCCTTGCCAACTACTTCCCGCTGGTGCTCAAGCCCATTGTCAGGTCCTGGCTCATGCACTTGCCGGACAACTCCATATCCTCCTGGGCTGACCTATGCCATCAGTTTGTCGGCGCCTTCACAGGCGGCCACAAACCTCATGGCCAAGAGAGCGACCTTCATCTGCTCGCCCAGAAGGAAGGAGAGCCCCTGCGCAAGTACATTCAGAGGTTCAGCCGTGTACAGTATAACATCCCAGACGTCCACCCCGCCGCGGTCATCAGCGCGTTCCATCAGAACGTGCGTAACCGCAGGATGCGGGAGGAGATGGCGATGTGCAGGATCAGAGACGTCAGTGAGCTGTATGCCCTGGCCGACAAGTGTGCACGCGCTGAGGAAGGAAGGAAACTCCCCGGAGAGAAGACTGGAGCAGAAGGATCTGACAGTGAGGATGCTGCCCCGACAAAGAAAAACCGGCGGCGGAACAGGAAGAAGAAAGGCAAAGAGGTGCTAGTCGTTGAGCAGTCCGGCAACGAAGGTAGCGCCAAGCAGGCCAAGGTTGGTAGCTCCGGCAAGGAGATTGCTGCGTGTGCCAACTGCCAGGCTGTGGCGGTCGCCGACAAGCAGGACGGCTCCGACAAGCAATACTGCAAGATTCACCGCACCAAGGGCCATGACCTCCAGAGCTGCAAGAAGGTCGAGCAGCTTGTCCAGCAGCAAAAGGCTGAGTACGAGCGACGCGACAAGGAGAGAGCCCAAGGAGGTGCTGGAGAATCCGGCAAGAAGCGCGCCGGCCGGGGAGGACGCCGCGGCAAGGCCAAGCAGCGGCAAGGAGATAGACCTCCCCGCGGCCGCGACAACGATGAAGACGACGACGATGACGAAGACATGGATGATGTCGAGACCAGTGAGCAGGAGTTCCAGAAAGCCACAGAGGTCTTGTGCGTTGACGGTGGTGCTTCTCTGCATACTTCGCACCGCCAGCTCAAGCAGTGGGTGCGGGAAGTCAATGCAGCAGAACCACCTGTCGAATCACGCAAGATTCTGAAATGGTCTAGCATGCCTATCATCTTTGATATTGAGGACCACCCTGATCGCACGACTGTGGTCGGGTGCTTCGCGATGTTGGTTTCACCAACTATCCGCAACCTCAAGGTCACCAAGATGTTAGTTGACGGCGGGGCCGGCTTGAATCTGATCTCCTCCGCTGTGCTCCAGAAGCTCCAGATCCCTGACAGCGAGCTCGAAGAGACCGGCACATTCCAAGGAATCAACCCGGGAAGGAGCAATCCAAAGGGGAAAGTCACGCTGCCGTTAACATTTGGCAGCAAGCTGAACTTCAGAACTGAGAGGGTCACTTTTGACGTTGCCGATATTCCATTACCTTACAATGGGATACTTGGCCGTCCAGCACTCGCCAAGTTCATGGCAGCCTCTCATTACGCATATAACATGCTGAAGATGCCAGGCCCGATAAGCGTCATCTCTTTCCCTGGCGACAAGAAGGATGCACTTATCTGTGCCGACAAGATCTACCGGGAAGCAGCAGCCGCAGCAGAACGCGAGTCACTTGCCGCTGAAGCTCCCGGGGGGAAGAAGACCAAGTCCCACAAGAGTTCTGATGCCCACTCCGGCAAGCGCACCTCTTCGGAGTGCTGCGCTGCCGTCGAGGACGCACCATCGAGCTCCACCGGCAAGTGTAAGAAGACGATGGCAGCTCCACCAGAGACGAAGAAGGTGTCCGCCAAGGAGGACGGCACTGGTGGTACCTTTACCATCAGCGCCACTCTCAACCCTAAATAGGAAAGCGCGCTCGTCGCTTTCCTGCAGGCGAATGTCGACGTGTTTGCGTGGCAACCGTCTGACATCCCCGGTGTTCCCAGGAAAGTAATTGAGCACCACCTTGCCGTTTGTCCTCATGCGCGGCCCGTCAAGCAGAAGGTCAGGAAGCAGGCAGTGGAGCGCCAAGAATTTATTGCAGAAGAGATCAAGAAGTTGGAAGCAGCAGGCCTTGTCAGAGGAGTGCTCCATCCTACGTGGTTGGCCAATCCTGTAGTTGTGCGCAAGGCGAATGGGAAATGGAGACTTTGTATCGATTTTACTGATGTTAACAAAGCTTGTCCCAAAGACCCATTTCCTTTGCCGCGCATTGACCAGATTGTTGACTCCACAGCCGGATGTGATTTGCTTTCATTTCTTGACGCATACTCAGGATATCATCAGATCTTCATGGCAGGAGAGGATGAGGAAAAAACCGCATTTATTACTCCATGTGGCACGTATTGCTTCATACGGATGCCTTTTGGATTAAAAAATGCTGGTTCAACATTTGCAAGAGTAGTCCATGTCGCCCTTGAGCCGCAAATACACAGAAATGTGGAAGCCTATATGGATGATATAGTGGTCAAGAGCAAGGACAGAGCAACCCTGATTCAAGATTTAGACGAGACCTTTGCAAATCTGCGCAAGATCAGCCTCAAGCTCAACCCCGAGAAGTGTGTGTTTGGAGTTCCCTCCGGCAAGCTTCTCGGGTTCTTCGTGTCTCAGCGGGGAATTGAAGCCAATCTCGACAAGATCAAGGCCATTGAGCAGATTGAAGCATCCAAGCGCGTCAAGGATGTACAAAGACTTGCCGGTTGCGTGGCTGCTCTCAGCAGGTTTATCTCTAGGTCTGCTGAGCGCGCCCTGCCGTTTTTCAAATTATTGAAAAAGGCAGGTCCAATGAAATGGACTCCGGAAGCGGAGGCTGCGCTGCAAGACTTGAAGAGATACCTGTCCTCCCCTCCAATACTTGTCGCACCTAAGCCACAAGAGAAGTTGCTGCTGTACATAGCGGCAACCAATCAAGTGGTTAGTGCTGCGTTAGTAGCAGAGAGGGAGGCAGACGACGAGCCAGCAACCATGGCAAGCGCATCCAGCGACAAGCAGGGCGCTCCCCCGACAAGCTCTGGTCCCGACAAAGATGAATCTGCGCAGATGTGAGAGGAGATACAGAAGAAAATGGTGCAGCGCCCAGTTTACTTTGTCAGCTCCCTTCTGCAGGGGGCTAGGTCAAGGTACTCTGGTGTGTAGAAATTGCTTTTCGGCCTTCTCATGGCCTCGAGAAAGCTGCGCCATTACTTCCAAGCACATGAGATCACAGTTGTCACTCGCTTTCCGCTGAAGAGGATACCGCAGAATCCAGAAGCGATAGGCAGGATTGTTGAGTGGGCACTGGAACTGTCAAGCTTTGGCCTCAAGTTTGAAAGTACTTCAACTATCCAGAGCAGAGCATTGGCAGAATTTATAGAAGAATGGACGCCAACACCAGATGAAGAAATTCCAGAGACGAGCATCCCCGTCGAGGAAACAGGCAAAGAGTGGCTGATGTACTTTGATGGTGCCTTTTCGCTGCAAGGCGCCGGCGCTGGTGTGCTGCTTGTCGCACCCACCGGAGAGCACCTCAAATACGTAGTCCAGATGCACTTTCCCAAGGAGCAAGCAACAAACAATACTGCAGAGTATGAAGGCTTGCTTGCCGGTCTCAGGATTGCGGCAGACCTTGGGATCAAGAAGCTCATTGTCAGGGGTGACTCGCAGCTTGTCGTCCGTCAAGTAAACAAGAATTATCAGAGTCCTTTGATGGAAGCTTACATCGACGAAGTGAGAAAGCTAGAAGAGCACTTTGACGGCCTGCAGATGGAGCATGTTCCAAGAGCTCAGAACGCCATTGCCGATGGCCTGTCAAAGTGCGCCGCACTTAAGTTACCTGTGGAACCAGGGATCTTTGTGCTCAAGCTGACTCAGCCGTCCGTAACGCCATCAACTGGACAGAGCAAAAAGAGGAAGTTGATTTCTGGTGACTATTTGCCGGCAGAGCTCCCCGAAGCCGCCGCCAAGAAGGTCCCCAAGATCAACGCCAAGAGCGCTGAGGAGCAGTCTGCTCCGGCAAGCCCTAGGGTTTGTTCCGTTGAAGCAGAAGCTCCCGACAAGTTTTGCTCCGGCAAGCTTGCCGGGGAACGTCACGCTCCGGCAGAGCCGCAAGTTCTCGCCGTAGAAGCGGATGTTCCCGCAGCAGTCCCCAAGATCAACGCCAAGAACGTTGAGGAGCAGTCTGCTCCGGCAAAACCCAGGGTTTGTTCCGTTGAAGTAGAAGCTCCCGGCAAGTTTTGCTCCGGCAAGCTTGCCGGGGAACGTCAAGCTCTGGCAGAGCCGCAGGTTCTCGCCGTAGAAGCGGATGTTCCCGCAGCGGCAGATTTGCCTTTAGTCCTTGTTGTCGAGCCACAAGCTCCAGCATGGGCGCAGCAGATTGTCCGTTTCCTTCAGACAGGAGAACTTCCCGAAGAGCAAGAAGAAGCGGAAAGAGTAGCCCGGCAGTCAAGTATGTACCAGTTTGTCGACAAGGCACTGTACAGAAGAAGACTCAACGGCGTGAAATTGAAGTGTATTCACCGGGAAGATGGACAAAAGCTGTTGGCAGAGATACATGGAGGCATATGTGGTCACCACATTGGCGCAAGAGCACTTGTCGGTAAAGCATTCTAGCAAGGTTTCTTCTGGCCAATAGCCCTCCAGGATGCAACTGCACAAGTAACCAAGTGTGAAGCGTGTCAGTTCCATTCCAAGCAGATACACCAGCCAGCTCAAGCTCTCCAGACGATCCCTTTATCCTAGCCATTTTCGGTCTGGGGGCTCGACATCCTCGGCCCCTTTCCCCGAGCTGTCGGGGGCTTTGAGTACTTGTTCGTTGCAATCGACAAGTTCACAAAGTGGCCGGAAGTGGAACCAGTGAGGAAGGTGACAGCACAGTCAGCAGTCAAGTTCTTCAGGTCGATTGTTTGCCGCTTCGGGATCCCTAATAGGATAATCACCGACAACGGTACACAATTTACGAGCTGCACCTTCATGCAGTACGTCCAAGATCTTGGCGCCAAGGTCTGCTTCGCTTCTGTTGCTCACCCGAGAAGCAACGGTCAAGCGGAGAGGGCAAATGCTGAAGTGCTGCGCGGGCTCAAGACCAGAACTTTCGACAGGCTGCACAAGTGCGGAAGAAACTGGATCGAGGAGCTCCCGGTGGTTCTTTGGTCGATCAGAACGACGCCAAATCGAGCCACTGGCCAAACACCTTTCGCTCTAGTCTATGGAGCAGAGGCAGTTATCCCCACGGAACTCGTATACGGGTCACCTCGAGTGCTCGCTTATGATGAGCTCGAGCAAGAGCAGCTGCGAGAAGATGACGCGCTGCTCCTTGAGGAAGACCGTCTTCAGGCTGCTGTGCGAGCTGCTCGCTACCAGCAAGCTTTGCGCCGCTACCATAGCCGCAAAGTTAACGCCAGAAGTCTCGAGGAAGGCGACCTTGTTCTTCGGCGAGTTCAGTCCGCCAAGAATTCCAACAAGTTGACGCCGAAGTGGGAAGGCCCTTACCGGGTGAAACGAGTCACTAGGCCTGGCGCTGTCCGCCTTGAGACCGAAGATGGAATTCCGGTGAGCAACTCCTGGAACATAGAGCATCTTCGTAAGTTTTACCCGTAAGGCGCGGTTGCCGGAATCCGTTCCGGCAACCACCTTTTGTACAAGTCTTGCCGCTGTTGCATGTAATCCTTTGTACAAAGCCGGGCGCAGACCCCGTGCATAAGTAAAGCTCATGTGCTTCACACATTTTGTCGATTTCATGTTTCTTATTTCTTGGCATATATGATCTGACACTTTGTGCAGCACCTACCCCACGGTAAGCAATAACGAGCCGCAAAGGCCCATATCTGTATTGTCTCTTCTTTCTTTTGAAAGGAAGGTTCCCCTCGCCCACAAGTTTGCCGGGGGGGGAAGGAGAAGACGATGGTATGGACCAGGCGTCGTTCAAGAAAAGTTTTGCCTTGCCGAGAAGCAAACAACAGAAAAAGCTAAGTTGCCAAAGTTTGAGCAATCAAATTTTTTAAATTTTAAGTTATCTCCCTTGAACGACCGCACTTTGTATGGAAAACCTGTGCGCGGAGGAACCAACTCGTAGCTAGTTGCGCCTTTACTTTGTTTCGAGTCCGCTCAACAACTTAAGTGAGTTGCTAGCGCCCTTACTTTGCTTCGAGTCCGCTCAGCAACTTAAGTGATCCGCTAGCGCCCTTACTTTGTTTCGAGTTCGCTCAGCAACTTAAGTGAGCCGCAACTAGTTGCGACAAGGTTTCTTGCCGGTAGCGGCACCGCCAGCAGGCTGCTGACGTCCCGCACTCAGCGTTCACGGCCCAGGTGCCTGCACCGGCAAGTTCCCTAAAAGCGTAGGGTAAAAAGACATACAAAGGGAGGGATCAAGTAAAGGGAATAACATTGCAATCATTCCATAGAACAAAGCTATATTACAAAGATAGCTTGTCGCAGCTCTAATAGATTGTTTTCATGATATGATAAACAGCGACAAGGAAAGAAGAAATGGGCGGCCTAATCTACGCGATCGCCTTCGACCCTCTTGATCCCGCTCACCTTGTCCACAATGGGTGCGACAAGGGCCTTGAGCTCCTCCAGATCAGCTTCCGGCGGCAAGGTCCTGAGGATATTGGTGAGGCGGAGGCCCGGATTGCGGAAGGCCACCTTCATCAACACTTTCTGAAGAGCTCCCGCGCAGATCTTGCGCGACTCGTCGGCCAGCTGCTTGGGGATCCTTTCCCGGAGCCGCTGAAGGGCCGTCGCCACGCCCTTGAAGAATAGGACGAGCTTGGCGCTGGGTTGAAGGTTGTCGTCGGAGGGATACCCGAGATCCTCCATCCCTTGCTGCGCCAGCTCCTTGTCGATATCTGTGGCGGTGTTCACAAGACTCTCCGTCCAGTGCGTCACGGTCTCCCTGAAAGCGTTCTGGGCGGCGGCAGCACTCTCCAGCAGCGCCTTGTCGGCCTTGATTTCCTCCTTCAAGGCCGCCTCCCGCTTCTTGGCGCTGTCCAGAGTCTTGGTCAAAGTGGTTAGCTTCAACTCAAGATCCACGTTGGAGACCTTGGCGGCGCTGAGCTCTTTGCCCTTCTCGGAGAGATCGGCCTCCAGCCGCGCCACCTTCGTCTTCAACTCCTCCTTGGCGGCCTCGGCGGCTGCGGCAGCATCCTCCTCTTGCTTGAGGGCTCCGTCAAGTTTCCCCTCGCGCGCGGCAAGATCCTCCTCGTGGGCGTCGAGATTGACCTTCCGCTGCGCCAGCTCGCCCTCCTCCGCGGCTAGCTTCACAGCGGCAAGTCGCTGCCGCTCCTCGACTTTGGCCTTCTCGAGGAGGAAGGCCTTCTGCGCTTCAGCGAGCTGCTCTCGCTCCTCCGCCAGATTTCGGAGGGCTTCCCGATGGAAACCCCCGAGCTCCTCCGCGCGCTTTTCAATGTCTGCTCCTGCCTTCGCGACAAGCGCCTCGCGGGACTCCAGCTTGGCTTGCCGCGCGCGGTAGAGCGACATCAACTTCCGCAGCAGCCGCTCTTCTTCGGGCTCGTTGCTGCTGCTGCTTGGCGCGTCGACCAGCGTCAACCCCGCGGAGGCAAGTACTTCTCCGTCGAAGATCTCCCCCTCGACCGGCGCCCTGGAGCTTGACGCCCAGGGGAGGTTGATGAAGACGCCTTCGCCAGCCTTCAAGTAAACGCCCGGCTGGGGCTCCTCGGTGCTTGGCGCTGCGGCTTCGGCGGACGGGTCGGCGGTCGGTGTAGCGCCTGGCGCTCCTGCGGCCTCTGGGCCGTCAGTACGATCGCCAGACCCCTCGCCAGTCGCCGCGGCGCCAGCCTTGGCGGCCTCGGTGCCGGCGGGATCACCAGCGCCGGCTACATCTTCGGCGATGACCTCGATCTCCATCCGCTCCGCAGCAGATGCGTCTGACAGCCGGCAAGGGGAGAAGAGTCAAGCAAAATCCAGCAAAAACCCAAGAAGATCAGAAGAACCCAAGGGAAGTTTTGAAGCAAGAGGAGTACCTGCACCAGGTTCTGCAGTAGTGGTCTCCGCCGTTGGGGGGTCGCCAGTGCTGTCCCTCGCCGGAGAACCCTCCCTTGCCGGAGACTTCTCCCTTACCGGGAAGCCCTCCCTTGCCGGAGAGTTCTCCCTTGTCGGAGAATTCTCCCTTGGCTCCTGGTGGGGCTGCTCGGCTCCTACACAAGTCAACAAGCAGATATCAGCAAAGACAAGTACCCATGCGCGCCTCGCAGCGGAAAGCAAATCAAACACTTACGCTGGGGGCTGCCCTGGAGAAAAGTCGCCGGGTCCGGCAAGGTTGTCTCGGGCGCGCCACCTGCTGTCGCAGTAGGCTCGTCCTCGATGACGATCACCGGGACCTTGGCTCTCTTTGCTGCTCTCTGGGCCAGAGTCCTAAAGAGGAACAAGTTCAGAGAAAAGCAAGAGAGAAACAAGACAAACAACAAGAACTAAAGAACTACAAGTACAACAAGAGAAGCTTACTCTTCTTCTTCTTCCTCGTCGGAGCTTAACGCGGAGAAGTCGAAGCCCGGCGCGCGCCCGGCGGGAGGAGGCGGAGGAGAAGCTTCCCTTGGCCGCTTGGCGGGAGCAGTGGCGGCGGTCTGAGATGACCCCGCTCCGGCTGTCGGCGCGGCGTGAGCAGCGGCACGAACTGAAGCGGTGGTCCGGCTAGACTCCGCTCCGGTTGCCGTCGCAGCATGAGGCGCTCCCGCGGCAACGGTGTTTGCCGCGGTGGAGCGTGTCACGTGGCATGGCGACTGTTGACCCGCTTGCCGCTCCGCCACGTCACCGACCTTGCAGAGACGCCTTCTTGGTGGGGATGGAGGCTCTGCTTGTGGTGGGCTGTCTGAAGACGAGGTGGAAGAGGAGTTGATTTCCAACGAGCCGCTCGTGTCCTTGGCGGGCTCGCTCGGCTCGGCGTCACGCCCGGCAATCTCCTTCTTGCCGGCAGGCTCCCCTCGCTCGGCACGGCTTGCCGCCTCTGCTGCATCTGCCTCCTCCACAGTGAACCCAAACTCGCCCGCGGCTGCGGCTGCCGCTGCCTCCTCCAGCCTAGTGGCGATGAGCGCCATCTCTGCGTCGGTGGTGTCGCGGGTGAGGCCATCCTTCTCGTCGGAGCAGATCGGCACTTCCACCAAGTCGTCGAAGAACTGCTGCACGACCTCGTCTGCAGGCTCCTGCCAAGTTGGCACAATTCCATGCGAGTCGCACTCCGGCATCATTGCACGGATGCGGTCGAGCGAGGAATTATTGCACAACAGAACGACGCCCCCGGCAACCTGAACACCTCGGGATGTTGGGGGTCATACTTGAACAGTTCCTGCAGCATCGCGTTGAGCTCCAGGACTGTGAAGTTGTAGTTGAGGCCTGGCCGCAGCCTCATGATGTCTGCCGCGTTCTTGAACTCCCAAGTGGGCCTCCCCCATTCCAGCAGGGGGGCGATGCGGCGGCGAAGGAAGTCTGCGCCAACAGCGCCAATAGTTAGCCCGGCATGCCTGAGATGCAGGATCATGGTGACGGCAATCTTCAGCCTGTCATCTTCCGGGGCCACGTCACTCCAACTGCTGCCGCGTGCTACTGGGGTTCGGCGCCGGGTGGTGAATGGTTGCGGGCTCTCCTCGTCAATCCAGCACCAATCTGCCCTCCACTCCTCCCACTTGCCGCGGAATTCTCCCTTCAGATATGTTTCCTTCTTGCCGGCCCTTGAGATCCAGGCGATTCCGCCGGATAGGGATTCTCCTCTCTCTACTCGGGGTATGAAGAAGTGGCGGAAGAGGGCAACGTTGGGAAGGACTCCGACAAAGTTTTCGCAGAGATGTGCGAAAACTGCCATCGTCAGAACGGCATTGGGGGTGAAGTCAAGGAGGTGGAATCCATAGGTATTCATGATGTCGCAAAAGAACTCAGAGAAAGGCGGGCAGAGCCCGCAGTAGAAGAACAGAGCGAAGAAGGGATATCCGTTTGGGGCTTTCTTCCAAGCGGCGGCGGGGAGTACCTTTGTGCGCGGATGCGCGCGCGTCTCCACCGACCAGAAAAGGTAGTAGTTCTCCCTCAGCTCCTTCGCGCCAAGCTTGGGGGGGGGGAAGACGACCCGCTCCTTCCGCAGCACCGCGAGCCGCTGCACCTCGGTCGACTTCACGGCCTTCCCCTTGTCGGCTTTTGGAGCCATGGCGGAAGCAGTGGAGGAGGTCGACGGCGTTGGTGGTGCTGGTGGCGATGTGGGGGCGGAGCGCTGCTCTCTCTCTCTCTCTCTCAGTTTTGGGAAGGCGAGGGAGCGGCGGAGATTTCTGAGATTGGAACGGCAACGGGCAAGTGGGCGAACTGCCCCTGTTTCCCCTGCTTATAAAGAGGGAGGGGGCGGACGTTCCGCATTTCCGAATAAAGAAACCACCCACGTCCTCTCCCACGACGCCGCATTCAACGCGTGCCGTTCGGGGAGGGCGCGGTGGATACGGAGTGATATACGGCGTAACCTAGGCCGCGCGTGCCCATGCCCTGTTTTGGGCCTGGCCCAACAATAAGATATTTAATAGCAGCATGATCAGTGCGAATAGTTACTTTAGAATCAACAATATAAGGTCTGAACTTATCACAAGCAAATACAACTGCTAAGAATTCTTTTTCAATAGTAGCATAATTTCTTTGAGCATTGTCTAGGGTTTTACTAGCATATTGAATAATGTTTAATTTCTTATCAACTCTTTGCCCTAGAACAGCACCTACAGCATAACCGCTAGCATCACACATAATTTCAAAGGGTAAATTCCAATCAGGTGGCTGAACAATAGGTGCAGAGATCAATGCTTTCTTAAGTATTTCAAATGCTTCTACACAATCATCATCGAAGACAAATGATATATCTTTTTGTAACAAATTAGTCAGAGGCCGAGAAATTTTTGAGAAGTCCTTAATGAACCTCCTATAAAATCCGGCGTGACCAAGGAAACTTCTTATACCTTTGATGTCCTTGGGACATGGCATCTTCTCAATAGCATCAACCTTGGCTTTATCAACCTCAATATCTCTTTTAGAAACTTTGTGCCCCAAGACAATACCTTCATTAACCATAAAGTGGCACTTTTCCCAATTCGAGACCAGATTAGTTTCTTCACATCTCTGCAAAACTCAATCAAGGTTGCTCAAGCAATCATCAAAAGAAGATCCATAGACGGAGAAATCGTCCATGAAAATCTCACAAATCTTTTCACAGAAGTCAGAGAATATAGCCATCATGCATCTTTGAAAGGTGGCAGGTGCATTACATAAACCAAAAGGCATACGTCTATAAGTAAAAGTACCAAAAGGGCAAGTAAAAGTAGTCTTTGATTGATCCTTGGCTGACACAGGTATTTGAGAGAAACCAGAATAACCATCCAGAAAGCAAAAATGTGTATGTTTGGATAATCTTTCTAGCATTTGATCGATAAAAGGTAAGGGGTAATGATCCTTTTTAGTGGCCTTATTTAATTTGCGGAAATCAGTTACCATCCTATAACCTGTAATAATTCTTTGAGGAATCAATTCATCTTTATCATTAGGAACGACAGTAATACCTCCCTTCTTAGGGTCACAACGGATAGGACTTACCCACCGACTATCAGCAACGGGATAAATTATACCTGCCTCAAGGAGCTTTAGTATTTCCTTTCTTACCACTTCTTTCATTTTAGGATTCAGCCGTCGTTGATGATCATGAACTAGTTTAGCATCTTCTTCCAAATTTATTTTATGTTGACATAGAGTGGGACTAATGCCCTTAAGATCATCAAGAGTATACCCAATAGCAGCACGGTGCTTCTTCAGAGTTTTCAATAATCTCTCTTCCTCATGCTCTGAAAGGTTAGCACTAATAATAACATGATATATCTTTTTCTCATCAAGATAAGCATATTTAAGAGTATCAGGCAATGGTTTAAGCTCAAATACGGGATCACCCTTAGGTGGAGGAGGATCCCCTAGGATTTAAACAGGCAAATTGTGTTTCAGAATAGGTTCCTGTTTAAAGAATACTTCATCTATTTCCCTTCTTTCATTCATAAACATATCATTTTCATGGCCTAGCAAATATTGTTCTAAAGGATCACTAGGAGGTACAACAATAGAAGCAAGACCGATAATTTCATCCTTACTAGGTAATTCTTCTTCACGGTGTTGTCTACTAAATTTAGAGAAATTAAATTCATGAGACATATCATCTAAACCGATAGTAACGACATCCTTTTTGCAATCTATCTTAGCATTAACAGTGTTTAAGAAGGGTCTACCAAATATAATGGGACAAAAGCTATCTTGTGGGGAACCAAGAACAAGAAAATCAGCAGGATATTTAGTTTTCCCACACAAGACTTCAACATCTCCAACAATTCCCATTGGTGAAATAGTATCTCTATTAGCAAGTTTAATTGTGACATCAATATCTTCTAACTCAACAGCTGCAATATCATGCATAATTTCTCTATATAGGCTAATAGGTATTGCACTAGCACTGGCACCCATATCACATAAACCATGATAACAATGATCTCCTATTTTAACATAAATAACAGGCATGCCTACCACAGGTCTAGGTTTATCTTTAGCACACAGTTTAGCAATTCTAGCAGTTTCATCACAGAAATAAATAACATGCCCATCAATATTATCAGCCAAGAGATCTTTAACAATAGCAATATCAGGTTCAACTTTAATTTGCTCAGAAGGTGCATAAGTTTTAATATTGCTTTTACGAACCACAGTTGAAGCTTTAGCATGATCCTTTATCCTAACAGGAAAAGGTGGTTTCTCAACATAAGCAGTAGGAACAATAGGATCATTATAAGTGACAGTCTTTTCTTCAACTTTAATAGGTGCAACTACTTTTACTTCTATGGGAGGATGCTATTTAAACCACTTCTCCTTGGGGAGATCAACATGAATAGCAAAAGATTCACAGAAAGAAGCTACTATCTCACAGTCAAGTCCATATTTAGTGCTCAATTTACGGAAAACATCGGTATCCATAAAATATTTAACACAATCAAACTTAGGTGTCATACCTGACTCCTTACCTTTGTCGAGGTCCCAATCTTCAGAGTTGCGTTTAATTCTTTCCAATATATCCCATTTGAATTCAATAGTCTTCATCATAAAAGAGCCAGCACAAGAAGTATCAAGCATGGTGCTATTGCTATCAGAAAGCCGAGCATAAATTTTTTGAATAATCATTTCTCTTGAGAGCTCATGATTGGGGCATGAATATAACATTGATTTAAGCCTCCCCCAAGCTTGAGAGATGCTTTCTCCTTCGCGAGGCCAAAAATTATATATATATATATATATAATTGCGATCACGATGAACAAGATGCATAGGATAAAACTTCTGATGAAATTCCAATTTCAATCGTTTGTAGTTCCATGACCCCATATCATCACATGGCCTATACCATGTCGATGCATCTCCCTTCAAAGATAAAGGGAAGACCTTCTTCTTAACAACATCTCTGGGTACACCTGCAAGCTTAAATAATCTAGAAACTTCATCCACATATATTAGATGCTCATCAGGATGCTTTGTTCCATCTCCTACAAAAGGATTAGCTAGCGGTTTTTCTATCATACCCGAAGGAATTTCAAAGCAGACATTTTCATCTTCAGTAGGTTCAGTAGGTTGAGGAGCAACTCTTTGCTCTACTAGTCGGGGTGAAGATACCCCGAACAAGCCCCTCAGAGGATTACTTTCCATTGTAACAAGTGACAGTAAATTTCAGCACACTATATAAATTTTTCCTTACCAAATTCCACCTACCAAAGGCGCTTCACTCCCCAGCAACAGCACCAGAAAAGAGTCTTGATGACCCACAAGTATAGGGGATCTATCGTAGTCCTTTTGATAAGTAAGAGTGTCAAACCCAATGAGGAGCAGAAGGAAATGATAAGCGGTTTCCAGCAAGGTATTATCTGCAAGTACTGAAATAAGTGGTAACAGATAGTTTTGTGATAGGAAAATTTGTAACGAGCAACAAGTAACAACAGTAAATAAAGTGCAGCAAGATGTCCCAATCCTTTTTGTAGCAAAGGACAAGCCTGGACAAACTCTTATATAGAGAAAAGCGCTCCCGAGGACACATGGGAATATCGTCAAGCTAGTTTTCATCACGTTCATATGATTCACGTTCGGTACTTTGATAATTTGGTATGTGGGTGGACCGGTGCTTGGGTACTGTCCTTACTTGGAAAAGCATCTCACTTATGATTAACCTCTATTGCAAGCATCCACAACTACAACAAAAGTATTAAGGTAAACCTAACCATAGCATGAAACATATGGATCCAAATCAGCCCCTTACGAAGCAACGCATAAACTAAGGTTTAAGCTGCTGTCACTCTAGCAACCCATCATCTACTTATTACTTCCCAATGCCTTACTCTAGGCCCAAATAATGGTGAAGTGGCATGTAGTTGACGTTCACATAACACCACTAGAGGAGAGACAACATACATCTCATCAAAATACCGAACGAATACCAAATTCACATGACTACTAATAGCAAGACTTCTCCCATATCCTCAGGAACAAACGTAACTACTCACAAAGCATATTCATGTTCATAATCAGAGGGGTATTAATATGCATATAGGATCTGAACATATGATCTTCCACCAAATAAACCAACTAGCATCAGCTACAAAGAGTAATTAACACTACTATCAACCTACTAGCACCAATCCCGAACTTGGAGACAAGAATTGGATACAAGAGATGAACTAGGGTTTTGAGAGGAGATGGTGCTGATGAAGATGTTGATGGAGATTGCCCTCTCCCGATGAGAGGAGCGTTGGTGATGATGATGACGATGATTTCCCCCTCCCGGAGGGAAGCTTCCCCGGCAGAACAGCTCCGCCGGAGCCCTAGATTGGTTCTGCCAAGGTTTCACCTCGTGGCGGCGGAGTTTCGTCCGAGAAGATGGCTTATGATTTTTTCCTCATCGAAAGACTTCATATAGCAGAAGATGGTCATCGGAGGGCCACCAGGGGGCCCACGAGGTAGGGGAGGGGCGCGCCCCCCACCCTCGTGGGAAGGGTGTGGCCCCCCTGGTGAACTTCTTGCGCTCGGTATTTTTTTTATATTCTGAAAAAGTCTTCCGTGAAGTTTCAGGACTTTTGGAGCTGTGCAGAATAGGTCTCTAATATTTGCTCCTTTTCCAGCCGAGAATCCCAGCTGCCGGCATTCTCCCTCTTTATGGAAACCTTGTAAAATAAGAGAGAATAGGCATAAGTATTGTGACATAATGTGTAATAACAGCCCATAATGCAATAAATATCGATATAAAAGCATGATGCAAAATGGACGTATCAACTCCCCCAAGCTTAGACCTCGCTTGTCCTCAAGTGAAAGCCGAAATCAAAAAATATGTCCACATGTTTAGAGATAGAGGTGTCGATAAAAATAAAATACGGACATGAGGGCATCATGACCGTTCTTAGAACATCAACTTATATAATTCTTGTCATATGATTTCTTATGCTAGAGTAATAATTCAATCACAATTTCAAGTATGAATCGTAAACTTCATTGAAAACTAACAAACTATAATCTCAGTCATTGGAGCAATTGCAATTTATCATAACATAGGAAAGAGTCAATATATAAGAGCTTTTCAGCAAGTCCACATACTCAACTATCATATAGTCTTTCACTATTGCTAACACTCACGCAATACTTGTGGGTATGGAGTTTTAATCGGACACAGAGAAAGACATGGGCTTATAGTTTTGCCTCCCAACGTTTTACCTCAAGGGTAATGTCAACAATAATAGTTCATGAAAACTCACATCCAATTAGCCATATATACCAGGATCTTTCCAACATACTGTGCTTGCCAAAGGATAAAATGTAAAAAGGAAGGGTGAAGATCACCATGACTCTTATGCAAGGTAGGAGATAAAAGTAAAAGACATGCCCATCGCAGAGGGAAGCAGAGGTTGTCATGCGCTTTTATGTTGGATGCACAAAATCTTAATGCAAAAGAACGCCACTTTATATTGCCACTTGTGATATGGACCTTTATTATGCAGTCTGTCGCTTTTATTTCTTCCATATCACACGATCGTATAAAGCTTATTTTCTCCCACACTAATAAGTCATACATATTTAGAGAGCAATTTTTATTGCTTACACCGATGACAACTTACTTGGAGGATCTTACTCAATCCATAGGTAGGTATGGTGGACTCTCATGGCAAAACTGGTTTAAGGGTATTTGGAAGCACAAGTAGTATCTCTACTTGGTGCGATGAATTTGGCTAGCATGAGGGGGAAAGGCAAGCTCAACCATGTTGGATGATCCATGGCAATATAATTTATCTCAGATGTAAGAAAACATAACCCATTACGTTGTCTTCCTTGTCCAACGTCAACTCTTTAGCATGTTATATTTTAATGAGTGCTCACAATCATAAAAGATGTCTATTGACCTGCAAGATAGGATCATAACACATAATATGTGACAATTGACTTGCAAGATAGGATCAAGAACTCACATATATTCATGAAAACATAATAGGTTCAGATCTGGAATGATGGCACTCGGGCCCTAGTGACAAGCATTAAGCATAGCAAAGTCATAGCAACATCAATCTCATAACATAATGGATACTAGGGATCAAACCCTAACAAAACTACTCGATTACATGATAAATGTCATCCAACCCATCACCGTCCAGCAAGCCTACGATGGAATTACTCACGCACGGCGGTGAGCATCATGAAATTGGTGATGGAGGAAGGTTGATGATGACGATGTCGACGGATTCCCCTCTCCGGAGCCCCGAACGGACTCCAGATCAGCCCTCCCGAGAGAGATTAGGGCTTGGCGGCGGCTCTGTATCGTAAAATGTGACGAATCCTTCTCTCTGATTTTTTCTCCCCGAACGTGAATATATAGAGTTGGAGTTGAGGTCAGTGGAGCCTCAGGGGGCCCACGAGATAGGGGGCGCACCCCAGGGGGTGGGCGCGCCCCCACCCTCGTGGACAGGGTGTGGGCCCCATGACGTTGATTCTTTTGTCAGTATTTTTTATATATTCCAAAAATATTCTCCGTGAAGTTTCAGGTCATTCCTATAAATTTTATTTCTGCACAAAAATAACACGATGGCAATTCTGCTGAAAACAGCGTCAGTCCGGGTTAGTTCCATTCAAATCGTGCAAGTTAGAGTCCAAAACAAGGTCAAAAGTGTTTGGAAAAGTAGATATGATGGAGACGTATCAACTCCCCCAAGCTTAAACCTTTGCTTGTCCTCAAGAAATTCAGTTGAAAAACTGAAAGTGATAAAGAAAAACTTTTACAAACTCTGTTTGATCTTGTTGTTGTAAATGTGTAGAGCCAGCATTCAAGTTTTCAGCAAAGATTATGAACTAACCATATTCAAAATAACATTTTGGTTTCATGTTTACTCATATCAATGGCATAATCAACTAGCGAGCAATAATAATAAATCTCGGATGACAACACTTTCTCAAAACAATCATAATATGATATAACAAGATGGTATCTTGCTAGCCCTTTCTGAGACTGCAAAACATAAATGCAGAGCACCTTTGAAGATCAAGGACTGACTAAGTGAAGGCTAGAAAGAGTCTGGGAAGCGACCAGCTAGAGAGCGACAACAGTCATGAACATGCATTACAATTAATCAACATTGAATGCATGCATGAGCAGGATATAATTCACCATGAACATAAAAATCGCGGAGGCTATGTTGATTTTTTTTCAACTACATGTGTGAACATGTGCCCAGTCAAGCCACTCGAATCGTTCAAAGGAGGATACCACCCTATCATACCACATCACAACCATTTTAATAGCATGTTGGCATGCAAGGTGAAGCATTATAAACTCCTAGCTAATTAAGGATGGCATGGGCAACTATAATCTCTAATTGTCATTGCAAACACGTTTCATTCATAATAGGCTTAATCAGGAACGATGAACTAATCATATTTACAAAAACAAGATCGGTCGAGTTCATACCAGCTTCTCTCATCTCGATCAGTCCATCATATATCGTCATTATTGCCTTTCACTTGCACGACTGAACAGTGTGGATAATAACAATAGTGCACGTGCATTGAACTAAGCTGGAATCTGCAAGCATTCAATACAAGGGAGAAGACAAGGTAATATGGACTCTTTGTTAAATCAACAATAATGCATATGATAGCCACTCAACATTTTCATCATGGTCTTCTCCTCTCAACCCCCAAAGAAAAGAAAAGAAAACTATTTACACGGGAAAGCTCCCAACAAGCAAAAGAAGAACGAGAAATCTTTTTGGGTTTTCTTTTTAATTACTATTACTACAAGCATGGAAAGTAAACTAGCTAAAAGCGACAACTAATATTTTTGGTTTTCCTTAAGGTTTTTCAAACATGCAAGAAGAATGCTAGAAAAGAAAATAAACTAGCATGGATGATACAATGAAAAAGTATGAGCACCAACAACTAAAATGAGTGTGTGAACATGAATGTAATGTCAGTGAGGAATACCTACTCCCCCAAGCTTAGGCTTTTGGCCTAAGTTGGTCTATGGCCACGGCTCAAAGCCGCCCTCTCCGGTGTATGGAGGAGTGTCCTCTGGGTGCCACTGGTTGGAAATCTCCTACGGATCCCACTGATAAACAGACTGACGGTAAGGATCAAGTGGTGGCTCTGGCTCAGGCTTTGGAGCTGATGTCAGGCTCCAGTATGCATGAACGGCCTCCGGCAAAACAAGGTGTGTGCCTAAAAATATGTTAAACAAAGAGGGAGCAGGCAAGGTAATAGTCTCAAACTATTTTTTTATCAAATATCAATAAAATCATGTGCTACCATACACTTATAATCTAGAAAAATAGGAGGCATCAACTTTTCCTCTTTATCATAATGCCTAATAGGTATGTTAAAGTGTGCAGCAAGGCGTGAGGCAAAGATGCCTCCGAAGACGGGACCCTTTGTACGGTTCAGATTTAACCGTTTAGCAACAATAGCGCCTAAACTGAAAGTGGTATCATGAAACAAAGCATGGCGCAAAATAACAATATCAAGGGCACTAAGATTTCCACTATTCCCGTGACCAATTAAGCATCTACTAGCAAATATGGCAAAGTAACATAGAATAAGAAAATGTATGCTAGTAATTCTTGCATCGGAAACTTTCCTCGTTTCCCCTACAGCAATCATATCAATAAATCCCTCCACATCATTACGATGTGGTTCCTCTATGCTGCCCGCAAAGGGTATCTTACAAACCCTACAAAACTCATATAGTGACATCTCCTTAACCTCATCATATAAATGAAATTCCACCGAAGGTGGTGATTTCTTAGCATGAAAGTAAAATTTTTGCACGAAAATATTAGTGAGGAGGAGATACTGTTCGCGCTGGTCGCGGAGGAAGTCAACGAGGCCTGCATTCTCAGCCAAATAATAAAAGTCATCATAAATCCCGACTGCTCTCAAGAACTCATCACAAGGCCATTCGCACGACCGAACCTCTGCGGTGCGAGGAGATTATATTTGGGCTTCTTATTCTCTTCACTTTGCTTATCCTTCGAGCTTCGGCTGGAAGAGCCCCTCAACAATCTCTTCATCATTTTCTTTCTCTGAAAAATTTCTGAAATTTTTAGTGACTCAAAGTAAAAGTGAACCAATCTCAACAAGATTGATAGCAACTACTCATACAAGTGCCTAGAGGCCATATCATGCATTAAAACTACTTTTGACCACATAAATTTGACATGCAAGCTCAAGAACAGGGTCACCTAAGCAGCAAAAATTTGCAATAAATAAAGCACTAGAACAAAAACTAATTGTACCATTAGAGGAGTCACATACTAAAGAACAATCCCCCAAAGCAGTTTTGTGAATGGAGCTTTGAGCAAGGAGATCGAAAATGGCAGCAAGATGAGCTAGAACTCGGGTTTGAGCTGGTGGAGGATTTTTTTTCTGGAGGAAGACGAAGTGTGTGGGTGCAAGAATAAGTGGAGGGGGGCCCACGTGGGGTCCACGAGGCAGGGGGTGCGCCCCAGGGGGGTGGGCGCACCCTGGACCCTCATGGCCAGGTGGTGGGTCCCCCAGGTGTGTTCTCATTGCCAATAGTTCTTAAATATTCTAGAAAAAATCATATAAAATTTTCAGGACATTTGGAGAACTTTTATTTTCGGGGTATTTTTTATTGCAAGGATAATTCAGAAAATAGACAGAAAATACTATTTTTGTTTTATTTAATCTAAATAACAAAAAGTAAAAAGAGGGTACAGAGAGTTATGCTTTCTAACTTCATCCATCTCATGCTCATCAAAAGGAATCCACTAACAAGGTTGATCAAGTCTTGTTAACAAACTCTTTTTGAATAACATGAAACCGAAGAATTTTCGAATAACACTAGTTTACCTCAACGGGGATATGCACATCCCCAACAATAAGAATATCATATTTCTTCTTGACAGTAGGAAGAGGGAATTCAAAACCTCCAATAGTAATCGTTGAAGTTTTTCGAATAGAATTAATACTGTGGACTTGAGGTTGTTTCCTCGGAAAGTGTACCATATGCTCATTACCATTAACATTAAAAGTGACATTGCCTTTGTTGCAATCAATAACAGCCCCTGCAGTATTCAAAAAGGGTCTACCAAGGATAATCGACATACTATCATCCTCGGGAATATCAAGAATAACAAAGTCCGTTAAAATAGTAATGTTTGCAACCACAACAGGCACATCCTCACAAATATCGACTGGTATAGCAATTGATTTATCGGCCATTTGCAAAGATATTTCAGTAGGTGTCAACTTATTCAAATCAAGTCTATGATATAAAGAGAGAGAGGCATAACACTAACACCGTCTCCAAGATCACATAAAGCAGTTTTAACATAGTTTATTTTAATTAGCAAGCATGGTGGAAATTTCAGCTTCCGGTATCTTTATTTTATTTGTAACAATATCTTTCATGTACATAGCATAAGGATTCATTTAAGCATATCAGTCAAACACATACGCAAAAAGATAGGTCTAATCATTTCAGCAAAGTGCTCAAAATCCTCATCATCCTTTTTCTTGGATGGTTTAGGAGGAAAAGGCATGGGTTTCTAAACCCATGGTTCTCTTTCTTTACCGTGCTTCCTAGCAACGAAGTCTCTCTTATCATAACGTTGATTCTTTCATTGTGGGTTATCAAGATCAACAACAGGTTCAATCTCTACATCATTGTTATTGCTAGGTTGAGCATCAACATGAACATCATCATTAACATTATCACTAGGTTCATGTTCATTACCAGATTGTGTTTCAGCATCAGAAATAGAAATATCATTGGGATTCTCAGGTGTGTCAACAATAGGTTCACTAGAAGCATGCAAAGTCCTATCATTTTTTTCTTCTTAGAAGGACTAGGTGCATCAACATTAGTTCTCTGAGAATCTTACTCAATTCTCTTAGGGTGGCCCTCAGGATACAAAGGTTCCTGAGTCATTTTACCCCCTCTAGTCATAACTCTAACAGCATTATCATTTTTCTTATTGTTTAATTCATTGAGCAAATCATTCTGAGCTTTAAGTACTTGTTCTACTTGAGTGGTAACCGTTGGAGCATGTTTACTAATAAGTTTAAGTTGACCTTTAACTCTAGACATATAATCACTCAAGTGTTCAATCATATAAGTATTACGTTTCAATTGTCTACCAACATAAGCATTGAAGTCTTCTTGCTTAACCATAAAATTATCAAACTCATCCAAGCATTGGCTAGCAAACTTAGTAGATGGGGGGTAGGTGCTCTATTTAACAGTACAGGATGTCCCCGCATAACTTCTTGAAGTATTTCGATTTCACCCTTGTCAAATCTATAGAGAGAATTTACCTTTACTACCTGTGTCGGGTTATCAAGACCATGTATTTCTTCAATAGGTGGTAAATTCTTAACATCTTCGGCTTTAATACCTTTTTCTTTCATAGATTTCTTTGCCTCTTGCATATCTTCAGGACTGAGAAATAGAATACCCCTTTTCTTCGGAGTTGGCTTAGGAGTTGGTTCGGGAAGTGTCCAATCATTTTCATTACTCAACATATTATTCAATAGCAATTCAGCTTGATGAACAGTTCTTTCCCTGAAAACACAACCAGCACAACTATCCAGGTGGTCTCTGGAAACATCGATTAGTCCGTGATAAAAGATATCAAGTATTTCATTTTTCTTGAGAGGATGATCAGTCAAAGCATTAAGTAATCGGAGAAGCCTCCCCCAAGCTTGTGGGAGACTCTCTTCTTCAATTTGCACAAAATTATATATTTTCCTTAAGGCAGCTTGTTTCTTATGACCGGGGAAATATTTAGCAGAGAAGTAATAAATCATATCCTGGGGACTACGCACACAACCAGGATCAAGAGAATTAAACCATATTTTAGCATCACCCTTTAATGAGAATGGAAACAACTTAAGGATAAAGTAATAGCGAGTTTTCTCATCATTAGTGAACAGGGTGGCTATATCATTTAATTTAGTAAGATGTGCCACAACAGTTTCAGATTCATAGCCATAAAAAGGATTAGACTCAACCAAAGTAATTAACTCAGGATCGACAAAGAAATCATAATCCTCATCGGTGATACAGATAGGTGAAGTAGCAAAAGCAGGGTCATGTTTCATTCTAGCATTCAAGGATTTTTCTTTCAGCTTAGCTAACAGTTTCTTAAGATCATATCTATCATTGCAAGCTAAAAAGTCTCTAGTAGTTTCTTCATCCATAAAATAACCCTCAGGCACAACAGACAATTCATATATAGGGGGAGAATCTTCATCATCACTTTCATCGATAGTATCAGAATCAATAATTTCATTCTCTCTAGCCCTAGAAAGTTGTTCATCAGGAAATTCACCTAATGTCATAGTATTATCAAGCATAGAAGTAGTATCATCATAAGCATCATGCAAAGCAGAGGTGGCATCATCAATAACATTCGACATATCAGAATAAATAGCAAGTGTAGGTGTCGCAAGTTTACTCAAAACAGAAGGTGAATCAAGTGCAGAGCTAGATGGCAGTTCCTTACCTCCCCTCGTAGTTGAGGGAAAAATCTTGGTTCTTTCATCTTTCAAGTTCTTCATAGTGATCAACAGATATAAATCTCAAGTGACTTAAAGAATAGAGCTATGCTCCCCGGCAACGGCGCCAGAAAATAGTCTTGATAACCCACAAGTATAGGGGATCGCAAAAAATTTCGACGGTAGAGTATTCTACCCAAAATAATTGATTTGACACAAGGGGAGCCAAAGAATATTCTCAAGTATTAACAGTTGAGTTGTCAATTCAACCGCACCTGAAAGACTTAATATCTGCAGCAAAGTATTTAGTAGCAAAGTAATATGGAAGTAACGGTAACGGTGGCAAAGGTAATAGTAATAGTATTGTTTTTGTAGTGATTGTAAGAGCAGCAACGGAAAAGTAACTAAGCAAAGATCAATATGTGAAAAGCTCGTAGGCATTGGATCAGTGATGGATAATTATGTCGGATGTGATTCCTCATGCAATAGTTATAACATAGGGTGACACAGAGCTAGCTCCAGTTCATCAATGTAATGTAGGCATGTATTCCGAATATAGTCATACATGCTTATGGAAAAGAACTTGCATGACATCTTTTGTCCAATCCTCCCGTGGCAACGGTGTCTTATTGGAAACTAAAGGATATTAAGGCCTCCTTTTAATAGAGTATCGGGCCAAAGCATTAACACTTAGTGAATACATGAACTCCTCAAACTACGGTTGTAACACCCACGATGCGGCTATATCTCCCACGTGTCAGAGCACGACTTAGAGGCATAACCGCATAGTAGGCATGTCGCAAGAGGGGTAATCTTTACACATCCCATGTACTGAATAAGAGAGGGATAAAGAGCTGGCTTACAATCGCCACTTCACACAATACATAAATATAGCATTACATCATCCAGAATACAATCAAGGTCCGACTACGGAACCAAATAAAGAAAGACAACCCCTAATGCAAAAGATCCCCGATCACCCCGACTGGGCTCCTCTACTGATCGAAAGGAAACGAAACAACACAACGAACAAGATCTTCATCGAGCTCCCACTTGAGCTCAGCTGCGTCATCTGCACTGGTATCAATGGCACCTGCAACTAGTTTTGGAAGTAATCTGTGAGTCACGGGGACTCATCAATCTCACACCCTCGCGATCAAGACTATTTAAGCTTATGGGTAGGAAAATGTAGTGAGGTGGATCTGCAACAAGCACTAGCATATATGGTGGCTAACTTATGCAAATGAGAGCGAGAAGAGAAGCAAAGCATGGTCGTGAACTAGAAGTGATCAAGAAGTGATCCTGAAACTACATACGTTCAAACATAACACAAGAACCGAGTTCACTTCCCAGACTCCGCCCGAAAGAGACCATCACGACTACACACGCGGTTGATTCATTTTAATCGAGTTAAGTGTCAAGTTTTCTACAACCGGATATTAACAAATTCCCATCTGCCCATAACTGCGGGCACGGCTTTCAAAAGTTCAAAACCCTGCAGGGGTGTCCCAACTTAGCCCATCACAAGCTCTCACGGTCAACGAAGGTTATTCCTTCTCCTAGGAAGACCCGATCAGACTCGGAATCCCGGTTACAAGACATTTCGACAATGGTAAAACAAGACCAGCAAAGCCACCCGGATGTGCCGACAAATCCCGATAGGAGCTGCACATATCTCGTTCTCAGGGCACACCGGATTGTCCAAACTTCCGGTAGGCCAACCCAGAGTTGCCCCTGGTGGCCACCGGCAGCTGACAGGTTGGACCAACACTCAGAGGAGCACTGGCCCGGGGGTTTAAAATAAAGATGACCCTTGAGTCTGCAGAACCCAAGGGAAAAAAGGCTTAGGTGGCAAATGGTAAAACCAAGGTTGGGCCTTGCTGGAGGAGTTTATTCAAGGCGAACTGTCAAGGGGTTCCCATTATAACCCAACCGCGTAAGGAACGCAGAATCAAGGAACATAACACCGGTATGACGGAAACTAGGGCGGAAAGAGTGGAACAAAACACTAGGCATAAGGCCGAGCCTTCCACCCTTTACCAAGTATATAGATGCATTAAAGTAAACAAGATATAGTAATGATATCCCAACAATAACATGTTCCAACAAGGAACAAAACTCCATCTTCACCTGCAACTAGCAACGCTATAAGAGGGGCTGAGCAAAGCGGTAACATAGCCAAACAATGGTTTGCTAGGACAAGGTGGGTTAGAGGTTTGACATGGCAATATGGGAGGTATGATAAAGCATGTGGTAGGTATCGCGGCATAGCAAAATAGCGAGCAACTAGTAAGCAAAGATAGAAGTGATTTCGAGGGTATGGTCATCTTACCTGCAAAGTTCTCTGAGTTGACGTAAGCTTGATCCTCGTAAGCGTACTCAACGGGTTCCTCGATCACGTACTCGTCTCCCTGCTCTACCTAAAGCAAGAACACAAGCAAAGTACCAACAATCAAACACGGTGCAATGCGCAAGCAACATGATGAAAAACATGGCATGATATGCGGGATGTGATACACAATGCATATGCATGCTCCGGAAGGAAAAGATTGAACCAGGCCTCAACTTGGCAAACCAAGAGTGCCGCTGGAAAGATGAGTTGATTTCGGTCAAAATCGATATAAAGACCACCGGAATCGGATGCACGGTTTGCAAATGGCAAGCAAAAAAATAATGGCACAAATCTGCGATTAACAACATGATGCCATCTAGAATGCAACAAGAAACTAAGCTAATGCAACCCAACATAGCAACAAAGCACATGGTAGTGATCTAATCAAGATGCTTGACAAAAGATGAACATTGAGCTACGGCTAATTCATACAAGAGCAGGTTCAAACAAGCATGGCAAAAGGGCAAAAGATATCAGCTTCACAGACTTAGTGAAAATACTAACATGTCAGGAATTAACATCAGGAAGCAATGTTTAGAGCAAGATAACAACATGCTACAGGATCAGATCATAGCAATACAAGGCATGGCATGAATCTTCTCAAAGCATATAACAAAAGTCCCTTACTAACCATAAGCCAAATAGGATCAGAAGATATGATGGCACCCATGTAAACATAGCAAGTTATGTTAACAGATTCAGACTTAGCGGAAAACTGGAATGACATAAACAGAATTATGAAGGCATGTTTGCGAGCTCGATTCACTCAACACAAGGCATTGCATGACAAACTGAGCATATAACCAGCAAGAAGACATGATCAAGAAGCTAAGCATGGCAAGAACAATCTCATAGCATGCATGGATCAACTACAACAACCTTGGCAAAATTGATTAACACGTAAACAATCTGCCAGGAACATTTTATAGCAAAAGTAGAGAAAGATTGAGTCATGCTAGGGCACTCCATAAATGCAAACAGGGGCATGGATGAATAGAGCACAACCATATGTCAAAATCATCCTTACTGAACATACTCAAAAGAATCATGGATCTCTTTGTAGCAACATGAATACATGGCATTAAAATAACAGCAGGGAAAAGACTTAGTGAAAATCTAAGTCCCTGAAATCAGCAATATCACGAGAGCTACTTTGCATGCTTGTGCTAGTCACCACATTGATCACAAAAATACATGGCATACACCCCTGTAAAGATGGCATGGCATAGCCCAAAACACATGTAGAGCTCATGACCATATGCAGCACACAATAATCATGGCAAAAATGACAAATGCTCATAAACTGATAAGAAACAGGAACTAACATTTTATAGCACTCTTGCATCAACCATTTGGGCATCAAGATGGACTCAAACAAGCATGGCACAATGGAAAAAAAATGAAGAGAACATCCAGATGAACATTTTGATATATCATGCATGCAAAACGGAGCTACGGTCATGGAGTTATGATGCGATGAACATGGCCTGAAAATATAAGGGGGAAAAGGACTTGGTAGAAATTAGACCTCGCGGGAACCGGGACGAGGAGATCCGGGCGGGGCGAGGGCGTTTGGATGGCCGCACGGGTGGATCTAATCAACCCCGCGGTGGATCCGGATGGGGCGGACGACGACGGGCTTCCGGGTGGCGGAGCTCGCCGGCGGCGGCGGCCGGCGAGGCGAACGGCGGGAGGGAGGCGAGGCGGCGCTGGGCGAATGGAGAAGCGCGGGCGAGAGAGTAGGTCGGCGTGGCCGGACGGCGAGGCACGTGAGGCGGCGGTGGTTGGCGGCGAGTACGGCGGCCGGAGCAGGCGAGGCGGCGGCGGGCGAGGGCAGCGGCGCACGTGGGGGCCCACGATGGGCTTCCCCGGGCCGCGCGGTGGTAGGGCGGCGGCTGGACAGGTGGCAAGGCGTGATTCGACGGAGGGAGCGGTGCGGACATGTCTGGCGGCGGGGTGGACATGTCCGTCGGCGGAAGGAGGAACAAGTTAGGGTTCGTCCGCGATATTTCGGAGGGAGACACATATTTATAGGTAGAGGGAGCTAGGAGAGTCCAAATGAGGTGCAGTTTTCGACCACGCAATCATGATCGAACGGCCGAGAGGATGGAGGGGGTTTGGATGGGTTATTGGGCCACTTTGGAGGGGTGTTGGGCTGCAACACACACGAGGCCCTTACGGTTCCCCGGTTAACCGTTGGAGTATCAAACGGACTCCAAATGGCACGAAACTTAACAGGCGGTCTACCGGTGGTGTACCAAGGCCGCTTGGCAAATCTCGGTCCAATCCGAGAACGTTTAACACCCGCACACGGAAAGAGGCAAAAGGGGGCGCCGGAGGACATAGGAGTGTCGGATTGCAAAACGGACAACGGGGAAAAGGCTCGGATGCATGAGATGAACACGTATGCAAATGAGATGCACATGCTGACATGATATGAAATGCATGACACGCAAACAAATGACAAGGCAACAATAGTGAATAACTGGAAGACACCTGATAACCCACAAGTATAGGGGATCACAACAGTTTTCGATAAGTAAGAGTGTCGAACCCAACGAGGAGCTAAAGGTAGAACAAATATTCCCTCAAGTTCTATCGACCACCGATACAACTCTACGCACGCTTGACGTTTGCTTTACCTAGAACAAGTATGAAACTAGAAGTACTTTGTAGGTGTTGTTGGATAGGTTTGCAAGATAATAAAGAGTACGTAAATAAAAAGTAGGGGCTGTTTAAGTAAAGACAGAGTAAAGTAAATATAGCGAGTGTGGAAAAGTGATGGTAGGAGTTGTGAAATTGCCCCTAAGCAATTGACTACTTTACTAGACCGATAACAAGTATTATGTGGGAGAGGCCACTGCTAGCATGTCATCCCTGACTTGGAATTCTATGCACTTATGATTGGAACTATTAGCAAGCATCCGCAACTACTAATGTTCATTAAGGTAAAACCCAACCATAGCATTAAGGTATATTGGTCCCCCTTCAATCCCGTATGCATCAATTTCTATGCTAGGTTGAAGCTTCTGTCACTCTTGCCCTCCAATACATAGTCCTATCAACATACAACTAACCCTAGGGTGTGATCCACGCGCGCAATCATAGGATGGGCACCATAGGACAGCAACATAACCACAAGCAAATTAAATCAATCATAGCAATTCATCAACCACCGATAGGACAACGAAAATCTACTCAGACATCATAGGATGGCAACACGTCATTGGATAATAATATGAAGCATAAAGCACCATGTTCAAGTAGAGGGTACAGCGGGTTGCGGGAGAGTGGACCGCTGTAGATAGAGGGGGGAAGGTGATGCAAATGTTGGTGAAGACGGCGGAGGTGCTGGAGTAGATCGCGGTGATGATGATGATGGCCACGGCAGCGTTCCAGCGCCACCGGAAGAGAAGGGGAGAGGGGGCCCTTCATCTTATTCTTCCTTGGCCTCCTCCCTAGATGGGAGAAGGGTTTACCCTCTGGTCCTTGGCCTCCATGGCATGGGAGGGGCGAGAGCCCCTCCGAGATTGGATCTGTCTCTCTGTCTCTCTCTGTTTCTGCGTTCTCAGATTCTTCCCTTTCACCGTTTCTTATATTCCCGAAGATCCGTAACTCCGATTGGGCTGAAATTTTAACACGATCTCTTTCCGGATATTAGATTTCTTGCGGCGAAAGAAGCGCACCAACCGCCTTACGGGGTGGCCACGAGGGTCAGGGGCGCGCCCCCCTACCTCGTGGGCCCCTTGAGAATCGTCTCGCGTGGATTCTTCTTCCCCAAAATCATATATATTCCAAAAAAAATGTCCGTCAGTTTTTATTTCATTTGGACTCCGTTTGATATGGATATTCTGCGAAACAAAAAACATGCAACAAACAGGAACTGGCACTGGGCACTGGACCAATATGTTAGTCCCAAAAATAGTAAAAAAAGTTGCCAAAAGTATATGAAAGTTGTACAATATTGGCATGGAACAATAAAAAATTATAGATACGACAGAGACGTATCAGCATCCCCAAGCTTAATTCCTGCTCGTCCTCGAGTAGGTAAATGATAAAAAAGATAATTTTTGATGTGGAATGCTACCTAGCATAATCTTGATCATATGTCTAATCATGGCATGAATATTAAGACACGAGTGATTCAAAGCAATAGTCTATCATTTGACATAAAAATAATAATACTTCAAGCATACCAACCAAGCAATTATGTCTTATTGAAATAACATAGCCAAAGAAAGCTCATCCCTACAAAATCATATAGTCTGGCTATGCTCCATCTTCACCACACAAAATATTCACATCATGCACAACCCCGATGACAAGCCAAGCAATTGTTTCATACTTTTTACGTTCTCAAACCTTTTCAACTTTCACGCAATACATGAGCGTGAGCCATGGACATAGCACTATAGGTGGAATAGAATAATGATGGGGGTTATGTGGAGAAGACAAAAAAGGAGAAAGTCTCACATTAACGAGGCTAATCAATGGGCTATGGAGATGCTCATCGATTGATGTTAATGCAAGGAGTAGGGATTGCCATGCAATGGATGCACTAGAGCTATAAATGTATGAAAGCCCAACAAAAGAAACTAAGTGGGTGTGCATCCAACTTGCTTGCTCACAAAGACCTAGGGCACTTGAGGAGGCCCATTGTTGGAATATACAAGCCAAGTTCTATAATGAAAATTCCCACTAGTATATGAAAGTGATAACTCAAGAGACTCTCTATATGAAGAACATGGTGCTATTTTGAAGCACAAGTGTGGAAAAAAGGAATAGTAGCATTGCCCCTTTTTTTATTATTTGGCCTTTCTCTTTTTTTATTTGGCCTTTCTTTTTTTATTTGGCCTTTTTTTGCCTTTATTTTTTTTACTTTTTTATTTTGGGACAATTCTCTATTAATGATGATCATCACACTTCTATTTATTTACAACTCAATGATTACAACTCGATACTAGAACAAAGTATGACTCTATATGAATGCCTCCGGCGGTGTACCGGGATGTGCAATGATCTAGCATAGCAATGACATCAAAAAACGGACAAGCCATGAAAACATCATGCTAGCTATCTTACGATCATGCAAAGCAATATGACAATGAATGCTCAAGTCATGTATATGATGATGATGGAAGTTGCATGGCAATATATCTCGGAATGGCTATGGAAATGCCATGATAGGTAGGTATGGTGGCTGTTTTGAGGAAGATATAAGGAGGTTTATGTGTGATAGAGCGTATCGTATCACGGGGTTTGGATGCACCGGCGAAGTTTGCGCTAACTCTCGAGGTGAGAAAGGGCAATGCACGGTACTGAAGAGGCTAGCAATGATGGAAGGGTGAGAGTGCGTATAATCTATTAGTCATAAAGAACTCACATACTTATTGCAAAAATCTATTAGTCATCGAAACAAAGTACTACACGCATGCTCCTAGGGGGATAGATTGGTAGGAAAATACCATCGCTCGTCCCCGACCGCCACTCATAAGGAAGACAATCAATAAACACCTCATGCTCCGACTTTGTTACATAACGGTTCACCATACGTGCATGCTACGGGACTTGCAAACCTCAACACAAGTATTTCTCAATTTCACAATTACTCGACTAGCATGACTCTAATATCACCATCTTTATATCGCAAAACTACTGCGAGGAATCAAACATATCATATTCGGCGATCTACAAGTTTATGACTAACCATGTGAATGACCAATTCCTGTCATCTCTCTAAACAGATATAAGTGAAGCAAGAGAGTTTAATTCTTTCTACAAAAGATATGCCCGTGCTCTAACAAATATAAGTGAAGCAAAAGAGCATTCTACAAATGGCGGTTGTCTAAGTGAAGAGAAATAGGCAATCCAAACTTCAAATGATATAAGTGAAGCACATGAAGCATTCTATAAAGCCATACTCAAAAGATATAAGTGAAGTGCAATGAGCATTCTATAAATCAACCAAGGACTATCTCATACCAGCATGGTGCATAAAAAGAAAAAGAAAAACCTAAATGCAAAAGACGCTCCAAGACTTGCACATATCGCATGAACGAAACGAATCCGAAAACATACTGATACTTGTTGAAGAAAGAGGGGATGCCTCCCCAGCATCCCCAAGCTTAGATGCTTGAGTCTCCTTGAATCTTTACTTGGGGTGCCTCGGGCATCCCCAAGCTTGAGCTCTTTCCACTCTTCCTTCTTCTCACATCGAGACCTTCTCAATCATCGAACACTTCATCCACACAAAACTTCAACAGAAAACTCGGTAAGATCCGTTAGTATAATAAAGCAAATCACTACTCTAGGTACTGTTGCAAACCAATTCATATTTTGTTTTTGCATTGTGTCTACTGTAATAAGACTTTTTCATGGCTTAATCCACTGATATAAATTGATAGGTTCATCAAAACAAGCAAACTATGCATCAAAAACAGAATCTGTCTAAAACAGAACAGTCTGTAATAATCTGAACATTCACCATACTTCTGAAATAGTATAAAAAGTTGCCAGAAGTATATGAAAGTTGTAGAATATTGGCATGGAACAATCAAAAATTATAGATACGACGGAGACGTATCAACACCTGGCGCAACGGTCCCGAGGCGTTACAACAGTCATCACCGGGAGTGGTCCCGATTATTGTCACTTCGGGGTTACCGGATCATAACACATAATAGGTGACTATTGACTTGCAAGATAGGATCAAGAACTCACATATATTCATGAAAACATAATAGGTTAAGATATGAAATCATGGCACTCGAGTCCTAGTGACAAGCATTAAGCATAGCAAAGTCATAGCAACATCTATCTTAGAACATAATGGATACTAGGGATCAAACCCTAACAAAACTAACTCGATTACATGATAAATCTCATCCAACCCATCACCATCCAGCAATCCTACGATGGAATTACTCACGCACGGCGGTGAGCATCATGAAATTGGAGATGGAGAAAGGTTGATGATGGCGATGGCGACGGATTCCCCTCTCCGGAGCCCGAACGGACTCCAAATCAGCCCTCCCGAGATAGATTAGGGCTTGGCGGCGGCTCTGTATCGTAAAACATGATGAATCCTTCTCTCTTATTTTTTTCTCCCCGAACATGAATATATAGAGTTGGAGTTGAGGTCCATGGAGCCTCAGGGGGCTCACAAGATAGGGGGGCGTACCCCAAGGGGGTGGGCGCGCCCCCACCCTCGTGGATAGGGTGTGGGCCCCCTGACGTTGATTCTTTCGCCAGTGTTTTCTATATATTACAAAAATATTCTCCATGAAGTTTCAGGTCATTCCAAGAACTTTTATTTCTGCACAAAAATAACACCATGGCAATTCTGCTGAAAATAGCATCAGTCCGGGTTAGTTCCATTCAAATCATGCAAGTTAGAGTCCAAAACAAGGTCAAAAGTGTTTGGAAAAGTAGATACGATGGAGACGTATAAACTCCCCCAAGCTTAAACCTTTGCTTGTCCTCAAGCAATTCAGTTGAAAAGCTGAAAGTGATAAAGAAAAACTTTTACAAACTCCGTTTGATCTTGTTGTTGTAAATGTGTAGAGCCAGCATTCAAGTTTTCAACAAAGATTATGAACTAACCATATTCACAATAACATTTAGGTTTCATGTTTACTCATATCAATGGCATAATCAACTAGAGAGCAATAATAATAAATCTCGGATGACAACACTTTCTCAAAACAATCATAATATGATATAACAAGATGGTATCTCGCTAGCCCTTTCTGAGACCGCAAAACATAAATTCAAAGCACCTTTGAAGATCAAGGGTTGACTAAACATTGTAATTCATGGTAAAAGAGATCCAGTCACAGTCATACTCAATGTAAACTAATAGTAATGCATGCAAATGATAGCGGTGCTCTCCAACTGGTGCTCTTTAATAAGAGGATGGTGACTCAACATAAAAGTAAATAGATAGGCCCTTCTCAGAGGGAAGCAGGGATTTGTAGAGGTGCCAGAGCTCGATTTTTAAAACAGAGATAAATAGTATTTTGAGTGGTATACTTTCATTGTCAACATAACAATCGGGAGATCTCGATATCTTCCATGCTACACACATTATAGGCGGTTCCCAAACAGAATGGTAAAGTTTATACTCCCCCTACCACCAACAAACATCAATCCATGGCTTGTCCGAAACAACGGGTGCCTCCAACTAACAACAGTTCTGGGGGAGTTTTGTTTGCAATTATTTTAATTTAAGCATGGGATTGGGCATCCCGGTTACCAGCCATTTTCTCGTGAGTGAGGAGCGGAGTCCACCCCTCTTGAGAATAACCCGCCTAGCATGGAAGATATAGACAACCCTAGTTGATACATGAGCTATTCGAGCATACAAAACAGAATTTTCATTTGAAGGTTTAGAGTTTGGCACATACAAATTTACTTGGAATGGCAGGTAGATACCGCATATAGGAAGGTATGGTGGACTCATATGGAATAACTTTTGGGGTTTATGGGAGTGGATGCACAAGCAACATTCCTGCTTAGTACAAATGAAGACTAGAAAGAGATTGGGAAGCGACCAGCTAGAGAGCGACAACAATCATGAACATGCATTAAAATTAATCAACACTGAATGCAAGCATGAGTAGGATATAATTCACCATGAACATAAATATCATGGAGGCTATGTTGATTTTGTTTCAACTACATGTGTGAACATGTGCCAAGTCAAGCCACTCGAATCGTTCAAAGGAAGATACCACCCTATCATACCACATCACAACCATTTTAATAGCATGTTGGCACGCAAGGTAAACCATTATAAACTCCTAGCTAATTAAGCATGGCATGAGCAACTATAATGTCTAATTATCATTGCAAACATGTTTCATTCATAATAGGCTGAATCAGGAACGATGAACTAATCATATTTACAAAAACAAGATAGGCAGAGTTCATACCAGCTTCTCTCATCTCGAACAGTCTATCATATATTGTCATTATTGCCTTTCACTTGCACGACCAAATAGTGTGGATAATAATAAGAGTGCACGTGCATTGGACTAAGCTGGAATCTGCGAGCATTCAATACAAGGGAGAAGACAAGGTAATATGGGCTCTTTGTTAAATCAACAATAATGCATATGATAGCCACTCAACATTTTCATCATGGTTTTCTCCTCTCGACCCCCAAAGAAAAGAAAAGAAACAAAACTATTTACACGGGAAAGCTCCCAACAAGCCTACGATGGAATTACTCACGCATGGCGGTGAGCATCATGAAATTGGTGATGGAGGAAGGTTGATGATGATGATGGCGACGAATTCCTCTCTCTGGAGCCCCGAATAGACTCCAGATCAGCCCTCCAGAGAGAGATTAGGGCTTGGCGGCTGCTCCATATCGTAAAACGCGATGAATCCTTCTCTCTAATTTTTTTCTCCCCGAACGTGAATATATAGAGTTGGAGTTGAGGTCGGTGGAGCCTCAGGGGGGCCACGAGATAGGGGGCTCCCCCCACCCTCGTGGACAGGGTGTGGGCAACCTAACGTTGATTCTTTAGCCAGTATTTTTTATATATTCCAAAAATATTCTTCATGAAGTTTCAGGTCATTCCGAGAACTTTTATTTCTGCACAAAAATAACACCATGGCAATTCTGCTGAAAACAGCATCAGTCCGGGTTAGTTCCATTCAAATCATGCAAGTTAGAGTCCAAACCAAGGTCAATTTTTTGGAAAAGTAGATACGATGGAGACGTATAACCCCCTCTCTCCCAGTGGCGCCGGAACGCCGCCGGGGCCATCATCGTGTGACGGCGATCTACACCAACACCTCCGTCATCTTCACCAACATCTTCATAACCTTCCCCCATCTATCTACAACGGACCACTCTCCCGCAACCTGTTGTACCTCTACTTGAACATGGTGCTTTATGTTTCATATTATTATTGTGATGCCCCCGATTTAACCGTACACTAATCATACACACAAATGTGTACGATCAAGATCAAGGACTCATGGGAAGATATCACAACACAACTCTAGACACAAATTAAAATAATACAAGCTTTATATTACAAGCTAGGGGCCTCGAGGGCTTGAATACATAAGCTCGAAAACACAAGAGTCAGCGGAAACAATAATATCTGAGTACATACATAAGTTAAACAAGATTGCCTTAAGAAGGCTAGCACAAACTTGGATACATATCGAAAGAGGCACATGCCTCCTGCCTGGGATCCTCCGACACTACTCCTGGTCGTCGTCAGCGGCCTGCACGTAGTAGTAGGCACCTTCAGTGTAGTAGGAGTCGTCGTCGACGGTGGCGTCTGGCTCCTGGACTCCAACGTCTGGTCACAACAACCGGGTATAGAAAGGGAAAAGGGGGGAGAAAAGCAACCATGAGTACTCATCCAAAGTACTCGCAAGCAAGGAGCTACACTACATATGCATTGGTATCAATGAAAGGGGTAGTATATCTGGACTGAACTGCAGAATGCGGGAATAAGAGGGGGATAGCTAGTCCTATCGAAGACTACGCTTCTGGCAGCCTCCATCTTGAAGGAGAAAAGAGAGTAGATGGTAAGTTATCCAAGTATCATCGCATATCATAAACCTACCCGGCGATCCTCCCCTCGTGGCCCTGTGAGAGAGCGATCACCGGGTTGTATCTGGTACTTGGAAGGGTGTATTTTATTAAGTATCTGGTTCTAGTTGTCATAAGGTCAAGGTACAACTCCGGGTCGTCCTTTTACCGAGGGACACGGCTATTCGAATAGATAAACTTCCTTGCAGGGGTGCACCATATTTCCCAACACGCTCGATCCCCTTTGTCCGGACACACTTTCCTGGGTCATGCCCAGCCAAGAAAGATCAACACGTCGCAGCCCCACCTAGGCACAACAGAGAGGTCAGCACGTAGGTCTAAATCCTATGGTGCAGGGGTCTGGGCCCATCGCCCATTGCACACCTGCAAGTTGTGTGGGTGGCCGAAAACAGACCTAGCCTCCCTAATACAAGAGCAAGCGTTCCAGTCCAATCCGGCGCGCGCCGCTCAGTCGCTGATGTCACGAAGGCTTCAACTGATACCACGACGTCGAGCTCCCATAACTGTTCCCGGATAGTTGGTTAGTGGGTATAGGCCAGTGGCCAGACTCAGATCAAATACCAAGATCTCGTTAAGCGTGTTAATTTATGTAACCGCGGACGCTGCCCAGGGCCAGGCCCACCTCTCTCCTAGGTGGTCTCAACCTGCGCTGTCGCTGCGCCACAAAGTAACAGTCGGGGGCCGTTGGGAACCCAGGCCCACCACTACCTGGGTGGAACCACCTGCCCCTTCAGCCCCCAACATCGGAATCACTTGCGGGTACTCTACGAGCCGACCCGACTTTAGTCACCACAAGTATCATATATTATGTATATAAGTATATATATTCGTGATCACCTCCCGGGTGATCACGGCCCGATAGTATAGCATGGCAGACAGACAAGAATGTAGGGCCACTGATGGAATACTAGCATCCTATACTAAGCATTTAGGATTGCAGGTAAGGTAACAACAGTAGTAGCAAGGACAGGCTATGCATCAGTATAGGATTAACGAAAAGCAGTAACATGCTACACTACTCTAATGCAAGCAGTAGAGAGAAGAATAGGCGATATCTGGTGATCAAGGGGGGGAGGGCTTGCCTGGTTGCTCTGGCAAGAAGGAGGGGTCGTCGTCGATGTAGTCGATCACGGGACTATCGGCAGCAGTCCCGGGGTCTACCAGAAAGAAGTAATGAATGGGGAACACAATAAATAACGGAGCAATCAAAGGCATCAAAAAGCATAACACAACAATACGCGGTGCTAAGAGTGGTCTAACACGGTGCTATACGTTATAGACGGAGCGGGAAAATATCAGACGACATTTCCCCGGTTTTGGGCATTTACCGGACACACGAAAGAGAGGGGACGGTTCCATGTTCAGCATGCTAGGGGCATGTGACAGATGAACAGACCGTGTATTTGGATTCGTTGGATTTTTCTGAGCAACTTTCATATATAAATTATTTTAATCCGAGTTACGGTTTATTTTCTATTAATTTTCAAAGTTTTATTTTATTTCCTGAAATTATTTTAATTTGAATAATGATTTTAATGCATCAGCCTGACGTCATCATGACATCAGTAGCCAACCCAACTAACTCACGTCAAACCTGACAGCTGGGTCCCACATGTCATACATAGTGGGGCTAACAGTGGTTTAAATTAAACTAAATTAACTATATTAGAACCTGGGCTCACCTGTCACTCACTATTTAGATTAACTAAATTGATATAATTGTTTCCTATTAATTAGGGGGGTAGGCCCCATTGGTCAGTGGCTGGGGGTTGCCCAGTCAGCAGGGTTGACTGGTCAACCCAGTCAAATAGGTTCCCTGGGCCCACGGGTCAGTCACCCAGTAGGCGGCCACGTGGCCAGGTCAACTTCGTCGCCGGAGTTACTCCGGCAACCACGTTTTGCGGTGGCGTGCGTCTGGAGGTGGTCGGGTTTCAGCTACGGTGGCTCGTTTCGAGCGCGGGAGGTAGCGTTCGAACGAGTGCGGCATTCTGCATCTAGTGGTGGCGGTGGCGTGGCCGGAGGTGGCCGGAAGTAACTGCAGCGACCACATCGGCGGACGGCCGGAGTCGGGCGCAAGAGCGAACGATGGTGCGGGGCATGGTTTTATGCGTGGTTGGGTGCGTTCGAAAGCAGGGGCTCGGGCGCACCCATTCGTGGTCTCAGCCGGGACTGGGATGGACGGTGTCGACGACGGCATCAACCGCGGCAGGCATTGTAGTTCGGTCGAGCTCGGGAATGGCGTTGCAGAGGGCAAAACGATTGGTGTTCGGCACCTATGCGAGCTCACCAAGCGAATGGAGGCACGCACGGGACCACTGGTCCACCGGAGCCTCGTCGGAGATGAGCGAGTGTGGCGGAGCATTTCGGCCGACGACGGATCGGTTGCTAGAGCTCGCTATCGATTGCGTGGAGTGAGGGGAAGGAGAGTGATGCTCACTGGGGGCCTGCAGATGTGCTAAGCGGGCGCGGGGAAGGCTTGATGGCGACGAACGGGCGACGGCGATCCGAGGTAGCCGAGGAGGAAGATGAAGTCACCACGGTCGCTGCCGGGGCTCCGAGCTCCAAGTCGAGGTGGCAGGCGATGTAGGGTACAGCGACGGAGTGAACAAGCACGTTGGACGGGTGTGGGGAGGACGGTGGCCGCGAGGGCGACGACGGCCATGGCGGCAGAGCGTTGGATGTGTGCGGGGAAAAGGGGATCTGGGCGAGAGGGGCGAACTGGGAGGCGTCTAGGGTTAGGGTTGCGCCACGGAGGGTGGTCGGTGACTTGAGGTCGCCAGGGAGTCGCCGGATAGCCGCCCCGTGGTCCATCCGCGTCGTGGACGGCACACGGACGTCCACCGCGCTGCGGTGAACAGAGGTAGAGGGAGGCTCGGCTGTTGAGCTGGGCCGGTTGGGACGAGGCCCAGTTGGCCAGGGGGTTTTGTTTTATTTTTATCTATTGTTTATTTATTTCTTTCCTGTTTCTTTTAATAATTAATTTATTTTAGTTTTTTGTAAAAATAATAATTTCAACACCTAAATTAGTGCTTAGAATTACAACACTGCCACATTAATTTGGACAGCTAAATAAAATAGTTTAATATTTTATCAATTTGAAAAAGGTATTTAATTAAATGTTTTGCTACTGTTTTATTTATTTTAGAGCCTTTAAACACTTTGTCAAAGTTTGGATTCTCCACCACAATTACCTATGATTTATCTGACACCTTTAGAACATTTTAGTTTAAAGGTTTGAAAACGGTTGTCATTTGCCTTTACTTCAAATTTGAATGTGGATCGGTTCTCAACTAACGCGAGATTATCAACAGGGATTGTGGTGACGTGGCATCATTAGCAGGGTGTTACTGTAGCGTAAATATCTGGGCGTCACAATTCTCCTCCACTACAAGAAATCTCATCCCGAGATTTAAGAGGCGTGAGGTGGGGAGGTTCTGGGCACGAAATCCTAGCGAGTGTTCTCGGTCTTAGTTGCTCTTCTTGAAGAGGTCGATCCACTACATTGAGCTCTTCATTTCTCTGTTTCGGGTCATCATTATGAAGTTGTCTTCCTTTCTTCGAGAACTCCATCGAACTTACTAAAAGGATAAGGGGTAGCTTCGGAAGAACGGAACTCTACAAGGTTGCTATCCGGTTTATAACTCAGGGAATGTGGTAGAAAGTAACTCTCGAGTTGAAACTTAAAAAAATATCAAGAACAAAGTAAGAAGGTACAATAAGAAGTTTCAAGCGGGTAGGCAATCGTTCAATGCCTATTCAGAAGGTGAAAGGGGTTCAGAGCAATGGGAATAAGTATTGTGTCTGATAACAGAGGCAATCGTTCAATGCCTATTCAGAAGGTGAAAGGGGTTCAGAGCAATGGGAATAAGTATTGTGTCTGATAACAGAATAGATTAATAGGAAGGTGGCTCACAAAATACATATGAAACCAAATGCAAGGGATAACTTAGAAACATGGTGGTACAGGAGAATCAGGTTTCGTTCCTGTGGAACTATGGGTTATGGGCCCACCATGTGGATTAAAGTAGAAGGAACGGTGACATCTTGCACGATCATGATAGAAAGGCATGTTAGAGGGTAGTCTATCAGTTATGTCGGCAACAACATCGATACCAAGGGCGAGGGACGAAGAGAACCATTTTCCTGCTCGTTGAACGAGGCGGACCAATAGGCAAGGTTCTCGGCCATCGGTGGTCACCGAAATGTTTTCAACAATAGTAACAGGGTCTTGGTGACAAAATTGTACACCGAGGTGTTTACATAAGCAGGAGAATATTACTTCTTAGATCATATAGACCTCAAGAAAGGTTAAACCAAACAATGGAAGGGATAATATGAATATCAAATTAAACAGAACAATGGAAAGGAAAATGTGTTTAAACACATATTTCAGGGGTATATCCTTCCCAAGGACAAGCAGATCATGATATCCCTGACAGGATATAAAGTAGAAAACCCTTGAGGTAAGGGGAGATAAATTTCATGACATTACCCATACGACGGTGTCTGGATAATGGAGCAAGAAACATTTAGCATTGGGATTCAAATGTTCTTGTTAAAAATCGGAGTACCACATACATGCTTCGAGATAGCGTTGACATGGTCTTTAAGCAAAGATCAGACTTTGGATACACAAAGGATCCATCAGGAACAACTTATTGAATAAGTCTTACAATTTCCTCATGGAAGAATGGTTAACCTTGCTAAAAGGAAACTATAACAATAGGTCCTCCGGCTAGGGGTGCTAGGCACGACATCACCTTACCGGGTCACATGAAGACCAATGTTATAACTCTTGGAAATATGTCCCAACCATCATATCTAACTGAGGTTTAGATCCGATTGGTGTCAGGATACCCCAGACTCAGGATGCCTGAGAAGAAAAGGTGCAACACAAATTGACGAGATGGCGTTGCAAGATTCTCGGGAAAAGAAATATGGAAGCAAGTTCCGAATCATGAGTTCATCATTAAACCAAGGAGAGGATGAGAAGGTGGTTGATGAACTTAGCGACAATTCATGGAGATTTACAAAAGATGGATCTCCACAATTAATGAGGTATGCTCGAGGAAAACATACACAATTAATCATTGATTGAAAGGTGCACCCAAAATATGGGCTTAGGTAGCATGATCAATGTTAGAATGGTGATTCGATAACCAATGGTCTAAGAATGAAATATCGACCATTAACTTCAAATCAACAGGGTTCCTAGAAGTTTGAAGTCGCACATCATAGTTCAATTGTCGGTTTTTCGGTTAGAAGCAACACGGGGACCAAGGAATGAACGGATATGGCAAGAAGTATCACCTGTATCAAGATAAATTCTCATGACTTTTTGAAATAAAAGATGGTAATACCTCCAAGGTAAAGAAGAACAATTGCTGGGTAGCAAGGATCCCAAGGTATAACACAAAACACGAACAAGTTTGTGTTGAACGAAAGGCAATAAAGTGGTCGATGATAACACGGATCATCAAGGGGCAAGGATGGTATTACCCATCAAGAATTCGATATATATATATATATATATCTTGGAGGAGCTTAGGATGTTGATGATGATCACGACACAATTGTTGAGAGATTTCATGAAGATGTAATCCATCGGCAATGACATCAAGTCAAGGAATGATGAAGCGAAAGGTTATTGGAACCATGGGTACGACACAAACTCGAAACCAAGCTTGTGGTTTAAGGAGAAATGATATGATGTTGAAGATCGACGTAAGCTTAGCTCATCATCGAAAATTGTGCTCCAGGAAGAAGGACCAGGTAGCGCAGTTAAAATTAGCACAGTAATGATGTAGCCGATCAGGCTAGGAATGACTTAAATGATTATTAACTCGTAAGCAACAAAAATTACTTAGAGTTTATTGAATCATATTGCGGAATTGATTCACTTATCGGTGTTCTCGAGTGACAGTTAACTCCGAACCCGGGGGGTGGATTGGAATCGGCGAGAATAATAGTTGATGAAGAACTCATTAGAAGTTATGTATTTCCTTGATATTCTCGAGATACCAAAGGGTATACTCGAAAGTAAATCAGAATAGAAACTGATTGGAGCGTTGACTTGCGGTAGCAGATACTTTAATCTTGTCAGAATAGACGAGGCAATGGAATGGTTTCCTTTCAGATATATTGAATAAGGTTTGCATGGTCGGAACCATAACTACAAGGGATCCAATTTACGATACTGGAAGAATTATTCAAATGATTAACTATTCTTGCAAGAAGCTTTCATGATAAGTTTCACATTGTGTCCATGGGCATGAACACAAAGGTTCAAGGTCGACTCCCACTTCTGCAATGCATAACCTTTCATTCACTTCTCGTTTTCGAAAAAGTTGTAGTGTTGAAATTTTATTTGGCGAAGCAATAGAAGAGTATGACTTGTGAAAACCTTCGGGTTCATACGGGTTTTAGGGAAGGTATAGGTTCAACCCATCGGGGCATCTTAGGAGCATAAACCACAATTTCAAGAATAAATAACATGAACTCAATAGTAGAGCATCCTTGAGAAAGTAGAGGACACAATTTACCAAAGGCATTATGTATCTGAGGAAAGGCTCACAAGCTTATTGAATACGAAGGGCACTGTCGGATAAAATCCAACAAAGGATCCGGTGGCCCACAAGGGATCTGATGTGAGCATCGGTACCCAACCAAAGGAAGAAAGAATGCAAGGATATCAAATTATAGAAACAACTGACTAACTCAAGCTCAAACGCAAAGGAATTATGATTTCCAAATTGAGGGATCAGAAGCTAACGCTCTGATTAAGGATGGATAAGTTGAGTAGGCTTGGGGTACAATCGATGGCAATTTGATTAGTCGAGATCTAGCTCATGTTTAAAATGTCATTTGAGCTGGAAGGATGAATTCTAGGATTTGGTTGAGGACTACAAGCATTCGCAACATATTGTATCAACAGACTCAAAATGATAATGACAAAGGATGACAATAAGATTACTAGACTTATGGTATTAACCATAATGCAAGCAAGCAAGAAATTCAATAACAATAGGCTGTTGAGGATTTTCAGAAGAACGAATGGTATTACAAAGACTTTTGTGAAATACATGAATCAACTGAGGATGAGCGGATACTCGATAGGTGCACAAAATTATCCGTAGGGGTATTTAGGTGACAAGGAACTTCAAGGCAGTAAGCTCAAAGGATTCTCGGAACAACAAAGACCAGTTCGGGGCATCTTGTAATAACAAGATCAATGGGATTGAATGTAAGAATGGCAGGTGTATGTAGTTATCAATAAGGATATAACAATGGTAGGGAATTTGCAAAGGCGGTGGGTACAAGTGTCTCGGGAGAAAATCGTAGAGTAATTTCGGAATCTTCTGGTGCAGCAGACAATCATCGGTAATAAGGTGTCCTCTGGGTGAAAGTGATCACGAGATCCTAATGTTAGACTTAGCAAAATTCATTTAACCTGAATAAAAGAGAGATTAGAGTCCTAGAGTATAGACGAGGAATAAAAGATCCTAATACCATCCAATGGCGATGTGGGCCCATGGGCCGCACAACCATGTTAGTAAAACAATTTTCATCGACTAGACTCAACTTCGGCCAAGGAGTTTGGAAGGGGGATTCCTACAGGCAGTCGGCTCTCATACCAACTTGTGATGCCCTCGATTTGACCGTACACTAATCATACACACATATGTATACGATCAAGATCAAGGACTCACGGGAAGATATCACAACACAACTCTAGACACAAATTAAAATAATACAAGCATTATATTACAAGCCAGGGGCCTCGAGGGCTCGAATACATAAGCTCGAAAACACAAGAGTCAACGGAAACAATAATATTTGAGTACAGACATAAGTTAAACAAGATTGCCTTAAGAAGGCTAGCACAAACTTGGATACATATCGAAAGAGGCACATGCCTCCTTCCTGGGATCCTCCTAAACTACTCTTGGTTGTCGTCAGCGGCCTGCACGTAGTAGTAGGCACCTCCAGTGTACTAGGATTCGTCGTCGATGGTGGCGTCTGGCTCCTGGACTCCAATGTCTGGTCGCAACATACGGGTATAGAAAGGGGAAAAAGGGGGAGCAAAGGAACCGCGAGTACTCATCCAAAGTACTTGCAAGCAAGGAGCTACACTACATATGCATTGGTATCAATGAAAGGGGTAGTATATGTGGACTGAACTGCAGAATGCCGGAATAAGAGGGGGATAGCTAGTCCTATCGAAGACTACGCTTCTGGCAGCCTCCATCTTGAAGCAGAAGAAGAGAGTAGATGGTAAGTTATCCAAGTATCATCACATATCATAATCCTACCCGGCGATCCTCCCCTCGTGGCCCTGTGAGAGAGCGATCACCGGGTTGTATCTGGTACTTGGAAGGGTGTATTTTATTAAGTATCTGGTTCTAGTTGTCATAAGGTCAAGGTACAACTCCGGGTCGTCCTTTTACCAAGGGACACGACTATTCGAATAGATAAACTTCCCTGCAGGGGTGCTCCATATTTCCCAACACACTCGATCCCCTTTGTTCGGACACACTTTCCTGGGTCATGCCCAGCCTCGAAAGATCAACACGTCGCAGCCCCACCTAGGCACAACAGAGAGGTCAGCACGTAGGTCTAAATCCTATGGCGCAGGGGTCTGGGCCCATCGCCCATTGCACACCTGCACATTGTGAGGGCGGCCGAAAACAGACCTAGCCTCCCTAATACAAGAGCAGGCGTTCCAGTCCAATCCGACGCTTGTCGCTCAGTCGCTGATGTCACGAAGGCTCCGACTGATACCACGACGTCGAGTGCCCATAACTGTTCCCAGATAGTTGGTTAGTGGGTATAGGCCAGTGGCCAGACTCAGATCAAATACCAAGATCTCGTTAAGCGTGTTAATTTATGTAACCGCGGACGCTGCCCAGGGCCAGGCCCACCTCTCTCCTAGGTGGTCTCAACCTGCGCTGTCGCTGCGCCACAAAGTAACAGTCGGGGGCCGTTGGGAACCCAGGCCCACCACTACCTGGGTGGAACCACCTGCCCCTTCAGCCCCCAACATCGGAATCACTTGCGGGTACTCTACGAGCCGACCCGACTTTAGTCACCACAAGTATCATATATTATGTATATAAGTATATATATTCGTGATCACCTCCCGGGTGATCACGGCCCGATAGTATAGCATGGCAGACAGACAAGAATGTAGGGCCACTGATGGAATACTAGCATCCTATACTAAGCATTTAGGATTGCAGGTAAGGTAACAACAGTAGTAGCAAGGACAGGCTATGCATCAGTATAGGATTAACGAAAAGCAGTAACATTCTACACTAATCTAATGCAAGCAGTAGAGAGAAGAATAGGCGATATCTGGTGATCAAGGGGGGGCTTGCCTGGTTGCTCTGGTAAGAAGGAGGGGTCGTCGTCGATGCAGTCGATCACGGGACTATCGGCAACAGTCCCGGGGTCTACCAGAAAGAAGTAACGGAGGGGGAACACAATAAATAACAGAGCAATCAAAGGCACCAAAAAGCATAACACAACAATACGCGGTGCTAAGAGTGGTCTAACACGTGCTATACGTTATAGACGGAGCGGGAAAATATCGGACGACATTTCCCCGGTTTTGGGCATTTACCGGACAGACGAAAGAGAGGGGACGATTCCATGTTCAGCATGCTAGGGGCATGTGACACATGAACATACCGTGTACTGGATTCGTTGGATTTTTCTGAGCAACTTTCATATATAAATTATTTTAATCCGAGTTACGGTTTATTTTCTATTAATTTTCAAAGTTTTATTTTATTTCCTGAAATTATTTTAATTTGAATAATGATTTTAATGCGTCAGCCTGACGTCATCATGACGTCAACAGCCAACCCAGCTCACTCGGGTCAAACCTGACAGCTGGGTCCCACATGTCATACATAGTGGGGCTAACTGTGGTTTAAATTAAACTAAATTAACTATATTAAAACCTGGGCCCACCTGTCAGTCACTATTTAGATTAACTAAATTGATATAATTATTTCCAGTTAATTAGGGGGGTAGGCCCCACTGGTCAGTGGCTGTGGATTGCCCAGTCAGCAGGGTTGACTGGTCAACCCAGTCAAATAGGGTCCCTGGGCCCACGGGTCAGACACCTAGTAGGCGGCCACGTGGCGCCAGGTCAACGCCGTTACTCCGGCGACCATGTTTTGCGGTGGCGCGCGTCTGGAGGTGGTCGGGTTTCAGCTACGGTGGCTCGTTTCGAGCACGGGAGATAGCGTTCGAACGAGTGCGGCGAGTTGCATCTAGTGGTGGCGGTGGCGTGGCCGGAGGTGGCCGGAAGTGATGGCAGCAAGCACATTGGCGGACAGCCGAAGTCGGGCGCGAGAGCGAACGGTGGTGCGGGGCATGGTTTTACGTGTGGCTGGGTGCGTTCGAAAGCAGGGACTCGGGCGCACCCATTCGTGGCCTCAGCCGGGGCTAGGACAGACGGTGTCGACGACGGCATCAACCGCGGCGGGCGCGGGAGTTCGGTCAAGCTCGGGAACAGCATTGCAGAGGGCAAAATGACCGGTGTTCGGCACCTACGGCACCTACGCGGGCTCACCAAGCGAATGGAGGCACGCACGGGACCACTGGTCCACCGGAGCCTCATCGGAGATGAGCGAGTGCGGCGGAGCATTTTGGGCGACGACGGATCGATTGCTAGAGCTCGCTATCGATTGCGTGGAGTGAGGGGAAGGAGAGTGATGCTCACTGGGGGCCTGCAGATGTGCTAAGCGGGCACGGGGAAGGCTTGATGGCGACAAATGGGCGGCGACGATCTAAGGTGGCCGAGGAGGAAGATGAAGTCGCCGCGGTCACTCCCGGGGCTCCGAGCTCCAAGTCGAGGTGACAGGCTGTGTAGGGTACGGTGACGGAGTGAACATGCACGTCGGATGGGCATGGGGAGGACGGTGGCCGCGAGGGCGACGACGGCCATGGCAGCAAAGCGTCGGATGTGCGCGGGGAAAAGGGGATCTGGGCGAGAGGGGCGAACTAGGAGGCGTCTAGAGTTAGGGTTGCACCAGGGAGGGTGGTCGGCGACTTGAGGCCACCGGGGAGTCGCCGGATGGCCGCCCCGTGGTCCATCCACGCCGTGGACGGCGCACGGACGTCCATCGCGCTGCGGTGAACAGAGGTAGAGGGAGGCTTGGCTGTTGGGCTGGGCCGGTTGGGACGAGGCCCAGTTGGCCAAGGGTTTTATTTTATTTTTATCTGTTGTTTATTTATTTCTTTTCTGTTTCTTTTAATAATTAATTTATTTTAGTTTTTTGTAAAAAATTAATTTCAACACCTAAATTAGTGTTTAGAATTACAACATTGCCACATTAATTTGGATAGCTAAGTAAAATAGTTTAATATTTTATCAATTTGAAAAAGGTATTTAATTAAATGTTTTGTTGTTGTTTTATTTATTTTAGAGCCTTTAAACACTTTGCCAAAGTTTGGATTCTCCACCACAATTACCTATGATTTATCCGACACCTTTAGAACATTTTAGTTTCAAGGTTATAAAACGTTTGTCATTTGCCTTTACTTCAAATTTGAATTTGGATCGGTTCTCAACTAACGCGAGATTAGCAACAGGGATTGTGGTGACGTGGCATCATTAGCAGGGTCTTATTATAGCGTAAATATCCAGGCGTCACAATTATCCAATGATGTGTTGCCATCCTATGATGTCTGAGTACATTTTCGTTGTCCTATCGGTAATTGGTGAATTGCTATGATTGGTTTAATTTGCTTGTGGTTATGTTGCTGTCCTTTGGTGCCCATCATATGAGCGCGTGCGTGGATCACACCGTAGGGTTAGTTGTATGTTGATAGGGCTATGTATTGGAGGGCAAGAGTGACAGAAGCTTCAACCTAGCATAGAAATTGATGCATACGAGATTGAAGGGGGACCAATATATCTTAATGCTATGGTTTGGTTTTACCTTAATGAACATTAGTAGTTGTGGATGCTTGCTAATAGTTCCAATCATAAGTGCATAGAATTCCAAGTCAGGGATGACATGCTAGCAGTGGCCTCTCTCACATAAAACTTGCTATCGGTCTAGTAAAGTAGTCAATTGCTTAGGGACAATTTCGCAACTCCTACCACCACTTTTACACACTCGCTATACTAACTTTATTGCTTCTTTACCTAAAACAGCCCCTAGTTTTTATTTGCATGCTCTTTATATTCTTGCAAACCAATCCAACAACACCTACAAAGTACTTCTAGTTTCATACTTTTTCTAGGTAAAGCGAACGTTAAGCGTGCGTAGAGTTGTATCGGTGGTCGATAGAACTTGAGGGAATATTTGTTCTACCTTTAGCTCCTCTTTGGGTTCGACACTCTTACTTATCGAAATAGGCTACAATTTATCCCCTATACTTGTGGGTTATCAAGTCCTTTTTCTGGCGCCGTTGCCGGGGAGCAATAGCGTGGGGTGAATATTCTTGTGTGTGCTTGTTTGCTTTATCACAAAGTAGTTTTTACTTTGTGCTCTTTTTCCTATCTTTAGTTATGGGTAGGAAATGCAAAATACCAAAAAAATAGTTGTACCTACTACACCAATGGTTGAAGAACCATTGAAAATCTATCACACTCCTGAAGCTTTTTACTTGGATCATCTTCGATCCCTATGTGCTCGTGCTGAAACCCCAACTAGCTTAGTTGAGGGCAAATCTTTAGATGAGCATGCTTTTTATGTGTGGCACCGGTTATCTCAAAAAGGGAAACTATTGTGGGATCAAATTCATATGTTGCATTGGTATGCTCGGCAACTATGCTTGAGATATGATTATACTTGTTGCTCTAGGATGAAGGCTCCACACCTTCCCTTTTCATGCAAATTTAATGATAATGAAACCTTAGCTTCTGATGCTAATGGTATATATGATTACTATGATGTGGAACGAATAGAAGAATTTGTTGCTTTTAAGGGTGCTTGTGAAATTGAATCTTTGTTTAAAGAGTTTGAAGATTTTGATGATTCAGTTTATAGACCTAAAAATTTAGCTATCCTTAAATATTGCTATGAGAATTATAAATACAATTATGATATTGATGAATTTATTGAGAAAGTCTCCGTTGTCCGAGAAGAGACTAATATTTTGCAGGAGTCTATGAAAGAAGAAATTGATGAAACTATGAGCTCATTGGATGAAAAAGATGATGAGGAGAGTGAAGAGCAAAAGGAGGAAAATCGGATTAGCTACCCGTGCCCACCTTCTAATGAGAGTAACCCTCCAACTCATACATTGTTTAATTTCCCTTCATGCTTACCAAAGGATGAATGCTACGATGATTGCTATGATCCCGTTGATTCTTTTGAAATATCCCTTTTTGATGATGCTTGCTATGCTTGTGGCCAAGATGCCAATATGAATTATGCTTATGGAGATAAACTTGCTATAGTTCCTTATGTTAAACATGAAATTGATGCTATTGCACCCACGCCCGATAGTCCTATTATCTTTTTGAATTCTCCCGACTACACTATATCGAAGAAGTTTGCCCTTATTAAGGATTATATTGATGGGTTGCCTTTTACCGTTGCACATGATAATTTTGATGAATATAATATGCATGTGCTTGCTGCTCCTACTTGCAATTTTTATGGGAGAGGAACTACATCTCCGCCTCTCCATGTTTCCAATATGATAAAATTGCAAGAAACTGTTTATACTATGCATTGGCCTTTATTATGTGTGCATGAATTGTTCTTTTATGACATGCCGATGCATAGGAAGAGAGTTAGACTTCGTTGTTGCATGATATATGTTACTTTGTGCTCACTACTAAATCACAAATCATTGTTAATTAAAAATGGCTTTGATATACCTTGGGATCTGAGTGGATCCATTACTTGAGCACTATATGCCTAGCTTAATGGCTTTAAAGAAAGCGCTGCCAGGGAGACAACCCGGAAGTTTTAGAGAGTCATTTATTTCTGTCCAACGTATCCATAATTTTTTATTGTTCCATGCTATTATATTATCTGTTTAGGATGTTAATGGGATTTATTTTACACTTTTTTATTATTTTTGGGACTAACCTACTAACCCAAGGCCCAGTGCAAATTGCTGTTTTTTTGCCTACTTCAGTGTTTCGCAGAAAAGGAATATCAAACGGAATCCAAACAGAATGAAACCTTCGGGAGAGTTATTTTTGGAACAAATGTGATCCAGAGGACTTGGAGTGGACGTCAAGAAACAAACGAGTAGTCCACGAGGCAGGGGCGCGCCTACCCCCCTGGGCGTGCCCTCCCCCTCGTCGGCCTCTCGTGGCTCAACCGACCTACTTCTTCCTCCTATATATATTCACATACCCCCAAAACATCCAGGAGCACCACGAAACCCTATTTCCACCGCCGCAACCTTCTGTACCCAAGATATCCCATCTTGGGGCCTTTTCTTGAGCTCCACCGGAGTGGGCATCGATCACGGAGGGCCTCTACATCAACTCCATGGCCTCTCTCGTGATGTGTGAGTAGTTTACTTTAGACCTTCGGGTCCATAGTTATTAGCTAGATGGCTTCTTCTCTCTCTTTGGATCTCAATACAAAGTTCTCCTCGATCTTCTTGGAGATCTATTCGATGTAACTCTTTTTGCGGTGTGTTTGTCGAGATCCGATGAATTGTGGGTTTATGATCAAGTCTATCTATGAACAATATTTGATTCTTTTCTGAAATCTTTTATGTATGATTGGTTTATCTTTACAAGTCTCTTCGAATTATCAGTTTGGTTTGGCCTACTAGATTGATCTTTCTTGCAATGGGAGAAGTGCTTAGCTTTGGGTTCAATCTTGCGGTGCTTGATCCCAGTGACAGAAAGGGAAACGACTCGTATTGTATTGTTGCCATCAAGGATAAAAAATGGGGTTTATATCATATTTCTTGAGTTTATCCCTCTACATCATGTCATCTTGCCTAATTCGTTACTCTGTTCTTATGAACTTAATACTCTAGATGCATGCTAGATAGCGGTCGATGTGTGGAGTAATAGTAGTAGATGCAGGCAGGAGTCGGTCTACTTGTCACGGACGTGATGCCTATATACATGATCATGCCTAGATATTCTCATAATTATTCGCTTTTCTATCAATTTCTCAACAATAATTTGTTCACCCACCGTAATACTTATGCTATCTTGAGAGAAGCCACTAGTGAAACCTATGGCCCCCGGGTCTATTCTCCATTATATTAATCTTCCATCAACAAGCTATTTCTATTACCTTTTATTTTGCAATCTTTAATTTTACTCTTTATCAAAAAATACCAAAAATATTTATCTTATTATTATTATATCTATCAAATCTCACTCTTGTAAGTGACCGCGAAGGGATTGACAACCCCTTTATCGCGTTGGTTGCGAGGTTCTTATTTGTTTGTGTAGGTACGAGGGACTTGCGTGTGGCCTCCTACTGGATTGATACCATGGTTCTCAAAAACTAAGGGAAATACTTACGCTACTTTGCTGCATCACCCTTTCCTCTTCAAGGGAAAACCAACGCAGTACTCACAAGTGTAGGGGATCTATCGTAGCCTTTTCGATAAGTAAGAGTGTCGAACCCAACCAGGAGCAGAAGGAAATGATAAGCAGTTTTCAGTAAGGTATTCTTTGCAAGCACTGAAATTATCGGTAACAGATAATTTTGTGATAAGGTAATTTGTAACGAGTAACAAGTAATGCAAGTAAATAAGGTGCAGCAAGATGGCCCAATCCTTTTTAAGCTTCTGTCACTATAGCAACCCATCATCGACTCATTACTTCCCAATGCCTTCCCCTAGGTCCAAACAATGGTGAAGTGTCATATAGTCGACGTTCACATGACACCAGAGGAAAGAAAACTTACATCTCATCAAAATATCGAACGAATACCAAATTCACATGACTACTTATAGCAAGACTTATCCCATGTCCTCAGGAACAAACGTAACTACTCACAAATCATGTTCATGTTCATAATCAGAGGGGTATTAATATGCATAAAGGATCTGAACATATGATCTTCTACCGAATAAACCAACTAGCATCAACTACAAAGAGTAATCAACACTACTAGCAACCCACAGGTACCAATCTGAGGCTTTGGGACAAACATTGGATACAAGAGATGAACTAGGGTTTTAGATGAGATTGTGCTGGTGAAGATGTTGATGGAGATTGACCCCCTCCCGATGAGAGGATCGATGGTGATGATTTCCCCCTCCTGGAGGGAAGTTTCCCCGATAGAACAGCTCCGCCGGAGCCCTAGATTGGTTCCACCATGGTTCCGCCTCGTGGCAGCGGAGTTTCATCCCGTGAGCTAGCTTATGATTTTTTTCCTGGACGAAAGACCTCATATAGAAGAAGATGGGCATCAGAGGGCTGCTAGGGGGCCCATGAGGCAGGGGGCGCCCAGGGGGTAGGGCGCGCCCCCCACCCTCGTGGATGGTGGGTGGCCCCCCTCTAGTACTTCTTTCCCCCAATATTTTTTATATATTCTGAAACTTGCTCCCGTGAAGTTTTAGGACTTTTGGAGTTGTGCAGAATTGGTCTCTAATATTTGCTCCTTTTCCATCCCAGAATCTTGGCTGCCTGCATTCTCCCTCTTCATGTAAACCTTGTAAAATAAGAGAGAATAGGCATAAGTATTGTGACATAATGTGTAATAACAGCCCATAATGCAATAAATATCGATATAAAAGCATGATGCAAAATGGACGTATCAACTCCCCCAAGCTTAGACCTCGCTTGCCCTCAAGTGAAAGCCGAAATTGAAAAATATGTCCACATGTTTAGAGATAGAGGTGTCGATAAAATAGAATATGGACATGAGGGCATCATGATCATTCTTAGAACAGCAACATATACATATATTGTCATATGATCTCTTATGCTAAACTAACAATTCAATCACAATTTCAAGTATGAATTAGAAACTTCATTGAGAACCAACAAACTATAATCTTAGTCATTGAAGCAATTGCAATTTATCATAACATAGGAAAGAGTCAATATAAGAGCTTTTCAGCAAGTCCACATACTCAACTATCATTTAGTCTTTCACAATTGCTAACACTCACGTGATATTTATGGTTATGAAGTTTTAATCGGACACAGAGAAAGATAGGGGCTTATAGTTTTGCCTCCCAACCTTTTACCTCAAGGGTAATGTCAACAATAATAGTTCATGAAAACTCACATCCAATTAGCTATATATATCAGGATCTTTCCAACACATTGTGCTTGCCAAAGGATAAAATGTAAAAAGGGAAGGTGAAGATCACCGTGAATCTTGCATGAAGTATAAGACAAGAATAAAAGATAGGCCCTTCGCAGAGGGAAGCAGAGGTTGTCATGTGCTTTTATGGTTGGATGCACGAAGTCTTAATGCAAAAGAACATCACTTTATATTGCCACTTGTGATATGGACCTTTATTATGCAGTCCATTGGTTTTATTTCTTACACATCACAAGATTGTATAAAGATTATTTTCTCCGCACTAATAAATCATACATATTTAGAGAGAAATTTTTATTGCTTGCAACGATGACAACTTACTTGAAGGATCTTACTCAATCCATAGGTAGATATGGTGGACTCTCATGGCAAAACTAGGTTTAAGGATATTTGGAAGCACAAGTAGTATCTCTACTTGGTGCATAGAATTTGGCTAGCATGAGAGGGAAAGGAAAGCTCAACATGTTGGATGATCCATGACAATATAATTTATCTGAGATGTAAGAAAACATAACCCATTACGTTGTCTTCCTTGTCCAACGTCAACTCTTTCGCATATCATATTTTAATGAGTGCTCACAATCATAAAAGATGTCCAAGATGGTATATTTATATGTGAAAACCTCTCTTTCCTTATTACTTCCTATTAATTGCAACGATGACCAAAACTATGTTTGTCAACTCTCAACAATTTTTATTCATCATACTCTTTATATGTGAAGTCATTACTCTCCATAAGATCCATATGATCTCTTTATTTCCTTTTATTCTTATTCTTTTATTCTATTCCCTCAAGATCATAGCAAGATAATCAAGCCCTCGACTCAACAGTAATCTTTATTATATATAGCTCACGGACTTGATTACATAGAAGGATCGTAAAGCAAAACTCACAACTAGAATATAGTAAAACTTTATTCTACTAGATCAAGATATTACCAAAAGGATCGAACTAAGAAAAACGGTAAAGATAAAAGTGATGGTGATACGATACTGGGGCACTCCCCCAAGCTTGGCAGTTGCCAAGGGGAGTGCCCATACCATGTGTTTATGTCTCCTTCTTCGGGGGTGGTGATGTGATATTCTTGGCGATGATTCCCTTCGGGATACGATTCTCTTCCTCGAGCTTATTGACTTGCTGCTTGAGGTCCATTATTTCCTTACGGAGCTTGCCTGTGACGGCTAAAGCTCCTTTCACCCAAGGATGTTGCATAGCTGCAGGAGAACAAGTAACACTCTTTTTCATATTTTCATAAGAAAGAAATCTAACATTGGAAGGGATGACCGAGTTTGGAATAGCAGAGCTCTATAGTTCTCCCATAGTGAATCCAGCTCGGAAACAAGAAGTAACTTCTTCATCCTTCTCCATGGCATCTATCCTTTTCAAATCGGCCTCCATCTCTTCCTCAGTTGATGGCCCAAAGGGGTCAGCATTGCTGTTTGCTCTTGGCCCCGGTGTCGGATGAGACACCCGGCTCTCCCCGACTGACTCTTGAGAAGATATCTTGCTCTAACTTTGCAGCAGAAACAACTCGAAACAAAGACAGAAGATATTTGCGTGATACGGTGGTCAAAACCTTCGGGAGATTATATAGTGAATTTTTACCGACCAAAAGAAGTATTGTGCAAGAAAACGGAGTCCGGGGGCACACGAGGTGCCCACGAGGCAGGGGGCGCCCAGGGGGGTAGGGCGCGCCCTCCACCCTCGTGGAAGCTCCGTGTCCTTCCCGGACTGCTTCTTATTTTCCTATTTTCTTAAATATTCCAAAACGGAGAAAAATTGCCATTAGAACTGTTTTGGAGTTTGTTTACTTACCGTACCATGTACCTATTCTTTTTGGAGTCTGAAACGTTCTGGAAAGTGTCCCTTATGTATTCCTCTGGGGTTATGGTTTCAATAACATTAGTTTCAACATTTATAGGATTACCTGAGATATAATGTTTGATTCTTTGACCGTTCGCCACCCTCGGATTTGTGCCTTCGAAGTTGTTGATTTTTATGGCACCAGAACGATAGACCTCCTTGATGATGTAAGGACCTTCCCATTTAGAGAGAAGTTTGCCTGCAAAAAACCTTAAACGAGAGTTGTATAGCAATACATAATCACCTACATTAAACTCACACTTCTATATCCTTTTGTCATGCCATCTTTTAACTTTTTCTTTAAACAGTTTGGCATTCTCATAGGCATGGGTTCTCCATTCATCGAGTGAACTAATGTCGAAAAGCCTCTTCTCACCTGCAAGTTTAAAGTCATAGTTGAGCTCTTTAATAGCCCAATATGCCTTATGTTCTAATTCAAGAGGTAAGTGACATGCTTTACCATAAACCATTTTATACGGAGACATACCCATAGTATTTTTATATGCAGTTCTATAGGCCCATAATGCATCATCAAGTTTCTTGGACCAATTCTTTCTAGATCTATCAACAGCCTTTTGCAAAATTAATTTAAGCTCTCTATTGCTAAGTTCTACTTGACCACTAGACTGTGGATGATATGGAGATGCAATTCTATGATTAACATCATACTTAGCAAGCATTTTACGGAAAGCACCATGAATAAAATGTGAACCACCATCAGTCATTAAGTATCTAAGGACTCCAAACCTCGGAAAAATAACTTCTTTAAGCATCTTAATAGCGGTGTTATGATCAGCACTACTAGTTGGAATAGCTTCTACCCACTTAGTAACGTAATCAACAGCAACTAAAATATGGGTATACCCATTAGAAGAAGGAAACGGTCCCATATAATCAAAGCCCCAAACATCAAATGGTTCAATAACAAGTGAATAATTCATAGGCATTTCTTGACGTCTACTAATATTACCAATTCTCTGACATTCATCACAAGACAAAACAAACTTACGGGCATCCTTGAAGAGAGTAGGCCAATAAAAACCGGATTGCAATACCTTATGTGCAGTTCTATCTCCAGCATGGTGTCCTCCATAAGCCTCGGAGTGGCACTTGCATAGGATCTGTTCGTTTTCATGCTCAGGTACACAACATCTAATAACACCATCTAGTCCTTCTTTATAAAGATGTGGGTCATCCCAGAAGTAGTGTCTTAAATCATAGAAGAACTTTTTCTTTTGCTGGTATGTGAAACTAGGTGGTATAAACTTAGCAACAACATAATTAGCATAATCAGCATACCATGGAGCAGTACGAGAAGCATTTACGATAGCTAATTGTTCATTAGGAAAGCTATCATCAATAGGTAGTAGGTCATCAAGAACATTCTCTAACCTAGACAAGTTGTCTGCAACGGGGTTCTCAGCTCCCTTTCTATCAATAATATGCAAATCAAATTCTTGTAGCAAGAGAACCCATCTAATAAGTCTAGGTTTAGCATCTTTCTTTTCCATAAGATATTTAATAGCAGCATGATCAGTGTGAACAGTTACTTTAGAATCAACAATATAAGGTCTGAACTTATCACAAGAAAATACAACTGCTAAAAATTCTTTTTCAGTAGTAGCATAATTTCTTTGGGCACTGTCTAGATTTTTACTAGCATATTGAATAACATTTAATTTCTTATCAACTCTTTGTCCTAGAACAGCCCCTACAACATAATCACTAGCATCACACATAAATTCAAATGGTAAATTCCAATCAGGAGGTTGAACAATAGGTGCAGAAACCAAAGCTTTCTTAAGTATTTCAAATGCTCCTACACAATCATCATCAAAGACAAAAGGAACATATTTTTGTAAGAGAATAGTCAGAGGCCGAGAAATTTTAGAGAAGTCCTTAATGAACCTCCTATAATGTAGCGACCTGACCTCAGATGGCCAAGTCTCTGTGCTTCAGTGTCATCCCTGGATCGGTAATGCTGACACACACAGTACTCGAAGGATTTATAATAGAGTGGCAATCACACACTTATTACATCGAATGTCTCAAAAGAGAACTTATTACAATAATATGGCTTAAGGCCATCTAATACGATAACGGTGGAAGGCTTGGAAGATAAAGTGAGTCCATTAACTCCAACGGCACAGCTGAGCTGCACGGCAACGACCTAACGAACCTTACTCCTCGTCTGAAAAGTCTGCAACATAACACGTTGCAGCCCGAAAACGGGTCAGCACATGGAATATGCTGGCAAAGTAACACAGTAGAGCAGGAACAGAATAATGCTATCACTACATGCATATTTGGCTGGTGGAAAGCTCTATGGTTATAGTTTTTGTGAAAAGCCAATTTTTCCCTACAACAAAGGAATAGATTTTAATTTAACTATCATGGCAGTTGAAACATCATTGAGAAGGTTCCTCCAACTCAATCCCAATTAAAGTGATTAACATCCCAACAATATTATTTAAGAATGATGAGATACATGTGATAACCCAAATACTAGATACTCAAGAATTGTCCATAGCCGGGGACACGGCTAACCATGATTAGATTATATACTCTGCAGAGGTTTGTGCACTTTTTCCCACAAGACTCAATCGCCTCCGTTGGATTTCTCGCACTACAAGGTGTATGAGAAACGGATGACCGAGACACAGTCTTTCAGAAACATTAACTCTCTACTCCAGACAGACCATACCAAACCTACATCCCACCACCTGCTGATCTGCCTCTTCAAGAGCTTCACGTAACTTACTCAACTATGTTAGAGCCCATAATATCCTTTGGCTGCACACGGAAGTTTCTAGCATGAATCATCTCAGTTCCCTTTGAGCCTGGGTGGCGGTCCATAGGAAGATCACACGGGTACTCCGGGATTTCCAAAAATACAGGCAACACTGGGTACTCCAGGTGCCTCAATCCACCCAGATGTTAATTTAAGTTGCCACCTTAAGTTGAACCATTAATTAACAAACTCACATTTGTCATGGATTTCACTAAAACCCAAACCATGTCTACGAGCATAGCATAGCATAGCAATATAAGCAACGCATAGAAGTAACTCCCAAGGGTTTGAATGTAACAGGGTAATAGGTTCTACCTCATCAACTACTTCCCAACCCACATGTTAATGACATCCTAATCATGCAATGTTTGAGGATTGGAACTAATGCATAAAAACTGGGTGATAAAAGGGATATGATCAAAGTGTTTCTTGCCTTGCTGACGGTCTGCGAAACCTAGGGACTCGTAGTAGCACGCTTCGCACTCCGGGTGTTCTATCGCAAACAAACAATAACATACATAAGCAACAAGCAAAGATGCGCAACCAAAACTCAAATAAAAGAGGTTGACCAGAAGGTTCAACTTAAGAACTCCAGTTCGCAAAAAGAATCAAATCAAACGGAGCAACGAAACTCAAACGGCGAAAGAAAGAAGCTTCGTTTACTAATCTGAACCTAGGTCAAATTTTACAGTAGCAAAAAATTATATAAGTTGGTTAAACGGAAAGAGGGTTTTGAGACGAAACTCTAGGCACTTGAGTCGCCTGATTCCGACTAACGAGCGAAAAGATAAACAGAAACTAAGATCGGATGAGAAATCGCGATCAGAAAACTCGCGGAATAAATCCGATAAAAGAAAACTGACGAACATACTAACGAACGAGCGTTCGTTAGCTGTAACTAACGGGCAAAAACCGTTCGTTAAAACGAATGTATGGACGAACGTCCGCTAACTAGAAGAACTGAGAAAAACCGGCGATCCGAAAAAAACGAATCTAGGGTTTTCTAAAAAACGAATGGTTCTTAAAAAAATGGTGGCTCGGATCCGGTGGCTACCTCCGGCGAGGGGCTCCGGCGAGGTGAGGTGGCGGGGCGGCGCCGGCAAGCGGTGGCGGCGGTGCTGGGCGCGGCAAGCGGCAGCGGCGGCAAGCCGCCGCAGTGGCGGCTAGCGCAGGCGGCGGGGTTGGCGCGGGGCGGCGGTGGCTGTGGGGTGGGGGGCTCGGGGATGGCGGCTATATAAAGGGCGGGGCGGGGCGGCTTGCTTGGAGGAGGGGCAAGCGGCGGTGGCGGGGCGGCGGCTGCGGGCCGGGCTGGCTCGGCTGGGCCTTAGGCCCAGTCGGGCGCGGGAACTTTTTTTTTTAATAATTTCGCCGACCGAAATAAAACCCTAGAAAAATAAATAAAAATCTAAAAATACCAAAATAAATTTTCACCGTCTAAATAAAATACTTAGAACGAGATGAACATTTTCTTGACCCTAAAATGCAATTTTGAAAACGTGCAATTTTTCTAATGCAAACAAAATTGCAATAAAATCCAAATAAAACAAATATTTGATTTCAATATTTTCCCTCCAATATTTCAATTATCTTGGAGAAGTCATATTATCTCCTCTCATATATTTTGATATGAAATATTTTCGGAGAGAAAAATAATTAAAACCAAAATCCTCGTTTCATAATTTGATAAAATCAAATTTGAAAACCGGAAAAAATCCCCAACTCTCTCCGAGGGTCCTTGAGTTGCTTAGGATTTCGAGGATCGCGAGATGAAATGTAAATAAAATATGATATGCATGGATGACTATGTATAACATTCCAAATTGAAAATTTGGGATGTTACAAACCTACCCCCCTTAAGATGAATCTCGCCCTCGAGATTCGGGTTGGCTTGAAAATAGGTGTGGGTGGTCCTTGCGAAGATCATCCTCTCGTTCCCAGGTGGCTTCGTCCTCGGTATAGTGGCTCCACTGAACTTTGCAAAACTTGATAACCTTACTGCGAGTGACTCTGCTGGCAAACTCAAGAATCTTTACTGGTTTCTCCTCGTAAGTCAAATCACTGTCCAACTGAATTGCCTCCAAGGGTACTGTATCTCTTAACGGTATATCGGCCATCTCAGCATGACACTTCTTCAGCTGTGAAACGTGAAACACATCATGAACTCCTGACAATCCCTCGGGTAATTCCAACTTGTAGGCAACTTCTCCCATCCGTTCCAAAACACGATATGGTCCTACAAATCTCGGAGCTAATTTCCCCTTAACTCCAAAACGTTTCACTCCTCGCAAGGGAGATACTCGCAGATATACTCTATCTCCAATTTCATAGGTTACTTCTTTGCATTTTGAGTCCGCATAACTCTTCTGCCTAGACTGAGCAATCTTCAATCTATCACGAATCAATTTAACCTTCTCCTCAGAATCCTTGATCAAGTCTGGTCCAAACAACTGTCGGTCTCCTACCTCATCCCACATCAAAGGTGTTCTGCACCTGCGTCCATACAGGGCTTCAAATGGTGCCATCTTCAAACTGGCTTGGTAGCTATTGTTGTACGAGAAATCTGCGTAAGGCAAATTGTCATCCCAACTAGATCCATAATCTAGCGCACAGGCTCTCAACATGTCCTCCAAAATTTGGTTCACTCTCTCGGTCTGTCCATCTGTCCGTGGGTGAAAAGTTGTACTAAACTCCAACCTAGTCCCCAAAGTCTGATGTAACTGATGCCAAAACTTTGAAGTAAACTGTGTTCCTCTATCTGATACGATGGTCCTTGGAAATCCATGCAGACATACGATCCTGGACATATAAATCTTGGCCAACTTCACACTTGTGTAAGTGGTTTTCACTGGGATGAAGTGAGCCATTTTGGTCAAGCGATCAACTACTACCCATATAGAATCATACCCTGCTTTAGTCCTGGTCAATCCGGTAATAAAATCCATGCCAAGTTTATCCCACTTCCATTCGGGTATCGGCATAGGCTGTAATAATCCTGCTGGCTTCTGATGTTCTGCCTTCACTCTCTAACATACGTCACATACGGCTACGTACTCAGCAATATCCTTCTTCATACCAGTCCACCAGAAATGTTCCTTCAAATCCAGATACATCTTGGTGTTTCTGGGGTGTATTGAGTAGGGTGAGTCATGAGCCTCTTGAAGTATTAACTTCTTGATCTCCTAGTTATTGGGCACATAAACTCGGTCTTCAAACCATAAGTTATCGTGCTCATCCTCATGAAAACCTTTGGCCTTTCCTGGGTGATAGTGTAGCTTCATATCATAATCCTTTATAAGCTCCAACCATCTCCTCTGTCTAAGGTTCAGTTCCTTCTGGGTGAAGATGTACTTCAAACTCTTATTGTCCGTGTATACATCACAACGGTTTCCAATAAGGTAATGCCTCCAGGTCTTCAATGCATGCACTACGGCTGCTAACTCCAAATCATGCGTGGCATAGTTCAACTCATGAGGTTTTAGTGTCGTGAGGCATACGAAACAACTCTTCCATCCTGCATAAGTACACATCCAAATCCTAAGCGAGAGGCGTCACAATACACTTGGAATTCCTTATGTATATCCGGCAGTGTTAGCACTGGTGCTGTAGTCAACCGTTCCTTCAACTCCTGGAAACTTGCCTCGCAATCTTCTGTCCATTTAAACTTAGTATCCTTCTTTAATAGTTCAGTCATTGGCTTCGCAATCTTGGAAAAGTTCTCAATGAATCTCCGATAGTAACCTGCGAGTCCAAGGAAACTGCGGATCTCGCTAACTGAGGTGGGTGCCAACCATTCAGTGACTGACTGAATTTTGCTGGGGTCTACTGCTATACCTTCTCCCGATATAACATGTCCAAGGAACCCGACTTCCTTCAACCAAAACTCGCATTTGCTAAACTTAGCATACAACTGGTGTTCCCTGAGTTTCTCGAGAACTAAGCGCAAATGCTCCTTGTGCTCCTCCTCGTTCTTCGAGTATACCATAATATCATTAATAAACACCACAACAAACTTGTCCAAATACTCCATGAACACCTTGTTCATCATGCTCATGAAATAAGCAGGGGCATTAGTCAGTCCAAATGACATGACCGTGTACTCGTATAATCCATACCGCATCGTGAACGTTGTCTTTGGTATATCCTTCTCACGTATCTTCAACTGATGGTATCCTGATCGCAGATCGATCTTCAAAAACAGCTTAGCTCCTTGCAACTGATCAAACAGATCATTGATCATCAGCAGTGGGTACTTGTTCTTAATCGTCACCTCATTCAAGGCTTGATAATCAACAACCATCCTTAGGGATTTGTCCTTCTTCTCAACCAAAAGCACAAGGGCTCCCCAAGGTGATGAACTTCTTCGAATGTATCCTTTTTCCAATAACTCCTTGATCTGTTTCTTGATTTCCTCCAGATCATTTGCGGGCATCCGATAGGGTCTCTTGGATATTGGTCTTGTTCCTGGCAACAGCTCTATCAAAAACTCAATGTCTCTATCTGGTGGCATGCCTGGTAACTCCTCGGGAAAAACATCCGGATAATCCTTCACTACAGGCACTTCCTCCTGAACAACTCCCATAAGGGCATTCACTTGGCTCCTCCTAGGCACATGCCTAGACACATACTTAATCCTTTTTCCCTCCGGGGTGATAAGATAAATCGACTTACTAGCACAGGAAATACTCCCTCCAAACTTTGACATCCAGTCCATACCTAATATCACATCCAATCCTTGTGACTCCAAGATAATTAGGTCAGACGGAAAAACATGTGTGCCAATGGTTAAGGGTACCTGGTCGCACCATCAGCTAGGCATGTATTCTGCTCCAGGTGAGCTTACTAACAGAGGGGTCCTAAGGGTTTGGGTTGGTAGTTTAAACTTATCCACAAATCCCCTTGATATATATGAATGTATCGAAAAGAACAAGAGCGGTAAATGACTTAACCAAAAACTTACCTATTACCGCGTCCGGCTGCTCTTCAACCTCCTCCACGTTAACGTGGTTCACTTGTCCTTTGTTGAATGGATTGGGTTTCTTCCCAGCGCTCCCATTTCCATTTCCATTCTTTCCTTCAGGGCACTCCATGGCGTAGTGTCCAGTCTTCCCACACTTGAAACAAGTAACGTGACTTAGATCTCTTTTGGCGGGTGTGGCTGGATTGGGGCGGTTCTGATTATTGTTGGCTCCATTCCCATTCCCATTCCTAGAACCATTGTGGTTATGCGATCCTCCTCCAGTGTGGTTGTGACCTCCATGGTTATGAACAAGTCCTCCCGAATTCGGGGTTAGGCGTGGCTTCTGCTGTGCACCTGAATTATACTTCCCTTGTCCATACTTTCTCTTGCGGCTCTCAATCTGCTGCTGCTTCCCTTCAGTCATAAGAGCCTTATCTACCAACTCCTGGTAGTTGTTGAAGGTTGCTACCATCAATTGCATGCTCATCTCATCATTCAGCCCTTCCATAAACTTCTCTTGCTTCGCGGCATCTGTGGCCACATCATCAGGGGCATAGCGTGATAACTTGCTAAAATCATCCACGTACTGAGCCACAGTACGGTTCCCCTGGCGTAGGTTGCGGAACTCCCGCTTCTTCATCTGCATAGCTCCAGTTGAGACATGGGCCGTGCGGAAAGCTTGCTGAAACTGGTCCCAAGTGACGTTGGCTATGGGGAAAGTGGCTGTGTAATTCTCCCACCATGATGTTGTTGGTCCATCCAACTGATGTGCGGCAAAATGCACCTTCTCAGCATCAGTGCATCCCGCAGTGGTCAACTCCCTTCCAATATGGCGTAGCCAATCATCAGCAACTATTGGCTCGGTGCTACTGGAAAACACCGGCGGTTGTAACCTTAGAAAACGGGCTAGGTTGTCCACTGGCGGCGGGTTGTTGTTGTTGTTATTGTTGTTGTTGTTGCCCTGGTTCTGAACTAGCAATTGCATCAAAGTATTCTGCTGCTGGATCAACTGGGTGAGCTCCGGTGGGAAAGCAAAACCGGTGTCACGTCTCAGAGGCATCTGATGGGTTTAGATGGAAGAGATCAGAATAGAAAAGCGGTCTAATGAGAAAACACTACCCATATGCACATGAGACAAACACAAACATTTCACTCAATCAATCAAGCAAGGGCATACAAATGGTCTAGGGCTATTGCAAAGTGCTCATCTACTACTAATTACATGGGGAAATACAACTAATATTTGGTGGTCATCTAGAAATTTTGATCGGTGGAAGACTCCATGATGTCTGCTCCAGCTTCGTCTTCAAAGTCATCATCACTAGGATCGAAACCTGGCTCTAATACCATCTTGTAGCGACCTGACCTCAGATGGCCAAGTCTCTGTGCTACAGTGTCATCCCTAGATCGGTAATGCTGACACACACAGTACTCAAAGGATTTATAACAGAGTGGCAATCACACACTTATTACATCGAATGTCTCAAAAGAGAACTTATTACAATAATATGGCTTAAGGCCATCTAATACGATAACAGCGGAAGGCTTGGAAGATAAAGTGAGTCCATTAACTCCAACGGCATAGCTGAGCTGCACGGCAACGACCTAACGAACCTTACTCCTCGTCTGAAAAGTCTGCAACATAACACGTTGCAGCCCGAAAATGGGTCAGCACATGGAATATGCTGGCAAAGTAACACAGTAGAGCAGGAACAGAATAATGCTATCACTACATGCATATTTGGATGGTGGAAAGCTCTATGGTTATAGTTTTTGTGAAAAGCCAATTTTTTCCTACAACAAAGGAATAGGTTTTAATTTAACTATCATGGCAGTTGAAACATCATTGAGAAGGTTCCTCCAACTCAATCCCAATTAAAGTGATTAACATCCCAACAATATTATTTAAGAATGATGAGATACATGTGATAACCCAAATACTAGATACTCAAGAATTGTCCATAACCGGGGACACGGCTAACCATGATTAGATTATACACTCAGCAGAGGTTTGTGCACTTTTCCCCACAAGACTCGATCGCCTCTGTTGGATTTCTCGCACTACAAAGTGTTTGAGAAACGGATGACCGAGACACAGTCTTTCAGAAACATTAGCTCTCTACTCCGGACAGACCATACCAAACCTACATCCCACTACCTGCTGATCTGCCTCTTCAAGAGCTTCACGTAACTTACTCAACTATGCTAGAGCCCATAATAGCCTGTGGCTGCACACGGAAGTTTCTAGCATGAATCATCTTAGTTCCCTTTGAGCCTGGGTGGCGGTCCATAGGAAGATCACACGGGTACTCCGGGATTTCCAAAAATACAGGCAACACTGGGTACTCCAGGTGCCTCAATCCACCCAGATGTTAATTTAAGTTGCCACCTTAAGTTGAACCATTAATTAACAAACTCACATCTGTCATGGATTTCACTCAAACCCAAACCACGTCTACGAGCATAGCATAGCATAGCAATATAAGCAACGCATAGAAGTAACTCCCAAGGGTTTGAATGTAACAGGGTAATAGGTTCTACCTCATCAACTACTTCCCAACCCACATGTTAATGGCATCCTAATCATGCAAAGTTTGAGGATTGGAACTAATGCATAAAAACTGGGTGATAAAAGGGATATGATCAAAGTGTTACTTGCCTTGCTGACGGTCTGCGAAACCTAGGGACTCGTAGTAGCACGCTTCACACCGGGTGTTCTATCGCAAACAAACAATAACATACATAAGCAACAAGCAAATATGCGCAAGTAAAACTCAAATAAAAGAGGTTGACTAGAAGGTTCAACTTAAGAACTTCGGTTCGCAAAAAGAATCAAATCAAACGGAGCAACGAAACTCAAACGGCGAAAGAAAGAAGCTTCGTTTACTAATCTGAACCTAGGTCAAATTTTACAGTAGCAAAAACTTATTTAAGTTGGTTAAACGGAAAGAGGGTTTCGAGACGAAACTCTAGGTGCTTGAATCGCCTGATTCCGACTAACGAGCGGAAAGATAAACAGAAACTAAGATCGGATCAGAAATCACGATCAGAAAACTCGCGGAATAAATCCGATAAAAGAAAACTGATGAACATACTAACGAACGAGCGTTCGTTAGCTGTAACTAACGGGCGAAAACCTTCGTTAAAACGAACGTACGGACGAACGTCTGCTAACTAGAAGAACCGAGAAAAACCAGCGATCCGAAAAAAACGAATCTAGGGTTTTCTAAAAAAACCAAACGGTTCTTAAAAAACCGGCGGCTCGGATCCGGCGGCTACCTCCGGCGAGGGGCTCCGGCGAGGCGAGGTGGCGGGGCGGCGGCTTGCGGGGAGGCGGCGGGGTTGGAGCGGGGCGGCGGTGGCTGTGGGGGTGGGGGGCTAGGGGGTGGCGGCTATATAAAGGGCGGGGCGGGGCGGCTTGCTTGGAGGAGGGGCAAGCGGCGGCGGCGGAGTCCGGCTCGGACTCCTAGTCCGAGCGGCGGCGGCGGCTGCGGGCCGGCCTGGCTTGGCTGGGCCTTAGGCCCAGTCGGGCGCGGGAACTTTTTTTTAAAATAATTTCACCGACCGAAATAAAACCCTAGAAAAATAAATAAAAATCTAAAAATGCCAAAATAAATTTTCACCGTCTAAATAAAATATTTAGAACAAGAGGAACATTTTCTTGGCCCTAAAATGCAATTTTGAAAACATGCAATTTTTCTAATGCAAACAAAATTGCAATAAAATCCAAATAAAACAAATATTTGATTTTAATATTTTTCCTCCAATATTTCAATTATCTTGGAGAAGTCATATTATCTCCTCTCATATATTTTGATATGAAATATTTTCGGAGAGAAAAATAAGTAAAACCAAAATCCTCGTTTCATAATTTGATAAAATCAAATTTGAAAACCGGAAAAATCCCCAACTCTCTGCGAGGGTCCTTGAGTTGCTTAGGATTTTGAGGATCGCGAGACGAAATGCAAATAAAATATGATATGCATGGATGACTATGTATAACATTCCAAATTGAAAATTTGGGATGTTACATATAAAAACCGGCATGACCAAGGAAACTTATTATACCTTTAATGTCCTTGGGACACAACATCTTTTCAATAGCATCAACTTTAGCTTTATCAACTTCAATACCTCTTTCAAAAAATTTATGCCCCAAGACAATACCTTCATTAACCATGAAGTGGCACTTCTCCCAATTCAAGACAAGATTAGTTTCTTCACATCTCTGCAAAACTCGATCAAGGTTGCTTAAGCAATCATCAAAAGAAGTTCCGTAAACGGAGAAATCATCCATGAATACCTCAACAATCTTTTCACAAAAGTCAGAGAATATAGCAGTCATACATCTTTGAAAGGTAGAAGGTGCATTACATAAACCAAAAGGCATACGCCTATAAGCAAAGGTACCGAAAGGGCAAGTGAAAGTTGTCTTTTCTTGATCCTCTTTTGATACAGGAATTTGAGAGAAATCGGAATAACCATCTAGAAAGCAAAAATGTGTATGTTTGGATAACCTTTCTAGCATTTGATCAATAAAAGGTAACGGGTAATGATCCTTTTTAGTAGCTTTATTTAATTTGTGGAAATCAATTACCGTTCTATAACCTGTAACAATTCTTTGTGGGATGAATTCATCTTTATCATTAGGAACAACAGTAATACCTCCCTTCTTAGGGACACAATGGACAGGACTTACCCACTGACTATCAGCAACGGGATAAATTACACCTGCCTCTAGAAGCTTTAGTATTTCTTTTCTTACCACTTCTTTCATCTTAGGGTTTAACCGTCGTTGGTGATCAACAACCGGTTTAGCATCCTTCTCCAACTTTATTTTGTGCTGGCATAAAGTGGGACTAATGCCCTTAAGATCATCAAGAGTATATCCAATAGCAACATGGTGCTTCTTCAGAGTTTTCAATAATTTCTTTTCCTCATGCTCTGAAAGGTTAGCACTAATAATAACATGATATATCTCTTTCTCATCAATATAAGCATATTTGAGAGTATCAGGTAAAGGTTTAAGCTCAAACACGGGATCACCCTTGGGTGGAGGAGGATCCCCTAGAATTTCAACAGGCAAGTTGTGTTTCAAAATAGGACCCTGTTTAAATAATAGTTCATCTATTTCCCTTCTTTCATTCATAAACATATCATTTTCATGGTCTAGCAAATATTGTTCTAAAGGATCACTAGGAGGCATGGCAATAGAAGCAAGACCAATAATTTCATCTTTACCAGGCAATTCTTTATCATGGGGTTGTCTACGAAATTTAGCAAAATTAAACTCATGAGACATATCCCCTAAACCAACAGAAACAATATCCTTATTGCAGTCTATCTTAGCATTAACAGTATTCAAGAAGGGTCTACCAAATATAATGGGACAAAAGTCATCTTGTGGGGAACCAAGAACAAGAAAATCAGCAGGATATTTAACTTTCCCACACAAAACTTCAACATCTCTAACAATCCCAACTGGTGAAATAGTATCTCTATTGGCAAGCTTAATTGTAACATCAATTTCTTCTATCTCAGCAGGTGCAATATCATGCATAATTTCTTTGTATAAGGAATGAGGTATTGCACTTGCACTAGCACCCATATCACATAAGCCATGATAGCAATGATCTCCTATTTTAACAGAAATAACAGGCATGCCTACAACAGGTCTATGTTTATTTTTAGTATCAGGTCTAGCAATTCTAGCAGATTCATTGCAGAAGTAAATAATACGCCCATCAATATTATTGGCCAAGAGAACTTTAACCATAGCAATGTTGGGGAACGTAGTAATTTCAAAAAAAATCCTACGCACACGCAAGATCATGGTGATGCATAGCAACAAGAGGGGAGAGTGTGTCCACGTACCCTCGTAGACCGAAAGCGGAAGCGTTAGCACAACGCGGTTGATGTAGTCATACGTCTTCACGATCCGACCGATCAAGTACCGAACACACGACACCTCCGAGTTCCGCACACGTTCAACTCGATGACGTCCCTCAAACTCGGATCCAGCCGAGCTTTGAGGGAGAGTTCCGTCAGCATGACGGTGTGGTGGCGATGTTGATGTTCTACCATCGCAGGGCTTCGCCTAAGCACCGCTATGATATTATCAAGGTGGACTATGGTGGAGAGGGGCACCGCACACGGCTAAAAGATCCAAGATATCAATTGTTGTGTCTCCAAGGGGTGCCCCTCTCGCCGTATATAAAGGAGTGGAGGAGCGAGAGGGCCGACCCTCTCTATGGCGCGCCCTAGGGGAGTCCTACTCCGACCGGGAGTAGGATTCCCCCTTTCCTAGTAGAACTAGGAGCCCTTCCAAGTAGTAGGAGTAGGAGAGAAGGGAAGGGAAAAGAGAAGAGAAGGAAGGAGGGGGCGCCGCCCCTCCCCCTAGTACAATTCGGACTAGGCCTTGGGGGTTGCGCAGCCTCTCCTCTCTCTCTCTCTTTCCTCTAAAGCCCAATAAGGCCCATCTACTCCCCAGCGAATTCCCGTAACTCTCCGGTATTCCAAAAAATACCCGAATCACTCGGAACCTTTCCGATGTCCGAATATAGTCGTCTAATATATCGATCTTTACGTCTCGACCATTTAGAGACTCCTCGTCATGTCCCCGATCTCATCCGGGACTCCGAACTACCTTCGGTACATCAAAACTCAAAAACTCATAATACAAATCGTCACTGAACTTTAAGCGTGCGGACCCTACGGGTTCGAGAACTATGTAGACATGACCGAGACATGTCTCCGGTCAATAACCAATAGCGGAACTTGGATTCTCATATTGGCTCATACATATTCTATGAAGATCTTTATCGGTCAAACCGCATAACAACATATGTTGTTCCCTTTGTCATCGGTATATTACTTGCCCGAGATTCGATCGTCGGTATCTCAATACCTAGTTCAATCTTGTTACCGGCAAGTCTCTTTACTCGTTACGTAATACATCATCCCGCAACTAACTCATTAGTTACAATGCTTATAGTGATGTGTATTACCGAGTGGGCCCAGAGATACCTCTTGACGATCGGAGTGACAAATCCTAATCTCGAAATACGCCAACTCAACAAGTACCTTTGGAGACACCTGTAGAGCACCTTTATAATCACCTAGTTATGTTGTGACGTTTGGTAGAACACAAAGTGGTCCTCCGGTAAATGGGAGTTGCATAATCTCATAGTCATAGGAACATGTATAAGTCATGAAGAAAGCAATAGCAACATACTAAACGATCAAGTGCTAAGCTAACGGAATGGGTCAAGTCAATCACATCATTCTCCTAATAATGTGATCCCGTTTAATCAAATGACAACTCATGTCTATGGTTAGGAAACTTAACCATCTTTGATTAACGAGCTAGTCAAGTAGAGGCATACTAGTGACACTATGTTTGTCTATGTATTCACACATGTATTATGTTTCCGGTTAATATAATTCTAGCATGAATAATAAACATTTATCATGACATAAGGAAATAAATAATAACTTTATTGCCTCTAGGGCATATTTCCTTCAGTCTCCCACTTGCACTAGAGTCAATAATCTAGTTCACATCACGATGTGATTTAACACCAATAGTTCACATCACCATGTGATTAACACCCACAGTTCACATCATTATGTGACCAACACACAAATGGTTTACTAGAGTCAATAATCTAGTTCACATCGCTATGTGATTAACACCCAAAGAGTACTAAGGTGTGATCATGTTTTGCTTGTGAGAGAAGTTTAGTCTATGGGTCTGCCACATTCGGATCCGTATGTATTTTGCAAATTTCTATGTCAACAATGCCCTGCACAGAGCTACTCTATCTAATTGCTCCCACTTTCAAAATGTATCCAGATTGAGACTTAGAGTCATCTGTATCAGTGTCAAAATTTGCATCGACGTAACCCTTTACGACGAACCTTTTGTCACCTCCATAATCGAGAAACATATCCTTATTCCACTAAGGATAATTTTGACCGTTGTCCAGTGATATACTCCTAGATCACTATTGTACTCCCTTGCTAAACTCAGTGTAGGGTATACAATAGATCTGGTACACGGCATGGCATACTTTATAGAAAGTATGGCTGAGGCATAGGGAATAACTTTCATTCTCTTTCTATCTTCTGCTGTGGTCGGGCTTTCAGTCTTACTCAATTTCACACCTTGTAACACACGTAAGAACTCTTTCTTTGACTGTTCCATTTTGAACTACTTCAAAATCTTGTCAAGGTATGTACTCATTGAAAAAACTTATCCAGCATCTTGATCTATCTCTATAGATCTTGATGCTCGATATGTAAGTAGCTTCACCGAGGTCTTTATTTGAAAAACTCCTTTCAAATACTCCTTTATGCTTTCCAGAAAATTTTACATTATTTCCGATCAACAATATGTCATTCACATATATTTATCAGAAATGTTGTAGTGCTCCCACTTAGTTTCTTGTAAATACAGGCTTCACCACAAGTCTGTATAAAACTATATGCTTTGATCAACTCATCAAAGCGTATATTCCAACTCTGAGATGCTTGCACCAGTCCATAGATGGATCGCTGGAGCTCGCACATTTTGTTAACACCTTTAGGATCGACAAAACCTTCTGGTTGCATCATATACAACTCTTCTTTAAGAAATCCATTAAGGAATGTAGTTTTGACATCCATTTGCCAGATTTCATAAAATGTGGCAATTTGCTAACATGATTCGGACAGACTTAAGCATCGCTACGAGTGAGAAAATCTCATCGTAGTCAACACCTTGAACTTTGTCAAAACCTTTTTCGACAAGTCTAGCTTTGTAGATAGTAACACTACTATCAGCGTCCGTCTTCCTCTTGAAGATCCATTTATTTTCTATGGCTTGTCGGTCATCGGGCAAGTCAACCAAAGTCCATGCTTTGTTCTCATACATGGATCCCATCTCAGATTTCATGGGCTCAAGCCATTGCGCCGAATCTGGGCTCATCATCGCTTCCTCATAGTTCGTAGGTTCGTCATGGTCAATTAACATGACATCCAGAACAGGATTACCGTACCACTCTGGTGCGGATCTCACTCTGGTTGACCTACGAGGTTCGGTAGTAACTTGATCTGAAGTTACATGATCATCATCATTAGCTTCCTCACTAATTGGTGTAGGAGTCACAGAAACAGATTTCTGTGATGAACTACTTTCTAATAAGGGAGTAGGTACAGTTACCTCATCAAGTTCTACTTTCCTCCCACTGACTTCTTTCGAGAGAAACTCCTTCTCTAGAAAGGATCCATTCTCAGCAACAAATATCTTACCTTCGGATCTGTGATAGAAGGTGTACCCAACAGTTACTTTTGGGTATCCTATGAAGACGCACTTCTCCGACTTGGGTATGAGCTTCTCAAGATGAAACTTTTTCACATAAGCATCGCAACCCCAAACTTTAAGAAACGACAGCTTAGGTTTCTTGCTAAACCACAGTTCATACGGTGTCGTCTCAACGGATTTAGATGGTGCCCTTTTTAATGTGAATGCATCTGTCTCTAATGCATAACCCCAAAATGATAGTGGTAAATCGGTAAGAGACATCATAGATTGCACTATATCAAATAAAGTACGGTTATGACGTTCAGACACACCATTATGTTGTGGTGTTCCAGGTGGCATGAGTTTGTGAAACTATTCCACATTGATTTAATTGAAGACCAAACTCGTAACTCAAATATTCGCCTCTGCGATCAGATCGTAGAAACTTTATTTTCTTGTTACGATGATTTTCCACTTCACTCTGAAATTCTTTGAACTTTTCAAATGTTTCAGACTTATGTTTCTTCAAGTAGATATACCCATATCTGCTCAAATCATCTGTGAAGGTCAGAAAATAATGATACCCGCCGCGAGCCTCAACACTCATTGGATTGCATACATCAGTATGTATTATTTCCAATAAGTCAGTTGCTCACTCCATTGTTCCGGAGAACGGAGTCTTAGTCATCTTGCCCATAAGGCATGGTTCGCAAGCATCAAGTGATTCATAATCAAGTGATTCCAAAATCCCATCAGCATGGAGTTTCTTCATGCGCTTTACACCAATATGACCTAAACGGCAGTGCCACAAATAAGTTGCACTATCATTATTAACTTTGCATCTTTTGGCTTCAATTATTATGAATATGTGTATCACTATGATCGAGATCCAACAAACTATTTTCATTGGGTGTATGGCCATTGAAGGTTTTATTCGTGTAAACAGAACAACAATTATTCTCTGACTTTAAATGAATAACTGTATTGCAATAAACATGATCAAATCATATTCATGCTTAACGCAAACGCCAAATAACATTTATTTAGGTTTAATATTAATCCCGAAGTTATAGGGAGTGTGCAATGATGATCATAGCAATCTTGGAACCACTTCCAACACACATCGTCACTTCACCCTCAACTAGTCTCTATTTATTTTGTAACTCCTGTTTCGAGTTACTAATTTTTAGCAATCGAACAAGTATCAAAAACCCAGGGGCTACTATAAACACTAGTAAGGTACACATCAATAACCAGTATATCAAATATACCCTTGTTCACTTTGCCATCCTTCTTATCCACCAAATATTCAGGGCATTTCCGCTTCCAGTGACCATTTCCTTTGTAGTAGAAGCACTCAGTTTCAGGCTTTAGTCTAGCTTTGGGCTTCTTCACGGAAGTGACAACTTGCTTGCCATTCTACATGAAGTTCCCTTTCTTTCCCTTTGCCCTTTTCTTGAAACTAGTGGTTTTGTTAATCATCAACACTTGATGCTCTTTCTTGATTTCTACCTTCATAGATTTCATCATCATGAAAATCTCGGGAATCGTTTTCGTCATCCCTTGCATACTATAGTTCATCACGAAGTTCTACTAGCTTGGTGATGGTGACTAGAGAATTCTGTCAATCACTATTTTATCTGGAAGATTAACTCCCACTTGATTCAAGCGATTGTAGTACCCAGACAATCTGAGCACATGCTCACTGCTTGAGCTATTCTCCTCCATCTTTTAGCTATAGAACTTGTTGGAGACTTCATATCTCTCAACTCGGGTATTTGCTTGAAATATTAACTTCAACTCCTGGATCATCTCATATGGTCTATGACGTTCAAAACATCTTTGAAGTCCCGATTCTAAGCTATTAAGCATGGTGCACTAAACTATCAAGTAGTCATCATATTGAGCTAGCCAAACGTTCATAACGTCTGCATCTTCTCCTGCAATAGGTCTGTCACCTAGTGGTGCATCAAGGACATAATTCTTCTGTGCAGCAATGAGGATAAACCTCAGATCACGGACCCAGTCCGCATCATTGCTACTATCATCTTTCAACTTAGTTTTATCTAGGAACATATATAAAACATAGGGAAGCAACAATGCGAGCTATTGATCTACAACATTATTTGCAAAATACTATCAGGACTAAGTTCATGATAGATTAAAGTTCAATTAATCATATTACTTAAGAACTCCCACTTAGATAGACATCCCTCTAATCATCTAAGTGATCACGTGATCCAAATCAACGAAACCATGTTCGATCGTCACGTGAGATGGAGTAGATTTCAATGGTGAACATCACTATGTTGATCATATCTACTATCTGATTCACGCTCGACCTTTCGATCTCCAGTGTTCTGAGGCCATATCTGCATATGCTAGGCTCGTCTGGTTTAACCCGAGTATTCTGTGTGTGCAAAACTGGCTTGCACCTGTTGTAGATGAACGCAGAGCTTATCACACCCGATCATCACGTGGTGTCTAGGCATGAAGAACTTTGGCAACGGTGCATACTCAAGGAGAACACTTTTTCCTTGAATTTAGTGAGAGATCATCTTATAAAGCTACCGTCGAACTAAGCAAAATAAGATGTATAAAAGATAAACATCACATGCAATCAAAATATGTGACATGATATGGCCATAATCATCTTGTGCTTTTGATCTCCATCTCCAAAGTACTTTCATGATCTTCATTGTTACCGGCATGACACCATGATCTCCATCATCTTGATATTTTATCAACGTGTCGTCACATGGTCATTTCACCAGCTATTGCTTTTGCAACTATTGCTATTGCATAGCGATAAAGTAAAACAATTACATAGCACTTGCATCTTATGCAAATAAAGAGACAACCATAAGGCTCCTGCCAGTTGCCGATAACTTTAACAAAACATGATCATCTCATACAACAATTTATATCTCATCACGTCTTGACCATGTCACATCACAACATGCCCTGCAAAAACAAGTTAGACGTCCTCTACTTTGTTGTTGCAAGTTTTACGTGGCCTCTACGGGCTGAGCAAGAACTGTTCTTACCTACGCATCAAAACCACAACGATAGTTCGACAAGTTAGTGTTGTTTTAACCTTCTCAAGGACCGGGCGTAGCCACTCTCGGTTCAACTAAAGCTGGAGAAACTGACACCCGCCAGCCACCTGTGTGCAAAGCACGTCGGTAGAACCAGTCTCGCGTAAGCGTACGCGTAATGTCGGTCCGGGTCGCTTCATCCAACAATACCGCCGAACCAAAGTATGACATGCTGGTAAGCAGTATGACTTGTATCGCCCACAACTCACTTGTGTTCTACTCGTGCATATAACATCTACGCAATAACCTGGCTCTGATGCCACTGTTGGGGAATGTAGTAATTTCAAAAAAAAATCCTACGCACACGCAAGATCATGGTGATGCATAGCAACGAGAGGGGAGAGTGTGTCCACGTACCCTCGTAGACCGAAAGCGGAAGCGTTAGCACAACGCGGTTGATGTAGTCGTACGTATTCACGATCCGACCGGTCAAGTACTGAACGCACGGCACCTCCGAGTTCTGCACACATTCAACTCGATGACATCCCTCGAACTCCGATCCAGCCGAGCTTTGAGGGAGAGTTTCATCAGCACGATGGCATGGTGACGATGTTGATGTTCTACCGTCGCAGGGCTTCGCCTAAGCACCGCTACAATATTATCGAGGTGGACTATGGTGGAGAGGGGCACCGCACACGGCCAAAAGATCCAAGAGATCAATTGTTGTGTCTCCAAGGGGTGCCCCTCTCGCCATATATAAAGGAGTGGAGGAGGGAGAGGGCCAGCCCTCTCTATGGCGTGCCCTAGGGGAGTCCTACTCCCACCGGGAGTAGGATTCCCCCTTTCCTAGTAGAACTAGGAGCCCTTCCAAGTAGTAGGAGTAGGAGAGAAGGAAAGGGAAAAGAGAAGAGAAGGAAGGAGGGGGCGCCGCCCCTCCCCCTAGTCCAATTCCGACTAGGCCTTGGGGGGCGCAGCCTCTCCTTTCTCTCTTCCCCCTAAAGCCCAATAAGGCCCATCTACTCCTAGGCGAATTCCCGTAACTCTCCGGTACTCCGAAAAATATCTGAATCACTCAGAACCTTTCCGATGTCCGAATATAGTCGTCCAATATATCGATCTTTACGTCTTGACCATTTCAAGACTCCTTGTCATGTCCCTGACCTCATTCGAGACTCCGAACTACCTTAGGTACATCAAAACACAAAAACTCATAATACAAATCGTCACCGAACTTTAAGTGTGCGGACCCTACGGGTTCGAGAACTATGTAGACATGACCGAGACACGTCTCCGGTAAATAACCAATAGCGGGACCTGGATGCTCATATTGGCTCCTACATATTCTACGAAAATCTTTATCGATCAAACCACATAACAACATACGTTGTTCCCTTTGTCATCGGTATATTACTTGCCCGAGATTCGATCATCGGTATCTCAATACCTAGTTCAATCTCGTTACCAACAAGTCTCTTTACTCGTTCCGTAATACATCATCCCGCAACTAACTCGTTAGTTACAATGCTTGCAAGGATTATAGTGATGTGTATTACCGAGTGGCACCAGAGATACCTCTCCGATGATCGGAGTGACAAATCCTAATCTCGAAATAGGCCATCTCAACAAGTACCTTCGGAGACACCTGTAGAGCACCTTTATAATCGCACAGTTACGTTGTGATGTTTGGTAGCACACAAAGTGTTCCTTCGGTAAACGGGAGTTGCATAATCGCATAGTCATAGGAACATGAAGAAAGCAATAGCAGCATACTAAACGATCAAGTGCTAAGCTAACGGAATGATTCAAGTCAATCACATCATTCTCCTAATGATGTGATCCCCTTTAATCAAATGACAACTCATGTCTATGGTTAGGAAACTTAACCATCTTTGATTAACGAGCTAGTCAAGTAGAGGCATACTAGTGACACTATATTTGTCTATGTATGCACACATGTATTATGTTTCCTGTTAATACAATTCTAGCATGAATAATAAACATTTATCATGAAATAAGTAAATAAATAATAACTTTATTATTGCCTCTAGGGCATATTTCCTTCAAGCAACACTAGGTTCAACTTTAATTTGCTCATGGGGTTTAGGTGTCTTAATATTACTTTTGTTAACCATAGTTGAAGCTTTAGCATGATCCTTTATTCTAAGAGGGAAAGGTGGTTTCTCAATATAAGCAGTAGGAACAACAAGATCATTATAAGTGATAGTCTTTTCTTCAACTTTAATAGGTGCAACTACTTTTACTTCAATGGGAGGATTATATTTAAACCACTTCTCCTTAGGGAGATCAACATGAGTAGCAAAGGATTCACAGAAAGAAGCTACTATCTCAGAGTCAAGTCCATATTTAGTGCTAAATTCACGGAAAGCATCAATATCCATAAAAGATTTAACACAATCAAACTTAGGTGTTATACCTGACTCCCTACCTTCATCGAGGTCCCAATCTTTAGAGTTGCATTTAATTCTTTCCAATAAATCCCATTTGAATTCAATAGTCTTCATCATAAAAGATCCAGTACAAGAAGTATCGAGCATGGAGCGATTACTGAGAGAAAGTCGAGCATAAATTTTTTGAATAATCATTTATTTTGAGAGCTCATGATTGGGGCATGAATATAACATTGACTTAAGCCTCCCCCAAGCTTGAGCGATGCTTTCTCCTTCGCGAGGCCAAAAATTATATATATAATTATGATCACGATGAACAAGACGCATAGGATAAAACTTCTGATGAAATTCCAATTTCAATCGTTAGTAGTTCCATGATCCAATATCATCACATAGCCTAAACCATGTCAATGCCTCTCCCTTCAAATATAAAGGGAAGACCTTCTCCTTGATAACATCCTTGGGCATACCCGCAAGCTTGAGTAACCCACAAACTTCATCCACATAGATTAGGTGCAAATCCGGATGTAATGTTCCATCACCTATGAAAGGATTAGCTAGCAGTTTCTCTATCATACCCGAAGGAATTTCAAAGTAAACATTTTCAGTAGGTTCAGTAGGTTGAGGAGCAACTCTTTGCTCTACTGGTCAGGGTGAAGATACCCCGAACAAGCCCCTCAAAGGATTATGTTCCATAGTAACAAGTGACAGTAAATTTCAGCACACTATATACATTTTTCCTTACAAAATTCCACCTACCAAAGGAGCTTCACTCCCCGGCAAAGGCGCCATAAAATAGTCTTGATGATCCACAAGTGTAGGGGATCTATCGTAGCCTTTTCGATAAGTAAGAGTGTCGAACCCAACGAGGAGCAGAAGGAAATGATAAGCAGTTTTCAGTAAGGTATTCTCTGCAAGCACTGAAATTATCGGTAAGAAATAGTTTTGTGATAAGGTAATTTGTAACGAGTAACAAGTAATGCAAGTAAATAAGGTGCAGCAAGATGGCCCAATACTTTTTGTAGCAAAGCACAAGCTTGAACAAACTCTTATATGAAGTAAAGCGCTCCCGAGGACACGTGGGAATTATCGTCAAGCTAGTTTTCATCACGTTCATATGATTCGTGTTCGGTACTTTGATAAATTGATATGTGGGTGGACTGGTGCTTGGGTACTGCCCTTACTTGGACAAGCATCCCACTTATGATTAACCCCTATTGCAAGCATCCGCAACTACAACAGAAGTATTAAGGTAAACCTAACCATAGCATGAAACATGTGGATCCAAATCAGCCCCTTACGAAGCAACGCATAAACTAGGGTTTAAGTTTCTGTCACTCTAGCAACCCATCATCTACTTATTACTTCCAAATGCCTCCCTCTAGGCCCAAATAATGGTGAAGTGTCATGTAGTCGACGTTCACATGACACCACTAGAGGGGTGACAACATACATCTCATCAAAATATCAAACGAGTACCAAATTCACATGACTACTTATAGCAAGACTTCTCCCATGTCCTCAGGAACAAACGTAACTACTCACAAAGCATATTCATGTTCATAATCAGAGGGGTATTAATATGCATAATGGATCTAAACATATGACCTTCCACCAAGTAAACCAACTAGCATCAACTACAAGGAGTAATCAACACTACTAGCAACCCACAGGTACCAATCTGAGGTTTGGATACAAAGATTGGATACAAGAGATGAACTCGGGTTTGAGATGAGATGGTCCTGGTGAAGATGTTGATGGAGATTGACCCCCTCCCGATGAGAGGATCGTTGGTGATGACGATGATGATGATTTCCCCCTCCCGGAGGGAAGTTTCCCCAGCAGAACAGCTCCGCCGGAGCCCTAGATTGGTTCCGCCAAGGTTCCGCCTCGTGGCGGCGGAGTTTCGTCCCGTGAGCTTGCTTATGATTTTTTCCTCGACGAAAGACTCCATATAGCCAAAGATGGGCAGCAGAGGGCCACCAGGGGGCCCGCGAGGCAGGGGGCGCGCCCAGGGGGGTAGGGCGCGCCCCCCACCCTCGTGGACGGTGGGTGGCCCCCCTCTGGTACTTCTTTCGCCCAATATTTTTATATATTCTGAAAATAATTCTTGTGGAGTTTCAGGACTTTTGGAGATGTGCAGAATATGTCTCTAATATTTGCTCCTTTTCCAGCTCAGAATTCCAGCTGCCGCATTCCCCCTCTTCATGTAAACCTTGTAAAATAAGAGAGAATAGGCATAAGTATTGTGACATAATGTGTAATAACAACCCATAATGCAATAAATATCGATATAAAAGCATGATGCAAAATGGACGTATCTGCTTTTATAAATTTTCAAAATAAAAATAATGTGCCAAGATTTGCCTTTAGGATGTTTACATTGCTTGTTCGTTTGTGCAGTGCAAGACAGAAATTTTGGCTGTAGTGCGCAATTTTACATTTTTTACTGGAACATCAAATGGTTCTGAAACCTTTTTCACTCTCTTTCCATACAAATTTTTTATTTTTAATAAATTTTTCAGAATTTTTGGAGTACCAGAAGTATGGTGAATGTTTAGATTACTACAGACTGTCCTGTTTAAGACAGATTCTGTTTTTGATGCATAGTTTGCTTGTTTTGATGAAACTATCGATTTCTATCAATGGATTAAGCCATGGAAAATTTATATTACAATAGCTACAATGCAAAAACAAAATATGAATTTGTTTGCAATAGTACTTAGACTAGTGATTTGCTTTATTATACTAATGGATCTTATCGAGCTTTCTGTTGAGTTTTTTGTGGATGAAGTGTTCGAAGATCGAGGTTGTCTCGATGTGAGGAGGAGGAGGAGGAGAGACAAGAGATCAAGCTTGGGGATTCCCAAGGCACCCCAAGTAAATATTCAAGGAGACTCAAGCGTCTAATCTTGGGGATGCCCCGGAAGGCATCCCATCTTTCTTCAACAAGTATCAGTATGTTTTCGGATTCATTTCGTTCATGCGATATGTGCAAATCTTGGAGCATCTTTTGCATTTAGTTTTCAAATTTCTTTGATGCACCATGCTGGTATGAGATAGTCCATGGTTGATTTATAGAATACTCATTGCACTTCACTTATATTTTTTGAGTATGGCTTTATAGAATGCTTCATGTGCTTCACTTATATCATTTGAAGTTTGGATTGCCTGTTTCTCTTCACATAGAAAACCGCCATTTGTAGAATGCTCTTTTGCTTCACTTATATTTGTTAGAGCGTGGGCATATATTTTGTATAAAGAATTAAACTCTCTTGCTTCACTTATATCTATTTAGAGAGATGACAGGAATTGGTCATTCACATGGTTAGTCATAAAATCCTACATAAAACTTGTAGATCACTGAATATGATATGTTTGATTCCTTGCAACGGTTTTGTGATATAAAGATGGTGATATTAGAGTCATGCTAGTGGGTAGTTGTGGATTGTAGAAATACTTGTGTTGAAGTTTATGATTCTCGTAGCATGCACGTATGGTGAACCATTATGTAACGAAGTTGGAGCATGAGGTATTTATTGATTGCCTTCCTTATGAGTGGCGGTCGGGGACGAGCAATGGTCTTTTCCTAACAATCTATCCCCCTAGGAGCATGCGCGTAGTACTTTGTTTCAATGACTAATAGATTTTTGCAATAAGTATGTGAGTTCTTTATGACTAATATTGAGTCCATGGATTATACACACCCTCACCCTTCCATCATTGCTAGCCTCTTCGGTACCATGCATTGCCCTTTCTCACCTCGAGAGTTGGTGCAAACTTCGCCGGTGCATCCAAACCCCATGATATGATACGCTCTATCACACATAAGCCTCCTTATATCTTCCTCAAAACAGCCACCATACCTACCTATTATGGCATTTCCATAGCCATTCTGAGATATATTGCCATGCAACTTCCATCATCATCATATACATGACTTGAGCATTTATTGTCATATTGCTTTGCATGATCGTAAGATAGCTAGCATGATGTTTTCATGGCTTGTCCTTTTTTGATGTCATTGCTACGCTAGATCATTGCACATCCCGGTACACTGCTGGAGGCATTCATATAGAGTCATATCTTTGTTCTAGTATCGAGTTGTAATATTGAGTTGTAGTAAATAGAAGTGTGATGATCATCATTATTAGAACATTGTCCCATGTGAGGTTATCAAAATAAAAGTGGCCAAAGAAGCCCCCCCCCCCAAAAAAAGAGAGAGACCAAAGAAGCCTACAAAAAAAAGAGAAAAAATGAGAAAAAATGAGAGAAAAACGAGAGAAAAGAGATAAGGGACAATGTTACTATCCTTTTACCACACTCATGCTTCAGAGTAGCACCATGTTCTTCATATAGAGAGTCTCTTGAGTTATCACTTTCATATACTAGTGGGAATTTTCATTATAGAACTTGGCTTGTATATTCCAACGATGGGCTTCCTCAAATGCCCGAGGTCTTCATGAGCAAGCAAGTTGGATGCACACCCACTTAGTTTCTAGTTTGAGCTTTCATACACTTATAGCTCTTAGTGCATCCGTTGCATGGCAATCCCTACTCCTCGCATTGACATCAATTGATGGGCATCTACATAGCCCGTTGATTAGCCGCGTTGATGTGAGACTTTCTCCCTTTTTGTCTTCTCCACACAACCTCCATCATCATATTCTATTCCACCTATAGTGTTATATCCATGGCTCACGCTCATGTATTGCGTGAAAGTTGAAAAGGTTTGAGAACATCAAAAGTATGAAACAGTTGCTTGGCTTATCATCGGGGTTATGCATGATTTGAATATTTTGTATGGTGAAGATGGAGCATAGCCAGACCATATGATTTTGTAGGGATAACTTTCTTTGGCCATGTTATTTTGAAAAGACATGATTGCTTTATTAGTATGCTTGAAGTATTATTGTCTTAATGCCAAATGATAGACTATTGCTTTGAATCACTCATGTCTTAATATTCATGCCATGATTAGATTACATGATCAAGATTATGCTAGGTAGCATTCCACATCAAAAATTATCTTTTTTATCATTTACCTACTCGAGGACGAGCAGGAATTAAGCTTGGGGATGTTGATACGTGTCCGTCGTATCTATAATTTTTGATTGTTCCATGCCAATATTCTACAACTTTTATATACTTTTGGCAACTTTTTATACTATTTTGGGGACTAACATATTGATCCAGTGCCCAGTGCCAATTCCTGTTTGTTGCGTGTTTTTTGTTTCACAGAAAATCCATATCAAACAGAGTACAAATGGGATAAAAACTGACGGAGATTTTTTTTGGAATATATGTGATTTTTGGGAAGAAGAATCAACGTGAGACGATGCCTGAGGGGGCCACAAGGCAGGGGGCGCGCCCGAGGGGGTCAGGCTCACCCTGGGCCCTTGTGGACACCCCATAAGGCGGTTGGTGCCCTTCTTTCGCTGCAAGAAAGCCAATATCCGGATAGAAATCATGTTAAAATTTCAGCCCAATCGGAGTTACGGATCTCCGGGAATATAAGAAACGGTGAAAGGCCAGAATCTGGAATGCAGAAACAGAGAGAGACAAGGAGACAGATACAGTCTCGGAGGGGCTCTCGCCCCTCTGCTGCCATGGAGGCCATGGACCAGAGGTTAAACCCTTCTCCCATCTAGGGAGAAGGTCAAGGGGGGCTCTCTCCCCCTCTCTCCCGGTGGCGCCGGAACGCCGCCGGGGCCATCATCGTGTGACGGCAATCTACACCAACACCTCCGTCATCTTCACCAAAATCTTCATCACCTTCCCCCATCTATCTACAGCGGTCCACTCTCCCGCAACCCGTTGTACCCTCTACTTGAACATGGTGCTTTATGCTTCATATTATTATCCAATGATATGTTGCCATCCTATGATGTCTGAGTAGATTTTCGTTGTCCTATCAGTAATTGGTGAATTGCTATGATTGGTTTAACTAGAAAGAAGTCCCATGCGTTGCAACGGGAGAAAATAATACCACATGCTCTTAATTTACAAAAGGGAAAACTTTGTTTTTGTCACTCTAGTTTTTGTCTACTTTGCTTATGCCACTCTAGAATTTGACATATCACTTTTACCACTCTAAGTTTTTGACAATACATCACAATTGCTATTCCTTGACAAAAACAATAACTTTTCTCCGATCCGTGACCTCAAGCTCATCCTCGCGCCGCCATCCCGAGCTCATCCTCGCTTCACACTGGAACTCCTCATGCCTCCTCTATGATCACCTAGTTTGGTTCGCAAACATCTTCTTTCTGATAATTTATCCACCCCTTTGCTAGAGAGTCTCTTGGCTTGTTGTTTACAACCTATCTGAAAGAAGATGTTGATGTCGCATATTTTGTCCTCAAGCCCAACGATCGTAATAGAGTGCTACATCTGATATGTTCTACACCTCTAATATGTGGACACGCAGGTACTTGCACCCCTATTTCATCACTATTTCTTGCCATACATGTCATGGGTACTTTTCCTTGTTTCTTCACTATTCATATCTTATCAAACATGTCTTTTTATATTATTTTATTGTCATGGATGCCTCCTTTTTACTTCTTGTCATGCATGTCCTCTCTTTTTCCTTCTTATTTATAGGAGAAATAGTGTAACATCTCATCTTTATCGGATCTCCTCTGCATTTTTTCTTTTATTTCTTTTATAGCGGACATCCCATCTTTATTGGATCTCTCTTTTATTTCTTGTCATGTCCTTATTTATTGGGTGTTTCTAGCAAATTTATCTTCAATTTTGTCTCTAATCCTGATTTTACTGACGTGTTCATCCCCAATCCAGATCTGTACCGTACCTATCGGTATGAAAGAAAGACGTATAATGCATTATTGATTAAAATTGCATCCTAATAGTATATTTTTAATGGTTAACAGGTAAAATAACATCGTATTCAGATTCTACAAATTTTTCTAATCAAATTCATATATAACATGTTACATTTGGAGTTACAGTTTAGAAGCTATGAGTATTTTAAAAAACATTTAATATGTACTGCAGGTTTAATGTCAAAAAACATCAAGGTTTTTTTATAAAATAGCATGACGGACTAAGAATACCTATTTCCTTTATTAGTAGGTATAGATTTGCTTGTGGTTATGTTGCTGTCCTTTGGTGCCCATCATATGAGCGCGCACATGGATCACACCATAGGGTTAGTTGTATGTTGATAGGACTATGTATTGGAGGGCAAGAGTGATAGAAGCTTCAACCTAGCATAGAAATTGATGCATATGGGATTGAAGGGGGACCAATATATCTTAATGATATGGTTGGGTTTTATCTTATTGAACGTTAGTAGTTGTGTATGCTTGCTAATAGTTCCAATCATAAGTGCATAGAATTCCAAGTCAGGGATGACATGCTAGCAGTGGTCTCTCTCACATAAAACTTGCTATCGGTCTAGTAAAGTAGTCAATTGCTTAGGGACAATTTCGCAACTCCTACCACCACTTTTCCACACTCGCTATACTAACTTTATTGCTTCTTACCTAAAACAGTCCCTAGTTTTTATTTACGTGCTCTTTATATTCTTGCAAACCCATCCAACAACACCTACAAAGTACTTCTAGTTTCATACTTGTTCTAGGTAAAGCAAACATTAAGCGTGCGTAGAGTTGTATCGGTGGTTGATAGAACTTGAGGGAATATTTGTTCTACCTTTAGCTCCTCGTAGGGTTCGACACTCTTACTTATCGAAAGAGGCTACAATTGATCCCCTATACTTGTGGTTTATCAGGGGCAGGCGCGCCCCCACCCTCGTGGGCCCCTTATGGCTCCGCCGACCTACTTCTTTCGCCTATATATACTCTTATACCCTGAAAACATCCAGGGGAGCCACGAAACCACTTTTCCACCGCCGCAATCTTCTGTACCCATGAGATCCCATATGGGGACCTTTTCTGGCGATCTGCCGGAGGGGGATTCGATCACGGAGGGCTTCTACATCAACACCATAGCCTCTCCGATGATGTGTGAGTAGTTTACCGCAGACCTTCGGGTCTATAGTTATTAGCTAGATGGCTTATTCTCTCTCTTTGTATCTCAATACAAAGTTCTCCTCGATGTTCATGGAGATCTATTTGATGTAATTCTTTTTGCGGTGTGTTTGTCAAGATCCGATGAATTGTGGGTTTATGATTAAGATTATCTATGAACAATATTTGATTCTTCTCTGAATTCTTATATGCTTGATTTGATATCTTTGCAAGTCTCTTCGAATTATCAGTTTGGTTTGGCCTACTAGATTGATCTTTCTTGCAATAGGAGAAGTGCTTAGCTTTGGGTTCAATCTTGCGGTGTCCTTTACCAGTGATAGCAGGGGCATCAAGGCACGTATTGTATTGTTGCCATCGAGGATAAAAAGATGGGGTTTATATCATATTGCTTGAGTTTATCCCTCTACATCATGTCATCTTACCTAATGTGTTACTCTGTTCTTATGAACTTAATACTCTAGATGCATGCTGGATAGCGGTCGATGTGTGGAGTAATAGTAGTAGATGCAGAATCGTTTCGGTCTACTTGACACGGACGTGATGCCTATGTTCATGATCATGCCTAGATATTCTCATAACTATGTGTTTTTCTATCAATTGCTCGGCAGTAATTTGTTCACCCACCATAATATATGCTATCTTGAGAGAAGCCACTAGTGAAACCTATGGCCCTTGGGTCTACTTTACATCATATTATTTTCTCGTCAACTAGCTATTTCTGTCGTCGTTTATTTTGCAATCTTTACTTTTCAATCTATACAACAAAAATACCAAAAATATTTATCTTATTATCTCTATCAGATCTCACTTTCGTGAGTGACCATGAAGGGATTGACAACCCCTTTATCACGTTGGTTGCGAGGTCCTTGTTTGTTTGTGCAGGTACTAGGCGACTTGCGTGTAATCTCCTACTGGATTGATACCTTGATTCTCAAAAACGGAGGGAAATACTTATGCTACTTTGTTGCATCACCTTGTCCTCGTCAAGGGAAAACCAACACATGCTCAAGAGGTAGCAAGAAGGATTTCTGGCACCGTTGCCGGGGAGATCTACGCCAAGTCAAGACATACCAAGTACCCATCACAAACTCTTATCTCTCGCATTACATTATTTGCCATTTGCCTCTCGTTTTCCTCTCCCTCACTTCACCCTTGCCGTTTTATTCGCCTCTTTTCTTTTCACCCTTTTTATGTTCGCCTTCTTTCACTTGTCTCTTGTGTGTCTGCTTGCCCTAATGGCCTTGCCTAAAAGCGTTGATCCTCACCTTAGAAGGTTGGAAGAAATTGAGAACAACGTTAGAAGCTTTATGTCTTTGCAATTTGAGCATAATAATTTCTTCATAAATGAGCTTAAAGAATAAAAGGTTTTATGGAGTACATGAATAAAGAGTTTGATGATATATCTAAGGAATTCTATGGTTTGAAATCTCAGTTTGCCCATCTTGAAAATTTAGTAGGCCAAATTTCGAATAAGCAAGCCACCTTAGTTAATAAGATGGCCGCTAAACCGGAAGATCTAGAGGATAATAAAGATGAAGGTCTAAAAGTGATTGGTGTGTCTCCTATTAAATCTTTGTTTGCCAACATGAATCTTGTTAAAGATGGGACTGGAGATGAGTCAACTTTAGTTAGAAGGCGTCCCAATGATTTGGAGTTTTTAGATCTTGATGCAAAAATTGGTAAAAGTGGAATTGAAGAGGTCAAAACTCTACATAGCAATGAACCCACTATTTTGGATTTCAAGGAATTTAATTATGATAATTGCTCTTTGATAGATTGTATTTCCTTGTTGCAATACGTGCTAAATTCTCCTCATGCTTATGGTCAAAATAAAGCTTTTACTAAACACATCGTTGATGCTTTAATGCAATCTTATGAAGAAAAACTTGAATTGGAAGTTTCTGTCCCTAGAAAACTTTATGATGAGTGGGAACTTACTATTAAAATTAAGATTAAAAATCATGAATGCTATGCTTTATGTGATTTGGGTGCTAGTGTTTCCACGATTCCAAAAACTTTGTGTGATGTGTTAGGCTTTCGTGAATTTGATGTTTGTTCTTTAAATTTGCATCTTGCGGATTCCACCATTAAGAAACCTATGTGAAGGATTAATGATGTTATTATTGTTGCAAATAGGAATTATGTTCCCGTAGATTTCATTGTTCTTGATATAGATTGCAATCCTACATGTCCTATTATTCTTGGTAGACCTTTCCTTAGAACGATTGGTGCAATTATTGACATGAAAGAAGGAGATATTAGATTCCAATTTCCATTAAGGAAAGGCATGGAACACTTTCCTAGAAATTAAATTAAATTACCTTATGAATCTATTACGAGAGCCACATATGGATTGCATACCAAAGATGACAATACCTAGATCTATTCTTGCTTTTATGCCTAGCTAGGGGCGTTAAACGATAACGCTTGTTGGGAGGGAACTCAATTTTAATTTTGTTCCTGTCTAGTAATAAATAAATCATCTATCCTATGTTATGATTGTGTTTTTTTTTATGTTTTAATTAGTGTTTGTGCCAAGTAAAGCCTTTAGGATCTTCTTGGATGATTGTTATTTGATCTTGCTGAAAAAACAGAAAGTCTGCGCTTACGAGAATAATTTTCATTTTTTACCAGAGAGGGATAAAATACTAATTCCAACTGAAGTAGATCAACATACAAACTATTTAGTATTTACTAATTTCTCAGGATTTTTGGTGTTACAGAAGTATTCGAAACCTACAGATTACTACAGACTGTTCTGTTTTTGACAGATTCTGTTTTTCGTGTGTTGTTTGCTTATTTTGATGAATCTATGGCTAGTATCGGGGGGTATGAACCATAGAGAAGTTGGAATACAGTAGGTTTAACACCAATATAAATAAATAATTATTTCATTACAGTACATTAAAGTGGTGGTTTGTTTTCTTATACTAACGGAGGTCATGATATTTTCTGTTGAGTTTTGTGTTGAGAAGTTTTCAAGTTTTGGGGTAAAGATTTGATGGATTTCGGAACAAAGAGGGGCAAGAGCCTAAGCTTGGGGATGCCCAAGGTAACCCAAGGTAAAATCCAAGGACAACCAAAAGCCTAATCTTGGGGATGCCCCAGAAGGCATCCCCTCTTTCGTCTTCATCTATCGATAACTTTACTTGAGGCTATATTTTTATTCACCACATGATATGTGTTTTGCTTGGAGCGTCCTGTATGATTTGAGTCTTTGCTTTTTAGTTTACCACAATCATCCTTCCTGTACACACCTTTTGTATAGACACACATGAATCGGAATTTATTAGAATACTCTATGTGCTTCACTTATATCTTTTGAGCTAGATAATTTTGCTCTAATGCTTCACCTATATCTTTGTAGAGCATGGTGGTGGTTTTATTTTATAGAAATTATTGATCTCTCATGCTTCACTTATATTAATTTGAGAGTCTTTTAGAACAACATGGTAATTTGCTTTGGTTATGAAATTAGACCTAATATGATTCTTGATAGAGTGCATTAATTTGCTTTGGGTATAATAAAAACTTTCATATAGAGTGCATTAAATACTATGAGAAGTTTGATTCTTGATAGTTGTTTTGAGATATAAAGGTGGTAATATTAGAGTTGTGCTAGTTGAGTAATTGTGGAATTGAGAAATACTTGTGTTGAAGTTGGCAAGTCCCGTAGCATGCACGTATGGTAAACATTGTGTGACAAATTTGAAGCATGGGGTGTTCTTTGATTGCTTTCCTTATGAGTGGCGGTCGGGGACGAGCGATGGTCTTTTCCTACCAATCTATCCCCCTAGGAGCATGCACGTAGTGGTTGGTTTTGATGACTTGTAGATTTTTGCAATAAGTATATGAGTTCTTTATGACTAATGTTGAGTCCATGGATTATACGCACTCTCACCCTTCCATCATTGCTAGCCTCTTCGGTACCGTGCATTGCCCTTTCTCACCTCGAGAGTTGGTGCAAACTTCGCCGGTGCATCCAAACCCCGTGATATGATACGTTCTATCACACATAAGCCTCCTTATATCTTCCTCAAAACAGCCACCATACCTACATATTATGGCATTTCCATAGCCATTCCGAGATATATTGCCATGCAACTTTCTACCATTCCGTTTATTATGACACGCTCCATCATTGTCATATTGCTTTGCATGATCATGTAGTTGACATTGTATTTGTGGCAAAGCCACCTTCATAATTCTTTTATACATGTCACTCTTGATTCATTGCATATCCCGGTACACCGACGAAGGCATTCACATAGAGTCATATTTTGTTCTAAGTATCGAGTTGTAATTCTTTAGTTGTAAGTAGATAAAAGTGTGATGATTTTCATTATTAGAGCATTGTCCCATGTGAGGAAAGGATGATGGAGACTATGATTCCCCCACAAGTCAGGATGAGATTCCGGACGAAAAAAAGGCCATAAAAAAGAGAAAAAGGCCCAAAGAAAAAATGAGAGAAAAAGAGAGAAGGGGCAATGTTACTATCCTTTTTCCACACTTGTTCTTCAAAGTAGCAGCGTGATCTTCATGATAGAGAGTCTCCTATTGTGTCACTTTTATATACTAGTGGGAATTTTTCATTATAGAACTTGGCTTGTATATTCCAATGATGGGCTTCCTCAAAATTCCCTAGGTCTTCATGAGCAAGCAAGTTGGATGCACACCCACTTAGTTTCTTTTGTTGAGCTTTCATATATTTATAGCTCTAGTGCATCCATTGCATGCAAATCCCTACTCCTTGCATTGACATCAATTGATGGGCATCTCCATAGCCTGTTGATTAGCCGCATCAATGTGAGACTTTCTCCCCTTTTGTCTTCTCACACAACCTCCATCATCATATTCTATTCCACCCATAGTGCTATGTCCATGGCTCGCGCTCATATATTGCGTGAAAGTTGAAAAAGTTTGAAAAGGCTAAGTATGAAACAGTTGCTTGGCTTGTCATCGGGGTTGTGCATGATGGGAGCATTTTGTGTGATGAAAATGAAGCATGGCCAAACTATATGATTTTGTAGGGATAAGCTTTCTCTGGCTATGTTATTTTGATAAGACATAATTGCTTGGTTAGCATGCTTGAAGTATTATTATTTTTATGTCAATATTAGACTTCTGTCTAGAATCTTTTGGATTTAAACATTCATGCCGCAATAAAGAGAATTACATTGAAAATTATGTTAGGTAGCATTCCACATCAAAAATTCTGTTTTTATCATTTACCTACTCGAGGACGAGCAGGAATTAAGCTTGGGGATGCTTGATACGTCTCCAGCGTATCTATAGTTTTTTTATTGTTCCATGCTATTATATTATCTGTTTTGGATGTTTAATGGGCTTTATTATGCACTTTTATATTATTTTGGGGACTAACCTATTAACTGAAGGCCCAGTGCAAATTGCTGTTTTTTTGCCTATTTCAGTGTTTCGCAGAAAAGGAATATCAAACGGAATCCAAACAGAATGAAACCTTCGCGAGGATCTTTTTTGGAACAAACGCAATCCAGGAGACTTGGAGTGGAGGTCAAGGAAGCAACGAGGCGACCACGAGGTAGGGCGGCGCGGCCCCCACCCTCGTGGATCCACCGACCAACTTCTTTTGCCTATATATACTCTTATACCCTGAAAACATCCAGGGGAGCCATGAAACCACTTTTCCACCGCCGCAACCTTCTGTACCCGTGAGATCCCATCTGGGGACCTTTTCCGGCGATCTGCCGGAGGGGGATTCGATCATGGAGGGCTTATACATCAACACCATAGCCTCTCCGATGATGTGTGAGTAGTTTACCGCAAACCTTCGGGTCCATAGTTATTAGCTAGATGTCTTCTTCTCTCTCTTTGGATGTCAATACAAAGTTCTCCTCGATGTTCTTGGAGATCTATTTGATGTAATTATTTTTGCGGTGTGTTTGCCGAGATCCGATGAATTGTGGGTTTATGATTAAGATTATCTATGAACAATATTTGATTCTTCTCTGAATTCTTATATGCATGATTTGATATCTTTTCAAGTCTCTTCGAATTATCAGTTTGGTTTGGCCTACTAGATTGATCTTTCTTGCAATAGGAGAAGTGCTTAGCTTTGGGTTCAATCTTGCGGTGTCCTTTCCCAGTGACAGCAGGGGCAGCAAGGCACGTATTGTATTGTTGCCATTGGGGATAAAAATATGGGGTTTATATCATATTGCTTGAGTTTATCCCTCTACATCATGTCATCTTGCCTAATGTGTTACTCTGTTCTTATGAACTTAATACTCTAGATGTATGCTGGATAGCGATCGATGTGTGGAGTAATAGTAGTAGATGCAGAATCGTTTCGGTCTACTTGACATGGACGTGATGCCTATGTTCATGATCATGCCTAGATATTCTCATAACTATGCGATTTTCTATCAATTGCTCGGCAGTAATTTGTTCACCCACCGTAATATATGCTATCTCGAGAGAAGCCACTAGTGAAACCTATGGCCCCCGGGTCTACTTTACATCATATTATTTTCCCGTCAACTAGCTATTTCTGTCGCCGTTTATTTTGCAATCTTTACTTTTCAATCTATACAACAAAAATACCAAAAATATTCATCTTATTATCTCTATCAAATCTCACTTTCGTAAGTGACCGTGAAGGGATTGACAACCCCTTTATCGCGTTGGTTGCGAGGTTCTTGTTTGTTTGTGCAGGTACTAGGCGACTTGCGTGTAGTCTCCTACTGGATTGAGACCTTGGTTCTCAAAAACTGAGGGAAATAGTTACGCTACTTTGTTGCATCTCCCTTTCCTCTTCAAGGGAAAACCAACACATGCTCAAGAGGTAGCACCTTCCCGGGGCATCCCCAAGCTTAGGCTTTTTGACATCCTTGAATATTACCTTGGGGTGCCTTTTGCATCCCCAAGTTTAGGCTCTTGTCACTCCTTATTCCATAACTCATCAAATCCTTACCAAAAACTTGAAAACTTCACAACACAAAACTCCAACAGAAAATCTCGTAAGCTCCGTTAGTATAGGGAAATAAATCACCACTTTTGGTACTGTTGTGAACTCATTCTTTATTTATATTGGTGTAATATCTACTGTATTCCTACCTTTTCATGGTTCATACCCCCCTGATACTAGCTATAGATGCATCAAAATAAGCAAACAACACACGAAAAATAGAATCTGTCAAAAACAGAACAGTTTGTAGTAATCTGGAGATTTCGAATACTTCTGTAACTCCAAAAATTCTGAGAAATTAGGAAGTCCTAGATAATTTGTTTATTAGTCCTCTTCAGAAAGAATCAGTATTTTATTGTGCTTCTGTTAAAAATTGAAACTAATCTCCTGGGAGCAAAAGTTTCTGTTTTTCAGCAGGATCAAATCAACTATTACCATAAGCTATCCCAAAGGTCTTACTTGGCACAAACACTAATTAAAGCACAAAACCACATCTAACCAGAGGCTATATGATTTATTCAAAACAAAACAGGACCTAAAAAGCAAGAAAAAACAATAAAATTGGGTTGCCTTCCAACAAGCTCTATTGTTTAACGCCCCTAGCTAGGCATAAAAACACGAATAGATCTAAGTATTATCATCTTTGGCATGCAATCCATAAGTGGCTCTCATAATAGATTAATAAGGCGATTTAATTTTCTTTCTTGAAAAGTGTTCCATGCCTTTCTTTAATGGGAATTGAAATCTAATGTTTCCTTCTTTCATATCAATAATTGCAGCAATCGTTCTAAGGAAAGGTCTACCAAGAATAATAGGACATGTAGGATTGCAATCTATGTCAAGAACGATGAAATCTACAGGCACATAATCCCTATTTGCAAAAATAAGAACATCATTAATTCTTCCCATAGGTTTCTTAATAGTGGAATCCACAAGATGCAAATTTGAGAAACAATCATCAAATTGACGGAAACCTAACACATCACATAAAGTTTTCGGAATCGTGGAAACACTAGCACCCAAATCACACAAAGCATAACATTATTAATCTTTAATCTTAATTTTAATAGTAGGTTCCCACTCATCATAAAGTTTTCTAGGAATATAAACTTCCAAATTAAGTTTTTCTTTATTAGATTGCATCATAGCATCAACGATGTGTTTAGTAAAAGCTTTGTTTTGATTATAAGCATGAGGACAATTCAACATGGATTGCAACAAGGAAATACAATCTATCAAAGAGCAATTATCATAATTTAAGTCCTTGAAATCCAAAAGAGTGGGTTCATTGCTACTTAAAGTTTTGACCTCTTTAATCCTACTTTTATCAAATTTTGCATCAAGATCTAAAAACTTTGAATCATTGGGACACCTTCTAGCTAAAGGTGACTCATCTCCAGTCCCATATTTATCAAGATTTACATTGGAAAACAAATATTCAATAGGATTCACATCAATCACTTTTAGATCTTCATCATTATTTTCACGAAAACTAGAAGAACACGCTTTTATAAACCAATCTTTCTTAGCACGCATCTTAGCGGTTCTTTCTTTGCACTCATGAATGGAAATTCTTGTGTCTTTGAGAGACTCATTGATATCATGCTTAGGTGGAATAGATTTAAGTTTCAAAGAATCAACATCAAGAGAAATTCTATCCATGTTCCTAGCCAAATCATCAATCTTAAGCAAATTTTCTTCAATCAAAGCATTGAAATTCTTTTGCAAACTAATAAATTCTTTAACACTATTCTCAAATTCAGAGGGCATATTATTATAATTTCCATAAGAATTGTTGTAGGAATTACCATAATTATTAGAGAAATTACTAGGAAACAACCTAGGATTAAAATTACCTCTATACGCGTTATTACCAAAATTGTTCATACCAACAAAATTCACATCCATAGATTCATTATTGTTTTCAATCAAAGTAGACAAAGGCATATCATTAGGATCAATAGGAGATGATAGTTTATGATGGGTACTTGGTATGTCTTGGCTTGGTGTAGATCACCTCGGCAACGGCGCCAGAAATCCTTCTTGCTACCTCTTGAGCTTGCGTTGGTTTTTCCCTTAAAAGGGTGATGCAGCAAAGTAGCATAAGTATTTCCCTCAGTTTGGAGAACAAAGGTACCAATCCAGTAGGAGACTACGCAACAAGCCACCGAATACTTGCACAAACAAACACCAACTTGCAACCAACGTGACAAAGGGGTTGTCGATCCCTTCATGGTTATTCGCAAAGTGAGATCTGATAGAGATGGATAAATGGTAAAGTAATATTTTTGGTATTTTTGGTTTATGGAACGGAAATTAAAAGATTGCAAAAGAAAGAAAATATGAAACTAGAATTGTAGATCGGAAACTTATATGATGGAAAATAGACCCGGGGGCCATAGGTTTCACTAGAGGCTTCTCTCAAGATAGAAGTTATTACAGTGGGTGAACAAATTACTACCGAGCAATTGATAGAAAAGCGCAAAGTTATAACGGTATCTAAGGCAATGATCATGAATATAGGCATCACGTCCGTGTCAAGTAGACCGAAACGATTCTGCATCTACTACTATTACTCCACACATCGACCGCTATCCAGCATGCATCTAGAGTATTAAGTTCATAAAGAACGGAGTAACGCATTAAGCAAGATGACATGATGTAGAGGAATTAACTCAATCAATATGATGAAAACTCCATCTTTTTATCCTCGATGGAAACAATACAATACGTGTCAGTTCCCCTTCTGTCACTAGGATCGAACATCATAAGATTGAACCCAAAGTTAAGCACTTCTCTCATTGCAAGAAAAACCGATCTAGTTGGCCAAACCAAATCGATAGTTCGAAGAGACTTACAAAGATATCAAATCATGCATATAAGAATTTAGAGGAGATTCAAATAATACTCATAGATAAGCTGATCATAAATCCACAATTCATCGGATCTCGGCAAACACACCGCAAAAGAGTATTACATCGAATAGATCTCCAAGAACATCGAGGAGAACATGGTATTGAGAATCAAAGAGAGAGAAAAAGCCATCTAGCTACTAGCTATGGACCCGTAGGTCTGAAGTAAACTACTCACGCTTCATCGGAGAGGCAATGGTGTTGATGTAGAAACCCTCCGTGATCGATTCCCCCTCCGGCAGGATGCCGAAAAAGGCCCCAAGATGGGGTCTCATGGGTACAGAAGGTTGCGACGGTGGAAAAGTGGTTTCATGGCTCTCCTGGATGTTTTTGGGGTATAAGAGTATATATAGGCAGAAGAATTAGGTCAGGGGAGCTACGAGAGGCCCACAAGGTCGGGGGGGGGGGGGGGGGGGCTCCATCCTTGTGGCCGCCTCGAGGCTCCTCTGACTTGCACTCCAACTCTCCTCGGTGTCTTTTGGTCCAAGAAAAATCATCGCGAAAGTTTTATTCCGTTTGGACTCCGTTTGGTATTTCTTTTTTGCGAAACTCTAAAACAAGGAAAAAACAGAAACCGACACTGGACTATAGGTTAATAGGTTAGTCCCAAAAATCATATAAAATAGCATATTAATGCATATAAAACATCCAAAACAGATAATATAATAGCATGAAACAATAAAAAATTATAGATACATTGGAGACGGATCAGCTGCCCGCCTCTGCAGGTCGCCATCCCTACCACCCTCAACGAATATCTGAGCAAGAGAAAAGAGGAGTGGCATGGGGTGGCTTAGAAGGAATCTCGCGACGCTCGCCGACGGTCACCAGACGTCGGAGGGAGAGGCGGCTGGGTCACTCGGGATCGAGCTCATGCTCAGGTGCTCGACACACAAGATGTGTGAGGAGAGTCAGGAGAAATGGATGAGGCAGATGGGGGTAGGGAGCGTTCGGGAGACTTCGCCTCGACGCGAACAAGTCGCTGGGATGACGTGGCGAGTTCGCGTGCGCCAAGATATGTGCGGGCGGTCCAACGACAACAAGGGTGTTCAGGACGAGATTGCCAAATATAGCATTATTCGGGAGTTATAGATTCCAAAAATATATATTGTAAATTCTACTCTATCTATATATCACATAAAAAAGTGAGCTCACACATGCCACACATATAACCAGACACGCACGTTTCCTAGTCACACACACACACTATAATGATGAAAACTATAATAACTTGATGAATCTCAATAAATTTTTACTACACACACCACCATATAGATATTATGCGGAAAACCTCACTAAGAAGTGCCTTTTTGAACCAAGAGGCTGGTATTTAATAATAATGTAAAAAGAGATAATGCACTATAGTATCATGGCTTGTTTGAAAAATAATATCATATGTGCTATAGACGTGTTAAGCTAGTAAACTAGACTACAAAACATACAAAGTAATGGTTTCAATGGTATTATCACAATCCATGTAATGCCAAACAATTTATGTCTTATTTTGTGAAAAAAGAACCCAATCTAATTTTCTGATAAATGCACATGTTTTGCCTTTGTTTACATAGTTTTCAAATATTTGATCACTTTTTATTGTTGACATAAAGTAATCATCACATCAAACCGAAAACCTCAATATTGGGCAAAGATCAAATTTTACGGTGCTTCTTATCATGATACCTAAAATGTAACCATTTTCAAGGTGTAACCCTTTTTAGGGTTTATGCATATCTTTTTTTTTACTATTACTAAAGTAGTATATTGAGACAGGCTTTAATATTTTCTCAATACACGCCATGATTTATGAAATTTAAAACATTCTTTATGTTAGTTAGTCAAGTTGACATCTAAAAGAAGAAACGCGATATTTTTTTAGTAAAACGTAAAACCGCTCCTATTGATGCTGAAGCAAACAAACTTTCCTTAAACCCAAGTAGCCAAAGGGAAAGAAAAAACCCCAAGCCATGGCCTCCTCTTCCCTCTTCGCCGCCGGGCGCCGCCTTCTCCACTTGGGGCGCGGCAGGCTTCTCCAAGGCCGAGTCCGTCCCCACAATCCCACTCCTCTGCTCCTCCCTGTGCGCGCCGCATCCTCTCCTCCCTCCAACAGCGCCGAGAGGCCGCCGCGGCGACCCCCGGGCCTGCAGTCCACGCTGTGGCCGCTGGGCCACCCGGACACGCTTCTGGTGCCGGAGATCGAGCGCTGGGCGGAGAAGCCCCGCAACCGCCTCCGCCCCGTGGAGCTCGAGCGCATCGTCAAAGAGCTCCGCAAGCGCCGCCGCCACCGCCAGGCCCTCGAGGTACTACCCTCCCCGTGCCCCATTAGCTGCCCGTCGGCTATTCGATGAAATGCGGCAGTAGCTTCCCATGGTTCTCTTCGCCCCTTTATCTCTTGCGGAGAAATGCGGGAAGTTCCCTGCCACTGACAGATGCGAGTAGGACATTTCTGAGATGGTGACCCGATATGTTTCTCATTGTTACCATGCTGCATAATCACGTGGATACTTGGACTTCTCAATGGGGAAACGGAAGTTCATGTGGAGATTCATATGGAATTGGGTACATCGAATGTATCACGTAGGATTTTGGCAACCCAGTTCTAAGAACCAAAATACCTATGAAAATCTTACAATCCAAAGAGGCGTTGAAAGAACTGCAAGGAAGATTTCCTTTCGACTCATTGCTTAGATGTTATGAGTTATGACTTTGCATGACTAGATGATCCGAGTACGGAACAGTAGCACATGGTGTATAAAGAAGAGGATGTCGTGTTCAATTTATTTTTATCTGCCGTATGTCACAGACTTGAAGTTTAGTGGAATGAGGAGTTTAATCTGGCATGTGTTTTATTTTTAACTCAATGTGGTCTGTAGTTAAAATACTTCTGCGCCAGTTAACCTGCATCTGCATTCATGTTTAGAGTTAACGTCAAACTATGGCAACCAGGGGTTTGCAGCATGTAAGCCATTAAACCCTTGAAGTATTTATAAAATAATAATAAGGCCATGCTTGGAATCGGTGTGTTTTTATACACCTGTATTTGTTTTCCAAGTGTATCTTACCTGCCATGTGCAAATTTCACCTGAGAATCAAAACGACGGATCGTGGTCTGTATATTTTACAGGGGCAAAAGCGCTAGAAACGACAATCCAATCAAGGCCTAATCCCTATAGTTTGTCGCTAGTAATTATGGGGTATTTTGCATACCCTTGAAATGCCTCATCAGTTTCTTTCCAAACCTTTACTTTGCACAGGTCTCCGAATGGATGAGTGCTAAGGGTCATGTCAGATTTTTGCCAAAGGATCATGCTGTTCACCTGGATTTGATCGGTCAAGTTCGTGGAATCGGAGCAGCAGAAGCCTATTTCAATCAACTGCCTGATAAAGATAAGACGGAGAAACCCTACGGTGCACTCCTGAACTGCTACACACGAGAACTCATGGTTGATGAATCCTTGGCTCATTTTCAGAAGATGAAAGAGCTGGGTTTTGTGTTCTGCAGTCTCCCCTACAACAACCTCATGGGCCTCTATACTAACATAGGACAGCATGAGAAGGTCCCTTCAGTGATAGCAGAGATGAAAAGGAGTGGTATCATGCCTGACAACTTCAGCTACAGAATTTGCATAAACTCTTATGGCACACGGGCAGATTTTTTCGGGATGGAGAACACCCTGGAAGATATGGAGTGTGAGCCTCAAATTGTAGTCGATTGGAATACCTATGCCGTTGCGGCGAGCAACTACATTAAGGGCAACCTAAGGGAGAAGGCAATCTCTGCCTTAAAGAAAGCAGAAGCAAAAATTGACATAAAAGATTCAGATACCTACAACCACCTGATGTCCCTCTACGGCCAGCTGGGGGACAAGTCAGAGGTGAAGAGGCTGTGGGCACTCCAAATGTCAAACTGCAAGAGGCATATTAATAAGGACTACACTACAATGCTTGCAATGCTTGTGAGACTTGATGAAATTGAAGAAGCTGAGGCCTTGTTGAAAGAGTGGGAGTCGAGCGAAAACACATTCGACTTCCATGTTCCGAATGTCTTGATCACTGGATACCGACAGAAGGACATGCTGGACAAGGCCGAAGCGCTGCTGGATGACTTCTTGAAGAAGGGAAAGATGCCTCCTTCGAGCAGTTGGGCCATCGTGGCAATCGGCTATGCTGAGAAAGGTGATGCTGCGAAAGCCTATGAGTTGACAAAAAATGCCCTTTGTGTTTACGCTCCGAGGAGCGGCTGGATCCCGAGGCCTGCGATGATTGAGATGATACTCAAGTATCTTGGAGACGAAGGTGATCTCAAGGATGTTGAAACTTTCATTCAACTGCTGCAAGCTGCTATGCCTATGAACTTAGATATGACCGACGTTTTGTCAAGGGCTCGTATGAGAGAAGAAAAGAAGGCTGGAGATGCAGAGAAGGAAGCCCTAAGCTCAACAAAGGCATCAGGATAATTTTACTGCAACTCTCAGGACCAACTTATTTCACCATGTAATTTATCTAGTTAGTTACCGGAATTTATTTGATATTTTACTCGAGTCTGAAACTTGCCATAAACAAATTGCTGCCCAGTTCTCCACAGGTTTGTAGCATAGTGCACCCGCATGAACAGCAATTTCTGATAAAATTGTAAAAAAATGATTTTTTTTCCTGACGAACATCAACAAGTGTTCTAAAATCCTGCAAAATTTCGCCACAAAAAGGTATCCATAGTGGTCTGAGCCGAAAAAACAGAAGTGAGTGCTCCAAATGCGTCTTTTTGAGTCCTGAATTTTGTTTTTGTGGTGTACCGGCGTACACAGATGTCTTTTGTAAGTGAAATTTTACAGGTTATAACATACGTTGATGTTCAACCACATTTAAAAAAGTTTTGTCTATTGTTTTCGGATTTTTACTGTTCGCGCAGGAAAAACCATGTCGCATGTTGGCGAAAATGTAACTGTGCAACAATACATGTTAAGAAGACAATCAAATGGAATTTAAAGGGAGGAGGGTCAGCATGGCGTATCTGCAGCATCTTTCTATTTTGCATCTAACTTAACGTACCATAATGTATGAAAAGTTTCCAACAAAACCAACCATGGCCTGGAGAACAACCATGACATTATATTAGCAGGGGCATACACGAACACTTCATAAACTTTACGAATCATATGTCTTTGAACTGTGAAATGATGGCTAATACTTGTGTTCTCCAGCATCCAGCCTGAACCAAGGCAGCAAAAATGAAGGGGTAATACAAGACTAACAGGCCACTTAAGAGGTCTTATAAGTTATTTCTTCTGCAGCTGTCACATTTCAAGCAAACGTAGCACTACGATATCCAAGTTTAAAAGATGGATCTACGAAATACATTGGCATAACAATGCCATCAATAGAGCAATACGATATAGGACAGATGCTCAGAAACACCATAAGACGACGACAATATAGCGCCAGAATATCCGCTACTCCGAGAGAGTGGACTTCAGCTCTCCACTCTTTTCCAGCTCGAGAACAATGTCACAGCCCCCCATCAGTTCTGATTTGTAGTAGAGTTGGGGGAAGGTGGGCCAGTTCGAGTATGTCTTCAGACCTTGTCTAACTTCCTCATCAGATAGAATGTCAAAGGACCCAAAGCTTATCCCTGCTCCTTTCAAGGCATTCACCACTTTCGAACTAAAGCCGCAACGTGGATTATCTGGGTTGCCCTTCATGAACAGCATCACTGGGGATGAGGAAATTAGGGCCTCGAGTCGGTCCTCTAGGCTCTCTTTCCGAATAATCCCTTTCTCAGTCAGAACCTTCTTCAGTTCCCCACTCTTATGCATCTCCATCACTATGTCCGAACCACCAACCAGTTCACCCTTGATGTACACCTGAGGGTAACTAGGCCAGTTTGATAGAACCTTTAGACCTTGCCTAACCTCATCATCTGAAAGAATGTCAAAACTTGAGAAAGGAATCTTCTCCTGCTTAAGAATATGAACGACCTTCCCACTGAATCCACACTTGGGCTCCTCAGGTGAACCTTTGATAAATATCATCACTGGGTTAGAATTAGTGAGGCTCTCCAAACGAGCTTTCTGAGCTTCCGTAAGCCCAATTGCCTCAGGACTCTGTTCATTTGCAGATTCAGACATCACTGGCTCCTCAATTTTGCTTCCTTGTTGCGTGAGAGGAATGTTGTGCTCCTTTAACACATCCTTCAGTTCACCACTTTCATGCATGGCAATAACAATATCACACCCACCAAGCAGCTCACCTTTGCAGTACAACTGAGGAAAAGTTGGCCAGTTAGAGAACTTCTTCAGTCCTTCACGTACTTCATTATCTGTAAGGATGTCAAAGCTCCCAAATTCAACACCTTCCTGCTTCAAAATGTCAACCACCCTTCGGCTGAAACCACACCTTGGTTCTTCTGGATTTCCCTTCATAAATAAGATGACAGGATGGGAGTTGACAAGCTGCTCCAAACGCTTCTTCAGTGTACTTTCAGCAGCAGAAGATCCATTTTGCCGTGCCATTTCTTGGACCTTTTCGAGTACAGCAGGCCCAGCAGCCACCCCCAAGCTAGCAGGTGCAGCAGACTGAGCAACATTGGCAGGCCCAGCTAACTTTGCAACCTTATTGGCCAGGCTGGCTGGGTTTGCGCCCTCCAAGGTATCAACAGGTTTGCCTTCCTGAAAAGAGATAAACCATGAACCGATGACAACCTCTTACAAAGAAGGCAATATAGAAAACTTCCAAAGCATTCGATAAAATATACTCCCTCCGTCCGAAAAAGCTTGTCCCTCAAATGGATGTATCTAGCACCAAGTTAGTGCTAGATACATCCATTTGAGACAAGCTTGGGACAAGTTTTTTCAGACGGAGGGAGTAGTGAGCTAAGCAAATATCACCTTTTTCACAGCCTAACCTCACATATGTGCAGGGCAAACACAGCATCCCAAGGCTGTGTGACACATAGGTTGGCATTACAAAGGAATCTCACGATAACAACAAAATGCCAAGTGAAGCCCTGATTAACTAGCCTAGCAAACAAAGACATCGCCGACCTCATGAGGCCCCATCGCAATATCATTAGATTGGTTCTAGTCGTACAGAACATTTCATTGTCCATACAACACTATAATGACATGTACCAAAAGAAACAGACGTCCATGCTAGGATGAACCAATTAACTAGTACAGTCATGCAAAATCTTTAGGGTAGGCAGGAGTGTGTATCTAACTTCATTATCCCACAGTATATGGGGCATGGGCACACATAAGTTATGTCATTGCTTGCAGAATACATCATTCTTAACAATAATATCAACACACGCCTCATCATGAGGGCAGAGCACATGCTTGATTTTTTTCCCTTTAAAACTGGACAAGAGAACTCGTGCAATTCAACTTTAACAAGGAAGAAGGGTACCGTGAGTCCGTGACCCTACCAGGATTTGATATCAAGTACAAACAATGTAAAGAGGTTTATTAGCATGAACAAATCATGTTGCATGACAACTGTAAACAGTAAATACCTTGCATAAAACAAAGTATGGCACTGCTGTAACTCCATATGCCTCTGAAATTTCCGGTTGTTCTTCAGCCTCAACCTGACAGAAGTTACCAACATGACGAGGATAAACAAGAAAAGGATTCAGATATCCAAATTACAAAATGGTGTGTCATTAGCAGACGATAAAGAATGGATCATAATTATATGTTATCTCATGAGCCCATACCTAATGTGGGGAGGGAAACGTTGCAAGCACAAGTGGGGCTGGATTCAAGTTAATCAACCGCATACACATCACATGTTAACTACACACTACAGATAGTGCTTCTCGCATCGCATAATAACTAAATAAACATGAATAATCACAATATAAATAATAATCAAACATGCGAAAAAAGTAACTTGGACAGCAGCATGAATCACGCGCCAGAACCCTAAACGCCAACCGCGAATCTGTACCCAGGGGCCTAGACCGCCGCCGAAGGATCACGATCCACCGGAAACCGGCCCGAACCCAAATCTACCGCGACTACATGAGGGGAATCAGAGTGCAGCAGGCAGCGCGTGCGTACCCTGAGGAAGAGCGCGTGGGGGAAGTCGACGGCGAGGTGCGCGAAGACCTCGTCCATCTGCTTGGAGGCCTCGCACCAGGCCGCCCAGAAGTGCACCGCGGCGGCCCGCGCGCCGCCGACCGCCGCGTCCAGCTCCGCCCTCGACCCCACCTCCCTCACCGCCCCGCCGCCGCTCGCCATCGCCGCCTCCGCTCCCTCACACTTCCCCACCAAAAAACAGCAATCGACGGCGAGAGCGCTTGAGATGGTAGCTACCAGCGGGGGCGATCCGGGGAGAGAGACGACGGACGATGACTCGTGCCGAGGGGTTGCGACCTGGGGTTTTCCTCTCCAGCCCCGTGCGGTGCGACGGCGACGGAAGATTCCAGAAGGGGCCGGAAGCCCGGAACTGACCGACCTAGGCTGTTTGGGCCTGGCCGGAGCGGGCTAACGGCCCAAGAGACAAAAGAATCGGTCTGATGACGCGGACCCACGCGGCCGGCCCGGCAAAAAGCCAGAGGCTGCTGCGGCGGCGGGGTCCAGCCGCCGTCCGGGGGTCCCTCCCCTCCCCTCGCCCCGGCCGACGAGTCTATATAAATCCGAAGCATTTCTCAGCTGCCCTCGGGCGGCCAAAAACGAAACCCTAGTAGTAGTTGCCACAAAACCCTTCTCCTGAATCCCACACGCTGCCTCCACCAACAGATCTGGGCCTGATGATGGTCTCCTGACCTTCCGTTCACTCTTTTCAGTTTGATTCTCTTGAGGTTTGTGTGAGTTTGCTCGATGGTTTGGATCGGTGATGCTCTTGTAGAAATACTGCGTTATCTTCCTGATCAACGTGAGGCCGCCACGATGAGCGGCGGCTTCCTGATGACACCATTATCTCGCTGAGATCCAAGGCGCAGGCAACCTCGCATGCCTTTTGTTTTTGTTTTCCTTTGTCTCTTTGGCCTGTTTTCCTCTGGATGTTACTTTGAAAAGTTAGAAGGGAGATCAGTGTTATGAAGTTCTATCTCTCAACCTCTCTCGCTAGCACTCTTTGAAAAATTGCATAGAAAAGCAGAGAAAAAGGACCGCAATAATTTTAGGTGGCTAGTTTAGTTGTATGTATTTACAGAAATACATCACATTTTCTAGTTAGAAAGCTTTTGCGGCAAAAAGGAGCAGGATTTTGCCGCCTCTTACCAACTAAACTTGCCAAAGAATTCCCCTCTCAGCTAACGTTTGTGAGAAGCCATGTATCTAAAAATTCACGATCAGATAAGAAGCATCACTCGGATCAATTTCCATTGATTCAATATCCTACGAACAAAATCATTCCTCAAATCAAGCTCAACATCATCAACATTGTACAAGCAGTTTGACAACATGATTACACGAAGCGATGGTTCAGAAATTATGTAGCCATTTTAACCACATCTTAAAACAAAATAAAGATCGTGAGCAGTGCAACATGTATATTGTTTATGGATACTACTATTCAGATAAGCAGCAGCACTAGGATAAGTTTCCGTTGATCCAATTTCCTATGAACAATCACTCCTCAAATCAGCATCAATATTGTACACAACCAGGTTGACAACACGAATACACCAAGCGATAGTGGAGAAATAATGTGGCCATGTCTCAAGCAAAATAAAGATCGTGAGCAGTGGAACATGTATATTGTTTATGGTTACTACAACCCAGTCTAGCAGTTTTGCTGGATTGTACCTGGTTGGCAGACAGGCGTGTCTGCGAACATAAACATCATAGATACAGCACGATTACAAGCAAAATAAATGTCAGCATCTCTAGCATACACTGTTCCCAGTATAGTCATGCATGCTTATTTACAGCTGTTCTAGTAGATTTACAAAGGCTCTGGCAGAAAAGTATAGCTCATTTCTGGCGTTAGCGAGGCCTGGTCCATGAGCTTAACCCACGAATTATGCCATATATCCATCAGCTGCAAAGAAAGGAAGTGACTTCAGTGGCATCACCTGCTCCTGCAACAAAGGGAATGTGAATGTGGTTGTGGTGAGTTCAGATCCAAGTAGACTCGTCAGCAAAACAGCAAACAAAGGGAGCTTAAATGTGTACTGATGATACCTCGGCGTTCTCCAGATGTTCCGCAGGGAAATGGAGCCCAGTGGAACAGTTCTCCAGCACCTCAGGGGTCTTCATCCACGCCTTGTGGGCTTCGATAGACTTCAGCTTGTAGCGAAACATCTGCAAAAATAAATCCAGTTTTCAGGACCATCTTATTCACACAAAGCTCAAAGTGTAGACAGTAGCTGATCATGTGCTCCTCCAAACCTCAGACAACGAAATAGTTGGCTTTTCGAGCTCATCTCCCTCGACGTGAATCCCTGTACCCTGACATTCTGGGCAAAGGATGGACATTATTTTGCTCTTTGGAGCTGTTTTCGCCTTTCTTCCTCGTTTGCTCTTTCCCATCTTTGCAATTTGATCAGCCAGCACCTCGTATTGGCACAAAATTGTCCAGTGAAGTAAGCATGAAGTATGGAATAGATGAAAAGCCTGGAAAAAAAACATGTTGTCACAGCATAAGGCTTTGAATTTAAAGATGGAATTATCTAGCTAAATTTGTTTGAAAAGAAAGCAGCATATGTTTGTACTGTACTAAGGAATCTCAGATAACAGTTAAACATAGTTATGTCTCTACTCACAAAAGACTTTTTCAAGACCTAACTTTCTTATTTTATTTTCTTTCTGTTTTTTCCTCTATAAAGAGAAGCAATTAGGGCTCGCTTTGCCTAAATGAAACAGAAAGTGTTTGGAATTACTAACCCCACTGGAGTTTCTACTGCTGCAAGCTAGGTTTCCTGTGCTGCAGTTCAGCAAGGTGGCTACATCCTTTCCAGGAAGCATTGATCGCCCACAAATATCACAAACTTTCTCAGCAGCAAGTCGCTTCTGCTTCCTCAGCTCTCTCCTCATAGACTTGCTGGACAAGGGGCTGACTTGAAGATTGCATGAGGTACCTGTTGGGGAGCCAGTAACAATAGCTTGACTTCTGCTGTCATGGGTATGGCCATTAGACTCTTCTGAAGATGCTTCTTGATCAGAAAACGACTTCTTCCTTCGCTTTCCACGATGTCCAGCCTCATCAATGACAAAGAAAGATCCAGCAGAGATGGGAAGGTCCTGATCTTCAGAAGGCCACTTCCTTCCCAACTCATATGCATAAGAGAAGTTGACTATGGCAAAACCAGATTGTTCATAGATGGTACATGCCTCAGAGCCCTGTGAGGCTTCTTCTCCTACCCAAGCACACCAGATTTTGCTGATCTTCTTACGACCTTCGCTAGTTTCAGCAATCTTGTACGCAATGTTTCCATAACCCAGGAGATGCACAGGCAAATTCAACACAACATCCTTTATCAACACGCTAGGAATAACAAGCGGACCATCGGTTTCGCTGCGGTTTGACAGAGCACTATCTTCAGTTATGGCAGAAGATCTACCATTCGGACGTCCATTTGCACCACTGAATGAGCCTTTTGCACCATTGTGGGAGCTCGAACCATCTCTCAACCTTGATGTCACCTCAGTGCCATTCCCTGCAAAGTCAGGATGGGGAACCAGAGCAAGTTCGCTGGTGTTATGCGAGCTTGAGTCCAGCAAGAGTGGATCATTCTCGCGTGAGTTGTTGAAGAAGAGCACACCATCATTGAACGGCCATGGCATGGGCCCAAACAGGGTGACCTTGGCCTCGGCATACCGCCGTGAGTGCAGATTCCCCTTGAGGTGATCAAACAGCACATTGTCGCTGAAGCACTCGGTGAGGCAGATGGTGCAGAAGAAGATGACGCGCTTCCCGACGCGCCGGAGCTCCACATAGGTGTGCCCATTCTGCCGCACCTCCCGAAGCGTGGCCTTGGCAGCAATCTCACGGATATCCACAGGAGCATTCCTTTGCAGCACCAAATCCTTCCCCACCATGGTGAAATCCCCTCGATTTACCACCACCAGTCCCTTCTATTCCGCCTCTCTGGCTTACAAATCCCTCCAAATCAACCTCCAACACTGATTTTCCCTCTTTGAAACTCTCTCAAGTTTCCACACACAAAAAAAAGTCACCGCACTTGAGATCTTAGTTTCCTCCCGAGCCCTAAGATTGCAAGCTTCTTAACAAAAAGAGACTGTAACTGGTAGTACACGAATAGAACCTAACACGGACGGTCGTATTCGTATCTTTCCAGCCATGGGAATGGAAGCAAGCGTGAGGAATCTGCCCAGCAGCGCGAACTCCTCGCCGGTGGCACCAACCCTAGTCATCAAATCAAACACGGGAGGCAGCAAACCCTAGACTCCTGACGCCCGCCAAATTGGCGCGCCGGGGGGTGGGGTGGGGAAGCGCGGCTGGCGAGAAACCTAGCAGAGGACGACGACGAGTCGAGGCTGCTGTGGCGGGGGAGGAGGAGGAGGCTGATGCAGGCTGCGGACGGTGCTCGGCGAGGCGGCGGAGGAGCGGAGGCGGCAGTCGGACAAGAGCGCCGAGGGCGACGAGGCCATGTAGTGCCAACACGGCGGCGAGGGAGGTCGTCGGCGCGCGGAATTCGCCCTCCCTTTTTTTCGATTGTTTGCTTGGACGGGGAAGTTTGGTCTGGAGGGTGGTGGACAAGGAAGGGGAAGGTGCGCGAGGAGAGGGGAAAAGGAGGCAAGCGCGTGGCGTGTCTGGACTCTGGATTGATGGAGGAAGGCGGGGTGAAAGAAAACGGGACGGGCAGGTAGCTGTACCCAAACCCGGCGGGTTCACAAATTCCTCTTCTTCTTTTTTGCGGGAGGGTTCACAAATTCCATATCCTATAAATCCAATTTGTATCCTTTAAATAAATCCAAATCGTATGCTTTATTTCAAAAAGGTTATTTTTAGGAGATTAAATTTCTTCATCTCGTAGATCCTCTACATCTTGATTTTCAAAAAAGAAAAATATTTTACTCCTTTTCAAATGTTTGTATACAAGCTTTTATTTGGGCATATGTTTTCATAACATGTTTAATTCTAAACTTGATATAGGATACATACGAAATATAATGCCGAGCTGTAAGAACTTTTGTTATTGATTCAAGGTGCATATTAGTAAGAACATACTCCCTCCGTCCCAAAACAAGTGTCTTGAGCTTAATACAAATTTGTACTAGAGCTAGTACAAAGTTAAAACACTTATTTTGGGACGGAGGGAATAGTAGTTTCTATAACTAAGTGCTTAAAATTGCAATGGCTCCCACAAGAAGAAATGTTGTTGCTGATCCAAGGGAGAATGGATTAAATCATTACAACAACATATGTGTAATGTTCTGGATCAGCAGAGGATTCACTTAGTTTGGGACGAATGGAGTGCAAGCTGAAGCATCTTACACTTTCTTCTCCGGGCTTGCATCTCATTGACTTGAGCTTGCATCTCCTTGATTTGGACTTGCTTTTCGTTGATTTGGACTTAATCTCATTGACTTGAGCTTGCATCTCCTTGATTTGGACTTGCTTTTCGTTGATTTGGACTTAATTCTCGTGTGTATCTATCAGCGCAACATCTAGTTTTTCTCTCAGTGGTCGCTAATAGTAACCTAGCATTTGGTTTACGTAAAGCTTTAAAAGATCGCCCATATCCATCTGCTGCAAGTGAATCCTCTTTGCATGTGTGTAATGTTCTGAGCAACGAGATTCATATACCAAATTGCTAACACAGAGGGATTTGTGTTATACCTTGCTTTCACGGCCCCACAAGCGAAGAAGTCTCGCTTGGGGTTCTTAGGTGTGTGTCAGGTTTTTTGAACAATGTGGTATTGCAGCTGCAAAGGAGTAAGGAGGGAAGGGGCTCGCTAGATTTGGGGCGGCATCCATGCCAACGGTGTATGATCTGCGAGTGGATCCGATAAAGGTGCTACTGTGGTGCGATGAACCGCCGAGTGGGCATGCCACCACGAGGAGGTCATGTTCAAGCCGATGGCAGTGGTAATAAAGAGGACTATTTCACTCTGTCGGCCTGCATGCACTCGCGGGCGAGGCTCCTACCTCTTCCCCAACCTCATGTGGCTTCATTTTCGGTCACATGGGGCTCGCCGATGACTGATTGATGCATTGCAATAGCAGTGGTGACAACAAAGAATTTAGCATAAGCCCTAAGCCGATGTCATCGACAGAGGAGAAGGTGGGGGAGGGTGTGACGCCCCCGATTCTATCGTACACTAATCATACACGCAAACGTGTATGATCAAGATCAGGAACTCACGGGAAGATATCACAACACAACTCTACAAATAAAATAAGTCATACAAGCATCATAATACAAGCCAGGGGCCTCGAGGGCTCGAATACAAGAGCTCGATCATAGACGAGTCAGCGGAAGCAACAATATCTGAGTACAGACATAAGTAAGCAAGTTTGCCTTAAGAAGGCTAGCACAAACTGGGATACAGATCGAAAGAGGCGCAGGCCTCCTGCCTGGGATCCTCCTAAACTACTCCTGGTCGTCGTCAGCGGGCTGCACGTAGTAGTAGGCACCTCTGGTGTAGTAGGAGTCGTCGTCGACGGTGGCGTCTGGCTCCTGGGCTCCAACGTCTAGTCGCAACAATCGGGTAAAGAAAGGGGGAAAAGAGGGAGCAAAGCAACCATGAGTACTCATCCAAAGTACTCGCAAGCAAGGAGCTACACTACATATGTATGCATTGGTATCAAATGGAATAAGGGTATCATAGGTGGACTGAACTGCAGAATGCCAGAATAAGAGGGGGATAGCTAGTCCTTTCGAAGACTACGCTTCTAGTGACCTCCATCTTGCAGCAGAAGAAGAGAGTAGATAGAAAGTTCACCAAGTAGCATCGTGTAGCATAATCCTAACTGATGACCCTCCCCTCGTCGCCCTGTGAGAGAGCGATCACCGGTTGTATCTGGCACTTGGAAGGGTGTGTTTTATTAAGTATCCGGTTCTAGTTGTCATAAGGTCAAGGTACAACTCCAAGTCGTCCTGTTACCGAAGATCACGGCTATTTGAATAGATTAACTTCCCTGCAGGGGTGCACCACATAACCCAACACGCTCGATCCCATTTGGCTGGACACACTTTCCTCGGTCATGCCCTGCCTCGGAAGATCAACACGTCGCAGCCCTACCTAGACACAACAGAGAGGTCAGCACGCCGGTCTAAATCCTATGGCGCAGGGGTCTGGGCCCATCGCCCATTGCACACCTGCACGTTGTGAGGGCGTCCAGAAGCAGACATAGCCTGGCAGGCATTCCAGTCCAATCCGATGCGTGCCGCTCAGTCGCTGACGTCACGAAGGCTTCGGCTGATACCACGACATCGAGTGCCCATAATTATCCCCGCGTAGATGGTTAGTGCGTATAGGCCAGTGGCCAGACTCAGATCAAATACCAAGATCTCGTTAAACGTGTTATCTTGAAATAACCGCGAACGCCGACCAGGGCCAGGCCCACCTCTCTCCTAGGTGGTCTCAACCTGGCCTGTCGCTCTGCCACAAAGATCCACTCAGAGGGCCGTCGGGACAAACGTCCTTTCGAACCCAATCCATGAATCACTCGCGGGTACTCCTACGAGCCGACCCATCTTTAGTCACCACAAGTATCATATATTATGTATATAAGTATATACCCGTGACCACCTTCCGAGTGATCATGGCCCGGTAGTATAGTGTGGCAGACGGACAAGAATGTAGGGCCACTGATGATAAACTAGCATCCTATACTAAGCATTAGGATTGCAGGTAAAGGTAACAACAGTAGTAGCAAGGACAGGCTATGCATCAGGATAGGATTAACGGAAAGCAGTAACATGCTACACTACTCTAATGCAAGCAATATAGAGGAGAGTAGGCGATATCTGGTGATCAAGGGGGGGCTTGCCTGGTTGCTCTGGCAAGAGAGAGGGGTCATCAACACCGTAGTCGTACTGGGTAGCAGCGGCGTCGGTCTCTATGTCTAGCGAGAGAAGAGGGGTAAGAAACAATAAATATAATGCAAACAAATGCATGACGATGCATGACATGACAAAGCGTGATGCTAGGTGTGCCCTAACATGGTATGAGGTGGTACCGGTGAAGGGGAAAAACATCCAGGAAATTATCCCGGTGTTTCGCGTTTTCGGACAGATGAACCGGAGGGGGAAATTTGCGTGTTTGCTATGCTAGGGATGCGTGGCGGATGGACGGGCTGCGTATACGGATTCGTATCGTCATTCTGAGCAACTTTCACGTACAAAGTTTTTCCATCCGAGCTACGGTTTATTTTATATTAATTTTAAAAGATTGAAATCATTTTTAGGATTTATTTAATTAATTAAATCAACATTATCCAGAATAATGTTTGCTTACGTCAGCATGACATCAGTAGTTGACCTGGTCAACCTGACAGGTGGGTCCCACCTTTCAGTGACACATTTAATTATCCAGTTTAATTAACCTAATCAGGATTAATTAGGGGGGTGGGCCCCACTGTCATTGACTAGATAATTAACTAACAGCAGTTAGCTTAATTAGCCATTTGGTTAATCTTAATCATGATTAATTACTTTAATTAATTGTTTAGTTTAATTAATCAAGATTAATTAAGTTAATTAGTTATTTAATTATTATTTTATTTATTATTTTATTTATTATTCATTTTTTAAAGCCTCTTTTTTTTAACGTTCTGGGGCATGGGGCCCCACTGTCATAGGCCCCGGGGGGGCTTAACGGGCGCTGGGTTTTCGGGCGCTCGGGTGCGGGCGCCGTTCCGGGCGAGGCGCCCATCGGGATGGACCCGAGGCGACGGGGCGAGCGCGTGTGTGCGCCGGAGCGCCGGCGCCGGGAGTGTGGTCGCGGTGCAGCGGGTGGAGGTGACTCAGGGGCAGCGGCGCGCGTGCGCTAGGACGGCGATGGTGCGGCCGGACGAAGGCGAGGCGGGTGCGGGGAGCAGGGGCGCGACCCTGAGCGGAGGCGGCCGGAGACGGACGGAGGCAGCAACAAACGAGCAGCAGCGGCAGCTAGCAGATCAGCCACTAGGAGCAGCAGCACGGGCGGCGCCGAAGCACAGCAGGGGCATGACCGCGGCGCGGTGAGCGCGCCAGGGCGCGGGCGAGGAGGTGGGCACGGTCGCGGTGACCGCGGCCACTGGCCGGAACTCCGGCGGCACGGGGTGGCACAACGGAACGACGAACAAAGGGGAGACGAGGGGAATTGGCATGGCGCTCACAGGGGAAGGCAGAGGTCGGGGCAATGGGCTTGGCGGAGGTCGGGGACGATAGCGACGTTGGGGAGGAAGTCCGGCAAGGCGGCGAGGGCGCGGTGAGGACCGACGAGGAGAGGCTGGGACGGGGCAATCCGGCGCGGCGGGAGTAAGGACGACGCGGTGCACAAGGGAGAGGAAGGAGGTCGGGAGGTGCGGCGCCTACGAGGTGGCGCCGCGGTGGAGGACCGAGGCGCGATGGGGCGGCGATGCACGTCGAGGCGATGGGGGTCGGGGCACCGTTTTCCCGATCCAGTTTGGGAGTAGAGGGAGGAGTGAGTGGGGTTCGTGGCGGAGGGAGTGGGTGCGGTTAGGGCTTGGTAGTGGGCAGGGGAGGATAAGGAGGCGTTGGCTGGGCCGGCCGGTCCATCGGCCAGCTGGGCCAGTTGGGCCAGGGAGCCTTTTCCTTTTCTCTTGGCTTTTCCCTTTATTTATACTTTTCTGTTTTTTTGTTCCCACCTATTATAGTTTCAATAATATACCAAAGTGGCACCTAAATTGGGGTTACCAATTATGCAATGCCACATCAATTTTCTACCCAAGTAGAAATAGTTTTGGTAATGGTTTAATATTTAAAAGCATTTAAATAATAGTTTTGCGGCAAAACAAACTTAACATGTAAAAAAACAATTCATACAAGACACAAGAGATTCATGTCCCCTTTTACTATATTGCTATAGATGCCATTGAAAAAACTACAAGAAAAATGTAAAAAATTTGGGAGAACAAGATTACCCTGCACAGTGCCAAATTGATTCGCACTTCCCTCAACAACAACAAAAAACAAATCAATTCCCACCAAATAAAGAGTAATGTCCCTTTTTATATGATTACAGATGCCATGATCTCGAATTTCAATTTTTGAATCCACGTTATGCTGAATTCGAATATATCGTTAGGTGACCTTGCGGTTTATAATTGATGTAGTCGTACATTTTGATCTTCCATCATATATGAACATTTTACTCCACCATGTGAACATATATATTCTCGTCTACCATATGGACTAAATTTGAATCAATTTTCCTTATTTGAATACGATTGTTGTCAAGTTATACAATAATTTAAATATTATCTTAATAACAAAAAACATACATATAGCAGTAATCATATTTCACTATGAACTACATGTACCATACGCTCTCCAATTCAAATATTTGTATCCATTTTATGTTGAATTCAAATCATAGTACATTATTGGTCTAGGTAGCGAGATGTTTGGGATAATCTGAACCCTGTTTTCATACGTATAATTTTTGGCTGAATTGGGACAAGTTTTGGTATAAGCCTCTTGCAAAACCGGAGATTCTCTCAACAAGCCTCGCAGTTCTGAGAGGGAACGTGTCACCTTTGTGTGCGAAACGATATACGCTGCCTCCCCCTGATTTTATTTACAGAGGCAACATAGAACTATATGAGTGCCCTGTTAAATTTTGGAATTATTTCAGGTTCATTTGGCCTTTTTATACATTAATTGAGTTTCTGGACTTTTAATGTGCATAATCTAAATATGAATTGCATGCACATGCTCCGGTGCACCAAAGTGGGTTGAAAAATCACATGTGTGTCCTTGGTTGAATTTCTAGGTCCCATGGAAGAAATGAGAATGAAATTCAAACATCTGGGCGTCATGACTCGGCCGAGAACATCGAGAAACTTTGATTTTAAATTCATGTAAATCCAAAACTCGCGTGGAAATCATGAAACTTGACATGGTGTCATGTCATGACACTAACATGTTGTGGTAAAAAATTGGGCCAATTTGGAAGCTCGTGGTTCTAAGAGGGAACGTGCCACCTTTGAGTGTGAAACGATATACGCTGCCCCCCTTGAGTTTCTTAACAAAGGCAACATAGAACTACATTAGTGCCCTGTTAAATTTTGGAATTATTCCGGGTTCGTTTGTCGTTTCTTATATATTAATTGAGTTTATGGTCATTTAATGTGCATAAGTCAAATTTGAACTACAAGCACATGCTCTCGTGCACCAAAGTTGGTTGAAAAATCATATTTGTGTCCTCGGGTGAATTTCTAGGTCCCATGCAAGAAATGAAAATAAAATTAAAACATCTGGGCATCGTGGCTCGACCGAGAACATTGAGAAACTTGGTTTTAAAATTCTTGTAAATCCAAAACACGTCTGAAAATCATGAAACTTGGCATGGATGTCATGTAATGGTACTACCATGTTGGGGTAAAAAAATTGGCCAAATAGGAACGGATTTTGGTATAAGCTTCTTGCAAACCGAATCTTCTCTCAAGAAGGCTCGTGGTTCTGAGAGGGAACGTGCCACCTTTGAGTGCGAAATGATATACGTTGTCCCCCTTGAGTTTATTTACAAAGGCAACATAGAACTACATGAGTGCCCTGTTAAATTTTGGAATTATTCCGGCTTCGCTTGGCCTTATTTACACATTAATTGAGTTTTTGGTCATTTAATGTGCATAATTCAAATTTGAACTACAAGCACATGCTCCCGTGCACCAAAGTTGGTTGAAAAATCATATTTGTGTCCTCGGGTGAATTTCTACTCCCTCCTTCCATCTATATAGGTCCTAATGCATTTTTCGAGGCTAACTTTGACTAAACGTTAGAGCAATAATATATGACATGCAACTTACACAAAGCATACCTTCAAATTTGTATGTCAAAGGAGCTTCCAATAATATAATTTTCATAGTATACATCTCATGTGCTATTAATCTTGTCAATAGTCAAAGGCTGTCTTGAAAAACACATTAGGCCCTATATAGATGGAAGGAGGGAGTAGGTCTCATGCAAAAAATGAGAATAAAATTCAAACATCTGGGCATCGTGGCTCGGTCGAGAACATTGAGAAACTTGGTTTTAAAATCATGAAACTTGGTATGGTGTCATGTCATGGTAGTACCATGCCGTGGTAAAAAAAATTGGCTGAATAGGAACAAATTTTGGTATAAGCTTCTTGCAAATCGGAGCTTCTCTCAAGAAGGCTCGTGGTTCTGGGAGGGAACGTGACACCTTTGTGTGCATAATTCAAATTTGAAATACAAGCACATGTTCCAGTGCACCAAAGTTGGTTGAAAAATCAGATGTGTGTCCTCGGGTAAATTTCTAGGTTCCATGCATGAAATGGGAATGAAATTCAAAATTCTGGGCGTCGTGGCTGGGTTGGAAACATTGAGAAACTTAGTTTTTTAATTCCTGTAAATCCAAAACACGCATGAAAATAATGAAACTTGGCTTGGTGCCATGACATGGCACCAACATGATGTGGTAAATTTGCAGTCCGATTTGCGAAGGCGCACACATTAACAATCAACAAAGTCATTTTGGAACAAGTGCTGTCACGTTACAATCGGAAACACAAGTATTATTGAAACCGTGGGTGTTCTACTTACTAGTACCATTTACGTGCCGCCACGCGTCCCATTTTTTATTAGCTAGGAGGCGCCGTGCAGGGTAGCTATTTGAGTACGAGAGGCGTGCGATCAGACCCCTGCGCGTGCTTATTGGGAGGAGAGCCCTTTGACCTCCATCTGCCATCCACCTCTCTCCCAAGGTCTCTGTAACGCCCTCGATGCGGCTATATCTCCCACGTGTCGAAGCACGACTTAGAGGCATAACCGCATTGAAAGCAATGTCGCAAGTGAGGTAATCTTCACACAACCCATGTAATACAATAGGGGAAAAAGATACATAGTTGGCTTACAATCGCCACTTCACACAATTACATGAATAAAGCATTACAACATCCAAATATAATCAAGGTCCGACTACGGAGCCAAAATAAAAGAAGAACCCTGAATGCGACAAAGGTCCCCGATCGACCCCAACTGGGCTCCACTACTGATCAACTAGAACGAAACAACATAAAGGACAAGGTCTTCATTGAGCTCCTCCTGAGCTTGGTTGCGTCATCTGCACGGACTCATCGGCACCTGCAAGCTGGTTTTTGGAAGTATCTGTGAGCCACAGGGACTCAGCAATCTCGCACCCTCGCGATCAAGACTATTTAAGCTTATGGGTAAGGTAAAGGTATGAGGTGGAGCTGCAGCAAGCGGCTAGCATATATGGTGGCTAACATACGCAAATGAGAGCGAGAAGAGAAGGCAAAGCATGGTCGATAAAAGTATGATCAAGAAGTGATCCTAAAACAACCTACGTCAAGCATAATCTCCAACACCGTGTTCACTTCTTGGACTCCGCCGGAAAGAGACCATCACGGTTACGCACGCGGTTGATGCATTTTAATTAAGGTCAACTTCAGGTTTTCTATAACCGGACGTTAACAAATTCCCATCTGCCCATAACCGCGGGCACGGCTTTCGAAAGTTCAAATCCCTGCAGGGGTGTCCCAACTTAGCCCATGACAAGCTCTCACGGTCAACGAAGGAATAGACCTTCTAGCGGGAAGACCCGATCAGACTCGGAATCCCGGTTACAAGACATTTCGACAATGGTAAAACAAGTCCAGCAAAGCCGCCCGATGTGCCGACATCCTGATGGGAGCTGCACATATCTCGTTCTCAGGGCAACACCGGATAGGTCAAGCTACGAGTAAAAACCAGCCCTCAAGTTTCCCCGAGGTGGCCCCGCAGGCTGCCCATTTCGGACCAACACTTAGACAAGCCTGGCCCGGGGGGGGGGGGGGGGGGGTTAAAATAAAGATGACCCTCGGGATGCGCGACTCCCAAGGGAAAAAGGCTAGGTGGCGAATGGTAAAACCAAGGTTGGGCCTTGCTGGAGGAGTTTTATTCAAAGCGAACTGTCAAGGGGTTCCCATTATACCCAACCGCGTAAGGAACGCAAAAGCCGGGAACATAACACCGATATGACGGAAACTAGGGCGGCAAGAGTGGAACAAAACACCAGGCATAATGCCGAGCCTTCCACCCTTTACCAAGTATATAGATGCATTAATTTAAATAAGAGATATTGTGATATCCCAACAAGTAAAACATGTTCCAACAAGGAACAACATCTCCATGTTCCAACAAGAAACAAACTTCAACCTTCACCTGCAACTAACAACGCTATAAGAGGGGCTGCGCAAAGCGGTAACATAGCCAATCAACGGTTTGCTAGGACAAGGTGGGTTAGAGGCTTGGTTCAACAATATGGGAGGCATGATAAGCAAGTGGTAGGTATCGCAGCATAGGCATAGCAAAAGAGCAAGCAACTAAGCAAGCAAAGATAGAAGTGATTTCGAGGGTATGGTCATCTTGCCTGAAATCCCGCAAGGAAGAAGAACGAGTCCATGAAGAAGAAAAACAGACGTAGATGAACGGGTCCTCACAAACGCGACGTTACCGGAACCCAACCCGAAGAAGCCAACACCGGAAAGAAGCACACAACATAGTAAACAACCAACACATGAACATGGTATGATATGCGGAATGCGGTATGCGATGCATATGCATGATTTGACAAGGAATGAAAGAACCTGGCCTCAACTTGGAAATCGAAGTGTGCCACTGGAAAGATGAGATGAAATCGCTTGAAAACGATATAAAGATCACTGGAATCGGAGTTACGGTTTGGAAATGGCAAGCAATTCAAATATGACAACGGTCTGCGATATATAGCAAGTAGCCATCTAAATGCAACAAGATGAACATGCTACAGCACCCAAACATGGCAACAAAATACATGGCAGGGATCCACTCAAGATGCTTAACAAAAGATAAGCACTGAGCTACGGACAATTCATCCATTAACAGGTTCAAACAAGCATGGCAAAAATGCATTTGGTAAACAGATCTCAGACTTAGTGAAATTAACACTTGTCTGGAATTTCAGATCAGGTAGCACACTTTGGAGCATGAAAACTATATGCTACAGGACCTGAACATGGTAAAGTAAAGCATGGCATGAAGCTACTCAAAGAGCTTAACAAAAGTCCCTTAGTGACCTTGAGCCAAACGGGATCAGAAAATACATTTGTAAGCATGTGAACATAGCAAAAACATAATCAGTTCTCAGACTTGGTGAAAACTGGAGCATGCTGAAACAGATATCAAGTAGGCATGTTTACGAGCTCGATGCACTCACTACAGAGCAAGTCATGACAATCTAAGCATACACCCATCAAGAATACACAAAATTCAAGCTAGACATGGCAAGAACAATAGCATAGCATGCACGGATCAACTACAACATCCTCGGCAAAATCGCTAACAAGTAGACAATCTGACCAGATTCACGAAATGACAAAAGTAGAGCTCGATTGACTCAAGCTAGGGTGCTCCATAATTACAAACAAAGGCATGGATGGATATAGCACTACAAGATTAACAAAACATCCTTACTGATCATCCTCAAAAGAGGCACGGATCACTAGGAAACAACATGAACATATGGCATCATGAGAAAAACAGATCAAGGACTTAGTGGAATTGCTAAGTCCATGAAATCAGCATTACCAAGTGCCTCACTTTGCAAGCTTGTTCTAGTTATCACACACATCACAAAAATACATGGATTGCACCTCTGGAAATATGGCAAAACCCTTAACAAAACGTATGTAGAGCTCATGGGCATAACATGCACACAATAATCATGGCAAAAATGACAAATATCTAAATGGAGCAGCAGATATGATAATTATCTCAAGTAGCTCTCTTCTAACAGCATTTCGGGCATCAAGATGAACTCAAATGAAAATGATGCAATGAGATGAAATGATGTACTCTCTGAGATGAACATTTTGATATGCTATATGCCCAAAATGGAGTTACGGATGCAAAGTTACGATGCGATGAACATGGCCAAATGAATCTAGGAATTTCGGGGACTTAGTGAAATATAGACCTCTCCGGGAAAAGTCAACGGGACGGAGCGGTGCGGGATGACGAGATCCGGGACGGAGGGCGCTGTTTGGTTGGAGGAGGTGGTAGATCTGATCCCGACGAACGGATCCAGCCGGAGTGGAGCTCCGGCGAGCTTCGCGAGCTCCGGCGACGATGGGGAGGCGGCGTGGAAGGACGGAGGAGGCCGGGAGATGGCGGGTGAGGGCGGCCGGCGAGCCCTGTGGCCGCGGTGAGGCCGGCCGGCGAGGCCATGAGGCGGCGGAGGCATGAGCTCCCGCGGCGGCGGCGGAGCTTGAAGGGGCTGCGGTCGGCGGCGCTTGACGTCGGCGAAGAACGAGGCAGCGGCGGCGATGCTCGAGGCGGCGGGGCGCGGCGACCAGGCGGCGGCGCGCGGCGTTCTTCGGCGAGAGGTGCGAGGAAGGGCGCCCGGGCGGCGGCGGCCCAAACTGGCCTGGGGCGGGCCCGATCTGGGCTCCCTCGGGCCCGGCGGCGGGGAGGAGGCAGGGGGGCGACGTGTCGCCTCCTGGTTGGTCGCGGGAGGCGGTGAGCTGAGGTGGCGGCTCCCGATAGGGCGGAGCGAGGTGGCGGCGGCGGCTGGACATGTCCGGCGCGGAGAAGAGATGTCCGGCGGCGCGCGGAGGAGGAAGTTAGGGTTTGTACCGCGAATATTTCAGAGGGGATCACATATATATAGGTAGAGGGAGCTAGGAGAGTCCAAATGAGGTGCGGTTTTCGGCCACGCGATCGTGATCGAACGACCGAGATGATGGAAGAGGTTTAGGTGGGTTTTGGGCCACTTTGGAGGGGTGTCGGGCTGCAACACACACGAGGCCTTTTCGGTCCCTCGGTTAACCGTTGGAGTATCAAACGAAGTCCAAACGATACGAAACTTGACAGGCGGTCTACCGGTAGAAAACCAAGGCCACTTGACAAGTCTCGGTCCAATCCAGAAATGTTTAATCACCACACACGAAAGGAAAGTAGAAATGACCACCGGAGGAGAATGGAGCGCCGGATTGCAAAACGGACAACGGGGAAAATGCTCAGATGCATGAGACGAACATGTATGCAAATGAAATGCACATGATGACATGATATGCAATGCAAGACATGCAAGCAATGACAAGGCAACAACAGCGAATAACTGGACGACACCTGGCACATCGGTCTCGGGGCGTTACAGTCTCCATTAATGGCGCCCGAGCCTCTGTTTAATGGCGTGGCTATGTCTCACTCGACTGAGATTTAAGAGATAAAAAAGAAAATCTGAAAACACGGATCTTGATGTAAGATTCGACGGACCTATATAGCATCTACTGTGACTTATAGCAAGACTGATGAATATATAAGGACGATTATTTTTTTTTGATCAAAGAAGGGCTTGCCCCTTCCGTTTTGCATTACTGAAAACCACCACAATTCACAAGAAGTTCAGCACAACTCCAGCCTAACACGAAGGACTAAAAGCTACCAGATTGATATCGCAACATCCCAAGAGGCCAACAAAGGCCAAACATCCATGCTAGAACCCAACATTTCACAACTGACGACACAATCCACATCCTAAACCGATTATTACATCAAAAGAAACCAGGAAACTAAAGGAAGCCCATCAGCAACTAGAAGAACAGCAACGCCAGGGTCGCCACAGCAAGAGTTTTCTTCATTCCAGCCTCACAACATTGATCTTCCACAGAAAGATAAGGACGATTAATTGTCTTACATAATTAGAAAGATAATTAAAAAAGCCACATGCGGCTACGCCCAAAATACACAAGGGCAAAAGAAGAAGGAAGACAAGGATATGGCTCGCTGATCTCTACTTTCTTGATGTGTTGCTGCAGGCCGCGGGAACTAGTCTCCGTGGCGAGCAGTGATGAGCTCTTTCGTGTCCTCAAGACGTTGCTTGAGAACATCCACGGATTCCTCCACCAGCCTTTGGCGCTCATTGCGGAGCATGTCATTCTCGTCCATAAGTTTCATGATGATGACGCCGGTCCTCTTCAACAAGGCACTGGTCTCCTCCTGCTGGTCTGCACTTCGGACGATCTTCTCCCTCAGCAGGTCGCGCTCGGCCCGGAGCCTCTCATTGCCCTCCCTTAGTTGTCGGATGATGCCGGTAGCCTGTTCAAACGAGGCTTTCATGTCGTCCTACAACCTCGCCCAGCCGAAGATCTGATCCATCTGGCTATGGACGACCGCATGCATGCGCCTATAACAGTCATCGCCTGCCCGCGAGAAATTTTCCCAGGCCACCGCGGCACGGCGGGACATCTCTGCTGCTTCCGCGGCGCGGCCGGACCAGTCTGCTGCATCGACGGCGCGGCGGGACCTCCGTGCTGCTTCAGTGGCGCGGCAGGACCTCTGTGCTGCTATTTCCACGCGGCAGGACATGTCGGCTGCTCTCGTAGTGAGGCGGGACATCTCTCGTGCTTCCGCTTGCATGCTCGCCTCTCCCTGGTGGCAATCTCTCGACCCAGAACTCACGCTGGCCATGGCAGATGATACGTCCATTTTGCATCATGCTTTTATATCGATATTTATCGCATTATGGACTGTTATTCCACTTTATGTCAAAATACTTATGGCTATTCTCTCTTATTTTACAAGGTTTACATAAGGAGGGAGAATGTTGGCAGCTGGAATTCTGGGCTGGAAAAGGAGCAAATATTAGAGACCTATTCTGCGCAACTCCAAAAGCCTTGAAACTCCATGGAACATCTTAAAACAAATAAAGAAAAATCCTCGCCAAAGATGAAGGCCAGGGGGCCCACACCCTGCTCACGAGGGTGGGGGGCGCCCCCCTAGGGCGCGCCCCTACCTCGTGGGCCCCCTGGTGGCTCTCCAACGTCCATCTTCTCCTATATGAAGTCTTTCGATGAGAAAAAAATAAGAAGGAACTTTTCGGGACGAGACTCCGCCGCCATGAGGCGGAACCTTGGTGGAACCAATCTAGAGCTCCGGCAGAGCTGTTCTGCCGGGGATACTTCCCTCCGGGAGGGGGAAATCATCACCATCGTCATCACCAACGCTCCTCTCATCGGGAGAGGGAAATCTCCATCAACATCTTCACCAGCACCATCTCATCTCCAAATCCTAGTTCATCTCTTGTATCCAATTCTTGTCTCAAAGTCCTGGATTGGTGCTAGTAGGTTGCTAGTAGTGTTGATAGTAGGTTGCTAGTAGTGTTGATTACTCCTTGTAGTTGATGCTAATTGGTTTACTTGGTGGAAGATCATATGTTCAGATCCTATATTGCACATTATTACCCCTCTAATTATGAACATGAATATGCTTTGTGAGTAATTACGTTTGTTCCTGAGGACAAGGGAGAAGTCTTGCTATTAGTAGTCATGTGAATTTGGTATTCGTTTGATATTTTGATAAGATGTATGTTGTCTAGCCTCTAGTGGTGTTATGTGAACGTCGACTACATAACACTTAACCATTATTTGGGCCTAGAGGAAGGCATTGGGAAGTAATAAGTAGATGATGGGTTGCTAGAGTGACAGAAGCTTAAACCCTAGTTTATGCGTTGCTTCGTAAGGGGCTGATTTGGATCCATATGTTTCATGCTATGGTTAGGTTTACCTTAATACTTTTGTTGTAGTTGCGGATGCTTGCAATAGAGGTTAATCATAAGTGGGATTCATGTTCAAGTAAGAACAGCACCCATGCACCGGTCCACCCACATATCAAATTATCAAAGTATCAAACGCGACTCATATGAACGTGATGAAAACTAGCTTGGCGATATTCCCATGTGTCCTCGGGAGCGCTTTTCCTATTATAAGAGTTTGTTCCGGCTTGTCCTTTGCTACAAAAAGGATTGGGCCACCTTGCTGCACTTTATTTACTTTTGTTACTTGTTGCTCGTTACAATTTATCATATCACAAAACTATCTGTTACCACTTATTTCAGTACTTGCAGAGAATACCTTGCTGAAAACCGCTTATCATTTCCTTCTGCTCCTCGTTGGGTTCGACACTTTTACTTATCGAAAGGACTACGATAGATCCCCTATACTTGTGGGTCATCAGCAGACGCAAGGGAAGGATGCTGAATGACTTATTTGTTTTTGTGGATGAGGAGTTGAGGAGGAATGTGCAGTCATCTTGGCATACTAGTATTTATAACCGAGTACTAATACGCTCCTAAGTGGGAAACCGTTTAGGTTGTGATCGGTGTGAACAGGCTTGCAATTCAATATAGCGTGGAGTAATTTGGAATGTGACGAGACACAAGCTCAAAATTTATTGATGGTTCTAGTTTCGAAGTGTGGCACTATTCCTGGATGGGGTACTTCTTTTTCTACTCCCTCCTTTCCGGGTTTATAGGGCTTATCTCAAAATTTTAGTTTTTCCATTTTATAAGGCTCAATTTGGTTGTTCCCCAACACATGTTCAGATTCCAAGGTGCATTAAATCATTGCATGCAAGTATTAAGAGAAAATTGACCAATGCATGTACTTTGTGCATGCATGCATTGCAATTAATGCATTGATAAACATATTTTTTTGAGAAAAACAAGAGCATTAATTAGGTGCTTTTGCAAATTACAAAAAATATTCCACCACTCACCATCTTGGTTAGTGGGATTTTTGAATTAAGCCCTATAAACCGGAAAGGAGGGAGTACTGTTGTGTACGTGCAATAACTGGCACCGTCGTATACATATCTTACGGTTAATGGGGCGTTCGACAGGAATAGCCGCGTGGCGAGCTCTAGGCTAGTCTTTTTTCAGACGCATTAAACCTATCTCTCGGGACTTCTCGCACGCACCATCGTGCCACCCACAAAAACTTGTACTCTGAGTTTAGTAGTACGTTATACAGGAAGAGAAGAGGTGCACGCACGCACTCGTCCTCTCACACACGTGTCTATTTTTTCTCGAAAAGGAGGATGATGACCCCCGGCCTCTGCATCTGGGAGTCACACACGCATCTGTAGCTACGAATTGTAGTGTTCTCAACCATCCGATTGGCTCTATCATGGATGTACCTATATACTAAAACATGTCTAGATACATCTATATTTTGACAAATGGAAGGCATGTATTGTGGAATGGAGGGAGTGCTTGTCACCAAAATGGATAAAACAGGACGTATCTAGAACTAAAATATGTCTACATACATCTCCTTTTATCCATTTTGATGACAAGTAGTACTTCTTACGCAAAGGAACTTTATATCCAACAGACACAAAATATCCGTTCGACTATTGCAGATTACTGATCTGATGTCGAAGTAATTGCTGCATCGCCACCAAAACCCACCATTTCTTAAGCTAAAGTAGACCAAGGTAATCCCTATATTAGCATATTACTAAGATAAACAGAAGGCACTGTAGAAACATTTAGGACGTGAGCTTGTCAATCTAAATGTGGAGGGACACAAGCTTAGCCCTGGTCAGCAGCTTGGGCGGAACTGTCAAGAAGGTCAGCTCTTGCACATCGATGTTGCCGGGACCCTTGCTGCTTGTGACCTCCATTTCCACCTTGACGGCGTCGGTCGTGCCTTTGGGCTCCCCCGACGGGCCGTTCGCCCATAGCTTGGCCACGTAGTGCGGCAGTGGGGACGCCCCTGCTCTGATGCAGACGACCGACACGGCGATAGGCGCGCCGATGTCGAGCACGCCGCCCGACCAAGAAAAACATGCGGCGGTCCTCCTCCGTGAACAGCAAGAGACGTGGCTCCGACAGTGGCACTTGCAGCTGGAGCACCTTGCCGTACTGGATCCTGTGCACGGGCATGGGATGCGCGGTGCTGATGTGGTGGTAGAGCACCGGCGGCGGGCCTTCGTAGCCGCAGACGGGCACGGGGCATTTGCAGGGCGCGAGCAGACACACGCTCTGGTGATCGACAAGCACTACAAAAAAAGACACATCGACATTTTGGGCCGAACGAATTTTTTTTCAGTCATACATATGACACTTCTATGATGATAATTGTGACAAAACCTGGTATCATCATAGATGTGGTGGGCTAATACTTCTATGACAAAAAATCATGACAGAAAATGGGCTTTTCGTCCTGGGCGGGCCAGAGACGCAGCTGCATGACATTCTTTGGGCCGTCCATGACGGAAAAAACCGTGGTAGAAGCAAGGGCGAGGAAAATTTCGGGGAGTTCCCGGTTACGGTGGGAGGTCGGGGGCCGAGCGATGCACGTTTCTCTCCTACACGTACGCGCGTGTGTGCGAGGCGTTGGCTCTAACTGAACCCAAGTGATGCGTTGGGCTCTAACTGAACCTGAGCGATTGCACTGCAGGCTACGCGTTACTGAACCCGAGCGATCGATCGATGGCTGTTAACTGAACCCGATCGAGCGATTCCTTCGCTATTGCTGCTAACTGAAGTCGATCGATGCTGCCTCTGGGATGAACAGTGAGTGTTGCAGGGGGGTTTGGATGAACAGTGAGCGGTGGTGTTGCCTCTGGATGAACAGGACCTCGTGGTGTGGTGGAGGGCTGGATGAACAGTAGATGGTGGAGGGGTGCCCATGGAGGGGTGGTTGAACAGGACCCCGTGGTGTGGAGGGCTGGATGAACAATAAACGGTGGAGGGGTGCCCGTGGAGGGGTGGTTGAACAATAGCCGGTGGAGTAGCGCGCGGTGGAGGCTGGATGAACAGGAGCCTGTGGAGGCCGGAGGAGGTCGACGGTAGCCTGTGGAGGCTGGAGGAGGTCGACGGTGGAGATGAACAATATCCCGTGGAGTCCCGTTTTGCGGTATGCCACACCCCTCCCGATGAACAGGATCCCTGTTTCGACCGTAGGAGGTCCGTTTCATCCGTTTTGTGGTACGCCACACCCCTCCCGATCAACAGGACCCCCGTTTCGCCGTAGGAGGTCCGTTTCGTCCGTTTTGTGGTACGCCACACCCCTCCTGATCAACATGACCCCCGTTTCGACCGTAGGAGGTCCGTTTCCTCCGTTTTGCGGTACGCCAGACCCCTCCCGATCAACAAGACCCCGTTTCGAACGTAGGAGGTCCGTTTCCTCCGTTGTGCAGTACGCCAGGCCTCGTTTCCATCGCCTGTTCCGTCCAAGCCCTCCCAATGAACACGACCACGCATTCCATTCCGACCTAGCCAGTTGGCTCCCACGTGTTCCGTTGCCTCCTGATGAACATGGCGCATTCCCTTGCCTCCCCATGAACACGACGCATTCCGTTGCCTCCCCATGAACACGACGACGATATTGTTTCTCTGTTCCGACCCAGCCATGTACACGAGCCCTGGCCGTACGTATGTGCGAGTAGGCGTTCGAGACCCCGCCCGTATGTACACATACGTGGCCGTATTTTCTTTCTTGCACCATGGCCGCTGTACGTACGTGTACATGCTATGTGCGCGCCTCTACTACGACACGTACGCGCCTCTACTACGACACGTGCGCGCCTCTACATCCACCAGTATATATGTAGGTACACGTTCGCGACCAGAATGACAACGCTACGTACGCTTCGACCAGGTGGGTCCCGACTGTCAGGCACTTCCTTGCCTGCGAAGATGTAGCTGGTGGGTCCCGGCAGTCAGGGGGGCGAATCATTTTTTTTGCCCGGACGCACTTCCTTGCATGCGAAGATGTAGCTGGTGGGTCCCAGCAGTCAGGGGGAAACGTTTTCTTCGCGAAATACAGTGGTCTGTCCGGTGGGTCCCAGCTGTCAGGTGGAGGAATCATTATTTTCCGCGTAATAAGGAGGCACTTCCTTGCTGCGGCCGTGGACCCAGCTGTCAGCCTCTCCACGTACAGTCCACATCCGATGGAAGTCGTTCCTTGATCACGTTGACCACGCCGCGCCGAGAGCACCAGGGCGGTGGACGACGGTGAGGCCTAGGAAGGGGACGACGGGGAGGCGGGGAAGACGCGGCAGTGGAAGCCCGCGCGGAGAGGAGTACGAGGGTTCACTGGTTCGGCTGCGGTGTGAGGCTGCCGTCACCGCAGGGCCTGGCCAGCGGTGGGAATAGTAGGGGGCGGTGAGGCCTCCGCGGTAGCACACCCGGCCATGGGAGGCAGGAGCATGCGGCACGACCGGCGCTGCTTTGGGCGGCTGGAACAAGAAGACCAGAGGTTGAAGAAGCACTACGGCCGTTGGATGGACATCGTACGGTCACTGGAGCTAGAATCGTTCATATTGACTAAAGTTGACAAAGGCCCCCGTCCCAGTCAATTTAGTAGGCCCACAAGTCAGCCTCCCACCATGGTGGGTCCTAGCTAGCAGGGGGAGTATTCATTTTTTTGTGCGTAATAAGGAGGCACTTCCGGTGGGTCCGAGCTGACAGCGGGGGGAACGTTTTTTTCGCGAAATACGCAGGCCCGCCCGGTGGGTCCCAGCAGTCAGGGGAAACATTTTTTTCACGAAATAAGGTGGCACGTCCAGTGGGTCCCTGTTGTCAGGTGGAGGAATAATTATTTTGTGTGTAATAAGGAGGCACTTCCTTGCGGCCGCCTGGACCCAGCTGTCAGCCTCTCCACATACAGTACTCTTCGGATGGAAGTCGGTCGTTGACCAGGTTGACCACACCGCGCCGTGAGCACCAGGGCGCTGGTCTGGACGACGGCGAGGCCTAGGAAGGGGACGACGCGGAGCCAGGGAAGACGCAGCAGTGGAAGCCCGCGCGGAGAGGAGTATGAGGGTTCACTGGTTTGGCTGCGGTGTGAGGCTGTCGTTGCCGCAGAATAACAGGGGGTGTGGGTGAGTAGAGGTATGGCCTGGCCAGCGGTGGGAGTAGTATGGGGCGGTGAGGCCTCCGCGGCATCACTGCCGGCCACGGGAGGCAGGAGCACGCGACACGACCGGCGCTGCTTTGGGCGGCTGGAGCAAGAAGACTAGAGGTTGAAGAAGCACTACGGCCGTTGGATGGACATCGTACGATCACTGCAGCTAGAATCGTTTATATTGACTAAGTTGACAAAGCCCTTGGTACGCGTCAACTTAGTAGGCCCATAGCTCGCATTTGGAAGAGAACATATAGCCCATTTGCGATTTGTAAGAATGTACAGCCCATTTTTTAATTCTAATGGAATTTACTACAACCCATTTACAGTTTGTTAAAAGTAAAGCCCAACTTCTAGCTAGGACAATGATTAATAATTTCAAACAACCGCTCAAAACAGAATTCAAAAAAAATTCCCACATTTTGATGGGATCCGAAATATTTTTATCCGAAATTTCTATTCAGGTTAAATATAATTTGAAAATAAAGTTGTATTACGTTAAAATCCAATGAAATATTGCGCATGCAACAAGTAATGAAATTAAAATTTTCAAATTCCAAAAATAATATATTTTCAAACTAACTACGTGTTTGGTGCATAGTAACTGCCAGTTATTATAATTACATCCCATTTATTATTTCTTAAAGTCCATTTTCTTGTTAAGCCTAATGCATACCTCCTAGGAAAGTTTGCAGCCCAGCGGGGCGGAGAATAACAAGTTGACCCGGATATTGTGTACAACTGTCGGCCCAGTTGCATTGCTGATGTTGAAAAAAAGGCCTGTGTAGTACAGTACAACCTAACATGGTTACTCGGCCCACATTAAGCGATGCCGGAAAGGCCCAAACAAGGCTTCTGTACAACTTTTTGAAGTCACTGAGCTCAATTAATAACTTCAGAAAAAAGTTAGATTATAGTGGAACCTAATTAAAAGTTGTCACGAGTAAATAAATAATTCAACGGGTCCCACTTGTGCGTGTGTGTGTGTGCGTGTGTGTGTGTGTGTGAGAGAGAGAGAGAGACCCATCGGTCGATGCTCGTAAATACATCTTTCAGCCATATGCATTGCTGATGCTCAGTAAAAACTTATATAGTTGACACAATCATATAGAACATCATAGCACACTGAACTTGCATACAAAAATTTCAAGCAGGCGGCACAATCAGGATGGAAGCAGTGGATCGCTATGGGAAGGGCTATGTTGAAACCAACGAAGTCGTACATAACGGTTCATCGTCTTTATCAATGATGGGGAAATACCTTGAATGTTGTGCAAAGAAAATAGACAGACAACACAATAAGTTTTGCTAGCACATTAAGTTGACGTACATCCCTTTCTAAAAAAAGTTCAGGTACAAAATTAGAACAGGTCACAATCAAATGTACTGGCATATCAGTGCTTCACACCCATAGCTCGGATTTAACTAGTACTCCCTTCATTCTGAATTACTTGTCGCAGGTATGGATGTATCTAGATGTATTTTAGTTCTAAATACATTCATTTCTGCGACGAGTAATTTAGAACGGAGGGAGTATCTGACAAGATTCAGTTGTTACCTCAAATTAGAGCACATCTAGGCAGCCAGCCCTGCCTCTTCTCCCAAAGAAGCAGTGGCCTCCGCCGTGCGATGGAGTAGGCCGTGTGCCATCCATCGTTCCAAGCAACACGGGGAAAGTCTGACGTTGAGTCCTGTAATGGACGTCGTTGATGGACCCTAGCACCAGCGGTGGCGGCAGGACTTCGATTGATGGATTGACCACTTCTTCGACATGCACGAACACTCGATACAGGTACATCCCTAACGTGGTCCGCGGCAGCCTTGGTGGCGACGAATAGTATAACCCCGGTTCCTGCACCAGTATCTTAACACCAATCACCTTCGGTATGGTGGACGGCTTCTTCATCCATGCCATAACCGTCAGAGCCCAGCTGTCTGGAGGAACAAACATACTTGCGAGCTCACCTCCAAGGTCGTTGATAAGCTCGTTCATGGACTCGCTGTTCCAAGCATGTCGAGGCATGCCGTGGAAGGTAAGCTTTGTTAAAAACTCAAGCTCAGAGGGCACCGAGCCCCATCCTGGGTGCCACCGATCAAAGCTCACCAGCGCGCCATCACAAAACAAACGCCGGGAAGATTCGAACACACGACTGCAGTCAAAAGTTGTCCGGAACCTGACGAAGAAATCAGCTGGTGGCGGACAGACTTCGACGAGCAAGTCACTTATTTGGATGTCATGCGCAATGCCAAGAGCTTTGACAAGGTCATCCAGCGAGACGGGAGGCTGGTCACCGTTGATGGTTACCATCAGCACTTTGCCGGCAAACTGGTCGTCAAGCGCCGCCATGCCACTGTTGAGCAACAGCACGCAGCGACCGAAGCAGGACTAACCAAATTCTCACGCATGCCCAATCAACGCTCTGCCGTGATGCATGCAGTGGTCGTTTTGGTGAATCAAGGACGGCATGCAGATCGTTCCACACTTCAGAAGAGGAAAAATGGAATGGTAGAACGCGACAGCAGAGGAAGAGAACGTTGGCTAACGAGGCTGGGAGGGGATCGAGCAGGAATTTAATGCTCCACGCCTAAAGGTTTTGGGAAAACCAGATTTTCATAAGGTGACTTATACTCACCTAAACGGAGGGAGTATTCCTTAACCAGAGAATGTTGTGTCTCCCACTCACGCGCTCAAAAAAAACTACGACACATTTTTTATCTATTTGCATAGGTCCCACCTATCACGAAGGATGGGCACATACACAAACATGTACGACTCATTAGTCTACCCGCATAGCCTTTTCATTTAGTCTACCTAGCCGTCTAATCAACTGCCTGCACGCCACTTCTCCCATTTACTTCTCCATCGGGAACCGATTCTCCTTGGCTTCTTCACCTCCCCTTCGTCTTCATTTGCATCCAAACCCCACTGCGTTCACATTGTTTTAACCTCTTTAAATAATCATCTACTACTTCAATTAGACTAGCCATCTAATCCTAATTCTCCAAAACCATAGCCCTCCGTTCCAGCGGTTCCAAATGGCGGAAGAGATCGAGATGCAGGTTTTTAGCGTCCAACATGTCCTCATCGAAGGCTTGATGCGCATAGTTGCCACCGTCACCGTCCACCCAAGGGTTGTTCGGCAGTGGATCAACAATGTATCCAACTCCCTCGAAAAAGTAGAGACGAGGGTCATCGGTCTCGACGCAGAGTACACGGAGTGTGCCCCTGGGAAGATCCAGCGCGCCGCCGTCCTTCAGCTGTGCCACGAAGATGATGTTTTGGTGTACCACATCATACACTCGCCCTCCATACCACGTGAGCTTCACGATTTCTTGTCTCGGGAGGACGTATACTTCTGTGGGGCAGCCATCGAAGGGGACAAAAAGAAGCTGGAACCGTACAACCTTGATTTGAAAAGCATCGCTGACCTACAAACCAGAATCAAAATTCCTGTAGAATATTGTGATAAACAGACACCATCCCTATTCGACGTAGCAAATTTTGTGCTCGGTACAAATCTTCAGAAGGGTGATGAGACGGTGGCATTAAGGTCGTCTGGATGGGAGAATTATCCCTTGACGTACGAGCGGATAAAATATGCTGCCCTCGATGCCCCTATGAGTTTCGAGATAGCTGCAAGGTCCAAAGAGCTTGTTGCGAAGCTGTCTCCCACAGAGAATGAGAACAAGAAGAAGAAGAAGAAGAAGAAGAAGAAGAAGAAGAAGAAGAAGAAAAGGCTGCACCAGCAGGAGGGCATTATGGATGGATGAACTATTTCCTCTCTTGTAAAAAAAATTATTCCCTCTCATTGTATATTGATATAGATGGACTATTTCGATGGTGTGCATGTCTTTGGAACAGAGTAGTAGCGTGGGTCTGCTTGACTATAAGGAACTATTTATCCGCATATATAGCTTTCTCTGCTACTCCTTCCAGTGATCGACTGCAGTGCATGTGTCCGTAGACATGACAGCTTGTCCATGGAAGTTCAACTACGGTGACCATCATGTTTCATCTCGCGATTCCCACGACACCTCTCCAACCCACGGCACCACGACACCATGCCCCCGACGTGCACCTCACCCCTCTCGGCCACACCGCCCCTCTGCCTTTGTGTGCATGACATGTGGGCCACCTAAAATGTGGCGAGCATCAAGTTTCTACCACAGCCACCCGCGATTCCCACGACGCCGCTCGAACCCATGAAACCACACGTCCCCCGACCTGCGGCTCACCCCTCTTGGCCCCACTGCCCCTCTGCCTACGGGAGCATTACATGTGGACCAGTCACCTATCGGGTCCACATGTTATTGACTCAAAGGCAGGTGTAGTAAGGCGCTGAAGTTCAGTCCCGACGGCCCTGAGAGGGAAATGTAACTCCTGCGCCAGGGCTTGTGGTGCTCCCGCAGCACGAACTCGTGCCAAACTCGAGATTTGTTTCTTTACTATACATGCATGCAACGATTTAATGGACATTGTAATCTCAACATGTGATGGGGAGCTCTTAATTTGAATTTCAAACTTATAAAATGGAAAGATTCAAAACAAATAAACTGGGAGAGAGGGAGTATATCGTAGGATGTGTCCCATACAAAATAAGTCCCCTGGTTTGTCACCGCGAAGATGCAGTTAGAAAGGAGCACAACGTCTTCCTACTCGTACGGCAACAAATCGGCCATAGACAGCATGGTCCGCCTTTGACCGCCATGTGCAAGGTTCATGCTATCTTATTCAATCTCACCGTGGTTCGATCGTACCAATTCATGCGATGGCCCGTTGCATGGCTGATCCCAATGTTGGGACAAATGTTCTACGAGAACGGTGTCACCGTTGTAAATGTTGTGCAAATTGATGTTGGTACCCTCCCGTACATATGCAAGCCAATCTCCACTCGCACCGAGCCTAACCTGTGAAACAGTGGGCAGGGGGAGAATTAGGAAATGGACACGGAAGTAGTCTTTAGAATGCATTTACTACATGATCAAACTCATCTTACCTGCTCATCGGAGGAAATCCGAGTGCCCCTCAACGTCGGCATCTCAGGGGGCGTCAACTTGCAACTACGGCCACGCCGCGCTAGAGAGACCCCCAAGGAAACATCCTCGTGCGTTCCACGGAACATCAAGATGCATTTGTATGAGTAGTTTATCTTGTGAGAGAAAAGGATGAATGAGGGAAGGCCTCTAGAGATAGAGATGGACACTACTACTACCAATGTGCTGGCCCGTGCGTTGCAATGGATCCAAAGTAGTAGAATAATACTTGTTCACGTGCTTGAAATATAAACACTCTAGTTTTGATATACATGTGTCAGCAGACATGACAACTTGTCCATGGAAGTTGAACCACAGCGACCATCACATTTCTTGTTTCTACCACTACCACACCCACACGCAATTCCCACGACGCCGCTCCAACCCACGGCACGACGTCCCCCGACGTGGACATGGATCCTCTGACGTGGCTATCACTGCCTTGCCCTGCCTTTCCTTCGCTGACAGGTGGGACCCACGCTTATGGGTCCCACATATCAGTGACAGAATGGTAGGATTGTTCGCGTCAGGGGATCCTCATCACCCCGACGTGCCCCTCATCCCTCTCGGCCCCACTGCTCCTCTGCCTTTGTGTGCATGACATGCAGGCCAGCTGAACTGCAGCGACCATCAACTTTCTACCACAGACACACCCGATTGGACGCGGTTTGCCTGCTCCACTGCTGTGCTCCGACCCGTACTCCCGCACCATCGAATTTTCATCCAGCGGCTGTGACACATTTCGTCCCGGGCATCAATCCTCAGCTGGAGTACTTATGTACTACAGGTAGTACCCGCCGGTGTGGCCATCTATGCCTCGTAACGCCCCGACGCCCAGCTGTGGCACCCTCGCCACGGCCATGCCACCACCGGCCGGTTCATCTCGAACGAGTGAGTCACGAACCACACCACCACCATGAGAATGACATGTGGGCCAGCCGCATTTAAAGTCCGCACTCTAAACACATTATCTATTTATTTTTCTCTAACCTTCCGTAGCTATGCAACCAAGCCACATAAGCTTCATGGGTGCCCCCCACATCATATTATTCATACTACGTTGATTGAAAAAAAAGATAAATCACCCAAAACAAGATCTTCCCCTTTTTTGTTCCTACGATGTTGTGTCGTGCACATGCCTACTAGTTGTATAGTGGTAGTACTAGTAATATAGTATTAGGAGTACAAACTTGGTACTAGTAGGAGTAGTACTAGTACGGAATGCTCCTACTCTATCAACGAGCCCCGTCTGACACCAAATTTCTTGGCTTCCGTGCTACAGCTAGATCTTCCCCTCATTTCTATTTTCCAACCCAGCGGCGGGCGGGGTGTCGATTTGCTCAACGGCGGTCCCACATGAAAGTGAAAATGCTAGGCAACATGCCTTCCCTAAGCTATGTGTCGTGCCGGATGGGTCGTGTTGTACTCCCGATTCCCGGGCATGTGGGGGTGCGACACGAACGCGGCACGCCTTTTCCTTTTACCAGCAATGTGCCCATGCGTTGCGACGGATCCAAAGTAGTATAATAGTAGTATTTGTTCACAAACTTGAAAGAAATCACTATTGTTTTGATATACTCCTAATATATTACTCCCTCCGTACCTAAATATTTGTCTTTTTTGAGATTTCAAATGGACTATCACATACGGATTATATAGACATATTCTAGTGTTTCTAGCAAGATGCCCGCGCGTTGCACGAAGTTGATGGAAAAGGTAAGCACAACTTATAAATTGACGGATGGAGTACTAGTTACAGTGATGCATATAATTAAGAAAAGGGATCGCACATGTCGGTATTGACTGGAACGAGAATGCAACGGCACAATAAGAATTAAGGCCACGATGATGCGATCGCAGTGGTGGTTACAGAAGGCAAGAAGAAAGATGGATCCACGAACGTACGAACTCCTCCTCCTCAACTTAGTGCGCCGGGCCACCAACCGGCGGCTAAGGAGCGGCGGCTTTTGTGGGGAGGTCGAGGTGCTTCTCAGCAAAGGCATCCAAGGCTTCCAGCCGGTTGAGGAAGGCCAACGTCGTAGCGTCCTCACTGGCCTTGTAGATACCTATGTACATGATTTCCTCATACACGTGGATGTGTAGGTCGACGAATTCTTGCAGGGCGAGGCGCCTCGCGGCGAGCGCGACCTCCAGGTGGACATTCTTCGTGGCGTCGGCGGGCAGTCGCAGGGCCACCAGTGCTTGAAAGAGGTTCCAGCCATGGAGGCCGATTAGGGTGGTAGGCAATGAGGAGCCCGGGCACGCGGGCTGGAGGAGTACGGTGATGTCGTCCGCGAGCTTCTTGAGGACAGTGAACTTGTTGCTGGTGGCAACGATCATCTGGTCCAACTGAGAGTCGTAGTTGGCGTCGACGGCGGCCATCCACCAGCCGGTCTCCAACACCGTTTGGAGACGATCCTCGGCGCCATGCCGCAGGCCGGCGTCGTGGACCATCTGGCACAGCCGCTGGCCGCTCATGCGCATCGCCGCCATGGGTCTGGAGTGAGCTCTTTTGCGCTTAGTGTAGGTGCTTAGGCAAATGCTTAGGTGCATACGATGTGGTAGATGCATTGGAATGGAGGGGCGCCTTTATATGAGGGCAAACTACGTTGCATTCACATCGTGCAGCCTCTTTTCCCGGATCTCCTCCCATTACTTCCCTCATGCATTAATTGAAGGGGGATGCATTGGTCGTTCAACATATCGGGAACCACTACTCCCTCCCTCGTCTGCATTAAAGCCGTATCGGGAACTGCGCCGCCCGCTGTCAAATCAAATACTCCCTCTCTATATGTACCACCTTTTTTTTAATTTCAAGTTTTGCTCCATGGCGCAATCCATCGATACTACTACTGTACAAAAGTGGAGTATATATATTTTTTAAAAGGCTAGAGGGCGGGGCAGTCTAGCTCGACCGATTTCACGAGAGGCGAGGGCCTTTGTGATTTGACGGCTCATTACTACTGTCAAATCGAATAGTACTGCGCCGCCCGCTGCACGCCCGCCGCCTCCATTAAACCCCTCCGTTAAACCCGCATGAAAACCGAGAATCCTACTCCGGCCACACGTCCGTTCATGAGCGGGCCGGAATTAAACGCAACACCGGCCGAGCTCCTCCCGTCCGCCCTCAGTTTAAACGAGGCCAGACGCCGGCCAAGCTCCTACCGTCCGCCCTCTATTTACACGAGGCCAGACAGATAGCGGGCAAGAATCGCACCCCTCCATCGCTCCCCCATCTCCTCCTTCACCATTTTCTCCACTCTTCCGATGGCTTCCGATGAGCCGTTCTCCGGCATATTACCCAGCTGGGTGGCCCGCCGAGCCCTCCGGATATGGGCGAGGCCGCTCGGTGCTTCACCAACCTCGCTTGGCCCGATGGAGCCAGTTGCCGCCCCAAGCAGGCGCGTGGTTCAGCAACTCGCCGCTCCACTTCAGCTTGATGAGGAGTGGCGAGTTGCTGCCGGCGAGCACACCGGTACGAGCGCCGTCGCTGCCGCGTCATACCGCGCCACCAGTGTCTGCGGTGGCCGCGCCTCCCGTGTCTGTGGGCGCGCCTCCCGTGCCTGCGGCAGCGCCATGCAGGCAGAGACAGAAGCATGGTGCGTGGAGAGCGGCGAGTCGGTGGCCAGCTTCTCCGTGTCCGCCGCCATCATCAAGGAGAAGTAGAACACGGGAGGCCGCCGCCACTTGGGACCCATGAAGGCCACCGCCGAGGCGACAACCGCAGATTCAGGTGGTTTCTTTGCTGCTTCATCTCTTCCGAGGACCTTCGTCGACCCCGCAAGTGTCTGACGGACATGAGGAAGACAAAGGGATTCACGGGCGGCCATTTAGAACTAAAATAAGTCTAGATACATCCATTTCTAGGACAAGTATTTCCGGACGGAGGGAGTATTAATTATACAAGAGAGCCGGATTGGCACCTCTTGGTTCATGTAAATGTAATGAAATCCATCATGTTTATATGAAGATCCGGCTTTTTTATACGAAATCCTTCATGCTTATATGAAATCAGTCCGTGTTTGCATGAATTTCATCTGGTTGGTTAGAGTTGTAAAAATGTATGTCGCTGGCGTTTGATGTCGTCCTCCGCTTAAGGAAGCTGGAGGAAATTTGCCGGCTGCCGTTGGAGATGATCTTTATGCTGGAAATAATAGAGTGACATCCAATCCATTTGACTTAATTGCCTGTATGATTGTCCCTCTATAAAAAGTTGATTGCATGTACAGTGTACACATGACTTGCAGGGTGGCTACAGCTTCGTACAGAAAGTTAAAAAGAAACGAGTCCATCCTTAATCTTGTATTCTAAGTACTCTGTGGGTTCCACTGTCAGTACAGTAGTGAAAGAAGTATATATTAAATAAGTAGATTAATATATAATATAAAAATATAAAGTTAAAAGACAGAATTCGAACTCATGTCATCGCGTTGCGAGCATCCGGCGCTAACCAGCCCAGCACATTTTTGTTGTAGACCATGCTGGAGATATATCTCCATGTCTACTCTTATATATACTCCATTCGTTCCTAAATATTTGTCTTTTTCAGATTTCAAATGGACTACCACATACGGATGTGTATGTAGACATATTTTAGAGTGTAGATTCACTCATTTTGCTCCGTATGTCTTTTCAGGAAGGGGTCAGATTTGTCCTTGATTTATTTATGAGGTATCTAGATGGCACTGCACCGCCAAGAAAAGAGGGTAACATCAAAATTATGGACTACTTTTTTGATTATGTTGGTAAGGTCCGGTCATAGTCACTTGTTGAAATCTCTAAAAAGACAAACACTCCCTCCGTCCGGAAATACTTGTCATCAAAATGGATAAAAGGAAATGTATCTAGACGTATTTTAGTTTTAGATACATCTCTTTTTATCCATTTTGATGACAAGTATTTTTGGACGGAGGGAGTAGAAAACAGAGTTGGTGATGATGGTGTGCGTGCCATCCTGCAATATAGGCCGTCGGATTTATATCTAACGGATAGGAAAGAAACTATGGCAATTTTGCAAAAACATACCCACGCGTCTCTCCACGTTCGCAAATAAGGCCTTACCTTGTTCAACCTTTTCTCTCACAAGATAAACTACTCATACAAATGCATCTTGATGTTCCGTGCAACGCACGGGCAACTAGCTCATTTCTTTTAAAATAGTTGCTGCGATAATTGGGTTGAAGTGATATATTTTATGTCTGCCCCGAATGATTTCAGATTCACTAGTAGTAACAAAGAAAAGGTTGCCTTGTTAATTAACAGAAAACAGGGTGAAAACTATCACATGAGGCCGGTAAAAACAAGGCACACTGGGTTTAGCGTCATCGTCACTACAGCTGTGCGCGCGCGAGAAGTCTACATATCGAGGGGGCTATCGAGCGACGCACCGAGACACAATGTTTGAGAGAGAAACCAATTGACAGATTATGATCAGATCAAGTTGTCACCCTTCTGCTGTCATTGTTAAAGGGGGAGGGAGAGAAAGATGTATCGAGAGTGTGCGCGGTAGGCACAGAGGCACAATTAGCGATTGTGTGTGTGTTTGAAAGAGGAGTAGATAGATTATTATCAAGATCGATGTGCCACCCTACTCCTTCGGTGCCGGGTAGTGTGTGTGTGTGTGTGTGTGTGTTTGAGAGAGAAGCCAGTCCATAGATTAGTATCAAGATCGAGGTGTCACTGTGATGCCCCAAGACCGGAGCTTCAGGTGCCTTCCAGGGTTTTCGAGATTCGCTGGGTGATTAGCTTGTTGCTTGTTGCTTTCATCATTGCATCATGTGCATTGCATCATGTCATCATGCCATCATGTCATTAATCTTTGCATCTCAAATCAACTAAATAAATCATATGGATGTTCGGTCCATTCAAATTGAGGGAATTCACATGGTGAGTTCTCTTTATAACATATCCTCCCGATATTAGGGAGTTATATTAAATATTCCATTTTCGAAATCACCCATGAACACACTTGCAAAAATCCCAATGCCTTTGTTATCGCAACTCTTGGCCTCTAACTTTGCCATATGTCCTTTCTTCATTTTCCGGAGCTCCACCTAAATTCTCAACATTTATGGACCTTCCTCTTACCGAGTCCCAGTTCAAAACCATTTGAATCATATTCAAATGAGTTTGAATTTATATCTTTCAATCTTGCCTTTTCTAATTTTCTTGGGTCAAACTTATTTTTGGGAGTCCAAGAAAATTAACCGCATGTCCAAATTCCTCTTCCAACCTTCTCTTCTCTCCTTTTTCCTTTCTTCTACTTCTCTGTTTTTTTCGGAAGAAAGAGGAGAGAGAAGAGAGCTAGTTGGGCCTCCCCTGTTGCGCCAGCCGCAACCGGTAGCTAGGCCGGCCCATTCGGCCCAAGGCCAAGGCCCAGCCGCCACTTTGCTAAACCTAGCCCGACCACAACCCTAGCCCGATCGAAAAACCTCTCTCGCTCCCCTGCTCTAACCTCCAGCGCCGCCAGGAGCCCAATCCCCATCTCCTTTCTACTGTTTCCCTCGATCGCTCTCTCTCCCTCCAGCGCCGCCTCAGCCTCCCTGGTCTCTCTCTCACGCCGATCCCCTCCACCTCCATGCGCGTCGCTGGCCCTCAAGCTTGCCGATGCCTCGCGCGGCGCTCCTTCATCTTGCGAGACCCGCGCGGTCGCCAGCCAGGGAGACCACCATGCTGGCCCATAGCTTCGCCATCGCGCCTTGTTTCTCTGCCGGCTATCACGACCAGATGCCGCGTCGTACCCCGCCGCTAACCTCTGCTCTATGTGTCTCGCCTCCCTCGTTGTGCCCTCGCCTCTGTTTCCGGCCACCGCCAGCGAGCAGCTCCACCGGAGCCACGTCAGCTCACCGCTCCCCCCCATGGCCGTGACTCCTCTGCTCGGGAGCCGCACTTTTGCTGCCTCCTCACAGGATCTTCCCTACCTCGCTGCTGCTGCTCTTCACCACGCCCCATGATTCCTGGGATGCCTTGCTATTGCCGCTGTTTTCCCGTGTCAAACGAAACGGGCATGCCGCCTGTTGTGCCACGGTGCCGCACCCCTGTTCATCATCGTTGTCTCCACGAGCCCCTATTCTGCTGCTGGCTCCGTCAAAGGCTGCCAAGGTCATCTATTTTGCTCCGATGACTTTTGGCTCATGTGCACGCCCCGTGTCTTGCACCTCCATTTGATGTTGTTGTTGACATCAAGATCGACCCCCGAACAGGGAATAACGCTAAGTACCAGGTCAACGAGGACCGCTGAGTTCGTCTTCTGCTATCTCCGGAACGACCAAGTCCCTAGACGACAAGTTCTTCTCCGAACGTGTACGACTACAGCTGGTGTGCATTTTTGTCAAGTCCGACTACGACAAACGGCTACATGATGAAACGCCAAGTACCACTATCGCTGGGTACGACTACTTCCGCGATGGTACAAGAACAACTACCGTCGACCCTCGAAGCCTCCGTGGACGTCAAGTCCCTCGTCGTGATCCCGAACATCTACGGAAAATTGTGCAACTAAGAACGTGAACGACTACCGCCGCCAAGATCACGAGAACCACTACCGTCGTCATGTACCCCTACTTCCACTACGAACATCCCGAGAACATCTACTTCCTCTACCTGGCACCGAACGAGAACCGTCCCGTTTGCACACTTCGAAGGTATAACCCCGAGACGACGTCCGTGAACGTATGCTTGCGATGTTTGAGATGCTCGTGTTTGCACCATGTCCAAAGTGTCACTCGTTTTCCTTGTCGCCAACTCATGGGACACCCGGAATTCGGGAGCGCCCCACCATCTTTTGCACGCATCCACACACTTCCCCTTTGCATCGGTATCTCAATTAAGTACCGGAACCATTATTGTTATCGTTGCCGTGGCACCCTTTTTCGTTTCTGCCACGATGACAAAATGCTTCATAATGCCCTTATCAACTTTTAATAAAAAATGCATAAAACTTGTTCATGTCATCTGCATCATGATAACAACAATTAAAATGTTTAAATTGTTGTTGCAATAAATCACTAAGGCATATGGGGATTTACCGGATTCGTTGTTTGTTATATCCGGCCCCATTTAAATTGTTTAGATGGTGTAGTTTTGTTATGCCTCACCTCTTGCCATGTTTAACAACATTTAATATTGTTGGGTACATAAACGAGAGAGAACTAAATAATTGATGTGGTGTTCCATCAATATGCAACTTGTTGCATATTGAGCTCCACTTAACTTGTAGTTTTGTTTGTGCCCTTTGCCATGCCATGCTTCATTAAACCGGACATGCATCATACTTGATTGTGCATCATGCCATGTTTATGTGATGGTTGTTTACTATGTTGTTTGCTTCTTTCCGGTGTTGCTTCGTCGGTTTAGTTTCGTTAACGTCGCGTGTGTGAGGATCCGTTCGACTACGTCCGTTTGTCTTCTTCATGGACTCGTTCTTCTTCCTTGCGGGATTTCAGGCAAGATGATCATACCCTCGAAATCACTTCTATCTTTGCTTGCTTAGTTGCTCGCTCTTTTGCTATGCCTATGCTGCGATACCTACCACTTGCTTATCATGCCCCCCGTATTGTTGAACCAAGCCTCTAACCCACCTTGTCCTAGCAAACCATTGTTTGGCTATGTTACAGCTTTGCTCAGCCCCTCTTATAGCGTTGTTAGTTGCAGGTGAAGATTGAAGATTGTTCCTTGTTGGAACATGGAGATGTTGTTCCTTGTCGGAACATGTTTACTTGTTGGGATATCACATTATATCTTATTTAATTAATGCATCTATATACTTGGTAAAGGGTGGAAGGCTCGGCCTTATGCCTGGTGTTTTGTTCCACTCTTGCCGCCCTAGTTTCCGTCATATCGGTGTTATGTTCCCGGATTTTGCGTTCCTTACGCGGTTGGGTTATAATGGGAACCCCTTGACAGTTCGCTTTGAATAAAACTCCTCCAGCAAGGCCCAACCTTGGTTTTACCATTCGCCACCTAGCCTTTTTCCCTTGGGTTAGGCCAGCCCAAGGGTCATCTTTATTTTAACCCCCCCCGGGCCAGTGCTTGTCTAAGTGTTGGCCTGAAACAGAACCACTTGCGGCGCCACCTCAGGGAAACTTGAGGGCTGGTTTTAGCTATACGTAGTGTTCATCCGGTGTTGCCCTGAGAACGAGATATGTGCAGCTCCTATCAGGATGTCGATGCATCGAGCGGTCTTGCTGGACTTGTTTTACCATTGTCGATGATGTCTTATAACCGGGATTCCGAGTCTGATCGGGTCTTCCCGCTAGAAGGAATATCCTTCGTTGACCGTGAGAGCTTGTGATGGGCTAAGTTGGGACACCCCTGCAGGGATTTGAACTTTCGAAAGCCGTGCCCGCGGTTATGGGCAGATGGGAATTTGTTAACGTCCGGTTGTAGAAAACCTGAAGTTGACCTTAATTAAAATGCATCAACCGCGTGTGTTACCGTGATGGTCTCTTTCCGGCGGAGTCCGGGAAGTGAACACGGTGTTGGAGTTATGCTTGACGTAGGTTGCTTTAGGATCACTTCTTGATCATAGATTTTCGACTGTGCTTTTGCCTTCTCTTCTCGCTCTCATTTGCGTATGTTAGCCACCATATATGCTAGTCACTTGCTGCAGCTCCATCTCATACCTTTACCTTACCCATAAGCTTAAATAGTGTTGATTGCGAGGGTGCGAGATTCTTGAGTCCCTGTGGCTCACAGATACTTCCAAAACCAGCTTGCAGGTGCCGATGAGTCTGGGCAGATGACGCAACCAAGCTCAGGAGGAGCTCGATGAAGATCTTGTCCTTTGTGTTGTTCCGTTCTAGTTGATCAGTAGTGGAGCCCAGTTGGGGTCGATCGGGGACCTTGTCGCATTTGGGGTTCTTCTTTTATTTTGGTTCCGTAGTCGGCCCTTGATTGTATTTGGATGTTGTAATGCTTTATTCATGTATTGTGTGAAGTGGCGATTGTAAGCCAACTATGTATCTTTTCCCTTATTGTATTACATGGGTTGTGTGAAGATTACCTTACTTGCGACATTGCTTTCAATGCGGTTATGCCTCTAAGTCGTGCTTCGACACGTGGGAGATATAGCCGCATCGAGGGCGTTACAAGTTGGTAATCAGAGCCTTCCCCGACCTTAGGAGCCCCCACTGCTTGATCGAATTAGCGGACGTTGTTGAGTCTAGAAATGTTTTGAGTCATTTAGGAATTATATATCGGAGAGTTTAGGAATTCTTTTACTCCCCAGTCCCTTCATCGCTCTGGTGAGGCATCCTGACGTAGAGTTTTGACTCTTCTCTTCTCAAATTTCACTAAAAAAATTTAGGATCACGCGGGTATCTTGGAATCATTCCGATGGTTTTGTGACGAGAACATTGTTCTTGGTGCCTCCTGACATTTAGGGGTTGTGGCAGTGTCCCGGGGAGTTGAGCTCCGAGGTGTTGTCGTCACAATTTTATCGTTGCAGTTCTGGAATACCTGAGTTTAGTTTCGCCGACATCGAAAATCTATTTTATGCAGTTGTTGGTGAGATAACCTCGACGCCACCCAGTACTGGGGCGGGAGTTCAGGAGTATTGCCATAACTCGTATAACGGATGCTTTTCGAAGGTTGAGGTAGATGATTTCCGAAGGTTTCTTGGTTATGTGTTGAAGGATGGATACAGCTGGATGTAGGATTTGCTTGTTTTGGGTGAGATATTATGCTTCCCCTGTATCCCCAACACCTGATTGCATAACCGGAAAATTTCGGGAGTTTATAAGTGGGAATTCAAGTAGCTCTTAGGATATCTTTCCGACAGATGTATGATATGAAATTGGGGTTCGACGTCTAGTGGTCCGCCTATCCACGGTTGGTTTTACAGTGGTCTCGTTGTGTCTTAAAGAGTCCTTGGCTATGCCGACTCGGGGACGCTTCGTATGTCATGTGCACTGCCTTGTACATGATGGTGCTGTACGATCGAGCCCGTGTAGGCCCCACCACGAAAACTCCGGATGAAATCTCTATCATATGTTTGTTCCGGCTTATTCTACAAGCCAATCCTTTGTTTTTTGTTTTGAGTTGTGGTATTCGAGTTGCTTCAAAGTCAAATGTTGATTCCATATTTTTCCTAAGCGGTGTTCTCATACTCCTATGTGAATACTAAACCTTCATGATAATCGAGATTGTCATGACAATCCTTTTCAACCGGTGTGTTTTCTCCTCAAGCGGTTCCGTTCATTTTCAACGTCCGCAAGATCAATTATCAGTTCTTCTCAACGGTGTCCTTTTCATCCGTCTCCAAATTGTCTTTGTTTTTTTCCCACCTGCCCACCCTTTTTCCTCAAGGACTCAGATTTCTTATTCAAGTATCCTTTTATTGATGAGAAGTCTCTCCATTCTTTTCCGTCAATGTTCTTATCCGTTGATTCTCAGGAAGATGCTAACGAAGCTTCAAGTTCGTCTCTCGTCACTCATTTTTTTCTCCACTGGATTCAATTCGAGTTTTCGGTGTTGATCATATTCTTTTCCGTATTTCAATGTTTTCTCATGCCGTTGCACCTCATAATCATTCCCCGCTTTCTATTCAATTGTTCCGGAGTGCTCAAGATATCTCGAAGATTTGTGTTTTCCACTCTGCATTCGTTCAAGATCTTTCAAGGATGTTCTCTCATTCAAGTCTTTTATTTCAACCGGTGCATTATCTCTCTTTTAAATCGTTCTACGGTGTTTCTTTTGAGTGGGCCCTAACCCACAGGTCTTTTCCCAAGATCTTACCTGACTCTTCTTATTTTCTCGGAGCTATCCTCAGATTTCTTTTCCAAGTTTGACGTAAGAATGAGTTATCATCAGTCAAATGCCTTTCTCCTTGATCTTTAAAATTCTTTTCATCATTGGTTCAACTTTTCTATTCTTCTTTATTCCGGAGTGTCTCAACAATTCACGGTGGTGTTTCTTGTTGTCTTTCTCAACATTTGAAGACCGAAGAAGAGTTTCTCTTCAATCTTATCCATTCTCTCGAAGATTCATAATGCTAGCTTACTGCCATCCTCTCATAATTATTTTGATTGTGAGTATTCTTTTCACCTATCCGGAGCATTTCATGAGTTGTTTCCATTTCTTTACTCCGAAGGCCATCTTTTCAAATATTTTTCATTCTAGCTTTCAGCTCTCGTTCTCCAAACCTTACCGGTGCATCAATCAAATATCCTCTAATCAGCTCGTGCTCTCTTCGTTCTCTTGTATCAAATTCCCTCAAGTATCCTGATTCGTTCTCTAATTCTTACCGGTGATTCATCCTTTACTTCGTTCATTTTAATTCTTACGGTGGTTCAATCAAGATTCATTTTCTCTTGGTATCTTATCGATTCATACATTCTTTCCAAATCCTACCAGTGGTTCGTTGAAGACCTTCTCAAGTTATGCTATATCTATCTTAATCCTTTTCAAAGAGAGTAAGTAGTATGCCAAATCCATTATTTGTCATCAATTTAATTGGTGAAGGATGAGCATAATATAATTCTTATTCTTGTTTCATCGAGTAAATTCAATTCCTTATTCTGGAGGCTCATCAAATTCTCGGTTTCATTTGTTTCATCTTTTCTTTTCCCGGAGTTCCAAGCTCTCTCAATTTTCTCGTCATGAAGATCCATCTAATCATTGCAAGTCTTCACCTTGTGTTTTCAACTTCTCTTTCATTTCAATTGATCATTTCTTTTATTACCGGAGTTCTCACAAAGTTTCCACATGATGGTTCATCAAGGATTAAATTCCTTCTCGAAGTGTTCATCAACATTCTTTTCAGAGGAGCTCAAGCTTTCTTCATCTCTTAATCCGGAGTGCAATTCTTTCTACCGTATCATTGGAGGTGGTATTATGTTATTCTTGATAATTTGAGTTCATGTTTCTTGATTCTCAAGTTATCAAGAATGAGAAATTTTAAATCCATCAACCTCTTCGTTGGGGTTATCTTGGGTTATATTTCACCTAAAGTTTTTCCTAAGGATTTTGCTATTTATGGTGGTTATAAATTATCCAAGTTCTTCTTTTATCCTTCCGGCGAATAAGTTTCTTGTCTCCTTGTTCATATCAATACAATCTTTTTTCGTGAGTGGCAGGTTGTCACCTCATTATTTGAGATGTATTCCATAAGACCATATCAAGCTTATTCTTTTAGTTGTTGTTAACCCAACAACTCCGTTTTAGCATATGTTGTAAGCGTGCTCTCTCAAGATCTTGTTTCCCTCCGTTCATTCCTTTCCATTCTTACTTTCGTTCCGGAGGCATTGTGATGTTACTCTCTTCAGTCATCATCTCGAATGGTGAGGATCGTGTTCTTTTCGTGCTTATCCATTTAACCAGAGTGTTGTGTCCTCTGCTCAAGTTCTTTTCACCTTATCAAGTCTTGCATCTCTTTTCAGCCGGAGTGCTGCCCGAATTGGTTCTCCCTTGTTCCTCTTTTCTAACGGAGAGTTATCAACTTTGTTCACATTCGTTGTATTCTTTCATTCAATTTGCTCAACCTCGCAAGGTTCTTTGGTTTCACTCGTTTGTCCAAGAAGCAACTTAGTTTTACCTCTTCTCCTTTCTCTTCCGTTTTCCCTCCGGTGCCATTCTAGATCTCGGGACGAGATTCTCTCGTAGTGGTGGAGTGTTGTGATGCCCCAAGACCGGAGCTTCAGGTGCCTTCCAGGGTTTTCGAGATTCGCTGGGTGATTTGCTTGTTGCTTGTTGCTTTCATCATTGCATCATGTGCATTGCATCATGTCATCATGCCATCATGTCATTAATCTTTGCAGCTCAAATCAACTAAATAAATCGTATGGATGTTCGGTCCATTTAAATTGAGGGAATTCACATGGTGAGTTCTCTTTATAACATATCCTCCCGATATTAGGGAGCTATATTAAATATTCCATTTTCGAAATCACCCATGAACACACTTGCAAAAATCCCAATGCCTTTGTTATCGCAACTCTTGGCCTCTAAATTTGCCATATGTCCTTTCTTCATTTTCCGGAGCTCCACCTAAATTCTCAACATTTATGGACCTTCCTCTTACCGAGTCCCAGTTCAAACCCATTTGAATCATATTCAAATGAGTTTGAATTTATATCTTTCAATATTACCGTTTCTAATTTTCTTGGGTCAAACTTATTTTTGGGAGTCCAAGAAAATTAACCGCATGTCCAAATTCCTCTTCCAACCTTCTCTTCTCTCCTTTTTCCTTTCTTCTACTTCTCTGTTTTTTTTGGAAGAAAGAGGAGAGAGAAGAGAGCTAGCTGGGCCTCCCCTGTTGCGCCAGCCGCAACCTGTAGCTAGGCCGGCCCATTCGGCCCAAGGCCAAGGCCCAGCCGCCACTTTGCTAAACCTAGCCCGACCGCAACCCTAGCCCGATCGAAAAACCTCTCTCGCTCCCCTGCTCGAACCTCCAGCGCCGCCAGGAGCCCAATCCCCATCAACTTTCTACCGTTTCCCTCGATCGCTCTCTCTCCCTCCAGCGCCGCCTCAGCCTCCCTGGTCTCTCTCTCACGCCGATCCCCTCCACCTCCATGCACGTCGCTGGCCCTCAAGCTTGCCGATGCCTCACGCGACGCTCCTTCATCTTGCGAGACCCGCGCGGTCGCCAGCCAGGGAGACCACCGTGCTGGCCCATAGCTTCGCCATCGCGCCTTGTTTCTCTGCCGGCGATCACGACCGGATGCCGCGTCGTACCCCGCCGCTAGCCTCTGCTCTGCGCGTCTCGCCTCCCTCGTTGCACCCTCACCTCTGTTTCCGGCCACCGCCAACGAGCAGCTCCACCGGAGCCACGTCAGCTCACCGCTCCCCCCATGCCGTGACTCCTCTGCTCGGGAGCCGCACTTTTGCTGCCTCCTCACAGGATCTTCCCTACCTCGCTGCTGCTGCTCTTCACCACGCCCCATGATTCCTGGGATGCCTTGCTGTTGCCGTTGTTTTCCCGTGTCAAACGAAATGGGCACGCCTCCTGTTGTACCACGGTGCCGCGCCCCTGTTCATCATCGTTGTCTCCACGAGCCCCTGTTCTGCTGCTGGCTCCGTCGAAGGCTGCCAAGGTCATCTGTTTGGCTCCGATGACTTTTGGCTCATGTGCACGCCCCGCGTCTTGCACCTCCATTTGTTGTTGTTGTTGACGTCAAGCTCGACCCCCGAACAGGTAATAACGCTAAGTACCAGGTCAACGAGGACCGCTGAGTTCGTCTTCTGCCGTCTCCGGAACCGCCAAGTCCCTAGACGACAAGTTCTTCTCCGAACGTGTACGACTACAACCGGTGTGCATTTTTGTCAAGTCCGACTATGACAAACGGCTACATGATGAAACGCCAAGTACCACTATCGCTGGGTACGACTACTTCCGCGATGGTACGAGAACAACTACCGTCGACCCTCGAAGCCTCCGTGGACGTCAAGTCCCTCGTCATGATCCCGAACATCTACGGAAAATTGTGCAACTAAGAACGTGAACGACTACCGCCGCCAAGATCACGAGAACCACTACCGTCGTCATGTACTCCTACTTCCACTACGAACGTCCCGAGAACGTCTACTTCCTCTACCTGGCACCGAACGAGAACCGTCCCGTTTGCACACTTCGAAGGTATAACCCCGAGACGACGTCCGTGAACGTATGCTTGCGATGTTTGAGATGCTCGTGTTTGCACCGTGTCCAAAGTGTCACTCGTTTTCCTTGTCGCCAACTCGTGGGACACCCGGAATCCAGGAGCGCCCCACCATCTTTTGCACGCATCCGCACACTTCCCCTTTGCATCGGTATCTCAAATAAGTACCGGAACCGTTATTGTTATCATTGCCGTGGCACCCCTTTTCGTTTCCGCCACGATGAAAAAATGCTTCATAATGCCCTTATCAACTTCTAATAAAAATTGCATAAAACTTGTTCATGTCATCCGCATCATGATAACAACAATTAAAATGTTTAAATTGTTGTTGTAATAAATCACTAAGGCATATGGGGATTTACCGGATTCGTTGTTTGTTATATCCGGCCCCATTTAAATTGTTTAGATGGTGTAGTTTTGTTATGCCTCACCTCTTGCCATGTTTAACAACATTTAATATTGTTGGGTACATAAACGAGAGAGAACTAAATAATTGATGTGGTGTTCCATCAATATGCAACTCGTTGCATATTGAGCTCCACTTAACTTGTAGTTTTGTTTGTGCCCTTTGCCATGCCATGCTTCATTAAACCGGACATGCATCATACTTGATTGTGCATCATGCCATGTTTATGTGATGGTTGTTTACTATGTTGTTTGCTTCTTTCCGGTGTTGCTTCGCCGGTTTAGTTTCGTTAACGTCGCGTGTGTGAGGATCCGTTCGACTACGTCCGTTTGTCTTCTTCATGGACTCGTTCTTCTTCCTTGCGGGGTTTCAGGAAAGATGATCATACCCTCGAAATCACTTCTATCTTTGCTTGCTTAGTTGCTCGCTCTTTTGCTATGCCTATGCTGCGATACCTACCACTTGCTTATCATGCCTCCCATATTGTTGAACCAAGCCTCTAACCCACCTTGTCCTAGCAAACCGTTGTTTGGCTATGTTACCGCTTTGCTCAGCCCCTCTTATAGCGTTGTTAGTTGCAGGTGTAGATTAAAGATTGTTCCTTGTTGGAACATGGAGATGTTGTTCCTTGTCGGAACATGTTTACTTGTTGGGATATCACATTATATCTTATTTAATTAATGCATCTATATACTTGGTAAAGGGTGGAAGGCTCGGCCTTATGCCTGGTGTTTTGTTCGACTCTTGCCGCCCTAGTTTCCGTCATATCGGTGTTATGTTCCCGGATTTTGCGTTCCTTACGCGGTTGGGTTATAATGGGAACCCCTTGACAGTTCGCTTTGAATAAAACTCCTCCAGCAAGGCCCAACCTTGGTTTTACCATTCGCCACCTAGCCTTTTTCCCTTGGGTTAGGCCAGCCCAAGGGTCATCTTTATTTTAACCCCCCCCGGGCCAGTGCTTGTCTAAGTGTTGGCCCGAAACAGAGCCACTTGTGGCGCCACCTCGGGGAAACTTGAGGGCTGGTTTTAGCTGTACGTAGTGTTCATCCGGTGTTGCCCTGAGAACGAGATATGTGCAGCTCCTATCAGGATGTCGGCGCATCAGGCGGTCTTGCTGGACTTGTTTTACCATTGTCGAGGATGTCTTGTAACCGGGATTCTGAGTCTGATCGGGTCTTCCTGCTAGAAGGAATATCCTTCGTTGACCGTGAGAGCTTGTGATGGGCTAAGTTGGGACACCCCTGCAGGGATTTGAACTTTCGGAAGCCGTGCCCGCAGTTATGGGCAGATGGGAATTTGTTAACGTCCGGTTGTAGAAAACCTGAAGTTGACCTTAATTAAAATGCATCAACCGCGTGTGTTACCGTGATGGTCTCTTTCCGGCGGAGTCCGGGAAGTGAACACGGTGTTGGAGTTATGCTTGACGTAGGTTGCTCTAGGATCACTTCTTGATCATAGATTTTCGACCGTGCTTTTGCCTTCTCTTCTCGCTCTCATTTGCGTATGTTAGCCACCATATATGCTAGTCGCTTTTTGCAGCTCCACCTCATACCTTTACCTTACCCATAAGCTTAAATAGTCTTGATCGCGAGGGTGCGAGATTGCTGAGTCCCTGTGGCTCACAGATACTTCCAAAACCAGCTTGCAGGTGCCGATGAGTCTGGGCAGATGACGCAACCAAGCTCAGGAGGAGCTCGATGAAGATCTTGTCCTTTGTGTTGTTCCGTTCTAGTTGATCAGTAGTGGAGCCCAGTTGGGGTCGATTGGGGACCTTGTCGCATTTGGGGTTCTTCTTTTATTTTGGTTCCGTAGTCGGACCTTGATTGTATTTGGATGTTGTAATGCTTTATTCATGTATTGTGTGAAGTGGCGATTGTAAGCCAACTATGTATCTTTTCCCTTATTGTATTACATGGGTTGTGTGAAGATTACCTCACTTGCGACATTGCTTTCAATGCGGTTATGCCTCTAAGTCATGCTTCGACATGTGGGAGATATAGCCGCATCGAGGGCGTTACAGTCACCCTACTCCTTCGGTGTTGGGAAGTGTGGGTGTGTGGGGGGGGGGCAGTGACACTCACATATCTCTACTCTTATAAAAAAACAGAGTTGGTGATGATGGTGTTCCTGCCATCCTGCAATATAGGCCATCCGACAGGAAAGAAACTATGGCAATTTTGCAAAAAGATACCCACACCCCTCTCCGCATTTGCAAATAAGGCATTCCCTCGTTCATCCTTTTCTCCCACAAGATAAACTTCTCATACAAATGCATCCTGATGTTCCGTGCAACGCATGGGCATCTTGCTAGTAGGGAGAAGGAGTTTGTGTGACACGTATCTAGCTATATTAAGGGATAGGTAGATAGCATATGTGCGAGAGACATTATTTTACTTTGAGACATTAGTGGCTGTGGGTGGGCGGAATTAAAGGGGTGGACGTGTTAGACATAGAGAGTGTGTGTGTTTCTGTGTGAGAGACTTGTAGGATGGGGTAGAAAGACGAATTTAACCCTGACGGAGGGAGAGAAATACACGAAGTGCGCGTGTGTGATTCCGATGCCCACAGGGAAATGAGATATGTATGCGTGTGAGAGAGATTGCACAATTCATTCACGTATCACTATCTAGTGATCGTGGACATGCATCGCTTGAACATAAGTCAATATCTACTTCATATCGTGGCCAAAGGTACAATATCGATTCAACGCTATAAAGATTGGACAGTCACATATCACATTTTTTCTATTTAAATAAACCTTTTCAGTTGTGCATGCCAAAAGTTACAGTGATGTTTCTTCAAACAACCAATGTAGCTATCATGTACATGCACCATTGTTACTCTTGCATTCAAATTCATTAGTCTTGGATGATTTAAGTTTCTATTTTGAAGTAATATATGTAATATTCATATATGAATTCAACGGGTACGCAATTTATGAAATGGAGGCTATGTAATAATATGAGGTAACACTTTTAAGTAGCTGACTACAATATCCATTTTTTTGTGCGCCTCTACACTAACATGTCAATGCATTAAGTTTAAAGTAAATAACCAATGGCACTAAATTATCTATTTACACGAGAAATACATAGGCTGAGCGTTTGATCCCTTTTTTGTGAACGCGCCACTACACCCGTACGATTGGCCGTGCCCGTGTGAACGTCCAAGTTATCGGCGCATCATCCCGAGTTATTGTCTTTTTTTCTGGGGTGGACTTCACACCAGTTATTAACTGTTGACGCGTGCCTCGTGTACACAGTCTAGCATGATCTTCCCGCTAGCACGGTCCAAAATTAGTTGAAACTAGATACGAACGATCCCGCGAGCGGCAAAATCTCCCGCCTCCTTCTAAAATTTCCGCCACCTTAGTCTTTAGCATGCGAAATCCCCCTTTTGTCCTTGGTGCACGGAGACCAACAGTTACAATACTGCCCTCATCTACATGATAGGTCGGGGCTGCTTTGGTAACTTCCGGCTCCCCCACTACACGGCACCCCCATTTCCTCTCCCCCTCCCGCAAAAACGACTAACTCCACAACACCAGAGCATCTTACATCATGTCGTCCGTACTTCATCGCCCTTTCTCCCCTCCCCTCTCGAAACCCTAGACTGCTCATCCACCGGCGTACCATAGCCCATTCACTGCCAGCGGCATCCACCTCGCCGGATCTGCTTCTGCAGCCGCATCTACCCCTCCCACCTCTCCTAGAAACAAGTAGACTGCTCATCCACCACTGTACCACAGCCCATTCAGTGTCAGCCTTGTCCACGGCGCCGGATCTGCTTTGCCGGTACTCTCGTCAACCGCCGCGCATCTGCAGCGGCTCATTCGTACTCCCCACCGGAGACGCTTCGTCCACACCCCCCGGAGCCGCCCCACCGACGCCCCCGTCGACGGCCTCTGATCATCTTCACCGACACCTTCCTCAACCCTACCAGAGCCGGTTCACCGACACCTTCCTCAACCCTACAGGAGCCGCTTCGCCGACACCATCGTCAACCCTACCGGAGTAGCTTCGCCTATACCATTCTCAACCCTACCGGGGCCGCTTTGCCAACTTACAAGTCCACGGCCTCAGATCCGCTTCCTCGCACCCTCATCCAACCTACCGGAGCAGCTTCTGACGCCCCATCCACGGCCGCAGATCCGCATCATCGACACCACCCTTAACCCAACCACCTGAGCAGCTTCTGACGCCCCGTCCATGGCCGCAGATCCACATCGTCGACACCATCCTTAACCCAACCACCGGAGCAGCTTCTGACGCCCCATCCACAGCCGCAGATCCGCGTCGTCGACACCATCCTTAACCCAACCACCGGAGCAGCTTCACCTACGCCCTCGTCCACGGCCACAGATCCGCTTCACCCACACCGTAGTCCACCCTACCGGAGCCGCTCCACAAACACCCTACTCGACGGTTCTAGATCTCCTTACCCGACCCCGACAGCCAGCGCAGCGTCATCACCCTCGACGTTTCTAACCCGATTCCCACCATCTGGAGAGATGCCAAGCACCCATCGCGGCCTAGGTACTTGTCACCTTTAAACCCGTCCAGCATCACCTGCCCGATGTACTTCAAATATACTAACCGGTCGTTGTTACCTGGTATGCAGCTAGCAAATACTACAAGGACGATGTTTCTTCTGGATCTAACAGCTTGGCCAACCAAGATCCTGGACTGAGGCATTGCTATGATCTTGTAAGCGCATCTCTCTCTCTCTTGTATTGTTCTGTGCCTGCCAGCGTGCTTTGCTAGGATTTTCTTCCAGTAATCCCTTTGTGCAGACAATGATTTCTACTACTGGCTGCTAAATTAGATATGTAGATACCATCTACTTGGCACAATCTACTTTGGTCAATGTTTTCCATAGAGATCCCATTGCCTAATTTAAACGAAGAACGCATGACCCACATTTAAATGAAGAACAATTATTTATTGAAATTCGATGGTCCAAGTGGCTAGTTATTATCGTATAGCAGCACCACCTGAAAGCATCATATAGCAGTAGCAGCAGCTCATAGAAACTCATCATACAGCAGCAGTATGCAATTCATCATATACCAACAGCAGCTCATAGCAATTCATCATATAGCAGCAGCAGGAGCAGCTCATAGCAATTCATCATATAGCAGCAGCAGGAGCAGCTCATAGCAATTCATCATATAGCCGCAGCAGGAGCAGCTTGTAGCAACTCATCATATAGCAGCAGCAGCTCATAGCAATTCATCATATAGAAGCAGCAACAACTCATAGCAACTCATCATACAGGAGCAGCAGCTCATAGTAATTCATCATATAGCAGCAGGAGGAGCAGCTCATAGCAATGCATCATATAGCAGCAGCAGAAGCAGCTCATAGCAATTCATCGTATAGTGGATCAGAATGAAAATTTGGCAAAAAATCAGAGGAGATCCTCACCTTGTTGGATGAGCTCATCCTTCAACAGCACCTCAAGGCCATGGCCTGGGAGGAGGGGAGGGGGAATAAGGTGCCTTCTGCCATAGTGTGGCATCAGCCGTAGTTGTGCAGCGCCCGCCGGAGTAGTGCGTTGGACGAACCACAGTGGAGCAGCTGCTGGAGACCATGAGAATGAGGGGCAGCGCCAGAGGGAGGAGCAGACAGGGAGATTCGCCCCTACCCGCTGGCCATGTAGCCTAGCTGGACATAGCATCGTCCAAGACCAGGCCAGATGGGACCAGTGGCGACGGCTCGCTGGAGGAACCCTAGTGCTGCAGGCAGGGGATCAAGGTAGAGGGAAAGGGGAGAGGAGATGCAAGCGGGCAGGGCAATGAATGCTTGTGTGTTTATTTTTACTTGAGGGTCAGGTGTGACATGGGCGTCATCAGTTGCATTTTGTGTAATAGGCAGACAATAGAGTCATTTCACTATTCCCCTTCCCTTCAATTTTTAGTGAGGTTCTACCCGAAACACCCCCCTCCAAAGAGAAATTAGTTAAGCCCAAGCCCATAACTCAAAAATGACTTGTTTACATCTTTTATGGCTTATTTTGACAATATGCCCTGAAAAGGCGGAATCGAACTGGCCCTTAACCTGCAATTCAATTGTGCGTGCAATGATGAATCACTCCTGCCTGCTATCTGTACATTTAGGCATCATCATACATGGCATAACCTAATACATGTGCATTCCATTGTAGAATCTGGAATATGCAATGTTTATGTTAGTTCATACGTTGCACATGATGTTTAAATGCCCCTTAAATCTGGTCAGTCAAGTGATGGTCTTTAAGCCTCCTTCTTTGCTTCTTTTCTTGATATGTAAGATTTTCTCACACATCTGTTCAATTGCTTGTTTGCATCAGCCAGCCATACTAGGATTGTTTGCTTTGATTACTTGTTGTTCTTGACCTAACACTCTAACAGAGCTTGTCAATGATTTAAACACTAAGGGTTGCTGTAGTGGGGCCTTGTCTAACTCATAGGTGACATAAAGGTTTGGCTGTACACTACAGTAGGCTCTCCAAGAGTACCTGGAGATCCAGTTCGAAGGTATGCCTAGTTTTTACATAGTGCAGACATAGTAAATGCTCATTTCATTGTGTGCAAGTGCAAGAGATGCGGCATGTTTCATTATGTGGTGTTGTCTTGTTATAATCTCATCCTTTTGTGTTCACAGACTGGAAAGTATGCATATTTATCTTCCGAGGAGACGAGTAACTAGTTTGTGTCACCTTGCAGAGGGGGTGCAATGAAGATAAGATTGAGGATTTCCAAGTACAAGATGTTAGGAAGGAGCCTTGCAAGAGAAGTAGGAGCTGTGTTGAGCCTCTTCAACCTGCTAAGGTAAGTCACTATATGCAACTCAACAGTTCAATTCCTTGTTTGTTTCAGGCATAGTTAATTTTCTCTTTTCAATTGCTTTATTTGTCCTCAGTTAATGAGATGCCCAAATAATCATGCCTGATGTTCGGTACTTGTATCACTATTAGCTGACATAATTAAAGGCCTTACCATTTAATTACTCTGCCGAAGTGTGCCTGAAGCTTTGAAGTCTATTAACCAACTATTATTGCATGAGGCTCACAATCTAGTTTATACTACGCTAATGATTGCATAGTTTTGCCTGTTGTAGTATGTTTGTATGAAACCCTCTGTTGTTCATTATGCTCCCTAAGACTTTAATTGAGGCACAGAATGGCCAACTGCTTGCTTACTTATACGCAACGTGTTGTCTAAATTTGTAACTTGTCTGTGTTTTCGATTGGGCCCCAAAATCATGCTCCTCTGGTGAGCTAAGAGGGATTTCTTTATGCAGGCTGCACAGACTATCTTTTTTATAATTTTTAAAATATCGCCTACTTATGCTTCATGACGTGTAACATTTTTTTTGAAAGTGACGTGTAACATTATTGTTAGTCCTGTTTTGCCATGTAGTACAAAATAGTGTCTTGTTCACTTCACTGTTGTAACTATATTTTTGCCCTAGTCATGTGTACTTACAGAAACATTTCAGGATGAAGTGACATCAACACAAAGATCTACGAGCAGTGCAGCATGGCCGTTGCCAAATGATTATGGATTGGAATTGGAATGTGCTGATGTTCTCGAGCGTCAACTAGAGGTGGCAAGACAACATGTACATGATTGTCAACGTATAATCAACAAGTTGAGACTGGACATGCAGGTATTAGATGCAGGAGTCAAAAAAATGAAACAAGACACTGAGGTAACCATGAAGGAATTAGAGATTTTGCAGACTGAAATTTGTGCTATCTGAATCCGGCCAATCCTATTTTCTGAAGAGATTATAGTTCAAATGGAGTTAAGTTGATGCGCGTCCATGATGTATGAGCTGTATTTGCCCAGTGTATGTAATTTGCTGTTTCTGTATGCTTTATTATCACCTGTGCCGAACCATAATACCCAGTGGGTATAATCGGCTGTAATTTCTTTATTGTATAGTGTAGGATTATTCTACCTTTCTATGCCTTGATATCTTTGTTGTATAGTGTATGCTTTTTAGAGGTGATAGTATTGAGTAGGATAATTTTTTGAATATGCTATATCGTTCAAACGGGGGCCAACTCGCCCGACCATGGCCCTTCACGGGCCGTCGGTTCCATGGGCCTTCTACGTCTCGTAGGATCCATGGGCCTTCTACGTGTCGTAGGATCCATGGGCCTTCTACATCTCGTAGGATCCATGAGCCTTCAACGTCTCATAGGATCCATGGGCCGCCGACTCATTTATGGGTCTTGTATGGGCCTTTAATGGGCCGTAGACGGGCCTTTAATGGAAATCATACGTTTTATGGGCTGACCATAACGGGCCGTTAATAGGCCGTATTTGGTGATGCTATGAAAATGGCCCAACAGACTAACGGTCCACAAATGGGCCGACTGTAACGACGGGCTGAATTTGGCCCATAAGCAGAAAATAACAGTAACGGGCCGTAAGTAACCGAATGCTGCAAATGAGCCCAAGAATAAATGGGCCCTCAGAAGGCCGAAAGTTAACTTGGGCTGGAAATGGCCCAACGGAATAACGGGCCGTTAATGGGTATAAAGTGATACACTGTTTATTACAGGCCCGTTTCAGCACGGGCCGTTAATGGGTGTAAAGTAATACAATGTTCATTACGGGCCAGTTTCAGCACGGGCCGCTAATGGGCCAAGAGTTACAAAGGGCCTCATATGGGCCGAAAGACGTCATGGGCTATACATGGGCCAGAAGTGAAAACGGGTTGGAATCATATTGGATGGCCCAAATGACGCTACTGGGCCTAATTCGGATAGGGCGTAACGGGCCTTGGGTTAGTAGGCTGTAAATGGGCTATATGCGAACAAGCCGTTAATAGGATTTCCATGGGCCGGCCCGCCAGCTTTTGACCAAGTCAAACGGGCCGGCCTTTTCACAGGAATGGGCCACTGTTGGGCCGTGCCACGTGTTGACGTATCATAGGCGCCTTCTGTCCAGTGAGTGGATGACATCTGTCCCAAAGATGAGCCGACACGTGTTTCCTCTAGCCAATGATGATTTTACACGTGGAAAATCCCCATTGGTCGGGGCTGTTAACGGGTTATCGGATCCAAAACCCGACCCGATAGCTTAACGGCGTTCCGTTACGGTGGATGCCACGTGTCGATCACCCTTGACGAAAGCACTTCTGTGATGCGCGATTTATCTTCATGGAAGTGGACACTTTCGTGATGATAATTTTGGTAATGTCATGGAACACTTCTACGACAGCACAGGTATGACTATCTTGATTCTATCATAAATTTGTCATGGATGTACATGCATGACAAAAAGCGCGACCTACTGTGACAAACACGTATCATCACGGAAGTGTATTTTTTGTAGTGGAGCTTGTGGTAAGTGACGTAGAGCCCATAGCCTTCGTGCGGGCACTCCACCCTCACCGACGAAAGGACGGAGTCCACCGCCGTGTTCCGCACGTCGAAGCCACCGCCGCGCTAGCACTTCTGGCACTGCCGCTGGTTCCCGGGGCGCTTGATGCGGCAGTCCGCACAGGCCAGGTGCCCTCCCTTGCACTTCAGAAAACAATCGAACAGCACATCAATCAAGAAACCTGCACCTTGCTCAATCAGCCGAACGGACGAGGTGTATTCGAACCTCATACACTGGAGGCGTCAAGGGGCGGAGGCACAAGGGGCAGTGGAGCACGGTGAGGTCCATCGAGACCTTAGAGAGCTCCATCGTCGAGTCCTGTTCGGTCTGCATGATCTCGCCCTCCTCGTGCACAACCATCTCTCGACTTGGGCCGGGGTATTACAAAGCTTTACCGTCACATATTTTATACTACTTCAAGGTGCATTAAATCAACACATGCAAGTATCAAAAGGAGAGTCACGACATGCATCCATGCGTTGTAATTAATGCATCGGTAAACGCAAATTATTGAAATATATCGAGTGCAGTGCTTTGATGTGTCGCGTCAACTCGTACATCAACGAGAAGTTTGATTATCCTCTCCCTCGCGGACTTAACTGCACCTGCCTTTGGCTGTATGACAAGTTGGCCACACACCTATTGGGCCCACCTGTCATACACGCAAAGGCAGGAGTGTCCCTCCCTCGCCCATGAGCGTGGTGGCTGGCAAGACTAGGAGAAGCTTTCGCTACACGCTCTCCCTCCCGCACGCGGTGGACATGCAGCAGTTCAATCGATGTCAGATAGCCAGAAGCATACTGTAGTACTCCTCCAGTGCAGTAGTACTCCATCATTGTTCGACTTCCCGAAGAGGCGAAGAGCCAAGCGCAGCCCGGACGCTCGTGTGGCAGTGTCATGTGTAGAGTAGTCTAGGATAGCGTGTACCATGCCTGTAAGCTTAAAATCGTTGGTGTCGGCTCCATGCTATGTGGTCGTCTCGAAGTTTTTAAGAAAATTTAAAATAGTCTTCTGGCCCTACCTGACACCCTGGTGATTGTAGTTTGCACGCTCATCTGGTCAAGACAGGAATATATATTTTAATTTGTTTTTTTCGAAAAGGGGGGACTCCCCGGCCTCTGCATCAGAACGATGCATACGGCCACATATATTTTAATTTGTGGTGGTTAAATGTTAGAGGTTGCAGCAAATATATTGTACACTGCGGGTCTTTCAGCCAAGTTTAGAGGCAAGCATGTGGGGCCAGTGCTATGATGTGTCGCGTCAACTCGTACAACGAGGAGAAGCTTGATTTTACTACACGCCTTCTCCCTCACCCATGCGCGCGGTTGCTCGCAAATGAGGACAGGCTTTTGCTTAGTAGTACTTCTACAACAAGCTATCTGTCCCGCTCGTAGTGGACGGACATGCAGCAGTGGATTCGACACTGTAGAAGCAATAGTAGTAACATCATTGTTCGTCTTCTCGAAGAGGCGAAGAGCCAAGCGCAAACCGAACGTTGCAGTTGCGAACATTGGAGCACGCATATAGCCAGGCTCTTGCATGAGACAAAATTGCTATGTGAGCCCACTATTGTACTAGTACGTACAACTACTTGCTAGTATAGCCCCACTACTCCAATCCATCTACTCCCAAGTCTCTGCGCAACACTGCTCACTCCAATCCAAGACCAAGTGACCAGAAGCCACAAGAACCTATGGAGGCGATGGACGCGAGCGGCAGTCGGCTGTGCCAAATCATCCAAGGCACCAGTTTGCGGCCCCGCACCACGCAGCATTTCCAGACGGTGCTGGCGACCGCAGGCATCGTTCACGTGGTCATCGCCGCCGAGGGAGGAAACCCACAGCTGTCGGAGGGGCCCGATCCTCTGCCCGTGCCGTTCTCTCTGACACAGCGCCGGCTCGGGAGGTCCTCCGACCCTTCTTCCTCCCTGCCGTATTGTCCGCAGATTCGACCTGCCGTCGCCGACATCCCGGCGACCCTCGGGTATAAGTTCTTCGAAAGTGGCCTTACTCTACTGCCCCAGCTCCCCACGTGTCTGCATGTGCATCTTTTTATACTCCCATCAGCTCTTCCAAAGCCACCTAAATTTTTAGTATTATTAGAGGTAGAGCTACTTCATGCATTTGAATCTAGGGCTTTATTCAAACAACGAAGAAAGGGGGAAAGTTGTAGCATGAATCTAGGACTTGATTCAAAGAGGAAATACTATGGTGAAAGTAGTAGAGACCGGATACCCAACCGGTCTCTTGGTTGAAAAGGGAAATAATGGGAAAACACAGTACAAACTGGATAAGGAATAGATTTATTATTGGTTGAAAAAAGGATAGAAAGTGGCAGCTGGTGGACAAGTCAACAGAGTATGTCCAGGATTAGATTTCCTGCCATCACATAGTAAAAGGTCTCCAGGATTAGATTTGCTGCCCTCACATAGTAAAAGGTCTCAGGATTAGATTTGCTGCCCTCACATAGTAAAAGGTCTCAGGATTAGATTTGCTGCCCTCACCTAGTAAAAGGTCTCCAGGATTAGATTTGCTGCCCTCACATAGTAAAAGGTCTCCAGGATTAGATTTGCTGCCCTCACATAGTAAAAGGTCTCCAGGATTAGATTTGCTGCCGTCACATAGTACAAGGTCTCCAGGATTAGGTTTGCTGCCCTCACGTAGCATGCACAAACTCGGCATCACCACTTTATGCCTCCTTGTAGGTACATTGTGCTGATGCGTCCACTGTCGCATGTCCTTATACCAACCTTTTGCTATTGTTAATGTAAGGGCGCATGTAAAATGAAGCGATCACACTGTTACCTTAGGGACATGTCTAACCAGTGTTATTGTTAATCTAATGCCTCCAGTGATAAGATGCAATTAAACTGTGTTACAAATGGCACTCCTGCTATTTTCCCAGTATGATAAGTAAGTTGCTCCTTTACGCTGCTGAGTGTCCTGGTGTCCCCATGGTCCCATGCCCTTAAACCAACTCTTTAGCTGCTGTTGATTTACTGTGTCTGGTAAACAAGCAATGCCACCATTAAAGTAATCCCATATTTGAGGAATCTCATTGTTGATCGTAATGCTTCTGGTAACATGAAGCATTGCTGACATTTTAAAATTTCTACTGTCCTTGCGTGATTGCCATGAACATAATTAAGATGCTTCTTTTCATTTTGTATGTTTCGTATATTCTTATTGACCAACAAATGTTTACTTTCTATCTTTTTGTGCAGATAGGGATATCCATTTCACCTTGTTGCTATTGTGACCTTTTGGTGAACTGCATAAAACACTTTTTTGGAATGAGTGTCTTGTGCAGTTCAACTAGAATGTCACGTGGGCAACATCTCTCAATTTTGGTGGAACTACACAAAATGGTGATTGGAGTTTCCAAAATCTCCGTCAAGTTCTGCTGGTAATCTCGTGCAACATTTTATTAGCCTTTGCAAGATGGAGTCGTCACTGTCATCACAATGGCACTTTATTTTAGTGAAACTGCACAAAAGGATAAGAAAATTATAGTTGCACCTTACATGAGCCGGACAGCCAACCTTAATGTTCCTCAATTTTAGTGCAACTACTAAAGAAGAACCTGACAGCTCACAAGAGCAAGTACTTCTTACTAGCTGAATGATGCAATCTTTGCTTCATTTCAGGTGAACTGCAGAAAAAGGCGCATGAATTGAATCATGGAACTCCAGGCAGACCTCATCCAAGTAGAGCTGGAGGTTGAGTTCAAGGAGGCCGCTATTAAAGTGAAATCATGCTCTCCTGTCTCCTTGTTTGTGCTGTGCAAACATGCTGTGCAAACAGGAATACTCAACTACAGAGGTTGTGACGGTCAAGAGCATTCGCCAAGTTCTTCGATTGTATGACATGGCTAGCCAAGATGGATTTAATCCCGATATTCACTTTATCAAAAGGCTCTAATGGGTTGGTTCTGAATCTTGCAAGCTGGGAATCAGTGAGATGTGTAGGCATATTTGTTGTACTTATTATTTGAATCTTATTTGTTGATTCTGAATCTTGCAAGCTGGGAATCAATGAGATGTGTAGGCATCTTTGTTGTACTTATTATTTGGATCTTATTTATTGGTTCTGAATCTTGCAAGCTGGGAATCAATGAGATGTGTAGGCATCTTTGTTGTACTTATTATTTGGATCTTATTTGTTGGTTCTGAATCTTGCAAGCTGGGAAACACGGCATGATGATGCAGAGGACAACAACCATAATAAACAGTTCAAACTTGGTAGTATTATCTTTGTGAAAGTGCGACAAATGTGATGATCGTGTGCGTCGTGAGAATAATAATTCTAATTGTTGTGCATGTTGATCCTGTGGCACTGATAGAATGAGCGAATGCATTGCTTGTTTTAAGTATAAATTTCTATTAAAGCTAATTAAATTTAGTAAAGTGACCACTAACTCCTGTTATTACAGTACCAATACAGACCCGCTCGTGAACCGACGTGTGGCCGAGGGTGCATCTTCTGCCGGGCGTGCAGCGGACGAGGGACGGGTAGTAACTATCATATATGTGAGCCAAAAGGCGCAAACGGTCCCGGGCCATGGTAAGGCGACACCCGTGGGAATACCGTGCGTGAGGCCGCAAAGTGATATGAGGTGTTACATGCTAGATCTGTGTGACTTAGAATCGGGGTCCCGGTGATGTGAGGTGTTACATGCTAGATCGGTGTGACTTAGAATCCCGGGACCGTTTGCGCCTTCTGGCTCACGTATATGATAGTATCGCTAGCATCCATATGACAGAGAACCTGGGCCGACATGACTAGTCGTGAACCCAAAGTGGCACTGACTTACAGGGACAGGCATACATGAAACAACATCGAGCATGTCGGTCATCAGCGTGTGAATCCGGGCTGTAGCAACTGGGCTAACAGGACTCCGGTGAACCGGGATGTAGCAGGCTAGCAGGACTCCGGAAGTCACCGCGTGACATTTTCACGAAGGGACAGACACAGGAACAAAGTGAATCACATGCCGGCCAGTCTAAGTGTTCCGGAGCAGTAGTGCTGGGCTAGCAGGACTCCGGTGAACCGGGCTGTAGCAGACTACCATGGCTCAGTGGAAGCACTAGACTACATTTCCCCATAAGAGAGGCTACCAAGGATAAACAACTAGGTTGTCGGATCCCACACATAGCAATACACGTCACACGTACGCATAACATGCAAGTATGTGTTGTACAACATGGCATCACAACATAACTCAAACTCATATAGATAAAGGCCCAGAAGAGCCACATAGCATTAAATACAAACAAGGTCACATGACCCATCATTCAGAGCATACAAGCAACGGAAGCATTACATGTCTGAGTACAGACAACTACAAAAGGAAAAGGCTCAGAAGCCTGACTATCTACAAGTCCCTCCCAAGGGACCAAGATCGTAGCTGAGGTAACAAGCTACTCGTCGAAGTCCAAGTGGCACTACTAGTGAGACAGATGTCTCACCTGCAAAATATAAATAAAGCAAACGTGAGTACAAAGGACTCAGCAAGACTTACATCAGATCCTATCATACATGCATTTGTATCAAGAAGGTAATATGGGGTTTATTTGCAGCAAGCCAGCTTTGACTCAGTGGCTATCCTGTTCTACGACAACGAGAAACTTCTTTGAGGTAAGGCAGCGCACACGAGTCCACTAATCACCACATCAATACACTACTATGGATTCATCCCCGTCTCCTTACGAGAAGGCCATCCATAGCACTCACACTTGTCTTGAGCATTTTAGAGTATCCACTTTAAGTTGTCTATGTACCACGTAAGCATCCAAGAAGTCCATAACTGAGGACACGGCTATTCGAATAGATCATGATAACCCTGCAGGGGTGTACTTCTTCACACACGCTCTCACCACTTATCACCATATACACGTCATGTATCTCGGCAACCTTCAAGAGGAAGCCTGGCAAGGGTGTCGGCCACGTCCTGACTAACCACACAAGACTCTAGTCCAGGTTTATCTCCTATTCAGGTTCCATCTGCAAGGAGATCCGGCCGGGGTTTCGCTCACGGCCCCAAACGATGTGTACAGGGTTCCCGAGCCCACCATCCGGGTGCCATTCGGTACACCGGGCCACGTGTGCCTAGTCTGTCCCAAGTCCACCCTGCCGGGTGCCACTCGGTAGAAAAATAGCACTACCTATAAACACCAGAAACTATTTGCAACTCCTGGACAGAGATCAAGTTGGCTAATAAGTCGAGAGGGGTCGAGTTACCGGAACCCAATGCGTGGTAGTAGCTAGTCCTTGGACAACATACACAGAACTCAGTTCCTAGGGACGGTTCTAGTGAGACAACCCACCATGTACTCCTACATGGCCTCTCACCACTACCTTTACCAAATCGTGTTCACACACTTAACTCTTGGCATCAGAACATAGCATTGCACTCCAATTCATTCCCAATGAATCAGACTTGACATACTCTAAGCAATAGCAGGCAAAGCATGGTAGGAACACAACATGGCTCAATCAACTCCTACACATGCTAGTGGGTTTTAACTATTTACTGTGGCAATGACAGGTCATGCAGAGGAATGGGTTCGACTACCGCAGCATAAAGTAGCAGTTGAATCGTTGTTGTCCTAATGCAATAAATGAGAGCAGGAGCGAGAGAGTAGGATTGTATCGGAATGAACAAGGGGGTTTGCTTGCCTGGTAGATCAACAGGGGGGCACTGCTCCACTGACAGGTACTCTGGATCGGTCTCCGGAGCAGGACCTAACGAGAAGGAACGGTGTCGAAAATCAAACACAAGCATATGCAACAATATGATGCATGAATATGGCATGAATATGTGATGTGTTTGAGCTAATGCAACTAGCATTCTATTTGGATGAAGTCCATTTGAATCAAGAATTCAAATGCAACTCCAAGTTAAGCTCTTAAATATGCCATTTATATGTTTTCATATATACATCATGTATAGATTGGTTTGTCATGCATGAAAATGGTACAGATTGATAGATTGAATTTTTTTGATCATTTTCCATATATAAATTATTTCAATCTGAGCTACGGTTGAATTTCTATGAATTTTTGAAGATTATATCATTTTCTAGAATTTCCTGATTTATTTTTAAACCAGAAAAATGATATATTGCGTCAGCATGACAACAGCATTGCGTCAGCAGGTCAAAGGCGGCTGACCAGGTCAAACCTGACGTGTGGGGTCCACACATCAGTGTCTGTGGCTAATCCTAAATTAAATTAAACCTAAACTAGTTTAGTTAATGGGGTTGGGCCCACGCGTCAGTGACTCAGGAATTTAGTTAGATGGTGATTAGCCTTAAGCTAATCACCTAACCCATGGGGCCCACCTGACGGGCCGGCGAGGTCAAAGGGTCAAACCCCACCGGCGTTTAGCCGCCGGCGAGGCCGAACGTGGCGGAGGGGCTCGGGATCGCGTTTCCGGCAACCAAAAGAGCCGCTGAGACCACAGGCGAGGAGCCGGGGCCCGTCCGCGTCTTCTGGAGTAAGTGGGAGAGGCGGGGACGACCGGAGCTCGCCAGAATCGAGCTCGAGGCGGCGGTCGGAGCACGGCTTCGAGCGGGAACGGCCTACGGGGCACGGCAGGGGCTGCGGAAGGCGTCTACGGCCTCCTGGCGTTGCGCTGAGCACGGTGGCAAGCTCGGGTGCTAGCTACGGTGGCCCTGGCCACGGTGGCGACATGGCCGGCGGCGAGGCGCTCGCGGTTGCGACGGGTAGCAGGGCTACGGCACGAAATCGAGCGCGGGGAAGGAGGGGAAACGGAGGAGAGCTCACAGCGGTCTCGATGGCGTCAAGCGCGAGCTCGGGGGAGGTCCAACGAGGGCTGAACGGCGACGGCGATCTCTGGCGGCCGGAGGTGAAGAAGACGGCGGTGACGGCTCCACGGGGCGTTCCCGGTTGCTTGGCTTGACGAAGACGGAGAAGGCGACGTGGCGGAGCTCGTGGACTCGTCAGAGGGGCGAGGGGACGGCTCTGGCGACGACTACGACGAACGGCGGCGAGGATGGCGCTCGGCCATGGCTGCGGCAAGCGAGGGAGTAGGCGAGGGGAAAAGTGAGGAGGTCGACCGGATCGGGACGGCACCCGTGACGTCACCCAGCGCGTCGCGCTGGCAGGGGAGAGGGCAGGCAAGCTGGTGGCGTGGCGGCACGGCGGTGCGCGCGCGTCGGCCACACGCCTGTCCGAGTGGCGCGAGGACAACGACGACTGGCACTGGGCCAGTGGGCCGGCTGGGCTGCACAGTGCCAGGTAGGTCGGCCCAGGTAAGCTTTCTCCACTTTTGTTTTCTTTTCTATTTTCTGACATTTGTTTCTGCTTTTAAAATAATACTAAACTAATTTATTTAATTCTGTCAAATTTTGCAGGGACCTAAGGAATTAATCCAAAGCCCCTCACCAAAATTCAGAATTTTTGGACATATATTATATATATAGCAAATATATATATCCAAAGCAAATAATTACTAGATTAATTCCAATTGCCCAAAATAAATACTTATGAGCTCTTAAAAATATTGGTTTGATTTTTATCTCTGTCCAATATTTTCAGAGAGCAACATGAGCATTTTCTTGGACCCTTTTGGAGCAATTTTTATCTGGGTCATTTCCAGAAATGATTCTGAGGGTTTCACAAATCCCCATTTCAAATTTTAATGGAATTTAAACATGATGCAAACATGAAGGCTAGCCTAGGTCATACCAGAACTAGGGATGTGACACATGTTTTCCTACAACTATTTTTATAGTGTTTTTATTCATTATAACACTTTGTTGAGTAATTCTAATGCCTTTTCTCTCATAATATGCAATGTTTACATAAAGAGGGAGAATGCCGGCATCTGGAATTCTAGACCTGAAAAAGCTATGTCAGAGATACCTATTCTGCACATCTCCAAATAAGCTGAAATTTTACAGAGAATTACTTTTGAATAAAAAATACTGGAGAAAAGAACTACCAGAGGGGGCCACCCATGTGCCCACTAGGAACCAGGGCGCGCCGTAATGGGTACTGGGCTCCTCGGCCCACCTTCGGTTCCCATCTTCTGGTACATAAGGTCTTTTGACCTAGAAAAAAATAAGGGGAGGACTTTCGGGAGGGAGCGCCGCCGTCTCGAGACGGAACTTGGGTAGATAACTTTTGCCCTCCGGCGGAGCGATTCCGCCGGGGGAAATCAAGGCCATCGTCATCACCAACAACCCTCTCATCTTTGGGAGGCCGATCTTCATCAACATCTTCAACAGCACCATCTCATCTCAAACCCCAGTTCATCTCTTGTGTTCAATCTTTGTATCAAAACCTCATATTAGTACCTGTGGGTGACTAGTAGTGTTGATTACATCTTGTAGTTGATGCTAGCTGGTCCATTTGGTGGAAGAGTATATGTTCAGATCCATTATGATCTTTATTACTCCTCTGATCTTGAGCATGAATATTATTTGTGAGTAGTTGCCTTTGTTCTTGAGGCCACGAGAAGTCATGTTACAAGTAATCATGTGAATTTGATATTCGTTTGATATTTTGATGATGTGTATGTTGTGATTCCCTTAATGGTGTTATGTGAACGTCGACTACATGACATTTCACCATCTTTGGGCCTAAGGGAATGCATTATGGAGTACTTATTAGATGATGGGTTGCTAGAGTGATAGAAGCTTAAACCCTAGTTTATGCGCTATTCCGTAAGGGGCTGATTTAGATCCACATGTTTAATGCTATGGTTAGATTTTATCTTAATTCTTCTTTCGTAGTTGTGGATACTTGCAAGGGGGGTTAATCATAAGTGGGAGGCTTGTTCAAGTAAGAATAGCACCCAAGCACCGGTCCACCCACATATCAAATTATCAAAGGAGCGAACGCGAATCAAACCAGCATGATAAAAGTGACTAGATGAAATTCCCGTGTGCCCTCAAGAACTCTTGACTTATTATAAGAGACCGTTACGGCCTGTCCTTTGCTATAAAAAGGATTGTTCTACCTTGCTGCACTTTTGTTACCGTTACCGTTACTTGCTCATTACAAATTATCTTACTATCAAACTACGTGTTACCGACAATTTCAGTGTTTGCAGAAATTACCTTGCTGAAAACCGCTTGTAATTTCCTTCTGCTCCTCGTTGGGTTCGACACTCTTACTTATCGAAAGGACTGTGATTGATCCCCTATACTTGTGGGTCATCAGTGGCCTCCGATGATGATTTCCCCTTTGGCAGGGATCGCTTCGGAACAGAGGCTTGCGGCAGCGGAACAGCTCATCTAGGCTAACTTTCGGGGGTTTGTGAATATATAAGAATTTTCAACATTGGAATCACGCAAAGAGGTGCCACATGGGCCCCACAAGTTACTAGGGAGCGCATGTGGCCGCGCCGTAGTACCTTGTGGTCCCCCTGTGGGTCTTCTGGTACTCCCCCAAAGCCTCCTGGGTCCCTTCCCTTCTAGAAAAAATCATCAAAAAATTTCGCTGCATTTGGACTTCATTTCATATGGATTTTCTAGAAAACCAAAAACAAGTAGAAAACAACAACTGGCACTAGGCACTAGGCCAATATGTTAGTCCATGAAAATCATATAAAAGTTATATAAAAAGTGCACCAAAACCATATAAAACTATTGTAAACATGGCATGAATACTTCATAAATTATAGATACGTTTATCAGTGGCTCCGATGCGGATCTGCTCTATCCGCCCTTGGAGCGGCTGGTAACTGCCTCCGCCGCTCGCTTCTTTGCAAGTCAATACGACTCCGGGTGTGGTTCAGTCGGCACCCCAGACGGGCAGCTGCGGGCAGTGCTGGGTGGCACCTGGAAGGGGCTGGCAGGGATCGCATCGGACGAGTGTGGGGCGTCGCGAGGCTGCAGCTGCCCACCCAGCCCGCCACTGAAGCCCGGTCCAGCCACGACCGGCGAAGGGCAATGCAGAGCGCTAGCTCCTCCTCATCGGGCACAGGCGAGCCGTCGGAATCCATGGCGGCCTTCTCCCAGTCCAAGTCGTCGGAATCGTTGTCGGACATGGCGGACGGGGGGGAGACAATGTGGATTTGGGGGAGAAGCGAGAAGTTGAGTGAGGACAGACTGAGTTTGACCAGGGTTTTCTCGTCGGTCATCGAATATTTGTGGGGGCATGAGTGGGGGTCGTTGCGGGCCAGGTCGATGTCGCAGACACGCCCGGGCCGCCTCATATCTGCCCTATATTTTGGCGGGTTTGAGGGCTGCTGGTGAGCCCAAACTTTTGAGACCAGTTTGAGGCGCCCAAGTGGGTTGTTTTTTTATCTGTCCACCTGTCTGGGTGTTTGGGACCGGTTTGAGGCGCCCAGATGTAGATGCTCTTACGTGTAGGTAGAATTTGTATTTAAACATTTAGGGATTTTTTTGACGAAAAGGAGTTCTCCCAACCTCATTTTATTGAAAACGCGGCAACAAGACCAAACCTAAACTGTTTGCAGCGCTCGGGCCACAACCAAAGTAGCTGAACCAAATAACTACAAGTTCACAAGTGGAAAGTAGAGTGACTACTACGACAAGCCAGATAATAGACACCAAGCTACTTATTACATGGATCATCGGCTATTAGCCGGAGTGAGCGCTCAAACAGAAGCCATGGTGCCTACCCTGACGACCCTTGTTCTTCTTCCTCACCAAGCAATCCACAAAAGCTCCACTCTTTTTCGGTCCAGCAGTTGGAGGCATTTCTTCAGCAACTTTGATTGGCGATCTGAGGACAAGACGATCCACTGACGAAGAAGAAGACTTATTTTTCCCGAAATAGTCCGGAGATCCTTCCACACTACACTCTGAAAACAGAGATCATTTCGAGATGTTCATAAGCTCCACATGGTAGCAACCCCGGCAATACCAGACACACTTTCTTTGTTATTCCCAATTCACAAATTGGACATAACAGAAAGATTAATATCAGCAAAGAAGCCAAAGATGTCAACAATATATATCCATATATTTCTAGCCACAATGTAATCACAGAACAAATGTTGGAGAATTTCTTGTTCACCAAAGAAAAGGCAAGAAATATCATCCACGTGTTGTCTTTTAAGAAGATTGTCTCTGGTTAAAACCTTATTATGAATAGCTAACCAAACAAAAACAAATACTTTTAGGGATTGTAGACACATTATTCATTTTGGATTTCCCCTTTTTCATTTTCCCATGTGCATGAGTGTATCACATTTTATATATCTTGTAAACATCCAGAGAGTTTTTTGGTTTTCGGAAGACATTTAGATTTGAATTTTGTGTGCTAATGCCACGGTACGTAGTTCACGTAAAAGGTACTACCACTGGATACTTTTTCGGTGAAAATGAAAGCAAATAAAAAAAATGAAATTATGTAGTACTCCCTCTGTATCAGTGCATAAGTCATCTTACGTTATGCACCACGACCAAGGTGGAGGAAAAACGAGAGAATTTAATGTTTATTTACTAATTAATACTTTTGCATGCAATGAACTGACCACTGCATGTTGTACTAGGTACTCTAAGTAATTGAAAACATACCCAACGTCTGTTATTGGTTGATTGAGTTAATGCACCATGTCTAAGGCCTCCTTTGGTTTGGAGGAATTTCATAGGAATTCTAGAGGATAGGGTTCTTATAGGATTTTTTTTCTTTAGAGCCCTTTGATTCATAGGAATGGATCCCTATTCCTACATAGGATTTGTTTCTACGAAAAAACTAACGCCTACACGTGTGGTATATTGCACGTCGCCCACACGCCTTCTTTATCACTCATTTTGCCACATGTGAGCAGATGACATCAGCAGAAATCTTTTGGTTTTCGGCTTAATAATATTTTATCTCCTAATTAAAAAGTCGAATTAAAAATCCGTTTTCACCATTAAATCTGTCTCGACGAGATCTTCAAAACTAGACCCATGTTGATATGTTTCGACGAAATATTTTTTTTCCCAAAAATTGCCATGATGTTTACACTGTAGTTGCCATAGTGCTTAAACTAAAGTTGCCATGTGGCAATTTTAGTTTGTAGAGCATGGCAATTTAATATTTTGATGATGGCAACTGCAGTACTTTGATCATGAAAAATATTTTTTGTATGAACCATGACAATTTGAAGTGCTATCATGGCAATATCAGTTTATGGTTCATGGCAAGTCTAGTTTCTTAATTTCTTGTTTTATAAATATCAAAAATTACTTTTAAATGTAGAAGAAAAAATAGTTGAAATATATAATGGCAACTTCAGTGTAAACACCATGTCAATTCATGTGCAATAGACATGGCAAGTTTTAACCGAAAAAAATTCGTCGAAATATATTGATATGAGATCTAGTTTCAAAGATCTCATCGCGAGAGATTTAATGGTGAAAATGGATCTTCAATCGAATTTTCTTTAAGAAATAAAACATTTTAAAAACTGAAAATCCAAAAAGATTTCCACATGCATGCATGCGGTGACGTGACGCAGTTTGTGTGCTATAGGGTGTGTGGGCGAATTTCGCTCCCACCACACGTGTGGGTGTTAGCGTTGTCCTTGTTTCTATCCTCCATATTTCATAGAAAAATAAAAATGAGCCTAGACTCAATGAAAAATTTCCTTTGATGTGAACCAAATGACATCTTGTTTCCTATTCCTACTCATAGGATTTGAGATACATGTCATTTCATTTCCTACAAATTTTCTATTTATATGATAATCCTATACTATGAACCAAAAGAGACCTAAGTGTTTTAGAATTATATGGTTTTCATTATATGACTAATGCACCGATAAAAAGGGAGTAGGTATCATTATTCCCTGAAACTGTTTGCCCGTTTAGTTCCACCACATATTCGTAGAGTGCACACGAATATGCTGCAAAAGCTCTACCCCGACACCCAATTATGATGATTGACACTTGAGAGGTGCAACCAACACCACACCGACATGTCACCAAACCGAAAACGAAATGGAAATAAATATGCGCGTTGCTGGTGCACGCTCCTTTTTCCCGCAGGTCGACATCACAAGGCAAAGTGGGCAAAAGGCATATCTCCTTCTGAAACCATAAGCAAAACGAGCATATGCTTATTATGTGTTCCGCACATTCTCTTTCAAAGGCGAACCTGAAAATGAGGATAACTGAGCACAAGGCATATCTCCTTCAGAACAAAGAACAAAGTAACAGTTCGTCACAATATCCTTAAGTCGTCGGCCGCTGCATTTTTAGACATCTGCAGTTTGCAAATTGGGCGAGCTTGTAGAGGCGACAACGCCCACACTGTTTACGCGGCCTCCACATTGGGCACGGCATCGGCATCGGCAACGGCATCTTCAGGCCCAGCATCCTTCTCGACGAAGTCGTACCCATACTCCTCCTCTGAAGCATCCTCCTCTGCACTTCTGCCAAACATGAACGGCTTCTTGCCCATCGTCGTGAAAGGCATCAGTCCCAGCGCACGCGCTGTCTTAATCTCCCTCGCAACCTTGCGCTGAGCTTTCGCGCTTATCTTGGTCTGGAGAGCAGATCAATAAGTTAGAACGACAATGGGCAAGGAAATACATCAGTGAAGAGCATGAACACGTTTGTGAGGCTGACCCTGAAAACTGACAGAGATGATACTTACATGTCACACCTTAATTAATTATAATATAGATTAAGCATGAAAACATTTGTGCTCGACGAGCATGAACAATGAACACCTCAACAGCAGTACCATCAGTGAAGGGCATCATTCAAAATAAACTGATGGCTCCATAAGAGTAACATTTAAAACATAATACATTAAAGGGCAGTTGCTACTTGAAATCTGACACCACTTTATATGAAAGGTGTCATTCATCTATGAAGAAGAGAATATGCATTATTGGCAACAATCTGAGAAAGCACGATCTGAATTTGTATTATATATCAGGAAGGCACGAACCTCTCCACCCAATATTTCCTTATCTTACATAAAAGCCGAGAAAGTACCCTATTACCTGATTCCTCTTGATGATAATGCCAGCTTCTGTAAGAAAGTTGGAGAGGAATCTAACATTCTGCAAGGAATAATTACTGTGGTCAGAAACTGCAACTTGTTTAACACAATTCTAATAGCTCAAGATATGGAAATGTATGAAGCAGATCAAAGTTGGTCTCTCGAAAACTACGTATCCATGCATGAAGGCGGCTATCTGTAGGTAGTTATTTACAAAAATTGGTTACAAACCACCAAAAGATAAGCAGTTTAGTCATAAACTACTTAAGCAAAGTGGCAGACTTCCAACCAAAACATTACCCCATTTACATCTTACCAACTTACACCATTACTCTTTACTCCCTCTGTCAAAATGTAGGCAGTATTTTTATTGGTCAAGACAAGGTCTGAATTCAAATCTAATGACATGTCATCAGTTTGATTCAAACGTACTTACTTATATTGTAACTTTGTATCACATAAACAGATAAACCACATATTGACGGATTAATTGTTGGTTAAAACCTTATCTTAACAAATCAAAATATACTCCTATGTTTTGCAACGGAGTGTACAATTTTTTCATGTGCCTCTTTCCCTGTAACCCCCCACACCCTGAGTTCAATTACACAATCTTGCCGTTTCAAACTGTATTATTGGTCTAATTTATGGTCAAACTTAAATCTCGAAAAGCGTGTGCGCACTACATTGTGGAATGGAGGGAGTATGTTTTATGCCCACACAACATCCTAATCTGGCTTTGATACTTGCTGTGTTCCAGTATTGGCATCTAAAACATCGAGTTACAAAGATAGAAGAATGTGAGGCAATAACTCGAATCAACCAAAGTAATAAGCAACACATCAGTTTAATGATACTAAACTTGTTAATAATTGCTACTACCTCCGTCCGGGTTTATTAGGCCCCCTAGTATTTTGAGCCAAACTTTGACCATTCATCTTTAGCTAATAATAAAGGACGGAAGATTTCATAGTTCTCCATATGTCGATTTTTTGAAAAAAAATTCTCCCTACGTTGATTCTCTGATAATTTTTTTACTTTTCAAGGTGGGACTATTTGTTTCTTCGAAGCTGCATTCGATTTTCCTATACGGGGCTGCTTCTCTCGGTTGGGCCTCTGGTTGGGCCTGCATTGATGCTTAAAATTGTGTCTGACGTAGGCTAGGCAGCCAATTGAGCTATAATAATACATCGAATAATCCCTCCTTGCTTCAATGAATCAACTCTCACCAATTCATATACGTTTCAGGTTATCTGCAGCATCAACCAACCTCAATTAAAAACACGATCGAACGGTGGAGAGGCCGATAAGAAGCACAAGCAAAGCTGGGACGGTGAGGTGGTCTGAGACGAGATTGGTGGTCAAACGCGGCGGCGCGGAGGAGAGCTAGCTGGTGGCGCCGTGGCAGGGCCAGAGAATGAAGATGTGCAGTGCTCATCGGCAAGAGTCGAGGCAGCGACAGAGGCCCTCTGTGGAGGGCACAGGTGCTCAAGGTTGTGGCAGGGCGAATAGCTGCAGCAAGGAGGCCAGTGGGGGAGGCGATGCTCACCGGCAAGAGACGAGGCAGCGACGGAGGTCGCGAAGCCGGCGCTCGGGACGGCCGGCCAGATGTTTGGGAAGGTGCTGGCCGGGCGACTGCCGACGCCGCGGCTACAGGAGGCGCAACCGTCGCTCAGGACGGCCGGCTAGATGGGGAGGTGGCAGGGCGAAGAGAGATAGCCGGCCGACGCCATGGCTACAGGAGTCGAAGCCGTTGCTTGGGACGGCCGGCTAGAAGTCGTGGTGGTGTTGCTGGCGGGGCGAAGAGCTTGTCGTCCTGTGCTGGCTGTGTGTGCGTGCAGTGTGTGTGTGTGGCGGCCCCCGAGCATGCTGGCCGGCCGCTAGATCTGGCAAGCAACCGAGCAGCCACTGCACGCCGGCCGTGCAGCCCGCCGTCGCTCCCAGCCACCAGCCACCCACCGGGAGGGGCTCCACCACCACGGCACCGGGACTCCGCCCCGCCCCCTGAGCCGACAAGCAGGCCGCCGCCGCCCCAGCCGCAGCAGTAACACACACCGACGCTGCCAGAACTTCCAGCGCCACCTTTGGCAGCCGGGAAATGGCTGGGTGATGAGGTGGATGGAGAAGAGGAGGAGGAGCGGCGCTTGATGGTGAGGCAGCAGGAGGAGGAAGATCGAGGCGGAGCGGCGCTGGGTGGTGAGGAGGAGAGGAATGGCGAAGTGTAGGAGGGGCGCTCAGTGAGGATTTGTTGCTTGTTGTTGCTCTTTTAATCAATTGTTCTTGCTGTACAGTTGTACACCGACTGGAAGCGGCTAGATGCCATGCGTGCTAGCACCAAAACATCCTTTGGATTTATGTGCGATTGTTCATGGCGCTGGGTGATTATTTCACTATACCTAGCTGGCACACTTGCACTCTGATGGCAACAGTTCCAACTTAAGCCATCTGCTAATATTCATGTTACTGTGATCGAAATAAATTAAATATTATAGTTCATAGGAAAGGAGCAGAAACCTTGACTGAATATAGAGTTGTGTTGTACCTATACTGAGAAAGGTTTGTAGAGTATGAAAATATATTTCAAGATGAAACAAGTTATGATTATTAGTCATGATAGTTCTAGGAACAGCTAGAGTCAACTAGGTATTGTAATGCTGGACTAAGGATGGACCGTGCTCGGAGAAATCAAAAATCTATGGCCCTCCGTGGCATAATATATACAGCATGTTCCCATTGTGCTTTGCAGATTTTTTTTCTTGGAAGCGTACCAAGCAGGCCATATATTCAACAAAGCTCTGAAACGATGCACTATGCCTTTTCTTGAACGCCATCAGGTACATGTCAAAACCATTTTCCGTAATCGTGGAACCAAGTTTGGAGCTGAAATGGTCCCACATACAAAAAAAGGCAGAATTGAATATAGAGAGAAGTGCATATTACACCCCTCAACTCTAGCCCTAGTCTAATATACAACCCCCAACTCCAAAACCGTCTAATCTGCAACCTCCAACTCTTAAAACCGGCCAAAATTTAACCCTCCCCTCCCCTTGACCGGGTTTGACCCATTGACTGATAAACAGTAAGTTCGGAAAAAAATGAAAATTCAGAAAAATAAAATTTTAGAAAGCATTTTTTGCCTCTGGATGAACAGTATTTCAAAAAAAATTGGGAACAAAAATTTTTAAAAATAAATTCGACTTTTCACCAGTGAACAGTATTAAAAATTCAGTTTTTTACATGTACCCGGAGGTAATAAATTGGAAACAAAATTCGTCAGGATTTGTTTTTTGAATTACTGTAAACAGCGTGAACAGTATTCAAAAAAGTAAAAAAAAATCAGGAAAATCATTTTTTCACTGCGTGAACAGTGACCGAGGGAAAATTTTCGTTCCAAAAGTTCAAACTTTTTTTGAATTACTGTTCGCACGGTGGAAAAGTCGAAATTATTTTTAAAATTTTGTTCCCAACTATTTTTTGAATTTACAAATTTTTTATTTTTATTTTTCTGAATTTTCCATTTTTTTCAAATTTACTGTTCATCAGTCAACGGGTCAGACCCGGTCAAGGGGAGAGGAGGGTTGAATTTTGGCCGGTTTTAAAAGTTGGAGGTTGCAGATTAGACGGTTTTGGAGTTGGAGGTTGTATATTAGACTAGGGCTAGAGTTGAGGGGTGTAATATGCACTTCTCTCTTGAATATATGGACTTGTAAGTATGAACCTTCTTCTGTACAGAGATGTACACTACACACACGACTATACAATTTGTTAGAAAATAATTCTTCTACCCACTTTGCACCTCACTGTTTTTTAGGAAGATTGTAATCTATATTATTCTTTTGCACACATCACAATTTTTTGTATCGAGTAGATAAATTTAAAGAGCGACTGAATTTTGACTTGTACATTTTCTTATGAATAGACAATTCTCGATGGTACCATAAACTTTTTTTTGCTACCGAAGATCCTAAAAAAGTGGAGTTGAATGGAGCAAAGACAATAAGCTTCAGGCTAAGAACTCAGCAGAGCCAGGCAAAGGACAAAGGAGCCAGGAAAAAGTTGAGAACCACATATAAGCTTTAGATTAACTCTCCAAAACCAGTATCATGTTTCGAATAATTGATGTGGGTGTCTATTTTCTAGAGAAGTGTTATATGATATTCTCCCGTTGCAACGCACGGGTATATTTGCTAGTAAGACTAATGAAATATAGAATATATGCTACAAAAGGTACACTGTTGGATTTCTATTTGAAAGAGCTTTCCGAAGGTATAATTTTTGTGACATATAGTTTACATTTTATTAGTTAAATTTGTTAGTCAAACATTAGCCCAAAATGAGAGGGGGCCTACTAAACCCAGACGGAGGTAGTACATTCAAATACGGCGATAGAGAGCGTCAATAGAAAATGCCAGAATCCTCACAAGGTTATAGTAGTGTCACCAGATATTTGGGGATTACCATAGTCATAGTATCCCTGAACTTTATACCGGCTAATAGTTCTAGACTCTAGAAGCTGCCAAAGTACTGCAAAATCTACTCCCTCTTGAGGGAGTACCATTTAATTTTAAACAAAAAGTGTGGCCAGTTTACATAGGTTGCCAAGGAGATTTACTCACCCTAAAATCGGCTTTCCTTAAAACCTCCTTTGTAGACGTTTCAAACTGAGGTCTTGGAGGATTCCTTGGGGCTGCAGGTCTTGTAAGGTCAAGATCCTGTATGCAGTAGAGTTGAATAAATTGGTGTTAGAAGAGTATCATTCCAGTAGATAACAGACGGATGCTTGCATGATTAAATGATAAATGTTACCCCCTCCGTCCCAAAATGTAAGATCACTTTTGACAAATACTATAACAATATCTTCTGGTGGTTCGTGGTTTTTAGGCAATATTGGATCAGGCGAGCAATTTCAGTCTGTTTTGACAAACATCTATCCACAAAAGAGTTACTACGCTGTGTGGTAATAAACTAACTCCGCAGAATCTAGCTCACACATTTAGCCACACTTCCTGAATACTTGTATATGCTAGACTAAATCTCAAGACTGCAAAGGAATTGTGATCTCTCAAATAGTACTTGAATCACCAAAGTAACAGACAGTTATCCCTCTTACCCGGACATTGTAAGTCGAGCCACGCCTGTAATTCACATCCGGCCTGAAATCGTAGTCATCATCCTCAACCTCCTCCGTCATATGAAAGGTGCGGGCCGCGTCGTCCAACTTCTCGTTCATGCCATCGTTCAAGGAATCGAAACCGTCCATGAACCCACCATTACTACTACGCTGACCAAACTCGGGCCGACCAAAAGCACCCATTCCAGAGCCGGTGCCGTGTCTTCCAAAGGAGCTCCCGACCCCATCGAGCTTCTGGAAGAATGACTTGTCATCTGACTCAAACAGACGTTTCTCAAAGTCGTCCGCACTCTCCCCCGCGCCCTCTCCTGCGAAGCAACATCCACAGCAAACCGGCGTGTGAGAAAACAGCATCGCTAGAGCACTTTAAACATCAATTCCCCAAATATCACGCTGTCGTCATCGCAAAATGAAGGGGTTTAGCACGCGAAAGCTAGAGAAAATGTTTGATTTACACCTAGATCTCTCCTGCCGCCATCCGATTCGATATTTTGGTTCTGACGGAATGGAAAACGGGTGAGCTAGGTCCGGATGTCGGATACTGCGCGGGAGAGGAGGGAGGGGCTGGGGGTGCTTACCGGACAGGAAGGAGCGGCGGAACAAGGAGGCTGCGGCGGATGATGGGTCGGAAGTGGGCAGGCGTCGTGGAAGAGATCGTCTCAGCGCCGAGCTCGCCATCTCGCTCAGTGCCTCGTCGCCGGCGCCGCAACCCGTCACCAGAGAAGCGAAGGCAGGGATTTGGGGGTTTGGGGCTGCTTTTTCCGTTTCAGACCCCGTAGCTGGCTACCTGGGCCGGCCCGGCCCGACCCAAGGCTGAATGTACCTGGTCCAGAACGGCCCCTTTAGTAAAGGATGGGTTTTGTCTCAAAAAAAAAAGTAAAGGATGGGTTTACCCACCGATGTGGGAATATCCAAGAATGAAACTTTTAAATACTTGGTTGACCGGCTATGGAGCAAGATTCGAGGGTGGATGGAGAAAACTTGTCTGCAGCCGGTAAAGATATATTTATTAAATCAGTTGCACAAGCCATCTCTATTTTTTCGATGTCATGTTTCAAGCTGCCTCGGGGATTATGTGAGAAGCTTTCGGCTGCTATACGGTTTTTCTTTTGGGAAAGTAAGCAAGGTAAAAGGAAACCCCACTGGGTGTCTTGGGATAAGATATGTATGCCACGTTACATGGGAGGTCTTGGGTTCAGAGATTTCGAACTGTTTAACTTAGCTTTTTTGGCACGCCAGTCTTGGAGGATTCTGAGTTACCCGGAGTCGCTAAGTGCTCGTATCCTCAACGGGGTTTATTTTCCTTCCTGCTCTATCTTGGAAGCTAATTTGGGAAGCCACTCGTCCCAGATATGGCGCTCAATTTTGGAAGGAAGAGACATAATGAAGCAAGGGCTAGTAAGAAGGATTGGTAATGGGACTACAACCGGCGTTTGGACCACTAACTGGATCCCAAGACCAGAAAGAATGCATCCATTGCTGTCAAGAGTGACGAATCCACCAGAGTTAATTTCCCAACTAATTGATACTACAAACGCTAGGTGGAATTCATAATTGATCCGGGAGGTATTTCTTCCTTTTGACGCAAATGAGATCCTTCAAATTCCAATTTGTTTGAGAAACATTGACGATTATTGGTCATGGATGTTCGAGAAATCAAGGATTTTTAGTGTTAGGTCAGCCTATAAAATGATAGTGGACACGAAGCGCCGCCGTGAGGACTGGCTTGAGGAACGGGCGGGCAGTTCGAACAGAAAGGAAGAGGAGAAAACTTGGGTAAAATTATGGTAGGTATTTGTGCCTGCGAAGCTTCGTATGTTCTTGTGGAGGTTGGCTCAAAAATCAATTCCAACAGAAGATGTGCGGATGAGAAGGAATATGTCTACTACATGCACTTGTGTTGTGTGCGGCATGCCAGATTCTTGGGGTCATAGCCTACTGGAATGCACAATGGCGCGGTGCGTTTGGTGCCTAGTTGACCAGGAGCTGCTAGATGTACTGATTGACAACGCTGAGCAGAACGCTAAAAATTGGTTCTTTGCAATGCTGGAGAGATTGACGCATGAAAAGTTCATCAAAGTTTCTGTCACGTTGTGGGCTATTTGGATTGCATGTAGGAAACTAATTCATGAAGACATTAATCAAAGCCCGTTGTCTACACACCTGTTCATATCTCAGTTCATTTCAGAGTTGGGGGAGATTCAAAATAAGGGCGATGTCCAGAGAGGAGGAGCACCACCCCAAAAGCCGATCCAACAGGTGAAGAGGTGGATACCTCCGCCGAAGGGAAAATTCAAAATAAATGTTGATGCAGCGGTATTTCGAGGCCGGGGCACTGCAGCGGCTGTATGCAGGAACCACAACGGCGAATATATGGGTTCTTCGACATTTGTTATTAAAGGACTGATCGATCCGGCGAGCTTGGAGGCAATCGTGTGTCGTGAAGCGTTATTTTTGGCGGAAGACTTGGGACTCCAAGATCTAGTAATCGCATCCGCCTGCTCGACAGTGGTGAAGCATATCAAGGAGTCATCTGGAGGAAACTATGGAGGAGTGATAAAAAAAATTAGGTCTTGGCAAACTATTTTCAATTCTTGTATTTATATTCTTGAGTCTAGATTATCTAATATAGAGTCGCATAAGCTGGCTAGACATGCCCTTGGGCTTGATTAGGGTCGCCATTTCTGGTTGGGGCACCCTCATAATCCTACTGTCATCCCTGTAATTGTTACATTAAGTGAATAATTAAATCAGCATGCTTTCTCAAAAAAAGTAAAGGAAAAAGTCTAAAATAAACCTCAAACATGTAGATGGAAGCTAGATAACCCCTAAAAACGGAAGCTAGATTAAATCCTGAACTCCAAATCCTTGAAATTAACACACCAAACTTTTTAATCCCGATCTGAGGGTATTCCTAAACAAGGATTGTTGACCTCGCAGCTCAAATCCAAGATCCTGGGCTGCATCCGGGTGCTACTGGGCCGGCCCAGTAAGCAAAAAGCGTATTTTTTTCGTAACATGCCGTTTAAAAATCCCAAAAAATCAAAGACTTGTGGGAATCGAATTTGAGACCTGGCGTGGCTTAAACTAGTACTACTAGCCGGTCTGCCACTCTAACCAATGCCTCTTGCTGACAAAAATGAAGTGCCATAGTATTTAACCACATAACGCAACGTTAGGCTCGTGTGGGCCGTGTACTTTTCGGCCTAATGTTATATATATATATATATATATATATATATATATATTAAACGGGTCGCGTCGTGCTGGCACGCGGGTCTGGCCTCACAGCCCAGGCACGACCAATTTAGGCATGTGTCGGGCTAGGCCCGTGACGAGCCGAGCATGCGTGTTCACAGGCCCACGACCCACTTGGCTAGGTTTGCCTTATAGTTTTTTTGTGTGTTTTTGTCTTTTCAAGTCTCAAGACTTCTAGTAAATTGCGCAAGACCACTCTATTTGTCATTTGGGGCTACAGTTATAGAAAATAGGGGAAAACAATTTTCCTGAAAAAATGGTGGTTTCGTGTAATCCTGGTCCTAAATGTGGTGATTTTGCGCAGTTTACTAATTGACGTTGGACTGTTATATCCAAGCCATTCAAAATTTTTATAAAATAAGAAAGCTCAAGTCGGTTTGGTTATATTTGATTGATTTGAATTGGTATTTGACCTAGTGAAGGTAATGAGTTTCAAATTGGAAGGATACTTTATGTAAGTGCATCTAGTGCCACCCCTGGTTGGTTTTGGAGTATTGACGACAAACCTAATTGAGGGACTAATGTGTTTGTGAGAATTGCAGGATAACACAGGTAGAAGTCCCTCATTGATTCGGTTTTCCTACCAGAGATGACCCCTAAAAATATATGAAGACATTGAAGTCAAAGGTGGTATGTGAAGACATTCACATTGAAGACTATGATAAGAGAATACATCGCATGAAGACTATGGAGCGCGAAGACTTAGATCTTTCGTAGTTCTTTTTCTTCTTTGTTGAGTCATAGGAACCACCGTACTGTTAAGTGGGGTCCAAGAAAACCAGTCAGAATGACTGAAGTGATGCTTAACCAAAATCCTATGTCTTCGAGTGAAGACTATGAGAGCGAATCTTGTCCAGAGTTGGACAAGTCAGCTTTGCTTGTAGCCCAAGTAAAGTTGTCGTGTGTGTTTGAAATCTGACCGTTGGAACACGTGTCAGTTCCTTAGTGACCCAGGGTCATTTCGGACAAATCAGGTCGGGTTGCCTAGTGGCTATAAATAGCCCACCCCCTACAACCATAAACGGTTGGCTGCTCAGAGTTAAAGTACGGCTGTTGTTGTTTGAGAGCAACCCACCTCGAAGCCTTTGAGAGAGAATTCCTTACGAGGATAAAGTCCTAACCACCTAGAGCCAAAGAGTGTTAGGCATCACTTAAGTCGTCCTGTCTGTGTGATCTGAAGACTTATTACACTTGAGGACTGTGAATCGTTCAGCCGGTTAGGCGTCGCGTTCTGAGCATCCAAGAGTCATTGTGGATCGCCGGTGAACGAAGTCTGTGAAGGTTTGGGAGTCTACCTGGAAGACTTACCAGAGTGATTGGGCGAGGTCTGCGTGACCTTAGCTCAAGGGGAATACGGTGAGGACTAAGGGTTCTGAGCTGCGTGTTCAGGACTGGGTGTCCGGGACTGTGTGTCCTCAGATTTAAATACCTAGCTGCCCTAACCAGACGTACAATTGTCACAGCAACTGGAACTGGTCCAACAAATCATTGTCTTCAACGAGTCACTGGTTTCATCCTGCCCTTCCCTTTACTTACTGTTGGTCCTTGTGAAGTCATTGCATGATTGCATTATCTTTTGTCTTCACTGAGTGACTGCTTGTTCTGATTGGCTTCACGATATCTTCCTACCTGATCCCTACTGCCTAGCTGCTCTTAGTCATTGTGCTTTCACTTCGTTGATTACCTGACTAAGGTTTGCCTAGTGTAGTCTACCTTCCGCTGCGTGGTAATAGGTTTACTTCTATCGTTTGTCTTCAAAACTTCCCTGTTTAGAAGACTTTCATAAAAATCGCCTATTCACCTCCCTCTAGTCGATCACTAGCACTTTCAATTGGTATCAGAGCAAGGTACTCCCTTGTTCTGTGTGATTCGGTTTAACCACCTGGAGTTTTAGCTATGTCGACTGCAGGGATAATCAAAGTCTCCGCTGCGTGCCCCGTCTTCGATGGAACTGAATATCCCTACTAGAAGAATAAGATGCGCATGCATCTTGAAGCCATTGATTTCGACCTATGGTATGTCGTCAAGAACGGCGTTCCCAAGGCTGGAGAAGGTGTCACTGCTGCTGATGTCAAGAAGTTCGTTCAACTGGACTCTACTGCCAAGAATATCATTCGTGGTCATCTGACCAAAGGACAGTATGGCCGTGTGAGTGCGTTGGAGACTTCCAAGCTAGTCTGGGACTGGCTCTCCAAGGTCAACGAAGGCGTCTCCACCCAGAGAGATCAGAGAATCAGTGTCCTTCGCACCCTCTTCAACCGCTTCAAGAAAAATGACAATGAGAATGTTCAGCTCACGTTTGATCGACTCACTGACATCATAAATGAGCTTCAAGCCCTCGGAGCCACTGAGATCACCAAGCATGAAGTCGTCAAGACACTCCTAAGATCACTTGACAGTTCGTTTGACACCCTAGCCCTGATGATTCAAGAACGCCCTGATTTCAAGACACTCGATCCGTCTGACATACTTGAGAGGCTCAACACACACGAGTTTCAACTTTCTGAGAAAAGAGACATCTACGGTCCCAACTATGGGCGAACTCGTGCCTTGAAGGCAAAAGCTGTCTCCTCATCTGACGAAGAATCTGACAACAGTTCTGATGATCATGAAGACATTGGAAAGGAGCTCGCTATGCTTGTGAAGAAGTTCCAAAAATTCACCAAGAAGAAAGGGTTCAGAAAGTCTTCACGATCAAGCTCAAGGAATGATGAAGGTTCTGCTCATGACTACAAGAAGAGAACATGTCACAAGTGCAAGAAACCTGGCCACTACATCTCTGAGTGACCACAGTGGGACAATGAGAACAACAAGAAGAAGAAGAGCAAAGAGTATGATTCTGACGACAAGAAGAAGAAGAAATACTCAAAGTCTTCTTCCAAGTCTTCCTCAAAGTCTTCATCACACAAGAAGAACTCATCTGGCAAGGCACGTGCATTTGTTGGCAAGGAAATGGATTCTGAGGAGGAGTCTGCTTCTGAGGAGGCGGAGGTGGAGTTTGAGGAGGAGTCCGATTCTGGCGTTGCGAGTCTGGCTACAGCATACGTTGCCAAGTCCATCTTCAACACTGAAGACAATGACTTCATCACCGACACCGATGCGAATGACAAGGACTACTCCGCTCCTTCCTACTGCTTCATAGCACTCGGTGCCAAGGTAAACACACGCACTACTCACTATCAAACATCCAGTGACGATGAATCTGATTGTGATTCCAAACCTAGCTACAAAACACTTGCTAAAATTGCAACTGAACAACAGAAAGCTATGGAACATATTCAAAAACTGTTAGACAAAAGCGATGATCTGTTAGATGCTGAAATGACTCGATTGCAGTCCTTAATTGAAGACATAAAAAATCTTCACGTTAAGTATGAGGAACTTGAAAGTCGTCATGAAACTCTCTCAACAACTCATGAAAGGCTTTCTTATGATTATCTTCAAAGGAAGCAAGACCTTGAGAAATTGAGAGCGGCTCATGAAGATCTTCAAAAGAAAAACGAGTCACTTCGCGCCAAACAGATCAGTTCAGCTCAGGAAGGATTTGAACCATCATGTCTTAAATGCATTGAGCGTGATAACGCTACTTCTGTTGTTGAATGTTCTACTGCTGCTACTGTTGCAATATCTTCACCTGTTGATGTGGTAACTAACCCCTCTCCTGAGGATACCACTGCTATTGCTGATGAGAATGCTAGGTTGAAGACACTACTTGAAACAGGGATGTACAAAAGTCTCAAAGGGCATCAGACACTATGTGATGTCCTCAAAAGGCAGATCCTGAACCGAAACCCTAGGAAAGAGGGTACTGGATTCGAAAGGAAAATAAATGCCTATGGCTCTTACTGGAAACCTGAGCAGTACCCCAAAACCACATGGGTTGCTGCAAAGGAACCTTCAGTGGATCCATCCACCCTATCTGGCTTCACTTGTGCTAATCCCGTTGTTATTGATGAATCCTTTGATGCGAACTACAAACTGTTTAAGAATCAGAATGGTGAAGTGTTTGCCAGGTATATTGGTACTAACTGCAGGAATGGACCGCCTATGAAGAAGATCTGGGTGCCGAAAAGGTGTTTGGAGAATCTTCCTGTGAATGTCATCATGACACCACAGGTGAAGAAGACAAACCCCATACCACAGGCTTCATATGGTCCAAAGGCTTCATACAGACAGAGGACTCACCGGAGTCGCACTAACGCAAATGTTTTGCAGGGAAGCCATACTCAGGCCTATGAATATGAGCGCGGTTCATCAAACCACCATGTTCATAAGACCAAGAACTATTCTGCTTATTCTTATGAGTACTATTGTCCACCTGCAAGACTTTTTGCTAGGGCTCCAAAGCCAAAGTTCTCAGATGCTGCACTTAGACTCATTGCTTCAAAGCCACCCTTGAAGATGTGGGTGGCTAAGAAAGCTTAACTCTCTTTTGCAGGGAAAGGTCTCCAGCAGAAAACCAAAATCGTCTGACGCTATTGTTGGGGACCTTAAACATCTTGTAGGGCGCAAGATCAAATGCCCAAATGGTCTTATTATGTACTTTGTTCCTGAATCGCTTGCTACTCGCCCTATCAGTTCAAATCTCGATTTAAGCTTTCATAACCCACTGATTCGTCAAATGTTTTTGCTTCACAACTCTCTTCGTGAAGCCTATCCCCCTAACTGCACTGTAGGGTATGACACCAGCAGCTTCAGAATGGATTATTGATAGTGGGTGTACCAATCACATGACTGGCAAGAGAAGCCTTCTTATGGACTCAACCTTACGTCCATCCGACAAAAATCACATCACACTTGCTGACACAGGTAAAAGTAAGGTATTGGGTCTAGGTAGAGTTGCAATCTCAAAGGATCAACACATGGATAAAGTCATGCTTGTTGAATCCCTTGGCTTCAACTTAATGTCTGTCTCAATGCTTTGCGATTTAAACATGATTGTGATGTTTGGAAAATATCGTTGCCTTGTTCTAATGGAATCTGACAAGTCTCTAGTGTTTGAAGGGTATCGGAAAGATGATTTGTACGTGGTAGATTTCTCAGCAGGACCACAACTTGCCGTATGTCTTCTAGCAAAAGCTTCAGAATGCTGGCTCTGGCATCGGAGGCTAGGGCATGCTGGCATGAGGAACCTGCACACCCTTGCAAAGAAGAAGCATGTCATAGGCATCGAGGGCGTCAAGTTCAAGAAAGATCACTTATGCGGTGCCTGTGAAGCGGGAAAGATGACAAGGGCCAAGCATCCCTCGAAGACAATCATGACAACGACTCGACCCTTCGAACTGCTCCACATGGATCTTTTCGGTCCCATTCATTACTCAACTCTTACTACTACTGCTTGTCTCTATGGCTTTGTCATTGTTAATGATTATTCTAGATATACTTGGGTGCATATAATCCTCTACAAGACTGAAGTGCAGGATGTCTTCAGACGCTTCGCCAATCGAGCAATGAACAACTATGGCGCCAAGATAAAGCACATCAGAAATGACAATGGCACTGAATTCAAGAACACTGGCCTTGATACATATCTTGATACTTTGGGCATCACACATGAATTCTCAGCTCCGTACACGCCACAACAGAATGGCGTCGTCGAACGCAAGAACAAAACACTTATTGAGATGGCCCGAACGATGCTTGATGAATACAAGACTCCAAGGAAATTCTGGCCTGAAGCCATTGATACTTCATGCCATACAATCAACCGTGTTTATCTTCACAAGCTTCTGAACAAGACATCTTATGAGCTCCTTACTGGCAAGAAGCCAAATGTCAGTTACTTCAGAGTATTTGGCGCCAAGTGCTGGATCAAGGATCCACATCATACTTCAAAATTTGCACCAAAAGCACATGAGGGTTTTATGCTTGGATATGGAAAGGATTCGCACTCCTACAGAGTCTTCAATATCTTTCATTACAAAGTGGTTGAAACAGTAGATGTGTGGTTCGATGAAACTAACGGCTCACAAAGAGAGCACCTGCCAAATGTGCTAGATGAAGTTCCATCCAGTGAATCAATCAAACTCATGGGAACTGGAGAAATCATACCTTCTGAAGCTCAACCTGAAGAGGAACTTATCATCTCCGCACCTGATCAACCTGAAGACATGTTGGGTTTCATAGTAATTTCAAAAAATTTCCTACGCACACGCAAGATCATGGTGATGCATAGCAACGAGAGGGGGAGAGTGTGATCTACGTACCCTTGTAGATCGACAACGGAAGCGTTAACTTGGTTGATGTAGTCGTACGTCTCCACGGCCCGACCGATCAAGCACCGAAACTACGGCACCTCCGAGTTCTAGCACACGTTCAGCTCGATGACGATCCCCGGACTCCGATCCAGCAAAGTGTCAGGGAAGAGTTCCGTCAGCACGACGGCATGGTGACGATCTTGATGTACTACCGTCGCAGGGCTTCGCCTAAGCACCGCTACAATATTATCGAGGACTATGGTGGAAGGGGGCACCGCACACGGCTAAGAATATGATCACGTGGATCAACTTGTGTCTCTACGGGTGCCCCTTGCCTCTGTATATAAAGGCTCAAAGGGGGGGCCGGCCGGCCAAGAGGAGGCACGCCAGGAGGAGTCCTACTCCCTCCGGGAGTAGGACTCCCCCCCCCTTCTAGTTGGAATAGGATTCGCGGAGGGGGAAAAGAGGAGAGAGAGAGGAGGAAGGGGAGTCGGCCCCTTCTCCTTGTCCTATTCGGACCAAGGGGGGGGGGGAGGGGCGCGCGGCCCATCTCTGGCCACCTCTCCTCTCTTCCACTAAGGCCCACTAAGGCCCATATACCTCCCGGGGGTTCCGGTAACCTCCCGGTACTCCGGTAAAATCCTGATTTCACCCGGAACACTTCCGATATCCAAACATAGGCTTCCAATATATCAATATTTATGTCTCGACCATTTCGAGACTCCTCGTCATGTCCGTGATCACATCCGGGACTCCGAACAAACTTCAGTACATCAAAATGCATAAACTCATAATATAACTGTCATCGTAACCTTAAGCGTGCGGACCCTACGGGTTCGAGAACAATGTAGACATGACCAAGACACGTCTCTGGTCAATAACCAATAGCGGAACCTGGATGCTCATATTGGCTCCTACATATTCTACGAAGATCTTTTATTGGTCAGACCGCATAACAACATACGTTGTTCCCTTTGTCATCGGTATGTTACTTGCCCGAGATTCGATCGTCGGTATCCCATACCTAGTTCAATCTCGTTACCGGCAAGTCTCTTTACTCGTTCCGTAATACATCATCCCGCAACTAACTCATTAGTTGCAATGCTTGCAAGGCTTCAGTGATGTGCATTACCGAGAGGGCCCAGAGATACCTCTCCGACAATCGGAGTGACAAATCCTAATATCGAAATACGCCAACCCAACATGTACCTTTGGAGACGCCTGTAGAGCTCCTTTATAATCACCCAGTTACGTTGTGATGTTTGGTAGCATACAAAGTGTTCCTCCGGCAAACGGGAGTTGCATAATCTCATAGTCATAGGAACATGTATAAGTCATGAAGAAAGCAATAGCAACATACTAAACGATCGGGTGCTAAGCTAATGGAATGGGTCATGTCAATCAGATCATTCAACTAATGATGTGATCCCGTTAATCAAATGACAACTCTTTGTCCATGGTTAGGAAACATAACCATCTTTGATTAACGAGCTAGTCAAGTAGAGGCATACTAGTGACACTCTGTTTGTCTATGTATTCACACATGTATTATGTTTCCGGTTAATACAATTCTAGCATGAATAATAAACATTTATCATGATATAAGGAAATAAATAATAACTTTATTATTGCCTCTAGGGCATATTTCCTTCAGTCTCCCACTTGCACTAGAGTCAATAATCTAGATTACACAGTAATGATTCTAACACCCATGGAGCCTTGGTGTTGATCATGTTTTGCTCGTGGAAGAGGCTTAGTCAACGGGTCTGCTACATTTAGATCCGTATGTATCTTGCAAATCTCTATGTCTCCCACCTGGACTAGATCCCGGATGGAATTGAAGCGTCTCTTGATGTGCTTGGTTCTCTGGTGAAATCTGGATTCCTTCGCCAAGGCAATTGCACCAGTATTGTCACAAAAGATTTTCATTGGACCCGAAGCACTAGGTATGACACCTAGATTGGATATGAACTCCTTCATCCAGACTTCTTCGTTTGCTGCTTCCGAAGCAGCTATGTACTCCGCTTCACATGTAGATCCCGCCACGACGCTTTGTTTAGAACTGCACCAACTGACAGCTCCACCGTTTAATGTAAACACGTATCCGGTTTGCGATTTAGAATCGTCCGGATCAGTGTCAAAGCTTGCATCAACGTAACCGTTTACGATGAGCTCTTTGTCACCTCCATATACGAGAAACATATCCTTAGTCTGTTTCAGGTACTTCAGGATGTTCTTGACCGCTGTCCAGTGATACACTCCTGGATTACTTTGGTACCTCCCTGCCAGACTTATAGCAAGGCACACATCAGGTCTGGTACACAGCATTGCATACATGATAGAGCCTATGGCTGAAGCATAGGGAACATCTTTCATTTTCTCTCTATCTTCTGCAGTGGTCGGGCATTGAGTCTGACTCAACTTTACACCTTGTAACACAGGCAAGAACCCTTTCTTTGCTTGATCCATTTTGAACTTCTTCAAAACTTTGTCAAGGTATGTGTTTTGTGAAAGTCCAATTAAGCGTCTTGATCTATCTCTATAGATCTTAATGCCTAATATGTAAGCAGCTTCACTGAGGTCTTTCATTGAAAAACTCTTATTCAAGTATCCCTTTATGCTATCCAGAAATTCTATATCATTTCCAATCAATAATATGTCATCCACATATAATATCAGAAATGCTACAGAGCTCCCACTCACTTTCTTGTAAATACAGGCTTCTCCGAAAGTCTGTATAAAACCAAATGCTTTGATCACACTATCAAAGCGTTTATTCCAACTCCGAGAGGCTTGCACCAGTCCATAAATGGATCGCTGGAGCTTGCACACTTTGTTAGCTCCCTTTGGATCGACAAAACCTTCTGGTTGCATCATATACAACTCTTCTTCCAGAAATCCATTCAGGAATGCAGTTTTGACATCCATCTGCCAAATTTCATAATCATAAAATGCGGCAATTGCTAACATGATTCGAAGAGACTTAAGCATCGCTACGGGTGAGAAGGTCTCATCGTAGTCAATCCCTTGAACTTGCCGAAACCCTTTTGCGACAAGTCGAGCTTTGTAGACAGTAATATTACCGTCGACATCAGTCTTCTTCTTAAAGATCCATTTATTCTCTATGGCCCGCCGATCAACGGGCAAGTCAACCAAAGTCCACACTTTGTTCTCATACATGGATCCCATCTCAGATTTCATGGCTTCAAGCCATTTTGCGGAATCTGGGCTCACCATCGCTTCTTCATAGTTCATAGGTTCATCATGATCTAGTAGCATGACTTCCAGAACAGGATTACCGTACCACTCTGGCGCAGATCTCACTCTGGTTGATCTACGAGTTTCAGTAGTATCTTGTTCTGAAGTTTCATGATCATTATCATTAGCTTCCTCACTAATTGGTGTAGGTGTCACAGAAATAGTTTTCTGTGATGCACTACTTTCCAATAAGGGAGCAGGTACAGTTACCTCGTCAAGTTCTACTTTCCTCCCACTCACTTCTTTCGAGAGAAACTCCTTCTCCAGAAAGTTTCCGAACTTAGCAACAAAAGTCTTGCCTTCGGATCTGTGATAGAAGGTGTATCCAATAGTCTCCTTTGGATATCCTATGAAGACACATTTCTCCGATTTGGGTTCGAGCTTATCAGGTTGAAGCTTTTTCACATAAGCATCGCAGCCCCAAACTTTCAGAAACGACAACTTTGGTTTCTTGCCAAACCATAGTTCATAAGGCGTCGTCTCAACGGATTTTGATGGTGCCCTATTTAACGTGAATGCGGCCGTCTCCAAAGCATAACCCCAAAATGATAGCGGTAAATCAGTAAGAGACATCATAGATCGCACCATATCTAGTAAAGTACGATTACGATGTTCGGACACACCATTACGCTGTGGTGTTCCGGGTGGCGTGAGTTGCGAAACTATTCCGTATTGTTTCAAATGTACACCAAACTCGTAACTCAAATATTCGCCTCCACGATCAGATCGTAGAAACTTTATTTTCTTGTTACGATGATTTTCAACTTCACTCTGAAATTCTTTGAACTTCTCAAACGTTTCAGACTTATGTTTCATTAAGTAGATATACCCATATCTGCTTAAGTCATCTGTGAAGGTGAGAAAATAACGATATCCGCCACGAGCCTCAATATTCATCGGACCACATACATCTGTATGTATGATTTCCAACAAATCTGTTGCTCTCTCCATAGTACCGGAGAACGGCGTTTTAGTCATCTTGCCCATGAGGCACGGTTCGCAAGTACCAAGTGATTCATAATCAAGTGGTTCCAAAAGTCCATCAGTATGGAGTTTCTTCATGCGCTTTACACCGATATGACCTAAACGGCAGTGCCACAAATAAGTTGCACTATCATTATCAACTCTGCATCTTTTGGCTTCAACATTATGAATATGTGTGTCACTACTATCGAGATTCAATAAGAATAGACCATTCTTCAAGGGTGCATGACCATAAAAGATATTACTCATATAAATAGAACAACCATTATTCTCTGATTTAAATGAATAACCGTCTCGCATCAAACAAGATCCAGATATAATGTTCATGCTTAATGCTGGCACCAAATAACAATTATTTAGGTCTAATATTAATCCCGAAGGTAGATGTAGAGGTAGGCGCCGACCGCGATCACATCGACTTTGGAACCGTTTCCCACGCGCATCGTCACCTCGTCCTTAGCCAATCTTCGCTTAATCCGTAGTCCCTGTTTCGAGTTGCAAATATTAGCAACAGAACCAGTATCAAATACCCAGGTGCTACTGCGAGCATTAGTAAGGTACACATCAATAACATGTATATCACATATACCTTTGTTCACCTTGCCATCCTTCTTATCCGCGAAATACTTGGGGCAGTTCCGCTTCCAGTGACCAGTCTGCTTGCAGTAGAAGCACTCAGTTTCAGGCTTAGGTCCAGACTTGGGTTTCTTCTCTCGAGCAGCAACTTGCTTGCTGTTCTTCTTGAAGTTCCCCTTCTTCTTCCCTTTGCCCTTTTTCTTGAAACTAGTGGTCTTGTTGACCATCAACACTTGATGCTCCTTCTTGATTTCTACCTTCGCAGCTTTCAGCATTGCGAAGAGCTCGGGAATAGTCTTATTCATCCCTTGCATATTATAGTTCATCACGAAGCTCCTGTAGCTTGGTGGAAGTGATTGGAGAATTCTATCAATGACGCTATCATCCGGAAGATTAACTCCCAGTTGAATCAAGTGATTACAATACCCAGACATCTTGAGTATATGCTCACTGACAGAACTGTTCTCCTCCATCTTGCAGCTATAGAACTTATTGGAGACTTCATATCTCTCAATCTGGGCATTTGCTTGAAATATTAACTTCAACTCCTGGAACATCTCATATGCCCCATGACATTCAAAACATCGTTGAAGTCCTGGTTCTAAGCCGTAAAGCATGGCACATTGAACTATCGAGTAGTCATCAGCTTTGCTCTGCCAGGCGTTCATAACATCTGGTGTTGCTCCAGCAGCAGCCCTGGCACCCAGCGGTGCTTTCAGGACGTAATTCTTCTATGCAGCAATGAGGATAATCCTCAAGTTACGGACCCAGTTCGTGTAATTGCTACCATCATCTTTCAACTTTGCTTTCTCAAGGAACGCATTAAAATTCAACGGAACAACAGCACGGGCCATCTATCTACAATCAAACATACATAAGCAAGATACTATCAGGTACTAAGTTCATGATAAATTTAGGTTCAATTAATCATATTACTTAAAGAACTCCCACTTAGATAGACATCTCTCTAATCCTCTAAGTGATTACGTGATCCAAGTCAACTAAACCATGTCCGATCATCACGTGAGATGGAGTAGTTTCGTTGGTGAACATCACTATGTTGATCATATCTACTATATGATTCACGCTCGACCTTTCGGTCTCTGTGTTCCGAGGCCATATCTGTATATGCTTGGCTCGTCAAGTATAACCTTAGTATTCCGCGTGTGCAACTGTTTTGCACCCATTGTATTTGAACGTAGAGCCTATCACACCCGATCATCACGTGGTGTCTCAGCACGAAGAACTTTCGCAACGGTGCATACTCAGGGAGAACACTTCTTGATAATTAGTGAGAGATCATCTTATAATGCTACCGTCAATCAAAGCAAGATAACATGCATAAAAGATAAACATCACATGCAATCAATATAAGTGATATGATATGGCCATCATCATCTTGTGCTTGTGATCTCCATCTCCGAAGCACCGTCGTGATCACCATCGTCACCGGCGCGACACCTTGATCTCCATCGCCGCATCGTTGTCGTCTTGCCAATCTTATGCTTCCACGACTATCGCTACCGCTTAGTGATAAAGTAAAGCATTACAGCGCGATTGCATTGCATACAATAAAGCGACAACCATATGGCTCCTGCCAGTTGCCGATAACTCGGTTACAAAACATGATCATCTCATACAATAAAATTTAGCATCATGTCTTGACCATATCACATCACAACATGCCCTGCAAAAACAAGTTAGACGTCCTCTACTTTGTTATTGCAAGTTTTACGTGGCTGCTACGGGCTTAAGCAAGAACCAATCTTACCTACGCATCAAAACCACAATGATAGTTTGTCAAGTTGGTGCTGTTTTAACCTTCGCAAGGACCGGGCGTAGCCACACTCGGTTCAACTAAAGTTGGAGAAACTGTCACCCGCTAGCCACCTTTGTGCAAAGCACGTCGGGAGAACCGGTCTCGCGTAAGCGTACGCGTAATGTCGGTCCGGGCCGCTTCGTCCAACAATACCGCCGAACCAAAGTATGACATGCTAGTAAGCAATATGACTTATATCGCCCACAACTCACTTGTGTTCTACTCGTGCATATAACATCAACACATAAAACCTAGGCTCGGATGCCACTGTTGGGTTTCGTAGTAATTTTAAAAAAATTCCTACGCACACGCAAGATCATGGTGATGCATAGCAACGAGAGGGGGAGAGTGTGATCTACGTACCCTTGTAGATCGACAACGGAAGCATTAACTTGGTTGATGTAGTCGTACGTCTCCACGGCCCGATCGATCAAGCACCGAAACTACGGCACCTCCGAGTTCTAGCACACGTTCAGCTCGATGACGATCCCCGGACTCCGATCCAGCAAAGTGTCGGGGAAGAGTTCCGTCAGCACGACGGCGTGGTGACGATCTTGATGTACTACCGTCGCAGGGCTTCGCCTAAGCACCGCTACAATATTATCGAGGACTATGGTAGAAGGGGCACCGCACACGGCTAAGAATATGATCACGTGGATCAACTTGTGTCTCTAGGGGTGCCCCTTGCCTCCGTATATAAAGGCTCAAAGGGGGGGGCGGCCGGCCAAGAGGAGGCGCGCCAGGAGGAGTCCTTCCCCCCCTTTTCTAGTTGGAATAGGATTCGCGGAGGCGGAAAAGAGGAGAGAGAGAGAGGAGGAAGGGGGGCCGGCCCCTTCTCCTTGTCCTATTCGGACCAAGGGGGGGAAGGGCGCGCGGCCCATATCTGGCCACCTCTCCTCTCTTCCACTAAGGCCCACTAAGGCCCATATACCTCCCGGGGGTTCCGGTAACCTCCTGGTACTCCGGTAAAATCCCGATTTCACCCGGAACACTTCCGATATCCAAACATAGGCTTCCAATATATCAATCTTTATGTCTCGATCATTTTGAGACTCCTCGTCATGTCCGTGATCACATCCGGGACTTCGAACAAACTTCGGTACATCAAAATGCATAAACTCATAATATAACTGTCATCGTAACCTTAAGCGTGCGGACCCTACAGGTTCGAGAACAATGTAGACATGACCGAGACACGTCTCTGGTCAATAACCAATAGCGGAACCTGGATGCTCATATTGGCTCCTACATATTCTACGAAGATCTTTTATCGGTCAGACCGCATAACAACATACGTTGTTCCCTTTGTCATCGGTATGTTACTTGCCCGAGATTCGATCGTCGGTATCCCATACCTAGTTCAATCTCGTTACCGGCAAGTCTCTTTACTCATTCCGTAATACATCATCCCGCAACTAACTCATTAGTTGCAATGCTTGCAAGGCTTCAGTGATGTGCATTACCGAGAGGGCCCAGAGATACCTCTCCGACAATCGGAGTGACAAATCCTAATATCGAAATACGCCAACCCAACATGTACCTTTGGAGACACCTGTAGAGCTCCTTTATAATCACCCAATTACGTTGTGACGTTTGGTAGCACACAAAGTGTTCCTCCGGCAAACGGGAGTTGTATAATCTCATAGTCATAGGAACATGTATAAGTCATGAAGAAAGCAATAGCAACATACTAAACGATTGGGTGCTAAGCTAATGGAATGGGTCATGTCAATCAGATCATTCAACTAATGATGTGATCCCGTTAATCAAATGACAACTCTTTGTCCATGGTTAGGAAACATAACCATCTTTGATTAACGAGCTAGTCAAGTAGAGGCATACTAGTGACACTCTGTTTGTCTATGTATTCACATATGTATTATGTTTCCGGTTAATACAATTCTAGCATGAATAATAAACATTTATCATGATATAAGGAAATAAATAATAACTTTATTATTGCCTCTAGGGCATATTTCCTTCAAGACAATGCTCAGCCTGAAGACAATTCCTCTAACAATGACAATGATCAGCAAGAGTAAAATCTTCGTCCTGTACATCCTCGTGTTGCAAATGAAGTGCAGATTGAGAGAATAATCGATAGCATCAATGCACCAGGTCCACTCACTCGGTCAAGGGCAACACAGCTAGCAAATTTTTGTGGGCACTTTGCATTCGTCTCAATAACAGAACCCAAGAAAGTAGAAGAAGCCTTCATGGAACCTGAATGAATTCAAGCTATGCAAGAAGAGTTTCAACAGTTTGAGATGAATAATGTATGGGAACTGGTTAAGCGTCCTGATCCTCGGAAGCACAATATAATAGGCACCAAATGGATATATCGCAACAAGCAAGATGAGCATGGTCAAATTGTCAGAAACAAAGCTCGTCTCGTTGCTCAAGGATACACTCAAGTTGAAGGGATTGACTTCGATGAAACATTTGCTCCTGTGGCTCGACTTGAAGCCATACGCATACTGCTGGCCAATGCAAATCATCATAACATACTTCTATATCAAATAGATGTGAAGAGCGCTTTTCTTAATGGCAAGATTGAAGAAGAAGTGTATGTTGCACAACCGCCTGGCTTTGAAGATCCAAAACATCCTGACATGGTATACAAGCTCAACAAGGCACTATATGGCCTCAAACAAGCTCATCGGGCTTGGTATGACACACTCAAAGACTTCCTGAAGAGCAAAGGCTTCAAATCTGGTTCCCTCGACCCCACTCTTTTCACGAAGACATGTGATGGTGAACTGTTTGTGTGCCAAATATATGTGGATGACATTATCTTCGGCTGCACCAATCAGAAATACAGTGAAGAGTTTGGATATATGATGCAAGAGCAATATCAGATGTCCATGATGGGTGAGCTGAAGTTCTTCCTTGGTCTTCAAATACGCCAGCAACGCAACGGCATCTTTATATCTCAAGAGAAGTATGTCAAAGATTGCCTGAAGAAGTTTGGTATGCAAGACTGCAAAGGCTTCACGACACCGATGCCAGCAAAACATCATCTGGGTCCCGACGATAATGGTAAAGAGTTCGATCAAAAGGTATACCGCTCCATGATTGTTCATTACTTTATCTATGTGCATCTAGGCCAAATATTATGCTTAGTGTTTGCATGTGTGCTCGATTCCAAGCGGCACCAAAGGAATCGCATCACTTAGCTGTGAAGCGAATTCTTCGATATTTGGCTTACACCCCAACTCTAGGATTATGGTATCCAAAGGGCTCAGAGTTTGATCTGGTTGGATTCTCGGATGCTGATTATGCTGGCGACAAGATGGATCGCAAGTCTACATCAGGCACATGTCATTTTCTGGGACGATCACTTGTATGTTGGTCTTCAAAGAAGCAGAACTGTGTATCTCTCTCCACTGCTGAATCTGAATACATTGCTGCTGGATCTTGCTGCGCTCAACTTCTGTGGATGAAGCAAACACTCAAAGACTATGGCATTCATCTGAAGCAAGTGCCACTCTACTGCGACAACGAAAGCGCCATCAAGATTGCCAACAACCCAGTTCAGCACTCGAAGACAAAGCACATTGAGATTCGTCATCACTTTCTCAGAGATCATGTTGTGAAGGAAGATATTGATATCATACACGTCAACATTGAAGAGCAATTGGCAGATATCTTCACCAAGCCCTTGGATGAGAAGAGATTTTGCAAGTTACGGTGTGAGCTAAATATCTTGGAATCCTCAAATGTCCTGTGATCAAGCACACATCCTAACACTTATGCATATTGATGACTTAGATGTGCAACACACGAAGTAAAGTATATCTTCAATCAATGAAGACATACATTCTAAGTGTGAATACATTAATGAGGAATTTGACTTCGGAGCGCCACGATAATTGTGCGCCGTGTCCGGGTCTAATACTTCCTATACGGTGGGTAACGCCACCACCAAATGCTCTGTTTGAAGTATTTCACTCATGGCGTTACATTTGCTATGTCTTCACATTTGGTTTGGCTTCAATCTCAACATGTCTTCATGATTATCTTCATTATGTTGATCACATATATATATATATACACTAGTGTTCTGTCCTCTACAGCATTCACTTATAGCTATGTCTTCTTGTTGAATCTTTTGAACTAAGTGAATGTGATCGGACCCTAACCTCTCTACGCTTTCTATCTCAAACTCTATCTCTCCAAATCATATGCATTCTATTGAAACTGTCGAATGTCTTCTCTGCGTCCTTGTCAGCAGAAGATATAGAGACAAACATTAAGTCTGGTTTCAATGCTAATTCCTTCACCTGAAACCCGGATAAGTGGGAACGACCATCCGACAATCCAGGCGTGCGTGGGAACGTGGAACAACCTCTGATATGCTGCATGATGGCCACGTGTTCCTCAGATGTGAATCGCTAGGGGCACCTGTGTAATAACACTGAGCCGTCCCTGTCCCTATAAATACACGCCTCACCTCAGTCATTATCCTTTCTTCCACTCTCGCACGAACCCTAGCGCCACCGCTAGCCCTCGACGACGCCGGCGACGAAGCGCTTAGCTGCCGCAACCTCTCCGACGCCGTCTTCACGCCGACCGCGGACATCGTCTTCTCCGCCGTCGCCGTAGGTGTCCTCCGTCGCCAAGTTAGGGCACGGACGATCAAACTTCTCGGCCTCCTCTTCCACTCCATCTAGCAGTTCTTCGTGTGGTAAATAAAACTTCCTTTTTACGGCCACTTTGATCCTATAGATTCGTCACTTTCTACCACAAGCAGTTTCTATTCACACAAGTTGGATCTATTTCGTACTGCATCTCATAATATGCCTAGTATATTCACTTATGCTTCACAAAGTAGTTAGATTCCTCACTTGTACTGATCCGTGGATTCGTACAAATCTGGAACCAACTCCTTATCTATGAGTGAATGTCTTCGCACGATGAGGTCAATGTCTTCTAAACTGATTTATCTTTAAAATCTTCTGAGAATGCATATGACCTCTTCCCCTTCCCCCGCACCTTAATGCTGTCACAGGTACATGTCCGTGGGAGAATCCCTTGGTTCTCATAGTCTGCATTCATTTGCAGAATTCTTACAGCATCATATAAATTCTCTCGAAGCCAGTTCCTGTTTGTCCAGCAAGCGAAAGCCTTTGAAGCCTTTGAACGTATTGAAGCCATTCAGTTTAAAGTTCATGGCTGCAGAGAAATCAGCAAGGAAGGGTGGCAGAAAGCGTCGAGGAGAAACATCAAGAGATCTGCCCGATGACCTCTCAGAGCTGTACAAGACAGATCCTGAAGAGGATTGCAATCAGCGCAAGACACGAATCTAATGGATTCGACGATATTGGGCAGAACAGTGGTTCAAGTATAGGTTTGTGACAAAGGAATATGCTGAGAAGAATGCCATCAAGCGACCATGGGGAGACATCCTATACAGAAATCTTCAACCCAGGTCCAGAGATGAAGCCATTGAACAAGGCTTCTATCCCTGCATGGTTCGTGGACCACAGCCTGCGGATGCTGACCCATCGTCACTGCTATGGTGTCGTGACGACAATCTGTTCAAGCGCAACTTCCAGTTTGCCCAGAATTCGGCGAAGCAGAATCAGAAGTCATTGGGACTAGACTTCAACCCTGGTCCCTCTGCTCCCCGTGCCGATGGCACCCGCGAAGCTGAACCCAATCTTGTTGGGCCCTTCTACAACCTGGAAGGTCTCATCACTCATATCGTGGTTCAAGGGACAGCCGTGGATGAGCCTGCAGATGACGCTGAATCTGATGAAGCGCCTGCAGCGCCGAAGCCAAAGAAACTGAAGCAGCCTAAAGCTTCAAAGCCTGCCTCAGCACCAAAAATCTCACGGGCGAAGCCACTGGCTACTGCACCTCCTGAAGACAGTGTGCAGTCTGAAAATCTGTCACGCATCTCCAAGCCCCAGAAAGTCAAGATGCCTCTACCACACACCAGCCAAGAACTGACTACTGCTGCTATTCTATGTAACGATGCCATTGATATGTCCAGTGATGAAGATCTTGCAGATGACGCTCTTGAGCAACTGATCAAGAGCAAAGAAGAAGCAGAAATCTTCAACAATTTGCCTCTCTTTGACGTGGCAATCATCCACGACTTCATCAATGAGTGGTTTGACACGCCCAACCTCAGCTTTGAAGATCTGCAACTTCCCATTGGCCTCAGTGTTGCCTTCCATGGCGCCATTGCTTCAGAGTTAGCTATAGCCCAGCGCATCATTGAACTGAAGCAGAAGATTGACTTTGAGAAAGCTCAGTTCAAGAAGCATATGACCAAGCTCAGCATGCAAGAGGTCAAGAACTTCAAGATCATGCTGCACGAGCTCAAAGAAGCCTTTCTCAAGAAGCATGAAGAAGCTCAAGGTTCTCGTGAGCGCATGAAGAGCCTGGCTGACAAGTGTGTGCAAGCCTACAATGAGGCTGAGAAGCGCAAGGCCCTTGGGCGTCCTAGCATCGACCCCAGGATGGCTGCAAAGCAGAAGAAGAAGAAGCCCGCTATGGCCGAACCCGACGCACCAAGGCAGGAAGCACATCCCATTGTCTTCCCAACCAGCATGACTGGCTCGAAGCCAAAAGTCAGGTCTACCGCTTCAGAACTAAAGAAGACGAGGACTACTGAGGCTGAAGCCAGAAAGAGGAAACATCCTGAAGCCTCTGCTGCTGCTCCCTCCAAGAAAAAGCGGAAGACCAAGAAGGAACGGGCTGCTCCCACAGAGCCCCTGGTTGTTGAACCTATCTCCATGGTTCGCCCTGCTGCTGAACATCAAGAGCGCCAACTGACTGTCCATGAGCCTGCTTTCACAGAGGCTCATGAAGCTGAAGACATTCCAGCAGCCGATCCCACCGCAGCTGAAGACATTGGTCACCATGACCATGTTGAAGATGATGTAGTTCTTCCTCAGATCGAGCACCAACAGGTATCATCGCCTGTGCTTACGCACAGCGAACTCATCAGCATTGGTCGTCCTCTGACGCCAACTGCTCAGGATGCATCATGGGCTGATCACCCACAACAACAAGAAGAAGATGACCTTGAGGCCCAGCCAACTCCATCTCCAAAGGCGTCGCCAGCGTTACGTAGGCTTCGCAAAGGACCAGGGCCTCCAGTCTCCGAGTCTGAAGCTAAAGCTGCTGAAGACATTCCGGCTGCATCAGCCGATGACACCCAAGAAGAAGAACGTGTCCCCACTCCCCCAACTACTGAAGAAGCTGTTCTCGAGGAGAACATGTCTGTGCCCGACCCTCCAGCTCATCAAGTGGAGGTAGAAAATCTTGAGGCTGCCACCACCGACACGAATGAAGCCACTGATGTCGTCATGGCTGAAGCACATGTGGAGCCTTCACCAACCCATGAACCAGATGTCAGCGAAGCCAATGATGCTACTGCTTCTATTCTTGCGCCTGCTGCTGGTCTTTAGTTTGACTATCACATTGAGCATAGGCCTCAGGTACAGAAGCCAATGCCAAGGTTGCCCAGGTTTCCAGGTCCTGCATCAGCACCTGGATCCTTCAATGTCAACGGCTTCAAAGCAGACAACACCTTCTTCAATAGCTCCAAGAACCCCTACTCAAGGGAACGAATATCTTCTGATCGGTTCTGGAGCTATCCGCAGCGAAGCTATTACTCTTGCATTCTGTACAATCAAGGTCGCATCTTCCCACATATGCGTCTTGACACCGAAGCAATAGCTGGTCTGCCCTGTTTGGAAGAAGCTCTGGACTGCTTCAAAGAGGTTGGATTGTTGCCTTTCGTCACCGACCAAGAGCACTGGAACGGAGAGTTGCTGCTCCAATTTTATGCCACACTTCACATACGTGGTTACAACAGAGATCCGAAGACTTGGGTCCTTGAGTGGATGACAGGAAATGTTCATCACGAAGCCAAAGCCTTTGATATCATTGAGCTCACTGGTCTGCCCACTCCTGGAGATCTCTATGAACCTGGATGTCAACTTCACAGTGAAGCTATGGAGAGCATCTTTCAGAAGCCTGAACCGAACATGAGTCAGATGCTCAGTATGATGAAGTATTTTCCACAAGACGCTGCATATCCTAAGGAGTTCCTTGTTGAAGACCTGGAGTATCTGCCAAGGACCATCTATCACATTTTAAGGCGAACTCTCTGGCCCATCAAAGGACATTCCCCATATGCAAAGCTGGAAGGTGCAATTAAGACTTTGGTCTTCTATATTCTTCACGGCAAATGCTTCAACGCACAAGACTTCTTCATCCGCCAACTTGCTGCTTCAGGATCTGATCTTTTTGGCTTGAAGTTCTACGCTCCATGGATAATGCGGCTGATCAAACTCCACTCAGCTATCTCATATCAGCCCTCTGCTCGCAATCATCGGATCTTTATGCCTGACGTGGATATGTCCGTTGAAGCCCTCTATCCAGAGCCTGCCAAGGAGCCTCTTAGTCTTCAGAATGCGGATCATCAAAGTTTCTCTCAGAACATTGAAGGAGTTGAAGCAGTCACTCGTGTTTATCCTCTGGCTGGCACTACACGCGCACCTCATCGTGTCCTCACTGAAGCCACTGAAAGCACTATTGCCCAACGGCCCAAGAAGCGATCTCGTGTTCTCAATGACCGAGAGCTTCTGGTTGCTCTTCATCAGAAACAAGATAGGCATCATGACTGGCTGAAGCCCCAAATGCACAGCCTCTTGGTGGATGTCAACCGCATTCGCAACCTTGCCACCAAGAATGCTTTTGTTGCCCATGAAACTTGTCAGCGTACATGGAAAGGGCTGACGCTTATGTGCTCTGAGGATGATCTTCAAGAGGATGGCTTCTCTGAACGTTTCAAGTTTGACTCCACACCTCCCCAAAGGGCTGTGCTGCGACGAACTCCCTCACTTGAAGACTCTGAGTTCTCTTCCTCTGCGGCAACTGTGAATGCCAGAGTGATCGAGGACGAAGACGATGCTACTTCACCGCCCCCTCCTTCAGCACGCGTCGACACTACCCCGAGCTCGTCTGCACCGCCTAACAACACCGACGACCTTGCTACTTCACCTACTCCTCATGGGAACGAGTAGATGCTCTATGTCTTCAAACCTTTTTGGTCCTTACTGACAAAAGGGGGCGAAGCATATGAGTTTGATAGTCTTCAAGCAGGTCCAAATGGGCGGTTACTTCATGTTTTGCCTAGTGTTTACAACTCTCGTTTTGATACATTTGGTTCTTTGAGTTGTAACACTTAAACTCGATGGTCGTCTGCTACTTATTTGCTACTTTGTGATGTGATGATAAATTCCGCATGTGCGACGATAAATTCTGCACTTAGATCATTTTGCAGACGTCCATTTTCCATTATGCATGTCATTATCTTCACATACTTTTCATGCATGATGAATTGTCATCATAAGTTGAAGAGGATCTCCACAAGTACAACCTGCCATGTGCATTTGCATTCCAAAAGCAAATTACTTATATGCACATCTTCAGGGGGAGCCCTTACAACTTATGAAGACAATTCCTTATCCTTTACAATTTCACATATTATATTCCCCGTTGAAAACTTCAACTAGTTTGTCATCAATCACCAAAAAGGGGGAGATTATAAGTGCATCTAGTGCCACCCCTAGTTGGTTTTGGAGTATTGACGACAAACCTAGTTGAGGGACTAATGTGTTTGTGAGAATTGCAGGATAACACAGGTAGAAGTCCCTCATTGATTCAGTTTTCCTACCAGAGATGACCCCTAAAAATGTATGAAGACATTGAAGTCAAAGGTGGTATGTGAAGACATTCACATTGAAGACTATGACAAGAGAATACATCGCATGAAGAATATGGAGCGCGAAGACTTAGATCTTTCGTAGTTCTTTTTCTTCTTTGTTGAGTCATAGGAACCACCGTACTATTAAGTGGGGTCCAAGAGAACCAGTCAGAATGACTGAAGTGATGCTTAACCAAAATCCTATGTCTTCGAGTGAAGACTATGAGAGCGAATCTTGTCCAGAGTTGGACAAGTCAGCTTTGCTTGTAGCCCAAGTAAAGTTGCCGTGTGTGTTTGAAATCTGACCGTTGGAACATGTGTCAGTTCCTTAGTGACTCAGGGTCATTTCAGACAAATCAGGTCGGGTTGCCTAGTGGCTATAAATAGCCCACCCCCTACAACCATAAACGGTTGGCTGCTCAGAGTTAAAGTACAACTGTTGTCGTTTGAAGGCAACCCACCTCGAAGCCTTTGAGAGAGAATTCCTTGTGAGGATAAAGTCCTAACCACCCAGAGCCAAAGAGTGTTAGGCATCACTTAAGTCGTCCTGTCTGTGTGATCTGAAGACTTATTACACTTGAGGACTGTGAATCCTCCAGCCGGTTAGGCGTCGCGTTCTGAGCATCCAAGAGTCATTGTGGATCGCCGGTGAACGAAGTTTGTGAAGGTTTGGGAGTCTACCTTGAAGACTTACCAGAGTGATTGGGCGAGGTCTACGTGACCTTAGCTCAAGGGGAATACGGTGAGGACTAAGGGTTCTGAGCTGCGTGTTCAGGACTGGGTGTCCGGGACTGTGTGTCCTCAGGTTTAAATACCTAGCCGCCCTAACCAGACGTACAGTTGTCACAACAACTGGAACTGGTCCAACAAATCATTGTCTTCAACGAGTCACTGGTTTCATCCTTCCCTTCCCTTTACTTACTGTTGGTCCTTGTGAAGTCACTGCATGATTGCATTATCTTTTGTCTTCACTGGGTGACTGCTTGTTCTGATTGGCTTCACAATATCTTCCTACCTGATCCCTACTGCCTAGCTGCTCTTAGTCATTGTGCTTTCACTTCGTTGATTACCTGACTAAGGTTTGCCTAGTGTAGTCTACCTTCCGCTGCGTGGTAATAGGTTTACTTCTATCGTTTGTCTTCGAAACTTCCCTGTTTAGAAGACTTTCATAAAAATCGCCTATTCACCCCCCTCTAGTCGATCACTAGCACTTTCACTTTATGATGCACCACCTTTGGCCCTGCCACAAGTGAGTATGTTTCTCCTTTTGTTTGTCGGGTTTATCATACATCCCTTGCTTGTAAAGTACGGATACCTAGGCTCGATGCTCACGGACGGTCGACGATGGACCTCACCGTCCTGACCGAGTGACAGGTTGGACGATACAACTAGCAAGACATAGAAGCAATGGCATAGCAAAGTCGGTAGTGACCGCGATAAGTGGAGGAAGGAGTTCTTTGTGAAGTCTATGCAGTCATAACAATACTGATGCAACACAACAAGCTAAGATGTAAGCTACTATTCAAGATGCCCAAACGGGACCCCCCCACACACCCACACACACCCACACACATTTATCTTCCATGCTTATCCCTTTGAAATTGTCTCATGTGCAAGGCCTTGCCCGGATCCCCTTTCTTCTCCCTAGACGTTGCCGACCGGAGTAGGAGCAGAGAGGTGATCGGGGGAGATTCCATATATATAGTACTAGGTCTAGGTCGTTTGTCTTCGAGACATTTGGCGTTATGCCAACTTAGAGCGTGTCACCGCAATATTCAAGATTGTGTGATGGCTTGCGGTGCTCCGCGGCCACGAGATTGAAGGAGTTGGCTGAAACAAAGACGTTCCCCAAAAATAAGCTCGCGTGCATACCTCATATGGAGGTTTTCCTTCTCATGTCTTGTTCCTGGGTTGCCATCAAGGTGTTGGGGACAGAGAAGGGAAGACGATGAGTTTATGCTCTAGTCGATTGGAGATTGATGTTACTTCTCCGATGTTTGTGGTGGAGCAACAACGCCCGCTTGTCAGTCGCATGTTGATTTCCATCGTCCCTCTGGCGAATATTCTGACCGAAGAAAGGTCTGGTGGATCTATGAGGCGACTCCTTTTCTTCCTCCCGACCACTATGCTTAAAGGGAGGCATTGCATCAATGTTGTAGAGGCCACTAATCCTATCTTCGGCAAGCTCGGTCATTGGAGATGCAGTAGTGGCGGTCCTGTAGTTCTAAGTAGTGTCGTCCTGTGGCGGCAGGGCTGGATTTGCGCCAGAGCTGTGTTTTGGACTCGTTTGTATTTTTTCGTTCTCTGTTTAGGACACCCCCCCGGCATGCAAATGACATGGCCTGAGATGTTATTTTCTTTTCTTGTTTGAGCTTCGTACTATCACCAACGTTTTTCTTAGTGAAGCTCCCGGTCCAGAGAACTCATATACCATTCAAGAAAAAGGTGGTCATTTGATGCTAGTTGTTTGAAAGGATACAATTCAATGCACATTCACAACGTAGTCTTGTTGGGCATTATATATGCATTCGTTTTCCGCTATATCCTTACTTCGGATATTCATAAACACGTGTATAGTTCGATGTCTTAGCATGAGATAAAAATTATGATCAATTAAGATCTCACACATACTTCCACCATTCAAAAAATATATAAGGTATAGTTTTGTCTTGTAAAGTTCCTCCGTATTTGGTCAAATATGTAAAAATAAAATGTTAATATCTATGATATCATGTTTTATTCCAAAACTAACAAAACTACATTGATGTGGATGCAAATATATTTCGATGTTACTTTATCAAACTTCAAGAAGAGTGACTTAGGGAAAAATTATAATTTCAAAGTGAAGGTGTATATTTGTATACCTTTTTAGAGAGGCACATGCCCGGCCTTAAAATGCGGCCCTTATAAGTTCAGCAAATGTTCGAGGAACATAGAAAAAGAAAAGGTAGATAGTACGACACATGGCCACGAGGGCCAAGCATAGTGACACAGTGCCCGCAAAGCGACGAAGATAGATAGACAGCCACTCAAAGCGAGCGACGGGCGGGTAGGCGGCTCCCTAGTTGGCGATGTCCCTCCTCGTAGGTCGTTTTAACTCAATGCATCTTGCACGCAGCCTGGTGATAAGTTGATCCACCTGCGTCTGATCCTTGGGTATCGCCAACAACTTCCATAGCTGCAAAAGCACCACCAACTTGTACATCAAGTCCACCAAATGCGGAAGCAACTTTCCTTCTATAAGCGCTTTATTATGAGTTGTCTGTACCATCCAAGCTAGCGCGCCGAACTTCACCCAAGCCAACATACGATCCTTCCCTCTTGATCCCTGGACAAGGCAATAGAAACCATGAAACCAGACGGATTCCAACCACAACCAACAGCCTCCCTCAGCACACTCCATGCAATTCTAGCCACAATACATAAGAGAATGTGGTCGCAGTTTTCGTCAAGGCCACACCACACACATTTGCCATCATCTGCCCCGTGCCTGATAAGACATAATAACCTAGTTACCACTCGATATCCGATTCTTGGCCACCTGCCAAAGAAATATGTTTTTTTTTCAGAATCCAGTCCCGCCAAATTCCTTTCATACCACTCATTGGAAAAAAAAACAATACTTAGCATATAAAACAACGTGTTGAATCTGCACCAGTTTTGCTAAAAGAAAATCATAACGATTTCCTAAAATGAGATAAGCATGATTTCCCTCAAAAGAAGATCACATGCAGAGACCATGCTTGCGTGGTTATTTTTGCAGCAATCAGGTCGTCGAGTTTTTGTAACAATACACTTGAGGCCGAGCTTGCTGCAATCCGGGAAGGAATCTACCTCGCCTTGAGCTGGACGGAGCTCAACTTCATGGTAAAAAATGATTGTGCTGAACCGATCTAGATGATCGAGAAGCCGAGAAAGGACCGGTCGATGCATGCACAATTGCACATCATTGTGACCTTCCCGGTTACATCGTGGTCGGTCACTGTTGTCGGTTAGATTAGATCACTATGCTTGGATCACTGTTGTCGGTTAGAAAAGGTTAAGCGTGAAGGTAATGCAGCCGGTCATAGCATTGCCTCTCCGGGTACATCGCAAGAGCGAATCAACCTGTGGTTGAGTTGATTAGGTGGACAGTGATATCCCCAACCCACTAAGGTTCAAATTCTGGTGTTTGCATTATTCTTAGATTTATTTCAGGATTTCCGACGATGCGCTTTCAGTGGGAGGAGACGTTCCCGTCGATGACGAGGCGCCTACGGTGACTTCGTAAATCTCAAGATGATATGCCGGCTCAGTCTCTCGGAGCTGCTTATAGGGGTAGGGTGTGCGTGTGTGCGTTCATAGGGATGAGCGTATGCGCGTGTATATGAGCGCTTGTGTCTGTACTGATGCTCAAAAAAAAGAGCACACTGCTTGTTGGTTGTGTAATACACCGGAGGAAATCACTAGCATCGTGGCTGCCGATTGTCATAACCTTATGCCTTGATGAATAAATATCATTTCCATGAAAAAAATGGAGAAGAAGGTCACAATGATGATCCAACTGGTGGGTACACCTCGCACGGATTTTGCAAATTCACCCACGAGGTACACATGAACAATGTTCTGAAGTTTTTCAAAAACAAAAAAGTTCAGAAGTTGCTTGTCAAAATTACTGATATAGTCTGTCCAAGCAATTACCCTTTTTGGTGCTAGGTCTACTGATTTTCTAATCGGGGAAGAAGCAGGGGGGAATTGCAAAAGAGAGCTCCACGTTCGCTCGCCCCGTCCGTGAAGAGCCATGGCGGCCGCGGCCACGATCCTCGAGTTGGACCCTTCACACGAGCGCGCCGGCCGCGTCATCGACGACATCGTGCGGCTGGAGAAGAGGATCTTCCCGAAGCACGAGTCGCTGGCGCGCTCGTTCCACGACGAGCTCAAGCGCCGGAACACCGGCCTGATCTACTCGACGTCCGGCGTCGGCGACGACGAGGAGGTCGCCGGCTACGCCATGTACACCTGCGCCACCTCCCTCTGCGCCTCCATCACCAAACTCGCCGGTGAGCCTCCCGCACTGACTTTTATCACCCCGCCCGGTCGAAACTCCGTACTCAGAGTCGCCGCAAGCTTTTGGTCTGAACTTTTGGCGCGTGCGTGCGTGCAGTGAAGGAGAGCTGCCGGAGGCAGGGCCTCGGCGAGGCGCTCCTGCAGGCCGCCGTCGAGAAGTGCCGGAGGAGGCGGGTCCAGCGGGTGTCCCTCCACGTCGACCCGGCGAGGACGGCCGCGGTGGCGCTTTACCGGAAGGCCGGGTTCCAGGTGGACGCCACCATCGAGGGCTACTACTCCGCACAGAGGAATGCTTACCGGATGTACATGGATCTCTAGAAATCATCAGGATCGGAGCATCAAGGCTTCTTCACTCCGCCGATTGTGCTGTTGTTGAGTTCAAATTGTTTTCTTCTTCTTCTTCTGAATTTACATGAGAGTTGAACTTATTTACTGTGAAATGTCTGCGCTCCAAATGGCCCCAAATAACAGTATCTCGGTAAAAATCTGCGGATGTATTACTCATTTATGATGTTGCAGTTTCAGACTAACAGATATTACCAAATGCAAATATTGTTGCTAAGGTCCCTCCCAATGCTCCATTTTGCATAGGTGCTAAGATTGCTATGTAGGCAAAAAGGCTGATGTGACAAAGTAATTAAGACGAAAGAGATGAGGATGGCGACCCAGAAAGAAACAATGCTAAACGCGAAAACCTAGGTAATAGACTTAAATGAAACAATTTCATCAATGAATGAAGAATTTTATTTGCAAAATCATTAAATAAAAGATGCTTAGCACCAACAAGTTAAACACCTATGCATTGGGGACTTTAATTACTAAAGTTTTTAATATGTTTAGCACTTTATGTAAGTGCCAATGCATTGGAAGTAGTCGGCCAACTTCACTGTAGTATTATCACTTTGCAGTAAGAGAATATGATTTAATGCAATTTCTCATTGTTACTCTCTTCTTTTTGATTTACAGGGCTCAACTCAAAAATCTCACCAACCAAGGGAGATGATGAGTGGTGAAATACTTTTTATAGTTTGCAAAACCACCTAACTAATGCTCTTGTTTTCCTAAAAAATTATGTTTATGAATGCATTAATTGCAATGCATGCATGCATAAAGTACATACATTGATCAATTTTCTCTTAATTCTTACATGCAATGATTTAATGCACCTTAGAATCTGAATATGTGATGGGAAACAACCAAATTGAACCTTATGAAATGAAGAAACTAAAATTTTAAGATAAGTCTTATAAACCAAAAAGAAGGGAATATGTCAATTTCACAAGCATTAATTAGTACTCACTCCTTCCATATTAATTGTTACAGCTTTAGTACTCCCTCCGTTACAGTTTAGAAATACAGTTAAATTTGCGTGCGTTTCCACAATAGACAATGTTTAAGGCGCATTACATTTATTTCTAGTAGCTATTTAGTACTACTTTTATATGCATGCATAGTGTGAATGCTATTTTTTAGTCCATTCCACAACCAATAGATAAGCACTTAGACCCTAGAAAATTTTCAAGCGCGCCTTCTAAATCGTAACGGAGGGAGTAGTACAACTTTAGTAATATAATTTTATAGCATGAAAATTACAGATGCAAACTGCGAAGAATAATCTTAAGAAACAAGTACCAGCTTCAGTGCTCAAACCTGAAGACAGTTATACAAAGGGGGGAAACATGGGAGGATATTAAACAGCACCGCCTCCATTTGGGGCCAGCTACAGTTCTCTACTAACAGAGCCATGTGAGATATATACAAACTGGCTGGATATGCTTAGCTTAAGCATGCAGGTACGCACTAAATAAGATCTAAAGCACAAACAAAAGGTTTGCGACTACAAATGCGACAGTTCAGGCACTTCGAAGGGCTTGGGTACAGGCATGGAAACCAGAGAGCTTGGGGGAGCTTCCCAAATAGATTAAAAGGAGCTGGGCACTTGGCTGAGGACCTTGATAAGGGGAGTGCCGCACCATTCATTTTATGTGGGAATCGTAGACACTGAAGATGACATCAGGCACGATCAGAGGGAGCTTGTTTATGTACATGAACAGCCGTCTGAGGTTCTCTCTTGATACCGTCTCCATGTCGACCACGTCGTCGTCCTCGACGTAAATCCACAAGTCACCAGGGTCAGTCTTCTTCAAGTTGTCGCGGCAGAATGGGCAGGACTGTGACCTCGAGTTCCTGCAATATACAATAATTTTTCTGTTAAAGCATTGTTTTGGAACAACAAACAGACGTTGTAACGGTCGTAACTACATGGCAGCTCCAGAAGTATAGGAGAACATTCCATGTCATGCTGCCAGATAAGCTGTTCATGGGCTGCAAGAAAAGAAAATAGATCATATCTATTGTAGGAACACCACGTGGAAGTTGTTAAACAACTGATACAGTAAACACATGAATCACCACATGGCACTATAAGCGTTTTCAAAAACATGAAACTACGTTGATCTGCAGAACCCACACAGCGTCTAACTAGTGAATGGCCAGCTAAAGTAAATGTAAGTACGACCTAAGCCTACACTATCATATCCCTAATTAATTGACAAAGCACACTGTCTGGATTACACAGATGGTGCACAAAAAGCATGTACACAAACTGGACCAAAAACTAATAGAACAGTCAGTGCTCAATAAAATACATAGTTATGTTGTTCAGAGCAAAGAACAACAGAATACAGTTCAGGGAAGTCTCAAGTCGTCAGTCAATGCATTTTTAGACTATCCGCAGTTTGCAAATTGGACATCCACTTTGTAGGGTGTTGCTCATTTCAGGAATGTATGATGGAACCCATAGTAATGGAGATACATAACAAAAATTGCTGCATCATTCAGAAAGTACTATTCCTGTTCTGTTTAGCCACTCGAAATCAAAATGATGCCATATTTAGAAGGCTTGATATTGTGTATAAGGCTATAAGAACAGGAATGTGGAGAAGCAACCTGAAAATGAGGCATAAGCTTATCCACAAGTCAACGCTATAAACAGCTCCACATTTGGTTTTGTGGGGTGTAAACTTCCATTATTCTCAAGAGACATCCATGCGACAGAAGGATAATAGGGAGTGTAGCCAACATACATAACACGAGGCACTAGAGAGAGGCGAAAACCTATCTATAAAGCCACATTATCAACGCCTCAATGTTTGGTAGGGTGTGGGAGGGTTATACGCCACTGAAATGCAATCACACGAAACGGAAGCTGAAAGTTTGTGCATACCAGTCCTGATAGCATCTGAGACACATCGCATGTGTGCAGTTGGGCAACACAACTTTGCTGTTCATCTCCATGCAGATCCCACATTCCTCCTCCCTCTCAGCATCAACATCAGATAAGCTGCTTGTTTCGTCTTCATCTCTCCTTCTGTACCTCTCCATACACACGGCGTTCTGCTTCTTGTCCTCCATATCAGTGATCCCTCTTTGCAGTTGCAGCAAAGAAGGAAATATTACAGCTGTATAACAATTCCAGCCAATAAAACAGTACAATCAGTATGCAAGCAGCATAGTCAGACCTTCGGCTAAAGTAACAAGGAACTCATCTCATACCATAGAATTCCTTGATGCTGGCTTTCCTCTCATGGGTCGACATGGTGGTTGTGCCATCGACGTAGACCTGCAGGACGAGCTACAATCTCATTAAAGCACGAGCAGCGAACCAACAGCCATGATGAGGTTGAACAAGCAACGGAACCTTGTATATGAGGATCCTCATCAATCCGAGAGCCCCAGCGAGGCTGCAGTCCGTCCACTGCACCAGGAAGAGGAATATGTGCGCGGCGGGGCTAAACGACAGCCGCATCTGCAGGCACGCCCCATCGTACTCCCGCGGAAATTCAGTCGCCCTGCACGTCAGATAGATCACTTGCGGTCAGAGATCCCACTCCCTTGCCCTGAATCGCACTAGCTGCCTTATCCTCCCCCTTTTCGTCTAAAGGATTAGCATAATTTAGAACGCAAACACATGGGGCAGAGTGTTTTAATATGACATGGGGAACACATGTGATCTCTTCCTCCTCCCGCTGCTGATCTGCCACCATTCCACCGCCCGTGGGCACACGGATAATGATAATAATGCCAGTCTAAATGACTGCCATGCCAGACCAACCCCCGCTATGAATTCCGCCTGAGGAACCGGAGGCGCCGACGCGCGGTTCACCCACCCACCCACCCACCGATCGGTCGGTCGGTCGATCGATCTCGCAGGCCGCATTGCTCGGTCGCGGCGGACGCTCGAGGCGTCCCACGAGCCCCACGGAAACCCATGGGCCGATCCCTCCCACCGAGGAAGGGGAGAGCGGGCGGCGAGCAGGCAAATTTGGGGCGAAATTCGGAGACGGGGCGTCGGAATCGGGGGCGCTTACAGGGTGTTGGCGTGCTGGATGTCAGCTTCGAGCACCTTGAGGGAGTCCCTGTACGCCTTCCGCATCCTCCTCCGCCGCCGCCGCCCTCGCCCTTCTCATCCAACCCCGGCGCACGCGCCACGCAGCTAGCCCTCGCCTGCGGAGCCCCCTCCCTCCTCGATCGCGCTGTGGAGCCCTCGCGGCGGCTAGGCGACTGCGGCCCGCGATTGCATTCGGGATCCCTGGCCTGGCCTCGGGGTGGGCGTCGGGGGAGGGAGGGAGGAGTGGTGGTCTTTGAAGAGGAGGAGAGGGGGGAGGGGGGAGGGGGGAAGGAATGGGGAGGCGAGTGTGCCGTGCGTGCGTGCCGGATGCGCGGACTGGGGGGAGGAGGGAGGAGGAGCGCGCGCCGGGGCTGGGGCGGGGCGGCGACACGTGTGGCGCGGCGGGTGTGGATGCGTCGGGAAGCGTGAGGGAGGTGGAGCCGGGCCCGTGGTAAGAGGCGCGTGTACAGGGAACCGACGACAAGGCTGCGGAGGAACAACGTGAGGTGCCGCTCGATCGGGTCGATGTGTTATCGCTATCGCTTAACCGCCTCTCCGGCCGGATTGGATTTACTACCTGCGTTGCGGGCAGATGCTCCGTACCAGTGTGTAGAATACAGCCGTGTTTGGGATCGTGTATCTGGTTACGCAGTCGCTCTCGTTAGGTACACAAAGCTCCAATACTCTCGTACTGGCTAGGCAATTCTTTCCGCTACACTCTCGAACGTGTGTAGAAAAGTATAATAAGATGATGTAGCGAGGATGTAAGATTTTAAATATTGTATATCTTTAATAAGTTAAAAAAAGGAAAAATGGGCTATTGATTTATAGCGGGCTGCAACACATGCTCCTAGACCCCGTGTGAGAGAATGAGATGGGTCATGTATCAACAAAGTACTCCCTCGGTCTCGGTGCATTATAGGCATCTAATGAAAATTAAATAATCCCAAAACGCTAAAGTGTGAAACAGTAGTACTAGTTGCATGTATATCTCTTAGGGCAACTCCAATGCAACTAAAATGAACCTCATCAAATGTCACGGATAGACAAAATCATAATCCCAGAAATTGAGTGCATTCACAAGTCGTGTTGTGGTTGTTTGACTTCCTCTTGTTTTTCTTTCCAGACCCTAGACAGTCAGGACAAACTCTCCTCTCCAGACTTCATCGGTTAATCTATGGATTCGCCTCCCATCTGCCTGCCGCTCCAGCGTCCGGGGAAGGGGAGAAGAATCTCGGCACCTCCGCTATGATTACTAGTTTAGGTTAGGGTTTTTGGTCCTCGCAGGTGCGGCGCTCGAGAAGAAGCACTTCTTTTTCGAGTTTGTTTTTCAGGCTTCGACCCTTCTCGAGTTCGTCTGTCTAAACGTAGTTAATAGAGCTCCGACGTAGATTCCTGTCGTCTTCTTGGGATACTGAGGTTACGGTTACTCGTCATGTGGTGAGATTTTGTGTCAGCTGTTTCAGATCAATGCAAGGGTTCAACGGCGACGACTGCGGCTACAGGGCGTTGGTCCTTAGGGGCACGTGCACGAAGACTTCCCGACTGTCATTGCAAGGTCAAGTCGGCCCTGGTAGTGGAGCAGCGATAGTGGCGCGTCAGCAGCTCGTTCTGATGGCAATAGTGACCATCCATGGTTTCGGAATCTCAATGTAATTCTTATTATATTTAAGATGCTTTATACTTTCGATGAACTTTTATAATAGGTCTGATGCTTTTCCGAAACAAATTGTCACGGATAGGGGCGGAGACCATCCAACGACATACATCAAATGTCCGTCAGGCGCCTGTAATAACTTCCTCAATCTAAAAATGCGATGTCGTGTCTTGAAGGTGAATATGGGGATAGAATGTGTATGCGTACACCCATAGGGGTGAGCATATGTGCGTGTGTATGAGAATCTATGATTGTACCGTGTTAAAGAAAATGTCCCCCAGGCCCGGTCTCCTCCATTTGACATACACATCTAGATCAATATCAATTTAAGTACAAATATTATAATTCCAAACATGTGCAATCACGAAAAAAAGCATCAGATGTTCAATTAGTTTTTAATACAAATCGTTCATAAAAGTTGCCAATAAGGTTGTTAGTTCCAAAGACCTCCTTCTCGGCTCACAGTTAGGTTGTCTGTGAAAAGACCTCACTCTTCGGCTTGTCCGGCCTCTTCCGGTTTCGCCAAGCGCTTCAATATGCCCGCGAGGTAGGCTTGGACAATCTTCGCCACGTCAGGATCCATGTCCGACGTCTTCATGAACACCATTTTGGAGTCCGCCGAAGAGGCCTTGATCTCAAACATTTTCTGTTGAAGCTTCAACTTGTCTTGCATCTCCATGAAGGTGACAAACCTCTTCGCTTTCTTTCTCTCTTTCACCTCATTGCACATGACACATGCCTCCACCTTCGTTGTCATGATGACCTCGAACTTTTTCATCATCTTGGCTTCTCGCTTCTCCTTCTCCTCCCACTTCTTCACTGGTTCCTAACCACCATGTTGGCCGAAGGAAGCCCGTTTTGTGTTGGAATAGTTGGATCAACACCTTTTTCTTTGTGGAGCATTGCGGTCTTGACGGAATTGGCAATAGCAACGAGCCAATTGATTTTCCCATTCAACTTCAATAAGCAAAGCATATAGATGAAGTGCTTCGTCCCCATCCTATTAACCTAGAGCCCTGTGCCAGTTTCTATTTTTTCCTTGTTTTTGAGTTTTACAGAAAAGGAATATCAAACGGAGTCCAAACGAGCTGAAAATTTACGTTGATTTTTTATGGACTAGAAGAAGCCCGCGGAGTATCGAAGAGTGACCAAAGGAGTCCCGAGGCAACCACAAGGGTGGAAGGCGCCCCCCAGGGCGCGCCCCCTGCCTTATGGGTCCCTCGGGAACCCCCCCTGACGTGAGACCGACGCCAAAAAATCCTATAAATCACGAAACCCCTAGAAAGAAATCTAGATCGGGAGTTCCGCCGCCGCAAGCCTCTGTAGCCACGAAAAACCAATCGGGAGCCCGTTCCGGCACCCTGCCGGAGGGGGAACCATCACCAAAGGCCATCTTCATCATCCCGGCGGTCTCCATGACGAGGAGGGAGTAGTTCACCCTCGGGGCTGAGGGTATGTACCAGTAGCTATTTGTTTGATCTATCTCTCTCCTGTTCTTGATTTGGCACGATCTTGATGTATTTCGAGCTTTGTTACTATAGTTGAATCATATGGTGTTTCTTCCCCTCTACCTTCTTGTGATGAATTGATTTTTACCTTTGAGGTTTCACTATTATCGGATTGAATACTATTATGGATTTGAGAACACTTGATGTATGTCTTGCGTGGGATACCCGCGGTGACAATGGGGTGTTCTATTGATTCACTTGATGTATGTTTTGGCACTCAACTCGCGGATTCCCGAGGTGACATTGGGATAATCCATGCATAGGGGTTGATGCACGTTTTCGTCCTTGTTTCTCTGGTAGCAATATGGGGGCACTCTTTGAGGTTCTTTGTGTTGGATTGAATATTATGAATATGAGGTTGTTTGATGCATATCGTATAATTGACTCATGGATACTTGTGGTGACATTGGAATATTTAGGTGACATTAGGGTTGATTGATGTGTGTCATATGGTGTTATTTTACTACGAACTCTAGGGCTGTTTGTGACACTTATAGGAATAGCTCAATGGATTGATCGGAAAAAATAACTTTGAGGTGGTTTCATACCCTACAAGAAATTTCATCTTTTGTTCTCCGCGATAAATTTTTTGGAGTGATTCTTTGTCGCACATTGAGGGATTGCCATATGATTTAGTTATGTTATCATTGTTGAGAGAACTTGCACTAGTGAAACTATGAACCCTAGGCCTTGTTTTCAAGCATTGCAATACCGTTTTTGCTCACTTTTATTACTAGTTACCTTACTGTTTTTATATTTTCAGATTACAAAAACCTATATCTACCATCCATATTACGCTCGTATCACCATCTCTTCGCCGAACTAGTGCACCTATACAATTTACCATTGTATTGGGTGTGTTGAGGACACAAGAGACTCTTTGTTATTTGATTGCAGGGTTGTTTGAGAGAGACCATCTTCATCCTACGCCTCCCACGGATTGATAAATCTTAGGTCATCCACTTGATAAAAATTTGCTACTGTCCTATAAAACTCTGCGCTTGGAGGCCCAACACGAGTCTACAATAAGAAGGTTGTGTAGTAGACATCATTCATCAACAATAGCTCATTGAGCTTGGAGAAATCCAAATGCACCTCCACATCCTTCTAAGCACCTTCTTTCATTTAGGAAAAGACATAACTTTTACCTTCTGGATCAGAGACAATCTTCGTAATTGTACCCTGTGAGGATATATATCTCTTTGAGGATAGATATCATCGGTAAGGTAGTACCCATGGTGTAGTCATTCCCATTGATGGCGTAGTTGCCCTCCAAAGCATTCTCATTATAAAGTCTTTGCAAACAACTGTGATTGATGAAGCGTGCTGATGTTGTCATGAGGCCCTAACATGACAAAGAAAGAGTGTCAAATCCATAGGCCATTGAAATAAATATGCCCTAGAGGCAATAATAAAGTTGTTATTTATATTTCCTTATATCATGATAAATGTTCATTATTCATGCTAGAATTGTATTAACCGGAAACTTAGTACATGTGTGAATACATAGACAAACAGAGTGTCCCTAGTATGCCTCTACTTGACTAGATCGTTAATCAAATGTGGTTAAGTTTCCTAGCCATAGACATGTGTTGTCATTTGATGAACGGGATCACATCATTAGAGAATGATATGATGGACAAGACCCATCCGTTAGCTTAGCATAATGATCGTTTAGTTTTTCTCCTATTGCTTTCTTCATGACTTATACATGTTCCTCAGACTATGAGATCATGCAACTCCCGAATACCGAAGGAACACCTTGTGTGCTATCAAACCTCACAACGTAACTGGGTGATTATAAAGATGCTCTACAGGTGTCTCCGATGGTGTTTGTTGAGTTGGCATAGATCAAGATTAGGATTTGTCACTCCGTGTATCGAAGAGGTATCTTTGGGCCCTCTCTGTAATGCACATCACTATGAGCCTTGCAAGCAATGTGTCTAATGAGTTAGCCATGGGATGATGCATTGCAGAATGAGTAAATAGACTTGCCGGTGACGAGATTGAGCTAGGTATGATGATACCGACGATCAAATCTCGGGCAAGTAACATACCGATGACAAAGGGAACAACGTATGTTGTTATGCGGTTTGACCGATAAAGATCTTGTTGGGGAACGTAGTAATTTCAAAAAAATTCCTACGCACACGCAAGATCATGGTGATGCATAGCAACGAGAGGGGAGAGTGTTGTCCACGTACCCTCGTAGACCGAAAGCGGAAGCATTAGCAGGACGCGGTTGATGTAGTCGTATGTCTTCACGATCCGACCGATCAAGTACCGAACGTACGACACCTCCGAGTTCAGCACACGTTCAGCCCGATGACGTCCCTCGAACTCCGATCTAGCCGAGTGTTGAGGGAGAGTTTCGTCAGCACGACGGCGTGGTGATGATGATGATGTTCTACCGACGCAGGGCTTCGCCTAAGCACCGCTACAGTATTATCGAGGTGGACTATGATGGAGGGGGGCACCGCACATGGCTAAAAGATCAAACGATCAATTATTGTGTCTTGGGGTGCCCCTGCCCCCGTATATAAAGGAGTAAGGGAGGAGGAGGCCGGCCTTAGGAGGGGCGCGCCAAGGGAGTAGGATTCCTACTCCTAGTAGGAGCAGGTTTCCTCCTTTCCTAGTCCAACTAGGATAAGGGGGAAAGGAGGGGAGTGGAGAAGGAAGGGAGAGGGGGGCCGCACCCCAAACCCCTTGTCCAATTCGGACTGGGCTTGGGAGGGGCGCGCGCCACCTCCTGGCTGCTGCCTCTCCTTCCACCTAAGGCCCATTAAGGCCCAATACTACTTCCCCGTATTCCCGTAACTCCCCGGGACTCCGAAAAATACCCGAATCACACGGAACCTTTCTGATGTCCAAATATAGTCATCCAATATATTGATCTTTACGTCTCGACCATTTCGAGACTCCTCATCATGTCCCCGATCTCATCCGGGACTCCGAACTACCTTCGGTACATCAAATCACATAACTTATAATACAAATCGTCACCGAAACTTTAAGCGTGCGGACCCTACGGGTTCGAGAACTATGTAGACACGACCGAGACATGTCTCCAGTCAATAACCAATAGCGGAACCTGGATGCTCATATTGGTTCCTACATATTCTACGAAGATCTTTATCGGTCAAACCGCATAACAACATACGTTGTTCCCTTTGTCATCGGTATGTTACTTGCCCGAGATTCGATCGTCGGTATCTCAATACCTAGTTCAATCTCGTTGTCGGTAAGTCTCTTTACTCGTTCCGTAATACATCATCCCACAACTAACTCATTAGTTGCAATGCTTGCAAGGCTTAAGTGATGTGCATTACCGAGAGGGCCCAGAGATACATCTCCGACAATCGGAGTGACAAATCCTAATCTCGAAATACGCCAACCCAACAAGTACCTTCGGAGACACCTGTAGAGCACCTTTATAATCACCCAGTTACGTTGTGATGTTTTGTAGCACACAAAGTGTTCCTCCGATAAACGGGAGTTGCATAATCTCATAGTCATAGGAACATGTATAAGTCATGAAGAAAGCAATAGCAACATACTAAACGATCGGGTGCTAAGCTAACGGAATGGGTCAAGTCAATCACATCATTCTCCTAATGATGTGATCCCATTAATCAAATGACAACCCATGTCAATGGCTAGGGAACTTAACCATCTTTGATCAACGAGCTAGTCAAGTAGAGGCATACTAGTGACACTCTATTTGTCTATGTATTCACACATGTATTATGTTTCCGGTTAATACAATTCTAGCATGAATAATAAACATTTATCATGATATAAGGAAATAAATAATAACTTTATTATTGCCTCTAGGGCATGTTTCCTTCAGTCTCCCACTTGCACTAGAGTCAATAATCTAGTTCACATCGCCATGTGATTTAATACCAATAGTTCACATCACCATGTGATTAACACCCATAGTTCACATCAACATGTGACCAACACCCAAAGGGTTTACTAGAGTCAATAATCTAGTTCACATCGCTATGTGATTAACACCCAAAGAGTACTAAGGTGTGATCATGTTTTGCTTGTGAAAGAAGTTTAGTCAATGGGTGTGCCACATTCAGATCCGTAAGTATTTTGCAAATTTCTATGTCAACAATGCTCTGCACGGAGCTACTCTAGCTAATTGCTCCCACTTTCAATATGTATCCAGATTGAGATTTAGAGTCATCTGGATCAGTGTCAAAATTTGCATCGACGTAACCCTTTATGACGAACCTTTTTTGTCACCTCCATAATCGAGAAACATATCCTTATTCCACTAAGGATAATTTTAACCGCTGTCCAATGATCTACTCCTAGATCACTATTGTACTCCCTTGCCAAGAACAGTGTAGGGTATACAGTAGATCTAGTACACAGCATGGCATATTTTATAGAACCCATGGCCAAGGCATAGGGAATGACTTTCATTATCTTTCTATCTTCTGCCGTGGCCGGGCTTTGAGTCTTACTCAGTTTCACACCTTGTAACACAGGCAAGAACTCTTTCTTTGACTGTTCCATTTTGAACTACTTCAAAATCTTGTCAAGGTATGTACTCATTGAAAAACTCAAGCGTCTTGATCTATCTCTATAGATGTTGATGCTCAATATGTAAGCAGCTTCACTAAGGTCTTTCTTTGAAAAACTCCTTTCAACACTCCTTTATGATTTGCAGAATAATTCTACATTATATCCGATCAACAATATGTCATTCGCATATACTTATCAGAAATGTTGTAGTGCTCCCACTCACTTTCTTGTAAATACAGGCTTCACTGTAAGTCTGTATACAACTATATGCTTTGATCAACTTATCAAAGCGTATATTCCAACTCCGAGATTCTTGCACCAGTCCATAGATGGATTGCTGGAGCTTGCATATTTTGTTAGCACCTTTAGGACTGACAAAACTTTCTTGTTGCATCATATACAACTCTTCTTTAATAAATCCATTAAGGAATGTAGTTTTTGTTTATCCATTTGCCAGATTTCATAAAATGTGGCAATTTCTAACGTGATTCGGACAGACTTAAGCATAGATACGAGTGAGAAACTCTCATCGTAGTCAACACCTTGAACTTGTCGAAAACCTTTTGCGACAATTCTAGCTTTGTAGATAGTAACACTACTATCAGCGTCTGTCTTCCTATTGAAGATCCGTTTAATCTCAATGGCTCGCCGGTCTTTGGGCAAGTCAATCAAAGTCCATACTTTGTTCTTATACATGGATCTCATCTCAGATTTCATGGCCTCAAGCCATTTCACGGAATCTGGGCTCATCATCGCTTCCTCATAGTTTGTAGGTTCGTCATGGTCAAGTAACATGACCTCCAGAACAGGATTACCGTACCACTCTGGTGCATATTTCACTCTGGTTTACCTACGAGGTTCGATAGTAACTTGATCTGAAGTTACATGATCATCATCATTAGCTTCCTCACTAATTGGTGTAGTAGTCACAGGAACAAATTTCTATGATGAACTACTTTCCAATAAGGGAGCAGGTACAGTTACCTCATCAAGTTCTACTTTCCTCCCACTTACTTCTTTCGAGAGAAACTCCTTCTCTAGAAAGGATCCATTCTCAGCAACAAATATCTTGCCTTCGGATCTGTGATAGAAGGTGTACCCAACAGTTACTTTTGGGTATCCTATGAAGATGCACTTCTCCGACTTGGGTTTGAGCTTATGAAGATGAAACTTTTTCACATAAGCATCGCAACCCCAAACTTTAAGAAACGACAACTTTGGTTTCTTGCCAAACCACAGTTCATACGGTGTCGTCTCAATGGATTTAGATGGTGCCCTATTTAACGTGAATGTAGCTGTCTCTAATGCATAACCCCAAAATGATAGTGGTAAATTGGTAAGAGACATCATAGATCGCACCATATCTAATAAAGTACGGTTACGACGTTCGGACACACCATTACACTGTGGTGTTCCTGGTGGCATGAGTAGTGAAACTATTTCACATTGTTTTAACTGAAGGCCAAACTCGTAACTCAAATATTTTTCTTCTGCGATCATATTGTAGAAACTTTTATTTTTTTTACGATGATTCTCCACTTCACTCTGAAATTCTTTGAACTTTTCAAATGTTTCAGACTTGTGTTTCATCAAGTAGATATACTCATATCTGCTCAAATCATCTGTGAAGATCAGAAAATAATGATACCCGCCGCGAGCCTCAACATTCATCGGACCACACACATCTGTATGTATGATTTCCAACAAATCTGTTGCTCGTTCCATAGTTCCGGAGAACGGCGTTTTAGTCATCTTGCCCATGAGGCACAGTTCACAAGTACCAAGTGATTCATAATCAAGTGGTTCCAAAAGTCCATCAGTATGGAGTTTCCTCATGCGCTTTATACCGATATGACCTAAACGGCAGTGCCACAAATAATTTGCACTATCATTATTAACTTTGCATCTTTTGGCTTTAATATTATGAAAATATGTATCACCACGATCGAGATCCAACAAACCATTTTCATTGGGTGTATGACCATAGAAGGTTTTATTCATGTAAACAGAACAACAATTATTCTCTAACTTACATGAATAACCGTATTGCAATAAACATGATCCAATCATATTCATGCTCAACGCAAACACTAAATAATATTTATTTTAGGTTTAACACTAATCTCGAAAGTATAGGGAGTGTGCGATGATGATCATATCAATCTTGGAACCATTTCCAATACACATTATCACTTCACCCTTAACTAGTCCCTGTTCATTCTGCAACTCCCGTTTCGAGTTACTATTCTTAGCAACTGAAATAGTATCAAATACCGAGGGGTTGCTATAAACACTAGTAAAGTACACATCAATAACATGTATATCTAATATACCTTTGTTCACCTCGCCATCCTTCTTATCCGCCAAATACTTGGGGCAGTTCCGCTTCTAGTGACCAGTCCCTTTGTAGTAGAAGCACTCTGTCTCAGGCTTAGGTCTAGACTTGGGCTTCTTCACTTGAGCAGCAACTTGCTTGCCGTTCTTCTTGAAGTTCCCCTTATTCCCTTTGCCCTTTTCATGAAACTAGTGGTCTTTGTCAACCATCAACACTTGATGCTTTTCTTGATTTCTACCTTCGTCGATTTCAGCATCACGAAGAGCTTGGGAATTACTTTTGTCATCCCTTGCATATTATAGTTCATCACTAAGTTCTAGTAACTCGGTGATAGTGACTAGAGAACTTTGTCAATTACTCTCTTATCTGGAAGATTAACTCCCACTTGATTCAAGCAATTGTAGTACTCAGACAATCTGAGCACATGCTCACTGGTTGAGCTATTCTCCTCCATCTTGTAGGCAAAGTACTGTCAGAGGTCTCATACCTCTCGACACGGGCATGAGTATGAAATACCAATTTCAACTCTTGGAACATCTTATATGCTCCATGGCGTTCAAAACGTCTTTGAAGCCCCGATTCTAAGCTGTTAAGCATGGTGCACTAAACTATCAAGTAGTCATCATATTGAGCTAGCCAAACATTCATAACGTCTGCATCTGCTCCTGCAATAGGTCTGTCACCTAGCGGAGCATCAAGGACATAATTCTTCTGTGCAGCAATGAGGATAAACCTTAGATCACGGATCCAATCCGCATCGTTGCTACTAACATCTTTCAACTTAATTTTCTCTAGGAACATATCAAAAATAAAACAGGGGAGCTAAACGCGAGCTATTGATCTACAACATAGATATGCTAATACTACCAGGACTAAGTTCATGATAAATTTAAGTTCAATTAATCATATTACTTAAAAACTCCCACTTAGATAGACATCCCTCTAATCCTCTAAGTGATCACGTGATCCATATCAACTAAACCATGTCCGATCATCACGTGACATGGAGTAGTTTCAATGGTGAACATCACTATGTTGATCATATCTACTATATGATTCATGCTCGACCTTTCGGTCTCAGTGTTCCGAGGCCATATCTGTTATATGCTAGGCTCGTCAAGTTTAACCCGAGTATTCCGCATGTGCAACTGTTTTGCACCCGTTGTATTTGAATGTAGAGCCTATCACACCCGATCATCACGTGGTGTCTCAGCACGAAGAACTTTCGCAACGGTGCATACTCAGGGAGAACACTTGTACCTTGAAAATTAGTGAGAGATCATCTTATAAAGCTACCGTCGAACTAAGGAAAATAAGATGTATAAAATATAAACACCACATGCAATCAAAATATGTGACATGATATGGCCATCATCATCTTATGCCTTTGATCTCCATCTCCAAAGCATCGTTATGATCTCCATCGTCACCGGCGCGACACCTTGATCTCCATCGTAGCATCGTTGTCGTCTCGCCAATCTTATGCTTCTACGACTATCGCTACCGCTTAGTGATAAAGTAAAGCATTACAAGGCGATTGCATTGCATACAATAAAGCGACAACCATATGGCTCCTATCAGTTGTCGAAAACTCGGTTACAAAACATGACCATCTCATATAATAAAATTTAGCATCATGTCTTAACCATATCACATCACAACATGCCCTGCAAAAACAAGTTAGACGTCCTCTACTTTGCTGTTGCAAATTTTACGTGGCTGCTACGGGCTTAGCAAGAACCGTTCTTACCTACGCATCAAAACCACAACGATAATTTGTCAAATTGGTGCTGTTTTAACCTTCGCAAGGACCGGGCGTAGCCACACTCGGTTCAACTAAAGTTGGAGAAATTGACACCCGCCAGCCACCTGTGTGCAAAGCACGTCGGTAGAACCAGTCTCGCATAAGCGTACGCGTAATGTCGGTCCGGGCCGCTTCATCCAACAATACCACCGAGCCAAAGTATGACATGCTGGTAAGCAGTATGACTTATATCGCCCACAACTCACTTGTGTTCTACTCGTGCATATGACATCTACGCATAAAACCTGGCTCTGATACCACTGTTGGGGAACGTAGTAATTTCAAAAAATTTCCTACGCACACGCAAGATCATGGTGATGCATAGCAACGAGAGGGGAGAGTGTTGTCCACGTACCCTCATAGACCGAAAGCGGAAGCGTTAGCACAACGCGGTTGATGTAGTCGTACGTCTTCACGATCCGACCGATCAAGTACCGATCGTACGACACCTCCGAGTTCAGCACACGTTCAGCCTGATGACGTCCCTCGAACTCCGATCTAGCCGAGTGTTGAGGGAAAGTTTCATCAGCACGACGGCGTGGTCACGATGATGATGTTCTACCGACGCAGGGCTTCGCCTAAGCACCGCTACAGTATTATCGAACTGGAGTATGGTGGAGGGGGGCACCGCACATGGCTAAAAGATCAAACGATCAATTGGTGTGTCTTGCGGTGCCCCTGCCCCCGTATATAAAGGAGCAAGGGAGGAGGAGGCCGACCCTAGAAGGGGCGCGCCAAGGGAGTAGGATTCCTACTCCTAGTAGGAGTAGGTTTCCTCCTTTCCTAGTCCAACTAGGAGAAGGGGGGGAAGGAGGGGAGTGGAGAGGGAAGGGAGAGGGGGGCCGCGCCCCAAACCCCTTGTCCAATTCGGACTGGGCTTGGGAGGGGCGCGCGCCACCTCCTGGCTGCTGCCTCTCCTTCCCACTAAGGCCCATTAAGGCCCAATACTACTTCCCTGTATTCCCGTAACTCCCCGGGACTCTGAAAAATACCCGAATCACTCGGAACCTTTCCGATGTTCGAATATAGTCATCCAATATATCAATCTTTATGTCTCGACCATTTCAAGACTCCTCGTCATGTCCCCGATCTCATCCGGGACTCCAAACTACCTTCGGTACATCAAATCACATAACTCATAATACAAATCGTCACCGAAACTATAAGCGTGCGGACCCTACGGGTTCGAGAACTATGTAGACATGACCGAGACATGTCTCCGGTCAATAACCAATAGCGGAACCTGGATGCTCATATTGGTTCCTACATATTCTACGAAGATATTTATCGGTCAAACCGCATAACAACATACGTTGTTCCCTTTGTCATCGGTATGTTACTTGCCCGAGATTCGATCGTCGGTATCTCAATACCTAGTTCAATCTCGTTACCGGCAAGTCTCTTTACTCGTTCCATAATACATCATCCTGCAACTAACTCATTAGTTGCAATGCTTGCAAGGCTTAAGTGATGTGCATTACCGAGAGGGCCCAGAGATACATCTCCGACAATCGGAGTGACAAATCCTAATCTCAAAATACGCCAACCCAACAAGTACCTTCGGAGACACCTGTAGAGCACCTTTATAATCACCCAGTTACATTGTGATGTTTGGTAGCACACAAATTGTTCCTCCGGTAAACGGGAGTTGCATAATCTCATAGTCATAGGAACATGTATAAGTCATGAAGAAAGCAATAGCAACATACTAAACGATCGGGTGCTAAGCTAACGGAATGGGTCAAGTCAATCACATCATTCTCCTAATGATGTGATCCCGTTAATCAAATGACAACTCATGTCAATGGCTAGGAAACTTAACCATCTTTGATCAACGAGCTAGTCAAGTAGAGGCATACTAGTGACACTCTGTTTGTCTATGTATTCACACATGTATTATTGTTGGGTTTCGTAGTAATTTCAAAAAATTTCCTACGCTCACGCAAGATCATGGTGATGCATAGCAACGAGAGGGGAGAGTATGATCTACGTACCCTTGTAGATCGACAACGGAAGCGTTTGGTTGATGTAGTCGTACGTCTTCACGGCCCGACCGATCAAGCACCGAAACTACGGCACCTCCGAGTTCTAGCACACGTTTAGCTCGATGACGATCCCCGGACTCCGATCCAGCAAAGTGTCGGGGAAGAGTTCCGTCAGCACGACGGCATGGTGACGATCTTGATGTACTACTGCAGCAGGGCTTCGCCTAAGCACCACTACAATATTATCGAGGAATATGGTGGAAGGGGGCACCGCACACGGCTAAGAATATGATCACGTGGATCAACTTGTGTTGTTCTGGGGTGCCCCTGCCTCCGTATATAAAGGCTCAAGGGGGGGTGCGGCCGGCCTAGGAGAGGCGCGCCAGGAGGAGTCCTACTCCCTCTGGGAGTAGGATTCCCCCCAATCCTAGTTGGAATAGGATTCGCGGAGGGGGGAAAAGAGAGAGGGGGCCAGCCCCCTCTCCTTGTCCTATTCGGACCAAGGGAGGGGAGGGGCGCGCGGCCCATCTAGGGCTGCCCCTTCTCTTTTCCACTAAGGCCCACTTAGGCCCATATAGCTCCCGGGGGGGTTCCGGTAACCTCCCGGTACTCCGATAAAATCCCGATTTCACCCGGAACACTTCCGATATCCAAACATAGGCTTCCAATATATCAATCTTTATGTCTCGACCATTTTGAGACTCCTCGTCATGTCTGTGATCACATCCGGGACTCCGAACAACCTTCGGTATATCAAAATGTATAAACTCATAATATAACTGTCATCGTAACCTTAAGCGTGCGGACCCTATGGGTTCGAGAACAATGTAGACATGACCGAGACACGTCTCCGGTCAATAACCAATAGCAGAACCTGGATGCTCATATTGGCTCCTACATATTCTACGAAGATCTTTTATCGGTCAGACCGCATAACAACATACGTTGTTCCCTTTGTCATCGGTATGTTACTTGCCCGAGATTCGATCGTCGGTATCCAATACCTAGTTCAATCTTGTTACCGGCAAGTCTCTTTACTCGTTCCGTAATACATCATCCCACAACTAACTCATTAGTTGCAATGCTTGCAAGGCTTAAGTGACGTGCATTACCGAGAGGGCCCAGAGATACCTCTCCGACATTCGGAGTGACAAATCCTAATCTCGAAATACGCCAACCCAACATCTACCTTTGGAGACACCTGTAGAGCTCCTTTATAATCACCCAGTTACGTTGTGACATTTGGTAGCACACAAAGTGTTCTTCCGACAAACGGGAGTTGCATAATCTCATAGTCATAGGAACATGTATAAGTCATGAAGAAAGCAATAGCAACATACTAAACGATCGGGTGCTAAGCTAATGGAATGGGTCATGCCAATCAAATCATTCAACTAATGATGTGATCCCGTTAATCAAATAACAACTCTTTGTCCATGGTTAGGAAACATAACCATCTTTGATTAACGAGCTAGTCAAGTAGAGGCATACTAGTGACACCCTGTTTGTCTATGTATTCACACATGTATTATGTTTCCGGTTAATACAATTCTAGCATGAATAATAAACATTTATCATGACATAAGGAAATAAATAATAACTTTATTATTGCCTCTAGGGCATATTTCCTTCAGTCTCCCACTTGCACTAGAGTCAATAATCTAGATCACATCGCCATGTGATTTAACATCAATAGTTCATATCTTTATGTGATTGGTTCACATCTCCATGTGACTAACACCCAAAGGGTTTACTAGATGCAATAATCTAGTTCACATTGCTATGTGATTAAGACCCAAAAAGTGATCATGTTTTGCTTGTGAGAGAAGTTTAGTCAACGGGTCTGCCACATTCAAATCCGCATGTATTTTGCAAATTTCTATGTCAACAATGCTCTGCATGGAGCTACTCTAGCTAATTGCTCCCACTTTCAATATGTATCCATATTGAGACTTAGAGTCATCTGGATCAGTGTCAAAGCTTGCATCGATGTAACCCTTTACGACGAACCTTTTGTTACCTCCGTAATCGAGAAACATATCCTTATTCCAGTAAGGATAATTTTGACCGCTGTCCATTGATCTACTCTTAAATCACTATTGTACTCCCTCTCTTAACACAGTGTATGGTATACAATAGATCTGGTACACAGCATGGCATACTTTATAGAACCTATGACTGAGGCATAGGGAATGACTTTCATTCTCTTTCTATCTTCTGCCGTGGTCGGGCTTTGAGTCTTACTCAACTTCACACCTTGTAACACAGGCAAGAAACTTTTTCTTTGACTATTCCATTTTGAACTACTTCAAAATCTTGTGAAGGTTTGTACTCATTGAAAAACTTATCAAGCGTCTTGATCTATCTCTATAGATCTTGATACTCAATATGTAAGCAGCTTTACCGAGGTCTTTCTTTGAAAAACTCCTTTCAAACACTCCTTTATGCTTTGCAGAATAATTCTACATTATTTCCGATCAACAATATGTCATACACATATACTTATCAGAAATGATGTAGTGCTCCCACTCACTTTCTTGTAAATACAGGCTTCACCGCAAGTCTGTATAAAACTATATGCTTTGATCAACTTATCAAAGCGTATATTCCAACTCCGAGATTCTTGCACCAGTCCATAGATGGATCGCTGGAGCTTGCATATTTAGTTAACACCTTTAGGATCGACAAAACCTTCTAGTTGCATCGTATACAACTCTTCTTTAGTAAATCCATTAAGGAATGCAGTTTTGTTTATCCATTTGCCAGATTTCATAAAATGCGGCAATTGCGAACATGATTCGGACAGACTTAAGTATAGATACGAGTGAGAAAATCTCATCGTAGTCAACACCTTGAACTTGTCGAAAACCTTTTGCGACAATTCTAGCTTTGTAGATAGTAACACTACTATCAGCGTCCGTCTTCCTCTTGAAGATCCATTTATTTTCTATGGCTTGCCGATCATCGGGCAAATCCATCAAAGTCCATACTTTGTTCTCATACATGGATCATATCTCAGATTTCATGGCCTCAAACCATTTCGCGGAATCTGGGCTCATCATCGCTTCCTCATAGTTCGCAAGTTCGTCATGGTCTAGTAACATGACTTCCAGAACAGGATTACCGTACCACTCTGGTGCGGATCTCACTCTGGTTTACCTACGAGATTTGGTAGTAACTTGATCTGAAGTTACATGATCATCATCATTAGCTTCCTCACTAATTGGTGTAGTAGTCACAGGAACAGATTTCTGTGATAAACTACTTTCCAATAAGGGAGCAGGTACAGTTACCTCATCAAGTTCTACTTTCCTCCCACTCACTTCTTTCGAGAGAAACTCCTTCTCTAGAAAAACTCCGAATTTAGCAACAAAAGTCTTGCCTTCAGATTTGTGATAGAAGGTGTACCCAACAGTCTCCTTTGGGTATCCTATGAAGACATATTTCTCCGATTTGGGTTTGAGCTTATTAGGATGAAACTTTTTCATATAAGCATCACAACCCCAAACTTTAAGAAATGACAACTTTGGTTTCTTGCCAAACCACAGTTCAGATTGTGTCGTCTCAACGGACTTAGATGGTGCCCTATTTAACGTGAATGCAGCTGTCTCTAATGCATAACCCCAAAACGATAGTGGTAGATCGGTAAGAGACATCATAGATCGCACCATATCTAATAAAGTACGGTTATGACATTCGGACACACCATTATGCTGTGGTGTTCCAGGTGGCATGAGTTTGTGAAACTATTCCACATTGTTTTAATTGAAGACCAAACTCGTAACTCAAATATTTTACTTCTGCGATCATATCGTAGAAACTTTCATTTTTGTTACGATGATTCTCCACTTCACTCTGAAATTCTTTGAACTTTTCAAATGTTTCAGACCTTTGTTTCATCAAGTAGATATACTCATATCTGCTCAAATCATCTGTGAAGATCAGAAAATAATGATACCTATCGCGAGCCTCAATATTCATCAGACCACATACATCAGTATGTATGATTTCCAACAAATCTGTTGCTCGCTCCATTGTTCCGAAGAACAGAGTCTTAGTCATCTTGCCCATGAGGCATGGTTCGCAAGCATCAACTGATTCATAATCAAGTGATTCCAAAAGCCCATCAGCATGGAGTTTCTTCATGCGCTTTACACCAATATGACCTAAACGGCAGTGCTACAAATAAGTTGCACTATCATTATTAACTTTGCATCTTTTGGTTTCAATATTATGATTATGTGTATCACTACGATCGAGATCCAACGAACTATTTTCATTGGGTGTGTAACCATATAAGGTTTTATTCATGTAAACAGAACAACAATTTATTCTCTTACTTAAATGAATAACCGTATTACAATAAACATGATCAAATCATATTCATGCTCAACGTAAACACCAAATAACACTTATTTAGCTTCAACACTAATCCCGAATTTATAGGGAGTGTGCGATGATGATCATATCAATCTTGGAACCACTTCCAACACACATCGTCACTTCACCCTTAACTAGTCTCTGTTTATTCTGCAACTCCCGTTTCGAGTTATTAATCATAGCAACTGAACTAGTATCAAATACTGAGGGGTTTCTATAAACACTAGTAAAGTACACATCAATAACATGTATATCAAATATACTTATGTTCACTTTGCCATCCTTCTTATCTGCCAATCACTTGGGGTAGTTCCGCTTCCAGTGACCAGTCCCTTTGCAGTAGAAGCACTTAGTCTCAGGCTTAGGTCCAGACTTGGGCTTCTTCACTTGAGCAGCAACTTGCTTGCTGTTCTTTTTGAAGTTCCCCTTCTTCCCTCTGCCCTTTTCTTGAAACTAGTGGTCTTGTCTACCATCAACACTTGATGTTTTTCTCGATTTCTACCTTCATCAATTTCCGCATTACGAAGAGCTTGGGAATCGTTTCCGTTATCCCTTGCATATCATAGTTCATCACGAAGTTCTACTAACTTGGTGATGGTGACTAGAGAATTCTGTCAATCACTATCTTATCTGGAAGATTAACTCCCACTTGATTCAAGCGATTGTAGTACTCAGACAATCTGGGCACATGCTCACTAGTTGAGCGATTCTCCTCCATCTTTTAGCTATAGAACTTGTTGGAGACTTCATATCTCTCAACTCGGGTATTTGCTTGAAATATTAACTTCAACTCCTGGAACATCTCATATGCTCCATGACGTTCAAAACGTCTTTGAAGTCCCGATTCTAAGCCATTAAGCATGGTGCACTAAACTATCAAGTAGTCATCATATTGAGCTAGCCAAACGTTCATAATGTCTGCATCTGCTCCTGCAATAGGTCTGTCACCTAGCGGTGCATCAAGGACATAATTCTTCTGTGCAGCAATGAGGATAAACCTCAGATCACGGATCCAATCCGCATCTTTGCTACTAACGTATTTCAACACAATTTTCTCTAGGAACATATCAAAATAAACACAGGGAAGCAACAACGCGAGCTATTGATCTACAACATGATTTGCAAAATACTACCAGGACTAAGTTCATGATAAATTTAAGTTCAATTTAATCATATTACTTAAGAACTCCCACTTAGATAGACATCCCTCTAATCCTCTAAGTGATCACGTGATCCAAATCAACTAAACCATGTCCGATCATCACGTGAGATGGAGTAGTTTCATTGGTGAACATCACTATGTTGATCATATCTACTATATGATTCACGCTCGACCTTTCGGTCTCCGTGTTCCGAGGCCATATCTGTATATGCTTGGCTCGTCAAGTATAACCTGAGTATTCCGCGTGTGCAACTGTTTTGCACCCGTTGTATTTGAACGTAGAGCCTATCACACCCGATCATCACGTGGTGTCTCAGCACGAAGAACTTTCGCAACGGTGCATACTCAGGGAGAACACTTCTTGATAATTAGTGAGAGATCATCTTAAAATGCTACCATCAAACTAAGCAAAATAAGATGTATAAAAGATAAACATCATATGCAATCAAAATATGTGACATGATATGGCCATCATCATCTTGCGCCTTTGATCTCCATCTCCAAAGTACTGTCATGATCTCTATTGTCACCGGCATGATACCATGATCTCCATCATCTTGATCTATATCAATGTGTCATCACACGGTCGTCTCGCCAACTATTGCTCTTGCAACTATTGCTATCGCATAGCGATAAAGTAAAGCAATTATTTGGCGCTTGCATCTTATGCAATAAAGAGACAACCATAAGGCTTTTGCCAGTTGCCGATAACTTTAACAAAACATGATCATCTCATACAACAACTTATATCTCATCACGTTTTGACCATATCACATCACAACATGCCCTGCAAAAACAAGTTAGACGTCCTCTACTTTGTTGTTGCAAGTTTTACGTGGCTGCTACGGGCTTAAGCAAGAACCGTTCTTACCTACGCATCAAAACCACAACGATAGTTTGTCAAGTTGGTGCTGTTTTAACCTTCGCAAGGACCGGGCGTAGCCACACTCGGTTCAACTAAAGTTGGAGAAACAGTCACCCGCAAGCCACCTGTGTGCATAGCACGTCGGGAGAACCGGTCTCGCGTAAGCGTACGCGTAATGTCGGTCCGGGCCGCTTCGTCCAACAATACCGCCGAACCAAAGTATGACATGCTGGTAAGCAGTATGACTTATATCGCCCACAACTCACTTGTGTTCTACTCGTGCATATAACATCAACATATAAAACCTAGGCTCTGATACCACTGTTGGGTATCGTAGTAATTTCAAAAAAATTCCTATGCTCACGCAAGATCATGGTGATGCATAGCAACGAGAGGGGAGAGTATGATCTACGTACCCTTGTAGATCGACAACGGAAGCGTTTGGTTGATGTAGTCGTACGTCTTCACGGCCCGACCGATCAAGCACCGAAATTATGGCACCTCCGAGTTCTAGCACACGTTCAGCTCGATGACGATCCCCGAACTCCGATCCAGCAAAGTGTCGGGGAAGAGTTCCGTCAGCATGACGGCGTGGTGACGATCTTGATGTATTACTGCAGCAGGGCTTCGCCTAAGCACCGCTACAATATTATCGAGGAATATGGTGGAAGGGGGCACCGCACACGGCTAAGAATATGATCACGTGGATCAACTTGTGTTGTTCTGGGGTGCCCCAGCCTCCGTATATAAAGGCTCAAGGGGGGGGGTGCGGCCGGCCTAGGAGAGGCGCGCCAGGAGGAGTCCTACTCCCTCTGGGAGTAGGATTCACCCCCCAATCCTAGTTGGAAAAGAGAGAGGGGGGCCGGCCCCCTCTCCTTGTCCTATTCGGACCAAGGGAGGGGAGGGGCGCGCGGCCCATCTAGGGCTGCCCCTTCTCTTTTCCACTAAGGCCCGCTTAGGCCCATATAGCTCCCGGGGGGGTTCCGGTAACCTCCCGGTACTCCGGTAAAATCCCGATTTCACCCGGAACACTTCCGATATCAAAACATAGGCTTCCAATATATCAATCTTTATGTCTCGGCCATTTCGAGACTCCTCGTCATGTCTGTGATCACATCCGGGACTCCGAACAACCTTCGGTATATCAAAATGTATAAACTCATAATATAACTGTCATCGTAACCTTAAGCGTGCGGACCCTACGGGTTCGAGAACAATGTAGACATGACCGAGACACGTCTCCGGTCAATAACCAATAGCGGAACCTGGATGCTCATATTGGCTCCTACATATTCTACGAAGATCTTTTATCGGTCAGACCGCATAACAACATACGTTGTTCCCTTTGTCATCGGTATGTTACTTGCCCGAGATTCGATCGTCGGTATCCAATACCTAGTTCAATCTTGTTACCGGCAAGTCTCTTTACTCGTTCCGTAATATATCATCCCGCAACTAACTCATTAGTTGCAATGCTTGCAAGGCTTAAGTGATGTGCATTACCGAGAGGGCCCAGAGATACCTCTCCGACATTCGGAGTGACAAATCCTAATCTCGAAATACGCCAACCCAACATGTACCTTTGGAGACACCTGTAGAGCTCCTTTATAATCACCCAGTTACGTTGTGACGTTTGGTAGCACACAAAGTGTTCCTCCGACAAACGGGAGTTGCATAATCTCATAGTCATAGGAACATGTATAAGTCATGAAGAAAGCAATAGCAACATACTAAACGATCGGGTGCTAAGCTAATGGAATGGGTCATGTCAATCAGATCATTCAACTAATGATGTGATCCCGTTAATCAAATAACAACTCTTTGTCCATGGTTAGGAAACATAACCATCTTTGATTAACGAGCTAGTCAAGTAGAGGCATACTAGTGACACCCTGTTTGTCTATGTATTCACACATGTATTATGTTTCCGGTTAATACAATTCTAGCATGAATAATAAACATTTATCATGATATAAGGAAATAAATAATAACTTTATTATTGCCTCTAGGGCATATTTCCTTCAATTATGTTTCCGGTTAATACAATTCTAGCATGAATAATAAACATTTATCATGATATAAGGAAATAAATAATAACTTTATTATTGCCTCTAGGGCATATTTCCTTCAGATCTTCGTAGAATATGTAGGATCCAATATGAGCATCTAGGTTCCGCTATTGGTTATTGATCGGAGATATGTCTCAGTCATGTCTACATAGTTCTCAAACCCATAGGGTCCGCACGCTTACCGTTCGATGACGATTTGTATTATGAGTTTCGTGTTTTGATGAACCGAAGTTTGTTCGGAGTCCCAGATGAGGTCACGGACATGATGAGGAGTCTCGAAATGGTCGAGATATAAATATTGATATATTGGAAGGTTATGTTTGGATACCGGAAAGGTTTCGGATAGGTTCGGGTATTTTCCGGAGTACCGAGGGGTTACCGGAACCCCCCGGGGGATTAATGGGCCACAATGGGCCTTAGTGGAGAAGAGGGAGGGCTGGCCAGAGGTGGCGCCCCCCTTGCCCAGTTTAAATTGGACAAGGGGAGGGGCGGCGCCCCCTCCTTCCTTCTCTTCTCTCCTCTTTCCCTTCTTCTCCTACTTGGGCTAGGAAGGGGGGGGGGGGGGGCGAATCCTACTTGGACTAGGAGTCCAAGTAGGACTCCCCCATGGCGCGCCCCCTCTTAGGGTTGACCTCCTCTCCTCCTCCCTTTACATACATGGGGAGGGGTGATAACCCACAAGTATAGGGGATCGCAACTGTTTTCGAGGATAGAGTACTCAACCCAAATTTATTGATTCGACACAAGGGGAGCCAAAGAATATTCTCAAGTATTAGCAGCGGAGTTGTCAATTCAACCACACCTGGAAACCGCAACAAAGTATTTATTATCAAAGTAATATGATAGTAGTGGTAACGACGGAAAAAGTAATATTTTTGTTTTTATAGTGATTGTCACAATAGCAACGGAAAAGTAAATAAGAGAAGAACAATATATGAAAAGCTCGTAGGCAATGGATCAGTGATGGATAATTATGTCAGATGCGATCAATCATGCAACAGTTATAACATAGGGTGACACAGAACTAGCTCCAGTTCATCAATGTAATGTAGGCATGTATTCCGAATATAGTCATACATGCTTATGAAAAAGAACTTGCATGGCATCTTTTGTCCTACCCTCGCGTGGCAGTGGGGTCCTATTGGAAACTAAGGGATATTAAGGCCTCCTTTTAACAGAGTACTGGACCAAAGCATTAACACATAATCAATACATGAACTCCTCAAACTACGGTCATCACCGGTAAGTATCCCGATTATTGTCACTTCGGGGTTAACGGATCATAACACATAATAGGTGACTATAGACTTGCAAGATAGGATCAAGAACTCACATATATTCATGAAAACGTAATAGGTTCAGATCTGAAATCATGGCACTCGGGCCCTAGTGACAAGCATTAAGCATAGCAAAGTCATAGCAACATCAATCTCAGAATATAGTGGATACTAGGGATCAAACCCTAACAAAACTAACTCGATTACATGATAAATCTCATCCAACCCATCACCGTCCAACAAGCTTACACTGGAATTACTCACGCATGGCGGTGAGCATCATGAAATTGGTGATGGAGGAAGGTTGATGATGACGATGGCGACGGATTCCCCTCTCCAGAGCCCCGAACGGACTCCAGATCAGCCCTCCCGAGAGAGTTTAGGGCTTGGCGGCGGCTCCGTATCATAAAACGCGATGAATCCTTCTCTCTGATTTTTTTCTCCCCGAACACGAATATATAGAGTTGGAGTTGAGGCTGGAGGAGCACCACGGGGGCCACAAGGCAGGGGGCGCGCCCAGGGGGGTAGGCGCTGAAGGAAATATGTCCTAGAGGCAATAATAAAGTTATTATTTATTTCCTTATTTCATGATAAATGTTTATTATTCATGCTAGAATTGTATTAACCTGAAACATAATACATGTGTGAATACATAGACAAACATAGTGTCACTAGTATGCCTCTACTTGAATAGCTCATTGATCAAAGATGGTTAAGTTTCCAAACCATAGACATGAGTTGTTATTTGATCAATGGGATCACATCATTAGGAGAATGATGTGATTGACTTGACCCATTCCGTCAGCTTAGCACTTGATCGTTTCTGTTTACTACTATTGCTTTCTTCATGACTTATACATGTTCTTATGACTATGAGATTATGCAACTCCCGTATACCGGAGGAACACTTTGTGTGCTACCAAACGTCACAACGTAACTGGGTGATTATAAAGGTGCTCTACAGGTGTCTCCGATGGTACTTGTTGAGTTGGCATAGATCAAGATTAGGATTTGTCACTCTGATTGTCGGAGAGGTATCTCTGGGCCCTCTTGGTAATGCACATCACTATAAGCCTTGCAAGCAATGCAACTAATGAGTTAGTTGCGGGATAGTGCATTACGAAACGAGTAAAGAGACTTGCCGGTATCGAGATTGAACTAGGTATTGGGATACCGACGATCGAATCTCGGGCAAGTAACATACCGATGACAAAGAGAACAACGTATAGTGTTATGCGGTTTGACCGATAAAGATCTTCGTAGAATATGTAGGAACCAATATGAGCATCCAAGTTCCGCTATTGGTTATTGACCGGAGACATGTCTCGGTCATGTCTACATAATTCTCGAACCCGTAGGGTCCGCACGCTTAAAGTTCTGTGACGATCGATTTTATGAGTTTATATGTTTTGATGTACTGAAGGTAGTTCGGAGTCCCGGATATGATCACAGACATGACGAGGAGTCTCGAAATGGTCGAGACATAAAGATTGATATATTGGAAGCCTACATTTGGACATCAGAAGAGTTTCGGGTACGGGATTGTACCAGAGTACCGGAGGGGTTACCGGAACCCCCCAGGGGCTAATGGGCCTTGTTGGGCCATAAGGGAAAGAGAGAGGGGCCGGCCTAGGGCAGGCAGCACGCCCCCTCCCTCTGGTCCGAATTGCACTAGGAGAGGGGGGGCGCCCCCCTTTCGTTCTCTTTCTCTCCCTTCCTTTCCCCCTCCTAGTAGGAGTAGGAAAGGGAGGAATCCTACTCCTACTAGGAGGAGGATTCCTCCTCCTGGCGCACCAACAAGGGCCGGCCGGCCTCCCCCTTGCTCCTTTATATACAGGGGCAGGGAGCACCTCTAGACACACAAGTTGATCACAAAGATCTCTCCCAGCCGTGTGCGGTGCCCCCCTCCACCATAATCCACCTCGGTCATACTGTAGCGGTGTTTAGGCGAAGCCCTTCTGCGGTAGCTTCATCAACATCGTCACCATGCCGTCGTGCTGACGAAACTCTTCCCCGAGCTCTACTGGATCGTGAGTTCGCGGGATGTCACCGAGCTGAACGTGTGCTGAATGCGAAGGTGCCGTATGTTCGGTACCGAGGATCGATTGATCATGAAGACGTACGACTACATCAACCGTGTTGTCATAACGCTTCCGCTTAATGGTCTACGAGGGTACGTGGACGACACTCTCCCCTCTCGTTGCTATGTGATACGTCTCCAATGTATCTATAATTTTTGATTGCTCCTTGCTATATTATCTACTGTTTTGGACATTATTGGGCTTTATTAGCCACTTTTATATTATTTTTGGGACTAACCTACTAACTGGAGGCCCAGCCCAGAATTGCTGTTTTTTTGCCATTTTTAGGGTTTCGAAGAAAAGGAATATCAAACGGAGTCCAAACGGAATGAAACCTTCGGGAACGTGATTTTCTCAACAAACAAGACCCGCGAGACTTGGACCCTACGTCAAGACACAAAAGAGGAGGCCACGAGGTAGGGGGGCGCGCCTACCCCTCCCAGGCGCGCCCTCCACCCTCGTGGGCCCCCTGTTGCTCCACCGGCGTACTCCTTCCTCCTATATATACCTACGTACCCCAAACGATCAGATACGGAGCCAAAACCCTAATTCCACCGCCGCAACTTTATGTATCCACGAGATCCCATCTTGGGGCCTGTTCCGGAGCTCCGCCAGAGGGGGCATCGATCACGGAGGGCTTCTACATCAACACCATAGCCCCTCCGATGAAGTGTGAGTAGTTCCTCAGACCTACGGGTCCATAGTTAGTAGCTAGATGCATTCTTCTCTCTTTTTGGATCTCAATACAATGTTCTCCCCCTCTCTTGTGGAGAACTATTCGATGTAATCTTCTTTTTGCGGTGTGTTTGTTGAGACCGATGAATTGTGGGTTTATGATCAAGTTTATCTATGAACAATATTTGAATCTTCTCTGAATTCTTTTATGTATGATTGGTTATCTTGGCAAGTCTCTTCGAATTATCAGTTTGGTTTGGCCTACTAGATTGATCTTTCTTGCAATGGGAGAAGTGCTTAGCTTTGGGTTCAATCTTGCGGTGTCCTTTCCCAGTGACAGTAGGGGCAGCAAGGCACGTATTGTATTGTTGCCATCGAGGATAACAAGATGGGGTTTTCTTCATATTGCATGAGTTTATCCCTCTACATCATGTCATCTTGCTTAAGGCGTTACTCTGTTTTTAACTTATTCTCCAGATGCATGCTGGATAGCGGTCGATGAGTGGAGTAATAGGAGTAGATGCAGGCAGGAGTCGGTCTACTTGTCTCGGATATGATACCTATATACATGATCATACCTAGATATTCTCATAACTATGCTAAATTCCGTCAATTGCTCAACAGTAGTTTGTTCACCCGCCGTAGAATACTTATGCTCTCGAGAGAAGCCACTAGTGAAACCTATGGCCCCCGGGTCTATCTTCATCATATTAATCTCCTACTACTTAGTTATTTCCTTTGCTTTTTTACTTTGCCTTTATTTTACTTTGCATCTTTATCACAAAAATACCAAAAGTAATATCTTATCATATCGATCAGATCTCACTCTCATAACTGGCCGTGTAGGGATTGACAACCCCTATTCGCGTTGGTTGCGAGGATTTATTTGTTTTGTGCAGGTACGAGGGACTCACGCGTAGCCTCCTACTGGATTGATACCTTGGTTCTCAAAAACTAAGGGAAATACTTACACTACTTTGCTGCATCATCCCTTCCTCTTCGGGGAAAACCAACACAGTGCTCAAGAGGTAGCAAGAAGGATTTCTGGCGCCGTTGCCCGGGAGGTCTACGCAAAAGTCAACATACCAAGTACCCATCACATACCCTTATCTCCCGCATTACATTATTTTCCATTTGCCTCTCGTTTTCCTCTCCCCCACTTCACCCTTGCCGTTTTATTCGCCCTCTCTCTCTCTTTCCTCCCTCTCTTTCCCGTTTGCCTCTTTTTGCCCGCTTGCTTTTTGTTTGCTTGTGTGTTAGTTTGCTTGCTTGTCACGATGGCTCAAGATAATACTAAATTGTGTGACTTCACCAATACCAACAACAATGATTTTATTAGCACGCCGATTGCTCCTCTTACCGATGCTGAATCTTGTGAAATTAATACTGCTTTGCTGAATCTTGTCATGAAAGATGCCTTTATAAGAGCGTGTTCTTCTAGTTCCTATGAAAATAAAGATGAAGATCTAAAAGTTATTGATGTGTCCCCTATTAAGTCTTTGTTTTGCAATATGAATCTTGATAATGATGGGACTGAATATGATCCACCTTTACCTAGAAGGCGTTCCAAGAATTCGGAATTTGTTGATCTTGATGCTAAAATTGATAAAAGTGGGATTGAAGAAATTAAAACCCTAGATGTTGCTAAACCCACTATTTTGGATTTCAAGGAATTTAACTATGAAAATTTCTCTTTGATTGATTGTATTTCTTTGTTGCAATCCGTGCTAAATTCTCCTCACGCTTATAGTCAAAATAAAGCGTTTACTAAACATATCGTTGATGCCTTGATGCAATCTTATGAAGAAAAACTTGAATTGGAAGTTTCTATCCCTAGAAAACTTTATGATGAGTAGGAACCAACTATTAAAATTAAAATTAAATATCATGAATGCTATGCTTTATGTGATTTGGGTGCTAGTGTTTCCATGATTCCAAAGACTTTGTGTGATTTGTTAGGTTTCCGTGATTTTGATGATTGCTCTCTAAACTTGCACCTTGCAGATTCCACTATTAAGAAACCTATGGGAAGATTAATGATGTTCTTATTGTTGCAAATAGGAATTATGTGCCCGTAGATTTTATTGTTCTTGACATAGATTGCAATTCTTCATGTCCTATTATTCTTGGTAGACCTTTCCTTAGAACGGTTGGTGCAATTATTGATATGAAGGAAGGAAATATTAGATTCCAATTTCCATTAAGGAAAGGCATGTAACACTTTACTAGAAATAAAATTAAATTACCTTATGAATCTATTATGAGAGCCACTTATGTATTGCCTACCAAAGATGGCAATACCTAGATCTATTCTTGCTTGTTATGCCTAGCTAGGGGCGTTAAACGATGGCGCTTGTTGGGAGGCAACCCAATTTTATTTTTATTCTTTGCTTTTTGCTCCTGTTTAGTAATAAATAATTTATCTAGCCTCTGTTTTGTTTGTGTTTTTTGTGTTTAATTAGTGTTTGTGCCAAGTAGAACCGTTGGGAAGACTTGGGGAAAGTCTTGTTGAACTTGCTGTAAAAAACAGAAACTTTACCGCTCACGAGAACTGCTGTCATTTTTATTTGGAAAGTGATATTTAGTTAATTATTTTTGCAGATTATTAATAGATAAATTCCTCACGTTCAGAAATATATTTTAGAATTTTTGGGGTTCCAGATCTTGCGCTAGCTATAGATTACTACAGACTATTCTGTTTTTGACAGATTCTGTTTTTCGTGTGTTGTTTGCTTATTTTGATGAATCTATGGCTAGTAAAATAGTTAATAAACCATAGAGAAGTTGGAATACAGTAGGTATAACACAAATATAAATAAATAATGAGTTCATTACAGTATCTTGAAGTGGTCTTTTATTTTCTTTCGCTAACGGAGCTCACGAGATTTTCTACTTTAAGTTTTGTGTTGTGAAGTTTTCAAGTTTTGGGTAAAGATTTGATGGATTATGGAACAAGGAGTGGAAAGAGCCTAAGCTTGGGGATGCCCATGGCACCCCCAAGATAATTTAAGGACACCTAAAACCTAAAGTTTGGTTATGCCCCGGAAGGCATCCCCTCTTTCGTCTACTTCTATCGGTAACTTTACTTGGAGCTATATTTTTATTCACCACATGATATGTGTTTTGCTTGGAGCGTCTTGTATTAGTTGAGTATTTGATTTTTAGTTTACCACAATCATCCTTGCTGTACACACCCTTTGAGAGAGCCATACATGATTTGGAATTTGTTAGAATACTCTATGTGCTTCGCTTATATCTTTTGAGTTATGTAGCTTTGATCTAGTACTTCACTTATATCTTTTAGAGCACGGTGGTGGATTTGTTTTATAGAAACTATTGATCTCTCATACTTCACTTAGATTATTTTGAGAGTCTTAATAGCATGGTAATTTGCTTAAAATCCTAATATGCTAGGTATTCAAGATTAGTAAAATTTTCTTAAGAGTGTTTTGAATACTAAGAGAAGTTTGATTCTTGATGATTGTTTTGAGATATGGAGGTGATAATATCAAAGTCGTGCTAGTTGAGTAGTTGTGAAATTGAGAAATACTTGTGTTGAAGTTTGCAAGTCCCGTAGCATGCACGTATGGTAAACGTCATGTAACAAATTTGAAACATGAGGTGTTATTTGATTGTCTTCCTTATGAGTGGCGGTCGGGGACGAGCGATGGTCTTTTCCTACCAATCTATCCCCCTAGGAGCATGCGCGTAGTACCGAGGTTTTTGATTACTTGTAGATTTTTGCAATAATTATGTGAGTTCTTTATGACTAATGTTGAGTCCATGGATTATACGCACTCTCTCCCTTCCATCCTTGCTAGCCTCTTCGGTACCATGCATTGCCCTTTCTCACATTGAGAGTTGGCGCAAACTTCGCCGGTGATCCAAACCCCGTGATATGATACGCTATTTCACACATAAACCTCCTTATATCTTCCTCAAAACAACCACCATACCTACCTATTATGGCATTTCCATAGCCATTCCGAGATATATTGCCATGCAACTTTCCACCATTCCGTTCATCATGACACATTCATCATTGTCATATTGCTTAGCATGGTCATGTAGTTGACATAGTATTTGTGGCAAAGCCACCGTTCATAATTCTTTCATACATGTCACTCTTGGTTCATTGCATATCCCGGTAAACCACCGGAGGCATTCATATAGAGTCATCTTTGTTCTAGTATCAAGTTGTAATCATTGAGTTGTAAATAAATAGAAGTGTGATGATCATCATTTTATAGAGCATTTTCCCAAGTGAGGAATATATAAAAAAAGGGATAGAAAGGCCATAAAAAAAGAGAAGGCCCCAAAAATGAGAGAAAAAGAGAGAAGGGACAATGTTACTATCCTTTGACACACTTGTGCTTCAAAGTAGCACCTTAATCCTCATGATAGAGAGTCTCTTGTTTTGTCACTTTCATATACTAGTGGGAATTTTTCATTATAGAACTTGGATTGCATATTCCAACAATGGGCCTCCTCAAGTGCCCTAGGTCTTCGTGAGCAAGCAAGTTGGATGCACACCCACTTAGTTTTATTTTGTTGAGCTTTCATACATTTATAGCTCTAGTGCATCCGTTGCATGGCAATCCCTACTCCTTGCAATAACATCAATCGATGGGCACCTCCATAGCCCATTGATTAGCCTCGTTGATGTGAGACTTTCTTCTTTTTTGTCTTCTCCACATAACCCCCCTCATTATATTCTATTCCACCCACAGTGCTATGTCCATGGCCCGCGCTCATATATTGCGTGAAAGTTTATAGGTTTGAGATTACTAAAGTATGAAACAATTGCTTGGCTTGTCATCGGGGTTGTGCATGATGAGAGCATTCTTGTGTGATGAAAATGAAACATGACTAAACTATATGATTTTGTAGGGATGAACTTTCTTTGGCCATGTTATTTTGAGAAGACATAATTGCTTAGTTAGTATGCTTGAAGTATTATTATTTTTATGTCAATATGAACTTTCGTCTAGAATCTTTCGGATCTAAATATTCATACCACAATTAAGAAGAATTACATTAAAATTATGCCAAGTAGCACTCCACATCAACAATTCTATTTTTATCATTTACCTACTCGAGGACGAGCAGGAATTAAGCTTGGGGATGCTTGATACGTCTCCAACGTATCTATAATTTTTGATTGCTCCATGCTATATTATCTATTGTTTTGGACATTATTGGGCTTTATTATCCACTTTTATTATTTTTGGGACTAACCTACTAACCGGAGGCCCAACCCAGAATTGCTGTTTTTTTGCCTGTTTTAGGGTTTTAAAGAAAAGGAATATCAAACGGAGTCCAAACGGAATGAAACCTTCGGGAACGTGATTTTCTCAACAAACAAGACCCGGGAGACTTGGACCCTATGTCAAGACACAAAAGAGGAGGCCACGAGGTAGGGGGGCGCGCCTACCCCTCCCAGGCGCGCCCTCCACCCTCATGGGCCCCCTGTTGCTCCACTGACATACTCCTTCCTCCTATATATACCTACATACCCCCAAACGATCAGATACGGAGCCAAAACCCTAATTCCACCGCCGCAACTTTCTGTATCCACGAGATCCCATCTTGGGGCCTGTTCCGGAGCTCCGCCGGAGGGGGCATCGATCACGGAGGGCTTCTACATCAACACCATAGCCCCTCCGATGAAGTGTGAGTAGTTCACCTCAGACCTACGGGTCCATAGTTAGTAGCTAGATGGCTTCTTCTCTCTTTTTGGATCTCAATACAATGTTCTCCCCCTCTCTTGTGGAGAACTATTCGATGTAATCTTCTTTTTGCGGTGTGTTTGTTGAGAATGATGAATTGTGGGTTTATGATCAAGTTTATCTATGAACAATATTTGAATCTTCTCTGAATTATTTTATGTATGATTGGTTATCTTTGCAAGTCTCTTCGAATTATCAGTTTGGTTTGGCCTACTAAATTGATCTTTCTTGCAATGGGAGAAGTGCTTAGCTTTGGGTTCAATCTTGCGGTGTCCTTTCCCAGTGACAGTAGGGGCAGCAAGGCATGTATTGGATTGTTGCCATCGAGGATAACAAGATGGGGTTGTCTTCATATTGCATGAGTCTATCCCTCTACATCATGTCATCTTGCTTAAGGCGTTACTCTGTTTTTAACTTAATACTCTAGATGCATGCTGGATAGCAGTCGATGAGTGGAGTAATAGTAGTAGATGCAGGTAGGAGTCGGTCTACTTGTCTCGGACGTGATGCCTATATACATGATCATACCTAGATATTCTCATAACTATGCTCAATTATGTCAATTGCTCAACAATAATTTGTTCACCCACCGTAGAATACTTATGCTCCCGAGAGAAGCCACTAGTGAAACCTATGGGCCCCGGGTCTATCTTCATCATATTAATCTCCTACTACTTAGTTATTTCCTTTGCTTTTTTACTTTGCCTTTATTTTACTTTGCATCTTTATCACAGAAATACCAAAAATAATATCTTATCATATCTATCAGATCTCACTCTTGTAAGTGGCCGTGTAGGGATTGACAACCCCTATCCGCGTTGGTTGCGAGGATTTATTTGTTTTGTGTAGGTACGAGGGACTCGCGCGTAGCCTCCTACTGGATTGATACCTTGGTTCTCAAAAACTGAGGGAAATACTTACGCTACTTTGCTGCATCATCCCTTCCTCTTCGGGGAAAACCAACGCAGTGCTCAAGAGGTAGCACTATGCATCATCATGATCCTGCGTGTGCGTAGGATTTTTTTTGAAATTACTATGTTCCCCAATAGTGGCATCCGAGCCTGGTTTTATGCGTAGATGTTATATGCATGAGTAGAACACAAGTGAGTTGTGGGCGATACAAGTCATACTGCTTACCACCATGTCATACTTTGGTTCAGCGGTATTGTTGGATAAAGCGGCCCGGACCGACATTACGCGTACGCTTACGCGAGACTGGTTCTACCGACGTGCTTTACACATAGGTGGCTGGCGGGTGTCAGTTTCTCCAACTTTAGTTGAACCGAGTGTGGCTACGCTCGGTCCTTGAGAAGGTTAATACAACACTAACTTGACGAACTATCATTGTGGTTTTGATGCGTAGGTAAGAACGGTTCTTGCTCAGCCCGTAGCAGCCACGTAAAACTCGCAACAACAAAGTAGAGGACGTCTAACTTGTTTTTGTAGGGCATGTTGTGATGTAATATGGTCAAGACATGATGCTATATTTATTGTATGAGATGATCATGTTTTTAATGGAGTTATCGGCAATTGGCAGGAGCCATATGGTTGTCGCTTTATTGTATGCAATGCAATCGCCCTGTAATTGCTTTACTTTATCACTAAGCGGTAGCGATGGTCGTAGAAGCAATAGTTGGCGAGACAACAACGATGCTACGATGGAGATCAAGGTGTTGCACCGGTGACGATGGTGATCATGACGGTGCTTCGGAGATGGAGATCACAAGCACAAGATGATGATGGCCATATCATATCACTTATATTGATTGCATGTGATGTTTATCCTTTATGCATCTTATTCTGCTTTGTTTGACAGTAGCATTATAAGATGATCTCTCACTAAATTTCAAGATAAAAGTGTTCTCCCTGAGTATGCACCGTTGCCAAAGTTCATTGTGCCGAGACACCACGTGATGATCGGGTGTGATAAGCTCTACGTCCATCTACAATGGGTGCAAGCCAGTTTTGCTCATGCAGAATACTCGGGTTAAACTTGACGAGCCTAGCATATGCAGATATGGCCTCGGAACACTGAGACCGAAAGGTCGAGCGTGAATCATATAGTAGATATGATCAACATAGTGATGTTCACCATTGAAAACTACTCCATTTCACGTGATGATTGGTTATGGTTTAGTTGATATGGATCACGTGATCACTTAGATGATTAGAGGGATGTCTATCTAAGTGGGAGTTCTTAAGTAATATGATTAATTAAACTTAAATGTATCATGAACTTAGTACCTGATAGTATTTTGCTTATCTTTGTTGTTGTAGATAGATGGCCCGTGCTGTTGTTCCGTTGAATTTTAATGCGTTCCTTGAGAAAGCAAAGTTGAAAGATGATGGTAGCAATTACACGGACTAGGTCCGTAACTTGAGGATTATCCTCATTGCTACACAGAAGAATTACGTCCTGGAAGCACCGCTAAGTGCCAAACCTGCTACAGGAGCAACACCAGATGTTATGAACATCTGGCAGAGCAAAGCTGATGACTACTCGATAGTTCAGTGTGCCATGCTTTACGGCTTGGAGCCGGGACTTCAACGACGTTTTGAACGTCATGGAGCATATGCGATGTTCCAGGAGTTGAAGTTAATATTTCAAGCAAATGCCCAGATTGAGAGATATGAAGTCTCCAATAAGTTCTATAGCTGCAAGATGGAGGAGAATAGTTCTGTCAGTGAGCATATACTCAAAATGTCTAGGTATCATAATCACTTAACTCAACTAGGAGTTAATCTTCCTGTTGATAGTGTCATTGACAGAGTTCTTCAATCACTGCCACCAAGCTACAAAAGCTTCATGATGAACTATAATATGCAAGGAATGAATAAGACAATTCCCGAGCTCTTCGTGATGCTAAAAGCTGCGGAGGTAGAAATCAAGAAGGAGCATCAAGTGTTGATGGTCAACAAGACCACCAGTTTCAACAAAAGGGGAAAGGGAAGAAGAAGGGGAACTTCAAGAAGAACAGAAAACAAGTTGCTGCTCAGGAGAAGAAACCCAAGTCTGGACCTAAGCCTGAGACCGAGTGCTTCTACTGCAAACATACTGGTCACTGGAAGCGGAACTGCCCCAAGTATTTGGCGGATAAGCAGGATGGCAAGGTGAACAAAGGTATATGTGATATGCATGTTATTGATGTGTACCTTACCATGGCTCGCAGTAGCACCTGGGTATTTGATACTGGTTCTGTTGCTAATATTTCCAACTCGAAATAGGGACTATGGATTAAGCGAAGACTGGCTAAGGACGAGGTGATGATGCGCGTGAGAAATGGTTCCAAAGTTGATGTGATCGTCGTCGGCACGCTACCTCTACATCTACCTTCGGGATTAGTTTTAGACCTAAATAATTGTTATTTGGTGCCAGCGTTAAGCATGAACATTATATCTGGATCTTGTTTGATGTGAGACGGTTATTCATTTAAATCTGAGAATAATGGTTGTTCTATTTATATGAGTAATATCTTTTATGTCGCACCCTTAAAGAGTGGTCTATTTTTGTTGAATCTCGATAGTAGTGATACACATATTCATAATGTTGAAGCCAAAAGATGCAGAGTTGATAATGATAGTGCAACTTATTTGTGGCACTGCCGTTTGGGTCATATTGGTATAAAGCGCATGAAGAAACTCCATACCGATGGACTTTTGGAATCACTTGGTACTTGCGAACCATGCCTAATGGGCAAGATGACTAAAACGCTGTTCTCGGGAACTATGGAGTGAGCAATAGATTTGTTGCAAATCATGCATACTGATGTATGTGGACCGATGAATATTGAGGCTCGCGGCGGGTATCGTTATTTTCTCACCTTCACAGATGATTTAAGCAGATATGGGTATATCTACTTAATGAAACATAAGTCTCAAACATTTGAAAAGTTCAAAGAATTTCAGAGTGAAGTGGAAAATCATCGTAACAAGAAAATAAAGTTTCTATGATCTGATCGTGGAGGAGAATATTTGAGCTATGAGTTTGGTCTACATTTGAAACAATGCGGAATAGTTTCGCAACTCACGCCACCCGGAACACCACAGTGTAATGGTGTGTCCAAACGTCGTAATCGTACTTTACTAGATATGGTGCGATCTATGATGTCTCTTACTGATTTACTGCTATCATTTTGGGGTTATGCTTTAGAGACAGCTGCATTCACGTTAAATAGGGCACCATCAAAATCCATTGAAACGACGCCTTATGAACTATGGTTTGGCAAGAAACCAAAGTTGTCGTTTCTTAAAGTTTGGGGCCGCGATGCTTATGTGAAAAAGCTTCAACCCGATAAACTCGAACCCAAATTGGAGAAATGTGTCTTCATAGGATACCCAAAGGAAACTGTTGGGTACACCTTCTATCACAGATCCGAAGGCAAGACATTCGTTGCTAAGAATGGATCCTTTCTAGAGAAGGAGTTTCTCTTGAAAGAAGTGAGTGGGAGGAAAGTAGAACTTTATGAGGTAATTGTACCTGCTCCCTTATTGGAAAGTAGTTCATCACAGAAACCAGTTCCTGTGACACCTACACCAATTAGTGAGTTAGCTAATTATGATGATCATGAAATTTTAGATCAAGTTACTACCGAACCTCGTAGGTCAACCAGAGCAAGATCCGCACCAGAGTGGTATGGTAATCCTGTTCTGGAAGTCATGTTACTTGACCATGACGAACCTACGAACTATGAGGAAGCGATGATGAGCCCAGATTCCGCAAAATGGCTTGAGGCCATGAAATCTGAGATGGGATACATGTATGAGAACAAAGTGTGGACTTTGGTTGACTTGCCCGATGATCGGCAAGCCATCGAGAATAAACGGATCTTCAAGAAAAAGACAGACGCTGACGGTAATGTTACTGCCTACAAAGCTCGACTTGTTGCGAAAGGTTTTCGACAAGTTCAAGGAGTTGACTACGATGAGACCTTCTCACCCATAGCGATGCTTAAGTCTGTCCGAATCATGTTAGCAATTGTCGCATTTTATGATTATGAAATTTGGCAAATGGATGTAAAGACTGCATTCCTGAATGGATTTCTGGAAGAAGAGTTGTATATGATGCAACCTGAAGGTTTTATCGATCCAAAGGGAGCTAACAAAGTGTGCAAGCTCTAGCGATCCATTTATGGACTGGTGCAAGCCTCTCGGAGTTGGAATAAACGTTTTGATAGTGTGATCAAAGCATATGGTTTTATACAGACTTTTGGAGAAGCCTGTATTTACAAGAAAGGGAGTGGGAGCTCTGTAGCATTTCTAATATTATATGTGGATGACATATTGTTGATTGGAAATGATATAGAATTTCTGGATAGCATAAAAAGGATACTTGAATAAGAGTTTTCCAATGAAAGACCTCGGTGAAGCTGCTTATATATTGGGCATCAAGATCTATAGAGATAGATCAAGACGCTTAATTGGACTTTCACAAAGCACATACCTTGATAAAGTTTTGAATAACTTCAGAATGGATCAAGCTAAGAAAGGGTTCTTGCCTATGTTACAAGGTGTGAATTTGAGTAAGACTCAATGCCCGACCATTGCAGAAGATAGAGAGAAAATGAAAAGTGTTCCCTATGCTTCAGCCATAGGCTCTATCATGTATGCAATGCTGTGTACCAGACCAGATGTGTACCTTGCTATTAGCCTAGCAGGGAGGTACCAAAGTAATCCAGGAGTGGTTCACTGGACATCGGTCAAGAACATCCTGAAGTACTTGAAAAGGACCAAGGATATGTTTCTCGTTTATGGAGGTGACAAAGAGCTCATTGTAAATGGTTACGTTGATGCAAGCTTTGACACTGACCCAGATGATTCTAAATCGCAAACCGGATATGTGTTTATATTAAACGGTGGAGCTGTTAGTTGGAGCAGTTCTAAACAGAGCGTCGTGGCGGGATCTACATGTGAAGCGGAGTACATTGCTGCTTCGGAAGCAGCAAATGAAGGAGTCTGGATGAAGGAGTTCATATCCGATCTAGGTGTCATACCTAGTGCATCGGGTCCAATGAAAATCTTTTGTGACAAAACTGGTGCAATTGCCTTGGCAAAGGAATCCAGATTTCACAAGAGAACCAAGCACATCAAGAGACGCTTCAACTCCATCTGGGATCAAGTCCAGGTGGGAGACATAGAGATTTGCAAGATACATACGGATCTGAATGTTGTAGACCCGTTGACTAAGCCTCTTCCACGAGCAAAACATGATCAGCACCAAGGCTCCATGGGTGTTAAAATCATTATTGTTTAATCTAGATTATTGACTCTAGTGCAAGTGGGAGACTGAAGGAAATATGCCCTAGAGGCAATAATAAAGTTATTATTTATTTCCTTATTTCATGATAAATGTTTATTATTCATGCTAGAATTGTATTAACCGGAAACATAATACATGTGTGAATACATAGACAAACATAGTGTCACTAGTATGCCTCTACTTGACTAGCTCATTGATCAAAGATGGTTAAGTTTCCAAACCATAGACATGAGTTGTTATTTGATCAATGGGATCACATCATTAGGAGAATGATGTGATTGACTTGACCCATTCTGTTAGCTTAGCACTTGATCATTTCTGTTTACTGCTATTACTTTCTTCATGACTTATACATGTTCTTATGACTATGAGATTATGCCACTCCCGAATACCGAAGGAACACTTTGTGTGCTACCAAACGTCACAACGTAACTGGGTAATTATAAAGGTGCTCTACAGGTGTCTCCGATGGTACTTGTTGAGTTGGCATAGATCAAGATTAGGATTTGTCACAACGATTGTCGGAGAGGTATCGCTGGGCCCTCTCGGTAATGCACGTCACTATAAGCCTTGCAAGCAATGCAACTAATGAGTTAGTTGCGGGATAGTGCATTACGAAATGAGTAAAGAGACTTGCCGGTAATGAGATTGGAGTAGGTATTGGGATACCGACGATCGAATCTTGGGCAAGTAACATACCGATGACAAAGAGAACAATGTATAGTGTTATGCGGTTTGACCGATAAAGATCTTCGTAGAATATGCAGGAACCAATATGAGCATCCAGGTTCCGCTATTGGTTATTGACCGGAGACATGTCTCGGTCATGTCTACATAGTTCTCGAACCCGTAGGGTCCGCACGCTTAAAGTTCTGTGATGATCGGTTTTATGAGTTTATATGTTTTGATGTACCGAAGGTAGTTCAGAGTCCCAGATATGATCACGGACATGACGAGGAGTCTCTAAATGGTCAAGACATAAAGATTGATATATTGGAAGCCTACATTTGGACATCAGAAGAGTTCCGGGGAAAATGGGATTTTACCGGAGTACCGGAGGTGTTACCGGAACCCCCCGGGGGCTAATGGGCCTTGTTGGGCCATAAGGGAAAGAGAGAGGGGCCGGCCTAGGGCAGGCAGCGCGCCCCCTCCCTCTGGTCCGAATTGGACTAGGAGAGGGGGGGCGGCTCCCCCCTTTCCTTCTCTTTCTCTCCCTTCCTTTCCCCCCTACTAGTAGGAGTAGGAAAGGGAGGAATCCTACTCCAACGAGGAGGAGGGTTCCTCCTCCTGGAGCGCCAACAAGGGCCGGCCGCCCTCCCCCTTGCTCCTTTATATACAGGGGCAGGGGGGCACCTCTAGACACACAAGTTGATCACAAAGATCTCTCCCAGCCGTGTGCGGTGCCCCCCTCCACCATAATCCACCTCGGTCATACTGTAGCGGTGTTTAGGCGAAGCCCTGCTATGGTAGCTTCATCAACATTGTCACCATGTCGTCGTGCTGATGAAACTCTTCCCCGAGCTCTACTAGATCGTGAGTTCACGGGACGTCACCGAGCTGAACGTGTGCTGAACACGGAGGTGCCGTACGTTCGGTACTGAGGATTGGTCGATCATGAAGACATGCGACTACATCAACCGCGTTGTCATAACGCTTCCGCTTAACGGTCTACGAGGGTACATGGACGACACTCTCCCCTCTAGTTGATATGCATCACCATGATCCTGCGTGTGCGTAGGAATTTTTTTTGAAATTACTACGTTCCCCAACAGGCGCGCCCCCACCCTCGTGGACAGGGTGTGGGCCCCCTGGCCTTGATTCTTTTGCCAATATTTTTTATATATTCCAAAAATAATCTCCGTTGATTTTCAGGTCATTCCGAGAACTTCTATTTCTTTACAAAAATAACACCATGGCAATTCTGCTGAAAACAGCGTCAGTCCGGGTTAGTTCCATTCAAATCATGCATGTTAGAGTCCAAAACAAGGGCAAAAGTGTTTGGAAAAGTAGATACGGCGGAGATGTATCAAGGGGGCACCCCAAAGACACACAAGTTGATCCTTTAGCCATGTGCGGTGCGCCCCTCCATAGTTACACACCTCGGTCATATTGTTGTAGTGCTTAGGCGAAGCCCTGCGTCGGTAACTTCATCATCACTGTCATCACGCCGTCGTGCTAACGGAACTCTCCCTTGGCCTCAACTGGATCAAGAGTTCGAGGGACATCATCAAGCTGAACATGTGCTGATCGCGGAGGTGCCGTGCGTTCGATACTTGGATCGGTTGGATCGCGAAGACGTTTGACTACATCAACCGCGTTACTAAACACTTACGCTTTCGGACTATGAGGGTACGTAGACTCACTCTTCCCTCTCGTTGCTATGCATCTCCTAGATAGATCTTGCGTGATCATAGGTAAAATTTAGAAATACTGCATTCCCCAACAGTGGCATCCGAGCCAGGTCTATGCGTAGATGTTATATGCACGAGTAGAAGACAATAGTCATACTGCTTACCAGCATGTCTTACTTTGATTCAGCGGTATTGTTGGATGAAGCGGCCCAGACCGACATTACATGAACATGTTCATGAGACTGGTTCTACCGACGTGCTTCACACACAGGTGGCTAGTGGGTGTCTGTTTCTCCAACTTTAGTTGAATCGAGTTTGACTACGCCCGGTCCTTGTTGAAGGTTAAAACAACACACTTGATGAAAAATCGTTGTGGTTTTGATGCGTAGGTAAGAACGGTTCTTGCTAGAAGCCCGTAGCAGCCACGTAAAACTTGCAACAACAAAGGAGAGGACGTCTAACTTGTTTTTGTAGGGCATGTTGTGATGTGATATGGTCAAGATGTGATGATATAAATTGTTGTATGAAATGATCATGTTTTGTAACAGTTATCGCTAACTGTCAGGAACCATATGGTTGTCGCTTTATTATATGAAATGCAATCGCCATGTAATTGCTTTACTTTATCACTATGCAGTAGCGATAGTCGTAGAGGCAATAGTCGGCGAGACGACAATGATGGTACGATGGAGATCAAGGTGTCAAGACGGTGACGATGGTGATCATGACGGTGCTTTGGAGATGGAGATCAAAGGCACAAGATGATGATGGCCATATCATATCACTTATTTTGATTGCATGTGATGTTTATCCTTTATGCATCTTATTTTGCTTAGTACGGCGGTAGCATTATAAGATGATCTCTCACTAAATTTCAAGGTATAAGTGTTCTCCCTGAGTATGCACCGTTGCTACAGTTCGTCGTGCCGAGACACCACGTGATGGTCGGGTGTGATAAGCTCTACGTTCACATACAACGGGTGCAAGCCAGTTTTGCACACGCAGAATACTCGGGTTAAACTTGATGAGCCTAGCATATGCAGCTATGGCCTCGGAACACTGAGACCGAAAGGTTGAGTGCGAATCGTATAGTACATATGATCAACATAGTGATGTTCACCATTGAAAACTACTCCATCTCACGTGATGATCGGACATGGTTTAGTTGATATGGATGACGTGATCACTTAGATGATTAGAGGGATGTCTATCTAAGTGGGAGTTCTTAAGTAATATGATTAATTGAACTTTAATTTATCATGAACTTAGTACCTGATAGTATTTTGCATGTCTATGTTGTTGTAGATAAATGGCCCGTGCTACTGTTCCTTTGAATTTTAATGCATTCCTAGATAAAGCTAAGTTGAAAGATGATGGTAGAACTACACGGATGGGTCCGTAACTTGAGGATTATCCTCATTGCTGCACAGAAGAATTACGTCCTGGAAGCACCTCTAGGTGCAAAGCCCGCTGCAGGAGCAACACCAGATGTTATGAACGTCTGGCAGAGCAAAGCTGGTGACTACTCGATAGTTCAGTGTGCCATGCTTTACGGCTTAGAATCGGGACTTCAACGACGTTTGGAATGTCATGGAGCATATGAGATGTTCTAGGAGTTGAAGTTAATATTTCAAGCAAATGCCCGAATTGAGAGATATGAAGTCTCCAATAAGTTATATAGCTGCAAGATGGAGGAGAATAGTTCTGTCAGTGAACATATACTCAGAATGTCTGGGTACCACAACCACTTGACTCAACTGAGAGTTAATCTTCCTGATGATAGTGTCATTGACAAAGTTCTTCAATCATGGCCACCAAGCTACAAAAGCTTTGTGATGAACTATAATATGCAAGGGATGGATAAGACAATTCCCGAGCTCTTCGCAATGCTAAACGCTACAGAGGTAGAAATCAATAAGGAGCATCAAGTGTTGATGATCAACAAGACCACTAGTTTCAAGAAGAAGGGCAAAGGCAAGAAGGGAATGGCAAGCAAGTTGCTGCCCAAGTGAAGAAGCCCATGTCTGGACCTAAGCCTGAGACTGAGTGCTTCTACTACAAAGGGACTGGTCACTGGAAGCGGAACTGCCCCAAGTATTTGGTGGATAAGAAGGATGGCAAAGTGAAAGGTATATTTGATATACATGTTATTGATGTGTACCTTACTAATGCTCGCAATAGCGCCTTGGTATTTGATACTAGTTCTGTTGCTCATATTTGCAACTCGAAACATGGGCTACTGTAACGCCCTCGATGCGGCTATATCTCCCACGTGCCGAAGCACGACTTAGAGGCATAACCGCATTGAAAGCAATGTCGCAAGTGAGGTAATCTTCACACAACCCATGTAATACATAAGGGAAAGAGATACATAGTTGGCTTACAATCGCCACTTCACACAATACATGAATAAAACATTACATCATCTAGATACAATCAAGGTCCGACTACGGAACCAAAATAAAAGAAGACTACCCCAAATGCTACACAGATCCCCGATCGTCCCAACTGGGCTCCACTACTGATCAACTGGAAACGGAACAACATAACGAACACGATCTTCATCGAACTCCTCCTTGAGCTCAGGTTGCATCGTCTGCACGGTATCATCGGCACCTGCAAACTGGTTTTGGAAGTATTTGTGAGTCACGGGGACTCAGCAATCTCACACCCTCGTGATCAAGACTATTTAAGCTTATAGGAGGGTAAAAGGTATGAGGTGGAGCTGCAACAAGCGACTAGCATATTTGGTGGCTAACATACGCAAATGAGAGCGAGAAGAGAAGGCAAAAGCACGGTCGAGAAACTGTGATCAAGAAGTGATCCTAGAACAACCTACGTCAAGCATTACTCCAACACCGTGTTCACTTCCCGGACTCCGCCGGAAAGAGACCATCACGGTTACACACGCGGTTGATGTATTTTAATTAAGATCAACTTTAGGTTTTCTACAACCGGACATTAACAAATTCCCATCTGCCCATAACCGCGGGCACGGCTTTCGAAAGTTCAATCCCTGCAGGGGTGTCCCAACTTAGCCCATCACAAGCTCTCACGGTCAACGAAGGATATTCCTTCTCCCAAGACAATTCGATCAGACTCGGCATCCCGGTTACAAGACATCCTCGACGATGGTAAAACAAGTCCATCAACACTGCCCGAATGTGCCGACAAATCCCGATAGGAGCTGCACATATCTCGTTCTCAGGGCACACTCATATGAGACATCCTACGAGTAAAACCAACCCTCAAGTTGCCCCGAGGTGGCCCCGCAGTCTACTCGGTCGGACCAACACTCAGAGGAGCACTGGCCCAGGGGGGTTTAAATAAAGATGACCCTTGAGTCTGCAGAACCCAAGGGAAAGAAAAGGCTAGGTGGCGAATGGTAAAACCAATGTTGGGCATTGCTGGAGGAGTTTTATTCAAGGCGAACTATCAAGGGGTTCCCATTATAACCCAACCGTGTAAGGAACGCAAAATCTGGGAACATAACACCGATATGACGGAAACTAGGGCGGCAAGAGTGGAACAAAACACCAGGCATAAGGCCGAGCCTTCCACCCTTTACCAAGTATATAGATGCATTAATTAAATAAGAGATATTGTGATATCCCAACAAATATCCATGTTCCAACAAGGAACAAACTCCAATCTTCACCTGCAACTAACAACGCTATAAGAGGGGCTGAGCAAAGTGGTAACATAGCCAAACAACGGTTTGCTAGGACAAGGTGGGTTAGAGGCTTGGCTCAAAATATGGGAGGCATGATAAGCAAGTGGTAGGTATCACGGCATAGGCATAGCAAAAGAGCAAGCAACTAGCAAGCAAAGATAGAAGTGATTTCGAGGGTATGTCATCTTGCCTGAGATCCCGCAAGGAAGAAGAACGAGTCCATGAAGAAGGCAAACAGACGTAGCCGAATGGATCCTCACAACACGACGTTATCAGAACCAAACCCTAAGAAGCAACACCGGAAAGAAGCAAACAACGTAGTAAACAACCAAGCACATGAACATGGCATGATGCACAATCAAGTATGATGCATGTCCGGTTTAAATATGCATGGCATGGCAAGGGGCACAAACAAAACTACAAGTTAAGTGGAGCTCAATATGCAACGAGTTGCATATTGACGGAACACCACATCAATTATTTAGTTCTCTCTCGGTTAGGTACTCAACAATATTAAATGTTGGTTAACATGGCAAGAGGTGTAGCATAACAAAACTATACCATTTAAAAAATTTAAATGGGACCGGATATACCAGACAACAAATCCGGTAAATCCCCATATGCATTAGCAATTTAATGCAACAACAATTTTAAGCATTTTAATTGTTGTTATCATGATGCAGATGGCATGAATCAAGTTTATGCAATTTTTATGAAAATGTTGATAAGAACATTATGAACCATTTGTCACCGTGGTGTAAAGAAAGGGTGCCACGGCGACGAATCCGAAAATGATGTCACGGCACCATATCGGTTCCGGTAGCTCACGGAGATACCGGTACAAAAGGAAAAGTGACGGGAGCATGACAGGCGATAGAAGGTGGGGTGATCCCGGTAACAGGGTTCCCACGAGACGACATCATGACAATGGGGAACATGCAAGAAACATGTCAGGCACGGTGCAAATGCGAGCATTTAATACATCACACGTGCATTCGTTCACGGGCGGTCGTCTCGGGGTTATACCTTCCAAAGGAGCATTCTCAGAGCGGTTCGAGTTCGAAGAGGAAGTAGTGGTCCACGTTCGTTCGGAGAGGTACTTGATGACCCCAAGCCCTTCGGGTTCGATGGTAGTGGTACTTGGTGCAAAGCAAGTCGACGGCAGTTGTACTCACTTCATCGTGGAAGTAGAGATACACGGGTCGTAGTCGTACACACTCCGTAGAGGATCGGGGTCGCGACGAGGAAGTTGACATCCACGGGGTCGACGGTAGGGTCACACACGTTCGGAGAGGAACTCGGCGTTTCGTTGCGGTGTAGGGGTACACGTTTTGAAGGTGAACTTGACGTATTCGAATCCCTTCGGGGTTGTCGTGGTACTTGGGGTCTTCGGACCCGCCGGTCTCGTTCTTGCGACATAGTTGAACTTGAAGTTTTTGGTTCATGGGTCTTCGGCGACGGTAGTCGTTCTAGGCATCAGGCGTCGAGGTACTTGGCATTCTTGGCGATTCCGAAGATGAAGGTAGAGGTACATGACGCGTCACCGTGTTGTCGTACAATTATCGGAAAGGCTAGCACATCCAAAATGAAGCAACACCAAGAAAAAGGCCTCGGGTCTTGGTGGACGATGCAGAAACAAGGTAGCAGCGGCACTGCTTCTACGGCTTGGTGGGTGGACTGTGGTGGAGGTCAACTCTGACGGGGATGGGCCACCGGGGTCAAAAACCAGCCGGGATCTGGACGTGGTTGACCTGCATCTTGACGATCCCGTGACAGCAGGCAAATGGGCTCGAGCAGAAGACTCGATGGAGCGAGGCACACTCGAGGGAGAGCTCGGGCGACTACCGCTCCGGCAGCTTGACAAGGAGGCAGGGCCGGCCACGGTGTAGTGGAGGGAATGGAGCAGAGGTGGTTGGCGGGCGCTAGGAGGAGGTCGAGGATGGTGCATCCTTGGGCGCGAGGTGGCGGACGACGAGCTTGCTCCGGCAAGGAAGGGGAGGCAGACCAGCGACGCAGGAGGCCGATGCCGAAGGAGACCCTGGGCGGCGCCGCGGACATGGAGAAGAGGGAGGTATAGCGCAGGGCAGGGGAGATGGGATCGGGCCCCTGGTGCTATGCGTGTGGGAGTGAGAGGGAGAGGTGGGTCGCGCGGTGGTTGAGGACGAGAGGGAGAGGGAGATGGGATCGAGCCAAAACTCTCCCTGGCAGCGCGAGGGGAGAGCAGAGGGAGGATGAGATCAGGTAGGGTTTGGAGGAGTTAGGTGGGCCGGTGCTGAATGGGCCTATAGGCCGGCTGAGCTAATGGGCCGGCCGGGTGGCCGAGGCCCAGGTAGCTGCTGCTACTGCTTTTCTATTTCTTCAGACAGAAAAACAAAAAGGAAAGAGTAGGAAAAAGAAGGAGAGGAGCTAGAGAAATATAAAAATATACTCGTGATCCTGAAAATGTGCTCTATTTAACAAAATTGATTTGGAGATTTTTAAAGGAAGTAAAAATAATTCAAGTTTGAATTAAATTCAAACTTGAACCATTTTAAACCCTAACCAAAACAATTTCAATAGAGATGAAATTTGACATAGAGGCTAGGTGCATGGTGTTAGAATATTGAGGCAAAGATGAACATTAAAAGGGAAGGGAACGTGACACTTGCCAAAATAAGGAAGTAGAGGGAAGGAGAAGGTGATGAAGCAAGATTCATGCATGGAACATGCAACAACTTAATATGTATGAAAAACACACAATGCACATGATGACATGATGAAATGCAACATGATGCAATGATGAATGCAAAGAACCAAACAAATCACACGACGAAACCCGGAAACCCTGGAAGGCATCTGAAGCTCCGGTCTTGGGGCGTTACAGCTACGGATTAAGCGAAGATTGGCTAAGGACGAGGTGACGATGCACGTGGGAAATGGTTCCGAAGTTGATGTGATCGCGGTCGGCACGTACCTCTACATATACTTTCGGATTAGTTTTAGACCTGAATAATTGTTATTTGGTGCCAGCATTAAGCATGAACATTATATTGAATCTTGTTTGATGCGAGACGGTTATTCATTTAAATCAGAGAATAATGGTTGTTCTATTTATATGAGTAATATCTTTTATGGTCATGCACTCTTGATGAGTGGTCTATTTTTATTGAATCTCGATAGTAGTGACACACATATTCATAGTATTGAAGCCAAAAGATATAAGTTTAATAATGATAGTGCAACTTATTTGTGGCATTGCCGTTTAGGTCATATTGGTGTAAAGCGCACAAAGAAACTCCATGCTGATGGGCTTTTGGAATCACTTGATTATGAATCACTTGATGCTTGCGAACCATGCCTCATGGGCAAGATGACTAAGACTCCGTTCTCCGGAACAATGGAGCGACCAACAGACTTATTGGAAATAATACATACTGATGTATGCGGTCCGATGAGTGTTGATGCTCGCGGCAGGTATCGTTATTTTCTAACCTTCACACATGATTTGAGCCGATATAGTTATATCTACTTGTTGAAATATAAGTCTGAAACATTTGAAAAGTTGAAAGAATTTCCAAGTGAAGTAGAAAATCATCGTAACAAGAAAATTAAGTTTCTACGATCTGATCATGTAGGTGAATATTTGAGTTATGAGTTTGGTCTTCATTTGAAACAATGTGGAATAGTTTCACAGCTCACGCCACCTGGAACACCACAACGTAATGGTGTGCCCGAACGTCGTAATCGCACTTTATTAGATATGGTGCGATCTATGATGTCTCTTACTGATTTACCACTATTGTTTTGGGGTTATGATTTAGAGACGACTACATTCACGTTAAATAGGGCACCATCAAAATCTGTTGAGACGAACCATATGAACTGTTGTTTGGCAAGAAACCCAAGTTGTTGTTTCTTAAAGTTTGGGGCTGTGATGCTTATGTGAAAAAGCTTCAACCTGATAAGCTCGAACCCAAATCAGAGAAATGTGTCTTCATAGGATACCCAAAGGAGACTGTTGGGTACACCTTCTATCACAGATCCGAAGGCAAGATATTTGTTGCTAAGAATGGATCCTTTCTAGAGAAGGAGTTTCTCTCAAAAGAAGTGAGTGGGAGGAAATAGAACTTAATGAGGTAACTGTACCTTCTCCCTTATTGGAAAGTAGTTCGTCACATAAATCAGTTCCAGTGGTTCCTACACCAATTAGTGAGGAAGCTAATGATGATGATCATGAAACTTCTGATCAAGTTACTACCAATCCTCGTAGGTCAACCAGAGCAAGATCCGCACTAGAGTGGTACGGTAATCCTGTTCTGGAGGTCATGTTACTTGACCATGACGAACCTATGAACTATGAGGAAGCGATGATGAGCCCAGATTCCGCAAAATGGATTGAGGCCATGAAATCTGAGATGGGATCCATGTATGAGAACAAAGTGTGGACTTTGGTTGACTTGCCCGATGATCGGCAAGCCATAGAGAATAAATGGATATTCAAGAAGAAAACTGATGCTGACGGTTATATTACTGTCTACAAAGCTCGACTTGTTGCGAAAGGTTTTCGAGAAGTTCAAGGAATTGACTACGATGAGACCTTCTCACCCGTAGTGATCCTTAAGTCTGTCCGGATCATGTTAGCAATTGCCGCATTTTATGATTATGAAATTTGGCAAATGGATGTCAAAACTACATTCCTTAATGGATATCTTAAAGAAGAGTTGTATATGAACTGGTGTGCGTCGGTCCTAAACAAACAGTTTTTAACCCCTTTCTGCGATGGCATTTGGAACCGTCGCCAAGTGAGTGTGGGCGATAGGGGGGTCTTTCCCACACGACCCAGAAACCGTCAGGGATAGGGAGCCTTGATGCATAGAGTTGTCCCTATATAAACGTTTCTGATATCTCGAATATCCCAAACGCTTCATCCTTGCTACTCGTTTGTGCTCGCATTGCCATCACAGTCAGAGTTTTGTGGTTCTGCCTAAAACTAGGCAGATTCCAGGCACGGGAGTTTTCTAGGCAGATTCTAGGCACGGGAGTTTTACGATGCCTGGCACATCACAAACAGTTCATGATTATAAACCGTGTACAACAGGTAGACAATCACACACATTTAGTTTTCCCGCACCGTATGTGATAGTGTATGACATCACACACGCTTTGCAAACGGCAACTGTATGCATGCTTGCACATGTTTCCTCTTTGTGAACCGTCTCGGATTATGGTGTATATCAAAAATGTTTGTGTTTTACCAACCGTGTGTGCTGTAATGACCTGCACAATGTAATTTCACCCTAATTTAATTGCTGCTATTTAAAATTGTACCTAATTTAAACTTGAAAGTAGGCTATAGCTTTATTCATATCCACCAGGTTCAAACAACCAATGCATTATTCGATTCACAGGTACATATGTTTAAGAATTACATAATCACCAAATAAAGAATGATGTACCAGGGTTCTATACTTGTATTATTACAGATGGCAAAGAAAGAGGCGACAGATATTCCAGTTGTTGAACAAGGTGAAGCGGAATGGCCCTATTGTGCTCTCCTGGATGCAGAAGGCATGGAGGACTCTAGTCCAACCCCTTGTGATGGCCGCCCGCCAATCATGTAGCTTGAGAGATAATCTGGAGTAAACTGCTTCAGGATCCACTACAAAAGAAAAAAGCTTCAGATATTGTCGTCCAACACAACTCATTACGGGAAGTAAAAAGAAGGCTACATGGTTCTTACTTACCATCCCGCAGTTCATTGTTGTCTTGCATAAAGTGTAAACAAATAGTTCGATTGACATCTTTTGACCCATTTTAATAACAATCTTTATCAGTTTCCTCACTTGATGCTGGTTCACGAATATCTCATTGCCCCATACGTAGAAAGGGTCGAAGTGTGGATGTTTGGCAATGATATATGTACCTAAAAGCACCAAGTTAATATTAGAAGCTAAACAACAAATGAAAAATTATGTAGTAGAACACCCCATCCATCCCATTATATAAGATTTTATTACATGTATATCTAGACATCATCAGAATATTAAGGTAACACTCTTCCTTGTTGCTATGTAGCCTGGGATTGCATATTTAGTAATTCAGTACAATGCATGTCGCTAAACAACAACTGAAAAACGAAAAGGCATGTTAACTGCAATATCCTTAATAGAAACCAAATATCGTAATTCATAGTGGTATTGTTGAAACTGTTATTGATGAAATTGAACTGCACGGCAAATAGTTGCACATATAGAGCATCACGTTATGTAGAATTGAAATAAGCAAGTCATAAGGACATCTCTAGGTGATCCTTAAAAAGTTAAAGGACTAAAACCCTTAGTGGATATATATATATATATATATACTCCAACAATTTTTGGCCTTTTCTAGTCGATCCCCTAAACTTAAGGTTGTAAACTTCAATTTGATCAAGTTCAAAGTAGGTTCAACCGAAAGTAGCATGCATTCAAACATAAAAATAGATAGTTTTGCATAACCGAACATAAAACATAAATTTAAACTAAGCTAAACTACTTTCGAGCGAAGTAGTGGTCGAGCCAATCCTTCCTCGTCATGTACGATGTGCCGTGAGCTGGGTCCGGGCTAGTACCATTGTCGGGGTCGTTGGGGAAGGCACTCCTCCACTCATCGACGTTGATCTGCTCGTCCTCAGGGCCCACCTCGACGCCCTTTGCGCCACCGCCGCTTTCGACCTCGTCATCATAGGAGAGCGCAATAACCTCACCACCCTCTGCGCCGCCGTCCTCGCCGCCTTCGACCTCATCATCGGAGGAGAGCGCGATAACCTCGCCGCCCTCCGCACCGGCAAAGATCGCCCGCTCTGCCTCCACGAGCTTCGGGTGCTGCCGGCGGAGCTCTTGCATGTAGGCCTCGGCGGCGGCCTCGGCCTCGAGGCGTGCTACCTCTTGAGCTTGCGTTGGATTTCCCCGAAGAGGAAATGATGATGCAACAGAGTAGCGTAAGTATTTCCCTCAGTTTTTGAGAACCAAGGTATCAATCCAGTAGGAGGCCACGCTCAAGTCCCTAGTACCTGCACAAAATGATAGCTACTTGCAACCAACGCGATTAGGGGTTGTCAATCCCTTCACGGTCACTTATAAAAATGCAAAGTGAAAAGTAAAGGAAAAGTAAAAACAAAACAAGATTAAAGTGATGGAGATTGATATGATGAGAATAGACCCGGGGGCCATAGGTTTCACTAGTGGCTTCTCTCAAGAGCATAAGTATTCTACGGTGGGTGAACAAATTACTGTTGAGCAATTCACAGAATTGAGCATAGTTATGAGAATATCTAGGTATGATCATGTATATAGGCATCACGTCCGTGACAAGTAGACCGAAACGATTCTGCATCTACTACTATTACTCCACTCATCGACCGCTATCCAGCATGCATCTAGAGTATTAAGTTAAAAACAGAGTAATGCCTTAAGCAAGATGACATGATGTAGAGAGATAAATTCATGCAATATGAAATAAACCCCATCTTGTTATCCTCGATGGCAACGATGCAATACGTGCCTTGCTGCCCCTTCTGTCACTGGGAAAGGACACCGCAAGATCGAACCCAAAGCTAAGCACTTCTCCCATGGCAAGAACTACCAATCTAGTTGGCCAAACCAAACGGATAATTCGAAGAGACTTGCAAAGATAACCAATCATACATAAAAGAATTCAAAGAAGATTCAAATATTATTCATAGATAGACTTGATCATAAACCCACAATTCATCGGTCTCAACAAACACACCGCAAAAAGAAGAAGATTACATCGAAAAGATCTCCACAAGAGAGGGGGAGAACTTTGTATTGAGATCCAAAAAGAGAGAAGAAGCCATCTAGCTACTAACTATGGACCCGACGGTCTGAGGTAAACTACTCACACTTCATCGGAGGGGCTAGGATGATGTAGAAGCTCTCCGTGATGACGGCCCTCTTCCGGCGGAGCTCCGGAACAGGCCCCAAGATGGGATCTCGTGGATACAGAAAGTTGTGGCGGTGGAATTAGGTTTTGGCTCCTGTTCTGATCGTTTGGGGGTACGTAGGTATATATAGGAGGAAGGAGTACATCGGTGGAGCGCCGAGGGGCCCATGAGGCAGGGGGGGCGCGCCCTAGGGGGGGCGCTCCCCACCCTTGTGACCGCCTCTTTGACTCCTTGGAGTAGGGTCCAAGTCTCCTGGATCACGTTCGGTAAGAAAATCACGTTCCCGAAGGTTTTATTCCGTTTGGACTCCGTTTGATATTCTGTTTCTCCGAAACATTGAAATAGGCAAAAAAACAGCAATTCTGGGCTGGGCCTCCGGTTAATAGGTTAGTCCCAAAAATAATATAAAAGTGGAAAATAAAGCCCAATATAGTCCAAAACAGTAGATAATATAGCATGGAGCAATCAAAAATTATAGATACGTTGGAGACGTATCAAGGCGCTCCCATGCCTCGCGGTCCTCCCGCGCCATAGCCGAGCTGACCACCACTGGCTCCGGCGGAATGAGGTCGATTGGATGTGCGTCAAAGGGGAAATTGAGCCTAGCCTCCGCGCCGTGGTAGCGGACCTGCCAGCGGTCGTACTCCATGGCCGCGAACTCGGCCGTGTGGAAGCTACAGAGCCACCAGCGGGTGTGGCTCTCTCGATCTATAATCTCGACAACCCACGTCCCCCACCGCTACTACCGGATCCCAAGGTAGGACTTCATCGGCTGCCGGGTCCGGGGGAGGACGGGGAAGTCCTCGAACCGGCGTAGGGGCGCAACGGCGGGCGGATCGGGGGACCGGCGATGGTGGATCAGGACCGCGGAGGACGACGGGGACACCTCGGCGGCCACCTCGCCGGCGTCGGGCGAAAAGGCCACGATAAACCTCTTTTTGGCCATTGGCTCCTCGAGCTCCCCGGCACACAGGCAGAGGTTGAGGATGGAGGCGCCGGCGATGGCGGTGACCTACCAATGGTTTCGAGGGTTGTGTGTGTCTATGTGAGCGGAGGTTGTGTTTGAGGAAATACTGCGGCAACTGAAAATTTTACTAGACGGGAGTAACAAGGCGGGGCTACTGAAAATTTGGATCAAGGGTGAGTAGATATTTTCGAGATTGCGAGGGATGCAGAGGCGGGAGTAAAATATTGGGGCTACTGAAAATTTGAATCAAGGGACTGAAGCAGAGCGGGAGTACCAGACATCGCACACAGTCCACACATACTAATCGTGTGCTATCAAACATTAAAACCTTCCAGGCGATAGATATTTTCGAGATTGCGAGGGATGCAGAGGTGGGAGTTTTTGGGGAGCGAGCTAGTGTGCTTGACACGCCGGCTGTGGACTGTAGCTGATGCACCTTCTCGCGTAAGCAGTAGGCATACTATACACCGACGGTGCTCCAAGATATTTTGTACTACATCTCACACGGTTGGTGATAATAAACTATGTGGGGTCTACTTGATTTGAATTACAAAATGGGATCACATCGTCAATGGACGCTGTTTGAATTGCTAGACCTTTTATCTGCAGTGAACATGCAACTATATGTGTGTCGTAAAAGAATTGGAATTATTCAGGGTTCGTTTGGACATTTTATACATTAAACTGGTTTTCTAGCCATTTCAGGTGCACATTTCAAAATTGATCTACATGCACATGCTCCGGTGCATACAAATTGGTTCGAAAATCAAATCTGTGTCCTTCAGTGCATGCTTAGGTCCCATGCAAGAAATGGGAATGAATTTTTCGGGGTTCATTTGTCCTTTTTATACATTAACTGGGTTTTCTAGGCATTTTATGTGCATAATTCAAATTTGAACTACAAGCACATGCTCCAATGCACTAAAGTTGGTTGAAAAATCACATGTGTGTCCTTGGGTGAATTTCTAGGTCCCATGCAAGAGATGAGAATGAATTTCAAACACCAGGGCACTATTGATTGCCGGCAAAACTTTGAGATACCTGGTTTTTAAATTCTAGTAAATCCAAAACTCATATAAAATTCATGAACTTGGCATGCTATCATGGAGCGGCATCAACATGTCGTGGTGAAAATTTTGTCCCATTTGGGGTAGGTTTGGGTATAAGCTTCTCACAAACCAGAGCTTCTCACAACAAGCATGATGGTTTCGATAGGGAATGTACCACCTTTGGGGACGGGACGGTATCCGTTGCCTCTTATTACTTTCAAAAATTTTCTAGTGTCAACATAGAACAACAGGAGTGTTGTGTTTAATCTTGGAATTTTTAGGGGTTTCTTTGGCCTTTTTTATACATTAACTAGGTTCTCTAGGCATTTTATGTGCATAATTCAAATTTGAACTACAAGCACATGCTCCAATGCACCAAAGTTGGTTGAAAAATCACATGTGTGTCCTTGGGTGAATTTCTAGGTCCCATGCAAGAGATGGGAATGAAATTCAAACACCATGGCACTATTGATTGCCGGCAAAATGTTGAGATGCCTTGTTTTTAAATTCTAGTAAATCCAAAACTCGTCTAAAATTCATGAAACTTGGCATGCTATCATGGAGCGGCATCAACATGTCGTAGAAAAAAAATTGTCCCATTTGGGGCAGGTTCGGGTATAAGCTTCTCACAAACCAGAGCTTCTCACAACAAGCATGATGGTTTCGATAGGGAACGTCCCACCTTTGGGGACGAAACGATATCCATCGCCTCTTATCGCTTTCAAAATTTTTCTAGTGTCAACATAGAACAACAGGATTGTTGTGTTTAATCTTGGAATTTTTCAGGGTTCGTTTGGCCTTTTTTATACATTAACTGGGTTTTCTAGGCATTTTATGTGCATAATTCAAATTTGAACTACAAGCACATGCTCCAATGCACTAAAGTTGGTTGAAAAATCACATGTGTGTCCTTGGGTGAATTTCTAGGTCCCATGCAAGAGATGGGAATGAAATTCAAACACCAGGGCACTATTGATTGCCAGCAAAATGTTGAGATGCCTGGTTTTTAAATTTTAGTAAATCCAAAACTCGTGTGAAATTCATGAAACTTGGCATGCTATCATGGAGCGGCTTCAACATGTCGTGGTAAAAATTTGTCCCATTTGGGGCAGGTTCGGGTATAAGCTTCTCACAAACCCGAGCTTCTCACAACAAGCATGATGGTTTCGATAGGGAACGTCCCACCTTTGGGGACGAAATGATATCCATTGCCTCTTATTTCTTTCAAAAAAAATTCTAGTGCCAACATAGAACAACATGAGTGTTATGTTTAATCTTGGAATTTTTCGGGGTTCGTTTGACCTTTTTATACATCAACTGGGTTTTCTAGGCATTTTATGTGCATAATTCAAATTTGAACTACAAGCACATGCTCCAATGCACTAAAGTTAGTTGAAAAATCACATGTGTGTCCTTGGGTGAATTTCTAGGTCCCATGCAAGAGATGGGAATGAAATTCAAACACCAGGGCACTATTGATTGCCAGCAAAACGTTGAGATGCCTGGTTTTTAAATTTTAGTAAATCCAAAACTCGTCTGAAATTCATGAAACTTGGCATGCTATCATGGAGCGGCTTCAACATGTCGTGGTAAAAATTTGTCCCATTTGGGGCAGGTTCGGGTATAAGCTTGTCACAAACCAGAGCTTCTCACAACAAGCATGATGGTTTCGATAGGGAACGTCCCACCTTTGGGGACGAAATGATATCCATTGCCTCTTATTTCTTTCAAAAAAAATTCTAGTGCCAACATAGAACAACATGAGTGTTATGTTTAATCTAGGAATTTTTCGGGGTTCGTTTGACCTTTTTTATGCATTAACTGGGTTTTCTAGGCATTTTATGTGCGTAATTCAAATTTGAACTACAAGCACATGCTCCAATGCACTAAGGTTGGTTGAAAATCTAATATGTGTCCTTGGGTAAATTTCTAGGTCCCATGCAAGAGATGGGAATGAAATTCAAACACGAGGGCACTATTGATTGCTGGCAAAATGTTGAGATGCCTGGTTTTTAAATTCTAGTAAATCCAAAACTCATCTGAAATTCATGAAACTTGGCATGCTATCATGGAGCGGCATCAACATGCCGTGTTAAAAAATTTGTCCCATTTGGAGTAGGTTCGGGTATATGCTTCTCACAAACCAGAGCTTCTCACAACAAGCACGGTGGTTTCGATAGGGAACATCCCACCTTTGGGGACGAAACGGTATCCATTGCCTCTTATTGCTTTCAAAAAATTTCTCATGTCAACATAGAACAACAGGAGTGTTGTGTCAACTTTTGGGATTTTTCAGGGTTCATTTGGACATTTTTATGCATTAACTGAGTTTTCAATGCATTTGTGTGCATAATTCAAATTTGAACTACATGCACATGCTCCAGTGCATATAAATTAGTTGAAAAAACAAATCTGTGTCCTTGGGTGCATGCTTAGGTCCCATGCAAGAAATGGGAATGAATTTCAAACACCAGGGTACCGTTGATTGCAGGCCATACATTGAGATGCCTGGTTTTTAAATTCTAGTAAATCCAAAACTCGTCTGAAATTCATGAAACTTGGCATGCTATCATGGAATGGCACCCGACATGCTGTGGCATTTTTCATGTCCATTTTGGGAGAAGGCGCACTTGAATAATGATAGCCAACAAAGGCATTTCGAAAAAATAGCTCCCACTTTAATATCTCAAACATTTGTATAATTCAAACCGTGTGCATTCTGTTAACCATTCACGTGACGCCCTGTGTCTTGGTTTTAATGGCTGTAGGAGGTGCCGTGCGGACAGCTACTTGACCTTGACTAGACGGGAGACATGCGAGCGTAGTCCGGTGCACAGGCTGACCGAGAGGCGTGCAAGCTATCCTCCAATGCGCAGGTTCATCGGGAAGCGTGCGAGCTGTATGCTGCGCAGGCTCACTGGGAAAGGGGGCCCTTTGACTTCGATGGCCGCCCGCCTTCCTCTCCATTAATGGCACCCGAGCCGCTGTTTAATATGGCCGGCCTTACTGTTCGCCTCCCATTCCCCTCCCTCCCGCAGACCTCCACCAATGCCATGGTGCAGCATGATCATCTGCCACTAGTCTTTAAGTTTGGTGAAGTCGACTCTGAGCTGGAGGAGATAGAAAATAAGGAGGAATGGGGCCTCATGGACATGGCCCAGAACGAACTGGCCACGATGGTTGATGCCCCCGCTCCTGTCCCACCTCCCATCCCCACGCCCGCGTCAGCGACCATCCCCGTAGCATTGACGGGATTGAAGGAAATATGCCCTAGAGTCAATAATAAAGTTATTATTTATTTCCTTATTTCATGATAAATGTTCATTATTTATTCTAGAATTGTATTAACCGGAAACATAAAACATGTGTGAATACATAGACAAACATAGTGTCACCAGCGTGCCTCTACTTGACTAGCTCATTGATCAAAGATGGTTAAGTTTCCTAACCATAGACATAAGTTGTCATTTGGTTAATGGGATCACATGATTAGGAAAATGATGTGATTGACTTGACCCATTCCGTTAGCTTAGCACTTGATCGTTTTTGTTTACTGCTATTGCTTTCTTTCATGACTTATACATGTTCTTATGACTATGAGATTATGCAACTCCTGAATATCAAAGGAACACTTTGTGTGTTACCAAACGTCACAACATAACTGCGTGATTATAAAGGTGCTCTACAAGTGTCTCCGATGGTACTTGTTGAGTTGGCATAGATCAAGATTAGGATTTGTCACTCCGATTATCGGAGAGGTATCTCTGGGCCCTCTCGGTAATACACAACACTATTGCAAGCAATACAACTAATGAGTTAGTTGCGTGATAGTGCATTACGATACGAGTAAAGAGACTTGCCGGTAACGAGATTGAACTAGGTATTGGGATACCGACGATCGAATCTCGGGCAAGTAACATACCGATGACAAAGAGAACAACGTATAGTGTTATGCGGTTTGACCGATAAAGATCTTCGTAGAATATGTAGGAACCAATATGAGCATCCAGGTTCCGCTATTGGTTTTTGATCGGAGACATGTCTCGGTCATGTCTACATAGTTCTCGAACCCGTAGGGTCCGCACACTTAAAGTTCTATGACGATCGGTTTTATGAGTTTATATGTTTTGATGTACCGAAGGTAGTTCGGAGTCCCGGATATGATCATGGACATGACGAGGAGTCTCGAAATGGTCGATACATAAAGATTGATATATTGGAAGCCTATATTTGGACATCGGAGGAGTTCCGGGTAAAATCGGGATTTTACCGGAGTACAGGAGGGGTTACCGGAACCCCCGGGGGCTAATGGGCCTTGTTGGGCCATAAGGGAAAGAGAGAGGGGCCGGCCTAGGGCAGGCAGCATGCCCCCTCCATCTGGTCTGAATTGGACTAGGAGAGGGGGGGGGGCGCCCCCCTTTCCTTCCCTTTCTTCCCCTTCCTTTCCCCCTCCTAGTAGGAGTAGGAAAGGGAGGAATCCTACTCCTACTAGGAGGAGGATTCCTCCTCCTGGCGCAGCAACAAGGGCCGGCCGGCCTCCCCCTTGCTCCTTTATATACAGGCGCAGGGGGCACCTCTAGACACACAAGTTGATCACAAACATCTCTCCCAGCCGTGTGCGGTGCCCCCCTCCACCATAATCCACCTCGGGCATACTGTAGCGGTGTTTAGGTGAAGCCCTGCTGCGGTAGCTTCATCAACATCGTCACCACGCCGTCATGCTGACGAAACTCTTCCCCGAGCTCTACTGGATTCTGAGTTCGCGGGACGTCACCGAGCTGAACGTGTGCTGAACGCCGAGGTGCCGTACGTTCGGTACTGAGGATCAGTCGATCGTGAAGACGCAATACTACATCAACCGCATTGTCATAACGCTTTTGCTTAACGGTCTACGAGGGTACGTGGACGTCACTCTCCCCTCTCGTTGCTATGCATCACCATGATTCTGCGTGTGCGTAGGTAAAATTTTGAAATTACTACGTTCCCAACAGGGATGGTCGCCGAGCACTATCGCAGAGCTGGAAGCCGCGGGCGTCCGTCAGATCTCCACGGACCCACGCGAGCTCGTGTACATGCCAGCGCCAGCGGCCGTGCCCGTGCGCGCCCCTCCACCTACCGTTGCGCCGGCACCCGTGCGTTTGGCTGCACCCTCCGCACCCGTGCCCCTGCCCGTGCGCGGCCCTCCACCCACCACGGCGCCGGTCCCTGTGCGTTTGGTTGCACCCGACGTGCCCGTGCCCATGCGCGCGCCCCCCTCAGTGGCATGGGACGCTGCTGTCGACCGCTACCTCTCAGCGGCGCGGGTTGCTGTCCTCCCGCGCCCCGCCCGTCGATCGCGTGACGACATGATGTTTGATTTAAAAGTGAAGAACATTTTGTGCTGCCTTGAAGACTTCAACAACGGCGTCCCGCAAGACGACAATGACAATGACGGCGCGGCACGCTGCCTCCGCCGCCGCAGGAAATAGTTTTTTTGGGGTTTAATACCGTATCTCGTCGATCACATGAATATTAATTCGTAGTGTGACTGAATGAAAGATATGGTTTGAACAAACTTGCGTTTTTCTCTCTTAATGTACAGACTTATCAAACGTTTTTCTTTTGAAAAAACATCAATGGTTTTTGAATATAAAACACTCATCGCAAACGTTTTAGTTAGAACACGCGTATGCAAACCGATAGCTTCCCCAGGAAGCCAAGGGAAAATGTGCCGAGCAGGATTTCTGCATCCCTTCAACGCAAACAGTTGTTTTGCATGACCCGTGTTCAAGCACGTACAAACAATTGGGTAAAATTTGCATGACCCGCTCGAGAGGTTTTAGGGCTTGGCGGCGGCTCCGTATCGTAAAACGCGATGATTTCTTCTCCCCTATTTTTTCTCTCCGAAAGCAAATATATAGAGTTGGAGTTGGTGTCGGAGGGTTTCCAGGGGGGCCATGAGGTAGGGGGCATGCCCTAGGGGGGGGGGGCGCCCCCACCCTCGTGAGAAGGGTGTGGGCCTCCTGGTCTTCATATTTGGCGATGATTTTTTATTATTTTTTCTAAGACCTCCCGTGGAGTTTCAGGTCATTCCGAGAATATTTGTTTTCTGCACATAAAACAACACCATGGTAATTCTGCTGAAAAAAACGTCAGTCCGGGTTAGTTCCATTCAAATCATACAAGATAGAGTCCAAAACAAGGGCAAAAGTGTTTGGAAAAATAGATACAACAGAGACGTATCAACTCCCCCAAGCTTAAACCCTTGCTTGTCCTCAAGCAATTCAGTTGACAAACTGAAAGAAAGAAAGAAAAACTTTTACAAACTCTGTTTGCTCTTGTTGTTGTAACTATGTCAAGCCAACATTCAAGTTTTCAGCATAGATCATAACTAACCACATTTTCAATAATTCTCAGGTCTCATGATTACTCATATCAATAGCATAATCAACTAGCAAGTCATAATAATAAATCTCAGATGACAACACTTTCTCAAAACAATCATAATATGATATAACAAGATGGTATCTCGCTAGCCCTTTCTGAGACCGCAAAACATAAATGCAGAGCATCTTTAAAGATCAAGGAGTGACTAGACATTATAATTCATGGTAAAAGAGATCCAATCATAGTCATACCCAATATAAATTAACAGTGATGAATGCAAATGACAGCTGTGCTCTCCAACTAGTGCTTTTTAATAAGAGGGTGAGGACTCAACATAAAAGTAAATGGATAGGCCCTTCGCAGAGGGAAGCAGGGATTTGTAGAGGTGCCAGAGCTCGGTTTTGAAATAGAGATAAATTGTATTTTGAGCGGTATACTTTCATTGTCAACGTAACAACTAAGAGATGGCGATATCTTCCATGATAAACACATTATAGGCGGTTCCCAAACAGAATGGTAAAGTTTATACTCCCCCTCCACCAACAAGCATCAATCCATGGCTTGCTCGAAAAAACGAGTGCCTCCAACATACATCAGGTCCCAGGGGGAGTTTTGTTTGCAATTAATTTTGATTTAGTTTGCATAAAGCATGGGACTGGGCATCCCGGTGACCAGCCATTTTCTCGTGAGTGAGGAGCGGAGTCCACTCCTCTTGAGAATAACCCGCCTAGCACGGAAGATAAGGATAGCCTTTGTTGATACATGAGCTATTCGAGCATACAAAACAGAATGTTTATTTGAAGGTTTAGAGTTTGGCACATACAAATTTACTTGGAAAGGCAGGTAGATACCGCATATAGGAAGGTATAGTGGACTCATCTGGCATAACTTTGGGGTTTAAGGGATTGGATGCACAAGCAGTATTCCTGCTTAGTACAAGTGAAGGCTAGCAAAAGACTGGGAAGCGACCAACTAGAGAGCGACAACAACCATGTACATGCATTAAAATTAATAAACATTGGATGCAAGCATGAGTAGGATATAATCCACCATGAACATAAATATCGTGAAGGCTATGTTGATTTTGTTTCAACTACATGTGTGAACATGTGCCAAGTCAAGTCACTTAAATCATTCAAAAGAGGATACCACCCCATCATACCACATCATAATCATCTCAATAGCATGTCGGCATACAAGGTAAATCATTATAACTCATAGCTAATCAAGCATGGCACAAGCAACTCTGATCTCTAATTGTCATTGCGAACATGTTTATTCATAATAAGCTGAATCAAGAACGACGGGCTCATCATATTAACAAAAAACAAAAGAGGTCGAGTTCATACCAGCTTTTCTCATCTCAGTCAGTCCATCATATATCATCATAATTGCCTTTCACTTGCACGACCGAACGGTGTGAATAATAATAAGAGTGCACGTGCATTGGACTAAGCTGGAATCTGCGAGCATTCAATAAACAGGAGAAGACAAGGCAATATGGGCTCTTGGTTAAATCAACAATAATGCATATAAGAGCCACTTCAACAATTTAATTATGGTCTTCTCCTACTGATCCCCAAAGAAAAGAAAAGAAATAAAACTATTTACACGGGAAAGCTCCCAACAAGCAAAAGAGGAACGGGAAATATTTTTGGGTTTTCTTTTTAACTATTACTACTACAGCAGAAAAATAAACTACTAATAATTTTTTTGGTTTTTCTTAAGGTCTAACAAACACACAAGAAGAAAGCAGGAAAAAGAAAATAAACTAGCATGGATATTACAGTGAAAAAGTATGAGCACTGACATCTAGCAATGAGTGTGTGAGAGCATAAATGTAATGTCGGTGAGAAATACGTACTCCCCCAAGCTTAGGCTTTTGGCCTAAGTTGGTCTATGGCCACGGCTGGCCTGGCGGATATCCATAATAATAGTTGTTGGGGTCGTACTGCGACGAAGAATAGTTGGGATCATACTGATGTGCAGCGGTTATCGCCTGCTGAGCTGCAGCGTGGAGTCGAGCTGCCTCCGCTCTCCTCTCGTACTCTTCTGCCTCCTCTCTGGTAATAACATATCTTCCTTTTGTCTGTGAATCAAAGAAGGCAGGAGCAGGGAGAGTAATACGGAAAACACGTCGTTTATCAAAAATTAAACGATATAAGAGAGGTGATTCAGGCCTCTCGACAAACTGGTGCGAAGCCATAGAGTCATAATCTAAATATGCAGGAGGCAACTCCATATCACCCTCACGAATGTCTATCTCAAGAAAATGAGCTAAGCGGGTTGCATAAATTCATCCAAAGAAATCTCCATTATGTCTATTATGATGCAACCTACGAGCTACAATGGCTCCCATATGATAAGATTGGTCTCCTAACACAGCACTCCTAAGAATGCTAAGATCAGGGACACACATGTGACATGCTTCATCCTTAGCATTTATGCATCTACCAATGAAGAGAGCAAAATAATGTATAGCAGGAAAGTGAATGCTCCCTATGGTAGCCTGCGTTATATCTCTAGATTCCCCCACAGTTATACTAGCAAGAAAGTTTCTAAATTCAGATTTAGGGGGATCCCTAACACTACCCCATGATGGAAGTTTGCATGCAAGAGTGAAATCCTCAAGGTCCATGGTATAAGATTTGTCATAAAGATCAAACATGACTGAAGGAGAATTACGCGAAGATGAATACTCAAACCTCCTCACAAATGAACTTGGGAGATCATGATACTGGGGGCATTTGTTAGCCTCAAAATCCTCAAGGCCGGCATTGCGCAAATATGCTTTGAATTCTTCTTTAATTCCTGCACGGTCCATCAAATTTTCCGACGGCCATTCGCAAGGCCGTACTGGAGCGTCTCTTGGTGGATCCTCGCCAGCATCGCGCATAGCAATCCTGGGTCCTTGATTCTTAGAGGAACCACCTTGGAACATCTTCCTAAACATATTGTTTTTCTTTGAAAAATTCTGAAATTTTTAATAACTTCAAAATAAAAGTAAACCAACTTCAATAAAACTGATAGCAACTACTCCTACAAGTGCCTAGAGCCTATATCAAGCATTAGAACTACTTAGAACCATATAAATTTGACATGCAAGCTCAAGAACATGGTCACCTATGCAGCACAAATTTGCAAAGAATAAAGCACTAGAACAAAAACTAATTCGACCAATGGAGGAGTCACATACCACGGAACAATCTCCCCAAGCAGTTTTGCGAGAGGTGCTTTGAGCAAGGAGATCGAAAATCGTAGCAAAAGTGGCTGGAACTCGTGATTGAGTTGGTTTTTGGGTTTGTGTGAGATAGAGGAAGAAGATGGGTGCTGGGATAAGTGGAGGAGGGCCACCGCGCGCCCATGAGGCAGGGGGGGCGCCCACCACCCTCGTGGCCAGGTGGCAGCTCCTCCCGCGGTAATTTTTGCATAGTAAATCCTCAAATATTCCCGAAAAAATCATATTAAATTGGCATGGCATTCTGAGGACTTCTATTTTTGGGATATTTTTATATTGCACAGATAAGTCAGGAAACAGACAGAAAAATACTATTTTTACTTTATTTAATATAAATAGCAGAAAGTAAAAGTGGGGTACAGAAGGTTGTGCTTCTAGTTTCATCCATCTCATGCTCATCAAAAAGAATCCATTAACAAGGTTGATCAAGTCTTGTTAACAAACTCATTCCGATAATCATGAAACCGGAGAAATTTCGAATAACACTAAGTTACCTCAACGGGGATATGCACATCCCCAATAATAAGAATATCATATTTCTTCTTGACAGTAGGAAGAGGAAATTCAAAACCTCCAAATGTAATCGATGGAATTTTTCCAATAGAGTTGATACTATGAACTTGAGGTTGTTTCCTCGGAAAGTGTACAGTATGCTCGTTACCATTAACATGAAAAGTGACATTGCCTTTGTTGCAATCAATAGCAGTCCCTGCAGTTTTAAGAAAAGGTCTTCCAAGAATAATAGACATACTATCATCCTCGGGAATATCAAGTATAACAAAGTCCGTTAAAATAGTAACGTTTGCAACCACAACAGGCACATCCTCACAGATACCGACAGGTATAGCAGTTGATTTATCAGCCATTTGCAAAGATATTTCAGTAGGTGTCAGCTTATTCAAGTCAAGTCTACGATATAAAGAGAGAGGCATGACACTAACACCGGCTCCAAGATCACATAAAGCAGTTTTAATATAATTCTTTTTAATGGAGCAAGGTATAGTAGGTACTCCGGGGTCCCCAAGTTTCTTTGGTATTCCACCCTTAAAAGTATAATTAGCAAGCATGGTGAAAATTTCAGCTTCCGGTATCTTTCTTTTATTAGTAATGATATCCTTCATATATTTAGCATAAGGATTCGTTTTGAGCACATCAGTTAATCTCATACGCAAAAAGATAGGCCTAATCATTTCAGCAAAGCGCTCAAAATCCTCGTCATCCTTTTTCTTGGATGGTTTCGGAGGAAAAGGCATGGGTTTCTGAACCCAAGGTTCCCTTTCTTTACCATGTTTCCTAGCAACAAAGTCTCTTTTATCATAACGTTTATTCTTTGATTGTGGGTTATCAAGATCAACAGCAGGTTCAATTTCTACATCATTATCGTTACTAGGTTGAGCATCATCATGAACATCATCATTAATATTTTTACTAGGTTCATGTTCATTACCAGATTGTGTTTCAACATCAGACATAGAAATATCATTTGGATTATCAGGTGGTTCAGCAATAGGTTCACTAGAAGTTTGCACAGTTCTATCATTTTTCTTCTTCTTCTTTTTAGAAGAACTAGGAACATCAATATTATTTCTTTGAGAATCTTGCTCGATTCTCTTAGGGTGGCCTTTAGGATACAAAGGTTCCTGAGTCATTCTACCAGTTCTAGTAGCCACTCTAACAACATAATCATTTTTCTTTCTATTCATTTCACCAAGCACTTCTTTTTGAGCCTTAAGTACTTGTTCTACTTGAGTGGTAACCATAGAAGCATGTTTGCTAACAAGTTTAAGTTCACCTTTAATATCAGCCATATAATCACCCAATCGTCTAATCATATAAGCAATTTCTTTTAATTGTCTACCAAAATAAGCATTGAAGTCATCTTGCTTATACATAAAGTTATCAAACTCATCCAAGCGTTGACTAGCAATTTTAGTAGGAGGGACTTCAGCTTTATCAAATCTATAGAGAGAATTTACCTTTACTACCTGTGTCGGGATATCGGAATCAGGAGGTTCTTCAGTAAATAAATAATTGAGATGGTTTCTTCAACAGGCGATGAATTAAGACCATGTATTTCTTCAATAGGAGGTAAATTCTTAACGTCTTCAACTTTTATACCTTTTTATTTCATAGATTTCTTTGCCTCTTGCATATCTTCGGGACTGAGAAATAGAACACCTCTCTTCTTCGAAGTTGGTTTAAGAATAGGCTCAGTAATTGGAGTAGGAGATGGCTCAGGAGCTGGCCTAGGAGGTGCCCAATTATTTTCATTTGTCAACATATTATTCAATAGAATTTTAGCTTCATCCGGTGTTCTTTCCCTGAAAAGAGAACCAGCACAACTATCCAGGTAATCTCTGGAAGCATGGGTTAGTCCATTATAAAAGATATCAAGTATTTCAGGTTTCTTAAGAGGATGATCAGGCAAAGCATTAAGTAACTTGAGAAGCCTCCCCCAAGCTTGTGGGAGACTCTCTTCTTTAATTTGCACGAAGTTGTATATTTCCCTCAAAGCAGCTTGTTTCTTATGAGCAAGGAAATATTTAGCAGAGAAGTAATAAATCATATCCTGGGGACTATGCACACAACCAGGATCAAGAGAATTAAACCATATCTTAGCACCACCCTTTAATGAGAACGGATATATTTTGAGTATATAGAAGTAATGCGATCTCTCATCATTAGTAAACAGGGCAGCTATATCTTTTAACTTAGTGAGATGTGCCACAATAGTTTCATATTCATAGCCATAAAACGGATCGGATTCAACCAAAGTAATTATATCAAGATCAACAGAGAATTCATAATCTTTATAAGGAACACATATAGGTGAAGTAGCAAAAGCAGGGTCGGGTTTCATTCTATCCCTAAGTGATTCTTTGTTCCATTTAATTAATAACCTATTAACCTCATATCTATCTTTGCAAGCAAAAATAGCGGCAGAAGATTCCTTATCAAAAAGATAACCCTCAGGAATAACAGGCATATTTTCATCATCACTATCATCATCGTATTCAGATTCAATAATTTCTTTTTCTCTAGCCCTAGCAATTTGTTCATCAAGAAATTCACTAAGGGCACAGTAGTATCAGGCATAGAAGCAATTTCATCATAAGTATCATGCATAACAGAAGTGGCATCATCAATAACATGCGACATAGCAGAACGAATAGCAGAAGCAGATGTAGGTGTCGCAAATTTACTCATAACAGAAGGTGAATCAAGTGCAGAGCTAGATGGAAGTTCCTTACCTCCCCTCGTAGTTGAGGGATAGATCTTGGTTTTTGGATCTCTCAAGTTCTTCATAGTGTCCGGCAGATATAAATCCCAAGTGACTCAAAGAATAGAGCTATGCTCCCCGGCAACGGCGCCAAAAAAGGTCTTGATAGGGATCACAACAGCTTTTGAGGGTAGAGTATTCAACCCAAATTTATTGATTCGACACAAGGGGAGCCAAAGAATATTCTCAAGTATTAGTAGCTGAGTTGTCAATTCAACCACACCTGGAAACTTAGTATCTGCAGCAAAGTGTTTAGTAGCAAAGTAATATGATAGTGGTGGTAGCAGCAACAAAAGTAAAGACAGCAAAAGTAATGTTTTTGGTATTTTGTAGTGATTGTAACAGTAGCAGCGGGAAAGTAAATAAGCGAGAACCAGTATATGGAAAACTCGTAGGCACCGGATCAGTGATGGATAATTATGCCGGATGCGGTTCATCATGTAACAGTCATAACACAGGGTGACACAGAACTAGCTCCAATTCATCAATGTAATGTAGGCATGTATTCCGTATATAGTCATACGTGCTTATGGAAAAGAACTTGCATGACATCTTTTGTCCTACCCTCCCATGGCAGCGGGGTCCTATTGGAAACTTAGGGATATTAAGGCCTCCTTTTAATAGAGAACCGGAACAAAGCATTAGCACATAGTGAATACATGAACTCCTCAAACTAAGGTCATCACCGGGAGTGGTCCCGATTATTGTCACTTCGGGGTTGCCGGATCATAACACATAGTAGGTGACTATAGACTTGCAAGATAGGATCAAGAACTCACATATATTCATGAAAACATAATAGGTTCAGATCTGAAATCATGGCACTCGGGCCCTAGTGACAAGCATTAAGCATAGCAAAGTCATAGCAACATCAATCTCAGAACATAATGGATACTAGGGATCAAACCCTAACAAAACTAACTCGATTACATGATAAATCTCATCCAACCCATCACCGTCCAGCAAACCTACTATGGAATTACTCACGCACGGCGGTGAGCATCATGAAATTGGTGATGGAGGATGGTTGATGATGACGACGGCGACGAATCCCCCTCTCCGGAGCCCCGAACGGACTCCAGATCAGCCCGCTCGAGAGGTTTTAGGGCTTGGCGGCGGCTCCGTATCGTAAAACGCGATGATTTCTTCTCCCCTATTTTTTCTCTCCGAAAGCAAATATATAGAGTTGGAGTTGGTGTCGGAGGGTTTCCAGGGGGCCCACGAGGTAGGGGGTGCGCCCTAGGGGGGGGCGCGTCCCCCACCCTCGTGAGAAGGGTGTGGGCCCCCTGGTCTTCATATTTTGCGAGCATTTTTTAGTATTTTTCTAAGACCTCCCGTGGAGTTTCAGGTCATTCCGAGAATATTTGTTTTCTGCACATAAAACAACACCATGGTAATTTTGCTGAAAACAACGTCAGTCCGGGTTAGTTCCATTCAAATCATACAAGTTAGAGTCCAAAACAAGGGCAAAAGTGTTTGGAAAAGTAGATACGAGGAGACGTATCAACTGTTGTTCAGTGATCCACTCCTGGATTACTTTGGTACCTTCCTGCTAAACTGATAGCAAGGCACACATCAGGTCTTGTACACAACATTGCATACATGATAGAGCCTATGGTTGAAGCATAGGGAACACCTTTCATTTTTCTCTCTGTCTTCTGAAGTGGTCGGGCATTGAGTCTGACTCAACTTCACACCTTGTAACACAGGCAAGAACCCTTTCTTTTCTTGATCCATTTTGAACTTCTTCAAAACTTTATCAAGGTATGTGCTTTGTGAAAGTCCATTTAAGCATCTTGATCTATCTCTATAAATCTTGATGCCGAATATATAAGCAGCTTCACCAAGGTCTTTCATTGAAAAATTCTTATTCAAGTATCCTTTTATGCTATTCAGAAATTCAGTATCATTTTCGATCAATAATATGTCATCTACATATAATATCGGAAATGCTACGGAGCTCCCACTCACTTTCTTGTAAATACTGGATTCTCCAAAAGTCTGTATAAAACCATATGCTTTGATCACACCATCAAAGCGTATATTCCAACTCCGAGAGGCTTGCACCAGTCCATAAATGGATCGCTGGAGCTTGCACACTTTGTTAGCACCTTTTGGATCGATAAAACCTTCTGGTTGCATAATATACAACTCTTCTTTAAGATATCCATTAAGGAATGCAGTTTTGACATCCATTTTCCAAATTTCATAATCATAAAATGCGGCAATTGCTAACATGATTTGGATGGACTTAAGCATTGCTACGGGTGAGAAGGTCTCATCATAGTCAACTCCTTGAACTTATCAAAAACCTTTTGCAACAAGTCAAGCATTATAGACAGTAACATTACCGTCAGGGTCAGTCTTCTTCTTGAAGATCCATTTACTCTCTATGGCCTGCCGATCATCGGGCAAGTCAACGGAAGTCCACACTTTGTTCTCATACATGGATCCCATCTCAGATTTCATGGCCTCAAGCCATTTTGCAGAATCTGGGCTCATCATCGCTTCCTCATAGTTCGTAGGTTCGCCATGGTCAAGTAACATGACTTCCAGAACAGGATTACCGTACCACTCTGGTGCGAATCTTGCTCTGGTTGACGTACGAGGTTCGGTAGTAACTTGATCAGAAGTTTCATGATCATCATCATTAGCTTCCTCACTTACTGGTGTAGGAATCACTGGAACTGATTTCAGTGATGAACTACTTTCCAATAAGGGAGAAGGTACAACTACCTCGTCATGTTCTACTTTCCTCCCACTCACTTCTTTCGAGAGAAACTCCTTCTCTAGAAAGGATCCATTCTTAGCAATGAATATCTTGCCTTCAGATCTGTGATAGAAGGTGTACCCAACAGTCTCCTTTGGGTATCCTATGAAGACACATTTCTCCGATTTGGGTTCGAGCTTATCAGGTTGAAGCTTCTTCACATAACCATCGCAGCCCCAAACTTTAAGAAATGACAACTTGGGTTTCTTGCCAAACCACAGTTCATAAGGTGTCATCTCAACGGATTTAGATGGTGCCCTTTTTAACGTGAATGCAGCTGTCTCTAAAGCATGACCCCAAAATGATAGCCGCAAATCAGTAAGAGACATCATAAATCGCACCATATCTAGTAAAGTACGATTACGACGTTCGAACACACCATTACGCTGTGGTGTTCTGGGTGGTGTGAGTTGCGAAACTATTCCACATTGTTTCAAATGAAGACCAAACTCATAACTCAAATATTCTCCTCCACGATCGGATCGTAGAAACTTTATTTTCTTGTTACGATGATTTTCCACTTCACTATGAAATTCTTTGAAGTTTTCAAATGTTTCAGACTTATGTTTCATTAAGTAGATATACCCATATCTGCTCAAATCATCTATGAAGGTGAGAAAATAATGATATCCGCCGCGAGCCTCAATGTTCGTTGGATCCACATACATCAGTATGTATGGTTTCCAATAACTCTGTTGCTCGCTCCATTGTTCCAGAGAATGGAGTTTTAGTCATCTTGCCCATGAGGCATGGTTCGCAAGTACCAAGTGATTCATAATCAAGTGATTCCATAAGTCCATCAGAGTGGAGTTTCTTCATGCGCTTTACACCAATATGACCCAAACAGATTTAAATGAATAACCATCTCGCATCAAACAAGATCCAGATATAATGTTCATGCTCAATGCTGGCACCAAATAACAATTATTTAGGTATAAAACTAATCCCGAAGGTAGATGTAGAGGTAGCGTGCCGATGGCGATCACATCGACTTTGGAACCATTCGCCACACGGATCGTCACCTCGTCCTTAGCCAATCTTCGCTTAATCCGTAGCCCTTGTTTCGAGTTGCAAATGTTAGCAACTAAACCAGTATCAAATACCCAGGCACTACTGCGAGCATTAGTAAGGAACACATCAATAACATGTATATCAAATATACATTTCACTTTGCCATCCTTCTTCTCTGCCAAATACTTGGGGCAGTTCTGCTTGCAGTGACCAATCCCTTTGCAGTAGAAGCACTCAGTCTCAGGCTTAGGTCCAGACTTGGGTTTCTTCACTTGAGCAGCAACTGGCTTGCTTTTCTTCTTGAAGTTCCCTTCTTCCCTTTACCTCCTTTTTTAAAACGGGTGGTCTTGTTGACCATCAACACTTGATGCTCCTTCTTGATTTCTACCTCTACAGCCTTTAGCATTGCGAAGAGCTCAGGAATTGTCTTATCCATCCCTTGCATGTTATAGTTCATCATGAAGCTCTTGTAGCTTGGTGGCAGTGATTGAAGAACTCTGTCAATGACACTATCATCAGGAAGATTAACTCCCAGCTCAGTCAAGTGGTTGTGGTACCCAGACATTCTGCGTATATGTTCATTGACAGAACTATTATCCTCCATTTTGCAGCTGTAGAACTTATTGGAGACTTCATATCTCTCAATTTGGGCATTTGCTTGAAATATTAACTTCAACTCCTGGAACATCTCATATGCTCCATGACGTTCAAAACGTCGTTGAAGTCCCGGTTCTAAGCCATAAAGCATGGCACACTGAACTATCGAGTAGTCATCAACTTTGCTCTGCCAGGTGTTCACAACATCTGGCGTTGCTCCTGTAGCAGGTTTGTCACCTAGCGGTGCTTCCAGGACGTAATTCTTCTGTGCAGCAATGATGATAATCCTCAAGTTATGGACCCAGTCTGTGTAGTTGCTACCATCATCTTTCAACCTAGCTTTCTCTAGGAACGCATTAAAATTCAACGGAACAACAACACGGGCCATCTATCTACAACAACATAGACATGCAAAATACTATCAGGTACTAAGTTCATGATAAATTAAAGTTCAATTAATCAAATTACTTAAGAACTCCCACTTAGATAGACATCTCTCTAATCTTCTAAGTGATCATGTGATCCATATCAACTAAACCATGTCCGATCATAACATGAGATGGAGTAGTCTTCAAAGGTGAACATCACTATGTTGATATATCTACTATATGATTCACGCTCGATGAGGGAGTCCTGGATTAGGGGGTCTCCGGACAGCCGGACTATATCCTTTGGCCGGATTGTTAGACTATGAAGATACAAGATTGAAGACTTCGTCTCGTGTCCGGATAGGACTCTACTTGGCGTGGAAGGCAAACTAGGCAATACGGATATGGATATCTCCTCCTTTGTAACCGACCTTGTGTAACCCTAACCCTCTCCGGTGTCTATATAAACCGAAGGGTTTTAGTCCGTAGGACATGACAACCACAACATACAATCATACCATAGGCTAGCTTCTAGGGTTTAGCCTCTCTGATCTCGTGCTAGATCTACTCTTGTACTACCCATATCATCAATATTAATCAAGCAAGACATAGGGTTTTATCTCCATTAAGAGGGCCCGAACCTAGGTAAAACATTGTGTCCCCTGCCTCCTATTACCATCCGGCCTAGACGCACAGTTCGGGACTCCCTACCTGAGATCCGCCGGTTTTGACACCGACATTGGTGCTTTCATTGAGAGTTCCTATGTGTCGTCGCCGTTAGGCTTGATGGCTCCTACTATCATCGATAGCGATGCGGTCCAGGGTGAGACTTCTCTCCCCGGACAGATCTTCGTGTTCGGCGGCTTTGCACTGCGGGCTAATTTGCTTGGCCATCTGGAGCAGATTGAAAGCTACGCCCCTGGCCATCAGGTCAGATTTGGAAGTTTGAACTACACGACCGACATTCGCGGAGACTTGATCTTCGACGGATTCGAGCCACAGCCGGGCGTGCCGCACTGTCACGATGGGTATGACCTAGCTCTATCGCCGAACAGTACCCCAGAGGCCGCGCCCGCATCAGCTTCGACCCTTAGCTCGGAGCCAACTGCGCCAATCGAGGACGGGTGGCTAGACACCGCCTCAGGGGCTGCAGTCTCAACGGCGATCGAGCCGAACACCAGCCTAATCCTCTGCGAAGCCTGTGACTCCAAGGTGCCAGACTCTTTTCCGGACTCCGAACCGCCCGCGCCCCTGCCAATCGAATCCGATTGGGCACCGATCATGGAAATCACCTCCGCGGATATCTTTCAGCACTCACCCTTCAGCAACATTCTGAATTCACTAAGGTCTCTCTCTTTGTCAGGAGAGCCCTGGCCGGACTATGGCCAACAGGATTGGGATGCGGACGACGAAGAAATTCGACGCCCACCCACCACCCACTTCGTAGCCACTTTCGATGATTTAACCGACATGCTCGACTTCGACTCCGAAGACATCGACGGTATGGACGACGATGTAGGAGACGAACATGAACCAGCGCCTATAGGGCACTGGAAAGCCACCTCGTCATATGACATATACATGGTGGATACACCCAAAGAAGGCAATGGCGATGAGATAGCGGAGGATGACCCCTCCAAGAAGCAACCCAAGCGTCGACGTCAGCGGTGCCGCTCTAAGTCCCGCCAAAGCAAAAGTGGTGATACCGGCACAGGAGATAATAACACCCCGGATAGTGCCGAAGACAACAACAATCCCCTCCAGCAAGATTTAGAGCAGGAGGATGGAGGAGCCATCCCTCCTGAGAGAGCGGCAGACGGAGAGGAGGAGGATGACAATTACATGCCCCCCTCCGAAGACGAGGCAAGCCTCGTCGACGATGAATTTGCCGTACCAGAGGATCCCGTCGAACAAGAGCGCTTCAAGCGCCGGCTTATGGCCACGGCAAATAGCCTGAAGAAAAAGCAGCAGCAGCTTCAAGCTGATCAAGATCTCCTAGCTGACAGATGGACTGAAGTCCTCACGGCCGAGGAATATAAACTCGAGCGCCCCTCCAAGAATTACCCAAAGTGCAGGTTACTACCCCGACTGGAGGAAGAAGCGTATGATACGGCTGACCAGCCACCTCGTGGCCGCGATAGAGAGGCATTCCAGCCAAAAACTCAGCCTCCACCCCGACGCCATTCAAATAAAAAGGCATGGGGAGATACGCCAGACCTGCGAGACATATTGGAGGACAAAGCAAAGCATGCAAGATCGATCTACGGATCACGAGGGTGCACCACTCTACGAGATGATAAACGTCATGCCGGATACAATAAAAGCAAATCCTGCCGGGCCAAACACAGCGGGCAAGACCCATTCGAGCTGCGTCGCGATATAGCCCAATACAGAGGCGCCGCACACCCCTTATGCTTCACAGACGAAGTAATGGATCATAAAATCCCAGAAGGTTTCAAACCTGTAAATATTGAATCATACGACGGCACAACAGATCCCGCAGTATGGATCGAGGATTTCCTCCTCCACATCCACATGGCCCGCGGTGATGACTTACACGCCATCAAATACCTCCCACTAAAGCTCAAAGGACCAGCACGGCATTGGCTTAACAGCTTGCCAGCGGACTCCATTAGCTGTTGGGAAGATCTGGAAGCCGCATTCCTCGACAACTTTCAGGGCACTTATGTGCGACCACCAGACGCCAATGACTTGAGCCACATAATTCAGCAGCCAGAAGAGTCGGCCAGGCAATTCTAGACTCGGTTCATTACAAATAAAAATCAAATCGTCGACTGTCCGAATGCAGAGGCCTTAGCGGCTTTCAAACACAACATCCCAGACGAGTGGCTAGCTCAGCACCTTGGTCAGGAAAATCCGAAATCTATGGCAGCTCTCACGACGCTCATGACCCGCTTTTGTGTGGAAGAAGACAGTTGGCTGGCTCGCAGTAATAACATATCAAAGAACCATGGTACCTCCATGAAGGAAATATGCCCTAGAGGCAATAATAAAGTTATTATTTATTTCCTTATATCATGATAAATGTTTATTATTCATGCTAGAATTGTATTAACCGGAAACATAATACATGTGTGAATACATAGACAAACAGAGTGTCACTAGTATGCCTCTACTTGACTAGCTCGTTAATCAAAGATGGTTATGTTTCCTAACCATGAACAAAAGAGTTGTTATTTGATTAACGGGATCACATCATTAGGTGAATGATCTGATTGACATGACCCATTCCATTAGCTTAGCACCCGATCGTTTAGTATATTGCTATTGCTTTCTTCATGACTTATACATGTTCCTATGACTATGAGATTATGCAACTCCCGTTTGCCGGAGGAACACTTTGTGTGCTACCAAACATCACAACATAAATGGGGGATTATAAAGGTGCTCTACAGGTGTCTCCAAAGGTACATGTTGGTTGGCGTATTTCGAGATTAGGATTTGTCACTCCGATTGTCGGAGAGGTATCTCTGGGCCCTCTCTGATTGGGAACGTAGCAGAAATTCAAAATTTTCCTACGTGTCACCAAGATCTATCTATGGAGAGACCAGCAACGAGGGGAAGGAGAGTGCATCTACATACCCTTGTAGATCGCTAAGTGGAAGCGTTCAAGTGAACGGGGTCGATGGAGTCATACTCGTCGTGATCCAAATCACCGATGATCAAGTGCCGAATGTACGGCACCTCCGCGTTCAACACACGTACAGCCCGGTGACGTCTCCCACGCCTTGATCCAGCAAGGAGAGAGGGAGAGGTTGAGGAAGACTCCATCCAGCAGCAGCACAACGGCGTGGTGGTGGTGGAGGAGCGTGGCAATCCTGCAGGGCTTCGCCAAGCACCACGGGAGAGGAGAAGGACTTAGGAGAGAGGGAGGGGCTGCACCAAAGGCATAAGGGGTGTCTCAAGAGGCCCTCCTACCCTCACTATATATAGGGAGCCCAAGGGGGGGGGTGCGCCAGCCCTAGGAGATCCAATCTCCTAGGGGGCGGCGGCCAGGGGAGGTTTCCCTCCCCCCCCCAAGGCACCTAGGAGGTGCCTTCCCTCCTTGGGACTCTTCCTTAGGGTTCTCCCTTCACCCTAGGCGCATGGGCCATAAGGGAAGTGGCGCCCCAGCCCACTTTGGGCTGGATCCCTTCCCACTTCAGCCCATGGGACCCTCTGGGATAGGTGGCCCCACCCGATGGGCCCCCGGGACCCTTCCGGTGGTCCCGGTACAATACCGATGACCCCGAAACTTGTCCCGATGGCCGAAATAGGACTTCCTATATAAATCTTTACCTCCGGACCATTCCGGAGCTCCTCGTGACGTCCGGGATCTCATCCGGACTCCGAACAACATTTGGTAACCGCGTACATACTTTCCCTATAACCCTAGCATCATCGAACCTTAAGTGTGTAGACCCTACTGGTTCGGGAGACATGCAGACATGGCCGAGAAAACTCTCCGGCCAATAACCAACAGCGGGATCTGGATACCCATGTTGGCTCCCACATGCTCCATGATGATCTCATCGGATGAACCACGATGTCAAGGACTTAATCAATCCCGTATACAATTTCCTTTGTCTAGCGGTACGATACTTGCCCGAGATTTGATCGTCGGTATCCCGATACCTTGTTCAATCTCGTTACCGGCAAGTCTCTTTTACTCGTTCCATAACACATCATCCCGTGATCAACTCCTTGATCACATTGTGCACATTATGATGATGTCCTACCGAGTGGGCCCAGAGATACCTCTCCGTTTACACGGAGTGACAAATCCCAGTCTCAATTCGTGCCAACCCAACAGACACTTTCGGAGATACCTGTAGTGTACCTTTATAGTCACCCAGTTACGTTGTGATGTTTGGTACACCCAAAGCATTCCTACGGTATCCGGGAGTTGCACAATCTCATGGTCTAAGGAAATGATACTTGACATTAGAAAAGCTTTAGCATACGAACTATATGATCTTGTGCTAGGCTTAGGATTGAGTCTTGTCCATCACATCATTCTCCTAATGATGTGATCCCATTATCAACGACATCCAATGTCCATGGTCAGGAAACCGTAACCATCTATTGATCAACGAGCTAGTCAACTAGAGGCTTACTAGGGACATGGTGTTGTCTATGTATCCACACATGTATCTGAGTTTCCTATCAATACAATTCTAGCATGGATAATAAACGATTATCATGAACAAGGAAATATAATAATAACTAATTTATTATTGCCTCTAGGGCATATTTCCAACAGTCTCCCACTTGCACTAGAGTTAATAATCCAGTTCACATCGATATGTGATTAACACTCAAGGTCACATCCCCATGTGACTAACACCCAAAGAGTTTACTAGAGTCAATAATCTAGTTCACATTTACCATGTGATTAACACTCGATGAGTTCTGGGTTTGATCATGTTTTGCTTGTGAGAGAGGTTTTAGTCAACGGGTCTGAATCTTTCAGATCCGTATGTACTTCACAAATATCTTATGTCATTTTCTAGATGCAACTACTACGCTACATTTGGAGCTATTCCAAATAACTATTCTACTATACGAATCCAGTTTACTACTCAGAATAATCTGGATTAGTGTCAAAGTTTGCATCGGCGTAACCCTTTACGACGAACTCTTTTACCACCTCCATAATCGAGAAAATTCCTTAGTCCACTAGTTACTAAGGATAACTTTGACCGCTGTCTTGTGATCCATTCTTAGATCACTCTTGTACCCCTTGACTGACTCATGGCAAGGCACACTTCAGGTGCGGTACACAGCATAACATACTGTAGAGAGCCTATGATAAAAGCATAGGGGGCGACCTTCGTCCTTCCTCTTTCTTCTGCCGTGGTCGAGCTTTAAGTCTTAACTTCATACCTTACAACTCAGGCAAGAACTCCTTCTTTGACTGATCCATCTTGAACACCTTCAAGATCATGTCAAGGTATGTGCTCATTTGAAAGTACCATTAAGCGTTTTGATCTATCCTTATAGATCTTGATGCTCAATGTTCAAGTAGCTTAATCCAGGCTTTCCATTTAAAAACACTTTTCAAATAACTCTGCATGCTTTCCAGAAATTCTACATCATTTTCGATCAACAATATGTTAACAACATATACTCATCAGAAATTCTATAGTGCTCCCACTCACTTCTTTGGAAATACAAGTTTCTCATAAACTTTGTATACACCCAAAATCTTTGATCATCTCATCAAAGCATACATTCCAACTCCGAGATGCTTACTCCAGTCCTCAGAAGGATTGCTGGGGCTTTGCATACTTATTAGCATCTTTTAGGATTGACAAAACCATCCGGTTGTATCACATACAACCTTTCCTCAAGAAAAACATCGAGGAAACAATGTTTTGACATCCATCTGTAAGATTTCATAAATAATGCAGTGACTGCTAATATAATTCCAACAGACTCTTAGCATCGCTATGAGTGAGAAAGTCTCATCGTAGTCAACTCCTTGAACTTGTCGGAAAACATCTTAATGACAAGTCGAGCTTTCTTAATGGTGATACTTACCATCATTGTCCGTCTTCCTTTTAAAATCCATCTGTACTCAACAGCCTTACGACCATCGAGTCGTTCTGCCAAAGTCTACACTTTGTTTTCATACATGGATCCTCTCTCGGATTTTATGGCCTCGAGCCATTCATCGGAATCCGGGCCCACCATCGCTTCTCCATAGCTCGTAGGTTCATTGTTGTCTAGCAACATGACTTCCAAGACAGGATTACGTACCACTCTGAAGTAGTACGCATCCTTGTCATCCTACGAGGTTTGGTAGTGGCTTGATCTGAAGTTTCATGATCACTATCATAAGCTTCCACTTCAATTGGTGTAGGTGCCACAGGAACAACTCTTTGTGCCCTGCTATACACTAGTTGAAGTGACGGTTCAATAACCTCATCAAGTCTCCACCATCCTCCCACTCAATTCTTTCGAGAGAAACTTTTCCTCGAGAAAGGACCCGATTCTAGAAACAATCCCTTATTGCTTTCTAATCTGAGACAGGAGGTATACCCAACTGTTTTGGGTGTCCTATGAAGATGCATTTATCCGCTTTGGGTTTGAGCTTATCAGCCTGAAACCTTTTCACATAAGCGTCGCAGCCCCAAACTTTTAAGAAATGACAGCTTAGGTTTCTTTAAACCATAGTTCATACGGTGTCATCTCATCGAAATTACGTGGTGCCCTATTTAAAGTGAATGTGGTTGTCTTTAATGCCTAACCCATAAACTATCGTGGTAATTCGATAAGAGACATCATGGTATGCATCATATCCAATAGGGTGCAGTTATGACGTTCGGACACACCATCACACTATGGTGTTCCAGGCTATATTAGTTGTGAAACAATTTCCACAATGTCTTAATTCTGTGCCAAACTCGTAATTCAGATATTCATCTTTATGATCATATCATAGATATTTTATCCTCTTGTCACGACGATCTTTCAACTTCACCCTGAAATTACTTGAACCTTTCAATAATTCAGACTCGTGATTCGTCAAGTAAATGTACTCAACATCTACTCAAATCATCTGTGAAGTAAGAACATAACGATGTCCACTACATGCCTCGGCACTCATTGGACTGCACACATCAAAAATGTATTACTTCCAACAAGTTGCTTCCTAGTTCCAGTTTACTGAAAACGAGGCTTTCAGTCATCTTGCCCATGTGGTATGATTTGCATGTCTCAAGTGATTCAAAATCAAGTGAGTCCAAACGGTCCATTTGCATGGAGTTTCTTCATGCATATACACCAATAGACATGGTTCGCATGCCTCAAACTTTTCAAAACGAGTGAGCCCAAAGATCCATCAACATGGAGCTTCTTGATGCGTTTTATACCGATATGACTTACGTGGGAGTGCCACAAGTAGGTGGTACTATCATTACTATCTCTTGGCATGAACATGTGTATCACTACGATCAAGATTCAATAAACCATTCATTTTAGGTGCAAGACCATTGAAGGTATTATTCAAATAAACAGAGTAACCATTATTCTCTTTAAATGAATAACCGTGTTGCGATAGACATAATCCAATCATGTATATGCTCAACGCAAACACCAAATAACAATTATTTAGGTTTAACACCAATCTCGATGGTAGAGGGAGCGTGCGATGCTTGATCATATCAACATTGGAAACACTTCCAACGCATATTGTCAGCTCACCTTTAGCTAGTCTCCGTTTATTCCGTAGCTTTTATTTCGAGTTACTAACACTTAGCAACCGAACCGGTATCTAATACCTTGGTGCTACTAGGAGTACTAGTAAAGAACACATCAACACAATGTATATCCAATATACTTCTATCGACCTTGCTAGCCTTCTAATCTACCAAGTATCTAGGGTAATTCTGCTCCAGTGGCTGTTCCCTTTATTACAGAAGCACTTAGTTTCGGGTTTGGGTTCAACCTTGGGTTTCTTCACTAGAGCAGCAGCTGAATTGCCGTTTCATGAAGTATCCCTTCTTGCCCCTGCCCTTCTTGAAACTAGTGGTTTCACCAACCATCAACAATTGATACTCCTTCTTGATTTCTACTTTTGTGGTGTCAAACATCGCGAATATCTCAAGGATCATCATATATGTCCCTGATATATTATAGTTCATCACGAAGCTCTAGCAGCTTGGTGGTAATGACTTCGGAGAAACATCACTATCTCATCTGGAAGATCAACTCCCACTCGATTCAAATGATTGTTGTACTCAGACGATCTGAGCACAAGCTCAACAATTGAGCTTTTCTCCCTTAGTTTGCAGGCTAAGAAAATCGTCGGAGGTCTTATACCTCTTGACGTGGGAACGAGCCTGAAATCCCAATTTCAGCCCTCGAAACATCTCATATGTTTCGCGACGTTTCAAAAACGTCTTTGGTGCCTCAATTCTAAACCGTTTAACTGAACTATCACGTAGTTATCAAAATGTGTATGTCAGATGTTCGCAACATCCACAGACAACGTTCGAGGTTCAGCACACTGAGCGGTGCATTAAGGACATAAGCCTTCTATGAAGCAATGAGGACAATCCTCAGTTTACAGACCTAGTCTGCATAATTGCTACTATCAACTTTCAACTAAATTTTCTCTAGGAACATAATTAAACAGTAGAACTGAAGCGTGAGCTACGACATAATTTGCGAAGACCTTTTGACTATGTTCAGGATAATTAAGTTCATCTTATGAACTCCCACTCAGATAGACATCCCTCTAGTCATCTAAGTGATTACATGATCCGAGTCAACTAGGCCGTGTCCGATCATCACGTGAGACGGACTAGTCAACATCGGTGAACATCTTCATGTTGATCGTATCTACCATACGACTCATGCTTGACCTTTCGGTCTTCTGTGTTCCGAGGCCATGTCTGCACATGCTAGGCTCGTCAAGTCAACCTAAGTGTTTGCATGTGTTCCGAGGCCATGTCTGTACATGCTAGGCTCGTCAACACCCGTTGTATTCGAACGTAAGAATCTATACACCCGATCATCACGTGGTGCTTCGAAACTACGAACTGTCGCAATGGTGCACAGTTAGGGGGAACACTTTCTTGAAATTTTAATGAGAGATCATCTTATTTACTACCGTCGTTATAAGCAAATAAGATGTATAAACATGATAAACATCACATGCAATCAAATAATAGTGACATGATATGGCCAATATCATGTAGCTCCTTTGATCTCCATCTTGGGGCTCCATGATCATCATCGTCACCGGCATGACACCATGATCTCCATCATCGTGTCTCCATGAAGTTGTCACGTCATCTATTACTTCTACTACTACAGCTAACGGTTAGCAATAAAGTAAAGTAATTACATGACGTTTATGTTGACACGCAGGTCATAAATAAATTAAGACAACTCCTATGGCTCCTGCCGGTTGTCATACTCATCGACATGCAAGTCGTGATTCCTATTACAAGAACATGATCAATCTCATACATCACATATATCATTCATCACATCCTTTTGGCCATATCACATCACATAGCATACCCTGCAAAGACAAGTTAGACGTCCTCTAATTGTTGTTTGCATGTTTTACGTGGCTGCTATGGGTTTCTAGCAAGAACGTTTCTTACCTACGCAAAGACCACAACGTGATATGCCAATTGCTATTTACCCTTCATAAGGACCCTTTTCATCGAATCCGATCCGACTAAAGTGGGAGAGACAGACACCCGCCAGCCACCTAATGCAACTAGTGCATGTCAGTCGGTGGAACCAGTCTCACGTAAGAGTACGTGTAAGGTTGGTCCGGGCCGCTTCATCCCACGATGCCGCCGAATCAAGATAAGACTAGTAACGGCAAGCATATTGAACAAAATCAACGCCCACAACTACTTTGTGTTCTACTCGTGCATAGAAACTACACATAGACCTAGCTCTGATACCACTGATGGGGAACGTAGCAGAAAGTCAAAATTTTCCTACGTGTCACCAAGATCTATCTATGGAGAGACCAGCAACGAGGGGAAGGAGAGTGCATCTACATACCCTTGTAGATCGCTAAGCGGAAGCGTTCAAGTGAACGGGGTCGATGGAGTCGTACTCGTCGTGATCCAAATCACCGATGATCAAGTGCCGAACGCACGGCACCTCCGCGTTCAACACACGTACAGCCCGGTGACGTCTCCCATGCCTTGATCCAGCAAGGAGAGACGGAGAGGTTGAGGAATACTCCATCCAGCAGCAGCACAACGGCGTGGTGGTGGTGGAGGAGCGTGGCAATCCTGCAGGGCTTCGCCAAGCACCACGGGAGAGGAGAAGGACTTAGGAGAGAGGGAGGGGCTGCACCAAAGGCATAAGGGGTGTCTCAAGAGGCCCTCCTACCCTCACTATATATAGGGAGCCCAAGGGAGGGGTGCGCCAGCCCTAGGAGATCCAATCTCCTAGGGGGCGGCGGCCAGGGGAGGTTTCCCTCCCCCCCCAAGGCACCTAGGAGGTGCCTTCCCTCCTTGGGACTCTTACTTAGGGTTCTCCCTTCACCCTAGGCGCATGGGCCATAAGGGAAGTGGCGCCCCAGCCCACTTTGGGCTGGATCCCTTCCCACTTCAGCCCATGGGACCCTCCGGGATAGGTGGCCCCACCCGGTGGGCCCCCGGGACCCTTCCGGTGGTCCCGGTACAATACCGATGACCCCGAAACTTGTCCCGATGGCCGAAATAGGACTTCCTATATATAAATCTTTACCTCCGGACCATTCCGGAACTCCTCGTGACATCCGGGATCTCATCCGGGACTCCGAACAACATTCAGTAACCACATACAAGCTTCCTTTATAACCCTAGCGTCATCGAACCTTAAGTGTGTAGACCCTACGGGTTCGGGAGACATGCAGACATGACCGAGACGTTCTCCGGTCAATAACCAACAGCGGGATCTGGATACCCATGTTGGCTCCCACATGTTCCACGATGATCTCATCGGATGAACCACGATGTCAAGGACTTAATCAATCCCGTATACAATTCCCTTTGTCTAGCGGTACGATACTTGGCCGAGATTCGATCGTCGGTATCCCGATACCTTGTTCAATCTTGTTATCGGCAAGTCTCTTTTACTCGTTCCGTAACACATCATCCCGTGATCAACTCCTTGATCACATTGTGCACATTATGATGATGTCCTACCGAGTGGGCCCAGAGATACCTCTCCGTTTACACGGAGTGACAAATCCCAGTCTCGATTCGTGCCAACCCAACAGACACTTTCGGAGATACCTGTAGTGTACCTTTATAGTCAACCAGTTACATTGTGACGTTTGGTACACCCAAAGCATTCCTATGGTATCCGGGAGTTGCACAATCTCATGGTCTAAGGAAATGATACTTGACATTAGAAAAGCTTTAGCATACGAACTATATGATCTTGTGCTAGGCTTAGGATTGGGTCTTGTCCATCACATCATTCTCCTAATGATGTGATCCCGTTATCAACGACATCCAATGTCCATGGTCAGGAAACCGTAACCATCTATTGATCAACGAGCTAGTCAACTAGAGGCTTACTAGGGACATGGTGTTGTCTATGTATCCACACATGTATCTGAGTTTCCTATCAATACAATTCTAGCATGGATAATAAACGATTATCATGAACAAGGAAATATAATAATAACTAATTTATTATTGCCTCTAGGGCATATTTCCAACACTCTCGGTAATGCACATCACATAAGCCTTGCAAGCATTGCAACTAATGAGTTAGTTGCGAGATGATGTATTACGGAACGAGTAAAGAGACTTGCCGATAACGAGATTGAACTAGGTATTGAGATACCGACGATCGAATCTAGGGCAAGTAACATACCGATGACAAAGGGAACAACGTATGTTGTTATGCGGTCTGACCGATAAAGATCTTCGTAGAATATGTAGGAGCCAATATGAGCATCCAGGTTCCGCTATTGGTTATTGACCGGAGACGTGTCTCGGTCATGTCTACATTGTTCTCGAACCCGTAGGGTCCGCACGCTTAAGGTTTCGATGACAGTTATATTATGAGTTTATGAATTTTGATGTACCGAAGTTAGTTCGGAGTCCCGGATGTGATCACGGACATGACGAGGAGTCTCGAAATGGTTGAGACATAAAGATTGATATATTGGATGGCTATATTCGGACACCGGAAGTGTTCCGGGTGATTTTGGAGAAAATCGGAGAGCCGGAGGGTTACCGGAACCCCCCGGGAGAAGTAATGGGACATATGGGCCTTAGTGAAAAGAGAGAGGGGCAGCCAAAGGTGGGCCGCGCGCCTCCTCCCCCTTGGTCCGAATTGGACTAGGAGAGGGGGGCGGCGCACCCCTTTCCCTCTCCCTCCCCACTTCCTTCCCCCTCCTAGTAGGAGTCCTACTCCCCTCCTAGTAGGAGTCCTACTCCTACTAGGAGGAGGACTCCTCCTTGACGCGCCTATAGGGCCGGCCGACCTCCTCCCCTTGCTCCATTATATACGGGGGCAGGGGGCACCCCTAGACACACAAGTTGATCCACGTGATCATATTCTTAGCCGTGTGCGGTGCCCCCTTCCACCATAGTCCTCGATAATATTGTAGCGGTGCTTAGGCGAAGCCCTGCGACGGTAGTACATCAAGATCGTCACCACACCTCGTGCTGACAGAACTCTTCCCCGACACTTTGCTGGATCGGAGTCCGGGGATCGTCATCGAGCTGTACGTGTGCTAGAACTCGGAGGTGCCGTAGTTTCGGTGCTTGATCGGTCGGGCCATGGAGACGTACGACTACATCAACCAAGTTAACGCTTCCGTTGTCGATCTACAAGGGTATGTAGATCACACTCTCCCCTCTCGTTGCTATGCATCACCATGATCTTGTGTGTGCATAGGAATTTTTTTGAAATTACTACGAAACCCAACAGTGGCATCCGAGCCTAGGTTTTATATGTTGATGTTATATGCACGAGTAGAACACAAGTGAGTTGTGGGTGATATAAGTCATATTGCTTACCAGCATGTCATACTTTGGTTCGGCGGTATTGTTGGACGAAGCGGCCCGGACCGACATTACGCGTACGCTTACGCGAGACCGGTTCTCCGGACGTGCTTTGCACATAGGTGGCTTGCGGGTGACAGTTTCTCCAACTTTAGTTGAACCGAGTGTGGCTACGCCCGGTCCTTGCGAAGGTTAAAACAGCACCAACTTGACAAACTATCTTTGTGGTTTTGATGCGTAGGAAAGATTGGTTCTTGCTTAAGCCCGTAGCAGCCACGTAAAACTTGCAACAACAAAGTAGAGGACGTCTAACTTGTTTTTGCAGGGCATGTTGTGATGTGATATGGTCAAGACATGATCCTAAATTTTATTGTATGAGATGATCATGTTTTGTAACCGAGTTATCGGCAACTGGCAGGAGCCATATGGTTGTCACTTTATTGTATGCAATGCAATCGCGCTGTAATGCTTTACTTTATCACTAAGCAGTAGCGATAGTCGTGGAAGCATAAGATTGGCAAGACGACAACGATGCTACGATGGAGATCAAGGTGTCGCGCCGGTGACGATGGTGATCACGACGGTGCTTCGAAGATGGAGATCAGAAGCACAAGATGATGATGGCCATATCATATCACTTATATTGATTGCATGTGATGTTTATCTTTTATGCATCTTATCTTGCTTTGATTGACGGTAGCATTATAAGATGATCTCTCAATAATTATCAAGAAGTGTTCTCCCTAAGTATGCACCGTTGCGAAAGTTCTTCGTGCTGAGACACCACGTGATGATCGGGTTTGATAGGCTCTACGTTCAAATACAACGGGTGCAAAACAGTTGCACACGCGGAATACTCAGGTTATACTTGACGAGCCAAGCATATACAGATATGGCCTCGGAACACGGAGACCGAAAGGTCGAGCGTGAATCATATAGTAGATATGATCAACATAGTGATGTTCACCAATGAAACTACTCCATCTCACGTGATGATCGGACATGGTTTAGTTGATTTGGATCACGTAATCATTTAGAGGATTAGAGGGATGTCTATCTAAGTGGGAGTTCTTTAAGTTAATTAATTGAACCTAAATTTATCATGAAACTTAGTACCTGATAGTATCTTGCTTGTTTATGCTTGATTGTAGATAGATGGCTCGTGCTGTTGTTCCGTTGAATTTTAATGCGTTCCTTGAGAAAGAAAAGTTGAAAGATGATGGTAGCAATTACACGGACTGGGTCCGTAACTTGAGGATTATCCTCATTGCTGCACAGAAGAATTACGTCCTGGAAGCACTGCCGGGTGCTAGGCCTGCTGCTGGAGCAACACCAGATGTTATGAACGTCTGGCAGAGCAAAGCTGATGACTACTCGATAGTTCAGTGTGCCATGCTTTACGGCTTAGAATCGGGACTTCAACGACGTTTTGAACGTCATGGAGCATATGAGATGTTCCAGGAGTTGAAGTTAATATTTCAAGCAAATGCCCGGATTAAGAGATATGAAGTCTCCAATAAGTTCTATAGCTGCAAGATGGAGGAGAACAGTTCTGTCAGTGAGCATATACTCAAAATGTCTGGGTATAATAATCACTTGATTCAATTGGGAGTTAATCTTCCAGATGATTGCGTCATTGACAGAATTCTCCAATCACTGCCACCAAGCTACAAGAGCTTCGTGATGAACTATAATATGCAAGGGATGAATAAGACTATTCCCGAGCTCTTTGCAATGCTGAAAGATGCGGAGGTAGAAATCAAAAAGGAGCATCAAGTGTTGATGGTCAACAAGACCACTAGTTTCAAGAAAAAGGGCAAAGGGAAGAAGAAGGGGAACTTCAAAAAGAACGGCAAGCAAGTTGTTACTCAAGAGAAGAAACCCAAACCTGGACCTAAGCCTGAAACTGAGTGCTTCTACTGCAAGCAGACTGGTCACTGGAAGCGGAACTGCCCCAAGTATTTGGCGGATAAGAAGGATGGCAAGGTGAACAAAGGTATATGTGATATACATGTTATTGATGTGTACCTTACTAATGCTCGAAGTAGCACCAGGGTATTTGATACTGGTTCTGTTGCTAATATTTGCAACTCGAAACAGGGACTACGGATTAAGCGAAGATTGGCTAAGGACGAGGTGACGATGCGCGTGGGAAACGGTTCCAAAGTCGATGTGATCGCAGTCGGCACGCTACCTCTACATCTACCTTCAAGATGAATATTAGACCTAAATAATTGTTATTTGGTGACAGCGTTAAGCATGAACATTATATCTGGATCTTGTTTGATGCGAGACGGTTATTCATTTAAATCTGAGAATAATGGTTGTTCTATTTATATGAGTAATATCTTTTATGGTCATGCACCCTTAAAGAGTGGTCTATTTTTGTTGAATCTCGATAGTAGTGACACACATATTCATAGTGTTGAAACCAAAAGATGCAGAGTTGATAATGATAGTGCAACTTATTTGTGGCACTGACGTTTAGGTCATATCGGTGTAAAGCGCATGAAGAAACTCCATATTGATGGACTTTTGGAACCACTTGATTATGAATCACTTGGTACTTGCGAACCGTGCCTCATGGGCAAGATGACTAAAACACCATTCTCCGGTACTATGGAGAGAGCAACGGATTTGTTAGAAATCATACATACAGATGTGTGTGGTCCGATGAATATTGAGGCTCGTGGCGGATATCATTATTTTCTCACCTTCACAGATGACTTAAGCAGATATGGGTATATCTACTTAATGAAACATAAGTCTGAAACGTTTAAAAAGTTCAAAGAATTTCAGAGTGAAGTTGAAAATCATCGTAACAAGAAAATAAAGTTTCTACGATCTGATCGTGGAGGAGAATATTTGAGTTACGAGTTTGGTGTACATTTGAAAAATTGTGGAATAGTTTCGCAACTCACGCCACCCGGAACACCATAGCGTAATGGTGTGTCCGAACGTCGTAATCGTACTTTACTAGATATGGTGCGATCTATGATGTCACTTACTGATTTACCGCTATCGTTTTGGGGATACGCTCTAGAGACGGCCGCATTCACGTTAAATAGGGCACCATCAAAATCCGTTGAGATGACGCCTTATGAACTGTGGTTTGGCAAGAAACCAAAGTTGTCGTTTCTGAAAGTTTGGGGCTGCGATGCTTATGTGAAAAAGCTTCAACCTGATAAGCTCGAACCCAAATCGGAGAAATGTGTCTTCATAGGATATCCAAAGGAAATTATTGGATACACCTTCTATCACAGATCCGAAGGCAAGACTTTTGTTGCTAAATTCGGAAACTTTCTAGAGAAGGAGTTTCTCTCGAAAGAAGTGGAGGAAAGTAGAACTTGACGAGGTAATTGTACCTGCTCCCTTATTGGAAAGTAGTGCATCACAGAAAACTGTTTCAGTGACACCTACACCAGTTAGTGAGGAAGCTAATGATGATAATCATGAAACTTCAGAACAAGATACTACTGAACCTCGTAGATCAACCAGAGTGAGATCCGCACCAGAGTGGTATGGTAATCCTGTTCTGGAAGTCATGCTACTAGATCATGATGAACCTACGAACTATGAAGAAGCGATGGTGAGCCCAGATTCCGCAAAATGGCTTGAAGCCATGAAATCTGAGATGGGATCCATGTATGAGACCAAAGTATGGACTTTGGTTGACTTGCCCGATGATCGGCAAGCAATTGAGAATAAATGGATCTTCAAGAAGAAGACTGACACTGACGGTAATATTACTGTCTACAAAGCTCGACTTGTTGCAAAAGGTTTTCGGCAAGTTCAAGGGATTGACTACGATGAGACCTTCTCTCCCGTAGCGATGCTTAAGTCTGTCCGAATCATGTTAGCAATTGCCGCATTTTATGATTATGAAATTTGGCAGATGGATGTCAAAACTGCATTCCTGAATGGATTTCTGGAAGAAGAGTTGTATATGATGAAACCAGAAGGTTTTGTCGCTCCAAAGGGAACTAACAAAGTGTGCAAGCTCCAGCGATCCATTTATGGACTGGTGCAAGCCTCTCGGAGTTGGAATAAACGCTTTGATAGTGTGATCAAAGCATTTGGTTTTATACAGACTTTTGGAGAAGCCTGTATTTACAAGAAAGTGAGTGGGAGCTCTATAGCATTTCTGATATTATATGTGGATGACATATTACTAATTGGAAATGATATAGAATTTCTGGATAGCATAAAGGGATACTTGAATAAGAGTTTTTCAATGAAATACCTCGGTGAAGCTGCTTACATATTAGGCATTAAGATCTATAGAGATAGATCAAAACGCTTAATTGGACTTTCACAAAGCACATACCTTGACAAAGTTTTGAAGAAGTTCAAAATGGATCAAGCAAAGAAAGGGTTCTTGCCTGTGTTACAAGGTGTGAAGTTGAGTAAGACTCAATGCCCGACCACTGCAGAATATAGAGAGAAAATGAAAGATGTTCCCTATGCTTCAGCCATAGGCTCTATCATGTATGCAATGCTGTGTACCAGACCTGATGTGTGCCTTGCTATAAGTCTAGCAGGGAGGTACCAAAGTGATCCAGGAGTGGATCACTGGACAGCGGTCAAGAACATCCTGAAATACCTGAAAAGGACTAAGGATATGTTTCTCATATATGGAGGTGACAAAGAGCTCATCGTAAAAGGTTAATGCTAGCTTTGACACTGATCCGGACGATTCTAAATCGCAAACCGGATACGTGTTTACATTAAACGGTGGAGCTGTCAGTTGGTGCAGTTCTAAACAAAGCATTGTAGCGGGATCTACATGTGAAGCGGAGTACATAGCTGCTTCGGAAGCAGCAAATGAAGGAGTCTGGATGAAGGAGTTCATATCCGATCTAGGTGTCATACCTAGTGCATCGGGTCCAATGAAAATCTTTTGTGACAATACTGGTGCAATTGCCTTGGCAAAGGAATCCAGATTTCACAAGAGAACCAAGCACATCAAGAGACGCTTCAATTCTATCCGGGATCTAGTCCAGGTGGGAGACATAGAGATTTGCAAGATACATATGGATCTGAATGTTGCAGACCCGTTGACTAAGCCTCTTCCACGAGAAAAACATGATCAACACCAAAGCTCCATGGGTGTTAGAATCATTACTGTGTAATCTAGATTATTGACACTAGTGCAAGTGGGAGACTGAGGGAAATATGCCCTAGAGGCAATAATAAAGTTATTATTTATTTCCTTATATCATGATAAATGTTTATTATTCATGCTAGAATTGTATTAACCGGAAACATAATACATGTGTGCATACATAGACAACCAGAGTGTCACTAGTATGCCTCTACTTGACTAGCTCGTTAATCAAAGATGGTTATGTTTCCTAACCATGAACAAAAGAGTTGTTATTTGATTAACGGGATCAGATCATTAGGTGAATGATCTGATTGACATGACCCATTCCATTAGCTTTGCACCCGATCGTTTAGTATGTTGCTATTGCTTTCTTCATGACTTATACATGTTCCTATGACTATGAGATTATGCAACTCCCGTTTGCCGGAGGTGTTGGGGAAACGTAGTAAATTCAAAAAATTTCCTACGCACATGCAAGATCATGTGATGTATAGCAATGAGGGGGGGAGTGTGATCTACATACCTAGTAGATCGACAACGGAAGCGTTTGGTTGATGTAGTCGTACGTCTTCATGGCCTGACCGATCAAGCACCGAAACTACGGCACCTCCGAGTTTTAGCACACGTTCAGCTCGATGACGATCCCCGGACTCCGATCCAGCAAAGTGTCGGGGAAGAGTTCCGTCAGCACGACGGCGTGGTGATGATCTTGATGTACTACTGCAGCAGGGCTTCGCCTAAAGTCCGCTACAATATTATCGAGGACTATGGTGGCTGGGGGCGCTGCACACGGCTAAGGAAAAGATCACGTGGATCAACTTGTGTGTTTCTGGGGTGCCCCTGCCTCCGTATATAAAGGACTAAAGGGGGGAGGCTGGCCGGCCAAGGAGGGCGCGCCAGGAGAGTCCTACTCCCTCTGGGAGTAGGATCCCCCCAATCCTAGTTGGAATAGGATTCGCGGAGGGGGGAAAAGAGAGAGAGGGGCCGGCCCCCTCTCCTTGTCCTATTCGGACCAAGGGAGGGGAGGGGCGCGCGGCCCATGAGGGGCTGCCTCTTCTCTTTTCCACTAAGGCCCATCATGGCCCATATAGCTCCCGGGGGGGGGGGGGGGGTTCCGGTAACCTCCCGGTACTCCGGTAAAATCCTGATTTCACCCGGAACACTTCCGATATCCAAACATTGGCTTGCAATATATCAATCTTTATGTCTCGACCATTTCGAGACTCCTTGTCATGTCCGTGATCACATCCGGGACTTTGAACTCCTTCGGTACATCAAAACTCATAAACACATCATATAACTGTCATCGAAACCTTAAGCGTGCGGACCGTACGGGTTCGAGAACAATGTAGACATGACCGAGACACGTCTCCGGTCAATAACCAATAGCGGGACCTGGATGCCCATATTGGCTCCTACATATTCTACGAAGATCTTTATCGGTCAGACCGCATAACAACATACGTTGTTCCCTTTGTCATCGGTATGTTACTTGCTCGGGATTTGATCGTCGGTATCCAATACCTAGTTCAATCTCGTTACCGGCAAGTCTCTTTACTCGTTCCGTAATACATCATCTCGCAAATAACTCATTAGTTGCAATGCTTGCAAGGCTTAAGTGATGTGCATTACCGAGAGGGCCCAGAGATACCTCTCCGACAATCGGAGTGACAAATCCTAATCTCGAAATACGCCAACCCAACATTTACCTTTGGAGACACCTGTAGAGCTCCTTTATAATCACCCATTTACGTTGTGACGTTTGGTAGCACAAATCGTAATCTCGAAACACTTTGTGTGCTACCAAACGTCACAACGTAAATGGGTGATTATAAAGGTGCTCTACATGTGTCTCCAAAGGTACATGTTGGGTTGGCGTATTTCGAGATTAGGATTTGTCACTCCGATTGTCGGAGAGGTATCTCTGGGCCCTCTCGGTAATGCACATCACATAAGCCTTGCAAGCATTGCAACTAATGAGTTAGTTGCGAGATGATGTATTACGGAACGAGTAAAGAGACTTGCCGGTAACGAGATTGAACTAGGTATTGAGATACCGACAACCGAATCTCGGGCAAGTAACATACCGATGACAAAGGGAACAACGTATGTTGTTATGTGGTCTGCCCGATAAAGATCTTCGTAGAATATGTAGGAGCCAATATGAGCATCCAGGTTCCGCTATTGGTTATTGACCGGAGACGTGTCTCGGTCATGTCTACATTGTTCTCGAACCCGTAGGGTCCGCACGCTTAAGGTTTCGATGACAGTTATATTATGAGTTTATGAGTTTTGATGTACCAAAGTTAGTTCGGAGTCCCGGATGTGATCACGGACATGACGAGGAGTCTCGAAATGGTCGAGACATAAAGATTGATATATTGGACGGCTATATCCGGACACCGGAAGTGTTCCGGGTGAATTCGAAGAAAACCGGAGAGCCGGAGGGTTACCGGAACCCCCCCCCCCCCCCCGGGAGAAGTAATGGGCCATATGGGCCTTAGTGGAATGAGAGAGGGGCAGCCAAAGGTGGGCCGCACACCTCCTCCCCCCTGGTCCGAATTGGACTAGGAGAGGGGGGGGCGGCGCCCCCCTTTCCCTCTCCCTCCCCACTTCCTTCCCCCTCCTAGTAGGAGTCCTACTCCTACTAGGAGGAGGACTCCTCCTTGGCGCGCCTATAGGGCCGGCCGGCCTCCTGCCCTTGCTCCTTTATATACGGGGGCAGGGGGCACCCCTAGACACACAAGTTGATCCACGTGATCATATTCTTAGCCGTGTGCGGTGCCCCCTTCCACCATAGTCCTCGATAATATTGTAGCGGTGCTTAGGAGAAGCCCTGCGACGGTAGTACATCAAGATTGTCACCACACCGTCGTGCTGACGGAACTCTTCCCCGACACTTTGCTGGATCGGAGTCCGGGGATCGTCATCGAGCTGAACGTGTGCTAGAACTCGGAGGTTCCGTAGTTTTAGTGCTTGATCGGTCGGGCCGTGGAGACGTATGACTACATCAACCAAGTTAACGCTTCCGTTGTCGATCTACAAGGGTACGTAGATCACACTCTCCCCTCTTGTTGCTATGCATCACCATGATCTTGCGTGTGCGTAGGAAATTTTTTGAAATTACTACGAAACCCAACACTCTGATACCAAGGACGGCAATAGCAGGTCACTTCGCAACAAACATAAGCGCCACATTAACAGCGAAAATACCGAGGATACGGCAGTCAATGCTGGATTCAAAGGCTCTAGATCTAGTCAGCGGAAAAAGCCATTCAAACAAAGTACGCCAGGTCCGTCCAGCTTGGACCGTATACTCGATCGCTCATGTCAAATACACGGCACCCCAGACAAGCCAACCAATCACACCAACAGGGATTGTTGGGTGTTCAAGCAGGCCGGCAAGTTAATTGCCGAAAACAAGGACAAGGGGCCGCATAGCGATGACGAGGAGGAGCCCCGGCAGCCACACACCGGAGGACAGAAGAGGTTTCCCCCGCAAGTGCGGACGGTGAACATGATATACGCAACCCACATCCCCAAGAGGGAGCGGAAGCGTGCGCTCAGGGACGTATATGCGTCGGAGCCAGTCGCCCCAAAGTTCAACCCTTGGTCCTCCTGTCCGATCACTTTCGATCGCAGGGACCACCCCACTAGTATCCGTCACGGCGGATTCGCCGCACTAGTCCTAGACCCAATCATTGACGGATTTCACCTCACTCGAGTCCTTATGGATGGTGGCGGCAACCTGAACCTGCTTTATCAGGATACAATGCGCAAAATGGGTATAGACCCCTCAAGGATCAAACCCACAAAAACGACCTTTAAAGGCGTCATTCCAGGTGTGGAGGCCCATTGCACAGTCTCAATTACACTGGAAGTGGTCTTCGGATCCCCGGATAACTTCCGAAGCAAAGAGTTAATCTTCGATATAGTCCCGTTCCGCTGTGGTTATCACGCGCTGCTCGGGCGAACCGCATTTGTTAGATTCAATGCGGTACCGCATTATGCATACCTCAAGCTCAAGATGCTAGGACCTCGCGAAGTTATTACAGTCAATGGAAACACAGAGCGCTCTCTCCGAACAGAGGAGCACACCGCAGCCCTCGCAGCAGAAGCTGAAGGCAGCCTCTCAAGGCAATCAACTAGTTCGGTGCTTCAAAGCCCGGACACCTTCAAGCGCGCTCGGAGCAATCGGCAAATAGACTGCCTGGCGCGATCTGAGCTCGCATAGCAATACAGCAGCCACCCCAATCCCAGCCCAACGGCAAAACTCGTGCCACGCGTACATAATTACGCATTAAAAATACCATGGGCACAGGTGGGGAGGGGGGCACAACTGCGGCACGCCCCAAGACGCGGCTTAAACCGCACTAGGGGCTTCCCGTTTGGTTATTTTTCTCTTTTTTTCAGGACCTTAATCTCTAGAAGCACTGTCCGGCAGCACTATTGCCGAACACATGATGCAGCAACCAAGGAGGCAGACAACTACGTCATACCATGGAATTCCCAGGTGGATTATAGTAACGAGCGAAATATTCGATTTAATATCATTCCTCAGCTTGCCCTTGGAAGGGACATAGTCCTACTCTTTGCTTATCACACTATCTGTATCACTCTACTTTAACGCAATTTTTTGAATAAACAATGCATGACATTACGACTATTATTGCATTCTTGTTATATATATATATATGTTCATTAATGACGCCCTGCAACCGTACACTTTGGTACGGCCAATACACCAGGGGCTTACGTACCCCACAATACGGTGTGAAAAGTCCGAACACTTTCACAAGTGCGGCACCCCGAACTTATAGCATTATATGCATTAGTACCGAATCATGTCTTTGGTCAAATGTTGGGCTTGCCAGGGTCCTATGTTTTGGTACCTTACGTTCCACTCTATCGGCTAAGTTAGCGCCAGGAGAACTACTGCGATTGTGCCCCGGTTCTGCTGGGTTCAGCACCTCAATAGAGAAAGATAAAACTAACTGTCATGATAAGGCGAGAGACTGGTCGCTGTTCGGCGAGGTTTTCGAGTCCCTAAAGACTTATGCCACTTAGAGCGAGGGGCCGGCCCTGTCCGGCTTAAAGGCGTGTATCGCGCTCCAAATTCGGCCTTCCGAATACCAGGGGCTTCGCTGAAATTTAAAATTATAGAATTCTATGGCTAAGTGAGAGTGATAAAGCATCATTAGTGTCGGGGATATACCCCGTGGCGTAAACCGGCCGGAAGTATAAACCGGCCGGACTGGATGACTCACTGGTAACCCGCCCAGAGCTTGGCGGTTCACGGGCTACCTGCCCGCTCTTGGCGGTCCATCAGTAACCCGGCGGGCGGGTCAGATGGATGACGAGGCCCATGGCCCAGAAGGCCGGTTCACGCTTAATGGTGGGCCGGTTTATGAGGAAAGCACAAAGAATATTCCCTTACAAAGGAAGCAAGACTAGGACTCCACTTGTAATAGAGTAATCCTAATCCTAATAGGACTAGTCATGTAAACCGCCCCTTCAACATATATAAGGAGGGGCAGGGCTCCCCAAAAGGGGACAAGATTCACAAGTTCCACAAGTTGGACAAGTTAGGTTTAGACAATAGCTCTCGAGATAGAGCACACTTGTAACCGTGATCATCATCATCAATATCAATGAAGCAGGATGTAGGCTTTTACCTCCACCGTGAGGGGCCGAACCTGGGTAAAACATCGCGTCTCTCGTCCCGCTCAACCCCTCTCAAGCTACCACATAGATGCGTTGGCCTCGCGACTAAGTCCTCACAGTAGGACATCTGCCGTGACAAATCCACGACAGTTGGCGCCCACCGTGGGGCATGCGCATGGTGGTGTTGAGTTCTTGAAGGGATCTTTTCTAGGATTCGAGAAGTTTACAAATTTCCACATAAAGAAAGCCGGTTTGAGCAGTGCGAGCAATGTTAAGGCGAGAGTTCGGGTTATGCGTATGTACGCCGCCGCAAGTCGCCAAGGTAATGGAAGTTTTCATTGCGGATTCGACCCAAAAGCTGCTATGCGTATCTGGGACAAAGGCCGAGGCATCTATCCAAGTCATCAAATCCGAGATGGATACAAAGGCCGGACTGGCCGTGGCTGTCCACATATGTCTCGAGAGGCAGCAATAATTTTTTGAGCATAGCACAACAGCCCAAATACTATTACTTCAAGTCTTCAACTAGTACTAGACACATCAGGCTACAGTGTTTAGTACCTACTACAACGGTGGCAGATGCACATCCTCAAAACCTGCAAAAGAGAGGTCCACAAGTGCTGGTCATTGATCTATGTTAAACGCCAACAAACAAACAAACGGAGGACGGCGGTCGGTACAAGTCCCCAGCGCTCGAGGCTTTTGCAGTGGCCATGACTCGGAAGACGCGGACATAGAATTAGTCAAACTGATCATGATTTGGAAAGATAAACCAGATATGGATTGGACTCCGATTCTGACATCTCCACGGTCTCCGTCTCTGCTGCAGCTGCGGCAGCGCCTCGACCTGCTCAGTTTGTCCGCGCCGTCAACCGGCCAGTGCGCGTGAGCGGTTGGACTCCAGCGCTGGCTCGCCCGTGGCCCCTGGCTCGTCTCTGCTTCTATTGCTCAAGCTGTTGCGCAGCCGCGTTTCCAAATCGTCGTCACCGTTACGTATTCTTTGGCTTGAACTGCCCGGCTTCGTTTTTTTATTGCCTAAGCCGTCACCTCTGCCAAGAGCCGTGGCAGCACTGCTCCGTCTCTGTCTGTCCGATAAAAAATCAGGTGATATCCATCTAAGTTTATTTTATTAAACATATTGTTTTCATGAAAGAACAATTACTTTGGTCTGTATATTTTTATGTACAGAAAAGGTGGTTCTATGTTGTGCCTATGAAGTGTACGTCAGCGCCATCACGCTCGCGTCTGCGCCCGCTTACTAATGGAACAGGTGTGCGCAAGTCGCCGCCCATACAACTTAATCTACATCAACCCGCCGGAGCTGCGTTGAGCCGCCCTTGCTGCTTTGAGCCGCCAGGGTTATATTAAGTCGCCGGTCAGCCTAAGCCGCCGGAACTATATTGAGTCGCTGGTCTGCCTGAGCCACCTCTGTCACGATAAACGGATCATCCATCGTCCAAACAAACCAGGTGATATCCATCCAAATTTGTTTTATTAGCACATGTCGTTTTTGTCAAAGAACAACTTTATCTTTGCCTTGGTCTGCAATACTGTTTATGCAGGGCAATTATTTATGACAACAAGTGATATTATGCCGCGGAGATGGAGGCATGCCAACATCTTTTGGCACAGGTGGTCGTCGTTACTCAACGGACTCCCGCACCAGCTTACAACGCCGTGGCCGTCTCTCGCGACCATGCCGGTTTACAACAAGGAGGACAACTTGCCTGTTCGCACCGGCTTACAACGCCACGGCCGGTTCATCTGTTTGTGCCGCCTCAGATGTTGCGGTCGTCTGTACTATCCGCCTCTTGCGGCCTGGTCTACATTAACACATCGGGCCACATCTGTCTGCATGAGCTGTTTATTGATTATGAGCAAGTCACTGCTTGGGAAGCCCGGTTTTCTCTTCCAACAAATTGGAGGCAAATTATCATACATTATCAACCGCCGTCTGCACTGGATGGCTCAATGGGCAGGCGCACAAATCGCCGCCACTACAGTTTGGTTAAGCTTCAAACAACCTGTTGGAAGGAACCATTGGCCGAGTTGCTGACACGGCTCATACGGGATCATTTATAACCCGCCGCAGTCACCTCAACCTTCTGTGGATTCACATCGTGCTATCAGCGCCAATGATATACAAGTTATGCCGGTTTATATCACGGTCAAATATGGAGAGTGTCAAGCCAACTCCTCGAGTCACCTTTGAGACTCGGGGGCTACGATGACATGACTCAGCAAATCTTGCCAGTTTCAGCCGGTTTAAGAACCCCGGGACGATGGAGGGAAAGATAACCCAGTCTTGGAGGCTACTGTTATATTGATGAAAATTTAAAGGCCGTCAGAAAATTTCCGGTTTAGAAAGTATATGACAGTTACAAAATCCCGGCTCAATGAAGAAGATCCTGGTCATCAGAAAGGATTCCGGTTTAAAATCTGGCTTAAGGGAAGTCAGTCTGACTGCAGCTCTCAAATATCCGGTTTACAGTCCGGTTCAAGGGAAATCTGTTCTCCCACAAAGCTCTGAAGCGCTCAAATCCGGTTTAACAATGTCCGGTTCAAAAAGGAATTAACTTCTCGCAAGTTCGAGTTTAAAGGCCGTCAGAAAATTTTCCAGCTGAAAAAAAAGATTCCGGTTTAAAATCCGGTTCAAGGGAAAGATATCTCCCACAAAGCTTTGAAGCTCTCAATATCCGGTTCAAGATCCCGGTTCAAGAAGAATTTATCTCTTGCAAAAAGTTAAAAGTTGCCGAAGAGAACCTGCTGCCATGATGCGCGGTTCAAACATGGGTATCCCGCCTTACTGGCCTGACATATTATTGATCACATGGGGACTTCTGCTTCATAAAGCGGGGTCTCTGTTCTTTTACATCATGCGTGGTTACACGGAGCTGTTCTGTCTTAAAGCGGCCTCCGGTTTACCCCTTGAAAATTTTATAAACATCACTTGGGGGCTTGGTCGTGTCCGAACCAATGCAATACCTCTTGATAGGCGAGAGCCACCAGATCACTTGGGGACTTGGTCACGTCTGAACCAGTCATGCCTCTTGATCGGCCTAAGGCCACAGAATCACTTGGGGGCTTGGTCGAACCCGAACCATTGCCATGCCACTTGATCGGCATAAATGCCACGGTTTCATTTGGGGACCTGGCTGACTTGAACCATAGCTACACCTATCGGGAGCTTGGTCGTGTCCGACCATGGTAACGCCATCTGATCAGCTCAAATAAGCCTCTTTTTGCAAATGGTTTTGTCATTGCCTTTGCTTCACATTTTTCTTTGAAAGATATTTCTTTCTTTTTATTGCGTTTTTAACCGACAAAGTTTTAAACCGGTTCGAACTGTCAATTACAAATTGACGGAACACGGTCAAATCTTAATCCAGAGACCATCTGCCTGGTTTGATTTTCTGTTACCATCCTATTATGGAGTAAACCGGTGTTTATCACAACCCGGCACGGTTTTATCATAAACCGGCACAATATGGAAGGAGTTATCAGTACTCAAGATTGGGGTTATCACCTTTACTACAAAAAGTTGGTAAAACCAACAATGTGATTCAATGTCACAGGTATGATCTATTTCATATTTGATTATTCTTAAAGGCAGCCTTGGTTATAAACCCAGGTTATATGTTGGGCGTTATGGCCCGTCCGGCGGTAAACCACCAGGACACTTTAAACTTGTTGTATGCAGAAACAGGTTTGTTAAACCGGCCTAGCTTTGGACTATAAGTCGCCAGTATATATATATTTGGATTGCGCCATTGGAATCATGCACTTATAAATCATTGGGTTATATTATTCAAATAGCCAAACTTGGCTGAATTTTCATTATGATATTGAATGAATAAGGTTTTCTCCGGATTATATTATCTTGAATAGCCAACATGGCTGGATTTTATTATGGTTATTAATAACCGGTATTATTGAGGTTTTCAAATTCGCTTTAGCGCAATGGCTATTATATTATCAATGGATATGGTTTATTTTACAATTGAAGGAATAGTCCCGAGTCGCTGCAGGCTCACGACCCGGCACTTGGGGGCTACATTATTCAAGCTGAGATTACATCAAATATGCAAGTCTCATGTCGCTGCAAGCATGCACCATGACACTTGGGGGCTAATGCAAAGTCATTTTTACTAGTCTTATTGAAGACCCGACTCATCATATTATCATGAGCCGGCCCTTGGGGGCTACCAATTGCTCCTGTCAACAAATCAAGGTACACAGATTTTCATCTATTATTGAAGGATCCACTGTTCAGTTGGTAAAACACAAGGCTCTTAACCTTGTGGACGTGGGTTCAAGCCCCATGATGGGGGTTACATCATATGATGTTATTTTCATTGAATGTATCAAAGTCCCAGCTCAATATTATCTTATTGAGCCGGCCCTTGGGGGCTACACATTGCTGCTCAAGTTTACATGATCATATTTACAAAAGTCCCTGCTCATTATTGCATAATGACCCGGCCCTTGGGGGCTACACATTGCTGCTCAAGTTTAAATGATCATATTTACAAAGTCCCTGCTCATTATTGCATAATGACCCGACCCTTGGGGGCTACACTGATTGAAGTTTTTATAAGCAATTACAAGTCCCAGGTTGCTGCAAGCATGACAACCCGGCACTTGGGGGCTACATATATGGAGTATTCAGTTTATATGATTGAGATGAACAAACCGGATTTCTTCAAGTTTGAAACACTTATTGGAGCAAGTCTTAAGTTATCACTATGTTCTTTTCTTAAGACTTGGGGGCTACAGGTATTATGCATATAAAGGAGGAACATCTTCATTTTATCAGTTTTGAGCAAATCAGGAAGATCAATTATATGACCCGGTGTCGACAACAATTATGACCCGGTGCCATCAATATTTATAAACCGGCCATTTTGGTAATATTAAACCGGCGAGTTTTACATTTTCAAACCGGCTGAATATCAGATAAGTATTTCAAGACCCATATTTCTTAAACCGGCGCTTTGGAAGCCAACTCAAGTGGATTATTCTTCACAATATTACTCTGTGAGAAACCAATGTCAACAAATTGAGTATGAAGCTGGCTTGTTAACCCGGATTTTCTAGAAGGAGGAAATGACAAGGACTTAAGGATCATCAGATGCCGGTCTACAAGAATTCTTAACCCGGAGCATAATCTGTCAAATTTGCTCTTGTGTTTGTTTTACAGGATCAGTTTAACATGGATAAATCCAAATTAAATTGGGGGGCTAATGTCGGGGATATACCCCGTGGCGTAAACCGGCCGGAAGTATAAACCGGTCGGACTGGATGACTCACTGGTAACCCGCCCAGAGCTTGGCGGTTCACAGGCTACCTGCCCGGTCTTGGCGGTTCATTAGTAACCCGGTGAGCGGGTCAGATGGATGACGAGGCCCATGGCCCAGAAGGCCGGTTCACGCTTAATGGTGGGCCGGTTTATGAGGAAAGCACAAAGAATATTCCCTTACAAAGGAAGCAAGACTAGGACTCCACTTGTAATAGAGTGATCCTAATCCTAATAGGACTAGTCATGTAAACTGCCCCTTCAACATATATAAGGAGGGGCAGGGCTCCCCAAAAGGGGACAAGATTCACAAGTTCCACAAGTTGGACAAGTTAGGTTTAGACAATAGCTCTCGAGATAGAGCACACTTGTAACCGTGATCATCATCATCAATATCAATGAAGCAGGATGTAGGCTTTTACCTCCACCGTGAGGGGCCGAACCTGGGTAAAACATCGCGTCTCTCGTCCCGCTCAACCCCTCTCAAGCTACCACATAGATGCGTTGGCCTCGCGACTAAGTCCTCACAGTAGGGCATCTGCCGTGAAAAATCCACGACAATTAGTCCGGTTGCCTTGTTCGCTGTGCTGAGCACCTCCCTCGAAGTACCCAAACACGGGAACAAGAGTGCTCAGGTTTATCCCGAACACCCCAGCACTCGTGGCATGGGGGCAGAAGCCGAGGACTAGCCATCTCTCAGATTGGATAAACAACCAAACAAAAGGTAATATTTTAAATTCAAACAAGCGTTGCATAGCGCATATGAAACAAGTTTTCATAAATACAAGATAAAATGAGCAAGTCTCACTCATATATTACATCTTTTGAACACTCGTCCGCTATGAGACGGGCACCCGGCAGAACACCCTCGTAGTACATCTCGGGGTGGCGGTGCTCCTTGCCCTCCGGTGGCCCCTCCTTGATCAGCTTCACAGCGTCTAGCTTGACCCACGGCAATTTCACATGGGCGAAAGCCCGGTGTGCACCTTCAATGCAGACAGATCGCTTGACGACCTCCAGTCGTGGGCAGTCATCCACAAGCCGCCTTACCAGGCCGAAGAAGCTGTTCGGAAGGGCCTCGCCAGGCCACAGCCGGACTATAAAGCCCTTCATGGCCTGATCGGCCGCCTTATGTAGCTCGACCATCTGCTTTAGCTGGTCGCTCATTGGCATCGGGTGTCCGGCCTTAGCATACTGAGACCAGAATAGCTTCTCCATTGAGCTTCCATCCTCGGCCTGGTAAAATTGTGCGGCGTCGGACACGCTACGGGGCAAATCTGCGAATGCTCCTGGAGAGCTCCGGATTCGGGTAAGTAATCGGTAATTTACTTTTACATGCTTGCTTTGCATATAGAAAGCCTTACCCGCCGCTATCTTCTTCATTGCGTCGATCTCCTGGAGGGCCTTTTGGGCTTCGGCCTTGGAACTTTTTGCGCTCTCGAGGGCCGCGGCAAGCTCAGACTCCCGCGTCTTTGAGTCAAGCTCCAACGCCTCATGCTTCGCCACGAGAGCCTGGAGCTCTTGCTGCACCTCGCCCACCCAAGCCTCGTGCTTCTCTCGCTCGGTGCGCTCCTTGGCTGCTTTATCTTCGGCCTTGTTTAGCGCTTGCTTCAGGGTCGCCACCTCGATCGTGGCCCGTGGCAAATATACGATGATCCTGTCATTTTGCAATCGCGTCTTCTTTTATATATACATATCTATAGACAGGGTATTACTTACCCTTGTTCTCCTCGAGCTGCCTCTTGGCAAGGCCGAGCTCTTTCCTGGACCCCTCGAGGTCCTGCTTCAGTATGACGACCTCCGCAGTTAGTGCGGTGGACGCCAGCAGCGAAGCCTGCATATGCATATTGACATACTTATATTAGACTCCTGCGATATTATTTGATCCTCTGTTCGGCTTTTCTTTGTGAACACCGAACAAAGCATGAAGGGCTACTGTCTATGCAGTAATATTTCTACTACATTTTAAAACATTTACCTCAAAGCCTGTTAGAAGGATGGCACAGGCTTTAGTCAACCCGCTCTTGGCGGACTGAACCTTCTGGACCACCGCACTCATAATAGTACGGTGCTCCTCGTCGATGGAAGCGCCGCGAAGCGCTTCCAGCAGATTGTCTGGTGCCTCTGGATGGACAGAGGTCACCGGCACAGGCGTCTTGCCCCTCTTAGAAGGAGGCCGCCTGCCCGAGCCCGGAACCGCTGGAGGTTCCGGCGCGGTGTTCGGCTGAGGGCCGAACTCGGAGCTCTCAAGGGCTAAGTCTAGAAGGTTGCCTTGAGGCGCCTCCGAGACTGTCTCCCCTTGGTCCGGTGCCTCTTGAGACAGCACCTCGGCGTCGTCGGCAAGATGAGGGGAGGTGGCGGTCGGGACTGGATCGCTATCCATGTCCGACGAGCCCAGGGAGCCGTCCGATGATACATCGATACTGGCTCGTGGCGGCCTGCATAATTATGTTCGACGTTAGGGAAAGCAGTGCGACAAAGGAATGCTATGAGTTACTCTGGTATCCGAATACTTACGATCTCCCCGGGGGCTTGGCCCTGGGCAACCACTCGTCTTCGCCTTCGTCGGCGGCGGTGGAACTATCCGGAAGGAGAGTCCTTCCCTTCTTGGACCCTTCGCCCCCCCGAGTTGGGGCGGCCTTCCTTTTTTTATCTTCCCCAGCCGGTGGGGGAGCATCTTCTTCTTCTTCCTCGTCTTCGGGGGAAGAGTGCGCCGCAGAGTCATCGGACGGTGAGTCCGACAACGCCTGGCATTGGGAACTCTTTCGGGTTCCCTTGGCCTTCTTGGTCTTCTCCGGCACCGTATAAGGGGCCGGAGTCAGCATCTTCGCCAGAAGAGCGTCTGCAGGACCTTCGGGCAAAGGAGCCGGACAGTCGATCGGTCCGGCCGTCTCCTGCCAGTCCTGTCAAAGGTACGGGAGTTTAGATCCCGCATGGAGTCAATCTATAAAAAATAAGTATCCTGTGAAAGGTAAAGCAGCTTACCGCACTGGCTTGGCGCTTCGCGCTGAATCCGCGATCCTCAGTAATAGGAGAGGGACCTCGGCGCTTTTGAACAGCACCCTCCAGGCATCTTCATGGGTTGCATCGAAGAGCCTATTCAGAGTTCGGTGCTGCGCCGGGTCGAACTCCCACAAGTTGAACTCCCGTTGTTGGCACGGGAGGATCCGGCGGTGGAGCATGACCTGGACCATGTTGAAAAGTTTGAGCTTCTTGTTCACCATGTTTTGAATGCATGTTTGGAGTCCGGTCAGCTCTCCTGAACTACCCCAGGACAGGCCCTTCTCTTTCCAGGAGGTGAGCCGCGTGGGGATGCTAGATCGGAACTCGGGGGCCGCTGCCCATGCAGGGTCGCGCGGCTCGGTGATGTAGAACCACCCCGATTGCCACCCCTTTATGGTTTCCACAAAGGAGCCCTCGAGCCATGTTACGTTGGGCATCTTGCCCACCATGGCACCTCCGCACTCCGCCTGGCAGCTGCCCACAACCTTCGGCTTGACATTGAAGGTCTTCAACCATAAGCCGAAGTGGGGCTTGATGCGGAGGAAGGCCTCACACACGACGATAAATGCCGAGATGTTGAGGATGAAGTTCGGGGCCAGATCGTGGAAATCCAGGCCGTAATAGAACATGAGCCCCTGGACAAATGGATGGAGAGGGAATCCCAGTCCGCGGAGGAAATGGGTGAGGAACACAACCCTCTCATGGGGCCTGGGGGTGGGGATGAGCTGCCCCTCATCTGGGAGCCGGTGCGCGATGTCGTCGGGCAGGTATCCGACTCTCCTTAGTTTCTTGATGTCTCCATCCGTGACGGAGGAGACCATCCACCTGCCTCCCGCTCCAGACATGGTTGGAGAAGGTTGAGGTGGGGAGTGCGGACTTGGGCGCTAGAGGTCGAGTGTGCGAAAACGGATGAGCAAAGGAGGAAGAAGGCGTGGATAGAAAGGTGAATCCTTATCCCTTTATATGGGCGGACGAAACTAAGCATCCCCACTTGCCTGGTAAAACTCGCTTATCCCCCAAGTGCCATAATCGATGACGCGGTTGGGTTACCCATGCCCGTATTGATGAGAATCCCATAATAAGGGGGCACGATCTCTGCTTTGACAAGACGTGTCGAAAAACTGCCTCGCATTATGTGCGGGGCTAGTTAAAGGAAACGGTTCGAATAATCACCGGGCCATGACATAATGTCATACTATCAAAGCAAGTCAGCAAATTAGATTTGCGAAAATATTATTCTCTCTACGGTGGTATGTGGAACTTATTTTGCAGGGTCGGACACTATCCTCGTATTCAAATTCTTCTATGATGGAACCCGCCTTGCAATGCCGAAGACAATACTGTGCGCCGAACTCATCGTCATTGAAGCCTGGTTCAGGGGCTACTGAGGGAGTCCTGGATTAGGGGGTCTCCGGACAGCCGGACTATATCCTTTGGCCGGATTGTTAGACTATGAAGATACAAGATTGAAGACTTCGTCTCGTGTCCGGATAGGACTCTACTTGGCGTGGAAGGAAAGCTAGGCAATACGGATATGAATATCTCCTCCTTTGTAACCGACCTTGTTTAACCCTAACCCTCTCCGGTGTCTATATAAACCAAAGGGTTTTAGTCCGTAGGACACAACAACCACAACATACAATCATACCATAGGCTAGCTTCTAGGGTTTAGCCTCTCTGATCTCGTGGTAGATCTACTCTTGTACTACCCATATCATCAATATTAATCAAGCAGGACGCAGGGTTTTACCTCCATCAAGAGGGCCCGAACCTGGGTAAAATATTGTGTCCCCTGCCTCCTGTTACCATCTGGCCTAGACGCACAGTTCGGGACTCCCTACCCGAGATCCGCCGGTTTTGACACCGATACTCGACCTTTCGGTCTTAGTGTTCCGAGGCCATATCTGCATATGCTAGGCTCGTCAAGTTGAACCCGAGTATTCCGCGTGTGCAAAACTGGCTTGCACCCGTTGTATGTGAACGTAGAGCTTATCACACCCGATCATCACATGGTGTCTCGGCGCGACGAACTGTAGCAACGGTGCATACTCAGGGAGAACACTTATACCTTGAAATTTAGTGAGAGATCATCTTATAATACTACCGCCGAACTAAGCAAAATAAGATTCATAAAGGATAAACATCACATGCAATCAATATAAGTGATATGATATGGCCATCATCATCTTGTGCCTTTGATCTCCATCTCCAAAGCACCGTCATGATAACCATCGTCACCGGCTTGACACCTTGATCTCCATCGCAGCATCATTGTCGCCTCGCCAACTATTGCTTCTACGACTATCGCTACCGCTTAGTGATAAAGTAAAGCAATTACATGGCGATTGCATTTCATACAATAAAGCGAAAACCATATGGCTCGTGCTAGTTGCCGATAACTCCGTTTACAAAACATGATCATCTTATACAATAAAATTTAGCATCATGTCTTGACCATGTCACATCACAACATTCCCTACAAAAACAAGTTAGACGTCCTCTACTTTGTTGTTGCAAGTTTTACATGGCTGCTATGGGCTTAGCAAGAACCGTTCTTACCTACGCATCAAAAAGCACAACGTGGTATAGTGATTGATTTTTGATCTTCAGAAAGAACCCTGTTCATTGAATCCGATTCAACTAAAGTTGGAGAAACTGACACCCACCAACCACCTGAGTGCGAAGCACGTCGGTAGAACCAGTCTCGCGTAAGCGTACGCGTAATGTCGGTCTGGGCCGCTTCATCCAACAATACCGTTGAATCAAGAACCAACTAGTGACGGCAAGCAATATGTATATACCCACGCCCACAACTCCTTTGTGCTGTACTCGTGCATATAACATCTACGCGTAAACCTGGCTCGGATGCCACTGTTGGGGAACACAGTAATTTCAAAAAAATTCATACGCATACGCAAGATCATGGTGATGTATAGCAACGAGAGGGGAAGAGTGTTGTCCATGTACCCTCATAGACCGTAAGTGGAAGCGTTATGAAAACATGGTTGATGTAGTCATACATCTTCATGATCGACCGATCCTAGTACCGAAAGTACGACACCTCCATGATCTGCACACGTTCGGCTCGGTGACGTCCCACGAACTCACGATCCAGCTGAGTGTCGAGGGAGAGCTTCGCCAGCACGATGGCATGATGACGGTGATTATGATGCTACCGGAACAGGGCTTCGCCCAAGCACCGCTCTGATATGACCAAGGTGGATTATGGTGGAGAGGAGCACCGCACATGGCTAAGGGATCAATGATCAACTTGTGTGTTCTAGGGTGCCGCCCTGCCCCCGTATATAAAGTTCCAAGGGGGAGGCCGGCCGGCCTTGGGGCGCGCCAAGGAGGGGGAGGAGTCCTCCTCCTTGTAGGAGTAGGACTCCCCCTTTCCTAATCCAACTAGGAGGAGGGAGGGGAAGGAAGGATAGGGAGGGAAAGAGGGGCCGCCGCCCCACTCCTTGTCCAATTCGGACTCCCAAGGGGGGGTGCGTCCAGCCCTATGGCCCCTCCTCTCTCTCTCACAAGGCCCATGTTGGCCCATTAGTTCCCCCGGGGTTCCGATAATCCCCCGACACTCCGATAATTATCCAGTGACCCCCGAAACTCATTTGGTGTCCGAATATAGTCATCCAATATATCAATCTTTATGTCTCGACCATTTCGAGACTCCTCATCATGTCCGTGATCATATACGGGACTCCTAACTACCTTCGGTACATCAAAACACATAAACTCATAATACCGATCATCACCGAACGTTAAGCGTGCGGACCCTATGGGTTCGAGAACTATGTAGACATGACCAAGACACATCTTGATAATCCCCAAGGTGCAGGGAATCATCGTAGCAATTCCCAATGGTGGAAGTGATAAGTATGGAGTGTTGAACCCACAAGGAGCTAAAGGTACGATCAATATTCTCTCAAGCCCTATCTGCCACTGGTACGACTAGTAACAAGAAATAAAACTACATTGTGGATATGAAGAGGATAACTTTGCATGGTATCAGAGAGCTAAAATATGAAAGTAGGTGATGTTACCATAAAGTTAGAATATATTACTAAATAATATAAATAGCGAGTGTGGAATAATGATGGGTCGGTGTGCGGAATTGTCTTAGGCAATTCTTAACAAGACCGATAGTCATCATTGCAATTTCATATGAGGGAGAGGCATAAGCTAACATACTTTCTCTTCTTGGTGTTGGAAATATGCCCTAGAGGCAATAATAAAATGGTTATTATTATATTTCCTTGTTCATGATAATTGTCTATTGTTCATGCTATAATTGTGTTATCCGGAAATCGTAATACATGTGTGCATACATAGACCACAACATGTCCCTAGTGAGCCTCTAGTTGACTAGTTCGTTGATCAATAGATGGTTACGGTTTCCTAACCATGGAAATTGGATGTCATTGATAACGGGATCACATCATTAGGAGAATGATGTGATGGACAAGACCCAATCCTAAGCATAGCACAAGATCAGGTAGTTCGTCTACTAAATCTTTTCTAATGTCAAGTATCTTTTCCTTAGACCATGAGATTGTGCAACTCCTGGATACCGTAGGAGTACTTTGGGTGTGCCAAATGTCACAACGTAACTGGGTGGCTATAAAGGTACACTAAGGGTATCCCCAAAAGTATCTGTCGGGTTGGCACGAATCGAGACTGAGATTTGTCACTCCGTATGACGGAGAGGTATCTCTGGGCCCACTCGGTATGACATCATCATAATGAGCTCAGTGTGATCTAGGCGTTGATCACGGGATGATGTGTTACGGAACAAGTAAAGAGATTTGCCGTAACGATATTGAACAAGGTATCGGTATACCGACGTTCAAATCTCGGGCAAGTGCTATATCAGTAGACAAAGGGAATCATATACGGGATTGATTGAATCCTTGACATCATGGTTCATCCGATGAGATCATCATGGAGCATGTGGGAGCCAACATGGGTATCTAGATCCCGTTGTTGGCTATTGGCCGGAGAGATGTCTCAGTCATGTCTGCATGCCTCCTGAACCCGTAGGGTCTGCACACTTAAGGTTCAATGACGCTAGGGTTATAGGGAATAGATGTACGTGGTTACCGAATGTTGTTCGGAGTCCCGGATGAGATCCCGGACGTCACGAGGAGTTCCGGAATGGTCCGGAGGTAAAGATTTATATATGGGAAGTCTGGTTTCAGTCACCGGAAAGGTTTCCGGGTTTATCGGTATTGTACCAGGACCACCGAAGGGGTTCCGGGGGTCCATCGGGAGGGTCCTCCTGCCCCGAAGGACCTAATGTGCTGTAGTTGGGTGGAAACCAGCCCCTTAGTGGGCTGGTGCGCCCCCCAAGGGCCCAAGGCGCCTAGGGTTGGAAACCCTAGGGGGGCGGGCGCCCCCCTAGTTGGAAACCCTAAGGGGGCCGCTGCCCCCCCCCCCCGAGGTGCCGCCGCCCCAGGGGCCGTCGCCACCCTCTAGATGGATCTAGGGGGGCGGCCCCTCTCCCCTTCCCCCTATAAATAGTGGGGGGGGGTGGGATGGCAACCGCACCCCTTCTCCTGGCGCAGCCCTACCCCTCTCCCTCCTCGTCTCTCGCAGTGCTTGGCGAAGCCCTGCTGGAGTGCCACGCTCCTCCACCACCACCACGCCGTCGTGCTGCTACGGGACGGAGTCTTCCCCAACCTCTCCCTCTCTCCTTGCTGGATCAAGGCGCGGGAGACGTCACCGGGCTGCACGTGTGTTGAACGCGGAGGCACCGTTGTTCGGTGCTTAGATCGGAACCATCCGCGATCTGAACCGCTTCGTGTACGACTCCACCGACCGCGTTCTTGCAACGCTTCCACATCGCGATCTTCAAAGGTATGAAGATGAACTCCCCTCTCGTTGCTAGTAAACTCCATAGATTGATCTTGGTGATGCGTAGAAATTTTTTAATTTCTGCAACGATCCCCAACAGTGGCATCATGAGCTAGGTCTATGCGTAGTTTCTATGCACGAGTAGAACACAAATTGTTGTGGGTGTCGATTTTGCCAATTTACTTGCCGTTACTAGTCTTATCTTGATTCGGCGGCATCGTCGGATGAAGCAGCCCAGACCGACCTTACACGTACGCTTACGTGAGACAGGTTCCACCGACTGACATGCACTAGTTGCATAAGGTGGCTAGCGGGTGTCTGTCTCTCCCACTTTAGTCGGGTCGGATTCATTGAAAAGGGTCCTTATGAAGGGTAAATAGAAATTGTCATATCACGTTGTGGTTTTGGCGTAGGTAAGAAACGTTCTTGCTAGAAACCTATAGCAGCCACGTAAAAATTTGCAACAACAATTAGAGGACGTCTAACTTGTTCTTGCAGCATATGTCGTGTGATGTGATATGGCCAAAAGGATATGATGAATGATATATGTGATGTATGAGATTGATCATGTTCTTGTAATAGGAATCATGACTTGCATGTCGATGAGTATGACAACCGGCAGGAGCCATAGGAGTTGTCTTAATTTATTGTATGGCCTGCATGTCAATGAAAACGCCATGTAATTACTTTACTTTATTGCTAACCGTTAGCTATAGTAGTAGAAGTAATAGTTGGCGAGACAACTTAATGAAGACACGATGATGGAGATCATGATGATGGAGATCATGGTGTCATGCCGGTGACGATGATGATCATGGCGCCCCGAAAATGGAGATCAAAAGGAGCAAAATGATATTGGCCATATCATGTCACTATTTGATTGCATGTGATGTTTATCATGTTTTTACATCTTATTTGCTTAGAACGACGGTGGCATAAATAAGATGATCCCTCATTAAAATATCAAGAATTGTGTTCCCCTAACTGTGCACCGTTGCTAAGGTCCATTGTTCCGAAGCACCACGTGATGATCGGGTGTGATAGGTTCTAACGTTCACATACAACGGGTGTAAGCCAGATTTACACACGCAATACACTTAGGTTGACTTGACGAGCCTAGCATGTACAGACATGGCCTCGGAACACAGAAGACCGAAAGGTCGAACATGAGTCATATAGTAGATACGATCAACATGAAGATGTTCACCGATGATGACTAGTCCGTCTCACGTGATGATCGGACATGGCCTAGTTGACTCGGATCATGTATCACTTAGATGACTAGAGGGATGTCTATCTGACTGGGAGTTCATTAAATAATTTGATTAGATGAACTTAATTATCATGAACATAGTCTAAAACTTTGCAATATGTCTTGTAGATCAAATGGCCCATGCTAATGTTGCCCTCAACTTCAACGCATTCCTAGAGAAAACCAAGCTGAAAGACGATGGTAGCAACTACATGGACTGGGTCTGTAACCTGAGGATTATCCTCATAGCTGCCAAGAAAGCATATGTCCTTGAAGCACCGCTAGGTGATGCACCTGTTTTCCCAGCAACTCAAGACTTTATGAACGCCTGGCAGTCGATGATTACTCCCTGGTTCAGTGCGGCATGCTTTACAGCTTAGAACCGGGCTCCAAAAGCGTTTTGAGCAGCGCAGAGCATATGAGATGTTCCAAGAGCTAAAAATGGTTTTCCAAGCTCATGCCCGGGTCGAGAGATATGAAGTCTCCGACAAGTTCTACAGTTGTAAGATGGAGGAGAATAGTTCTGTCAGCGAGCACATACTCAAAATGTCTGGGTTGCACAACCGCTTATCTCAGCTGGGAGTTAATCTCCCGGATGATGCGGTCGTTGACAGAATCCTTCAGTCGCTCCCACCTAGCTACAAGAGCTTTGTGATGAACTTCAATATGCAGGGGATGGAAAAGACCATTGCTGAGGTATATTCAATGCTGAAATCAGCGGAGGTGGAGATCAAAAAGGAACATCAAGTGTTGATGGTGAATAAAACCACTAAGTTCAAGAAAGGCAAGGGTAAGAAGAACTTCAAGAAGGATGGCAAGGGAGTTGCCGCGCCCGGTAAGCCAGTTGCCGGGAAGAAGCCAAAGAATGGACCCAAGCCTGAGACTAAGTGCTTTTATTGCAAGGGAAACGGTCACTGCAAGCAGAACTGCCCCAAGTACTTAGTGGATAAGAAGGCCGGCAATACCAAAGGTATATGTGATATACATGTTGTTGATGTGTTCCTAACCAGCGCTTGTAGTAGCTCCTGGGTATTTGATACCGGTGCGGTTGCTCATATTTGTAACTCAAAACAGGAGCTGCGGAATAAGCAGAGACTGGCGAAGGACGAGGTGATGATGCACGTCGGGAATGGTTCCAAGGTCGATGTGATCGCCGTCGGCACACTACCTCTACATTTACCTACGGGATTAGTTTTAAACCTCAATAATTGTTATTTAGTACCAGCTTTAAGCATGAACATTGTATCTGGATCTCGTTTAATGCGAGATGGCTACTCATTTAAATCTGAGAATAATGGTTGTTCTATTTATATGAGAGATATGTTTTATGGTCATGCCCCGCTGGTCAATGGTTTATTCTTATTGAATCTCGAACGTGATGTTACACATATTCATAGTGTGAATGCCAAAAGATGTAAGGTTGATAATGATAGTCCCACATACTTGTGGCACTGCCGCCTTGGTCATATTGGTTTCAAACGCATGAAGAAACTCCATGCAGATGGACTTTTGGAGTCTCTTGATTATGAAGCATTTGACACGTGCGAACCATGCCTCATGGGAAAAATGACCAAGACTCCGTTCTCCGGAACAATGGAGCGAGCAACCAACTTATTATAAATCATACATACTGATGTGTCCAGTCCAATGAGCATTGAGGCTCGCGGTGGTTATCGTTATGTTCTCACTCTCACTGATGACTTAAGTAGATATGGGTATGTCTACTTAATGAAACACAAGTCTGAGACCTTTGAAAAGTTCAAGGAATTTTAGAGTGAGGTTGAGAATCAACGTGACAGGAAAATCAAGTTCTTATGATCAGATCATGGGGGAGAATATTTGTGTCACGAATTTGGCACACACTTAAGGAAATGTGGAATTGTTTCACAACTCATGCCGCGTGGAACACCTCAGCGTAATGGTGTGCCCGAACGTCAAAATCTCACTCTATTGGATATGGTGCTATCCATGATGTCTGTCACACCCTGATTTTCATGCCACAACACTTAAGCTAATAAATCATGATAAAATGTGGTTTGACAAAAACTTTTGAGTGTTTTGGACCTTGCCTTGATTGGATTTTGTGTGTTGTTTGCAAGTGCTCTAAAAATCAAATAAATCCTCCAACTCCTATACTTCATCTCCTTACTCCAAACTCTTGAACCAATGATCATGCCATGTGTATAGGACATAAAAAAAATTCTTACAAAAATAATTTGGCCAAATAGTATTTTCAAAAATTAGTTTTCCAAAAACCCCTGAATTGAGGTTTGCACTGCAAGTACTTAATTAAGGGCAGTAAAAATCTTTCCAAAAATATATTTGACTCCTATTAGATATAAGATACCCAGAAACCACAAAAAAATAATTTTAAAAGTTATTTACCTATTTTATTTAAAGGCTTTTTCTTTAGGCCAGAAATGGTCTTTAATAGGTTAAAATTATTTTTATGCTTTAAAAATATTTGGTAAAACCTAGGGAAACTCAATGGACATATATTGTCCATATATAAGAGTTTCAACACATGGTCATGATCAAAATATTGGTTAAAATCCCTCAAAAACCCTTTCTGGATATTTCAAGCTTTTGAAATATTTACAAAGGAAATATTCTCCAACAATTCCAGGAAAATTCTAGAATGTCACATATGACGTTTTTAATGATCTTGCCAGTCTCATGTCATGGAGAACAGTATAACCCCATGAAACCCTCTCAAAACCACTTCTGTCCTTTTTCAAGTTTGAACAACTTTGCACTGTCAAACATGTCCAAATGCTCTCAAACTTGGTTCACATGATCAAATGGTGTAATAATGCATCTAGACCAAATGGCACAAGTTGGAGAGGATGTTATCTTGATCAAAGTACCCCAAAACCCTCTCTGCCCAGAACCAAATTTGAACAAGTTTACATTGGCAACTTTCTCCTTTTGATCTCAACTTTTGTGGACATGTTTAGAATCTCAAATGATGACACTACACTAAGTGGTGCATCAAGGAGAATAGATTTGCATGACTAAAGCTTGAAAAGTCCATTTCTGCTAATTTCTAGGGTTTACAAAAGTTGCATTGGCAACTTTGCCCAAATGAGCTCAAAATTGGTGGAAGGTCCTAATTATATGTGACATTTCACCTTGTGGAATCTCATGGCAAATGGAAATCATTTGCTTGCCCAAACCACCATCAAACACCTTCTGGAAGAAATTTAAAATGCATGTTTTGTCCATTTCCACTAATCTCCATGAGCTGAACTTTTTCCCACGGCCTCACCTGCTCCTCCTTTAACTCCTACATGCTTTGCTGCCCAAGGAGCAATGATTGAGGGGGGCAGAGACCCATTTTTCTTCTCTAGACAGCCACTTTTCCGTCCCTTTCTCATCTCTCTCCCACTCCAGGCAAGCCCCAGAGCATCCAAAGCCTCCCTCCCCATTGTTTACTCCCACCTGCAGCCACTAGACACAAGTGGACGCGCGAGTGCGCGCAGAAAACCCGCGGATGCCAGCCAAAGACGCGCTCTGGAGCGCGAGGCAGAGCAGGCGACCGTTGACGCCGCGTCCCCCGACCACCTCGAGCCTCCCCCTTGCGCCAGTCGAGGTGCCTCGACGTCTGCAACACGCCACCGTGCTGGCCCCCTCCTTTCCCCCTCTGTCTTGCCCATGCCGCGCGTGCCCAGAGCCTCCCGAGCCCGCCAATGCCGTGCGAGCTCGTGGCTCCACCCGGAGCTCTCCTCGCTCCTTCTCTCCCTTCCCCTGGCCGTAGACCATCTCTACAAGCGCCCTAGACACGCACACGCGAACCCCCGTGACACCTAGCCATGGCAACGACCTCGCCGGCGCACCGTCCACGGTGCACCTCGCCCCCTTCTACTTAATGCCACCCCGAGCCCCCTCTCTACTCCTTTGGCCTTCTCTCCCTCTCGTGCACCCCCTGGACCAACCCACTCCCCTCCCCGCGCTCTCCATCCACCACAATGGCCGGAGCGTCGCCGTTGGGCTCGGCCTAAATTCGAGCTAACCCAAGCTCTCTTTCACCCCCTAGCCACTCCAACGCCCTCATACCTCCACCGCAAGGCCTTCCGTCGCCTCCATTTACCCCCGGGAAAGTCTGGTGCTCACGGACAGAGATGGCCGATGGCCTCCTCCGCCACCATCCAAACTGTCGCCACTACATCCCTCCTCGGCATGCGTGAAGCACCTAGACGGGTGCGGCGTAGCCTCCTGAGCATGCTGATGGGTGGAGCATCGCGGGAGATGCTCTGTAGCCCCGGCAATCACCGGCGGGAGCCGCTCCTCCCCGCGGCCGGAGTGCGCGCGGGAGGTTGAAGGCGATCTGCCATTGGGGCCCGCACGTCAGCGACCCCGCAAGTGGGCCCGTCCATTTAAGTGGAAACGGGTTCGGCCGGATCCGCCTCCCCTGCGCGAAGGCGCACCCCCGCAAAGCCGCCTTCGACATCACCACCTCTGCCCGCGTAGCCGAGCCGCTGGGCTGGCCCACGATCTATCTGCCGCCCTGTGCGCAGGATAAGGTTAAGCCTTATTTCCTTTTTCTTTTTCCAGTCAACTTCAAAAATCCATAAACAATTCAAATTAACTCCAAATTTGATGATTCAAATTTCTAGTAGTTTCTAAATTCATTCCCTATCACATGGAGCTACTTGCACATTTTTACAGAAATATTTCTTTCACAAATAATTAGCAAATCCTATTTTTCCATTTCTGTGATAAACTTTAGAAAATCATAGAGAGCTCAAATTTGATCCAAATGCCAGGATTCAAATTCCTAAATGTTTCTAAGTTCATAACTTAGTTTATGAACATTTTTCTTAATACTTTCTGTACCACATAAAATAATGAGCCATTTCTTCATATTTGTCAACTTTGCAAATTCATAGGAAATTCATTTGAACTCCAAATCCAGTGAAACCAACTCCCAGATGCTTCTAAAATCATGATTTGCTAAATGGGTGTCTTTGCTCATTTTTCAAAAATATATTTCTGTACACTTCTTGCAAATCCATAAACCCCTTGATTCCATCATATTGAAATGTTCAGAAATATTCACTAATCCAATTCCAATGAAACCACCCTGGTTATTTTTCATATGACCAGGGAAGTCCTAGAAAAGTCAAATCCATATTTTTAGAGAACTTTTATTTCCTGCCTTGTTATGTTGCTTATTATGATTGTTTCGACATTAGTTGACGAAGTAGACGAAGTGCTTGGAGAAGGACCAGAAGACCTGAAGACTCTGATGAACCAGGCAAGCAACCCTTTGACCATGTCTATGAAACCCTTTGTGTGCATGTCATATAGCACTTTATTAGTGTTGCATCAGAATCATGATGGGATGGTAACCACTTTGATGGGTTGCCTCTATTACTTCCTCGTTGATACTTGCATTGTGCATGACCCTACCTCCTTATGAGGGTTATGCCGGTGGGAGTAGATAGGATGCTAAAGTAGTTGCTACGCAAAAAGGGATGGGAATGTGCATGGTGATGGAGACAAGGTATTTTCAAAAGACTTTTCAAAAACCCCGTCGGGTGCCACTTATGCCTGAGGGAGATAATGAGATGGGTAACCACTTGATGACGAAGTGGTAAACCGAGGCAAGTGTGTGTGTTGTTTTCAAAAACGGATTAGATTTAAGATTTGTCGACTGTCCCAACCTTACATGCGCAACCACTCTACCCTTGTATGGGAAAGGGCATTATTGATTACCTAGGCCGATACTAGCTTGGAGCCCGCATTACTAGTGACGGGAGAGTTGTTGGTGCGCTCTCTCGGGACGGGGTCGTGCCAGGTAGGGCGGCCAAGAACATTTTTATGGGGCACCGGATACACCGTTGGTACCCCGTGCCGGTGGTATGTGATGAATATGGGAGCGAGGCTCCACCATTTTTAAAGTTGTGAAATGTTGGGCACGGGGGTTACTACCAATCGAGTGGACTCCATGTTAGTGTCGTCTAGGGGAAGATAGTGATCGGGTGCTTACCACGGGTACTTGAGGTACCGCGGGTCGTGGATGACACGGAAGCTTCCCGGATCTTGTGGGTAAAGTGTGTAACCTCTGTAGAGTGTAAAACTATTCGAATAGCCGTGTCCATGGTCAAGGACAGTTGGGCGGTGCTGCTTAAACTACGTCCACATGTTTACAAACCAGTGTGTGTGCTTGGATAAGTGGGAAGGACTACTTGGGTCAAGTCAAAGGACTTGACAGGGTTGAGTTGGGTTGATGCCCACTCTATTTATGTTGATATCTGTAACCTGTCCTCATGGTTACTTGAATTCTCCTGATGCACGTGTTACAAGCTGTTGAACATGTCATTGCACTCAAAACTAGCTTTCTGCAAAAATTTACCTATATCATGCATTGTTGTATCTTGAACCAAAACATGGGTTGCTTGCGAGTACATTCAAAGTACTCATTGGCTTGCCACTGGTTATTTTATTGGCCAGGCATGAAAGACAAGATACATTGAAGAGTTCTTTGGTGACGATCGTGCGAGCTAGGACGCTTCCCAGTCAGAATGCCTGTAGGGTTAAGGCAGATGGCATGGGTCCAAGTTATCGATGAAGAATTCTGCTGTGAAGTTATACTCAAGACTTGACCATAATGGTCATAATTTATGTAAGACGGTATGTATGGATGTAAGACTCTTGTTACTCAGCTTCTGTGTGTTCAGTGAGCATTGATCTCTGGGATCACTATACACGTGCATTCGGTGATCACGACTTATGAGTCAGGGTCCCCACAGAGCTGGTATCAGAGCCATCCTGACTGTAGGAAGCCTTAGTTAGCATGGTCGTTAGTTAGGGTAAAACTATCTCCAAAACTATTACTAGTTTTCAAAACTATCTATACTTCTCTTCCCTTCTCAGTTTTTTCGAAGACTAAGGTATATTTTCCTTATTGGTCTCTTCCCCTTCAAAACTTTTGGTCGCTACTACCCTTGTGCCCCTGACCACAGGATTCCTTGTAATCCTCGTAAATAACCTAGCAGGAGTACACCTTGCCAAACACTCACCCCACCTCTTCTGAACACAAGATTGGCGACACCACAGCAAGACGATGCCAACAGAAGATACGTCTTCGAGGAATGAGGACATGAAGACCCAGAGGATGGTGATACCTTTGAATTTTCCCCAGGATAATGCAACCTTGGCCTACGATGATCAAGGCATAAGATATGCAAGATCATGATATACATCGCTAATAGAGCAACCATGTCCTTACCGTTGTTGTATCGGCAACCACCGGTGGATGAGAACCTCGCCATTAGGTCCGCCTCACTAGAGTAAGCAGGAAGACGGTTCTCTTCATCCCCCGCCCTTGGTGTCGATGTTGTATTCAATGAAGCCGACATGTTGTATCTCTACTATGCCTTGATGATATCATTGCATAAGGATTGCCCACCTGGTACCGTCGACGCCTTAGGAGGCAAAAGGGATCGTCATGATTAAGAAGACAAGGGAAGACCGAGTCAATACCTGCTACGAGAAGCCACCTTCACCCCACCACTTCAATAGGCAAGAAGTTGTTGAAGAATCTTCAGGCTCAACCCGGATTGTTTCATCAAACAACTACAAGAGACGTAGTGACACCTGAGGGAAACCCAGGAGACTGCACGAGGCATAGAGCAAGCACGACTACTTAGTCCGAGAACCCCTAGGGTAGGATGAGTCGTGTACCCCCTATGCGCAGTCGAGTCCGTATGATGGTTCGAATAGAACCATGATTGTCTGTTGCTTGTTTTATTGGTTGTGTTTTGATATAGGTCGCACTTTTGCCAAGGCAACAAGTACGTGACTATATCACCTTCCTTACGTTATTTCTTTTGTTTGGCCTTTTTTGAACCTGTTTGTCTGCACTTGCACTATAGAACCCCTTTAGGCACTCCCCTCCTCTATGCTACTTCTCCCTCTCATCTCTCCCATCAGCTAAAAGCTAGCAAGACAAGATGCACCATGAATTCCACCTCGGCAGCCAACTAGCAATGGAGACTTTTGCTACAACCTCCATGACCGAGTGCTACCCCGTAGAGTTATGGTTGCCCCTCAAGACTGGAAACCCATCCCTATACCCATCGAGACTTCACAAGATACCCCATCTCAAATCCTTAACCGTGTGCTTAACCCGCAGTATTGCAAGAGAACCAGTTAAGCCTTCGCAACCTTGCACAACACTGGGTTCATTATGGAACTAGTGGACATAGTGGACGAGCACATTGTCATCTTATGATAGCACCAAAACTGGCAATGCCATTGGGAAGACCTATTTGAGGATATAGGAATAGAGGACAAATGACTTGATGAGTTTATATTAGTGACCCTGAGGAATTATCTGAGACTCTTTGGTGGATTATAAGGCATTCATGTTGATAGATGAACTTGGTGGGATCATGTCAATAGAGAAGCATAACTTCATTACCCCTGAGTAAATTGGATTTATAGGACGATTATGATCGCAAGCTGAAACTCCTGGAAGTATAAGGTTTTGACTTAGCCAAGGGGACATTCATAGAAGATAGTTGGCATTACGGTATTGACTTGGGGGAAACATATAGGAATTCTTGTTGGACATGAGATTTGGATTTAAGTAGGTGATCCTAGTTGAGTATAGATGCTGAGTAAGTCTGCATGGTTCGAAGTAAATTGGATTTAGATTAAAGGTCTCGATCATGATACCATGTTCTCGGTGGATGGTAAACTAGGAGATTGGATAAATTGTTGGAGTTGATTTAGGGATCTATATACGCCTGACCTTGGAGTTTACTTGACCATGATAATGGAAATTGGTGGAGTGACTATAGTAGGGGTAGCCCTTTCCAGCATTTGGGGATTGTATGACATAAGAAGATCATGTGGAACACCATAGACATTGGATTGGTAGAATTAATGAATTATCTAGTTAATGGGCTTTTGGAGTTGATTCATAAGAAGGAAACAAGATCTTGGAGTGGCATACGACGTGTTTCATTAGGGTAGAAATGCCTTAGACCTTGGAAGAGTAGACTGAGCACTTGGATTTTCACGTTCAAGCTAGTAGCTTGTATGTTCTACCCATGGATTTTTAGGGGTAGACATACATATGAGTTTGGGGATTGTAGACAAATATGATCCTGTTAAACCTCCTCTCAAAAGTCCTGAGAATAATAATATCATGAGTGATGATTGGAGCTGACCTACTAGAGTTGATGCTTTCGGTGGTATAAGGTTATTTGTCTAAAGGACTAGATAGAACAATTGGCATCACAGGAACCGTGCTTAAGGATAAGGTGACAAACGTTCGCTGGCACACTAGAATCCCTGAAACCCTTAAGCCCTACCAAGCCACAACATGGTTGGGTCCTGACCTTGGGCCTTGAATCAGGGTCGAGAAGACCTTGGCCAATACTCAACCGTGACCACCACCAATGCCTCAGCCCACTCTACGTACCCCATATGCTTCATAGAGTACTTAGACAAGTTAGTTATCATCTTTAATTGAGGACATGCATGTCCACCTGAAGACGGAAGAAGAGTTGTTCAGCTGGTTAGGGAACATCTAAAGACCGCCATGTCAATGAGGAAGAACTATACCAACCACCATTGTCAAGAAGTGAACTTCCCCATCGAAGACCGCACGTATCTGCAAACCACTCCTATTAAAGAAACCGAGCAGTTCCATGTCAAAAGGAAGCTCACACCAAGATTTAACAACCCCCTCTGAGATCGCTACGAAACGAAGAGAAGACAGTTACCAGCTGGAGTTACCACCTGAGTTACCACATGAGTTACCCACTGTGCTCAACATGTTTCCACATGACACAACTCCGGAAGTGTTTTCGACTTCCTAACTAGCCCGATCTCTATGAGGACATCAATCACCGAGCCATCGACCTCCAACCCAATATGACCTACGCGAGAGACCCCAATTGCAATATGGATCAAGCAGGACAACAAACACGAAGCCACGCCATCGAGTACTTCAAGGTTCAATGGAGCACCAAACGGAAGCAGAAGCAGTATGAGGACGTGAAGACTACCCCAAATCCAAGTTTCCGTATTCCTTTCCGCGCCTAGTCTGGGAATCTCGGGGACGAGATTCTTGTAAGGGGGGTAGGTCTGTCACACCCTGATTTTCATGCCACAACACTTAAGCTAATAAATCATGATAAAATGTGGTTTGACAAAAACTTTTGAGTGTTTTGGACCATGCCTTGATTGGATTTTGTGTGTTGTTTGCAAGTGCTCTAAAAATCAAATAAATCCTCCAACTCCTATACTTCATCTCCTTGCTCCAAACTCTTGAACCAATGATCATGCCATGTGTATAGGACATAAAAATATTTTTTTACAAAAATAATTTGGCCAAATAGTATTTTCAAAAATTAGTTTTCCAAAAACCCCTGAATTGAGGTTTGCACTGCAAGTACTTAATTAAGGGCAGTAAAAATCTTTCCAAAAATATATTTGACTCCTATTAGATATAAGATACCCAGAAACCACAAAAAAATAATTTTAAAAGTTATTTACCTATTTTATTTAAAGTCTTTTTCTTTAGGCCAGAAATGGTCTTTAATAGGTTAAAATTATTTTTATGCTTTAAAAATATTTGGTAAAACCTAGGGAAACTCAATGGACATATATTGTCCATATATAAGAGTTTCAACACATGGTAATGATTAAAATATTGGTTAAAATCCCTCAAAAACCCTTTCTGGATATTTCAAGCATTTGAAATATCTACAAAGGAAATATTCTCCAACAGTTCCAGGAAAATTCTAGAATGTCACATATGACGTGTTTAATGATCTTGCCAAGTCTCATGTCATGGAGAACAGTATAACCCCATGAAACCCTCTCAAAACCACTTCTGTCCTTTTTCAAGTTTGAACAACTTTGCACTGTCAAACATGTCCAAATGCTCTCAAACTTGGTTCACATGCTCAAATGGTGTAATAATGCATATAGACCAAATGGCAAAAGTTGGAGAGAATGTTATCTTGATCAAAGTACCCCAAAACCCTCTCTGCCCAGAACCAAATTTGAACAAGTTTACATTGGCAACTTTCTCCTTTTGATCTCAACTTTTGTGGACATGTTCAGAATCTCAAATGATGACACTACACTAAGTGGTGCATCAAGGAGAATAGATTTGCATGACTAAATCTTGAAAAGTCCATTTCTGCTAATTTCTAGGGTTTACAAAAGTTGCATTGGCAACTTTACCCAAATGAGCTCAAAATTGGTGGAAGGCCCTAATTATATGTGACATTTCACCCTGTGGAGTCTCATGGCAAATAGAAATCATTTGCTTGCCCAAACCACCATCAAACACCTTCTAGAAGAAATTTAAAATGCATGTTTTGTCCATTTCCACTAATCTCCATGAGCTGAACTTTTTCCCACGGCCTCACCTGCTCCTCCTCTAACTCCTACATGCTTTGCTGCCCAAGGAGCAATGATTGAAGGGGGCAGAGACCCATTTTTCTTCTCTGGACAACCACTTTTCCCTCCCTTTCTCATCTCTCTCCCACTCCTGGCAAGCCCCAGAGCATCCAAAGCCTCCCTCCCCATTGTTTACTCCCACCTGCAGCCACTAGACACAAGTGGACGCACGAGTGCGCGCGGAAAAGCCGCGGATGCCGGCCAAAGACGCGCTCTGGAGCGCGAGGCAGAGCAGGCGACCGTTGACGCCGCGTCCCCCGACCAACTCGTGCCTCCCCCTTGCGCCAGTCGAGGTGCCTCGACGTCCGCAACACGCCACCGTGCTGGCCCCCTCCTTTCCCCCTCTGTCTTGCCCATGTCACGCGTGCCCAGAGCCGCCCAAGCCCGCCAATGCCGTGCGAGCTCGTGGCTCCACCCGGAGCTCTCCTCGCTCCTTCTCTCCCTTCCCCTGGCCGTAGACCATCTCTACAAGCGCCCCGGACACGCACACACGAACCCCCGTGACCCCTAGCAATGGCAACGACCTCGCCGGCGCACCATCCACGGTGCACCTCGCCCCCTTCTACTTAAGGCCACCCCCGAGCCCCCTCTCTACTCCTTTGGCCTTCTCTCCCTCTCGTGCACCCCCTGGACCAACCCACTCCCCTCCCCGCACTCTCCATCCACCACAATGACCGGAGCGTCGCCGTCGGGCTCGGCCTAAATTCGAGCTAACCCAAGCTCTCTTTCACCCCCTAGCCACTCCAACGCCCTCATACCTCCACCGCAAGGCCTTCCGTCGCCTCCGTTTGCCCCCGGGAAGGTCAGGCGCTCACGGCCAGAGATGGCCGACGGCCTCCTCCGACATCATCCAAACCGTCGCCACTACATCCCTCCTCGGCATGCGTGAAGCACCTAGATGGGTGCGGCGCAGCCTCCTGAGCATGCTGATGGGCGGAGCGTCGCCGAAGATGCTCTGTAGCCCCGGCAATCACCGGCGGGAGATGCTCCTCCCCGCGGCCGGAGTGCGCGCGGGAGGTTGAAGGCGATCTGCCATTGGGGCCCGCACGTCAGCGACCCCGCAAGCGGGCCCGTCTGTTTAAGTGGAAACGGGTTCGGCCGGATCCGCCTCCCCTGCGCGAAGGCGCACCCCCCGCAAAGCCGCCTTCGACATCACCACCTCTGCCCGCGCAGCCGAGCCGCTGGGCTGGCCCACGATCTATCTGCCGCCCTGTGCGCAGGATAAGGTTAAGCCTTATTTCCTTTTTCTTTTTCCAGTCAACTTCAAAAATCCATAAACAATTCAAATTAACTCCAAATTTGATGATTCAAATTTCTAGTAGTTTCTAAATTCATTCCCTATCACATGGAGCTACTTGCACATTTTTACAAAAATATTTCTTTCACAAATAATTAGCAAATCCTATTTTTCCATTTCTGTGATAAACTTTAGAAAATCATAGAGAGCTCAAATTTGATCCAAATGCCAGGATTCAAATTCCTAAATGTTTCTAAGTTCATAACTTAGTTTATGAACATTTTTCTTAATACTTTCTGTACCACATAAAATAATGAGCCATTTCTTCATATTTGTCAACTTTGCAAATTCATAGGAAATTCATTTGAACTCCAAATCTAGTTAAACCAACTCCCAGATGCTTCTAAAATCATGATTTGCTAAATGGGTGTCTTTTCTCATTTTTCAAAAATATATTTCTGTACACTTCTTGCAAATCCATAAACCCGTTGATTCCATCATATTGAAATGTTCAGAAATATTCACTAATCCAATTCCAATGAAACCACCCTGGTTATTTTTCATATGACCAGGGAAGTCCTAGAAAAGTCAAATCCATATTTTTAGAGAACTTTTATTTCCTGCCTTGTTATGTTGCTTATTATGATTGTTTCGACGTTAGTTGACGAAGTAGACGAAGTGCTTGGAGAAGGACCAGAAGACCTGAAGACTCTGATGAACCAGGCAAGCAGCCCTTTGACCATGTCTATGAAACCCTTTGTGTGCATGTCGTATAGCACTTTATTAGTGTTGCATCAGAATCATGATGAGATGGTAACCACTTTGATGGGTTGCCTCTATTACTTCCTCGTTGATACTTGCATTGTGCATGACCCTACCTCCTTATGAGGGTTATGCCGGTGGGAGTAGATAGGATGCTAAAGTAGTTGCTACGCAAAAAGGGATGGGAATGTGCATGGTGATGGAGACAAGGTATTTTCAAAAGACTTTTCAAAAACCCCGTCGGGTGCCACTTATGCCCAAGGGAGATAATGAGATGGGTAACCACTTGATGACGAAGTGGTATACCAAGGCAAGTGTGTGTGTTGTTTTCAAAAACGGATTAGATTTAAGATTTGTTGACTGTCCCAACCTTACATGCGCAACCACTCTACCCTTGTATGGGAAAGGGCATTATTGATTACCTAGGCCGATACTAGCTTGGAGCCCGCATTACTAGTGACAGGAGAGTTGTTGGTGCGCTCTCTCGGGATGGGGTCGTGCCAGGTAGGGCGGCCAAGAACATTTTTATGCGGCACCGGACACATCGTTGGTACCCCGTGCCGGTGGTATGTGATGAATATGGGAGCGAGGCTCCACCATTTTTAAAGTTGTGAAATGTTGGGCACGGGGGTTACTACCAATCGAGTGGACTCCATGTTAGTGTCGTCTAGGGGAAGATAGTGATCGGGTGCTTACCACGGGTACTTGAGGTACCGCGGGTCGTGGATGACACGGAAGCTTCCCGGATCTTGTGGGTAAAGTGTGCAACCTCTGCAGAGTGTAAAACTATTCGAATAGCCGTGTCCATGGTCAAGGACAGTTGGGCGGTGCTGCTTAAACTACGTCCACATGTTTACAAATCAGTGTGTGTGTTTGGATAAGTGGGAAGGACTACTTGGGTCAAGTCAAAGGACTTGACAGGGTTGAGTTGGGTTGATGCCCACTCTATTTATGTTGATATCTGTAACCTGTCCTCATGGTTACTTGAATTCTTCTGATGCACGTGTTACAAGCTGTTGAACATGTCATTGCACTCAAAACTAGCTTTCTGCAAAAATTTACCTATATCATGCATTGTTGTATCTTGAACCAAAACATGGGTTGCTTGCGAGTACATTCAAAGTACTCATTGGCTTGCCACTGGTTATTTTATTGGCCAGGCATGAAAGACAAGATACATTGAAGAGTTCTTTGGTGATGATCGTGCGAGCTAGGACGCTTCCCAGTCAGAATGCCTGTAGGGTTAAGGCAGATGGCATGGGTCCAAGTTATCGACGAAGAATTCCGCTACGAAGTTATACTCAAGACTTGACCATAATGGTCATAATTTATGTAAGACGGTATGTATGGATGTAAGACTCTTGTTACTCAGCTTCTGTGTGTTCAGTGAGCATTGATCTCTGGGATCACTGTACACGTGCATTCGGTGATCACGACTTATGAGTCGGGATCCCCACAATGTCTCTTACCGACCTACCGCTATCATTTTGTGGTTATGCTTTAGAGACTGCCGCATTCACTTTAAATAGGGCTCCGTCGAAATCCGTTGAGACGACACCATATGAATTATGGTTTGGGAAGAAACCTAAGCTGTCGTTTCTGAAAGTTTGGGGATGCGATGCTTATGTCAAGAAACTTCAACCTGAAAAGCTTGAACCCAAATCGGAAAAATGCGTCTTCATAGGATACCCTAAGGAAACTATTGGGTATACCTTCTACCTCAGATCCGAAGGCAAGATCTTTGTTGCCAAGAATGGATCCTTTCTAGAGAAAGAGTTTCTCTCGAAAGAAGTAAGTGGGAGGAAAGTAGAACTTGATGAAGTATTGCCTCTTGAACCGGAGAGTAGCGCAGCTCAAGAAAATGTTTCTGTGGTTCCTGCACCGACTAGAGAGGAAGTTAATGATGATGATCATGAAACTTCAGATCAAGTTGCTACTGAACTTCGTAGGTCCACAAGGACACGTTCCGCACCAGAGTGGTACGGCAACCCTGTCCTGGAAATCATGTTGTTAGACAATGGTGAACCTTCGAACTATGAAGAAGCGATGGCGGGCCCGGATTCCGACAAATGGCTTGAAGCCATGAAATCCGAGATAGGATCCATGTATGAAAACGAAGTATGGACTTTGACTGACTTGCCCGATGATCGACGAGCCATAGAAAATAAATGGATCTTTAAGAAGAAGACAGGCGTGGATGGTAATGTAACCATCTATAAGGCTCGGCTTGTCGCTAAGGGTTATCGACAAGTTCAAGGGGTTGACTACGATGAGACCTTCTCATCCGTAGTGAAGCTGAAGTCTGTCCGAATCATGTTAGCAATTGCTGCATTATATGATTATGAGATATGGCAAATGGACGTCAAAACGGCATTCCTTAATGGTTTCCTTAAGGAAGAATTGTATATGATGCAGCCGGAAGGTTTTGTCGATCCTAAGAATGCTGACAAGGTATGCAAGCTCCAATGCTCAATCTATGGGCTGGTGCAAGCATCTCGGAGTTGGAACATTTGTTTTGATGAGATGATCAAAGCGTTTGGGTTTACACAGATTTATGGAGAAGCCTGTGTTTACAAGAAAGTGAGTGGGAGCTCTGTAGCATTTCTCATATTATATGTGGATGACATACTATTGATGGGAAATGATATAGAACTCTTGGAAAGCATAAAGGCCTACTTGAATAAGTGTTTTTCAATGAAGGACCTTGGAGAAGCTGCTTACATATTAGGCATCAAGATCTATAGAGATAGATCGAGATGCCTCATTGCTCTTTCACAAAGCACGTACCTTGACAAGATATTGAAGAAGTTCAATATGGATCAGTCCAAGAAGGGGTTCTTGCCTGTATTGCAAGGTGTGAGATTGAGCACGGCTCAATGCCCGACCACGGTAGAAGATAGAGAAAAGATGAGTGTCATCCCCTATGCCTTGGCCATAGGGTCTATTATGTATGCCATGCTGTATACCAGACCTGATGTAAACCTTGCCGTAAGTTTGGTAGGAAGGTACCAAAGTAATCCCGGCATGGAACACTGGACAGCGGTCAAGAATATCCTGAAGTACCTGAAAAGGACTAAGGATATGTTTCTTGTTTATGGAAGTGACGAAGAGCTCGCCGTAAAGGGTTACGTCGATGCTAGTTTCGACATAGATCTGGATGACTCCAAGTCACAAACCGGATACGTGTATATTTTGAATGGTGGGGCAGATAGTTGGTGTAGTTGCAAGCAAAGCGCCATGGCGGGATCTACATGTGAAGTGGGGTACATGGCAGCCTCGGAGGCAGCACATGAAGCAATCTGGATGAAGGAGTTCATTACCGACCTAGGAGTTATTCCCAATGCATCCGGGCCCGATGACTCTCTTCTATGACAACACTGGAGCTATTGCCCTTACCAAGGAGCCCGGGTTTCACAAGAAGACAGGCATATCAAGCATCGCTTCAACTCCATTCGTGAAAATGTTCAAGATGGAGACATAGAGATTTGTAAAGTGCATACAGACCTGAATGTCGCAGATCCGTTGACTAAACCTCTTCCACGTGCAAAACATGATCAACACCAGAACTCTATGGGTGTTCGATTCATCACAATGTAACTAGGTTATTGACTCTAGTGCAAGTGGGAGACTGTTGGAAATATGCCCTAGAGGCAATAATAACATGGTTATTATTATATTTCCTTGTTCATGATAATTGTCTATTGTCCATGCTATAATTGTGTTATCCGGAAATCATAATACATGTGTGAATACATAGACCACAACATGTCCCTAGTGAGCCTCTAGTTGACTAGCTCGTTGATCAATAGATGGTTACGGTTTCCTAACCATGGACATTGGATGTCATTGATAACGGGATCACACCATTAGGAGAATGATGTGATGGACAAGACCCAATCCTAAGCATAGCACAAGATCGTGTAGTTCATCTGCTAAAGCTTTTCTAATGACAAGTATCTTTTTCCTTAAACCATGAGATTATGCAAATCCCAGATACCGTAGGAGTACTTTGGGTGTGCCAAACGTCACAACGTAACTACGTGGCTATAATGGTACACTGCGGGTATCCCCGAAAGTATCTGTTGGGTTGGCACGAATCGAGACTGGGATTTGTCACTCCATATGAAGGAGAAGTATCTCTAGGCCCACTCGGTATGACATCATCATAATGAGCTCAGTGTGATTAAGGAGTTGATCACGGGATGATGTGTTATGGAACGAGTAAAGAGATTTGTCGTAACAAGATTGAACAAGGTATCGGTATACCGATGATCGAATCTCGGGCAAGTGCTATACCGGTAGACAAAGGGAATCGTATACGGGATTGACTGAATCCTTGACATCGTGGTTCATCCGATCAGATCATCGTGGAGCATGTGGGAGCCAACATGGGTATCCAGATCCCGCTGTTGGCTATTGGCCAGAGAGATGTCTCAGTCATGTCTGCATGCCTCCCAAACACGTAGGGTCTGCACACTTAAGGTTCGATGACGCTAGGGTTGTAGGAAATAGATGTACGTGGTTACCGAATGTTGTTTGGAGTCCTGGATGAGATCCTGGACGTCACGAGGAGTTCCGGAATGGTCCGGAGGTAAAGATTTATATATGGGAAGTCCAGTTTCAGTCACCGGAAAGGTTTCGGGGTTTATCGGTATTGTACCAGGACCATCGAAGGGGTTCCGGGGGTCCACTGGGAGGTTCCACCTGCCCCGAAGGACCTAATGGGCTGTAGTTGGGTGGGAACCAGCCCCTTAGTGGGCTGGTGTGCCCCCCAAGGGCCCAAGGCGCCTAGGGTTGGAAACCCTAGGGGGCGCTGCCCCCCCGGGGGGCCGCCGCCCCCCCCCTCTAGATGGATCTAGGGGGCCGACCCCCTCTCCCCTTCCCCCTATAAATAGTGGGGGGGTGGGGGTGGGAGGGAAACCGCACCCCTTCTCCTGGCGCAGCCCTACCCCTCTCCCTCCTCGTCTCTCGCAGTGCTTGGCAAAGCCCTGTTGGAGTGCCACGCTCCTCCACCACCACCACGCCGTCGTGCTGCTGCTGGACGGAGTCTTCCCCAACCCCTCCCTCTCTCCTTGCTGGATCAAGGCGTGAGAGACGTCACCGGGCTGCACGTGTGTTGAACGCGGAGCCACCGTTGTTCGGTGCTTAGATCAGAACCGGCCGCTATCTGAATCGCTTCGTGTACGACTCCACCGACCGCGTTCTTGCAACGCTTCCGCATCGCGATCTTCAAAGGTATGAAGATGCACTCCCCTCTCGTTGCTAGTAAACTCCATAGATTGATCTTGGTGATGCGTAGAAATTTTTAAATTTCTGCAACGATCGCCAACACTTGGATCATATGCACTTATGATTGGAACTCTAGCAAGCATCTGCAACTACTAAAGATCATTAAGGTAAAACCCAATCATAGCATTAAAGCATCAAGTCCCCTTTATCCCATACGCAACAACCCCCTTACTCGGGTTTATGCTTCTATCACTCAAGCAACCCACTATAAGCGAATCATGAACGTATTGCAACACTCTACAACGAGAATCCCTCACGCTTGCACGACACGGAGGGCACAACAGGACAGCACCAAAATAAAACATACGACTCATACCAATCTAGATCATCAACCAACCCATAGACAAAGGAAATCTACTCAAAACATCATAGGATGGCAACACATCATTGGATCATAAATATGTGGCATAAAGCACCACGTTCAAGTAGGGATTACAGCGGGGTGCGAGAGAGTGGACCGCGTAAAAGAGATGAGGATGGTGATGATAATTGTGATGTTGATGAAGACAATTACGGCGGCGATGATTCCCCTCCCGATGGCACTCCGGCGCCACCGAGAGAAAGGAGGAGAGGTTCTCCCCCTTGTGCTTCCTCCTCCATGGCCTCCCCCTGGATGGGGAGAGGCTCCCCCTCTGGTCCTTGGCCTTCATGGTGATGATGGTCCCTCCGGGATCCTCCTCCATAGCCTCCGGTGATGATGGCCCCCTCCGGCAGGGTGCCAGAGAGGGCCTAGATTGATTTCTCGTGGCTATAGAGGCTTGCGGTGGCGGAACTTCCGATCTAGGTTATTTTCTGGAGGTTTGCGCATTTATAGGAGAGGTTGGCGTCGAGAACAAGTCAGGGCCCCCATGGGAAGTCCACGAGGCACAAGGGCGCGCCCAGGGGGGCGCCCCCACCCTCGTGGGGCCCACGGAACTCCCCTCCGGTAGATTTTTGTTCCAGTATTTTTTATATTTTACAAAAAAAATCTCCGTTGATTTTCATCGCATGTCGAAAACTTTTATTTCTGCACAAAAACAACACCATGGTAGTTCTGCTGAAAACAATGTCAGTCCGAGTTAGTTCTACTCAAATCATACCAAAATCATATAAAACTATTGTAAACATGGTATGAATACTTCATAAATTATAGATACGTTGGAGACGTATCAGAATCCCCAAGCTTAATTCCTGCTCGTCCTCGAGTAGGTAAATGATAAAAGAAATAGTTTATGAAGTGTGAATGCTAGCAAGTGCAAGAGTTTGATCAATGATAGTTCCAATAACTTTTTCTAGCATCATTATATATCATAACAGTAGCTCAACTCATAAAACTTCTCATGATCAAGTAACAAGCTATTCACATGTTAAAGTATAGATCATAAACTTTCTTGAAAACCAACAAACCATGCCCTTAGTCATCAAACAATTGCAATTCATCTTATTTTCGGGAAGGGTCTATGTAAGAGCTTTGGTTCAGCAAACTCCACATACTCAACTATCATTTAATCTTTCGCAATTGCTAACACTCACGTGATATTTATGGGTTCAAAGTTTTAATCGGACATAGAGAAAGATAGGGTCTTATAGTTTCGCCTCCCAACCTTTTACCTCAAGGGTAATGTCAACAACAACAATTTATGAGAACCTACATCCAAGTGGATATATATATCCAGATCGCTCCAACACAAAGTGCTTGCCAAAGGAAAAAGTGTAAAAAGGAAAGGTGATGATCACCATGACTCTTGTATAAGGGTAGAAGATAAAAGTAAAAGATAGGCCCTTCGCAGAGGTAAGCAGAGGTTGGCATGTGTTTTTTATGGTTGGATGCACGAAATCTTAATGCAAAAGAACATCACTTTATATTGCCACTTGTGATATGGACCTTTATTATGCAGTCCGTCGCTTTTATTTCTTCCATATCACAAGATCGTATAAAGCTTATTTTCTCCACACTAATAAATCATACATATTTAGAGAGCAATTTTTATTGCTTGCAACAATGACAACTTACTTGAAGGATCTTACTCAATCCATAGGTAGGTATGGTGGACTCTCATGGCAAAACTGGTTTAAGGAATGTTTGGAAGCACAATTAGTATCTCTACTTGGTGCAAATAATTTGGCTAGCATTAGAGGGAGAGGCAAGCTCAACATGTTGGATGATCCAAGACAATATAACATTTTGGATATAGGAAAACATAACCCATTTAGTTGTCTTCCTTTTCCAACATCAACCTTTTAGCATGTCATATTTTAATGAGTGCTCACAATTGCAAAAGATGTCCAAGACAGTATATTTATATGTGAAATCTCTCTTCCTTCACTATTCTTTCATGAATTGTTCAAGTGACTAATTCTGCGTTTGCTAACTTTTAATAAGTTTACTACCTATACTTATTATGTGTGAAGTCATTACTCCCCATGTTATAAGAATATGAAACATATATAAATTCAGATTTATGATGTTCAATTCATTCAACCATTTACTCATAGGATATATGTGAAGCACATGAGTAAATGACAAACTACTCCAAAAAGATATAAGTGAAGAATACCGAGTAGTCAAATAATTAAATAGCCATGGGAGGATTCTTTTTCATTCAATATTTCAGATCAAGTGATTTTATTCAAACATCAAGTAAAATTGAAAATACGCTCCAAGCAAAACACATATCATGCGACGAATAAAAATATAGCTCCGAGTAAGGTATACCGATAGTTTTGAAGACGAAAGAGGGGATGCCTTCCGGGGCATCCCCAAGCTTAGGCGCTTGAGTATTCCTTGAATATTACCTTGGGGTGCCTTGGGAATCCCCAAGCTTAGGGTCTTTCCACTCCTTATTCTCCTCATATCGATATCTCACCCAAAGCTTGAAAACTTCAATCACACAAAACTTAACGGAACTTCGCGAGATACGTCAGTATGATAAAGAGTAAACCATTCACTTTGGTACTATAAAAGACAAGGCTCATAATTGTTCTCACACAATTCCTACTGTACCATATCATTTCTATAATTTATATTGAGAAATATAAGCCATAGAAACTAGAAAACAGGCAAACTATGCAATGACAACAGAATCTGTCAGAAACAGAATAGTCTGTAATGATCTGAACACCAACTATACTTATTCTACCCCAAAAATTCTGAAATAAATTGGTGGACGTGCGGAATTTGTCTATTAATCTTCTGAAAAAAGAATCAACTCAATCGCACTCTTCTGTAAAAAATGGCAGCTAATCTCGTGAGTGCAAAGTTTCTGTTTTTTACAGCAAGATCACATTGACTTTCACCCAAGTGTTCCCAAAGGTCTTACTTGGCACTTTATTGAAACAAAAGATATAATACATGATTAATACGGTATCTTAATCATGAGAGCACACAAAAACAATAAGGGTAAATATTGGGTTGTCTCCCAACAAGCGCTTTTCTTTAGTGCCGTTTAGCTAGGCATGATGATTTCAATGATGCTCACATAAAAGATAAGAATTGAAACATAAAGAGAGGATCATGAAGAATATGACTAGAATATTTAAATCTAACCCACTTCCTATGCCTAGGGATTTTGTGAGCACATAATTTATAGGAACAAGAATCAACTAGCATCGGAAGGAAAAACAAGTATAACTTCAAAACCTTAAGCATATAGAGAGGAAACTTGATATTATTGCAACTCCTACAAACATGTATTCCTCCCTCATAATAATTTTCAGTAGCATCATGAATGAGTTCAACAATATAACCATCACATAAATCATTCTTTTCATGATCTACGAGCATAGAAATTTTACTACTCTCCACATAAGCAAAATTCTCCTCATTTGGAATAGTGGGAGCAAACCTCTTCTAAATCCACTTTAGATGATAGTATTATTCATACTCCAAAAGATATAAGTGAAGTTCATGGAGCATTCTACAATTAATATATACTAACCAATATCCAAGTTAAATATATAAGTGAAGCACACGAAGCATTCTATAAAACCATACTCAAAAAATTTAAATGAAGCACAAAGAGCAATTCTATAAATCATACTTAAAAGATATAAGTGAAGCACATGAAGCATTCTATAAATCAATGAAGGGCTATCTCATACTATCATGGTTCTTAAAGAAAAAGAAAAACACAAATCATGTGAACAAAACAAAAACTGAGGTATACCGGTAATTGTTGAAGAAGTAAGATGGGATGCCAACTGGGGCATCCCCAAGCTTAGATGCTTGAGTGTCCTTGAAATATTTACTTGGGATGCCTTGGGCATCCCCAAGCTTGAGCTCTTGCCTCTCTTTATTCTTCTCATATTGATAGCTCCTCGATCTTCAAACACTTCATCCACACAAAACTTTAACAAAAACTTTGTGAGATCCGTTAGTATAATAAAGCAAATCACTACCTTTAGGTACTGTTGCAAACTCATTCCAATTTTATATTATAACTATATCTACTATATTCCAACTTCACCATGGTTCATACCCCCCGATACTACCCATAGATTCATCAAAACAAGCGATCAACACATAGAAAACAGAATCTGTCAAAAACAGGACGGTCTGTAGTAATCTGGAAGTTTAGTATACTTCTGTAGCTCCAAAAAATTCTAAAAAAATATGAAAATTTAAACATTTTTTACAAAAGTAATGTGCCAAAAGTTTAAGACCCATTTGACTTTCCAGTAAAAAGTGTAAAATCACGCGCTACAACCAAAGTTTTTGTTTTTGTACTGCACAAAGTAAACAAGCAATCTAATCATCCTAAAACCAAGGCTTGGCACATTATTTTTATAATACAATGGATATATACAGGGGGATAATTATTTTCAGAGAAGCTTCCATGAAATTTTTTACATTGTTTCCATGAGCATGAACACAAGTGTTCAAGGTCGACCCTCATTTCTCCAATGCATAATCTTCCAATCACTTCTCTTATTGAAAAAAACTTTTTAGGTATGAGAGGCAAGTATTTTTTTTGGTATTTTCATTATTTTAATTTTTTTTGTATGTTTCACCCACAACTAAACATAAACAAAAAGGGAAAAACAAAATCTACTTAGTTAAGAAAGCAAACAGGCATACACAAGAATATCAACCCCACGCTATTGCTCCCCGGCAACGGCGCCAGAAAAGAGCTTGATAATCCCCAAGTGCAGGGAATCATCGTAGCAATTCCCAATGGTGGAAGTGATAAGTATGGAGTGTCGAACCCACAAGGAGCTAAAGGTAGGATCAATATTCTCTCAAGCCCTATCTGCCACTGATACGACTCTACGTACATCGAACGTTTGCTTCCAACTAGAAACGAGAAATAAAATTACGTTGTGGGTATGAAGAGGATAACTTTGCATGGTATCGGAGAGCTAAAATATGAAAGTAGGTGTTGTTATCATAAAGTTAGAATATATTACTAAATAATATAAATAGCAAGTGTGTAATAATGATGGTTCGGTGTGCGGAATTGTCTTAGGAAATTGTTAACAAGACCGATAGTCATCATTGCAATTTCATATGAGGGAGAGGAATAAGCTAACATACTTTCTCTTCTTGGATCATATGCACTTATGATTGGAACTCTAACAAGCAACCGCAACTACTAAAGATCATTAAGGTAAAACCCAACCATACCATTAAAGCATCAAGTCCCCTTTATCCCATACGCAACAACCCCCTTACTCGGGTATATGCTTCTGTCACTCAAGCAACCCACTATAGGTGAATCATGAATGTATTGCAACACCTTACATCGAGAATCCCTCATGCTTGCGCAACACGGAGGGCATAATAGGACAACACCAAAATAAAACATACAACTCGTACCAATCTACATCATCAATCAACCCATAGACAAAGGAAATCTACTCAAAACATCATAGGATGGCAACACATCATTGGATCATAATATGTGGCATAAAGCACCATGTTCAAGTAGGGATTACAGCGGGGTGCGGAAGAGTGGACCGCGTAAAACAGATGAGGATGGTGATGATGATGGTGATGTTGATGAAGACGATCACCGTGGCGATGATTCCCCTCCCGATGGCACTCCGACGCCACCGAGAGAGAGGAGGAGAGGTTCTCCCCCTTGTGCTTCCTCCTCCATGGCCTCCCCCTAGATGGGGAGAGGTTCCCCCTCTGGTCCTTGGCCTTCATGGTGATGATGGCCCCTCCGGGATCCTCCTCCATAGCCTCCGGTGATGATGGCCCCCTCTGGCAGGGTGCCAAAGAGGGCCTAGATTGATTTCTCATGGCTACAGAGGCTTGCGGCGGCGGAACTTCCGATCTAGGTTATTTTCTGGATGTTTGGGCATTTATAGGAGAGGTTGGCGTCGAGAACAAGTCAAGGGCCCCACGAGAAGTCCATGAGGCACAGGGGCGCGCCCACCCCCTAGGCGCGCCCCCCACCCTTGTGGGGCCCACGGGACTCCCCTCCGGTAGATTTTTGTTCCAGTATTTTTTATATTTTCCAGAAAAAATCTCCGTTGATTTTCATCGCATTATGAGAACTTTTATTTCTGCACAAAAACAACAACACGGTAGTTCTGCTGAAAACAACGTCAGTCTGGGTTAGTTCTAATCAAATCATACCAAAATCATATAAAATTATTGTAAACATGGCATGAATACTTCATAAATTATAGATACGTTGGAGACGTATCACGTCTCCGGTCAATAACCAACAGCGAAACCTGGATGTTCATATTGGCTCCCACATATTCTACCAAGATCTTTATCAGTCAAACCGCATAACGATATACGTTGTTCCCTTTGTCATCGGTATGTTACTTGCCCGATATTCGATCGTCGGTATCTCAGTACCTAGTTCAATCTCATTTCCGGCAAGTCTCTTTACTCGTTCCGTAATGCATCATCCTGCAACTAACTCATTAGTCACATTGCTTGCAAGGCTTATATTGATGTGCATTACCGAGAGGGCCCAGAGATACATCTCCGACAATCGGAGTGACAAATCCTAATCTTGATCAATGCCAACTCAACAAACACCATCGGAGACACCTGTAGAGCACCTTTATAATCACCCAGTTACGTTGTGATGTTTGGTAGCACACAAAGTGTTCCTCCGGTATTCAGGAGTTGCATGATCTCATAGTCATAGGAACATGTATAAGTTATGGAGAAAGCAATAGCAACAAACTAAATGATCACCATGCTAAGCTAACAGATGGGTCAGGTCAATCACGTCATTCTCTAATGATGTGATCCCGTTAATCAAATGACAACTTATGTCTATGGTTAGGAAACATAACCATCATTGATTCAACGAGCTAGTCAAGTAGATGCATACTAGTGACATTCTGTTTGTCTATGTATTCACACATGTACTAAGTTTCCGGTTAATACAATTCTAGCATGAATAATAAACATTTATCATGATATAAGGAAATATAAGTAACAACTTTATTATTGCTTCTAGGGCATATTTCCTTCATCATTGCCATTTGTCAACCTTGTAACACTAGGATTTGTCAAAATATGCAGCTACAAATCACTAGCACTATCTAATTTTTGCAACTAAAATCACTAGCACTGTTCATATGGACACCACTAGCAGGCGTAAGTTGATGGACGCATATGCAAATGTACCATTGATTACATACAACAAGTCATCAACCCACAACGACAATAAGGATACACGTTGGATTATAGATCATTTCCAACAAAACATTATAGTAAAGTTTTTCTCACACAACAAATAACAAAGCGATGAAATTAACTTCAGCTCAACCACTCCTCGGCATTAGAAACACTTGCTTTGAACCAGAAGTGATTCTCTGGGAAGGGCCAGCTACTATCAATCTCGAGACCAACGCATGACTGATCATCGAGGCTGAGGCGGCCTATGTCAGTACCCATATTGGGATGGTAGGGAAGCATAGTAATGTCCTCGGCATTAGAAACACTTGCTTTGAACCAGAAGTGATTCTCTGGGAAGGGCCAGCTACTATCAATCTCGAGACCAACGCATGACTGATCATCGAGGCTGAGGCGGCCTATGTCAGTACCCATATTGGGATGGTAGGGAAGCATAGTAATGTCCTCGGCATTAGAAACACTTGCTTTGAACCAGAAGTGATTCTCTGGGAAGGGCCAGCTACTATCAATCTCGAGACCAATGCATGACTGATCATCGAGGCTGAGGCGGCCTATGTCAGTACCCATATTGGGATGGTAGGGAAGCATAGTAATGTATGAGGTATAGATACAATTGCTTCTCATAAATGGTAGTAACGTTCTGTCAACAGCAGCTGGATCGCCTTCCACCATCATTGGATAGTTTTGTCCAAGGAAGAGTGAGTTTCCTCCAAGACTTTCAATACTGAATGAGGGAGAAGGTGTTGGCGCTAGTACACTAGTATCCGTCCAGAATACCCTGCAACAAATGTTGGAATAGGTCCCGAGAGTGTGACCATGCAAGACAATACATGTTTCCTTAGTAACATCAGCAGTGCCCTGTATACAGACAAGAAGAGGTGATCCATCGGAATAAGTTGCCAGGCGCCACTGAGTATATGGGTCCTGCTTGCCTCATGCTCGTGATCATCAGCATCGTCATCTCCCCCTTGGTTATAAAATTTTTCAAGTATAGGTGGTGGAATGTTCACAGGACCTTGGAAACACAAGAAGGTTAATTAGTAAAGGGAAACTAGCTAACCCGCATGCATGTGGATGAAACAATTATAATTACGATGGAAGACAAATGTACCGAAAGCATCAGGATTCCATGCAAAAACAATGCCACGAGTGGTGGCAGCAAACACAAGACCCTCTTATTCAATTGCATCACAGTACTCATTCGTGTACAGAAATTGATTTTTGAGAAATATCCACCGAGGCGTGGAAGTAAGGACGGCAACAAGCTTGTCGAAGATAGCAACAACTTCATAGTTCGTGTAATCCCAAGAACGGTTCGGAACTTGACAAATTGCTATCTTACATAGACAACAGCCAGCATAATTGTATTTGAACTCACGTAGAATACCGGTGTACTCAACCTCTGGGCAGTCATCTGAGATTTTTGGAAGTGGAACCAGGTGACGAGTGTACACATTCACAAGTTCCCACTCGCAGTTGTACCCAATATAAACAACCCAATCTCCATTTGCGCCTGCCCAAGCCTTGCCCTCAAGCGATGGCATCTTAACATCATACATATCATTATCAAGCAGCATCAACTTACACAAGGCGAGGCTTCCCTCGTCCCCGCGCCAGTCAGCAGGGTCATGGCGAAGAAGATAGGGGAGATCAAACCGCTCCTAGACCCTTGGGTTCCTTGTAATGATGTTATTAGTTGAGTCGAGAATGGTCTTGAACGAACCTGCCATGCTAGCCGAGGTGATGACGTCGCACTGATCAATGAGTTCCTCCACCGCGTCATCATTCAGATCGGGGCAAGAATAACATGGTCGTTTCTGGCCTGTTCCCTCCTTGGAGAAGATGATCGAACAATGGTCCGACCTGTTCCCTCCATGGAGAAGATGATCGAACAATGGCAGAAGGAAGGGTGAAGGCAAATTGAGGAGGGAGGAAGAGCTAGCGTGCGACAACAGTTCCAAATCAAGAGGGAAAGGGGAAGAGTCGGTGGACGGTTGCCACGGTACACGAAGAGGCGCCTGGGGAGCGAACGATTGCCATAGAGGTCACACACTGACGACAAGGGCCAAGTGAACCGCATGCGTATATCGCACACACCTTGATTTGGCTGACCATTTCTTTTGTGTTGCCTAATCACAAACAGTTCATCCGAGTAAACTGTATGCTGTATATCACACACACCTTTATCTGGCTGCCCATTTCTTTTGTGTTGCCTAATCACAAACAGTTCATCCGAGTGAACCGTATGTTGTGTATCGCACACGCCTTCATCTGGCTGCCCGTTTCTTTTGTTCCTCCTCATCGCAAATAGTTAATTGAACTGAACCGTATGCCCTTCATCGCACATGCAACTAAAATCTGAACTGTGTTTCATGCATCCGTCATCGTAAAATTTTTATACAATTTGACAGTTTTCATACACCAACGTTTGCGATTATTGCATCGCACATAGTTTCTCGAAGGGTCTCTGAATTGTAGTGTCGCGTTAGCAGCATCCTGCAGTAGTGATGATGCAACCAAAAGGTTTTGTCAATCATAGAGGTGCTAACAAAGGGCTAGTTCTTTTGGGCGATTCTACCAGAATCTCCCCCCTCTCCAGCTTCTCCCATAATCACCACTCCATATGTTTTTTACAATCCTAGCTAATTAGACCTTAACTAGATAGGATTGTAAAAAAATATGAAGTGATGATTCTGGGAGAAGCTGGGGAGGGGGCAATTCTGGGAGAATCGCCGAAAAGAACTGGCCCAAAGTGTGCAAGCTCTAGTGATCGAGTTATGGACTGGCGCAATCCTCTCAGAGTTGGAATATACGCTTCGATAGTGTGATCAAAGCATATGGTTTTATACAGACTTTTGGAGAAGCCTGTATTTACAAGAAAGTGAGTGGGAGCTCCGTAGCATTTCTGATATTATATGTGGATGGCATATTGTTGATCAAAACTGATACTGAATTTCTGAATAGCATAAAAGGATACTTGAATAAGAATTTTTCAATGAAAGACCTCGGTGCTTATATATTGGGCATCAAGATCTATAGAGATAGATCAAGACGCTTAATTGGACTTTCACAAAGCACATACCTTGATAAAGTTTTGAAGAAGTTCAAAATGGACGAGTCAAAGAAAGGGTGCTTGCCTGTGTTACAAGGTGTGAAGTTGAGTCAGACTCAATGCCCGGCCACTGCAGAAGATAGAGAGAAAATGAAAGTCATTCCCTATGCCTCGGCCATAGGTTCTATCATGTATGCAATGTTGTGTACCATACCTGATGTGTGCCTTGCTATTAGTTAAGCAGGGAGGTACCAAAGTAATCTAGGAGTGGATCACTGGACAGCGGTCAAGAACATCCTGAAATACCAGAAAAGGACTAAGGATATGTTTCTCGTTTATGGAGGTGACAAAGAGCTCGTCGTAAACGGTTATGTCGATGCACGCTCTGACACTGATCCGGATGACTCTAAGTCACAAACTGGATACATATTTTTATTAAATGGTGGAGCTGTCAGTTGGTGCAGTTCTAAGCGGAGCGTCGTGGCGGGATCTACGTGTGAAGCAGAGTACATAGCTTCTTCGGAAGCAGCAAATGAAGGAGTCTGGATAAAGGAGTTCATATCCGATCTTGGTGTAATACCTAGTGCATCGGGTCTAATGAAAATCTTTTGTGACAATACGGGTGCAATTGCCTTGGCAAAGGAATCCATATTTCACAAGAGAACCAAGCACATCAAGAGACACATCAATTCCATCTGCGATCAAGTCAAGGAGGGAGACATAGAGATTTGCAAGATACATACATATATAAATGTTGCAGACCCGTTGACTAAGCCTCTCTCACGAGCAAAACATGATCAGCACCCAGACTCCATGGGTGTTAGAATCATCACTATGTAATCTAGATTATTGACTCTAGTGCAAGTGGGAGATTGAAGGAAATATGCTATAGAGGCAATAATAAAGTTGTTATTTATATTTTCTTATATCATGATAAATGTTTATTACTTATGTTAGAATTGTATTAACCGGAAACTTAGTACATGTGTGAATACATAGACAAACAAAGTGTCCCTAGTATGCCTCTACTTGACTAGCTCGTTGATCAAAGATGGTTAAGTTTCCTAGCCATAGACATGTGTTGTCATTTCATGAACGGGATCACATCATTAGAGAATGATGTGATGGACAAGACCCATCCGTTAGCTTAGCATAATGATCGTTTAGTTTTTTCTGCTATTGCTTTCTTCATGACTTATACATGTTCCTCACACTATGAGATTATGCAACTCCCGAATACCGAAGGAACACCTTGTGTGCTATCAAACGTCACAATGTAACTGGGTGATTATAAAGATGCTCTACAAGCGTCTTCGATGGTGTTTGTTGAGTTGGCATAGATCAAGATTAGGATTTGTCACTCCGTGTATCAGAGAGGTATCTCTGGGCCCTCTCGGTAATGCACATCACTATGAGCCTTACAAGAAATGTGTCTAATGAGTTAGCCATGGGATGATGCATTACAGAACGAGTAAAGAGACTTGCCAGTGACGAGATTGAACTAGTTATGATGATACCGACGATCGAATCTCGGGCAAGTAACATACCGATTACAAAGGGAACAACGTATGTTGTTATGCGGTTTGACCGATAAAGATCTTTGTAGAATATGTAGGAGCCCATATGATCATCCAGGTTCCGCTATTGGTTATTGATCGGAGATATGTCTCGGTCATGTCTACATAGTTCTCGAACCCGTAGGGTCCGCACGCTTAACGTTCGATGACTATTTGTATTATGAGTTTCATGTTTTGATGAACCAAAGTTTGTTCGGAGTCCCAGATGAGGTCACAGACATGACGAGGAGTCTCGAAATGGTCGAGACATAAAGATTGATATATTGGAAGGTTATGTTTGGACACTGAAAAGGTTTCAGATAGGTTTGGGCATTTTCCAGAGTACCGGGGGGTTACCGGAACCCCTCGAGGGATTAATGGGCCACAATGGGCCTTAGTGGAGAAGAGAGAGGGCCAGCTAGAGGTGGCTCCCCCCCCTGCCCGGTCCGAATTGGACAAGGGGAGGGGGCGGCGCCCCTCCTTCCTTCTCTTCTCTCCTCTTTCCCTTCTTCTCCTACTTGGACTAGGAAAGGGGGGACCGAATCCTACTTGGACTAGGAGTCCAAGTAGGACTCCCCCCATGGCGGCCCCCTCCTAGGGCCGACCTCCTCTACTCCCCTTTACATACGTGGGGAGGGGGAACTCCAAAGACACATAAATTGATCATTTAGCCGTGTGCGGTGCCCCCCTCCACAGTTACACACGTCGGTCATATCGTTGTAGTGCTTAGGCGAAGCCCTGCGTCGGTAACTTCATCATCACCGTCATCACGCCGTCGTGATGATGGAACTCTCCCTTGGCCTCAACTAGATCAAGAGTTTGAGGGACGTCATCGAGCTGAACGTGTGCTGATCGCGGAGGTGCCGTGCGTTCGGTACTTGGATCGATTGGATCGCGAAGACGTTCGACTACATCAACCACGCTACTAAACGCTTTCTCTTTCGGTCTACGAGGGTACGTAGACTCACTCTCCCCTCTCGTTGTTATGCATCTCCTAGATAGATCTTGCGTGTTCGTAGGTAAAATTTTGAAATACTGCGTTCCCCAACATCCATGTCATGTAACTGCTTCTAGTATGATGGCGAGCTCTATAGTATGACCTTGGTATTGCCCTTGCAAAGATCTTGGCTACCTTTTCCATTCCTATAGCATACAACAGACGAATCCAAGCATACCATAAAATGCTCTTGATTCTCTAAGTGCCAATAGCTTATATAAGTCATCTGGTTCTCTCTTCCAAACAACTCCATTATTGCAGTGGCAAAATCTGACCATTGCTTCAATGCATGTGCTCTTTACGTTCTGAACGTACTCATAATTGTGTCTCCAGATGTACTATATGCAACCATCTTCATCACAATGCTACATTTTTTGAGAGAAGAAAACACAAGTAGTCTAGTGCAATTCCTCTTCGGCATGAAGTAATTATCCTATTTCGTGACACCCTCCACAATGCGCAAGAACACATGCTTGCACATCCAGAAGCGATGAAGGTGGCTTTATGGAAAGGTAGGATTAGCTGCAAAATAGTCACCATAGAGATCAACATGGCCCTATGCCCTTTGTTGGTTAGCATAGACCTTTGAAGTAGAGAACATGCTCATCTTCTTTCTCTATTGTTTTGAGAAGACTCAACATTATCGCCAATTCATAGCCATCACGGTTGTCGGTCGTTGTCGATGATTCCATGAACTTATTGTATAAAAACTCTTCAACCATGTCCATCATCTGCCCCTGCAAATGTGCAACAAAAGGTGGTCATGCCCCGTTCGAACATTTCAATAAAAAGTGGTGTGCTAGATGGATGACAATGATTTCCAACGGTCCAAGATGCACCGGGCAATGTATAGGTGTGGGAGACGAGGTGGGAGGGTGCGCCAGAAGCAGGGCACTCGATGGGAGCCAGTGTTGATGGACGATCTGCCCTACGTAGACGGTGTCTGGGGTGGCTAGCGTGTCCAGGAACGGCGACGACGGCATCAAGGAGCGGTCGGTCGGCGTCAGGGTTGTAGCACAAAATATGAGCTGCATGTCTTTGCTATGAATCTCTAAAATCTAAGTGGAATCAGACATACAAATGATAATATACATCAATTACAAATCATATATATACGTAAGAAAATAATCCCCGCTACTTCTATTTATCTGAACATGCAATTATGTCACGTCACCATGTCACCATGCATTGGAAAAAGGACCACATCAACATGCTACCATGCATGAAAAAAGTTTCACCACAACATGAAACCATGCATATGAAAGCTATCACACTACTTATATTTCATAAAAAATCTACATTTATATAATAAATAAATCAAATGTTCATGTTCCAACTTCGTTGAAATATATAACAACAAATTTTGGCAACAACGTACACAATATCGTCTAGTTTTATTCATGGAAAAAAGTACCATGTAGTTTTCTTTTTTGTTAAGAGAGAAATTTTCATTCTATTCATCAATCATGGCAGTACAATGAATATTAGAGGTAATAAATATTACAACCAGGTCAATGGATCACCTAGCGATGGTGCGAGCCGAAGGAGCGCCACCGTCATCGCCCCTCCGTCACTGGAGTCGGGCAAGCCTTGCTGTAGTAGACAGTCGAAAAGTCGTAATGCTAAGGTCCCAAAAGACCAGCGCACTAGAGCAGCAATCATCACCGATGAAGAGAATTCTAGATTAGAAAGATCAAACTGTAACTAGACGAATTAAGACGAAGAAAAATTGAATCCAAATAGATCCACCGAAGACCATCACCAACCGAATCCTGCAAGATCCGACGGAAACACACTCCACACATCCTCCGACAACGCTATTCGCACCATCAGAATGGGGTAGGACGCGGCAGACATTATTCGTACCAAAAGACATCGCCATTGCCATACAATCCCAACCAATACGTTAAACCTAAAAAAACAAGAACAGGGTGGCGGAGCCAGGGGGTGAGCAGGGGCCTGCCCCCCCCCCCTAACGATCGAGCATAACCTGTAATTAGCGACTGCATTACGTTTTTTCTTTTGAGAAAATAGCGATGCATTACGGGGAGCAACTAGTTAACGAGCGCTCCTTCGGGAGCCTCGCAACGATCAGCGCCACTTGGCGCGCTCTCAGCCATTCGCCACGTGTCGCGCTCTGGATGCTCCCTCCGGATTTTATTTTATTTTTATTTTTTTTCATGCGTTTTCGGCTTTTTAAACGGTTTTTTCCCGGGTTTTTTCGACGTTTTGGTTTTCTCCCGGTCTTCCTTAGCTTTTCGATCAAAAAAATTGAATTTTTTTTGCACGAAAAAAACATGTTTTTTTCTTTCGCGAAAGTCACGGTTTTTCGCAAGAGGCACGGTTGTGCTTTAGCGAGAGTCACGGCCGTGCCTTTCGGAAACGAAAAAAAAACGCGTTTTCTGTTTTTTTTCTTTTGTGAGAGTCACGGTTTTGCTTATGCGAGAGGCACGGTTGTGCTTTCGCGAGAGTCACGGCCGTGCCTCTCGGAAAGGGAAAAACAAAACGCGTTTTCTATTTTTTTTTCTTTCGCGAAAGTCACGGTTTTGCTTCCGTGAGAGGCACATTTGTGCTTTCATGAGAGTCACGGACGTGCCTCTTAGAAAGGGAAAAAATACGTGTTTTCTGTTTTTTTTCTTTCGCGAGAGGCACGGTTGTGCTTTCGCGAGAGTCACGGTCGTTCCTCTCGGAAACGAAAAAAACGCATTTTCTATTTTTTTTTCTTCCACGAGAGTCACGGTTTTGTTTCCACAAGAGGAACGGGTGTGATTTCGCGAGAGGCACTAGCGTGCCTCTTTCGGAAAGAAAAAAACCATGCTCCCAATTTGATTTTTTTTCGTCCGGTTTTTTTCATAAAAAAGTTCGTTAAAATCTATCAACATGGGATCTAGTTTTGAAGATCTCGACATGAGGAATCCAATAATGAAAACGGTTCGAGATTTGGACGCACTGTTTAAAAGATAAAACATTTTGAATAAACGGACCTAGAAAAAAAGGAAAACTCCCAGATTACGACAAGTGGCGCGTTGCATGGGCGCCACTCGTCGCAATCTGGGGAAGTGGAGTGTTCTTTGCAACGAGTACTCCTTAAGGCTGGTCATAGTGGGAGTAACTTATAGTAGTGTCATGCATATGACATAGTATAAGTTACTACCTCCATAGTGCAAAGTAACATAATAGTAGTGTCATAGATGGTTTCATTTATTAGCTCATAGACTCATTTTGCCTTGAAAAACGCTATGTTACAGTAACATATTATGTTACCACAAGCACCTCTTTCCTTATTAAATACTTGCAACATAAGCAAAATTGTCTTGAAATGTGTTAAGTTACTATCTAAGTTACGTCACTATGGGTAGCCTAATTAGTGATTTCGTGCATTACGTGTAATCAAATTTTAGTTCTTTTGATTGCGTGATTTATGATGCTAATTTTGACACTTTGACACGATATTCAAGGAAAATCGCCTACAAGTTGCTTCGCCGTTGTATAAAAATCTTCGTTGTCGCACTAGACAATTTTTTGTCAACTTGGCTTGAGTCTCAAATACAAACACTTTATACAAGTACAAACGTACAAATGTTCATGTGTTTATCCGTTCGACAAAAAGTGAGGATTACGCAAAGCTACAAACCCATAGATGAGCGTAGCAAATAGCAATTTCCCCTCGAGTAATGTATGGGACGGCCGTGGACTATTCTCGTAAGAGGACAGAGACATTGATGACTGATACTATAGATGATTAGGGCCTGATAATTGTGGATAGATACTAGAGCAGCTTAAAGGCGGACATGAGGACGATCGACAAGTCACAGGATCTTTCTAGACTCACCAGCTGCATCACTGCATGCGGCTGCTTTTGGAAACATGTTGCTCTCCTTATCCTCCACGGCCTGTCCCCCCGGTTTTGAATTGAAAATTATGCCTTCTTGCCTTATCCCCTTGTCTCGTTTCTCTCCATTTTCAAACATCTACTATTACTGGTCCGACCAACGAAGGGCTGGAACATGTTTGATTCCTCAGAGAAATCTGGCCAAGGATAAATACACTTGCTGTATGTATCTATCCGCACACTCCACAAAGGTCATAGCATATGGCGCCTGACGTGCGTTTGGTTGCAAGGGTGGCAATAGATGGGTTGGGATCATTAAAAAATAGACGTGTTTGGTTATAAAGCACCTGAACGATTCGAGTCAAAAAAAAAAAGTCTCGAAAGTGCTAAACCATTCCACCCAACAAAATTGGTCGAATCAAATAACCACCCTTTACATGCATAACTATGTGAGCATGGCAGGGGAAATCCTAAACACATGAATTGAATGGTTCCACTAAAAAATAAATAAAAAATAGGCGGTCTCAACCTATTCATACCACACATTCAACCAAACACATACTCCCGATTTGCTGTTGGATAAGGTAAATCCACGCTCGTTTGCCTGGGCAGTTTTTTTTTTTTGCCGTTTGAAGCCAATTAGAAACTGTTTCCTTTCGTCAGTTTTAACTCGTGGTTAGGCAGGATTAGGCAGGATCGCGTATACGCGTAATGCCGTGTCACGTCCTTGCGTCTTTCTTACCTCATATATGATCGGCCAAATTTGGCAGCCAATTCCAGTGCTTACGGTTCTTTTGCTAGTTTGTTTTCAGGAGAAGCATTCTGTTTGATTTGTTTTGATATAGTACAACCGTCAGTACCGAGCATGGTTAGGCATTTTCGAACAATGTTTAGGAAAATGTCGTAGAGTGCGGACGGCATGGATTGCAGCCACAGCGGCCCCCCCACTTTATTTTCACTAGATCGGCAACGCGCCTTGGCGCGAGGGTGCCGGTCCTAACGATATGGTCAAGCCGTGGAAGATCAAACGGCATGATGCATTAGTATGAAGGCAAGTTTAGCACATGTAACAGAACAACCAATTATCGAGAAGTGTAACATCATCAAGTTCAACATGGTCATGAGATTATAAAAGCTAACCCGTCGCGGAAGCAAGGCAACATCCAATTCAGCACGGTCACACGATTACAAAAGCTAATTAGCTAACATTAAGTTCAGTAACATGAGCAGGAACACAAGAGAGCAAAAGCCAACAGTGGCAATAGAGATAAAACTACAATGCCATAGCTTTGTTCAATTGCCTCCATGAGTGATGTCTGTCCTGCTTTCAGATGTCTCTGTTTTGTGCCTGGCAAATTTGGCAAAATTTCTCATAATTCTAAAATATATCACTTTAAATATGAAAACTGATACATGCACACATATGCAATGAAATTAAATTTGAGTAATACAACAGTAGAGTGGAAGTCTCATGAATATGGGAAGAAATATTACAAATGTTCTGCATCCTTTTGACACTACCAATCCAAAGTGATTATTTCTATGGGAATTATTTTAACGAGCTTTAGTTAAATTATGTTCTTGATGAATAACAGTGGCTCTGAACTGTACATGGCCATAAGAAGTGCATCCATAGACAGACCCTTTTGCCTTTGATATTATGATATACAAAAATCCTTGATAAATAAAGTGTATTCAAGTCAGTAGTATAACAAACTACCTGGATAGACCGGGCCTCAATGGAACCTCCTACAGTATTGATCCAAACACGGCGTAGGTGCACCACTACCGACCAACTCCAACACCGTGCTGACAGCCCACCTTGCCGATACCTACCCGCCCACACTTGGTCCTCTTGTCCGGGACACTGCATAGCAGGCAACACATAAACTTGATCACGCAAACCTTAATCAATTTTCTGCTTGCAAAATAAAAGAGCATATTCCTAAACCACAAAGATGGGACGACGACCATCTTGGTCAGAGGAGGTAGTGTATGATTAAAAATGGTAGTTTGTTGTATTAAAAATTGTAGAAATTGGGGTGGACATCCGTGAATCTACCATGTAAGGAATATACCGAACATAATTTGGTCTCACTATTGGTAGAGCTTAGACAACAACAAAGTAATGCAGAAAACAAAACATGGGACCGTACATATTCTACATAACACACCACTGCACCATATAGATACAAGACAGATCAATTAGAAGGGGCAACTTGTGCTCTATTTATGAGAGAAATAAATCAAATAATATTGCAAGAGACTGAAAAATGATGGCAAGAACAAATCAAATAATATTGCAAGATACAACACATTATGAAAGATCATACCTCGACAAAGCAAACCAGGAACAGTAGATCCGCGGATGGCCACCGCAATTTCTACAATTATGCAAAATAAAATACAAGGTAACAAAATCACTGAATTATAATTGGAAACTGAATTTTGTTCTGAACCATAGCATGCACTTGACAAAGTTAAATACCCAGAAGGAAAATATCATATGCGGTAAAGATCATGGAGAGATCGAATTGATTGGAGTCTCTACTAAACACTTATCGGCTTCATCATATGGCCACTATGCTTGCTTCTGACAATTCTGCCTCTAACTAAAGTATGAAAGTATCCAATGAGATCGGAAACGCGCCTTGGCGCGAGGGTGCCGGTTACAACGTTGTGACCAAGTGCGTAATGCACAATTTGATAGCTCAGTTGATAAGAAATCACACATGACTAAAAAAATTCACTACCTTTAACTATGTAATCACCTGGAAAAAAATTGCGTAATTGTTATGACTGCTGGTATAAACTATGATAGTTAGGATAGTAACCTTGGTGTTTTCGTATGAAAAAAACACCAACAATCATGAGGCCCTTAAGGAATCCGTAAGGTACATGATTCACATACGTATTATAGATGCAACAATTGATGAGCATACAAATTGATTTGAAATTTCCTCGCAAACATATAGAACGTGGAAGCAAATTGCAGATAGAAGAGAAATAAGGCAACATGCAAAACAGAAACTTGCCTCACCATGATACCTGTTACTTCTGCGATCAAGCGTTCGTGGCCCAAAATTTCAAAATGAAGCCTGAAGATTCATATCAATAAAAAGTACACTCTCACTGCTTGCACATGCTAGCACCTCTGGAATGAGAGAAATAGAAGTCTTCCAACAGAAAACTAAGGATGCGCCCTTGCTTTTTCACTTGATTAGAGATGATATTAGCCTCACTGCTGATGAGTATGTGAAGTAACCCCTCTTTGTTGTACAACCAAGAGAGCTCCAGACTTCCTTTTTCCTTTTTTACCTTTAACTGAAAACACTCCGTGGAACATCAGGGATTCTGTTCTTCGCTTAAAAAATGAAAATTGTGTCTTCCAGTTAGAAGTCTCCAGGTTTGTTACGGTGTAAAGTTATGTAGCAGAAATCTTAACTCATTTATTATTTATGCTGACAGTAAAATCAGCATAGTTACATAATACTGAAGTGCATCCTTAGAACAAAAATAACAGGGAGATCTTAATGCCTATAAAAAATGGAAAATGACACCATTGAATAGACAAACTAATATATATTATCTGGAAATGTGTATTTATATGGTCATCGAATAATAATTAATTCAAAGTAGTAAATAGATGTCAGAGGATCCTAATTCTACAGTCTGCACTCCAAATACCAACAATGGCTTTTTCATCAAAGTTGTAACATAATAAGGTAATGAGGTAGCATGAGAGTACGATTAATTCAGAGCAATATGAATGGAATAATCCCTGAAGACAATCATTAGTACATAGCACATATGATGAACATTAATTCAGAGCTAACCTTCCATAATACGACCCTGTTCCATCTCATGCATTACCTTCTTTGCTGCAGTTATGTGATGCTGTAGTTTCTTCTTTTCGTTCTAATCCTATAACATAAAATATACAGAGAAGAAATATTACCAGTCGGTACTAATTTAGTGTAACAAAAGTTGCAAAAGGGATAAAATGCTTCCATGGCAGAATCTGAAACAATCATGTTAACTACTACCACTGTCCTAAAATATAAGACGTTTTACAGTTCACACTATTTTGAAACCCTAAATCAATCCATGTAGAGGTTTCTAACTATAACCACCTTAGCTCTATAAGGTTAACATTATGTGTGATGAGAAAGAGTTGCAGTTGCAAGTAACAGAATTAAATTATTTTTTGTGCCACCGTAAAACTGGAGTGATGTCAATCAAGTCAACAACCTATACAACACAATCTATGCAACAGAAATATCTTTTTTCTAAGGATTAGTGTCAAATTGATTTGCGGAGAAAACTTGGATTGACAATCTGCAACCCTATGTTTGTCCCATTTATCCCAAAACTTCAAGCCATGTATGTGTGTAACAGCTCGTAAACTAATGCAGCGATACCGTAGGATTAAGAAATGAGGTCACATCATATATTCTTTCTATTTGTATAAGACTACAAATTTTTGAACTTCACGCGGTCAGTGATATTCTACTTGTAACATAAGTATTCCCTCCGTTCAGAAATAACTGACGCAGTTTGAGGTCAAAACTACGATCATTATTTCTGAACGGAAGGAGTATTCCATTACCATTCACCTAGCATAAATTACAATTCAATTAGCAACAAATATTCTACCGAACATAGTCCTTGGCCAGGGTCAGGGGACCTTGAATCCTAGAAATTTGTAGAGGATGCATCATCTGGAGCAATCTATCACAACTCACAAAATCACCCAAGAGGCAGGTACAGACTATGTTAACCATTTACTTGTACAGAATATATTAACTTAAACCATGCTGGGCGAGGGCGTTTTCGAATGAACCCAAGCAGAATATTCCATGCCATTCTTTACGGAATTTAGATGAAAATAGCATATCAGCAAGCATGTGCTCCTAAAAAGAAGCCATGTCTAGCAGCTCCTAAAAAGATTTCATAGACATAAAATTTATACAGGAGGGGCAATTCATGCACATCGCAAAGAAAATTTTGTGTAACAATTTGATCTTGCAAATACTTGCAATTAGACCTTCTAATAAATAAGGTATGCAACGAATAGGAATAAAAAGGGATATCAGAAACATGCATCCAGAATAAAAAGAGAAGATAACAAATAGCACAACCTGTAATTTGGATGTATCCTCGGATGGTAAAATTGTTACCAATAAAGTGCTGAAAACGGAAAGGATGGTCTTATTAGCTGACAGGAACACAAATTTAGTAAACCAACATCACATTACTTGATCCCAAGAACATATAGGAAGTAAGTTGTTTGGAGGTACCAATTGGATGAGTTCATCGTCATTGATAGAGCAGTTCACCTTCTCATAGAGCCTGAACAACGCTTCCATCTCATTCCTTGAGACTTGATTTAATTTTAGAAAAAGAAACCTGAATCAAACAACCCAAACAGTGGTAAGAATAAACTGGGAGGAGGAGCACACATGAAGAGGTGCAAGCTGAGAGAGGATATCATGATGGGAGGCGCAGGCCTTCGATTACCTTCACAGGAGCAGGGTAGAAGACTCGTGTCATCAGTGGCTGATCTCAACCTGGACAAATTATCAACCATCCACCATTTAAGATTCAACCTTGTGTCAAAAATGCTTGGATAATAGTCTGGTGGTTAGGAAATTTTTAACGGAAATTGCTTTGATATTAGTCCAACTACAAGGATGGCAAAATACATTTGGTTTAATCAAATTCTTTCTAATATAAAACATGTTAACTTCAATTATTTTGGCAGCTCCATCTAGCTATAGGAAACGTTGCAAGAACCTTATGGCAAACAGTACATGCATCTCATGATCACTCATAAGAGTGAACAGTTCAATGGCACTTATAATCCCCAAGACTCATAATATCAGAAGATAACCGATACAAAATGAGATGTAGGAATGGCATCATTATGAATCTAATTTCAGATGAGAAACAATGAAAATGGACTCCCAGGAAAATATTTCTGATAAGTAATAAGGAGCATGTACATTTGCCTTTTGCCTTAGTGTCTCTCCCTATCCTGACAGAACTCTCAGGATCTGCTACACACTAATAAACCCACGTTTAATCACGTAAGCCATAAGGTATAGAAACATAGACAGATGGATATTGGACTTATTCAGCATGCCGACCAAACCTTAATAAACACTACATTAACATATGTCATGTTGTAGCAGAGGCATTATAGCAGACATGCAAGCACGACACCAACTGCGACCAATGCATCATTTAAACAGTAACCTGCCGGACCACCACAACAAGAGAGAAGATCAGAAACTACCTGAATCCATGGTCGACAACAACACTGCTCCTCCACTTCAGTGTGCTCCAACCACTGGCCACACACACTGCTAACCAAACCCCGCAACCTGGTCAACCCTGTCGGGATTGGCCATGCCCGAGGAGGCCGTGGACGCTGCAATAGGCTCTGCTCTAACGCCCCACCTTCTCCAACTCCACCCTCATAACAATTGAATGCTAGAAGAAATCGGTCAGTTCAAACTTGAGTCCCTCCAAAAATGGTTGCATGCTAGAAGATACAGTTATAGGATATCAGACCTTGAAATGCATGCCAACCACAAGCTTCACAGCAAGAGACCTATAAAGGAGCCCAGGAGCCTGGCAAATAAAAGAGGCTTTCATCATTATAGAACACATTGAGCAAGACATGAAAGCTACACATCTTTGCTGTAGTTATTTTATCAAACCAAGTAACAAAGTAGGATTCTCTTGCTAAATGCATGAAAACTAAGAGGCTGTTGAAAGTCATCCATGTTTAGATTAGAGAATAGCTGCATTGAGATATATTTTGGTGGGGTCAAATAAGAAAAGTATCAATGCAAGTCACAAAAAGGGTATTAGCACGTGCTTCTCACCAATATCAGCATAGATGTGGTTGCCCATGCCAAGAAACAACATGGATGTGGTTGTCTCAATTGAACTTAGGCACGAGCTTCTCACCAATCTCAGCATAGATGTTAGACCTGCCAAGAAACAACAAACATCAATTACCAAGCAGAAAAGGCAGGAGAAAATTACAAACAACATAGGGCAGCAGTGTGGATCCACAATGCTGCTACAGACGCGAAACATACACACGGATGGTCAGGTTCTTGTTCCCCACAAGAAGAGCCTGCAGATCAGTCATCGCCATCTACAACAAAAGTATCAGCACCAAAACACAACTTCACCATTAAACTCAGTAAATCTCTATGACATAAACCAAACCGCGGAATAAAGCCAATCCTAGTACACGCGGACATTCAAAATATCACCCCCATCGCATGGGATGACATATTTATTCAGCCCACACTATATGTCGCCACCCAAAATATCACCCAACTCACAAAAGCATGCCAAAACCTACCAAAATGAAGACTACCATCATACACAAACCTAAGTCATCCCCGCGGCCCGGAAGACCTCAGGGAAAACAATGTTCTTGGTCTGAGAGCCGCATTTTCCATCAGCATCTAATATAAGGATTTTCAAATAAGCCCTCGATGTAACACGAGACACTGCCACATACAGCTGTCCGTGAGTAAAAACAGGACCCTTAAGATATATATCAACAACATACAGGGTCTGCCCCTGGCTCTTATTAATTGTCATGGCATAGCACACACGAACAGGAAACTGGCGACGTCTAAGCACAAAGGGTGCATTTCCCTTCTTTGCCAATAATTCAATCCTGGGGATATAAACAGTATCACCCACATGTGAGCCAGTCATAATGACAGCTTCGATAAGCCGACCACCTAATTCTTTTACAATTAGTCGTGTACCATTACACAAACCATTTGCCTGGCTCAGGTTTCTAAGAAGCATAATCGGAACACCAACCTTAAGAGTCAGCCTATGATTTGGGAAATTTATAACTTTAGTTGCATTCAGGTACTCGACTGGATAGTAAACCTCTTTGTCCCTAACAGACATCTAGAAAGCGGAGAGCTTTGGTTCCATTCAAATAGAAAAGCTGACATAGATGTTAAGTGGTGAGAATATCCATAAAGGAGCCGAATGAAATCAAAATTTCATGTTCGGTTTTGAATTAGAGACGTTAAAAATAATCAACCAACGTCGACTATAACCCCTAGCCTTCCAAGCTAACGATGCGGGTTCGATTCCCGCTACCCGCTCCATTCTGTATAAAAGGAGTATTCTATTTGTCTAGACATGTTAGAGGCTTGTATTCAAGCCTTTTTTGTCCACCAGTTTCTGGTACTCCAGAGCGGAGTAGAGCAGTTTGGTAGCTCACGAGGCTCATAACCTTGAGGTCACGGGTTCGATTCCCGTCTCCGCACTAGAATCAGCACTCAAATAGTCTCTGCTATTAGTAGGAACCAATGCAAGAATATGATCATTAATATCCTCAGCATGGTCATTGGTAGGGGCTAAAATGGCTCTCTCTTGCAAGTAACCAGTGTTCAGGTAGTTCTGCAAAAAATCACCATAGACAGAAGAAACAATAGCAGCTATTGGATCACTAGACGTACAAACCAAGAGGTCGTCCGGTATCTGTATCCAAGAAGCCTCAACCTCATCGCCTCACCTTGTGACAGGCAACTTCCCTTCCCCAAGATCTAGCACCCATCTGCTAAATAAGGCAACATCCTTCTGTGCCTGGGTATCCGCACCATGCACACCCAAGCGCATGTTAATAGAAAGCGACAATTTTTGGACAGAATGCCATAGCGGAGAATTCGTGATTGCCGCATCAATGATCTGAGGCCTAGTACCTCCCTCAACGACCGGTAAGATTTGTCTAAGGTCACCACCCAAGACCATCACTACTCCACCGAACGGAATATTAACAAGATCTGGATTAGCCACAGAGAGGACATCACGCAAAGTTCTATCTACAGCCTCAAAGCATTTCCTGTGTGTCATCAGCGCCTCGTCCCAAATAACAAGCGAAGATACCATCAACAACTTACAAAGCTTAGAGCCTCTTTTAATATCACACTGTGTATTTCTTCAAGAAGAATAGGTATCTTAAAGTGAGAATGAGCAGTCCTCCCACCAGGCAACAACAGCGACGCAATGCTCGACGACGCAACAGTAAGCACTATCTTCCTCTCGCCCCTAAGGAAAGCACATATTTCACTCCACAGGTATGTCTTCCCAGTACCACCGTACCCAGAGACAAAAAAAATCCTGGTCTCCCCGCCTGCACACACTCTACAATCGTCTTATAAGCAACCAATTGGTCCTCATTTAAACTATCAAACATAACCAAGGACTGTTTAGACAGAGCACATGCATCATAAGACAGTTCCTCACGAATTAGACGATTATCATCAGACTGCTCACCTTCGCCAGAGCGAGACGGCAAGTTAAAACTTCTTATATCAGAACCACGTTTCAAGAAAATGTCAGCTAACTCATCAAGAAGCATATTTCTCAATCTTTCAGGAGGAACAACATAGTTTAGATTACCCAGGGCACGACGCAACCCATCTTGGATATCATCGTACATGCTAGCGCAGTAACGTTCAAAGAACCCCATCTCATCCTTGATAGAACAATGCATGAGCATAGTCACAAATAGCTGTCTAAGTCGATGCCCAAACCCCCAAACAACCGCTTCATCAAACGCTATGTACCACTCGTTATCATCTCCTAACAAACCGCGCGCGGCACAAGCCTCTTTAAAGGTGTGATAAAGACGACCATCATATGTTCGAAGATCTTCGAAAGACCTAGCCCCCTTAACAATCATCAAAAGCATGCGCAAGTAATACAACTCACCACTCAAAGGATGTATATAATACACGTGGCCAATCTTTTCACCTCCACCCCTTGGATGCCATGATCTACTTTTAGCTTCCCAGGTCCAAGCAGTTGGAAAATCGCAATAAGTTAATGAACGAGCATCTTCGAACATCTCATTCGCAACAAACCATTCGGTAAGCATAGTCTTTCGCAAGAAGTCAGAATCAACAATTTTCATGAGGTCAGCACCAGCACGATAGTAGACAGTATTCATGCCAGACATATGAACGGTCAACCTTTGAACCGACGGCATTTTAAAGTGTATTTCAAACCCAAATATGCGCCACAATGCATCATACTCACATATATACCGACATATCAGATACTCCTGAACCTCATCTACTGTATGACAACCAGATTTAGTCAATTTTTTAGCCTTTCTAACATGACCTTAGAGTAGCCAGCACCTTTGGTGACATACTTAAAGAGATATTTCATCACCTGTGTCTTATTACACCACTCTACATTTATATGTCCCTGAAATTTCTTGAGCATTGCCATATTATAAGGAAAACATGCCTATTGTCAAGGTAATGACCATTTTTATAGACCCTTCGACTGTCGTCACGACGTCGATATAAGGCAAACCCATTATCATCAATGACAGTGGTATCTCTAAAATCTTTTGGGAAATATTTAGAACAAACACCCTTTTTCATGCAGACACATTTATCGTTCATTTCACCACACGGACCGTGCATCATAAACTCAGAAACTAAAGCATATCCTAGAGGATCAAGCAATGCATCAGGTATTTTAGCAGATATTAATGAATTAATATATTCAACACCAATCTCACCTTTACCCCCTCTCCGCCAGACAAGTATATGCACGTGAGGCAGTCCCCACTTCTGGAACTCAACGGTATAAAACACTGAAAAAAGGACATAAAAAATTAGACAGACCAGCCAATAGAAGTAAAACATCATTAAAAAAACAGCCACACATAGAGCACAACATTCACAATACCAGCCGTTATGGGGCCAAAAGCCCGGCCTCACTTAATCTCGTCCAAGTACTTGGTGAGCTTCATGTGATAGACCCTAACAACAATATCCGCCCTATCAGAAGGCGTCTGACCTGGTTCCAATGCACTTGTGATCTCAGGCCACTTGGGATTGCAAGTGAAAGTGGTAAATATGTCAGGCGCACCGTGCACCCGACAAACGGCAAGGCCATCATGGAAATTTTCATGGAAGTAACGACGACCGCCTATGTGACTGGAAGGTACAATGGTCCTCTTCCCAAGAGCATCACCATCAACACACCCATCACCTACCGCATCAGTAATACCCTGCATGTGCTCTGATCTAAGCATGTCCTGATTTCTTATGATATACCACAGTCTACTTTCATCGATGCACGCACGTGCATCAACAACCGACTGGGAGGAGAGGAGACTATAACATATATATGGATTGGGCTGATCACCCTTGTAATGGCACATAAAACGATAGTAATCCTGCATGGTCATCCTATTCTGACTATTTGTGGAAGCATCACCACCCCCAGAAGGGTATGAAGAGGATGCCTCAACGGTCGGACTTCCAGGTGCAGGATTAGGATCTATAGGTCCATCGTCATCATCTTCTTCAGGAACAATCAAGTGAGGAACATCCACCTGGAACCCTCTCTCTCCATAAGGGAAAAGCAACGGGTATTGCAGAGGCATGAATGCAGTGTTCAGAGAAGATATCTGCTGCAAACCGTCGGAACGACTGCAAACAACAATATCCCGAGAAGATGCCTCTAACGTGAAGCCACCACCGACAACTAAAGTAGCAAGCCCAGTGATTGTAGGCAAACTAAACCGTGGACTATCACCCTCCGAAGGTCCAATAATACGAATCGAGATATCCTCGATGGGTTCATCACCATGATCCTCTATCATCTTACTCGCCTCCCGAAAGGTTTGTACCAATGGGTTAAACTCATTAAGCATGTCTCTAAGACCAACCACAATACTCTCATCCACACCCCCAGTAGGCTTGTCATCTGGATTTAAGGCATTCATCCTATGTCTAATCTCATTAGCTGGGTCATGTATACACAACTCAGCAAACTTAGGTGTATCATCACCGCTAGGCACCAACGAACCAATACGATGAGACACTTGACCACTGATCTTAAAAATCTTAGGTCCACGACTGCCACCAAACGAGCGTTCAATAGTAGCACCCATCGAAGTGAAAGCGAACATACAATTGTACTCACGTATAGTCTGGATGAATTTTTTAGCATGAGAAGTACCATCGAATCGAAGGAGCTCACGGAGATAGGCCGGGGGATCCTTAAAGGGAGGAATATATACCTTAGCGCCTTTACAACAGCGATTATAAACCATCTTACGTTGTGTCCAGGATGACCTAGACTTTGAACACTCAGCAAACCACAAGGAGGCACCACAGTATTGGCACAAGAAATCCGGAGGGCCGTAGTACGACCTATCTGCATAGCAAGCTAACGACAAAACTATCAGCCACAAACCAAGGGTAAAAGGAAGACAATAATCACATAACCAAAACAACAAAAGTCTTGTTAATAAGTACCTTTAAGGGACTCGGCAAACTTGACCGAGAAACCTTGCCAATCCTTCGGCACAGGCCCTTGGACAACAATCTCTGACAAGGCATGTAAAACCAAATAAGAGAACATACGGCAAATAGGAACAACTAACAACAAACCATGAAATCTCGTGCACCTTCGCATCCAGGACGTCGCAATTTAATCGACACTTTCCATCTTTTCCGTCTGTTGCGGTCTACCCCAGTCACCTCTGAACTCACATAAACCGAGAAACCATGCCAATCCTTCGGCAAAGGCCCATCAACGACATGTTCTTAACAGGACATGCAGAACCAAGTAAGACACAACATGGCCAACAACAACAACTAACAACAAACGAAGAACTTTCATGCACCTTCATATCGAGCGTGCCGAAACTCAACACACATTTTCCGTTTTCTGCGATTTACCGCAGCCACGGTCGAGCTCAGAAAAGGGAACCAGCCATCACCTAACCACGTCGCAAACAGCACAGTAGCGAAATAATTATCATCAATCCCTAGGAGACAAAATATAAAAGAAGAACAATGGACACACACATACTTGTACGGCTTCGAGGAGGACACCCAACAGGCTGATGTGGCACGTAACGTATAGCAATCCCAGGGACCACCGCACGCCTAGGAGAGGCGGTGAACCCAGGACCAGCAACTCGACCAGGGACAACAGCACCGGCTGCATTCCCAGAATCAGCACCACGACCAGGGACATGGCCACAAACACCCCTACCACTTGGCCGAGGCATGGCGCCATGCCCAGCGGCAGGCACCTGCCGAGCGCCACACCCACGCCTGGCGATAGGCTCAGCTCCAGCAGCAGGCACCTGCCGACTCACACCCCTACGCCTGTCAAGAGGCTCAGCACCAGCGTCAGGCACCCGGCAAGCAGCAACATGATCAGAAACAGGGGCACGCCCTATATTAGAACCTCCACGGCCAGTGGCTCGTCCACGACGACTAGCAGAACGCCCACGGCCACGGCCACGACCACCTACCAACCCAACAGCAGCCTCGACCGTGCCTTGAGCATGAGCCGCAACTGGACCACGGGCCATGTCAACAACCCAACAACATCATACACACACGCTGTACAAATAAGAAGCAAGAGACACGTAAGCATACATCAGAGAATAGCATAACAATAGGCATCAGAGTATAAAATATGGTACATATAATCATATACTGCATGAGCAACATAACCAGGAACACGATAAAACTGTCATTGAATAAAGGAACAACGAATAAGACCGTAATTGAATAAAGGAACAATTAATGTTTCACATTTTATTACAACCAGACACTTACTACAGTGTACATACACACGAGGATCTGAATGTACACACATTTTATCAATAATTTCTTCCAGACTTGGAATTCCCTAAGTAAACATTATATGCATGGTCGATATAAAATAGTAGATCTTTTACAACCAAGAAAACTGTGTAAACACGATCCAGACAATATAGAAGTAAATACCCCCTCGACGATTGCTATCCCAAGCAGTTCTTAGTGCATCATTTAAATAATATATGTACATATATCATAATATAAATAGAGAGTTTTCTTATCTACTAAAGCAAGCAAAGTGCTTTTTCATTGGATAAATATAAATACATCAAATCATATAGACCTAAAACCAAATGCATCTCTTTGTAGCTCTTATGATCACAGGAAAGGCCATAAAGGGAGACCCCAAAGTTAGCATTGATTTTGTACCTGCATATAATTGCAGCAATAGAGTGCTCTGCTATTGGTGGTGTCCTTTTTAAACATCCTCAGCGGTTACCTGCGTAAGAAAAGGAGAACGGTAAAGAAAGGATACAGTTTAGGAAGGACAAAAAAGAATAATAGCAGGCCTGGAAATGAGCCTAGGATGGAAAACAAATGATGTCATGCCATGCTTTCTCAGCTATTTTTGGGTCATGAAAAAGGAAGATACAATGTATAATAAGAGTGAAGATACAAAAATACAACAAATTTAAACAATTCAACACAGATTCAAGACAGACTCAATTTCTTCTGTACTTGGAATGAAACAACTCCATACTCATAATGTATAATACCATCGACGAAAAAAGATTACACCTACCATAACAATAATCTAATATCACCTCCTCCTTTAAATAATGAAAAGGGAAATCAAATGGCATAAAACGGCCTTCTCTGAAGCTCAGTTATATTAGTGAAATAAAGGAGACCACATCCACCCAACAAAAGATATGTTATCAATTTTTCATTGAGCTTTGGTAGTCGCGGTCAAAGGTTATTAAGTTTTTATTTCCACAATCACAAGATACATATGCATTAAATATTGGAACACGCTAAAGATTCTAGTTCTAAATCCACTGCAAAACTGGAAATAATCACATAATGGTTCATGGAATCCTGGAAATATTGGAACCGCGTCAATTACAATATCATGCTGCCAATAAATCCTGGTTCACCCTTGCTCTTCTCTTTGTGAAATTCATTTAGACAAAAGATTGATGGCGGTTTGAATTTTCTCAGGACCAAAACACCATCCTCTTCTTTACCAGAATATAAAGTAGCAACCCTATCTACAGAATCAAATTTAAGTATACTTAACAATGCAGAGTATCACATTGTGCCAAGGAACTGCAGAAATGAGGCTCCACGCATACAGATGTGTCCAAAGAAGTAATCACATACATGAGAAGTCAACATATATGTGTTCTGCACATGTAGTATTCGTATTATAGATAGGTATACTATATTTGGAAGAAGAATATGCCAGGCCAGACTCATAAATAAGAATGGCATGATAAGTAAAAAAACAACGGTGGCACAAGCTAATCTGTGAACCAGTGGTATTTAGATCGTTTAATAGATTCATTAGGTGAGCATACTATAAATAGTGTTTTCATAAAGATAAGGTGCTATTTTAAAATGAGTCAGATTGTGTACTCTCAACAGAAAGAACGATCATCTTCATTAACTCTCATATTCAACATACCCTGAAGCTGACTAAAATACTATTGGTCTGGAAAATAACAGAGATAAGTCACCTGCCTCATCTACTTATCATTTAGGAGAGGGTTAGTATGTATATGAAGCAAATTCTCTGAGAAGCTTCTCAGAACATATTTCTACCACATAAATCTAGAGTTACACATCTAAATAGTACCTACATGCTCAAGTTTGATGTAATAGAACATGAAGCAGAGAAGGGGAGAGGAGGAAGACCTGTGGCGTTGAGGTTGCTGCCCTGCTGCCCTTCTACATCACCACAGATCCTACATCACCACAGAGTACCATCGTCACGCGTGCGCTAACAGTAGCTTAGATCGGAAATCCGCGGTCAGAGGGGCCGAAACCGTGCGAAGCAAAGGGGCGAGTAGGGGGGAAGGGCGGGGTGGGAAGGGGAGGGTGGGGGAGCTCACCATGGTGGGGATCTCACGAGGAGGCGGCGCCGGTGACAGTGTAGAAGGACCCGGTGCCCACCGAACTCGTCGGCATCGATACAATCAGACGGTCAACCGTCTCCTCCCAGCAACGGCGAGGGGTGAGCTCGACGGGAGAGCAGCGCGGCGGCAACGATCTCGGCGATAGGAGATGAAAGGGGAGAAGTGGATAGGAGCACGGCGGCGGCGACGGCTATAGGCGGCGTTCTACGATGGGCAGTGTCGAGAGAGGGAGAGAGAGCTGGAGGGGAACAATGCGGTGGCTAGGTTTGCGACAGGAGAAGGAGACGGCAGGGCTTTTACCTCAGAGCAAAATTCCAAGAATGCCCTCGGGGGGCGATCAAAACTACGCGCGGTGGACACGCGGTGAATACTGTTTTGATCTACAGTTTTACAGTTCGATCCGACGGACGGGATCCTTCTGGGGCATGATCGGATGGACGAGAACGCATCAAGGGCCAGATCTGACGGCCCGGAATCGCTAAAGTCCAAGGAGGCTGGGTTACTCCCACTATGTATCTTAGGTGATATACGGGCTGCAGAGCCCATGCCGTCATGGGCCTACGTACCAAGTAGAGCTACATTTACGAACTCACTCAAAAAAAGAACTCATAAAACAAATTTTTAACATGCACAATGAGTCTTTGAGTGATAGGTACCTTGGGATTCCTACTGACATGGGTCAATAAAAAATGGGCACGTTCAAATACTTGAGAGACAGAGTACAGGAGAAAGTCAGAGGATGGATGGAGAAACTATTGTCTGCAGCAGGCAAGGAGGTACTTATCAAGTTAGTGGCCCAAGCCATCCCAGTTTACTCTATGGCATGTTTCAGGTTACCCTGAGGTTTGTGTGAAAATATTACCTCAATAATCAGGCAATTTTGATGGGGAAGTAAGCAAGGAAGGAGGAAGCCAGCATGGGTAGCATGGGATGTTATGACTCAACCAAAATACATGGGAGGTATGGGTTTCAGAGATATTGAAATTTTCAACCTTGCTTTGTTGGCCCATCAAGCTTGGAGGATACTGGATGATCCGAACTCTTTAAGTGCAAGAATACTCAAAGCTGCATATTTCCCAACTTGCTGTTTCTTGGAAGCACAGTTATGGAACCGCCCCTCGCAAATCTGGCGAGCTGTCATTGATGGAAGGGACATATTAAGGCAAGGGCTCATTCGGCGAGTCGGAGATGGGAGTACCATAAAGATTTGGGAGACAAACTGGATACCTAGGGCTGGTCCGTTGCGCCCCATAACATCTATATCAGATAACCCTCCGGTGATTGTCTCTAAACTGATTGATGCAACGTCAGCGACGCGGAGAGAAGAGCTAATAAGAGCAAACTTTTTACCTTTTGATGCTGACGCTATTATGTCCATCCCGCTGTGCACCAGGGTTATTGCTGATTTTTGGGCCTGGGAGGCTGAGAGAAGCGGGAGATTCATAGTAAGATCATGTTACCGGATGGTCATGAACAAGAAATGTCATAGAGTGAATTGGATAGAGGAAAACGCAAGAGCATCAGATTTGAATGCAAGCAGCAAAGCATGGAAGGGTCTTTGGCACACTAAAGTCCCAGCAAAACTTAGGGTTTTCTTATGGAGACTTGCGCAACATTCCATGCCATCCATGGATGTCCTGCATCATCGCAACATGTCGACCACACACCTCTGCGTGCTTTGCGGTTGTGCTGATTCGTGGAGGCATGCTCTTTTTGATTGCACCATGTCACGTTGTATCTGGTCTCTGTCAGAGGTTTCTTTGGTTGAACAAGTAAGCATGAACACTGATACGAACGCCCGGAATTGGCTTTTTGCAATGCATGATCACCTGCCACAGAAGGAGTTTATTATTTTGACGGTAACTCTTTGGTCAGTATGGAAGGCGAGACGTAAGGCAATATATGAAGGTATTTTTCAAAGTCTAGACTCAACACATCAGTTTATTAAAGCCTATCTGAGAGATCTTGCAACAGTTGAGGAGATAGGAAGTAAACCACCAGAGAGGCGACAATGCAGACCCAGCCAATGGATCAAACCTCCTGACGCAATGTTTAAGTTCAATGTAGATGTTGCAGTACCACAGAGCCGGACGCGCGGCATAGCAGTAGCTATATGTCGTGACCAGGACGGGAACTTTCAAGGTGCATCAGCATTAGTGGTGAAAAGAGTTTTGATCCTCCGATTGTTGAAGCTCTTGCTATCCGAGAAGCATTGGCACTTGCTGCAGATCTTAATATACAGAGTGCACATGTAGCTTCAGATTGCAGGACGGTGGTAGAAGATATTAAGCAAAGGAACCCGGCAAGCTATGGGGCGATCCTACATGAAATAATAGATTAGAGCTCTTCTATGAGTAGATGTAGCTTTGTGCATGAGTTTAGGAGCTCGAATTTTGAGGCTCACAATCTAGCGGAGCATTGTTTAAAGTTGGGGGTGGGCCGCCATGTTTGGTTAGGGCACCCTGGTGATCTCTCTTTTGTACCTCTGAACATCGTTGTGGTCTAAATAAAGCTTCATGTGATTGTCTCAAAAAAGAAAAAAAAAGAAAAAAAGGAGCTCAACTAGAAAAAGGAGCTATGTCTACAAATATGCCTCCACTACATTCTTATCGGATAGATACTCTGATGATTGATGGAGGCAGCTGCCCGATGTACGTGCAGACAAAGGCAATAAGAGGGTAAGTACATCGGAGCTCTTCCGGGCTCGTGAACCCTATATGAATGTTATTAGATTAAAAAAAATACCCTATAAGAATGTTATTAGATCAAAAAATACCGGAAAATATAAAAAAATTAGGGTATCAGATCTGGTTGATCATCTCACGCAAAAAACAAAAAAAATCTGGTTGATTATTCTGCTCACACACAAAGTTTTGTAAATAAATGACATCCGTGCTATCCATCCGACCTACGATCCATTTAAACAATTCTTCCCATACAACAGATCTTCTTTTTAGAGTATCATGAATGTCATTTCTTCACGAAACTTCACATGAAAGTATATAATCAACTAGGTTTGATATCCCAAAATATATTTTTTTAGTTTTCCTGGCACCTTTTGATCTTACTATTCATATAGGGTTCACAAACACCCAAAATATCCAAATGCGTGTCCAGATAAGAGCATCTACAATCGGAGGCTCTATATCCATCCTCAATGTTCGGGCGGTCTGCTCGGTCACTACTCAAACATAAAATCACCATCTAATCAGACAGCGCATAGCCAGCTCAAACGTCCGGGTTGACCGGCATCTCCCATACTTCGTCCATATCTGGGGTGGATATGGGGCGGATCGGACACATCCGGTCGCTGCCGCCATGTTGGACCGGCCCATGTCGCCCCACCTCTATCCCCACAAATATCTCACCCGAACAGCAAACCCTAACTCTCTCGACCTCTTCGCTCCACTGTCCATCTCCTCCCCTTCCTCTCCCCTCCCCTCCACCATGGCTGGCAACAGATCCGATGGTGAGTCCGATGAGATCAAGCGAGCGACGATCGTCAGCTAGATGGCGAGGAGGGGGAGCTCCTACTTGACGGCATCCCCGGTAGCCCCGGAGGGGCAGTTGTAGCTTCGTGCCGGCCCGCGGCCGCTTGACGCGGTCCGCGCCATCCCTGGACAGGTGGCAGGGCGACCGGTGGTGCCCGAGATCGCCAGCCCTTGCTCCTCCTGGTCGGTACTAGGTGCTCGTGCTTGCACCGCCAAGCACGCGGCCGAGCTTGCCAGAGTCTGAGGTGCGCGGTGGTAAGGAGGGCGGTGTAGGCCGCCTCCAACCGCTTCAACGCATATCTACAGGATCATCGACACCGACCATCGACGCCTTCCGCTGCTCTTCCACCTCGGCAAAGATAGACGCCCGCTACCTGCCGCAAAAATGCGGTGGCACTCCACATCGGGTTCGAGGAGTCAGAACAAGTGGCGAGGCAGAAGGCGGTGACCGTGGAGAAAGTCGCCCGGCTCACGAGGGAGCAGGCCCGACCACGCGTCGCATGGCCAGGATCATCTCGTCGTCATCCTCCTAGGACAAGGACACCACCAACGATGACAACGACGCCTCGCACGCCGCTGACGCCTGCGCCAAGGAACTACTACTGGTCCCGGGACCCCAAGGGGAAGCGGCTGGCGAGGTAGTGCTGAACTCCGCCGGCCCTTTCTGTTTACTTAATTTAATTTAGCTTTTGTTTTAGTTAAGTGGTGAACTCTAATAGCTCTTTTGGATCAGATTGTGCAAAACTTAATCCCCTATCCATGTCGGTTACGCAATGTTTTATTGAAGGAAATACGCCCTAGAGGCAATAATAAAGTTGTTATTTTTGAAGGAAATATTGATGCGGAGCATCCTACGATCATCGCCATGAACACTATGACTACTCCCCAAGCCCCAACTGGACATACAACGAGACCTCAAGCATACGCCATTGGACACAAGGTGAACCCGCTCCTAAATGCTTCCCCTTTCCAATCGTGCGAAGACATGGTTGCTACCTCATGCAAAGACACTACATGTGCTTAGGAACGGAGGAGACAACCATGGAGATGCTCGAAGCATAGGTCAAGTCCACACGGAAGCGGATCAAGAAGTGCCTCAAGTGGAGTCACCGCGGAGCTACAGCGGCCAGTCATTCGGCAGGAGCCCGGACATCTGACGCCACCAACCAGAATAAGACAAGAGAGAGATGGACGCCAGGCGACTCTACAGCGGACGGACATCTGGCCGACCCCCGGACATCCGGCGCCCCGCGACAGGCCGGACATTGCTACCTCTTGAGCACTGCGTTGGATTTCCCCGAAGAGGAGAGGATGATGCATCAAAGTAGCGTAAGTATTTCCCTCAGTTTTTGAGAACCAAGGTATCAATCCAGTAGGAGGCTATGCGCGAGTCCCTCTGTAAGTGCATCTAGTGCCACCCCTAGTTGGTTTTGGAGTATTGACGACAAACCTGGTTGAGGGACTAATGTGTTTATGAGAATTGCAGGATAACACAGGTAGAAGTCCCTCATTGATTCGGTTTTCCTACCGGAGATGACCCCTAAAAATGTATGAAGACATTGAAGACAAAGGTGGTTGTCGGTGTCAAAACCGGCGGATCTCGGGTAGGGGGTCCCGAACTGTGCCTCTAAGGCGGATGGTAACAGGAGGCAGGGGACACGATGTTTTACCCTGGTTCGGTCCCTCTTAATGGAGGTAAAACCCTACGTCCTGCTTGATTTATTCTTGAGGATATGAGTATTACAAGAGTTGATCTACCACAAGATCGGAGAGGCTAAACCCTAGAAGCTAGCCTATGGTATGATTGTATGTTGTCCTACGGACTAAAACCCTCCGGTTTATATAGACACCGGAGGGGGCTAGGGTTACACAAGGTCGGTTACAAAGGAGGAGATATACATATCCGTATTGCCTAGCTTGCCTTACACGCCAAGCAGAGTCCCATCCGGACACGAGACGAAGTCTTCAATCTTGCATCTTCATAGTCCAACAGTCCGGCCAAAGAATATAGTCCGGCTGTCCGGAGACCCCTAATCCAGGACTCCCTCAGTAGCCCCTGAACCAGGCTTCAATGACGATGAGTCCGGCGCGCAGTGTTGTCTTCGGCATTGCAAGGCGGGTTCTTCCTCCAAATACACCATGGAAAAATTTGAATACAAGGATAGTGTCCGACCCTGCAAAATAAGTTCCACATACCACCGTAGAGAGAATAATATTTCCACAATTCTAATCTGCTGACACGTTTTGGCAACATGACAGCATGCCATGGCTCGGTGATTATTCGAACCGTTTTTCTTTAACTAGCCCCGCACATAACGCGAGGCAGTTTCTTGACTCGTCTTGTCAAAGCAGAGATCGTGTCCCCCTTATTACGGGATTCTCATCAATACGGGTGTGGGTAACCCAACCGTGCCTAGGACTCCTAGATTTTAGGCAAGTCCCAAACGGTCACAAGGACACTTGATATTCACCCTCTTTATAAAGGGACAAGGCTTTTACTTTTTTCCTCCCGTGCTCAATCGAATCCTTCCCCCGCCTCGAGTTCTAACACCCAAAGCCCAGGTCAGGTGCTTCGGACCTTCAATCATGTCCGGATCCAGCCTCCAGGGCCGGTGGATGCCCTCCTCCGTCACGGAAGAGGATATCAAGAAGTTGAGGGAGGCAAGATACTTGACCGCCGAAGTCTCGCATCGGCTGCCTGCCCGAGGGCAGGTCGTCCCTACTCCTGAACCCAATGAAGACGTCGTGTTCATCTCCCACTTCCTCCAAGGACTAGGCCTCACTCTGGATCCCTTCGTTAGGGGTTTGATGTTCTATTACGGGCTTGATTTCCATGATCTAGCCCCGGACTCCTTTCTCCACATCTCGGCATTTGTTGTTGTATGTGAGGCCTTCCTCCGCATTACCCCCTCACTTCGGCCTGTGGCTCAAGAAGTTTGATGTGAAGCCGAAGACGGTTGAGGGGCAGCATGCAGCGTGCGGAGGTGCATTAATAAGAAAGATCGCTGGAGCTCCGTGGCCAAAGGGTTCCTTTCCATAGGTGTCCGGATTATGGCAGCGGGAGTGGTTCTACGTCACCGCTCCCAGAAGTGCCAAGTGGGTAGCTTGCCCCGCCCTTCGCTCGGGCCCTCCACCACAACTGATGTAATGGATCAGTAGGGGGTTGAGTTGGGGTCCAGCCAAAGATGTGCCCATACTGCAGAGCCGCATCCGAGATCTCTTCGAGGGAGATTTTAGTTTGGTTATGGTAGTGCAAGTCATGCTGGTTCGTCGAGTCCAGCCTTGCAAACGCCGACCCCTCTGCTTGTGGGAATTCAACCCAGAAGGACTGCGCGCTATTCAGAATTTCCTCGGCCTGATGCATGAGGAGATGTACAAGTCGTTCTTTGGACCCCAAATAGAGTGTCCGGACACCTCCGAGGACGTGGGCCTGAGCAGCAACCGCACCGCGGCCCAAGTAAGTAATCCTCTAGCCGAACACACTGTCTTTCATTTATCATGACGTCATTATGAAGAATCGCTTTTTGACCAGGACTGGATAGCAAAGGCGAAGATGATCCGGTGTCCAGCCCCCCTTCCCGAAGGCTTGGATAATCCGGTGTTGGAAAAGATGCTCGAGCTAGCACCTTGCCCGGTGCCCTCAAAGGAAGATGAAGGGGGGATAAAGAGGGCGAAAGCGGGCCCCCACCGCTACCTATTCCAACCGAGGGAACGAGCGCCTCCATGACGGAGGATAACCACGGGAAGGAATCTGACATTCCCTCGGCCCGGGGGAGGAAGAGGACTACCTCTGATGATCCGGAAACCAAGGTTTCCAAACGGGAGAAGAAAACTCCACCAGAGGGTCCCGCCTCGGGGGGTGCTCTTGCCGCACAAAGTACGTGCGGGGATCAGCCCTCTAATGAGCTGTAAGTAATCAAAAAGTACTTAATAGTGAAGATATACTACCTTACTTCCGAGGAAGATAACCGAAGCATCTATCTTGCAGTTCGGATCTGATCCCTTCTCAGCAGAGCTCGTCTTCGGGGGATCTTCTTCCGGAGATTATGGAGAGCGAAACGCCTCCCCCAGACTCCCTGGCTCAAGAAGCGGGCGACCTTGAAGTGTCATCACGGAGGGTTTCTCCGGATCCGACAAGGCCAGAAGGTAATCCCATGGTCACCCGAAGCCCTCAGTATCCGGCTCTTGAAGAGAGCAATCAAAAGAGTCCGGAACCATCTGGTATGCGGTCGGACGTACTGAAGGGTCTGCTAGAGCGAGCGACTATCTCAGAAGAGCACCGTACATTAATATGTACGGCGATTGAAAGGATTTTGTCCGCCGAAAACGGGTTGCATGAAGCCTTTATGAGTCTACTGACGGGCTTTGAGGTACGTGAAATGGTATACATTTGTGATGGTACCACGCATTTTAGGTGTGCCCTGTGTAGATAGTAGCCCCTGAGACTCTGTTTGTCATCGAGAACGGCGGCGAACGGAGGATCATAGTCCCAGGTAATAACCAGAACGCCTTTATGTGTAGGTGTCTGAAGCTCCGGTGGCTAGCCGGACTGATGGGGTTGCCGAACTAAAGTGGCAACTGGATGCGGCGGATGCCGATATCGAGCTTGTTAACAAGCGGCTTGACGAGGCACGGGGTAGGTGATGTTTATAGTGAATGTCACATAGTAAGAGTAGCGTGATGCCAGGATCTTTAATATGTTGTGACTGCAGATGGAGCTGCCACCGTGGAGGCCCTGCGGGCGGAGCTTGCCCGAGCCAAGGAGCAAGCAAGGAGTAGTAATGCGGCCGCTTTAAAGGCAGCCGAAGAGTTGAGAGCCGAGAAGGCCGCGCATAGCGAGAGCAAAGAGAAAATGGCCAAAATGGCTGTGAAGTTAAAAGACACTGCCGACCGCTGCCAGTTTCTTGAAGAAGAAAGCCGGGCGAAGGCTACAACCTCGGAAAGGCCACAATGGCGACCAAAGACACCCGCTCTGCAATGAGAGCAAAGAAGGAGGAACTGCGTGAAGCCGGGGATATTGTGGCTGGGAAGCCCTTTATGCTGCGGAGGAAGTTCGGCGATCCACGGTATGCCCCTCTGGATCGGCTGTGGAGTTTGGCCGACGCATATCTGCATTTAGCGGCGAGCGCTGTCGATGCGGCCGAATACTTCCAAGATCAGACAGATCGTGAAGTTGACAAGCTGTTCTGGTCGCAATTTAACGTTCCAGAGCGTCCGCTTCCATTGACTGACCAGCTTGCCGAATGGGCCGAACTCAATAGATTGTCCGGACTCGCCATGAGGTCTGTCATGGATCATCTGTGGTCGGAAAGGCCAAAGACGAACATCTATTTTAGCTTGGTGCAGCAGTTCCTTGGTGCGGTGCCATGCATTAATGCGATGAAGAGGTCGGCGTGCATAGAAGGCTCGCGGATGGCCCTTGCCCGTGTCAAAACATACTGGGCAGAGATGGATGCCACCACTGTCGCGGCGCAGGGTTCGGCCATAGGCCGAGTGGCTGCCGAGCACTATTTTGAAGAAGTTCTTGAGGGCGCTCATTCGATAGAGGCCCAGTGCTCGAAGAATGTTATGTTTGAGTGACATGTATTCCCATTGTAAAAACAACATTTTATTAAATTTATCGAGGATGTATTTATACTTTTGCCCAAAAGTATTGTGATGCCTCCTGTGCGGCCGTTTATGTATACCTGTATATAACCTGAAAGATTGCAGTCGTCGGCTTCAGCCCCCACGCATATAATGCGGGGGTGTTCTCAGAAGACGCGTATTCACACTTAATCCAACGTCTTGGTCCTATTAAGGAGGTGATAGTGCAGCGAACTAGGCAACCAGACTATAATGCTTTAACACTTTCACTTAGCCATAGGAGTTTGACAGTGGGGCTACTATATAGCCCCTGGTGGCTCCGCACTCATCCGGATTCGGGGTGCGTACATGCTTGGCCGGGAAACGGCCCTTCATTAATGCGGAGGAACCCCGAAGATTCCAATAAGTCATCGAGTGGTTGACCAGTCTCACGCTATATCATGATAGTCACTTTTCGGCTTTCTCTACTGAAGTGCTCGTCCGGATGAACCAGGGCACAATCGCAGTAGTTATCCTGGTGTCGCCTTAGCCGATAGAGCGGAACGTAAGGCAGCAAAACACAGGAGCCGGGCAAACCCAACATTTGACCAAAGACATGATTCGGAGCTGATGCATATAAAGCCAAACTCGCGACGCCGAACACTCCCTAAGGTATTTGGTCTTTATGGTGTAAACCGGGTCTAAATAGTACCCTTTGTAATAAGCCCCTGGTGTCCAGGTACGTGCATTATTCTGGCATGGTCACATGCCAAGATGTCAGCATCCTTCTCGGTTGTACCGAGAATCCGAGGGATGTAAGTCAACAAGAGACAGTAAAAAAGGTTTACGCAGGGTCTTAATCTACACAGAATCCTTGGAATGGGTCCTTACTGCACGTCTGCGCCTGTGTCTCCGTTGTGCCGTATCCTGGACGGGTGTAGCACGATGGTCATCTGAAAAAGAGAGGAACTTAATTGAAAAGTTGCCATGCAAAAGTTAAGTTATACTGAATAAACAATATATAGTTGAAAATGAGTAAAGGTGAGCCTTATTGCCACTTTTGCATGCGCGTTGAGCCCCTTGTATTGTAATAGGGGTATAGCCATCAAACCTGTATTAATTACATATAGCTGCGCCGGACTCGTCTAGCCGTGTTCGTGGTCTTAACGACCTGTCAAATGCTTGAGTTGGTGAGGCCGTTTAGTGTGCGGCGGCCAAGGTGGCCGCACCGTCTTCGGCGCGCAAGGAGCGCTCAATATTTCCATTTATTGTAATGACGCCGCCTGGACCGGGCATCTTGAGCTTGAGGGAAGCGTAATGCGGTATTGCGTTAAAGCGAGCGAAAGCTTCGCGTCCGAGTAGTGCTTGATAGACACTTTGGAACGGAGCGACGTGGAAAGTTAAATTTTCGCTGCAGAAGTTATCGTGGAAGCCGAATATAACCTCTAGTAGCAGGGAGCCCTTGCAGTGAGCCTCCGGGCCTGGCGTTACTCCTTTAAAGGTAGCATTGCTGCGGCAAATTTTTGTTGGGTCTATCCCCATTTTGCGGACTATGTCCTGATATATCAGATTTAAACTGCTGCCGCCGTCCATCAGGAATCGGGTGAAGTGGTATCCATCAATTATTGGATCTAATACCAAGGCAGCCCATCCTGCACGCTGGATACTTGCCGAGTAATCCCGATGGTCCGAGGTGATCGGTTGGGATGACCAGTGGTGGAGCTCCGCGGTGATAGGCCCTGGGGCATGTTCCTCTAAAGGTGTCGCTTTGTTTCTCCCTTTTATCACGTGTAACACGTTGACTATTTTGACTTCTGGTGGGAATTTCTTCTATTCCCCTGTGCTTTGCTTGCGAGGCTCGTCCTTGTCTTCACTTGGTGTATCCTGCCCCTTGTGTTCGGCGTTGAGCTTGCCGGACTATTTGAAGACCCAACATTCCCTGTGGGTATGATTTGCAGGTTTATCTGGGGTGCTATGGATCTGACATATTTGGTCCAGAATTTTGTTTAGGCTGGACAATTCGTCTCTGTTACCTTTGGAGGGCGGCTTCTGCTGCCTTGGTCGAGAGCTTCTAAATCCGGCGTTTACCGCCGTGCTCTTCGGGCTGTCTTCTTTATTCTGGCGCTTATTCTTGCTGCGTCGTAATTTCCCGTTCCCATCCCTGACGTCGGATGTACATGGGTCGCTGGTGCTACATCGGGCTAACCAGCTTTCCTCGCCCGTGCAAAAATGGGTCATGAGGCTTGTTAATGCTGCCATTGTTCTCGGCTTTTCTTGACCGAGGTGTCTGGCGAGCCACTCATCTCGAACGCTATGCTTGAAAGCTGCTAAGGCTTCGACATCCGGACAATCAACTATTTGGTTCTTTTTAGTGAGGAACATGTTCCAAAGTTTTCGGGCTGACTCGCCGGGGTGTTGAGTTATATGACTTAAATCGTCTGCATCTGGTGGTCGGACATATGTCCCTTGAAAATGTGCCCGAAAGGCGTCTTCGAGCTCTTCCCAGCTTCCGATGGAGTTTTCGGGGAGGCTTCTAAGCCAGTGCCGAGCTGGCCCTTTGAGCTTGAGGGGTAAGTACTTGATGGCGTGGAGATCATCTCCTCGAGCCATATGGATGTGGAGGATGTAGTCCTCAATCCAAACCCCAGGGTCTATTGTTCCGTTGTACGCCTCGATGTTTACGGATTTGAATCCCTCTGGAAATTCATGGTCCAGCACCTCGTCAGTGAAACATAGAGGGTGTGCGGCACCCCTGTATTTGGGCGTACCATGGTGTTCGGATGTTTGTTGTGTTGCATTGTACGTTGGAGCGCGCCTGCGTGGTCCATAGATGGATCTGGTTGCGCCGTCCTTTTGATGCGAGCCCTTGCGCGGATCGCGTATTGGTTTATGTGCAATGTCGTTTGCCGCTTTATGTTGGCTATGAGGTCATCTATCCGACCGGATGGCCATTTTATTTTTTAATTGTGGAGGATCTAAGGCCTCCTCATCAAATTCAGGTAGCAACTTTCGCTTCGGATAGCTCTTGGTGTGGCGATTATTGTCGTATTTCGCTGCAATGTTGAGTACTTCACTCCATTTGATTTTGAGTGTGTCTTGTGCAGCCTTGAGCCTTTGCTTCTGTTTTTTAGACTCTTCGCCGTGGCAACAAGCCTTTGGTGGGCATTATGTTGCTCCTGGCGCCTGTCCGGTGTGATGTCGTCCGGACTGTTATCTTCGACGGGGTTGGGTTGTTCGCCTTGATTTTCCGTGTTGCCGTGGTTGGGCAATGGTTCACCCTGCTCTAACGCTGGGTCTATATGATCGTTATTTTTGCCGAGGTGGGATTTGGAGCGGCGTTTACGCCGCCACTTTGACTGCTTCTCGAGGGAACCACCCTTCGCTGCGTCCTTCCATTCCTCGTCGTTATTTTCTTTGGGTGTGTCCACCATGTATACATCATGTGATGAAGTGGGCATCCCGTGCCCTGTGGGAAGTGGTTCCTCTTCGCCTCCCGCATCGTCGTCCATACCATCGATGTCTTCAGAGTCGAAGTCGAGCATGTCAGTTAAGTCATCGACAGTGGCTACTAAGTGGGTGGTGGGTGGGCGGCGAATTTCTTCGTCATCCGCATCCCAATCCCGCCGGACGTAGGAGAGAGACCTTAATGAGTTCAGTATGTCGCCAAAGGGCGAGTGCTGAAAAATATCCGCGGAGGTAAACTCCATGATCGGCGCCCAATCGGATTCGACAGGAACGGGCGCAGGCGGTTCGGAGCCCATGGCCGGAGAAGGATCCGACAGTTTGGCTACGCGGCTCTCGTGACGGGTAAGGTCGATATTCGGCTCGATCGCCGCCGAGGATACGGCCTCCATGGCGGGGTCTATCCACCCGTCCAAGGATGGCGCGACTGGCTCTGAATTGAAGCTCGGTGTGGCTACCGGTGCAATCTCCTAAATACGGTCCGATGGTAGAGCTAAATCGTACTCATCGTGACCGCGTGGCGCACAAGGCAGGGGCTCGAATCCGTCGAAGATCAAGTCTCCGCGAATATCAGTCGTGTAATTTAAGCTTCCAAACCTGACCTGGTGGCCAGGGGCATAACGTAACTTTCGATCTGCTCCAGATGGCCAAGCGAGTTGGCCCGCAGTGCGAAGCCGCCGAACACAAAGATCTGTCCGGGGAGAAAAGTCTCACCCTGGACTGCATCGCTATCGATAATAGTAGGAGCCATCAAGCCTAACGACGACGACACAGAGGAACTCTCAATGAAAGCACCAATGTCGGTGTCAAAACTGGCGGATCTCGGGTAGGGGGTCCCGAACTGTGCGTCTAAGGCGGATGGTAACAGGAGGCAGGGGACACGATGTATTACCCAGGTTCGGGCCCTCTTAATGGAGGTAAAACCCTACGTCCTGCTTGATTTATTCTTGATGATATGAGTATTACAAGAGTTGATCTACCATGAGATCGGAGAGGCTAAACCCTATGGTATGATTGTATGTTGTCCTATGGACTAAAACCCTCCGGTTTATATAGACACCGGAGGGGGCTAGGGTTACACAAGGTCGGTTATAAAGGAGGAGATATACATATCCGTATTGCCTAGCTTGCCTTCCACGCCAAGCAGAGTCCCATCCGGACACGAGACGAAGTCTTCAATCTTGTATCTTCATAGTCCAACAGTCCGGCTATCCGGAGGCCCCCTAATCCAGGACTGCCTCAGTGGTATGTGAAGACATTCACATTGAAGACTATGACAAGAGAAGACATCGCGTGAGGACTATGGAGCGTGAAGACTTAGTTGTTTCATCATTTCCTTTTATTCTTGGTTGAGTCATAGGAACCACCGTGCTGTTAAGTGGGGTCCAAGTGAACCAGTCAGAATGACTGAAGTGATGTTTAACCAAAATCCTATATCTTTGAGCGAAGACAATGAGAGCAAATCTTATCCAGAGTTGGATAAGTCAGCTTTGCTTGTAGCCCAAGTAAAGTTGTCGTGTGTGTTTGAAAATTGACCGTTGGAACACGTGTCAGTTCCTTAGTGACCCAGGGTCATTTTGGACAAATCAGGTCGGGTTGCCTAGTGGCTATAAATAGCCCACCCCCTACACCATAAATTGGTTGGCTGCTCAAAGTTAGTGCACGGCTTTTGTCGTTTGAGAGCAACCCACCTCGAAGCCTTTGAGAGAGAAATCCTTGCGAGGACAAAGCCCTAAACACCCAGAGCCAAAGAGTGTTAGGCATCACTGAAGTCTTCCTGTCTATGTGATCTGAAGACTTATTACACTTGAGGACTATGAATCCTCCAGCCGGTTAGGCGTCGCGTTCTGAGCATCCAAGAGTCATTGTGGATCGCCGGTGAACGAAATCTGTGAAGGTTTGGAAGTCTACCTTGAAGACTTACCGGAGTGATTGGGCGAGGGCTGGGTGTCCTTAGCTCAAGGGGAATAAGGTGAAGACGCGGTCTTCTGAGTTAAATCTCAGCCTCCCTAACCAGACGTACAGTTGTCACAGCAATTGGAACTGGTCCAACAAATCATTGTCTTCAACGAGCTACTGGTTCTATCCTTCCCATCTCTTTATTTGCAGTTGGTCCTTGTGAAGTCATTGCCTGTCTGCATTATCTTTTGTCTTCACTGAGTGACTGCTTGTTCTGATTGGCTTCATACTATCTTCCATCCTGGTCCATACTGCCTAGCTGCTATTAGTCTTTGTGCTTTCACTTCATTATATACTTGACTATGGCTTGCCTAGTGTAGTCTACCTTCCGCTGCATGGTAATAGGTTTATTTCTATCGTTTGTCTTCGAAACCTTCATGTTTTGAAGACTTTCATAAAAATCGCCTATTCACCCCTCCCTCTAGTCGATCACTAGCACTTTCAATTGGTATACGAGCAAGGTACTCCCTTGTTCTGTGTGATTCGGTTTAACCACCTGGAGTTTTAGCTATGTCGACTGCAGGGATAATCAAAGTCTCCGTTGCGTGCCCCATCTTCGATGGAACTGAATATCCCTAGTGGAAGAATAAGATGCGCATGCATCTTGAAGCCATTGATGTCAACCTCTGGTATGTCGTCAAGAATGGCGTCCCCAAGGCTGGTGAAGGTGTCACCGCTACTGATGTCAAGAAGTTTGTTCAACTGGATTCCACTTCCAAGAATATCATTTGTGGTCATCTGACCAAAGGGCAGTATGGCCGTGTGAGTGCTCTGGAAGCATCCAAGCTAGTCTGGGACTAGCTCTCCAAGGTCAACGAAGGCGCCTCAACCCAGAGAGATCAAAGGATCAGTGTCCTTCGCAACCTCTTCAACCGATTCAAGAGAAACGACAATGAGAATGTTCAGCTCACGTTTGATAGACTCACTGACATCACAAATGAGCTTCAAGCTCTCGGTGCTACTGAGATCACCAAGCATGAAATCGTCAAGACACTCCTGAGATCACTTGACAGCTCGTTTGACACCCTAGCCCTGATGATCCAAGAACGCCCTGACTTTAAGAGACTCGATCCGTCTGACATACTTGAAAGGCTCAACACACATGAGTTTCAGCTTTCTGAGAAACGGGATATCTACGGTCCCAACTATGGCCGGACTCGTGCCTTGAAGGCAAAAGCTGTTTCCTCGTCTGAAGAAGAATCTGACTGCAGTTCTGATGATCCTGAAGACATTGGAAAGGAGCTTGCTATGCTTGTGAAGAAGTTCCAAAAATTCACCAAGAAGAAAGGCTTCAGAAAGTCTTCACGATCCAGCTCAAGGAATGATGAAGCTTCTGCTCATGACTACAAGAAGAGAACATGCCACAAGTGCAACAAACCTGGTCACTACATCTCTGAGTGTCCGCAGTGGGACAATGAGAACAACAACAAGAAGAAGACCAAGGAATATGATTCTGACGACAAGAAGAAGAAGAAATACTCAAAGTCTTCTTCCAAGTCTTCCTCAAAGTCTTCATCACACAAGAAGAGCTCATCTGGCAAGGCTCGTGCGTTTGTTGGCAAGGAAATGGATTCAGAGGAGGAGTCTGCTTCTGAGGAGGCGGAGGTGGAGTCTGAGGAGGAGTCCGATTCTGGTGTTGCGAGTCTGGCTACAGCCTACGTTGCCAAGTCCATCTTCAACACTGAAGACAATGACTTCATCACCGACGCCGATGCTAATGACAAGGACAACTCCGCTCCCACCTACTGCTTCATGGCACGCAGTGCCAAGGTAAACTCACGCACTACTCACTATCAAACATCCAGTGAAGATGACTCTGATTGTGGTTCCAAACCCAGCTACAAAACACTTGCTAAAATTGCAAGTGAACAACAGAAAGCTATGGAACATATTCAAAAACTGTTAGACAAAAGCGATGACCTGTTAGATGTTGAAATGACTCGATCTCAGTCCTTAATTGAAGACATAAAAAATCTTCATGTTAAGTATGAGGAACTTGAAAGTCGTCATGAAACGCTCTCAACAACTCATGAAAATCTTTCCTATGATTATCTTCAAAGGAAGCAAGATCTTGATAAATTGAGAGCGGCTCATGAAGATCTTCAAAAGGAAAATGAGTCACTTCGCGCTAAACAGATCAGTCCCGCTCAGGAAGGATTTGAACCACCATGTCTTAAATGCATTGAGCATGATAACGCTACTTCTGTTGCTGGATGTTCTACTGCTGCTACTGTTGCAATATCTTCAACTGTTGGTGTGGTAACTAACCCCTCTGCTGAGGATGCCACTACTATTGCTGATGAAAATGCTAGGTTGAAGACATTGCTTGAAATAGGGATGTACAAAAGTCTCAAAGGGCATCAGACACTATGTGATGTCCTCAAAAGGCATATTCTGAACCAAAACCCTAGGAAAGAGGGTGTTGGGTTCGAAAGGAAAATGAATGCTGATGGCTCTTACTGGAAACCTGAGCAGTACCCCAAAACCACATGGGTTGCTGCAATGGAACCTTCAGTGGATCCATCCACCCTATCTGGCTTCACTTGTGCTAATCCCATCATCATTGATGAATCCTTTGATGCAAACTATAGACTGTTTAAAAATCAGAATGGTGAAGTGTTTGCTAGGTATATTGGTATTAACTGCAGGAATGGGCCACCTATGGAGAAAGTCTGGGTGCCGAAAAAGTGTCTGGAGAATCTTCCTGTGAATGTCATCATGACACCACAAGTGAAGAAGACATACTCCAGACCACAGGCTTCATATGGTCCAAAGGCTTCATACAGATAGAGGACTCGCCTGAGTCGCACTAACGCAAATGTTTTGCAGGGAAACCATACTCAGGACTATGAATACGAGCGTGTTTCATCAAACCGCCATGTTCATAAGACCCAGAACTACTCTGCTTATTCTTATGAGAATTATTCTCCACCTGCAAGACTATTTGCTAGGGCTCCAAAGCCAAAGTTCTCAGATGCTGCACTTAGACTCATTGCTTCGAAGCCACCCTTGAAGATGTGGGTGGCTAAGAAAGCTTAACTCTCTTTTGCAGGGAAAGGTCTCCAGCCAAAAATCAAATGCGTCTGAATCTATTGCTGGGGACCTTAAACATCTTGTAGGGCGCAAGATCAAATGCCCAAATGGTCTTATTATGTCTTTTGTTCCTGAGTCGCTTGCTACTTGCCCTATTAGTCCTAACCTCGATCTAAGCTTTAATAGTCCTCTTGCTCCTCAAATGTTTATGCTTCACAATGCTCTTCGTGAAGCCTATCCCCCTAACTGCACTGTAGGGTATGACACCATCTGCTTCAGAATGGATTATTGATAGTGGATGTACTAATCACATGACTGGCAAGCGAAGTCTTCTCATGGACTCAACCTTACGTCCATCTGACAAAAGTCACATCACATTTGCTGATACTGGTAAAAGCAAGGTATTGGGTTTAGGTAGAGTTGCAATCTCAAAGGATCAGCACATGGATAAAGTGATGCTTGTTGAATCCCTTGGTTTCAACTTAATGTCCGTCTCAATGCTTTGCGATTTGAACATGATTGTGATATTTGGAAAATATCGTTGCCTAGTTCTAATGGAATCTGACAAGTCTCTAGTCTTTGAAGGGTATCGGAAAGATGATTTGTACATGGTAGATTTCTCAGCAGGACCACAACTTGTCGTATGTCTTCTTGCAAAAGCTTCAGAATGCTGGCTCTGGCATCGAAGGCTAGGGCATGCTGGCATGAGGAACCTGCACACTCTTGCAAAGAAGAAGAACGTCATAGGCATCGAGGGCGTCAAGTTCAAGAAGGATCACTTATGCGGTGCTTGCGAAGCTGGAAAGATGATGAGGGCCAAGCATCCCTCGAAGACAATCATGACAATGACTCAACCCTTCAAACTACTACACATGGACCTCTTTGGCCCTACTCACTACTCAACCCTTACTACTACTGCTTGTCTCTATGGCTTCGTCATTGTTGATGATTATTCAAGATATACATGGGTGCAAATAATCCTCTACAAGACTGAAGTGCAGGATGTCTTCAGACGCTTCGCCAATCGAGCCATGAACAACTATGGCGTCAAGATCAAGCACATCCGAAGTGACAATGGCACTGAATTCAAGAACACCAGCCTCAACACTTATCTTGATACATTGGGCATCACTCATAAGTTCTCAGCTCTGTACACGCCACAGCAGAATGGCATCATGGAACGCAAGAACAGAACACTCATTGAGATGGCTCAGACGATGCTCGATGAATACAAGACTCCAAGGAAGTTCCGGCCTGAAGCTATTGATACTGCATGCCATGTCATCAACCATGTTTATCTTCACAAGCTTCTGAAGAAAACATCCTATGAACTCCTCACTAGTAAGAAGACAAACGTCAGTTACTTTAGAGTATTTGGTGCCAGGTGCTGGATCAAGGATCCACATCACACTTCAAAATTTGCACCGAAAGCACATGAAGGTTTTATGCTTGGTTACGAAAGGATTCGCACTCCTACATAGTCTTCAACCTCTTTCACTATATAGTGGTTGAAACTGTGGATGTGCGGTTCGATGAGACTAACGGCTCGCAAAGAGAGCACCTGCCAAATGTGCTAGATGAAATTCCACCCAGTGAATCCATCAAGCTTATGGGAACTGGAGAAATCATACTGTCTGAAGTACAGCCTGAAGAGGAACTTATCATCTTTGCACCTGATCAACCTGAAGCCAATGCTCAGCCAGAAGACAATCCTTCAAACGATGACAATGATCGGCAAGAGCAAAATCTTCGTCCGGTTCATCCTTGTGTTGCAAATGAAGTACAGATTGAGAAGATAATCAATAGCATCAATGCACCTGGTCCACTCACTCGATCAAGGGCAACACAACTAGCAAATTTCTATGGACACTTTGCATTCGTCTCAATATCTGAACCCAAGAAAGTTGATGAAGCTTTCATGGAACCTGAATGGATTCAAGCTATGCAAGAAGAGCTTCAACAGTTTGAGCTGAATAATGTATGGGAACTAGTCAAGCGTCCTGAACCTCGTAAGCACAATATCATAGGCACTAAATGGATATATCGCAATAAGCAAGATGAGCATGGTCAATTTGTCAGAAACAAGGCTCGTCTCGTTACTCAAGGATACACTCAAGTTGAAGGAATTGACTTCGATGAAACATTTGCTCCTGTGGCTAGGCTTGAAGCCATACGCATACTGCCAGCCTATGCAAATCATCATAACATCCTTCTGTATCAAATGGATGTAAAGAGTGCTTTTCTCAATGGCAAGATTGAAGAAGAAGTGTATGTTTCACAACTGCCTGGCTTTGAAGATCCAAAACATCCTGACATGGTTTATAAGCTCAACAAGGCACTGTATGGCCTCAAACAAGCCCATCATGCTTGGTATGACACACTCAAAGACTTCCTGAAGAGCAAAGGCTTCAAACCTGGTTCCCTGGATCCCAATCTCTTCACGAAGACATATGATGGTGAACTGTTTGTGTGCCAAATATATGTGGATGACATTATCTTCGGCTGCACCAATCAGAAATACAGTGATGAGTTTGGATATATGATGCAAGAGCAATATCAGATGTCCATGATGGGTGAGCTTAAGTTCTTCCTTGGTCTTCAAATACGACAGCAACGCAACGACATCTTCATATCTCAAGAGAAATACCTCAAAGATTGCCTGAAGAAGTTTGGAATGCAAGACTACAAGGGTTATATGACGCCAATGCCTACCAAGAGTTATCTGGATTCTGACGCCAATGGTAAAGAGTTTGCTCAAAAGGTATACCGCTCCATGATTGGTTCTTTGTTTTATTTATGTGCATCTAGGCCAGATATCATGCTTAGTGTTTGCATGTGTGCCCGATTCCAAGCGGCACCAAAGGAATCGCATCACTTAGCTGTGAAGAGAATTCTTCGATATTTGGCTTACACCCCAACACTAGGATTATGGTAGCCAAAGGGCTCAAAGTTTGATCTAGTTGGATTATCGGACGCTGATTATGCTGGTGACAAGGTGGATCGCAAGTCTACGTCAGGCACATGTCACTTTCTGGGACGATCACTTGTGTGTTGGTTTTCAAAAAAGCAGAACTGTGTATCTCTCTCCACTGCTGAATCTGAATAGATTGCTACTGGATCTTGCTGCGCTTAGCTTCTATGGATGAAGCAAACACTCATAGACTATGGCATTCATCTGAAGCAAGTGCCACTCTACTGCGACAATGAAAGCACCATTAAGATCGCCAACAACCCAGTTCAGCACTCAAAGACAAAGCACATTCAGATCCATCATCACTTTCTCAGAGATCATGTCATGAAGGAAGATATTGATATCATTCACATCAGCACTGAAGAGCAACCGGCAGATATCTTCACAATGCCCTTGGATGAGAAAAGGTTTTGCAAGTTGCGGTGTGAGCTAAATATCTTGGAATCCTCAAATGTCTTGTGATCATGCACACATCCTAACACTTATGCATGTTGATGACTTAGATGTGCAAACACATGAAGTAACATATATCTTCAACTAATGAAGACTTACACTCTAAGTGTGAATACATTAACGCGGAATTTGACTGCGGAGCGCCCCAATAATTATGCACCGTGTCTGGGTCTAATACTTCCTATACGGTGGGTAACGCCACCACCAAACTTTTGTTTGGAATACTTTCTGTTGGCGTTACATTTGCAAAGTCTTCGCATTTTGTTTGTCTTCAATGTTAACATGGCCTCATGTTTATCTTCACTATATTGATTTGGTTTCTGTCCTCTACAACATTCACTTATAGCTACGCCTTCTAGTTGAATCTTTTGAACTAAGTGAATGTGATCGGACCCTAACCTCTCTATGCTCCCGTCTCAAATCTATCTATCCAAATCATATGCATTCTATTGAAACTGTCGAATGTCTTCTCTGCGTCCTTATCAGTAGAAGATACAGAGACAAACATTAATCTGTTTTCAATGCTCAATCCTTTTTACTTGAAACCCGGAGAAGTGGGAACGACCACCCGACAATCCAGGCGTACATGGGAACGTGGAACAACCTCCGATGTGTTGCATGATCGCCACATGTCCTTCAAATGTGAACCGCCAGGGGCACCTGCGTAATAACGATGTTCCGTCCCTGTCCCTATAAATACACGCCTCACCCCAGTCATTATCTCTTCTTCCACTTCTCTCTCTCACACAAACCCTAGCGCCACCGCTAGCCCTCGACGACGCCGGTGACGAAGCACTTATCTGTCGCGACCTCACCGACGCTGTCCTCACGCCGGCCGCGGACATCATCTTCTGCGCCGTCGCTGTAGGTGTCCTCCGTCGCCAAGTTAGGGCACGGAAGATCGAACTGCTCGGCCTCATCTCCTACTCCATCTAGCAGTTCCTCGAGTGGTAAATAAAAACTCTTTTTACAGTCCTTTTGATCTGATAGATTCATCCTTTTCAACCTCAAGTGGTTTCTGTTGCTACAAAGTTGGATCTACCCTGTTCTGCATCTCATAGCTTGCCTAGTATGTTCACTTATGCTTCACAAAGTAGTTAGATTCCTCACTTGTACTTATTAGTGGATTCGTACAAATCTGGAACCAACTCTCTACATATGAGTGAATGTCTTTGCACTATGAGGTCAATGTCTTCCAAACTGATTTATCTTCAAAATCTTCTAAGAATGCATATGACCTCTTCCCCTTCCCTCGCATCTCTAATGATGTCACAGGTACATGTCCGTGGGAGAATCCCTTGGTTCTCATAGTCTGCATTCATTTGCAGAGTTCTTACAGCATCACATAAATTCTCCTAAAGCCAGTTCCTGTCTGACCAGTAGACGGAAGACTTTGACAGTGTTGAAGCCTTTCAGTCTAAACTTCATGGCTAAAGAGAAATCAGGAAGGAAGGGTGGCAAACAACACCGTGGGGGTACATCAATGGACCTGCCCGAAGATCTCTATGAACTATACAAAACTGACCTCGAAGAAAGCTATGGTTAGTGCAAGACACGAATCCAATGGATTCGAAGATACTGGGCCGAGCAATGGTTCAAGTACAGATTCGTCACCAAGGAGTATGCTGACAAGAATGCTCTCTCGTGTCCTTGGGGAGATATTCTCTATAAAAATCTTCAACCCAAGACCAGAACTGAAGCCATTGCTCAAGGATTTTACCCTTGCATGGTCCGAGGGCCACAACCTACTGATGCCGACCCATCGTCATTACTATGGTGTCGAGATGACAATCTGTTCAAGCGAAACTATCAGGCTGCAAAGAACTCGGCCAAGGAAAACAAGAAGTCATTGGGATTAGACTTCAACCCAGGCCCCTCTGCGCCACGTGCTGACGGCACACGCGAAGCTGAACCCTATCTTGTTGGGCCCTTCTACAACTTAGAAGGTCTCATCACTCACATTCGGGTTCAAGGGGCAGCCGTGGACCACTCTGCAGATGACGCTGATTCTGACGAAGCGTCTGCACCACCGAAGCCTGTGAAGCAAAAGAAACCAAAGGCTTCGAAGCCCCCTTCTGCACCAAAGGTCTCACGAGCGAAGCCTCTGGCCACTGCACCTCCTGAAGCCAGTGTGCAGTCTGAAGATCTCTCTCGCATCTCCAAGTCTGATAAGTTGAAAAAGCCCATGCAACCAACTGGTCAAGCATTGACTCCTGCTGCTGTTTTGAGAAATGAGAATAATGCCATTGATCTGTCTAGCGACGACGATCTTGGCGATGATTCTCTTGAGCAACTGATAAAGAGCAAGCAAGAGGCGGAAATCTTTAATGATCTTCCCCTCTTTGTGGAGATTCTGTACAAGTTTATTGATGAGTGGTTTGACAGCCCAGACCTCAGTTTTGATGATCTTCAGCTCCCGATTGGCCTCAGCGTCTCCTTCCACGGAGCCATTGCTCCTGAGCTGGCTCTTGCCTAGAAGATTGTTGAGCTGAAGCACAAGATTGACTATGAAAAGGCTCATTTCAAGAAGCACATGGCCAAGCTCAATGTTGAAGACATTCAAAACTTCAAGGTCATGATGCATGAGCTCAAGGAGGCATTCCACAAGAAACGAGAAGAAGCAAAAGGTTCTCGTGAGAGCATGAAGAATCTTGCTGCCAAATGTGTTCAAGGCTACAATGAAGCTGAAAAGCGCAAGGCTTTGGGGCGACCTGGCATCGACCCTAGAATGGCTGCCAAGAAGAAGAAGAAGCCAGCTGTGGCCGAACCAGAAGCATCAAGGCAGGAAGAACCTCGCATTGTCTTCTCGGCCAGTATGACAGGCTCGAAGCCTAAGGTCCCCACCGTGGCTTCGGAGTTCAAGAAAACGAGAGCAGCTGAAGCCGAAGCCAGAAAGTGCAAGACCAAAGCCACCAGTGATGATGCTCCACCAACCAAGAAAAGAAAAACAAAGAAGAGAGACCGGGCTGCTTCCATAGAGCCCCTTGTTGTCGAGCCAATTTCTGTTGCTCGTCCTTCCTCTGCACATCAAGAACATCGTCTGGTAGTTCATGAGCCTGCTTCCACAGAGGCTCCCGAAGCTGAAGAGAATCCAGCTCCTGACCCCACCGCAGATGAAGACATTGGTCATCAAGACAATGTTGAAGATGAGGAAGTCCTTCCTCAGATCGAGCACAATTTGGTATGATCGCCTGTTCTCACGAACAGCGAACTCATCAGCATTGGTTGTCCATTGGCGCCAATTGTTTAGGATGACTCATGGGCTGATCACCCCCAAGAATCCCCTCGTGATGAAGAATCACCAGTTACTCCCCCAACCCATGTCACCACTCCGGTGATTGACAATGAAGACCTTGAGGGCCAACCAACTCCATCTCCATAGGCATCACCAGTGTTTCGCAGGCTTCGCAAAGGACCAAGGCCACAGGTCACATTGTCAAGTGTTCCAGAAGGAGAAGAGCGCCAATCCGTTTCACGTGAAGTCTTTCCTGAAGCCTCTCCTACTATGAATATCCCTGAATCTGAAGCCAAAATGGATGAAGATATTCCGGCTGCATCAGCCGATGATCAAGAATAAGAACCAAGAGATGAAGAAAGAGTTGCTACACCCCCGTCCAACCCTGACGTTGTTCTCGAGGAGAACGTGTCTGACCCTCCAGCTCTTGAAGTGGAGGTTACCAACACTGAGGCTGCCACCAACACTGAAGCCCATGACGCTGTCATGAGTGAAGCTAATGTGGCGCCTGAAGCTAATGTGGTGCCAGATGTCGCTGCACCTGAAGCTTATGCTGCACCTGATGCAAATCTGCAGCTTGAAGCCAATACCTCTGCTCATGTACCACCTCCCAGGCCACACACCATCGAGCAAGCATATGATCGTGGTCAGCTTGTTACAGTCCGCTGGCCAATTCTGGTTCCTCCGCCTGCTCCCGGACCTCAATTTGCCTATCATGTGGAGCACAGGCCTCAGGTCCAGAAGCCAAAGCCAAGGCTACCACGGTTCCCAGGTACTGCAATGTCACCAGGATCGTTTAATCTGAATGGATTCAAGGCACACAACACATTCTTTGACAATGACAAGAATCCCTACACAAGGCCAAGAATCTCCTCAGATCGATTCTAGAGTTATCAGCAGCGAAGCTACTATTATTGCATCTTGTACAATCAGGGGCGCATCTTCCCACATATGTGTCTTGAACTCTTGATTGTGAAGCCATTGCTGGACTGCCATGCCTTGAAGAAGCCCTTGACTGCTTCCGTGATGTGGGTCTGCTCAACTTTGTGACTGCCAAGGAACACTGGAATGAAGAACTTCTGCTTCAATTCTATGCTACCCTCCACATTCGTGGGTACAACAGGGATCCGAAGACATGGATCCTTGAGTGGATGATGGGCGATGTCCATCATGAAGCTAAAGCCCAAGGCATCATTGAGCTTACAGCCCTTCCCACTCCTGGCGAATATTATGAACCAGGTTGTCAACAACACCAGAATGCTTTGGAGAGCATTTTCCAGAAGCCTGAGCCTAACATGAGCCAAATGCTGAGCATGATGAAGCCTCTGCCACGCGACGCTGAATACCCAACGGAATTCTTTGTCGAAGACCTAGAGTATCTGCCCCGTACCATTTACCATATCATCAGGAAAACTCTATGGCCTGTCAAAGGACATTCATCTGTAGCGAAGCTTGAAGGAGCAATGAAGACTTTGGTTTTCTATATCTTCAATGGCATCAGCTTCAATGCTCAAGACTTCTTCATCAGGCAGTTGACTGCATCTGGCTCCGACATCTTTGGTATGAAGTTCTATGCTCCATGGGTAATGCGCCTTATCAAGCTTCACTCTGCCTTCAACTATCAGCCGTCTGCGCGCAATCATCTCGTATTCTTGCCAGAGGTTGATCTGTCTGTTGAAGCCATTTACCCAGAGCCCGCAAAGGATCCAATTTATCTTCACAATGTTGATCGTGAAAGCTTCACCCAGCCCATTGAAGGAGTTCAGGCCGTCTCTTGTGTTTATCCCTTGGCTGGCAACACACGTGCCCCTCGCGCCCAAACTAAAGCCACTGGAAGCACCATTGCCCAAAGGCCTCGGAAGCGATCTCGTGTTCTCAATGACCGAGAGTTTCTCATCGCTCTACATCAGAAACAGGATAAGCATCATGACTGGCTTAAGCGTCAGATGCAAAGCCTCTTGGTGGACGCCAATCGCATTCGCAATCTTGCCACCAAGAATGCCTTTGTTACACATGAAACCTGTCGGAGGTCCTGGAAGAGTTTGACATTGCTCACTGCTGAAGCAGATCTTCAAGACGATGTCTTCACAAAAAGATTCAAGTTTGACTCCACTCCTCCAAGGAATGCTCACTTGCGTCGAACTCCCTCACTTGAAGACTCTGACTATTCTTCCTCAGCTGCAACGGTGAATGCCAGAGTCATAGATGATCAAGATGATGCCACTTCACCACCTCCACCTTCAGCGCGTGTCGACACTGCACCAAGTTCTTCTGCACCACCGGACCTCAACGACGAGCCTGCTGCTTCGCCTACTCCTCATGGGAACGAGTAGAAACTCTATGTCTTCAAACCTTTTTGGTCATTACTGACAAAACGGGGAGAAGCATATGAGTTGATAGTCTTCAAGCGGGTCCATATGGGTGGTTGCTTTACTTTTGCTATACTTTTGCCAAGTGCTTACAACTCTCGCTTTAGATACATTTGGTTCGTTTGAATTGTAACACTTAAACTTGATGGTCATCTGCTACCTTTTCGACACTATGTGATGCGATTATAAATTCCGCATGTGCGACGATAAATTCTGCACAAAGTCATTTTACAGACGTCCATTCTTCATTATGCATGTCATTATCTTCTATATATCCTTTCATGCATGATGAATTGTCTTCTTAAGTAGAAGAGGAGCTCCGCAAGAACAACCTGCCATGTGCATTTGCATTCAAAAGCAAAAATACTTATATGCACATCTTCAGGGGGAGCCTTTCTGCTACTTACGAAGACAATACTTAAATCCTTTACAATTTCACATACTTTTATCCCCGTTGAAAACTTCAACCAGTTTGTCATCAATCACCAAAAAGGGGGAGATTGTAAGTGCATCTAGTGCCACCCCTAGTTGGTTTTGGAGTATTGATGACAAACCTGGTTGAGGGACTAATGTGTTTGTGAAAGTTGCAGGATAACACAGGTAGAAGTCCCTCATTGATTCGGTTTTCCTACCGGAGATGACCCCTAAAAATGTATGAAGACATTGAAGACAAAGTTGGTATGTGAAGACATTCACATTGAAGACTGTCGGTGTCAAAACCGGCGGATCTCGGGTAGGGGGTCCCGAACTGTGCGTCTAAGGCGGATGGTAACAGGAGGCAGGGGACACGATGTTTTACCCAGGTTCGGGCCCTCTTGATGGAGGTAAAACCCTACGTCCTGCTTGATTTATTCTTGATGATATGAGTATTACAAGAGTTGATCTACCACGAGATCGGAGAGGTTAAACACTGGAAGCTAGCCTATGGTATGATTGTCTGTTGTCCTACGGACTAAAACTCTCTGGTTTATATAGACACCGGAGGGGGCTAGGGTTACACAAGGTCGGTTACAAAGGAGGAGATATACATATCCGTATTGCCTAGCTTGCCTTCCACGCCAAGTAGAGTCCCATCACGACACGAGACGAAGTCTTCAATCTTGTATCTTCATAGTCCAACAGTCCGGCCAAAGGATATAATCCGGTTGTCCGGATACCCCCTAATTCAGGACTCCCTCAGTAGCCCCCGAACCAGGCTTCAATGACGATGAGTCCGGCGTGCAGTGTTGTCTTTGGCATTGCAAGGCGGGTTCTTCTCCATATTTCGAACGTTTGTAAAGTAGTGTCCGGTCCCATAAATGTTTGGACCTCTTGGCTTCTGTGCCCAATAAGGGCTATCTCCCACGCGTTGAATGAATACGAGGCGCCAGGGCATTTTTACATTCGCCCCCCTAGCCAGATAAATAAATTGTCTATTAAGAGGATGGGGATGCTCAGATCCGATCCATACCATCCTCCCCCAGCGAGAATCCATCAGAGCATGCTTCAGAAAGATCCATTCCAGCATGGCTGACCTCCGCAGCTCCTCCTCCCGCCCCCGTAGCCCTAAGCCCGGTGATTGGGAGAGGTATTCAGTCCCACATAGTCGATTAATCGAATTGCAGACTAAGGGATTTCTCCCTCCAGCATACATGGTGCCCGTTCGAGCCGGGCTTGCCACCTACAATGGCGGGGAGCAAGCGGAGAGCTTTCCCTGTCCCTCTATGGGGGAGCGGGTCTGCCTTGTTCCTTATTTATTAAGGGAACTCGGATTTCCAATTCATCTGTTCCTCCGCGGGCTCTTGGAGTTCTACGGCCTCCAATTACACAATTTCACCCCTGCCTCCATTCTACACATCGCCGGCTATGTTGCTCTCTGCGAGTTGTTCCTGGGCTGCGAGGCTCACTTCGAGCTGTGGAAAAGGCTATTTTGCCTCGTCCCTCGCACAGAGAGGCAGAGAGGGGGTCACTTTATCAAGTGGGCGGAGCCGAAATATGGCGCATCGCCGGAACCGGATACCTGTCCGGTACCTCGAAGAAGTCGTCCGAAGACTGGCCTTCGGAATGGTTTTATATGGAGGACGTTCCCCTTCTGGACCCTGCTCGACGGGGTCTTCCTGAATTCCGCAATGCTCCTCTGAAGAAACGCCGAAGTTGGCGCCCACAGAGCCCCCAGGAGGAAGACAATGGAGAAGTCCTTTACCTGATGAACCGGATTAAAGCACTGGCTCAATCAGGATTGACAGTAATCAAAGTTATGTCGATTTGCATAATGCGGGGAGTGCAACCACTTCAATATCGTGGGCACCCCTTATGGTGTTTTAACGGGGCAGATGATGCCACCCGCTGCGGGCGTAAGGGTCTGGACAATGCTGCCGCTTTAGCAAAAATTCTGTCTGAATTGTTCAAGGGAGAGGAAGAGGAGTTCATCCGCGTCAAGCCACGGGATGGATTCTCCATGTACAATCCTCCAAGCTGGGTAAGTTATATCTCCTTGCTCCCATTTTTCCCGCATTCTTTGTCGTGAGTATTCACCTTGCCACTTTGCGGCAGGAACTGCAAAAAGCCACAAAGGAGGTCAGCAGCCCCTCTCCACAACCAGAGGACCCTGACCGGGCCCTCGACTCCGGACTAGAAGAAGATCCGGTTATATTCGTGGAGCTGATAGACCGGCAGTTCTATCAGTTAAGCTGCGATGATGCCATTGTGGCCATTACAGCCGACTATCCCGGACTGCTTCCTGCATCGCACGTAAGAAAAACCAGAAATCCCAACTCCAAAAACTAGGATCCTCTTTTAGACACTTCACCTACCATATACATATGGCATTTTTTACAGGGAAGGCATTCGGGATGCCCTGCCGAACCCGCAGCAACTCGCCAACAAGAGGCATCGAGGCCGGGCAGGCCAAAAAGGAAGGTGGTCAGGACGGAGACGCCGGCGCAAAGGTATAATAGAAACCCCGCTCCATGGTTGTCGTCTTTCTCGAATGTAATGATGCCCGTGTTTCTTTAACAGAAAAATGCTCGCCGGAATATGTCCGGCGATGTTGCTAATCACGCTTCCACCAGTCGGGCGCCAGGACCAGACATAGAGGCGGAAGCAGATATGGGGCGGGCGCCGGATAATCCTCCTACAGAGGATGCGGATAGATTATCTGCTACAAATTCAGAAGTGGAAAGCGCCATGAATCATAGGCGCCGCCGGGCCGTACTCCGCGACGCTTGTTTCTCACCAGAGGCATTTGATGCCTTCAATTCTAGAGAGGCGTACGTCCGTGAGGCTCAAGATGGTCTAGCCAGAGCCACGGATTGGTATGTAAAGGATGTACGGGTAAGTAAATCTGACGATTTATATGTATCAGTAGCCCCTGAGACTTGAAACAGTTAGCAAAACTGATTTAAGGATCATCTTTATTGTGCAAGTTCTTACAGAGAAGAATACTAGGCTGTCACAGGAGCTGGAGGAATGCAAGACCCAACTGCGGACCGCTGTTGCCGCATTGAAGGAACCGAAAAAGTCCCCCGCTGGTAACATTTACTTTAAAGAATGATGGTTACCATATAGTGTGCGGTGTGGTTGTAGATCTAACAATAGATGTTGCAGATGAATCCAGAGAAAATCCGGAGGACCAGCATGTCATGCGACAGCTAGAGGCTGGCGAACACGTGCTGACTGAGGTCAAGCGGGAGAAAAACAATCTCCAAGACGCCAATACCAAGCTGAGCGTGGAACTGAGAGACGTTCGAGCCTAGCTTGCAGACTCCGAGAAGGAGAATAAGCGGCTTCGACGCGGCATTTTCAGTAAGTGCTTGAACGAATCCTTGTGAAGGAGTTCGGCGAAGAAGCCGACTAACAGCGTTATGTCTGTAGGTATGCTGACGGGTCATCCCGCGGAGGAAATGCTCGGGTCTGCGGGTGATCTTCTATCCGAGCTCTCACAACTGCACGAACAAGTTCGACAGGTGATGCAAGGTGTTGCCCAGGCCTTGTGGCCATCTGTCTCCCTGCCAGAAGGCGTTGCAGAGCTTACGGAGAAGCTCAAGGGAGCACGACGGCGCTTCCGATTATGGAAGATATCGGCCTTCCGTCAAGGTGCCAGGGAAGCCTGGGCCATGGTGAAGACGTGGTATACCAAGGCTGACCCAAATCACCTGGCCGAGGTCGGACCTTTGGGGCCCGATGGAAAAGAGATCCCCGTTAGCTTAGTTTATGGGCAAGTAGAATTAGCCGCAAAGTATTCCCAACAGGATTGTAGGCTAGACCGCCTGTTGGATGGTATAGAAGAGGAATTTAGTCAGTCTGCATGATTATGTAATTGAAGTGACATGTATAATGCCTTCTAGCCGGATTGTAGATCATTTGTCATGGCGGACCTTTTCGCTTCAACCTCGGGACCCGATAGTCCGGAGTGTATCCGAATACCCGCTCAGTTATATAAGAACCGGGGTATGCGTGGAGACCAGGCGTAGGGGTCATTAGTTCTTGAACAGACAAGTGCCCAACTAGTTATGTTATATTACATGGGTAGTAAGAAACATCTTCTAGGGAGAATAGTTCTGTTAAGGGTTGCTTTCCCTGGGTACGCATGCCCTAAAGTTCATGTCCGGACTGCGATAGGAAACGCAGGAAAAAACATCTGGGGGCACATATGGAAAATAAATAAAAATCATCTTTTGTTCACCGACCAAATATTCCCTTAAGAACGCTAGCTTTCGGCTTCACCTAGTCTGAGGTGCACATCCGGCTGACCCGGCAGTAACAATCGCAGAGGTGCTCCCCTTATGCCCTAGCCGCATTAACGAGAACGTAGGGCATAAATACAAGAGCCAGGCAACCCATCTTGGCCAAAACTTAAGTCATATCGATGCATATAATGGCGAAAAAAGGTACATGCGGAAGTATAACACATGTGCGGGGCACGAGGCCCAGATAAATAATTAAGCTTATGTGAAAGAAGCCCCCAGGTATGATGAGCGCGGCTAGCGCATCTATAATGTGCAAGCGAGGCACAAGTTGGCCCTTGAAGGCCTAGAGAAAGAATAAAAGAAAGAAAGAAAAACAAGACAGATAATGTATATGCAAAAAATGGACAGAGGAAGGAGATGAACATAGAGTCCGGCGCTAGGCATAGAATCTTTGGAGCCTGGCCGCGTTCCATGGGTTCGGCTCGAGTCGATTAGTCGATGCATCCCGCAGACGGTATGCCCCACTGGTCAGAACTTGGTAAATAATGACGGGACCATCCCATTTGGGCTCAAGCTTGTTCTTTTTCTTATCCGGCAGGCGTAGAACTAGTTCGCCAATGTTATAAGTTCGGGCCCGTACTTCTCTGCTTTGGTATCTGCGAGCCTGTTGCTGATAAAATGCGGAACGGACTTTTGCCACGTCGCGCTCCTCCTCCAGGGTGTCCAGACTGTCCTGTCGATCGAGCTCGGCTTCTCTTTCTTCGTACATGTGCACTCGAGGTGAGTCATGAATTATGTCACAGGGCAAGACTGCCTCTGCGCCGTACACCATAAAGAAGGGTCTATATCCAGTACTACGATTCGGCGTGGTCCGCAGCCCCCAGAGTACGGAGTCGAGCTCCTCTACCCAGTGCGTGTTAGACTCCGTTAAGGACCACACTAATCTAGGTTTAATGCCGCTCATTATAAGACCGTTTGCTCTCTCAACTTGGCCGTTGGTTTGTGGGTGATAAACTGAAGCATAATCGAGCTTGATGCCCATTTTGCTGCACCAGAGTTTTACCTCATCGGCCGTGAAGTTCGTGCTATTGTCAGTGATGATGCTGTGGGGGACGCCATAACGGTGTACGACCCCGGATATGAAGTCTATCACCGGTCCGGATTCGGCTATTTTAACAGGTTTGGCTTCTATCCATTTGGTGAATTTATCCACCATGACCAGTAAGTATTTTCTCTTGTGGGTTCCCCCTTTAAGGGGTCCAACCATGTCAAGCCCCCAAACCGCAAAGGGCCACGTAATGGGGATGGTTTGGAGGGCGGTGGGTGGCATGTGGCTTTGATTTGCAAAAAGCTAGCAACCGGCACAGCGTTGGACCAAGTCTTGTGCGTCTGCCTGGGCCGTCGGCCAATAGAATCATGTACGGAAGGCCTTGCTTACAAGAGCACGGGCTGCAGTGTGGTGACCGCCGAGTCTGGCGTGAATTTCTGCCAAAAGGTTCCGCCCTTCCTCTTCGGAGACGCACCTTTGAAGGACTCCGGTAGTGCATTTTTTATACAGTTCTCCCTCATGGACCATGTAGGCCTTAGATCGCTGCACTATGTAGCGTGCCTCATTTTGGTGCTCCGGAAGTTCCTGCCTAGTTAGGTAGGCGAGGAATGGTTCTATCCACGGGGCTATGATGGCCATTATTACATGGGATGAAGGTGTTGTTTCGGTGGCAGAGCTTCCGATCATGTCAGAGTGTTCGGTATCAAGTGTTGTGGCCGGGTCCGGACTAATATTGCCGGTGTCCCCCTCCCATACCACGGATGGCTTAAATAACCTCTCTAAAAAGATGTTGGGGGGGACCGCATCGCGTTTTGCGCCGATGCGGGCGAGGATATCCACCGCCTGATTGTTTTCCCGAGCCACATGGTGAAATTCGAGCCCCTCGAACTTAGCTGACATCTTTAGGATGGCGTTACGATAGGCCGGCATCTTCGGATCCTTGGCATCAAAGTCTCCATTTATTTGGGATATTGCGAGGTTCAAATCCCCACGCACCTCCAGGCGTTGAATGCCCATGGAAACTGCCATCCGAAGACCATGTAACAGGGCTTCGTATTCGGCTGCATTATTGGAGTCTGTATACAGTATCTGCAATACGTATTGAACTGTATCTCTGGTTGGGGACGTCAGGACGATGCCAGCCCCCAGTCCAGCCAGCATTTTGGAGCCGTCGAAGTGCATAATCCAATTGGAGTATGCGCCGTACTCTTTAGGGAGTTCGACTTCCATCCATTCGGCGACAAAGTCGGCCAATACTTGCGATTTAATGGCTCGCCGAGGTTTGTATGTTATGTCGAACGGGAGGAGCTCAATGGCCCATTTGGCAATCCGGCCTGTGGCATCGCGGTTGTTTATAATATCATTGAGTGGCACCTCTGAGGCTACTGTAATCGAACACTCTTGAAAGTTGTGTTGCAGTTTCGGGATGCCATGAATACCGCATAGGCTATCTTTTGATAATGTGGGTATCGTGATTTGCATGTAGTGAGGACAGTGGATACATAATATACCGGCTTTTGAAGAGGGAATTTATGTCCGTCCACTTCTCATTCGACGACGAGTACTACGCTTACAACTTGATGAGTTGCCGCAATGTATAATAGCATTGGTTCGCCGATGTTTGGCGCGGCTAGGATTGGGTTGGTTGCCAGTATGGCTTTTATTTCTTCCAATCCGGCTGTGGCAGCGTCCGTCCACTCGAAGTGTTCGGTGCGCCGAAGGAGGAGATAAAGGGGTAATGCCTTTTCTCCTAAGCGGGAGATAAAGCGGCTTAGAGCCGCCACACATCCAGTTAACTTCTGGATTTGTTTGAGGTCTGTCGGGGTAGCCAACTGTGACAAAGCTCGGATTTTGGCCGGATTAGCTTCAATACCTCTACTGGAGACAATGAAACCCAGGAGCTTTCCGGCTGGTACGCCAAAAATGCATTTTTCCGGATTGAGCTTGATGTCATATGTTCGGAGGTTGTCGAATGTGAGCCTCAAGTCGTCTATCAGAGGATCGACATGTTTGGTTTTGACGACCACATCGTCTACGTATGCCTCTACGGTTTTGCCGATTTGTTTCTCCAGACATGTCTGAATCATGCGCTGATATGTTGCGCCGGCGTTTTTGAGCCTAAAAGGCATTGTGTTGAAACAGAAGGGACCCTATGGTGTGATGAATGCCGTTGCGGCTTGGTCGGACTCCGCCATCTTGATTTGGTGGTAAGCGGAGTATGCGTCGAGGAAACACAATGACTCGTGTCCTACGGTAGCATCAATAATTTGATCGATGCGGGGGAGGGGGAAGGGATCCTTTGGGCAAGCTTTATTGAGGTCCTTGAAATCGACACAAAGGCGCCAGGATTTATCCTTCTTTGGTACCATCACCAGGTTTGCTAGCCAGTCCGGGTGTTTTATTTCTCTGATGAATCCGGCCTCCAATAACTTGGCTAGTTCCTCTCCCATGGCCTGTCTCTTAGGTTTGGAGAAACGCCGAAGAGCTTGCTTGACCGGCTTGAATCCCTTTAGGATGTTGAGGCTATGCTCAGCCAGCCTGCGTGGGATTCCTGGCATGTCTGAGGGATGCCAGGAGAATATGTCCCAATTCTCGCGCAGGAACTCCCGTAGTGCGGCGTCCACGGCGGGGTTTAACTGTGCCCCGATGGAGGTTGTTTTTGTAGGGTCCATTGGGTGGACTTGGAATTTGACTATTTCATCCGCTGGTTTAAAAGAGGTGGACTTGGATCTCTTGTCGAGTATCACGTCGTCCCTGTGCACTGTGGAGTGTAGCGTGGTTAATTCCTCGGTCGAGAGGGCTTCGGATAATGCCTTGAGGGCCAGTGCGGCTGTTTTGTTTTTGGCGCGAAGTGCTGTGTTCGGATCACTGGCGAGAGTGATGATTCCGTTGGGCCCGGGAATTTTGAGCTTCATGTACCCATAATGGGCTGCGGCTTGGAAGTGAAGGAAATATGCCCTAGAGGCAATAATAAAGTTATTATTATTTCCTTATATCATGATAAGTGTTTATTATTCATGCTAGAATTGTATTAACCGGAAACATAATACATGTGTGAATACATAGACAAACAGAGTGTCACTAGTATGCCTCTACTTGACTAGCTCATTGATCAAATATGGTTATGTTTCCTAACCATAGACATGAGTTGTCATTTGATTAATGGGATCACATCATTAGGAGAATGATGTGATTGACTTGACCCATTCCATTAGCATAGCACTTGATCCTTTAGTTTGTTGCTATTGCTTTCTTCATGACTTATACATGTTCCTATGACTATGAGATTATGCAACTTCCATTTACCGGAGGAACACTTTGTGTGCCACCAAACGTCACAACGTAACTGGGTGATTATAAAGGTGCTCTACAGGTGTCTCCGAAGGTACTTGTTGGGTTGGCGTATTTCGAGATTAGGATTTGTCACTCCGATTGTCGGAGAGGTATCTCTGGGCCCTCTCGGTAATGCACATCACTTAAGCCTTGCAAGCATTGCAACTAATGAGTTAGTTGCAGGATGATGTATTCCGGAACAAGTAAAGAGACTTTCCGGTAACGAGATTGAACTAGGTATTGAGATACCGACGATCGAATCTCGGGCAAGTAATATACCGATGACAAAGGGAACAACGTATGTTGTTATGCGGTTTGACCGCTAAATATCTTCGTAGAATATGTGGGAGCCAATATGAGCATCCAGGTTCCGCTATTGGTTATTGACCGGAGACGTGTCTCGGTCATGTCTACATTGTTCTCGAACCCGTAGGGTCCGCACGCTTAAGGTTTCGATGACAGTTATATTATGAATTTATGAGTTTTGATGTGCCGAAGGAGTTCAGAGTCCCGGATGAGATCGGGGACATGACGAGGAGTCTCGAAATGGTCGAGACGTAAAGATCGATATATTGGACGACTATATTCGGATATCAGAAAGGTTCCGAGTGATTCGGGTATTTTTCGGAGTATCGGAGAGTTACGGGAATTCGCCGGGGAGTATATGGGCCTTATTGGGCCATACGGGAATAGAGGAGAGAGGCCAAAAGGAAGGAGGCGCGCGCCCCCCTCTGGTCCGAATTGGACAAGGGGTGCAGCCCCCTTTTCCTTGTTCCTCTCCCCCGCTTTCCTTCTCTCCTACTCCAACCAGGGAAGGAGGAGTCCTACTCCCGGTGGGAGTAGGACTCCCCCATTGGCGCGCCCTCCTCCTAGGCCGGCCGCTTCCCCCTTGCTCCTTTATATACGGGGGCAGGGGGCACCCCATAGACACAACAATTGATCATTGATCTCTTAGCCGTGTGCAGTGCCCCCCCTCCACCATAATCATTGATAATATTGTAGCGGTGCTTAGGTGAAGCCCTTCGACGGTAGAACATCAAGATCCTCACCATGCCGCCGTGCTGACGGAACTCTTCCCCGACATTCTACTGGATCGGAGTCGTCATCGAGCTGAACGTGTGCTAGAACTCAGAGGTGTCGTAGTTTCGGTGCTTGATCGGTCGGGCCGTGAAGACGTACGACTACATCAACTGCGTTGTGCTAACGCTTCCGCTTCCGGTCTACGAGGGTACGTAGACAACACTCTCCCCTCTCATTGCTATGCATCACCATGATCTTGCGTGTGCGTAGGAATTTTTTTGAAATTACTACGTTCCCCAACAGTGGTATCAGAGCCAGGTTTTATGCGTTGATGTTGTGCACGAGTAGAACACAAGTGAGTTGTGGGCGATATAAGTCATACTGCTTACCAGCATGTCATACTTTGGTTCGGCGGTATTGTTGGATGAAGCGGTCCGGACCGACATTACGCATACGCTTACGCGAGACTGGTTTTACCGCCGTGCTATGCACACAGGTGACTAGCGGGTGTCAGTTTCTCCAACTTTAGTTGAACCGAGTGTGGTTACGCCCGGTCCTTGCGAGGGTTAAAACAACACCAACTTGACAGACTATCGTTGTGGTTTTGATGCGTAGGTAAGAACGGTTCTTGCTCAGCCCGTAGCAGCCACGTAAAACTTGCAACAACAAAGTAGAGGACGTCTAACTTGTTTTTGCAGGGCATGTTGTGATGTGATATGGTCAAGACGTGATGAGATATAAGTTTTTGTATGAGATGATCATGTTTTGTTGAAGTTATCGGCAACCGACAAAAGCCTTATGGTTATCTCTCTATTGCATAAGATGCAAGCGCCAAATAATTGCTTTACTTTATCGCTATGCGATAGCAATAGTTGCAAGAGCAATTGTTGGTGAGACAACCATGTGACGACACATTGATATAGATCAAGATTATGGAGATCATGGTGTCATGTTGGTGACGATGGAGATCATGACGATGCTTTGGAGATGGAGATCAAAGGCACAAGATGATGATGGCCATATCATGTCACATATTTTGATTGCATGTGATATTTATTTTTTATACATCTTATTTTGCTTAGTTCAACGGTAGCTTTATAAGATGATCTCTCACTAATTATCAAGGTACAAGTGTTCTCCCTGAGTATGCACCGTTGCGAAAGTTCTTCGTGCTGAGACACCACGTGATGATCGGGTGTGATAGGCTCTACGTTCAAATACAACGGGTGCAAAACAGTTGCACACATGGAATACTCAGGTTAAACTTGACGAGCCTAGCATATAACAGATATGGCCTCGGAACATGGAGACCGAAAGGTCGAGCGTGAATCATATAGTAGATATGATCAACATAGTGATGTTCACCATTGAAACTACTCCATCTCACGTGATGATCAGACATGGTTTAGTTGATATGGATCACGTGATCACTTAGAAGATTAGAGGGATGTTTGTCTAAGTGGGAGTTCTTAAGTAATATGATTAATTGAACTTTTATTTATCATGAACTTAGTCCTGGTAGTATTAGCATATCTATGTTGTGGATCAATAGCTCGCGATGTTGCTCCCAATTTATTGTGTTCCTAGAGAAAAATTATATTGAAAAATGTTAGTAGCAATGATGCGGATTGGATCCGTGATCTGAGGATTATCCTCATTGCTGCACAGAAGAATTATGTCTTTGATGCACCGCTAGGTGACAGACCTATTGCAGGAGTAGAGGCGGACGTTATGAACATTTGGCTAGCTCAATATGATGACTACTTGATAGTTTAGTGCACCATGCTTAACGGCTTAGAATCGGGACTTCAAAGACGTTTTGAATGTCATGGACCATATGAGATGTTCCAGGAGTTGAAGTTAATATTTCAAGCACATACCCGAGTTGAGAGATATGAAGTCTCCAACAAGTTCAATAGCTAAAAGATGGAGGAGAATAGCTCAAGCAGTGAGCATGTGCTCAGATTGTCTGGGTACTACAATCACTTGAATCAAGTGGGAGTTAATCTTCCAGAGAAAATAGTGATTGACAGAATTCTCTAGTCACCATCACCAAGTTAGTAGAACTTCGTGATGAACTATGATATGCAAGGGATAACGGAAACGATTCCCAAGCTCTTCGTAATGCTGAAATCAACGAAGGTAGAAATCAAGAAAAATATCAAGTGTTGATGGTAGACAAGATCACTAGTTTCAAGAAAAGGGCAAAGGGAAGAAGGGGAACTTCAAGAAGAACGACAAGCAAGTTGCTGCTCAAGTGAAGAAGCCCAAGTCTGGTCCTAAGCCTGAGACTAAGTGCTTCTACTGCAAAGGGACTGGTCACTGGAAGCGGAACTGCCCCAAGTATTTGGAGGATAAGAAGGATTGCAAAGTGAACAAAGGTATATTTGATATACAGATTATTGATGTGTATTTTACTAGTGTTCGTAGCAAGCCCTCGGTATTTGATACTGGTTCAGTTGCTAAGAGTAGTAACTCGAAATGGGAGTTGCAGAATGAACATAGACTAGTTAAGGGTGAAGTGACGATGTGTGTTGGAAGTGGTTCCAAGATTGATATGATCATCATTGCACACCCCCTGATACTTTTGGGATTAGTGTTGAACCTAAATAAGTGTTATTTGGTGTTTGCGTTGAGCATGAATATGATTTGATCATGTTTATTGCAATACGGTTATTCATTTAAGTAAGAGAATAAATTGTTGTTCTGTTTACATGAATAAAACCTTATATGGTTACACACCCAATGAAAATGGTTCGTTGGATCTCGATCGTAGTGATACACATATTCATAATATTGAAACCAAAAGATGCAAAGTTAATAATGATGGTGCAACTTATTTGTGGCACTGCCGTTTAGGTCATATTGGTGTAAAGCGCATAAAGAAAATCCATGCTGATGTGCTTTTGGAATCACTTGATTATGAATCAGTTGATGCTTGCGAACCATGCCTCATGGGCAAGATGACTAAGACTCCGTTCTCCGGAACAATGGAGCGAGCAATAGATTTGTTGGAAATCATACATACTGATGTATGTGGTCCGATGAATATTGAGGCTTTTGGCAGGTATCATTATTTTCTGATCTTCACAGATGATTTGAGCAGATATGAGTATATCTACTTGACGAAACACAAGTCTGAAACATTTGAAAAGTTCAAAGAATTTCAGAGTGAAGTGGAGAATCACCGTAACAAAAATAAAAGTTTCTACGATATGATCGCACAAGTAAAATATTTGAGTTACGAGTTTGGCCTTCAGTTAAAAACAAATGTGAAATAGTTTCACTACTCACGCCACCTGGAACACCACAGTGTAATGGTGTGTCCGAATGTCATAACCATACTTTATTAGATATGGTGCGATCTATGATGTTTCTTACCGATCTACCACTATCGTTTTGGGGTTATGCATTAGAGACAGCTGCATTCATGTTAAATAGGGCACCTTCTAAATCCGTTGAGATGACACCGTATGAACTATGGTTTGGCAAGAAACCTAAGCTATCATTTCTTAAAGTTTGAGGTTGCAATGCTTATGTGAAAAAAGTTTCAACCTGATAAACTCTAACCCAAATCAGAGAAGTGCGTCTTCATAGGATACCCAAAAGAAAATGTTGGGTACACCTTCTATCACAGATCCGAAGGCAATATATTCGTTGCTTTGAATGGATCCTTTCTAGAAAAGGAGTTTCTCTCGAAAGAAGTGAGTGGGAGGAAAGTAGAACTTGATGAGGTAACTGTACCTGCTCCCTTATTGGAAAGTAGTTCATCACAGAAATCTGTTCCTGTGACCACTACACCGACTAGTGAGGAAGCTAATGATGATGATCATGTAACTTCAGATCAAGTTACTACCGAACCTCGTAGGTAAACCAGAGTGAGATCCGCACCAGAGTGGTACGGTAATCCTGTTCTGGAGGTCATGTTACTTGAGCATGACGAGCCTACGAACTATGAGGAAGCGATGATGAGCCCAGATTCCGCGAAATGGCTTGAGGCCATGAAATCTGAGATGAGATCCATGTATGAGAACAAAGTATGGACTTTGATTGACTTGCCCAATGATCGGCGAGCCATTGAGATTAAATGGATCTTCAAGAGGAAGACGGACGCTGATAGTAGTGTTACTATCTACAAAGCTAGAATTGTCGCAAAAAGGTTTTCAACAAGTTCAAGGTGTTGACTACGATGAGAGTTTCTCACTCGTATCTATGCTTAAGTCTGTCTGAATCATGTTAGCAATTGCCGCATTTTATGAAATCTGGAAAATGGATAAACAAAACTGCATTCCTTAATGGATTTATTAAAGAAGAGTTGTATATGATGCAACCAGAAGGTTTTGTCAATCCTAAAGGTACTAACAAAATATGCAAGCTCCAGCGATCCATCTATGGACTGGTGCAAGCATCTCGGAGTTGGAATATATGCTTTGATAAGTTGATCAAAGCATATAATTTTATACAGACTTGCGGTGAAGCCTGTATTTACAAGAAAGTGAGTGGGAGCACTACAGCATTTCTGATAAGTATATGTGAAAGACATATTGTTGATCAGCGATAATGTAGAATTATTCTGCAAAGCATAAAGGAATGTTTGAAAGGAGTTTTTCAAAGAAAGACCTCGGTGAAGCTGCTTACATATTGAGCATCAAGATCTATAGAGATAGATCAAGACACTTAATAAGTTTTTCAATGAGTACATACCTTGACAAGATTTTGAAGTAGTTCAAAATGGAACAGTCAAAGAAGGAGTTCTTGCATGTGTTACGAAGGTGTGAAGTTGAGTAAGACTCAAAACCCGACCACGACAGAAGATAGAGAGAGAATGAAAGTCATTCCCTATGCCTCAGCCATAGGTTCTATAAAGTATCCCATGCTATGTACCAGACCTATTGTATACCCTATCCTGAGTTTGGCAAGGGAGTAAAATAGTGATCTAGGAGTAGATCACTGGACATTGGTCAAAATTATCTTTAGTGGAATAAGGATATGTTTCTCGATTATGGAGGTGACAAAAGGTTTGTCATAAAGGGTTACGTCGATGCAAGTTTTAACACTGATCCAGATGACTCTAAGTCTCAATCTGGATACATATTGAAAGTGGGAGCAATTAGCTAGAGTAGCTCCATGTAGAGCATTGTTGACATAGAAATTTGCAAAATACTTACGGATCTGAATGTGGCAGACCCGTTGACTAAACTTCTCTCATAAGCAAAACATGATCACACCTCAGTACTCTTTGGGTGTTAATCACATAGCGATGTGAACTAGATTATTGACTCTAGTAAACCCTTTGGGTATTGGTCACATGTCGACGTGAACTATGGGTGTTAATCACATGGTGATGTGAACTATTGATGTTAAATCACATGGCGATGTGAACTAGATTATTGACTCTAGTGCAAGTGGGAGAGTGAAGGAAATATGCCCTAGAGGCAATAATAAAGTTATTATTTATTTCCTTATATCATGATAAGTGCTTATTGTTCATGCTAGAATTGTATTAACCGGAAACATAATACATGTGTGAATACATAGACAAACAGAGTGTCACTGGTATGCCTCTACTTGACTAGCTCGTTGATCAAAGATGGTTATGTTTCCTAACCATAGACATGAGTTGTCATTTGATTAACGGGATCACATCATTAGGAGAATGATGTGATTGACTTGACCCATTCCGTTAGCATAGCACTTGATCGTTTAGTTTGTTGCTATTGCTTTCTTCATGACTTATACATGTTCCTATGACTATGAGATTATGCAACTCCGTTTATCGAAGGAACACTTTGTGTGCCACCAAATGTCACAACGTAACTGGGTGATTATAAAGGTGCTCTATAGGTGTCTCCGAAGGTACTTGTTGGGTTGGCGTATTTCGAGATTAGGATTTGTAACTCCGATTGTCGGAGAGGTATCTTTGCGCCCTCTCGGTAATGCACATCACTTAAGCCTTGCAAGCATTGCAACTAATGAGTTAGTTGCAGGATGATGTATTACGGAATGAGTAAAGAGACTTGCCGGTAATGAGATTGAACTAGGTATTGAGATACCGACGATCAAATGTCGGGCAAATAACATACCGATGACAAAGGGAACAACGTATGTTGTTATGCGGTTTGACCGATAAAGATCTTCGTAGAATATGTGGGAGCCAATATGAGCATCCAGGTTCCGCTATTGGTTATTGATCGGAGACGTGTATCGGTCATGTCTACATTGTTCTCGAACCCGTAGGGTCCGCACGCTTAAGGTTTCGATGACAGTTATATTATGAATTTATGAGTTTTGATGTGCCGAAGGAGTTCGGAGTCCCGGATGAGATCGGGGACATGACGAGGAGTCTCGAAATGGTCGAGACGTAAAGATCGATATATTGGATGACTTATTCGGACATCGGAAAGGTTCCGAGTGATTCGGGTATTTTTCGGAGTATCGGAGAGTTACGGGAATTCGCCGGGGAGTATATGGGCCTTATTGGGCCATACGGGAATAGAGGAGAGAGGCCAAAAGGAAGGAGGCGCGCGCCCCCCCCCCTCTGGTCCGAATTGGACAAGGGGTGCAGCCCCCTTTTCCTTGTTCCTCTCCCCCCCTTTCCTTCTCTCCTACTCCAACAAGGGAAGGAGGAGTCCTACTCCCGGTGGGAGTAGGACTCCCCCCTTGGCGCGCCCTCCTCCTAGGCCGGCCGCCTCCCCCCTTGCTCCTTTATATACGGGGGCAGGGGGCACCCCATAGACACAACAATTGATCATTGATCTCTTAGCCGTGTGCGGTGCCCCCCTCCACCATAATCCTCGATAATATTGTAGCGGTGCTTAGGCGAAGCCCTGCGACGGTAGAACATCAAGATCCTCACCATGCCGTCGTGCTGACGGAACTCTTCCCTGACATTTTGCTGGATTGGAGTCCGGGGATCATCATTGAGCTGAACGTGTGCTAGAACTCGGAGGTGTCGTAGTTTTGGTGCTTGATCGGTCGGGCCGTGAAGACGTACGACTACATCAACCGCGTTGTGCTAACGCTTCCGCTTCCGGTCTACGAGGGTACGTAGACAACACTCTCCCCTCTCGTTGCTATGCATCACCATGATCTTGCGTGTGCGTAGGAATTTTTTTGAAATTACTACGTTCCCCAACAGGAAGATCTTGAACGCCTCACGTCCTAAAAGGGCGTGGTATCCACTGCTGAATGGGGCCACTTGAAATGTAATTTCTTCGGACCTATAGTTCTCTGGCATACCGAATACCACATCTAGTGTGATTTTCCCAGCGCATCGTGCTTCCTGACTGGGTATGATTCCTCTGAAGGTTGTGCTACTTTGCTCAATGCGTTTCCAGTCTATTTCTATTTTTTGAAGAGTTTCCTCATAGATGAGGTTTAATCCGCTGCCGCCGTCCATGAGTACTTTGGTGAGTCAAAAACCGTCCACGATTGGACTGAGGACCAGTGCGGCTGGTGCTCGGGCTGTTCGGAATTTAGGTTCGTCACTGGCATTGAAGGTAATAGCCGTGTCACTCCATGGATTTATTGTTGCTACGTGGCAGATTTCGGCCATGATGCGGAGTGTTCGCTTGCGCCTATTATTTGACGCGAAGGTCTCAAAGACTGTTAACACCATATTGTTATCCACGGGATGGTGCTCTGTGGCATTTGGGATAAGAAGATCCTCACCACTTTTGGCCACCTGCCGGAGTATCCAACATGCTCTAAGGCTGTCCGCTGGTATTGTATCCGCTGTGCTATGAATTTTGCAGGGTCTGTTAAGACATCCCTCCAATACGGTTCCATGCCCTGTAGAGGGTTTTTGCTTCTTTGTAATGAACTCGGGTGTCTTATGATAGTGCACCCTTTTACCTCAGACTGGGTGCATATACGGAGCTGGATTATCCCAAAATTTCGTTTTGGTTTTCCAGGCACTTTCCATCGCACAGTACTTTCGTACTATGGATGCCAAGTCGGCGAAGCGTGATATGTCACGGCGACTTATGGCGTTTAGGATTCCCTTGTCCGTGCAGTTATTGCAGAAAAGTGAGACTGTGTCTTCCTCATGGCAGTCCTTAACCTTGTTCATCACAAGGAGGAATCTGGCCCAATAATGATGTACTGTTTCATGGGGCTCTTGCCTGATGTGGGAAAGATCTTTTATGTCTGGCTGGGTGGGTGGATTTGAGTCCGGACCCCTACCTGATCTGAGACCCAGGGGCCGAGGGGTTTCCGATCTTGGAAGTTCGAATTCCGATATGTTGCCCAATGAGTCTGGCCCGCTGCCTGACTCTAGGTTCAGGGTTTGGGTGATGTCCTCCCGTAAACGGGTATCCCACTCAGAGAGCTCAGGAATTCAGACATAGTTAGCCTTCAAGATAGAGGGAGAATCGCCGCATTGTTCCTCCACCACCGCAACATGATGGGTGACCGGTGGAGAGTTAATCTCCCTTCGATCGGGTTTAAGCCCAATCCGATCATAGTCTGTAGCGACTCCCAAGGTGGAAATGCGATCCAAGAGTTCGTTTAGGGAGGAGAGCTCCATTGGATCCATCTGCTCGGCGAATTCTGAGCTAACGTGGAGGCTGTTTTTGATGACCCGAGAAGTCATCGTCGGTGCAGCGGCCGAACAGGCGGTCATGACAAAACTGCCTAGCCGAAGAGTTTGGCCGAAAGCCAGAGCTCCCACGGCGGTAATGTTGTTTTTAACAACGAGATGAGGCATCCTTCCTTATGGTGACGTCACAGAGGAACTCTCAATGAAAGCACCAATGTCGGTGTCAAAATCGGCGGATCTCGGGTAGGGGGTCCCGAACTGTGCATCTAAGGCGGATGGTAACAGGAGGCAGGGGACACAATGTTTTACCCAGGTTCGGGCCCTCTTGATGGAGGTAAAACCCTACGTCCTGCTTGATTTATTCTTGATGATATGAGTATTACAAGAGTTGATCTACCACGAGATCGGAGAGGCTAAACCCTAGAAGCTATCCTATGGTATGATTGTCTGTTGTCCTACGGACTAAAACCCTCCGGTTTATATAGACACCGGAGGGGGCTAGGGTTACACAAGGTCGGGCACAAAGGAGGAGATATACATATCCGTATTGCCTAGCATGCCTTCCACGCCAAGTAGAGTCCCATCACGACACGAGACGAAGTCTTCAATCTTGTATCTTCATAATCTAACAGTCCGGCCAAAGGATATAATCCGGCTGTCCGGATACCCCCTAATCCAGGACTCCCTCAAAGACTATGACAAGAGAATACATCGCGTGAAGACTATGGAGCATGAAGACTTAGTTGTTTCGTCATTTCCTTTTCTTCTTTGTTGAGTCATAGGAACCACCGTATTGTTAAGTGGGGTCCAAGTGAACCAGTCAGAATGACTGAAGTGATGCTTAACCAAAATCCTATGTCTTCGAGCGAAGACAATGAGAGCAAATCTTATCCAGAGTTGGATAAGTCAGCTTTTCTTGTAGCCCAAGTAAAGTTGTCGTGTGTGTTTGAAATCTGACCGTTGGAACACGTGTCAGTTCCTTAGTGACCCAGGGTCATTTCGGACAGATCAAGTCGGGTTGCCTAGTGGCTATAAATAGCCCACCCCCTACACCATAAATTGGTTGGCTGCTCAGAGTTAGTGCACGACTTTTGTCATTTGAGAGCATCCCACCTCGAAGCCTTTGAGAGAGAAATCCTTGCGAGGACAAAGCCCTAAACACCTAGAGCCAAAGAGTGTTAGGCATCACTAAAGTCTTCCTGTCTGTGTGATCTGAAGACTTATTACACTCTAGGACTGTGAATCCTCCAGCCAGTTAGGCGTCGCATTCTGAGCATCCAAGAGTCATTGTGGATCACCGGTGAACGAAGTCTGTGAAGGTTTGGAAGTCTACCTTGAATACTTACCGGAGTGATTGGGCGAGGACTGGGTGTCCTTAGCTCAAGGGGAATAAGGTGAAGACGCGGTCTTCTGAGTTAAATCTCAGCCTCCCTAACTAGACGTACAGTTGTCACAACAACTGGAACTGGTCCAACAAATCATTGTCTTCAACGAGCTACTAGTTCTATCCTTCCCATCTCTTTATTTTCAGTTGGTCCTTGTGAAGTCATTGCATGTCTGCATTATGTTCTGTCTTCACTGAGTGACTGCTTGTTCTGATTGGCTTCATACTATCTTCCATCCTGATCCATACTGCCTAGCTGCTATTAGTCTTTGTGCTTTCACTTGATTGAATACTTGACTATGGCTTGCCTAGTGTAGTCTACCTTCCGCTGCATGGTAATAGGTTTATTTCTATCATTTGTCTTCGAAACTTCCATGATTTGAAGACTTTCATAAAAATTGCCTATTCACCCCCCCTCTAGTCGATCACTAGCACTTTCACCCTCGTACCTGCACAAAACAAATAACTCCTCGCAACCAACGCGATAAGGGGTTGTTAATCCCTTCACGGTCACTTACGAGAGTGAGATCTGATAGATATGATAGAATAATATTTTTGGTATTTTTGTGATAAATATGCAAAGTAAAATAAAAGCAAAGTAAAAACAAAGGAAATAACTAAGTATTGGAAGGTTAATATGATGAAGATAGACCCGGGGGCCATAGGTTTCACTAGTGGCTTCTCTCAAGAGCATAAGTATTTTACGGTGAGGGAACGAATTACTGTTGAGCAATTGACATAATTGAGCATAGTTATGAGAATATCTAGGTATGATCATGTATATAGGCATCACGTCCGAGACAAGTAGACCGACTCCTCCCTGCATCTACTACTATTACTCCACTCATCGACCACTATCCAGCATGCATCTAGAGTATTAAGTTCATGAAAACAGAGTAACGCCTTAAGCAAGATGACATGATGTAGAGGAATAAATTCATGCAATATGATAAAAAAATATCTTGTTATCCTCGATGGCAACAATACAATACGTCCCTTGCTGCCCCTACTGTCAATGGGAAAAGACACCGCAAGATTGAACCCAAAGCTAAGCACTTCTCCCATTGCAAGAAATATCAATCTAGTAGGCCAAACAAAACTGATAATTCGAAGAGACTTACAAAGATAACCAATCATACATAAAAGAATTGAGAGAAGATTCAAATATTGTTCATAGATAATCTTGATAATAAACCCACAATTCATCGGTCTCAACAAACACACCGCAAAAAGAAGAGTACATCGAATAGATCTCCACAAGAGAGGGGGAGAACATTGTATTGAGATCCAAAAAGAGAGAAGAAGCCATCTATGTAATAACTATGGACCCAAAGGTCTGAGGTAAACTACTCACACTACATCGGAGAGGCTATGGTGTTGATGTAGAAGCCCTCCGTGATGGATGCCCCCTCCGGCGAAGCTCCGGAACAAGCCCCAAGATTGGATCTCCTGGATACAGAAAGTTGCGGCGGTGGAATTAAGGTTTTGGCTCCGTATCTGATCGTTTGGGGGTACGTAGGTATATATAGGAGGAAGGAGTACGTCGGTGGAGCAACAGGGGGCCCACGAGGGTGGAGAGCGCGCCTGGGGGGGGGAGGCGCGCCCCCTACCTCGTGGCTTCCTCCTTTATTTCTTGACGTAGGGTGCAAGTCTCCTAGGTCTTGTTCGTTCCAAAAATCACGTTCCCAGAGGTTTCATTCCATTTGGACTCCATTTGATATTCCTTTTCTTCGAAACCCTAAAATAGGCAAAAAAAACAGCAATTCTGGGCTGAGCCTCCAGTTAATAGGTTAGTCCCAAGAATAATATAAAAGTGGATAATAAAGCCCAATAATGTCCAAAACAGTAGATAATATAGCATGGAGCAATAAAAAATTATAGATACGTGGGAGACGTATCAAGCATCCCCACGCTTAATTCCTGCTCGTCCTCGAGTAGGTAAATGATAAAAAAGATAATTTTTGACGCGGAGTGCTACTTGGCATAATTTCAATGTAATTCTTCTTAATTGTGGTATGAATATTCAGATTCGAAAGATTCAAGATAAAAGTTCATATTGACATAAAAATAATAATACTTAAAGCATACTGCCGGGGTGCTGATCCACGGGCACCTATGGGACCGGCGGGCCGGGTCCCTTTCGGTTCGGCGGGGGCGGAGATCGTGCAAAGAGCAAATCGAGGCGAAGCACGCGAGCGATTTACCCAGGTTCGGGCCGCACGGATGCGTAAAACCCTACTCCTGCTTTATGGTTTTGTATTGATTTCTAGCTCGGGAGCGCGGAGTGCTACAGTACACACCAGCAGCCAGCAAGACCGAGCGTGAGTGTTCGAACTGGCTAACCCCCGTCTACGTTGCACACGGGCCTCCTTTTATATGCTCAAGGGGCTACCGACAGGTGGCAACGGAGGTAAAGGGCAAAAATGGAAAGGTGCTGTGGTAGGCACAGCTACCTGCTACAGTGTATCATACCTAACCCTGATGGCAGGGGACAAGGGTCTTAAATGCCCGTCTGTGTCGCCTAAACAGTGCAAAAAGGGACCGCCAGGGACGCCACCGTTCGCCACGATGGCGATCTTGTCAGTGCCGCTTGCCACTGCACGTCCCTAGCTGCACAGCCTTCCGCCACGTACGCCTGGAAGGGCCCCAGAGCGACACGTTGGTGGATGTGCTGGAGCGCGGGCGCGGAGAGGTGGCTTGCCGCGGCGAGCGCCTTGCCGCGGTCGTTGTCTTGTCGCGTCCGGGAGCTTGTCGCTCACCGGGTCTTGCCGGAACGCGTGGTGCGCCGCGGCAAGTTCCTTGAAATGCCTTGAGTGGCCTTCCCGGCAAGCTCCTCTTGCCGGGGTCTTGTCTTCTTGACTTGGACACTTTGTTCTTGAATGGCTCCAAAGGAACCACGGAGGATCTTGGCGGTCACCCGGCAAGCCTTGCCGCGGGATGCTGCGACTGCCCGTGCACAAGTTCGGGATACTAGGGTACCCCTACTCTAGTACACCGACAGGAGCCCCCGGGCCTGGGCCATACATGGTGCCGAGCGCTGTTGGGCCAGGCCCAAAACAGGGCACGGGCACGCGCGGCCTAGGTTACGCCGTATCTCACTCCGTATCCACCGCGCCCTCCCCGAACGGCACGCGTTGAATGCGGCGTCGTGGGAGAGGTCGTGGGGGTTTCTTTATTCGGAAATGCGGAACGTCCGCCCCCTCCCCCTTTATAAGCAGGGGAAACAGGGGCAGTTGGCCCACTCGCCCGTTGTCGTTCCCAATCTCAGAAATCTCCGCCGCTCCCTTGCCTCCCCAAAGCTGAGAGAGAGAGAGCAGCGCTCCGCCCCCCATCGCCACTAGCACCACCAACGCCGTCGACCTCCTCCACTACTACCGCCATGGCTCCAAAAGCCGACAAGGGGAAGACCGTGAAGACGACTGAGGCGCAGCGGCTCGCGGCGCTGCGGAAGGAGCGGTCCGTTTTCCCTCCCAAGCTCGGCGCGAAGGAGCTGAGGGAGAACTACTATCTGTTCTGGTCGGCGGAGACGCGCGCGCATCCGCGCACAAAGGTTCTCCCCGCCGCCGCTTGGAAGAAGGCTCTGAATGGGTACCCCTTCTTCGCATTGTTCTTCTATTGCAGGCTCTGCCCGCCCTTCTCTGATTTCTTCTGCGACATCATGAACACCTATGGATTCCATCTCCTTGACTTCACCCCCAACGCCGTCCTGACAATGGCAGTTTTCGCACACCTCTGCGAAAACTTTGTCGGAGTCCTTCCCAACGTAGCCCTCTTCTGCCACTTTTTCATACCCCGAGTAGAGAGAGGAGAGCCTCTATCCGGCGGGATTGCCTGGATCTCAAGGCCCGGCAAGAAAGAGACCTATCTGGAGGGAGAATTCCGCGGCAAGTGGGAGGAGTGTAGAGCTGATTGGTGCTGGATTGATGAGGAGAGCCCGCAGCCATTCACCGTCCGATGCCGAACCCCAGTAGCACGCGGCAGCGATTGGAGTGACATGGCTCCAGAGGACGCCAGGCTGAAGATTGCCGTCACCAGGATCCTGCGCCTGAGGCTTGCCGAGCTTACTGTTGGCGCTGTTGGCGCAGACTTCCTTCGCCGCCGCATCTCCCCCCTGTAGGAACGGGGGAGGCCCACTTGGGAGTTCAAGAACGCGGCAGACATCATGAGGCTGCGGCCAGGCCTCAATTACAACTTCACAGTCCTGGAGCTCAACGCGATGCTGCAGGAGCTGTTCAAATATGACCCCCAGCATCCCGAGGTGTTCAGGTTGCCGGGGGGCGTCGTGCCTTTGTGCAACAATTCCGCGCTCGACCGCATCCGTGCAATGATGCCGGAGTGCGACTCGAACGGGATTGTGCCAACTTGGCAGGAGCCTGCAGACGAGGTCGTGCAGCAATTCTTCGACGACTTGGTGGAAGTGCCAATCCATCTCGACGAGAAGGACGGCCTCACCCGCGACACCACGGATGCGGAGATGGCGCTCATCGCCACTAGGCTGGAGGAGGCAGCGGCAGCCGCAGCCGCGGGCGAGTTCGGGTTCACTGTGGAGGACGCCGATGCAGCAGAAGCGGCAAGCCGTGCCGAGCGAGGGGAGCCTGCCGGCAAGAAGGGGCTTGCCAGGCAAGACACCGAGCCGAGCGAGCCCGCCAAGGACGCGAGCGGCTCGTTGCAAATCGACTCTTCTTCCACCTCGTCTTCAGACAGCCCACCAAAAGCAGAGCCTCCATCCCCACCAAGAAGGCGTCTCCGCAAGGTTGGTGATGTGGCGGAGCGGCAAGCGGGCCAACAGTCGCCACGCCGCGTGACACGCTCGACCACGGCAAACACCGTTGCCGCGGGAGCGCCTCATGCTACGACGGCAACTGGAGCGGAGTCTAGCCGGACCACCGCTTCAGTCCCTGCCACTACTCACACCGCGCCGACAGCCGGAGCGGGGTCGTCTCAGACCGCCGCCACTGCTCCCGCCAAGCGGCCAAGGGAAGCTTCTCCTCCGCCTCCTCGCTCCGGGCGCGCGCCAGGCTTCGACTTCTCCGTGTTAAGCTCCGACGAGGAAGAAGAAGAAGAGTAAGCTTCTCTTGTTGTACTTGCATTTCTTCAACTCTTGCTGTTGGTCTTGTTTCTCACTTGCTTTTCCCTGAATCTGTTCCTCTTTAGGACTCTGGCCCAGAGAGCGGCAAAGAGAGCTAAGGCCCCGGTGATCATCATCGAGGACGAGCCCACTGTGACAACAGGTGGCGCGCCCGAGACAACCTTGCTGGAGCCGGCGACTTTCCTCCATGGCAGCCCCCAGTGTAAGTCTGTGAATTATTTTCCGTGGCGAGGCGCGCATGGGTACTTGTCTTTGCTGATATCTGCTTGTTGACTTGTGTAGGAGCCGAGCAGCCCCACCAAGAGCCAAGGGAGAATCCCCCGACAAGGGAGAATTCTCCGGCAAGGGAAGGCTTCCCGGTGAGGGAGAAGTCTCCGGCAAGGGAGGGTTCTCCGGCGAGGGACAGCGCCAGCGGCCCCCCGACGACGGAGACCACAACCGCAGAGCCTGGTGCAGGTACTCCCCTTGCTTCAAAACTTCTCTTGGATCCTTCTTTTCTTGATCTTTATGGGTTTCTACTGGATTCTGTTTGACTCTTCTCCCCTTTTCCGGCTGTCAGATCCATCTGCTATGGAGCAGATGGAGACAGAGGTCGCCGCCGATGAAGCAGCCGGTGCTGGAGACGCCACCGGCGCAGAGGCCGCCAAGGCTGACGCCGCAGCAACTGGCGAGGAATCTGGCGATCGTACTGACGGCCCTGAGGCCGCAGGAGCGCCAGGCGCTACGCCGACCGCCGACCCATCCGCCGAAGCCGCAGCGCCAAGTTCCAAGGAGCCCCAGCCGGGCGTTTATTTGAAGGCCGGCGACGACGTCGTCATCAATCTTCCCTGGGCATCAAGCTCCAGAGCGCCGGTCGAGGGGGAGGTCTTCGACGGAGAAGTGCTCGCCTCCGCGGGGCTGAAGCTGGTCGACGCGCCAAGCAGCAGCAGCAACGAGCCCGAAGAAGAGCGGCTGCTACGCAGGTTGATGTCACTCTACCGCGCGCGACAAGCCAAGCTGGAGTCCCGCGAGGCGCTTGTCGCGAAGGCGGGAGCAGACATTGAAAAGCGCGCGGAAGAGCTCAGGGGTTTCCACCGGGAAGCCCTCCGATCCCTGGCGGAGGAGCGGGAGCAGCTCGCTGAAGCGCGGAAGGTCTTTCTCCTCGAGAAGGCTGAAGCCGAAGAGCGCCAGCGACTTGCCGCTGTGAAGCTAGCCGCGGAAGAGGGCGAGCTGGCGCAGCGGAAGGTCAATCTCGACGCCCACGAGGAGGAGCTTGCCTCGCGCGAGGAGAAGCTTGGCGGAGCCCTCAAGCAAGCGGAGGACACTGCCGCCGCCGCCGAGGCCGCCAAGGATGAGTTGAAGACGAAGGTGGCGCGGCTGGAGGCCGATCTCTCCGAGAAGGGCAAGGAGCTCAGCGTCGCCAAGGCCTCCAACGTGGATCTTGAGTTGAAGCTAACCACTTTGACCAAGACTTTGGACAGCGCCAAGAAGCGGGAGGCGGCCTTGAAGGAGGAAATCAAGGCCGACAAGGCGCTGCTGGAGAGCGCTGCCACCGCTCAGAACACCTTCAGGGAGACTGTGACGCACTGGACGGAGAGTCTGGTGAACGCCGCCACAGATATCGACAAGGAGCTGGCGCAGCTGGGGATGGAAGATCTTGGGTATCCCTCCGACGACAACCTCCAGCCCAGCGCCAAGCTCGTCCTATTCTTCAAGGGCGTGGCGACGGCCCTTCAGCGACTCCGAGAGAGGATCCCCAAGCAACTAGCTGACGAGTCGCGCGAGATCTGCGCAGGAGCCCTCGAGAAAGTGTTAATGAAGGTGGCCTTCCGCAATCCGGGCCTCCGCCTCACCAACATCCTCAGGTCCTTGCCGCCAGAAGCTGATCTGGAGGAGATCAAGGCCCTTGTCGCACCCATTGTGGACAAGGTGAGCGGGATCAAGCGGGTCGAAGGAGATCGCGTAGATTAGGCCGCTCATTTCTTCTTTTCTTGTCGCTGCCCATCATGTCATGAAAACAATCTGTTAGAGCTGCGACAAGCTATCTTTGTAATGTAACTTGATTGTGGGCAATGATTGCAACGTTACTCCCTTTACTTGATTCCTCCCTTTGTATGTTTTTGCCCTACGCTTTTAGGGAACTTGCCGGTGCAGGCACCTGAGCCGCGAGCGCTGAGTGCGGAACGTCAGCAGCCTGCTGGCGGTGCCGCTACCGGCAAGAAACCTTGTCGCAACTAGTTGCAGCTCACTTAAGTTGCTGAGCGAACTCGAAACAAAGTAAGGGCGCTAGCGGCTCACTTAAGTTGCTGAGCGGACTCGAAGCAAAGTAAGGGCGCTAGCAGCTCACTTAAGTTGTTGAGCGGACTCGAAACAAAGTAGGGGCGCAACTAGCTATGAGTTGGTTCCTCCGCGCACAGGTTTCCCATACAAAGTGTGGTCGTTCAAGGGAGATAACTTAAAATTTAAAAAATTCGATTGCTCAAACTTTGGCAACTTAGCTTTTCTGTTGTTTGCTTCCCGGCAAGGCGAAACTTTCTTGAACGACGCCTGGCCCATACCATCCATCGTCTTCTCCTTTCCCCCCCGGCAAACTTGTGGGCGAGGGGAACCTTGCTTTCAAAAGGAAGAAGAGACAATACAGATATGGAGCTTTATGGCTCGTTATTTCTTACCGTGGAGTAGGTGCTGCACAAAGTGTCAGATCATATATGCCAGAAAATAGAAAGCATAAAATTGACAAAATGTGCGGAGCACATGAGCTTTACTTATGCACGGGATCTGCGCCCGGCTTTGTACAAAGGATTACATGCAACAGCGGCAAGACTTGTACACGGAACAGGTTCCGACAACCGCGCCTTACGGGTAAAACTTACAAAGATGCTCAATGTTCCAGGAGTTGCTCACCGGAATGCCATCTTCGGTCTCAAGGCGGACAGCGCCAGGCCTAGTGACTCGTTTCACCCGGTAAGGGCCTTCCCACTTCGGCGTCAACTTGTTGGAATTCTTGGCGGACTGAACGCGCCGAAGAACAAGGTCGCCTTCCTCGAGACTTCTGGCATTAACTTTGCGGCTATGGTAGCGGCGCAAAGCTTGCTGGTAGCGAGCAGCTCGCACAGCAGCCTGAAGACGGTCTTCCTCAAGGAGCAGCGCGTCATCTTGTCGCAGCCGCTCTTGCTCGAGCTCATCATAAGCGAGCACTCGAGGTGACCCGTATACGAGTTCCGTGGGGATAACTGCCTCTGCTCCATAGACTCGAGCAAAAGGTGTCTGTCCAGTGGCTCGATTTGGCGTCATTCTGATCGACCAAAGAACCACCGGCAGCTCCTCGATCCAGTTTCTTCCGCACTTGTGCAGCCTGTCGAAAGTTCTGGTCTTGAGCCCGCGCAGCACTTTAGCATTTGCCCTCTCCGCTTGACCGTTGCTTCTCGGGTGAGCAACAGAAGCGAAGCAGACCTTGGCGCCAAGATCTTGGACGTACAGCGTGAAGGTGCGGCTCGTAAATTGCGTGCCGTTGTCGGTGATTATCCTGTTAGGGATCCCGAAGCGGCAAACAATCGACCTGAAGAACTTGACTGCTGACTGTGCTGTCACCTTCCTCACTGGTTCCACTTCCGGCCACTTTGTGAACTTGTCGATTGCAACGTACAAGTACTCAAAGCCCCCAACAGCTCGGGGAAAGGGGCCGAGGATGTCGAGCCCCCAGACCGAGAATGGCCAGGATAAAGGGATCGTCTGGAGAGCTTGAGCTGGTTGGTGTATCTGCTTGGAATGAAACTGACACGCTTCACACTTGGTTACTTGTGCAGTTGCATCCCGGAGGGCTGTTGGCCAGAAGAAACCTTGCCGGAAAGCTTTACCGACAAGTGCTCTTGCGCCAATGTGGTGACCACATATGCCTCCATGTATTTCTGCCAACAGCTTTTGTCCATCTTCCCGGGGAATACACTTCAATTTCACACCGTTGAGTCTTCTTCTGTACAGTGTCTCGTCGACAAACTGGTACATACTTGACTGCCGGGCTACTCTCTCCACTTCTTCTTGCTCTTCGGGAAGTCCTCCTGTCTAAAGGAAATGGACAATCTGCTGTGCCCATGTTGGAGCTTGTGGCTCGACAACAAGGACTAAAGGCAAATCTGCTACTGCGGGAACATCCGCTTCCACGGCAAGAACCTGCGGCTCTGCCGGAGCTTGACGTTCCCCGACAAGCTTGCCGGAGCAAAACTTGTTGGGAGCTTCTGCTTCAACGGAACAAACCCTAGGGCTTGCCGGAGCATCTTGCTCCTCAGCGCTCTTGGTGTTGATCTTGGAGACTGCTGCGGGAATATCCGCTTCTACGGCAAGAACCTGCGGCTTTGCCGGAGCGTGACGTTCCCCGGCAAGCTTGCCGGAGCAAAACTTGTCGGGAGCTCTTGCTTCAACGGAACAAACCCTAGGGTCTGCCGGAGTAGACTGCTCCTCAGCACTCTTGGCGTTGATCTTGGGGACCTTCTTGGCGGCGGCTTCGGGGAGCTCTGCCGGCAAATAGTCACCAGAAACCAACTTCCTCTTCTTGCTCTGTCCAGTTGATGGCGTTACGGACGGCTGAGTCAGCTTGAGCACAAAGATCCCTGGTTCCACAGGTAACTTAAGTGCGGCACACTTTGACAAGCCATCTGCAATGGCGTTCTGAGCTCTTGGAACATGCTCCATTTGTAGGCCGTCAAAGTGTTCTTCTAGCTTTCTCACTTCGTCGACGTAAGCTTCCATCAACGGACTCTGATAACTCTTGTTTACTTGGCGGACGACAAGCTGTGAGTCACCCCTGACAATGAGCTTCTTGATCCCGAGGTCTGCCGCGATCCGGAGACCGACAAGCAAGCCCTCATATTCTGCAGTATTGTTCGTTGCTTGCTCTTTGGGGAAGTGCATCTGGACTACGTACTTGAGGTGCTCACCGGGGTGTGACAAGCAGCACGCCAGCGCCGGCGCCTTGCAGCGAAAAGGCACCATCAAAGTACATCAGCCACTCTTTGCTTGCTTCCTTGTCGGGGATGCTCGTTTCTGGAATTTCTTCATCTGGTGTTGGCGTCCATTCTGCTATGAATTCTGCCAATGCTCTGCTCTGGATAGTTGAAGTGCTTTCAAACTTGAGGCCAAAGCTTGACAGTTCCAGTGCCCACTCAACAATCCTGCCTGTCGCTTCTGGATTCTGCAGTATCCTCTTCAGCGGAAAGCGAGTGACAACTGTGATCTCATGTGCTTGGAAGTAATGGCGCAGCTTTCTCGAGGCCATGAGAAGGCCGAAAAGCAATTTCTGCACACCAGAGTACCTTGACCTAGCCCCCTGCAGAAGGGAACTGACAAAGTAAACTGGGCGCTGCACCATCTTCTTGTGTATCTCGTCGTGTATCTGCGCAGATCCATCTTTGTCGGGACCAGAGCTTGTCGGGGAGGCTCCCTGCTTGTCGCTGGATGCGCTTGCCGCAGTTGCTGGCTCATCATCTGCCTCCCTCTCTGCTACTAACGCAGCACTAACCACTTGATTGGTTGCCGCTATGTATAGCAGCAACTTCTCTTGTGGCTTAGGTGCAACAAGTATTGGAGGGGAGGACAGGTATCTCTTCAGGTCTTGCAGCGCAGCCTCCGCTTCCGGAGTCCATTTCATTGGACCTGCCTTTTTCAATAATCTGAAAAACGGCAGGGCGCGCTCAGCAGACCGAGAGATAAACCTGCTGAGAGCAGCCACGCAACCGGCAAGTTTCTGTACATCCTTGACGCGCTTTGGTGCTTCAATCTGCTCAATGGCCTTGATCTTGTCGGGATTGGCTTCAATTCCCCGCTGAGACACGAAGAACCCGAGAAGCTTGCTGGAGGGAACTCCAAACACACACTTCTCTGGGTTGAGCTTGAGGCTGATCTTGCGCAGATTTGCAAAGGTCTCGTCTAAATCTTGAATCAGGGTTGCTCTGTCCTTGCTCTTGACCACTATATCATCCATGTAGGCTTCCACATTTCTGTGTATTTGTGGCTCAAGAGCAACATGGTCTACTCTTGCAAATGTCGAATCAGCATTTTTTAATCCGAAAGGCATCCGTACAAAACAGTACGTGCCACATGGAGTAATAAATGCGGTCTTCTCCTCATCCTCTTCTGCCATGAAGATCTGATGATATCCTAAGTATGCGTCAAGAAATGAAAGCAAATCACATCCGGCGGTGGAGTCAACAATCTGGTCAATGCGCGGCAAAGGAAATGGGTCTTTGGGACAAGCTTTGTTAACATCGGTGAAATCAATACAAAGTCTCCATTTCCCGTTTGCCTTGCGCACGACTACAGGATTGGCCAACCACGTGGGATGGAGCACTCCTCTGACAAGGCCTGCTGCTTCCAGTTTCTTGATCTCTTCTACAATGAATTCTTGGCGCTCCACTGCCTGCTTCCTGACTTTCTGCTTGACGGGCCGCGCATGGGGACAAACGGCAAGGTGGTGCTCAATTACTTTCCTGGGAACACCGGGGATGTCAGATGGTTGCCATGCAAACACGTCGACATTCACCCGCAGGAAAGCAACGAGCACGCTTTCCTATTTAGGGTCGAGCGTGGCACTGATGGTGAAGGTACCACCAGTGCCGTCCTCCTTGGCGGCTACCTTCTTCGTCTCTGGAGGAGCTGCCATCGTCTTCTTGCACTTGCCGGTGGAGCTCGATGGTGCGTCCTCGACGGCAGCGCAGCACTCCGAAGAGGTGCGCTTGCCGGAGTGGGCATCAGAACTCTTGCCGGACTTGGTCTTCTTCCCCCCGGGAGCTTCAGCGGCAAGTGGATTGCGATCTGCCGTGGCTGCTGCTTCCCGGTAGATCTTGTCAGCACAGATAAGAGCATCCTTCTTGTCGCCGGGGACAGAAATGACGCTTATCGGGCCTGGCATCTTCAGCATGTTATATGCGTAGTGAGAGGCTGCCATGAACTTGGCGAGTGCTGGACGGCCAAGTATCCCATTGTAAGGCAATGGAATATCGGCAACGTCGAATGTGACCTTCTCAGTCCTGAAGTTTAGCTCGCTGCCAAATGTTACCGGCAGCGTGACCTTCCCCTTCGGCTTGCTCCTTCCCGGATTGATTCCTTGGAATATGCCGGTCTCTTCAAGCTCGCCGTCGGGGATCTGGAGTTTTTGGAGTACAGCGGAGGAGATCAGGTTTAAGCTGGCCCCGCCATCAACTAGCATCTTGGTGACCTTGAGGTTGCGGATAGTTGGTGAAACCAACATCGGCAAACACCCGGCCGCAGTTGTGCGATCAGGGTGGTCCTCAATGTCAAAGATGATAGGCGTGCTGGACCATTTCAGAAGTTTGCGCGATTCGACAGGTGGTTCCGCTGCATTGACTTCCCGCACCCACTGCTTGAGTTGGCGGTGTGAAGTGTGCAGGGAAGCGCCGCCGTCAACGCACAAGACCTCTGTGGCTTTCTGAAACTCCTGCTCACTGGTCTCGACATCATCCATGTCTTCATCGTCGTCGTCGTCTTCATCGTTGTCGCGGCCGCGGGGAGGTCTGTCTCCTTGCCGCTGCTTGGCCTTACCGCGGCGTCCTCCTCGGCCGGCGTGCTTCTTGCCAGATTCTGCAGCGCCACCTTGGGCCCTCTCCTTGTCTCGCCGCTCGTACTCAGCCTTTTGCTGCTGGACAAGCTGCTCGACCTTTTTGCAGCTCTCGAGGTCATGGCCCTTGGTGCGGTGAATCTTGTAGTATTGCTTGTCGGAGCCGTCCTGCTTGTCGGCGGCTGCCACAGCCTGGCAGTTGGCGCACGCAGCAATCTCCTTGCCGGAGCTACCAACTTTGGCCTGCTTGGCGCCACCTTCGTTGCCGGGCTGCTCAACGACTAGCACCTCTTTGCCTTTCTTCTTCCTGTTCCGCTGCCGGTTTTTCTTTGTCGGGGCAATATCCTCACTGTCAGATCCTTCTGCTCCCGTCTTCTCTCCGGGGAGTCTCCTCCCTTCCTCAGCGCGTGCACACTTGTCGGCCAGGGCATATAGCTCACTGACGTCTCTGATCCTGCACATCGCCATCTCCTCCCGCATCCTGCGGTTACGCACGTTCTGATGAAACGCGCTGATGACCGCGGCGGGGTGGATGTCTGGGATGTTGTACTGTACACGGCTGAACCTCTGAATATACTTGCGCAGGGGCTCTCCTTCCTTCTGGACGAGCAGATGAAGATCACTCTCTTGGCCATGAGGTTTGTGGCCGCCTGTAAAGGCGCCGACAAACTGATGGCATAGATCAGCCCAGGAGGATATGGAGTTGTCCGGCAAGTGCATGAGCCAGGACCTGACGTTGGACTTGAGCACCAACGGGAAGTAGTTGGCAAGGATCTTGTCGTCCCGCCCCCCAGCAGCCTGCACCGCGATGGTGTAGATGCTGAGGAACTCCGACGGATGCGACTTGCCGTCGTACTTCTCTGGTACATCTGGTTTGAAATTCTTCGTACTGGGCCACTGGACTTGCCGCAGCTCATGAGTGAACGCAGGGCAACCTACCGCGTACGGCAAGTCACCTGGTTCCCCTGGCGCATGCATGTCAACAGAGGGCCCAGCGCACTGGTCTGATTGACGCCGCGCTTCTCTCCGGCGCTCGATGCGAGTACGAGCGTCTTCTTGTTGTCGTTCTTGAAGAACTTGGCGCTGATCGCGACGAGCTCGCGGATCTGACGACGCGGTGGAGTCGCTGTCGAGGTGGACCCGGCGAGTCGGCGATCTTGGCCTTCGGGGTGGAGAGTGCACAGTAGTTGCACCCCCACCAGTCTTGTCGTCTCTGGCTCGTGCCTGGCTGGCTTGCCGCGGCTAAGACGTGCTCGGCTGCCGTGGAGTGTCGCCGTTGGCGAAGCCGATGAGACTCTGGATAGTGGCCCTCCAGTCGTCGATCTTGTCCGCCGCTGGAGGGTAGTCTAGGAGAAGCTGAGCTCGCGCCAGAGCTTCTGCTGCGGTGGCGGGTGGCGGTGGCGAACGGTGCGAGGAGCGGGATATGCTCGGACTTCTAACTACGTTAGAAGGAGCAGTATCTCGTCCAGGCGACCGTGTCTCGCTCACGCCAGCAGGTTGACGTGCATGGTGGTCCTGAGCGCTCCGAGATCCACCAGCTCGATCTTGATCTAGCGAACGCATGGTACCGTGAGTACCATGACGCTGCCGGTCCCGCGCCTCCTGAGATGGGCACGGTGCATGCACGGACGCCGAGGTCTTGGAGTGCGCCCGGTCATTGTGGGAGCCGGCTACGCCGCCGATGGGCAGCGTAGCCTTGTCCTGGGACCTGGCAGCACCGTGAGTTCCCTCGTCGACGCGTGTCCTTCTGCCGGCGCCTGCCCCACCAACCGTTTGCTCCGGCGGTGGCTAGCTCGGTGCGGACGGAGCAGCTGCCTCCGAAACTTTCTTCTTCGGCGGCATGTTGATGAAGATGATGAAGATCTAGCTCGCGAGAACGCCGGATCTGGTTCACACAACTTCGACGCCCCCTACCCGGCGCGCCAAAGATGCCGGGGTGCTGATCCACGGGCACCTATGGGACCGGCGGGCCGGGTCCCTTTTGGTTCGGTGGGGGCGGAGATCGTGCAAAGAGCAAATCGAGGCGAAGCACGCGAGCGATTTACCCAGGTTCGGGCCGCACGGATGCGTAAAACCCTACTCCTGCTTTATGGTTTTGTATTTATTTCTAGCTCAGGAGCGCGGAGTGCTACAGTACACACCAGCGGCCAGCAAGACCGAGCGTGAGTGTTCGAACTGGCTAACCCCCCTCTACGTTGCACACGGGCCTCCTTTTATATGCTCAAGGGGCTACCGACAGGTGGCAACGGAGGTAAAGGGCAAAAATGGAAAGGTGCTGTGGTAGGCACAGCTACCTGCTGCAGTGTATCATACCTAACCCTGACGGCAGGGGACAAGGGTCTTAAATGCCTGTCTGTGTCGCCTAAACAGTGCGAAAAGGGACCGCCAGGGACGCCACCGTTCGCCATGATGGCGATCTTGTCAGCGCCGCTTGCCACCGCACGTCCCTAGCTGCACAGCCTTCCGCCACGTACGCCTGGAAGGGCCCCAGAGCGACACGTTGGTGGATGTGCTGGAGCGCGGGCGCGGAGAGGTGGCTTGCCGCGGCGAGCGCCTTGCCGCGGTCGTTGTCTTGTCGCGTCCGGGAGCTTGTCGCTCACCGGGTCTTGCCGGAACGCGTGGTGCGCCGCGGCAAGTTCCTTGAAATGCCTTGAGTGGCCTTCCCGGCAAGCTCCTCTTGCCGGGGTCTTGTCTTCTTGACTTGGACACTTTGTTCTTGAATGGCTCCAAAGGAACCACGGAGGATCTTGGCGGTCACCCGGCAAGCCTTGCCGCGGGATGCTGCGACTGCCCGTGCACAAGTTCGGGATACTAGGGTACCCCTACTCTAGTACACCGACACATACTAACTAAGCAATTATGTCTTCTCAAAATAACATGGCCAAAGAAAGTTCACCCCTACAAAATCATATAGTTTAGTCATGCTCCATTTTCGTCACACAAGAATGCTCTCATCATGCACAACCCCGATGACAAGCCAAGCAATTGTTTCATACTTTAGTAATCTCAAACCTATAAACTTTCACGCAATATATGAGAGCGAGCCATGGACATGGCACTATGGGTGGAATAGAATATGATGATGGGGGTTATGTGGAGAAGACAAAAAAGGAGAAAGTCTCACATCAGGCTAATCAATGGGCTTTGGAGATGCCCATCGATTGATGTTAATGCAAGGAGTAGGGATTTCCATGCAACTGATGCACTAGAGCTATAAATGTATGAAAGCTCAACAAAATAAACTAAGTGGGTGTGCATCTAACTTGCTTGCTCACGAAGACCTAGGGCACTTCAGGAGGCCCATTGTTGGAATATACAAGCCAAGTTCTATGATGAAAAATTCCCACTAGTATATGAAAGTGACAAAACAAGAGACTCTCTATCATGAAGATTATGGTGCTACTTTGAAGCACAAGTGTGGCAAAGGATAGTAGCATTGTCCCTTCTCTCTTTTTATCTCTTTTTTTGGGACTTCTCTTTTTTATGGCCTTTCTCTTTTTTTTAATTCCTCTCTTGGGACAATGCTCTAGAAAATGATGATCATCACACTTCTATTTATTTACAACTCAATGATTACAACTCGATGCTAGAACAAAAGATGACTCTATATGAATGCCTCCGGCGGTGTACCGGGATATGCAATGAACCAAGAGTGACATGTATGAAAGAATTATGAACGGTGGCTTTGCCACAAATACTATGTCAACTACATGATCATGCTAAGCAATATGACAATGATGAATGTGTCATGATAAATGAAATGGTGGAAAGTTGCATGGCAATATATCTTGGAATGGCTATGGAAATGCCATAATAGGTAGGTATGGTGGCTGTTTTGAGGAAGATATAAGGTGGTTTATGTGTGAAAGAGCGTATCATATCACGGGGTTTGGATGCACCAGCGAAGTTTGGACCAACTCTCAATGTGAGAAAGTGCAATGCACGGTACTGAAGAGGCTAGCAATGATTGAAGGGTGAGAGTGCGTATAATCCATGGACTCAACATTAGTAATAAAGAACTCACATACTTATTGCATAAATCTACAAGTCATCAAAAACCAAGCACTACACGCATGCTCCTAGGGGGATAGATTGGTAGGAAAAGACCATCGCTCGTCCCCGACCGCCACTCATAAGGAGGACAATCAAAGAACACCTCATGTTTCAAATTTGTTACATAAAGTTTACCATACGTGCATGCTATGGGACTTGCAAAACTCAACACAAGAATTTCTCAAATTCACAACTACTCAACTAGCACGACTTTGATATTATTACCTCCATATCTCAAAACAATCATCAAGCATCAAACTTCTCTTAATATTCAAAACACTCATAAGAAAATTTTACTAATCTTGAATACCTAGCATATTAGGATTATTTAAGCAAATTACCATGCTATTTAAGACTCTCAAAATATTCTAAGTGAAGCATGAGAGATCAATAGTTTCTATAAAACAAATCCACCACCATGCTCTAAAAGATATAAGTGAAGTACTAGAGCAAAACTATATAACTCAAAAAGATATAAGTGAATCACATAGAGTATTCTAACAAATTTCAAATCATGCATGGATCTCTCGAAAGGTGTGTACAGCAAGGATGATTGTGGTAAACTAAAAATCAAATACTCAACTAATACAAGACGCTCCAAGCAAAACACATATCATGTGGTGAATAAAAATATAGCTCCAAGTAAAGTTACCGATAGAAGTAGACGAAAAAGGGGATGCCTTCCGGGGCATCCCCAAGCTTTGGCTTTTAGGTGTCCTTAGATTATCTTGGGGGTGCCATGGGCATACCCAATCTTAGGCTCTTGCCACTCCTTGTTCCATAATCCATCAAATCTTTACCCAAAACTTGAACACTTCACAACACAAAACTTAAAGTAGAAAATCTCGTGAGCTCCGTTAGCGAAATAAAACAAAAGACCACTTCAAGGTGCTGTAATGAACTCATTATTTATTTATATTGGTGTTAAACATACTGTATTCCAACTTCTCTATGGTTTATAAACTATTTTACTAGCCATAGATTCATCAAAATAAGCAAACAACACACGAAAAACAGAATCTGTCAAAAACAGAACAGTCTGTAGTAATCAGTAGCTAGCGCAAGATCTGGAACCCCAAAACTTCTAAATTCAATTTATGGACGTGAGGAATTTATCTAATAATCATCTTCAAAAAGAATTAACTAAATAGCACTTTCCAAATAAAAATGGCAGCAGTTCTCGTGAGCGCTAAAGTTTCTGTTTTTTACAGCAAGATATCAAGACTTTCCCCAAGTCTTCCAAATGGTTCTACTTGGCACAAACACTAATTAAGCACACAAAAAACAACCAAAACAGAGGATAGATAAATTATTTATTACTAAACAGGAGCAAAAAGCAAGGAATAAAATAAAATTGGGTTGCCTTCCAACAAGCGCTATCGTTTAACGCCCCTAGCTAGGCATAAAAAGCAAGGATAGATCTAGGTATTGCCATCTTTGGTAGGCAATCCATAAGTGGCTCTCATAATAGATTCATAAAGTAATTTAATTTTCTTTCTAGGAAATTATTCCTTGTCTTTCCTTAACGGAAATTGGAATCTCATATTTCCTTCCTTCATATCAATAATAGCACCAAACGTTCTAAGGAAAGGTCTACCAAGAATAATAGGACATGAATGATTGCAATCTATGTCAAGAACGATAAAATCTACAGGCACATAATTCCTATTTTCAACAATAATAACATCATTAATTCTTTCCATAGGTTTCTTAATAGTGGAATCTGCAAGGTGCAAGTTTAGAGAGCAATCATCAAAATCACGGAAACCTAACAAATCACACAAAGTCTTTGGAATCGTGGAAACACTAGCACCCAAATCACACAAAGCATAGCATTCATGATCTTTAATCTTAATTTTAATAGTTGGTTCCCACTCATCATAAAGTTTTCTAGGTATAGAAACTTCCAACTCAAGTTTTTCTTCATATGATTGCATCAAGGCATCAATGATATGTTTAGTAAACGCTTTATTTTGACTATAAGCATGAGGAGAATTTAGCACGGATTGCAACAAGGAAATACAATCAATCAAACAGCAATTTTCATAATTAAATTCCTTGAAATCCAAAATAGTGGGTTTAGCAACATCTAGGGTTTTAATTTCTTCAATCCCACTTTCATCAAATTTAGCATCAAGATCTAAAAACTCTGAATTTTTGGAACGCCTTCTAGGTAAAGGTGGATCATATTCAGTCCCATCATTATCAAGATTCATATTGCAAAACAAAGATTTAATAGGGGACACATCAATAACTTTTAGATCCTCATCTTTATTTTCATAGGAACTAGAAGAACACGCTCTCATAAAGGCATCTTTGTTAGCACGCATCCTAGCGATTCTTTCTTTGCACTCATCAATGGAAATTCTCATGGCTTTGAGAGACTCATTGATATCATGCTTAGGAGGAATAGATCTAAGTTTCAAAGAATCAACATCAAGAGAAATTCTATCAACGTTCCTAGCCAACTCATCAATCTTAAGCAATTTTTCTTCAATCAAAGCATTGAAATTCTTTTGCGAAGTACTAAATTCTTTAATATTAGATTCAAAATCAGAGGGCATCTTATTATAATTTCCATAAGAATTGTTGTAGGAATTACCATCATTATTAGAGGGATTACTAGGATACGACCTAGGATTAAAATTTCCTCTATACGTGTTGTTACCAAAATTGTTCCTACCAACAAAATTCACATCCATAGATTCATTATTATTCTCAATCAAAGTAGACAAGGGCATATCATTAGGATCAGAAGAAACACTCTTACTAGCAAATAATTTCATAAGTTCATCCAACTTTCCACTCAAAACATTAATTTATTCTATCGCATGCACCTTTTTATTAGTAGATCTTTCAGTATGCCATTGAGAATAATTAACCATAATATTATCTAGGAGTTTAGTAGCTTCTCCTAAAGTGATTTCCATAAAAGTGCCTCCCGCGGCCGAATCTAAAAGATTTCTAGAAGCAAAATTCAATCCGGCATAAATTTTTTGTATAATCATCCACAAATTCATGATCAAGTTTGTGCAACATGTGTAGGGCAATTACGGATCATTAATTTCATCCTCTCCCAAGCTTGTGCAACATGTTCATGATCAAGTTGCTTAAAATTCATAATATCGTTTCTAAGGGAGATGATCTTAGCGGGAGGAAAATATTTAGAGATAAAAGCATCTTTGCACTTGTTCAAGAATCAATACTATTTTTAGGCAAAGATGAAAAGCAAGCTTTAGCACGATCTCTAAGCGAAAAAGGAAATAGCTTCAATTTAACAATATCATTATCCACATCTTTCTTATTTTGCATATCACACAAATCAACGAAGCTATTTAGATGGGTAGCGGCATCTTCACTAGGAAGGCCGGAAAACGGATCTTTCATGACAAGATTCAGCAAAGCGGCATTAATTTCACAAGATTCAGCATCGGTAAGAGGTGCAATCGGAGTGCTAATAAAATCATTGTTGTTGGTATTGGTAAAGTCACACAATTTAGTGTTATCTTGAGCCATCGTGACAAGCAAGCAATCCAACACACAAGAAAACAAAAAGCAAGCGGGAAAAAAGAGGCAAATAGAGAAAGAGAGGGAGGATAGAGAGAGGGCCAATAAAACGGCAAGGGTGAAGTGGGGGAGAGGAAAATGAGAGGCAAATGGCAAATAATGTAATGCGGGAGATAAGGGTATGTGATGGATACTTGGTATGTTGACTTTTACGTAGACTGCCCGACAACGGCACCAGAAATCTTCTTGCTACCTCTTGAGCATTGCGTTGGATTTCCTTGAAGAGGAAAGGATGATGCAGCAAAGTAGCGTAAGTATTTCCCTCAGTTTTTGAGAACCCAGGTATCAATCCAGTAGGAGGCTACGCGCGAGTCCCTCGTACCTGCACAAAACAAATAATTCCTCGCAACCAACGCGATAAGGGGTTGTCAATCCCTTCACGGTCACTTACGAGAGTGAGATCTGATAGATATGATAGAATAATATTTTTGGTATTTTTGTGATAAAGATGCAAAGTAAAATAAAAGCAAAGTAAAAAATCAAAGGAAATAACTAAGTATTGGAAGATTAATATGATGAAGATAGACCCTGGGGCCATAGGTTTCACTAGTGGCTTCTCTCAAGAGCATAAGTATTTTACGGTGGGTGAACGAATTACTGTTGAGCAATTGAAAGAATTGAGCATAGTTATGAGAATATCTAGGTATGATCACATATATAGGCATCACGCCCGAGACAAGTAGACCGACTCCTGCCTGCATCTAGTACTATTACTCCACTCATCGACCGCTATCCAACATGCATCTAGAGTATTAAGTTCATGAAAATAGAGTAACGCCTTAAGCAAGATGACATGATGTAGAGGAATAAATTCATGCAATATGATAAAAAAACCATCTTGTTATCCTCGATGGCAACAATACAATACGTGCCTTGCTGCCCCTACTGTCACTGGGAAAAGACACCGCAAGATTGAGCCCAAAGCTATGCACTTCTCCCATTGCAAGAAAGATCAATCTAGTAGGCCAAACCAAACTGATAATTCAAAGAGACTTGCAAAGATAACCAATCATACATAAAAGAATTCAGAGAATATTCAAATATTTTTCATAATAATCTTGATCATAAACCCACAATTCATCGGTCTCAACAAACACACCGCAAAAAGAAGATTACATCGAATAGATCTCGACAAGAGAGGAGGAGAACATTGTATTGAGATCCAAAAAGAGAGAAGAAGCCATCTAGCTAATAACTATGGACCCGAAGGTCTGAGGTAAACTACTCACACTTCATCGGAGAGGCTATGGTGTTGATGTAGAAGCCCTTCGTGATGGATGCCCCCTCCGGCGGAGCTCCGGAACAGGCCCCAAGATGGTATCTCGTGGATACAGAAAGTTGCGGCGGTGGAATTAGGATTTTGGCTCCGTATCTGATCGTTTGGGGGTACGTATGTATATATAGGAGGAAGGAGTATGTCGGTGGAGCAACAGGGGGCCCACGAGGGTGGAGAGCATGCCTGGGGGGGGGGGGTAGGCGCGCCCCCCTACCTCATGGCTTCCTCCTTTATTTCTTGACGTAGGGTCCAAGTCTCCTGGGTCTTGTTCATTCCAAAAATTACGTTCCTGAAGGTTTCATTCCGTTTGGACTCCGTTTGATATTCCTTTTCTTCGAAACCCTAAAATAGGCAAAAAAAACAGCAATTCTGGGCTGGGCCTCCGGTTAATAGGTTAGTCCCAAAAATAATATAAAAGTGGATAATAAAGCCCAATAATTTCCAAAACAGTAGATATCATAGCATGGAGCAATCAAAAATTATAGATTTGTTCGAGACGTATCAAACATCCGGCGCCTGCCGGAAATCCAGCGCACACTATCTAGAGAGCAGAAGAATCGGCCACTCCAGCCCGGACATCCGGCTCGAGGCCCGGACATCCAACTCCTCGTGAGCCGCCAGACATCCGGCCCCCAGCCCGGACATCCGGCACCTGTCTGGGCACAGCGGACGGGCCAAGGGCCCATGTATACCCCCTCTCACTTACCCCTTCATGGGCTAGAACTATATATACACCCCACCTCCTTCTAGTTAGGGTTAGCAAAGTAGTATCTCATTTAGAGATAGAGCTTTGCTCTTCCACATCGGATCTACTCCTTGAGAGAGACCATGGCCCCTCTTCGGAGAAGATCCCTTTGGATTCAAGACCTCCTCAAAGAGAAGACATCAAGACCTCCTCACGGAGAAGACCGGTTACCATTTGTATCGTCCCTTGTTGATCGTGGATCTTGTATCTCCTCTCGTGTTTCGAGGATCTAGCACATGTGTGACTTAATCTTGTTGGTTTGAGTGTTTCTCTTTGTGCCCCGTTGTGATATCCTCTCGTGTTTCCCCTCATGTTCTTCGTGTTCATCGCGGGATCCGCTCCTTTCGTGAAAGATCGGCCCCTAGGGTTTCCACCCTACATCATCTTGGTATCATGAGCCACATTGGTCACGATTTCGGAGCCTCCCCTCTTTGTTTTCTAGCCTAATTTTGTTGATTTCGTCCTAAATTCGAAAATCCTCACACAAAAAAGCCCCAAATTTTTTTGTGATTTGTTTGTTTTGATGATGTTTTGTTGATTTTGATCCATGGATTTGCTTGGTTTCAAGTGGATCTAGCATATCCCCAAGTTTCCCCACCTTCCATCCACGAAATCTCATCAATTTTGCCCTTGGAATCATCAATTTCTGCCCGCAATTCGAAAATTTCCGCCCCAAATGTGATCTGGAATCGTCGGGCCGGACATCCGGGCCATCGGGCCGCACATCCGGGCCCCAAGCTGGACATCCGGCTCCTGGAGCATAAAATCCGCACGGTTCTGGACATCAGCCCCCGGATTTCCGGCCAAACCCCCGGATGTCCGGCCCGTGGCATTTCAGCCTTCGGTGTTTCACCGTTTTGACCATAACTAATTCATCCGGAGTCCGATTTTGACGTTTTTGGCTCGTTTTGAAGCTCTTGACATCCCCCTTCCCACAAAAATACTACCATCATCATTTGACTCCATTAAATTTTTGGAACTTTGGCATCTTTGCCTAGGGCTTCCACCATAACTTCTGCAAAACCACCATAGCCTTCCGCAACTTAACCCATATTGATCCCCATTATATTAGTGGTTGTTTGAGTTGTGATTTGAGTCTCCTAAGGTGTTTAGGCTACTTAGGGATGATTGTTTCTTCATCAACCACCACCATAACTTCCGCATAGGCTTGACCACCATACACTTCCACCACCCCAACTTAACCCAATTTTGTTAGTGTTGTGAGTTGTGTCTCCTAAGGTGTTTCGGCTACTTAGGGACTGTGCTTCCAGCTCCGACACCGTGTATAGTCCACCACCTTACCCTCCACTTCCGCATTGCGTCTCAAAACCCATCATTGCATTTCCGCAATACCATTGAGCTTTCGCAACCACCATCGCTTTCCCGCTACCACCATTTGACATTTGTCTTTTGAGATCTTGAGTTCGCGGTTTTTCCGTTTCCTAAGGTGTTTCGGCTACTTAGGGACGAGTCTCCATCATCTTGGTATCTCCATCAATATCACCACCACTCATCATCGCCACGGACGGTAACCTCCATATCATCTTGGTATCGTGGTATCCATCCATTGTATATTCTCCGTGCCATTACATTGTTAACCCCTAGCCCATTTTGCGTCACTTGCCTATCTAGACTAGCCATTTGAGTATTGTCGGCAACGTTACTTGTGCACATTAGTGGTCTACACCTTCCATTACATACATACCATATTATATTGGTATCATCATATTATCTCTTGTGCCTCAAGTTTGTTCCCGCATATACCCAATCGCTATCTTGGTTTGTGCATTCCGCATTGTGGCCATACACAAAAAAGAATAAGCTTTTAAGCACAAAAAGAGAGAAAGAGCAAAGAAACTTGTAAGAAATAGCCATAGCATCATACCTCATTGCATATAAGATTGTAATATTCGATCATCTTGGATCATCTTGTGCTAAAGCACCGGAACATACATACATAGCATACTTGGGATAGAAAGCTCATACATTTTGCATCTTATAGGTTGTGCACAAGTGTCGTATCCGCCTATTGAGCAATCGTGCTAGCGTCTCTCTTGAGTTGTGCAACACAAGCGTTTTCCGTGGATTCCAGATTTTCCGCCCATCCTTGGTTGCACGAACCCATTTATCTATCCGTGTGTGCGTTTCCGTGTGCCATTCATTGCTATTGGTCTACTTGTTTTACTTGCGAATTTGTGAATCTCTTTCAACAATATTAACTCCTGCTAACATTTTGCATTAAATTTTTGTGCCACTATCCTCACCGAGCTCCACCATAAGGCTTATTTGTGTAGGTGTGAGAAACCGACAAGAATTGGTACCAATTGTGCTATTTCCTTGTTACATCATTGAGTGATCATTGATCCATCTTCAACATCAGTCAAGGTACATTCGCTTCTCCTTTCTCCACTCATATTTGCTCGAGTATTGTGATGGATAGGGAAGGCATTTCATCTCCGGTCTTCCACAACAACGACGGCGTGAACATCTACATCACCAAAGCGTCAATCTTCGATCTACAACAACAAAGGCAAGGCGCACAATCAAGATTGCGAGAGCGCATCGAGAACCTCTCCATCGACATACGTCACTCCAAAGCAAGGAAAAGGGACTAGATTGACAACAAGCTTTCCGCACAAAAGGAGGAACAAGATGCAAGGATGGAGGAGATTCGGACCTTGTTGATCAACCGTTCTTCCCCTTCATTATCCTCAAGGCGGCGACATTCAAGTCACAAGTCTTCGGAGCGAAAAAATGATGCAAGCACAAGTCGTCCACGTCCACATCTCCATGGCAACCACCATCACGTTCGTGATCCACATCATCATGAAGGGCAAGTCACCTCCAAGCATCATGTGCACGATGACGATGAACGCCATCGAGCTCAAGCACGACAACAACACCATCATCATGAAGATGCTCGCCAAGCGCATATGCACAAGTCCCAACAAGCCCTACTTCACGCCAAGGCCAACCTTCATGAGCATAAGAGAAGACCGCGAGACGAGCACCACCAAGACGGAGCTACGGCTGCACCAACCACTTCGGCATCTTCGCCAAGTGTTCTCAAGGCATCTTCGCCTTCGGACGGACGGCATCTTTGCCTACTTCCCATGAGTTCGCCTACATCGACATCTTCACCAACGAGGCGACCACCTACGAGCGAGGGCGACACTTCCATCTTCGGAAGCCCCTCAAGGAAGGTGGCCGAACATGGGAATTTCCCTTGGGTCATGGAGACGAGCTACGAGGTGCCACATCATATGGGCCTCCAACAACAAGACGATGAAAACAAGGTCGAGCAAGGGCCATCCCCTTCGACCACGGCGACGAGCATGAACCTCTTCAATAACATGAAGATGACGCCCATATTGGACTCATACTCCAAGTCAAGCTATGAGACCACGCATGACACCTTATCTTTGGTCTTAGAGGAGAGTGATGATGTGCCATCTTCGGCCTTCATCCACGCCTACGACTACGACTACGACACAATTGAGCATGGAGACATTTGCACCTACATCTCTCTAACACCCACATATCATGAGATGCCCCAATTTCCATGTGAGGAGAGCCACCACCACATGAGTGCCATGAGTGACTCCACCATATGTGACATTGAGTGCATTTCCTATGAGAGGATGAGTGTGACCACTACTAGCCCCACACTTGAGAGCATGCCAAACATCCTATGTGAGGTTGAGAGCCATTTGAGTGACTCCACCAACCATATGAGTGAGAGCATCATACCGGGAGTGAGTGAGCCACAACACTTAGTGAGTGAGATAGTTGACACGACACGTGAGGCCACTATGATTTCTAACGATTTAACCTCTACTCCGAGTGTGTTTTCTTCTTCGGTGCTAGGTCTCCTACATGACAACACGCCTATCCTCGACAAGTCCATACCTCCAATGGAGACGACGATGGCCATGGTGGAAGAAGATGCACCCCCCACATGGTTCCATCAAGATGAAGATGACCACGACTTGGTCTTCGATGCCTCACCTACAACACATGAGCGATGCTCCAAAGGTAAAATAGGTGATGGTGCTTCTCTTGTCCCACTAGTGGACTATCTCACCAATGATTGCTTGCATGATGTTGATCCACCTATTCCCATGCTTCATGCTAGTGCGACTTCTTCATGTCATGACTTACCTATTTATGATGAATATGATGATGAGCATGTTGTGTTTCCTAGTTGTGATGCTATGCTCCATAGGATATTATGTGAAAATTCTATTGGTCACATCATGTTTGACAATCCATTGAACTTGTCATATGCTATGAGTGAGATCTCCCATATCGCATCATTTCAATCTCAACATAGTAACTATGCATGCCCATTAAAATAAATCCCATTTGCACTTATGGCATAGATGATGAGATGATGGTCATTGGCTTTTGTTTTTCATGTGATGATATTGACATGCTTCCTTTACATGATTTGCGCAATTCATCTACTATACCATGCCATGATCACATTGTTCCAAATATGCTTTGTTTTGGATGTTGTCAATATTCTCCAAGTGATGTTTCTATTAATGCTCATGAGGAGACCCCCATAGTTTCCTCATACATTTTAGGAGATTTTGATGCATTTCCATACTTTGCATGATTCCCATAATTGCTTGCACCATACGCATTCCATGAATAACAATGCTCTACATATTTCTCATGATGCATTACACAATTTGAGTCTCCATTATGCTATACATAACAACAAACCTCTCATGATGGATGACATGTTTCTATATCACGCATCTCATTTATTTGAGCATTGGATATTTTGTGCTAACCAACACAAACACATGCGCATCATGACGGATGATGTGTACATATACCACGCACACACAATTTTCCCTTTTTCTTTGTTTTGTGTAGGTACTCATGTATACTCGTCAACCTCTCAAACCCAAGAGTTGACGAAACGAGCTCTTGAGAGCAATGATGACTTGGGATCCCATGGATTGTCTTTCCCACCGCTCTCTTCGCGCAAAGACTTCGCGCATTCCTTTTACTTGGCTCTCACACGGCTTTGGGCTATATATCACTTATTACGTTATGCCCATTTTCTTGTGTTCACTTTGCATGCTATGCCTCTTTCTATGATTTTGCCATGCAATTGTGACCCTTACTTGCATCTACCCATGATTCACCGTTATGCTACTTCTATGTGTATTTGCATGCTTGGTGGAGATCATTGTTGCTATTGCCATGTTTATCATGTGCCTCATGCTATTGATGCTATTTTGCTCATATCTTGCCTTCATGCTTGTGATATGTCACGTGCATTATTCATGCCCTCTATTTGCACACATGACATGCTTGCCATGATTCCTTCTATTACGTTGCATCTTCGCACTACTAGCTTGCTTGACTTGATCACTAAGATTGTTTGCTTTTTCGCATCACCCATGTTCCACTCTTACTCGCTTTCTTGGGTTTATGACATATATGCTCTTGCCTCTCACATGATTTATCTTGATCATTGTCTCTTGTCTCCATTAGTGGCATCTTGTATTGAGTACCAACTTGCTATGCTTATTGATCTTGGAGACTTGGACATCTTACTTGTTATGCATGCTTGTTTGACCGATCCTATTGTATTTGGTTGTTCTTGCATGATATGCCTCCATACTATGAAATGCTCCCTTGTACTTTCTTATGATGAGCATGATGCATACACTTGTTGGGTATCTTACCACACAGATGATAGGTTTTGCACTTCCGCTAACCTCATTTGTTTTTCCAAGCGGTTGTCATGTTCTTTCATTTTGGAAGATTCACAAGGTGGTGCCGTTATGCGACAACTTGGTCATGTGAAGGCATACACGATGTGCAACACCAACATTTGCGAGAATCCCCTAAAGGTGAACTCCTTCCCTTTAAGCCATCCTCAAATACGCATATTGGATGGGTCACTCTTTCATTGTTGTCTCCTTCTTGTTGTCTACATGATACATATCGCGAACGGAGGAGCGACATTGAAGATTGGCTCTATGGACCTTCAAGTTGAGGAGTGCCCAAACTTAGTGGATGCACCAACGGACCAACACTACTACCACGACATCGAGCTATGGTACAACACCACCCATAACAAATTTTCACCTTATGCATGGATTGACTCACATTATGATTGCCTTGTTGCATCTTGTATTTCTATGTCATCCATGATATATGAGCTTGTGCACTTTCTTAGCAAATTTGTTGTGATCTTTCTTGACGGCATATATATACATCATGATCATATTGCCCATCATCAATTGCATGATCACACACTTATATTGAGCATCTATTGCCATATTCATGCTATTGATAAACCGTCCCATTATGACATCATTTTACATCGTGGTTGCATTGATCATATTCACAACACATTTGTGTGCACAATGAAAGCTTTTGCTCCCATGAACGCTTTGCATATCATTCTATATCATCTTGATAAGCTTCATGCGCTTTGTCACGAACAATCTTGTCGCACGGACTCGTTCTTACATGATGGACACTTTGTGTGCACTAACCATTGTATTTCCGAGTGTCGTTTGTGTTTGATATTTTTGCGTGCATACCACTCCGGCGACACATTCGAGTACTTGGATTGCGCCATGTCTTCCTCTTCGTCCAACTACAATTCCGTCCATGACAACCGTTTCCATGCTGATGAGGTTTTCGATCCGAGGTCGGATCTTTCCCAAGGGAGGGGAGATGATGCGGAGCATCCTACGATCATCCCCATGAACACTATGACCACTCCCCAAGCCCCAAGTGGACATACGACGAGACCTCAAGCATATGCCATTGGACACAAGGTGAAGACGCTCCTAAATGCTTCCCCTTCCCATTCGTGCGAGACATGGTTGCTACCTCATGCAAAGACACTACATGTGCTTAGTGACCGAGGAGACAACCATGGAGATGCTCGAAGCATAGGACAAGTCCACACGAAAGCGTATTAAGAAGTGCCTCAAGTAGAGTCGCCGCGGAGCTACAGTGGTCAGACATCCGGCAGGAGCCCGGACATCCTGCGCCACCAACCAGAAGAAGACCAGAGAGAGACGAACGCCAGACGACTCTACAATGGCCGGACATCCGGCCGACCCCCGGACATCCGGCGCCCCGCGACGGGCCGGACTGTGACGCCCGGATAATTAAGCTACAGTAACCGTCTACTAATGATGCCATGTCATCACTCTTACTATTACTAATCCTTACTGGCTTTCAAACATTGTTCAAATTTCAATCCAAATCAAAGTCCAAGATTCAAATTTCTCAAACATGAAAACAAAAATGTTCAAAGTGTTGAAAATAACCCTTAAGTAATTATCATGTTGAAACCAACCTCATTTGAATTCCCAAAGTGCCCCTGGAATTTAATTAAGTGGTTCAAACAACAAAATATTTACCCTTTTCAATTGTTAAAATATTCAAACTTCTTCAAATGCTCTGAAACTTTTTGTGCGACACCACAATATTGAGCTTGATTTATGTACAAAGTTTCACATCTAACAAAAACCTTTTAGTAGCTATTACAAATAGAAAGAAGAAAAAACAGGAAAAGAAACCCCCCTGGCAGCCCTGGGCCTCGACCCACACCCAGCCGGCCCACTCCCTCATTGCCGTTGGCCTATTAGGTCAGCGCCCCTGGTCCACTTCCCCACCCCCACGACTCCCCCGATCCACTCTCTCTCTCTCTCTCTCTCTCTCTCTCTCTCGCAGGTTCAACCCTCCCCCCGCTCGATCTAGCACCGTGCCGCCCCCCAGCATCGCCGCTCGCTATCACCGGCATCATCCGTCGTTCTCCTCCGCCTCCGGCGAGCCCCCCACACCGCGTCGTCGCCCTCGTGCTGGCCCACGAACATCACCATCGGCCGCCGCCCCTGCAACACACTCTTGTCACCAGCGTCACAGCTCCCTTGGCCGCACCCACCGGCGCGCGCTCGCCCAAGTGGCCAATACCGCCACTGTCGCGCCACCGTGCCGCTGCTATGGCGCCACGCCGGCCTCCCCAAGCTTCTCCTCGAACCCCCGCAGTGAGCTCCGGTCCTTCGTGACCTCTCCCATATATCCTTCGCACCCTTTAGCTTGGCTGCCGTCGGGCCGAACTCCCCTGCACTGCCGCACCCTGCTCTGCTTGCCCCGTTGCTTGTGGTGTGCTACTGCTATGCTGCGCTGCTGGCCATTGTTTTTTTTGTTTACTGTCGGATGCTACTTCTTATACCTACATATCGCCACTTCGCCGGCGTCGGGCTCGCGCCTACCGGGGTTGCTGCTTCCCGGGTGAAAGATCTTGGATGTCGCCTAGAGGGGGGTGAATAGGCGTTTTAAAATAATTACGGTTTAGGCTTGAACAAATGTGGAATAAACCTAGCGGTTAATTTGTCAAGCACAAAACCTAAAACAACTAGGCTCACCTATGTGCACCAACAACTTATGCTAAGCAGGATAAGCAACTATGTGATAGCAAGATATATGATAAGAAACAATATGGCTATCACAAATTAAAGTGCATAAGTAAAGGGCTCGGCTAAGAGATAACCGAGGCACGCGAAGACGACGATGTATCCCGAAGTTCACACCCCTTGCGGATGCTAATCTCCGTTTGGAGCGGTGTGGAGGCACAATGCTCCCCAAGAAGTCACTAGGGCCACCGTAATCTCCTCACACCCTCGCACAATGCAAGATGTCGTGATTCCACTAAGGGACCCTTGAGGGCGGTCACCGAACCTGTACAAATGGTAACCCTTGGGGGCGGTCACCGAACCCGTATACTTTGGCAACCGTTGGGGGCGGTCACCGGTACTCGTCAAATTGCTCGGGGCGATCTCCACAACCTAATTGGAGACCCCGACGCTTGCCTGGAGCTTTACACCATAATGATTGAGCTCTGAACACCACCAACCGTCTAGGGCACCCAAGCACCCAAGAGGAACAAGCTCAAGGGTACCAAGCACCTAAGAGTAATAAGCTTCTCAACTTGTAACTTCCACTTATCACCGTGGAGAACTCAAACCGATGCACCAAATGCAATGGCAATGGCACACGGAGTGCCCAAGTCCTTCTCTCTCAAATCCCACCGAAGCAACTAATGCTAGGGAGGAAAATGAGAGGAAGAACAAGAAAGAGAACACCAAGAACTCCAAGATCTAGATCCAAGGGGTTCCCCTCACATAGAGGAGAAAGTGATTGGTGGAAATGTGGATCTAGATCTCCTCTCTCTTTTCCCTCAAAAACTAGCAAGAATCCATGGAGGGATTGAGAGTTAGCAAGCTCAAAGAAGGTCAACAATGGGGGAAGAACACGAGCTTAAAGGATAAGGTTGAATGGGGAAGAAGACCCCCTTTTATAGGAGCTCTTGAATCCAACCGTTATGTGCTTAGTCCGCGCACGAGCGGTATTACCGCCCGGGTGGTAGAACACGGAGAGCGGAGCGAAACAGAGTGCGAGGCAGAGTCGTATGAGCGGCACTACTGCTGGAGCCAGCAGTACTATCGTTGGCCGCAGCGATACTGCCGCTTGGCCCGGCGGTACTACCGGTGGGACCGCACACAGCGCCTAGCACGAGCACAGGGAGAAGGAACATGGAGGAGGGCCATTGAGCGGCACTAGGGGCGGTGGTAGCCGCGGTACTACCACACATGAGCGGTACTAACGCTCCTACTGCCGCTGAACCCGACATGAGAAAACCACGTCTCGAGTCGAGGCGGTACCAGCGCGGAACCGGAGCCATACTACCGCTTATGGCCATGGGCGGTACTACCGCTGTGGGACAGCGGTACTATCGTTTGTGGCGATAAGCGGTACTGCCGCTCCGGTCCAGCGGTACTATCGTTTGTGGTGATAAGCGGTACTGCCGCTCCAGTCCAGCGGTACTACCGCTGGTGCCATCCTTATGCCACTTCCACGAAAGCAAGTACACTCCACAGAAAACTAGAACTGCCATAACTTCTGCATATGAGCTCCGAATTGAGCAAACTCAAGCTTGTTGGAAACAAGACGACGAGTAGCATCAAAACAAATGGAGTGAAACCTCCAATAGAGAAGAACGGGCATAACCTCCAACATCAAAAACATCATAGAAGATGCAAGTGAACTTTGTTTTCGATGAACTCGAGCTTTTCATAAAGATGACCATAAGCTCCAAAACTCACAAAGAGAACCAAACAAGAACCAAGAAAGATGATGCAAGGATGCAATGGTTTGAGATCTCTACGAACGATACGATCAAGCTACTCATGGAGAGCCCCCCTTGATAGTACGACTATTGATCCTATAACCCGGCCTCCCAACTACCACCATGAGACCGGAAAAATAGAAAACCTATCAAGGGCAAACCTTTGGCTTGCACATGGTCCACTTGAGCTAGATGATGACGATCTTGACTCCCTCAAGTTGGACCACCTTTCTTGATTGCGTTGGCTCGATGAAGACTAGTTGATTGCTCCCCATACTCCACTATGGGTGAGCCACTCTTCCGCACATCTTCATAAATCCATTGTTACCACAATGGACGGCAAGCTTCAAGCATTTGATCTCTTCATGATGCTCCACTTGAACTTGCACACCGCAACCTAACCCCACAAAGAACTCTCATGAAGACCATGGGTTAGTACACAAAGCGTAATTGACAATGCTTACCGTACCATGGGATCACTTGATACCTCTCGGTACATGTTCTACGCTTTGTGGGTTGATCAACTTGATTCATTCTTTGACTTAGTCTTGATCAACCTCTCACAAGACCTATCTTTAGGTAATTCCTTGAATAGCACCTTGGTCAACACAAACTCTCGTTTGAAACCAACACATGTATTCCAAGAAAAGCCTATGGACAAAACCTTCAAATAACTCAAGGTAACCATTAGTCCATAGAGATTGTCATCAATTACCAAAACCAAACATGGGGGCACCGCATGTTCTTTCACCGGGGGCCATGCCCTGCTCCCCACGCTTTGTGCCGCTCATGGCCACACTTGGCCATGGCCGCCGGCGCCCCCTAGTGCACACGTATGTGCTCAACCGAGGCCACCGTCGGTTGTGTCTCTGGCACATGGGGTAGGCCCTGTTTAAATGAATGTTAGATTTAATTAGATTAGTTAGGGGCTAACTTTTCACTGACATGTGGGCCTGTTAGTTAATTAATTTAACCAAAATAATTTGTAAACCCTGTTAGGCACTGAGACAATGGCATGTGGGTCTCCCTGTCTAGTTTGACCGGTCAGACTTCTCACTGGGTTGGTCTAGTCAATGACATGTAGACCTCACGAGCCCTGTTGACTGGTCAACATTGAACTAGTCAATGCTGACTGTACTGCTGACTCAGCTATCCTGGCCCCACCTATCATCCTATGTAACATTCTGCTGGGTGCACTTAGTATTTAACCAATTATTAAATTCGAATTAATATGAATCCAAAATTTTAGAAATTATTTTAAACTTTAAAAATTAATATAAAATAATCCGTAACTCGAATGAAAATACTTTGTACATGAAAGTTGCTCAGAACGATGAGACGAATCTGGATTCGTAGTCCGTTCGTCCGTCACACATCCCTAGCATAGTGAACATGCAACTTTCCCCCTCCGGTTCATCTGCCTAAAAACGCGAAACACCGGGAATACTTTCTCGGATGTTTCCCCCCTTCGCCGGTATCGCCTATCCCTATGTTAGGTCACCCCTAGCACAACATATTGCCGCGTCTTGCTTTGTGTTACATTTGATTTTCTCTGTTATTTATTGCGTTCCCCCTCTGTTACTCCTTTCCGGTAGACTCCGAGACCGCTGACGATGTCCGTGTGTTCGACTACATTGAAGATGACCCCTCCTTCTTGCCAGAGCAACCAGGCAAGACCCCCCTTGATCACCAGATATCGCCTATTCTTCTCTCTACTGCTTGCATTAGAGTAGTGTAGCATGATACTGCTTTCCGTTAATCCTATTCTAATGCATAGCCTGTCATTGTTGCTACAATTGTTGATACCTTACTTGCAATCCTAAATGCTTAGTATAGGATGCTAGTTTATCATCAGTGGCCCTACATTCTTGTCAGTCTGCCATGCTATACTATCGGGCCGTGATCATGTTGGGTGTTGATCACGGGTATATACTATACATATTACACATGATACATGTTGTGGGTAAAGTCGGGTCGGCTCGTTGAGTACCCGCGGTTGATTCACGAATTGGGGGCTGAAAGGACATACTTTCCCAACGGCCCTCTGTGTGGATCTTTGTGGCGGAGCGACAGGGCAGGTTGAGACCACCCAGGTGAGAGGTGGGCCTGGCCCTGGTCGGCGTTCACGGTTACTTCAAGATAACACACTTAACGAGATCTTGGTATTTGATATGAGTTTGGCCACCGGCCTATATGCACTAACCAACTACGCAGGAACAGTTATGGGCACTCGACGTTGTGGTATCATCCGAAGCCTTCGTGGCGTCAGTGACTGAGCGGCGCGCGCCGGGTTGGACCGCGTAATGCAACTTCCTTTGAAATGGAAGTTGCTAGGTCCACTCACCGGCCGCGTACGCAATGTGCAGGTGTGCAATGGGCGATGGGCCCAGACCCCTGCGCCATAGGATTTAGACCAGCGTGCTGACCTCTCTATTGTGCCTAGCTGGGGCTGCGACGTGTTGATCTTCCAAGGCCGGGCATGACCCAGAAAAGTTGATCTATTCAAATAGCCGTGTCCCTCGGTAAAAGGACGACCCGGAGTTGTACCTTGACCTTCTAACAACTAGAACCGGATACTTAATAAAACACACCCTTCCAAGTGCCAGATACAACCGGTGACCGCTCACTCACAGGGCGACGAGGGGAGGAACACCGGGTAGGGTTATGCTATGCGATGTTACTTGGTGAACTTACCATCTACTCTCTTCTACATGCTGCAAGACGGAGGCGGCCAAAAGCATAGTCTTCGATAGGACTTGCTATCCCCCTTTTATTCTGGCATTCTGCAGTTCAGTCCACATATACTACTCCCTTCATTGATACCAATGCATATGTAGTGTAGCTCCTTGCTTGCGAGTACTTTGGATGAGTACTCATGGTTGCTTTGCTCCCCCCTTTGCCCCTTCCTCTATTCGATTGTTGCAACCAGATGTTGGAGTCCAGGATCTAGATGCCACTATCGATGACGACAGCTACTACTCGGGAGGTGCCTACTACTACGTGCAGGCCACTGACGACGACCAGGAGTAGTTTAGGAGGATCCCAGGCAGGAGCCATGTGCCTCTTTCAATCCGTATCCAAGTTTGTGCTAGCCTTCTTAAGGCAAACTTTTTAAACTTATGTCTGTACTCAGATATTGTTGCTTCCGCTGACTCGTCTATGATCGAGCTCTTGTATTCGAGCCCTTGAGGCCCCTTGCTTGTAATATGATGCTTGTATGACTTATTTTATTTGTAGGGTTGTGTTGTGATATCTTCCCATGAGTCCCTGATCTTGATCGTACACGTTTGTGTGTATGATTAGTGTACGATTGAACCGGGGGCGTCACGCGGACATCCGGCGCCTACCCGGAAATCCAGCGCACGCTATTCAGAGAGCAGAAGAATCGGCCACTCCAGCCCGGACATCCGGCTCGAGGCCCGGACATCCGGCTCATCGTGAGCTGCCGGACATCCGGCCCCCAACCCGGACATCCGGCGCCTGTCTGCGCACAGTGAACGGGCCAAGGGCCCATGTATTCCCCCTCTCACTTACCCCTTCGTGGGCTAGAACTATATATACTCCCCCACCTCCTTCTAGTTAGGGTTAGCAAGTAGTAGCTCATTTAGAGATAGAGCTTTGCTCATCCACATTGGATCTACTCCTTGAGAGAGACCGCGGCCCCTCTTCGGAGAAGATCCCTTTGGATTCAAGACCTCCTCATGGAGAAGACATCAAGACCTCCTCACGGAGAAGACCGGTTACCATTTGTATCGTCCCTTGTTGATCGTGAATCTTGTATCTCCTCTCGTGTTTCGAGGATCTAGCACATGTGTGACTTAATCTTGTTGGTTTGAGTGTTTCTCTTTGTTCCCCTTTCTGATTTCCCCTCATGTTCTTCGTGTTCATCGCGGGATCCGCTCCTTTCAGCAAAGATCGGCCCCTAGGGTTTCCACCCTACATCAAATATGCCCTAGAGGCAATAATGAAGTTGTTATTTATATTTCCTTATATCATGAGAAATGTTTATTATTCATGCTAGAATTGTATTAACCAGAAACTTAGTACATGTGTGAATACATAGACAATACAGAGTGTCCCTAGTATGCCTCTACTTGACTAGCTCATTAATCAAAGATGGTTAAGTTTCCTGACCATAGACATGTGTTGTCATTTGATGAACAGGATCACATCATTAGAGAATGATGTGATGGACAAGACCCATCTGTTAGCTTAGCATAAATGACCATTTAGTTTTATTGCTATTGCTTTCATCATGACTTATACATGTTCCTCTGACTATGAGATTATGCAACTCCCGAATACCGGAGGAACACCTTGTGTGCTATCAAACATCACAACGTAACTGGGTGATTATAAAGATGCTCTACAGGTGTATCCAATGGTGTTTGTTGAGTTGGCATAGATAGAGATTAGGATTTGTCACTCCGATTGTCAGAGAGGTATCTCCGGGCCCTCTCGGTAATGTACATCACTATAAGCCTTGCAAGAAATGTGACTAATGAGTTAGTTGCGGGATGTTGAATTACGGAACGAGTAAAGAGACTTGCCGGTAACGAGATTGAACTAGGTATGATGATACCGACGATCGAATCTCGGGCAAGTAACATACCGATGACAAAGGGAATAACATATGTTGTTGTGCGGTTAGACCGATAAAGATCGTAGTAGAATATGTAGAAGCCAATATGAGCATATAGGTTCCACTATTGGTTATTGACCGGAGATGTGTCTCGGTCATGTCTACATAGTTCTCGAACCCGTAGGGTCCGCACGCTTACTGTTCGATGACGATTTGTGTTATGAGTTATGTGATTTGATGTACCGAAGGTTGTTCCGAGTCCCGGATGAGATCATAGACATGACAAGGAGTCTCAAAATAGTCGAGACGTAAAGATCGATATATTGGAAGGCTATATTCGGACATCGGAAAGGTTCCGAGTGATTCGGGTATTTTCGGAGTACTGGAGAGTTACGGGAATTCGCCGGGGGAAGTAGTGGGCCTTAATGGGCCATCGGGAAAGGAGAGAAGGGCCTCAAGGGTCCCCCCCCGCCCATGGCAAGTTCGAATTCGATTAGGGAAGGGGCGGCGCCCCCCTCTCTTTCCTTCTCCCTCTCCTACTCCTTCCCTCTCTCCCATCTTGGAAAAGGAAGGGGACTCCAACTAGGATTGGGAATCCTAGTTGGACTCCTCCTATAGGCGCGCCCCTCCTAGGCTGGCCTCCTACTCCTCCCTCCTTTATATACGTGGGTTGGGGCACCCCAAAGGCACACCAAAGTTTCTCTTAGCCATGTGCGGTGCCCCCCTCCACAGTTACACACCTCGGTCATATCGTCATAGTGCTTAGGCGAAGCCCTATGCCGGTAACTTCATCATCACCATCACCACGCCGTTGTGCTGACGGAACTCTCCCTCAGACTTAATTGGATAAGGAGTTCAAGGGACGTCACCGAGCTGAACGTGTGCAGATCGTGGAGGTGCCGTGTGTTCGGTACTTGATCGGTTGGATCGCGAAGACGTTCGACTACATCAACCGCGTTACTAAACGCTTCCGCTTTCGGTCTACGAGGGTACATGGACACACTCTCCCCGCTTGTTTCTATGCTTCTCCTAGATAGATCTTGCGTGATCGTAGGCAATTTTTTTGAAATACTACGCTCCCCAACACTGGCATCCAAGCCAGGTCTATGCGTAGATGTTATATGCATGAGTAGAACACAAAAGGAGTTGTCGGTGTGGGTATATACATATTGCTTGCCGTCACTAGTTGTTTCTTTATTCGGTGGTATTGTTGGATAAAGCGGCCTGAACCGACATTACATGACCACGTTCATGAGACTGGTTCTACCGACGTGCTTTGCACACAGGTGGCTGGCGGGTGTCTGTTTCTCCAACTTTAGTTGAATCAGATTCAATGAACAGGGTTCTTTCTGTAGATCAAAAATCAATCACTATACCACGTTGTGGTTTTTATGCCGTAGGTAAGAACGGTTCTTGCTAAGCCCGTAGCAGCCGCGTAAAACTTGCAACAACAAAGTAGAGGACATCTAACTTGTTTTTGCAGGGCATGTTGTGATGTGATATGGTCAAGACGTGATGAGATATAAATTGTTGTATAAGATGATCTTGTTTTGTTAAAGTTATCGGCAACTGGCAGGAGCCTTATGGTTGCTTCTTTATTGCATAAGATGCTAGCGCCATATAATTGCTTTACTTTATCGCTATGCGATAGCAATAGTTGCAAAAGCAATAGTTGGCAAGACGACCATGTGACGACACGTTGATAAAGACCAAGATGATGGATATCATGGTGTCATTCCGGTGACAATAGAGATCATGACGTTACTTTGGAGATGGAGATCAAAGGCACAAGATGATGATGGCCATATCATGTCATATATTTTGATTGCATGTAATGTTTATCTTTTATGCATCCTATTTTGCTTAGTACGACGGTAGCATTATAAGATTATGTCTCACTAAATTTCAAGGTACAAGTGTTCTCCTTGAGTATGCACCGTTGCGACAGTTCGTCGTGCCGAGACACCACGTGATGATCGAGTGTGATAAGTTCTATGTTCACATACAACGGGTGTGAACCAATTTTGCACACACAGAATACTCAGGTTAAACTTGACAAGCCTAGCATATGCAGATATGGCCTTCGAACACCGAGACCGAAAGGTCAAGCGTGAATCATATAGTGGAAATGATCAACATAGTGATGTTCACCATTGAAAGCTACTCCATCTCACGTGATGATCGGACATGGTTTAGTTGATATGGATCATGTGATCACTTAGATGATTAGAGGGATGTCTATCTAAGTGGGAGTTCTTAAGTAATATGATTAATTGAACTTAAATTTATCATGAACTTAGTCCTGATAGTATTTGCATATCTATGTTGTAGATCAATTGCTCGCATATAGCTTCCCCGTTTCATTTATGATATGTTCCTAGAGAAAACTATATTGAAAGATGTTAGTAGCAGTGATGCGGACTAGCTCCGTGATCTGAGGATTATCCTCATTGCTGCACAGAAGAATTATGTCCTTGATGCACCGCTAGGTGACGGACCTATTGCAGGAGTAGATGCAGATGTTATGAACGTTTGGCAAGCTCGGTATGATGACTACTTGATAGTTTAGTGCTCCATGCTTTACGGCTTAGAACCGTGACTTCAAAAACCTTTTGAACGTCATGGAGCATATAAGATGTTCCAAGAGCTGAAATTGGTATTTCAGACTCATGTCCGAGCCGAGAGGTATGAGACCTCTGACAAGTACTTTGCCTACAAGATGGAGGAGAATAGCTCAACCAGTGAGCATGTGCTCAGATTGTCCGAGTACTACAATCGCTTGAATCAAGTGGGAGTTAATCTTCCAGATAAAATAGTGATTGACAGAGTTCTCTAGTCAGTATCACCACCAAGTTACTGGAACTTTGTGATGAAGTACAATATGCAAGGGATGACGAAAACGATTCCCGAGCTCTTCATGATGCTGAAATCAACGAAGGTAGAAATCAAGAAAAGCATCAAATGTTGATGGTTGACAAAACCACTAGTTTCAAGTAAAAGGGCAAGGGGAAGAAAGGGAACTTCAAGAAGAATGGCAAGCAAGTTGCCACTCCCATGAAGAAGCCCAAAGATAGACCCAAGCCTGAAATTGAGTGCTTCTACTTCAAAGGGAATGGTCACTGGAAGCGGAACTACCCCAAATACTTGGCGGATAAGAAGGATGGCAAAGTGAACAAAGGTATATTTGATATACAGATTATTGATGTGTACTTTACTAATGTTCATAATAGCCCCTGGGTATATGATACTGGTTCAATTGCTATTATTAGTAACTTGAAATAGGAGTTACAAAATGAACAGAGACTAGTTGAGGGCGAGGTGATGATGTGTGTTGGAAGTGATTCCAAGATTGATAAGATCACTATCACACACTCCCTTTACCTTCGGGATTAGTGTTGAACCTAAAATAAATGTTATTTGGTGTTTGTGTTGAGCATGAATATGATTGGATCATGTTTATTGCAATACATTTATTCATTTAAGTCCGAGAATAATTGTTGTTCTGTTTACATGAATAAAACCTTCTATGGTCATACACCCAATGTAAAGGGTTTATTGAATCTCGATTGTAGTAATACACATATTCATAATATTGATGCCAAAAGATGCAAAGTTGATAATGATAGTGCAACATACTTGTGGCACTACCGTTTAGGTCATATTGATGTAAAGCGCATGAAGAAACTCCATGCGGATGGACTTTTGGAATCACTTGATTATGAATCATTTGATGCTTTTGAACCATGCCTCATGGGCAAGATGACTAAGACTTCGTTCTCCGGAATAATGGAGCGAGCCACTGACTTATTGGAAATAATACATACCGATGTATGCTGTCCAATGAGTGTTGAGGCTTGCGGTAGGTATCGTTATTTTCTGACCTTCACAGATGATTTGAGAAGATATGGGTATATCTACTTAATGAAACACAAGCCTGAAACATTTGAAAAGTTCAAAGAATTTTAGAGTGAAGTTGAGAATCATCGTAACAAGAAAATAAAGTTTCTACAATCTGATCACAGAGGCGAATATTTGAGTTACGAGTTTGGCCTTCATTTAAAACAATGTGGAATAGTTTCACAACTCACGCCACCTGGAACACCACAGCGTAATGGTGTGTCCGAACGTCGTAACCGTACTTTATTAGATATAGTGCGATCTATGATGTCTCTTACCGATTTACCACTATCGTTTTGGGGTTATGCATTAGAGACAGCTACATTCACGTTAAATAGGGCACCGTCTAAAAATCCGTTGGGACGACACCGTATGAACTGTGGTTTAGTAAGAAACATAAGCTGTCGTTTCTTAAAGTTTGGGGTTGTGATGCTTATGTGAAAAAGTTTCAACCTAATAAGCTCAAACCCAAATCAAAGAAGTGTGTTTTCATTGGATACCAAAAGAAACTGTTGGGTACACCTTCTATCACAGATCTGAAGGCAAGATCTTTGTTGCTAAGAGTGGATCCTTTCTAGAGAAGGAGTTTCTCTCGAAAGAAGTGAGTGGGATGAAAGTAGAACTTGATGAGGTAATTGTACCTTCTCTCGAATTGGAAAGTAGCTCATCACAGAAATTAGTTCCAATGATGCCTACACCAATTAGTGAGGAAGTTAATGATGATCGTCATGAAACTTCAGATCAAGTTACTACTGAAACTCATAGGTCAACTAGAGTAAGATCCGCACCAGAGTGGTACAGTGATCCTATTCTAGAGGTTATTTTACTTGACCATGACGAACCTACGAACTATGAGGAAGTGATGATGAGCCCAGATTCCGACAGATGGCTTGAGGCCATGAAATCTGAGATAGAATCCATGTATGAGAAGAAAGTGTGGACTTTGGTGAACTTGCCCAATGATCGGCAAGACATTGAGAATAAATGGATCTTCAAGAGGAAGACAGGCGCTAATAGTAGTGTTACTATCTACAAATCTCGACTTGTCGAAAAGGTTTTTTTTGACAAATTCAAGATGTTGACTATGATGAGATTTTCTCACTCGTATCGATGCTTAATGTGTGTCCGAATCATGTTAGCAATTGCCACATTTTATGAAATCTAGCAAATGGATGTAAAAACTAAATTCCTTAATGGTTTTCTTAAAGAAGAGTTGTATATGATGCAACAAGAAGGTTTTGTCAATCCTAAAGGTGCTAACAAAATGTGCAAGCTCCAGCGATCCATCTATGGACTGGTGCAAGCATCTCGGAGTTGGAATATACGCTTTGATAAGTTGATCAAAGCATATAGTTTTATACAGACATCGCGGTGAAGCCTGTATTTACAAGAAAGTGAGTGGGAGCACTACATCATTTCTGATAAGTATATGTGAATGACATATTGTTGATCGGAAATAATGTAGAATTTTCTGGAAAGCATAAAGGAGTGTTTGAAAGGATTTTTTTGAAATAAGGACCTTGGTGAAGCTGCTTACATATTGAGCATCAAGATCTATAGAGATAGAACAAGACGCTTGATAAATTTTTCAATGAGTACATACCTTGACAAGTTTTTGAAGTAGTTCAAAATGGAACAATCAAAGAAGGAGTTATTGCATGTGTTGCAAGGTGTGAAGTTGAGTAAAGACTCAAAACCCGACCACGGCAGAAAATAGAAAGAGAATGAAAAGTCATTCCCTATGCCTCAGTCATGGGTTCTATAAAGTATGATATATACCAGACCTATTGTGTACCACACCATGAGTTTGGCAAGAGGGTACAATAGTGATCTAGGAGTGGATCACTGAAAAACGGTCAAAATTATCCTTACTGGAATAAGGAGATGTTTCTTGGTTATGGAGGTGACAAAGAGTTCGTCGTAAGGAGTTACGTCGATGCAAGCTTTAACACCGATCTGGATGACTCTAAATCTCGATCTAGATACATATTGGAAGTGAGAGCGATTAGCTAGATTAGCTCCGTGCAGAGCATTGTAGACATAGAAAATTTGCAAAATACATTCGGCTCTGAATGTGGCAGACCTGTTGACTAAAATTTTGTCACAAGCAAAACATGATCACTCTTTGGGTCTTAAATCACATGGCGATTTGAACAAGATTATTGACTCTAGTGCAAGTGGGAGACTGAAGGAAATATGCCCTAAAGGCAATTATAAAGTTGTTATTTATATTTCCTTATATCATGATAAATGTTTATTATTCATGCTAGAATTGTATTTACCGGAAACTTAGTACATGTTTGAATACATAGACAAAACAGAGTGTCCCTAGTATGCCTCTACTTGACTAGCTCATTAATCAAATATGGTTAAGTTTCCTGACCATAGACATGTGTTGTCATTTGATGAACGGGATCACATCATTAGAGAATGATGTGATGGACAAGAACCATCCGTTAGCTTAGCATAAATGATCGTTTAGTTTTATTGCTATTGCTTTCATCATGACTTATACATGTTCCTCTAACTATGAGATTATGCAACTGCCGAATACCAGAGGAACACCTTGTGTTGGGGATATAGTTACTGGAGATAAACCGGCTAGGCATGGCTGGATTAGCTCCATGAAGATTGAAGCCCATGAAGATGGCAAGATACTAGCGCTTTAAGAAGGCCCAAGGCCCAAAGACGGATTAAAGCCTATAGTTGTGAACCGACTTTATCATGTAAACTTGTATTGTAAGTTAGAGGAATAGAGACCGAGCCGGACACCTCTATGATCCAGCGTCGGGACTCTATAAACCAGCGGGCGTCAACCTGTGTATATAAAGGGATGACCTGGCCACGGTTTGAGGACAGGAAACAACAACTCGAGGGCCAGTCAAAGCAGATTCGCTCCCTGGTCATCGAAACCCTAGCAATATCAATCACAACTAGACGTAGGCTTTTACCTTCATCGAAGGGGCCGAACTAGTATAAACTCCCCGTGTCCCCTTGTCCGGTTTAACCCCTTTAAGCTAACTCGTTGCGATGGCTCCATGACTAAGTCCTTTCACGAGGACATCTGCCGTGACAAACCCATGACAGTTGGCGCCCATCGTGGGGCTATCGCATGATGGTTTGGAGTTCTTAAAGGGTAGCTTTGATGGACTCAAGGGATACGCTGTGGGCCGGATGACGAAGAGTCGTCGCGGCAAGCTCTACATCGACAACGCAGGATGGGGCCCTGAGGCCGATTCAATTGAATACGGGTACCGGGTCCCCTTTGGTGGGATTCACGTCTTCATCGGTAAGATTGGCGAACCGGGCGCTGAGCCGGACACCTGCACCGACATCATCGAGACGGCTTAGCGTGCAAGCCCTTCTCCTGTTCAGCCCATGGCAAAGCATGTTTTCGTAGGTGTCATCCATGGAGCAGAGTACGGGGACGGACCGGCATCCGATGGAGAAACTATAGTCCGCTCCGATGATGAATCTTCTGGAGAAACCGAATCGCTCTATCAGTTGCAGGATGGCCAGATTAGTGGAGGCTCCGAGGGCAACAATATTCCGGACTCCCCTGATCTGCCAAACCGGGCCGCTATCTTCATGGCCGGTACACAGTCAGCGCCCCACTCATCAACCGCCGCAGCAATGGTCTCCGGTTCAGCAACGGCCACGCCGGCGGGGGCAGGGAGCTCTGCGCCACCTCCGGCTCAAGTTCTGTCTGACTTGTTCGACGCTTTGGCAACATTGATGGCCGCAGAGGTGGACGCAGCAGTCCGAGATCAGCACAATGCGGAGATCGCAAAGGTGAAAGATCAGATAACTCAGGTTAAAGCGGACCTAGCGGCAGAGAATGCTAGGATGGCTACAGAACGAGCCGAGTTGGAAGCTCAGGCCTAGCGGCTTAGGCTGGATCAGAATGCTTCAGAGGAAGTCATGAGAAGAAGATACCAATCGCATCTCCTACCGAGTTATGAGCCAAGAAATCTCTTCAATACGCCAGGGGCAGGAACTAGTAACCAACCAATATTAAACCGGACAGAGGCGCCGGGGACAGGAGCGCCGATTCAGCCGCGCACGATGGACCCGCCCCGTCAGAACAACATTGTGCCACAGTATGTTCCAACACCCCCGGGCATTACTCCAACCAGTTGGACAACATTGTGGCCGCCGCTTCATGGTTGGTAGCCCTCCCAACCGACGGCGAATCAACAGTTGCGGTTGAGGCACGACGGGCCAGAGATCTCCTTCAAACAGCTCTAAACCAGCAGCAGGCATATTCGCACAGTCGTGAGAGGATTCATTCCACCCCCATCCAAATCGGAGCTACAACAGGCACGTTGAGGATGAACCGGCCGTGTCAAGCAGTGCACGTCGTCGTAACTCGCCGCGAGGGCACAACCCGGCAGGGGGAGGTGCTAATGCGCAGGATGTGGTCGATCATGGTCGCACACGTCGAGAGGCCGAGTTAGGAGCTCTGCACGGAGCCCGTCAACCCACTCCGGTTCATCCTACCACTTTAGTAGAGCCAGGTGTGGTATTCAGTTCCTTAGGGGTGCCGTGTCTCACCCCCGCTTTGCGTAATGTGCGACTGCCCAAGGATTTAAAAGGACCTCATAAGGTACCCAATTATACGCCGATCTACAACCAGAGGCATGGGTTGAAAGTTACGAGATGGCAATGGAGATGTTAGATGTGGATGAAGCGGTATGTGCTAAATACTTCACCATGATGTTGGAAGGAACAGCTCGTACTTGGCTGAAGAGCTTACCAACTAACTCTGTCGGATCATGGGACGAATTGAAGCACCGGTTTATCCAGAACTTCAAAGATACTTGTAAGCAGCCCATGCCAATTGTGGATCTGGCCGCTTGTGTCCAAGAGGATGGGGAGTCCACGACCCATTGGGTAAAGCGGGTCTCAGCTATTTTGCATTCATCGGATCGTATCAATGCAGATACCGCAGTGCTAACATTGGAGGGCAATTGCCGTTTTCTGCTGCTCAAACAGAAGTTAGGAAGGCTCAAACGTCACTGCAATGATATGTCAACGCTTATGGCTGCTTTGGTTAAATACGCCAATTCAGATAATACCAAAGACCCTGACTCAGAGGAGGACAAACCGGGGAAAGGGAGAAAGAACGACAACACCAAGGGTCAGCAGCATAATCCAGCAGGCCATGGGACCAATGGTAAGCGCAAGGCCGGCAACAATTTGGACTTTGTGGCTAACACCAATGCTCAGGAGAATGGTCAGCGCCGTAAGGGCAAGCAGCCCCAGAGAGGCGGAGGTCCAGGCTCCAATTTGGAGCGCCTGTTAAATCAACCCTGTCCAAAGCATGGATCAAAGGAGAAGCCAGCATCGCACCTTTGGAAGGATTGTTATATCATGCGAGATTTCAAGAACTCCAATATGTTTCAGTACAATAATGGCCCGCCCGGCGGTTTAGGAGGTGGTTTCCACGGGCCGGGTTACGGAGGCGGCAGCTCCGGTTCAGGATTTTAGGGCAATCAAACCGAACACAGCAATCAAGGGAATCAGGGCAACCAGGGAGGTTACAACCATTAGGGGAACCAGCAGCAGCAGCAGTCGGGTTATCGGAGCAATCCTAAGCAGTTAAATAGTGGGCAATATCATGTCTTCACGACTAGCTTGTGTAAGCGTGATTAGAAGCTTCACAAGAGGGCAGTGAACTCTGTTGAACCGGCGGTGCCTCAGTATTTGCGCTGGTCTGAGCAACCCATTTTATGGAGTAGAGAGGATCACTCGCCCTGGGTTGACAATCCGGGTCATCTGGCCTGAGTGGTGGCCCCTCAAGTTGGGGGATATAAGTTCACTAAGGTACTCATGGATGGGGGAAGTAGTATCAACATTCTATATTATGATCCATCGTATGGGGTTGACAGATAAGAATCTTAAACCGTCAAACACCGTTTTTCATGGTGTGGTGCCTAGTAAGTCTGCATATCCAGTGGGCAAGATAGCCTTAGAGGTGGCTTTTGGAGATGATCATGATTCAAGATCAGAAACATTGACTGTTGAGGTGGTGAAAATCAAAAGTTTGTATAACGCTTTGTTTGGGCGGCCGGCTTACACTAAGTTCATGGCGAGGCTGTGTTATGTTTATCTACAGCTTAAGAAGCCAGGTCATAAGGGGACCATCACAGTACACAGGAGCAGGAAGATCACTTTGGAATGTGAAGAAGGTGATGCGGCTGCTGAGTCGGTTTGTGCCATGGAGGAGCTGAAGTTTTATAAAGACCAACTTGATCCGGCAGATATGACTTCTTTGAAAAAGCCGACTACGGAACACGATCCAGCGATTTAAATCGGCCGCAGATACTAAGATGGTTGATTTTGTTCCTGGCGATTCATCCAAGCAGTTTAGCATCAGCGCTAACCTGGATCCCAAATAGGAAAGCGCGCTCACCGAGTTCATCTATGAGAACCGGGACATCTTTGCATGGAAACCTTCTGACATGCCAGGTGTACCGAGGGAACTCGCTGAGCACACACTTAACATTGATCCTAAGTTTAAACCGGTCCGGTAGTTTTTCCACCGCTTCAATGAAGAAAGGCGCAAGGCTATTGGTGAAGAGGTAGCTCGGTTGTTGGCCGCGGGGTTTATCGTGGAGGTCTTTCACCCAGAGTGGTTGGCTAATCTGGTGCTGGTTCTTAAGAAAAACGGCACTTGGCATATGTGTGTAGATTACACAGACTTGAACAAGGCTTGCCCTGCAGATCCTTTTGCCCTCCCTCGTATTGATCAGATTATTGATGCTACGGTGGGTTGTGACCGTTTGTGTTTTCTGGACGCCTATTCTGGCTATCATCGGATCAAAATGGCAGTTAAGGACTAGGAGAAGACGGCTTTTATAACTCCCTTTGGAGCCTTCTACTATGTATCCATGCCTTTTGGGCTCAAGAGTGCCCAGGCGACTTATCAATGCTGTGTTTAGAATTGTCTTCATAAGCAGATTGGGCGCAATGTTCATGCATATGTAGATGATATTGTGGTAAAGTCCAGGAAGGAGGAAACATTGATAGATGATTTGAGAGAAACCTTTGACAACCTCCGGGTTTACAAGATGATGCTCAATCCGGAAAAGTGTGTCTTTGGTGTCCCGGCAGGCAAACTCTTGGGTTTTCTAGTGTCAAACAAAGGCATTGAGGCTAATCCGGAGAAAATCTCAGCAATTACATCTTTGGCTAAACCGGCATGTATCAATGACGTTCAACGTTTGGCCAGCCAAATTGCGGCTTTGAGCCGGTTTATCAGTCGTCTTGGGGAGAAGGCTATCCCTCTATATCAGATGCTAAAGAAAACAGATGATTTTGTCTGGAGTGAGGCGGCTGATAAAGCATTTGAGGATCTAAAGAGGCAGTTAGCTGAACCGCCTCTGCTTGCAGCTCCGATTGATAAAGAGCTGTTATTGCTGTATGTGGCTGCCAATGCCCGAGCTGTTAGCGTGGCTATTCTGGTGGAGCGCAAGGAAGCTGGAAAGGAGTATCCGGTTCAACGGTCGATTTATTATATCAGCGAGGTGCTCATTGAATCAAAGCAGAGGTATCCACATTGGCAGAAACTGGTGTATGGAGTGTTTATGGCAAGCCGGAAGCTCAAACATTATTTTCACGATCATCCTATCACAGTGGTCAGTTCAGCCCCTCTGGGAGATATTATTCAAAACAAAGAAGCAACTGGCCGGATTGCCAAGTGGGCTATTGAGCTTGGACCCCACGGGCTCAAATACATACCTCGCATAGCGATTAAATCCCAAGCACTCGTAGACTTCATCAATGATTGGACGGAGTTGCAGGCACCAGAGGAAAAGCCAGATAACACGTATTGGACTATTTATTTTGATGGATCCAGACAGTTGGAGGGCTCGGGGGCTGGAGTCATACTAACTTCCCCATTAGGTGACAAGTTTTGTTATGTCCTCCGTTTAATGTTCCCTTGTACTAACAATGTAGCTGAGTATGAGGCCTTACTCCACGGTCTTCGGATGGCTAGGGAGATGAACTAAAGCCGAGTTAAGTGCTTTGGGGATTCAGATCTGGTGGCTCAACAGGTGTCTGGCACTTGGGATTCTAAAGACCCACTCATGGCTGCATATCGACGAGAGGTGGACATAGTGGCGGGTCACTTCAAGGGTTAGCATGTGGACCATATAGACCGGCGAAAGAATGAAGCGGCGGACGCTTTAAGCTGCCTTGGTTCTCAGCATAAACCGGTCCCACCAAATGTCTTTCTTGACATGCTGCATAATCCGTCGATCAAGGTACCAACGGAGGAGGAGTTGGCTATTCCTGATCCGGAGGCTCAATTGGTGGCAGCTTTGCATGTCATACCGGATTGGACAATCCCATACCTGGCTTACATGAACCGGGGCGAGTTACCGGAGGTTGAAACCTCAGCCCGGCAGATAATCCGGCGTTCTAAGTCAATGACCATACTCAATGGAGAGTTACATCGTTACAATGTCTCAGGGGCAATTCAGCGATGTGTCTCTCCTCAAGAGGGTTGTTAGATTTTGCGAGAAATCCATGAAGGGGATTGTGGTCACCATGCCGGTTCAAAGTCTTTGGTAGCTAAAGCTTTTTGCCGCGGTTTTTATTGGTTAACAGCTCACGCTGATGCGGAAGATTTAGTCAAAAGATGTGACGGTTGTTAAAAATTCGCACACCGTGCTCATATTCCATCTCAGGAGTTGAGGATGATTCCAATAACTTGGCCGTTTGCGACTTGGGGGCTTGATATGGTTGGACCCTTCAAGCGATCCAAGGACAAAAATACCCACTTGTTAGTGGTAGTTGACAAATTCACCAAATGGGTGGAAGCAGAGCCAGTCAGTAAGTGTGATGCAGCCACGGCGGTTTAGTTCATCAAAAAGGTGATATTCCGGTTTGGCTTTCCACACAGTATTATAACTGACAATGGTACAAATCTGTCAAAGGGAGAGGTGGAGGAATTTTGCCGACGTGAGCACATCCGACTTGATATAGCATCGGTGGCTCACCCCCAATCTAATGGTCAAGCGGAGAGGGCAAATCAAGAAATTTTGCGAGGTATTAAACCCCGGCTTATGGTTCCTTTGAAACGGACACCGGGTTGTTGGGTTGAGGAGTTACCTTTTGTGTTATGGAGCATCAACACCACACCCAACACATCTATGGGTTACACACCTTTCTTCATGGTTTATGGAGCGGAGGCAGTTCTTCCTAGTGACATCCGTCATGACTCGCCCCGTGTGGCAACTTATGTTGAAGCTGATAATGAGAAGGCACATCAGGATTCCCTGGACCTGTTAGATGAGGAGCGTGATCTTGTAGCAGCATGTTCGGCGATTTATCAACAAGATCTCCGACGTTATCACAACCGCCGGGTTAAGACCAGAACTTTTCAAGAGGGTGATCTGGTGCTCCGGCTCATCCAGGATCAGACTGATATGCACAAATTATCCCCACCTTGGGAAGGACCTTTTGTGGTCAGCAAGAATCTGCACAACGGGCCATACTACCTCATTGATGTTCGAGAGCACAAAGACTCACGTAAATCGGAGGAGGAGACCAAGCGGCCGTGGAATATAGCTCTTCTTCGGCCTTACTATACTTGATCCACAGGCTCTTCATATGTACATATTTATGACAATGCATATATTATATAATAAACCAGAGCCTCGAATAAAGCGGGGTCTCTATTCTTTTTACATCATGTGTGTGCTTACAAGAGTTTCTACTGACAAAGCGGAGTTTTGTTAAACCGGTCTCTGCAGCCGCACGGACATAAAGAAAATTACTAGGGGGCTTGGTCATATCTGAACCATAGCTACACCTCTTGATCGGTTTAACACCACAAAGGGATATCACTAGGGGGCTTGGTTGTTATCACACCATAGCTACACCTCTTGATAGGCGTTAAGCCAAAAAGGAAATTATGTGGAGCCAAAGAGAGTCTGTTGCATTAAGCACAGCTCAAACATAGGTATCCACCGAGCACATCTCACATATTACCTGGGGGCTCTTTGCTTCTCAAAGAACAATGAGTTTTGAACCCTTGTAATAGGCTATCAAGCCAGGCTTGGAAGCCAGGTGTATTCACCTAAAACCCCAGGTTATCCTGCCTCTTTAAGTAAGCCACTCCGTCTAGGTAAACCTGGTATGACCCATCGAATATTTGACAAGTCAATCCCATGGACCCTGAACTTGTCAAAGTTAAAACGGTGATTGGTTAAAGATTGAGGTCCATCTTAAAAGGCTTTGCAAAATGGTTTAACTCAGCGGCCTGGCAGCCCATGAAAAGCCTCGATTTAGGGCCTGGCAGCCCATGAAAAGCCTTGCATATTTCTTTTGTATTTATTGTTTTAACATCTTTTGGTAAAGGATTTATGAATATTTTCTGATAAACCGGTGTTTATTACAAACCCGGCTTGACTTTCAACGCTTAGTTGTCAGTACATGATCCTAGTGGTTTACTACTAGACGGGTTATGATGCCCAAAAGCCATACACAACTTGGATGGATAACCAATGTTTGTAATATTTCAATAAGTAATATCTGTGACATACCTCGTTGGCTGACCAACTGCTTGTATGGTAGGGGTAAAAACACCAATCCGGAGCATTGATAACTCCATCCTTAATTTGCCGGATTATGATAATAAACCGTACCGGGATATATTAAACACCGGGTTTTCCTTATAACACTTGGCGACTTGTTAGTCAAACACCAATCCGGAGCATTGATAACTCCATCCTTAATTTGCCGGATTATGATAATAAACCGTACCGGGATATATTAAACACCGGGTTTTCCTTATAACACTTGGCGACTTGTTAGTCAAAACTGGATTGGTGTTTTTACCCCTACCATACAAGCAGTTGGTCAGCCAACGAGGTATGTCACAGATATTACTTATTGAAATATTACAAACATTGGTTATCCATCCAAGTTGTGTATGGATTTTGGGCATCATAACTCGTCTAGTGGTAAACCACTAGGATGCTTTTTAGTTTTCATATGCAGGAACATAAAGGATTATGCGTACATGAATTCCAAAAGCGGAGCAAGTTCTCACAATGTCAAAGCACCACAAAACATGCTCGATTGCATGACAGTTAAAGGGGTTTTTGCTATCCTATTACAAGAAGCTTCAAAACGGCTCCAATTGAATAACTGTTTCTAAGCAGTGGCACACAATAGCTGGTAAACCGGCGGCCGGTTTAAGATGCTTCGTCTGGACGGTTTGACGGTTGAGGATCATTTGGTGCAATCACTTCTTCTTCATCCCTCCCCAGACGTTGGAAATCAACCGTTGACCAATCGATTCCAGTTAAAGCTTGAAACACGGCTTCTTCATGGATAAGGCTGGAGGGGTTAATGTCAGGAGCGTAAGTATGCTTACGGATTGGAGGCACAAGTTCTTCGACTTCATGGATTTCGGCAGACTGTCTCTTCCCTTCAGCGTCATAAGCCGGCTGGAAATGAGATCAATCTGTGTCTTCTGCCAGTTTGCTGGCTATTGGCCGCATCTCCTTTGTCAGCCTTCAGAGATCGTCATTTGTCGAAATTTGAACCGTCCTCCTTCACACCTGGATATCCTTTAATGATGTCATCCGCTTCAAGATCCGGAATCCATGCTTTGGTCTAGATTAAGGCGGTCAGCGCTCCTGCTCTTGCGGCTGCCTTCTCCAGTTCAGTAATCCGGGCTGGTAGCATGGCCAGCTTCTCAAGGGTTTCTTTTATCAGTGTTGGTGCCGGTTTATTGTAGGCTGCAATGCATATCGCACGCTGGGATCCAGAGTAAAGTTGTTCTATTAAGGTGTACGCCACTTTAAGCTTCATCCGCATATCAGCGCCCAGATGAGTAATGCGAGTGCCTGTCATGGTTTAATGTCAGTCAGACTGGTAAACAATAAGATCTCATGAATTGGACAAACAGCATAAGAGGATACTTACCAAATACAGCGGACGTCATGGCGTTGATTTGCCGCTTCAAACCAGTTAGTTCATCTACAACTGGCTTCAGGCCTGCTTCGGCATCCTCAGCTCTTTTGGTTAAACCGGCCTTTTCAGTTTCCCAGTCAGCACGTTCCTTGTTAAAAGACTCCTTTAGCTTTTCCATAGCTGTCATGGCTTTGGTCAGCTCCTCCTTGGCTTTCACAGCCTCTGCTTGTTGGGACTTCACGTTCTCTTGCAAATCAGCGGTTCGGGCATCTCTATTGCTTAGCTCGGCCTGTAACAGCGAAGATATGTCAACAACAGGATATGTATTTTCTAAGTACTAAGCGTATAACAAGTTATGCACTTCGTACTTGGGGGCTAATGCGTATTTGCTCTATTGTCAATACATCCTTTATAAGTCTCCAGAAAAATGCAAGCATTATCCTTGACACTTGGGGGCTAATGTACATCTGTTCAAAACGGACGCATGGATTCAAGACCCGGATTACCTCGCAAAGCTAAACCGGCCTTTGGGGGCTACACTGAGGAAAGCTACATAATTACATTGGTAAAGTATCAGTTTTGTTTTCACTAAGGACCTGACATTTTGACGATCAGCAGGAGAGGATTAAAGTATTACAAAAGTCCCGGTTTAAGATTAACATCATAAAACGGCCCTTGGGGGCTACTTGGGTTAGTGTTTCAACTTTGGAATCAAGAAATAAAGGGAGATGAAAATACCTCATCGCGTTCCTTCATCAGTTTCACCAAACCGGCTTCATAGTCACGGTTTGAGTGCAGACGGTTTAAAAAATCGGAGTGAAGTTCTTCAGCACTGAGATGAACATAGTTTGATAAGTCAGTGCTCCATTTACCCTTTTCCCTGGCAGCACGCTCTTCCTTGGCACTATGTTGGGCCAAGATTACAGGATGGCCAGGAGAGCTGTGGCCCATGCCAGTAATGATAACATCATCTCCTTGGCCTTCAGTAGTTTTTGCGGGTGATGATGGAGTATCAGTACCTCTCACCGTACTAGCCCGGTTTGGAGCTACCGGTTCAGTGTTAGGCACAGCAGGATCAGCTTCTGGTTGTTCATCAATATTCTGGTCTTGAAGGGGTGGTTCATCAAAGGTACCTTCAGGATGAGGACCCTCCAGTTTATGAGTTTGGTCCGGTTCACCTATTTGCTCTTCCTCAAAAACCGCCTGGTCTTCTGACGGATTGTTGACTCGAGCTTTCTTGTTGGGTCTGGCTTTGGCTCTGCAAACAAAATTAAGAGAAGTTTAGCATCTTATTCAAGATTTGCAACGCATTTGAAGCAAGGGTTTGAATGCTTACCCAGCTACAGTTTTAAGAGGAGGGAGTTGGGTTGTTGTTAACTCGCCAGAAGATGAGGGAGCTGTCACCTGATAATTTGAATCGGACGGATTAAGAGGTTGTCTGAAATAACCTGCCTTGGGATAAGAATTGTCAGAAGTGGGGGAGACCTCAGATCGGCGCTTCCGAACCGGGGTGTCAGGTAAACCGGTCGAAGTGACCTGTTGGCCGCTGTGCCGGGTTGTTCGGCGAGCTTCATGCTGCTGCGTCTTCAAAATAAATGTTGGATCCCAAGTAAGCAAGAGGATGATAAAAGCTTACTTTCTGGATCGCTTGACGGGTTTTTTTGTTTTGGCATAGAGTCTGAACCGGAGGAAAGGGTAACTACCTCTACATCATTAGCCTGGCTGCCTTCTACGTCCTCCTGATAAAGATCATTGTTAATGAGGTGCATGAAAAGGGAGCCAAGTGAGTCAAGTTCTACCTCAACTTCCGGATCATCTGCATCTTCATCAAGTTTCATGTTGATCCGGACAGCTGTTTCCGTTTTGAGGTACGCTTGACGGCTTTGGTTTTGGGACGGGATGGCTTTGCCACTTTATCTACGGATTTCCGCTTCCAGAAGGGATCATCACCCTATTTATACACAAACAGAAGAAAGTTTACAAGTTGAACAATTTAAAGATATTAAAGATAAAAAGGAAGCATAGTGCTTACAGCAGGCGGTTTATTTTGAGTGTAGAAGGGGTTCAAGCTGGTTTGGCGACAGACTAACTCCAGTTCATTCAAAATTTTCTTAACGCCTTCAGTGACCTCTTCATCGGTTATCTGAATGTTGATGTGGCGTTGGGGGTCTTCTAATTCACCAGTATATTCACACATTAAACCGGGGCGGAGGCTTAGTGGCAAGACGCTCCAAGATATCCAGCAACGCACAAAATCAACGCCTGTTAAACCGTTGGCCATAAAGGCCCGGAGCTTGGCGAGTTGAGGGGCATATTTGGCCCGTTCTGCGGAACTTAAACGTTGCGGCATTGGATGAGTGTTGGAAAGCCGGTGATCACGGTAGCCTGGAAGAGGGTTCTCATCTTCAGGAGAGGTATCTACGCAATAGAACCAGGTCTGGTTCCATTCCTTAGGGTGACTATGCAGTTTGGCATGAGGGAATTCCACTTCTTTCCTCTTTTGAATAGAGACACCACCAAGTTTAGTGTTGGGACCATTTACAAATTATGTACGCCGGTTCAGATGAAAAAAGTCCCGGAACAGCTGCTACCTCTTGAGCACTGCATTGGATTTCCCCGAAGAGGAGAGGATGATGCAGCAAAGTAGCGTAAGTATTTCCCTCAGTTTTTGAGAACCAAGGTATCAATCTAGTAGGAGGCTACGCCCGAGTCCCTTGTACCTACACAAAAACAATAGTTCAACGCAACCAACGCGCTTAGGGGTTGTCAATCCCTTCACGGTCACTTACGAAAGTGAGATCTGATAGAGATGATAAATAATATTTTTGGTATAGAGATGCAAAGTGAAAAGTAAAAGGCAAAGTAAAAGCAAAGCAATAATAAAGTGATGGAGATTGATATGATGAGAAAGAGACCCGGGGGCCATAGGTTTCACTAGTGGCTTCTCTCAAGAACATAAGTATTCTACGATGGGTGAACAAATTACTGTTGAGCAATTGACAGAATTGAGCATAGTTATGAGAATATCTAGGTATGATCATGTATATAGGCATCACTTTCGAGACAAGTAGACCAACTCATGCCTGCATCTACTACTATTACTCCACTCATCGACCGCTATCCAGCATGCATCTAGAGTATTAAGTTAAAAACAGAGTAACGCCTTAAGCAAGATGACATGATGTAGAGGGATAGTTTCATGCAATATGATAAAAAAACCATCTTGTTATCCTCGACGGTAACAATACAATACCTGCCTTGCTGCCCCGTCTGTCACTGGGAAAGGACACCGCAAGATCGAACCCAAAGCTAAGCACTTCTCCCATGGCAAGAAAAACCAATCTAGTAGGCCAAACCAAACTGATAACTTGAAGAGACTTGCAAAGATAACCAATCATACATAAAAGAATTCAGAGAAGATTCAAATATTATTCATAGATAGACTGGATCATAAACCCACAATTCATCGATCTCAACAAACACACCGCAAAAAGAAGATTACATCGAATAGATCTCCACGAGAGAGGGGCAGAGCATTGTATTGAGATCCAAAAAGAGAGAAGAAGCCATCTAGCTACTAACTATGGACCCGTAGGTCTGAAGTAAACTACTCACACTTCATCGGAGGGGCTTGGATGATGATGTAGAAGCCCTCCGTGATCGATGCCCCCTCCGGCGGAGCTCCGGAACAGGCCCCAAGATGGGATCTCGTGGATACAGAAAGTTGCGGCGGTGGAATTAGGTTTTTGGCTCCGTGTCTGATCGTTTGGGGGTACGTGGGTATATATAGGAGGAAGAAGTACGTCGGTGGACCAACAGGGGGGCCATGAGGGTGGAGGGCGCGCCTGGGGGGGGGGGGCAGGCGCACCCCCCTACCTCGTGGACTCCTATTAATTGGCTTGACGTAGGGTCCAAGTCTCGTGAGTTGTATTCGGTGAGAAAATCACGTTCCCGAAGGTTTTAATCCATTTGGAGTCCGTTTGATATTCCTTTTCTTCGAAACCCTAAAACAGGCAAAAAACAGCAATTCTGGGCTGGGCCTCCGGTTAATAGGGTAGTCCCAAAAATAATATAAAAGTCGATAATAAAGCCCAATAATGTCCAAAACAGTAGATAATATAGCATGGAGCAATCAAAAATTATAGATACGTTGGAGACGTATCAAGCATCCCAAGCTTAATTCCTGCTCGTCGTCGAGTAGGTAAATGATAAAAATAGAATTTTTGATGCGGAGTGCTACTTGGCATAATTTTAATGTAATTCTTATAAATTGTGGTATGAATATTCAGATCCGAAAGATTCAAGACAAAAGTTCATATTGACATAAAAATGATAATACTTCAAGCATACTAACTAAGCAATTATGTCTTCTCAAAATAACATGGCCAAAGGAAGTTCATCCCTACAAAATCATATAGTTTAGTCATGTTTCATTTTCGTCACACAAGAATGCTCTCATCATGCACAACCCCGATGACAAGCCAAGCAATTGTTTCATACTTTAGTAATCTCAAACTTATAAACTTTAACGCAATATATGAGCGCGAGCCATGGACATAGCACAATGGGTGGAATAGAATATAATGAAGGGGGCTATGTGGAGAAGACAAAAAATGAGAAAGTCTCACATCAACGAGGCTAATCAATGGGCTATGGAGATGCCCACCGATTGATGTTAATGCAAGGAGTAGGAATTGCCATGCAACGGATGCACTAGAGCTATAAATGTATGAAAGCTCAACAAAAGAAACTAGTGGGTGTGCATCCAACTTGCTTGCTCACGAAGACCTAGGGCACTTGAGGAGGCCTATTGTTGGAATATACAAGCCAAGTTCTATAATGAAAAATTCCCACTAGTATATGAAAGTGATAACATGAGAGACTCTCTACTATGAAGATCATGGTGCTACTTTGAAGCACAAGTGTGGTAAAAGGATAGTAACATTGTCCCTTCTCTCCTTTTCTCCCATTTTTTTGGGCCTTCTCTTTTTTATGGCCTTTCTCTTTTTCTTTTTTATTTATTCCTCACTTGGGACAATGCTCTAATAATGATGATCATATCACTTCTATTTATTTACAACTCAATGATTACAACTCGATACTAGAACAAAGATGACTCTATATGAATGCCTCCGGCGGTGTACCGGGATATGCAATGAACCAAGAGTGACATGTATGAAAGAATTATGAACGGTGGCTTTGCCATAAATACTATGTCAACTACATGATCATGCTAAGCAATATGACATTGATTAATGTGTCATGATGAACGGAATGGCTATGGAAATGCCATAATAGATAAGCATGGTGGCTGTTTTGAGGAAGATATAAGGAGGTTTATGTGTGAAAGAGCATATCATATCACGGGGTTTAGATGCACCGGCGAAGTTTGCGCCAACTCTCAATGTGAGAAAGGGCAATGCACGGTACCGAAGAGGCTAGCAAGGATGGAAGGGTGAGAGTGCGTATAATCCATGGACTCAACATTAGTCATAAAGAACTCACATACTTATTGCAAAAATCTACAAGTCATCAAAAACCTCGGTACTATGCACATGCTCCTAGGGGGATAGATTGGTAGGAAAAGACCATCGCTCGTCCCCGACCACCACTCATAAGGAAGACAATCAAATAACACCTCATGTTTCAAATTTCTTACATAACGTTTACCATACGTGCATGCTACGGGACTTGCAAACCTCAACACAAGTATTTCTCAATTTCACAACTACTCAACTAGCACGACTTTGATATTATTACCTCCATATCTTAAAACAATCATCAAGCATCAAACTTTTCTTAGTATTCAACACACTCATAAGAAAGTTTTATTATTAATCTTGCATACCAAGCATATTAGGATTTTAAGCAAATTACCATGCTATTAAGACTCTCAAAATAATCTAAGTGAAGCATGAGAGATCCATAGTTTCTATAAAACAAATCCACCACCGTGCTCTAAAATATATAAGTGAATCACTAGAGCAAAATTATAAAACTCAAAAGATATAAGTGAAGCACTAGAGTAAAACTATAGAGCTCAAAAGATATAAGTGAAGCACATAGAGTATTCTATCAAATTCCAGATTATGTATGGCTCTCTCAAAAGGTGTGTACAGAAAGGATGATTGTGGTAGACTAAAAAGCAAATACTCAAATCATAAAAGACGCTCCAAGCAAAACACATATCATGTGGTGAATAAAAATATAGCTCCAAGTAAAGTTACCGATAGAAGTAGACGAAAGAGGGGATGCCTTCCAGGGCATCCCCAAGCTTTGGATTTTAGGTGTCCTTAGATTATCTTTGGGGTGCCATGGGCATCACCAAGCTTAGGCTCTTGCCACTCCTTGTTCCATAATTCATCAAATCTTTACCCAAAACTTGAAAACTTCACATCACAAAACTTAAAGTAGAAAATCTCATGAGCTCCGTCAGCTAAAGAAAACAAAAGACCACTTCAAGGTACTGTAATGAACTCATTCTTTATTTATATGGATGTTATAACTACTGTATTCCAACTTCTCTATGTATTATAAACTATTTTACTAGCCATAGATTCATCAAAATAAGCAAACAACACACGAAAAACAGAATCTGTCAAAAACAGAACAGTCTGTTGTAATCTGTAGCTAGCGCAAGATCTGGAACCCAAAAAATTCTAAAATAAATTGATCGACGTGAGGAATTTATCTATTAATTACCTGCAAAAAGAATTAACTAAATAGCACTCTCGAAATAAAAATTACAGCACTTCTCGTGAGCGCTAAAGTTTCTGTTTTTTACAGCAAGTTCAACAAGACTTTCCCCAAGTCTTCCCAACGGTTCTACTTGGCACAAACACTAATTAAACACAAAAAACACAACCAAAAACAGAGGCTAAATAATTTATTTGTTACTAAACAGGATAAAAAAACAAGGAATAAAAATAAAATTGGGTTGCCTCCCAACAAGCGCTATCGTTTAACGCCCCTAGCTAGGCATAACAAGCAAGAATAGATCTAGGTATTTCCATCTTTGGTAGGCAATCCATAAGTGGCTCTCATGATAGATTCATATGGTAATTTTATTTTGTTTCTAGGGAAGTGTTCCATGCCCTTTTTTAATGTAAATTGAAATCTAATATTCCCTTCCTTCATATCAATAATTGCACCAACCGTTCTAAGGAACGGTCTACCGAGAATAATAGGGCAAGAAGGATTGCAATCTATATCAAGAACGATAAAATCTATGGGCACATAATTCCTATTTGCAACAATAAGAACATCATTAATTCTTCCCATAGGTTTCTTAATAGTGGAATCCGCAAGATGCAAGTTTAGAGAGCAATCATCAAAATCATGGAAATCTAGCAAATCACACAAAGTTTTGGGAATAGTAGAGACACTAGCACCCAAATCACACAAAGCATAAAGATCATAATCTTTATTTTAATTTTAATAGTAGGTTCCCACTCATCATAAATTTTTCTGGGGATAGAAACTTTCAACTCAAGTTTTTCTTCATAAGATTGCATCAAGGCATCAACGATATGTTCGGTAAAGCTTTATTTTGACTATAAGCATGAGGAGAATTTAGCACGGATTGCAACAAGGAAATACAATCAATCAAAGAGCAATTTTCATAATTAAATTCCTTGAAATCCAATATACTAGGTTTAGCATCATCTAGGGTTTTATTTCTTTTAATCCCACTTTTAGCAATTTCACCATCAAGATCTAAATACTCCGAATTTTTAGAACACCTTCTAGGTAAAGGTGGATCATATTCAGTCCCATCATTATCAAGATTAATATTGCAAAACAAATATTTAATAGGGGACACATCAATAACTTTTAGATCTTCATCATTATTTTCATAGGAACTAGAAGAACACGCTTTAATAAAGGCATCTTTCATAGCACGCGTCCTAGTGGTTCTTTCCTTGCACTCATCAATGGAAATTCTCATGGCTTTGAGAGACTCATTGATATCATGCTTAGGAGGAATAGATCTAAGCTTTAAATAATCAACATCAAGAGAAATTCTATCAACGTTCCTAGCCAAATCATCAATCTTTAGCAATTTTTGTTCAGTCATGGCATTAAAATTCTTTTGCAAAGAAATAAATTCTTTAATATTAGATTCAAAATCAGAGGGCATCTTATTATAATTTCCATAAGAATTGTTGTAGGAATTACCATAATTATTAGAGGGGTTACTAGGATAAGGCCTAGGATTGAAATTTCCTCTATACGCGTTGTTACCAAAATTGTTCCTTCCAACAAAATTCACATCCATAGATTCATTATTATTCTAAATCAAAGTAGACAAGGGCATATCATTAGGATCAGAAGAAACACTCTTATTAGCAAATAATTTCATAAGTTCATCCATCTTTCCACTCAAAACATTAATTTCTTCTATCGCATGCACCTATTTATTAGTAGATCTTTCAGTATGCCATTGAGAATAATTAACCATAATATTATCTAGGAGTTTAGTATCTTCTCCTAAGGTGATTTCCATAAAAGTGCCTCCCGTGGCCGAATCCAAAAGATTTCTAGAAGCAAAATTCAATTCGGCATAATTTTTTTGTATAACCATCCACAAATTTAAACCATGAGTAGGGAAATTACGTATCATTAATTTTATTCTCTCCCAAGCTTGTGCAACATGTTCATGATCAAGTTGCTTAAAATTCATAATATCGTTTCTAAGAGAGATGATCTTAGTGGGAGGAAAATACTTAGAGATAAAAGCATCTTTGCACTTGTTCCGTGAATCAATACTATTTTTAGGCAAAGATGAAAACCAAGCTTTAGCACGATCTCTAAGCGAAAAAGGAAATAGCTTCAATTTAACAATATCATTATCGACATCTTTCTTCTTTTGCATGTCACACAAATCAACGAAGCTATTAAGATGGGTAGCGGCATCTTCACTAGGAAGGCCGGAGAACGGATCTTTCATGACAAGATTCGGCAAAGCAGCATTAATTTCACAAGATTCAGCATCGGTAAGAGGAGCAATCGGAGTGCTAAGGGAATCATTGTTGTTGGTATTGGTGAAGTCACACAATTTGGTAATCGCGACAAACAAGTAATCCAACACACGAGCAAAAAAAGGCAGACGAGCAAAAAGAGGCAAATAGAGAAAGAGAGGGAGGATAGAGAGAGAGGGCGAATAAAATGGCAAGGGTAAAGTGGGGGAGATGAAAACGAGAGGCAAATGGCAAATAATGTAATGCAGGAGATAGGGATTGTGATGGGTACTTGGTATGTTGACTTTTGCGCAGACTCCCCGGCAACAGCGCCAGAAATTCTTCTTGCTACCTCTTGAGCACTACGTTGGATTTCCCCGAAGAGGAGAGGATGATGCATCAAAGTAGCGTAAGTATTTCCCTCAGTTTTTGAGAACCAAGGTATCAATCCAGTAGGAGGCTACGCGCGAGTCCCTTGTACCTACACAAAAACAATAGCTCAACGCAACCAACGCGCTTAGGGGTTGTCAATCCCTTCACGATCACTTATGAAAGTGAGATCTGATAGAGATGATAAATAATATTTTTGGTATAGAGATGCAAAGTGAAAAGTAAAAGGCAAAGTAAAAGCAAAGCAATAATAAAGTGATGGAGATTGATATGATGAGAAAGAGACCCGGGGGCCATAGGTTTCACTAGTGGCTTCTCTCAAGAACATAAGTATTCTACGGTGGGTGAACAAATTACTATTGAGCAATTGACAGAATTGAGCATAGTTATGAGAATATCTAGGTATGATCATGTATATAGGCATCACGTCCGAGACAAGTAGACCGACTCCTGCCTACATCTACTACTATTACTCCACTCATCGACCGCTATCCAGCATGCATCTAGAGTATTAAGTTAAAAACAGAGTAACGCCTTAAGCAAGATGACATGATGTAGAGGGATAGTTTCATGCAATATGATAAAAATAACCCATCTTGTTATCCTCAATGGCAACGATACAATATGTGCCTTGCTGCCCCTTCTGTCACTGGTAAAGGACACCACAAGATCGAACCCAAAGCTAAGCACTTCTCCCATGGCAAGAAAAACCAATCTAGTAGGCCAAACCAAACTGATAATTCGAAGAGACTTGCAAAGATAACCAACCATAGATAAAATAATTCAGAGAAGATTCAAATATTATTCATAGGTAGACCGGATCATAAACCCACAATTCATCGATCTCAACAAACACACCGCAAAAAGAAGATTACATCGAATAGATCTCCACGAGAGAGGGGGAGAACATTGTATTGAGATCCAAAAAGAGAGAAGAAGCCATCTAGCTACTAACTATGGACCCGTAGGTCTGAAGTAAACTACTCACACTTCATCGGAGGGGCTTGGATGATGATGTAGAAGCCCTCCGTGATCGATGCCCCCTCCGGCGGAGCTCCGGAACAGGCCCCAAGATGGGATCTCGTGGATACAGAAAGTTGCGGCGGTGGAATTAGGTTTTTGGCTCCGTGTCTGATCGTTTGGGGGTACGTGGGTATATATAGGAGGAAGAAGTACGTCGGTGGAGCAACAGTGGGCCCACGAGGGTGGAGGACGCGCCTGGGGGGGGCATACGCGCCCCCCTACCTCGTGGCCTCCTGTTAATTGGCTTGACGTAGGGTCCAAGTCTCCTGAGTTGTATTCGGTGAGAAAATCACGTTCCTGAAGGTTTTATTCCGTTTGGACTCCGTTTGATATTCCTTTTCTTCGAAACCCTAAAACAGGCAAAAACAACAATTCTAGGCTGGGCCTCCGGTTAATAGGTTAGTCCCAAAAATAATATAAAAGTGGTCAATTGATAACCCACAAGTATAGGGGATCGCAACAGCTTTCAAGGGTAGAGTATTCAACCCAAGTTTATTGGTTCGACACAAGGGGAGCCAAAGAATATTATCAAGTATTAGGAGCTGAGTTGTCAATTCAACCACACCTGGAAACTTAGTATCTGCAGCGGAGTGTTTAGTAGCAAAGCAATATGATAGTGATGGTAATGGTAACAAAAGAGAAATGAAAGCAAAGTAATGTTTTTGGTATTTTGTAGTGATTCTAACAATAGCAACGGGAAAGTAAATAAGCGTAAACCAGTATATGGAAAGCTCGTAGGCATTGGATCAATGATGGATAATTATGCCGGATGCGGTTCATCATGTAACTGTCATAACATAGGGTGACACAGAACTAGCTCCAATTTGTCAATGTAATGTAGGCATGTATTCCGAATATAGTCATACATGCTTATGGAAAAGAACTTGCATGACATCTTTTGTCCTACCCTCCTGTGGCAGCGGGGTCCTAATGGAAACTAAGGGATATTAAGGCCTCCTTTTAATAGAGAACCGGAACAAAGCATTAGCACATAGTGAATACATGAACTCCTCAAACTATGGTCATCACCGGTAAGTATCCCGATTATTGTCACTTCGGGGTTAACGGATCATAACACATAGTAGGTGACTATAGACTTGCAAGATAGGATCAAGAACACTCATATATTGATGAAAACATAATAGGTTCAGATCTGAAATCATGGCACTCGGGCCCTAGTGACAAGCATTAAGCATAGAAAAGTCATAGCAACATCAATCTCAGAACATAGTGGATACTAGGGATCAAACCCTAACAAAACTAACTCGATTACATGGTGAATCTCATCCAACCCATCACCGTCCAGCAAGCCTACGATGGAATTACTCACGCACGGCGGTGAGCATCATGAAATTGGTGATGGAGGATGGTTGATGATGACGACGACGACGAATCCCCCTCTCCGGAGCCCCGAACAGACTCCAGATCAACCCTCCCGGGAGGTTTTAGGGCTTGGCGGCGGCTCCATATCGTAAAAAGCGATGATTTCTTCTCTCCTATTTTTTTCTCCCCGAAAGCAGTTATATAGAGTTGGAGTTGGAGTTAGGGGGTCTCCAGGGGGCCCACGAGGTAGGGGGGCGCGCCCTAAGGGGGGCGCCCGCACCCTCGTGAGAAGGGTGTGGGCCCCTCGTTTTCATCTTTGGCAAGGATTTTTTATTATTTATTGTAAGATATCCTGTGGAGTTTCAGGTCATTCCGAGAACTTTTGTTTTCTGCACATAAAACAACATCATGGCAATTCTGCTGAAAACAACGTCAGTCCGGGTTAGTTCCATTCAAATCATACAAGTTAGAGTCCAAAACAAGGGCAAAAGTGTTTGGAAAAGTAGACACGTTGGAGACGTATCAACTCCCCCAAGCTTAAACCCTTGCTTGTCCTCAAGCAATTTAGTTGACAAACTGAAAGAAATCAAAAAAAATTACAAACTCTGTTTGCTCTTGTTGTTGTAAATATGTCAAGCTAGCATTCAAGTTTTTAGCAAAGATTATAACTAACCACATTTGCAATAATTCTGAGGTCTCATGATTACTCATATCAATAACATAATCAACTAGCAAGCCATAATAATAAATCTCGGATGACAACACTTTCTCAAAACAATTATAATATGATATAACAAGATGGTATCTCGCTAGCCCTTTCTGAGACCACAAAACATAAATGCAGAGCACCTTTAAAGATCAAGGACTGACTAGACATTGTAATTCATGGTAAAAGAGATCCAATCATAGTCACACCCAATATAAATTAACAGTAATGAATGCAAATGACAGCTGCACTCTCCAGCTAGTGCTTTTTAATAAGAGGGTGATAACTCAACATAAAAGTAAATAGATAGGCCCTTCGCAGAGGGAAGCAGGGATTTGTAGAGGTGCCAGAGCTCGGTTTTGAAATAGAGGTGAATAACATTTTGAGCGGTATACTTTCATTGTCAACATAACAACCGAGAGATGGAGATATCTTCCATGCTACACACATTATAGGCGGTTCCCAAATAGAATGGTAAAGTTTATACTCCCCCTCCACCAACAAACATCAATCCATGGCTTGCTCGAAACAACGAGTGCCTCCAGCATACATCAGGTCCCAGGGGGAGTTTTGTTTGCAATTATTTGCATAAAGTATGGGACTGGGCATCCCGGTGACTAGCCCTTTATCTCATGAATGAGGAGCAGAGTCCACTCCTCTTGAGAATAACCCGCCTAACATGGAAGATACAGACAGCCCTAGTTGATACATGAGCTATTCGAGCATACAAAACAGGATGATTATTTGAAGGTTTAGAGTTTGGCACATACAAATTTACTTGGAACGGCAGGTAGATACCGCGTATAGGAAGGTATAGTGGACTCATGTGGAATAACTTTGGGGTTTAAGGAGTTTGGATGCACAAGCAGTATTCCCGCTTAGTACAGGTGAAGGCTAGCAAAAGACTGGGAAGCGACCAACTAGAGAGCGACTATAGCCATGTACATGCATTAAAATTAATAAACATTGGATGCAAGCATGAGTAGGATATAATCCACCATGAACATAAATATCGTGAAGGCTATGTTGATTTGTTTCAACTACATGCGTGAACATGTGCCAAGTCAAGTCACTTAAATCATTCAGAGGAGGATACCACCCTATCATACCACATCATAACCATTTTAATAGCATGTTGGCACGCAAGGTAAACCATTATAACTCATAGCTAATCAAGCATGGCATAAGCAACTATGATCTCTAATTGTCATTGCAAACATGTTTATTCATAACAAGCTGAATCAAGAACGATGAACTCATCGTATTTACAAAAACAAAAGAGGTCGAGTTCATACCAGCTTTTCTCATCTCAGTCAGTCCATCATATATCATCATAATTGCCTTTCACTTGCATGACCGAACGATGTGAATAATAATAAGAGTGCACGTGCATTGGACTAAGCTGGAATCTGCGAGCATTCAATAAACAGGAGAAGACAAGGCAATATGGGCTCTTTTGTCAGATAAATAATAGTGCATATAAGAGCCACTTCAACAATTTAATCAAGGTCTTCTCCTATTGACCCCCAAAGAAAAGAAAAGAAATAAACTTATTTACACGAGAAAGCTCCCAACAAGCAAAAGAAGAACAGGAAATATTTTTGGGTTTTCTTTTTAATTACTACTACAGCATGGAAAGTAAATTAATTAAAAGCTACAACTAATTTTTTTGGTTTTTTCTTAAGGTTTATCAAACACACAAGAAGAAAGCTTAAAAGAAAATAAACTAGCATGGATGATACAATGAAAAGGTATGAGCACCGTCATCTGGCAATGAGTGTGTGTGAACATAAATGTGATGTCGGTGAGAAATACATACTCCCCCAAGCTTAGGCTTTTGGCCTAAGTTGGTCTATGGCCACGACTGGCCTGGCTGATATCCATAATAATAGTTGTTGGGGTCATACTGTGATGAGGAAGAAGTAGGCTCCGATTGCCACTGGTTGGCAATCATCTCCGGATCCCACTGATAGTTAGACTGTCGTGAAGGATCAAATTGTGGTTCCGGTTCTGGCTCCTCGGCTGGTGCAGGGTTTAGGTAGGCATGGATAGCCGTCAACGGAACAAGGTACTTGCCTACAGTTAAATCAAACAAAGCAGGAGCAGGCAAGGTAATAGTCTCAGGATGATGTTTATTAAAGAACAATTGATATTTAAGCTCTCCTGCCCTATTCTTAACAATAAAATCATGTGCCACCATACTTTTATAATCTAAATAAATAGGAGGCAGCACTTTTTCCTCCTTCTCAGCATGCCTAATAGGTATGTTAAAATGTGCAGCTAGGCGTGTAGCATAGATGCCTCCAAAGATGGGACCCGTAGTACGGTTCATACTTAACCGTCTAGCAATAATGCTGCCCATACTAAAAGTGTTATCACTGTATAAACCTTGGAGCAAAATAATAATATCAGGGATACTAAGGTTTCCAGAGTTTCCGCGACCAATTAAGCAACGACTAGCAAATAATGCAAAGTAACGTAAGACAGGAAAATGTATGCTAGTGATTCGTGCATCAGAAACCTTCCTAGTTTCCCCTACAGTGATAGTATTAATAAATCCCTCCACATCATCATGATGTGGTTCTTCTGTCTTGCCCCCAAAAGGGACTAAACAAATCCGACAAAAATCATAAAGTGACATCTCCTTATGCTCATCATATAAATGAAACTCCACCGTAGGTGGCGAGTTCCTAGAATGGAAATGAAAGTTTTGCACAAAGGTATTTGTGAGTAAGAGATACTGATCGCATTGGTCGTGGAGGAAAGCGGTGAGGCCTGCATTATGAGCCAACTCATGAAAATCTTCATAAATCCCGGCTGCTCTCAAGAAATCCTCAGAAGGCCATTCACACGCCCGAACCTCCGTGGTGCGCGGCAAATTATACTTAGGCTTCGGTGCCTTTTCCTTCGAGCTTTGGCTCGATGAGCCCCTCAATAATCTCCTCATCATTTTCTGAAAAATTCTGAAATTTTTAGTAACTTCAAAATAAAAGTAAACCAAACTCAATAATATTGATAGCAACTACTCCTACAAGTGCCTAGGGCCTATATCATGCATCAAAACTACTTTTGACCATATAAATTTGACATGCAAGCTCAAGAACAGGGTCACCTAAGCAACACAAATTTGCAATGAATAAAGCACTAGAACAAAAACTAATTGGACCAATGGAGGAGTCACATACCAAGGAACAATCTCCCCAAGCAGTTTTGTGAGAGGTGCTTTGAGCAAGGAGATCGAAAATGGCAGCAAAACGAGCTTGGACTCTGGTTTGAGCTGGTTTTTCGTGTTTGGGGGAGGAAGATGAAGTGTGTGGCTGAAAGAATAAGTGGAGAAGGGCCACCGTGGGCCCACGAGGCAGGGGGCGCGCCCTAGGGGGGGTGGGCGTGCCCTCTACCCTCGTGGCAAGGTGGTTGGCCCCCCTGGTGTGTTCTTTGTTCCATAAATCCTCAAATATTCTATAAAAAATCATATTTAATTTTCAGGGCATTTGGAGAACTTTTATTTTTGAGGTATTTTTATATTGCACGGATAATTAGATAACAGACAAAAAATTATTTATTTTCACTTTATTTCAACTAAATAACAGAAAGTATAGAGAGGGTACAAAAGGTTGTGCTTCTAGTTTCATCCATCTCATGCTCGTCAAAAGGAATCCACTAACAAGGTTGATCAAGTCTTGTTAAGAAACCCATTCCGATTAACATGAAACCAGAGAAATTTCGAATAACACTAGGTTACCTCAACACGGATATGCACATCCCCAATAATAAGTATATCATATTTCTTCTTGACAGTAGGAAGAGTAAATTCAAAACCTCCAAATATAATCGATGGAATTTTTCCGATAGGATTGATACTATGAACTTGAGGTTGTTTCCTCGGAAAGTGTACCGTATGCTCATTACCATTAACATGAAAAGTGACATTGCCTTTGTTGCAATCAATAACAGCCCCTGCAGTATTAATAAAAGGTCTTCCAAGAATAATAGACATACTATCGTCCTCGGGAATATCAAGAATAACAAAGTCCATTAAAATAGTAACGTTTGCAACTACAACAGGCACATCCTCACAAATACCGACAGGTATAGCAGTTGATTTATCAGCCACTTGCAAAGATATTTCAGTAGGTGTCAACTTATTCAAATCAAGTCTACGATATAAAGAGAGAGGCATAACACTAACACCGGCTCCAAGATCACATAAAGCAGTTTTAACATAGTTTCTTTTAATGGAGCATGGTATAGTAGGTACTCCTGGATCCCCAAGTTTCTTTGGTATTCCACCCTTAAAAGTATAATTAGCAAGCATGGTGGAAATTTTAGCTTCAAGTATCTTTCTTTTATTTGTAATAATATCTTTCATGTACTTAGCATAAGGATTTGTTTTGAGTATATCAGTCAATCGCATACGCAAAAATATAGGTCTAACCATTTCAGCAAAGCGCTCAAAATCCTCATCATCCTTTTTCTTGGATGGTTTGGGAGGAAAAGGCATGGGTTTCTGAACCCAAGGTTCTCTTTCTTTACCATGTTTCCTAGCAACAAAGTCTTTCTTATCATAACGTTGATTCTTTCATTGTGGGTTATCAAGATCAACAGCAGGTTCAATTTCTATATCATTATCATTACTAGGTTGAGCATTATTATGAACATCATCATTAACATTTTCATTAGGTTCATGTTCATTACCAGATTGTGTTTCAGCATCAGACATAGAGATATCATTTGGATTATCAGGTGGTTCAACAATAGGTTCACTAGAAGTTTGCACAGTTCTATCATTTTTCTTTTTCTTCTTTTTAGAAGAACTAGGTGCATCAATTTTATTTCTTTGAGAATCTTGCTCAATTCTCTTAGGGTGGCCTTCAGGATACAAAGGTTCCTGAGTCATTCTACTAGTTCTAGTAGCCACTTTAACAGCATAATCATTTTTCTTACTATTCATCTCATTGAGCAATTATTTTTGAGCTTTAAGTACTTGTTCCACTTGAGTGGTAACCATAGAAGCATGTTTGCTAACAAGTTTAAGTTCACCTCTAATATTAGCCATATAATCACCCAAGTATTTAATCATATCAGCATCTTGTTTTAATTGTCTACCAAAATAAGCATTGAAATCTTCTTGCTTAAACATAAAATTATCAAACTCATCCAAGCATTGACTAGCAATTTTAGCAGGAGGGATTTCAGCTTTATCATATCTATAGAGAGAATTTACCTTTACTACCTGTGTCGGGTTATCGAGGTCTGGAGGTTCTTCAATAGGAGGTAAATTCTTAACATCTTCAGCTTTAATACCTTTTTCTTTCATAGATTTCTTTGCCTCTTGCATATCTTCAGTACTGAGAAATAGAACACCTCTCTTCTTCGGAGTTGGTTTAGGAATAGGATCATTAATTGGAGCAGGAGCTGGCTCAAGAGGTGCCCAATTATTTTCATCTATAAACATATTATTCAATAAGATTTCAGCTTCATCCGGTGTTCTTTCCCTGAAAAGAGAACCAGCACAACTATCCAGGTAATCTCTGGAAGCATCGGTTAGTCCATTATAAAAGATATCAAGTATTTCATTTTTATTAAGAGGATGAGCAGGCAAAGCATTAAGTAACTTGAGAAGCCTCCCCCAAGCTTGTGGGAGACTCTCTTCTTTAATTTGCACAAAGTTGTATATTTCCTTTAAAGCAGCTTGTTTCTTATGAGCAGGGAAATATTTAGCAGAGAAGTAGTAAATCATATCCTAGGTACTACGCACACAACCAGGATCAAGATAATTAAACCATATCTTGGCATCACCCTTTAATGAGAACGGAAATATTTTAAGGATATAAAAGTAGCGAGATCTCTCATCATTAGTGAACAGGGTGGCTATATCATTTAATTTAGTAAGATGTGCTACAACAGTTTCAGATTCATAACCATGAAAAGGATCAGATTCAACCAAAGTAATTATATCAGGATCAACAGAGAATTCATAATCCTTATCAGCAACACATATAGGTGAAGTAGCAAAAGCAGGGTCAGGTATCATCCTAGCATTTGGAGATTGCTTATTCCATTTAGCTAATAACCTTTTGAGTTCATATCTATCTTTGTAGGCTAAAATAGCTAAAGAAGCATCTTGATCAAATAAATAACCCTCAGGAATAACAAGTGATTCTTCATCATCACTTTCATCTTCATAATCAGATTCAATATTTTCAATCTCTCTAGCCCTAGCAAGTCATTCCTCTAGAAAATCACTAAGTGGCATAGTAATATCAGGCATAGAGGTAGTTTCATCATAAGTATCATGCATAGCAGAAGTAGCATCATCAATAACATGCGACATATCAGAACGAATAGCAGAAGTAGGTGTAGGTGTCACAAGCTTACTCATAACAGAAGGTGAATCAAGTGCAGAGCTAGATGGCAGTTCCTTACCTCCCCTCGTAGTTGAGGGATAGATCTTAGTTTTTGGATCTCTCAAGTTCTTCATAGTGTCCAGCAGATATAAATCCCAAGTGGCTCAAAGAATAGAGCTATGCTCCCCGGCAATGGCGCCAGAAATTAGTCTTGATAACCCACAAGTATAGGGGATCGCAACAACTTTCGAGGGTAGAGTATTCAACCCAAATTTATTGATTCGACACAAGGGGAGCCAAAGAATATTCTCAAGTATTAGCAGCTGAGTTGTCAATTCAACCACACCTGGAAACTTAGTATCTGCAGCGGAGTGTTTAATAGCAAAGTAATATGATAGTGATGGTAACGGTACCAAAAGAGTAATGAAAGCAAAGTAATGTTTTTGGTATTTTGTAGTGATTGTAACAATAGCAACGGGAAAGTAAATAAGCGTAAACCAGTATATGGAAAGCTCGTAGGCATTGGATCAATGATGGATAATTATGTCGGATGCGGTTCATCATGTAACAGTCATAACATAGGGTGACACAGAACTAGCTCCAATTCGTCAATGTAATGTAGGCATGTATTCCGAATATAGTCATACATGCTTATGGAAAAGAACTTGCATGACATCTTTTGTCCTACCCTCCCGTGGCAGCGGGGTCCTAATGGAAACTAAGGGATATTAAGGCCTCCTTTAATAGAGAACTGGAACAAAGCATTAGCACATAGTGAATACATGAGCTCCTCAAACTACGGTCATCACCGGTAAGTATCCCGATTATTGTCACTTCGGGGTTAACGGATAATAACACATAATAGGTGACTATAGACTTGCAAGATAGGATCAAGAACACTCATATATTGATGAAAACATAATAGGTTCAGATCTGAAATCATGGCACTCGAGCCCTAGTGACAAGCATTAAGCATAGCAAAGTCATAGCAACATCAATCTCAGAACATAGTGCATACTAGGGATCAAATCCTAACAAAACTAACTCGATTACATGGTGAATCTCATCCAACCCATCACCGTCCAGCAAGCCTACGATGGAATTACTCACGCATGGCGGTGAGCATCATGAAATTGGTGATGGAGGATGGTTGATGATGACGATGGCGACGAATCCCCCTCTCCGGAGCCCCGAACGGACTCCAGATCAGCCCTCTCGAGAGGTTTTAGGGCTTGGCGGCAGCCCCGTATCGTAAAACACGATGATTTCTTCTCTCCTATTTTTTCTCCCCGAAAGCAGTTATATAGAGTTGGAGTTGGAGTCGGGGGGGGGGGGGGGGTCTCCAGGGGGCCCACGAGGTAGGGGGCGCGCCCTAGGGGGGCGGCCCCCCACCCTCATGAGAAGGGTGTGGGCCCCCTGGTCTTCATCTTTGGCAAGGATTTTTTATTATTTATTGTAAGATATCCCGTGGAGTTTCAGGTCATTCCGAGAACTTTTGTTTTCTGCACATAAAACAACATCATGGCAATTCTGCTGAAAACAGCGTCAGTCCGGGTTAGTTCCATTCAAATCATACAAGTTAGAGTCCAAAACAAGGGCAAAAGTGTTTGGAAAAGTAGATACGTTGGAGACGTATCAATAATAAAGCCCAACAATGTCCAAAACAGTAGATAATATAGCATGGAGCAATCAAAAATTATAGATACGTTGGAGACGTATCAACAGCTCAGCAGTTGGTTCTTCTTGTAAGTACACTTCACAGAAGACTTGGAAGTTGCATAGATTGGACACCGAGTTGGGTCCGATATCTTGAGGATGAAGTTGGAAACTGGCAAGAACATCTCGGAAAAACTTCGACCCGGGCGGTTTGAAACCGCGGCCTATGTGGTCGACAAAGACCACTACTTCACCCTACCTCGGGGTAGGAGGATTCTCTGTTCCTGGAACTCGCCACCGAATTTCCGTTTTCTTGGGCAAGGTGCCGATACTGACCATTCCGTTCAACTGTTCTTCGGTGATCCGGGAAGGAGCCCAGTTGCAAGCGGCAAACTGTTTGGCCATTATGAAACGAAAAGCTGAAAAAGAAATACTGGTTTACAAATCATTCATGGTGGTGCGCAGGATGCAATGGAATAAAGATATACAGATGTGTGAAACTGCGTAAACCGTAGACTGATACAATAATGAATGACAAGGTCATACCAAGGGCATACATGTGTTGTTAAACTGGACTGTTACAATGAATGTAAAGGGGGTTTGCCGGTTTACCAGGGGACTAATGGTATGAGATAGATTGTTTTTACAAGGGTAAACTGCTTACATGGTAAAGAGGATACAGATCTAAGGCGAAAAAGGCTAAGTAAGGTAAAACAGATTTCACAGTTTGGCATGTGAATTTCATATCTGCCATGCGTTGGATAATCAAAATATATTATGTTCTAATCTCAAGTGCTCAACAGGTTCAGTAAGTTCAGATGAGTTTGATATCAAGCAGATGCCTTAACAAGAAGAAAGGAGTTTAAGCTACAAAGGGCACTGAAAACAATTAGATCTAAGTGTCCATTGGCATTACTAAAGGAGGAACAGCTTCAGGTTATGAAGAACACAGAACCCTAATGGCGGATCTGGGGTGAGGAGAAGAGGAACTTACTGGTGCAGGAAGAAGCAGCGGAGGGTCACCGCGTGTCTCTGGTAACGGTCAGGTTGATGCAACGGCCTTTGTCGAAGCAGAGGTGAAGCTCGGTGACGGCGGCGGCGCTTAGGAGTAGAGATGTTGCGAGGAGGAAGAAGAAGTCAAGGAGACGAAGGGGGAAAAGGAGAAGGACCCGTGGTCCTATTTATAAGGCGAAGCGATAAAGCGACAAGTGCAGAAATCGAGGAGCTAGAAATGGATAAGTATTAAAGATGACGCCTCGAGGGTTGAAACAATCATTAATGAAGGGCATCTTCGGCTTCAATGGGTAGATGACATCATACCGATTGGCTGCGGATTTAAAGGATGACATCACAGCGATTTACCAGGTTTATACAAAGATGCCAGAGCAAGAATTTTTCTAAGTATTGGAGATTGACATGAACATGTTCAAATCAATCTGGGGCCTAATGTCAGGGATATAGTTACTATAGATAAACCGGCTAGGCATGGCCGGATTAGCTCCATGAAGATTGAAGCCCATGAAGATGGCAAGATACTGGCACTTTAAGAAGGCCCAAGGCCCAAAGACGGATTAAAGCCTGTAGTTGTGAACCGACTTTATCATGTAAACTTGTATTGTAAGTTAGAGGAATAGAGACCGAGCTGTACACCTCTATGATCCGGCCTCGGGACTCTGTAAATCGGCGGGCGTCAACCTGTGTATATAAAGGGACGACCCGACCACGGTTTGAGGATAGGAAACAACAACTCGAGGGCCAGTCAAAGCGGATTCGCTCCCTGGTCATCGAAACCCTAGCAATACCAATCACAACTAGACGTAGGCTTTTACCTTCATCGAAGGGGCCGAACTAGTATAAACTCCCCGTGTCCCCTTGTCCGGTTTGACCCCTTTAAGCTAACCCGTTGCGATGGCTCCATGACTAAGTCCTTTCACGAGGACATCTGCCATGACAAACCCACGACACCTTGTGTGCTATCAAACGTCACAACGTAACTGGGTGATTATAAAGATGCTCTACAGGTGTCTCCAATGGTGTTTGTTGAGTTGGCATAGATCGAGATTAGGATTTGTCACTCCGATTGTCGGAGAGGTATCTCTTGGCCCTCTCAGTAATGCACATCACTATAAGCCTTGCAAGCAATGTGACTAATGAGTTAGTTGCGGGATGTTGCATTACGGAACAAGTAAAGAGACTTGCCGGTAATGAGATTGAACTAGGTATGATGATACCGATGATCGAATCTTGGGCAAGTAACATACCGATGACAAAGGGAACAACGTATGTTGTTATGCGGTTTGACCGATAAAGATCTTTGTAGAATATGTAGGAGCCAATATGAGCATCCAGGTTCCGCTATTGGTTATTGACCGGAGATGTGTCTCGGTCATGTCTACATAGTTCTCGAACCCGTAGGGTCCGCATGCTTAACGTTCGATGACGATTTGTATTATGAGTTATGTGATTTGATGTATTGAAGGTTGTTCGGAGTCCCGGATAAGATCATGGACATGACGAGGAGTCTCAAAATAGTCGAGACGTAAAGATTGATATATTGGAAGGCTATATTCGGACATTGGAAAGGTTCTGAGTGATTCAGGTATTTTTTGGAGAAACGGAGAGTTACGGGAATTCACCGGGGGAAGTAGTGAGCCTTATTGGGCCATACGGGAAAGGAGAGAAGGGCCTCAAGGGTTGGCCGCATGCCCCCCATGGCAAGTATGAATTGGACTAGGGAAGGGGCGGCGCCCCTGTCGGTGTCAAAACCGGCGGATCTTGGGTAGGGGGTCCCGAACTGTGCGTCTAGGCGGATGGTAACAGGAGGCAGGGGACACGAAGTTTTAACCAGGTTCGGGCCCTCTTGATGGAGGTAAAACCCTACGTCCTGCTTGATTAATATTGATGATATGGGTAGTACAAGAGTAGATCTACCACGAGATCAGAGAGGCTAAACCCTAGAAGCTAGCCAATGGTATGATTGTGTGTTGTCCTACGGACTAAAACCCTCCGGTTTATATAGACACCGGAGAGGGCTAGGGTTACACAAGGTCGGTTACAAAGGAGGAGATATGCATATCCGTATTGCCTAGCTTGCCTTCCACGCCAAGTAGAGTCCCATCCGGACACGAGACGAAGTCTTCAATCTTGTATCTTCATAGTCCAACAGTCCGGCCAAAGGATATAGTCCGGCTGTCCGGAGACCCCCTAATCTAGGACTCCCTCAGTAGCCCTTGAACCAAGCTTCAATGACGATGAGTCCGGCGCGCAGTATTGTCTTCGGCATTGCAAGGCGGGTTCCTCCACTGAATACATCACGGAAGAATTTGAACACAAGGATAGTGTCCGACCCTGCAAAATAAGTTCCATATACCACCATAGAGAGAATAATATTTCCAAAAATCTAATCTGCTGACACATTTTGGCAACACGACATTATGCCATGGCACGGTAATTATTCGAACCGTTTTTCTTCAACTAGCTCCACACATAACGCGAGGCAGTTTCTTGACACGTCTTGTCAAAGCAGAGATCGTGTTCCCCTAATTACGGGCTTCTCATCAATACGGTCGTGGGTAACCCAACCGTATCTAGGACTCCTAGATTATAGGCAAGTCCCAAACGGCTATGGAGAGGACGCTTGATATTCACCCTCTTTATAAAGGGACAAGGCTTTTACTTTTTCCCTCCCGTGCTCAATCGAATCCTTCCCCCGCCTCGAGTTCTAACACCCAAAGCCCAGGTCAGGTGCTCCGGACCTTCAATCATGTCCGGATCTAGCCTTCAAGGCCGGTGGATGCCCTCCTCTGTTACAGAAGAAGATATCAAGAAGTTGAGGGAGGCCAGATACCTGACCGCTGAGGTTTCGCATCGGCTGCCCGCCCGAGGGCAGGTCGTCCCTACTCCTGAACCCCACGAAGACGTCGTGTTCATCTCCTACTTCCTCCGATGTCTAGGCCTCACTCTGGATCCCTTCGTTAGGGGGTTGCTGTTTTATTACGGGCTAGATTTCCACGATCTAGCCCCGGACTCCTTTCTCCACATCTCAGCATTTATTGTTGTATGTGAGGCTTTCCTCTGCATTACCCCTCACTTCGGCCTGTGGCTCAAGACCTTTGACGTGAAGCCGAAGACGGTCGAGGGGCAGCATGTAGCGTGCGGAGGCGCATTAATAAGCAAGATCGCTAGAGCTCCATGGCCAAAGGGTTCTATTCCAGAGGTGTCCAGATTATGGCAACGGGAGCGGTTTTACATCATAGCTCCCAGAAGTGCCAAGTGGGCGGCTGCCCCTGCTTTCCGCTCAGGCCCTCCACCATAACTGATGTCATGGATTAGCAGAGGGCTGAGCTGGGGTCCAGCCAAGGACGTGCCCGTACTGCAGAGCCGCATTCAAGATCTCTTCGAAGGAGATTTTAGTTTGATTATGGTGATGCAAGTCATGCTGGTTCGACGAATCCAGCCATGCAAACGCCGTCCCCTTCGCATGTGGGAGTTCAACCCAGAAGGACCGCGCGCTATTCAGAATTTCCTCGGCCTGACGCACGAGGAGAAGTATAGATCATTCCTCGGACCCCAGATAGAGTGTCCGGATACTACCGAGGACGTGGACCTGAGCAGCAACCGCACCGCCGACCAAGTAAGTTATCGTCTAGCCGAACACACCGTCTTTCATTTATCATGACGTTATTCTGAGAAATCGCTCTTTGACTAGGACTGGATAACAAAGGCGAAGATGATCTGGTGTTCGGCCCCCCTTCCGGAAGGCTTGGAGAATCTGGTACTGGAAAAGATGCTCGAGCTAGCACCTTGCCCAGAGCCCTCACAGGAAGATAAAGGGGGGAATAAAGGAGGAGAAAGCGGGCCTCCACCGCTACCCATTCCGACCAAGGGAACGGGCGCCTCCGTAAGGGAGGATAACCAAGGGGAGGGATCTGGCATTCTCTCACCCCAGGGAAGGAAGAGGACTAACCCTGAAGATCCGGAAACCAAGGTTTCCAAACGGGAGAAGAAGTCTCCACTAGAGGGTCCTGCCTTGGAGGGTGCTCTTGCCGCACAAAGTCCACGCGGGGATCTGCCTTCTAACGAGCCGTAAGTAATCAAAAAGTGCTTTGATAGTGAAGATATGCTACTTTACCTCTGAGGAAAATAACCAAAGCATTTATCTTGCAGTTCGGATCTTAGCCCTTCTCAGCAGAGCTCGTCTTCGGGGGATCTTCTTTCGGAGATGATGGAGAGCGAAATGCCTCCCCCTGACTCCCCCGCTCAAGAAGCAGGCGACCTTGAAGTGTCGTCACGGAGGGCCTCTCCGGATCCGGTGAGTCCAGAAGATAATCCTTTAGTCACCCGAAGTCCTCAGCATCCGGCTCTTGAGGAGAGCAAACAAAAGAGTCCGACACCCTCTGGTATGCGGTCGGACGTACTGAGGGAGCTATTGGAGCGAGCGGCCATCTCAGAAGAACGCCGTACGTTAATGGGTACGGTGATGGAAAGAATTTCGTCCGCCGAAAGCGGATTGCATGAAGCCTTTATGAGTCTACTGACAGGCTTTGAGGTGTGCCCTGTGTAGATAGTAGCCCCTGAGACTCTGGTTGTCGCCGAGAACAGCGGCGAATAGAGGATCGTAGTCCCAGGTAATAACCAAACTGCCTTTATGTGCAGGTGGTGGAAACTCCGGTGGCTAGCCGGACTAATGAGTTTGCCGAACTAAAGCGGCAACTAGATGCGGCAGATGCCGACATCGAGCTTGTTAACAAGCGGCTTGACGAGACACCGGGTAAGTAATGCTTTCTGGTGAATGTCACATAGTAAGAGCAGCATGATGTCAGTATCTTTAACATGTTGTGACTGCAGATGGAGCTGCCACCGTGGAGACCCTTCGGACGGAACTTGCCCGAGCCAAAGAACAAGCAAGGAGGAGTAATGCGACTGCTTTGAAGGCGGCCGAAGAGTTGAGGGTCGAGAAGGCCGCGCATTGCGAAAGCAAAGAGAAAATGGCCAAGATGGTTACAAAGTTAAAAGACACCGCCGACCGTTGCCAGTTCCTTGAAGAAGAAAACCGAGTGAAGGCGATGGACCTTGAAAAGGCCATGATGATGACCAAAGACACCCGCTCTGCTATGAGGGCGAAGAAGGAGGAGCTGCGTGCAGCTGGGGATATTGCGGCTGGAAAGCCCTTCATGCTGCGGAGGAAGTTCGGAGATCCACGGTATGCCCCTCTGGATCGGTTGTGGAGTTCGGCAGATGCATATATGGACTTGGCGGCGAGCGCTGTCGATGCAGCCAAATACTTCCGAGATCAAACAGATCATGAAGTGGACAAGCTGTTCTGGTCGCAATTTAACGTTCCAGAGCGTCCGCTTCCATTGACTGATCAGCTAGCCGAATGGGCCAAACTCAATAGGTTGTCCGGACTCGCCATGAGGTCTGTCGTGGATCAGCTCTGGCCGGAGATGCCGAAGCCGAACAACTATTTCAACTTAGTGCAGCAGTTCCTTGGTGCGGTGCCACGCATCAATGCGATGAAGAGGTCGGCGTGCATAGAAGGCTCGCGGATGGCGCTTGCCCGTGTTAAAGCGTACTGGGCGGAGATGGATGCTACCACTGTTGCGGCGCAGGGTTCGGCCATAGGCCGAGCGGATGCCGAGCACTATTTCGAAGAGGTTCTCGAGGGTGCTCATTTGATAGAGGCCCAGTGCTCGAAGAATATTATGTTTGAGTGACATGTATTCCCATTGTAAACACAATGTTTTTATGAAATTTATTAGGGTTGTGTTTATACTTTTGCCTCAAAGTAATATGATGCCTCATGTGCGTCCGTTTATGTATACATGTGTATAACCTGAAAGATTGCAGTCGTCGGCTTCAGCCCCCCCACATATAATGCGGAGGTGTTCGCAGAAGACGCGTGTTCACACTTAACCCAACATCTTGGCCCTATTAAGGAGGTGATAGCGCAGCGAACGAGGCAACCGGACTATAATGCTTTAACACTTTCATTTAGCCATAGGAGTTTGACGGTGGGGCTACTATATAGCCCCTGGTGGCTCCGTACTCTCCCGAATTCGGGGTGCGTACATGCCTGGCCGGGAAACGACCCTTCGTTAAGGCGGAGGAATTCTAACATTTCGATAGGTCATCGAGTGGTTGACCAGTCTCACGCTATATCATGACAGTCAGTTTTCGGCTTTCTCTACTGAGGCGCTCATCCGGATGACCCGGGGCACAATCGCAGTAGTTCTCCTAGTGCTACCTTAGCCGATAGAGCGGAACGTAAGGTACCAAAACATAGGAGCCGGGCAAACCCAACATTTGACCAAAGACATGATTCGGAGCTGATGCATATAAGGCCAAACTCGCGACGCCGAACACTCCCTAAGGTATTCGGTCTTTATGGTATAAACCGGGCCTAAACAGTGCCCTTTGTAAGAAGCCCCTGGTGTCCTGGTATGTGCATTATTCTGACATGGCCACATGCCAAGACGCCAGCATCCTTCTCAATTATACTGAGAATCCTAGGGATGTGTATCAACAAGAGACAGTGATGTCTACTACACAACCTTCTTCTTGTAGACGTTGTTGGGCCTCCAAGTGCAGAGGTTTGTAGGACAGCAGCAAATTTCCCTTAAGTGGATGACCTAAGGTTTATCAATCCGTAGGAGGCGTAGGATGAATATGGTCTCTCTCAAGCAACCCTGCAACCAAATAACAAAGAGTCTCTTATGTCCCCAACACACCCAATACAATGGTAAATTGTATAGGTGCACTAGTTCGGCGAAGAGATGGTGATACAAGTGGTATATGGATAGTAGATAATAGTTTTTGTAATCTGAAAATATAAAAACAGCAAGGTAACTAATGATAAAAGTGAGCGTAAACGGTATTGCAATGCGTGGAAATAAGGCCTAGGGTTCATACTTTCGCTAGTGTAAGTTCCCTCAACAATACTAACATAATTGGATCATAAAACTATCCCTCAACATGCAACAAAGAGTCACTCCAAAGTCACTAATAGCGGAGAACGAACGAAGAGATTATGGTAGGGTACGAAACCACCTCAAAGTTTTTCTTTCCAATCAATCCGTTGGGCTATTCCTATAAGTGTCACAAACAGCCCTAGAGTTCGTACTAGAATAACACCTTAAGACACAAATCAATCAAAACCCTAATGTCACCTAGATACTCCAATGTCACCTCAAGTATCCGTGGGTATGATTATACGATATGCATCACACAATCTTAGATTCATCTATTCAACCAACATAAAGGACCTCAAAGAGTGCCCCAAAGTTCTGCCGGAGAATCATGACGAAAACGTGTGCCAACCCCTATGCATAGGTTCATGGGCGGAACCCGCAAGTTGATCACCAAAACATACATCAAGTGAATCACATGATATCCCATTGTCACCACAGATACGCATGGCAATACATACATCAAGTGTTCTCAAGTCTTTAAAGACTGAATCTGATAAGATTACTTCAAAGGGGAAACTCAATTAATTACAAGAGAGAAGAGGGGGAGGAGAAACATAAGATCCAACTATAATAGCAAAGCTCGCGATACATCAAGATCGTGCCAAATCAAGAACACGAGAGAGAGAGGGATCAAACACATAGCTACTGGTACATACCCTTAGCCCCGAGGGAGAACTACTCCCTCCTCGTCATGGAGAGCACCGGGATGATGAAGATGGCCACCGGAGAAGGATTCCCCCTCCGGCAGGGTGCCGGAACAGGTCTAGATTGGCTTTCGGTGGCTACGGATGCTTCTGGCGGCGGAACTCCCGATCTCTTCTCCGTTCTGGATAGATTTAGGATGCGTGGGTATATATGGGTGAAAGGAGTACGTCGGTGGACCGAAGGGGTGGCCACGAGCTACCCTCGTGAGCTCCTCCTTCATCTTCTGACGTAGGGTCCAAGTCTATCCGGTAGGTTTCCTTCCAAAAATAACGTCTCCAGTTGATTTCGTTCCGTTTCGACTCTGTTTGATATTCCTTTTCCTCAAAACACTGAAATAGGCATAAAACAGCAAATCTGGGCTGGGCCTCCGGTTAATAGGTTAGTCCCAAAAATAATATAAAAGTGGAAAATAAAGCCCAATATTGCCTAAAACAGTAGATAGTATAGCATGGAGGAATCAAACATTATAGATACGTTGGAGACGTATCAAGCATCCCCAAGCTTAATTCCTGCTCGTCCTCGAGTAGGTAAATGATAAAAAGATAATTTTTGATGTGGAATGCTAGTTGGCATAATTTCAATGTAATTCTTCTTACTTGTGATATGAATATTCAGATCCGAAAGATTCAAGACAAAAGTTCATATTGACATAAAAATAATAATACTTCAAGCATACTAATAAAGCAATTATGTCTTCTCAAAATATCATGGCCAAAGAAAGCTATCCCTACAAAATCATATAGTCTGGCTATGCTCTATCTTCACCACACAAAGTATTTAAATCATGCACAACCCCGATGACAAGCCAAGCAATTGTTTCATACTTTTGATGTTCTCAAACTTTTTCAATCTTCACGCAATATATGAGCGTGAGCCATGGACATAGCACTATAGGTGGAATAGAATGGTGGTTGTGGAGAAGACAAAAAGGAGAAGATAGTCTCACATCAACTAGGCGTATCAATGGGCTATGGAGATGCCCATCAATATGTATGAATGTGAGTGAGTAGGGATTGCCATGCAACGGATGCACTAGAGCTATAAGTATATGAAAGCTCAACAAAAGAAACTAGTGGGTGTGCATCCAACTTGCTTGCTCACGAAGACCTAGGGCGTTTTGAGGAAGCCCATCATTGGAATATACAAGCCAAGTTCTATAATGAAAGATTCCCACTAGTATATGAATGTGACAACATAGGAGACTCTCTATCATGAAGATCATGGTGCTACTTTGAAGCACAAGTGTGGTAAAAGGATAGTAGCATTGCCCCTTCTCTCTTTTTCTCTCATTTTTTTTGGGCCTTATCTTTTTTTATGGCCTCTTTTCTTTTTTTTCTTTTTTTTGGGCTTCTTTGGCCTCTTTTATTTATTTATTTTCGTCCGGAGTCTCATCCCAACTTATGGGGGAATCATAGTCTCCATCATCCTTTCCTCACTTGGACAATGCTATAATAATGATGATCATCACACTTATATTTACTTACAACTCAAGAATTACAACTCGATACTTAGAGCAAGATATGACTCTATATGAATGCCTCCGGCGGTGTACCGGGATGTGCAATGACTCATGAGTGACATGTATGAAAGAATTATGGACGGTGGCTTTGCCACAAATACGATATCAACTACATGATCATGCAAAGCAATATGACAATGATGAAACGTGTCATAATAAACGGAACGGTGGAAAGTTGCATGGCAATATATCTCGGAATGGCTATGGAAATGCCATAATAGGTAGGTATGGTGGCTGTTTCGAGGAAGGTATATGGTGGGTTTATGGTACCGGCGAAAGTTGCGCGGTACTAGAGAGGCTAGCAATGGTGGAAGGGTGAGAGTGCGTATAATCCATGGACTCAACATTAGTCGTACAGAACTCACACACTTATTGCAAAAATCTATTAGTTATCGAAACAAAGTATTACGTGCATGCTCCTAGGGGGATAGATTGGTAGGAAAAGACCATCGCTCGTCCCCGACCGCCACTCATAAGGAAGGCAATCAATAAATAAATCATGCTCCGACTTCATCACATAATGGTTCACCATACGTGCATGCTACGGGAATCACAAACTTCAACACAAGTATTTCTCAAATTCACAACTACTCAACTAGCATGACTCTAATATTACCATCCTCATATCTCAAAATGATCATCAAGTATCAAACTTCTCTTAGTATTCAACACACGCATAAGAGAATTTTATTATTAATCTTGTATACCTAGCATATTAGGATTTTAAGCAAATTACCATGCTATTTAAGACTCTCAAAATAATCTAAGTGAAGCATGAGAGTTCATCTATTTCTTCAAAATAAAACTATGACCATGCTCTAAAAGATATAAGTGAAGCACTAGAGCAAATGACAAACTACTCCGAAAGATATAAGTGAAGATCAATGAGTAGTCGAATAATTATGCAACTATGTGAAGACTCTCTAACATTTAATAATTTCAGATCTTGGTACTATATTCAAACAGCAAGCAAAGCAAAATAAAATGACATCTAAGAATAGCAAACATCATGTGAAGAAGCAAAAACTTAGGATCAACCGATACTAACCGATAATTGTTGAAGAAGAAAGGTGGGATGCCAACCGGGGCATCCCCAAGCTTAGATGCTTGAGACTTCTTGAAATATTATCTTGGGGTGCCTTGGGCATGACCAAGCTTGAGCTTTTGTGTCTCCTTAATTCCTCTCATATCAAGGTCTCCCTAAATCTCAAAAGCTTCATCCACACAAAACTCAACAAGGACTCGTGAGATAAGTTAGTATAAACCATTGCAAAAACCTTATCATACTCTATTGTAGAAAATCACTAAAATTATTATTCAACATTGCATACTAAATGCCTCTGCATATTTAATAGTACTATCCTAAAATAGAATCATTAAAGAAGCAAACATATGCAAACAATGCAAACATAACAGCAATCTGCCTAAACAGGATAGTCTGTAAAGAATGCAGCAACATCCATACTTCCCTAGCTCCAAAAATTATGAAAGAAAATTCCCACTATAGTAAATTTATCAGATCTTAATATTCAAGAGGTTTCAACATTTTATCACATTCTGTCTTTTCTAGGGAATTATTTCAACAGCGGTAAACTTTCTGTTTTCAAACAGCAACATGTATACTTGTAACATAGGCAAATGCTATCAATGCCACTTTTATTGAAATGAAAGATGCAAAACATTGTTATAAATAACAGAAAGCAAATTCTAACAAAATAAATTGATGCTCCAAGAAAAACACATATCATGTGGTGAATAAAAATATAGCTCCAAGTAAAGTTACCGATGAACGAAGACGAAAAAGGGGATGCCTTCCGGGGCATCCCCAAGCTTTGGCTTTTAGGTGTCCTTGAATATTACCTTGGGGGTGCCTTGGGAATCCCCAAGCTTAGGCTCTTACCACTCCTTATTCCATAGTCCATCGAATCCTTACCCAAAACTTGAAAACTTCACAACACAAAACTTAACAGAAAACTCGTAAGCTCCGTTAGTATAAGAAAATAAATCACCACTTCAAGGTACTGTAATGAACTCATTATTTATTTATATTGGTGTTAAACCTAATGTATTCCAACTTCTCTATGGTTTATAAACTATTTTACTAGCCATAGATTCATCAAAATAAGTAAACAACACATGAAAAACAGAATCTGTCAAAAACAGAACAGTCTGTAGTAATCTGGATCAAACGTATACTTCTGGAACTCATAAAATTCTTAAATAAATTTCTGGACCGGAGGAATTTATCTATTAATCATCTTAAAAAAGAATTAACTAAATAGCACTCTCCAAATAAAAATTGCAGCAATTCTCGTGAGCGCTAAAGTTTCTGTTTTTTACAGCAAGATCGCAAAGACTTTCCCCAAGTCTTCCCAAAGGTTCTACTTGGCACAAACACTAATTAAAGACATGAAACCAAATATAAACAGAGGCTAGATGAATTATTTATTACTAAACAGGAACAAAAAGCAAGGAACAAAAATAATATTGGGTTGCCTCCCAACAAGCGCTATCGTTTAACGCCCCTAGCTAGGCATGATGATTTCAACGATGCTCACATAAAAGATAAGAATTGAAACATAAAGAGAGCATCATGAAGAATATGACTAGCTCATTTATGTCTAACATACTTACTATGCATAGGGATTTTGTGAGCAAACAACTTATGGGAACAAGAATCAACTTGCATAGGAAGGTAAAACAAGCATAACTTCAAAACTGTAAGCACATAGAGAGGAAACTTGATATTATTTCAACTCCTACAAGCATATATTCCTACCTCATAATAATTTTCAGTAGCATCATGAATGAATTCAACAATATAACCAGCACCTAAAGCATTCTTTTCATGATCTACAAGCATAGAAAATTTACTACTCTCCACATAAGCAAGATTCTTCTCATGAATAATAGTGGGAGTATCATAAGAGACTCGAATACTATAAATTGCTTCCACATTAAAAGAGTAATGTTCAGAGAAGGGGTAATCATAATCATGACAAGTTTTATAAATATAATCACTACTTTTTATAGAATAAGTATCAACACAATAATCATCATAAGTAGGAGGCATGCTATCATCATTATAAACTTGCATATCAAAACTTGGGAGACTAAAAATATCATCTTCATTAAGCGTAGCATACCCAAGCTTGGGCCTTTTCATATCATAAGCATAATCACTCTCATCATTAATAGTATGGATAGCACCAATAGTATAGCAATTATTATATCCTTCCAAGCAAGTGCCAAAAAGATTTTCAAGATCATAAGAAGTATCATTATCTTCCCAATCACAATCTTCATTTTCATGAGGCACAGCAATAATAGGAGCAACTTTATTTGGGAGCGATACCTTTTTACCTCTCTTCCTTTTTCTTTTCTTCTTCTTCACCTCATGTGTGGGTTCAATCCTCTTTTTGGAGCTCCTTATTAATGAGATTGGTTGAATAGGAGGCCCCTCCTCGTTACCTGATTCATCATAAGAAATAATAGGAGGATATTGGGAAGTCTCTTCCCTTCCGTTAGTATTCTCTTCATACTCTATTTGTTTTCTTTTCTTTATGTAATTGGCAATATAAGGATTTTCAATACAATTCACCGCACAATACATATAAATTTCTTCTAGATCAAAATCAAGAACTCTATCAAGATTAAACTTTGGAATACCCTCAGTTATACGTTTCATTTCTTCATAACCCAAAAGAAGACTAAGCTCTTTATGTTGCTCAAGGGTAATCAAATTATCACAATTTTTGGATATGATTCGGTCATGAAACAATTTGCATTGGAGATTTAAATGACCATGTTCATTGCAAAGTTTGCAAGTATGGGTAAGATATCTTAAATTTTCAGCACATTCATCTAGCTCTTCTTGCAACAATTTGGTTTCTAAGTACTTATGCCCCTTGCAATATATATCTTCCCTATTCGGTGTGTACTTGCAAACATGCACTCCACAAAAATTGACATGTTTATAGGAGGCATTTCCATCATAACTAGTGCAATCATCATTAGCATCATGGGTATTCAAAGAATTCATACTAACAACATTGCAATCATGCTCATCATTCAAAGATTTAGTGCCAAACATTTTATAGATTTCTTCTTCTAGTACTTGAGCACAATTTTCCTTTCCATCATACTCACGAAAGATATTAAAAAGGTGAAGCGTATGAGACAAACTTAATTCCATTTTTTTGTAATTTTCTTTTATAAACTAAACTAGTGATAAAACAAGAAACTAAAAGACTCGATTGCATGATCTAAAGATATACCTTCAAGCGCTAACCTCCCCGGCAACGGCGCCAGAAAAGAGCTTGATGTCTACTACACAACCTTCTTCTTGTAGACGTTGTTGGGCCTCCAAGTGCAGAGGTTTGTAGGACAGTAGAAAATTTCCCTCAAGTGGATGACCTAAGGTTTATCAATCCGTAGGGGGCGTAGGATGAAGATGGTCTCTCTCAAGCAACCCTGCAACCAAATAACAAAGAGTCTCTTTTGTCCCCAACACACCCAATACAATGGTAAATTGTATAGGTGCACTAGTTCGGCGAAGAGATGGTGATACAAGTGGTATATGGATAGTACATAATAGTTTTTGTAATCTGAAAATATAAAAACAGCAAGGTAACTAATGATAAAAGTGAGCGTAAACGGTATTGCAATGCGTGGAAATAAGGCCTAGGGTTCATACTTTCGCTAGTGTAAGTTCCCTCAACAATACTAACATAATTGGATCATAAAACTATCCCTCAACATGCAACAAAGAGTCACTCCAAAGTCACTAATAGCGGAGAACGAACAAAGAGATTATGGTAGGGTACGAAACCACCTCAAAGTTATTCTTTCCACTCAATCCGTTGGGCTATTCCTATAAGTGTCACAAACAACCCTAGAGTTCGTACTAGAATAACACCTTAAGACACAAATCAATCAAAACCCTAATGTCACCTAGATACTCCAATGTCACCTCAAGTATCCGTGGGTATGATTATACGATATGCATCACACAATCTCAGATTCTTCTATTCAACCAACATAAAGGACCTCAAAGAGTGCCCCAAAGTTCTACCAGAGAATCACGACGAAAACGTGTGCCAACCCCTATGCATAGGTTCATGGGCGGAACCCGCAAGTTGATCACCAAAACATACATCAAGTGAATCACGTGATATCCCATTGTCACCATAGATACGCACGGCAAGACATACATCAAGTGTTCTCAAATCTTTAAAGACTCAATCCAATAAGATTACTTCAAAGGGGAAACTCAATTCATTACAAGAGAGAAGAGGGGAGGAGAAACATAAGATCCAACTATAATAGCAAAGCTCGCGATACATCAAGATCGTGCCAAATCAAGAACACGAGAGAGAGAGAGATCAAACACATAGCTACTGGTACATACCCTCAGCCCCGAGGGAGAACTACTCCCTCCTCGTCATGGAGAGCACCGGGATGATGAAGATGGCCACCGGAGAAGGATTCCCCCTCCGGCAGGGTGCTGGAATGGGTCTAGATTGGCTTTCGGTGGCTATGGAGGCTTCTGGCGGCGGAACTCCCGATCTATTCTCCATTATGGAAGTTTTAGGATATGTGGGTATATATGGGTGAAAGGAGTACGTCGATGGACCGAAGGGGTGGCCACGAGGCAGGGGGCGCGCCCCCTACCCTCGTGAGCTCCTCCTTCATCTTCTAACGTAGGGTCCAAGTCTATCTGGTAGGTTTCCTTCCAAAAATAACTTCCCCAGTTGATTTCGTTTCATTTCGACTCCGTTTGATATTCCTTTTCCTCGAAACACTGAAATAGGCATAAAACAACAAATCTGGGCTAGGCCTCCGGTTAATAGGTTAGTCCCAAAAATAATATAAAAGTGGAAAATAAAGCCCAATATTGCCTAAAACAGTAGATAATATAGCATGGAGCAATCAAAAATTATAGATACGTTGGAGACGTATCAGACAGTAAAAAAGGTTGACGCAGGGTCTTAATCTAAAAAGAATCCTTGGGACGGGTCCCTGCTGCACGTCTGCGCCTGTGTCTCCGTTGTGCCGTATCCTGGACGGGTGTAGCACGGTGGTCATCTATAAAAGAGAGGAATTCAGGTGAAAAGTTGTCGTGCAAAAAGGTAGGTTTTAAAGAAACCATGTAAATTTCAAGATGAGTAAAAATTGCCACTTGTGTGCGCGCGTTGAGCCCATTGTATTTGTGATAGGGGTGTGGCCATCAATCCTGTACGAGTTACATATAGCTGCTCCGGACTCGTCTAACCGTGTCCGTGGTCTTGACGATCTATTGAATACTTTAGTTGGTGAGGCCGTTTTAGTGTGCGGCTGCCGAGGCAGCCGCACCCTCCTCGGCGCGCAGGGATCGCTCAATATTTCCATTTACTGTAATGATGCCACGTGGACCGGGCATCTTAAGCGTGAGGGAAGCGTAATGTGGTATTGCATTAAAGCGAGCGAAAGCTTCACGTCCAAGTAGTGCTTGATAGCCACTTTGGAGCGGAGCAATGTGGAAGGTTAAATTTTCGCTATGGAAGTTATCGGGGAAGCCGAATATAACTTCTAGTAGCAGGGAGCCCGTGCAATGAGCCCTGGGCCTGGAGTTACTCCTTTAACGGTAGTATTGCTGAAGCAAATTTTCGTTGGGTCTATCCCCATTTTGCGGATTATGTCCTGATATATCACGTTTAGATTGCTGCCACCGTCCATCAGGACTCATGTGAAGTGCTATCCGTCAATTATTGGGCCTAATACCAAGGCAGCCCTTCTTGCACGCCGGATACTTGCTGAGTAATCCTGATGGTCAAAGGTGATCGGTTGAGACGACCAGTGGCAGGACTCCATGGTGATAGGCCCTTGGGCATATTTCTCTGGGAGTGCCGCTTTGTTTCTCCCCTTGATCACGTGTAACACGTTTACTGTTTTGACTTCTGGTGGAAATTTCTTTTGTTCACCAGTGTCTTGCATGAGAGGCTCATCCTTGTCTTCGCTTGGTGTATCCTGCCCCTTTTGTACAGCGCTGAGCTTGTAGGACTGCTTGAAAACCCAACATTCTCTGTGGGTGTGATTAGCGGGTTTACCAGGGGTGCTATGGATCTGACATATTTGGTCCAGTATTTTATTTAAGCTGGACAGTTCATCTCTGGCGCCTTTAGAGGGCGGCTCTGGCCAAGAGCTTCTGAATCCGGCGTTTACCGCGGTGCTCTTCGGGCTGTCTTCTTTATTCCGACGCTTATTATTTTTGCTGCGTCGTGATTTCCTGTTTTCATCTCTAACTTCGGGTGTACTTGGCTCGCTGGTGCTGCATCTGGCTAGCCAGTTGTCCTCACCCGTGCAAAAGCGGGTCATGAGGCTTGTTAATGCTGCCATTGTTCTTGGCTTTTCTTGGCCGAGGTGTCTGGCAAGCCATTCGTCGCGGAAGCTATGCTTAAAAGCTGCCAAGGCTTCGGCGACCGGACAGTCGACTATTTGGTTCTTTTTAGTAAGAAACTTGTTCCAAAGCTTTCGGGCTGACTCTCCGGGCTGTTGAGTTATATGACTCAAATCGTCCACATCTGGAGGTCGGACATAAGTCCCTTGAAAATTTTCCCGAAAAGCGTCTTCGAGCTCTTCCCAGCTTCCAATGGAGTTTTCCAGGAGGCTTTTAAGCCAGTGCCGAGCTGGCCCTTTGAGCTTGAGGGGTAAGTACTTGATGGCGTGGAGATCATCTCCTCGAGCCATATGGATATGGAGGATATAGTCCTCAATCCAGACCCCAGGGTCTGTTGTTCCGTCGTATGCCTCTATGTTTACGGGTTTGAATCCCTCTGGAAATTCATGGTCCAGCACCTCATCGGTAAAACATAGGGGGTGTGCGGCACCCCTGTATCTGGGTGTACCGTGTTGTTCGAATGTTTGTTGTGTTGCATTGTATGCTGGAGCACGCTTGCGTGGTTCGTAGATGGATCTGGTTGTGCCGTCCTGTTGATGCGAGCCCTCGCGTGGATCGCGTATTGGCTTATGTGCGGCGTTGTTTGCTGCTCTATGTTGGCCATGAGGTCGTCTATCCGGCCAGGTGGCCGTTTTAATTTTTGGTTGCGGGGGGTATAAGGCCTCCTCATCAAATTCAGGTAGCAACTTCCGCTTCGGATAGCTCTTGGTGGGGCAATTACCGCCGTACTTCGCTGTTGTGTTGAGTACTTTACTCCATCTGATTTTAAGTGTGTCTTGCGCAGCCTTGAGCCTTTGCTTCTACTTTTTTAGACTCCTCGTGGTGGCAACAAGCCTTTGACGGGCATTCTGTTGCTCCGGGTGTCTGTCCGATGTGATGTCGTCCGGACTATTATCTTTGACAGAATCGGGTTGTTCGGTTTGATTCTCCGTGTTGCCGTGGTCCGGCAATGGTTCACCCTGCTCTAACGCTGGGTCTGTATGATCGTTATTTCTGCCGAGGTGGGATTTGGAGCGGTGCTTACGCCGCCGCTTTGACTGCTTCTCGAGGGGACAACCCTTTGTTGCGTCCTTCTGTTCATCGTCGTCGTTTTCTTTTAGTGTGTCGACCATGTATACGTCATGTGATGAAGTGGGCGTCCGGTGCCCTGTGGGCAGTGGTTCCTATTCGTCTCCTGCATCATCGTCCATACCGTCGATGTCTTCGGAGTCGAAGTCGAGCATGTCGGTTAGGTCATCGACAGTGGCTACTAAGTGGGTGGTGGGTGGGCGGTGAATTTTATCCGCATCCCAATCCTGCCGGACATAGTTCGGCCAGGATTCTCCTGACAAGGAGAGAAACCTTAATGAGTTCAGTATGTCGCCAAGGGGCGAGTGCTGAAAATATCCGCGGAGGTAAACTCCATGATCGGTGCCCAATCGGATTCGCTAGGAACGGGCGCAGGCGGTTCGGAGTCCGTGGCCGGAGAAGAATCCGGCAGTTTAGCAACACGGCTCTCGTGCAGGGTAAGGTCGATGTTTGGCTCGATTGTCGCTGAGGGTAAGGCCTCCATGGCGGGGTCCATCCACCCGTCCATGGAAGGCGCAACTGGCTCCGAATTAAAGGTCGGAGCGGCAGCCGGTGCGATCTCCTGAACACTGTCTGATGGTAGAGCTAAATCGTACTCATCGTGATCGCGTGACGCACAAGGCAGATGCTCGAATCCGTCGAAGATCAAGTCTCCGCGGATATCAGCCGTGTAGTTTAAGCTTCTGAACCTGACCTGATGGCCAGGGGTGTAGCTTTCAATCTGCTCCAGATGGCCAAGCGAATTGGCCCGCAGTGCAAAGCCACCGAATACAAAAATCTGTTCGGGGAGGAAAGTCTCACCCTGGACTGCATCACTATCGATGATAGAAGGGGCCATCAAGCCTAACGGCGACGACACAAAGGAAATCTCAATGAAAGCACCAATGTCGGTGTCAAAACCGGCGGATCTCGGGTAGGGGGTCCTGAACTGTGTGTCTAGGCGGATGGTAACAGGAGGCAGGGGACACGAAGTTTTACCTAGGTTCGAGCCCTCTTGATGGAGGTAAAACCCTACGTCCTGCTTGATTAATATTGATGATATGGGTAGTACAAGAGTAGATCTACCACGAGATCAGAGAGGCTAAACCCTAGAAGCTAGCCTATGGTATGATTGTGTGTTGTCCTACGGACTAAAACCCTCCGGTTTATATAGACACCGGAGAGGGCTAGGGTTACACAAGGTCGGTTACAAAGGAGGAGATATGCATATCCGTATTGCCTAGCTTGCCTTCCACGCCAAGTAGAGTCTCATCCGGACACGAGATGAAGTCTTCAATCTTGTATCTTCATAGTCCAACAGTCCGGCCAAAGGATATAGTCCGGCTGTCCGGAGACCCCCTAATCCAGGACTCCCTCAGCCCCCCTCTCTTTCCTTCTCCCTCTCCTACTCCTTCCCTCTCTCCCCTCTTGGAAAAGGCAGGGGACTCCAACAAGGATTGGGAATCCTAGTTGGACTCCCCCTATAGGCGCTCCCCTCCTAGGCCGGCCTCCTCCTCCCTCCTTTATATACATGGGCAGGGGGCACCCCAAAGGCACACCAAAGTTTCTCTTAGCCGTGTGCGGTGCCCTCCTCCATAGTTACACACCTCGGTTATATTGTCGTAGTGCTTAGCCGAATCCCTGCACCGGTAACTTCATCATCACCGTCACCACGCCGTCGTGCTGACGGAACTCTCCCTCGGCCTCAACTGGATCAAGAGTCCGAGGGACGTCATCGAGCTGAACGTGTGCAGATCGCGGAGGTGCCATGCGTTCGCTACTTGATCAGTTGGATCGCGAAGACGTTCAACTACATCAACCGCGTTACTAAACGCTTCCGCTTTCGGTCTACGAGGGTACATGGACACACTCTTCCCGCTCGTTGCTATGCTTCTCCTAGATAGATCTTGCATGATCGTAGGCAAATTTTTTGAAATACTACGTTCCCCAACAATTTTGTATTTCCTTATTCATGGTAAAGGTTTATTATTCATGCTAGAATTGTATTGATCAGAAACTTAAATACATGTGTGAATACATAAACAAATACCGTGTCCCTAGTGAGCCTCTACTAGACTAGCTCGTTGATCAAAGATGGTTAAGGTTTTCTAACCATAGACATGTGTTGTCAGTTGATAATGTGATCACATCATTAGGAGAATGATGTAATGGACAAAACCCATCCGTTAGCTTAGCATAATGATAGTTTAGTTTTATTGCTATTGCTTTCTTCATGTCAAATACATATTCCTTCGACTATGATATTATGCAACTCCCAGATACAGGAGGAATACCTTGTGTACTATCAAAAGTCACAACGTAACTAGGTGATCATAAAGATGCTCTACAGGTATCTCTGAAGGTGTTTGTTGAGTTGGCATAGATCGAGATTATAATTTGTCACTCCGAGTATCGGAGAGGTATCTCTGGGTCCTCTTGGTAATACACATCATAAGCTTGCAAGCAAATGACTAAGGAGTTAGTCACGAGGTGATGTATTACAGAACGAGTAAAGAGTCTTGCCAGTAACGAGATTGAACTAGGTATGAAGATATGGACGATCGAATCTTGGATAAGTAACATACCAATGGACAAAGGGAATTACGTATGTTGTCATAACAGTTCGACCAATAAAGATCTTCATAGAATATGTTGTTGGGGAATGTAGTAACTTCAAAAAAGTTCCTACGAACACGCAAGATCATGGTGCATAGCAACAAGAGGGGAGAGTGTGTCCACGTACCATCGTAGACCGGAAGCGGAAGCGTTAGCACAACGCGGTTGATGTAGTCGTACGTCTTCACGATCCGACCGAATGCATGGCACCTCCGAGTTCTACACACGTTCAACTCGATGATGTCCCTTGAACTCCGATCCAGCGGAGTGTTAGGGAGAGTTACATCAGCACGACGGCGTGGTGACGATGATGATGTTCTACCGACGCAGGGCTTCGCCTAAGCACCGCTACAATATGATCGAGGTGGATTATGGTGGAGAGGGGCACCGCACACGGCTAAGAGATCAAGAGATAAATTGGTGTGTCTATGGGGTGCCCCCCTCCTCTGTATATAAAGGGGGAGGAGGAGAGGGCTGGCCAAGGGGGTGGCGCGCCCTAGGAGGGGGAAACCTACTCCAAGTAGGTTTGCCCCTCCCTTTCCTAATCCAGGAAGGAGGGGGAAGGAAGGAGTGGGAGAGGGGAAAGGCAAGGGGGGCGCCCCCCCTTTCCTTGTCCTATTCAGACTCAAGGGGAGGGGGTGCGACTCTTGCCCTGGCCGCCCCCCCCCCTCTCTCCACTAAGGCCCAACAAGGCCCATTAATTCCCGGGGGGTTCCGGTAACCCCCGGTACTCCGATAAATGTCCGAAACCTTTCCGGTGTCCAAACATAGTCGTCCAATATATCGATCTTTACGTCTCGACCATTTCAATACTCCTCGTCATGTCCGTGATCACATCCGGGACTCTGAACTACCTTCGGTACATCAAAACATATAAACTCATAATATAACCGTCATCTAACTTTAAGCATGCGGACCCTACGGGTTCGAGAACTATGTAGACATGACCAAGACACGTCTCCGATCAATAACCAATAGCGGAACCTGGATGCTCATATTGGCTCCTACATATTCTACGAAGATCTTTATCGGTCAAACGCATAACAACATACGTTGTTCCCTTTGTCATCGGTATGTTACTTGCCCGCGATTCGCTCGTCGGTATCTCAATACCTAGTGAAATCTCGTTACTGGCAAGTCTCTTTACTCGTTCGTAATACATCATCCCGCAACTAACTCATTAGTTGCATTGCTTGCAAGGCCTATAGTGATGTGTATTACCGAGTGGGCCCAGAGAGATACCTCTCCGACAATCGGAGTGACAAATCCTAATCTCGAAATACGCCAACCCAACAAGTACCTTTGGAGACACCTGTAGAGCACCTTTATAATCACCCAATTACGTTGTGGCGTTTGGTAGCACACAAAGTGTTCATCCGGTAAACAGGAGTTGCATAATCTCATAGTCATAGGAACATGTATAAGTCATGAAGAAAGCAATAGCAACAAACTAAACGATCAAGTGCTAAGCTAACGTAATGGGTCAAGTCAATCACATCATTCTCCTAATGATGTGACCCCGTTAATCAAATGACAACTCTTTGTCTATGGCTAGGAAACATAACCATCTTTGATTAACGAGCTAGTCAAGTAGAGGCATACTAGTGACACTCTGTTTGTCTATGTATTCACACATGTATCATGTTTCCGGTTAATACAATTCTAGCATGAATAATAAACATTTATCATGATATAAGGAAATAAATAATAACTTTATTATTGCCTCTAGGTCATATTTCCTTCAGTCTCCCACTTGCACTAGAGTCAATAATTTAGATTACACAGTAATGATTCTAACACCCATGGAGCCTTGGTGTTGATCATGTTTTGCTCATGGAAGAGGCTTAGTCAATGGGTCTGCAACATTCAGATCCGTATGTATCTTGCAAATCTCTATGTCTCCCACCTGGACTTGATCCCGGATGGAGTTGAAGCATCTCTTGATGTGCTTGGTTCTCTTGTGAAATCTGGATTCCTTTGCCAAAGCAATTGCACCAGTATTGTACCTAGATCGGATATGAACTCCTTCATCTACTGCTTCCGAAGCAGCTATGTACTCCGCTTCACATGTAGATCCTGCTACGATGCTTTGTTTAGAACTGCACCAACTGACAGCCCCACCGTTTAAAAAACACGTATCCGGTTTGCGATTTAGAATCGTCCGGATCAGTGTCAAAGCTTGCATCGATGTAACCATTTACGACGAGTTCTTTGTCACCTCCATAAATGAGAAACATATCCTTCGTCCTTTTCAGGTATTTCAGGATGTTCTTGACCGCTGTCCAGTGATCCACTCCTGGATTACTTTGGTACCTCCCTGCTAAACTAATAGCAAGGCACACATCAGGTCTGGTACACAACATTGCATGACAGAGCCTATGGCTGAAGCATAGGGAACATCTTTCATTTTCTCTCTATCTTCTGCAGTGGTCGAACATTGAGTCTTACTCAACTTCACACCTTGTAACACAGGCAAGAACCCTTTCTTTGCTTGATCCATTTTGAACTTCTTCAAAACTTTGTCAAGGTATGTGCTTTGTGAAAGTCCAATTAAGTGTCTCGATCTATCTCTATAGATCTTGATGCCCAATATATAAGCAGCTTCTCCGAGATCTTTCATTGAAAAACTCTTATTCAGATATCCTTTTATGCTATCCAAAAATTCTATATCATTTCCAATCAACAATATGTCATCCACATATAATATCAAAAATGCTACAGAGCTCCCACTCACTTTCTTGTAAATACAGGCTTCTCCAAAAGTCTGTATAAAACCATAAGCTTTGATCACACTATCAAAACGTTTATTCCAACTCCGAGAGGCTTGCACCAGTCCATAAATGGATCACTGGAGCTTGCACACTTTGTTAGCTCCCTTTGGATCGACAAAACCTTATGGTTGCATCATATACAACTCTTCTTCCAGAAATCCATTCAGGAATGCAGTTTTGACATCCATTTGCCAAATTTCATAATCATAAAATGCATCAATTACTAACATGATTCGGATAGACTTAAGCATCGCTACGGGTGAGAAAGTCTCATCATAGTCAATCCCTTGAACTTGTCAAAAACCTTTTGCAACAAGTCGAGCTTTATAGACAGTAACATTACCATCAGCGTCAGTCTTCTTCTTGAAGATCCATGTATTTTCAATGGCTTGCCGATCAACGGGTAAGTCAACCAAAGTCCACACTTTGTTCTCATACATGGATCCCATCTCAGATTTCATGGCCTCGAGCCATTTTGCGGAATCTGGGCTCACCATCGCTTCTTCATAGTTTGTAGGTTCGTCATGGTCTAGCAACATAACCTCAAGAACAGGATTACCGTACCACTCTGGTGCCGATCTTACTCTGGTTGACCTACGAGGTTCAGTAACAACTTGATCTGAAGTTTCATGATCATCATCATTAACTTCCTCACTAATTGGTGTAGGTGTCACAAGAACTAGTTTCTGTGATGAACTACTTTCCAATAAGGGAGCAGGTACAGTTACCTCATCAAGTTCTACTTTCCTCCCACTCACTTCTTTCGAGAGAAACTCCTTCTCTAGAAAGATTCCAAATTTAGCAACAAAAGTCTTGCCTTCGGATCTATGATAGAAGGTGTACCCAACGGTCTCTTTTGGGTATCCTATGAAGACATATTTCTTCGATTTGGGTTCGAGCTTATCAGGTTGAAGCTTTTTCACATAAGCATCACAGCCCCAAACTTTAAGAAACGACAACTTTGGTTTCTTGCCAAACCATAGTTCATAAGGCGTCGTTTCAACAGATTTCGATGGTGCCCTATTTAACGTAAATGCAACCGTCTCTAAAGCATAACCCCAAAATGATAGCGGTAAATCAGTGAGAGACATCATAGATCGCACCACATCTAGTAAAGTACGATTACGACGTTCGGACACACCATTACACTGTGGTGTTCCGGGTGGCGTGAGTTGCGAAACTATTCCGCATTGTTTCAAATGAAGACCAAACTCGTAAATCAAATATTCTCCTCCACGATCAGATCATAGAAATTTTATTTTCTTGTTACGATGATTTTCGACTTCATTCTAAAATTCTTTGAACTTTTCAAATGTTTCAGACTTATGTTTCATTAAGTAGATATACCCATATCTGCTTAAATCATCTGTGAAGGTGAGAAAATAACGATACCCGCTGCGAGCCTCAATATTCCTCGGACCACACACATCTGTATGTATGATTTCCAACAAATCTGTTGCTCGCTCCATAGTACCGAGTGATTCATAATCAAGTGGTTCCAAAATTCCATCAGTATGGAGTTTCTTCATGCGCTTTACACCGATATGACCTAAACGGCAGTGCCACATATAAGTTGCACTATCATTATCAACTCTGCATCTTTTGGTTTCAATATTATGAATATGTGTATCACTACTATAGAGATTTAACAAAAATAGACCACTCTTCAAGAGTGCATGACCATAAAAGATATTACTGATATTAATAGAACAACCATTATTCTCTGATTTAAATGAATAACCGTCTCGCATCAAACAAGATCCAGATATAATGTTCATGCTCAACGCTGGCACCAAATAACAATTATTCAGGTCTAAAACTAATCCCGAAGGTAGATGTAGAGGTAGCGTGCCGACCGCGATCACATCGACTTTGGAACCAGTTCCCACGCGCATCGTCACCTCGTCCTTAGCCAATCTTTGCTTAATCCCTAGCCCCTGTTTTGAGTTGCAAATGTTAGCAACAGAACCAATATCAAATACCCAGGTGCTACTGTGAGCATTAGTAAGGTACACATCAATAACATGTATCTCACATATACCTTTGTTCACCTTGCCATCCTTCTTATCCGCCAAATACTTGGGGCAGTTCTGCTTCCAGTGACCAGTCTGCTTGCAATAGAAGCACCCAGTCTCAGGCTTAGGTCCAGACTTGGGTTTATTCTCTTGAGAAGCAACTTGTTTGCCGTTCTTCTTGAAGTTCCCCTTCTTCTTCCCTTTGCCTTTTTCTTGAAACTGGTGGTCTTATTGACCATCAACACTTGATGCTCCTTATTGATTTCTACATCCGCAACCTTTAGCATCATGAAGAGCTCGAGAATTGTCTTATTCATCCCTTGCATATTATAGTTCATCACAAAGCTTTTGTAGCTTGGTGGCAGTGATTGAAGAACTCTGTCAATGGCACTATCAACAGGAAGATTAACTCCCAGTTGAGTCAAGTGATTATGATACCCAGACATTTTGAGTATATGTTCACTGATAGAACTATTCTCCTCCATCTTGAAGCTATAGAACTTATTGGAGACTTCATATCTCTCAATCAGGGCATTTGCTTGAAATATTAACTTCAATTCCTGGAACATCTCATATGCTCCATGACGTTCAAAACGTCGTTGAAGTCCCGGTTCTAAGCCGTAAAGCATGGCACACGGAACTATCGAGTAGTCATCAGCTTTACTCTGCCAAACGTTCTTAACGTTGTCAGCAGCATCTGCAGCAGGCCTGGCACCCAGCGGTGCTTCCAGGACGTAATTCTTCTGTGCAGCAATGAGGATAATCCTCAAGTTACGGACCTAGTCCGTGTAATTGCTACCATCATCTTTCGACTTTGCTTTCTCAAGGAACACATTAAAATTCAACGGAACAACAGCACGAGCCATCTATCTACAATCAACATAGACAAGCAAGAAACTATCAGGTACTAAGTTCATGATAAATTTAAGTTAAATTAATCATATTACTTAAGAGCGCCCACTTAGATAGACATCCCTCTAATCTTCTAAGTGATCACGTGATCCAAATAAACTAAACCATGTACGATCATCACGTGAGATGGAGTAATTTCAATGGTGAACATCACTATGTTGATCATATCTACTATATGATTCACGCTCGACCTTTCGGTCACAGTGTTCCGAGGCCATATCTGTTATATGCTAGGCTCGTCAAGTTTAACCTGAGTATTCCGCGTGTGCAAATGTTTTGCACCCGTTGTATTTGAACATAGAGCCTATCACACCCGATCATCACGTGGTGTCTCAGCACGAAGAACTTTCGCAATGGTGCATACTCAGGGAGAACACTTATATCTTGATAATTTAGTGAGAGATTATCTTATAATGCTACCGTCAATCAAAGCAAGATAAGATGCATAAAAGATAAACATCACATGCAATCAATATAAGTGATATGATATGGCCATCATCATTTTGTGCTTGTGATCTCCATCTCTGAAGCACCGTCATGATCACCATCGTCACCAGCGCGACACCTTGATCTCCATCGTAGCATCGTTGTCGTCGCGCTAACTTATGCTTCTACGACTATCGCTACCGCTTAGTGATAAAGTAAAGCATTACAGGGCGATTGCATTACATACAATAAAGCGACAACCATATGGCTCCTGCCAGTTGCCGATAACTCGGTTACAAACATGATCATCTCATATAATAAAATATAGCATCATGCCTCGACCATATCACATCACAACATGCCCTACAAAAACAAGTTAGACGTCCTCTACTTTGTTGTTGCAAAGTTTTACGTCGCTGCTACGGGCTGAGCAAGAACCGTTCTTACCTACGCATTAAAACCACAACGATAGTTCATCAAGTTAGTGCTGTTTTAACCTTCTCAAGGACCGGGCATAGCCACACTTGATTCAACTAAAGTTGGAGAAACTAACACCCGCCAGCCACCTGTGTGCAAAGCACATCGGTAGAACCAGTCTCGCATAAGCGTACGCGTAATGTCGGTCTGGACCGCTTCATCCAACAATACCACCGAACCAAAGTATGACATGCTGGTAAGCAGTATGACTTGTATCGCCCACAACTCACTTGTGTTCTACTCGTGCATATGACATCTACGCATAAAACCTGGATCGGATGCCACTGTTGGGGAACGTAGTAATTTCAAAAAAAATCCTACGCACACGCAAAATCAGGGTGATGCATAGCAATGAGAGGGGAGAGTGTGTCCACGTACCCTCGTAGAACAAAAGCGGAAGCGTTAGCACAACGCGGTTGATGTAGTCGTACGTCTTCACGATCCGACCGATCAAGTACCGAACGCACGACACCTCCGAGTTCTGCACACATTCAACTCGATGACGTCCCTCGAACTCCGATCCAGCCGAGTGTTGAGGGAGAGTTACGTCAGCACGACGGCGTGGTGACGATGATGATGTTCTACCGACGCAGGGCTTCGCCTAAGAACTGCTACGATATGATCGAGGTGGATTATGGTGGAGAGGGGCACCGCACACGGCTAAGAGTCAAGAGATCAATTGTTGTGTCTATGGGGTGCCCCCCTCCTCCGTATATAAAGGGGGGAGGAGGAGAGGGCTGGCCAAGGGGGTGGCGCGCCCTAGGAGGGGGAAACCTACTCCAAGTAGGTTTGCCCCTCCCTTTTCTAATCCAAGAAGGAGGGGGGAGGAAGGAGTCGGAGAGGGGAAAGGCAAGGGCCCCCCCTTTCCTTGTCCTATTTGGACTCAAGGGGAGGGGGCGCGCCTCTTGCCCTGGCCGGCCCCTCTCTGTCTCCACTAAGGCCCAACAAGGCCCATTAGTTCCCGAGGGGGTTCCAGTAACCCTCGATACTCCGATAAATGTCCGAAACCTTCCGGAACCTTTCCGATGTCCAAACATAGTCGTCCAATATATCGATCTTTACGTCTCGACGATTTCAAGACTCCTCATCATATCCGTGATCACATCCGGGACTCTGAACTACCTTCGGTACATCAAAACATATAAACTCATAATATAACCGTCATCTAACTTTAAGCATGCGGACCCTACGGGTTCGAGAACTATGTAGACATGACCAAGACACGTCTCCGGTCAATAACCAATAGCGGAACCTGGATGCTCATATTGGCTCCTACATATTCTATGAAGATCTTTATTGGTCAAACCGCATAACAACATACGTTGTTCCCTTTGTCATCGGTATGTTACTTACCCGAGATTCGATCGTCGGTATCTCAATACTTAGTTCAATCTCGTTACTGGCAAGTCTCTTTACTCGTTCCGTAATACATCATCCCGCAACTAACTCATTAGTTGCATTGCTTGCAAGGCTTATAGTGATGTGCATTACCGACTGGGCCCAGAGAGATACCTCTACGACAATCGGAGTGACAAATCCTAATCTCGAAATACGCCAACCCAACAAGTACCTTTGGAGACACTTGTAGAGCACCTTTATAATCACCCAATTACGTTGCGACGTTTAGTAGCACTCAAAGTGTTCCTCCGGTAAACGGGAGTTGCACAATCTCATAGTCATAGGAACACGTATAAGTCATGAAGAAAGCAATAGCAACAAACTAAACAATCAAGTGCTAAGCTAACGGAATGGGTCAAGTCAATCACATCATTCTCCTAATGATGTGACCTGTAACATCTCAAATTTTCAATTTGGAATGTTATACACTAGATCATCATTGCATATCATATTTATTGCATTTTGGTTGATCCTAGAAATTTTTTGCAACTCAAGGACCTTCAGAGAGAGTTGGGGATTTCGTTATTTTCATATTTGAGTTGTCTCAAATTTTGAAAATAGGATCATTTGATTTTATTAATTTTAACTTCAATTATTTCTATTACAAAAATATGAGAGAGGGAATAAAATGACTTTCCCAAAATAATGAAATATTGAGGATTTAATAAAAAAATCAAATAAGATTTTATTTGGTTTTATTTGCTATTTTATTTGAATTTAGGAAAAATGCGTGTTTTCCAAATTTTCATTTAGGCCCCAAATAAATGTTCATCCTGTGCGGCTTTATTTTAGAAGCCGGGGAAAATTTATTTCGGGATTTTTGGAGTCCGTTTAGTAGTCCTTTTGTTTTTTTTCCGAGCACAAGTTTTTTTAAAAAAAACGTCCGAACCGACCTACGGGCTGTGCTAGGCCCGGACACCCCCGGACCCAGCCTTTATAAGCCACCGGCCCACCCCGGGCCGAAATCCTAGCCGCCCCGCCTCGAACCCCGCGCCCGCCGCCGCCGCCGCGCCCGACGCCGCCGCCCGCCGCTGCCACCCCGCAGGACCCCGCCGCCTCGCCGGAGCCGCCGCCGCCGTCCCGCCGCCCGAGGTTTACCTTGATCCCGCCACCGGTTTCCCCGGAAAAACCGTTCAGTTTTCGTCGGTTTTTTTGTTTCGTTTTTTCTTTAGATCGGTTTTTTCCCGGTTTAGGCTAATTAGCGAGTGTTCGCTCGTTCGTTCATTTTAACGAACGCATTCTTCATTTATATTCAGTTAACGAACGTTCGTTCGTTAAACTGTTCGTCGTTTTTCTTTTTCTCGGATTAAATCCACGATTTTCTGATCGCGATTTCTGATCCGATTTTCGTTTTAGTTTATCTTTTCGCTCGTTTGTCGGAATCAGGCGATTCAAGCGCCTGGAGTTTCGTCTCGAAGCCCTCTTTCCGTTTAACCAACTTAAACAAGTTTTTGCTTCTGTAAAAATTGCCTTAGATCCAGAATAGTAAATGAAGCCTGTTTCTTTTGCCGTTTGTCTTTCGTTGCTTCTTTCAATTCGATTCTTTTTGCCAACCGGAGTTCTTAAGTTGAACTTTCTGGTTAAATCTCTTATTTGAGTTTTACCTGTGCATTAGTTGAGTACTTATTGTGTGCTTGTTTGTTTGCGATAGAGTACCCGGAGTGCGCCGCTTGTTACTTCGAATCGCTAGGTTTCCCGGATCATCAGCAAGGCAAGTAACAGTTTGATCATACCTCCTACTACCCAGTTTTATTGCATTAGATCAATCCTTACACATTGCATGATTGGATCTAGTTAAATTGTGGGTTTGGGAAGTAGTTGAGGTAGTACCTATTACCTATCTAATTATCAAACCTTTGGGAGTTACTTCTACGTTTGCTTATTATTGCTATGCTATGCTAGTAGACGTGGATTGGGTGAGTGTATCCATGACAGATGTGAGCTTTGTTAGTTAATGGTTTACTTAAGGTGGCAACCTAAACACACATCTGGGTGGATTGAGGCACCTGGGTATTCCAGGATTGCCTGTTTTATTTTGGACCGCCACCCAGGCTCAAAGGGATCATGAGATTATTCATGCTAGAAACTTCCGTGTGCAGCCACAAGCTATTATGGGCTCTAGCATAGTTGACTAAGTTGTGCGAACTCTTACAGTGGTAGACTAGCAAATGTAGGGGATGTAGGTGGTACGGTCTACCCATCGTAAGGTGCTAGCGCTTCTGAAAGACTATGTCTCGGTCATCCGTTTCTCAAACACCGTGTAGTGCGAGAAACCAAACGGAGGCGATCGAGTCTTGTGGGGAAAAGTGCGCAAACCTCTGCAGAGTGTATAAACTAATCATGGTTAGCCGTGTCCCCGGTTATGGACATCTTGAGTATCTAGTACCTAGATTATCATGTGAATCTCAACATGTTACTCTAAAGATTAATTTTGTTGGGTTTGTTTAATGATGATGTTTAATTGGGATTGAGAATGCTGTCAACCACTCTCAATGTTTAACAACCACCATAATAGTTAAATAAATTTATTCCTTTGCAGTAGGGAAAAATTGGCTTTACGCAAACTGTAACCATAGAGCTTTCCACCAGCCAAATATGCATATAGTATAGCTGTTTCATTCCATTATTCTCTATGTGTTACACTGCCAGCATATTCCATGTGCTGGCCCGTTTTCGGGCTGCAACGTTAATGTTGCAGACTTTTCAGACGACGATTAAGGAGTTTTAGGTCGTGGTTCTATACTCAGTGATGCTGTTGGAGTTGATGGACTCACATATCTTCCAAGCCTTCGATGTTATCGTTATTAGATGGCCTTAAGCCATTTTTATTTTAATAAGTTATCTTTGGAGACACTCGATGTAATAAGTGTGTGATTGCTACTCTGTTATAAATCCTTCAAGTACTGTGTGGTGTCAGCATTACTGATCCAGGGATGACACCGGAGCACAGAGATTAGACCGTTTGAGGTCTGGTCGCTACATGACCCCGTTAATCAAATGACAACTCTTTATCTATGGCTAGGAAACATAACCATCTTTGATTAACGAGCTAGTCAAGTAGAGGCATACTAGTGACACTCTGTTTGTCTATGTATTCACACATGTATCATGTTTCCGGTTAATACAATTCTAGCATGAATAATAAACATTTATCATGATATTAGGAAATAAATAATAACTTTATTATTGCCTCTAGGGCATATTTCCTTCAGTCTCCCACTTGCACTAGAGTCAATAATCTAGATTACACAGTAATGATTCTAACACCCATGGAGCCTTGGTGCTGATCATGTTTTGCTCATGGAAGAGAATTAGTCAATGGGTCTGCAACATTCAGATCCGTATGTATCTTGCAAATCTCTATGTCTCCCACCTGGACTTGATCCCGGATGGAGTTGAAGCGTCTCTTGATGTGCTTGGTTCTCTTGTGAAATCTGGATTCCTTTGCCAAAGCAATTTTACTAGTATTGTCACAAAAGATTTTCATTGGACCCGATGCACTAGTTATGACACCTAGATCGGATATGAACTCCTTCATCCAGACTCCTTCATCTGCTGCTTCCGAAGCAGCTATGTACTCCGCTTCACATGTAGATCCTGCTACGATGCTTTGTTTAGAACTGCACCAACTGACAGCCCCACCGTTTAAAAAACACGTATCTGGTTTGCGATTTCGAATTGTCCGGATCAGTGTCAAAGCTTGCATCGACGTAACCATTTACGACGAGTTCTTTGTCACCTCCATAAATGAGAAACATATCCTTCGTCCTTTTCAGGTATTTCAGGATGTTCTTGACTGTTGTCCAGTGATCCACTCCTGGATTACTTTGGTACCTCCCTGCTAAACTAATAGCAAGTCACACATTAGGTCTGGTAGACAACATTGCATGACAGAGCCTATGGCTGAAGCATAGGGAACATCTTTCATTTTCTCTCTATCTTCTGCAGTGGTCGAACATTGAGTCTTACTCAACTTCACACCTTGTAACACAGGCAAGAACCCTTTATTTGCTTGATCCATTTTGAACTTCTTCAAAACTTTGTCAAGGTATGTGCTTTGTGAAAGTCCAATTAAGTGTCTCGATCTATCTCTATAGATCTTGATGCCCAATATATAAGCAGCTTCTCCGAGATCTTTCATTGAAAAACTCTTATTCAGATATCCTTTTATGCTATCCAGAAATTCTATATCATTTCCAATCAACAATATGTCATCCACATATAATATCAGAAATGCTACAGAGCTCCCACTCACTTTCTTGTAAATACAGGCTTCTCCAAAAGTTTGTATAAAGAGAAAATTCCTTATATAACACTATTTTAAATATTGGTTCCTTATTTAACACTGGAAATGTTCTTCTTCCTTATCTAACATCATGTATTAAAAAATTTCCCCTATCTAACACTCCCGTCAGTTCTGTTAGCTAACACCGTTAAAACAGGCATGAAGTGATGTCAGTTTTCTTTAGCTGGACAAAAATGCCCCTGTCCATAAGCATGAAAAAAAAGAAAACACAACAGGACCGAACCGAACCGGGCATCTCTCTCGCGATCCACATCCCCTTCCCCGCTTCCCCTTTCTCAAACCCTAGCGATTGCGGGCGGCGGCGACGGCGGTGAACCTGCTAGCGGCGGCAGAGATTCGGCGTCATGGATGGCGGTGGTGCTGAGGATGGGGAAGGCGCTGCGGAGGAAAGCCAGTGCGCGGCGGCGGAGGGGTCCGACCTTGGCGCCCCCGCGGATCCGGCGATGGCGAGCCTTGGCGACAGCGGTGGTCCGGAGGGGTCGGGCCAGCGCGCGGCTACGGTTGCGGAGGGGCCGGGTCAGCGCACGGCTTCGGCAGGAGGCGGTGTCTCGGCTGCAACAATCACGGGCCAGGGCAGGGCATGGGCTGAGGGCTCAACCGTCGACGTGGCTGGAGGCTCAGGCCAAGGCATGGCTGGTTCGGGCTCGACAGCAGCTGTAGGCTCAGGCCAATACGCTGCTGAATCGGCCTCAGCAGCAGCTGCAGGGTCAGGCCAGGGTGCAGCTCGGTTGGCCTCCGCTACATGGGCGTGTCCAGATGGGTAAGTTCATGGCACTTAATGGATTTGTATGATGTTTGTACCACTAGCAATGATCAGAACTATCTAGCAATACTCATGCATAGTTTCTTCACTTAATTGTCTCTTGAATTCACAGGATGGATCCAAATTCAAGTTATTTGATAAAAATTGAATTGTTTGGCAACAAAAAAAAGCTCGAAAAGACATCCGATGTTTCTGTTTCGAGAAGATCATTGATTGTGACTTGACAAACTATAAGGATTTCATTGAATCAATTGTAGAGCAGTACTCTCCGCGTTATTTGGAAGTTGCACATGTGCAGTACTATGATGATGCTCTAAAAATCTGTCCAGAAGTAAAATGTGACCAAGATTTAATGCTTATGTTTGAGAAACACTCGGAGACAAAGGTGGTGCGTATGATCATTGCATATTGTGATCCGTCTGAACCGTATGAGCCTATCACCGAGTGGCATAGTGATGCGCATAGCCAACCTAATAAAAATGTAGAACAAGAGGATGATACTTACCTTCGCAACCCAAGACCTGAGAATGAGCATGTTGGTGTTGATGAGGAGAATATGTATGAAGTGGATGAACCTATTCCCTTAAATGTGGTTCTTTGTCCTAATAAAGAGAAGGACAAAGACTATATTTGTGAGGATGATAGTGAGGCTGAGAGTGAAGTAGAGGATGATGAAGTAGAGGAGGTTGAAGTAGAGGAGGATGAGGAGTTGCATGAGGCAGAGCATACTCCACATGTAGAGTATGACAAATTAGACCCTCCAATGACAAAAGGCTTTACATATCCCAGCATGAAAGAGTTCAAGTTGGCACTTTCTCAGCATGCAATCAAACGTGAATTTGAGTATAACACCGAGTATAGTACCCGTCATCGGTTTAGGGGCTATTGTTCAAGACGGGATGCAGATAATTGTCCCTGGAGGATACATGCTTCTACAACAGAAGATAAGTGTACCGTGATGGTAATTGTTTAACTTTACCCATTTGTGAACATTTCTTGCATAATTGTTAAGTATTTTTAGCTAATTACATCTGTTTTCTCTTTTGAAGGTGAAGAAAAACCCATGTGGTCATGATTGCTCTAGTACAAGAAGGAAAAAGAAGATGAAGAATGGAACCAAGCATTGGGTATGTGATAAGGTGAAGGATTGGCTGATTGAAGATGCAACTCTCGGAGCGAAGGCATTGCAGAAGAAGATTAAAGAACACCACAAGGTTGACCTCCACTACAAGAGAGTATATATGGGTAAGAAGCTAGCTCTGAAAGAATTTTATGGTGATTGGGATAGCAGCTTTGACAATTTGTATAGGTTTAAAGCACAAGTTGAAACCACTTGCCCTGGTAGCATAGTTCAGATTGATCATTACATTATAAAAGGAAAAATCAGGTTTAGAAGGTTCTTCTTTGCTTTGAAACCTTGCATACACGGATTCCTTGGTGGGTGCAGGCCATATTTGGCAGTAGATAGCACATTCTTAACAGGCAGGTTCAAGGGGCAGCTGGCTAGTGCTACCGCTGTAGATGGCCATAATTGGATGTATCCACTTTGTTTTGGAATTTTTGATTCTGAAACAAATGAGAACTGGATTTGGTTCATGCAATTGCTTAGGCAAGCCATAGGATCACCAAGGGGTTTAGCCATAAGCACTGATGTCGGGCAGGCGGTGATGACAGGGGTAAAGGAAGTTTTCCCAGAAGTAGAACATAGGGAATGCATGTTTCACTTGGTGTCAAACTTCAAGAAAAAGTATCACGGAAAGGTATTTGATGACCATCTTTGGAATGCTGCTTACTCATGGAATACATATATATTTGAGAAAAATTGGGTTGCAATGGAAACAGCAAAGCCAGCAGCAACTGCATATCTTAGGAAATGGCACACTAGGTTGTGGACTAGGAGTCAGTTCTCAACCATTTGTAAGGTGGACTATGTAACCAACAACCTGGCAGAGTGCTTCAATAATTGGATTAAGCACCACAAGTCTTTGAACTTGGACGACTTAATGGACAAGCTTAGGCAGATGATTATGATCATGTGGAATCGCCGGAGAAAAGTAGCAAAGAAGTTAGTTGGCTTAATTTTGCCCCACATAATTAAGAAGTTGAATGCAAAGAGTAGAGAGTTGAACTTGGAGGTGGTAGAAAGCTCGGAATAAGTTGCTGAAGTTACTCAATTGGGAGGCAGCGGGTTTAGGTTTGTCGTCAACTTGCATGACAACACATGCTCTTGTAGACAATGGCAAGTTTCTGGCCTTCCTTGGAAACATGCTCTAGCATTCATCACATCACTTGTCAATGCACATATACATAATTATGTGGACTCGTATTACTCCATTGACAAGTTTAGAGCAGCTTATGGCCAACTAATCCCTGCTATGTGTGACAAGACCCAGTGGCCTAAATCTAACCATGGATTCTTCATGCATCCACCCTTGTTAAAAGCCGTAGCTGGTCGGCCCCAAACAGAGAGGCATAAGGGTTGTAGTGAGAAAAATAGGAAAAGTGGCCAGCACTTATGCCCTATTTGTAAGGAATACGGGCACTGTTGGCACAAGTGCAAGAAGGGGAACAAATATGACATTGCTGCTTTGATGGAGTTGAGGTAATCAACTATGCATTCTACTTTCTTATGCATGTTAACTACTCTCTTGCATTACTGTTTTGTAATCAACTATGCATGTGAACTACTTTCTTATTGCTCATGTAGAGAACCACCAAAGAAGAGGAGGAAGACTACCAAATCAGCCGAGTCATCCATTGTGCCAAGAGGTGATGAAGCACCGGCAACCGCTATGTATTTTCCACCAAGGTTAGCAAATCTGAATTTAATTTGTGCCAAATGAAAACTGAGTTTGATTTGTGCCAAATGAAAACTGAGTGTGCATTCATCTAATCCATAGCCAAAGCTTAGAAACTACAACCAAGAAGAAAGGAAACATAGCCAAACTTTGAAGACTACAAACAAGAAAAATACAAAAGGGTGTAAAAGGTGATCTTTGCTAATTCTGAATTTTAATGTCAAATACTATGCATAGTTCATATTGTTATTTGCTCTAAGACTACTGTTGCCATACATGTACAAGTGCAGATCAGGGAAGGGGAAGAAGATGGAGCTTGCTAAAAAGGATGAAAGTTGTCCTATGGTGCCACCATTCGACAGCCCCGCAATGAGCACAAGAAGCAAAAAAGCTAACCCAGCCAGCCCCGCAATGAGCACAAGGAGTAGAAGAAGACTTAGCTTGTGAACTAAATTTAATTTCTTTTAGTTAGAGTCACTTCTGTTGCTGCTCAAGTCATGTTGTGTGGACTTGGACTCATATGGGAACCTTATGTCACTTTTGTGTAGTCCATATCATGGACTTGGACTATGTACGCGAACCTGGACATGATGACAATCCTTTTGTGTTGCTCATATGATGTAGATTATGATGTATGTGTGGGATTGGACTCATATGTGATCATGTATATGTTGGAAGCGATATATGTGTACTTGGATGGGGGCCTGTATGTTTATGTGCAAATCTGAATACTATTTGTTGAAATATATGTATATGTGAATTGTGTGATCTGGATGTGCATCAAATTACAGGGGAGGTTCTGCCCAAATTTTGAACTAAATTTTGAAAAAACTGTTGCTTTTTACTGTGGGAAGAATTTTGATCACAAGTTCATCAGGCGTAAAATCGTCTTCTCAGGTGTCATTTCACACCGTTAGAGGTCAAAATGGATGGAAATGTTATAAAGGGAACAAATTTTAGCATTGGTGTTACATAAGGAAGAAAAAGTTTTGCAGTGTCAAATAAGGCAAAAAAATTTAAGGTAGTGTTAGATAAGGAATTCTCTCTTGTATAAAACCATAAGCTTTGATCACACTATCAAAACGTTTATTCCAACTCCGAGAGGCTTGCACCAGTCCATAAATGGATCGCTGGAGCTTGCACACTTTGTTAGCTCCCTTTGGATCGACAAAACCTTATGGTTGCATCATATACAACTCTTCTTCCAGAAATCCATTCAGGAATGCAGTTTTGACATCCATTTGCCAAATTTCATAATCATAAAATGCATCAATTACTAACATGATTCGGACAGACTTAAGCATCGCTACGGGTGAGAAAGTCTCATCGTAGTCAATTCTTTGAACTTGTCGAAAACCTTTTGCAACAAGTCGAGCTTTATAGGCAGTAACATTACCATCAGCGTCAGTCTTATTCTTGAAGATCCATGTATTTTCAATGGCTTGCCGATCAACGGGTAAGTCAACCAAAGTCCACACTTTGTTCTCATACATGGATCCCATCTCAGATTTCATGGCCTCGAGCCATTTTGCGGAATCTGGGCTCACCATCGCTTCTTCATAGTTTGTAGGTTCGTCATGGTCTAGCAACATAACCTCAAGAACAGGATTACTATACTACTCTGGTGCGGATCTTACTCTGGTTGACCTACGAGGTTCAGTAACAACTTGATCTGAAGTTTCATGATCATCATCATTAACTTCCTCACTAATTGGTGTAGGTGTCACAGGAACTGGTTTCTATGATGAACTACTTTCCAATAAGAGAGCAGGTACAGTTACCTCATCAAGTTCTACTTTCCTCCCACTCACTTCTTTCGAGAGAAACTCCTTCTCTAGAAAGATTCCAAATTTAGCAACAAAAGTCTTGCCTTCGGATCTGTGATAGAAGGTGTACCCAACAGTCTCTTTTGGGTATCCTATGAAGACACATTTCTCCGATTTGGGTTCGAGCTTATCAGGTTGAAGCTTTTTCACATAAGCATCGCAGCCCCAAACTTTAAGAACCGACAATTTTGGTTTCTTGCCAAACCACAGTTCATAAGGCGTTGTTTCAACGGATTTCGATGGTGCCCTATTTAACGTGAATGCAACCGTCTCTAAAGCATAACCCCAAAATGATAGCGGTAAATCAGTAAGAGACATCATAGATCGCACCATATCTAGTAAAGTACGATTACGACGTTCGGACACACCATTACGCTGTGGTGTTCCGGGTGGCGTGAGTTGCGAAACAATTCCGCATTGTTTCAAATGAAGACCAAACTCGTAACTCAAATATTCTCCTCCACGATCAGATCGTAGAAATTTTATTTTCTTGTTACGATGATTTTCAACTTCACTCTGAAATTCTTTGAACTTTTCAAATGTTTCAGACTTATGTTTCATTAAGTAGATATACCCATATCTTCTTAAATCATCTATGAAGGTGAGAAAATAACGATACCCACCACGAGCCTCAATATTCATCGGACCACACACATATGTATGTATGATTTCCAACAAATCTGTTGCTCGCTGCATAGTTCCGGAGAATGGCGTTTTAGTCATCTTGCCCATGAGGCACGGTTCGCAAGTACCGTGTGATTCATAATCAAGTGGTTCCAAAATTCCATCAGTATGGAGTTTCTTCATGCGCTTTACACCGATATGACCTAAACGGCAGTGCCACAAATAAGTTGCACTATCATTATCAACTCTGCATCTTTTGGCTTCAATATTATGAATATGTGTATCACTACTATCGAGATTTAACAAAAATAGACCACTCTTCGAGGGTGCATGACCATAATAGAACAACCATTATTCTCTGATTTAAATGAATAACCGTCTCGCATCAAACAAGATCCAGATATAATGTTCATGCTCAACGCTGGCACCAAATAACAATTATTCAGGTCTAAAACTAATCCCGAAGGTAGATGTAGAGGTAGCGTGCTGACCGCGATCACATCGACTTTGGAACCATTTCCCACGCGCATCGTCACCTCGTCCTTAGCCAATCTTTGCTTAATCTGTAGCCCCTGTTTCGAGTTGCAAATGTTAGCAACAGAACCAGTATCAAATACCCAGGTGCTACTGCGGGCATTAGTAAGGTACACATCAATAACATGTATATCACATATACCTTTGGTCACCTTCCCATCCTTCTTATCCGCCAAATACTTGGGGCAGTTCCGCTTCCAGTGACCAGTCTGCTTGCAGTAGAAGCACTCAGTCTCAGGCTTAGGTCCAGACTTGGGTTTCTTCTCTTGAGCAGCAACTTGTTTGCCGTTCTTCTTGAAGTTCCCCTTCTTCTTCCCTTTGCCCTTTTTCTTGAAACTGGTGGTCTTATTGACCATCAACACTTGATGCTCCTTCTTGATTTCTACATCCGCAGCCTTTAGCATCGCGAAGAGCTCGGGAATTGTCTTATTCATCCCTTGCATATTATAGTTCATCACGAAGCTTTTGTAGCTTGGTGGCAGTGATTGAAGAACTCTGTCAATGACACTATCAACAGGAAGATTAACTCCCAGTTGAGTCAAGTGATTGTGATACACAGACAATTTGAGTATATGTTCACTGACAGAACTATTCTCCTCCATCTTGCAGCTATAGAACTTATTGGAGACTTCATATCTCTCAATCGGGGCATTTGCTTGAAATATTAACTTCAATTCCTGGAACATCTCATATGCTCCATGACGTTCAAAACGTCGTTGAAGTCCCGGTTCTAAGCCGTAAAGCATGGCACACTGAACTATCGAGTAGTCATCAGCTTTACTCTGCCAAACGTTCTTAATGTTGTTAGCAGCATCTACAGCAGGCCTGGCACCCAGCGGTGCTTCCAGGACGTAATTCTTCTGTGCAGCAATGAGGATAATCCTCAAGTTACGGACCCAGTCCGTGTAATTGCTATCATCATCTTTTAACTTTGTTTTCTCAAGGAACGCATTAAAATTCAACGGAACAACAGCATGAGCCATCTATCTACAATCAACATAGACAAGCAAGAAACTATCAGGTACTAAGTTCATGATAACTTTATGTTAAATTAATCATATTACTTAAGAGCTCCCACTTAGATAGACATCCCTCTAATCTTCTAAGTGATCACGTGATCCAAATCAACTAAACCATGTACGATCATCACGTGAGATGGAGTAGTTTCAATGGTGAACATCACTATGTTGATCATATCTACTATATGATTCACGCTCGACCTTTCGGTCTCAGTGTTCCGAGGCCATATCCGTTATAGGCTAGGCTCGTCAAGTTTAACCTGAGTATTCCGCGTGTGCAACTGTTTTGCACCCGTTGTATTTGAACGTAGAGCCTATCACACCAGATCATCACGTGGTGTTCGCAACAGTGCATACTCAGGGAGAACACTTATATCTTGATAATTTAGTGAGAGATTATCTTATAATGCTACCGTCAATCAAAGCAAGATAAGATGCATAAAAGATAAACATCACATGCAATCAATATAAGTGATATGATATGGCCATCATCATTTTGTGCTTGTGATCTCCATCTCCGAAGCACCGTCATGATCACCATCGTCACCGGCGCGACACCTTGATCTCCATCGTAGCATCGTTGTCATCTCGCTAACTTATGCTTCTACGACTATCGCTACCGCTTAGTGATAAAGTAAAGCATTACAGGGAAATTGCATTACATACAATAAAAGCGACAACCATATGGCTCCCGCCAGTTGCCGATAACTCGGTTACAAAACATGATCATATCATACAATAAAATATAGCATCATGCCTCGACCATATCACATCACAACATGCCCTGCAAAAACAAGTTAGACGTCCTCTACTTTGTTGCTGCAAAGTTTTACGTCGCTGCTACGGGCTGAGCAAGAACCGTTCTTACCTACGCATCAAAACCACAACGATAGTTCGTCAAGTTAGTGTTGTTTTAACCTTCTCAAGGACCGGGCGTAGCCACACTTTGTTCAACTAAAGTTGGAGAAACTAACACCCGCCAGCCACCTGTGTGCAAAGCACGTCGGTAGAACCAATCTCGCGTAAGCGTACGCGTAATGTCGATGCAGACCGCTTCATCCAACAATATCGCCGAACCAAAGTATGACATACTGGTAAGTAGTATGACCTGTATCGCCCACAACTCACTTGTGTTCTACTCGTGCATATGACATCTACGCATAAAACCTGACTCGGATGCCACTGTTGGGGAACGTAGTAATTTCAAAAAAATTCATATGCACACGCAAGATCATGGTGATGCATAGCAACGCGAGGGGAGAGTGTGTCCACGTACCCTCGTAGACCGAAAGCGGAAGCATTAGCGCAACGCGGTTGATGTAGTCGTACGTCTTCACGATCCGACCGATCAAGTACCGAACGCACGGCACCTCTGAGTTCTGCACACGTTCAACTCGATGACGTCCCTCGAACTCTGATCCAGCCGAGTGTTGAGGGAGAGTTACGTCAGCACGATGGCGTGGTGACGATGATGATGTTTTACCGACGTAGGGCTTCTCCTAAGCACCGCTACGATATGATCGAGGTGGATTATGGTGGAGAGGGGCACCGCACACGGGTAAGAGATCAAGAGATCAATTGTTGTGTCTATGGGGTGCCCCCCTCCTCCGTATATAATGGGGGGAGGAGGAGAGGGCCGGCCAAGGGGGTGGCGCGCCCTAGGAGGGGGAAACCTACTCCAAGTAGGTTTGCCACTCCCTTTCCTAATCCAAGAAGGAGGGGGAAGGAAGGAGTGGGAGAGGGGAAAGGCAAGGGTGGCGCCGCCCCCCTTTCCTTGTCCTATTCGGACTCAAGGGGAGGGGGCGCGCCTCTTGCCCTGGCCGGCCCCTCTCTCTCCACTAAGGCCCAACAAGGCCCATTAGTTCCCGGGGGGGGGGGGGGGTCCGGTAACCCTCGATACTCCGATAAATGTCTGAAACCTTCCGGAACCTTTCCGGTGTCCAAACATAGTCGTCCAATATATCAATCTTTACGTCTCGACCATTTCGAGACTCCTTGTCATGTCCGTGATCACATCCGGGACTCCGAACTACCTTCGGTACATCAAAACATATAAACTCATAATATAACCGTCATCTAACTTTAAGCGTGTGGACCCTACGGGTTCGAGAACTATGTAGACATGACCAAGACACGTCTCCGGTCAATAACCAATAGCGGAACCTGGATGCTCATATTGGCACCTACATATTCTACGAAGATCTTTATCGGTCAAACGCATAACAACATACGTTGTTCCCTTTGTCATCGGTATGTTACTTGCCCGAGATTCGATCGTCGGTATCTCAATACCTAGTTCAATCTCGTTACCGGCAAGTCTCTTTATTCGTTCCGTAATACATCATACCGCAACTAACTCATTAGTTGCATTGCGTGCAAGGCTTATAGTGATGTGCATTACCGAGTGGGCCCACAGAGATACCTCTCCGACAATCGGAGTGACAAATCCTAATCTCGAAATACGCAAACCCAACAAGTACCTTTGGAGACACTTGTAGAGCACCTTTATAATCACCCAATTACGTTGTGACGTTTAGTAGCACTCAAAGTGTTCCTCCGGTAAACGGGAGTTGCATAATCTCATAGTCATAGGAACATGTATAAGTCATGAAGAAAGCAATAACAACAAACTAAACGATCAAGTGTTAAGCTAACGGAATGGGTCAAGTCAATCACATCATTCTCCTAATGATGTGACCCCGTTAATCAAATGACAACTCTTTGTCTATGGCTAGGAAACATAACCATCTTTGATTAATGAGCTAGTCAAGTAGAGGCATACTAGTGACACTCTGTTTGTCTATGTATTCACACATGTATCATGTTTCCGGTTAATACAATTCTAGCATGAACATTTATCATGATATAAGGAAATAAATAATAACTTTATTATTGCCTCTAGGGCATATTTCCTTCATATGTAGGAGCCAATATGTGCATCCAGGTTCCGCTATTGGTTATTGACTGGAGAGGTGTCTCGGTCATGTCTACATAGTTCTCGAAACCGTAGGGTCTGCACACTTAGTGTTCGATGACGATATAGTATTATATGAGTTATGTGATTTGGTGACCGAATGTTGTTCGAAGTCCCGGATGAGATCACGGACATGACGAGGAGTCTCGAAATTGTCGAGAGGTAAATATTGATATATAGGACGATGATATTCGGACACTGGAAGTGTTTCGGGGGGTACCGGGTATTTATTGGGTCACCGGAAGGGGTTTCGGGCACCCCGGCAAAAGATATCGGCCTTATGGGCCAAGAGGGGAAACACACCAGCCACAAGGGACTGGTGCGCCCCCCATATGGGCCGGCCTAGGAGGAGAAGGAAAGGGGGGAGGGAAAGGAAAGTGTGGATTATGATTCTCACTTCCTTCCCTCCCCCCTCTTTTCTTCCCCCTCGGTTATATATGGTGGGGGGCGCCTTGGGGAGGGACTCCAAGTAGGATTCCTCCTACTTGGGCGCCTCCTATGGCTGCTTCTCCCTCCCATATGTGTGTGTGTGTGGGGGGGGGGGCTAGCATACACCAGATCAATTGTTAGCCGTGTGTGCCGCCCCTCCACCATTTACACCCCCGATCATATTTTCGTAGTACTTAGGCGAAGTCCTGTGGAGACCACTTCATCATTACTGTCACCACGCCGTCGTGCTGACAGAACTCATCTACTACCTCGACGTCTTGCTGGATCAAAAAGGCGAGGGACGTCACCGAGCTGAACGTGCGCAGAACGCGGAGGTGTCGTTCATTTGGTACTTGATCGGTTGACGTGAGAAGAAGTTCGACTACATCAATCACGTTGCGAAACGTTTCCGCTTACGGTCTATGAGGGTATGTAGACACACTCTCCCCCTCGTTGCTATGCATCTTCATGGATAGATCATTGCGTGTGCATAAAAGTTTTTTTGTTTTCCATGCAATGACTCCCAACATTTATATGTTGCATGTTGATCTACGTAGTTTCATCGTGTTGCATGCTTTTATATGAATTTAGGCTAAACAGCTAAGGACCACGCTTACAAACGGGGGAAATGAGGGATGCCTGGTCACTGTCCGCTGACGCGTCCGGACGGGTTCACGAACGTATAGAGCCTTAAAATTTTGTAAGCTGTCCGGTGACCGCCAAGATGTTAACAAGGTTCTATTTTTTTTTAATACATCACGGCGGATTATCTTGTGGAAATGGTGGAATACCTTGTCAATTTTTCATCTCCTTTAACAAGATGCGACTTTATGTTTATTCGCAAAAAAGAGAAAGAGATGAGACTTTATGCATCACTTCAGTTTTGGCATCTCTACACTTTTGCCAGTCTACGATGCAGCTAAATATTCTGAAATCTTACCAAAACAGGAATGAGAAAAATTGAATGTAGAGCTGAAAGGCATCGCTTCACTTCAAATTGAGCATCTCTAACACTTTCTCTAGTCCATGTCACAGGACATCCCGTATTCCTGGACCCTTCTCAAGTGCAACGGAGAGCGTAATTAAGTTCACCGTAGGAGACAAGACCAGCAGAGAATTTTATATTTGACAGTTCAAACTACTGTGGTGATGGCAGCTTTGCTTAGCTAAAGCACTGCAGCCAGTGTTAAAAAAAAAGGCACTGCATGCATTTAACCAACTTCAAACCATCGGTACTCACTTAACACCAAATTTAACACCTAATGCCGTACTTAATTATCTTTTAAACCTTTTTACTTCTACAATCTCATCACGCGGCGGAATCATCTGGAGACTTTTTTTTTCACTTTCACCTTTCACCTTTCGTTCACCCCCTTTTCTTCTCTCTTGGAGAACGGGGAATAGTTGGTTTTAACACAAGACAAACCAATAAAACAAGAATGGGTACAGATATTACCACGTGGTAAATATAAACAAATACTCATCCATCACACATTTGGTATTTCTCAGTACAAGAGTACTGGTATTTATACAAGTTAAGTCCGTGTGCCTTTCATTTGAAATCCTGAGCCCCTCCTGGCGACAAGAAAAACCCCTGTCCAATGAGAGGGAGCATGATGAAGAAGGGCAAGTGGTCCAAGGAAGAAGACAATCTGATCAAAAACCACATTGAGAAGTATGGCATTGGCTGTAGCTGGCAGGGATTATCCAATACTTTAGGTTTGATTTCTTCTCCACAGCTGCCCTTGCATGCATTCATATCTGTTTGAGTTCTTGATGATGCCGATAAATCAATCTACTCAAATAAGCAGAAAGCGTCGCTAAATTGTAAGGCTGTAGTTTGTTTGCTTGCAAATGATTTATGCCGTTTCTTATGGCGGTGTTAGCGTAATCAAAGTATATAGGCACGCAACACTGCTATTTACTGCAATTCCTTATGCGTGCGCAGTTAAGACTGCAGAGATTTGTCCAATTTTTATGATCCCTTACCTTTCTTTCGTAGCATTCTCGGTACTAATTTGATCAATCCCCGGACAATTGCTTGGATAGTTTCATACTAGCAATATTTCAGTCAGGAGCTGGTCTGCACCCGATTCCTTCAGAAAAACCAATAGCGTAGTACACAGAGACAATTAATTTGCTCTCTCATTTTTGACATGATCATGGCAAAGTGTCGCCTAAGCAAATCATTTATCACTCGCTACTGTGTCTGAATCATCATTCCTGAGAGAAGTTTGTTGGTGGATCGCAGGGCTTCGGCGCTGCGGCCGGAGCTGCCGCTCAAGGTGGCTGAACTACCTCCGTCCGGGGCTGAAGCACGGCAACTTCACGCCGGCCGAGGACAGGATCATCTGCGAGATGTACAGAAAGAAAGGAAGCTGGTGAGTGAGCCTCGCACCCAACCCATTTCTACTGCTCTGCTTTCCACTCTCGATCGCTTGATAATCAGATGAAATGTGCACTGTTTTGTTGCTCGGATCAATTTTTTCAAACCTCGTCTTCTGCAAGTGCTGAGTGTTGTTGCATTCCGTCGCTGGTTCACTGATCTGCTCCTGTCGGCATTTGATCGAACAGCTGGTCCGTCATCGCCGCCGAGCTCCCCGGGAGGACGGACCTCGCCATCAAGAACTACTGGAACAGCACGCTGAAGAAGCAGCTACCCCGCAAGGCGAGGAGCCGCCGCCGCCGCCGCACCGGCGGCACGAGCTCGTCGTCCGACGCCACGAGCCTGGACCTCGCGCTGGTCGTCTACGACGAGGAGAGCACCAGCGGCACCGCGCGGGACCTCCCACTGGTCGTGTGCAACGAGGATGACAGTGCCACTGCCACCACGGCGGGGCACCTCCCTCTGCTCGCGTACAACGTCAACGAGGCGAGCTCCACGGCTGGGTCCTCGTCGAGCCACGCCGGCGCCGTCTCGGCCGGATCGCCGGTGCAAGCGCGTGCCCAACCGCCGCCGCTGCCCGCCGCCGCCGCGAACGAGGAGCCGATCGCGGCGGTGCCGGTGAGCGGGCCGGTGAAGATGGAACAGCGGACGCCGCCACCGCCTGCTGATGAAACCAGCGAGGAGATGGACGTCGACTGCCGCCTCATGTCTCCGCTCCCCCTGGGGCTCATGGAGCTGCCGGACCTTCCCTCCATCGCCATGGATCTGCCTCACATTGCCGGCTTCGACGACATCGACAGCCTCCTCTCCTACTTTGACCACTGATCTCAGCGTAGCAGCAACGAAATGGGATGAAGCCGATTCAGGAGTAGCCGTGTTTTAGGTCAGAGTTTGACACTTACTGTAGTTGTTAGGATTGGACGTTGGGTGCATGAGTGACTCTGTTATTCTGAAATTTGAAGACCATATGCTAATCTAATTCTGGAACAATTGCTTTTCGTGTATATCTTATCTGCTAATTCGCGCATATTTTGTATTACTACTAGTAACTGCAAATGTTCTGATAAAAGTATCCCCTGTTGCTGTTTCTCATATAAACCAATCTATGCCAAACTATGAATGAATTCAGCAAGCAGGCTTCACAGTATCCAGCTGCACAGTCTTACTTGCAACCTATGAACAAATGAAAGAACAACAGATGAATGCTGCCCAAGTCTACTGGCCAGAGCTGGTGTCTTCTGAACCATGGTGTGGCATGAGATTCAGGTACTGGAGTATCTGACTTCCTTCTTCTTGGGGTGCGGAGCGACAATTTTCGGCGCATCGACGTGCATCCGCAGGGAGCTGAACTCCAGAGCCAAGATGGGCCTGGATAGCAAGACCAGGAGGCTTTGTTTTTGCGCGTCTGAATCCGATGATCCGGTGCTGCTGTTCATGCCGTCAGAACACTCCTGTGGTTCAGCGGTTTTAGGGCTCCAGATCTTAGCTGGACTCACCGGCCGCACCCTATGCAAGAGAACACACACACCTGTGGTTAGAAAGGCACATAAAAAAAGAGCAATGTGCATCAGAGGGCATATGCTGAGAATTTAGGAGTGCAACCACCTGCACTCTACTTTGCAGGAGTACTTGAGAAGCTCAGGATGGTCCTCTGTCTGGCCGCTGAAATTCACAGCACAAGTTCAGTTCAGGTTTTGAGAATGGTGCCTTGTGCAGGCATTGGTTGGGACTTCAGCGGTTATCTTCTGGAGAAGCATGCAGATGCAGGTTCTCTAGTTTGGTTTAAAAAAAGCTAACCTGAAGCTTGGGAGGGACATTTTGATTGCCGGACCCATCCACTTGCTGCGTTTATGTGATCCTCTTGACCCTTCTGCATAATTAGTAGGTGAAAAGATGGCACTGAATTAAAATGGTCAAGTTCTATAAGTTCCTTTTTTTAGAGCTTTAGAGTTGAAATTCTTAAGACATGTTGTAAGATAAGGCTTGTAACTTGACCTTGTAAGATGCATTCCAGTAAAGTGGTCATTAAGACTTCAAAATCGTTCCAGTAAAATACTACCTCTGTTTCTAAATGTTGAACTGCCAAACCGTCTTGCATTTAGGAACAAAGGGAGTAGATCATAAGGGTCGATGCATTTAACATAGAACAAGTTATAAATTACCGTTGAGAGGCAGACTGATGTTGCACAAATGCCTTGATGATGAGCCCGAGGCCTCCTTGATCTCAATGCGCCGGTAATTCTCTTGCTTGGAGAAGCCTGAACCCATTCCGAGAATGTTGAGGAAGTTGTTTGGTTTATTTCTGAGCGTAGAATCTTCGGTCTATCCTCCATGTGAGCAAAGTTGACGTTACAAGTTTTTTTTTTTTTGAACAACACGTTACAAGCTAACATTTGTCAAAGCTAATGACAGAACAAAAGTGCTGTGAGTACCTGTGAGAATGCCGCGACATGGCTTGGAAGCCCTACTTCCTGCATTAGCGACAGTGACAGTAATTAGGAAAATAGCAGTACTAGCAGAGAAGAATTGGCCTGAACCAGGAACGAATCATAGATGGACACTGTTGGCAGTTTGGCACCTTGCGTCCATGCCGGCAGGCTTCAGCGCTGTTTACTAGCACCCGGGCAGCCCACCTGTTACACAGGTTCAGACAGCAAATCAGCAGAGTGCACAACTACGGCCGCTTTCTTTTTTAATGAAAAGAAAAACTGAAGAGGATAGATGGCATCGCATCACTAATTAAGCAAGTTATCTTAGGCGTCGGCGGGTAAGTCAGAGGGTTAATCCAAATGGATTCCAGATGGGCAGCACGGTTGTCCATGCCAGAGGGAGCAAGCACAGCGAGCGGATGAGATAATTAATGGTTGCTGGTTTAACACAAGTGGAGGTCAAGCACAGTGAACTGATCAAGTGGGCGTTGTTTACTGAGGAGCTCAGGCACAGTGAACAGATGATACTGATCAAGTGGGCGTTGTTCCTTGTTTTGTAATGCAAGTTGTGCCAGTTGATCGATTCTATTCGCATTCCCCAAGCAGGCAATCACTCACTAGTGGAATTAGAAGCGATTAAACTAGGACAAAAGAAGAAGAGCAACTCACGCGCAGGAAGTCGGCGGATTCCACACAATGCCGGCGATCACCACCAGCTGCGAAGCAAAGCTCGTCAGAAAACGTATGGAGGAATGAGGAGATGGAATGGGGCCAGGCAGGGAGGGGAACCTCGTCGAACTGGCCGGCGGGGCTGTCGTGGTAGCGCGCCAGGAACATGCCGCCGAGCGTGTAGCCGAAGGCCTCCACCAGGCGCAGCTCCTTGGGCACGAACGCCCGCGCCGTGGCCGCCTTCACCAAATGCAGCTGGTACAATGCGCTGCAAGGCACACGCACACCAAAAGAATCAGTCGCCCGCCCCCAGCTCCACCTACACCATCCATGGTGAACGGGAGAGAAAAGAAGAGGAGGGGAGGCACTTGCCTGCCCTTGAACACCCACGGCGGCCCGTGCCGGTAACCGGCGGCAGGCTGGTCGTCCTCGGCCTCCATGGATGGATGTGGCAGCTTCCTCCGTGCGAGAGGCCAGGCACTGACTGGTCGATCAAGCAGCTGAAGAAGAGCTGGGGAGGGGACCAGCGCTGCTTGGGTTTTCTATGCGAGGAAGGAAGCAAGGAGGAAGCTGGCGATGAATGATGGAGAGTAATGAAGTGATGCTTGGGATGCTGCGGGTGCAGGGGATCTCTCTCTCTCTCTCTCTCTCTCTCTCTCTCGCCTTATCCGGTGTACAGAGGGCGCTGGTTTAGAGGCCGGGCGGGGGGCGACGGTGATGTCATCGTCGCTTCACCGTGGAGATCCATGAGGGGCCCCATCGACTGACCGAGCCCCTGATTGATGCCGGAGGTGTGTGTGGCTGGCGGCCGTTTGCTGCTGCGGTTTCCGTGGCTCGAGTGAGAGTGACAGTGACACGGGGAAAGGGACGGCACTGTGTTGTGTCTGTTGTGTGGCTGCTTGGTTTGGTTGGGATGGTAAACAGCGTCACGCGTGCGGGTGCAGGTGCAAGTCACCGGCACCGGCTAGGGGGATGCACCGGCAGGGTGATCGTCGTTGGACGGCGAGCATTTGACAAAGAATATTGATTGATTTCTCTGCGGATGACAATGATCCATGTGCAGTAAATCTTCAGAGGATGCCTCACAAATTGCTTCACATGATACCGGGGGTGTTTGCTCATTTGCCTAGATTATTTATTAGTTGGGCACTTCATTGTTTGCCCCACATTACTTTGTTTTCTCCATAAACCAAGAAATGACATGGATACCACCGTGGCATTTTTGCAATTTCTTTCTGATCTTCTATCAACCTTGCTAGACCCAGCCCAACGAGCTTGATCTATTTCGTCTCGCTCGTTCGTTCCCGCTCTTTTTTTAGAAAGAAGACTGTGGCGCCCGGCTTTAAATTAATAAAGCCCTTACAACCAGCGATACAACACAACATAACACAACATGACACCATACAATAAAGAGAAAAAGAGAGAAAAACACAGGCAAGATACAAGGGTGCTCAAGAGCAACAACAAAGCCCAGACACACAAGCAATGAGGCATTGGAGTCCTCAACCATGATCAGAGGACCGGAGCGAACAAGGAGGCTAACTCGAGAAGGATATCATCCGTCAATAGAGGTGAAGGAAATATGCCCTAGAGGCAATAATAAAGTTGTTATTTATATTTTCTTATATCATGATAAATGTTTATTGTTCATGCTAGAATTGTATTAACCGGAAACTTAATACATGTGTGAATACATAGACAAACAAAGTGTTCCTAGTATGCCTCTACTAGACTAGCTCGTTAATCAAAGACGGTTAAGTTTCCTGACCATAGATATGTGTTGTCATTTGATAAACGGGATCACATCATTAAGAGAATGATGTGATGGACAAGACCCATCCGTTAGCTTAGCATAATGATCGTTAAGTTTTATTGCTATTGCTTTCTTCACGACTTATACATATTCCTTTGACTATGAGATTATGCAACTCCCGAGTACCGAAGGAATACCTTGTGTGCTACCAAACGTCACAACGTAACTGGGTGATTATAAAGATGCTCTACAGGTATCTCCGAAGGTGTTTGTTGGGTTGGAATAGATCGAGATTAGGATTTGTCACTCCAAGTATCGGAGAGGTATCTCTGGGCCCTCTCAGTAATGCACATCATGATAAGCCTTGCAAGCAATGTGACTAATGAGTTAGTTACGGGATGATGCATTATGGAATGAGTAAAGAGACTTGCCGGTAACGAGATTGAACTAGGTATGAAGATACCGACGATCGAATCTCGGGCAAGTAACATACCGATGACAAAGGGAATGACGTATATTGTCATTACGGTTTGACCGATAAAGATCTTCGTAGAATATGTAGGAACCAATATGAGCATCCAGGTTCCGCTATTGATTATTGACCGGAGATGTGTCTCGGTCATGTCTACATAGTTCTTGAACCTGTAGGGTCTGCACGCTTAACGTTTGATGATGATTTGTATTATGAGTTATCTGTTTTGGTGACCGAAGATTGTTCGGAGTCCCGGATGAGATCACGGACATGACGAATAGTCTTGTAATGGTCGAGAGGTAAAAATTGATATATTGGACGATAGTATTTGGACACTGGAATGGTTCCGTAGTGTTTCGGGTATTTATCGAAGTATCGGGAGGTTAACGGAACCCCGGGGGGGGGAGTAATGGGCCACATGGGCCATAGGGGAGAGGCAAGGCATCCCACTAGGGGGTGCCCCCCATGGGGAGTCCGAATTGGACAAGGGGAGGGGGCGCGACCCCCCTTTCCTTCTTCCTCTCCCTCTCTTCCCCCTTTCCCCCTTCGATAGAAGGAAGGGGGGGGCAAATAAGACTAGGACTCCAAGTGGGTTCCCCCCACTTGGCGCGCCCCTAGGCTGGCCTCCTCCCTCTCCTCCTTTAAATACGGGGGCAGGGGTACCTCTAAGACACATCAATTGTTCTTAGCCGTGTGCGGTGCCCCCTCCATCGTTTACTCCTCTGGTCATATTGTCGTAGTGCTTAGGCGAAGCCCTGCGCGGATCACTTCAAGCCCTGCGCGGATCACTTCACCATCACCGTCACCACGCCGTCATGCTAACGAAACTCTCTCTCTCTCGACACTATGCTGGATCAAGAGTTCGAGGGACGTCATCGAGCTGAACGTGTGCTGAACTCGGAGGTGTCGTACGTTCAATACTTGATCGGTTGAATCGTGAAGACGTTTGACTACATCAACCGCGTTAAACTAACGCTTCTACTTTCTGTCTACGAGGGTACGTGGACACACTCTCCCCCTCTCATTGCTATGCATCTCCTAGATAGAGCTTGCGTGATCGTAGGAATTTTTTTGAAATTGCATGCTACGTTCCCCAACAGTGGCATCCGAGCCAGGTCTATGCGTAGATGATATGCACGAGTAGAACACAAAGAGTTGTGGGCGATCATAGTGATATTGCTTACCACCAACGTCTTATTTTGATTCCTCGGTATTGTTGGATGAAGCGGCCCGAACCAACCTTCCATGACTACGGTCATGAGACCGGTTCCACCGACAGACATGCAACTTGTTTTGCATAAAGGTGGCTGGCGAGTGTCTGTTTCTCCAACTTTAGTTGAATCGAATTTGAATACGACCAGTCCTTGTTGAAGGTTAAAACAGCAAACTTGACAAAACATCATTGTGGTTTTGATGCGTAGGTAAGAACGGTTCTTACTAGAAGCCCGTAGCAGCCACGTAAAACTTGCAACAACAAAGTAGATGACGTCTAACTTGTTTTTGCAGGGCATACTGTGATGTGATATGGTCAAGACATGATGTGATATATGCTGTTGTATGATATGATCATGTTTTGTAAAAGTTATCGGCAACTGGCAGGAGCCTTTTGGTTGTCACTTTATTGTATGAAATGCAATCGACATGTAACTGCTTTACTTTATCACTATGCGTTAGCGATAGTTGTAGAAGCAATAGTTGGCGAGACGACCACGACGCTATGATGGAGATGAAGGTGTCAAGCCAGTAACGATGGAGATCATGACGGTGCTTTGGAGATGGCGATCAAAGGCACAAGATGATGATGTCCATATCATGTCACATATTTTGATTGCATGTGATGTTTATCTTTTATGCATCTTATTTTGCTTAGTACGGCGGTAGCATTATAAGATGACCCCTCACTAAATTTCAAGGTATAAGCGTTCTCCCCGAGTATGCACCGTTGCGACAGTTCGTCGTGCCGAGACACCACGTGATGATCGGGTGTCTGGATACCATAACCACTTGACTCGGCTAGGAGTTAATCTTCCGGATGATAGTGTTATTGACAGAGTTCTTCAATCACTGCCACCAAGCTACAAAGGATTCATGATGAACTATAATATGCAACGGTTGGAGAAGACTATTCTCGAGCTCTTCTCAATGCTCAAAGCTGCGGAGGTAGAAATCAAGAAGGAACATCAAGTGTTGATGGTTAACAAGACCACTAGTTTCAAGAAAAAGGGCAAAGAAAAGAAGGGGAACTTCAAGAAGAATGGAAAGCAAGTTGCTACTCCCGGGAAGAAGCCCAAGTCTGGACCTAAGCCTGAAACTGAGTGCTTCTACTGCAAAGGGACTGGTCACTGGAAGCGGAACTACCCCAAGTATTTGGCAGATAAGAAGGATGGCAAAGTGAATAAAGGTATATTTGATATACATGTTATTGATGTGTACCTTAGTAATGCTCGTAGTAGCGTCTTGGTATTTGATACTGGTTCTATTACTAATATTTGCAAGTCGAAACAAGGCCTACAGATTAAACGAAGATTGACTAAGGACGAGGTGATGATGCGCATCGGAAATGGTTCCAAGGTCGATGTGATCACCGTCGGCACGCTACCTCTACATCTACCTTTGGGATTAGTTTTAGACCTGAATAATTGTTATTTGGTGCCAGCGTTGAGCATGAACATTATATCTGGATCTTGTTTGATGTGAGACGGTTATTCATTTAAATCAGAGAATAATTGTTGTTCTATTTATATGAGTAATATCTTTTATGGTCATGCACCCTTGATGAGTGGTCTATTTTTGTTGAATCTCGATCGTGGTGATACACATATTCATATTGATGCCAACAGATGCAAAGTTGATAATGATAGTGCAACATATTTGTGACACTACCGTTTAGGTCATATTGGTGTAAAGGGCATGAAGAAACTCCATGCGTATGGACTTTTGGAATCACTTGATTATGAATCATTTGATGCTTGCGAACCATGCCTCATGGGCAAGATGACTAAGACTCCGTTCTCCAGAACAATGGAGCGAGCAACTGACTTGTTGGAAATAATACATACCGATGTATGCGGTCCGATAAGTGTTGAGGCTCGCGGCGGGCATCATTATTTTTTGACCTTCACAGATGATTTGAGCAGATATGGGTATATCTACTTAATGAAACACAAGTCTGAAACATTTGAAAAGTTCAAAGAATTTCAGAGTGAAGTGGGAAATTATCGTAACAAAAAAAATAAAGTTTCTACGATCGGATCGCAGAGGCGAATATTTGAGTTACGAGTTTGGTCTTCATTTAAAACAATGTGGAATAGTTTCGCAACTCGCGCCACCTGGAACACCATAGCGTAATGGTGTGTCCGAACATCGTAACCATACTTTATTAGATATGATGTGATCTATGATGTCTCTTACCGATTTACCACTATCATTTTGGGGTTATGCATTAGAGACAGTTGCATTCACGTTAAATAGGGCACCATCTAAATCCGTTGAGACGATACCGTATGAACTGTGGTTTGGCAAGAAACCTAAGCCGTCGTTTCTTAAAGTTTGGTGTTGCGATGCTTATGTGAAAAAGCTTCATATTGATAAGCTCAAACCCAAATAGGAGAAGTGCGTCTTCATAGGATACCCAAAAGAAACTGTTGGGTACACCTTCTGTCACAGATCCAAGGCAAGATATTTGTTGCTATGAATGGATCCTTTCTAGAGAAGGAGTTTCTCTCGAAAGAAGTGAGTGGGAGGAAAGTAAAACTTGATGAGGTAATTGTACCTTCTCTTGAATTGGAAAATAGTTCATCACAGAAAATTGTTCCTGTGATGCCTACACCAATTAGTGAGGAAGCTAATGATGATGATCATGAAACTTCAGATCAAGTTACTATAGAACCTCGTAGGTCAACTAGAGTACGTTCCGCACCTGAGTGGTACGGTAATCCTGTTCTGGAAGTCATGTTACTACACCATGACGAACCTACGAACTATGAGGAAGCGATGATGAGCCCAGATTCCGCGAAATGGCTTGAGGCAATGAAATCTGAGATGGGATCCATGTAAGAGAACAAAGTGTGGACTTTGGTTGACATTCCCGATGATCGGCAGGCCATAGAGAATAAATGGATCTTCAAGAAGAAGACTGACGCTGATGGTAATGTTACTATCTACAAAGCTCGACTTGTTGCGAAAGGTTTTCGACAAGTTCAAGGAGTTGACTACGATGAGACTTTCTCACATGTAGAGATGCTTAAGTTTGTCTGAATCATGTTAGCAATTGCCGCATTTTATGATTATGAAATTTGGAAAATGGATGTCAAAACTGCATTCCTTAATGGATATCTTAAAGAAGAGTTGTATATGATGCAACCAGAAGGTTTTGTCGATCCAAAAGGTGCTAACAAAGTGTGCAAGCTCCAGCGATTCACTTATGGACTGGTGCAAGCATCTCAGAGTTGGAATATACGCTTTGATAGTGTGATCAAAGCATATGGTTTTATACAGACTTTCGGAGAAGCCTGTATTTACAAGAAAGTGAGTGGGAGCTTTGTAGCGTTTCTAATATTATATGTGGATGACATATTGTTGATTGAAAATGATATAGAATTTCTAGATAGCATAAAGGATACTTGAATAAGAGTTTTTCAATGAAATACCTCGGTGAAGCTGCTTATATATTGGGCATCAAGATCTATAGAGATAGATCAAGACGCTTAATTGGACTTTTACAAAGCACATACCTTGATAAAGTTTTGAAGAAGTTAACATGGATCAGTCAAAGAAAGGGTTCTTGCCTGTGTTACAAGGTGTGAAGTTGAGTCAGACTCAATGCTCGACCACTTCAGAAGATAGAGAGAAAATGAAAGTCATTTCCTATGCCTCAGCCATAGGTTCTATCATGTATGCAATGCTATGTACCAGACCAGACCTGATGTGTGCCCTGCTATAAGCAATCCAGGAGTGGATCACTAGACAGCGGTCAAGAACATCCTGAAATACCTGAAAAGGACTAAGGATATGCTTCTCATTTATGGAGGTGACAAAGAGCTCGTCGTAAATGGTTACGTTGATGCTAGCTTTGACACTGATCCGGATGACTCTAAGTCACAAACCGGATATGTATTTATATTGAATGGTGGAGCTGTCAGTTGGCGCAGTTCCAAGAAAAGCATCGTGGCGGGATCTACGTGTGAAGCGGAGTACATAGCTGCTTTGGAAGCAACAAATGAAGGAGTCTGGATGAAGGAGTTCATATCCGATCTAGGTGTAATACCTAGTGCATCGGGTCCAATGAAAATCTTTTGTGACAATACTGGAGCAATTACCTTGGCGAAGGAATCCATATTTCACAAGAGAACCAAACACATCAAGAGACACTTCAACTCCATCCGTGATCAAGTCAAGGAGGGAGACATAGAGATTTGCAAAATACATATGGATCTGAATGTTGTAGAACCGTTGACTAAGCCTCTTCCACGAGCAAAACATGATCAACACCAAGACTCCATGGGTGTTAGAATCATTACAATGTAATCTAGATTATTGACTCTAGTGCAAGTGGGAGACTGAAGGAAATATGCCCTAGAGGCAATAATAAACTTGTTATTTATATTTCCTTATATCATGATAAATGTTTATTATTCATGCTAGAATTGTATTAACCGGAAACTTGATACATGTGTGAATACATAGACAAAACAAAGTGTCCCTAGTATGCCTCTACTAGACTAGCTCGTTAATCAAAGATGGTTAAGTTTCCAGACCATAGATATGTGTTGTCATTTGATGAACATGATCACATCATTAGGAGAATGATGTGATGGACAAGACCCATCCGTTAGCTTAGCATAATGTGTTGGGGAACATAGCAATATCAAAAAACTTCCTACGCACACTCAGGATCATGGTGATGTATAGCAATGAGAGGGGAGAGTGTGTCTATGTACCCTCGTAGACCGAATGCGAAAGCATTAGTACAACGCGGTTGATGTAGTCGTACGTCTTCACGATTCCACCGATCCAAGTACCGAACGTACGACACTCCGAGTTCAGCACACGTTCAGCTTGATGACATCCCGCGAACTCCGATCCAGCAGAGCTTCACGGGAGAGTTCCGTCAGCACGACGGCGTGATGACGGTGATGATGTTGCTACCGACGCAGGGCTTCGCCTAAGCACCGCTACGATATAACCGAGGTGGAATATGGTGGAGGGGGGCACCGCACACGGCTGGAAATAGATCAACAGATGAACTTGTGTGTTCTAGGGTGCCCCCTGCCCCCGTATATAAAGGAGCAAGGGGGAGGCGGCCGGCCAGGAGGAGGGCGCGCTAGGGGGGGAGTCCTACTCCCACCGGGAGTAGGACTCCTTTTCCTTGTTGGAGTAGGAGAGGGAAGGAAGGAAGAGGGGAGGAGAAGGAAAAAGGGGGGCACCGCCCCCTCCTTGTCCAATTCGGACTAGAGGGGGAGGGGGCGCGCAGCTGCCCTGGCCGCCCCTCCTCTTCTCCCACTAAGGCCCATGAGGCCCAATTAACTCCCCGGGGGGTTCCGGTAACCCCCCGGTACTCCGGTTTTTATCCGAAACCACTCGGGACACTTTCGGTGTCTGAATATAGTCGTCCAATATATCGGTCTTTACATCTCAACCATTTCGAGACTCATTATCATGTCTGTGATCATATCTGGGACTCTGAACTACCTTTGGTACATCAAAACACAAAAAACTCATAATACCGATCATCACCAAACTTTAAGCGTGCGAACCCTATGGGTTCGAGAACTATGTAGACATGACCGAGACACGTCTCCGGTCAATAACCAATAGCGGAACCTGGATGCTCATATTGGCGCCTACATATTCTACAAAGATCTTTATCGGTCAAACCGCATAACAACATACGTTGTTCCCTTTGTCATCGGTATGTTACTTGCCCGAGATTCGATCGTTGGTATCTCAATACCTTGTTCAATCTCGTTACCGGCAAGTCTCTTTATTCGCTCCGTAATGCATCATCCCGCAACTAACTCATTAGTCACATTGCTTGCAAGGCTTATAGTGATGTGCATTACCGAGAGGGCCCAGAGATACCTCTCCGACAATCGGAGTGACAAATCCTAATCTCGAAATACGCCAACTCAACAAGTACCTTTGGAGACACCTGTAGAGCACCTTTATAATCACCTAGTTACGTTGTGATGTTTGGTAGCACACAAAGTGTTCCTCCGGTAAACGGGAGTTGCATAATCTCATAGTCATAGGAACATGTATAAGTCATGAAGAAAGCAATAGCAACATACTAAACGATCAAGTGCTAAGCTAACGGAATGGGTCAAGTCAATCACATCATTCTCCTAATGATGTGATCCCGTTAATCAAATGACAACTCATGTCTATGGCTAGGAAACATAACCATCTTTGATTAACTTACTAGTCAAGTAGAGGCATACTAGTGACACTCTGTTTGTCTATGTATTCACACATATATTATGTTTCCGGTTAATACAATTCTAGCATGAATAATAAACATTTATCATGATATAAGGAAATAAATAATAACTTTATTATTGCCTCTAGGGCATATTTCCTTCAGTCTCCCACTTGCACTAGAGTCAATAATCTAGTCACACAGTAATGATTCTAACACCCATGGAGCCTTGGTGCTGATCATGTTTTGCTCGTGGAAGATGCTTAGTCAATGGGTCTGCAACATTCAGATCCATATGTATCTTGCAAATCTCTATGTCTCCCACCTGGACTTGATCCCGGATGGAGTTGAAGTGTCTCTTGATGTGCTTGGTTCTCTTGTGAAATCTGGATTCCTTTGCCAAGGCAATTGCACCAGTATTGTCACAAAAGATTTTCATTGGACCCGATGCACTAGGTATGACACCTAGATCGGATATGAACTCCTTCATCCATACTCCTTCATTTGCTGCTTCCGAAGAAGCAATGTACTCTGCTTCACATGTAGATCCCACCACGATGCTCTGTTTAGAACTACTCCAACTGACAGCTCCACCATTTAATATAAACACGTATCCGGTTTGCGATTTAGAATTGTCCGGATCTGTGTCAAAGCTTGCATCAACGTAACCATTTATGATGAGCTCTTTGTCACCTCCATAAACGAGAAACATATCCTTAGTCCTTTTCAGGTACTTCAGGATGTTCTTGACCGCTGTCCAGTGATCCACTCCTGGATTACTTTGGTACCTCCTTGCTAAACTAATAGCAAGGCACACATCAGGTTTGGTACACAACATTGCATACATGATAGAGCCTATGGCTGAAGCATAGGGAACATCTTTCATTTTCTCTCTATCTTCTCGTGTGGTCGGGCATTGAGTCTTACTCAACTTCACACCTTGTAATACAGGCAAGAACCCTTTCTTTGCCTAATCCATTTTGAACTTCTTCAAAACTTTGTCAAGGTATGTGCTTTGTGAAAGTCCAATTAAGTGTCTTGACCTATCTCTATAGATCTTTATGCCCAATATGTAAGTAGCTTCACCGAGGTCCTTCATTGAAAAACTCTTATTCAAGTATCCTTTTATGCTATCCAGAAATTCTATATCATTTCCAATCAACAATATGTCATCCACATATAATATTAGAAATGCTACAAAGCTCCCACTCACTTTCTTGTAAATACAGGCTTCTCCAAAAGTCTGTATAAAACCATATGCTTTGATCACACTATCAAAGCGTTTATTCCAACTCCGAGAAGCTTGCACCAGTCCATAAATGGATCGCTGGAGCTTGCACACTTTGTTAGTATCTTTTGGATCGATAAAACCTTCAGGTTGCATCATATACAACTCTTCTTCCTGAAATCCATTCAGGAATGCAGTCTTTACATCCATTTGCCAAATTTCATTATCATAAAATGCGGCAATAGCTAAAATGATTCGGACGGACTTAAGCATTGCTACGGGTGAGAAGGTCTCATCGTAGTCAACTCCTTGAACTTGTCGAAAACCTTTCGCAACAAGTCGAGCTTTGTAGACAGTAACATTACCATCAGCGTCTGTCTTCTTGTTGAAGATCCATTTATTATCGATGGCTTGCCGATCATCGGACAAGTCAACCAAAGTCCACACTTTGTTCTTATACATGGATCCCATCTCAGATTTCATGGCCTCAAGCCATTTTGCGGAATCTGGGCTCATCATCGCTTCCTCATAGTTCGTAGGTTCGTCATGGTCTAGCAAAATGACCTCCAAAACAGGATTACCGTACCACTCTGGTGCGGATCTTACTCTGGTTCACCTACGAGGTTCAGTAGTAACTTGATCTGAAGTTTCATGATCATCATCATTAGCTTCCTCACTAATTGGTGTAGATGTCAGGGGAAATGGTTTCTATGATGAACTACTTTCCAATAAGGGAGCAGGTACAGTTACCTCATCAAGTTCTACTTTCCTCCCACTCACTTCTTTCGAGAGAAACTCCTTCTCTAGAAAGGATCCATTCTTAGCAACGAATGTCTTGCCTTCGGATCTGTGATAGAAGGTGTACCCAACAGTTTCCTTTGGGTATCCTATGAAGACACATTTCTCCGATTTGGGTTCGAGCTTATTAGGTTGAAGCTTTTTCACATAAGCATCGCAACCCCAAACTTTAAGAAATGACAACTTTGGTTTCTTGCCAAACCATAGTTCATAAGGCGTCATCTCAACGGATTTTGATGGTGCCCTATTTAACGTGAATGCAGCCGTCTCTAAAGCATAACCCCAAAACGATAGTGGTAAATCAATAAGAGACCAAACTCGTAACTCAAATATTCTCTTCCCCGATTAGATCGTAGAAACTTTATTTTCTTGTCACGATGATTTTCCACTTCACTCGGAAATTCTTTGAACTTTTCAAATGTTTCAGAATTATGTTTCATTAAGTAGATATACCCATATCTGCTCAAATCATCTGTGAAGGTGAGAAAATAACGATACCCGCCACGAGCCTCAATATTCATTGGACCACATACATCAGTATGTATGATCTCGAACAAATCTGTTGCTCGCTCCATTGTTCCTGAGAACGGCGTCTTAGTCATCTTGCCCATAAGGCATGGTTCGCAAGTACCAAGTGATTCATAATCAAGTGATTCCAAAACTCCATCAGTATGGAGTTTCTTCATGTGCTTTACACCAATATGACCCAAACGGCAGTGCCACAAATAAGTTGCACTATCATTATCAACTCTGCATCTTTTGGCTTCAACATTATGAATATGTGTATCACTACTATCGAGATTCAACAAAAATAGACCACTATTCAAGGGTGCATGACCATAAAAGATATTACTCATATAAATAGAACAACCATTATTCCCAGATTTAAATGAATAACCGTCTCACATCAAACAAGATCCAGATATAATGTTCATGCTTAACGTTGGCACCAAATAACAATTATTTAGGTCTAAAACTAGTCCCGAAGGTAGATGTAGAGGTAGCGTGCCGACGGCGATCACATCGACTTTGGAACCATTTCCCACGCGCATCGTCACCTCATCTTTAGCCAGTCTTCGCTTAATCGGTAGCCCCTGTTTCGAGTTGCAAATATTAGCAACAGAACCAGTATCAAATACCCGGGTGCTACTACGAGCTCTGGTAAGGTACACATCAATAACATGTATATCACATATACCTTTGTTCACCTTGCCATCCTTCTTATCCACCAAATACTTGGGGCAGTTCCGCTTCCAGTGACCAGTCTATTTGTAGTAGAAGCACTCAGTCTCAGGCTTAGGTCCAGACTTGGGTTTCTTCTCCTGAGCAGCAACTTGTTTGCTGTTCTTCTTGAAGTTCCCCTTCTTCTTCCCTTTACCCTTTTTCTTGAAACTGGTGGTCTTGTTGACCATCAACACTTGATGCTCCTTCTTGATTTCTACCTCCACTGCCTTTAGTATTGCGAAGAGCTCGGGAATTGTCTTATTCATCCCTTGCATATTATAGTTCATCACGAAGCTCTTGTAGCTTGGTGGCAGTGATTGAAGAACTCTGTTAATGACACTATCAACAGGAAGATTAACTCCTAGTTGACTCAAGTGATTATGATACCCAGACATTTTGAGTATATGTTCACTGACAGAACTATTCTCCTCCATCTTGCAGCTATAGAACTTATTGGAGACTTCATATCCCTCAATCCGGGCATTTGCTTGAAATATTAAATTCAACTCCTGGAACATCTCATATGCTCCATGATGTTCAAAATGTCGTTGAAGTCCCGGTTCTAAGCCGTAAAGCATGGCACACTGAACTATCTAGTAGTCATCAGCTTTACTCTACCAGATGTTCTTAACGTCATCAGCAGCATCTGCAGCAGGCCTGGCACCTAGGGGTGCTTCCAGGACGTAATTCTTCTTTGCAGCAATGATGATAATCCTCAAGTTACGGACCCAGCCTGTGTAATTGCTACCATCATCTTTCAACTTTGCTTTCTCAAGGAACGCATTAAAATTCAACGGAACAACAACACGGGCCATCTATCTACAATCAACATAGATAAGCAAAATACTATCAGCTACTAAGTTCATGATAAATTTAAGTTCAATTAATCATATTACTTAAGAACTCCCACTTAGATAGACATCCCTCTAATCATCTAAGTGATCACGTGATCCAAATCAACTAAACCATGTCCGATCATCACGTGAGATGGAGTAGTTTTCAATGATGAACATCATTATGTTGATCATATCTACTATATGATTCATGCTCGACCTTTCGGTCTCAGTGTTCCGAGGCCATATCTGCATATGCTAGGCTCGTCAAGTTTAACTCGAGTATTCTGCGTGTGCAAAATTGGCTTGCACCCGTTGTACATGAACATAGAGCTTATCACACCCGATCATCATGTGGTGTCTCGGCACGACGAACTTTGGCAACGGTGCATACTCAGGGAGAACACTTTTATCTTGAAATTTAGTGATAGATCATCTTATAATGCTACCGTCAATCAAAGCAAAATAAGATGCATAAAAGATAAACATCACATGCAATCAATATAAGTGATATGATATGGCCTTCATCATCTTGTGCTTGTGATCTCCATCTCCGAAGCATCGTCATGATCACCATGGTCACAGGCGTGACACCTTGATCTCCATCGTAGCTTCGTTGTCGTCTCGCCAACTATAGCTTCTATGACTATCGCTACTGCTTAGTGATAAAGTAAAGCAATTACAGGGCGATTGTATTGCATACAATAAAGCGACAACCATATGGCTCCTGCCAGTTGCCGATAACTCCGTTACAAAACATGATCATCTCATACAATAAATATAGCATCATGTCTTGACCATATCACAGCACAACATGCCCTGCAAAAACAAGTTAGACGTCCTCTACTTTGTTGTTGCAAGTTTTACGTGGCTGCTAGGGGCTTAGCAAGAACCGTTCTTATCTACGCATCAAAACCACAACGATAGTTCGTCAAGTTAGTGCTGTTTTAACCTTCTGAAGGACCGGGCGTAGCCACACTTGGTTCAACTAAAGTTGGAGAAACTGACACCCGCCAGCCACCTATGTGCAAATTACGTCGGTAGAACCAGTCTCTCTTAAGCGTACGCGTAATGTCGATCCGGGCCGCTTCATCCAACAATACCGCTGAACCAAAGTATGACATGCTGGTAAGCAGTATGACTTGTATCATCCACAACTCACTTGTGTTCTACTCGTGCATATAACATCTACGCATAAAACCAGGCTCGGATGCCACTGTTGGGAAACATAGCAATTTCAAAAAAATTCCTACGCACACTCAAGATCATGGTGATGCATAGCAATGAGAGGGGAGAGTGTGTCCACGTACCCTTGTAGACCGAAAGAGGAAGCGTTAGCACAATGCGGTTGATGTAGTCGTACGTCTTCATGATCCGACCGATCCAAGTACCGAACGTACGACACCTTCAAGTTCAGCACACGTTCAGCTCGATAACGTCCGTGAACTCCGATCCAGCAGAGCTTCACGGGAGAGTTCCATTAGCATGACGGCATGATGACGGTGATGATGTTGCTACCGACGTAGGGCTTCGCCTAAGCACCGCTACGATATAACCGAGGTGGAATATGGTGGAGGGAGGCACCGCACACGGCTGGAATAGATCAACAGATCAACTTGTGTGTTCTAGGGTGCCCCTGCCCCCGTATATAAAGGAGCAAGGGGGGAGGCGGCCGGCCAGGAGGAGGGCACGCCAGGGGGGAGTCCTACTCCCACCGGGAGTAGGACTCCTCCTTTTCCTTGTTGGAGTAGGAGAGGGAAGGAAGGGAGAGAGGAGGAGAAGGAAAAAGCCTTGTCCAATTCGGACTAGAGGGGGAGGGGCGCGCGGCTGCCCTGGCTGCCCCTCCTCTTCTCCCACTAAGGCCACCCAATTAACTCCCCGGGGGGTTTCGGTAACCCCCCGGTACTCTGGTTTTTATCCGAAACCACTCGGAACACTTCCGGTGTCTGAATATGGTCGTCCAATATATCGATCTTTACGTCTCGACCATTTCGAGACTCCTCGTCATGTCCGTGATCATATCCGGGACTCCGAACTACCTTTGGTACATCAAAACACAAAAACTCATAATACCGATCGTCACAAAACTTTAAGCGGGCAGACCCTACGGGTTCGAGAACTATGTAGACATGACCGAGACACGTCTCCGGTCAATAACCAATAGCGGAACCTGGATTCTCATATTGGCTCCTACATATTCTATGAAGATCTTTATCGGTCAAACCGCAAGGGAACATACGTTGTTCCCTTTGTCATCGGTATGTTACTTGCCCGAGATTCGATCGTCGGTATCTCAATACCTAGTTCAATCTCATTACCGGCAAGTCTCTTTACTTGTTCCGTAATGCATCACCCACAACTAACTCATTAGTCACATTGCTTGCAAGGCTTATAGTGATGTGCATTACTGAGAGGGCCCAGAGATACCTCTCCGACAATCGGAGTGACTAATCCTAATCTCGAAATACGCCAACTCAGCAAGTACCTTTTGAGACACTTGTAGAGCACCTTTATAATCACCCAGTTACATTGTGACGTTTGGTAGCACACAAAGTGTTCCTCCGGTAAACGGGAGTTGCATAATCTCATAGTCATAGGCACATGTATAAGTCATGAAGAAAGCAATAACAACATACTAAACAATCAAGTGCTAAGCTAATGGAATGGGTCAAGTCAATCACATCATTCTCCTAATGATGTGATCTCGTTAATCAAATGAAAACTCATGTCTATGGCTAGGAAACATAACCATCTTTGATTAACGAGCTAGTCAAGTAGAGGCATACTAGTGACACTCTGTTTGTCTATGTATTCACACACGTATTATGTTTCCAGTTAATACAATTCTAGCATGAATAATAAACATTTATTATGATATAAGGAAATAAATAATAACTTTATTATTGCCTCTAGGGAATATTTCCTTCATAATGATCATCAAGTTTTATTGCTATTGCTTTCTTCATGACTTATACATATTCCTTTGACTATGAGATTATGCAACTCCCGAATACCGGAGGAATACCTTGTGTGCTATGAAACGTCACAACGTAACTGGGTGATTATAAATATGCTCTACAGGTATCTCCAAAGGTGTTTGTTGGGTTGGCATAGATCGAGATTAGATTTTGTCACTTCGAGTATCGGAGAGGTATCTCTGGGCCCTCCCGGTAATGCACATGATGATAAGCCTTGCAAGCAATGTGACTAATGAGTTAGTTACGGGGTGATGCATTGTGGAAAGAGTAAAGAGACTTGTTGGTAACGAGATTGAACTAGGTATGAAGAAACCGATGACCGAATCTCGGGCAAGTAACATACCGATGACAAAGGGAATGACGTATGTTGTCATTAGGGTTTGACCGATAAAGATCTTCATAGAATATGTAGGAACCAATATGAGCATCCAGGTTCCACTGTTGTTTATTGACCGAAGATGTGTCTCAGTCATGTCTACATAGTTCTCGAACCCGTAGGATCCGCACGCTTAACGTTCGATGATGATTTGTATTATGAGTTATCTGTTTTGGTGACCAAAGATTGTTCGGAGTCCCGGATGAGATCACAGACATGACAAAGAGTGTTGAAATGGCCGAGAGATAAATACTGATATATTGGACGATAGTATTCGGACACCGGAATGGTTCCGGAGTGTTTCGAGTATTTATCAGAGTACCGAGAGGTTACCGGAACCCCCAGGGGAAGTAATGGGCGACATGGGCCATAGGGGAGAGGCAAGGAAGCCCACTAGGGGGTGGGACCCCCATGGGGAGTCCGAATTGGACAAGGGGAGGGGGCATGGCCCCCCTTTCCTTCTCCCTCTCCCTCTCTTTCCCCCTTTCCCCCTCCGATAGAAGGAAGGGGGGCGAATAGGACTAGGAGTCGAAGTGGGTTCCCCCCACTTGGCGCGCCCCTAGGCCGGCCTCCTCCCCTCTCCTCCTTTATATATGTGGGCAAGGGGGGCACCTCTAAGACACATCAATTGTTCTTAGCCGTGTGCGGTGCCCCCTCCACCGTTTACTCCTCTAGTCATATTGTCGTAGTGCTTAGGTGAAGCCCTGCGCGGATCACTTCACCATCACCGTCACCACGCGCGTCGTGCTGACACAACTCTCCCTTGACACTTTGCTGGATCAAGAGTTCGAGGGACGTCATCGAGTTGAACATGTGCTGAACTCGGAGGTGTCGTACGTTCGGTACTTGATTGGTTGAATCGAGAAGACGCTCGACTACATCAACCGCGTTAAACTAACGCTTCCGCTTTCGGTCTACGAGGTTACATGGACACACTCTCCCCCTCTCATTGTTATGCATCTCCTAGATAGATCTTGCGTGATCGTAGGATTTTTTTGAAATTGCATGCTATGTTCCCCAATAGGAGGCCATGCCATCGCCATCGCTTGGGAAACTCACACAACAACACCATCAAGTTTCATCGCTGAAAGGAGCACCCTGCTACCTCGCCCTACCTCAAAGGGCGCTGCACCGTCGGACGATGGAAATGCTCAACACCCTAGACCCTAGATTGAAACTGACGCCAAGAACCCAAATGGAGGTCTCCGAGCACAACCACCTTGTGGGACCTTGCTCCTCTTAAGATCACCACCGTCAAAGCAAGGAACCATCATCACGAAGATGAAGTTGTCCTCCAAGAAACCCAACCCCGATGATCGGGCAAATGAGAACTTGGCTCTCGAGTCAGAGCCTCCAAGGAGGGAACGACGCCGCAAGGCCCCCACCTCCCGGTCTGGCAAATGCCAAACCAAGGGTTTTCACCCAGAGCTTAGGATGGAGGATGATACCTACGATGACGCCTCCAGGAAGGGGAGCGGTGCTCAAGAGCATCGCCGTCATCGGCACTGATACAATCAGGCAGAGTTTTCACTCAGGACACGAACCCCAACACCCAAGTCCATCAACCACAACAAGATGGGGAGAGAATCATACGTCACCAAGGACCCGACGGAGGTGGACATGACGACCACTACCGCATGTTAGACGCCCCCATGTGATCCACCTCACCGCCCACTCGGCCATGGTAACACACCGGCACCAGCCGTAAAGGCGCCGCCTTGCCCACCATCTGAAGCCACCGCTCCAGTTACTGTAGAGATCCAACCTCACCCACCATACATGCTGATGAGCCGCAAGCATGCGGCCGACCGCCTCGCTGCCGCACTAACGCAACTCTGACTCCCACAGAAACCCCAGCCTTACAACTCGTTCCCGCTCAAAGACAGCACACGCCATGGATCTAATTGTTGGGGCCAAAGATGGATCGGCCACAAGGGCAATTGATACGTCCATTTTGCATCATGCTTTCATATCGATATTTATTGCATTATGGGCTGTTATTACACATTATGGCACAATACTTATGCCTTTTCTCTCTTATTTTACAAGGTTTACATGAAGAGGCAGAATGCCGGCAACTGGAATTCTGGGCTGGAAAAGGAGAAAATATTAGAGACCTATTCTGCACAACTCCAAAAGTCCTGAAACTCCACGAAAGTCAGTTTTGGAATATACAAAAAATATTGGGCGAATGAAGCACCAGAGGGGGGCACCCACTATCCATGAGGGTGGAGGGTGCGCCCTATCCCCCTAGGCGCGCCCCTGCCTCGTGGGCCACTTGGAAGCCCCCCGATGCCCATTGCTACCTCTTGAGCACTGCGTTGGTTTTCCCCGAAGAGGAAGGGATGATGCAGCAAAGTAGCGTAAGTATTTCCCTCAGTTTTTGAGAACCAAGGTATCAATCCAGTAGGAGGCTACGCGCGAGTCCCTCATACCTGCACAAAACAAATAAATCCTCGCAACCAACGCAAATAGGGGTTGTCAATCCCTATAAGGCCACTTACGAGAGTGAGATCTGACAGATATGATAAGATAATATTTTTGGTATTTTTATGATAAAGATGCAAAGAAAAATAAAGGCAAAGTAAATAACAAAGGAAATAACTAAGTAGTAGGAGATTAATATGATAAAGATAGACCCGGGGGACATAGGTTTCACAAGTGGCTTCTCTCAAGAGCATAAGTATTCTACGGTGGGTGAACAAATTACTGTTGAGCAATTGACAGAATTGAGCATAGTTATGAGAATATCTAGGTATGATCATGTATATAGGCATCATGTCTGAGACAAGTAGACCGACTCCTGCTTGCATCTACTACTATTACTCCACTCATCGACCGCTATCCAGCATGCATCTAGAGTATTAAGTTAAAAACAGAGTAACACCTTAAGCAAGATGACATGATGTAGAGGGACAGACTCATGCAATATGAAGAAAACTCCATCTTGTTATCCTCGATGGCAACAATACAATACGTGCCTTGCTGCCCCTACTGTCACTGGGAAAGGACACCGCAAGATTGGACCCAAAGCTAAGCACTTCTCCCATTGCAAGAAAGATCAATCTAGTAGGCCAAACCAAACTGATAATTCGAAGAGACTTGCAAAGATAACCAATCATACATAAAAGAATTCAGAGAATATTCAAATATTATTCATAGATAGACTTGATCATAAACCCACAATTCATCGGTCTCAACAAACACACTGCAAAAAGAAGATTACATCGAATAGTTCTCCACAAGAGAGGGGGAGAACATTGTATTGAGATCCAAAAATAGGAAGAAGCCATCTATCTAATAACTATGGACCCATAGGTCTGAGTTAAACTACTCACACTTCATCGGAAATGCTATGGTGTTGATGTACAAGCCCTCCGTGATCGATGCCCCCTCCGACGGAGCTCCGGGACAGGCCCCCAGATGGGATCTCGTGGATACAGAAAGTTGCGGTGGTGGAATTAGGTTTTTGGCTCCGTATTTGATCGTTTGGGGGTACGTAGGTATATATAGGAGGAAGGAGTACGTCGGTGGAGCAACAGGGGGCCCACGAGGGTGGAGGGCGCGCCTGGGGGGAGGTAGGCGCGCCCCCTACCTCGTGGCCTCCTGTTTCTTTTCTTGACGTAGGGTCCAAGTCTCCCGGATCATAATCTTCCTGAAAATCACGTTCCTGAAGGTTTCATTCCATTTGGACTCCGTTTGATATTCCTTTTTTTTCGAAACCCTAAAACAGGCAAAAAACAACAATTCTGGGCTGGGCCTCCGGTTAATAGGTTAGTCCCAAAAATAATATAAAAGTGGATAATAAAGCACAATAATGTCCAAAACAGTAGATAATATAGCATGGAGCAATCAAAAATTATAGATATGTCGGAGACGTATCAAGCATCCCCAAGCTTAATTCCTGCTCATCCTCGAGTAGGTAAATGATAGAAACAAATTTTTTGATGCGGAGTGCTACTTGGCATAATTTTAATGTAATTCTTCTTAATTGTGGTATGAATATTCAGATCCGAAAGATTCAAGACAAAAGTTCATATTGACATAAAAATAATAATACTTCAAGCATACTAACAAAGCAATTATGTCTTCTTAAAATAACATGGCCAAAGAAAGTTATCCCTACAAAATCATATAGTCTGTCTATGCTCTATCTTCACCACACAAAATATTTAAATCATGCACAACCCCGATGACAAGCCAAGCAATTGTTTCATACTTTTGACATTCTCAAAACTTTTTTAATTTTCACGCAATACATGAGCGTGAGCCATGGACATAGCACTATAGGTGGAATAGAGTGGTGGTTGTGGAGAAGACAAAAAGGGAGAAGATAGTCTCACATCAACTAGGCATATCAACGGGCTATGGAGATGCCCATCAATAGATATGAATGTGAGTGAGTAGGGATTGCCATGCAACAGATGCACTAGAGCTATAAGTATATGAAAGCTCAAAAAGAAACTAAGTGGGTGTGCATCCAACTTGCTTGCTCATGAAGACCTAGGGCATTTTGAGGAAGCCCATCATTGTAATATACAAGCCAAGTTCTATAATGAAAAATTCCCACTAGTATATGAAAGTGATAACATGAGAGACTCTCTACTATGAAGATCATGGTGCTACTTTGAAGCACAAGTGTGGTAAAAGGATAGTAACATTGTCCCTTCTCTCTTTTTCTCTCATTATTTTTTTATTTGGGCCTTTTCTCTTTTTTATGGCCTCTTTTCTTTCTCTTTCTTTTTTTATTTTTTGTTCGGAGTCTCATCCTGACTTATGGGGAATCATAGTCTCCATCATCCTTTCCTCACTGGGACAATGCTCTAATAATGATGATCATCACACTTTTATTTTTCTTACAACTCGATACTTAGAACAAAGTATGACTCTATATGAATGCCTCCGGCGGTGTACCGGGATATGCAATGACTCATGAGTGACATGTATGAAAGAATTATGAACGGTGGCTTTGCCACAAATACGATGTCAACTACATGATCATGCTAGGCAATATGACAATGATGGAGTGTGTCATAATAAACGGAACGGTGGAAAGTTGCATGGCAATATATCTCGGAATGGCTATGGAAATGCCATAATAGGTAGGTATGGTGGCTGTTTTGAGGAAGGTATATGGTGGGTGTATGATACCGGTGAAAGGTGCGCGGTATTAGAGAGGCTAGCAAAGGTGGAAGGGTGAGAGTGCGTATAATCCATGGACTCAACATTAGTCATAAAGAACTCATATACTTATTGCAAAAATCTACAACTTATCAAAGCAAAGTATTACGCGCATGCTCCTAGGGGGATAGATTGGTAGGAAAAGACCATCGCTCGTCCCCGACCGCCACTCATAAATAATCAAAAAATAAATCATGCTCTGACTTCATCACATAACGGTTCACCATACGTGCATGATACGGGAATCACAAGCTTCAACACAAGTATTTCTCAAATTCACAACTACTCAACTAGCATGACTTTAATATCACCATCTTCATATCTCAAAACAATTATCAAGTATCAAACTTATCATAGTATTCAACACACTCATAAGAAAGTATTATTATTAATCTTGTATACCAAGCATATTAGGATTTAAAGCAAATTACCATGCTATTTAAGACTCTCAAAATAATGTAAGTGAAGCATGAGAGATCAATAGTTTCTATAAAACAAATCCACCACCGTGCTCTAAAAGATATAAGTGAAGTACTAGGGCAAAATTATATAACTCAAAAGATATAAGCGAAGCACATAGAGTATTCTAACAAATTCCAAATCATGTATGGCTCTCTCAAAAGGTGTGTACAGCAAGGATGATTGTGGTAAACTAAAAAGCAAAGACTCAAATCATACAAGATGCTCCAAGCAAAACACATATCATGTGGCGAATAAAAATATAGCTCCAAGTAAAGTTACCGATAGAAGTAGACGAAAGAGGGGATGCCTTCCGGGGCATCCCCAAGCTTTCGATTTTAGGTGTCCTTAGATTATCTTGGGGGTTCCATGGGCATCCCCAAGCTTAGGATCTTGCCACCCCTTGTTCCATAATCCATCAAATCTTTATCCAAAACTTGAAAACTTCACAACACAAAACTTCAAGTAGAAAATCTCGTGAGCTCCGTTAGCGAAAGAAAATAAAAGACCACTTCAAGATACTGTAATGAAATCATTCTTTATTTATATTGGTGTTATACCTACTGTATTCCAACTTCTCTATGGTTTATAAACTATTTTACTAGCCATAGATTCATCAAAATAAGCAAACAACACACGAAAACAGAGTCTGTCAAAAACAGAACAGTCTGTAGTAATCTGTAGCTAGCGCAAGATCTGGAACCCCAAAAATTCTAAAATAAATTTCTTGACGTGAGGAATTTATCTATTAATCATATGCAAAAATAATTAACTAAATATCATGTTCCAAATAAAAATGGCAGTAGTTCTCGTGAGCGCTAAAGTTTCTGTTTTTTACAGCAAGTTCAACAAGACTTTCCCCAAGTCTTCCCAACGGTTCTACTTGGCAGTAACACTAATTAAACACAAAAAACACAACCAAAACAGAGGCTAGATAAATTATTTATTACTAAACAGTAGCAAAAATCAAGGAATAAAAATAAAATTAGGTTGCCTCCCAACAAGCGCTATCGTTTAACGCCCCTAGCTAGGTATAACAAGCAAGAATAGATCTAGGTATTGCCATCTTTGGTAGGCAATCCATAAGTGGCTCTCATAATAGATTCATAAGGTAATTTAATTTTATTTCTAGAAAAGTGTTCCATGCCTTTCCTTAGTGGAAATTGGAATCTAATATTTCCTTCCTTCATATCAATAATTGCACCAATCGTTCTAAGGAAAGGTCTACCAAGAATAATAGGACATGAAGGATTGCAATCTATGTCAAGAAAAACAAAATCTACGGGCACATAATTCCTATTTGCAACAATAAGAAAATCATTAATTCTTCCCATAGGTTTCTTAATAGTGGAATCCGCAAGGTGCAAATTTAGAGAACAATCATCAAAATCACGGAAACCTAACAAATCACACAAAGTCTTTGGAATCGTGGAAACACTAGCACCCAAATCACATAAAGCATAGAATTCATTATATTTAATTTTAATTTTAATAGTTGGTTCCCACTCATCATAAAGTTTTCTAGGGATATAAACTTCCAATTCAAGTTTTTCTTCATAAGATTGCATCAAGGCATCAACGATATGTTTAGTAAACACTTTATTTTGACTATAAGCGTGAGGAGAATTTAGCACGGATTGCAACAAGGAAATACAATCAATCAAAGAGCAATTTTCATAGTTAAATTCCTTGAAATCCGTAATAGTGGGTTTAGGAACATCTACGGTTTTAATTTCTTCAATCCCACTTTTATCAAATTTAGCATCAAGATCAACAAATTCCGAATTCTTGGAACGCCTTCTAGGTAAAGGTGGATCATATTCAGTCGCATCATTATCAAGATTCATATTGCAAAACAAAGATTTAATAGGGGACACATCAATAACTTTTAGATCTTCATCTTTATTTTCATAGGAACTAGAAGAACACGCTCTTATAAAGGCATCTTTCTTAGCACACATCCTAGCGGTTCTTTCTTTGCACTCATCAATGGAAATTCTCATCGATGAGGTTATGTACCTAGGGTAGGGTCATAAGCCTGACTTAGACACCTTCCCCTAGGACATCACCCTAAAGCCAGAATCATTCAAAGGGTACCATTATCCACTCGACCAGAGACGTTCCACTTGGAAGAATCAATGACACTCGACCGTCGCAGAAGCCACTCGACGAACAGAAGATCCAAAGCCACTCTGCACCAACAACGGTCGATCATTTACTTATAGGCTTAATTGTCATTTATAGCATTTAATGGCTAGCGTTACCAGTAACGTCCCTCTCTTAATGTACCTTAAACCCCTTGTAACGTGGGCTGGCTGGGGTCTCGGCACACTCTATATAAGCCACCCCCTCCACTGGCACAAGGGTTCGCATCTTTGTAAACACACACACGCATATAATCCAGTCGACCGCCTCAAGGCACCGAGACGTAGGGCTGTTACTTCTTCCGAGAAGGGCCTGAACTCGTAAACTCGTGTGTACAACTACTCCATAGCTAGGATCTTGCCTCCTCATACCTACCCCCCATTCTACTGTCAGTCTTAGACCCACGACAGTTGGCGCCCACCGTGGGGCAGGTGTCTTAGCAGTTTATTGGAGAAGTTGCAATTCTTCTGATTCCCATCATCATGGTTTCCGACGGAGGATTGGCTGAAGGCCGCGAGATCCGTCTCGGCGCGCTCGTCTTCATCGCCGACGACTCCGCTTGGTTTCACGAAGCTCCACTCGACGTCAAGGCGCTACCCGTCCGCGGGGCGACGCACTTCCGCGCGTGCGTTCGCGGCATCCTTCTTTGACAACCGTCGACTCCGTATCAGTCGACTCCTGTGGCAACCTTCCTCTCCATTGTTCGCCGGTGCCAGTGATCCGGTCGGTCGCGGCTTCAGCGGTGGGTGAGGCACGCGGTGGCCCGCCAATCGGCCACCCCGCAAATCGCGGCAATCGAGCCCGATGAAACTCTCTATGGCCTGTTCGATCTGTCGATTGGCTCCGTCGAGACTGCGTCCGAATGCGACAGCAGCGACCCCACGGAAGAAGTCTTGATGGTCAATGGATCATGCAGTCCTCCTGGCTTCACTCGGGAAGACGGTGGCGATGGCGGCGATGATCCATCGCGTGTTGACGAGGAGTACCGTCCCGAACCCCTCTCTTCGCAGCGGAGGGAAGATCTTCGTCGCCGTAATATGGATGTGCTCCACACTCCTATCGTTGGAGAAACCCCCGAGGCCCAGGCCTTGGAGGAGGCGCGCCTGGCCAACTTGGTTGAGCGCACTCGACTAGAGAACCTCCAGCGCGCACTCGACGAGCGTGCTCGGCAGCGGATCCCCGAGTCCAGTCGACGACAACTTTTTCCGCCTTCGACTCAGGTATATTGAACTCCGTTCAAGAATCTCACAGCTGCAGCTCGAATAGCAGAGTCAATTCAACCTTCCCAGTCAGAAGCTGGCCGAGGTTTGATGCAGATCCGGGCTTTACTCTGGGCAGCAGGAGAGCAGAATACATCGGTATCTCAGTCACGGAATAGGATTCATAGCAGGTCTGTGGTGGCGGATACTGTCCAGTCTGCCCATAGCCCGAGACCGCCTCCACGGCGTGAGGGACGTGGATACCAGCAAGATCAGTACAGGAACCGTGAGCAGTATGATCATCGACTCGACCACGACGATCGTCGTTGAGTGCCCACGTCTCCTCCAAGGAGTGGGTCGTACGTGCCTCGGCAGCAAGATGACAGGCGCCCCCACAGCAGCGAACGGAGAATTCCAGTCGACCCTAGAGAACCAGGATTTGATGCGAGGTCAATCCTCGTTCAAGGTCTGGTTGATAGAAACAGAGCTCACAGAGAAGGACATGATAGAGATCATCCGACTAGAAGCAGGGTACACGTTTCAGGACCCGAGTGTTTCAGGAGAGCCATCAAAGCAGCAGTGATTCCTCCAAACTTCAGGTTGGCGACTGGAGTCAGCAAGTTCTCCGGCGAATCCAAGCCAGACACTTGGCTTGAGGATTACCGAGTGGCTGTGCAAATTGGTGGTGGCAATGATGATGTAGCCATGAAGCAACTCCCCTTGATGTTGGAGGGCTCTGCCAGAGCGTGGTTGAATCAATTGGCTCCTGGCAGCATATACAGTTGGGAAGAACTTGCTCGAGTGTTTGTTAGGACCTTTGAAGGCACTTGCAAAAGGCCGACAGGGTTGACAGAATTGCAGTGTTGTGTCCAGAAACTAAATGAAACTTTGAGGGATTATATCCAGAGATGGATCACGTTGCACCATACAGTGGAGAATGTGTCAGATCACCAAGCAATTTGTGCCTTCAAGGAAGGCGTTAAGTATCGGGAATTGAACCTGAAATTTGGTCGGACAGGAGATATGACTCTGACTCGGATGATGGAGATCGCCACCAAATATGCCAATGGTGAAGAGGAAGACCGACTTCGGAGTGGCAAACACAAAACAGTCGCCCAAGAAACGGGAGGAGGGAATTCCAGTCGGAAATAGAAGCGGAAAGTTGAACCAGCTGCTCCTGGTGAAGCTTTAGCTGTTGCCCAAGGAAAGTTCAAGGGAAACCCCAAAGGGTCCTGGAATCCCAAGAAAGTTAAGGATAAATATGGGAATGATGTGTTGGATTTACCGTGCCATATTCATACCAAGAAAGATCAAGAGGGGAACATCATTTACCCTAAACACACCACTCGACAGTGTCGTTTCCTGATTTAGCAGTTCCGAGAGAAACAACCCCAGGAAAAGGAAAAGAAGTCAGACGGAGGTGAGGATAGGGAAGAAGATGATGATGGCTTTCCCAATGTCAATTCCACGCTGATGATTTTTGCTGATGTTGAGAGCAAAAGTCGATTGAAGGTTATTAAAAGGGAGGTGAACATGGTTGCTCCGGCAACACCCAGTTATCTGAAGTGGTCCCAGAATTCCATCACATTCGACCAGTCAGACCACCCAGCGCATATAGCCACCCCTGGGAGGCAAGCACTGGTGGTCGACCCAGTAGTCGAAGGCACCCGACTGACTAAAGTGCTGATGGATGGTGGCAGCGGCTTGAATATTCTTTATGTTGAAACCTTGAAGGGAATGGGCATTCCGATGTCCAAGCTGAGTGAAAGCAACATGAGTTTCCACGGAGTTATACCTGGCAAGAAAGCTCAGTCACTCGGCCAGATCACGCTTGATGTGGTTTTCGGTGATTCCAAGAATTACCATAAGGGAAAGTTGATGTTTGAGGTAGTGGATTTCAAGAGTGCTTACCATGCCATCCTGGGGAGACCCGCTTATGCACATTTTATGGCTCGACCATGTTACGTGTATCTCAAATTGAAGATGCCTGGTCCCAAAGGAGTAATCACTGTCATTGGCAATCGGTAGAAAGCAAAAGAGTGCTTCCAGAAGGGCTCACAAATTGCCGATGCATAGATGGCGGTAGTGGAATTGCAGGAGTATCGAAAAAATGCAGATCCGAGTGATTTGTTGTGAGCTAAGAAGCCTGCCACAGATTCAGCATTTCAGTCATCTGGTGAGACGAAGCCGAGTCATATTCTCCCGACGGATCCCAATGCTGCTCCAACTCACATTTCAACAACACTCGACTCCAAATAGGAAGAAGCGCTCATCCAGTTCCTCCATGAGAACTGGGACATCTTTGCATGGAAACCTTCTGACATGCCAGGTGTTCCCAGGGGACTGGCTGAGCATCGTTTGCGAGTCGACCCAAAAGTGAAACCAGTCAAAGAGCATCTTCGACGGTCCATCGTATAGAAGAGAAAGGCAATCGGTGAAGAAGTGGCTCGGCTTCTAGCAGCTGAGTTTATCCGAGAGATTTACCAATCCGAGTGGTTAGCTAATGTTGTCATGGTCCCAAAGAAGGATGACTCACTTCACATGTGCATTGACTTCAAGCATATCAATCGAGCCTGCCTGAAAGATCACTTTCCTCTCCCTCGCATCGACCAAATAGTCGACTCGACTGCGGGGTGTGAGCGTTTGTCCTTTTTGGACGCTTATTCCGGGTATCATTAGATCCGTCTGTATGGACCCGATGAGGTAAAAACAGCTTTCATCACCCCATTCGGATGTTTCTGTTATGTCACTATGCCATTCGGCCTGAAGAACGCCGGAGCCACATTCATGAGGATGATCCAGAAGTGTCTACTCACTCAAATCAGTCGGAATGTGGAAGCATACATGGATGACATTGTAGTCAAGTCACGTAAAGGTTCCGACCTGCTGGCTGACCTTGCCGAAACCTTTGCCAACCTCAGAAGGTATGATATCAAGCTTAATCCATCAAAGTGCACGTTCGGAGTTCCAGGTGGAAAATTACTCGGTTTACTCGTTTCCGAACGAGGGATCGACGCTAACCCAGAGAAAGTAGGTGCCATACTTCGGATGAAACGCCCTGTGCATGTGCATGATGTCCAGAAGCTTACTGGTTGTTTGGCCGCTCTAAGTCGATTCATTTCTCGCCTCGGTGAAAAGGCACTGCCTCTTTACCGACTGATGCAGAAGTCAGATAAGTTCGAGTGGACTGCTGAAGCTGATGCAGCATTTGCAGAGCTTAAAGCCCTGCTTTCGACGTAGCCGGTGCTTGCTGCCCCAATCAGCAAAGAGCCTTTACTGCTTTACATTGCAACCACTGGACAAGTCATCAGTACAGTACTTACGGTCGAACGAGAAGAAGAAGGAAAAGCTTACAAAGTTCAGTGCCCAGTATATTATGTCTCTGAAGTTTTGACTCCATCAAAGCAAAGATATCCACATTATCAGAAGCTTGTTTATGGGATTTATATGACCACGAAGATGGTTGCACACTACTTCTCTAACCACTCCATTATAGTCGTCAGCGACACTCCATTATCAGAGATTCTGAACAACAGAGATGCAACTGGTCGAGTGGCAAAGTGGGCGATTGAACTCCTTCCCTTAGATATCAAGTTTGAGGCAAAGAAAGCTATCAAGTCCCAAGCAATAGCTGATTTCCTCACCGAGTGGATCGAACAGCAACTTCCAGCCCAAATTCACTCAGAGCATTGGACCATGTTCTTCGATGGGTCCAAGATGCTGAATAATTCCGGTGCTGGAGTGGTATTAGTCTCCCCCATGGCGACAAACTCAGTTATGTTCCCCAGATTCACTTTGACTCCTCCAACAATGAGGCTGAATACGAGGCACTTCTGTATGGGTTGCGTATGGCCATTTCACTCGGCGTCCGTCGCCTCATGGTCTATGGCGACTCGGATTTAGTGGTCAATCAGGTGATGAAGGAGTGGGACGTCAGAAGCCCAGCCATGACTGGTTATTGCAATGCAGTAAGAAAGTTAGAAAAGAGGTTCGAGGGGTTAGAGCTCCATCACATCCCCCGACTGAAAAATCAAGTAGCCGATGATCTGGCAAAGATAGGCTCCAAGAGAGAAGCCATTCCCAGTAATGTGTTCCTGGAGCATATTCATGCACCCTCGGTTCAAGAAGATCCCTTCACTGAAGAGCCCCCACAGCCGAAGAGTGCCACCAATCCGACTGAAATCGAGATTCCAGCCGTGGTCGACTTGATCATGGAAGTTTTGGTCATCACCCCGATTGGACGGTACCATATATCGCAGACATTCTTAGAAGAGAACTCCCAGAAGATGAAGAAGAGGCTCGACAGATCGCCCGTCGATCTAAGGGCTTCACTGTGATAAGAGGACAGTTGTTCAGAGAAAGTGTGACTGGAGTCTGCCAGAAATGCATAACACCCGAAGAAGGTCGAGCGATCCTCAATGATATCCACTCGGGGACCTGTGGTCACCATGCGTCCTCTCGGACTATTGTGGCCAAAGCATACCGAGCGGGATTTTACTGGCCTCGAGCAAATGAGATGGCACAAGAAATAGTCGACAAATGTGAAGGTTGTCAGTTCTACTCCAACATGTCTCACAAGCCTGCGTCAGCCCTGAAAACCATTCCGCTCGTCTGGCCTTTTGCTGTTTGGGGATTGGATATGGTTGGACCTTTGAGGACTGGCAGGAATGGATTCACTCATGTGCTTGTAGCAGTCGACAAGTTCACCAAATGGATTGAAGCCAAGCCTATCAAAAACCTTGATGCCAGTACTGCCGTCAGCTTCATCAGAGAGAACATTCAGATATGGTGTTCCCCACAGCATCATCACTGACAATGGATCAAACTTTGATTCTGATGAGTTCAGGACTTTTTGTGCTTCACAAGGTACTCGAGTCGACTATGCCTCGGTCGCTCACCCCCAGTCGAATGGACACGTTCAAAGGGCAAATGGATTGATTCTCAAAGGACTGAAACCTCGACTGATGCGTGACCTCAAACACGCAGAAGGAGCCTAGGTCGATGAACTTCCATCAGTATTATGGGGATTGAGGACAACTCCCAATCGGCCGACTGGCAGAACCCCATTTTTCTTGGTTTATGGAGCCGAAGCTGTACTTTCGAGTGACTTTCTCCACAATGCACCCCGAGTCGAGCTTTTCACAGAGGAAGAAGCAGAGCAAGCGCGACAAGATGCAGTTGACCTCCTTGAAGAAGAAAGAGAGATGGCCTTGATCCAATCAACCATTTATCAGCAAGATCTGTGTCGATTCCATGCCGGAAATGTGAGGGGTCGAGCATTTCAAGAGGGTGAGCCTAGGGTAGGGTCATAAGCCTGACTTAGACACCTTCCCCTAGGACATCACCCTAAAGCCAGAATCATTCAAAGGGTACCATTATCCACTCGACCAGAGACGTTCCACTCGGAAGAATCAATGACACTCGACCGTCGCAGAAGCCACTCGACGAACAGAAGATCTAAAGCCACTCTACACCAACAACGGTCGAGCATTTACTTATAGGCTTAATTGTCATTCATAGCATTTAATGGCTAGCATTGCCAGTAACGTCCCTCTCTTAATGTACCTTAAACCCCTTGTAACGTGGGCTGGCTGGGGTCCCGACGCACTCTATATAAGCCACCCCCTCCACTGGCACAAGGGTTTGCATCTTTGTAAACACACACATACACACGCATATAATCTAGTCGACCGCCTCAGGGCACCGAGACGTAGGGCTGTTACTTCCTCCGAGAAGGGTCTGAACTCGTAAACTCGTGTGTACAACTACTCCATAGCTGGGATCTTGCCTCCTCATACATACCCCCATTCTACTGTCAGTCTTAGACCCACGACACTCATGGCTTTGAGAGACTCATTGATATCATGCTTAGGTGGAATAGATCTAAGTTTCAAAGAATCAACATCAAGAGCAATTCTATCAACTTTCCTAGCCAAATCATCAATCTTAAGAAAATTTTCTTCAATCATAGCATTAAAATTATTTTGCAAAGTAATAAATTCTTTAATATTAGATTCAAAATCAGAGGGCATCTTATTATAATTTCCATAAGAATTGTTGTAGGAATTACCATAATTATTAGAGGGATTACTAGGATAAGGCCTAGGATTAAAATTTCCTCTCTACGCGCTGTTACCAAAATTGTTCCTACCAACAAAATTCATATCCATAGATTCATTATTATTATAAATCAAATTAGACAAGGGCATATCATTAGGATCAGAAGAAACACTCTTATTAGCTAATAATTTCATAAGTTCATCCATCTTTCCACTCTAAACATTAATTTCTTCTATCGCATGCACCTTTTTATTAGTAGATCTTTCAGTATGCCATTGAGAATAATTAACCATAATATTATCTAGGAGTTTAGTAGCTTCTCCTAAAGTGATTTCCATAAAAGTGCCTCCCGCGGCCGAATCTAAAAGATTTCTAGAAGCAAAATCCAATCCGGCATAAAAATTTTGAACAATCATCCAGAAATTTAAACCATGAGTAGGGCAATTACGTATCATTAATTTCATTCTCTCCCAAGCTTGTGCAACATGTTCATGATCAAGTTGCTTAGAATTCATAATATCGTTTCTAAGAGAGATGATCTTAGCGGGAGGAAAATACTTAGAGATAAAAGCATCTTTGCACTTATTCTATGAATCAATACTATTTTTAGGCAAAGACGAAAACTAAGCTTTAGCATGATCTCTAAGCAAAAAAGGAAATAGCTTCAATTTAACAATATCATTATCCACGTCTGATGTCTACTACACAACCTTCTTCTTGTAGACATTGTTGGGCCGCCAAGTGCAGAGGTTTGTAGGACAGTAGCAAATTTCCCTCAAGTGGATGACATAAGGTTTATCAATCTGTAGGAGGCGTAGGATGAAGATGGTCTCTCTCAAGCAACTCTGGAACCAAATAACAAAGATTCTCTTGTGTCCCCAACACACCCAATACAATGGTAAATTGTATAGGTGCACTAGTTCGGCGAAGAGATGGTGATACAAGTGGTATATGGATGGTAGATAAAGGTATTTGTAATCTGAAAATATAAAAACAGCAAGGTAACTAATGATGAAAGTGAGCGTAAACGGTATTGCAATGCTAGGAAACAAGGCCTATGGTTCATACTTTCGCTAGTGTAAGTTCCCTCAATAATGATAAATAATTGGATCACATAAATATCCCTCAACATGCAACAAAGAGTCACTCCAAAGTCACTAATAGCGGAGAACGAACGAAGAGATTATGGTAGGGTACGAAACCACCTCAAAGTTATTCTTTCCAATTAATCCGTTGGGCTATTCCTATAAGTGTCACAAACAGACCTAGAGTTTGTACTAGAATAACACCTTAAGACACAAATCAACCAAAACCCTAATGTCACCTAGATACTCCAATGTCACCTCAAGTATCCGTGGGTATGATTATACGATATGCATCACACAATCTCAGATTCATCTATCCAATCAACACATAGAACCTCAAAGAGTGCCCCAAAGTTCCTACCAGAGAATCACGACGAAAGCGTGTGCCAACACCTATGCATAGGTTCATGGGCGGAACCCGCAAGTTGATCACCAAAACATACATCAAGTGAATCACGTGGTATCCCATTGTCACCACAGATACGCACAACAATACATACATCAAGTGTTCTCAAATCTTTAAAGACTCAATCCGATAAGATAACTTCAAAGGGGAAACTCAATCCATTACAAGAGAGTAGGGGGGGGGACATCATAGGATCCAAATATAATAGCAAAGCTCGCGATACATCAAGATCGTATCACCTCAAGAACACGAGAGAGATAGATCAAACACATAGCTACTGGTACATACCCTCAGCCCCGAGGGAGAACTACTCCCTCCTCATCATGGAGAGCACCGGGATGATGAAGCACTACAAAAAATACACTTCCGTGATGATACGTGTTTGTCACAGTAGGTCGCTTTTTTTGTCATGCATGTACATCCATGACAAATTTATGACAGAATCAAGATAGTCATACCTGTGCTGTCATAGAAGTGTTCCATGACATTACCAAAATTATCATCACGGAAGTGTCCACTTCCATGACGATAAATCATGCGTCACAGAAGTGCTTTCGTCAAGGGTGACCAACACGTGGCATCCACCGTAACGGAACACCGTTAAGCTGTCGGGTCGGGTTTTGGATCCGATAACCCATTAACAGCCCCGACCAATTGGAAATTTCCACGTGTAAAATTCTTATTGGCCGGACGAAACACGTGTCAGCTCGTCTGTGGGTCAAATAGGCGCCTATGATACGTCAACACGTGGGACGGCCTAATAGAGGCCCATTCCTGTGTAAAGGCCGACCCGTTTGACTTGGTCAAAAGCTGGCGGGCTGGCCCATGGAAAGCCTGTTAACGGCCTGTTCGAATATAGCCCATTTATAGCCCGCTAACCCAAGGCCCGTTACGCCCTATCCGAATTAGGCCCAGTAGCGTCATCTGGGCTATCCAATATGATTCCAGCCCGTTTTCACTTCTGGCCCATGTATGGCCCATGATGTCTTTCGGCCCATATGAGGCCCTATGTAACTCTTGGCCTATTAACGGCCCGTGGTGAAACTGGCCCGTAATGAACAGTGTATCACTTTACACCCATTAACGGCCCGTGGTGAAACTGGCCCGTGATGAACAGTGTATCACTTTATACCCATTAACGGCCCGTTATACCATTGGGCCGTTTCCAGCCCATGTTATCTTCCGGCCTTCTTCAGAGCCCATTTATTCTTGGGCTCATTTCCAGCATTCGTTTACTTACGGCCCGTTACTGTCACTTTCTGCTTGTGGGCCAAATTCAGCCCGTGGTTACAGTCGGCCCGTTTGTGGTCCGTTAATACGTTGGGCCGTTTTCATAGTGTCATCAAATACGGCCTATTAACGATGGCCCGTTATGGTCGGCCCATGAATGGACGATTCCAACTCTAGCCCGTTTACGGCCAGAATGCGGTCTGTTCGGCCCATGTTTGGCCAATCGATCATACGGCCCGTATAAGGCCCATTGATGATACGGCCCGTAGAAGGCCCATTGATGATACAGCCCGTAGAAGGCCCATTGTTTCTACGGCCCGTAGAAGGCCCACTGCTTCTACGGCCCGTAGAAGGCCCACTGTTTATACGGCCCGTAGAAGGCCCACAGTTTCTACGGCCCGTAGGAGGCCCAGTGTCACTACAGTAAATATTAGCCCATGGTTGTTGTGGCCTAGTTTTAAAAAATAGGTTATTGCAGCCACTAGCAAACCATAGAAAAAGAACTGCACTGACTACAAGCAAACAAATAAACAAGACAACAAGGAAATAAATAAGCAAGCAACTTACACTGGGCTATCACGGCTATTACACATATTACAACCACTGGGCATCAAAGTTCGCCACCAGTGCAAATATAGGGAACACAGCAGCATATAAACGCCGCAGCAAAACAAGTCCAGAACTGAAACCACTTCAGAAGAGCTCAAGAAACAATATCCTGGGTACCCATAATGCTGGCAAGATGCTTAGCAAGCTTATTAACTTTCTCTTGTTTGGCGCTTAAGTCCTCCAGCGCTTGCTGTTGCACCAGAAAGTATGCATCTGAATTCTGTAGGGACTTCCTCAGTCCTTCGGCTTCCTGTCGCATAACATCTGATCGATGTCTTTCAACTTGAAGTTGAGACTCAAGAAGTCGAACTGATTCAGGCAACAAGTTCGAAGAGCTGGTGCCAGCAGTGGTAGCCAGTAACTCGAACACTACATCAAGACAGGACTTTGGGGTTGTCTCAGTGTCTTCAATATAGTTTTTATCAGCTTTCTTGGAGACCAACAGGGATGTCTCACTATCTTGAACCTTATCTTCATTACTTCCTTTACCATTGCATAACAGGGTACTCTTCTCCAATATTTTATCCGCGTTCTAAAATAGAAACAAACAAACACATCTCAGGTTTATCAGTTCAGTAGTAAGGTGGACAGGATAACAACATGAAACAAACATATATCTATGTAGTATGGTCACTGTATGGTCTATATCATTCTAGTTTATGTTGCCAAATCAAGATAGATACAGTTCGAATCATATCTATTTAAGACAAAGCAGCATAGACAGAATATAAGTGTGGGAAACTACACAGCAATAACAACACTTGTAATGTGCATGGCATGAGAACATAACTTTTTATTCAATTGAAACTGAAATCAACATAGAGCAAGTTACAATAGCAAACAGCCAAACACGTTGAAGAAACAAGTTTAAAACATACCTGTTGCGCCATTGGAGTCTCAATTGCATCCTTAAAATTTGAAATTAGTTGGTATCAGTAAATACAGTGATGCAAGAGCAAAGTAGTATGAACCATAGCTACGGAACCTGACCTGAGAACAATTCTTCTTCTGCTTTAAGCATTGACTTTGGGTTCGGAGTGGTGGTCCTCGTGATTTGGGCACTGCAGTTGCCTTACTAACTGCTCGTGTTTGGGTGCTCTGTGGTGGAGACGGTGCTGTGTCAATGGGAACTGGGTGTCTATCTGCTGAGGTTGGGGTTAGAAGGGGTGTAGCTAGTTCTCTGTCCAACTGGGTAGGGGTACAATCTGCATGAGTGTGGGTTATGTGTGGTGGGGCTGGTTCTTGGGCAAGTACAACCATGGTTCTACCTGCATCGACAGGTAGCACGATCTTTTCTGAAGACCGTGTTTTTACTCCCACAGATACTGCCATCACTCCCTCCAATTGAAATGGCTGATAAACAAGAAAAGTAATTGAATGTACAGACATTGTAAGATAGACAGGTGCAATGGATAGTAGGGAAGAAAATAGGGCATGAAATAATTCACATTTATGTTGTCTAAGCAAACAGAATCGCAGGACATAATTTCACATATATGATGGCTAATTAAACAGGATAGCATGACACAATTTCACATGTATGATGGCTAACTAAACAGGATAGAATGACATACTTTAAAATATGATGACTATGTAAACAGGATGACATGATATAACTATACGATGTGTCTATTAAAGTGGTTGGCATGCCATAAATCACAAACATGCCGTCGATGGAAACATGATGGCATGATATAATTCACGGATAGAATGACATAATTTAAATATGATGACTATGTAAACAGGATGAGATGATATAACTATATTATGTCTTTAGAAAATGGGTTGGCATGCCATAATTCAGATACATGCTGTCTATGTAAACATCATAGCATGACATAATTCAAATATATGATTTACTATACTAAGGAAGTGAGCAGAGGGCAATCGCATATATGATGTGTCAACTAAGGAGATGGCATTCAATATTGTGTATATGATGTAAAAACTAAGCATTGTAATACAACATATGCATTATATGAGTAATATAACCCTGCCAAGTTTGAGCATACACCTCAGGGGATAATAGGACTGGTCATCTGCCTTTGAATCCTCCTCTGAAGAGCTATCTGTAACCAGCAAGATATCTGCTTCAGCAGGTAGCATTGTCTGCTCTGAAGACCTTGTTTTCACTCCAGATTTCTCCATCACCAATTCAAATGGCTGATGCACAGGAAGAGCAGTTGAATACACAAACATTGTCGACAAAAGCAATGAGAAATACAAAAAAGGACGGCATGATATAATTCAGATATATGACGCTTGCCTAAACAGCATGGCATTACATAATTCACATACATAATGCCTTGCAACAAGATAACATTGCGTAATTCACATATATAATGTCTTGCAACAAGATGGCATTGCATAATTCACATATATGGTAATTAGACACTAAACAGGTGGCATTCACACAAAGCATGTCTAAACTAAGCAAATGACATAGCAATGCAAGATACCATACGCACGATATGAGCAACATAACCCTGCCAAGTTAGGGCATGCACCTGGGGGGATATGATTGGTCATCTGTCTCTGAATCCTCCTCCGAGGAGCTGTCGGTAACCAGCAAGACATGCGCTTCATCAGATAGCATTGTCTACTCTGAAGACCTTGTTTCCACTCCAGATTTTTCCATGAACGTGCCAAATGGCTGATGCACAGGAAGAGTAATTGAATGTACTAAAATTGTTGACAAATTTAACATGTAAGAAAAAAATGATGGCATGATATAATTCACATATAAGATGACTGGCTAACCAGGGTGGCATTGCAAAATTCACATATATGATGCTTGGCTAGACAAGATGGCATTGCATGATTCACATATACGAGAAAGAAACTAAACAGATGGCATTGACACAAAGCATGTCTAAACTAAGCAGATGACATCTTTAATGTATACATTAAGCAATGCAAGGCACCATATGCATGATATTACCAACATCAGCATGCCAAGTTAGAGCGAAGACCTCATGGGGTAAATAGGAGTGGTCTTCTCCTTCTGAATCCCCCTCATAACAGTTATCTTCCTCTTGATTACGATCCGAAATGGGTGGAGGGGGGCTGCCTTTGCGCCCACCATGGAACAACGTCTGCATGAAATTTTATTGCCACGCAAGGCTCGTCTCTTTTGCTCTACATGACCAGTTCCGTTGTGTACAATAACTGGCATGCATAGGAATAAAACATAGTGAGATTATGTAAGGAGTGCATGCACAAATCTAGAGTGATGGTAGCAAACTGTGGATAGACCCAAAACCAATGATAGCAGGAAGATAATAGCTTTAGTTAAAAAATACAGATAATGGCTCCTTTAATGTTTGTTTGCACCCAACATGAAACTCATAGTAGACACCGGAGATTAACCAGATAGTAGACAGATAGTACTGATTGCTTCCCCAATATGTACCCCACAACCATTTAAAAACTCAAGTTTCAACATTAGTTTGGAACTGACTCGGAGTCTAATAGGTGAACATGATGATAATGTAGCATGTCATCATATTAAGCGACGCATAACGTAAGCAGACACGGAAGAGTGCGACCTCTCTTGTGGACCCGTGTAGTCCTCAGGGTCATCTGCTCAATTGATGATGGCAATGCAGTTGTCGTGGCTGCCGGCGGCGGGGAAGAAGATCTGAGGCGGTGAAAGTCAGTCTGGAGAGAAGATCCCTGTTGTGGTGAACCCTTCCGTCGTTGGAGCAGCTGAGCTAGGGTGGAACACAGCGCCACAGGAGCAGGACAAACCACACAAGGTTTTCTTTGACACATATCTGTAACAGAAGTAATTGAGTAAGGGCTTGTTTGAATTTGAGGATTCTAACAATGCAGGGATAAGAAATAGACAGGAATAGGATAGGAATGCACGCGCAAAACAGAGAATTTGAAAACACAGGATTTCTGCCAATCTGGGTGTTTGATTCACAACAATTGGAAGATCACAGGATGCAAAAAAGCATGGTGAGATTAAGTCAAACCACAAGAAAATGTACGGTTATAATGCTATTATGCTACTATCTCTTAGTCTTGTGCTTGATGAATAGGAATATGAAAAGGAGGAGAAGTGGAAATTAGAATTCCTACGATTTTTCTTCCAAGGAGACACTAAAGGAACAAATCCTACAGTTTTCCTTTGCACCAAATTCATGAAAAGTAGTACCATAGGAAACTTTCCAATTCCGATGTTTTTCATTCACTTTTCCTTTCAAGCACTGGCGATTCTAGTAGGCAGGCTTGAGCAAGGAAAATCCTACACTAAAAAAATGTTTTTGTGCTACTTCTATTACTTTGGACCCAGGCCACTACCATACTAGCTCAACTCCCAGGCCCATCGACAAATGCACAGCTAAAACGCGCAGAGATAAATAATGATGGCATTCAAGAGAGTCCATCACGGATAGCTAAGTTGCCTGGTACCTCACTTCTTGTCATATAGTACCTCACTGCCTGGTACCTCACGGACAAGTGCTCAGTGGACAATATATATAACATGTAGAGTAAAAAAGAGATGCAACAAGTGTAGAACCTCTTTGGCGAAGCCATGTCAATCTCAGCGTGATTGGGTTGGCCGGTGAGGATGCCCCGACTGACTTGGCTGTCGGAGGAGGGGAAGATCTTAGGCGTCTGGAGATGGAGCCCAAGGTACTGCTCCGCTGTGATGGAGGGTTTCGTTGTTGGAGCAGCTCCGATGAGTTGTATGACGCGGAGGCTGAAGCAGGACAAGAGAGACAACGAACAACGTTAACCTGAGTGGAATTCTAATAGCATCTCCAATACATGACGTAAAATACATAACCACAAAGTGCTAGATGTAAAATACATCAGCCGCTCATCTCTAAACTTAACTGTCAAAACTGAACTTAACTGTCGAAACTTAACTTAACTGTCGAAACTGAATTTTGCTGTCGAAACTGAATTTGCTGTCGAAACTGAACACACTAGCAAGGTGAGGCTACACGTCGGTCGACTGACTTTTTCATCTCGGGTCAGTCGATTTTGTAGCCGTTGGATACGAAATCAAGGGCCCGTGGTTCATCTTCAACCTCCGCCCCCATGAGCCAGCCAAACAGCAGCCCCCCGCCGCCCGCGGCCGGTGGTGCGCTGCCCCGCCCGCCCCGAAAACACTCCCTACCGCCGGTCCGCCGCCGCCCCAGCCATCCCTCTGGGCCACCCCGTGCCGAGCTTTTTCTCCTGCAATCCCCACGCCACCGCCCCGCCAACGCCCCGCCACCGTCGGCGACCACCGCGCCCATCCTGAACCCTAAGATAGATAGTGGGGTATCACTCCGGCGAGCCCCCTCCCCGCTGCGACTGGTTCTTCCTTCACCCCAGCGAGCCCCCCACCACCTGAAAATTGACTAACCCAAAAGTCGATTCAGTCGACTGAAGTGTAGCTAAATCGGAGCAGCATCGCAAGCAAGAGCAAGAGCGAGAGCAGTAGCGCGAGCAAGAGCAATAGCAAGAGCAGACCAGGCAGGGGACCGAGAGCAAGAGCAGAGCAGCAGCGCGAGCGAGAGCTAATGCAGCAGTAGGTCCTACTGATGTGGACGTCGCCGCCGAGGGAGCGACGCCGTGGAGGAAGTGGCCGGTGCCGCCGCCGTGGATGGAGCCGCACCGTGTTGGCTCGGGACCGAGCGCCGGCAGCACCGTGAGATCGAATCAAGAAGAAAATGTGGCGATTAGTGTACAACCTCTTTGGTGGCACCGATTAGGCCGCAGCTTCATCCGAGGAAACGGTGATGATGATGCTCTTCCGGTGGTGCAGGTGAAGACGGCGGTGTGGGAATGGAGGTAGCACGAAAGACAAGGGGAACGTCAGGGAAGCTCCTTGGAGGTGGAGGACAGGGTGGCTGAACCGGCGAGACGATGGGATCGATGATGGATCCTCATCCGGTACGGTGGATGAGGGACGTCGAGGTGTTGTTGTGGACGACATCGTCGGGGAAGAGGCTCCGACTGGGTGGCGGACGGAGCAGGGTGTGGGGTTTCGTCGCGGGTTTTCGCGGCCTCGGTGTACGAATGGGTGGGCGGATGGGATGGCAGTGGGGAACCATGGCTTAGAGACGCGCTTGTCCGAAATGTGGGGTAAGTTACGAAAGTACCCCCACCGGTTTGAGGCGGTTCTTTCGGTTCAGGGGTACCATGGGCATTTCGCGTGTCTGGATTTCATAGGAGGTGGGAGTTTTCGCACGCGTTGTAATTTCGGAATAGCAAGGTGCGGGTTGACATGGAGGGAGTTGTCGGAGCACAACAAGACAAAGATATATCTTAAATATTTCGGGCTAACAAGGCGCGGGTTGAAGAGGCGGGAGTTTCGCAGCACGATAGACAGAGACGCTAGCTTGAATTTTCGGTATAACAAGGCGTGTCTTGAAATTTCGGAAGAACAAGCTTAACGTGTACCCCAAAAAAGACAATTTGCACCTCAACACGCACAACACACACAAACACCATTTAGACTAGAGTAAGGTACACGTGCATTGCACGCATGAGATTTGGCAACCAAATTATGAATAAATACCATATTATAGCATGCAAGCTTTGAGTCATATATGCATGGTGTAGATGTTCGTTTAATTCTTATAGTTCATTTCATTCAAAATCATCTAGTTTTTATAAGAAAGCTAATCTATTTTAAGATTCATGGAATTGTGCGTCGTAAGACATAAAGTAAAAACAAATAATGGCAAATCATGTAGAAAAACATTTGGGCAATTCTGATACGGAAGATTCTAGAACAAATAAGAAGTGCTTGTGTTTTGATGTTTGTGCATTATGCTTAAGTTCAACCATGGAGTCTTCTAGATTATACATGTGGCGAAATCTGGTGGAATCTAGATGATATCCAACGGCCAGTAGTGCTCAAATTTGCCATCTTTGGACCATCGGATTCGCCTCATCCAACGACCATCCTTCAAAGTTAAAGTTACCCGCACACAATAAAAATATATATAATATATATAGGGGTATAGATATAGATATGTGATGCAAAAGCCGCCCATCATCTCCAATTAGAATAGTGTGTCCATGCACGGATGCGACGTGGCCAAATGATGTGTGCCATCGGTTTCTCAAATTCAAATCAGTCTGACCTTGTTCAATGTGTATACATTACAGCATGCTCGTTTCCAAACCACACCGCGCAGATCTCCGTTATATTCATGCATGCATGGGTTTCAAACATCAGGATCTCTTATTCAAATATTTGAATTCAACTTTACATTGATTGTGACCTCACCTATTCAGCTATTCTTTTACACCCACACAGTAGTCTTCTCTTTATAATTGTACCACTAACTTTCTCTCGTGCATGCATGCACACACACTACCAGTCGGCATTATCCATCGCACGCATGCAATCTTTTTCTTCAGGTCGGTCTCCCATGAAGGCACACACCAACACACATCCCCCTCTCCATCATATCGGGCATTCTTTATCTCTCACGCGTGCATGCACAACGATCGATGTTCCTCTATGTATGTGTGTATATAGCTAGGTCTTTCATAGTTTTCCACACAAATCGATCAATCGATATATCCAGTGAGGTCTCACCCTCTTTCCCACGTCCACATCGATCAATCTATATCTCTCTATATAGGATTAACATATATAGTTAATACACCCCCATTAATTATGTATCCAATGTCCCCCTCTCATCATCCATGCCTTCCTCTTCATCTCTCAGACGCGTGCACAATGGCGAATACAGGGGGCAGTAAGGGCCCTACCCCCTCCCCCCTAACATCACTATATATCAAGGCTAATATGAATGTGATCATTAGACAATTGCTGCTAAAAATGGTTTAAGTTCATGAATTGACCCTCCTCGTAAAGGATTAGCAATGCTTGGCCCCCTAGCTCATTTATTTTTCATGACTCCGCCACTGCGCGCATCAGCGCACGTGTTCGCCCCCTCTCTCTAAATATCGATCTCCACTTGTGCATTCCTTCATAGTCTCCCTCCACTCGGCCCCTCGCACCATCTTCTAGCCCACCCACCGGATTTTGCCACATGTACAATCTAGCAGACTCCATGGTTGAACTTAAGCATAATGCACAAACCTCAAAACAACAGTGGTTCTCTTTTGTTCTAGATTCTTCCGTATCATAACTGCCCAAACTTTTTTTTCTAGTTGAATTGCCATTATTTGTTTTTACTTTATGCTTTACAACGAACAATTCCATGAATCATAAAATATATTAAGGGATTCTTTGATTCAAAGGATTCTCAAAGGAATTTTGGAGGATTCTAATCATTAGGAATTTTTCCTATCTTGGTTGTTTGATTCGTAGGATTGTAAACCATATGAATTTTTCCATATGATTCATTTGCACTAGATTTCATAGGAAACATCCCATCCACTCGAACCTCTTTGAAAGAATTCTGCGTTTTTTCTATGCACAATCAAACACTCTACAATCCTGTAGGATTCAAGACGACATTCCACTATAATCCCATGTTTTTCCTATTCCCACGTTCTTAGCTTTTTTATAAAAACTAATTGATTTTGAATGAGATGAACTATAGGAATAAAACGAAGGGCTACATCAGGCATATATGACTCAGAGCTTACATGCTATAGTGTGGTATTTATTCATAATTTGGTTGAAAAATCTGATGCGTGCAATGCACGTGTACCTTACTAGTATTTTGAGTTTGTGCAAAACATGTAAACTAGAATACCAATGGCACGCTACACAGTGTCTCTCTTACAGTTCATGAAGCCACGTGGCACATGTGTAGGCGTTGTCGCGACCTCCTTGCGTGGATTGATCACAGTGACGTGCTCCTGGTTCCAGAAGAATGTACTCGTCCTCCCAGAGCCATACTGGCGGTACATGCACGAAGCGACGATGTGCACGCACGCCATGCACACACTCATTCCTCGCACGCACACGCGGGTACACGGGCGGACGCAATTTTGTACCAAGATCCACCCCATGTGATAATTTGACGCGTGTAAAGTCATTCACTTCATTGATGGTCGATTAATACAGCGCATGCAAATCGAGTGGACGTGAGGGCGGAAGAAAGACATTATTACTCCACTGCGTGCATGCGAGTAGTTAAATCATGGGTTGCTAGTAGTACTTCCATTGGTCTCCTTTGTATTTTGTGCCAATTTTTGACAGTAACATACTACTCAATATTTACGCATTTGAGCAGTGTAGTACTTGAAATTTATGTTCCGCTAAACTCATCGGGATCCGTTTTAGGCCTCGAAACCAAAACCATCAATTAATCTTTACCTTGTTCCCATCACATTCGAAAGCCTGCTCACACCTACTAGTAGTACGTACCAAACCTGAACGTGTTCCCACTATGCAGGTATTAGTACTAGTGCTAGTACTTAGGTTATAAAAAGGGGAACTACCTAACCGACAATCACTCTACCTTTCCTCCTCATAAGTGCTTCTTCTTCGTCCATCGTTGCCATGGCCGGTGAGCGGAGCTCTAGGTCGAGAACTACTCGTAACAAGGGAGCGGCAACCAAGGCTGCGGAAAAAAAGAGAGGGCTCGCCGCCACGCAGAGACCTCGAAAGATCTCTCACGGGCAGGAGATGGCTCCCAGGAGCGCCCTAGCCGCGGAGGCGAACATGCCGAGCTGGCGGAGCTGGAGTCGTTATCCCTCGACGGCATGCCCGATCAGCTCAATAAGCAGAAGGAGTTCATCCAAGGCTTGATGGAGTTGCTGAAGGAGAGCCTCAATGACATGCCCGCTGAGCTCAATCAGCAGGGGGAGTTGACCGCCGGCTTGGTGATGCTGCTGAAGAAGAGCATTGCCTCGGAGAAGAAGGCGATCGGCAAAATCCTGCGACTTTAGGAGGACAATGCGAAGCTCTGCCACGAGATCGACCTATTGAAGGAGAAGAACGCCGGCTGGAAGAAGCTGCATGAGAATAGTAGTTCCTCGATGAAGATGCTACAGGCCCTCGCCATGGAACAGAAGGAAGAGTTGGCGAAGCTCCGCATCGAGCACCTGGCTGCTGTCAAGGTACGTAATATGGCCGTGGAACAGATGATGAATGCTCGTGTCGAGAAATGTCGCATCATGGACACAATGATGAAGATGGCGGAGGAGACGCGCAAGGAGATGGAGGTCGTGCAGGCGATGAAGAAGCAGTTCGACTCCGCGGCGAATTAGATCATTTGGGGTGATAATCTTCCTTCTTCTTTTGCTCCTGTGTTTCATCTTTTGCTTCGGGTGTTTCGCCGCACATGTCACGTTCTCTGCGAGGCATGAATAGAACAATGTTTTTTTTGAGGGAATGAATAGAACAATGCTAACAATGAGATGACTAGCAAATTAGATCATTTTTATCGCCATATGGCACTGGGCTGCCGTGTTTCGTGCTCCTCCGTCGCAGTACTAGTCCAGTGGAAAACTTGAGTATACCGCACGGTTCTTTGCTCCTCCTCGATCAGGTCACCGGCGCATTTATACGAGTAGTCAAATCACAAGGCCTTGCCTTCCAGCAGTAATGAGCCGTCAAATCACAAAGGCCCTCGCCTCTCATGAAACCGACCAAGCTAGACTGCCCCGCCCTCTAGCCTTTTAAAAAATGTATAATTTTGGACAACAGTAGTATCGATGGATTGCGCCATGGAGCAAAACTTGAAATTAAAAAAAAGGTGGTACATATAGAGAGCGCTCGTCGCCAAATTATGCATATAGTACTATTAAAAAGGCTAGTCACAATAATGGTGTCCAGCACAACCCATCCCTCAAATAAAACTAAGAGGGTGCTTGGATACGTTTTAGTCCCATGACTAAAAGTAGTGGGACTAAAACATGCTAGCCTCACCCATGCTTGGATCCAAATACTAAAAAGGCTAAAATCAAGTTAATGAGCATTTATTATCCTCCAAACCCTCCAATGCAGAACTCACCTATGTTAAAGGAGAGGAGTTAAATGAGTAGAGAGAGGACTAATCCACATTTTAGTAGGGGTACCCCTGACTAAAAAAATTTAGTCTCAAGACTAGTTTTAGCCCCTCTTTAGTCAGGGGTGCTTGGAACTTTAGCCTCTTAAAGAGACTATTTTTAGTTAGACTAAAATAAGTCCCTTGGGTCCAAGCACCCTCTAAGCATCCTGGAATTCTTTGACAAAACTAAGCACCCTGAAATTCTTTGACAACTAAACTGCTGGCTATATGATGTTGGCCATATATATTGTACGTATATAATGTGAAGAAACGAGTGGTAGTACTATACCAACTAAAAGATGAAATGTAAGAAATACTAGTATGTACGTACTGAAGAGTTAAAGTAACGAGAAGAAACATAACATAGTTCTGCTGGGGGCTCAGCACAACACACCCCTCAAATTAAATTAAGCACACCTGAAATTAAACTTTGCAACTGTTTCGATAGACACTGCATTAGAACCACCATGAGCATTGACACTGCCACCTTACTCGGAGTCCTCGTCCATGTCCTCGACTTCGTCCTTGTCCCTCTTCCTCTTGGCCGATACTTCTTTGCTTGAACCGCACACTTGGCTGTTGCTCTTCATCCAGCCCTTGTAGATATTGAAGCAAAGGTAGCCATCCATTACAGCGTACCGGATGTGGTCTATATCTAGTACATTCCGCTGCCATGCATGACGATGAAACGTGTATGGAGGTTTCACCAGTTTACCGTACGAAGGATGAACCATGGCTCCTGCCAGGGTCAGCATTGAAGGCTGACGAGAGGGCACCAGCCGATTCTTCTGGAGGTCGAAGGGGTTGCCTACAACGAGGCCTATCCGACCCAGGATTTCTTTGTCGTTACCAAAGTCTACAGTAACGAATTTGACTAGGTTGCTCCCGAGGAAGTCCTTAAAATCCTGGCACTCAACGTCGGCATGGCATATGTGGTAGACCAAGCATAAGTCATGCACACAAACCTGGATCACGGCGGGCTTCTTCCTCTCTTCGTCCTTTAGATCCTTCTCTCGTCCCAGGACTGTGGTGTACTCAACATCTAGCCTAGCGACCCACTCATCATCTGAGTTTTTGAACATGCGTCTGAAGCGAGAAAGGCATCCTTTCACCGTCGCGGAAGAACGGGCATAGATGACGTCGAACTCATCGTCGGTGATGGTTCTAACCTTGTACTCACCGCCAATCATGGAGATTTGGGACGCCATTGATTTGGGAGGAGGGTTAGGATTAGTGGAACTGCCGTAATGTGAATGGATGGGACGATTAGGAGCGAACCGCCGTAGTATTGAAGGACGTGCGGGGACGAGTAGGAGCGAACTGCCAGCGTGCGAACAGCAGGGTAGTGGCTTTCCATTCTCCCATGATACGGGCTTCCAAGAGCCCTTGGATCTGAGATCGAACGGTTGCATGGTGTGATTCTAGACCTATGGGTGAATATCCTATCCTGGAGGGTTATTCTGCAAATTTTCAGCAACTTAGCATGCGACCGTTTGATCTCAGATCGAAGGGCTGCCAGCAACCCGTATCATGGTCGCGCCTACCACGACCGTCGCGTCGCTCGCGCGGTCGCACCCTTGGAGATTTAACATGGTGTGTTAGGCTATCTGATGTTGGCATGTCATACATAGTCATCACTTAGTCACTCATACTACAACAAGGTTGGCTATAAGTGTATTTTTTATTACTCCTCTCTATCTCTTTCTTCGTACTCAAGGAAGAAACGGTGCTAGTAAGCGCGTGTATTTATTGCATTTGCCAAGGAGTGACCTCTTCCAATGAAATGGTGTTGCTAAGTTTGCTTCATTTAATTAGCTATAGAATCAAAATTGTCTTTTCACCTAGGTACACGCGCTTAGCACCGTTTCTTCCTTGGGTCACCAAACTAGTCTCTCTCTTCTTGATTAACTTGCCACATCAGACGTTATGCCTATGTGGCAAGCTTAAGCACCTATAGGAGCAAGTAAAAGTAAGTACAATAGTGTGATTTACATGGCATTTTGGCATATGTGGAGGAAAGAGAGGCAAGGAAAAAGTGGAGAAGTGGGCTCTCATGCAAGAGCCAGCCTCTACTACATGGTGGAGCATTGGGAGAGGCACCTATATGGAGGTGGTCAGGAATCTGGGAGACTCACGCCGGTCGTAGCGCCGCAGTTAAAATGATAATGGCAAGTCAAATCACGGGGCCCCACCTGTCCAGCAATAACTCGCTGTCAAATCACACATCCCTATGTTTGCAGCAGCCTACTCCCTCATCTTCTCGCGTCTTTGTCAAACCTACTAGGCGGAACTGCCCCGCCGCCTACCGTGCAGGAAAAACCCCGCCCTCGAATTTTAAATAGTATACAATATACTAATTTTGTATCCATGGATTGCGCCCGCGCCATGGAGCAAAGCGTCTAGAAAACGGAGGAGACATGGTGGTCTTGCAATAGAGAAGAGGGAGAGGCGAGACGGTGGTTTTGGAATGGAGATGATGGAGAGGAGAGGAGGTGGTTTTGCAATGGAGAAGAGGGAGAGGAGCGTGTGGCAGCGATTTAGGATTGGACGAGAGGGCCGGCACGCTCTGACTGGATCAAAATAAAAATCAATTTACCCTTCAATTAAGAAAGCGACCCCACATTAACTAGTCTCCCTTTTATTCTCGGTCATAATTGGCCATGATTTTCGCACATAAAATATATGTTATACGTTGTATACAAGGCCACTATCAAAATTACAATTTGCAACTATACAAGGCCACTTACATTAATCGAGGCAAAATTGATGGCGTTTGCCTCGTACTAGCACCCGAGGACATTAATATCCCTTGTGTGCATGCGGGAGTGAGAAGGTTAGCTTGCATTCCCAACATTAATCAACCAATGAGGAGTAAGATGGTTGGCTTGTTGTGCTTGATAGAGAAAAACCACATTAATTAACACGACAATCAAGGTGACAAGCTAGCTAGCAACATTGACTTAAACATAGCATTGATTTTTACCTTGGTACCTGTAATATGAGTTTGTGGCCTTGTATAAAAAATGGAGGGAGTATTATTTGAAAGTACATTCAGATACGAACCAAACGGTACAATTTTTGGTGACATGCATTCACATTTTGCTTGTCAAATACAATACGTGGTCAAACTTTGACCCAAAATACGCGAAACAACAAAAAAATACTTCCAAGACCAGCGCCGCTCTTTCGCTCTTCTACTCTTAAACCGCCGCTGCTCCTCTCCTGTTCCAATCTAAATGCAGCGCCGCTCCTCTCCTCTTCCATTTCAAAACCACCGCCCCTCCTCTCCTATTCCAGTCCAAAACCAGCGTCGCTCCTCTCCCATTCTAATCCAAAACCAGCGCTGCTCCTCTCCTCTTCCATTCAAAAACCACCGCTGGCGAGTGAAGGTGCTGTGGAGAAGTTGATCGATGGAGGAGTACAACCGATACGTGAGGATCGCAGACGGCGACCCTGTGAAGCTAGCTATGATGTTGGAGATACAGTCTTGGTTTGACAACAAGGACCAACTAGCAGCGACGGCGACATCCATGGCCAAATATCTGCAACAGAGCGAAAAGGCGGTGATACTCCCGGAGGGAGCCGCGCCGGAGTACATAGAGCTGCTCCTCTGGGCCATGGAGCAAACAGATTCACCGAATCCGATCGTGAGGGAGCAGTGGTGGGAGTATCGATCCCAGATGGAGCATCCACCAGAGATTGAAGGATCCAGCATCCACAGGGTGCCGTTTGTGAGGGTGTCCTGCCAGAGCGAGCCGGTGGAGTCTTCGTCGACTGAACCCAACTGCAAGAGGAGAAAAGCAGTTGGCCCGACGACGCTTCCCTGCCATCGTCTCCGTCACCGTGCACATTGTCTCACGGGGCGGCTGTCTGCCGCCGAGGAATAGGAGGGGGCTGTCCCCCCCCCAGCCCAATAGTCGAGCAGGTTGTGAATTGTCAGGAGGAGCTTAGGGTTGTCAGTATTTGCAGGTTGTGAATTGTGTTTTGTGTTGTGTATTTTGAGAGTACTTTCAGATATGAATGTCTTTTGAATTTCAGATTTGCAGTATTGAGCATATGAAGTATTTTATGAATTCTAGAGATCTATTTTTAGCACTTAAAAATGTAGTTTCATAGGAGCATAAAAGTGCAGACAATGTGATTCTCAGAGAAGAAACTGCAAGTTTCAGTTTCAGATTAGAAACTGCAAGTTCAGTTTCAGATAAGAAACTGCAACTTTTAGAGGCAGAGCATTTATATTAACACGGCCTTTTCAAACAGGGTTAACATCATGTTGGAAGTTTTATTCATGGTCGAAAATGGAACTACCAGCCAGTTAACATCATGCTGATCAACATTCATGCATAGCACATCTTCATATGATACACAGTCAAAATGCCCACACAATGTCGAGTGTGCTAAACACAGAGAAAACGAGGGACGAAGTTTTGGCAGGTGTTGGACGTGGTTTTGGGCTGCCCCGTCTAGGCTTTCATTTTTAACATGCGCAGCCCACGACCTCGGATGGGAGGTCCATAGGCCTGTTTGTATTTTCTTAGGGCCGTCATGTATCGACCGGCCTATGGACCTCCCATCCGAGGTTTTATTTTTGGCAGCCCAATTTATGTATTTTTTTGAAGAAAACGCAGAGGTATGTTCTATTTTTCTATATAAGAATAGGAACGCCAGGTCCAACTTATGTTTCCCTTCTAACTATATTATATATATTTAAATTATTTTATATGTTGACTGTTTAGTTCACATACTCCCTCCTTTTCGGTTTATAGAGCTTATCTCAAAATTTTAATTTTTCAATTTTATAAGGCTCAATTTGGTTGTTTTCCATCACATGTTCAGATTCCAAGGTGCATTAAATCATTGCATGCAAGTATTAAGAGAAAATTGACCAATGCATGTACTTTATGCATGCATGCATTGCAATTTATGCATTGATAGACATAATTTTTTGAGGAAAACAAGTGCACTAATTAGGTGCTTTTGCAAACTACAAAAAGTATTCCACCATTCATCATCTACCTTGGTTGGTGAGATTTTTGAATTGAGCCCTATAAACCGAAAAGGAGGGAGTAATTGGCAAATAGATCTCGCCGCCACCCCCCACCTCCTGACTCCGGGCGCGCCTGCCCCCCTCAGCAAGTCCGCTCGTGCACCCCATGGAGTCGCTAGCCATATCCACCGGGGAATGGATGGAAGACAGGCAGATGTACAAGATGCATCTCCCACATGTCTACAAAGCCTTCCCGCGGATGCTCGAGACGCTCGACTCCGTCGCGCCGGCGGTGCTGCAGGAGACTCGAGGGAGGAGATGGAGGGAGCGGGCAATGCAGATCCGTGACGACGCTCTCTCCTAGACCCAGTGCACGCGCGAATGGAGGGAAGCAGAGGAGGAAGCTGCGAGGGAGGAAGCCGAGGAGGGACCGAATCCATTCTCTCACTCGCGCAGGTATGCTCGGAGGTGCAAGGATCATGTGGATTGGGAGCTGCTGAATCTAGCCCTGCGGATCTACTTCGAACGAGATTTCTCGGAGAAGCACATGATGCCCCACCCTAGTGAGCCACCGATTGCGTTCGTTCGATGGGCGAAAGGAGAAGTGAATTTAGGAGATCCACGCCGTGCTGCGAGATGGGAATGCTTGACTAGACTCCTGCCCACCAGCACGCCACCTGAGCCGGAGCAGGTGGATCCCCTACCTCACCTCTCCCCCAAACATGAAGAAGATTGAAATTAGGCTTGCAATCTGCTTCAATTGAGCTGTCTGGTGGTTATTTCTGCTTCCTGAGAGACAACATCTGGCTGGAGGATGAGCAGGAACCAGGAACTCCGATGAATTTCCCCTATCACAATGGGGGGGAGCGCCGGTTGGGCAGTGGTACGGCCCACCTCTGCCCCAAATGGGGGCACAATCTGGGCAGGCTCCTGTAATTGCCCAAGATCAATCTGCTGGTGGTTCTGACTCTCAGATCAGTGGGAAATCTCAAGGCAAGAATCAGCAAAAGAAGAGATAGGACATCCAGAAAACTGCTCCTGCCCCTACTTCGGGCCTTATGGCATACTCTGAGGTGATCTGCTACAATTGTGGGGAACCAGGGCATCATTTGGATAAATGTGTCAAGCCCAAGAGTTGTTTTATCTACAAAATGGTTACCCATAAAGTTGAAAATTGCCCTGTCAGAAGGAAAACCCACAGTTCTGCTAGATATGTTAGAAGTGATAGAAATACTGCTTACTTCCATGCAGTAGCTAACCAGAGGAGGAGGAAAACCCTCATTCACTCCCTTGATGGCCCTAATGGCCCTGTTACTGAGGTAGATGAGATGATGAAAGTGGCTAGTGACTTCTACAAAGACCTGTTTAAGAAAGAAAACCCTTCTGGGTTCTCTCTACAAAACAATTTTTTCTCTGCTTCTGAAAAAGTCTCTCCTGCTGTAAATGAGCTGCTAGAAGCCCCTTTTTCAGAGACAGAGGTGAAGGAAGCCATTTTTAGCTCTTATCCTGATGGGGCTCCTGGTCCTGATGTGATTCCCTTCTTGTTTTACCAACATTTTTGGGACTTGGTGAAAAAATGATCTCTTAGATCTTTTCCAAGCCTTTCATAGAGGAGAGTTGGATCTAGCAACTTACTCATGGGGGGTCTGTTGGGGTCAAGTTAAATAACTGTGAAAGTGATTTTTTCCTTGCTGGTAAAGGCCTTAGGCAAGGTGACCCCATCTCCCTGCTTTTGTTTAATTTAGTAGTGGACGTTCTTACTAAAATTCTGAGCAAAGCTGCTGATCATAGTCTGATTGCAGGGCTCTGTCCTGAGGTCTGCCCTGGTGGCATCATCTGCCTTCAATATGCAGATGATACCATCCTTTTCTTAGACAATGACTCCACACATGCTAGCAATCTGAAAACTGTTCTAACCTGGTTTGAAAAAGTCTCAGGCATGAGAATCAACTACTCTAAAAGTGAACTCATCCCTATCAACATGGATGATCAGGAGTTAGCTGGCTTCCTCTCTATTCTAGTCTGTTATAAAGGTAACTTCCCCATTAAGTACCTAGGTATCCCTCTCCACTATGATAAACTGAGGAGAGAGGATATCCAACCCCTTCTGGATAAAATCATTAAAAGGATTGCTGGGTGGAGAGGCAAACTTCTCTGTTACAGAGGTAGATTGATCCTCATACAAGCTTGTTTGGCTAGCATTCCAGTGTATATCCTCTCCTTCTTCAAGTTCCCTAAATGGGCAGTGAACCTCATCAATTCTCAGATGTCTCATTGCTTGTGGAATAATTTTGAGGGAAATAGGAAGCTACACCTTGCTAATTGGGCCCTAGTCTCTATGAAAAAAGATTTTGGAGGCCTAGGCATACCTAACCTCCAAGAAATTATCATCTGTCTTCTAGGGTCTTGGATTAAAAGATTCTATGAGGAAGACCTGAAACCCTGGAAGATTCTTATTGCCCATAAATACCTAGGAAATAAACCTAATATTTTTGTCCCTTCCTCCAACCCTAAGACCTCTAGATTCTGGAAAGGATTAAAATCTATTATGCATGCTGTGAAATTTGGCTACAGATGGAACATAGGGGATGGGAGCAGAACCAGGTTCTGGGAAGATAGTTGGTTTGGCACATCCCCCCTAGCAGTCCAATTTTGGCCTATTTACTCTGTCCGCAATGAGCTTAACAAAAGTGTCAATGAAGTTTGGGACGGTCAATGCCTAAAACTCTCTTTAACAAAAGCATTACCTTTACTGCCGAGCCGGATGCCCTGATTTGGCAGCTGGACAATAAGGGGAAGTATTCCTCTAGCTCCCTCCATCATGTTATCAACTTTAGAGGGGTTCAACCCGTGTTTATCCCTGCTGTCTGGAAATTGAGAGTTCCCCCTAAAATTCATGTATTTCTCTGGCTTCTCTCCAAAAACAAATTGATGACTAGGGATAACCTTAGGAAGAGACACATAATCAAACCCCTTGATTGTGTTTACTGCTTGGAACAAGAGTCTTGTTCTCACCTATTTTTTGAATGTATAGTTGCTAAACATCTCTGGGCCCACATTGAGGAATATTTATCTAGTTAGATTGGCTCATCCTTCGAATCTGTCGCCAGATTCTGGATTGCTACCAAAAAGTGCTCAGTTTTAAACACTGTTAGCTCAGCTGTCCTTTGGTGCCTCTGGAAATATAGAAATGCTATGATTTTCAGTAACACCTCCTGGATTTCCATTCCGCAGGTCTTGAGGTTGATCAGGAACATGGTGAGGAACTGGGCGATTCTCTCCTCCGGATCGGACAAGGACAAGTTGATGAGCTTCGTGGAAACCCTAACAAGATCCCTCCAGAAACCATTGGCAATCACTTGTGGCTGAACAAGGTTCGACCTGCTCTAGGGCTGGACCCGTGGGCTCGTCTCAAGATCTCTGATAAAGATGATGGGCACCTGGCGCCGAAAAAGAGGTACATCCACCATGCTACGCCTTCCAGCCCGGTCTCTCCGCTTGCTTACTGGTCGCCGCAGGCTGACACGGCCCCTCGGCTGAAGACCATGAAGGCTTCGCTGGACCCTCCTTGTGTCATTTGAGTGCTCTATCTGCTCTGCCTTTGGCACCGCTCGGGTGATTTGTGTTATTCAGAGAACTTGTTCATCCACCCCCTAGTTTGTAGCTTTTCTACCTTTGCTTTCGAACTGCTCTTTGAGCTGCTGTATCAGAATATGTTGTGGTTTCGTTCTCAGCAATGGAACCGGGGAGATGCTCCCTGTTTTTCTAAAAAAATTTATTTCATATGTTATTATATATTATTTTTATTGTCATCATATATTTAACAGATACTTACATATGTAAGAAAACAATATCCCACATCTTATTAACTTATAAAAATAATTTCTTAACAAATAAAATCTTGGATTGTTTTGGCACGAAAATCCTAGTGATTGTGTACAAAAGCTTGGTAAGATTTAAGGACGAATGTAATAATATCACTTATTATTTAAATATATTTATAACAAAATGCTCAACCCTTTTTATTTTTTGATAACATTGCCGGCCCAACCCAACATTATAATTAGAATCAACCCAGCAAAATCGTGTATTTCGAGAAAGTGCAAATGGCCTGTAATTTTTTAGGAAATAAAATAAACGGGCCGCATGGACGCTACATTATTTGTTCACCCAGCCGAGCTAATGGCTGTAGTTCAAAAAAAAGATCAAATTGACTGTAAATTCTACCGCGCAAAAAAGACTGTAAATTCTGAAAAAATGGGTTGAATACGTGCCACATTTTTGGAGGCTGAAATGTGGGCCAATAGGTCGAAGCCAATGCAAGTCGTTGTCAATTTAGTCAACAAATGATTCTGACATGTTAGCCGTTGGATTTACATCCAACGACAGGCATCCATCTTCAATCTCTCGTCTTCTTCCACCAGTGCCACCGGGACCACCTCCCGCCTCGTGCTGCTAGCAGCTCTGCTTAGCACGCTTCGCTATGAAGCGCTACTCCACCGTTGGCCAGGCCATCCCTCCACCCCTCCACACCTCCTGTTCTTCTCCACCCACTGCCGAACCACACCGCACTAGAACCAGTTAACCCTCGTACACCTCTCCGTCTGTGACTCTACTCCCGCGTCTTCCCATCTCCGGCTCGTTGCTGTCCGGGGCCTCGCCGTCGTCCACCACCTTGGATGCGCTCGGCGGGGCGTGGTAAACGTGGTCAACAAACGACACCATCGAAAGTATACTGTGCGTGGAGAGGCTGACAGCTGGGTCCATGGCCGCACACAAGGAAATGCCTCCTTATCACGCGCAAAATAATGATTCCTCCACCTGACATCTGGGACCACCGGAAGGGCCTCTGTATTTTGCGAAATAAAGTGCCCCCCGCTGACATGTCGGACCCACCAGCTATCTTCGCACGCAAGGAAGTGCCTCCTTATTACGCACAAAAAAATGAATATTCCCCCTGCCAGCTGGAGCCCAGCATAGTGGGAGGCTGACTTGTGGGCCTACCAAGTTGACGGGGACGGAGGGATTTGTCAACTTATTCAATATGAACGATTCTAGCTCCTGTTACCGTACGATGTTCATCCAACGGCCGTAGTGCTTCTTCAACCTCTGGTCTTCTTGCTCCAGCCGCCCAAACCAGCGCTGGTCGTGCCGCGTGCTCCTGCCTCCCGTGGCCGGCTGTGATGCCGCGGAGGCCTCACCGCCCCTACTACTCCCACCGCTGGCCAGGCCATCCCTCTACTCACCCACACCCCCTGTTAATCTGCGGCGACAGCAGCCTCACACCACAGCCGAACCAGTGAACCCTCGTACTCCTCTTCGCGTGGGCATCCACTGCCGCGTCTTCCCCGACTCCGAGTCGTCCCCTTCCTAGTCCTCGCCGTCGTCCACCGCCCTGGTGCTCTCGACGCAGCGTGGTCAACGTGGTCAAAGACCGACTTCCATCGGAAGAGTACTGTACGTGCAGAGGCTGACAGCTGGGTCCACGGCAGCCGCAAGGAAGTGCCTCCTTATTACCCGGAAAATAATTATTCCTCCACCTGATAGCAGGGACCCACCGGACGGGCCACCAGTATTTTGCGAAAAAAATCATTTCCCCCTGACTGCTGGGACCCACCGGACGGGCCACCGTATTTCGCAAAAAAAACATTCCCCCCGCTGTCAGCTCGGACCCACCAGAAGTGCCTCCTTATTACGCACAAAAAATGAATACTCCCCCGGCTAGCTGGGATCCACCTTGCTGGGAGGCTGACTTGTGGGCCTACTAAGTTGACGGGGACGAAGGGCTTTGTCAACTTAGTCAATATGAACGATTCTAGCTCCAGTGACTGTACGATGTCCATCCAACGACCGTAGTGCTTCTTCAACCTCTGGTCTTCTTGCTCCAGCCGCCCAAAGCAGCGCTGGTCGTGCCGCATGCTCCTGCCACCCCTGGCCGGCTGTGCTGCCTCAGAGGCCTCACCGCCCCCTACTATTCCCACCGCTGGCCAGGCCCTACAGCGACGGCAGCCTCACACCGCAGCCGAACCAGTGAACCCGCGTAGTCCTCTCCATGCGGGCTTCCACTGCCGCGTCGTCCCCTTCCTAGGCCTCGCCGTCGTCCACCGCCGTGGTGCTCTCCGCATGGCGTGGTCAACGTGGTCAAGGAACGACTTCCATCGGAAGAGTACTGTATGTGAAGAGGCTGACAGCTGGGTCCACGGCCACAACCCAGTTTTTTTGTGATTTGCCAAGTAAGTCGCTTTGTCAGGCCTGTTGGGCTGCAAATCTTTCAAGACGAGGAGAGCTTTCATTCGGTTGGCCGAGAAAATGGCCCATCAGTAATGAGAAATGGGTTGTACATTTTTAAAACACATCAAACCGGCAATTAGTTTCAAATATCTTTTTTTTCATTTCAAGATTTTAAATTACATTAATTTTTATGCGTGGAGAATTTGTTGGATTTTATATTGATATACATTTATTTTTAAAATCAGTTTGAATGTGAGTCAAAATTTTGGGATTAAAAACAGTTCGAACCGCACCGAAATATGCAAAATTTCATATAATTTTTTAACCGTTGCCACAATATGGGCTGCAATGCTAACAAAAAGAATATGGGCTCCAAAAAAACCTTAAGAATTAGCAAATGGGCTGTAAATTATTAGAAATAATGGCAGATGGGTTGTATGCTGTTTTCCACAGATTTGAGGCTTTCCTAAAAAAAGGTTGACGCACAAGCACTGACTGTTGGATGTCCATCCAACGGCCGTCGTGCTTCTTCAATCTCTGCTCTTCCTGCTCCAACCGCTCAAACAAGCGCCGACGGGACTGCCTGCTCCCTCCTCCTCGCGGCCGGCTATGCTGCCGCGCAGGCCTCATCGCCCGACCGTACTCCCATCGCTGGCCTAGCCATCCCTCTACTCACCCACACCTGCTGTTATTCTCCGGCGATGGCAGATGAACCAGTAAACCCTCGTATAGTCGTACTCCCCTCCGCGTGGGAAACAACTGCCGAGTCTTCCCTGCCTCCGTGTCGTCCCCTTCCTAGGCCTCGCCATCGTCCACTGCCTTGGTGCTCTCAGCGCGGCGTGGTCAACGTGGTCAAGGAACGACTTCCATCGGACGTGGACTGTACGTGGAGAGGCTGACAGCTGGGTCCACGGCGGCAGCAAGGAAGTGCCTCCTTATTATACGGAAAATAATGATTCCTCCACCTAATAGCAGGGACCCACGGGACGGGCCACCGTATTTTGCAAAAAAAAAACGTTTCCCCCCTAACTGCTAGGACCCACCAGCTACACCTTCGCACGCAAGGAAGTGCGTCCGGGCAAAAAAACGATTCGCCCCCCCTGACTGCTGGGACCCACCAGCTACATCTTCGCACGCAAGGAAGTGTGTCCGGGCAAAAAAAACCAAAAAAATTCGCCCCCCTGACTGCTGGGACCCACCAGCCCCCCGACTGCTGGACCCACCAGCTACATCTTCGCACGCAAGGAAGTGCGTCCGGGCAAAAAAACGATTCGCCCCCTGACTGCTGGGACCCACCAGCTATATCTTCGCAGGCAAGGAAGTGCCTGACAATCGGGACCCACCTGGTCGAAGCGTACGTGGCGTTGTCATTCTGGTCGCGAACGTGTACGTACATATATACTGGTGGATGTAGAGGCGCGCACGTGTCGTAGTAGAGGCGGCCAGGGTGCAAGAAAGAAAATACGGCCACATATGTGTACATACGGGTGGGGTCTCGAACGCCTACTTGCGCATACGTACGGCGAGGGCTCGTGTACATGGCTGGATCGGAACGGAGAAACAACGTCGTCGTCGTGTTCATGGGGAGGCAACGGAATGCGTTGTGTTCATCGGGAGGCAATGCGACTGGGTCGGAACGAAATGCGTGGTCGTGTTCATCGAGAGGGCTTGGACGGAAGAGGCGATGGAAATGAGGCCTGGCGTACCGCACAACGGAGGAAACAGACCTCCTAGGTCGAAACGGGGGTCCTGTTGATCGGGAGGGGTGTGGCATACCGCAAAACGGAGGAAACGGACCTCCTACGGTCGAAATGAGGGTCCTGTTGATCAGGAGGGGTGTGGCTTACCGCAAAATGGAGGAAACGGACCTCCTACGGTCGAAACGGGGGTCCTGTTGATCGGGAGGGGTGTGGCATACCGCAAAACGGAGGAAACGGACTTGTGTTGGAGCACTACGGTCGAAACGGGGGTCCTGTTCATCGGGAGGGGTGTGGCGTACCGCAAAACGGGACTCCACGGGATACTGTTCATCTCCACCATCGACCCCCTCCAGCCTCCACGAGCTACTGTTCATCCACCGTCGACCTCCTCCAGCCTCCACGGGCTCCTATTCATCCAGCCTCCACCACGCGCTACTCCACCGGCTACTGTTCAACCACCCCTCCACCGTCTACTGTTCATCCAGCCCTCCACACCACAGGGTCATATTCAACCACCCCTCCACGAGCACCCCTCCACCGTCTACTGTTCATCCTGCCCTCCACACCACGGGGTCCTGTTCATCCACCCCTCCACGGGCACCCCTGCACCGTCTACTGTTCATCCAGCCCTCCACCACACCACGGGGTCCTGTTCATCTAGAGGCAACGCCACCGCTCACTGTTCATCCAAACCCCCCGCAACGCTCACTATTCATCCCCTCGATCGGCTTCAGTTAGCAGCAGTAGCCAAGGAATCGCTCGATTGGGTTCAGTTAACAGCCATCGATCGATCGCTCGGGTTCAGTAACGCGTAGCCTACAGTGCAATCGCTCAGGTTCAGCTAGAGCCCAACGCCTCACTCGGGTTCAGTTAGAGCCAACGCCTCGCACACACATGCGTACGTGTACGAGAGAAACGCGCATCGCTCGGCCCCCGACCTCCCACCGTAACCGGGAACTCCCTGAAATTTTCCTCCCCCTCGCTTCTACCACAGTTTTTTCCGTCATGGACGGCCCAAAGAATGTCATGCAGCTGCGTCTCCGGCCTGCCCAGGACAAAAAGCCCATTTTCTGTCATGATTTTTTGTCATAGAAGTAGGAGCCCACCACATCTATGATGATACCGGGTTTTGTCACAATTATCGTCATAGAAGTGTCATATGTACGACAGAAAAAAAAATTCGTCCGGCCCAAAATGTCACGGATGTGTCTTTTTTTGTAGTGAAGATGGCCACCGGAGAAGGATTCCCCCTCCGGCAGGGCGCCGGAACGGGTCTAGGTTGGCATTCGATGGCTACGGAGGCTTCTGGCGGCGGAACTCCCGATCTATTGTCTGTTCTGGACGTTTTAGGGTACGTGAGTATATATGGGTGCAGGAAGTACGTCAGTGGAGCTTCGGGGGCCCCACGAGGCAGGGGGCGCGCCCTAGGGGGGGCACCCCCCACCCTCGTGAGCACCTCCCTTGGCTCCTGACATGGGGTCCAAGTCCATCTGGTAGCTTTCCTTCCAAAAATAACTTCTCCAGTTGATTTCGTTCTGTTTCGACTCCGTTTGATATTCCTTTTCTTCGAAACACTAAAATAGGCAAAAAAAACAGTAATTCTGGGTTGGGCCTCCGGTTAATAGGTTAGTCCCAAAAATAATATAAAAGTGGATAATAAAGCCCAATATTGCCCAAAACAGTAGATAACATAGCATGGAGCAATCAAAAATTGTAGATACGTTGGAGACGTATCAAGCATCCCCAAGCTTAATTCCTGCTCGTCCTCGAGTAGGTAAATGATAAAAACAGAATTTTTGATGCGGAGTGCTACTTGGCATAATTTCAATGTAATTCTTCTTAATTGTGGTATGAATATTCAGATCCAAAAGATTTAAGACAAAAGTTCATATTGACATAAAAATGATAATACTTCAAGCATACTAACTAAGCAATTATGTCTTCTCAAAATAACATGGCCAAAGAAAGTTCATCTCTACAAAATCATATAGTTTCGTCATGCTCCATTTTCGTCACACAAGAATGCTCTCATCATGCACAACCCCGATGACAAGCCAAGCAATTGTTTCATACTTTAGTAATCTCAAACCTATAAACTTTCATGCAATACATGAACGCGAGCCATGGATATAGCACTATGGGTGGAATAGAATATAATGATGGGGGTTATGCGGAGAAGACAAAAAAAGGAGAAAGTTTCACATCAACGAGGCTAATCAATGAGCTATGGAGATGCCCATCTATTGATGTTAATGCAAGGAGTAGGGATTGCCATGCAACGGATGCACTAGAGCTATAAATGTATGAAAGCTCAACAAAAGAAACTAAGTGGGTGTGCATCCAACTTGCTTGCTCACGAAGATCTAGGGCACTTGAGGAGGCCCATTGTTGGAATATACAAGCCAAGTTCTATAATGAAAAATTCCCACTAGTATATGAAAGTGACAAAATAAGAGACTCTCTATCATGAAGATCATGGTGCTACTTTGAAGCACAAGTGTGGCAAAGGATAGTATCATTGTCCCTTCTCTCTTTTTCTCTCATTTTCATTTTTTTCTTTTTTTGGGCCTTCTATTCTTTATGGCCTTTCTCTTTTTTTATTCCTCACTTGGGACAATGCTCTAGAAAATGATGACATCACACTTTTATTTACAACTCAATGATTACAACTCGATACTAGAACAAAGTATGACTCTATATGAATGCCTCCGGCGATATACCGGGATATGCAATGAACCAAGAGTGACATGTATGAAAGAATTATGAACGGTGGCTTTGCCACAAATTCTATGTCAACTACATGATCATGCTAAGCAATATGACAATGATGAATGTGTCATGATGAACGGAATGGTGGAAAGTTGCATGGCAATATATCTCGGAATGGCTATGGAAATGCCATAATAGGTAGGTATGGTGGACGTTTTGAGGAAAATATAAGGAGGTTTATGTGTTAAAGAGCGTATCATATCATGGGGTTTGGATGCACCGGCGAAGTTTGCGCCAACTCTCAATGTGAGAAAGGGCAATGCACGGTATCGAAGAGGCTAGCAAGGATGGAAGGGTGAGAGTGCGTATAATCCATGGACTCAACATTAGTAATAAAGAACTCACATACTTATTGCAAAAATCTACAAGTCATCAAAAACCTCGGTAATACGCGCATGCTCCTAGGGGGATAGATTGGTAGGAAAAGACCATCGCTCGTCCCCGACCGCCACTCATAAGGAAGACAATCAAATAACACCTCATGTTTCAAATTTGTTGCATAACGTTTACCATACGTGCATGCTACGGGACTTACAAACTTCAACACAAGCACTTCTCAAATTCACAACTACTCAACTAGCACGACTTTGATATTATTACCTCCATATCTCAAAACAATCATCAAGCATCAAACTTCTCTTAGTATTCAAAACACTCATAAGATTTTTTTACTATTCTTGGATGCCTAGCATATTAGGATTATTTAAGAAAATTACCATGCTATTTAATACTCTCAAAATAATATAAGTGAAGCATGATAGTTCATTAATTTCTACAAAATAAAACCACCACCGTGCTCTAAAAGATATAAGTGAAGCACTACAGCAAATGACAAACTACTCCGAATGATAAAAGTGAAGATCAATGAGTAGTCGAATAATTATGCAACTATCTGAAGACTCTCTAACATTTAATAATGTCAGATCTTGGTATTTTATTCAAACAGCAAGCAAAACAAAAGAAAATAAAATGACGCTCCAAGCAAAACACATATCATGTGGTAAATAAAAATATAGCTCCAAGTAAAGTTACCGATGAATGAAGACGAAAGAGGGGATCCCCAAGCTTAGGCTCTTTGTTGTCCTTGAATATTACCTTGGGGTGCCTTGGGCATCCCCAAGCTTAGGCTCTTGCCACTCCTTATTCCATAGTCCATCGAATCTTTACCCAAAACTTGAAAACTTCACAACACAAAACTTAACAGAAAACTCGTAAGCTCCGTTAGTATAAGAAAATAAATCACCACTTAGGTACTGTTGTGAACTCATTATAAATTCATATTGGTGTAATATATACTGTATTACAACTTCTCTATGGTTCATACCCTCCGATACTACTCATAGATTCATCAAAATAAGCACACAACACAATGAAAACAGAATCTGTCAAAAATAGAACAATATGTAGTAATCTGTAGGTTTCGACCACTTCTGTAACTCATAAAATTCTAAAATAATTGGTGTACCTGAGGAATGTATCTATTAATCATTTTCAAAAATAATTAGCTCAATAGCACTCTCCATTAAAAAATGGCAGCAATTCTCGTGAGCACTAAAGTTTCTGTTTTTTTACAGCAAGATCAAAAAGACTTTCCCCAAGTCTTCCCAAAGGTTCTACTTGCCACAAACACTAACTAAAAGCATAAAACCACATCTAAACAGAGGCTAGATGAATTATTTATTACTAAACAGTAACAAAAGCAAGTAACAAGAATAAAATTGGGTTGCCTCCCAAGAAGCGCTATCGTTTAACGCCCCTAGCTTGGCATGATGGTTTCAATGATGCTCACATAAAAGATAGGAATTGAAACATAAAGAGGGCATCATGAAGAATATGACTAGCACATTTAAGTCTAACCCACTTCCTATGCATAGGGATTTTGTGAGCAAACAATTTATGGGAACAATAATCAACTAGCATAGGAGGGCAAAACAAGCATAACTTCAAAACTTTAAGCACATAGAGAGGAAACTTGATATTATTGCAATTCCTACAAGCATATATTCCTCCCTCATAATAATTTTCAGTAGCATAATGAATGAATTAAACAATATAACCAGCACCTAAAGCATTCTTTTCATGATCTACAAGCATAGAAATTTTATTACTCTCCACATAAGCAAAATTCTTCTCATTCGGAATAGTGGGAGCATCATAAGAGACTCGAATACTATAAATTGTTTCCACATTAAAAGAGTAATGTTCAGAGAAGGGGTAATCATAATCATGACAAGTTTTATAAATATAATCACTACTTTTTATAGCATAAGTATCATCACAATAATCATCATAAGTAGGAGGCATGCTATCATCATTATAAATTTGCATATCAAAACTTGGGAGACTAAAAATATCATCTTCATTAATCATAGCTTCCCCAAGCTTGGGACAAACATTAATTGCAGCAAATATATTCTCAAAAACATCATATTCATCAAACATAGCATCCCCAAGCTTGGGCCTTTTCATATCATAAGCATAATCACTCTCATCATTAATAGTATGGACAACACCAATAGTATAGCAATTATCATAATCTTCCAAGCAAGTGCCAAAAAGATTTTCAAGATCATAAGAAGTATCATTATCTTCCAGAATTATATTTTCATGAGGCACAATAGTAATAGGAGCAACATTATTTGGGGGATATATCTTTTTACCTCTCTTCCTTTTTCTTTTCTTCTTCTTCACCACATCATGTGTGGGTTCAATCCTATTTTTGGAGCTCCTTATTAATGAGATTGGTTGAATAGGAGGCTCCTCCTCGTTACCTGATTCACCATAAGAAATAATAGGAGGATATTGGGAAGTCTCTTCCCTTTCATTAGTATTCTATTCATCTTCTATTTGTTTTCTTTTCTTTATGTAATTGGAAATATAAGGATTTTCAATGCAATTCACCGCACAATACATATAAATTTTCTCTAGATCAAAACCAAGAAGTTTATAACGGGAAAATTCTGGAAGATAGTTAGTTATACGTTTCATTTCTTCATAACCCAAGAGCAAACTAAGTTCATTATGATGTGCAAGGGAAATTGAGTCATCACAATTTTTCGACACGATACGATCATGAAACAATTTGCATTGGATATTGAAATGATCATGTTCATTACAAAGCTCACAAGTATGGCCAATATAATTGAAATTTTCAGCACATTCATCTAGCCTTTCTTGCAACAATTTAGTTTCTAAGTACCTATGCCTCTTGCAATATCCATCTTCCCTATTTGGTGTGTTCATACAAACCCAATGTACTCCACAAAAATTGACATGTTTATAGGAGACATTTTCATCATAACTAGTGCAATCATCATTAGAATCATGGATATTCAAAGAATTCGTACTAACAACATTGCAATCATGCTCATCATTTAAAGATTTAGTGCCAAACATTTTATATATTTCTTCTTCTAGCACTTGAGCACAATTTTCCTTTCCATCATACTTACGAAAGATATTAAAAAGGTGAAGCGTATGAGACAAACTCAATTCCATTTTTTATAGTTTTCTTTTATAAACTAAACTAGCGATAAAACAATAAACTAAATGACTCGATTGCAAGATCTAAAGATATACCTTCAAGCGCTAACCTCCCCGGCAACGGCGCCAGAAAAGAGCTTGATGTCTACTACACAACCTTCTTCTTGTAGACATTGTTGGGCCTCCAAGTGCAGAGGTTTGTAGGACAGTAGCAAATTTCCCTCATGTGGATGACCTGAGGTTTATCAATCTGTAGGAGGCGTAGTATGAAGATGGTCTCTCTCAAGCAACCCTGCAACCAAATAACAAAGAGTCTCTTGTGTCCCCAACACACCCAATACAATGGTAAATTGTATAGGTGCACTAGTTCGGCGAAGAGATGGTGATACAAGTGGTATATGGATGGTAGATAAAGGTATTTGTAATCTGAAAATATAAAAACAGCAAGGTAACTAATGATAAAAGTGAGTGTAAACGGTATTGCAATGCTAGGAAACAAGGCCTAGGGTTCATACTTTCGCTAGTGTAAGTTCCCTCAACAATGATAACATAATTGGATCACATAACTATCCCTCAACATGCAACAAAGAGTCACTCCAAAGTCACTTATAGTGGAGAACGAACGAAGATATTATGGTAGGGTACGAAACCACCTCAAAGTTATTCTTTCCAATCAATCCGTTGGGCTATTCCTATAAGTGTCACAAACAGCCCTAGAGTTCGTACTAGAATAACACCTTAAGACACAAACCAACCAAAACCCAATGTCACCTAGATACTCCAATGTCACCTCAAGTATCCTTGGGTATGATTATACGATATGCATCACACAATCTCAGATTCATCTATCCAACCAACACATAGAACCTCAAAGAGTGCCCCAAAGTTCCTACTGGATAATCACGATGAAAACTTGTGCCAACCCCTATGCATAGGTTCATGGGCGGAACCCGCAAGTTGATCACCAAAACATACATCAAGTGAATCACGTGGTATCCCATTGTCACCACAAATACGCATGGCAAGACATACATCAAGTGTTCTCAAATCTTTAAAGACTCAATCCGATAAGATAACTTCAAAGGGGAAACTCAATCCATTACAAGAGAGTAGAGGGGGGGAGAAAACATCATAGGATCCAAATATATTAGCAAAGCTCGTGATACATCAAGATCGTATCACCTCAAGAACACGAGAGAGAGAGAGAGAGAGAGAGAGATCAAACACATAGCTACTGGTACATACGCTCAGCCCCGAGGGAGAACTACTCCCTCCTCGTCACGGAGAGCACCGGGATGATGAAGATGGCCAGCGGAGAAGGATTCCCCCTCCGACAGGGCGCCGGAACGGGTCTAGATTGGCTTTCGGTGGCTACAGAGGCTTCTGGCAGCAGAACTCCCGATCTATTGTCTGTTCTAGAATTTTTAGGGTACGTGAGTATATATGGGTGCAGGAAGTACGTCGGTGGAGCTTCGAGGCCCCCACGAGGCAGGGGGCGCGCCCTAGGGGGGGCCCACCCTCTTAAGCACCTCCCTTGGCTCCTGGCGTGGGGTCCAAGTCCATCCGGTAGCTTTCCTTCCAAAAATAAATTCTCCAGTTGATTTCGTTCCGTTTCGACTCCGTTTGATATTCCTTTTCTTCAAAACACTGAAATAGGCAAAAAAAGCAATTCTGGGCTGGGCCTCCGGTTAATCGGTTAGTCCCAAAAATAATATAAAAGTGGAAAATAAAGCCCAATATTGCCCAAAACAGTAGATAACATAGCATGGAGCAATAAAAAATTATAGATACGTTGGAGACGTATCAACATCTTTCTTCTTTTGCATGTCACACAAATCAACGAAGCTATTTAGATGGGTAGCGATATCTTCACTAGGAAGGCCGGAAAATGGATCTTTCATGACAAGATTCAACAAAGCAGTATTAATTTCACAAGATTTAGCATCGGTAAGAGGAGCAATCGGAGTGCTAATAAAATCATTGTTGTTGGTATTGGTGAAGTCACACAATTTAGTATTATCTTGAGCCATCGTGACAAGCAAGCAAACTAACACACAAGCAAACAAAAAGAAAGCGGGCAAAAAGAGGCAACTAGAGAAAGAGAGGGAGGATAGAGAGAGAGGGCGAATAAAACGGCAAGGGTGAAGTGGGGGAGAGGAAAACGAGAGGCAAATGGCAAATAATGTAATGCAGGAGATAAGGGTATGTGATGGGTACTTGGTATGTTGACTTTTGTGCAGACCTCCCCGGCAACGGCGCCAGAAATTCTTCTTGCTACCTCTTGAGCACTAAGTTGGTTTTCCCCGAAGAGGAAGGGATGATGCAGCAAAGTAGCATAAGTATTTCCCTCAGTTTTTGAGAACCAAGGTATCAATCCAGTAGGAGGCTACGCGCGAGTCCCTCGTACCTGCACAAAACAAATAAATCCTCACAACCAACGCAAATAGGGGTTGTCAATTCCTATAAGGTCACTTACGAGAGTGAGATCTAATAGATATGATAAGATAATATTTTTGGTATTTTTATGATAAAGATGCAAAGTAAAATAAAGGCAAAGTAAATAACAAAGGAAATAACTAAGTAGTAGGAGATTAATATGATAAAGATAGACCCGGGGGCCATAGGTTTCACTAGTGGCTTCTCTCGAGAGCATAAGTATTCTACGGTGGGTGAACAAATTACTGTTGAGCAATTGACAGAATTGAGCATAGTTATGAGAATATCTAGGTATGATCATGTATATAGGCATCACGTCCGAGACAAGTAGACCGACTCCTGCCTGCATCTACTACTATTACTCCACTCATCGACCGCTATCCAGCATGCATCTAGAGTATTAAGTTAAAAACAGAGTAACGCCTTAAGCAAGATGCCATGATGTAGAGGGATAGACTCATGCAATATGAAGAAAACCCCATTTTGTTATCCTCGATGGCAACAATACAATACGTGCCTTGCTGCCCCTACTGTCACTGGGAAAGGACACCGCAAGATTGAACCCAAAACTAAGCACTTCTCCCATTGCAAGAAAGATCTATCTAGTAGGCCAAACCAAACTGATAATTCGAAGAGACTTGCAAAGATAACCAATCATACATAAAAGAATTCAGAGAAGATTCAAATATTATTCATAGATATACTTGATCATAAACCCACAATTCATCGGCCTCAACAAACACACCGCAAAAAGAAGATTACATCGAATAGTTCTCCACAAGAGAGGGGGAGAACATTGTATTGAGATCCAAAAAGAGAGAAGAAGCCATCTAGCTAATAACTATGGACCCGTAGGTTTGAGATAAACTACTCACACTTCATCGGAAAGGCTATGGTGTTGATGTAGAAGCCCTCTGTGATCGATGCCCCCTCCGGTGGAGCTCCGGAACAGGCCCCAAGATGGGATCTCGTTGATACAGAAAGTTGCGGTGGTGGAATTAGGTTTTTGGCTCCGTATCTGATCGTTTGGGGGTACGTAGGTATATATAGGAGGAAGGAGTACGTCGGTGGAGCAACACGGGGCCCATGAGGGTGGAGGGCGCGCCTGGGGGGTAGGCGCGCCCCCTACCTCGTGGCCTCCTGTTTCTTTTCTTGACGTAGGGTCCAAGTCTCCCTGATCATAATCTTCCTAAAAATCATGTTCCCGAAGGTTTCATTCCGTTTGGACTCCGTTTGATATTCCTTTTTTTCGAAACCCTAAAACAGGCAAAAAACAGCAATTCTGGGCTGGGCCTCCTGTTAATACGTTAGTCCCAAAAATAATATAAAAGTGGATAATAAATCCCAATAATGTCCAAAATAGTAGATAATATAGCATGGAGCAATCAAAAATTATAGATACGTCGGAGACGTATCACCCATCTTCTGGAATAACGTGTCTTTTGCCTTGGAAAAAATGATAAGAAAGTTTTCGGGTTGAAGCGCCGCCGTCTTGAGGCGGAACCTTGGCGGAACCAATGTAGGGCTCTGGCGGAGCTATTCTGCCGGGGAAACATCCCTCTGAGAGGAGGAAATCGTCACCATCATCATCACCATCGATCCTCTCATCGGGAGGGGGTCAATCTCCATCAACATCTTCACCAACACCATCTCCTCTCAAACCCTAGTTCATCTCTTGTATCTGATCTTTGTCTCAAAACCTTAGATTGGTACCTGTGGGTTGCTAGTAGTGTTGATTACTCCTTGTAGTTGATGCTAGTTGGTTTATTCGGTGGAAGATTATATGTTCAGATCCTTTATGCACATTAATACCCCTCTAATTATGAACATGAATATGATTTGTGAGTAGTTACGTTTGTTCCTGAGGACATGGGAGAAGTCTTGTTATAAGTAGTCATGTGAATTTGGTATTCGTTCGATATTTTGATGAGATGTATGTTGTCTTTCCTGTAGTGGTGTTATGTGAACGTCGACTACATGACACTTCACCATTGTTTGGGCCTATGGGAAGGCATTGGGAAGTAATAAGTAGATGATGGGTTGCTAGAGTGACAGAAGTTTAAACCCTAGTTTATGCGTTGCTTCGTAAGGGGCTGATTTGGATCCATATGTTTCATGCTTTGGTTAGGTTTACCTTAATTCTTCTTTCGTAGTTGCGGATGCATGCGAGGGGGTTAATCATAAGTGGGATGCTTGTCCAAGGAAGGGCAGTACCCAAGCACCAGTCCACCCACATATCAAATTATCAAAGTAACGAACGCAAATCATATGAGCATGATGAATACTAGCTTGACGATATTTCCCATGTGTCCTCGGGAGCACTTTCCTTTATATAAGAGTTTGTCCAAGCTTGTCCTTTGCTACAAAAAGGATTGGGCCACCTTGCTGCACCTTGTTTACTTTTGTTACTTGTTACCCGTTACGTAGTACCTTATCACAAAACTATCTGTTACCGATAATTTCATTGCTTGCAGAGAATACCTTACTGAAAACTGCTTGTCATTTCCTTCCGCTCCTTGTTGGGTTCGACACTCTTACTTATCGAAAGGACTATGATAGATCCCCTATACTTGTGGGTCATCAAGACTCTTCTCTGGCATCGTTGCCGGGAGTGAAGCGCCTTTGGTAGGTGGAATTTGGTAAGGAAAAATTTATATTGTGTGCTGAAATTTACTGTCACTTGTTACTATGGAAAATAATCCTTTGAGGGGCTTGTTCGGGGTATCTTCACCCCGACCAGTAGAGAAAAGAGTTTCTCCTCAACCTACTGAACCTACTGAAAATGTTTACTTTGAAATTGCTTCGGGTATGATAGAGAAAATGCTAGCTAATCCTTTTACAGGAGATGGAACATTACATCCTGATATGCACCTAATCTATGTGGATGAAGTCTGTGGATTATTTAAGCTTGCAGGTATGCCCGAGGATGTTATCAAGAAGAATGACTTCCCTTTATCTTTGAACGGAAAGGCATTGACATGGTTTAGGCTATGTGATGATATTGGATCATGGAACTACAACCGATTGAAATTGGAATTTCATCCGAAGTTTTATCCTATGCATCTGGTTCATCGTGATCGTAATTATATATATAATTTTTGGCCTCGCGAAGGAGAAAGTATCGCTCAAGCTCGGAGGAGGCTTAAGTCAATGTTATATTCATGCCCCAATCATGTGCTCTCAAGAGAAATTATTATTCAAAAATTTTATGCTCGACTTTCTCTCAATAATCGCTCCATGCTCGATACTTATTGTACTGGTTCTTTTATGATGAAGACTATTGAATTCAGATGGGATTTATTGGAAAGAATTAAACGCAACTATGAAGATTGGGAACTTGACGAGGGTAAGGAGTCAGGTATAACACCTAAGTTTGATTGTGTCAAATCTTTTATGGATACCGATGCTTTTCGTGAATTTAGCACTGAATATGGACTTGACTCTGAGATAGTAGCTTCTTTCTGTGAATCATTTGCTACTCATGTTGATCTCCCTAAGGAGAAGTGTTTTAAATATCACCCCCATTTAAGTAAAAGTAGTTGAACCTATTAAAGTTGAAGAAAAGGCTATCACTTATAATGTTGATCCTATTGTTCCTACCGCTTATATTGAGAAACCACCTTTCTCTGTTAGAATAAAGGATCACGCTAAAGCTTCAACTGTGGTTCATAAGAGTAATGCTAGAACACCTACACCCTCTGAGAAAATTAAAGTTGAACCTAGTATTGCTATGGTTAAGGATCTCTTGGTCGATAATATTGATGTGCATGTTATTTACTTCTGTGATGAAGCTGCTAGAATTGCTAGACCCGATAATAAAAATAAACATAGACCTGTTGTTGGCATGCTCGTTGTTTCTGTTAAAATAGGAGATCACTGTTATCATGGCTTATGTGATATGGGTGCTAGTGTCAGTGCAATACCTTATACTTTATATAAAGAAACTATGCAAGATATTGCACCTGCTGAGATAGAAGATATTGATGTTACTATTAAGCTTGCCAATAGAGATACTATTTCACCAGTTGGGATTGTTAGAGATGTTGGAGTCTTGTGTGGGAAAGTTAAATATCCTACTGATTTTCTTGTTCTTGCTTCCCCACAAGATGACTTTTGTCCCATTATATTTGGTAGACCCTTCTTGAATACTGTTAATGCTAAGATAAATTGCGAAAAGGATATTGTTACTGTTGCTTTAGGGGATATGTCTCATGATTTTAATTTGCTAAATTTCGTAGACAACCCCATGATAAATAATTGACTAGTAAAGATGAAATTATTGGTCTTGCTTCTATTGTCGTGCCTCCTAATGATCCTTTAGAACAATATTTGCTAGACCATGAAAATGGTATGTTTATGAATCAAAGAAGGGAAATAGATGAAGTATTCTTTACCTATTTTGAAACACAGCTTGCTTGTTGAAATTCTAGGGGATCCTCCTCCACCCAAGGGTGACCCCATGTTTGAGCTTAAACCATTACCTGATACTCATAAATATGCTTATCTTGATGAAAAGAAGATATATCCTATTATTATTAGTGCTAACCTTTCAGAGCAGGAAGAAGAGAAATTATTGAAAACTCTGAAGAAGGACCATGCTACTGTTGGATATACTCTTGATGATCTTAAGGGCATTAGTCCCACTCTATGCCAGCACAAAATAAAATTGGAGAAATACACTAAACCGGTTGTTGATCACCAACGATGGTTAAATCCTAAGATGAAAGAAGTGGTAATAAATGAAATACTAAAGCTTCTGGAGGCAGGTATAATTTATCATGTTGCTGATAGTCAATGGGTAAGTCCTGTCCATTGTGTCCCTAAGAAGGGAGGTATTACTGTTGTTCCTAGTGATAAAGATGAATTGATCCCACAAAGAATTGTTACAAGTTATAGAATGGTAATTGATTCCCGCAAATTAAATAAAGCTACTAGAAAGGATCATTACCCTATACCTTTTATTGATCAAATGCTAGAATGATTATCCAAACATACACATTTTTGCTTTCTAGACGGTTATTATGGTTTCTCTCAAATACCTGTGTCGAAAGAGGATTAGGAAAAGACCACTTTTACTTGCCCTTTCGGTACCTTTGCTTATAGACATATGCCTTTTGGTTTATGTAATGCACCTGCTACCTTTCAAGGATGTATGACTGCTATATTCTCTGACTTTTGTGAAAAGATTGTTGAGGTTTTCATGGATGATTTCTCCGTGTATGAAACTTCTTTTGATGATTGCTTAAGCAACCTTGATCGACTTCTGCAGAGATGTGAAGAAACTAATCTTGTCTTGAATTGGGAGAAGTGCCACTTTATGGTTAATGAAGGTATTGTCTTGGGGCATAAAATTTATTAAAGAGATATTGAAGTTGATAAAGCTAAAGTTGATGCTATTGAAAAGATGTTGTGTCCTAAGGACATTAAAGGTATAATAAGTTTCATTGGTCATGCCGGTTTTTATAGGAGGTTCATTAAAGACTTCTCAAAAATTTCTAGGACTCTGACTAATCTCTTACAAAAAGATGTTCTTTTTGTCTTTGATGATGATTGTGTAGAAGCATTTGAAATACTTAAGAAAGCCTTGATTTCTTCACCTATTGTTCAGCCACCTGATTGGAATTTACCCTTTGAAATTATGTGTGATGCTAGTGATTATGCTCTAGGTGCTGTTCTACGACAAAGAGTTGATAAGAAATTAAATGTTATCCAATATGCTAGTAATACTCTAGACAGTTCCCAAAGAAATTATGCTACTATTGAAAAAGAATTTTTAGTGGTTGTATTTGCTTGTGATAAATTCAGACCTTATATTGTCGATTCTAAAGTAACTGTTCACACTGATCATGCTGCTATTAAATACCTTACGGAAAAGAAAGATGCTCAATCTAGACTTATCAGATGGGTTCTCTTGCTACAAGAATTTAATTTGCATATTATTGATAGGAAGGGAGCTGAGAACCCCATTGTAGACAACTTGTCTAGGTTAGAAAATGTTCTTGATGACCCACTCCCTATTGATGATAGTTTTCCTGATGAACAATTAGCTGTCATAAATGCTTCTCGTACTGCCCCATGGTATACTGATTATGCTAATTACATTGTTGCTAAATTTATACCACCTAGTTTCATATACCAGCAAAATAAAAAGTTTTTCTATGATTTAAGACATTACTTCTGGGATGACCCACACATTTATAAAGAAGGAGTAGATGGTGTTATTAGACGTTGTGTACCTGAGCATGAACATGAATAGATCCTACGCAAGTGTCACTCCGAGGCTTATGGAGGACACCACGCTGGAGATAGAACTGCACATAAGGTATTGCAATCCGGTTTTTATTGGCATACTCTTTTCAAAGATGCCTGTAAGTTTGTCTTGTCTTGTGATGAATGTCAAAGAATTGGTAATATTGGTAGACGTCAAGAAATGCCTATGAACTATTCACTTGTTATTGAACCATTTGATGTTTGGGGCTTTGATTATATGGGACCGTTTCCTTCCTCTAATGGGTATACACATATTTTAGTTGCTGTTGATTACGTTACTAAGTGGGTAGAAGCTATTCCAACTAGTAGTGCTGATCATAACACCTCTATTAAGATGCTTAAAGAAGTTATTTTTCCTAGGTTTGGAGTCCCTAGATACTTAATGGCTGATGGTGGTTCACATTTTATTCATGGTGCTTTTCGTAAAATGCTTGCTAAGTATGATGTTAATCATAGAATTGCATCTCCATACCACCCACAGTCTAGTGGTCAAGTAGAACTGAGTAATCAAGAGACTAAATTAATTTTGCAAAATACTGTTAATAGATCTAGAAAGAATTGGTCCAAGAAACTTGATGATGCATTATGGGCCTATAGAACTGCATATAAAAATCCTATGGGTATGTCTCCGTATAAAATGGTTTATGGAAAAGCATGTCGCTTACCTCTCAAACTAGAACATAAGGCATATTGGGCCATTAAAGAGCTCAATTATGATTTCAAACTTGCCGGTGAGAAGAGACAATTTGACATTAGCTCACTTGATGAGTGGAGAACCCAGGCCTATGAGAATGCAAAACTGTTTAAAGAAAAAGTTAAAAGATGGCATGACAAAAGGATACAAAAGCGTGAGTTTAATGTAGGTGATTGTGTTCTGTTATACAACTCTCGTTTAAGATTTTTTGCAGGAAAACTCCTCTCTAAATGGGAAGATCCTTACGTTATCGAGGAGGTCTATCGTTCCGGTGCCATAAAAATTAACAACTTCGAAGTCACAAAGCCAAAGGTGGTGAACGATCAAAGAATCAAACATTATATCTCAGGTAATCCCATAATTTTTGAAACCAATGTTATTGACACCGTAACCCCGGAGGAGTCCATAAGGGACACTTTACAGAATGTTTCAGATGCCGAAAAGGAATAGGTATGTGGTACGGTAAGTAAACCGACTCCAAAACAGTTATAATAGCAAATTTTCTTTGTTTTGGAATATTTATGAAAATAGGAAAATAAGAAGTAGTCCGAAAGGGACACGAGGCATCCACGAGGGTGGAGGGTGCGCCCCCTGCCTCGTGGGCACCTCGTGTGCCCTCCGGACTCCGCTTTCTTGCATGATACTTCTTTTGGTCGGTAAAAAATCATTATATAATCTCCCGAAGGTTTTGACCACCGTACCACGGCAAAATCCCCTGTTTTCTGCCAGAGTTTCAAGGACAAGCATTATGTCGTCCTCCTCCTCCAACAATGCAGACGACGATGCTTGGTTGATGCAGATGGAACTTAGAAGGGAGGATGCCTAGGGAGCCATGATGGAGGAGGATGAATGGGATTCTCTTGAGGAACAACCTCCGGCTTCGGAGAGGGGTACTTTGGCGGGCATCTCCACTATTCTAAATCCCCATCAAGAAATAGAAGCTACAAACAATCATGGAAGCCAAGAGGTTCGAGAAGGGCTTCCCCCTAGGAGGCCCTTACACAGGTTACATCGGAACAATTTTCACAATTTGGTTCAGAATTACGGAGTAGAGAACTCCCCTCGTACATATATACCCTCCAATTGGGACATATCCTGTCCAAACGAAAGCAATGCAGGAAAGAGTTCTTGGGGGCATGCAAATAAGCATCTTGTGGAGGAAATTCAGAAGAATGCAAATATGCTCCAGCATGTGCTCCAAGAACTGCAAGTTCTGAAGGGTGCATTATTGAAGCTGACTACATCATCAACAACTCCATCATCACCACCTCCGAAGAAAGAGACATAAATACATGGGTATGGGCAATCCCCTTGGCAACTGCCAATCTTGGGGGAGGTGCCCCGGTATCGTATCACCATCACACTTCTATCTTTACCGTTTTTCTTAGTTCGATCCTTTTGGTTATATCTTGATCTAGTAGAATAAAGTTTAGTATGATCTAGCTTTGAGTTTTTGTGTTGATCCTTATCTATGTAATCGAGTCCGTGAGCTATATATAATAAATATTAGTCTTGAGTCGAGGGCTAGTTATCTTTCTATGATCTTGAGGGAATAAAAGAAAAAAGAAAGAATAAAAAGAAATAAAGAGATCATATTGATCTTATGGAGAGTAATGACTTCACATATAAAGAGTATGATGAATAAAAGTTGTTGAGAGTTGTCAAACATAGTTTTGGTCATCGTTGCAATTAATAGGAAGTAATAAAGAACGAGAGGTTTTCACATATAAATATACTATCTTGGACATCTTTTATGATTGTGAGCACTCATTAAAATATGACATGCTAAAAAGTTGATGTTGGACAAGGAAGACAGCGTAATGGGTTATGTTTTCTTATATCCAAAATAAATTATATTGTCATGGATCATCCAACATGTTGAGCTTGCCTTTCCCCCTCATGCTAGCCAAATTCTTTGCACCAAGTAGAGATATTACTTGTGCTTCCAAATATCCTTAAACCCAGTTTTGCCATGAGAGTCCACCATATCTACCTATGGATTGAATAAGATCCTTCAAGTAAGTTGTCATTGTTGCAAGCAATAAAGATTTCTATCTAAATATGTATGATCTATTAGTGTGGAGAAAATAAGCTTTATACGAGCTTGTGATATGGAAGAAATAAAAGCGACAGACTGCATAATAAAGGTCCCTATCACAAGTGGCAATATAAAGTGATGTTCTTTTGCATTAAGATTTTGTGCATCCAACCATAAAAGCACATGACAACCTCTTCTTCCCTCTGCGAAGGGCCTATCTTTTATGTTATCTTATACCTTATACAAAAGTCATGGTGATCTTCACCTTTCCTTTTTACACTTTATCCTTTGGCAAGCACTATGTGTTGGAAAGATCCTGATATATATATATATATATATGTATATATATATATATATCCAATTGGATGTGGGTTTTCATAAAGCATTATTGTTGACATTACCCTTGAGGTAAAAGGTTGGGAGGAGAAACTATAAGCCCCTATCTTTCTCTGTGTCCGATTAAAACTTCATACCCATAAGTATTGCGTGAGTGTTAGCAATTGTGGAAGACTAAATTATAGTTGAGTCTGTGGACTTGCTGAAAAGCTCTTATATTGACTCTTTCCGATGTTATGATAAATTGCAATTGCTTCAATGACTGATATTATAGTTTGCTAATTTCTCAATGAAGTTTCTGATTCATACTTGACATTGCGAACAGATTGTTACTTTAGCATAAGAAATCATATGACTATATATATATATATGTTGCTATTCGAAGAAAGATCATGATGCCCTCATGTCCGTATTTTATTTTATCGACACCTCTATCTCTAAACATGTGGACATATCTTTCGATATCGGCTTTCGCTTGAGGACAAGCGAGGTCTAAGCTTGGGGAGTTGATACGTCCATTTTGCATCATGCTTTCATATTGATATTTATTGCATTATGGGCTGTTATTACCCATTATGTCACAATACTTATGCCTTTTCTCTCTTATTTTACAAGGTTTACATGAAGAGGGAGAATGCCGGCAGCTGGAATTCTGGGCTAGAAAAGGAGCAAATATTAGAGACCTATTCTGCACAACTCTAAAAGTCCTGAAACTCCATGAAAGTCAGTTTTGGAATATATAAAAAATATTGGGTGAAGGAAGCATGAGAGTGGGGCCACCCACTGTCCACGAGGGTGGAGGGCGTGCCCTACCCCCTGCCTCGTGGGCCACCTAGAAGCCCCCCGATGCCCATCTTCTGGTATAAGGTGTCTTTTGCCATGGAAAAAATGATAAGAAAGTTTTCAGGACGAAGTGCCTCCGTCTCGAGGCGGAACCAATCTAGGGCTCTGGCGGAGCTGTTCTGCCGGGGAAACATCCCTTCGGGAGGGGAAAATCGTCACCATCGTCATCACCATCGATCCTCTCATCGGGAGGGGGTTAATCTCCATCAACATCTTCACCAGCACCATCTCCTCTCAAACCCTAGTTCATCTCTTGTATCCGATCTTTGTCTCAAAACCTCAGATTGGTACCTGTGGGTTGCTAGTAGTGTTGATTACTCCTTGTAGTTGATGCTAGTTGGTTTATTTGGTGGAAGATTATATGTTCAGATCCTTTATGCACATTAATACCCCTCTGATTATGAACATGAATATGATTTGTGAGTAGTTACGTTTGTTCCTGAGGACATGGGAGAAGTCTTGTTATAAGTAGTCACGTGAATTTGGTATTCGTTCGATATTTTGATGAGATGTATGTTGTCTTTCCTCTAGTGGTGTTATGTGGACGTTGACTACATGAAACTTCACCATTGTTTGGGCCTAGGGGAAGGCATTGAGAAGTAATAAGTAGATGATGGGTTGCTAGAGTGACAGAAGCTTAAACCCTAGTTTATGCGTTGCTTCGTAAGGGGTTGATTTGGATCCATATGTTTCATGCTATGGTTAGGTTTACCTTAATTCTTCTTTCGTAGTTGCAGATGCTTTCAAGGGGGGTTAATCATAAGTGGGATTCTTGTCCAAGGAAGGGCAGTACCGAAGCACCGGTCCACCCACATATCAAATTATCAAAGTAACGAACGCGAATCATATGAAGATGATGAAAACTAGCTTGACGATAATTCCCATGTGTCCTCGGGAGCGCTTTCCTTTATATAAGAGTTTGTCCAGGCTTGTCCTTTGCTACAAAAAGGATTGGTCCACCTTGCTGCACCTTGTTTACTTTTGTTACTTGTTACCCGTTACGAATTACCCTCTCACAAAACTATCTGTTACCGATAATTTCAGTGCTTACAGAGAATACCTTACTGAAAACTGCCTGTCATTTCCTTCTGCTCCTTGTTGGGTTCGACACTCTTACTTATCGAAAGGACTACAATAGATCCCCTATACTTGTGGGTCATCAGCAATCCGTGAAGGCAGGTCTTACCTACTTGAACCGTCGAATCTGGGCAAGTGGATCCAGCTGAAGCCAGAGTCCAGCAGTGGTCGGGAACACCCTCCGCGACCGCCAGCCCAATGCACCACTGCGATAGGGCCTCACCACCAGGAACTCGACGGAGGTAGTCCGCACCGCCCCACACCCACCATGGGTCGCACCACCAACAGGGAAAGCCATGGCCGATGACATAGGGGGCGAATCGTTCGGACAAGATCCAGATGCGCTGCTGAAAGAGCATGGTGCCTCCATGTGTGGTTTTCGTAACTGATGACAATCCCTATGTACTAACGGTTACCTTGAGTTATATTTGAAGAATTTGATGATAGGCTTTGCTTGAAGACGATCTGTTGGTTTCAAGGTTATTAGAAGAAGATCACGTGTTGACCAAGGTGCTTTTCAAGGAGTTATCCAAAGATTGGTCATAAAGAAGATAAGTGATACATCTCCAACGTATCTATATTTTTTGACTGTTCTACGCAATTATATTATCAATCTTGAATGTTTTATATGCATTATTATGCTATTTTATATCATTTTTTGGGACTAACCTATTAACCTAGTGCCCAGTGCCAGTTGTAGTTTTTTCGTTGTTTTTGCCTTCACAGGAAATCAATACCAAATAGTGTCCAAATGGAATGGAACTTTTTGATGATTTTTCTTGGACAATAAGACACCCAGGAAGCTTCGGGAGGATGCCACAAGGTCCACAAGATGGCCACAAGCTCCGAGGGCGTGCCCCAGGGGGCACGCTCCCCAAGCTTGTGGGCCCCTCGTGGCACTTCCAACCCTAATTTTTCTTCTATAAATACCCAAATATTACCCAGAGACCAGAGGGCACACCAAAAATACTTTTCCGCCGCCGCAAGCTTCTGTTCTTGTGAGATCCCATCTTGGGGCCATTTCCGGTACTCCACAGGAGGGGGATTTGATCACAGAGGGCTTATACATCAACCTTGCTGACCTTACGATGATGTGTGAGTAGTTTACCACAGACCTTCGGGTCCATAGCTAGTAGCTAGATGGCTTCTTCTCTCTCTCTCTCTCTCTCTCTCTCTCTCTCTCTCTCTCTCTCTTTGATCTTCAATACAATGTTCTTGTCGATGTTCTTGGAGATCTATTCGATGTAATCTTCTTTTGCAGTGCATTTGTTGAGATCCGATGAATTATGGGTTTATGTTCAGATTATGTATGAATATTATTTGAGTCTTCTCTGAACTCTTTTATGCATGATTTATATAGCTTTGTATTTCTCTCCGATCCACTTATTTGGTTTGGCCAACTAGATTGATTTTTCTTGCAATGAGAGAGGTGCTTTGTAATGGATTCAATCTTGCGGTGCTCAATCTGAGTGACAGAAGGGCACATGACACGTATTTGTATTGTTGCCATTAAGGATAAAAAGATGATTTTTTTCATATTGATTGGATCTATCCCTCTACATCATGTCATCTTGCTTAAGGCGTTACTCCATTCTTGTTAAATGTTAACTTAATACACTAGATGCATGCTAGATAGTGGTCAATGTGTGGAGTAATAGTAGTAGATGCAGGCAAGAGTCGGTCTACTTGTCTCGGACGTGATACCTATATACATGAGCATTGCCTTAGATGTCTACATGATTATTCGCTTTTCTATCAATTGCTCAACATTAATTTGTTTACCCATCATATGTTTTCTTTCACGAGAGAAGCCTCTAGTGAAAACTATGGCACCCGGGTCTATCTTTTATCGTATTATTTTTCAGATCTATAAAATCAAAAACCCAAAAATACCTTGATGAAATTTATTTACTTTTATCTTATTTTGCACTTTTACTTATCTTTTATATCTATCACTATCATATCTCATCCTTGCGAGTAATCGTGAAGGGATTGACAACCCCTTCATCATGTTGGGTGCAAGTATTTGTTTGTTTGTGTAGGTGCTATTATTGTAGACTTGTGTGTTCCTGTTGGGGAACGTTGCAAGGAAAACATTTTTTTTATATGCACACACATGATCTATCCATGGAGATGCATAGCTACGAGAGGGGAGAGTGTGTCTATGTACCCTCGTAGACCGTAAAGTGGAGGTGTTTATCAATGCGGTTGATGTAGTCGAACACCTTCGCTATCCAGCCGATCAAGTACCGAATGTACGACACCTCTGCGTTCAGCACACGTTCAGCTTGATGACTTCCTTGCCTTCTTGATCCAGCAAGATGGGCGAAGTAGTAGATGAGTTCTGGCAGCACGACGGCGTGGTGACGGTGGTGGTGAACTTGTTCTCGCAGGGCTTCTTTGTGCACTGCGGGAAAAATGGACGGAGGGTGAAACTATGGAGAGGGGCGCCCCACATGGCTAAGAGATTGTCGTGGCCCTGTGTGGCTCCCACTCCCTCATATATATATATATAGCAGTCCACACACACACTCTCTCTATATATAGAGAGAGAGTGTGAGAGAGAGGCAACGAGGAGGCTGTAGGGCATGGCTCGTTGCAAACGCAATGAATATGATGTCCATGACATGGTATTAGTGCTGGTCAGAGAAACAAAACAAAACACTGATGAATAGTATTGCACATTTGGCTAAAATGAGTGTCTGTTGTTCTGCCAACATCGAAAAAAGGTCCGGCATAGTCTGGAACTCTTTGTGTCAAACGGTGCCGTCTGGCCAGGAAAACACATAGGCATGTGGACTAGACTACAACTAGGCTATGGACCACCAAGCTAAAAGAGGAAATATGAGAGAGCTGCGGAAAATCATTTAATTCAAAGATGGAAAGAGACAAAGCTTGCCTGGAACAGATCCACATGTTGGATGGACGGCTTTGATTGTAGAGAGCATGGACTTACACATTACATAGACTTTTGTCTCTCTCTCTCTATCTCTTCTCTCTCTCTTTCTCTCTCTCTCTATATATAAACACTATTCTGATCACGGGATCAGAATAATATTCTGATCACAACCTGACCTACCCCGCTAGTAGTACGTTGAACTTCCCTGTGAACGAGGTTGAACATCCACCAACATTGCCCAAATGGGGCTTGCGATATACCCTTGGAAAGCTATGGACACCAATATCATGACCCAACTTAAATTTTTGGCAAAATATAAGCGGTTTAAGAGCAGTTTTGAAAACCGTTTTTTCTTCGCACAAAAACGTGAATCGTATTTTCGATCGCATTTCTAAACCTTTGTCGGAATGAGGCATATAATATGGTGTTGGAAAGCTGCTGCAAAACCTCTCCTTCCACATGTTGAAAGTTTTCTCTAATTCCCTATGGTTAAAGAGTAATTTGAAAAAACATAAAATTTCGTAAACCGAACAGCTGAGTTCGTTTTTCGATGTCATTTCTAAACGGCTAATCTAATGGAGGCATATCATACGGCGTTTGAAAGCTTATGAAAATGCGCTACTTTTTCATCTGGAAAGTTTTTTCCTAATTTTGAATGGTTTAAGAGTAATTTAGAAAATGGTCCAAGTCCTACCGAGTTCATATTTTCGAGCTAATTTTTTAACTGTGCATCCGGATGCAGCAAATGATATGGCGTTGGAAAGCTTGGACAAATGAGAAACTTTTTGGTATGTATTGTTTCTCCCAATTCTTTACGGTTTTAAGTCAGTTTCGAAAATGGCGAAAAATGTATTTTCACCGTAATTTCTACAAACTTTATCGGAATGGGGCAAATAATATACCGCTGAAAAGCTACGGAAAATGCAAAACTTTTTCATGTTGATGGTTTTCTCTGATTCCTAGCCGTTTTCAAGTAATTTCGAAAACGGCGGGATCATGCGTTCAACCTTTATCGCGAAACAGATTCTTCGAAAATGCACCGCGTGAAGAACCTGAACTTCTCGGCGCGTGTACCTGAACTTCACTCTGTTTTTCACGTGATTTTTTTGATCGTAGGTCTCCATCCACTGCTCGTAACTCTCCATCCACTCACCGGAATTGAGCAAGTGATATACCAGTGGAAAGCTGCTGTAAGCACATAACTTTCCCGTGTTGATCATTTTTTCATACTCGTGATGATTTTAAAAGTTTTTCATCTGAAATTCATTCAGCGTAGTAGTTGAACTTCATGCTGTTTCACGTTGAACTTCCGTGACGTATTTTCATTTGTAATTTTCTCATCCATTCGTTAGTGTTACACAAATGCTACTCCTTTTGTACAGACCCCTCTCACAATAATTTTTTTAACTTTCTCCGACCGAGGACTTGAAACTTACACAAATGATATTCCTGTAGTTCTGAGGTAAATTAAAAAAATGGTGAGATCATGATTTCTGCGTTCATCGCAAACGGAAATGCACTGCGTGAAGTAGTTGAACTTCACGGGCATGTCTGTTTGAACCTCACTCTATTTTTAACGTGCTGTTTTTTGCACTGTGTGAAGTAGTTGAACTATTGGGGCATGTCTGTTTAACTTCACTCTGTTTTACTTTATTGTATTTTTATTATACGAAACACACACCATGCAGTACGTGAACTTCTGGTTATTATCATTTTGAACTTCTCTCTGGTTTGAGAGAATTATTTTAAAACCCAAAAAACAACATATTTTTTTACGTATTTTGGACATCTAAATACATGGTGAACCTCTCTCACAAGAATTTTTTGAACTTTTCCTCACCGAGCACTTGAACTTCTAGCAACCATTTTTTCGTTTATGGGTTGTTTTTAAAAGTACAAAAAATGGCGTTGTGTTTTTCATTTTTCGAATAGGTAAATCCTAGGTTTTAATAAACTCCGAACTTCTCTATTATTTCAATATGAACTTCACCTTTTTATATTTTTGAGTAAAGAATTGTATTCGATTTTTATACGGAAAAAATCGAACATGGAAATACAAGGTGAACCTCTCTCTCAAGAATTTTTGAACTTCTCCGCACACAACACTTGAACTTCTTTCAACAAACCTTTTAGGCTTTTATTTTTCTGTACATTTTATTCTCACCTGAAATGCATTCCTTGCAGTAGTTGAACTTCTCGTTGTTTTCACCTTGAATTTCTGTCACGTAATTTTGTTCAGCCTCTCTCATAAGAATTTTTGAACTTTCTCGGGCCGAGCACTTGAACTTCTAGCAACAAAACTTTTAGCCTTTGCTTTTTCATTATTTTTTTAATATGAAATGTACACCGTGTAGTACGTGAACTTCTGGCAGTTATCAATCTGAACTTTTGAGATCATGCCTTCTACCTTCATCGCAAAACAAAGTCTCCGAAAATGCACTGCGTGAAGAGGTTGAACTTCTGGAGCAGTTCTGTTTGAACTTCTCTCTATTTTTTCACTGTTGTTTTTTGCCCCTAACTCCCCAACTACTTACCGGAATTGAGCAAATGATATACCTGTGGAAAGCTGTTGAAAACACGCAAATTCCCCGTGTTGATAGCTTTTTCTCGCGAAGTTTGAACTTGTAGTTTTTCTAGAAAAATGGGGAAAATCTTTTTAAATCTTTTTTGTGTTTCCTATTTTTAATTTGAACTTCTTAGTTTTATTCTTAAGTAACGAGGAAAGTCGAGTTTTTTTGAACTTCTTTGTTTTAAAATTTTGAACTTCTTTGGTTTTATTTTTTAATAATGTGGAAAAATCAATTTTTTTATAGACATCGAACTTCACCATTTTTTAAATTTGAACTTCTTAGTTTTATTGGTTAGTAACAGGGAAAATGCTTTTTTATATTAACAATGATACCGCGTCGTTATTTTAATTCGAACTTCTAGCTTTTATAGAATGAGGAAAATAAGTTTTTATACAATCTATTGAAATGCTCTTTTTTTAATGTGAACTTCTCTTATTTTTTTACAAATGGGGGAAAATCGATTATAAATATTTTTGAACTACTTATTTTTAACATCTTACTCAATTTTTTTGAATTCCAAATTTGTCTTTTAGATATTAACAACTTCATTTTTTTACGCTGACCTGCTATGGTTTTTAAATTTGAACTTTTTATAGAATTTTGTTGCGACATTTTTTATGCATTTTTTGTTTTTCGGTGAAGTGGCCTAGGCGGTCCCTTTTTCATTTGATGATTTTTCTTCTGTATGTGGTACACGTGAACTTCGGAATTTCTGAAACATGAACTTCACATGCTATTATAATTCATGAAAAGTACACACAACAATACACATACACTCCGTGTGTTACATGCATTTACACAAATACGAATGCACACATCTGAAAGAGCATAAATTCCTCACATAGAGTTAAAAAAATAGAGTTAAATTTTTGCCACAAGAAATGTTGGACATTTTGGTAGGCGAACCTGTATAGCTTTTCTATTGGTTTTTTTAGAAACACGAAATTTCATGGGAATGTTTTTTTACAAATATATGTGTGTCTCATTTTTGTTTTCTCTTCTCTTCGAACTCTCCATTTTGTTAAATTTGAACTTCGAGAGTGAGGTTTGTTTTCTTCTTGATATATAAACATCGGACTCCCCCCGTATTTTGAATTTGAACTCCTTGGTCATTAGTTTTATAAACAGAGAAATTCCATTTTTCTTATAACATCAAATACGCTCTGTTATATTTAATTTTGAACTTATAATTGTGAATTGTTGAGGTTTGAAAAGTTTAATGTTCTATTTTTCTTTTTCTTTTTATACGGTTAACAATAGAAAATATAAAAATTACACGTTTTAGACATATGCAATAATTACTTCACAAAAACTAGCAAGTTATTCATCAGTCTAATCAAGCAACCTAACTAGTTAGATGAAGTTGGGACTTGGGAATAGGTGTCATGAACACCGAAATAAAATGATCTGAAGGACAAGAACACACGCACAATGACAACTGGGCGCCAAGATTTAGAATGGCCCCGTGTTTGTAGACATAAAGAAGTTCAGAAAAATCCTTGGAACAGCCATGTTCTGAAAAAGAACAGTATGCAGTCAGGCATGATGAAAACAACAGCAGTAACGAATTGACCAACGGCGTCATTTCTTTTTCAATCTCAATAACGAATGGGGGTTTATTCTGTTTATTTTTTTAGACCCAAAGTGTTCAGACCCTTCCTTGACCCTGCGCAAGCGGGAGCTACATGCACCGGACTGCCCCTGTTGTAAAGACGTGCTAAGGGAGAAAATTCAAAGCAGCCACGTTCTGAACTTTTTCTGTTCTAACTTAGTGGGGTTCAGAACATAAACTTCAAAAACAATCTGTACTATGTACATCCCAGAATGCAAGCAACCACGAGATCTCATCAACTCATCAATAGAAAAGGATTTCAGAATCAAGATCACGAGAAAATAGCCCAACATGATCTGCTTGATGCTTAGGAAAAATATATGGCCTCACATGGATACTCGAATAAGATGCTCAAAAGGAAACGACACACGCATTCTAGGCAGCGGCAATTGTGCTGTCGCTGCCATTTTGTTCTCTGTACACAAGCATTTTCATACTTGCCGCAAGGATTTTGTTCGAACTGCCACAAGAATTTTTCTTGGCCTGCCATGGAAGTTCTATAGCTATGGGACGCTGAATAACAATAAAATCAGTGATGGCAGGACTAGCTGGTTGGCAAGCTCGTCAGAGTTGGTTGCCGGACACTACAGAGGATATGTGTGTCGTGACTTTATTTGAAAAAACCACACAGTGATCTATTTATCTTTTGGTTTATTCTAAACTACCACTGTTGAATTTCGTTTTAGCTCCCTCATTAGCATTTGCACGAACACCTAGTGGGCAGCAAATAACCCCTTCACAGATGCTATTTTAAAGAACATAACAGGAATCGGAGGGATAGAGCTAGGGTGGTTGTTGGCAGTAGCGTGTGGCGGTGTTGAGCTTGTTGGTGGAGCAGATAGAAGAACGACAACGACGATTAGAGAAGCACGGATGGGGATGCACCTATGGTTTGAACTTCTGTCGGGGACGGACAGAGGAAGCAGGAGGTGCGGGGGGGGGGGGGGGTCGCGGAAGCGACGCAATGAGGACGAGGGTGGAGGCGCTCAGCCTAGATGCCCGAGCGGATTCGCACTCTGGTAGTGGCGGTTGCCAACCAAGCGCGGGGCACGTCGGCGGTCGGCGATCTAGACGGGAGGCAGCACACATGGTCGGGAGGTAGTGGGGGTTGGGCCAGTGGTACAGTGCGGGACGACACATGGCGTTGGGTGCAAGGAAGAAGAAAGCGGGGCGACGGGGGTCACAACGAAGGAGGAAGCACACTGGCGATGGGTGAGGAGGCACACCGGCGACTGGGAAGGAAGGGCACCGCCAGCAACGAAGGAGGCATGCCGGGGACGGAGAAGGAGGTGCGCCAGCAGCAGGAGAGTTGCCACACGGCGGGGGTTCTAGGGAGGGCGGCGCGCGGCGGATCCGATGTGGGTTCGTGGAAGGCCTGCGGTGGCGGGCGGTCCGAGGGGATTGGGGAGTTCGGGAGGACCTCCTCCTGGGGCCGTCCTCAGGAGAAGGCGAGCGACCTCGCACGTGGCCAGGGGTGCCACCGGATGCGGTCGGCGTCGAAGGACCAGAGGCGTGGGAAGTTCGCCGGAGAGTGGGAGGCCGACGTCGCGCGGGGTGGCCGGGTCGTGGAAAACGTGGGATTGGGAGTGGTGGAAGTTCAGGTCGTAGGGGGCGTGTGTTGTTAGGAGTTCAGGAACAACTCGATCGCCTCTATATAGGCGCGACTGTGATCAGAATAACTATTCTGATCCCAGGATCAGAATAGTGCTACTCTCTCTCTCTCTCTATATATATATAGTAGCACTATTCTAATCCCAGGATTAGAATAACTATTTGGATCACATCACACCCCTATATAGGGCCCGGTGGACTTTCCCGAACTCCTCGAACCCGCGCAGGAAAAAAAACACCCACTCTTCCACCACTTTCCCTCGATCCCCAACCTCCCCCGATCTCTCCCCTGCTCTTCGATCTCCCGGCGCCGCTGCCCCCGCCCCTGCCTCCCGGCGCCGTCGTCCCCCGCTTCCCCTGCATCTAGGCGCCGCCGCCCCGTGCCCTTGCCTCCCGTCGCCGTTGTCCCCCGCTTCCCCTACATCCAGGCGCCGCCGCCCCTGCTTCCCCTGCATCCAGGCGTCGCCATCGCCTGCTTCCCCTGCCTCGAGGCGCCGTTGACCCAACCTTCTGCCGCCGCCCCTTGCTCCAGTGCACCGCCCACCTCTACCAACCGGCGTCGGAGTTGTCCCTCATCCCGGATCGCACCGCTGTCACTGTCCCATGATGGGGATCGAGCCGCATGCATCGTCCCACGATGGGGATCGCGCCACTGCAATCGCCACCGTCCCACCTCATATCATCGGGATCCTGCTGCCGCGCGACTACACCGGGATCCTCCCACCGTGCGTCCTTCGTTCACCTGCTGCCGTGAACTTCTTCCACCCGCCACCGTGACCTTCTTCCCTCCCATGCCTCCGGCAACCGCTCTCGCATCGGATCCCACCGTCAGCCACCACGTTGATGGACCTATGCAGTGGTGGATCCCACCATGATGGACCCGTGCCTCCCAGTCTCCCCTCGCTGCGCCCAGCTACTCCTCCAGATGATGTCCCCGCGACGAGTGCTGCCTCGATCCCGATGCTCCGTCCCCCGTCCCCTGTCTCGTGCACATAGTTCTTTTTTGGCCCCATGGCGTCCTGATGCAGCAGTTCAAACATGTGAGTTTGTGAAGGAAGATGGATACAGAGGTTGCAGATTGCAAATTATTTTCTGTAAAAAATTCAGTAGTAACACAGGCAGCAAATCACTTTCTAAAAAAATTGCTACTCTTTCTTCATTTTGTTTTACCTAGAAGTTCATATAAATTCATGCGACAGAAAATACCATTTACATGTAAATGATGTGAGGAGGTCGAATATAAAAAGCACACATTCAAATATAGTAAAACTAGTTTACAAAAAAACTAGGATTTTTTGCTGTTACTAAAATAAATAAAACCAAGTAGTCCAAATTTTAAAAAAGGAGTAGTTTGATGTTTATACAAAATTCATATTTTTCTCATAAGTAATGAATGAAAAACAAGAAGTCCAAAAATAAAAAAACAAGAAGTTCAATTCTTTAAAATAGAGAATTTCAAAATTCACAAAAAGGATTTTCATTGTTTCAAAAATAAAAAACTCTAGAAGTTCAAATTTCAATAATGGACCGGTTCAATATTTATACAAAACTAGGATTTTTTTCATTACTAAATGAAATAAAATAAGAAGTCCAATTTACAAAAATAGAAAAACAAAAGTTTAAAAGGTTTGTTGAAAGAAGTTCAAGTGCTCTTTCCGGGGAAGTTCAAAAATTCTAGCGAGAGAGGTTCACCTTGTATTTCCATGTTCGATTTTTTCCGTATAAAAATCGAATACAATTCTTTACTCAAAAATATAAAAAGGTGAAGTTCAAATTGAAATAACAGAGAAGTTCGGAGTTTATTAAAACCTAGGATTTACGTATTCAAAAAATAAAAAACACAACACCATTTTTTGCACTTTTAAAAACAACTCATAAACGAAAAAAATGGTTGCTAGAAGTGCAAGTGCTCGGCGAGGAAAAGTTGAAAAATTCTTCTGAGAGAGGTTCACCATGTATTTAGATGTCCAAAATACATAAAAAATATGTTATTTTTTGTGTTTTAAAATAATTCTCTCAAACCAGAGAGAAGTTCTAAGTGATGACAACCGGAAGTTCACGTACTACATGGTGTGTATTTCATATAAGAAAAAATACAAAAAAAGTGAAACGGGGTGAAGTTCAAACAGAGATGCCCCAGAAGTTCAACTACTTCACGTAGTGCAAAAAACACCATGTAAAAAATCAGCACGTAAAAAACAGAGTGAAGTTCGAACATACACGTCCTAGAAGTTCAACTACTTCACGTAGTGCAAAAAACAACACGTTAAAAATAGTGTGAAGTTCAAACAGACATGCACGAGAAGTTCGACTACTTCACGCAGTGTATTTCCATTCGCGATGAAGGCAAAAATCATGATCTCGTCATTTTGTAATTTACTTCAAAAGAGTAGGAAATCATTTGTGTAAGTTCAAGTCCTTCACTGGAGAAATTTCAAAAAAAATTATTGTGAGAGAGATTTGTACAAAAGGAATACCATTTGTGTGACACTAACGAATGGATGAAAAAATTACAAGCGAAAATACGTCACAAAAGTTCAACTAAAAACAATAGGAAGTTCAACTACTACACTGAATGAATTTCACATGAAAAACTTTTAAAACCGTTGCGAGTATGAAAAAGTGATCAACACGGGAAAGTTGCATGTCTACAACAGCTTTCCATTGGTATATCCGTTGCTCAATTCCGGTGAGTGTTCCGGTGCGTGGATGGAGAGCCACGGGCAAAAAAAGCACGTGAAAAACGGAGTGAAGTACAAGGTTTCATACCGAGAAGTTCAGGTACTTCACGAGATGCATTTTGACGAATCTGTTTCGTGATAAAGACAGAACGAATGATCTCGCCGTTTTTGAAATTACTTGAAAACGGTTGGGAATCAGAGAAAACTGTCAATATGAAAAAGTTTCGCATTTTCCGTAACTTTTCAATGGTATATTATTTGCGCCATTCCGATAAAGTTTGTACAAAATACGGCGAAAATAAGTTTTTCGCCATTTTCGAAACTGACTTAAAACCGTAAAGAACTGGGAGAAATAATACATAGCAAATAGTTTCGCATTTTTTCAAGCTTTCCAACGCCATATCATTTGCTGCATTCGGACGGGCGGTTAAAAAATTAGCTCGAAAATACGAACTCGGTAGGACTTGGACCATTTTCTAAATTACTCTTAAACCATTCAAAATTAGAAAAAAAAACTTTCAAGATAAAAAAGTAGTGCATTTTCATAAGCTTTCCAACTCCATATCATATGCCTCCATTGGATTAGCCGTTTAGAAATGACATCGAAAAAACAAACTCAGCTGTTCGGTTTACGAAATTTTACGTTTTTTTCAAATTACTCTTTAACCATAGGGAATTAGAGAAAACTTTCACAAGTGGAAGGAGCGGTTTTGCAGCAGTTTTCCAATGCCATATTATATGCCTCATTCCGATAAACGGTTTAGAAATGCGATCGAAAATACGATTCACGTTTTTTGTGCGAAGAAAAAACGGTTTTCAAAACTGCTCTTAAACCGCTTATATTTTGCCAAAAATTTAAGTTGGGTCATGATATTGGGGTCCATAGCTTTCCAACGGTATATCGCAAGCCCCATTTGGACAATGTTGGCGGAAGTTCAACCTTGCTCACAAGGAAGTTCAACGTACTACTAGCGGGGCAGGTCAGGTTGTGATCAGAATATTATTCTGATCCCGTGATCAGAATAGTGTTTATGTATCACGGGATCAGAATAGTTATTTGGATCACAACAGCCCCTATAAGGGCCCGACAGAACCCACCTGAACTTCCGGCTCGCCCGACAGGATCCACTGGATCCCGAGGCCGCCCTGACAGGATTCACCTGATCCGGATCTTGATCTCGAGCCGCCCCATCCCCCCTCCTCGCCGCTCCTCCCCTCGATCTCTGACCTCCCCCCGTAGTCGCCGCCGATCTTCGCCGGATCCGCTGCCTCCCCCTCTCTCCAGCTCCTGGCTGGCGGGATCCGCCGCCTCCCCTCCATCTCCAGAGCCTGGTCGACTGGTTCGCCGCCACCCCTCCGTCCCACCTCCTGGCCGACCACCGGCCCGAGCGAGAGAGCGACGGCGGACGCCGGCGCGAAGGAGCCCGCGTCGCCTAGACGCGGCAAAGCCGCCATGGACTTCCGAAAGCCGCATCCTCCTTCCATCCTCACCGCCCGACGCCTTGGCAGAGTAGATGACGGCCCCGACGAAAGCTACGGTGAACGGCGCGGCCAACGGAGCAACTCTGTGGTGGAGGCGGCATAGGTGGCGCCTTCAAATCCAGCAACGGTACATGAAATTCCTCCCACTTGTCGCCTTCTTCTTCAATCTTCCCTTGTCTAACCTTCTTGCTTCGTGCAGATGAACTTCGCGCCCTATGCAAGACATGGATTGCCATGCAATTCCTCTCCTAGCTCTCCGACAAATTGCTCACAAGGTGGCCTATCAGCTGCTGGAAAAAGGTTGGCCAAACTTCTAGCCAGGGTATGGTTGAACTTCTTCCTTTTGTTTGTTATTTTCTTACAGCCATGTGAAGTTCAGGTGGTGTGTGAGCATCACTCCAGGCTACAAAATATTTTTTAAAATCTGCCTGCTTACAGCCATGTGAAGTTCAGGTAGTTTGTGAGCCTCAGTACAGGCTACAGACAGTAGAAAATTTTCCTGCATTCACATGTGAAAAGCCATGTGAAGTTCAACTATTTAGTGTGCTAGAGTTCAGGTTGGTATGTATCTGGTTGTGTGCAAAAAATAAAAGGAAAATAGAACATGCATGTGATCACATGAAGGTTAGGTTGGTATGCACTAGTGGTTCAACCATTCAAAATCATGAAGGTTTAGGTTTTTTAACTGTAGACAGTATTTCCCCTTTGCAAAACAAGAAGTTCAGGTTGTGGAGAGTGCTTAGTTCAGATACATATAAGTAATCAAATAGTGTAGAATTAACAGAATGTGAGGTTAATTCTGTGAAGGGTTCTTAGTTCGGTATAGAAGTATTGGTAGATGCTCAGCTCAGTGCATAGTGTGATGCCTATCCTAGGGGAAAAATATGTACATGAACACCACTTTATATATGAGAAGTTCAGGCTGTGAATAATGCTAAGTTCAATTAGAAAGGTATAGGCAGATGTAACTTGTGTGCTAATAATTTTTTTTTCTTTTATGCCAGCAAGACGAGAGACGCACGAAGAAGCTTAGAAGTTCCCAGCAGCAAGTACACAATCCCAAGCCTGTACGCGTTGCACCACCCCCTCAAATGGGTCACACCTCAAACGCTCCAACAGCATTAGCAACCTGCTCCAGACCAAAAGTGGATGACACCTGAAACACATGGAGACTTCCAAGATGCTAGGTCACAGCCCTATCCGCACAACTTTGTGCCTCCACCTAACTGGGTGACGCCGAAATCCCCCGCGGATTCTTTGTATCCACCACCAGACTCCCAAGCACGTCGATGGAGGAGGGGGTTAGCTCAAGTCCTGCGTGTAACTCTGGAGGTTATCCCGGTGTGCCTCATCAATGCCAAAGCGAAGTAACTAAACCGAATCACAGGACAAATCCAACAGGAACACACACATGGAGGAGAGTGCTCTGCACACTACCACCGTTGGATCCTGCTGCTGCTGCTACAAGTCAGAATTATACGGGACATAAGGTAGATGGATTGCTTCACAAAACAAAAGAGCAAACCAAGACCAGGATCGCAATACCTCCACAACCACCTCAAGCAAAAAGGACGCAAACAAGAGAGAGGCCATCTTCAGCCCTCCTTCCACCTCGTGATCCACTCCCGCATCCTGCTATGATTACTCCATCGTGCCCCATCCCAGAGGGACAACAGCAGACTCCGGTGGAGCTGCGATCATACACGCACGTAAGTGAAACAAAAAAAATTTATATACGCATCTTGTATTATCTGCAAATTTTCTGCTCCCTCCAGGATGACAAGTTCATAAATTGCATTTTAACGTGCCGTTTGGATTATTTTTTATTTTTCTGCAGACGCCGGATCTCCTGGATTATCTAATACCAAGACTAAAGATGCGATTCCAAGATGTAGAGAAAGCAATGGGATTTTATAATAGTTACGCCAGACACACTGGTTTTGGAATCAGGAAGACGGGGGGGGGGGGATGACAACCACAAGTATTTTGTTTGCGCATTCCAAGGGATACACACATCTTCTGTTTCAGAGGCTAACAGGAAGCGAAACAAAACATCACAGAGGATAGGCTGCAATGCAAGAATGAGGGTGAAGGTGCAGGAGGATAACACATGTGTGGCAGTGGACATTGAGTACAATCATAATCACCAACTCATGCAAATTGATGACATGCTGGTATTCTTGCACTCACACAAGAATTATGACCCCACTATTTTGGAGTATGTAAAGCTCCTGTAGTACCATGATGTCAAGCACACAACAGTCAAGTCCATGCTATCTAAAAATGAATATGGAAGCTACTTCCTAAGCATGACCGGACGAGACCTACTAAACCAGTAAGTATTCCAACATCCACATACTGCAATGTACATAGCATCCTAGGTCACAACCCTTCGCTAGCAAAAATAACAAATGCATGTTTGCATGTAATTTGCAGGAAAGCCATGAATGCAAGGAAAGATGATTTGGATGATGTGCTGAAACTTGTTTCATTCTTCAAAGACATGAAGGCAATCAATGATGAGTTTTTCTATGACATACAAGTAGACAAGGACAAGTCAATTAAAAACATTTTCTAGTCCAATGCAAGCTGCCGAGGAGCCTATCAATACTTTGGCGATTGCGTAACGTTTGACACAACTTACAAGGCCAACAGATTTCATATGCCTCTGGGAGTGTTTGTTGGAACAAACCATCACTTGAAGTCAATGATATTTGTTGTTGCCCTGATCAGAGACGAAGATGCAAAGTCATTCAAGTGGTTGTTCGATACATTTGTATGATGCATGAACAACAAGCACCCAACTTGCATTCTAATAGGTGAGTTCAAAAAGAAAACCTCTACAAGTTTCATCATCTTTTCAGTCTATGGGTCTGTATTGGGTACATTGGTTTTATTTGAAAAATAAATGTAAAGCAAGCAGTTCAACCACTGTTAGCACAAAAGTCCAACTAACAATACAAGAAAGCAAAATTATCTGTCACATGTTTAGAAATAAATTAGTTATGAATGTGAAGTTCAAATACAGGAATCACAGAAGTTCAAGGACAAAGCTGTAAGAAAAATATATGTGACATGTTCAGCAAAATATAGTTACTTATGTGAAGTTCAAGCACTGGTACCACAGAAGTTCAAGAACACTGCTTTAAGAAAATTTTGAGTGTGACACTACTAGGTAGTCCTACTGCTACCTGTGAAGTTCAAGCACTGGTACCACAGAAGTTCAACAACACTGCTGTAAGAAAAAATACATGTGGCATTTTTAGATAGCCATACTACTACATGTGAAGTTCAAGTACTTGTACAACTTAAGTTCACCATCAGTGCAAAAAAGAAGTAAGTTTCATTTTTTTAATTCATGCAGACCAGTGCCCATCGATGGCGAAAGCTATACCACAATCATTTCCAAACACCGTTCACAGGCTATGCCGTTGGCACATCATGAAGAAGTAAAGGGAATACCTCGCGTTGCTATACAAAAAGTATAAAACATTCAAAGAGGAGTTCACAGCTATATTAAACTGGCCGCTGATGCCAACGGAGTTTGAAACTGCTTGGGCTGAACTCGTGCACAAGTACAACCTGGAGAACGACCAGATGATGATGCAACTGTGGAGTGATAGGAAAATGTGGATTTCAGCATATTACAAGAACATTTTCTGTGCTAGAATGACTTCCACACAACGAAGCGAGAGCATGAACCACGTGCTCAAGAAAGGGTTTGTCAAGGGGATCCAGAACCTACACAAGTTTGCTAGGCGGGTAAATGCTTGCATACAAACTCGGATGCGGAAGGAGAACGAGCAAACAATGACCAACATGGTATTAAGACACAAAAAAACACCCCCATCATGTTTTGTTTTCCTTCAACATGTGCACATTGAATTTTAAAAAATGAAACCCATGACTCTGCTTTGACTAATATCTCACTTTTTGACATGGGCAGACCAATCTTGTGACAAAAACAACTTACGGCTACGAGGAAGACATGTCTATCAAGTACACGAGAGCCGTGTACACCGCGATGAGGACTAGGATGAGAAAAGCCATGCTATTTCACACAAAGCATACAGTAGAGCCCACTAAGTACCTTGTGTACTACCACAACAAGCCTGGCCATGATGAGGAAGAAAGATTTTCCTAGTCAAAGCATGAATTCCAGGTTGTAGCTGACCCAGAGAATGAAATATACGAGTGTGAATACAAGCTTTGGACACACACAGGTGAGCGGAGAAACAAACTCATTAAATAGCTAAACTTGTAGTATGATATCAAAATATATGAAACTCATTGCTGGCTCACAAACTATGTATTCTGCATTCATCACAAAATGCAGGCCTGTTCTGCCATCACATCATGAACATACTGGACTACCTGAAGCCTGACAAACTTCCACACAAGTCTATCCTCAAACGGTACACAAAGACTGCAAAATCACAACCAACCATTGATACAAGGGACTACAACACAACTGCATCGGATGGCAGCTCAAGACTATCGAAGCAAGACATCTTGCTGCAGCTAAATTTGATGGTTAACAAGAAAGCAATGAGATGTGACCAGCAATATGACAGAGCCTATTATGTTCTCAAGAGGCTCGTGGAAGAGCTTGATGCAATACATTCAAGAAATCAAGCGGATGTTGACGAAAGGATGGCTGAAGAGGATGCTGAAATTGAAGACGACCTTCATTATTATGCAGCTGAAATGCTAAACGTCGTTGGTCAAGCCAACCAATGCAAGCAGGGTGTTGACCAATCAATGGAGCAGCAACAGCAAGAGATGATGAAACTGCCGCTGTGGACGTGAGGAATTTGTCTATTAATCTTCTGCAAAAATAATCAGCACCAAAGCACTCTTCTGTAGAAAAAATGGAAGCTAATCTCATGAGCGCAAAGTTTTGGTTTTTTCAAGCAAGATCACATTAACTTTCACCCAAGTCTTCCCAAAGGTCTTACTTGGCACTTTATTGAAAGAAAAGCTATAAAATATGATTACTACAGTAGCTTAATCATGTAAACACACAAAAACAGTAAAGGTAAATATTGGGTTGTCTCCCAACAAGCACTTTTCTTTAATGCCTTTTAGCTAGGCATGATGATTTCAATGATGCTCACATAAAAGATAAGAATTGAAACATAAAGAGAGCATCATGAAGAATATGACTAGGACATTTGAACCTAACCCACTTCCTATGCCTAGGGATTTTGTGAGCACACAATTTATAGGAACAAGAATCAACTAGCATAGGAAGGCAAAACTAGTATAACTTCAAAACTTTAAGCACATAGGGAGGAAACTTGATATTATTGCACTCCTACAAGCATGTATTCATCCCTCATAATAATTTTCAGTAGCATCATGAATGATTTCAACAATATAACCATCACATAAAGCATTCTTTTCATGATCTACAAGCATATAAATTTTTCTACTCTCCACATAAGCAAAATTCTTCTCATTCGGAATAGCGGGATCACTAGTTCCTAGAGTTGACACTCTTCCAAACCCGCTTTAGATGATAGTATTGTTCATACTCCAAAAGATATAAGTGAAGTTCATGGATCTTTCTACATTTAATATAAACTAACCAATGTCCAAGCTCAAAATGTATAAGTGAAGCACATGAAGCATTCTATAAAACCATACTCAAAAGATTTAAGTGAAGCACAAAGAGCAGTTCTATAAGATCATACTTAAAAGATATAAGTGAAGCACATGAAGCATTCTATATATAAATGAAGGGCTATCTCATACTATCATGGTTCATAAAGGAAGAACAAAAAACAAAGGACACAAATCATGTGAACGAAACAAAAACCGAGGTATACCGATAATTGTTGAAGAAGAAAGATGGGATGCCAACCGGGGCATCCACAAGCTTAGATGCTTGAGTATCCTTAGAATATTTACTTGGGGTGCCTTGGGAATCCCCAAGATTGATCTATTGCCTCTCTTTATTCTTCTCACATCGGTAACTCCTCGTTCTTCGAACACTTCATCCACACAAAACTTTAACAAAAACTTTGTGAGATCCGTTAGTGTAATAAAGCAAATCACTACCTTTAGGTACTGTTGTGAACTCATTATAAATTCATATTGGTGTAATATCTACTGTATTCCAACTCATCCATGGTTCATACCCTCCGATACTACTCATAGATTCATCTAAATAAGCAAACAACACATAGAAAACAGAATCTGTCTAAAACATGACAGTCTCTAGTAATCTGGAGGTTTAGTAAACTTCTGTAACTCCAAAAATTATGAAATAAATTTGAAAATTTGAAGAATTTATACAGAATTAATGTGAAAAAAGTTTCAGACCCATTTTTCTTTCCGTAAAAATGTAAAATCACGCGCTACAGCCAAAGTTTCTGTTTTTGTTCTGCACATAGTAAACAAGCAATCTAATCATCCTAAAACCAAAGCTTGGCACATTATTTTTATAATACAATGGATTTATATAAGGGGATAATTATTTATAGAGAAACTTCCATGAAAAATTCTACATTGTTTCCGTGAGCATGAACACGAGTGGTCAAGGTCGACCCTCACTTCTTCAATGCATAACTTTCCAATCACTTCTCTTTTTGAAAAACTTTTTAGGCATGAGAGGCAAGTATTTTTTTGGTATTTTCATTCTTTTAAAAATTTTCGTATGTTTCACCCACAACTAAATAGAAACAAAAAAGGAAAAAAAATCTACCTAGTGAAGAAAGCAAACAAGCACACACGAGAATATCAACCCCACACTATTGCTCACCGGCAACTGCGCCAGAAAAGAGCTTGATAATCCCCAAGTGCAAGGAATCATCGTAGCAATTTCCAAAGGTGGAAGTGATAAGTATGGAGTGTCGAACCCACAAGGAGCTAAAGCTAGGATCAATATTCTCTCAATCCCTATCTGCCACTGATACGACTCTACGTACACCGAACATTTGCTTCCAACTAGAAACGAGAAATAAAACTATGTTGTGGGTATGAAGTGCATAACTTTGTATGATATCGGAGAGCTAAAATATGAAAGTAGGTGATGTTATCATAAAGTTAGAATATATTACTAACTATTATAAATAGCCTATGTGGAATAATGGTGGATCGGTGTGCGGAATTGTCCTAGGCAATCGTTAACAAGACCGGCAATCACTATTGCAGTTTCATATGAGGGAGAGGCATAAGCTAACATAATTTCTCTACTTGGATCATATGCACTTATGATTGGAACTCTAGCAAGCATCCGCAACTACTAAAGATCATTAAGGTAAAACCCAACCATAACATTAAAGCATCAAGTCCTCTTTATCCCATACGCAACAACCCCCTTACTCGGGTCTGTGTTTTAGTCACTCACACAACCCACTATAAGCGAATCATAAACGTATTGCAACACCCTACAGCGGGGATCCCTCACGCTTGCATGACACAGAGGGTACCATAGGACAACACCAAAGTAAAACATACAACTCATACCAATCTAGATCATCAATCAATCCAAAGACAAAAGATATCTACTCAAAACATCATAGGATGACAACACAACATTGGATCATAATATGTGGCATAAAGCACCATGTTCAAGTAGGGATTACAGCGGGGTGCGGGAGAGTGGACCGCGTAGAAGAGATGAGGGTGATGATGATGATGGTGATGTTGATGAAGACGATCACCGCGGCGATGATTCCCCTCCCAATGGCCCTCCGGTGCCACCAAGAGAGAGGAGGAGAGGTTCTCCCCCTTGTGCTTCCTCCTCCATGGCTTCCCCCTCTGGTCCTTGGCCTTCATGGTGACGATGGCCCCTCCGGGATCCTCCTCCATGCCCTCCGGTGATGATGGCCCCCTCCGGCAGGGTGCCAGAGAGGGCCTAGATTGGATTTCGGTGGCTACGGAGGCTTCTAGCGGCAGAACTCCTAATCTAGGTTTCTTTCTGGAAGTTTTGGGTTATGTAAGAGGTGTTGGAGTCAGGAACAAGGCAGGGGGGTCTCCGGGCTGTCCACGAGGCAGGGGGCGCGCCCCCACCCTCGTGGGCAGCCCGAGAGTCTTCTGGCCCAGTTCTTTTACTTCTTGGCCTTCTTCTGGTCCAAAAATAAGCTTCGTCAAGTTTCAGGTCAATTGGACTCCGTTTGGTTTTCCTTTTCTGTGATACTCTAAAACAAGGAAAAAACAGAAACATAAACTAGCACTGGGCTCTAGGTTAATAGGTTAGTCCCGAAAACCATATAAAATAGCATATAAATGCATATAAAACATCCAAGGTTGATAATATAATAGCATGAATACTTCATAAATTATAGATACGTTGGAGACATATTAGTGGGCCCCGCCGACTAGTCTGGTACGGAGCCGACAGGCTGCTCCCGCCGCTCGCGGGTCCTGCCGGCTGCTGATCACTATAGCCGTGGTGCTAACGACACATGCTTGGTCTGGGGAGCGTCGCTACAGTCCCGCCGCCTGGTGGAAGATCACTGCAGCCACTCCCGGTCTCTTATAGTTTAATGGTGCACGGACCCCGAGGGTGGAACGGGCCGCCTGCAGGGAGCCGACCTTCCTCAGGTCCGATTGGCCAAGCCTCCGTCGGCTTCTGGGCTCTCGCTACCCAGTAGGACCCGCCGCCCGCAGGCCATACCGACAGGTCGCCGTGGGAACAAGGCTTGGCCTGCCAGTAGGGACGTCAGGGATGGAGTGGCAACAGTGCCACGTACAGGCAGAGATATCCGCCCATACGGAGCACTGTGGCCACGCTCGGCCCTGGATATGGGGGGGATGGGCTACACTGTAGCCTCACCACGTCTCGTCCTCTTGAATGGGAGCGCGGTCGGCCACCTGCCAGGAGCCGGCCTCTCCGAAGGCTGCCCGCAGGAAGTCGGCCCGTCTTGGAGCCGCCTTCTTGAACTCGGCCACCTTCCGGCAGCTGGCCGCTTGGGACAACTGGCCACCAGAAGGCGACACTTCTTCTTGATGTCTTGAGGGGCGCAGCCATCCCCGATGTCTTGAAAGGCTCAGGGACTCGGGTTGGGCTACCCGTGGCCCATTACTCCGACAGTAGTCCCCGAAGCTGGTGAGGCGTCGCAGCTGGTAAGCCAAGAACCCTCAACAATTTCCTCCTCCGAGTGCTCTGGTCTGAATCCTTCTCCGACTCCTAGCGTGCCGAGTGGAGGGAGTTCGCCACCGCCAGTCGGACTCGTCTGAAAACTTTGAACGCGATGGCGGGAACTAGGTGGCTTATTAGCGAAGCCTCCAAGCCCGCCACCTACTATGGGCACGCCACTTGGCGTCAACCAACCGGGCCAGCCTGCCAGCCCACGCGCGCGATGGGACGTGACAGCAGGCTGGGCCTGCCACTACCGGGCCTCGGCACGCGAGCGGATCCGCCGCGGCTGAGGCGGCCGGTTGAGCTTCCCCGCGGGGTTACCACGCGTGGTAACTCGCGCTATAAATGGGGGGACGTGGGGTCGTGGGCACAGTTAATCCCACAATCCCACGCTTGCACCTCGGCCTCGTAGCCCGACGGCTATAAGTAGGGGGAGGAGGGGGAGCGGTGGAGCACGTGCGCCCTCCTGCCCCTACTCTTGCCTCTTTCTTCCTCCTCTCACCGCGGCGCCCTCGAACTCTGCCAGAGCATTGCCGCCGCCCGTTTCCGTCAAACTCTTCCGCCCCGAGCCCTTCTTGGACTGACCTCGATGCTCAGCTCCCCTACCGCGCCATTCGCTTCGTCGAGCTCTTCATGGCGCGCAAGCGGGGAGGAGACTGGGACGGGTCGAACATCAATGATGACCACATCGCCTTCCTCCGCGACATGCGGCGTCTTCCCGGCGCCGGTTACATGAAGGCGTGCGTGCCTCCCGAGGGGGATTTTTCCGGCGCCGGGAGAGGGCAAGCGAGTTGTCTTCCGCTCGCACTTCATCCGTGGCTTCGGCCTGCCGGCGAGCGGCTTCCTCTGCTCGTTCCTCGACTTCTACCATCTCCAACCTCACCACATCACACCCAACACCGTGATGCTTCTATCCGCCTTCGTCACCATGTGTGAAGGCTACCTCAGCATCCTCCCCACCATCGAGTTGTGGGGAGCGATCTTCTACACCAAGTTGGGCACCTCAGTCCGGGAGGGGGCTGCTCAGTGCGATGCCTTCGTCGGCGTGCGTCGTCTGTCTCCAAGGAAAGCCTTCCCCTCCATCAAGCTGCCACAGTCGGTCAAGATGTGGCAGCAATCTTACTTCTATGTGGAGAACGTCGACCCGGCCATCGACTTCCTCAACCTGTTGGCCTACAAAGCTGGCCCGCCAGCAGAGCCTCGGGCCAACTGGGGCTAGAAGCCGAAGCCGGTGTCGGCAGACGGCGCCGCCGCCATCGACCGACTCCGGGTGCCGACGGAGGCCGAAGGCCTCAAAGCGTCCGACTTGCTGTTCGCCTTCGTCGCGCGCCAGGTTCTCCCGCTGCAAGGCCGGCATCACTTGGTCTGCCGGATGAGCGGGCACCGCGACCCATGCCGGCTGAGCACCAAGGAGATGCCAGCTGCTGAGGTGGAAAACTTGGTCAACGAGATCTCCGACCTCAAGCTAGACGGGGCCTGGCAATTTGGCAAGCAGCCGTACTCCCGCGCGAACCCACCGCCTCTCGCAAGCTCTTCAACCTTTTCCCTCTCCCGTGCTTCATCTTGATTCCTTCTTGCTGATCGACCGGTCGACTTCTTACTTTTTGAAATAGATCTACATGTCCGAGGCGACAGCCGCTGTCGTGGGGGCAGGCGGCCCCTACTTGCCGGACTGAGCCGTGAGCGACATGGACGACCCCGACTTGGGGGTGGCCGCCTTGGAAGATGACGCCACAGGCGGCATCCATGGAGCAGGCGGCTCCGAAGAGGGGGTCAGCGTCGAGTCATGGCCGGATGATTTTTTTGATGAGGAGGAGGAGCCGCGCCCTTCACGAGGCGCCGACAAGGCAGGCGCGGGCCCCTTCGCCGAGCTGACTGCTCGAGGCGGTACACGAAAGCGTAAATAGGGTGCCGCCTTGTTCGGCAGCTTGCCGAAGAAGGCCAAGAATCCGACCGCCGCGACCAGGCAGAAGGAGGCCGCCGCGAAGGTGGCCAAGTTCCAAAAACTCCCGAAGGCGCCTCCCATGGTGTCAGCGTAAGTATCGTTTTCTCATGCCTTCCTTTATTGTTCATTTTATCTGAGCTTCTTCTCCTTGTGTTCTTGATTTAGGGCTCCGCTCTCACTCGAGAAGTCGGCTGCCGCCTCCATTATCGGGTCGGCGGAGGGCTCCACCACTAGCCAACGAATCGATCCCGCGACCGACCTCCGGGAGGCGCAGGAGCGAAACACACGTGAGGTGCGCGAGGAGCAGGAAGCCGCCCGCCGGGAGAAGGCGGAGGCAGACAAGGCGGAGGCCGCCGCACTGAAGAAGCTGGCGGAGGCCGAGGCCGATGCCGCTGTGAAGAAGCGGCTTGAGGAAGCTGCGCGCCGCTAGGAGCCGGTCTTCGTCGTCCCCCTGAACTCTGCGCCGCCACCGCTAGTTTGTGGCGCCGACTGGGGGTGCCAGTGATGATCACCCGGTCATTGAGAGGGAGGGCAGCAACGTCGCCATGCCGGACATAGTCGTGCCTCTAGCACCGCCGTCTGAAGGAGCGCAAGACAAGCAGCCGGCCGACCCGCTAGTGCCACCAGCCGGCAGCGAGATGGTAACGGGCCCAACTCCTGAGGTCCGCACACCACCACGCCGCTGGTTTGCAAAGGCGGCTTCGGCACCGCGCCCGCTGGAAGTCAGTGCCGCGAGCTCATCGATCCCGGACGCCGAGGCGACCAGCGCCGCACCCGCCGACTAGGTGCGAGGAGGTGGGACGGGCCCTTTGAACCAGGTGATCCTGGACGTCCAAGGCAAGCTTCGAGCTGAAGCCGATGCCCTGAAGCAGTGCAACCAGGCGTTCCTGGAGTCGCGAGCGGACATCCAGGTATGTTACTTCATCTTTGACTCTTGAATTTCTTTACTTCTTTGTGGGGCCGCGCCAGCGCACGCACTTAGTGTAGTCCCCGAGCTTCGGGCCGGCTGCCGAGCAGGCGGCTCGGAGCTTTTAATTTGGCGAGCTCTGAGTACTAACTTCATCTGTTATCTTCTTTATAGGACTATCACAACCTCCGCGCAGTCGCCTTCAACTCCAACGTCCGAGAGCTGGACCGACGGGCTGTCGACTTGTCGGAGAGCCGGAGTAAGTCCTTGTTTCTTTTCTCTGCGGGGGCGCGCTGGTGCACCCACGGGCTGTAGTCCCCGAGATTCGGGCCGACTGCTGAGCAGTCGGGCCGGATCTCCCCGGCAACTGTTCTTCTTTTCCGTTGGCTGCTGACGCGTTTCCCTTTCTCCCCTCTTGCAGAGGCCAACGCTGCCCTGCAGCAGCAGCTTGGTGAAGCCGAGACCGCCTTGCGCACCAAGGAGGTGGAGTGTAGCAAGCTAGCCGAAGAGCGTGACCGGCTGGCCACACAGCTGGCGGAGCAGGTGGAGCTTCTCAAGATGGCTCAAAAAGAGGCGGAAGCGAAGGAGTCTGGTCTCCTTGCTGAGTTCGAGACCGAACGCTCCGCCTGGACTGATAAGGAGGCCATGCTAACTGCCGGCTTCGGTGAGATCAAAGACAAGGTTGACTGAAAGCTTCTTCCTTCTTCTTTCTTTGACTTGCCGGCTGCCGACTAGGCCGGCGCTTCCGGCTTCTCCCTTACTTGCTTTTTTGATCGTGCAGACTTCTTTCCTGGCCACTCCACCGCCGCCAACTAGGCTATTGAGGCCTATCGCAAGGAACAGAGGGCGGAAGGAGCGCAGATTGCTGCCGACGCCCCCCGGACCCTTAGTGAGCAGCTACTCAGCGTCCAGGCCCACCTTCGACTGGCTCATCGGATGCTGCGCCATCTTCAGCATGTCGGGGCCGAGGCGATCTCCGCCCTGTGGCCAGACATGCCGGCTCCGCGCACTCCCAGCTGGACCGCCGACTGGCTGGAAGTGGCGGTCGGCCGTCTTGAGGCTTGGAAGGGATCCTCGGCCCGAGCTGGCACACACCGGGCCCTGGAGTTCGTCAAGGCGTGGTACCCTGGGCTAGATCTAGCCTAGTTGATCACGTTTCGACTGGAGGCCCAGGAGGAGCTGGTGGCGGTGGGGCGTGATCTCATCAAGCGGGCGGCAACGATCGCCGAGTACACCAACACCAACGTATTCGTCCCGGAACTGGCTGAGAATGGTGCCGAGGTGCCACCAGAGTGGTTTGGGCTGAACCCGGAGGATGGCGAGGAATCGGCTGAAGTGATCGACTCCAGCGACGAGGGAGAAGACGAGGAGGAGGAGGAAGGTGAAGAAGAAGCGCCAGAGGTTGAAGCGGACGGCCAGCCTCAACTCGACCGCGCCTCCAGCAACGAGCCACGCCAGGGCGAGCTGACTCCCGCTGAAGGCGACCAAGCGGAAACTGACCAGCCGGCCGCTCCACCATCCGGCACCACCGACTCCATCGTTCCGCCGAACCCGTCTGCTACTCCCTAGGCTGCCAATTTATCTTTGTTTTTACCTGCTTATCAGTCTCGACAAACTTTATTAGCTTCGCACAATTCCACCCGCGGGGTGTATTCCAAACTTCTGTTGAATATTGGCCAAGGGCCTTTTGTTATGTAAATATTTTTGCCAAGTTCTATCTCTTGTTGGTTTCTGCTCCTTGGCCTTTTTCCTTTGCCGCCCCCTCAGTTGCCGTCTTGCCAGCCGGACAGCCACTCTGCGGACTGTGGCTGGGTCAAGTACTTAGCCACTTTGGGAAGGCAAGTACTCAGTCGACTAGAGCGTTTAGCAAATTAAGTAGAAGCCGGCCGGCCGGCTGCGCAGCAGCCGGTCGGTGAGGCGGGGATCCGGCTTGAACTATGCGCAAGCTTTTGGGTCCTTAGCCATTTTTCATGTGGGCACCCTTTCCTGCCTTTGACTCCTGCCTACCGGGTGGCCGCTCTGCGAGCTACGGCTTTGGAAGGAGAAGGCTTGAGTGCCAACACATTACTTGTCCGGCTGCTGGAAGCATTACATAGTACAAGACAGCGAGCCCCTGGGTTGACTGGTCGAACCCGGTGCCTGGTGGACTAACACATTCATAGGCATAATACTTATCATATAGATAAAGGAGGGCAGTCCCCGAGTTTCTTCTCAGGGGACCCGGAGTCTTCATACTTAATACAAAAGTTGGCTTTGTACATACTGCATTTAACTGTAAAACCCTCGGAGGAGGTTTGCGTTCCATGGTCGTTCCATCTCCTTGCCGGAGTCGTCTCTTTTGCATGCTCGAGGCTTCTGAGCATCGATCAGATAGTAGGAGTCCTTGCCCAACACCTTGCTGATTATGAAGGGGCCTTCCCAAGGTGCCAAGAGCTTGTGTTGGCCGGCTGTTCGCTGGATCAGCCAGAGCATAAGGTCTCCCTCTTGGAAGGATCTTGGCTTGACCTTGCGGTTGTAGTATCGGCGTAGACTCTGTTGGTAGATGGTGGATCGGCTGAGTGCCAGCAGCCGGCCCTCTTCCAGTAGATCGACGCCGTCTTCTCGTGCTTCTTTTGCCTCTTCTTCGGTGTACATTGTGACTCGAGGGGAGTCGAATTCTATGTCCGTCGGGATGACGGCTTCGGCACCGTAGACGAGGAGGAAGGGCGTGAAGCCGGTTGACTTGTTCGGAGTTGTGCGCAGGCTCCAAAGGACGGCCAGCAGCTCGTCGAGCCAACAGCCAGCCGAGCCCTCCAAAGGCTCGACCAGTCGGGACTTGATGCTGGACAAAATGAGGCCGTTTGCCCGCTCCACTTGGCCGTTTGACTGCGGATGGGCAACGGACGCTAAGTCCAGTCGGATGCCCTGCGTCGCGTAGAAATGAGCCAGGGCGCCTTTGGCAAAGTTTGTGCCGTTGTCGGTGATGATGCTGTGCGGTATGCCATACCGGATGGTGATGTCGGCGATGAAAGTCACAGCAGTCGGACCATTCAACTTCTTGATTGGTTTAGCTTCTATCCACTTGGTGAACTTGTCCACCGCGGCAAGCAGATGAGTCAGGCCGCTGCGTGCTGTCTTGAATGGTCCCACCATGTCCAGCCCCCAGACATCGAAGGGTCAGGCAATGGGGATGGTCTTGAGTGCAGAAGCCGGCTGATGTGGCTTAGAGCGGAACTTTTGGCACCCTTTGCATTTCTGGACTAAGCCTTTGGCGTCTTCTAGAGCAGTTGGCCAGAAAAACCCATGGTGGAAAGCTTTGGCAACAAGAGTTCTTGAAGCCGCGTGGTGGCCACACTCGCCTTGGTGGATATCTTTGAGGATTGCCTGACCTTGCTCTGGCTCCACGCAGCGCTGGTACACACCAGTGACACTGCACCTTACGAGTTCTTTGTTGACAATGGTGTATGCTGCTGACCGGCGTTGGATTTGCCGGGCCGAGACCTCATCAACGGGCAGCTCTTTGTTCACCAGAAAGTTCAGGATGGGCTGTGCCCATGAAGGTGCCACTATTTCTTAGACTGCCAGAACTGCGACTTGCATGAGGGCGGTTGGGCCGGGAGGCGGCGGGTCGGAGTCGGCTGCCACTTGCTGAGTTGATGAAGTCCCTGGGCGAACTGCTGCATTCCCCAGGCCGGGTTCTGAAGTCCCCGGGCCGGGTATGACTGCTGTAGTCCCCCGGCCGCCTACCAAATTCCCTGCGCCGGCTGCTGTGGTCCTCAAGTCGGATCCGACTGCCTCGGGAGGAGTCGGCACAAAGATGGAATATGGCTCTGGCTACAGCTTGACAGATGGCTTAAGGAGGCATTGCAAGGCGACGCCGGCTGGTATTGCTTGTCGGGTGGAGCCGATTCGTGCCAAGGCATCTGCTTGCTCATTGTCATTTCTTGGCACATGTAGGAACTCACACCCTTCAAAGTATCCGCTGAGTTGCTGGACGAGGAAGAGGTAGCTTGCCATGTTTGCATCTTTAGTGTCCCAGTCGCCTGACGACTGCTGGACCACTAAATCAGAGTCTCCATAACACAGGATCCAGCGAATGCCGAGTTTCTTGGCAAGCCCGAACCCATGAATGAGTGCTTCGTATTCAACAACGTTGTTGGAGGAGGCAAAGTGGATTTGTAGCACATATCTAAGCTTGTCGCCTTTGGGAGAGGTGAGGACAATGCCGGCTCCCAAACCGGTGCGCATCTTGGAACCATCAAAGTGCATCCGCCAATGGGTGGAATCTGGCACTGGCGGCAGGTACTGGGTCTCGACCCAGTCGACGAGGAAGTCGGCCAGTGCTTGTGACTTGACAGCGGCGCGAGGCTTTTAGTGGATGGTGTAGGGGGCCAAATCTATGGCCCATTTGGCCACTCGGCCCAAAGCATCTCGGCTTCCAATGATCTCGGCAAGAGGAGTAGTGCAGACAACAGTGAATGGGTGCTCTTGGAAGTATGACTCCAGCTTCTTGGCGGCGAAGTGTACGCCATAACACATCTTCTGATAGTGCGGGTAGTTCTGCTTGGAGGCGGACAACACTTCACTCAGGTAATACACCGGCCTCTGGACTGGTAGTGCTTTGCCTTCTTCCAAGCCTCCGCCGGCTTCCGGGCTCTCACTGCCGGGTAGGACCCGCCGCCCGCAGGCCGTACCGACAGGTCGACATGGGAACAGGGCTTGGCCTGCCAGCAGGGACGTCAGGGATGGAGTGGCAACAGTGCCACGTACAGGCAGAGATCTCCGCCCGTACGGAGCACTGTGGCCACGCACGGCCCTGGATATGGGGGGGTGGGGGGATGGGCTACACTGTAGCCTCAGCATGTCTCGTCCTCTTGAGTGGGAGCGCAGACTCCGGGAGTGCGGTGGGCCGCCTGCCAGGAGCCGGCCTCTCCGGAGGCTGCCCGCAAGAAGTCGGCCCATCTTGGAGCCGCCTTCTTGAACTCGGCCGCCTTCCGGCAGCCCGCCGCTTGGGACAGCCGGCCACCAGAAGGCAGCACATGTTCTTGATGTCTTGAGGGGCGCAACCAGCCCCGATGTCTTGAAAGGCTTAGGGACTCGGGTTGGGCTACCCGTGGCCCATTATTCCGACACTCCCGTGGCAGCGGGGTCCTATTGGAAACTAAGGGATATTAAGGCCTCCTTTTAATAGAGTACCGACCAAAGCATTAACACATAGTGAATACATTAACTCCTCAAACTACGGTCATCACCGGGAGTGGTCTCGATTATTGTCACTTCAGGGTTGCCGGATCATAACACATAGTAGGTGACTATAGACTTGCAAGATAGGATCAAGAACTCACATATATTCATGAAAACATAATAGGTTCAGATGTAAAATCATGGCACTCGGGCCCTAGTGACAAGCATTAAGCATAGCAAAGTCATAGCAACATCAATCTCAGAACATAATGGATACTAGGGATCAAACCCTAACAAAACTAACTCGACTACATGATAAATCTCATCCAACCCATCACCGTCAAGCAAACCTATGATGGAATTACTCACGCACGGCGGTGAGCATCATGGAATTGGTGATGGAGGAAGGTTGATGATGACGATGGCGACAGATTCCCCTCTCCGGAGCCCCGAACGGACTCCAGATCAGCCCTCCCGAGAGAGATTAGGGCTTGGCGGCGGCTCCGTATCGTAAAACGCGATGAATCCTTCTCTCTGTTTGTTTCTCCCCGAACACGAATATATGGAGTTGGAGTTGAGGTCGGTGGAGCGTTAGGGGGTCCACGAGGCAAGGGGGCGCGCATAGGGGGAGGCGCGCCCCCACCCTCGTGGACAGGGTGTGGGCCCCCTGACATGGATTCTTCTTCCAGTATTTTTTATATATTCCAAAAATAATCTCCATTGATTTTCAGGTCATTCCGAGAACATCTATTTCTGCACAAAAATAACACCATGGCAATTCTGCTGAAAACATCGTCAATCCGGGTTAGTTCCATTCAAATCATGCAAGTTAGAGTCCAAAACAAGGGCAAAAGTGTTTGGAAAAGTAGATACGATGGAGACCTATCAACTCCCCCAAGCTTAAACCTTGCTTGTCCTCAAGCAATTCAGTTGATAAACTAAAAGTGGTAAAGGAAAACTTTCACAAACTCTGTTTGCTCTTATTGTTCTAAATATGTAAAGCGAGTATTCAAGTTTTCAGCATGGATTATGAACCAACCATATTCACAATAACATTTGGGTCTCATGTTTACTCATATCAATGGTATAATCAGCTAGCGAGCAATAATAACAAATCTCAGATGACAACACTTTCTCAAAATAATCATGATATGATATGACAAGATGGTATCTCGCTAGCCCTTTCTGAGACCGCAAAACATAAATGCAGAGCACCTTTAAGGATCAAGGACTGAATAGACATTGTAATTCATGGTAAAAGAGATCCATTCACAGTCATACTTAATGTAAACTAACAGTAATGGATGCAAATGACAAAGGTGCTCTCCAACTAGTGCTTTTTAATAAGAGGATGATGACTCAACATAAAAGTAAATAGATAAGCCCTTCGCAGAGGGAAGCAGGGATTTGTAGACGTTCCAGAGCTCGATTTTGAAATAGATATGAATATTATTTTGAGCGGTATACTTTCATTGTCAACATAACAACCGAGAGATATCGATATCTTCCATGCTACACACATTATAGGCGGTTCCCAAACAGAATGGTAAAGTTTATACTCCCCCACCACCAACAAGCATCAATCCATGGCTCGCCCGAAACAACGGGTGCCTCCAAATAACAACAATCCTGGGGGAGTTTTGTTTGCAATTATTTTGATTTGAGTATGGGACTGGGCATCCCGGTGACCAGCCATTTTCTCATGAATGAGGAGCGGAGTCCACTCCTCTTGAGAATAACGCGCCTAACATCGAGGATACAGACATCCCTAGGTGATACATGAGCTATTCGAGCATACAAAACAGAATGTTTATTTGAAGGTTTAGAGTTTGGCACATGCAAATTTACTTGGAACGGCAGGTAGATACCGTATATAGGTAGGTATGGTGGACTCATATGGAACAACTTTGGGGTTTATGGAGTTGGATGCACAAGCAGTATTCCCGCTTAGTACAAGTGAAGGATAGAAAAAGCCTGGGAAGCGACCAGCTAGAGAGCGACAACAGTCATGAACATGCATTAAAATTAATCAGCACCAAATGCAATCCTGAGTAGGATATAATTCACCATGAACATACATATTGTAGAGGCTATGTTGATTTTGTTTCAACTACATGCGTGAACATGTGCCAAGTCAAACCACTCGAATCGTTCAAAGGAGGATACCACCCTATCATACCACATCACAACTATTTTAATAGCATGTTGGCACGCAAGATAAACCATTATAAACTCCTAGCTAATTAGGCATGGTATAAGCAACTATAATCTCTAATTGTCATTGTAAATATGTTTCTTTCATAATAGGCTGAATCAGGAACGATGGACTGATCATATTTACAAAAACAAGAGAGGTCGAGTTCATACCAGCTTTCCTCATCTCAATAAGTTCATCATATAATCATCATTACTGCCTTTCACTTGCACGACCGAATAGTGTGGATAATAATAATAGTGCACATGCATTGGACTAAGCTGGAATCTGCAAGCATTCAATTCAAGAAAGAGAAGACAAGGTAATATGGGCTCTTTGTTAGGTCAACAATAATGCATATAATCATGGTAAAAAAAAATAATGCATATAAGAGCCACTCAACATTTTCATTATGGTCTTCTCCTCTCGACCCCCAAGGAAAAAGAAAAGAAACAAAACTATTTACACGGGAAAGCTCCCAACAAGCAAAAGAAGAACGAGAAATATTTTTGGGTTTTCTTTTTAATTACTACTACTACAGGCATGGAAAGTAAACCAACTGAAAGCTACAACTAATTTTTTTGGTTTTTCTTAAGGTTTTTCAAACACACAAGAAGAAAACGAGAAAATGAAAATAGACTAGCATGGATGGTACAATGAAAGAGTATGAGCACCGACAACTGGCATGAGTGTGTGAACATGAATGTAATGTCGGTGAGAGATACGTACTCCCCCAAGCTTAGGATTTTTGCCTAAGTTGGTCTATGCCCATGGATCAAAGTGGCCCTCTCCGGTGTAAGGAGGAGTGTCCTTTGGGTGCCACTGGTTGGCAATCTCCTCAGGATTCCACTGATAAACTGACTGTCGATAAGGGTCCTGGGGTGGTTCCGGCTCAGGCTCTAGAGCTGGTCTCGCACTCTAGTATGCATAAACGTCCTCCGATAAAACAAGGTACTTGCCTGAAAATATGTTAAACAAAGAGGGAGCAGGCAAGGTAATAGTCTCAAAGTTATTCTTACCAAAAATTAGTCTATAGTTAAGCATCTTCTTCTTATTCTTAACAATAAAATCATGTGCTACCATGCTCTTATAATCTAGAAAAATATTAGGCAACAACTTTTCCTCTTTCTCATAATGCCTGATAGGTATGTTATAGTGTGCAGCTAGGCACGAGGCAAAAATGCCTCCAAGGATGGGGCCCTTAGTACGGTTCAGATTTAACCGTTTAGCAACAATAGTGCCTAAACCGAAAGTAGTATCTTGAAACAAGGTGTCAGTGTCAAAACCGGCGGATCTCGGGTAGGGGGTCCCGAACTGTGCGTCTAAGGCGGATGGTAACAGGAGGCTGGGGACACGGTGTTTTACCCAGGTTCGGGCCCTCTTGATGGAGGTAAAACCCTACGTCCTGCTTGATTATTCTTGATAATATGAGTAGTACAAGAGTTGATCTACCACGAGATCGGAGAGGCTAAACCCTAGAAGCTAGCCTATGGTATGACTGTATGTTGTCCTATGGACTAAAACCCTCCAGTTTATATAGACACCGGAGGGGGCTTGGGTTACACAAGATCGGTTACAAAGGAGGAGATATACATATCCGTATTGCCTAGCTTGCCTTCCACGCCAAGTAGAGTCCCATCCGGACATGAGACGAAGTCTTCAATCTTGTATCTTCATAGTCCAACAGTCCGGCCAAAGGATATAGTCCGGCTGTCTGGAGACCCCCTAATCCAGGACTCCCTCAGTAGCCCCTGAACCAGGATTCAATGACGATGAGTCCAGCGCAGTGTTGTCTTCGGCATTGCAAGGCGGGTTCCTCCTCCGAATACACCACGGAAGAATTTGAATACAAGGATAGTGTCTGACCCTGCAAAATAAGTTCCACATACCACCGTAGAGAGAATAATATTTCCACAAATCTAATGTGCTGACACGTTTTGGCAGCATGACATCATGCCATGGCCCGATAATTATTTGAACCGTTTTTCTTTAACCAGCCCCGCACATAACGCGAGGCGGTTTCTTGACACGTCTTGTCAGAGCAGAGATCGTGTTCCCCTTATTACGGGATTCTCATCAATACGGACATGGGTAACCCAACCGCGCCATCAATTACGGTGCTTAGTGGACAAGCGAGTTTTACCAGGCTAGTGGAGGCGCATAGTTTAGTCTGCTTTTATAAAGGGATAAGTTCTGACCTTTTTCTACCCACGCCTTCTTCCTCCTTGCTCATCCATTCTCGTGCACTCGAGCTCCACCGCCCAAGTCCGCATCGTCCTCCTCAACTCTCTCCAAACATGTCCGGAGCGGGAGGCAAGTGGATGGCCTCCTCCGTCATGGAGGGGCACATCAAAAAGTTACGCGGAGCCGGATACTTAGCCGCGGATATCACGCACCGGCTGCCAGCCGCGGGGCAGGTCATCCCTACCCCAGAACCTCACGAGAGGGTGGTCTTCCTCCACCACTTCGTCCGCGGACTGGGGTTTCCCCTCCATCCATTCGTCCGCGGCCTCATGTTCTACTATGGGCTGGACTTTCATGATCTGGCCCCGAACTTCATGCTCAACATCTCGGCGTTCATCGTCGTGTGTGAGGCCTTCCTCCGCATCCGACCCCACTTAGGCCTGTGGCTGAAGACCTTCAATATCAAGCCAAAGGTGGTGGGTGGCCAACAAGCGGAATGCGGCGGAGCCATGGTGGGCAAGATGCCCAAAGTTACATGGCTCGAGGGCTCCTTCATGGAGACCATAAAGGGGTGGCAATCGGGGTGGTTCTACATCACCAAGCCGCACGACACCAATTGGGTGGCGGCCCCCGAGTTTCGATCCGGAATCCCCACGCGGCTCACTTCCTGGAAGGAGAAGGGCCTGTCCTAGGGTTCATCGTTGGAGCTGGACAGACTCCAGAAGTGTATCCGGAACATGAAAAGCAAGAAACTTAAGCTTGTCAACATAGTCCAGGTCATGCTCTTCCGTCGGATCCTCCCGTGTCAACAACGGGATTTTAACTTATGGGAGTTCGATCCGGCCCGGCACCAGACTCTAAGCGAGCTCTTCGACACGATGCACAAAGACGTCTGGAGGGTGCTGTTCAAGGGCGCCGAGGTCCCCCTCTCTCAACGAGGACCGCGGGCTAAGCGCGAAGCGCCCCGCGAATCCGGTAAGTTCTGTACATCTGGTAGGATATTTATTTCCTATAGCTTAACCATGTGCGGGGTCTGAGCTCCCATGCCTTTGATATGACTGGGTGGAGGCATCGGAGCAGATTGACTGTCCAGCCCCTCTGCCCGAAGACACTGCGGACGCTCTCCTGACGGAGATGCTGACTCCGGCTCCTTATAAGGTGCCGAAGAAGACCAAGAAGAAGGCCAAGGGAACCCGCAAGAGTTCCCGGCGCCAGGTGGTATCGGACTCATCGTCCGACAACTCCGCGATGCACTCCTCTCATGAAGATGAGGAGGAGGAAGATGAAGATGCTCCCCCTCCAGCTGGGGGAGACAAGAAAAGGAAGGCCGCCCCAACCGGGGAGGCCGAAGGGTCCAAGAAGGGAAGGACTCTCCTTCCGGACTACTCGACCACCGCCGCCGAAGGTGAAGACGAGTGGCTGCTCATGGCCAAGCCCCTGGCGAAGTCGTAAGTATTCGGATACCATAGTAACTCATAGCATACCTTTGTCGCACTGCTTCCCTTAATGCCGCATATGATTATGCAGACCTCCCCAAACCCGTATCGGCGTATCCTCGTCGGATGACTCCTTGGATTCGTCGGATATGGATAGCAATCCACTTCCGACTGCCTCCTCCCCTTTCCCTATAGACAACGCCGAGGTGTTGTCTCAAGGGGCACCGAGCCGGGAGGAGACAGTCCCGGAGGCGCCTCAAGGCGACCTTCCAGACTCCAGGAGCAAAGGGAGCAAGGCTCCCGGGGGCTCCAAGTTCGGTTCTCAGCCGAACACCGTGCCGGAACCTCCAGTGGTTCCGGACTCGGGCAGGCGGCCCCCTTCCAAAAGGGGTAAGACGCCCGTGCCAGTGACCTTTGTCCATCCAGAAGCACCGGACAACCTGCTGGGAGCACTTCGCGGCGCTTCCATCGACAAAGAGCACCGCACTATTATGAGTGCGGTGATCAAGAAGGTTCAGTGCGCCAAGAGCGGACTGACTGAAGCCTGTGCCAGCCTTCTAACAGGCTTTGAGGTAAGTATTTAAAATATAGGGAAAATATTACCGCATAGACAGTAGCCCTTGATGCTCTGTTTGGTGTTCACAAAGAAAAGCCGAATAGAGGATCAAATAATATCTGCAGGAGTCTAATATAAGTATGTCTATATGCGTTTGCAGGCTTAGCTACTGGCCTCTGCCGCACTGACTGCGGAGGTCGCTGCACTGAAGCAGGACCTCGAGGGGTCCGAGAAAGAGCTCGGCCTTTCCAAGAGGCAGCTCGAGGAGAACAAAGGTAAGTAATACCTTGTCTATATATATATATATATATTGCAAAAAAAGATGCGATTGTAAAATGACATGATCATCATGAATTTGCCAGGGGCCACGACCGAAGTGGCGACCCTGAAGCAAGTGTTGTCCGAGGCCAAAAACAAAGCGGCCCAGGAGCGCACCGAGCGGGAAAAGCAAGAGGCACGGGTGGGCGAGGTGCAGCAAGAGCTCCAAGCTCTCGTGACGAAGCACGAGGCGTTGGAGCTTGACTCGAAGACACGAGAGTCTGAGCTTGCCGCGGCCCTTGAGAGCACAAAGAATGCCAAGGCTGAAGCCCACAAGGCCCTCCATGAGATTGAGGCGATGAGGAAGATAGCGGCGGGTAAGGCATTCAATATGCAAAGCAAGCATGTGAAAGTACATTACTTGTTACTTACCCGAGTCCGGAGCTCTCCAGGAGCATTCGCAGATTTGCCTCGCAGCATGTCGGATGCCGCAAAGTTTTACCAGGCTGAGGAGGGAAGCTCGACGGAGAAGCTGTTCTGGTCTCAGTATACTGGGACCGAACACCCGATGCCTATGAGCGACCAGCTGAAGCAACTGGTCGAGCTGCACAAGGCGGTCGAACAGGCCATGAGGGGCCTTATAGTCCGGATGTGGCCTGGCGACGCCCTTCCCAACAGCTACTTCGGCCTGGTGAGGCGGCTTGTGGATGCCTGCCCACGGCTGGAAGTCCTCAAGTGGTCCGTCTGCATCGAAGGTGCACGTCGGGCTTTTGCCCGTGCGAAGGTGCACTGGGCCAAGATGGACGCTGAGAAGCTGGTGAAGGAGGGGCTGCCGTAGGGCAAGGAGCATCGTCACCCCGAGATGTATTATGAGGGTGTCCTGAAGGGTGCCCGTCTTGTAGCAGACGAGTGTGCGAAAGATGTAATATTTGAAAGAACTTGCTCGTGTGATCCTGTCGTGTGAAAACTTGTTCATATGCGCTATGCAACGCTTGTTTGAATTTAAAATATTACCTTATGTTCGGCTATTTATCAAATCTGAGAGATGGCTAGTCGTCGGCTTCTGCCCCCATGCCACGAGTGCTAGGGTGTTCGGGATAAACCTGAGCACTCTTGTTCCCATGTTTGGGTCCTTCGAGGGAGGTGCTCAGCGCAACGAACAAGGCAATCGGACTATAATGCTTTATCACTCTCACTTAGCCGTAGAATTCTATAATTTTAAATTTTGGCGAAGCCCCTAGTATTCGGAAGGCCGAATTTGGGGCGCTATACACGCCTTAAGCCGGACAGAGCCAACTCCTTGCTCTAAGCGACATAAGTCTTTAGGGACTCGAAACCTCTCGAACAGCGACTAGTCTCTCGCCTTATCATGATAGTTAGTTTAGCTTTCTCTACTGAGGTGCTTAGCCCAGCTGAACCGGGGCACAATCGCAGTAGTTCTCCCAGTGCTACCTTAGCCGATATAGCGGAACATAAGGTACCAAAACATGGGAGCCGGGCAAACCCAACTATTAACCCAAGACATGATTCGGAGCTGATGCATATAATGCTATAAGTTCGGGGTGCCGCACTATCGAAAGTGTTCGGACTTCTCACGCCGTAATATGGGGTATGCTTAAGCCCCTAGCGTACTGGCCGTACCAGAGTGTACGGGTGCTGGATGTCATGAATGAACATATACATATATAAGAATGCAATAATAGTCTAGTGCTATGCATTGTTTATTCAAAAAGGTGTGTTAAAGCAGAATGATACAAGTAAGCAAAAAGTAGGACTATTTTACATGTCCCCTCCAAGGGCAAGCTGAGGAATGGTATTAAAGCAAGTATTTCACTCATTATCGTAATCCACCTGGGAGTTCCGTGGTGCGACGTAGCTTTCTGCCTCTTTGGTTGCTGCATCATGTGTTCGGCCATCATACTGCCGGACAGGGTTTCCAGAGATTAAAGTCCTGAAAGAGAGAAAAAGAACAAAGCGGGAAGCCCCTAGTGCGGTTAAGCCGCATCTTGGGGCGTGCCGTAGTCGTGCCCCCCTCCCCACCTATGCCCATGGTATTTTCAATGCATAATTATGTACGTGTGGCACGGATTTCGCCGTTTGGCTGGTACTGGGGTGGGGGCCGCATTCTATGCGAGCTCAGAACGTGCCAGGCGGTCTTGTTGCCGATTACTCCGGGCGCACTTGAAGGTGTCCGGGTCTTGAACCACCGAACTGGTGGAGTGCCTTAAGAGGCTGCTTTGCGCTTCTGCTGCGAGGGCTGCAGTGTGCTCCTCCGTACGGAGAGAGCGCTCTGTGTTTCCATTAACTGTGATGACCCCCCGAGGTCCTGGCATCTTGAGCTTAAGGTATGCATAATGCGGTACCGCTTTGAATCTCGCAAATGCGGTTCGCCCGAGCAGTGCATGATAGCCACTACGGAACGGGACTATATCAAAGATTAACTCCTCGCTTCGGAAGTTATCCGGGGATCCGAAGACCACTTCTAGTGTGACTGAGCCTGTGCAATGGGCCTCTACACCTGGTATGACACCCTTGAAGGTCGTTTTTGTGGGTTTGATCCTTGAGGGGTCTACACCCATTTTGCGCATTGTGTCCTGATAAAGAAGGTTCAGGCTGCTGCCGCCGTCCATAAGGACTCGAGTGAGGTGAAAGGCGTCAATGATTGGGTCTAGGACCAGTGCGGCAAATCCGCCATGACGGATACTAGTGGGGTGGTCCCTGCGATCGAAGGTGATCGGACAAGAGGACCATGGGTTGAACTTTGGGGCGACTGGCTCCAACGCATATACGTCCCTTAGCGCACGCTTCCACTCCCTCTTGGGGATGTGGGTTGTGTATACCATGTTCACCGTCCGCACTTGTGGGGGTAAGGATGGCAATTGGTCGGGTTTGGATCGGGTTGAACAATCTCAAATCCATATCCATGTCCATGAAGACAGTCTTTGCCCACCCATGAAAAAATTCATGGGTGAAAAATTGTGTCCATGTCCAAATCCGATGGATATCCATACCCATTGGATATCCATTGGGTCCTCTCGAGACATATAAATAAGATATAACATAATATTAACATAAACTCTTCCATTCTTCACCTCGTGGTAGGCTAGGCTTCACTTATGGTAAATCAACATCCACTAACAACCTAAGATCATTTACTATTTTTCTAACAGATGAGAATGACGAGTCATTTAAGAAGGATGTAAAAATAAGGGAAGGGGTGTTGGAGTATGTTACAGAGGGGATTGAATGTCAACTAAAAAAGTTATGATGGGGATTGTGTAATTTCTTATGCATGTTTTAGATTAAAAAAGTGTAAAATTGATGTGGGACATATGGCCGTGGGGCAGGGATAGCTGATTTCCCCCCATTAAGTCATACTATCGGGCCGGGTTTGGGTATATCCATGGGTACAAGATTATATCCATGCCCTATCCATGAACAATCGGGTCGGGTTTGGGCGCCGCCCATGGACACAAAAGCATATCCAAACCCTATCCATTCGGGTCGGATATCCATGGATAAAATTGCCATCCTTATGTGGGGAGAACCTCTTCTGTCCTCCGATGTTCGGCTGCCGGGGCTCCTCCTCGTCATCGCTATGTGACCCCTTATCTTTGTTTTCGTCATTTAACTTGCTGGCCTGCTTGAACACCCAACAATCCCTGTTGGTGTGGTTGGCTGGCTTGTCGAGGGTGCCATGTATTTGACACGAGTGGTCGAGTATACGGTCCAAACTAGACGGGCCCGGAGTGCTTCTTTTGAATGGCTTTTCCGCTGACCGGGTTTAGAGCCTTTGAATCCAGCATTGACTGTCGTATCCTCGGTATTGTCGTTGTTAATACGGCGCTTGTGTTTGTTACGACGTGACCTGCCATTGCCATCCTTGCTATCCGAAGTACCATGGTTCTTTGATATGTTATTGCTGCGAGCCAGCCAGCTGTCTTCTCCCGCACAAAAGCGGGTCATGAGTATCGTGAGGGCTGCCATAGATTTTGGCTTTTCCTGGCCAAGGTGCCGGGCGAGCCACTCGTCGCGGATGTTGTGCTTAAAAGCTAATAGGGCCTCTGCATCCGGACAGTCGATGATTTGATTTTTCTTTGTTAGGAACCGTGTCCAGAATTGCCTGGCCGATTCCTCTGGCTGCTGAATTATGTGGCTCAAGTCATCGGCGTCTGGTGGTCGCACATAAGTGCCCTGGAAGTTGTCGAGGAATGCGGCTTCCAGATCTTCCCAATAGCCGATGGACTCTACTGGCAAGCTGTTGAGCCAATGCCGAGCTGGTCCTTTGAGCTTGAGTGGGAGGTATTTGATGGCGTGTAGATCATCACCGCGGGCCATGTGGATGTGCAGGAGGAAATCCTCGATCCATACCGCAGGATCTGTCATGTCGTCGTATGATTCTATATTTATGGGATTGAAACCCTCTGGGACTTGGTGATCCATCACTTCGTCTGTGAAGCATAGGGGGTGTGCGGCGCTTCTGTACTGGGCTATATCGTGACGCAGCTCAAATGAGTCTTGCCCGCTGTGTTCGGCCCGGCCGGATTTACTTTTACTGTATCTGGCGTGACGGTTATCGTCTCGCATAGTGGCGCGCCCTCGTGATCCGTAGATCGATCTTGCATGTTTTTCTTTGTCCTCCAATACGTCTCGCAGGTCTAGCATGTTTCCCCGCGCCTTGTCATTTTTATTTGAGTGGTGTCGGGGTGCAGGCTGAGTTTTTGGCTGAAATGCCTCTCTGTCGCGGCCACGAGGTGGCCGGTCAGCCACATCATGTGCTGGAGATGTAGGTTTGAGTGCTTCCTCCTCCAGTCGGGGTAGCAACCTACGATTTGGGTAACTCTTGGAGGGGCGTTTGAGTTTATATTCCTCGGCCGCAAGGACTTCATTCCATCTGTCAGCTAGCAAATCTTGATCAGCTTGAAGCTGCTGTTGCTTTTTCCTAAGGCTATTTGCCGTGGCAATAAGCCGGCGCTTGAAGCGCTCTTGTTCAACGGGATCCTCAGGCACGACGAATTCGTCATCATCGAGGCTTGCCTCGTCTTCGGAGGGAGGCATGTAATTATCATCCTCCGCCTCTCCATCTGCCGCTCTCTCTGGAGGGCTGGCTTCTCCATCCTCCTGCCCTAAATCTTGCTGGAGGGGATTGTTGTCGTCTTTGGCACTGTCCGAAGTGCTATTATCTCCTGTGCCGGGGTCACCGCTTTTGCTTTGGTGAGACTTAGAGCGGCGCCGCTGATGCCGGCGCTTGGGTTGCTTCTTGGAGGGGTCATCCTCCACTGTCTCGTCGCCATTGCCTTCTTTGGTGTGTCCACCATGTATATATCATATGATGAGGTGGCTGTCCAGTGCCCTGTGGGCAGTGGTTCCTCTTCGCCTCTCGCATCGTCGTCCATACGATAGATGTCTTTGGAGTCGAAGTCGAGCATGTCGGTTAAGTTGTCAACAGTGGCTACTAAGTGGGTGGTGGGTGGGCGGCGAATTTCTTCGTCATTCGCATCCCAATCCTGTCGGACATAGTTCGGCCAGGACTCTCCTGACAAGGAGAGAAACCTTAATGAGTTCAGTATGTCGCCTAAGGGCTAGTGCTGAAAGATATCCGTGGAGGTAAACTCCATGATCGGTGCCCAATCGGATTCGATAGGCACGGGCGCAGGCGGTTCGGAGTCCGTGGCCGGGGAAGGATCCGACAGTGTGGCATCACGGCTCTCTTGAAGGGTAAGGTCGATATTTGGCTCGATCGCCGCTGAGGATTTGACCTCCGTGGTGGGGTCTATCCACCCGCCCATGGATGGCGCAGCTGGCTCCGAATTGAGGGTCGGAGCAGTTGCCGGTGCGATCTCCTGGACACTGTCCGATGGTAGAGCTAAATCATGCTCATTGTGACCGTGTGGCGCAGTAGGCAGGGGCTCGAATCCGTCGAAGATCAAGTCTCCGTGGATATCGGCCGTGTAGTTTAAGCTTCCAAACCTGACCTGATGGCTGGGGGCATAGCTCTCGATCTGCTCCATATGGCCAAGCGAGTTGGCCCGTGGTGCGAAGCCAACGAACACAAAGATCTGTCCGGGGAGAAAATTCTCACCCTGGACTGCATCGCTATCGATGATCGTAGGAGCCATCAAGCCTAACGACGACGACACAGGGGAACTCTCAATGAAAGCACCAATGTCGGTGTCAAAACTGGTGGATCTCGGGTAGGGGGTCCCGAACTGTGCGTCTAAGGCGGATGGTAACAGGAGGCTGGGGACACGATGTTTTACCCAGGTTTGGGCCCTCTTCATGGAGGTAAAACCCTACGTCCTGCTTGATTATTCTTGATAATATGAGTACTACAAGAGTTGATCTACCACGAGATCAGAGAGGCTAAACCCTAGAAGCTAGCCTATGGTATGATTGTATGTTGTCCTACGGACTAAAACCCTCCAGTTTATATAGACACCGGAGGGGGCTAGGGTTACACAAGGTCGGTTACAAAGGAGGAGATATACATATCCGTATTGCCTAGCTTGCCTTCAACGCCAAGTAGAGTCCCATCCGGACACGGGACAAAGTCTTCAATATTGTATCTTCATAGTCCAACAGTCCGGCCAAAGGATATAGTCCGGCTGTCCGGAGACCCCCTAATCTAGGACTCCCTCACAAGGCATGGCGCAAAATAACAATATCAGGAGCACTAAGGTACCCACAGTTCGCGCGACCAATTAAGCATCTACTACCAAATATTGCAAAGTAACATAGAATAGGAAAATGTATGCTAGTGATTCTCGCATCGGAAACTTTCCTCGTTTCCCCCACAGCAATCATATCAATAAATCCCTCCACATCATTACGATGTGGTTGCTCTATGCTGCCCTCAAAAGGTATTAAACAAAACTGACAAAAATCACGAAGTGACATTTCCTTATGCTCATCATATAAATAAAATTCCACCGAAGGTGGCGAGCTTCTAGCATGGAAATGAAAGTTTTGCACAAGGATATTGGTGAGTAAGAGATACTATTCGCGCTGGTCGTGGAGGAAGGCGGTGAGGCCTGCATTCTCAGCCAAATAATAAAAATCTTCATAAATCCCGACCTCCTTCAAGAACTCATCACAAGGCCATTCACATGGCCGAACCTCCGCAGTACGAGGGAGATTATACTTGGGCTTCTTGTTCTGTTCATCTTGCTTATCCTTCGAGCTTCGGCTCGATGAGCCCCTCAAAAATCTCTTCATATTTTTCTGAAAAATTTCTGAAATTTTTAGTAACTTAAAATAAAAGTGAACCAAACTCAACAAAATTGATAGCAACTACTCATACAAGTGCCTAGAGGATATATCATGCATTAAAACTACTTTTGACCACATAAATTTGACATGCAAGCTCAAGAACAGGGTCACCTAGGCAGCAAAAATTTGCAATGAATAAAGAACTAGAACAAAAACTAATTGGACCATTGGAGGAGTCACATACCAAAGAACAATCCCCCAAAGCAGTTTTGTGAATGGAGCTTTGAGCTAGGAGATCGAAAATGGCAACAAGATGAGCTAGAACTCGTGCTTGAGCTGGTTGGTGATTTTTGGGAGGAAGAAGGAGTGTGTGGTGGCTGGAATAAGTGGAGGGGGGCCACCAGGGGCCCACGAGGCAGGGGGCGCCTAGGGGGGTAGGGCGCGTCCTGGACCCTCTTGGCCAGGTGCTGGCTCCCCCTGATGTGTTCTCAGTGCCGGAAATTCTCAAATATTCCAGAAAAAATCATATTAAATTTTTAGGGCATTTGGAGAACTTTTATTTTTGAGGTATTTTTTTATTGCATGGATAATTCAGAAAACTGACAGAAATTAATTTTTTTGCTTTATTTAATATAAATAACAGAAAGTAAAAAGAGGGTACAGAGAGTTGTGTTTTCTAAATTCATCCATCTCATCCTCATCAAAAGGAATCCACTAACAAGGTTGATCAGGTCTTGTTAACAAACTCATTTCGAATAACATGAAACCGGAGAATTTTCGAATAACACTAGGTTACCTCCACGGGGATATGCACATCCCCAACAATAAGAATATCATATCTCTTCTTGACAGTAGGAAGAGGAAATTCAAAACCTCCAGTAGTAATTGTTGAAATTTTTCCAATAGAATTGATACTGTGGACTTGAGGTTGTTTCCTAGGAAAGTGTACCATATTCTCATTACCATTAACATGAAAGTGACATTGCCTTTGGTGCAATCAATAACAGTACCTGCAGTATTCAAAAAGGGTCTTCCAAGAATAATAAACATGCTATCGTCCTCGGGAATATCAAGAATAACAAAGTCCGTTAAAATAGTAACGTTTGCAACCACAACAGGCACATCCTCACAAATTCCGACAGGTATAGTAGTTGATTTGTCAGCCATTTGCAAAGATATTTCAGTAGGTGTCAACTTATTCAAATCAAGTCTATGATATAAAGAGAGAGGCAAAATACTAAAACTGGCTCCAAGATCACATAAAGCAGTTCTAACATAGTTTCTTTTAATGGAGCATGGTATAGTTGGTACTCCTAGATCTCCAAGTTTCTTTGGTATTCCACCCTTAAAAGTATAATTAGCAAGCATGGTGGAAATTTCAGCTTTCGGTATCTTTCTTTTATTAGTAACAATTTCCTTCATGTACTTAGCATAAGGATTCATTTTAAGCATATCAGTCAAACGCATACGCAAAAAGATAAGTCTAATCATTTCAGCAAAGCACTCAAAATCCTCATCATACTTTTTCTTGGATGGTTTAGGAGGAAAAGGCATGGGTTTCTGAACCCATGGTTCTCTTTCTTTACCGTTCTTCCTAGCAACAAAGTCTCTCTTGTCATAATGTTGATTCTTTGATTGTGGGTTATCAAGATCAATAGCAGGTTCAATCTTTACATCATTATCATTGCTAGGTTGAGCATCAACATGAACATCATCATTAAATTTATCACTAGGTTCATGTTCATTACCAGATTGTGTTTCAGCATCAGAAATAGAAATATCATTGGGATTCTCAGGTGTGTCAATAACAGGTTCACTAGAAGCATGCAAATTCCTATCATTTTTCTTTTTCTTCCTCTTAGAAGGACTGGGTACATCTACATTAGCTCTCTGAGAATCTTGCTCAATTTTCTTAGGATGGCCCTTAGTCATTTTACCACATCTAGTCATAACTCTAACAACATTATCATTTTTATTATTGTTTAATTCATTGAGCAAATCATTCTGAGCTTTAAGTACTTGTTCTACTTGAGTGGTAACCATAGAAGCATGTTTACTAATAAGTTTAAGTTCGCCATTAACATTAGCCATATAATCACCCAAGTGTTCAAGCATATCAGCATTGTGTTTCAATTGTCTACCAACATAAGCATTGAAGTTTTCTTGTTTAACCATAAAGTCAGCAAACTCATCCAAGCATGGGCTAGCAAACTTAGTAAATGGGATTTCACATTTATCGAATCTATAGAGAGAATTTACCTTTACTACCTGTGTCGGGTTATCAAGACCATGTATTTCTTCAATATGTGGTAAATTCTTAACATCTTCAGCTTTAATACCTTTTTCTTTCATAGATTTCTTTGCCTCTTGCATATCTTCAGGACTGAGAAATAGAATACCCCTTTTCTTCGGAGTTGGATTATGAGTTTGTTCAGGAAGTGTCTAATTATTTTCATTTGACAACATATTATTCAATAACAATTTAGCTTGATCAACAGTTCTTTCCCTGAAAACATAACCAGCACAACTATCCAGGTGGTCTTTGGAAGCATCAGTTAGTCCATTATAAAAGATATCAAGCATTTCATTTTTCTTGAGGGGATGACCAGGCAAAACATTAAGTAATCGGAGAAGCCTCCCCCAAGATTGTGGGAGACTCTCTTCTTCAATTTGCACGAAATTATATATTTCCCTTAAAGCAGCTTGTTTCTTATGAGCGGGGAAATATTTAGCAGAGAAGTAATAAATCATATCCTGGGGACTACACACAGAACCAGGATTAAGAGAATTAAACCATGTTTTAGCATCACCCTTTAATGAGAACGGAAACAACTTAAGGATAAAGTAATAGCGAGTTTTCTCATCATGTGTAAAGAGGGTGGCTATATCATTTAATTTAGTAAGATGTGCCACAACTTTTACCATATGTGCGTGCTACGGGACTTGCCAACCTTAACACAAGTATTTCTCAATTTCACAATTACTCAACTAGCACACTCTAATATTACCACCTTTATATCTCAAAACACTTATCAAGTATCAAACTTCTCATGATATTCAATGAACTCAATATGGAAGTTTTTATTATGCTCATCTCAGATGCCTATCACCTTCGGATTAATTTCACAATTAAAGAAAATTACCATGCTGTTTAAGACTCTCAAAATAATATAAGTGAAGCATGAGAGATCAATAATTTCTATAAAATAAAGCCACCACCATGCTCTAAAAGATATAAGTGAAGCACTAGAGCAAAAACTATATAGCTCAAAAGATATAAGTGAAGCACATAGAGTATTCTAACAAATTCCGAATCATGTGTGTCTCTCTCAAAAGGTGTGTACAGCGAGGATGATTGTGATAAACTAAAAAGCAAATAATCAAATCATACAAGACGCTCCAAGCAAAACACATATCATGTGGTGTATAAAAATATAGCCCCAAGTAAAGTTACCGATAGACGAAGACGAAAGAGGGGATGCCTTCCGGGGCATACCCAAGCTTAAGATTTTGGTTGTCCTTGTATTTTACCTTGGGGTGCCTTGGGCATCCCCAAGCTTAGGCTCTTGACAATCCTTGTTCCATTATCCATCAAATCTTTACTCAAAACTTGAAAACTTCACAACACAAAACTTAAAAGAAAATCTCGTGAGCTCCGTTAGTAAAAGAAAACAAACCACCACTTCAAGGTACTGTAATGAACTCAATCTTTATTTATATTGGTGTTAAACCTACTGTATTCAAACTTTTCTATTGTTCATAAACTCTATTACTAGCCATAGATTCATCAAAATAAGCAAACAACACAAGAAAAACATAATCTGTCAAAAACAGAACAGACTGTAGTAATTTGTAGGTTTGGGATACTTCTGGAACTGCAAAAATTCTAAAATAAATTTTTGGACGTGAGGAATTTATCTATTAATCATCTGAAAAAATAATTAACTAAATATAACTCTCCAATAAAAAATGGCAGCAAATCTCGCGAGCGCTAAAGTTTCTGTTTTTTACAGCAAGATCGCAAAGATTTTCCCCAAGTCTTCCCAAAGGTTCTACTTGGCACAAACACTAATTAAAAGCATAAAACCACATATAAATAGAGGCTAGATGAATTATTTATTGAACAACAGCAAGGAAAAATATCGTGTTGTCTCCCAACAAGCGCTTTTCTTTAAAGCCTTATAGCTAGGCATAAGATTTCAACGATGCTCACATGAAAGACAAGAATTGAAGTACAAAGAGAGCATCATAAAACACGTGACAAACACATCTAAGTCTAACATACTTCCTATGCATAGGCATCTTATAGGCAAACAAATTATCAAGGCAAGCAAAAACTAGCATATGCAAGGAAGCGGAAAGAAACAATAGCAATCTGAACATAACGGGAGGTAATTTAGTAACATGAAGATATATTATGTTTGCTACTAAACACTTTGATACTAAACACTTTGCTGAAGATATTAAGTTTCCAGGTGTGGTTGAATTGACAACTCAGCTACTAATACTTGAGAATATTCTTTGGCTCCCGTTGTGTCGAATCAATAAATTTGGGTTGAATACTCTACCCTCGAAAACTGTTGCGATCACCTATACTTGTGGGTTATCAAGACTATTTTCTGGCGCCGTTGCCGGGGAGCATAGCTCTATTCTTTGAGTCACTTGGGATTTATATCTGCTGGTCACTATGAAGAACTTGAAATACGCGAAAACAAAATATTATCCCTCAACTACGAGGGGAGGTAAGGAACTGCCATCTAGCTCTGCACTTGATTCACCTTCTGTTTTGAGTAAGCTTGCGACACCTAAACCTGCCTCTGCTATTAATTATGATATGTCGCATATTATTGAAGATGCCACTTCTGCTATGCATGATACTTATGATGAAACTACTTCTATGCTAGATACTACTATGCCACTTGGTGAATTTCTTGATGAACAACTTGCTAGGGCTAGAGAGAATGAAATTATTGAAACTGATATTATTAATGAAAGTGATGATGAAGGCTCTCATAATAATATGAATTGCCTGTTGTGCCTGAGGACTATGTTATGGCTGAAGAAACTAAAAGAGACTTTCTTGCATGCAATGATAGAAGTGATCTTAAGAAATTATTAGCTAAGCTTAAACAAAAAACTCTGAATGCTAGAATGAAATATGATCCTGCTTATGCTACTTCACCTATCTTGTTACCGATAAGGATTATGAATTCTCTATTGATCCTAATATAATTACTTTGGTTGAATGTCGTCCTTTTTATGGCTATTGTCGGTGTCAAAACCGGCGGATCTCGGGTAGGGGGTCCCGAACTGTGTGTCTAAGGCGGATGGTAATAGGAGACAAGGGACACGATGTTTACCCGGGTTTGGGCCCTCTTGAAGGAGGTAATACCCTACGTCCTGCTTGATTGTTCTTGATGATATGAGTATTACAAGAGTTGATCTACCACGAGATTGTAGAGGCTAAACCCTAGAAGCTAGCCTATGGTATGGTTGTATGTTGTCCTACGGACTAAACCCTCTGGTTTATATAGACACCGGAGGGGGCTAGGGTTACATAGAGTCGGTTACAAGGGAGGAGATCTACATATCTGTATTGCCTAGCTTGCCTTCCACGTCAAGGAGAGTACCATCCAGACACGGGACAAAGTCTTCAATATTATATCTTCATAGTCAAACAGTCAGGCAAAAGGATATAGTCCGGCTGTCCAGAGAGCCCCTAATCTAGGACTCCCTCAATAGCCCCTGAACCAGGCTTCAATGACGATGAGTCTTGTGCGCAGTATTGTCTTCAGCATTGCAAGGCGGGTTCCTCCTCCGAATACTCCATGGAAGATTTTGAACACAAGGATAGTGTCCGGCTCTGCAAAACAAGTGCCACGTACCACCGTAGAGAAAATAATATTTCCACAAATCCAATCTGCTGACACATTTCGACAGCATGACATCATGCCATGGCCCGGTCTTTATTCAAACCGCCTTTCTCAACCAGCATCACACATATTGCGCGGCGATTTTCTTGACACGCCTTATCAAAGCAGAGATCGTGTCCCCTTTATTACGGGATTCTCATCAATACGGACACGGGTAACCCAACCGCGCCATTACTTATGGCGCTTGGGGAATAAGAGGTTTTACCAAGCGAGGGGGGAGGCACATCGCCTCTTCCGCCCTTATAAAGGGACAAGAATTCACCCTCTTCACCCGTACCTTCTTCTCAACTCATTCCATTCTGCTCAGGCTCCAACGCGCGAGCGTTCACCTCCTCTACCGACAAGAGGTCTTCCAAAGATGTCTGGATCCGGAGCAGGAGGCAAATGGGTGGCCTCTACTGTCCGAGAGAAGGATATCAAAAAGCTTCGGGAGGCCGGGTATCTGGCCAAGAAAATCGGCCACCGTCTCCCGACGGTAGGACAGATCGTCCCCACTCCGGAACACCACGAGAGGGTTGTATTCCTCCCTCACTTTGCCCGCGGGCTGGGATTTCCCCTCCACCCATTCGTTCACGGTATCATGTACTATTATGGGATCGATCTTCATGATCTGTCCCCTAATTCCTTCCTCAACATGTCGACATTCATTGTCGTGTGCGAGGCTTTTCTCCGCGTTTCGCCACACTTCGGTTTATGGCTGAAGGTCTTTAATGTGAAGCCCAAGGTGGTGGGCGGCGAGCACACCGAGTGCGGGGGCGCTATGGTGAGCAAGATGCCCAACGTCATATGGCCAACATGAACCTTTAATGATTCTGTCAAGGAGTGGCAACAACAGTGGTTTTATATCACTGAGCCGAGTGGTAAGGAGCGGGCCGCTTCTCCCGAGTTTCGATCCGACGCCCCTCTGCGGCTTTCGTCCTGGGTCAAGAAAGGACTGGATTGGTCCTCGTCTGATGAACTGTCGGTGCTCCAGACGCGCGTTAAAGACATAGGAGATAAGAACATTGAACTCGTCGACGTAGTCCAGGTGATGTTAGTCCGCCGGATACTGCCTAGTCAACACCGGACTTGCAATCTATGGGAGTTTGATCCGGCCAGGCACCAAACCTTGCGAAGGATCTTCGGCTCATTGCACAAAGACATTTGTAAGGTGCTTTTTAAGTCCAGCAAATCGTGGCCGGACTCTGCCGAAGACCGTGGGTACCAACTGTCCCGCCCTGCAAGTTCGGTGAGTTTACCAAACTTTTCCATCCGCATGACCCAAAGGAAGCGCTTGACGCGTGCTCATTCAACTTTCCCAGAGCTGGACAAAGAAGGCAGAGCAGATCCATTGTCCGGCCCCGCTGCCCGAAGACCCGGCCATCCCACTTCTGACGAAGATGTTGGTCCCGGCGCCTTACAAGGTGCCGAAGAAGACGGCCGAGAAGGAGGCTAAAAAGACCCGGGGCGGCCTTTGTCGTTGCGGCACTTCGGGCACAATACCCGAAGGCTCTGATGCCCATTCCGCCTTCGAAGAGAACGAAAAGGAGGAGGGAGATGAATCCCCTGCAGAGGGAGGAAGGAAGAGGACGGCCTTCGCATAATTGGAGGCCGGACTACCCAAAAGAGGAAAGATTCCTCGTCAAGAGGAGTCTCCTGCCGCCGCCGATAGCGGCCCGACATGGGATCCTAGGGCCCAGCCCCTGGTGAACTCGTGAGTATATAAAATCCAAATACGTTTAGGCATCCGGACTCATCGTGGGTTAGTATTTTAACTTAAGCCATATATTTCTTGTAGTCCGGCGAGGTCCCGTACCGAACAATCCTCATCGGAGGACCTGCTGAGCTCAAACGCTATGGAGAGCGGGACGCCCCCAAAGGACCCTTTCTCCAAACAGGTGCCAAACACCGAGGCCTCATCCCAAAAGGACCCCGACCAAGGATAAAAGGAAAAAACCGTGAAGGTGGCGCCTGGAGGTCGAACCGCAGGGGCCGGAGGCGTGGGGAAAAAGATTCCACCGGCAACCTCTGTCCATCCAAAAGTGTCGTATGCTTTGTTGGTGCCGCTACGAGATGCCTCCATCGTTGATGAACACCGTGCCCTGATGGGCGCGGTGATTGAGAAAATTCAGTCGACCGAGAGTGGACTGAACGAAGCCTGTATCAGTCTTATAAAAGGCTTTGAGGTATGTTATATGAGTTATTGAGGAGTGTCATAGTATAGATAGTAGCCCCTGATACACTGTTCGGTGAAAGAAAGAACCGGACAGGGGATCGAATTCATGATCTCGGGAAGACTTACTAAATGACATCGATTTCTCTCCTGTTTCAAGCAGATACCTGTAGCGGCTGCTGCCTCTCACACTGCGGAGATCGCCGGCATGAATCAAAGTCTGGAGCAGGCCAGAGAAGAAATTGACCGATTTCAAATGCAGTTGAGGGATAAACAAGGTATGCATCAGAATTATGTGTGTTTATTGCGAGATAAATGTTCAGTATGAAATAAGCCGCATAATTTGTGCTAGGAGTTATGACCGAAGTCGAGGCCCTCAAAAGGGCCATTGCCGAGGCCGAGAAAAAGGCGGCCACGGAGCGGGCTCTTCGTGAGAAACACGAAGCCAGAGTTATTAGAGCTGATCAGGGGCTGCAAGAGGCCGTAAGTAAATGTGAGGCCTTGGAGCAAGTTTAACGGAGAAAGAGTCCGAACTCACCAAGGCACGCCAAGCCACGAGCGACGCCCAGGGGGAAACCCAAAGCGCGCTGTAGTGGATCCAAGAGGCGAGGAAGATCGCGGTAGGTAAGATTTTCCCATGTAAAGAAAATATTTAAAGGAAAAACTATGTTTCTGATTGTGAGTCTAGACTTCTTAGGTGTATTTTCCGAGCTTCCGCACAGTATATCAGATGCCGCTCACTTCTACCGAGCCGAAGGAAGGAACACCGCCGATAAGCTCTTTTGGTCTCAGTATTTGGCGCCAAATTATCAGGTGCCTTTTGCCGATCAACTGAAATAGCTGATCGAACTGCATAAGGCGGCGGAACTAGCCATGAAATATGTGGTTATCCGGCTATGGCCTGCCGAACCAATTCCAAGCAGCTACTTCAGGCTCGTAAGGCGGCTTATAAGCGCTTGCCCTCGACTTGACGTCATCAAGCGGTCGGTTTGTATAGAAGGAGCGCGAATGGCCTTCGCCCTTGCAAAGGTGCACTGGGGGAAGATGGATGCCGAAAAGCTGGTGACTGAAGGACCGTCGGAGGGGAAGGAGCACCGCATGCCCGAATCATATTATAAGAGTGTCCTGAAAGGATCCTACCTGGCGGCGGAGCTATGTACCAAGGACATTATATTTCCCTGAATGCGGATCATATTATCCGTTGTAATGTTTAAACAAGGTCGTTGATATGTCGATTGTTTTATAAAAGTTTACCCTCCTGTGCGGCCGTTTGTATATTAAGGCTGAGAGTTGGGCAGTTGTCGGCTTCTGCCCCCACGTAAGGAGTACGGGGGTGTTCGGGATAAACCTGAGCACTCTTTATCCCAGTTTTGGGTCCTCCAAGGGAGGTGCTCAGCACAACGAACCAGGCAATCGGACTATAGGGCTTTATCACTCTCACTTAGCCAGAGGAGCTTTAGTATGGTCGGCGCAACCCCTTGTGTTCGGAAGACCGTACTAGGGGCTCTATAAGCGCCTGATCGAAGAAAAAAGCCGATCCATCGCACGCTGCATTGGTTATGGCATTGTGCAGGAGAAATCCTTAAAGGTTTTATGACTGCTCGAACAGCTGACCAGCTCTCGCCGTATCATGACAGTCAGTTTTCGGCTTTCTCTACTGAGGTGCTCGTCGAGAAGAACCGGGACACAACCGCAGTAGTTCTCCCAATGGTACCTTAGCCGATATAGCGAAACGTAAGGTACCAAAACATAGGAGCCGGGAAAACCCAACTATTGACCCAAGACATGATTCAGAGCTGATGCATATAATGCTATAAGTTCGGGATGCCGAACTCCTGTGAAGGTGTTCGGACTTTTATTGCCATGTTATGGGGAAGACGAAGCCCCTAGCATATTTAGGGCATACCGTTGTGTTCGGATGCCATTTGACGAAATGATTTCGATAAGAAATAACCAGCAAGTATACATCATATGAATCCGCATGTTGTATAAATAATACGTCTATGCATATGGTACAAGTAATGTGATAAAAAAAAGGAGTTGTGATGGTGGAACCTGCTGTGACCAGGGGGAAGAGGTTGAGTGCGGGTCCGTATTGTAGCCGAACGGTCGCTGGGGGGAATGTCTAAGGATCCCAGGCGCGTTCGAGCTGTCTCTGTGGAGTCCGTCCTGGTCGGTGCCAAGGTGAACCTGCGAAGGAAATATAAGAAATGTTTGCGTGCCGGAGGGCGGTTGAGCCGCTGAGTTCGGCCTGTCGTGGCCTTTGCCGGAGTGTTTAATTGAACCCTGGACGAGCCGGAGTACCTTCCGCAAAGTGGTTCAGAGCCCCTTGACGGTGTACGGGAGCCTAGGTGTCGACTCGAGGTTTGGCTGCGAGGTGCTGCCCGGTGTTCCTGCTGCTAAGGCAGTGATGTATTTGTTGGTGTCGAAAGAAAATTCGGCCTTGCCATGAACCGTGATGACACCGTGTGGACCGGGCATTTTGAGCTTACGGTAGGCATAATGTGGCACCGCGTTGAATCGAGCGAATGCGGTTCGCCCGAGCAGTGCTTGATAGTCACTACGGAAAGGGGTGATTTTGAAGATTAACTCTTCGGTACGGTAATTTTCTGGTGATCCGAAGGTTACCTCGAGGGGAATGGAGCCTGTACAGCTGACCTCCATACCTGGTATGATACCTCTGAAAGTGGCCTTAGTGGGCTTGATCGCTGATTGATCGATGCCCATCTTGCGCACTGTATCCTGGTAAAGCAGATTTAAACTGCTACCTCCGACCATAAGGACTCGAGTGAGGTGGAACCCGTTTACTATTGGGTCGAGGATTAGTGCAGCTGGATTGCCCCGGTTGGCGTTGACCGGACGATCCGTGCGGTTGAAGGTGACCGGCCCTAGCTGATATTGTGGGATGGCGGGTTCCGTTGAGCCGCCATCCTTAAGGGTGTATATTTGGTCAAAGTGGGCCATTTGGGTGGTATTTACCACATTCACCGATTGAGTATGGGGGGAGTTTCTTTTGCCCTCCTGTGTTCAGAAATCCGGGCTCTTCGTCGCTATCATCGCTTTGAGACCCCTCTTCATTTTTGGCGCCTGCCTTGTCGGCTTCTTTGAAGACCCAGCATTCTCTGTTGGTATGGGTGGCTGGCGTTTCTGGGGTGCCATGAATTTGGCATTAGCGAGCGAGTATGCGGTCCAGACTGGATGGACCTGTATTTGTATTTTTGGGCGGCCCTTTCTGCTGACCGGGCTTTGAGACCCTGAACCCGGCATTAACTGCCGTATTATTGGTTTTATCACAATATTTGCGGTGCTTGTGTTTATTGCGTCATGGTTTGCCGTTGGCATCTTTGTTATCCGGGGTGCCCGGATTCCTGGATGTGTTGTTGCTGCGAGCCAGCCAGCTATCCTCGCCCGCGCAAAAGCGGGTCATGAGTGTCGTGAGGGCTGCCATAGACTTCAGCTTCTCTTGGCCGAGGTGCCGGGCAAGCCACTCGTCGCGGATGTTATGCTTGAATGCCGCTAAGGCCTCTACATCCAGACAGTCGACAATTTGGTTTTTCTTAGTCAGGAATCGTGTCCAGAATTGTCTGGCCGATTCCCCTGGCTGTTGAGTTATATGGCTCAAGTCATCAGCATCCGGTGGTCGCACATAAGTGCCCTGGTAGTTGTCAAGGAATGCGTCTTCCAGATCCTCCCAACTGCCGACGGAGTCTACTGGCAAGCTATTCAGCCAATGCCGAGCTGGTCCATTGAGTTATAGTGGGAGGTACTTGATGGCATGTAGATCATTGCGAGCCATGTGGATGTGAAGGAGGAAATCCTCAATCCATACAGCGGGATCTGTTTTACCATCATATGATTCGATATTTACGGGTTTGAAACCCTCCGGGAATTCGTGATCCATAACTTCATCAGTGAAGCATAGGGGGTGTGCGGCGCCTCTGTGCCGGGTTATATCCCGACGCAATTCATATGAGTCTTGTCTGCTGTATTCAGCCAGGCCGGATTTCCTTTTGGTGCATCCGGCGCGACGATCATCGTCCCGTGTTGGCGCGCGTTCCCGTGACCCGTATATTGACCTTGCAAGTTTTGCCTTACTGTCCAATACGTCTCGCAGGTCCCGTGTGTTGCCCCGGGCCTTGGTATTTTTGATTGAGTGGCGGCGGGGTGCAGGCTGAACTTCAAGCTGAAACGCCTCTCTGGCTTGGCCACGCAGTGGTCGTTCAGCCGCATCATACACTGGTGAATGAGGTTTCAATGCTTTCTCCTCGAGGTGAGGTGGCAACCTGCGTTTTGGGTAACTCTTGGAGGGGCGCTCGAGTTCATATTCCTCGGCCGCAAGGACTTCGGTCCATCTGTCTGTTAGCAAGTCTTGATCAGCTTGAAGCTATTGTTGCTTTTTCTTCAGGCTATTTGCTGTGGCCATAAGTCGGCACTTGAAGCGCTCCTGTTCGACGGGGTCCTCAGGCACGATAAATTCTTCGTCACCGAGGCTCGCCTCGTCTTCGGAGAGAGGCATGTAATTGTCCTCCTCCGGTTCTCCATCTGTTGCCTCTCTGGAGGGCTGGCTTGTTCATCCTCCGGCTCTACATCGTGCTGGAGGGGATTGTGGTTGTCTTCGGCACTATCCGGAGCGTTATTATCTCCTGTGCCGGTATCCTACTTTTGCTGTGGCGAGACTTATATTGGCGCCACTGACGTCGGCGCTTGGGTTGCTTCTTGGAGGGGTCATCCTCCGATGTATCGTCGCCATTGCCTTCTTTAGGGGTGTCCACCATATATATGCTGTATGATGAGGTAGCGGTCCAGCGCCCTGTGGGCGGTGGTTCCTGCTCGTCTCCTGTATCGTCGTCCATACCGTCGATGTCTTCGGAGTCGAAGTCGAGCATGTCGGTTAAATCGTCGACAGTGGCTACTAAGTGGGTGGTAGGTGGGCAGCAAATTTCTTCGTCGTCCACATCCCATTCTAGCCGGACATAGTTCGTCCAAGGTTCTCTTGACAGGGAGAGAGACCCCAATGAATTTAGCACATCGTCGAAGGGCGAGTGCTGAAAGATATCTGTGGAGGTGAACTCCATGATCGGCGCCCAGTCAGATTCGACGGGCACAGATGTAAGCAGCTCGGAGTCCATGGCCGGAGGTGAATCCAGTGGTTCGGCGACACGGCTCTCGTAAGGAGTGAAGTCAGTATCCGACTCTATCGCCACTGAGAGTGCATCCTCCATGGAAGGGTCTATCCCTCCACTCTCGAATGGCATGATTTGCTCCAGATTGATGGCCAGAGTAGTTGCAGATGTGATCTCCCGAACACTGTCTGACGGCAGAGTTACGTCGTGCTCGTCGTGACTGTGCAGCGCACCTGACACGGGCTCGAATCCGTCGAAGATCAAGTCTCCGCGGATGTCGGTAGTGTAGTTTAAGTTTCCGAATCTGACCTGATGGCCAGGGGCGTAGCTCTCGATCTGCTCCAGATGGCTAAGCGAATAGGCCCGCAGTGCGAAGCCGCCGAATACAAAGATCTGTCCGGGGAGGAAAACCTCACCCTGGACCGCATCACTACCGATGATCGAAGGAGCCATCAAGCACCAATGTTGGTGTCAAAACCGGCGGATCTCGGGTAGGGGTCCCGAACTCTGCGTTGCTACCTCTTGAGCACTGCATTGGTTTTCCCCGAAGAGGAAGGGATGATGCAGCAAAGTAGCGTAAGTATTTCCCTCAGTTTTTGAGAGCCAAGGTATCAATCCAGTAGGAGGCTACGCGCGAGTCCCTCGCACCTGCACAAAACAAATAAATCCTCGCAACCAACGCAAATAGGGGTTGTCAATCCCCATAGGGCCACTTACGAGAGTGAGATCTGATAGATATGATAAGATAATATTTTTGGTATTTTTATGATAAAAGATGCAAAGTAAAATAAAGGAAAGTAAATAGCAAAGGAAATAACTAAGTAGTAGGAGATTAATATGATAAAGATAGACCCGGGGGGCATAGGTTTCACTAGTGGCTTCTCTCGAGAGCATAAGTATTCTACGGCGGGTGAACAAATTACTGTTGAGCAATTGACAGAATTGAGCATAGTTATGAGAATATCTAGGTATGATCATGTATATAGGCATCACGTCCGAGAGAAGTAGACCGAATCCTGCCTGCATCTACTACTATTACTCCACTCATCGACCGCTATCCAGCATGCCTCTAGAGTATTAAGTTAAAAACAGAGTAACGCCTTAAGCAAGATGACATGATGTAGAGGGATAGACTCATCCAATATGAAGAAAACCCCATCTTGTTATCATCGATGGCAACAATACAATACGTGCCTTGCTGCCCTTACTGTCACCGGGAAAGGACACCGCAAGATTGAACCCAAAGCTAAGCACTTCTCCCATTGCAAGAAAGATCAATCTAGTAGGCCAAACCAAACTGATAATTCAAAGAGAATTGCAAAGATAACCAATCATACATAAAAGAATTCAGAGAAGATTCAAATATTATTCATAGATAGACTTGATCATAAACCCACAATTCATCGGTCTCAACAAAGACACCGCAAAAAGAAGATTACATCGAATAGATCTCCACAAGAGAGGGGGAGAACATTGTATTGAGATCCAAAAAGAGAGAAGAAGCCATCTAGCTACTAACTATGGACCCGTAGGTCTGAGGTGAACTACTCACACTTCATCGGAGGGGCTATGGTGTTGATGTAGAAGCCCTCCGTGATCGATGCCCCCTCCGGCGGAGCTCCAGAACAGGTCCCAAGATGGGATCTCGTGGATACAGAAGGTTACGGCGGTGGAATTAGGGTTTTGGCTCCGTATCTGATTGTTTGGGGGTACGTGGATATATATAGGAGCAAGGAGTACGTCGGTGGAGCAACAGGGGGCCCACGAGGGTGGAGGGCGCGCCTCGTGGGGGTGGGCGCGCCCCCCTACCTCGTGGCCTCCTATTTCCTTTCTTGAAGTGGCGTCCAAGTCTCTCTGGTCTTATTCGTTGAGAAAATCACGTTCCCAAAGGTTTCATTCCGTTTGGACTCCATTTGATATTCCTTTTCTTTGAAACCCTAAAACAGGAAAAAAACAGCAATTCTGGGCTGGGCCTCCGGTTAATAGGTTAGTCCCAAAAATAATATAAAATTGGATAATAAAGCCCAATAATGTCCAAAACAGTAGATAATATAGCATGGAGCAATCAAAATTATAGATACGTTGGAGACGTATCAAGCATCCCCAAGCTTAATTCCTGCTCGTCCTCAAGTAGGTAAATGATAAAAATAGAATTTTTGATGCGGAGTACTACTTGGCATAATTTTAATGTAATTCTTCTTAATTGTGGTATGAATATTCAGATCTGAAAGATTTAAGACAAAAGTTTAATATTGACATAAAAATAATAGTACTTCAAGCATACTAAGAAAGCAATTATGTCTTCTCAAAATAACATGGCTAAAGAAAGTTATCCCTACAAAATCATATAGTCTGGCTATGCTCTATCTTCACCACACAAAATATTTAAATCATGCACAACCCCGATGACAAGCCAAGCAATTGTTTCATACTTTTGACATTCTCAAAACTTTTTCAATCTTCACGCAATACATGAGTGTGAGCCATGGACATAGCACTATAGGTGGAGTAGAGTGGTGGTTGTGGAGAAGACAACAAGGGGAAGATAGTCTCACATCAACTAGGCGTATCAACGGGCTATGGAGATGCCCATCAATAGATATCAATGTGAGTGAGTAGGGATTGCCATGCAACAGATGCACTAGAGCTATAAGTATATGAAAGCTCAAAAAGAAATTAAGTGGGTGTGCATCCAACTTGCTTGCTCATGAAGACCTAGGGCATTTTGAGGAAGCTCATCATTGGAATATACAAGCCAAGTTCTATAATGAAAAGTTCCCACTAGTATATGAAAGTGATAACATGAGAGACTCTCTACTATGAAGATCATGGTGCTACTTTGAAGCACAAGTGTGGTAAAAGGATAGTAACATTGTCCCTTCTCTCTTTTTCTCTCATTTTTTATTTGGGCATTTTCTTTTTCTTTTCTTTTTTATGGCCTCTTTTCTTTCTCTCTTTTTTTATTTTTCGTCCGGAGTCTCATCCCGACTTGTGGGGGAATCATAGTCTCCATCATCCTTTCCTCAGTGGGACAATGCTCTAATAATGATGATCATCGCACTTTTATTTTTCTTACAACTCAACAATTACAACTCGATACTTAGAACAAAATAGGAATCTATATGAATGCCTCCGGCTGTGTACCGGGATATGCAATGACTCATGAGTGACATCTATGAAAGAATTATGAACGGTGGCTTTTCCACAAATACGATGTCGACTACATGATCATGCTATGCAATATGACAATGATGGAGCGTGTCATAATAAACGGAACGGTGGAAAGTTGCATGGCAATATATCTTGGAATGGCTATGGAAATGCCATAATAGGTAGGTATGGTGGATGTTTTGAGGAAGGTATATGGTGGGTGTATGATACCGGCGAAAGGTGTGCGGTATTAGAGAGGCTAGCAAAGGTGGAAGGGTGAGAGTGCGTATAATCCATGGACTCAACATTAGTCATAAAGAACTCATATACTTATTGCAAAAATCTACAAGTTATCAAAGCAAGTATTACGCGCATGCTCCTAGGGGGATAGATTGGTAGGAAAAGACCATCGCTCGTCCCCGACCGCCACTCATAAGGAAGGCAATCAATAAATAAATCATGCTCCGACTTCATCACATAACGGTTCACCATACGTGCATGCTACAGTAATCACAAAATTTAACACAAGTATTTCTCAAATTCACAACTACTCAACTAGCATGACTTTGATATCACCATCTCCATATCTCAAAACAATTATCAAGTATCAAACTTATCATAGTATTCAACACACTCATAAGAAAATTTTACTAACTTTGAATACCTAGCATATTAGGATTTTAAGCAAATTACCATGCTATTAAGACTCTCAAAATAATCTAAGTGAAGCATGAGAGATCAATAGTTTCTGTAAAACAAATCCACCACCGTGCTCTAAAAGATATAAGTGAAGTACTAGCGCAAAATTATATAACTCAAAAGATATAAGCGAAGCACATAGAGTATTCTAACAAATTCCAAATCATGTATGGCTCTCTCAAAAGGTGTGTACAGCAAGGATTATTGTGGTAAACTAACAAGCAAAGACTCAAATCATACAAGATGCTCCAAGCAAAACACATATCATGTGGCGAATAAAAATATAGCTCCAAGTAAAGTTACCGATAGAAGTAGACGAAAGAGGGGATGCCTTCCGGGGCATCCCCAAGCTTTGGATTTTAGGTGTCCTTAGATTATCTTGGGGGTGCCATGGGCATCCCCAATCTTAGGCTCTTGCCACTCCTTGTTCCATAATCCATCAAATCTTTACCCAAAACTTGAAAACTTCACAACACAAAACTTCAAGTAGAAAATCTCGTGAGCTCCGTTAGCGAAAGAAAACAAAAGACCACTTCAAGGTACTGTAATGAACTCATTATTTATTTATATTGGTGTTATACCTACTGTATTCCAACTTCTATATGGTTTATAAACTATTTTACTAGCCATAGATTCATCAAAATAAGCAAACAACACACGAAAACAGAATCTGTCAAAAACAGAACAGTCTGTAGCAATCTGTAGCTAGCGCAAGATCTGGAACCCAAAAAATTCTAAAATAAATTTCTGGACATGAGGAATTTATATATTAATCATATTAAAAAAGAATTAACTAAATATCTCTTTCCAAATTAAAATGGCAGCAGTTCTCGTGAGCGCTAAAGTTTCTGTTTTTTACAGCAAGTTCAACAAGACTTTCCCCAAGTCTTCCCAACGGTTCTACTTGGAACAAACACTAATTAAACACAAAAAACACAACCAAAAAAGAGGCTAGATAAATTATTTATTACTAAATAGGAGCAAAAAGCAAGGAATAAAAATAAAGTTGGGTTGCCTCCCAACAAGCGTTGTCGTTTAACGCCCCTAGCTAGGCATAACAAGCAAGAATAGATCTAGGTATTGCCATCTTTGGTAGGAAATCCATAAGTGGCTCTCATAATAGATTCATAAGGTAATTTAATTTTATTTCTAGGAAAGTTTTCCATGCCTTTCCTTAATGGAATTTTGAATCTAATATTTACTTCCTTCATATCGATAATTGCAACAATCGTTCTAAGGAAAGGTCTACCAAGAATAATAGGACATGAAGGATTGCAATCTATGTCAAGAACAATAAAATCTACAGGCACATAATTCCTATTTGCAACAATAATAACATCATTAATTCTTCCCATAGGTTTCTTAATAGTGGAATCCGCAAGGTGCAAGTTTAGAGAGCAATCATCAAAATCAAGGAAACCTAACAAATCACACAAAGTCTTTGGAATCGTGGAAACACTAGCACCAAAATCACATAAAGAATAGCATTCATGATCTTTAATTTTAATTTTAATAGTTAGTTCCCACTCATCATAAAGTTTTCTAGGGATAGAAACTTCCAATTCAAGTTTTTCTTCATAAGATTGCATCAAGGCATCAACGATATGTTTAGTAAACGCTTTATTTTGACTATAAGCGTGAGGAGAATTTAGCACGGATTGCAACAAGGAAATACAATCAATCAAAGAGCAATTTTCATAGTTAAATTCCTTGAAATCCATAATAGTGGGTTTAGCAACATCTAGGGTTTTAATTTCTTCAATCCCACCTTTATCAATTTTAGCATCAAGATCAACAAATTCCGAATTCTTAGAACGCCTTCTAGTTAAAGGTGGATCATATTCAGTCCCATCATTATCAAGATTCATATTGCAAAACAAATATTTAATAAGGGACACATCAATAACTTTTAGATCTTCATCTTTATTTTCATAGGAACTAGAAGAACATGCTCTTATAAAGGCATCTTTCTTAGCACGCATCCTAGCGGTTCTTTCTTTGCACTCATCAATGGAAATTCTCATGGCTTTGAGAGACTCATTGATATCATGCTTAGGTTTAATAGATCTAAGTTTCAAAGAATCAACATCAAGAGAAATTCTATCAACGTTCCTAGCCAAATCATCAATCTTAAGCAATTTTTCTTCAATCAAAGCATTAAAATTCTTTTGCAAAGTAATAAATTCTTTAATATTAGATTCAAAATCAGAGGGCATCTTATTATAATTTCCATAAGAATTGTTGTAGGAATTACCATAATTACTAGAGGGATTACTAGGATAAGGACTAGGATTGAAATTTCCTCTATATGCGTTGTTACCAAAATTGTTCCTACCAACAAAATTCACATCCATAGATTCATTATTATTCTCAATCAAAGTAGACAAGGGCATATCATTAGGATCAGAAGAAACACTCTTACTAGCAAATAATTTCATAAGTTCATCCATCTTCCACTCAAAACATTAATTTCTTCTATCACATGCACCTTTTTATTAGTAGATCTTTTAGTATGCCATTGAGAATAATTATCCATAATATTATCTAGGAGTTTAGTAGCTTCTCCTAAAGTGATTTCCATAAAAGTGCCTCCCGCAGCCGAATCTAAAAGATTTCTAGAAGAAAAATTCAATTTGGCATAAAAATTCTGAACAATCATCCAGAAATTTAAACCATGAGTAGGGCAATCACGTATCATTAATTTCATTCTCTCCCAAGCTTGTGCAACATGTTCATGATCAAGTTGCTTAAAATTCATAATATCGTTTCTAAGAGAGGTGATCTTAGCGGGAGGAAAATACTTAGAGATAAAAGCATCTTTGCACTTGTTCCATGAATCAATACTATTTTTAGGCAAAGACGAAAACCAAGCTTTAGCACGATCTCTAAGCGAAAAAGGAAATAGCTTCAATTTAACAATATCATTATCCACATCTTTCTTCTTTTGCATGTCACACAAATCAACGAAGCTATTTAGATGGGTAGCGGCATCTTCACTAGGAAGGCCGGAGAATGGATTTTTCATGACAAGATTCAGCAAGGCAGTATTAATTTCACAAGATTCAGCATCGGTAAGAGGAGCAATCGGAGTGCTAATAAAATCATTGTTGTTGGTTTTGGTGAAGTCACACAATTTAGTATTATCTTGAGCCATCGTGAAAAGCAAGCAAACTAACACACAAGCAAACAAAAAGCAAGTGAACAAAAAGAGGCAAATAGAGAGGGAGGATAGAGAGAGAGGGCAAATAAAACGGCAAGGGTGAAGTGGGGGAGAGGAAAACGAGAGGCAAATGGCAAATAATGTAATGCGGGAGATAAGGGTATGTGATGGGTACTTGGTATGTTGACTTTTGCGTAGACTTCCCCGGCAACGGCGCCAGAAATCCTTCTTGCTACCTCTTGAGCACTGCGTTGGTTTTCCCCGAAGAGGAAGGGATGATGCAGCAAAGTAGCATAAGTATTTCCCTCAGTTTTTGAGAACCAAGGTATCAATCCAGTAGGAGGCTACGCGTGAGTCCCTCGCACCTGCCCAAAACAAATAAATCCTCGCAACCAACACAAATAGGGGTTGTCAATCCCTATAGGGCCACTTACGAGAGTGAGATCTGATAGATATGATAAGATAATTTTTTTGGTATTTTTATGATAAAAGATGCAAAGTAAAATAAAGGAATAGTAAATAGCAAAGGAAATAACTAAGTAGTAGGAGATTAATATGATAAAGATAGACCCGGGGGCCATAGGTTTCACTAGTGGCTTCTCTCAAGAGCATAAGTATTCTATGGTGGGTGAACAAATTACTATTGAGCAATTGAAAGAATTGAGCATAGTTATGAGAATATCTAGGTATGATCATGTATATAGGCATCACGTCCGAGACAAGTCGACCAACTCCTGCCTGCATCTACTACTATTACTCCACTCATCAACCGCTATCCAGCATGCATCTAGAGTATTAAGTTAAAAACAAAGTAACGCCTTAAGCAAGATGACATGATGTAGAGGGATAGACTCATGCAATATGAAGAAAACCCCATCTTGTTATCCTCGATGGCAACAATACAATACGTGCCTTGATGCCCTTACTGTCATCGGGAAAGGACACCGCAAGATTGAACCCAAAGCTAAGCACATCTCCCATTGCAAGAAAGATCAATCTAGTAGGCCAAACCAAACTAATAATTCGAAGAGACTTGCAAAGATAACCAATCATACATAAAAGAATTCAGAGAAGATTCAAATATTATTCATAGATAGACTTGATCATAAACCCACAATTCATCGGTCTCAACAAACAAACGCAAAAAGAAGATTACATCGAATAGATCTCCACAAGAGAGGGGGGAGAACATTGTATTGAGATCCAAAAAGAGAGAAGAAGCCATTTAGCTACTAACTATGGACCCGTGGGTCTGAGGTGAACTAGTCACACTTCATCGGAGGGGCTATGGTGTTGATGTAGAAGCCCTCCGTGATCGATGCCCCATCCGGCGGAGCTCCGAAATAGGCCCCAAGATGGGATCTCGTGGATACAGAAGGTTGCAGCGGTGGAATTAGGGTTTTGGCTCCGTATCTGATCGTTTAGGGGTACATGGATATATATATAGGAGGAAGGAGTACGTCGGTGGAGCAACAGGGGGCCCATGAGGGTGGAGGGCGCGCTTGGTGGGGGTGGGCGCGCCCCCTACCTCGTGGCCTCCTGTTTCCTTTCTTCACGTAGGGTCCAAGTCTCTCTGGTCTTATTCGTTGAGAAAATAACGTTCCCGAAGGTTTCATTCCGTTTGGACTCCGTTTGATATTCCTTTTCTTCGAAATCCTAAAACAGGCAAAAAACAGCAATTCTGGGCTGGGCCTCCGGTTAATAGGTTAGTCCCAAAAATAATATAAAAGTGGATAATAAAGCCCAATAATGTCCAAAACAGTAGATAATATAGCATGGAGCAATCAAAAATTATAGATACGTTGGAGACGTATCATGCGTCCAAGATGGATGGTAACATGAGTGTAACACCCCGGATATGATTTTCCTAATATGTAATCCAACTCTTGCCGTTTCCGGCGTTAAGTTATTTTATTTCCTCGGGTTCGGGTTTTTGTCTCCGTGTGTTGTTGTCATTTTCATGCATCTCATATCATGTCATCATGTGCATTGCATTTGCATACGTGTCCATCTCATGCATTCGAGCATTTTCCCCGTTGTCCGTTTTGCATTCCGGCGCTCCGTTCTCCTCCGGTGGTCATTTCTACCTTTCTTTTGTGTGTGGGGATTAAAGGTTTCCGGACTGGACCGAGACTTGCCAAGCGGCCTTGGTTTACTACCGGTAGACCGCCTGTCAAGTTTCGTACCATTTGGACTTCGTTTGATGCTCCAACGGTTAACCGAGGGACCGAAAAGGCCTCGTGTGTGTTGCAGCCCAACACCCCTCCAATTTGGCCCAAAACCCACCAAAACCCTCTCCATCATCTAGAGCGTTCGATCACGATCGCGTGGACGAAAACCGCACCTCATTTGGTGTAGGATCGAAAGTATGTCTAGAGGGGGGTCATTAGACTACTTGACCAAATAAAAACTTAACATTTTCCCAATTTTAGTTCTTAGCAGATTTTAGCTAATTTAGGACAAGTCAAGCAATCATCACATAATTCAAGCAAGCATGCAAAGAGTATATATGCAGCGGAAAGTAAAGCATGCAACTTGCAAGAATGTAAAGGGAAGGGTTTGGAGATTTCAAACGCAATTGGAGACACGGATGTTTTTCCCGTGGTTCGGATAGGTGGTGCTATCCTACATCCACGTTGATGGAGACTTCAACCCACGAAGGGTAACGGTTGCGCGAGTCCACACAGGGCTCCACCCAAGGGTAACGGTTGCACGAGTCCACACAGGGCTCCACCCACGAAGGGTCCACAAAGAAGCAACCACCCACAAAGGGTCCACGAAGAAGCAACCTTGTCTATCCCACCATGGCCATCGCCCACGAAGGACTTGCCTCACTAGCGGTAGATCTTCACGAAGTAGGCGATCTCCTTGCCCTTACAAACTCCTTGGTTCAACTCCACAATCTTGTCGGAGGCTCCCAAGTGACACCTAGCCAATCTAGGAGACACCACTCTCCAAGAAGTAACAAATGGTGTGTAGGTAATGAACTCCTTGCTCTTGTGCTTCAAATGATAGTCTCCCCAACACTCAACTCTCTCTCATAGGATTTGGATTTTGTGGAAAGAATATTTGAGTGGAAAGCAACTTGGGAAGGCTAGAGATCAAGATTCATATGGTAGGAATGGAATGTCTTGGTCTCAACACATGAGTAGCTGGTTCTCTCTCAGAACATATGAGTAGGAATGGTGTGTGTGTTCTGATGGCTCTCTCCTCGAATGAGAAGAAGGTGGAGGGGTATATATAGCCTCCACACAAAATCCAACCGTTACACAGTTTTCCAATCTCGGTGGGACCGAATCAGAAAACTCGGTCTGACCGAAATAGTAAACCTAGTGACCGTTAGGAATTTCGGTGGGACTGACATGCAACTCGGTAGGACCGATTCGGTTAGGGTTTGGGCATAACATAATCTCAGTGAGACCGATTACACAAACTCGGTGAGACCGAATTTGGTAATGAGCTAACCAGAGAGTTGGTCAGGCAAACTCGGTGGGACCGATTTGCTCTTTCGGTGAGACCGAGTGGAACTCGGTGAGATCGAAAAGTTACAAAGGGGAAACACTGAGTTTACATTGCAATCTCGGCGGGACCGATTCGCTCTTTCGGTGAGACCGAAAAGTTACGAAAGGGAAACAGAGAGTTTGCAACCCCATCTCGGTGAGACCGAGATCCTTATCGGTAGGACCGAATTGCTAGGGTTTGGCAGTGGCTAATGACATGTGAAACTCGATGGCGCCGGATAGGAAGAATCGGTAGGACCGAGTTTGGCTTAGGGTTTAGGTCATATGTGGATATGGGAAAGTAGTTGAGGGTTTTGGAGCACATCACTAAGCACATGAAGCAAGAGGCTCATTAAGCAACACCTCATCCCTCCTTGATAGTATTGGCTTTTCCTAAAGACTCAATGTGATCTTGGATCACTAAAATATAAAATGAAGAGTCTTGAGCTTTTGAGCTTGAGCCAATCCTTTGTCCTTAGCATTTTGAGGGTTCCACTTTCACATCCATGCCATGCCAATAATTGAGCTTTCCTGAAATAATCATCTTGGAATAGCATTAGCTCAATGAGCTATATGTTGTTATGAATTACCAAAACCACCTAGGGATAGTTGCACTTTCAATCTCCCCCTTTTTGGTAATTGATGACAACATATAGATCAAAGCTTCGACAAATGATAATAAGCATGAAATATATCGTCGCTTTGAGAAGTATGTGATAAGTAAGAGCTCCCCCTAAATTTGTGCATATTTAAAATTTGCTTTGGACTGCAAATGCACAAAGAGTTAGAGTCATGGGTTACTCTTCCATGTCACATACATCTTGGTGGAGCGCTCAAAATGATAAGAATGAAATACATGCACTCATCACCAAGAATAATGAATGATCACACAAGATAGATAGGATAATGGCATTAAGCAAGCATTAAGTCTAGCTTATGATCAAACACATGATCATCAATGTCTCACAAATAATGACGTAGTATCAAGCACTCAAAAGCAGAAAAGTTCGAAAAACCACCAAATAAAGCAAGAGAGAAAAGCAACACTCTCTCTGTCGAAGCCTATGATCTATACATCTTCTCCCCCTTTGGCAACAAGTTACCAAAAAGTTCCTAGAAAATGCATAGCACTAGATCGACGCTCAGGCTTGATCTTCAGGTGGTGGTGGAGTCCGGATCACTCCAAGGACGAAGGCTTCTGTAGATGTTGAAGTAGTCGCTGGAGTTGGAGCTGAAGTAGGTGCTGGAGCTGAGGCTGTAGCTGGTGCTGAAGTGGTGGCTCTTGAGTCAGCAACTGGCAGTGCAGACGACCTCGGACCTCATGGCACTCTAGAAAAAGCATGAGTCATGGTCCTGCCTCTCCTCTCATTCATGTCCTCCTGGAGCTGCTCCACTGCAGACTGAACTTCCGTTACCTTGACATCCAAGTCATAGAACTTCTGTTCCATGATTCTCTCTAGGCTCTGCTGATTCTGAGTGAGGGTGGCCAGACTTTGCTCAATCCTCAGCGTGGATGCAATCAAGTAACCAAGCTGCTCTTGTTTGGTCTTCAAGAAGTACTCAGATGCCTCCTCTTGAGTAGGCATCTTGGCAGCTTTCTCCTTCCTCGCCTTCTCCTTCTTTGCAAATGCTTGAGCAGATGATGGCTCGTTCTCAGTCATGACAACTTCATTGTCCTCGAAATCTGGACGGATGGGCAGGTGTTCCTTATCCAACAAATATACGTCCGTGCCCATCTTGGAGTTGATGAGCTCCTGAATCTGAGGGGCATATCCGCAGCTCCTCTTATGATCTGCCGCAGTCCTTTTGATTGTTTCCACTATGAGGCTCATCACCTTAAACTTCTGAGGCACATCAAACACATGTAGCAAGTTGATAGCATGGCCTCTGATCATCTTGTGATCTCCAGACTTAGGCAATATGGTGTGCCTTAGTATCCAATTGGTCATCACGAGTCCTGATAGCAGATAATGCACTGAGCCAAACTTGAATGTGTCAAGTGCTTCATTCGGAATCTCCTTGTACATGTTGGACATGGAGTTGTGGTCCATCTTTTTCTTGGCATAGATATCCAAGTCCTCATCTTGCTCCTCTGGGGCATTAATGATCTGTGCCCACTCAGCCACTGTAGATTGGTACCTTGTACCCTCAGACATCCATGTGATCCTCCCATCTGGATAAAAGTGAGCTGTGGAGTAGAACTGCATGATAAGTTCCTCGTTCCACTTTGTGAGCTTCTGCCCAACAAAGTCAGCTACTCCACAAGCTATGAAGCTGTCTTGCACTCCAGGATAGTGCTCCTCATTGTCCTTGATGTATGTCCAATCAACCCATCGCATATCACAGACAATGGGCTTCTTATCTAGCAGCACTGTCTCATAAAAATCCTACTACTCCTTGGTGTGAAACCTGTAGTCCACGGCAGTCCTTCTCCTTGAAGCATATGGGTCTGCTTCTCTCCACTTCCTGAGCCCTGAGTCTCTCCTGAGCTTCATATCCTCAGCCACAGGATGAGCATCGTTGTGGTCTGGGATCTTGGGCTTGAGCTTCCGAAGGACATTCTCTTCCTCATCCTCAGCGACAGTCTCAGGCACTGGGGCCTTGTTCTTCTCAGCTGCAGAAATGCTCCGTGTGTTCCTCTTGGGCTTTGGCTTTGGAGCTGGCTTGGCCTTGGAAGCAGTTCCCCCTGATTTTATGGCATCTCCCATTAGCTTGGGTGCCTTGGGCGCTGGTGCAGCTGCCTCTTCTTCTTCTTCCTCTTCCATGATGGAAGCTTTGCCAAGTACTCTAGCCACAGTCTTCTTCACCCTCTCCTTTCTCTTCTTGCCTTCTGCAGCAACTGGCTCTTGGGGAGTGGGCTTCTCAGTTGAGGCTCTTGCCTTTGACATGGGCTGCCTGCCTGCTGGCCTTTTGATTTTCAGCCCTGGCTTTGTGCCTTGAGCTGGCTCAACTCTCTTGGAAGTGGCCTCTTCCTCTGCCACATAGTCCTCATCTTCAGAGTCTGAAGTTTTCTTCTTCCTTTGTCTCGTGGCAGCCTTTGGCAAATTGCTAGGAGTGCTCCTGCTGCCTTCATCAGATGAACTAGAGGGACTAGTGCCCTCACTCATCACCACTTGCTGCTCTGACAGATTCTGGCTATCACTCTGGTCTGACATGCTGCAAACTGAATGCTGACCCTGTGAATAGATTATAGAAGAGATAGAGTGGATGAGCATCACAAAATGCAGAGATTTTTGCAAAAAGAATGATCCAAAAACTTAGTTTTAGTTTCCCACTGAAATCATCTCAGATCTACCGATTTTCAAACTCGGTGATACCGAAGCAGTTTTGGAACCTAAACTAGTGAACTCGGTAGGACCGAGTCACAGTTCGGTGGCACCGAGACTGCTAGGGTTTCACTGAGTTAAAAAATCGGTCACACCGATAAGTAATTCTCGGTCAGACCGAGTCTCACTTGTGCAATGGCATACGCCAAATCGGTGGGACCGAGTTTTTCAACTCGGTGGGTCCGAGATGGTTTCGGCGGAAACCTAAACCTAGAATTTTCGAATCAAACCTAACCTATGAGCGTTTTGACTGGATAGAAGTTTATCAAACGTGGCTAGAAACAATATGATCACAATGTGCTAGGAATCAGATTGAGGAATAGCACAAAGATCAAGTCCATACCCTAGTTCGGCGGGGACTTGCTACGGCGGCAATGGCGGGGCAGAATTCCCGTTGACGGCGATGGAGACCAGCGACTGGAGGCTGCTGGCGGCGAGAAGACGATCTGAAGACCTCAAGGGCAGAGCAGGCTATCGCGCGGGCGAAGGGGTTCGGAGAAATTTCCAAATTTTGCCCGTGACTATATATAGCCCGACCCTGTCGGTGTGACCGAGTGGAACAACTCGGTGGCACCGAGATTCATAACTGCGTGCAGTTACTGAAACTCGGTGTGACCGAAAGGTTCAAATCGGTTGCACCGAGATCGAAAACCTAGATCAACTTAATGATCTCGATAGGACCGAAAGTGGAGTATCGGTCAGACCGAGAATCATAAAGAGGTTTTGGAAGTTTAAGTCTATGACGAATCGGGGACTCCGAGCGCTCCTCACACAGAGTGGTTCGAATCTGACTTGATCAAATTTTGTGATGCAGCATGAATAGAGTTTGAGACGAGAAAAGCATATATAGCTAGAGGAGGTTCTTAGGCATTCTTGTCCATCCACTTGGCAAAAAGAAATAAAGCCGAACAATCAAAAACAACAAGTGGATGTCCTCGAATGAGTAAATTATGCAACCAGCATGCTCACACAATAAGATGGCAAATGAAATATGTGGCAAGGCATGCACAACCAATTCTAGCATCTATCAAGCAATTTGCGATGACTAGGTCATCTATATATGAGTATATTGACTTAGGAGTCAAGTGAGAACACTTGATCATAGGTCATACTCATCATTTAAGCTCAAGTGGGTTACCACTTTTACATAAAGCATTGATTTGTTCACATCTTTAGAGTTGCTTTAGCTCAAGTCTTAGAGTAAAGCTCCCCCTAGATGTGATATCCCCCCTAAGAGGGATGAACTAACCTTGGGTTTTGTCGATGATGACTTCATGTAGATATTGAAGATGTGGATGCTCAATGTTGATGTAGATCTCTTGGAGCTATCCATATGAGTGAATTGCACTTTCAATACCTACATGGGTTAGTCCCACAAGGAACAAACAAGGATATCCATAGACATAGAGTGATGCACACAAGGATGATGTCCATGAAAACTTTTAGGTTACCTTGTCCCTTGCCTTACCAACAAGAGGGTTTGTGACTCCTTGAACTAGTGCAAGATGTGGAAGTTGATTGCACTTGTTCTTGCCAAAATGATAAGAGTGAAGTATGTTGGCGGAGTCACCCTCAAGAACTCTCTAGTTCTTCTTCTTTTGGATCCACATCATCTTGATGGGAATCCTTGGAGTTGTAGTCGTACTTGATGAAGTGGAACTTGAAGTAGTCTTGGGAAAATCCACTTGACTAAGGTCTTAGGAGCTTCTTCAAATGCATCAATTTCCTCTTGAAGCTTGTCCTTGCCTTTTTGCTCGTAGTCTTGTGGTGGAAGATCATCTTGAGCTTGTGTCCCCTTGAAAGAAGTATACTTCTCTTGTTGAGGGACAAACTTTGTCTTGGGGTATTGATCTTCTTCCCATTCAACTCCATTGGCATTGAACTTTCGTTCAAAACCAACACCTTGATTCTTCCGATGCATTCCTTGCTTGCGCACAATTTCCTCAAATTGCTTACTCCCGGCAAGGCTTTTGTACACTCCTTTCTCTATAATTCCCTTCAATAAGCTATTTTCTTGCTCAAGTGTAACTTGGCTAAGAGAATCATTAGTGGAATCAAGAGAACTACTAGAAGCAACAATATTGGATTTAGCATGATCATTGTTACTACTAGAGGAAGAATCTTTCTTGTTAGACTTGACTTGAGGCATGAAAGTGGATAAGAGTAAATGCTTGGCAATGTAAGAAGAACTTTTCTTGCGGAGATCATCATTGATTGCCTTTAAGAACTCATGCTCTTGCTCAAGATTGAGCTTTTCAAAGCGTAGTTTCTCATGAGCTCTTAAAAGTTCTCGATGATCTTCGAAGATAGTGTCATGAGCTAACTTAAGAGTTTTTAGTTCTTTAGTTAGAGCCTCAATCTTCTCCTTATCATTGTCATTCGTTTTATCTTGATTAGCATGATTAACTGGTCTTTCATCATAGTATTCATCACTAGAGTTGTCACCAAGCAAATCATCACCTAACAAGTCATCTTCATCACTATTGAAATCAACATACTCGGGGTGTGTTACCTTAGGACCTTTGGCCATGAAGCATCTTCCAATTCCTTCATTTGCTGAGTCAAATATGTCGTAGGAGTTTGTTGACACAAGTGCTAGACCGGCAACACCTTCATCTTGAGTATCTTCGGAGTCGGAGTGATAACTTCTCTCGGAGTGGCTGTCGGAGTCGGAGCCGGATACCCCTTCACCAACATGAGCTTGATGTCTTCGTCTTGTGTAGCTCCTTGATGATTTTTCCTTCCTTTCTGAATCCTTGCTTCTCCGTGAGTATCTTCGTTCATAACGATCATCTCTACTCCTTCTCTCTCTTGGTGGTGATCCTTTGCTTCTTCTTTTTGGAGAATCTTCTCTTCTCTTGTAGGGAGCCGTACACTCATTGGAATAGTGTCCGGGTCTTCCACAATTGTAACAGTTTCGCTCTCGACTAGAAGATCTTTTGTCATTGTAGGACCTTGACTTGGAGCTTCTATCTTTGCTTCTACTCTTGTAGAACTTGTTGAAGTTCTTCACCAGTAAGCTCAATTCTTCATTGAAGTCTTGTTTCTCACTTGATGATGTAGGGGCTTCACATGAGGCTTTATAGGCACCACTTGATTTGTTGTGAAGTTCCTCTTTATCCTTAAGTGACATCTCATGAGCAACAATTCTTCCAATCACCTCCGTTGGCTTGAGATCTTTGTAATTGGGCATCATTTGGATCAATGTGCACACGGTATCATATTTTCCATCCAAGGCTCTTAGGATCTTCTTGATGATGAATCTATCGGTCATCTCTTCACTTCCTAAGCCGGCAATCTCATTTGTGATGAGAGCAAGCCTAGAGTACATTTCAGCGACACCTTCACCATCCTTCATCTTGAACTTGTCAAGTTGGCTTTGAAGCACATCCAACTTGGATTCCTTGACGGAGTCGGTACCTTCGTGCATATCAATCAAAGTGTCCCAAATTTCCTTTGCATTCTCAAGGCGGCTGATTTTGTTGAATTCTTCGGGGCACAATCCGTTGAAGAGAATATCACAAGCTTGAGCATTGTATTGCAACATCTTCAACTCATCCGCGATAGCTTCACGGTTTGGTTCTTTCCCATCAAAGAAGTCACCTTGCAAACCAACACACACAATAGCCCAAACAGCGGGGTTATGTCCAAGAATATGCATTTTCATTTTATGCTTCCAACTAGCAAAATTAGTACCATCAAAGTAAGGACCTCTATGGTGATAATTTCCCTCGCTAGACGCCATACTCTCCTAGGTTGTGAAACCAAGGCTATGACCACCAAAAGCTATGGAGATCAAGCAAATGGAGACCAAGGCTCTGATACCACTTGTAGGATCGAAAGTATGTCTAGAGGGGGGTGATTAGACTACTTGACCAAATAAAAACTTAACCTTTTCCCAATTTTAGTTCTTGGCAGATTTTAGCTAATTTAGGACAAGTCAAGCAATCATCACATAATTCAAGCAAGCATGCAAAGAGTATATAGGCAGCGGAAAGTAAAGCATGCAACTTGCAAGAATGTAAAGGGAAGGGTTTGGAGATTTCAAACGCAATTGGAGACACGGATGTTTTTCCCGTGGTTCGGATAGGTGGTGCTATCCTACATCCACGTTGATGGAGACTTCAACCCACGAAGGGTAACGGTTGCGCGAGTCCACACAGGGCTCCACCCACGAAGGGTCCACGAAGAAGCAACCACCCACAAAGGGTCCACGAAGAAGCAACCTTGTCTATCCCACCATGGCCATCGCCCACGAAGGACTTGCCTCACTAGCGGTAGATCTTCACGAAGTAGGCGATCTCCTTGCCCTTACAAACTCCTTGGTTCAACTCCACAATCTTGTCGGAGGCTCCCAAGTGACACCTAGCCAATCTAGGAGACACCACTCTCCAAGAAGTAACAAATGGTGTGTAGGTAATGAACTCCTTGCTCTTGTGCTTCAAATGATAGTCTCCCCAACACTCAACTCTCTCTCATAGGATTTGGATTTTGTGGAAAGAAGATTTGAGTGGAAAGCAACTTGGGAAGGCTAGAGATCAAGATTCATATGGTAGGAATGGAATGTCTTGGTCTCAACACATGAGTAGGTGGTTCTCTCTCAGAACATATGAGTAGGAATGGTGTGTGTGTTCTGATGGCTCTCTCCTCGAATGAGAAGAAGGTGGAGGGGTATATATAGCCTCCACACAAAATCCAACCGTTACACAGTTTTCCAATCTCGGTGGGACCGAATCAGAAAACTCGGTCTAACCGAAATAGTAAACCTAGTGACCGTTAGGAATTTCGGTGGGACTGACATGCAACTCGGTAGGACCGATTCGGTTAGGGTTTGGGCATAACGTAATCTCGGTGAGACCGATTACACAAACTCGGTGAGACCGAATTTGGTAATTAGCTAACCAGAGAGTTGGTCAGGCAAACTCGGTGGTACCGATTTGCTCTTTCGGTGAGACCGAGTGGAACTCGGTGAGATCGAAAAGTTACAAAGGGGAAACACTGAGTTTACATTGCAATCTCGGTGGGACCGATTCGCTCTTTCGGTGAGACCGAAAAGTTACGAAAGGGAAACAGAGAGTTTGCAACCCCATCTCGGTGAGACCGAGATCCTTATCGGTAGGACCGAATTGCTAGGGTTTGGCAGTGGCTAATGACATGTGAAACTCGGTGGCGCCGGATAGGAAGAATCGGTAGGACCGAGTTTGGCTTAGGGTTTAGGTCATATGTGGATATGGGAAAGTAGTTGAGGGTTTTGGAGCACATCACTAAGCACATGAAGCAAGAGGCTCATTAAGCAACACCTCATCCCTCCTTGATAGTATTGGCTTTTCCTAAAGACTCAATGTGATCTTGGATCACTAAAATATAAAATGAAGAGTCTTGAGCTTTTGAGCTTGAGCCAATCCTTTGTCCTTAGCATTTTGAGGGTTCCACTTTCACATCCATGCCATGCCAATAATTGAGCTTTCCTGAAATAATCATCTTGGAATAGCATTAGCTCAATAAGCTATATGTTGTTATGAATTACCAAAACCACCTAGGGATAGTTGCACTTTCATTTGGACACTCCTAGCTCCCTCTACCTATATATATAGATCCCCTCCTCAAAATTCGCGGATCCCCTCGTCCGAAACCCTAGTTCCACCACCTCGCGCCGCACCGGACACGTCCGGTCCGGCCGGACACGTCCGCCGCTCCGCCGGACCAATCACACGCTGCCACGTGTCCCCGGGGACCTCTTCGCCGCTGCCACCAACGCGGGCCCGCAGGCCCAGCGCCGGCCCTCCCCGCCGCCCGACCGGGCCCCGCGCCCCGCCGCCTCTCCACTCGCCCGCCGCCATCCGCCGCCTCCCCGCCGGCGTTCGTCCCCCGCCGCGCCAGGGCGCCGCCCTCGCCTCTACTCTGGCGGATCCGAACCGCCGCATCCTCGCCCGCCACCCCAAGTCCCACTCCGGCCGTCCCCGCGCCAAACTCCTCCTCCGGCGGTCAACTCCGTCTCCGGCAAGTCCGACGACGAACCTTGAAGTCCGTGCTGCTGCTACAGTACCCGGCCGGATCTAGATCTGAAATATCTCGGTTGACTTTTTGCCCCGAAACCCTAATTATTTTGCTATGTTCGTCATGTTGTATCTCCGCACCCGTAGCTCCGTTTTGGGCATATAGCATATCAAAATGTTCATCTCAGAGAGTACATCATTTCATCTCATTGCATCATTTTCATTTGAGTTCATCTTGATGCCTGAAATGCTGTTGGAAGAATGCTATTTGAGATAATTGTCAGATCTGCTGCTCCAATTAGATATTTGTCATTTTTGCCATGATTATTGTGTGCATGTTATGTCTCTGAGCTCTACATGTGTTTTGTTATATGTTTTGCCATCTTTCCAGAGGTGCAACCCATGTATTTTTGTGATGTGTGTGGTGACTAGCACAAGCTTGCAAAGTGGGGCAATCGTTAATGCTGATTTCAGGGACTTAGCAATTCCACTAAGTCCTTGATCTGTTTATATCAATATGCCATATGTTCATGTTGTTTCCTAGTGATCCGTTCCTATTTTGAGGATGATCAGTACGGATGTTTTGTTAATATTGTAGTGCCCTATCCATCCATGTCTTTGTTTGCAATTATGGAGCACCCTAGCTTGAGTCAATCGAGCTCTACTTTTGCTATTTCGTGAATCTGGGCAGATTGTCTACTTGTTAGCGATTTTGCCGAGGATGTTGTAGTTGATCCGTGCATGCTATGTTATTGTTCTTGCCATTTCTAGCTTGTATAATGTGTATTCTTGATGGGTGTATGCTTAGATTGTCATGTCTTGCTCTGTAGTGAGTGCATCGAGCTCGTAAACATGCCTACTTGATATCTGTTTTTGCATGCTCCAGTTTTCACTAAGTCTGAGAACTGATTATGTTTTTGCCATGTTCACATGCTTGCAAATGTATTTTTTGATCCCTTTTGGCTCAAGGTCACTAAGGGACTTTTGTTAAGCTCTTTGTGTAGCTCCATTCCATGCTTTACTTTGCCATGTTCAGACCCTGTAGCATATTGTTTCCATGCTCCAAATTGTGCTATCTGATCTGAAATTCCAGACAAGTGTTAATTTCACAAAGTCTGAAATCTGTTTACCAAATGAATTTTTGCCATGCTTGTTTGAACCTGTTAGTGGATGAATTGGCCGTAGCTCAGTGTTCATCTTTTGTTAAGCATCATGAATGGATCCCTGCCATGTATTTTGTTGCCATGTTTGGGTGCTGTAGCATGTTTAACTTGTTGCATTTAGATGGCTACTTGCTGTGTATCGCAGACCGGTGCCATATTTGAATTGCTTGCCATTTCTAAACCGTGGCTCCGATTCCGGCGTTCTTTATATCGTTTTCAAGATATTTCACCTCACCTTTCCAGTGGCACACTTGGATTTCCAAGTTGATGCCAGGTTCATTCATTCTTTGTCAAATCTTGCATATGCATCACTTATCGCATTCCGCATAGCATACCATGTTTGCATCATGTTGTTTGAGCTTTGCACGTGGTTGATTTGTGTTCCGTTTGCTTGTTTGTCTTCTTTGGGTAGAGCCGGGAGACGAGTTCGCTAACGAGGAGCCTGTTGAGTTTGTTTTCGAGGATCCAGTCAACTCTGACAACTTTGCAGGCAAGATGATCATACCCTCGAAATCACTACTATCTTTGCTTTGCTAGATGCTCGCTCTTTTGCTATGCCTATGCTAGGATGCCTACCACTTGCTTATAATGCCTCCCAAATTGCCATCTCAAACCTCTAACCCACCATATCCTAGCAAACCGTTGATTGGCTATGTCACCGCTTTTCTCAGCCCCTCTTATAGCGTTGCTAGTTGGAGGTGAAGATTGGAGACCGTTCCTTGTTGGAACATTATTTACTTGTTGGGATATCATTATATTGCCTTGTTATCTTAATGCATCTATATACTTGGTAAAGGGTGGAAGGCTCGGCCTTTTCCCTAGTGTTTTGTTCCACTCTCGCCGCCCTAGTTTCCGTCATATCGGTGTTATGTTCCCGGATTTTGCGTTCCTTACACGGTTGGGTTATAATGGGAACCCCTTGATAGTTCGCCTTGAATAAAGCTTTTCTAGCAATGCCCAACCTTGCTTTTACCATTTGCCACCTAACCTCTTTTTCCCTTGGGTTTCCGGAGCCCAAGGGTCATCTTATTTAACCCCCCCCCCCCCCGGGCCAGTGCTCCTCTGAGTGTTGGTCCGAACTAGAGTCCCGTGCAACGCCCCTCGGTGAAACTCGAGGTTTGGTTTTAGTTGTATGGAGAGCTCATCTGAGTGTGCCCTGAGAACGAGATATGTGCAGCTCCTATCGGGATTTGTCAGCACATTCGGGCGGTGTTGCTGGATTTGTTTTAACTTGTCGAAGTGTCTTGTAGAACCGGGATACCGAGCCTGATCGGAATGTCTCGGGAGGAGGTCTATTCCTTCGTTGACCGTGAGAGCTTGTCATGGGCTAAGTTGGGACTCCCCTGCAGGGATTTGAATTTTCGAAAGTCGTGCCCGCGGTTATGAGTAGATGGGAATTTGTTAATGTCCGGTTGTAGATAACTTGAACCTTAACTTAATTAAAATGAATCAACTGTGTGAGTTACCGTGATGGTCCCTTCTCGGCGGAGTCCGGGAAGTGAACATGGTGTTGGAGTAATGCTTGTCGCAGGTTGTCCTCTAGTTATTCGTTCACGCTTTTCCTTCTCTTCTCGCTCTATTTTGCGAATAGGTTAGCCACCATATATGCTAGTCGCTTGCTGCAGCTCCACATATATTACCTTGCCTTACCTTTAAGCTTAAATAGTCTTGATCGCGAGGGTGCGAGATTGCTGAGTCCCTGTGGCTCATAGATTACTTCCAAACCAGATGCAGGGCCTGATGACTCCGTTCCAGATGACGCACTTGAGCTCAAGTGGGAGTTCGACGAGGACTCACGCCGTTACTATGTGTCTTTCCCTGATGATCAGTAGTGGTGCCCAGTTGGGGCGATCGGGACCGTGTCGCATGTTGGGTTGATCTTTTATTTTGGCGCCGTAGTCGGGCCATGAGTGATTGGATGATGTAATGCTATTTATGTACTTTGATTGACGCGGCGAGTGTAAGCCAACTATGTATCTCCCCTTTTTTTATCTATATTACATGGGATGTTGTGATGATTGCCTAACTTGCGACATTGCTTTCAATGCGGCTATGCCTCTAAGTCGTGCTTTGACACGTAGGAGATATAGCCGCATTGAGGGCGTTACAAGTTGGTAATCAGAGCCTTCCCCGACCTTCGGAGCCCCCACTGCTTGATCGTTTTTAGCAGCCGTTGTTGAGTCTAGAAAACTGTTTTGAGTCATTTAGGAATTATATATCGGAGAGTTTAGGAATTCTTTTTACTCCCCAGTCTCCTCATCGCTCTGGTAAGGCATCCTGACGTAGAATTTTGACTCTTCTCTTCTCAAATTTCACTAAAAAAAATTTAGGATCACGCGGGTATCTTGGAATCGTTCCGATGGTTTTGTGACGAGAACATTGTTCTTGGTGCCTCCTGTCTTTAGGGGTTGTGGCAGTGTCCCGGGGAGTTGAGCTCCGAGGTGTTGTCGTCACAATTTTATCGTTGTAGTTCTAGAATACCTGAGTTTAGTACGCCGACATCGAAAATCTCTTTTATGCAGTTCGTTGGTGAGATAACCTTGACGCCACCCAGTACTGGGGCGGGAGTTCGGGAGTATTGCCATAACTTGTATAACGGATGCTTTTCGAAGGTTGAGGTAGATGGTTTCCAAAGTTTTTCTCGGTTATGTGTTGAAGGATGGATACAGCTGGATGTAGGATTTGCTAGATTTGGGTGAGATATTATGCTTCCCCTGTATCCCCAACACCTGATTGCATAACCGGAAAGGTTCGGGAGTTTCATAGGTGGGAATTCTTGTAGCTCTAGTTCTTCTTCCACGGATATTTGGTTTGAGATTGGGATTTCGTACCAAGTATTCGTTCTTGATCCGTACCTTGTTGATTATTCCTCTACCTAAATTCTAAGTGGCTTCTCAATTTATGGATATGTGACCATTTCAAGTGGAATGCATTCGTTCATTTTGTTCGGATGTGAAGACTATATGTTGCAATTTCAACCCGTTTGATTCAGCTTCATTTTATCTGTCAATGTGCTAACGGTTGTCACCCTCTTCAGGATGGCTCCCGCTAAGAGCAGCAATCAGAATCAGAATCAGGATCCGCCACCACCTCCTCCTCCTCCGGAGGCATGGCAAGCTGTGATGGCTGCAACCAATGCAAACACGCAGTTGATCATGCAAATTCTTCAAGAGCGCAACCAAGCCAACCAAGGCAACCAAGGCAACAATCAGAATCACTTTGCTACACTCAACCAGTTCCTTGCTAACGGGCCAAAGACTTTCAGCAATTGTGTTGAGGCAACCGATGCTGACGATTGGCTCGTGGAATTGTGCAAGCATTTCGAGTGCAGCAACGTCAGGCCTGAGGACTTTGTCAAGTTCGCTTCCTTCCAACTCAAAGACCAAGCTGCAGAATGGTTCCAGGAGTACAAAGATTCCAGAGGAGGCCATATGATTACATGGGATGAATTTCGTCAAGACTTCAAAGCTCATCATATTCCTCAGAGCGTGGTTGAAAGCAAGCGTGAGGAATTCCGCAACCTGAAGCAAGGCTCTTTGTCTGTCTATGACGACAACAAGTTGTTTCAGAAGCTCGCCCGCTTTGCTAAGCAGGACGTCCCTGACGAGAAGAGCATGATATACCAGTTCAGGGGTGGTCTCAGAGAAGAAATCCGGCTAGCTCTTGTTCTCTTTGAGCCCTTGAGGTATGATGAGTTCTACAACATGGGATTGAAGCAAGAGGCTACTCAATTGAGGTGTAATGCTTCCAAGAAGCGAGTCAGAGATGCTACTCCTTCTTCCTCTACTCAAGTGGCCAAGCAGCAGAAGTATTGGCTTCCTCCTCCTCCGTTCCGTCAACCGTATCAGAAGAGCAAAGGTGGCAGTGGATCTTCCCACCCACCCAACCCTAGCTTTCAGAACAAGACTTCGTCTCAAGCTCCAAGATCGAGTGCTCCGTATCACCGTCCGCTTTCAGAGGTCACGTGCAACAAGTGCCAACAGAAGGGTCACTATGCCAACAAGTGCTTCAATCAGAGGCGTCTTCCTCCTCCTCCTGTGAGATCGGCAAGTACAGCTATGGTCAAGCATAACCCCAAGCACGCCAAGGTCAACTTGATGAATGCAGCTCAGGAAGAGGACTCGTCAGATGTCATCATGGGTAACCTTCCTGTTAACGATATCCCTGCAAAAGTTCTTTTTGACACGGGTGCATCGCATTGTTTCATTTCCAAACCTTTTGCATCTAAGTATGAGTGTGATTATCAGTATCTGCAAAGTTCCTTGCAAATTGTGTCACCGGGCAAGCAAATGATAGCTAATTTCTGCATCCCGGATATTACTATCACGTTGGGCGACTATAAATTTCTAGCTTCTCCTATTGTTCTGGGCGACTCGGATGTTGATCTTATTCTCGGAATGGATTGGCTTTCTAAGCACAAGGCGCATCTTGATTGTGCAGCCAGGCAGATTCAATTGACTCATTCGTCTGAGGATGTAATTGTCTTTGCCGCTCGTGATGATACCATCCATCTGTTTTCTCTCAATGAGAAGGGTGAACTGGATGCTATCTCGCAAATCCCAGTTGTTTGCGAATATCAAGACGTCTTTCTAGAAGAGCTTCCAAGAATGCCTCCGCACCGGCCAGTTGAATTCGTCATTGATCTTGAGCCTGGCACAGAACCAGTGTGCAAGTGTCCTTACAAGCTCGGACCTGAAGAGTTGAAGGAGCTGAAGAAGCAACTAGATATTCAAGAGCGAATGGGTCTCATCCGACCTAGTTCTTCTCCGTGGGGTTGTGGAGTTCTTTTTGTGAAGGAGAAGGATGGAACGAACCGACTTTGTGTCGATTACCGTCCATTGAACAAGAAGACTATCAAGAACAAATACCCACTTCCCAACATCAACGAGTTGTTCGAACAACTCAAAGGCGCCCAAGTTTTCTCCAAGCTTGATCTCCGCATGGGTTATCACCAGATTCGAATCCGTGAGCAAGATATTCCCAAGACGGCTTTTAGGACAAGCTATGGTTCTTATGAATACACTGTCATGTCTTTTGGCCTCGTCAACGCTCCTCCGGCGTTCTCTCACATGATGAACTTCATCTTCAACGCCTACACCAATGACTTTGTTTTGGTCTATCTCGACGACATTCTGATCTTTTTGAAGAACATGGAAGATCATGCCAAGCACTTGCGTTTGGTACTCGATAAGCTCAGGGAACACCAGTTCTACGCCAAGTTCTCCAAGTGCGAATTTTGGCTCGATGAGGTTCTTTATCTTGGGAATATCATCTCTGCCAAGGGCATTGCGGTGAATCCTAAGAAGGTGTTTGCAATTGTGAATTGGGAACCACCTCAGAACGTGAAGCAACTCCATAGCTTCCTCGGTCTCGCAAGCTATTGTCGAAGATTCGTTGAAAACTTTTCTAAGATTGCGAAGCCTCTCTCAAATCTTCTCCAGAAGCACGTCAAGTACGTTTGGTCTCCGGAATGTGACATCGCTTTCAACACCTTGAAAGAGAAATTGGTCACTGCTCCAGTTCTGACTCCTCCTGATGAGTCCAAACCGTACGAGGTCTTTTGCGATGCCTCCCTCCAAGGTCTCGGCGCAGTGTTGATGCAAGAGAAGAAAGTTGTGGCTTATACCTCTTGCCAGTTGAAGCCCAACGAGAAGAACTACCCCACTCATGACCTCGAGTTGGCGGCAGTTGTACATGCTCTTCTGACTTGGAGACATCTCTTATTGGGAAGAAAAGTGGACATTTTCACTGATCACAAGAGTCTCAAGTACATCTTCACTCAGCCTAATCTCAACCTCAGGCAGACTCGATGGGTCGAAATGATTCAAGAGTATAATCCGAGTATCGAGTATACTCCAGGCAAGGCCAATGTGATTGCTGATGCATTGAGCAGAAAGGCTTATTGAAACAGTCTGATTCTCAAGCATTATCAACCCGAGCTTTGTGAAGCTTTTCGCAAACTTAATCTGCAAGTTGTTCCTCAAGGTTTCCTCGCCAACCTTCAAGTCTCTCCTACCTTGGAAGACCAGATTCGCCAAGCTCAGCTTCTTGATGCTATGGTGAAGAAGGTGAAGATTTGGATTGCCAAGAGTAAACCCAAGTACAAGTGCTACCGCCTTGATGACAAGGATACTCTCTTCTTTGAGGATCATATTGTTGCGCCCAAAGGTGACCTTCATAAAGTGATCATGAATGAGGCTCACAATTCTCTCCTCTCCGTCCACCCTGGGAGCACAAAGATGTATCAGGACCTCAAGCAGGCTTATTGGTGGACTCGAATGAAGCGCGAGATTGCTCAGTTCGTGAATGAATGTGATGTCTGCAGAAGGGTGAAGGCAGAACACCAAAGGCCAGCTGGTCTCCTCCAACCTCTTGCCATTCCAGAATGGAAGTTTGACCACATTGAGATGGACTTCGTGACTGGGTTTCCAAAGTCCAAACGTGGCAATGATGCGATATTCGTTGTCATCGACAAACTCACCAAAGTGGCTCACTTTCTGCCTATCAAAGAGTCTATCACTGTAGCTCAATTGGTGGAGCTCTACACCTCTCGAATTGTCATCTCTTCAGACCGTGGCAGCATCTTTACCTCCAAGTTTTGGGATTCTTTTCAGAAGGCCATGGGCACCAACATCCGCTTCAGCACAACTTTCCATCCTCAAACTAGCGGTCAAGTCGAGCGTGTCAATCAGATTCTTGAAGATATGCTCAGGGCTTGTGTGATCTCCTTCGGCATGAAGTGGGAGGATTGTCTTCCATATGCTGAATTCTCCTACAACAACAGTTTTCAAGCAAGTTCGGGCAAGGCCCCATTCGAAATTCTGTATGGAAGGAAGTGTCGTACCCCTCTCAACTGGTCTGAAACCGGCGAACGTCAACTTCTGGGAAATGACTTAATCACAGAGGCAGAGGAAATGTGCAAACTCATTCGAGATAACCTCAAAGCAGCCCAATCCCGCCAGAAGAGCTACTATGATAGTAAGCACCGTGATTTGGCTTTCGAGATCGGAGATCATGTTTACCTCTGCGTCTCTCCAATGAAAGGTACTCGTCGCTTCGGTATCAAAGGGAAGCTTGCCCCCAGATACGTGGGATCTTTCAAGATCGTTAGCAAGAGAGGCGATCTCACCTATCAACTCGAGCTTCCTTCAAACTTTGCAAATGTGCATGACGTGTTCCATGTCTCTCAGCTCTGCAAGTGTTTCAAGACTCCTGACCGCACTGTCAACTTCGAAGACATTGAGCTCCAAGAAGATCTCTCTTATCGTTAGCACCCCGTTGCTATTCTTGAAGAGACTGAACGTAAGACTCACTACAAGTCAATCAAATTCCTCAAAGTCAAGTGGTCACACCATTCCGACCGTGAAGCTACCTGGGAACGCGAGGATCACCTCTGTTCTGAATACCCGGCGTTTTTTCAGTCCTAGATCTCGGGACGAGATCCTTCGTAGTGGTGGAGTGTTGTAACACCCTGGATGTGATTTTCCTAATATGTAATCCAACTCTTGCCTTTTCCGGTGTTAAGTTATTTTATTTCCTCGGGTTTGGGTTTTTGTATCCGTGTGTTGTTGTCGTTGTCATGCATCTCATATCATGTCATCATGTGCATTGCATTTGCATACGTGTTCGTCTCATGCATTCGAGCATTTTCCCCGTTGTCCGTTTTGTTGGAAATATGCCCTAGAGGCAATAATAAATAGGTTATTATTATATTTCCTTGTTCATGATAATCGTTTATTATCCATGCTAGAATTTTATTGATAGGAAACTCAGATACATGTGTGGATACATAGACAACACCATGTCCCTAGTAAGCCTCCAGTTGACTAGCTCGTTGATCAAAAGATGGTTACAGTTTCCTGACCATGGACATTGGATGTCGTTGATAACGGGATCACATCATTAGGAGAATGATGTGATGGACAAGACCCAATCCTAAGCCTAGCACAAAGATCGTGTAGTTCGTATGCTAAAGCTTTTCTAATGTCAAGTATCATTTCCTTAGACCATGAGATTGTGCAACTCCCGGATACCGTAGGAATGCTTTGGGTGTGCCAAACATCACAACGTAACTGGGTGGCTATAAAGGTACACTACAGGTATCTCCGAAAGTGTCTGTTGGGTTGGCACGAATCGAGACTGGGATTTGTCACTCCGTGTAAACGGAGAGGTATCTCTGGGCCCACTCGGTAGGACATCATCATGATGTGCACAATGTGACCAAGGAGTTGATCATGGGATGATGTGTTACAGAACGAGTAAAAAGAGACTTGCCGGTAACGAGATTGAACAAGGTATCGGGATACCGACGATCGAATCTCGGGCAAGTATCGTACTGATAGACAAAGGGAATTGTATACGGGATTGATTGAATCCTTGACATCGTGGTTCATCCGATGACATCATCATGGAGCATGTGGGAGCCAACATGGGTATCCAGATCCCGCTGTTGGTTATTGACCGGAGAGTTGTCTCGGCCATGTCTGCATGACTCCCGAACCCGTAGGGTCTACACACTTAAGGTTCGATGACGCTAGGGTTATAGGGAAAGTATGTACGCGGTTACCGAATGCTGTTAGGAGTCCCGGATGAGATCTCGGACATCACGAGGAGTTCCGGAATGGTCCGGAGGTAAAGATTGATATATAGGAAGTATGGTTTTGGCCACCGGAAGTGTTCCGGGCATCACCGGTAGTGTACCGGGACCACCGAAAGGGGTCTGGGGGTCCACCGGGAGGGGCCATGGGCCCTGGAGGCATACATGGGCCAAGTGTGAGAAGGGACCAGCCCCTAGGTGGGCTGGGGAGCCTCCCCACCAAGGGCCATGCGCCTAAGGGGAAGAGGGGGCAAACCCTAAGGGCAGATGGGCCCTAAGGCCCATGCCTGGTGCGCCTCCCTCTCCCCCTCCCCTTGGCCGCCTCCCAGATGGGATCTGGGGGCTGCCGCCACCCCTAGGGAGGGAACCCTAGGTGGGGGGGCTGCCCCTCCCCTCCCCCTATATATACTTGAGGTATGGGGGCTACCCAACACGTGATTTCATCTTCCTCTTGGCGCAGCCCTACCTCTCTCCCTCCTCGTCTCTCGTAGTGCTTGGCGAAGCCCTGCTAGAGTCCCGCGCTCCTCCACCACCACCACGCCGTCATGCTGCTGCTGGATGGAGTCTTCCCCAACCTCTCCTTCTCCCCTTGATGGATCAAGGCGTAGGAGACGTCACCGGGCTGTACGTGTGTTGAACACGGAGGTGCCATCCGTTCGACACTAGGATCATCGGTGATTTGGATCACGACGAGTACGACTCCATCAACCCTGTTCACATGAATGCTTCTGCTTAGCGATCTACAAGGGTATGTAGATGCACTCTCCTTCCCCTTGTTGCTAGATTACTCCATAGATTGATCTTGGTGATGCGTACAAAATTTTGAATTTCTGCTACGTTCCCCAACAGTGGCATCATGAGCCAGGTTTATGCGTAGTTTCTATGCACGAGTAGAACACAAAGCAGTTGTGGGCGTCGATTTTTTCAATTTACTTGCCATTACTAGTCTTATCTTGATTCGGCGGCATCGTGGGATGAAGCGGCCCGGACCGACCTTACACGTACTCTTACGTGAGACTGGTTCCACCGACTGACATGCACTAGTTGCATAAGGTGGCTAGCGGGTGTCTGTCTCTCCCACTTTAGTCGGATCGGATTCGATGAAAAGGGTCCTTATGAAGGTTAAATAGAAATTGGCATATCACATTGTGGTTTTCGCGTAGGTAAGAAACGTTCTTTCTAGAAACCTATAGCAGCCACGTAAAAACTTGCAACAACAATTAGAGGACGTCTAACTTGTTTTTGCAGCATATGCCTTGTGATGTGATATGGACAAAAGGATGTGATGAATGATATATGTGATGTATGAGATTGATCATGTTCTTGTAATAGGAATCACGACTTGCATGTCGATGAGTATGACAACCGGCAGGAGCCATAAGAGTTGTGTTTATTTATTTATGACCTGCGTGTCAACATAAACATCATGTAATTACTTTACTTTATTGCTAAAGCGTTAGCCATAGTAGTAGAAGTAATAGATGACGAGACAACTTCAAGAAGACACGATGATGGAGATCATGATGATGGAGATCATGGTGTCATGCTGGTGACAACGATGATCATGGAGCCCCGAAGATGGAGATCAAAAGGAGCAAAATGATATTGGCCATATCATGTCACTATTTGATTGCATGTGATGTTTATCATGTTTTACATCTTATTTTCTTAGAACGACGGTAGCTTAAATAAGATGATCCCTCACTAAAATTTCAAGAAAAGTGTTCCCCCTAACTGTGCACCGTTGCGAAGGTTCGTCGTTTCGAAGCACCACATGATGATCGGGTGTGATAGATTCTAACGTTCGAATACAACGGGTGTAAGCCAGATTTACACAGCAAAAACACTTAGGTTGACTTGACGAGCCTAGCATGTACAGACATGGCCTCGGAACACGGAAGACCGAAAGGTCGAACATGAGTCGTATAGAAGATACGATCAACATGAGATGTTCACCATTGATGACTAGTCCGTCTCACGTGATGATCGGACACGGCCTAGTTGACTCGGATCATGTTTCACTTAGATGACTAGAGGGATGTCTGTCTGAGTGGGAGTTCATTAAATAATTTCATTAGATGAACTCAATTATCATGAACATAGTCTGAATTGTCTTTGCAAATATGTTGTAGATAAATAGCTCATGTTGTAGCTCCATGTTTCAATACGTTCCTAGAGAAATATTAAGTTGAAAGATATTGTAAGCAATGATGCGGACTAGATTCGTAGTCCGAGGAGTGTCCTCATTGCTACACAGAAGGCTTACGTCTTTGATGCACCGCTCGATGTGCAAACCCCTACAACGTCGTCTGTGGATGTTGTGAACACCTGACAGACACATCCTGATGACTACTTGATAGTTTAGTGCACCATACTTTACGGCTTAGAATCGGGATTCCAATGACGTTTTGAATGCCATAGAACATATGAGATGTTCCAAGAGCTGAAATTGGGATTTCAGGCTCATGCCCGTATTGAGAGGTATGAGACCTCTGACAAGTTCTTTTGCCAACAAGATGGAGGAGAATAGCTCAGCTAGTGAGCATGTGCTCAGAATGTCTGGGTGCTACAATCACTTAAATCAAGTGGGAGTTAAACTTCCAGATAAGATAGTAATTGATAGAGTTCTCTAGCCACTATCACTAAGCTACTAGATCTTCGTGATGAACTATGACATGCAAGGGATGGAGTTGATCCCGGAGCTGTTCGCGGTGCTTAAGACCGCAAAAGGTAGAAATCAAGAAGGAGCATCAAGTGTTGATGGTTTAACAAGACCACTGGTTTCAAGAAGGGAAAGGGCTATAAGGGAAACTTCATGGATGGCAAACCAGTTGCCGCTCTAGTGAAGGAACCCAAGGTTGAACCCAAACCCGAGACTAAGTGCTTCTATTGTAAGGGGAACGGTCACTGGTAGCGGAATTACCCCAAATGCATGGTAGATAAGAAGGCTGGCAACTTCAACAAAGTATATATGTGTTATTAATGTGTACCTCACTAGTACTCCTAGTAGCACCTGGGTATTGGATACCGGTTCAGTTGCTATTATTAGTGACTTGAAGCAAAAGCTACGGATGAAACGGAGATTGGCTAAGGGCGAGGTGACGATGTGTGTTGGAAGTGTTTCCAAAGTTGATGAGATCACCATCGCACGCTCCATCTGCCTTCGGGATTAGTATTGAACCTAGATAAATACTATCAGGTGTCTACGTTGAGCATGAATATGATTACATCATGTTCATTGCAATACGGTCATTCATTTAAGTTAGAGAATAATGGTTATTCTGTTTACATGAATGATACCTTTCATGGTCATGCACCCTATGTGAATGGTTCATTGAATCTCGGTCGTGGTAATACACATGTTCACGCCAAAAGATGTAGAGTTAATAATGATAGTAACACTTTCTTGTGGCACTGCCGCTTAGGTCATATTGGCATAAGATGCATGAAGAAACTCCATGTCGATGGATGTTTGGAGTCACTTGATTTTGAATCACTTGACACATGCGAGCCGTGCCTCATGGGCAGGATGACTAAGACCCCGTTTTCAGGTACAATGAAACGGGCAAGTGACTTGTTGGAAATCATGCATGCTGATGCGTGTGATCCAATGAGAATTGAAGCGTGCGGTGGATATCGCTATTTTCTCATCTTCACTAACGATTTGGGTAGATATAGGTATATCTACTTAATGAAGCACAAGCCTGAAACATTTGAAAAGTCCAAGCGATTTCAGAGTGAAGTTAAGAATCATCATAACAAGAAGATCAAATTCCTACAATCTGATCGATGAGAATTTTTGAGTTATGAGTTTGGCAATCACTTAAGATATTGTGGAATTGTTTCACAATTGAAGCCACCTGGAACACCACAGTTGTAATGGTGTGTCCAGACGTCGTAATCGAACCTTGTGAGATATGGTGCGATCTATGATGTCTCTTACCGATCTACCATTTTCATTTTGAGGTTATGCGCTAGAGACAGCTGCATTCACTTTAGATAGGACACCATATAAGTCCGTTGAGACGACGCCGTATGAAAATTGGTTTGGCAAGAAACCAAAGTTGTCGTCTCTTAATGTTTTGGGTTGCGATGCTTAAGGCTTTAGCCGGAGAAGCTCAAACCCAAAAGCGGACAAACACATCTTCATAGGAAACCCAAAGGTGACAGTTGGGTATACCTTCTATCTCAGATCCGAGGGTAAATTGTTTGTCGCTAAGAACGGGTCCTTTCTCGAGAAGGAGTTTCTCTCGAAAGAATTGAGTGGGAGGAAGATAGAACTTGATGAGGTTGTCGAACCTTTACTTCAACCAGAGAGTGACGCAACACAGAAAGATGTTTTCCATGGCGCCTACGTCTGTTGAATAGGAAGTTAATGATAGTGATCATGAAGCTTCGGATCAAGTTGCTATCGAACCTCGTAGGTCGACAAGGATATGTACTACTCCTAAGTGGTACGGTAATCCTGTCTTAGATATCATGTTGTTAGACAACAATGAACCTACGAGCTATGGAGAAGCGATGGTGGGCCCGTATTCCGACAAATGGTTAGAAGCCATGAAATCCGAGATAAGATCCATATATCAGAACAAAGTATGGACTTGGGTGGACTTGCCCGATGATCGGAAAGCCATTGAGATAAATGGATCTTTAAGAAGAAGATGGACGTGGGCAGTAATGTTACCGTCTATGAAGCTCGACTTGTGGGAAAGAGTCATTTCACAAGTTCAAGGAGTTGACTACGATGAGAACTTCTCACCCGTAGTGATGCTTAAGTCCGTCGGAATCATGTTAGCATTAGCTGCATTTTTCGATTATGAAATCTGATAGATGGATGTCAAAACAAGTTTTCTTACCAGTTTACGTAAGAAAAGGTTGTATGAGATACAATAAAAGGTTTTGTCGATCCTAAGGATGCTAAAAGGTATGCTGGCTCCAGCAATCCTTCTATGGACTAGAGCAAGCATCTCGGAGTCGGAATATATGCTTTGATGGAGTGATCAAAGCTTTTAGGTTTATACAATGTTTGCTAGAAACTTGTATTTACAAGAAAGTGAGTGGGAGCACTACAACATTTTTGATAAGTATATGTGGATGACATATTGCTGATTCAAAATAATGTAGAATTTCTGGAAAGCATAAATGGTTGTTTGAAGAGTGATTTTCAAAGGAAGACCTGGATAAAGCTGCTTACATATTGGGCATCAGGATCTATAGAAATATATCAAGATGCCTGATGATACTTTCAAAGAACGCACACCTTGACATGTTTTTGAAGGAGTTCAAACTAGATCAGTCAAAGAAGGGGTTCTTACCTGAGTTGTAAGGTGTGAAGTTGAGTAAGACTCAAAGCTTGACCATGGTAGAAGAAAGAGGAAGGACGAAGGTCGTCCCCTATGCTTTTGTCATAGGCTCTATACGGTATGCCATGCTAAAGTACCACACCTGATGTGTGCCTTGCCACATGTCTAGCAAGAGGGTACAAAGGTGATCTAGGAGTAGATCACCGGATAGCGGTAAAAAATTATCCTTAGAGGAATAAGGAAATGTTTCTCGGTTATGGAGGTGATAAAGAGTTCGACATAAAGAGTTACATCGATGCAAGCTTAACACCTATCCGGATAGCTCTGAGTAGAGATACCGGATACGTATAATGGAGCAACAATTTGGAATAGCTCCAAGTGGAACGTGGTAGCAGCATCTATGATATAAAGTTTTGTGAAATACATAGGGATCTGAATATGGCAAGACCCGTTGACTACAACCTCTCTCACAAGCATAACATGATCAAACCCAAAACTCTTTGAGTGTTTATCACATAGTGATGTGAACTAGATCATTGAGTCTAGTAGACTCTTGGATGTTGGTCACATGGCGATGTGACCTGGGAGTGTTAGTCACATGGCGATGTGAACTAGATTATTGACTCTAGTGCAAGTGGGAGACTGTTGGAAATATGCCCTAGAGGCAATAATAAATAGGATATTATTATATTTCCTTGTTCATGATAATCGTTTATTATCCATGCTAGAATTGTATTGATAGGAAACTCAGATACATGTGTGGATACATAGACAACACCATGTCCCTAGTAAGCCTCTAGTTGACTAGCTCGTTGATCAAAAGATGGTTACGGTTTCCTGACCATGGACATTGGATGTCGTTGATAATGGGATCACATCATTAGGAGAATGATGTGATGGACAAGACCCAATCCTAAGCCAAGCACAAAGATCGTGTAGTTCGTATGCTAAAGCTTTTCTAATGTCAAGTATCATTCCTTAGACCATGAGATTGTGCAACTCCCGGATACCGTAGGAATGCTTTGGGTGTGCCAAACGTCACAACGTAACTGGGTGGCTATAAAGGTACACTACAGGTATCTCCAAAAGTGTCTGTTGGGTTGGCACGAATCGAGACTGGGATTTGTCACTCCGTGTAAACGGAGAGGTATCTCTGGGCCCACTCGGTAGGACATCATCATGATGTGCACAATGTGATCAAGGAGTTGATCACGGGATGATGTGTTACGGAACGAGTAAAAAGAGACTTGCCGGTAACGAGATTGAACAAGGTATCGGGATACCGACGATCGAATCTCGGGCAAGTATCGTACTGATAGACAAAGGGAATTGTATACGGGATTGATTGAGTCCTTGACATCGTGGTTCATCCGATGACATCATCGTGGAGCATGTGGGAGCCAAGATGGGTATCCAGATCCCACTGTTGGTTATTGACCGGAGAGTTGTCTCGGCCATGTCTGCATGACTCCCGAACCCGTAGGGTCTACACACTTAAGGTTCGATGACGCTAGGGTTATAGGGAAAGTATGTACGCGGTTACCGAATGTTGTTCGGAGTCCCGGATGAGATCTCGGACGTCACGAGGAGTTCCGGAATGGTCCAGAGGTAAAGATTGATATATAGGAAGTATGGTTTTGGCCACCGGAAGTGTTCCGGGCATCACCGGTAGTGTACCGGGACCACCGGAAGGGGTCCGGGGGTCCACCGGGAGGGGCCACGGGCCCCGGAGGCATACATGGGCCAAGTGTGAGAAGGGACCAGCCCCTAGATGGGCTGGGGTGCCTCCCCACCAAGGCCCATGCACCTAAGGGGAAGAGGGGGCAAACCCTAAGGGCAGATGGGCCCTAAGGCCCATGCCTGGTGCGCCTCCCTCTCCCCCTCCCCTTGGCCGCCTCCCAGATGGGATCTGGGGGCTGCCGCCACCCCTAGGAAGGGAACCCTAGGTGGGGGGGCTTCCCCTCCCCTCCCCCTATATATACTTGAGGTATGGGGGCTGCCCAACACGTGATTTCCTCTCCCTCTTGGCGCAGCCCTACCTCTCTCGCTCCTCGTCTCTCGTAGTGCTTGGCGAAGCCCTTCTGGAGTCCCGCGCTCCTCCACCACCACCACGCCGTCGTGCTGCTGCTGGATGGAGTCTTCCCCAACCTCTCCTTCTCCCCTTGCTCGATCAAGGCATAGGAGACGTCACCGGGCTGTACGTGTGTTGAACACGGAGGTGACGTCCGTTCGGCACTAGGATCATCGGTGATTTGGATCACGACGAGTACGACTCCATCAACCCCATTCACATGAACGCTTCCGCTTAGCAATCTACAAGGGTATGTAGATGCACTCTCCTTCCCCTCGTTGCTAGATTACTCCATAGATTGATCTTGGTGATGCGTAGAAAATTTTGAATTTCTGCTACGTTCCCCAACACGTTTTGCATTCCGGCGCTCCGTTCTCCTCCGGTGGTCATTTCTACCTTTCTTTCGTGTGTGGGGATTAACGTTTCCGGACTGGACCATGACTTGCCAAGCGGCCTTGGTTTACTAAAGGTAGACCGCGTGTCAAGTTTCGTACCATTTGGACTTCGTTTGATGCTCCAACGGTTAACCGAGGGACCGAAAAGGCCTCGTGTGTGTTGCAGCCCAACACCCCTCCAATTTGGCCCAAAACCTACCAAAACCCTCTCCATTATCTAGAGCATTCTGTCACAATCGCGTGGCCGAAAACCGCACCTCATTTGGACACTCCTAGCTCCCTCTACCTCTATATATAGACACCCTCCTCAAAATTCGCGGATCCCCTCGTTCGAAACCCTAGTTCCACCACCTCGCGCCGCGCCAGACACGTCCGGTCCAGCCGGACACGTCCGCCGCTCCGCCCGGACCTATCACACGCTGCCACGTGTCCCCGGGGGACCTCTTCGCCGCCGCCACCGACGCGGGCCCGCAGGCCCAGCGCCGACCCTCCCCGCCGTCCGACCGGGCCCCGCGCCCCGCCGCCTTTCCACTCGCCCGCCGCCATCCGCCGCCTCCCCGCCGGCGTTCGTTCGCCGCCGCGCCAGGGCGCCGCCCTCGCCTCTACTCCGGCGGATCTGGACCGCCGCATCCTCGCCCGCCGCCCCAAGTCCCACTCTGGCCGTCCCCGCGCCAAACTCCTCCTCCGGTGGTCAACTCCGTCTCCGGCAAGTCCGACGATGAACCTCGAAGTCCGTGCCGCTGCTACAGTACCCGACCGGATCTAGATCTGAAATATCTCGGTTGACTTTTTGCCCCGAAACCCTAATTATTTTGCTATGTTCATCATGTCGTATCTCCGCACCGTAGCTCCATTTTGGGCATATAGCATATCAAAATGTTCATCTCAGAGAGTACATCATTTCATCTCATTGCATCATTTTCATTTGAGTTCATCTTGATGCCCGAAATGCTGTTGGAAGAATGCTATTTGAGATAATTGTCAGATCTGCTGCTCCAATTAGATATTTGTCATTTTTGCCATGATTATTGTGTGCATGTTATGTCTCTGAGCTCTACATGTGTTTTGTTATATGTTTTGCCATCTTTCCAGAGGTGCAACCCATGTATTTTTGTGATGTGTGTGGTGACTAGCACAAGCTTGCAAAGTGGGGCAATCGTTAATGCTGATTTCAGGGACTTAGCAATTCCACTAAGTCCTTGATCTGTTTATATCAATATGCCATATGTTCATGTTGTTTCCTAGTGATCCGTTCCTATTTTGAGGATGATCAGTACGGATGTTTTGTTAATATTGTAGTGCCCTATCCATCCATGTCTTTGTTTGCAATTATGGAGCACCCTAGCTTGAGTCAATCGAGCTCTACTTTTGCTATTTCGTGAATCTGGGCAGATTGTCTACTTGTTAGCGATTTTGCCGAGGATGTTGTAGTTGATCCGTGCATGCTATGTTATTGTTCTTGCCATTTCTAGCTTGTATAATGTGTATTCTTGATGGGTGTATGCTTAGATTGTCATGTCTTGCTCTGTAGTGAGTGCATCGAGCTCGTAAACATGCCTACTTGATATCTGTTTTTGCATGCTCCAGTTTTCACTAAGTCTGAGAACTGATTATGTTTTTGCCATGTTCACATGCTTGCAAATGTATTTTTTGATCCCTTTTGGCTCAAGGTCACTAAGGGACTTTTGTTAAGCTCTTTGTGTAGCTCCATTCCATGCTTTACTTTGCCATGTTCAGACCCTGTAGCATATTGTTTCCATGCTCCAAATTGTGCTATCTGATCTGAAATTCCAGACAAGTGTTAATTTCACAAAGTCTGAAATCTGTTTACCAAATGAATTTTTGCCATGCTTGTTTGAACCTGTTAGTGGATGAATTGGCCGTAGCTCAGTGTTCATCTTTTGTTAAGCATCATGAATGGATCCCTGCCATGTATTTTGTTGCCATGTTTGGGTGCTGTAGCATGTTTAACTTGTTGCATTTAGATGGCTACTTGCTGTGTATCGCAGACCGGTGCCATATTTGAATTGCTTGCCATTTCTAAACCGTGGCTCCGATTCCGGCGTTCTTTATATCGTTTTCAAGAGATTTCACCTCACCTTTCCAGTGGCACACTTGGATTTCCAAGTTGATGCCAGGTTCATTCATTCTTTGTCAAATCTTGCATATGCATCACTTATCGCATTCCGCATAGCATACCATGTTTGCATCATGTTGTTTGAGCTTTGCACGTGGTTGATTTGTGTTCCGTTTGCTTGTTTGTCTTCTTTGGGTAGAGCCGGGAGACGAGTTCGCTAACGAGGAGCCTGTTGAGTTTGTTTTCGAGGATCCAGTCAACTCTGACAACTTTGCAGGCAAGATGATCATACCCTCGAAATCACTACTATCTTTGCTTTGCTAGATGCTCGCTCTTTTGCTATGCCTATGCTAGGATGCCTACCACTTGCTTATAATGCCTCCCAAATTGCCATCTCAAACCTCTAACCCACCATATCCTAGCAAACCGTTGATTGGCTATGTCACCGCTTTGCTCAGCCCCTCTTATAGCGTTGCTAGTTGGAGGTGAAGATTGGAGACTGTTCCTTGTTGGAACATTATTTACTTGTTGGGATATCATTATATTGCCTTGTTATCTTAATGCATCTATATACTTGGTAAAGGGTGGAAGGCTCGGCCTTTTCCCTAGTGTTTTGTTCCACTCTCGCCGCCCTAGTTTCCGTCATATCGGTGTTATGTTCCCGGATTTTGCGTTCCTTACATGGTTGGGTTATAATGGGAACCCCTTGATAGTTCGCCTTGAATAAAGCTTTTCCAGCAATGCCCAACCTTGCTTTTACCATTTGCCACCTAACCTCTTTTTCCCTTGGGTTTCCGGAGCCCGAGGGTCATCTTATTTAACCCCCCCCCCCGGGCCAGTGCTCCTCTGAGTGTTGGTCCGAACTAGAGTCCCGTGCAACGCCCCTCGGTGAAACTCGAGGTTTGGTTTTAGTTGTATGGAGAGCTCATCTGAGTGTGCCCTGAGAACGAGATATGTGCAGCTCCTATCGGGATTTGTCAGCACATTCGGGCGGTGTTGCTGGATTTGTTTTAACTTGTCGAAGTGTCTTGTAGAACCGGGATACCGAGCCTGATCGGAATGTCTCGGGAGGAGGTCTATTCCTTCGTTGACCGTGAGAGCTTGTCATGGGCTAAGTTGGGACTCCCCTGCAGGGATTTGAATTTTCGAAAGCCGTGCCCGCGGTTATGAGTAGATGGGAATTTGTTAATGTCCGGTTGTAGATAACTTGAACCTTAACTTAATTAAAATGAATCAACTGTGTGAGTTACCGTGATGGTCTCTTCTCGGCGGAGTCCGGGAAGTGAACATGGTGTTGGAGTAATGCTTGTAGCAGGTTGTCCTCTAGTTATTCGTTCACGCTTTTCCTTCTCTTCTCGCTCTATTTTGCGAACAGGTTAGCCACCATATATGCTAGTCGCTTGCTGCAGCTCCACATATATTACCTTGCCTTACCTTTAAGCTTAAATAGTCTTGATCGCGAGGGTGCGAGATTGCTGAGTCCCTGTGGCTCATAGATTACTTCCAAACCAGATGCAGGGCCTGATGACTCCGTTCCAGATGACGCGCTTGAGCTCAAGTGGGAGTTCGACGAGGACTCACGCCGTTACTATGTGTCTTTCCCTGATGATCAGTAGTGGTGCCCAGTTGGGGCGATCGGGACCGTGTCGCATGTTGGGTTGATCTTTTATTTTGGCGCCGTAGTCGGGCCATGAGTGATTGGATGATGTAATGCTATTTATGTACTTTGATTGACGCAGCGAGTGTAAGCCAACTATGTATCTCCCCTTTTTTTATCTATATTACATGGGATGTTGTGATGATTGCCTAACTTGCAACATTGCTTTCAATGCGGTTATGCCTCTAAGTCGTGCTTCGACACGTAGGAGATATAGCCGCATCGAGGGCGTTACAATGAGACAAGGGACATGATGTTTACCCAGGTTCGGGCCCTCTTGAAGGAGGTAATACCCTACACACTACTTGATTGTTCTTGATGATATGAGTATTACAAGATTTGATCTACCACGAGATCATAGAGGCTAAACCCTAGAAGCTAGCCTATCGTACGATTGTATGTTGTCCTACGGACTAAACCCTCCGGTTTATATAGACACCGGAGGGGGCTAGGGTTACATAGAGTCGGTTACAAGGGAGGAGATCTAAATATACATATTGCCTAGCTTGCCTTCCACGCCAAGGAAAGTCCCATCCGGACATGGGATGAAGTCTTCAATCTTGTATCTTCATAGTCCAACAGTCCGGCCAAAGTATATAGTCCATTTGTCCGGAGATCCCCTAATCCAGGACTCCCTCAGCTATGAATCTGAAACTGTTGTGGCACATCTTACTAAACTAAATGATATAGCCACCCTGTTCACAAATGATGAGAGAACTCGCTACTTTTATATCCTTAAAATATTTCCGTTCTCATTAAAGGGTGATGCTAAGATATGGTTTAATCCTCTCGATCCTGGTTGTGTGCGTAGTCCCAAGGATATGATTTATTACTTCTCTGCTAAATATTTCCCTGCTCATAAGAAACAAGCTGCCTTAAGGGATAGATATAATTGTGTGCAAATTGAAGAAGTGAGTCTCCCACAAGCTTGGGGGAGGCTTCTCCAATTACTTAATTCTTTGCCTGATCATCCTCTTAAGAAAAATGAAATACTTGATATCTTTTATAATGGGCTAACCGATGCTTCCAAAGACCACCTGGATAGTTGTGCTGGTTCTGTTTTCAGGGAAAGAACACCGGATGAAGCTGAAATTCTATTGAATAATATGTTGACAAATGAAAATAATTGGACACTTCCTGAGCCAACTCCTGAGCCTATTCCTAAACCAACTCCAAAGAAAAGGGGTGGTCTATTTCTTAGTCCTGAAGATATGCAAGAGGCAAAGAAATCCATGAAAGAAAAGGGTATTAAAGCTGAAGATGTTAAGAATTTACCTCCTATTGAAGAGATACATGGTCTTAATTTACCACCTGTTGGAGAAATATATGGTTTTAATCCATCACCTATTGAAGAAACACATGGTCTTGATAACCCGACACAGGTAGTAAAGGTAAATTATCTCTATAGATATGATAAAGCTGAAATCCCTCCTACTAAGTTTGCTAGCCAATGTTTGGATGAGTTTGATAACTTTATGGTTAAGCAAGAAGACTTCAATGCTTATTTTGGTAGAAAATTGAAACAAAATGCTTATATGATTGAACACTTGGGTGATTATATGTCTAGAGTTAAAGGTGAACTTAAACACATTAGTAAACATGTTTCTGTGGTTACCACTCAAGTAGAACAAGTACTTAAAGCTCAGAATGATTTTCTCAATGAATTAAATAGTAAGAAAAATGATAATGCTGTTAGAGTTATGACTAGAGGTGGTAAAATGACCCAGGAACCTTTGTCTCCTGAGGGCCATCCTAAGAGAATTGACCAAGATTCTCAGAGAAATGATATTGATGCACCTAGTCCTTCCAAGAGGAAGAAAAAGAAAAATGATAGGACTTTGCATGATTCTAGTGAACCTATTATTGACACCCCTGAGAATCCCAATGATATCTCTATTTCTGATGCTGAAGCACAATCTGGTAATGAGCATGAACCTAGTGATAATGTTAATAATGATTTTCATATTGATGCTCAACCTAGTAGTGACAATGATGTAGAGATTGAACCTGCTGTTGATCTTGATATCCCACAATCAAAGACTCAACGTTATGATAAGAGAGACTTTGTTGCTAGCAAACACGGTAAGGAAAGAGAGCCTTGGGTTCAGAAACCCATGCCTTTTCCTCCTAAGCCATCCAAGAAAAAGGATGATGAGGATTTTGAGCGCTTTGCTGAAATGATTAGACCTATCTTTTTGCGTATGCGTTTGACTGATATGCTTAAAATGAATCCTTATGCTAAGTACATGAAAGATATTGTTACTAATAAAAGAAAGATACCGGAAGCTAAAATTTCCACCATGCTTGCTAATTATACTTTTAAGGGAGGAATACCAAAGAAACTTGGAGATCCCGGAGTACCAACTATACCATGCTCCATTAAAGGAAACTATGTTAAAACTGCTTTATGTGATCTTGGAGCCGGTGTTAGTGTTATGCCTCTCTCTTTATATCGTAGACTTGATTTGAATAAGTTGACACCTACTGAAATATCTTTGCAAATGACTGATAAATCAACTGCTATACCTGTCGGAATTTGTGAGGATGTGCCTGTTGTGGTTGCAAACGTTACTATTTTAACGGACTTTGCTATTCTTGATATTCCCGAGGACGATAGTATGTCTATTATTCTTGGAAGACCCTTTTTGAATACTGCAGGGGCTGTTATTGATTGCACCAAAGGCAATGTCACTTTTCATGTTAATGGTAATGAGCATACAGTACACTTTCCGAGGAAACAACCTCAAGTCCACAGTATAAATTCTATTGGAAAAATTTCAACAATCACTATTGGAGGTTTTGAATTTCCTCTTCCTACTGTCAAGAAGAAATATGATATTCTTATTGTTGGGGATGTGCATATCCCCGTTGAGGTAACCTAGTGTTATTCGAAAATTCTCCGGTTCCATGTTATTCGGAATGAGTTTGTTAACAAGACTTGATCAACCTTGTTAGTGGATTCCTTTTGATGAGCATGAGATGGATGAATTTAGAAAACACAACTCTCTGTACCCTCCTTTTACTTTCTGTTATATATATGAAATAAAGCAAAAATAGTAATTTCTGTTTGTTTTCTGATTTATCCATGCAATATAAAAATACCTCGAAAATATAAGTTCTCTAAATGCCCTGCCAATTTAATATGATTTTTTCTGGAATATTTGAGAATATTTGGCACTGAGAACACAGCAGGGGGAGCTGGCACCTGGCCACGAGGGTCCAGGGCGCGCCCACCCCCCTGGGCGCGCCCCCTGCCTCGTGGGCCCATGGTGGCTCCCCTCCACTTATTCCTGCACCCACACACTTCTTCTTCCTCCCAAAAAAAATCACCAGCCAGCTCAAGCACGCGTTCTAGCTCATTTTGTTGCGATTTTCGATCTCTTTGCTCAAAGCACCTCTCACAAAACTACTTTGGGGGGATTGTTCCTTGGTATGTGACTCCTCCATTGGTCCAATTAGTTTTTGTTCTAGTGCTTTATTCATTGCAATTTTGTGCTGCCTAGGTGACCATGTTCTTGAGCTTGCATGTCAAATTTATATGGTTCCAAGTAGTTCTAATGCATGATATAGGCTCTAGGCACTTGTAGGAGTAGTTGCTATCAATTTTGTTGAGTTTGGTTTACTTTTATTTGAAGTTACTAAAAATTTCAGAAATTTTTCAGAGAAAAAAAATATGCTTAGGAGAATGTACCAAGGTGGTTCTTCAAGGAAACAAGGACCCAGACTTGCAATGCGTGATGCTGATGATGAGCCACCAAGGGACGCTCCAGTGCGGCCTTGTGAATGGCCTTCAGAGGACTTCATGGATCGAGCAAGAATTAAGGAAGAATTTAACGCATATTTGCGTAATGCTAATCTTGTGAGCTTCGAGGCAGAAAAGTGTCGTCAGTACCACTATCTCACTAGTTCCTTTGTGAGGAGGTTTGAATTTTCAACTTCACGCAATTCTCAAACTGTCCTGTTTTGATCTTTATGAAAATTCTTATACTATGGACTTAGAGGATTTTACCACTGCTTTCAAACTTCCACAATGGGGTAGTGCTAGTGAACCTCGCAAATCTGAGTTTAGAGATTTTCTTGCTAGTATAACTGTGGGGGAATCTAGAGATATAACACAAGCTACCATAGGGAGCATTCATTTTCCTGCTATACATTATTTTGCTCTCTTCATAGGTAGATGCATTAATGGTAAAGATGAAGCATGTCACATGTGTGTCCCTGACCTCAGTATTCTTAGGAGTGCTGTGTTAGGAGATAAATCTTATAATTTGGGAGCCATTGTTGCACGTAGGTTGCATCATAATAAATTTAATGGAGATTTCTTTGGTGGAATTTATGCAACCCGTATAGCTAATTTTCTTGGTATAACCATACGTGAGGATGATATTGAGTTGCCTCCTGCTTATTTGGATTATGAGGCTATGGTTCGTCATCATTTTTTTGAGAGGAACGATCAATTCCTCCAGTACCGACTAATCTTTGACAGAAGACTCACCTATCACGTCGATCTCCCTGCTTCTACTTTCTTTGACTCTCAGGCAAAAGGGAGATATTTTATAACCAGAGAGGAGGCGGAAGAGTATAAGAGGAGGGATGAGATAGCTCGCCTCCAAGCTGCAGCCCACGATGCAGTGACTCCTGCATCTCAGTACGACCCAACTACAACTTTGGATATCCGCCAGGCCAGCCGTGGCCATAGACCAACTTAGGCCAAAAGCCTAAGCTTGGGGGAGTACGTATTTCCCACCGACATTACATTCATGTTCACACACTCATTGCTAGTTGTCGGTGCTCATACTTTTTCATTGTATCATTCATACTAGTTGATTTCCTTTTTATGCTTTCTTCTTGTGTGTTTGATAAACCTTAAGAAAAATCAAAAAATTAGTTGTAGCTTTTAGCTAGCTTTAATTTCTATGCTTGTAGTAGTAATTAAAAAGAAAACCCAAAAAGATTTCCTATTCTTCTTTTGCTTGTTGGGAGCTTTCCCGTGTAAATAGTTTTATTTCTTTTCATTTCTTTGGGAGTCGATAGGAGAAGACCATAATTAAATTGTTAAAGTGGCTCTTATATGCATTATTGTTGATCTGACAAAAGAGTCCATATTGCCTTGTCTTCTCCTATTTATTGAATGCTTGCAGATTCCAGCTTAGTCCAATGCATGTGCACTGTTATTATTATTCACATCATTCAGTTGTGCAGGTGAAAGGCAATTATGACGATATATGATGGACTGATTGACATGGGGGAAGCTAGTATGAACTCGACTCTCTTGTTTTTGTAAATATGATTAGTTCATCGTTCCTGATTCAGCCTATTATGAATAAACATGTTTGCAATGACAATTAGAGATTATAGTTGCTTATGCCATGCTTAATTAGCTAGGAGATTATAATGGTTTAACTTGCGTGCCAACATGCTATTAAAATGGTTGTGATGTGGTATGATAGGGTGGTATCCTCTTTTGAACGATTCAAATGGCTTGACTTGGCACATGTTCACACATGTAGTTGAAACAAAATCAACATAGCCTCTACGATATTTATGTTGATGGTGCATTACATCCTACTCATGCTTGCATTCGGTGTTGATTAATACTAATGCATGTTCATGACTGTTGTCGCTCTCTAGCTGGTCGCTTCCCAGTCTTTTTTTAGTCTTCACCTGTACTAAGCGGGAATACTGCTTGTGCATCCAATCCCATAAACACCAAAGTTGTTCCATATGAGTCCACCATACCTACCTATATACGGTATCTACCTGCCGTTCCAAATAAATTTGTATGTGCCAAGCTCTAAACCTTCAAATAAACATTCTGTTTTTTATGCTCGAATTGCTCATGTATCAACTAGGGCTGTTCGTATCTTCCATGTTAGGCGGGTTATTCTCAAGAGGAGTGGACTCCGCTCCTCACTCACGAGAAAATGGCTGGTCACCGGGATGCCCAGTCCCATGCTTTATGCAAATCAAATCAGGATAATTGCAAACAAAACTCCCCTTGGGACCGTTGTTAGTTGGAGGCACTCGTTGTTTCGAGCAAGCCATGGATTGATGCTTGTTGGTGGAGGGGGAGTATAAACTTTACCATTCTGTTTGGGAACCGCCTATAATGTGTGTAGCATGGAAGATATTGCCATCTCTTGGTTGTTATGTTGACAATGAAAGTATACCTCTCAAAATATTATACACCTCTATTTCAAAACCGAGCTTTGGCACCTCTACAAATCCCTGATTCCCTCTGCGAAGGGCCTATCTATTTACTTTTATGTTGAGTCATCACCCTCTTATTAAAAAGCACCAGTTGGAGAGCACCACTGTATTTTGCATTCATTACTGTTAGTTTACATTGAGTATAACTTGACTGGATCTCTTTTGCCATGAATTACAATGTCTAGTCAGTCCTTGATCTTTAAAGGTGCTCTACATTTTTGTTTGCGGTCTCACAAAGGGCTAGTGAGATACCATCTTGTTATATCATATTATGATTGTTTTGAGAAAATGTTGTCATCTGAGATTTATTATTATTGCTCGCTAGTTGATTATACTATTGATATGAGTAAACATGAGACCTAAGAGTTATTGTGAATATGGTTAGTTCATAATCTTTGCTAAAAACTTGAATGTTGGCTTTACATATTTACAACAACAAGAGCAAACACAGTTTGTAAAAGTTTTTCTTTATCACTTTCAGTTTGTCAACTGGATTGCTTGAGGACAAGCAAAGGTTTAAGATTGGGGGAGTTGATACGTCTCCGTCGTATCTACTTTTCCAAACACGTTTGCCCTTGTTTTTGACTCTAGCTAACTTGTATGATTTGGACGGAACTAACCCGGACTGACGCTGTTTTCAGCAGAATTGCCATGGTGTTATTTATGTGCAGAAACAAAAGTTCTCGGAATGACCTGAAACTCCACGGAGATTATTTTTGGAAATAATAAAAAATACTAGCAAAGAATCAAGGCCTGGGGGCCACACCCTAGACACGAGGGTGGGGGCGCGCCTGGCCCCCCTGGGGGCGCCCCCTACCTCGTAGGCCCCCTGGAGCTCCACCGACCGCAACTCCAACTCCATATATTCGTGTTCGGGGAGAAAAAATAAGAGAGAAGGATCCATCGCGTTTTACGATACGGAGCCGCCGCCAAGCCCTAAACTCTCTCGGGAGGGCTGATCTGGAGTCCGTTCGGGGCTCCGGAGAGGGGAATCCGTCGCCGTCGTCATCATCGACCATCCTGCATCACCAATTTCATGGTGCTCACCGCCGTGCGTGAGTAATTCCATCATAGGCTTGCTGGACGGTGATGGGTTGGATGAGATTTATCATGTAATCGAGTTAGTTTTGTTAGGCTTTGATCCCTAGTATCCACTATGGTCTGAGATTGATGTTGCTATGACTTTGCTATGCTTAATGCTTGTCACTAGGGCCCGAGTGCCATGATTTCATATATGAACCTATTATGTTATCATGAATATATGTGAGTTGTTCATCCTATCTTGCAAGTCTATAGTCACCTACTATGTGTTATGTGTTGGGGAACGTAGTAATTTCAAAAAAATTCCTACGCACACGCAAGATCATGGTGATGCATAGCAACGAGAGGGGAGAGTGTTGTCTGCGTACCCTTGTAGACCGAAAGCGGAAGCGTTAGCACAACGTGGTTGATGTAGTCGTACGTCTTCACGGCCCGACCGATCAAGTACCGAACGCACGGCACCTCCGAGTTCTACAGACGTTCAAATCGATGACGTCCCTCGAACTCCGATCCAGCCGAGTGTTGAGGGAGAGTTTCGTCAGCACGACGGCGTGGTGACGATGATGATGTTATACCGACGCAGGGCTTCACCTAAGCACCGCTACGATATGATCGAGGTGGATTATGGTGGAGGGGGGCACCGCACACGGCTAAGAGATCAAGAGATCCATTGTTGTGTCTATGGGTGCCCCTTGGCCACGTATATAAAGGAGTGGAGGAGGGGAGGGGCCGGCCCTCTCTATGGCGCGCCCTAGGGGAGTCTTACTCCCACCGGGAGTAGGATTCCCCCTTTCCTAGTAGAACTAGGATCCCTTCCAAGTAGTAGGAGTAGGAGAGAAGGAAAGGGAAGGGAAAAGAAGAAGGAAGGAAGGAAGGGGGCGCCCCCCCTCCCTAGTCCAATTCGGACCAGCCCATGGGGAGGGGTGCGTCCACCCTTTGAGGCCTTTCTCTCCTTTCCCGTATGGCCCATTAAGGCCCAATACGAATTCCCGTAACTCCCCGGTACTCCTGAAAATATACCCGAATCACTCGGAACCTTTCCGATGTCCGAATATAGTCGTCCAATATATCGATCTTTACGTCTCGACCATTTCGAGACTCCTCGTCATGTCCCCGATCTCATCCGGGACTCCGAACTCCTTCGGTACATCAAAACACATAAACTCATAATATAACCGTCATCGAACTTTAAGCGTGCGGGCCCTATGGGTTCGAGAACTATGTAGACATGACCGAGACACGTCTCCGGTCAATAACCAATAGCGGAACCTGGATGCTCATATTGGCTCCCACATATTCTACGAAGATCTTTATCGGTCAGACCACATAACTACATACGTTGTTCCCTTTGTCATCGGTATGTTACTTGCCCGAGATTCGATCGTCGGTATCTCAATACCTAGTTCAATCTCATTACCGGCAAGTCTCTTTACTCGTTCCATAATACATCATCCCGCAAATAACTCATTAGTTGCAATGCTTGCAAGGCTTAAGTGATGTGCATTACCGAGAGGGCCCAGAGATAGCTCTCCAACAATCGGAGTAACAAATCCTAATCTCGAAATACGCCAACCCAACAAGTACCTTCGGAGACACCTGTAGAGCACCCTTATAATCACCCAGTTACGTTGTGACGTTTGGTAGCACACAAAGTGTTCCTCCGGTAAACGGGAGTTACGTAATCTCATAGTCATAGGAACATGTATTAGTCATGAAGAAAGCAATAGCAACAAACTAAACGATCAAGTGCGCTAACGGAATGGGTCAAGTCAATCACATCATTCTCCTAATGATGTGATCCCGTTAATCAAATGACAACTCATGTCTATGGCTAGGAAACTTAACCATCTTTGATTCAACGATCTAGTAAAGTAGAGGCATACTAGTGACATACTGTTTGTCTATGTATTCACACATGTATTATGTTTCCGATTAATACAATTCTAGCATGAATAATAAACATTTATCATGATATAAGGAAATAAATAATAACTTTATTATTGCCTCTAGGGCATATTTCCTTCAGTCTCCCACTTGCACTAGAGTCAATAATCTAGTTCACATCGCCCTGTGATTTAACATCAATAGTTCACATCACCATGTGATTAACACCCATAGTTCACATCGTCATGTGACCAACACCCAAAGGGTTTACTAGAGTCTATAATCTAGTTCACATCGCTATGTGATTAATACCCAAAGAGTACTAAGGTGTGATCATGTTTTGCTTGTGAGGGAAGTTTAGTCAACGGGTCTGCCACATTTAGATCCGTACGTATTTTGCAAATTTCTATGTCAACAATGCTCTGCACGGAGTTAGTCTAGCTAATTGCTCCCACTTTCAATATGTATCCAGATTGAGATTTAGAGTCATCTGGATCAGTGTCAAAACTTGCATCGACGTAACCCTTTTACGACGAACCTTTTGTCACCTCCATAATCGAGAAACATATCCTTATTCCACTAAGGATAATTTTGACCAATGTCCAGTGATCTACTCCTAGATCACTATTGTACTCCCTTGCCAAACTCAGGGCAGGGTGTACAATAGGTCTGGTACACAACATGGCATACTTTATAGAACCTATGACTGAGGCGGAATGACTTCCATTCTCTCTCTATCTTCTGCCATGGTCGGGTTTTGAGTCTTACTCAACTTCACACCTTGTAACACAGGCAAGAACTCTTTCTTTGACTGTTCCATTTTGAACTCCTTCAAAATCTTGTCAAGGTATGTACTCATTGAAAAACTTATCAAGTGTCTTGATCTGTCTCTATAGATCTTGATGCTCAATATGTAAGCAACTTCACCGAGGTCTTTCTTTGAAAAAACTCCTTTCAAACATTCCTTTATGCTTTGCAGAATAATTCTACATCATCTCCGATCAACAATATGTCATACATATACTTATCAGAAATGTTGTAGTGCTCCCACTCACTTTCTTGTAAATACAGGCTTCACCGCAAGTCTGTATAAAACTATATGCTTTGATCAACTTATCAAAGCGTATATTCCAACTCCGAGATGCTTGCACCAGTCCATAGATGGATCGCTGGAGCTTGCATATTTTGTTAGTACCTTTAGGATTGACAAAACTTTCTGGTTGCATCATATACAACTCTTCTTTAATAAATCCTATTAAGGAATGTAGTTTTGTTTATCCATTTGCCAGATTTCATAAAATGCGTCAATTGCTAACATGATTCGGACAAACTTAAGAATAGATACGAGTGAGAAATTCTCATCGTGGTCAACACTTTGAACTTGTCGAAAACCTTTTTGCGACAATTCTAGCTTTGTAGATAGTAACACTACTATCAGCGTCCGTCTTCCTCTTGAAGATCCATTTAATCTTAATGGCTTGCCGATCAATGGGCAAGTCAATCAAAGTCCATACTTTTTTCTCATACATGGATCTCATCTCAGATTTCATGGCCTCAAGCCATTTCGCGGAATCTGGGCTTATCATCGCTTCCTCATAGTTCGTAGGCTCGTCATGGTCAAGTAACATGACCTCTAGAACAGGATCACCGTATCACTCTGGTGCGGATCTCACTCTGGTTTACCTACGAGGTTCGGTAGTAACTTGATCTGAAGTTACATGAACATCATGATTACCTTCCTCACTAATTGGTGTAGTAGTCACAGGAACAGATTTCTGTGATGAACTACTTTCCAATAAGGGAGCAGGTACAGTTACCTCATCAAGTTCTACTTTCCTCCCACTCACTTCTTTCGAGAGAAACTCCTTCTCTAGAAAGGATCCATTCTCAGCAATGAATATCTTGCCTTCGGATCTGTGATAGAAGGTGTACCCATTCTTTTGGGTATCCTATGAAGATGCACTTCTCTGATTTGGGTTTGAGCTTATCAGGTTGAAACTTTTTCACATAAGCATTGCAACCTCAAACTTTAAGAAACGACAGCTTAGGTTTCTTGCCAAACCATGGTTCATACGGTGTCGTCTCAACGGATCTAGATGGTGCCCTATTTAATGTGAATGTAGCTGTCTCTGATGCATAACCCCAAAACGATAGTGGTAAATCGGTAAGAGACATCATAGATCGCACCATTTCTAATAAAGTACGGTTACGACGTTCGGACACACCATTACACTGTGGTGTTCCAGGTGGCGTGAGTAGTGAAACTATTTCACATTGTTTTAACTGAAGCCCAAACTCGTAACTCAAATATTTTACTTCTGCGATCATATTGTAGAAACTTTTTTTGTTTGTTACGATGATTCTCCACTTCACTCTGAAATTCTTTGAACTTTTCAACTGTTTCAGACTTGTGTTTCATTAAGTAGATATACCCATATCTGCTCAAATCATCTGTGAAGGTCAGAAAATAACGATACTTGCCGTGAGCCTTAACACTCATCGGACCGCATACATCAGTATGTATTATTTCCAATAAGTCAGTTGCTCGATCCATTGTTCCGGAGAACAGAGTCTTAGTCATCTTGCCCATGAGGCATGGTTCGCAAGCATCAAGTGATTCATAATCAAGTGATTCCAAAAGTCCATCAGCATGGAGTTTCTTCATGCGCTTTACACCAATATGACCTAAACGGCAGTGCCACAAATAAGTTGCACTATCATTATTAATTTTGCATCTTTTGGTTTCAATATTATGAATATGTGTATCACTACCATCGAGACCCAACGAACCATTTTCATTGGGTGTGTAACCATATAAGGTTTTATTCATGTAAACAGAACAACAATTTATTCTCTTACTTAAATGAATAACCGTATTGCAATAAACATGATCAAATCATATTCATGCTCAACACAAACACCAAATAACACTTATTTAGGTTCAACACTAATCCCGAAAGTATAGGGAGTGTGCGATGATGATCATATCAATCTTGGAACCACTTCCAACACACATCGTCACTTCACCCTTAACTAGTCTCTGTTCATTCTGCAACTCCCGTTTCGAGTTACTACTCTTAGCAACTGAACAAGCATTAAATACCGGGGGTTGCTACGAACACTAGTAAAATACACATCAATAATCCGTATATCAAATAAACCTTTGTTCACTTTGCCATCCTTCTTATCCGCCAAATACTTGGGGCAGTTCTGCTTCCAGTGACCATTCCCTTTACAGTAGAAGCACTTAGTCTCAGGCTTAGGACCAGACTTGGGCTTCTTCACTTGAGCAGCAACTTGCTTGTCATTCTTCTTGAAGTTCCCCTTCTTCCCTTTGCCCTTTTCTTGAAACTAGTGGTCTTGTCTACCATCAACACTTGATATTTTTCTTGATTTCTACCTTCGTTGATTTCAGCATTACGAAGAGCTTGGGAATCGTTTTCGTTATCCCTTGCATATCATAGTTCATCACTAAGTTCTACTAACTTGGTGATGGTGACTAGAGAATTCTGTCAATCACTATCTTATCTGGAAGATTAACTCCCACTTGATTCAAGTGATTGTAGTACCCAAACAATCTGAGCACATGCTCACTGCTTGAGCTATTCTCCTCCATCTTTTAGCTATAGAACTTGTTGGAGACTTCATATCTCTCAACTCGGGTATTTGCTTGAAATATTAACTTCAACTCCTGGAACATCTCATATGGTCCATGACATTCAAAACGTCTTTGAAGTCCCGATTCTAAGCCGTTAAGCATGGTGCACTAAACTATCAAGTAGTCATCATATTGAGCTAGCCAAACGTTCATAACGTCTGCATCTACTCCTGCAATAGGTCTGTCACCTAGCGGTGCATCAAAGACATAATTCTTCTGTGCAGCAATGAGGATAATCCTCAAATCACGGATCCAATCCGCATCATTGCTACTAACATTTTTCAACATAATTTTTCTCTAGGAACACAATAAACTGGGAGCAACATTGCGAGCTATTGATCTAAAACATAGATATGCTAATACTACCAGGACTAAGTTCATGATAAATTAAAGTTCAATTAATCATATTACTTAAGAACTCCCACTTAGATAGACATCCCTCTAATCTTCTAAGTGATCACGTGATCCATATCAACTAAACCATGTCCGATCATCACGTGAGATGGAGTAGTTTCAATGGTGAACATCACTATGTTGATCATATCAACTATATGATTCACGCTCGACCTTTCGGTCTCCGTGTTCCGAGGCCATATCTGTTATATGCTAGGCTCGTCAAGTTTAACCTAAGTATTCCGCGTGTGCAACTGTTTCGCACCCGTTGTATTTGAACGTAGAGCCTATCACACCCGATCATCACATGGTGTCTGAGCACGAAGAACTTTCGCAATGGTGCATACTCAGGGAGAACACTTATACTTTGATAATTTAGTGAGGGATCATCTTATAATGCTATCGTCAATCAAAGCAAGATAAGATGCATAAAAGATAAACATCACATGCAATCAATATAAGTGATATGATATGGCCATCATCATCTTGTACTTGTGATCTCCATCTCTGAAGTACCGTCATCATCACCATCGTCACCGGCGCGACACCTTGATCTTCATCGTAGCATCGTTGTCGTCTCGCCAACCTTATGCTTCCACGACTATCGCTACCGCTTAGTGATAAAGTAAAGCATTACAACGCGATTCCATTGCATACAATAAAGCGACAACCATATGGCTCCTGCCAGTTGCCGATAACTCGGTTACAAAACATGATCATCTCATACAATAAAATTTAGCATCATGTCTTGACCATATCACATCACAACATGCCCTGCAAAAACAAGTTAGACGTCCTCTACTTTGTTGTTGCAAGTTTTACGTGGCTGCTATGGGCTTAGCAAGAACCGTTCTTACCTACGCATCAAAACCACAACGATAGTTTGTCAAGTTGGTTCTGTTTTAACCTTCGCAAGGACCGGGCGTAGCCACACTTGGTTCAACTAAAGTTGGAGAAACTGACACCCGCCAGCCACCTGTGCGCAAAGCACGTCGGTAGAACCAGTCTCGCATAAGCGTATGCGTAATGTCGGTCCGGGCCGCTTCATCCAACAATACCACCGAGCCAAAGTATGACATGCTGGTAAGCAGTATGACTTATATCGCCCACAACTCACTTGTGTTCTACTCGTGCATATTACATCAACGCATAAAACCTAGGCTCGGATGCCATTGTTGGGGAACGTAGTAATTTCAAAAAAATTCCTACGCACACACAAGATCATGGTGATGCATAGCAACGATAGGGGAGAGTGTTGTCTACGTACCCTTGTAGACCGAAAGCGGAAGCGTTAGCACAACGCGGTTGATGTAGTCGTACGTCTTCACGGCCCGACCGAGCAAGTACCGAACGCACGGCACCTCCGAGTTCTGCACACGTTCAACTCGATGACGTCCCTCAAACTCCGATCCAGCCGGGTGTTGAGGGAGAGTTTCGTCAGCACGATGGCGTGTTGACGATGATGATGTTATACCGACGCAGGGCTTCGCCTAAGAACCGCTACGATATGATCGAGGTGGATTATAGTGGAGGGGGCACCGCACACGGCTAAGAGATCAAGAGATCAATTGTTGTGTCTATGGGGTGCCCCCTGGCCACGTATATAAAGGAGTGGAGGAGGGGAGGGGCCGGCCCTCTCTATGGCGCGCCCTAGGGGAGTCTTACTCCCACCGGGAGTAGGATTCCCCCTTTCCTAGTAGAACTAGGATCCCTTCCAAGTAGTAGGAGTAGGAGAGAAGGAAAGGGAAGGGAAAAGAAGAAGGAAGGAAGGGGGCGCCCCGCCCCCCACCCTAGTCCAATTCGGACCAGCCCATGGGGAGGGGTGCGGCCACCCTTTGAGGCCTTTCTCTCCTTTCCCGTATGGCCCATTAAGGCCCAATACGAATTCCCGTAACTCCCCGGTACTCCCGAAAATACCCGAATCACTCGGAACCTTTCCGATGTCCGAATATAGTTGTCCAATATATCGATCTTTATGTCTTGACCATTTCGAGACTCCTCGTCATGTCCCCGATCTCATCTGGGACTCCGAACTCCTTCGGTACATCAAAACACATAAACTCATAATATAACCGTCATCGAACTTTAAGCGTGCGGACCCTACGGATTTGAGAACTATGTAGACATGACCGAGACACGTCTCTGGTCAATAACCAATAGTGGAACCTGGATGCTCATATTGGTTCCTACATATTCTACGAAGATCTTTATCGGTCAGACTGCATAACTACATACGTTGTTCCCTTTGTCATCGGTATGTTAGTTGCCCGAGATTCGATCGTCGGTATCTCAATACCTAGTTCAATCTCGTTACCTGCGAGTCTATTTACTCGTTCCATAATACATCATCCCGCAACTAACTCATTAGTTGCAATGCTTGCAAGGCTTAAGTGATGTGCATTACCGAGAGGGCCTCGAGATACCTCTCCGACAATCGGAGTGACAAATCCTAATCTCGAAAATACGCCAACCCAACAAGTACCTTTGGAGAAACCTGTAGAGCACCTTTATAATCACCCAGTTACGTTGTGACGTTTGGTAGCACACAAAGTGTTCCTCCGGTAAACGGGAGTTGCATAATCTCATAGTCATAGGAACATGTATAAGTCATGAAGAAAGCAATAGCAACAAACTAAACGATCAAGTGCTAAGCTAACGGAATGGGTCAACTCAATCACATCATTCTCCTAATGATGTGATCCCGTTAATCAAATGATAACTCATGTCTATGGCTAGGAAACTTAACCATCTTTGATTCAACGAGCTAGTCAAGTAGAGGCATACTAGTGACATATTGTTTGTCTATGTATTCACACATGTATTATGTTTCGGATTAATACAATTCTAGCATGAATAATAAACATTTATCATGATATAAGGAAATAAATAATAACTTTATTATTTCCTCTAGGGCATATTTCCTTCATTATGATCCGGCAACCCCGAAGTGACAATAATCGGGACCACTCCTGGTGATGACCGTAGTTTGAGGAGTTCATGTATTCACTATGTGTTAATGCTTTGGTCCGGCACTCTATTAAAAGCAGGCCTTAATATCCCTTAGTTTCCACTAGGACCCCGCTGCCACGGGAGGGTAGGACAAAAGATGTCATGCAAGTTCTTTTCCATAAGCACGTATGACTATATTCAGAATACATGCCTGCATTACATTAATGAATTGGAGCTAGTTCTTTGTCACCCTAGGTTATGACTGTTACATGATGAACCGCATCCGGCATAATTCTCTATCACCGACCCATTGCCTACGAGCTTTCCATATATTGTTCTTCGCTTATTTACTTTTCCGTTGCTATTGTTATCATCACTACAAAATACCAAAAACATTACTTTTGCTACCGTTACTTTTGCTATCGTTACCACTACTATCATATTACTTTGCTACTAAACACTTTGATGCAGATATTAAGTTTCCAGGTGTGGTTGAATTGACAACTCAGCTGCTAATACTTGAGAATATTCTTTGGCTCCCCATGTGTCGAATCAATAAATTTGGGTTGAATACTCTACCCTCGAAAATTGTTGCGATCCCCTATACTTGTGGGTTATCAGTGGCTCGGGCTCGTAAATGGAGTATTGCCCTTCTCCGCGGCCGAGAACCTCAGTATCGGCGCCATGGTCGATGCAGCAAGCAGTGAAGCGAGGAAGAAGTAGCAAGAGAACCAAAGGGAGAGATGGGTGACAGGGGCTCCGCCCCCCTCTTCCCATTTATAGCCAAGGGGAGGCCAACCGCCGGCCTCCACGATCTAAGGTAATAATGATCTTTTCTGCATTCAGCAAGGACTCGTCAAGTCAGGCAGTTGCCGAGGCAGCATGGTGAAGCGGAGACGCCCACGTCCAATCAGTCGACACGCGCCAACCATGGCCGCAGGCTTTTGGGGCCTGCGGCGCTTCACACTTGCCCTTTTGCTTCGCCTTGAAGCCAAGTCTGAGCGTGCCTTGGGCCCGGGGGCTACTGTCGGCGTTTTGGGAACGAGGGTCCCCAGACTTGCCTGCCTGCGGCCCGCGGCGTGGCTCCACCTGCAGCCCTGTACGGCCCATCTTCACTAGCAAGCACTCAGGACCCTCGCGAGGGGGACGACGCAAGACCTCCTCAGGGGCGGCCTCACCAGGCCGGCTCGCGAGGGGCGGAGAGATCAAGGCAAGGGACACCTCGCGAGGTTTGTGTGACGCAAGCCATGACGACTGGAGCCAGACGGGTGCCAGGGCGCAGTTTCCTCGTTTCCTCTTTGGTGCTAAAGGGGCAAGCGCAGGCGAGGAGTCCCGAGGCATCAGGCAAAGTTTTCCATATCGGTGCAACAAGATCAAGACCAGCAGGACAGCAGGACAGAGGTCACCGTGGAGCCCAAGACAGCGTCACCACCAGAGCCTTTGGCAGGCGAAGACTACTTTTGTCAGGATAGCTTGTACTATCTGCCCCCTTCAAATTGGCCGTTGTGGGATCCCTTCCCGCCTAATATTTGGGAAGAGGACCCGGGCCTCTATATATAGGACTAGCCACCACAGTAGAGAGGCAAATTTTGATCGGATCTACGAAAAACTCATCTTGGACTGGATCCATTGCACCAGGCCACCACACTTGCCAAGCACAAGAACACCTCTCCTCAGGAGGCTGTTCTTCCCTTGTAACTGTTCATCCTCATCCCAAGAGGCAATCCACCACACCACACTGGAGTAGGGTATTACACCACATCGGTGGCCTGAACCAGTATAAACTCTTGTGTCTTGTGTTCTTTGGGTTCGTCGAGCTAGGCGGTGAGATCATGATGTGTGCGATCTAGAGAGGGGGAGAGATCTTTGTGCGCACCCAGTGTTCGAACCTCAAGGGTTTTGCCAGAACCTGAAATCCGATAAGGAAGTTCAATCACTGGTACCATAGAAGTCCAACTACTACCACAGAACGTGAATGATCCAAAAAACTAATCCCGAAGACAGAATAAATATAAAAAAGATGATACGTGTGTCTATGGACCAGCTCCACATTCACATATATGAGTACTCTGAAAAACAAAAAAAACGTACACAAATTTTTTATAACAACACCAACGGAACAGATCATATTGCAACATCATCTAAAAAACATGCATAAAACGACAAAAGTTCTAGCACAAAAGGTGCAGAAGTCCTACTCATAAGACAGATAGTAGAATCATTGGAAAAATACACGCTATCGAATTTTTTATAGATTCAATCACTTGGGTGACTACACCTACTCAGTCCGCGACGTTGAACGATATCCTACTATGCCCTAACATCAAAATGATAAAGCTGCCAAGTTGTCTCATCGAAGAACCGGAACCAACACGGGCAGACACGAGATCCAATCGCTCGATTTCAGGGGTGTATTCGCCTGCCCGATCAAATAAACAACGCATGAACAATCCAATCCCACTACTTTAATCAAATCCGCCCTCTATGTTCACAAAAAACAACAAATCCATAGAAGCCGCGGAAACCACTCCCGCGGACGAAGAACACAGAACCCAAAATCAAATCCGTTGAAATTAATGACAAATTGTCCACGAAACTCGTACCTACACCAAATTCCCATCATGTTAGAGGTTCTAGAACATCTAGTGAATCCATTAAACTTGTAAACAGAAACAAGTTCATCCGCCCCGAGAGTGATTCCGCCAAAATGCAAAATTACGAATCAAAACGAGCATTTAGATGCAGGTATGGGTATCTGGATTACAGTCACATCCCAAACAACACTACCGACCGGAATAATTCGCGTGGGAAGCCACGGTTGCGAAGATAGCCAAAAGTTCGGGTTCGTACACAGGGAAGTTCAGGCGCGTTACTCGGGAAGTTCAGGTTGTGATCAAAATATTATTTTGATCTCGTGATCAGAATAGTGTTTATGTATGTATATATATATATTCTGTGATGAACTAATAAACAATTAATATATATATATTATGAATTCCATTTTCTATCTGTTTTTGTATACTAATTTGAATCTAGCTGTTATCATCCACATGTACAGAATGGAAAGCGTATATACACACATTGAAATAGAACATATAAGAATGGAAAACAGAGTACACACATTGAAACAAAGCAATACTATGATTGCTGTGAATAGATTGCTATCCACGTCAAAATGAATTTTCAAAATAAAACGCGTCCATGAGACCATGACCAGCAGCCCTTGCCTACGGTAGCTCTTGGCTCAGCCTGAGCTCGTGCAGGCGTTCGCCCAAGCGGTCGACACACTCGCGGTACATCTAGAGCGCGATCTTGAGCTCCAATTTGGCTATTTCATTGGAGATCACCAGCTCGAGGATGTGACAGCCATGTTTCTCCACTGCGCCCAGGTGGACATCCTGGGCCAAGGAGGCTGTTGAGCCTACGGACCAGCGCGTTGGCATCCAGCGGGCCGCGGACAAGGCAAACGGCGGCACCCATGTGAACGACGCGGCGGGCGTCCGGTGCAAGTATGGCATGGCCAGCCTCTGGTGCAAGTACGGTGCTGAGGGCCTCTTCCCACTCCTGGCGAGGAATGGGGGTACTGACGGGACGTGTACCCAGCTGTGACGCCATGTCGACAGCAGGCAAGCGCCGATGGATCCACTCTTGCTATGCGGCGCACCGCGCCTCTCGCTTTGCGGCACTCCAACGGTCTCGCCGTGCGGTGAGTCGCAGCCTATCGGCGCGGATGCGCCTAGCTTGCTCTGCGGCGTGCCATCGATCATGTGCGCGCACGGTTGTTGGAATAAGACGTGTGCTAACATTGCCTATTGCGGTGCACCCTATGGTGCAAACGCCACGTACGCGGCCAAGAAGGCGTACGTGCCCACATTACGCCTTCCGGGAATAGTGTCGCACTTATAATCATTAGTAAATTTTGAGCATGCGTCCCATCACATTCCAAATTGCAAACCTGTTCACACCGATCAAAACCTAAACGGTTTCCCACTTAGGAGTGTATTACTACTTGGTTATAAATACTACTACTCCAAGATGACTGCACATTCCTCCTCAACTCCTCATCCATAAAAACAAAGTCATTCATCATCGTTCCCTTTGCGTCTGCCATGGCCAGCGTGAGTTCTGGGTCGAGAGATTGCCACCAGGGAGATGCAATCATGGAAGCAGAAGCACGAGAGATGTCCCGCCTCGCTACGAACGCAACCGGCATGTCCCACCACACGGCCGTAGCAGCACAAAGGTCCCACCGTGCCGCTGAAGCAGCACACAGGTCCCGCCGCGCCGACGATGCGGCAGACTGGTCCGGCCGCGCCGTGGAAGTAGAAGAGATGTCCCGCAGCACCGCGAATGCAGCAGAGATGTCCTCTCGTGTCGCGGCAGCCTGGGAAAATGTCTCGCGGGCAGGCGAGGACTCTTACAGGTGCATGCATGTGATCGTCCATAGCCAGATGGATCAGATCTCCAGCTGGGCGAGGTTGCAGGACGACATGAAAACCTCTTTTGCCGGTGTCATCTGGCAACTAAATGAGAGCAATGCGAAGCTGCAGGCCGAGCGCGACCTTCTGAGGGCGAAGATCGTCGGAAGTGCGGAGCAGCAGGAGGAGACCGCTGCCTTGTTGAAGAGGACCGGCGTCATCGTCGAGAAACTTATGGACGAGAATGCCATGTTGCACATCGAGCGTAGAAGGCTGGTGGAGGAATCTGTGGATGCTCTCACGTAGCATCTTGAGGACAAGAAAGAGCTCATCGCCGCTCGCCGCGGAGACTAGTTCGCGCGGCCTGCAGCAACGTAGAGATCAGCGAGCCAGATCGTTGTCTTCCTTCTTCTTTCGCCCTTGTGTATTTCGGGTGTTGCCGCATGTGGCTTTTTTTAATTATGTTCCTAAATATGTAAGACAATTATTATCCACTGTCATCGTCCTTATATTCATCATGCTTGCTATAAGTCGCAGTCGATGCGATATAGGTCCATCAGATCTTACATCAAGATCCGTGCAAAACTTTCTTTTCAGATTTTCATTTTTCTCTCTTAAATATCAGTCCAGTGAGACACATAGACACGCCGTAGAACAGGGGCTCGGGTGCCATTAATGGAGACGTTGGGATGGAGGTGCGCAGAGGGTAGCGGTCAAAGGGCTCTCCTCCCAATGAGCACGCGCAGGGGTCTGATCACATGCCTCCCGTACTCAAATAGCTACCCCGCACAACACCTCCTAGCCAATAAAAAAGGGGACGCGTGGCGGCACATAAATGGTAAGTAGAACGCCCACGGTTTCAATAATACTTGTGTTTCCGATTTGTAACGTGACAACACTTGTTCCAAAATAACTTTGTTGATTGTTAATGTGTGCGCCTTCGCAAATTGGACAGAAAAATTACCACAGCATGTTGGTGCCATGTCATGACACCATGCCAAGTTTCATGATTTTCAGGCGTGTTTTGGATTTACAGGAATTAAAAAACCAAGTTTCTCAATCTTTCCGGCCGAGCCACGACGCCCAGATGTTTGAATTTCATTCCAATTTCTTGCATGAGACCTAGAAATTCACCCAAGGAGACACATGTGATTTTTCAAACAACTTTAGTGCACTGGAGCCTGTGCTGGTAGTTCAAATTTGAATTATGCACATTAAATGCGCAGAAACTCAATTAATGTATAAAAAGGGCCAAACGAACCCGTAATAATTCCAAAATTTAGCATGATACTTCTATTTGGTCTAATTTGCCTGTGTAAAAAAATTAAGGCGGGAGAAGGCAGTGTACGTATCTCGTTTCGCACATGGAGGTGACACATTCCCTCTCGGAACCATGAGCCTTCTTGAGGGAAGCTCCGGTTTATAAGAAGCTTACACCAAAGCTTGTCCCAATTCGGCCTAAAAAATTACCACAGCATGTTGGTGCCATGTCATGACACCATGACAAGTTTCATGATTTTCAGGCGTGTTTTGGATTTACAGGAATTAAAAAAATCAAGTTTCTCAATCTTTCCGGCCAAGCCACGATGCCCAGATATTTGAATTTCATTCCCATTTCTTGGATGGGACCTATAAATACACCCAATGACACACATGTGATAAATTTGAATTATGCACATTAAATGCGCAGAAACTCAATTAATGTATAAAAAAGGCCAAACGAACCCGGAATAATTCCAAAATTTAGCACGATATTTCTATTTGGTCTAATCTGCATGTGTAAAAAATTAAGGCGGGAGAAGGAAGTTGATACGTCTCCGTCGTATCTATAATTTTTGATTTGCTTATGGTGGGCGGTGTGAGTGCTAGAAACACAGACCCGAGTAAGTAGGTTGTTTGCGTATGGGAATAAAGAGGACTTGCTGCTTTATAACGATATGGTTGGGTTTTACCTTAATGATCTTTAGTAGTTGCGGATGCTTTCTAAAGTTCCAATCATAAGTGCATATGATCCAAGAAGAGAAAGTAAGCTAGCTTATGCCTCTCCCTCAAAAAAATTGCAATAATGATTACCAGTCTAGTTATCGATTGCCTAGGGATAAATAACTTTCTTGTGACAAAAAGATCTCTACTTAGACTAACTTAGTTGTTTATTTATCTAAACAGCCCCTACTTTTTATTTACGCGCACTTTATTATCTTGCAAACCTATCCAAAAACACCTACAAAGTATTTCTAGTTTCATACTTGTTCTAGGTAAAGCGAACATTAAGCGTGCGTAGAGTTGTATCGGTGGTCGATAGAACTTGAGGGAATATTTGTTCTACCTTTAGCTCCTCATTGGGTTGGATACTCTTACTTATCGAAAGAGGCTACAATTGATCCCCTATACTTGTGGGTTATCAAGACCTTTTTCTGGCGCCGTTGTCGGGGAGCAATAGCGAGGGGTGAATATTCTCGTGTGTGCTTGTTTGCTTTATCACTAAGTAATTTTTATTTGCTGTTCTAAGTTGTTCTCTATCTTTAGTTATGGATATGGAACACGAAATACCAAAAAAAAATAGGTTTACTTGTTACTCATGGAGATGGTGAACCTCCTAAAACCATTGATGCTCATTATGTGAAAGATATTATGTACTACTTCGATAATCCTGAGAAAACCCCATTCAACTTTATAATGGGAGTAACATTGGATCAACGTGAATACTTTAGGGATTATCGCTTGACTCAAAAAGGAAAACTATTATGTTATCAAATTTATATCTTGCATTGGTATGCTCGGCAACTATGCTTGGATATGATTATACTTGTTGCTCTAGGATGAAGGCTCCACACCTTCCCTTTTCATGTGAATTTAATGATGATGAAAGCTTGGCTTCTTATGCTAATGGTATATATGATTACTATGATGTGGAACAAATACAAGAATTCGTTGCTTTTATGGGTGCTTATGAAATTGAATCTTTGTTTAAAGAGTTCGAAGATTTTGATGATTCAGTTTATAGACCTGAAAATTTAGCTATCCTTAAATAATGCTATGAGAATTATAAATACAATTACGATATTGATGAATTTATTGAGAAAGTCTCCGCTGTCCGAGAACAGACTAATATTTTGCATGAGTCTATGGAAGAAGAAATTGATGAAACTATGAGCTCATTGGATGAGAAAGATGATGAGGAGAGCGAAGAACAAAAGGAGGAAGAGCGGATTAGCTACCCGTTCCCACCTTCTAATGAGAGTAACTCTTCAACTCATACATTGTTTAATTTCCCTTCGTGCTTACCGAAGGATGATTGCTATGATGATTGTTATGATCCCGTTGATTCTTTCGAAATATTCCTTTTTGATGATGCTTGCTATGCTTGTGGCCAAGATGCCAATATGAATTATGCTTATGGAGATGAACTGGCTATAGTTCCTTATGTTAAAAATGAAATTGTTGCTATTGCACCCACACACGATAGTCCGATTATCTATTTGAATTCTCCTGACTACACTATACCGGAGAAATTTGCACTTATTAAGGATTATATTGATGGGTTGCCTTTTACCGCTGCACATGATAATTTTGATGAATATAATATGCATGTGCTTGCTGCTCCTACTTGCAATTATTATGAAATAGGAACTACATCTCCGCCTCTCCATGTTTCCAACACGATAAAATTGCAAGAAACTATTTATACTATGCATTGGCCTTTACTATGTGTGCATGAATTATTCTTTTATGACATGCCGATGCATAGGAAGAGAGTTAGACTTCGTCATTGCTTTATATATGTTGCTTTGTGCTCACTACTAAATCACAAATCATTGTAAATTAAAATTGGCTTTGATATACCATGGGATCCGGGTGGATCCATTACTTGAGCACCTTATGCCTAGCTTAATGGCTTTAAAGAAAGCGTTGCCAGGGAGACAACCCAGAAGTTTTAGAGAGTCATTATTTCTGTTGAGTGCTTTTATATAGTTTAAAAAAATAAAAAATAAAGAGGGGAACCCAAAACTTTTCAAAAAGGAAAGTGAAAGTGAGAGAGACAAGCATTGTTGAAGTGGGGGAGCTCCTTGAACTTTATTCATGCTCACGGAAACTTTGTGAATCTTGATTACAGAAACTTTTCAACAAAAAATAATTATCCCCTTGTACAATTCCATTGTATTATAAAAAATAATGTGCCAAGATTTGCCTTTAGGATGTTTACATTGCTTGTTGGTTTGTGCGGTGTAGAACAGAAACTGTACTACTAAATCACAAATCATTGTTAATTAAAATTGGCTTTGATATACCGTGGGATCCGGGTGGATCCATTACTTGAGCACCTTATGCCTAGCTTAATGGCTTTAAAGAAAGCACTGCCAGGGAGACAACCCGGAAGTTTTAGAGAGTCATTTATTTCTGTTGAGTGCTTTTATATAGTTTTAAAAAATAAAAAATAAAGAGGGGAACCCAAAACTTTTCAAAAAGGAAAGTGAAAGTGAGAGAGACAAGCATTGTTGAAGTGGGGGAGCTCCTTGAACTTTATTCATGCTCACGGAAACTTTGTGAATCTTGATTACAGAAACTTTTCAACAAAAAATAATTATCCCCTTGTACAATTCCATTGTATTTGAAAGTGCTAGTGATCGACTAGAGGGGGGTGAATAGGCGATTTTTATGAAAGTCTTCAAAACATGGAAGTTTCGGAGACAAACGATAGAAATAAACCTATTACCATGCAGCGGAAGGTAGACTACACTAAGCAAGCCATAGTCAAGTATTCAATGAAGTGAAAGCACAACGACTAATAGCAGCTAGGCAATATAGATCAGGTAGGAAGATAGTATGAAGCCAATCAGAACAAGTAGTCACTCAGTGAAGACAAGAGATAATGCAATCATACAATGACTTCACCAGGGCCAACAGTAAGTAAAGGAATGGGAGGGATGAAACCAGTGACTCGTTGAAGACAATGATTTGTTGGACCAGTTCCAGTTGCTGTGACAACTGTACGTCTGGTTAGGGAGGCTGAGATTCAACTCAGAAGACCGCATCTTCACCTTATTCCCCTTGAGCTAAGGACACCTAGTCCTCGCCCAATCACTCTAGTAAGTCTTCAAGGTAGACTTCCAAACCTTCACAGACTTCGTTCACCGGCGATCCACAATGACTCTTGGATGCTTAGAACGCGACGCCTAACAGGCTGGAGGATTCACAGTCCTCAAGTGTAATAAGTCTTCAAATCACACAGACAGGAAGACTTAAGTGATGCCTAACACTCTTTGGCTCTGGGTGTTTAGGGCTTTACCTCGCAAGGAATTCTCTCTCAAAGGCTTCGAGGTGGGTTGCTCTCAAACGACAAAAGCCATGCACTAACTCTGAGCAGCCAACCATTTATGGTTGTAGGGGGTGGGCTATTTATAGCCACTAGGCAACCCAACCTGATTTGTCCGAAATGACCCTGGGTCACTAAGGAACTGACACGTGTTCCAACGGTCAGATTTCAAACACACACGACAACTTTACTTGGGCTACAAGCAAAGCTAACTTATCCAACTCTGAATAAGATTTGCTCTCATAGTCTTCACTCGAAGACATAGGATTTTGGTTAAGCATCACTTCAGTCATTCTGACTGGTTCTCTTGGACCCTACTTAACAGTACGGTGGTTCCTATGACTCAACAAAGAAGAAAAAGAACGACGAAACTGCTAAGTCTTCGCGCTCCATAGTCTTCAAGCGATGTCTTCTCTTGTCATAGTCTTCAATGTGAATGTCTTCACATACCACCTTTGACTTCAATGTCTTCATACATTTTTAGGGGTCATCTCTGGTAGGAAAACCGAATGAATGAGGGACTTCTACCTGTGTTATCCTACAATTCTCACAAATACATTAGTCCCTCAACCAGGTTTGTCGTCAATACTCCAAAACCAACTAGGGGTGGCACTAGATGCACTTACAATCTCCCCCTTTTTGGTGATTGATGACAAACTGGTTGAAGTTTTCAACGGGGAATAAAATATGTGAAATTGTAAAGGATAGGGTATTGTCTTCATAAGTTGTAAAGGCTCCCCCTGAAGATGTGCATATAAGTACTTTGCTCTTGGAATGCAAATGCACATGGCAGGTTGTACTTGTGGAGATCCTCTTCAACCTATGATGACAATTCATCATGCATGATATGATGTAACAAAGATAATGACATGCATAATGGAAAATGGACGTCTGCAAAATGATCTAAGTGCGAAATTTATCACCGCACATGCGGAATTTATCATCGCATCATAGAATAGCAAATAAGTAGCAGACGACCATCGAGTTTAAGTGTTACAACTCAAAGAACCAAATGTATCAAAAACGAGAGTTGTAAGCACTTGGCAAATGTAGCAAAAAGTAAAGCAACCACCCATATGGACCCGCTTGAAGACTATCAACTCATATGCTTCTCCCCCTTTTGTCAGTGAGGACCAAAAAGGTTTGAAGACATAGAGAGCCTACTCGTTCCCATGAGGTGCAGGTGAGGCAGCAGGGTTGTCGTTAAGGTTCGGTGGTGCAGAGGAACTTGGTGCAGTGTCAACATGCGCTGAAGTTGGAGGAGGTGAAGTTGCATCATCTTGGTCATCGATGACTCTGGAATTCACTGTCGCAGCTGAGGACGAGTAGTCAGAGTCTTCAAGTGAGGGAGTCTGACGCAAGTGAGCATTTCTGGGAGGAGTTGAGTCAAACCTGAACCGCTCGGTGAAGCCATCGTCTTGCAGATCAGCTTCAGCACTAAGTAAGGTCAAACTCTTCCACGACCTCCGACAGGTTTCATGAGTGACAAAGGCATTCTTTGTGGCAAGATTGCGAATGCGGTTGACATCCACCAAGAGGCTTTGCATCTGACGCTTAAGCCAGTCGTGATGTTTGTCATGTTTCTGGTGCAGCGCGATGAGAAGCTCTCTGTCATTTAGGACACGAGATCGCCTTCGAGGCCTTTGCGCAATGGTGCTACCAGTGGCGTCAGTTTGAGCGCGAGGGGCACGTGTGTTACCAGCAAGAGGATAAACACGAGAAACTGTCAGAACTCCTTCAATAGGCTGGGTGAAGCTTTGGTGATCAACATTGTGAAGATAAATGGGATCCTTAGCAGGCTCCGAGTAAATAGCTTCAACTGACAGATCAACTTCTGGCAAGAATATAAGATGATTGCGTGCAGATGGCTAATAGTTGAAGGCAGAGTGACGCTTGATAAGACGCATGACCCATGGAGCATATAATTTCAACCCAAAAATGTCCGAGCCAGATGCAGCCAACCGCCTGATGAAGAAGTCTTGAGCATTGAAGCTGATGCCATTGAAGATATAGAAAACCAAAGTCTTCATTGCTCCTTCAAGCTTCACTGCAGATGAATGTCCTTTGACAGGCCATAGAGTCTTCCTGATGATATGGTAAATGGTGCGAGGCAGGTACTCTAGGTCTTCAATAAAGAACTCAGATGGGTATTCAGCGTCGTGTGGCAGAGGCTTCATCATGCTCAGCATTTGACTCATGTTGGGTTATGGCTTCTGAAAGATGCTTTCCAAGGCATTTTGGTGTTGTTGACAACCTGGTTCATAGTATTCACCAGGAGTGGGTAGGCCTGTGAGCTCAATGATATCAAGAGCTTTAGCTTCATGATGAACATTGCCTGTCATCCACTCAAGGACCCAAGTCTTTGGATCCCTGTTGTAGCCTCGAATGTGAAGAGTTGCATAGAACTGTAGCAGAAGCTCTTCATTCCAGTGTTCCTTATCTGTGACAAATTGCAATAGTCCAGCATCTCTGAAGCAATCCAACGCTTCTTCAAGGTAGGGCAGGCCAGCTATAGCTTCAGAGTCGAGGCGCATATGTGGAAATATGCGCCGTTGATTGTATAGGACGCAGGAATAGTAGCTGCACTGCTGATAGCTCCAGAACCGATCTGATGAAATGCGAGGTCTGGTATCACTACAAAAAAAAGACACATCTGTGACATTTTGGGCCGAACGAATTTTTTTTGTCATACATATGACACTTCTATGACGATAATTGTGACAAAACCTGGTATCATCATAGATGTGGTGGGCTCCTACTTCTATGACAAAAAATCATGACAGAAAATGGGCTTTTCCTCCTGGGCGGGCCGGAGACGCAGCTGCATGACATTCTTTGGGCCGTCCATGATGGAAAAAACCATGGTAGAAGCGAGGGGGAGGAAAATTTTGGGGAGTTCCCGGTTACGGTGGGAGGTCGGGGGCCGAGCGATGCGCGTTTCTCTCGTACACGTACGCGCGCGTGTGCAAGGCGTTGGCTCTAACTGAACCCGAGCGAGGCGTTGGGCTCTAACTGAACCCGAGCGATTGCACTGCAGGCTACGCGTTACTGAACCCAAGCGATCGATCGATGGCTGTTAACTGAACCCGATCGAGCGATTCCTTGGCTACTGCTGCTAACTGAAGCCGATCGATGGGATGAACAGTGAGCGTTGCGGGGGGGTGGATGAACAGTGAGCGGTGGCATTGCCTCTGGATGAACAGGACCCCGTGGTGTGGTGGAGGGCTGGATGAACAGTAGACGGTGGAGGGGTGCCCGTGGAGGGGTGGATGAACAGGACCCTGTGGTGTGGAGGGCAGGATGAACAGTAGATGGTGGAGGGGTGCCCGTGGAGGGGTGGTTGAACAGGACCCCGTGGTGTGGAGGGCTAGATGAACAGTAGACGGTGGAGGGGTGGTTGAACAGTAGCCGGTGGAGTAGCGCGCGGTGGAGGCTGGATGAACAGGAGCCCGTGGAGGCTGGAGGAGGTCGACGGTGGATGAATAGTAGCCCGTGGAGGCTGGAGGGGGTCGACGGTGGAGATGAACAGTATCCCGTGGAGTCCCGTTTTGCGGTACGCCACACCCCTCCCGATGAACAGGACCCCCATTTCAACCGTAGCGCTCCAACACAAGTCTGTTTCCTCCGTTTTGCGGTACGCCACACCCCTCCCGATCAACAGGACCCCCGTTTCGACCGTAGGAGGTCCGTTTCCTCCGTTTTGCGGTACGCCACACCCCTCCCGATCAACAGGACCCCCGTTTCGACCGTAGGAGGTCCGTTTCCTCCGTTTTGCGGTGCGCCACACCCCTCCCGATCAACAGGACCCCTGTTTCGACCGTAGGAGGTCCATTTCCTCCATTGTGCGGTACGCTAGGCCTCGTTTCCATTGCCTCTTCCGTCCAACCCTCCCGATGAACATGACCACGCATTCCGTTCCGACCCAGCCGCGTTGCCTGCCGATGAACAAGACGCATTCCGTTGCCTCCCCATGAACACGACGACGACGTTGTTTCTCCGTTCCGACCTAGCCATGTACACGAGCCCTCGCCGTACGTATGCGCGAGTAGGCGTTTGAGACCCCGCCCGTTCGTACACATACGTGGCCATATTTTCTTTCTTGCACCCTGGCCGATGTACGTACGTGTACATGCTACGTGCGCGCCTCTACTACGACACGTGCACGCCTCTACATCCACCAGTATATATGTATGTACACGTTTGCGACCAGAATGACAACGCTACGTACGCTTCGGCCAGGTGGGTCTCGACTGTCTGGCACTTCCTTGCGTGCAAAGGTGTAGCTGGTGGGTCCCAGCAGTCAGGGGGAAACGTTTTTTCACGAAATACGGTGGCCCATCCAGTTGGTCCCTGCTGTCAGGTGGAGGAATCATTATTTCCCTCATAATAAGGAGGCACTTCCTTGCTGCCGCCGTGGACCCAGCTGTCAGCCTCTCCACGTACAGTCCACGTCCGATGGAAGTCGTTTCTTGACCACGTTGACCACGCCGCGCCGAGAGCACCAGGGCGGTGGACGACGGTGAGGCCTAGGAAGGGGAGACGGGGAGCCAGGGAAGACACGGCAGTGGAAGCCCCCGCGCGCGCGGAGAGGAGTACGAGGGTTCGCTGGTTCGGCTGTGGTGTGAGGCTGCCGTCGCCGCAGGGCCTGGCCTGCGGTGGGAATAGTAGGGGGCGGTGAGGCCTACGCGGCAGCACAGCCGGCCACGGGAGGCAGGAGCATGAGGCACGACCGGCGCTGCTTTGGGCGGCTGGAGCAAGAAGACCAAAGGTTGAAGAAGCACTACGGCCGTTAGATGGACATCGTACGGTCAATGGAGCTAGAATCATTCATATTGACTAAGTTGACAAAGCCCTTCGTCCCCGTCAACTTAGTAGGCCCACAAGTCAGCCTCCCACCAAGGTGGGTCCCAGCTAGCCGGGGGAGTATTCACTTTTTGTGCGTAATAAGGAGGCACTTCCGGTGGGCCCGAGCTGACAGTAGGGGGACATTTTTTTGTGAAATACGGTGGCCCGCCCGGTGGGTCCCAGCAGTCAGGGGGAAATGATTTTTTTTCGCAAAATACTAGTGGCCCGTCTGGTGGGTCCCTGCTGTCAGGTGGAGGCACTTCCTTGCTGCGGCCGTCGACCCAGCTGTCAGCCTCTCCACGTACAGTCCACGTCCGATGGAAGCCGTTCCTTGACCACGTTGACCACGCCGCGCCGAGCGCACCAGGACGGTGGACGACGGCGAGGCCAAGGAAGGGGATGAAGCGGAGCTGGGGAAGATGCGGCAGTGGATGCCCACGCGTAGAGGAGTATGAGGGCACTGGTTCGCTGCGGTGTGAGGCTGCCGTCGCCGCAGAGTAACAGGGGGTGTGGGTGAGTAGAGGGATGGCCTGGCCAGCGGTGGGAGTAGTAGGGGGCGGTGAGGCCTCCGCCGCATCGCAGCCGGCCACGGGAGGCAGGAGCACGAGGCACGACCGGCGCTAGTTTGGGCAGCTGGAGCAAGAAGACCAGAGGTTGAAGAAGCTCTACGGCCGTTGGATGGACATTGTACGGTCACTGGAGCTAGAATCGTGCATTATTGACTAAGTTGACAAAGCCCTCCGTCCCCGTCAACTTAGTAGGCCCATAAGTCAGCCTGCCACTATACTGGGTCCCAGCTAACAGGGGGGAGTATTCATTTTTTTGTGCGTAATAAGGAGGCACTTCCTTGCGCGAGGATATAGCTGGTGGGTCCGAGCTGTCAGCGGCGGTAACGTTTTTTCGCGAAATACAGAGGCCCTTTCGGTGGGTCCCTGATGTCAGGTGGAGGAATCATTATTTTGCGCGTAATAAGGAGGCATTTCCTTGCGTGCGGCCGTGGACCCAGCTGTCGACCTCTCCACGTACAGTCCACTTGAGATGCATGTCGGTCATTAACCACATTGACCAGGCCGCGCCGAGAGCACCAGGGCGGTGGACGACGGCGAGGCCTAGGAAGGGAACGACACGGAGGCAGAGAAGACTCGGCAGTTGTTTCCCACGCGGAGGGGAGTATGACTGTACGAGGGTTTACTGGTTCGTCTGCCATTGCTGGAGAATAACAGCAGGTGTGGGTGAGTAGAGGGATGGCTAGGCCAGCGATGGGAGTACGCTTGGGCGGTGAGGCCTGCGAGGCAGCAGAGCCGGCCGCGGGGAGGAGGGAGCAGGCAGTCCCGCCGGCGCCTGTTTGAGCGGCTGGAGTAGGAAGAGCAGAGATTGAAGAAGCACAACGGCCGTTGGATGGACATCCAACAGTCACTGCTTGTGCGTCAACCTTTTTTTAGGAAAGCCTCAAATCTATGGAAAACAGGATACAGCCCATCTGCCATTATTTCTAATAATTTTCAGCCCATTTGCTAATTCTTAAGGTTTTTTTGGAGCCCATATTCTTTTTGTTAGCATTACAACCCAAATTGTGGCCACGGTTAAAAAAATATACGAAATTTTGCATATTTCGGTGCGGTCCGAACTGTTTTTAATCCCGAAATTTCGACTCACATTCAAACTGATTTTAAAAATAATTTTATATCAATATAAAATCCAACAAATTCTCCACACATAAAAATTAATGTAATTTAAAATCTTGAGATGAAAAAAAAAAGATATTTGAAACTAGTTGTCGGTTTGATGTGTTTTAAAAATGTACAGCCCATTTCTCATTACCGATGGGCCATTTTCTCGGCCAGCCGAATGAAAGCTCTCCTCGTCTTGAAAGATTTGCAGCCCAACAGGCCTGACAAAGCGACTTACTTGGCAAATCACAAAAAACTGGGCTGTGGCCGTGGACCCAGCTGTCAGCCTCTCCACGTACAGTACTCTTCCGATGGAAGTCGTTCCTTGGCCACGTTGACCATGCCGCACGGAGAGCACCACGACGGTGGACGACGGCGAGGCCTAGGAAGGGGGCGACTTGGAGCCGGGGAAGACACGGCAATGGAAGCCCGCACGGAGAGGAGTACGAGGGTTCACTGGTTTAGCTGCGGTGTGAGGCTGCCATCGCCGCAGGGCCTGGCCAGCGGTGGGAATAGTAGGGGCGGTGAGGCCTCCGCAGCAGCACAGCCGGCCACGGGAGGCAGGAGCATGCGGCACGACCGGCGCTGCTTTGGGCGGCTGGAGCAAGAAGACCAGAGGTTGAAGAAGCACTACGCCCATTGGATGGACATCGTACGGTCACTGGAGCTAGAATTGTTCATATTGACTAAGTTGACAAAGCCCTCCGTCCCCGTCAACTTTGTTGGCCCACAAGTCATCCTCCCACTATGGTGGGTCCCAGCTAGCAGGGGGTAATTCATTTTTTTGTGCGTAATAAGGAGGCACTTCCTTGCGTGCGAAGATATAGCTGGTGGGTCCGACATGTCAGCGGGGGGAACATTTTTTCGCGAAATACAGAGGCCCTTCCGGTGGGTCCCAGCTGTCAGGTCCTCGCAAAAAAAGGGGAAATAAAATCAAAGACTTGGGAAGGCGTACAGAACAAGCTAGTGTACCAGTAAAGAGACGTTGCCGAGTTTTAGAAAAAAGAAAGACATGCTCCTGTAGCTGGTTCGAATCCAAACCTAGACTATGACTATATATGGTGCTATGCTACTCTGCAAGTAATGAAACTGACATATCCAACGTTCGCTTCTCCTCTTCTCTACTTACTCTGCCTAGCATCAGAAGCTCTGGCCGCAGCAACCATGTCCGCTGGCTGCTCGTCCACCTGCTCTTCAGCAGGCAACAACCAGATATGCGCCAAGTCGCAACCCGTACCATCGCCTGTGGGTCTCATCACACCCTCGCCGACACGCGCACCGCAGCCGATTGCTCATCGCAACCCGCTGCCGTTGGTGTGGTGCACTGCTGCAAATCACGCAGAGTCATCTGTCGCGTCTCAACCACAATCCACAACCCTGGCCGAGTCTTCTACAAATGCCTGAATCATGGGCTAATAATATGTTTAAGTGTTGTTCTGCTGCTCTCAGTTGCTGATTTTTTTTAATAGTTTGGTTGATGATCTACCAATTTGATTCATGCAGAAAAGGGAAGATTCGTGTGATTTGTATTTCTGGGAAGTTGCTGATGTGGGGGAATGCAACTATGCTGATTATTTGGTTAGCCGAGGAATCCCAATACCAGTAGGTTGGGGTGTTGGACAAGTAACTAAAGGGACGGCAGAAGAGGAAGATGCAGAGCAGAAGGTTAAAGATGCGGTTCCTCTGATCATGGCCAAGCAATAGCTGCTGGACGACCTTGACAGCAATGAGGAGATGAAAGAGCTTGTGAAGATAATGGGCAAAATCGATGTGCTCTGTAGGATGATTGTCTCTTTATTTGCAGTGTATGTAGCACTCGTGATGTATTCAGTGGCTACGACATGAGCACTTTGCTGAAACTAGTAATGAATGAAACATGTGTAGCAGGCTGGGCGTAGTGTTTTGAACATCTAATGATTTCTATTAACGGAAATCAGGGGGTATCCCCTTTTGCTCATATAAATAAATAAATAGCAGAGGCCCGCGGGTCAGCTTTGTTCTCATTCTAAGACGTCGAGCAAATTGTAGTCCAATAGCAAACTATGTCATCAAATTCAAGTTTCACAGCCAAATATGAGTACAACTAAACAACAATGTCATCATGTTTTAGTTGTCATACAATCACCAAACACAAATCAGCATACATAACAAGTGATGTTCTCACAGCAAAATACTAAACAACATGTTCATCAGGTTTCAGTTGTCATAGCAAACACGATTTCACATAGTAGATAAAAAACGTCTTCTGACAGGAAAATATGACAAAAGCAATGTAATCATCATCCGCAACAGCAGCGTCAACATCTTCGCCATGTGTATCAGTCTGAATCGTAATTCCCCACGGTGTCATCTTCTTCTTCGTCCTCAACGTCCTCGAACATTGGCTTCTTCTTGATCAACTCTTGTATGTCCACAGCACGACAGGCAATATTTTCGCTGGCATCATCGACGTGATGGTTCTCAAAGATATTAGGAACATCTGTGTTATCTTGTACATCAGGAGCAGTGTAAGCATCATCTTGTTGTGCAACTTCATTAAACGAATTCCTCTACTCAAACATTTGCAATACTCTCTAGTCATCGCTATGTGCAAATGTGTCTTCCAAGAAAAATATTTGTGTTGCTTGATTTGCCAAAATAAAAGGCTCGTTGGTCTGGTACGCCGCCTTGACATTGATGGATTTGAAATAATCATCAGCTCTGGGTTTTGCGATCCTGGAAAACAGGTTATACCAATGACAGCACAACAGAACCACACACCGATGATCCTCGAAACTGGAGATATACTGCAACTGAACAATGTCTGTTATGTTAGCATACATTTCAGCTGTCTCTTTGTCATACGTATCCGTGCTCATGATGGCACTGTTTTGTGTCTTCCTGCCTTCGTCTCGTGCAAGGGTGTTGTAGCGCACATCTCCAACAACGCAAGATTCATAATGTCTTACCCGAGTATCAGGACCCATTGCTAGTGAGTAAAGGGCATCATCAACTGCCTACACATCCTCCCGCATCTTCTTAACCTATGGTTAGAAAATAGACAAGCTGATAATCTTATGTACTCAATATATTAAAAAAAAACTGACAGTGCACTTCAAAAGCTTACATGGTTCTTGAACCATTTCGCAAATCCTGTCATAACCAGTTTGTCAATGTTTCTTGGATTTTGCGGCAGTAACTCCTCTTTGTAGATGCTGCACAACATAGTGATCGCGTCAAACATCTAAATATATAAGAATGTGATGCAAGTTTGGTAGATTACGATGTATAAGCTGCAGTACTGCACTTACTTGATATAAGGTAATATCTCAGGACAGTTATTCAACACATACCAAACCATTTTGTCCAAATCTTTAGGTTTGTCCTCTTGTCGACTCTTCCCTGTAACTCGAACATAATAATCGAAAACATTGAGCCCGGGATTGTCTTCACCCACCTCTTTGCTAAGCTGATCAGCTGTTTCAATGTATTTTGAGCAGAATGTCAACGCTTCTGTAGCAATGTAGGCCTCTGCAATGGAACCCTCGGGTCTAGCTCTGTTCCTAACATAGCCCTTGAAAGTGCCTAGCCGCCTTTCAATAGGGTACATCCAGCCATACTGTATTGGACCTCTAAGTAGTGCCTCATCAGGTAGATGAACAGCCAAATGCACCATCACATCAAAGAAGGCTGGAGGATATATCTTCTCAAGGTCGCATAGGATAGTTGGTATCTTGTCTCTAAGACGCTCCAAAGCATCTATCCTGATATTCATACTGCAGAGTTCCCTGAAGAATTGTCCCAACTCTGCAACTGCTCTGTATAAGTCAGGGCGGCCCAATCCTCTAAGGATAACAGGTAAAACCCTTTGAAGTAGGACGTGGCAGTCAGGAGTTTTCAACCCTTGTACCTTGTTTCCATCTGCACTGACTCTCCTTCCAGGGTTGGAAGCAAATCCAAGGGGGGATCTCACACGTGACAGGACCTCACAGAATTCTTTTCTTTTTACGTTGTCCAAGACGTACACAGCTAGTGCCATATCCCGTGGTTTACCTTCATCTTGTACCTGCAAATCCTGTCTGATACCCAGGTGTGTTAAATCAATCCTAGATTTTAAGGTATCTTTCGTCTTGCCTTCAATATTAAGAAGTGTGCAGATAATGCTGTCACATATATTTTTCTCGATGTGCATCACATCAAGATTATGTCGCAGATCCAAATCTTTCCAATACTCCAAGTCCCACAAAGTGGACCTGCGGGTAAACAATAATCTCTCTTCTGCCCTGCCACGCTTCCTTTTCCCGCTACCATTATTAGGATGGTTTCGTGGTGTAATATGCTTGGCCTTCTCTAATTCCACTTGCAACCCATCGGCGGTGAGCCTCTTTGGCGCATCACGGTTTTCATGCTTTGCATTGAACACATGTCTTCGGTATTTTCTAGGAAGCGGCTTGTCCTTGGCAAGGAAACGGCGGTGTCCAATGTAACAGATCTTGCTAAGTATTGCGTATGATAGCGGATTCCTGTCACAGCAAACACATGCATTATAACCATGTGTCGTTCGCCCTGACATAGTGCCCAAAGCCGGATAATCATGGATGCACCAAATTATAACAGCACACAGAAAGAAATCAGCTGGTGGGCTGCTATATAGGTCTCGAGTGAGAACACCCTTCCATAGCTGTTGAAGTTCCTCCACAAGAGGCTCCATGAACAAATCAAAATCCTTTCCAGGACTTTTTGGACCTGGGATGAGCAAGGCCATCATGTAGTTTGATTCTTTGGTGCAGACATTTGGAGGCATGTTGTAAGGGATAATAAGCACTGGCCACATGCTATATGTGGCGCTCTGGTGGCCAAATGGGTTAAATCCATCTAAAGCTAAGCCAAGTCTAATATTTCTCGGGTCAGCAGCAAACTCTTTGTGTTTATCAATGAAGCTTTTCCACTCACTACCATGAGATGGATGGCTCATTACATTCTGATCTCTGTACTCCTGGTTCCTAGAATGCCACAGTACATCCTCTCTTGTTTCAGCATCATGAAACAACCTCTGCAATCTTGGTGTTATTGGAAAATGTCTCAGAACATTATGAGGAATCCTCTTCACAGCATCGCCATCTTTCCATCTTGATGATTTGCATTTCGGGCATTCACTTAAGTTGGCATAATCCTTTCGGAACAGAACACAATTATTCTTACAAACATGGATCATATCATATCCAATTCCAACTGCACGAAGGAAATTCTTCATTTTACTGTAGGTGTGTGGCAGCTCAGACGCATCTGGGAAAGATTCGCGGAAAGCAACCAACATGGCATCGAATGATTTGTTGGTCATCCGCTCAGATGTCTTCACCTGAAGAAAGGTGACCATCGCTGAGAATACTGACAGCTTATTTCCTGGGGTGACAGCAACGTTGCATTGTTCCAACATGCGGGCCCACCATTTTTCTTCTGCAGGTGAAAGTTCACAGAATGCACGAGCATTTCGTAGCATTGTTTCAATGTTGGTCAAACTCACTGGCTCCGCCACCACCACCTCCTCCTCCTCTTCCACCTGAGCATCAGGCAGATCAAGATGGTGATCTGCTGCTTCCACGTAGTCAATAACATTGACGTTCACAGCTTCACCATGATGAACCCACCTAGTATATGTGACCGACATCCCATACAAGTGTAGATGATTTTGCACAGTTGACTGGGGTCTTGTAACTGAATTCATACAACTGCTACATGGGCAGAGCACATCTGATTTCGGACCACTGTACTCAGCTTTGATAAAGTTCATGAAGTTTTCAACCCCCTCGACATATGCAGCGGAGAATCTTCAAGCAGAAGTTATCCAACTCCTGTCCATCTGTTAGACATACAAATTAGTTCTTCTACTAGATATTACAGGAAAAACATATATGCTTTTTTATGAAGTCCAGAAAAAATACCTAGGTCCATGTCTAAAGCTTTGGCAAGATATTTGGACGAGCAGATCTAAGTAACGAAATATATGTAAAGCTAATTCAGCAAACAGATTTGAGTGCCAAATTATGGTAGGCTGTTTCAGCAGTCAATGAGGCCGAGCAAACAACCATCGATCTATCGAAGGCCATCGCAGCAACAAAGATCGAGTATAAAACGATGTAGAGCTATTTCACCTAATAGATTGGCCACTAGACCATGGAAATCTACGTCACAATAAATATATGGCAGGATATTTTAGCAACTAATCGGCCTTGGCATGCCATCTCAGCTAAGCAGATTGAGTGCAGAACAGGGCAAGGAAGCTTCTTAAGCAGAGCATATTGACAGTAAACTACTTCGGCAAACAGTGAGATTAATAGTGTCTATCAGCTAACATTCAGCGCTACACCGACATGAACGGGGCCTTAGTCTAGAATGCGCGTACCGTGGGAGACGCTGACCGCTGTGCGTCTCCACACGAACGTCGCCAGCGGTGGTGGCGCTGGCCGCCGTGCGCCTCCACAAGAACATAGCCAGAGGTGGCGGCGCGGCTAGAGGACGACAGTCTACGAGAGCGTACTGTGGGAGCGAGAGGATCGCCAAACCGCGGCGCCGACGTATCGGCACGGCGGGGAGGGCGGCTTTGGCAGAGCGAATGGAGTGGAGGGGGGACAGGGGGGAGGGGGTTTGGGGAATATTATTGGCTAGTTGGCCGAAGGGCGGTTGAATCGGATTTGGGGGGAATTTTTGGGTGTGGGGGGGAGGATTCTCGCGCGGTGGGCGGGGGAGTTTGGTGCATGGTCGGTTTCTCCAAGTGCAGTCCCACGTGACAGTGAAGAGGCAAGCCGAAGCGCGTTCCATTTGCGTGAGCCGTGTGCAGGACCGAACGTGTGTGGCGTGCAATGCGACTGCGACAGGAGTGCTGTGAGTGTACCACATTTTTTCCTTTTAAACTAGGTGCTTCGCCCCCACAAAAAAATATGTTGCTTCGCGCGATCCATCGATACTACTACTAGTAATCCGGTAATCCCGACTAAAACGGCGCGGCCGGGTCTTTTCCTGCACGATATGCTGGGAGGTTGGCTTAGCTGGGTTTTTTAGGACGAGTAATGCTACACCTACGTAATCCCAGTTACGTAATTAACGTAATATGAAACGTGTGAGCTGTTGATTGTAGATTGGGGGGAGGGAGGGGCCCACCACCATGAAAATTAGGGGAGGAGAGAGAGAGGCAATTTACGTAAACCCTTTCGTAGGTTCCTGTAGATGTAGAAAGATGTGTCCGATCCTGCAATATAGGCCGTCCGATCTATATCTAACAGATAGGAAGGAAACTATGACAATTTACCCGCATTCCTCTCCACATTTGCAGATAAGGCTTTCCCTCGTTCATCCTTTTCTCCCACAAGATCTTGATCTTCCGTGCAACGCACGGGCATCTTGCTAGTACTCCTACAATATGTATATTATTGTGAAAGTTCATATACACCGGCCGAGATTAATGCAAACATGGCAGATTTTCATTACATTTCGAACTTTTATAGGACAAAAAAAGAAACCCGACCCTAAACCTATTCTACAGCGGCGACCGACATCCTCCATCTGTGATCTCCATGTACGGGGGCGGGGTTCAAGACCCATGAAGTGAAGGTGCGGTCTCCGGCGAGGAAAAGTAGAACACGGGAGACGGACCGGCCAGTTGGCACACCATGCCCTGCCGCCTCCCATGCCCTACTCATCCTCGGAGGAGTCCCCGACCTCGGCGGTATCGGACGTTGGACGGCGGCAAGTAGGACGCGTGGCTGACGGTGCTCCCGTCGTCGGCCGCCAGCGTGGCCACCGCTTGTGCGGCGACTTCAGCGAGGGCGGCGACCTCGAGCTCCATCCCCGAAGACAAGCTCTCCCGCAGAGCGTTCGCGCTTGCGGTCATGGAGGATGTGGTTCCAGGTAGGAGGATGATGCGCTATGGTGTGGAGGTTAGCTGGGCATTGCCGCTTTAAGTAGCGCATTCCGGTGAGGCCAAGCGTCCGGGTGCGTCATTAAGTCGCCGGAGTTGTTCCTCGGGCAACGAGCCTCTTAATGATGACATACGAACGGACGGCATGAATGCGGGCAGCTGGCGCCGGCTGGGAACACATCGTGCGATGGTGCGAGGGACGAGGGTTTTGGTGTGCCAGGGTAGTCAGCTACGGTCGTGGCAACGTTGGAGATGCCCTTTGCTCACATGCGATCCCCGCATGTCATTGAAAAAGCAAGACGACCCGGCATGGTCTCAGGTCCAGAGGATGCAGTTGGCCGCGCTACACCACTCCGCGGACGCGTCGCGGTGCCCCGTGCATCCTCGACGAGCCGGGTGTTGGGGTGTGTTTGGATTGTGGCCAAAGTGCACCTTGCCAAAATTTTGGTCATGACCAAAAGATTTGTCTTTGTTTGGATGGTTGCCATTTTTTTGGCATGCCAATGAACTCTAGCCAACTGTAGTTCATTTTTCTTGCCAATGTCGGCCAAATCATGGGCAACCAATACCACAACCAAAATTTTGGTCATGACCCAAAGATTGGTCTTTGTTTGGATGGTTGCCATTTCTTTGGCATGCCAATGAACTCTAGCCAACTCAAGTTCATTTTTCTTGCCAATGTCGGCCAAATCATGGGCAACCAATACCTCAACCAAAATTTTGGCTACCCAATGCTTTGATGGGGCAACCTTGGGCACAAACCAAATATATCGTTGGTCGTGCCACAGCACTAACGCCACCCTCGGCAAACTGAAACCGACCGTGTCTAGCGACGATATGAGTGTGTCGCTCACCGCGGTCGCCGTGTCCAGAGGCGGTGCTGGAGCTGCGCCCCGTTGTTGGCCCCAACGACCCACATGAATGGTTGTCAGTGGCGAGGAGGTCGTGGGCCATCTCCTCCATTGGACTAGTCTGCGCTACGTCGTCCGGACGGGTGTGCCCCACATGTCTGTTTCCCTATTTTCCCGGCCATATTCGAGCGTCAGTGCTCCGCGTTGCACATCAGGCCTTTCACTATGTAGGCCAAGCAAGACAACTTATTGTTTATTTGAGCCATTCAAGTATAATCATGTGGTGTTTGCTTATTTCTCATTCCTCTCCAACCCTCTTCTCCATCGATCATGTCGCCCTCCAGTCGAGTCGAACCTCCCGCATGCCTCATTTGAACATTCCGCCAAGTATCATTCGCATGTACCCACCCTAGTCCTCTTTCAATAGATCTCCAGACCCCGATAGGGAATGAGTGGGGGCACGTGATACCTAAGGCGGATTCAAAATTTTGAACCGGTGATCATAGCATCCACAAATCATATATAAAGGGTACTCAATGTTCATTTCATTTTTGAACGTACAATATACTCCCTCCTATCCTTTCTACTCCCTCCTTCCATCTATATTGGGCCTAATGCATTTTTCAAGAACGCCTTTGACTATTGACAAGATTAATAGTACATGACATGTATAATGCGAAAATTATATCATTGGAAGCTCCTTTCACATACGAATTTGATGGTATGCTTTATTTAAGTTGCATGTCATATATTATTACTCTACCTTTTGGTCAAAGTTAGCCTCGAAAACGCATTAGGCCCTATACAGATGGAAGGAGGGAGTAGTTTACATATAAGTTTTATGTGTAGTCAAAGTATATCTACTTTGATAAAAAAAAGGTATCAACATTCAACAACGCCCAATCAATATTGTTATATTCGTACGTACTCCTAGATTTGTACTCGAGATGGTTTCCAATTTGACTATTGACAAGATTAATAGTACATGAGATGTATAATGTGAAAATTATATCATTGGAAACTCCTTTCACATACGAATTTGACCGTATGCTTTGTGTAAGTTGCATGTCATATATTATTACTCTAACATTTGGTCAAAGTTAGCCTCGAAAAACGCATTAGACCCTGTATGCTTTGTGTAAGTTGCATGTCATATATTATTACTCTAACATTTGTGTAAGTTGCATGTCATATATTATTACTCTAACATTTGGTCAAAGTAGTATAGTGGAAGTGGATCCTCTGACGTAGGTATCCCTGCCTTACCCTCCCTTTCGGTCACTTACTGGCGGACCCCATGATTACTAGCCCCGCATGTCAGTTACTCAATGGGTTCGGCCACGTCAGGGGATCCTCATCCGTACTAATACTCCCTCTGTTTTTATTTACTCCGCATAAAACGGAGGGAGTGGTGGTATAATAAATGATGCGGGCGGGGGAGGGGGAGGGACGTCGGTTTGCTCTCAACTGCGGTCCCACAAGCGAGCGAAAACGCAAGACGAAGCGTGTTCCATTCGATGGGTGACGTGGAGGGTCCAGTGTGCCGGGCTGCAACGCGAATGCGACAAGAGCGATGTACAGTCAAAACCGATTGACCGGTCATCACCGGAACCACTATCCACACCAGAACCTTCGCTGCTCGGCCTACGCCAGCCACTGCCCTAAAACCACACCAAATCTCCAGCCCATTCCCCCACCTTTCGATCCCCTAGCCCGCATCAAGCGTCCCCTAGTTCACCGAAAAGCCATGGTGCGCCGCAAGATCACTTACTACAAGATGCTGACGCCGGAGCGCCATGCAGAAATCGCGGTGGCGGTCGGCGCCACAGACCTCCGTTCCCAAGCTCGCTTTGCGGCGGGCCAATCCCCGAGTTCTCTGGAGCCAAGCTACGAGGAGGAGGAAGCCGATCCAATGTTCATGGTGGAGGTCGCGGCGCAGAAGGCCCCTGATGGGTATGAGATGATGGACGTCGACTTCGTGCCGGCATCTGAGTCCCGCATGGTGCAGGCGGACCAGCGGTACAACATGGCGATACTAAAGGAGGACCGGGAGGTAGAGGCTCAACTCGACGCGGAGCGCGCGCATGCCGCTGCCATCGAGGCTCTCCTGCAGGCGGAACCAGATGTCGTGGATGTGAACCGGGCGGCGGAGGCTCAACTTGAGGCGGAGCGCGTGGATGCTGCTGCCATCAAGGCCCTCCTGCAGGCGGAACCGGACGTCCTGGACTTGAACCGGGCGGCAGAGGCTCGACTCGACGCAGAGCACGCAGATGCCGCTCTCATCGATGCCCTCCTACAGGCGGAACCGTACGTCCTGGACTTGAACCGGGCAGCGGAGGCTCGACTCGACGCAGAGCACGCGGATGCCGCTGCCATCGAGGCCCTCCTGCAGGCGGAACCGGACATCCTCGACTTGAACCGGATTGTGCTCTCATCCGTGCAGACCGCCCGCATGCTCCGCTTGAACGAGTATGTCGGAGTTCTGGGAACGGGGGTCCCCAGACTTGCCTGCCTGCGGCGTGGCTCAAAGGGGGGCCCAGCACGGCCCATCTTCACCAACACAAACTCAAGACCCTCGCGAGGGGCCAAGCCTCGCGGGGCAGACGACACGGAGCTTCCTCAGGCACGGCTTCGTCAGGCTGGCTCACGAGGAGGCGGAGAGATCAAGGCGGGGTACCTCGCGAGGTGCCCGTGATGCAAGCCATGACGACTTAGGGCGCCAGGCGGGTGCCAGCCCGCGCAGCGTCCTCCTTTCCTCTTGGGTGCAAAGGGGGCAAGCGCAGCCGCGGAGTACCGAGGCATCAGGAAAAGGTTGCCATTTCGGTGCAACGAGACCAAGACCAGGAGGACTACGAGACGGAGGTCACCATGGGGCCCAAGACGGCGTCATCACCAGAGCTTTGCGCAGGCGAAGACTACTTTTGTCAGGATAGCTGATACTTGCTGTCCCCTTTCAAATTAGCCCGCCATTGTTGGCTCCCTTCCCACTCAATATTTGGGAAGAGGACCAGGGCCTCTATAAATAGGACCAGACACCCACATGGCAAAGGGTCGACCAGTTGGAAAGAGGGAGAGAGAGAGAAAGGTGGCTGAACTCCTCCCAGCAGTTCATCGCCCCAGCCAAGAATAGACCCTCGCGAGGCTGTTCTCCCTTGTATTGTTCATCATCATCAGCCCAAGAGGCAATCCACACACCACACACTGGAGTAGGGTATTACACCACAACGGTGGCCCGAACCAGTATAAACCCTGTGTCCCTTGTGTTGTTCTTTTCATAGCTTTGATCCTAGCGCGGAGGAGGGGTGCAGGTAGGTAGGAGGCGAAGTCTCCGCGCGCACCCCAGTGTTCGAACCTCAAGGGTCTGCCGGAACCCGAAATCTGACATTTGGCGCGCCAGGTAGGGGTGCGCCAGAATTCGTCTTCCACCGCTCCGCTCTCCTCCGACCATCACGCTCATGTCTGACGCACGTCGGGCCCGCGCAGAGCATCGAGCCGCCCTCGCTTCCCGCGTCACCCAGACAGCCCCTATCGGCGGGCGTCCTCGCCGTTCCCCGTCACCTGCCGTCAACGCCGCCACCGGCCCGGCGGGGGACGAGCAGCAAGCATCGTCTCAGCATCCATCCGTGCGCCAAGACGGCCGCACCGCGACTCCCTCACTCGCCCCGGCTGGATCTTCGTCCCGCGCACGTCGCGTGCCCATGGAGGCTTGCGCTGCACTCATCGCGGCAAACGAGCTCCTGCGCTACCGTCCCGTCGACGACGTCTACGAAGAATGGCTCGACCGCGTCGCCAAACTCGTCGCGCCGCAGGGGGCTCCTCTGCGCCGTCCGATCCGCTGCACCGCACCCCGCCCCGCGCGGGCGACGAGGCTCCGGCGGCGCCCCGGCTGCCTCCCCCTCAAGAAGACGCCATGGCTCCAAGACGCATGGCCCCTGGGCGGAACCCGCTCCGTCAGGTGCCAGCGCGGCAAGAGTAGAGCTGCCAAGAAGTCCCTCGCCCGCCAGAAGCTGCCCGGGCGCTCCCTGCTCCAGCACGTCGCGACCATCCTCCTGCTCCGGCGCGTGGGGACATGCCAGACCAGGCTCTCCATCACCCAAGGCCTCCCGTGGCCACGGCAGGCCGCCACGCCTACACCACCGAGCTGCACAGCATCGCGTGGCCAGGCAAGTTCAAGCCGGACCTACCTCCTCGCTACGACGGCACGGCCGACCCTGCGGAGTTCCTCCAGCTCTACGAGCTGGGCATCGAAGCTACCAACGGAGACGAGAAGGTCATGGCGAACTGGTTTCCCATGGCGCTCAAGGACGGGGCCTGCACCTGGCTCCTGAACCTGGCTCCAGGCACAATCTCCTCCTGGGAAGAGATGCGCACCCGCTTCATCGCCAACTTCCAATGTACTCGCGACCGGCCACCCGCCATGAGCGACATGCGCCGCATCAAGCAACAACCCGGGAAGACCCTGCAGAAGTACATCCAGCGCTTCAACAATGCACGCCTCAAGATTCCCAAGGTGACTGAAGAGGCCATCATCTCAGCCTTCTCCGACGGCGTGCGCGACGTCAAGATGAAGGAGGAGCTGGCAATGCACGAAGACCTGTGCACTTCTTTGGAGCTGTTCAACTTGGCGAACAAGTGCGCCAGGGATGAGGAAGGGCGTCTCTCCCTCCTTGAGCTGCCTGCCGCAGACCCAGAAGAGAAGAAGCTCAAGGCCAAGGAAGTGAAGTGCAAGGGGGCTACCGTGCTCGCGGTAGAACCAGACACCAAGCGGGGCAGAGATCAGCCCGAACCTCCCAAGGGCGGCCGGTACTGCGTGTACCACGATCTCCACACCCACAACACCAGCGAATGCCAAGAACTCCAAGCCGTGCGTGAAGGAAGGATCGGCCGTCACCCTGACCGTGGTGACCGGGGATACGGCCGAGGAGGAGGAAGGAACGCAGGGCGCTAGGAAGACCGTGGCCCGCACCAGGGGTGGCGCGACCAACCTCGTGAGGATCGCTGGCAAGACCCACCTCGCGAGGGAGGCTGGAGGGATCAGCCTCGCGAGGATCGCCCGCAAGGCAACGCAGGCCTCCCACCGCTGCCGCCACAGCCAAGGAGGAACGAGGTCCGCCACCAGGACGAGGAGGCTGGGGGCTTCCAGGAGCCGCGCGCGATCGCCTGCATCCTGGGCGGAGCTCAGGCCCCAGCCTCTCAGCGCATCTTCAAGCAGTTCGCCCGCGAAGTGAATGCAGCCCTCCCCAGGCTCGAAGCCACGCGCCCTCTCAGGTGGTCGGCGTGTGCCATCACCTTCAGCTCAGCAGATCAACTCAAGTGTGCGGCTACAGCCGGAGTCCTCCCGATGCTTTGTTCCCCAATCATCAGCAACATGGTGGTCACCAAGACCCTCATCGATGGCGGGGCAGGGCTCAACGTCCTGTCCGTAGAGACGTTCAACAACCTCCAAGTGCCCTACAACCAGCTTCAGCCAACCAAGCCCTTCTCCGGTATCACCGACGGCTCCACGGTCCCGATCGGGCAGGTCCGCCTCCCCGTCACCTCCGGGGCATGCGACAACTACTGCATCGAGCTCATCGACTTCGACGTCGCTCACATCCGCCTGCCATACAATGCCATCCTCGGGTACCCGGCGCTGGCCAAGTTCATGGCCGTGACTCACCACGGCTACAACATCCTCAAGATGCCAGGAAGCGGCGGAGTCATCACGGTGCCCTGTGAAGAGAAGGACACAGTGTGTTCCCTGGAGCGAGCCTTTCAGGCCGCATCACTGGAGGACCCAGATCGCGGAAGCAGGAGGCTTCCCGAGGCCGCCCCCAAGAAGAAGAAGACATTGTCCGGCCTGGCCCCTCTGGGCCCGTGCCTGCCCAGGGGGAACCTCCTTCCATCGCATAGGAAACCGCGCCCGGCGCCCTCCTCAGGCAGGGCTCGGGGGCTCTCCCCTGGAGGGCCACCGACCTAGCAAGGGTCACGAGGGAGGCGCTGGGGCACCACATGGAGGCCTGTTTCGAAGCACGTTTCCCTCAAGAAGGAGCAAGGCAAGGAGATCCACACCCACAGGAGTTCGTCAGCAAGGCCATTCAGGAGCTACAGGAGTCCAGAGTCATGAGAGGCACCCGCCGCCTACCAGCAGTGGCTCCCCATCCCGGCGAGGATGGCGGGCTGCGCGTCTACGTCGGCGTACTAGGGCTCAACCAAGTCGCCTCCCTAGAGCGCCTCTGGCCCTCGCGAGTGGGGCGCTGCGGAGGTCCACCCCACAGCTACGTTCGCATGCCTTACAGCTTGCCGAGCGCAGCTGACGCGTACCAGCACCTCATGAGGGGCATCGCGGAGGCACAAGAGGCCAGGTGCTCCGCAGCCCTGGTGGAGATGAAGATGGCCCACGAGGAACCGCCAGCGCCTCCGGAGCCTCCCGAGGCCCCTGGGCCTGGGGGCTCATGAGGATCGGCTTCCGCAGCCCACCGAGCCGGCTACACCAACACCCCTTCGTCTTCAGTGTCATCAGGTGACATCTTTCAAGTTTCACTTCCGGCTGGGAGCACCCCCAGGGCTGCGTTATTCCCAGGCCACGTGGGTTCGTCCCTGCGGCATGTATCCCTTTTATTTCGTGTCGTTAGCTTACCTTGTTGGGGGCGCCCCTCGGGCTGCATGATCCCCAAGCCGCTCGGGCCAGGCTCGGCGGCACGTACCCCTTTTGCATTCATTTCTGGTTATGCGTTAGAACTGCCATGCTTGATTATTTGATGCCGGTCCGCGGCGCCTCCTCTTCTCCATGTTGACCACTTGCACGTTAAAGGGGGGGTACCTGAGCATCGCGACTCAGGGCTCTTACTGGCTCTCCAGCCCTCACCCTCTGGCATTGACCATGACATCGTGACCTGGCATACCAGCGACGGCTGAGACCAGATCGAGGGCCGGGACCCGAGAACGTAGAGTGCAGGCATCTAACCGAACTTGCAGGGACACAACACAAGATAAGGCCCAGTGCCAGGCGCAACCCGCCAAGAGGTAGGGCCCCATGAGTCCCGCGCTGGCTCACGGGTGCCCAGATACACCTTGTCAGGCCCTACCGTGCCAGCCACGTGTCAGGGCGGGGCTGTACACGCCCCGGGGGCTCCTCCCGGAGGGGGCCCCCTCCCACGTACCAGTGGAAGCACCATGCTCCGTGCTGGCTGACGACACTGCCGAGGAGAGGCTATGCCCGTAAACATATGGTAGCACTATGCTCCGCGCTGGTGATAAACAACTGAGGGTGGCCCTCGGGCCGCATTAACCTCAGGGAGCCCAGAGCTCAGTGTCTAGCCTCATTGTAACGCCTCCCCTCGGGAGTGCCGCGCGAGGGGGCTGGGCACGGGGGCTGCGCCTGGGTCACACCCGGACGCACGCCGCCCGGCCAGGTCCCCCCCGGGCCTGGTTCGTCGCACGTCTCTCCCCGAGCGGAGCCAAGGTACGAAGGACGTTTGAGCGTCAAGGGGGACTCTTGAGCATCGCGACTCAGGAGCCTAACTGGTCACGTAGCCCCTCACTCCATGGCCCCATCCTGGTTTCTGGTCCGGACCATCGCTGGGTGAGGCACGCGCGCGGCCAGGCCCTGCAGACGTATAACGGTGGATCCACCCACATCACACCTCCCTACTTGTTGTTCGTGTGCCAAGGGGGACTCCTGAGCATCGCAACTCAGGAGCCTAACTTGTCACGTAGCCCCTCACTCCTTGGTCCCGTCCTGGTTTCCGGTCGGGGCTATTGCTGGGTGAGGTACGCGCGGGGCCGGGCTCTGCCCGCGTAGAACGTAAGCGAGTAGTAAGGAAAAGCACAAATTTCAAAGGAATTCGAAAGCAAATATTACAGTCCACACTGTTATCCCAATATCAGGCGCAAGTTTAAACGCCTCCCTGAGGCATGATACATGTGCAGCAATTAAAAGCAGGACAGGAGCCACGATGGAGTCACTTGGCGGCGGGGGAGCAGCGCGGCGTGGGTTCGCCTCACGGAGCAGCGGGGTCGGCAACGCCTTGCCCCGGCTTGGTGCTGAAGGCCCGGAACTTCCCCAGCAGAGCCTCTGCGTGACCCTTCACGGCCTCGGCAGCAGCCGCCGCACGCTTGCTGCTCACGGGTTCCAGTAGGCTGTCGAGGTCGAACCCGGGATCGCGAAGGTGGATGTGGGTGAGAACCCGCGTCAGTGCTGCAGAAGACAGAACACGCGCCTCGGCCTCGGCCGTGGGGCCGAGGCCAAGGGCGACATCTTCAAGAGCGTGGACCAAGAACGGAAGCAGCTTGGAGGGGCCGTCCTCGACGCCGGCCAGCGGGCTCTCCAGGCCGCTGTCGTAAAGCGTCCTCAGCGAGGAGCAAGCCTTCGCCTCCAGCTCCGTGAAGGCCGCGCGGTCTTCGGCGAGGACCAGGGCCTTGCCATCCAGCTCGGCCTTCCTCGCCCCCAATTCCTGCTCCGGCATGCCTAAGCGGTCGCGGCGTTTCTTTAGCTTGGCCTCCCGGCCCTCGACGGCCGCCTCGCGAGCCTTCACACCTTCTTCCTTCTCTTGGCGACGGCGAGCCTCTTTCGCGAGCTGATCCCGCAGGCCCTGCAGCTCGTCCTCCAGCACCTTGCAGCGACCATGGACGTCGACCACCTCTCCCAGGGCTGCATCGCGAGCAGCCTTCGCCTCAAGGACGGCCTGCTTCTCCTCGTTGCATGCCGTCGAGGCCTGGACCAGCGCCGCCCGAATCAAAGCGTCGGAGCGAACCCATCCAGAAACCAGCTCCAAGCGCCCGGCCACCAGGCGAGGGTCGGCGTCGAGAAGATCCTGCCGCAGCCGGTCTAGCTCAGCAACAGCGCGGTCCAGAATGGCGGAAGGAGTCAGGGAGATAGCAGCCGGTGGAGTAGGAGGAGAAGGCGGCAGCACGGCCGCAGCATCCTGAGGCAGAGTCTGCCGCGCCCCGACAGCTGTAGCAGCGGCGGCAGACGGGAGCACCTCGGGAGCCACTTGGGCCATGGGTGCTGAGCTCGCCCCAGCCGGCTCAGTCAGGCCCCGCGAGGACGACCGGGCGGGAGAAGCTTGTGCATCACGGTCACCTTCCTTCAGGGGCGCTGTCACGAACGGAACCTCAGGAGCCCCCTTTGACTTCTTTGCTGCGGGCGCCAACCTATCCAAAGATGCGGACGTCAAGCCTCAGAAGCAGAGCAAGAGATAAAGACAAGAATCGAATGCTTACGGGTCGTCGCCAGTGAGCTCAAGCGGCCTCCGGCCAAACTTGAAGCCTGAAAGCCGGCTGGAAGGGTCAACCTCGGGAAGCCTGAAAGCCCGAAAGCCTGTTTTTCGTACATATTCCATCCTGGTATCATGTGTTTGCCTTACATCAAAGTAGTGATTGTCAGTATCATGCATGAATGAGTTCTGAAGAGACAATTTTATTGTTTTTTCTTGTCGGTTTTACTTCACAATTCAAAATCAATAAAGCGAAAGGAAGTTAGCAAGGCAGCGGATAAAGGTGCTCCTTCCGAACGGAGGGCCTCTATAGTTTCTACTCCTCCACACCCCCAAAATGATTTCCAAGACAACACATGCTTAGACACTCAACAAAGTTGTGTTTATGATGAGCACGTCTCCCCTAGTGCAGCATCACCGGTGCTCCCTCTAACTTGGCACTGTTATATGTGGTTGCATGTTATGTGTGATGTATAGCTTGTATTGCTTCTAATTTTGTTGAATTCCATCTGCTTACTTTACACATTATACTTGAGTAAGACACGTGTTCATGTTTCTAGAACATACAATATTTGTCTATCACACCATGTTCTTACATCATATTACTACTGTTGTGTAACCTGCAACAATCACTTATCATAAGACACGTTTGACTTCGGAGTGTGATATAGGTTACATCTCACATTCTTTTCTAGCTTGTACTACTAATTTGTTGAAATGGCACTTATGACGCGACAGTTTTAACTTGGTAGAGTGATATTCGTTGCATCTTTCATATGGTGTCTAGCTTTCATTGCTTCTAATTTGTTGAAATGCCTTCTCCTTAGTTTACACATCATAAGCTGTGAGTATGCAATGTTGTGAATATGCAATGGCACTAATGACGAGAGACCTCTAACATGGTAGTGTGATGTTGTTTGCATCTTGCATATGATTTATTTCTTGTACTGCTTCACATTTGTTTAAACGCCATTTATGATAAGACATTGTCAACTTGGCAGAGCGATATTTGTAGCATCTTTCATATGGTGTCTACCTTCCATTGCATTGCTTCTAATTTGGTGAAATGTCTTCTTCTTAGTTTACACATCATAGTTCTGGTTATCTCTTATGTCCTGTTTTTCATACATATTACATCCTCCTATCATGTGGTTCTCTAACATCAAAGTTCAGTTCGTCTGCATCACACATCAATTTGTTCTGAAGAACTAAATCGTTATTCATTTTTATTGTCGGCTTGACTTAACATGGCACAGAGAAAGAGGAAGAAACACAGAATGGTAGGGAATGAGAAGCGGATGAATCCTGCAGATTCTGCTGGTACTGATGGTGCAATAGAAGGTCAAAGTCCAGCAGAAAATTCTACAAACACGACATCCCATGCTACACGAGTTGCAAAAAAAGACAAACAGAAACAAATAGCTGCCACCAAACAAGCAGAGACAGCCCTAGTTCTTGCAACACCTACCATAGTACTACCAGCTGCACGACATACTCGTGCGTCAACTGAGCTAGCAGCACGTTCCCAAGCTCCCTTGCCACCTGACACTACTTCCCAAGCACTCTTGACACAAGACGAGTTGGCAATATCAGATGAACCTTGTGAGCTTCAACAGCAAGAAGGTAGTTGCTGGAGTCAAGTTACAGTTGCATGCTTCTTTATATGTAGTCTCACAGTTTGATGTACACTAACACTTCCTATTTTTGTTGTTGGACTAGCACCTAGGCGCAAGAGGAAACAAACATCAGGGATAATGCTCGATAGGTTAACTAAATCTAGAGGAGGAAGAATGGAGATCCGTTTTGTGGCAGGTTTAAAAAGGCCACGTGATGCTACAGAGTCAGCCAAGTTAGTATCAAAGGCAGCGGTTGCTGTTAGGTGTCATGTACGTATCCTCCCAACATGGATTCAGTACAGGAATGACAAAGACGAAACCCAGTTCAACACCTTCCTCGACCATTTATCTGTAAGTATGGTTATGTATGGAAACTAGTAATATCGTCTTGCTCTGTACAATACTTTCTAGGTTGCTGATAATGAGACTCCCATAATTTTCAACAGATGAGGTTCAAGTTGGATAGCCAAGATGATGCAACCAGACAAGCTTGCACCCATGTTTTCAAGTCTGCTCTACGACAGTATCGGTATAACTTGAGGAAAACTCACTTTGAAGGCAAGGCTAACAGTGAACTTGCCCAAACATCTCCAGTGGAAAATATATCTGATGAAGACTGGAGAGGCCTCGTTAAACATTGGTCTGATCCGAAGTATAAGGTACATTATATATGTCATCAGATCACATGTTGAAGTCCTATTTACGCATGTGCCATACAAATCTATCTTCTTGTAGGTGAACTGTTCAAAGAACAAAGCCAACCGTACGAAAGTGAAATTCCAATAGACGACATGATCTCGTAGCTATATTGCACACTGCGAGGCTCTTGTAATTAGCTGTTGTTTCACTCTTTTCGCTGTACCATATTATCAGATCTATATTGACTTGTTCCAAATGCAGAGGAAAGCCCGCAAGGACCAAAAAGTACCTGAACCAAATGCTGTGGAAATCTTCAAGGACTGTCACACCAGCAAGAAGAAGGGCATGACTACACCAATCAAACCGTTGTTGTAAGTCCTTAATCCTCATGCCTTTTAACTACTACTTACTCTGACTTGTGCCTTGAACTGCATGGTTTGCAGCCAATGTCTATTAATCTTTTCAATTTTATACACAATTGTCTCAGCGTATCATTGCACCTTACAAGGTTTAAAATAGAGGTGTCATGTTCCTTTCATCTTGACCCGTAATCTAGTTCCGTGCTGGACTTGTCCACACAACGCTACAATTGCCTGTTTGTCTGTTCTCAGTTGTTTTGTGATATGAATGACGTCATACTGTGCTTACCGTATTATAAACTTCGTCTCTTCATCCTTAGCCCTCAATACAATGTGAAGAAATAGACAATACATTAGTGATGGTACATGGTCATATGTTTGGAACCTGGTTTTATTATGTACTTTGCAATAAAATACAACTAATATTTTACATGGGTTCACCAGAATAAGTTCTATATATAGACCAAAGCTATTTTGTTTGGTTTTTCTGCCTCCTTAATATCTTCTGTTCTGGTACTACTAATGTAAAACCTCAACTTTTCCGCGAGCTAAGGAAAAAATGGTGGAACCGCCACCTTCTGAAGGTGGCGAGGCAACTATAACCGCAATGTCAGCTCTTGCTGCAGTGGGTCAGTACCTGTCCACTAACAGTGCCAAAAGCACGTTCCTGCGTAATACTGGGTTGGTTGTTAACGCAATATCGTCCAAACTACCTCATGATCAAGATATGCAAGCTCAAAGCAATGTTGTATCTGCGCTCCAGACACAAGTCCATTCCCTAACAGAGACCCTTTGTGAAACAAGGAGAAACATTGCTCAATGTCGTCAAGATATGCATGGTTTTGAAACCAGACTATCAGACATTTGCTATGTTGTTCACGAGCCTAGGGGAAATGAAGGCGAGGGTTATGGTGCTCCATCGGACAATACAACATGAAAATGTAACAGTCAGGTCAAATGAACTGAGCTTCTGAACTTCTGGTGGTGCATTTATCTGCTAGACTGTTAAGTTTTATGCCAACCTTCCTTTTGTTATATAGTTATAATTTGTTTTGGTGCGATACAAAATGTATTCTTAACGTGCAGCCACCGCCTGAAGAAAACAACAAGCCATTTTTGTATAGTGTAGGGTGTTCCCTATATTTGCACTGGTGGCGATCTTTGATGCCGAGTGGATGTAATCTGTGCAATCGCCTTAATAGCCTAGCGTTAGTTTCGGCCTTATTTATTTCCTAGTCTTCTTTTTCCCTGGTTTGCTAGTGGCCGCAAATACCATGGGCCATATACGGGCCGTAGGATCCATGGGTCACCTACGGGCCGTCGATAAATGGGCCTGTAATTGGTGGGCCTCGGGCCGTCGGATAAATGTGTCTACATGGGCCATAATCAGGCGTAATTGGTATCGGCCCAGCACGGTAACAGGCCGTAGGACAGCAAAGGCTTAATTCTGTCACAGGCATAACAGGTCGTTAATGGGCCAGAATATAGGACGGGCTGGAAACGTGGCAACGGGTTAACAGGCCAGAAACGGGCCGACTCTTGCCATGGGCCGATTTTGGCCCATTAGGGTAACAGGCCAGTAACAGGCCGACTCTTGCCATGGGCTGAATTTGGCCCATTAGTGGAACAGGCCAATAACGGGCCGGAAGTAGTCGAGGGCCGAAAAGGAGCCCAAGAACGTCTGGGCCGTCAATAGGCCGAAAGCTAACACGGGCTGGAAATGGCCCATGTAAATCATGGGCCGTTAATGGGTATAAAGAAAATTACTGTTCATTATGGGCTAGATTCACCGTGGGCCTGTAATGGGCCGAAAGATATGAAGGCATCATATGCGCCGAAAGACGTCGTGGGCCATACATGGGCCGAAAGTGAAATGGGCTGGTATTATATTCGACGGCCAACATGACGTTGTTGGGCCGATTTCCTTTAGGGCCTAACGGGTCGTGAGTTAACGGGCCGTAAAATGGGCTATTTGCGAAGAGACCGTTAACAGGCTTTTCATGGGCCAGCCCGTTAACTTTTGACCAAGTCAAACGGGCCGGCTTTGTAAGCTAAATGGGCCACTGTTGGGTCGTGCCATGTTTCGACATATCATAGGCGCCTATCTGACCCACTGACGAGCTGACACATGTTTCGTCCAGCCAATAAGAATTTTACACGTGGAAATTTCCCATTGGTCGGGGCTGTTAACGGGTTATCGGATCCAAAACCCGACCTGATAGCTTAACGGCGTTCCGTTACGGTGGATGCCATGTGTCGGTCACCCTTGACGAAAGCACTTCTGTGACGCGCAATTTATCGTCATGGAAGTGGACACTTCCGTGATGATAATTTTGGTAATGTCATGGAACACTTCTACGACAGCACAGGTATGACTATCTTGATTCTGTCATAAATTTGTCATGGATGTACATGCATGACAAAAAATGCGACCTACTATGACAAACACGTATCATCACAGAAGTGTATTTTTTTGTAGTGTATAAGGGTTCTTGGAGCTGTTGAAGAAGGTGTTATGTGCCACGAAGCCATTCACATTGAAGACCCCAGGTGAAGTGGCAGTGCCTGGGAATCGTGGAAGTCTTGGCTTGGGCTTTTGGACTTGAGGTCTGTTCTCGACATGATACTCAAACTGTGGACCCACAACAGGTGGAGGAACCAGAACGGGCCAGCGGACCATAACAGGATGACCGCGATCAAATGCCAGCTCAATTGTATGAGGTCTTGGAGGGGGAACAGGAGCATTGGCATTGTCTTCATGGGCTTCAGGGGCCACATTGGTTTCGGGTGCTTGTACCTCAGGTGCTTCAACATCGGCTTCGGGTGCCGCAGTGGCTTCAGGTGCTTGGACTTCTGGCACCGCAGTAGCTTCAGGCGCCGCATTAGCTTCAGCCATGACGACGTCATTGGCTTCAGCGGTGATGTTGGTGGCCGCCTCAGGGTTGTTAACCTCCACTTCAGGAGCTGGAGGGTCAGACACGTTCTCCTCGAGAATAACATCTTGGTGGGACGGGGATGTAGCAACTCTTGGTGCTTCTTCTTCATCGGCTGATGCAGCCGGAATATCTTCAGCCATTTTGGCTTTGGACTCAGACACATGCATAGTGGGAGTGACTTGGGGCCTTGGTCCTTTGCGAAGCCTGCATAATGATGGCGACGCTTGTGGAGATGGAGTGTGCTGGGCCTCAAAGTCATCATCATCTAGCACTGGTGGGGTAGCTTGCGGTTTGGGAGAGCTTGGAGTGTCTTGTCGTTGTGGGTGATCAGCCCACAATGCATCTTGAGCAGTTGGCGTCAGAGGACGACCAATCCTGATGAGTTCGCTGTGCGTGAGCACAGGCGATGATACCAATTGGTGCTCGATCTGAGGAAGGACTTCATCATCTTCAATATTGTCGTGAGGACCAATGTCTTCAGCTGCGGTGGGGTCAACAGCTGGATTGTCTTCAGCTTCAGGAGCCACTGTGGAAGCAGGCTCATGAACTATCAACTGGCGCTCTCGATGTTCAGACGCAGGAAGAGCCACTGAGATTGGCTCGACATTAAGGGGCTCTGTGGGAGCAGCCCGATCTCTCTTCTTGGTTTTGCGTTTCTTGGTTGGAGGAGCATCATCAGTGGTGCCCTTGGTTTTGCGTTTTCTGGCTTCAGCTTCAGCAGCCCTTGTTTTCTTCAGTTCTGAAGCCACTGTGGGGACCTTAGGCTTCGAGCCTGTCATACTGGCTGGGAAGACAATTGGATGTACTTCCTGCCTTGGTGCTTCGGGTTCTGCCACAACTGGCTTCTTCTTCTTCTTGGCCGCCATTCTGTGATCGATTCCTGGTCGCCCCAAGGCCTTGCGCTTTTTAGCCTCATTGTATCCTTAGACACATTTAGCATCAAGATCCTTCATGCGCTCACGAGAACCTTTGGCTTCTTCGCGTTTGGTTCGGAATGCTTCCTTAAGCTCATGCATCATGGTCTGGAAGTTCTGAATGTCTTCAACATTGAGCTTGGCCATATGCTTCTTGAACTGAGCTTTTTCATAATCGATCTTATGCTTCAGCTCAACAATCTTCTGAGCTAGAGCCAGCTCAGCAGCAATGGCTCCATGGAAGGCGACGCGGAGGCCAATGGGAAGCTAAAGATCATCAAAGCTAACATTTGGGCTGTCAAACCACTCATCAATGAATGTGTTGATGATTTCAACATCAAAGAGAGGAAGGTCATTGAAGATTTCTGCCTCTTGCTTGCTCTTGATCAACTGCTCAAGAGCATCATCGCCAAGATCGTCCTCGCTGGACAGATCAATGGCGTCATTGCGCAGAATAGCAGTAGCGGTCCGTGCTTGGCTAGTGGGTTGCAAGGGCATCTTCACTTGTGAGGGCTCGGAGATGCGTGACAAATCTTCAGACTGCACACTGTGTTCAGGAGGTGCAGTGGCCAGAGGCTTCGCCCGTGAGGCCTTTGGTGCTGGGGAAGGCTTCGAAGCTTGAGGTTTCTTCGGCTTCCTTGGCTTCGGTGGTGCAGGCACTTCGTCAGAATCAGCGTCGTCTGCAGGTTCATCCACGGCTGTCCCTTGAACCATAATATGAGTGATGAGACCTTCTAGGTTGTAGAAGGGCACAACAAGATTGGGTTCAGCTTCGCATGAGCCATCGGCACGAGGAGCAGAGGTCCCCGGATTGAAGTCTAATCCCCGTGACTTCTTGTTTTCTTTGGCCGAATTCTTGGCAAAGTGGAAGTTGCGCTTGAATAGATTATCATCACGGCACCATAGTAATGAAGATGGGTCTGCATCTGCAGGCTGTGGTCCACGGACCATGTAAGGATAGAAGCCTTGTTCAATGGCTTCAGCTCTGGACCTGGGTTGAAGATTTCTGTATAGGATCTCTTCCCATGGTCGTTTGATGGCATTCTTCTCAGCATATTCCTGGGTTACGAACCTGTACTTGAACCATTGTTCTGCCCAATATCTTCGAATCCATTGGATTCGAGTTTTCCGCTGATTGTAGTCCTCCTCTGGATCTGTCTTGTACAGCTCATAGAGGTCAGGAGGCAAATCTCTTGAGGTGTTGCCACGACGCTGTCTGCCACCCTTCCTTGCAAATTTCTCTGGTGCCATGAAGTTTAAACTGAAAGGCTTCAAAACTGATAAAGTCTTCCGTCTACTGGTCAGACAAGAACTGGCTTCGGGAGAATTTATATGATGTTGTAAGAATTCTGCAAATGAATGCAGACTATGAGAACCAAGGGATTCTCCCACGGACATGTACCTATGACAGCATTAAGGTGCGAGGGAAGGGGAAGAGGTCATATGCATTCTCAGAAGATTTTGAAGATAAATCAGTTTAGAAGACATTGACCTCATAGTGCGAAGACATTCACTCACAGATAGAGAGTTGGTTCCAGATTTGTACGAATCCACGAATAAGTACAAGTGAGGAATCTAACTACTTTGTGAAGCATAAGTGAACATACTAGGCATATTATGAGATGCAGTATGAAATAGATCCAACTTGTGTGAATAGAAACTACTTGTGGTAGAAAATGATGAATCTATAGGATCAAAGGGGCCGTAAAAAGGAGGTTTTATTTACCACATGAAGAACTGCTAGACGGAGTGGGAGAGGAGGCCGAGCAATTCGATCTTCCGTGCCCTAACTTGGCGACGGAGGACACCTACGGCGACGGCGGAGAAGACGATGTCCGCGGCCGGCGTGAAGACGGCGTCGGTGAGGTTGCAGTAGCTAAGCACTTCGTCGCCGGCATCGTCGAGGGCTAGCGGTGGCGCTAGGGTTTGTGCGAGAGTGGAAGAAAGGATAATGGCTGTGGTGAGGCATGTATTTATAGGGACAGGGATGGCACAGTGTTATTACACAGGTGCCCCTGGTGATTCACATCTGAAGGACATGTGGCTATCATGCAACACATCGGAGGTTGTTCCATGTTCCCACGCATGCATGGATTGTCGGGTGGTCGTTCCCACTTCTCCGGGTTTCAGGTTGAAGGATTTAGCATTGAAAAACAGATTAATGTTTGTCTTTGTGTCTTCTGCTGACAAGGACGCAGAGAAGACAGTTTGACAGTGTCAATTGAATGCATATGATTTGGATAGATAGACTTAAGATAGAAGCATAGAGGGGTTAGGGTCCGATCACATTCACTTAGGTCAAAAGATTCAATCGTGAAGACATAGCTATAAGTGAATGCTATATAGGACAGAAACCAAATTGAAGATAAACATGAGGCCATGTTAACATTGAAGACAAACAAAATGCGAAGACTTTGCAAATGTAACGCCATGAGAAAAAACACTTCAAAGGGAAGAATTTTTGTGGTGGCGTTACCCATCGTATAGGAAGTATTAGACCCAGACACGGCACACAATTATCATGGCGCTCCGAAGTCAGATTCCATTTTAATATATTCACACTCAGAATGTAAGTCTTCATTGATTGAAGATATACTTTACTTCGTCTGTTGCACATCTAAGTCATCAACATGCGTAAGTGTTAGGATGTGTGCCTGATCATAGGACATTTGAGGATTCCAAGATATTTAGCTCACACCGTAACTTGCAAAACCTCTTCTCAACCAATTGCTCTTCAGTGTTGACGTGTATGATATCAATATCTTCCTTCATAACATGATCTCTGAGGAAGTGATGACGAATTTCAATGTGCTTTGTCTTCGAGTGCTGAACTAGGTTGTTAGCAATCTTGATGGCGCTCTCATTATCGCAGTAGAGTGGCACTTGCTTCAGATGGATGCCATAATCTTTGAGTGTTTGCTTCATCCATAGAAGCTGAGCGCAGCAAGATCCAGCAGCAATGTATTCAGATTCAGCGGTGGAGAGAGATACACAGTTCTGCTTCTTCGAAGACCAACATACAAGTGATCGTCCCAGAAAATGACATGTGCCTGATGTAGACTTGCGATCCACCTTGTCACCAGCATAATCAGCATCCGAGAATCCAACTAGATCAAACTCTGAGCCCATTGGATACCATAATCCTAGTGTTGGGGTGTGAGCCAAATATCTAAGAATTCGCTTCACAGCTAAGTGATGTGATTCCTTTGGTGCCGCTTGGAACCGGGCACACATGCAAACACTAAGCATGATATCTGGCCTAGATGCACATAAATAAAGCAAAGAACCAATCATGGAGCGGTATACCTTTTGATCGAACTCTTTACCATTGTCGTCGGGACCCAGATGGTGTTTGGCTGGCATTGGCATCGTGTGGCCTTTGCAGTCTTGCATTCCAAATTTCTTCAGGCAATCTTTGAGGTATTTCTCTTGAGATATGAAGATGACATTGCGTTGCTGACGTATTTGAAGACCAAGGAAGAACTTCAGCTCACCTATCATGGGCATCTGATATTGCTCTTGCATCATATATCCAAACTCTGCACTGTATTTCTGGTTAGTGCAGCCGAAGATAATGTCATCCACATATATTTGGCACATAAACAGTTCACCATCATATGTCTTCGTGAAGAGAGTGGGATCCAGGGAACCAGGTTTGAAGCCTTTGCTTTTCAGGAAGTCTTTAAGTGTGTCATACCAAGCTCGAGGGGCTTGTTTAAGGCCATACAGTGCCTTGTTGAGTTTATAGACCATGTCAGGATGTTTTGGATCTTCAAAGCCAGGCGGTTGTGCAACATACACTTCTTCTTCAATCTTGCCATTGAGAAAAGCGCTCTTCACATCCATTTGATACAGAAGAATGTTATGATGATTTGCATAGGCCAACAGTATGCGTATAGCTTCAAGCCTAGCCACAGGAGCAAATGTTTCATCGAAGTCAATTCCTTCAACTTGAGTGTATCCTTGAGCAACGAGGCGAGCTTTGTTTCTAACAACTTGACCATGCTCATCTTGCTTGTTGCGATATATCCATTTAGTGCCTATTATATTGTGCTTACGAGGATCAGGACGAATATTTTGCTCTTGCTGATCATTGTCATCATTAGAAGGATTGTCTTTAGGCTGAGCAGGTGCAGAGATGATAAGTTCCTCTTCAGGCTGAGCTTCAGATGGTATGATTTCTCCAGTTCCCATAAGTTTGATTGATTCACTGGATGGAACTTCATCTAGCACATTTGGCAGGTGCTCTCTTTGCGAGCCATTAGTCTCATTGAACCGCACATCCACAGTTTCAACCACTTTATAGTGAAAGAGGTTGAAGACTCTGTAGGAGTGCGAATCCTTTCCATATCCAAGCATAAACCTTCATGTGCCTTTGGTGCAAATTTTGAAGTGTGATGTGGATCCTTGATCCAGCACTTGGCACCAAATACTCTGAAGTAACTGACATTTGGCTTCTTGCCAGTAAGGAGCTCATAGGATGTCTTGTTCAGAAGCTTGTGAAGATAAACACGGTTGATGATATGGCATGCAGTATCAATGGCTTTAGGCCAGAACTTTCTTGGAGTCTTGTATTGATCGAGCATCGTCCGGGCCATCTCAATAAGTGTTCTGTTCTTGCGTTCCACGACACCATTCTGCTGCGGCGTGTATGGAGCTGAGAATTCATGTGTGATGCCCAAAGTATCAAGATAAGTGTCTAGGCCAGTGTTCTTGAATTCAGTGCCATTGTCACTTCTGATGTGCTTGATCTTGACGCCATAGTTGTTCATGGCTCGATTGGCGAAGTGTCTGAAGACATCCTGCACTTCAGTCTTGTAGAGGATTATATGCACCCAAGTATATCTTGAATAATCATCAACAATGACAAAGCCATAGAGACAAGCAGTAGTAGTAAGAGTTGAGTAATGAGTGGGACCGAAAAGGTCCATGTGGAGCAGTTCGAAGGGTTGAGTCGTTGTCATGATTGTCTTCGAGGGATGCTTGGCCCTCGTCATCTTTCTTGCTTCACGGGCACCGCATAAGTGGTCCTTCTTGAACTTGACGTCCTCGATGCCTATGACATGCTTCTTCCTTGCAAGAGTGTGCAAGTTCCTCATGCCAGCATGCCCTAGCCTCCGATGCCAGAGCCAGCATTCAGAAGCTTTTGCTAGAAGACATACGACAAGCTGTGGTCCTCCTGAGAAATCTACCATGTACAAATCATCTTTCCGATACCCTTCAAAGACTAGAGACTTGTCAGATTCCATTAGAACAAGGCAATGATATTTTCCAAATATCACAATCATGTTTAAATCGCAAAGCATTGAGACAGACATTAAGTTGAAACCAAGGGATTCAACAAGCATCACTTTATCCATGTGCTGATCCCTTGAGATTGCAACTCTACCTAGACCCAATACCTTGCTTTTACTAGTATCAGCAAATGTGATGTGACTTTTGTCAGATGGACGTAAAGTTGAGTCCATGAGAAGACTTCGCTTGCCAGTCATGTGATTAGTACACCCACTATCAATAATCCATTCTGAAGCAGCTCTTGTCGTACCCTACAGTGTAGTTAGGGGGATAGGCTTCACGAAGAGAATTGTGAAGCATAAACATTTGACGAGCAAGTGGATTATGAAAGCTTAGGTCGAGGTTAGGACTGATAGGGCAAGTAGCAAGCGACTCAGGAACAAAATACATAATAAGACCATCTTGGCATTTGATCTTGCGCCCTACAAGATGTTTAAGGTCCCCAGCAATAGCTTTAGACGAATTTGATTTTCGGCTGGAGACCTTTCCCTGCAAAAGAGAATTAAGCTTTCTTAGCCACCCACATCTTCAAGGGTGGCTTCGAAGCAATGAGTCTAAGTGCAGCATCTAAGAACTTTGGCTTTGGAGCCCTAGCAAAAAGTCTTGCAGGTGGACAATAGTACTCATAAGAATAAGCAGAGTAGTTCTTGGTCTTATGAACATGGCGCTTTGATAAAACGCGCTCATATTCATAGGCCTGAGTATGGCTTCCCTGTAAAACATTTGCATTAGTGCGACTCAGGTGAGTCCTTTGTCTGTATGAAGCCTTTGGACCATATGAAGCCTGTGGTCTGGGGTTTGTCTTCTTTACTTGTGGTGTCATCACGACATTCACAGGAAGATTCTCCAACAACCTTTTCGGCACCCAGACTTTCTTCATAGGTGGACCATTCCTGCAGTTAGTACCAATATACTTGGCAAACACTTCACCAGTCTGATTCTTAAACAACTTATAGTTTGCATCAAAGGATTCATCAATAACAATGGGATTAGCACAAGTGAAGCCAGAAAGGGTGGATGGATCCACTGAAGTTTCCTTTGCAGCAACCCATGTGGTTTTGGGGTACTACTCAGGTTTCGAGTAAGAGCCATCAGCATTCATTTTCCTTTCGAACCCAAGACCCTCTTTCCTAGGGTTTCGGTTTAGGATCTACCGTTTGAGGACATCACATAGTGTCTGATGCCCTTTGAGACTCTTGTACATCCCTGTTTCAAGCAATGTCTTCAACCTAGCATTTTCATCAGCAATAGCAGTGGTATCCTCAGCAGAGGGGTTAGTTACCACATCAACAGTTGAAGATATTGCAATAGTAGCAGCAGTAGAACATCTAGCAACAGAAGTAGCATTGTCACGCTCAATGCATTTAAGACATGGTGGTTCAAATCCTTCCTGAGCGGAACTGATCTGTTTGGCGTGAAGTGACTCGTTTTCCTTTTGAAGATCTTCATGAGCCGCTCTCAATTTCTCAAGATCTTGCTTCCTTTGAAGATAATCATAGGAAAGATTTTCATGAGTTGTTGAGAGCATTTCATGACGACTTTCAAGTTCCTCATACATAACATGAAGATTTTTTATGTCTTCAATTAAGGACTGAGATCGAGTCATTTCAGTCTCTAACAAGTTATCGCTTTTATCTAACAGTTTTTGAATATGTTCCATAGCTTTCTGTTGTTCAGTTGCAATTTTAGAAAGTGTTTTGTAGCTGGGTTTGGAACCACAATCAGAGTCATCTTCACTTGATGTTTGATAGTGAGTAGTGCGTGTGTTTACCTTGGCACCGCATGCCATGAAGCAGTAGGTGGGAGCGGAGTAGTCCTTGTCATTTGCATCGGTGTCGGTGATGAAGTCATTGTCTTCAGTGTTGAAGATGGACTTGGCAACGTATGCTGTAGCCAGACTTGCAACGCCAGAATTGGACTCCTCCTCAGACTCCACCTCCGCCGCCTCAGAAGCGGACTCCTCCTCTGAATCCATTTCCTTGCCAACGAACGCACGAGCCTTGCCAGATGAGCTCTTCTTGTGTGATGAAGACTTTGAGGAAGACTTGGAAGAGGACTTTGAGTATTTCTTCTTCTTCTTGTCATCAGAATCATACTCCTTGCTCTTCTTCTTCTTGTTGTTCTCATTGTCCCACTGCGGACACTCAAAGATGTAGTGGCCATGTTTCTTGCACTTGTGGCATGTTCTCTTCTTGTAGTCATGAGCAGAAGCTTCATCATTTCTTGAGCTTGATCGTGAAGACTTTCTAAAGCCTTTCTTCTTGGTGAATTTTTGGAACTTCTTCACAAGCATAGCAAGCTCCTTTCCAATGTCTTCAGGATCATCAGAACTGCTGTCAGATTCTTCTTCAGATGAGGAGACAACTTTTGCCTTCAAGGCACGAGTTCGCCCATAGTTGGGACCGTAGATGTCTCTTTTCTCAGAAAGCTGAAACTCATGTGTGTTGAGCCTCTCAAGTATGTCAGACGGATCGAGTGTCTTGAAGTCAGGAAGTTCTTGAATCGTCAGGGCTAAGGTGTCAAATGAGCTGTCAACTGATCTCAGGAGTGTCTTCACGACTTCATGCTTGGTTATCTCAGTAGCGCCGAGGGCTTGAAGCTCATTTGTGATGTCAGTGAGTCGATCAAACGTGAGCTAGACATTCTCATTGTCGTTTCTCTTGAAGCGGTTGAAGAGGTTGCGAAGGACACTGATTCTCTGATCTCTTTGGGTTGAGACGCCTTCGTTAACCTTGGAGAGCCAGTCCCAGACTAGCTTGGATGTTTCCAAAGCACTCACACAGCCATACTGTCATTTGGCCAGATGACCACAGATGATGTTCTTGGCAGTGGAGTCCAGTTGAACGAACTTCTTGACATCAGCAGTGATGACAGCTTCACCCGCCTTGGGAACGCCATTCTTGATGACATACCATAGGTCGACATCAATGGCTTCAAGATGCATGCGCATCTTATTCTTCCAGTAGGGATATTCAGTTCCATCGAAGACTGGGCACGCAGCAGAGACTTTGATTATCCCTGCAGTCGACATAGCTAAAACTCCAGGTGGTTAAACCGAATCACACAAAACAAGGGAGTACCTTGCTCTGATACCAATTGAAAGTGCTAGTGGTCGACTAGAGGGGGGGTGAATAGGCGATTTTTATGAAAGTCCTCAAAACATGGAAGTTTCGAAGACAAATGATAGAAATAAACCTATTACCATGCAGCGGAAGGTAGACTACACTAAGCAAGCCATAGTCAAGTATTCAATGAAGTGAAAGCACAACGACTAATAGCAGCTAGGCAGTATAGATCAGGTAGGAAGATAGTATGAAGCCAATCAGAACAAGCAGTCACTCAGTGAAGACAAGAGATGATGCAATCATACAATGACTTCACCAGGGCCAACAGTAAGTAAAGGAATGGGAAGGATGAAACCAGTGACTCGTTGAAGACAATGATTTGTTGGACCACTTCCAGTTGCTGTGACAACTGTACGTCTGGTTAGGGAGGCTGAGATTCAACTCAGAAGACCGCGTCTTCACCTTATTCCCCTTGAGCTAAGGGCACCCAGTCCTCCCCCAATCACTCTGGTAAGTCTTCAAGGTAGACTTCCAAACCTTCACAGACTTTGTTCACCGGCGATCCACAATGACTCTTGGATGCTCAGAACGCGACGCCTAACCGGCTGGAGGATTCACTGTCCTCAAGTGTAATAAGTCTTCAGATCACACAGACAGGAAGACTTAAGTGATGCCTAACACTCTTTGGCTCTGGGTGTTTAGGGCTTTATCCTCGCAAGGAATTCTCTCTCAAAGGCTTCGAGGTGGGTTGCCCTCAAACGACAAAAGCCGTGCACTAACTCTGAGCAGCCAACCGTTTATGGTTGTAGGGGTGGGCTATTTATAGCCACTAGGCAACCCAACCTGATTTGTCCGAAATGACCCTGGGTCACTAAGGAACTGACACGTGTTCCAACGGTCAGATTTCAAACACACGCGGCAACTTTACTTGGGCTACAAGCAAAGCTGACTTATCCAACTCTGAATAAGATTTGCTCTCATAGTCTTCACTCGAAGACATAGGATTTTGGTTAAGCATCACTTCAGTCATTTTGACTGGTTCTCTTGGACCCCACTTAACAGTACGGTGGTTCCTATGACTCAACAAAGAAGAAAAAGAACGACGAAACTGCTAAGTCTTCTCGCTCCATAGTCTTCACGCGATGTCTTCTCTTGTCATAGTCTTCAATGTGAATGTCTTCACATACCACCTTTGACTTCAATGTCTTCATACATTTTTAGGGGTCATCTCTGGTAGGAAAACCGAATCAATGAGGGACTTCTACCTGTGTTATCCTGCAATTCTCACAAACACATTAGTCCCTCAACCAGGTTTGTCGTCAACACTCCAAAAACAACTAGGGGTGGCACTAGATGCACTTACAGTATTATAAAAATAATGTGCCAAGATTTGCCTTTAGGATGTTTACATTGTTTGTTGGTTTGTGTGGTGCAGTACAGAAACTTTGGGTGTAGTGCGCGATTTTAGATTTTTTTTACTGGAACGTCAAACGGTTCTGAAATTTTTTGCAATGTCTTTCTATACAAATTTTTATTTTTCCTAATTTTGGCAGAATTTGTGGAGTACCAGAGGTATGGTGAATGTTCAGTTTACTACAGACTGTCCTGTTTAAGACAGATTCTGTTTTTGATGCATAGTTTGCTTGTTTTGATGAAACTATCAATTTCTATCAGTGGATTAAGCCATGGAAAAGTTATATTACAGTAGCTAAAATGAAAAAACAAAATATGAATTGGTTTGCAACAGTACTTAGAGTAGTGATTTGCTTTATTATACTAACAGATCTTACCGAACTTCCCGATAAGTTTTGTGTGATTGAAGTTTTCAAGTTTTGGGAGAGATCACGATGGATGAAGGAATAAGGAGTGCAATACCTAAGATTGGGGATGCCAGAGGCACCCCAAGGAAATATTCAAGGACTCCCAAGCAACCAAGCTTGGGGATGCCCCGGAAGGCATCCCCTCTTTCTTCTAACGACCATCGGTAATTTCACTTGGAGCTATATTTTTATTCGTCACATGATATGCGTAAATCTTGGAGCGTCTTTTGCATTTAGTTTTCACTTTTCTTTGATGCACCATGCTGGTATGAGATAGTCCTTGGTTTATTTATAGAATGCTCATTGCACTTCACTTATATCTTTTGAGTATGGCTTTATAGAATGCTTCATGTGCTTCACTTATATCATTTGAAGTTTGGGTTGCATGTTTCTCTTCACATAGAAAACCGCCATTTGTAGAATAGTCTTTTGCTTCACTTATATTTGTTAGAGCATGGGCATATCTTTTGTAGAAAGAATTAAACTCTCTTGCTTCACTTATATCTATTTAGAGAGATGACAGGAATTGGTCATTCACATGGTTAGTCATAAAATCCTACATAAAACTTGTAGATCACTGAATATGATGTGTTTGATTCCTTGCAATAGTTTTGCGATATAAAGATGGTGATATTAGATTCATGCTAGTGGGTAGTTGTGGATTGTAGAAATACTTGTGTTGAAGTTTGTGATTCTCGTAGCATGCACGTATGGTGAACCGTTATGTAACGAAGTTGGAGCATGAGGTATTTATTGATTGTCTTCCTTATGAGTGGCGGTCGGGGACGAGCGATGGTCTTTTCCTACCAATCTATCCCCCTAGGAGCATGCGCGTAGTACTTTGTTTCAATGACTAATAGATTTTTGCAATAAGTATGTGAGTTCTTTATGACTAATGTTGAGTCCATGGATTATACGCACTCTCACCCTTCCATCATTGCTAGCCTCTTCGATACCGTGCATTGCCCTTTCTCACCTCGAGAGTTGGTGCAAACTTCACCGGTGCATCCAAACCCCGTGATATGATACTCTCTATCACACATAAGCCTCCTTATATCTTCCTCAAAGCAGCCACCATACCTACCTATTATGGCATTTCCATAGCCATTCCGAGATATATTTTCATGCAACTTCCATCATCATCATATACATGACTTGAGCATTTATTGTCATATTGCTTTGCATGATCGTAAGATAGCTACCATGATGTTTTCATGGCTTGTCCGTTTTTGATGTCATTGCTACGCTAGATCATTGCACATCCCGGTACACCGCCGGAGGCATTCATATAGAGTCATATCTTTGTTCTAGTATCGAGTTGTAATATTGAGTTTTAAGTAAATAGAAGTGTGATGATCATCATTATTAGAGCATTGCCCCATGATAAAAAGAAAAAAATAGAGGCCAAAGAAGCCTAAATAAAAAAGGGGGCCAAAGAAGCCCGCCAAAAAGGGGGGCAATGTTACTATCCTTTTACCACACTTGTGCTTCAAAGTAGCACCATGTTCTTCATATAGAGAGTCTCTTGAGTTATCACTTATATACTAGTGGGAATTTTCATTATAGAACTTGGCTTGTATATTCCAATGATGGGCTTCCTCAAATGCCCTAGGTCTTCATGAGCAAGAAAGTTGAATGCACACCCACTTAGTTTTCAGTTTGAGCTTTCATACACTTATAGCTCTTAGTGCATCTGTTGCATGGCAATCCCTACTCCTCGCATTGACATCAATTGATGGGCATCTCCATAACCCATTGATTAGCCACCTCGATGTGAGACTTTCTTCCTTTTTGTCTTCTCCACACAACCTCCACCATCATATTCTATTCCAACTATAGTGCTATGTCCATTTTTTGACACCTGAAACAGTAGGAGGGGCTCCTACTGTATGTATTAAATTGAAGTATCAAAAAGTTCTTACAAAGGCATAACCTTACATCCATGGCCATTGTAAATAGAAAGTAAAGTTAGGAAACCAATCTAAGTACTAGACTAAGGGACAACAAAGGATTGGGCAAAAGAGGAAATAAATTGTATGTGCTTCTCTTTGGCTCTATGTATGAGTAGAGAGAGGTCTTCTTTGAATCTTCTTGCCCATGAGCCGACAGTGGGGTCTATCCTTAGGAAGTGCTTGTTATTTCTTTCTTTCCACAAACTCCAGGAGGCATACAAAAAGATCTCCATAAACATTGGGTTGTTCCATACTGTTTTGGCTTCCTTGATCCAATTTAGACGATCTCCATTAGTTGTCCAGTGGATGTTCAAAGTGTCCCAAGAAGCCAAACTGAATTGACAAGTAAAGATCATGTGTTCGATCGTTTCTTCCTCGGTGCTTCCACACAGTATGCAACCATGATTGTCACCAATGTTATAGTGCCTTCTCTTAAGCATGTTTCTGGTGTTCAGACGATCTGAGAGTAGTAGCCAACCAAAAACCTTGATTTTCATTGTGGCCGAAGATTTCCAGAGCCATTTGTAACTATTGTGTGCAGTGACCTCCCGAAAATAGAATTTGTAATATCTTTTTGCAGTGTAAATCTCAGAGCCCCACTCATATACCCAAGAGTCCATGTCATCTCCCGCATCATTGCCAACATGTGCTGTGATCTCCTGGATATCGCGCAACTCATTGTGGGATTGCATGGAGAGGGGTAGGTGGGAGGTTTCATTGAGGTTGGTGCAACCAAGAAAATCCCGGACCGAAATATCTTCAAGTTTAGCATAAGAAAACGCACGGGGGTGTGAATCTGCAAGAACATCATCCAACCAGAGATCTTTCCACATAAGCGTAGTATCTCCTCTGCGAGCGATCACATGTGAGATGCTTCTATAGATACGAGTAAGTTTGAGCACATCTTTCCACAAGAACAAACCGCATGGGTCTGAGGCATGTGGGATTTTTTTGGTGTAATATGTGGACCAAATCAAATCAACCCACGGCAGATCCCAATGGTTATAGAACTTGTGTAGGTATTTCATGAGCAAAGCATCACTTTGAGTTTGTAAGTCAAGCACCCCGAGTCCTCCACACCCCTTGGGTCTGCAAACCATTTGCCATGAAGCTATAGAGTTGCACTTGTCCCCATCATCAGTCTTCTTAGTCCAAAGGCATTGCCTTCTGATTTTATCCAATAGTTCAATAATCTTCTGTGGCAGTTTGAGGGTGCAGAGCGCAAAGATTATAAGGGATGTGATGACCGAGTTGAGAAGCGATAGTTTCCCTCCATAGGAGATCATTGACAACGTCGATGAAAGTCTTCGTTGAACTCCACAGACCAAGGGCATGAGATCCTACACTGTCGGTTTTGAAGTGCCCATTGGCAACCCAAGATAGGTAAAAGGTAGCTTTCCCACCACACAACCGAAGATTTGTGCAATATGTTGAGCGGTTGCAGCGTCACAGTACATGGGCACGAGAGTTGACTTGTGGAAATTAATCTTTAGCCCAATATAAGTTGCATAATCAGTGAGGATGTTTTTGACAAGAGTAGCTTGGTCAATACACGCCGGTAATAATATGATAGTGTCATCAGCGTATTGAATCACCGGGTAGTCTGATTGGTTGGGACGGTAGAAGGGAAATTGAAGATCATTTCTTCGAAAGGAGTCATTAATTGCAACCTGCAATAAAGCTGCCGCCAAGACAAAGATTAGAGGGGACAGAGGGTCACCTTGTCGTACTCCACAAATGCAATTAAACTGTCTGCTCGGGACGCCATTAAGGAGAACTGAAGATTTGGCGGAGGAAAAAAGGGTTTTGATCCACCCCAACCATTTATCATTCAAACCCATGTGCTTCATGATTTCCAGCATAGCATCATGATCAATGGTATCAAACACTTTTGCAAAATCCAATTTGAGAATAACCATTGGATTTTTAGAAGTTTGGCACTGATGTATGTATTCAAACTGCCCATGCGAGGCTGTCGGATGTGGGGCTCCAGCAAACCCTTAAGGTTCAAACACTGGGGTGCGCGTGAAGTCTTCCCCTCCTACCGATCTATGCTCTAGCTCACTAAGATCTTGCAGACGAACTCGACGAAATCACAACACAGAAAGACACAGGGTTATACTGGTTTGGGCCACCGTCGTGGTGTAATACCCTACTCCAGTGTGGTGGTGGATTGCCTCTTGGGCTGATGATGAACAATACAAGGGGAGAACATCCTCCTGAGGTTGAGGTGTTCTTGCGCGTGTGAGCTTGTGGTGTGTCTCTCGATCTCTGATGATCTCCTCTAGGTAAGATGAGGTGATCCCCCATCCACTGTGGTGGCTAGTCCTATTTATAGAGGCCCTGGTCCTCTTCCCAAATATCGAGCGGGATGGGAGCCAACAATGGCGGGCTAATTTGAAGGGGGACAGCTAGTACAAGCTATCCTGACAAAAGTAGTCTTCGCCTGCACAAAGCTCTGGTGGTGACGCTGCTTTGGGCTCCACGATGACCTCCGTCTTGTAGTTTGTGGTCTTGGTCTTGTTGCACCGGAATGGCAACCTTTGCCTGATGCCTCGGTACTCCGCGGCTGCACGTGCCCCCTTTGCACCAAAGAGGAAACAAGGACGCTGCGCGCGCTGGCGCCCGCCTGGCGCCCGTCTGGTGCTGATCGTCATGGCTCACATCACGAGAGCCTTGTGAGGTTCGCCTTGCCTTGATATCTCTGCTCCTCGTGAGCCTGCCTAGCTAGGCCGCTCCAGAGGAGGTCTTGCATCGTCTGCCTCGCGAGGCTTGGCCCCTCACGAGGGTCTTGGGTGCTTTGTTGGTGAATACGGGTCGTACGACCTGCTGGCTCAGCTATGCCGCGGGCCGCAGGCAGGCAAGTCTGGGGACCCCCATTCCCAGAACACCGACGGTAGCCCCCAGGCCCAAGGTACGCGCGGGCTTGACTTCGTGGCGAAGCCAAGGGTCAAGCTCGAAGCGCCGCGGGCCCCAAAAGCCTGCGGCCTTGGTTGACGCGTGGCGGTTGATTGGATGTGGGCATATCCACTTCCCCATGCTGCCCCGATGACTGCACGACTTGACAAGTCCCTGCGATCGTGGAAGATGCCGGTTGGCCTTCTCTTGCTATAAATGGGGAGGGGTGGAGCCCCCGTTGCCCATCTCTTCCTCGCTTGTTCGCTTCTTCTTTGCTTCATTGCCTGCAGCGCCTCCGATGGTGTCACGAAGGAAGTTCTCTGCCGCCAAGAAGGGGAAGGCCCCTCGCGAGGGCCCCGGTTCCCCGGCGCCCAAGCGCGGTCGTGGCCGTCCGCGCAAGCACGTTGCGACCCCCGCCGTGGCCCACTGTCAAGGCGGCGCCGCGGCACATGGAGGGGACCGTCCCGACCATGGCGGTCCAGCTGATGTGGTGAGGCACGCGATGGTGGCGAGGCCTCCCCGCCCACGCTTCCATTCAGTGGAGGCGTCACCGGAGTTCGTTGTCTGGTCGGAGAACCCAGCCGGCAACTGGCTCCAGCTTCCGCGCTTCCTTGTCGATGAACTGCTGGCCCCTGGTCCAGGAGGGCTCTGGTTGCAGGCGGATGGTTGCTGCAGCAAGGCCTCCTGGGTCGCGGTCAAGACTTCCGTCATGGGCAACATAGCCCTGGCCCACGGCTAGCAGACGTTCGCCCGCGCGCGTGGCCTGGGCAGGCGGTGCACGCTCCACTTCAAGTATGACGGTGAGTCGACCCTCTACGTGAGGGTGTTCGGGGAAGATGGTCGCGGCGCCGGGTGCTACCCCGAGACAAACGACAGTGAGGAGGTGCTCGGCCTTGGTGATGGTCGCGATGAGGGTGAGGGCGAGCCTGCCCTCGGCAGCGACCGCATCTCTTCCAGCTACGGCGGCTCTTCCTCCAGTGACAGCTCCAACGGCGATGGCTATGACCAGCCGCCGCGCCAGCTTCGAAGGAGGCAGCGGGTCATCTCGTCGTCGTGCCTCCGTGAAGCGCGAGGAGGGGTCTGGCTTGGCTCGGGCGTTGCTAAGGGCCCACCCCCATGGATTGCTGAAACGCCGCTTTGTTTAGCTTTTTCCCTTTCCTACATCAGAAAATGAAACTAGTATGGGCCCAGAGGGGCGTGTATCGAACTGTGGTTCTTGGTTAATGCAACGTGTGTTTTATTCCCATGCCCTGTTGTTATTTTGCGCAAAGATAACCTAACCTGGCGCGTTTGGGACGCCCTTTCCTTCACAAGATGTCTGCGTTTGCTCAGGAACTACAAAAAATTTGTTAGGGGTGCGCTAGAGGATTTGCGGTTCACCTTGACTTGGCGCTTTGCATCGCGGTACCCGAGGGGCACGGATTAGGAGAGATGCGCCAGCTTCCAGGCTCGAACGAGGGTGACTCGCGAGAAGGCAAAGAGAAGAAAAATGCTCGCGAGGGCACCTGCCTAGCCCCCTCGCGAGGTATGCGAGAGAGAGATCATGAGGAAATTAGAGCCAAAAAACGCGGTAAAAGGCGAAGGAACCAAATCAGCAAGGAACGCCAAAGGCAAACTCGATTAAGGAGAAGCAAGCCAACTACAGAAAGCAAATGAAAAGCCGCGTCCGGCACCTAATCTAGTCTTCAAGTCTTCTCACCAGCGCGGAGCTAAGTGATGTCCACTAGGCGTGGGAGGGAGCCCCGGGGCCTAAGGCCAGTGTCATGAGACTCCGGGGCGTGTACAGCCCCAACTCATTATTACGTGAGAGTGTCACGGGCGGCGATTCTTCACAGGCACTGGGCCTTGCTTCACAGGCTCTGGGCCTTGCTTCACAGGCTCTGAGCCTTGCTTCACAGGCTCTGGGCCTTGCTTCACAGGCTCTGGGCCTTGCTTCATGGGTAGAACTTCCAGAGGTGTTGGATATTCCACGCGTTTTGGATAGGTGTCCCCTCTTGCGTCTCCAAGCGCACGGTGCCAGGCCTGGAAATGTGGACGACCCTGAACGGGACCTCCCACATGGGTGAAAGCTTGTGCAACCCTTCCCTTGAGAGGACCTGCCTCAGGACTAGGTCACCCGTCTCGAGCGTCCTGGAGCGAATGTTGTGGCAGTGGTAGCACGGTAGCGCTTGCTAGTACCTTACCGCCCTTAACGCAGCTTCGCGACAACGTTCCTCCCCTAGCACGAGATCCATCCCCCGCATGGTGTCCTGCTGCATTTCGTCGAACGCCAGGACCTGCGTGGAGCGATGCTTGACCTCATGAGGGAGGACTGATTCATCTCCGTAGACGAGGAAGAACAGAGTCTCGCCTGTCGGCTTGGTAGCGGTGGTGCGGATGGACCACAGCATGGACTGGAGCTCGTCGTGCCAGCCCCTGCCGCAGGCCTCCAGCTTCTTCTTGAAGGTCCTGGTCTTGAGGCCCCTTAGGACCTCAGCGTTGGCGAGCTCAGCCTGACCATTGCTCCTGGGGTGGGCTACCGAAGCGTAGCAAATCTGCGTTCCAAGGATAGCACAGTAGGTTTTAAAGAGGTTACTAGTAAACTGCGAGCCGTTATCTGTGATGATGCGGTTGGGGACCCCGAATCGGCTCACGAGGCCCTTGATGAACTTGACAGCAGAGCCGGCTGGAATGGTTCGGACGGCCTCCACTTCCGCTCCAATACAAAAATTTACGCGGTTATCTACTTTAAAATATAGTTCGTGTTGTTTTCTCGGGGCCACCGCCAGTGCCTTCTAGTGATTTGTCCTCTGTGATGTTAATATGCAATCTGATGTTCAGTTAACAGTTTGGTCCTCTGAAATGTAATGTTCTGTTAACACTTTGGTCCAACAATTGCTACATTTCGAAGTACTGTTCTCAGGCATTCTTTGTTTTGTTAACTGTCTTATCTTCTAGTACATGTTTCTATTCTGCAATGTCGTGCTCAGTTAACTATTTTGGTTCATTTGACCTGATGTCCATTTAATTGTTTGGTTCAGTTCTGCAATTTGATTTTCATTTGCCGTGGGTACAATTTTGTATTGTTATGCATGTGACACCAACCGAATTTGGTTGTACTCAATACATATTCTACTGATAGTATGGCAACTCTCAGTTAACCTGATCAAGATCTTCCTTCTGTGTGTTGCAGGGAAACAATGGGAGACACTGCGGTTTACCATCGAGGTTTGTTCAAGCAGGGTCCTTTGGCTAATAGCAAATTATTGTGCAGTTGCAGGAATCATTCTAATATTTAGGTTTCTTACAATTTGGTCTTGCACATGTAGGTCCTGCTGTCAGAGGCTTAGACCCACTGTTCGGCCCATTTTACATGGGGAAATGAGATGTCCATGAATATCAGTCAAGTCAAGAAACTCAGAAAGACTGTTAGGATGAACAAACTCGCGACGAATAACAGCAAGATCTTTGTTTGCACAATGAAGAAGACATCAGTCAACTATAGGATGGTACCAACTCTTTTACCTTGTTTTTACCCCTTGCGCCATTTCAAAATTTACAACAGCAATTTATGCATAGCTTTGTCTTCAGTACTTTTCAAAGCAGTTTACCGATGATTATCTCTCAAACCACTTGCATGGTTAAGAGGCGAGGAAGGTATTCATTCAACACCCACGGTACAATATTGAAGTCTTGCTGAAGAGGACATTCAACATCACTGAAGGCTCAATATTTGCCTTCTGCTTCTGCAGTTTCCCAGATGAGATTCATCTTTCTATTTGCCATGTATGATGCTACTTTCCAAAGGTTTTTGATGCTGCATGTGAAACTTGGTGGTGTTGTGTAATGGCGTAACTAAGTGCTGAAGCTATCTGATGTAATTGGATTACGAAATCCTGGTTGCTTTTATACAGATATGAAATATCTGGCGTGTTTTATAAGAAATATCAGTTTGATTAGTACATGGATTATCAATAATAGGCTAATTACCCTGCTTATTGGGTTTTCTATTGCAGACAGTTACTCAGACAACACCGTGGGCTATGAACTCAAACAACCCACACGGTTTATAGAAAGTAGGCGTGTTCGATCAACTAATAACCACACACGGCTTCCAGCAACGAACTGTTTGCGTTAGGCCACCTTGCACAAACGTTTCCACACAAAGAACTGTGTGTGATATACCCTACCTACGGAAATGTTTTTTCTAGGATTCACCATGTGGGATGTACATACCTACGGAAATGATTTTTGGGGATTCATCGTGTGGGATGTACATACCTACGAAAATGATTTTCTGGGATTCACCGTGTGGGATGTACATACCTACGGAAATGTTTTTCTCGGATTACCGTGTGGGATGTACATACCTACGGAAATGATTGGGTTTCGATGCCTCGCCCGATCGCACACGGGCCCAGCCCGTGTCCCAGGAGGGCCTATCCCCAACGATTTCTGGGTCGCGTGGGAAGGACCCCCCTATCGCCCACACTCACTTGGAGACGGTTCCAAATGCCGTCGCGGAAAGGGGTTAAAAACCATTTGTTTAGCACGTCGTTGTACCAGTGACTAACTCGATTACATGATGAATCTCATCCAACTCCTCACCGACCAGCGAGCCTACGAAGGAATTACTCACTCCCAGTGGGGAGCATCATGGAATTGGTGATGGAGAAGGGTTAGTGATGACGAAGAATGAAGATTCCCCTTTCCAGAGCCCCAAACAGACTCCAGATCTGGCCTCCCGATGAAGAATAGGAGGTGACAGCGTCTCCTTCTCGTGGATCGCAATAATTCTTTCTCCCTGATTTTTTTCTAGAAAATAGGATTTTATACCATCAGTTTCAGGGTATGCGGGGCCACCAGGTGGGGACAACCCACCTAGGCACGCCAGGAGAGGGGGCGCGCCCTGGTGGGTTGTGCCCACCTATGTGCCCCTCTCCGGTAGGTCTTGGCTCCAGAAATTCTTGTTTATTGTATAAAAATTCCTCGCAAAGTTTCGTTCCATTCCGAGAAGTTTTATTTCTACACAAAAACAACACCATGGTAGTTCTGCTGAAAACAACATCAGTTCGGGGTTAGTTTCATTCAAATCATGCGAATTAGAGTCCAAAACAAGAGGAAAAGCGTTAGGAAAAGTAGATACGTTGGAGACATATCGCTACTGCGTGTGTTTGAAATCCGACCGTTGGACACATGTTGGTTCCTTAGTGACCCAAGGTCATTTCGGACATATCATCTCGGGTTGCCTCCTGGCTATAAATAGCCCACCCCTACACCATAAATTGGTGGCTGCTAAGAGTTAGTGCACGGGTTTTGCCATTTGAGAGCAACCCACTGCTACCTCTTGAGCTTGCGTTGGTTTTTCCCTTGAAGAGGAAAGGGTGATGCAGCAAAGTAGAGTAAGTATTTCCCTCAGTTTTTGAGAACCAAGGTATCAATCCAGTAGGAGACAACGCAACAAGCCACCAAATACCTACACAAACAAACACCAACTTGCACCCAACGCGATAAAGGGGTTGTCAATCCCTTCATGGTTATTTGCGAAGTGAGATCTGATATACATGGATAAACGGTAAAGTAATATTTTGGTGTTTTTGGTTTATAGATTGGAAAGTAAAAGATTGCAAAGAAAGTAAATAGGAAACTAAAATTGTAGATCGAAAACTTATATGATGAAATAAAGAACCGGGCGCCATAGGTTTCACTAGAGGCTTCTCTCAAGATAGCAAAATGTAGTACAATGGGTGAACAAATTACTACCGAGCAAGTGATGGAAAAGCGCAAAGTTATGACGATATCTAAGGCAATGATCATGAATATAGGCATCACGTCTATGTCAAGTAGACCAAAACGATTCTGCATCTACTACTATTACTCCACACATTGACCGACTCCTACCTGCATCTAGAGTATTAAGTTCATAAGAACAGAGTAACGCATTAAGTAAGATGACATGATGTAGCGGAATTAACTCAAGCAATATGATGAAAACCCCATCTTGTTATCCTTGATGGCAACAATACAATACATGTCGGTTCCCCTTCTGACACTAGGATCGAGCACCGCAAGATAGAACCCAAAGCTAAGCACTTCTCCCATCGGAAGAAAAACCAATCTAGTTGGCCAAACCAAATTGATAGTTCGAAGAGACTTGCAAAGATATAAAATCATGCATATAAGAATTCAGAGGAGATTCAAATAATATTCAAAGATAAGGTGATCATAAATCCATAATTCTTCGGATCTCGGCAAACACATCGCAAAAGAGTATTACATTGAATAGATCTCCAAGAACATCAAGGAGAACTTTGTATTGAGAATAAAGAGAGAGATAAGAAGCCATCTAGCTAGTAGCTATGGACCCGTAGGTCTATGGTAAACTACTCATGCTTCATCGGAGAGGCAATGGTGTTGATGTAGAAGCCCTCCGTGATTGAATCCCCCTCCGGCAGGATGCTGAAAAAGGCCCCTAGATGGGATCTCATGGGTATAGAAGCTTGCGGCGGTGGAAAAGTGGTTTCGTGGCTCCCTGGAAGTTTTTGGGATGTTTGAGAATATATAGGAGGAAGATCTAGGTCAGGGGGTCACCGAGGGGCCCACAAGGTTAGGGGCGCGCCCTCCACCCTTGTGGCCGCCTCGTGGCTCTTCTGACTAGCACTCCAAGTCTCCTGGGTGTCTTCTGGTCCAACAAAAATCATCGCGACAGTTTCATTCCGTTTGGACTCCGTTTGGTATTCCTTTTCTGCGAAACTCTAAAACATGGAAAAAACAGAAACTGGCACTGGGCTCTAGGTTAATAGGTTAGTCCCAAAAATCATATAAAACAGCATATTAATGCATATAAAACATTCAAAATAGATAATATAATAGCATGGAACAATCAAAAATTATAGATACGTTGGAGACGTATCAGGCATCCCCAAGCTTAATTCCTGCTCGTCCTCGAGGAGGTAAACGGTAAAAAAACAGAATTTTTGATGTGGAATGCTACCTAACATATTTATCCATGTAATTCTCTTTATTGTGGCATGAATGTTCAGATCCGTATGATTCAAAACAAAAGTTTAATATTGACATAAAAACAACAATAATTCAAGCATACTAACAAAATAATTATGTCTTCTCAAAATAACATGGCCAAAGAAATCTTATCCCTACAAAATCATATAGTCTGGTTATGCTCCATCTTCATCACACAAAATATTCAAATCATGCACAACCCTGATAAAAAGCCAAGCAATTGTTTCATAATTTTGATGTTCTCAAACTTTTTCAGCTTTCAAGCAATACATGAGCGTGAGCCATGGACATAGCACTACATGTGGAATAGACGGTGGTTGTGGAGAAGACAAAATGAAGGAGATAGTCTCACATCAACTAGGCGTATCAACGGGCTATGGAGATGCCCATCAATAGATATCAATGTGAGTGAGTAGGGATTTCCATGCAACTGATGCACTAGAGCTATAAGTTTATGAAAGCTCAAAAAGAAAACTAAGTGGGTGTGCATCCAACTTGCTTGCTCATGAAGACCTAGGGCATTTTGAGGAAGCCCATCGTTGGAATATACAAGCCAAGTTCTATAATGAAAAATTCCGAATAGTGTATGAAACTGACAATATAGGAGACTTTCGATCATGAAGATCATGGTGCTACTTTGAAGCAGAAGTGTGGCAAAAGGATAGTAACATTGTCCCTTCTCTCTTTTCCTCTCATTTCTTCTTTTTCTCTTTTTTTGGGCCTTCTCCTTTTTTTTGGCCTTTCTTTTTTTATTTCCTCACACAGGACAATGCTATAATAATTAAGATCATCACACTTCTATTTACTTACAACTCGATACAAGAACAAAAATATGACTCTATGTGAATGCCTCCAGCGGTGTACCGGGATGTGCAATGAATCAAGAGCGGCATGTATTAAAAATGATGAATGGTGGCTTTGCCACAAATACTATATCAACTACATGATCATGCATAGCAATATGACAATGATGGAGCGTATCATAATAAACGGAATGGTGGAAAGTTGCATGGCAATATATATCGGAATGGGTATGGAAATGCCTTAATAGGTAGGTATGGTGGCTGTTTTGAGGAAGGTATATGGTGGGTTTATAGTACCAGCGGAAGTTGTGGGGTAAAAGAGAGGCAAGCAATGGCGGAAAGGTGAGAGTGCGTATAATCCGTGGACTCAACATTAGCCATAAAGAACTCACATACTTATTCCAAAAATCTATTAGTCATCGAAACAAAGTACTACGCACAAAAGAGCCCCTCTCCTAATTCACCAATTTGTAGGAAGCTATTGAACTTTTGGATTTGAAAAAAGTTTCAGAAGCATGCTCCTAGGGGGATAGATTGGTAGGAAAAGACCATCGCGCATTCCCGACCGCCACTCATAAGGAATACAATCAAAAAATATCTCATGCTCCAACTTCGTTACATAACGGTTCACCATATGTGCATGCTACGGGACTCACAAACCTTAACACAACTATTTCTCAAATTCACAACTACTCACTAGCATGACTCTAAAAAAGATATAAGTGAAGCACTAGAGCAAAATTGCCTAGCTCAAAAGATATAAGTGAAGCACATAGAGTATTCTAATAAATCACGATTCATGCGGTCTCTCCCAAAAGGTGTGTACAACAAGGATGATTGTGGAAAACTAAAAAGAAAAGACTCAAATCATACAAGATGCTCCAAGCAAAACACATATCATGTGGTGAATAAAAATATAGCCTCAAGTAAAGTTACCGATAAACGAAGACGAAAGAGGGAATGCCTTCCCGGGGCATCCCCAAGCTTAGGCTCTTTGGCATCCTTGAATATTACCTTGGGGTGCCTTGGGCATCCCCAAGATTAGGTTCTTGCTACTACTTATTCCATAGTCCATCAAATCCTTACCCAAAACTTGGAAACTTCACAACACAAAACTTCAACAGAAAATCTCGTAAGCTTCGTTAGTATAAGAAAATAAATCACCACTTTTGGTACTGTTGTGAACTCATTCTTTATTTATATTGGTGTAATATCTACTGTATTCCAACTTTTCCATGGTTCATACCCCCCGATACTAGCCATAGATGCATCAAAATAAGCAAACAACACCCGAAAAACAGAATCTATCAAAAATAGAACAATCTATAGCAATCTGGATATTTCGAATACTTATGTCACTCCAATTTTTTGAGAAATTAGTAAGTCCTGGGAAATTTGTTTATTAATCCTCTTCAAAAAGAGCCAGTATTTTATCGTGCTTCTGTTAAAAATGAAAACTAATCTCCTGGGTGCAAAAGTTTCTGTTTTTCAGCAAGATCAAATCAACTATCACCATAGGCTATCACAAAGTTCTTGGCACAAACACTAACTAAAACACAAAACCACATCTAACTAGAGGCTAGATGAATTATGTATTGCTAGACAGAACCTAAAAATCAAAAACAAAAATAAAATTGGGTTGCCTCCCAACAAGCGCTATTGTTTAACGCCCTTAGCTAGGCATTGATAATTTCAATGATCCTCACATGAAAGACAAGAATTTAAGCACAAAGAGAGCATCATAAAACATGTGACAAGCAAGTTTAAGTCTAACATCCTTCCTATGCATAGGGATTTTATAAGCAAACAAATTATCAAAACATGCAAAAACTACCATATGCAAGGAAGAAGAAAGAAACAATAGCAACCTCAACATAACGAGAGGTAATTTTGTAATATGAAAATTTCCACAACCATATTTTCCTCTCTCATAATAATTACATGTAGGATCATAATCAAATTCAACAATATAGCTATCACATAAAATTTTCTCTTCATGATCCACATGCATGCAAAGTTGACACTCTTCCAAAATAGTGGGATTAACATTAACTAAAGTCATGACCTTTCCAAACCCACTTTTATCAAAAACTTCATAACATTGAACATTATACAAATATGTGGGATCTAAAGTTGACATCTTCCAAACCCACTTTCAATATTATTGCAAACACTATTATCAATCTCATATTCATCATGGGGCTTAAATAAATTTTCAAGATCATAAGAAGAATCACCCCGATCATGAACATTGCAACAAGCAGTGGGCATAGCAAAACTAGCATCCCCAACCTTGGGGTTTTGCATATCATTAACACAATTGACATTAATAGAATTTATAATAAAATCATTGCTATCATGCTTTTGATTCAAGGAACTATCAAGTATGGGTGCAATAGCAATAATCTCGTGTTCAACATAAGGAACTATAGCAATTTCATGTCCATAAATATTGGCATCATGGTCATAGCCTAGCAAGCATCATGTTCATTAAGGGATATTTCAATCAAATCATCGGAATCGTAACTATCTATAGATTCATGCATATCATTATTTTATTCCAAAGCAACGGTCATTCTCTCAATAATTTCTTTGACATAGGCGTTATGAGCATAGTTTTCATAGCAATATTTAAGTATGTCAAAAATTTCAGATTTGTACAGAGTAATATCATACTTTTCAATCAAAGAAGCAACTTCATAAGCACCCTTAAAAGCAACAAATTCTTCAATTTGTTCGATATCATAGTAACTGTAAACACCCTTTTCATAAGAAGATAAGATTTCATTATCATTAAACTCACATAGGTAGGGAAAGTGTTTTTTTAGGGTTCTTAGAGAAACAAGTAAAATCATAAATTTCACAAAGATTCCAAGCATAGCATAGCAAACAATTTATTTGATTCCATAAGAGCTTCCTTTTTCACACAAACGATGACGCACAAAATGAGCATGCTCATCTAAAGATCTTCCCTCAACTAAACTAGTTGGGGTTTCACCATGAGCCCATATGGATCGAAGATGATCCAGGTAGAAAACTTTGAGTGGATCCATATCAATAGATTTTTAGCAAGCAAAGATGCAATAAAATAGAAGGCACGTGGAAACACAAGCAACATAAGATCGAACGAAAGAGGGGCAGAGAAAAGGCGAATCTTTTCGAAAATCGTTTTAGAAGTGGGGGAGAGGAAAACGGGAGGCAAATGGCGAATAATGTAATGCGAGGGATGAGAGTTTATGATGGGTACTTGGTATGTCTCGGCTTGGCGTAGATCTTCCCAGCAACGGCGCCAGAAATTCTTCCTGCTACCTCTTGAGCTTGCATTGGTTTTTCCCTTGAAGAGGAAAGGGTGATGCAGCAAAGTAGAGTAAGTATTTCCCTCAGTTTTGGAGAACGAAGGTATCAATCCAGTAGGAGACAACACAACAAGCCACTGAATACCTGCACAAACAAACACCAACTTGCACCCAACGCGATAAAGGGGTTGTCAATCCCTTCACGGTTATTTGCAAAGTGAGATCTGATATAGATGGATAAATGGTAAAGTAATATTTTTGGTGTTTTTGGTTTATAGATTGGAAAGTAAAAGATTGTAAAGAAAGTAAATAGGAAACTAAAATTGTAGGTCGGAAACTTATATGATGGAAAATAGACCCGGGGGCCATAGGTTTCACTAGAGGCTTCTCTCAAGATAGAAAATAGTATGGTGGGTGAACAAATTATTGCCGAGAAATTGATAGAAAAGCACAAAGTTATGATGATATCTAAGGCAATGATCATGAATATAGGCATCACGTCTGTGTCAAGTAGACCGAAACGATTCTGCATCTAATATTATTACTCCACACATCGACCGACTCCTGTCTGCATCTAGAGTATTAAGTTCATAAGAACAGACTAATGCACTAAGTAAGATGACATGATGTAGAGGGAGTAACTCAAGCAATATGATGAAAATCCCATCTTGTTATCCTCGATGGCAACAATACAATACGTGTTAGTTCCCCTTCTGTCACTAGGATCGAGCATCGCAAGATAGAACCCAAAGCTAAGCACTTATCCCATATTCCCATTGCAAGAAAAAACAATCTAGTTGACCAAACCAAATCGATAGTTCGAAGAGACTTGCAAAGATATCAAATCATGCATATAAGGATTCAGAGGAGATTCAAATAATATTCATAGATAAGCTGATCATAAATCCACAATTCATCGGATCTCGGCAAACACACCGCAAAAGAGTATTACATCGGATAGATCTCCAAGAACATCGAGGACAACTTTGTATTGAGAATCGAAGAAAGAGAAGAAGCCATCTAGCTGCTAGCTATGGACCCGTAATTCTATGGTAAACTACTCACGATTCATCAGAGAGGCAATGGTGTTGATGTAGAAGCCCTCCGTGATCGAATCCCCCTCCAGCATGATGCTGGAAAAGGCCCCTAGATGGGATCTCACGGGTATAAAAGGTTGCGGTGGTGGAAAAGTGGTTTCGTGGCTCCCTGGAAGTTTTGGGGATATTTGAGAATATATAGGAGGAAGATCTAGGTCAGGGGGTCACCGAGGGGCCCATAAGGTCGGGGGTACGCCCTCCACCCTTGTGGCCGCCTCGTGGCTCTTCTGACTTGCACTCCAAGTCTCCTGGGTGTCTTCTGGTCCAAGAAAAATCATCGCGAAAGTTTCATTCCGTTTGGACTCCATTTGGTATTCCTTTTCTGCGAAACTCTAGAACAAGGAAAAAACAGAAACTGGCACTGGGCTCTAGGTTAATAGGTTAGTCCCAAAAATCATATAAAATAGCATATTAATGCATATAAAACATCCAAAACAGGTAATATAATAGCATGGAACAATAAAAAATTATAGATACATTGGAGACGTATCACCCACCTCTAAAGCCTTTGAGAGAGAGATCCTTGTGAGGACAAAGCCCAAAACACCCAGAGCCAAAGAGTGTTAGGCATCACTGAAGTCTTTCTGTCCGCGTGACTTGAAGACTTGTTACACTTGAGGACTGTGCATCCTCCAGCCGGTTAGGCGTCATGTTCTGAGTAGCCAAGAGTCATTGTGGATCACCGATGAATGGAGTCTATGAAGGTTTGGAACTCTACCTTGAAGACTTACCAGAGTGATTGGGCGAGGACTAGGTTTCCTTAGCTCAAGTGGAATAAGGTGAAGACACAGTCTTCTAAGTTCAGTCTCAGCCTCCCTAACCAGACGTATAGATGTCACCAGGGTTGTCAGAATCACGATTCTATTATACGATTCTACGACTTTATGATCCAAACTAACCCCTCTGATTCTACGAGTTTAGTTCATAGAATCTACGTTTCTACGATCCTGATAGTGAAGATCCTACGATTTGTGATCCTACCATCGGAGCTCCGATCCTATTCAAAATCATGATTCTGACAACCTTGGATGTCACAGCAACTGGAATTGGTCTACCAAATCCTTGTCTTCACCAAGCTACTGGTTCTATCCCTTACCTTCTTTAATTTTCAGTTTGTCTTCGTGAAGTCATTGCTTGTTTGCCTGATTTGTTTGACTTCACTATGCAAAGACTATCACCTGTTTGGCTTCATAATGTCTTCCATTCCGGTCCATACTACCTAGCTACTATTAGTCTTCGTGCTTTCACTATATTGCTTACCTGACTATGGCTTGTCTGGTGTAGTTCATCTTCCGATGCATATCATATAGGTTCATACTAATAGTTTGTATTCATAAAGATCGCCTATTCACCCTCCTCTAGTCGATTACTAGCACTTTCAGTCCTACCGGTAGTTGGTGAATTGCTATGATTGGTTTAATTTGCTTGTGGTTATGTTGTTGTCCTTTGGTGCCCATCATATGAGCACGTGTGTGGATCACACCATAGGGTTAGTTTTATGTTGATAGGACTATGCATTGGAGGGCAAGGGTGACAGAAGCTTCTTCCTACCATAGAAATTGATGCATACAGGATTGAAGGGGGGCTAATATATATCTTAATGCTATCATTGGGTTATACCTTAATGAACGTTAGTAGCTGCAAATGCTTGCTAATAGTTCCAATCATAAGTGCATAGAATTCCAAGTAAGGGACGACGTGCTAGCAATGGCCTCCCCCACATAAAAACTTGCTATCGGTCTAGTAACATAGTCAATTGCTTGGGGACAATTACACAAATCCTACCACTACTAATCCACACTCGCTATACTAATTTAATTGTAATCTAATTAGAACAACACCTACTTTTTATTTTTCACATTCTTTATTTTCTTGCAAATCTATCCTACCACACCTATAAGGTACTTTTGGTTTTATTCTTGTTATAGGTAAAGCAAATGTGAAGTGTGCGTAGAGTTGTATCGGTGATCGAGAGAACTTGATGGAATATTTGTTCTACCTTTAGCTCCTCGTTGGATTTGACACTCTTATTTATCTAAAAGGTCTACAAACAATTGATAACCCACAAGTATAAGGGGTCGCAATAATTTTCGAGGGTAGAGTATTCAACCCAAATTTATTGATTCGACACAAGGGGAGCCAAAGAATATTCTCAAGTATTAGCAGTTGAGTTGTCAATTCAACCACACCTGAAGACTTAATATCTACAGCAAAGTATTTAGTAGCAAAGTAGTATGGAAGTAACGGTGGCAAAAGTAACAGTAGTAGTTTTTGTAGCAATCGTAAAAATGGCAACAGAAAAGTAACTAAGCAAAGATCAATATGTGAAAAGCTCGTAGGCAATGGATCAATGATGGATAATTATGTCGGATGCGATTCCTCATGCAACAGTTATAACATAGGGTGACACAGAACTAGCTCCAGTTCATCAATGTAATGTAGGCATGTATTCTGAATATAGTCATACATGCTTATGGAAAAGAACTTGCATGACATCTTTTGTTCTACCCTCTCGTGGCAGCGGGGTCCTATTGGAAACTAAGGGATATTAAGGCCTCCTTTAAATAGAGTACCGGACCAAAGGATTAACACTTAGTGAATACATGAACTCCTCAAACTATGGTCATCACCGGGAGTGATCCCGATTATTGTCACTTCGGGGTTGTCGGATCATAACTCATAGTAGGTGACTATTGACTTGCAAAATAGGATCAAGAACTCACATATATTCATGAAAACATAATAGGTTCAGATCTGAAATCATGGCACTCGGGCCCTAGTGACAAGCATTAAGCATAGCAAACTCATAGCAACATCAATCTTGGAACATAATGGATACTAGGGATCAAACCCTAACAAAACTAACTCTTACATGATAAATCCCATCCAAGCCATCACCATCCAGCAAGCCTACGATGAGATTACTCACGCACGGCGGTGAGCATCATGAAATTGGTGATGGAGGAAGGTTGATGATGATGATGATGATGATCATGATGATGATGATGATGGCGACGGATTCCCCTCTTCGGAGCCCCGAACGGACTCCAGATCAGCCCTCCCAAGGAAGATTAGGGCTTGGCGGCGGCTCCATATCGTAAAATGCGATGAATCCTTCTCTCTGTTTTTCTCCCCGAACGTGAATATATAGAGTTGGAGTTGAGGTCGGTGGAGTCACAGGGGCCCACGAGGCTGGGGGCGCGCCCTGCACCCTCGTGGACAGGGTGTGGGCCCCCTGATGCTGATTCTTTCGCCAGTATTTTTTATTTATTCCAAAACGTGTCTCCATGGATTTTTAGGTCATTTCGAGAACTTTTATTTCTGCACAAAAATAACACCATGGCAATTTTGCTGAAAACAGCGTCAGTCCGGGTTAGTTCCATTCAAACCATGCAAGTTAGAGTCCAAAACAAGGGCAAAAGTGATTGGAAAAGTAGATACGTTGGAGACGTATCAACTCCCCCAAGCTTAAACCTTTGCTTGTCCTCAAGCAATTCAGTTGACAAACTGAAAGTGATAAAGAAATACTTTTACAAACTCTATTTGATCTTGTTGTTGCAAATATGTAAAGCCAGCATTCAAGTTTTCAGCAAAGATTATGAACTAACCATATTCACAATAACATTTAGGTCTCATGTTTACTCATATCAATGCCATAATCAACTAACGAGCAATAATAATAAATCTCAAATGATAACACTTTATCAAAACAAATCATAACATGATATAACAAGATGGTATCTCGCTAGCCCATTCTGAGACCGCAAAACATAAATGCACAACACCCCTGAAGATCAAGGACTGACTAGACATTGTAATTCATGGTAAAAGAGATCCAGTCATAGTCATACTCAATGTAAATTAATAGCAATGCATGCGAATGACAGCGGTGCTCTCCAACTCGTGGTTTTTAATAAGAGGATGATGACTCAACATAAAAGTAAATAGATAGGCCCTTCGCAGAGGGAAGCAGGGATTTGTAGAGGTGCTAGAGCTCGAATTTTGAAACGGAGATAAATAATATTTTGAGTGGCATACTTTCATTGTCAACATAACAACCAAGAGATCTCGATATCTTCCATGCTACACACATTATAGTCAGTTCCCAAATAGAATGGTAAAGTTTATACTCCCCCACCACCAACAAACATCAATCCATGGCTTGTCCGAAACAACGGGTGCCTCCAACTAACAACAATCCTGGGGGAGTTTTGTTTGTAGTTATTTTGATTTGAGCATGGGAGATATAGACAACCCTAGTTGATACATGAGCTATTCGAGCATACAAAACAGAATTTCATTTGAAGGTTTAGAGTTTGGCACATACAAATTTACTTAGAACTGCAGGTAAATACCGCATATAGGAAGGTATAGTGGACTCATATGGAATAACTTTGGGGGTTTTGGAAGTGGATGCACAAGCCGTATTCCCTCTTAGTACAAGTGAAGGCTAGAAAGAGACTGGGAAACGACCAACTAGAGAGCAACAACAGTCATGAACATGCATTAAGATTAATCAACAATGAGTGCAAGCATGAGTAGGATATAAATCACCATGAACATAAATATCGTGGAGGTTATGTTGATTTTGTTTCAACAACATGCGTGAACATGTGCCAAGTCAAGCCACTCGAATCGTTCAAAGGAGGATACCACCCTATCATACCACATCACAACCATTTTAATAGCATGTTGGCACGCAAGGTAAACCATTATAAACTCCTAGCTAATTAAGCATGGCATGGGCAACTATAATCTCTAATTGTCATTGCAAACATGTTTCATTCATAATAGGCTAAATCAGGAACGATGAACTAATCATATTTACAAAAACAAGATAGGTCGAGTTCATACCAGCTTATGAGTCCATCATATATCGTCATTATTGCCTTTCACTCGCATGACCGAACTGTGTGGATAATAATAATAGTGCACGTGCATTGGACTAAGCTGGAATCTGAAAGCATTTAATACAAGGGAGAAGACAAGGTAATATGGGCTCTTGGTTAAATCAACAATAATGCATATGAGAGCCACTCAACATTTTCATCATGGTCTTCTCCTCTCGACCCCCAAAGAATAAGAAAATAAATAAAACTATTTACACGGGAAAGCTCCCAACAAGCAAAAGAAGAACGAGAAATCATTTTGGGTTTTCTTTTAATTACTACTACTACAGGCATGGAAAGTAAACTAGCTAAAAGCTACAACTAATTTTTTGGTTTTTTCTTAAGGTTTTTCAAACACACAAGAAGGCTTAGAAAAGAAAATAAACTAGCATGGATAGTACAATGAAAAAGTATGAGCACCGACAACTAGAATGAGTGTGTTAACATGAATGTAATGTCAGTGAGAAATACGTACTCCCCCAAGCTTAGGCTTTTGGCCTAAGTTGGTCTATGCCCAACGATCGAAGCTACTCTCTCTGGTGTACTGAGGAGGATCCTCAGGGTGCCACTAGTTGGCGATCTCCTCTGGATCCCACTGATAAACAGACTGTCAATAAGGGTCAAGTGGTGGCTCAGGCTCAGGATCTAGGACTTGTGTCAGCCTCCACTATGCACAAATGGCCTCGGGTAAGATGAGGTACGTGCCTGAAAGTATGTTAAACAAAGAGGGTGCAGGCAAGGTAATAATCTCACAGTGAGTTTTATCAAATATTAAATTATACTTAAGCATCTTCTTCTTATTTTTAACAATAAAATCATGTGTTACCATACTCTTATAATCTAGAAAAATAGGGGGCAGCAACTTTTCCTCTTTCTCATAATGCCTAATAGGTATCTCAAAGTGTTCAGCAAGGCGTGAAGCAAAGACGCCTCCGAAGATGGGGCCCTTTGTATGGTTCAGATTTAATCGTTTAGCAATAATAGCGCCTAAGCTGAAATTTGTATCATGAAACAAAGCATGGCGCAAAATGACAATATCAGGAGCACTAAGATTTTTCCACTGTTCCCGCGACCAATTAAGCATCTACTAGCATATATCGCAAAGTAAAGTAGAACAAGAAAATGTATACTAGTAATTCTTGCATATGAAACTTTCCTCGTTTCCCCTACAGCAATTCTATCAATAAATCCATCCACATCACTACGATGTGGTTCCTCTATGCTGCCTACAAAGGGTATCTTGCAGACCCGACAAAAATCATGGAGTGACATCTCCTTAACCTCATCATATAAGTGAAACTCCACTGAAGGTGGTGATTTCTTAGCATGGAGATAAAAATTTTGCACAAAAATATTAGTGAGTAGGAGATACTATTCGCGCTGGTCATGGAGGAAGTCGGTGAGGCCTGCATTCTCAGCCAAGTAATAAAAGTCATCGTAAATTCCGGCGGCTCTCAAGAACGCATCAGAAGGCCATTCGCATGGCCGAACCTCTGTAGTACGAGGAAGGTTGTATTTGGGCCTTTTATTCTCCTCATTCTGCTTATCCCTTGAGCTTCGCCTCGAAGGGCCCTCAACAATCTCTTCATCATTTTCTTTCTCTGAAAAATTTCTGAAATTTTTAGTGACTAAAATAAAAGTGAACCAAACTCAACAAGATTGATAGCAACTATTCCCACAAGTGCCTAGAGGCTATATCATGCATTAAAACTACTTTTCACCATATAAATTTGACATGCAAGCTCAAGAACAGGGTCACCTAAGCAGCAAAAATTTGCAATAAATAAAGCACTAGAAAAAAAACTAATTGGACAATTGGAGGAGTCACATACCGAAGAACAATCCCCCAAAACAGTTTTGTGAATGGAGCTTTGAGCAAGGAGATCAAAAATGGTAGCAAGATGAGCTAGAACACGGGTTTGAGCTATGGGATGATTTTTTCTGGAGGAAGACGAAGTGTGTGGGTGCTTGAATAAGTGGAGGGGGGCCACGTGGGGCCCACGAGGCAAGGGGCGCACCCTGTACCCTCATGGCCAAATGGTGGGTCCCCTGGTGTGTTCTCGGTGCCGGAAATTCTTAAATATTCCACAAAAAATCATATTTCATTTTTAGGACATTTGGAGAACTTTTATTTTTGGGGTATTTTCATTGCAAGGATAATTCAGAAAACATACAGAAAATACTAATTTTGCTTTATTTAATCTAAATAACATAAAGTAAAAGGTAGGTACAGAAAGTTGTGCTTTCTAACTTCATCCATCTCATGCTCATCAAAAGGAATCCACTAACAAGGTTGATCAAGTCTTGTTAACAAACTCTTTTCGAATAACATGAAACAGGAGAATTTTTGAATAACACTAAGTTACCTAAACGGGGATATGCATGTCCCCAACAATAAGAATATCATATTTCTTCTTGACAGTAGGAAGAGGGAATTCAAAACCTCCAATAGTAATCGCTGAAATTTTTCCAATAGAATTGATATTGTGGACTTGAGGTTGTTTCCTTGGAAAGTGTACTGTATGCTCATTACTATTAACATCAAAAGTGACATTGCCTTTGTTGCAATCAATAACAGCCCCTGCAGTATTCAAAAAGGGTCTACCAAGGATAATATACATACTGTCGTCCTCGGGAATATCAAAAATAACAAAGTCCGTTAAAATAGTAACGTTTGCAACCACAACAGGCACATCCTCACAAATACTGATAGGTATAGCAGTTGATTTATCGGCCATTTGCAAAGATATTTCAGTAGGTGTCAACTTATTCAAATCAAGTCTACGATATAAAGAGAGAGGCATAACACTAACACCGGCTCCAAGATCACATAAAGCAGCTTTAACATAGTTTCTTTTAATGGAGCATGGTATAGTTGGTACTCCGGGATCTCCTAGTTTCTTTGGTATTCCACCTTTAAAGGTATAATGGCAAGCATGGTGGAAATTTCAGCTTCCGGTATCTTTCTTTTATTTGTAACAATATCTTTCATATACTTAGCATAAGGATTCATTTTAAGCATATCAGTCAAATGCATACGCAAAAAATAGGTCTAATCAGTTTAGCAAAGCGCTCTCCTCATCATCCTTTTTCTTGGATGGTTTATGAGGAAAATGCATGGGTTTCTGAACCCATGGTTCTCTTTCTTTACCGTGCTTCCTAGCAACGAAGTCTCTCTTATCATAATGTTGATTCTTTGATTGTGGGTTATCAAGATCAACAGCAGGCTCAATCTCTACATCATTGTTATTGCTAGGTTGAGCATCAACATGAACATCATCGTTAATATTATCACTAGGTTCATGTTCATTACTAGATTGTGTTTCAGCATCAAAAATAGAAATATCATTGGGATTCTGAGGTGTGTTAACAACAGGTTCACTACAAGCATGCAAAGTCCTATCATTTTTCTTTTTCTTCTTCTTAGAAGGACTAGGTGCATCAACATTAGTTCTTTGAGATTCTTGCTCAACTCTCTTATGGTGGCCCTTAGGATACAAAGGTTCCTGAGTCATTTTACCCCCTCTAGTCACAACTCTAATAGCATTATCATTTTTCTAATTATTTAATTCATTGAGCAAATCATCTTGTGCTTTAAGCACTTGTTCTACTTGAGTGGTAACCATATAAGCATGTTTACTAATAAGTTTAAGGTCACCTTTAACTCTAGACATATAATCACTCATAAGCATTACGTTTCAATTGTCTACCAACATAAGCATTGAATTTTTCTTGTTTAATAATAAAATTATCAAACTCATCCAAGCATTGGATAGCAGACTTACTACGAGGAATATCACCTTCATCAAATCTATAGAGAGAATTTACCTTTACTACCTCTGTCAGGTTATTAAGACCATGTATTTCTTCAATAGGTGGTAAATTATTAACATCTTCAGCTTTAATACCCTTTTCTTTCATAGATTTCTTTGCCTCTTGCATACCTTCAGGACTGAGAAATAGAATACCCCTTTTCTTTGGAGTTGGCTTAGGAGTTGGTTCAGGAAGTGTCCAATCATTATCATTACTCAATATATTATTCAATAGCAATTCAGCTTGCTCAATAGTTCTTTCCCTGAAAACACAACCAGCACAACTATCTAGGTGGTCTTTGAAAGTATCCATTAGTCCATTATAAAAAAGTCAAGTATTTCATTTTTCTTGAGAGGATGATCAAGCAAAGCATTAAGTAATCGGAGAAGCCTCCCCCAAGCTTGTGGGAGACTCTCTTCTTCAATTTGCACAAAATTGTATATTTCCCTTAAGGCAGCTTGTTTCTTATGAGCGGGGAAATATTTAGCAGAGAAGTAATAAATCATATCCTGGGGACTACGCACACAACTAGGAGCAAGAGAATTAAACCATGTTTTAGCATCAACCTTTAATGAGAACGGAAATAACTTAAGGATATAGTAGTAACGATTTTTTTCCTCATGAGTGAATAGGGTGGCTATATCATTCAATTTAGTAAGATGTGCCACAGCAGTTTCAGATTCATAGCCATAAAAAGTATCAGATTCAACCAAAGTAATTAAACCAGGATCGACAGAGAAATCATAATCCTTATCAGAAATACAGATAGGTGAAGTATGAAAAGCAGGGACATATTTCATTCTAGCATTCAAAGACTTTTCTTTCAGCTTAGCTAACAGTTTCTTAAGATCATATCTTTCTTTGCAAGCAAAAAGGTCTCTAGCAGTTTCTTCATCCATAACATAACCCTCAGGCACATCAGGCAATTCATATATAGGGGGAGAATCTTCATCATCACTTTCATCAATATTATCTGTTTCAATAATTTCATTTTCTCTAACCCTAGCAAGTTGTTCGTCAAGAAATTCACCTAATGGCACAGTATTATCAAGCATAGAAGTAGTTTTATAATAAGCATCATGCATAGCAGAAGTGGCATCATCAATAACATGCAACATATCAGAATCAATAACAGGTGTAGGTGTCGCAAATTTACTCATAACAGAAGGTGAATCAAGTGTAGAGCTAGATGGCAGTTCCTTACCTCCCCTCGTAGTTGAGAGAAAAATCTTGGTTCTTTCATCTTTCAAGTTCCTCATAGTGATCAACAGATATAAATCCCAAGTGACTCAAAGAATAAAGCTATGCTCCCTGGCAACGGCGCCAGAAAATGGTCTTGATAACCCACAAGTATAGGGGGTCACAAAAGTTTTCGAGGGTAGAGTATTCAACCCAAATTTATTGATTCGACAGAAGGGGAGCCAAAGAATATTCTCAAGTATTAGCAGTTGAGTTGTCAATTCAACCACACCTGAAAGACTTAATATCTGCAGCAAAGTATTTAGTAGCAAAGTCGTATGGAAGTAACGGTAACGGTGGCAAAAGTAATAGTAGTAGTTTTTGTAGCAATCATAACAGTGGCAACGGAAAAGTAACTAAGCAAAGATCAATATGTGAAAAGCTCGTAGGGAATGGATCCATGATGGATAATTATGTCGGATGCGATTCCTCATGCAGCAGTTATAACATAGGGTGACACAGAACTAGCTCTAGTTCATCAATGTAATGTAGGCATGTATTCCGAATATAGTCATATGTGCTTATGGAAAAGAACTTGCATGACATCTTTTGTCCTACCCTCCCGTGGCAGCGGGGTCCTATTGGAAACTAAGGGATATTAAGGCCTCCTTTTAATAGAGTACCGGCCCAAAGCATTAACACTTAGTGAATACATTATCTCCTCAAACTACGGTCATCACCGGGAGTGATCCCGATTATTGTCACTTCGGGGTTGCCGGATCATAACTCATAGTAGGTGACTATTGACTTCCAAAATAGGATCAAGAACTCACATATATTCGTGAAAACATAATAGGTCCAAATCTGAAATCATGGCACTCGGGCCCTAGTGACAAGCATTAAGCATAGCAAAGTCATAGCAACATCAATCTTAGAACATAATGAATACTAGGGATCAAACCCTAACAAAACTAACTCGATTACATGATAAATCTCATCCAAGCCATCACCGTCCAGCAAGCCTACGATGAGATTACTCACGCACGGTAGTGAGAATCATGAAATTGGTGATGGAGGATGTTGATGATGATGATGGCGACGGATTCCCCTCTCCGAAGCCCCGAACAGACTCCAGATCAGCCCTCCCGAGGAAGATTAGAGCTTGGTTGTGGCTCCATATAGTAAAACACAATGAATCCTTCTCTCTGATTTTTTCTCCCCGAACGTGAATATATAGAGTTGGAGTTGAGGTCGGTGGAGTCCCAGGGGGCCCACAAGGTAGGGGGCGCGCCCCAGGGGGGGCGCCCTGCACCGTCATGGACAGGGTGTGGGGCCCCTGATGCTGATTCTTTCGCCAGTATTTTTTATTTATTCCAAAACGTGTCTCCGTGGATTTTCAGGTCATTCCGAGAACTTTTATTTCTGCACAAAAATAACACCATGGCAATTCTACTGAAAACAGCATCAGTCCGGGTTAGTTCCATTCAAATCATGCAAGTTAGAGTCCAAAACAAGGGCAAAAGTGTTTGGAATAGATACGTTGGAGACGTATCAACATTCCCCTATACTCGTGGGTTATCAAGACCTTTTTCTGGAGCCGTCACCGGGGAGCAATAGTGTGTGGTGAATATAGGTGGCCATTAGGCAATGGAGAAGGCCTTATGATTGATGTCAATCCAAGGAGTAGGCATCGCCATGCTACTAGGATGCACACATTGCCTTTTTAAATACACCCACTATGTTTATTAGGCCGACCCAAATAGTTAGGAGTCATATAGATTTTGGACCAACAAGGGTGTGGGAGATAGATCTGGTAGATCCCTAAGTAGGGTATCCTAGCTAGGCAATTGGGCTGGATGGTAACAAGATGCAAGGATCTACCCAGGTTCAGGATCAAACAGTGGAGATAATACCCTACTCCTGGTCTTATATATCGCGTTGGGGTGTGTACAAGGTACAGATGAATACCAAGGGATTGTATCTTGTCCATTGATGTGCCCGACCCCACCTTATATAGCATACCGCGGGTCCTAGAGTTACAGATCCTAGGCGGCTACGTCAGTGGAGGTAGAGTCCTCCACAACTTCTAAATATTCGGCTTGTACGTCAAGTCTTCTGGGGTCATTTGTATAATCTGCCATGGGCCGCGGGCCACCCAACGTGGCCCAGGATGGAACCAACCTAGGGGTCCTCAACCCGGCCCACCAGATCGGGAACAAATATGGTGAGAGACCCCTGGGGGTGAATCTTACTACAATGAAGTTCACAATCCTACTACAATAAAAAATTTAGTCCTTGCATAAGACGCATCATAACATTTTAGTAGATTGGTTTGTACCATCAAATTAATATGCCTTGCCATCTCACTTTCCCAGTGCCATTTCTAACATAAAAAGGTGAACACGAGTCAACTGGGGGATGAATCTTGTGCTACATTGTATGTTGTTGACTGTTGCCTTTTTTGCCCGTCCTAGTTGAAAACACTGATCTCAGAGATATTTTTGAAGCAACGGGCTCAAAAACAACTATTTCTCCGAGCGCAACTTCATGTGCTTGCATGAATTCCCTCCACTCGGTGCCCCGCATAACTATCTTGACATCTTCCTTCTCTAACAAGAGGGTGTATGTTCAACCATCTTTGCAATCAGTTAACCCATAATGTCTCGCGAACATATAGCAAGCAAGGAGAATCAAGCCTATTTTCTTGCAATGATAAGATTATAGAAGAAATTCGTGTGCCAGTGACGCCTGGGGGTGCACGTGAGGGGGCGATAGCCCCTGCCCCCAGTATGGATACCACGGGAATTCCCTCTTCTTTCATGGCTATGGACTGGCATTGCATGCAAACATTGGCGGCTTCCCGCTCAGTTTATTGTTGCGCTCTATTCTTGTAATGACATGTGACCCAACAATTAGTGATTGCAAGGAGAGGCTTGAGGCGGAAGCTTCAAGGACATCCCCCGTGAATGCTCATGATAAAAAAGTTGTATGTGCTTTTTTGTTAATTGTCAAAGGTGTAACTACCCACGGTTTATTAGCATTACTATTTGTCAACCCGTGCATTCGCTAGGGCTAGCATATTTAGTATATAGACCAAAATAAACTTCTACCAAGGCACAACATGATTATGGCTGTACCTATTTATGTGAGTACCCACGATAATGGATTTAGATGTATCGTAAAAGTAGAAAATGGCTATCTTATTATTTTCAATATCGGGGGCTTATGGCATGAAACACCTAAATTTAGTGTATAATTTGAAGTTTGTAAAGGAAATAATGCTATGGACATGGATTAGGAGCTCTCAGGGTGCTATGCACCCAATATAAATAGTAAAATTGAAAAATATACTAGGAAAAAAGCTGAAATTTTGAGGTATCAAACATGGCTGGGCGTTCTACTCCCATGTGAAGTTTCCTGAAGAAATGACATCCGTGGTATTCTCGGCAAAAAGGAAAAATATTGATTATACAAAAATAGGGATAATTGGTTCTACGCCCCTATTTGGGTCACACTCGACAGGTTTACCTCTAGTCTCTAAAAACACTTGTTCCCTCCCAAACCATTTTGCTCGTCTTATACTTTTACCATTTGACTGTCACTTTGAAAACTTCATAACAAATTCATACTAACTCGGAAAAATGCAAATTAGATATCAAAATGTTCAACAAAACATCACCTGTATGTGCATGTCATTTGCATCCATGACAAATGTGTTGGAAAGTCTGTAAGTGCATCTAGTGCCCCTTAGTGATTTTGGTGCATTGAAGACTTATAGGTTAGGGGACTAATGTGTTTATGAGTGTACACAGGTCTATAAGACTATGAGGAGTTTGATATTTACAGAGAAAGTCGACCCCTAACAATGAAGTTCTTCGACTGAAGACTTTGGATTTCTGAAGACTTTCTGAAGACTTTGAAAGTGAAGAAATTGGTGTGACCTTGAAGACTTGGTATTCACTCGAGGAACATGAAGCGTGAAGACTTTTGTTTTCATAGTTTCATTTTCTCTTTCTTGAGTCATAGGAAACACCGTAGTGTTAAAGGGGGTCGAGGAAATACTAAGGAAAAATTTCCATGTGATGCTCAACTCAAAATCCTACACCTACCAATCCCTTCGAGTGAAACCATTGGAAATCTCATACAGTTCAGTAATATTCTTCAGTGACTAAGACGAAGTTCTTCTGGTCTCTGAGGAATTTGTTCTGACTGAGGAGTTAGGAATTCGCTAGTGCGGATTGCCTACATAGTAACGAACATGATAGCCCTGAGGAATTTGATACTCAAATTTCTGACCGTTGTTGTGCCTGGTGCCAGCTGTCCCAAAATATCTACCCACCTAACGGTCATATCATTGAAGGGCATTTATGTCTTATCATGTTGGGCTGCTCCCTAGGCTATAAATAGCCGCCCCCTACAACCACTAGCTGGTTGGCTGCTCCGAGAGAAACTGACACTTGTCATTTGAGAGCATCCCATCCTCCGAGGACTTTGAGTGAAAATCATCAAGTGAGAAAAACCCAAACCCAAACACCTACAAACCCCAAGTGATTGAGCATCACTGAAGAGATTGATCCTGCGTGATCCGACACTTGTTACCTTTGAAGATTGTGCATCTTCTAGACGGTTGGGTGTCATGGTCTAGAGCATCCAAGAGGAATTGTGGATCATCGAGTGACCGAGTTTGTGAAGGTTCGGAAGTCACCTGAAGACTTACCACGAGTGATTGGGTGAGGTCTGTTTGACCGTAGCTCAAGGGGAATATGGTGAGGACTAAGTGTTCTGAACTACGTGTTCAGGACTGGGTGTCTGGGACTGTGTGTCCTCGGGTTTAAATACCTAGCTGCCCTAACCAAACGTACAACTGACACAGCAGTTGGAACTGGTCTACCAAATCATTGTCTTCACCAAGCTACCTGGTTCCATTTCCTCAACCCTTCCATTTCCTCAGTTATGTGTTGAGTGCTTGTTCATATCTGTTTGAAGACTTTGACTGAAGACATTCTCAATTTCCTCAGTTCAATTTCTTCAGTCTGTTTGTCTTCATCTTGTGTTTACGCTTTCCGTACTCTGTGCTTGTCTTCATTTCATCATGATGACCATGCTTGTGTTATGTTATGTTTACTTCTGAGTACTTATTCCACTGCAAGTAGTTCTTCGCTAAGGAATTTCCTCACCCTGAAATTCCTCAGTGAAGAATTCCTAAAAATCGCCTATTCACCCCCCCTCTAGTCGATATAACACACTTTCAATTGGTATCAAAGCAAGGTACTCCCTTGTTCTGTGTGATTTTGGTTTAACCACCTGGAGTTCTAGTTATGTTGACCGCAGGTATGATCAAGGTTTCTGTTGGGTGTCCTACCTTTGATGGGACGGACTACCCCTACTGGAAGAATAAGATGCGATGCATCTTGAGGCAATTGATATAGATCTCTGGTACGTTGTGGAGAATGGTGTTCCCTCTGTCACTCCCACCATCAATGTTGCTGATGCGAAGAGATTCAAGCAACTCGACTCTCAAGCGAAGAATATCATATGTGGCCATCTGAGCAAAGGACAATATGGCAGAGTGAGTGCTTTGGAGATAGCCAAGCTTATCTGGGACAGGCTGTCCAAGGTAAATGAGGGAGTCTCAACACAGCATGACTCTCGAGTTGATGTTCTTCGAAATCTCTCCAACCACTTCAAAAGACTCGACAATGAAAATGTTCAGCAAAACTTCGACCGCCTCACTGACATCTCAAATGAGCTTCAAGCACTTGGTGCCGCCTATATCACTGACCATGAGGTGGTGAAGAAATTACTGAGATTGCTTGATTCCTCATTTGACACCTTGGCATTGATGATACAAGAACGTGGAGACTATAAGTCACTTGATCCCGCTGATATCCTCGAGAGACTAAACACTCATGAGTTTCAGCTTGCTGAGAAGAGAGATCTCTATGGATCAAGTTATGGTAGATCACGAGCTCTGAAGGCCAAGGCAGTATCGGAATCTGATGGTGAAGATTCTAATAGCAGCCTTGGTGATCCTGAAGAACTGAGCCAGGAGCTAGCAATGCTCGTGAGGAAATTCCAAAAGTTCTTAAGACGTAGTCGTTTTGGTAAATCCTCAAGAGGTGGTGACTTGAGATCAGATTCCTCATCCCATGAATACAAGAAGAGACTCTGTCATAAATGCAAAAAACCTGGACACTACATTCAAGATTGTCCTCAGTGGGAAAAGGAATCAAAGAAGAAGAAGAAGAAGTACAAGGATTACAGTTCTGATGTTTCAAAGAAGAAGAAGAAATCCTCAAAGTCCTCATATCACAAGAAGAGCAGCTCCAAGAAGGCTCGAGCATTCATTGGCAAGTAAATGGACTCTGAGGCTAAATCTGAAGAAAATGAGGAAGAGGAGGAATCTGAGGAGTCAGACTCTGGTGTGGCGAGCCTAGCCCTCGCAACTGCTTTCGTCAGCAAGTCTATCTTCAACTCTGAAGAAATGGACCTCCCCAACACTACTGATGACGACGACGAGGACTACGGTCCCACCTATTGCTTCATGGCAAAAGGCTCAAAGGTACTCAAATATCCCTCCTCTGAATCTAGTGAGGATGAATCTGATGAAAACCTCAAACCCAGCTACTCTAAACTTGCTAAGATTGTTGTGAAACTGCAAAAGGCTCTTGAAAAGGTTCAAAATATGCTAGATAAAAGCGATGATATGTTGGGTGAGGAAATGGATCGCACTAAAATCTTGACTGAAAATCTTCAAAGACTCCAGTCCAAGTTTGACAATCTTCAAGGTCATCATAGCACTCTCCTATCTGATCATGAGAAGCTTTCTTATGAATTTCTTCAAAGAAAGCAAGACCTTGAGCAGTTAAGAGTGAGTTATGAAGATCTTCAGAAGGAGCGTGATTCATTACTCGCTCAATAGATCAGCGCTACTCAGGATGAATTTGTTCATCCATGTTTGAAGTGCATTGAATGTGAAACTGCTAATTCTTCACTTGAATGCTCAAATACTTCCATTACTGCAAATTCTTCAACTGCCTCTACTATCACTAATTCCTCATCTGAGGACATTGCCAGTATTACTGATGATGCAGGGCTGAAGGAATTGTATATGATAGGCATGTACAAAAGCCTCAAAGGGCATTAGGCTCTTTGTGACGTGCTTAAAAAGCAGATCCTCAATAGAAACCCTAGGAAAGAGGGTATTGCCTTTGAGAGGAAAATCAATGCTGATGGGACCTACTGGAAACCTGAGCAGTATCCCAAAACCTCATGGGTTGCTGCAAAGGGACCTTCAGTGGATCCATCTACCTTATCTGGCTTTATGTGTGAATATTCATATTCTTCTGATGAGTCATTTGACTCCAACTATAAACTGTTCAAAAATCAGAATGGTGAAGTGTTTGCTAGATATGTTGGCACTAACTATAGGAACGGTCCTCCTATGAAGAAAATCTGGGTTCCCAAAAGATGCCTTGAAAATCTTCAGGTGAATGTCATCATGACGCCACCTGTGAAGAATAGGAACCCCAGATCAAAATCTTCATATGCACCAAATTCTTCATATGGACCAAATTCTTCATATGGATCCGAGTCCTCATACGAACCAAATTCTTCATGTGGATCAAATTCCTCAAAAGGATCAAAGTTCTCATATGATTATCATCATGCTAACAACTCTGTTTCGCAGGGAAGATCTAAGGATTATGGATATGTGCATTATTCTTCAAATCATTATGTTCATAAGTCCTCAAAGAATTTCTCTGCTTTCTCTTATGCTTACCCTAACCACTCTTATGTGAAACGAAGTGGATTGGCATCTATGCCACCTTTCTCTTATGGAGCTCGTAGAATGATGAAATCTTTGCCACCCCTTCAGATGTGGGTGGTGAAGAAAAAGAACTAACCTCATATGCAGGGTCAGGTCTCCAGACGAACTTAAACGTCTGATGAATTTGCTGGAGACCTGAATATGCTTGAAAGGACGCAAGCTAATCATGAAGAAATGAATTTTCATTTCTCACGTCCTCATACTATTTTATCTATTCTATTGTTTGATGAAATTGATGTCATATTCTTCACTGATGAAGTATATGAGTTCGTAAGTTGCACTAATTCATCTGCAGGATGATCAACCCAAAGCCGCTGAGTGGGTCCTCGGTAGAGGATGTACAAATCACATGACTGGTGACAAGAGCTTATTGATGGACATTGCTTTATCTCCATCACAGCTAAAGCACATCACCTACGCTGACAAAGGCAAAAGCAAGGTATTGGGTCTAGGTAAGGTTGCAATCTCAAAGGATCGACACATGGACAAAGTCATGCTTGTTGAGTCCTTAGGGTTCAACCTCATGTCTGTCTCAATGCTTTGTGATCTTGATATGGTGGTTGTCTTTGGCAAGTATCGTTGTGTTGTTTTCATGCAAGCTGACAATTTCAAAGTCTTCAAAGGCTTTAGGAGAGGAGATTTGTATATTGTTGATTTCTCTACAGGACCACAACCTGCTACATGTCTACTTGCAAAAGCTTCAGAAGGCTGGCTATGGCATCGACAACTTGGTCATGCTTGCATGAGGAATCTGAACACGCTCGCGAAGAAGAAGCATGTCATCGGCATTGAAAATGTCAAATTCCTCAAGGATCACTTATGCGGAGCCTGTGAAGCTGGAAAGATGACTAAGGACAAGCATCCAGCGAAGACTATCATGACTACTACTCGACCATTTGAATTGCTTCACATGGATCTCTTTGGCCCCACTCACTATGCCACATTTACTAATGCTGCATCCTTATATGGCTTTGTCATTGTTGATGATTACTCTCGATATACATGGGTCCATATTATCACTTACAAAACTAAAGTGCAGGAAGTCTTCAAATGATTTTCCTCGAGGGCTTCAACCAACTTTGGTGTGAAGATCAAGCACATCAGGAGTGATAATGGAACTGAGTTCAAGAACACTGGCCTTGATGACTATCTTGATGAACTTGGTATTACTCATGAGTTATCTGCTCCTTATACTCCTCGGCAAAATGGTGTTGTGGAGCGCAAGAACAGGACTCTTGTTGAGATGCCCCGCACTATGCTTGATGAGTACAAGACGCCTCCTCGCTTCTGGCCTGAGGCAATTGATACTGCGTGCCACATCATCAACAGAGTATATCTTCACAAATTCTTCAAGAAGACTGCATATGAACTCCTCACTGACAAGAAACCCAATGTGAGTTATTTCAAAGTCTTCGGTGCTAAATGTTGGATTAGAGATCCTCATCACAGTTCTAAATTTGCACTGAAAGCACATGAAGGTTTTATGCTTGGTTATGGTAAGGACTCGCACACCTACAGAGTCTTCAACACCTGTCATCACAAGGTTGTTGAAACTGTAGATGTGCGGTTCGATGAGACTAATGGCTCGTAAAGAGAGCACCTACCTCCTGTGACAGATGAAATACCTCCCGAGGAATCTATCAACTTCAAGGCTATAGAGGATGTCATTCCTACTAAAGAATCAGCTGAAGAAGTTATTCCAGAGCATGAGGAACGTCATGCTAATGCACCTGAGGAAAATGGTGCTAAAGAAAATGCTGATCAAATTCCACAACGTCAACCCGCTCATCCTCGCGTCGCAAATGAAGTGCAAATTGAGAAAATCATCAGCGACATCAACATTCTAGGTCCTCTCACACGCTCAAGAGCTTCACATTTATCTAACTTTTGTGGGCACTTTGCTTTCGTCTCTACCACAGAGCCCACTAAGGTAGATGAAGCATTTCTGGAGCCTGAGTGGATTCAGGCCATGTAAGAAGAATTACATCAGTTCGAGCTCAACAATGTCTGGGAACTGGTCAAACGTCCAGATCCTCGCAAGCACAATATCATCGGCACAAAGTGGATCTACCGCAACAAGCAAGATGAAAATGGCCTTGTGGTGAGGAATAAAGCACGGCTTGTAGCTCAAGGCTACACACAGGTTCAAGGAATTGACTTCGATGAAACTTTTGCACCTGTTGCTAGACTTGAGGCTATTCGCATATTACTTGCTTATGCTAACCATCATGATATCACTTCATATCAAATGGATGTGAAAAGTGCATTCCTCAATGGTAAGCTTGAGGAAGAAGTATATGTTGCTCAACCCCCAGGTTTTGAAGATCCAAAGCATCCTGACAAAGTTTTCGGACTAAATAAGGCCCTCTATGGCCTCAAGCAGGCCCCACGGGCGTGGTATGATACTTTAAAGGAATTCCTCGTGAAGAAAGGCTTCAAACCCGGTTCACTCAACCATACTCTTTTCACTAAATCTTATGATGGTGAACTATTTGTGTGCCAAATATATGTTGATGATATTATCTTTGGCTGTACTGACCAACGTTATACTGATGAATTTGGTTATATGATGAGGGAGGAATATGAATTGTCTATGATGGGAGAATTGAAATTCTTCCTAGGTCTTCAAATTCATCAACAATGCAATGGCATATTCATATCTCAGGAGAAATACCTCAAGGATGTACTGAGGAAATTCAGCATGCAAGATTGCAAAGGCGTCAAAATTCCTATGCCCACAAATGGACATCTATGCACTGATGAAAATGGTATTGACTTCGATCAAAAGGTATACCGCTCCATGATTGGTTCTTTATTGTACTTATGTGCATCTAGGCCAGATATAATGCTTAGTGTTTGCATGTGTGCCCGATTTCAAGGTACACCGAAGGAATCACACCATAAGGCTGTGAAACATATTCTTCGATATTAGCTCACACACCAACACATGGATTATGGTACCCCAAGGGCTCGGCGTTTGATCTCATTGGATATTCTGACTCTGACTATGCTGGTGATCGTGTGGACCGCAAGTCAACATCTGGTACATGTCATTTCCTCAGACGACTTTGGTCTGTTGGTCCTCGAAGAAACAGAACCGCGTATCTCTGTCTACTGCTGAAGCTGAGTACATTGCTGCTGGTTCTTATTGTGCTCAATTTCTATGGATGAAGCAAACTCTCAAGGACTACGGCGTCAACGTGAAGAATGTGCCTCTCTTCTGTGACAATGAGAGTGCCATCAAGATTGCTCACAACCCAGTTCAGCACTCGAAGACAAAGCATATTCAGATTCGTCATCATTTTCTTTGTGATCATGTGTTGAAGGGCGGCATTTCTATTGAGCATGTGAAGACTGAAGAACAGCTAGCCGATATCTTCACAAAGCCCTTGGATGAGAAGAGATTTAGCAAGTTGCGGTGTGAGCTAAATATCTTAGAATCTTCGAATGTTCTTTGAAAAGGACACTCATCCTAACACTTATGCAAAATTGATAACTTAGATGTGCAACACATGAAGAAACGTTTTTCTTCAATCAATGAAGACTAACACTCTAAGTGTGAAGAAATTAACGAAGAATTTGATTCTCAGAACCCTACGACAATTGTACGTGGTGTCTAAACTCATCATTCTTATACGGTGGGTCACGCCACCACCAAAAGTTGAAAATCTTCAATTGAGCTTTTCCTCAGTTCTTTGAAAATTCTCAGTTGTTTTTCAACTTTGCATTGTCTTCACTGTTTCCGACGTTTTTCTTCATTGGCTATATATATATGATTTTATGTCCTCTACAGCTTTCACTTATGGCAAATTCCTCAAGTTGCTTTTTCTACTAAGTGAATGTGATCAGACCCTACCCCCTCTATGCTAAACTCAACCCATTCTATTCACAAATTCTTCATGTGCGTTCTATTTGAAACTAGTTCAAAATCTTCACTATGTCCTTGTCAGCTGAAGAAATTGCGAATGGAACTTTAAAACCTATCTTATCTAAATTTTCGGCTTTGCTGCTCAACCCGTTCCACATCCCACGACAACACGTATCCATTCACCCACGATCTCCACTTCTCAGTACGTGGGTGACACATGTAAAGCGAATGAGAAGGGTCAGGGGCATGTTCGTCTGAATTCTTCGGGCGAACAGTTTTTCACCATGGCTATAAATACCCCCTCCCCTTCCTCACTTCTCTTTTACTCCGCTCGACCTCACTCCAGCTCGAGCTTCTCAAACCCTAGCGCCGCGGCTACTTCATCGCCGCCGGTGAGGAAGAGCTTCACTGCCTCGACCTCGTCACCATCGTACTCACGCCGGCCGCGGATTTCTTCATTCCGCCACCGTCGTAGCTGTCTTCCTCTACCGAGTTAGGGCGTGGAAGATCTGCACTGACGAACTTCACATCTCCACTTCCCAGTTCGTCGTGTTCTTCGTACAGGGTAATTAAAAGTTACTTTTACTGCCCTCTTTGATTCAAATGATGTAGCGACCAGACCTCAAACAGTCTGATCTCTGTGCTCCGGTGTCATCCCTGGATCAGTAATGCTGACACCACACAGTACTCGGAGGATTTATAGCAGAGTAGCAATCACACACTTATTACATCGAGTGTCTCAAAAGAGAACTTATTACAATAAATATGGCTTAAGGCCATCTAATTACGATAACAGCGGAAGGCTTAGAACATAAGTGAGTCCATCAACTCCAACGGCATCACTGAGTATAGAACCACGACCTAAAACTCCTTAATCGTCGTCTGAAAAGTCTGCAACATTAACGTTGCAGCCCAAAAACGGGTCAGCACATGGAATATGCTGGCAAGGTAACACATAGAGTAATGGAATGCAACAGCTATACTATATGCATATTTGGCTGGTGGAAAGCTCTATGGTTACAGTTTTGCATAAAGCCAATTTTTCCCTACTTCAAAAGGAATAAATTTAATTACTATCATGGTGGTTGTTAAACATTGAGAATGGTTGACAGCATTCTCAATCCCAATTAAGCATCATCATTAACCCAACAATATTAGTTTTAGAGTAACATGTTGAGATTCACATGATAATCCAGATACTAGATACTCAAGATGTCCATAACCGGGGACACGGCTAATCATGATTAGTTTGTTACACTTTGCAGAGGTTTGCCCACATTTCCCCACAAGACTCGATCGCCTCCATTGGATTTCTCGCACTACATGGTGTTTGAGAAACGGATGACCGAGACACAGTCTTTCAGAAGCGCTAGCACCTTACGATGGATAGACCGGTACACCTACTTTCTCCTACATCTTCTAGTCTACCCTGTAAGAGTTCGCACGACTTAATCAACTATGCCAGAGCCCATAATGGCTTGTGGCTGCACACGGAAGTTTCTAGTTTGAAAAATCTCATGATCCCTTTGAGTCTGGGTGGCGGTCCAAAAGAAAACAGGCATGTCCTAGAATACCCAGGTGCCTCAATCCACCCAGATGTGTATTTAAGTTGCCACCTTAGACAAACCATTAATTATCAATCTCACGCCTGTCATGGATTTCACTCACCCAATCCACGTCTACTAGCATAGCATGGCATAATAAGCAAACGTAGAAGTAACTCCCAAAGGTTTGATAATAAACAGGTAATAGGTACTACCTCATCTACTTCCCATCCCATAGTTTAATTAGATCCTAATCATGCAATGTGTGAAGATTGATCTAATGCAAAAAAAACTGGGTTGTAGAAAAGGTATGATCAAAGTGTTACTTGCCTTGCTGATGATCCGTGAAACCTAACGATTCGAAGTAACAGGCGGCGCACTCCGGGTACTCTATCGCAGGCAAACAAACAAGCATACAATAAGTACTCATCTAATGCATAGGTAAAACTCAAATAAGAGATCTAACCAGAAGGTTCAACTTAAGAACTCCGATTGGCAAAAGAATCAAATCAAACGAAGCAAAGAAAGTCAAACGGCGAAAGAAAACAACTTCGTTCTAGTAATCTTTACCTAAGTCAAATTTTACAGTAGCAAAAACTTGTTTAAGTTGATTATTCGGATAGAGGGTTTCGAGACGAAACTCCAGGCGCTTGAATCGCCTGATTCCGATAAACGAGCGAAAGGTTAAACTAAAACGAAAATCGGATCAGAAATCACGATCAGAAAATAACCGCAGAAAAATCCGACGAAAAAGAAAAACGACGAACGGAATTTTTTTTTAAACGGCACGGATTTCGAGATGCGGCGAACCTCGGGCGACGCGCGGCTCCGGCGGATCGGTGGCGGGGCGGCAGCGGCGGCGGGGCTGGGGCTAGGCGCGGCTAGGGTTTCGGGGCGGCTGGGCCTTCGGGCTGGCTTGCCCCGGCTTATAAAGGCCCCGGCCAGGCGGAGTCCTGGCCGAGTACGGCCCAAAGTCGGTTGCGTTTTTTTTAAATAATTACGCTCGGAAGAAAAAAAATAAAAAGAAATACTAAACGGACTCCAAAAATCCCGAAATAAATTTTCCCGGACTTCTAAAATCAAGCCCGACAAAGTGAACATTTATTTGGGCCCTAAATGCAATTTTTAAAAATGCGCATTTTTCCTAATTCAAATAAAAACAACAAAAAAAACTCCGAAATAAAAATATTTGATTTTTTTATTAAATCCTCAATATTCTATATTTTGGGAAAGTCATTTTATTCCCTCTCTCATATTTTTGTAATAGAAATAATTGATGATAAAATAAATAAAATCAAATGATCCTATTCTCAAAATTTGAGAAAAACTCAAATATGAAAATAACGAAATCCCCAACTCTCTCCGTGGGTCCTTGAGTTGCTTAGAATTTTCTAGGATCAAAACCCAAAGCAAATAAAATATGATATGCATGATGATCTAATGTATAACATTCCAAATTGAAAATTTGGGATGTTACAAACCTACCCCCCCTTAAGATGAATCTCGCCCTCGAGATTCGGGTTGGCTAGAAAATAGGTGAGGGTGGTCTTTGAGCAAATCTTCCTCTCGTTCCCAGGTGGCTTCATCCTCCGTGTGGTGGCCCCACTGAACCTTGCAAAACTTGATAACTTTGCTGCGAGTAACTCGGCTGGCAAACTCGAGGATCTTAACTGGTTTCTCCTCGTAGGTCAAATCGTTATCCAACTGAATAGTTTCCAAAGGCACTGTGTCTCTCAATGGTATGTCAGCCATCTCCGCGTGACACTTCTTTAACTGGGAAACGTGGAACACATCATGAACTCCTGACAATCCTTCGGGCAATTTCAACTTGTAGACCACTTCTCCCATACGCTCCAAAATTCGATATGGTCCTACAAATCGTGGCGCTAACTTCCCTTTAACTCCAAAACGCTTTGTTCCCGGAAGTGGAGATACTCGAAGATAAGCTCTGTCTCCAACTTCGTAAACTGTCTCCTTGCGTTTAGAATCTGCATAACTCTTCTGTCTGGACTGGGCTACCTTGAGCCTATCGCGAATCAACTTCACTTTCTGTTTAGACTCCTTAATCAAGTCAGGTCCAAACAACTAGCGGTCTCCGACTTCGTCCCACGACAGCGGTGTCCTGCACCTTCTTCCGTACAAAGCTTCGAAAGGGGCCATCTTCAAACTGGTTTGGTAACTGTTGTTGTAAGAGAACTCTGCATATGGCAAATTATCGTCCCAACTAGATCCATAATCTAGCGCACAAGCTCTCAGCATATCCTCCAAAATCTGATTGACTCTCTCGGTCTGTCCATCTATCTGCGGATGAAAAGCTGTACTGAATTCTAGCCTGGTTCCCAAAGTTTCGTGCAACTGCTTCCAGAACTTTGAGGTAAACTGGGTTCCTCTATCTGATATGATACTCCTCGGAACTCCATGCAGACATACGATCCTGGTCATGTATATCTTTGCCAACTTAGCACTGGTATAATTGGTCTTTACTGGGATGAAATGAGCTACTTTCGTCAATCGATCGACTACAACCCAAATCGAGTCATAGCCTGAACGAGTCCTGGGCAATCCCGTGATAAAATCCATGCCTAACTTATCCCACTTCCATTCGGGTATCGGCAATGGTTGTAACAATCCTGCTGGCTTCTGATGCTCTGCCTTTACTCTCTGGCATACATCACAAACTTCTACATACTCTGCTATTTCTTTCTTCATTCCGGTCCACCAGAAAATATCCTTCAAATCCAGATACATCTTGGTATTCCCTGGGTGAATCGAATAGGGTGAATCATGGGCCTCTTGCAGAATTAACTTCCTGATATCCGGGTCATTGGGCACATAGACACGGTCTTCAAACCATAGGGTATCGTGCTCATCCTCACGAAATCCTTTAGCTTTTCCTTCTTTCATTTTCTCCTTTATGGAAGCAATCTCCTTGTCAGTCTTCTGAGCTTCCCTGATTCTGTCCATCAAAGTTGACTGAATCTCCAACGCTGCTACATAGCCTCTCGGAACTATTTCCAAACATAGTTCACGAAGATTTTCTGCTAACTCCTTGGGTATTTCTCCCGTCATTAACGTATTGACATGGCTCTTGCGGCTTAATGCATCAGCTACTACATTAGCCTTCCCGGGATGATAATGCAATCTCATATCATAATCCTTGATGAGCTCCAACCATCTCCTTTGTCTGAGGTTCAACTCCTTCTGTGTGAAAATGTACTTCAAACTCTTATGATCCGTGTACACCTCACAATGATTTCCGATGAGGAAATGTCTCCATGTCTTCAAGGCATGCACTACGGCTGCTAACTCCAAATCATGCGTAGCATAATTCAACTCATGGGGCTTTAGTTGTCTTGAGGCATATGAAACAACTCTCCCTTCCTGCATAAGCACTGCTCCACGTCCTCGACGTGAAGCGTCGCAATACACCTCATAATCCTTGGTCTGATTTGGCAAAATCAACACTGGTGAGGTAACCAAGCGTTTCTTCAACTCCTGGAAACTAGCCTCACACTGCTCAGTCCATTTGAACTTGGTATCTTTCTTCAACAACTCCATCATAGGCTTCGAAATCTTTGAAAAAAATTCAATAAACCTCCGGTAGTATCCTGCGAGTCCAAGAAAACTCCGGATCTCTCCAACGGTAGTTGGGGCTTCCCACTTGGTCACGGTATCAACTTTAGTGGGATCAACAGCTATACCGTCTCCAGGTATAACGTGTCCGAGGAATCCTACTTCCTTCAACCAAAACTCACATTTGCTGAACTTGGCATATAATTGGTGTTCTCTGAGCTTTCCAAGTACCAAACGCAAATGCTCCTTATGTTCCTCTTCATTCTTTGAATAAACCAGGATATCATCAATGAACACTACGACGAACTTATCCAAAAACTCCATAAACACTTTGTTCATCATGTTCATAAAATAGGCAGGCGCGTTAGTCAGACCAAATGACATAACGGTATACTCATACAGCCCATACCTGGTGGTAAAAGCTGTCTTCGGAATATCCTGTTCTCGAATCTTCAACTGGTGGTACCCTGATCGCAAATCGATCTTGGAAAACACTTTAGCTCCTTGCAATTGATCAAACAGATCATTGATCATTGGTAGCGGGTACTTGTTCTTGATTGTTACTTCATTCAATCCTCGATAATCAACAACCATCCTTAAAGATCCATCCTTCTTCTCTACTAATAGTACTGGTGATCCCCAAGGTGAAAAACTTGGGCAAATGTAACCTTTATCCAGTAACTCAATCTGTTTCTTAATTTCCACCAAATCCTTTGCTGGCATCCTATATGGTCTCTTTGATATTGGCCCTGTGCCTGGCAATAGCTCAATCAAGAACTCAATATCTCTATCCGGTGGCATGCCTGGCAACTCCTTTGGAAATACATCAGGGAATTCCCTTACCACTGGTACTTCCTCCTGCACAACTCCTGTTAATGAATTTACTTGTGTCTTGTTTGGCGCATGTCGGGATACATACTTGATCCTTCTTCCTTCTGGGGTGGTAAGCAAATTGACTTACTAGCACAATCGATGTTTCCTCCATACATCGACAGCCAATCCATACCAAGAATCACATCCAGACCTTGGGATTCCAGAATAATTAAATCTGTTGGGAAAACATGTCGTCCTATACTTAATGGCACTTGAAAACATCCTTGACTGCCATGTACTCTGCTCCTGGTGAGCTTACTAGCATAGGTGTTTTGAGAACCCTAGTGGGTAGGCTATACTTTTCCACAAATCCCCTTGATATGTATGAATGCGATGCTCCAATATCAAAAAGAACGAGTGCAGTAAATGACTTAACCAAAAATTTACCTATTACTGCATCGGGCTGAGCTTCAACCTCCTCCACATTAACGTGGTTCACCTGTCCCCTGTTGAAAGGGTTCGGCTTCTTTCCAGAGCTTCCATTGCCGTTTTGGCCTTCAGGACATTCATTGGCATAATGTCCGGTCTTGGAACACTTGAAACAGGTGACTTGACTCAGATCTCTCTTGGCTGGGGTTGATGGGGTGTTGCGGTTCTGGCCATTGCTTCCTCCATTCCCATTACCATTCTTGGTGCCATTGTGATTGTGCGAGCTACCTACTCCATGGGTATGCTGAAAAAACGTGGCTTCTGCTGAGCTCCTGAATTATACTTTCCTTGTCCATACTTCCTCTTGCGGTTCTCAATTTGCTGCTGCTTCCCTTCAATCATAAGAGCACGATCTACCAACTCCTGGTAGTTGTTGAAGGTGGCTACCATCAACTGCATACTCAACTCATCATTCAGTCCTTCCAGGAACTTCTCCTGCTTAGCTGCATCCGTAGCAACGTCATCTGGGGCATAACGTGCTAGCTTACTAAACTCCTCCACATACTGGCCAACTGTCCGTCCTCCTTGGCGCAAGTTACGAAACTCACGCTTCTTCATGGCCATTGCTCCTGCTGAAACATGGGCAGTACGGAAAGCCTGCTGAAATTGATCCCATGTGACAGTGTCGACTGGAAAGGTGGCTGTGAAATTCTCCCACCATGATGTTGCGGGTCCTTCTAACTGATGTGCGGCAAACTTAACCTTCTCCACATCTGTGCATCCTGCTGTGGTCAACTCCCTAGCTGTCTTGCGGAGCCAATCATCTGCTACTATCAGCTCGGTGCTACTGGAAAACACCGGCGGATTCAGCCTAAGAAAACGGGCTAAGTGGTCAACAGGTGGTGGTGGTGGTGGTGGGTTGTTGTTGTTGTTGTTCCCCTGATTCTGGACTAGCAACTGCATCAAGGTGTTCTGCTGCTGGATCAACTGGGTGAGCTCCGGCAGGAAGGCAAATCCGGGGTCACATCTCGGAGGCATCTGAGGGTTTAGAAAAGATGAGATATAAGAATAGAGGGGGTCTAAAGAGAAAACACTACCCATATGCACATGAGGCAAAAGCAAACAATTCACTTCATTCAAACAAACAAAGGCATACAATCGATCTAACTATCGCAAAGTGCTCGGACTACTATATTTACATGGTGGACTACTACTACTGATGAGGTGGTCTACTAGAAATATTCTACGGTTGTAGACTCCATGATATCTGCTCCTGCTTCATCAACATAGTCATCATCGCTACTATCTGCTTCCGAGTCGGTGCCGTCGATGATGATGTAGTCTTCCAGGCTAATCTCCTTGGGTTCTTCGTCTTCATCTACTGGTGTCGGGCCTCCCATAAATACTGCTAGCTTCATAGTTAGGTCGGCATTCTTATCCACCAATACTTCAATTTCTTCTTCATAATCTTCACATGTAGCCTTGAGTTCTTCCTCCAGTTCCTTGATTCTAGTCTTAGCCTTCTTCAGATCTATCATGTCGGCGCACATCTGATTCTCCTATCGTCGAATGTGCTGATTTAACTCCTGAATAAAAGCTGCAATTGATCTATCTTTCCTGGTGTTAATCATCTCCCAGTGTTCATCTCGGCGCCTGCAAATCTGGTAGATAGTATCCTTGAGATCCTTGTGGTAGACTTCTCCAATGCGTCCCATGGCGATGTGAGCTGCCATGCTCTTTCCTAGACTCCAAGTTGGTGCATCAAAAGAAAACTCTATGGGCTCAGTGACTGGCATGAACGTCCTTCCTGGGATTTGAACTTGAATCATCCAGTGCTCTTCTTCAGGTAAAGTGGCGTTGTAGGTTCCCGTGAAGCTTGGTACTCCTATGTTCAGGTATCTAGTGACTTCCTTCAAGTGGCGTCCAAAGGGTGTATCTTCATCCGGTTGGGTGAACTTGTTCCTTGCGCCCGCCATCCTAAAGAGTAGAAAAGATGAGAGGTCAGAAGAGAAGAGAGTGAGTAGTGATCTAGGTCTTTAGCTTAGTGGTCGTGTCCTACAGTCAGCGTGTGCTCTGATACCATCTCTGTAGTGACCAGACCTCAAAAAGTCTGATCTTTGTGCTCCGGTGTCATCCCTGGATCAGTAATGCTAACACCACACAGTACTCGGAGGATTTATAGCAGTGTAGCAATCACACACTTATTACATTGAGTGTCTCAAAAGAGAACTTATTACAATAAATATGGCTTAAGGCCATCTAATTACGATAACAGTGGAAGGCTTAGAACATAAGTGAGTCCATCAACTCCAACAGCATCACTGAGTATAGAACCACGACCTAAAACTCCTTAATCGTCGTCTGAAAAGTCCGCAACATTAACGTTGCAGCCCGAAAACGGGTCAGCACATGGAATATGCTGGCAAGGTAACACATAGAGAGTAATGGAATGCAACAGCTATACTATATGCATATTTGGCTGGTGGAAAGCTCTATGGTTACAGTTTTGCATAAAGCCAATTTTTCCCTACTTCAAAAGGAATAAATTTAATTACTATCATGGTGGTTGTTAAACATTGAGAATGGTTGACAGCATTCTCAATCCCAATTAAGCATCATCATTAACCCAACAATATTAGTTTTAGAGTAACATGTTGAGATTCACATGATAATCCAGATACTAGATACTCAAGATGTCCATAACCGGGGACACGGCTAATCATGATTAGTTTGTTACACTCTGCAGAGGTTTGCGCACTTTTCCCCACAAGACTCGATCGCCTCCATTGGATTTCTCGCACTACATGGTGTTTGAGAAACGGATGACCGAGACATAGTCTTTCAGAAGCGCTAGCACCTTACGATGGATAGACCGGTACACCTACTTTCTCCTACATCTGCTAGTCTACCCTGTAAGAGTTCGCACGACTTAATCAACTATGCCAGAGCCCATAATGGCTTGTGGCTGCACACGGAAGTTTCTAGTTTGAAAAATCTCATGATCCCTTTGAGTCTGGGTGGCGGTCCAAAAGAAAACAGGCATGTCCTGGAATACCCAGGTGCCTCAATCCACCCAGATGTGTATTTAAGTTGCCACCTTAGATAAACCATTAATTATCAATCTCACATCTGTCATGGATTTCACTCACCCAATCCACGTCTACTAGCATAGCATGGCATAATAAGCAAACGTAGAAGTAACTCCCAAAGGTTTGATAATAAACAGGTAATAGGTACTACCTCATCTACTTCCCATCCCATAGTTTAATTAGATCCTAATCATGCAATGTGTGAAGATTTATCTAATGCAAAAAAAACTGGGTTGTAGAAAAGGTATGATCAAAGTGTTACTTGCCTTGCTGATGATCTGTGAAACCTAACGATTTGAAGTAACAGGCGGCGCACTCCGGGTACTCTATCGCAGGCAAACAAACAAGCATACAATAAGTACTCATCTAATGCACAGGTAAAACTCAAATAAGAGATCTAACCAGAAGGTTCCACTTAAGAACTCCGGTTGGCAAAAGAATCAAATCGAACGAAGCAAAGAAAGTCAAACGGCGAAAGAAAACAACTTCGTTCTAGTAATCTAAACCTAAGTCAAATTTTACAGTAGCAAAAACTTGTTTAATTTAATTATTCGGATAGAGGGTTTCGAGACAAAACTCCAGGCGCTTGAATCGCCTGATTCCGATAAACGAGCGAAAAGTTAAACTAAAACGAAAATCAGATCAGAAATCGCGATCAGAAAATAAACGCGGAAAAATCTGACGAAAAAGAAAAACGACGAACGGAAAAAAATTTAAAAAAAATGGCACGGATTTCGAGGTGCGGCGAACCTCGGGCGACGCACGGCTCCGGCGGATCGGCGGCGGGGCGGCGGCGGCCGCGGCTGGCGGGGCGGCAGCGGCCGCGGCTGGCGGCGGCGGGGCTGGGGCTGGGCGCGGCTAGGGTTTCGGGGCGGCTGGGCCTTCGGGCTGGCTTGCCCCGGCTTATAAAGGCCCCGGCCAGGCGGAGTCCTGGCCGAGTACGGCCCAAAGTCGGTTGCGTTTTGTTTTTAAATAATTACGCTCGGAAGAAAAAAATAAAAAGAAATACTAAACGGACTCCAAAAATCCCGAAATAAATTTTCCCGGGCTTCTAAAATCAAGCCCGACAAAGTGAACATTTATTTGGGCCCTAAATGCAATTTTGAAAAACGCGCATTTTTCCTAATTCAAATAAAAACAACAAAAAAAAACTCTGAAATAAAACTATTTGATTTTTTTATTAAATCCTCAATATTTCTATATTTTGGGAAAGTCATTTTATTCCCTCTCTCATATTTTTGTAATAGAAATAATTGATGATAAAATTATTAAAATCAAATGATCCTATTCTCAAAATTTGAGAAAAACTCAAATATGAAAATAACGAAATCCCCAACTCTCTCCGTGGGTCCTTGAGTTGCTTAGAATTTTCTAGGATCAAAACCCAAAGCAAATAAAATATGATATGCATGATGATCTAATGTATAACATTCCAAATTGAAAATTTGGGATGTTACAAATGATTTCTACAAAATCCTCAAAGGTGTTTTCTTTATATCTTCACACACTAAAACACCTCACATGTCATATGTTCTTGATTCGTTTCTCTAAGCTATGTTTTTCTTCAAGATTCCTCAAATGTGTGCATTTTCGATCTATACATCTCTGGAACCTAAGACAAAGAATGCATAGTGAAATTCTTCAAGACTCATCTGGTCAAATTCCTCAAACTTGTTCTTTTTGAAAAACCCCTGAGAACGCATATGACCTCTCCAAATTCCTCGCAACTATATTCTGTTCACAGGTACTCATGTCAGCTGCTGAATCACTAGGTTCTCATCAACTTAACTCATTTGCAGCGTTCCTCGAAGAAAAGTTGCATACATCTTTAGAGAATTCCATTGTTCAAATTCCTCAACTGAAGAAAATGACTGACGGTAAGAAGCCACAGAAAGGAGGAAAGAGGCTTGAGGTCAATACTTCTTTTGAGATCCCTGATGACATATACAAGGACTATTGCACTCCTGATGAGGCCACTCATGGAAAGGAAACCAAGAATGAGCGCAAAGTGCACATCCAAAGAATAGAGAGGAGATGGGCAAGAGAGTGGAGAGAGTACAGATATTTTACTCCAAAATACATGAAGAAATTCGCTCTAAATCCTCCATGCCCAAGACCTCCGTTGGCACTTGGCCAAGAAGCAGATCCCACCAGCCTCAAGTGCGGTGAGGATTATCCTGATGAATGGTCCAAGCGCCAGGCCAAGTTGGCCAGACAAGCAAGAGAAGCAGTGAGGAAATTCAACGAAGACTCTGCTGCTGCTGCTGCCACTGCTGAGGCCTCTGCAAGCAAGCCAAAGAAGGTCATGCCAAAGAAGCCTTCTCACAAGCCAAGTGCTTCTCCCTCAATGCCCTCACGGCCAAGTTCCTCAGCTATGCCCTCACGGCCAGATCCTCAAAGCCCTCACGGCAAATTCCTCACGATGCTCCTGCTCCTTCAAAATCCTCAGCTCCTCTGCTCAAGTCCTCAACTGCTCCGACAAAATCCTAAGCACCTGCGCATCTCGCCACATGCCAAAGGACGAAGGGAATTTCTATTGCCTCAGGAGCATCTGCTAGTTCCTCAGCACCACTGCATTCTTCAACTGGTCGCACTCTGTTGAAGACCAAGGCAACTGCTGGACGAGGCTCTCGACCAAGTCCTCAGAAGAAGCAGGTCGCTTTTCAAGTACCATCAGATGAAGACGAAGCTGATGATGAGGAACTTGCTAAAATCATCAGAGACAGGCAAGTCAAGGTCGCTAGAGCCAAGGGCACAAGTGTGCCTCTACTTTTGGATCCAAAGTTGATCCTTGAGTACATTGACCTATGGTACAAGGACCCAAATACTCCTATGCCTGATTTCAAGCTAACTCCTGGCCAAAGTCATATGTTGACTCACTTCATACAAGAAGAGAAATGGAAGTTTGTAAAGGCCAGGCAAATCAAGAAGGCGCAATACAAAAAGGAGCGCTTCCTAAAGAAGAACGTTGTCTCTATGACAACTGAAGAGCTTGTCACAATTCAATCAGAGATCAAGAAACTCAATGATGAATTTGACGCATACCACGCTGACTGGCTTGGAGCCAAAGTTCGGTTTGTGAAGTTGACTGAAAAGTTCACTTCAACTGTTGCAGCCCCAACGCAACATGAAATTCCTCAAGCTGAAGCATCTGCTCAGCCGACTGAAGAAAATGACAGCGCCGCTGATGACAATCAGGCTACTGAAGAAAATGCTAATTCCAGGGCTGATGACTGCATTCCAGCCACTGATGAAATTGCCAGGGCATCCACTAGTGGTGCGCCTGAAGAAAATGAAGAAGTCAGGGCAACTGCCTCAGTTGTGCCTGAAGAAATTCAACCAAATTCCTCTGCTCCTCCTACGCCTACCCCAACTCTGATCCTTCCATCTGCATCAGATGTGAAGAAGACTAAGGCTGCAGAGCATGCAGCAGTGAAGAAAAGGAAGGCATCAACTGCATCAGATTCTTCAGCTCAGAAGAAGATGAAGTCTTTGACCAGCTTGTTTGCAAACCCAATTGATGTTCTTCCTATCTCAACCATGCCATCAAAGGACCTTGTTCCTTTTGATGAAGAATATGAGATTCCAAGTGAATCCGATGACGACATTCCTTCTGCTGCTTCGTCAGAGCAGATGGATGAAGAAATTGAAGTGGATACAATCCCTTCAACACTAGTTGTCTCCTCGCCTATGCCTCAGTTTACTGCTGAAGAGGCCGGCATTGAAGAAATGGAAGATGAATATGTGGACATTGGCTGTACCACACCCGTGCTAAGTGATGATTTTTGGGAAAGTCAGCACCCCAACTCTCCACTCTTCACACCATTGCAACAAATTCCTCAGTCCCCAGTAACTACTGTACAAATGGGATCTGATGAACCACATGCCACACCGTCTGTCCATGAAGAAATTCCAGCCACTAGTGCTGAAGAACATGTAAATGAAGAATTGAAGTCCCAGGCTACCACTGAAGAAGCACCTGAAATTGCTCATCCTGTGGAACCTGAGATCGAGATCCCGGAGGTTGTGATGCAATTGACTGACACTCCTCACCCTAAGCCAAAGGATCCATTCTCAAAGAAGCAGAAATTCAAGGCTGATGATTTCTTCGGTGAGCACGTGTTCTTCACTGACTACAACCCTTATGATTCTGCTCGTCTTAGAAGGAAGCACTTCTGGACTGCCAGCCAGGCCAACTTCTATTCTTCACTGCTTTTCAACAAGGACAAAATCTTCTACCATGAGCATATTCCTCATGTGGACATGGAATCATTGCCTTGTTTCACTCCTGTGCTCAATGTGCTTCATGACACAGGCCTCCTCAACTTTTGCACTGACATTGTTGATTGGAATCAAGAGCTCATTCTTTAGTTCTACGCTACACTGCATATCACAGGTGATCCTGAAGATATCAACACCTGGGTCTTGGACTGGATGACCGATAATACTCACTATAAGGCACCGGCCTCTAAATTGCTTCACGCCCTGCCCATCAGTCCATCCAGTGAAGGAGCTCGCTGCCTGTACCAAGAATCTGAACTCACTGCTCATTACATGCAAGTGTTAATGAAGCCTCTGAAGCCCGGTCAAGCCCCAAGGACCAAATTCCTCGTAAAGGATTTACTCTATGTGCCCAGAACCGTCTATCACATTCTGACGAGGACAATGAGTCCCATCAAAGGCCACGACTCATCTGATGAGGAAATAGTTGGCATCATGAAGAATCTTCTAACATCATTCATAGCATTCCTATCAACTATCACGATTTCTTCATGAGGACTCTGGTAAATGCTGCACTTTCTCCGTTTGAGCTGAAGCCTTATGCACCTTGGATTATGAGATTCCTCAGGACAAGGTCTTCACTCAACTTCAAGGCTGATTTTCAGAATCACCTCAGCTACTTGCCCCCGATTGAAGTCCTCAAGCAGACTTTTTCTTCAACTGATGAAAAAGGCAAGGCTCCTACTGTCATTGATGAAGGTATTCGTCCATTGGATGGTCAGTTTCGCAAAGCTACATCTTATTCCACAAATGATGACTCTGCCACTCATGATTCTGTTGCCCATGCCTCCAAGCCAAATCCTCAAGCCACTGCTCCTCGTGTGATGACTGACCGTGAGCTTCTGCTTAGTCTTCACCAGAAGGTGGATCGAAACCATAAATGGGTTAAGCGTCAGTTTGGTTCATTTCTTCACAACATGACTACTACACAAAATGCAGTGAACAAAAACCACTACTACCTCCATGAGGTTTTCGGTCGCACCTGGGCTATTCTGTCCCATGTCTATAGTGAAGAAGATCTGAAGAAAATGGGTCTCAAGGAAGATTTTGACTGGTCTGCACCTCCACCGAAGAAATTCAAGAAGGTCAAGGTCCCTTCCTTGGTGGCCAGCTCTTATTCTTCATCGCGCGACACCGATGAGCATGAAGACTTGGACGACACTGCGGCAGGCCCTACATCAACAAAAGACCCCAACAACGCTAGCGCTCCTTCATCAACTTGACATTCTTCAGGGGCGTTAGTCCTCATTTTCGATCCTTTTGGTCATTTGATGACAAAGGGGGAGAAATTTGAGTTAGTCTTCAAGCGGGTCTATCTTATATGGGCATTTTTTTTGCTAAGTTACAACTCTCGTTCTTTTGAAACTTTATTGGATCGAGTTGTAAACTTAAACCCGATGGTGCTCTGATACTTTTGATGTGTTTTTCTGCATGCTTATTCCTCATATATGTTAATGCACGCATGTTGAATTACTCAGTCACCATATTTCATCATGCATTTCAAATTCTTCATATTATGTCAAATGCGTGTATGAATTACAAGATATAGGGAGAGATCTCCATGATTCTATTCTTCAAAGTGTGCAATGCTTCAAAAGCAAATTTCTCACTATGCACATCTTCATGGGGAGTTCTTCTATATCTTGCAATCAAATTCCTCAATATCAGTATTTACACTTCATATGTTTATCCCCGTTGAAAACTTAACCTATATTGTCATCAATCGCCAAAAAGGGGGAGATTGTAAGTGCATCTAGTGCCCCTTAGTGATTTTGGTGTATTGAAGACTTATAGGTTAAGGGACTAATGTGTTTATGAGTGTACACAGGTCTATAAGACTATGAGGAGTTTGATATTTACACAGAAAGTCGACCCCTAAAAATGAAGTTCTTCGACGGAAGACTTTGGATTTCTGAAGACTTTTTGAAGACTTTGAAAGTGAAGAAATTGGTGTGACCTTGAAGACTTGGTATTCACTCGAGGAACATGAAGCGTGAAGACTTTTGTTTTCGTAGTTTCATTTTCTCTTTCTTGAGTCATAGGAAACACCATACTGTTAAATGGGGTCGAGGAAATACTAAGGAAAAAATTTCATGTGATGCTCAACTCAAAATCCTACACCTACCAATCCCTTCGAGTGAAGCCATTGGAAATCTCATACAGTTCAGTAATATTCTTCAGTGACTGAGACGAAGTTCTTCTGGTCTCTATGGAATTTGTTCTAACTAAGGAGTTAGGAATTCGCTAGTGCGGATTGCCTACATAGTGAGGAACATGATATCCCTAAGGAATTTGATACTCAAATTTCCGACCGTTGTTGTGCCTGGTGCCAGCTGTCCCAAAATATCTACCCACCTACCGGTCATATCATTGAAGGGCATTTATGTCTTATCATGTCAGGCTGCTCCCTAGGCTATAAATAGCCGCCTCCTACAACCACTAGCTGGTTGGCTGCTCTGAGAGAAACTGACACTTGTCATTTGAGAGCATCCCATCCTTCGAGGACTTTGACTGAATATCATCAAGTGAGGAAAACCCAAACCCAAACACATACAAACCCCAAGTGATTGAGCATCACTGAAGAGATTGGTCCTGCGTGGATCCGACGCTTATTACCTTTGAAGACTGTGCATCTTCCAGACGGTTAGGCGTAATGGTCTAGAGCATCCAAGTGGAATTGTGGATCGCCGAGTGACCAAGTTTGTGAAGGTTCGGAAGTCACCTGAAGACTTACCACGAGTGATTGGGTGAGGTCTATGTGACCTTAGCTCAAGGGGAATACGGTGAGGTCTGAGTGTTCTGAACTGCGTGTTCAGGACTGGGTGTCTGGGACTATGTGTCCTCGGGTTTAAATACCTAGCCGCCCTAACCAGACGTACAACTGTCACAGCAGTTGGAACTGGTCTACCAAATCATTGTCTTCACCAAGCTACCTAGTTCCATTTCCTCAACCCTTCCATTTCCTCAGTTATGTGTTGAGTGCTTGTTCATATCTGTTTGAAGACTTTGACTGAAGACTTTCTCAATTTCCTCAGTTCAATTTCTTCAGTCTGTTTGTCTTCATCCTGTGTCATCTTGTGTTTACGCTTTCCGTACTCTGTGCTTGTCTTCATTTCATCATGATGACCATGCTTGTGTTCTGTTATGTTTACTTCTAAGTACTTATTCCGCTGCAAGTAGTTCTTCGCTAAGGAATTTCCTCACCCTGAAATTCCTCAGTGAAGAATTCCTAAAAATCACCTATTCACCCCCCCTCTAGTCGATATAACGCACTTTCAAAGTCTCCATCTCAGTTTGAGCTCATATGATCTCAACATGAGCAGTAAAATATGGAAAAAATCAGAAAATTCTATTTTTTGGTGGAAAACATTGACCAATGTTTTAAGAGCTTGCCAAGTTTCAAAACGGAATGACATCCGTGGAAGTCCTGGCAAAAAAATCGATGCTCCAAAACAAAAGCATTTCCGAGTGCTAATTCTATTTTTTCGCCATGACTTCCACGAAAGTCGGTACTTAATGAAACTTGGAAAGCGCTCAAAATATTGGTCTATGTTTGCCATCAATTTTTTATAGAATTTTTTTCCAGTTTTTAGATTTTAGTATGCATGCTGAGATCATATGAGCTCAAACTAAGACGAGGACTTCCCAACATATTTTTCATGAATGCAAATGACATGCACATATAGATGATGTTTTTCTGAACACTTTGATATCTTATTCGCATTTTTTTGAGTTAGTATAAATTTGTGATGACATTTTCAAAGTGACGGTCAAAGGGCAAAAGCATAAGATGAGCAAAGTGGTTTGGGCGGGAATGAATGTTTTCGAAAACCAGGGTTAAACCTGCTGAGTGTGACCCAACTAGGTGCATAAAACAAATTATCCCTAAAAAACTGTTTGAATGAATCATACATCGGACTGTATTTTCTTCACTAAGAATACCATGGATGCCATTTCTTGGCAAAACTTTGTACGTGAGTAGAATGAATGACCAAGTTTGATACCCTGAAGTTTTTGATTATTTTATTTAAAAAAAATTCTAGAATTCTTTTTGATTTTACTATTCATACAAGGTGCATAGCACCCCGAGAGCTCCTATGCGTTTTCTACAATCCTAATCCTTTTACTTGGCTATTTAGGAGAACCTCTTACGCTCCTTGACCGTGGCCAATTCTAGAAATCTTTAGGAAACCCTTCGCTGAATTACATATTCAACAATTAGATTTGGTTGATTCATATACAAAAAAATTTGTTATTATTTACATGGCCATTGTTGGATCTTATGTTCTGTGTAGTCAAATCATAGAATATTTGTCTCTTAATATAGTAATTCTAAGTTTATTTGCACGGAGCTGTGACGTACATTTGAAGAATTTTTTTAGATAGATATATTATGTACTATTTTGATTTCATTGCACATATCTTCAGTAGTAAGCCTATATTTTTCCCTGTATAATTATTATCAATGTGAACTAAAGACACGACACTTATTTTGAGATAGAGGAAGTAACACTGAGTTTATTTGTACAGAGTAGTGACGTACATGTGAAGAAAATTTTCGAAAAGATATATTATGTACTATTTTGCTTTCGATGCACATATTATCTGTTGGAAATATGAGCAATTTACCAAATAATTTTACTAACGAAAATACTAGATAAAGCATGAATAATATAGCAGAGATAAAGCAAGTCATGCACTCTGACAGAGAGAAAGTAAATAGCATCTGCATATATGAACTTGAACTGAACACATTTAGAACAGACATTAGATCAAGTTGCATATATGAAGTAGAACCTAACATATGTAGGGCAGACACTAGAACAAGGAACTGTGTCAGGACCTCTAACAAAAAGACCAAGAATACGTACGGGACGGCAGCGGCAGCAGTAGCACTGGACTTGGGGTCAGTGTCCTCGCCAGCCATGTCGTTGAGGAGGTTGTCGACGTCGGGGAAGACGTCGTCGTTGGGGAAGTAGTCGTCGGAGTCCGGGGCGTCCGTGACAAAGAAGTTAGTAGTCGCACGGAGCGCTCCCCAAAAACCTTATCACCCTTCTCCCATATAGGACTCAAAGAGGTGCAGTTTTGGAGGCCTACTATCCCGACCTGCGGTGCACGCCGCAAGCTGGGATGGGGAAGAACGTAGCAGCAGCGCACTGCTCGGGAACTTGGTGGCAAAAGGGAGATGATCTTATGGTGCGTCTCTCTGGGAGGAGTGACCTCCCTTTTAGAGGAGGAGGAGAAGAAGGTGAGAGGGCAGCGACGGGAGATGAAACGAAGAGAGGGAGGCAAAGTGAACAGCCAGCAGCTGAAGGGATGCGCCGTTCGCATTCAGTCTCCACTACAGCAAAATCCTTTTCAACTTCCGTGTGACCTTTCGCATACCAGTCGTGCATGGCAAAAATTTAGACATTGGCTTGGCTCATTCCCGCAACTCGCAGCGCGTCATGATGAGGCATGTTGAGGCGGGCGGTGGAGGAGGAGCGCGCATGAATGTCCCTCTTGTTCTCATGCTCATACATGTGGGAAAACATCCTCCCTTATAAGGAGGTCCAACTCCCACCAAACTAGCAATGTGGGACTAAACTTTAGTTCCACCTCTTTCCTTGCACGAATGGGCTGAGTGGGCCTCTAGGATTTATTAGAAATTTCTGAAAATGCTATTGGGCTCACCCAAAATAGAAAAAATTCCAGCAAGCCCCCACCAGATCCCAGAGGCACACAAAATTTGCCTTTGGTACCAAAACATTGTTTTATATACCGGTACTGCAGTGGAGACTATTAAGTTGAACTTCCACCTAAAACTCTATGCTACACTAGTAAGCAACTTGAACAGTGGACTCGGCCTTGAACTGCAAGTTTTCTGTGAATCTAGCTTCACATAAAGCCTTGACCAATACTTGGCTACCGTGGGTCTTCCCCACGGGTGGAGCTTATGCGTCATACTTCGAGACCTTTCATGAGTTTACTAGAGAGAACCCTACTCTCATAGATTGCGACATTTAACAATCAGACTCATATAGGTGTGTTCTTCAAAAGATGTTATGTAGGACAACATCTTTGCTTCAATGAGCCACTTAGAACACATTAAGATATACATCAACCCGCCATGCAGATTTAGGAGAGTATTGCATCTTCATGGAGTGGTATTGTTAATAGTAAGGATACTCTCCTCTCAGTTGACCAACAGCTTGTCTTCCACATCTAATTCACGGGATCTCCGATCACATAGACTAGGTTACCATTGTGAACAACTCATATTGTGGGTCTCATACCCATCTCCCTCGATGCATTATCTATCACATTACGTGATAGACCCTTAGTAAAAGGATCCACTAGATTTTTAGACGTTTGGATATAATCCAATGCAATAACTCTGGAGTTTCTCATTTTTCTGACAGACTTTAACCTTCCTTGAACGTGTCTTGATGACTTCATGTTATCCTTTGAGCTACGGTACATAAGGATACCCGGTACAGGTTTCTCAACAACCGGCAAGTCATTCAAGAGCCGACGAAGCCAAACTGCTTCGACCGTAGCTGTATCTAGTGTTGTGAGTTCTGCTTCCATAGTTGACCTTGTTAAGATGGTCTGCTTGCAAGACTTCTAAGAAACAACGCCACCTCCATGAGTGAATACATATCCGCTCGTGGCCTTTATCTCATCAGCATCTGAGATCCAGTTTGAGTCACTATACCCTTCAAGCACCTTTGGGTGCCCCGTGTAGTGAATTCCATAATTTGCAGTGCCTTTCAAATAATGCAAAACTCTCTCTAGAGCTTTCCAATGCAAATCTCCTAGTTTTGAGACAAACCGACTCAGTTTGCTAACAGCAAAAGAGATGTCAGGTCTTGTAGCACTGGCTAAGTACATAAGCGAGCCAATAATTTGAGAATATTTCAATTGATCTCTAGCAATTCTTTGATTCTTTCGAAGCAACACACTGGCATCATATGGTGTTGGAGAGGGCTTACAGTCACTATAACCAAAGCGACTCAAGATCTTTTCCACATAGTGATATTGAAGCAATGTAATCCCACCATCATCGTCTCTCAACAACTTGATGTTCAGAATGACATCAGCCACACCTAAATCCATCTCAAAATAATGAGATAGGAAATCCTTGACCTCCTTAATAACATTCAGATTTGTTCCAAAAATCTGTATGTCATCAACATACAAGCAAAGGATAACTCCCTCGCCTCCACCATGGCGATAGTGCACACATTTATCAGGTTCGTTTACAACAAAGCCTGCAGCTATTAAAGTTCTTTCAAACTTCTCATGCCACTATCCATACAAAGACTTCAGCAACTTGCACACTTTTCCTTCCTGACCATCTACTACAAACCCATCTGGTTGTTCCATGTAAATTTCCTCATCCAACTCTCCATTTAGGAAGGCAGCTTAACATCCATTTGATGAACGTGAAGACCATGTGAGGCCTCTAGAGAAAGTAGTACTTGAACAGTGGTCAGTCGAGCCACAGGTGAGTAAGTAACAAAGAAGTCTTCACCTTCCTTTTGGGTATAACCCTTGGCCACGAGACATGCCTTGTATTTCTCAATAGTACCATCAGGCCTAAGTTTCTTCTTGAATACCCATTTGCACCCTATAGGTTTGCACCCATAAGGACGATCAGTGATCTCCCAAGTTTCATTTGCCAAGATGGAATCCATCTCACTACAGACCGCTTCCTTCCAGTAGTTAGCATCTTTAGATGCATAGGCCTCTGAAATAGAACTGGGAGTGTCATCTATGAGATACATAAGAAAATCATCACCAAAGGACTTTGCAGTCCTTTGTCTCTTGCTCCTAGTAGGAACTTCATTGTTCTTCTCCACAGGACTTTCAAAGTGTTCCATCGAAATGACAGGTTCAGTAATTGTAACTGGTTCCTGATTCGATGAACTAGGCATCTCCTGATTAGATGACGTAGCCATATCCATCATGGGAAAGATATCTTCAAAGAAAGTCGCATCATTTGACTCCATGATCGTATCGACATGCATGTCAGGTACCTCATATTTTACAACCAAGAATCTATAATCAATGCTATGAAAAGCATATCCCCGGAAAACACAATCCACAGTCTTTGGTCCAAGCTTCCTCTTCTTTGGAATTGGAACATTGACTTTCGCCAAGCAACCCCATGTTCGTAGATAAGAGAGATTTAACCTTTTCTTCTCCCATTCCTCGAATGGAGTTATCTCTTTGTTCTTTGTGGGAACTCGGTTTAGGACATGACATGCCGTCAATATCGCCTCCCCCACCATGCCTTGGAGAGACCCGATGTGTCTAACATGGCGTTAACCAAATCAGTTAGAGTGTAGTTCTTTCTTTCAGCCACCCCATTTGATTGAGGTGAATAGGGAGGTGTCCTCTCATGGATTATACCATGTTCCGCACAAAAGGAATCAAATTCATTTGAGAAATACTCTCCACCACGATCGGACCTAAGCCCCTTGATCTTTCGATCAAGTTGGTTTTCCGCTTCAGCTTTAAAGATCTTGAAATAGTTCAAAGCCTCATACTTAGATTTCAGAAGATACACATGACAGTATCTAGTCGAGTCATCAATTAACGTCATAAAATACTTCTTTCCACCTTTTTGTCAAAACACCATTCATTTCACATAGATCTAAATGTACGAGCTCTAGTGGTGCAAGATTTCTCATTTCCGTAGTCACATGAGACTTATGAGGTTGCTTAGCTTGCACGCACACTTGACACTTAGATCCCTTGATAGTGGTGAAACTAGGGATTAAGTTCAACTTCGCTAGTCGTGACATGCAACCAAAGTTAACATGACAAAGACGTGAATGCCACACATTTGATTCGCTATTGTTGAAAACATGATTAACAACTTTATTGCAAATGTCTGATAAGGATAAATGAAACAGGCCTCCTGACTCATAGCCTTTACCAACAAAGGTTCCATACTTGGATATTACAAATTTATTCGACTCAAAGACAAGCTTGTAGCCATCTCTACACAGAAGAAATCCGCTAACAAGATTTTTATTGATGGAGGGGACATAATGCACGTTCTTCAGTCGCACGATCTTCCCCGAAGTAAACTTCAGATCGACCATGCCAACACCATGAATAGAAGCACTTTAACCATTGCCCATCAGCATGGTAGAAGTCCCTGCGGTCTGATAAGACTAAAACATAGAAATATCACCGCATACATGCACATTAGCACCTGTGTCAATCAACCAATCAGGAGAATGACATACTGAAATAATAGTGGAAAATATACCATACCCAGCATCCTTCATGTCAGTGTCTCCAATGACAACATTAGCGGTCTTGCCGCCTTTCCCAACATGACGCTTGTCATAGCGATTAGGGCAACTAGGAGCCCAATGATCGGGATCTCCACACACATGATAAACACCTTTCTTCTTGCCATTCTTCTTCTTGAAGTTCGTGTGCTTCACAGCCTTGTTCTTCCCATCAAACTTTTCTTTACCATCAAACTTTCCCTTGTTCTTGAACTTGTGGGGCTGGAAGTTCTTCTTCTATACCAGATTGGCACTAGATCCCCCCCTCAATACCTCGAGCATGTGTGTCCTTTGCTCTCGCCTTTTCTTCCACAACAAGAGTACCAATGAGATCCGGAACAGAAAACTCATGTCTCTTATGCTTCAGTAAGGTAGCAAAGTTCCTCCATGAAGGAGGAAGCTTAGTGATGATACCTCCGGCAACAAACTTGTCTAGTAGCATACAATTGAAGTGCTCAAGTTCTATAGCAAATGACTGTATCTCATGAGCTTGCTCAACCACGGAGCGCTCTAATACGTCTCCAACGTATCTATAATTTATGAAGTATTCATGCCATGTTTATGACAATTTTATATGGTTTTGGTATGATTTGCATGGAACTAACCCGAACTAACGCTATTTTCAGCAGAACTACTGTGCTGGTGTTTTGTGCAGAAATGAAAGTTCTCCAAATGAGCTGAAACTTTTTGACGATTTGTTTTGGAACAAAAGAGACCCCCAAAGCTCATGGGAGGTCCAGAAGAGCCACGAGGAGGGCACAACCCACCAGGACGCACCTGGTGGGCCTAGTTTGCCTCTGTGAGTTGTGCTCACCTCAAGGCCCATCTTAGCGTGAAACCAACGCCAAAAAATCCTATAAATAGAGAAACCATCAGGGGTTAACTTAGATCAGAAGTTCCGCCGCCGCAAGGCTCTGTAGCCACCGAAAACCAATCTAGACCCCGTTCTGGCACCCTGTCGGAGGGGGAAATCATCTCCGGTGGCCATCTTCATCATCCTAGCGGACACACGATGAGGAGGGAGTAGTCCACCCTCAGGGCTGAGGGTTTGTACCAATAGTTATGTGTTTAATCTCTCTCTCTCTCGTGTTCTTGAGATGTCATGATCTTGATGTATCGCGGGCTTTGTTAATATAGTCGGATCATATGGTGGTTCCCCCTCTCTATCTTGTTGTGATGAATTCAGTTTTTCACTTTGAGATTTCGTTGCTATCGAATTGAATAGTTTTATGGATTTGAGAACACTTGATATATGTCTTGCAATTGAATACTCGTGGTGACAATGGGTTATCATATTGATTCACTTGATATATGTTTTGGCACTCAACTCGCGGATTCCCGAGGTGACATTGGGGTAATCTATGCATAGGGGTTGATGCACGTTCTTGTCTTTGTTTCTCCGGTAGAAATCTTGGGGCACTCTTTGAAGTTCTTTGTGTTGGATTGAATATTATGAATTTGAAATTTTCTTTGGTGTTATTTTAGTACGAACTCTTGGTTAGATCGATTGGAAAGAATAGCTTCATGTTATTTTAGTACGAACTGTACGATAGATTGATAGGAAAGAATAGCTTTGAGGTGGTTTCGTACCCTACAAACAATTTATTCTTATGTTCTCCGCTAGATAGGAACTTTGGAGTGATTCTTTGTTGCACGTTGAGGGACGGTTATATGATCCAATTATATTAGCATTGTTGAGAGGTTGCACTAGTGAAAGTATGGATCCTAGGCCTCATTTTTAAGCATTGCAATACCATTTTTGTGCCCGTTTACTATTTGCTACCTTGCTGTTTTTATTTATTCAGATTACAAAAATACATTTGTACCATCCATATTACACTTTTATCACCATCTCTTCGCCGAACTAGTGCACCTATACAATTTGCCATTGTATTGGGTGTGTTGGGGACACAATAGATTTCTTGTATTTGGTTGCAGGGTCGTTTGAGAGAGACTATCTTCATCCTACGCCTCCCATGGATTGATAAACCTTAGGTCATCCACTTGAGGGAAAATTGCTACTGTCCTAGAAAACTCTGCACTTGGAGGCCCAACACGTGTCTACAAGAATAAAGGAGTGTAGTAGACAACAAGCTCTTTTCTGGCGTCATTGCTGGGGAGGTGAGTGCATGAAGGTATATCTTTAGATCTTGCAATTGAATCTTTTAGTTTCTTGTTTTGTCACTAGTTTGGTTTATAAAAACAAAACTACAAAAAATGGAATTGAGGTTGCATCATATTATTCGTCTTTATAATGTCTTTCGTGAAAATGATGGAAAGGAAAATTGTGCTCGATTGATAGAGGAAGAATTCTATAAAATGTTTGACAAAAAATCATTGAATGATGAGCATGATTGCAACGCTGTTGGTAAGAACTCTTTGAATATCCATTGTGCTAACGATATGCAAAGCCATAAGCTTGGGGATGCTATATTTGATGAAGATGATATTGTTAGTCCCCCAAGATTTGATGTGCAAATTTTTTATAATGATTGCATGCCTCATATTTATGATGATTATAATGATGAAAGTGGATTTGGAGAGGTCATGACTTTATTTAGTGATGAATCCACCATTTTGGATGAGGCTTTAATTGACTATGATAACAAAGTTGCTATCTATGATGATTATGGTGATGACATGTATGCTATAAATAATAATGATAACCATGAAACTTGTCATCATGATTTTAATTTTCACTCTCATTATAGTTATTTTGTTGAGTTTGCTCCCACTACTATGGATGAGAAGAAATTTTCTTATGTGGAGAGTAATAAGTTTTCTATGCTTTTTTTTCATGAAAATAATGCTTTATGTGATGGTTATATTGTTGAATTTCTTCATGATGCTACTGAAAATTATTATGAGAGAGGAACATATGCTTCTACATATTGCAAGAATATCAAGTTTCCTCTCTATGTGTTGAGAGTTTTGAAGTTATGCTTGTTTTGCCTTCCTATGCTAGTTGATTCTTGTTCCCATAAATTATTTGCTCACAAAATCCCTATGCATAGGAGGTGGGTTAGACTTAAATGTGCTAGTCATATGCTTGCTCCTGTCATGTTTCAATTCTTATCTTTTATGCGAGCATCATTGAAATCAACATGCCTAGCTAAAAGGCATTAAAGAAAAGCGCTTGTTGGGAGACAACCCAACACTTTTACCTACTGTTTTTGTGTGCTCACATGATTAAGATACTGTATTAATCATGTTTTATAGCTTTCATTTCAATAAAATGCCAAGTGAGACCTTTGGTATGGTCTATGGTGATAGTTGATTTGATCTTGCTGAAAAACAGAAAGTTTTCCACTCAGGGAAATAATTCTCATTTTTAACGGAAGCGTGGTCAAGTACTGATTATTTTTGCAGAAGATTAATAGACAAATTTCCCAGGTTTTCCTAATTTTTCAGAATTTTTGGAGTAGCAAAAGTATGGTTGGAGTACATATTACTACAGACTGTTCTGTTTTTGACAGATTCTATTTTCTATGCATAGTTTGCTTGTTTTCTAGTTTCCATGGATTATATTTGTAACGCCCCGTATGTAACCTGCCATATTTGTATTCCAACTCTTGCCATTTTAGGCACTAAGTTATGATATTTCTGAAGGAAATATGCCCTAGAGGCAATAATAAAGTTATTATTTATTTCCTTATATCATGATAAATGTTTATTATTCATGCTAGAATTGTATTAACTGGAAACATAATACATGTGTGAATACATAGACAAACAAAGTGTCACTAGTATGCCTCTACTTGACTAGCTCGTTAATCAAAGATGGTTATGTTTCCAAACCATGAACAATGAGTTGTTATTTGATTAACGGGATCACATCATTAAGTGAATGATCTGATTGACATGACCCATTCCATTAGCTTAGCACCCGATCGTTTAGTATGTTGCTATTGCTTTCTTCATGACTTATACATGTTCCTATGACTATGAGATTATGCAACTCCCATTTGCCGGAGGAACACTTTGTGTGCTACCAAACGTCACAACGTAACTGGGTGATTATAAAGGAGCTCTACAGGTGTCTCCAAAGGTAAATGTTGGGTTGGCGTATTTCGAGATTAGGATTTGTCACTCCGATTGTCGGAGAGGTATCTCTGGGCCCTCTCGGTAATACACATCACTTAAAGCCTTGCAAGCATTGCAACTAATGAGTTAGTTGCGGGATGATGTATTACAGAACGAGTAAAGAGACTTGTCGGTAACGAGATTGAACTAGGTATTGGAATACCGACGATCGAATCTCGGGCAAGTAACATACCGATGACAAAGGGAACAGCGTATGTTGTTATGCGGTCTGACCGATAAAGATCTTCGTAGAATATGTAGGAGCCAATATGGGCATCCAGGTCCCGCTATTGGTTATTGACCGGAGGCGTGTCTTGGTCATGTCTACATTGTTCTCGAACCCGTAGGGTCCGCACACTTAAGGTTACGATGACAGTTATATTATGAGTTTATGCATTTTGATGTACCGAAGGTTGTTCGGAGTCCCGGATGTGATCACGGACATGACGAGGAGTCTCAAAATGGTCGAGACATAAAGATTGATATATTGGAAGCCTATGTTTGGATATCGGAAGTCTTCCGGGTGAAATCGGGATTTTACCGGAGTACCGGGAGGTTACCGGAACCCCCCGGGAGCTAAATGGGCCATGATGGGCCTTAGTGGAAAAGAGAAGAGGCAGCCCTACATGGGCCGCGCGCCCCTCCCCTTCCTTGGTCCGAATAGGACAAGGAGAGGGGGCCGGCCTCTCTCTCTCTTTTCCCCCCTCCGCGAATCCTATTCCAACTAGGATTGGGGGGGGATCCTACTCCCAGAGGGAGTAGGATTCTCCTGGCACGCCCTCCTTGGCTGGCCGCCTCCCCCCTTTGGTCCTTTATATACTGAGGCAGAGGCACCCTAGAGACACAAGTTGATCCACGTGATCTATTCCTTAGCCGTGTGCGGCGCCCCCAGCCACCATAGTCCTTGATAATATTGTAGCGGTGCTTAGGCGAAGCCCTGCAGCAGTAGTACATCAAGATCGTCACCACGCCGTCGTGCTGACGAAACTCTTCCCTGACACTTTGCTGGATCGGAGTCCGGGGATCGTCATCGAGCTGAACGTGTGCTAAAACTCGGAGGTGCCATAGTTTCGGTGCTTGATCGGTCGGGCCGTGAAGACGTACGACTACATCAAGCCCAGATTCCGCAAAGTGGCTTGAAGCCATGAAATCTGAGATGGGATCCATGTATGAGAACAAAGTATGGACTTTGGTTGACTTGCCCGATGATCGGCAAGCAATTGAGAATAAATGGATCTTCAAGAAGAAGACTGACGCTGACGGTAATATTACTGTCTACAAAGCTCGACTTGTCGCAAAAGGTTTTCGGCAAGTTCAAGGGATTGACTAAGATGAGACCTTCTCACCCGTAGCGATGCTTAAGTCTGTCCGAATCATGTTAGCAATTGCCGCATTTTATGATTATGAAATTTGGCAGATGGATGTCAAAACTGCATTCCTGAATGGATTTCTGGAAGAAGAGTTGTATATGATGCAACCAGAAGGTTTTGTCGATCCAAAGGGAGCTAACAAAGTGTGCAAGCTCCAGCGATCCATTTATGGACTGGTGCAAGCCTCTCGGAGTTGGAATAAACGTTTTGATAGTGTGATCAAAGCATTTGGTTTTATACAGACTTTTGGAGAAGCCTGTATTTACAAGAAAGTGAGTGGGAGCTCTGTAGCATTTCTGATATTATATGTGGATGACATATTACTAATTGGAAATGATGTAGAATTTCTGGATAGCATAAAGGGATACTTGAATAAGAGTTTTTCAATGAAAGACCTCGGTGAAGCTGCTTACATATTAGGCATTAAGATCTATAGAGATAGATCAAGACGCTTAATTGGACTTTCACAAACCACGTACCTTGACAAAATTTTGAAAAAGTTCAAAATGGATCAAGCAAAGAAAGGATTCTTGCCTGTGTTACAAGGTGTGAAGTTGAGTAAGACTCAATGCCCGACCACTGCAGAAGATAGAGAGAATATGAAAGATGTTCCCTATGCATCAGCCATAGGATCTATCATGTATGCAATGCTGTGTACCAGACCTGATGTGTGCCTTGCTATAAGTCTAGCAGGGAGGTACCAAAGTAATCCAGGAGTGGATCACTGGACAGCGGTCAAGAACATCCTGAAATACCTGAAAAGGACTAAGGATATGTTTCTCATATATGGAGGTGACAAAGAACTCATCATAAAAGGTTACGTTGATGCAAGCTTTGACACTGATCCGGACGATTCTAAATCGCAAACCGGATACGTGTTTACATTAAACGGTGGAGCTGTCAGCTGGTGCAGTTCTAAACAAAGCGTTGTAGCGGGATCTACATGTGAAGCGGAGTACATAGCTGCTTCGGAAGATACATAGAGATTTGCAAGATACATACGGATCTGAATATTGCAGACCCGTTGACTAAGCCTCTTCCACGAGCAAAACATGACCAGCACCAAGGCTCCATGGGTGTTAGAATCATTACTGGGTAATCTAGATTATTGACTCTAGTGCAAGTGGGAGACTGAAGGAAATATGCCCTAGAGGCAATAATAAAGTTATTATTTATTTCCTTATATCATGATAAATGTTTATTATTCATGCTAGAATTGTATTAACCGGAAACATAATACATGTGTGAATACATAGACAAACAAAGTGTCACTAGTATGCCTCTACTTGACTAGCTCGTTAATCAAAGATGGTTATGTTTCCAAACCATGAACAATGAGTTGTTATTTGATTAACAGGATCACATCATTAAGTGAATGATCTGATTGACATGACCCATTCCATTAGCTTAGCACCCGATCGTTTAGTATGTTGCTATTGCTTTCTTCATGACTTATACATGTTCCTATGACTATGAGATTATGCAACTCCCATTTGCCGGAGGAACACTTTGTGTGCTACCAAACGTCACAACGTAACTGGGTGATTATAAAGGAGCTCTACAGGTGTCTCCAAAGGTAAATGTTGGGTTGGCGTATTTCGAGATTAGGATTTGTCACTCCGATTGTCGGAGAGGTATCTCTGGGCCCTCTCGGTAATACACATCACTTAAAGCCTTGCAAGCATTGCAACTAATGAGTTAGTTGCGGGATGATGTATTAAAGAACGAGTAAAGAGACTTGACGGTAACGAGATTGAACTAGGTATTGGAATACCGACGATCGAATCTCGGGCAAGTAACATACCGATGACAAAGGGAACAACGTATGTTGTTATGCGGTCTGACCGATAAAGATCTTCGTAGAATATGTAGGAGCCAATATGGGCATCCAGGTCCTGCTATTGGTTATTGACCGGAGGCGTGTCTCGGTCATGTCTACATTGTTCTCGAACCCGTAGGGTCTGCACGCTTAAGGTTACGATGACAGTTATATTATGAGTTTATGCATTTTGATGTACCGAAGGTTGTTCGGAGTCCCGGATGTGATCACAGACATGACGAGGAGTCTCGAAATGGTCGAGACATAAAGATTGATATATTGGAAGCCTATGTTTGGATATCGGAAGTGTTCCATGTGAAATCGGGATTTTACCGGAGTACCGGGAGGTTACCGGAACCCCCCGGGAGCTAAATGGGCCATGATGGGCCTTAGTGGAAAAGAGAAGAGGCAGCCCTACATGGGCCGTGCGCCCCTCCCCTTCCTTGGTCCGAATAGGACAAGGAGAGGGGGCCGTCCTCTCTCTCTCTCTTTTCCCCCCTCCGCGAATCCTATTCCAACTAGGATTGGGGGGGGGGGGAATCCTACTCCCAGAGGGAGTAGGACTCTCCTGGCGCGCCCTCCTTGGCCGGCCGCCTCCCCCCCCCTTTGGTCCTTTATATACTGAGGCAGAGGCACCCTAGAGACACAAGTTGATCCACGTGATCTATTCCTTAGCCGTGTGCGGCGCCCCCAGCCACCATAGTCCTCGATAATATTGTAGCGGTGCTTAGGCAAAGCCCTGCAGCAGTAGTACATCAAGATCGTCACCACGCCGTCGTGCTGACGGAACTCTTCCCCGACACTTTGCTGGATCGGAGTCCGGGGATCGTCATCGAGCTGAACGTGTGCTAAAACTCGGAGGTGCCATAGTTTCGGTGCTTGATCGGTCGGGCCGTGAAGACGTACGACTACATCAACCAAACGCTTCTGTTGTCGATCTACAAGGTATGTAGATCACACTCTCCCCTCTCGTTGCTATGCATCACCATGATCTTGCGTGTGCATAGGAAATTTTTTGAAATTACTACGTTCCCCAACAATTTCCTCGTTGTTGGGTTTTGTCTTCGTTTTGTTTTTGTCCTTGCATGCATCTCATATCATGTCATCATGTGCATCGCATTTGCATACATGTTCGTCTCATGCATCCGAGCATTTTCCCCGTTGTCCATTTTGCATTCCGGTGCTCCTATGTCCTCCGGTGTCCCCTTTTACCTCTTTTCGTGTGCGGGTGTTAAACGTTCTCGGATTGGACCGAGACTTGCCAAGCGGCCTTGCTTTACTACCGGTAGATCGCCTGTCAAGTTTCGTGCCATTTGGACTTCGTTTGATACTCCAACAGTTAACTGAGGAACCATAAAGGCCTTGTGTGTGTTGCAGCCCAACACCTCTCCAAAGTGGCCCAAAACCCAGCTAAACCCCCTCCATCATCTCGGTAGTTCGATCACGATTGCGTGGCCGAAAATCGTGCTCAATTTGGAGCCTCCTAGCTCCTTCTATGTATAAAAAGGCATCTCCCCCGAAAATCCCGGATCCACTCCAACCCTAACCCTAGCCATGTTCCCCTCCGCACGCCGGACACATCCGGTCCGCGCCGGACAACATTGCCGCCGCCACTCCCACGCCGACATGTGGCGACCGCGCCCACTTCGCCGCCTCCCGCCGCCGCCGGCCCGCGGGGCCCGTTTCCCGCCGCCGCGCCCGCCGCCGCTCGAGCCTCATCGGCCGCCGTCCATAGCCGACCACCGCCTCCTCTCCTCTCGCCACCGACCCCGACCGTGGCCGACGCCCTCACCGCCGCGGAGCGCCGCGCCGCGCCGCCCCGAAGACTCCAGTGGCCGGATCCGGCGTCCCCTGCTCCGGCGACCTCGCCGGCTGTAAGTGCATCTAGTGCCACCCCTAGTTGGTTTTGGAGTATTGACGACAAACCTAGTTGAGGGACTAATGTGTTTGTGAGAATTGCAGAAAAACACAGGTAGAAGTCCCTCATTGATTCGGTTTTACTACCAGAGATGACCCCTAAAAATGTATGAAGACATTGAAGACAAAGGTGGTACATGAAGATATTCACTTTGAAGACTATGACAAAACAAGACATGTTATGAAGCATATGGAGCTCGAAGACTTAGATCTTTCGTAGTTCTTTTTCTTTTGTGTTGAGTCATAGGAACCACCGTACTGTTAAGTGGGGTCCAGGAGAACCAGTCAGAATGACTGAAGTGATGCCTAAATCAAAAACCTATGTCTTCGAGTGAAGACAATGAGAGCGAATCTTGTCCAGAGCCAGACAAGTCAGCTTTGCTTGTAGCCCAAGTAAAGTTGCCATGAGAGTTCGAAATCTGACCGTTGAGACACGTGTCAGTTCCTTAGTGACCCAGGGTCATTTCGGACAAATCGGGTCGGGTTGCCAAGTGGCTATAAATAGCCCACCCCCACAACCATAAACGGTTGGCTGCTCAGATTTCAGTGCACGGCTTTTGTCGTTTGAGAGCAACCCACCTCGAAGCCTTTGAGAGAAAAATTCCTAGTGAGGAGAAAAGCCCTAACCACCCAAAGCCAGAGTAAATTGGGCATCACTTAAGTCTTCGTGTCTGTGTGATCTGAAGATTTATTACACTTGAGGACTGTGAATCCTCCAGACGGTTAGGCGTCGCGTTCAAAGCATCCAAGAGACATTGTGGATTGCCAGTGAACGAAGTCTGTGAAGGTTTGGGAGTCTACCTTGAAGACTTACCAGAGTAATTGGGCAAGGACTAAGTGACCTTAGCTCAAGGAGAATACGGTGAGGACTTGGTGTCCTGAACTGTGTGTTCAGGACTGGGTGTCCGGGACTGTGTGTCCTAAGGTTTAAATACCTAGCCGCTCCAACCAGACGTACAGTTGTCACAGCAACTAGAACTGGTCCAACATATCATTGTCTTCAACGAGTCACTGGTTTTATCTTCACTTCCTTCTCTTACTGTTACTCATTGTGAAGCCATTGCATGCTTGCTTTATCTTTTTGTCTTCACAACATGAAAGTATGATCTGTTTGGCTTCATAACTTCTTCCTACCTGATCCTTATTACACTGAAGTTGTTTGTCATTGTGCTTTCACTCTATTGAATACATGACCATGGCTGGCCTAGTGTAATCTAACTTCCGCTGCATAGTAATAGGCATACTCTTCGCTGTTTGTCTTCATAACTCTCATGTATTGAAGACTTTCATAAAAATCGCCTATTCACCCCCCCCTCTAGTCGATATAACGCACTTTCAATTGGTATCAGAGCAAGGTGCTCCCTTGTTCTGTGTGATTCGGTTTAACCACCTGGAGTTCTAGCTATGTCGACTGCAGGGATAATCAAAGTCTCCGCTGCATGCCCCATCTTCGATGGAACTGAATATCCCTACTGGAAGAATAAGATGCGCATGCATCTTGAAGCAATTGACGTCGACCTATGGTATGTCGTTGAGAACGGCGTTCCCAAGGCTGGAGAAGGTGTCACTGCTGCTGATGTCAAGAAGTTCACTCAACTGGACTCTACTGCCAAAAATATCATCTGTGGTCATCTGACAAAAGGACAGTATGGCCGTGTGAGTGCTTTGAAGACATCCAAGCTGGTCTGGGACTGGCTCTCCAAGGTCAATGAAGGCGTCTCAACCTAGAGAGATCAAAGAATCAGTGTTCTTCGCAACCTCTTCAACCGCTTCAAGCGAAATGACAATGAGAATGTCCAGCACACATTTGACCGGCTCACTGACATCACAAATGAGCTTCAAGCCCTCGGCGCCACTGAGATCACCAAACATGAAATCGTCAAGACGCTGCTGAGATCACTTGATAGTTCGTTTGACATCCTGGCCCTGATGATTCAAGAACGTCCTGATTTCAAGACACTCGATCCGTCTGACATACTTGAGAGGCTCAACACACATGAGTTTCAGCTTTCTGAAAAAAGAGATATCTACGGTCCAAACTATGGGCGAACTCGTGCCTTGAAGGCAAAAGCTGTTTCCTCATCTGAAGAAGAATCTGACTGCAGTTCTGATGATCCTGAAGACATTGGAAGAGAACTTGCAATGCTAGTGAAGAAGTTCCAAAAATTCACCAAGAAGAAAGGCTTCAGAAAATCTTCACGATCAAGCTCAAGGAATGATGAAGCTTCTGCTCATGACTACAAGAAGAAAACATGTCACAAGTGTAAGAAAATTGGACACTTCATCTCTGAGTGTCCACAGTGGGACAATGAGAACAGAAGGAAGAAGAAGAGCAAGGAATATGATTCTGACGACAAGAAGAAGAAGAAATACTCAAAGTCTTCTTCCAAGTCTTCTTCAAAGTCTTCATCACACAAGAAGAGCTCATCTGGCAAGGCACGTGCGTTTGTTGGCAAGGAGATGGATTCAGAGGAGGAGTCCACATCTGAGGAGGCAGAGGTGGAGTCTGAGGAGGAGTCTGATTCTGGCATTGCGAGTCTGGCTACAGCATACGTCGCCAAGTCCATCTTCAACACTGAAGACAATGACTGCATCACTGACACCGACGCAAATGACAAGAACGACTCCACTCCTACCTACTGCTTCATGGCACGCGGTGCCAAGGTAAACACACGCACTACTCGCTATCAAACATCTAGTGACGATGACTCTGACTGTGATTCAAAACCCAGCTACAAAACACTTGCTAAAATTGCAACTGAACAACAGAAAGCTATGGAACATATTCAAAAACTGTTAGACAGAAGCGATGATCTGTTGGGTGCTGAAATGACTCGATCTGAATCCTTAATTGAAGACATTAAAAACCTTCACGTTAAGTATCAGGAACTTGAAGATCGTCTTGATACTCTCTCAACAACTCATGAAAAGCTTTCCTATGATTATCTTCAAAGGAAGGAAGAACTTGAGAAATTGAGAGCGGCTCATGAAGATCTTAAAAAGGAAAACGAGTCACTTCGCGCTGAACAGATCAGTCCCGCTCAGGAAGGATTTGAACCACCATGTCTTAAATGCATTGAGCGTGACAATGCTACTTCTGTTGCTGAATGTTCCACTGCTACTGCTGTTCCAATATCTTCAACTGTTGATGTGGTAACTAACCCCTCTGCTGAGGATACCACTGCTATTGCTGATGAGAATGCTAGGTTGAAGACACTGCTTGAAACAGGGATGTACAGAAGTCTTAAAGGACATCAGACATTATGTGATGTCCTCAAGAAGCAGATTCTGAACCGAAACCCTAGGAAAGAGGGTGTTGGGTTCATGAGGAAAATTAATGCAGATGACTCTTACTGGAAACCTGAGCAGTACCCCAAAACCACATGGGTTGCTGCAAAGGAAATTTCAGCAGATCCATCCAATTTATCTGGCTTCACTTGTGCTAACCCCATTATCATTGATGAATCCTTTGACGCAAACTATAAACTGTTTGAGAATCAGAATGGTGAAGTGTTTGCCAGGTACATTGGTACTAACTACAGGAATGGACCACCTATGAAGAAGATCTGGGTTCCAAAAAAGTGTCTGGAAAATCTTCCTGTGAATGTCTTCATGACACCTCACTTGAAGAAGACAAACATCAGACCAAAGGCTTCATATGGTCCAAAGGCTTCATACAAACAGAGGACTCACCTGAGTCACACTAACGCAAATGTTTTGCAGGGAAACCATACTCGGGCATATGAATATGAGAGCGGTTCTTCAAATCGTCATGTTCATATGACCAAAAATTATTCTGCTTATTCCTATGAGTATTATTGTCCACCTGCTAGACTGTTTGCTAAGGCTTCAAAGTCAAAATTCTCAGATGCTGCACTTAGACTTATTGCTTCTAAGCCACCCTTGAAGATAAAGCACATCAGAAGTGACAATGGCACTGAATTCAAGAACACTGGCCTTGATACATATCTTGATACCTTGGGCATCACACATGAATTCTCAGCTCCGTACACGCCACAGCAGAATGGCGTCGTCGAACGCAAAAACAGAACACTCATTGAGATGGCCAGAACAATGCTAGATGAATACAAGACTCCAAGAAAATTCTGGACTGAAGCCATTGATACTGCATGCCATACAATCAATTGTGTTTATCTTCACAAGCTTCTGAACAAGACATCTTATGAACTCCTAACTGGCAAGAAGCCAAATGTCAGTTACTTCAGAGTATTTGGAGCAAGGTGCTGGATCAAGGACCCACACCACACCTCAAAGTTTGCACCAAAAGCACATGAGGGCTTTATGCTTGGATATGGAAAGGATTCACACTCCTACAGAGTCTTCAATATCTTCCATTACAAAGTGGTTGAAACAGTGGATGTGCGATTTGATGAGACAAATGGTTCACAAAGAGAGCAACTGCCAAATGTTCTAGATGAAGTTCCAGCTAGTGAATCAATCAAGCTTATGGGAACTGGAGAGATTATACCTTCTGAAGCTCATCCTGAAGAAGAACTTATCATCTCGGCACCTGATCAACATGAAGACATTGACCAACCTGAAGACATTCCTCCCAACAACAACATAGATCAACAAGAGCAAAGTCTTCGCCCTGTACATCCTCGTATTGCCAATGAAGTGCAGATTGACAGAATAATTGACAGCATAAATGCACCTGGTCCACTCACTCGTTCAAGGGCAACTCAGCTAGCAAATTTCTATGGGCACTTCGCATTCGTATCAATATCAGAACCCAAGAAAGTTGAAGAAGCCTTCATGGAACCTGAATGGATTCAAGCTATGCAAGAAGAGCTTCACCAGTTTGAGCTGAATAATGTATGGGAACTGGTTAAGCGTCCTGATCCACGGAAGCACAACATTATAGGCACTAAATGGATATACCGCAACAAACAAGATGAGCATGGTCAAGTTGTCAGAAACAAAGCTCGTCTCGTTGCTCAAGGATATACTCAAGTGGAGGGAATTGACTTCGATGAAACATTTGCTCCTGTGGCTAGGCTTGAAGCCATACGCATACTGCTGGCCTATGCAAATCATCATAACATACTTCTATATCAAATGGATGTGAAAAGTGCCTTTCTCAATGGCAAGATTGAAGAAGAAGTGTATGTTGCACAACCGCCTGGCTTTGAAAATCCAAAACATCCTGACATGGTATACAAGCTCAACAAGGCACTGTATGGCCTCAAACAAGCCCCTAGGGCCTGGTATGACACACTCAAGTACTTCCTGAAGAGCAAAGGCTTCATACCTGGTTCCCTGGATCCCACTCTTTTCAAGAAGACATATGATGGTGAACTGTTTGTGTGCCAAATATATGTGGATGGCATTATCTTCGGCTGCACCAATCAGAAGTACAGTGAAGAGTTTGGATATATGATGCAAGAGCAATATCAGATGTCCCTGATGGGGGAGTTGAAGTTCTTCCTTGGTCTTCAAATACGACAACAGCGCAATGGCATCTTCATATCTCAAGAGAAGTATCTCAAAGATTGCCTGAAGAAGTTTGGTATGCAAGACTGCAAAGGCTTCACAACACCAATGCCAGCCAAACATCATCTAGGTCCTGACGACAATGGTAAAGAGTTCGATCAAAAGGTATACCGCTCCATGATTGGGTCTTTGCTTTATTTATGTGCATCTAGGCCAGATATCATGCTTAGTGTTTGCATGTGTGCTCGATTTCAAGCGGCACCAAAGGAGTCGCATCACTTAGCTGTGAAGCGAATTCTTCGATATTTGGCTCACACCCCAACTCTAGGATTATGGTATCCAAAGGGCTCAGAGTTTGATTTGGTTGGATTTTTGGATGCTGATTATGTTGGTGACAAGGTTGATCGCAAGTCTACATCAGGCACATGTCACTTTCTGGGACGATCACTTGTATGTTGGTCTTCAAAGAAGAAGAACTGTGTATCTCTCTCCACTGCTGAATCTGAATACATTGCTGCTGGATCTTGTTGTGCTCAGCTTCTGTGGATGAAGCAAACACTCAAGGACTATGGCATTCATCTAAAGCAAGTGCCACTATACTGTGACAACGAAAGCGCCATCAAGATTGCCAACAACCCAGTTCAGCACTCGAAGACAAAGCACATTGAAATTCGTCATCACTTTCTCAGAGATCATGTTGTGAAGGAAGACATTGATATCATACACGTCAACACTGAAGAGCAATTAGCAGATATCTTCACCAAGCCCTTGGATGAGAAGAGGTTTTGCAAGTTACGGTGTGAGCTAAATATCTTGGAATCCTCAAATGTCCTGTGATCAGGCACACATCCTAACACTTATGCATATTGATGACTTAGATGTGCAACACACAAAGTAAAGTATATCTTCAATCAATGAAGACATACATTCTAAGTGTGAATACATTAAATGTGGAATTTGACTTCGGAGTGCCACGATAATTGTGCGCCGTGTCTGGGTCTAATACTTCCTATACGGTGGGTAACGCCACCACCAAACATTCCATTGAAGTGTTTCACTCATGGCGTTACCTTGCAATATCTTCACATTTGGTTTGGCTTCGAACTCAACATGTCTTCATGATTATCTTCACTACGTTGATTATATAGATATATACTCTAGTGTTCTGTCCTCTACAGCATTCACTTATAGCTATGTCTTCTTGGTTGAATCTTTTGAACTAAGTGAATGTGATCGGACCCTAATATCTCTATGCTTTCTATCTCAAATTCTATCTCTCCAAGTCATATGCATTCTATTGAAACTATCAAATGTCTTCACTGTGTCCTTGTCAGCTGAAGATATAGAGACAACCATAAAGTCCGTTTTTAATGCTCATTCCTCCACATAAAATCCGGAGAAGCAGGAATGACCGCCCGACAATTTAGGCACGCGTGGAACGTGGAACAAACCCCAAACTTCCGCTAACTGGCCACGCATTCCTTACATGCGAACCGCCAGGGGCACCTGTGTAATAGCACAGTGCCGCCCCTGAGCCTATAAATTCACACTTACCGCGGTCATTATCTCCTTCTTCCACCCTCGCACGAACCCTAGCGCCACCGCTAGCACTCGACGACGCCGGAGACGAAGCGCTTTGCTGCCGCAACCTCTCCAACGCCGTCCTCACGCCGACCGCGGACATCGTCCTCTCCGCCGTCGCCGTAGGTGTTTTCCGCCACCAAGTTAGGGCACGGAGGACTGAACTGCTCGGCATCAACTCCCTTCCGTCTAGCAGTTCCAGTGTGGTAAATAAAACTTCTTTTTACAGCCCCTTTGATCTCATGGTTCTGTCACTTTCTACCATAAGAAGTTTCTCTTCACACTAGTTAGATCTCTCGCTGCATCTCATGACATGCCTAGTATATTCACTTGTGCTTCATAAAGTAGTTAGATTCCTCACTTGTACCGATCTGTGGGTTCGTACAAATCTGGAACCAACTTCTTATCTATGAGTGAATGTCTTCGCACGATGAGGTCAATGTCTTCTAAACTGATTAATCTTCAAAACCTTCTGAGAATGCATATGACCTCTTCCCCTTCCCTCGCACCTTAATCCTGTCACAGGTACATGTCCGTGGGAGAATCCTTCGGTTCTCATAGTCTGCATTCATTTGCAGAATTCCTACAGCATCACATAAACTCTCCTGAAGCCAGTTCCTGTTGGTCCAGAAAAAGAAAGCCTTTGAAGCCTTTGAAAGTTTTGAAGCCTTTCAAGTTAAAGTTTATGGCTTCAGAAGCAGCAGCAAGGAAGGGGGGCAGACAGAGACGTGAGGGAACTTCCAAAGATCTGCCTGAAGACTTGGCAGAAATGTACAAAACAGATCCAGAAGAGAGCTATGGGCAGCGCAAGACCCGAATCCAATGGATTCGACGCTATTGGGCAGAACAGTGGTTCAAATACCGCTTCGTCACTCAGGAGTATGCTGAAAAGAGTGCCATCAAGAAGCCATGGGGGGACATCTTATACAAGAACCTCGTACCTAAGACCAGAGATGAAGCCATTACTCAGGGCTTCTACCCATGCATGGTCCGAGGACCACAGCCTGATGATGCGCATCCGTCGTCACTCCTCTGGTGCCGTGACGACAATCTCTTCAAGCGCAACTTTCAGTTTGCCCAACAGTCAGTGAAGCTGAATAAGAAGAAATTTGGGTTAGACTTCAACCCTGGTCCCTCCGCACCAAGGGCAGATGGCACACGCGATGCGGAACCCAATATCATCGGTCCGTTTGCCAATCTTGAGGGCCTGATCACCCACATCTTAGTCCAAGGGACTGCCGTGAATGACCCTCCAGCTGACTCTGATTCTGATGAAGCTCCTGCTGTGCCGAAGCCAAAGCAGACGAAGAGATCAAAAGCTTCCAAGCCGGCCCCTGCCTCAAAAATCTCAAGGGCAAAGCCATTGAAAACTGCACCTCCTGAATTCAGTGTGCAGTCTGAAGACGTATCTCGCGTCTCCAAGCCCCTGAAGGAAAAGGAGCCCCAGCAACAAACAGGCAAAGAGCTCACTGCTGCTGCCATTCTGTGCAGCGAAGCCATTGATCTATCAAGCGATGAAGATCTGGGAGATGACGCTCTAGAGCAGCTTATCAAAAGCAAAGAAGAAGCTGAAATCTTCAACAATCTACCTCCCTTTGATGTCGCCATCATCCACAGCTTCATTGATGAATGGTTTGACTCACCAGACATAAGCTTCAATGATCTGCAGCTGCCTGTTGGACTCAGCGTCGCCTTTCAAGGCGCAATCGCTTCAGAACTTGCCATTGCTCAGCGCATCGTTGAGCTGAAGCAGAAAATTGATCATGAAAAGGCTCAGTGCAAGAAGCACATGGCCAGGCTCAGCGTGCAGGAAGTGAAGAGCTTCAAAACCATGTTGCATGAACTCAAGGAAAACTTTCTGAAGAAGCGTGCTGAAGCTCAGGGCTCGCGTGAGCGGATGAAGTCTCTGGCAGAACGGTGTGTGCAGGGCTACAATGAGGCCGAGAAGCGCAAGGCACTTGGGCGTCCTGGAATCGACCCCAAGATGGCCGCGAAGAAGAAGAAGCAGCCTGCTGTGAATGAACCAGAGGCACCAAGACAAGAAGCTCCGCTTGTCTTCCCAACCGCCACGAATGGCTCGAAGCCAAAGAGGCGGTCAACAGCTTCAGAGCTTAAGAAGACACGGAATGCAGAGGCTGAAGCTAGGAAGAGAAAACTCTCTGAAGCCTCTCCTACTGCCCCCAGCAAAAAGAAGTGCAAGACCAAGAAATCTCGGGCTGCTCCCACAGAGCCCTTGATGGTTGAACCCCTCTCTGTCATTCACCCCAATGCAGAAAGACGACTGACAGTTCATGAGCCTACTCCCACAGAGGCTCCTGAAGCTGAAGATATTCCAGCAGCCGACCCCACAGCTGCTGAAGACATTGGTCACCAAGACAATGTACAAGATGATGCAGCCCTTCCTCCGCTTGAAACAAGCGAACTCATCAGTATTGGTCGTCCTTTGACGCCAATGGCACAAGATGAGTCATGGGCGGATCGCCCTCAGGAGGAAGAAGACTTTGAGGCCCAGCCCACTCCAACCCCACAAGCGTCGTCTGCGTTCCGTAGGCTTCGCAAAGGTCCAAGGCCTCAAGTCCATTCTGCAGAAATTCCGACTGCATCAGCCGAAGACAATGAAGAAGCACCACCAGAACCCACTTCCCCGCTCCATCAAGATGCAGTTCTCCGAGAGAACGTGCCTGAAGTTGTCCCTCCAACTACACAAGCGGAGGAAGGAAATGTTGCGGCTGCCACCACAAACACTGAAGCAAATGTGGAGCCTGCCCCACCAAATGCTTCAGCGGACAGCGAAGCTACTGAGCCAGACACCTCTGTTCCTGAGTCTGCTGCTGGCCCTCAATTTGATTATCATATTGAGCACAGGCCTCATGTCCAGAAGCCAGTCCCAAGGCTTCCAAGGTTCCCAGGTCCTGCATCAGCACCTGGCTCCTTTGATATTAACAGCTTCAAGGCAGACAATACATTTTTCAATAGCTCCAAGAACCCCTATTCAAGGGAAAGGATTGTATCAGATAGGTTCTGGAGCTATTCTCAGCGCAGCTATTATTCATGCATCTTATACAACCAAGGTCGCATCTTCCCGCACAAGCGCCTTGAGGTTGAAGCCATTGCTGGTCTGCCATGTCTTGAGGAAGCTTTGGATTGCTTCAGGCAAGTGGGTCTGCTGTCGTTTGTGACTGATGAAGAGCACTGGAATGAAGAGCTTCTGCTTCAGTTCTATGCCACCTTTCATATAAAAGGATACAACAGAGATCTGAAGACTTGGATCCTGGAGTGGATGACTGGCAATGTCCATCATGAAGCCAATGCATTTGATATCATTGAGCTCACCGGCCTGCCCACTCCAGGCAAATTCTTTGAGGAAGGCTGTCAACCACATTCTGAAGCTATTGAGAGCATATTCCAGAGGCCTGAACCCAATATGAGTCAGATGCTCTCAATGATGAAGCCATTGCCTCATGATGCGCCTTATCCTACTGAGTTCTTCGTTGAAGACCAAGAGTACCTGCCCAGGACCATATATCACATCATCCGGCGGACTCTCTGGCCCATTAAGGGACACTCACCACATGCCAAGATTGAGGGTGCAATGAAGACTCTCATATTCTATATCCTTCATGGCAAATGCTTCAACGCACAGGATCTCTTCATACGCCAACTTGCAGCATCAAGCTCGGAATTATTTGGTTTGAAGTTCTATGCCCCTTGGGTGATGAGGCTGATCAAACTGCACACTATGATCTCGTATCAGCCCTCAGCCCGAAACCATCGGATCTTCCTGCCAGATGTGGATACCTCTGCTGACGCAATATATCCTGAGCCTGACAAGCAACCGATAAGTCTTCAGAATGCAGAACACCAGAGCTTCACGCAGAATGTTGAAGGTGTTGAAGCCATATCCAGGGTATATCCGTTGGCTGGCACTACACGTGCTCCAGCATCTACTGAAGCCACGGACAGCACAAATGCTCCAAGACCCAAGAAGCGTGCTCGTGTCCTCACTGACCGAGAGCTTCTTGTGGCCCTTCACCAAAAGCAGGATAGGCATCAATGATATGCACTGAAGCTGAACTTGAAGAGGATGGCTTCACAGAGCGCTTCAAGTTTGACACCACACCTCCTAGAAGGGCTGTGATGCGCAACACACCATCACTTGAAGACTCTGAGTTTTCTTCATCTGCTGCCACAGTTACTGCAAGGATCATTGATGAAGACGACGATGCTACTTCACCACCACCTGCTTCAGCACCTCCAAGTTTTGCACCACCAAACAACTCCACCGACCCTGCTGCGCCTGGGAACGCGTAGAAAACTCTATATCTTCAAACCTTTTTGGTCATTACTGACAAAAGGGGGAGAAGCATATGATGTTTTATAGTCTTCAAGCGGGTCAATATGGGCGGGTGCCTTATGTCTTGTTATATTTTGCTTCGTGTTTACAACTCTTGTTTTTGCTTCATTTGGTTCTTTGAGTTGTAAACACTAAAACTCGATGGTCGTCTGCTACTTGTTTGCCACTCTGTTTGCGAAGATAAATTCCGCATGTGCGACGATAAATTCCGCACTTATCTCATTCTGCAGACGTCCATTTTCCATTATGCATGTCATTATCTTCATATACTTTCACATGCATAGTGGATTGTCATCATAAGCTGAAGTGGATCTCCACAAGTACAACCTGCCATGTGCATTTGCATTCCAAAAGCAAATTAACTTATATGCACATCTTCAGGGGGAGCCCTTGCAACTTATGAAGACAATTCCCTATCCTTTACAAACTTCACACTTTATATTCCCCGTTGAAAACTTCAACTAGTTTGTCATCAATCACCAAAAAGGGGGAGATTGTAAGTGCGTCTAGTGCCACCCCTAGTTGGTTTTGGAGTATTGACGACAAACCTAGTTGAGGGACTAATGTGTTTGTGACAATTGCAGGAAAACACAGGTAGAAGTCCCTCATTGATTCGGTTTTACTACCAGAGATGACCCCTAAAAATGTATGAAGACATTGAAGACAAAGGTGGTACATGAAGATATTCACTTTGAAGACTATGACAAAACAAGACACGTTATGAAGCATATGGAGCTCGAAGACTTAGATCTTTCGTAGTTCTTTTTCTTTTGTGTTGAGTCATAGGAACCACCGTACTGTTAAGTGGGGACCAGGAGAACCAGTCAGAATGACTGAAGTGATGCCTAAATCAAAAACCTATGTCTTCGAGTGAAGACAATGAGAGCGAATCTTGTCCAGAGCCAGACAAGTCAGCTTTGCTTGTAGCCCAAGTAAAGTTGCCATGAGAGTTCGAAATCTGACCGTTGAGACACGTGTCAGTTCCTTAGTGACCCAGGGTCATTTCGGACAAATCAGGTCGGGTTGCCAAGTGGCTATAAATAGCCCACCCCCACAACCATAAACGGTTGGCTGCTCAGATTTCAGTGCACGGCTTTTGTCGTTTGAGAGCAACCCACCTCGAAGCCTTTGAGAGAAAAATTCCTAGTGAGGAGAAAAGCCCTAACCACCCAAAGCCAGAGTAAATTGGGCATCACTTAAGTCTTCGTGTCTGTGTGATCTGAAGATTTATTACACTTGAGGACTGTGAATCCTCCAGACGGTTAGGCGTCGCGTTCAAAGCATCCAAGAGACATTGTGGATTGCCAGTGAACGAAGTCTGTGAAGGTTTGGGAGTCTACCTTGAAGACTTACCAGAGTAATTGGGCAAGGACTAAGTGACCTTAGCTCAAGGAGAATACGGTGAGGACTTGGTGTCCTGAACTGTGTGTTCAGGACTGGGTGTCCGGGACTGTGTGTCCTAAGGTTTAAATACCTAGCCGCTCCAACCAGACGTACAGTTGTCACAGCAACTAGAACTGGTCCAACATATCATTGTCTTCAACGAGTCACTGGTTTTATCTTCACTTCCTTCTCTTACTGTTACTCATTGTGAAGCCATTGCATGCTTGCTTTTTCTTTTTGTCTTCACAATGTGAAAGTATGATCTGTTTGGCTTCATAACTTCTTCCTACCTGATCCTTATTACACTGAAGCTGTTTGTCATTGTGCTTTCACTCTATTGAATACATGACCATGGCTGGCCTAGTGTAATCTAACTTCCGCTGCATAGTAATAGGCATACTCTTCGCTGTTTGTCTTCATAACTCTCATGTATTGAAGACTTTCATAAAAATCGCCTATTCACCCCCCCCCCCTCTAGTCGATATAACGCACTTTCACCGGCCCTCTTCTCCGAGCTCCGGCGCCAACTCTGGCGACTCTCCTACCATCCTAGTTTTGCGCGCCGTCCGGATCTGGATCTGAGAAACCCTAAGGGTTGACTTTTGTCCCAGTTTTGCATATTTTTTAGCATACTTCATCATGTCATATTTTAGCATCCGTGACTCCGTTTTGGGCGTGTAGCATATCAAATTGTTCGTCTCGATGTGCACTTCATTTCCTTCCATTGCACCATGTTCATTTGAGTTCATATTGATGCCCTAAATGATGTTGCAAGAGTGCTATGAAATGTTAGTTTCAAATTCTTAACAGATATTGGACATTTGTCATTTTTGCCATGTTTAATATGTGCCTCCTATGAACTCGAGCCCTACATGTGTTTTGAAGTATGCCATGCCATGTTTACAGGGGTGTATGCCATGTATTTTTGTGATCTTTGTGGTGACTAGCACAAGCATGCAAAGTATCTCTCGTGATGTTGCTGATTTCAGGGACTTAGAATTCTTCTAAGTTTTTTCCCTGATAATATTTTTATGCCATGTATTCTTGTTGCTACAGAGTGATCCATGCCTCTTTTGAGCAAGTTCAGTAAGGATAATTTTGAGATATTGTTATGCTCTATCCATCCATGTATTTGTTTGCAATTATGGAGCAACCTAGCATGACTCAATCTTGCTCTACTTTTGCTACAAAATGTTCCTGGCAGATTGTTTACGTGTTAATCAATTTTGCCGAGGTTGTTGTTGTTTATCCATGCATGCTATGAGAGTGTTCTTGCCATGGTTAGCTTATTTATCATGTCTACTTGTTGGGTGTATGCTTAGCTTGTCATGCAATGCCTTGTGGTGAGTGCATCGAGCTCGTAAACATGCCTATGTAATTCTGTTTTTGCCATGTTCCAGTTTTCTGCTAAGTCTGAATCTCTTAACGAAACTTGCTATGTTCACATGGTTGCCATTGTATTTTCTGATCCTTTTTGGCTTATGGTCAGTAAGGGACTTTTGTTATATGCTTTGTGTAGTTTCATGCCATGCCTTGCTTTGCCATGATATGCTCCTATAGCATGTTGTTATCTTGCTCTAAACATTGCTTCCTCATGTTAAATCCTGACATGTTATTTTCTCTAAGTCTGTGAACCTGATATCTTTTGCACTTTTGCCATGCTTGTTTGAACCTGCTATTGAGTGAATTAGCTGTAGCTCAGTGTTCATCTTTTGTCAAGCATATTGAGTGGATCACTGCCATGTGATTTGTTGCTATGTTAGAGTGCAGTAGCTTGTTGTTCTTGATGCATTTGGATGGCCTTATGCTGTTAATCGCAGATCGGTGCCATTATTGTTTTGCTTGCCATTTGTAAACCGTGCATCCGATTCCGGTGATCTTTATATTGATTTCGACCGAAATCAACTCATCTTTCCAGCGGCACTCTTGGTTTTCCAAGTTGAGGCCTGATTCAATCTTTCCTTTCTGAAGTATGCATATGCATTGCATATCACGTCCCGCATATCATGCCATGTTTTGCATCATGTTGCTTGTGCAGTGCACCGTGGTTGATTGTGTCTCCCTTTGCTTGTGTTCTTGCTTTGGGCAGAGCCGGGAGATGAGTACGTGATCGAGGAGCCTGTTGAGAACGTTTACGAGGATCAAGCTTACGTCAACTCGGAGAACTTTGCAGGCAAGATGACCATACCCTCGAAATCACTTCTATCTTTGCTTGCTAGTTGCTCGCTCTATTGCTATGCCCATGCTACGATACCTACCACTTGCTATCATGCCTCCCATATTGCCATGTCTAACCTCTAACCCACCTTGTCCTAGCAAACCATTGTTTGGCTATGTTACCGCTTTGCTCAGCCCCTCTTATAGCGTTGCTAGTTGTAGGTGAAGATTGGAGTTTGTTCCTTGTTGGAACATGTTTATTGGCGGGATGTCACTATTATATCTGGTCTACTTTAATGCATCTATACACTTGGTAAAGGGTGGAAGGCTCGGCCTTATGCCTGGTGTTTTCTTCCACTCTTGCCATCCTAGTTTCCGTCATACCGGTGTTATGTTCCTTGATTTTGCGTTCCTTACACGGTTGGGTTATAATGGGAACCACTTGACAGTTCGCCTTGAATAAAACTCCTCCAGCAAGGCCCAACCTTGGTTTTACCATTTTCCACCTAGCCTTTTTCCCTTGGGTTTCGCGGACTCAAGGGTCATCTTTATTTTAAACCCCCCAGACCAGTGCTCCTCTGAGTGTTGGTCCAACTTGCCAGCCGCCGGTGGCCACCAGGGGCGACTCTGGGCTGGCCTACCGGAAGTTTGGACAATCCGGTGTGCCCTGAGAACGAGATATGTGCAGCTCCTATCGGGATTTGTCAGCACATTCGGGTGGCTTTGCTGGTTTAGTTTTACCATTGTCGAGATGTCTTGTAACCGGGATTCCGATTCTGATCGGGTCTGTCGGAGTCCGGGAAGATCTCTTTTCAGCGGAGTCTGCTCTTAACTTAATTAAAATGAATCAACAGCGTGTGTAGCCGTGATGGTCTCTTTTCGGCGGAGTCCGGGAAGAGAACACGGTCTCCTGTTATGCTTGAACGTAAGTAGTCTTGGATCACTTCTTGATCATAGTTTCTCGACCGTGCCTTGCTTTCTCTTCTCGCTCTCATTTGCGTATGTTAGCCACCATATATGCTAGTGCTTGCTGCAGCTCCACCTCATACCTTTTCCCTACCTATAAGCTTAAATAGTCTTGATCGCGAGGGTGTGAGATTGCTGAGTCCCCGTGACTCACAGATTACTTCAAAACCAGATGCAGGGACCGATGATACCGTTCCAGGAGATGCGACTGAGCTCAAGTGGGAGTTCGATGAGGACTCAGGACGATACTACGTTTCCTTTCCAGGCGATCAGTAGTGGAGCCCAGTTGGGGCGATCGGGGACATTATGCATTTGGGGTTGTCTTTATTTTGGTTCCGTAGTCAGACCTTGATTGTATCTGGATGATTGTAATGATATAATTATGCTATTGTGTGAAGTGGCAATTGTAAGCCAACTATGTACCTCTTGTCTTATTCAATACATGGGATGTGTAAAGATTACCCCTCTTGCGACATTGCCTACAATGCGGTTATGCCTCTAAGTCATGCTCCGACACGTGGGAGATATAGCCGCATCATGGGTGTGACAATATTGCTCAATATAAATTGTGGAAATGATATGATATAGTGGGAATTTTGTGGAAACAATTATGAATCTTGTCTTTTACAGTACCAAAGTGAAACGGTTTGCTCTTTATCGTACTAACCTATCTCATGAAGTTCCATTAAGTTTTGTGTGATTGAAGTTTTCAAGTTTTGGGTGAGATGTCGATATGAGAAGAATAAGGAGTGACAAGACCCTAAGCTTGGGTATTCCCAAGGCACACCAAGGTAATATTCAAGGAAGATCCAAGCAACTAAGCTTGGGGATGCCCCGGAAGGCATCCCCTCTTTCGTCTCCAACATTATCGGTAACCTCACTTGGAGCTATGTTTTCATTCGTCGCATGATATGTGTTTTGCTTGCAGCGTCAATTTATTTTGTTAGGATTTTCTTTATGTTATTTAGAATAATGTTTTGTATCTTTATTTTCAATAAAAATGCCAAGGATAGCCTTTAGCATGCTTATTTTGCAAGTCTATACGTTGCTGTTTCAAAACAGAAAGTTTATCGCTGTTGCAGAACTTCCCTAGAAAATTCAGAATGTGAAAAAATGTTGAAACTTTTTGCAAAATAAGCTCTACTAAATTTTATACAGTGTGGTAAATTTTCATAATCTTTGGAGTTTAAGAAGTATTGATACTCTTGCATTCTTTACAGACTGAATTGTTTTGGCAGATTGCTCTTATGTTTGCATTGTTTGCATATGTTTGCTTGTTTAATGATTCTATTTGAGGATAGGAGTATTAAATATGCAGAGGCATATGCTATGCAATGTTTAATAATAATTTTAGTGATTTGCTACAGTAGAGAATGATAAGGCTTTTGCATTGGTTTATACTAACTTATCTCACGAGTTCTTGTTGAGTTTTGTGTGGATGAAGCTTTTGAGATTTAGGAAAACCGTGATATGAAAAGAATTAAGTGTTGGGGAACATAGTATTTCAGAATTTTCCTACGATCACGCAAGATCTATCTAGGAGAAGCATAGCAACAAGCGGGGAGAGTGTGTCCACGTACCCTCGTAGACCGAAAACCGAAGCGTTTAGTAACGTGGTTGATGTAGTCGAACGTCTTCGTGATGCAACCGATCAAGTACCGAACGTACGGCACCTCTGTGATCTGCACACGTTCAGCACGGTGATGTCCCTCGAACTCTAGATCCAGCTGAGGCCGTGGGAGAGTTTCGTCAGCACGACGGCGTGGTGACGGTGACGATGAAGTTACCGATGTAGGGCTTCGCCTAAGCACTACGACAATATGACCGAGGTGGAAAACTATGGAGGGGGGCACCGCACACGGCTAAGAAATCAACTTGTGTGTCTATGGGTTGCCCCCTCCCCCGTATATAAAGGAGGGGAGTAGGGCGTCGTCCGGCCTCAAGGGGCGTGCCCAAAGGGGGGAATCCTACTCCTACTAGGAGTAGGTTCCCCCTTTTCCTAGTCCAACAAGGAGGGGAAGGAAGGAGGAAGGGGAGAGAATAAAGGAGGGGGGCGCCGCCCCCACCCCTTGTCCAATTCGGACTGGGGGGGGCGTGCGCCACCTCTTGGCCGGCCCTATCTCCTCTAAGGCCCATGGTGGCCCATTAACTTCCCGGGGGGGTCCGGTAACCCTCCGGCACTCCGGTTTTATCCGAAACTCTCCGGAACACTTCTGGTGTCCGAACAACATGGTCCAATATATCAATCTTTATGTCTCGACCATTTCGAAACTCCTTGTCATGTCCGTGATCTCATCTGGGACTCCAAACAACCTTAAGTACATAAAATCACATAAACTCATAATATCAATCGTCATCGAACTTTAAGCATGCGGACCCTACGGGTTCGAGAACTATGTAGACATGATCGATACACTTCTCCGGTCAATAACCAACAGCTGAACCTGGATGCTCATATTGGTTCCTACATATTCTACGAAGATCTTTATCGGTCAAACCACACAACAACATACGTTATTCCCTTTGTCATTGGTATGTTACTTGCCCGAGATTCGATCGTTGGTATCATCATACCTAGTTCAATCTCGTTACCGGCAAGTCCTCTTTACTCGTTCCATAATACATCATCCCGCAACTAAATCATTAGTCACATTTCTTTCAAGGCTTATAGTGATGTGCATTACTAAGAGGGGCTAGAGATACCTCTCCGACAATCGGAGTGACAAATCCTAATCTCGATCTATGCCAACTCAACAAACACCATCGGAGACACCTATAGAGCATATTTATAATCACCTAGTTACGTTGTGACGTTTGATAGCACACTAAGTGTTCCTCCGGTATTCGGGAGTTGCATAATCTCATAGTCATAGGAACATGTAAGTCATGAAGAAAGCAATGGCAATAAACTAAACGATCATTAGGCTAAGCTAACAGATGGTTCTTGTCCATCACATCATTCTCTAATGATGTGATCCCGTTCACCAAATGACAACACATGTCTATGGCTAGGAAACTTAACCATCTTTGATTAACGAGCTAGTCAAGTAGAGGTATACTAGGGACACTTTATTTATCTATGTATTCACACATCTACTAAGTTTCTGGTTAATACAATTCCAGCATGAATAATAAACATTTATCACGATATAAGGAAATATAAATAACAACTTTATTATTGCCTCTAGGGCATATTTCCTTCAGTCTCCCACTTGCACTAGAGTCAATAATCTAGTTCACATCGTCATGTGATTTCACACCAATAGTTCACATCTTCATGTGACTAATACCCAAAGGGTTTACTAAGTCAATAAGCTAGTTCACATCGCTATGTGATTAACACCCAAAGAGTGATCATGTTTTGCTTGTGAGAGAAGTTTAGTCTACGGGTCTGCAACATTCAGATCCGTATGTATTTTGCAAATTTCTATGTCTACAATACTCTACACGGAGCTACTCTAGCTAATTACTCCCACTTTCAATATGTATCTAGATCGAGACTTAGAGTCATCTAGATCGGTGTCAAAAGCTTGCATTGACGTAACTCTTTACGATGAACTCTTTTATCACCTCCATAACCGAGAAATATTTCCTTAGTCCTCTAAGGATAATTTTGACCGTTGTCTAGTGATCTACTCCTAGATCACTATTGTACTCCCTTGCCAAAATCATGCTAAGGTATACAATAGGTCTGGTACACAGCATAGCATACTTTATAGAACCTATGATGGAGGCATAGGGAATGACTTTTCATTCTCTTTATATTTTCTGCCATGTCGGGTTTTGAGTCTTTACTCAACTTCACACCTTGCAACACAGGAAAGAACTCCTTCTTTGATTGTTCCATTTTAAACTACTTCAAAAACTTGTCAAGGTATGTACTCATTGAAAAATTCATCAAGCGTCTTGATCTATCTCTATAGATCTTGATGCCCAATATGTAAGCAGCTTCATCGAGGTCTTTCATTGCAAAATTCTTATTCAAGTATCCTTTTATGCTATCCCGAAATTCAGTATCATTTCTGATCAACAATATCTCATCCACATATAATATCAGAAATGCTACAGAGCTCCCACTCACTTTCTTGTAAATACAGGCTTCTCCAAAAGTTTGTATAAAACTATATGCCTTTGATCAACTCATCAAAGCATATATTCCAACTCCGAGATACTTGCACTAGTCCATAGATGGATCGCTGGAGCTTGCACACTTTGTTAGCACCTTTAGGATTGACAAAACCTTCTGGTTGCATCATATACAACTCTTCTTTAATAAATCCATTAAGGAATGTAGTTTTGATATCCATTTGCCAGATTTCATAAAATGCGGCAACTGGTAACATGATTCAGACAGACTTTAAAGCATCGATACGAGTGAGAAAATCTCATCGTAGTAACCACCTTGAACTTGTCAAAAACCTTTTGCGACAATTCGAGCATTGTAGATAGTAACACTACTATCAGCGTCCGTCTTCCTCTTGAAGATCCATTTATTCTGAATGGCTCACCGTTCATCGGCAAGTCAATCAAAGTCCATACTTTGTTCTCATACATGGATCCCATCTCAGATTTCATGGCCTTAAGCCATTTCACGGAATATGGGCTCATCATCACTTCCTCATAGTTCGTAGGTTCATCATGGTCTAGTAACATGACTTCCAGAACAGGATTACCGTACCACTCTGGTGCGGTACGTACTCTGGTTGACCTACGAGGTTCGGTAGTAACTTGATCTAAAGTTTCATGATCATCATCATTAACTTCCTCACTAATTGGTGTAGGCATCACTAGAACTGATTTCTGTGATGAACTATTTCCAATTCAGGAGAAAGTACAATTACCTCATCAAGATCTACTTACCTCCCACTCACTTCTTTCGAGAGAAACTCCTTCTCTAGAAAGGATCCACTCTTAGCAACAAAGATCTTGCCTTCGGATCTGTGATAGAAGGTGTACCCAACAATTTCTTTTGGGTATCCTATGAAGACGCACTTCTCCGATTTGGGTTTGAGCTTATCAGGCTAAAACTTTTTCACATAAGCATTGCAACCCCAAACTTTAAGAAACGACAGCTTAGGTTTATTGCTAAACCACAGTTCATATGGTGTCGTCTCAATGGATTTAGATGGTGCCCTATTTAACGTGAAGGCAGTTGTCTCTAATGCATAACCCCAAAACGATAATGGTAAATAGGTAAGAAACATCATAGATCACACCATATCTAATAAAGTACGGTTACGACGTTCGGACAAACCATTACACTGTGGTGTTCCAGGTGGCGTGAGTTGCGAAACTATTTCATATTGTTTCAAATGAAGACCAAACTCGTAACTCTAATATTTTCCTCCCGATCAGATCATAGAAACTTTATTTTCTTGTTACAATGATTTTCCACTTCACTCTGAAATTCTTTGAACTTTTCAAATGTTTCATTAAGTAGATTACCCATATCTTCTCAAATCATTTGTGAAGGTCAGAAAATAACGATACCCACCGCGAGCCTCAACACTCATTGGACTGCATACATCGGTATGTATTATTTCCAATAAGTCAATGGCTCGCTCCACTGTTCGAAAGAACGGAGTTTTAGTCATCTTGCCCATGAGGCACGGTTCGCAAGCATCAAATGATTCATAATCAAGTGATTCCAAAAATCCATCCGCATGGAGTTTCTTCATGCGCTTTACACAAATATGACCTAAACGGCAGTGCCACTTGTATCTTGCACTATCATTATCAACTTTGCATCTTTTGGCATCAATATTATGAATATGTGTATGACTACGATCGAGATTCAATAAACCATTCACCTTGGGTATATGACCACCGAAGGTTTTATTCATGTAAACAGAATAGCAATTATTCTTTGATTTAAATGAATAACCGTATTGCAATAAACATGATCCAATCATATTATGCTCAACGCAAACACCAAATAACATTTATTTTAGGTTCAACACTAATCCCTAAGGTAAAGTGAGTGTGCGATGGTGATCTTATCAACCTTTGGAATCATTTCCAACACACATTGTCACCTCGCCCTCAAATAGTCTCTATTCATTTTGCAACTCCTGTTTCGAGTTACTAATCTTAGCAACTGAACCGGTATCAAATACCTAGGGTTATGATGAACACTAGTAAAGTACACATCAATAATCTGTATATCAAATATACCTTTGTTCTCATTGCCATCCTTCTTATCCGCCAAATGTTTGGGGTAGTTCCGCTTCCAGTGACCATTCCCTTTGCAGTAGAAGCACTCAGTTTCAGGCTTAGGTCCAACTCTGGGCTTCTTCACGGGAGTGAAAACTTGCTTGCCATTCTTCTTGAAGTTCCCTTTCCTTCCCTTGCCCTTTTAGTTGAAACTGGTGGTCTTGTTAACCATCAACCTTTGATGCTTTTCTTGATTTCTACCTTCGTTGATTTCAGCATCACGAAGAGCTCGGGAATCATTTTCATCATCCCTTGCATATTATAGTTCATCGTGAAGTTCCAGTAACTTGGCGATAGTGACTAGAGAACTCTGTCAATCACTATCTTATCTGGAAGATTATCGCCCACTTGATTCAAGCGATTGTAGTACTCAGACATTCTGAGCACATGCTCACTGGTTGAGCTATTCTCATCCATCTTGTAGGCAAAGTACTTGTCAGAGGTCTCATACCTCTCGACTCAGGCATGAGTCTTGAAATATTAACTTCAACTCCTGAAACATCTCATATGCTCCATCACGTTCAAAACATCATTGAAGTCCCGATTCTAAGCCATAAAGCATGGCACACTGAACTATCGAGTAGTCATCATCTTTGCTCTGCCAGACGTTCATAACATATGGTGTGGCTCCTGCAACGGGCATCGCACCTAGCGGTGCTTCCAGGATGTAATTCTTCTGTGCAGCAATGAGGATAATCCTCAAGTTACGGACCCAGTCTGTGTAGTTGCTACCATCATCTTTCAACTTAGCTTTCTCTAGGCATGCATTAAAATTCAAAGGAATAGTAGCACGGGCCATTTATCTACAACAACATAGACATGCAAAATACTATCAGGTACTAAGTTCATGATAAATTAAAGTTCAATTAATCATATTACTTAAGAACTCCCACTTCGATAGACATCCCTCTAATCATCTAAGTGATCACATGATCCATATCAACTAAACCATGTCCGATCATCACGTGAGATGGAGTAGTTTTCAATGGTGAACATCACTATGTTGATCATATCTACTATATGATTCACGCTCGACCTTTCGGTTTCAGTGTTCTGAGGCCATATTTGCATATGCTAGGCTCGTCAAGTTTAACCTGAGTATTCTGCTTGTGCAAAACTGGCTTGCATCCATTGTATGTGAACGTAGAGCTTATCACACCCGATCATCACGTGGTGTCTCGGCACGACGAACTGTAGCAACGGTGCATACTCAGGGAGAACACTTATACCTTGAAATTTAGTGAGAGATCATCCTGTAATGCTACCGCCGTACTAAGCAAAATAAGATGCATAAATCATAAACATCACATGTAATCAATATAAGTGATATGATATGGCCATCATCATCTTGTGCCTTTGATATCCATCTCCAAAGCACCGTCATGATCACCATCGTCATCGGCTTGACACCTTGATCTCCATTGTAGCATCGTTGTCGTCTCGCTAACTATTGCTTCTATGACTATCGCTACCGCTTAGTGATAAAGTAAAGCAATTACATGGCAATTGCATTTCATACAATAAAGTGACAACCATATGGCTCCTGCCAGTTGCCGATAACTGTTACAAAACATGATCATCTCATACAAAAATTTATATAATCACGTCTTGACCATATCACATCACAACATGCCCTACAAAAACAAGTTAGACATCCTCTACTTTGTTGTTGCAAGTTTTACGTGGCTGCTATGGGCTTCTAGCAAGAACCGTTCTTACCTGCGCATCAAAACCACAACGATTTTTCGTCAAGTGTGCTATTTTAACCTTCAACAAGGACCGGGCGTAGTCAAACTCAATTCAAGTAAAGCTGGAGAAACAGACACCCACTAGCCTTCTGTGTGCGAAGCACGTCGGTAGAACCAGTCTCATGAACGCGGCCATGTAATGTCGGTCTGGGTCGCTTCATCCAACAATACTGCCGAATCAAAGTATGACATGCTGGTAAGCAGTATGAATATTATCGCCCACAAGTCTTTGTGTTCTACTCGTGCATATAACATCTACGCATAGACCTGGCTCGGATGCCACTGTTGGGGAACGTAGTATTTCAAAAAAAATTCCTGCGATCACGCAAGATCTATCTAGGAGAAGCATAGCAACGAGCGGGGAAAGTGTGTCCACGTACCCTCATAGACCGAAAGTGGAAGCGTTTAGTAACGCGGTTGATGTAGTCGAACGTCTTCGCGATCCAACCGATCAAGTACCGAACGCACGACACCTCCGCGATCTACACACGTTCAACTCGGTGACGTCCCTCGAACTCTAGATCCAGCTGAGGCCGAGGGAGAGTTTCGTCAGCACGACATCATGGTGACGGTGATGATGAATTTACTGGTGCAGGGCTTCACCTAAGCACTACGACAATATGACCAAGGTGGAAAACTGTGGAGGGGGGCACCGCACATGGCTAAGAAATCAACTTGTGTGTCTATGGGGTGCCCCCTCCCCCGTATGTAAAGGAGGGGAGGAGGGGGCCGGCCGTCCTCAAGGGGCGTGCCCAAAGGGGGGAATCCTACTCCTACTAGGAGTAGGTTCCCCCCTTTCCTAGTCCAACAAGGAGGGGAAGGAAGGAGGAAGGGGAGAGAAGGAAGGAGGGGGGTGCCACCCCCACCACTTGTCCAATTGGGACTGGGGGGGGCGCACGCCACCTCCTGGCCAGCCCTCTCTCCTCTAAGGCCCATGGTGGCCCATTAACTTCCCGGGGGGTTCCGGTAACCCTCCGACACTCCGGTTTTATCTGAAACTCTCCGGAACACTTCCGGTGTCCGAACAACATGATCCAATATATCAATCTTTATGTCTCGACCATTTCGAGACTCCTCGTCATGTCCGTGATTTCATCTGGAACTCTGAACAACCTTTGGTACATCAAATCACATAAACTCATAATACCAATCGTCATTGAACTTTAAGCGTGCGGACCCTACGGGTTCGAGAACTATGTAGACATGACCGAGACACTTCTCCGGTCAATAGCCAACAGTGGAAACTTGAAGGAAATATGCCCTAGAGGCAATAATAAAGTTATTATTTATTTCCTTATTTCATGATAAATGTTTATTATTCATGCTAGAATTGTATTAACCAGAAACATAATACATGTGTGAATACATAGACAAACAGAGTGTCACTAGTATGCCTCTACTTGACTAGCTCGTTAATCAAAGATGGTTATGTTTCCTAACCATGGACAAAGAGTTGTTATTTGATTAACGGGATCACATCATTAGGTGAATGATCTGATTGACATGACCCATTCCATTAGCTTAGCACCCGATCGTTTAGTATGTTGCTATTGCTTTCTTCATGACTTATACATGTTCCTATGACTATGAGATTATGCAACTCCCGTTTGCCGGAGGAACACTTTGTGTGCTACCAAACGTCACAACGTAACTGGGTGATTATAAAGGTGCTCTACAGGTGTCTCCAAAGGTACACGTTGGGTTGGCGTATTTCGAGATTAGGATTTGTCACCCCGATTGTCGGAGAGGTATCTCTGGGCCCTCTCGGTAATGCACATCACTTAAGCCTTGCAAGCATTGCAACTAATGAGTTAGTTGCGAGATGATGTATTACGGAACGAGTAAAGAGACTTGCCGGTAACGAGATTGAACTAGGTATTGAGATACCGACGATCGAATCTCGGGCAAGTAACATACCGATGACAAAGGGAACAACGTATGTTGTTATGCGGTCTGACCGATAAAGATCTTCGTAGAATATGTAGGAGCCAATATGGGCATCTAGGTCCCGCTATTGGTTATTGACCGGAGACGTGTCTCGGTCATGTCTACATTGTTCTCGAACCGTAGGGTCCGCACGCTTAAGGTTTCGATGACAGTTATATTATGAGTTTATGAGTTTTGATGTACCGAAGGAGTTCGGAGTCCCGGATGAGATCGGGGACATGACGAGGAGTCTCGAAATGGTCGAGACGTAAAGATCGATATATTGGACGACTATATTCGGACTTCGGAAAGGTTCCGAGTGATTCGGGTATTTTTCGGAGTACCGGAGAGTTACGGGAATTCGCCGGGAGAAGTATTGGGCCTTATTGGGCCATACGGGAAAGAGAGAGGGGCTGCCTAGGGCAGGGCACGCGCCCCCCAAGGCCTAGTCCGAATTGGACTAGGGGGAGGGGCTGCACCCCTTCCTTGTTTCCTACTCCTACTACATGGAAGGACTCCTAGTTGGACTAGGAAAGGGGGAATCCTACTCCCGGTGGGAGTAGGACTCCCCTAGGGCGCGCCATAGAGAGGGCCGGCCCTCCCCTCCCCCACTCCTTTATATACGGGGCAGGGGGCACCCCATAGACACACAAGTTGATCTTCGTGATCGTTCCTTAGCCGTGTGCGGTGCCCCCTCCACCATATTTCACCTCGGTCATATTGTAGCGGTGCTTAGGCGAAGCCCTGCGACGGTAAAACATCAAAATCGTCACCACGCCGTCGTGCTGACAGAACTCCTCCCCGACGCTTTGCTGGATCGGAGCCCGGGGATCGTCATCGAGCTGAACGTGTGCCAAGAACTCGGAGGTGCCGGAGTAACGGTGCTTGGATCGGTCGGATCGTGAAGACGTACGACTACATCAACCGCGTTGTCACAACGCTTCCGTTGTCGGTCTACAAGGGTATGTCGATCACACTCTCCCCTCTCATTGCTATGCATCACCATGATCTTGCGTGGGCGTAGGAATTTTTTTTTTGAAATTACTACGAAACCCAACAGTGGCATCCGAGCCTAGGTTTTATGTGTTGATGTTATATGCACGAGTAGAACACAAGTGAGTTGTGGGCGATATAAGTCATACTGCTTACCAGCATGTCATACTTTGGTTCGGCGGTATTGTTGGATAAAGCAGCCCGGACCGACATTACGCGTACGCTTACGCGAGACTGGTTCTACTGACGTGCTTTGCACACAGGTGGCTGGCGGGTGTCAGTTTCTCCAACTTTAGTTGAACCGAGTGTGGCTACGCCCGGTCCTTGCGAAGGTTAAAACAGCACCAGCTTGACAAACTATCGTTGTGGTTTTGATGCGTAGGTAAGAACGGTTCTTGCTAAAGCCGTAGCAGCCACGTAAAACTTGCAACAACAAAGTAGAGGACGTCTAACTTGTTTTTGCAGGGCATGTTGTGATGTGATATGGTCAAGACGTGATGAGATATAAGTTGTTGTATGAGATGATCATGTTTTGTTGAATTTATCAGCAACTGGCAAAATCCTTATGGTTGTCTCTCTATTGCATAAGATGCAAGCGTCCAATAATTGCTTTACTTTATCGCTATGCGATAGCAATAGTTGCAAGAGCAATTGTTGGCGAGACGACCACGTGATGACACATTGATATAGATCAAGATGATGGAGATCATGGTGTCATGCCGGTGACGATATAGATCATGACAGTACTTTGGAGATGGAGATCAAAGAAGCAAGATGATGATGGCCATATCATGTCACATATTTTGATTGCATATGATGTTTATCTTTTATACATCTTATTTTTGCTTAGTTTGACGGTAGCATTTTAAGATGATCTCTCACTAATTATCAAGAAGTGTTCTCCCTGAGTATGCACCGTTGCGAAAGTTCTTCGTGCTGAGACACCACGTGATGATCGGGTGTGATAGGCTCTACGTTCAAATACAACGGGTGCAAAATAGTTGCACACGCGGAATACTCAGGTTATACTTGACGAGCCAAGCATATACAGATATGGCCTCGGAACACGGAGACCGAAAGGTCGAGCGTGAATCATATAGTAGATATGATCAACATAGTGATGTTCACCAATGAAACTGCTCCATCTCACGTGATGATCGGACATGGTTTAGTTGATTTGGATCACGTGATCACTTAGAGGATTAGAGGGATGTCTATCTAAGTGGGAGTTCTTAAGTAATATGATTAATTGAACTTAAATTTATCATGAACTTAGTCCTGGTAGTATTTTGCAAATTATGTTGTAGATCAATAGCTCGTGTTATTGCTTTCATATGTTTATTTTGATATGTTCCTAGAGAAAAAATTGTGTTGAAAGATGTTAGTAGCAATGATGCGGATTGGATCCGTGATCTGAGGTTTATCCTCATTGCTGCACAGAGGAATTATGTCCTTGATGCACCGCTAGGTGATAGACCTATTGCAGGAGCAGATGCTGACGTTATGAACGTTTGGCTAGCTAAATATGATGACTACTTGATAGTTTAGTGCACCATGCTTAACAGCTTAGAATCGGGACTTCAAAGACGTTTTGAACGTCATGGACCATATGAGATGTTCCAGGAGTTGAAGTTAATATTTCAAGCAAATACCCGAGTTGAGAGATATGAAGTCTCCAACAAGTTCTATAGCTAAAAGATGGAGGAGAATCGCTCAACTAGTGAGCATGTGCTTAGATTGTCTGGGTACTACAATCGCTTGAATCAAGTGGGAGTTAATCTTCCAGATAAGATAGTGATTGACAGAATTCTCTAGTCACCATCACCAAGTTAGTAGAACTTCGTGATGAACTATAGTATGCAAGGGATGACGAAAACGAATCCCGAGCTTTTCATGATGACGAAATCGATGAAGGTAGAAATCAAGAAAGAGCATCAAGTGTTGATGGTTGACAAGATCACTAGTTTCAAGAAAAGGGCAAAGGGAAGAAGGGGAACTTCAAGAAGAACGGCAAGCAAGTTGCTGCTCAAGTGAAGAAGCCCAAGTCTGGTCCTAAGCCTGAGACTAAGTGCTTCTACTGCAAAGGGACTGGTCACTGGAAGCGGAACTGCCCCAAGTATTTGGCGGATAAGAAGGATGGCAAAGTGAACAAAAGTATATTTGATATACATGTTATTGATGTGTACTTTACTAGTGTTTATAGCAACCCCTCAGTATTTGATACTGGATCAGTTGCTAAGAGTAGTAACTCGAAACAGGAGTTGCAGAATAATCAGAGACTAGTTAAGGGTGAAGTGACGATGTGTGTTGGAAGTAGTTCCAAGATTGATATGATCATCATCGCACACTCCCCTATACTTTCGGGATTAGTGTTGAACCTAAATAAGTGTTATTTGGTTTTTGCGTTGAGCATGAATATGATTTGATCATGTTTATTGCAATACGGTTATTCATTAAAGTCAGAGAATAATTGTTGTTCTGTTTACATGAATAAAACCTTCGATGGTCATACACCCAATGAAACAAGTTCATTGGATCTCGATCGTAGTGATACACATATTCATAATATTGAAACCAAAAGATGCGAAGTTAATAATGATAGTGCAACTTATTTGTGGCACTGCCGTTTAGGTCATATTGGTGTAAAGCGCATGAAGAAACTCCATGCTGATGGGATTTTGAAATCACTTGATTATGAATCACTTGGTGCTTGCGAACCATGCCTTATGGGCAAGATGACTAAAGACTCCGTTCTCCGGAACAATGGAGCGAGCAACTGACTTATTGGAAATAATACATACTGATGTATGCGATCCGATGAGTGTTGAAGCTCGCGGCGGGTATCGTTATTTTCTGACCTTCACATATGATTTGAGCAGATATGGGTATATCTGCTTGATGAAACATAAGTCTGAAACATTTGAAAAGTTCAAAGAATTTCAGAGTGAAGTGGAAAATCATCGTGACAAGAAAATAAAAGTTTCTACAATATGATCGCAGAGGTAAAATATTTGAGTTACGAGTTTGGTCTTCAATTAAAACAATGTGAAATAGTTTCACCACTCATGCCACCTGGAACACCATAGTGTAATGGTGTGTCCGAACGTCATAGCCGTACTTTATTAGATATAGTGTGATCTATGATGTCTCTTACCGATCTACCACTATCGTTTTGGGGTTATGCATTAGAGACAGCTGCATTCACGTTAAATAGGGCACCATCTAAGTCCGTTGAGACGACACAATCTGAACTGTGGTTTGGCAAGAAACCAAAGTTGTTGTTTCTTAAAGTTTGGGGTTGTGATGCTTATATGAAAAAGTTTCATCCTAATAAGCTCAAACCCAAATCGGAGAAATATGTCTTCATAGGATACCCAAAGGAGACTGTTGGGTACACCTTCTATCACAAATCCGAAGGCAAGACTTTTGTTGCTAAATTCAGAGTTTTTCTAGAGAAGGAGTTTCTCTCGAAAGAAGTGAGTGGGAGGAAAGTAGAACTTGATGAGGTAACTGTACCTGCTCCCTTATTGGAAAGTAGTTCATCACAGAAATCTGTTCCTGTGACTACTACACCAATTAGTGAGGAAGCTAATGATGATGATCATGTAACTTCAGATCAAGTTACTACCAAATCTCATAGGTAAACCAGAGTGAGATCCGCACCAGAGTGGTACGGTAATCCTGTTCTGGAAGTCATGTTACTAGACCATGACGAACTTGCGAACTATGAGGAAGCGATGATGAGCCCAGATTCCACGAAATGGTTTGAGGCCATGAAATCTGAGATATGATCCATGTATGAGAACAAAGTATGGACTTCGGTTGACTTGCCCGATGATCGGCAAGCCATAGAAAATAAATGGATCTTCAAGAGGAAGACGGACGCTGATAGTAGTGTTACTATCTACAAAGCTAGAATTGTCGCAAAAGGTTTTCGACAAGTTCAAGGTGTTGACTACGATGAGATTTTCTCACTCGTATCTATGCTTAAGTCTGTCCGAATCATGTTAGCAATTGCCGCATTTTATGAAATCTGGCAAATGGATAAACAAAACTGCATTCCTTAATGGATTTACTAAAGAAGAGTTGTATACGATGCAACTAGAAGGTTTTGTCGATCCTAAAGGTGTTAACTAAATATGCAAGCTCCAGCGATCCATCTATGGACTGGTGCAAGAATCTCGGAGTTGGAATATACGCTTTGATAAGTTGATCAAAGCATATAGTTTTATACAGACTTGCGGTGAAGCCTGTATTTACAAGAAAGTGAGTGGGAGCACTACAACATATCTGATAAGTATATGTGAATGACATATTGTTGATCGGAAATAATGTAGAATTATTCTGCAAAGCATAAAGGAGTGTTTGAAAGGAGTTTTTCAAAGAAAGACCTCGGTGAAGTTGCTTACATATTGAGTATCAAGATCTATAGAGATAGATCAAGACACTTGATAAGTTTTTTCAATGAGTACATACCTTGACAAGATTTTGAAGTAGTTCAAAATGGAACAGTCAAAGAAAAGGTTTCTTGCCTGTGTTACAAGGTGTGAAGTTGAGTAAGACTCAAAGCCCGACCACGGCAGAAGATAGAAAGATAATGAAAGTCATTCCCTATGCCTCAGTCATAGGTTCTATAAAGTATGCCATGTTGTATACCAGATCTATTGTATGCCCTACCACTGAGTTTGGCAAGGGAGTACGATAGTGATCTAGGAGTAGATCACTGGACAGCGGTCAAAATTATCCTTAGTGGAATAAGGATATGTTTCTCGATTATGGAAGTGAAAAAAGGTTCGTCGTAAAGGGTTACGTCGACGCAAGTTTTGACACTAATCTAGATGACTCTAAGTCTCGGTCTAGATACATATTGAAAGTGGGAGCAATTAGCTAGAGTAGCTCCATGCAGAGCATTGTTGACATAGAAATTTGCAAAATACATGCGGATCTGAATGTGGCAGACCCGTTGACTAAGATTCTCTCACAAGAAAAACATGATCACACCTTAGTACTCCTTGGGTGTTAATCACATAGCGATGTGAACTAGATTACTGAATCTAGTAAACCCTTTGGGTGTTGGTCACATGGCGATGTGAACTATGGGTGTTAATCACATGATGATGTGAACTATCGATGTTAATCACATGGTGATGTGATCTAGATTATTGACTCTAGTGCAAGTGGGAGACTGAAGGAAATATGCCCTAGAGGCAATAATAAAGTTATTATTTATTTCCTTATTTCATGATAAATGTTTATTATTCATGCTAGAATTGTATTAACCGGAAACATAATACATGTGTGAATACATAGACAAATAGAGTGTCACTAGTATGCCTCTACTTGACTAGCTCGTTAATCAAAGATGGTTATGTTTCCTAACCATGGACAAAGAGTTGTTATTTGATTAACGGGATCACATCATTAGGTGAATGATCTGATTGACATGACCCATTCCATTAGCTTAGCACCCGATCGTTTAGTATGTTGCTATTGCTTTCTTCATGACTTATACATGTTCCTATGACTATGAGATTATGCAACTCCCGTTTGCCGGAGGAACACTTTGTGTGCTACCAAACGTCACAACGTAACTGGGTGATTATAAAGGTGCTCTACAGGTGTCTCCAAAGGTACATGTTGGGTTGGCGTATTTCGAGATTAGGATTTGTCACTCCAATTGTCGGAGAGGTATCTCTGGGCCCTCTCGGTAATGCACATCACTTAAGCCTTGCAAGCATTGCAACTAATGAGTTAGTTGCGAGATGATGTATTACGGAATGAGTAAAGAGACTTGCCGGTAATGAGATTGAACTAGGTATTGAGATACCGACGATCGAATCTCGGGCAAGTAACATACCGATGACAAAGGGAACAACGTATGTTGTTATGCGGTCTGACCGATAAAGATCTTCGTAGAATATGTAGGAGCCAATATGGGCATCCAGGTCCCGCTATTGGTTATTGACCGGAGACGTGTCTCGGTCATGTCTACATTGTTCTCGAACCGTAGGGTCCGCACGCTTAAGGTTTTGATGACAGTTATATTATGAGTTTATGAGTTTTGATGTACCGAAGGAGTTCGGAGTCCCGGATGAGATCGGGGACATGACGAGGAGTCTCGAAATGGTCGAGACGTAAAGATCGATATATTGGACGACTATATTCGGACTTCGGAAAGGTTCCGAGTGATTCGGGTATTTTTCGGAGTACCGGAGAGTTACGGGAATTCGCCGGGAGAAGTATTGGGCCTTATTGGGCCATACGGGAAAGAGAGAGGGGCTGCCTAGGGCAGGGCACGCGCCCCCCAAGGCCTAGTCCGAATTGTACTAGGGGGAGGGGCTGCACCCCTTCCTTGTTTCCTACTCCTACTACATGGAAGGACTCCTAGTTGGACTAGGAAAGGGGGAATCCTACTCCCGGTGGGAGTAGGACTCCCCTAGGGCGCGCCATAGAGAGGGCCGGCCCTCCCCTCCTCCACTCCTTTATATACAGGGGCAGGGGGCACCCCATAGACACACAAGTTGATCTTCGTGATCGTTCCTTAGCCGTGTGCGGTGCCCCCCTCCACCATATTCCACCTCGGTCATATTGTAGCGGTGCTTAGGCGAAGCCCTGCGACGGTAAAACATCAAAATCGTCACCACGCCGTCGTGCTGACGGAACTCCTCCTCGACGCTTTGCTGGATCGGAGCCCGGGGATCGTCATCGAGCTGAACATGTGCCAAGAACTCGGAGGTGCCGGAGTAATGGTGCTTGGATCGGTCGGATCGTGAAGACGTACGACTACATCAACCGCGTTGTCACAACGCTTCCGCTGTCGGTCTACAAGGGTACGTAGATCACACTCTCCCCTCTCGTTGCTATGCATCACCATGATCTTGCGTGGGCGTAGGAATTTTTTTTTTTTGAAATTACTACGAAACCCAACAAAACTGGATGCTCATATTGGTTCCTACATATTCTACGAAGATCTTTATCGGTCAAACCGCACAACAACATACGTTGTTCCCTTTGTCATCGGTATGTTACTTGCCCGAGATTCGATCGTCGGTATCATCATACCTAGTTCAATCTCGTTACCGGAAAGTCTCTTTACTCGTTCCGTAATACATCATCCCGCAACTAACTCATTAGTCACATTGCTTGCAAGGCTTATAGTGATGTGCATTACCGAGAGGGCTCAGAGATACCTCTCTGACAATCGGAATGACAAATCCTAATCTCAATCTATGCCAACTCAACAAACACCATCGGAGACACGTGTAGAGCATCTTTATAATCACCCAGTTACGTTGTGACGTTTGATAGCACACTAAGTGTTCCTTCGGTATTCAGGAGTTGCACAATCTCATAGTCATAGGAACATGTATAAGTCGTGAAGAAAGAAATAGCAATAAACTAAACGATCATTATGCTAAGCTAACAGATGGGTCTTGTCCATCACATCATTCTCTAATGATGTAATCCCGTTCATCAAATGACAACACATGTCTATGGCTAGGAAACTTAACCCTCTTTGATTAACGAGCTATTCAAGTAGAGGCATACTAGGGACACTTTGTTTGTATATGTATTCACACATGTAGTAAGTTTCCGGTTAATACAATTCTAGCATGAATAATAAACATTTATCATGATATAAGGAAATATAAATAACAACTTTATTATTGCCTCTAGGGCATATTTCCTTCATTAAGGAGACATAAAAGCTCAAGCTTGGGGATGCCCAAGGCATCCCAAGATAATATTTCAAGAAGTCTCAAGCATCTAAGCTTGGGAATGCCCCGGTAGGCATCCCACCTTTCTTCTTCAACAATTATCGGTTAGTATCGGTTGAGCCTAAGTTTTTGCTTCTTCACATGATGTGTGATATTCTTAGAATGTCATTTTATTTTGTTTTTGCTTGTTGTTTTAATAAAATGCTTAGATCTGGAGGTTTTTGAATAAGAGAGAATCCTCAAATAGCTACCTATTTACTTAACTACTCGATTGGTCTTCACTTATATATTTTTTGGAGTAGCTTGTCATTTGCTCTAGTGCTTCACTTATATCTTTTTTAGCACGATGTGCTTTAGTATTTTTGAAGAAATTCTCTCTTGCTTCACTTAAATTAATTTGAGAGAAAGAAATATTATGCTCATGATCTTCACTTATATTTGTTTGAGCTTATCAAAAGCAACACATGAAAATTAGTTCCAAAGTGATAGATATCCAAGAAGGATATAATAAAAACTTTCATGAAGATCATTGGACAAAATAAACTTGATTCTTTGTAATAGTTTTGAGATATGATGATAGTGATATGTGAGTCATGTTGGTGAGTAGTTATGCTTTAGTAAGAATATTGGTGTTAAGGTTTGTGATTCCCTACGCAAGCACGAAAGTCAATAGTTGTGCAATGAAATTACATCCTACTTGTGGTGCACTATTTGGTGTTAATTATGCTCAATGCTCGCTTATGATATTATTCGTTTCTTGGTTGGTCGCTTCTCAATCTTTTGCTAGCCTTCGTTTTGCACTAAGTATGATCACTACTTGTGCATCCACCTTTAAACCAGTTTTGCCACATGAGTCCACTATACCTACCTATATGCGGTATTCTTTTGCCGTTTTAAGAAAATTTGTATGTGCCATCTCTAATTTTTCAAAATAAATTTCTCTTTTGTGTGCTCGTACCACTCGCGAGGCGGTGAGGGGTGGCCAATATTTTCCATGCTAGATGTGTTATTCTCATGATGAGTGTTTATTCACTTGTCATTGCACAAGAGTAAGGCAAAGGTATTAGGGATGCCTAGTCCCGAAATGAAAAATTAATTTACTTTATGTTGCCAAATAATAAATTCCTTGGAAAGTGTTGGTATGGATGGCACCCGTGGATACGGTTAGCCATGGAAAGTGAAAGTATGGTGGAAAAAGGAATAAACTTTATTTTCTATTTGGGAACCGCCTATGATATATCTAGCACGGAAAGTATTGGGAGCTCTAAGTCGTTTTCGTTGGTGGGAAAAGTATGCCTCTCAAAATGTTTTTATCTCTCAATTTTCGATGTGAGCTCTGGCACCTCTACAAATCCCTACTTCCCTCCACGAAGGGCCTTTCTTTTACTTTATGCAATTTTTATTTTTAATTTGAGTCTCCATGTTCTCTTATAAAGCACCAACTAGGGGGCACTATGATCGTACTTGAGCATTGGGTGTAGCTAATATGTGAGTGTGTTTCATGAATGGATCAATGATTGAGCATGATGGGCTAGGGATAACTTATTTTAGCGTTGATATTTTGAAAGACATGGTGTCTTGGTGATATGCTTGAGTATTGATGTCCACATGTCAAATTATAGACTATTACTTTGAATCATTCAAGTCCAAATGTCCATGCTACAAAAGAAAAGAGTATATGATGAATATGATAGGTAACATTCCACAACAAAAATTCCGTTTTAAATTGCTACTTTATCATGATAAGTTTTATGAGAAAGAGTTGCTGTTATGATGCTAGGAAAAGTGATTGAAGTTATCATTGATCAAACTTATGCACTTTGCTAGCATTCACACTTCATAAATTATTTCTTTTATCATTTACCTAATCGAGGACGAGTAGGAATTAAGCTTGGGGATGCTGATACGTCTCCAACGTATCTATAATTTATGAAGTATTCATGCCATGTTTACGACAATTTTATATGGTTTTGGTATGATTTGCATGGAACTAACCTGGACTGGCACTATTTTCAGCAGAACTACTGTGGTGTTGTTTTTCGTGTAGAAATGAAAGTTCTCCAAATGAGCTGAAACTTTTTGACGGTTTTTTGGAACAAAAGAGACCCCCGAGGCTTCATGGGAGGGCCAGAAGATCCACGAGGAGGGCACGACCCACCAGGGCGCGCCTGGTGGGCTTGGCTTGCCCCGGTGGGTTGTGCTCACTTCAAGTCCCATCTTAGCATGAAACCAACGCCAAAAAATCCTATAAATAGAGAAACCATTAGGGGTTAACCTAGATTAGAAGTTCCACCGCCGCAAGGCTCTGTAGCCACCGAAAACCAATCTAGACCCCGTTCCGGCACCCTGCCAGAGGGGGAAATCATCTCCGGTGGCCATCTTCATCATCCCGGCGGCCACCACGATGAGGAGGGAGTAGTCCACCCTCGGGGCTGAGGGTTTGTACCAGTAGCTATGTGTTTAATCTCTCTCTCTCTCTCGTGTTCTTGAGATGTCACGATATTGATGTATCGCGGGCTTTGTTAATATAGTCGGATCATATGGTGTTTTCCCCTCTCTATCTTGTTGTGATGAATTGAGTTTTTCTCTTTGAGATTTCGTTGTTATCGAATTGAATACTTTTATGGATTTGAGAACACTTGATATATGTATTGCAATTGAATACTCGTGGTGACAATGGGGCATCATATTGATTCACTTGATATATGTTTTGGCACTCAACTCGCGGATTCCCGATGTGACATTGGGGTAATCTATGCATAGGGGTTGATGCATGTTCTTGTCTTTGTTTATCCGGTAGAAATCTTGGGGCACTCTTTGAAGTTCTTTGTGTTGGATTGAATATTATGAATCTGAAATTTTCTTTGGTGTTATTTTAGTACGAACTCTTGGTCAGATCAATCGGAAAGAGTAGCTTCATGTTATTTTACTACGAACTCTAGGATAGATTGATCGGAAAGAATAGCTTTGAGGTGGTTTCATACCCTACAAACAATTTATTCTTATGTTCTCCTCTAGATAGGAACTTTGGAGTGATTCTTCGTTGCACGTTGAGGGATGGTTATATGATCCAATTATATTAGCATTGTTGAGAGGTTGCACTAGTGAAAGTATGGACCCTAGGCCTAATTTTTAAGCATTGCAATACCGTTTTTGTGCCTGTTTACTATTTTCTACCTTGTTGTTTTTATTTATTCATATTATAAAAATATATTTCTACCATCCATATTACACTTTTATCACCATCTCTTCGCCGAACTAGTGCACCTATACAATTTGCCATTGTATTGGGTGTGTTGGGGACACAAGAGATTTCTTGTATTTGGTTGCAGGGTCGTTTGAGAGAGACTATCTTCATCATACGCCTCCCATGGATTGATAAATCTTAGGTCATCCACTTGAGGGAAAATTGCTACTATCCTACAAAACTCTGCGCTTGGAGGCCCAACACGTGTCTACAAGAATAAAGTTGCATAGTAGACATCACGCTCTTCAGTCATCCTGTAATCATAGAATTGCTCCATGATGTACAGCTCAGTGCCAGCATCCGAGACCCCAAACTTGGCCTCGAATGCATCCCACATATCTTTTCATTATCAATTGACGCATAAGCATCAACTATGTTCTCACCAATAACACTCAAGAGAGCAGCCTTAAACAGGGTATCCATTTTCTGAAAAGCTTGTTCCTGTTGAGCATCATATTCTCCTTCAGGATTGCCAAGAGTGGCGTCATAGCAACTCATGGTTTGAAACCATAAGACTGCTCTCACACGCCACCTCTTATAGTGGATACCCTCAAACATAGGATGTCTCATGGAAGCAGCAAAACCACTCGAGGTAAATTGTCTATAATAAGGTTTTTGGACTGTTGGAAATATGAGCAATTTACCAAATAATTTTACTAACAAAAATACTAGATAAAGCATGAATAATATAGTAGAGATAAAGCAAGTCATGCACTCTGACAGAGAAAAGGTAAATAGCATCTGCATATATGAACTTGAACTAAACACATCTAGAACAGACACTAGATCAAGTTGCATATATGAAGTAGAACCTAACATATGTAGGGCAGACACTAGAACAAGGAACTGTGGAAAGACCTTTAACAGAAAGAGTAAGAACACGTACGGGACAGCAACAACAACAGTAGCATTGGACTTGGGGTATGTGTCCTCGCTAGCCATGTCATTGAGGAGGTTGTCGACGTTGGGGAAGAAGTCGTCGGAGTCCGGGGCGTTCGTGACGAAGAAGTTATTAGTCACGCGGAGCGCTCTTCAAAAACCTTATCACCCTTCTCCCGTACAGGACTCAAAGTGGTGTGGTTTCAGAGGCCTACTGTGCAGACCTGTGGTGCACGCCGCAAGCCGGGATGGGGAAGAACGTAGCAGCAGCGCAGTGCTCAGGAACTTGGTGGCAAAAGGGAGATGATCTTCTGGTGCGTCTCTCTGGGAGGAGCGACCTCCTTTTTATAGGCGCAGGAGAAGAAGGCGAGAGGGTAGCGACGGGAGATGAAACGAAGAGAGGGAGGTGAAGTGAACAGCCAGTAGCCGAAGGGATGCGCCGTTCGCATTCAGTCTCCACTATAGCAAAAATCTTTTCAACTTTCGTGTGACCTTTCGTATACCAGTCATGCGTGGCAAAAATTTAGACATCGGCTCGGCTCATTCCCGCAACCCGCGGCGCGGCGCGTCGTGACGAGGCGTGGCGTGGCGGGTGGCGAAGGAGGAGCGCGCGCGAATGTCCCTCTTGTTCTCATGCTCATACATGTGGGGAAATATCCTCCCTTATAAGGAGGTCCAACTCTCACCAAACTAGCAATATGGGATTAAACTTTAGTTCCACCTCTTTCCTTGCACGAATGGGCTGCGTGGGCCTTTAGGATTTATTAGGAATTTCTGAAATGCTATTGGGCTGGCCCAAAATAGACAAAATTCCAGCATTATCAGTACTAAGCCTATATCTATGCTCATATAATTATCAGTACCTAAATTATTTTGATATATGAAAACCAAATTTAGTTTTCTAGTAACAGTTTTATTTTCTGTAGTCAGCCACACGGTCGCGCCATGATGACTAATTCTTTTCATGAATCGTCGGCTGGTTCGACCTTCGGCGGCGGCGACGAGCAGAGTTTCCTTATTCAGGAGTAGCTCCGCCAATTCATATCTATATCTATACCTAATAATAAGAAAGAGGTTTGTTCTGTCGTTACATTAGGAAATTGCCCCAGAAGTTAAAAAATATTACCCATCAATGCCATCTCTGATGGAGGTGAAGGTGTCGCGTTGTTTCGATAAGATAGATATCGTTTTTTATGAGAGTCGACTTTGACGATCTGACTAGGAACGTGCGAAGACGTCGTGCCTTAGCAATCGCTAAACCAACTTCCGAGGGGTTATTGACCACGCCGGAGCACGATCAACCTGACCACGAGGGTCTATTTCCTACGAGCAAACGAAGAACAAGCAAGAAACTGATATTGCAATCTGGATATTGCGAATATAAGATGAAAGTTTTATTGATCAAGATGGGTTTTGTGACGTCTTGGTCTGGTCGTTGAACACAAACAAAATACGCGAAGTTGCAGGAATAGCGAACTTTTAATCTAAACAAACCCAAACTCTAAACAGTGCCCTAAGGGCTGTATATGTGGAGGAAGAGGGGGGGAATTTCGTGGCCCTTGAAGGAGGGGTCCGAAACCAACCCTATCTCTTATGATAAAAAAGTTTCGCACAGGGGAATTCTTTGTCTGGGCCGGCCCATAAAGTAGGGACCTCCTATACTACGCTTTGTATGCTGGGAGAGGATGTAGCACGCCCGTTTGAGCTGGCCCATGTCCAGGTGACCTGTTTTTTAAATTTGGTTTTTTTATTTTTCCTATTTATTTTCTGTTTTAGTTTTTTCTACTTTGAATAATTTGGGACTTCAAAAAAGTTACGAAAATAAAAAATGAGAATTTTAAAATAAATTGTTGGTGGATTCAAAAATGTTTGTGATTTTTAGAAAATGTTTACTTATCCAACAATTGTTTGAAATTTGGAAAACATTTTTTTGGGAAATCAAAAAATGTTCATGATTTTAAAAAATAGTTATGAAAAAATATTTATGAAACTGAACAAAAAATTTTCAATTCAAAAAATGTTAATGAATGAAAAACTATCCTAAAAATTCAAAAACTTTTTGTGACTACAAAATAGTTTATTCATTCATTAAATGTCGCTAATTCAAAAAATTATCATGCATTTAAAAAATGTTCGTTAAATCAAGAAAAATGTTCGTGAATTTCGAAAATTGTTCCACCATTTTCCAAAAAAGAATGTTTGTCGATTCAAGAAAATTGTTTGGAAAAATGTTCACAACTTTTAAAAAAGGTTGCAAATAGTATAAAATATCCATGAATTCGAAAAATATTCTTGATTTTATAAAATGATAAAAAATTTGTAAAAGTGTTCATGAATTTGAAAAATGTTTATGATTTCAACTATGTGCACGAGTTTAAAAAAATGTTCATGATTTCACGAAATTGAGAGTGATAATGTATGTCGGTGATGTAGCAAAATATGGTCAAGGCCATTGAAGATTATGATTGTTCTTTCTCCCATTGCAACGCTTGAGCCTTTTTGCTGGTCCATCTAATAAGGAGAAGTCCACTCTGCATCATCTAACTTTGCCTTGCGTTTGTACATACATGTGCATATCTCCCTTTTCCTTGTGCCTTTATGAACAGGTCCATGGTCTCCAAATCCCTTTTCATTCCTCTATATAAATAAAAATTGAGTAGGATGAGTTTGCATTCAGATGGAAGGTGTCTTGCAGCGATGATAGTATAGGAGCCATCAAACAGATTACCGGGAGTAGAGACATACCCGTTCGCTCATGCAAGTGACCTAAGGCGCACAGCTCGGGTTTCCTGTCTCTCGTCAGCATTGTTGTCGGTTCCCCTCTCCTATGGTCCTAGGACCGTGGAGGCGCGGTGAATCCCGGCTCTTGTCGGTAGGAAGGCTTTGTTTTAGGTGTTTTTCTAAGTTTTGTCAGAGTTTATGCCATGATCAGGAAGACGAGGTTGTGACAGCTTTCTAAAGATGGAATAAGGTTTTTCCCGCCCAGCCCTCGTTCGGGCTGTGCTTCTAGCGCCGTCGGAGGGCGTGTGAAGGTGTGTTTTCGACGAATCTCGTGGGATCCAATTGGCGTTTGTCTTTCTGTAGATCCGCTTGGATCTAGTCTTCATTCGTCTACGTCTGTGTGTCTGCAGGTTGGATTCTTCCGATCTGCATTTTTTTCATTGGTGGCGGTTGTTGTTCTAATGCGTTGGTCATATGAGGCCTTAGCACGATGACTTTTCAACTGTCTACTACAACAATGTTTGTTCGGCTCCGACAAGGAAGGGATAAACGCCTTCAACTCGCTCCAATGCTTGTAGTCGTCGCTAGATGATCTATAAACTTGGATGTGATTTTTACTCCTAGTGTTTTTCGTACTACCTTGGCAGTTGATGAATAGATCAAAAGTTTTTTCGAAAAGAAAACAGAATGTCGGGCAGATCCAGCTGGTACGGTCAGTGGTGTTCCGGGGGATGCATAGCACGGTTACCATATTAGTTGTATCATTAACTTATTTAAGAATCACCTATTATTTATGAAAGAAACTGGATCTGTATTTCTGGGTCTATTCAAGACACATGAGTTGTAGGAATTGAGAAAATGTTCTTTGCTTCCTCTATGCTTCTGTAACTTTAGGACTTGATTTACAGCAATCTTGAACTCCGCATCGGTGATGCATACCTAACTCATCTTGATTTTCTCAAATCAGCTGTGAGCCCTTAAGCTATCCATAGTGAAAATAACATAAGTGATAACATATGTCTAGACAAATAAATGATGTGACAAGTAACTAATGAAAAATGAGAAGCTATAAAATGAGTATAATTTAATAAATAAATTGTTGCAAGATGCCACACATATGTAGTACCCATTATAGAGGTAGTAACATAGACTAATAACATTTGCATGTTACTAGTCTAAGTTACTCACCATCATGCAGATAGAACTAGCTAAATATAATACACTACGAAAAATACATTTTACATCTATACAAGCCCACCAACAATAATCCAGATAAAGATTTCTTTTCTAGCAACATGTTTAATCTCGCATGCATATAGTCATGATGACACTCAACTACTCTCTCTCAAGGTCCAGTCCTTCGTTGCATGTATACTACATATTAATGATTCCAGTAAATAAAAAAGAAAAGCTAGCGTGCAAAGTAGACATTAAATATTACCTCAATACTTGTAATCTGAATTTGCGGCTTTGTATATAGAAATTGAGGGAGTATCAATTTTGCTAAACCTCATTCAGCTGAGTTAACAAAGTCTCAGTCAACCCCATTACCATAGGATGCAGGGGCTTCAAGACCTACGCGTCTTTTGTGTAGGCTGGCTCGGTTGTCCACTTGTTTCGTCGTCTGGACTAGTAGGGACGGCCCGTCTAGGATTATGCGCCTTTTTTTCTTGTTTACAACAGGCTTGTGCTGGGTTCTGTGGGCCCTTTTCTCTCACTAGTAATCATGTACGTGCAAATGCACATATTAATGAGTACACATAATTTTCCAGTGAGATAAAATAGTACAATACTATCAAGCTTTTTGTTTCCTGTTTCTTGCTTCGAAGGTTTTTTCTCGTTACAATATCCCATCAAATACAAAAGATACTAATAGACAAGCCTTTGGCTGTCGGAGGAAATTGCGTAGCTAAAAGTAATATATATGCAGTAGAAACAATATATTGATAGAAACCATAACTGAATTATTTCAAGTATTTATATATAATGGTCTATCAGCATTACCCTTTGGCTATCAGCATTAACCTTTGGCTATCAGCATTTTTCTACAAATTAATCAATGTTCTATATAATGGTCTTCGTTTCACAGGAAATGCCAACTTGTGATAATGTTCTGCATAACATTGAATCCACTGCATCTTCTTTTCAGCTTGAATCCTTTGTATCCAAATAATGTACAGAGAAATAAATCACACTTAACATGGATCGGTGATGGTAAAGCTATGCAATGGTAGAAAGAAATATCACTTCACTCTTCAGTTTCATCCATACGGTAAGCGTAGCCAGTTTATTTCCCTTATTATAGACTCATTTTGGCTTATATGCAACGATCTAATCACAAATCTAAAACCTGAGAGGCCTTACTGATAGATCGTAAGAAGCTCAATCGAAACGTGGAAATTACAAATATCATAGAAAACTGTTTTTGAGCAGAAAAAAATTCATACTAATTTAGAAGATAACTCAACATTGTTCAGTTATGGTCATATGTCAATGTATATAATCAGTAAGTACAAAAACTCTAGCTATTATTGAATATTCCTTCAGTAACATCCCTCCAGTGTTGTCAACACAACAATATAAGCTAGAATAAGAGAAAATGGTAATTAGAGAAACTGCAAAAATAATCACACCGCTACATGATCGTGGAGAGAACAAATGTAAATATACGATTTTCAACCATACAGCCCAGCCTCACTCAATCTATCCTTTTTAGGGTTACAACCAGCTTGAAATTACATGCAAGTCATCACTTCACATTAATCATCTTGAAATTATACGCAAACAAGAAATACAACCAACTGAATCGAGATCAAGAAAGATAAAGGGGGATGGAACCTATGGACTGGAACATTATGATGTGGATCCTATATATGGAGTCTTACATGCACCCGACAGATGTTGGCCTGTATAGCGAAATATATCTAGCACACAAACAAGAGGTTTAATATGATAGACCATGCTACCATGTTGAGAAATCATGCAAAAAAAGCAGTGAAACCCCCACAAAAAGCATGATGCACAATGAAACTACGACTTGATATCTTTATCCACATCTCTTGAATGGCACTAAACAAAATAAATCATTTTCTCGAAAACTTTGAGACCAAGAGATAGGACGCTTAATAATTAATAGATCAGAAAGGAGTTAAAGAAGACTAACCTCATGTCATATAGACGCATTCTTTGTGCGAGAAATCATATGGATCAAAATTAACACCACATAGTGAGGAAACTCTCTTGATGAATATAATACTTATTGTTTAATATTAAGATGTCTTCGACAGTGGCAACAACTCGGGGTTGGTGAGCTATGGCATCGAGCGAATACATGACTCTCCCGGCTATACTTACATGTTCAGCAGAACTCAGTGTCAAACAAATATATGTTCAGATTTCATCTCATCAACGCATACATGTAAATTCGAGAAACAAACTCGTGAATTAAATTGATAAAACGATGGTTAATATAAAACGTAGACAACTGCAGTTGTGAGGTAATCAGGAAAAGATGCAAGCAGGTCACATACCAAGCCAGTGACTCTAGACAACCTCCCAGGCTTCTTGGCCTATCTGTTTTCCTCACAAGATCCACATAATCACTTCACTGAACCAAGAAATGGGATCACTTATTGATAGTTAAACATGATTTTTTATCCACATCTCTTGAATGGCACTAAACAAAATAAATCATTTTCTCGAAAACTTTGAGACCAAGAGATGGGACGCTTAATAATTAATAGATCAGAAAGGAGTTAAAGAAGACTAACCTCATGTCATATAGACGCATTCTTTGTGCGAGAAATCATATAGATCAGAATTAACACCACATAGCGAGGAAACTCTCTTGATGAATATAATACTTATTGTTTAATATTAAGGTGTCTTCGACAGTGGCAACAGCTCGGGGTTGGTGAGCTATGGCATCGAGCGAATACATGACTCTCCCGGCTATACTTACATGTTCAGCAGAACTCAGTGTCAAACAAATATATGTTCAGTTTTCATGTCATCAACGCATACATGTAAATTCGAGAAACAAACTTGTGAATTAAATTGATAAAACGATGGTTAATATAAAACATAGACAACTGCAGTTGTGAGGTAATCAGGAAAAGATGCAAGCAGGTCACATACCAGGCCAGTGACTGTAGACAACCTCCCAGGCTTCTTGGCATATCTGTTTTCCTCACAAGATCCACATAATCACTTCACTGAACCAAGAAATGGTATCACTTATTGATAGTTAAACATGATTTCCTGATCATCAGCTCACTTGTTAGGTTAAAAATATACATAAAGACGGTTATTAGATCAGCATGCCTTGTTTCTTGCAATATTGGTGGCAGATGGAGGCTGATACTTGTGATGTGCAGTTAAATGATTTAATCATTTAAGGGAGATTTGATTTGATGCCTCTGACTGACTATATCAGGCAATGGATACTGAATAATCGCATCATACTTTGAGATAGCAGTAAGGTTAATACTTTAGGTTATTTACCAAATTACATTACTTGCAAAATATTTACCTATCTACAACAGGAAATCGTATATGTATCAGTATTGATGGAGCTAACATTAAACGGTATAATCAACATGTCTAGCTCAGAGCCCTCTTCCTATCATTCCATGATATACATGCTTTTATCCTGAAGTTTGCATCTACTTCGCTATGTCTATTCAGATCAACTTAAGGTTCTAGGAGTAATCAATAGTAAAGTTGGCGGTGTAGAAAAACCAGGATCATATGTATACGTTCAATTTCAGACCACAACATGGCCTACAAGGAGGGAATTAGCTAGGCAACGGAAGAAGCCTGAAAGGTAATCTTGATTAATTCTAAAATAGCAAACCATGATGGATGCCGGTGAGCTGCCTAAACGAACGTAAACATTGTTCATCACAAAAATTCAGAAATTTGTCATTCACTAATGGAGCACACACATGCCAGGGATGTTAAAGAAATGGGGAACATCGTACATCATTAGAAATATTCATGCAATATTGAGAAGCTCAATTATTAAATGGTGCAAACAAAGTAAGCAGAATCTCAAGTAAATATGAATATGTGACGAAAAGGACCTTAGATGCTGCAGATGTTGATGAGTAGCAATATTCTGTACCTGTAGAAATAAAGTATGCATAGTTAGGGAGGAAGAGGAAACTGAATTTGTTTTCATTCTGTCAAAATTATATATTTCAAAATGTCATTCAGTTTTGCCGCATATGGTTTTTATGTAAACATTTGAATGTTGAAACATATGTTTCATGAATCTTGAAACATATTAGCTTGCACAAATTTTTTAAAAAAAGTACTACATTATTTTCCCGTATAAAATTTAAGAAAGCGCTAGCAGCAGACTCGTTAAGAGTGGAGGCTTCAGAAGATGTTGCAGAGGTGTGGAAGAAAGTAATACTCAAAAATAGAATTTTTTAGGTCAAATCAAGTTGCATCTCTAACTGGAGATGAAAGGTTTAATGTCATGAGTGTACCAAGCAGAGAGCATCTATTTTGCAAGCAGAGAGGCTGCAGGGTGCCTTTTATGCATTCAACAGAAGGACTAAGTAGATGCATCCTTTTTCACCTCCTATATTCACCATCCGCCTCTCCCATTTCCTCTCTCCACTGCCTCCTCTCAACCCATCCCGGTAAGCCCCACCTTCGCCTCGTCGATGCATACGGCCTTTGCATCACGGTGCACAAACCTTCATGATCTAAATAGATCTACCTTTCATGTCAATATATAATGCTTGCTCACAGCCCATGACTCAATCTCTTGAAACAACAAAACACGTGGGTTTTTAAAAAAAAATTGAAACTACAATGTGGTATTTTTTAACTCAAACTACATTGTGCAGATTATATATTTAGATTATTTAGATTATATATTTGAGTAGTTGCGACAAAACAAAACATCGTTGCCGATACTATTGTGGATAACCCAATATAGCAAAACTTTGGCCTCCTTTCCTGTAGTTAGGCAACTTCAGGAGCATAGCAACACAATGGGATGGGAAGGTAAGCAACAAAACTTCAAATGTATGAGTTGCTTGGACTACAAATTTCTGAAATCCTCACTAATTCAATATGTCCTCATAAACTGTAACCCTTTTAGTGCTGTGTGTGGCATTGGCGTTGGATCATGATAATTCACATACGGCAATTGTTCCAGAATAATTGTTCCTGCTGTGTGGAAGAATCATGTATGTATGCACTAAAATAATCATAACCATAAGGATCATGTATGTATCAGATTATCTTGTGTGGAAAGAACAGAACCACAAGCATGTTGTTCAAACAATGCACACTTGAATGTAAAGAAAACTTACTGGCTCAGATGAGATCGGCGGAGGCAGAGGAGGAGCAGAGGAAGGCGGGCGGCGGAGAATAGGATCAGTGGGCGGAGGGCGAGGATGTACAGACTGAAGCGAAAAATGATGCAGATGAAGGAAAGATTCACCAGGTTGAACAAGCCTTGGAGTGGTCAGTACAAAACTGAAGCCTGACGATTGCTATGTCTCTAGCCTCTACAATTCCCATAAATAGAACACAAAGTTGAGAAGATGTTGGTACATAAGCAAAACCACAGAGTTGAGACGAGCAAACAGTGTTGTGTGTCACGCATCCAAGCAAGCATGCATCTAAAAATTTCAGTTTTCTCACACCCACCTAGTACTAATAAATTAATTGAAGTTGTATGTAGATTCGCAGGAATCCCTCCGTGATGTGACCTGACCTGCATGAACTGAGCTGAGCAGATGGATAGATTCAGTCTAGCAATTCTGGACTTGTCCTCTCCTCTGTTGTCCCGAGAGCAGAGCAGATGGATAGATTCAGTCTAGCAATTCTAGACTTGTCCTCTCCTCTGTTGTCTGTGTCTCAAGAGCAGACATCGGTGTAGATGCTGCACCTGCGTGCATCTGCATCAAGGAGGGAGGGTGTGAGTGAGGGGAGCCGCCAAATCCAAAACAATCAAGAGTCCAATTGGGAGAGGAGAAGAGGGACCTTGACGACATCCAGGCATTCCATGGCGGCTGCGGCGACTCCATGGCCATGGGAAAGAGGCGCACGGACCTGGCCTTCCGTGGCTGCATGCCGGGGCGAGGTGGATTGGATCCGGCTGGGAGCAGAGGAGAGGAGGCGTCCCATCCCAAGTGAAGAGGAGAGAGACTCGCTCCGGCGGAGTGGCGGAGGCCAAGCTGCGGCGGGGCGGCTCCGGCGGCAGGGGAGGCTCCCGGCGAGCCGCGGCGGGGGCGGGGTGGGCTCCCGCGGTCGGGGAGGCTCCCGGCGACCCGCGGCCGCTTCCCGTGGCTCCGGCGGCGCGAGGAGGCGGTGAAGGGCGCGGCTGCGGGAGGAGGAGGAGGAGGTCGTGCGGGAGAAGGAGGAGGTCGTGCGGGCGGGCGGTTTACTTTCTTTTTTTACCGCGGGGCATAGTAGCGATCGATAGATTGTGGCTTGTTGCGTGGTTTTTTTGAGGTAAAGCAGAGCTTTATTGAACTTTAACGGTGCTTAGGCAAATCGCCTTGAGCACAAACAGCCACAGGGGTTGGTACATCTGACTCCCACTCTATATAGTGGTTTGGTTCATACATGCGGCTAATGGCAGCAAGTTCATGAGCTACATGGTTGGCACTATGCCAACATGCTGATATTACATGCTTGGAGAACCACAGTTTCAGTTGGAATTTCGAGTTCTCGATAATCGCCGCATAAGGTGACGAATCAACCTTCCGCAAGTCCAATGCGTCGGCCAGGAGTTGGGAGTCGGTCTCAAAAACCACCCGTATCATTCCCAGTTCAGCAGCCATGGCTATGGCCTGTGTCATCGCATGTGATTCGGCCCCAAAAACATCACATATATGGTCTTGACGACCAGCTCGAGCTGCAACAATATTTCCTTCTGTATCCCTGGCAACAACTCCCCATCCAGCATGAGAATCTCCCACCCGGAACGCTGCGTCCGTGTTTATCTTGATCATAGCATTCGGCGGAGGCTGCCATAGTTGCATATGTTTTTCCTTGGCGGCCGGTTGCAGCGCTTCTGCATATTCTAGTACTTCAGCACGGACCCTTCTTGCTAACTCTGGCGCCCCGACAGGAAGCTCTCCCTCCCGGAGCTTGTTGCGGTTATTCCACCAGTTCCACCATAGGATGGTGATCATAATACGCTTGTTTTCGTGCAAGCCCCACAGCAGGTCCATCGTCGCATGCACCGACGTCGCCGTCTCCAATTTCATGCGCTCCGGTTCCAGCGCTAGGTCTCTCCATACCTCCTTAACCGACTTACATTTGATGAACAAGTGTGCACCATCCTCATCCACCCGGCCACAAAAAAGGCACTTGGTGTCCTGGATTTGTATTCCCCGTCTGACTAAGTTCGTGCGCAGGGCTAGCGACTCGTGCTTCAGTCGCCAGATAAACAGCTGCACATTTTTGGGGCATGGTAATTTCCATATCCGCTTCCATGAGTCATCATCGCACTTGTCCAGGTTATGATTGTTTCCAGTGCTACCCCCGGCGCCCCCACTCACATGTCGTTTCTCAGTCTCGACATGGAGTTTATATGCTGACTTGACTGAGTGTATGCCTTTATTATCAAACTGCCATGCGATGAAATCTTCCACCCCGTCTCGTAGGGGGATCTGCAGGATATGACGCGCATCATCCGCCCAAAAGGTATCCCTGACAAGATGTTCATCCCACCCTCCGGTTATCGGGCTGATTAGGTCAGACACATACTCAAGCAAATTTCCCTCCCTCGGAGTAATGATCCTTCTCGCCCAGGGCCTAGAAATCCATGGGTCAGACCAAATTTTCACCCGCGATCCATTGCCGATGCGCCAAATATAGCCCTGCTTCACCAGGTCGAGACCATGCAATAAGCTACGCCATGAATATGAAATACCTTCCCTTGGCTGTGCATCCAGGATATGACCATTAGGGAAGTAGCGAGCCTTCAAAAGCCGTGCACAAAGGCTATCTGGACACTGAATTAGCCTCCAAATCTGCCTCGACAACATAGCTAGGTTAAAGCTATGCATGTCCCGAAACCCGAGCCCTCCATGCGCCTTCGGATAAGCCATTTTCTTCCAACTAACCCAGTGGATCTTGTTGTCTTGGTCTTGCTGACTCCACCAGTACTGACCAATAAGGGAGCTCATCTCCTCACGGAAACTTTTTGTTAAGTAGAAGCAAGACATGGCATAGGTTGGAATCGCCTGTGCAACCACCTTCACTAAAGTTTCCTTCCCCACTTTCGGTATGAGTCTCTCTTTCCATCCATAAACCCGACCAGCCATAGCTCCTTTAACATATGCAAACGCTTTTCGTTTTGACTTCCCAACATGTACTGGCAGCCCGAGGTACTTGTTCTGCCATGACTCACTTTGGATTTGCAGCGCATCTTTCACCTTTGCCCTGTGCACCTCCTGAGTATTTGGGCTAAACATTATGGCAGATTTTTCCACATTGATGCATTGGCCAGAACAGCTTTCATACAAATCCAGCACTCTTTTTAGTTCCTGAGCTTCTCGCTGACATGCCTTCAATAGCAACACGGAGTCATCCGCAAAGAAGAGATGCGAAACCACAGGTGCTGCATGGCAAATTTTGGCCCCAGAGATCTTGCCACTTCTTTCTGCATCATGTAGCAACACAGACAGGCCCTCAGCACAGATCATGAACAGGTAGGGCGATATCGGATCACCTTGCCGGAGACCCTTTGTTGGACAAAACTGCTCGGATAGTGCACCATTCACTTTGATTTGATATCTCACCGTGGAGACACATTTCATCAACAATTTTACCCAGGTTTGGGGCAATCCCAATTTTGTTAGCATCGCCTCCAGGAACCTCCACTCCACACGATCATATGCTTTGCTCATGTCCGCCTTCACTGCCGCAACGCCGTCTTTGCCCTTCCTTTTATTAAGAAGATAATTGGATAGCTCATAAGCGATCAACACGTTGTCAGTGATGAGTCGTCCCGGGACAAAAGCACTTTGATTTCCCGAAATGATCTCTGGGAGGATGAGCTTGATATGGTTGGCCAGGACCTTCGACACAAGTTTGTATAGGACGTTGCACAGGCTGATTGGTCGTAGGTCCTTAAGCCTCGTCGGGTTCTTTACTTTCGGGATTAGCACCACCATTGTATCGTTCCACCCCTCCGGGATTGGTCCACCATTAAGTATTGCAAGCACCTCCTTAACCACTTTGTCCCCCATGAACTCCCAATGCCGCTTGTAAACCACCGAGGGCATCCCATCAGGCCCCGGCGCCTTGAGATCGCCTATATGATCTAGGGCTGCTTTGATCTCTTCAGCTGTGAACTCAGCGTTCAGGCTTGCTTGCATGTTTGCCGTAACCCTCGGCTGGACTTTGCTGATGAGCTCGTCCAAACGATCGCTCGGTTGCGAGGTAAATAGTTCCTGAAAAAATGAACAAACGTAGTTAGTCATCCCCTCTCCTTCCTTCACCTCCTCCCCATTCTCCTTGCGAAGCAGCTTGATCCGATTTGTTTTCCTTCTATTGGATGCCACCGCCATATAATACTTCGTGTTGTTATTTCGGTTTGCTTCCCTCCGCCAGGAGATATGTGACCGCTGCTTTGCTTTCGTGTTCCTTTTGTCTTCTAAGTCTGCAAGTACCATCCTCAACCTCGCCTCTTCCCCGACCTTTTCTTCAGAGACTGGGCTCCTCATACACCTTTCAAGCTTGACCTTCGCCTCCTTCACCCTGCACTCCAACTCTCCGGCCACCTCCTTACTCCAACGCTTCATACTACCAGCAATCTCACGCATGGCTGTAGCCACATTGCATCCTTCCTTCAACCACCCCTGCTCCCATGCGTCCTGTATAACTTCAGAGCAACCCTCCTCTTTGAGCCACCATGCTTCAAATCTGAATTTTCTGTCTCCTCCTTGATTCCTCCTAGCTTCCCCTTCGGTTTGCACCACCACTGGCCTATGGTCAGAATGACGTGGTATACCATTCTCCACACAAAACTCAGGAAATGATGTGCACCAGTTGTCATTTGCAGTTGCCATATCGATTCTTTCACATATGTATGTATCAAGTTCCTTACTGTGATTGCGCCAAGTAAATTTGTCGCCTATGAAGCCAATATCACTCAGATCACAGCCCACCAGTGCCTCCCTAAATCTCTCCATGAACTGTTGGGGTTGGGCCGCCCCACCGATCTTCTCATCTGCAGTTAGAATCTCATTAAAATCACCTAGGCATAGCCAAGGTCTACCCTGCTGGTGTTGTTGCCCAAGAATTCTAAGAGTCCTCCATGTTTCCACCTTCCTCACCGTCTCCGACTCCCCATACATCCCAGTAAGTCTCCAAATCAATCCTCCCTCCTCCTTCACGTCCACATCAATATGTCGTCTACCATACGTTCTAGTGTCACATCAACCCCTCTCCTCCAGAGCATAGCCAGCCCCCTACTCCTACCATCCGGGTTCCACACAATCATGTTGGCGAGCCCCAACAACCACCTAAACCTCTCCATCTCTCCCTCCGTAAGCTTCATCTCCGCAAGAAACAGGATGTCGGGATCCTCCACCCTCCCCAATTCGAGGAGGCTTCGAACTGCCGGGCCGTTCCCGAGTCCCCGGCAGTTCCAACTGATTATTTTCATTGATCCCGGTGGGGCTGCTCTTGCAGCCCGGCCGATATAGTTGCGATTGTTGCAACCTCTCTCTGCTCATCACTACTCTTCTGCCCACCTTCCCCCTCACCATCTACCTTCCCTCTCTTGCCTTCTGGCTCTGACCCCTCTTCTAAAGCAAGACTTCTCTTCGTCCCCAGCACAACCTCCCTCCTGCTATCATGATCGACTTGCCTCTCCACCCTCCCTGAATTCTTCTTGTAGCGCTTGCCGTTAGGGTTTTTCCCGCTTCCCACCAAGACACCTTTCTCTCTACCCTTACCCCCTTCCACCTGTGCACTGCTATTATTTGACCGTGATCCCTTCTCTACTGACAATTCCCCTCCCTTGCTAGGCTGCAACTCCACTCCCTTGCTCTTAATCTCCTCTTGCACCACCTCACTCACACCCCCCTTATTTGTTGTATCCTTCCCACCATCCAACTCCAGTTTTTTTGGCTTTCCTCCTCTCTGCTCCTCACTCTGTAACTTGTTTGGGCTGGTAACCTCCTCTCCCTTCTCTGATCTGCCTTCACTACCTCTGAAGGAAATATGCCCTAGAGGCAATAATAAAGTTATTATTTATTTCCTTATATCATGATAAATGTTTATTATTCATGCTAGAATTGTATTAACCGGAAACATAATACATGTGTGAATACGTAGACAAACAGAGTGTCACTAGTATGCCTCTACTTGACTAGCTCGTTAATCAAAGATGGTTATGTTTCCTAACCATGGACAAAGAGTTATTATTTGATTAACGGGATCACATCATTAGGTGAATGATCTGATTGACATGACCCATTCCATTAGCTTAGCACCCGATCGTTTAGTATGTTGTTATTGCTTTCTTCATGACTTATACATGTTCCTATGACTATGAGATTATGCAACTCCCGTTTGCCGGAGGAACACTTTGTGTGCTACCAAACGTCACAACGTAACTGGGTGATTATAAAGGAGCTCTACAGGTGTCTCCAAAGGTACATGTTGGGTTGGCATATTTCGAGATTAGGATTTGTCACTCCGATTGTCGGAGAGGTATCTCTGGGCCCTCTCGGTAATGCACATCACATAAGCCTTGGAAGCATTGTAACTAATGAGTTAGTTGCGGGATGATGTATTACAGAACGAGTAAAGAGACTTGCCGGTAACGAGATTGAACTAGGTATTGGAATACCGACGATCGAATCTCGGGCAAGTAACATACCGATGACAAAGGGAACAACGTATGTTGTTATGCGGTCTGACCGATAAAGATCTTCGTAGAATATGTAGGAGCCAATATGAGCATCCAGGTTCCGCTATTGGTTATTGACCGGAGACGTGTCTCGGTCATGTCTACATTGTTCTCGAACCCGTAGGGTCCGCACGCTTAAGGTTACGATGACAGTTATATTATGAGTTTATGCATTTTGATGTACCGAAGGTTTTTTGGAGTCCCGGATGTGGTCACGGACATGATGAGGAGTCTCGAAATGGTCGAGACATAAAGATTGATATATTGGAAGCCTATGTTTGGATATCGGAAGTGTTCCGGGTGAAATCGGGATTTTACCGGAGTACCGGGAGGTTACCGGAACCCCCCGGGAGCTATATGGGCCTTAATGGGCCTTAGTGGAAGAAGAAGAGAGGCAGCCAGGGCTGGGCCGCGCGCCCCTCCCCCCTAGTCCGAATAGGACAAGGAGAGAGGGGGCCGGCGCCCTCCTCCTTCTCTCTCTCTTTTCCCACCTCGCGAATCCTATTCCAACTAGGATTGGGGGAGAAGTCCTACTCCCGAAGGGAGTAGGACTCCTCCTGGCGCGCCCTATGATGGCCGGCCGGCCTCCCCCTCTTGAGCCTTTATATACGGAGGCAGGGGCACCCCAGAGACACAAGTTGATCCACGTGATCTTATTCTTAGCCGTGTGCGGCGCCCCCTGCCACCATAGTCCTCGATAATATTGTAGCGGTGCTTAGGCGAAGCCCTGCGACAGTAGTACATCAAGATCGTCACCACGCCGTCGTGCTGACGGAACTCTTCCCCGACACTTTGCTGGATCGGAGTCCGGGGATCGTCATCGAGCTGAACGTGTGCTAAAACTCGGAGGTGCCGTAGTTTCGGTGCTTGATCGGTCGGGCCGTGAAGACGTACGACTACATCAACCAAACGCTTCCGTTGTCAATCTACAAGGGTACGTAGATCACACTCTTCCCTCGTTGCTATGCATCACCATGATCTTGCGTGTGCGTAGGAAAATTTTGAAATTACTACGTTACCCAACAACCTGTAGTAGAGCGCGAGCCGTCCTTCCTCCAGGATAAACTGTCACTGCCACTACCCCTTCCGCCACTAGATCTCCCATAGCCATAGCTCATGTTCACCCCCGTTCCTCTACTCCCACTTCTCCACGAGCCGTCATCATAGCCTCCTCTTCTGAGGTTCATATCTGCTTTCAGCCACCGCCCATACTGCACTGTATCCCCCTTCTTCAATCTTATATCACATGCCTTCTCCCCATGCTCAATTATCCCACATCGATAACAGAAGTCGGGGAGGAACTCATATTCAAAACGACACCAGTCTCCTTCTTCTTCTTCCTCTTGTTTCTCTGTGATCATGGCATCCTTCTTTTTGTTCCCTGCCTCCTCCACATCTGGTTCTAGAATGAATCCCCTCATTAGAGGTTTGTCAACATTCATGCGTACTTTAACCCTCAAAAACCTCCCAACCGCACTTCCATCTTATAACACCCTCGATGCGACTATAGCTCCCACGTGTCGAGGCACGACTTAGAGACATAATCGCATTGAAGGCATATGTCGCAAGTTAGGCAATCTTCACAACATCCCATGTAATATGAATAATAAAGGGGAGAACATAGTTGGCTTACACTCGCCACGTCACATCAGAGTACATAAATAACATACATCATCCAAACACTCATGGCCCGACTACGGCGCCAAAATGGAAAAGAACCCAACATGCGACAAGACCCCGAATCAAACCCCATCTAGGCACCACTACTGATCATCAGGAAAAGACACGTAGTAATGCTGCGAGTCTTCGTCGAACTCCCACTTGAGCTCGTACTCGTCACCTGGAGCGGAATCACCTGGACCTGCATCTGGAGTTATAGTATCTATGAGCCACAGGGACTCAGCAATCTCGCACCCTCGCGATCAAGACTATTTAAGCTTATAGGAAGGAAAAGGCAAATATATGTGGAGCTGCAGCAAGCGACTAGCATATATGGTGGCTAACTTATTCGCAAAAGAGAGCGAGAAGAGGAGGCAAAGCGCGAGCGAGAATCTAGAGGAACAACCTGCGCAAACATAGCTCCAACACCGTGTCCACTTCCGGACTCCGTCGAGAAGAGGCCATCACGGTAACACACTCAGTTGATTCATTTTAATTGATTAAGGTTCAAGTTATCTACAACCGGACATTAACAAATTCCCATCCGCCCATAACCGCGGGCACGGCTTTCGAAAGTTCAATCCCTGCAGGGGAGTCCCAACTTAGCCCATGACAAGCTCTCACGGTCAACGAAGGAATAGACCTCCTCCCAAGACGTTCCGATCAGACTCGGTATCTCGGTAACTCAAGACACTTTGACAGGTTAAAACAAGACCAGCAACACCGTCCGAATGTGCCGACAAATCCCGATAGGAGCTGCACATATCTCTTTCTCAGGGCACACTCAGATTGTCTTAGGTACGGGTAGGCCAGCCCAGAGTTGCCCCTGGTGGCCACCGGCAGCTGACAGGTGGACCAACACTCAGAGGAGCATTGGCCCGGGGGGTAAAATAAGATAACCCTTGAGTCTGCAGAACCCAAGGGAAAGAAAAGGCTAGGTGGCAAATGGTAAAATCAAGGTTGGGCATTGCTGGAAAAGCTTTAATCAAGGCGAAATATCAAGGGGTTCCCATTATAACCCAACCGCGTAAGGAACGCAAAATCCGGGAACATAACACCGATATGACGGAAAACTAGGGCGGCAAGAGTGGAACAAAACACTAGGCGAGAGGCCGAGCCTTCCACCCTTTACCAAGTATATAGATGCATTAAGATAACATAGCAATATAATGATATCCCAACAAGTAAACAAATGTTCCAACAAGGAACGGCTCCAATCTTCACCTGCAACTAGCAACGCTATAAGAGGGGCTGAGCAAAGTGGTAACATAGTCAATCAACGGTTTTCTAGGACATGGTGGGTTAGAGGTTTGACATGGCAATTGGGAGGCTGACAAGCAAAAGGTAGGCATCGTAGCATTGGCATAGCAAGAGCGAGCAAACTAGCATAGCAAAGATAGTAGTGATTTCGAGGGTATGATCATCTTGCCTGCACAGTTGTCAGAGTTGACTGGATCCTCACAAGCAAACTCAACGGGCTCCTCGGTAGCGAACTCGTCTCCCGGCTCTATCCAAACAAGACAAACAAGCAATAAGGATACAATCAATCACGTGCAAGAACAAGCAATATGATGAAATGATGATATGCTATGCGGTATGCGATGCAGGATGCAAAATGCAAGATATGACAGAAAATGCATGAAACTGGCCTCAACTTGGAAAACCAAGTGTGCCACTGGAAAGATGGGATGAAATCGCTTGAAAACGATATAAAGATCATTGGAATCGGAGTTACGGTTTGGAAATGGCAAGCGTTTTAAGAATGACACCGGTCTGCGATTTACAGCAAGTAGGCATCTAAATGCAATGAGATGAACATGCTAAAGCCACCAAACATGACAACAAAATACATGGCAGGGATGCACACAAGATGCTTAACAAAAGACTAGCGCTGAGCCACGGCCAATTCATCCATTATGAGGTTCAAACAAGCATGACAAAAACGCAAATGCAAAACAGATTCCAGACTTAGTGAAATTAACACTTGTCTGAAATTTCGGATCACGAAGCCCTCTTCGGGGCAGCAAAACAACATGATACATGACCTGATTAAGACAAGTAAGAACATGTAATGGAGCTACTCAACAAGCTTAACAAAAGACCCAAAGTGACCTGGGGCCAAAAGGGATCACAAAATATACTAATAAGCACACGAACATAGCTAAAACACAATCAGTTTTCAGACTTAGTGAAAACTGAGACATGCTGAAATATAACTCCCGAAGGCATGTAAACGAGCTCGATGCACTCACCACGGTGCAAGTCATGGAAAGGCAAGCATACATCCATTAATAAGGCATACAATTCTAGCTAGAAATGGCAAGAACAATAGCATAGCATGCACGGATCAACTACAATAACATCGGCAAAATCGCAAACGAATTGACGATCTGCCCAGATTCACAACGAAGCAAAAGTAGAGCTCGATTGACTCAAGCTAGGGTGCTCCATAATTGCAAACAAAGACATGGATGAATAGAGCATAACAATATTAACAAAACTCCTTTACTGATCATCCTCAAAAGAGGCACGGATCACTAGGAAACAAGCTGAACATATGGCATCATGAACTAAATAATCCCAGACTTAGTGAAAACAACTAAGTCTCTGAAAACAGATTTCCCGGGTGCCTCTCTTTGCAAGCTTGCACAAGTCACCACACATATCCTAAAAATGCATGGGTTACACCTCTGGAAAGAAGACAAAATCCTTAACAAAACATATGAAGGACTCACTGGCATATCATGCACACAACAATCATGGCAAAAATGACAAAAGTCTAAGATGAACTAGCAGATCTGACAATTAACTCATGAAGCCTCCTTCTAACAGCATTTTGGGCATCAAGATGAGCTCAAATGAAAATGATGCAATGGAATGAAATGATTTACTCGTCGAGACGAACATTTTGGTATACTATATGTCCAAAACGGAGCTACGGATGCAAAGTTACAGCAGGTCAAAGATCGCATAAAAATTAGGGTTAGGAACGAAAAAGTCAACCGAAAATATCTCCAGATCCAGATCTGGAATCATTGTTCACGGGCACGAACTTCGAGGTTCGTCGGAGATGTTCACCGGAGGAGCTTGGGGCGCCGGAGAGGAAGAAGAAGGAGCTCGCCGGGCGTTGGTGGCGGCCGGGCGGTGTGGTGCGGCGGTCGGCGGCGGCCGGGCGGCAGCTCGGCGCCGGGCGGGGCGGCGGCGAGGCGAGCCTCGGCTCGGGCGGCGGCTCAGCCCGCGGCGGCGGCGTGGCCGGCGACGGGAGAGGCGATGGCGCAGTGGAGGGAGTCGGGCGGCGCGTGAAGGCGAGGTCGGGGCCCGGGTAGGTGGCGGCGGGGGCCGGAGTTGGGCTCCCGCGGGCCGGCGGCGTAGGCGAGTGGCGCGGCCACGTGGCGGGAGGCGGTTGGCTGCGGCGGCGGGGCGGACAAAGTCCGGCGCGGCCGGACACGTCCGGTGCGCGGCGGATCCAATTTTTAGGGTTTCGAGAGGGGGAGATGATCCGAAAACGGGGGGGGCTATTTATAGGCATAAGTGGAGCTAGGAGAGTCCAAATGAGGTGCGGTTTTCGGCCACGCGATCATGATCGAACGCTCTAGGACATGGAGCAGAGTTTAGTGGGTTTTGGGCCAAATTGGAGGGGTGTTGGGCTGCAACACACACGAGGCCTTTTCGGTCCCTCGGTTAACCGTTGGAGTATCAAACGAAGTCCGAATGATACGAAACTTGACAGGCGGTCTACCGGTAGTAAACCAAGGCCGCTTGGCAAGTCTCGGTCCAATCCGGAAATGTTTAATCCCCATACACGAAAGAAAGCTAGAAATGACCACCGGAGGAGAACGAAGCGCCGGAATGCAAAACGGACAACGGGGAAAATGCTCGAATGCATGAGATGAACACGTATGCAAATGCAATGCACATGATGACATGATATGAGATGCATGACAAAGAAAACAACACACGGAGACAAAGACCCGAACCCGAGAAATAAATATAACTTAACGCCGGAAACGGCAAGAGTTGGAGTACAAATTGGGAAAGTTACATCCGGAGTGTTACACATCTGCTTCCGTGTCCGCTTCCACAAACTGTCCGATTAGGTTCCCGATTTCCTCAGCCGAGTCTCCGTTCATCATCCCCAGAGGGAGGCCATAGACTCTAACCCATATAGGTATATTATTGAATTCGTAGTCCTCCAGCCTCTTACTTGGGTCGAAATCCTCCACCACTACGAGATCCTTCTCAAACATCCATGGTCCATCCTCAATTGCCTTCCTCTTGCCTGCTCCCTGGTGAAACGTGAAGATAAAGTGATTTTCACATGCCTCCTTGCAGTCAACCCCTCTGATCGGGCACCACACCTTGCCGAGGGATAGCCGGATCGCAGCTGGGTGCACAATCTTCTCCGTCAGTACCTTGCCCACTGCATGATCTCCTGTCCCCTTCCCTTTCTCCTTCATCGAGATTCGAACCTTCACTCCTTTCTTCTCCTCATCCGACAGCTTTAGCCCCTTCAACATCCCTGCTACACCTTCCATGGCGCCGCCCTTCGCACCCCCTTCCCTCCCTCCTAGGTTGGTGCCTGACGCCCGCGTGCCCTAGGGAACACACGGACGGATTGAGTTGTGGATGGTGACCAGCGATCAGTTCGTCCCGCACGGCGGCAGGATCAGATCGCAGCCGATTGGACGACAGCGAGAGGACGGCGGCGTTCGAGGGGAAGGAACCCTAATCGCCTCCGGAAGTTCCGGAGCGAACCAAACCGTCACCCTACGGGACGGACATGGCTTGTTGCGTGGTTGATAGCGTTAAACACAGAATGATTAAGGACCATTAGATTTTGATGATGGATGGATGTGATTGTTTGGATCTACCCCTCTTTTTTTTTATAGTGGTAGTAGATGTACGTGGTTGTTGTTCCCAGGTGTTGTGACGTGTGTCTTTTATCGCTTTTTCCTCGCATATGTTGAGATAGAGGGAGAGTCATTGTATATACTAGATGATAGCCCGCACGTTGTTGTGGAAATCGGTTACAATATACTTTAAAAAATTCTGCGGGGGGCAATATATTTCATTTAGATTTGATTGTATGGAATATAATATTTAGATTAATAACACGTGAACCAAAAGTAAAAGTAGATATGCCTTATTATATTTAATTATGTATGGTTATAAAATATTTGTTGAAAATAAGTAGAATAATAAAGTGAAAAATATTCTTCCATGCATGGTTGCATGTAGTGGTGGGTATTGTTCCATGCATGGTTGTACGTGAGGTGGGCCTTATCTAATTCATAATTGTATGGTGAATTAGTGATGTGACATGCTTAGGTGTTGAGATAAATAAGATAGGCGAAATGAACTTCTTAAGTATATAGAATACTGCTTGTAACATGTGGGCTTTTCTCTTTTTGTGTCTGAGTTTTTTTTCCTTTGATCTAGGTGTTCTTACATGATGCTATTTTTTTTTGTTTTTCTACATTGCTTCTTTTTTTTTGCCAGGGATTCCTACATTGTTTCTTTAAACAAAACTTGCTTCTTTGTACTTATTATTTTGTTCAAACAATTTTTTTGTTTCTCCTTTTTCCTACATCATCTTTTGAATAGTTTGGATTGCTTACCACATGTGTCTCGTGATCATTTCTTATTTTATTTATTTAAGACATCTTTTACAATTCCAACTGTATAAACAGTTATCTTCACACATCATGCACATTAGTGAGATCAAAAGATATGCCAGTAATATTATTTAGCCCTGCATGTATGATTGTAATCTAGCCAAGTCGCTTTCCCTTAAAAAACATGCGAGTACAATGACCAGCTTTTTAAGTACAATGACCAGCTATATTGGCGTTGTAGCCAGGTTCGGCGTTCGTAAAGTGCAGCTTTCTCATTTCTTTTATAATAGGCATCCACTTGCAAAGTTGTCCAAGAACAGCAATACCGTGTAAACTGGAATAGGCCAATAGCCACTTCATGTAGCCATTGCAAACAAGAAGGCGGTGTCATTGCATCTGTATAACAATGTACTCCAGAAGAGAAAATAACAATTTCACGTATCATACAAATTCACCTTATGTGAGAACAACATTCAGGATGTTTCCACAGGAGGATTGTAGGTGACATCTCATCAGTGATCACAATAGCAGGCATCAGTTCTGAAGTGTTCTTGCACACTCAATGAATCTTCGTGCCATGGTGCCTGAAATTCTTCATATAATTCAAACGATAACAATCACCATGTTTCGACAGGTTTTCGCCATCGCATTACCTTCATGCAGTGCAGTAAGGATTCGATCGATGGTGATCACACCCAAACTGCTAGGCTATGCCAACAATGCCTCGTGAATGAGTTTGTTTGCCAGATCCTTTGATAGCCCCATTACACTGTCACTAGAACCAACCTACATGATCAACGAGTTCTTCACATGAGTATAAAATGGAATGTTAGCACCACAAGAAGCAGATAAAAATAGAAACTGACCACTGCTTCAACAAGCGGCAACACCAATGGATGTTCTAGCAGCAGGCCGCCCGCAACCCTAAATACTACCCCCTCATCGATCTAGCAACAAAACGGAGCAAGAGGATGTAGCTCGGTGACATAACAATAATTTCAAAACACGCCTTGTAACAAATTCAAACGAGACCATACCAGGTTCTCAATTATCTCATCTGGTATGTCATGGAAGTACACCTGCAGACATCCACAAATATTACATGTATCAAATCACACCAGGTTGCTTTTGACTATAGCGGAGTTATTGGTAGAATCTGAATGAGCTCATGTTGTACAGGTTCTCCTCCTGAACCAAAACACTCAAGGAAATAGAACTGCAAAGTTTTTTACTATAGATAACGAGGTTCCAGTTTATGCTAGCTAAGTTAACTATAGCTAGATATACATATACCAAAGTTTGCAACACTAAGCAAAGAAACTACAATTGATATTGATTACTGTACATTCTTTCTCTGAAATCAAAAGCTAACGCCAAAGATATAAATCAATAGGCATTGTGACATTGTGAGGAGATACTTCGCTTGCTTAGATGTTCATCTTGCACGAAAGTAGATAGGTTGGAGTTCAATCACACATTAAAATGGGATCACCAATATTCTAACAGGGAAATAAAAGAAGTAGACCAACCTCGCTGCCGACGACTCCCCGCCGGCGGCCCTCCTCCCCCCCCCCCCATGGCGACCCCCGACTCGCGCTCCCTCTCCGGCGAGCGCGTCTCCTCTGGGGATGGACGCTGGTTCGACTCGGACGGCGAATCTTCTGCGCGCTCCTACAGCGAAGTCGTCCGCTCTCCTCCGGCTCCTAGGAGCGTCGCCCCCGCTCCGCTTCCCGCGCCTGGCCCCGTGACGGCGACCCCTACCGCGCTGGCCATTCCAGGCCTGCCGCTGCCCCTCCACGCGTCACCACTCCGCCCCCGCCTCCGGCCCCGAGGCAAGCCCCGGCCGCCCAGCCGGCCGCTGCGGCTCCAGCGCGGGTGATCATGGCGCACTCTGCCGAGATGGAGGAGGCTGAGGAGGTACTCCCCCGCGCGCTGGTCGCTACCATCACAGGCAACCGGCCGCGCGTCTCTGCCAGCGACGTCTCCGACCTGTTGTGCAGCATGTTCGAGTTCGAGGTCGGCGACTTCACCGTTCATGCACACCACCCGGAAGACTTCCTTATCATCTTCGGCTCCAGAGCTTCGTTCGACCGCATGCGTGGAGACCACTTCATCGACTGCATGCGATTCACCCTGTCGCTCCGCCCATGGTGCAAGCTCGCTCACGCCGGCTGCGGTGGGTTTGAATTCCGCGTCGAGCTGGAGCTCCGCGGCATCCCTGCCCAGGCCTGGCACATGGCAACGGCGGAGCACATCTTGGGGACGGGCGTCTGGATCGAGCGCCTCCATCCGCGGACACGTTCTCGCGATGACCTCGCCACGTTCCGGCTTGCCGGACGCACACACGACCCAACCGAAATCCTGCGTGCCACCACGCTCGAGATTGTCGAACAGGTCCCCGGCAGCTCCAGCACGTCCTCCCCGACCGTCCGCACCCTCACCTACCCCATCACCATCGCCCTGGTCCGTTCAGAGATCGACCGCGCCTACGCTCGGGCCGTCGAAGCCGCTGGGCGCGACGGGGATGGCAGCGCTGGGGCGGGACGAGGACCCGACACCGAGCCAGGCCCAGACCATGGTCGCCATCGACGCCGCGGCCGCAAGCGCCGCCGCTACGATGCGCAGCCCGCGAGACGCGCAGATGGCATGGCGATGGACTCCTTAGGCTGGCATGGCGACCGCGGCTCGCTCCGGTCGGATGGAGTGGCCATGGCCTCCACTTGGGGATCCCAGAGAGCTACAACGCCACCGTCCGTACGCCGGGCAGAGAGAGAGATACGGCCCTGGCCGGGCATGCATGGGCCGCAACGCCCTCGTCATCGCGCCAGAAAAGGAAAAGCGGGGAATACACAAAGGCCGCTTTTGCCAGAGGGGCCTGTCGCGGGCCCGGAGGGATCCGTTGCTCGCCCCAATGCATGCGCTGATGGTGCCCCATTGGCGGAGAACACCCCAGAGCCCTCCCACACCGCGCCGCCTGTCATGCGTGGGGCTGCCTTGGTGGAGTCAGGCTCTGGCTCGCCCAACCAGAGCCCACGTAGGGATCTGTTCCCTGTCGCCTCTGCCAGCGAGGTGCCAGACTCCCAGCCGCCAGGGCCCCCTTCCTCGGCCACTGACGACTCGACCAGCGAGGTACCAGACTCCCAGCCGCCTGGGCCACCCGCCCCAGCCAATGACGCCCTCTTGTCGGGGCAAAGCGGAGCTTTGCAAGTGTCAGCAACTGGCGGCGTCTTGGAGTCTTCCGCTGATCGGTCGGACGACACGGGCGCGCGCCCCTCGACCCAACCACCACGCCCCCCCCACCCCCGCCAACAACATGCCTCCATGCAACCATAATGGGCCTGAATTAATAATTGGGCCAGCGCCACTGGACGACCAGCCTCTATGGATCCTCCAAAGGCCCACATCGCCAGCGGCCGCCACGGGCCAGGATGAGTCGCCGCCGAGACTCGCATCGCCACTGGCTGGGCCCAATTTGGGCGACCGAGGAACGGTGCCGGCTGACCATGCACTGCCGCGTTCCACTCCAGGTCGATTCGCCTCTCCGCCGGTCACCCTGCGCCGCTCCACGAACCGCGCCAACTCTGGCCGATCTTGGACGCTCGGTGACTTTCTGACGGCCGCCACAAAGCAGATTGGAGCCGTGATGCCCGCGCCAGGGAAAAAGCCACGTCGCCCTCTCAACTTCACCCCACGCCGCGGCCGCTCGGCTCGTGCTGCATCCTCGCCTACGGCGGCGCCACCCACGGCCGAACGGAGGGCGCACGTCCAGATACTGCGGACTCTCGGGATCATTGGCATTGATCAGAAAATCACAGCCGCAGAGATGAAGACGTATGATGGCATCTTCGCCGCGCCTTTCCCGTTCTCCGTCCTGTCAGCCATCGCCGCGCTTGTCGGTCGCGAGCTCCCTGCTGAGCTTCCCTCCCCGGTGATCTCCACGGGCAGCGCTGCGGCTTGCGAGTCTTAGCGCTAGCCGCACCTCTTTCTTTCCCGTCGACCATTCCTGTTATGGATCACGGCCCAAAGATTGTGGTTTGGAACGTTCGTGGCTTGAACACTCGCGCTAGGCGGTTCGCCATTAGATCGCTGATTGACACCACCGGTGCAGCCATTGTTTGCCTTCAGGAAACAAAGATGGCCCTTATTTGCTCGTCGGTGATTCTTGACACACTAGGCTCTGAGTTTGATGGCTATGTCTAACTCCCCGCGAACGGCACCCGAGGCGGCATCCTCCTAGCCTGGAAAAGTAAGGCCATGAATATCACGGACCCGGAGTTCTCTGTGAACACGCTTACAGCCAAAGTTGCCATGGGTTCGGCCACCTCGTGGTGGTTGACGGTGGTCTACGGGCCGCAGGACGACGCCGCTAAAATCGCGTTCCTCCAGGAGCTGCGCGACATCCACAGTGCCTGCCATGGACCATGGATGCTTTGCGGGGATTTCAACCTAATCTACCGCGACGAGGACAAGAGCAACGGCAATCTGAATAGGCGCATGATGGGGAGATTCCGTAGAGTCCTTAGCGACCTAACGTTGAAGGAGGTTTACCTCAACGGCCGCCGGTACACCTGGTCGAACGAGCAGTCCCCGCCTACCCTGGTGCATCTTGATCGAGTGTTCTGCACCCCTGACTGGGAGGACGCCCACGACGCCTGCAACCTTACATGCCTGGCCTCGGTGGTCTCAGACCACAGCCCGTTGCTGTTAGATTGTACCCCAGTGCCGGCTACGTATCGCCGATTCCACTTTGAGGACATATGGCTGCGCATGGATGGCTTTCATGAGGCGGTGACTGAGGCCTGGAGTTCTGTCCACGACGCTGACCCCTTCCGTCGCTTGATGATCCGCATGCAAGCCACAGCCCGCAAGCTAACGAGCTGGAGCTCCCGATCCATTGGGAACATCAGAGATAGGATGGCCATCTCGCGTGAGCTCATCTCGCGCTTCGACAAGGCCCAGGAAGACCGAATGTTGACACCACATGAAGATTGGCTCCACAAACAGCTAAAGATCTCCTATCTTGGGCTGGCATCCATGGAACGTACCTTCGCCCGCCAACGCGCTCGCGTTGCCAATTTAAAGGACGGCGACGCCAACACCAATTTCTTCCACCGGCAATGCTCGTTTCGCCGGCAGAAGAACAGGATCTCTAGCCTCACCATGGACGGCCAGGTCATATCCGAGCAGGGGAGCATGGCAGAGGCAGCATTCAAACACTATGACGCGCTCCTGGGCACAGCCACCAACAGAGATTGCTCGCTGGACCTGTCTACGCTTATCACTCCCAGTGAGCTTGACGACCTCGACGCTCCCTTCTGCGCTGAGGAAATCTGGGAGGCTATCAAACGCCTACCCGCGCACAAAGCACCAGGACCCGACGGCTTCACCGCAGAATTCCTGCGAGCTTGTTGGAGCACGGTTCGACAAGATTTTGTTGACGTCTTCCAGAAGCTCTACAACATGAGAGGCCGTGGCTTCTGCAGCCTCAACCAGGCACTCATCATCCTGCTCCCGAAGCGCGCGGACGCCAGCTCGCTCAACGACTACCGGCCCATCAGCCTCATACACCTGGTGGCCAAGATCTTCGCCAAAGTCCTTTCTTTGCGCCTCGCCCCTAAGCTGGACCGCCTTGTCAGCCCGTGCCAAAACGCATTCATCACCGGCAGAAGTTTGCATGACAACTTCATCCTAGTCAAACAATCAGCTCGACTACTACACCAGCTGGGTGCCCCGCGAGTGCTGCTCAAACTGGACCTCACACGCGCCTTTGATTCCCTGGCCTGGCCCTTCCTTTTTGAGGTACTACGCCAACATGGATTCGGAAACAGATTCTTGGAGTGGATCGCTATCCTCCTCTCTTCGGCGAGCACGCGTGTCCTGATGAATGGCGAGCCAGGCCCGCCTATTTGGCACCTACAGGGACTCCGCCAGGGGGACCCAATGTCCCCACAACTGTTCGTCCTCGCCGTCGACACCTTGGGAAGGCTCATCAAGCGCGCGATCGACCTCGGCATTATGGCCCAGCTGCACCCTAGGCGCTCGATCCCAGCAGTATCCCTATACGCGGACGACGTGGTGCTCTTTTGCCACTGTACGTCGAGCGACATCATGGCTATGCGGGAGATTTTGGAGCTCTTTGGCCACGCCTCTGGCCTGCGTGTGAACTACACTAAGAGCTCAGCCTCGCTGCTGCACTGTGACATGGATGAGGCCACAGGCGTGCTTGTACACCTCGGCTGCCCCATTGCTGAGCTACCGATCACCTACCTCGGGATCCCCCTCACGATACGGCGGCCCACTGCTGCCCAGCTACAGCCGCTAGTTGATGGGATCGCTGGAAGGCTCCCTACCTGGAAGGCTGATCTGATGACCAAGCCTGGGCGCCTCGCACTTGTCAAATCTGTTCTGGGTGCCATTCCAGTACACCAGCTCCTCGCCTTTGCACCACCAAAAAAGACTCTGCGCCAAATTGAGAAGATCCAGCGTGGCTTTCTTTGGGCCGGTCGCGCTGCAGCTAACGGGGGTCACTGTCATGTCAACTGGCGACGCATCTGCCGGCCCACCTCACTTGGTGGACTCGGAGTCCAGGACCTCGAGCGCGCTGGCCTCGCCCTGAGACTACGATGGCTCTGGTACTCCCGCACTAATCATGAGCGCGTGTGGCATGGCCTGGACCTGCAGTTCTCTGCCGAGGAGAGAGCACTCTTCTTTGCCTCCACCACGATGACCATTGGAAATGGCCAGACTGCTCTTTTCTGGGAGGACCGCTGGATAAATGGGCAGTCCATCAATCAAATGGCCCCAGCCCTGTACAACTGCGTCCCCAAGTGCCGCCGCAAGACTCGAACCGTCGCTCAAGGTATACAGGGCAACAGCTGGGCGAGCGACATACAGGGGACTATAGGGATCAACGAGATTGGCCAATATGTGCAAGTCTGGCAGGCGATTGAGCACTTCTTACTCTCGGATGCCCCTGACCAGCTTGTCTGGAAGTGGACTACCTCTGGCACCTATACAGCACGCTCCTGCTACCTTGCCACTTTCCAAGGATCCACAACTTGCTTCTCCTGGAAGCTCATCTGGAAAAGCTGGGCGCCGCCACGTGTCAAATTTTTCCACTGGCTAGCCAACCTTGATAGGTGCTGGACTGCGGACCGCCTCGCCCGTCGTGGCCTCCAGCACCAGCCCCGGTGCCCGCTTTGCGACCAGGCGCCAGAGACGATGCGACACCTGCTCCTGGAGTGCGCTTTCGCCAAGCAAACCTGGCATGAGATCCTAGCTTGGCTAAGGATGACAATCGCAGGGCCAAATCAGGAGGAGACTCTCATGGACTGGTGGCTCCACGCCAAGCAAAACACGCCTACACCGATGCGCAAGGGTCTCGCCTCCATTGCCCTCCTGACGCCATGGATGATTTGGAAGCAGCGCAACGAATGCATCTTCGACAATGCCCAACCTCTTGTCCCAGTCCTGGTCTCTAGGATCAAGGACGAGGCCGAGCAATGGGCACGAGCTGGTGCTCGTGGCTTACGGGTCATCTTACCCACCACCTGGGATGTACACTAGTTTCTTCTGCTCCGGCATGAACTTTGCCTCTTAGGAGGATTGTAAATAACTCTCTATCTTACCAATGCAATGAAACGCAAGTCCTCTGCGTTTTCCCGGAAAAAAAAATATTCTAACAGGAATTAATTTGATGGATTAGTTAGAAGAGTGCTCTACCTCAGCTTTGTCTAAACTGCCAAGCTTCTTGCCAGTTGTAAGATTAGTTACAACCACACCACCCACAGTTGACACATGCCCACCAGAATAACCTGGTAAATATAGTGGTTCAACTAATAAATACATATACACAAAGGGCAATCAGAGACAATGTGCCTGGACAACGGGCATTGGACAAAACCTTTCAGGAATTGGCGTGCTTCTTCTTTGCTGCTTGGCTTTTCTCTAATAATCCCTTCATGGACAACCACCTAAAAGTCAACTACCATTCAGTATGTAATATAAATATATAATGCAAAGACTGACAATTTAGTAAAACCATAGATGAGGTACATATGTTCAACCACACAATCCTAAAGCCCGTAAAAGAAAGAAAACATCCCTAAGAGAATGTGAACACATGACCTAGTTAGATTATGCATCATTACCATTGAACTTAACTTTACACTGCTAAATAACGCATCTATCAATAGATTATTCCTTCACTAGCCAAATGCTCCATTATAAATAGAAAAGTATAACAGATCATGTTGAGACATTATTGCCAGCTTAGCTCACTCTGCCTCTCTGGTATGCGCATCTGCGTTCCATGTAGGCTGCTGAGACACCTATGGGTTATGATCTGCATAATCCCCATCTCTTTTTGCTAGAACTTTCCCAAGACATGGTCAAGTAAATCTCGCCTCACCAAGTTCATTTATGAGATAGTCAAGTGAAATTATTTAGATTACTTCCTCTAAACTGAGAACTTATCCATCAGTGGAGTTAAACAATCGAGAAGCAAAGTACAATCCAATTAAATCTTGAGTAGCAACCAATGTTCAATTCAAACTAATGAGATATGAATCTAGCCAAAACAGTCTCTAAATAAATAAAAAAGATAATGCATAAATGAACTTGTCAATGTTGTCGCGAGCCTAGGATACAGCAGATTTAGGTCAATAAAGTTGAGTGGTGTTAAGTACATAAGTACATGTGTTGTTTAACTAGCAGCGTTCCCCCAAAAAGAGGAAGAAAAAAATGATGAACCAGATTGAAGGAGGAGAAGAAATACAATATCATAATTCTCTAATTAAACTGACGATTATTACACGAAGGACTTTTCCCTACTAAATTTTCAATATGACAGGTCTTATTTTTAAAAAACTTTACGAACTAAAAATTATATATCTAAAACTGAAAAGAAGTATTGAGTACACCATTTGCATTTGGTGATATCACATTAGCGTATATGTATGCATATGGAATGACCATCCTCATGCTACCAGAAGTAGCCAACATTAATGTAGAATCCATGGAACTTCAAGTTATGTAAAGAACAAAGAGAAGCCACAATGTGGCATAGACATAATTACAACATAATTATGTATTATAGATATACCATCCAAGTTCTGTATAAACCAGTAGCACATAGGTAACTGACACATACTATGTCAGAGGTGATCAGGAGTGTTGGTTGGTCGCCTTCCTTCTGGTAATCGGAAATGTTCATTCTAGACATGATAGCATCAGCCTGAAATATGCATAAAATGGTTAATTCCAGTAAGGAAAGAAAATGTCAGAACATAAACAAAATCTATGCAGAAGATCAACGCTTGCTCTTGATATTTATGACTAGAAATCCAGCATTTCCTTTTCTTTTTGAGATTAAAATGTAGCAGTGTGGGCCCATAGACCGGGGCAACAGGGCCATCACCCTGAGCCCGTGAGACGCAGGGGCCTCGGCCCAGGTAATACTTTTATAGTAGTACTAGTATAGTCTTACCATAGGCCCAAGAAAGTGATCTTTTGTGGAGCTACATTGTTTCCTTACCATCATGAATTCATGATGTAGTTCTCTTGATCGATAAACAGTTTGAGTGTCAGTTTTAGAGTTCAAAGATCATCGATGTATGCTATGTACTGGATATTTGCTGTTGCTTTTGAAATACACAATATTTCAAGTTTTTGTGTGTCAACAGGGCCCCTTGGTGTCGTCTTTTGCCCCTGGGCCCGGCATATTTGTCGGCTGGCCCTGAAAGGTAGATAAATGGATATGAACAGACCACCAGGCACATACACATGTGGAACCCAGCAGGAATTCACCAATTATTTTTATTTCTATTTATACTCCAATGATAAGTGTATAACTAAATTAAAACTGACAATAATATAACTCTAGGATTATCTGCATATCTCATTGAAGCTACCATGGTTTCTTTAGTTAAAGTACTGTGGCCCAATAAGCTTATCCAGATATTGATTAGCAACATAAATTCTTCACATTCTTCAGAAAGCGAAAAATACACTAATGTTTGTGACAGCAATGCAGTCTTTTTAAAGAACAAGCAACGCAATTGCTACTTAACTGTAGAAGGTAGTATCACAGCGGAAACTAATCTAAAGCCACTCTCATGCTAAGAATGAAGCTTTCCTTTTCTAAAGAAAAAAACAAAGAATGAAGCTGAGACGCAACAGGAACTAGAAACCATTTTTGTTACGAATAGAAGAGAAAAATGGGGAAAGATTCTACCTTGGCCTCCGCAAGAAGCATGACTAGCTCATCCGGATCCTCCCTTCTTATGCTCCTCTCGTCGATGTCCGCGGTCTGAAACCATGAAACCCAATCCAATCAAGGAATAGCTCCAAGAAAATTTAAGGGAAAAAAGAAAAACTATAAATGACAGCCCAACCCACCATGACTTGGAACTCGAACCCCATCTCGTTCAGGATGTTCTTCCTGGCCACTGACGAAGACCCCAGGATCAACTGGGACAATTTCATTCAACACAGGTCACGCACTCAGACTAGCGGTGAACCTAACGAAAGGGCTTGTTAACCGTGAGCCGGACCTTGAATGGCTGGGGGTTCGCGGTGGGGGAGGAGGATGTGGCCATTGGGGTCATGCCGGAGAGAAGGCGGGCTTCAGAGTGGCGGCGCGGAGGGGAGAGGAGGCGCTTGGTTCCGAGAAGATGCGCCGGCCGCTGTTGAAGACGGGGTGCGGCGGCCGCATATGGCGCCACCGGGCATAGGAGATTGCAGGGACGGTGGGAAGATTGCATTTTTCTCTGTCCAGTCAGTAATAAATTCAACGTGGAAGAAAGAAATTTTGTACGCGACATTTTGATTCTGTCGCATATGAAAGAAGTCCCATATACGAGTATGACCTAAAACTGGGTATTTATCTCTGAGGTCTCCAAAATGAGCCCAAACATCCCTACTCAAATTAGAGCATCTTTAACCGAACGCATAAATTATAGTCCGTTAAACTGACTCTCAAGTTTTAAGTGATTCCTCTTCGACTCCTAAAAGCATCTTCAATAAAAGTGCCGGCGAAGAAGAAGGCTCCCGCAGCCAAACCACATGGTGGCGGCTCGAAGTAGCCGCCGCGCGACCTTGCCGTGGTTTCGTCCCAGGCGAAGAAGATAAAGGCGGCCGCGGCTGGTGCTGGTGCTTCGTTGCTGTCGTCGCCTGGAGTTGCTGTTGCTGATACAGTTGGCGCGCCTCCTCCTGCACCACCTCACGTCCCGACCGTGGAGAAGGAGCCGTCGACGCCTGCCGCCACCGTCTTCAACTTTTTCGATGAAATGTCACAAAGGTATAACGAATTCTTCTTCTTTTTTACTGTTCTTTTCTCATGTTGGTATCAATAGAATGTGAGATTGTGTGTGTGCATTTATAGTGTTGATAATGATACATTTATGCACTTGACAAATGTTGTGAATAAAGATTTTGTTTCTCAAGATTTTCCATCCCACGAATATGATATGTCATACGGTGATGATAATCTTGACATGGAAGACGAGGGTTTTGTTGGGATTTTGAAAGGAATAATCACAAACTATTTGAACACCAAAGATATGTTGAAATGTATGGCTTGGAAGCGAGTCTCTATCGATGCCTCCATCGGAAGCGACCAATCGGCTAGCACATATTGAAAGTGCATCAAAGAAATTTTTTGATTAAGAACACAAGCAGTCATTATCGGTCGTCGGATTCTATTCGTCATCGGTGGTCCACTATAAGCGTCAATGTAAAAAATGTGCGGGTTGCTTGGCCAATGTTGATCGTATGAATCCAAGTGGTTGCATTGAACGGACATGGTAATTGCTTGCTACATTTGAATGCTTTCTCTAAGTATGCATATGTTCCTAATTAACTGAATTTCTTATTGTTTATGTAGCTCATGCTTGCTCAAGGTTTCTTCCAAGAAAGAGCGAAGAACGAGGATAAGAATAAGAATAAAGAAAACCGTTTACTTTCCAACTTTCTTACAAAGAGCTCGAGGATGGGGAGAACTGGAGGAATCGGGAAGCTTTTGAAGTACCTAGGAGGAAGAGCCTGGTTGTTGATTGTGATGACGACGATGATGACGATGATGGTGGTGAGGAGGGGAGGAGCCCCACTCCTCACTCGGTTCCTCCTCCCCTCCTCACTCAGTTGCCAAAACACACATGCCCAATGGAAGGAAACAAAATGGATCAAAGGCTAGAGACAATGATCTTAAAGAAGAATTTGAAGCCATTGTCATTGCGAGAAAAGAGCATGCGAAGAAAAAATACTCTTGAAATTGAAAGAAATGGAGGAGAGGGCGAGCAGCAGAAAGCAACAACTGAGGAGAAGAGGACAGCGACCGAGGATCATAAGGTGGAGCTAGAGGAGAGGAAGGTGGCAGCCGAAGAAATAAAAGGTGGTGGAGGAGAAAGAGGGAAAATTTATTTTCATGAACACAAGTGGTCTCGAGCGAAGCCAAAAAGCATATGTTGAGCTCTGTCGCGACGAAATGCTAGCAAAGAAGACCATGAGGAACTTGATGGGTAGCATGGTAGGAGGAATGAGTGTCATGGATAGCGGCATGGGAGGAGGAATGAGTGGCATGGGTAGCGGCATGATAGGAGGAAAGGTGGCATGGGAGGAGAATTTGGCGGCTTCATAAACATGATGGGAGGTGGCTTTGGTAACACGATGGGTGTCATAAGAGATGGTGAAAGTGCAACTAATCCCTGGGTGGTTTTGGTAATTCTTAACAACATATAGCTCATTGAACTAATATCCATTCAAGATAATCTTTTCAGAAAGTTCAATGATTGGCATGTCATGGACTAGAGATGTGGACTCCTCAAAATGCCAAGGACACATATTGGCACAAGCTCAAGACTCTACATTTTCATTTTAGTGATCCAAGATCACATTGAGTCCATAGGAAAAGCCAATACTATTAAAAGGGGATGAGGTGTTGCTTAATGGCTTGCTTGCTCAAAATGCTTAGTGATATGCTCCAAAAGCCCTCAACCACTTTCTCATTCCCACATTTGTCCCAAACCAAAAGTCAAACTCGCCCCCATCGATTTGATCTATCCGGCGCCACCGAGTTCACTTGACATAGCCATAGCCAGAAACCCTAACCAGTTTGGTCTCACCGATAGGGATCTCGGTCTCACCGGGATGGGATTGGAAACTCTCTGTTTCCCTTCGTAACGTTTCGGTCTAACCAAGATGAGCGATCGGTCCCACCGAGTTCGCAATGCAAACTCTTTGTTTCCTTTTCGTAACACTTCGGTCTCACCGAAATGAGCGATTGGTCCCACCGAGTTTGCCTGACCAACTCTCTGTTTTGCCTATTACCGAAATCGGTCTCACCGAGACCAAGTTATGCCCTAACCCTAAAAAAATCGGTTCCACCGAGTTGATCATGTCCGTCCCACCGAAATGCCTAACGTTCACATTTTGAACTAAATCGGTCTGACCGAGTTTCACTATTCGGTCCCACCGAGTTTGGTAAATTGTGTGTAACGGTTAGATTTTGTGTGGAGGCTATATATACCCCTCACCCTTCCTCCATTTGTGGAGAGAGCCATCAGAACGTGCCTACACTTCCACTACTCATTTTCTGAGAGAGAACCACCTACTCATGTGTTGAGACCAAGACATTCCAATCCAACCACAAGAATCTTGATCTCTAGCCTTCCCCAACACTACTGCAGGATGCTGCTAACGCGACACTACGATCAGAGACCCTTCAAGAAACTGTGTGCGATGCAATAATCGCAAACAGTGGTGTATGAAAACCGTCAAAAAAGGTGCAAAACGTTTGCGATGGAGGATGCATCAAACACGGTTCAGATTTTAGTTGCGTGTGCGATTCAGGCCACACGGTTAACCCGTTCGAACTGTTTGTGATGAGGCGGAACAACAGAAAGGGCAGCCATATCAATGTGTGTGCGATATACGGCATACAGTTCGCTCCGATGAACCGTTTGCTATTAGGGAGTGCAACATAAACGGTTAGCCAGATCAAGGTGTGTGTGATATAGGGCATACGGTTCACTCGGACAAACTGTCTTCGATTAGCGAACGCAATAGAAATGGTTCAACTTAACAAGATGTGTGTGATACATGGCAAACAGCTGACTCGGATGAACTGTTTGAGATGAGAAATTACAACACAGACGGTTAATACAGTTAGTTCGTGTGCGATTCTATGTGTACAAAAAACTTTGAAAAATGCAAACTAGTTTCTTGCGGTGACTAGGAGTATCGCACACAATGCATCTGCGAGTACTCGTGTGCGATGATTAGTAAGTTACACATATGTTTCCTTATGTTAACACTTGTGTGATAAATAACACGTGGCACCGGATACGGTATTCGGGTTGTGTGTGTGCTACACTTAGTCTTCCCGTGCTCCAGTGAATGCTTCCCGCGCTCCACATGGATGAATTGTAAAATCCACGCCTATTCCCTCACCGGTTTCCCGCCACCAGCTAACGGCTTGCTGCATATAACCTAGGCGGCAATGCACCGCCGCGACACTCTGCGAAGATCTAATCCTCACCCATCTACCATTAGGTATTCCAAGCATGTCAGGCAATGACCAAAGCTTCGACATCGACGCCTACCTGCTTTACATCTTCGGCGAGGAGAATGAGCCGGAGCAGGTCGGGGAGCAAGAGCTTCATCGATCGGTGCAGGCACCATGGCCCATCGGCAGCGATATCGGCGTCACAGTCCTTGGGAGCACAATCGACATATTGCAAAGGAGGTGTGATGAGAAGTCTGCCATCCACCGTGCAAAAGATCCAGAGCTGCTCGGCGGCATGATCGACGACCCACCCGAAGAGCCGCCGTCACCAGTGCTCATCGAGAGCCTGATGCCCCGTAAGGAATGGGTAGAGGACCTCGGCGATTCAGTCAAGATAAAGGCAGCCTATGGCTTCATCATTGCCCGCGGCGGCCGTGTCAACCTCGATCCCGATGATGTGGTGGCCAGGCTCGAGCGCATCCTTGGCGGAGTTGACGTCCCCGACGAAGTAGAACATCGCCAATGTGATATCTTGAGGATGCAGTTGATCGACGAAATTTGCTACCAGGCCAGAGACATGGAAATGGAGCGGTTCTGCGGAGTTGTCATGCGCGCGATTGCACGCTGTCAAGCTCTTCTGGAAGAGGCCCATCAGCCCCAAGAGCCTGCCAGCTCCAGCAGCTCCATAGGCGGAGGCGGGTGGGGACACTCAGAGTGAACGGTCGCAAGGGTGCTATGCTGATCATGGAGTCCGAGAAGACCATCGTCGGAAGGCCGCCAACTCAGCCTTTTAGCTTATATTTTATTATAATTGTATGCATATGTAGGTCGTGAGTGTTCTGGGCCTTGCCGCATTTGGCATTTTAAATTATCCTAAATATGTAAGACAATTATTAAGAATTATTAACAGTTGTCATTATAACTTTGCCTCAACGGCGAGCAGAGCACGCGCAGGGACGCCAGAGCGGAGCGCGCCGCGGCCGCCTCAACGGCGAGCAACCACGTGGTCAACCTTCTGCCATCAATAAATTTTGACCTTGTTTCTCATCACATTGCTGATTACAACGCAATAAGTAATTGCAAATCTGTTCACACCTATCAAACTAATATGTGTTCACACTTAGCACCGGGCTATAAAAACTACCCACTCAAAAATTACTTCACGGTTCCTCTCCTCATCACCCACAAAACTGGTTTTCTCTATCAGGTCGTTCCGCCATGACCGGTAGGAGGAGTTTAGGGTGGACATATAACCAGGCAGCAAAGACCAAGGTCACAGAAGCACTAGAGATGTCCCGCCGCGAAGCCGCAGCCACAACAGAGATGTCCGGGCACGCCGCGGAGCCCTCGAACGAGCTCTCACGGGAACGCGAGGGCTCTCACAAGCGCATTCGCGGCGTCGGCCATCATGACGAGCTGGCATTCCTGAAGTCCTTCGCTGGTGACGACGACATTCTCGCTGGCGTCACTACGCAGCAGGAGCTGGTCGACGGCTTGATGAAGCTGTTCAAGATCAGCGATGCCTCGGTTGACAAGGCAATCGACCTCGTCGAGCAACTCATGGATGACAATGCGAAACTCCTCAATTTGGTCGCCGAGAAGGAGGAGGAGGCCACCGGCTGGAAGATGCTGCATGAGCAGAGCAGTGCCTCAGAGATGATGCTGAAAGCGGTCATCGAGAAACTAATGGGTGGCTTGAGGAAGCTCCGGATCGAGCGCGAGTAGGAGGTGGAGGAATCCGTGGCTGCTTTCAAGCAAAGTCGTGAGGAATTGAAGAAGGAGCTGGAGGATTTCGCCGCCCGACGATTGATGTCTACTACACAACCTTCTTCTTGTAGACGTTGTTGGGCCTCCAAGTGCAGAGTTTTGTAGGACAGTAGCAAATTTCTCTCAAGTGGATGACCTAAGGTTTATCAATCCGTGGGAGGCATAGGATGAAGATGGTCTCTCTCAAACAACCCTGCAACCAAATAACAAAGAGTTTCTTGTGTCCCCAACACACCCAATACAATGGTAAATTATATAGGTGCACTAGTTCGGCGAAGAGATGGTGATAAAAGTGCAATATGGATGGTAGATATAGGTTTTTGTAATCTGAAATTATAAAAACATCAAGGTAACTAATGATAAAAGTGAGCGAAAACGGTATTGCAATGCTTCGAAATAAGGCCTAGGGCTCATACTTCCACTAGTGCAAGTTCTCTCAACAATAATAACATAATTGGATCATATAACAATCCCTCAACATGCAACAAAGAGTCACTCCAAAGTCACTAATAGTGGAGAACAAACGAAGAGATTATTCATGCAACAAAGAGTCACTCCAAAGTCACTAATAGCGGAGAACAAACGAAGAGATTATTGTAGGGTACGAAACCACCTCAAAGTTATCATTTCTGATCGATCTATTCAAGAGTCCGTAGTAAAATAACATGAAGCTATTCTTTCCGTTCAATCTATCCTAGAGTTCGTACTAGAATAACACCTTAAGACACAAATCAACCAAAACCCTAATGTCACCTCAAGTATCCGCGGGTATGATTATACGATATGCATCACACAATCCCAGATTCATCTATTCAACCAACACAAAGAACTTCAAAGAGTGCCCCAAAGTTTCTACCGGAGAGTCAAGACGAAAATGTGTGCCAACCCCTATGCATAAGTTCACAAGGTCACAAAACTCGCAAGTTGATCACCAAAACATACATCAAGTGGATCACGTGAATATCCCATTGTCACCACAGATAAGCACATGCAAGACATACATCAAGTGTTCTCAAATCCTTAAAGACTCAATCTGATAAGATAACTTCAAAGGGAAAACTCAATTCATTACAACAGAGTAGAGGGGGAGAAACATCATAAGATCCAACTATAATAGCAAAGCTCGCGATACATCAAGATCGTGCCGAATCAAGAACACGAGAGAGAGAGAGAGAGAGAGATCAAACACATAGCTACCGGTACATACCCTCAGCCCCGAGGGTGAACTACTCCCTCCTTGTCATGGAGAGCGCCGGGATGAAGAAGATGGCCACCGGTGATGGACCCCCTGAGGGAGTCCTGGATTAGGGGGTCTCCGGACAGCCGGACTCTATCCTTTGGCCGGACTGATGGACTATGAAGATACAAGATTGAAGACTTCGTCTCGTGTCCGGATGGGACTCTACTTGGCGTGGAAGGCAAGCTAGGCAGTACAGATATGTATATCTCCTCCTTTGTAACCGACCTTGTGTAACCCTAGCCCCCTCCGGTGTCTATATAAACCGGAGGGTTTAGTCCGTAGGACAACATACAATCATACCATAGGCTAGCTTCTAGGGTTTAGCCTCTCTGATCTCGTGGTAGATCTACTCTTGTACTACCCATATCATCAATATTAATCAAGCAGGATGTAGGGTTTTACCTCCATCAAGAGGGCCCGAACCTAGGCAAAACATCGTGTCCCCTGCCTCCTGTTACCATCCGCCTCAAACGCACAGTTCGGGACCCCCTACCCGAGATCCGCCGGTTTTGACACCGACATTGGTGCTTTCATTGAGAGTTCCTCTGTGCCGTCGCCAGAAGGAAGGATGTCTCATCTTGTCTTTAAAGACGATACTTCTGTCGAGGAAGCCTTGACTGTCGGCCAAACTCTCCGGCTAGGCGGGTTCATCATGACCGGTTGTTCGGCCGCCGCGCCGACGATGACTTCTTGGGTCATCGAAAACAGCCTCCACGTCAAATCGGCACTCGCCGAACAGATGGATCCAATGGAGCTCGCCTCCTTAAACGAGCTCTTGGATCGCATCGCCGCCCTGGGAGTCGCTACGGACTATGATCGGATTGGGCTTAAACCCGACCGAAGGGACATTAACTCTCCACCGATCACCCATCATATTGCAGTGGTGGAGGAACAACGCGGCGACCTTTCCTCTATCTTGAGGACCAATTATGTCCGGATTCCCGAGCTCTCCGAGCTGGACGCCCGTTCGCGGGAGGACAACATCCAATCCCTGAACCTTGAGTCAGGTAGCGGACCAGGATTATCGGGTAACACCCCGGAACCAGAACTTCCAAAATTGGAAACTCCTCGGCCCCTGGATCCCAAACCGGGAGTGGGTTCGGATTCAATTCCACCCACCCACCCAAACATAAGCGATCTTTCCCACATCAGGCAAGAGCCCCAGGAAACAATACATCACTATTGGGCCAGATTCCTCCTTGCAATGAACAAGGTTAAGGACTGGCGCGAGGAAGACGCAATCTCATTTTTCTGCAGTAATTGCACGGACAAGGGAATCCTTAACGCCATAAATTGCCGTGAGATAACACGCTTCGCTGATTTGGCATCCATAGTACGAAAGTACTGTGTGATGGAAAGTGCCTGGAAAACCGAAACAAATTTTTGGGATAATCCGGCCCTGAATACAAACCCAGTCCGAAATAAAAGGGTGTATTATCACAATACACCCGGGTCAACTACCAAAAAGCAAAAACCCTCTACAGGGCATGGAACCGTACTGGAGGGATGGCTCAATGGACCCTGCAAAATTCATAGCACAGCGGATACAATACCAACGCACAGCCTTAGAGCATGTTGGATACTCCGACAGGTGGCCAAAAGTGGTGAGGATCTTCTTATCCCAAATACCACAGAGCACCATCCCTTGGATAGCAATACGGTGTTAACAGTGTTCGAGACCTTCACGTCAAATAATAGGCGCAAGCGAACACTCCGCAGCATGGCCGAAATCTGCCACGTAGCAGCAATAAATCCATGGAGTGACACGGCTATTACCTTCAGTGCCAGTGATGAACCTAAAATCCGAACAGCCCGAGCACCAGCCGCACTGGTCCTCAGTCCAATCGTGGACGGCTTTCGACTCACTAAAGTACTCATGGACGGCGGCGGCGGACTAAACCTCATCTATGAGGAAAACTCTTCAAAAGATGGAAATAGACTGGAACCGCATCGAGCAAAGTAGTACAACCTTTAGAGGAATTATCCCTAGCCGGGAAGCACGTTGTGCTGGGAAAATCACACTAGATGTGGTATTCGGCACGCTGGACAATTACAGGTCCGAAGAAATTACATTCCAAGTGGCCCCATTCAGTAGTGGCTATCACGCTCTTTTAGGACGGGAGGCGTTTACGATCTTCCAAGCCGTACCCCATTACGGGTACATGAAGCTTAAAATGCCCGGGCCCAACAGAATCATCACTCTCGCCAGTGATCCGGACACAACACTCCGCGCCGAAAACAAAACAGTCGCTTTGGCCCTCGAGGCATTATCCGAAGCCCTCTCGGCCGAGGAATTAACCACGCTATGCTCCACAGTGGATAGGGACGACGTGATACTCGATAAGAGATCCAAGTCCACCTCTTTTAAACCAGCGGATGAAATAGTCAAATTCCAAGTCCACCCAACGGACCCTACAAAAACAGCCTCCATCGGGGCACAGTTAAACCCCGTTGTGGACGCCGCACTACGAGAGTTCCTGCGCAAGAACTGGGACATATTCTCCTGGCATCCCTCAGACATGCCAGGAATCCCATGCAGGCTGGCCAAGCATAGCCTCAATATCCTAAAGGGATTCAAGCCGGTCAAGCAAGCTCTTCGGCGTTTCTCCGAACCTAAGAGACAGGCCATGGGAGAAGAACTAGCCAAGTTATTGGAGGCCGGATTCATCAGAGAAATAAAACATCCGGACTGGCTAGCAAACCTGGTGATGGTACCAAAGAAGGACAAATCCTGGTGCCTTTGTGTCGATTTCAAAGACCTCAATAACGCTTGCCCAAAGGATCCCTTCCCCCTCCCACGCATCGATCAAATTATTGATGCTACCGCAGGACACGAGTCATTGTGTTTCCTCTACGCATACTCCGGTTACCACCAAATCAAGATGGCGGAGTCCGACCAAGCCGCAATGGCATTCATCACACCATACGGTCCCTTTTGTTTCAACACAATGCCTTTTGGGCTCAAAAACGCCGGCGCAACATATCAGCGCATGATTCAGACATGCCTGGAGAAACAAATTGGCAAAACAGTAGAGGCATACGTAGACGATGTGGTCGTCAAAACCAAACACGTCGACTCTTTGATAGACGACTTGAGGCTCACATTCGACAACCTCCGAACATATGACATCAAGCTCAATCCGGAAAAATGCGTTTTCGGCGTACCAGCCGGAAAGCTCCTGGGATTCATTGTCTCCAGTAGAGGTATTGAAGCTAATCCGGCCAAAATCCGAGTGTTGTCACAGTTGGCTATCCCAACAGACCTCAAACAAATCCAGAAGTTAACTGGATGCGTGGCGGCTCTAAGCCGCTTTATCTCCCGCTTAGGAGAAAAGGCTTTACCCCTCTATCGCCTCCTTCGGTGCACCGAACACTTCGAGTGGACGGACGCGGCCACAGTTGGATTGGAAGAAATAAAGGCCATTTTGGCAACCAACCCAATCCTGGCCGCACCAAACATCGGCGAACCAATGTTGTTATACATTGTGGTAACTCATCAAGTCGTAAGCGCGGCGCTCATTGTGGAACAGGAAGAGGACGGACACAAATTCCCTCTTCAAAAGCCGGTATATTATGTATCCATTGTCCTCACTCCATGCAAATCACGGTACCCGCATTACCAAAAGATAGCATACGCGGTATTCATGGCATCGTGGAAACTGCGACACTACTTTCAAGGGTGTTCGATTACAGTAGCCTCAGAAGTGCCACTTAATGATATTATAAACAACCGCGACGCTACGGGCCGGATTGCCAAATGGGCCATTGAGCTCCTCCCATTCGACATAACATATAAACCTCGATGAGCCATCAAATTGCAAGTATTGGCCGACTTCGTCGCCGAATGGACAGAGGCCAAACTCCCTAAAGAGTACGGCGCATACTCCAATGGGATCTTGCACTTCGACGGTTCTAAAATGTTGGCCGGTCTAGGGGCTAGCGTCATTCTGACGTCCCCAACCGGAGATACCGTTCGGTACATACTGCAAATATTGTATACAGACTCTAACAATGCAGCCGAATACGAAGCTCTATTGCATGGTCTTCGGATGGCAGTCTCCATGGGCATTCAACGCCTGGAGGTGCATGGGGATTCAAACCTCGCAATATCCCAAATAAACGGAGATTTTGACGCCAAGGATCCGAAAATGGCGGCCTATCGAAACGCCGTCCTAAAAATGTCAACTCGATTCGAGGGACTCAAATTTCACCATGTGGCTCGGGTAAACAATCAGGTGGCGGATATCCTCGCCCGCATCGGCGCAAAACGCGACGCGGTCCCTCCCAACATATTTTTGGAAAGGCTTTTCAAGCCATCCGTAGTATGGGAAGGGGACACCGGTAACAACAGTCCGAACCCGGCCAAACTACCCGATACCGAACTCTCTGACACAATCGGAGGCTCCGCCACCAAAATAATACCTTCAGCCCACGAAATAATGGCCATTATTGCCCTGTGGACAGAACCATTCGTGGCCTATCTAACTAGACAGGAACTTCCGGAGGACCAAAATAAGGCACGCTGCATAGTGCGGCGATCCAAGGCCTACAGGGTCCATGAGGGAGAATTGTACAAGAAAAGCACTACCAGAGTCCTTCAAAGGTGCATCTATGAAGAGGAAGGGCGGGATCTTTTGGCAGAAATTCACGCCGGACTCGGCTGTCATCACGCTGCAGCCTGGGCTCTTGTAAGCAAGGCCTTCCGTACAGGATTCTATTGGCCAACGGCCCGGGCAGATGCACAGGACTTGGTCCAACGTTGCGCCGGTTGCCAGCTCTTTGCAAATCAAAGCCACATGCCACCCACCGCCCTCCAAACAATCCCCATTACATGGCCCTTTGCGGTCTGGGGGCTCGACATGGTTGGACCCCTTAAAGGGGGAACCCACAAGAAAAAATACTTATTGGTCATGGTGGATAAATTCACCAAATGGATAGAGGCCAAACCAGTTAAAACAGCCGAATCCGGACCGGTGATAGATTTCATATCCGGGGTTGTACACCGTTATGGTGTCCCCCATAGCATCATCACTGATAATGGCACAAACTTCACGGCCGACGAGTTAAAACTCTGGTGCAGCAAAATGGGCATCAAGCTCGATTATGCCTCAGTCTATCACCCACAAACCAATGGTCAAGTCGGGCGAGCAAACGGTCTTATAATGAGCGGCATTAAACCTAGATTAGTGCGTTCCTTAACGGAGTCTAACACGCACTGGGTAGAGGAGCTCGACTTCGTACTCTGGGGGCTGCGGACCACGCCGAATCGTAGTACCGGATATACACCTTTCTTTATGGTGTACGGCGCAGAGGCAGTCTTGCCCTGTGACATAATTCATGACTCACCTAGAGTGCGCATGTACGAAGAAAGAGAAGCCGAGCTCGATCGGCAGGACAGTCTGGACACCTTGGAGGAGGAGCACGACGTAGCCAAAGCCCGTTCCGCATTTTATCAGCAACAGGCTCGTAGATACCAAAGCAGAGAAGTACGGGCCAAAACTTATAACGTTGGTGAACTAGTTCTACGCCTGCCGGATAAGAAAAAGAACAAGCTCGAGTCCAAATGGGAAGGTCCCTTCATTATTGACCAAGTTCTGACCGGTGGAGCGTACCGACTGCGGGATGCATCGACTAGTCGACTTGAGCCGAACCCATGGAACGCGGCCAGGCTCTGAGGATTCTACGCCTAGCACCGGACTCCATGTTAGTCCCCTCCCTTTGTCCATTTTTCACAAATGCATTATCTTTCTTGTTTTCCTTTCTTTCTTTCTTTGCTTATTTCTCTAGGCCTTCAAGGGTCACCTTGTGCCTTGTTCACACATGACAGATGCGCTAGCCGCACCCTTCATACCTGGGGGCTTCTTTCACAGAAGCTTAAATTATTTATCCGGGCTTCAGGCCCAGCACATGTGTTATACTTCCGCATGTACCTTTTTTCACCATTATATGCATCGATATGACTTAAGTTTTGTCCAAGCTGGGTTGCCTGGCTCTTGTATTTATGCCCTACATTCCCGTTAATTCAGCTAGGGCATAAGGGGAGGACCTCTGCGATTGTTACTGCCGGGTCAGCCGGATGTGTACCTCAGACTGGGTGAAGCCGAAAGCTAGCGTTCTTAAGGGAATATTCGGTTGGTGAACAAAAGATGATTTTTTATTTTTCCTATCTGCCCCCAGATGTTTTTCCTGCGTTTCATATCGCAGTCCGGACATGCACTTTAGGGCATGCTTGCCCAGGGAAAGGAACCCTTAACGGAACTATTCTCCCTGGAAGATGTTTCTTACTACCCATGTAATATAACATAACTAGTTGGACACTTGTCGGATAAAGCACTAATGACCCCTACGCCTAGTCTCCACGCATACCCCTGTTCTTATATAACTGAGCGGGTATTCGGATACACTCCGGACTATTGGGCCCGGAGGCTGAAGCGAAAAGGTCTGCAACGACAAATGATCTACAATCCGGCTAGAAGGCATTATACATGTCACTTCAATTACATAGTCATGCAAACTGACTAAATTCTTCTTCTATACCATCCAACAGGCGGTCTAGCTTACAATCCTGTTGGGAATACTTTGCGGCTAATTCTACTTGCCCATAAACTAAGCTAACGGGAATCTCTTTTCCGTCAGGCCCCACAAGTCCGACCTTGGCCATGTGATTTGGGTCTGCTTTGGTATACCGCGTCTTCACCATGGCCCAGGCTTCTCTGGCACCCTGTCGACAGGCTGATATCTTCCATAATCGGAAGCGCCACCGCGCTCCTTTGAGCTTCTCCGCAAGCTCCGCAACACCCTCTGGCAGGGAGACGGACGGCCACAAGGCGTGGGCAACACCTTGCATCACCTGCCAAACTTGTTCGTGCAGATGTGACAGCTCGGACAGAAGATCACCCGCAGACCCGGGCATTTCCTCCGTGGGATGACCCGTCAGCATACCTACAGACATAACGCTGTTAGTCGGCTTCTTTGCCGAATACCTTTAAAGGATTCATTCAAGCACTTACTAAAAATGCCGCGTCGAAGCCTCTTATTCTCCTTCTCGGAGTCTGCAAGCTGGCCCCGAACGTCTTTTAGTTCCACGTTCAGCCTTATATTGGCGTCTTGGAGATTGTTTTTCTCCCGTCTAACCTCAGTCAGCACGCGTTTGCCAGCTTCTAGCTGCCGCATAACATGCTGGTCCTCCAGATTCTCTCCGGATTCATCTGCAAAATCTATTGTTAGATTTGCAGCCACGCCACGCACTGTCTGGTAACCATCGTTTTTTTAAAAATGTTACCAGCAGGAGGCTCTTTCTGTTCCTGCAATGCGGCAATAGCGGCCCGTAGTTGGGTGTTGCATTCCTCCAGCTCCTGGGACAGCCTAGTATTCTTCTCTGTATGAACCTGCACAATAAAGATGATCCTTAAATATGTTCTACTAACTGTTTCAAGTCTCAGGGGCTACTGATACATACAAATCATCAGATTCACTCACCCGTACATCCTTTACATACTGATCCGTGGCTCTGGCTAGACCATCTTGAGCAGCACGGAGGTACGCCTCTCCAGTATTAAAGGCATCAAACGCCTCTGGTGAGAAACAAGCGTCACGGAGTACGGCCCGGCGGCGCCTATGATTCATGGCACTTTCCACTTCTGAGTTTGTAGCAGATGACCTATCTGCATCCTCTGTAGGGGGATTATCCGGCGTCTGCCCCATATCGGCGTCTGCCTCCGTATCCGGTCCTGGTGCCCGACTGGTGGAAGCGTGATCGGCGACATCGCCGGACATATTCCGGCGAGTGTTTTTTCTGTTAAAGAAACACATGCGTCATTATATTTTGAAAAAGACGACAACCACGGAGCGGGGTTTGTTATACCTTTGCGCGGTGTCTCCGTCCTAACCGCCTTCCTTTTTGGCCTACCCTGCCTCGATGACTCCTATTAGCGCGGTGCTGCAGGGCGTCCCGAATGCCTTCCCTGTAAAAAAGGCCATGTTAATATGGTGGGTGAGGTGTTCAAAAGGGGATCCTACTTTTTCGAGTTGGGACTTTTCGGTTTTTCTTACATGCGATGCAGGGAGCAATCCGGGATAGTCGGCCGTAATGGCCACCATGGCATCGTCACAGCTCAACTGATAGAACTGCCGGTTTATCAGCTCCACGGAGATAACCGGATCTTCTTCGAGTCTGGAGTCAAGGGCCCGGTCAGGGTCCTCCAGTTGTGGAGAAGGGCTGTTGACCTCCTTTATGGCCTTTCGCAGTTCCTGCCGTAAATTGGCAAGGTGAATACCTACAATGAAAAATGCGGGAAGATGGAAATAAGGGATATAGCTTACCCAGATTGGAGGATTGTACATGGAGAATCCGTCACGTGGCTTGATGCGGGTGAACTCCTCCTCCTCTCCCTTGAACAGTTCTGATAGAATTTTGGTTAATGCGGCAACATCGCCCGGACCCTTACGCCCGTAGCGGGTGGCGTCATCCTCCCCGTTGAAACACCACAAGGGGTGCCCACGATATTGAAGTGGTTGAACTCCCCGCATTATGCAAATCGACATAACCTCGGTTATTGTCAATCCTGACTAAGCCAGTGCCTTAATCCGGTTCATCAGATAGAGGACTTCTCTGTCGTCTTCCACCTGGGGGCTCCGTGGGCGCCAACTTCGGCGCTTCTTCAGAGGAGCATTGTTGAACTCAGGAAGACCCCGCCGAATAGGGTCCGGAAGGGGAACGTCCTCCATATAAACCATTCTGAAGGCCAGTCTTCGGACGACTTCTTCGGGGTACCGGACAGATATCTAGTATCGGCAATGCGCCATACTTCGGCTCCGCCCACTTGATAAAGTGATTCCCTCTGTGTGCGAGGAACGAGGCAAAATAGCCTTTTCCACAGCTCGAAGTGAGTCTCGCAGCCCAGGAACAACTCGCAGACGGCAACGTAGCCAGCGATGTGTAGGATGGAGGCAGGGGTGAGATTGTGTAGTTGGAGGATGTAGAACTCCAGGAGCCCACGGAGGAACGGATGAATTGGAAATCCGAGTCCCCTTAGTAAGTAAGGAACAAGGCAAACCCGTACCCCCATGGAGGGATAGGAAAGTTCTCCGCCTGCTCCCCACCATTGTAGGTGGCGAGCCCGGCTCGAACGGGCACCATGTATGCTGGAGGAAGAAATCCTTTGGTCTGCAGTTCGACCAATCAACTATGTGGGACTGAACACCTCTCCCAATCACCAAGCTTAGGGCTACGGGGGCGGGAGGATGAGTTGCGGAGGTTGGCCATGCTGGAATGGATCTTTCTGAAACGCGCTCTGATGGATTCTCGCTGAGGGGAGGAAGGTGTAGATCGGATCTAAGAATCCCTATCCCTTTAATAGACAATTTATTTATTTGGCTGGGGGTGAATGTAAAAAACGCCCTGGCGCCTCGTATTCATTCGACGCATGGGAGATAGCCCTTACTGGGCACAGAAGCCAAGAGGTTCAACATTTATGGAGCCGGACACTACTTACGCACACCTGAAGATCGGAGAAGAACCCGCCTTGCAATGCCGAAGACAATACTGCACGCCGGACTCATCGTCATTGAAGCCTGGTTCGGGGGCTACTGAGGGAGTCCTGGATTAGGGGGTCTCCGGACAGCCAGACTCTATCCTTTGGCCGGACTGATGGACCATGAAGATACAAGATTGAAGACTTCGTCTCGTGTCCGGATGGGACTCTACTTGGCGTGGAAGGCAAGCTAGGCAGTACGGATATGTATATCTCCTCCTTTGTAACCGACCTTGTGTAACTCTAGCCCCCTCCAGTGTCTATATAAACCGGAGGGTTTAGTCCGTAGGACAACATACGATCATACCATAGGCTAGCTTCTAGGGTTTAGCCTCTCTGATCTCGTGGTATATCTACTCTTGTACTACCCATATCATCAATATTAATCAAGCAGGACGTAGGGTTTTACCTCCATCAAGAGGGCCCGAACCTGGGTAAAACATCATATCCCCTGCCTCCTGTTACCATCCGCCTCAGACGCACAGTTCGGGACTCCCTACCCGAGATCCGCCGGTTTTGACACCGACACCCCCCTCCGGCAGGGTGCCGGAAGAGGGTCCCGATTGGTTTTTGGTGGCTACAGAGGCTTGCGGCGGCAGAACTCTTGATCTAGGTTATTTTCTGGAGGTTTTTGTATTTATAGGAATTTTTGGTATCGGGAACAAGTCAGGGGGTCCCCAAGTCGTCCACGAGATAGGGCGGCATGCCCGGGGGGGGGGGGGGGGTAGGGCGTATCCCCCACCCTCGTGGACGGCCTGGGACTGTTCTGGCCCAACTCTTTTACTCTAGGGGCTTTTTTTGGTCCATAAAAAATCGTCAAAAATTGGCACGTCCATTGAACTCCATTTGGTAATCCTTTTCTGTAAAACTCAAAAACAAGGAAAAAACAGAAACTGGCATTGGGCTCTAGGTTAATAAGTTAGTCCCAAAAATCATATAAAATAGCATACAAGTGCATATAAAATATCCTAGATGGATAATATAATCGCATGGAACAATCAAAAATTATAGATACGTTGGAGACGTATCAAGCACCCCCAAGCTTAATTCCTGCTCGTCCTCGTGTAGGTAAATGATAAAAACAGAATTTTTGATGTGGAGTGCTACCTAACATAATTTTCAATGTAATTTTCTTTATTGTGGCATGAATATTCAGATTCGAAATATTCAAGACAAAAGTTTAATATTGACATAAAAACAATAATACTTCAAGCATAACCAAGCAATTATGTCTTCTCAAAATAACATAGCCAAAGAAAGCTCATCCCTACAAAATCATATAATTTGGCCATTCTTCATTTTCGTCACACAAAATGCTCCCATCATGCACAGCCCCGATGACAAGCCAAGCAATTGTTTCATACTTTAGTATTCTCAAACTTTTGAAACTTTCACGCAATACATGAGCGCGAGCCATGGACATAACACTATAGGTGGAACAAAATATGATGATGGAGGTTGTGTGGAGAAGAAAAAAAATGAGAAAGTCTCACATTGACGCGGCTAATCAACGGGCTATGGAGATGCCCATCAATTGATGTCAATGCAAGGAGTAGGGATTGCCATGCAACGGATGCACTAGAGCTATAAAATGTATGAAAGCTCAACAAAAGAAACTAAGTGGGTGTGCATCCAACTTGCTTGCTCACAAAGACCTAGGGCATTTTGAGGAAGCCCATTGTTGGAATATACAAGCCAAGTTCTATAATGAAAATTCCCACTAGTATATGAAAGTGACAAAATAAGATACTCTCTAACATTTAGACCATGGTGCTACTTTGAAGCACAAGTGTGGTAAAAGGATAGTAGCATTGCCCCTTCTCTTTTTTTCTCTCATTTTCTTTGCCTTCTCTTTTTTTGGCCTTTCTCTTTTTTCCTCACACAGGACAATGCTCTAATAATGATGATCATCAGACTTCTATTTATTTACAACTCAAAAATTACAACTCGATACTAGAACAAAATATGACTCTATATGAATGCCTCCGGCAGTGTATCGGGATGGGGAATGAATCAAGAGTGACATGTATGAAAAATGAATGGTGGCCTTGACACAAATACAATGTCAACTACATGATCATGCAAGGCAATATGACAATGATGAAGCGTATCATAATAAACAGAACGGTGGAAAGTTGCATGGCAATATATCTCGGAATGGCTATGGAAATGCCATAATAGGTAGGTATGGTGGCTGTTTTGAGGAAGATATAAGGAGGCTTATGTGTGATAGAGCGTATCATATCACAGAGTTTGGATGCACCGGCGAAGTTTGCACCAACTCTCGAGGTGAGAAAGGCCAATGCACGGTACCGAAGAGGCTAGCAATGATGGAAGGGTGAGAGTGCGTATAATCCATGGACTCAACATTAGTCATAAAGAACTCACATACTTATTGCGAACATCTACAAGTCATCAAAACCAAGCACTACGTGCATGCTCCTAGGGGGATAGATTGGTAGGAAAAGACCATCGCTTGTCCCCGACCGCCACTCATAAGGAAGCCAATCAAAGAACACCTCATGCTTCAAATTTGTCACACAACGGTTACCATACGTGCATGCTACGGTACTTGCAAACCTCAACACAAGTATTTCTCAATTTCATAATTACTTAACTAGCATGACTCTAATATCACCATCTTCATATCTCAAAACAATTATCAAGCATCAAATTTCTCATAGTATTCAATGCACCCTATATGAAAGTTTTTACTATACCCATCCTAGATGCCTATCATATTAGGACTAAATTTTATAGCCAAAGCAAATTACCATGCTATTATAAAAGACTCTCAAAATAATATAAGTGAAGCATGAGAGATCAATAAATTCTATAAAATAAAACCACCACCGTGCTCTAAAAAGATATAAGTGAAGCACTAGAGCAAAATTATCTAGCTCAAAAGATATAAGTGAAGCACATAGAGTATTCTAATAAATTCCGATTCATGTGTGTCTCTCCCAAAAGGTGTGTACATCAAGGATGATTGTGGTAAACTAAAAGAAAAGACTCAAATCATACAAGACGCTCCAAGGAAAACACATATCATGTGGTGAATAAAAATATAGCCTCAAGTAAAGTTACTGATAGAAGAAGACGAAAGAGGGGATGCCTTCCGGGGCATCCCCAAGCTTAGGCTCTTGGTTGTCCTTTAATATTACCTTGGGGTGCCTTGGGCATCCCCAAGCTTAGACTCTTGACACTCCTTATTCCGTAGTCCATCAAATTTGTACCCAAAACTTTAAAACTTCACAACACAAAACTTAACAGAAAACTCGTAAGCTCCGTTAGTATAATAAAGCAAATCACCACTTAGGTACTGTCAAGACAAGGTTCATAATTTTTATCACATGATGCCTACTGTACCATATCATTTCTACAATTTATATTAAGCAATATAAGCCATAGAAACTAGAAAACAAGCAAACTATGCATCAAAAACAGAATCTGTCAAAAACAGAACAGTCTGTAGTAATCTATAACTCTCGAATACTTATGTAACTCCAAAAATCCCGAGAAATTAGGAAGTCCTAATTTTTTTATTAATCCTCTTCAAAAATAATCAGTATTTTAGCGCACTTTTGTTAAAAATGAAAACTAATCTTCTGGGCGCAAAAGTTTCTGTTTTTCAGCAGGATCAAATCAACTATCACCGTAAGCCATCCCAAAGGTCTTACTTGGCACTTTATTGAAACAAAAGCTATAAAACATGATTAATACAGTAGCATAATCATGTGAACACACAAAAACAGTAGGTATAAATATTGGGTTGTCTCCCAACAAGCGCTTCTCTTTAATGCCTTCAAGCTAGGCATGATGATTTCAATGATGCTCACATAGAAGATAAGAATTGAAACATAATGGGAGCATCCTGAAGCATATGACAAGCACATTTAAGTCTAACCCACTTCTTATGCATAGGGATTTTGTGAGCAAACAACTTATGGGAACAAGAATCAACTTGCATAGGAAGGTAAGACAAGCATACCTTAAATATTTTCAACACATAGAGAGGAAACTTGATATTATTGCAACTCCTAAAAGCATATATTCCTCCCTCATAATAATTTTCAGTAGCATCATGAATGAATTAAACAATATAACTATCACACAAAGCATTATTTTCATGATCCACTAGCATAGAAATTTTACTACTCTCCACATAAGCAAATTTCTTCTCATGAATAGTAGTGGGAGCAAACTCAACAAAATAACTATCATGTGAGGCATAATCCAATTGAAAGTTAAAATCATGATGACATGTTTCATGGATATCATTATTCTTTATAGAATACGTGTCATCACAATAATCATCATAGATAGGAGGGATGCTTTCATCATAATAAATTTGCTCATCAAAACTTGGGGGACAAAAAATATCATCTTCATCAAACATAGCATCCCCAAGCTTGTGGCTTTGCATATCATTAGCATCATGGATATCCAAAGAATTCATACTAACAACACTGCAATCATTCTCATCATTCAAAGATTTAGTGCCAAACATTTTAATGCATTCTTCTTCTAACACTTTGGCACAATTATCGGAATCCTTATTTTCACGAAAGACATTAAAAAGATGAAGCATATGAGGCAACCTCAATTCCATTTTTTGTAGTTTTCTTTTATAGACTAGACTAGTGATAAAACAAGAAACTAAAAAGATTCGACTGCAAGATCTAAAGATATACCTTCAAGCACTAACCTCCCTGGCAACGGTGCCAGAAAAGAGCTTGACGTCTACTACACAACCTTCTTCTTGTAGACGTTGTTGGGCCTCCAAGTGCAGAGGTTTGTAGGACAGTAGCAAATTTCCCTCAAGTGGATGACCTAAAGTTTATCAATCCGTGGGAGGCGTAGGATCAAGATGGCCTCTCTCAAACATTCCAGCAACCAAATAACAAAGAGTCTCTTGTGTCCCCAACACACCCAATACAATGGTAAATTGTATAGGTGCACTAGTTCGACGAAGAGATGGTGATACAACTGCAATATGGATGGTAGATATAGGTTTTTGTAATCTAAAATTATAAAAACAGCAAGGTAACTAATGATAAAAAGTGAGCGAAAACGGTATTGCAATGCTTCGAAACAAGGCCTAGGGTTCATACTTTCACTAGTGCAAATTCTCTCAACAATAATAACATAATTGGATCATATAACAATCCCTCAACATGCAACAAAGAGTCACTCCAAAGTCACTAATAGCGGAGAACAAACGAAGAGATTATTGTAGGGTATGAAACCACCTCAAAGTTATCCTTTCTCGTCGATCTATTCAAGAGTCCATAGTAAAATAACACGAAGGTATTATTTCCGTTCAATCTATCCTAGAGTTCGTACTAGAATAACACCTTAAGACACAAATCAACCAAAACTCTAATGTCACCTCAAGTATCCATGGGTAGGATTATACGATATGCATCACACAATCTCAAATTCATCTATTCAACCAACACAAAGAACTTCAAAGAGTGCCCCAAAGTTTCTACCGGAGAGTCAAGACAAAAACGTGGGCCAACCCCTATGCATAAGTTCAGAAGGTCACAGAACTCGCAAGTTGATCACCAAAATATACATCAAGTGGATCACGTGAATATCCCATTGTCACCATAGATAAGCACTGCTACCTCTTGAGCACTGCGTTGGTTTTTCCCCGAAGAGGAAGGGATGATGCAGCAGAGTAGCGTAAGTATTTCCCTCAGTTTTTGAGAACCAAGGTATCAATCCATTAGGAGGCTACGCGCGAGTCCCTCGTACCTGCACAAAACAAATAAATCCTCGCAACCAACGCGATAAGGGGTTGTCAATCCCTACACGGCCACTTACAAGAGTGAGATCTGATAGATATGATAAGATAATATTTTTGGTATTTTTATGATAAAGACGCAAAGTAAAATAAAATCAAAGTAAATAAATAAGTATTGGAAGATTAACATGATGAAGATAGACCCGGGGGCCATAGGTTTCACTAGTGGCTTCTCTCAAGAGCATAAGTATTCTACGGTGGGTGAACAAATTACTGTTGAGCAATTGACATAATTGAGCATAGTTATGAGAATATCTAGGCATGATCATGTATATAGGCATCACGTCCGAGACAAGTAGACCGACTCCTGCCTGCATCTACTACTATTAATCCACTCATCGACCGCTATCCAACATGCATCTAGAGTATTAAGTTAATGAAAACAGAGTAACGCTTTAAGCAAGATGACATGATGTAGAGGGATAGACTCATGCAATATGATGAAAACCCCATCTTGTTATCCTCGATGGCAACAATACAATACGTGCCTTGCTGCCCCTACAGTCACTGGGAAAGGACACTGCAAGATTGAACCCAAAGCTAAGCACTTCTCCCATTGCAAGAAAGATCAATCTAGTATGCCAAACCAAACTGATAATTCGAAGAGACTTGCAAAGATAACCAATCATACATAAAAGAATTCAAAGAAGATTCAAATATTGTTCATAGATAAACTTGATCATAAACCCACAATTCATCGGTCTCAACAAACACACCGCAAAAAGAAGATTACATCGAATAGATCTCCACAAGAGAGGGGGAGAACATTGTATTGAGATCCAAAAAGAGAGAAGAAGCCATCTAGCTAATAACTATGGACCCGTAGGTCTGAGGTGAACTACTCACACTTCATCGGAGGGGCTATGGTGATGATGTAGAAGCCCTCCGTGATCGATGCCCCCTCCGGCGGAGCTCCAGAACAGGCCCCAAGATGGGATCTCGTGGATACAGAAAGTTGTGGCGGTGGAATTAGGGTTTTGGCTCCGTATCTGATCGTTTGGGGGTACGTAGGTATATATAGGAGGAAGGAGTACGTCGGTGGAGCAACAGGGTGCCCATGAGGGTGGAGGGCGCGCCCGGGGGGTAGGCGCGCCCCTACCTCGTGGCATCCTCTTTTGTGTCTTGACGTAGGGTCCAAGTCTCCTGGATCATGTTCGGTGAGAAAATCACGTTCCCGAAGGTTTCATTCCGTTTGGACTCCGTTTGATATTCCTTTTCTTCGAAACCCTGAAATAGGCAAAAAAACATCAATTCTAGGCTGGGCCTCCGGTTAATAGGTTAGTCCCAAAAATAATATAAAAGTGGATAATAAATACCAATAATGTCCAAAACAGTAGATAATATAGCATGGATCAATCAAAAATTATAGATACGTTGGAGACATATCAAGCATCCCCAAGCTTAATTCCTGCTCGTCCTCGAGTAGGTAAATGATAAAAACAGAATTTTTGATGCGGAGTGCTTCTTGGCATAATTTTAATGTAATTCTTCTTAATTGTGGTACGAATATTCAGATCCGAAAGATTCAAGATAAAAGTTCATATTGACATAAAAATAATAATACTTCAAGCATACTAACTAAGCAATTATGTTCTCTCAAAATAACATGGCCAAAGAAAGTTCATCCCTACAAAATCATATAGTTTAGTCATGCTCCATTTTCGTCACACAAGAATGCTCTCATCATGCACAACCCCGATGACAAGCCAACAACTGTTTCATACTTTAGTAATCTCAAACCTATAAACTTTCACGCAATACATGAGCGCGAGCCATGGATATAACACTATGGGTGGAATATAATATGATGATGGGGGTTATGTGGAGAAGACAAAAAAGGAGATAGTGTCACATCAACGAGGCTAATCAACGGGCTATGGAGATGCCCATCGATTGATGTTAATGCAAGGAGTAGGGATTGCCATGCAACAGATGCACTAGAGCTATAAATGTATGAAAGCTCAACAAAAGAAACTAAGTGGGTGTGCATCCAACTTGCTTGCTCACGAAGACCTAGGGCACTTGAGGAGGCCCATTGTTGGAATATACAAGCCAAGTTCTATAATGAAAAATTCCCACTAGTATATGAAAGTGACACGACAAAAGACTCTCTATCATGAAGATTATGGTACTACTTTGAAGCACAAGTGTGGAAAAAGGATAGTAGCATTGTCCCTTCTTTATATTTATTTATTTATTTAGACTTTTTTATTTGGCCTTTATTTTTTTATTTGGGACAATGCTCTATGAATGATGATCATCACACTTCTATTTATTTACAACTCAATGATTACAACTCGATACTTAGAACAAGATATGACTCTATATGAATGCCTCCAGCGGTGTACCGGGATATGCAATGAATCAAGAGTGACATGTATGAAAGAATTATGAACGGTGGCTTTGCCACAAATACTATGTCAACTACATGATCATGCTAAGCAATATGACAATGATGAATGTGTCATGATGAACGTAATGGTGGAAAGTTGCATGACAATATATCTCGGAATGGCTATGGAAATGCCATAATAGGTAGGTATGGTGGCTGTTTTGAGGAAGATATAAGGAGGTTTATGTGTGGAAGAGCGTATCATATCACGGGGTTTGGATGCACCGGTGAAGTTTGCACCAACTCACAATGTGAGCAAGGGCAATGCGCGGTACCGAAGAGGCTAGCAATGATGGAAGGGTGAGAGTGCGCATAATCCATGGACTCAACATTAGTCATAAAGAACTCACATACTTATTGCAAAAATCTACAAGTCATCAAAAACCAAAGCACTACGCGCATGCTCCTAGGGGGATAGATTGGTAGGAAAAGACCATCGCTCGTCCCCGACCGCCACTCATAAGGAAGACAATCAAATAACACCTCATGTTTCAAATTTGTTACACAACGTTTACCACACGTGCATGCTACGGGACTTGCAAACTTCAACACAAGCATTTCTCAAATTCAAAACTACTCAACAAGCACGACTTTGATATTATTACCTCCATATCTCAAAACAATCATCAAGCATCAAACTTCTCTTAGTATTCAAAACACTCATAAGAAAAAAAATTATTCATCTTGAACACCTAGTATATTAGGATTATTTAAGCAGATTACCATGCTATTTAAGACTCTCAAAATAATCTAAGTGAATCATGAGAGATCAATAGTTTCTATAAAACAAATCCACCATCGTGCTCTAAAAGATATAAGTGAAGTACTAGAGCAAAACTATATAACTCAAATGATATAAGCGAAGCACATAGAGTATTCTAACAAATTCCAAATCATGTATGTCTCTCTCAAAAGGTGTGTACAGCAAGGATGATTGTGGTAAACTAAAAAGCAAAGACTCAAATCATACAAGACGCTCCAAGCAAAACACATAGCATGTGGTGAATAAAAATATAGCTCCAAGTAAAGTTACCGATAGAAGTAGACGAAAAGAGGGGATGCCTTCCGGGGCATCCCCAAGATTTGGCTTTTAGGTGTCCTTAGATTATCTTCGGGGTGCCATGGGCATACCCAAGCTTAGGCTCTTGCCACTCCTTGTTCCATAATCCATCAAATCTTTACCCAAAACTTGAAAACTTCACAACACAAAACTCAAAGTAGAAAATCTCGTGAGCTCCGTTAGCGAAAGAAAACAAAAGACCACCTCAAGGTACTGTAATGAACTCATTCTTTATTTATATTGGTGTTAAACCTACTGTATTCCAACTTCTCTATGGTTTATAAACTATTTTACTAGCCATAGATTCATCAAGATAAGCAAACAACACACGAAAAACAGAATCTGTCAAAAACAGAATAGTCTGTAGTAATCTGTAGCTAGCGCAAGATCTGGAACCCCAAAAATTCTAAAATAAATTGCTGGACGTGAGGAATTTATCTATTAATCATCTGAAAAAGAATTAACTAAATAGCGCTTTCCAAATAAAAATGGCAGCAGTTCTCGTGAGCGCTAAAGTTTCTGTTTTTTTACAGCAAGATATCAAGACTTTCCCCAAGTCTTCCCAACGGTTCTACTTGGCACAAACACTAATTAAACACAAAAAACACAACCTAAACAGAGGCTAGATAAATTATTTATTACTAAACAGGAGCAAAAAGCAAGGAATAAAAATAAAATTAGGTTGCCTCCCAACAAGCGCTATCGTTTAACGCCCCTAGCTAGGCATAAAAAGCAAGGATAGATCTAGGTATTGCCATCTTTGGTAGGCAATCCATAAGTGGCTCTCATAATGGATTCATAAGGTAATTTAATTTTATTTCTAGGAAAGTGTTCCATGCATTTCCTTAACGGAAATTGGAATCTAATATTTCCTTCCTTCATATCAATAATTGCACCAATCGTTCTAAGGAAAGGTCTACCAGGAATAATAGGACATGAAGGATTGCAATCTATGTAAAGAACAATAAAATCTACGGGCACATAATTCCTATTTGCACCAATAAGAACATTATTAATTCTTCCTATAGGTTTCTTAATAGTGGAATCTGCAAGGTGCAAGTTTAAAGAGCAATCATCAAAATCACGAAAACCTAACAAATCACACAAAGTCTTTGGAATCGTGGAAACACTAGCACCCAAATCACATAAAGCATAAAACTCATGATATTTAATCTTAATTTTAATAGTTGGTTCCCACTCATCATAAAGTTTTCTAGGGATAGAAACTTCCAATTCAAGTTTTTCTTCATAAGATTGCATCAAGGCATCAACGATATGTTTAGTGAACGCTTTATTTTGACTATAAGCGTGAGGAGAATTTAGCACAGATTGCAACAAGGAGATACAATCAATCAAAGAGCAATTTTCATAATTAAATTCCTTGAAATCCAAAATAGTGGGTTTAGCAACATCTAGGGTTTTAATTTCTTCAATCCCACTTTCATCAATTTTAGCATCAAGATCTAAAAACTCCGAATTCTTGGAACGCCTTCTAGGTAAAGGTGGATCGTATTCAGTCCCATCATTATTAAGATTCATATTGCAAAACAAAGATTTAATAGGGGACACGTCAATAACTTTTAGATCTTCATCTTTATTTTCATAGGAACTAGAGGAACACGCTCTTATAAAGGCATCTTTCTTAGCACGCATTCTAGCGGTTCTTTCTTTGCACTCATCAATGGAAATTCTCATGGCTTTCAGAGACTCATTGATATCATGCTTAGGTGGAGTAGATCTAAGTTTCAAAGAATCAACATCAAGAGAAATTCTATCAACGTTCCTAGCCTACTCATCAATCTTAAGCAATTTTTCTTCAATCAAAGCATTGAAATTCTTTTGTGAAGTAATAAATTCTTTAATATTAGATTCAAAATCATTAGCATCATGGATATTCAAAGAATTCATACTAACAACATTGCAATCATTCTCATCATTCAAAGATTTAGTGCCAAACATTTTAATGCATTCTTCTTCTAACACTTTGGCACAATTATCGGAATCCTTATTTTCACGAAAGACATTAAAAAGATGAAGCATATGAGGCAACCTCAATTCCATTTTTTGTAGTTTTCTTTTATAGACTAGACTAGTGATAAAACAAGAAACTAAAAAGATTCGACTGCAAGATCTAAAGATATACCTTCAAGCACTAACCTCCCTGGCAACGGTGCCAGAAAAGAGCTTGACGTCTACTACACAACCTTCTTCTTGTAGATGTTGTTGGGCCTCCAAGTGCAGAGGTTTGTAGGACAGTAGCAAATTTCCCTCAAGTGGATGACCTAAAGTTTATCAATCCGTGGGAGGCGTAGGATCAAGATGGTCTCTCTCAAACATTCCAGCAACCAAATAACAAAGAGTCTCTTGTGTCCCCAACACACCCAATACAATGGTAAATTGTATAGGTGCACTAGTTCGACGAAGAGATGGTGATACAACTGCAATATGGATGGTAGATATAGGTTTTTGTAATCTAAAATTATAAAAACAGCAAGGTAACTAATGATAAAAAGTGAGCGAAAACGGTATTGCAATGCTTCGAAACAAGGCCTAGGGTTCATACTTTCACTAGTGCAAATTCTCTCAACAATAATAACATAATTGGATCATATAACAATCCCTCAACATGCAACAAAGAGTCACTCCAAAGTCACTAATAGCGGAGAACAAACAAAGAGATTATTGTAGGGTATGAAACCACCTCAAAGTTATCCTTTCTCGTCGATCTATTCAAGAGTCCATAGTAAAATAACACGAAGGTATTATTTCCGTTCAATCTATCCTAGAGTTCGTACTAGAATAACACCTTAAGACACAAATCAACCAAAACTCTAATGTCACCTCAAGTATCCACGGGTAGGATTATACGATATGCATCACACAATCTCAAATTCATCTATTCAACCAACACAAAGAACTTCAAAGAGTGCCCCAAAGTTTCTACCGGAGAGTCAAGATGAAAACATGGGCCAACCCCTATGCATAAGTTCACAAGGTCACAGAACTCGCAAGTTGATCACAAAAACATACATCAAGTGGATCACGTGAATATCCCATTGTCACCACAGATAAGCACTGCTACCTCTTAAGAACTGCGTTGGTTTTTCCCCGAAGAGGAAGGGATGATGCAGCAGAGTAGCGTAAGTATTTCCCTCAGTTTTTGAGAACCAAGGTATCAATCCAGTAGGAGGCTACGCGCGAGTCCCTCGTACCTGCACAAAACAAATAAATCCTCGCAACCAACGCGATAAGGGGTTGTCAATCCCTACAAGGCCACTTACGACAGTGAGATCTGATAGATATGATAAGATAATATTTTTTGGTATTTTTATGATAAAGATGCAAAGTAATATGATGAAGATAGACCCGGGGGCCATATGTTTCACTAGTGGCTTCTCTCAAGAGCATAAGTATTCTACGATGGGTGAACAAATTACTGTTGAGCAATTGACAGAATTGAGCATAGTTATGAGAATACCTAGGCATGATAATGTATATAGGCATCACGTCCGAGACAAGCAGACCGACTCCTGCCTGCATCCACTACTATTACTCCACTCATCGACCGCTATCCAGCATGCATCTAGAGTATTAAGTTAATGAAAACAGAGTAACGCTTTAAGCAAGATGACATGATGTAGAGGGATAGACTCATGCAATATGATGAAAACCCCATCTTGTTATCCTCGATGGCAACAATACAATACGTGCCTTGCTGCCCCTACTGTCACTGGGAAAGGACACTGCAAGATTGAACCCAAAGCTAAGCACTTCTCCCATTGCAAGAAAGTTTAATCTAGTAGGCCAAACCAAATTGATAATTCGAAGAGACTTGCAAAGATAACCAATCATACGTAAAAGAATTCAGAGAAGATTCAAATATTGTTCATAGATAGACTTGATCATAAACCCACAATTCATCGGTCTCAACAAACACACTGCAAAAAGAAGATTACATCGAATAGATCTCCATAAGAGAGGGGGAGAACATTGTATTGAGATCCAAAAAGAGAGAAGAAGCCATCTAGCTAATAACTATGGACCCGTAGGTCTGAGATGAACTACTCACACTTCATCGGAGGGGCTATGCTGATGATGTAGAAGCCCTCCGTGATCGATGCCCCCTCCGGCGGAGCTCTGGAACAGGCCCCAAGATGGGATCTCGTGGATACAAAAAGTTGCGGCGGTGGAATTAGGGTTTTGGCTCCGTATCTGATCGTTTGGGGGTACGTAGGTATATATAGGAGGAAGGAGTACGTCGGTGGAGCAACAGGGGGCCCACGAGGGTGGAGGGCGCGCCTGGGGGGGGGGGGGTAGGCACGCCCCCTACCTCGTGGCCTCCTCTTTTGTGTCTTGACGTAGGGTCCAAGTCTCCTGGATCATGTTCGTTGAGAAAATCACATTCCCGAAGGTTTCATTCTGTTTGGACTCCGTTTGATATTCCTTTTCTTCAAAACCCTGAAATAGGCAAAAAACAACAATTCTGGGCTGGGCCTCTGGTTAATAGGTTAGTCCCAAAAATAATATAGAAGTGGATAATAAAGCCCAATAATGTCCAAAACAGTAGATAATATAGCATGGAGCAATCAAAAATTATAGATACGTTGGAGACGTATCAAGCACATGCAAGACATACATCAAGTGTTCTCAAATCCTTAAAGACTCAATCAAGATAACTTCAAAGGGAAAACTCGATTCATTACAAACGAGTAGAGAGGGAGAAACATCATAAGATCCAACTATAATAGCAAAGCTCGCGATACATCAAGATCATGCCAAATCAAGAACACGAGAGAGAGAGAGAGATCAAACACATAGCTACTGGTACATACCCTCACACCCAAGGGTGAACTACTCCCTCCTCATCACGAAGAGGGCCAGGATGAAGAAGATGGCCATTGGTGATAGATCCCCCTCCGGCAGGGTGCCGGAAGAGGGTCCCGATTGGTTTTTGGTGGCTATAGAGGTTTGTGGCGGCGGAACTCCTGATCTAGGTTATTTTCTGGAGGTTTCTGTATTTATAGGATTTTTTGGCGTCAGGAACAAGTCAGGGGGGTCCCCGAGTCGTCCACGAGATAGGGCAGCGCACCCGGGGGGTTGGGCGTGCCCCCCACCCTCGTGGACGGCCCGGGACTCTTCTGGCCCAACTCTTTTACTCTGGGGGCTTCTTTTGGTCCATAAAAAATCGACAAAAATTGGCACGTCCATTGGACTCCGTTTGGTATTCCTTTTCTGTAAAACTCAAAAACAAGGAAAAAAACAGAAACTGGCACTGGGCTCTAGGTTAATAGGTTAGTCCCAAAAATCATATAAAATAGCATACAAATGCATATAAAACATCCTAGATGGATAATATAATAGCATGGAACAATCAAAAATTATAGATGCGTTGGAGACGTATCAGCGATCCATCGACGAGTAGAGACAGTAGCGACCCGGATCGTTGTCTGCAATTTCCTTTTTCTCTTGCCCCTGTGTCTTCTGGGCTTTGCCGCATGTGGCATTTTAAATTATCCGGAATATGTAAGACAATTATTATGTGCGCCATTGTAAATTTGTCGTCGTATTATACGTTGCCATTTTATTTGTGGTCGTATTATCCGTTGCCCTATGTGCCAATTTAAATTAGGGCGGAATACTAGTTGAAAACACGAACAAAGCAAATGCTACCATGGGATCACAAGCAAACACCCTCCGTCCAGGTGCTTTAATTAACCCATTAATGAAGAAGTTGTGAGAGAGGCGGGCGGCGGCTGGTGCATGGAGGTCAAAGTGTTCGCTTCCCAGTGAGCATGGGCGGCCTTGCTTCTCGCACGTGTCCCGTCGAGTCTGCGAGGTGGACAGGATGCATGTGTCTGGTCGAGCCTGCGCGGCGGACTGCTCGCACGCGTCCCGTCGAAGTTGCATGATAGACTTCTCGCGCTCGTCCTGTCTAATCAAACAGCTGCATGCATGCCACCGAGTATGGTTAATTTTCGACATGGTAAATATAATACAACCATTTGCGATATTAACGTGTTAGCTTTTTGTTTCAAAAAGGACTTCGTTGGCTACTAATGTGTGCGCCTCTTCTCAAACTGGACGATTTTTTTACGACGACATATATGTGCCATGTCATGAAACCATGCCAAGTTTCATGTTTTTTGGGTGACTTTTTTATTTACTGGGATTTAAAAACCAAGATTCTCATTGTTTCAGGACGACGACAAGTTTGCAATTCATTCTCATTCCTTAAACGAGACCTAAACATGCACCCAATTACACATGTACGATTTCCCACCCATTTTGCTTCACTGGAGCATGTGGTTGTAGTTCAAATTTGAATTATGGACTACATTAAATGCATAGAAAACCTAGTAATTAGTAATATATATATATATACAATGGCCAAACGAACCCTAAACAGTTTCAAATTTTAGCCCGACACTCCTGTTATTCTATGTTGCCTGTAGAAAACAAAGTTCAAGGCGAGAAGAGGCATCGATTATCGTTTCACCCACAAGAGGGGCATGTTTCCCTACTGGAACCACGAGGGTTGCGACGGGCTCCAGTTTGTAAAAGGCTTGTAATGTAGCTTCGCCCAAATTGGACAATTATATATACCATGTAGTGACACCATGCCAAGTTTCATGATTTCCTGGTGAGTTTTGGATTTACAGACATTTAAAAACCGAGATTCGCAATTTTTGTGGCCAGGCCAGGATGGCGAGACGGTTGAATTCATTCTCATTCGTTCCATGGGACCTAAACATGCACCCCAAGGAAACATGTACATTTTTTCTAGCCATTTTGGTGCAATGGAGCATGTATTTGTAGTTTGGATTTGAATGATGGACATTAAATGCCTAGAAAACTCAAATAATGAATAAAAAAGGTCAAACGAACCCTGAATAATTTCAAAGTTCAGCGCGAATCTCCAGTTATTCCATGTAGCGTGTAGAATAAAATACGAGGCTAGAAGAGGGAGTGATTATCGTTTGGCCCACAAGGGGAGACGTTTCCCTATCGAAACCACGAGGGTTCTTGCGACAGGCTCCAGTTTGTAAGAGGTTTGTAATAAAGCTTGGCCCAAATTGGCAATGTTTTTACCATGACATATATGTGCCATGACATGACACCTTGCCACCTTTGATGACTTTCTGGTGAGTTTAGGATTTATGGGGACTTAAAAACCGAGATTCGAAATGTTTGAGGAAGAGCCAGGACACTGGTACGATTATAATTCGTTCCCATTCCTGGCATGAGACCTAAACATGCACCCAAGGACACATGTATAATTTTTCTAGCCATTTTGGTGAACCGGAGCATGTATTTGTAGTTCAGATTTGAATTATGGACATTAAATGCCTAGGATAGTGTATAAAAAGGCCAAATGAACCATGAATAAGTTTAAATTTCAGAACGGATATCCTGTGGTTCCATGTCGCCCGTGGAAGAAAATATAAGGCGAAAAGAGGTAGTGATTACTTTTTGCCCACAAGGGGAACATGTTTCCATATCAGAACCACGAGGCTTCTTTGAGAGAAGCTCCAGTTTTTGTAAGAGGTTTGTAATAAAGCTTGGCCCAAATTGGACAATGTTTTTACCACGACATATATGTGCCATGACGTGACACCATGCCACCTTTGATGACTTTCTGGTGAGTTTAGGATTTATGGGGACTTAAAAACCGAGATTCGAAATGTTTGAGTTTGAGCCATGACACCAGTACGGTTGTAATTCATTCCCATTCCTGGCATGGGACCTATACATGCACCCAAGGACACATGTATAATTTTTCTAGCCATTTTGGTGAACTAGAGCATGTATTTGTAGTTCAGATTTGAATTATGGACATTAAATGCCTAGGAAACTCAATTAGTGTATAAAAAGGCCAAACGAACCCTGAATAAGTTTAAATTTCAGCACGAATATCCTATCGTTCCATGTTGCCCGTAGAAGAAAATACAAGGTGAAAAGAGGCAGTGATTACGTTTCGCCCACAAGGGGGACACATTTCCCTATCAGAACCACGAGGCTTCTTTGAGAGAAGCTCCGGTTTGTAAGAGGCTTGTAATAAAACTTGCACCACAATGGACGAAAAAATTCCTCGACATATAAGTGTGATGTCGTGACACCATGGCAGGTTTCACGATTCTCAGCTTAGTTTTGGATTTACGGGGATTTAAAAACCGAGATTCTTCTCACGAAATGTTTTCAAATAGCACACGGTTCACTCACGGAAGCCTATATTCAATGAAAACTTCGTGCAAACCATATTTTAAAGTTTCATAAAAATCTGAAAAAAATGTGGGATGTTAAGAAGGTGATGTTTTATTGCGACATAAAATTTCAAGTTGAAAAACATTACGAGATGTGAGCTATGAAAAAGACAAATTTTGCCCTGAATAGTGACATTACTATTCGACACTATTCAACACTGATTTTGTCTTTTTCATACCTCACATCTCTTAATGTGTTTCAACTTGAAATTTTATGTGCCAATAAAACATCATCGCCTTAACATCCCACATTTTTTTTGAAACTTCAAAACATCTTTTTCTCGTGGTTTTCACCGGTTTCCACTGAATTTTGGTTTCCGTATGATATCCCCCTGCTGCGCGTGTGATCTGAGTCCTGCGTTCTAACTGGCCAGAACCCAAACCCCACGGATCGTACGTGTGCACCGTTGGATGCTCCCAGATCGAACGGCAACCCTGAGCCCTTTCGACAACACATGCAGTACATGGGTAAGCACTGTGCGCATGCGTCGTATAGCTCACGCTTCCTTCTCTACTAGGTTTTCATTCAAAACAGGCTACCGTTTCTTACCACTCCTCTCATCGGTTTCCCGCCTCTTCTCCCAGATATGCATGATGTAGATGTTCGTTTAATTCTTATAGTTCATCTCATCCAAAATCAATTAGTTTTGTAAAATGCTATTTTAAGATTCATGGAATTGTGCATTGTAAAGGTAAAAACAAAAAGTGACAATTCATTTAGAAAAAAAAGGTTTGGGCAATTAAGATATGGAGATTCTAGAGAACAAAGGAGAAGTGCTTGTGTTTAGAGGTTTGTGCATTATGCTTAAGTTCAACCATAGAGTCTTCTAGATTGTACATGTGGCAGAATCCGGTGGAATGTAGATGATATCCAACGGCCGGTAGTGCTCGGATTTGCCATCTATGTACCGTCGGATTGGCTTCATCCAACGAGCAACTTTCATAGTTATTCGCACACTATATATGTGTATAGATGTATAAATGTATAGATGTATAGATATATATAGATGTGTCCCATGCTAGACACAAAATAAAGTTTGAGCGCATGTGTGGGACGACCCCCCTCCCCCCCGCTGCCGCCTCGAAGTTGGGAAACTGACATCATAGGTATTGAACCAGGCTTGGAGTCGGGTACGGTGTTCGATTTGTAATGTACTTGACGTGGCCCATCGAAGTTGTGTATTTGGGATTTAAACACATCATACACCATCGTACCCATACATATTTTCGGGCCGCATGCAGTGGTATACGGGGTCTTCTGATCGACCACGTCTCCCTTGTGCGGTTTTTTGTGACGACGGATATCTGTGGGCTCCCCGAGTGTATATATATCATCCCTTTGACCGATAATGAGGGGTATGTGTTGGCCATGAATGGATTCCTCCTAGTTCATGTTAGGTCCAGTCACCATCAAATGTTGGTCAACCAAAGCTCGAGCTCATGCGTTGTCAGGATTCCCTCCCAGATGCTCGGATTGCTGGGTTTGACCTACAATAAACCCTGCGTACGTATCTCGTCCTTAACTACCTTGCCTTATGGTTGTTGTCTATATCGAGAGGTAGGCACCACATCTAAATTGTACATTATTCTATATTGAACACACACATCACCCCTTCCCAACGTACATCATTTTGGGCCGCATGCAAGAGGTGCTGGTTTTGTGGTCCCTCTCATGAGATGTTTATGATGGTTCAATCTATTGGCCCAAGCGGTTTATCCACAACAACAATTGTCATTTCACCAAACGAAAGATTCATTGGTACATCTTATGGTAGGTCATGTCGACATGCATGTATGACCAAAGTATCGATCATTACGTGCATCCGCCCCGCTGACATGAAGTGGGAGGTGGTGGGCCAAGCATTCTAGCTAGGTACGACATTATGTCGTTATATATATCCTACCTAGGTGGTTGTTAGGGTGCTTTCGGGTTTGCGAGGCAGGTGCCACCAAAGTTATGCATTGTGTATTTAAAGTTTTAAACTTCCCCAATATTCATACATATATTTGGCCACTTCCAGGTGGTTCTTGACTTCTGGCCCCTCTCATCGATCTTCAATGACGCGCCCAACCGTGGGCCTGCGGGGTCCAAGTTGTGCATTGGAATTTTGAACATCACATACCACCATTTTTCACTCATATATATTTGGGCCACATGCTGGTGTGGCTGTCTTTTGACCCTCCCTAACGTTATTTTTTGATGCAAAGACTCTGATGATCCTCAACGGACACGGGGTATAATATCTAAACCGTGTGCGATACAAGTGTGATGTGAATCACCACGACCGCGCAAGCACAAGCAAATTAAGGTGGAGGTACTGGCTCAACCGTGTGCGATGCAAGTGCGCTGAAATCACCACGACCGCGCAAGCGCGAGCAAAGGGTGGAGGTACTAGCTCAACCACGTGCGATGCAAGTGCGCTGAAATCACCACGACCGCGCAAGTGCGAGCAAAGGGTGGAGGTACTGGCTTAACCGTGTGCGATGCAAGTGCGTTGTAAAACCACCACCCGTGGAAGCTAAAGGCGGGTAAGTTTATTTGGAAATTTGTATGAACCGTGTGTGATAGACCAGCTAGCTAGAAATATAAAAAACAAACTACCCGCCTTGAGCATTGCAAAAATCAGCGGATCTGCGCCACTTTTCCTAATTATCATACACGCATATTGTTGTTGGACCATGCGCGATCTTGGGCACTCCCGCCCCGCATCAATTCCTTTACCCAAATTTTAGTAGCTGCCGTACTTCAACCGTCGCCCACACTCCTCCAGCACCGGCCTTATAGTAAAATTTTAGTAGCCGAGGCATTTGAACCATCTCCCTCCCTCATCCACCACCATCTCCACCCACCATTACTAAAATATTCAGTAGCCGTGGCGTATCCTCAAACACCACCCCCTCCACAGTCCCCCACCAACCCCCTCACCCCTTTGAACCCTAGCTCGCATCCGCCGCCGCCGCCAACCCTGCCGGTCTGCCCGTTCCTCCTAGCTTAGATAATAAAGTTCAGGTTATCCGGCGATTCCCATACCGTCGCCCCACTCCCCTGAGTTTTTAGATGAGGCCTGCGGTGTCCCTCCCGCCAGATCCACATCCCCTGCTCCAGAATGTCATAGCCTAAGATCGACCACATATCCCGGGGAGCCCCATGAGCATTCGGCCAAGAAGAGGTTTCTCATGGCCTCTCCGGCGGACGTTGGCGAGGTGGCCGCCGTTCGCCCCGACCTGTCGATCCCGGAGCAACACGTCGCTACGGAAGCCGGCGAAGATGTTGACTACGTTGTCATGCTGAAGGCTTCATGTCAGCGGGCTAGCGTATTACTGTATCTCGGGAAAGCTGGCTACGACATCAAGCTCGTCCACACCGACGGCTTCACGCGGGCCATGTCACAGGTTAAGTGGTCCATCCCCAACCCCTCTGGTTCAACCACCGTCGATCTGATCTCCTCCGCCAAGCGGTCAAGGATTTGCGAGCTTTATACGCCATTGAGCCCATTTTGTCACTTTTGAAGGACACGTTCTATGGCGGCGGCTTGGGATCCTCAATTGCCAAGTCAGATCTCATCGACCACGACCACGGCCACGAGGAGGGCACCCATGAAGGTTCTTCCAAGGTGAAACATCCCAACTGTGACATCAGAGAGCGCACCATGGGTCTGTGCTCTTCCAACTGGAAGGATCCCGTCCATGAAATGTGAGGCAACATTCTATCAGCAAATATTACCTTTTCTAGCTTGCCAGCCCGTACCCTTTGTTGTAGTAGCATTTGTCGTGCGGTGCTTTAACTGTGTCGTGTTCAATTATTTTAGTTATGCAAAAATATATTGTTCAATAGGTCTATGTGATGTTTAAGTATGAATTGTCCACTTTAGTTTCACGAATGGCTATATTTGGTTGTTTATAATGAGTAGATGCCTTGTTTATCTGTATTTGTTTGTTAGGTTGGTTGGAGTGAGCATTTTTTCAGTTATCGAGCAGATGCCTTGTTTATCTGTATTTGGTTCTTAACTTGGTTGTAGTGAGTATTTGTCCAGTTATCAAGTAAATGCATTGTTTATCTGTATTTGGTTGTTAGGTTGCTTTTTTTAGCATTTGTCCAGTTGTCAAGTAGATGCCTTGTTTATCTATATTCGGTTGTTAGGTTGCTTTTTAGCATTTCTCTAGTTATCAAGCAGATGCCTTGTTTATCTTTATCTACTTGTTAGGTTGGTTGAAGTGAGCATTTGTCCAGTTTTCAAGCATATGCCCTGTTTATCTGCATTTGCTTGTTAGGTTGGTTGCAGTGAGACTCTGTCCAGTTTTCAATGGCTATATTTGGTTGTTATACTAGTCATTTATGCCTTGTTTATTTCAGTCATTCACAATGTGTGGTTCATTATGTGCAAGTCGGAACTGTGCCGCTCGACTACATCAATACTAGTTTGAACGACTATATTTGGTTCCAGTTATTCCTGGTGTAGTTAACACATGCCCTTTATTTTCAGTTTTACACATTTATCCAGTGTGATGTTTAAGCATTACCTAGTTCTATTCATTTTCAACAATACCAGTTTGAATTGCAATATTTGATGGCTGTTAAGCTTGCTGTCGGTAACATTGCCTTCCATTTTATATCTGCTTTAACAGCATGCTGAAACCAACACATTCAAGCTATCATTTGGAGATGATGTTGTTTACTGATACGTCTCCGTCGTGTCTACTTTTCCAAACACTTTTGCCCTTGTTTTGGACTCTAACTTGCATGATTTGAATGGAACTAACCCGGACTGACGTTGTTTTCAGCAGAATCGCCATGGTGTTATTTTTGTGCAGAAATAAAAGTTCTCAGAATGACCTGAAAATCAATGGAGAATTATTTTGCAATATATAAAAAATACTGGAAGGAAGATCCACGTCAGGGGGCCTCCACCTATCCACGAGGGTGGGGGCGCGCCCTACCCCCTGGGCGCGCCCCCTGCCTCGGGGGCCCCCTGACGCTCCACCGACCTCAACCCTGACTCCATATATTCACTTTCAGGGAGAAAAAACCCAGGGAGAAGGATTCATCACGTTTTACGATATGGAGCCGCCGCCAAGCCCTAAACTCTCTCGGGAGGGCTGATCTGGAGTCCGTTCGGGGCTCCGGAGAGGGGAATCCGGCGCCATCGTCATCAGCAACCATCCTCCATCACCAATTTCATGATGCTCACCGCCGTGCGTGAGTAATTCCATCGTAGGCTTGCTGGACGGTGATGGGTTGGATGAGATTTATCATGTAATCGAGTTAGTTTTGTTAGGGTTTGATCCCTAGTATCCACTATGTTCTGCGATTGATGTTGCTATGACTTTGCTATGCTTAATGCTTGTCACTAGGGCCCGAGTGCCATGCTACGTCTCCAACGTATCTACTTTTCCAAACACTTTTGCCCTTGTTTTGGACTCTAACTTGCATGATTTTAATGGAACTAACCCAGACTGACGCTGTTTTCAGCAGAATTACCATGGTGTTATTTATGTGCAGGAGCAATCGTTCTCGGAATGACCTGAAACTTCACGGAGCCACTTTTCAGAAAATAAGAAAAATACCTGCAAAAGATGAAGGCCAGGGGGCCCACCACCTTGCCATGAGGGTGGGGGCACGCCTGCCCCCCTAGGGCGCGCCCCCTACCTCGTGGGCCCCCTGTTACGTCTCCGACTCCAACTCCAACTCCATATATTGAGTTTCGGGGAGGAAAAAGTCAGAGAGAAGAAATCATCGCGTTTTACGATACGGAGCCGCCGCCAAGCCCTAAAACCTCTCGGGAGGGCTGATCTAGAGTCCGTTCGGGGCTCCGAAGAGGGGAATCCGTCGCCATCATCATCATCAACCATCCTCCATCACCAATTTCATGATGCTCACCGCCGTGCGTGAGTAATTACATCGTAGGCTTGCTGGACGGTAATGGGTTGGATGAGATCTATCATGTAATCGAGTTAGTTTTGTTAGGGTTTGATCCCTAGTGTCCATTATGTTCTGAGATTGATGTTGCTATGACTTTGCTATGCTTAATGCTTGTCGCTAGGGCCCGAGTGCCATGATTTCAGATCTGAACCTATTATGTTTTCATCAATATATGAGTGTTGTTGATCCTATCTTGCAAGTCTATAGTCACCTATTATGTGTTATAATCCGTTAACCCCGAAGTGACAATAATCGGGATACTTACCGGTGATGACCGTAGTTTGAGGAGTTCATGTATTCAGTATGTGTTAATGCTTTGTTCCGGTACTCTATTAAAAGGAGGCCTTAATATCCCTTAGTTTCCGTAAGGACCCCGCTGCCACGGGAGGGTAGGACAAAAGATGTCATGCAAGTTCTTTTCCATAAGCACGTATGACTATATTCGGAATACATGCCTACATTATATCAGTGAACTGGAGCTAGTTCTGTGTCACCCTAGGTTATGATTGTTACATGATGAACCGCATCCGACATAATTCTCCATCATCGATCCATTGCCCACGAGCTTTCCATATATTGTTCTTCGCTTATTTACTTTCCCGTTGCTATTGCTATCATCACTACAAAATACCAAAAACATTACTTTTACTACTGTTACCTTTTGCTACCGTTACCACTACTATCATATTACTTTGCTACTAAACACTTTGCTGCAGATATTAAGTTTCCAGGTGTGGTTGAATTGACAACTCAGCTGCTAATACTTGAGAATATTCTTTGGCTCCCCTTGTGTCGAATCAACAAATTTTGGTTGAATACTCTACCCTCGAAAACTTTTGCCATCCCCTATACTTGTGGGTTATCAAGACTATTTTCTGGCGCCGTTGCCGGGGAGCATAGCTCTATTCTTGGAGTCACTTGGGATATATATCTGGTTATCATTATGAAGAACTTGAGAGATCCAAAAAACAAGATCTATCCCTCAACTACGAGGGGAGGTAAGGAACTGCCATCTAGCTCTGCACTTGATTCACCTTCTGTTATGAGTAAGTTTGCGACACCTACACCTGCTTCTGCTATTCATTCTGATATGTCGCATGTTATTGATGATGCCACTTCTGCTATGCATGATACTTATGATGAAACTACCTCTATGCCTGATACTACCGTGTCACTTAGTGATTTCCTTGATGAACAAATTGCTAGAGCTAGAGAAATTGAAAATATTGAATCTGATGATACTGATGAAAGTGATGATGTAGAATCACTTGTTTTTCCTAAGGGTTATGTTTTTGATCAAGAAGCTTCTTTTGCTATTTTAGCTTGCAAAAATAGAAATGAACTCAAAAGGTTATTAGCTAAATGGAGTAAGCAATCTCTAAGTGTTAGAATGAAAGTTGACCCTGCTTTTACTACTTCACCTATCTTTGTTACTGATAAGGATTATGAATTCTCTGTTGATCCTGATATAATTACCTTGGTTGAATCTGATCCTTTTCATGGTTATGAATCTGAAACTGTTGTGGCACATCTTACTAAATTAAATGATATAGCTACCCTGTTCACTAAAGATGAGAGAACTCGTTACTTTTACATCCTCAAAATATTTCCATTCTCATTAAAGGGTGATGCTAAGATATGGTTTAATTCTCTTGATCCTGGTTGTGTGTGTAGTCCCCAGGATATGATTTATTACTTCTTTGCTAAATATTTCCCTGCTCATAAGAAACAAGCTGCTTTAAGGGATATATATAATTTTGTGCAAATTGAAGAAGAGAGTCTCCCACAAGCTTGGGGAGGCTTCTCCAATTACTTAATGCTTTGCCTGATCATCCTCTTAAGAAAAAATGAAATACTTGATATCTTTTATAATGGACTAATCGATGCCTCCAGAGATTACCTGGATAGTTGTGCTGGTTCTGTTTTCAGGGAAAGAACACCGGATGAAGCTGAAATTCTATTGAACAATATGTTAACAAATGAAAATAATTGGACACCTCTGGAGCCAATTCCTGAGCCTATTCCTAAACCAACTCCGAAGAAGAGGGGTATTCTATTTCTCAGTCCTGAAGATATGCAAGAGGCAAAGAAATCTATGAAAGAAAAGGGTATTAAAGCTGAAGATGTTAAGAATTTACCTCCTATTGAAGAAATACATGGTCTTAATTTACCGACTGTTGAAGAAACATATAATCCAAATCCTTCTCCTATTGAAGAAACTCCTGGTCTTGATAACCCGACACAGGTAGTAAAGGTAAATTCTCTCTACAGATATGATAAAGCTGAAATCCCATTTACTAAATTTGCTATCCCATGCTTAGATGAGTTTGATAAATTTATGGCTAAGCAAGAAGATTTTAATGTTTATTTTGGTAGACAATTGAAATACAATTCAAATATGCTTGAACACTTGGGTGATTATATCGCTAATGTTAAAGGTGAACTTAAACTTATTAGTAAACATGCTTCTATGGTTACCACTCAAGTAGAACAAGTACTTAAAGCTCAAAATGATTTGCTCAGTGAATTGAATAGTAAGAATAATGATAATGCTGTTAGAGTTATGACTAGAGGTGGTAAAATGACTCGGGAACCTTTGTGTGCTGAAGGCCACCCTAAGAGAAGTGAGCAAGATTCTCAGAGAAATAAAATAGATGCACCTATTTCTTCTAAAAAGAAGAAAAAGAAAAATGATAGGACTTTGCATGCTTCTAGTGATCTTATTATTGAAACACCTGAGAATCCAAATGATATTTCTATTTCTGATGCTGAAACACAATCTGGTAATGAACCTGAAACTAGTGGTAATGTTAATGATAATGTTCATGATGATGCTCAACCTAGTAATGATAATGATATAGATATTGAACCTGCTGTTGATCTTGATAACCCACAATCAAAGAATCAACGTTATGATAAGAAAGATTTTGTTGCTAGGAAATATGGTAAAGAAAGAGAGCCTTGGGTTCAGAAACCCATGCCTTTTCCTCCCAAACCATCCAAGAAAAAGGATGATGAGGATTTTGAGCGCTTTGCTGAAATGATTAGACCTATCTTTTTGCGTATGCCATTAACCAATATGCTCAAAATGAATCCTTATGCTAAGTACATGAAAGAAATTGTTACTAATAAAATAAAGATACCGGAAGCTGAAATTTCCACCATGCTTGCTAATTATACTTTTAAGAGTGGAATACCTAAGAAACTTGGAGATCCCGGTGTACCAACTATACCATGCTCCATTAAAAGAAATTATGTTAAAACCGCTTTATGTGATCTTGGAGCCGGTGTTAGTGTTATGCCTCTCTCTTTATATCGTAGACTTGATTTGAATAAGTTGACACCTACTAAAATATCTTTGCAAATGGCTGATAAATCAACTGCTATACCTGTCGGTATTTGTGAGGATGTGCCTATTGTAGTTGCAAACGTTACTATTTTAACGGACTTTGTTATTCTTGATATTCCCGAGGACGATAGTATGTCTATTATTCTTGGAATACCCTTTTTGAATACTGCAGGAGCTGTTATTGATTGCACTAAAGGAAATGTCACTTTTCATGTTAATGGTAATGAGCATACGGTACACTTTTCGAGGAAACAACCTCAAGTTCATAGTATCAACTCTATTGGAAAAATTCCATCGATTATATTTGGAGGTTTTGAATTTCCTCTTCCTACTGTCAAGAAGAAATATGATATTCTTATTATTGGGGATGTGCATATCCCCGTTGAGGTGACATAGTATTATTCGAAATTTCTCCGGTTCCATGTTATTCGGAATGAGTTCGTTAACAAGACTTGATCAACCTTGTTAGAGGATTCCTTTTGATGATCATGAGATGGATGAAACTAGAAGGCACAACCTTCTGTACCCCACTTTTACTTTCTGTTATTTATATTAAATAAAATAAAAACAAATATTTTTCTGTCTGTTATCTGATTATCCGTGCAATATAAAAATACCCCGAAAATAGAAGTTCTCCAAATGCCCTGAAATTTAAATATGATTTTTTCTAGAATATTTGAGAATATTTGGCACTGAGAACACAGCAGGGGGTCAACCACCTGCCCACGAGGGTGGAGGGCGTGCCCCCTGCCTCGTGGGCCCATGGTGGCCCTCCTCCACTTATTCCTGCACCCACACACTTCATCTTCCTCCCACAAACACAAGTATCCAGCTCAAGCATGAGTTCTAGCTCACTTTGCTGCCATTTTCGATCTCCTTGCTCAAAGCACCTCTCACTAAACTGCTTGGGGAGATTGTTCCTTGGTATGTGACTCCTCCATTGGTCCAATTAGTTTTTGTTCTAGTGCTTTATTCATTGCAAATTTTTGCTGCTTAGGTGACCCTGTTCTTGAGCTTGCATGTCAAATTTATATGGTCAAAAGTAGTTTTGATGCATGATATAGGCCCTAGGCACTTGTAGGAGAGTTGCTATCAATATTATCGAGTTTGGTTTACTTTTATTTTGAAGTTACTAAAAAATTTCAGAATTTTTCAGAGGAAGAAATATGCTTAGGAAAATGTTCCAAGGTGGTTCTTTAAGGAAGCAAGGACCCAGGCTTGCAATGCGTGATGCTGATTACGAGCCACCAAGAAACGCTCTAGTGCGTCCTTGTGAATGGCCCTCTGAGAACTTTATGGATCGAGTGGGAATTAAGGAAGAATTTAACGCATATTTGCATAACGCTGATCTTGTGAGCTTCGAGGAAGAGAAGTGCAGCCAGTACCACAACCTCACCAGTACCTTTGTGAGGAGGTTTGAATTTTCAACTTCACGTAATTCTCCAACTGTCCTGTTTGATCTTTATGATAAATCTTACACTATGGACTTAGAGGATTTTGCCACTACATGCAAACTTCCACAATGGGGTAGTATAAGGGATCCTCGCTAATTTGAATTTAGAGTTTTTCTTGCTAGCATAACTGTGGGAGAATCTAGAGATATTACATAAGCTACCATAGTGAGCATTCACTTTCCTGCTATACATTATTTTGCTCTCTTCATAGGTAGATGCATCAATGGTAAAGATGAGGCATGTCACATGTGTGTCCCCGATCTCAGTATTCTTAGGAGTGCTGTGTTAGGAGACCAATCTTATAATTTGGGAGCCATTGTTGCACGTAGGTTGCATCTTAATAGATTTAATGGAGATTTCTTTGGAGGAATTTATGCAACCCGCATAGCTAATTTTCTTGGTATAGACATACGCGAAGACGATATTGAATTACCACCTACTTATCTAGATTTTAATGCTATGGTTCACCACCAATTTGTCGAGAGGAATGAATCACCTCTCCAGTATCGACTAATCTTTGACAGACGCCGTGCTGTCTGTATTACTCTCCCTGCTCCTGCCTTCTTTGATTATCAGGCAAGAGGAAAATATACTATCACCAGAGAGGAGGCAGATGAGTACGAGAGGAGAGAGGATGCCGCTCGTCGCCACGCTGCAGCTCAGCAGGCGATAGCCGCTACATCGTAGTTCGACCCCAGCTACTATTATGGATATCCGCCAGGCCAGCCGTGGCCATAGACCAACTTAGGCCAAAAGCCTAAGCTTGGGGGAGTACGTATTTCCCACCGACATTACATTTATGTCCACACACTCATTGCTAGATGTCGGTGCTCATACTTTTTCATTGTATCATCCATGCTAGTTTCTTTTCCATTTTATTATTACTTCTTGTGTGTTTAATAAATCTTAAGAAAAACCAAAAAAAATAGCTGTAGCTTTCAGTTAGCTTAATTTCCATGCTTGTAGTAGTAATTAAAAAGAAAACCCAAAAAGATTTCCTGTTCTTCTTTTGCTTGTTGGGAGCTTTCCCATGTATTTATTTCTTTCCTTTTCTTTGGGGGTCGATAGGAGAAGACCATAATTAAATTGTTGAAGTGGCTCTTATATGCATACTTGTTGATCTGACAAAAGAGCCCATATTGCCTTGCCTTCTCCTGTTTATTGAATGCTTGCAGATTCCAGCTTAGTCCAATGCACGTGCACTATTATTTTTATTCATACTATTCGGTCGTGCAAGTGAAAGGCAATTATGATGTTATATGATGGACTGGCTGAGATGAGAAAAGCTGGTATGAACTCGACCTCTTTTGTTTTTGTAAATATGATTAGTTCATCATTCCTGATTCAGCCTATTATGAATAAACATGTTTGCAATGACAACTAGAGATCATAGTTTCTTGTGCCATGCTTGATTAGCTATGAGTTATAATGGTTTACCTTGTGTGCCAACATGCTATTAAAATGGTTATGATGTGGTATGATAGGGTGGTATCCTCCTCTAAATGATTTAAGTGACTTAAATTGGCACATGTTCACGCATGTAGTTGAAACAAAATCAACATAGCCTTCACGATATTTATGTTCATGGTGGATTCTATTCTACTCATGCTTGCATTCGGTGTTGATTAATTTTAATGCATGTTCATGACTGTTGTCGCTCTCTAGCTGGTCGCTTCCCAGTCTTTTGCTAGCCTTCACCTGTACTAAGCGGGAATACTGCTTGTGCATCCAAACTCCTTAAACCCCAAAGTTATTCCACATGAGTCCACTATACCTACCAATATACGGTATCTACCTGCCATTCCAAGTAAATTTGTATGTGCCAAACTCTAAACCTTCAAATAAATATCCTGTTTTCTATGCTCGAATAGCTCATTTATCAACTAGGGCTATCTGTATCTTCCATGTTAGGCGGGTTATTCTCAAGAGGAGTGGACTCTGCTCCTCACTCACGAGATAAATGGCTGGTCACCGGGATGCCCAGTCCCATGCTTTATGCAAACTAAATCAAAATAATTGCAAACAAAACTCCCCCTGGGACTCTTGTTAGTTGGAGGCACTCGTTGTTTCGAGCAAGCCATGAATTGATTCTTGTTGGTGGAAGGGGGAGTATAAACTTTACCATTCTGTTAGGGAACCGCCTATAATGTGTGTAGCATGGAAGATATCGCCATCTCTTGGTTGTTATGTTGACAATGAAAGCATACCCTCAAAATATTATTCACCTCTATTTCAAAACCGAGCTCTGGCACCTCTACAAATCCCTGCTTCCCTCTACGAAGGGCCTATCTATTTACTTTCATGCTGAGCCATCATCCTCTTATTAAAAAGCACCAGTTAGAGAGCACCGCTGTCATTTGCATTCATTACTGTTAGTTTACATCGAGTATGACTTGACTGGATCTCTTTTACCATGAATTACAATGTCTAGTAGTCCTTGGTCTTTAAAGGTGCTCTGCATTTATGTTTTGCGGTCTCGGAAAGGGCTGCGAGATACCATCTTGTTATATCATATTATGATTGTTTTGAGAAAGTGTTGTCATCCGAGATTTATTATTATGGCTCGCTAGTTGATTATGCTATTGATATGAGTAAACTTGAGACCTATGCATTATTGCAAATGTGGTTAGTTATAATCTTTGCTGAAAACTTGAATGCTGGCTTTACATATTTACAACAACAAGAGCAAACAGAGTTTGTAAAAGTTTTTCTTTATCACTTTCAGTTTGTCAACTGAATTGCTTGAGGACAAGCAAAGGTTTAAGCTTGGGGGAGTTGATACGTCTCCAACGTATCTAATTTTCCAAACACTTTTGCCCTTGTTTTGGACACTAACTTGCATGATTTGAATGGAACTAACCCGGACTGACGCTGTTTTCAGCAGAATTACCATGGTGTTATTTATGTGCAGGAGCAAACGTTCTCGGAATGACCTGAAACTTCACGGAGCCACTTTTCAGAAAATAAGAAAAATACCTGCAAAAGATGAAGGCCAGGGGGCCCACCACCTTGCCACGAGGGTGGGGGCGCGCCTGCCCCCCTAGGGCGCGCCTCCTACCTTGTGGGCCCCCTGTTGCGTCTCCGACTCCAACTCCAACTCCATATATTGAGTTTCAGGGAGAAAAAAATCAGAGAGAAGAAATTATCGCGTTTTATGATATGGAGCCGCCGCCAAGCCCTAAAACCTCTCGGGAGGGCTGATCTGGAGTCCGTTCAGGGCTCCGGAGAGGGGAATCCATCGCCATCGTCATCATCAACCATCCTCCATCACCAATTTCATGATGCTCACCGCTGTGCGTGAGTAATTCCATCGTAGGCTTGCTAGACGGTGATGGGTTGGATGAGATCTATCATGTAGTCGAGTTAGTTTTGTTAGGGTTTGATCCCTAGTGTCCCCTATGTTCTGAGATTGATGTTGCTATGACTTTGCTATGCTTAATGCTTGTCACTAGGGCCCGAGTGCCATGATTTCAGATCTGAACCTATTAAGTTTTCATCAATATATGAGTGTACTTGATCCTATCATGCAAGTCTATAGTCACCTATTATGTGTTATAATCCGTTAACCCCGAAGTGACAATAATCGGGATACTTACCGGTGATGACCGTAGTTTGAGGAGTTCATGTATTCACCATGTGTTAATGCTTTGTTCCGGTACTCTTTTAAAAGGAGGCCTTAATATCCCTTAGTTTCCGTAAGGACCCCGCTGCCACGGGAGGGTAGGACAAAAGATGTCATGCAAGTTCTTTTCCATAAGCACGTATGACTATATTCGGAATACATGCCTATGATACGTCTCCAACGTATCTATAATTTTTGATTGATCCATGCTATATTATCTACTGTTTTGGACATTATTCGGCTTTATTATCCACTTTTATATTATTTTTTGGGACTAACCTATTAACCGGAGGCCCAGCCCAGAATTGTTGTTTTTTGCCTGTTTTAGGGTTTCGAAGAAAAGGAATATCAAACGGAGTCCAAATGGAATGAAACCTCCGGAAATGTGATTTTCTCATCAGATAAGATCCAGGAGACTTGGACCCTCCATCAAGAAAGCCACGAGGCGGTCACGAGGGTGGAGGGCGCGCTCCCCCCTAGGGCGTGCCCCCTGCCTCGTGGGCCCCTCGAAGCTCCACCGACGTACTTCTTCCTCCTATATATATCCACGTACCCCCAAACGATTAGATACGGAGCCAAAAACCTAATTCCACCGCCGCAACTTTCTGTATCCACGAGATCCCATCTTGGGGCCTGTTCCGGAGCTCCGCCGGAGGGGGCATCGATCACGGAGGGCTTCTACATCATCATCCAAGCCTCTCCGATGAAGTGTGAGTAGTTTACTTCAGACCTACGGGTCCATAGTTAGTACCTAGATGGCTTCTTCTCTCTTTTTGGATATCAATACAATGTTCTCCCCCTCTCTCATGGAGATCTATTTGATGTAATATTCTTTTTGCGGTGTGTTTGTTGAGATCGATGAATTGTGGGTTTATGATCAAGTCTATCTATGAATAACATTTGAATCTTCTCTGAATTCTTTTATGTACGATTGGTTATCTTTGCAAGTCTCTTCGAATTATCAGTTTGGTTTGGCCTACTAGATTGGTTGTTCTTGCCATGGGAGAAGTGCTTAGCTTTGGGTTCGATCTTGCGGTGTCCTTTCCCAGTGACAGAAGGGGCAGAAAGGCACGTATTGTATCATTGCCATCGAGGATAACAATATGGGGTTTTTATCATATTGCATGAAACTATCCCTCTACATCATGTCATCTTGCTTAAGGCGTTACTCTGTTTTTAACTTAATACTCTAGATGCATGCTGGATAGCGGTCGATGAGTGGAGTAATAGTAGTAGATGTAGGCAGGAGTCGGTCTACTTGTCTCGGACGTGATGCCTATATACATGATCATACCTAGATATTCTCATAACTATGCTCAATTCTGTCAATTGCTCAATAGTAATTTGTTTACCCACCGTAGAATACTTATGCTCTCGAGAGAAGACGCTAGTGAAACCTATGGCCCCCGGGTCTCTTTCTCATCATATCAATCTCCATCACTTTATTATTGCTTTGCTTTTACTTTATACTTTGCATCTCTATACCAAAAATACCAAAAATATTATTTATCATCTCTATCAGATCTCACTTTCGTAAGTGACCGTGAAGGGATTGACAACCCCTAAGCGTGTTGGTTGCGTTGAGCTATTGTTTTTGTGTAGGTACGAGGGACTCGTGCGTAGCCTCCTACTCGATTGATACCTTGGTTCTAAAAAACTGAGGGAAATACTTACGCTACTTTGCTGCATCATCCTCTCCTCTTCGGGGAAATCCAACGCAGTGCTCAAGAGGTAGCAGCCTACATTATATCAATGAACTAGAGCTAGTTCTGTGTCACCCAAGGTTATGATTGTTACATGATGAACCGCATCCGGCATAATTCTCCATCACCGATCCATTGCCTACGAGCTTTCCATATATTGTTCTTCGCTTATTTACTTTCCCGTTGCTATTGCTATCATCACTACAAAATACCAAAAACATTACTTTTACTACTGTTACCTTTTGCTACCGTTACCACTACTATCATATTACTTTGCTACTAAACACTTTGCTACAGATATTAAGTTTCCAGGTGTGGTTGAATTGACAACTCAGCTGCTAATACTTGAGAATATTCTTTGGCTCCCCTTGTGTCGAATCAACAAATTTGGGTTGAATACTCTACCCTCGAAAACTGTTGCGATCCCCTATACTTGTGGGCTATCATGCCATGATTTAATATCTGAACCTATTATGTTTTCATCAATATATGAGAGTTCTTGATCCTATCTTGCAAGTCTATAGTCACCTACTATGTGTTATGATCCGGCAACCCCGAAGTGACAATAGTCGGGACCACTCCCGGTGATGACCGCAGCTTGAGGATTTCATGTATTCACTATGTGTTAATGCTTTGTTCTGGTACTCTATTAAAAGGAGGCCTTAATATCCCTTACTTTCCAATAGGACCCCGCTGCCACGGGAGGGTAGGACAAAAGATGTCATGCAAGTTCTTTTCCATAAGCACGTATGACTATGTTTGGAATACATGCCTACATTACATTGATGAATTGGAGCTAGTTCTGTGTCACCCTATGTTATGACTGTTACATGATGAACCGCATCTGGCATAATTCTCCATCACCGATCCAATGCCTACGAGCTTTCCATATATTGTTCTTCGCTTATTTACTTTTCTGTTGCTATTGTTATAATCACTACAAAACACCAAAAATACTAATTTTTCTACCGTTACTTTTACTATCGTTACCACCACTGTCATATTACTTCGCTACTAAATACCTTGCTACAGATATTAAGTTTCCAGGTGTTGTTGAATTGACAACTCAGCTGCTAATACTTGAGAATATTCTTTGGCTCCCCTTGTGTCGAATCAATAAATTTGGGTTGAATACTCTACCCTCGAAAACTGTTGCGATCCCCTATACTTGTGGGTTATCAAGACTATTTTCTGGCGCCATTGCCGGGGAGCATAGCTCCATTCTTTGAGTCACTTGGGATTTATATCTGCTTATCATTATGAAGAACTTGAAAGATCCAAGAACCAAGATTTATCCCTCAACTACGAGGGGAGGTAAGGAACTTCCATCTAGTTCTGCTCTTGATTCACCTTCTGTTTTGAGTAAGCTTGCGACACCTAAACCTGCTTCTGCTATTAATTCTGATATGTCGCATGTTATTGATGATGCCACTTCTTCTATGCATGATACTTATGATGAAACTACTTCTATGCTTGATACTACTGTGCCAATTGGTGAATTTCTTGATGAACAACTTGCTAGGGCTAGAGAGAATGAAATTACTGAAACTGATAATATTGATGAAAGTGACGATGAAGATTCTCCCCCTAGATATGAATTACCTGTTATGCCTGAGGGCTATGTTATGGATAAAGAAACTGCTAGAGATTTTCTTGCTTGCAATGATAGGAGTGATCTTAAGAAATTATTAGCTAAGCTGAAACAAAAAATTTTGAATGCTAGAATGAAATATGATCCTGCTTATGCTACTTCACCTATCTTTGTTACTGATAAGGATTATGATTTCTCTGTTGATCTTGAGATAAATACTTTAGTTGAATCTGATCCTTTCTATGGCTATGAATCTGAAACTATTGTGGCACATCTTACTAAATTAAATGACATAGCCACCATGTTCACTAATGATGAGAAAACTCGCTATTATTATATCCTTAAATTATTTCCGTTCTCATTAAAGGGTGATGCTAAGATATGGTTTAATTCTCTTGATCCTGGTTGTGTGCGTAATCCCCGGGATATGATTTATTACTTCTCTGCTAAATATTTCCCCGCTCATAAGAAACAAGCTGCTTTAAGGGAAATATATAATTTTGTGCAAATTGAATAAGATAGTCTCCCACAAGCTTGGGGGGGGGGCTTATCCAATTACTTAATGCTTTGCCTAATCATCCTCTCAAGAAAAATGAAATAATTGATATCTTTTATAATGGACTAACCGATGCTTCCAGAGACCACCTGGATAGTTGTGCTGGTTGTGTTTTCAGGGAAAGAACACCAGATGAAGCTGAGATTTTATTGAATAATATGCCGACTAATGAAAATAATTGGACACTTCTTGAGCCAACTCCGAAGAAAAGGGGTATTCTATCTCTCAGTCCTGAAGATATGCAAGAGGCAAAGAAATCTATGAAGGAAAAAGGTATTAAAGCTGAAGATGTTAAGAATTTACCTCCTATTGAAGAAATACATGGTCTTGATTTACCGCTTGTTGAAGAAATACATGGTCTTGATAACCCGACACGGGTAGTAAAGGTAAATTCTCTCTATAGATATGATAAAGCTGAAATCCCATTTACTAAGTTTGCTAGCCCATGCTTGGATGAGTTTGATGACTTTATGGTTAAACAAGAAAACTTCAATGCTTATTTTGGTAGAGAATTAAAACGCAATGCTGATATGCTTGAACACTTGGGTGATTATATGGCTAATGTTAAAGGTGAACTTAAACTTAGTAGTAAACATGCTTCTATGGTTACCACTCAAGTAGAACAAGTACTTAAAGCTCAGAATGATTTGTTCAATGAATTGAATAGTAAGAAAAATGATAATGATGTTAGAGTTATGACTAGAGGTGGTAAAATGACTCAGGAACCTTTGTATCCCGAGGGCCATCCTAAGAGAATTGAGCAAGATTCTCAGAGAAATAATATTGATGCACCTAGTCCTTCTAAGAGGAAGAAAAAGAAAAATGATAGGACTCTGCATGCTTCTAGTGAACCTGTTATTGACACACCTGAGAATCCCAATGATATTTCTATTTCTGATGCTGAAACACAATCTGGTAATGAACATGAACCTAGTAATAATGTTAATGATGATGTTCATGTTGATGCTCAACCTAGCAATGATAATGATGTAGAGATTGAACCCGCTGTTGATCTTGATAACCCACAATCAAAGAATCAACGTTATGATAAGAGAGACTTTGTTGCTAGGAAGCACGGTAAAGAAAGAGAACCATGGGTTCAGAAACCCATGCCTTTTCCTCCTAAACCATCGAAGAAAAAGGATGATGATGATTTTGAGCGCTTTGCTGAAATGATTAGACCTATCTTTTTGCGTATGCGTTTGACTGATATGCTTAAAATGAATCCTTATGCTAAATATATGAAAGATATTGTTACTAATAAAATAAAGATACCGGAAGCTGAAATTTCCACCATGCTTGCTAATTATACTTTTAAGGGTGGAATACCTAAGAAACTTGGAGATCCCAGAGTACCAACTATACCGTGCTCCATTAAAAGAAACTATGTTAAAACTGCTTTATGTGATCCTGGAGCCGGTGTTAGTGTTATGCCTCTCTCTTTATATCATAGACTTGATTTGAATAAGTTGACACCTACTGAAATATCTTTGCAAATGGCTGATAAATCAACTGCTATACCTGTCGGTATTTGTGAGGATGTGCCTTTTGTGGTTGCAAACGTTACTATTTTAACGGACTTTGTTATTCTTGATATTCCCAAGGACGATAGTATGTCTATTATTCTTGGAAGACCCTTTTTGAATACTGCAGGGGCTGTTATTGATTGCACCAAAGGCAATGTCACTTTTCATGTTAATGGTAATCTCAAGTTCAAATTCATAGTATAAACTCTATTGAAAAAATTCCATCTATTACTATTGGAGGTTTTGAATTTCCTCTTCCTTCTGTCAAGAAGAAATATGATATTCTTATTGTTGGGGATGTGCATATGCCCGTTGAGGTAACCTAGTGTTATTCAAAAATTCTCCGGTTCCATGTTATTTGGAATGAGTTTGTTAACAAGACCCGATCAACCTTGTTAGTGGATTCCTTTTGATGAGCATGAGATGGATGAATTTAGAAAACACAACTCTCTGTACCCTCTTTTTACTTTCTTTTATTTATATTGAATAAAGCAAAAATAGTAATTTTTGTCTATTTTCTGAATTATCCATGCAATAAAAAATACCCCAAAAATAAAGGTTCTCCAAATGCCCTGAAATTTAAATATGATTTTTTCTAGAATATTTGAGAATATCTCGCACTGAGAACACAGCAGGGGGAGCAAGCACCTGGCCACGAGGGTGGAGGGCACGCCCTACCCCCTAGGCACGCCCCCTGCCTCGTGGGCCCATGGTGGCTCCCCTCCACTTATTCTAGTTACCACACACTCCTTCCTCCCACAAACATCATGATACGTCTCCAACGTATCTATAATTTTTGATTGCTCCATGCTATATTATCTATTGTTTTGGACATTATTGGGCTTTATTATCCACTTTTATATTATTTTTGGGACTAACCTATTAACCGGAGGCCCAGCCCAGAATTGCTGCTTTTTGCCTATTTTAGGGTTTCGAAGAAAAGGAATATCAAACGGAGTCCAAATGGAATGAAACTTTGGGGAACGTGATTTTCTCAACGAACAAGACCCAGGAGACTTGGACCCTACGTCAAGACACAAAAGAGGAGGCCATGAGGTAGGGGGCACGCCTACCCCTCCCCCCCAGGCGCGCCCTCCACCCTCGTGGGCCCCCTGTTGCTCCACCGACGTACTCCTTCCTCCTATATATACCTATGTACCCCCAAACGATCAGATACGGAGCCAAAATCCTAATTCCACCGCTATAACTATCTGCATCCATGAGATCCCATCTTGGGGCCTGTTCCGGAGCTCCGGCGGAGGGGGCATCGATCACGGAGGGCTTCTACATCATCACAATAGCCCCTCCGATGAAGTGTGAGTAGTTCACCTCAGACCTACGGGTCCATAGTTATTCGCTAGATGGCTTCTTCTCTCTTTTTGGAAATCAATACAATGTTCTCCCCCTCTCTTGTGGAGATCTATTCGATGTAATCTTCTTTTTCGGTGTGTTTGTTGAGACCGATGTAATCTTCTTTTTGCGGTGTGTTTGTTGAGACCGATGTAATCTTCTTTTTGCGGTGTGTTTGTTGAGACCGATGAATTGCGGGTCTTTTCCTACCAATCTATCCCCCTAGGAGCATGCGCGTAGTGCCGAGGTTTTTGATGACTTGTAGATTTTGGCAATAAGTATGTGAGTTCTTTATGACTAATGTTGAGTCCATGGATTATACACATTCTCACCCTTCCATCATTGCTAGCCTCTTCGGTACCGTGCATTGCCCTTTCTCACATTGAGAGTTAGTGCAAACTTCGCTGGTGCATCCAAACCCCATGATATGATACGCTCTTTCACACATAAACCTCCTTATATCTTCCTCAAAACAGCCACCATACCTACCTATTATGGCATTTCCATAGCCATTCCGAGATATATTGCCATGCAACTTTCCACCATTCCGTTTATCATGACACATTCATCATTGTCATATTGCTTAGCATGATCATGTAGTTGACATAGTATTTGTGGCAAAGCCACCGTTCATAATTCTTTCATACATGTCACTCTTGGTTCATTGCATATCCCGGTACACCGCCGGAGGCATTCATATAGAGTCATCTTTTGTTCTAGCATCGAGTTGTAATCATTGAGTTGTAAATAAATAGAAGTGTGATGATCATCATTTTCTAGAGCATTGTCCCAAGTGAGGAAATAAATAAATAAATAAAAGAGAGAGAGAAAGGCCATATAAAAAAAGGAAAAAGGACTAAAAAAGAATGAGAGAAAAAGAGAGAAGGGACAATGTTACTATCCTTTGCCATACTTGTGCTTCAAAGTAGCACCATAACCTTCATGATAGAGAGTCTCTTGTTTTGTCACTTTCATATACTAGTGGGAAATTTTCATTATAGAACTTGGCTTGTATATTCCAACAATGGGCCTCCTCAAGTGCCCTAGGTCTTCGTGAGCAAGCAAGTTGGATGCACACCCACTTAGTTTCTTTTGTTGAGATTTCATACATTTATAGCTCTAGTGCATCCGTTGCATGGCAATCCCTACTCCTTGCATTAACATCAATCGGTGGGCATCTCCATAGCCCATTGATTAGCCTCGTTGATGTGAGACTTTCTCCCTTTTTGTCTTCTCCACATAACCCCCATCATCATATTATATTCCACCCATAGTGCTATGTCCATGGCTCGTGCGCATATATTGCATGAAAGTTTATAGGTTTGAGATTGCTAAGGTATGAAACAATTGCTTGGCTTGTCATCGGGGTTGTGCATGACGAGAGCATTCTTGTGTGACGAAAATGGAGCATGACTAAACTATATGATTTTGTAGGGATGAACTTTCTTTGGCCATGTTATTTTGAGAAGACATAATTACTTTGTTAGTATGCTTGAAGTATTATTATTTTTATGTTAATATGAACTTTTATCTTGAATCTTTCAGATCTAAATATTCACACCACAATTAAGAAGAATTACATTAAAATTATGCCAAGTAGCACTCCGCATCAAAAATTCTGTTTTTATCATTTACCTACTCGAGGACGAGCAGGAATTAAGCTTGGGGATGCTTGATACTTCTCCAACGTATCTATAATTTTTGATTGCTCCATGCTATATTATCTACTGTTTTGGACATTATTGGGATTTATTATCCACTTTTATATTATTTTTAGGACTAACCTATTAACCGGAGGCCCAGCCCAGAATTGCTGTTTTTTTTGCCTATTTTAGGGTTTCGAAGAAAAGGAATATCAAACGGAGTCCAAACGGAATGAAACTTTCGGGAACGTGATTTTCTCAACGAACAAGATGCAGGAGACTTGGACCCTACGTCAAGACACAAAAGAGGAGGCCACGAGGTAGGGGGCGCGCCTACCCCCCCAGGCACGCCCTCCACCCTCGTGGGCCCCCTGTTGCTCCACCGACGTACTCCTTCCTCCTATATATACCTACGTACCCCCAAACGATCAGATATGGAGCCAAAACCCTAATTCTACCACTGTAACTTTCTGTATCCACGAGATCCCATCTTGGGGCCTATTCCGGAGCCCCGCCGGAGGGGGCATCAATCACGGAGGGCTTTTACATCATCACCATAGCCCTCCGATGAAGTGTGAGTAGTTCACCTCAGACCTATGGGTCCATAGTTATTAGCTAGATGGCTTCTTCTCTCTTTTTGGATCTCAATACAATGTTCCCCCTCTCTTGTGGAGATCTATTCAATGTAATCTTCTTTTTGCGGTGTGTTTATTGAGACTGATGAATTGTGGGTTTATGATCAAGTCTATCTATGAACAATATTTGAATCTTCTCTGAATTCTTTTATGTATGATTGGTTATCTTTGCAAGTCTCTTCGAATTATCAGTTTGGTTTGGCCTACTAGATTGATCTTTCTTGCAATGGGAGAAGTGCTTAGAATCTTGCGGTGTCCTTTCCCAGTGACAGTAGGGGCAGCAAGGCACGTATTGTATTGTTGCCATCGAGGATAAGAAGATGGGTTTTTCATCATATTGCATGAGTTTATCCCTCTACATCATGTCATCTTGCTTAAGGCGTTACTCTGTTTTCATTAACTTAATACTCTAGATGCATGCTGGATAGCGGTCGATGAGTGGAGTAATAGTAGTAGATGCAGGCAGGGGTCGGTCTACTTGTCTCGGACATGATGCCTATATACATGATCATACCTAGATATTCTCATAACTATGCTCAATTCTGTCAATTGCTCAACAGTAATTCGTTCACCCACCGTAGAATACTTATGCTCTTGAGAGAAGCCACTAGTGAAACCTATGGCCCCCGGGTCTATCTTCATCATATTAATCTTCCAATACTTAGTTATTTCCTTTGCTTTTATTTTACTTTGCATCTTCATCAACAAAATACCAAAAATATTATCTTATCATATCTATTAGATGCCACTCTCGTAAGTGGCCGTGTCGGGATTGACAACCCCTTATCGCGTTGGTTGCGGGGATTTATTTGTTTTGTGAAGGTACGAGGGACTCGCGCGTAGCCTCCTACTGGATTGATACCTTGGTTCTCAAAAAATGAGGGAAATACTTATGCTACTTTGTTGCATCATCCCTTCCTCATCGGGGAAAACCAACGCAGTGCTCAAGAGGTAGCACATCACTAACCAGCTCAAACCCGAGTCCAAGCTCATTTTGCTGCCATTTTCGATCTCCTTGCTCAAAGCACCTCTCACAAAACTGCTTTGGGGGATTGTTCCTTGGTATGTGACTCCTCCAATGGTCCAATTAGTTTTTGTTCTAGTGCTTTATTCATTGCATATTTTTGCTACTTAGGTGACCCTGTTCTTGTGCTTGCATGTCAAACTTATATGGTCAAAAGTAGTTTTGATGCATGATATTGCCTCTAGGCACTTGTAGGAGTAGTTGCTATCAATTTTGTTGAGTTTGGTTCACTTTTATTTTGAAGTTACTAAAATTTCATAAATTTTTCAGAGGAAGAAATATGTTTAGGAAAATGTACCAAGGTGGTCCTTCAAGGAAGCAAGGACCCAGGCTCACAATACGCGATGCCGATGATGAACCACCGAGGGAAGCTCAAGTGCGGGCTTGTGAATGGCCTTCAGAGGACTTTATGGATTGAGCAGGAATCAAGGAAGAATTTAACGCATACGTGTGTAATGCTGATCTTGAGAGCTTCGAGGCGGATAAGTGCCGCCAGTACCACTATCTCACTGATTCCTTTGTGAGAAGGTTTGAATTTTCATCATCACGCAATTCTCAAACTGTCCTGTTTGATCTTTATGAAAATTCTTATACCATGGACTTAGAGGATTTTAACACTGCTTGCAAACTTCCACAATGGGGTAGTCCCAATGAACCTCGCAAATCTGAATTTAGAGATTTTCTTGCTAGTATAACTGTGGGGGAATCTAGAGACATAACACAAGCTACCATAGGGAGCATTCATTTTCCTACTATACATTATTTTGCTCTCTTCATAGGTAGGTGCATAAATAGTAATGATGAAGCAGGTCACATGTGTGTCCCTGACCTCAGTGTTCTCAGGAGTGCTGTATTAGGAGATAGACATTATAATTTGGGGGCTATCGTTGCACGTAGGTTGCATAGTAATAGATTTAATGGAGATTTCTTCGGTGGAATTTATGCAACCCATCTAGCTAATTTTCTTGATATACCCATACGTGGGTATGATATTGAGTTGCCTCCTATTTATTTATATTATGAGGCCATGGTTCATCATCAGTTTGTTGAGAGGAACGATCAGTTCCTCCAGTACCGACTAATCTTTGACAGACGACACACCTATCACGCCGCTCTCCCTTCTTCTGCTTTCTTTGACTCTCAGGCAAAAGGGAGATATGTTATAACCAGGGAGGAGGCGGACGAGTATAAGAGGAGGACGGAGACGACCCGTCTCCAAGCGGCGGCTCATGAGGCAATAGCTGCTGCATCTCAGTACGACCCCAGCTACAACTTTGGATATCCGCCAGCCCAGCCGTGGGCATAGACCAACTTAGGCCAAAAGCCTAAGCTTGGGGGAGTACGTATTTCTCACCGACATTACATTATGTTCACACACTCATGCTAGGTGTCGGTGCTCGTACTTTTTCATTGTATCATCCATGCTAGTTTATTTTCCTTTTTTATGGTTTCTTCTTGTGTGTTTAATAAACCTTAATAAAAACAAAAAAATAGTTGTAGCTTTTAGTTAGTTTACTTTTCATGCTGTAGTAGTAATAATTAAAAAGAAAACCCAAAAATATTTCTTGTTCTTCTTTTGCTTGTTGGGAGATTTCCCGTGTAAATAGTTTTATTTCTTTTCTTGTTCTTTGGGGGTCGAGAGGAGAAGACCACAATTAAAGTGTTGAGTGGCTCTTATATGCATTATTGTTGATCTAACAAAGATCCCATATTACCTTGTCTTCTCACTTGAATTGAATGCTTGCAGATTCCAGCTTAGTCCAATGCACGTGCACTATTATTGTTATCCACACTATTCGGTCGTGCAAGTGAAAGGCAATAATGATGATTATATGATGAACTTATTGAGATGAGAAAAGCTGGTATGACCTCGACCTCTCTTGTTTTTGTAAATATGATTAGTTCATCGTTCCTGATTCAGCCTATTATGAATAAACATGTTTGCAATGACAATTAGAGTCAGTAGTTGCTTATGCCATGCTTAATTAGCTAGGAGCTTATAATGGTTTACCTTGCGTGCCAACATGCTATTAAAATGGTTGTGATGTGGTATGATAGGGTGGTATCCTCTTTTGAATGATTCGAGTGGCTTGACTTGGCACATGTTCACGCATGTAGTTGAAATAAAATCAACATAGACTCTACGATATTTATGTTCATGGTGCATCATATCCTACTCATGCTTGCATTCAGTGTTGATTAATTTTAATGCATGTTCATGACCGTTGTCGCTCTCTAGCTGGTCGCTTCCCAGTCTTTTTCTAGCCTTCACCTGTACTAAGCGGGAATACTGCTTGTGCATCCAATTCCATAAACCCCAAATTTATTCCATATGAGTCCACCATACCTACCTATATACGGTATCTACCCGCCCTTCCAAGTAAATTTGTATGTGCCAAACTCTAAACCTTCAAATAACTTGTGCAAGTTGGTTAAATGGGAAGAGGGTCTCGAGACGAAGATCTAGGCGCTTGAATCGCCTGATTCTGACAAACGAGCGAAAAGATAAACTAGAACGAAAATCGGATCAGAAATCGCGATCAGAAATAACCGCGGAAAAAATCCGATAAAAGAAAACTGACGAACATGCTAACGAATGAGCGTTCGTTGTCTATAACGAACGTGCGAAAACCGTTCGTTAAAACGAACGTCCGGACGAACGTCCGCGAAAAGGAAAAACAGGAAAAAAAACGGCGAACCGAAAAAAGAAACGGGCTAGGGTTTTTCTAAAAAACACCAAATTGGTTTCTTTAAAAAAAACGGCGGCGGCGAAACGGCGTGGTACCTCCGGCGTGGTGGGGCTCGGGCGGCGGGCTCGCGGGGCGGCGGCGGCGCAGGGCGGCGAAGCGGCGACGGCGAGGCGCGGGAGGCGGCGGCGCGCGGCTCGGCTCGGGAGCGGGCTGCGGGGCAGCGGGGTGGTGGTGGTGGCGGGGCTCGACGGCGGCATTTAAAGGGGGCAGGGGCTTGCTTGGGCGAGGGGGCGCCCGGGGAGGAGTCCGGCTCGGACTCCCCTCGGCGTCTGAGCTACGCACGGCGGCGCGCGCGCGAGGGAGACGGCCGGGACGGGCCGGCTGAGCTTCGGCCGAGCTTGGTCCGGAAACTCTTTTTTTTGTTGTCGAAAACTCTTTTTTTTAATAATTCTACTGAAACTAAGAAAAATCCTAGAAAATAAAATAAAAATCTAAAAATGCCAAAAAATCATCGTCTAAATGAAATATTTAGAACGAGATGAACATTTTCTTGGCCCTAAAATGCAATTTTGAAAACATGCAATTTTTCTAATGCAAATAAAGTTGCAATAAAATCCAAAATAAAACAAATATTGATTTTAATATTTTTCCTCCAATATTTCATTTATTTTGGAGAAGTCATATTATCTCCTCTCATATATTTTTATATTAAATATTTTTTTGGGGGAAAATAATTAAAACCAAAATCCTCGTTTCAAAATTTGATAAAATCAAATTCGAAAACCAGGGAAATCCCTAACTCTCTCCGAGGGTCCTTGAGTTTCTTAGGGTTTCAAGGATCATGAAACGAAATGCAATAAAATATCATATGCAAGAATGATCTATGTATAACATTCCAAATTGAAAATTTGGGATGTTACAAACCTACCCCCCTTAAGATGAATCTCGCCCTCGAGATTCGGGTTGGCTAGAAAATAGGTGTGGGTGGTCTTTGCGAAGATCATCCTCTCGTTCCCACGTGGCTTCATCCTCGGTATGGTGGCTCCACTGAATTTTGCAAAACTTAATGACCTTGCTGCAGGTGACTCGACTGGCAAACTCTAAAATCTTGACTGGCTTCTCCTCATAAGTCAAGTCATTGTCCAACTGAATCGCCTCCAAGGGTACGGTATCTCTTAGCGGTATGTCGGCCATCTCAGCATGGCACTTCTTCAACTGGGAAACGTGAAACACATCGTGAACTCCTGACAGTCCTTCAGGTAATTCCAACTTGTAGGCAACTTCTCCCATCCGTTCCAAAACACGATATGGTCCTACAAATCTCGGGGCTAACTTTCCCTTAACTCCAAAACGTTTCACTCCTCGCAAAGGTGATACTCGCAGATATGCTCTATCTCCAATTTCATAGGTTACCTCCTTGCGTTTCGAATCTGCATAACTCTTCTGTCTGGACTGAGCTATCTTTAGTCTATCCCGGATTAGTTTAACCTTCTCCTCAGACTCTTTGATCAAGTCTGGTCCAAACAACTGTCGGTCTCCAACTTCATCCCACATCAACGGTGTTCTGCACCTTCGGCCATATAGGGCTTCGAACGGTGCCATCTTCAAACTGGCTTGGTAGCTATTGTTGTATGAGAACTCTACGTAAGGCAAATTGTCATCCCAACTAGACCCATAATCTAGCGCACAGGATCTCAACATATCCTCCAGAATCTGGTTGACTCTCTCGGTCTGTCCATCCGTCTGCGGGTGAAATGCTGTACTGAACTCCAATCTCGTTCCCAAAGTCTGGTGTAGCTGATGCCAAAACTTTGAAGTAAACTGTGTTCCTCTATCTGATACGATGGTCCTCGGAACTCCATGCAGACATACGATCCTGGTCATATATATCTTGGCCAACTTTGCACTGGTATAAGTTGTTTTCACTGGGATAAAGTATGCCGCTTTGGTCAAACGGTCAACTACTACCCATATAGAATCATATCCTGATTTGGTCCTGGGTAATCCGGTGATAAAATCCATGCCAAGTTTATCCCACTTCCATTCGGGTATCGGCATAGGCTGTAACAATCCTGCTGGCTTTTGATGCTCTGCCTTCACTCTCTGACATACATCACATACGGCCACATACTCGGCGATATCCTTCTTCATCCCTGTCCACCAGAAATGTTCCTTTAAATCCAAATACATCTTGGTGTTTCCGGGGTGTATCGAGTATGGTGAGTCATGTGCCTCCTGAAGTATTAACTTCCCGATCTCTGTGTTATTGGGCACATAAACACGGTCCTCAAACCACAGGGTGTCGTGCTCATCCTCACGAAAACCTTTGGCTTTTCCTTCGCTCATTTTCTCCTTTATCTCGGCAATCTCTTTGTCATCCTTCTGAGCTTCTCGAATCTTTCCCAACAATGTAGACTGCACCTTCATTGTTGCAACAAAACCTCTAGGAAATATCTCCAATCAAAGTTCCTTGAGATCCTCTGCTAACTCCTTCGGCAATCCCGTGCTTATTAGGGTATTAGCATAGCTCTTCCGGCTCAAAGCGTCGGCTACGACATTGGCCTTGCTCGGATGATAATGAAGCTTCATGTCATAATCCTTTATAAGCTCCAACCATCTTCTCTGCCTAAGGTTCAGTTCCTTCTGGGTGAAAATGTACTTCAAACTCTTATGATCCGTGTACACATCACAATGGTTTCCAATAAGGTAATGTCTCCAAGTCTTCAACGCATGCACTAAGGCTGCTAGCTCCAAATCATGCATGGCATAATTTAACTCGTGTGGTTTTAGTTTTCGCGAGGCATACGAAACAACTCTTCCGTCCTGCATAAGCACACTTCCAAGTCCTAAGCGAGAGGCGTCGCAATACACTTGAAAATCCTTACGTATATCCGGCAGTGTCAGCACTAGGGCTGTAGTCAAATGTTTCTTCAGCTCCTGGAAACTCGCCTCGCAATCTTCCGTCCATTTGAACTTGGTATCCTTCTTCAATAATTCTGCCATGGGCTTCGCGATCTTGGAAAAATTCTCAATGAATCTACGATAATATCCTGCGAGTCCAAGAAAACTGCGGATCTCGCTAACTGAAGTGGGTGCCAACCATTCAGTGACTGACTGAACCTTGGTGGGATCTACTGCTATACCTTCTCCCGATATAACATGTCCAAGGAATCCGACTTCCTTCAACCAAAACTCGCATTTGCTGAACTTGGCATATAACTGATGTTCCCCTGAGTTTCTCGAGAACTAAACGCAAATGCTCCTTGTGTTTCTCTTCATTCTTCGAATATTCCATTATATCATCAATGAACACCGCAACAAACTTATCCAAATATTCCATGAACACCTTGTTCATCATGCTCATGAAATAGACAGGGGCGTTAGTCAGTCCAAATGACATGACCGTATATTCGTATAGCCCGTACCGTGTGGTGAAGGCTGTCTTTGGTATATCCTTCTCTCGTATCTTCAACTGATGATATCCTGATCGCAGATCGATCTTCGAAAACACCTTAGCTCCTTGCAACTGGTCAAACAGATCATTGATCATCGGCAATGGGTACTTGTTCTTGATCATCACTTCATTCAATGCCCGATAATCAACAACCATTCTTAGGGATTTATCCTTCTTTTCAACCAATAGCACTAGAGCTCCCCATGGCGATGAACTCTGTCGAATGTAACCTTTCTCCAATAACTCCTTGATCTGTTTCTTAATCTCCTCCAGATCATTCGTGGGCATCCGATAGGGTCTCTTGGATATTGGCCCTGTGCCTGGCAATAGCTCTATCAAAAACTCGATATCTCGATCCGGTGGCATGCCTGGTAACTCCTCTGGGAAAACATCCGGGTAATCCTTTACTACAGGCACTTCCTCCTGAACAACTCCTGTGAGGGTATTTACTTGGCTACTTCTTGGCGCATGCCTAGATATATACTTGATCCTTTTTCCCTCCGGGGTGGTGAGACAAATTGACTTACTAACACAGTCAATGTTTCCTCCAAACTTTGACATCCAGTCCATTCCTAATATCACATCCAATCCTTGTGACTCCAAGATGATTAGTTCGGACAGAAAAACATGGCTACTAATGGTTAAGGGTATCTGGTCACACCATCGACTAGCCATATACTCTGCTCCAGGTGAGCTTACTAACAGAGGGGTCCTAAGGGTTTGGGTCGGTAGTTTAAACTTATCCACGAATTCCCTTGATATGTATGAATGTGATGCACCAGTATCAAAAAGAAAAAGGGCGGTAAATGACTTAACCAAAAACTTACCTATAACCGCGTCAGGCTGCTCTTCAACCCCCTCCATGTTAACGTGGTTTACTTGTCCTTTGTTGAATGGATTGGGCTTCTTCCCAGCACTCCCATTTCCGTTTCCATTCTTCCCTTCAGGGCACTCCGTGGCATAGTGTCCAGTCTTCCCTCACTTGAAACAAGTAACGTGGCTTAGGTCTCTCTTGATGGGTGTGGCTGGATTGGGGCGGTTCTGATTGTTGCTTGCTCCATTCCCATTCCCATTCCTTGGGCCAGTGTGATTGTGGTTACTTCCTCCATTATGGGTGTGGCCTCCATGGTTATGAACAAGTCCTCCCGAGTTCGGGGTTAGGCGAGGCTTTTGCTGAGCTCCTGAGTTATACCTCCCTTGTCCATACTTCCCCTTACGGTTCTCAATCTGCTGCTGCTTCCCTTCAATCATAAGAGCCTTATCTACCAATTCCTGGTAGTTGTTGAATGTTGCCATCATCAACTGCATACTCATCTCATCATTCAGCCCTTCCATGAACTTCTCCTGCTTTGAGGCATATGTGGGCACATCATTAGGGGCGTAGCGAGATAACTTGGTAAACTCATCCGCATACTGAGCCACAGTATGGTTCCCCTGCCGTAAGTTGCGAAACTCACGCTTCTTCAAATTCATGGCTCCAGTTGAGACATGGGCTGTACGAAAGGCTTGCTGAAATTGGTCCCATGTCACCGTGGCTATGGGGTAGGTGACAGTGTAATTCTCCCACCATGATGCTGCTGGTCCATCCAACGGATGTGCGGCAAAATGCACCTTCTCAGCATCGGTACAACCTGCAGTGGTTAACTCCCTTCCAATCCTGCGGAGCCAATCATCTGCTACTATAGGCTCGGTGCTACTGGAAAACACCAGCGGCTGCAACCTCAAAAAACGGGCTAAGTTCTCAACTGGTGGTGGTGGTGGATTGTTGTTGTTGTTGTTGTTGTTGCCTTGGTTCTGAACTAACAACTGCATCAAGGTATTCTGTTGCTGGATCAATTGAGTGAGATCTAGTGGGAAAGCAAATCCAGGGTCACGTCTCAGAGGCATCTGATGGGTTTAGAGGGGAGAGATTAGAATAGAATGAGGTCTAATGAGAAAGCACTACCCATATGCACATGAGACAAACACAATCATTTCACTCAATCAAGCAAGGGCATACAATCGATCTAAAACTATCACAAAAGTGCCCGGACTATACTAATTACATGGTGGAATACTACTACGGATGTGGTGGTCTACTAAAAATATTCCTCGATTGCAGACTCCATGATATCTGCTCCAGCTTCGTCTTCAAAATCATCATCGCTAAGGTCGGAGTCAGTGTCGTCGATAATGATGTAATCCTCCAAGCGAATCTCCTTAGGTTCTTCGTCTTCTTCTACTGGTGTAGGGTCTCCCATGAATATTCCGATCTTCTTAATCAGGTCGTCATTCTTCTCCACTAGTACGACGATTTCCTCCTCATAATCTTCACGTGTAGCCTTGAGTTCTTCCTCCAGTTCCGCAATCCTAGTCATTGCCTTCTTAAGATCTATCATGCATGCGCACATCTGGTTCTCCTCGCGTCGAATGTGTTGGTTTAGTTCCCGGATGAAAGCTGCAATTGATCTATCCTTCCTGGTGCTGATCATCTCCCATTGCTCATCTCAACGCCCACAGATCTGGTAGATAGTGTCTTTAAGCTCCTTTTGATAAACTTATCCAATGCGTCCCATGGTGATGTGAGCTGCCATACTCTTTTCTAGACTCCAGGTTGGTGCATCGAAGGAAAACTCTATGGGTTTAGTGACTGGCGTGAAGGTTCTTCCTGGAACTTGAACTTGAATCATCCATCGCTCCTCCTCTGGTAAAGTGGCGTTGTAGGTCCCGGTGAAGCTTGGTATTCCTATGTTCAGGTACCTAGTGACTTCCTTCAAGTGTCGTCTAAAAGGTGCTTCTTCATCCGGTTGTGCAAACTTGTTCCTTGCGTCCGCCATCCTAAAGAGTAGAAAATGGAGAGGAGTCAGAAATGAGAAGAGAATAGTGATCTATGGCTTTTAGCTTAGTGGTCGTGTCCTACACTCAGCGTGTGCTCTGATACCATCTTGTAGAGACCCGACCTCAAACGGTCAAGTCTCTGTGCTTCAGTGTCATCCCTGGATTGGTAATGCTGACACACACAGTACTCGAGGATTTATAACAGAGTAGCAATCACACACTTATTACATCAAATGTCTCCAAAGAGAACTTATTACAATAAATATGGCTTAAGGCCATCTAATACGATAACATCGGAAGGCTTGGAAGATAAAGTGAGTCCATCAACTCCAACGGCATAGCTGAGCTGTACGGCAACGACCTAACGAACCTTACTCCTCGTCTGAAAAGTCTGCAACATAATACGTTGCAGCCCAAAAATGGGTCAGCACATGGAATATGCTGGCAAAATAACACAGTAGAGCAAGAACAGAATAATTCTATCACTACATGCATATTTGGCTGGTGGAAAAGCTCTATGGTTATAGTTTTTGCGAAAAGCCAATTTTTCCCTACAACAAAGGAATAAATTTTAATTTAACTATCATGGTAGTTGAAACATCATTGAGAAGGTTCCTCCAACTCAATCCCAATTAAGGTAATTATCAACCCAACAATATTAATTTAGAGTGATGAGATACTTAAGATACTCCAAGTACTAGATACTCAAGATTGTCCATAACCGGGGACACGGCTAACCATGATTAGTTTATACACTCTGCAGAGGTTTGCGCACTTTTCCCCATAAGACTCGATCTCCTCCGTTGGTTTTCTCACACTACATGGTGTTTGAGAAACGGATGACCGAGACACAGTCTTTTAGAAACATTAACTCCCTACTCCGGGCAGACCATACCAAACCTACAACCCACTACCTGCTGATCCACCTCTTCAAGAGTTTCACGTTAGTTACTCAACTATGCTAGAGCCCATAATAGCTTGTGGCTGCACACGAAAGTTTCTAGCATGAATCATATCAGTTCCCTTTGAGCCTGGGTGGCGGTCCATAGGAAGATCACACGGGTACTCCGGGATTTCCAAAAATACAGGCAACACTAGGTACTCCAGGTGCCTCAATCCACCCAGATGTGTATTTAAGTTGCCACCTTAAGTTGAACCATTAATTAACAATCTCACATCTGCCATGGATTTCACTCACCCAAACCACGTCTACGAGCATAGCATAGCAATATAAGCAACACGTAGAAGTAACTCCCAATGGTTTGAATGTAACATGGTAATAGGTTCTACCTCATCAACTACTTCCCAACCCACATGTTAATGACATCCTAACCATGCAATGTTTGAGGATTGGTACTAATGCATAAAAACTGGGTGATAAAGGGGTATGATCAAAGTGTTACTTGCCTTGCTGACGATCCGCGTAACCTAGAGACTCCAAATAACACGCTTCGCACTCCGGGAATTCTATCGCAAACAAACAATAACTTACATAAGCAATCAAGCTAAGAAACACGGGTAAATCTCAAATAAAAAGATCTAACCAGATAGTTCAACTTAATAACTCCAGTTTGCAAAAAGAATCAAATCGAGCGGAGCAACGAAACTCAAACGGTAAAAGAAACAAGATCCGTTTACTAATCTGGACCTAGGTCAAATTTTTAGAGTAGCAAAAACTTGTGCAAGTTGGTTAAACGGGAAGAGGGTCTTGAGACGAAGATCTAGGCGCTTGAATCGCCTGATTCCGACTAACGAGCGAAAAAATAAACTAGAACGAAAATCGGATCTGAAATCGCGATCAGAAATAACCGCGGAAAAAATCCGATAAAATAAAACTGACGAACAGGCTAATGAACGAGCGTTCGTTGTCTGTAACTAACGAGCGAAAACCGTTCGTTAAAACGAACGTCCGGACGAACGTCCGCGAAAAGGAAAAACCGGCGAACCGAAAAAAGAAACAGGCTAGGGTTTTTCTAAAAAACCGAATTGGTTTTCTTAAAAAAAACGATGGCGGCGAAACGGCATGGTACCTCCGGCGAGGCTCCGGCGAGGCGGGGCTCGGGTGGCGGGCTCGCGGGGCAGCGGGGCGGCGAAGCTGCGGCGGCGCGGCGTGCGGCGAGGCGCGGGAGGTGGCGGCGCGCGGCTTGGCTCGGGAGCGGGCTGCGGGGCGGCAGGGTGGTGGTGGTGGCGGGGCTCGATGGCAGCATTTAAAGGGGGCGGGGCGGCGGCTTGCTTGGGCAAGGGGGCGCCCGTGGAGGAGTCCGGCTCGGACTCCCCTTGGCGTCTGAGCTAATATTTTTCCTCCAATATTTCATTTATTTTGGAGAAGTCATATTATCTCCTCTCATATATTTTAATATGAAATATATTTTTTGGGGAAAAATAATTAAAACCAAAATCCTCGTTTCAAAATTTGATAAAATCAAATTCGAAAACTGGGGAAATCCCCAACTCTCTCCGATGGTCCTTGAGTTTCTTAGGGTTTTTAGGACCACGAGACGAAATGCAATAAAATATGATATGCAAGAATGATCTATGTATAACATTCCAAATTGAAAATTTGGGATGTTACAGTATACCGCTGAAAATATTATTCATATCTATTTCAAAACCGAGCTCTGGCACCTCTACAAATCTCTGCTTCCCTCTGCGAAGGGCCTATCTATTTATTTTTATGCTGAGTCATCATCCTCTTATTAGAAAGCACCAGTTGGAGAGCACCGCTGTCATTTGCATTCATTACTGTTAGTTTACATTGAGTATGACTTGACTGGATCTCTTTTACCATGAATTACAATATCTAGCCAGTCCTCGATCTTTAAAGGTGCTCTGCATCTATGTTCTGCGGTCTTAGAAAGGGCTAGCGAGATACCATCCTGTTATATCATATCATGATTGTTTTGAGAAAGTGTAGTCATCCAAGATTTATTATTATTGCTCGCTAGTTGATTATGCTATTGATATGAGTAAACATGAGACCTAAATGTTATTGTGAATATGGTTAGTTCATAATCTTTGCTGAAAACTTGAATGCTGGCTTTACATATTTACAACAACAAGAGCAAACAGAGTTTGTAAACGTTTTTCTTTGTCACTTTCAGTTTATCAACTGAATTGCTTGAGGAAAAGAAAAGGTTTAAGCTTGGGGGAATTGATACGTCTCCATCGTATCTACTTTTCCAAACACTTTTGCCCTTGTTTTGGACTCTAACTTGCATGATTTGAATGGAACTAACCCGGACTGACGCTGTTTTCAGCAGAATTGCCGTGGTGTTATTTTTGTGGAGAAATAAAAGTTCTCGGAATGACCTGAAAATCAACGGAGAATTATTTTGGAATATATAAAAAATACTGGAAGGAAGATCCATGTCAGGGGGGCCTCCACCTGTCCACGAGGGTGGGGGCACGCCCTACCCCCTGGGCGCGCGCCTACCTCGTGGGTCCCCTGACGCTCCACCAACCCCAACTCCATATATTCACTTTCGGGGAGAAAAAAACCAGGGAGAAGTATTCATCACGTTTTACGATACGGAGCCGCCACCAAGCCCTAAACTCTCTCGGGAGGGCTGATCTGGAGTCTGTTCGGGGCTCCGGAGAGGGGAATCCGTCGCCATTGTCATCATCAACCATCCTCCATCACCAATTTCATGATGCTCACCGCCGTGCATGAGTAATTCCATCATAGGCTTGCTGGACGGTGATGGGTTGGATGAGATTTATCATGTAATCGAGTTAGTTTTGTTAGGGTTTGATCCCTAGTATCCACTATGTTCTGCGATTGATGTTGCTATGACTTTGCTATGCTTAATGCTTGTCACTAGGGCCCCAGTGCCATGATTTCAGATCTGAACCTATTATGTTTTCATCAATATATGAGAGTTCTTGATCCTATCTTGCAAGTCTATAGTCACCTAATATGTGTTATGTTCCGGCAACCCCGAAGTGACAATAGTCGGGACCACTCCCGGTGATGACCGTAGTTTGAGGAGTTCATGTATTCACTATGTGTTAATGCTTTGTTCCGGTACTCTATTAAAAGGACGCCTTAATATCCCTTAGTTTCCAATAGGACCCCGCTTCCACGGGAGGGTAGGACAAAAGATGTCATGCAAGTTCTTTTCCATAAGCACGTATGACTATGTTCGGAATACATGCCTACATTACATTGATGAATTGGATCTAGTTCTGTGTCACCCGATGTTATGACTGTTACATGATGAACTGCATTCGGCATAATTCTCCATCACCGATCCAATGCCTACGAGCTTTCCATATATTGTTCTTCGCTTATTTACTTTTCCATTGCTATTGTTACAATCACTACAAAACACCAAAAATACTACTTTTGCTACCGTTACTTTTGCTATCGTTACCACCACTATCATATTAGTTTGCTACTAAATACCTTGCTGCAGATATTAAGTTTCCAGGTGTTGTTGAATTGACAACTCAGCTGGTAATACTTGAGAATATTCTTTGGCTCCCCTTGTGTCGAATCAATAAATTTGGTTTGAATACTCTACCCTCGAAAACTGTTGCGATCCCCTATACTTGTGGGTTATCATTTACCTTTGCTATATTTGTTTGATGTTAAGATTGCTGTACTTATCATGCCTTTCCACTACTTATGCAGGACAACAATGGGAGTGGCCACCATTTTCCGCCGAGGTTAGCTTCATCCCTCGGCTGGTACTCCCCCCGTCGTTCCATAATGTAGTGCATATAGATCCAGGCCTGGACACTAGTTAGCTTCTAATATTGACTTGTTGCTTGTAGGTACATATGCCCTTGGTAAGGATCCACGCATCGACCCTTTTTGCGTATGGGGCAATGAGATATTGATGAGCAAGCATCAAGTGAGGAAACTGATAAGGATTATTAGCAAAAAGATACGAATGGTGGCAAGCAAATTATTTGTTTATGCTCTATCCAACACAACAGTGAGATGTAGGATGGTAACTACAAACTCTGCAGTCTTCTCTTTTTACTGCCCATAATGAGTTGTTAGACAACAATGTCTGAATATTTTTCGTTCCCAGTGGTTCCCGAAGCAGTTCACTCAAGATTACCTCGCAAAGTACATGATTGGTGGACACGCAATGAAGTTTAAAGTATTTCATCCAGACTACAATGAGCATCGAGAAGTCCTAATGAAGACAGTGAAGGATGGACGGGCAGCCATCACAAGGGGTTGGCCTAGAGTCGTGCGCGCCTTACGCATGGAGGAGGGCACAATATGGGCATTCCGCTTCACCTTCTCCAGCAACCAGAATGGCTTTCGCCTATCTCTTTACAGTCTTTAGTACAACTGTGGTTCATCATTCTTTACTTGGTGCTTCTGTAGTTCTTTAGTATATGTACATGTGCATTGAATTATGGATTTGTGGTTGAACCTATATTTGTAATAAACATGGTTGGATATGAAATAAGTGATTGCCTACTTTCAAATTCATAACATGTGATTTTTAAATTAGGGATTAATTGTGGATTAATTATGGATTAAATAGGGATTACACTGCACACGGTTCGCGAAAGCGAAACGTCTGCGATATACGTGGAGATCAGAAACGTTTCTAGGATCCACTACGTGTGCGATCAATCTCCACTGCAGACACGACTTTCTCTTGAAAACTGTTTGCGTTAGGCCACCTTGCGCAAATGTTTATCACATAAAAAGTGTGTGTGATGGACAACCTTTGCCACATAGTTTCTTTCTACGCACCGTGTGTGATGCATTCAATAATGCAAATGATAAAATTATTAATATCGTGTGCAATAGCAACGCTATCACAAACGATTTAACGGGAAAAATTGTGTGTGATGTACCTGTGAACGGAAATGTTTTCCTTGGAGCGACTGTGTGGGATGTACATACGAACGGAAATGTTTAGCTGGGACTGACTGTATGGGATGTACTTGCGACTGGAAACAATTTCACCGCATAATTGTATTTTTTTAGCTGTACTGTACTGCTACCTCTTGAGCACTGCGTTGGTTTTCCCTTGAAGAGGAAAGGGTGATGCAACAAAGTAGCGTAAGTATTTCCCTCAGTTTTGAGAACCAAGGTATCAATCCAGTAGGAGACTACACGCAAGTCCCTCATACCTACAGAAACAAATAAGAACCTCGCAACCAACGCGATAAAGAGTTGTCAATCCCTTCACAGTCACTTACGAGAGTGAGATCTGATAGAGATAATAATAATAAGATAAATATTTTTGGTAATTTTATGATATAGATTGAAAGTAAAGATTGCAAAATAAAATAGATTGGAAACTTATATTATAAAAGATAGACCCGGGGGCCATAGGTTTCACCAGTGGCTTCTCTCAAGATAGCATAAGTATTACGGTGGGTGAACAAATTACTGTCGAGCAATTGATAGAAAAGTGCATAATTATGAGAATATCTAGGCATGATCATGTATATAGGCATCACGTCCGTGACAAGTAGACCGAAATGATTCTGCATCTACTACTATTACTCCACACATCGACTGCTATCCACCATGCATCTAGAGTATTAAGTTCATAAGAACAGAGTAATGCATTAGGCAAGATGGCATGATGTAGAGGGATAAACTCAAGCAATATGATATAAACCCCATCTTTTTATCCTTGATAACAACAATGCAATACGTTCCTTGCCGCCCCTGCTGTCATTGGGAAAGGACACCGCAAGATTGAACCCAAAGCTAAGCACTTCTCCAATTGCAAGAAAGATCAATCTAGTAGGCCAAACCAAACTGATAATTCAAAGAGACTTGCAAAGATAACCAATCATACATAAAAGATTTCAGAGAAGAATCAAATATTGTTCATAGATAAACTTGATCATAAACCCACAATTCATCGGATCTCAACGAACAGACCGCAAAAAGAGTTACATCAAATAGATCTCCAAGAAGATCAAGGAGAACACTGTATTAAGATCCAAAGAGAGAGAAGAAGCCATCTAGATAATAACTATGGACCCAAAGGTCTGTGGTAAACTACTCACGCATCATTGGAGAGGCTATGGTGTTGATGTAGAAGCCCTCCGTGATCGATTCCCCCTCCGGCGGAGCTCCGGAAAAGGCCCCAAGATGAGATCTCTTGGGTACAGAAGGTTGCGGCGGTGGAAATAGGGTTTCGTGGTGCTCCTGGATGTTTTCGGGGTATATGGATATATATAGGAGGAAGAAGTAGGTCGGTGGAGCTACGAGGGGCCCACGAGGGTGGGGGCGCGCCCAGGGGGCAAGCGCGCCTCCCTTCCTCGTGGCCGCCTCGTTTCTTTTTTGATGTCTACTCCATGTCCCCTGGATCACGTTTGTTCCAAAAATAACTCTCCCGAAGGTTTCATTCCATTTGGATTCTATTTGATATTCCTTTTCTGCGAAATACTGAAATAGGCAAATAAAAAACAATTTGCACTGGGCCTTGGGTTAGTAGGTTAGTCCCAAAAATAATATAAAAGTGTATAAATAAGCCCATTAACATATGAAACAGATAATATAATAGCATGGAACAATGAAAAATTATAGATACGTTGGAGACGTATCAAGCATCCCCAAGCTTAATTCCTGCTCGTCCTCGAGTAGGTAAATGATAAAAATAGAATTTTTGATGTGGAATGCTACCTAGCATAATTCTCAATGTAATTTCCTTTATTGTGGCATGAATGTTCAGATCCGAAAGATTCAAGACAAAAGGTTAATATTGACATAAAAATAATAATACTTTAAGCATACTAACAAAACAATCATGTCTTCTCAAAATAACATGGCCAAAGAAAGTTATCCCTACAAAATCATATAGTCTGGCTATGCTCTATTTTAAATCATGCACAACCCCGATGACAAGCCAAGCAATTATTTCATTCTTTTGATGTTCTCAAACTTTTTCAATCTTCACGCAATATATGAGCGTGAGCCATGGACATAGCACTATATGTGGAACAGAACGGTGGTTGTGGAGAAGACAAAAAGGAGAAGATAGTCTCACATCAACTAGGCGTATCAACGGGCTATGGAGATGCCCAGCAATAGATATCAATGTCAGTGAGTAGGGATTGCCATGCAACGGATGCACTAGAGCTATAAGTGTATGAAAGCTCAATAAAAGAAACTAAGTGGGTGTGCATCCAACTTGCTTGCTCACGAAGACCTAGGGCATTTTGAGGAAGCCCATCATTGGAATATACAAGCCAAGTTCTATAATGTAAAATTCCCGCTAGTATATAAAAGTGATAACATAGGATACTCTCTATCATGAAGATCATGGTGCTACTTTGAAGCACAAGTGTGGTAAAAGGATAGTAACATCGTCCCTTCTCTCTTTTTCTCTCATTTTTTTATTTGGGCGTTTTCTTTTTTTAATGGCCTCTTTTTTCTCTTTTTTAATTATTTTTCATCCGGAGTCTCATCCCGACTTGTGGGGGAATCATAGTCTCCATCATCCTTTCCTCACTTGGGACAATGCTCTAATAATGATAATCATCATACTTTTATTTACTTACAACTCAAGAATTAGAACTCGATACTTAGAAAAAAATATGACTCTATATCAATGCCTTCGGCGGTTTACCGGGATGTGCAATGAATCAAGAGTGACATGTATGAAAGAATTATGAACGGTGGCTTTGCAACAAATACGATGTCAACTACATGATCATGCAAAGCAATATGACAATGATGTAACGTGTCATAACAAACGGAACGGTGGTAAGTTGCATGGAAATATATGTCGGAGTGGCTATGGAAATGCCATAATAGTTAGGTATGGTGGCTGTTTTGAGGAAGGCATATGGTGGGTTTATGGTACCGGCGAAAGTTGCGTGGTACTAGAGATGCTAACAATGGTGGAAGGGTGAAAGTGCGTATAATCCATGGACTCAACATTAGCCACAAAGAACTCATATACTTATTGCAAAAATCTATTAGTTATCAAAACAAAGAACTACACGCATGCTCCTAGGGGGGATAGATTGGTAGGAAAAGACCATCGCTCGTCCCAGACCGCCACTCATAAGGAAGACAATCAATAAATAAATCTTGCTCCGACTTCATCACATAACGATTCACCATACGTGCATGCTACGGGAATCACAAACTTTAGAACAAGTATTTCTCAAATTCACAACTACTCAACTAGCATGACTCTAATATCACCATCCTCATATCTCAAAACAATTATCAAGTATCAAACTTCTCATAGTATTCAATGCACTTTCTATGATAGTTTTTATTATACCCATCTTGGATGCCTATCATATTAGGAATAATTTTATAACCAAAGCAAATTACCATGATGTTCTAAAGGACTCTCAAAATAATATAAGTGAATCATGAGAGATTAATAATTTCTATAAAATAAAACCACCACCGTGCTATAAAAGATATAAGTGAAGCACTAGAGCAAAATTATCTAGCTCAAAAGATATAAGTGAAGCACATAGAGTATTCTAATATATTCCAATTCATGTGTGTCACTCCAAAAAAGGTGTGTACAGCAAGGATGATTGTGGTAAACCAAAAATCAAAGACTCAAATCATACAAGATGCTCCAAGCAAAACACATATCATGTGGTGAATAAAAATATAGCCTCAAGTAAAGTTACCGATGGAAGAAGACGAAAGAGGGGAAGCCTTCCGGGGAATCCCCAAGCTTAGGCTTTTGGTTGTCCTTGAATTTTACCTTGGGGTGCCTGGGAATCCCCAAGCGTAGGCTCTTGCCAATCCTTATTCCAAAATCCATCAAATCTTTACCCAAAACTTGAAAACTTCACAACACAAAACTCAACAGAAAATCACATGAGCTCCGTTAGTATAAGAAAACAAACCACCACTTAAGGTACTGTAATGAAATCATTCTTTATTTATATTGATGTTAAACCTACTATATTCTAACTTCTCTATGGTTCATACCCTCTGATACTAACCATAGATGCATCAAAATAAGCAAACAACACACGAAAAACAGAATCTGTCAAAAACAGAACAGTCTGTAGTAATCTTTAGGTTTCGAATACTTCTGTAACCCCAAAAATTATGAAATAAATTGGTGGACGTGAGTAATTTTTCTATTAATCATATTCAAAGAGAATCAACCTAATCGCACTCTCCAGTAAAAAATGGCAGCAAGTCTCGTGAGTGCTAAAGTTTCTGTTTTTTACAGCAAGATCGCTAAAACTTCCCCCAAGTCTTCCCGAAGGTTCTACTTGGCACAAACACTAACTAAAAGCATAAAACCACATCTAAACAGAGGATAGATTAATTATTTATTACTAAACAGAACCAAAAATCAAGAAACAAAAATAAAATTGGGTTGCCTCCCAACAAGCGCTATCGTTTAACGCCCCTAGTTAGGCATAAAAGCAAGAATAGATCTAGGTATTATCATCTTTTGTATTGGGAAAGAAAAGAGAAAATTTCTTATCTATAGCATTTATCTTTCTATTTTGAGAAAGCATGTGGCCATTAATGGTGGAAGAAAGATTAAGCACGTTACAGAAATTTGCATCTAAGCTAGCCTTCATTTCTTTGATAATTTCATTTTGGTAAAAGCACAAAAGAGAGGTGGATTCAACCTTCTCACTCATGGGGTGCCCAAATATAGTTTTCATCTTTTCATAGGTATCTATGGGATCCCCCTCAAGAAAATCTTCTTCAAAAATAGAATCTAGAACTTGCTTGAATGAAGAGGGTAAACCAATATAAAATCTTTTTAGGTATATCTCAATTTGATATTGGAGCACATAGCTAGCTCAGATCCTTAATAGCCTATCCCAAGCATCTTTCAAAGATTTATCAAGTAAATAACGAAAAATTCTGGGATCATCTTCATCAAAATTATTCAAACCCTCATTGATAACCCCGGTTGGTCTTTCCATAGCATCATTATTTTTGAGCTTAGAGAGGACAGAGGGACTATCCAAAGTAAAACCTGGGAGAGAACCCTTAGCCCTTTTTGAATCGGCCATGGCGCAAGAAAAACAAACGGGAAAGAGGCGAATAAAATGGCAAGGGTGAAGTGGGGTAGAGGAAAACGAGAGGCAAATGGCAAATAATGTAATGCGAGGGATAAGAGTTTGTGACGGGTACTTGGTATGTCTTGACTTGTGGTAGATCTCCCCAGAAACGACGCTAGAAATGGCTTGTTGACGGGAGATCGAATCTTGACTTGACTTGGTGCAACCTCCCCGGCAATGGCGCCAGAAATCCTTCTTGCTACCTCTTGAGCACTGCGTTGGTTTTCCCTTGAAGAGGAAAGGGTGATGCAGCAAAGTAGCATAAGTATTTCCCTCAGTTTTTGAGAACCAAGGTATCAATCCAGTAGGAGACTACACGCAAGTCCCTCGTACCTACACAAAAAAATAAGAACCTTGCGACCAACGCGATAAACGGGTTGTCAATCCCTTCACGGTCACTTACGAGAGTGAGATCTGATAGAGATAATAATAATAAGATAAATATTTTTTTTGTATTTTTATGATATAGATTGAAAGTAAAGATTGCAAAATAAAATAGATTGGAAACTTATATGATAAAAGATAGACCCAGGGGCCATAGGTTTCACTAGTGGCTTCTCTTAAGATAGCATAAGTATTACGGTGGGTGAAAAAATTACTGTCGAGCAATTGATAGAAAAGTGCATAATTATGATAATATCTAGGCATGATCATGTATATAGGCATCACGTCCGCGACAAGTAGACAGAAACGATTCTGCATCTACTACTATTACTCCACACATCGACCGCTATCCAGCATGCATCTAGAGTATTAAGTTCTAAGAACAGAGTAACACATTAGGCAAGATGACATGATGTAGAGGGATAAACTCAAGCAATATGATATAAACCTCATCTTTTTATCCTTGAAGTCGACAATACAATACGTGCCTTGCTACCCCTGCTGTCACTGGGAAAGGACACCGCAAGATTGAACCCAAAGCTAAGCACTTCTCCCATTGCAAGAAAGATCAATCTAGTAGGCCAAACCAAACTGATAATTCGAAGAGACTTGCAAAGATAACCAATCATACATAAAAGATTTCAGAGAAGAATCAAATATTGTTCATAGATAAACTTGATCATAAACCCACAATTCATCGGATCTCGACAAACACACCGCAAAAAGAGTTACATCAAATAGATCTCCAAGAAGATCAAGGAGAACATTGTATTGAGATCCAAAGAGAGAGAAGAAGCCATCTAGCTAATAACTATGGAGCCGAAGGTCTGTGGTAAACTACTCACACATCATCGGAGAGGCTATGGTGTTGATGTAGAAGCCCTCCTTTATCGATTCCCCCTCCGGCAGAGCTCCGGAAAAGGCCCCAAGATGGGATCTCTTGGGTACAGAAGGTTGCGGCGGTGGAAATAGGGTTTCATGGTGCTCCTGGATGTTTTCGGGGTATATGGATATATATATATAGGAGGAAGAAGTAGGTCGATGGAGCTGCGAGGGGCCCATGAGGGTGGGGGCACGCCCAGGGGGGTAGGCGTGCCTCCCTGCCTAGTGGCCGCCTTGTTTGTTTCTTGACGTCTACTCCAAGTCCCCTGGATCACGTTTGTTCCAAAAATAACTCTCCCGAAGGTTTCATTTCATTTGGATTCCGTTTGATATTCCTTTTCTACGAAACACTGAAATAGGCAAAAAAACAGCAATTTGCACTGGGCCTTGGGTTAGTAGGTTAGTCCCAAAAATAATATAAAAGTGTATAAATAAGCCCATTAACATCCAAAACAGATAATATAATAGCATGGAACAATCAAGAATTATAGATACGTTGGAGACGTATCATGTATGTATTTCCGTATTTGAGCGCTCGCCGGTCGCACACGACCTCATTTTGCCGAACGTGTGTGCCAGGAGGGCATATCCTCGACGGTTTCTGGGTCGTGTGGGAAGGACCCCCCTATCGCCCACACTCACTTGGCGACGGTTCTAGATGCTGTCGCGGAAAGGGGTTTAAAACCGTTTGTTTAGGACCGACGCGCACCAGTGCAAGTTGCTTTCCACTCAAATCATCTTTCCACCATATCCAAATCCGTGAGAGAGAGTTGAGTGTTGGGGAGACTATCATTTGAAGCACAAGAGCAGGGAGTTCATCATCAACACACCATCTATTACCTTTTGGAGAGTGGTGTCGGTTTGGTGTCACTTGGGAGCCTCCGTCAAGATTGTGGAGTTGAACCAAGGAGTTTGTAAGGGCAAGGAGATCGCCTACTTCATGAAGATCTACCCAAGTGAGGCACGTCCTTCGTGGGCGATGGGCATGGTGGGATAGACAAGGTTGCTTATTTGTGGACCCTTCGTGGGTGGAGCCCTCTATGGACTCGTGTAGCCATTACCCTTCGTGGGTTGAAGTCTCCATCAACGTGGATGTACGATAGCACCACCTATCAGAACCACGCCAAAAATCTCCATGTCTACATTGCATTTGCTCCCCTCAAACTCCTCCCTTTACCTTCATATGCAAATGATTTACATTCCGCTGCTATACTCTTAGAATTGTATGTGTGGGTTGATTGCTTGATTTGTGATAAGTTGCTAAAATCTGCCAAGACTTAAAATTGGGAAAAGGCTAGATTTTATTTGGTCAAGTAGTCTAATCACCCCTGGACATATTTTCGATCCTACAAGTGGTATCAGAGCCTTGGTCTCCATTTTCCTTGATTTCCATAGCTTTGGTGATCATAGACTTGGTTTCACAACCTAGGAGAGTATGGCATCTAGAGAGGGAATTACCACCGTAGAGGTCCTTAATTTGATGGTACTAATTTTGCTAGTTGGAAGCATAAGATGAAAATGCATATTCTAGGCCACAACCCCGCCATTTGGGCTATTGTGTGTATTGGCTTGCAAGGTGAATTCTTTGATGGGAGAGAACCGAATCGTGAAGCTACCGCGGAAGAATTGAAGATGCTGCAATACAATGCTCAAGCTTACGATATCCTCTTCAACAGACTGTGCCCCGAAGAATTCAATAAAATCAGCCGTCTTGAGAATGCAAAGGAAATTTGGGATATTTTGATTGATATTCACGAAGGTGCCGACTCCGTCAAGGAATCCAAATTGGATGTGCTTCAAAGTCAACTTGACAAATTCAAAATGAAGGATGGTGAAGGTGTCGCTGAAATGTACTCTAGGCTTGCTCTCATCACAAATGAGATTGCCGGCTGAGGAAGTGAAGAGATGACCGACAGATTCATCATCAAGAAGATCCTAAGAGCCTTGGATGGAAAATATGACACCATGTGCACATTAATCCAAATGATGACCAATTACAAAGATCTCAAGCCAACGGAAGTCATTGGTAGAATTGTTGCTCATGAGATGTCACTCAAGGATAAAGAAGAGCTTCACAACAAGTCTAGTGGTGCTTACAAAGCCTCATGTGATGCTCATACATCATCAAGTGAGAAACAAGTATTCAATGAGGAATTGAGCTTAATGGTGAAGAACTTCAACAAGTTCTACAAGAGTAGAAGCAAAGAAATAAGTTCCAAGTCAAGGTCCTACAATGACAAAATATCTTCTAGTCATGAGCGTAATTGCTACAATTGTTGAAGACTCGGACACTACTCCAACGAGTGTACGGCTCCCTACAAAATAAGAGAAGACGCACCTAAAAGGAGAAGTAGAAGAGAAGAATCACCTCCAAGAGAGAGAAGGAGTAGAGATGATCGTTATGAACGAAGAACCTCTCATAGAAGCACGGATTCGGAAAGGAAGGACAAGTCATCAAGGAGCTATACAAAATGAAGACATCAAGCTCATGTTGGTGAATGGGTATCCGGCTCCGACTCCGACCACCACTCTGAGAGAAGTTATCACTCCGACTCCAGATATACTCAAGATGAAGGTGTTGCCGGTCTAGCACTTGTGTCAACCAACTCCTATGACATATTTGACTCACCATATGAAGGAATTGGAAGATGCTTCATGGCTAAAGGCCCAAAGGTATCACACCCCAAGTATGTTGATTTCAATAGTGATGAAGATGATTTGCTAGGTGATGATGATATAGTTGTTGACAACTCTAGTGATGAAAACTATGATGAACTTGCTATTAATCATGCTAATCAAGATAAAACGAATGACAATGATAAGAAGGTGATTGAGCGTCTAACTAAAGAACTAAACACTCTTAAGTTAGCTCATGAAACTACATTGGAAGATCATCGAGAGCTTTCAAAGACTCATGAGAAGCTAGGCTTTGAAAAGCTCAATCTTGAGCAAGAGCATGGGTTCTTAAAAGCAATCAATGATGATAATCGTAAGAGAAGTTCTTCTTACATTGCCAAGCGTTTACTCTTGTCTACTTACATGCCACAAGTAAAATATAGCAACAAGAGTAAGAAAGATTCTTCTAGTAGTAACAATAATTATGCTAAATCCGATATTGTTGCTTCTAGTAGTTCTCTTGATTCCACTAATGATTCTCTTAGCCAAGTTACACTTGAGCAAGAAAATAGCTTATTCAAGGGAGTTATAGAGAAAGGTGTTTACAAGAGCCTTGCCAGAAGTAAGCAATTTGAGGAAATTGTACGCAAGCAAGGAAGGCACCGGAAGAATCAAGGTGTTGGTTTTGAACGAAAGTTCAATGCCAATGGAGTTGAGTGGGAAGAAGATCAATACCCCAAGACGAAGTTTGTTCCTCAACAAGAGAAGTATGATCCTACTTCCTTCAAAGGAACAGAAGCTCAAGATGATCTTCCACCACAAGACCACAAGCAAAAAGGCAAGGACAAGCTTCAAGAGGAGATTGACGCATTTGAAGAAGCTCCTAAGGCCTTCGTCAAGTGGGTTCCCAAGGCTACATCAAGTTCTACTTCATCAAGTACGACAACAACTCCAAGGATTCCCATCAAGTTGATGTGGATCCCGAAGAAGAAGATTTAGAGAGTTCTTGAGGGTGACTCCACCAACACACTTCACTCATATTCATTTTGGCAAGAACAAGTGCAAACAACCTCCACATCTTGCACTAGTTCAAGGAGTCACAAACTCTCTTGTTGGTAAGACAAGGGACAAGGTAACCTAATGCTTTCATGGAGATCCTCTTGTGTGTATTTCACTCTATGTCTATGGATATCCTTGTTTGTTCCTTGTGGGACTAACCCATGTAGGTATTGAAAGTGCAACTCACTCCAATGGATTGCTCCATATGATCTACATCAACATTGAGCATCCACATCTTCAACATCTACATGAAGTCATCATCGACAAAACCCAAGGTTAGTTCATCCCTCTTAGGGGGGATATCACATCTAGGGGGAGCTTTACTATAAAAAATTGAGCTAAAGCAACTCTAATGGTGTGAACACAACAATGCTTTATGTAAAAGTGGTAACCCCACTTGTGCTTAAACGATGAGTATGGCCTACGATCAAATGTTCTCATTTGACTCCTCAGTCAATATACTTATATATAGATGACCTAGTCATCGCCAATTGCTTGATAGATGCTAGAGTGTTTGTGCACGCTTTGCCACATATTTCATTTGCCATCTTATTCTGTGAGCATGTTGATTGCATATTTTTCTCATTCGAGGACATCCATTTGTTGCTTTGATTGTTTGGTATTTTTCTTTTGCCAAATGGATGGACAAGAAAGCTTAAGTACTCCCTCTAGCTATCTATGCTTTTATCGTCTTAAACTCTATTCATGCTACATCACAAAGTTTGATCAAGTCAGATTCGAACCCTCTGGGTGAGGAGCACTCGGAGTCACCGATGCGTCATAGACTTAAACTTCCAAAACCTCTTGATACGTCTCCGTCGTATCTATAATTTTCGATTGTTTCATGCCAATATTATACAACTTTTTATATGATTTATTGGACTAACCTATTGATCCAATGCCGAGTGCCAGTTCCTGTTTGTTGCATGTTTTTTGTTTCGTAGAATATCCATATCAAACGAAGTCCAAACCCGATAAAAATTTACGGAGATTTATTTTGGAATATATGTGATTTTGGGGAGGTGGAATCAATGCAAACGGGGGCCCACAGAGCCCACAACCCACCAGGGCGTGACAGGCACCCCCTGGCATGCCCAGGTGTCTTGTGCCCTCCTCAAAGGTCGGTCGGGGCCCTTCTTCTGGCGCAAGAAAGATAACCTATGGAAAAAATCATGTAAAAATTTCAGCGCAATCGGAGTAATGGATCTCCGAGAATTTAAGAAATCGTGAAGGGTCAGATCTGGGAACACGAAACAGAAGAGCACAGAGAGGGAGATCCAATCTCGGAGGGGCTCCCACCCCTCCGCCGCCATGGAGACAATGGACCAAAGGGGGAACTCTCCTCCCATCTAGGGGGACGCCAAGGAAGAAGAAGGATGGGGGGGGCTCTCTCCCCCTCGCTTCCGGTGGCGCCGGAGTGCCACCGGGGCAACGATCGGGACGACGATCTACATCAACAATCTTGCTACCGTCAACACCAACTCTCCCCCCCTATTTGTAGCGGTGTTACACCCCTTCTCCCCGCTGTAATCTCTATTAAACATGGTGCTCAACTCCATATATTATTTCCCAATGATCTAAGGTTATCCTATGATGTTTGAGTAGATACGTTTTGTCCTGTGGGTTAATCATGATCTTGGTTGGTATGATTGTATATTTTATCTATGGTGTTGTCCTACGGTGCCCTCCGTTCTCACGCAAACATGAGGGGCCCCCACTGTATGGTGTTGCAATATGTTCATGGTTCGCTTATGGTGGGTTGCGAGAGTGACAGAAGCTTAAACCTGAGTAGGTGGGCTATGGCGTATGGGATACAGAGGACTTGATACTTAATGCTATGGTTGGGTTTCACGACCTTAATGATCTTTAGTAGTTACGGATGCTTGCTAGAGTTCCAATAATAAGTGCATATGATCCAAGTAGAGAAAGTATGTTAGATCATGCCTCTCCCTCATATAGAATTGCAAGAATGATTAACGGTACTTGTTATCAATTGCCTAGGGACAAATAAATTTCTTGTTGACAAAAACCCTTTTACTAAACACCTAAATTTTATTATCTTGCAAAGTTCTCGTAGTTTTATTCTTGCAAAATAGTTCTAGCATCACTCCTACAAAATAGTTTCATACTTGTTTTGGGTAAAGCAAATGTCAAGTGTGCGTAGAGTTGTACCGGTGGTCGATAGAGCCTGAGGGAATATTTGTTCTGCCTTTAGCTCCTCGTTGTGTTCGACACTCTTATTTATTGAAGAAGGCTACAAACGATCCCCTATACTTGTGTGTTATCAAGACCTTTTTCCGGCGCCGTTGCCAGGGAGCAATAGCGTGGGGTGAATATTCTCGTGTGTGCTTGTCTGCTTTATCACTAAGTAGTTTCTATTTCCTGTTCTAAGTTGTTCTCTATCTTTAGTTATGGATATGGAACACGAAACACCAAAAAAATTAGTTGTACCTGCTACTCATGGAGATGGGGAACCTCCTAAAACCCTCGATGCTCGTTATGTGAAAAATATTACGCACTACTTTGATAATCCTGAGAAAACCCCATTCAACATGATAATGGCAGTAATGTTGGATTAATGTGAATACTTTAGGGATTATCGGTTGACACAAAAAAGAAAACTTTTATGGGATTTAATTTATATGTTGCATTGGTATGCTCGGGATTTATGCTTGAGATACGATTATAGTTGTTGCTCTAGGATGAACGCTCCAAACCTTCCCTTTTCATGCAAATTTAATGATAATGAAACCTTGGCCTCTTATGCTAATGGTATATATGATTATTATGATGTGGAACGAATAGAAGAATTTATTGCTTTTAAGGGTGCTTATGAAATTGAATCTTTGTTTGAAAAGTTTGAAGCTTTTGATGATGATGTTTATAGACCTGAAAATTTTGCCATCCTTAAATATTGCTATGATAATTATAAATATAATTCCGATATTGATGAATTTATTGAGAAAATCTCAGCTGTCCGAGAAGAGACTAATATTTTGTAGGAGTCTATGGAAGAAGAAATTGATGAAACTGTGAGCTCATTGGATGAAAAAGATGATGAGGAGAGTGAAGAACAAACGGAGGAAGAGTGGATTAGCTACCCGTGCCCACCTTCTAATGAGAGTAACCCTCCAACTCATACATTGTTTAATGTCCGTTCGTTCTTACCCAAGGATGAATGCCATGATAATTGCTATGATCCCATTGATTCTTTTGAGATATCCCTTTTTGATGAACTTGATGATTGCTATGCTTGTCCTGATGCCAATTTGAATTATGCTTATGGAGATGAACTTGCTATAGATCCTTATGTTAAGAATGACTTTATTGTTATTGCACCCACACATGATAGTCCTATTATCTTTTTGAATTCTCCAAACTACACCATATCGGAGAAGTTTGTTCTTATTAAGGATTATATTGATGGCACTGGTATAGCGACGTCCTAAACAAACGGTTTAAAACTCCTTTCCATGACGGCATTTGGAACCGTCGCCAAGTGAGTGTGTGCGATAGGGTGTCCTTCCCACATAACCTAGAAATCATCGGGGATAGGCCCTCCTGGGACCCAGGCTGGGGCCGTGTGCGATCGAGCGAGGCATCGAAACCCAATCATTTCCGTAGGTATGTACATCCCACACGGTGAATCCCAGAAATCAATTCCGTAGGTATGTACATCCCACACGGTGAATCCCAGAAATCATTTCTATAGGTATGTACATCCCACACGTTGAATCCCAGAAATCATTGCTGTAGGTATGTACATCCCACATGGTGAATCCCAGAAAATTATTTCCGTAGGTATGTACATACCACACAGTTCTTTGTGTGGAAACATTTGTGCAAGGTGGTCTAACGCAAACAGTTCACTGCCGGAAGCCATGTGTGATTGTTAGTTGATCGAACTAGGGATGGCAGTTTTTCCCATGGGTATGGGTACCCGTGGGTACCCTACCCGAAAACAATGGACATGGGCAAGATTTGGAGACATTTTATACCCACGGGTAATGGGTACCCATACCCGCAAAATATATGGGTAGGGTATGGGTATGAAATTTTGCCCATGGGTAACCCAATGGATACCTAGAAAAATATAATTAGTGAAAATAACTCCTAAGACATGTGGGTTCAACATCCAACTCCTATGGCCCACCCTAAATCTCGTATTCCTTAAGTTGGTCATAGCTCATAGGCCACCACTGCTCCTACATCCTATGTGACTCCTCGAAAAGATGAAATATCGACTCTTCACTATCGGACTCATGTCTCCAACTATCGATCTAGCGACCCCCCATTTCCACCAGTGCCTCCCACCGTGCTGGGCTTCCACCAATCGTTGATCATACTCGATGGATGCCTTGAAGAGTCCACTCACCCGAGGATCGCGCGTCAGTGCTGCTCCTCCATCATCACTTAAATTTTAAACTCATTTCTCTAAATTTCAAAAAATTCAATGTTATATATTGTACCCACCGGGTATCCATTGGGTATAGCATACCTGATGGGTATGTGCATGGGTACCAATTTATGCCCATGGGTATTGAAGTGGGTGGGTATAGAAATTTTCTATGGGTATGGGTTTGGGTAGAAGGTGGTTGTACCCGCCCATACCCTACCCATTGCCATCCCTAGATCGAACACGCCTACTTTCTAGAAACCGTGCGGGTTGTTTGAGTTCATCGCCCACAGTGTTGTCTAAGTAACCGGTTGCAATAAAAAACCCCAATAAGCAGGGTAATTAGCCTATTATTGATAATCCATGTACTAATCAAACTGATATTTCTTATAAAACATGCCAGATATTTCATATTCGTATAAAAGCAACCAAGATTTCATAATCGAATTACATCAGATAGCTTCGGCACTCAGTTACGCCAATACACAACAGCACCAAGTTTCATATGCAGCATCAAAAACCTTTGGAAAGTAGCATCATACACGGTAAATAGATAGATGAATCTCACCTGGGAAACTGCAGAAGCAGAAGGCAAATATTGAGCCTTCAGTGATGTTGAATGTCCTTGCAACTTTAGGCCAGTGGCTATGGATAATTGCCCGCCCAACCTTCGTCCTCTTCAGCAAGACTTCAATATTGTACCGTGGGTGTTGAATGAATACCTTCCTCGGCTTTTGACCACGTAGGTGGTTTGAGAGGTAACCATCGGTGAACTGCTTTGAAAAGTACTGAAAACAAAGCTATCCATAAATCGCTATTGTAAATTTTGAAATGGCGCAAGGGGTAAAAATAAGGTAAAATAGTTGGTACCATCCTATAGTTGACTGATGTCTTCTTCATTGTGCAAACAAAGATCTTGCCGTTATTCATCGTAAGTTTCTTCATCCTAACAATCCTTCTGAGTTTCTTGACTTGACTGATATTCATGGACATCTCATTTCCCCATATGGAAAATGGGTCAAACAGTGGGTCTAAGCCTCTGACAGCAGGACCTACATGTGCAAGACCAAATTGTAAGAAACCTAAATATTAGAATGATTCCTGCAACTGCACAATAATGTGCTATTAGCCGAAGGACCCTGCTTGAACAAACCTCGATGGTAAACCGCAGTGTCTCCCATTGTTTCCCTGCAACACACATAAGGAAGATCTTGATTAGGTTAACTGAGGGTTTCCATACTATCAGTAGAATATGTATTGAGTACGGCCAAATTTGATTGGTGTCACATGCATAACAATAAAAAATTGTACCCACAACAAATGAAAATCAAATTGCAGAATTGAACCAAATAGTGAAATGGACAGCAGACCAAATGAACCAAAATAGTTAACTGAGCATGACATTGCAGAATAGAAACATGTACTAGAAGATAAGAAAGTTAACAAAACAAAGAATGCTTGAGAACAGTACTACGAAATGTAGCAATTGTTGGACCAAAGTGTTAACTGAACATTACATTTCAGAGGACCAAACTGTTAACTGAACATCAGATTGCGTATTAACATTACAGAGGACAAATCACTAGAAGGCACTGGAAGTGGCCTCGAGAAAACATCATGAACTGTATTTTAAAGTAGACAACTGCGCGACGGTGTCAACGGTGGCCTCGAAGACGAGGTGCTCCTCCAAGATCTGGCGGTCGACACACATGTCAGCCATAGTGACATCGTTTGCGCGAGCGGACGCATGCTACTCAGCTCCATGTTATACTGCATGTAAAATGGCTGTGGGCGACGCTTAATTGGAGGAGGGGGGCAGTGATTTCAATGGAAGGTGTCGCTCCATCAGTCGGGGCATGTGGGATGGGAAAGGAGGAGGATGGTGTGGGTGGGGTGTGGATTACCTGACCATATCGACGAGGCCGCGCAGCAAGAAGAAGGGTCAGCGGCGAGGAGACCGTGCAGCAAGAAGAAGGGTCGCCGACGAGGAGGCGGCGCTGCAATAAGAAGGGTAGCCGGTGAGGAGGCGGTGCTGCAAGAAGAAGGGTCGCCTGCGAGGAGGCTGAGCTGCCAGTAAGCAGCAGTGAAGGTTTGAACTTGGAAAGCAAGGAGGAACAACGGAAATGTGGCTTTTGGTGGGAGAGAGGGGGCGGGAGATAGATATTTCCGCGGTGGCAAATTTTTTTCGCTCGGTGCCATGAGAAACTGGAGCACAAGTGTGGTTCAAGCGAGGGCGGTGGACTGTAGACGACGAAGCTTCCTGCATAAGCCAGACATGACGGTGCGCCAAGATATTTTATATCGCATCCCACACGATTCTTTCTAGTAAACTGTTTGTGGTATACCTGATTTTTTCATTATGTTTTGAATGACAAAATGGTGTTACAGAGGGAAAGGACGGTGTTTGAATTGCTAGAACATTTACGTACAGTGAACATGCAACTAGTACATGGGTGTCGTGTTTAAATTTGGAATTATTCCTGGTTCATTTGGCATTTTTATGCATTAATTGAGTTTCTGGGCATTTAATTTGCATAATTCAAATTTGAACTACAAGCACATACTCCAATGCACCAAAGTTTGCTGAAAAATCACATGTGTGTCTTTAGGTGAATTTATAGGTCCCATGCAAGAAATGATAATAAAATTCAAACATCTGGGTGTCGTGGCTCGGCCGGAATGATTGAGAAACTTGGTTTTTTAGTTCCTGTAAATCCAAAATATGGCTGAAAATCATGAAACTTGGCATGGTGTCATGACATGGCACCAACATGCTGCAGTAATTTTTTTGGCCGAATTGGGACAAGCTTTGGTGTAAGCTTCTTGCAACCCAGAGCTTTCCTCAAGAAGGCTCCTGGTTTCATGAGGGAACGTGTCACCTCCGTATGCGAAACGACATACGTACACTACCTTCTCCTGCCTTAATTTTTTTAAACAGGCAGATTAGACCAAATAGAAGTATCGTGCTAAATTTTGGAATTATTCCGTGTTCGTTTGACCTTTTTAATGCATTAATTGAGTTTCTGTGCATTTATTGTGTATAATTCAAATTTGAACTACAAGCACGTGCTCCAGTGCACCAAAGTTGTTTGAAAAATCACATGTGTGCCCTTGGGTGAATTTCTAGGTCCCATGCAAGAGATGGGAGTGAAATTCAAACATCTGGGTGTCGTGGCTCGGCCGGAAAGATTGAGAAACTTGATTTTTTAATTCTTGTAATTCCCAAACACGCCTGAAAATCATGAAACTTGGCATGGTCCCATGACATGGCACCAACATGTTGCGATAATTTGTTTGGCCGAATTGGGACAAGCTTTGGTGTAGGCTTCTTGCAAACCGGAGCTTCCCTCAAGAAGGCTCGTGGTTCCGAGAGGGAACATGTCACCTCTGTGTGCGAAACGACATACGTACACTGCCTTCTCCCGCCTTAATTTTTTACACAGCCAGATTAGACCAAATAGAAGTACCGTGCTAAGTTTTGGGATTATTTCGGGTTTGTTTGGCCTTTTTTATACATTAATTGAGTTTCTGGGCATTTAATGTGCATAATTCAAATTTGAACTACAAGCACAAGCTCCAGTGCACCAAAGTTGTTTGAAAAATCACATGTGTGTCCTTGAGTGAATTTCTAGGTCCCATGAAAGAGATGGGACTGAAATTCAAACATCTGGGCGTCGTGGCTCGACCGAAAAGATTGAGAAACTTGGTTTTTTAATTCCTATAATTCCAAAACACGCCTGAAAATCATGAAACTTGGCGAGGTGTCATGACATGGCATGAATATGCTGCGGTAATTTTTTGGCTGAATTGGGACAAGCTTTGGTGTAAGCTTCTTGCAAACCGGAGCTTCCCTCAAGAAGGCTCGTGGTTCCGAGAGGGAAAGTGTCACCTTCGTGTGCGAAACGACATACATACACTGCCTTCTCCCGCCTTAATTTTTTTACACAGCCAGATTAGACCAAATATAAGTATCGTGCTAAATTTTGGAATTATTCCGGACTCGTTTCGCCTTTTTTATACATTAATTGAGTTTCTAGGCATTTAATGTGCATAATTCAAATTTGAACTACAAGCATAGGCTCTAGTGCACGAAAGTTATTTGAAAAATCACATGTGTGTCCTTGGGTGAATTTCTAGGTCCCATGCAAGAGATTGGAGTGAAATTCAAACATTTGGGCGTCGTCGCTCGGCCGGAAAGATTGAGAAACTTGGTTTTTTAATTCCTATAATTCCAAAACACGCATGAAAATCATGAAACTTGGCATGGTGTCATGACATGGCTGTTGGGGAACGCAATAATTTCAAAAAAATTCTATGCACACGCAAGATCATGGTGATGCATAGCAACAAGAGGGGAAGAGTGTTGTCCACGTACTCTCATAGACCATAAGCTGAAGCGTTATGACAACGCGGTTTATGTAGTCATACGTCTTCACGATCGACCGATCCTGGTACCGAAAGTACGACACCTCCACGATCTGCACACGTTCGGCTCGGTGACGTCCCATGAACTCACGATCCAACAGAGTGTCGAGGGAGAGCTTCATCAGCATGATGGCGTGATGACGGTGATGATGATGCTACCGGAACAGGGCTTCGTCTAAGCACCGCTACGATATGACCGAGGTGGATTATGGTGAAGGGGGCACCGCACACGGCTAAGAGATCAATGATCAACTTGTGTGTCTATGGGGTCCCCCTGGCCACGTATATAAAGGATGGAGGGAGGAGGAGGCCTGCCCTCATAGGGCGCGCCCAAAGTGTGGAGTCCTACTAGGACTCCCTAGTCCTAGTAGGATTCCACCTCCCACATGAAATAGGAAAAAGGGAAGGAAGAAGGAGAAGGAAGGAAGGGGGCGCCCCCTTTCCCTAGTCCAATTCGGACCAGTCCATGGGGAAGGGGCGCGGCCTCCCTTGAGGCCTTTCTCTCCTTTCCCGTATGGCCCATTAAGGCCAAATACGAATTCCAGTAACTCCCCGGTACTCCGAAAAATACCCAAATCACTCGGAACCTTTCCGATGTCCGAATATAGCCTTCCAATATATCAATCTTTACGTCTCGACCATTTCGAGACTCCTCGTCATGTCCCCGATCTCATCCGGCACTCCAAACAAACTTCGGTCATCAAATCACATAACTCATAATACAAATCATCACAGAACGTTAAGCGTGCGGACCCTACGGGTTAGAGAACTATGTAGACATGACCAAGACTCATCTCTGGGCAATAACCAATAGCGGAACCTGGATGCTCATCTTGGTTCCTACATATTCTACGAAGATCTTTATCGGTCAAACCGCATAACAACATACGTTGTTTCCTTTGTCATCGGTATGTTACTTGCCCAAGATTCGATCGTCGGCATCACCATACCAAGTTCATCTTGTTACCGGCAAGTCTCTTTACTCGTTCCGTAATGCATCATCCCGCAATTAACACATTAGTCACATTGCTTGCAAGGCTCATAGTGATGTACATTACCGAGAGGGCCCAGAGATACCTCTCCAATAGACGGAGTGACAAATTCTAATCTCGATCTGTGCCAACTCAACAAACACCATCGTAGACACCTGTAGAGCATCCTTATAATCACCCAGTTACGTTGTGACGTTTGATAGCACACAAGGTGTTCCTTCGGTATTCGGGAGTTGCATAATCTCATAGTCAGAGGAACATGTATAAGTCATGAAGAAAGCAGTAGCAATAAAACTGAACGATCATTATGCTAAGCTAACGGATGGGTCTTGTCCATCACATCATTCTCTAATGATTTGATCCGATTCATCAAATAACAACACATGTCCATGGCTAGGAAACTTAGCCATCTTTGATTAACGAGCTAGTCAAGTAGAGGCATACTAGGGACACTCTGTTTGTCTATGTATTCACACATGTACTAAGTTTCCGATTAATACAATTCTAGCATGAATAATAAACATTTATCATGATATAAGGAAATATAAACAACAACTTTATTATTGCCTCTAGGGCATATTTCCTTCAGTCTCCCACTTGCACTAGAGTCAATAATCTAGTTCACATCATCATGTGATTTAACACCAATAGTTCACATCTTTATGTGATTAGTTCACATCTCCATGTGACTAACACCCAAAGGGTTTACTAGAGTCAATAATCTAGTTCACATCACTATGTGATTAACACCCAAAGAGTCAACGGGTCTGCCACATTCAGAGTCGTATGTATTTTGCAAATTTTCTATGTCTACAATGCTTTGCACGGAGCTACTCTAGCTCATTGCTCCCACTTTCAATATGTATCTAGATCGAGACTTAGAGTCATCCAGATCGGTGTCAAAGCTTGCATCGACGTAACTCTTTACGACGAACTCTTTGTCACCTCCATAACTGAGAAACATTTCCTTATTCCACTAAGGATATTTTTGACTGTTGTCCAGTGATCCACTCCTGGATCACTATTGTACCCTCTTGCCAAACTTATGGTGAGGTACACAATAGGTCTGGTGCACAGCATATCATACTTTATAGAACCTATGACTGAGGCGTATGGAATGCCTTTTCATTCTCTTTCTATTTTCTGCCGTGTCCGGGTTTTGAGTCTTTACTCAACTTCACACCTTGCAACACAGGCAAGAACTCCTTCTTTGATTGTTCCATTTTGAACTACTTCAAAATATTGTCAAGGCATGTACTCATTGAAAATATATCAAGCGTCTTGATCTTTCTCTATAGATCTTGATGCTCAATATGTAAGTAGATTCACCGAGGTCTTTCTTTGAAAAACTCCTTTCAAACACTCCTTTATGCTTTCCAGAAAATTCTACATTATTCCCGATCAACAATATGTCATTCACATATACTTATCAGAAATGATGTAGTGCCCCCACTCACTTTCTTGTAAATACAAGCTTCACTTCAAGTCTGTATAAAACCATATGCTTTCATCACTTTATCAAAGCATATATTCCAACTCCGAGATGCTTGCACCAGTCCATAGATGGATCGCTGGAGCTTGCTCACTTTGTTAGCACCGTTAGGATCGACAAAACCTTATGGTTGCATCATATACAACTCTCTTTAAGAAATCCATTAAGGAATGCAGTTTTGACATCCATTTGCCAGATTTCATAAAATGCAGCAACTGCTAACATGATTCGGACAGACTTTTAAGCATCGATACGAGTGAGAAAATCTCATCGTAGTCCCTTGAATTTGTCGAAAACCTTTTGCGAAAATTCGAGCTTTGTAGATAGTAACACTACTATCAGCGTCCGTCTTCCTCTTGAAGATCCATTTATTCTCAATGACTCACCGATCATCGTGCAAGTCAATCAAAGTCCATACTTTGTTCTCATACATGGATCCCATCTCAGATTTCATGGCCTCAAGCCATTTTGTGGAATCTGGGCTCATCTTCGCTTCCTCATAGTTGGTAGGTTCATCATGGTCTAGTAACATGACTTCCAGAACAGGATTACCGTACCACTCTGGTGCGGACCGTACTCTGATTGACCTACGAGGTTCGGTAGTAACTTGATCTGAAGTTTCATGATCATCATCATTAGCTTCCTCACTAATTGGTGTAGGAATCACTGGAACTAATTTTTGTGATGAACTACTTTCCAATTTGGGAGAAGGTACAATTACCTCATCAAGATCTACTTTCCTTCCACTCACTTCTTTCGAGAGAAACTTCTTCTCTAGAAAGGATCCACTCTTAGCAACGAATTTCTTGCCTTCGGATCTGTGATAAAAGGTGTACCCAAGAGTTTACTTTGGGTATCCTTTGAAGACGCATTTATCCGATTTGGGTTCGAGCTTATTAGGTTGAATTTTTTTCACATAAGCATCATAGCCCCAAACTTTAAGAAACGACAACTTAGGTTCTTTTGCTAAACCACAGTTCATACGATGTCGTCTCAACGGATTCATATGGTGCCCTATTTAACGTGAATGCAACTATCTCTAATGTACAACCCCAAAACAATAGTGATAAATCGGTAAGAGATATCATAGATCGCACCATATCTAATAAAGTACGGTTATGACGTTCGGACACACCATTACGCTGTGATGTTCCAGGTGGCGTGAGTTGCGAAACTATTCCGCATTGTTTCAAATGAAGACCAAACTCGTAACTCAAATATTCTCCTCGATGATCAGATCGCAGAAACTTTATTTTTTTGTTACGATGATTTTCCACTTCACTCTGAAATTCTTTGAACTTATCAAATGTTTCAGACTTATGTTTCATCAAGCAGATATACCCATATCTGCTCAAATCACCTGTGAAGGTCAGGAAATAACGATACCCGCCGCGAGCCTCAACACTCATTGGACCGCACACATTAGTATGTATTATTTCCAACAAGTCCGTTGCTCGCTTCATTGTTCTGAAGAACGGAGTCTTAGTCATCTTGCCCATGATGCATGGTTCGCAAGCATCAAGTGATTCCAAAAGTCCATCAACATGGAGTTTCTTCATGCGCTTTACACCAATATGACCTAAACGGAAGTGCCAAAAATAAGTTGCACTATCATTATTAACTTTGCATCTTTTGGCTTCAATATTATGAATATGTGTATCACTACGACCGAGATTCAGTAAACCATTTATATTGAGTGTATGACCATAGAAAGTTTTATTCATGTAAATAGAACAACAATTATTCTTTGACTTAAATGAATAACCGTATTGCAATAAACATGATCCAATCATATTTATGCTCAACACAAACATCAAATAACATTTATTTTAGGTTCAACACTAATCCCGAAGGTAAAGGGAGTGTGCGATGGTGATCTTATCAACCTTGGAATATCTTCCAACACACATCGTCACGTTTCCCTCAACTAGTCTCTGTTCATTTTGCAACTCCTGTTTCGAGTTACTAATCATAGCAACTGAATCGGTATCAAATACCTAGGGGTTACTATGAACACTAGTAAAGTACACATCAATAACATGTATATCATATATACTTTTGTTCACTTTGCCATCCTTCTTATCCGCCAAGTATTTAGGGCAGTTCCGCTTCTAGTGACCATTTCCTTTGTAGTGGAAGCACTCAGTTTCAGGCTTGGGTCTAGCTTTGGGCTTCTTCATGGGAGTGGCAACTTACTTGCCATTCTTCTTGAAGTTTCCTTTCTTTCCCTTGCCATTTTACTTGAAACTAGTGGTCTTGTCAACCATCAACACTTGATGCTTTTCTTGATTTCTACCTTCACCGATTTCAGCATCGCGAAGAGCTCAGGAATTTTTTTCGTCATCACTTGCATATTATAGTTCATCACGAATTTCTAGTAAGTTGGTGATAGTGACTAGAGAACTTTTGTCAGTTACTATCTTATCTAGAAGATTAACTCCCACTTGATTTGATTCAAGCTAGTCCGCATCATTGCTACTAACATCTTTCAACATAGTTTTCTCTAGTAACATATCATAAATAAAATGGGGAAGCTATATGCGAGCAATTCCCTCTAATCATCTAAGTGATCACGTGATCCATATCAACTAAACCATGTCCGATCATCATGTGAGATGGAGTAGCTTTCAATGGTGAACATCACTATGTTGATCATATCTACTATATGATTCACGCTCGACCTTTTGGACTCAGTGTTCCGAGGCCATATCTGCATATGCTAGGCTTGTCAAGTTTAACCCGAGTATTTTGCGTGTGCAAAACTGGCTTGCACCCGTTGTATGTGAACGTAGAGCTTATCACAACCGATCATCACGTGGTGTCTTGGCACGACGAACTGTAGCAACGGTGTATACTCAGGGAGAACGCTTATACCTTGAAATTTAGTGAGAGATCATCTTATAATGCTACCACCGAACTAAGCTAAATAAGATGCATAAAGGATAAACATCACATGCAATCAATATAAGTGATATGATATGGACATCATCATCTTGTGCCTTTGATCTCCATCTCCAAAGCACCATCATGATCACCATCGTTACCGGCATGACACCATGATCTCCATCATCTTGATCTTTATCAACGTGTCGTCACATGGTCGTCTCGCCAACTATTGCTTTTGCAACTATTGCTATCGCATGGCGATAAAGTAAAGCAATTATATGGCGCTTGCATCTTATGCAACAAAGAGACAGCCATGAGGCTCATGCCAGTTGCCGATAACTTTAACAAAACATGATCATATCATAGAACAATTTATATATCATCACGTCTTGACCATATCGCATCACAACATGCCCTGCAAAAACAAGTTAGACGTCCTCTACTTTGTTGTTGCAAGTTTTACATGGCTGCTACGGGCTGATCAAGAACCGTTCTTACCTACGCATCAAAAACCACAATGCGGCATAGTGATTGCTTTTTGATCTTCAGAAAGAACCATGTTCATTGAATCCGATTCAACTAAAGTTGGAGAAACAGACACCCACTAACCACCTGTGTGCGAAGCACGTCGGTAGAACCAGTCTCGCGTAAGCGTACGCGTAATGTCGGTCTGAGCCGCTTCATCCAACAATACCGCTGAATCAAGAATCAACTAGTGACGGCAAGCAATATGTATATACCCACGCCCACAACTTCTGTGTGTTCTACTCGTGCATACAACATGTACGCATAGACCTGGCTCGGATGCCACTGTTGGGGAACACAGTAATTTCAAAAAATTCCTACGCACACGCAAGATCATGGTGATGCATAGCAATGAGAGGGGAAGAGTGTTGTTCATGTACCCTTGTAGATCGTAAGAAGAAGCGTTATGACAACGCGGTTGATGTAGTCGTACGTCTTCACGATCGACTGATCCTAGTACCGAAAGTACGACACCTCCGTGATCTGCACACGTTTGGCTCGGTGACGTCCCACGAACTCACGATCCAGCAGAGTGTCGAGGGAGAGCTTCGTCAGCACGACGGCGTGATGGCGGTGATGATGATGCTACGGGAACAAGGCTTTGCCTAAGCACCACTACGATATGACCGAGCTGGATTATGGTGGAGGGGGGCACCACACACGGCTAAGAGATTAATGATCAACTGGTGTGTCTGTGGGGTGCCCCTGGCCACGTATATAAAGGATGGAGGGAGGGTGAGGCCGGCCCTCATAATGGCACCAACATGCTGCGGTAATTTTTTGGTCGAATTGGGACAAGCTTTGGTGTAAGCTTCTTGCAAACCGGAGCTTCCCTCAAGAAGGCTCGTGGTTCTGAGAGGGAACATGTCACCTCCGTGTGCTAAATGACATACGTATACTGACTTCTCCCGCCTTAATTTTTTTACACAGCCAGATTAGACCAAATAGAAGTACAGTGCTAAATTTTGGAATTATTCCGGGTTCCTTTGGCCTTTTTTATTCATTAATTGAGTTTCTGGGCATTTAATGTGCATAATTCAAATTTGAAATACAAGCACGTGCTCCAGTGCACCAAAGTTGTTTGAAAAATCACATGTGTGTCCTTGGGTGAATTTCTAGGTCCCATGCAAGAGATGGGGGTGAAATTCAAACATCTGGGCGTCGTGGCTCGGCCGGAAAGATTGGGAAACTTGGTTTTTTAATTCCTATAATTCCAAAACACGCCTGAAAATCATGAAACTTGGCATGGTCTCATGACATGGTACCAACATGCTGTGGTAATTTTTCTGTCCGATTCGCAAAGGAGCACACCTTAACAATCAACAAAGTCATTTTGGAACAAGTGTTGTCACGTTACAAATCAGAAACGCAAGTATTATTGAAACCGTGGGCGTTCGACTTACCAATTACGTGCGGCCACGCATCCCCTTTTTTTATTGGCTAGGTGGTGCCATGCGGGGTAGCTATTTGAGTACGGGAGGCGTGCGATCAGACCCCTGCGCATGCTCATCGGGAGGAGAGCCCTTTTGACCGCTACCCGTCGCGCACCTACCTCCCAACGTCTCCATTAATGGCGCCCGATCACCTGTTCTACGACGTGGTTATATGTCTCACTAGACTTTAAGAGAGAAAAATGAAAATCTGAAAAGAAAGTTTTGCACAGATCTTGATGTAAGATCCGATGGACCTATATAGCATCGACTGTGACTTATAGCAAGCATGATGAATATAAGGACGATGACATTGGATAATAATTGTCTTACATATTTATAAACATAATTAAAAAGGCCACATGTGGCAACCCCCGATATACACAAGGGCAAAAGAAGAAGGAAGCCACATCAGGATCTACTCTCCGCGGCGGGCGGCGACAAGCTCTTTCTTGTCCTCAAGATGCTGGTTGAGAGAATCCACGGATTCCTCCACCAGTCTTCTGCGCTTGATGCGCAGCATGGCATTCTCGTCCATAAGTTTCTTGATGATGACGCCGGTCCTCTTCAACAAGGCAGTGGTCTGCTCCTGCTGCTCCGCACTTTCGACGATCTTCGCCCTCAGCAGGTCGCGCTCGGCCCGGAGCTTCGCATTGCTCTCATTAATTTGCTGGATGACGTCGGTAGACTGTTCAAACGAGGCTTGTAGGTCATCCTGCAACCTCGCCCACCTGGAGATCTGATTCATCTGCCTAAGGAGGAGGGCATGCATGCGCCTGTAAGAGTCCTCGTCTGCCCGCGAGGCAATTTCCCAGGCCGCCGCGGCGTGGGAGGACATCTCTACTGCATTCGCGGCGCGGCGGGACATCTCTTCTTCTTTCGTGGTGCGACCGGACCAGTCTGCTGCATCGACGGCATGGCAGGTCCTCCATGCTGCTTCGGCGGCGCGGCAGGACCTCTCTGCTGCTACAGTCGTGCGGCGGGACATGTTGGATGCTTTTGCGGCGAGGCGGGACATCCCTCGTGCGCCCGCTTCCAGGATCGCCTCTCCCTGGTGGCAATCTCTCAACCCAGAACTCACGCTGGCCATGGCGGACGCAAGGGAACAATGATGAATGACTTGTTTGTTTTTGAATTTTTGTGGATGAGGAGTTGAGGAGGAATGTGCAGTCATCTTGGAGTAGTAGTATTTATAACCGCGTAGTAATGCACTCCTAAGTGGGAAACCGTTTAGGTTTTGGTTGGTGTGAACAGGTTTGCAATTTGGAATGTGACGGGATGCATGCTCAAAATTTACTGACGGTTATAAGTGCGGCACTATTCCCGGAAGGCGTAACGTGGGCACGTACGCCTTCTTGGCCGCGTACGTGGCGTTTGCACCATAGGGTGCACCGCAATAGGCAATGTCAGCACCATCACGCATAGTTCTTTTAATTATAGTGTGTGTGCCCGTCCAGCACACACACGTTGATCTATCTAACTATTTCAGTTTGTTGTGGCTAATCGCAAATAGTTCAACCATGTGAAGTGTATGCCATCAATCGCAGACACTTTGATCTGGCTGACCCGTTTCTGTTCTGTTGCCTAATCGCAAACAGTTAATCCTTCTGAAGTGTATGCCCTCAATCACACACACCTTGATCTAGCTGGCCGTTTCTTTTGTGTTGCCTAATCACAAACATTTCATTCGAGTGAATCGCATGCTGTGTATCACACATGCCTTCATCTGGCTGCCCGTTTCTTTTGTTCCTCCTCATCGCAAACAGTTAATTGAACTTAACCATATGCCCTTCATTGCACACGCAACTAACACCTGAACTGTGTTTGATGCATTCGTCATCACAAACGTTTTATACATTTCTAACGGTTTTCATACAACACCGTTTGCAGTAGTGTGTGTTTCATTCTACCATTACACATGATGATTTTGATGAATATAATATGCATGTGCTTGCTGCTCCTACTTGCAATTATTATGAGAGAGGAACTATATCTCCACCTCTCTATGTTTACAACACAATAAAATTGCAAGAAACTGCTTATGCTATGTATTGGCCTTTACTTGATGTTCATGAATTGTTCTTTTATGACATGCTGATGCATAGGAAGAGAGTTAGACTTCGTCATTGCATGATATATGTTGCTTTGTGCTCACTACTAAATGCCAAATCATTGTTAATTAAAATTGGCTTTGATATACCTTGGGATCCGGGTGGATCCATTACTTGAGCACGTTATGCCTAGCTTAATGGCTTTAAAGAAAGCGCTGCCAGGGAGACAACCCGGAAGTTTTAGAGAGTCATTTATTTCTGTTGAGTGCTTTTATAAAGTTTAAAAACAAAAAAATAGAGGGGAACCCAAAACTTTTAAAAAAGGAAAGTGAAAGTGAGAGAGACCAGCATTGTTGAAGTGGGGGAGCTCCTTGAACTTTGTTCATGCTCACGGAAACTTTGTGAATTTTAATTACAAAAGCTTTTCAACAAAAATAATTATCCCCTTGTACAATTCCATTGTATAATAAAAATAATGTGCCAAGATTTGCCTTTAGGATGATTAAATTGCTTGTTGGTTTGTGCGGTGCAAAACAGAAACTTTGGCTGTAGTGCTCGATTTTACATTTTTTACTGGAACAACAAATGGTTCTGAAACTTCTTGCACAGTATTTCTATACAAAATTTTTATTTTTTCCTATTTTTTCAGAATTATTTGAGTTACAGAAGTATGGTGGATGTTCAAATCTTTATAGACTATCATGTTTTCATAGATTGCTGCTATAGCTTCGTTATTTGTGTACGTTTGAATTCTTGTTGAAGCCTCCTTGACTTGGGGCCATAGAATTGTGATAGCGTACATTGGATAATGTTTGTTTATAATTATACAATAATGTTTCAGCAGTACATGATGAGATTTCATTGCCATATTCACTAACCCCGCCACTAAAAGTTCGGTGAAGTTTTGTGTGGATGAAGTGATCAAAGATCGAGGAGGTCTCGATATGAGGAGAAGGAGGAGAGGCAAGAGCTCAAGATTGGGGATGACCAAGGCACCCCAAGTAAATATTCAAGGAGACTCAAGCGTCTAAGCTTGGGGATGCCCCGGAAGGCATCCCATCTTTCTTCAACAAGTATCGGTATGTTTTCGGTTTCGTTTCGTTCATGTGATATGTGCAAATCTTGGAGCGTCTTTTGCATTTAGTTTTCACTTTTCTTTTATGCACCATGCTGGTATGAGATAGTCCATGGTTGATTCATATAATGCTCATTGCACTTCACTTGTATCTTTTGAGTATGGCTTTATAGAATGCTTCATGTGCTTCACTTATATCATTTGAAGTTTGGATTGCCCGTTTCTCTTCACATAGAAAACCATTGTTTGTAGAATGCTCTTTTGCTTCACTTATATTTGTTAGAGCATGGTCTTTTGTAGAAATAATTAAACTCTCATGCTTCACTTATATCTATTTAGAGAGTCAACAGGAATTGGTCAATTGCATGGTTAGTCATAAAATCCTACATAAAACTTATGGATCACTGAATATGATATGTTTGATTCCTTGCAATAGTTTTGCGATATAGAGATGGAATATGTGGGAGGTACTAGTAAACGGTTGTGGTTAGTAAGAATATTGGTGTTAAGGTTTATGATTCCTGAAGCATGCACGTATAGTCTCTCGTTATGCTATGAAGTTGGAGCATGATTTATTATTGATTGTCCTCCTTATGAGTGGCGGTCAGGGACGAGCGATGGTATTTTCCTACCAATCTATCATCCCAGGGGCATGTGTAGTAGTACTTTGCTTCGAGGGCTAATAAACTTTTGTAGTAAGTATATGAGTTCTTTATGACTAATGTGAGTCCATGGATCGTACCTTTTCGTGATTTGCTAGCCTCTACGATACCGTACATTGCCCTTTCTCACATCGAGACGTGGTGCAAACTTCGCAGGTGCATCCAAACCCCGTGATATGATACGCTCTATCACACATAAGCCTTATTATATCTTCCTCAAAACAGCCACCATACCTACCAATTATGGCTTTTCCATGGCCATTCTGAGATATATTTCCATGCAACTTCCACCGCTTTCGTTTGATGACTTGAGCATTCATTGTCATATTGCTTTGCATGATCATATAGCTGGCATAGTAGTTGTGGCTCAGCCACCATTCATCATTTTTATACATGTGACGCTAGATCATTGCACATCCTGGTACATCAATTGCCAGAGGCATTCATATAGAGTCATACTTCGTCATAGGTATCAAGTTGTAATTTTTATTCTTTTGAGTTATAAGTAAATAGAAGTGTGATGATCATCATTATTCATTTTTAGAGCAGTGCCCTAGTGAGGAAAGGATGATGGAGACTATGATTCCCCCACAAGTCGGGATGAGACTCCGGACAATGAGAGAAAAAAAGAAAAAGGAAAAAAGGAAAAAAAGAAGAAAAGAAAAATAAAAAATAAATAAAGAGAGAAGGGGCATTGTTAGTATCCTTTACCACACTTGTGCTTCAAAGTAGCACCATGTTTTTCATATGGAGAGTGTCCTATGTTGTCACTTTCATATACTAGTGGGAATTTTTCATTATAGGATTAGATGCACACCCACTTAGTTTTCATATTGAGCTTTCATACACTTATAGCTCTTAGTGCATTCGTTGCATGGCAATCCCTACTTCTCGCATTGATATCGATTGATGGGCATCTCCATAGCCCGTTGGTTAGCCGCGTCGATGTGAGACTTTCTTACTTTTTTGTCTTCTCTATATTTACCCCTATCATCATACTCTATTCCACCTATAGTGCTATATCCATGGCTTGCGCTCATGTATTGCGTGAGGGTTGAAAAAGCTGAAGCGCGTTAAAAAGTATGAACCAATTGCTCGGCTTGTCATCGGGGTTGTTCATGATAAATACTTTGTGTTAAGAAGACAGAGCATGACAAGACTATCTGATTTTGTAGGGATAGCTCTCTTTAGCGTTGATATTTTGAAAGACATGATTGTTTGTTGGGTTGCCTGAGTATTGATGTCTTTATTTCGAATTATAGACTATTGCTTTGAATCACTCGTGTCTTAATATTCATGCAATGATTAGATATATGATCACGTAGCATTCCACATCAAAAATTATCTTTTTTATCATTTACCTGCTCGAGGACGAGCAAGAATTAAGTTTGGGGATGCTGATACGTCTCCGTCGTATCTATAATTTTTTATTTGTTTCATGCCAATATTATACAACTTTTACATACTTTTGGCAACTTTTTATATGATTTATTGGACTAACCTATTGATCCAGTGCCCAGTGTCAGTTCCTGTTTGTTGCATGTTTTTTGTTTCGCAGAATATTCATATCAAACAAAGTCCAAACGCGATAAAAATTTACACAGATTTATTTTGGAATATATGTGATTTTTGGGAGGTGGAATCAACACAAACGGGGGCCCACAGAGCCCACAACCCACCAGGGCACGCCAGGCACCCCCTGGTGCGCCCAGGTGTCTTGTGCCCTCCTTGAAGGTCGGTTGGGGCCCTTCTTATGGCGCAAGAAAGATAATTTATGGAAAAAAAATCGTTTAAGAATTTCAGCGCAATCGGAGTTATGGATCTCTGGGAATTTAAGAAACCTTGGAGGGCCAAATCTCGGGAACGCAAAACAGAAGAGAACAGAGAGGGAGATCCAATCCCGCCCCTCCGCCGCCATGGAGACCATGGACCAGAGGAGGAACTCTCCTCCCATCTACGGGGGGGGGGGGAGGCCAAGGAAGAAGAAGAAGGAGGGGCTCTCTCCCCCTCGCTTTCGGTGGCACCGGAGTGCCACCCGGGGCAACGATCGGGACGACGATCTACATCAACAATCTTGCTACCGTCAACACCAACTCTTTACCCTCTTTGCAGCGGTGTAACACCCCTTCTACCCGTTGTAATCTCTACTTAAACATGGTGCTCAACTCCATATATTATTTCCCAGTGATCTATGGTTATCCTATGATGTTTTAGTAGATCCGTTTTGTCCTGTGGGTTAATCATGATCTTGGTTGGTATGATTGTACATTTTATTTATGGTGTTGTCCGACAGTGCCCTCCGTTCTTGCGCAAACGTGAGGGGGGCCCCGCTGTAGGGTGTTGCAATATGTTCATGGTTCGCTTATGGTGGGTTGCGAGAGTGACAGAAGCTTAAACCCGAGTAGGTAGGCTATGGCATATGGGATAAAGAGGACTTGATACTTAATGCTATGGTTGGGTTTCATGACCTTAATGATCTTTAGTAGTTGCGGATGCTTGCTAGAGTTTCAATCATAAGTGCATATGATCCAATTAGAGAAAGTATGTTAGCTCATGCCTCTCCCTCATATAGAATTGCAAGAATGATTAACGGTACTTGTTATCTTGGTTGGTATGATTGTATATTTTATCTATGGTGTTGTCCTACGGTGCCCTCCGTTCTCACGCAAACATGAGGGGCCCCCACTGTATGGTGTTGCAATATGTTCATGGTTCGCTTATGGTGGGTTGCGAGAGTGACAGAAGCTTAAACCTGAGTAGGTGGGCTATGGCATATGGGATACAGAGGACTTGATACTTAATGCTATGGTTGGGTTTCACGGCCTTAATGATCTTTAGTAGTTACGGATGCTTGCTAGAGTTCCAATAATAAGTGCATATGATCCAAGTAGAGAAAGTATGTTAGATCATGCCTCTCCCTCATATAGAATTGCAAGAATGATTAACGGTACTTGTTATCGATTGCCTAGGGACAAATAAATTTCTTGTTGACAAAAACCCTTTTACTAAACACCTAAATTTTATTATCTTGCAAAGTTCTCGTAGTTTTATTCTTGCAAAATAGTTCTAGCATCACTCCTACAAAATAGTTTCATACTTGTTTTGGGTAAAGCAAACGTCAAGTGTGCATAGAGTTGTATCGGTGGTTGATAGAACTTGAGGGAATATTTGTTCCGCCTTTAGCTCCTCGTTGGGTTCGACACTCTTATTTATCGAAGAAGGCTACAAACGATCCCCTATACTGTTGGGGAACGTAGTAATTTCAAAATTTTCCTACGCACACTCAAGATCATGGTGATGCATAGCAACGAGAGGGGAGAGTGTGTCCACGCACCCTTGTAGACCGAAAGCGGAAGCGTTAGCACAACGTGGTTGATGTAGTCGTAAGTCTTCACGATCCGACCAATCCAAGTACCGAACGTATGGCACCTCCGAGCTCAGCACACATTCAGCTCGATGACGTCCCACGAACTCTGATCCAGCAGAGCTTCACGGGAGAGTTCCGTCAGCACGACGGTGTGATGACGGTGATGATGTTGCTACCGACGCAGGGCTTCACCTAAGCACCGCTACGATATAACGAAGGTGGAATATGGTGGAGGGGGGCACCGCACACGGCTGGAATAGATCAACAGATCAACTTGTGTGTTCTAGGGTGCCCCTGCCCCGTATATAAAGGAGCAAGGGGGGAGGCGGCCGGCCAGGTGGAGGGCGTGCCAGGGGGGAGTCCTACTCCCACCGGGAGTAGGACTCCTCCTTTTCCTTGTTGTAGTAGGCGAGGGAAGGAAGGGAGAGAGGAGGAGAAGGAAAAAGGGGGGTGCCGCCCCCCTCCTTGTCCAATTCGGACTAGAGGGGGAGGGGGCGCGCGACTGCCCTTGCCGCCTCTCCTCTTCTCCCACTAAGGCCCATGAGGCCCAATTAACTCCCCCGGGGGTTCCGGTAACCCCCCGGCACTCCTATTTTTATTCGAAACCACTCGGAACACTTCCGATGTCTGAATATAGTCGTCCAATATATCGATCTTTACGTCTCGACCATTTCGAGACTCCTCGGCATGTCCGTGATCATATCTGGGACTCTAAACTACCTTCGGTACATCAAAACACAAAAACTCATAATACCGATCGTCACCAAACTTTAAGCGTGCGGACCCTACGGGTTCGAGAACTATGTAGACATGACCGAGACACATCTCCGGTCAATAACCAATAGCGGAACCTGGATGCTCATATTAGCTCCTACATATTTTACGAAGATCTTTATCGGTCAAACCACATAACAACATACGTTGTTCCCTTTGACATTGGTATGTTACTTGCCCGAGATTCGATCGTTGGTATCTCAATACCTAGTTCAATCTCGTTACCGGCAAGTCTCTTTACTCGTTCCGTAATGCATCATCCTACAACTAACTCATTAGTCACATTTCTTGCAAGGCTTATAGTGATGTGCATTACCGAGAGGGCCCAGAGATACCTCTCCGACAATCGGAGTGGCAAATCCTAATCTCGAAATACGCCAACTCAACAAGTACCTTCGGAGACACCTGTAGAGCACCTTTATAATCAACCAGTTACGTTTTGATGTTTGGTAGCACACAGAGTGTTCCTCCGGTAAATGGGAGTTGCATAATCGCATAGTCATAGGAACATGTAAGTCATGAAGAAAGCAATAGCAACATAGTAAACGATCAAGTGCTAAGCTAACGGAATGGGTCAAGTCAATCACATCATTCTCCTAATGATGTGATCCCGTTAATCAAATGACAACTCATGTCTATGGCTAGGAAACATAACCATCTTTGATTAACGAGCTAGTCAAGTAGAGGCATACTAGTGAGACTCTGTTTGTCTATGTATTCACACATGTATTATGTTTCCGGTTAATACAATTCTAGCATGAATAATAAACATTTATCATGATATAAGGAAATAAATAATAACTTTATTATTGCCTCTAGGACATATTTCCTTCATATACTTCTGGGTTATCACCTCTCTATGTATATCGGTCTGACCGATTCATTCCATTCGGTCATACCGAATTCATTGAGTTGATCTAGGTTTTAAATCTCGATGCAACCGATTTGAACAGTTCGGTCACACCGAGTTGCAGCAACCGCTTGCGATTCTGCATCTTGGTTCCACCGAGTCGTTCCATTCGGTCACACCGACATGGTCAGGATATATATACTCATGGGTCAAATTTTGGAAATTCCTCCGAAACCTTTCGCCCGCGCGTGTCCTGCTCTGCCGACTCAGGTCTCCGGATTGTCTCCTCATCGCCTGCGACCTCCCGCCACTGGTATCCGCCACCATCAACGGGAATCTTCACCACCGTTGCCGCCGTGGCGAGTTCACCGCCGAGTTAGGGTATGAACTCAGCCCCTATGTGCAATCTTTACCTCTGATTCCTGCACTTAGATCAATGCCCTGATTCTTACCACGTATGAGATCACTCTATCCTGCTAAAACTTCCTTTTGATTAGTTTTGATTCGAAAATTTATGGTTAGGTTTTCGCCGAACTCATCTCGGATCGACCGAGTTGTAGAAATCGGTCTCACCGATTTAGCCTAGGCCATTGCACTTGTAACTTTCGGTCTGACTGAAACTTGCAAATCGGTGTGACCGAGTTCAACTCTCACTGAAACCCTAGCAATCTTGGAGTCACCAAACTATGGCTCGGTCTAACCAATTCTACTAGTTCGGACTTCAATATTACTTAGGTGGCACCTAGTTCAAAAAATCAGTAGCTCCGAAATGCTTTCTGTGGAAAACTAAAACTAAGTTTTGACTCAATTGTTTTGCAAAATCTCTGCACTTTGTGATGCTCACCCACTCTATCTCAACTACATCTATTCACAGGGTCAGCCTTAAGTTTGTTGTGTCAGCAATGTCTGATCAGAGTGATAGCCAGAACAAGTCTGAGGAGCAAGTTGTAACGCCCGAATAATTATGCTACAGTAATCCTTGAGGTCAAGCTCATCATTTTGCCAAAACCGTGCTTAGTCCCTTTGATCAATTTCTCATTTGAAACTCCACCTGATTTCAAATTCAAATAATATGTGAAATTTAAAACTTCTCAAACAATAAAACTAAAATGTTCAAATTATTCTATAATTCCCCATGATCATTTTCATGTTGCAACCAACACCATTTGGATCACCAAATAATTCCTAGGAAATTAACAAGTGGTCCAACAACAAATAAAATGGCCTTTTCAAAATAAACCATTATTTACTTAACTCCAAACTGCCTCCAAACTTTGTGTGCTAGCTCCTAATAATACACAGTATTTATCTGTTGTTTTTCATAAATAACAACATTCTATTGGCAACTATTTAAAATATAACACAGGTGAAGTAAATAAAACAATATAAAAGACAAAGAAAATAGAAGGACCTAATCTACTGAGCATTGAGGCCCATATAGCAAAATGGAAGGCCGAGCCCACATCCCCCACTTGTCTCCCTCCTCTGGCTACAGGAGACCGGCAGGGGATCGTGGCGGCCATCCCATGGCGCCCCGATCTCGTGTCGACCATCCGGCGACGCCCTAATGTCCACAAGACCCCCTCCTCGACCCCCGAAACCATAGCCTCCGAAATTTCCCCTCTCCCTCTCGCGCTTCTCCTCTGGACCTCGTGCCCGAGCCGCTGTTGGCGCGCCATCACCGTCCCTGCAGCCACTGGCCTCCCCGGTGATACGTCTCCAACGCATCTACTTTTCCAAACACTTTTGCCCTTGTTTTGGACTCTAACTTGCATGATTTGAATGGAACTAACCCGGATTGACGATGTTTTCAGCAGAATTGCCATGGTATTATTTTTGTGCGGAAATAAAAGTTCTTAGAATGACCTAAAAATCAACGGAGAATATTTTTGGAATATATAAAATATACCGGCGAAAGAATCAAGGCCAGGGGAACCACACCCTGCCCACGAGGGTGGGGGCGCACCCCCCTACCTCGTGGGCCCCCTGGTGCTCCTCCGACCTCAACTCCAACTCTATATATTCGTGTTCGGGGAGAAAAAAATCAGAGAGAATGATTCATCACGTTTTACGATACGGAGCCGCAGCCCTAAACTCTCTTAGGAGGGCTGATCTGGAGTCCGTTCGGGGCTCCGGAGAGGGGAATCCGCTACCATCGCCATCATCAACCTTCCTCCATCACCAAGTTCATGATGCTCACCGCCGTGCGTGAGTAATTCCAGCGTAGGCTTGCTGGATGGTGATGGTTTGGATGAGATTTATCATGTAATCGAGTTAGTTTTTTTAGGGTTTGATCCCTAGTATCCACTATGTTCTGAGATTGATGTTGCTACGACTTTGCTATGCTTAATGCTTGTCACTAGGGCCCGAGTGCCATGATTTCAGATCTGAACCTATTCTGTTTTCATGAATATATGTGAGTTCTTGATCCTATCTTGCAAGTCTATAGTCACCTATTATGTGTTATGATCCGTTAACCCCTAAGTGACAATAATCGGGATACTTACCGGTGATGACCGTAGTTTGAAGAGTTCATGTATTCACTATGTATTAATGCTTTGGTCCAGTACTCTATTAAAAGGAGGCCTTAATATCCCTTAGTTTCCAATAGGTCCCCGCTGCCACGGGAGGGTAGGACAAAAGATGTCATGCAAGTTCTTTTCCATAAGCATGTATGACTATATTCGGAATACATGCCTACATTACATTGATGAACTGGAGCTAGTTCTGTGTTACCCTATGTTATAACTGTGGCATGATTGATCGCATCCGACATAATTATCCATCACTGATCCAATGCCTACGAGCTTTTCATATATTGTTCTTCGCTTATTTACTTTTCCGTTGCTATTGTTACAATCACTATAAAACCAAAAAAATTACTTTTGCCACCATTACCACTACTATCATATTACTTTGCTACTAAATACTTTGATGCAGATATTAAGTTTCCAGGTGTGGTTGAATTGACAACTCAGCTGCTAATACTTTAGAATATTCTTTGGCTCCCCTTGTGTCTAATCAATAAATTTGGGTTGAATACTCTACCCTCGAAAACTTTTGTGATCCCTTATACTTGTGGGTTATCAAGACTATTTTCTGGTGCCGTTGCCGGGGAGCATAGCTCTATTCTTTGAGTCACTTGGTATTTATATCTGCTTATCATTATGAAGAACTTGAAAAATCAAAGAACCAAGATTTTTCCCTCAACTACGAGGGGAGGTAAGGAACTGCCATCTAGCTCTGCACTTGATTCACCTTCTATTTTGAGTAAACTTGCGACACCTACACATGCTATTGATTCTGATAGGTCGCATGTTATTGATGATGCCACTTCTGCTTTGCATGATACTTATGATGAAACTACTTCTATGCTTGATACTACTGTGCCACTAGGTGAATTTCTTGATGAACAACTTGCTAGGGCTAGAGAGAATGAAATTATTGAAACTGATAATATTGATGAAAGTGATGATGAAGATTCTCCCCCTAGATATGAATTGCCCGTTGTGCCAGAGGGTTATGTTATGGATGAAGAAACTTCTAGAGACTTCTTAGCTTGCAATGATAGATTTGATCTTAATAAATTATTAGGTAAGCTTAAAGAAAGGTCCTTGAATGCTAAAAAAATCACTAGCCAGCTCAAACCCGAGTTCTTGCTCATCTTGCTGCCATTTTCGATCTCCTTGCTCAAAGCTCCATTCACAAAACTGCTTTGGGGGGTTGTTCTTCGGTATGTGACTCCTCCAATGGTCCAATTAGTTTTTGTTCTAGTGCTTTATTTATTGAGAATTTTTACTGCTTAGGTGACCCTGTTTTTGATCGTGCATGTCAAATTTATGTGGTCAAAAGTAGTTTTAATGCATGATATGGCCTCTAGGCACTTGTAGGAGTAGTTGTTATCAATTTTGTTGAGTTTGGTTCACTTTTATTTTAAGTTACTAAAAATTTCAGAAAAAGATGAAGATATGTTTGAGGGGCTCATCGAGCCGAAGCTCGAAGGATAAGCAAAGTGAAGAGAACAAGAAGCCCAAGTATAATCTCCCTCGTACTGCGGAGGTTCGGCCATGTGAATGGCCTTGTGATGAGTTCTTGAAAGAGGCTGGTATTTATGAAGATATTTATCAATTGGCTGAGAATGCAGGCCTCACCGCCTTCCTCCACGAGCAGCGTGATCAGTATCTCTTACCCACCAATATCTTTGTGCAAAATTTTCATTTCCATGCTAGGAGATCACCACCTTCGGTGGAATTTTATTTATATGATGAGCATAAGGAGATGTCACTTTATGATTTTTGCCGGGTCTGTTTGATACCCTTTGAGGGCAGCATAGAGGAACCACATCGTAATGATGTGGAGGGATTTATTGATATGATTGTTGTAGGGGAAACAAGGAAAGTTTCTGATGCAAGAATCACTAGCATACATTTTCCTGTTCTATGTTACTTCGCAATATTTGCTAGTAGATGCTTAATTGGTCGCGGGAACTGTGGAAACCTTAGTGCTCCTGATATTGTTATTTTGCGCCATGCCTTGTTTCATGATACTAGTTTTAGTTTAGGCGCTATTGTTGCTAAACGGTTAAATCTGAACCATACTAAGGGCCCCGTCCTCGGAGGCATCTTTGCCTCGTGCCTTGCTGCACACTTTAACATACCTATGAGGCATTATGAGAAAGAGGAAAAGTTGTTGCCTCCTATTGTTCTAGGTTATAAGAGTATGGTAGCACATGATTTTATTATTAGGGATAAGAATAAGACACTCAAATATAAATTGATATTTAACAAAAAATATTGTGAGTTTATTACCTTGCCTGCGCCCTCTTTGTTCAACATATTTTCAGGCATGTACCTTGTTCTGCCGGAGGCCATTCATGCCTACCGGAGCTAGATGTCGGCTGCAGAGCCGGAGCCACCATCTGATCCTCACCGTCAGTCTGTTTATCAGTGGAATCCGGAGGAGATCGCCAACCAGTGGCAGCCTGAGGATCCTCCTCAGTACGACCCCAGCTACAACTTTGATCCATGGACATAGACCAACTTAGGCCAAAAGCCTAAGCTTGGGGGAGTACATATTCCTCACCGACCTTACAATTATGTTCACACACTCATTCTAATTGTCGGTGCTCATAATTTTTCATTGTATCATCCATGCTAGTTTATTTTCATTTTCTTGCTTTCTTCTTGTGTGTTTGAAAAACCTTAAGAAAAACCAAAAAAATTAGTTGTAGCTTTTAGCTAGTTTACTTTCCATGCCTGTAGTAGTGGTAATTAAAAACAAAACCCAAAAAGATTTATGGTTCTTCTTTTGCTTGTTGGGAGCTTTCCCGTGTAAATAGTATTGTTTCTTTTCTTTTTTCTTGGGGGTCGAGAGGAGAAGACCTTAATGAAAATGTTGAGTGGCTCTCATATGCATTATTGTTGATCTAACAAAGAGCCCATATTGCCTTGTCTTCTCCCTTGAATTGAATGCTTGCAGATTCCAGCTTAGTCCAATGCACGTGCACTATTATTATTATCCACACTATTCGGTCGTGCAAGTGAAAGGCAATAATGACGATATATGATGAACTGATTGAGATGAGAAAAGCTGGTATGAACTCGACCTCTCTTGCTTTTGTAAATATGATTAGTCCATCGTTCCTGATTCAGCCTATTGTGAATGAAACATGTTTGCAATGACAATTAGAGATTATAGTTGCTTATGCCATGCTTAATTTGCTAGGAGTTTATAATGTTTTACCTTGCATGCCAACATGCTATTAAAATGGTTGTGATGTGGTATGATAGGGTGGTATCCTCCTATGAACGATTCGAGTGGCTTGACTTGGCACATGTTCACGCATGTAGTTGAAACAAAATCAACATAGCCTCTACGATATTTATGTTCATGGTGAATTATATCCTAGTCATGCTTGCATTCAGTGTTGATTAATTTTAATGCATGTTCATGATTGTTGTCGCTCTCTAGCTGGTCGCTTCATAGTCTCTTTCTAGCCTTCACTTGTTCTAAGCGGGAATACTGCTTGTGCATCCAATTCCATAAACCCCAAAGTTATTCCATATGAGTCCACCATACCTTCCTATATACGGTATCTACCTGTCGTTCCAAGTAAATTTGTATGTGCCAAACTCTAAACCTTCAAATAAACATTCTGTTTTGTATGCTCGAATAGCTCATGTATCAACTAGGGTTGTCTGTATCTTCCATTCTAGGCGGGTTATTCTCAAGAGGAGTGGACTCCGCTCCTCACTTACGAGAAAATGGCTGGTCACCGGGATGCCTAGTCCCATGCTCAAACCAAATCAAAATAATTGCAAACAAAACTCCCCTGGGATTGTTGTTAGTTGGAGGCACCCGTTGTTTCGGGCAAGCCATGGATTATGCTTGTTGGTGGTGGGGGAGTATAAACTTTACCATTCTGCTTGGGAACCACCTATAATATGTGTAGCATGGAAGATATCGAGATATCTCAGTTGTTATGTTGACAATGAAAGTATACCGCTCAAAATATTATTCATCTCTATTTCAAAATCGAGCTATGGCACCTCTACAAATCCCTGCTTCCCTCTGCGAAGGGCTTATCTATTTACTTTTATGTTGAGTCATCATCCTCTTATTAAAAGGCACCAGTTGGAGAGCACTGCTTTCATTTGCATGTATTATTGTTAGTTTACATTGAGTATGACTTGACTAGATCTCTTTTACCATTAATTACAATGTCTAGTCAGTCCTTGATCTTTAAAGGTGCTCTGCATTTATGTTTTGCGGTCTCAGAAAGGGCTAGCGAGATACCATCTTGTTATATCATATTATGATTGTTTTGAGAAAGTGTTGTCATCCGAGATTTATTATTATTGCTCGCTAGTTGATAATGCCATTGATATGAGTAAACATGAGACCTAAATGTTATTGTGAATATGGTTAGTTCATAATCTTTGCTGAAAACTTGAATGTTGGCTTTACATATTTACAATAACAAGAGCAAACAGAGTTTGTAAAAGTTTTTCTTTATCACTTTCAGTTTATCAACTGAATTGCTTGAGGACAAGCAAAGGTTTAAGCTTGGGGGAGTTGATACGTCTCCAACGTATCTACTTTTCCAAACACATTTGCCCTTGTTTTGGACTCTAACTTGCATGATTTGAATGGAACTAACCCGGACTGACGTTGTTTTCAGCAGAATTGCCATGGTGTTATTTTTGTGCAGAAATAAAAGTTCTTGGAATGACCTAAAAGTCAACGGAGAATATTTTTGGAATATATAAAAATACCGGCAAATGAATCAAGGCTAGGGGCCCACACCTTGTCCACGAGGGTGGGGGCGCGCCTACCCCCCTGGGCGTGCCCCCTGCCTCGTGGGCCCCCTGGTGCTCCTCCGACCTAAACTCCAACTCTATCTATTTGTGTTTGGGGAGAAAAATATCAGAGAGAAGGATTCATCGCATTTTACGATACGGAGCCGCCGCCAAGCCCTAAACTCTCTCAGGAGGGCTGATCTGGAGTCCGTTCGGGGCTCCAGAGAGGGGAATCCGTCACCATCATCATCATCAACCTTCCTCCATCACCAATTTCATGATGCTCACCGCCGTGTGTGAGTAATTCCATCGTAGGCTTGCTAGACGGTGATGGGTTGGATGAGATTTATCATGTAAACGAGTTAGTTTTGTTAGGGTTTGATCCCTAGTATCCACTATGTTCTGAGATTGATGTTGCTATGACTTTGCTATGATTAATGCTTGTCACTAGGGCCCGAGTGCCATGATTTCAGATCTGAACCTATTATGTTTTCATGAATATATGTGAGTTCTTGATCCTATCTTGCAAGTCTATAGTCACCTATTATGTGTTATGATCTGTTAACCCCCAAATGACAATAATCGGGATACTTACCGATGATGACCGTAGTTTGAGGAGTTCATGTATTCACTATGTGTTAATGCTTTGGTGCGGTACTCTATTAAAAGGAGGCCTTAATATCCCTTAGTTTCCAATAGGACCCCGCTGCCATGGGAGGATAGGACAAAATATGTCATGCAAGTTCTTTTCCATAAGCATGCATCACTATATTCGGAATACATGCCTACATTACATTGATGAACTGGAGCTAGTTCTTTGTCACCCTATGTTATAACTGTTGCATGATTGATCCCATCCGACATAATTATCCATCACTGATCCAATGCCTACGAGCTTTTCATATATTGTTCTTCGCTTATTTACTTTTCTATTGCTACTATTACAATCACTATAAAACCAATAATATTACTTTTGCCACTGTTAGCACTACTATCATATTACTTTGCTACTAAACACTTTGCTGCAGATATTAAGTTTCCAGGTGTGGTTGAATTGACAACTCATCTGCTAATACTTGAGAATATTCTATGGCTCCCCTTGTGTCGAATCAATAAATTTGGGTTGAATGATCTACCCTCGAAAACTATTGCGATCCCCTATACTTGTGGGTTATCACCCGACGACCGGGAGGTCATCTAGGGACTTCCTCGTCGACGACTCCATCACCCCCATGCATCTGTTCGACCGGAGCCGCACTATACGCTCGGGATCGAGCTGATTTTCTGCCACGGCCGTCGTCTCTTGTCGCCGAGCTCGTCGCATCCGGTCACCCCCGCGCCTCCAATCCACATCTACGAGCTTCGCAGTGAGCTCCACGGCTGATTCCACCCCTTTCCCCTTAGATCCGTGCCTCGTTACGTCGTTGTATGCCGTGTCCCGAGCTCCCGAGTATGTGTGCGCTCATCCGCGGCCTCTTGCTGTGACTGGCTCCCCGTGGTCATGCTCGCGCGCCCTGGACACTCCCTGCGCCCGCACACGTGACCCCTCACGCCCGCCTGCAGCCACCTCCGCCTGACCTCGCTGCCGCTGCATCAAGCTACTGCGCCGCTGCAGCTGCTACGACTTCTTCTTCTGCTGCTGCTCCCCTCGTATGTGCACGCCCGCAGCTGTCGACTGTTGTCGCTGCTTGTTGCTGTCCTGTGTTGCGCACTGCTGCTATTGCCCTTGCACTACTCCTCCTCATGCCTCCGCTGCTCGGCTATTGCCGCTTGCTGCTGGTGGTACTTGGCCATGGCCGCCAACACCCCATGTGTGTGCTTGTGCGTGAGCACAACCACACAATGACTGGCTAGAGCCACTCCTATATGGGGCCGGGCCTAATTAGATTAGGAGCTAAATACTAAATGTCATCCTACTACTAATGGTCACTGACGTCGGGCCCTGCTCCCTGAAGAAAATAATTAAAATCATCTAATTGAAGGAAAGTCAATGGCACACGGGACCCACGGGCACTGTTTATATGTGGACCGGTCAACCTTTCACTGGATCAACACAACCCCACTAGCCCCACTGTCATACAGACAAGCTGAAGTAGCACTAGGTGACAAAGTATACTATGCTTTTAATTCAAATTAATATAATTTCTGAAAATCATTTAAACTTCAGAAAATCATATAGAATATTCCGTAACTCGGATGAAAATACTTTGTACATGAAAGTTGCTTAGAAAAATGAGGCGAATCCGAATACGCATTCCGTTCGTCTGCCACAAGTCCCTAGAATAGCGAACCTGCAACCTTCCCCTCCATTCTGTCTGTCTAAAAACCCGAAACACCAGGAATACTTTCCCGGATGTTTCCCCAATCGCCGGTATGGCCTACTGCTGCGTTAGGTCACCCCTAACACCGCGTATTGCCATGTTATGCTTTGTGTTGCTTTGATTGCCCTATTATTTATTTGTGTTCCCCCTCCATACTTCTTTCCGGTAGACCTCGAGACCGCCGCTGATACCCCTATGATCGACTACATCGACGACGACCCCTCCTTCTTGCTAGAGCAACCAGGCAAGCCCCCCCCCCTTGATCAACCCGATATCGCCTATTCTTCTCTCTACTGCTTGCATTACTGTAGTGTAGCATGTTACTGCTTTCGGTTAATCCTATTCTGATGCATAGCCTGTCTTTGCTACTACTGTTGTTACCTTTACCCGCAATCCTAATTGCTTAGTATAGGATGCTAGTTTATCATCAGTGGCCCTACATTCTTGTCCGTGTGCCATGCTATACTATCGGGTCATGATCACTCGGGAGGTGATCACGGGTATATAATTATATACCTTATACATGATACATGTGGGGACTAAAGTCGGGTCGGCTCATAGAGTACCCGCGAGTGATTCCGATGTGGGAGCTGAAAGGACAGGTGGCTCCATCCAGGCAGTGGTGGGCCTGAGTTCCCAACGTCCCCGACTGTTACTTTGTGGCAGAGCGACAGAGCAGGTTAAGACCACCTAGGAGAGAGGTGGGTCTGGCCCTTGTCGGCATCCACGGTTACTTCAAAATAACATGCTTAACGAGATCTTGGTATTTGATCTGATTCTGGCCACTGGCCTATGCACACTAACCAACTACGTTGGAACAGTTATGGGCACTCGATGTCGTGGTATCAGCCGAAGCCTTCTTGACGTCAGCGACTGAGCGGCGCGCGCCGGATTGGACTGGAACGCCTGCTCTTGTATTAGGAAGGCTAGGTCTGCTTCCGGCCGCCCTCGCAACGTGCAGGTGTGCAATGGGTGATGGGCCCAGACCACTGCACCTTAGGATTTAGACCAACGTGCTAACTCTCTGTTGTGCCTAGCTAGGGCTACGACGTGTTGATCTTTTGAGGCCAGGCATGACCCAGGAAAGTGTGTCCGGCCAAAGGGGATCAAGCGTGTTGGGAAATGTGGCGCACCCCTGCAGGGAAGTTTATGTATTCGTATAGCAGTGTCCCTCGGTAAAAGGCCGACCTGGAGTTGTACCTTGACCTTATGGCAACTAGAACCGGATACTTAATAAAATACACCCTTACAAGTGCTAGATACAACCCGGTGATCGCACTCTCACAGGGCGGCAAGGGGAGGATCGCCGGATAGGATTATGCTATGCGATGATACTTGGTTAACTTACCATGTACTTTCTTCTCCTCCTTCACGATGGAGGCTGCTAGAAGCGTGGTCTTCGATAGGATTAGCTATCCTCCTCTTATTTTTGCGTTCTGCAGTTCAGTCCACATATACTACCCCTTTCATTGATACCAATGCATATGTAGTGTAGCTCCTTGCTTGCGAGTACTTTGGATGAGTACTCACGGTTGCTTTGCTCCCCCTTTTTCCCCTTTCTATACCGGTTATTGCGATCATATGATGGGTTCCGGGAGCCAGAGGATCCCAAGGATGATTCTACGTGGAGTTCAACTTCGAGGAGTAGTTAGGAGGTCCCAGGCAGGAGGCCTTGCCTTTTTGATCGTTGCTACTTTTGTGCCAGCCTTCTTAAGGCAAACTTGTTTACTTATGTCTGTACTCAGATATTGTTGCTTCCGCTGACTCGTCTATGATCAAGCTCTTGTATTCGAGCCCTCGAGGCCTCTGGCTTGTAATATGATGCTTGTATGACTTATTTTATTTGTAGAGTTGTGTTGTGATATCTTCCCATGAGTCCCTGATCTTGATCGTACACGTTTGCATGTATGATTAGTGTACGATTGAATCGGGGTGTCACAAGTTGGTATCAGAGCTGACTGCCTGTAGGAATCCCCCTTCCACACTCCTTGCCTGAAGTCGAGTCTAGACAAGTGCAAAAGTTTTTCTAACATGGTTGTGTGTCTTACGGGCCCATGTCGCCATTTGGGTGGTATTAGGATCTTTTACTCCCCGATCTTTACTCTGGGACTCTAATCTCTCTTATGTTCGGGTTAAATGATTTTACTAACTCTGACTCTAGGTTCTCATAATTACTTCTTCCCGGAGAGCCCCTCACTCCAGATGATTACTTGGTGCACTAGAAGATTTGGAAGTTACTCTCCGATGTTCCCTCGGTACTTTGTGCCATCGCTTTTGCAATTCCTTACCATCGACAAACCCCAATGGATAACCAAGTGCACTTTACATTCATACAATCATTCCTCGTCGATCTTGCTATTACAAGATACCCCAAAATTCTCTCTATTGTTCCGAGTATACTTTATGCCTACTACCTTACAGTTCTTTGCCACATGAATACCCCTACGGATAATTCCTTGCACTTATCGAGCATCCGCTCATTCCCAGCTGTTCATGTGTTTCGTAAAAGTCTTTGAAATACCATTCGATCTTTCGAAAATCCTGAGCAGCCTATTGCTCTTGAAATTATTGCTTGCTTGCATTATGGTTAATCCCATAAGTCTTAATCTTATTGGCATCCCTTGTCATTTTCATTTTGAGTCTGTTGATTCAATATGTTACTAATGCGCGCAATCCTCAATCAGATCCTAGAATTCATCCTTCTGGCTCAGACGTCATTTTAAACATGAGCCGGATCTCGACCAATCAAATTGTCGTCGATTGTACCCCTAAGCTTACTCAACTTATCCATCCTTAATTAGAGTGTTTGCTTTTGATCCCTTGATTTGGAAATCATAATTCCTTTACAATTGAGCTTTGAATTAGTCAGTTGTTTCTATAATCTAATGTCTTTGCTTTGCTTTCCTCCTTTGGTTGTGTGCCGATGCTCACATCAGTTTTGTTATGGACCGTCAGATCCATTGTTGAATTTATCATCCAACAGTGTCCTTCGTTTACAAAAACCTCGAGAAGTTATTTCCCTAATACATAATGCCTTTGGTAAATTGTATCCTCTGCTTTGTCAACCATGCTCTACTTTTGAGCTTGTGTTATTTACTCCTGAAGTTTGTGGTATATGTTTCTACGATGCCCCGATGGGTTGAACCTATGCCTTCCTTAATCTATGTGAACTCGTAAGATTTCATGGTTCATACTTATCTGATATTGCACCATGTAAAACTTTCAACAACTAATGTCATTTTCGAAAAGCGAGAGGTAAATGGAAGGTTATACATTGAAGAAGTGGGAGTCGACCTTGAACTTGTGTTCATGCCCATGGACACAATGTAGATCCTATCATGGAAGCTTCTTGTAATAGTAACTATTTCCTTGATATATAATATAATTTGGTATCTGTGAATTGATCCTTTGCAATCGTTGTTCCGACCATGTTCTCCTTTGAATACCATTTCTCGTGCAAGTTTAAGCACTTGTCTTCTGTAGAGCAATACCCCAGCCCAACCTCTACTTTGATCTATCGTCAAGTATTAACCCCCTGGTATCTTGAGATTATCACAAAACTGCAAAAATTCTTATGAGTTCTTCATCAAGTACTACATTCTCACTAATTCCAATTTTTTCACACGCTCTAAGTTACTAAATACTCAAAGACACCGATAACTGAATCGAGTCCGCACCGCGATTAAACAACTCTTGGTAACCTTCATTACTTACGAGTTTGAACTCGATCACATCATTCCTAGCCTGCTCGGATATATCAGTATCATGCTGACTTTAACTGTGCTACCTGGTCCGTAATCCCATAGCACAACTTTAGACGATGAGCTAAGCTTACATCTATCTTCCTCGTCATATCATTTCGCCTTGAACAACAAGCTTGATTTTGAGTTTGTGTCATACCCGTGGTTCCAATAACCTTGCGCTTTGTCATTCCTTTGACTTGATGTCATCACCGATCGATTACATCTTCATGAAATCTCTTGACAAATGTGTTGTGATGATCATCAACATTCTAAGCTCTTCTAGGATATAAATCAACTTCATGATGAGAAATACCATCCCTGCCCCTCGATGATTTGTGTTATCATCGACAACATTATTGCCTTCCTCCAACACAAAATTGTTCATGTTATGGAACTCCTTACTATCCAGCTTATATTAGGTTCTACCTTCAAGTATTACTGTCTCTTATGCCAAGGATGTTGTGAGGATTACTCCACCTCTTAAGGACTCTTGGCATAGTGATACTTCTCACCATCACCATTCTTTCTTGGTCCCCATGTTGATGTAAACTAGGATACCAACAAGTGAATGGTGCAGCTTGGATTTTGTACTTCTAGCAACCCTCTTGCCTTGAAGTGAATGGTCGGTAGTTTCATTCTTAGACTTTTGGTTACTGAATCACCATTCTAACATTGACTGTGCTACTTGGCCCATACGGGTGCACCTTTCAACCAATGTTTAATTTTGTATGATTTACTTGAGCATACTTCATTGTATCATTTGATCTGACAAATGTTATCTCTTTGTCCACACAATTGTGGAAATAAAGATTTTTGTAAATCTTGATGAATTGTTGTTGAGTCCATCAACCACCTCATCATTCTCTTCTTGGTTTAATGATGAACTCATGTTTCGGAACTCGCTTCCATAGTTCATTTCCCGAGAATCTTACAATGTCATCCCGGCAATTTGTGTTGCATCTTTTCTTCCAAGGCATCCTGAGTCTAAGGTATCCTGACACCAAGCAAAACTGAATCTTGGTCAGATATGATGGTTGGAACATCTTCCAAAAGCCATAACATTGGTCTTTGTATAGCCCAGTAAGGTGATGTCATGCCTAGCACCCCTGGCTGGAGGACCTAATGTTTTTGTTTCCTTTTTAGCAAGGTTAACCATTCTTCCATGAGGAAATGGAATGACTTGCTTTATAAGTTGTTCCTGATGAATCCTTTGTGTATCCAAAGTCCGACCTTTGCTTGAAGACCATGTCAATGCTATCTCAAAGCATGTTTGTGGTACTCCGATCTTTAATAAGAACAGTTGAAGCACAATGCTAAATTTTCTTTATCAATTATCCAAACACCGTTGTATGGGTAATGTCATGAAATTTCTCTCCCCTTTCCTAAAAGGGTTTTCTACAATTATATCCTGTCATAGATACCATGCTATGCTTGTCCTTAGGAAGGATATACCCCTGAATTATGTGTTTAAACACATTTTCCTTTCCATTGTCCTGTTTAATCCGATAATCGTATTTTCCTTTCCATTGTTTGGTTTAAACTTTCTTGTGATCTACATGATCTAAGCAGTAATACTCTCCTGCTTATGTAAACGCCTCGGTGTACATTCTGTCAGTAAGACCCTGTTATTATTGTTGATGACTTTCCGGTAACCACCGATGGACGAGAACTTTGCCTATTGGTCTGCCTCATTCAACGAGCAGGAAAATGGTTCTCTTCCTCCCTCGGCCTTGGTATCGATGTTGTTGCCGACATAACTGACAGGCTATCCTCTGACATGCCTTGCTTAAATGATCGTGTAAGATGTCATCGCCTTCCTACTTTTAACCCACATGGTGGACCCATAACCCATAGTTCCACAAGATTGAAACCTGACTCTCCTGTACACCCCGTGTTTCCAAGGTTGTTCCTCGTGCGTGGCCCCGTATGTAATTCACGAGCCATCTTCCGAGAGATCATCAATTCTGGAACCAGACACAATACTTATTCCCGTTGCTTTGAACCCCCTTCCACGCCTTGTTTTAGGCATCAGACGATTGCCTGCCCGCTTGAAACTTCCCATGATACCCCTTACTTTACTCTCGATATTTTCTTAAGTTTCAATTCGAGAGTTACTTTTTGCCACCTTCCCCGATGTTAGCTACCAGATAGTCAACCTTGTAGGTCTGTCCTCCTGGAATAACTCCCCCTCATTCTACCGTAAGTACGATGGAGATCCTGAAGATAAGATGTCGGCTTCATCATGATGACCTGGAGTAGAGAAGTAAAGACATCAACGAGAAGAGTCAACCTCTTTGAGAAGAGCAACCAAGACCGAGAAGATTCGTTAGAATTTCGTAACCGGATCTTTCCCCACTTACTTCACCTCTTAAAAGGACGAGATTTCTTGTAGTAGAGGAGAATTGTAATGCCTGGATAATTATGCTACAATAATCCTTGAGGTCAAGCTAATCATTTTGCAAAAACTGTGCTTAGTCACTTTGATCAATTTCTCATTTGAAACTCCACCTGATTTCAAATTCAAATAATATGTGAAATTTAAAACTTCTCAAACAATAAAACTAAAATGTTCAAATTATTTTATAATTCCCCTTGATCATTTTCGTGTTGCTACCAACATCATTTGAATCACCAACTAATTCCTAGGAAATTAACATGTGGTCCAACAACAAATAAAATGACCTTTTCAAAATAAACCATTATTTACTTAACTCCAAACTGCCTCCAAACTTTGTGTGCTAGCTCCTAATAATACACAGTATTTATGTGTCACTTTTCATAAATAACAACATTATTTTGGCAACTATTTAAATTATAAAACAGGTGAAGTAAATAAAACAGTATAAAAAAACAAAGAAAAGAGAAGGACCTAATCTACTGAGCATTGAGGCCCATATAGCAAAATGGAAGGCCCAGCCCACATCCCCCACTTGTCTCCCTCCTCTGGCTACAGGAGACCGGCAGGGGATCGTGCCGGCCATCCCATGGCGCCCCGTCGTGTCGACCATCCGGCGACGCCCTAACGTCCACAAGACCCCCTCCTCGACCCCCAAAACCCTAGCCTCTGAAATTTCCCCTCTCCCTCTCGCGCTTCTCCTCTGGACCTCGTGCCCGAGCCGCCGTCGGCGCGCCATCGTCGTCCCTGCGGCCACTGGCCTCCCCGGCGATTGGGAGATCGTCTAGGGACTTCCTCGTCGATGACTCCATCACCCTCGTGCATCCGTTCGACCGGAGCCGCACTGTACGCTCGGGATCGAGCTGATTTTCCGCCACGGTCGTCATCTCTCGTCGCTGAGCTCGTTGCATCCGGTCGCCCTCGTGCATCCAATCCACATCTACGAGCTTCGTGGTGAGCTCCACGGCCGATTCCACCCCTTTCCCCCTTCGATTCGTGCCTCGTTACGTCGTTGTATGCCGTGTCTCGAGCTCCTAAGTAGGCGTGCGCTCACCCCTGCCTCTTGCTGCGACCGGCTCCTCGTGGCTGTGCTCGCGTGCCCTGGCCACTCCCTGCGTGACCCCGCGCGCCCGCCTACAGCCACCTCCGCCCGCCCACGCCTAACCTTGCTGCCGCTGCATCATGCTACTGTGCCGCCGCCACTACTATGACTTCTTCTGCTGCTGTTCCCCTCGTATGCGCGTGCCCGCAACCGTCGACTACTGTCGCTGCTTGTTGATGTCCTGTGTTGCGCACTGCTGTTGTTTCCCTTGCGCTGCTGCTCCTCATGCCGCCATTGCTCAGCTATTGCCGCTTGCTGTTGCTGGTACTTGGCCATGGCTCCCAACGCCCCATGTGTGTGCTTGTGCGTGAACACAACCACACAATGGATGGCTAGAGCCACTCCTATATGGGGCCGGGCCTAATTATATTAGGAGCTAAATACTAAATCTCATCCTACTACTAATGGTCACTGACGTCGGGCCCTGCTCCTTGAAGAAAATAATGAAAATCATCTAATTGAAGGAAAGTCAATGACACACGGGACCTACGGGCACTATTTATATGTGGACCGATCAACCTTTCACTGGATCAACACAACCCCACTGGCCCCACTGTCATACAAACAAGCTGAAGTAGCACTAGGTGAGAAAGTATATTCTTCTTTTAATTCAAATTAATATAATTTTATAAAATCATTTAAACTTTAGAAAATCATATAGAATAATCCGTAACTCAGATAAAAATACTTTGTACATGAAAGTTGCTCAGAAAAACGAGGCGAATCTGAATACGCATTTCGTTCGTCTGCCACACGTCCCTAACATAGCAAACATGCAAACTTCCCCCTCCAGTCCGTTTGCCCGCAAAACCCAAAACACCGGGAATACTTTCCCGGATGTTTCCCCCTTCGCCGGTATCACCTTCTGCTACGTTAGGTCACCCCTAACACCGCGTATTGCCATGTTATGCTTTGTGTTGCTTTGATTGCTCTATTATTTATTTGTGTTCCCCCTTTGTACTTCTTTCCGATAGACCTCGAGACCGTCGTCGATACCCCTATGATCGACTACATCGACGACGACCCCTCCTTCTTGCCAAAGCAACCAGGCAAGCCCCCCCCCTTGATCAAGCCGATATAGCCTATTCTTCTCTCTAGTGCTTGCATTACAGTAGTGTAGCATGTTACTGCTTTTGGTTAATCCTATTCTGATGCATAGTCTGTCTTTGCTACTACTGTTGTTACCTTTACCCGCAATCCTAATTTCTTAGTATAGGATGCTAGTTTATCATCAGTGGCCCTACATTCTTGTCCGTCTGCCATGCTATACTATCGGGCTGTGATCACTCGGGAGGTGATCCCGGGTATATAATTATATACCTTATACATGATACATGTGGGGACTAAAGTCGGGTTGGCTCGTAGAGTACCCGCAAGTGATTCTGATGTGGGAGCTGAAAGGACAGGTTGCTCCATCCATGTAGTGGTGGGCCTGAGTTCCCGACGGCCCCGACTGTTACTTTGTGGCGGAGCGACAGGGCAGGTTGAGACCACCTAGGAGAGAGGTGGGTCTAGCCCTGGTCGGCGCCCATAGTTACTTCAAAATAACACGCTTAACGAGATCTTGGTATTTGATCTGAGTCTGGCCACTGGCCTATACGCACTAACCAACTACGCGGGAACAGTTATGGGCACTCGACGTCACGGTACAGCTGAAGCCTTCTTTACGTCAGCGATTGAGCGGCGCGCGCTGGATTGGACTGGAACGCCTGCTCTTGTATTAGGGAGGCTAGGTCTGCTTTCGGCCGCCCTCACAACATGCAGGTGTGCAATGGGCGATGGGCCCAGACCGCTGCGCCTTAGGATTTAGACCAGCGTGTTAACCTCTCTGTTGTGCCTAGGTAGGGTTTGTGACGTGTTGATCTTCCGAGGCCGGGCATGACCCAGGAAAGTGTGTCCGGCCAAAGGGGATCGAGCGTGTTGGGAAATGTGGTGCACCCCTGCAAGGAAGTTTATCTATTCAAATAGCCGTGTCCCTCGGTAAAAGGATGACCCGGAGTTGTACCTTGACCTTATGACAACTAGAACCGGATACTTAATAAAATACACCCTTCCAAGTGCCAGATACAACCCGGTGATCGCTCTCTCATAGGGCGACGAGGGGAGAATCGCCGGGTAGGATTATGCTATGCGATGATACTTGGTTAACTTACCATCTACTCTCTTCTCCTGCTTCAAGATGGAGGCTGCCAGAAGCGTGGTCTTCGATAGGACTAGCTATCTTCCTCTTATTCTCGCATTCTGCAGTTCAGTCCACATATACTACCCCTTTCATTGATACCAATGCATATGTAGTGTAGCTCCTTGCTTGCGAGTACTTTGGATGAATACTCACGGTTGCTTTGCTCCCCCCTTTTCCCCTTTCTATACCCGGTTATTGCGATCATATGATGGATTCCAGGAGCCAGAGGATCCCGAGGATGATTCTACGTGGAGTTCGACTTCGAGGAGTAGTTAGGAGGTCCCAAGCAGGAGGCCTTGCCTTTTCGATCGTTGCTACTTTTTTGCTTGCCTTCTTAAGGCAAACTTGTTTACTTATGTCTATACTCAGATATTGTTGCTTCCAATGACTCGTCTATGACCGAGCTCTTGTATTCGAGCCCTCGAGGCCCCTGTCTTGTAATATGATGCTTGTATAACTTATTTTATTTGTAGAGTTGTGTTGTGATATCTTCCCGTGAGTCCCTGATCTTGATCGTACACGTTTGCGTGTATGATTAGTGTATGATTGAATCGGGGGCTTCACACAAGTAAACTTGAGTGAGGGCACTAGTCCCTCTGAAAACTATGACGATGGAAGCAGAAGCACCCCAAGCAACCTGCCAAAAGCAGCTACCGGGACAAGGAGAAAGAGAAACTCCGACTCTGAGGATGAAGATGTTGGGGAACGTATTAATAATTCAAAATCTTCCTACGTGTCACCAAGATCAATCTAGGAGATGCTAGCAACGAGAGAGAGAGAGAGAGAGAGAGAGAGCATCTTCATACCCTTGAAGATCACTAAGCGGAAGCGTTACAAGAACGCGGTTGATGGAGCCGTACTCGCAGTGATTCAAATTGCGGAAAATCCGATCCAAGCGCCGAACGGACGGCGCCTCTGCGTTCAACACATGTACAACCTGGGGACATCTCCTCCTTCTTGATCCAGCAACGGGAGAGGAGAAAATGAGGGAGAACTTTGGCAGCACGACGACGTGGTGGCAGTGGAGCTCGTGGTTCTCCGGCAGGGCTTCGCCAAGCAATGTGGAGGAGGAAGAGGTGTTGGAGGGGGAGGGCTGTGCCAGGGGAAGGGGTGCGGCTTCCCTCTCTCTCCCTCACTATATATAGGGCGAAGGGGGGAGGAGGCGGCCTAGGGTTTCCCTAGGGGAGGGGCGGCGGCCACAGGGGAAACCCTAGATGGGTTTGGGCGCCCCCACCCCTAGGAAACTTGCCCCCCAAGCCGGGAGGGGCATCTGCCCTAAGGGAGGCGCCCCCACCTCTCCACGTTATGTGAGATGGGTTGGGAGGGGCGCACAGCCCCTTAGTGGGCTGGTGTGCCCCCTCCCATTGGCACATAAGGCCCCCAACGCTTGTCGGGGCCTCCGAAACTCCTTTCGGTCACGTTGGTCGTCACCCAATACTCCCAGAACAATTCCGGACTCCAATACCCTTCGTCCAATATATCAATCTTCACCTCTGGACCATTTTGGAGTTCCTTGTCATGTCTGGGATCTCATACGGGACTCCGAACAACCTTCGGTAACCACATACTATTCCCATTACAACTCTAGCGTCACCGAACGTTAAGTGTGTAGACCCTACGGGTTCGGGAACCATGCAGACATGACCGAGACACCTCTCCGGCCAATAACCAATAGCGGGATCTGGATACCCATATTGGCTCCCACATGTTCCATGATGATCTCATCAGATGAATCACGATTTCGGGGATTCAATCAATCCCGTATACAATTCCCTTTGTCCATCGGTATGTTACTTGCCCGAGATTCGATCATTGGTATCCCCATACCTCCTTCAATCTCGTTACCGTCAAGTCTCTTTACTCGTTCTGTAATGCATGATCCCGTGGCTAACTCCTTAGTCACATTGAGCTCGTTATGATGATGCATTACCGAGTGGGCCCAGAGATACCTCTCCGTCATACAGAGTGACAAATCCCAGTCTTGATTTGTGCCAACCCAACAGACACTTTCGGAGATACCTGTAGTGCACCTTTATAGCCACCCAGTTATGTTGTGACGTTTGATACACCCAAAGCATTCCTACAGTATCCGGGAGTTGCACAATCTCATGGTCTAAGGAAATGATACTTGACACGAGAAAAGCTCCAGCAAACAAACTACACGATCTTGTTCTATGCTTAGGATTGGGTCTTGTCCATCACATCATTCTCCTAATGATGTGATCCCGTTATCAATGACATCCAATGTGCATAGTCATGAAATCATAACCATCCTTTGATCAATGAGCTAGTCAACTAGAGGCTGACTAGGGACATATTGTGGTCTATGTATTCACACATGTATTACGGTTTCCGGTTAATACAATTATAGCATGAACAATAGACAATTATCATGAATAAGGAAATATAATAATAACCATTTTATTATTGCCTCTGGGGCATATTTCCAACAGTCTCCAACTTGCACTAGAGTCAATAATCTAGTTACATTGTGATGAATCGAACACCCATAGAGTTCTAGTGCTGATCATGTTTTGCTCATGGAAGAGGTTTATTCAACGGATCTGCGACATTCAGATTCGCATGTACTTTACAAATCTCTATGTCATATTGTAGATGTTGCTTCCACGCTCCACTTGGATCTATTCCAAATGGTTGCTCTACTATACGTATCTGGTTTGTGACTTGGAGTCATCTAGATCTGTGTTGAATCTAGCATCGACGTAACCCTTTACGACGAGCTCTTCGTCACCTCCATAAACGAGAAACATATCCTTTGTCCTTTTTAGGCACTTCAGAATATTCTTAACCGATGTCCAGTGTTCCATACCGGGATCACTTTGGTACCTCCCTACCAAACTTATGGCAAGGTTCACATCAGGTCTGGTACACAGCATGGCATACATAATAGAGCCTATGGCTGAGGCATAGGGGATGACACTCATCTTTTCTCTATCTTCTGCCGAGGTCGGGCATTGAGTCCTGCTCAATCTCACACCTTGCAATACAGGCAATAACCCCTTCTTGGACTGATCCATATTGAACTTCTTCAATATCTTGTCAAGGTATGTGCTTTGTGAAACACCAATGAGGCGTCTCGATCTATCTCTATAGATCTTGATGCCTAATATGTAAGCAACTTCTCCAAGGTCCTTCATTGAAAAACATTATTCAAGTAGGCCTTTATGCTTTCCAAAAGTTCTATATCATTTCCCATCAATAGTATGTCATCCACATACAATATGAGAAATGCTACATAGCTCCCACTCACTTTCTTGTAAATACAGGCTTCTCCATAAGTCTGTATAAACCCAAACGCTTTGATCATTTCATCAAAGCAAATGTTCCAATTCCAAGATGTTTGCACCAGCCCATAGATGGAGCGCTAGAGCTTGCATACCTTGTCAGCATTCTTAGGATAGACAAAACCTTCCGGATGCATCATATACAATTCTTCCTTAAGGAAACCATTAAGGAATGCCGTTTTGACATCCATTTGCCATATCTCATAATCATAGAATGCGGTAATCGCTAACATGATTCGGACGGACTTCTGCTTCTCTACGGGTGAGAAGGTCTCATCGTAGTCAACCCCTTGAACTTGTCGATAACCCTTAGCGACAAGCCGAGCCTTATAGACGGTCACATTACCATCCGCGTCAGTCTTCTTCTCAAAGATCCATTTATTCTCTATGGCTTGCCGATCATCGGGCAAGTCTGTCAAAGTCCATACTTTGTTTTCATACATGGATCCTATCTCAGACTTCATGGCTTCAAGCCATTTGTTGGAATCCGGGCCCGCCATCGCTTCTTCATAGTTTGAAGATTCACCGTTGTCTAACAACATGATTTCCAAGACAGGGTTACCGTACCACTCTGGTGCGGAACGTGTCCTTGTGGACCTATGAAGTTTAGTAGCAATTTGATCTGAAGTTTCATGATCATCATCATTAACTTCCTCTCTAGTCTGTGCAGGCACCACCGAAACATCTTCCTGAGATGCTCTACTCTCCGATTCAAGAGGGAGTACCTCATCAAGTTCTACTTTCCTCCCACTTACTTATTTCGAGAGAAACTATTTCTTCAGAAAGGATCCATTCTTGGCAACAAAGATCTTGCCTTCGGATCTGAGGTAGAAGGTATACCCAATAGTTTCGTTAGGGTATCCTATGAAGACGCATTTTTCCGATTTGGGTTCGAGATTTTCAGGTTTAAGTTTCTTGACATAAGCTTCGCATCCCCAAACTTTCAAAAATGACAGCTTAGGTTTCTTCCCAAACCATAATTCATCCGGTGTCATCTCAACGGATTTAGACGGCGCCCTATTTAAAGTGAATGCGGCAGTCTCTAAAGCATAACCCCAAAATGATAGCGGTAGATCGGTAAGAGACATCATAGATCGCACTATATCCAATAGAGTGCGATTACGACATTCAGACACAACATTATGCTGAGGTGTTCCAGGCAGCGTGAGTTGTGAAACAATTCCACATTTCCTTAAGTGTGTGCCAAACTCGTGACTCAAATATTCTCCTCCACAATCTGACCGTAAGAACTTTATTTTCCTGTCACGTTGATTCTCTACCTCGCTATGAAATTCCTAGAACCTTTCAAAGGTCTTAGACTTGTGTTTCATTAAGTAGACATACCAATATCTACTTAAGTCATCAGTGAGGGTGAGAACATAACGATAGCCACCGCGAGCCTCAACGCTCATTGGTCTGCACACATCAGTATGTATGATTTCCAACAAGTTGGTTGCTCGCTCCATTGTTCTGGAGAACAGAGTCTTGGTCATTTTTCCCATGAGGCATGGTTCGCATGTGTCAAATGATTCATAATCAAGAGACTCCAAAATTCCATATTCATGAGTTTCTTCATGCGTTTGACACCAATGTGACCAAGCGGCAGTGCCACAAGTATGTGGGACTATCATTATCAACCTTACATCTTCTGGCATTCACACTATGAATATGTGTAACATCACATTCGAGATTCAATAAAAATAAACCATTGACCAGTGGGGCATTACCATAAAACATATCTCTCATATAAATAGAACAACCATTATTCTCAGATTTAAATGAGTAGCCATCTCGCATTAAACAAGATCCAAATACAATGTTCACGCTCAATGCTAGCACTAAATAACAATTATTGAGTTTTAAAACTAATCCCGAAGGTAGATGTAGAGGTAGCGTGCCGACGGCGATCACATCGACCTTGGAACCATTCCGAACACGCATCGTCACCTCGTCCTTCGCCAGTCTCCACTTATTCCGCAGCTACTGTTTTGAGTTACAAATATGAGCAACCGCACCGGTATCAAATTCCCAGGAGCTACTACGAGCGCTGGTAAGGTACACATCAATAACATGTATATCATATATACCTTTGGCGTTGCCGGCCTGCTTATCTGCTAAGTGCTTGGGGCAGTTCCATTTGCAGTGACCATTTCCCTTGCAATGAAGGATTGAGTCTCAGGCTTGGGTCCATTCTTTAGCTTCTTCCCGGCAACTGACTTACCGGGCGCGGCAACTCCCTTGACGTTCTTCTTGAAGTTCTTATTACCCTTGACTTTCTTGAAACTAGTGGTCTTATTCACCATCAACACTTGATGTTCCTTTTTGATCTCCACATCCGCTGATTTCAGCATTGAATATAACTCAGGAATGGACTTCTCCATCCCTTGCATGTTGTAGTTCATCACAAAGCTCTTGTAGCTAGGTGGAAGCGACTGGAGGATCCTATAAATGACCAAGTCATATGGAAGATTAACTCCCAGCTGAGACAAGCGGTTGTGCAACCCAGACATTTTGAGTATATGCTCACTGAAAAAAATGTTTTCCTCCATCTTACAACTATAGAACTTGTCGGAGACTTCATATCTCTCGACCCGGGCATGAACTTGGAAAACCATTTTTAGCTCTTGGAACATCTCATATGCTCCGTGTTGCTCAAAATGCTTTTGAGCCCTGGTTCTAAGCTGTAAAGCATGCCGCACTGAACCAGGGAGTAATCATCACTACGCGACTCCCAGGCATTCATAATGTCTTGAGTTGCTGGGAAAATGGGTGCGTCACCTAGCGGCGCTGAAGGAAATATGTCCTAGAGGCAATAATAAAGTTGTTATTTATATTTCCTTATATCATGATAAATGTTTATTATTCATGCTAGAATTGTATTAACCGAAAACTTAGTACATGTGTGGACACATAGACAAACAAAGTGTCACTAGTATGCCTCTACTTGACTAGCTCATTGAATTAAAGATGGTTACGTTTCCTAGCCATAGACATGAGTTGTCATTTGATTAAGGGGATCACATCATTAGAGAATGATGTGATTGACTTGACCCATTCTGTTAGCTTAGCACTTGATCGTTTAGTATGTTCCTATTGCTTTCTTCATGACTTATACATGTTCCTATGACTATGAGATTATGCAACTCTCGGATACCAGAGGAACATTTTGTGTGCTACGAAACATCACAACGTAACTGGGTGATTATAAAGGTGCTCTACAGGTGTCTCCGATGGTACTTGTTGAGTTGCATAGATCGAGGTTAGGATTTGTCACTCTGATTGTTGGAGAGGTATCTCTGGGCCCTCTCGGTAATGCACATCACTATAAGCCTTGCAAGCAATGTGAATAATGAGTTAGTTGCGGGATGATGCATTACGGAACAAGTAAAGAGACTTGCCGGTAACGAGATTGAACTAGGTATTGATATACCGACGATCGAATCTTGGGCAAGTAACATACCGATGACAAAGGGAACAACGTATATTGTTATGCGGTTTGACCGATAAAGATCTTCGTAGAATATGTAGGAACCAATATGAGCATCCAGGTTCCGCTATTGGTTATTGACCGGAGATGAGTCTCGGTCATGTATACATAGTTCTCGAACCCATAGGGTCCGCATACTTAACGTTCTGTGACGATTTGTATTATGAGTTATGTGATTTGATGACCGAAGTTTGTTCGGAGTCCCGGATAAGATCGGGGACATGACGAGGAGTCTCGAAATGGTCGAGACGTAAAGATCGATATATTGGAAGGCTATATTCGGACATCGGAAAGGTTCCAAGTGATTCGGGTATTTTTCAGAGTACCGGAGAGTTACGGGAATTCGTATTGGGCCTTAATGGGCCATACGGGAAAGGAGAGAAAGGCCTCAAGGGTGGCCGCGCCCCTTCCCCATGGACTGGTCCGAATTGCACTGGGGAAAAGGGGCGCTCCCTTCCTTCCTTCTCCTTCTCCCTTCCCTTTTTCCTATTCCATGTGGGAGGTGGAATCCTACTAGGACTAGGGAGTCCTAGTAGGACTCCACACTTTGGGCGCGCGCTATGAGGGCCGGCCTCCTCCTCCCTCCATCCTTTATATACGTGGCCAGGGGGCACCCCATAGACACACAAGTTGATCATTGATCCCTTAGCCATGTGCGGTTCCCACCTCCACCATAATCCACCTCGGTCATATCGTAGCGGTGCTTAGGCGAAGCCCTGTTCCGGTAGCATCATCATCACTGTCATCACACCGTCGTGCTGACGAAGCTCTCCCTCGACACTCTGCTAGATCATGAGTTCGTGGGACGTCACCGAGCCAAACGTGTGCAGATCGCAGAGGTGTCGTGCTTTCGGTACTAGGATCGGTCGATCGTGAAGTCGTACGACTACATCAACCGCATTGTAATAATGCTTCCGCTTATGGTCTATGAGGGTACATAGACAACACTCTCCCCTCTCATTGCTATGCATCACCATGATCTTGCATGTGCGTAGGATTTTTTTTTTAAATTACTGCGTTCCCTAACAGTGGCATCCGAGCCAGGTCTATGCGTAGATGTTATATGCACGAGTAGAACACAAAGGAGTTGTGGGCGTGGGTATATACATATTGCTTGCCTTCACTAGTTGGTTCTTGATTCAGCGGTATTGTTGGATGAAGCGGCTCAGACCGACATTACGCGTACGCTTACGCGAGACTGGTTCTACCGACGTGCTTCACACACAGGTGGCTAGTAGGTGCCTGTTTCTCCAACTTTAGTTGAATCGGATTCAATGAACAGGGTTCTTTCTGAAGATCAAAAAGCAATCACTATACCGCGTTGTGGTTTTTGATGCATAGGTAAGAACGGTTCTTGCTAAGCCCGTAGCAGCCACGTAAAACTTGCAACAACAAAGTAGAGGACGTCTAACTTGTTTTTGCAGGGCATGTTGTGATGTGATACGGTTAAAACGTGATGAGATATAAATTGTTGTATGAGATGATCATGTTTTGTTGAAGTTATCGGCAACTAGCAGGAGCCTTATGGTTGTCTCTTCATTGCATAAGATGCAAGCGCCATATAATTGCTTTACTTTATCGCTATGCGGTAGCAATAGTTGCAAAAGCAATATTTGGTGAGACGACCATGTGACGACACATTGATAGAGATCAAGATGATGGAGATCATGGTGTCATGCCGGTGACGATAGAGATCATGACGGTGTTTTGGAGATAGAGATCAAAGGCACAAGATGATGATGGCCATATCATGTCACATATTTTGATTGCATGTGATGTTTATTCTTTATGTATCTTATTTTGCTTAGTTCGGTGGTAGCATTATAAGATTATATCTCACTAAATTTCAAGGTATAAGTGTTCTCCCTGAGTATGCACCATTGCGACAGTTCATCGTGCCGAGACACCACGTGATGATCGGGTGTGATAAGCTCTATATTCACATACAACGGGTGCAAGCCAGTTTTGCACACGCGGAATACTCAGGTTAAACGTGACGAGCCTAGCATATGCAGATATGGCCTCGGAACACTGGAGACCGAAAGGTCAAGCGTGAATCATATAGTAGATATGATCAACATAGTGATGTTCACCATTGAAAACTACTCCATCTCACGTGATGATCGGACATGCTTTAGTTGATTTGGATCACGTGATCATTTAGATGACTAGAGGGATGTCTATCTAAGTGGGAGTTCTTAAGTAATATGATTAATTGAACTTAAAATTATCATGAACTTAGTCCTGATAGTATTTGCATATCTATGTTGTAGATCAATTGCTCGCGTATAGCTTCCCCATTTTATTTATGATATGTTCCTAGAGAAAACTAAGTTGAAAGATGATAGTAGCAATGATGCGGATTGGATCCATGATATGAGGATTATCCTCGTTGCTACACAGAAGAATTATGTCCTTGATACACCGCTAGGTGACAGAACTATTGCAAGAGCAAATGCAGACGTTATGAACGCTTGACATAGCTCGATATGATGACTACTTAATAGTTTAGTGCACCATGCTTTACGGCTTAGAACCGGGACTTCAAAAACGTTTTGAATGCCACAGAGCATATAATATGTTCTAAGAGTTGAAATTGGTATTTCATACTCATGCTCATGTGGAGAGGTATGAGACCTCTTATAGTACTTTGCCTACAAGATGGAGGAGAATAGCTCAACCAGTGAGCATGTGCTCAGATTGTCTGGGTACTACAATTGCTTGAATCAAGTGGGAGTTAACCTTCTAGATAAGATAGTAATTGACAAAGTTCTATAGTCACTATCACCAAGTTACTAGAACTTAGTGATGAACTATAATATGCAAGGGATGACGAAAGTAATTCCCAAGCTCTTCGCGATGCTAAAATCGGCGAAGGTAGAAATCAAGAATGGCATCAAGTGTTGATGGTTAACAAGATCACTAGTTTCAAAAAAGGGCAAAGGGAAAGAAAGTGGAACTTCAAAGAAGAATATCAAGCAAGTTGTTGCTCCCATGAAGAAGCCCAAAGCTAGACCCAAGCCTGGAACTGAGTGCTTCTACTGCAAAGGAAATGGTCACTGGAAGTGGAACTGCCCTAGATACTTGGCAGATAAGAAGGATGGCAAAGTGAACAAAAGTATATTTGATATACATGTTATTGATGTGTACTTTACTAGTGTTTATAGCAACCACTCGGTATTTGATACTGGTCCAGTTGCTAAGAGTAGTAACTCGAAATAGGAGTTGCAAAATAAATAGAGACTAGTTAAGGGCTAGGTGATGATGTGAGTTGGAAGTGATTCCAAGGTTGATTAGATCACCATCGCACACTCCCTTTACCTTCGGGATTAGTGTTGAACCTAAAATAAATGTTATTTGGTGTTTGCGTTGATCATAATATGATTGGATCGTGTTTATTGCAATACGATTATTCATTTAAGTCAAAGAATAATTGTTATTCTGTTTACATGAATAAAACCTTCTGTGGTCATACACCCAAGGTGAATGGTTTATTGAATCTCGATCATAGTGATACACATATTCATAATATTGAAGCCAAAAGATGCAAAGTTAATAATGATAGTGCAACTTATTTGTGGCACTGCCGTTTAGGTCATATTGGTGTAAAGCGCATGAAGAAACTCCATGCTGATGGGCTTTTGGAATCACTTGATTATGAATCACTTGATGCTTGCGAACCATGCCTTATGGGCAAGATGGCTAAGACTCCTTTCTCTGGAACAATGGAGTGAGCAACTGATTTAATGGAAATAATACATATTGATGTATACGGTCTGATGAGTGTTGAGGCTCGCGGCAGGTATCGTTATTTTCTAACCTTCACGGATGATTTGAGCAGATATGGGTATATCTACTTAATGAAACATAAGTCTGAAACATTTGAAAAGTTCAAAGAATTTCAGAGTGAAGTGGAAAATCATCGTAACAAGAAAATAAAGTTTCTACGATCTGATCGCGGAGACGAATATTTGAGTTACGAGTTTGGTCTTCATTTGAAACAATGTGGAATAGTTTCGCAACCCACGCCACCTGGAACACCACAGTGTAATGGTGTGTCCGAACGTCATAACCGTACTTTATTAGATATGGTGCGATCTATGATGTCTCTTATCGATTTATCACTATCGTTTTGGGGTTATGCATTAGAGACAGTTGCATTCACGTTAGATAGGGCACCATCTAAATCCATGGAGACACCACCATATGAACTATGGTTTAGCAAGAAACCTAAGCTATCGTTTCTTAAAGTTTGGGGCTATGATGCTTATATGAAAAAATTTCAACCTGATAAGCTCAAACCCAAATTGGAAAAATGCGTCTTCATAGGATACCCAAAGGAAACTTTTGGGTACACCTTCTATCACAGATCCGAAGGCAAGATATTCGTTGCTAAGAATAAATCCTTTCTAGAGAAGAAGTTTCTCTCGAAAGAAGTGAGTGGGAGGAAAGTAGAACTTGATGAGGTAATTGTACCTGCTCCCTTATTGAAAAGTAGTTCATCACTGAAATCAGTTCCAGTGATTCCTACACCAGTAAGCGAGGAAGCTAATGATGATGATCATGAAGCTTCTGATCAAGTTACTACCGAACCTCGTAGGTCAACCAGAGTAAGATCCGCACCAGGGTGGTACGGTAATCCTGTTCTGGAGGTCATGTTACTTTACCATGACGAACCTATGAACTATGAGGAAGCGATGATGAGCCCAGATTCCGCGAAATGGCTTGAAACCATGAAATCTGAGATGGGATCCATGTACTAGAACAAAGTATGGACTTTAATTGACTTGCCCGATGATCGGTGAGCCATTAAGAATAAATGGATTTTAAAGAGGAAGACAGACGCTGATAGTAGTGTTACTATCTACAAAGCTCGAATTGCCGCAAAAGGTTTTTGACAAGTTCAAGATGTTGACTACGATGAGATTTTCTCACTTGTAGCGATGCTTAAGTCTGTCCGAATCATGTTAGCAATTGCCATATTTTATGAAATCTGGCAAATGGATGTCAAAACTGCATTCCTTAATGGATTTCTTCAAGAAGAGTTGTATATGATGCAACAAGAAGGTTTTGTCAATCCTAAAGGTGCTAACAAAGTGTGCAAGCTCTAGCGATCCATTTATGGACTGGTGCAAGCATCTCGGAGTTGGAATATATGCTTTGATAAAGTGATCAAAGCATATGGTTTTATACAGACTTGCGGTGAAGCCTGTATTTACAAGAAAGTGAGTGGGAGCACTACAGCCTTTCTGATAATTATATGTGAATGACATATTGTTGATTGGAAATAATGTAGAATTTTCTGGAAAGCATAAAGGAGTTTTTCAAAGGAAGACCTCGGTGAAGCTACATACATATTGAGAATCAAGATCTATAGAGATAGATCAAGACGTTTAATATATTTTCAATGAGTACATACATTGACAAGATTTTGAAGTAGTTCAAAATGGAAAAGTCAAAGAAGGAGTTCTTGCCTGTGTTGCAAGGTGTGAAGTTGAGTAAAGACTCAAAACCCGACCACGGTAGAAAATAGAAAGAGAATGAAAATGTCATTCCCTATGCCTCAGTCATAGGTTCTATAAAGTATGTTATGCTGTGTACCAGAACTATTGTGTACCTCACCATAAGTTTGGCAAGAGGGTACAATAATGATCCAGGAGTGGATCACTAGACAGTGATAAAAAATATCCTTAGTGGAACAAGGAAATGTTTCTCGATTATGGAGGTGACAAAGAGTTCGTCGTAAAGAGTTACGTCGATGCAAGCTTTGACACCGATCTGGATGACTCTAAATCTCAATCTAGATACATATTGAAAGTGGGAGCAATTAGCTAGAGTAGCTCCGTGCAAAGCATTGTAGACATAGAAAATTTGCAAAATACATACGGCTCTGAATGTGGCAGACCCGTTGACTAAATTTCTCTCACAAGAAAAACATGATCACTCTTTGGGTGTTAATCACATAGTGATGTGAACTAGATTATTGACTCTAGTAAACCCTTTGGGTGTTAGTCACATGGAGATGTGAACTAATCACATAAAGATGTGAACTATTGGTGTTAAATCACATGACGATGTGAACTAGATTATTGACTCTAGTGCAAGTGGGAGACTGAAGGAAATATGCCCTGGAGGCAATAATAAAGTTGTTATTTATATTTCCTTATATCATGATAAATGTGTATTATTCATGCTAGAATTGTATTAACCGGAAACTTAGTACATGTGTGGATACATAGACTGACAAAGTGTCACTGTATGTCTCTACTTGACTAGCTCCTTGAATTAAAGATGGTTAAGTTTCCTAGCCATAGAAATGAGTTGTCATTTGATTAACGGGATCACATCATTAGATAATGATGTGATTGACTTGACCAATTCCCTTAGCTTAGCACTTGATCGTTTAGTATGTTGCTATTGCTTTCTTCATGACTTATACATGTTCCTATGACTATGAGATTATGCAACTCCCGGTTACCGGAGGAACACTTTGTGTGCTACCAAACATCACAACATAACTGGGTGATTATAAAGGTGCTCTACAGGTGTCTCCAATGGTACTTGTTGAGTTGCATAGATTGAGATTAGGATTTGTCACTCCGATTGTGGGAGAGGTATCTCTGGGCCCTCTCAGTAATGCAAATCACTATAAGCCTTGCAAGCAATGTGACTAATGAGTTAGTTGCGGGATGATGCATTACAGAATGAGTAAAGAGACTTGCCAGTAACGAGATTGAACTAGGTATTCAGATACCGACGATCGAATCTCGGGCAAGTAACATGCCGATGACAAAGTGTAACATCCCAAATTTGCAATTTGGAATGTTATACACTAGATCATCTTGCATAGCATATTTTTCTTGCATTTTGGTCGATCCTAGAAATTTCACGCAACTCAAGGACTTTCAGAGAGAGTTGGAGATTTCCTTATTTTCATATTTGAGAGTTTTCTCAAATTTGAAAAGAGGATCATTTGATTTATTTATTTCATCTTCAATTATTTTACCAACTTCAAAAATATGAGAGAGGGAATAACATGACTTTCCCAAATTTAGTAAAAAATGAAGATTTGATGAATAAATCAAATTTTGGTTTTGCCGGAGTTTTGTTTGCTTTTATTTGGATAGGGAAAAATGCGTGTTTCCAAAATTGCATTCTAGGTCCGGAGTAAAGTTCATTTTGTTCGACTCATTTTTAGGAGTCGGGGAAAATTTACTTTAGGTTTTTCGGAGCTCGTTTAGATTTTCTTTCTTTTGTTTTTCTGCGCGCGTAACCGTTTAAAAAAAAGAGAGAGCAGCGCCCTGCCTGGGCCAAGGGCCCAGCCGGCCGGCCCAGCCGCCAAGCCGCCGCCCCAGCGCCCTGCGCGCCAGCCGCCGCCCCCTAGGCCGAGTCCTAGTAGGACTCTAGGCCGGCGCCCCCCTTGCCCCTTGCCCAAGCATCTACCCCCTCCCCCTCCTAGTATAAATACCCAAGCCCCCCCCCCTCTCCACCGCAAGCCGCCAGCACCGCCGCCTATAGCTGCCAGCCCCGCCGCCTATAGCCGCCAGCCCCGCCGCCCTTAGCCGCCGTCGCCTAGCTGCCGCCGCCGCCTCTAGCTGCTGCCGCCGCCGCCGCCCTTGCCCCGCCGCCGCCGGAGCCCTCGTCGGAACCTCGCCGGAGGTAGCCGCGCAGCCCCTCGCCTCGGTTCGGTTTTTCTTAAAAGAACCGTTCCGTTTCTTTTCCGGTTTTCTTTCCGGTTTTTCGCTTCGGTTTTCTTCCGAAACCCTAGTTCGGTTTTCTGTTTCTTTTTCGGTTTCTTTTCCGAAACCCTAGATCGGTTTTGCTCTTCTTTCGGACTGTTCGTCTCAACGAACGTGATCACCGATTTTTCCCGGTTAACGACGCCCGTTCGTTTAACCGTTCGTCTCTTTCTTTTCGTCGGAGTTATTCCGCGATCGTGATCTCAGATCCGATCTTCGTTCTAGTCTTTCTTCCCGCTCGTTTGTCGGAATCAGGTGATTCAAGCGCCTGGAGTTTCGCCTCGAAACCGCCGTTCCATCTAATCAACTTGAACAAGCTTTTTCTACGGTAAAATTTGACCTAGATTTAACTTGCTAGAACCGAGTTGTTTTCTTCCGCCGTTTGTTTTCCGTTTCTTTGTTCGCAACCGGAGTTCTTAAGTTGAACTTTCTGGTTCGTTCTCCTGTTCGAGTTTTACCTGTGCATTAGATGAGTACTTATTGTATGCTTGTTGTTTGTCTGTGATAGATCACCCAGATTGCGCCGCTTGTTACTTCGAAACCCTAGGTCTCGCGGATCATCAGCAAGGCAAGTAACACTTTGATCATACCTTTTCTACAACCCATGTTTTATTGCATTAGATCAGTCCACTCACATTGCATGATTAGGATCTAATTAAATTGTGGGATGGGAAGTAGATGAGGTAGTACCTATTACCTGTATTATTATGAAACCTTTGGGAGTTACTTCTACGTTTGCTTATTATGCCATGCTATGCTAGTAGACGTGGATTGGGTGAGTGATATCCATGACAGATGTGAGTTGATAATTTTAATGGTTTATCTAAGGTGGCCACTTAAACACACATCTGGGTGGATTGAGGCACCTGATGTCTATCAGGACTTGCCTGTTTTATTTTGGACCGCCACCCAGGCTCAAAGGGATCATAAGATAATTCATGCTAGAAACTTCCGTGTGCAGCCACATGCTACTATGGGCTCTGGCATAGTTGACTAAGTTGTGCGAACTCTTACGGGGTGGACTAGCAGATGTAGGGGTTGTAGGTGGTACGGTCTACCCCACATGTAAGGTGCTAGCGCCTCTGAAAGACTATGTCTCGGTCATCCGTTCCTCAAACACCATGTAGTGCGAGAAAACAAACGGAGGCGATCGAGTCATGTGGGGAAAAGTGCGCAAACCTCTGCAGAGTGTACAAACTAATCATGATTAGCCGTGTCCCCGGTTATGGACAACTTGAGTATCTAGTACTTGAATATCATGTGAATCTCATCACGTTACTTCTAATTAATGTTGTTGGGTTTTAATTACTTAATTGGGATCGGAATGCTGTCAACCATTCTCGATGTTTCACAACCACCATGATAGTTAAACAAATTTATTCCTTTGCAGTAGGGAAAAACCGGCTTTACGCAAAACTGTAACCATAGAGCTTTCCACCAGCCATATATGCATATAGTATAGCTGTTTCATTCCATTACTCTCTATGTGTTACATTGCCAGCATATTCCATGTGCTGACCCGTTTTCGGGCTGCAACTTTCATGTTGCAGACTTTTCAGACGACGAGTAAGGTGCTTTTAGGTCGTGGTTCTATACTTAGTGATGCCATTGGAGTTGATGGACCCATTTATCTTCCGAGTCTTCCGCTGTTATCGACACTAGATGGCCTTAAGCCATATTTATTGTAATAAGCTCTCTTTTGAGACAACGATGTAATAAGTGTGTGATTGCCACTCTGCTATAAATCCTTCGATGTACTGTGTGGTGTCAGCATTACTGATCCATGGATGACACCTGAGCACAGAGCACTTGATCCATTCGGGTCGGGTCGCGACAGAGATGGTATCAGAGCACACGCTGACTGTAGGACACGACCACTAAGTTAAAGCCATAGATCACCATTCTCTTCTCATTTTCTAACTTCTCATCTTTTCTACTCTATTAGGATGACGAACGCGAAGATTAAGTACGCTCAACCGGATGAAGGCACACCATTTGGATTTCACCTGAAGGAAGTCACCAAGTACCTGAACATTGGACTACCAAGCTTCACGGGAACCTTCAACGCCACTCTGCCTGAAGAGGAGCGCAGGAAGATTCAAGCTCACGTTCCGGGAAGAACATTCGCGCCAATCACGAAGCCTATAGATAGTGTTTTCAATGCACCAACCTGAAGTCTGGGAAAGAGCATGGCAGCTCATATCACCATAGGATGCATTGGAGAAGTTTATCAAGAAGACCTCAAGGACACTATCTACCAGATTTGTGGACGCCGAGATGAACAATGGGAGTTAGTCAGCACCAAGAAGGATAGATCCATTGCATCTTTCATCCAGGAGTTAAACCAGCACATTCGACGCCACAAGAACCAGATGTGCAATGATATGATAGAGTTGAAGAATGCAAAGGCAAGGATCATCGAGCTAGAAGGAGAACTGAAGTCTACACGCAAGGACTACATGGACGAGATCGTAGCTCTAGCAAGACACAATGGCGATCTTAAGCAGGAGATTGAAGAACTCAAGAGGAAGTTAGCTACCAAGGAGGAAGACGAGTACGTCGCATGTCCGGACAACTACATCATCATCGATGACACCGATTCGGATCCAAGTGAACCCGACTTTGAAGACAAAGCTGGAGCAGATATCATGGAGTCTTCCACCGGTTCAAATTTCTAGATGACCACCAGATAGTAGTAGTATTCCCCCCCATGTAAACACAATAGTTTGAGCACTTTTGCGATAGTTAGACCGATTGTAAGCCCTTGTTTGATTGAATGAAGTGATTTTGTGTGCGTTTGCTCATGTGCATATGGGTAGTGTTTTCCCTTAGAACTCACTCTATTCTTAATTCTCGTCTTTTCTAAACCCTCAGATGCCTCCGAGACGTGACAATGGATTCCCACCGGAGCTCACTCAGTTGATCCAGCAGCAGAATCAATTGATGCAGATGTTAGTCCAGAACCAGCAGAACAACAACAACAACCCACCACCACCACCACCTGTTGACCACTTAGCCCGTTTTCTTAGGCTGAATCCGCCGGTATTTTCCAGTAGAACCGAGCCAATAGTAGCAGATGATTGGCTCCGCAAGATAGGAAGGGAGTTGACCACTGCAGGATGCACAGATGGTGAGAAAGTGAAGTTTGCCGCTCACCAGCTTGACGGACCCGCGGCAGCATGGTGGGAGAATTTCACAGCCACTTACCCAGTTGACACTGTCACATGGGATCAGTTTCAGCAAGCTTTCCGCACTGCCCATGTTTCAGCAGGAGCTATGGCCATGAAGAAGCGTGAGTTTCGCAACTTACGCCAAGGAGGAAGGACAGTTGGCCAGTACATTGACGATTTCAGCAAGTTAGCACGTTATGCCCCAGATGACGTTGCTACGGATGCAGCTAAGCAGGAGAAGTTTCTAGAAGGACTGAATGATGAACTAAGCATGAAATTGATGGTAGCAAGTTTCAACAACTACCAGGAGTTGGTAGATCGTGCCATCATGATTGAAGGAAAGCAACAGCAGATTGAGAACCGTAAGAGGAAGTATGGACAGGGGAAGTATAACTCTGGAGCCCAGCAGAAGCCCCGTTTTACCCCTAAACCGGGATTTCAGTTTCAGCACACCCATGGAGGAGGTAGCTCGCACAACCATAATGGCCACAAGAATGGTAATGGGAATGGAGGAAGCAACGGCCAGAACCGGACCACCCCATCGACCCCAACCAAGAGAGACCTGAGTCAAGTCACCTGTTTCAAGTGTTCCAAGACCGGACATTATGCCAATGAATGTCCTGAAGGCCAGAATGGAAATGGAAATGGAAGCTCTGGGAAGAAGCCGAACCCTTTCAATAGAGGACAGGTGAACCACGTTAATGTGGAGGAGGTTGAAGATGAGCCGGATGCAGTAATCGGTAAGTTTTTGGTTAAGTCATTTACTGCACTTGTTCTTTTTGATACTGGTGCATCGCATTCATACATATCAAGGGGATTTGTGGATAAATATAACCTCCCAACCCAAGCCCTTAGGTCACCCATGTTAGTAAGCTCACCAGGAGCGGAGTTTATGGCCAGACGATGGTGTGATCGGTTACCATTAAGGATTGGTAACTATGTGTTTCCCTCAGACCTAATAGTATTGGAATCTCAAGGATTGGATGTGATATTAGGCATGGATTGGTTATCGAAGTATGAAGGGAACATTGAATGTGCTAGTAAGTCAATTTTTCTTACCACACCCGAAGGAAGAAGGATCAAGTATGTATCCCGGCATGTGCCAAACAGGACACAAGTAAATTCTTTAACAGGAGTTGTGCAAGAAGAAGTACCAGTGGTAAAGGATTTTCCTGATGTATTTCCTGAGGAATTACCAGGCATGCCACTAGATAGAGACATTGAGTTTTTGATTGAGTTATTGCCAGGTACAGGCCCAATATCGAAGCAACCGTACCGGATGCCAGCAAAGGATTTGGTGGAAATTAAGAATCAGATTAAGGAGTTACTGGAGAAAGGTTACATTCGCCCAAGTTCTTCGCCTTGGGGATCACCCGTGCTTCTAGTGGAAAAGAAGGATGGATCATTAAGGATGGTTGTAGATTATCGGGGATTGAATGAAGTAACCATCAAGAATAAGTACCCACTGCCAATGATTAATGATCTGTTTGATCGGTTGCAAGGAGCTAAAGTGTTTTCCAAGATCGATTTGCGATCAGGGTACCATCAATTGAAGATTCGAGAGCAGGACATACCTAAGACAGCATTCACCACAAGATATGGACTGTATGAGTATACCGTTATGTCATTTGGATTGACTAACGCACCTGCCTATTTTATGAACCTGATGAACAAAGTGTTTATGGAGTTTTTGGATAAGTTCGTCGTAGTGTTCATTGATGACATCCTGGTTTATTCAAAGAATGAAGAGGAGCATAAGGAACATTTGCATTTGGTTTTGGAAAAACTAAGGGAACATCAGTTATACGCCAAATTCAGCAAATGTGAGTTTTGGTTGAAGGAAGTTGGATTCCTCGGACACGTTATATCCGGAGAAGGTATAGCAGTTGACCCCACTAAGGTTGAGACCGTAACCGAATGGGAATCACCAACGACAGTTGGAGAGATCCGGAGTTTTCTTGGACTCGCAGGATACTACCGGAGATTCATTGAGAACTTTTCAAAGATTGCAAAGCCTATGACTGAATTGTTGAAGAAGGATACTAAGTTCAAATGGACTGAGGAGTGTGAGGCTAGTTTCCAGGAGTTGAAGAAACGCTTGGTTACCTCACCAGTATTGATTTTGCCAGATCAGACCAAGGATTATGAGGTGTATTGCGACGCTTCACGTCGAGGACTTGGAGCAGTGCTTATGCAGGAAGGAAGAGTTGTTTCGTATGCTTCATGGCAACTGAAGCCTCATGAGTTGAATTATGCCACGCATGATTTGGAGTTAGCAGCCGTAGTGCATGCATTGAAAACGTGGAGACATTTCCTCATTGGAAATCATTGTGAGGTGTACACGGATCACAAGAGTTTGAAGTACATTTTCACGCAGAAGGAGTTGAACCTCAGACAAAGGAGATGGTTGGAGCTCATCAAGGATTATGACATGAGATTGCATTACCATCCCGGAAAAGCTAATGTAGTAGCTGATGCATTGAGCCATAAGAGCCATGTCAATACTCTGATGACAGGAGAAGTACCAAAGGAGTTAGCAGAAAACCTTCGTGAGCTATGTTTGGAAATAGTTCCGAGAGGCTATGTAGCAGCATTGGAGATTCAGTCAACATTGATGGATAAAATCAGAGAGGCTCAGAAATCTGACAAGGAGATTGCCGCTATAAAAGAGAGAATGAGCAAAGGAAAAGCAAAGGGATTTCATGAGGATGAACACAATACCCTATGGTTTGAGGACCGTGTTTATGTGCCCAATGACCCGGAGATCAGGAAGTTGATTTTTGCAAGAGGCACATGATTCACCGTATTCGATTCACCCAGGGAATACCAAGATGTATTTGGATTTGAAGGAAACATTTTGGTGGACCGGAATGGAAAAGGATATTGCAGCATATGTAGCAGTTTGTGACGTATGTCAGAGAGTAAAGGCAGAGCATCAGAAGCCAGCAGGATTGTTACAACCATTGCCGATACCCGAATGGAAGTGGGATAAGATAGGCATGGATTTTATCACAGGACTACCCAGGACGAAAGAAGGCTATGACTCGATATGGGTAGTAGTTGATCGTTTGACGAAGGTAGCACATTTTATTCCAGTTAAGACCACTTACACCAGTGCTAAGTTGGCAAAGATATACATGACTAGGATCATTTGTTTGCATGGAGTTCCGAGGAGTATCGTATCAGATAGAGGAACTCAATTTACCTCAAAGTTTTGGAATCAGTTGCATGAAACTTTGGGAACCAGACTAGATTTCAGCACAACTTTTCACCCACAGACAGATGGACAGACCGAGAGAGTCAATCAGATTTTGGAAGATATGCCGAGAGCTTGTGCACTAGATTATGGATCTAGCTGGGACGATAACTTGCCGTATGCGGAGTTTTCTTATAACAACAGTTACCAAACCAGTTTGAAGATGGCACCTTTCGAAGCTTTATATGGAAGGAGGTGCAGGACACCGTTGTCATGGGATGAAGTTGGAGACCGTCAACTCTTTGGACCAGATTTGATTAAGGAGTCTGAACGGAAGGTTAAGTTGATCCGCGATAGGCTCAAGGTAGCCCAGTCCAGGCAGAAGAGCTACGCAGATTCTAAACGCAAGGAGACAGTTTACAAAATCGGAGATAGAGTTTATCTTCGAGTATCCCCACTTCGAGGAGTTAAGCGCTTTGGAGTTAAGGGAAAGTTAGCACCGTGCTTCATTGGACCGTATAAGATCTTGCAACGTATGGTAGAAGTCGCTTATAAGTTGGAATTACCAGAGGGACTGTCAGGAGTTCATGATATATTCCATGTTTCTCAGCTGAAGAAGTGTCACACCGAGATGGCGGAGGTACCGCTAAGAGATACCGTGCCACTCAAAGCGATTCAGTTGAAGGACGACTTAACGTATGAGGAGAAGCCAGTCAAGATTCTCGATTATGCCAGCAGAGTCACGCGCAGCAAGGTTATCAAGTTTTGCAAAGTTCAGTGGAACCACCACTCAGAGGATGAAGCCACCTGGGAAAGAGAAGAAGATTTGCTCAAAGACCACCCTCACCTATTTTCTAGCCAACCCGAATCTCGAGGGCGAGATTCATCTTAAGGGGGGTAGGTTTGTAACATCCCAAATTTGCAATTTGGAATGTTATACACTAGATCATCTTGCATAGCATATTTTTCTTGCATTTTGGTCGATCCTAGAAATTTCACGCAACTCAAGGACTTTCGGAGAGAGTTGGAGATTTCCTTATTTTCATATTTGAGAGTTTTCTCAAATTTGAAAAGAGGATCATTTGATATATTTATTTCATCTTCAATTATTTTTCCAACATCAAAAATATGAGAGAGGGAATAACATGACTTTCCCAAATTTAGTAAAAAAATGAAGATTTGATGAATAAATCAAATTTTGGTTTTGCCGGAGTTTTGTTTGCTTTTATTTGGATAGGGAAAAATGCGTGTTTCCAAAATTGCATTCTAGGTCCGGAGTAAAGTTCATTTTGTTCGACTCATTTTTAGGAGTCGGGGAAAATTTACTTTAGGTTTTTCGGAGCTCGTTTAGATTTTCTTTCTTTTGTTTTTCTGCGCGCGTAACCGTTTTTTAAAAAAAAGAGAGAGAGCAGCGCCCCGCCTGGGCCAAGGGCCCAGCCGGCCGGCCCAGCCGCCAAGCCGCCGCCCCAGCGCCCTACGCGCCAGCCGCCGCCCCCTAGGCCGAGTCCTAGTAGGACTCTAGGCCGGCGCCCCCCCTCCCTTGCCCCTTGCCCAAGCATCTACCCCCTCCCCCTCCTAGTATAAATACCCAAGCCCCCCCCCTCTCCACCCCAAGCCGCCAGCCCCGCCGCCTATAGCCGCCAGCCCCGCCGCCCTTAGCCGCCGTCGCCTAGCTGCCGCCGCCGCCTCTAGCTGCTGCCGCCGCCGCCGCCCTTGCCCCGCCGCCGCCGGAGCCCTCGTCGGAACCTCGCCGGAGGTAGCCGCGCAGCCCCTCGCCTCGGTTCGGTTTTTCTTAAAAGAACCGTTCCGTTTCTTTTCCGGTTTTCTTTCCGGTTTTTCGCTTCGGTTTTCTTCCGAAACCCTAGTTCGGTTTTCTGTTTCTTTTTCGGTTTCTTTTCCGAAACCCTAGATCGGTTTTGCTCTTCTTTCGGACTGTTCGTCTCAACGAACGTGATCACCGATTTTTCCCGGTTAACGACGCCCGTTCGTTTAACCGTTCGTCTCTTTCTTTTCGTCGGAGTTATTCCGCGATCGTGATCTCAGATCCGATCTTCGTTCTAGTCTTTCTTCCCGCTCGTTTGTCGGAATCAGGTGATTCAAGCGCCTGGAGTTTCGCCTCGAAACCGCCGTTCCATCTAATCAACTTGAACAAGCTTTTTCTACGGTAAAATTTGACCTAGATTTAACTTGCTAGAACCGAGTTGTTTTCTTCCGCCGTTTGTTTTCCGTTTCTTTGTTCGCAACTGGAGTTCTTAAGTTGAACTTTCTGGTTCGTTCTCCTGTTCGAGTTTTACCTGTGCATTAGATGAGTACTTATTGTATGCTTGTTGTTTGTCTGTGATAGATCACCCAGATTGCGCCGCTTGTTACTTCGAAACCCTAGGTCTCGCGGATCATCAGCAAGGCAAGTAACACTTTGATCATACCTTTTCTACAACCCATGTTTTATTGCATTAGATCAGTCCACTCACATTGCATGATTAGGATCTAATTAAATTGTGGGATGGGAAGTAGATGAGGTAGTACCTATTACCTGTATTATTATGAAACCTTTGGGAGTTACTTCTACGTTTGCTTATTATGCCATGCTATGCTAGTAGACGTGGATTGGGTGAGTGATATCCATGACAGATGTGAGTTGATAATTTTAATGGTTTATCTAAGGTGGCCACTTAAACACACATCTGGGTGGATTGAGGCACCTGATGTCTATCAGGACTTGCCTGTTTTATTTTGGACCGCCACCCAGGCTCAAAGGGATCATAAGATAATTCATGCTAGAAACTTCCGTGTGCAGCCACATGCTACTATGGGCTCTGGCATAGTTGACTAAGTTGTGCGAACTCTTACGGGGTGGACTAGCAGATGTAGGGGTTGTAGGTGGTACGGTCTACCCCACATGTAAGGTGCTAGCGCCTCTGAAAGACTATGTCTCGGTCATCCGTTCCTCAAACACCATGTAGTGCGAGAAAACAAACGGAGGCGATCGAGTCATGTGGGGAAAAGTGCGCAAACCTCTGCAGAGTGTACAAACTAATCATGATTAGCCGTGTCCCCGGTTATGGACAACTTGAGTATCTAGTACTTGAATATCATGTGAATCTCATCACGTTACTTCTAATTAATGTTGTTGGGTTTTAATTACTTAATTGGGATCGGAATGCTGTCAACCATTCTCGATGTTTCACAACCACCATGATAGTTAAACAAATTTATTCCTTTGCAGTAGGGAAAAACCGGCTTTACGCAAAACTGTAACCATAGAGCTTTCCACCAGCCATATATGCATATAGTATAGCTGTTTCATTCCATTACTCTCTATGTGTTGCATTGCCAGCATATTCCATGTGCTGACCCGTTTTCGGGCTGCAACTTTCATGTTGCAGACTTTTCAGACGACGAGTAAGGTGCTTTTAGGTCGTGGTTCTATACTTAGTGATGCCATTGGAGTTGATGGACCCATTTATCTTCCGAGTCTTCCGCTGTTATCGACACTAGATGGCCTTAAGCCATATTTATTGTAATAAGCTCTCTTTTGAGACAACGATGTAATAAGTGTGTGATTGCCACTCTGCTATAAATCCTTCGATGTACTGTGTGGTGTCAGCATTACTGATCCATGGATGACACCTGAGCACAGAGCACTTGATCCATTCGGGTCGGGTCGCGACACAAAGGGAACAACGTATATTGTTATGTGGTTTCACCAATAAAGATCTTCGTAGAATATGTAGGAACCAATATGAGCATCCAGGTTCCGCTATTGGTTATTGACCGGAGATGAGTCTCGGTCATGTCTACATAGTTCTCGAACCCGTAGGGTCCACATGCTTAACATTCTATGATGATTTGTATTATGAGTTATGTGATTTGATGACCGAAGTTTGTTCGGAGTCCCGTATGAGATCGGGGACATGACGAGGAGTCTTGAAATGGTCGAGACGTAAAGATCGATATATTGGAAGGCTATATTAGGACATCGGAAAGGTTCCGAGTGATTCGGGTATTTTTCGAAGTATCGGAGAGTTACGGGAATTCGTATCGGGCCTTAATGGGCCATACAAGAAAGGAGAGAAAGGCCTCAAGGGTGGCCGCACCCCTTCCCCATGGACTGGTCCGAATTGTACTAGGGAAAGGGGGCGCCCCCTTCCTTCCTTATCCTTCTCCCTTCCCTTTTTCCTATTCCATGTTGGAGGTGGAATCCTACTAGGACTAGGGAGTCCTAGTAGGACTCCACACTTTGGGCGCGCCCTATGAGGGTCGGCCCCCTCCTCCCTCCATCCTTTATATACGTTGTCAGGGGGCACCCCATAGACACACAAGTTGATCATTGATCCCTTAGCCGTGTGCGGTGCCCCCCTCCACCATAATCCACCTCGGTCATATCGTAGCGGTGCTTAGGCGAAGCCCTATTTTTGTAGCATCATCATCACCGTTGTGCTAACGAAGATCTCCCTTGGCATTCTGCTGGATCATGAGTTCATGGGACGTCACCGAGCCGAACGTGTGCAGATCACAGAGGTGCCGTGCTTTCGGTACTAGGATTGGTCGATCGTGAAGACGTATGACTACATCAACCGCGTTGTCATAACGCTTCCGCTTATAGTCTACGAGGGTACGTAGACAACACTCACCCCTCTCGTTGCTATGCATCACCATGATCTTGCGTGTGCGTAGGATTTTTTTTTGAAATTACTGTATTCCCCAACAGGTGCTTCAAGGACATATGCTTTCTTGGTAGCTATGAGGATGATCCTCAAGTTACGGACCCAGTCCGTATAGTTGCTACCATCGTCTTTCAGCTTGGTTTTCTCTAGGAATGTGTTGAAGTTGAGGGCAACATTAGCATGGTCCATTTGATCTACAAGACATATTGTAAAGATATTTTTAGACTGAGTTCATGATAATTAAGTGTTGGGGATCGTAGCAGAAATTTAAAATTTTCTACGCATCACCAAGATCAATCTATGGAGTCATCTAGCAACGAGAGGGAGAGGAGTGCATCTACATACCCTTGTAGATCGCAAGCGGAAGCGTTCAAGAGAACGGGGTTGATGGAGTCGTACTCGTCGTGATCCAAATCACCGATGATCCTAGCGCCGAACGGACGGCACCTCCGTGTTCAACACACGTACGGAGGGGAGACGTCTCCCGCGCCTTGATCCAGCAAGGAGGAGGGAGAGGTTGAGGAAGAGATATCCAACAGTAGCATGACGACGTGGTGGTGGTGGAGCAGCAGTACTCCGGCAGGGCTTCGCCAAGCTCTTAACGGAGGAGGAGAGGTGTTGGGGAGGGGAGGGGCTGCGCCTTTGATGTGGTGTGCAACCCTCCCCTTGCCCCTCTATTTATAGGGGAAGGGGGAAGGGGGCGGCCAAGGGGAGGAGCTTGCCCCCCAAGCAAGGGGGAGCCCCCTCTAGGGTTTCCCCCCAAACACTAGGCAATCCCGTATACAATTCCCTTTGTCAATCGGTACGTTACTTTCCCGAGATTCGATCGTCGGTATCCCAATACCTCGTTCATCTCGTTACCGGCAAGTCACTTTACTCATTCCATAACACATCATCCCGTGACCAACCCTTAGTCACATTGAGCTCATTAGGATGATGTCTTACCGAGTGGGCCCAGAGATACCTCTCCATCATACGGAGTGACAAATCCCAGTCTCGATTCATGCCAACCCAACAGACACTTTCGGAGATACCCGTAGTGCACCTTTATAGTCACCCAGTTACGTTGTGACGTTTGGCACACCCAAAGTATTCCTACAGTATCCGGGAGTTGCACAATCTCATGGTCTAAGGAAAAGATACTTGACATTAGAAAAGCTTTAGCAGACGAACTACACGATCTTGCGCTATGCTTAGGATTGGGTCTTGTCCATCACATCATTCTCCCAATGATGTGATCCCGTTATCAATGATATCCAATGTCCATGGTCAGGAAACCGTAACCATCTATTCATCAACGAGATAGTCAACTAGAGGCTCACTAGGGACATGTTGTGGTCTTTGTATTCACACATGTATTATGATTTCCGGATAACACAATTATAGCATGAACAATAGACAATTATCATGAACAAGGAAATATAATAATAACCATTTTATTATTGCCTTTAGGGCGTATTTCCAACATTCTCCCACTTGCACTAGAGTCAATAATCTAGTTACATTGTGATGAATCGAACACCCATAGAGTTCTGGTGTTGATCATATTTTGCTCGAGGAAGAGGTTTAGTCAACGGATCTGCGACATTCAGGTCCGTATGCACTTTTCAAATATCTATATCTCCATTTTGAACATTTTCACGAATGGAGTTGAAGCAACGCTTGATATGCCTGGTCTTCCTGTGAAACCTGGGCTCCTTGGCAAGGGCAATAGCTCCAGTGTTGTCACAGAAGAGAGTCATCGGGCCCGACGCATTGGGAATAACTCCAAGGTCGGTAATGAACTCCTTCATCCAGACTGCTTCTTGTGCTGCCTCCGAGGCTGCCATGTACTCCGCTTCACATGTAGATCCCGCCACGACGCTTTGCTTGCAACTACACCAGCTGACTGCCCCACCATTCAAAATATACACGTATCCGGTTTGTGACTTAGAGTCATCCAGATCTATGTCGAAGCTAGCATCGATGTAACCCTTTACGACGAGCTCTTCGTCACCTCCATAAACGAGAAACATATCCTTAGTCCTCTTCAGGTACTTCGGGATATTCTTGACCGTTGTCAAGTGTTCCATGCCGGGATTACTTTGGTACCTTCCTACTAAACTTACGGCAAGGTTTACATCAGGTCTGGTACACAGCATGGCATACATAATAGACCCTATGGCCGAGGCATAGGGGACGACACTCATCTTTTCGCTATCTTTTGCCGTGGTCGGGCATTGAGCCGTGCTCAATCTCACACCTTGCAATACAGGCAACAACCCCTTCTTGGACTGATCCATATTGAACTTCTTCAATATCTTGTCAAGGTACGTACTTTGTGAAAGACCAATGAGGCGTCTCGATCTATCTCTATAGATGTTGATGCCTAATATATAAGCAGCTTCTCCAAGATCCTTCATTGAAAAACACTTGTTCAAGTAGGCCTTTATGCTTTCCAAGAATTCTATATCATTTCCCATCAATAGTATGTCATCCACATATAATATGAGAAATGCTACAGAGCTCCCACTCACTTTCTTGTAAACACAGGCTTCTCCATAAGTCTGCGTAAACCCAAACACTTTGATCATCTCATCAAATCGAATGTTCCAACTCCGAGATGCTTGCACTAGCCCATAGATTGAGCGTTGGAGCTTGCACACCTTGTCAGCATTCTTAGGATCGACAAAACCTTCCGGTTGCATCATATACAATTCTTCCTTAAGGAAACCATTAAGGAATGCCGTTTTGACATCCATTTGCCATATCTCATAATCATAGAATGCGGCAATTGCTAACATGATTCGGACGGACTTCAGCTTCGCTACGGGTGAGAAAGTCTCATCGTAGTCAAGCCCTTGAACTTGTCGATAACCCTTAGCGACAAGTCGAGCCTTATAGATGGTCACATTACCATCCGCGTCTGTCTTCTCCTTAAAGATCCATTTATTTTCTATGGCTCGCCAATCATCGGGAAAGTCAGTCAAAGTCCATACTTCGTTTTCATACATGGATCCTATCTCGGATTTCATGGCTTCCAGCCATTTGTCGGAATCTGGGCCCGCCACCACTTCTTCATAGTTCGAAGGTTCACCATTGTCTAACAACATGATTTCCAGGACAGGGTTGTCGTACCACTCTGGTGCGGAACGTGTCCTTGTGGACCTACGAAGTTCAGTATCAACTTGATCTGAAGTTTCATGATCATCATCATTAACTTCCTCTCTAGTCGGTGCAGGCACCTCGGGAACATTTTCTTGAGCTGCGCCACTCTCCGGTTCAAGAGGCAATACTTCATCAAGTTCTACTTTCCTCCCACTTACTTCTTTTAAGAGAAACTCTTTCTCTAGAAAGGATCCATTCTTGGCAACAAAGATCTTGCCTTCGGATCTGAGGTAGAAGGTATACCCAATAGTTTCTTTAGGGTATCCTATGAAGACGCATTTTTTCGATTTGGGTTCGAGCTTTTCAGGTTTAAGTTTCTTGACATAAGCATCGCATCCCCAAACTTTCAGAAACGATAGCTTAGGTTTCTTACCAAACCACAATTCATACGGTGTCGTCTCAACGGATTTCGACGGAGCCCTATTTAAAGTGAATGCGGCAGTCTCTATAGCATAACCCCAAAATGATAGCGGTAGATCGGTAAGAGACATCATAGATCGCACCATATCCAATAGAGTGCGATTACGACGTTCGGACACACCATTACGCTGAGGTGTTCCAGGCGGCGTGAGTTGTGAAACTATTCCACATTTCCTTAAGTGCGTGCCAAATTCGTGACTCAAATATTCTCCCCCACGATCTGATCGTAAGAACTTGATTTTCCTGTCACGTTGATTCTCAACCTCACTAAATTCCTTGAACTTTTCAAAGGTCTCAGACTTGTGTTTCAATAAGTAGACGTACCCATATCTACTCAAGTCATCAGTGAGGGTGAGAACATAACGATAGCCACCGCGAGCCTCTACACTCATTGGACCGCACACATCAGTATGTATGATTTCCAATAAGTTGGTTGCTCGCTTCATTGTTCCGGAGAATGGAGTCTTGGTCATTTTTCCCATGAGGCATGGTTCGCACGTGTCAAATGATTCATAGTCAAGAGACTCCAAAAGTCCATCTGCATGGAGTTTCTTCATGCGTTTGACACCAATATGACCAAGGCGGCAGTGCCACAAGTATGTGGGACTATCATTATCAACCTTACATCTTTTGGCATTCACACTATGAATATGTGTAACATCACGCTCGAGATTAAATAAGAATAAACCATTGACCAGCGGGGCATGACCATAAAACATGTCTCTCATATAAATAGAACAACCATTATTCTCAGATTTAAATGAGTAGCCATCTCGTATTAAACGAGATCCAGATACAATGTTCATGCTCAAAGTTGGTACTAAATAACAATTATTGAGGTTTAAAACTAATCACGTAGGTAAATGTAGAGGTAGCATGCCGACGGCGATCACATCGACCTTGGAACCATTCCCGACGCACATCGTCACAGCGTCCTTCGCCAGTCTCCGTTTATTCCGCAATTCCTATTTTGAGTTACAAATATGAGCAACTGCACCGGTATCAAATACACAGGAGCTACTACGAGCGTTGGTTAGGTACACATCAATAACATGTATATCACATATACCTTTGGCATTATCGGCCTTCTTATCTGCTAAGTACTTGGGGCAGTTCCGCTTCCAGTGACCGTTTCCCTTGCAATAAAAGCACTCAGTCTCAGGCTTGGGTCCATTCTTTGGCTTCTTCCCGGCAGCTTGCTTACCGGGCGCGGCAACTCCCTTGCCATCCTTCTTGAAGTTCTTTTTACCCTTGCCTTTCTTGAAATTAGTGATTTTATTCACCATCAACACTTGATGTTCCTTTTTGATTTCCACTCTGATACCCTTGCCTTTCTTGCCCCTCTGATACCACTGTTGGGGATCATAGCAGAAATTTAAAATTTTCTACGCATCACCAAGATCAATCTATGGAGTCATCTAGCAACAAGAGGGAGAGGAGTGCATCTACATACCCTTGTAGATAGCGAGCGGAAGCGTTCAAGAGAACGGGGTTGATGGAGTCGTACTCGTCGTGATCCAAATCACCGATGATCCTAGCACCGAACGGATGGCACCTCCGTGTTCAACACACGTACAGAGCGGAGACATCTCCCACGCCTTGATCCAACAAGGAGGAGGGAGAGGTTGAGGAAGAGAGCTCCAACAGCAGCACGACGGCGTGGTGGTGGTGGTGGAGGTGGAGCAGCAGTACTCCGGCAGGGCTTCGCCAAGCTCTTAACGGAGGAGGAGAGGTGTTGGGGAGGGGAGGGGCTGCTCCTTTGATGTGGTGTGCAGCCCTCCCCTTGCCCCTCTATTTATAGGGGAAGGGGGAAGGGGGCCGGCCCCCTCTAGATGAGATCTAGAGGGGGGCGGCGGCCAAGGGGAGGGGCTTGCCCCCCAAGCAAGGGGAGGCGCCCCCTCTAGGGTTTCCCCCCAAACCCTAGGCGCATGGGCCCAAGGGGGGATGCGCCCAGCCCTCCAAGGGTTGGTTCCCTTTCCTGTACAGCCCATGAGGCCCTCCGAGAGAGGTGGGCCCTCCCGGCGGACCCCCAGAACCCCTCCGGTGGCCCTGGTATAATGCCGATATGCCCCCGAACTTTTCCGGTGACCGTATGACAACTTCCCACATATAAATCTTCACCTTCGGACCATTCCGGAACTCCTCATGACGTCCGGGATCTCATCCGGGACTCCGAAGAACATTCGGTAATCACATATAAGTCTCCCTAATAACCCTAGCATCATCGAACCTTAAGTGTGTAGACCCTATGGGTTCAGGAACCATGCAGACATGACCGAGACAACTCTCCGGCCAATAACCAACAGCGGGATCTGGATACCCATGTTGGCTCCCACATGTTCCACAATGATCTCATCGGATGAACCACGATGTCGAGGATTCAAGCAATCCCGTATACAATTCCCTTTGTCAATCGGTACGTTACTTGCCCGAGATTCGATCGTCGGTATCCCAATACCTTGTTCAATCTCGTTACCGGCAAGTCACTTTACTCGTTCCGTAACACATCATCCCGTGACCAACCCTTAGTCACATTGAGCTCATCACGATGATGTCTTACCGAGTGGGCCCAGAGATACCTCTCCGTCATACGGAGTGACAAATCCCAGTCTCGATTCGTGCCAACCCAACAGACACTTTCGGAGATACCCGTAGTGCACCTTTATAGTCACCCAGTTACGTTGTGACGTTTGGCACACCCAAAGTATTCCTGCAGTATCCGGGAGTTGCACAATCTCATGGTCTAAGGAAAAGATACTTGACATTAGAAAAGCTTTAGCAGACGAACTACACGATCTTGCGCTATGCTTAGGATTGGGTCTTGTCCATCACATCATTCTCCTAATGATGTGATCCCGTTATCAATGACATCCAATGTCCATGGTCAGGAAACCGTAACCATCTATTGATCAGCGAGCTAGTCAACTAGAGGCTCACTAGGGACATGTTGTGGTCTATGTATTCACACATGTATTACGATTTCCGGATAACACAATTATAGCATGAACAATAGACAATTATCATGAACAAGGAAATATAATAATAACCATTTTATTATTGCCTCTAGGGCATATTTCCAACATTAAGTTCATCTAATCAAATTATTTAATGAACTCCCACTCAGATAGACATCCCTGTAGTCATCTAAGTGATACATGATCTGAATCGACTAGGCTGTGTCCGATCATCACGTGAGACGGACTAGTCATCAATGATGAACATCTCCATGTTGATCGCATCTACTATACGACTCATGTTCGACCTTTCGGTCTCTCGTGTTCCGAGGTCATGTCTGTACATGCTAGGCTCGTCAAGTCAACCTAAGTGTTTCGCATGTGTAAATCTAGCTTACACCCGTTGTATGCGAATGTTAGGATCTATCACACCCGATCATCACCTGGTGCTTCGAAACAACGAACCTTCACAACGGTGCATAGTTAGGGGGAACACATCTCTTGAAATTTTAGTGAGGGATCATCTTATTTATTCTACCATCGTTCTAAGAAAATAAGATGTTAACATGACAAACATCACATGCAAATCATAAAGTGACATGATATGGCCAATATCATCTTGCGCCTTTGGTCTCCATCTTCGAGGCGCGGCATGATCACCTTCGTCACCGGCATGACACCATGATCTCCATCATCGTGTCTTCATGAAGTTGTCTCACCAACTATTACTTCTACTACTATGGCTAACGGTTAGCAATAAAGTAAAGTAATTACATGGAGTTTTCATTGACACGCAGGTCATACAATGAATTAAGACAACTCCTATGGCTCCTGCCGGTTGTCATACTCATCGACATGCAAGTCGTGATTCCTATTACAAGAACACGATCAATCTCATACATCAGATATATAATTCATCACATCCTTTTGGCCATATCACATCACATAGCATACCCTCCAAAAACAAGTTAGACGTCCTCTAATTGTTGTTGCATGTTTTACGTGGCTGCTATGGGTTTCTAGCAAGAACGTTTCTTACCTACACAAAAGCCACAACAGTGATATGCCAATTGCTATTTACCCTTCATAAGGACCCTCTTCATCGAATCAGATCCGACTAAAGTGGGAGAGACAGACACCCGCTAGCCACCTTATGCAACAAGTGCATGTCAATCGGTGGAACCTGTCTCACGTAAGCGTACGTGTAAGGTCGGTCTGGGCCGCTTCATCCCACAATACCGTCGAATCAAGATAATACTAGTAAAGGTAAGCAAATTGAACAAATCATCGCCCACAACTACTTGTGTTCTACTTGTGCATAGAATCTACGCATAGACCTAGCTCCTGATGCCACTATTGGGGAACATAGTAATAATTCAAAAAATTCCTATGTGTCACCAAGATCAATCTAGGAGATGCTAGCAATGAGAGAGAGAGAGAGTGCGTCTTCATACCCTTGAACATCGCTAAGCGGAAGCGTTACAAGAACGCGGTTAATGGAGTCGTACTCGCGGCGATTCAAATCGCAGAAGATCCGATCCAAGCGTCGAACGGACGGCGCCTCCGCATTCAACACACATATAGCCCGGGGACGTCTCCTCCTTCTTGATCCAGCAAGGGGAGAGGATAAGTTGAGGGAGAACTCTGGCAGCACGACGGTGTGGTGGCGGTGGAGCTCTTGGTTCTTCGGCACGGCTTCGCCAAGCACTATGGAGGAGGAAGAGATGTTGGAGGGGGGAGGGCTGCGCCTGGGGAAAGGGTGCGGCTGCCCTCTCTATCCCTCACTATATATAGGGGGAAGGGGGAGGAGGATGCGCCCTAGGGTTTCCCTAGGGGAGGGGCGGCGGCCATAGGGGAAACCCTAGATGGGTTTGGGCGCCCCCACCCCTAGGAAACTTGCCCCCCAAGTCGGGAGGGGCGGCTGCCCTAAGGGACGCGCCCCCACCTCTCCAGGTTATGTGAGATGGGGTTGGAGGGGTGCACAGCCTCTTAGTGGGCTGGTGTGCCCCCTCCCCTTGGCCCATAAGGCCCCCAATGCTTGTCGGGGCCTTCGAAACTCCTTTCGGTCACGCTAGTCGTCACCCGATACTCCCAAAACAATTCCGGACTCCAATACCCTTCGTCCAATATATCGATCTTCACCTCTGGACCATTCCGAAGTTCCTCGTCATGTCCGGGATCTCATTCAGGACTCCGAACAACCTTCGGTAACCACATACTATTCCCATTACAACTCTAGCGTCACCGAACCTTAAGTGTGTAGACCCTACGGGTTCGGGAACCATGCAGACATGACGAGACACCTCTCCAGCTAATAACCAATAGCGGGATCTGGATACCCATATTGGCTCCCACATGTTCCATGATGATCTCATTGGATGAACCACGATGTCAGGGGTTCAATCAATCCAGTATACAATTCCCTTTGTCCATCGGTATGTTACTTGCCCGAGATTCGACCGTCGGTATCCCCATACCTCGTTCAATCTCGTTACCGGCAAGTCTCTTTACTCGTTCTGTAACGCATGACCCCGTGGCTAACTCCTTAGTCACATTGAGCTCGTTATGATGATGCATTACTGAGTGGGCCCAGAGATACCTCTCCGTCATACAGAGTGACAAGTCCCAGTCTCGATTTGTGCGAACCCAACATACACTTTCGGAGATACCTGTAGTGCACCTTTATAGCCATCCAGTAACATTGTGATGCTTGATACACCCAAAGCATTCATACGGTATCCGGGAGTTGCACAATCTCATGGTATAAGGAAATGATACTTGACATTAGAAAAGATCCAGCAAACGAACTACACGATCTTGTGCTATGCTTAGGATTGGGTCTTGTCCATCACATCATTCTCCTAATGATGTGATCCCGTTATCAATGACATCCAATGTCCATGGTCAGAAAACCATAACCATTCATTGATCAACGAGCTAGTCAACTAGAGGCGCACTAGGGACATGTTGTGGTCTATGTATTCACACATGTATTACGGTTTGTGGTTAATACAATTATAGCATGAATAATAGACAATTATCATGAACAAGGAAATATAATAATAACCATTTTATTATTGCCTCTAGGGCATATTTCCAACAGAAGATTATGTTGCTGCTGAAGAGGAGGTTAGCTCAAAGAAGAAAGTTGTCAAGAAGGAATTTGGCACAATAGCTTCAACCAAGCCTGTAATGCACAAGAAATCTCCTGCCAAGAGAGTGCCCATGTCAAAGGCCAGAGCCTCAACTCTTGAAGCCTCCAAATCAACTGAAGGAGAGGCTGCTGGTGAGGGAAAGAAGAGGAAGGAAAGGGTCAAGAAGACCATGGCCAAAGTTATTGGCAAGCCCTCAATGCTGATCCAATCAGATGAGGAAGAGGAAGAAGAGGTTGATGCACCATCATCAAAGACTCAGAAGCTGATGGGGGATGCCATCAAGTATGGGGCTGCTCCATCAAAGCTCAAGACTGCCCCCAAGGCTACTGTTCAAGCCACAAAGTCTGCACCAAAGAGATCCACCAGGAATATACGAGCTGCTGAGAAGAACAAGGCCCCAGTGCCTGGAATAGAAGAAGAAGACGATGAAGCCCAAGTGCTCATAAAGTTGAAGCCCAAGCTCCCAGATCATGATGATACACATCCAATGGCTGAAAACATGAAGATAAGGAAGGATGCAGGTCTCAGATTGTGGAGACAGTCAGATCCTTATGCCTCAAGAAGGAGGACTGTTGTAGATTATAGGTTCCACACTAAGGAACAACATGACTTCTGTGAGACTGTGCTCCTGGATAAGAAGCCCATAGTCAGTGACATGAAATGGGTTGATTAATGGAAGTACATTGACAACAATGAAGACCACTTCCCTGGAGTTCATGAGAGCTTCAGAATGAATGGAGTTGATGCCTTTATGGGTCAGAAATTGACCAAGTGGAATGATGAGCTTATCATGCAGTTTTATTCAACAGATCACTTCTACCCAGATGGAAGAATCGTTTGGATGTCTGAAGGTACAAGGTACCAGTCGACTGTTACTAAGTGGGCTGATAACCCACAAGTATAGGGGATCGCAACAGTTTTCGAGGGTAGAGTATTCAACCCAAATTTGTTGATTCGACACAAGGGGAGCCAAGAATATTCTCAACTATTAGCAGCTGAGTTGTCAATTCAACCACACCTGGAAACTTAATATCTGCAGCAAAGTGTTTAGTAGCAAAGTAATATGATAGTAGTGGTAACGGTAGCAAAAGGTAACAGTAGTAAAAGCAATGTTTTTGGTATTTTGTAGTGATGATAGCAATAGCAATGGGAAAGTAAACAAGCGAAGAACAATATATGGGAAGCTCGTAGGCAATGGATCGGTGATGGAGAATTATGCTGGATGCGGTTCATCATGTAACAGTCATAACCTAGGGTGACACAGAACTAGCTCCAGTTCATTGATATAATGTAGGCATGTATTCCAAACATAGTCATACGTGCTTATGGAAAAGAACTAACATGACATCTTTTGTCCTGCCCTCCCGTGGCAGCGGGCTCCTTACAGAAACTAAGGGATATTAAGGCCTCCTTTTAATAGAGAACCGGAACAAAGCATAACACATAGTGAATACATGAACTGCTCAAACTACGGTCATCACCGGTAAGTATCCCGATTATTGTCACTTCGGGGTTAACGGATCATAACACATAATAGGTGACTATAGACTTGCAAGATAGGATCAAGAACACTCATATATTGATGAAAACATAATAGGTTCAGATCTGAAATCATGGCACTCGGGCCCTAGTGACAAGCATTAAGCATAGAAAAGTCATAGCAACATCCATCTCAGAACATAGTGGATACTAGGGATCAAACCCTAACAAAACTAACTCGATTACATGTTAGTTCCCATCCAACCCATCACCGTCCAGCAAGCCCACGATGGAATTACTCACGCACGGCGGTGAGCATCATGAAATTGGTGATGGAGGATGGTTGATGATGATGACGGCGATGGGTTCCCCTCTCCGGAGCCCCGAACGGACTCCAGATCAGCCCTCCCGAGAGGTTTTAGGGCTTGGCGGTGGCTCCGTATCGTAAAACGCGATGATTTCTTCTCTCTGATTTTTTTCTCCCTGAAACTCAATATATGGAGTTGGAATTGGAGTCGGAGACGCAACAGGGGGCCCACGAGGTAGGAGGCGCGCCCTAGGGGGGCAGGCGCGCCCCCACCCTCGTGGCAAGGTGGTGGCCCCCCTGGCCTTCATCTTTGGCAGGTATTTTTCTTATTTTCTGAAAAGTGGCTCTGTGAAGTTTTAGGTCATTCCGAGAACGTTTGCTCCTGCACATAAATAACACCATGATAATTCTGCTGAAAACAGCATCAGTCCGGGTTAGTTCCATTCAAATCATGCAAGTTAGAGTCCAAAACAAGGGCAAAAGTGTTTGGAAAAGTAGATACGTTGGAGACATATCAACTCCCCCAAGCTTAAACCTTTGCTTGTCCTCAAGCAATTCAGTTGACAAACTGAAAGTGATAAAGAAAAACTTTTACAAACTCTGTTTGCTCTTGTTGTTGTAAATATATAAAGCCAGCATTCAAGTTTTCAGCAAAGATTATAACTAACCACATTCACAATAACGCATAGGTCTCAAGTTTACTCATATAAAAAGCATAATCAACTAGCGAGCCATAATAATAAATCTCGGATGACAACACTTTCTCAAGACAATCATAATATGGTATGACAAGATGGTATCTCGCTAGCCCTTTCTGAGACTGCAAAACATAAATGCAGAGCACCTTTAAAGACCAAGGACTGACTAGACATTGTAATTCATGGTAAAAGAGATCCAGTTAAGTCATACCCAATGTAAACTAATAGTAATGAATGCAAATGACAGCGGTGCTCTCCAACTGGTGCTTTTTAATAAGAGGATGATGACTCGGCATAAAAGTAAATAGATAGGCCCTTCGCAGAGGGAAGCAGGGATTTGTAGAGGTGCTAGAGCTCGGTTTTGAAACAGAGGTGAATAATATTTTGAGTGGTATACTTTCATTGTCAACATAAAAACCAAGAGATGGCGATATCTTCCATGCTACACACATTATAGGCGGTTCCCAAACAGAATGGTAAAGTTTATGCTCCCCCTTCCACCAACAAGCATAAATCATGGCTTGCTCGAAACAACGAGTGCCTCCAACTAACAAGAGTCCCATGGGGAGTTTTGTTTGCAATTATTTTGATTTAGTTTGCATAAAGCATGGGACTGGGCATCCCGGTGACCAACCATTTATCTCGTGAGTGAGGAGCGGAGTCCACTCCTCTTGAGAATAACCCGCCTAACATGGAAGATACAGACATCCCTAGTTGATACATGAGCTATTCGAGCATACAAAACATGATATTTATTCGAAGGTTTAGAGTTTGGCACATACAAATTTACTTGGAACGGCAGGTAGATACCGTATATAGGTAGGTATAGTGGACTCATATGGAATAACTTTGGGGTTTAAGGGCTTGGATGCACAAGCAGTATTCCCGCTTAGTACAGGTGAAGGCTAGAAAAAGACTGGGAAGCGACCAGCTAGAGAGCGACAACAGTCATGAACATGCATTAAAATTAATCAACACCGAGTGCAAGCATGAGTAGGATATAATCCACCATGAACATAAATATCATGAAGGCTATGTTGATTTTGTTTCAACTACATGCATGAACATGCGCCAAGTCAACTCACTTAAATCATTCAGAGGAGGATACCACCCTATCATACCACATCATAACCATTTTAATAGCATGTTGGCACGCAAGGTAAACCATTATATCTCATAGCTAATCAAGCATGGCATAAGAAACTATGATCTCTAGTAGTCATTGCAAACATGTTTATTCATAATAGGCTGAATCAGGAACGATGAACTAATCATATTTACAAAAACAAAAGAGGTCGAGTTCATACCAGCTTTTCTCATCTCAGCCAGTCCATCATATAACATCATAATTGCCTTTCACTTGCACGACCGAATAGTGTGAATAATAATAATAGTGCACGTGCATTGGACTAAGCTGGAATCTGCAAGCATTCAATAAATAGGAGAAGACAAGGCAATATGGGCTCTTTTGTCAGATCAACAATTATGCATATAAGAGCCACTTCAACAATTTCATCATGGTCTTCTCCTATCGACCCTCAAAGAAAAGAAAAGAAATAAAACTATTTACACGGGTAAGCTCCCAACAAGCAAAAGAAGAACATGAAATATTTTTGGGTTTTCTTTTTAATTACTACTACAAGCATGGAAATTAAAACTAGCTAGAAGCTACAACTAATTTTTTTGGTTTTTCTTAAGGTTTATTAAACACACAAGAAGAAAGCATAAAAAGGGAAATAAACTAGCATGGATGATACAATGAAAAAGTATGAGCACCGACATCTAGCAATGAGTGTGTGAACATAAATGTAATGTCGGTGGGAAATATGTACTCCCCCAAGCTTAGGCTTTTGGCCTAAGTTGGTCTATGGCCACGGCTGGCCTGGCGGATATCCATAATAGTAGTTGGGGTCGTACTGAGAAGAAGAAGAGGAAGACTCCGATTGCCACTGGCTGACAATCATCTCCGGATCCCACTGGTAATTAGACTGTCGTGAAGGATCAATTTGTGGTTCCGGCTCTGGCTCCTCAGCTGGTGCAAGGTTCCGGTAGGCGTGAATAGCCTTCAACGGAACAAGGTACGTGCCTACAGACAAATCAAACAAAGAAGGAGCAGGCAGGGTAATAGTCTCGGGATGATGTTTGTTAAAGAACAATTGATATTTAAGTTCTCCTTCCCTATTCTTAACAATAAAATCATGTGCCACCATACTTTTATAATCTAGATAAACACGAGGCAGCACTTTTTCTTCCTTCTCAGAATGCCTAATAGGTATGTTAAAATGTGCAGCTAGGCGTGAAGCATAGATGCCTCCAAAGATGGGGCCCTTGGTACGGTTCAGACTTAACCGTTTGGCAATAATACCGCCCATACTAAAAGTGTTATCACCGTATAAACCTTGGAGCAAAATAATAATATCAGGGATACTAAGGTTTCCACAGTTTCCGCGACCAATTAAGCAACGACTAGCAAATAATGCAAAGTAACGTAAAACAGGAAAATGTATGCTAGTGATTCGTGCATCGGAAACCTTCCTTGTTTCCCCTATAGTGATAGTATCAATAAACCCCTCCACATCATCACGATGTGGTTCTTCTGTCTTGCCCTCAAAAGGGACTAAACAAATCTGACAAAAATCATAAAGTGACATCTCCTTATGCTCATCATATAAATGAAACTCCTCCGTAGGTGGCGAGTTCCTGGAATGGAAATGAAAGTTTTGCACAAAGGTATTTGTGAGTAAGAGATACTGATCGCATTGGTCGTGGAGGAAAGCGGTGAGGCCTACATTATGAGCCAATTCATGAAAATCTTCATAAATCCCGGTTGCTCTCAAGAAATCCTCGGAAGGCCATTCACACGCCCGAACCTCCGCGGTGCGAGGCAGATTATACTTAGGCTTCGGTGCCTTTTCCTTCGAGCGTTGGCTCGATGAGCCCCTCAAAAGTCTCCTCATCATTTCCTGAAAAATTCTGAAATTTTTAGTAACTTCAAAATAAAAATAAACCAAACTCAATAATATTGATAGTAACTACTCCTACAAGTGCCTAGGGCCTATATCATGCATCAAAACTACTTCTGACCATATAAATTTGACATGCAAGCTCAAGAACAGGGTCACCTAAGCAACAAAAATTTGCAATGAATAAAGCACTAGAAAAAACTAATTGGACCAATGGAGGAGTCACACACCAAGGAACAATCTCCCCAAGCAGTTTTGTGAGAGGTGCTTTGAGCAAGGAGATCGAAAATGGCAGCAAGATGAGCTAGAACTCGGGTTTGAGCTGGTTATTCGTGTTTGTGGGAGGAAGATAAAGTGTGTGGGTGCAGGAATAAGTGGAGGAGGGCCACCGTGGGCCCACGAGGCAGGGGGCGCGCCCTCCACCCTCGTGGGCAGGTGGTTGACCCCCTTGGTGTGTTCTCAGTTCCATAAAGCCTCAAATATTCTAGAAAAAATCATATTTAAATTTCAGGGCATTTGGAGAACTTTTATTTTCGAGGTATTTTTATATTGCATGGATAATCAGATAACAGACAGAAAAATATTTATTTTTATTTTATTTAATATAAATAACAGAAAGTAAAAGTGGGGTACAGAAGGTTGTGCTTTCTAGTTTCATCCATCTCATGATCATGAAAACGAATCCTCTAACAAGGTTGATCAAGTCTTATTAACGAACTCATTCCAAATAACATGGAACCGGAGAAATTTCGAATAACACTATGTTACCTCAACGGGGATATGCACGTCCCCAATAATAAGAATATCATATTTCTTCTTGACAGTAGGAAGAGGAAATTCAAAACCTCCAAATATAATCGATGGAATTTTTCCAATAGTGTTGATACTATGAACTTGAGGTTGTTTCCTCAGAAAGTGTACCGTATGCTCATTACCATTAACATGAAAAGTGACATTGCCTTTAGTGCAATCAATAACAGCCCCTGCAGTATTCAAAAAGAGACTTCCAAGAATAATAGACATACTATCGTCCTCGGGAATATCAAGAATAACAAAGTTTGTTAAAATAGTAACGTTTGCAACTACAACAGGCACATCCTCACAAATACCGACGGGTATAGAAGTTGATTTATCAGTCATTTGCAAAGATATTTCAGTAGGTGTCAACTTATTCAAATCAAATCTATGATATAAAGAGAGAGGCATAACACTAACACCGGCTCCAAGATCACATAAAGCAGTTTTAACATAGTTTCTTTTAATAGAGCATGGTATAGTGGGTACTCCTGGGTCTCCAAGTTTCTTTGGTATTCCACCCTTAAAAGTATAATTAGCAAGCATGGTGGAAATTTCTGCTTCCGGTATCTTTCTTTTATTAGTAATAATATCTTTCATGTACTTAGCATAAGGATTGGTTTTGAGCATATCAGTTAATCGCATACGCAAAAAGATACTCCCTCCGTTCTGAATTACTTGTCTTGGATTTGTCTAGATACAGATGTATCTAGACTCATTTTAGTGCAAGATACCTCCGTATCTAGACAAATCTAAGACAAGTAATTTGGAACGGAGGGAGTAGGTCTAATCATTTCAGCAAAGCGCTCAAAATCCTCATCATCCTTTTTCTTGGATGGTTTGGGAGGAAAAGGCATGGGTTTCTGAACCCAAGGTTCTCTTTCTTTACCATGTTTCTGTAACGCCCTCGATGCGGCTATATCTCCTATGTGTCGAAGCACGACTTAGAGGCATAACCGCATTGAAAGCAATGTCGCAAGTGAGGTAATCTTCACAACAACCCATGTAAATAAATAAAGGGGAAAAGTACATAGTTGGCTTACACTCGCCACATCACACAAATACATAAATAAGTCAATACATTCATCCAATACACTCAGGGTCCGACTACGGAACCAAAATAAAAGAAGACTACCCCAAATGCTACACAGATCCCCGATCGTTCCAACTAGGCTCCACTACTAATCGACTGAAACGAAAACAACACAACGAACACGATCTTCATCGAGCTCCTCCTTGAGCTCGGTTGCGTCACATGCACGATATCATCGGCACCCGCAAACTGGTTTTGGAAGTATATGTGAGTCATGGGGACTCAGCAATCTCACACCCACGCGATCAAAACTATTTAAGCTTATGGGTAGGTAAAAGGTATGAGGTGGAGCTACAGCAAGCGACTAGCATATTTGGTGGCTAACATACGCAAAAGAGAGCGAGAAGAGAAGGCAAAGCACGTTCGAGAATCTATGACCAAGAAGTGATCCTAGAACAACCTACGTCAAGCATAACTCCAACACCGTGTTCACTTCCCGAACTCCGCCGGAAAGAGACCATCACGGTTACACACGCGGTTGATGCATTTTAATTAAGTAAAGCGTCAAGTTTTCTACAACCGGACATTAACAAATTCCCATCTGCCCATAACCATGGGCACGGCTTTCGAAAGATCAAATCCCTGCAGGGGTGTCCCAACTTAGCCCATCACAAGCTCTCACGGTCAACAAAGGATATTCCTTCTCCCAGGAAGACCCGATCAGGCTCGGAATCCCGGTTACAAGACATCTCGACAATGGTAAAACAAGACCAGCAAAGCCACCCGAATGTGCCGACAAATCCCGATAGGAGCTGCACATATCTCGTTCTCAGGGCACACCGGATTGTCCAAGGTTCTGGTAGGCCAGCCCAGAGTTGCCCCTGGTGGCCACCGGCAGCTAACAGGTTGGACCAACACTCAGAGGAGCACTGGCTCGGGGGTTTAAATAAAGATGACCCTTGAGTCTGCAGAACCCAAGGAAAAGAAAAGGCTATGTGGCAAATGGTAAAACCAATGTTGGACCTTGCTGGAGGAGTTTTATTCAAGGCGAACTGTCAAGGGGTTCCCATTATAACCCAACCGCGTAAGGAACGAAAAATTCGGGAACATAACACCGATATGATGGAAACTAGGGCGGCAAGAGTGGAACAAAACACCAGGCATAAGGCCGAGCCTTCCACCCTTTACCAAGTATATAGATGCATTAATATAATAAGAGATATTGTGATATCCCAACAAAATAACCATGTTCCAAAAATGGAACAATCTCCAATCTTCACCTGCAACTAACAACGCTATAAGAGGGGCTGAGCAAAGCGGTAACATAGCCAAACAACGGTTTGCTGGGACAAAGTGGGTTAGAGGCTTGGCTTAGCAATGTGGGAGGCATGATAAGCAAGTGGTAGGTATCGTAGCATAGGCATAGAAAAAGAGCGAGCAACTAGCAAGCAAAGATAGAAGTGATTTCGAGGGTAAGGTCATCTTGCCTGAGATCCCGCAAGGAAGAAGAACAAGTCCATGAAGAAGACAAACAGACGTAGTCGAAGGATCCTCACAAACGCGACGTTATCGGAACTAACCCGAAGAAGCAACACCGGAAAGAAGCAAACAACATAGTAAACAACCACCACATAAGCATGACATGATGCATAACCAAATATGATGCATGTTCGATTTAATGAAGCATGGCATGGCAAAGTGCACAGGCAATCCTACAAATTAAGTGGAGCTCAATATGCCACGGAGTTGCATATTGAAGAAAACACCACATGACTTATTTAGTTCTCTCTCGTTTAGGTACTCAACAATATTAAATGTTGTTAAGCCTGTCAAGAGGTGAAACATAACAAAACTATACCACCTAAACAATTTAAATGGGGCCGGATATAACAAATAGCGAATCCGGTAAATCCCCATATGCCTTAGTAATTTATTGCAACAACAAACCAACCATTTTAATTGTTGTTATCATGATGCAGATGACATGAACAAGTTTATGCAATTTTTATTAAAAGTTGACAAGAGCATTATGAAGCATTTGTCACCGTGGTGGAAAGGAAAGGGATGCCACGGCAACGATAACGAAAACGGTGCCATGGCAGCGTTCCGGTTCCGGTAACTCGATTGAGATACCGATGCAAAGGAGAAGTGTGCGGATGCGTGCAAAACATGGTGGGGCGCTCCCGGATTCTGGGTGTCCCACGAGTTGGTGACAAGGAAACGAGTGGCAAATTGGACACGGTGCAAACACGAATCTCAAACATCGCAAGCATTCGTTCTGCGGGTCATCGTCTCGGCGGTTATACCTTCGAAGCGTGCATTCGGGGGCGGAACGCGTTCGCGAACGAAGTAGTGGTACACGGGTCGTAGTGGAAGTAGTGGTTCACATTTCATAGATGTTCGGGGTCACGGCGAGGAACTTGACATCCACGGGGTCTTCGAGGGTCGACGGTAGTTGTTCTATGCATCGGGCGTCAAGGTACTTGTCGTTCTTAGCGAATCCGAAGACTGCGGTAGTTGTACACACGTTGTCGGGGAACTTGTCAGTACGGTCTTGGCGATGGTAGTTGTGCACGGATCATAGACGTTCTTGGGTCATCGTTAGAGGATCTTGGCGGATTTGAATCCCTTCGAGGTTGTCGTGGTACTTGGGGTCTTCGGACTTGCCGGTCTCGATGAAACGAAGGGGTACTTGGCGATCGACGGGCGTCGTGGTACTTGGGGGTAGTGGTACTTGACGCATCGTCATGGTACTTGGCAAAATTCTTCGAGAAGATACTTGACGGTCCGGGTATGGTTCTTCGCGTATCGTTCTTGCCGATCCAAAACAAAGTGAGACCAAAAGGCTCTCTGGCCGGAAGTAGAGAAAAGCTTGGGTTGCGCAAAGGCTTGCGGCTGGGCCAGACTGGACAAGGGTGTCACGAGGGAACAAGAGAGAAGGCGCGGCCAAAGACCACTCAGGGTTGGGCAGGAGCTAGCAAGCGCGAGGAACAGGCCAGGCGCGGCGGCAGCTTGCTGACGAGGCGACGAGGCAGATGAAGGCGAGGTGGTGGAGGCCAGGTCCGATGCGGGGAGATGCGAGGGGACCGTATTCACATGTTATTCCGCCGGACCTTGGGCAGAACGGCCTCAGCGGAAGGGGATGAGGACCAGCGGCGGCTTGAGGTGGCGGGAGCGGGCGCGCAGGCCGATCTGGACGAAGGCGCGCAGCAGGAGGCGACGGCGGCGCAGCGGGAACGACACTCCGGCGCGGGGCGGACGGAGTAGCTCCGGCAGAGCAGGGCACGGCGATCCATGGAGGCCGGCGGTGCCAAGGTCGTGCGTGCAGGCGAGCTCGCGGAGTGGCAGGGAGGAGGTCCAGGCCGGCGCTGGGGCTCGCGGCAGGAGACAGCGCTCGTGGTGCTCTGTTGCGGGGGTGGCTGGAGCGAGGTGGGATCGAGAGAGATAGATAGATGAAGGGAATGGGCAGGATGCAGTGCTGGAGGAAGGATGAATGGAGGCGGCGCGCGTTGGAACGAGAGGGAGATCGAGAGAAGAAGGGGGGTTCGAGCGAGGGAGCAGCGCTCGCTGTCTCTGGCGGCGCGAGGGAGAGGGTTCGGCTGCGCTAGGGTTAGGTTAGGGAGTGGGTCGGCGCTGGATGGGCCTTGGTGGGCTGAGGAGAGCATGGCTGCGAGGTGGGTTAGGCCCCAGAGGCCGGTTAGGCTCTCTTTCCCTCTCACTCAAAAGAAAAAAACAAGAAAGAAAAGAAAAGGAGGGGGGTTAGGGAAAGAATATGGGCATGCGGTTAAATCTCCCGGACTCATAAAAATGAGTTCGTTCCGAGAAAATGCATTTGGCACCGCTTGAATGGATTGCATTAAAACACATTTGAATGTGATTCAAATAAGTTTGAATTAGAAAAATATTTTTGGAGAGTCCAAAAATGTTCGTAATTTTTGTGGAGATCGGGAAAGCGATGAAAGAAAATATGGGCAAAGTTTGAGGACCAAACTTGAAACGGGAAAAAGGCATGGGAGTTAAATTGCAAGTATGATAAGCTGAATTCCGAAATAGTGGAATATTTATTATAGCTCCCTAATATTAAGATATATGTTGTAAAGAGAATCACCATGTGAATTCCCTCGGGTTAAATGGACTGAAGATCCATACAATTTATTTAAGTGAGTTTTAGTTGGCTTTGAGAAAATGATGGATGATGACATGATGCAATGCACATGATGCAAAAATGAATGCAACAGATGAAACAAAACACACAACGAAACCCGGAAACCACGGAAGGCATCTGAAGCTCCGATCTTGGGGTGTCACAACACTCCACCACTACGAGAGGATCTCGTCCCAAGATCTAGAATGGCACCGGAGGGGAAAACGGAAGAGGAGAGGAGAGGTAAAACTAAGTTGCTTCTTTGACCAATGAGTGAAACCAAAGAACCTTGCGAGGTTAAAAAAATTGAAATAAGTAGCCAACAAAGATGCAAGAAGTTGAAAACACTCTGATAGATAAGAGGAACATGGGATACGACGAGAGTCTATAGGTTAAGTGGCAAGATAGATATTGAAACCACTCCGGTTAAAACAAGATAGAGAATGAATAAGAATGATATAATTTGGGCAGCACTCCGACTGAGAAGGGAGGCAAAACTTGCTAGAATGGGAAGAACTTGATAAGAGGGCACGACACTTCGGTTAAACGGATAAGCAAAGAAAGAACATGATCTTCATAATTCGAGATGATGACTGAAAAGAGCAACATCACAATGCCTCCGGAAGAGAGAATAGAAGATGGATCATTGCAATAAAAGAATGGAGACGAAAATGCCAACTTCTGGCACAAAAAAGTTTGAAAAGGCATCCTTAGGAGAAGGGTCGAACGGAATTGTTGCAAAACCAACAAAGAAAGGATAAGGTTGATACGGGCTTAGGGAATACATCTCAAAATTATGAGGTGACAACCTGCCACTCACGGAAAAAGATTTGGATTGATATCAACAAGAAGGCGAGAAACTATTTCACCAAGAGGGTAGATAAAGAACTTGGGTCATATATGAGCACCATAATTAGCAACAATCCTTAGGGAAGGTTTTAGGTGAAATATAACCCAAGATAACTCCAATGATGAGATTGATGGATTTAAAATATCTCATTCTTAACAATATGTGAATCCTGTAACATGAACCCAAGTTATCAAGAATGACATAATACCACCTCCAATGACATGGAAGAAAGAATTGCACTCCGGATTGCAAGATGAAGAAACTTGAGCTCCTTAGAAAAGAATCTTGATGAACACTTCGAGAAGGAATTAAATCCTTGATGAACCACCATGTAAAGCCTCCATGAAGAACTCTGGTAACAAAAGGATGATCAAATGGAAGGAAAGAGAAGTTGAAAACACAAGGTGAATCCTTGCAATGATTAGATGGATCTTCGCGATGAAATAATTGAGAGAACTTGGAACTCCGGGAAAAGAAAGATGAACAAAAGAAATCAAGAATTTTTTATGAGCCTTTGGAATAAGGAATATAATTTACTCGATGAAACAAGAATAAGAATTACATTATGCTTATCCTTCACCATTTTAAATTGATGACAAGAAACGAATTTAGCATACTACTTATTCCAGTTGCAAAGGATTGAAGAGAGACATAGCATGAACTTGAGAAGGTCTTCCACGGATCCACCGGTACGATTGAAAACAACGAATACATAGATATGATAAACGAAGGAAGAAGAATATTGGAAGAACCACTGTAAGAATTGGAAACGATTGAAGAAAAGATAAAGAAGCACCGGGAAGAATTAGCAAATGAACGAAGATGCTTGAGAGAATTAGAAACAAGATAATGAAGAGATCTTGAACTAATTAACGGATACTTGAGCGATGCGCCGGTAAGATTTGGAGAACAAAAGCTGAAAGCTGAGAATGATTAATATTTGAAAAGATGGCCTTCGGAGAATCAAATTGAAAAGAATCTTGAATTGCTCTGGATAGGTGAAAAGAATTCTCACAATCAAAAACAATTATGAGAGGATGGCATCAAGGTAGAATCACGAATCTTTGGGAGAACGGGTAAGATTGAGGAGAAACTCTTCTTCGGTCTTCACAAACGCGAGAATGACGACGAGAAAGACCATCATGACTTGTTGAGACACTCCGGAATGAAAATTAGAAAGGTTGAACTAATGGTGAAAAGAATGTGACAATTCTTGGAGAAGGCATTTAACTGATGATAACTCATTCTTATGTCAAACTTGGAAAAGAATTTGAGAAGCTCCGGGAAAATTAGAAGAGTCAGGTAAGATCCTGGCAAAAGACCTGTGGGTTAGGGCCCACTCAAAAGATACACCGTTGAACAATTACTTGAAAGGGAGATTGCACTGGTTGATTTAAATGGCTAGAATGAGATAACAACCTCGAAATAGGTTGAACTGATCTTGAAAGACAAGACGAGCCTTCTGAGATATCTTCAGCGCTCCAGAATAATAGAATAGCGAATTGGGAATGATTATGAGGTGCACCGGCAAGAGAAGACATTTGAAACGAGGAAAAGATCTGATCAACAAAGCTTGAATTAGATCCACCGAAGAAGAAAATGAGTGAAGAGTGACGAACTTGAAGCTCCGTTAGAATCTTCATGAGAACCACCGGGTAAGAACTTTGACGGAAAGCATGAAGAAACTTCACATCCATAAAATGGATACTTGATAAGAAATATGAGTCCTTGAAGAAAAAGGGTGGGAGGGCGGGAAAACAAAGGCAACTTGGAGACGGATGAAACAAACACCATTGAGAAGAACTGATAATTGATCTTGCTGATGTTCAAATGATCGGATCCACTTGAAGAGAAACACGCCGGTTGAAAAGGATTGACAATACAATCTCGATGATCAAGAAGGATTAGTATTCACATAGAAATATGAGAACACCGCTTAGGAAAGGTATGGAATCAACACTTGACTTCGAAGCAACTCGAATACCACAACTGAAAACAAAACAAAGGATTGGCTTGCAGAATAAGCCGTAACAAACATATGATAGAGATTTCGTCCGAAGTTTTAGTGGTGGGGCCTACATGGGCTCGATCGTACAGCAGCATCATGTACAAGGCAGTGCACATGACATACGAAGCGTCCCCGAGTCAGCATAGCCAAGGACTCTTTAAGACACAACAAGACCACTGTAAAACCAACCGTGGATAGGCGGACCACTAGACGTCGAACCCCAATTTCATATCACACATCTGTCGGAAAGATATCCTAAGAGCTACTTGAATTCCCACTTATAAACTCCCGAAATTTTCCCGGTTATGCAATCAGGTGTTGGGGATACAGGGGAAGCATAATATCTCACCCAAAACTAACAAATCCTACATCCAGCTGTATCCATCCTTCAACACATAACCAAGAAACCTTCGGAAATCATTTACCTCAACCTTCGAAAAGCATCCGTTATACGAGTTATGGCAATACTCCCGAACTCCCGCCCCAGTACTGGGTGGCGTCGAGGTTATCTCACCAACAACTGCATAAAAGAGATTTTCGATGTCGGCGAAACTCAGGTATTCCAGAACTGCAATGATAAAATTATGACGACAACACCTCGGAGCTCAACTCCCCGGGATACTACCACCACCCCTAAATGTCAGGAGGCACCAAGAACAATGTTCTCATCACAAAACCATCGGAACGATTCCAAGATAACCGCGTGATCCTAAAAAACAATTTAGTGAAAATTTGAGAAGAGAAGAGTCAAAACTCTACGTCAGGATGCCTCACCAAAGCGACGAAGGGACTGAGGGGTAAAAAGAATCCTACTCTCCGATATATATATATATATATATTCTTATAAGACTCAAAACATTTTTCTAGACTCAACAACACCAACGATTCGATCAAGCAGGGGGCTCCTAAGTCGGGGAAGGCTCTGATTACCAACTTGTAACGCCCTCGATACGGCTATATCTCCTACGTGTCGAAGCACGACTTAGAGGCATAACCGCATTGAAAGCAATGTCGCAAGTGAGGTAATCTTCACAACAACCCATGTAAATAAATAAAGGGGAAAAGTACATAGTTGGCTTACACTCGCCACGTCACACAAATACATAAATAAGTCAATACATTCATCCAATACACTCAGGGTCCGACTACGGAACCAAAATAAAAGAAGACTACCCCAAATGCTACACAGATCCCCGATCGTCCCAACTGGGCTCCACTACTAATCGACTGAAACAAAAACAACACAACGAACACGATCTTCATCGAGCTCCTCCTTGAGCTCGGTTGCGTCACCTGCACAATATCATCGGCACCTACAAACTAGTTTTGGAAGTATCTGTGAGTCATGGGGACTCAGCAATCTCACACCCTCGCGATCAAGACTATTTAAGCTTATGGGTAGGTAAAAGGTATGAGGTGGAGCTACAGCAAGCGACTAGCATATTTGGTGGCTAACATACACAAAAGAGAGCGAGAAGAGAAGGCAAAGCACGTTCGAGAATCTATGACCAAGAAGTGATCCTAGAACAACCTACGTCAAGCATAACTCCAACACCGTGTTCACTTCCCGAACTCCGCCGGAAAGAGACCATCACGGTTACACACGCGGTTGATGCATTTTAATTAAGTAAAGCGTCAAGTTTTCTACAACCGGACATTAACAAATTCCCATCTGCCCATAACCATGGGCACGGCTTTCGAAAGATCAAATCCCTGCAGGGGTGTCCCAACTTAGCCCATCACAAGCTCTCACGGTCAACAAAGGATATTCCTTCTCCCAGGAAGACCCGATCAGGCTCGGAATCCCGGTTACAAGACATCTCGACAATGGTAAAACAAGACCAGCAAAGCCACCCGAATGTGCCGACAAATCCCGATAGGAGCTGCACATATCTCGTTCTCAGGGCACACCGGATTGTCCAAGGTTCTGGTAGGCCAGCCCAGAGTTGCCCCTGGTGGCCACCGGCAGCTAACAGGTTGGACCAACACTCAGAGGAGCACTGGCTCGGGGGTTTAAATAAAGATGACCCTTGAGTCTGCAGAACCCAAGGAAAAGAAAAGGCTATGTGGCAAATGGTAAAACCAATGTTGGACCTTGCTGGAGGAGTTTTATTCAAGGCGAACTGTCAAGGGGTTCCCATTATAACCCAACCGCGTAAGGAACGCAAAATTCGGGAACATAACACCGATATGATGGAAACTAGGGCGGCAAGAGTGGAACAAAACACCAGGCATAAGGCCGAGCCTTCCACCCTTTACCAAGTATATAGATGCATTAATATAATAAGAGATATTGTGATATCCCAACAAAATAACCATGTTCCAAAAATGGAACAATCTCCAATCTTCACCTGCAACTAACAACGCTATAAGAGGGGCTGAGCAAAGCGGTAACATAGCCAAACAATGGTTTGCTGGGACAAAGTGGGTTAGAGGCTTGGCTTAGCAATGTGGGAGGCATGATAAGCAAGTGGTAGGTATCGTAGCATAGGCATAGAAAAAGAGCGAGCAACTAGCAAGCAAAGATAGAAGTGATTTCGAGGGTAAGGTCATCTTGCCTGAGATCCCGCAAGGAAGAAGAACAAGTCCATGAAGAAGACAAACAGACGTAGTCGAAGGATCCTCACAAACGCGACGTTATCGGAACTAACCCGAAGAAGCAACACCGGAAAGAAGCAAACAACATAGTAAACAACCACCACATAAGCATGACATGATGCATAACCAAATATGATGCATGTTCGATTTAATGAAGCATGGCATGGCAAAGTGCACAGGCAATCCTACAAATTAAGTGGAGCTCAATATGCCACGGAGTTGCATATTGAAGAAAACACCACATGACTTATTTAGTTCTCTCTCGTTTAGGTACTCAACAATATTAAATGTTGTTAAGCCTGTCAAGAGGTGAAACATAACAAAACTATACCACCTAAACAATTTAAATGGGGCCGGATATAACAAATAGCGAATCCGGTAAATCCCCATATGCCTTAGTAATTTATTGCAACAACAAACCAACCATTTTAATTGTTGTTATCATGATGCAGATGACATGAACAAGTTTATGCAATTTTTATTAAAAGTTGACAAGAGCATTATGAAGCATTTGTCACCGTGGTGGAAAGGAAAGGGATGCCACGGCAACGATAACGAAAACGGTGCCATGGCAGCGTTCCGGTTCCGGTAACTCGATTGAGATACCGATGCAAAGGAGAAGTGTGCGGATGCGTGCAAAACATGGTGGGGCGCTCCCGGATTCTGGGTGTCCCACGAGTTGGTGACAAGGAAACGAGTGGCAAATTGGACACGGTGCAAACACGAATCTCAAACATCGCAAGCATTCGTTCTGCGGGTCATCGTCTCGGCGGTTATACCTTCGAAGCGTGCATTCGGGGGCGGAACGCGTTCGCGAACGAAGTAGTGGTACACGGGTCGTAGTGGAAGTAGTGGTTCACGTTTCATAGATGTTCGGGGTCACGGCGAGGAACTTGACATCCACGGGGTCTTCGAGGGTCGACGGTAGTTGTTCTATGCATCGGGCGTCAAGGTACTTGTCGTTCTTAGCGAATCCGAAGACTGCGGTAGTTGTACACACGTTGTCGGGGAACTTGTCAGTACGGTCTTGGCGACGGTAGTTGTGCACGGATCATAGACGTTCTTGGGTCATCGTTAGAGGATCTTGGCGGATTTGAATCCCTTCGAGGTTGTCGTGGTACTTGGGGTCTTCGGACTTGCCGGTCTCGATGAAACGAAGGGGTACTTGGCGATCGACGGGCGTCGTGGTACTTGGGGGTAGTGGTACTTGACGCATCGTCATGGTACTTGGCAAAATTCTTCGAGAAGATACTTGACGGTCCGGGTATGGTTCTTCGCGTATCGTTCTTGCCGATCCAAAACAAAGTGAGACCAAAAGGCTCTCTGGCCGGAAGTAGAGAAAAGCTTGGGTTGCGCAAAGGCTTGCGGCTGGGCCAGACTGGACAAGGGTGTCACGAGGGAACAAGAGAGAAGGCGCGGCCAAAGACCACTCAGGGTTGGGCAGGAGCTAGCAAGCGCGAGGAACAGGCCAGGCGCGGCGGCAGCTTGCTGACGAGGCGACGAGGCAGATGAAGGCGAGGTGGTGGAGGCCAGGTCCGATGCGGGGAGATGCGAGGGGACCGGATTCACCCGTTATTCCGTCGGACCTTGGGCAGAACGGCGTCAGCGGAAGGGGATGAGGACCAGCGGCGGCTTGAGGTGGCGGGAGCGGGCGCGCAGGCCGATCCGGACAGAGGCGCGCAGCAGGAGGCGACGGCGGCGCCGCGGGAACGACACTCCGGTGCGGGGCGGACGGAGTAGCTCCGATAGAGCAGGGCGCGGCGAGCCATGGAGGCCGGCGGTGCCAAGGTCGCGCGTGCAGGTGAGCTCGCGGAGTGGCAGGGAGGAGGGTCGAGGCCGGCGCTGGGGCTCGCGGCAGGAGACGGCGCTCGTGGTGCTCTGCTGCGGGGGTGGCTGGAGCGAGGTGGGATCGAGAGAGAGAGATGAAGGAAATGGGCAGGATGCGGCGCTGGAGGAAGGACGAATGGAGGCGGCGCGCGTGGGAACGAGAGGGAGATCGAGAGAAGGAGGGGGGTTCGAGCGAGGGAGCAGCCCTCGCTGTCTCTGGTGGCGCGAGGGAGAGGGTTCGGTTGCGCTAGGATTAGGTTAGGGAGTGGGCCGGCGCTGGATGGGCCTTGGTGGGCTGAGGAGAGCATGGCTGCGAGGTGGGTTAGGCCCCAGAGGCCGGTTAGGCTCTCTTTCCCTCTCACTCAAAAGAAAAAAACAAGATAAGAAAGAAAAGAAAAGGAGGGGGGTTAGAGAAAGAATTTGGGCATGCGGTTAAATATCCCGGACTCATAAAAATGAGTTTGTTCCGAGAAAATGCATTTGGCACCGCTTGAAAGGATTGCATTCAAACACATTTGAATGTGATTCAAATAAGTTTGAATTAGAAAAACATTTTTGGAGAGTCCAAAAATGTTCGTAATTTTTGTGGAGATGGAGAAACCGATGAAAGAAAATATGGGCAAAGTTTGAGGACCAAACTTGAAGCGGGAAAAAGGCATGGGAGTTAAATTGCAAGTATGATAAGCTAAATTCTGAAATAGTGGAATATTTATTATAGCTCCCTAATATTGAGATATGTGTTGTAAAGAGAATCACCACGTGAATTCCCTCGGGTTAAATGGACCGAAGATCCATACAATTTATTTAAGTGAGTTTTAGTTGGCTTTGAGAAAATGATGACATGATGCAATACACATGATGCAAAGATGAATGCAACAGAGGAAACAAAACACACAACGAAACCCGAAAACCACGGAAGGCATCTGAAGCTCCGATCTTGGGGTGTCACAGTTTCCTAGCAACAAAATCTTTCTTATCATAACGTTGATTCTTTGATTGTGGGTTATCAAGATCAACAGAAGGTTCAATTTCTATGTCATTATCATTACTAGGTTGAGCATCATTATGAACATTATCATTAGCATTACCACTAGTTTCAGGTTCATTACCAGATTGTGTTTCAGCATCAGAAATAGAAATATCATTTGGATTCTCAGGTGTTTCAACGATAGGATCACTAGAAGCATGCAAAGTCCTATCATTTTTCTTTTTCTTCTTTTTGGAAGAACTAGGTGCATCTATGTTATTTCTCTGAGAATCTTGCTCAATTCTCTTAGGATGGCCTTCAGGATACAAAGGTTCCTGAGTCCTTCTACCAGTTCTAGTAGCCACTCTAACAACATAATCATTATCTTTACTATTCAATTCATTGAGCAAATCATTTTGAGCTTTAAGTACTTGTTCTACTTGAGTGGTAACCATAGAAGCATGTTTACTAATAAGTTTAAGTTCACCTTTAACATTAGCCATATAATCGCCCAAGTGTTCAAGCATATTTGAATTGGTTTTCAATTGTCTACCAAAATAAGCATTAAAATCTTCTTGCTTAGCCATAAATTTATCAAACTCATCTAAGCATGGGCTAGCAAATTTAGTAAACAGGATTACAGCTTTATCATATCTATAGAGAGAATTTACCTTTACTACCTGTGTCGGGTTATCAAGACCATGAGTTTATTCAATAGGTAAAGGATTAAGATTATATGTTTCTTCAACAGGCGGTAAATTAAGACCATGTATTTCTTCAATAGGAGGTAAATTCTTAACGTCTTCAGCTTTAATACCTTTTTCTTTCATAGATTTCTTTGTCTCTTGCATATCTTCAGGACTGAGAAATAGAATACCCCTCTTCTTCGGAGTTGGTTTAGGAATAGGCTCGGGAATTGGCTCCAGAGGTGTCCAATTTATTTTCATTTGTCAACATATTATTCAATAGAATTTCATCTTCATCCGGTGTTCTTTCCCTGAAAACAGAACCAACACAACTATCCAGGTAATCTCTGAAAGCATCGGTTAGTCCATTATAAAAGATATCAAGTATTTCATTTTCTTAAGAGGATGATCAGGCAAAGCATTAAGTAATTGGAGAAGCCTCCTCCAAGCTTGTGGGAGACTCTCTTCTTCAATTTGCACAAAATTATATATATCCCTTAAAGCAGCTTGTTTCTTATGAGCAGGGAAATATTTAGCAGAGAAGTAATAAATCATATCCTGGGGACTACGCACACAACCAGGATCAAGAGAATTAAACCATATCTTAGCATCACCTTTAATGAGAACGGAAATATTTTAAGGATGTAAAAGTAGCGAGTTCTCTCATCTTTAGTAAACAGGGTAGCTATATCATTTAATTTAGTAAGATGTGCCACAACAGTTTCAGATTCATAACCATGAAAAGGATCAGATTCAACCAAAGTAATTATATCAGGATCAACTGAGAATTCATAATCTTTATCAGTAACAAAGATAGGTGAAGTAGTAAAAGCAGGGTCAGGTTTCATTCTAGCATTTAAAGATTGCTTACTCCATTTAGCTAATAATCTTTTGAGTTCAGTTCTATTTTGGCACGCTAAAATAGCTAAAGAAGCTTCTTGATCAAAGACATAACCCTTAGGAATAACAAGTGATTCTTCATCATCACTTTCATCAGTATCATCAGATTCAATATTTTCAATTTCTCTAGCTCTAGCAAGTTGTTCATCAAGAAAATCACTAAGTGGCATAGTAGTATCAGGCATAGAGGTAGTTTCATCATAAGTATCATGCATAGCAGAAGTGGCATCATCAATAACATGTGACATATCAGAACGAATAGCAGAAGCAGGTGTAGGTGTCGCAAACTTACTCATAACAGAAGGTGAATCAAGTGCAGAGCTAGATGGCAGTTCCTTACCTCCCCTCGTAGTTGAGGGATAGATCTTGGTTTTTGGATCTCTTAAGTTCTTCATAATGATAAGCGGATATATATCCCAAGTGACTCAAAGAATAGAGTTATGCTCCCCGGCAATGACGCCAGAAAATAGTCTTGATAACCCACAAGTATAGGGGATCGCAATAGTTTTCGAGGGTAGAGTATTCAACCCAAATTTGTTGATTCGACACAAGGGGAGCCAAAGAATATTCTCAAGTATTAGCAGCTGAGTTTTCAATTCAACCACACTTGGAAACTTAATATCTGTAGCAAAGTGTTTAGTAGCAAAGTAATATGATAGTAGTGGTAACGGTAGCAAAAGGTAATAGTAGTAAAAGCAATGTTTTTGGTATTTTGTAGTGATGATAGCAATAGCAACGGGAAAGTAAACAAGCGAAGAACAATATATGGGAAGCTCGTAGGAAACGGATCGATGATGGACAATTATGTCGGATGCTATTCATCATGTAACAGTCATAACCTAGGGTGACACAGAACTAGCTCCAGTTCATTGATATAATGTAGGCATGTATTCCGAACATAGTTATACGTGCTTATGGAAAAGAACTTACATGACATCTTTTGTCCTACCCTCCCGTGGCAGCGGGGTCCTTACGGAAACTAAGGGATATTAAGGCCTCCTTTTAATAGAGAACCGGAACAAAGCATTAACACATAGTGAATACATGAACTCCTCAAACTACGGTCATCACCGGTAAGTATCCCAATTATTGTCACTTCGGGGTTAACGGATCATAACACATAATAGGTGACTATAGACTTGCAAGATAGGACCAAGAACACTCATATATTGATGAAAACATAATAGGTTCAGATCTGAAATCATGGCACTCAGGCCCTAGTGACAAGCATTAAGCATAGCAAAGTCATAGCAACATCAATCTCAGAACATAGTGGATACTAGGGATCAAACCCTAACAAAACTAACTCGATTACATGATAGATCCAATCCAACCCATCACCGTCCAGCAAGCCTATGATGGAATTACTCACGCACGATGGTGAGCATCATGAAATTGGTGATGGAGGATGGTTGATGATGATGATGGCGACGGATTCCCCTCTCCGGAGCCCCGAACGGACTCCAGATCAGCCCTCCCGAGAGGTTTTAGGGCTTGGCGGCGGCTCTGTATCATAAAACGCGATGATTTCTTCTCTCTGATTTTTTCTCCCCGAAACTCAATATATGGAGTTGGAGTTGGAGTCGGAGACGCAACAGGGGGCCCACGAGGTAGGGGCGCGCCCCCACCCTCGTGGCAAGGTGGTGGGCCCCCTGGCCTTCATCTTTGGCAGATATTTTTCTTATTTTCTGAAAAGTGGCTCCGTGAAGTTTCAGGTCATTCCGAGAATGTTTGCTCTTGCACATAAATAACACCATGATAATTCTGCTGAAAACATCACCAGTCCAGGTTAGTTCCATTCAAATCATGAAAGTTAGAGTCCAAAACAAGGGCAAAAGTGTTTGGAAAAGTAGATATGTTGGAGACGTATCATGGGCCAAGCTTATCAATGCCCCTAAAGATAATGATGATGATACTGATGTGTATGCCAAACCAAGGAAAGGACACAACTCCATGGCACATCTGTACAAAGAGATTCCAGATGCAGCTTTGGAACATCACAAGTTTGGCTTTGTCTATTATCTTCTGTCAGGACTGCCCACAATCAATACTATCCTCAGGCACACATTGTTGCCCAAGTCTGGAGATGACAGGATGATAAGAGTGCATTCCATCAATTTGCTGCATATGTTTGATGTGCCATAAAAGTTCAAAGTGATGACACTGATTATAGGGACAATCAAGAGGACTGCTGCTGATCAGAAGAGATCATGTGGGTATGCTCCACACATTCAGACGCTCAACTCCAAGATGGGCAAAGGCATATATTTGTTGGACAAAGAACACCTTCCCTTGTGGCCTGGTTTTGAGGACAACGCAGTTGTCATGGATGCTACAGATACTACTTCAGTAGATGCTCAGGAGAAGAGAGCAAAAGCAAAAGAAGAGAAGGCGGCCAAGATACCAAGTACAGAAGAAGCTTCACAAGTTTTTCTCAAGTCCAAACAAGACCAACTGGGCTATCTCATTCGGGCTACTTTGAGGATTGAGAAAGGTATGGCCAACCTGACTCAGAATCAAGAGAGTCTTGAGAGATTTTTTGAGACAAAACTTCATGATTTGGATGGCAAGCTAACAGAGATTCAGACATCAGTGGAGAAGATCCAAGAAGATCTTGAGGACGGGAGTGACAAGACCACTACTGATGCATATCAAAGGGTTCCCAGGAGGCAAAGGTCTGCAGCAGTGCCAGTAACAGATACTAGAGCTACAACTTCAGCTCCTGCAGCCACAGCTTTAGTTGCTCCTCCGGTGGCAACTCCTCCAGCTCCTACAACCTCTACAGATGCATTTGTTGCATGACTCCTCTCCACACCAACTTCACACTCCAAAGCTCCCGAAGATCAAGCTTAGAGAGCCGCATAACACTATGCATTTTCAAGCTTTTTGGTAACTTGTTGCCAAAGGGGGAGAAAGCGTATAGATCATAGACTTTGAGAGAGAGAGAGAGCTTTGCTTCTTATTTGCTACTTATTTGTTTGCTTGCTTGGATGATACTCTATGGTTGTGTGTGAGAGATACTTGTATGGTCATGTGTTTGATCATATCATACTTTAATGCTTGTGCTTGGATGATGATATTCCCTATCTCTCATGTATGATCATTCATTTTGCCTTGGTGATGAGTGCATATTTCACATTCTGTCATTTCGAGCGCTCCACCAAGATTTATGTGACATGGAAGAGTAACCCATAATCCTAATCGATTGTGCATTTGCATTCAAAAGCAAATTTTAAATAATGCACAAATTTAGGGGGAGCTCTTGCTTATAACATACTTCTCAAAGCGACGATGTATTTCAATCTTTTTATCATTTGTCGAAGCTTTGATCTATATGTTGTCATCAATTACCAAAAAGGGGGAGATTGAAAGTGTAACTAATCCCTGGGTGGTTTTGGTAAAGTCTTAACAACATATAGCTCATTGAACTAATATCCATTCAAGATAATCTTTTCAGAAAGTTCAATGATTGGCATGGCATGGACTAGAGATGTGGACCCCTCAAAATGCTAAGGACACATATTGGCACAAGCTCAAGACTATACATTTTTATTTTAGTGATCCAAGATCACATTGAGTCCATAGGAAAAACAAATACTATTAAAAGGGGATGAGGTGTTGCTTAATGGCTTGCTTGCTCAAAATGCTTAGTGATATGCTCCAAAAGCCCTCAACCACTTTCTCATTTCCACATTTTTCCCAAACCAAAATTCAAACTCGGCCCCACCGGTTTGATCTATCCGGCGCCACCGAGTTCACTTGACATAGCCATAGCCAGAAACCCTAATTAGTTTGGTCTCACCGATAGGGATCTCGGTCTCACCGAGATGGGATTGCAAACTCTCTGTTTCCCTTCATAACGTTTTGGTCTAACCGAGATGAGCGACCAGTCCCACCGAGTTCGCAATGTAAACTCTCTGTTTCCTTTTCGTAACGTTTTAGTCTCACCGAAACGAGCGATTGGTCCCATCGAGTTTGCCTGACCAACTCTCTGTTTGCCTATTACTGAAATTGGTCTCACCGAGTTCATGTGATCGGTCTCACCGAGATCAAGTTATGCCCTAACCCTAACAAAATCGGTCCCACTGAGTTGATCATGTCGGTCCAACCAAAATGCCTAACATTCACATTTTGAACTAAATCGGTCTAACCGAGTTTCACTATTCGGTCCCACCGGGTTTGGTAAATTATGTGTAACGGTTAGATTTTGTGTGGAGGCTATATATACCCCTCCACCCTTCCTCCATTCGTGGAGAGAGCCATCAGAACGTGCCTACACTTCCACTACTCATTTTCTGAGAGAGAACCACCTAATCATGTGTTGAGACCAAGGCATTTCAATCCAACCACAGGAATCTTGATCTCTAGCCTTCCCCAAGTTGCTTTCCACTCAAATCATCTTTCCACCATATCCAAATCTGTGTGAGAGAGAGTTGAGTGTTGGGGAGACTATCATTTGAAGCACAAGCGCAAGGAGTTCATCATCAACACACCATCTATTACCTTTTGGAGAGTGGTGTCTCCTAGATTGGTTAGGTGTCACTTGGGAGCCTCCGTCAGGATTGTGGAGTTGAACCAAGGAGTTTGTAAGGGCAAGGAGATCGCCTACTTCGTGAAGATCTACCCAAGTGAGGCAAGTCCTTCGTGGGCGATGGCCATGGTGGGATAGACAAGGTTGCTTCTTCATGGACCCTTCGTGTGTGAAGCCCTCCATGGACTCGCGTAGCCGTTACCCTTCGTGGGTTGAAGTCTTCATCAACGTGGATGTACGATAGCACCACCTATCGGAACCACGTCAAAAATCTCCATGTCTACATTGCGTTTGCTCCCCTCAAACTCCTCCCTTTACCTTCATATGCAAATGATTTACATTCCGCTGATATACTCTTAGAATTGCATGTGTAGGTTGATTGCTTGATTTGTGATAAATTGCTAAAATCTGCCAAGACTTAAAATTGGAAAAATGGTAGATTTTTATTTAGTCAAGTAGTCTAATCACCCCCCCCCCTCTAGACATACTTTTGATCCTACAAATGGCTTTGGTGGTATGATGGCTGCCATGGGAGATGACTTTGGTGGTAACATGAGTGCCATGGGATGTGGCTATGATGATAACATGGGTGACATGGGAGGTGGCTTCGGTGGAGATGGTGGCATCGATAAATCATCGCGTGACAACAACGATAAAGAAGCCAATGTTCACAATATGACAAATGACAGAAGAGAAAGTGAAAGTTGAGAGACTATATTTGTCTTTATGTTTATGTGCACTTTTGTTTATTGGATCATGAACTATGTTGATATGATGCACTGTTGTTATTTTGCTATGTGGAGTTGATGTTGAATTTGACATATTATTGATTATGTGTGAGATGATCTTACAAAGTATGTTCGACTTTATACTTTTGTTAAATACATATGCATTTCGAGGAAACAAAAATATGGAGCAACTGTCGTGCAACTATCCTATTTTACATCTTCTATTGAAGCACTAGTGCCCTATTTTACATCATTTGTTTAAGTTGGAGGTTTTGTAGAAAAACCCTCACTTGCTTACAAGAGCGCGAGACCTTGGATCACTTGCTGGTGCAGTGCTCGTTTGTGTGCGCACTCTGGTTTGACGTGCTGTAGGTGAAAGGATGGGAGAACTTCACTCCTACGACTCAACCTCAGGTGGTGGACGACAACGAGCGATGCGGTGCCAGATGCTCGAACGAAAGAAGTGAACGCCCTCGTCATCCTCGTCATGCACTCCATTTGGAAAGAAAAAACCCGAAGTGTTCGACAAGGTGTCAAGAACAAGGAGCAAATTTAGGATGAGTAGTGAGTTTGGCAATTGGTGCGGCAGTGGAGGCAGGCTAACCACGGTAGGGTGGGCATCAGTGAATAGTTTATAATAGATGTGTTCGGTGGAGTGTGTGGCCCGGGGCTTCTTTCGCCTGGACCACAAGCTAGTTGTAATGCCTCAACTCTATTCTTCTTTCTTAATAAGGTGACGCGCAATTCTAACGTGTGTTCTGAAAAAATATTTTTGATGATGAAAATTATACATGAAGCACTATTTGATGGTCGTTACTATGCGTCGGTCGACGGATCTTTTTAAAAAATTAACAGATTGAGCGGCCAAGCGTCACCTTTTATCATTGCAACATAGGATCATGTTGCAGATTTTTTTGCAATATAGGTGAAGTTGCAGTTTTTTTTGTAATAAAGGTCTTGTTGCATTGTTTTGCAACATAGGTCTTGTTGCAACACAAGTCATGTGGTTATCCGTGGGACGCGTGGCACATTGATGGAAGATCCGTAACACGAATTATGTTGTGCTCGGCTGTTTTGCAACACGACCAATGTTGCAAAACACGAATGCGGTTTGGAGGATGTTGTGCGCCGCACGATCAAGTGTTGATCAAACGGTCACCGACACAATCAACGCGCCGATCTGTTGGTTGAAAGGAAACAGTTTTCTTTATTTGATAAAATGTATTTTACATCATCTACTTTATCGGAGATGCTCTAAAACTTAATCTTTTTTTAATGCCATTATGGCTTGTTTTATTAAATTAAATCACACTAACATCGTTAATTAACAACAATAAAATAAAGCTAGGGGGGTCATCGGCCCAAAAACACTTCTCTGAATTACACTCCTGGGCTAGCGTATGTGCGACACGGTTCGTTTCCTTTGGACAATATGTGAACTGAATGTTGCCGAATGAGCTTGCCTGTATACATATGTCCTCGAATATTGGCGCTGCAGTTGTCGCAGAAAACCCCCCATTCTGAAGAATATTAATAATTTCTGAACAATCTGATTGGATTACCAATTTCTGACACCCAAGTTGGTTTGCAAGATGAATTCCGTCCCAAACTGATTGTGCTTCAGTAGTTGCCGCATCTATCGCGAAGGGAATGATCTGGGAGCCTGCTGCTAGAAATCTTCCCTTATCATCTCTAATCACCACGCCAGTAGCTCTAGAGCCCAAGTCAATATCAAACTTTGCATCAACATTTACAGAGATAAATTCAGTGGTCGCCCTCTTCAGATACTCAACTTTGGTTGGGACTCTTTACCTGATGCTTTAACAAAATTTGACACTAAAACTTGAATTGATAGCGCTGCATGTGACAAGGACTGCAAACTTTCTGCATGAACCGTCTGTCTTCTTCTCCACCAAATATACCAAGCCGACGTCAAAATTGTTTCTTTTATGTACTTCACAGATGCATCAGTTGCATTCTTAATCTTTATCTCCCGGAGGCGGGATTCCGTTTAAATTGTCAATCCGAAGGGAGGCTATCTGTCCAGCTTCAGTTGAAAACGGCAGCTATCCTGGGACCTTGAGATTTTCTGGGGATGGATTAGAGTTGCCGTAAGTGCCTTCCTGCCGTCCCTCCCGCTCCAAGCCGCCGACGCGTTCTCCCGCTCCTCTCTTTCACCGGGAAGGCGGGAAGGACCCATGGATCTGGGCTGAACCGTTGCAGGCTTGCAGCCGGCTTAGATCCGGCCGGATTCATGCTCTTCTTGCCGGGCAGCGGGAGGGAGCACCTAACCATCTGAGGCCCGCGAGAGGATGAGGTGGCGGCACAGCGCTTCAACGCGCTTGCGTCCAGGGCTGCCGCTCGCCTCAGCTTGCAGGCCAGCTTACTGCCGCATCGAGCAGCAGGAGTAATCCTTGAATAGTTGCAGCCAAAAGGTAGCAATACTGTACTAATACGAAAACCTAGATTAGTAAATTGATTGGAAGTTGACTTGATTAGAAAGAACAGAGCAGGATTGTTTGGGGGAAAGTGGAGTCAACTCTAGTGATGTATAAATGCCAATAGTTAGGCAGAAAAAAGACCAAGATGTTAAAGTCGACTTGATCATACTGTCCTTTTCCACTCTTTGTATGCAGTGGGAGCAATAAAAATGGGAAGGAAGGCTGGCGTAAATGAAGCAGTCTGCTCAGCAAAATCAAGGTGAACATTGTATATCGTTTTCATCCACACATCTTTGCTCTTTAAATTATTTGCAGGTGTGTTGTCATGTCATGTATTTGTGTGCTCCAAATTCTGCAGAAATATTTGAGCTGTGATTTCAAGAAAATAAATAAAGGTAGACTTCATCGTAACTAGCTGTCCAGGATGTGCCAAGGTAATCCCTCCGTCCCAAAATTCATGTTTTAAATTTGTCTAAATACAGATATATCTAGTTATGTTTTAGTACCGCTCAAAAAGAAGTTATGTTTTAGTGTTAGATACATTCGTATCTAGACAAATTTAAGACAAGAATTTTAAGACGGAGAAGTATAAAATAGCTGATTATTGTTACATATGGCTGCTCCTGCAACTCAAAACTCTGGATAAGTACTAGGGAATGCAAGTAAGTTTTATCAGAGAAAGAGAACTGGAGTCCGTTGTGTTGAAGCAAGGATACTTGAAATGTGTATTTGATAAAAGTAATGTTAGATTTTCTTGCCATCCTGGTATTTTATATAAAATATGCAAAATAACTGCATTGCAGCATGGAACTGAAGGATGGAAAAGCTGATAATCTGATGTTGAAAAAACATCTGCAGACAATGCAGTTCAGAAGGTGTATTATTGGAATGCTCCCTTAAACACTGGCCTTGATTCCGTCTCTTGCTCTCTTGTTTTTGGACTCCCTCCCATCTCAACGTCGGTAACTGTGCATGTGCAGAGCACGTTGAAAACAAATACATTTATATTTTTTCAAGTATACTTATTAGAATTTTTTCCCACCTTCAGTATTGTTGACACGGAAGAAACTATAGAAAAACATGTTGCGTGTTTTTTAAGAAAGGTTAGTAATACGTTTTTAAGCTCACATATATCTATCATTGTATATTTTCATGTTAAATTAAAAAAACACATTGTTTCGAATTTTACATCACATATTGAAAGCATAGGCATATGTAACACCCACGATGCGGCTATATCTCCCACGTGTCGGAGCACGACTTAGAGGCATAACCGCATTGTAGGCATGTCGCAAGAGGGGTAATCTTTACACATCCCATGTACTGAATAAAAAAGAGGTACATAGTTGACTTACAATCGTCACTTCACACAATACATAAATATAGCATTATATCATCCAGATACAATCAAGGTCCAGCTTCGAAACCAAAATAAAGACAACCCCAAATGCATAAGATCCCCGATCGCCCCAACTAGGCTCCACTATTAATCGTCTGGAAAGGAAACGTAGTAACGTCCTGAGTCCTCGTCGAACTCCCACTTGAGTTCAGTCGCATCTCCTGGAATGGCATCATCGACCCCTGCATCTGGTTTGAAAGTAATCTCTGAGTCATGGGGACTCAGCAATCTCACACCCTCGCGATCAAGACTATTTAAACTTATGGGTAGAAAAAGGTATGTGAGGTGGAGCTGCAGCAAGCACTAGCATATATGGTGACTAACTTACGCAAAAGAGAGCGAGAAGAGAAGGCAAAGCACGGTCGAGAAGCTACACAGATCAAGACGTGATCCTAGAACTACTTACGTTCAAGCATAACACGAGACCGTGTTCTCCTCCCGGACTCCGCCGAAAAGAGACCATCACGGCTACACACGCTGTTAATGTATTTTAATTAAGTCAAGTGTCAAGTTTTCTACAATCGAACATTAACAAATTCCCATCTGCCCATAACCGCGGGCACGGTTTCGAAAATTCAAAACCCTGCAGGGGTGTCCCAACTTAGCCATCACAAGCTCTCACGGTCAACGAAGGATATTCCTTCTCTCAGGACGACCCGATCAGACTCGGAATCCCGGTTACAAGACATCTCGATAATGGTAAAATAAGACCAGCAAAGCCACCCGATGTGTCGACAAATCCCGATAGGAGTCGCACGTATCTCGTTCTCAGGGCAACACCGGATGAGACTAGCTACGAGTAAAACCAACCCTCAAGTTTCCCCGAGGTGGCCCCGCAGGCAGCTCAGTTCGGACCAACACTCAGAGGAGCACTGCCCCGGGGGGGTTAAAATAAAGATGACCCTTGAGTCCGCGGAACCCAAGGGAAAAAGGTTTAGGTGGCAAATGGTAAAACCAAGGTTGGGCCTTGCTGGAGGAGTTTTATTCAAGGCGAACTGTCAAGGGGTTCCCATTATAACCCAACCGCGTAAGGGACGCAAAATCAAGGAACATAACACCGGTATGACGGAAACTAGGGCGGCAAGAGTGGAACAAAACACCAGGCATAAGGCCGAGCCTTCCATCCTTTACCAAGTATATAGATACATTAATTAAATAAGAGATATTGTGAAATATCAACAATAAACATGTTCCAACAAGGAACAAACTCCAATCTTCACCTGCAAGTAGCAATGCTATAAGAGGGGCTGAGCAAAGCGGTAACATAGCCAAACAACGGTTTGCTAGGACAAGGTGGGTTAGAGGTTTGACATGGCAATATGGGAGGCAAGATAGAGCATGTGGTAGGTATCGAGGCATAGGCGTAGCAATAGAGCGAGCAACTAGCAAGCAGAGATAGAAGTGATTTCGAGGGTATAGTCATCTTGCCTGCAAAGTTCTCCGAGTTAACGTAAGCTTGATCCTCGTAAGCGTACTCAACGGGTTCTCGATCACGTACTCATCTCCCGGCTCTACCCAAGGCAAGAACACAAGCAAATAAAAACACAATCAACCACGGTGCAATGCGTAAGCAACATGATGCAAAACATGGCATGATATGCGGGATGTGATATGCAATGCATATGCATGCTCCGGAAGGAAAATATTGAACTAGGCCTCAACTTGGCAAACCAAGAGCGCCGCTGGAAAGATGAGTTGATTTCGGTCGAAATCAATATAAGGATCACCGGAATCGGATGCACGGTTTGCAAATGGCAAGCAAAACAATAATGGAACTATTCTGCGATTAACAGCACGAGCCATCTAGAATGCAACAAGAAACTAAGTTACTGCACTCTAACATAACAACAAAGCACATGGCAGTGATCCACTCAAGATGCTTGACAAAAGATGAACACTGAGCTACGGCTAAATCACAGAATAGCAGGTTCAAACAAGCATGTCAAAAGTGCAAAAGATAACAGCATCACAGACTTAGTGAAAATACTAACATGCCAGGAATTAACATCAAGAAGCAATGTTTAGAGCAAGATAACAACATGCTACATGAACATATCATGGCAAAGCAAGGCATGGCATGACACTACTCAAAGCATATAACAAAAGTCCCTTGCCGACCATAAGCCAAAAAGGATCAGAAGACATGATGGCACCCATGTAAACATAGCAAGTTTCGTTAACAGTTTCAGACTTAGCAGAAAACTGGACATGGCAAAATAGAGTTACGTAGGCATGTTTGCGAGCTCGATGCACTCACCACAAGGCATTTCATGACAAACTAAGCATACACCCAACAAAAATACATGATCAAGAAGCTAAACATGGCAAGAACAACCTCATAGCATGCATGGATCAACTACAACAACCTTGGCAAAATTGATTAACACGCAAACAATCTGCCAGGAATATTTTATAGCAAAAGTAGAGCGAGATTGAGTCATGCTAGGGTACTCCATAAATGCAAACAAAGACATGGATGGATAGAACATAACAATATCTCAAAATCATCCTTACTGAACATGATCAAAAGAGGCATGGATCATTCTGTAGCAACATGAATACATGGCATAAAAATAACCTCAGGGAAATGACTTAGAAGAATTCTAAGTCCCTGAAATCAGCAACATCACGAGAGCTACTTTGCATACTTGTGCTAGTCACGACATTGATCACAAAAATACATGGCATACACCCCTGTAAAGATGGCATGGCATATCCCAAAACACATGTAGGGCTCAAGTTCATAGGAGGCACACAATAATCTTGGCAAAAATGACAAATGTCCATAATCTGTTAAGAAACAGAAACTAACATTACATAGCACTCTTGCAACAGCATTTTAGGCATCAAGATGGACTCAAACAAGCATGGTGCAATGGAATGAAATGAAGAGCACATCCTAACGAACATTTTGATATATCACACGCGCAAAACGGAGCTACGGATGATGAGATATGGCATGATGAACAGAGCAACATAGTGCAAAAGTTTCGGGACTTAGAGAAATTCAACCTCGGGGAAAAATTTAACGGGGCACGGGAACCGAGGCTCGCCGGAGATGGCGGGGAAGGAGGTGGGGCTCGTCGGAGATGGCGGATCCGGGCCGGATCTCGCCGGATCTGGCCGGATCACGGCACGGGGAGGCGGAGGAGGTCGCCGGCGGGCGCGGGGCGAGGCCGGGTGCTCGGGGCGGAGGGCGGCGGCAGCCGGTGGCGATGAGGACGGGCGGCGCGTGGGGCGGGGTCCGGCGGGCGCTCGGGCGAGGCGCTGGCGGCGGGGTGGCGCGGGCTCGCCGGGGCGCGGAGCGGCGGGGTAGCGGGCCGCGGGGGCCGCGGCTGGGCCCGGCGGGCTTCGGCGATGTGGGCGCGGAGGCGCCACGTGTCGGCCCCTGGTAGGCCGCGGGCGGCGGCGTGATTCGTCCGGAGTCGCCCAGACGTGTTCGGCGGCGCGGAGGGGAAAATTTTAGGGTTAGGGTTGGATTTGCCTCAGATTTGGACAGGGAAGACTAATTTATAGGTAGAGGGAGCTAGGAGACTCCAAATGGAGTGCGGTTTTCGGCCACGCGATCGTGATCAAACAACCGAGAGGATGGAGGGGGTTTGGATGGGTTATTGGGCCACTTTGGAGGGGTGTTGGGCTGCAACACACACAAGGCCTTTACGGTTCCTCGGTTAACCGTTGGAGTATCGAACGAACTCCAAATGGCACGAAACTTGACAAGCAGTCTACCAGTGGTATACCCAGGCCGCTTGGCAAATCTCGGACCAATCCGAGAATGTTTAACACCCGCACACGAAAAGAGGCAAAAGGGGACGTCGGGGGACGTAGGAGTGCCGGAATGCAAAACGGACAACGGGGAAATTGCTCGGATGCATGAGACGAACACGTATGCAAATGCGATGCACATGATGACATGATATGAGATGCATGACATGGACAAAATGCAAAACGAAGACAAAACCCAACCACGAGGGAAATCATAACTTAGTGCCAAAAATGGCAAGAGTTGGAATACAGATATGGTAAATTACATCCGGGGCGTTACACACTCCACCACTACGAAACAATCTCGTCCCGAGATCTAGGACTAGAAAAACTCCGGGTATTCGAAACGGAGGTGGTCCTCGCGTTCCCAGGTGGCTTCACGGTCGGAATGATGTGACCACTTCACTTTCAGGAATTTGATAGACTTGTTGCGAGTCTTGCGCTCAGTTTCTTCAAGAATAGCAACGGGATGCTCATGATAAGATAGGTCTTCTTGGAGATCAATCTCTTCAAAGTTGATGGTGCGGTCAGGAGTCTTGAAACACTTGCGAAGCTGAGACACGTGAAACACGTCGTGCACATTTGTAAAGTTGGATGGAAGCTCAAGCTGATAGACGAGATCGCCTCTTTTGCCAATGATCTTGACAGGACCCACGTATCTAGGGGCAAGCTTCCCTTTGATACCGAAGCGACGAGTACCTTTCATTGGAGATACGCGGAGGTAGACATGGTCTCCGATCTCGAAAGCCAAGTCACGATGCTTGCTATCATAGTAACTTTTCTGGCGCGATTGCGCGGCTTTGAGATTTTCATGAATGACTTTGCACATTTCTTCAGCCTCTGTGATCAAGTCATTTCCAAGAAGTTGGCGTTCACCGGTCTCTGACCAATTAAGAGGAGTACGACACTTTCTGCCATATAGAATCTCGAATGGGGCCTTGCCCAAACTCACTTGGAAGCTGTTATTGTAGGAGAACTCGGCATATGGAAGACAATCTTCCCACTTCATGCCGAAAGAAATGACACAAGCCCTGAGCATATCTTCAAGAATTTGATTTACTCGCTCGACTTGTCCACTAGTTTGAGGATGAAAGGTTATGCTGAAGCGAATGCTGGTGCCCATAGCCTTCTGGAAGGAATCCCAAAACTTAGAAGTGAAGATGCTTCCACGATCTGAAGATATCAACTGCAGAATGCCGTGCAAGGAGACAATCCTGGAGGTATATAGCTCTGCCAACTGAGCTGCTGTGATAGATTCTTTGATAGGAAGAAAATGAGCCACTTTAGTGAGTTTGTCGATGACAACGAAGATAGCATCATTGCCACGCTTGGACTTGGGAAATCCAGTCACGAAGTCCATCTCAATATGGTCAAATTTCCATTCTGGAATGGCTAGAGGTTGGAGGAGACCAGCTGGCTGTTGGTGTTCTGCTTTCACTCTTCTGCAGACATCACATTCATTCACGAACTGAGCAATCTCGCACTTCATTCGAGTCCACCAATACGACTGCTTGAGGTCATGGTACATCTTTGTACTTCCAGGATGAATAGAAAGGATTGAATTATGAGCCTCGTTCATAATGGCTTTACGAAGGTCACCCTTAGGAACAACAATGCGATCCTCGAAGAATAGAGTATCTTTATCATCAAGGCGATAGCACTTATACTTGGGTTGGCTCTAGGCAATCCCAATCTTCACCTTCTTCACCATAGCATCAAGAAGTTGAGCCTCATGAATCTGATCTTCCAAAGTAGGAGAGACTTGGAGGTTGGCAAGGAATTCTTGAGGAACAACTTGGAGATTAAGTTTGCGGAAAGCTTCACAAAGATCCGGTTGGAAGGGCTTAAGAATCAAACTGTTGCAGTAAGCCTTCCCGCTCAAAGCGTCAGCAATGACATTGGCCTTGCCCGGAGTATATTCAATACTCGAATTATACTCTTGAATCATTTTGACCCAACGAGTCTGCCTGAGGTTGAGGTTGGGCTGAGTGAAGATGTACTTGAGACTCTTATGATCAGTGAAGATGTCCACTTTTCTTCCCAACAAGAGATGTCTCCATGTTAAAAGAGCATGGACAACTGCCGCCAACTCGAGGTCATGAGTGGGGTAGTTCTTTTCGTTGGGCTTCAACTGGCGAGAGGTATAGGCCACAACTTTCTTCTCTTGCATTAACACAGCACCGAGACCTTGAAGGGAAGCATCACAGAAAACCTCAAATGGTTTGGATTCATCAGGAGGAGTCAGAACTGGAGCTATGACTAACTTCTCTTTGAGGGTGTTGAAAGCGATGTCACATTCAAGCGTCCAGACATACTTCACATGCTTCTGGAGAAGGTTGGAAAGAGGCTTCGCGATCTTAGAGAAATTCTCAACGAATCTTCGACAATAGCTTGCGAGCCCAAGAAAGCTACGGAGCTGCTTCACATTCTGAGGCGGTTCCCAATTCACAATTGCAGACACCTTCTCAGGATTAACAGCTATGCCCTTGGCTGAGATGATATGCCCAAGGTAGAGAAACCTCATCGAGCCAAAACTCGCACTTTGAAAACTTCGCATAGAACTGATGTTCTCTGAGTTTGTCCAGCACCAATCTCAAATGCTTGGCATGATCCTCCTTGTTCTTGGAAAAGACCAAAATGTCATCGAGTTAGACCAAGACGAAGTCATTTGTGTAGGGGTTGAAGATGAAGTTCATCATGCGAGAGAACGTTGGAGGAGCGTTGACAAGGCCGAAAGACATGACAGTGTATTCATATGAACCATAGCTTCTTCTGAATGTTGTCTTGGGGATGTCTTGTTCACGAATGCGAATCTGATGATAGCCCATACGGAGGTCAAGCTTGGAGAATACTTGAGCACCTTTTAGTTGTTCGAAAAGCTCATTGATGTTGGGAAGTGGGTACTTGTTCTTTATGGTCTTCTTGTTCAATGGACGGTAGTCGACACAAAGTCGGTCCGTGCCATCCTTCTTCTTGACAAAAAGAACACCACAACCCCATGGAGAAGAACTTGGTCGGATCAGACCCATATGCTCTTGTTCATCGAGTTGTTTCTTCAGCTCCTTCAACTCTTTCGGTCCAAGCTTGTAAGGACGTTTACAAACAGGTTCCGTGCCAGGCTCAAGATCGATGACGAATTCAACTGGCCGGTGTGGAGGCATTCCTGGAAGCTCTTCTGGAAAGACGTCTTGATATTCACAAATGACTGGAATCTGAGAGATGGCATCCAACTCTCCCTTCTCATTGAGAGAAAACAGTCGAATGGTATCATCACGAGCGGCAAAGACGATTACATCCTCAGACAAATGTGTCAATTGAATCTGCCTGGCAGCACAATCAAGCTGAGCCTTGTGCTTAGAAAGTCAGTCCATTCCGAGAATTAAATCAATATCCGAGTTACCAAGAACAATTGGAGAAGCCAAAAATTTGTAGTCACCCATCATGATAGGAACATCCGGAACCACCATGCTAGAACTCAAACGCTTAGCCGGAGAAACAACTTGCAATGCTTTAGGTAATGCCTTAGTGTCAAAGTTGTGCTCCGATGCAAATGGGAATGACATGAAAGAATGCAATGCACCAGAGTCAAAAAGAACTTTTGCAAGAATACCGTTAACAGGAAGGTTACCCATAATCACTTCTGACGAATCCTCTGCCTGAGCTGCGTTCATCATGTTAACCTTGACATGCTTGAGATTATGCTTGACCACCGCATTGCTGGTGGATCTCACGGGAGGAGGAGGCGGAAGACGCCTCTGGTTGAAGCATTTGTTTGCATAGTGACCCTTCTGCTGACACTTGTTGCAAGTAACCTCTGAGAGCAGCCGGTGATACGGAGCACTTGACTTTGGAGCATGAGACGAAGTTTTGTTCTGAAAGCCTGGGTTGGGTGGGTGGGAAGATCCATTGCCACCTTTGCTCTTCTGCTGATAAGGCTGACGGAACGGAGGAGGAGGAGGCAACCAGTACTTTTGTTGCTTAGCTGCCACTTGAGTTGAAGAAGAAGAAGGAGTTGCATCCCTGACTCTCTTCTTAGATGCATCACACTTGATCTGAGCAGCTTTTTGCTTTAATGCCATGTTGTAGAATTCATCATACTTTTTCGGCTCAAAAAGCACAAGAGCTAGTTGCAGATCTTCTCTGAGGCCACCTCTGAACTGATAAATCATGCTCTTCTCGTCAGGATGTCTTGCTTGGCGAAGCGAGCGAGCCTCTGGAACAGGATGTTGCATTGGTAAACAGACAAGCTGCCTTGCTTCAGATTGCGGAACTCCTCACGCTTACTCTCAACAACACTGTGAGGAATGTGGCGAGCTTTGAAGTCTTGGCGGAAATCATCCCAGGTAATCACATGACCTCCTTTGGAATCTTTGTATTGTTGATACCACTCAGTAGTTTAGTCTTTGAGTTGGAACGAAGCAAACTTTACAAAGTCCTCAGGCCTGACATTGCTACACTCAAAATGTTTGCAGATATCCATGAGCCAATCGTCAGTGTCTGTGGCCTTGACACAGTTACTGAAAGACTTCGGCTGGTTTGCGAGGAACTGGTTGAGGGTAGCAAACTGAGTTTGATTGTTGCCATTGCCTTGATTTCCTTGGTTGCGCTCTTGCAAGAGTTGCATAAGCATCTGTGTGTTGGCGTTGGTAGCGGCCATCACAGCTTGCCATGCCTCCGGAGGTGGAGGTGGTGGCGGTGGTTCCGAATTCTGACGCGTTGGAGGAGCCATCCCGAAGAGGGTGACATCCATTAGCATCTTGAAAGACATATATTCAAGCTGAATCAAATGGATCGAAATTGCAACATACAGTCTTAACATTCGAACAAGAATGAACGAATGAATTCCAAAGTAAATGATCACACTTCCATAAATTGAGAAACCACTTAGATAGGGGTAGATGAATAAAAAAAAGGTACGGACATGAACAAATACTTGGTAAAGATTACCCAATCACAAACCAAATATTTGTGGAAGAAATACTAGAGCTACATGAATTCCCACCTATGAAACTCCCGAAACTTTTCGGTTATGCAATCAGGTGTTGGGGATACAGGGGAAGCATGATATCTCACCCAAAACTAGCAAATCCTACATCCAGCTATATCCATCCTTCAACATATAACCAAGAAACCTTCGGAAATCATTTACCTCAACCTTCGAAAAGCATCCGTTATACGAATTATGACAATACTCCCGAACTCCCGCCCCAGTACTGGGTGGCGTCGAGGTTATCTCACCAACAACTGCATAAAAGAGATTTTCGATGTCGGCGAACTCAGGTATTCCAGAACTGTAATGATAAAATTGTGACGACAACACCTCAGAGCTCAACTCCCCGGGACATTGCCACAACCCCTAAATGTCAGGAGGCACCAAGAACAATGTTCTCGTCACAAAACCATCGGAACGATTCCAAGATACCCGCGTGATCCTAAATTTTTTTTAGTGAAATTTGAGAAGAGAAGAGTCAAAACTCTATGTCAGGATGCCTCACCAGAGCGACGAAGGGACTGCGGAGTAAAAAGAATTCTACTCTCCGATATATATAATCCTAAGACTCAAAACATTTTTTTCTAGACTCAACAACGCCAATGATTCGATCAAGCAGGGGGCTCCTAAGTCGGAGAAGGCTCTGATACCAATTTGTAACACCCACGATGTGGTTATATCTCCCACGTGTCGGAGCACGACTTAGAGGCATAACCGCATTGTAGGCATGTCGCAAGAGGGGTAATCTTTACACATCCCATGTACTGAACAAGAAAGAGGTACAGAGTTGGCTTACAATCGCCACTTCACACAATACATAAATATAGCATTACATCATCCAGATACAAATCAAGGTCCGGCTATGGAACCAAAATAAAGACAACCCCAAATGCATAATATCCCCGATCGCCCCAACTGGGCTCCACTACTAATCGTCTGGAAAGGAAAAGTAGTAACGTCCCGAGTCCTCGTCGAACTCCCACTTGAGTTCAGTCGCATCTCCTGGAATGGCATCATCGACACCTGCATCTGGTTTGGAAGTAATCTGTGAGTCACAGGGACTCAGCAATCTCACACCTTCGCGATCAAGACTATTTAAGCTTATGGGTAGGAAAAGGTATGTGAGGTGAAGCTGCAGCAAGCACTAGCATATACGGTGGCTAACTTACGCAAAAGAGAGCGAGAAGAGAAAGCAAAGCACGGTCGAGAAGCTACAAAGATCAAGACGTGATCCTAGAACTACTTACGTTCAAGCATAACACGAGACCGTGTTCTCCTCCCGGACTCCGCCGAAAAGAGACCATCATGGCTACACACACTGTTAATGTATTTTAATTAAGTCAAGTGTCAAGTTTTCTACAACCGGACATTAACAAATTCCCATCTGCCCATAACCGCGGGCACGACTTTCGAAAACTCAAAACCCTGCAGGGGTGTCCCAACTTAGCCATCACAAGCTCTCACGGTCAACGAAGGATATTCCTTCTCTCAGGACGACCCGATCAGACTCGGAATCCCGGTTACAAGACATCTCGACAATGGTAAAATAAGACCAGCAAAGCCACCCGATGTGTCGACAAATCCCGATAGGAGTCGCACGTATCTCGTTCTCAGGGCAACACCGGATGAGACAAGATAGAGAATGTGGTAGGTATCGCGGCATAGGCATAGCAATAGAGCGAGCAACTAGCAAGCAGAGATAGAAGTGATTTCGAGGGTATAGTCATCTTGCCTGCAAAGTTCTCCGAGTTGACGTAAGCTTGATCCTCGTAAGCGTACTCAACGGGTTCCTCGATCACGTACTCGTCTCCCGGCTCTACCCAAGGCAAGAACACAAGCAAAGGAAAACACAATCAACCACGGTGCAATGCGCAAGCAACATGATGCAAAACATGGCATGATATGCGGGATGTGATATGCAATGCATATGCATGCTTCGGAAGGAAAATATTGAAACAGGCCTCAACTTGGCAAACCAAGAGCTCCGCTGGAAAGATGAGTTGATTTCGGTCGAAATCGATATAAGGATCACCGGAATCGGATGCACGGTTTGCAAATGGCAAGCAAAACAATAATGGCACTATTCTGCGATTAACAGCACGATGCCATCTAGAATGCAACAAGAAAACTAAGCTACTGCACTCTAACATAACAACAAAGCACATGGCAGTGATCCACTCAAGATGCTTGACAAAAGATGAACACTGAGCTACGGCTAAATCACAGAATAGCAGGTTCAAACAAGCATGTCAAAAGTGCAAAAGATAACAGCATCATAGACTTAGTGAAAATACTAACATGCCAGGAATTAACATCAGGAAGCAATGTTTAGAGCAAGATAACAACATGCTACATGAACATATCATGGCAAAGCAAGGCATGGCATGACACTACTCAAAGCATATAACAGAAGTCCCTTACGGACCATAAGCCAAAAAGGATCAGAAGACATGATGGCACCCATGTAAACATAGCAAGTTTCGTTAACAGTTTCAGACTTAGCAGAAAACTGGACATGGCAAAATAGAGTTACGTAGGCATGTTTGCGAGCTCGATGCACTCACCACAAGGCATTTCATGACAAACTAAGCATACACCCAACAAAAATACATGATCAAGAAGCTAAACATGGCAAGAACAACCTCATAGCATGCATGGATCAACTACAACAACCTTGGCAAAATTGATTAACACGCAAACAATCTGCCAGGAATATTTTATAGCAAAAGTAGAGCGAGATTGAGTCATGCTAGGGTACTCCATAAATGCAAACAAAGACATGGATGGATAGAACATAACAATATCTCAAAATCATCCTTACTGAACATGATCAAAAGAGGCATGGATCATTCTGTAGCAACATGAATACATGGCATAAAAATAACCTCAGGGAAATGACTTAGAAGAATTCTAAGTCCCTGAAATCAGCAACATCACGAGAGCTACTTTGCATACTTGTGCTAGTCACGACATTGATCACAAAAATACATGGCATACACCCCTGTAAAGATGGCATGGCATATCCCAAAACACATGTAGGGCTCAAGTTCATAGGAGGCACACAATAATCTTGGCAAAAATGACAAATGTCCATAATCTGTTAAGAAACAGAAACTAACATTACATAGCACTCTTGCAACAGCATTTTAGGCATCAAGATGGACTCAAACAAGCATGGTGCAATGGAATGAAATGAAGAGCACATCCTAACGAACATTTTGATATATCACACGCGCAAGACGGAGCTACGGATGATGAGATATGGCATGATGAACAGAGCAACATAATGCAAAAGTTTCGGGACTTAGAGAAATTCAACCTCGGGGAAAAAGTCAACGGGGCATGGGAACCGAGGCTCGTCGGCGCGGGGCTCGCCGGAGATGGCGGGGAAGGAGGCGGGGCTCACCGGAGATGGCGTATCCGGGCCGGATCCGGCCGGATCCCGGGGCGGGGAGGCGGAGGAGGTCGTCGGCGGGCGCGGGGCAAGGCCGGGTGCTCGGGGCGGAGGGCGGCGGCGGCCGGTGGCGATGAGGACGGGCGGCGCACGGGGCGGGGTCCGGCGGGTGCTTGGGCGAGGCGCTGGCGGCGGCGCGGCCTCACCGGGGCGCGGAGCAGCGGGCGCGGGCGGCGGGGTAGCGGGCCGCGGGGGCCGCGGCTGGGCCCGGCGGGCTTCGGCAATGTGGGTGCGGAGGCGCCACATGGCGGCCCCTGGTAGACCGCGGGCGGCGGCGCGATTCGCCCGTCGTCGCCCGGATGTGTCTGGCGGCGCAGAGGGGAAAATTTTAGGGTTAGGGTTGGAGTTGCCTCCGATTTGGACGGGGAAGACTAATTTATAGGTAGAGGGAGCTAGGAGACTCCAAATGGAGTGCGGTTTTCAGCCACGCGATCGTGATCGAACGACCGAGAGGATGGAGGGGGTTTGGATGGGTTATTGGGCCACTTTGGAGGGGTGTTGGGCTGCAACACACACGAGGCCTTTACGGTTCCTCGGTTAACCGTTGGAGTATCAAATGAACTCCAAATGGCACGAAACTTGACAGGCAGTCTACCGGTGGTATACCCAGGCCGCTTGGCAAATCTCGGTCCAACCCAGGAACGTTTAACACCCGCACATGAAAAGAGGCAAAAGGGGACGCCGGAGGACGTAGGAGTGCCGGAATGCAAAATGGACAACGGGGAAATTGCTCGGATGCATGAGACGAACACGTATGCAAATGCGATGCACATGATGACATGATATGAGATGCATGACATGGAAAAAAATGCAAAACGAAGACAAAACCCAACCACGAGGGAAATCATAACTTAGTGCCGAAAATGACAAGAGTTGGAATACAGATATGGTAAATTACATCCGGGGCGTTACAACATAAGATCTTTTCATAAAAACAATATCACTTAAAAGGACAAATTCTCTGTGCACGTAAAAACAAGAATTCTCATGTATATAATATAAATTAGAGAGTGACAGAACAAAATAAGTATACTAAGAGGCCATAGGTTAGTGTTATTAGGGGAGGTTGTAACATTTGTTCACAATAACTGCTGATCAGCTAGTTTGGAGATGGGCGGCCTCCGATATATACTCTGCTAGCTCATGCTATCTTGCCACCTTCCAGGGATCCATGACTTGCTTCTCATGGAAGCTCATATGGAAGAATTGGGCGCCGCCAAGAGTGAAGTTTTTCCATTGGTTGGCCAACCAAGACCGGTGCTGGATGGCCGACCGCTTGGCTCGACGCGGTCTCCAGCACCAGCCACGATGCCCACTTTGTGACCAGGCTCCCGAGACGATGCACCACCTCCTCTTGCAGTGCCCCTTCGCCAGGCAGACTTGGCATGAAATCCTGTCCTGGCTACGGATGACCACTGCAGGGCCAAGCCACGAAGATTCACTCATGGACTGGTCGCTACAGGCAAGGAAAAACACGCCAACACCGATGCGTAAGGGCCTAGCCTCCATTGCTCTGTTGACACCATGGATGATCTGGAAACTGTGCAACGAATACATCTTTGAGGGCGCCCAGACCCTGGTTCAGGTCCTTGTCTCGAAGATCAAAGAGGAAGCCGAGCAGTGGGCAAGAGCGGGCGCCCATGGCCTACGCGTCATTCTGCCGCCCACCTGGGACGTGCACTAGTTTTGCTGATCCTAATCTGTAACTGACCTCCTAGGAGGATTGTATCAAAACTCCACCTTTTCAATGCAATGAAATGCAAAAGCCCTTTGCATTTTCTCGAAAAAAAACTGGATGAATAATTATGAAATTGGGTTGACAGATCAAAAGTATACAAAGTTCAACTCATGATTTTATATTGGTATAAATAAGAATTTCCCATTATTATCTTATGAAACTAGTGCTCAAGAACAAGGCACTGATGCTGCATCACTCTAAACTACATTTCCTAGTTACTTCTACAGCATAGCAAGCCCTTATCTTGTTCATCTTAGAAATGACATCTCTCATGGACAGCCTGTCAGTTGGTCTTTTCCTGCAGCATGCTAGGGCAAGTCTTGTGACAGAGTACATGTAACTATTAATATCTTGCCGTGTCTTCTCAACTGATAGCAGAAGGGGATCAACAATCTCCATTAGTTGTTCTGGATATGCCATGTTTGCATACTCGAGCAAGGTCAATCCATCTGTAAACATACCATGTGTAGGCGTCTTCCCTGTAAACATCTCAAGGAGGACAATACCGAAGCTATACACATCCCCACTTGTAGATATTTGACCACCTTCACCGTATTCTACAGTGCACAAACAACATGAATAATATACAGAGCAAAGCAACCCAATTTGCTGGAACAACAATAAAATAAAATTTAGTTACCTGCAGCAACATATCCAATTGTTCCCACTACAGAACTCTTTGAATGGATCAATTGTTCCCCTTCTGGATCTATGAGTATCTTTGCAAGGCCAAAGTCCCCAACATGAGCAACCATATCCTCTCCAAGAAGAATATTGCTGGGCTTCAAGTCGCAGTGAACTATTGTTGGCTGGCAGTTGTTGTGCAGATAGTCTAGAGCGGCGGCAACATCAAAAGCAATACTCGGTCTCTGCATTAATGTTAGAATTTTGACTGGATTAGATGAATATATGTCTGGATGTAACCACTTATCAAGACCCCCATAAGGCATGAAATTGAGAACAATGGCTTTGAAGTCATTCCGGTTAAAGTCAAAGCAAGAGCAGCAAGTTATAACACTAATCAAGTTACAGTGGCGAATTTTGCCAAGTGCCTTACACTCTGCCTCAAAACTTTTCGTGGAACCAGATTGTTCAAGGTCAAAAACCTTCATAGCCACAGTACTTACTGACCTCTTGAGCATCATCCTCCCCTTATAAACACATCCATATCGTCCAGTGCCAACCAAATTGTCAGTTGTGAAGCCATTTGTTGCTTGGAACAAGTTGGAATAAGAAACTCGAGGATGCATGTCACCCATCAAGGAAGGAGCTACCAAGGTTGCTCTTATAGATGGCAGTCTTAATTTATTTTTCAGTGAGAAGAAACCTAGTCCCGCTATAAAGCACACAAAGATGATTATAATGCTCGGGATCATTGCATTTCGAATGACTCGGGGTATCCTTTGACCACCCCCAGTTGCTTTGGATGGACATGAAGGCAAATGCAACTCTTGAATGCCACCACAAAGCTTACCATTCCCATAAAAAGTGAACCCAGTCAAATTGGTGAACACACCATGTGCTGGGACTTGCCCATCAATAAGGTTGAAGGATATGTCGAGTCAGTAGAGTGATATCATGCTTTCCAAGTGTTGGGGATATTACTGCTGGGCGTAAACCGGCCTATCTGGGCCGGGTTAACTTCGTCAGTAGTTAAGTATGTTAAAGCCCAAGAAGGCAGATGAGGGCTCAAGGCCCATGGTCGGTTCAAGGCCTGTAGCCGTAAACCGGCGTTAGTAGTTAACTTGTATTGTAAGTTAGGAATAAGTAGAGACCAAACCGGACACATCTATGAGCCGGTATTGGGACTCTGTAAACCGACGGGAGTCACCCGTGTATATAAGGGGACGACCCGGGGGCGGTTCAAGGACAACAGACAACAACTCGAGACATAGGCGAAGCTTGTTTGCTCCCTAGTCATCGAAACCCCATCAATTCCATCACAACTAGACGTAGGCTTTTACCTTCATCGAAGGGGACGAACTAGTATAAACTCTCTTGCGTCCCTGTGTCCGCTTTAACCCCTTCAAACTAACCCGTCGCGATGGCTCCACGACTAAGTCCTTTCACTAGGACATCTGCCGTGACAATTCCACGACAGTTGGCGCCCACCGTGGGGCTATCGCACGATGGTTTCCGGTTCTTGGAGGGCCGCTTTGAAGGACTCAAGGGCTACGCTGTAGGCCGGATGACTAAGAGTCGTCGCGGCAAGTTCTACATCGACGACGCAGGCTGGGGCCCCGAGGCCGGCTCAATTGAGTACGGGTACCGGGTCCCCTTTGGTGGCATTCACGTTTTCATTGGCAAGATCGGTGAACCGGGCCCTGAGCCGAACATCTGCACCGACCTCGTCGAGACGGCTCAGCGTGCGCGATCCGCCCGGGTTAAACCGTCCATGAAGCGTGCCTTCGTGGGAGTCATTCATGGAGGAAGTTATGAGGATGGATCGGAATCTCGCGGCGATACCGTCATTTGTTCCGATGACGAGTCATCGACCGAAGAAACCGAATCTCTTTATTAGCTACAAGACGGCCGGATTGGGGGTTGTTCCGATGGCGACAGTATTCCGGACCCCTCTGATCTGCCCAACCGGGTTGGAATATTCATGATGGCACACAAGCAGCGCTTCATTCTTCGACCGCTGCGGCAACAACCTCCGGTTCAGCAGCGGCGACGGCTGCCGGGGCAGGAGGCCCTGTGCGCCCGCCGGCTCAAGTTCTATCAGAGCTATTTGATGCATTGGTTGTGCTTATGGCGGAGGCTAATCCGGCGGATCAGGGCATTCACAACGCCGAGATTGCAAAAGTGAAGGAACAGATCACCCAGGCCAAGGCAGATCTGGCAGCTGAGGACACCAGGATGGCCACAGAGCGGGCCGCTTTAGACGCACAAGCCTACAGGCTCATGTTGGACCAGAGTGCGTCGCAGGAAGTCATGAGGAGGAAGTACCGATCCCGTTTGCCTCCGGTTTTTGAGGCCAGAGACCTTTTCAACACTCCAGGAGTAGGAACCGGCAATCCGCTGGAGGGAAACTGGGCGGAAGCTCCCGGGACCGGTGCACCGGTTCAGCCTCGTCAGATGGACCCGCCTCGTCAAAACACCATTATACCTCAGGCTGTTTTAACACCTCCGGGTCACTACTCCAACCCGATGGACAATCTCATTGCCGCTGCTGCACGGCCGGAGGCCATTCCAATTGAAGGTGATTCGCCGCAGGCAGTAGATACGCGATGGGTCAAGGAGCTTCTGAGGACAACTTTGGTCCAACAGGAAGCATACTCGTACAGCCGCAACCGGATCCACTCGAGCCCCCGTCCAAGCCGGAGCTATAGCAGACATATGGATGAACCGGCAGTGTCGAGTAACGAACGACGTGGAGCACCCCATGGCAACAACCCGACGGGTGGTGCTGATAACGCTCAGGAAGTGGTGAACCGGGCCCGAGCGCGCAGGGAGGCCGAGTTAGCCACACAGCATCAGGCTCGGCAGCTCACGCCGGTTCGTCCAACCATCTCGATCGAACCTGGTGTTACTTCTAGTTCTTTGGGGGTGCCTTGCCTTATCTCCGCTTTACGCAATGTGCGCCTGCCCAAGGATTTCAAGGGCCCGCGCAAGGTACCAAATTACACGTCGGATCAGCCTCCAGAGACATGGGTGGAGAGCTATGAGATGGCCATGGAGATGCTTGATGTGGATGACGCGGCGTGTGCGAAATACTTCACCATGATGCTTGAAGGAACGGCCCGTACTTGGTTAAAAAGCTTGCCGGCTAATTCTATCAGTTCATGGGCCCAATTACGAGCCCGGTTTATCAGCAATTTCAAGGATACATGTAAACAACCTATGTCGATAGTGGACTTAGCTGCATGCATCCAGGAGGAAGGAGAATCAACGACTCATTGGGTGCGCCGGGTTTCACAAGTGTTGCACTCATCAGACCGCATCAACGCTGACACCGCAGTATTAACCCTAGAAGGCAACTGCCGGTTTGGGCCCCTGAAGCTGAAGTTGGGACGGATGAAGCGTCATTGCACTGACATGGGGACCCTCATGGCCGCTTTGGTGAAATATGCTGATTCTGATAGTACCAAGGATCCCGAATATGATGATGACAAGACAAGGAAGGGAAAGAGGAACAACAACTCCAAAGGTCAGCAGCATCACTGGGCAGGCAATGGTGGTGGAGGCAAGCGTAAAGCGGATGGTAACATGGACTTTGTGGCTAATACCAACGCACAAGACAATGGCCAGCGACGCAAGGGTAAACCGAAAAATCGTAATGGGGCACCCAACCCTAACCCAGGCCGCCTAAACTATTTGCTAAGCCAGCCCTGTCCAAGACATGGGACGAAGGAGGCGCCAGCAAACCACCTTTGGAAGGATTGCTTTATTATGCAGGAGTTCAAGAATTCTAATAATTTCCGGTATGATCACGAATCTGGCGGTGGCTCAGGATCCGGGCCGGGTTACGGTGGAGGAAGTTCCGGTTCAGGATTTGATGGTATCCAAGCAGACATAATGGTCAAAATAGTTAGAACAATCAGGGTGGTTACAACCAACAGCAGCAACAGTCAGGTTACCAGAGCAATCCAAAGCAGTTAAGTAGTGGGCAGTACCATGTCTTCACCACTAGCTTGGACAAGCGAGACCGGAAGGTTCAGAGGCGGGCGGTCAACTCTGTTGAACCGGCCATACCCCGTTATCTACGTTGGTCTGAACAGCCAATCATATGGAGCAGAGAGGATCACCCTCCCCAGGTCGATAATCTGGGTCAGTTGGCTCTGGTGGTGGTGCCTCAGGTGGGAGGTTACAAGTTCACCAAGGTGCTCATGGATGGAGGTAGCAGCATTAATATCTTGTACTATGAGACCTTCCATCGTATGGGACTGACAGATAAAAATCTTAAACCGTCTAATACGGTGTTCCACGGTGTAGTACCTGGCAGATCAGCATATCCTGTTGGTAAGATAGCTCTGGAAGTGGACTTTGGGGATGATCATGATTCCAGGTCGGAGACATTGATGTTTGAAGTGGTGAAAATCCAAAGTCCATATCATGCCCTATTTGGGCGACCGGCCTATGCCAAGTTTATGGCATGGCCCTGTTATGTGTATTTGCATCTCAAGATGCCGGGTCACAAGGGGACAATAACGGTTCACGGAAGCCGCAAAATCGCTTTGGAGTGCGAGGAAGGTGATGCGGCCTATGCAGAGTCGGTTTGTGCCACCGAGGAGCTGAAGTATTATAAGGACAATGTTGATCCGGCGGACATGACTCCATTAAAGAAGCCAACTACGGAGCATGATCCGGCCCTGAAGTTCAAATCGGCAGTAGAAACTAAGCTTGCTGACTTTGTACCTGGCGATTCGTCCAAGAAGTTCAGCATCAGTGCTAATTTGGATCCGAAATAGGAAAGCGCGCTCATCGAGTTCATCCGTGAGAATCGGGACATTTTTGCATGGAAGCCCTCTGACATGCCAGGTGTACCGAGGCAACTCGCTGAGCACACCCTTAATGTGGATCCTAAATACAAACCGGTGAAACAGTTCCTCCGCCGGTTTAACGAAGAAAGACGCAAGGCAATTGGAGAAGAGGTAGCCAGGCTCTTAGCAGCTGGTTTTATTGTTGAAGTTTTTCACCCTGAGTGGCTTGCCAATCCGGTGCTGGTCCTTAAGAAAAACAGCACCTGGCGCATGTGTGTGGATTACACAGATCTTAATAAAGCTTGTCCAGCAGATCCTTTTGCCCTCCCCCGTATTGATCAAATTATTGATGCTACGGCGGGTTGTGAGCGTTTATGTTTTTTGGATGCATATTCTGGCTATCATCAGATCAAAATGGCAGTTAAGGACCAGGAGAAAACGGCATTCATAACTCCCTTTGGAGCCTTCTACTATGTGTCTATGCCCTTTGGGCTCAAGAGTGCCCAGGCAACTTATCAACGTTGTGTGCAAAATTGTCTACACAAACAGATTGGCCGTAATGTACACGCCTACGTGGATGATATCGTGGTTAAACCCAGGGAGAAGGAGACTCTGATTGGTGATTTCAAGGAAACTTTTGATAACCTGAGGATATACAAGATGATGCTTAATCCGGACAAATGCGTCTTTGGTGTACCGGCGGGCAAGTTATTAGGCTTCCTGGTGTCCAATAGGGGAATTGAGGCTAATCCGGAGAAGATCACAGCCATCACCTCCCTGGCTAAACCGAAGTGTATCAATGATGTTCAACGCCTGGCAGGCCGGATTGCCGCGTTAAGCCGGTTTATTAGTCGTCTTGATGAAAAGGCAATCCCTTTGTATCAAATGTTGAAGAAGACGGATCAGTTTGTATGGAGTTCTGCTGCTGATGAAGCATTTGAGGACTTAAAGCGACAATTGGCCAATCTGCCTGTGCTCGCCGCTCCCATTGACAAGGAGCCGTTACTGCTATATGTTGCTGCTAATGCTCGGGCGGTCAGCGTGGCTATTGTGGTGGAGCGAAAGGAGGCAGGTAAGGAGCATCCGGTTCAACGTCCGGTCTATTATATAAGCGAGGTGCTCATTGAGTCCAAGCAAAGGTATCCGCATTGGCAGAAGCTGGTGTATGGAGTTTTTATGGCAAGCCAGAAGCTTAAACAATACTTCCAAGGGCATCCAATTATGGTAGTCAGTTCTGCTCCTTTGGGGGATATCATACAGAACCGGGAAGCAACTGGCCGGATTGCCAAGTGGGCTATAGAGCTTGGGCCGCATGATTTGAAGTATGTGTCTCGGACGGCGATTAAGTCTCAAGCACTGGTTGATTTTATCAATGATTGGACGGAAATGCAAGCACCTGAAGAAAAGCCGGATCACACATATTGGACCATCCATTTTGACGAATCCAGGCAATTGGAAGGTTCGGGGGCTGGAGTCGTATTAACTTCCCCCATGAGGTGATAAGTTTTGTTATGTTCTCCGCTTAATGTTCCCTTGTACTAGCAATGCAGCTGAGTATGAAGCCTTGCTCCATGGTCTCCGGATGGCTAAGGAGATGAATCTAGGTCGAGTTAAGTGCTTCAGTGACTCGGACCTCGTGGCACAGCAAGTGTCTGGCACTTGGGACTCTAAGGATCCACTCTGGGATCTGTGCAGACAAATTGTTCCGTCCAAGATACAGTTCTTTCAGGCCACTCATGAGTCCTAACTCTTGTGGGATTCCTCCTGTGAGCTTGTTTTTGGTCAAATTCAGCAGTGTCAAGCCTCGCATTCTACTTATGGACAAAGGAATCATACCGTGGAAGTAGTTATTATTCAAAGGAGCTCCATCAAACTCTGGCATTTGCTGAGAGCATCTGGCAGCAGCCCAGACAAGTTGTTCTCATGGATGTACAAGTATGTGAGCTCTGTAAGACCACCAACCTGGGATGGAAGGGAACTACTAAAATGATTCCTCGACAAGTCCAGAACGTATGACAAGGATGACAGGCTAAAGATCTCTCCCGGTAATGGACCTGAAAGCGCATTGTTCGAAAAGGTTGCGCTGACAAGTCGTTGTAAATTTCCAATGTTCATTGGAAGAGGTCCCTCCAACATATTGTTATCTACTGAAAGGTGCTGCAATTGTGTTAAGTTCCCAAGTGAGGGCGGCATCATCCCAGAGAGTTGGTTATTCTCTAGTGTCAAGAACTGGAGCATGTTCAGTCTTCCTATGCTGTCTGGTATGGGGCCGGTTAACTGATTGCCAGATAGCCCTAGCTTGAATAGTTTGGGAAAGTTGCCAATGCCAATTTGTATCTTGCCCGATATCCCATTGTATCTGATGTCTAGGGCTTCAAGTTGCCCTGATAGGTTTGCGATAGAGCGTGGAAACCCACCACTAAACTTGTTGTTTTGCAATGTGACCCAACGAAGGCTTGTGCAATTTGTCAGGGAAGTGATGAACCCCCAGTCTTGAACAGTGGTTGCCTCCAGCTGGTTTCCATTAAGAATCAGGTATTTTGGGCAGAGTGTTCCAATCTCTAGAGGCACGACTCCGGTGATGTTGTTACCAGAGAGGTCCATCGATTGGATTGTAGTTGCATTTGCAATTGAAGCTGGAATACTTCCCGTGAAATGGTTCAGAGCAAGGATAAGGTATCGGATGTGTGGCAGGCCATTGCCCAAATTGGGGGGCAGTCTGCCATGCAGTTGGTTCATTTGGAGACCAACGAGGATGAGGGATGAAATGTTGAAGAGCATTGTTGGAAGGTTTCCTGAGAGTTGGTTTACTTGCAGTGCTATTGCCTCAAGCTTACCAAGCCTGTCAAGGCTCTCAGGGATTGGGCTACTCAGCTGGTTTTCATTGAGGTATAATCTCCGCAGCGATGAGAGGTTCCCAAGTGATGGTGGGATGATCCCAGTGAAGCTATTCTTCCCTATTGAAATGGTCTCTATCCTTGGCAAGTCACCAAGTCAATCAGGGATTTCTCGATCGAGTTTGTTCAGGTCAAGTTTGATACTTACAAGGTGAGTACAGTTCCGCAGGCCATGTGTGATCTCCCCTTAAAGTGAATTGTTTGATAGATATAGGTAAGTTAACCATGGTAACTGCCCAATTGTCCAAGGCATTTCACCTTGGAGTGAATTATTTGACAAGTCAAGATATGACATTTGCGTCAACTGGCCAATCACCCGTGGGATTTCACCGTGTAGCAGATTGTAGCTGAGGTCTAAACTTCTCAGGTACGTGAGGTTCCCGAGGGAAGGGGTTATGTACCCAAAAAGCCCAGTCGGGGAGAGATTCAGTGCCAATACCCTTCGCTTATGCCTGAGGCTGCACATGACACCACGCCACTTGCACAAGTCAGTGGTTATGTTCCATGAGGCCAGTGCATCTGACTGGTAGTTTAGACCTGCCTTGAATGCTAGCAAGGCATTGTGATCAGTTTCGTTGCTGAGTGGCAGTGCGTGAGAATATGAAGTCGTTTCCAGTAAGAGCAGATGAGGAAAGAGAAGCAAATTTAGAGCAGGAAACATTTTGGAGCAGTTCCCTGACATTTACAAACACAAAACACAATTAGTGTTGGAAGGTTCTCATATGTTTAATACGCAAGGACCAATAAATATGAAAAATACTAGCCACCATCCTGGGATTATACTATCATGTAGCAAACTAACATTCCATTCAATACCATGTATATGCACTTAGACCATTTCTGTGCTAGAAAAAGGCTGGCCTTGTGCAGTAACTAATGATACCCCACATGTTTGTAAATGTCATTGGCCGTCCCCCTGCGCTTCTACATGCCTGTGGCCTCCATCGCCCCCAACCCTCGGTGCCACGACCCAAGCCATGTTGGTTTCCATTTTCAAGCTAGTAGTTTGGAAATAATCTAAACTTGCCAATAGAGTAGTGTCCATGCTCTCACCTAATAAGCTTGTGGTCTTGGTTATAGCAGTGCATTAGCCACCATAGCATATGTCACCATGCTCATTAGGGACTGGATTTTTATTCAACGTAGGATAGAACATTGTCACACACAACAAACATTGTTTTACACAAAGAGAACATTGATTGAATTCAATGAAACCTAAAATTTAGAATTTATCGCTTTAGGGGCAATGTTCGAAACCATTTCCATTCTTATTTATTCAGGACCTACATGCCTAGTCCAATTGGTCCATCATGTTCAGAATAAGCAGACATAGGAGGTGCGTGATAACCGTCGCCACCCCTTAGATAGTTGAAAGTATGCTTCGCGAAGGAAGATAAGCCACATGCAAAACCATGTTTAGTCTTGAGCTTCTTGGAGGTAGGAGGTTCAAAAGAGTTGCCTCTATTGCTCTGTTTGCGCGCATCCCTCCTATAAGCACGATGTTCTTGGCGAGATCATGGAAAGACAAGTCATCTGGAAGACTAGAACTTGTTGATGCAAACCTGTAGCAAAGGTTGAGCATACAATTGGTCTATCTATCGAGAAAGGTGTAGTATTAATAAGTACAACTAATAGTGACGTTTAACAAGTCAAGATGATGACATGCCGAGCAATGATGGAAGCATATATAGTTGTTGCCCCCGTTCTAAGAAGACTTTATGTTATTAACCCTCGAATTACTAATAATGTGACATTAACATGGTACAACACTTGACTTACTGGAGCCTTGATCAACCTCCATAGAGGTTGCTATGATGAAGCTAACATTTGCTTCACCATGACAAGTTGGTCCCTATGGCATTCAGCTAGTTCTTCGAAAATGTGGTAAAACATAATTTGCATGTCAGCATCTGTGACTACTATTTCCCTCATGCCTAGAGGGAAATATGTCTCGTGATTACCTAGGTCCGCATACATAATCACACTAGTGATATCTAAAGTTGATACAATATCAGAAATTAGATAAGAAAAAATTCAATGTGCATTTGATATCATATTATAGAATCTATATTATACAAGCATACTAATAGTTGAGCCATGTGGGTTTTTGAACACAGCAGCCACAAATGTGAATGTCAACGGAAAATTATGGCTAAATAGCTAAATAGTTATGTTATAATGCAACATGAATAAAGCCATTGGGAGATGGAAATAATATTATAATTCTCGGCAACAAATATCTACTGGCCAACACACAAAACTATCATGTTCCCTTTTCTGTTTTGTGTGTTGGAAAGTAGATATTTGTTGTCAAGAATTATAATCCTTCTTTTCATATACTGATGCAAATTTTCATGTTGCATTATAATATAATATTTGTTTTCCTATTTAATCATACTTTTATGTTGACATTAGCGGTTGTGGCCGATGTGTTTAAAAACCAACATGGCTCAACCAGTGGTATGCAATATATATTCTATATTATAATATCGAATGCACATTAACTTTTTTCTTATTTAATTTCAGATGTTGTACCAATCGTAGATATCGCTGGTGTGATTATATACATGGGCCCAGTTGATCATGAGACATATTTCCCTCTAGGCACGAGGGAAATAGTAGTCATAGATGCTGGCATGCAAACTATGTTCCTCTGCATATCAAAGAACTAGCCATAGAACAAACGTCTTCCTGGTAGAGTAACTGTTGGCTTCATCCATGGCACCTCTATGGTGATTGATCAAGCCTATAGTAAGGCCTTCTTAAAAGGTGGTGTACCATGTTAATGTCACATTATTACTAACATGAGGGTTGATAACAGAAACTCTCCTTAGCACCGGGGAACAATTCTATGCTTCACTGCTTGGCATGTCATCATTTCGACTTTCTTAAAGTCACAATATTACTCTTTTCTCGACCAAGTGACCTGTTTTTCCGTGATCTTATCAAGAATGTTGTGTTTATTAGGAGGGTTGCACGCAAATCAAGCAATGGGGATAACTCGTTTGAATTTCCTTCCCCCAAGAAGCTCAACACTGAACTTGTTTTTGGTGCGACCAATCCTCCTTGGTGAAGTACGCTTTTATAACTATCCAACGGGTGGTGATGGTTATCACGAACCTCTCATGTCCACTTATTCTGAGCTTACGCCTGTCGGCGTCAACAAGATGTACTAACCGGAGTAGGCATTCCGGTCCCGAATAAATAAGAATTCGAATGGTTTAGAACTTTGTTGCTGAAGCAATATACTTTTAAAGTTCAGGGTTCATTAGATTCAGTAAACGTTATGTGTGTCGAACAATGTTTATTGTGTGTGATTGTGTTCTATCCTATGTAGAATAAAAAAATAGTCAGTGTCTAATGAGTACTGAGATAGATGCTATGGTGCTAATGCACGGCTATTAATAGTGACCTAAAATTGGTTAGATATATAATGTAGGTTTGTTTATTTTATTTTGATGGTTTGTTGTTGATAGCGTCAATAAATTATACTGCATGGTGAGAAGGCATGCGCTATCCTTTATGTTCATGTTCATGAAGGTGTGCACACGATCGGGAAAAAATATTTTGTGTTTTATGTGCAATACATGTCTCTGTTCGACCAACAACTGATGGTTATCACAGTAGGAATTTTATGTTACACATATTTTATAGAAAGTAAATTGTGAAACGTGTTTATTTTCGAGAGGACAGAAGGTGTGTTTTGTACCACCAACATATACATGACTGGAACCAAAGAATGCAAATTCAAATGATATAACCAAAACTACAAGCTTATCTCATGAGGGCATGAACACTACTCTATTGGCAAGTTTGGATTATTTCCGAAACTACTAGCTTGAAAATCGAAACCAACACTAATACGTTTCTTTGATTGGCAAGTTCTGAATTCCCACAATCACTAGACCATTTCTGTGCTAAAAATGGTTGGTTTGTTCTTTCTGAGGCCTGGTAAATTGCTGTTGTGTATTTAATTAATCTGTAAAATAGTCTTGCTCTCCAAATGCAGTATGGATCTAATAAGTGAAGAGAAAATACCAACAATTGTGCCACTCCTACTCTTACAGTTACAGAATTTTCATGCTATTGCTTTTGTTATCTAAAATTACCTGAACATATTTTGCAACAACACAAAGTTTCTTTGTAGCTCAGGCTACATGGAACCTCTTATCCTTAACCCTCCAGCCTTGCTTTGAGATCCGTACTCTCCAACTAACTAACAACAAGAAGATTTCTCTTTTTTGTTTCTCGAAAATGAAACAACATATGAACTTCAAACTTTGCAGACCGAACAAACATTAGAACATCAATGTGTGAAAAAACTTTCAGATTTTTTGGTCTGATATAAATATACAAAATGAGATTTTCTTTGAATAAAAATATTATTTCAAGTATTTAAAATGCATGAAAAAATCTGAAAGTTTTTTCCTATATTGTACTTAGAATGTATTGTTGTTCTGCAAAATTTGAAGTTCATATGTTGTGTCGTTTGAGAGAAACAAAAAAGACAAATGTGTTTGCACAGATCTTGATGCATAAATGGATGGAAAAGATAAGGGGTACCGTGTAGCCTGAGCTACAGAAAACCACACTCAACAACTTTGCAACAAATGTTCAGCCTAGACTCATCTGCATGACATACAATCTGTAATCCTAAGGTACACGTGGTGCACTCCCCTGATTTGTGTGCACCCCTTTTTTGTACTAACTAGTGTAGGTTACAATTTGTAAGGTGGCACATGCATCAGAAGGAAAAGGTCACCAAAGCAAGAAAGAGCACATCTGAGAAAAAACAAGAGCAATGAGAAATCTTGCATCTCCTTTTACTTTATTCCAGTATACTCCTAAAGAATGGTAAATTATAGTTGTTGAGGATAACTTGCACCATTTTTGTTGTTCAATAGGTTACCAGAGTGGATTGCATGATTTGGGCAAAAAAATGGCATGGAAGAAGAAATGACAAAAACGCACACCGACGAGCTGCTCCCATGGTGGCAGGAAGAGAGGGCACCAGCGCACACTGACGAGCTGCTCCCATGGTGCGCAGCATACAAGCCTGAACCACAAGGCCTCAAGGACTGGTTCTCTATCCTACTCCTGGGAATGTGGATGATCTGGCCGGCCTCCTCCGTGGCGATCTGGAAGTGTTCTTCCAACGGTTGTTTAGGCGGTGTAATAGCGAGTAATCCGCAAATTTGGTAGGGAATCGGACGGACAGTCCAGCTTGTAATATTGTGGATGGGTTTCTTTACCCTCTCTTCTTTCATTATATGATACACATACTCATGCATGTTCTAGAAAAAATAACAGAAACAGGGACATGGGATGAAAAGATTGGCAATTCTGAAGAACAACATAGCCTGGAGAGAAAGCGAATGGTAAAAGTACCTGAACTCCTAAAGTTCTCCTGACCAAGGCCTTGCTTTCGTTGTTGTTGCCTTTGCTCTGGTCGCTTTTATGCTGCCTCCAGGTACGAGACGAAGCATAGGTCAAGCTGACCCCGGTAAGCTTTTCCCACCGGAAGCCATGACTTTTGTTTGAGCTTGGGCACTGGTCGTCCTATAGTCAAGTCAAGAACGGAGATTGCCCAATTATTTTTCTTATTAGTCCTATTGCTAGTCGTATGTCCAGACAACGGACTCAGGTTAGAAGAGAAGGAAAATGCCGACATTTGACTATGACAACTGAGCCTGTAATTGGAGTAAATAGCATAAAACTATTAGTTTACAGGCTAGGGTTCCAAAAAAACTACCACTTTTTAATTTTTCTCAGAAAGCTACCAGTCGCGTGGTTCGCTGTTTCAAAAAACCCAAAACGCCCGTGACTAGGGATTGAACCGTTTTTCTGACCGCCCGGACCCACATGCCAGGCCACCTGGCCACGCGCGCTCACGGCGCGGCCGTTGACGGTCGTTAGCCCGTGCGGCCCGGTCGGAACAGGGGTAAATAAACCCCCTCGGTCGGTCGGGCGCTCCTGCTCACTCACTCTCTCCCTGCTCGCTCACTCCCCTGCTCTCACTCCCCTGCTCCAGTACGAGCTCGCCGCCGCTCGCCGTCTTTGAGGTGGCTCGCCATTGACCTCCTTGCCACCATGCCTTCCTGGAACGACGAGGAAACTAGCTCGGAGGAGGACTACGAGGTCGTCAGCATGGACATGGGACTTATGGTAAGTTCTTTGCCACCTAGGGTTAGGGTTAGGTGCTAGTAGGCCTAGGCTACCGCCATGGATCTTGCTAAGTGTAGTGTTGGTGTTGTAGGATTCTTGTTCAATAGTGAGGCTGGGGTTTGATTGTAGGATTGATGTAAGCTAGGGTTCATCTTAGTACAGTGTTAGGGTTCATGCTGAGTTGGGGATTTTTTTAGTGTTCATGTTTAATGAAGCGTGCAAGTATATTCTGGTGTTGAGTGCAGATTGAAACTAGTGTTTGCTGGTTATTTTGGTTGCAGGAGGAACCAGACACCACTGTGGAGCCCCTTTTCTGTGGCCAACTTGAGCTTGCTCATCCCAAGTGCATTCTGCATCAAATGAGGCCTATTAAGCGTGTTGCTTTGAAGGGCCTTTAACAGGAAGGCGTTTCTATGGCTGCCCAGTCCAGGTTAGATGGCAATAAACTTTTCTGCTATGTATGGTCACTGATGATTGATATGATGCAGCACTTTGTTTGATATGATGCCAATAAACATTTTTCTGCTATGTATTTTTGTTACTTTGGAAACTTAATGATGGCATTATAATAACTTATCATATCTCATTTATGTTGTTCATTGTTAGAAATTATCAAGTATATACAAGTTAATCATGGAACTGAAATAATCTCCTAGTCCATTTGTAATAACTTATCACATTTATAAATGCAGGAAAATGGTGTGAATTGTGGTGTTGTAGAGTGGGTTGATGGGCCTTGGCCAACTGTTCTTCAGAGATGTTTGTGCAAGCTATGGGAGATGTTCCATGAGTAGAACTTTGGAAGGGTACAGGACAAGGAGAAGTTTGAGAATGAGTTGGCCAGGCTTAAGAGTGAACATGAAAGGGAGTTGGCCAAGCTTAGGACTGAAAATGACAAGCTTTGCATTGAGTACACCAAGCTTGTTGATGATGTATCCAAGATGTTTGATTGGTAGGATGGTAGGATGGACAAGAAGGTGCACCAGAAACAAGTGGAGGAGGAAGAACTTGAGAAGAAGAAGAAGGAGCTAGAGGAGAAAGCTATGTTGGAGGTGTAGATGGAAAAGCTCAAACTTGTAAAAGAGCGGAGGTGCATTTTGCAGAGCCAAGCTGATATCATCAAGAACACCAGGAAGGCTATGAAGGATGTTTAAGTTGACAGAGATGTTCTTAAGAAGGAGAAGGCAAAGATTGAGCTTGTTGTTGCTGGGCTGCTGAAAGAAGGGTATGGCAGCAAGGAGAAGTTAGAGAAAATCAAGGCCATCCTTGAGTCTTGAAGTGGCTTTGATATGTTGGTGAAGTAAGTACATCCAAAGGCCTTTATATAAGGATGTGGCCTGGCATGACTGCAAGTGATTATGGGTGTACATTTTGGGGGAATGTGAAGTTTAACCTAGTGTAAGAACCTTATTTACTATGTTGTTAAGTTGTAATGGATCACCTATGCTATTAAGTGTTGTAATGGATCTCCTATGCTATTATGTAGTGGAAAATGGATCTCTTATGCTACTAGGTTGTGGAAATGGATCTTGTATGCTATTAAGTGTTCAACTTGATCTTCTATCTTTTAGATGTTATTTGTTAGCCTACATATATTATTTCTGTGGGTAATTGGGCTTAGTGGCCCACTATTCTCTGACCAAATGCAACCCTAGGCCTACTAAACCCAACCCCATCCATCTGTCAATATAAACCCCTCCCCACCCCCACCCTTTCGCAGTCACTCCACCAGCCGCCACCCAAAAGAAACCCTACAGATGGATCCTGACATGGGAGATGTCACAGAGGAGGATGGGGAGGCTGTGGATGTTAGGACAGCAGCAGTAGCACAGAGGAGGAGGAGGAGGCGCAGGCAGAGGGCACTAGAGGCGGCACAGAGGAGGAGGAGGAGGAGGCGCAGGCAAGAGGAGTTCAACCGCCGACTCTCCGACAAGGTACTGGAGAAGTGCAATGACGAAGAACTGGAGCTGGTTTTCACTGGTGGTAGGGGAAGGTCATTCATGGAGATCATTAGGTGGGCAAGGATGAGGGCAGTCATGGCTCCTCATCCAGCAACTAGGGCCAAGTGGGTCCGTTTCTTCGAGCGATATGACTGATATGTCAATCTCATCTCATCCATCTATATACCTATCTATCTATCTTTCTATGTTGGTGTACTATGTAAGATCTATTCTATGTAATAAGTGGTGTTTGATGCTACTCTGACCAATCTATCTATGTATTTATGCTACTCTCAATGAATTCATGCTACTCTCAGTGAAATGTACTGACTGAATTCACTGACAGAAGATACACTCACTGAAATGTACTGACTGATTCAACAAAGGAATCTTTGTCTAAATGAACAGACTGCATAGTAGTTATTACAAACCATGGTAGTTCAACTGACTGAATATCTCTGAAACAAAATAAAGTTACAAACCATAGTAGTTATTACGGACCATAGTAGACCCAAATCCATCCAAGAGCTCAAGTTACAAACCATGGTAGTTCAACAAACAGAACCATGCCAAATGAACCATGCCAAATGAACTCAAGTTACCCAAATCCAAGAGCTAGTTACCACTTGCATAAAAATAGTCTTTCAGCCTCCCACTTGGCTTCCTGATCCTCTTTGACCCCTCCTGGACAACAGTTGAATTTGATTGCCTTGGTGCAATGAAAGTTCTTCTCTGGGCACTTGAAGATCTGGTGTTCTTTGCTGGAGAAGATGTAGATGATCTGGTGTTCTTAGCAGGAGAAGAAGTGTTAGTGCTGGTCCTCTTAGCTGGTTGTGCTTGTGCTGTAGCTGCTGGAATAGTTGAAGCAGCCCTTTTTCTTGCCCTAGGCCTAGAATTAGCAACTGGAGCTGGTGAAGGTGCAGAAGGTGTAGCTCTTGCTGTAGCTAGTCTTGCTTCAGGTGTAGTAGCAGCAGGTACTCTTGGAGGCCTCTGAGCATTTGTAGCCATAGAAGAACCAGCTTGAGAGTAATTTGCTCTATTTTCCTACACAATTAAGAAACATTGTAAGAAAATGAACAATGAAAAGAGACAATGAAATGAGACATGGCCTCAAATGACCTGGTGCTTGTTCATCCTTATCTGAAACTTAGGTTTCAAAGGGTCACCACAGTTGCTGAACCTATGCCCTTGCTTCTTGCAGTTGCTACATGTGACAGTACCAATTCTTGAGGTATCCTTTTTTGCTGGCACCTCAAATACACCTTTCCTCCTGGCAGTTTGCTTTTTGCCCTTCTTTTCTTTGAACACTAGTGGAGATATGTCATGTCCAGGTGTATGAGGCCAGTGGTCAGGTCCTGGAACTGGGAAAATTATATGCTTGTATGTTTCACAGTACATGGGCTTTTTGAAGAAGTCATTGACAAAGTCTTCAGGATGTAGCTTCACTTTCTGCATTGCAGCAATGGAATGACTGCAAGGCACAGCAGTCATGTCCCACCTCCTACAGTCACATGTATGGTTGTTCAAGTTAACACAATATGTGTTCTCGGAGCTACTAGTCACCTGCCAGATGCCTGGACCTGCCATGTATGCATCACAATACTTAGCCCACTTCTTGCCTTCTTCTAAAATTTCTGAGTAGGTTGGTGTAATCTCCCATCTACATGACTCTGTTTTCTCTCTGGTTTTCTGAAACTTGATCATCAACTTTGTTCTTATGCCCTCCAGCATAGTCCTGATTGGCCTGTTCCTAACATCCAATATCATTCTGTTGAAGACTTCACTGAGGTTGTTAACAACCAGGTCAGTTTTGCAAACAATATCCATTTTATATCTTGCCCATGTATGGTCTGGTATCTGTGACAACCATTGCCAAGCTTCAAAACTTTCTTTCTTCAAATTTTCCATCCCTTTTTCATGACCACTCTTAGTGAAGGAATAGGCAGCCTGATCTAAGTGTTTCTTGAGTTCCTCCCCTCTAAAACCAGCAGATTGAAAGTTGGCATATATATGTCTAAGACAGAACCTCTGTGGGGAGTCAGGGAATACATCATTGATTGCATTCAACAATCCCTGTTAATTATGAATTAATGATGGCTTAGAATGATGGATAAGTATGATAGTTAGGGAATACATCATTGATTGCATTCAACATACCTTTTGCCTGTCAGACATAATTGTGTACTTGCCAAACTTGTTCCCACTTTCAATAACAGTTCTCAGCTGTGTGAGAAACCATGTCCAGCTGTCTGTGTCTTCCTTGTCAACAACACCAAATGCAATGGGGAAGATGTTGTTGTTCCCATCCCTGCCAGTAGCTGCCAATATTTGTTGTCCAGTGCTGAGCTTGATGAAGCAACCATCTAAACCTGGAAATATGATCACATTAGTTGTAAATAACATGAATGCAACCATCTTAGATATATGTGTAAGGATAAGGTACCTATAAATGGCCTGCATCCATTGAGAAAGCCCTCTTTGCATGCAAAAAGGCAGTAGAACATGTAGTGGAATCTAGGGGTAGGAGCTGGATTTTCTAGGTCCTCTTTGGTTGTCACTATGCATCTACTGCCTGGATTAGTATCTAACACACACTGTAGATAGTCCCTTAGTCTGTGATATTGGAGTCTGTGATCTCCTTGCACAACTTCAACTGCTTGCCTCCTTGCCCTATATGCCAAGCTTTTAGGCACATGAACACCAAATGTTTTCTTTGTGTATGACATAATTGTCTCAACACCAGCTCTAGGGTTTGATCTAATGGTATCCTCACAAACCTTGGCAACCCAGTTTACTGTAACTTTGGTGCTCTCTCCACTTGCTCCACAAGTGTGATCCAAATTCATCTTCTTGATGCTGAAAGTAGACTCATTTGCTATTCTAGAGGCCACTATATAAAACTGACAACCTTGCTTTCTATCAGAGCACCAAGCAATAACCCTAGTTGGTTCATTTCTGTGATACTCAAAATTCCTAAGTGTCCTGACATGGAAATTTCTTAGTGCTTCTCTGAACTCCACAACATTTAGGAAGCACAAATGCAATGCAAACTGCTCATGTGCATCAGGGACTGATGGATCATACCACCTCCTCTCCTTCCTCTTCTTCAACCTTCTCTTCCTACCAGAAGGCAACCTTGGAACTTCTTCTTCATCACTAAGACCAAAATCACCTGGAAAGCAGTATTCATCAGGTTCAGGCACCCAATCTTCAAACTTGATGTGTTCAGGCTCACTGTGTGACTTGCTAGTTGGGCCTGGATTTCTGACAGGATTAAGCTTCTTTGCTCCTTTCTCTGGTACAACTGAGGGTTCTTCATGTTCAGAAAGGATTTGGTCTTCCTCCCAAAACTCAGAAGGTTCTGAGTTTGCTCCACAATAGTGATCTGCAGGTTCTTCCTCTCCCCTAGTCTTATGGCTTGTCCCTGTGCCTGCCTCATCTTCACCCCTACACTAAGCCTTGTATGATATATTCTGCCCTTTGTAATCACCCCTAAAAAACTCAAAATCTGAAGAGGATTTGTCCATCTCATCTTCATCTTCATCATGTTCTTCTTCTACATCTTCTTCTTCTTCTTCCACAACATTTTCCCCCTTGTTGAAATTACAACTCTGTTGTGTGTTAAGATAGGGCTCCTCGGGGATTGCTGCTGCCAAAGTTGCATTAGGGAGTGGATACAGGACCCCTTGTTGGGAAACACTATAAACAATAGGTTCACCAACATGATCAATGGGGATCTGCTCCTCAAGCATGATGTGATCCATGTTAACATCTGCTGGGCTTGGATCAGTAGGCTTTCTGACAGTGATGTTCAGGATCTTCTTATCAACAAACCAGTCAAGCATGTCCTCTAATGCCTCCTCACTATCCAGGACCTCCACCCCCTCCAAGCCCTTTCCCTCTTCCTTTACATAAGTCAGACAAGCATCCATTCCATAACCCTCCAACTCAGCCAATGCTAATATGGTCAGATAACTAATGTCTGAAGAAACTGAATACTCTCTCTCCATGTTATCTGTTCCGTGAAAATGTAGCCTCATGTCCCAAATCTCATCATCTAAGCTGTAGGATTAAATTGACAAACAATTAATTTTTAACTCACTAAAACTTTAAACAATGACCAAATGTACTGAACATTACTAAACTTTCTTCTAATTATAGTGAATGCACTGACCAAATGAACTAACCAAATGCACTTTCTTCTGAACTGACTTAACCAATAAAACAATGTACCATGCCAAGAACAAACAATTACTAACCCTAGTTCTAAATTGAACTAAAGGACCCAGAAATTTGTAATTTGAACTAAAGGTATGAAGTGCCAGAAATTTCTTACCTCACTCCACCAAAGGATGAAGCCCAAGTGTGGCCGCCTTCTGGATCCGCGTGGATGGACTTCGCCACTGCCCTAGCCACGCGGACTGCCGGATGTGAGCACGCCGGATCGACCTCAGCCGCGGGCGGTGATGGCTACTACAACCGCTGCGCCGGGAAGCTCGAGCTGCCTCGCCCTGGGGCCACCTCTGGATGTCCACCGCCCTCCTAGCCGGTGACGCCTTGGCTCAATAGGTCGCCGCCGACGGCATTTGGCTGCGCCGCCGCCATTGCCAACCTAGGTCACTGCGGGGGAGAGGGGAGAGGAGGGGGAGACTGAGAGAGAGTGCGGCCCGACCAGCTCCTTTCGTTCCGACCGGACCGCACGGGCTAACGGCCGTCAACGGCCGCACCATGAGCGCGCGTGGCCAGGTGGCCTGGCATGTGGATCCGGGCGGTCAGAAAAACGGTTCAATCGCTAGTCATGGGCGTTTTGGGTTTTCTGAAACAGCGAACCGCGCGACTGGTAGCTTTCTGAGAAAAATTAAAAAGTGGTAGTTTTTTGGAACCCTAGCCTGTAAACTAGTAGTTTTATGCTATTTACTCCTGTAATTGACACATTCAGAGGCAATTTCAGATGTGTGGAATTCAAGAGGACTGTAGCTGCCGTTCCATGGAGGTTCATAGTGGTTTCGGGAGCTACTTTCCGCATGTGTTGTCGCTCTCTCTGTGTCTGCCTGGCGATGCGAACCTGCTCTTGCATCATTGTTCGTAGAGGTTTCATCAAGTCACAATTTATATCGGTCCACACCATTGTTCTCTGTTACCGTGCGCATCAAATTCTTTGTATGCAATTTCAGTCTTGTTCCAAGTTTTCTTTGTAATAGACACTACACTCATGACTCGTCGCACTACAAATTGATCAAATTCCTCATGTTTTCTGGGTGCTAGCTGCAGACCGTACCGTCGTTTAAGCTTTTTAAGATTAGTCTCCTTCGTCTCAAGCGTCGTCTTAAGCGTCTTCCGCTAGTTAGACGCAATACCCGCTGCCGGAGGGTGCCACTGGGCAAATCCCCTCGGCAGCGGCGTGTTTATCTCGCTGCAGTGTGGAGTCAATGGGTGTTGTTGAGCTTGAAGACCTAAAGTTCAGAGTAGCGCCCGGGGGCTCCAGATCCGCCGTCGGCGCTAGCCTCCCCCATCGTCCTCTCCTCCTCCTCGCTGCTGCCAGAGGGCGTTTGCCGGGCGAAGCCCGTGTGGCGCTAGCAGCGGTGGGGCCTCTCTCCTTCCTCCCCTGCTCGGGATCTTGGAGGCGCGGGCCGCCGCTCGTGGGGGTGTTGTGTCCCGCGGGGCCCCCGGCGACGGGGACGCATGGATCCGGTGGCGGCTGCACTGGGAGGCGGCGGTGCAGCTCCATGGCGGCGCGGCAGGGGTCTGGCCCGGTGTGGCTGGTTTCGATCCTAGGGTTCACGGAGGCTGCGGGTGGCGGCTGCCACTGATGGAGAGGGCACCTCCCCTTCCTCGACGGGGGTTGGCGTTGGTGCTGCGGTGCGCTGTCTTGGTCGTGCTGGGCGGCAAGGCGGCGGCGGGCGTGGTTCCGATCTGGAGTTGGCGGCTGCACCAGCGCATGTTCCCCTCTGCCTGCCAGTCTTGGGCTTCCCCCGGGCATCTTGCTTGGATGATTGGCGATGCAGTGGAGGTTCGGGCTTGGGGTCGGGAGAAACCCTTGACCGGCGGTGCTGGTCACGATGTCGGTGATGCTCTCAGCGCCGTTTCTCCCTCTGGTGGGCGACATCGAGACCTCCTTCCCGCCCTCTGCCCCTGGCCCCGAGCAAAAGCCTAAAATCTCTTGATTGGGTGGTGACGGTGCTTCGGCGGTGGTTACTTCTTGAAGGCGCCACCTTGGGAGTCCAGGGGGTCAAGGGCTCGGCGCGGTGGTGCTCTGCCTATTCTTCGGTGGTGTTCCTGCTCGGCAGTGGTGTGGGCTTTTTGGTCTTGGCCGAAGATGGTGTCGACTTATGGGTTCCTATGAGAGGTGAGGTGGCCAGGGCTGGCGTCCTCTCCTTGGCCTCTTGTTGGACCGTCCATCTGAGCTCAGGGGTGAGCGATATGCCTCCTGACAGGGACGGCGTCCTTCAATCCAGGACGAGAGGGCAGGGGTGCCCTCTTCGGAGGTTGCGGCATAAGGTAGGACAACAAGGGCCCTTGGGAGTTGATGGAGCGTGGCTCTCCTCCGGTGATGATTTGCTCCCTTGCCGCGTTCGCGTTGTTGGCATGATCTAAGGTGGGCGTTCGCTGTTCCGTAGTGTCTGTATCTTGTCGATTTTCTTTTTTCTTTTTTTTCTTTTCCTTCCTTATTGCTGGCTGTAATGTGTGGTGGTGCTTTATATATAAAGCGGGACGAAAGCCTTTTTCGGTAATTCAGAGAACATGAACGAAGTAGCTAAGTATTTTTTGAGGGATACCAAGTAGCTTTTTTTCTTTCTTTTGAGAAAGGATACGAAGTAGCTAAGTTTGAGTGAGAGAATTGGCTAGGGTTTGGGCCGCCACAAGAGGCTCATATTATAAAGGAATCTCCAACATTGATTACCAAATTGCCCCTAAAAGTTCAGACTGTCCTACACTTTTAGGCGGCAAATCCTATTTGGCGCTGCAAGCGCCCGATATAGGCAAATTTACAAACGGGCACCTACAGCACCCCGCGTTGGGGTGGCCTGTTACTGTATATGCTAATTTGCAAAATATAAAGCGCCCTCACTACGAACCGGCAACCTCTCTCGTCAAACTTCGTTCGTACTACCACCCAGCTACCAAGCGGGACCTGTTGAGCTTCAATTCTTCCCGACTTTTATTCCTTCCTTCTCTATCTCCTTTTTCCTTTTTCCATTTTTCTTTTTTCTTTTTTCTTCTTCTTCCATATTTCCACCCTCATCGATTTTCATGTTTTTTTTTATTTTCTTAAATGCATGAACTTTTTCCAAATTGATGATGTTTTTTTATAATTTGATGAAATTTTGTTTTGAAAATCAATGAACCTTTTTATGGGGAACTATTTTTTAACAATTGATGATTTATTTTTTCAAATTCGATGATTTTTTTCCAAATTCGATAAAATTTTGTTAAATTTGATGAAAATTTTCAAATTCAATGAACTTATTTTTTGATGGACTTTTCCTGAAATTCGATGATTTTTTTTTCAAATTGATGAACCTATTTTCAAATTTGTCATTTTTTTTAAATTCGATGATATTTTTTCAAATTGGTGAACTTATTTATAGCTTTGGTGAACTTTTTTTAAAAAACAATGAACTTTTTCAAATTCGGTGAACTTTTTAAAATTTGATGAACTTTTTTTCCAAATTCTAGTAGTTTTTTTTCAAAATCGATTAACTTATTTCACATTTTGTGAACTTTTTTCAAAATCTGTGAATTTTTTCTAATAGATGAACTTGTCTTATCAAATTGGATGAACTTTTTTCACAAACGATGAACTTTCGTGAACTTCTTTCAAAATTTAATAAAACAAATTCACAAAAATATAAAAATGTAAGTTGTGTTGCGTAATAAATAACACGGCTGCAATAATTCTTTAAGTCTCCGCGTTTCTTTTGGACATAGTGGTCTAGTGGGTGTGGTGGTTACCTCAAGCATCTATCGAAGGAGCGAGTCAAGTTCGAGTCCTCGCAGTTGGGCCGGCCCACTTGGCGTTTGCTGTAGGCGCCGGTTGAGTTCTGCGGCGCTTAAAGCGCTCAATAGGAGCTCCCCTTTTAGGCCTCCAACACAGAAATTCCTATATGGCACACTGGTCGCCCGAGAGTGACCTCGCGCGCTGGGCGTTCGTATGGGCCGGCCAAATTTCGCTTTCTCTTTCGTTTTTATTTCTTTTATTTTTTCTTTTTCCTTCTATAATTTTCCTTTTCTTGCAAATTTTCTTTTCAAAGTCGCAAACATTTTTTGTTCATCGAATTCCAAAAATGTTCATCAAATTCATTTTTTGTTCATCAGATCTAAACAATGATCATCAAAAGTTAAAAGTAGTTCATCAAATTTTGAAAAAAGTTCATCAAATTCGATTTTTTCATTAATTTCAAAAAATGTTTATGAAATAAAAAATTCGATCATTGAATTCATAATTTGTTCATCCATTTTTCAAAAAAATATTTTTACATACAAGCGGCACTTAAAGCGAGAGCAACTAGTTAATGAGCGCTCCTTCGGGAGCCTCGCAACGGTCAGCGCCACTTGGCGCACTCTCAGTCATTCGTCACGTGTCGCGCACTAGGCGCTCCCTTCGGATTTTTTTTGTTTTTTTGCACGCGTTTTCGGCTTTTTAAACGGTTTTTTCGGGGTTTTCGATGTTTTGGTTTTTCACCGGTCTTCCTTAGCTTTTCAATTATTATTTTTTTGAAAAAAAGAATATTTTACGCGAAAAAATACATTTTTTCCTTTCATGAGAGTCACGGTTTTGCTTTCACGAGAATCATGGCCTCCAACAAAAATACATTTTTTAGGCCTCCAACACAGAAATTCCTATATGGCACACTGGTCGCCCGAGAGTGACCTCGCGCGCTGGGCGTTCGTATGGGCCGGCCAAATTTCGCTTTCTCTTTCGTTTTTATTTCTTTTATTTTTTCTTTTTCCTTCTATAATTTTCCTTTTCTTGCAAATTTTCTTTTCAAAGTCGCAAACATTTTTTGTTCATCGAATTCCAAAAATGTTCATCAAATTCATTTTTTGTTCATCAGATCTAAACAATGATCATCAAAAGTTAAAAGTAGTTCATCAAATTTTGAAAAAAGTTCATCAAATTCGATTTTTTCATTAATTTCAAAAAATGTTTATGAAATAAAAAATTCGATCATTGAATTCATAATTTGTTCATCCATTTTTCAAAAAAATATTTTTACATACAAGCGGCACTTAAAGCGAGAGCAACTAGTTAATGAGCGCTCCTTCGGGAGCCTCGCAACGGTCAGCGCCACTTGGCGCACTCTCAGTCATTCGTCACGTGTCGCGCACTAGGCGCTCCCTTCGGATTTTTTTTGTTTTTTTGCACGCGTTTTCGGCTTTTTAAACGGTTTTTTCGGGGTTTTCGATGTTTTGGTTTTTCACCGGTCTTCCTTAGCTTTTCAATTATTATTTTTTTGAAAAAAAGAATATTTTACGCGAAAAAATACATTTTTTCCTTTCATGAGAGTCACGGTTTTGCTTTCACGAGAATCATGGCCGTGCCTCTCGAAAACGAAAAAAAACACGTTTACTGTTTTTTTCGCGAGAGTTACGATTTTGCTTCCGCGAGAAGCATGGTTGTGCTTTCGCGAAAGTCACGACCGTGCCTCTCGGAAAAAAAACGTGTTATTTGTATTTTTTTCCTTTCCCGAGAGTCGTGGTTTTGCTTCCACAAGAGTCACGGTTGTGTTTTCACGAGAGCCACGGCCGTGCCTCCTCGGAAACAAAAAAAACACGTTTTCTTTTTTTTCCGCTAGAGTCACGGTTTTGCTCCCGCGAGAGGCATGGTTATGATTTCGTGAGAGGCACGGACGTGCCTCTTTCGAAAAGGGAAAAAAACCCGTGCTCCCAGTTCGGTTTTTTCGTCCGGTTTTTTCATGAAAAAAAGTTCGTCAAAATCTATCAACATGGGATCTAGTTTTGAAGATCTCAACGCGAGGAATTCAACGGTGAAAGCGGTTCGAGATTTGGACACACAGTTTGAGAGATAAAACATTTTGAATAAATGGATCTATAAAAAAAGAGAAAACTCTTAGGTTGCGACAAGTGGCGCGCTGCATGTGCGCCACTTGTCGCAACTAGAGAAATTTTGAGTGATCTTTGCAACGAGTACTACTTAATTAGTGATTTCGGCTTAAAGCGCTCAACAGGAGCTCCCATTTTAGGCCTTCAACACGGAAATTCCTATATGGGCCATCCCATTTTTACCTTTTCTTTTGTTTTTCGTTTTTCTTTTTTTTTCCTTTTCTTTTTCCTTCTTTAATTTTTCCTTTTTTTGAATTTTTTTCAAAGTCGCAAATTTTTTTTAATCGAATTCTAAAAATGTTCGTCAAATTCATTTTTTTGTTCATCAGATTTAAACAATGTTCATCAAAATTCAAAAGTAGTTCATCAAATTTGAAAAAAAGTTCATCAGATTCGAAATTTGTTCATTGATTTCAAAAGATGTTTATGAAATTAAAATTTTGATCGTTGAATTCAGAATTTGTTTTGAAATCACGAACATTTTTCGTATTCAAGAAATTTTCTTGAATATGATGAACATTTATTTGAATCCGTGAACATTTTTTGAAAGTCAGAGATTTTTTCGAAATCTTGAAACTGAAAACAGGCAGCACGTCGCGCCCCACATGGGCCAGCCCGAACGGAGCAGGGGGTGCACGCGCCTGTTCCCTGGCACGCAGGTCGCCAAATAGGAGCACCCCTCCAACACGGCTCACCAAATTGGTCTGGATTGGTCTGGATGTTTGAGATCCCCTAGCCCGCGAGTCCGGATTTGGGCCTAGCCCATGGTAGTTGGACCATAGCTTCGCGTAGCCATGTCTCTCACTCATCTCTTTCTTCACTCTTTCACAAGGGGAATTCCAGTCCCCTCTGTCTACCCTAGCTTTCAACAATAAATTCCTGGGTGAGTTGTCTCTGTTGCCAACGAACATCAAGAAGTTGACTGTACCTGTTGTCTGAGACAACAAAGAAAAATGGGTTGCCCCAAAGCAAGGCTTCTCCAAAATCAATGTGGGTGTGGCTGTGTGCTACCTCTTGAGCACTGCGTTGGTTTTCCCTTGAAGAGGAAAGGGTGATCCAACAAAGTAGCGTAAGTATTTCCCTCAGTTTTTGAGAATCAAGGTATCAATCCAGTAGGAGGCTACGCGCGAGTCCCTCGCACATGCAAAAAACAAATAAATCCTCGCAACCAACGCGATAAGGGGTTGTCAATCCCTACACGGTCACTTACGAGAGTGAGATCTGATAGATATGATAAGATAATATTTTTGGTATTTTTATGACAAAGATGCAAAGTAAAATAAAAGCAAAGTAAATAACTAAGTATTGAAAGATTAATATGATGAAGATAGACCCGGGGCCATAGGTTTCACTAGTGGCTTCTCTCAAGAGCATAAGTATTTTACGGTGGGTGAACGAATTACTGTTGAGCAATTGATAGAATTGAGCATAGTTATGAGAATATCTAGGTATGATCATGTATATAGGCATCACGTCCGAGACAAGTAGACCGACTCCTACCTGCATCTACTACTATTACTGCACTCATCGACCGCTATCCAGCATGCATCTAGAGTATTAAGTATTGAAAACAGAGTAACGCCTTAAGCAAGATGACATGATGTAGAGGGATAAATTCATGCAATATGATAAAAAAACCATCTTGTTATCCTCGGTAGCAACAATACAATACGTGCCTTGCTGCCCCTACTGTCACTGAGAAAGGACACCGCAAGATTGAACCCAAAGCTAAGCACTTCTCCCATTGCAAGAAAGATCAATCTAGTAGGCCAAACCAAACTGATAATTTTAATGTAATTCTTCTTAATTGTGGTATGAATATCCAGATCCGAAAGATTCAAGATAAAAGTTTAATATTGACATAAAAATAATAATACTTCAAGCATACTAACAAAGCAATCATGTCTTCTCAAAATATCATGGCCAAAGAAAGTTATCCCTACAAGATCATATAGTCTGGCTATGCTCTATCTTCACCACACAAAGTATTTAAATCATGCACAACCCCGATGACAAGTCAAGCAATTGTTTCATACTTTTGACATTCTCAAACTTTTTCAATTTTCACGCAATACATGAGCGTGAGCCATGGATATAGCACTATATGTGGAATAGAATGGTGGTTGTGGAGAAGACAAAAAAGGGAGAAGATAGTCTCATATCAACTAGGCGTATCAACGGGCTACGGAGATGCCCATCAATAGATATCAATGTGAGCGAGTAGGGATTGCCATGCAACGGATGCACTAGAGCTATAAGTATATGAAAGCTCAACAAAAGAAACTAAGTGGGTGTGCATCCAATTTGCTTGCTCATGAAGACCTAGGGCATTTTGAGGAAGCCCATCATTGGAATATACAAGCCAAGTTCTATAATGAAAAATTCCCACTAGTATATGAAAGTGACGAAATGAGAGACTCTCTATCGTGAATATCATGGTGCTACTTTTAAGCACAAGTGTGGTAAAGGATAGTAACATTGTCCCTTCTCTCTTTTTCTCTCGTTTTTTTATTTGGGCCTTTTCTCTTTTTTTATGGCCTCTTTTATTTCCTCTTTCTTTTTTTCGTCCGGAGTCTCATCCCGACTTGTGGGGGAATCATAATCTCCATCATTCTTTCCTCACTGGGACAATGCTCTAATAATGATGATCATCACACTTTTATTTTCTTACAACTCGATACTTAGAACAAAATATGACTCTATATGAATGCCTCCGGCGGTGTACCGGGATATGCAATGAATCAAGAGTGACATGTATGAAAGAATTATGAATGGTGGCTTTGCCACAAATACGATGTCAACTACATGATCATGCTAAGCAATATGACAATAATGGAGTGTGTCATAATAAACGGAACGGTGGAAAGTTGCATGGCAATATATCTCGGAGTGGGTATGGAAATGCCATAATAGGTAGGTATGGTGGCTGTTTTGAGGAAGGTATATGGTGGGTGTATGATACCGGCGAAAGGTGCGCGGTATTAGAGAGGCTAGCAATGGTGGAAGGAAGAAAACGTGCGTATAATCCATGGACTCAACATTAGTCATAAAGAACTCATATACTTATTGCAAAAATCTACAAGTTATCAAAGCAAAGTATTGCGCGCATGCTCCTAGGGAGATAGATTGGTAGGAAAAGGCCATCGCTCGTCCCCAACCGCCACTCATAAGGAAGACAATCAAAAAATAAACCATGCTCCGACTTCATCACATAACGGTTCACCATACGTGCATGCTACGGGAATCACGAATTTTAACACAAGTATTTCTCAAATTCACAACTACTCAACTAGCACAACTTTAATATCACCATCTTCATATCTCAAAACAATTATCAAGCATCAAACTTCTCATAGCATTCAACACACTCATAAGAAAGTTTTTACTATTCTTGAATACCAAGCATATTAGGATTATTTAAGCAAATTACCATGCTATTTAAGACTCTCAAAATAATCTAAGTGAAGCATGAGAGATCAATAGTTTCTATAAAACAAATCCACCACCGTGCTCTAAAAAATATAAGTGAAGTACTAGAGCAAAACTATATAACTCAAATGATATAAGCGAAGCACATAGAGTATTCTAACAAATTCCAAATCATGTATGGCTCTCTCAAAAGGTGTGTACAGCAAGGATGATTGTGGTAAACTAACAAATAAAGACTCAAATAATACAAGACGCTCCAAGCAAAACACATATCATGTGGTGAATAACAATATAGCTCCAAGTAAAGTTGCCGATAGAAGTAGATGAAAGAGGGGATGCCTTCCGGGGCATCCCCAAGCTTTGGCTTTTAGGTGACCTTAGATTATCTTGGGGGTGCCATGGGCATCCCCAAGCTTAGGCTCTTTTCACTCCTTGTTCCATAATCCATCAAATCTTTACCCAAAACTTGAAAACTTCACAACACAAAACTTAAAGTAGAAAATCTCGTGAGCCCCGTTAGCGAAAGAAAACAAAATACCACTTCAAGGTACTGTAATGAACTCATTCTTTATTTATATTGGTGTTAAACCTATTGTATTCCAACTTCTCTATGGTTTATAAACTATTTTACTAGCCATAGATTCATCAAAATAAGCAAACAACACACAAAAAACAGAATCTGTCAAAAATAGAACAGACTGTAGTAATCTGTAGCTAGCGCAAGATCTGGAACCCCAAAAATTCTAAAATAAATTGCTGGACGTGAGGAATTTATCTATTAATCATCTGCAAAAGGAATCCTATATACCTAAGAGATTGATCCCCACTAACATATTTATCTTTACATGCAAGCATGCCACATCACCATACAATTGTGGATGGGATAAGGCCCACATTAACATGCAACCATGCATCATAAAGACCCACCACCACATGCAACCATGCATGGGAAAATGATTATCATTCTATTGTTCAGCTTATATTCAATAAATATTTTATCAAATATAATAAGTTGTATGTATTTTTAATTTTGGTTCATGTGTTCTTAATCTAAAAATTTATATTCCACACAATCAAATCTAATTGAAATATATTGCAACCAATTCCCGCAGCAATGCGTAGGGCATCAGCTAGTTAACTAAATAGCACTTTCCAAATAAAAATGGCAGTAGTTCTCGTGAGCGCTAAAGTTTCTGTTTTTTACATCAAGATTAACAAGACTTTCCCCAAGTCTTCCCAATGGTTCTACTTGGCACAAACACTAATTAAACACAAAAAACACAACCAAAACAGAGGCTAGGTAAATTATTTATTACTAAACAGGAGCAAAAAGCAAGGAATAAAAATAAAATTGGGTTGCCTCCCAACAAGCGCTATCGTTTAACGCCCCTAGCTAGGCATAAAAAGCAAGGATAGATCTCGGTATTGCCATCTTTGGTAGGCAATCCATAAGTGGCTCTCATAATAGATTCATAAGGTAATTTAATTTTATTTCTAGGAAAGTGTTCCATGCCTCTCCTTAACTGAAATTGGAATCTAATATTTCCTTCCTTCATATCAATAATTGCACCAATCATTCTAAGGAAAGGTCTACCAAGAATAATAGGACATGAAGGATTGCAATCTATGTCAAGAACAATAAATCTACGGGCACATAATTCCTATTTGCAACAATAAGAACATCATTAATTCTTTCCATAGGTTTCTTAATATTGGAATCCGCAAGGTGCAAGTTTAGAGAGCAATCATCAAAATTACGAAAACCTAACAAATCACACAAAGTCTTTGGAATCGTGGAAATACTAGCACCCAAATCACATAAAGCATAGAACTCATGATCTTTAATCTTAATTTTAATAGTTGGTTCCCACTCATCATAAAGTTTTCTAGGGATAGAAACTTCCAACTCAAGTTTTTCTTCATAAGATTGCATCAAGGCATCAACGATATGTTTAGTAAACGCTTTATTTTGACTATAAGCATGAGGAGAATTTAGCACGGATTGCAACAAGGAAATACAATCAATCAAAGAGCAATTTTCATAATTAAATTCCTTGAAATCCAAAATAGTGGGTTTAGCAACATCTAGGGTTTTAATTTCTTCAATCCCACTTTTATCAAATTTAGCATTAAGATCTAAAAACTCTGAATTTTTGGAACGCCTTCTGGGTAAAGGTGGATCATATTCAGTCCCATCATTATCAAGATTCATATTGCAAAACAAAGATTTAATAGGGGACACATCAATAACTTTTAGATCTTCATCTTTATTTTCATAGGAACTAGAAGAACACGCTCTTATAAAGGCATCTTTCTTAGCACGCATCCTAGTGGTTCTGTCTTTGCACTCATCAATGGAAATTATCATGGCTTTGAGAGACTCATTGATATCATGCTTAGGTGGAATAGATCTAAGTTTCAAAGAATCAACATCAAGAGAAATTCTATCAACGTTCCTAGCCAACTCATCAATCTTAAGCAATTTTTCTTCAATCAAAGCATTGAAATTATTTTGCGAAGTAATAAATTCTTTAATATTAGATTCAAAATCAGAGGGCATCTTAATATAATTTCCATAAGAATTGTTGTAGGAATTACCATAATTATTAGAGGGATTACTAGGATAAGGCCTAGGATTAAAATTTCCTCTATACACGTTGTTATCAAAATTGTTCCTACCAACAAAATTCACATCCATAGATTCATTATTATTCTCAATCAAAGTAGACAAGGGCATATCATTAGGATCATAAGAAACACTTTTACTAGCAAATAATTTCATAAGTTCATCCATCTTTCCACTCAAAACATTAATTTCTTCTATCGCATGCACCTTTTTTTAGTAGATCTTTCAGTATGCCATTGAGAATAATTAACCGTAATATTATCTAGGAGTTTAGTACCTTCTCCTAAAGTGATTTCCATAAAAGTGCCTCCCGCGGCCGAATCTAAAAGATTTCTAGAAGCAAAATTCAATCTGGCATAAATTTTTTGTATAATCATCCACAAATTCAAACCATGAGTAGGGCAATTACGTATCATTAATTTCATCCTCTCCCAAGCTTGTGCAATATGTTCATGATCAAGTTGCTTAAAATTCATAATATCGTTTCTAAAGGAGATGATCTTAGCGGGAGGAAAATACTTAGAGATAAAATCATCTTTACACTTGTTCCAAGAATCAATACTATTTTTAGGCAAAGACGAAAATCAAGCTTTAGCACGATCTCTAAGCGAAAAAGGAAATAGCTTCAATTTAACAATATCATTATCCACATCTTTCTTCTTTTGCATATCACACAAATCAACAAAGCTATTTAGATGGGAAGTGGCATCTTCACTGGGAAGGCCGGAAAACGGATCTTTCATGACAAGATTCAGCAAAGCGTCATTAATTTCACAAGATTCAGCATCGGTAAGAGGAGCAATCGGAGTGCTGATAAAATCATTGTTTTTGGTATTGGTAAAGTCACACAATTTAGTGTTATCTTGAGCCATCGTGACAAGCAAGCAATCCAACACACAAGCAAGCAAGAAACGGGCAAAAAGAGGCAAATAGAGAAAGAGAGGGAGGATAGAGAGAGAGGGTGAATAAAATGGCAAGGGTGAGGTGGGGAGAGGAAAACGAGAGGCAAATGGCAAATAATGTAATGCGGGAGATAAGGGTTGTGATGGGTACTTGGTATGTTGACTTTTGCGTAGACTCCTCGGTAACGGCGCCAGAAATCCTTCTTGCTACCTCTTGAGCACTGCGTTGGTTTTCCCTTGAAGAGGAAAGGGTGATGCAGCAAAGTAGCGTAAGTATTTTCCCTAGTTTTTGAGAACCAAGGTATCAATCCAGTAGGAAGCTACGCTCTGCACAAAACAAATAAATCCTCGCAACCAACGCGATAAGGGGTTGTCAATCCCTACACGGTCACTTACGAGAGTGAGATCTGATAGATATGATAAGATAATTTTTTTGGTATTTTTATGATAAAGATGCAAAGTAAAATAAAAGCAAAGTAAATAACTAAGTATTGGAAGATTAATATGATGAAGATAGACCCGGGGGCCATAGGTTTCACTAGTGGCTTCTCTCAAGAGCATAAGTATTTTACGGTGGGTGAACGAATTACTGTTGAGCAATTGACATAATTGAGCATAGTTATGAGAATATCTAGGTATGATCATGTATATAGGCATCACGTCCGAGACAAGTAGACCGACTCCTGCCTGCATCTACTACTATTACTCCACTCATCGACCGCTATCCAGCATGCATCTAGAGTATTAAGTTCATGAAAACAGAGTAACGCCTTAAGCAAGATGACATGATGTAGAGGGATAAATTCATGCAATATGATAAAAAAAACCATCTTGTTATCCTCGATGGCAACAATACAATACGTGCCTTGCTGCCCCTACAGTCACTGGGAAAGGACACTGCAAGATTGAACCCAAAGCTAAGCACTTCTCCCATTGCAAGAAAGATCAATCTAGTAGGCCAAACCAAACTGATAATTCGAAGAGACTTGCAAAGATAACCAATCATACATAAAATAATTCAGAGAAGATTCAAATATTGTTCATAGATAATCTTGATCATAAACCCACAATTCATCGGTCTCAACAAACACACCGCAAAAAGAAGATTACAACGAATAGATCTCCACAAGAGAGGGGGAGAACATTGTATTGAGATCCAAAAAGAGAGAAGAAGCCATCTAGCTAATAACTATGGACCTGAAGGTCTGAGGTAAACTACTCACACTTCATCGGAGAGGCTATGCTGTTGATGTAGAAGCCCTCCGTGATGGATGCCCCCTCTGGCGGAGCTCCGAAACAGGCCCCAAGATGGGATCTCGTGGATACAGAAAGTTACGGTGGTGAAATTAGGGTTTTGGCTCCATGTCTGATCGTTTGGGGGTACGTAGGTATATATAGGAGGAAGGAGTACGTCGATGGAGCAACAGGGGGCCCATGAGGGTGGAGGGCGCGCCTGGGGGGGGGGGGTAGGCGCGCCCCCTACCTCGTGGCCTCCTCCTTTATTTCTTGTCGTAGGGTCCAAGTCTCCTGGATCATGTTTGGTGAGAAAATCACGTTCCCGAAGGTTTCATTCCGTTTGATATTCCTTTTCTTCGAAACCCTAAAATAGGCAAAAACAACAATTCTGGGCTGGGCCTCCGGTTAATAGGTTAGTCCCAAAAATAATATAAAAGTGGATAATAAAGCCCAATAATGTCCAAAATAGTAGATAATATAGCATGGAGCAATCAAAAATTATAGATACGTTGAAGACGTATCACTGTGTCAAGGCATGGAGATAGAGGAGCACTGGTTGCTATATGTCAGAATGATGCTGGCGGTTGTATGGGTTCATCGACTGTGATTATCAGGGATCAATTTGACCCTGAAGCTCTTGAGTCCATGGCATGTGTAGAAGGTCTGGCTTTGGCCAGTGATCTGTACCTGCAAAAGGTTTAGCTTGCTACTGATTGCTTAGCAACTGTCAAGAATCTTTAGGGAGTTTATTTAGGCCTGAGTAGTGTGATCATTGGTGACATAAAGGAGAAGCAGCGGGAGTTTGCTCAAGCCCAAATTACACATGAGAAGAGGGATCACAACTATGAAGCTCACAATTTTGCTAAAGCTGTTGTACTTTAAATTTTGGTCGTCATGTATAGCTATTATCTAAGCCAGACTTTCTGTTTCTCCCTTACATTGTTTCATAAGAGTTTATTCACCACTCAAAAACAATCTCTTTCTTAGCTCGGTCTGTTTGAACCACCATCAGTCATCCCGTAGTGCGAAATGAGGGATATCGTTGGAGGGTTGGACTATCCATGGACACGTCCGGACATGTCCGTAGACATTTGATGAGGTATGTTTGGTGATCCGCTTTGGATATGCCCTAACCAGTTACAAGGTAGATTTTTATTCCACAAGGATCTAAGGCGTTATTGCCATTACACTTTGAGATAAAAGTAAGAAATAAAGAGGGGAACATGTGAGATTTTGCCAGAAAGTTGAACAACGATCCTTCGACGAAGTGAAGTTGTCCCATGATAGATTGACGAAGGACTCCAGCCTTGGTTAATGTGAAGCCCTAAGAAAAGGCGGAGTCTGTTGGATCGGTGATGAATGACTCAGAGTTTGAATTCCCAACGAAGTGGTAAGATGATTTAACTAAACTTGTTCTCAAGTGTTGATTTCTTCAATCTAAGGCTGACAGGGTGCGACGAGTCACGAGATCGAGTGCAGTGGAGTGACACTGATGAAGTGTTTTCTTCAACCTGTGGCCTAACATGCTAGCGCGAGCCGCGAGATCGAGACACGGTGGAGTGATAGTAAGGTGCGTAAGTGGAGTAGCAAGGTTTGTTGCATTCAAGCGTAGGTTGGCAAGCAACACACCGATCGATATCGTCGTTGCCCGCGGTCACCCAGTCATGGTGACCCCCTCCCCCTGCCACTAGTGTTCCTTGGGGTTGCTCGGAGGCAGAAGCCTAGAACACATCTTGGCACGGACATGTAGGCGGCTCGACGGTGACATGAGCTGGTCCCCGCCTTGTGGTGCTACGTGTACACCGACCGTCCAAAAATCACACTAAAAGTGTTAAAAATGTTCAATATGTTTGCTAGAAATAATGGGTTATGGGTGTATACTTACACCCAAATACCAGTATAGCTTCCCCATGTGCAGATAGCTGCAATATCCGGCTGGTCATGCATCGAAGAATTACACAACCCGGACCCCTACATAAATTTCGTTTTTTCCTTTTATTAAAATGATTGGACAATGCTCTAGTTACCGAAAAAAACAACCGGTAATAACAATCAGTTTTGCTAAAGCACATCTAGATGTGCTTTAAGTATTGCACATCTAAGTCCTATGTCATTGATTTTACGTTAAGATCGTGCAAGCATTTTCTTTAATAAAAAATATCGTGTTGCTTCTGAATAATGTACTGAACCGCTGCCTCCAAACTCTAGATCACCCGAAATTTCCTCAGGCCGCTGATCGGTCCATTCTCTCATCGCCCGGCATGCCCCCTCTACGCGAGCTTCGGTACGATCGCGTAACCCTTTCTCCAAGGCCCAGGCCGTCCCTGCTCAGCCGTCGCGTGGGTGTGCGTCGGCCGTTCCGCCTCTCCGATATCTTCCGCCCTGTTGATCTCAGGGCGTTTATCCCTTCAGCGAAAAGAAGAAACGCGCGACGCGACGTGGCGGCGGCCGGCGGTGATTACGCCGGCGCAGATTGTCCGGCCGAGCCGTCGTCGCTGGTTCGGGAGACCAAGGAGCCGACCTTGGAGTGCTGGAGCAGTGAAGAAGATTCGGATGACGGTGAAGACTTGGATTTAGATGAAGTTGAACCTGAACCTGAGGTGAAGCCGCGGCCGCGCTACGTGGTCGGGTCGGACTCGATCCGTTTCCTTGCCCCCGTCGACCGCGGGAGCTTGATGGTGGCCGACCGGTGGCGAGATCGGGAGGTTCACATGCCTTCCCCGCGCCCGCAGAGCAACTGGTCGCAGAAGCCGGAGCCGTGGCAGAGGTTCTACCTCGGCCTCGTCCCCGGCCGGGGCGTGCTGTCCGAGGAGGAGATGAACCAGGAGCTCTGGACCGCGTTTCTGCTCGATCGCGGCGCCGGGAGGTACTCCACGTGGTGGACGGACCTCGAGCTCGCCTTCGACACAAGCTCCACTGCAGGGTCCAGTCACGACGATGCGGCCAAGCGTCACTGCCTCCGCCCTGCCGACGATTCCGCGGGCGCCGGCCCAGCCGCGGGGCCACACACGGACCCACTAGGCCAGGACGGGAGGCCAGGAGCAACCGATGAAGATGACCGTTCAAGAGATGGTGAGTGATCGGGCGCGAACCCAAGACACCAAACAACACTGAAATCTGCAACGGCGAAATCGATGATGAACTTGAGAAATTGAGACCTTAGAGCATCTTCAGCCGCACCCCCAAGAAGGCACCCCAGGCGATTTTTCGGCCGCCGGCGCCAAAAAATCGGCCCAGTCGCGCCCCCAAGGGCCCAGTTTTCGCCAGCTCGGGCCGAAATTGGCGCCGGCGGACCCAACCCGAACCCGGCGCATTGGGGGTCGATCGGGGGCGTCGGGCGAATCTTTTTTGGCGCGAAGAGCCATGGGCCAGCCACGTCAGCGACTCGACTCTCTTCTCGCCGCTTCGTCGTCCTCATCGCCTTGTTTCCCGCAGCGAATCAATGCCAAAGCTGCGCGCTACGCGCGCTTGTAGGATCGAAAGTATGTCTAGAGGGGGGGTGATTAGACTACTTGACCAAATAAAAACTTAACCTTTTCCCAATTTTAGTTCTTGGCAGATTTTAGCTGTTTTAGGACAAGTCAAGCAATCATCACATAATTCAAGCAAGCATGCAAAGAGTATATTGGCAGCGGAAAGTAAAGCATGCAACTTGCAAGAATATAAAGGGAAGGGTTTGGAGAATTCAAACGCTATTGGAGACACGGATGTTTTTCCCGTGGTTCGGATAGGTGGTGCTATCCTACATCCACGTTGATGGAGACTTCAACCCACGAAGGGTAACGGTTGCGCGAGTCCACGCAGGGCTCCACCCAAGGGCAACGGTTGCGCGAGTCCACGAAGGGCTCCACCCACGAAGGGTCCACGAAGAAGCAACCACCCACAAAGGGTCCACGAAGAAGCAACCTTGTCTATCCCACCATGGCCATCGCCCACAAAGGTCTTGCCTCACTAGCGGTAGATCTTCACGAAGTAGGCGATCTCCTTGCCCTTACAAACTCCTTGGTTCAACTCCACAGTCTTGTCGGAGGCTCCCAAGTGACACCTAGCCAATCTAGGAGACACCACTCTCCAAGAAGTAACAAATGGTGTGTAGGTAATGAACTCCTTGCTCTTGTGCTTCAAATGATAGTCTCCCCAACACTCAACTCTCTCTCATAGGATTTGGATTTGGTGGAAAGAAGATTTGAGTGGAAAGCAACTTGGGAAGGCTAGAAATCAAGATTCATATGGTAGGAATGGAATGTCTTGATCTCAACACATGAGTAGGTGGTTTTCTCTCAGAACATATGAGTAGGAATGATGTGTGTGTTCTGATTGCTCTCTCCTCGAATGAGAAGGAGGTGGAGGGGTATATATAGCCTCCACTCAAAATCCAACCGTTACACAGATTTCCAATCTCGGTGGGACCGAATAAGAAAACTCGGTCGGACCGAAATGGTAAACCTAGTGACCGTTAGGAATTTCGGTGGGACTGACATGCAACTCGCTAGGACCGATTCGGTTAGGGTTTGGGCATACCGTAATCTCGGTGAGACCGATTACACAAACTCGGTGGGACCGAGTTTGGTAATTAGCTAACCAGAGAGTTGGTCAGGCAAACTCAGTGGGACCGATTTGCTCTTTCGGTGGGACCGAGTGGAACTCGGTGAGACCGAAAAGTTACAAAGGGGAAACACTGAGTTTACATTGCAATCTCGGTGGGACCGATTCGCTCTTTCGGTGGGACCGAAAAGTTACGAAAGGGAAACAGAGAGTTTGCAACCCCATCTCGGTGGGACCGAGATCCTTATTGGTAGGACCGAATTGCTAGGGTTTGGCAGTGGCTAATGACAATTGAAACTCGGTGGCGCCGGATAGGAAAAATCGGTAGGACCGAGTTGGGCTTAGAGTTTAGGTCATATGTGGATATGGGAAAGTAGTTGAGGGTTTTGGAGCATATCATTAAGCACATGGAGCAAGAGACTCATTAAGCAACACCTCATCCCTCCTTGATAGTATTGGCTTTTCCTATGGACTCAATGTGATCTTGGATCACTAAAATATAAAAAGAAGAGTCTTGAGCTTTTGAGCTTGAGCCAATCCATTGTCCTTAGCATTTTGAGGGTTCCACTTTCATATCCATGCCATGCCAATCATTGAGCTTTCCTGAAATAATCATCTTGGAATAGTGTTAGCTCAATGAGCTATATGTTGTTATGAATTACCAAAACCACCTAGGGATAGTTGCACTTTCAATCTCCCCCTTTTTGGTAATTGATGACAACATATAGATCAAAGCTTCGACAAATGATAATAAGTATGAAGTATATCGTCGCTTTGAGAAGTATGTGACAAGTAAGAGCTCCCCCTAAATTTGTGCATATATAAAATTTGCTTTGGACTGCAAATGCACAAGGAGTTAGAGTCATGGGTTACTCTTCCATGTCACATACATCTTGGTGGAGCGCTCAAAATGATAAGAATGAAATACATGCACTCATCACCAAGAATAGTGAATGATCACAAACGATAGATAGCATGATAATATTTAAGCAAGCATTAAGCAAACATTAAGTGTAGCTTATGATCAAACACATGATCATCGATGTTTCACACATAATGACATAGTATCAAGCACTCAAAAGCAGAAAAAGTTTCAAAAAGACCACCAAATAAAACAAGAGAGAAAAGCAACACACTCTCTCTCGAAGCCTATGATCTATACATCTTCTCCCCCTTTGGCAACAAGTTACCAAAAAGTTCCTAGAAAATTCATAGTGCTAAGTCGTCGCTCAGGCTTGATCCTCAGGTGGTGGTGGAGTCCGGATCACTCCAAGGACGAAGGCTTCTGTAGATGCTGAAGTAGTCGCTGGAGTTGGAGCTGAGGCTGTGGCTGGTGCAGACGTTGTAGCTCTGGTGTCAGCAACTGGCAGTGCAGACGACCTCGGGCCTCGTGGCACTCTAGAAAAAGCATGAGTTGTGGTCCTGCCTCTCCTTTCATTCATGTCCTCCTGGAGCTGCTCCACTACAGACTGGACTTCTGTTACCTTGACATCCAAGTCATAGAACTTCTGTTCCATGATCCTCTCTAGGCTCTGCTGATTTTTAGTGAGGTTGGCTAGACTTTGCTCAATTCTCAGCAAGGATGCAATCAAGTAACTGAGCTGCTCTTGTTTCGTCTTCAAGAAGTACTCAGATGCCTCCTCTTGAGTAGGCATCCTGGCAGCTTTCTCCTTCTTCGCCTTCTCCTTCTTTGCAAATGCTTGTGCAGATGATGGCTCATTCTCTGTCATTACAACTTCATTGTTCTCAAAATCTGGATGGATGGGCAGGTGTTCCTTATCCAAAAGATATATGCCCGTGCCCATCTTGGAGTTGATGAGTTTCTGAATCTGAGGGGCATATCCACAGCTCCTCTTCTGATCTGCAGCTGTCCTCTTAATGGTTTCCACAATGAGACTCATGACCTTGAATTTCTGAGGCACGTCAAAGACATGAAGCAGGTTGATCGCGTGACCTCTGATCATCTTGTGATCTCCAGACTTAGGCAACAGAGTGTGCCTTAGTATCCAATTGATAGTAGGCAATCCTGAGAGCAGAAAGTGCACTGAGTCAAACTTGAATGAGTCAAGAGCTTCATTGGGAATTTCCTTGTACATGTTGGACATGGAGTTATGGTCCATTTTCTTCTTGGCATAGATGTCCAAGTCCTCATCTTGCTCTTCTGGGGCATTGATGATCTGTGCCCACTCAGCCATTGTAGATTGGTACCTTGTACCCTATGATATCCATGTAATCCTTCCATCCGGATAAAAGTGAGCTGTGGAGTAGAACTGCATGATGAGTTCCTCGTTCCACTTTGTGAGCTTCTGCCCAACAAAGTCCTCTACTCCACACGCTCTGAAGCTGTCCTGAACTCCTGGAAAGTGCTCTTCATTCTCCTTGATATAGGTCCAGTCGACCCATCTCATGTCACAAACGATTGGCTTCTTGTCAAGCAAAACAGTCTCATAAAAATCTTGTTGCTCCTTTGTGTGAAATCTGTAGTCCACGGCAGTCCTTCTCCTAGAAGCATATGGATCTGCTTCCCTCCATTTCCTGAGCCCTGAGTCTCTCCTGAGCTTCATGTCCTCAGCCACAGGATGAGCATCGTTGTGGTCTGGGATCTTGGGCTTGAGCTTCCGAAGGACACTCTCTCCCTCTTCTTCAATAGCTTCAGGCACTGGGGCCTTGTTCTTTTCTGCAGCAGGTATACTCCTTGTGTTTCTCTTTGGAGCTGTCTTAGGATTAGGTGCAGCCTTAGGAGCTTCCTTGGGCTTGGATGCAGCTCTCCCTGACCTTATGGCATCTCCCATAAGTTTGGCTGCCTTGGGTGCTGGTGCAGCAACCTCTTCTTCCTCCTCCTCTTCTACCATGATGGAGGCTCTCCCAAGCACTTTGGCTACAGTCTTCTTTACCCTCTCTTTCCTCTTCTTACCCTCAGCAGCAATGGGCTCAATGGGAGCAGGTGCAGGCTTCTCAGTTGATGCTCTAGCCTTGGACATGGGCTGCCTGCCTGCTGGCCTCTTGATTTTCAGGCCTGGCCTTGAGCCTTGAGCTGGCTCAACCCTCTTGGAAGTGGCCTCTTCCTCTGCCACATAGTCTTCATCCTCAGAATCAGACGTTCTCTTCTTCCTTTGACGTGTGGCAGCCTTAGGCAGATTGCTGGGTGTGCTCTTGCTGCCATCATCAGAAGAACTTGAGGGGCTAGTGCCCTCACTCATCACAACTTGCTGCTCTGAGAGGTTCTGGCTGTCACTTTGATCAGACATGTTGCAACTGACTGCTGACCCTGTGAATAGATTATAGAAGAGATAGAGTGGATGAGCATCACAAAAAAGCAGAGATTTTTGCAAAAGATTAATTCAAAAACTTAGTTTTAGTTTTCCACAGAAAGCATCTCGGATCTACCGATTTTCAAACTCGGTGACACCGAAGCAGTTTTGGCACCAGAACTGGTGAACTCGGTCAGACCGAGTCACAGTTCGGTGGCACCAAGACTGCTAGGGTTTCACAGAATTCCAAAATCGGTCGCACCGATAAGTTATTCTCGGTCAGACCGAGTTTAACTTGTGCAATGGCAAAAGCCAGATCGGTGGGACCGAGTTTTTCAACTCGGTGGGTCCGAGATGGTTTCGGCGGAAACCTAACCCTAAAATTTTCGAATTAAACCTAATCTACGAGCGTTTTGACTGGATAGAATTTTATCAATCGTGGCAAGATACATGATAATCACAATGTGCTAGGAATCAGATTAAGGAATAGCACAATGATCAAGTCCATACCCTAGTTCGGCGTGGACTTGCTACGGCGGCAACGGCGGGGCAGAAATCCGTTGACGGTGGTGAAGACCAGCGACAGGAGGCTGCTGGCGGCGAGGAGACGATCCGGAGACCTCGAGGGCAGAGCAGGCTATCGCGCGGGCGAGGAGGTTTCGGAGAAATTTCCAAAATTCTGCCCGTCACTATATATAGCCCGACCCTGTCGGTGTGACCGAGTGGATCAACTCGGTGGCACCGAGATGCAAAACTATGTGCAGTTATTGCAACTCGGTGTGACCGAAAAGTTCAAATCGGTTGCACCGAGATCAAAAACCTAGATCAACTTAATGAACTCGGTAGGACCGAAATGGAGCATCGGTCAGACCGAGATTCATAAAGAGGTTTTGGAAGTTTAAGTCTATGACGAATCGGGGACTCCGAGCGCTCCTCACACAGAGTGGTTCGAATCTGACTTGATCAAATTTTGTGATGCAGCATGAATAGAGTTTGAGACGAGAAAAGCATAGATAGCTAGAGGAGGTTCTTAGGCATTCTTGTCCATCCACTTGGCAAAAGAAGAAAGCCAAACAATCAAAACAACAAGTGGATGTCCTTGAATGAGTAAAATATGCAACCAACATGCTCACACAATAAGATAGCAAATGAAATATGTGGCAAAGCATGCACAACCAATTCTAGCATCTATCAAGCAATTTGCGATGACTAGGTCATCTATATATGAGTATATTGACTTAGGAGTCAAGTGAGAACACTTGATCGTAGGTCATACTCATCGTTTAAGCTCAAGTGGGGTTACCACTTTTACATAAAGCATTGTTTTGTTCACATCTTTAGAGTTGCTTTAGCTCAAGTCTTAGAGTAAAGCTCCCCCTAGATGTGATATCCCCCCTAAGAGGGATGAACTAACCTTGGGTTTTGTCGATGATGACTTCATGTAGATATTGAAGATGTGGATGCTCAATGTTGATGTAGGTCTCTTGGAGCTATCCTTTTGAGTGAATTGCACTTTCAATACCTACATGGGTTAGTCCCACAAGGAACAAACAAGGATATCCATAGACATAGAGTGATGCACACAAAAGATGATGTCCATGAAAACTTTAGGTTACCTTGTCCCTTGTCTTACCAACAAGAGGGTTTGTGACTCCTTGGACTAGTGCAAGATGTGGAAGTTGATTGCACTTGTTCTTGCCAAAATGATAAGAGTGAAGTATGTTGGCGGAGTCACCCTCAAGAACTCTCTAGTTCTTCTTCTTTTGGATCCACATCATCTTGATGGGAATCCTTGGAGTTGTAGTCGTACTTGATGAAGTGGAGCTTGAAGTAGTCTTGGGAATCCACTTGACTAAGGTTTTAGGAGATTCTTCAAATGCATCAATTTCCTCTTGAAGCTTGTCCTTCCCTTTTTGCTCGTAGTCTTGTGTGGAAGATCATCTTGAGCTTGTGTCCCCTTGAAAGAAGTATACTTCTCTTGTTGAGGGATAAACTTCGTCTTGGGGTATTGATCTTCTTCCCATTCAACTCCATTGGCATTGAACTTTCGTTCAAAACCAACACCTTGATTCTTCCGGTGCATTCCTTGCTTGCGCACAATTTCCTCGGATTGCTTACTCCCAGCAAGGCTCTTGTACACTCCTTTCTCTATAATTCCCTTCAATAAGCTATTTTCTTGCTCAAGTGTAACTTGGCTAAGAGAATCATTAGTGGAATCAAGAGAACTACTAGAAGCAACAATATTGGATTTGGCATGATCATTGTTACTACTAGAGGAGGAATCTTTCTTGTTAGATTTGACTTGAGGCATGTAAGTGGATAAGAGTAAACGCTTGGCAATGTAAGAAGAACTTTTCTTGCGGAGATCATCATTGATTGCCTTTAAGAACTCATGCTCTTGCTCAAGATTGAGTTTTTCAAAGCGTAGCTTCTCATGAGCCCTTAAAAGTTCTCGATGATCTTCAAAGATAGTGTCATGAGCTAACTTAAGAGTTTTTAGTTCTTTAGTTAGAGCCTCAATCTTCTCCTTATCATTGTCATTCGTTTTATCTTGATTAGCATGATTAATTGGTCTTTCATCATAGTATTCATCACTAGAGTTGTCACCAATTAAATCATCACCTAACAAGTCATCTTCATCACTATTGAAATCAACATACTCGGGGTGTGTTACCTTAGGACCTTTGGCCATGAAGCATCTTCCAATTCCTTCATTTGGTGAGTCAAATATGTCGTAGGAGTTGGATGACACAAGTGCTAGACCGGCAACACCTTCATCTTGAGTATCTTCGGAGTCGGAGTGATAACTTCTCTCGGAGTGGCTGTCGGAGTCGGAGCCGGATACCCATTCACCAACATGAGCTTGATGTCTTCGTCTTGTGTAGCTCCTTGATGATTTTTCCTTCCTTTCCGAGTCCTTGCTTCTCCATGAGTATCTTTGTTCATAACGATCATCTCTACTCCTTCTCTCTCTTGGTGGTGATCCTTTGCTTCTTCTTTTTGGAGAATCTTCTCTTCTCTTGTAGGGAGCCGTACACTCATTGGAATAGTGTCCGGGTCTTCCACAATTGTAGCAGTTTCGCTCTCGACTAGAAGATCTTTTGTCATTGTAGGACCTTGATTTGGAGCTTCTATCTTTGCTTCTACTCTTGTAGAACTTGTTGAAGTTCTTCACCATTAAGCTCAATTCTTCATTGAAGTCTTGTTTCTCACTTGATGATGTAGGGGCTTCACATGAGGCTTTATAGGCACCACTTGATTTGTTGTGAAGTTCCTCTTTATCCTTAAGTGACATCTCATGAGCAACAATCCTTCCAATCACCTCCGTTGGCTTGAGATCTTTGTAATTTGGCATCATTTGGATCAATGTGCACACGGTATCATATTTTCCATCCAAGGCTCTTAGGATCTTCTTGATGATGAATTTATCGGTCATCTCTTCACTTCCTAAGCCGGCAATCTCATTTGTGATGAGAGCAAGCCTAGAGTACATTTCGGCGACACCTTCACCATCCTTCATCTTGAACTTGTCAAGTTGGCTTTGAAGCACATCCAACTTGGATTCCTTGACGGAGTCAGTACCTTCGTGCATATCAATCAAAGTTTCCCAAATTTCCTTTGCATTCTCAAGGCGGCTGATTTTGTTGAATTCTTCGGGGCACAATCCGTTGAAGAGAATATCACAAGCTTGAGCATTGTATTGCAACATCTTCAACTCATCCGCGGTAGCTTCACGGTTTGGTTCTTTCCCATCAAAGAAGTCACCTTGCAAACCAACACACACAATAGCCCAAACGGCGGGGTTATGTCCAAGAATATGCATTTTCATTTTATGCTTCCAACTAGCAAAATTAGTACCATCAAAGTAAGGACCTCTACGGTGATAATTTCCCTCGCTAGATGCCATACTCTCCTAGGTTGTGAAACCAAGGCTATGACCACCAAAAGCTATGGAGATCAAGCAAATGGAGACCAAAGCTCTGATACCACTTGTAGGATCGAAAGTATGTCTAGAGGGGGGGTGATTAGACTACTTGACCAAATAAAAACTTAACCTTTTCCCAATTTTAGTTCTTGGCAGATTTGAGCTGTTTTAGGACAAGTCAAGCAATCATCACATAATTCAAGCAAGCATGCAAAGAGTATATTGGCAGCGGAAAGTAAAGCATGCAACTTGCAAGAATATAAAGGGAAGGGTTTGGAGAATTCAAACGCTATTGGAGACACGGATGTTTTTCCCGTGGTTCGGATAGGTGGTGCTATCCTACATCCACGTTGATGGAGACTTCAACCCACGAAGGGTAACGGTTGCGCGAGTCCACGCAGGGCTCCACCCAAGGGCAACGGTTGTGCGAGTCCACGAAGGGCTCCACCCACGAAGGGTCCACGAAGAAGCAACCACCCACAAAGGGTCCACGAAGAAGCAACCTTGTCTATCCCACCATGGCCAACGCCCATGAAGTACTTGCCTCACTAGTGGTAGATCTTCACGAAGTAGGCGATCTCCTTGCCCTTACAAACTCCTTGGTTCAACTCCACAGTCTTGTCGGAGGCTCCCAAGTGACACCTAGCCAATCTAGGAGACACCACTCTCCAAGAAGTAACAAATGGTGTGTAGGTAATGAACTCCTTGCTCTTGTGCTTCAAATGATAGTCTCCCCAACACTCAACTCTCTCTCATAGGATTTGGATTTGGTGGAAAGAAGATTTGAGTGGAAAGCAACTTGGGAAGGCTAGAAATCAAGATTCATATGGTAGGAATGGAATGTCTTGATCTCAACACATGAGTAGGTGGTTTTCTCTCAGAACATATGAGTAGGAATGATGTGTGTGTTCTGATTGCTCTCTCCTCGAATGAGAAGGAGGTGGAGGGGTATATATAGCCTCCACTCAAAATCCAACCGTTACACAGATTTCCAATCTCGGTGGGACCGAATAAGAAAACTCGGTCGGACCGAAATGGTAAACCTAGTGACCGTTAGGAATTTCGGTGGGACTGACATGCAACTCGCTAGGACCGATTCGGTTAGGGTTTGGGCATACCGTAATCTCGGTGAGACCGATTACACAAACTCGGTGGGACCGAGTTTGGTAATTAGCTAACCAGAGAGTTGGTCAGGCAAACTCGGTGGGACCGATTTGCTCTTTCGGTGGGACCGAGTGGAACTCGGTGAGACCGAAAAGTTACAAAGGGGAAACACTGAGTTTACATTGCAATCTCGGTGGGACCGATTCGCTCTTTCGGTGGGACCGAAAAGTTACGAAAGGGAAACAGAGAGTTTGCAACCCCATCTCGGTGGGACCGAGATCCTTATCGGTAGGACCGAATTGCTAGGGTTTGGCAGTGGCTAATGACAATTGAAACTCGGTGGCGCCAGATAGGAAAAATCGGTAGGACCGAGTTTGGCTTAGAGTTTAGGTCATATGTGGATATGGGAAAGTAGTTGAGGGTTTTGGAGCATATCATTAAGCACATGGAGCAAGAGACTCATTAAGCAACACCTCATCCCTCCTTGATAGTATTGGCTTTTCCTATGGACTCAATGTGATCTTGGATCACTAAAATATAAAAAGAAGAGTCTTGAGCTTTTGAGCTTGAGCCAATCCATTGTCCTTAGCATTTTGAGGGTTCCACTTTCATATCCATGCCAAGACAATCATTGAGCTTTCCTGAAATAATCAACTTGGAATAGTGTTAGCTCAATGAGCTATATGTTGTTATGAATTACCAAAACCACCTAGGGATAGTTGCACTTTCAGCGCTGCCGCGCCGGTCAGCCTCCATTGATGCCTCACGGGCGGCGCAGTGAAGGCCAGGCGACGCGCGTCCCCTCGGCCGGCACGCCATCAAGCCATGCGTAACGCGCCGGCCAAGCCTACCACGCGGCGCCTCCGCCTATATAAGCCGACCACCAGCGCGCCGGAGGCACGCATAGACACTCCACCGCCGACGCGCCCATTTCTCCTCCTTCCTCCTCTCGTTGTATCCAGTCCATTAGAATGGCCGAGCGCTCTCCAGGCGACGGCGCGGCGGCGAATGGCTTCGGGCGCCGCCATCTTCACGAGGACGAGGCTCGCCTCCTTTTCGAGGCCGAGTACCCGGTCCCGCCAGACATGCGGGTGCCCGGGGCTTGGAGGATCAGCACCGGCGGCGTGCCGGTGCCACCACCACCCACCGGGGCGGCGCAGCGTGCGAAGATCGCACGTATCCGCGCGTCCCTGCCCCGGGCGGCGAGGGAGGGGCCACGGTACGTCCCCGACAGCCCGCTTTGGGAGCCCTACTTCCGACGCCGTCACGCCGAGCAGCTCGAGGCCACCAACGGCGTCGTGCCCTCCGGCAGGCTCAACTCCAATGGCCGGCGCCAGTGGTGGGGCGTGCCCGGCCGCACGTTGGAGGCCGTCCTCGAGTACATCGAGGGCGGCAACACGCCGCGCCTCGAGTACCCCGCTCCCCCATCCTTCTCACGTCGCCATGGAAGCTCCTGGACGCCGAGGCGGATGGAGCGGCCCGGGCGTCCTCCTCCTCGTCCGGCCGCTCGTCGGGCTCTCCCTGCCTCCGCCCCGTCAAGCCGGAGCCCCAGGACATGCCTGTCAGTGCGCGCACCTGCAGCTCCGGCGTCCGCATCGACGACAACGCCCCCCCACCGGCCGCTTCGTCCTCGTTGAGCGCAATCCGGAGCCCGGCCTCCCCAAGGAGTACGAGGAGATAGCCCGGTGCGGCTTCTCCGACGAGGACGCCCTACGATGGACGCGGGACGACTACCTCCGGACGGAGATGACCCGGCAGACCCGGACCCAGGAGGAGATCGCCGCCCGCAAGCGTGGGCGTGAGGACGATCACGGCATCGTCGTCCTCGACAGTGATGACGACAACGCCCCAGGACCGTCCAACCCGCCGCGCCAACCGGGGGAGGGATGCAGCAGGGACGGCAGCGGCGGCGGAGACGACGACGATGACGACTACGGCGACGACTACACGCGGTTCTACTGCCTCCTCGGCATGTAGAACTGAAAAGGCGGGCGGCGGGCGGCGAGCGGTGAGGTAGACGGCGAGGAGCGGTGATGGAGACGACGGGGGCAGCCCGTGCTAGTTTTTTTCTTTTTTTGTAAAATATGTTTAAATTTGAACGAACTCGCTGATGTTTGCGATAAACTTGAGCCGTGTTTCCGCCGTATTTGACTTTTTCAAAAAAACGTGGGCGCCGCGGCTGGGGGGCATCACGCCCCCAGTGCGCGGTTTAGCGCCGGTGCGCCCCAGGGAGCGATTTTTAGCCCCTCCTGGGGGCCAACGGCTGGAGATGCTCTTAGTGAAGGAAATATGCCCTAGAGGCAATAATAAAGTTATTATTTATTTCCTTATATCATGATAAATGTTTATTATTCATGCTAGAATTGTATTAACCGGAAACATAATACATGTGTGAATACATAGACAAACAGAGTGTCACTAGTACGCCTCTACTTGACTAGCTCGTTAATCAAAGATGGTTATGTTTCCTAACCATGGACAAAGAGTTATTATTTGATTAACGGGATCACATCATTAGGTGAATGATCTGATTGACATGACCCATTCCATTAGCTTAGCACCCGATCGTTTAGTATGTATCAATTGCTTTCTTCATGACTTATACATGTTCCTATGACTATGAGATTATGCAACTCCCGTTTGCCGGAGGAACACTTTGTGTGCTACCAAACGTCACAACGTAACTGGGTGATTATAAAGGAGCTCTACAGGTGTCTCCAAAGGTACATGTTGGGTTGGCGTATTTCGAGATTAGGATTTGTCACTCTGATTGTCGGAGAGGTATCTCTGGGCCCTCTCGGTAATGCACATCACATAAGCCTTGCAAGCATTGTAACTAATGAGTTAGTTGCGGGATGATGTATTACAGAACGAGTAAAGAGACTTGCCGGTAACGAGATTGAACTAGGTATTGGAATACCGACGATCGAATCTCGGGCAAGTAACATACCGATGACAAAGGGAACAACGTATGTTGTTATGCGGTCTGACCGATAAAGATCTTCGTAGAATATGTAGGAGCCAATATGAGCATCCAGGTTCCGCTATTGGTTATTGACCGGAGACGTGTCTCGGTCATGTCTACATTGTTCTCGAACCCGTAGGTTCCGCACGCTTAAGGTTACGATGACAGTTATATTATGAGTTTATGCATTTTGATGTACCAAAGGTTGTTCGGAGTCCTGGATGTGGTCACGGACATGACGAGGAGTCTCGAAATGGTCGAGACATAAAGATTGATATATTGGAAGCCTATGTTTGGATATCGGAAGTGTTCCGGGTGAAATCGGGATTTTACCGGAGTACCGGGAGGTTACCGGAACCCCCCGGGAGCTATATGGGCCTCCCCCTCTTGAGCCTTTATATACGGAGGCAGGGGCACCCCAGAGACACAAGTTGATCCACGTGATCTTATCCTTAGCCGTGTGCGGCGCCCCCTGCCACCATAGTCCTCGATAATATTGTAGCGGTGCTTAGGCGAAGCCCTGTGACAGTAGTACATCAAGATCGTCACCACGCCGTCGTGCTGACGGAACTCTTCCCCGACACTTTGCTGGATCGGAGTCCGGGGATCGTCATCGAGCTGAACGTGTGCTAAAACTCGGAGGTGCCGTAGTTTCGGTGCTTGATCGGTCGGGCCGTGAAGACGTACGACTACATCAACCAAACGCTTCTGTTGTCAATCTACAAGGGTACGTAGATCACACTCTTCCCTCGTTGCTATGCATCACCATGATCTTGCGTTTGCGTAGGAAAATTTTGAAATTACTACGTTACCCAACAGTGGCATCCGAGCCTAGGTTTTATATGTTGATGTTATATGCATGAGTAGAACACAAGTGAGTTGTGGGCGATATAAGTCATACTGCTTACCAGCATGTCATACTTTGGTTCGACGGTATTGTTGGATGAAGCGGCCCGGACCGACATTACGTGTACGCTTACGCGAGACCGGTTCTCCCGACGTGCTTTGCACATAGGTGGCTTGCGGGTGACAGTTTCTCCAACTTTAGTTGAACCGAGTGTGGCTACGCCCGGTCCTTGCGAAGGTTAAAACAGCACCAACTTGACAAACTATCATTGTGGTTTTGATGCGTAGGTAAGAATGGTTCTTGCTAAGCCCAGTAGCAGCCACGTAAAACTTGCGACAACAAAGTAGAGGACGTCTAACTTGTTTTTGCAGGGCATGCTGTGATGTGATATGGTCAAGACATGATGAGATATAAGTTGTTGTATGATATGATCATGTTTTGTTGAAGTTATCGGCAACTGGCAAAATCCTTATGGTTGTCTCTCTATTGCATAAGATGCAAGTGCCCAATAATTGCTTTACTTTATCGCTATGCGATAGCAATAGTTGCAAGAGCAATTGTTGGCGAGACGACCATGTGACGACACATTGATATAGATCAAGATGATGGAGATCATGGTGTCATGCCGGTGACGATGGAGATCATGACAATGCTTTGGAGATGGAGATCAAAGGCACAAGATGATGATGGCCATATCATGTCACATATTATGATTGCATGTGATGTTTATCTTTTATACATCTTATTTTGCTTAGTTTGACGGTAGCATTTTAAGATGATCTCTCACTAATTATCAAGAAGTGTTCTCCCTGAGTATGCACCATTGCGAAAGTTCTTCGTGCTGAGACACCACGTGATGATCGGGTGTGATAGGCTCTACGTTCAAATACAACGGGTGCAAAACAGTTGCACACGCGGAATACTCAGGTTATACTTGACGAGCCAAGCATATACAAATATGGCCTCGGAACACGGAGACCGAAAGGTCGAGCGTGAATCATATAGTAGATATGATCAACATAGCGATGTTCACCAATGAAACTACTCCATCTCACGTGATGATCGGACATGGTTTAGTTGATTTGGATCACGTAATCACTTAGAGGATTAGAGGGATGTCTATCTAAGTGGGAGTTCTTAAGTAATATGATTAAATTGAACTTAAATTTATCATGAACTTAGTCCTGGTAGTATTTTGCAAATTATGTTATAGATCAATAGCTCGCGTTGTTGCTTCCCTGTGTTTATTTTGATATGTTCCTAGAGAAAATTGTGTTGAAAGATGTTAGTAGCAATGATGCGGATTGGATCCGTGATCTGAGGTTTATCCTCATTGCTGCACAAAAGAATTATGTCCTTGATGCACCGCTAGGTGACAGGCCTATTGCAGGAGCAGATACAGACGTTATGAACGTTTGGCTAGCTCAATATGATGACTACTTGATAGTTTAGTGCACCATACTTAAATGGCTTAGAATCGGGACTTCAAAGACGTTTTGAACATCATGGAGCATATGAGATGTTCCAGGAGTTGAAGTTAATATTTCAAGAAAATACCCGAGTTGAGAGATATGAAGTCTCCAACAAGTTCTATAGCTAAAAGATGGAGGAGAATCGCTTAACTAGTGAGCATGTGCCCAGATTGTCTGAGTACTACAATCGCTTGAATCAAGTGGGAGTTAATCTTCCAGATAAGATAGTGATTGACAGAATTCTCTAGTCACCATCACCAAGTTAGTAGAACTTCGTGATGAACTATGATATGCAAGGGATAATGGAAACGATTCCCAAGCTCTTCGTAATGTGGAAATTGATAAAGGTAGAAATCGAAAAAAAACATCAAGTGTTGATGGTAGACAAGACCACTAGTTTCAAGAAAAGGGCAGAGGGAAGAAGGGGAACTTCAAGAAGAACAGCAAGCAAGTTGCTGCTCAAGTGAAGAAGCCCAAGACTTATCCTAAGCCCGAGACTAAGTGCTTCTACTGCAAAGGGACTGGTCACTGGAAGCGGAACTACCCCAAGTGATTGGTAGATAAGAAGGATGGCAAAGTGAACATAAGTATATTTGATATACATGTTATTGATGTGTACTTTACTAGTGTTTATAGCAACCCCTCGGTATTTGATACTAGTTCAGTTGCTAAGATTAGTAACTCGAAACGGGAGTTGCAGAATAAAGACTAGTTGAGGGTGAAGTGACGATGTGTGTTGGAAGTGGTTCCAAGATTGATATGATCATCATCGCACACTCCCTATACTTTCGGGATTAGTGTTGAACCTGAATAAGTGTTATTTGGTGTTTGTGTTGAGCATGAATATGATTTGATCATGTTTATTGTAATATGGTTATTCATTTAAGTAAGAGAATAAATTGTTGTTCTGTTTACATGAATAAAACCTTATATGGTTACACACCCAATGAAAATAGTTCATTGGATCTCGATCATAGTGATACACATAATCATAATATTGAAACCAAAAGATGCAAAGTTAATAATGATAGTGCAACTTATTTGTGGCACTGCCATTTAGGTCATATTGGTGTAAAGCGCATGAAGAAACTCCATGCTGATGGTATTTTGGAATCACTTGATTATGAATCACTTGATGATTGCGAGCCATGCCTCATGGGCAAGATGACTAAAACTCCGTTCTCCGGAGTGAGCAACTGACTTATTGGAAATAATACATACTGATGTATGCGGTCCGATGAGTGTTAAGGCTCACGGCAAGTATCGTTATTTTCTGAACTTCACAGATGATTTGAGCAGATATGGGTATATCTACTTGATGAAACATAAGTCTGAAACATTTGAACAGTTCAAAGAATTTCAGAGTGAAGTGGAAAATCATCGTGACAAGAAAATAAAAGTTTCTACGATATGATCGTAGAGGTAAAATATTTGAGTTACGAGTTTGGCCTTCAATTAAAACAATGTGAAATAGTTTCACTACTCACGCCACCTGGAACACCATAGTGTAATGGTGTGTCCGAACGTCATAACCGTACTTTATTAGATATAGTGCGATCTATGATGTCTCTTACCGATCTACCACTATTGTTTTGGGGTTATGCATTAGAGACAGCTGCATTCACGTTAAATAGGGCACCATCTAAATCCGTTGAGACGACACCGTGTGAACTATGGTTTGGCAAGAAACCTAAGCTGTCGTTTCTTAAAGTTTGGAGTTGCGATGCTTATGTGAAAAAGTTTCATATCGATAAGCTCAAACTCAAATCGGAGAAATATGTCTTCATAGGATACCCAAAGGAGACAGTTGGGTACACCTTCTATCACAGATCCGAAGGCAAGACATTCGTTGCTAAGAATGGATCCTTTCTAGAGAAGGAGTTTCTCTCGAAAGAACTGAGTGGGAGGAAAGTAGAAAACTTGATAAGGTAATTGTACCTTCTCCCTTATTGGAAAATAGTTCATCACAGAAATCTGTTCCTGTGATTACTACACCAATTAGTGAGGAAGCCAATGATGATGATCATGTAACTTCAGATCAAGTTACTACCAAATCTCGTAGGTAAATCAGAGTGAGATCCGCACCAGAGTGGTACGGTAATCCTATTCTGGAGGTCATGTTACTTGACCATGACGAACCTACGAACTATGAGGAAGCGATGATGAGCCCAGATTCCGATAAATGGCTTGAGGCCATGAAATCTGAGATGGGATCCATGTATGAGAACAAAGTGTAGACTTTGGTTGACTTGCCCGATGATCGGCAAGCCATAGAAAATAAATGGATCTTCAAGAGGAAGACGGACGCTGATAGTAGTGTTACTATCTACAAAGCTAGAATTTTCGCAAAAAGGTTTTCGACAAGTTCAAGGTGTTGACTACGATGAGAGTTTCTCACTCGTATCTATGCTTAAGTCTGTCCGAATCATGTTAGCAATTGCCGCATTTTATGAAATCTGGCAAATGGATAAACAAAACTGCATTCCTTAATGGATTTATTAAAGAAGAGTTGTATGTGATGCAACAAGATGGTTTTGTCAATCCTAAAGGTGCTAACAAAATATGCAAGCTCCAGCGATCCATTTATGGATTGGTGCAAGCATCTCGGAGTTGGAATATACGCTTTGATAAGTTGATCAAAGCATATAGTTTTATACATACTTGCGGTGAAGCCTGTATTTACAAGAAAGTGAGTGGGAGCACTACATCATTTCTGATAAGTATATGTGAAAAACATATTGTTGATCGGAGATAATGTAGAATTATTCTACAAAGCATAAAGGAATGTTTGAAAGGAGTTTTTCAAAGAAAGACCTCGGTGAAGCTGCTTACATATTGAGCATCAAGATCTATAGAGATAGATCAAGACGCTTGATAAGTTTTTTCAATGAGTACATACCTTGACAAGATTTTGAAGTAGTTCAAAATGGAACAGTCAAAGAAAGAGTTTCTTGCCTGTGTTACAAGGTGTGAAATTGAGTAAGACTCAAAGCCCGACCACGGCAGAAGATAGAAAGAGAATGAAAGTCATTCCCTATGCCTTGGCCATAGGTTCTATAAAGTATGCCATGCTATATACCAGACCTATTGTATACCCTGCACTAATTTTGGCAAGGGAGTACAATAGTGATCTAGGAGTAGATCACTGGACAGCGGTCAAAATTATCCTTAGTAGAATAAGGATATGTTTCTCGATTATGGAGGTGACAAAAGGTTCGTCGTAAAAGGGTTTCGTCGATACAAGTTTTGGCACTGATCCGGATGACTCTTAGTCTTCATCTGGATACATATTGAAAGTGGGAGCAATTAGCTAAAGTAGCTCTGTGCAGAGCATTGTAGACATAGAAAATTGCAAAATACTTACGGATATGAATATGGCAGACCCGTTGACTAAACTTCTCTCACAGGCAAAACATGATCACACCTTAGTACTCTTTGGGTGTTAATCACATAGCAATGTGAACTAGATTACTGACTCTAGTAAACCCTTTGGGTGTTGGTCACATATCGATGTGAACTATGGGTGTTAACCACATAAAGATGTGAACTATTGATGTTAGATCACATGACGATGTGAACTAGATTATTGACTCTAGTGCAAGTGGGAGACTGAAGGAAATATGCCCTAGAGGCAATAATAAAGTTATTATTTATTTCCTTATATCATGATAAATATTTATTATTCATGCTAGAATTGTATTAACCGGAAACATAATACATGTGTGAATACATAGACAAACAGAGTGTCACTAGTATGCCTCTACTTGACTAGCTCGTTAATCAAAGATGGTTATGTTTCCTAACCATGGACAAAGAGTTATTATTTGGTTAACATGATAACATCATTAGGTGAATGATCTGATTGACATGACCCATTCCATTAGCTTAGCACCCGATCGTTTAGTATGTTGCTATTGCTTTCTTCATGACTTATACATGTTCCTATGACTATGAGATTATGCAACTCCCGTTTGCCGGAGGAACACTTTGTGTGCTACCAAACGTCACAACGTAACTGGGTGATTATAAAGGAGATCTACAGGTGTCTCCAAAGGTACATGTTGGGTTGGCGTATTTCGAGATTAGGATTTGTCACTCCGATTGTCGGAGAGGTATCTCTGGGCCCTCTCGGTAATGCACATCACATAAGCCTTGCAAGCATTGTAACTAATGAGTTAGTTGCAGGATGATGTATTACAGAACGAGTAAAGAGACTTGCCGGTAACGAGATTGAACTAGGTATTGGAATACCGATGATCGAATCTCGGGCAAGTAACATACCGATGACAAAGGGAACAACGTATGTTGTTATGCGGTCTGACCGATAAAGATCTTCGTAGAATATGTAGGAGCCAATATGAGCATCCAGGTTCCGCTATTGGTTATTGACCGGAGACGTGTCTCGGTCATGTCTACATTGTTCTCGAACCCGTAGGGTCCGCACGCTTAAGGTTACGATGACAGTTATATTATGAGTTTATGCATTTTGATGTACCGAAGGTTGTTCGGAGTCCCGGATGTGGTCACGGACATGACGAGGAGTCTCGAAATGGTTGAGACTTAAAGATTGATATATTGGAAGGCTATGTTTGGATATCGGAAGTGTTTCGGGTGAAATCGGGATTTTACCGGAGTACCGGGAGGTTACCGGAACCCCCCGGGAGCTATATGGGCCTTAATGGGCCTTAGTGGAAGAAGAAGAGAGGCAGCCAGGGCTGGGCCGCGCGCCCCTCCCCCCTAGTCCGAATAGGACAAGGAGAGAGGGGGTCGGCGCCCTCCTCCTTCTCTCTCTCTCTTTTCCCACCTCGCGAATCCTATTCCAACTAGGATTGGGGGAGAAGTCCTACTCCCGGAGGGAGTAGGACTCCTCCTGGCGCGCCCTATGATGGCCGGCCGGCCTCCCCCTCTTGAGCCTTTATATACGGAGGCAGGGGCACCCCAGAGACACAAGTTGATCCACGTGATCTTATTCTTAGCCGTGTGCGGCGCCCCCTGCCACCATAGTCCTCGATAATATTGTAGCGGTGCTTAGGCGAAGCCCTGCGACAGTAGTACATCAAGATCGTCACCACGCCGTCGTGCTGACGGAACTCTTCCCCGACACTTTGCTGGATCGGAGTCCGGGGATCGTCATCGAGCTGAACGTGTGCTAAAACTCGGAGGTGCCGTAGTTTCGGTGCTTGATCGGTCGGGCCGTGAAGACGTACGACTACATCAACCAAACGCTTCTGTTGTCAATCTACAAGGGTACGTAGATCACACTCTTCCCTCGTTGCTACGCATCACCATGATCTTGCGTGTGCGTAGGAAAATTTTGAAATTACTATGTTACCCAACACTTAGTACTCGTGACGATTAATCTCTACTCCTAGTAAAGCAGTTGATAGTTTCCGCCGGTCAATTTTCATCCCACCACTTTCGTCGGGTTTTTTTCATGGGTTTTTTTGTTCGTCCACCACTTCCCACCGCATCGATTGAGCGAAGCCCATCGACCCCCCACCATACGAGTGGACAAAAAACCAAAAAAAACACATCCCTCCCCAATCCCTAGCTCCTCTCCCCTTCTCCACCCACAGCCGCCGCCGCCGCACGCCCGCAGCCCTCCTCCGCTCCGCTCTGACCATCCAAATGGTGCTCCTCCTCACGCCCACGCCATCCTCCTCCTCAAGCCATCACCATCGTCTCCCCTCCTCCGTGACCGGCCTGCGTGATCCCAATGCGGGGGGACGACATCAACCATGGAGCGGAGCCCTGTGGGACGAGGTGGAGATTGGAGAATGCCGCGGCGATGAGGGGCACCACGTACGTGGTACCACCACGCACCATGGTGGGGATGAGAGGTGTTGTAGCCCTTCCATCGAGCTCGACTCCAGCGGTCCAGGCCGGCGACGACGATAACATGATCCCTACCAGTGATGAGCACGACGTGCTCCGGCCAACCGCCTCGACCTCAACAAGCCCCGTCGAGATTCGTCAGCCCACCCTTCTCTTCTTTCACCACCAGGGGTTGAGGAGGAGCACCATCAACTCACTTGATTTTATCTTCAATTTTCTATTCAGCTCAAAGAGGTTCCGCGGTACAGCCTAGGAAATAAAAGGTGAGTCAATTTGAAACACGACCACCACCAACGTGCTTTTTTCTTCTTTCTCTTTCTAATAGTGTTGATTGTATCTATACGATATGTTAATAGATGCATCGAAGTCTGATTTGGCACTTATTTCTTAAGCTGAATGGAGAGGTCAAATTGAGCTATAAGCTGTTTTCTACTGTATTTCTTTAGTTCCAATTCATTGGATTTGATATTAAAGTTCTATAGCCAAATGATAGTTCAGATTGAGTACATCTGCTACTCCACTTATTTAAAATCTACCATATTCTGTTATTTAAACTATTAACTATTGACTAGATGATGCAGATGCTTTCCCCATGGGATAACTTGACAATTTTTTTAGAGAAGTGATAAAAAACGTCAAGCTTGAAGAACAAAAGTTTGAGCATTGAAATGCTGACTTCAAATGCCATGTAGTTCATAGTCTATGTGCAATGGCTCTTTAATTTGACTGAAGCAAATGTGATCCCAGCGCGTCGACCTTGGAGACGACTGCAATTGTTTGACGTCCTTCACAACTCACAACTGCTATGGTGCTTCCCGACTCCTTTTTGACTTTCGTCCCCATGTGTTTTGTTGTTCTGCCGTGCTTTTCCTCTCATTATTTTGGATGAAGTGCGTTGGTCAATTTCTGTTGGAAGCAGCAACAACAATATTAAAAGAACTGAAGATCTGTTAGAAATTAGTATATGTTTTTCTATGGATGTGTTTGCTATACAGGCTCAGGCTGGATATTTTGCTTCGTGCTGATTGGGCAAACGGCTATCAACACCGATGTTAGCACCATCCATCTTTCTAGCGCACTTCCAAGCACGCAAGTATGAGAATACCATGGCCAAGGATCAGATGGTGATGCACCGCGGCAGGGCCATCGGGATGAAAAAGAAGCTTTTTTTGTGCCCCACGGTGGCCACACCACTACCGCCTACTCGACAATGAAAGCCGTAAGTGTCTTGCTTCGATCTCTTCTTCTTTCCGATGATGATTATATCTATGTTTTTAAGGCGTCTGTAAGGCAACGCTTAGGCGACGCCTAGGCGTTGAGGCGCCCCCCAGCGCTTTGCAAATAGGCCCGCTTTAGGCACCTAGGCGTCCGCTTTAGGCGCCTAGGCGTCGAGTCTCCCCCCAGCGCCTTAAAGCGAAGCGTCACCTTAAAAACATAGGATTATATGTCTATGTACCAATTCACCACTGAAAACAGTGATTTGATGCATGCCTGGTCATTTTATTATTGTTAAGTTTCTGTAGCCTGAAATGTGAAACCACACTGAATTTGGCTCGTTCACGTGCCCTCTAGCGGTCTTGGTGTTATTACTTCTGAGGATGGACCCAGAGTGGGTGATACTTTGTTAGACAAGCATGTACCTCTACAATCTTAGTAATTTATGACCAGATGGTTGTGTTTTTTTAGGTTGGACCTTGTCTACTTACCAGAGCGGGTTATAGTTTGATAATCAAATATCTAGCTCTGTGATGCATGGGAGTGGAGTATCACCATGGCAGGAGACTTCAGAAAATACCACTGCAATGCATGGGAGTGGAACCTCACCATCGTAGGAGAATTTCGCAAATACTACTCCAAACCAAAGTTCTTCTCGAGGATCTGAATCTGTTCAGTTTGCCTTCGACGAAGTAACTGTTTTGTGCAGGATGGAAGAATTAGAAGTTGGTGTCCCTGTAGCATCCCTGTAATTCACTGCCGAAATTTGCACATATAATCTTTTATACTATATTTGTTGGGGAACGTAGTAATTTTAGAAAAAAATTCTACGCACACGCAAGATCATGGTGATGCATAGCAACGAGAGGGGAGAGTGTGATCTACGTACCCTCGTAGACCGACAGCGGAAGTGTTATGACAACGCGGTTGATGTAGTCGTACGTCTTCACGGCCCGACCGATCAAGCACCGAAACTACGGCACCTCCGAGTTCTAGCACACGTTCAGGTTGATGAAGATCCCCAGACTCCGATCCAGCAAAGTGTCGGGGAAGAGTTCCGTCAGCACGATGGCGTGGTGACGATCTTGATGTTCAACTGTCGTAGGGCTTCGCCTAAGTACCACTACAATATTATCGATGTAGCGACCAGACCTCAAACAGTCTGATCTCTGTGCTCCGGTGTCATCCCTGGATCAGTAATGCTGACACCACACAGTACTCGGAGGATTTATAGCAGAGTGGCAATCACACACTTATTACATCGAGTGTCTCAAAAAAGAACTTATTACAATAAATATGGCTTAAGGCCATCTAATAACGATAACAGCGGAAGGCTTGGAAGATAAGTGAGTCCATCAACTCCAACGGCATCACTGAGTATAGAACCACGACCTAAAAACTCCTTAATCATCGTCTGAAAAGTCTGCAACATTAACATTGCAGCCCGAAACGGGTCAGCACATGCAATATGCTGGCAATGTAACACATAGAGAATAATGGAATGAAACAGCTATACTATATGCATATGTGGCTGGTGGAAAGCTCTATGGTTACATTTTTGCGTAAAGCCAATTTTTCCCTACTTCAAAGGAATAGAATTTATTTAACTATCATGGTAGTTGTTAAACATTGAAAATGGTTGACAGCATTCTCAATCCCAATTAAGCATCATCATTAAACATAACCCAACAAAATTAATTTGGAGTAACATGTTGAGATTCACATGAAAATCCAGGTACTAGATACTCAAGATGTCCATAACCGGAGACACGGCTAATCATGATTAGTTTATTACACTCTGCAGAGGTTTGCGCGCTTTTCCCCACAAGACTCGATCGCCCCCGTTTGGTTTCTCGCACTACATGGTGTTTGATAAGACGGATGACCGAGACATAGTCTTCAGAAGCGCTAGCACCTTACGATCGGGTAGACCGTACCACCTACATCCCCTACTTCTGCTAGTCTACCACTGTAAGAGTTCGCACAACTTAGTCAACTATGCTAGAGCCCATAATAGCTTGTGGCTGCACACGGAAGTTTCTAGTATGAATAGTCTCATGATCCCTTTGAGCCTGGGTGGCGGTCCAAAAGAAAACAGGCAAGTCCTGGAATACCCAGGTGCCTCAATCCACCCATATGTGTGTTTAAGTTTCCACCTTAGATAAATCATTAATTAAGAAAACTCACATCTGTCATGGATATCACTCACCCAATCCACGTCTACTAGCATAGCATGGCATAATAAGCAAACGTAGAAGTAACTCCCAAAGGTTTGATAATAAATAGGTAATAGGTACTACCTCATCTACTTCCCATCCCACAATTTAATTAGATCCTAACCATGCAATGTGTGAGGATTTGATCTAATGCAATAAAACTGGATAGTAGAAAAGGTATGATCAAAGTGTTACTTGCCTTGCTAATGATCCGGGAAACCTAGAGATTCGAAGTAACAGGTGGCGCACTCCGGATACTCTATCGCAGACAAACAAACAAGCATACAATAAGTACTCATCTAATGCACGGGTAAAACTCAAATAAGAGAACTAACCAGAAGGTTCAACTTAAGAACTCCGGTTGGCAAAAAGAATCAAATCGAACGAAGCAACGAAAGTCAAACGGCGAAAGAAAACAACTTCATTCTACTAATCTGGATCTAGGGCAAATTTTACAGCAGCAAAAACTTGTTTAAGTTGATTAAACGGATAGAGGGTTTCGAGACGAAACTCTAGGCGCTTGAATCACCTCATTCCGATAAACGAGCGAAAAGTTATACTAAAACGAAAATCGGATCAGGAATCGCGATCAGAAAAATCGCGGATTTAATCCAAGAAAAAGAAAAACGACGAACGTTCGCTAGAACGAACGAACGGACGAACGCTCGCTAATTAAATAAACCGGAAAACCCATCTATTTAAAAAAACGAATCTAAAAAAATGACGAAAAACCGACGGTTTTTTGAAAAAACGGCGGCACGGAAAATGAGGCAGCGGCGAACCTCGACGAGCGTGCGGGCGGGGCGGCGGCTCCGGCGAGGCGGCGTGTCGGCGGGGCGGCGGGGCGGCGAGGCGGCGCAGCGGGGCGGCGGCGCGGCGAGGCGGCGCGGCGGCGGCGGCGTGAGCGGGGCGGCGGCGACGCTGGCGGCGGCGACGGGCGCGGGTGCGGGGCGGGGCTGGGGCTAGGGTTTCCCCCCGGGGCTGGGCCGGCTTATAAAGGTCACCTCGGGCCGAAGTCCTAGTCGGACACGGCCCGTAGGTCGGTTCGTTTTTTTTAATATTACGCGCAAAAGAAAAATAAAAAGAAATACTAAACGAACTCCAAAAATTCCAAAATAAATATTCACGGGCTTCTAAAATCAAGCCGCACAAGGCGAACATTTATTTGGGACCTAAATGCAATTTTGAAAAATGCACATTTTTCCTAAATTCAAATAAAACACCGAAAAACTCAGAAATAAAATCTTATTTGATTTTATTTTTAAATCCTCAATATTTCTTTATTTTGGGAAAATCATTTTATTCCCTCTCTCATATTTTTGAAATAGAAATAATTGATGATAAAATAAATAAAATCAAACGATCCTATTCTTAAAATTTGAGAAAACTCAAATATGAAAATAACAAAATCCCCAACTCTCTCCGTGGGTCATTGAGTTGCGTAGAATTTCTAGGATCAACAAAAATGCAAAAATAAAATATGGTATGCAATGATGATCTAATGTATAACATTCCAAATTGAAAATTTGGGATGTTATAAACCTACCCCCCTTAAGATGAATCTCGCCCTCGAGATTCGGATTGGCTAGAAAATAGGTGAGGGTGGTCCTTAAGCAAATCTTCCTCTCGCTCCCAGGTGGCTTCATCCTCTGGGTGGTGGCTCCACTGAACTTTGCAAAACTCGATAACCTTGTTGCGAGTAACTTGGCTGGCAGACTCGAGGATCTTAATTGGTTTCTCCTCGTAGGTCAAATCGTTATCCAACCGAATAGTTTCCAATGGCACTGTGTCTCTCAAAGGTATGTCAGCCATCTCCGCGTGACATTTCTTTAACTAAGAAACATGGAACACATCATGAACTCCTGACAATCCTTCAGGCAATTTCAACTTGTAGGCCACTTCTCCCATACGCTTCAAAACTCGATATGGTCCTACAAATCGTGGCGCTAACTTCCCTTTAACTCCAAAATGCTTTGTTCCCCGAAGTGGAGATACTCGAAGATAAGCTTTATCTCCGACTTCATAAACTGTCTCCTTACGTCTAGAATCTGCATAACTTTTCTGTCTGGACTGGGCTACCTTGAGCCTATCGCGAATCAACTTCACCTTCTGTTCAGACTCTTTAATCAGGTCAGGTCCAAACAACTGGCGGTCTCCAACTTCGTCCCATGACAACGGTGTCTTGCACCTCCTTCCGTACAAAGCTTTGAAAGGGGTCATCTTTAAACTGGTTTGATAACTGTTGTTGTAAGAGAACTTTGCATATGGCAAATTGTCGTCCCAACTAGATCCGTAATCTAGCGCACAAGCTCTCAGCAAATTGTCCAAAATCTGATTGACTCTCTCGGTCTGTCCATCTGTCTGTGGATGAAAAGTTGTACTGAATTCTAGCCTGGTTCTCAAAGTTTCGTGCAACTGCTTCCAGAACTTTAAGGTAAACTGGGTTCCTCTATCTGATACGATACTCCTTGGAACTCCATGCAGACATATGATCCTGGTCATGTATATCTTTGTCAACTTAGCACTGGTATAAGTGGTCTTTACTGGGATGAAATGAGCTACTTTCGTCAATCGATCGACTACAACCTAAATCGAGTCATAGCCTGAACGAGTCCTGGGTAACCCCGTGATGAAATCCATGCCTAGCTTATCGCACTTCCATTCGGGTATCGGCAATGGTTGTAACAATCCTGCTGGCTTCTGATGCTCTGCCTTTACTCTCTGACATACATCACAGACTGCTACATACTCCGCAATATCCTTCTTCATTCCGGTCCACTAGAAAATATTCTTCAAATCCAAATACATCTTGGTATTTCCTGGGTGAATTGAATATGGTGAATCGTGTGCCTCTTACAAAATCAACTTCCGGATCTCCGGGTCATTGGGCACATAAACGCGGTCTTCAAACCATAGGGTATCGTGCTCATCCTCACGAAATCCTTTAGCTTTTCCTTTGCTCAGTTTATCCTTTATAGCGGCAATCTCTTTGTTAGTTTTCTGTGCTTCCCTGATTCTATCCATCAACGTTGACTGAATCTCCAATGCTGCTACATAGCCTCTCGGAACTATTTCCACACATAGTTCACGAAGATTTTCTGCTAACTCCTTGGGTATTTCTCCCATCATTAACGTATTGATATGGCTCTTACAGCTTAATGCGTCAGCTACTACATTAGCCTTTCCGGGATGATAATGCAATTTCATATCATAATCCTTGATAAGCTCCAACCATCTCCTTTGTCTGAGATTCAACTCCTTCTGGGTGAAAATGTACTTCAAACTCTTATGATCTGTGTACACCTCACAATGGTTTCCAATGAGGAAATGCCTCCATGTTTTCAAAGCATGCACTACGGCTGCTAACTCCAAATCATGCGTAGCATAATTCAACTCATGAGGCTTCAGTTGTCTTGAGGCATATGAAACAACTCTCCCTTCCTGCATAAGCACTGCTCCAAGTCCTCGACGTGAAGCGTCGCAATACACCTCATAATCCTTGGTCTGGTCTGGCAAAATCAACACTGGTGAGGTAACCAAACGTTTCTTCAACTCCTGAAAACTAGCCTCGCATTCCTCTGTCCATATGAACTTGGTATCTTTCTTCAACAACTCCGTCATAGGCTTCGCAATCTTTGAGAAATTCTCAATAAATCTCCGGTAGTATCCTGTGAGTCCAAGAAAACTCCGGATCTCTCCAACTGTTGTTGGGACTTCCCACTTGGTCACGGTATCAACTTCAGTGGGATCTACTGCTATACCTTCTCCAGATATAACGTGTCCGAGGAATCCTACTTCCTTCAACCAAAACTCACATTTGCTGAACTTGGCATATAATTGATGTTCTCTGAGCTTTCCAAGTACCAAACGCAAATGCTCCTTATGCTCCTCTTCATTCTTTCAGTAAACCAGGATATCATCAATGAACACCACGACGAACTTATCCAAAAACTCCATAAATACTTTGTTCATCATGTTCATAAAATAGGCAGGTGCGTTAGTCAGACCAAATGACATAACGGTATACTCGTACAACCCATACCTGGTGGTAAAAGCTGTCTTCGGAATATCCTGTTCTCGAATCTTCAACTGGTGGTATCCTGATCGCAGATCGATCTTGGAAAATACCTTAGCTCCTTGCAATCGATCAAACAAATCGTTGATCATTGGTAGTGGGTACTTGTTCTTGATCGTTACTTCATTCAATCCTCGATAATCAACAACCATCCTTAACGATCCATCTTTCTTCTCCACTAGTAGTACGGGCGATCCCCAAGGCGAAGAACTTGGACGAATATATCCCTTATCTAGTAACTCCTTAATCTGCTTCTTAATTTCCACCAAATCCTTTGCTGGCATCCTATATGGTCTCTTTGATATTGGCCCTGTGCCTGGCAATAGCTCAATCAAAAACTCAATATCTCTATCCGGTGGCATGCCTGGCAACTCCTCTGGAAATACTTCAGGAAAATCCCTTACCACTGGTACTTCCTCCTACACAACTCCTGTTAGGCAATTTACTTGAGTCCTCTTTGGCACATGCCAGGATACATACTTGATCCTTCTCCCTTCTGGGGTGGTAAGCAAAATTAACTTACTAGCACATTTAATATTCCCTTCATACTTTGATAACCAATCCATGCCTAATATCACATCCAATCCTTGAGATTCCAATACTATTAGGTCTGAGGGAAAAACATAGTTACCAATCCTTAATGGTAACCGATCACACCATAGACTAGCCACATACTCTGCTCCAGGCGAGGTTACTAACATGGGTGACCTAAGGGCTTGGGTTGATAGGTTATACTTATCCACAAATCCCCTTGAGATGTATGAATGCGATCCACAAATCCCTTTCAGATCTATCATGTCGGCGCAAATCTGGTTCTCCTGTTGTCGAATGTGCTGGTTTAACTCCTGGATAAAAGCTGCAATTGATCTATCCTTCCTAGTGTTGATCATCTCCCAGTGCTCATCTTGGCGCCCACAAATCTGGTAGATAGTATCCTTGAGATCATTGCGGTAGACTTCTCCAATGCGTCCCATGGCGATGTGAGCTGCCATGCTCTTTCCTAGACTCCAAGTTGGTGCATCAAAAGAAAACTCTATTGGCTCAGTGACTGGCATGAACGTTCTTCCTGGAACTTGAACTTGAATCATCCAGCGCTCTTCTTCAGGTAAAGTGGCGTTGTAGGTTCCTGTGAAGCTTGGTACTCCTATGTTCAGGTATCTAGTGACTTCCTTCAAGTGACGTCCAAAGGGTGTATCTTCATCCGGTTGCGTGAACTTGTTCCTTGCATCCGCCATCCTAAAAGAGTAGAAAAGATGAGAGGTCAGAGGAGGAGAGAGTGAATAGTGATCTAGGTCTTTTAGCTTAGTGGTCGTGTCCTACAGTCAGCGTGTGCTTTGATACCATCTCTGTAGCGACCAGACCTCAAACAGTCTGATCTCTGTGCTCCGGTGTCATCCCTGGATCAGTAATGCTGACACCACACAGTACTCGGAGGATTTATAGCAGAGTAGCAATCACACACTTATTACATCGAGTGTCTCAAAAGAGACTTATTACAATAAATATGGCTTAAGGCCATCTAATAACGATAACAGCGGAAGGCTTGGAAGATAAGTGAGTCTATCAACTCCAACGGCATCACTGAGTATAGAACCACGACCTAAAAACTCCTTAATCATCGTCTGAAAAGTCTGCAACATTAACGTTGCAGCCCGAAACGGGTCAGCACATGGAATATGCTGGCAATGTAACACATGGAGAGTAATGGAATGAAACAGCTATACTATATGCATATGTGGCTGGTGGAAAGCTATATGGTTACATTTTTGCGTAAAGCCAATTTTTCCCTACTTCAAAGGAATAGAATTTATTTAACTATCATGGTAGTTGTTAAACATTGAAAATGGTTGACAGCATTCTCAATCCCAATTAAGCATCATCATTAAACATAACCCAACAAAATTAATTTGGAGTAACATGTTGAGATTCACATGAAAATCCAGGTACTAGATACTCAAGATGTCCATAACCGGAGACACGGCTAATCATGATTAGTTTATTACACTTTGCAGAGGTTTGCGCGCTTTTCCCCACAAGACTCGATCGCCTCCGTTTGGTTTCTCGCACTACATGGTGTTTGATAAGACGGATGACCGAGACATAGTCTTTCAGAAGCTCTAGCACCTTACGATCGGGTAGACCGTACCACCTACATCCCCTACATCTGCTAGTCTACCACTGTAAGAGTTCGCACAACTTAGTCAACTATGCTAGAGCCCGTAATAGCTTGTGGCTGCACACGGAAGTTTCTAGTATGAATAGTCTCATGATCCCTTTGAACCTAGGTGGCGGTCCAAAAGAAAACAGGCAAGTCCTGGAATACCCAGGTGCCTCAATCCACCCATATGTGTGTTTAAGTTGCCACCTTAGATAAATCATTAATTAACAAAACTCACATCTGTCATGGATATCACTCACCCAATCCACGTCTACTAGCATAGCATGGCATAATAAGCAAACGTAGAAGTAACTCCCAAAGGTTTGATAATAAATAGGTAATAGGTACTACCTCATCTACTTCCCATCCCACAATTTAATTAGATCCTAACCATGCAATGTGTGAAGATTTGATCTAATGCAATAAAACTGGGTAGTAGAAAAGGTATGATCAAAGTGTTACTTGCCTTGCTGATGATCCGGGAAACCTAGAGATTTGAAGTAACAGGCGGCGCACTCCGGATACTCTATCGCAGATAAACAAACAAGCATACAATAAGTACTCATCTAATGCACGGGTAAAACTCAAATAAGAGAACTAACCAGAAGGTTCAACTTAAGAACTCCGGTTGGCAAAAAAAATCAAATCGAACGAAGCAACGAAAGTCAAACGGCGAAAGAAAACAACTTCGTTCTACTAATCTAGATCTAGGGCAAATTTTACAATAGCAAAAACTTGTTTAAGTTGATTAAACGGATAGAGGGTTTCGAGATGAAACTCTAGGCGCTTGAATCGCCTCATTCCGATAAACGAGCGAAAAGTTATACTAAAACGAAAATCGGATCAGGAAAAATCACGGATTTAATCTGAGAAAAAGAAAAACGACGAATGTTCATTAGAACAAACGAACGGACGAACGCTCGCTAATTAAATAAACCGGAAAACCGATCTATTTAAAAAAACCGAATCTAAAAAACCAACGAAAAACCAACGGTTTTCCGAAAAAAAACGGCGACACGGAAAACGAGGCGGCGGCGAACCTCGACGAGCGTGCGGGCGGGGCGGCGGCTCCGGCGAGGCGGCGGGGCGGCGGGGCGGCGAGGCGGCGCGGCGGCGACGGCGCGAGCGGGGCGGCGGCGGCGCTGGCGGCGGCGGCGGGCGCGGGTGCGGGGCGGGGCTGGGGCTAGGGTTCCCCCCCCCCCCGGGGCTGGGCCGGCTTATAAAGGCCACCTCGAGCCGGAGTCCTAGTCGGACACGGCCCGTAGGTCGGTTCGTTTTTTTTAATATTACGCGCAGAAGAAAAATAAAAAGAAATACTAAACGGACTCCAAAAATTCCGAAATAAATTTTCACGGGCTTCTAAAATCAAGCCGCACAAGGTGAACATTTATTTGGGACCTAAATGCAATTTTGAAAAACGCACATTTTTCCTAAATTCAAATAAAACACCGAAAAACTCAGAAATAAAATCTTATTTGATTTTATTATTAAATCCTCAATATTTCTTTATTTTGGGAAAGTCATTTTATTCCCTCTCTCATATTTTTGTAATAGAAATAATTGATGATAAAATAAATAAAATCAAACGATCCTATTCTCAAAATTTGAGAAAACTCAAATATGAAAATAACGAAATCCCCAACTCTCTCCGTGGGTCATTGAGTTGCGTAGAATTTCTAGGATCAACCAAAATGCAAAAATAAAATATGGTATGCAATGATAATCTAATGTATAACATTCCAAATTGAAAATTTGGGATGTTACAATCGGGGACTATGGTGGAAGGGCGCACCGCACACGGTTAAGAGAACGATCTTAGAGATCAACTTGTGTGTCTAGAGGTGCCCCCTGCTCCCGTATATAAAGGAGCAAGGGGGAGGAGGCCGGCCCTAGGAGGGGCGCGCCAGGGAGTAGGATTCCTACTCCTAGTTGGAATAGGTTTCCTCCTTTCCTAGTCCAACTAGGAGAAGGGGGGAAAGGGGGAAAGAGGGGAAGGAAGGGAGAGAGGGGTCGCGCCCCAAACCCCTTGTTCAATTCGGACTGGGCTTGGGAGGGGCGCGTGCCACCTCCTGGTCCTTCCCACTAAGGCCCATTAAGGCCCATTGCTTCTTCCTCGTATTCCCGTAACTCCCCGGTTCCTCCGAAAATACCCGAATCACTCGGAACCTTTCCGATATCCGAATATAGTCGTCCAATATATCGATCTTTACGTCTCAACCATTTTGAGACTCCTCGTCATGTCCCCGATCTCATCCGGAACTCCTAACTCCTTCGGTACATCAAAACTCATAAACTCATAATATAACTGTCATCGAAACCTTAAGCGTGCGGACCCTACGGGTTCGAGAACAATGTAGACATGACCGAGACACGTCTCCGGTCAATAACCAATAGCGGAACCTGGATGCTCATATTGGCTCCCACATATTCTACGAAGATCTTTATCGGTCAGACCGCATAATAACATACGTTGTTCCCTTTGTCATCGGTATGTTACTTGCCCAAGATTCAATCATCGGTATCTCAATACCTAGTTCAATCTCGTTACCGGCAAGTCTCTTTACTCGTTTCGTAATACATCATCTCGCAACTAACTCATTAGTTGCAATGCTTGCAAGGCTTATGTGATGTGCATTACCGAGAGGGCCCAGAGATACCTCTCCGACAATCGGAGTGACAAATCCTAATCTCGAAATACGCCAACCCAACATGTACCTTTGGAGACACCTGTACAGCTCTTTTATAATCACCCAGTTACGTTGTGACGTTTGGTAGCACACAAAGTGTTCCTCCGGTAAACGGGAGTTGCATAATCTCATAGTCATAGGAACATGTATAAGTCATGAAGAAAGCAATAGCAACATACTAAACGATCGGGTGCTAAGCTAATGGAATGGGTCATGTCAATCACATCATTCTCCTAATGATGTGATCCCGTTAATCAAATGACAACACATGTCTATGGTTAGGAAACATAACCATCTTCGATTAACGAGCTAGTCAAGTAGAGGCATAGTAGTGACACTTTGTTTGTCTATGTATTCACACATGTATTATGTTTCCGGTTAATACAATTCTAGCATGAATAATAAACATTTATCATGATATAAGGAAATAAATAATAACTTTATTATTGCCTCTAGGGCATATTTCCTTCAATATTTTCTTGATTTTGAATTCCGTAGATTGTTTCGTACCCTGTAATTCACTGCTGGAATTTGCACATATAATCTTCTATACTATATTTTCTTGATTTTGAATTCCGTAGATTGTTTCATATCAGTACTGGTACTAAATGAATACTTTTCATGCTCTGATATGGATCCCTTGATCTGATTGTAGGTGAAAAGTTTTCTTCCTTGAATTTTGTATCGAAACTGAAAATTGCTCTGTTTTCATGACTTCTATCTCTGCACAGGGAAACCATCCCACCACCGCTAGGGAGCTCTTGGTTGCACCGCAAGCTGCAAGGCCTTGTCAACTTGCTCGTGTCACTTAAGCGCTATGGCCTCTCGCTGCTCAAAATTGATAGTTTGGTGCAGGTTTGTCTCACCCACTTCTTCCAGTCCTACTTCTGTTACTATATGTAGACCATGACACTCAGTTCTAGCAAAAATTGCATCTTGGTGAGGCTCACTGGATAATGTTCATGGTTTATAAGCTTTTGACTTGTTGTCTACTTGTCTTGCGCCTTCTTTAAGAGCAACTACCACATGTCTGATGATATTCCTCTACTAGTTGTAGTTAAGAATGGATTCCGTTACTTATCATAGCAGAACAGGAGAATTGTAGCTTATTATTGGTCGAAAATAAAATGTAGCTGGGATGAAGCTCAATGTGACGGGCCCAACTTGGCATTGATCTTCTCTAAAATTTCATATAAGTTTTTCTTAGGTTCAAGCCCCAAGCCCACTGAACAATTGTTTTGCAGATGTGAGCCACACATCAGGTTACATTTCTAATAAATAAATGATTACTGAAATTATCTATTCCATGTTTAGACTAAATGCTAAAAGGTTAGTCTAGAAGCTTATCTAATCCTTATTTTGTATTGTTGTCCCTTTTAATTATATCCATGTATTCTATCAAGGATCATTTTGTTGCATTTGTAAAAGACAAACAATTTTGTGATAAAAAAGACATGGAATTTTGCTATCAAAATTATCGTATCGTGCCATCTTTCTTCAGAATATTCTTTGTCCTTGACCTAATGGGTTGTTGTTAATCCTAATTTATTATTTGATTCCAGTGTCATTCTTTTTCCCTTGCGCTCATGAGGGGAGAGAGAGGGAGAGCAGAGAAGAGTGTGAACGCAGTGCTAGCTGGTAGATATGGTCTGTGTGTAAGGCGGCAGTGATCTGCTGCTATGATTCTCGGTGAGCCAAGGTAACAGATAGCCGTTCCATCCCTTCTGGCGCCCTATGGAGCCTGGCCAGAGTTTCCGTCAAAGCTAGGTAGGAAAGTAAGCTTTTCTGTCTTAGTTGCCGAGCAAGCTACAGTTATCTTTCTTTGAAAAGCTACGCTTTGTTGCATTGCCACATGTCACATGTAGGTGCTTATGATATGCCCCAATAGTGGAGAGTATTTGTCATAAAACTATCACACTACAGGTTTCATCGGTCCCACAGAACTACCGGTTTAAAAAACGTCAAAAAACCAGATTATGCTAATTTTTTGCCTAAAAACTACCACTTGCGTTAGATGACCATTTTGCTGGTTTTAAACGTGTTATGACATGCGGGACCCACTTGTCAGGGCTGATGCCGCAGCAAAGTGAACTCCGTTTATTCGGACTGTTATATTTGCCGTTATTACCTTCTTCTTCCTCCTCTTTCTTTCCTAGACATTTCAACCAACACCTTGTCTTCGTGCCCCACGACAAGCACTGTTGTGGTCCATGTCATGCACCTGGAGGCTGTTGTAGTCGAGGATAACGCCTGACTAGGCCCCGTGTGGTGCATGGACTTGTCGTCTTTGGCGGTGCCGTCGAGGACGCGAAGCTCGCCACTGGTCATGAGCGCGAGCGACAACGAGGCTGCCTCGACCGCGTTCAACCATCGGACGCTCATCGACCATGTGTACTTTCCCGGGGAAGGAGTAGCAGGTGGCAAGGAGATACATGTCGCTTTGTCTTTGAGAGTGGTTAAGGAGACAATGACTACCGGACGAAAGAAGAGGTAGAGATAATTGGTATTTGTTGCCATTATATGAATGGCAGCCACACGTCATCATATTCGACTCACATTTCTAAATTAGAACAACTGTGTGATTGGTGCATTTTCTGTTATTCCATGGCAATGCACCAGCAGTCCACGGATCGACACGAACACGGGGAGGGGATTGGGGCGGAGAGCGGGGTGGTTGGCGGGAGACTCCTTCTTGCCAGTCCATGGGGAAGTATGGTGTGAAGCGAGAGGGTGCCATGGCGAAGCTGAGGTGGGCGTTCTCTGGTTTAAAGGAGAGGACTCCAACAAGAAATGTTTCGCTACGGCATGAAACCGAGAGGAAAGGGGAGGGTCCAGCAGGAAAAGAGAAATGTGTGTCATGATTTATTTTTCTTTTCTCTTTTGGATCGTGTGTTGTGGATAACATGATAGATACTCCGGGCAATCACATTTTCCCCACACATATGGCTTGGATTTGGGGAAGTCCGAACCGTCCAGTCAGCTGAATTTTGGGGAGCCTGTTGGGCGCCCGTTTGATGTCCAAACACGTCCAGACGTATGAGGGAGAAATGAGCGTCGACCTTGGAGACGACATTAATGCATTGTAGCTCGTAGCAACTATTTAATGGCTCTTTCTAAAAAGTTTCAATTTTAGTTTACTGAATATGTTTTCTTGCTTGAGTTATATCAGCTGGGCAAGTGCCAGAACCCAGGAGCATATGATTTTGCTGCTCTTGAGATACATGCCAATATTGCAATCTTGATTGTGCAACTATATAGACAAGGGATTGCATTTCTACATTGAAGGTTCAGTGTTGAAGCTGCTTGAATTGAGCCGCAATAGATCTTGACTTCGGCAAAAAATAAGGTATATTGAGCTTAATGACGAATGGTTACATATAGATAGAACTGGTTGTAATATATACATTTTTTGTCCTGAAGTAGCTCTTCTACCTTTGATTCGTGTAATGAATATCCAGTGTATATAGTTCATTCTTTACACCTTTTCTTTAAGAGAACACATATTTCTTTGTGTTTACATTTAAAACCTATGTTTTCATTTTAAATAACACACATGAATTTTAAACCTCCGCAGCCGCAATGTCTGGGACATCGTGCCCAGACACATGGAGCACTGCCTTTTGCTCATTTTCTACTCAATTATAGAGTTTTATTGCAGCATCATAATTTTTCGTATCTCAGTAAAGTGCATGTATTTTTAGATTAATAGTAAAGTGCATTTCAGTAGCTCCAAAAGGAAAATTTTCAAGAAAATTGTTCTTTCCTGTTGGTAATCATTTTCATACAAACTACTATGCTTTGCTTGTCCTGTTGGTTTTGCATCTTGTCCATTCCAGAACCTCTATGGAATAATGAATGTTGTTGAATTCCTACTACTGTGTTATGATTTTTTAGCTTTAATTGTTGCAATCCCTTAGGTTAATAGTAAGCTCGAGATGAAACTTTGGCGGAGATACAGTTTTGATATATAACTTTACTTCATTTTTAATCCATGTGGCAATGTCTTTAGTATACATGGTATTTTAGCATAACATACACTATTCTCTCATAACAATTGATTATACTTTCTAAACTCTAATCTTATTTTGGTTCATGTTACAAAACTACATGATGATGAAGGGCGGAGTTGTCCTTAGAAGAATTGTCTAAAGAGCTAAAAAGTAGTAACACCATGTCTTGTTCAAGTGCCAAATCAGCATTGCAACACGATGACTCATGTATGACATCCGCCCGTGTTGATTATTGGTACCTTAGATAATTAGGAGATGCATGCATCAACCTATGATAATTAGTATATGTCTGGCAATATTTTTCCATGTGTTGTAGTTAATTTGTATAACACAAATCACCGTAAGTCAATGTGTGTAGCACAATAAAATAGAAAAGGTGTAACAAAGGGGATTATGTGGACGTTCAAAAGGAATCCATCAACAAGTGTCCCAAAGCGATGTCGTTGTAAGGGGCAAAAAAATTCTTCAAGTTTTAAGTATATATATATATATATGATAAAAAAATTAAACGTCCGTAGCAACGCACGGGCAATCTTCTAGTTTTGTATCTTCTAGTTTTGTTAGGTTATCTGTTATAATTTCGTCCAGGGAATCAAAGGATGGGTCCAGAGCCATACATGACAAGCATGGAAACACAATTCTAGCGGCTCCGATTTCTACGGGACAGGTGTTTTTTAACACATTACAAACACAAGCGCTTATATATACGTACATATACTCACTTCTATAAAAACACACACGCACACTTTATCTCTATGAGCACCTCAGAAAGACTCAAGTTGTACCGTAGTCAAAGCTCTAAACGGGTATCTTCATTTTCTTGTTGCGTGTATTCGAATATAATGGATATGAGCCGCCGCCAGGATCATCACACGGCATGGATCCTTTGCTAAAAACAGTAGGAAACAAAGTCATTTTTTTCTCGAATACGCACGAGTGTGCATATCATACATTAAAGAAGGAGGGGGGAGACTCCCCAACGCTCCACATTTTACATCAGATGTACAAGCGGGCAAGCCGCATCCACCTCAATCTCGTAGGCTAACTACTTCTGTGCCGCCCACGCTAGACTACCCTCCTCGAAATCTCTAATTACACCCTTGAGCAGTCCTGCCTTCGCCCACAAGATGCCCTCCTCTGTCACGCGCTGCGTGATCTTCGCGAGCGATGGCGTCGCGCCATTGAAGACGATGCCATTCCGATGCTTCCAGATTAGCCACATGCCAAGGAGGCTTAAGACCTGAATGTTCTTCTTGTCTTGTCTGCTTCGGTCCTGCCTGATGCACCATGCCTCTAAAATCTCTTCATGTCTCGGCTCGAAAGCGTCTCTGCCTGTTCTCACGCTCAACCATCTCCACACTTGCCTCGAGAATACACATCCCACCAGCAGGTGCTGGATTGTTTCATCATGCTGATCGCAGAACGGGCAGGTATCCTGGTGTAGTAATCCTAGCTTCGCTAGTCTGTCCGAAGTCCACACCCGTCCCTTCAGGGCAAGCCAAGCGAAAAAACAACACTGGAGTGGAGCTCTTGACTTCCACGTGAATGCGGCCGTGGGTGATACTTCCATTCCCATAAATCTTGCCTCATATGCAGACTTCGCCAAGAACTGACCATCCGTCGTCCAGTACCAGATAAAGGTGTCCTCTACGTTAATACGTAATTTCGGTAGCTCTGCCCTTCTTTATTCTTCTCGCTAGACTTGCTAGATGACATCTTAATTCAAACAGACCCTTGCATTTTCCGTCGCGGTCGCCGCAAATCCTAGGGTTACGAGATATATGCCTGACAACCTACATGGTAAAAGAGTTAGTACCGTCCTATACTTGACTGATGTCTTATTCATTGTACAAACAAAACTCTTGCTGTTATTCGTTGCTAGTTTCTTTATCCTAAAAATCTGCCCGAGATTCTTGACTTGAGTAATATTCATGGACATCTCATTTCCCCATATGCAAAACGGGTCGAACAGTGGGTCTAAACCTCTGATAGCAAGACCTACATGTGCAAGACTAAATTGTTAAGAATCTAAATATTAGAATGGTTTCTGCAATTGCACAATAATGTGCTATTAGCCAAAGGATCATGTATGTGCAAATCTCGATGGTAAACCTCAGTGTCTCCCATTATTTCCTTGCAACACATATAAGGCAAATATTGATAAGGTTAAGTGAGAGTTGGCATACTGTCGACCCAATGAAAACCAGGGTACCACGAGCCCACTGCCTACGGCCTAGGAAGCAACACCTGGAGAAGGCCTCAAGAGGCGGCCTAGCCATGGGTGCCACGAAGCAAGACACCTCGCGAGGACCCTTCTCGCAAGGCGAGACTCCACAGAAGACCAAGCGACAGGCGGCCCCGCGAGCCCCCCCCCCCCCCCCCCGCAAGGCCCTTCGCGCGGGGGAGCTGCGCGGCGCCGGTCGCGTGACCATGTGACCATCACGTGGGTGACGCGCCCGCACCAGATGACGACAGCGAAGATTGTGCCAGCGGGCGCGGCCAGGACAAGTTTCTTCTTTGGTGATAAGGGAGCAGCGGCGTCTGCCTGCCACCAAAGCAGGCTCCAAAGCTTACCACTTTGGTGCAAGAAGATTAGGACGGCCCGACGCGCTAGGGCAGGCGTCATTGCCGAGCCCACCCGCATGCCAGGATCGGGTCTTTAGCAGGCGAAGGCTACTTTTGTCAGGATAAGACTTAGCACCTGTGCCCCTTTGAACTGCCGTTGTGTGGCAACCCTTCCCGACCATATTTTCGGGGGATGATGACCAAGTCGACTATAAAAGAGGTAGTGCTGCCACCGTAGAAGGGGATCACACGATCGACCCATGAGAGCTTCACCTACCTTGTAGCTCCAAGAGCACTATCTACACAAGCAAACCCACCAAGCAGGAGTAGGGTTTTACACCACATGGTGTAACCAAACCTGGGTAACTTTCTGTGTCCTTGTCGTGCCTTGTGTCTCTCCATCGTGCCTCACTCGTTGTAGCCACGCCAAGATCGCCATCTAGTTGCTAGGTAGTGAAACAGGGCCACCGAGTTCGAACTAGGGTTTTGGAGGATTTCCCCTAGCACAAATCAATCCCCCGATATTTGGCGCGCCAGGTAGGGCCCCTCGGTTTCGCGCCTTCAAGCTCGACACCGACATGGCCGACGCGTGATGTGAGCGCGCCCTGCGCAGGGCTGGTCGGGTCCAGACGAAGCCCATCGTCAACGACAACCGCCGCCTCCGTGCCCGTGCGGCCACCAAGGGTGCGGTGGGGGACGAGCAAGCCTCTTCACTTCACCCGTCCGTGCCGCAGGCGCAACAACATTAGTAGCCTGCCCACACCGCCACCGTGTCCTCGCTTGCCTGCCGCGACCCGCCGGCTCCACAGGCTGTGTTGCTCATGGCACAGGTGCTGTTGCGCTACCGTCCCACCGAGGCTGGGTACGACTCTTGGCACGTACGCATTATCGAGCTCGTCAGCGCCGCCGAAGACGCCCCGGTGTCGGTGTCAAAACCGGCGGATCTCGGGTAGGGGGTCCCGAACTGTGGATCTTGGATCAATGGGGAAAAAGGGACGTTGAACACTGTGTTTACCCAGGTTCGGGCCCTCTCGAAGAGGTAAAATCCTATGTCCTGCTTGATTGTATTTGATGTATGATATGGTTACAGAGTCGATCTACCTCGAGATCAGGCGAGCTAAACCCTAGGTTAATGGGGTGATGGATGTTGCTCTAGCCTAAAGACTAAAATCTCTGGTTTATCTAGACACCAGTAGGGTTAGGGTTACATGCGATCGGTTACAAGGAAGGAAAGATCTCGTCTAATCTTGGCTTGGAGGGCACACCACGGCTCCGAAGATTCCTTATCCGGTCACACATCCACACTATAGCTTGACCCCTCAGTGGCCCATCAATCCGGCCTGTATACAGCAGGCCGGTAGCCCGAGGACCCCTTAATCCAGGACTCCCTCAGTAGCCCCCGAACTAGCCTCCGACGTCAGGGCTTGTGTCCGGCATCTGCACACTTCATAGTCTTCGGCTTGCGAGGTAAGTTCCTCATCATGTCCTGCGTGTGCTCAGAGTTTGAGTAGTCTTCGGAATTCGAAGCGTCCACTTTACTTAGCCTTGGAGGCCAAAGTGCTCGAGTGTGAACAGTGCCCACGCCTGACAACTTTTAGCGAAGGGTCACGGCCGATCATAACTTCGAACGACTGTCAGTTCTTGATGCGCGGCTCAAGGCCGCCCCTCCATTGGCACGTCTCATCAAGGCAGAGATCGTGCCTTATTTTTTAGGGGGTATGATCAATGATTTCGATTCCCCACCCACGCATAACGCTGCGAGTACATCGGGAAGTGGAGAAGCCCACGGCATGAAAAGGGGAACCCTAGGCTCCTTCATGGCCTATAAAGAGGGGAACAACTACAGTTAACATCTTACGCCTTCTTCCACCTTCCATTGTTGCCTTTGCAATCTCCAGAGCTCCAGCGCCCTTCCTTCCTGCTCCGCGGAAAATCCCGTCCAGCTCCTCCCTAGCCCCAGCCATGGCCGAATCCGGTGCAAACGGCAAGTGGGACGCCTCCATCGTCACCAACAACGACATCTTGGAGCTGAAGCGGGCCAGCTACTTATCGACCGACATCGCCCATTGCCCCCCCCCCCGAGGAGGGCTAGATCATCCCTACGCCCAAGCCGGGTGAGAGGGTAGTATTTCTTCCCCATTTTATCTGGGGGCTAGGATTTCCTATGCACCGCTTTGTGAGGGGGTTGATGTTCTTCTACGGGCTAGATTTCCATGATCTAGCCACCAACTCTCTCCTCCACATCTTGGCCTTCATCATCGTCTTTGAGGCCCTCCTACGAGTCTAACCGCACTTTGGCCTATGGCTAAAAGTGTTCAACATCGAGCACAAGGTGGTTAGCGGCGCCCAGGCAGACCGTGGTTGACCTATGATCAGCAAGCTGACCCGAGTCGGCCGGATGGCCGGTTTGTTGACACCGTCAAGGTGTGGAAAAAGGAGTGGTTATATATCACAGAACCAAGGGATGCGGCCTGGACGACCGCTCACGAGTTCAGATCCGTCCCCCTAGTGAGATTGACCTCATGCACGAAAGGTCCGAACTAGGGATCCGCCGCTGAGGTGAAGATGCTTGAGAAGCACATCGCTAGCGTGATGGAGACTGGCACCAAATTGACTAATGGGGTCCAAATAATGCTCAAGCGTTGGATCCTTCCCAGTCAGTTGTAACACCCCATATGTAACTTTTCCCAATTTGGCATTATATCCATGTTGATCTCCATCCAATTCCATTTGGGGTTCCATCTTTTGGTCTCCTTTTATTTTTGTTATGTTGTTTCTACTCATTTCATTGCCATGCTTATCTTGATCATATTGCATTTGTGCCTATTGTCATTTGCATTCCATCCCCATCATGTGCATTGTGTGTTTGTATTCATGCATCATGTTGCATGCTCCATGTGTGGTTCTTGCAGCATCACCCCCTCCTTCCTTCCTTTTCTTCCATTTCTACGAGTGCCATTTTCCCCTTCTCCTTTAATGTTCATTTTCTCCCAAATAGTCAAACTTATTGTCCTAAACCCCTCTGCCAATTTCATCTCTTTTGGAAATGTTTTGGTTAGGTTTTAAAATGGCTCAAGTTTGAATTTAATTCAAACTTGAATTATTTTTCAACCTCTAAAATCCCCCAAATCATTTTATTGAAATAGGGCATAATTCCAGGGTCCTGAGGATATTTTCATATCTCTCACCACCCCCTCCAATCCCTCCGTACTTTTTGCCCTTTTATTGCTGTTTGAAGAAATAGAAAAGAGGCAGAAGCAGTACCAGCAGCAGCAGTCCAGCACCACCAGAGCTCAGCCAGCCCAGCTGGGCCTCCCTACCTCCTGCGCCGGCCCAACCTCCCCTGGGCCATCTGCGCATAAGGCCCAGCAGCAGCCACTACCAGAAGCCCATCCTAACCCTAGCACTCCCGTTCGGCACTCACCCTCTCCCCCTCGATCCCATCCTTCCTCCGCCGCCACACACACGCCCGCACGCATCGAGCCGAGGGAGAGGAGCTCCTTCGCCCGATCCATGGCCTCTCCCTTCCTCCCCTCATCGCTTCTCTCCAGCGCCGCCGCCCTCGACCCGCCTTGCCGTCGCCTTGGCCTGGAGCCCGCGCCTGCAGCTCCTTCGGACCGCACGGCCGCCGGCCATGGAGGCCACCGTGCTGGCCCTAAAGCGCGTCGCCCTGCGCCCACGTCCCCGCTGCCAACTCTCCTCGCCGAAGGAGCACTGGGAGGAGTGGAGCACCGCCGTCATCGCCTCGTTCCCTGCTTCCCCGGGGTCTTCATCGCGAGGTCCATTTAGTCCGGCGCCTCCCCAAGCCCAGCAACCGTCCCGGTCACCTCCGGCCGCCAGGATCCTCCAGCAAGCCGCCGTTGCCTCTGCTTCACGGAACCACGCCGCGGCGCCCCAGTCACCTGCGACCTCGGGTCGTCTCTGCTTCGTCCTCGCCTCACGTCATGCCTCTGCTCGCGTACGTGTTCACCGTGCCACCGTCGCAGCGCCTCCCCAAGTTCTGCCCCTGCCTCGTTCGGCTACCACGACCACACCTCCTCGTTGCTGCTCTGCTCGACGCGCCCTTCTTCCTTGCCTTTCCCTGCGCCGGAGCAAGCCGCAACCATCGAACCAGGAAACGCCAAGGACATCTTCGGGGTTTTCGCCAAGTCCCGTTCCGTTGAACGTACACGCAACACCGACGTCCACGAGTACCTCCTGCTAGCCATCCACACCGACCACATCAAGCCGGCAAGTTCGAAGACCTCAATGTACCCGTGAACGTCAAGTACCTCTGCCGAAGACACGTGTACGACTACTACATAAACGAGCACCACGACGTCTCTCGAAGAGTTCAGATTCGTCAAGTTCATCTACGTGCATGTACGACTACACATCCGGAGGCGTCGAGTACCTCTATGAAAGACCCGAACGTCTACGAACCGTGTGCGACGACCATTGCCGAAGACCATCGAGTGAATGTCTACCCACGCCGTGTTTTTTTGACCAAGTTCGATGACGACCTGCGAAGAACTCGGATTCACCAAGTACCACTACCATTGCCGAGGATCGATAGTACCACTACTTCTACTACCATCGCGGGAACGACTACTTCCTCTACTTCCCTCGACGAACTCGAACCGTCCCATTTGCTTTAAAGGTATACCGTCGAGAACGACCGCCCGTGGACGAATGCATGTGTGGTGTATGAGATGCCTGTGTTTGCTCCGTGTCGGAGTTGTTCGTTGCACGAAGCCCCTCTTTTGCCTTGCCACCGTCATGTGGGACACCCGGTATCCGGGAGCACCCCACCATCCTTGCATGACACACTTTCGTCACTTTTCCTTTTGCACCGGTATCCCCGTGAGCTACCGGATCAGCGGAATGTTGCCGTGGCATCATTTCCGTTTCGCCGCCGTGGCACCATTCCCGTTATCGTTGTCGTGGCACCCCTTTCGTTTCCGCCATGATGACAAATGCTTCATAACATGCTCTTATCAACATTTTCATAAACTTTCATAAAACTTGCACATGTCATCCGCATCATGATAATAACATTTAAAATGTTTAAAATTGTTGTTTGTCTTAAATTGCTAAATGCATATGGGGTTTTACCGGAATTGTTGTTTGGCGTTCCGGCCTCATTTAAACTTGCCTAAATAGATAATTTCTTTATGCTTCTCCTCTTGCCATGTTTAACAACATTTAATATTGTTGAGTACCTAAATGAGAGAGAACTAAATAATTGATGTGGTGTTCCGTCAACATGCAACCCGTTGCATTTTGAGCTCCACTTAATTTGTAGTTTTGGTTGTTGCACTTTGCCATGCCATACCTTATTAAACCGGACATGCATCATACTGATACATCTCCAACGTATCTATAATTTCTGATTGCTCCATGCTATATTATCTACTGTTTTGGACATTATTGGGCTTTATTATCCACTTTTATATTATTTTTGGGACTAACCTATTAACTGGAGGCCCAGCCCAGAATTGTTGTTTTTTGCCTGTTTTACGGTTTCAAAGAAAAGGAATATCAAAGGGAGTCCAAACGGAATGAAACCTTCGAGAACGTGATTTTCTCAATGAACAAGACTCAGGAGACTTGGACCCTACGTCAAGACACAAAAGAGGAGGCCACGAGGTAGGGGGCGCGCCTACCCTCCCCCCAGGCGCGCCCTCCATCCTCGTGGGCCCCCTGTTGCTCCATCGACGTACTCCTTCCTCCTATATATACCTACATACCCCCAAACGATCAGATACGGAGCTAAAACCTAATTCCACCGCCGCAACTTTCTGTATCCATGAGATCCTATCTTGGGGCCTGTTCCGGAGCTTCGCCGGAGAGGGCATCAATCACAGAGGGCTTCTACATCAACACCATAGCCCCTCCGATGAAGTGTGAGTAGTTTACTTCAGACCTACGGATCCATAGTTATTAACTAGATGGCTTTTCTCTCTTTTTGGATCTCAATACAATGTTCTCCCCCTCTCTTGTGGAGAACTATTCGATGTAATCTTCTTTTTGCGGTGTGTTTGTTGAGATCGATGAATTGTGGGTTTATGATCAAGTCTATCTATGAACAATATTTGAATCTTCTCTGAATTCTTTTATGTATGATTGGTTATCTTTGCAAGTCTTTTCGAATTATCATTTTGGTTTGGCCTACTAGATTGATATTTCTTGCAATGGGAGAAGTGCTTAGCTTTGGGTTCAATCTTGCGGTGTCCTTTCCCAGTGACAGTAGGGGCAGCAAGGCACGTATTGTATTGTTGCCATCGAGGATAAAAAGATGGGGTTTTCATCATATTGCATGAGTTTATCCCTCTACATCATGTCATCTTGCTTAAGGTGTTACTCTGTTTTTAACTTAATACTCTAGATGCATGCTGGATAGCGGTCGATGAGTGGAGTAATAGTAGTAGATGCAGGCAGGAGTCGGTCTACTTGTCTCGGACGTGATGCCTATATACATGATCATACCTAGATATTCTCATAACTATGCTCAATTCTGTCAATTGCTAAACAGTAATTTGTTCACCCACCGTAGAATACTTATGCTCTCGAGAGAAGCCACTAGTGAAACCTATGGCCCCCGGGTCTATCTTCATCATATTAATCCCCTACTACTTAGTTATTTCCTTTGCTCTTTACTTTGACTTTATTTTACTTTGCATCTTTATCACAAAAATACCAAAAATATTATCTTATCATATCTATCAGATCTCACTCTCGTAAGTGGTCGTGTAGGGATTGACAATCCCTATTCACGTTGGTTGCGAGGATTTATTTGTTTTGTGCAGGTACGAGGGACTTGCGCGTAGCCTCCTACTGGATTGATACCTTGGTTCTCAAAAACTGAGGGGAAATACTTACGCTACTTTGCTGCATCATCCCTTCCTCTTTGGGGAAACCAACACAGTGCTCAAGAGGTAGAACATACTTGGTTGTGCATTAGGCCATGTTTATGTGATGGTTGTTTACTATGTTGTTTGCTTCTTTCCGGGTTGCTTCTCTCGTTGGCTTCGGTTTCGTTCCGGAGTTGTGAGGATTCGTTCGACTACGTCCGTTTGTCTTCTTCATGGACTCGTTCTTCTTCCTTGCGGGATTTCAGGCAAGATGACCATACCCTCGAAATCACTTCTATCTTTGCTTGCTAGTTGCTCGCTCTATTGCTATGCCGCGATACCTACCACTTGCTTTATCATGCCTCCCATATTGCCATGTCAAGCCTCTAACCCACCTTTCCTAGCAAACCGTTGTTTGGCTATGTTACCGCTTTGCTCAGCCCCTCTTATAGCGTTGCTAGTTGCAGGCGAAGATGAAGTTTGTTCCATGTTGGAACATGGATATTGTTGGGATATCTTTATTATATCTTGTTTACTTTAATGCATCTATATACTTGGTAAAGGGTGGAAGGCTCAGCCTTATGCCTGGTGTTTTGTTCCACTCTTCCCGCCCTAGTTTCCGTCATACCGGTGTTATGTTCCTTGATTTTGCGTTCCTTACGCAGTTGGGTGTTATGGGAACCCCTTGACAGTTCGCTTTGAATAAAACTCCTCCAGCAAGGCCCAACCTTGGTTTTACATTTGCCTAACAACCTGTCACCTTCCCTTGGGTTCTGCAGACTCAAGGGTCATCTTTATTTTAACCCCCCCGGGCCAGTGCTTGTCTAAGTGTTGGTCCGAACCAGAGCCACTTGCGGCGCCACCTCGGGGAAACTTGAGGGCTGGTTTTAGCTGTACGTAGTGTTCATCCGGTCTTGCCCTGAGAACGAGATATGTGCAGCTCCTATCAGGATGTCGGCGCATCGGGCGGTCTTGCTGGTCTTGTTTTACCATTGTCGAAATGTCTTGTAACCGGGATTCCGAGACTGATCGGGTCTTCCTGGGAGAAGGAATATCCTTCGTTGACCGTGAGAGCTTGTGATGGGCTAAATTGGGACACCCCTATAGGGTTTTGAACTTTCGAAAGCCGTGCCCGTGGTTATGGGCAGATGGGAATTTGTTAATATCCGGTTGAACAAAACTTGACACTTAACTTAACTAAAATGAATCAACCGCGTGTGTAGCCGTGATGGTCTCTTTTCGGCGGAGTCCGGGAACAGAACACGGTCTCGTGTTATGCTTGAACGTAAGTAGTTTCAGGATCACTTCTTGATCATTATTAGCTTCTCGACCGTGCTTTGCTTCTCTTCTCGCTCTCTTTTGCCTAAGTTAGCCACCATATATGCTAGTGCTTGCCGCAGTTCCACCTCACTACCGCCTTTCCTACCTTTAAGCTTAAATAGTCTTGATCGCGAGGGTGTGAGATTGCTTAGTCCTTGTGGCTCACAGATACTTCCAAACAGTTGCAGGTGCCGATGATACCAGTGCAGGTGACGCAACCAAGCTCAAGTGGGAGCTTGATGAAGATATTTATCGTTGTTTTGTTTCGTTTCCTGTTGATCAGTAGTGGAGCCCAGTTGGGACGATCGGGGATCTAGCATTTGGGTTTTCTTGTTTTATTTTGGTTTCGTAGTCGGACCTTGATTGTATTCTGGATGCTATATGTTTAACTTGTATTTGTGTGAAGTGGCGATTGTAAGCCAACTCTTTATCCCTTTCTTATTCAGTACATGGGATTGTGTGAAGATTACCCCTCTTGCGACAAACCTACCATGCGGCTATGCCTCTAAGTCATGCCCCGACACGTGGGAGATATATCCGCATCGTGGGTGTTACAAGTTGGTAATCAGAGCCTTCCCCGACTTAGGAGCCCCCTGCTTGATCGAATCACTGACGCTATTGAGTCTAGAACAAAATGTTTTGAGTCTTAGGATTATATATATCGGAGAGTAGGATTCTTTTTACTCCCCAGTCCCTTTGTCGCTCTGGTGAGGCCTCCTGACGTAGAGTTTTGACTCTTCTCTCCTCAAATTTCACGAAAAAATAGGATCACGCGGGTATCTTGGAATCGTTCCGATGGTTTTGTGACGAGAACTTTGTTCTTGGTGCCTCCTGACATTTAGGGGTTGTGGCAGTGTCCCGGGGAGTTGAGCTCCGAGGTGTTGTCGTCACAATTTTATCGTTGCAGTTCTGGAATACCTGAGTTTGCCGACATTGAAAATCTCTTTTATGCAGTTGTTGGTGAGATAACCTCGACGCCACCCAGTACTGGGGCGGGAGTTCGGGAGTATTGCCATAACTCGTATAACGGATGCTTTTCGAAGGTTGAGGTAAATGATTTCCGAAGTTTTCTTGGTTATGTGTTGAAGGATGGATACAGCTGGATGTAGGATTTGCTAGTTTTGGGTGAGATATTATGCTTCCCCTGTATCCCCAACACCTGATTGCATAACCAGAAAGTTTCGGGAGTTTTATAGGTGGTAATTTAAGTAGCTCCTAGAATAATCTTTCCAACAGACACATGATAAGATATGGGATCTATCATATGTTTGTTTCCGGCTTATTTTGCAAGCCAAACCTTTGTTTTGTTTTGAGTTGTGGTATTCGAGTTGCTTCGATGTCAAGTGTTGATTCCATACCTTTCCGAAACGGTGTTCTCACATTTCTATGTGAATACTAATCCTTCATGATAATCGAGATTGTCATGTCGATCCTTTTCAACCGGTGCAATCTCTCTTTTCAAGCAATCTCTTCAACGATGTTTCTTTTGAGTGGGCCCTAACCCACAGGTCTTTTCCCAGGATCTTACCTGACTCTTCAAATTTTCTTGGAGCTTCTCAAATTCATTTCAAAGTTTGACGCAAGAATGAATTATCATCAGTCATATGTCTTTCTCCAAGATCTTTCAAATTCTTTTCAGCATTGGTTCAACTTTTCTATTCTTTATTATTCCGGAGTGTCTCAATAGTTCATGGTGGTGTTTCTCATCGTCATTCTCGGATTTGAAGACCAAAGGAGAGTTTCTCTGCAATCATATCCATTCTTCCAAAGATTCATGGTTCTAGCTTAAGGCCATCCTCTCATAAATTGTTTTCAATTGTGAAAATTCTTTTCACCCATCAGGAACAATTCAGGAGTCTTTTCAGTTTGATTCTCCGGAGCTCATCATCTCAGAATTACTCGTTCCAGCTTTTAGCTCTCGTTCTCCAAATCTTACCGGTGCATCGCTCAAGTATTCTCTAATCAGCTCGTGATCTCTTCGTTCTCATGTATATGAATCCTAGCAAGTATCTTCATTCGTTTTCCAATTCTTCCTGGTGAATTGTGCCTGTGCTACGTTCATTTTCAATTCTTACGGTGGTTCATTCATGAGTTTTATTCCTTGGTTATCATATAAATTCATTCGTTCTTTCAAATCCTGACGGTGGTTCGTTGAAGACTTTCTCAAGTTTACGCTATATCTATCTTAATCATTTCTACAAGAATAAGTAGTATGCCAAATCCGTTGCTTGTCATCAATTTAAATTGGTGAAGGATAAGCATAATGTAATTCTTATTCTTGTTTCATCGAGTAAATTCAATTCCTTATTCCGAAGGCTCATCAAGTTCTCGGTTTTAAATTGTTTCATCCTTTCTTTCCCGGAGTTCCAAGCTCTCGCAATTATATCACCACAGAGATCGATCTAAATCATTATAAGGCTTCACCTTGTGTTGTCAACTTCTCTTTCTTTTTATCATCATTTTGTTTACTGGAGTTCTTCATGGAGGCTCTACATGGTGGTTCATCAAGGATTCCTTTCATTCTTCAGTTGTTCGTCAAGATTTCCCTCGAAGTTTTGATCTGCCAAGTTATACTCTAAAATAAACATGGTGTTCAACACATGTCTTGTTATCAGGAGTTCAAGCTCTCTTCATCTTGCATTCCGAAGTGCAATTCTTTCTATCTTGTCTCTTGCGGTGGTGTTATGTCATTCTTGACAATTTCTTTCGTGTTTCATGATTCGCAAGTTGTCAAGAATGAGATAGTTAAACCCATCAATTTCTTCGAGCATGACATCTGCCGTGACAATTGAAGGAATAGTCCCGAGTCGCTGCAGGCTCACGACCCGGCACTTGGGGGCTACATTATTCAACTGAAGATTATATCAAATATGCAAGTCTCATGTCGCTGCAAGCATGCACCATGACACTTGGGGGCTAATGCAAAGTCATTTTTTGCTCACCTTATTGAAGACCCGACTCATCACATTGTAATGAGCCGGCCCTTAGTGTTAGGACTTAGTCGCGAGGCCAACGCATCTATGTGGTAGCTTGAGAGGGGTTGAGCGGGACGAGAGACACGAGGTTTTACCCAGGTTCGGCCCCTCACGGTGGAGGTAAAAGCCTACATCCTGCTTCATTGATATTGATGATCATGATCACGGTTACAAGAGTGCTCTATCTCGAGAGCTATTGTCTAAACCTAACTTGTCCAACCTGTGGAACTTGTGAATCTTCTCCCTCTTGGGGTGCCCTGCCCCTCCTTATATATGTTGAAGGGGCGGTTTACATGACTAGTCCTATTAGGACTAGGATTACTCTATTACAAGTGGAGTCCTAGTCTTGCCTCCTTTGTAAGGGAATATTCCTTATGCTTTTCTCATAAACCGGCCCACCATTAAACATGAACCGGCCTTCTGGGCCATGGGCCTCGTCATCCATCTGGCCCGCCCGACGGGTTACTAATGAACCGCCAAGACCGGGCGGGTAGCCCGTGAACCGCCAAGTTCCGGGCGGGTTACCAGTGAGTCATCCAGTCCGGCCGGTTTATACTTCCGGCCGGTTTACGCCATGGGGTATATCCCCGACAGTGCTGTTGCAATATTCTCTAATCATCTCGATTTGTGAGGATCATGTTCTTTCATGCTTATCCATTTAACCGGAGTGTTGTGTCCTCTGCTCAAGTTCTTTTCAACATATCAAGTCTTGCATCTCTTTTCAACCGGAGTGCTGTCCAAATTTGTCTTCCTCGTTCCTCTTTTCTAATGGAGCGTTTTCAACTTTGTTCATCTTCATTGTATTCTTTCTTTCAAGTTGTTCAACCTCTCAAGGTTCTTTGGTTTCACTCATTTGTCAAAGAAGCAACTTAGTTGTACCTCTTCTCTTCCTTTTTCATTTCTCTCCGGTGCCATCCTAGATCTCGGGACGAGATCCTCTTATAGTGGTGGAGTGTTGTAACACCCCATATGTAACTTTTCCCAATTTGGCATTATATCCATGTTGATCTCCATCCAATTCCATTTGGGGTTCCATCTTTTGGTCTCTTTTTGTTTTTGTTATGTTGTTTCTACTCATTTAATTGCCATGCTTATCTTGATCATATTGCATTTGTGCATATTGTCATTTGCATTGCATCCCCATCATGTGCATTGTGTGTTTGTATTCATGCATCATGTTGCATGCTCCATGTGTGGTTCTTGCACCATCACCCCCTCCTTCCTTCCTTTTCTTCCATTTCTATGAGTGCCATTTTCCCTTCTCCTTTAATGTTCATTTTCTCCCAAATAGTCAAACTTATTGTCCTAAACCCCTCCGCCAAATTTCACCTCTTTTGGAAATGTTTTGGTTAGGTTTTAAAATGGCTTAAGTTTGAATTTAATTCAAACTTGAATTATTTTTCAACCTCTAAAACCCCCCAAATCATTTTATTGAAATAGGGCATAATTCTAGGGTCCTGAGGATATTTTCATATCTCTCACCACCCCCTCCAATCCCTCCGTACTTTTTGCCCTTTTATTTCTGTTTGAAGAAATAGAAAAGAGGCAGAAACAGTACCAGCAACAGCAATCCAGCGCAGCCCAGTCCAGCACCACCAGAGCTCAGCCAGCCCAGCTGGGCCTCCCTACCTCCTGCGCCAGCCCAACCTCCCCTGGGCCATCTGCGCCTAAGGCCCAGCAGAAGCCACTACCAGAAGCCCATCCTAACCCTAGCACTCCCGTTCGGCACTCACCCTCTCCCCCTCGATCCCATCCTTCCTCCGCCGCCACACACACGCCCGCACGCATCGAGCCGAGGGAGAGGAGCTCCTTCGCCCGATCCATGGCCTCTCCCTTCCTCCCCTCATCGCTTCTCTCCAGCGCCGCCGCCCTCGACCCGCCTCACCGCCGCCTTGGCCTCGAGCCCGCGCCTGGAGCTCCTTCAGACCGCACGGCCGCCGGCCATGGAGGCCACCGTGCCGGCCCTAAAGCGCGTCGCTCTGCGCCCACGTCCCCGCTGCCAACTCTCCTCACCGAAGGTGCACTGGGAGGAGTGGAGCACCGCCATCGTCGCCTCGTTCCCTGCTTCCCCGGGGTCTTCATCGCGAGGTCTAGCAAGTCCGGCGCCTCCCCAAGCCCAGCGACCGTCCCGGTTACCTCCGGCCGCCAGGATCCTCCAGCAAGCCGCCGTTGCCTCTGCTTCACGGAACCATGCTGCGGCGCCCCAGTCACCTGCGAGCTCGGGTCGTCTCTGCTTCGTCCTCGCCTCACGTCATGCCTCTGCTCGCGTACGTGTTCACCGCGCCGCCATCGCATCGCCTCCCCAAGTTCTGCCCCTGCCTCGTTCGGCTACCACGACCACACCTCCTCGCTGCTGCTCTACTCGACGCGCCCTTCTTCCTTGCCTTTCCCCGCGCCGGAGCAAGCCGCAACCATCGAACCAGGAAACGCCAAGGACATCTTCGGGGTTTTCGTCAAGTCCCATTCCGTTGAACGTACACGCAACACCGACGTCCACGAGTACCTCCTGCTAGCCGTCCACATCGACCACATCAAGCCGGCAAGTCCGAAGACCCCAATATACCCGTGGACGTCAAGTACCTCTGCCGAAGACTCCCGCCGAAGACACGTGTACGACTACTACATGAACGAGCACCACGACGACCCTCGAAGAGTTCGGATTCGTCAAGTTCATCAACGTGCGTGTACGACTACACATCCGGGAGGCGTCGAGTACCTCTACGGAAGACCTGAACGTCTATGAACCGTGTGCGACGACCGTTGCCAAAGACCGTCGAGTGAACGTCTACCCACGCCGTGTTTTTTTGACCAAGTTCGATGACGACCTGCGAAGAACTCAGATTCACCAAGTACCACTACCATCGCCGAGGATCGATAGTACCACTACCGTCGAGGACCGATAGTACCACTACTTATACTACCATCGCGGGAACGACTACTTCCTCTACTTCCCTCGACGAACTCAAACCGTCCCGTTTGCATGCTTTAAAGGTATACCGCCGAGAACGACCACCCGTCAACGAATGCATGTGTGGTGTATGAGATGCCCGTGTTTGCTCCGTGTCGGAGTTGTTCGTTGCACGAAGCCCCTCTTTTGCCTTGCCACCGTCATGTGGGACACCTGGTATCCGGGAGCACCCCACCATCCTTGCATGACACGCTTCCGTCACTTTTCCTTTTGCACCGGTATCCCCGTGAGCTACCAGATCAGCGGAATGTTGCCGTGGCATCATTTCTGTTTCGCCGCCGTGGTACCATTCCCGTTATCGTTGCCGTGGCACCCCTTTCGTTTCTGTCACGATGACAAATGCTTCATAACATGCTCTTATCAACATTTTCATAAACTTGCATAAAACTTGCACATGTCATCCGCATCATGATAATAACATTTGAAATGTTTAAAATTGTTGTTTGCCTTAAATTGCTAAATGCATATGGGGTTTTACCGGAATTGTTGTTTGGCGTTCCGGCCTCATTTAAACTTGCCTAAAATAGATAATTTCTTTATGCTTCTCCTCTTGCCATGTTTAACAACATTTAATATTGTTGAGTACCTAAATGAGAGTGAACTAAATAATTGATGTGGTGTTCCATCAACATGCAACCCGTTGCATTTTGAGCTCCACTTAATTTGTAGTTTTGGTTGTTGCACTTTGTCATGCCATACCTCATTAAACCGGACATGCATCGTACTTGGTTGTGCATCATGACATGTTTATGTGATGGTTGTTTACTATGTTGTTTGCTTCTTTCCGGGTTGCTTCTCTCGTTAGCTTCGGTTTCGTTCCGGAGTTGTGAGGATTCGTTCGACTACGTCCGTTTGTCTTCTTCATGGACTCGTTCTTCTTCCTTGCGGGATTTCAGGCAAGATGACCATACCCTCGAAATCACTTCTATGTTTGCTTGCTAGTTGCTCGCTCTATTGCTATGCCGCAATACCTACCACTTGCTTTATCATGCCTTCCATATTGCCATGTCAAGCCTCTAACCCACCTTTCCTAGCAAACCGTTGTTTGGCTATGTTACCGCTTTGCTCAGCCCCTCTTATAGCGTTGCTAGTTGCAGGTGAATATGAAGTTTGTTCCATGTTGGAACATGGATATTGTTGGGATATCATTATTATATCTGGTTTAATTAATGCATCTATATACTTGGTAAAGGGTGGAAGGCTCGGCCTTATGCCTGGTGTTTTGTTCCACTCTTGCCGCCCTAGTTTCCGTCATACCGGTGTTATGTTCCTTGATTTTGCGTTCCTTACGCGGTTGGGTGTTATGGGAACCCCTTGACAGTTCGCTTTGAATAAAACTCCCCCAGCAAGGCCCAGCCTTGGTTTTACATTTGCCTAACAACGTATAACCTTCCCTTGGGTTCTGCAGACTCAAGGGTCATCTTTATTTTAACCCCCCCGGGCCAGTGCTTGTCTAAGTGTTGGTCCAAACCAGAGCCACTTGCGGCGCCACCTCGGGGAAACTTGAGGGATGGTTTTAGCTGTACGTAGTGTTCATCCGGTGTTGCCCTGAGAACAAGATATGTGCAGCTCCTATCAGGATGTCGGCGCATCTGGTGGTCTTGCTGGTCTTGTTTTACCATTATCGAAATGTCTTGTAACCGGGATTCCGAGACTGATCGGGTCTTCCTGGGAGAAGGAATATCCTTCGTTGACCGTGAGAGCTTGTGATGGGCTAAGTTGGGACACCCCTGCAGGGTTTTGAACTTTCAAAAGCCGTGACCGCGGTTATGGGCAGATGGGAATTTGTTAATATCCGGTTGTAGAAAACTTGACACTTAACTTAACTAAAATGAATCAACCGCGTGTGTAGCCATGATGGTCTCTTTTCGGCGAAGTCCGGGAAGATAACACGGTCTCGTGTTATGCTTGAACATAAGTAGTTTCAGGATCACTTCTTGATCATTATTAGCTTCTCGACCGTGCTTTTCTTCTCTTCTCGCTCTCTTTTGCCTTAGTTAGCCACCCTATATGCTAGTGCTTGCTGCAGCTCGACCTCACTACCCCCTTTCCTACCTTTAAGCTTAAATAGTCTTGATCGCGAGGGTGTGAGATTGCTGAGTCCTTGTGGCTCACAGATACTTCCAAACAGTTGCAGGTGCCGATGATACCAGTGCAGGTGATGCAACCAAGCTCAAGTGGGAGCTTGATGAAGATATTGATCGTTGTTTTGTTTCGTTTCCTGTTGATCAGTAGTGGAGCCCAGTTGGGACGACCGGGGATCTAGCATTTGGGGTTTTCTTCTTTTATTTTGGTTCCGTAGTCGGACCTTGATTGTATTCTGGATGATGTATGTTTAACTTGTATTTGTGTGAAGTGGCGATTGTAAGCCAACTCTTTATCCCTTTCTTATTTAGTACATGGGATTGTGTGAAGATTACCCCTCTTGCGACAAACCTACCATGCGGCTATGCCTCTAAGTCGTGCCCCGACACATGGGAGATATATCTGCATCGTGGGTGTTACATCAGTAAAGGGCCAGCCCCACGTGGGCTTACAAGCCTGATGATCCCGCCACCATGCAGTTCCTCTATGGGACAACCCATGACAAAGTGTGGGGTCAACTATTCAAGTCCCAGGAGGACTGGCCAGCCGAGAATGAAGACGCCAGCCTCGACGCCGCAACCCAGCCGAAGGAGGTAATTAATCCCTTCCCCGGTCCATATTTGAGAGGACATACCGCACAAAACCTGATCTCAACATCCGTTTGTGGCCTTTACAGGGCTGGCTCAAGAAGTCCAAGAAGATCAGTAGCCCGACTCCTCCACCCGAAGGGCCTCGATCGGCTCAACTGGAGGGGTTGGTTGTCTTGGCGCCTTACAAGGCGCCAGAAAAGAAGGGGAAGAAGAAGAAGGAGTTACCGGAGGCTAGAGAGGGCCTCCGCCGAAGAGGTCGTCTAGACACCAAGTCCGGAGACACTGCCGCCCCGTCTGCCCAAGACGGGAACGAAGAGGAGGACGAGGAGGAGAGCGCCTCCTCCCACTCCAAGAAGAGGGCGTCGTCGGGGGACGTCGAGGAGGAACAACCTCCTCGGGCCCAAAAGAGGCAGTGCAGGCCCAAGCTGAACCTGTGACAGTTCGGACTCTGAAGAGGAGTCTGTGGCATCCGAGAAAGTTCCGGAGAGGGAACCCAGGGTCAAGCTCCCTGCTGCCAGGTACGTATTTTGGTATTTGTAGTTGCTTTATTTTCAATAGTCCCTTACTCATGGAAGCTGATTGTATGACGTTTCAGCCCACCGCGTGGCCACCCCGCGGAGTAGACCTCGGAGGGGAAGTCTCTGCCGCCGAATTGGCGAACAGCGGATCCGCGTCGCGCTCCACACCTCCCTTGATCCCCGAAGAGGTCGGGGAAGTGTTGTCCTGGAAGACCCCTCCCCGTCCGAACACGGGGGAGGAGGGCGACGCCACCATGGCCGAGGCTGGCGCCTCGATCACCGAAGACCAGGAGGGTGCGTCCCCCCTGGCTAGTGCGGGAGGGGAATCCGGGTCGTCCGGGCCCTCCCAGCCGACCACACCTGATCGCCCAAGGCCTTCACAGGTGCCGGTTCCGCCCTCCGATGGGGAGGGGGTTGAGGTCCTGCCACCCGCGCCGGACACCAACAACCGGGCGGTGACGGGTTGCCCGGGCGCGCTGGAGGAGCTGGTGAACAAGTCCGTCATGGTTGATGAGCATCGTGCCCTCATGGGTGCGGTTCTACGGGGTGTTCAGTCCGTCCAAACCAGACTGAACGACGCCGTCCAAGGCCTTCTAACAGGCTTTGAGGTTAGTCTAGTAATGTATTTTTCCCAAAGAACGGTCTTTACCCTTTTTAGTCAAAGTATGAGCAGGTCATATATATATAATAGCCCCTGAGACTCTACGAGGATTGCAAAAACCTTATAGAGGGTCAAGTATCCGTAAGCCAGTAGTTAGACTTATAAGAATTGACTTGATGTCGCATGCCTCATCCCTGGCCGCAGCTGCTAACGTCGCTGCCCTGGAGGAGATGGATTGGAAGCTCTAACTCTCCGATCAAGAGCTTGACCTCATCAACAAATGGCTTGACGAGGCACAAGGTAAGCTTCTATCAAAGTACATAGTTGGCACCGCTGGATGCTTATGTTCCGAATTGTATGCTGAGCATATGGTGTATGATGAATGCGGATGCCGCTGCTGAGGTTGAGAGCCTGAAGGCGACGCTGAAGAAGGCCGAGGCCGAGGCGGCCGAAAAGAGAGCGGCTGCCGGCAAGGTAGCTGCTGAGCTTGAGAAGGCGAAGATCGCCGGAGAGAAGCACGAGGCTCAAGTGGCCGAAGTGCAGGTGGAGCTCAAGGATGTCGTCACAAAGTGTGAGGCCCTTGAGAGAAAGCAAAAAGAGTAGTCCTCCAGGCTATCGAAGGTGGACAAAGAGCTCCAGGAAGCAAGGACGAAGGTGCGGGTTGTCCAGGAGAAGCTCCGCCAAGTGGGGCGGATCGCAGATGGTAAGAAGTACTTGCTGCAGAGTGTTTTTGGCGGCAACCGGTTTGCCTTGCTGATGCGGGTCTGACGCTCTGCAGGCATTTTTGCTGAGCTTTCGAAGAGTGCGGCTGCTATGGCAGAGCACTACGCGACGTGGGAGGAGGACTCCGAATGGCGGCTTTTCTGGTCGCAGTTCCAGGCACCCGAACACCCTCCGCCCCTCATCAACCAGATGAAGCAGCTGATGGAGCCGCATCGGATGGCAGAGCTAGCCCTAAAGGATCTCTGCGTCCGGTTGTGGCTCACTGAGCCTATTTCGGATAGTTACTTTGGCTTGGTGCAGAGGCTGCGTGACGCATCGCCGCAGATTGATACCGTGAAGCAGTCCACGTGCCTTGAAGGGGCGAGGCTGGCCTTCGCAAAGACCGTTCATGTTGGGAAACATAGCATGCAATTTCAAAAAATTTCCTATGCTCGCGCAAGATCTATCTAGGAGATTCAAATCAACGAGAGGGGGAGAATGTGTCTACGTACCCTCGTAGACCGAAAGCGGAAGTGTTTGACAACGTGGTTGATGTAGTCAAACTTCTTCTCGTTCCGACCGATCAAGCACCGAACGTACGACACCTCCGAGTTCTGCACATGTTTAGCTCGATGACGTCCCTCGAACTCTTGATCCAGCAAAGTGTCGAGGGAGAGTTCCGTCAGCACGACTGTGTGGTGACGGTGATGGTGAAGTGATCCGCACAGGGCTTCGCCTAAGCACTATGTGAATGTGACTAGAGGCGTAAACTGTGGAGGGGGCGCCGCACACGGCTAACAACTGTTGATGTTTTTTCTAGCGGTGCCGCCCCTCATATATATATGTTGGAGGGGACATTGGTACGCGTCGGTGCTATACAAATGGTTTTTAACCCCTTTCCGTGACGACATTTGGAACCGTCGCCAAGTGAGTGTGGGCGATAGGGGGTCCTTCCCACACGACCCAGAAATCGTCGGGGATAGGCCATCCTCGGACACCAAATGAGCTCGGGTGCGATCTGGCGAGGCATCGAAACCCAATCATTTTTGTAGGTATGTACATCCCACACGGTGAATCCCAGAAAAACATTTCCCTAGGTATGTATATCACACACAGTCAATCCAAGGAATACATTTCCGTTCTTATGTACATCCCACACAGTTAATCCAGGGAAAACGTTTCGTACATCCCACACAGTCAATCCAGGGAAAATGTTTCCGTTCGTATGTACATCCCACACAGTTTTATGTATATGCTCGTGTGTGAAAGGTGTAACTATCACACACGCTCTGCCTTGGCTAACTGTTTGCTTTATGAACTACATCACACACGATTTGATGTAGAAAACTGTGTGGCATTGGGCTATCCATCATAAGCGCTTTTACTGCCAGAACCGTTTGCAAAGTTCCATGACCGCCTGTTCTATTTTTACATCGCACATGCTGTTTTCTTTGTAACCGTGTGCACACTATTTTATTAGCTCCTGTATATTTTTATTTTTGCCTGTAGTTTATTATTCGAATTGGAAATTTGAAATATGAAACGTGCAATTCAAATTCTCAGCACAATGGTTCAACAACGAATCCATAAATGAAATTGCCAGTACAATATGTTTAGTAATTACAGGATTAGGCAACAATTAACTATGATGAACCACAATATTTAAAGGCGGTAAAGGTGAAGATACAAGTGTAAATCATTTTGATTGCCGACGGTGTTGAAGAAGCGGAATGCCCATAATGTGCCTTCCTGCATGCCATAGGCACGAACCACTTTTGTCCAACCCCTTGTGACGATCGCCTGCCCATCCTTCACCGCTTTCAGTAAGACTTCTAGAGCATTATCATGGTAGCATGAATTATATACTTTAATCTTAGTTGCATCCACTCTGGTCATGTAGTTTGCAAGGTAATCATCAGTAAATAGCTTCGGAAACCACTGAAAAGAGAAAAATATCAGATACTGAGGTCTAATAGAGTAACTTGTTGTGGGCAGGGGGAAAAGGAAACACATTACTTACCATCCTAAAGTTCATTGTTGTATTGGACAAAGTGTAAATAAAGAGCTTAATTCCAATCACCCGTTTCTTTCGCCTAACAATATTTCTTAGTTTCCTCACTTGACGCTTGTTCATGAATATCTCATTGCCCCATACGCAAAAGGGATCGAAGCGTGGATCAGTACCGCTCATATATGTACCTACAAGCAACTAGTAAATGCTAGAAGCTAAACTAAGATTGCACAAATGATGTAAAATACAACTACCTATGTTCCTAAGTACAAGTATTTTTTTGAGATTTCAATATGAACTACATATGGATGTATATAGAATTATAGATATAGTTTAGATTAGAATCTAGATTCACTCATTTTGCTCCTTATGTAGTATATATTGGAATCTCTAAAAATACTTATATTTAGGAATAGATGGTGTACACGACATGGGATGCAGCTAACCTCGACGGCAAACAACAACATCGCCCATTGTAGCCTTGTGTAAGTACATGGAAAGCCAATGTTAACTACAACAGTGTTAACATCCACCAAAAAAGCAAATGGTAATAAAACGGCAACATCTGTAGTGATATCTTCATTGCAAAAGAGTAGCACGGTAGCAAAGGGACGGATTAAAAAGTGGATACAACTGTTAATTGCAATAGGCTTAACAACATCCTAATTCATGTTTTGTAAGTTTGTAGCCATTGAAATACAACTCTTTAAAAATGGATACAACTGTTAATTGCAACAGGATTAATGGCCATTGAAACCGGTACTGATAAAGATGCAATTGGCAGAGTTAAACATCACAGGGCAGGTGCTGCCAGAGCAGATAATGGCCCGGCTGTCTATAAAAAGGTAGGGAAAATAGCTAAAACATGTTAGGCATGTTTACTACAACATGCTTAATACATCAACCGTACAAAACATAGCCATTAATTGCAACTAGTATTGGTAAGATTGAACTGGTGAGTACATACTTGGTAAGTCCTGACAGGTGGTTGCTGGGGCACTTCATCTTGGCCAGAGCCCGCCCAAAGTGAGCGGCGGCGGAGGTGAGCTGTTCCTCCGGGTCGAAGCGTGAATCAGTGCCACTAACATGTGTACCTACAGGCAACCAATAAATGGTAGAAGTTAAACTGCAATTGCACAAATGATGTGAAATACTATAAGACATGGGATGAAGCTAACCTCGATGGCAAACAACAGCATCAGCCGTTATGACCCTGTGTAAGTACATGGATAGGCATGTTAAGTACAACAGGGTTAGCATCCACCAAAAATAGCAAATGGGCATCATCTCTAGTATATCTTCATTGCAGAGAGTAGCATGGTAGCAAATGGAGAGATTAAAAAATGGATACAACTGTTAATTGCAACAGGCTTAACAACATCCTAAGTCATGTTTTGTAAGTTTGTAGCCATTGAAATACAACTATTTAAAAATGGATTCAACTGTTAATTGCAACAGGCTTAATAGACATTGAAACCGGTACTAATAAAAATGCAATTCGCATAGTTAAACATCACAAGGCAGGTGCTACCAGATCATACAATGTCCCAGATGTCTATAAAAAGGTAGGGAAAGTAGCAAAAACGTGTTAGGCATGTTTACTAGAACATGCTTAATACATTGACTGTACAGAACATAGCCATTAATTGCAACTGGTATTGGTAAGATTGAACTGGTGAGTACATACTTGGTAAGTCCTGAGAGGTAGTTGCTGGGGCACTTCATCTTGGCCAGAGCCTGCCCAAAGTCAGCGACGGCGGAGGCGAGCTGTTCCTCCGGGTTGAAGCGTGGATCAGTGGCACCGACAGATGTACCTACAGGCAACCATTAAATGGTAGAAGTTAAACTGCAATTGCACAAATGATGTGAAATACTGTAAGACATGAGATGCAGCTAACCTCGACGGCAAACAACAACATCGACCGTTATGACCCTGTGTAAGTACATGGAAATGCATATTAAGTACAACAGGGTTAGCGTCCACTAAAAATAGCAAATGGGCAGCATCTTGATGACCCACAGGTGTAGGGGATCTATCGTAGCAAGTAATAAAATTAAATAAGGTGCAGCAAGATGGCCTAATCCTCTTTGTAGCAAAGGACAATCCTGGACAATTTCTTATATAGAGAAAAGCGCTCCCGAGGACACATGAGAATTATCGTCAAGCTAGTTTTCATCATGATCATATGATTCGTGTTCGGTACTTTGATAATTTGATATGCGGGTGGACCGGTGCTTGGGTACTGTCCTTACTTGGACAAGCATCCCACTTATGATTAACCCCCATTGCAAGCATTCACAACTACAACAGAAGTATTAAGGTAAACCTAACCATAGCATGAAACATATGGATCCAAATCAGCCCCTTACGAAGCAACACATAAACTAGGGTTTAAGCTTCTGTCACTCTAGCAACCCATCATCTACTTATTACTTCCCAATGCCTCCCTCTAGGCCCAAACAATGGTGAAGTGTCATGTAGTCGACGTTCACATGACACCACTAGAGGGATGACAACATACATCTCATCAAAATATCGAACAAATACCAAATTCACATGACTACTAATAGCAAGACTTCTCCCATGTTCTCAGGAACAAACGTAACTACTCACAAAACATATTCATGTTCGTAATTAGAGGGGTATTAATATGCATAATGGATCTAAACATATAATCTTCCACCAAGTAAACCAACTAGCATCAACTACAAGGAGTAATCAACACTACTAGCAACCCACATGTACCAATCTGAGGTTTGGATACAAAGATTGGATACAAGAGATGAACTAGGGTTTGAGATGAGATGGTGCTGGTGAAGATGTTGATGGAGATTGACCCCCTCCCGATGAGAGGATCGTGGGTGATGACGATGGTGATGATTTCCCCCTCCCGGACGGAAGTGTCCCCGGCAGAACAGCTCCGCCGGAGCCCTAGATTGGTTCCGTCTCGTGGCGGCGGATTTTCGTCCCGTAAGCTTGCTTATGATTTTTTCCTCGACGAAAGACTCCATATAGCAGAAGATGGGCATCGGAGGGCCACCAGGGGGCCCACGAGGCAGGGGGCGCGCCCAGGGGGTAGGGCGTGCCCCCACCCTCGTGGCTGGTGGGTGGCCCCCCTCTGGTACTTCTTGTGCTCAGTATTTTTTATATATTCTGGAAATAACTTTCGTGAAGTTTCAGGACTTTTGGAGCTGTGCAGAATAGGTCTCTAATATTTGCTCCTTTTCCAGCCCAGAATTCCAGCTGCCGGCATTCTCCCTCTTTATGTAAACCTTGTAAAATAAGAGAGAATAGGCATAAGTATTGTGACATAATGTGTAATAACAGCCCATAATGCAATAAATATCGATATAAAAGCATGATGCAAAATGGACGTGTCAACTCCCCCAAGCTTAGACCTCGCTTGTCCTCAAGCGAAAGCCAAAATCAAAAAATATGTCCACATGTTTAGAGATAGAGGTGTCGATAAAAATAAAATATGGACATGAGGGCAGCATGATCATTCTTAGAACATAAACATATGTATATTTTGTCATATGATCTCTTATGCTAAAGTAACAATTCAATCACAATTTCAAGTATGAATCATAAACTTCATTGAGAACCAACAAACTCTAATGTCAGTCATTGAGGCAATTGCAATTTATCATAACATAGGAATGAGTCAATATAAGAGCTTTTAAGCAAGTCCACATACTCAACCATCTTTTAGTCTTTCACAATTTCTAACACTCACGCAATATCTATGGGTATGAAGTTTTAATCGGACACAAAGAAAGATAGGGGCTTATAGTTTTGCCTCCCAACGTTTTACCTCAAGGGTAATGTCAACAATAATAGTTCATGAAGACTCACATCAAATTAGCTATATATATCAGGATCCTTCCAACACATTGTGCTTGCCAAAGGATACAATGTAAAAAAGGAAAGGTGAAGATCACCATGACTCTTATGTAAGGTAGAAGATAAAAGTAAAAGATAGGCCCTTCACAGAGGGAAGCAAAGGTTGTCATGCGCTTTTATGGTTGGATGCACAAAATCTTAATGCAAAAGAACATCACTTTATATTCCCACTTGTGATATGGACCTTTATTATGCAGTCCGTCGCTTTTATTTCTTCCACATCACAAGATCGTATAAAGCTTATTTTCTCCCACACTAATAAGTCATACATATTTTGAGAGCAATTTTTATTTCTTGCACCGATGACAACTTACTTGAAGGATCTTACTCAATCCATAGGTAGATATGGTGGACTCTTATGGCAAAACCGGGTTTAGGGATATTTGGAAGCACAAGTAGTATCTCTACTTGGTGCAAAGAAATTGGCTAGCATGAGAGGGAAAGGCAAGCTCAACATGTTGGATGATCCATGACAATATAATATATCTCAGATGAAAGAAAACATAACCCATTACGTTGTCTTCCTTGTCCAACATCAACTCTTAGCATGTCATACTTTAATGAGTGCTCACAATCATAAAAGATGTCCAAGATAGTATATTTACATGTGAACCTCTCTTTCTTTATTACTTCCTATTCTTTGCAACGATGACCAAAACTATGTTTGTCAACTCTCAACAACTTTTATTCATCATACTCTTTATAAGTGAGCTCATTACTCTCCATAAGATCCATATGATCTTTTTATTTCTTTTTATTTCTTCTCTTTTTTTAATTCCCTCAAGATCATAGCAAAATAATCAAGCCCTTGACTCAACTAATCTTTATTATATAGCTCACGGACTCGATTACATAGACGGATCATAAAGCAAAACTCACAACTAGATCATACTAAAACTTTATTCTACTAGATCAAGATATTACCAAAAGGATCGAACTAAGAAAAACGGTAAAGATAAAAGTGATGGTGATACGATACCGGGGCACTCCCCCAAGCTTGGCAGTTGCCAAAGGGAGTGCCCATAACAGATACCCAGTTCTTCTTTGTTGGTGAAGAAGGTGGAGTTGTTGATGATGTAGGCTTGTCGTCCCTCTTCCAAGGCATAGGCTCACCATCCTAGAAGGATGACCGAGTCTCCTGAATCCTCAAATCTGCAGCCAAACTCATCCTCTTGAATCTATATTCATACTCACAGTTTTGATTTTGCAGGTCATAGATCTGGGCTTGGAGGTGCTCGATTTTCTCACGAAGCTTGAAGATGGCCTCCCCAATGTCCTTGACGTCTAGCTTGTGTTTGTTGGTGAACTACGTGATCATAATGTGATTGGAGTCGAGTCCATGCTCCACCATCTCCCGACACTTGAAAACTTGTTGCTCCCATGCCTCGAGCCTTGCCTCCGTGCTTCCGGTCCTCCTTGGTCCCTCAACATCGCGGATGTGCAACAACCCCTCACACATCTCAATGGTTTGAGGGTGTTGCATCACCTCTGCGAGGTAGAGGTTGATGACCTACTCGAAGAACTTGTCCTTGGGGGCACTTGAAGATGACATGACGACCTAGATCTGTCAAAAAATAGCTCGAAACAAAGACAAGAGATATTTGCGTGATACGGTGGTCAAAACCTTTGGGAGATTATATAATGAATTTTTACTGACCAAAAGGAGTGTCGTGCAAGAAAACGGAGTCCGGAGAGCACATGAGGTGCCCACGAGGCAGGGGCGCGCCTCCCACCCTCGTGGAATCCCCGTGTCCTTTCCAGTCTGCTTCTTATTTTCCTATTTTCTTAAATATTCCAAAACAAAGAAATATTGCCATTAGAACTATTTTGGAGTCGGTTTACTTAACGTACCACGTACCTATTCCTTTTCGGAGTCTGAAACGTTCCGAAAAGTGTCCCTTATGTATTCCTCCGGGGTTACGGTTTCAATAATATTAGTTTCAACATTTATAGGATTACCTGAGATATAATGTTGACCGTTCACCACCTTCGGATTTGTGCCTTCGAAGTTGTTGATTTTTATGGCACCGGAACGATATACCTCCTCGATAACATAAGGACCTTCCCATTTAGAGAGAAGTTTTCCTGCAAAAAATCTTAAACGAGAGTTGTATATAATACATAATCTCCTACATTAAACTCACGCTTTTGTATCCTATTGTCATGCCATCTTTTAACTTTTTCTTTAAACAGTTTGGCATTCTCATAGGCTTGGGTTCTCCACTCATCAAGTGAGATAATGTCAAATAACCTCTTCTCACCGGCAAGTTTGAAATCATAATTGAGCTCTTTAATGGCGTAATATGCTGTAACATCCCAAAATTCTAAATTTTGGAATGTTACAATAAATAGATAGATTGATTTATTGTTTGATTGCTGTGTGATTGATTGAGTGATCGAAACTTTTTGAAAGTTAAAAGAGAGGGAATAAAAGGACTTACCCAAACTTTCATATTTGCTTTCTGATCTCCATGAATTCAAATTCTTTTCAACACAAAACCCTAGAGAGAAGATGATATGACTTCTTCCATTTATTTAAATGACCAGGGGTGTTGAAAATATTTGAATTTCATTTGGAAAATATTTCCAATTCTGCAACTTTATGCAACTCAATGATTTTCACGAGCGAAGATAAAATGACTTCTTCAAATTATATGAAATATGAGTTGGGAGTTCAAAGAATTAAATTCAAAGTTCATTGGAATTTATTTTCAATTTGGAGATATTTGAGTTTTATTCAAATTATTTTTCTCCAAAAATAAAATACATGGAAAATAGGGTAACATGATTCCCTACATTAGAAAATTGGAGAAAAATTAAATTGAAATCATTTTGGTATTTTTAAAATGATTTTTGCTGGATTTTAATAGACCGGTAGCACTCTTTGATTTATCTGAATTTGTGTGAATTTTCTTTAATGCTAGAAAAATGTTCATGTTATAGAAAATCTTTTTCTAAATTTTTTGATATATTATATGCCTATATAATATTTTTAATTATCTCGTTTTATTATTTTAATTCTCTGGAAATGTTTTAAAAAAAATCTTTCCGTCGAAACTGGGCCGGCCCAGCTCCCAGCCGAGGCCTAGCCCAGCTCGCCCGCGCGCCCCGCTCGTCTCCTCCCGGGCGGGACTCCGCCCGCAGCACGCCGCTGCGCCGCCATGGCCGCCGTCCCCGCTGCGGACTCCTCGCGCCGCCTCTCCTTACCCCTCCCGCACGTCTCCTCCGCTCCTCCCCTATAAAACCCGCCGCCGCTGGACCCGCAGCCCGCCGCCCACGCCTCGCGTCGCCGCCGCACTTGCTGCCGCCACCATCGCCGAACCGCACCGCTGCCGCTTGCACTCGCCGCCGCTGCCGCGCTTCACTTCCCACGCCGCCGCCTCCGCTCGTCGTCGAAGCCGCCGCCCAAGCGCTGCTCGCCGTCGCTAGCTGCCTCGCCGGAGCCGCCGTCTCGCCGGAGCCCCGCTGCCGCCGCCAACCGTCGTCACCGGTCATCGGTTTTTCTCGCCGAACCGCCGAACCGACCGAACCGGTATAAACCGAGTAAAACCGCCCGGTTCACCGTTTTTTTCTTTTGGTTTAGTTTTCGTTTAAAACCAGTTTTGTTTAGGTTTAATTATATAGAGAACGTCTGCTGCTTAGACCTTATAAGCGAACGTTCGCCTTTTAGTCTTTTTCTTTTTCTGTTATTTTCGGCCAGGGACCTAGATGTGAATACTTTATTTACAGAATAGTCCCTGTTCTTCAAACAAGCACAACTTTTTACTTGTTTGTCCAAATCCAACGAAACCAACGCCCACATCTTCGTTATGATCTCCTCTATCCAGTAAAACAACTTAAATATGTTTTTGAAAAGTTTAAAATTTTGAATTAGATCAGATTTGAATTCAAACTTCATTTGACCATAACTTGAGTTTCGTAACTCCGTTTTAGTTGATTCTTTTTGCAAATCGAAGCTCTTGACCTAAACTTTCTGATAAGGCCAAATACATATAATTTTGGTACTGTTAGAAATTGTTTTATGTTGCAAGAGTTATTTGCTTGGTTTTGATGTTTTCCGAATTGTCTTCTTCGATCTCTCTGATCTTTTGAGTGATTGCTTATGTGTGGTTACTATTGCTTGCTTACGATAGATTGACCGGAGTGTGACGAGTAGAGAAATCAAGAGTTTTGAGTGCGAATCATCTTCATCAACATTGCAGGCAAGTTCACACTTTGATCATACCCCTTTATCACCCAGTTTTTATGCATTAGTTCAACCTCAAACATTGCATGAGTAGGATCGATAACATGTGGGTATTGGGAAGTAGTTGATGAGGTAGGAACCTATTGCCCTGCATTCAAACCTTGGGAGTTACTATTACGTTATGCTTACATTGCCATGCTATGCTCGTAGACGTGGATTGGGTTTGAGAGTATTTCATGACAAATGTGAGATTGTTAATTAATGGTTCAACTTAAGGTGGCAACTTTAATACACATCTGGGTGGATTGCTAGGGGCACCCTGGGGATATACCAGTGGACTTGCCCGGACACCTGGGGAAATACTAGTGTTGTCCTAGGAGATCCCGGGGATATACCGTGTGATCATCCTACGGTCCGCCACCCAGGCTCAAAGGGATCATAAGATTATTCATGCTAGAAACTTCTGTGTGCAGCCACAAGCTATTATGGGCTCTAGCATAGTTGATTAAGTCGTGTGAACTCTTACAGTGGTAGACTAGCAGATGTAGGGGTTGTAGGTGGAACGGTCTACCCATCGTAAGGTGCAAACGCTTCTGAAAGACTATGTCTCGGTCATCCGTTTCTCAAACACCTTGTAGTGCGAGAAATCCAATGGAGGAGATCGGGTCTTGTGGGGAAAAGTGCGCAAACCTCTGCAGAGTGTACAAACTAATCATGATTAGTCGTGTCCCCGGTTATGGACATCATGAGTCTCTGGTACTTGGATTATCCTGTTGATCTCATCACGTTACTTTAAATTAAGTTTGTTGGGTTTAATGATGTTATTTAATTGGGATTGAGAATGCTGTCAACCATTCTCAATGTTCAACAACCACCATGATAGTTAAATAAAATTTATTCTTTTGTAGTAGGGAAAAAATGGCTTTTTGCAAAAACTATAACCATAGAGCTTTTCCACCAGCCAAATATGCATGTAGTGATAGCCTTTGTTCATCATTCTCTATGGTGTGAATTTTCCAGTACATTCAATGTACTGACCCTTTGTGGCTGCAACGTCTCATGTTGCAGGATTATCTTACGACGAGTAAGTGATACGTTAGGTTTACGATTTCTACACTCAAGTTTGTCGTTGGTGTTGATGGGAATCCACAACCTTGTTACTTCCGCTATTTTGGATTGAGGTAATAGTATTTACGTTACTTTACACATGTGATTTACCTCTTTATAAATCCTCGAGTACTGTGTGTGTCAGCATACCGATCCAGGGATGACACTTAAGCACAGAGACTTGATCCATTCGGGTCAGGTCGCTACAAGATGGTATCAGAGCACATGTTGACTGTAGGACGTGACCCTAGAAACTGGCAAGCCCATAGCAAAGATTTTTCTCTACAACTTTTCCTTTCAAAAAGATCTTTTACCTCTCTTCTCTTCTGAGCTTATTCAAAAATTCCCTTTAGTGAGATACCCCTTTCCTCTTTTGACCACACGAAGATTCGACTGATGAGACCACTCCAAGAAGTACAAGATATCAGACAACTAAGACCACTTTGGAATGAAGAGTATTTTTCGTGCATCTGAATAATGGAAACTACAACGGTTGAAGACCGAAGACAAGTAGAATTTGAAGGCTCTGAAGAATTTCCAGATTTGTATAACCTAGGAAGGCTACCCTTATGGAACTTGGCAGACTATGGAAGTTGTCAATACCCGAGATCAAGGTGTATCGGAGAAAGACTGAAACAAGGAGTATGAGAACTCGAAGTTTTGTCAAAGAAAACCCTAAGGCAAGAGATATCAACTATGGAATGATAGCTCATGGGAATGACAAGAGCAGAAACACGGTTATCCGTGATGTCATCGCCCGCTGATGCTATTGTCACCGTGCTGAGTTAAGGATGCGTTTCTTCAGAATGGATTTGATGGAAGAAGGCTGATGGAGCACCTATTAGTAAGATGAAGTTTTAACGTTAGCCGGTGTATTGCCAGGATCTGGAGTAGTACATCAAGAAGTTTAAGGTGGAGCTCCCTGAAGCCGTATTAGATAAGGAAGCATTCCATGAAGAACTCATGAACCAAAAGCTGAAAGTAGCCAAGCAGGAGGAGCAAAACCTCGAGATACCGGAGATTCATTAAGAACTGAAGGACAGCAGGATCATGGTTCATGTCAAGGATGTTGAAACCCGGAAGTTTGGAATGCAACTCCAGAAATATTAAAGGACGTCACGAGAGACTTTGCTACAACAGACATGATCGGGCAAAAGAACTTGAGAAATACAAGCATGATCGGAAGAAGCCATCGGAGTCATGAACAAGGCTTGAAGAGTTTGGAGATGTTGAAGATTTATTGACCTTTAGAAGACCAAACCCCTGTATTACACCTACGTTAGATGCAACGTTTGTGAGCTGTCATTTTTTTGATGTTTTTCCCGACGGCCACAAATAAAATCTATCTTTTCAAAACTTTTGTTTGTATTGTGTGTATCCCTCTCTATCTCTCTTATCTCACCCCAAACCCATGGACCCAATAGAGGATGAATGGAGATGAGCTTGTATTTTTTGGACCGATGAGTCAGTTGGAGACAAACCGATGGATTTAGAACATGGAGGATCACATGGAGAATAACCCTATAGTCGGAAAGGATATGGCCCAGCATGCTCTTCAGTGCTTTGAAAGAGGTGCTGCTACTTGGTGGAGGATGTACCAAAACATCAATGGATGGCAAGGAGTAACCACTTGGAAATAATTTAAGTTGACTCTGCCAAAGTCTCGGCTTGTGTCCCAGAAGTTGAAGCCTTATGGAAAGGATATGAAGAAACCTTGTGCCTGCAAGATTTGTGGAGAAATAGGACACACCCATAAAGAACACAAGGATGAATGCCCTAATTGTGAAGGAAGTCACCCAGTTGAAGAATGCCCAATTAGGCAGATTACTTGTTTCTTATGTGAAGGGACTACCCACTATCCTGCTCAGTGTCACATTTACCCCATGGTACAACGAACCATCCAGCAGAAGAAAGAAGTAATGAAAGGAACCCTCATGGAAATTTTAGAAGAAGCTGTGATGGAGGACACACCTAAAGAGGACCCGAGTAAATCCTGCACTAAGTCTTGCTATTCATGTGGAGAAGAAGGACACATCTTCCAAAATTGTTTGAATGGGGATCTAGTAGAATTCCCGACAGAGGAAGTAGAATATGACCCACAGGAAATAGAAGCCATGATTGGCATGGAAAGGTCCAGGAAGAGAAGCAGATTGGATTCCAGGAAGGACCTGAGTCATATCACCTGTTACAGGTGCAAGGAGTCAGGGCACTACCTCAACAGTTGCCCAAAAAGGAAACCTCGATACTTGTCAGAAGTAATATGTTTGCCAGCGAATGCCCTAAGGAGAAGGAAACTTGTGCTAGATAGTTGAGTTTGCAACAAAAGAAATGGAGTAGTAGAAGTGAGAACATTTTCTTTTATATTGAGGTGTTGAGTTGAGACTTGTAATGGAAAAGCAAGAGATTGTAATCATTGGAGAATCAGTAAAGTTAGCATGGTTGGTAAAGATTTGGGTTTTATGAGTTGTTACTCTATGAAGAAGGATTTTGACCATTTTGAGGATATGAGAAATATGGTCTATGGAAGAATTGTGCATTTTAAGGGTGGTAGTACCCTGTAAAAACCCTTGACCCCTGGAAAAGATAAGGATACTCCACTGAGTGGATTTCGGACAAAATGAATACGAGTTTTGTCTCGATATGTGTGATACCCCAAGAGTATGTGGGATGAAGTTGGAGACCATCAGTTGTTTGGACGAAATGTGATCAAGGAGTTAGAAGAGAATGTTAAGTGGATTCGAGATAGACTGAAGGTAGCTCAGTCCAGGCAGAAGAGTTATGCAGACTCAAAAACTCAAGGAGGTAGTCTATGAAATTGGAGACAGAGCATGTCTTCGTGTGTCCCCTTTGCGAGGAATTAAACGATTTGGAGTTAAGGGAAAGTTAGCCCCGAGATTTTTAGGACCATACCGAGTTTTGGAGCGTATGGGAGAAGTGGCCAACAAGTTGGAGTCACCCGAAGGACTGTCAGGAGTTCATGATGTGTTTCACGTTTCCCAGTTGAAGAAGTGCCATGCAGAGATGGCCAATATTTCCCCTGTAAGGACGCTTGACCCTGGAAAGGATAATGATGTTCCACGAAGTGGAATATGGACTCCATAAGTATAAGTTTTTATCTCGGTATGTGGGATATCCCACGAGGATGAAGAGATAAATTACTATTGGATATAAAGGAGGTATGATGTCGGAAATATGGATCAATGGAAACTCCATGATGAGTCTGAGTAATCATGTCCTAGTTTGGTGCCAATAAAAGGAAGGAAGACATTACAATTGGATGGATTTAAGAATACTAGGAAGTTGGAAGTTGGAATAATGATCAGTTGCCCGATGATAAGTTCAAGGACTACAAGTGATGAGATGGGCCATAACCACATGCCCCAGGACCTGCCAAGAAGCAAGCACATTCTTGCTGAAGGAAAAACCCTGGAAGAGAGTACGACCTTACCCACCGACAATTTTATAGGAGTAACGCAAAACTTGAGAGTTGTGAAGGAACGATAGATGTTTGTTTGGCTTGCAGAATCCATGGAATTATCCGAACTTAGTTCGTCGACAAGAGAAATTCTGCAATGCTTGTGAGGATGATCGAGTGTTAGAATGCGAGATTCGCTAAACCATGTACAAGGTAATGATTTGGGTGCGGGATGGATTGGTCACCATACCGACTTACTCTTATTATTCTCCTTGCTATGTGGGATGGTAAATCTGAGTGACTTACCTATAGTAGAGAGACGACGATCAAAACCTTGTTTAAACCTTAGAATGGTATAGGTATTTTCCCTTGTACAAGGCAGTTTTTGCCAACCGTAGGTTATACGGTGAGGATCAACCCAGACCCATTTATTGCAGGAGAAACCATAAATTGTTGACCACGATGAGATATCGATAGTTGTTTAGTATTGGCGCCAGACCCGTCAGCTAAGAAGACCCAGTCTTGAAATAACCTTACCAGGATGAAAGTACAGAAGAATTGAGGAAAAAGGTTATGCCGCTGCCGGAAGAGCCAGAGAAGGAATTATCCTTATGATCTAAGAAGACCGGCCCTGTCAAGAATAAGGATGGATTATATGAGTATTGATGGGACCGTAACAATGTTTCTAAGGGTGGTAGCACCCGAGACCCCGGAGACGATCGATGGATTTTGAGAAGACCCCGAACCTAACCTATTTCTTTCTAGCCTCTCCGAATCTCGAGGACGAGATTCATTTTAAGGGTGGTAGGTTTGTAACATCCCAAAATTCTAAATTTTGGAATGTTATAATAAATAGATAGATTGATTTATTGTTTGATTGCTGTGTGATTGATTGAGTGAAATTCGAAACTTTTTGAAAGTTAAAAGAGAGGGAATAAAAGGACTTTCCAAAACTTTCATATTTGCTTTCTGATCTCCATGAATTCAAATTCTTTTCAACACAAAACCCTAGAGAGAAGATGACATGACTTCTTCCATTTATTTAAATGACCAGGGGTGTTGAAAATATTTGAATTTCATTTGGAAAATATTTCCAATTCTGCAACTTTATGCAACTCAATGATTTTCACGAGCGAAGATAAAATGACTTCTTCAAATTATATGAAATATGAGTTGGGAGTTCAAAGAATTAAATTCAAAGTTCATTGGAATTTATTTTCAATTTGGAGATATTTGAGTTTTATTCAAATTATTTTTCTCCAAAAATAAAATACATGGAAAATAGGGTAACATGATTCCCTACATTAGAAAATTGGAGAAAAATTAAATTGAAATCATTTTGGTATTTTTAAAATGATTTTTGCTGGATTTTAATAGACCGGTAGCACTCTTTGATTTATCTGAATTTGTGTGAATTTTCTTTAATGCTAGAAAAATGTTCATGTTATAGAAAATCTTTTTCTAAATTTTTTGATATATTATATGCCTATATAATATTTTTAATTATCTCGTTTTATTATTTTAATTCTCTGGAAATGTTTTTTTTAAATCTTTCCGTCGAAGCTGGGCCGGCCCAGCTCCCAGCCGAGGCCCAGCCCAGCTCGCCCGCGCGCCCCGCTCGTCTCCTCCCGGGCGGGACTCCGCCCGCAGCACGCCGCCGCGCCGCCATGGCCGCCGTCCCCGCTGCGGACTCCTCGCGCCGCCTCTCCTTACCCCTCCCGCACGTCTCCTCCGCCCCTCCCCTATAAAACCCGCCGCCGCTGGACCCGCAGCCCGCCGCCCATGCCTCGCGCCGCCGCCGCACTTGCTGCCGCCGCCGGCGCCGAACCGCGCCGCTGCCGCGCCTCACTTCCTGCGCCGCCACCTCCGCTCGCCGTCGAAGCCGCCACCCAAGCGCCGCTCGCCGTCGCTAGCTGCCTCGCCGGAGCCACCGTCTCGCCGGAGCCCCGCTGCCGCCGCCAACCGTCGTCACCGGTCGTCGGTTTTTCTTGCCGAACCGCCGAACCGACCGAACCGGTATAACCCGAGTAAAACCGCCCGGTTCACCGTTTTTTTTCTTTTAGTTTAGTTTTCGTTTAAAACCGGTTTTGTTTAGGTTTAATTATATAGAGAACATCCGCTGTTTAGACCTTATAAGCGAACGTTCGCCTTTTAGTCTTTTTCTTTTTCTGTTATTTTCGGCCAGGGACCTAGATGTAAATACTTTATTTACAGAATAGTCCCTGTTCTTCAAACAAGCACAACTTTTTACTCGTTTGTCCAAATCCAACGAAACCAATGCCCACGTCTTCGTTATGATCTCCTCTATCCAGTAAAACAAATTAAACATGTTTTTGAAAAGTTTAAAATTTTGAATTAGATCAGATTTGAATTCAAACTTCGTTTGACCATAACTTGAGTTTCGTAACTCCGTTTTAGTTGATTCTTTTTGCAAATCGAAGCTCTTGACCTAAACTTTCTGATAAGGCCAAATTCATATAATTTTGGTACTGTTAGAAATTGTTTTATGTTGCAAGAGTTATTTGCTTGGTTTTGATGTTTTCTGAATTGTCTTCTTCGATCTCTGATCTTTTGAGTGATTGCTTATGTGTGGTTACTATTGCTTGCTTACGATAGATTGACCAGAGTGTGACGAGTAGAGCAATCAAGAGTTTTGAGTGCGAATCATCTTCATCAACATTGCAGGCAAGTTCACACTTTGATCATACCCCTTTATCACCCAGTTTTTATGCATTAGTTCAACCTCAAACATTGCATGAGTAGGATTGATAACATGTGGGTATTGGGAAGTAGTTGATGAGGTAGGAACCTATTGCCCTGCATTCAAACCTTGGGAGTTACTATTACGTTATGCTTACATTGCCATGCTATGCTCGTAGACGTGGATTGGGTTTGAGAGTATTTCATGACAAATGTGAGATTGTTAATTAATGGTTCAACTTAAGGTGGCAACTTTAATACACATCTGGGTGGATTGCTAGGGGCACCCTGGGGATATACCAGTGGACTTGCCCGGACACCTGGGGAAATACTAGTGTTGTCCTAGGAGATCCCGGGGATATACCGTGTGATCATCCTACGGTCCGCCACCCAGGCTCAAAGGGATCATAAGATTATTCATGCTAGAAACTTCCGTGTGCAGCCACAAGATATTATGGGCTCTAGCATAGTTGATTAAGTCGTGTGAACTCTTATAGTGGTAGACTAGCAGATGTAGGGGTTGTAGGTGGAACGGTCTACCCATCGTAAGGTGCAAACGCTTCTGAAAGACTATGTCTCGGTCATCCGTTTCTCAAACACCTTGTAGTGCGAGAAATCCAACGGAGGAGATCGGGTCTTGTGGGGAAAAGTGCGCAAACCTCTGCAGAGTGTACAAACTAATCATGATTAGCCATGTCCCCGGTTATGGACATCATGAGTCTCTGGTACTTGGATTATCCTGTTGATCTCATCACGTTACTTTAAATTAAGTTTGTTGGGTTTAATGATGTTATTTAATTGGGATTGAGAATGCTGTCAACCATTCTCAATGTTCAACAACCACCATGATAGTTAAATAAAATTTATTCCTTTGTAGTAGGGAAAAATTGGCTTTTCGCAAAAACTATAACCATAGAGCTTTTCCACCAGCCAAATATGCATGTAGTGATAGCCTTTGTTCATCATTCTCTATGGTGTGAATTTTCCAGTACATTCAATGTACTGACCCTTTGTGGCTGCAACGTCTCATGTTGCAGGATTATCTTACGACGAGTAAGTGATACGTTAGGTTTACGATTTCTACACTCAACTTTGTCGTTGGTGTTGATGGGAATCCACAACCTTGTTACTTCCGCTATTTTGGATTGAGGTAATAGTATTTACGTTACTTTACACATGTGATTTACCTCTGTTATAAATCCTCGAGTAGTGTGTGTGTCAGCATACCGATCCAGGGATGACACTTAAGCACAGAGACTTGATCCATTCGGGTCGGGTCGCTACATATGCCTTATGTTCTAGCTCAAGAGGCAAATGATATGCTTTACCATAAACCATTTTATACGGAGACATACCCATAGGATTTTTATATGCAGTTCTATAGACCCATAATGCATCAAGTTTCTTGGACCAATTCTTTCTAGATCTATTAACAGTCTTTTGAAAAATTAATTTGAGCTCTCTGTTACTCAATTCTACTTGACCAGTAGACTACGGGTGATAAGGAGATGCAATTCTATGATTAACATCATACTTAGTAAGCATTTTACGAAAAGCACCATGAATAAAATGTGAACCACCATCAGTCATTAAATATCTAGGGACTCCAAACCTCAGGAAAATAACTTCTACCCACTTAGTAACATAATCGACAACAACTAAAATATGTGTATACCCATTAGAGGAAGGAAATGGTCCCATATAATCAAATCCCCAAACATCAAATGGTTCAATAACAAGTGAATAACTCATAGCCCTTTCTTGACTTTTACTAATATTACCAATTCTTTGACATTCATCACAAGACAAGACAAACTTACGGGCATCCTTGAAGAGAGTAGGCCAATAAAAACCGGATTGCAATACCTTATGTGCAGTTCTATCTCCAGCATGATGTCCTCCATAAGCCTTGGAGTGACACTTGCGTAGGATATGTTCCTGTTCATGCTCAGGTACACAACGTCTAATAATACCATCTACTCCTTTATAAAGATGTGGGTCATCCGAAAAGTAATGTCTCAAATCATATAAGAACTTTTTCTTTTGCTGGTATGTCAAACTAGGTGGTATAAATTTAGCAACAATATAATTAGCATAATCAGCATACCGTGGAGCAGTTCGAGAAGCATTTATGACATTTAATTGTTCATCAGGAAAGCTTCATCAATAGGTAGTGGGTCATCAACAACATTTTCTAACCTAGACAAGTTGTCTGCAACGGGGTTCTCAGCCCCCTTTCTATCAATAATATGCAAATCAAATTCTTGTAGCAGGAGAACCCATCTAATAAGTCTAGGTTTAGCATCTTTCTTTTCCATAAGGTATTTAATAGCAGCATGATCAGTGTGAATAGTTACTTTATAATCAACAATATAAGGTCTGAACTTATCACTAGCAAATACAACTGCTAAGAATTCCTTTTCAGTAGTAGCATAATTTCTCTGGGCATTGTCTAGAGTTTTACTAGCATATTGAATAACATTTAATTTCTTATCAAATCTTTGCCCTAGAACAGCACCTACAGCATAATCACTAGCATCACACATAATTTCAAAGGGTAAATTCCAATCAGGTGGCTAAACAATAGGTGCAGAAATCAATGCTTTGTTAAGTATTTCAAATGCTTCTACACAATCATCATCAAAGACAAAAGGAATATCTTTTTGTAATAGATTAGTCAGAGGCCGAGAAATTTTTGAGAAGTCCTTAATGAACCTCCTATAAAAACCGGCGTGACCGAGGAAGCTTCTTATACCTTTAATGTCCTTGGGACATGGCATCTTTTCAATAGCATCAACCTTAGCCTTGTCAACTTCAATACCTTTTTTAGAAATTTTATGCCCCAAGACAATACCTTCATTAACCATAAAGTGGCACTTCTCCCAATTCAAAACAAGATTAGTTTCTTCACATCTCTACAAAACTCGATCAAGGTTGCTCAAGCAATCATCAAAAGAAGATCCATAAACGGAGAAATCGTCGATGAAAACCTCACATATCTTTTCACAAAAGTCAGAAAATATAGCCATCATGCATCTTTGAAAGGTAGCAGGTGCATTACATAAGCCAAAAGGCATACGTCTATAAGAAAAAGTACCGAAAGGGCAAGTAAAAGTGGTCTTTGCTTGATCATCAGCTGACACAGGTATTTGAGAGAAACCAGAGTAACCATCTAGAAAGAAAAAATGTGTATGTTTGGATAATCTTTCTAGCATTTGATCAATAAAAGGTAAGGGGTAATGATCTTTTTAGTAGCTTTATTTAATTTGTGGAAATCAATTACCATCCTATAACCTGTAATAATTCTTTGCGGGATCAATTCATCTTTATCATTAGGAACAACAGTAATACCTCCCTTCTTAGGGACACAATGGACAGGACTTACCCACTGACTATCAGCAACGGGATAAATTATACCTGCCTCAAGGAGCTTTAGTATTTCTTTTCTGACCACTGCTTTCATCTTAGGATTCAGCCGTCGTTGGTGATCAATAACTGGTTTGGCGTCTTTCTCCAAATTTATTTTGTGTTGACATAGAGTGGGACTAATGCCCTTAAGATCATCAAGAGTGTATCCAATAGCAGCGCGGTGCTTCTTCAGAGTTTTCAATAATTTTTCTTCCTCCTTCTCTGAAAGGTTAGCACTAATAATAACATGATATATCTTCTTTTCATCAAGATAAGCATATTTAAGAGTATTTGGTAAAGGTTTAAGCTCAAACACGGGATCACCCTTGGGTGGAGGAGGATCCCCTAGGATTTCAATAGGTAAGTTGTGTTTCAGAATAGGTCCCTGTTTAAACAATACTTCATCTACTTCCCTTCTTTCATTCATGAACATATCATTTTCATGGTCTAGCAAATATTGTTCTAAAGGATCATTAGGAGGCACATCAATAGAAGCAAGACCAATAATTTCATCTTTACTAGGAAATTCTTCATCACGGGGTTGTCTACGGAATTTAGAAAAATTAAACTCATGGGACATATCATCCAAACCAATAGTAACAACATCCTTCTTGCAATCTATCTTAGCATTAACAGTATTCAAGAAGGGTCTACCAAATATAATGGGACAAAAGCTATCTTGAGGGAACCAAGAACAAGAAAATCACCAGGATATTTAGCCTTCCCACACAAGACTTCAACGTCTCTAACAATCCCAATTGGTGAAATAGTATCTCTATTAGCAAGCTTAATGGTAACATCAATATCTTCTATCTCAGCTGGTGCAATATCATGCATAATTTCTTTGTATAAGGAAATAGGTATTGCACCAGAACTAGCACCCACATCACACAAACCATGATAGCAATTATCTCCTATTTTAACAGAAATAACAGGCATGCCTACGACAGGTCTATGTTTATTTTTAGTATCAGGTTTAGCAATTCTAGCAGTCTCATCACAGAAATAAATAACATGCCCATCGATATTATCGGCCAAGAGATATTTAACCATAGAAATATTAGGTTCAACTTTAACTTGCTCAGGAGGTGTATAAGTTCTAATATTACTTTTACGAACCACAGTTGAAGCTTTAGCATGATCCTTTATTCTAACAGGGAAAGGTGGTTTCTCAACATAAGTAGTGGGAACAACAGGATCATCATAAGTGATAGTTTTTTCTTCAACTTTAATAGGTGCAACTACTTTTGTTTCAATGGGAGGATTATATTTAAACCACTTCTCCTTAGGGAGATAAACATGAGTAGCAAAGGATTCACAGAAAGAAGCTACTATCTCAGAGTCAAGTCCATATTTAGTGCTAAATTTACGGAAAACATCGATATCCATAAAAGATTTAACACAATCAAACTTAGGTGTTATACCTGACTCCTTAACTTTGTCGAGATCCCAATCTTCAGAGTTGCATTTAATTCTCTCCAATAAATTCCATTTGAATTCAATAGTCTTCATCATAAAGGAACCAGTACAAGAAGTATCGAGCATGGAGCAATTGTTGTCCGAAAGCCGAGCATAAATTTTTTGAATAATCATTTCTCTTGAGAGCTCATGATTAGGGCATGAATATAACATTGACTTAAGCCTCCCCCAAGCTTGGTTGATGCTTTCTCCTTCGCGAGGACAAAAATTATATATATAATTATGATGACGATGAACAAGATGCATAGGATAAAACTTCTGGTGAAATTCCACTTTCAAATGTTTGTAGTCCTATGATCCCATATCATCACATAGCCTATACCATGTCAATGCATCTCCCTTCAAAGATAAAGGGAAGACCTTCTTCTTGATAACATCATCGGGCATACCTGCAAGCTTAAATAATCCACAAACTTCATCCACATAGATTAAGTGTAAGTCGGGATGCAATGTTCCATCTCCTGCAAAAGGATTAGCTAGCAGTTTCTCTATCATACCCGAAGGAATTTCGAAGTAAACATTTTCATTTTCAGTAGGTCCAGTAGGTTGAGGAGCAACTATTTGGTTTACCGGTCGGGGTGAAGATACCCCGAACAAGCCCCTCAAAGGATTACTTTCCATAGTAACAAGTGACAGTAAATTTCAGCACACTATATAAATTTTTCCTTACTAAATTCCACCTAACAAAGGCGCTTCACTCCCCGGCAACGGTGCCCGAAAAGAGTCTTGATGACCCACAGGTGTAGGGGATCTATCGTAGCCTTTTAGATAAGTAAGAGTGTCAAACCCAACGAGGAGCAGAAGGAAATGATAAGCGGTTTTCAGCAAGGTATTCTCTACAAGCACTGAAATTATCAGTAACAAATAGTTTTGTGATAAGGTAATTTGTAACGAGTAGCAAGTAATAAAATTAAATAAGGTGCAGCAAGATGGCCTAATCCTCTTTGTAGCAAAGGACAAGCTTGGACAATTTCTTATATAGAGAAAAGCGCTCCCGAGGACACATGAGAATTATCGTCAAGCTAGTTTTCATCATGATCATATGATTCGTGTTCGGTACTTTGATAATTTGATATGCGGGTGGACCGGTGCTTGGGTACTGTCCTTACTTGGACAAGCATCCCACTTATGATTAACCCCCATTGCAAGCATTCACAACTACAACAGAAGTATTAAGGTAAACCTAACCATAGCATGAAACATATGGATCCAAATCAGCCCCTTACGAAGCAACACATAAACTAGGGTTTAAGCTTCTGTCACTCTAGCAACCCATCATCTACTTATTACTTCCCAATGCCTCCCTCTAGGCCCAAACAATGGTGAAGTGTCATGTAGTCGACGTTCACATGACACCACTAGAGGGATGACAACATACATCTCATCAAAATATCGAACAAATACCAAATTCACATGACTACTAATAGCAAGACTTCTCCCATGTTCTCAGGAACAAACGTAACTACTCACAAAACATATTCATGTTCGTAATCAAAGGGGTATTAATATGCATAATGGATCTGAACATATAATCTTCCACCAAGTAAACCAACTAGCATCAACTACAAGGAGTAATCAACACTACTAGCAACCCACATGTACCAATCTGAGGTTTGGATACAAAGATTGGATACAAGAGATGAACTAGGGTTTGAGATGAGATGGTGATGGTGAAGATGTTGATGGAGATTGACCCCCTCCCGATGAGAGGATCGTGGGTGATGACGATGGTGATGATTTCCCCCTCCCGGAGGGAAGTGTCCCTGGCAGGACAACTCCACCGGAGCCCTAGATTGGTTCCGCCAAGGTTCCGCCTCGTGGTGGTGGAGTTTTGTCCCTTAAGCTTGCTTATGATTTTTTCCTCCACGGAATACTCCATATAGCGAAAGATGGGCATCGGAGGGCCACCAGGGGGCCCACGAGGCAGGGGGGCGCGCCCAGGGGGGTAGGGCACGCCCCCACCCTCGTGGCTGGTGGGTGGCCCCCTCTGGTACTTCTTGCGCTCAGTATTTTTTATATATTCTGGAAATAACTTCCGTGAAGTTTCAGGACTTTTAGAGTTGTGCACAATAGGTCTCTAATATTTGCTCCTTTTCCAGCCCAGAATTCCAGCTGTCGGCATTCTCCCTCTTTATGTAAACCTTGTAAAATAAGAGAGAATAGGCATAAGTATTGTGACATAATGTGTAATAACATCCCATTATGCAATAAATATCGGTATAAAAGCATGATGCAAAATGGACGTATCACATCTCTAGTGATATCCCGATCATGTATTGTAAGTTTTTATTGCTGGTATTGGTGAAATTGAGCTACACACGGTAATATTTGAACATCATGATACGTCTCCGTCGTATCTAATTTTCCAAACACGTTTGCCCTTGTTTTGGACTCTGACTTGCATGATTTGAATGGAACTAACCCGGACTGACGTTGTTTTCAGCAGAATTGCTATGGTGTTATTTTTGTGCAGAAATAAAAGTTCTCGGAATGACCTGAAAATCAACGGAGAATTATTCTAGAACATATAATGAAGATTGGAAGGAAGATCCACGTCAGGGGGTGTCCCACCTGTCCATGAGGGTGGGGGCACGCCCCCTGCCTCGTGGGCCCCCTGACGCTCGACCGACCTCAACCTGGACCCCATATATTCACTTTCGGGGAGAAAAAACCAGAGGAGAAGGATTCATCGCATTTTATGATACAGAGCCGCCGCCAAGCCCTAAACTCTCTCGGGAGGGCTGATTTGGAGTTCGTTCGGGGCTCCGGAGAGGGGAATCCGTCGCCATCGTCATCATCAACCTTCCTCCATCACCAATTTCATGATGCTCACCGCCGTGCGTGAGTAATTCCATTGTAGGCTTGCTGGACGGTGATGGGTTGGATGAGATTTATCATGTAACCGAGTTAGTTTTGTTAAGGTTTGATCCTTGGTATCCACTATGTTCTGAGATTGATGTTGCTATGACTTTGCTATGCTTAATGCTTGTCACTAGGGCCTGAGTGCCATGATTTCAGATCTGAACCTATTATGTTTTCATCAATATATGATAGTTCTAGATCCTATCTTGCAAGTCTATAGTCACCTATTATGTGTTATGACCCATTAACCCCGAAGTGACAATAATCGGGATACTTACCGGTGATGACCGTAGTTTGAGGAGTTCATGTATTCACTATGTGTTAATGCTTTGTTCTGGTACTCTATTAAAAGGAGGCCTTAATATCCCTTAGTTTCCGCTAGGACCCCGCTGCCACGGGAGGGTAGGACAAAAGATGTCATGCAAGTTCTTTTCCATAAGCATGTATGACTATATTCGGAATACATGCCTACATTACATTGATGAACTGGAGCTAGTTCTATGTCACCCTAGGTTGTGACTGTTGCATGATGAACCACATCCGACATAATTCTCCATCACCGATCCATTGCCTACGAGCTTTCCATATATTGTTCTTCGCTTATTTACTTTTCCGTTGCTATTGTTATCATCACTACAAAACACCAAAAATATTACTTTTGCTACCGTTACCTTTTATCACCGTTATCACTACTATCATATTACTTTGCTACTAAACACTTTGCTGCAGATATTAATTTCCAGGTGTTGTTGAATTGACAACTTAGCTGCTAATACTTGAAAATATTCTTTGGATCCCCTTGTGTCGAATCAATAAATTTGGGTTGAATACTCTACCCTTGAAAACTGTTGCGATCCCCTATACTTGTGGGTTATCAAGACTATTTTCTGGCGCCGTTGCCGGGGAGCATAGCTCTATTTCTTTGAGTCACTTGGGATCTATATCTGCTTATCATTATGAAGAACATGAAAGACACTAAAACAAAAATTTATCCCTCAACTACGAGGGGAGGTAAGGAACTGCCATCTAGCTCTACACTTGATTCACCTTTTGTTTTGAGTAAGCTTGCGACACCTATACCCGCTTCTGCTATTAATTCTGATATATCGCATGTTATTGATGATGCCACTTCTGCTATGCATGATACTTATGATGAAACTACTTCTATGCTTGATACTACTGTGCCACTTGGTGAATTTCTTGATTAACAACTTGCTAGGGCTAGAGAGAATGAAATTATTGAAACTGATAATGTTGATGAAAGTGATGATGAAGACTCTCCCCCTAGATATGAATTACCTGTTGTGCCTGAGGGCTATGTTATGGATGAAGAAACTGCTAGAGATTTTCTTGCTTGCAATGATAGGAGTGATCTTAAGAAATTATTAGCTAAGCTGAAACAAAAAACTCTGAATGCTAGAATGAAATATGATCCTGCTTATGCTACTTCACCTATCTTTGTTATTGATAAGGATTATGATTTCTCTGTTGATCCTGAGATAATTACTTTAGTTGAATCTGATCCTTTCTATGACTATGAATCTGAAACTGTTGTGGCACATCTTACTAAATTAAATGATATAGCCACCCTGTTCACCAATGATGAGAAAACTTGCTACTATTATATCCTTAAGACATTTCCGTTCTCAATAAAGGGTGATGCTAAGATATGGTTTAATTCTCTTGATCCTGGTTGTGTGCGTAGTCCCCAGGATATGATTTATTACTTCTCTGCTAAATATTTCCCTACTCATAAGAAACAAGCCGCTTTAAGGGAAAATATATAATTTTGTGCAAATTGAAGAAGAGAGTCTCCCACAAGCTTGGGGGAGGCTTCTCCAATTACTTAATGCTTTGCCTGATCATCCTCTTAAGAAAAATGAAATACTTGATATCTTTTATAATGGACTAACCGATGCTTCTAGAGACCACCTGGATAGTTGTGCTGGTTGTGTTTTCAGGGAAAGAACACCAGATGAAGCTGAAATGTTATTGAATATTATGTTGACTAATGAAAATAATTGGACAATTCCTGATCCAATTCCTGAACCAACTCCTAAGCGAACTCCAAAGAAGAGGGGTATTCTATTTCTCAGTCCTGAATATATGCAAGAGGCAAAGAAATCTATGAAGTAAAAAGGTATTAAAGCTGAAGATGTTAAGAATTTACCTCCTATTGAAGAAATACATGGTCTTAATTTACCGCCTGTTGAAGAAATACATGGTCTTGATAACCCGACACAGGTAGTAAAGGTAAATTCTCTCTATAGATATGATAAAGCTGAAATCCCATTTACTAAGTTTGCTAGCCCATGCTTGGATGAGTTTGATGACTTTATGGTTAAACAAGAATACTTTAATGCTTATTTTGGTAGATAATTAAAACGCAATGCTGATATGCTTGAACACTTGGGTGATTATATGGCTAATGTTAAAGGTGAACTTAAACTTATTAGTAAACATGCTTCTATGGTTACCACTCAAGTAGAACAAGTACTTAAAGCTCAGAATGATTTGATCAATGAATTGAATAGTAAGAAAAATGATAATGCTGTTGGAGTTATGACTAGAGGTGGTAAAATGACTCAGGAACCTTTGTATCATGAGGGCCACCCTAAGAGAATTGAGCAAGATTCTCAGAGAAATATTATTGATGCACCTAGTCCTTCTAAGAGGAGTAAAAAGAAAAATGATAGGACTTTGCATGCTTCTAGTGAACCTGTTGTAGACACACATGAGAATCCCAATGATATTTCTATTTCTGATGCTGAAACACAATCTGGTAATGAACATGAACCTATTAATAATGTTAATGATGATGTTCATGTTGATGCTCAACCTAGTAATGACAATGAAGTAGAGATTTAACCTGCTATTGATCTTGATAACCCACAATCAAAGAATCAACGTTATGATAAGAGAGACTTTGTTGCTAGGAAGCACGGTAAGGAAAGAGAGCCATGGGTTCAGAAACCCATGCCTTTTCCTCCTAAACAATCCAAGAAAAAGGATGATGAGGATTTGGAGCGCTTTTCTGAAATGATTAGACCTATCTTCTTTCGTATGCGTTTGACTGATATGCTCAAAATGAATCCTTATGCTAAGTATATGAAAGAAATTGTTACAAATAAAAGAAACATACCAGAAGTTGAAATTTCCACCATGCTTGCTAATTATACTTTTAAAGGTGGAATACTTAAGAAACTAGGAGATCCCGGAGTACCAACTATACCATGCTCCATTAAAAGAAATTATGATAAAACTGCTTTATGTGATCTTGGAGCCGGTGTTAGTGTTATGCCACTCTCTTTATATTGTAGACTTGATTTGAATAAGTTGACACCTACTGAAATATCTTTGCAAATGGCTGATAAATCAACTGCTATACCTGTCGGTATTTTTGAGGATGTGCCTGTTGTGGTTGCAAACGTTACTATTTTAACAGACTTTGTTATCCTTGATATTCCCGAGGACGATAGTATGTCTATTATTCTTGGAAGACCCTTTTTGAATACTGCAGGGGCTGTTATTGATTGCGCCAAGGGCAATGTCACTTTGCATGTTAATGGCAATGAGCATACGGTACACTTTCCGAGGAAACAACCTCAAGTTCATAGTATAAACTCTATTGGAAAAATTCCATCGATTATTTTTGGAGGTTTTGAATTTCCTCTTCCTACTGTCAAGAAGAAATATGATATTCTTATTGTTGGGGATGTGCATATCCCCGTTGAGGTAACCTAGTGTTATTCGAAAATTCTTCGGTTCCATGTTATTTGGAATGAGTTTGTTAACATGACATGATCAACCTTGTTAGTGGATTCCTTTTGATGAGCATGAGATGGATGAATTTAGAAAACACAACTCTCTGTACCCTCTTTTTACTTTATGTTACTTATATTGAAATAAAGCAAAAATAGTATTTTTCTGTCCGTTTTCTGAATTATCCATGCAATAAAAAATACCCTGAAGATAAAAGTTCTCCAAATGCCTTGAAATTTAAATATGATTTTTTCTGGAATATTTGAGAATATCTGGCACTGAGAACACAGCAGGGGGAGCAAGCATCTGGCCACGAGGGTGGAGGGCGCGCCCTACCCCCTGGGCACGTCCCTTGCCTTGTGGGCCCACGGTGGCTCCCCTCCACTTATCCCAGCTACCGCACACTCCTTCTTCCTCCCACAAACACCACTAACCAGCTCAAACCCGAGTCCAAGCTCATTTTGCTGCCATTTTCGATCTCCTTACTCAAAGCACCTCTCACAAAACTGCTTTGGGGGATTGTTCCTTGGTATGTGACTCCTCCAATCGTCCAATTAGTTTTTGTTCTAGTGCTTTATTCATTGCATATTTTTGCTGCTTAGGTGACCCTGTTCTTGAGTTTGCATGTCAAATTTATGTGGTCAAAAGTAGTTTTGATGCATGATATTGCCTCTAGGCACTTGTATGAGTAGTTGCTATCAATATTGTTGAGTTTGGTTCACTTTTAGTTTGAAGTTACTAAAAATTTCAGAAATTTTCAGAAAAAGATGAAGAGATTCTTGAGGGGCTCATCGAGCCGAAGCTTGAAGGATAATAAAAGTGAGGAGGATAAGAGGCCCAAGTATAATCTCCCTCGCACCGCGGAAGTTTGGCCATGTGAATGGCCTTGTGATAATTTCTTGAGAGCAGCCGGGAATTATGATGATTTCTATGAATTGGCTGAGAATGCAGGCCTCACCGCCTTCCTCCACGACCAACGCGAACAGTATCTCTTACTCACCAATATCTTTGTGCAAAACTTTCATTTCCATGCTAGGAGATCACCACCTACGATGGAATTTTATTTATATGATGAGCATAAGGAGATGTCACTTTATGATTTTTGTCGGGTTTGTTTGATTCCTTTCAAGGGCAGCGTAGAGGAACCACATCGTGACGATGTGGATGGGTTTATTGATACCATTACTGTAGGGGAAACGAGGAAGGTTTTCGACGCACGAATTACTAGCATACACTTTCCTGTTCTACGTTACTTTGCTATATTTGCTAGTAGATGCTTAATTGGGCGCGGAAACTGTGGAAACCTGAGTGCCCCTGATATTGTTATTTTGTGCCATGCCTTATTTCGTGATGATACATTCAACATGGGCACTATTATTGCAAAGCGGTTAAATCTTAACCATACTAAGGGCCCCGTCCTTGGAGGCATCTTCGCCTTGCGCCTCGCTGCACATTTTAACATACCTATTAGGCATTATGAGAAGGAAGAAAAATTGCTGCCTCCTGTTTATTTAGATTATAAGAGTATGGTAGCACATGATTTTATTGTTAAGAATAGGGAAAAGGATCTTAAGTACAAATTAATATTTGGTAAAAATCATCTTGAGATTATTACCTTGCCTGCTCCTTCCTTGTTTGATTTATCTGCAGACAAGTACCTTGTTCCGTTGGAGGCCATTCATGCCTACCGGAACCCTACGGCAGCTACAGAGCCAGAGCCGGAATCACAATTTGATCCTCCACAATAGTCTGATTATCAGTGGGATCCGGAGGTGATTTCCAACCAGTGGCAATCCGAGGCTTCTTCACAGTACGACCCCAACTATTACTTTGGATATCCGCCAGGCCAGCCGTGGCCATAGACCAACTTAGGCCAAAAGCCTAAGCTTTGGGGAGTACGTATTTCTCACCGACATTACATTCATGTTCACACACTCATTGCTAGTTGTCGGTGCTCATACTTTTTCATTGTATCATCCATGCTAGTTTATTTTCCTTTTTATGCTTTCTTCTTGTGTGTTTGATAAACCTTAAGAAAAACAAAAAAAATAGTTGTAGCTTTTAATTAGTTTACTTTCCATGCTTGTAGTAGTAATTAAAAAGAAAACCCAAACAGATTTCTCGTTCTTTTTTTGCTTGTTGGGAGCTTTCCCGTGTAAATAGTTTTATTTCTTTTCTTTCCTTTGGGGTCGAGAGGAGAAGACCATAATGAATTATTGTTGATCTAACAAAGAGTCCATATTACCTTGTCTTCTCTCTTGAATTGAATTCTTGCAGATTCCATCTTAGTCCAATGCACGTGCACTATTATTATTATCCACCCTATTCGGCCGTGCAAGTGAAAGGCGATAATGATGTTTATATGATGAACTTATTGAGATGAGAAAAGCTGGTATGAACTCGACCTCTCTTGTTTTTGTAAATATGATCAGTTCATCGTTCCTGATTCAGCCTATTATGAATAAACATGTTTGCAATGACAATTAGAGATTATAGTTGCTTATGCCATGCTTAATTAGCTAGGAGCTTATAATGGTTTACCTTGCGTGCCAACATGCTATTAAAATGGTTGTGATGTGGTATGATAGGGTGGTATCCTCTTTTGAACGATTCGAGTGGCTTGACTTGGCACATGTTCACGCATGTAGTTGAAACAAAATCAACATAGCCTCTACGATATTTATGTTCATGGTGCATTATATCCTACTCATGCTTGCATTCGGTGTTGATTAATTTTAATGCATGTTCATGACTGTTGTCGCTCTCTAGCTGGTCGCTTCACAGTCTTTTGCTAGCCTTCACTTGTACTAAGCGGGAATACTGCTTGTGCATCCAATTCCATAAACCCCAAAGTTATTCCACATGAGTCCACCATACCTACCTATATACGGTATCTACCTGCCGTTCCAAGTAAATTTGTATGTGCCAAACTCTAAACCTTCAAATAAATATCCTGTTTTGTATGCTTAAATAGCTCATGTATCAACTAGGGCTGTTCGTATCTTCCATGTTAGGTGGGTTATTCTCAAGAGGAGTGGACTTCGCTCCTCACTCACGAGAAAATGGCTGGTCACCGGGATGCCCAGTCCCATGCTTTATGCAAATCAAATCAAAATAACTGCAAACAAAACTCCCCCGGGACTCTTGTTAGTTGGAGGCACTCGTTGTTTCAAGCAAGCCATGGTTTGATGCTTGTTGGTGGAGGGGGAGTATAAACTTTACCATTCTGTTTGTGAACCGCCTATAATGTGTGTAGCATGGAAGATATCGCCATCTCTCAATTGTTATGTTGACAATGAATGTATACCGCTCAAAATATTATTCATCTCTATTTCAAAACCGAGCTCTGGCACCTCTACAGATCCCTGCTTCCCTCTGCGAAGGGCCTATCTATTTACTTTTATGTTGAGTCATCATCCACTTATTAAAAAGCACCAGTTGGAGAGCACCGCTGTCATTTGCATTCATTACTGTTAGTTTACATTGAGTATGACTTGACCGGATCTCTTTTACCATGAATTACAATGTCTAGTCAGTCCTTGATCTTTAAAGGTGCTCTGCATTTATGTTTTGCGGTCTCAGAAAGGGCTAGTGAGATACCATCTTGTTATATCATATCATGATTGTTTTGAGAAAGTGTTGTCATCCGAGATTTATTATTATTGCTTACTAGTTGATTATGCCATTGATATGAGTAAACATGAGACCTAAATGTTATTGTGAATATGGTTAGTTCATAATCTTTGCTGAAAACTTGAATGTTGGCTTCACATATTTACAAAAACAAGAGCAAATAGAGTTTGTAAAAGTTTTTCTTTATCACTTTCAGTTTATCAACTGAATTGCTTGAGGACAAGCAAAAGTTTAAGCTTGGGGGAGTTGATACGTCTCCGTCGTATCTACTTTTACAAACACTTTTGCCCTTGTTTTGGACTCTAAATTGCATGATTTGAATGGAACTAACCCGGACTGATGTTGTTTTCAGCAGAATTGCTATGGTGTTATTTTTGTGCAGAAATAAAAGTTCTCGGAATGACCTGAAAATCAACGGAGCATTATTCTGGAACATATAATGAAGATTGGAAGGAAGTTCCACGTCAGGGGGTGTCCCACCTGTCCACGAGGGTGGGGGGCGCGCCTGCCCCCTGGGCGCGCCCCCTGCCTCGTGGGGCCCCTGACGCTCCACCGACCTCAACCCGGACTCCATATATTCACTTTCGGGGAGAAAAAACCAGAGGAGAAGGATTCATCACATTTTACGATAGAGAGTCGCCACCAAGCCCTAAACTCTCTCGGGAGGGCTGATCTGGAGTCCGTTCGAGGCTCCGGAGAGGGGAATCCGTCGCCATCGTCATCATCAACCTTCCTCCATCACCAATTTCATGATGCTCACCGCCGTGCGTGTGTAATTCCATCGTGGGCTTGTTGGACGGTGATGGGTTGGATGAGATTTATCATGTAATCAAGTTAGTTTTGTTAGGGTTTGATCCCTAGTATCCACTATGTTCTGAGATTGATGTTGCTATGACTTTGCTATGCTTAATGCTTGTCACTAGGGCCCGAGTGCCATGATTTCAGATCTGAACCTATTATGTTTTCATCAATATATGAGAGTTCTAGATCCTATCTTGCAAGTCTATAGTCACCTATTATGTGTTATGATCCGTTAACCCCGAAGTGACAATAATCGGGATACTTACCGGTGATGACTGTAGTTTGAGGAGTTCATGTACTCACTCCGTGTTAATGCCTTGTTCTGGTACTCTATTAAAAGGAGGCCTTAATATCCCTTAGTTTCCGCTAGGACCCCGCTGTCACAGGAGGGTAGGACAAAAGATGTCATGCAAGTTCTTTTCCATAAGCACGTATGACTATATTCGGAATACATGCCTACATTACATTGATGAACTGGAGCTAGTTCTGTGTCAACCTAGGTTGTGAGTGTTGCATGATGAACCGCATCCGGCATAATTCTCCATCACCGATCCATTGCCTACGAGCTTTCCATATATTGTTCTTCGCTTATTTACTTTTCCGTTGCTATTGTTATCATCACTACAAAACACCAAAACATTTACTTTTGCTACCGCTACCTTTTATCACCGTTACCACTACTATCATATTACTTTGCTACTAGACACTTTGCTGCAGAAGTTTCCAGGTGTGGTTGAATTGACAATTCAGCTGCTAATACTTGCGAATATTCTTTGGCTCCCCTTGTGTCGAATCAATAAATTTGGGTTGAATACTCTACCCTCGAAAACTGTTGTGATCCCCTATACTTGTGGGTTATGACATCACACAGTGTGTAGTACTGAAATAAACAAGGCACGAACATGCTTAATACATCAATCGTACAAATCATAGCCGTTGCAAGTGGTATTGGTAAGATTTAGCTGGTCAGGTCTTACCTGTGAAGTCCTGGGGGGGGGGGGTAGTCGCTGGGGCACTTCATCTGGGCCAGAGCCTGCACCATGTCGGCGGCGGCAACGGAGGCTAGGTGTTCCTCCGGGTCAAAACGCATGAGGATGTTTCGCAGGCGCCATTTAAGCAATCAGGCCGGGGCTATGATAGAGATCGGTGGGTTACCTGACCGGATCCGAGCAGAACTGTAGCGACCCGATCCCAATGGACCGAAGTCTCTGTGCTTAAGTGTCATCCCTGGATCGGTATTGCTGACACACACAGTACTCGAGGATTTATAGCAGAGTTCAATCACACACTTATTACATCGAGAGTCTCATAATGAGTACTTATTACAATATTATGGCTGAATGCCATCTAAATAAAATAACTACGGAAGCTTCGAAGATAAATGAGTCCATCCAACTCCACGGCAAAACTGAGTGCATGACAATGACCTATCACACCTTACTCTTCGTCTGAAAATTCTGCAACATGAGACGTTGCAGCCGTGTAGGTCAGCACATGGAATATGCTGGCAAGATCACACTATAGAGAAATGATGAAATAATAGCTATCACTACATGCATATTTGGCTGGTGGAGGCTCTAAGTTTAACATTTGCACAAAGCTAATTTTTCCCTACAACAAAGGAATAGATTTTATTAAACTACCAAGTTTATGCCATTATTGAGAAGGTTCCCCCAACTCATTCCCAAAATTACCATGTAATAATATTAATAACCCAACGAATTCATTAAGTAAAGTGATGAGATCAATCAATGATTCAAATACCAGATACTCAAGATGTCCATAGCCGGGGACACGGCTAATCATGATTAGTTTTTACACTCTGTAGAGGTTTGCGCACTTTTCCCCACAAGACTCGACCACCTCCATGATCGGAAGATCAAGACACAGTCTTTCTGAAGCATTAACTCTTTACTCTAGGTAAACAGTTACACCTACTTTCCCCTACATCTGCTAGCCTACCATTGAAAGAGGTCACACAACTTACTCAACTATGCCAGAGCCCATAATGACTTGTGGCTGCACACGGAAGTTTCTAGCATAAATAATCTTATGATCCCTTTGATCATGGGTGGCATTCCATAGGATGATCACACAGGTACTTCGGGATATCCTAGGACAACACTGGATTCTCCAAGTGTCCGCAACCAATCCACCCAGATATGTAGTAAAATAGCCACCTTAAGTTTCCCTTAGTTAACATTACTCTCGCAACTTTCATGAATCTCACATACCAATCCCCATCTACGAGCATGGCTAAGCAATATGAGCATAATGTATATTCCCGGGGTGAATCAAAGGTAATAGATTCCTACCTCATCAACTAAATAGCAAACCACAATGTTCCCAATCCTACTCATGCAATGTTTGAGGGTTGAAACTAATGCATAAAAATTGGGTAATAAAGGGGTATGATCAAAATGTTACTTGCCTTGCTGACGATTGGTAAACCCTAGAGATTCGTAGTAGCAAGCTTCGCACTCCGGAAAATCTATCATAGATAGACAATAGCATACATAAGCACTCAAGCATAAGATGCAAAGGTAGAAAAAATAATAAAAAGATCTAAACATAAAGTTCAAGTGAAGAGCGTTGATTTGCAGAAAGAACCAATCAAATCGGAGATAAGAAACTCAAGTTACGATCAAAAGAAGTTCAAATTAAAATATGTTTGAAACCAAATTTTAAACTTTCAGAAACATGTTTAAGTTGATTATCCGAACAGAGGGGATCATAGCGAAGAATTTGGCGTTCGTTTCGTTGGATTTGGATAAACGAGCAAAAAGTTGTGAGGGTTTAAAGATCAGGGACTAATCTGTGAAGAAAATAATCACGGATAGGTCCGTGGCCAAAAATCTCTACTACTTAAAAAGAACGTAAGGTTCCCATTTCACCTCTCTTTCGTCTAACCTTCCATATATATGTCCCACTCTTTCCTTATCCTCTTTGATTTTTTCCTCCCATATTTGATTTTTCTCCCATCCATTCAATTGTCTCATGTTTATTATCTTACCAAAATAAACACATATTTTGTTGGCAAGTCATTAAATTCTTACCAAATAAGTGCTTAACAATAAAATGGCAGATAAATCATGGCGATTGCATACAAAGATTTGGTAAGATTTTAGCGTATCAATATAATAATATACGTGGATTCTCAAAAACAACAATACAATAATAGACGTGCAGTCAGGGGCTAATCTACTAGAATGTTTATACTCCCGTTGCAACGCATAGTCAATTGTCTAGTAAACAGAAAAAGAAAAATCTATCGGACGAACGTCCGCTAACAGAGACTAACGAACGAAAACGTTCATTGACAGATCTAAACGAACGAACGTTCGCTAGATAGACCTAACCGAAAACTAAACCGAACGAACCAGAAAAACTGAAAGAAAACCGTGAAATAAACCGATCTAGGGTTTACCATTTTTCCAACGAGAACCGGCAGCGAAACTCTTGCGATCGGCGTGGCGACTCCGGCGGGGCTGCGGTGGTGCGGTGGCGGCTGGCGGCTGCGGGCGAGGCGGCGAAGTGGCGGGGCGACGGCGAGGTGGGTGCGGGGGCGAGAGGCGGCGGCGTTGGGCTACGACGGCTGATGAGAGAGAGAGGGGCGGCGGGGCACGGCTTATAAAGGCCATGGGGCCGGGCGGCTTCCGCGAGGGGGCAGGGCCGGGGTGGAGTCCGGCTCGGCCACAGGTGGCTGGCGGCGACACAATGCGGCGGCGGGAGTCCGCCTCGTGGTCGGGGCGACGCGGGCATGGCTGCAGCCTGCTGGGCCAGCTGGGCTTCGGCCCAATTCGGTCCGAGAGAGATTTTTTTAAAAATTTCCCAAAATATAAAAATAGGAACATTCTAATAAAAATATATATTTTAAAAATTCCAGAAAAAATTCACATAATTCCGTCCTAATATTTGGACTAATTTGAACATTTTTCTGGACCTAACTCCCTAAAATAAAATAAACATTTTTAGTACTAATAAAAATAAATAATCACACAAATAAAATCAAATAAAATATATTTTTATTCATAATTAAATTCCCAATATTTCCATGTTGTTTTTGAAATAATTGGAAAAATAATTTTGAATAAAGCACAATGATCCAATTTGCCAATTTTGAAATTCAAAAATGGATTTTCGTGAGAACCTCCAACTCTCTCATTTGGTCCTTGAGTTGCTTAAGGTTTCTAGGATCAAAATTCCAAATAAAACAAATTAAAAAATACCGAAATTATGGATGCATATGATGATCTAATGAATAACATACAAATTGAAAATTGGGATGTTACGAGAATGTAGATGTGGTTGAAGCTGTGGTTGCGGCGGCGGCGGTTTGAGATGCAGGTAGGGGGAGGCGCGAGGAGGGGGGATACTGAGGGTGGGGATGTGGTTAGAGGAATAAATTCTAAAATCTCGCGCCTAATGAAAATTTCGCTGCGAAACTTGATACTTGGGCGGGGGAAACACACAACGCAGACGAAGCGCGTAAAATACTCATGTGCGAGAAAAAATAAAGTTGACAGATCCCGTCTCCAAAAGAATGTACACGTGTAGTTGATTTTTTCGGTCAATGGTATGCCTGGTTTATTAGGAAACATCGCACAGGTAACTAATTTAGGGATCATTAGTGCAAAAAAACGCAGACGGTATGGCATAGAAACCGTGTGTTTTGTGATCGTCTAATGATTAACGCAAAAAAGCACACATGCTAATCAATGCTCAAAGCCCTCAAAGGATGCTCTTACCGACATTGTACGTAAATACTATAAACTTAAAGTACTACTGGTAATTTTCTCTAATACTACAAACTTAAACAAATTCTCACATGCTGCCATCGGGGCATGCTGGCCAGACGCCGACGTTCTCCTTGCCAGCCTTGTAGGTGGCAGCCCACCGTGCTTCGATCTCCGCCAAGCTCTACTCACCATGGCGTGCGGCCTATTTTTTCTTGTGGCGGTGGGACTCTCTTTTCTTCACTGCTTTCTGCATTTTCCGCTCCTTCTATGAGGCTTTGGCCGCCTCTAGATCCACCACCCATTCAACCATGATAGCCTCAAAGTCCGCCCATGTAACTGTCTGGCCGCCGGCGGCGATGAACTTGGCGCGGCGAGATTCCATTGCTTATAATGTGTGCGGTCGCGGGCGGTGAGGAACATGGCGCGGCGGGATGCCGTCGCTTCCTTACCAGTTACTGTGCGTCGCGGTGCCATGGACGACGCCTGGAGAGACCTTTGGGACGGAGGGGCCGGGCAGCCGTACAGTGCAGTGGTATTCAAGAGCTCAGCGACAAATGATAACAGAAATTTGGCTTCCCTTACAATTTTTCTCGTTCTTTATGGCACATGGTTCATCTCCGTCGCTTCCGGAAACAGTGTGCGCTGAGCCTATTGTGCGTTGAGTTATGATTGGCCGGAACCCCAGCCACGCGGATTGTGCGTGTGCATCGCAGGATGTTATTGGGGAACGCAGTAATTTCAAAAAAATTCCTACGCACACGCAAGATCCATCTAGGTGAAGCATAGCAACGAGAGGATGAGTGTTGTCCACGTACCCTCGTAGACCTTGAGCGGAAGAGTTATGACAACGCGGTTGATGTAGTCGTACGTCTTCACGATCCAACCGATCCTAGCACCGAAGGTACGGCACCTCCGCGATATGCACACGTTCAGCTCAGTGACGTCCCGCGAACTCTAGATCCAACTGAGTGTCGAGGGAAAGTTTCATCTGCACGACGGCGTGATGACGGTGATGATGAAGTTACCGACGCAGGGCTTCGCCTAAGCACTACAACGATATGACCGAGGTGGAAATTTGTGGAGGGGGGCACCCCACACGGCTAAGAGATCAACTTGTGTGCCTATGGGGTGCCCCCTTCCCCGTATACAAAGGATTGGAGGAGGGGGAGGGCCGGCCCCTCTATGGCGCGCCCAAGGGGAGTCCTACTCCCACCGGGAGTAGGATTCCCCCTTTCCCTAGTTGGATTAGGAGAGGAAGGAAGGGGGAGAGAAGGGGAAGGAAAGGGGGGGGGGCGGCCCCCCACCCAATTCGGATTGGGCTTGGGGGGGGCCTCCTAGGCTCCCTTATCCTCTCTCCCATTATGGCCCAATAAGGCCCATATACTTCCCGGGGGGTTTCGGTAACCTCCTGGTACTCCAGTATATGCCCGAACTCACCCGGAACCATTCTGATGTCCAAACATAGGCTTCCAATATATCGATATTTATGTCTCGACCATTCCGAGACTCCTCGTCATGTCCGTGATCATATTCGGGACTCCGAACTACCTTCGTTACATCAAAACACATAAACTCATAATACCGATCGTCACCGAACGTTAAGCGTGCGGACCCTACGGGTTCGAGAACTATGTAGAGATGACCGAGACTCATCTCCGATCAATAACCAATAGCGGAACCTGGATGCTCATATTGGTTCCTACATATTCTACGAAGATTTTTATCGGTTAAACTGCATAACAACATACATTGTTCCTTTTGTCATTGGTATGTTACTTGCCTAAGATTCGATCGTCGGTATCTCAATACCTTGTTCAATCTCGTTACCGGCAAGTCTCTTTACTCGTTCCGTAATGCAACATCCTGTAACTAAATCATTAGTCACTTTTCTTGCAAGGCTTATAGTGATGTGCATTACCGAGAGGGCCCAGAGATACCTCTCCGATACACGGAGTGACAAATCCTAATCTCGAACTATGCAAACTCAACAAACACCATCGGAGACACCTGTAGAGCATATTTATAGTCACCCAGTTACGTTGTGACGTTTGATAGCACACTAAGTGTTGCTCTGGTATTCGGGAGTTGTATAATCTCATAGTCATAGGAACATGTATAAGTTATGGAGAAAGCAATAGCAGTAAACTAAACGATCAAAGTGCTAAGCTAATGGATGGGTCAAGTCAATCACATCATTCTCTAATGATGTGATCCCGATCGTCAAATGACAACTCTTTGTCCATGGCTAGGAAACTTAACCATCTTTGATTAACGAGCTAGTCAAGTAGAGGCATACTAGTGACACTCTGTTTGTCTATGTATTCACACATGTACTAAGTTTCCGGTTAATACAATTCTAGCATGAATAATAAACATTTATCATGATATAAGGAAATATAAATAACAACTTTATTATTGCCTCTAGGGCATATTTCCTCCAGCCTCCCACATTGTAATGATTCTAACACCCATGGAGTCCTGGTGCTGATCATGTTTTGCTCGTGAGAGAGGATTAGTCAATGGGTCTACAACATTAAGATCCGTATGTATCTTACAAATCTCTATGTCTCCCTCCTTGACTCTATCGCGGATGGAATTGAAGCGTCTCTTGATGTGCTTGGTTCTCTTGTGAAATCTGGATTCCTTTGCCAAGGCAATTGCGCCAGTATTGTCGCAAAATATTTTCGTTGGACCTGATGCACTAGGTATTACACCTAGATCGGATATGAACTCCTTCATCTAGACTCCTTCATTTGCTGCTTCAAAGCAGCTATGTACTCCGCTTCACACGTACATCCCGCCACGACGCTCCGCTTGGAACTGCACCAACTCACAACTCCACCATTCAATAAAAGTACGTATCTGGTTTGTGACTTAGAGTCATACGGATCAGTGTCAAAGCTTGCATCAACGTAACCGTTTACGATGAGCTCTTTCTCACCTCTATATACGAGAAACATATCCTTAGTCCTTTTCAGGTATTTCTGGATGTTCTTGACCGCTGTTCAGTGATCCACTCCTGGATTACTTTGGTACTGCTACCTCTTGAGCATGCATTGGTTTTCCCTTGAAGAGGAAAGGGTGATGCAGCAAAGCAGCGTAAATATTTCCCTCAGTTTTTGAGAACCAAGGTATCAATCCAGTAGGAGACCACGCGCGAGTCACCTCGTACCTACACAAACAAATAAGAACCTCGCAACCAACGCGATAAAGGGGTTGTCAATCCCTTCACGGCCACTTGCAAGAGTGAGATCTGATAGAGATAATAATAATAAGATAAATATGTTTGGTATTTTTATGATATAAATTGAAAGTAAAGATTGCAAAATAAAATAGATTAGAAACTTGTATGATGGAAAATGGACCCGGGGGCAATAGGTTTCACTAGTGGCTTCTCTCAAGATAGCATAAGTATTACGGTGGGTGAACAAATTACTGTCGAGCAATTGATAGAATTGAGCATAGTTATGAGAATATCTAGGTATGATCATGTATATAGGCATCACGTCCGTGACAAGTAGATCGACTCCTGCGTGCATCTACTACTATTACTCCACACATCGACCGCTATCCAGCATGCATCTAGAGTATTAAGTTCATAAGAACGGAGTAACGCTTTAAGCAAGATGACATGATGTAGAGGGATAAACTCATGCAATATGATATAAAACCCATCTTTTTATCCTCAATGGCAACAATACAATACGTGTCATTTCCCCTACTGTCACTGGGATCGAGCATCGCAAGATTGAACCCAAAGCTAAGCACTTTTCCCATTGCAAGAAAGATCAATCTAGTAGGCCAAAACAAACTGATAATTCAAAGATACTTGCAAAGATAACCAATCATACATAAAATAATTCAGAGAAGATTCAAATATTGTTCATATATAATCTTGATCATAAACCGACAATTCATCGGATCTCGACAAACACACCGCAAAAGAAGATTACATCGAATAGATCTCAAGAGAATTGAGGAGAACTTTGTATTGAGATCCAAAGAGAGAGAAGAAGCCATCTAGCTAATAACTATGGACCCGAAGGTCTGAGGTAAACTACCCACACATCATCGGAGAGGCTATGGTGTTCATGTAGAAGCCCTCCGTGATCAATGCCCCCTCCGGCGGAGCACCGGAAAAGGCCCCAAGATGGGATATCACGAGTACAGAAGGTTGCGGTGGTGGAATTAGGTTTTCGTGGTGCCCTCTGATGTTTTCAGGGTACGTAGGTATATATAGGAGGAAGAAGTAGGTCGGTGGAGCCACGAGGGGCCCACGAGGGTGGAGGGCGCACCTAGGGGGGTAGGCGCGCCCCCTGCCTCGTGGCTTCCTCGTTGGTTGCTTGACGTCCACTCCAAGTCCTCTCGATCATGTTTGTTCCAAAAATCATGCTCCCGAAGGTTTCATTCCATTTGGACTCCGTTTGCTATTCTTTTTCTGCGAAACACTGAAATAGGCAAAAAACAACAATTTGGGGTGGGCCTCCGGTTAATAGGTTAGTCCCAAAAATAATATAAAAGTGTATAAATAAGCCCATTAAACATCCAAAACAGAATATATAATAGCATGGAACAATCAAAAATTATAGATATGTTGGAGACATATCAAGCATCCCCAAGCTTAATTCCTGCTCGTCCTCGAGTAGGTAAATGATAAAATCAGAATTTTTGATGTGGAATGCTTCGTAACATATTTCTCAATGTAATTTTCTTTTTATTGTGGCATGAATGTTCAGATCCGAAATATTCAAGATAAAAGTTTAATATTGACATAAAAATAATAATACTTCAAGCATACTAACTAAGCAATCATGTCTTCTCAAAATAACATGGCCAAAGAAAGTTATCCCTACAAAATCATATAGTCTGGCTATGCTCTATCTTCATCACACAAAATATTAAATCATGCACAACCCCGATGACAAGCCAAGCAATTATTTCATACTTTTTATGTTCTCTAACCTTTTCAACTTTCACGCAATACATGAGTGTGAGCCATGGACATAACACTATAGGTGGAATAGAATGGTGGTTGTGGAGAAAAAAAGAGAAGATAGTCTCACATTAACTAGGCGTATCAACGGGCTATGGAGATGCCCATCAATAGATATCAATGTGAGTGAGTAGGGATTGCCATGCAACGGATGCACTAGAGCAATAAGTGTATGAAAGCTCAACAAAAGAAACTAAGTGGGTGTGCATCCAACTTGCTTGCTCACGAAGACCTAGGGCAATTTGAGGAAGCCCATCATTGGAATATACAAGCCAAGTTCTATAATGTAAAATTCCCACTAGTTTACGAAAGTGACAACATATGAGACTCTCTATCATGAAGATCATGGTGCTACTTTGAAGCACAAGTGTGGAAAAAGGATAGTAACATTGTCCCTTCTTTTTTGGGGGCCTTCTTTTTTTTGGCCTCTTTTCCTTTTTTTAATTTTTCGTCCGGAGTCTCATCCCGACTTGTGGGGGAATCATAGTCTCCATCATCCTTTCCTCACTGGGACAATGCTCTAATAATGATGATCATCACACTTCTTTTTACCTACAACTCAAGAATTACAACTCAATACTTAGAACAAAATATGACTCTATGTGAATGCCTCCGGCGGTCTACCGGGATATGCAATGAATCAAGAGTGACATGTATGAAAAAATTATGAACGGTGGCTTTGCCACAAATACGATGTCAACTACATGATCATGCATGGCAATATGACAATGATGAAGCGTGTCATAACAAACGAAACGGTGGAAAGTTGCATGGAAATATATCTCGGAATGGCTATGGAAATGCCATAATAGGTAGGTATGGTGGCTGTTTTGAGGAAGGTATATGGTGGGTGTATGATACCGGCGAAAAGTGCACGGTAGTAGAGAGGCTAGCAAATGTGGAAGGGTGAGAGTGCGTATAATCCATGGACTCAACATTAGTCATAAAGAACTCACATACTTATTGCAAAAATCTATTAGTTATCGAAACAAAGTACTATGCGCATGCTCCTAGGGGGATAGATTGGTAGGAAAAGACCATCGCTCGTCCCCTACCGCCACTCATAAGGAAGAAAATCAATAAATAAATCATGCTCCGACTTCATCACATAACGTTTCACCATGCGTGCATTCTACGGGAATCACAAACTTCAACACAAGTATTTCTCAAATTCACAACTACTCAACTAGCATGACTCTAATATCACCATCTCCATATCTCAAAACAATTATCAAGTATCAAACTTCTCATAGCATTCAATGCACTTATATGAAATTTTTTATTATGCCTAAAAGAAAATTACGATGTTGTTCTAAAGTACTCTCAAAATAATATAAGTGAAGCATGAGAGATCAATTATTTCTATAAAATAAAACCACCACCATGCTCTAAAAGATATAAGTGAAGCACTAGAGCAAAAACTATATAGCTCAAAAGATATAAGTGAAGCACATAGAGTATTCTAATAAATTCTGATTCATGTGTGTCTCTCTCAAAAGGTGTGTACAGCAAGGATGCTTGTGGTAAACTAAAAATCAAAGACTCAAATCATACAAGACGCTCCAAGCAAAACACATATCATGTGGTGAATAAAAATATAGCTCCAAGTAAAGTTACCGATGAACGAAGACAAAAGAGGGGATGCCTTCCGGGGCATCCCCAAGCTTAGGCTTTTTGGTGTCCTTGGATCTTACCTTGGGGTGCCTTGGGCATCCCCAAGCTTAGGCTCTTGCCACTCCTTGTTCCATAATCCATCAAATCTTTACCCAAAACTTGAAAACTTCACAACACAAAACTTAACAGAAAATCTCGTGAGTTCCGTTAGCGAAAGAAAAGAAAACACCACTTCAAGGTACTACAATGAACTCATTCTTTATTTATATTGGTGTTAAACCTACTGTATTCCAAATTTTCCATGGTTTATAAACTCCATTACTAGCCATAGATTCATCAAAATAAGCAAACAACACACGAAAGATAGAATCTGTCAAAAACAGAATAGTCTGTAGTAATCTGTATCAACCGCATACTTCTGGAACCCCAAAAATTCTAAAATAAATTGCTGGTCATGAGGAATTTATCTATTAATCATCTGCAAAAAGAATTAACTAAATAGCACTCTCCAATAAAAATGTTAGCAATTCTCGCGAGCTCTAAAGTTTCTGTTTTTTACAGCAAGATCAAAAAGACTTTCCCCAAGTCTTCCCAAGTCCCAACGGTTCTACTTGGCACAAACACTAATTAAACACAAAAAACACAACCAAAACAGAGGCTAGATAAATTATTTATTACTAAACAGGAACATAAAGCAAGGAATAAAAATAAAATTGGGTTGCCTCCCAACAAGCGCTATCGTTTAACGCCCCTAGCTAGGCATCAAAGCGAGGATAGATCTAGGTATTGCCATGATAATGATAAGGTAAATCGCGAAAACTCATCTCATACTCCCTACGTTCAGCAGCAAGCTTTCTTTGTGGCAAGCAAAAGTAATCAAAAGGGCTAAATTTAATGGGATAAAAGTTCCCAAGATCAAGCTCGGGAGGTATTGGTTCCTCCTTTGGCCCCTCATATTGCACAACCAATTCATCATTATAAGCATTCTTTTGGCAAAAAGTCATGAGTCTTTGTTCAAGGGAAAAACCCAACCCATTATTCTAGATAGCAAAATTATTATTGAATTTAGAGATCCTATCAACAAGAACATCGGTAGGAACCTTTTTTTCTAAGATTTTCATTAAAAGCAACATGATCTAAGGATCATAAACGCATAATGTCTTCTTGATAAAAATGATTGCTTCTATGGGAGGACGACCGGCATCCACCCTATAATGCGCAAAAATTTCATTGGCCTCTTTTATTATAAATCTGAACTCATGAGCTAAAAAGATAGTCGTTGCTCGCTTAATAGAAGAATGCTCAACATTAGAAAATTCTAGGAAAATCCTTCGTATGGAAGGATGCATATGCAAAAATTGTCTTTCAAGTTCAACTATGAGCAAAGATATAGCATCGTGGGAAAAGCACCGGCACAAGTAAAGAAATCTTGAATAACTCCCTTCCCAATAATATTACCGCTACCAATTCGAAACATTTTAGTGTGTAAAATAGTAGGATTTTCAAGAGGATCATCAATAGCATCAAAGTTTTCCATATTATTATCCTTACCAATGATAACCTCCCCAGTTTCAGACATGAAGGCAACAAATTGCAAAAATAATGAGCACATAGAAGACAGGAAGGAAAAAGAGGCGAACGGGAAAGAGGGTGAATAAAACGGCAAGGGTGAAGTGGGGGAGAGGAAAACGAGAGACAACTGGCAAATAATGTAATGCGAAGGATAAGAGTTGTGATGGGTACTTGGTATGTCTTGACTTGCCGTAGATCTCCCCAGCAACGGCGCCGGAAATCCTTCTTGCTACCTCTTGAGCATGCGTTGGTTTTTCCTTGAAGAGGAAAGGGTGATGCAGCAAAGCAGCGTAAGTATTTCCCTCATTTTTTGAGAACCAAGGTATCAATCCAGTAGGAGACCACGCGCGAGTCACCTCGTACCTACACAAACAAATAAGAACCTCGCAACCAACGCGATAAAGGGGTTGTCAAACCCTTCACGGCCACTTGCAAGAGTGAGATCTGATAGAGATAATAATAATAAGATAAATATTTTTGGTATTTTTATGATATAAATTGAAAGTAAAGATTGCAAAATAAAATAGTTTAGAAACTTGTATGATGGAAATAGACCCGGGGGCCATAGGTTTCACTAGTGGCTTCTCTCAAGATAGCATAAGTATTACGGTGGGTGAACAAATTACTGTCGAGGAATTGATAGAATTGAGTATAGTTATGAGAATATCTAGGTATGATCATGTATATAGGCATCACGTCCATGACAAGTAGACCGACTCCTGCCTGCATCTACTACTATTACTCCACACATCGACTGCTATCCAGCATGCATCTAGAGTATTAAGTTCATAAGAACGGAGTAACTCTTTAAGCAAGATGACATGATGTAGAGGGATAAACTCATGCAATATGATATAAAAGACATCTTTTTATCCTCGATGGCAACAATACAATACATGTCGTTTCCCCTACTGTCACTGGGATCGAGCATCGCAAGATTGAACCCAAAGCTAAGCACTTCTCCCATTGCAAGAAAGATCAATCTAGTAGGCCAAACCAAACTGATAATTCAAAGAGACTTGCAAAGATAACCAATCATACATAAAATAATTCAGAGAAGATTCAAATATTGTTCATATATAATCTTGATCATAAACCCAAAATTCATCGGATCTCGACAAACACACTGCAAAAGAAGATTACATCGAATAGATCTCAAGAGAATCGAGGAGAACTTTGTATTGAGATCCAAAGAGAGAGAAGAAGCCATCTAGCTAATAACTATGGACCCGAAGGTCTGAGGTAAACTACTCACACATCATCGGAGAGGCTATGGTCTTGATGTAGAAGCCCTCCGTGATCAATGCCCCCTCCGGCAGAGCGCCGGAAAAGGCCCCAAGATGGGATCTCACGGGTACAGAAGGTTGCGGTGGTGGAATTAGGTTTCGTGGTGCCCTCTGATGTTTTCAGGGTACGTAGGTATATATAGGAGGAAGAAGTAGGTCGGTGGAGCCACGAGGGGCCCACGAGTGTGGAGGGCGCGCCCAGGGGGGTAGGCGCGCCCCCTACCTCGTGGCTTCCTCGTTGGTTGCTTGACGTCCACTCCAAGTCCTCTGGATCACGTTTGTTCCAAAAATCACGCTCTCGAAGGTTTCATTCAGTTTGGACTCCGTTTGATATTCTTTTTCTGCGAAACACTGAAATAGGCAAAAAAACAACAATTTGGGCTGGGCCTCCGGTTAATAGGTTAGTCCCCAAAATAATATAAAAGCGTATAAATAAGCCCATTAAACATCCAAAACAGAATATATAATAGCATGGAACAATCAAAAATTATAGATACGTTGGAGACGTATCAGGTACATCCCTGCTAAACTAATAGCAAGGCACACATCAGCTCTGGTACACATCATTGCATACATGATAGAACCTATGTATGAAGCATAGGGAATGACTTTCATTTTCTCTCTATCTTCTACAGTGGTCGGGCATTAAGTCTGACTCAACTTCACACCTTGTAACACAGGCAGGAACCCTTTCTTTGCTTGATCCATTTTGAACTTCTTCAAAACTTTATCAAGGTATGTGCTTTGTGAAAGTCCACTTAAGCGTATTGATCTATCTATATAGATCTTGATGCCCAATATATAAGCAACTTCACTAAGGTCTTTCATTGAAAAATTCTTAGTCAAGTATCCTTTTATGCTATTCAGAAATTCAGTATCATTTCTGATCAGCAATATGTCATCCACATATAATATCAGAAATGCTATAGAGCCCCCACTCACTTTCTTGTAAATACAGGCTTCTCCAAAAGTCTGTATAAAACCATATGCTTTGATCACACTATCAAAGCGTGTATTCCAACTCCGGGAGGCTTGCACCAGTCCATAAATGGATCGCTGGAGCTTGCACACTTTGTTAGCACCTTTTGGATCGACAAAACCTTCTGGTTGCATCATATACAACTCTTCTTTAAGATATCCATTAAGGAATGCAGTTTCGACATCCATTTGCCAAATTTCATAATCATAAAATGCGGCAATTGCTAACATGATTTAGACAGACTTAAGCATCGCTACGGGTGAGAAGTGAAGGAAATATGCCCTAGAGGCAATAATAAAGTTATTATTTATTTCCTTATATCATGATAAAAGTTTATTATTCATGCTAGAAATTGTATTAACCGGAAACATAATACATGTGTGAATACATAGACAAACAGAGTGTCACTAGTATGCCTCTACTTGACTAGCTCGTTAATCAAAGATGGTTATGTTTCCTAACCATGGACAAAGAGTCGTCATTTGATTAACGGGATCACATCATTAGTTGAATGATCTGATTGACATGACCCATTCCATTAGCTTAGCACCCGATCGTTTAGTATGTTGCTATTGCTTTCTTCATGACTTATACATGTTCCTATGACTATGAGATTATGCAACTCCCGTTTGCCGGAGGAACACTTTGTGTGCTACCAAACGTCACAACGTAACTGGGTGATTATAAAGGAGCTCTACAGGTGTCTCCAAAGGTACATGTTGGGTTGGCGTATTTCGAGATTAGGATTTGTCACTCCGATTGTTGGAGAGGTATCTCTGGGCCCTCTCGGTAATGCACATCACTTAAGCCTTGCAAGCATTGCAACTAATGAGTTAGTTGCGGGATGATGTATTACGGAACGAGTAAAGAGACTTGCCAGTAACGAGATTGAACTAGGTATGGGATACCGACGATCGAATCTCGGGCAAGTAACATACCGATAACAAAGGGAACAACGTATGTTGTTACGCGGTCTGACCGATAAAAGATCTTCGTAGAATATGTAGGAGCCAATATGAGCATCCAGGTTCCGCTATTGGTTATTGACCGGAGACGTGTCTCGGTCATGTCTACATTGTTCTCGAACCCGTAGGGTCCGCACGCTTAAGGTTATGATGATAGTTATATTATGAGTTTATGCATTTTGATGTACCGAAGGTTGTTCGGAGTCTCGGTTGTGATCACGGACATGAAGAGGAGTCTCGAAATGGTCGAGACATAAAGATTGATATATTGGAAGCCTATGTTTGGATATCGAAAGTGTTCCAGGTGAAATCGGGATTTTACCGGAGTACCGGGAGGTTACCGGAACCCCCCGGGAAGTATATGGGCCTTAGTGGAAGAGAGGAGAGGTGGCCAGAGATGGGCCGCGCGCCCCTTCCCCCTCTTGGTCCGAATAGGACAAGGAGAGGGGGCCGGCCCCCCTTCCTCCTCTCCCTCCTCTTTTCCCCCCTCCGCGAATCCTATTCCAACTAGGAAAGGGGGGGAGTCCTACTCCCGGAAGGAGTAGGACTCCTCCTGGCGCGCCACCTCTTGGCCGGCCAGCCCCCCCTTTGAGCCTTTATATACGAAGGCACGGGGCACCCCTAGAGACACAAGTTGATCCACGTGATCATATTCTTAGCCGTGTGCGGTGCCCCCTTCCACCATAGTCCTCGATAATATTGTAGCGGTGCTTAGGCGAAGCCCTGCGACAGTAGAATATCAAGATCGTCACCACGCCGTCGTGCTGACGGAACTCTTCCCCGACACTTTGCTGGATCGGAGTTCGGGGATCGTCATCGAGCTGAACGTGTGCTAGAACTCGGAGGTGCCGTAGTTTCGGTGATTGATCGGTCGGGCCGTGGAGACGTACGACTACATCAACCAAGTTAACGCTTCCGTTGTCGATCTACAAGGGTACGTAGATCACACTCTCCCCTCTCGTTGCTATGCATTATCATGATCTTGCGTGTGCGTAGGAAATTTTTTGAAATTACTACGAAACCCAACAGTGGCATCCGAGCCTAGGTTTTATGTGTTGATGTTATATGCACGAGTAGAACACAAGTGAGTTGTGGGCGATATAAGTCATACTGCTTACCAGCATGTCATACTTTGGTTCGGCGGTATTGTTTGACGAAGCGGCCCGGACCGACATTACGCGTACGCTTACGCGAGACCGGTTCTCCCGACGTGCTTTGCACAAAGGTGGCTAGCGGGTGACAGTTTCTCCAACTTTAGTTGAACCGAGTGTGGCTATGCCCGGTCCTTGCGAAGGTTAAAACAACACCAACTTAACAAACTATCGTTGTGGTTTTGATGCCTCGGTAAGATTGGTTCTTGCTTAAGCCCATAGCAGCCACGTAAAACTTGCAACAACAAAGTAGAGGACGTCTAACTTGTTTTTGCAGGGCATGTTGTGATGTGATATGGTCAAGACATGATGCTAAATTTTATTGTATGAGATGATCATGTTTTGTAACCGAGTTATCGGCAACTGGCAGGAGCCATATGGTTTTCGCTTTATTGTATGCAATGCAATCGCGCTGTAATGCTTTACTTTATCACTAAGCGGTAGCGATAGTCGTGGAAGCATGAGATTGGCGAGACGACAATGATGCTACGATGGAGATCAAGGTGTCGCGCCGGTGACGATGGTGATCACGACGGTGCTTCGAGGATGGAGATCAAAAGCACAAGATGATGATGGCCATATCATATCACTTATATTGATTGCATGTGATGTTTATCTTTTATGCATCTTATCTTACTTTGATTGACGGTAGCATTATAAGATGATCTCTCACGAATTATCAAGAAGTGTTCTCCCTGAGTATGCACCATTGCGAAAGTTCTTCGTGCTGAGACACCACGTGATGATCGGGTGTGATAGGCTCTACGTTCAAATACAACGGGTGCAAAACAGTTGCACACGCGGAATACTCAGGTTATACTTGACGAGCCAAGCATATACAAATATGGCCTCGGAACACGGAGACCGAAAGGTCGAGCGTGAATCATATAGTAGATATGATCAACATAGCGATGTTCACCAATGAAACTACTCCATCTCACGTGATGATCGGACATGGTTTAGTTGATTTGGATCACGTAATCACTTAGAGGATTAGAGGGATGTCTATCTAAGTGGGAGTTCTTAAGTAATATGATTAAATTGAACTTAAATTTATCATGAACTTAGTCCTGGTAGTATTTTGCAAATTATGTTATAGATCAATAGCTCGCGTTGTTGCTTCCCTGTGTTTATTTTGATATGTTCCTAGAGAAAATTGTGTTGAAAGATGTTAGTAGCAATGATGCGAATTGGATCCGTGATCTGAGGTTTATCCTCATTGCTGCACAAAAGAATTATGTCCTTGATGCACCGCTAGGTGACAGGCCTATTGCAGGAGAAGATACAGACGTTATGAACGTTTGGCTAGCTCAATATGATGACTACTTGATAGTTTAGTGCACCATACTTAAATGGCTTAGAATCGGGACTTCAAAGACGTTTTGAACGTCATGGACCATATGAGATGTTCCAGGAGTTGAAGTTAATATTTCAAGCAAATACCCGAGTTGAGAGATATGAAGTCTCCAACAAGTTCTATAGCTAAAAGATGGAGGAGAATCGCTCAACTAGTGAGCATGTGCTCAGATTGTCTGGGTACTATAATCGCTTGAATCAAGTGGGAGTTAATCTTCCAGATAAGATAGTAATTGACAGAATTCTCTAGTCACCATCACCAAGTGGGAGTCCTAGTCCCGGAAGGAGTAGGACTCCTCCTGGCGCGCCACCTCTTGGCCGGCCAGCCCCCCCCCCTTTGAACCTTTATATACGGAGGCACGGGGCACCCCTAGAGACACAAGTTGATCCACGTGATCATATTCTTAGCCGTGTGCGGTGCCCCCTTCCACCATAGTCCTCGATAATATTGTAGCGGTGCTTAGGCGAAGCCCTGCGACAGTAGAACATCAAGATCGTCACCACGTCGTCGTGCTGACGGAACTCTTCCCCGACACTTTGCTGGATCGAAGTCCGGGGTTCATCATCGAGCTGAACGTGTGCTAGAACTCGGAGGTGCCGTAGTTTCGGTGCTTGATCGGTCGGGCCGTGGAGACGTACGACTACATCAACCAAGTTAACGCTTCCGTTGTCGATCTACAAGGGTACGTAGATCACACTCTCCCCTCTCGTTGCTATGCATCACCATGATCTTGCGTGTGTGTAGGAATTTTTTTTGAAATTACTACGAAACCCAACAAGAAGGTCTTATCATAGTCAACTACTTGAACTTGTCGAAAACCTTTTGCAACAAGTCAAGCTTTGTAGATAGTAGCATTACCGTCAGCGTCATTTTTCTTCTTGAAGATCTATTTATTCTCTATGGCTTGCCGATCATCGGGCAAGTCAACCAAAGTCCACACTTTGTTCTCATACATGGATCCCATCTCGGATTTCATGGCCTCAAGCCATTTTGCGAAATCTGGGCTCATCATCGCTTCCTCATAGTTCGTAGGTTCGTCATGGTCAAGTAACATGACCTTCAGAACAGGATTACCGTATCACTCTGCTGCGGATCTTACTCTGGTTGACCTACGAGGTTCAGTAGTAACTTGATCGGAAGTTTCATGATCATCATCATTAGCTTCCTCACTTACTGGTGTAGGAATCACTGGAACTGTTGGAGATATTACTACTAGGTATAAACCGGCCATGAGGAGCTGGGTTATCCCCACAATGAATTAGTCATGTTTGAAGCCCATGAAGACAAGAAGTATGGCGCTTTACGGAGGAGATTTAACATGAAGGCCCAGGGCCCAAAGGCGGATTAGAGCCCATAGACATAAACTGTCATATGATATGTAACTTATGTTGTAAGGCAAGGAAAGGTAGAAACCGAGCCGGGCACGTTTATGAACCAGCCTCGGGATTCTGTAAATCGCCGGGCGTCAACCTGTGTATATAATGGGACGACCCGGCGGCGGTTTAGGGACAACAAACAATAACTTGAGAGCCAGGCAACGCGGATTTGCTCCCTGGTCATCGAAACCCTAGCAATTCCATCATAACTGAATGTAGGCTTTTACCTTCATCGTAAGGGGCTGAACCAATATAATCCCTTGCATCCCTTGTCCGCTTTAACTCCTTTAAACTAACCCGTCGCGATGGCTCCACGACTAAGTTCTTTCACTAGGACATCTGCCGTGATAATTCCATAACAGTTGGCGCCCATCGTGGGGCCTGCGCACGATGGTGTTGAGTTCTTGGAGGGATTTTTCCTAGGGATCGTGGAGTTCGCAATATTCTGGATAAAGAAGAACCGGTACGAGACGATCACGCATGACTTACTTTTGATCTGGGAGTACAAGATTCGAGATCAAGTGAAAATTAGGGTTGTGTCTATGCGCCAGCGCACACGACCAGATGATCCACTAAAGCCGGATTAATTTCCGCTGCCGCTGCAAGTCAAAGTTTTGCGTCTAAAGTCAATCGACGCGAGGTACAAATCGCCGAGACCGATAGGAGTTTTCACGCTGAGACCAACGTACTACAACAATTCACCATAACCGTTGGGGATCTCCGCTGCAGTTTAGCGGCCGAGTCCTATTACTATTGTGTCAGGCAACTGTGCGATCTGCCTTCATCAAATACAATTGGATATCATATTTGGAAGTGGAACGACTACAGTGGTTTCATTAATTAGCGTGGAGAGACCCATACTGGGAAAAGCTACTTCTAAAAAATTAGCACAAGAGAGCAGATCAGTGGACGATTGAATCTGGTGGCCAAAGTTGATGCGACCCGGAAGCGGATTGGGACATGAGACTCGGTCTTCACCATCGAGCCGGCCTCGTTTCACTGACCTCCATCCGGCCGGATCACCCTTCCGCCGCAGGCGCACGGCCTCACCTCGCCACCTCCCATCCGAGTCACCGTTGCACCTCGCCTCCCCTGAGTAGCCGTCACCGACGAGCCTCCGCATGGCTCATATCAAACCATCATGTGAGAACACCAAGGTTTTTTTTCCAAAACAACAGCGATTTGAAAACAGATACAGTCTGCGGATTCGGTTTCCATCATCCGCTGGCTCGCCTCGCTGTTTCCTTCGCCGTGGCCCACCTCGCGCCGGCTGTACTGCGGCCGAGTTAGCACGGCTTCGCCCTGAGCCGCCTTGGCTTTCGTCATGGCCGCGAGTCGCCAGCTGGACTCAACCCGCCGCCTGGCCAGGTGGCCTCACTTCCGCCTCTACAGTGGTTTTACCAAGCCGCCTCCAGAGGAGCTCACCCCCGTGGCCCTGTATCGCCGATCCACAGGCTAGCCACAGTTGTTGACCTGTGTCCTGAGCCGGCCCTGAGGCGCCACCGAGGCCCTGGCCTTGCCTCCGCTATTGATTCCTCCGCCGACCGGCCCGTGGGCAGCCGTCTACCTGAGCCTCCACTGCAGCCTCTCCCCATCGGCGTCGTCTCCACTATATCGACCCGCAGCCGCGCCTCAGAGCCACCTGCGTGTCGCCTTCGGATTGTGCCAACCACGCCTCGACCGCCGCTGCTGCGGCCCCGCTCTTCCCGCGGCTTGCGTCGGCCGATGAGTGGCACCAACGCGTGGAGCTTCGGCAGCAGCTTTTGGAGCGCGTCCATGAGCCATGGCGGAGATAGCAGTGGGAGGCGAGAGCTGCGGGACGAGAATAATTGATGGGGATAGAGACGAAGATAAGTATGCCATGGAAATAGCGCTGGAAGGAGTGGTTCACACTGGAGCTAAGAAGATAAGGCTCCATGGACGCGTGTCATCTAGAGCCAGCGATTGTCAGGAGATAAAATCATCCGGTCAAAACAGAGAGTTTTTCCTTAAAAGAATACAAAAAAGGAGAGCCAATCTATCGATCCAAAAAAGGAAAAAAGGAAAGGAGTCTGGCCATGCGAGTGCTAGGCGCTTGATCAGAAGAAACCCCCTGGAGTCACGCACAGATTGATGGCATCCAGTAAAAAATCACAAGCTACGGCGTGAAGGAAGACCCGGATGTGGATTCAGAGCTGCTGCTCTGTGCAACGAGCCGCTTCCAAACTGCTGCACCTTCTGCTGTTGCACTCCCATTGCTGCGGCCTTGCCTCACCTCGAGTTGCTGGCCTTGGTGTTGAGCCGCCGTCGTCGAATAGTTCCGGCCTCACCTCCGACGTCATGCGCCTCTTCCGCCTATATGGATTGACTATCGTACAGGCGAATTAGGTGAAATCCATCTAAGACTATTTTTGAAATATATTGGTTTTTATCAAAGAACAATTATGTTGGTTGTATATTCTTATATGCAGGACAATTATTTCAAGGTGGCGTTATATCGCATATGATTGTCCTTGCCGTGCCGCTCAATAGAAAGCGTCTAAGTTGCCGCCCTTGCGGACCAATCTATATCGGCACATCGGGGTCACACCCGCTCATGCAAGTTGTCCAATGGACGTGTGCAAGCCGCCACTATGTGGTTCTGTCTATATTATCAGTTGTCGTCTGCATCGTCTACATGACCTATTTATTGAGTATAAATCCAATCACTACTCGGGTAGCCCGGTTTTTCTTTTAACAAATTGGAGGCAAATTATCATATACTATCAACCGCCGTCTGCACTGGATGGCTCAATGAGCAGGCGCACAAGTCGCCGCTACTACAGTTTGGTTAAACTTCAAACAGCCAGTTGGAAGGAACCATTGGCCGAGTTACTGACATGGCTCATACGGGATCATTTATAATCTGTCGCAGTCCCCTCAACCTTCTATGGATTCACATCGTGCTATCAACACCAATGATATACAACTTATATCGGTTTATATCACGGTCAAATATCGAGAATTTCAAGCCAACTCCTCGAGTCACCTTGAGACTCGGGGGCTACAATGGTATGACTCAGCAAATATTGCCAACAGTGAATTCAAGAACCTCAGGACAATGGAGGGAAAAATAACCCGGTCCCGGAGGCTACTACCATATTGATGAAAATTTAAAAGGACATCAGAAATATTCCGGCTCACAATGATGCTTCCGGTTTACAATCCGGTTCAAGGGAAATCCCGTCTCCAACAAAGCTCTGAAACTCTCAAATCCGGTTTAAGAATTTCCGGTTCAAAAAGAATTAATCTCTCGCAAGTTCGAGTTTAAAGGCCGTCAGAAAATTTCCGGCTAAAAACGAAGTTTCTGGTTTAAAATCCGGTTCAAGGGAAAGATGTCTCCCACAAAGCTTTGAAGCTCTCAAAATCCGGTTTAACATCCGCTTCAAGAAGAAATATCTCTCGCAAAGTTCGAGTTCTCAGAAAAATCACTTGGGGGCTTGGTCGTATTAGAACCATAGTTACACCTCTTGATCGGCATAAGGCCACTAGGGAAATCACTTGGGGGCTTGGTCGTATTCGAACCATAGCTACACCTCTTGATCGGTGTAAGGACACCAGGGAAATCACTTGGGGGCCAAAGAGGGTGTTGCAAAAGCACAACTCAAACATAGGCACCCACTGAGCACAGCTCAAAATATTGCTCGGGGGCTCTTTGCTTCTCAAAGAACAAAGAGTCTACACCCTTGTAATAGGCTATCAAGCCAGGCTTGGAAGCCAGGTGTATTCACCTAAAACCCCGGGTTATCCTGCCTTTTTAAGTAAGCCAGTCCGTCCAGGCAATCCTGGTATGACCCGCCGAACGTTTGACAAGTCAATCTCATAGACCCTGAATTTGTCAAAGTTAAAACGATGATTAGTTAATGTGAGGTCCATCTTAAAAGGCTTTGTAAAATGGTTTAACTCAGTGGCCTGGCAGCCCATGAAAAGCCTCGATTTGGGCCTGGCAACCCATGAAAAGCCTCGCATATTCTTTTTATGCTTTTATTTGCCAAGTTTTTTCTTCTTTGATGAGGTTCATATTATCTTATGATAAACTGGCGTTTATTGACCCGGCTTGGTTTTCAACTACAAGTTGTTAGTACATGATCAGTTATAATCCGGTGCTTATTGACCAGGTCTGGTTTCGATTACAAGTCGCCAATATTATATATGGATAATTCGGTGTTTATTACAACCCGGTACGGTTTTACTATAAACCGGCAAGACATGGGAGGAGTTATGAGTACTCAAAATTTGGGTTATCACCCTTACTACAAAAAGTTGGTAAACCGACGATGTGATTCAATGTCACAGGTATGATATATTTCATACTTGATTATTTTTAAGTGTAGCCTTGGTTATAAAACCGGGTTATATGTTGGGCATTATGACCCGTCCGGCGGTAAATCGCCAGGATACTTTAAACTTGTTGTATGCAGAAACAAGTTGAATAAAGCATGATTATAAACCACCGGCGTTTATTAACCGGGCCTGGCTTTCGACTATAAGTCGCTAGTATGATGATAAATTATCCAGTGTTTATTAATCCGGACTGGCTTGGGATTATAAGTCGCCAGTATATATTTGGATTGCGCCATTGGAATCATGCGTTCATAAATCATTGGATTATATTATTCAAATCTTCCAATAGCCAACATGGCGGGATTTTATTATGGTTATCAATAACCAGTATTATGATTAAGGTTTTCAAAGTCGCTTTAGCGCAATGGCTATCATATTATCAATGGATATGATTTATTCTACAATTGAAGGAATAGTCCCGAGTTGCTGCAGGCTTACAACCCGGCACTTGGGGGCTACATTATTGAAGTTTAGATTATATCAAATATGCAAGTCTCATGTCGCCGCAAGCATGCACCATGACACTTGGGGGCTACTGCAAAGTCATTTTTATTTGCCTTATTGAAGACCCGACTCATCACATCATAATGAGCTGACCCTTGGGGGCTACCAATTGCTCCTATCAATGATTCAAGCCCCATGGTGGAGTTATATCATATGATGTCATTTTCAATGAAGCATGATCATATTTATAAAGTCCCTGCTCATTACTGCATAATGACCCGACCCTTGGGGGCTACACTGGTTGAAGTTTTTTGAGCATCAGGCAATTACAAGTCCCAGCTTGCTGCAAGCATGACAACCCGACACTTGGGGGCTACATAATATAGATATAAGGGAGAAAAAACTTCAAATTCTCAGTTTTGACCCGGCGTCAGCAACAATTATGACTCGACATCATATGTTATAACCCGACAATGATAAACCGACAAGTTTTACATCTTCAAACCGGCTGAAGAATCGGATGAGTATTTCAAAACCAATATTTTTTAAAATCGGCGCTTTGGAAGCCGATTCAAGTGGATTATTTCTTACAATATTTCTCTACAAGAGACCAATGTCAACAAATTGACTCCGAAGCTGGCTTATTGACCCGGATTTTTTAGAAGAAGGAAATGACAAGGAGTTAAGGATGATCAGGTGCCGGCTTACAAGAATTCTTAACCCGGAACACAATTTGTCAAATTTATTCTTGTGTTTGTTTTACAGGATTAGTTTAACATGGATAAATCCAAATTAAACTAGGGGCTAATGTCGGGGATACACCCCGTGGTATGACCCGGCCGGAAATATGACCCGGCCGGACTTGGCGGTTTACTTGAGACCCGGTTTACACTTGGCGATTCACTAGCGACCTGCCCTGACCAGACGGTTTACAAGCAACCTGCGTGAACATTATGACTCACTGGTAACCTGGCAGGTGGGACATACGGATGACAAGGCCCAAGGCCCAGAAGGCCGGTTTATGTTAATGGTGGGCCGGTTTAAGAGGAAAGGCATGAGGAATATTTACCTTACAAGGAGTTAAGACCCGAACTTGTGTCCGGTTTGTATTAGAAAGTAGACTAGTACTAATCCTAATAGGACTCCACATGTAACCCGCCCCTCTAACTTATATAAGAAGGGGCAGGGCACCCCAAGAGGACATATTTTTACAAGTTAGGTTTAGACAGACAACTCAATAGCTCTCGAGAGAGAGCTCCCTTGTAATCATGATCATCATCATCAATACCTATGAAGCAGGACGTAGGCTTTTACCTCCACCGTGAGGGGCTGAACCTGGGTAAAACCTCGCGTCTCTCGTTCCACTCAACCCCTCTCAAGCTACCACATAGATGCGTTGGCCTCGCGACTAAGTCCTGACACTAAGGACATCTGCCGTGACAATTCCACGACAGGAACTGATTTTAGTGATGAACTACTTTCCAATAAGGGAGCAGGTACAATTACCTCACCAAGTTCTACTTTCCTCCCACTCACTTTTTCGAGAGAAACTCCTTCTCTAGAAAGGATCCATTCTTAGCAACGAATATCTTGCCTTCGGATCTGTGATAGAAGGTGTACCCAACAGTCTCCTTTGGGGTATCCTATGAAGACACATTTCTTCGATTGGGGTTCGAGCTTATCAGGTTGAAGCTTTTTCACATAAGCATCGCAGCCCCAAACTTTAAGAAACGACACTTGGGTTTCTTGCCAAACCACAGTTCATAAGGTGTCGTCTCAACGGTATTGATGGTGCCCTATTTAACGTGAATGCAGCTGTCTGTAAAGCATAAACCCAAAATGATAGCGGTAAATCAGTAAGAGACATCATAGATCGCACCATATCTAGTAAAGTATGATTACGATGTTTGGACACACCATCACGCTGTGGTGTTCCGGGTGGCGTGAGTTGCGAAACTATTCCGCATTGTTTCAAATGAAGACCAAACTCATAACTCAAATATTCTCCTCCACGATCAGATCATAGAAACTTTATTTTCTTGTTACGATGATTTTCCACTTCACTCTGAAATTCTTTGAACTTTTCAAATGTTTCAGACTTATGTTCCATTAAGTACATATACCCATATCTGCTCAAATCATCTGTGAAGGTGAGAAAATAACGATATCCGCCGCGAGCCTCAATGTTCATTGGACCACATACATCAGTATGTATGATTTCCAATAACTCTCTTGCTCGCTCCATTGTTCCGGAGAATGGAGTTTTAGTCATCTTGCCCATGAGGCATGGCTCGCAAGTACCAAGTGATTCATAATCAAGTGATTCCAGAAGTCCATCAGAATGGAGTTTCTTCATGCGCTTTACACCAATATGACCCAAATGGCAGTGCCACAAATAAGTTGCACTATCATTATCAACTCAGCATATTTTGCCTTCAATACTATGAACATGTGTATCACTACTATCAAGATTTAGTAAAAATAGACCTCTCATTAAGGGTGCATGAACATAAAAGATATTAATCATATAAATAGAACAACCATTATTCTCCAATTTAAATGAATAACCGTCTCACATCAAACAAGATCCAGATATAATGTTTATGCTCAACGCTGGCACCAAATAATAATTATTTAGGTCTAATACTAACCCCGAAGGTAGATGTAGAGATAGCGTGCCGACGGAGATCACATCGACTTTGGAACCATTTCCCACACGCATCATCACCTCGTCCTTAGCCAATATTCTCTTAATCCGTAGCCCCTATTTCGAGTTGCAAATATTAGCAACTGAACCAGTATCAAATACCCAGGCGCTACTGCGAGCATTAGTAAGGTACACATCAATAACATGTATATCAAATATACCTTTCACTTTGCCATCCTTCTTTTCTGCCAAATACTTGGGGCAGTTCCGCCAGTGACCAGTCCCTTTGCAGTAGAAGCACTCAGTCTTAGGCTTAGGTCCAGATTTGGGCTTCTTCACTTGAGCAGAAACTTGCTTGCCGTTCTTATTGAAGTTCCCCTTCTTCCCTTTACCCTTTTTCTTGAAACTGGTGGTCTTGTTGACCATCAACACTTGATGCTCCTTCTTGATTTCTACCTCTGCAGCCTTTAGCATTGCAAAGAGCTCGGGAATCGTCTTATCCATCCCTTTCATATTATAGTTCATCACGAAGCTCTTGTAGCTTGGTGGCAGTGATTGAAGAACTCTATAAATGACACTATCATTAGGAAGATTAACTCCCAGCTGAGTCAAGTGGTTGTGGTACCCAGACATTCTGAGTATATGTTCACTGACAAAACTATTCTCCTCCATTTGCAGCTGTAGAACTTATTGGAGATTTCATATCTCTCAATTCGGGCATTTGCTTGAAATATTAACTTCAACTCCTGGAACATCTCATATGCTCCTTCACGTTCAAAACGTCGTTGAAGTCCCAGTTCTAAGCCGTAAAGCATGGCACACTGAACTATCAAGTAGTCATCATCTTTGCTTTGCCAGGTGTTCATAACATCTGGTGTTTCTCCTGCAGCGGGTTTGTCACCTAGCGGTGCTTTCAGGACGCAATTCTTCTGTGCAACAATGAGGATAATCCTCAAGTTACGGACCCAGTCCGTGTAATTTCTACCATCATCTTTCAACTTAACTTTCCCTAGGAACGCATTAAAATTCAACGGAACAACAGCATAGCCATCTATCTGCAACAACATGGACATGCAAAATACTATCAGGTACTAAGTTCATGATAAATTAAAGTTCAATTAATCATATTACTTAAGAACTCCCACTTAGATAGACATCCCTCTAATCATCTAAGTGATCACGTGATCCATATCAACTAAACCATGTTCGATCATCACGTGAGATGGAGTAGTTTTCAATGGTGAACATCACTATGTTGATCATATCTACTATATGATTCACGCTCGACCTTTCGGTCTCAGTGTTCCAAGGCCATATCTGCATATGCTAGGCTCGTCATGTTTAACCCGAGTATTCTGCGTGTGCAAAACTGGCTTGCACCCGTTGTATGTGAATGTAGAGCTTATCACACCCGATCATCACGTGGTGTCTCAGCACGATGAACTGTAGCAACGGTGCATACTCAGGGAGAACACTTATACCTTGAAATTTAGTGAGAGATCATCTTATAATGGTACCGCCGAACTAAGCAAAATAAGATGGGAGAAACATCACATGCAATCAATATAAGTGATATGATATGGCCATCATCATCTTGTGCCTTTGATCTCCATCTCCAAAGCACTTCCATGATCACCATCATCACCGGCTTGACACCTTGATCTCCATCGAAGCATCATTGTCGTCTCACCAATTATTGCTTGTACGACTATCGCTACCACTTAGTGATAAAGTAAAGCAATTACATGGCGATTGCATTTCGTACAATAAAGCGACAACCATATGGCTCCTACCAGTTGCCGATAACTCTGTTACAAAAACATGATCATCTCATGCAATAAAATTTAGCATCATGCCTTGACCATATCACATCACAACATGCCCTGCAAAAACAAGTTAGACGTCCTCTACTTTGTTGTTGCAAGTTTTACATGGCTGCTACCGGCTGAGAAAGAACCGTTCTTACCTACGTATCAAAAACCACAACGCGGTATAGTGATTGCTTTTTGATCTTCAGAAAGAACCCTGTTCATTGAATCTGATTCAACTAAAGTTGGAGAAACTGACACCCACCAGCCACCTGTGTGCGAAGCACGTCGGTAGAACCAGTCTCGCGTAAGCATACGTGTACGCGTAATGTCGGTCTGAGCCGCTTCATCCAACAATACCGCCGAATCAAGAATCAACTAGTGACGGCAAGCAATATGTATATACCCACACCCACAACTCCTTTGTGTTCTACTCGTGCATATAACATCTATGCATAGACCTGGCTCGGATGCCACTATTGGGGAACACAATAATTTCAAAAATTTCCTACGCACACGCAAGATCCATCTAGGTGATGCATATCAACGAGAGGGAAGAGTGTTGTCCACGTACCCTCATAGACCGTAAGCGGTAGCGTTATGACAACGCGTTTGATGTAGTCGTATGTCTTCACGATCCGACCGATCCTATCACCGAAGGTACATCACCTCCGCGATCTGCACACGTTCAGCTCGGTGACGTCCCGTGAACTCTAGATCCAGCTGAGTGTCGAGGGAGAGTTTCGTCAGCACAACGGCGTGATGACGGTGATGATGAAGTTACCGACGCAGGGCTTCGCCTCAGCACTACAACAATATGACCGAGGTGGAAATCTGTGGAGGGGGCACCACACACGGCTAAGATATCAACTTGTGTGTCTATGGGGTGCCCCCTGCCCCGTATATAAAGGAGTGGAGGAGGGGGAGGGACGGCCCCTCTATGGCGCGCCCAAGGGGAGTCCTACTCCCACCGGGAGTAGGATTCCCCCCCTTCCCTAGTTGGATTAGGATAGGAAGGAGCCGGTCCCCCACCCAATTCGGATTGGGTTTGGGGGGCTCCTAGGCTCCCTTATCCTCTCTCTCCCACTCCAATAAGGCCCATATACTTTCCGGGGGGTTCCGGTAACCTCCCGGTACTCCGGTATATGCCCAAACTCACCCGGAACCATTCTGATGTCCAAAAATAGGCTTCCAATATATCGATCTTTATGTCTTGACCATTCCGAGACTCCTCGTCATGTCCGTGATCATATCCGCGACTCCGAACTACCTTCGGTACATCAAAACACATAAACTCATAATACTGATCGTCACCGAACATTAAGCGTGCGGACCCTACGGGTTCGAGAACTATGTAGACATGACCGAGACTCATCTCCGGTTAATAACCAATAGTGGACCCTGGGTGCTCATATTGGTTCCTACATATTCCGCGAAGATCTTTATCAGTCAAACCGCATAACAACGTACGTTATTCCCTTTGTCATCGATATGTTACTTGCCCAAGATTCAATCGTCGGTATCTCAATACCTAGTTCAATCTCATTACCGGCAAGTCTGTTTACTCGTTCCATAATGCAACATCCTTTAAGTAGCTCATTAGTCACTTTGCTTGCAAGGCTTATAGTGATGTGCATTACCGAGAGGGCCCAGAGATACCTCTCCGATACACGGAGTGACAAATCCTAATCTCGATCTATGACAACTCAACAAACACCATCGGAGACACCTGTAGAGCATCTTTATATTCACCCAGTTACGTTGTGACATTTGATAGCACACTAAGTGTAGCTCTGGTATTCGGGAGTTGCATAATCTCAGTCATAGGAACATGTATAAGTTATATGGAGAAAGCAATAACAGTAAACTAAACAATCAAAGTGCTAAACTAACAGATGGGTCAAGTCAATCACATCATTCTCTAATGATGTGATCCCGTTCATCAAACGAAAACTCTTTGTCCATGGCTAGGAAACTTAACCAACTTTGATTAACAAGCTAGTCAAGTAGAGGCATACTAGTGCCACTCTGTTTGTCTATGTATTCACACACGTACTAAGTTTCTGGTTAATACAATTCTAGCATGAATAATCATTTATCATGATATAAGGAAATATAAATAACAACTTTATTATTGCCTCTAGGGCATATTTCCATCAGAAGCGCCATGATCAAACATCAATCCACGTCCCTCACATCACACCCGTGCACCTGTAGCTGGATTGGATTTATATGCGCTAAATGCCTAGAAAATGCACATAATCCCCTAAATATGGTAAATGAGCCCAGAAAAATGCCCAATTTGAACACGGTGATTTGCAGGGTGTCTGTTCGTCGTAGAAAAAAACTCCAGGGCAAAGAATGAAGAAAATTTGGATTCCCCTTCAATCTTGGTGATTTCCCTCTCGAAAGCATGGAACTTCCTCGGTGATGATTCGATTTATGAAGGGCGTGCATGACGACATAAGCCAAACCTTCTCAAATTTTTACCATGGCATGGTGAGGTCATACCATGGTACACCATGCCAGGCGTCATGTTTTTCAAGCATTTATTTCATTTTTTCTATAGTTGAAAACCCAATAAACAAATTTTGTGGTTGACTATTGCCACACATTTCATTGAAATATCTGTCCCTTCCTTGTAAAAGGCATGAGAATTTACTAAATGGCACGAGCATGGTTTTCCAGGCCGTTCTTGTGCACCCTTTCATGCACCGATTGTTTGAACTTGAATTATGTGCATTAATGCCTATGAAATGCACATAATCCCCTAAATATGGAAAATAAACCGGAAAAGTGCCAAATTTGAACACGGTGATTTGCAGGTTGTATGTTCATCATAGGAAAAAACTCATGGACAAAGGACAAAGAAAATTTGGATCCCCCTTCAATCTTGGTGATTTCCCCCTTGAAACCATGAAACTTCCTCAATGATGGTTCGATTTATGAAAGGCGTGCATCACGGCATAAGGAAAACATTCTCCAATTTTTACCAGGGCATGGTGAGGCCATACCATGGCACCACGCCAGGCATCATGTTTTCCAACCATGTGTTTCATTTTTGTATAGTTGTTAACCCAATAAATGACGCATTTATGGTTGACTATTGCCACACATTTCCTTGAAATATTTGCCCATTCCTTGTAAAAGGCATGAGAATGTACTAAATAACACGAGCATGGTTTTCTAGACCGTTCTTGTGCACCTTTTCATGCACCGATTGTTCAAATTTGAATTATGTCCATTAATGCCTAGAAAATGCACATAATCCCATAAATATGGTAAATGAGCCCGGAAAAATGTCAAATTTGAACACGTTGTATTTGAGGCCGTATGTTGATCGTTGGAAAAAAAATTGAATGACAAACTAGGACGGAAATTTGGATTCCCCTTCAATCTTGGGGATTTCCCTCTTGAAAGCATGCAACTTCCTCGGTGATGGTTCGATTTATGAAGGGCGTGCATGACTACATAAGCCAAACCTTCTCAAATTTTTACCAGGGCATGGTGAGTTCATACCATGGCACCATGCCAGGCGTCATGTTTTTCAAGCATTTATTTCATTTTTTCTATAGTTGAAAACCCAACAAACAAACATTTGTGGTTGACTATTGCCACACATTTCATCGAAATATCTGTACATTCGTTGTAAAAGGCATGAGAATTTACTAAATGGCACGAGCATGGTTTTCCAGGCCATTCTTGTGCACCCTTTCCAGCACCAATTGTTTGAACTTGAATTATGTGCAGTAATGCCTAGGAAATGCACATAATCCCCTAAATATGGCAAATGAACCCGAAAAAGTGCCAAATTTGAACACGGTGATTTGCAGGTTGTATGTTCATCATAGAAAAAACTCGTGGACAAAGGACAAAGGAAATTTGGACCCCCCTTCAATCTTAGTGATTTTGTAACATCCCAAATTTTCAATTTGGAATGTTATACATTAGGTCATCATTGCATATCATATTTTATTGCATTTTGGCTTGATCCTAGAAATTCCACGCAACTCAAGGACCCACAGAGAGAGTTAGGGATTTCATTATTTTCATATCGAGTTTTTCTCGAATTTTGAAAAAAGGTATCGTTTGATTTTAATTATTTTCTCTTGAATATTTATTTTATAAAAATAAAAGAGAGAGGATAAAATGACTTCCTCAAAAATAAAGAAATATTGGAGATTTAATGTTAAAATCAAATAAGAATTTTATTCAGAGTTTTATCGCTATTTTATTTGAATTAGGAAAAATATGCGTTTTTCAAGATTGCATTTTAGGCCCAAATAAATGTTCACTTTGTCTGGCCTATTTTTAGAGGACGGGGAAAAATTTATTTCGGGATTTTTGGAGTCCGTTTAGTACTCTTTTTCTTTCTCTTTCTACACGTTGAAATTATTTTAAAAAAATAGGAAACCGACTCCGGGCCGTACCCGAGCGGGACTCCGCCGGGGGGCTTTATAAGCCGCAGCCCCGAGCCGCCCCAAGGCCCAGCCGCCGCCGAAGCCCACCAGCCCCGCCACCCAAACCCTAACCCGCCGCTATGCACTGCCGCCGCAGTTGCCGCCCCGTCGCCGCCCCGCGCCGCCGCACCGGAGCTGCACCGCCGCCGCCGCCATCTCGCCGGATCCGCCGGAGGTAGTCGCCCCCGTCCTCGGTTTTCGCGAGAAAATCGATCGTTTTTTCGAAACCCTAGATCCCTTTTTTAGTTTCAGTTTGGTTTTTTCGGTTTAGTTATTTAGCGGACGTTCGTCCGTACGTTCGTTTTAACGAACGGTTTTCACCGTTTAGCCGCAGACAGCGAACGTTCGTTCGTTAACCTGTTTGTCAGTTTTTCTTTTTCTCGGATTTTCCGTGATTATTTTCGATCGCGGTTTCTGATCCGATTTTCGTTTTAGTTTATCTTTTCACTCATTTATCGAAATCAGACGATTCAAGCACCTAGAGTTTCGTCTCGAAGCCCTATTTCTGTTTAACCAACTTAAACAAGTTTTTGCTACTATAAAATTTGACTTTAGACCAGATTAGTGAACAAAGCTTATTTCTTTTGCCGTTTGAGTTTTGTTGCTTTGTTTGATTTGATTCTTTTTGCAAACCGAAGTTCTTTAGTTGAACTTTCTGGTTAGATCTCTTATTGGAGTTTTACCCGTGCCCTTGCTTGATTGCTTATTGTATGCTTGTTTGTTTGCGATAGAGTACCCAGAGTGCGAAGCGTGCTACTACGAGTCTCTAGGTTTCGCGGATCATCAACAAGGCAAGTAACACTTTGATCATACCTCTTTACTACCCAGTTTTATTGCATTAGATCACCCCTCAAACAATTGCATGGTTAGGATCAGAATTAAATTGTGGGTTGGGAAGTAGTTGAGGTAGTACATATTCACCTGTTTATTATCAAACCTTTGGGAGTTACTTCTACGTTGCTTATATTGCTATGCTATGCTCGTAGACGTGGATTGAGTTTGAGTGTTTTCATGACAGATATGAGTATTGTTAATTAATGGTTAACTTAAGGTGGCAACTTTAATACACATCTAGGTGGATTGAGGCACCCGGGGAAATCCAGTGATTGCTTGTATTTTTGGAAATCCCGGGGTACCATGTGATTCTCCTATGGACTGCCACCCAGGCTCAAAGGGATCATGAGATTATTCATGCTGGAAACTTCCGTGTGCAGCCACAAGCCACTATGGGCTCTGGCATAGTTGATTAAGTCGTGTGAACTCTTACAGTGGTAGACTAGCAGATGTAGGGGATGTAGGTGCTACTGTCTACCCATCGTAAGGTGCTAACGCTTCCGAAAGGCTGTGTCTCGGTCATCCATTTCTCAAACACCTTGTAGTGCGAGAAATCCAACGGAGGAGATCGAGTCTTGTGGGGAAAGTGCGCAAACCTCTGCAGAGTGTACAAACTAATCATGGTTAGCCGTGTCTCCGGTTATGGACATCTTGAGTATCTAGTTCGTGGATTTTCATGTGGATCTCAACACTCTTAATTATAAAATTTGATTGGGTTATTGTTAATTACTTTCATTTGGGATTGAGATGGGGTTTACCATTCTCAATGTTTAATAACCACCATGATAGTTAAATAAAAGATATTCCTTTGTTGTAGGAAAAAATTGGCTTTTCGCAAAACTTATTAACCATACAGCCTCCACCAGCCATATATGCATGTAGTGATAGCCTTATTATATTCATTACTCTCTTGTGTTACATTGCCAGCATATTCCATGTGCTGACCCGTTTTCGGGCTGCAACGTATCATGTTGCAGACTTTTCAGACGACGAGTAAGGAGCCTTAGGTCGTGGTCTTTCACTCAGTGATGCCGTTGGAGTTGATGGACTCACTTTATCTTCCAAGCCTTCCGCTGTTATCGTTTTAGATGGCCTTAAGCCATATTTATTGTAATAAGTTCTCTTTTGAGACATTAGATGTAATAAGTGTGTGATTGCTACTCTGTTATAAATCCTTCAAGTATTGTGCGTGTCAACATTACCGATCCAGGGATGTCACTGATGCACAGAGATCAGACTGTTTGAGGTCTGGTCGCTACAGATTTCCCCCTTGAAACCATGAAACTTCCTCGGTGATGGTTCGATTTATGAAAGGCGTGCATGATGACATTTTTACCAGGGCACGGTGAGGCCATACCATGGCACCACACCAGGCGTCATGTTTTCCAAGCATGTATTCCATTTTTGTGTAGTTGTTAACGCAATAAGCGACACATTTATGGTTGACTATTGACACACATTTCCTTGAAATATCTGCCCATTCCTTGTAAAAGGCATGCGAATGTACTAAATAGCACGAGCATGGTTTTCCAGGCTGTTCTTGTGCACCTTTTCATGCACCGATTGTTCGAATTTGAATTATGTGCATAATTAATGCCTAGAAAATGCACATAATCCCCTATATATGGTAAATGAGTTCGAAAAAATGTCAAATTTGAACACGTTGCATTTGAGGCGCTATGTTGATCGTTGGAAAAAAACTGAATGACAAACTAGGACAGAAATTTGGATTCCCCTTCAATCTTGGTGATTTCCCTCTCTAAACATTAAACTTCCTCAGTGATGGTTCGATTTATGAAGGGCATGCATGATGATATAAATCAAACCTGCTCATATTTTAACCAGGGCACGGTGAGGCCATACCATGGCACCATGCCAGGCGTCAGGTTTTTCAAGCACATATTTTCATTGTTCTATAGTTGATAACCCATTAAACGACGTGTTTGTGGTTGACTATTGCCACACATTCCATTGAAATCCCTGCCAATTCCTTGTGAAAGGCTTGAGAAATTACTAAATACCACAATTATGGGTTTTCCAGACCATTCTTGTGCACCTTTTCAAGCACCAATTGTTTGAATTTGAATTATGTACATTAATGCCTACAAAATGCACATAATCCCCTAAATATTGTAAATGAACCTAGAAAAGTGTCAAATTTGAACACGGTGATTAGCAGGGTTTATGTTCATCGTAGAAAAAATCTCATGGATGAAGGACAAAGGAAATTTGGATTCCCATTCAATCTCGGTGATTTACTATCGCACAAGATTCATCTCCATCGCCTCTGCGAACCGTGTGTGTTCACTCACACATGCAAAAGGAAAAAGAAAACCCTCGCCCACTTCGTCCCCATTCACTCGCTGCGGACTCCTCCGCAACTCTGCATCCTAAGCTCGACGGCTATTGGCGGCGAGCGTAGGTCGCACTGCAAACGGCACGGGATTTTGCCCCTAGGGATTTCCACCGCCTATCTGCACCGACATTCTAGACTCTGGTCGACTAGGGTTTCCTGCAGATTGGGCCGGGCATTTTTCTCATGGAGAAGGTAATGAACTTAGTGAAATATTCACTCATTTCTTATTGTAGTCCATCCGTCGTTGTTAATCAACCGGTGGAAATCACCGTGGAATCATTTTTGTTCTAGCTGGTTCGTGGGTGTTCATTCATGTGTCCACAGTGCGAGCACAAATCGGGCAATTGTGGTCGTGGCCAGTCGGAAATGAAGTTCTATCTCACCATTCCGGATGACTTCAGGGAGCGCTCGGTATGTTCAATCTCAACCTACCACAGTCGGCATGGCCTTAATTTGTGAACATATACCGTATGTTGCTATATTATCTATATATTTGCATCAAATCTTTGTTACATTATCTATTTTTAATTCTATATTTTTGTACTTTTCTTTCATCTATATATTGATCTGTTCTATCAGTTACTCCCATATTTGTATCTGGCTATGTTATTTCAATATATCTAATTTATGATCCTAATTTTCATTTCAAGCAGTACATCCCTTGCTTTGCAAGAACAGGAGTAGAAGGAAATCTTGGGCTTTACTTTGTTGATGACTCCCAGGATGTCATATTGACAACGCAACATGAATTTACAATGATGGTTAGCGTAAAACTTGATAAATATGGTCACTCCTATTTTAATGCGGACCTTTGGAGATAAATGTCTAAGTGTTATGAACTGAAAGCTGGCAATAAAATTCTAGTGCGTGCACCACAACCTAGTCTAATTAACATGGATGTTTACTTCCCAAACGTCGTCAGCCAATCAAAGTCTGATCGAGGTTAGTGTCCTTTCAACTTTCTCCATGCTGTCATATTACTTAGCAAAATCGGGGTATTTGTTCTGACTAACTGATCACTATTTAAGCAACCAATTGTGATATCATATTCTGACTCCGTTCCTAGGCAGTAACAAACTCTATTTACCAATTTATGCGCACTATATATTCTTCTGCCATCTTGTGAATAAATAATACCTTTCCACCTTTTAAGAAGGATATGTTGGATGCATAGTGCAGGATCTGTATGTTACTAAGCGTACCAAAATTCACTGGAAGGACTTGAAGCATGTCATGAACTTTATTGATAATCTGACAGAGATAGCACAACGTATGAACGCTGGATTTTGGATGTGATTAATTAGACCTATGGTGGAAACACTGAACAAGACCAATTGTGTGCACAAAACGCTGGTAAAAAGTCTTATTTTAATGTGGATGCTCATAAACTATATATATCTTCAACGATATGTTACAATTGGTTTTTATTCTACACGTCAACAGAAATTTCCCTCTATAGAAGTTCCTGGATCAATTTCTTGGTGTGGTCGAATTACACTTGTGCCTGCTAATAACGCCAAAGTGATTGCAAGGTACTACATTTCTCGCAGAAATGGAACCATTCAAATTAACAAGTTCCCGCTTCTCGTGGCAATGCATCCATATTGGAAAATTGGAGACACTGTTCTACTCATGCTCTACCAAGGCACATGAGGGCTCTTCCTTTTCATTGACGAGATGCCGAGTCGCCGTTATCAAGCTGCTTCTAGTGGATAGTTGTGGTTGTTGGCCACCAGTCTCTTAAAATGTGCTAGCTATTACTATATATGTTAAGTATGTATATATGGACCATATGGTTGTTGGCCCTTAGCCTCTTAAAATGTGATAGTTGTTACTATGTTAAGTATGTAGATATGGACCATATGGTTGTCAAAACTGTGTTACGAAGATCCTCCTTTTGTCGAATAGTGTAACTACTATATATATGTTAATCAAATGTTGTTACCCAAGTTCATAGATTTTCATGGAATGTATTAGTATCGTACACACTTCATTGAGTTTAAGCGTGTGCCCGATGTCCAGAAGGCATTTGCATATTAACTGTCCACATTGCAAATTCACACACATGTTAACATAAGGAAACGTATGTGTAACATACTAATCATCGCATACGAGTACTCGCCGACGCATCGTGTGCGATACTCATAGCCACCGCAAGCAACTAGTTTGCATTATTCAAAGTTTTTTGTGCACACAGAATCGCACACGAACTAACTGTATTGACCGTCTGTGTTGTAATTTCTCATCGCAAACAGTTCATCCGAGTCGGTTGTTTGCCACGTATCACACACATCATGTTTACATGACTCGTTTGTGTTCTTTTGGCTCATCGCAAACAGTTCATCCATGTGAACTGTATGCCGCATATCACACACATCTTGTTAAGTTGAACCGTTTCTGTTGTGTTCCCTAATCAAAAACAGTTCGTCCGAGTGAACCGTATGCCGTATATCACACACACATTGATATGGCTGCCCGTTTCTATTGTTCTACCTCATCGCAAACAGTTCGAATGGATTAACCGTGTGTCCTACATTGCACACACATTGATATGGCTGCCCCACTACTAGGGAAAACCTTATACACAGAATCTTAGCAGCAGCGCGGTACAAAAAGAGGCGCTACTACTAACTTTCAGTAGCGCGGGTTCAGAACACGCACTACTGCTACTCAGTTAGCAGTAGCGCGGCCTAGCCGAACAACACTACTACTAAAAGCGACTGACAGTACCCACCAACCTAGGTTTAGCAGCAGCGCACTTCTGCCACCCGCGCTACTACTAAAGTAATAGCAGTAGCACGCTTTTTTTCTCATCGCTACTGCTAATTTTGAAACTGGCCACATGGCCGGCCCAGCTTAGCAGTAGTGCGTGCCCAGGAAGCACACTGCTGCTAGAGTAATAGCAGTAGCGCACTTAACAGCCCGCGCTACTACTAAGGCGCGACATAATGCCATCTTTTCCCTCCCCTCTCCCCTCCCCATCTCCTCTCTTCCTCACTTTCCCCTACCTCCCCCCCATAATGCTTCTTCCTCAATACTTCTCCCCCCATTACTCTCCCTCTTCTACCTACCTTTCTCTCTCTTTGTTACTCCTAACTAACTACACCACCTCCATTAATGCATCTCCTTTCTCCTTTTTCTCCCCCTCCAGTAGTTGAAGTTGTCTCCTCCCAAATTAGCTAGCTAGGTAGATGTAGCATTTAGTGAAGTGAACTATGTGCCCCCTAACTAGATCTAGCTTTGTCAAGAAGAGTGTTGTCCACTTTTGATCTCCCTACTACATCATCATCTCACCATGTGCTCAATCGATCTCGAGATAGAGGTGTGATTAAAAATTCATGCTTTTGCAAGAATGGAAATATGTGTATGTGTGTGCGATATGATAATTGGGCGATATGATGGCAATTGTGTGTGTGGCATGAGTTGATACCGAATTGTGCTTTTGAGTTGCCTATGTTTTGCCGAAATGTCGATTTATTTCCGTTTCGGCGAATTCCGGGCAAACTCTCTAGATCTATATGTCATATTTTTAGGGAAGGTCATGCCAAATTTTTGTATGACTTTGATGCATGCATGCATTTTTATAATCAATTTGTTTATTATTACCGTGCAGGCGTTCATGATGGTCAGTGGAACGATGGTGGATAGGTGGTTGCGGTCGATGATGCAGGACATGAAAGAAAATAACCTGACAGAGGTTTTATGTCCGTGTCGAAGATGCAAAGGAATAGTTTGGCTCGACCCCTATGACAAAGGTCATGTCGAAGCGCACCTGCTCATGACTGGTTTCATGGATGGCTATACTTGGTGGATAATTGAAGATGAGTATGATGATGTTGAGGACGCTGACGGGGCAGGCAATGACGACATGGGGCAAGACGAAGAGATGATTGATAATGGTGGCGGGGAAGAGGCTGGACATGGCGGCGGAGAAGGGGCCGAACATGGCGGCGGAGAGAATGTGGACTCCATGCCGTAGAGTTTGTTGGTACTAAGTTCAATCATGTGGGACCCTCATGTTCAAGCACTGCTTCACAAGGAGACGAGTACTGAGAGAGCTGCTTCTAGAGAGGAGGCTAAGCTGCAGCAACTCGTGGTAGACTTGAACACTCCATTGTATGATGGTTGCAATCCTGAGGTGACCCACTTGAGTTTGACGCTCCAACTCCTGAAGACGAAGGCTAAAAACAAATGGACCGACACTAGCCTCGATGAGCATCTCAAGTACCTAAAGGATGTTCTTCCCGCGGGGAATCTATGTCCTACTACTGTGGATGAGGCCAAGAAGATCGTGTGCCCTCTTGATCTGCCGCACGTTAGATACCATGCATGCATCAACGATTGCATAATTTATTGGAAGGAGCACGTAGAAAAACAAGCTGTCCGGTGTGCAATGCTTCTCGATACAAGAAGGCCGGCAAGAAATGTCCCCAGAAAGTTGCATGGTACTTACTGATCACTCCTCATCTCTAGCGGTATTTCGTAGATCCCAAGGAAGAAAAGCTCATGCATTGGTACGTGGAGAGGAAGAAGCCCGATGATGGAGATGATCCGAAGCTGAGACACGTCAAGGATGGAAGCTAGTGGAGAGCGTTGAACGACTTCTATTGGTATTTTGAATGTGATGCAAGGAACATCATGCTCGGCATGTGTACCGATGGCATGAATCCCTTTGGCAACCATAACACCAACCATAGCACATAGCCCATGTTTGTATCGATGTACAACCTCCCCCCCATGGAAATGCATGAAGTCAAAGTACATTCACATGAGCATACTGATTCAAGGGCCGAAACAACCAGGAAATAATATTAATCTGTATCTAGGGCTACTTCAAGAGGAGTTAGACACGTTATGGAAAACACCGGTGTAAGGGCATATTTATCCCTTAGTTGTTTTGGTGATTGATGACAATGCTTTTGCGGACTAATCGGGTGCATTGAGTATTTCAGACATTTCATCACTAGGCACAAGACATTTTGGTGCCGCTCGAAGACTATTGAAGACGGCGTTTCTCTACATTTCATTTTGGTGGATTTGAGTCGTAGGAAAGCCGTACTATTAAGAGGGGGTCCACTTTGGAAAGGTTTGGGTGGAATCATCATGTACACATCTTCTCCTTTGCACCGACTTTCCTTTGGCATTTTGGAGCATCCTCCATTTTTTCTCGTCTGTGCAAATTGTTGTGTTGGCTGAGCTTGGGCATGCGGTACTACTGCTCCTAGGAGCGGTAGTACCGCAGGCCCTTGCGGTAGTACCGGGCCCAGGCGCGGTAGTACTGCAAGCGCCCACGGTAGTACCGCTCCTTTGGAGCTGTAGTACTGTGGCCCCAGGCCGGGCGCTGTTGTGGCTGTAGTAGTAGGAGCGGATGTAGTTTTTTTACATCTGCACCCTATGCGGTAGTACCACGCCCAGTGTGCGGTAGTACCGTGCGTTTTGTTCTGGCTCAGCAGCCTGCGCGGCAGTAGGAGTGGATGTAATTTTTTACATCCGCACCCCGCGCGGTAGTACCGCCCTTGGCTCACGGTGCTACCGTGTCGGATTTTTGCATTGACTCCAACACAGCGGAAGTTGCCACGGATGTATTTTTATATGTCCGTGCCTTCTCAAAATCTGGAACATCCCTACCTTGCGGTAGTACCGCAAGGGGGAGCGGTAGTACCGCGCAAGCGGTTCTACTGCCCTCTGCTTTAGTGCATTTGGGCTGTCCTGGTTTGTGCTGCTTGGGCAGTAGTACCGCGGGGCCCTGCGGTAGTACCGCATGCCCCTGCGGTAGTACCACGGACCTGGCGCGGTAGCACTGTGCTATGCAGGCTGGGTTGGTGGATAATGGTTGGATTTGTTCTTCCACTATAAAAGGGTTGTCTTCTTCTCCGAGTTGACTATGTCTTCCATCCCCAAGCTCCATTGTTTCCCTAAGCTCCATTTTCGCCCGATCTCTCTCCCTAGCCAATAAAACTTGTTGATTTTCTAGGGATTTCTTGAGAAGGCCCCGATCTACACTTCCACCAAGAGAAATTTGATTCCCCCCACTAATCCCTTGCGGATCTTGTTACTCTTGAGTGTTTGAGCACCCTAGATGGCTGAGGTCACCGCGAAGCCATATTCCATTGTGGTGAAGCTTCGTGGTGTCGTTGGGAGCCTCCAATTAAGTTGTGGAGATTGCCCCAACCTTGTTTGTAAAGGTCCGGTCGCCGCCTCCAAGGGCACCAATAGTGGAATCACGGCATCTCGCATTGTGTGAGGGCGTGAGGAGAATACGGTGGCCCTAGTGGATTCTTGGGGAGCATTGTGCCTCCACACCGCTCCAACGGAGACGTACTTCCCTTCAAAAGGAAGGAACTTCGGTAACACATCCTCGTCTTCACCAGCTCCACTCTTGGTTATCTCGTGCCTTTACTTGTGCAAGCTTATTTGTGTTATATCCCTTGCTTGCTTGTGTACTTGTTCTTGTTGCATCATATAGGTTGCTCACCTAGTTGCATATCTAGAGAACCTACTTTGATGCAAAGTTTAAATTGGTAAAAGAAAGTTAAAAATTGTTAGTTGCCTATTCACCCCGTCTAGTCAACTATATCGATCCTTTCAATTGGTATCAGAGCCTCGTATCTTTATTAAGGACTTTGCCGTCCGAAGAGTATGGTTTACACTGTAGACGGTGTGGAGGAGCACTCTGGTGTGAATCCGGTCTCGTCTACGGTCTATGGGGGAACCACTGTCTCTCGTGAGGAATTCAATGTGGCTTTGGACACATTGAAAACCTCCATGACGACTGAGGTTGAAAGCATGTTCACTAATTCTTAGAAGGGCTTAAACTATCTAACTCATCGTTGAAAGTGGGTGATCCCACTAACAAGGTGACGGATGCTAACTCTGACAAGGGGGAAGCTACTAGTGAAGAGGCTCCTTCTTCTAGTGGTAAAATTGGCAACAACATCTTTGCCTATGTGGAACCTCCGCTTACTTATGGTGGAACGATTCCTTCCACTCAATTGAATCATGCCGGTCCTTCCCCTAAGATTGTGAAAAATGAGGACTTTGATTCTTGGGTTTATTGCTTTAAGCGTCATTTGAATCATGTTAATACTAACCTTTGGAGAATCATTGAAGAAGGTTTTTATCCGCATGACCGAAGCAACTTTACCCTTAGAGAAGCCGCGGATAATCAATTCAATGAGAATGCTCTCTTCATCATCCAAGATGCAATTCCACCCAAAGATCTTGCTCATCTCCGGCCCTTCACCATGGCCAAGGATGCATGGCACCATGTTGTTTTCCTCTACAGGGGAAGCGCAAGCATTCAACGCTCCAACTATGAAGTGGTGCAAGATGAAGCCGATGAGTTTGCTATGAAAGAAGATGAAGAACCTCATGAGCTTTATCGGAGATTAACCAAACTCGCGGTCTCACTCCTAGATCATGGGAGCAAGGATACGGATGACAATTAGATCAAGCACAAATTCCTCAAGGCCATGATGCCTTATTTGAAGGCAATGTCCTCTATCATTCATCAAAGTCCGGACTTCCACACCTTGTCCTCAAGTGAAGTGTTGGATGAATTTGTGGCTATGAGCATCTTGGACAAGACCACCAACAATGCAGTGTTACGTTCTCAAAGAGCAAAGAAGCCCAACCTTGCATTGAAGGCCAAGGTTAGTGTGGAAGAAGAGGACGAAGAGGAAGAAGAGGAGAGCAACCCCAAAGATACAAAGTATGCCTATCATGAACACATGGCTCTTGCTTCAAGGCAATTTTGGAGCAAGAAGAACACAAGGCCCAACTTCAACAAAAACCACTCAAGTGGCGCGAAGGTCAAGCAACGAGTGAGGACATGCTATAATTGTGGCAATGTGAGCCACTTTGTTGCGGAATGTCCTTATGAGAAGAGGGAAGACAATGGTGACAAGCTCATCTGAAAGGACAAGGCTAAGTCTTTCCCCAACAAGAGCAACTTCACCAAGAAGACTCCTCCCAAGGGGTTGGTGGCACAAGAAGAGTACAATGAGGATGATGATGATGAAGATGACGAGCTGGTTGCCATGTCCTTCGTTGCCATTGCGACAACTCCACGGGTGTCTCTCTTCGACTCACCCAATGAGAACATCACCGCCAAGTGCCTCATGGCTAAAGCCACCAACAAGGTAACCCCCAACATAAAAACTACCATCATTAATAATCCTTCTTTGATGGATTGCATTGATGAACATGAGGGGTCCAATGTGGAGGAATATGAGTTTGAGTCTTTTATGAGTAAGCTTAAGGGTAAATCCAAGAAGCACTTCATTGCTCTCTTGGAACAACTTTGTGAAGCCAATGACATGATCGAGGATCACGAGGACACTATCTCTAAGATGGAGGGGCATAGTCCTGACTACATCGATGAGATATAGGATCTCTATAATGCTCTTGAGGAAGAGCGTGGTCATCGCTTGGCTCTTGAGGAGTCACACAACGATGACCATGCTAAACTAAAGAAAGATCTTAATCATGCTCTTGTTGTTTCTCGTGTGCTAAACTCCGAGAAGGCCAAGCTTGGAGTTGATCTTGCTAGACTCAAAGAGGAGTTTGACTTACTTGACAAGGCTCATAAGGTCTTGAAGGGTGCTCATGCTAGCCTCAAAGAGTCTCATGATCAACTCCAAGTAAAGCTAACCAAGGATAAAGCCACATTTCCTCATATGGTCTTAATTGATAATGCAAATGCTACTAACCTATGTTGTGAGCATGTGCATCTTGTGGAGGAGAATGCTAAGTTGAAGGAGCAAGTTGAGAAAGGCCTTGTGTCATGCATACAAGGCGATAATAACCTCAATGACCTTTTGAGCAATCAAAAGGAAGTTGTGGCCAAGGAAGGGATTGGGTTTGCACCCAAGTCCAAGAACAAGAAGAAGAATGACAAGACCAAACGACCTCCTCCTCTCATGCAAACTTTTGTCAAAGAGGGAGAGGGTGCCTCTAAGAATAAGAATAACAATGTGAAGGGTAGTGATGCCAAGAAGGGCAATGCTACTCCTCCCAACAAAGCCGACGACTTTAACCCTTCTTATGTGTTATGCGGTGCTAGTGATGGACATGTCTATGCCAAATTTGTTGGTTCTTCTTATGAGTACATTGAATGGTCTATTTGGGTTCCTAAGACCCTTGTTACTAACATCAAAGGACCCATTACAAAATGGGTACCTAAAACCAAGCATTGATCTCGTATAGGTGTTTGCTTCCGGTGGGGGATCATGGTTGCTCGATAGTGGAGCTACTAATCATATGACCGGAAGGAAGGACTTGGTGGTGGACATGCAAAAGATTCCATCTATGCCCACCAACGTCGAGAGGGGTGGCGCCTCATCCTCTAAGGTATTGGGACTCGGCAAGGTTGTCATTTCTCATGATCTCATGATCGAGAAGGTCATGCTTGTTGAGTCCCTTGCATACAATTTACTTTCTGTTCGTCAACTTGCGTATATGAGCTTTGCCACCTTCTTTGATGTTGATACCGTGGCCCTCTTGTGGAGCAAGACTCTTAAAGTAGCCTTTGTTGGGCATGTCGAAAACAGTCTCTATGTGATTAACTTTTTGGAGTGAATCACTAAGACTGCGACATGCCTAATGGCTAAAGTTGACGTGGGATGGCTTTGGCATCACCGTTTAGCCCATGTCAATATGAGATCTTTGCAAAGCCTTCTCAAGGAGGACCATGTTCGTGGACTAACAAATGTTAGTTTTGCCAAAGATCGTGCTTGCAGTGCTTGTATCAAAGGAACGTTACATGAAAAGGCTCACCCTCCCACGACTATCATTTACTGAAAGAGGCCTTTGGAGCTCCTTCACATGGATCTCTTTGGGCCTCCATCTTTTGATAGTCTTAGGGGTAGGAAGTATTGCTTGGTGATTGTGGATGATTATTCAAGATACACTTGGGTATATTTCTTCAAGAGGAAGAGTGAGACCCAACAAACCGTCATTGACTTTGCAAATGAAGCTCAATGTCAACAGAATGCAAAGATCTTGACAATAAGAAGTGACAATGGCACCAAGTTCAAGAACTACACCTTGGATGAGTTTCTTAGTGATGAGGGGATCAAGCATCAATATTCCGCACCTTACACCCCTCAACAAAATGGTGTAGCGGAGAGGAAGAACCAAACGTTGATGGATGCGGCAAGGACCATGATGGCGTAGTTCAAGTCTCCATACAACTTTTGGGCTGAAGCCATCAACACCGTGTGTCATGCATCCAATCGTCTCGACCTCCACAAAGGCTTGAAGGAGACTCTATATGAGATACTCACCAGTAACAAGCCCAACCTCAAGTACTTCCGAGTGTTCGGGTGTAAGTGTTTCATTCTCAAGAAAGGTGTTTGTTTTTCTAAATTTGAGGCTAGAGCTCATGAGGGCATATTTGTTGGTTATGCTACAAAATCCCATGCTTACCATGTCCTCAATAAGTCCACAAGACTTATTGAAGAGACATGTAACATGGAGTTTGATGAGAATAACGACTCCCAAGTGGAGCAAAGTGGCACTTGTGATGTAGGTGATGAAATTCCTCCCCAAGCCATAAGAAGAATGGGTGTTGGTTTTATCCTACCCATTGAGGATCCCCTTGTGACCGAAGGAGAAGGACAATGTTCCACTCACGTGGATCCATCACCAACTCAAGGCCCACACGCTTCCGAAGAACAAAGTGAAGGCCCTCAACCTCACGAACAAGACCAAGGGCAAGATCAACCTCAAGATGGTGTTGAATCACCAAGCGATGCCCAAGGTCAAGTTCTATCATCCAAGCAAGTTCAAGATCAATAGCAAGGTCAAGATCAAGAACGAGCTCAAGATGACGCTCAAGATGATCAAGTGACCGCTCCTCAACTCTCCAGAGGAGGAATTAGAGCGTCATGCCGCCAAGATCGCATCCAAGCTATCCACCAGAGATCATCTCATGAAAAATGTGCTTGGAAGCTTAAGAAAGGGGGTAAGCACTCGTAGACAATTAGCAAACTATTGTGAACATCATGAGTTTGTCTCTTGTGTTGAACCCCAAAAGGTCTATGAGGCGCTTGAGGATCCGGATTGGCTCAATGCCTTGCATGAAGAACTCAACAACTTCGAGCACAACAAGGTGTGGAGATTGATGCCAAGGCCAATGGGGAACCATAATGTCATTGGAACCAAGTGGATATTCAAGAACAAGCAAGATGCTCATGGGATTATCATTCGCAACAAGGCTCGTTCGGTAGCCCAAGGCTACTCCCAAGTCGAGGGTATCGACTACGGTGAAACCTTTGCTCCCGTTGCTCACCTTGAATCCATTCGCATGTTGATTGCATATGCTTCTCATCATAACTTTAAGTTACAACAAATGGATGTGAAGAGTGCTTTTCTTAATGGTCCTATTAATGAGTTGGTATATGTCAAGCAAACCCCCGGGTTCGAGGATCCCTATTTTCCCGATCATGTGTACCAACTCGATAAGGCACTCTATGGCCTTAAGCAGGCCCCACGTGCGTGGTATGACCACCTTAACGAGTTGTTGCAAGATCGTGGTTTTGAAATTGGGAAAATCAACCCCACTCTTTTTACTAAGAAGGTCAAATGGGAGTTGTTTGTGTGCCAACTATATGTTGATGATATTATCTTTGGTTCCCCTAACAAAGCTTTCAATGAGGAATTTGCCGCACTCATGACCTCCAAGTTCAAGATGTCCATGATGGGAGAGTTGAAGTTCTTTCTCGGGTTCGAAGTCAAGCAACGAAGAGAAGGAACCTTCATCAACCAAGACAAATACACTCAAGAGATGCTCAAGAGATTCAAGCTAAGTGATGTCAAGCTGGCTTCCACTCCTATGCCCGTCAAATGCCAACTTGACATAGATCCCAATGGTAAAGCGGTGGATCAAAAGGTATATCGCTCCATGATTGGCTCCTTGCTTACCTTTGTGCATCTAGACCAGATATCATGTTGAGTGTGGGAATTTGTGCACGGTTTCAAGCCGCCCCTAAGGAAAGCCACTATGTGGCGGTCAAGCAAATCTTTTGATATTTGGCTCATACCCCAAACTTTGGCTTATGGTATCCAAGAGGATATAACTTCAATCTCGTGGGCTATTCGGACTCCAATTGGGCGGGAGACAAAGTGGATAGGAAGTCAACTTCCGGAGGGTGCCAATTTCTTGGTTGCTCTTTGGTGAGTTGGTCTTCCAAGAAGCAAAGTTGCGTGTCTCTCTCGTCCACGGAAGCAGAGTATGTGGCTGCCGGTAGTTGTTGTGCACAACTTTTATGGATGAGGCAAACTTTAAAGGATTACGATGTCATTTGTGACAAGGTGCCTCTTTGGTGTGACAATGAAAGTGCCATCAAGATCTCTCTTAACCCGGTGCAACACTTCAAGACGAAGCATATTGAGATTCGGTATCACTTCATCGGGGATCATATTAGGCGAGGGGAGATCGATCTCAACTATGTCAACACTCTTGATAACCTTGCAGATATCTTCACGAAGCCCCTGGATGAAGCAAGATTTCGCGAGTTAAGGCATGAGCTAAATATCATTGATTCAAGCAATGTTGCTTGAACCCATGCACACCCCACCATACTCAACTTGTTATCTTGTTTAGGTGTAGGCATGGACATAGGGGAGTGTTTTTCTGTCAATGAACTCTCCCTCCCGCCATTATGCATAAATTGATCAACTCTTTCACATTAGCCATTGTTGATGGTACTTGTGCTTCAAAGACGAGTTTTGGTCATGGGCCCAAGGATAATTCTTCATGGTGCCATACTAATTGACTCAAACATAGGTGGCTTCGGCCACCGCCCTCTCTTTAGAGAGGTTGTGTTGAGTGTTTTAGTCCTTGTTGTCTCTTGTCTTCCTTTCGTTGTGTCGAGCTTGTGTGTGTTGTCTCCTGTGTCAGTGTTTTGGTGTGTCCGTTCGCTTGAAGGTTGCTATGCAAAGGCTTTTGTTTTCCCTTGTTCTTTAAACTTGCATCTTCTTGAGCACACGGTACTACCGCGGCCAGCCACGGTACTACCACGTGAGCAGTGCATGGTACTTCCGCACCCAACGCGGCAGTAATTCTTTACTGCCGCCTGGGGGAGCGGTACTACCGCAGTGACACACGGTACTACCACGCTGTCGAGGGCGCGTGGGGGTTAAGAACGGGTAGGGGAGTTCCAACTCCCCCATACCCATTCGTTTGTTTCTGTGACGCCCCTGATTCAATCATACACTAATCATACACGCAAACGTGTATGATCAAGATCAGGGACTCACGGGAAGATATCACAACACAACTCTACAAATAAAATAAGCCATACAAGCATCATATTACAAGCCAGGGGCCTTGAAGGCTCGAATACAAGAGCTCGATCATAGACGAGTCAGCGGAAGCAACAATATCTGAGTACAGACATAAGTAAACAAGTTTGCCTTAAGAAGGCTAGCACAAACTGGGATACAGATCGAAAGAGGCGCAGGCCTCCTGCCTGGGATCCTCCTAAACTACTCCTGGTCGGCGTCAGCGGGCTGCACGTAGTAGTAGGCACCTCCCGAGTAGTAGTAGTTGTCATCAACAATGGCGTCTGGCTCCTGGGCTCCATTGTCTGGTCGCAGCAATCAGGTATAGAAAGGGGGAAAAGAGGGAGCAAAGCAACCGTGAGTACTCATCCAAAGTACTCGCAAGCAAGCATCTACACTACATATGTATGCGTTGGTATCAACTGGAAAAGATGTATCATATGTGGACTGAACTGCAGAAAGCCGGAATAAGAGGGGGATAGCTAGTCCTGTCGAAGACTACGCTTCTGGCCACCTCCATCTTGCAGCATGTAGAAGAGAGTAGATGGTAAGTTCACCAAGTAGCATCGCATAGCGTAAACCTAACCGGCAATCCTCTCCTCGTCGCCCCGCTAGAGAGCGACCACTGGGTTGTATCTGGCACTTGGAAGGGTGTGTTTTATTAAGTATCCGGTTCTAGTTGTCATAAGGTCAAGGTACAACTCCAAGTCGTCCTGTTACCGAAGATCACGGCTATTCGAATAGATTAACTTCCCTACAGGGGTGCACCACATTTCCCAACACGCTCGATCCCCTTTGTCCGGACACATTTTTCTGGGTCATGCCCGGCCTCGGAAGATCAACACGTCGCAGCCCTACCTAGGCACAACAGAGAGGTCAGCACGCCGGTCTAAATCCTATGGCGCAGGGGTCTGGGCCCATCGCCCTTTGCACACCTGCACGTTGCGAACGCGGCCGGAGAGCAGACCTAGCAACCTCCATTACAAAGGAAGTTGCGTTACGTGGTCCAACCCAGCACGCGCCGCTCAGTCGCTGACGTCACGAAGGCTTCGGCTGATACCACGACGTCGAGTGCCCATAATTGTCCCCGCGTAGATGGTTAGTGCGTATAGGCCAGTAGCCAGACTCAGATCAAATACCAAGATCTCATTAAACGTGTTAAGTATCCGTGAACGCCGACTAGGGCCAGGCCCACCTCTCTCCTAGGTGGTCTCAACCTGCCCTGTCGCTCCGCCTCAAAGTAACAGTCGGGGGCCGTCAGGAACCCAGGCCCACCTCTACCGGGATGGAGCCACCTGCCCCTTCAGCCCCCATCTCCGAACAGTATCATAAGTAATGTAACAGTATAAGTGTATATCATATGCCCGTGATCACCTCCCGAAGTGATCACGGCCCAGTAGTATAGCATGGCAGACGGACAAGAGTGTAGGGCCACTGATGGAACACTAGCATCTTATACTAAGCATTTAGGATTGCAGGTAAAGGTAACAACAGTAGTAGCAAGGACAGGCTATGCATCAGGATAGGATAACGGAAAGCAGTAACATGCTACACTACTCTAATGCAAGCAGTAGAGAGAAGAATAGGCGATATCTGGTGATCAAAGGGGGGGCTTGCCTGGTTGCTCTGGCAAGAGAGAGGGGTCGTCAACACCGTAGTCGTACTGGGTAGCAGCGGCGTCGATCTCGGTGTCTAGCGAGAGAAGAGGGGGGAGAAACAATAAATATTAAACAAACAGATGCATAGCGATGCATGACATGACAAGTAGCGGTGCTAGGGGTGCCCTAACGCGGTATGAGGTGGTACCGGTGAAGGGGGAAACATCCGGGAAAATATCCCCGGTGTTTCGCGTTTTCAGATAGATGAATCGGAGGGGCAAAGTTGCGCGTTCGCTATGCTAGGGATGCGTGGCAGACGAATGGGCTGCGTATCCGGATTCCTCTCGTCATTGTGAGAAACTTTCATGTAGAAAGTATTTTCATCCGAGGTATGGTTTATTTTATATTAATTTTCAAAGTTCTATGCATTTTTTGAATTTAATTTAATTAATTCGAAAAAAGAATTATTACATCATCGTGACATCAACGTGACGTCAATGGTCAAAGTTGACCGTTGACCAGTCAACTGACGGGTGGGTCCCATTCGTCATAGTCTGTTTACCCTAACTAACAAGTTAGTTGGTTTTAGTTAGATAGTTAGGTTAATTAAGTTTAATTAAACTAGTTTAAGTAAGTTAATTAATTAATTATTATATTTTTATATTACTCATTTTTATTTTTATTCTTATTTTCATTCTGGAAAAAGAGGGACACGGGTCCCATGTGGCAGTGGCCCAAGGGGTTAAACGGGGCGCGGCTAACGGGCGCAGATGCCCGATATTGGGCGAATGCCGTAGCCCGGTGCAGCGAGGCACGCAGGACCACGGCGAGCGGCGCCGGCAGTGGTCAGGGCGGCGTTGAGCAGCAGGTGGCGGCGGCGCTGCGTCGGGGACCCGGTACAGGCGACCCCAGGACGCGTGGATGGGCTCTCTGGAACGTCCGCATCGCGGCGCGTCCAGCGGTAGCGGTGGCGTGGACGGAGATGTCCGGCAGCGACGGCGGCAAGGTCCGTGGCATACGAGGCTGCAGTAGGGCGGGCCAGGCCGACACAGGTGTGCGAGGGTGCAGCCGGACGCGGAGGCCGGGCTGCAGTGGCGCGGGGCATCGCGTGGAGGCATGGCTAGCAGGGAGGCGCGGAGGAGAGGGCAGTAGTGAGCAGAGGCGGAAGGCGGGGCGTGCGGCGCGGTCTTCGCGGGGGCGAGGCAGCGGAGAGGGGAAGAGGAGGCCGAGGGCCTCACCACGAGCCGTAGGGGAATGGCAGCGGTTGTCGGGGAGGAAGACGGGGACGACGTGCGATGAGGCGGCTCCGGTGCGGTTGAGGCCGGGGAAGCGATCCGACGAAGTCCGGTGGCGTCGTGGTGGCTCGGGTCGGGGGCGACGGTTGCCCCCGATCCAGATCCATTCGTGGGGGGGGGGGGGCGGAGGAGCGAGGAGATCATGCGGGTGGGGGGAGGAGTGGACCGAGAGGGGGGTTACGATTATTGGTGCGGGGGCTAGTAGGCCAGGGGGTGCGGGGGTGGGCCGGCAGGCCACTTGGCCACACGGCCAACTGGGCCAAGGCCCAGTCGGGGGGGGGGGGTGACATTGTTTTCCTTTTTTCCTTTTTTATTTTTTTGTAATTTTGCTTTATTGTTTTATCTTTATGCTCATTTAATTTTTTTTACAAAATATATACAAAAGCACCTAAATTAGTGTGACTGGTTTTACCACTGCCACAAAAAGTTCACACCTAATTAAAATAGTTTAATATTTTATACATTATAAAAGGCATTTATTTATTTGTTTAAGTTACTGTTTCATTTATTTTAGAGCCTTTAAACACTTTATCAAAGTTTGGTTTCTCCACCACAATTAACAATGATTTACCTAACACCTTTAGAACATTTTAGTTTTAAAGTTTTGAAAATTTTGATGTTTGCCTTTTATTCATTTTTGAATTTGAATTGGTTTTTGAACTATCGCGGGATTATCAACAGTAACTGCGGCGACGTGGCATCATTAACGAGGGATTACTGTAGCCTTTTTATCCGGGCGTCACAATTCTCCTCCACTACAAGAAATCTCGTCCCGAGATTTAAGAGGTAGTGAAAGGGGGAAAGGTTTTGGTTACGAATCTAGCGGGTCTTCTCATCCTGGCTTGCTCTTCGCGAAGAAGTTGATTCCTGTCGTTGATGTCTTCATTTCTCTACTTCAGGTCATCTTGATGAAGTCACATCCTTTCTTCGGGGTCTGTCTCGTACTTACGAATAGGTAAGGGGCAGCTCAACAATGATAGAATGCTATAAGGGTTAACCATTGGGGGTTACCCATGAATGAACATAGGGTTATCTCTTGAGTTGGTCAAATGAAACCGTGCCAAGCAAGAGGGTATAGTAAAAAGTATCAAGCGGATAGGCAATCGTTCAATGCCCAAATTAGAAGGTGAAAGGGTTTCAGGGTACGAGAATAAGTATTGCGTCTGATACCATAATAGATCACAAGGAAGGTGACCCGTCAATTACATACGTGGCCAGGCTCAAGGAATAACTTTGGCAACAGGGTGTACAAGAGAGTCAGGTTTCGATCCTGTGGAACTGTGGGTTATGGGCCCACCATGTGGGTTAAAATAAGGAAGGGCGTTGACATTTGGCACGGTGATGATAGCAAGGCATGTCAGAGAATAACCAGTTAGTTATGTTGACTGCATCGTTGGTACCAAGGGCGAGGGACGAAGAGAACCATTTTCCTGCTCGTTGAACGAGGCGGACCATTAGGCAAAGTTCTCGTCCATCGATGGCTACCAGAATGTCATCAACAATAGTAACACAGTCTTACTGACAGAGTTGTACACCGAGGTGTTTACATAAGCAGTGAATTATTACTGCTTAGATCATATAGATCACAAGAAAGGTTAAACCAAACAACGGAAAGGAAAATATGGTTATCAGATTAAACAGAACAATGGAAAGGAAAATGTGTTTAAACACATATTTCAAGAGTATATCCTTCCCAAGGACAAGCAGAGCACGATATCCATGACTGGATATAATGTAGAAAACCCTTTAGGTAAGGGGAGAGAATTTTCAGGACATTACCCATACAAAGATATTTGGATAATTAAACATGAAACATTTAACATTGGGCTTCAAATGTTCTTGTTGAAAATTGGAGTACCATAGACATGCTTCGAGATAGCATTGACATGGTCTTCCAGCAAGGTCGGGCTTTGGATGCAGGAAGGATCCATCAGGAACAACTTGTATAATAAGTCTTACAATTTCCTCATGGATGAATGGATAACCTTGCAGAAAAGGAAACTATAACACTAGGTGCTCCGGCCATGTGTGCTAGGCATGACATCACCTTACCCGGTCATGTAAAGATGTTATAACTCTTGAAAATATGTTCCAACCATCATATCTGACCGAGATTCAGATCTGATTGGTGTCAAGATACCTCAGACACGGGATGCCTGAGAAGAAAAGGTGCAACACAAATTGACGAGATGACATTGTACGATTCCTGGGGAAATGAACTATGAAAGCAAGTTCTGACACAAGAGTTCATCATTAAACCAAGGAGAGGGTTAGGAGGTGGCTTATGGACTCAGCGACATTCCATTGAGATTTCCAAAAGATGGATTTCCACAATTATGTGAACAAGGAGATAACTTTTGTCAGTTCAAATGATATAACAAGGTATGCTCGAGGAAACATACACGATTGAACATTGGTTGACGGTGCACCCAAAATACGGACTTAGGTAGCACAAACAATGTTAGAATGGCGATTCGATAACCAATGGTCTAAGAATGAAATGTTGACCATTAACTTCAAAGCCATAAGGTTGCTAGAAGTTTTAAAATTACTAGTCCATCTGGCGGTATTCCTTTTAGGAACAACACGGGGACCAAGAAAAGAATGGTGATGGTGAAGTATCACTTATATCAAGAATTCTCAAGAGGTGGTGAGATTCTCATGACATTCCTAACATAAAAGATGGTAATACTCCAAGGTAAAGAAGAACAATTGCTGGATAGCAAGGATCTCAAGGTATATCACAAAGCACGAACAAGTTTGTGTTGAACGAAAGGCAATAAAGTGGTCGATGATATCACAAATCATCAAGAGCAAAGGGTGGTATTTCTCATCAAGAATTCGATAGATATCCTGGAAGAGCTCAGAATGTTGATGATGTTCACGACACATTTGTCGCGAGATTTCATGAAGATGTATTCGATCGGCGATGACATCAAGTCAAAGAAATGATGAGGCGAAAGATTATTGGAACCAAGAGTATGACACAAACTCGAAATCAAGCTTGGTGTTCAAGGAGAAATGATACGATGAGGAAGATCGGCATAAGGTTACTGAAAGTGCAACTATCACTAGGTGGTTTTGGTAATTCCTAACAACATATAGCTCATTGAGCTAATTCTATTCCAAGATTAATATTTCAGGAAAAGCTCAATGTATGGCATGGCATGGATGAGGAATGTGGACCCCTCAAAATGTTAAGGACAAAAAGATTGGCTCAAGCTCAAAGCTCAAGACTCTACATTTTATATTTTAGTGATCCAAGATCACATTGAGTCTATAGGAAAAGCCAATACTATCAAGGAGGGATGAGGTGTTGTTTAATGAGGTTCTTGCTTAATAGTGCTTAGTCATATGTTCCAAAACCCTCAACAACCTTCCCACATCCACATATGACCTAAAACAAAAGTCAAACTCAGCCCTACCGATTCTTTCTATCCGGAACCACCGAGTTTCAAATGTCATAGCCACTGCCACAAACCCTAGGCAAATCGGTCTTACCGATAAGGATTTCGGTCACACCGAGATGGGGTTGTAATCTCTCTGTTTCCCTTCGTAACGTTTCGGTCCTACCGAGATGAGCGATCAGTCCCACCGAGATTGCAATGTAAACTCTCTGTTTCTCTTTCGTAACATTTCAGTCCCACCAAAATGAGCGATCGGTCCCACCGAGTTTACCTGACCAACTCTCTGGTTAGCTTATTACCAAAATCGGTCCCACCGAGTTTGTGTAATCGGTCACACCTAGATTAGGTTATGCCCTAACCCTAACCATATCAGTCCTACCGAGTTGCATCTCAGTCCCACCGAAAACCCTAACGGTCACTAGGTTTACTAAATCGGTCCGACCGAGTTTTTCACTTCGGTCTCACCAAGATTGGTAAATTGTGTGTAACAGTTAGTTTTTGTGTGGAGGCTATATATACCCCTCCACCCACTCTTCATTCATGGAGAGAGCCATCAGAACATACCTACACTTCCAACCTATATTTTCTGAGAGAGAACCACCCACACTTGTGTTGAGACCAAGATATTCCATTCCTACCATATGAATCTTGATCTCTAGCCTTCCCAAGTTGCTTTCCACTCAAATATTCTTTCCGCCAAATCCATATCCTGTGAGAGAGAGTTGAGTGTTGGGGAGACTATCATTTGAAGCACAAGAGCAAGGAGTTCATCATCAACACACCATTTGTTACTTCTTGGAGAGTGGTGTCTCCTAGATTGGCTAGGTGTCACTTGGGAGCCTCCGACAAAGATTGTAGAGTTGAACCAAGGAGTTTGTAAGGGCAAGGAGATCGCCTACTTCGTGAAGATCTATCGCTAGTGAGGCAAGTCCTTCGTGGGCGATGGCCATGATGGGATAGACAAGGTTGCTTCTTCGTGGACCCTTCGTGGGTGGAGCCCTCCGTGGACTCGCGCAACCGTTACCCTTCGTGGGTTGAAGTCTCCATCAACGTGGATGTATGATAGCACCACCTATCGGAACCACGACAAAAACATCCGTGTCTCCAATTGCGTTTGAATTCTCCAAACCCTTCCCTTTACATTCTTGCAAGTTGCATGCTTTACTTTCCGCTGCTCATAGACTCTTTGCATACTTTCTTGAATTGTGTTAAGATTGCTTGACATGTGCTAAGATAGCTAAAATCTGCCAAAGACTAAAATTGGGAAAAAGATAGATTTTTATTTGGTCAAGTAGTCTAATCACCCCCTCTAGACATACTTTCGATCCTACAAGTGGTATCAGAGCTTTGGTCTCCATTTGCTTTGACTTCCATAGCTTTTGGTGGTCATAGCCTTGGTTTTACAACCTAGGAGAGTATGGCGTCTAGCGAGGGAAATTATCATCATAGAGGTCCTTAATTTGATGGTACAAATTTTGCTAGTTGGAAGCATAAGATGAAAATGCATATTCTTGGACATAACCCCGCCGTTTGGGCTATTGTGTGTGTTGGCTTGCAAGGTGAATTCTTTAATGGGAGAGAACCGAATCGTGAAGCTACTGCAGATGAGTTGAAGATGCTACAATACAATGATCAAGCTTGTGATATCCTCTTCAACGAATTGTGCCCTGAAGAATTCAACAAAATCAGCCGTCTTGAGAATGCAAAGGAAATTTGGGATACTTTGATTGATATGCATGAAGGTACCGACTCCGTCAAGGAATCCAAGTTGGATGTGCTTCAAAGTCAACTTGACAAGTTCAAAATGAAGGATGGTGAAGGTGTCGCTGAAATGTACTCTAGGCTTGCTCTTATCACAAATGAGATTGTCGGCTTAGGAAGTGAGGAGATGACTGACAAATTCATCATCAAGAAAATCCTAAGATCCTTGGATGGAAAATACGATACCGTATGCACATTGATCCAAATGATGCCAAATTACAAAGATCTGAAGCCAAGGGAAGTCATTGGAAGAATCTTTGCTCATGAGATGTCACTCAAGGATAAGGAGGAGCTCCATAACAAGTCAAGTGGTGCTTACAAAGCCTCATGTGAAGCTCCCACATCATCAAGTGAGAAACAAACCTTCAATGAAGAATTGAGCCTAATGGTGAAGAACTTCAACAAGTTCTACAAGAGTAGAAGCAAGGAAAGAAGTTCCAAGTCAAGGTCCTACAATGACAAAAGATCTTCTAGTTGAGAGCGAAACTGCTACAATTGTGGAAGACCCGGACACTACTCCAATGAGTGTACGGCTCCCCACAAGAGAAGAGAAGATTCTCCCAAAAGAAGAAGTAGAAGAGAAGAATCACCATCAAGGGAGAGAAGGAGTAGGGATGATCGATATGAACGAAGACACCCTCGGAGAAGCAAGGATTCGGAAAGGAAGGACAAGTCATTAAGGAGCTACACAAAACGAAGACATCAAGCTCATGTTGGTGAATGGGTATCCGACTCCGACTCCGACAATGACTCTGAGAGAAGCTATCACTCCGACTCAGAATATACTCAAGATGAAGGTGTTGCCGGACTAGCACTTGTGTCAACCAAATCCTACGACATATTTGATTCACCAAATGAAGGAATTGGAAGATGCTTCATGGCCAAAGGTCCAAAGGTATCACACCCCGAGTATGTTGATTTCAGTAGTGATGAAGATGACTTGTTAGGTGATGATGAGTTACTTGTTGACAACTATAGTGATGAATACTATAATGAAACGAATGACAATGATAAGGAGAAGATTGAGTCTCTAACTAAAGAACTAAACATTCTTAAGTTAGCTCATGAAACTATCTTAGGAGATCATCGACAACTTTTAAGGACTCATGAGAAATTACGTTTTGAGAAGCTCAATCTTGAGCAAGAGCATGAGTTCTTAAAGGCAATCAATGATGATCTTCGCAAGAAAAGTTCTTCTTACATTGCCAAGCGTTTACTCTTATCCACTTACATGCCTCAAGTCAAGTCTAGTAACAAGAACAAGAAAGATTCTTCCTCTAGTAGTAACAATAATCATGCTAAATCCAATGTTGTTGCTTCTAGTAGTTCTCTTGATTCCACTAATGATTCTCTTAGCCAAGTTACACTTGAGCAAGAAAAAAGCATATTGAAGGGAATTATAGAGAAAGGTGTTTACAAGAGCCTTGCCGGGAGTAAGCAATTCGAGGAAATTGTACGCAAGCAAGGAAGGCACCGGAAGAATCAAGGTATTGGTTTTGAACGAAAGTTCAATGCCAATGGAGTTGAGTGGGAAGAAGATCAATACCCCAAGACGAAGTTTGTTCCTCAACAAGAGAAGTATGATCCTACTTCATCCAAAGGGACACAAGCCCAAGATGATCTTCCACCACAAGACCACAAGCAAAAAGGCAAGGACAAGCTTCAAGAGGAAATTGATGCATTTGAAGAAGCTCCTAAGGCCTTGGTCAAGTGGGTTCCCAAGACTACATCAAGTTCCACTTCATCAAGTACAACTACAACTCCGAGGATTCCCATCAAGATGGTGTGGATCCCGAAGAAGAAGAACTAGAGAGTCCTTGAGGGTGACTCCGCCAATATATTTCACTCTTATCATTTTGCAATAACAAGTGCAATCAACTTCCACATCTTGCACTAGTTCAAGGAGTCACAAACCCTCTTGTTGGTAAGACAAGGGACAAGGTAACCTAAAGCTTTCATAGACATCATCTTGTGTGTGCATCACTCTATGTCTATGGATATCCTTGTTTGTTCCTTGTGGGACTAACCCGTTTAGGTATTGAAAGTGCAACTCACTCCAAAGGATAGCTTCAAATGATCTACATCAACATAGAGCCTCCACATCTTCAACACCTACATGAAGTCATCATGGAAAAAACCCAAGGTTAGTCCATCCCTCTTAGGGGGGATCTCACATCTAGGGGGGGCTTTACTCTAACAATTGAGTTAAAGCAACTCTAATGGTGTGAACACAACAACGCTTTATGTAAAAGTGGTAACCCCACTTGTGCTTAAACGATGAGTATGACCTATGATCAAATGTTATCATTTGACTCCTAAGTCAATATACTCATATATAGATGACCTAGTCATCGCCAATTGCTTGATAGATGCTAGAATTGTTTGTGCATGCTTTGCCACATATTTCATTTGCCATTTTATTGTGTGAGCATGTTGGTTGCATAATTTACTCATTCGAGGACATCCACTTGTTGTTTTGATTGATTGGTTTCCTTTTCTTTTGGCCAAGTGGATGGACAAGAATGCCTAAGAACCTTCTCTAGCTATCTATGCTTTTCTCGTCTCAAACTCTATTCATGATGCATCAAAAAATTTGATCAAGTCAAATTCGAACCACTCTGTGTGAGGAGCACTCGGAGTCCCCGATTCGTCATAGACTTAAACTTCCAAAACTTCTTTGTGCGTTTTGGTCTGACCGATTCACCCATTTCGGTCATACCGAGATCACTAAGTCGATCTAGGTTTTCTACCTCGGTGCAACTGATTCGAACCTTTCGGTCACACCGAGTTTCATTAACTGCTTGCAGTTATGAATCTCGGTGCCACCGAGTTGTTCCACTCTGTCACACCGACAGGGTCGGGCTATATATACCCACGGGTCAAATTTTGGAAAACTTTCCGAACCTCCTTGACCCGCGCTTAGACCGCTCTGCCTCCAGGGTCTCCGGATCGTCTTCCTCATCGCCAGCCGCCTCCTGCCGCTAGTCTCCGCCGCCGTCAACGGGAATCAACCCCGCCGTTGCCGCCGTAGCGAGTTCATCGCCGAATTAGGGTATGGACTCGATCACTGTGCTGTTCTATCTCCGATTCCCCAGCACATTGCCTTGCCATGTATCTTGCCACGATTGAGATCATTCTATCCAGTCAAAACACTCCGTAGTTTAGTCGTGAATTAAGAATTTAGGGTTAGGTTTCCGCCGAAACCATCTCGGACCCACCGAGTTGTGGAACTCGGTACCACCGATTCGGCTTAGGCCATTGCACATGTGGTTCTCGGTCTGACCGAGAATTGCAAATCGGTGTGACCGAGTTCAGGACTTTGTGAAACCCTAGCAGTCTCGGTGCCACCGAACTGTGACTCGGTCTGACTGAGTTCACTAGTTTAGGTTCCAACAACTGCTTCGGTATCACCAAGTTTACAAATCAGTTGATCCGAAATGCTTTATGTGGAAAATTAAAACTAAGTTTTTGACTCATTCTTTTGCAAAACCTCTGCATTTTGTGATGCTCATCCACTCTATCTCATCTATATATATTCACAGGGTCTGTTGTTAGTGTTTGCGATATGTCTGATCAGAGTGACAGCCAGAACATGTCAGAGGAGCAGGTTCACCTAAGTGAGGGCACTAGTCCCTCTAGAAGTTCAGATGATGGTAGCAGGAGCACCCCAAGCAACTTACCCAAAGCTGCCACCAGGGCCAGAAAGAAGAAGACCTCTGAATCTGAGGATGAAGACTATGTGGAAGTTGAGGATGAGGCCACTCCCAAGAAGAAAGTGGTCAAAAAGGAATATAGCACTGCTGCTGCCACTAAGCCTGGCATGAAAACCAAGATGCCTGCAAAGAGAATTCCAATGTCTAAGGCCAGAGCATCTACTCAAGTCCCTTTGGAATCTGAACCCAAAGAGGCTGCTGTAGAAGGGAAGAAGAGGAAGGAGAGGGTCAAAAAGACCACTGCTAGAGTGCTTGGGAGATCCTCTATCATGAGAGATTCTGAAGAGGAAGAGGAAGAAGATGCTGCACCAGCACCCAAAGCTCAGAAGCTTATGGGTGATGCCATCAGGGCAGGGGCTGTTCCATCTAAGCCTAAGACCGCTCCAAAGGTTGCTGCTCCAGTTCCAAAGCCAAAACCGAAGAGGAGCACCCGGAACGTCCCTGCTGAGGAAAAGAACAAGGCCCCAGTGCCTGAAGCTGAAATGGAAGAAAATTATGATGAGTCACATGTCTTGAGGAAGCTGAAGCCAAAAATTCCAGATCACAATGATGCTCATCCAGTTGCTAAGAACATGAAGATAAGGAAGGACTTAGGTCTGAGGCTATGGATCGAGTCAGATCCATATGCCACTAGGAGAAGGACTGCTGTGGATTACAGGTTCCATACAAAGGAACAGTAGGACTTCTATGAGACCATCTTGCTTGACAAGAAGCCCATAGTGTGTGACATGAGATGGGTCGACTGGGACTACATCAAGAAGAATGAGGATCACTATCCAGGTGTACATGACAGTTTCAAGGCTTGTGGAGTCGATGATTTTGTGGCTCAGAAGCTCACAAAATGGAATGATGAGCTCATCATGCAGGTCTACTCCACAGCTCATTTCTACCCAGATGGAAGGATAGTCTGGATGTCTGAAGCTATGAGGTACCAGTCCACGGTTGCTGAATGGGCGAAGTTGATCAATGCCCCAAAAGAGAGTGAAGATGACTTGGATGTCTATGCCAACAGGAAGAAGGATCACAACACAATGGCACACATGTATAAGGAGATCCCAGATGCTGCTCTTGAGACACATAAGTTTGGATCTGTACATTACCTTCTGTCAGGCTTGCCAACCATCAACTGGATCCTCAAGCACACTCTTTTGCCAAAGTCAGGTGATCACAAGATGACCAGAGGCCATGCAATTAACTTCCTTCACATCTTTGATGTCCCACAGAAGTTCAAAGTCATGAGCCTAATAGTTGAAACTATCAAGAGGACAGCTGCAGATCAGAAGAGGAGTTGTGGATATGCCCCACAGATCCAGGAGCTGATCAACTCCAAGATGGGCACTGGTACATATCTGCTGGACAAGGAGCACATGCCTATCTATCCAGACTTCGAGGACAACACTGTGGTTATGAATGAGGATGAACCATCTTGTGTGCACGCACAAGCCAAGAAGGAGAAGGTAAAAGCTAAATAGGCTGCAAGGATGCCAACTACTGAAGAAGCATCTCAGTATCTCCTGAAGAGCAAGCAAGATCAGCTTGGCTACCTGATTGCATCCACTCTGAGGATTGAGAAGGGACTGTTCACCCTGAGTCAAAACCAGGAGAGCTTGGAAAGAATCGTGGATCAAAAATTCTATGACTTGGATGTGAAGGTAACTGAGATTCAGTCTGTTGTGGAGCAACTTCAAGATGATATGCAGGAGAGGAAGGGCAAGACAACCACTGATGCATTTGCCGGAGTGCCTAGAGCTTAGAGGTCTGCTGCAGTGCCTGTTCCAGACACCAGAGCCACGTCATCTGCACCAGCTACAGCTTCTGTGCCACCAGCTCCAGCACCTACTCCATCAGCTCCATCTACTTTGACTGAAGCCTTCGTTCTTGGAGTTATCCAGACACCACCACCTGAAGACCAAGCCCGAGAGACGATTTAGTGCTATGCATTTTCTAGGAACTTTTTGGTAACTTGTTGCCAAAGGGGGAGAAAAATGTATAGATCATAGGCTTCGAGAGAGAGCGTTGCCTTTTATTCTCTCTTGCTTTGGTGGTTGAACTTTATTTGCTTTGCCTGTTTGAGAGATACTTTTTGTCTCTGTGATACTTGGATGATCATGTGTTTGATCATATGCTACCTTAATGCTTGTTGGATGATATTATCATTTTATCTCTATATGATCATTCACTTTGCTTGGTGATGAGTGCATGTATTTAATTATTATCATTTTGAGCGCTCCACCAAGATTTATGTGACATGGAAGAGTAACCCATGAGCCTAACTCTTTGTGCATTTGCAGTCCAAAGCAAATCATAAACTATGCACAAATTTAGGGGGAGCTCTTGCTTTTCACATACTTCTCAAAGCGACAATGTTTTTCACTCTTATTATCATTTGTCGAAGCTTTGGTATATATGTTGTCATCAATTACCAAAAAGGGGGAGATTGAAAGTGCAACTATCCCTAGGTGGTTTTGGTAATTCCTAACAACAAATAGCTCATTGAGCTAATGCTATTCCAAGATTAATATTTCAGGAAAAGCTCAATGTATGGCATGGCATGGATGAGGAATGTGGACCCCTCAAAATGTTAAGGACAAAAAGATTGGCTCAAGCTCAAAGCTCAAGACTCTACATTTTATATTTTAGTGATCCAAGATCACATTGAGTCTATAGGAAAAGCCAATACTATCAAGGAGGGATGAGGTGTTGTTTAATGAGGTTCTTGCTTCATAGTGCTTAGTGATATGCACCAAAACCCTCAACTACCTTCCCACATCCACATATGACCTAAACCAAAAGTCAAACTCGGCCCTACCGATTCTTTCTATCCGGCGCCACCGAGTATCAAATGTCATTGCCACTGCCACAAACCCTAGGCATATCGGTCTTACCGATAGGGATTTTGGTCACACCGAGATGGGGTTGTAATCTCTCCGATTCCCTTTGTAACGTTTTGGTCCTACCGAGATGGGCGATCGGTCCCACCGAGATTGCAATGTAAACTCTCTGTTTCTCTTCCGTAACATTTCGGTCCCACCGAAATGAGCGATCGGTCCCACCGAGTTTACCTGACCAACTCTCTGGTTAGCTTATTACCAAAATCGGTCCCACCGAGTTTGTGTAATCGGTCACACCTAGATTAGGTTATGCCCTAACCCTAACCATATCGGTCCTACCGAGTTGCATCCCAGTCCCACCGAAAACCCTAACGGTCACTAGGTTTACTAAATCGGTCCGACCGAGTTTTTCACTTCGGTCTCACCGAGATTGGTAAATTGTGTGTAACGGTTAGTTTTTGTGTGGAGGCTATATATACCCCTCCACCCACTCTTCATTCATGGAGAGAGCCATCAGAACATACCTACACTTCCAACCTATATTTTCTGAGAGAGAACCACCCACACTTGTGTTGAGACCAAGATATTCCATTCCTACCATATGAATCTTGATCTCTAGCCTTCCCAAGTTGCTTTCCACCCAAATATTCTTTCCGCCAAATCCATATCCTGTGAGAGAGAGTTGAGTGTTGGGGAGACTATCATTTGAAGCACAAGAGCAAGGAGTTCATTACCTACACACCATTTGTTACTTCTTGGAGAGTGGTGTCTCCTAGATTGGCTAGGTGTCACTTGGGAGCCTCCGACAAGATTGTGGAGTTGAACCAAGAATTTTGTAAGGGCAAGGAGATCACCTACTTCGTGAAGATCTACCGCTAGTGAGGCAAGTCCTTCGTGGGCGATGGCCATGATGTGATAGACAAGGTTGCTTCTTCGTGGAACCTTCGTGGGTGGATCCCTCCATGGACTCACGCAACCGTTACCCTCCGTGGGTGGAAGTCTCCATCAACATGGATGTACGATAGCACCACCTATCGGAACCACGACAAAAACATCTGTGTCTCCAATTGCGTTTGAATTCTCCAAACCCTTCCCTTTACATTCTTGCAAGTTGCATGCTTTATGTTCCGCTGCTCATAGACTCTTTGCATACTTTCTTGAATTGTGTTAAGATTGCTTGATGTGTGCTAAGATAGCTAAAATCTGCCAAAGACTAAAATTGGGAAAAGGATAGATTTTTATTTGGTCAAGTAGTCTAATCACCCCCCTCTAGACATACTTTCGATCCTACAGTTACCTCATCGTCCAAAATTGTGCTAGCCAATCAGGCGAGGAATGACGTGATCGGGTACAGACTCATAAGTAAAGAAGATTACTAAAAGTTGTTGAACCATAGTGCGTACTCCGTTCAGTTATTGGTGTCTTTGAGTGTTTAATAACTCAGGGCCCGTGAAAAATGTAATCAGTGAGAATGTAGTACCTGATGAAGAACTCATAAGAAGTTATGTCGTTCCATGATAATTTCGAGATACCAGGGGGTATTACTCGATGACAGATCAAAGTAGACGTTGGACTAGGTTATTGCTCTCCAGAAGACAAGTGCTTGAACTTGTCTGAGAAATTTGGATCAAAGAAGAACAATATGGTCGGAAACCACGATAGCAAAAGACCAAATCCCAGATATAAGATGAAATTATATCACGGGGATAATTATTGTTACGAGAAGCTTCCATGACAAGATCTACATCGTGTCCATGGGCTTGAACACAAAGTTCAAGGTCGACTCCCACTTCTCCAATGCATAACCTATCGTTCACTCCTCATTTTCGATGGAGTTGTAGTGTTGAAATTTTATCTGGTAAATCACCAGGAGAATGTGACTCGTGAAAACTTTCGGGTTCACATGGTTTTAGAGAAGGTATAGGTTCAACCCATCGGGGTATCTTAGAAACATATACCACAAGCTTCAAGACTAACTAACACAAGCTCGAAAATAGAGCATGGTTGACAAAAGGAGAGGATACAATTTACCAAAGGCATTATGTATCGGAGAAAGAACTCACAAGGTGATTAATTATGAAGGACACTGTCGGATAATAATCCAAGAGTGGATATGGCGATCCACAATGGAGCTGATGTGAGTATCGATACCCAATCAGAGGAAGTAAGAATGCAAATGCATCGTTTTATAGAACATCTGAATAATTCAACGTTTAAATAACAAAGGAATTATCATTTTCAAATCAAGGGATCAGGAGCAAACACTCTAATCAAGGATGGATAAGTTGAATTAGTCTTAGGGGTACAATCGATGGAAATTTGATTGGTCGAGATCCACCTCATGTCCGGAATGACGTCTGAATCGGAAGGATAAATTCTAGGGAACTTCTGATGATTGTGTGCATTCACACACATGTTGAATCAAAAGGATCAGAATGACAATCACAAAGGTTTTTAAAGTAATTTGCTAGACAAATGGAATTAACTGGAATGCAAGTATGCAAGAATTCCAAGAACAACAGGTTGTTGAGGATTTTCGAAAGATCAAATAGTATTTCAAAGTCTTTTGTGGAACACAAGAACAACTGGGAATGAGCGGATACTCGTTAAGTGCGAGGAATTATCCGTAGGGGTATTCATGCGGCAAAGATCTGTAAGGCAGTGGTTCAAGAGATTCTTCAAAGTCAAAGAATAATTCGATGCATCTTGTAATAACAAGACCAACTGGGGATGAGTGTAAGAATGGCATGTGCATGTAGCTATCTGTAGGGGTTAACAGTGGAAGGGGGTTGCAAACGCAATGAGCACAAGTTCTCGGGATAACATCGGAGAGTATCTTTGAAATCTTCTGGTGCACGGAGCAATCATCTGGAGTGAGGGGTTCTCCGGGAGGAAGTAGTAACGGGAACCTAGAGTCAGATTTAGTAAAATCATTTAACCTGAATAGAAGAGAGTTCAGAGTCCCAGAGTAAGGATCGAGGAGTAAAAGATCCTAATACCACCCAAATGGCGACGTGGGCCCGTAAGACACACAGCCAAGTTAGTAAAAAGTTTTGCAATGTCTAGACTCGACTTCGGCCAAGGAGTGTGGAAGGGGGGTTCCTACAGGCAGTCGGCTCTGATACCAACTTGTGACGCCCCCGATTCAATCGTACAATAATCATACACACAAACGTGTACGATCAAGATCAGGGACTCACAGGAAGATATCACAACACAACTCTACAAATAAAATAAGCCATACAAGCATCATATTACAAGCCAGGGGCCTCGAAGGCTCGAATACAAGAGCTCGATCATAGACGAGTCAGCGGAAGCAACAATATCTGAGTACAGACATAAGTAAACAAGTTTGCCTTAAGAAGGCTAGCACAAACTGGGATACAGATCGAAAGAGACGCATGCCTCCTGCCTGGGATCCTCCTAAACTACTCCTGGTCGGCGTCAGCGGGCTGCACGTAGTAGTAGGCACCTCCCGAGTAGTAGTAGTCGTCATCGACAGTGGCGTCTGGCTCCTGGGCTCCATCGTCTGGTCGCAGCAATCAGGTATAGAAAGGGGGGAAAGAGGGAGCAAAGCAACCGTGAGTACTCATCCAAAGTACTCGCAAGCAAGGAGCTACACTACATATGTATGCATTGGTATCAACTGGAAAAGATGTATCATATGTGGACTGAACTGCAGAAAGCCTGAATAAGAGGGGGATAGCTAGTCCTGTCGAAGACTACGCTTCTGGCCACCTCCATCATGCAGCATGTAGAAAAGAGTAGATGGTAAGTTCACCAAGTAGCATCGCATAGCATAAACCTAACCGGCGATCCTCTCCTCGTCGCCCTGCTAGAGAGCGACCACTGGGTTGTATCTGGCACTTGGAAGGGTGTGTTTTATTAAGTATTCGGTTCTAGTTGTCATAAGGTCAAGGTACAACTCCAAGTCGTCCTGTTACCGAAGATCACGGCTATTCGAATAGATTAACTTCCCTGCAGGGGTGCACCACATTTCCCAACACGCTCGATCCCCTTTGTCCGGACACACTTTTCTGGGTCATGCCCGGCCTCGGAAGATCAACACATCGCAGCCCTACCTAGGCACAACAGAGAGGTCAGCACGCCGTTCTAAATCCTATGGCGCAGGGGTCTGGGCCCACCGCCCTTTGCACACCTGCACGTTGCTAACGCGGCCGGAGAGCAGACCTAGCAACCTCCATTACAAAGGAAATTGCGTTACGCGGTCCAACCCGGCGCGCGCCGCTCAGTCGCTGACGTCACAAAGGCTTCGGCTGATACCATGACGTCGAGTGCCCATAACTGTCCCCGCGTAGATGGTTAGTGCGTATAGGCCAGTAGCCAGACTCAGATCAAATACCAAGATCTCGTTAAACGTGTTAAGTATCCACGAACGCCGACTAGGGCCAGCCCACCTCTCTCCTAGGTGGTCTCAACCTGCCCTTTCGCTCCGCCTCAAAGTAACAGTCGGGGCCGTCAGGAACCCAGGCCCACCTCTACCGGGATGGAGCCACCTGCCCCTTCAGCCCCCATCTCCGAACAGTATCATAAGTAATGTAACAGTATAAGTATATATCATATGCCCGTGATCACCTCCTGAAGTGATCACGGCCCAGTAGTATAGCATGGCAGACGAACAAGAGTGTAGGGACACTGATGGAACACTAGCATCCTATACTAAGCATTTAGGATTGCAGGTAAACGTAACAACAGTAGTAGCAACGACAGGCTATGCATCAGGATAGGATAACAGAAAGCAGTAACATGCTACACTACTCTAATGCAAGCAGTAGAGAGAAGAATAGGCGATATCTGGTGATCAAAGGGGAGGCTTGCCTGGTTGCTCTGGCAAGAGAGAGGGGTCATCAACACCGTAGTCATACTGGGTAGCAGCGGCGTCGATCTCGGTGTCTAGCGAGAGAAGAGGGGGGAGAAACAATAAATATTAAGCAAACAGATGCATAGCGATGCATGACATGACAAGTAGCGGTGCTAGGGGTGCCCTAACGTGGTATGAGGTGGTACCGGTGAAGGGGGAAACATCCGGGAAAATATTCCCGGTGTTTCGCGTTTTCGGACAGATGAATCGGAGGGGGAAAGTTGTGTGTTTGCTATGCTAGGGAAGCGTGGCGGACGAACGGGCTGCGTATCTGGATTCGTCTCGTCGTTCTGAGCAACTTTCATGTAGAAAGTATTTTCATCCGAGGTACGGTTTATTTTATATTAATTTTCAAAGTTTTATGCATTTTTTGAATTTAATTTAATTAATTCAAAAAAAGAATTATTACGTCATCGTGACATCAACGTGACGTCAGTGGTCAAAGTTGACCATTGACCAGTCAACTGACGGGTGGGTCCCATTCGTCATAGTCTGTTTACCCTAACTAACATGTTAGTTGGTTTTAGTTAGATAGTTAGGTTAATTAAGTTTAATTAGTTTTATTAAACTAGTTTAAGTAAGTTAATTAATTAATTATTATATTTTTATATTACTAATTTTTATTTCTATTCTTATTTTCGTTCTAGAAAAAGAGGGACACGGGTCCCATGTGGCAGTGGCCCAAGGGGTTAAACGGGGCGCGGCTAACGGGCACGGATGCCCGATATTGGGCGAAGGCCGCTGCCCGGTGCGGCGAGGCACGCAGGACCATGACGAGCGGCGCCGGCAGTGGTCAGGGCGGCATCGAGCAGCAGGTGGCGGCGGCGCTGCATCGGGGACCCGGTACAGGCGACCCCAGGACGCGTGGATGGGCTCTCTGGAACGTCTGCATCACGGCACGTCTAGCGGTAGCGGTGGCATGGCCGGAGATGTCCGGCAGCGACGGCGGCAAGGTCCGTGGCATAGGAGGCTGCAGTAGGGCGGGCCAGGCTGACGCAGGCGTGTGAGGGTGCAGCCGGACGCGGCGGCCGGGCTGCAGTGGCGCGGGGCATCACGTGGAGGCATGGCTAGCAGGGAGGCGCGGAGGAGAGGGCAATAGTGAGCAGAGGTGGACGGCGGGGCGCGCGACGCGGTCTTCGCGGGGGCGAGGCAGCGGAGAGGGGAAGAGGAGGCCGAGTGTAACACCCCGGATGTAATTTACGTTATATGTATTCCAACTCTTGCCGTTTTCGGCACTAAGTTATTTCATTTCGTCGTTGTCGGGTTTTTGCCTTCGTGTGTTGTTGTCTTTGTCATGCATCTCATATCATGTCATCATGTGCATTGCATTTGCATACGTGCTCGTCTCATGCATCCGAGCATTTCTCCTATTGTCTGTTTTGCATTCCGGCGCTCCTATCTCCTTCGGTGGTCCTTTCTACCTCTTTTCGTGTTTGGGCGTTAAACATTTCCGGATTGGACCGAGACTTGCCATGCGGCCTTGGTTTACTACCGGTAGACCGCCTGTCAAGTTTCGTACCATTTGGACTTCGTTGATACTACAACGGTTAACCGAGGGACTGAAAAGGCCTCGTGTGTGTTGCAGCCCAACACCCCTCCAAAGTGGCCCAAAACACACCTAAACCTCTCCCATCATATAGAGCGTTCGATCACGATCACGTGGCCGCAAACCGCACCTCATTTGGAGCTTCCTAGCTCCCTCTACCTATAAAATAGCATCTCCCTCAAAAATTCCGGATCCAAAACAACCCTAACCTAGCTCCTCTTCCACCGCGCCACGCCGGACACGTCCGTGATGGCCGGACAAGTCGCCGTCGCCACCCGCGATGAACCACGGCGCGCCACGTGTCCCGGGTGGGTCCCCAGTTTGCCGCGCCGCCCGAGGCCCGTGGGAAGCCCCCCCCACGGCCCATTCTGTAGCGCCGCTCGCGCCGCTCTTCCTCTCCCGCGCCGGCGCCGCGCTCCGCCGCCTCCGCCGCGACCCTGCCGCTCCGGCCATCGTCGGACTCTGCCGCACCGCCCCGCTCCTCCGCCTCGGTCGCTGCCCCGCCGCGCAAACCTTGCCGCCCGGAGCCCCCGCTCAACGCCGGCGCCGCCCCGGCCTCTCCTCCCCTCGGCAACCTCCAAGTCCGGCGACCCGAGCTCCTTCCGGCGAACAGGTCCCCGACGATCCTTGATTTCCACGCCCTGCTACAGTAACTCCGGCCGGATCCAGATCTGAGATCCACCTCGGATTGACTTTTGACCTAACTTTTCCAGTATTTTTGCATATTTCAACGCATCATAACTCTGTCATCGTAGCTCCGATTCATGCTTGTAGCATATCAAAATGTTCGCCTCGACGAGTACATCGTTTCATCTTATTGCATCATTTTCATTTGAGCTCATCTTGATGCCCGAAATGTTGTTGGAAGAGGGCTATGTGAGGAAAGTTGCAGATCTGTTTCAGCAAATAGCCTTTTGTCATTTTTGCCATGATTAATGTGTGCATGCTATGTTCGTGACCTCTACATGTGTTTTGTTAAATGCCATGCCATCTTTACAGGGGTGTATGCCATGTATTTTTGTGGTATTTGTGGTGACTAGAACAAGCATGCAAAGTAGCGTAATCGTTGATGCTGATTTCAGGGACTTAGAATTTCACTAAGTCCTTGTCCTGCTTTTGTTGTTATGCCATATGTTCATGTTGTTTCCTAGTGATCAGTGCCTCTTTTGAGGATGATCAGTAAGGATGTTTTGTTAACATTGTGGTGCTCTATCCATCCATGTCTTTGTTTGCCTTTATGGAGCACCCTAGCTTGAGTCAATCGAGATCTACTTTTGCTATAAAATGATCCTGGCAGGTTGTTGACATATTTAGCGATTTTGCCGAGGATATTGCTATTGATCCGTGCATGCTATGTTGTTGTTCTTGCCATGTCTAGCTTCTATGCCATGTCTTCTTGATGGGTGTATACTTAGATTGTCATGCCATGCTCTGTAGTGAGTGCATCGAGCTCGTAAACACGCCTACTCGTTAATCTGTTTTGCATGCTCCAGTTTTTCACCAAGTCTGAATCTGTTTATGTTTTTGCCATGTTCACATGCTTGCAATTGTATTTTCCGATCCCTTTTGACTCAAGGTCACTAAGGGACTTTTGTTATATGCTTTGAGTAGCTTCATTCCATGCCTTGCGTTGCCATGTTAAGTTCCAGTAGCATGTAGTTTTCATGCTCTAAAGATTGCTTCGTGATGATAAATTCCAGACTTGTGTTAATTTCACAAAGTCTGAAACCTGTTATCATTTGCACTTTTGCCATCCTTGTTTGAACCTGTTAGTGGATGATTTAGCCGTAGCTTAGTGTTCATCTTTTGTCAAGCTTCATGAGTGGATCCCTTCCATGTATTTGGTTGCCATGTTTGATTGCTGTAGCATATTTATCTTGATGCATTTAGTTGGCCACTTGCTGATTATCGCAGACCGGTGCCATATTTGTTTTGCTTGTCATTTCCAAACCGTGCATCCGATTCCGGTGATCTTTATATCGATTTAGGCCGAAATCACCTCACCTTTCCAGTGGCACTCTTGGATTTCCAAGTTGAGGCCAGGTTCAATAATTCCTTTGTAAATCATGCATAGGCATCACATATCGAATCCCGCATATCATACCATGTTTGCATCATGTTGCTTGAGCATTGCACGTGGTTGATTGTGTTCCTTTTGCTTGTTGTTCTTGTTTGGGTAGAGCCGGGAGACAAGTTCGCGAACGAGGAGCCCGTTGAGTTCTCTTACGAGGATCAAGGCAACTCTGAAATCTTTGCAGGCAAGATGACCATACCCTCGAAATCACTTCTATCTTTGCTTGCTAGATGCTCGCTCTTTTGCTATGCCTATGCTACGATACCTACCACTTGCTTATCATGCCTCCCAAATTGCCCTGTCAAACCTCTAACCCACCATGTCCTAGCAAACCATTGTTTGGCTATGTTACCGCTTTGCTCAACCCCTCTTATAGCGTTGCTAGTTGCAGGTGAAGATTGGAGATCGTTCCTTGTTGGAACATGTTTATTGTTGGGATATCACAATATTATCTTGTTTATCTTAATGCACCTATATACTTGGTAAAGGGTGGAAGGCTCAGTGTGGGAGTCCTGGATTAGGGGGTCTCCGGAGAGCCGGACTATCTCCATTGGCCGGACTGTTAGACTATGAAGATACAAGATTGAAGACTTCGTCTCGTGTCCGGATGGAACTCTACTTGGTGTGGAAGGCGAGCTAGGAAATACGTATATGGATATCTCCTCCTTTGTAACCGACCTTGTGTAACCCTAACCCTCTCCGGTGTCTATATAAACCGGAGGGTTTTAGTCCGTAGGACAACATACAATCATACCATAGGCTAGCTTCTAGGGTTTAGCCTCTCTGATCTCGTGGTAGATCCACTCTTGTAACACCCATATCATCAATATCAATCAAGCAGGACGTAGGGTTTTACCTCCATCAAGAGGGCCCGAACCTGGGTAAAAACTTCGTGTCCCTTGCCTCCTGTTACCATCCGGCCTAGACGCACAGTTCGGGACCCCCTACCCGAGATCCGCCAGTTTTGATACCGACATTGGTGCTTTCATTGAGAGTTCCTCTGTGTCGTCGCCGTTAGGCTTGATGGCTCCCACTATCATCGGTAGCGATGCGGTCCAGGGTGAGACTTTTCTCCCCGGACAGATCTTCGTATTCGGCGCTTTGCACTGCGGGCTAATTTGCTTGGCCATATGGAGCAGATTGAAAGCTACGCCCCTGGCCATCAGGTCAGATTTGGAAGTTTGAATTACACAGCCAACATCCGTGGGGACTTGATCTTCGACAGATTCGAGCCACAACCAGGCGCGCCGCACTGTCGCGATGGGTATGACCTAGCTCTGCCATCGGACGGTACCCCAGAGGCCGCGCCCACATCAGCTCCGACCCTCACCTCGGAGCGAACTGCGCCAATCGAGGACGGGTGGCTAGACACCGCCTCAGGGGCTGCAGTCTCGACGGTGATCGAGCCAAACACCAGCATAATCCTCCGCACGGCCCGTGACTCCAAGGTGCCGGACTCTCTTCCGGACCCAGAATCATCCGCGCCCCCGCCAATCGAAACTGATTGGGCGCCGATCATGGAAATCACCGCCGCGGATATCTTTCAGCACTCGCCCTTCGGCGACATCCTGAATTCACTAAGGTCTCTCTCTTTGTCAAGAGATCCCTGGCCGGATTGTGGCCAATAGGATTGGGATGCGGACGACGAAGAAATTCGACGCCCACCCACCACCCACTTTGTAGCCACTGTCGATGATTTAACCGACATGCTCGACTTCGACTCCGAAGACATCGACAGTATGGACGACGATGTAGGAGACGAACATGAACCAGCACCTATAGGGCACTGGAAAGCCACCTCGTCGTATGACATGTACATGGTGGATACACCCAATGAAGGCAACGTCGACGAGATAGCGGAGGATGACCCCTCCAAGAAGCAACCCAAGCGCCAACGTCAGCGGCGCCGCTCTAAGTCCCGCCAAAGCAAAAGTGGTGATACCGGCACAGGAGAAAATAACACTCGGATAGCGCCGAAGACAACAACAATCCCCTCCAGCAAGATTTAGAGCAGGAGGATGAAGGAGCCAGCTCTCCTGAGAGGGCGGCTGGCAGAGAGGAGGAGGATGATAATTACATGCCCGCCCTCTGAAGATGAGGCAAGCCTCGGCGGCGATGAATTCGCCGTACCAGAGGATCCCGTCGAACAAGAGCGTTTCAAGCGCAGGCTTATGGCCACGACAAATAGCCTGAAGAAAAAGCAGCAGCAGCTTCAAGCTGATCAAGATCTGCTAGCTGACAAATGGACTGAAGTCCTCGCGGCCGAGGAATATAGACTCGACCGTCCCTCCAAGAGTTACCCAAGGCGCAGGTTACTACCCCGACTGGAGGAAGAAGCGTATGATATGGTTGATCGGCCACCTCGTGGCTGCGATAGAGAGGCATTCCAGCCAAAAGCTCAGCTTCCACCCCAACGCCATCCAAATAAAAAGGCATGGGGAGATACGCCAGACCTACGAGACATATTGGAGGACAAAGCAAAGCATTCAAGATCGATCTAGGGATCACGAGGGCGCACCACTCTACGAGACGGTAAACGTCACGCCGGATACAGTAAAAGCAAATCCGGTCGGGCCGAACACAGCGGGCAGGACCCATACGAGCTGTGTCGCGATATGGCCCAATACGGAGGCGCCGCACACCCCTTATGCTTCACAGATGAAGTAATGGAACATCAATTCCTAGAAGGTTTCAAACCTGTAAACATTGAATCATACGAGAGCACAACAGATCTCGCAGTATGGATTGAGGACTTCCTCCTCCACATCCACATGGCCCGCGGTGATGATTTACATGCCATCAAATACCTCCCACTAAAACTCAAAGGACCAGCGCGTCACTGCCTTAATAGCTTGCCAGCGGACTCCATTAGCTGTTGGGAAGATCTGGAAGCCGCATTCCTCGACAACTTTCAGGGCACTTATGTGCGACCACCAGATGCCGATGACTTGAGCCACATAATTCAGCAGCCAGAAGAGTCGGCCAGGCAATTCTGGACTCGGTTCCTTACAAAGAAAAGTCAAATCATCGACTGTCCGGATGCGGAGGCCTTAGCGGATTTCAAGCACAACATCCGAGACGAGTGGCTAGCCCGACACCTTGGTCAGGAAAAGCCGAAATCTATGGCAGCCCTCACGATGCTCATGACCCGCTTTTGTGTAGGAGAAGACAGCTGGTTGGCTCGCAGTAACAACATATCAAAGAACCATGGTACCTCAAATACCAAGGACGGCAACAGCAGGTCATGTCGCAATAAGCATAAGCGCCGCATTAACGACGAAAGTACTGAGGATACGACAGTCAATGCCGGATTCAAAGGCTCTAAACCCGGTCAGCGGAAAAAGCCATTCAAACAAAGTACGCCGGGTCCGTCCAGCTTGGACCGTATACTCGATCGCTCGTGTCAAATACATGGCACCCCAGACAAGCCAGCCAATCACACCAACAGGGATTGTTGGGTGTTCAAGCAGGCCGGCAAGTTAATCGCCGAAAACAAGGACAAGGGGCCGCATAGCGATGACGAGGAAGAACCCCGGCAGCTGCACACCGGAGGACAGAAGAGGTTTCCCCCGCAAGTGTGGACGGTGAACATGGTATACGCAGCCCACATCCCCAAGAGGGAGCGGAAGCGTGCGCTCAGGGACGTATATGCGCTGGAGCCAGTCGCCCCGAAGTTCAACCCTTGGTCCTCCTGTTCGATCACCTTCGATCGCAGGGACCACCCCACTAGTATCCGTCACGGCGGATTCGCCGCACTGGTCCTAGACCCAATTATCGACGGATTTCACCTCACTTGAGTCCTCATGGATAGCGGCAGCAGCCTGAACCTGCTTTATCAGGACACAGTGCGCAAAATGGGTATAGACCCCTCAAGGATCAAACCCACAAAGACGACCTTTAAAGGTGTCATTCCAGGCGTAGAGGCCCACTGCACAGGTTCAATTACACTGGAAGTGGTCTTCGGATCCCCGGATAACTTCCGATGCGAAGAGTTAATCTTCGATATAGTCCCGTTCCGCAGTGGTTATCACGCGCTGCTCGGACGAACCGCATTCTCTAGATTCAATGCGGTACCACATTATGCATACCTCAAGCTCCAGATGCCAGGACCTCGCGGAGTTATTACAGTCAATGGAAACACAGAGCGCTCTCTCCGAACAGAGGAGCACACCGCGGCCCTCGCAGCAGAAGCGCAAAGCAGCCTCTCAAGGCAATCTACCAGTTCGGCGTTTCAAAGCCCGGACACCTTCAAGCGCGCTCGGGGCAATCGGCAAATAGACCGCCTGGCGCGATCTAAGCTCGCGTAGCAATACGACGGCCACCTCAATCCCAGCCCAACGACGTTGTTCGTGTCGCGCGTACATAATTACGCATTAAAAATACCATGGGCACAGATGGGGAGGGGGAGGCACAACTACGGCACGCCCCAAAACGCGGCCTAAACCGCACCAGGGGCTTCCCGTTTGGTTATTTTCCTTTTTCTTTTAGGACTTCAATCTCTGGAAACACTGTCCGGCAGCTCTATTGCCGAACACATGATACAGTAACCAAGGAGGCCGACAACTACGGAATTCCCAGGTGGATTACAGATTTTATATAATTCCTCAGCTCGCCCTTGGAAGGGACATAGTCCTACTCTTTTGCTCTTTACACTATCTGTATCACTCTGCTTTAATGCAATTTTTTAATATATAATGCATGACATTACGACTATTATCGCATTTTTGTTATGTGTATACATATCTATGTGTTCATTAATGATGCCTAGCAACCGTACACTCTGGTACGGCCAATGCACCAGGGGCTTACATACCCACAATATGGTGTGAAAAGTCCGAACACTTTCACAAGTGCGGCACCCCGAACTTATATCATTATATGCATCAGCTCCGAATCATGTCTTTGGTCAAATGTTGGGTTTGCCCGGCTCCTATGTTTTGGTACCTTACGTTCCGCTCTATCGGCTAAGGTAGCGCTAGGAGAACTACTGCGATTCTGCCCCGATTCTGCCGGGCCGAGCACCTCAGTAGAGAAAGCTAAAACTGACTGTCATGATAAGGCGAGAGACTGGTCGCTGTTCGGCGAGGTTTTTCGAGTCCCTAAAGACTTATGCCGCTTAGGGCGAGGGGCCAGCTCCGTCTGGCTTACAGGCGTGTATCGCGCCCCGAATTCGGCCTTCCGAATACCAGGGGCTTCGCCGAAATTTAAAATTATAGAATTCTATGGCTAAGTGAGAGTGATAATGCATTATTAGTCCGGTTGCCTTGTTCGTTGTGCTGAGCACCTCCCTCGAAGGACCCAAACATGGGAACAAGAGTGCTCAGGTTTATCCTGAACACCCCGGCACTCGTGGCATGGGGGAAGAAGCCGAGGACTAGCCATCTCTCAGATTGGATAAACAGCCAAACAGAAGGTAATATTTTAAATTCACACAAGCGTTGCATAGCGAAAACGATACAAGTTTTCATACATACAGGACAAAACGAGCAAGTCTCATTCAAATATTACATTTTGCGAACACTCATCCGCGATAAGACGGGCGCACGGCAGAACACCCTCGTAGTACATCTCGGGGTGGCGGTGCTCCTTGCCCTCCGGCGGCCCCTCCTTGATCAGCTTCATGGCGTCTAGCTTGACCCACTGCATTTTTACACGGGCGAAGGCCCGGCATGCACCTTCAATGCAGACGGATCGCTTGACGACCTCCAGCCATGGGCAGGAATCCACAAGCCGCCTCACCAGACCGAAGAAGCTGTTCGGAAGGGCGTTGCCAGGCCTTATGTAGCTTGGCCATCTGCTTCAGCTGGTCACTCATTGGCACCGGATGTTCGGCCTCAGCATACTGAGACCAGAACAGCTTCTCCGTCGAGCTTCCATCCTCGGCCTGGTAGAATAGTGCGGCATCGGACACACTGCGGGGCAAATATGTGAATGCTCCCGAAGAGCTCCGGATTCGGGTAAGTAATCGGTAATTCACCTTTACATGCTTGCTTTGCATATAGAAAGCCTTACCCACCACTATCTTCTTCATTGCGTCGCTCTCCTGAAGGGCCTTCTGGGCCTCGGCCTTGGCACTCTTTGCACTCTCACGGGCCGCGACAAGCTCATACTCTTTCGTCTTCAAGTCAAGCTCCAACGCCTCGTGCTTTGTCACGAGAGCCTGGAGCTCTTGCTGCACCTCACCCACCCAAGCCTCGTGCGTCTCTCGCTCGGTGCGCTCCTGGGCTGCCTTTTCTTCAGCCTGGGACAGCGCTTGCTTCAGGGTCGCCACCTCGGTCGTGGCCCCTGGCAAAACATACAATGATCCTGTCATTTTGCAATCGCGTCCTTTTTTATATACATATATCTATAGACGGGGTATTACTTACCCTTGTTCTCCTCGAGCTGCCTCTTAGCAAGGCCGAGATCTTTCTGGGACCCCTCGAGGGCCTCCTTCAGTACAGCGACCTCCGCAGTTAGTGCGGCAGACGCCAGAAGCGAAGCCTGCATATGCATATTGACATACTTATATTAGACTCCTGCGATATTATTTGATCCTCTGTTCGGCTTTCCTTCACGAACACCAAACAAAGCATTAGGGGCTATTGTCTATGCGGTAACACTTCTACTACATTTTAAAACACTTACCCCGAAGCCTGTTAGAAGGCTAGTACAGGCTTCAGTTAATCCTCTCTTGGCGGACTGAACCTTCTGGATCACCGCACTCATGATAGTGCGGTGCTCCTCCTCGATGGAAGCGCTGCGAAGCGCTTCCAACATAGTGTCCGGCGCCTCTGGGTGGACAGAGGTCACCGGCACAGGAGTCTCACCCTCCTTAGAAGGGGACCGCCTGCCCGAGCTCGGATCCGTTGGAGGGTCCGGTGCGGTGTTCGGCTGAGGACCGAACTCGGAGCTCTCGAGGACCCCGTCCCCTCGGCTCCCGCAGTCTGGAAGGTCGCCTTGAGGCGCCTCCGGGACTGCCCCCCCTTGATCCGGTGCCTCTTGAGACAGCACCTCAGCGTCGTCAGCCGGATGAGGGGAGGTGGCGGTCAGGACTGGATCGCTATCTATGTGTGACGAGCCCAAGGAGCCGTCCGTGGATACCTCGATATTAGCTCGGGGCGGCCTGTACAATTGAGTTCGGCGTTAGGGAAAGCAATGCGACAAACGAATCCTATGGGTTACTTTGGTATCCGAACACTTACGATCTCCCCTGGGGCTTGCCCCTGGGCAACCACTCGTCTTCACTTTCGTCGGTGGCGGTAGAGGTGTCCGGAAGGAGCGTGCTTCCCTTCTTGGACCCTTCGGCCTCCCCAGTTGGGGCGGCCTTCCTTTTCTTGTCTCCCCCAGTCGGTGGGGGAGCCTCTTCTTCCTCTTCCTCGTCTTCGGGGGAAGAGTGCGCCATAGAGTCATCGGATAGTGATTCCGACGACGCCTGGCGTCGGGAACACTTTCGAGCTCCCTTGGCCTTCTTGGTCTTCTCCGGCACCTTATAAGGGGCCGGAGTCAGAATCTTCGTCAAAAGTGCGTCTGCGGGGCCTTCGGGCAAGGGAGCCGGATAGTCGATCTGTCCGGCCATCTTCTGCGAGTCCTGTCAAAATTACGGGAGTTTAGATCCCGCATAGAGCCAATCTATATATATATAACAAATATCCTGTAAGAGGTAAAACAACTTACCGCACTAGCGTGGCGCTTCGTGCTGAATCCGCGATCCTCAGTAATGGGGGGAGGGACCGCGGCTCCCTTGAACAGCACCCTCCAGGCATCTTCATGAGTCGTGTCGAAGAGCCTGTTCATAGTTCGGTGCTGCGCCGAATTGAACTCCCACAAGGTAAACTCCTGTTGTTGGCACGGGAGTATCCGGCGAACGAGCATAACCTGGACTATGTTGACAAGCTTGAGCTTTGTTGGGGAACGTTGCAGAAAACAAAAATTTTCCTACGGTTTCACCAAGATCCATCTATGAGTTCATCTAGCAACGAGTGATCGGATTGCATCTACATACCTTTGTAGATCACGCGCGGAAGCGTTCAAAGAACGGGGATGAGGAAGTCGTACTCGACGTGATCCAAATCACCGGAGATCCAAGCACCGAACGGACAGCACCTCCGTGTTCAACACACGTACGGTCAGCGTGACGTCTCCTCCTTCTTGATCCAGCAAGGGGGGAGGAGAGGTTGATGAAGATCTAGCAGCACGACGGCGTGGTGGTGGATGCAGGGGTCACTCCAGCAGGGCTTCGCCGTTCTACTACGAGAGGGAGAGGTGTAGCAGGGGAGAGGGAGGCGCCAAGACTCAAGGGTGCGGCTGCCCCTCCCTCCCCCTTTATATAGGCTCCCCTAGGGGGGCGCCGGCCCTAGGAGATGGGATCTCCTAGGAGGGCGGCGGCCAAGGGTGGAGTAGCCCCCAAGGCAAGTGGGGGCGCCCCCCCACCCTAGGGTTTCCAACCCTAGGTGCAGGGGGTGGGCCAAGGGGGCGCACCAGCCCACTATGGGCTGGTTCCCCTCCCCACTTCAGCCCATGGGGCCCTCCGGGATGGGTGGCCCCACCCGGTGGACCCCCGGGACCCTTCCGGTGGTCCCGGTATAATACCGGTGACCCCCGAAGCTCTCCCGATGGCCGAAACTGCACTTCCTATATATAATTCTTCACCTCCGGACCATTCCGGAACTCCTCGTGACGTCCGGGATCTCATCCGGGACTCCGAACAACTTTTGGGTTACTGCATATTCATATCTCTACAACCCTAGTGTCACCGAACCTTAAGTGTGTAGACCCTACGGGTTCGGGAGACATGTAGACATGACCGAGATGGCTCTCCGGTCAATAACCAACAGCGGGATCTAGATACCCATGTTGGCTCCCACATGCTCCTCAATGATCTCATCGGATGAACCACGATGTCGAGGATTCAAGCAACCCCGTATACAATTCCCTTTGTCAATCGGTATGTTACTTGCCCGAGATTCGATCGTCGGTATCCCAATACCTCGTTCAATCTCGTTACCGGCAAGTCACTTTACTCGTACCGTAATGCATGATCCCGTGACCAGACACTTGGTCACTTTGATCTCATTATGATGATGCATTACCGAGTGGGCCCAGAGATACCTCTCCGTTATACGGAGTGGCAAATCCCAGTCTTGATCCGTCTCAACCGAACAGACACTTTCGGAGATACTCGTAGTATACCTTTATAGTCACCCAGTTACGTTGTGACGTTTAGTACACCCAAAGCACTCCTACGGTATCCGGGAGTTACACGATCTCATGGTCTAAGGAAAAGATACTTGGCATTGGAAAAACTCTAGCAAACGAACTATACAATCTTGTGCTATGTTTAGGATCGGGTCTTGTCCATCACATCATTCTCCTAATGATGTGATCTCGTTATCAATGACATCCAATGTCCATAGTCAGGAAACCATGACTATCTATTGATCAATGAGCTAGTCAACTAGAGGCTTACTAGGGACATGTTGGTGTCTATGTATTCACACATGTATTACGATTTCCGGATAACACAATTATAGCATGAATAAAAGACAATTATCATGAACAAGGAAATATAATAATAATCCTTTTATTATTGCCTCTAGGGCATATTTCCAACAGTCTCCCACTTGCACTAGAGTCAATAATGTAGTTACATTGTGATGAATCGAACACCCATGGAATTCTGGTGTTGATCATGTTTTGCTCTAGGGAGAGGTTTAGTCAACGGATCTGCTACATTCAGGTCCGTATGTACTTTACAAATATCTATGTCTCCATCTTGAACATTTTCACGAATGGAGTTGAAGCGACGCTTGATGTGCTTGGTCTTCTTGTGAAATCTGGGCTCCTTGGCAAGTGCAATAGCTCTAGTGTTGTCACAGAAGAGTTTGATCGGCCCCGACGCATTGGGTATGACTCCTAGGTCGGTGATGAACTCCTTCACCCAAATTGCTTCATGCGCTGCCTCCGAGGCTGCCATGTACTCCGCTTCACATGTAGATACCGCCACGATGCTCTGCTTGCAACTGCACCAGCTTACTGCCCCACCATTCAAAATATACACGTATCCGGTTTGTGACTTAGAGTCATCCAGATCTGTGTCAAAGCTAGCGTCGATGTAACCCTTTACGACGAGCTCTTCGTCACCTCCATAAACGAGAAACATTTCCTTAGTCCTTTTCAGGTACTTCAGGATATTCTTGACCGATGTCCAGTGTTCCTACCTACCAAACTTACGGCAAGGTTTACATCAGGTCTGGTACACAGCATGGCATACTTAATAGAACCTATGGCTGAGGCATAAGGGATGACACTCATCTCTTCTATATCTTCTGCCGTGGTCGGACATTGAGCTGAGCTCAATTTCACACCTTGCAACACAGGCAAGAACCCCTTCTTAGACTGATCCATATTGAACTTCTTCAATATCTTATCAAGGTATGTGCTTTGTGAAAGACCTATGAGGCGTCTTGATCTATCTCTATAGATCTTGATGCCTAATATATAAGCAGCTTCTCCAAGGTCCTTCATTGAAAAACTCTTATTCAAGTAGGCCTTAATGCTGTCCAAAAGCTCTATATCATTTCCCATCAAAAGTATGTCATCTACATATAATATGAGAAATGCTACAGAGCTCCCACTCACTTTCTTGTAAACGCAGGCTTCTCCATAAGTCTGCATAAACCCAAACGCTTTGATAATCTCATCAAAGCGAATGTTCCAACTCCGAGATGCTTGCACCAGCCCATAAATCGAGCGTTGGAGCTTGCACACCTTGTCAGCATTCTTAGGATCGACAAAACCTTCCGGCTGCATCATATACAATTCTTCCTTAAGGAAACCATTAAGGAATGTCGTTTTGACGTCCATTTGCCATATCTCATAATCATAGAATGCAGCAATTGCTAACATGATTCGGACGGACTTCAGCTTCGCTACCGGTGAGAAAGTCTCATCGTAGTCAACCCCTTGAACTTGTCGATAACCCTTAGCGACAAGCCGAGATTTATAGATGGTCACATTACCATCCGCGCCTGTCTTCTTTTTAAAGATCCATTTATTTTCTATGGCTCGCTGCTCAACGGGTAAGTCAGTCAAAGTCCATACTTCGTTTTCATACATGGATCCTATCTCGGATTTCATGGCTTCCAGCCATTTGTCGGAATCCGGGCCCGCCATCGCTTCTTCATAGTTCGAAGGTTCACCGTTGTCTAACAACATGATTTCCAAGACATGGTTGCCGTACCACTCTGGTGCGGAACGTGTCCTTGTGGACCTACGAAGTTCAGTAGCAACTTGATCTGAAGTTTCATGATCATCATCATTAACTTCCTCTCTAGTCGGTGCAGGCACCTCAGGAACATTTTCTTGAGTTGCGCCATTTTCTGGTTCAAGAGGTAATACTTCATCAAGTTCTACTTTCCTCCCACTTACTTCTTTCGAGAGAAACTCCTTCTCTAGAAAGGATCCATTCTTGGCAACAAAGATCTTGCCTTCGGATCTGAGGTAGAAGGTATACCCAATAGTTTCTTTAGGGTATCCTATGAAGACGCATTTTTCCGACTTGGGTTCGAGCTTTTCAGGTTGAAGTTTCTTGACATAAGCATCGCATCCCCAAACTTTTAGAAACGACAACTTAGGTTTCTTTCCAAACCATAATTCATACGGTGTTGTCTCAACGGATTTCGACGGAGCCCTATTTAAAGTAAATGCGGCAGTCTCTAAAGCATAGCCCCAAAAAGATAGTGGTAAATCGGTAAGAGACATCATAGATCGCACCATATCTAATAGAGTGCGATTATGACATTCGGACACACCATTACGCTGAGGTGTTCCAGGCGGCGTGAGTTGTGAAACTATTCCACATTTTCTTAAGTGTGTGCCAAACTCGTGACTCAAGTATTCTCCTCCACGATCTAATCGCAAGAACTTGATTTTCCTGTCACGTTGATTCTCAACCTCACTCTGAAATTCCTTGAACTTTTCAAAGGTCTCAGACTTGTGTTTCATTAAATAGACATACCCATATCTACTCAAGTCATCAGTGAGGGTGAGAACATAACGATAGCCACCGCGAGCCTCAACATTGATTGGACCGCACGCATCAGTATGTATGATTTCCAATAAGTTGGTTGCTCGCTCCATTGTTCCTGAGAACGGAGTCTTGGTCATTTTACCCATGAGGCATGGTTCGCACGTGTCAAATGATTCGTAATCAAGAGACTCTAAAAGTCCATCTGCATGGAGCTTCTTCATGCGTTTGACACCTATGTGACCAAGGCGGCAGTGCCACAAGTATGTGGGACTATCATTATCAACCTTACATCTTTTGGTACTCACACTATGAATATGTGTAGCATTACGCTCGAGATTCATTAAGAATAAACCATTCACCATCGGAGCATGACCATAAAACATATCTCTCATATAAATAGAACAACCATTATTCTCGGATTTAAATGAGTAGCCATCTCGTATTAAACGAGATCCTGATACAATGTTCATGCTCAAACTTGGCACTAAATAACAATTATTGAGGTTCAAAACTAATCCTGTAGGTAAATGTAGAGGTAGCGTGCCGACGTCGATCACATCGACCTTGGAACTGTTCCCGACGCGCATCGTCACCTCGTCCTTCGCCAGTCTCCGCTTATTCCGCAACTCTTGCTTTGAGTTACAAATATGAGCAACTGCACCGGTATCAAATACCCAGGAGCTACTACGAGTACTGGTAAGGTACACATCAATTACATGTATATCACATATACCTTTCGTTTTGCCGGCCTTCTTGTCCGCTAAGTATTTGGGGCAGTTCCGCTTCCAATGACCACTTTCCTTGCAATAAAAGCACTCAGTCTCGGGCTTGGGTCCATTCTTTGGCTTCTTCCCGGCAGCTTGCTTGCCGGGCGCAGCAACTCTGTAGGATCGAAAGTATGTCTAGAGGGGGGTGATTAGACTACTTGACCAAATAAAAGCTTAACATTTTCCCAATTTTAGTTCTTGGCAGATTTTAGCTATTTTAGGACAAGTCAAGCAATCATCACATAATTCAAGCAAGCATGCAAAGAGTATATTGGCAGCGGAAAGTAAAGCATGCAACTTGCAAGAATGTAAAGGGAAGGGTTTGGAGAATTCAAACGCAATATGAGACACGGATGTTTTTCCCGTGGTTCGGATAGGTGGTGCTATCCTACATCCACGTTGATGGAGACTTCAACCCACAAAGGGTAACGATTGCGAGAGTCCACACAGGGCTCCACCCACAAAGGGTAATGGTTGCGCGAGTCCACACAGGGCTCCACCCACGAAGGGTCCACGAAGAAGCAACCACCCACAAAGGGTCCACGAAGAAGCAACCTTGTCTATCCCACCATGGCCATCGCCCACACAAGACTTGCCTCACTAGCGGTAGATCTTCACGAAGTAGGCGATCTCCTTGCCCTTACAAACTTCTTGGTTCAACTCCACAATCTTGTCGGAGGCTCCCAAGTGACACCTAGCCAATCTAGGAGACACCACTCTCCAATAAGTAACAAATAGTGTGTAGGTAATGAACTCCTTGCTCTTGTGCTTCAAATGATAGTCTCCCCAACACTGAACTCTCTCTCATAGGATTTGGATTTGGTGGAAAGAAGATTTGAGTGGAAAGCAACTTGGGAAGGCTAGAGATCAAGATTCATATGGTAGGAATGGAATATCTTGGTCTCAACACATGAGTAGGTGGTTCTCTCTCAAAACATACGAGTTGGAATGGTGTATGTGTTCTGATGGCTCTCTCCTCGAATGAAGAGGAGGTGGAGGGGTATATATAGCCTCCACACAAAATCCAACCATTACACAGTTTTCTAATCTCGGTGGGACCGAATCACAAACTCGGTCGGACTGAAAATGCCAACCTAGTTACCGTTAGAGATTTTCGGTGGGACTGACATGCAACTCGGTAGGACCGATATGGTTAGGGTTTGGGCATAACGTAATCTCGGTGAGACCGATTACACAAACTCGGTGAGACCGAATTTGGTAATTAGCTAACCAGAGAGTTGGTCAGGCAAACTCGGTGGGACCGATTTGCTCTTTCGGTGAGACCGAAAAGTTACAAAGGGGAAACACTGAATTTACATTGCAATCTCGGTGGGACCGATTCGCTCTTTCGGTGAGACCGAAAAGTTACGAAAGGGAAATAGAGAGTTTGCAATCCCATCTCGGTGAGACCGAGATCCCTATCGGTAGAACCGAATTGCTCAGGTTTGGCAGTGGCTAATGACAAGTGAAACTCGGTGGCGCCGGATAGGAAGAATCGGTAGGACCGAGTTTGGCTTAGGGTTTAGGTCATATGTGGATATGGGAAAGTAGTTGAGGGTTTTTGGAGCATATCACTAAGCACATGAAGCAAGAGGCTCATTAAGCAACACCTCATCCCTCCTTGATAGTATTGGCTTTTCCTAAAGACTCAATGTGATCTTGGATCACTAAAATATAAAATGAAGAGTCTTGAGCTTTTGAGCTTGAGCCAATCCTTTTTCCTTAGCATTTTGAGGGTTCCACTTTCACATCCATGCCATGCCAATCATTGAGCTTTCCTGAAATAATCATCTTGGAATAGCATTAGCTCAATGAGCTATATGTTGTTATGAATTACCAAAACCACCTAGGGATAGTTGCACTTTCAACTCTCCCTTTTTGGTAATTGATGACAACATATAGATCAAAGCTTCGACAAATGATAATAAGCATGAAATATATCGTCGCTTTGAGAAGTATGTGATAAGTAAGAGCTCCCCCTAAATTTGTGCATATTTAAAATTTGCTTTGGACTGCAAATGCACAAGGAGTTAGAGTCATGGGTTACTCTTCCATGTCACATACATCTTGGTGGAGCGCTTAAAATGATAAGAATGAAATACATGCACTCATCACCAAGAATAGTGAAAGATCACATAAGATAGATAAGATAATAGCATTAAGCAAGCATTAAGTGTAGCTTATGATCAAGCACATGATCATCAATGTCTCACAAATAATGACGTAGTATCTCAAGCACTCAAAAGCAAACAAGTTTGAAAAACCACCAAATAAAGCAAGAGAGAAAAGCAACACTCTCTCTCTCGAAGCCTATGATCTATACATTTTTCTCCCCCTTTGGCAACAAGTTACCAAAAAGTTCCTAGAAAATGCATAGTACTAGATCGACGCTCAGGCTTGATCTTCTGGTGGTGGTGGAGTCTGGATCACTCCAAGGACGAAGGCTTCTGTAGACGCTGAAGTAGACGCTGGAGTTGGAGCTGAAGTAGATGCTGGAGCTGGTGGAACTGAGGTTGTAGCTGGTGCTGAGGTGGTGGCTCTTGTGTCAGCAACTGGCACGGCAGACGACCTCAGACCTCGTGGCAGTCTGGCAAAGGCATGAGTGGTAGTCCTGCCTCTCCTCTCCTGCATATCATCTTGGAGCTGCTCCACTGCAGTCTGAATCTCCGTTACCTTGACATCCAAGTCATAGAACTTTTGTTCCATGATTCTCTCTAGGCTTGCCTGGTTTTGAGTTAGGGTGGCTAGTCCTTGCTCAATCCACAGGGTGGATGCAATCAGGTAACCAAGCTGCTCTTGTTTGGTCTTCAAGAAATACTCAGATGCCTCCTCTTGAGTTGGCATCTTGGCAGCTTTCTCCTTCCTTGCCTTCTCCTTCTTTGTGTATGCTTGGGCAGATGATGGCTCGTTCTCAGTCATGACAACTTGATTGTCCTCAAAATCTGGACGGATGGGCAGGTGTTCCTTGTCCAATAAATATATGCTCGTGCCCATCTTGGAGTTAATGAGCTCCTGGATCTGAGGGGCATATCCGCAACTCCTCTTCTGATCTACTGCAGTCCTTTTGATAGTTTCCACTATGAGGCTCATCACCTTGAACTTCTGAGGTACATTAAATACATGTAGCAAGTTGATAGCATGGCCTCTGATCATCTTGTGATCTCCAGACTTGGGCAATAAGGTGTGCCTCAAGATCCAATTGATAGTTGGCAGCCCTGACAGAAGGTAATGCACAGACCCAAATTTGAAGGTGTCAAGAGCTTCATTGGGAATTTCCTTGTACATATTGGACATAGAGTTATGGTCCATCTTCTTCTTGGCATATATGTCCAAGTCATCATCATGCTCCTCTGGGGCATTAATGATCTGTGCCCACTCAGCAACTGTGGATTGGTACCTTGTACCCTCAGACATCCATGTGATCCTCCCATCTGAATAAAAATGTGTTGTGGAGTAGAACTGCATTATAAGCTCCTCATTCCACTTTGTGAGCTTCTGCCCAACAAAGTCAGCTACTCCACAAGCTATGAAGCTGTCTTGCACTCCAGGATAGTGCTCCTCATTGTCCTTGATGTACTGCCAGTCAACCCATCTCATATCACAGACTATTGGCTTCTTATCAAGCAGCACTGTCTCATAGAAGTCCTGCTGTTCCTTAGTGTGGAATCTGTAGTCAACAGCAGTCCTCCTCCTTGAAGCATACGAGTCTACTTCTCTCCACTTCCTTAGTCCTGAATCTCTCCTGAGCTTCATGTCCTCAGCCACAGGATGCACATCGTTGTGGTCTGGGATCTTGGGCTTGAGCTTTCTCAGAACTTGCTCTTCATCCTCTTCTTCAGCAACAGTCTCAGGCACTGGGGCCTTGTTCTTCTCAGCTGCAGGAATGCTCCTTGTATTCCTCTTTGGTTTTGGCTTGGAGGCAGCTTTGGGCTTAGATGCAGTAGCCCCTGATCTTATGGCATCACCCATCAGCTTGGGTGCCTTGGGTGCTGGTGCAGCTACCTCTTCTTCCTCTTCCTCTTCCATGATGGAAGCCTTTCCTAGCACTCTGGCTACGGTCTTCTTGACCCTTTCCTTTATTTTCTTTCCCTCAGCAGCAACTGGCTCTTTGGGTGCAGGCTTCTCAGTTGAAGCTCTTGCCTTTGACATGGGATGCCTGCCTACTGGCCTTTTGATTTTCAGCCCTGGCTTTGTGCCTTGAGCTGGCTCAACTCTCTTTGATGTGGCCTCTTCCTCTGCCACATAATCTTCATCTTCGGAATCAGAAATTCTCTTCTTCCTCTGTCTGGTGGCAGCTTTTGGCAAGTTGCTAGGGGTGCTCCTGCTGCCCTCATCTGAAGAGCTGGACGGACTAGTGCCCTCACTCATGTGCACCTGCTACTCTGACATGTTCTGGCTGTCACTTTGATCAGACATGCTGCAAACTCTGACTGCTGACCCTGTGAACAGTTTATAGATGAGGTAGAAAAGATGAGCATCACAAAATGCAGAGATTTTTGCAAAAGAATGATCCAAAAACTTAGTTTTAGTTTCCCACTGAAATCATCTCGGATCTACCAATTTTCAAACTCGGTGATACCGAAGCAGTTTTGGAACCTAAACTAGTGAACTCGGTAGGACCGAGTCACAGTTCGGTGGCACCGAGACTGCTAGGGTTTCACAGAGTTCCAAAATCGGTCACACCGATAAGTAATTCTCGGTCAGACCGAGTCTCACTTGTGCAATGGCATAAGCCAAATCGGTGGGACCGAGTTTTTCAACTCGGTGGGTCCGAGATGGTTTCGCCGGAAACCTAACCCTAAAATTTTCGAATCAAAGCTAATCTACGGGCGTATTGACCGGATAGGAGTGTTTCAATCGTGGCAAGAATCATGAAGAACACAATGTGCTAGGAATCGGACGGGGAATAGCACTGTGATCGAGTCCATACCCTAGTTCGGCGGAGACTCGCTACGGCGGCAACGGCGGGGCAGAATTCCCGTTGACGGCGACGGAGACCAGCGACTGGAGGCGGCTGGCGGTGAGAAGACGATCCGGAGACCACGTTGGCAGAGCAGGCTATCGCGCGGGCGAAGGGGTTCCGAGAAATTTCCAAATTTTGCCCGTGACTATATATAGCCCGACCCTGTCGGTGTGACCGAGTGGAACAACTCGGTGGCACCGAGATTCATAACTGCAGGCAGTTACTGAAACTCGGTGTGACCGAAATGTTCAAATTGGTTGCACCGAGATCGAAAACCCAGATCAACTTAATGATCTCGGTAGGACCGAAAGTGGGGTATCGGTCAGACCGAGAATCATAAAGAGGTTTTGGAAGTTTAAGTCTATGACGAATCGGGGACTCCGAGCGCTCCTCACATAGAGTGGTTTGAATCTGACTTGATCAAATTTTGTGATGCAGCATGAATAGGGTTTGAGACGAGAAAAGCATAGATAGCTAGAGGAGGTACTTAGGCATTCTTGTCCATCCACTTGGCAAAAGAAAATAAAACCAAACAATCAAAACAACAAGTGGATGTCCTCGAATGAGCAAAATATGCAACCAACATGCTCACACAATAAGATGGCAAATGAAATATGTGGAAAGGCATGCACAACCAATTCTAGCATCTATCAAGCAATTTGCGATGACAAGGTCATCTATATATGAGTATATTGACTTAGGAGTCAAGTGAGAGCACTTGATCATAGGTCATACTCATCGTTTAAGCTCAAGTGGGGTTACCACTTTTACATAAAGCATTGTTGTGTTCACATCTTTAGAGTTGCTTTAGCTCAAGTCTTAGAGTAAAGCTCCCCCTAGATGTGATATCCCCCCTAAGAGGGATGAACTAACCTTGGGTTTTGTCGATGATGACTTCATGTAGATGTTGAAGATGTGGATGCTCAATGTTGATGTAGATCACTTGGAGCTATCCATTTGAGTGAATTGCACTTTCAATACCTACATGGGTTAGTCCCACAAGGAACAAACAAGGATATCCATAGACATAGAGTGATGCACACAAAAGATGATGTCCATGAAAACTTTTAGGTTACCTTGTCCCTTGTCTTACCAACAAGAGGGTTTGTGACTCCTTGAACTAGTGCAAGATGTGGAAGTTGATTGCACTTGTTCTTGCCAAAATGATAAGAGTGAAGTATGTTGACGGAGTCACCCTCAAGAACTCTCTAGTTCTTCTTCTTTTGGATCCACATCATCTTGATGGGAATCCTTGGAGTTGTAGTCGTACTTGATGAAGTGGAACTTGAAGTAGTCTTGGGAATCCACTTGACTAAGGTCTTAGGAGCTTCTTCAAATGCGTCAATTTCCTCTTGAAGCTTGTCCTTGCCTTTTTGCTTGTAGTCTTGTGGTGGAAGATCATCTTGAGCTTGTGTCCCCTTGAAAGAAGTATACTTCTCTTGTTTAGGAACAAACTTTGTCTTGGGGTATTGATCTTCTTCCCACTCAACTGCATTGGCATTGAACTTTCGTTCAAAACCAACACCTTGATTCTTCTGGTGCATTCCTTGCTTGCACACAATTTCCTCGAATTGCTTACTCCCGGCAAGGCTTTTGTACACTCCTTTCTCTATAATTCCCTTCAATAACTATTTTCTTGCTCAAGTGTAACTTGGCTAAGAGAATCATTAGTGGAATCAAGAGAACTACTAGAAGCAAAAATATTGGATTTATCATGATCATTGTTACTGCTAGAGGAAGAATCTTTCTTGTTCTTGTTACTAGACTTGACTTGAGGCATGTAAGTGGATAAGAGTAAACGCTTGGCAATGTAAGAAGAGCTTTTCTTGCGGAGATCATCATTGATTTATTTTAAGAACTCATGCTCTTGCTCAAGATTGAGCTTTTCAAAGCGTAATTTCTCATGAGCTCTTAAAAGTTCTCGATGATCTTCGAAGATAGTTTCATGAGATAACTTAAGAGTGTTTAGTTCTTTAGTTAGAGCCTCAATCTTCTCGTTATCAGTGTCATTCGTTTTATCTTGATTAGCATGTTTAATTGACGTTTCATCATAGTATTCATCACTAGAGTTGTCAACAAGCAAATCATCACCTAACAAGTCATCTTCATCACTATTGAAATCAACATACTCGGGGTGTGTTACCTTAGGACCTTTGGCCATGAAGCATCTTCCAATTCTTTCATTTGGTGAGTCAAATATGTCGTAGGAGTTGGTTGACACAAGTGCTAGACCGGCAACACCTTCATCTTGAGTATCTTCGGAGTCAGAGTGATAACTTCTCTCGGAGTGGCTGTCGGAGTCGGAGCCGGATACCCATTCACCAACATGAGCTTGATGTCTTCGTCTTGTGTAGCTCCTTGATGATTTTTCCTTCCTTTCCGAATCCTTGCTTCTCCGTGAGTATCTTCGTTCACAACGATCATCTCTACTCCTCCTCTTTCTTGGTGGTGATTCTTTGCTTCTTCTTTTTGGAGAATATTCTCTTCTCTTGTAGGGAGCCGTACACTCATTGGAATAGTGTCCGGGTCTTCCACAACTGTAGCAGTTTCGCTCTCGACTAGAAGATCTTTTGTCATTGTAGGACCTTGACTTGAAGCTTCTATCTTTGCTTCTACTCTTGTAGAACTTGTTGAAGTTCTTCACCATTAAGCTCAATTCTTCATTGAAGTCTTGTTTCTCACTTGATGATGTAGGGGCTTCACATGAGGCTTTATAGGCACCACTTGATTTGTTGTGAAGTTCCTCTTTATCCTTAAGTGACATCTCATGAGCAACAATTCTTCCAATCACCTCCGTTGGCTTGAGATCTTTGTAATTGGGCATCATTTGGAACAATGTGCACACGGTATCATATTTTCCATCCAAGGCTCTTAGAATCTTCTTGATGATGAATCTGTCGGTCATCTCTTCACTTCCTAAGCCGGCAATCTCATTTGTGATGAGAGCAAGCCTAGAGTACATTTCAGCGACACCTTCACCATCCTTCATCTTGAACTTGTCAAGTTGGCTTTGAAGCACATCCAACTTGGATTCCTTGACGGAGTCGGTACCTTCGTGCATATCAATCAAAGTGTCCCAAATTTCCTTCGCATTCTCAAGACGGCTGATTTTGTTTAATTCTTCGGGGCACAATCTGTTGAAGAGAATATCACAAGCTTGAGCATTGTATTGCAACATCTTCAACTCATCCGCGGTAGCTTCACGGTTTGGTTCTCTCCCATCAAAGAAGTCACCTTGCAAACCAACACACACAATAGCCCAAACGGCGGGGTTATGTCCAAGAATATGCATTTTCATTTTATGCTTCCAACTAGCAAAATTAGTACCATCAAAGTAGGGACCTCTATGGTGGTAATTTCCCTCGCTAGACGCCATACTCTCCTAGGTTGTGAAACCAAGGCTATGACCACCAAAGCTATGGAGATCAAAGCAAATGGAGACCAAAGCTCTGATACCACTTGTAGGATCGAAAGTATGTCTAGAGGGGGGTGATTAGACTACTTGACCAAATAAAAGCTTAACCTTTTCCCAATTTTAGTTCTTGGCAGATTTTAGCTATTTTAGGACAAGTCAAGCAATCATCACATAATTCAAGCAAGCATGCAAAGAGTATATTGGCAGCGGAAAGTAAAGCATGCAACTTCCAAGAATGTAAAGGGAAGGGTTTGGAGAATTCAAACGCAATATGAGACACGGATGTTTTTCCCGTGGTTCGGATAGGTGGTGCTATCCTACATCCACGTTGATGGAGACTTCAACCCACAAAGGGTAACAGTTGCGAGAGTCCACACAGGGCTCCACCCACAAAGGGTAATGGTTGCGTGAGTCCACACAGGGCTCCACCCACGAAGGGTCCACGAAGAAGCAACCACCCACAAAGGGTCCATGAAGAAGCAACCTTGTCTATCCCACCATGGCCATCGCCCACACAAGACTTGCCTCACTAGCGGTAGATCTTCACTAAGTAGGCGATCTCCTTGCCCTTACAAACTTCTTGGTTCAACTCCACAATCTTGTCGGAGGCTCCCAAGTGACACCTAGCCAATCTAGGAGACACCACTCTCCAAGAAGTAACAAATGGTGTGTAGGTAATGAACTCCTTGCTCTTGTGCTTCAAATGATAGTCTCCCCAACACTCAACTCTCTCTCATAGGATTTGGATTTGGTGGAAAGAAGATTTGAGTAGAAAGCAACTTGGGAAGGCTAGAAATCAAGATTCATATGGTAGGAATGGAATATCTTGGTCTCAACACATGAGTAGGTGGTTCTCTCTCAGATCATACGAGTTGGAATGGTGTATGTGTTCTGATGGCTCTCTCCTCGAATGAAGAGGAGGTGGAGGGGTATATATAGCCTCCACACAAAATCCAACCGTTACACAGTTTTCCAATCTCGGTGGGACCGAATCACAAACTCGGTCGGACCGAAAATGGAAACCTAGTGACCGTTAGAGATTTTCGATAGGACTGACATGCAACTCGGTAGGACCGATATGGTTAGGGTTTGGGAATAACGTAATCTCGGTGAGACCGATTACACAAACTCGGTGAGACCGAATTTGGTAATTAGCTAACCAGAGAGTTGGTCAGGCAAACTTGGTGGGACCGATTTGCTCTTTCGGTGAGACCAAAAAGTTACAAAGGGGAAACACTGAATTTACATTGCAATCTTGGTGGGACCGATTCGCTCTTTCGGTGAGACCGAAAAGTTACGAAAGGGAAACAGAGAGTTTGCAATCCCATCTCGGTGAGACCGAGATCCCTATCGGTAGAACCGAATTGCTCAGGTTTGGCAGTGGCTAATGACAAGTGAAACTCGGTGGCGCCGGATAGGAAGAATCAGTAGGACCGAGTTTGGCTTAGGGTTTAGGTCATATGTGGATATGGGAAAGTAGTTGAGGGTTTTTGGAGGATATCACTAAGCACATGAAGCAAGAGGCTCATTAAGCAACACCTCATCCCTCCTTGATAGTATTGGCTTTTCCTAAAGACTCAATGTGATCTTGGATCACTAAAATATAAAATGAAGAGTCTTGAGCTTTTGAGCTTGAGCCAATCCTTTTTCCTTAGCATTTTGAGGGTTCCACTTTCACATCCATGCCATGCCAATCATTGAGCTTTCCTGAAATAATCATCTTGGAATAGCATTATCTCAATGAGCTATATGTTGTTATGAATTACCAAAACCACCTAGGGATAGTTGCACTTTCAAACTCCCTTGCCGTCCTTCTTGAAGTCCTTCTTGCCCTATCCTTTCTTGAACTTAGTGGTTTTATTCACCATCAACACTTGATGTTCCTTTTTGACTTCTACCTCTGCTGATTTCAGCATTGCAAATACTTCAGGAATGGTCTTTTCCATCCCCTGCTTATTGAAGTTCATCACAAAGCTCTTGTAGCTCGGTGGAAGCGGCTGAAGGATTCTGTCAATGACCGCGTCATCCGGGAGATTAACTCCCGGCTGAGTCAAGCGGTTATGTAACCTAGACATAGTGAGTATGTGCTCACTGACAGAACTGTTTTCCTCCATCTTACAACTGAAGAACTTGTCGGAGACTTCATATCTCTCGACCCGGGCATGATCTTGAAAAACCATTTTCAGCTCTTTGAACATCTCATATGCTGCGTGTCTCTCAAAACGTTTTTGGAGCCCCGGTTCTAAGCTGTAAAGCATGCCGCACTGAACGAGGGAGTAATCATCGGTACGTGTCTGCCAAGCGTTCATAACGTCTAGTTCTGCAGGGAGAATAGGTGCTTCACCTAGCGGTGCTTGTAGGACATAATCTTTCTTGGCAGCTATGAGGATAATCCTCAGGTTTCGGACCCAGTCCGTATAGTTGCTGCCATCGTCTTTCAGCTTGGTTTTCTCTAGGAACGTGTTGAAGTTGAGGACAACGATGGCCATTTGATCTACAATACATGTTGTAAAGATTTTAGACTAAGTTCATGATAATTAAGTTCATCTAATCAAATTATTCAATGAACTCCCACTCAGATAGATATCCCTCCAGTCATCTAAGTATAACATGATCCGAGTTAACTAGGCCGTGTCCGATCATCACGTGAGACTGACTAGTCAACATCGGTGAACATCTTCATGTTGATCGTATCTTCTATACGACTCATGCTCGACCTTTCGGTCTTCTGTGTTCCGAGGCCATGTCTGCACATGCTAGGCTCGTCAAGTCAACCTAAGTGTTTGCATGTGTAAATCTGTCTTACACCCGTTGTATGTGAACGTTGGAATCTATCACACCCGATCATCACGTGGTGCTTCGAAACAACGAACTGTCGCAACGGTGCAAAGTTAGGGGGAACACTTTCTTGAAATTATTATGAGGGATCATCTTATTTACTACCGTCGTTCTAAGTAAACAATATGCAAAAACATGATAAACATCACATGCAATCAAATAATAATAGTGACATGATATGGCCAATATCACATAGCTCCTTTGATCTCCATCTTGGGGCTCCATGATCATCTTGTCACCGACATGACACCATGATCTCCATCATCATGATCTCCATCATCGTGTCTCCATGAAGTTGCTCGCCAACTATTACTTCTACTACTATGGCTAACACGTTTAGCAATAAAGTAAAGTAATTTACATGGCGTTTCTCAATGACACGCAGGTCATACAAAAAATAAAGACAACTCCTATGGCTCCTGCCGGTTGTCATACTCATCGACATGCAAGTCGTGATTCCTATTACAATAGCATGAACATCTCATACATCACATATATATCATTCATCATTCATCACAACTTTGGCCATATCACATCACAAAACACTTGCTGCAAAAACAAGTTAGACGTCCTCTAATTGTTGTTGCAAGTTTTATGTGGCTGCAATGGGGTTCTAGAAAGAATGTTTTCTTACCTACGTGAAAGCCACAACGTGATTTGTCAAATTCTATTTACCCTTCATAAGGACCCTTTTCATCAAATCCGCTCCAACTAAAGTGGGAGAGACAGACACCCGCCAGCCACCTTATGCAACTAGTGCATGTCAGTCGGTGGAACCGGTCTCACGTAAGCGTACGTGTAAGGTTGGTCTGGGCCGCTTCATCCCACAATACTGCTGAAGCAAAATAAGACCAGTAGCGTCAAGAAAGTTGACAACATCTACGCCCACAACAAATTGTGTTCTACTCATGCAAAAAGAACTACGCATAGACCTAGCTCATGATGCCACTGTTGGGGAACGTTGCAGAAAACAAAAATTTTCCTACGGTTTCACCAAGATCCATCTATGAGTTCATCTAGCAATGAGTGATCGGATTGCATCTACATACCTTTGTAGATCACGCGCGGAAGCGTTCAAAGAACGGGGATGAGGAAGTCGTACTCGACGTGATCCAAATCATCGGAGATCCTAGCGCCGAACGGACGGCACCTCCATGTTCAACACACGTACGGTCAGCGTGACGTCTCCTCCTTCTTGATCCAGTAAGGGGGGAGGAGAGGTTGATGAAGATCCAGCAGCACGACGGCGTGGTGGTGGATGCAGGGGTCACCGCAGCAGGGCTTCGCCGTTCTACTACGAGAGGGAGAGGTGTAACAGGGGAGAGGGAGGCGCCAAGACTCAAGGGTGCGGCTGCCCCTCCCTCCCCCCTTTATATAGGCTCCCCTAGGGGGGCGCCGGCCCTAGGAGATGGGATCTCCTAGGGGGGGTGCCGGCCAAGGGTGGAGTAGCCCCCAAGGCAAGTGGGGGCGCCCCCCACCCTAGGATTTCCAACCCTAGGTGCAGGGGGTGGGCCAAGGGAGCGCACCAGCCCACCATGGGCTGGTTCCCCTCCCCACTTCAGCCCATGGGGCCCTCCGGGATGGATGGCCCCACCCGGTGGACCCCCGGGACCCTTCCGGTGTTCCCGGTACAATACCGGTGACCCCCGAAACTCTCCCGATGGCCGAAACTGCACTTCCTATATATAATTCTTCACCTCCGGACCATTCCGGAACTCCTCGTGACGTCCGGGATCTCATCCGGGACTCCGAACAACTTTCGGGTTACTGCATATTCATATCTCTACAACCCTAGTGTCACCGAACCTTAAGTGTGTAGACCCTACGGGTTCGGGAGACTTGTAGACATGACCGAGATGGCTCTCCGGTCAATAACCAACAACGGGATCTTGGATACCCATGTTGGCTCCCACATGCTCCTCGATGATCTCATTGGATGAACCACGATGTCGAGGATTCAAGCAACCCCGTATACCCCTTTGTCAATCGGTATGTTACTTGCCCGAGATTCGATCGTCGATATCCCAATACCTCATTCAATCTCGTTACCGGCAAGTCACTTTACTCGTACCGTAATGCATGATCCCATGACCAGACACTTGGTCACTTTGAGCTCATTATGATGATGCATTACCGAGTGGCCCAGAGATACCTCTCCGTTATACGGAGTGACAAATCCCAGTCTTGATCCGTGTCAACCCAACAGACACTTTCGGAGATACCCGTAGAATACCTTTATAGTCACCCAGTTACGTTGTGACGTTTAGTACACCCAAAGCACTCCTACGGTATCCGAGAGTTACACGATCTCATGGTCTAAGGAAAAGATACTTGACATTGGAAAAACTCTAGCAAACGAACTATACGATCTTGTGCTATGTTTAGGATCGGGTCTTGTCCATCACATCATTCTCCTAATGATGTGATCTCGTTATCAATGACATCCAATGTCCATAGTCAGGAAACCATGACTATCTATTGATCAACGAGCTAGTCAACTAGTGGCTTACTAGGGACATGTTGGTGTCTATGTATTCACACATGTATTACGATTTCTGGATAACACAATTATAGCATGAATAAAAGACAATTATCATGAACAAGGAAATATAATAATAATCCTTTTATTATTGCCTCTAGGGCATATTTCCAGCAAGCTTCTTATCCACCTTGTTCTGAATACATGACTGAAGTCCGGTCAGCTCTTCTGAATTACCCCAGGACAGGCCCTTCTCTTTCCAGGAGGTGAGCTGCATGGGGATGCCAGATCAGAACTCAGGGGCCGCTACCCATGCGGGGTCGCGCGGCTCGGTGATATAGAACCACCCCGATTGCCACCCCTTTATGGTGTCCACGAAGGTGCCCTCGAGCCATGTGATGTTGGGCATCTTGCCCACCATGGAGCCTCCGCACTCCGCCTGGCAGCCGCTCACTACCTTCAGCTTGACATTGAAGGTCTTCGGCCAAAAGCCGAAGTGGGGCTTGATGCGGAGGAAGGCCTCGCACATGACGATGAACGCCGAGATGTTGAGGATGAAGTTTGGGGCCAGATCGTGGAAATCCAAGCCGTAATAAAACATGAGTCCCCAGATGAAGGGATGGAGAGGGAATCCCAGTCCGCGGAGGAAATGGGTGAGGAATACCACCCTCTCATGGGGCTCTGGGGTGGGGATGAGCTGTCCCTCATCTGGGAGCTAGTGCGCGATATCACCATGCAGGTATCCAGCTCTCCTTAGTTTCTTGACGTCTCCCTCCATGACGGAGGAGACCATCCACTTGCCTCCCGCTCCGGACATGGTTGGAGAAGGTTGAGATAGTAGTGAGAACTTGGGCGCTAGAGCTCGAGTGTGCGGGAGCGGATGAGGAGAGGAGGAAGAAGGCGTGGATAGGAAGGTGAATCCTTATCCCTTTATATGGGCGGACAAAATTAAACGTCCCCACTTGCCTAGTAAAACACGCTTATCCCCCAAGCGCCGCAATTGATGGCGCGGTCGGGTTACCCACGCCCGTATTGATGAGAATCCCGTAATAAGGGGACACGATCTCTGCTTTTACAAGACGTGTCAAAAAACTGCCTCGTGTTATGTGCAGGGCTGGTTAAAAGAAACGGTTCGAATAATCACCGGGCCATGACGTAACGTCCTGTTGCCGAAACAAGCTAGCGGATTAGATCTGCGAAAACATTATTCTCTCTATGGTGAAATGTGGAACTTATTTTGCAGGGTCGGACACTATCCTCGTATTCAAATTCTTCTGTGATGTATTCGGAAAGGGAACCCGCCTTGCAATGCCGAGGACAACTCTGCGCCGGACTCATCGTGATTGAAGCCTGGTTCATAGGCTACTGTGGGAGTCCTGGATTAGGGGGTCTCCGAACAGCTGGACTATCTCCATTGGCCGGACTGTTAGACTATGAAGATACAGGATTGAAGACTTCGTCTCGTGTCCGGATGGAACTCTACCTGGCGTGGAAGGCAAGCTAGGCAATACGTATATGGATATATCCTCCTTTGTAACCGACCTTGTGTAACCCTAACCCTCTCCGGTGTCTATATAAACCGGAGGGTTTTAGTCCGTAGCACAACAATCACAACATACAATCATACCATAGGCTAGCTTCTAGGGTTTAGCCTCTCTGATCTCGTGGTAGATCCACTCTTGTAACACCCATATCATCAATATCAATCAAGCAGGGCGTAGGGTTTTACCTTCACCAAGAGCGCCCGAACATGGGTAAAACTTCGTGTCCCTTGCCTCCTGTTACCATCCGGCCTAGACGCATAGATCGGGACCCCCTACCCGAGATCCGCCGGTTTTGACACCGACACTCGGCCTTATGCCTGGTGTTTTGTTCCACTCTTGCCGCCCTAGTTTCCGTCATATCGGTGTTATGTTCCCGGATTTTGCGTTCCTTACACGGTTGGGTCATAATGGGAATCCCTTGATAGTTCGCTTTGAATAAAACTCCTCTAGCAATGCCCAACCTTGGTTTTACCATTTGCCACCTAGCCTCTTTTTCCCTTGGCTTTCCAGAGCCCAAGGGTCATCTTTATTTAAACCCCCCCGGGCCAGTGCTCCTCTGAGTGTTGGTCCACCTCGTCAGCCGCCGGTGGCCACCAGGGGCAACTCTGGGCTGGCCTACCGGAAGCTTAGACAATCTGAGTGTGCCCTGAGAATGAGATATGTGCAGCTCCTATCGGGATTTGTCGGCACATTCGGCCGGTGTTGCTGGACTTGTTTTACCATTGTCGAGGATTTCTTGTAACCGGGATGCCGAGTCTGATCGGATTGTCTTGGGAGAAGGAATATCCTTCGTTGACCGTGAGAGCTTGTGATAGGCTAAGTTGGGACTCCCCTGCAGGGATTTGAACTTTCGAAAGCCGTGCCCGCGGTTATGGGCAGATGGGAATTTGTTAATGTCCGGTTGTAGATAACCTGAAACTTAACTTAATGAAAATGCACCAACCGCGTGTGTTACCATGCTGGTCTCTTCTCGGTGGATCCGAGAAGTGAACACAGTGTCGGAGTAATGCTTGACGTAGGTTGTTCTAGGATCACTTCTTGATCATAGTTGTTCGACCGTGCTTTTGCCTTCTCTTCTCGCTCTCTTTTGCACATATGTTAGCCACCATATATGCTAGTCGCTTGCTGTAGCTCCACCTCATACCTTTGCCTTACCTATAAGCTTAAATAGTCTTGATCGCGAGGGTGCGAGATTGCTGAGTCCCCGTGACTCACAGTTTACTTCCAAAACCAGATGCAGGGACCGATGATACCGCTCCAGACGACGCGCTTGAGCTCAAGTGGGAGTTCGATGAAGACTCTCGTCGTTACTATGTGTCTTTCCCAGATGATCAGTAGTGGTGCCCAGTTGGGGCGGTCGGGGACTTTGTCGCATTTGGGGGTTGATCTTTATTTTGGTACCGTAGCCGGACCATGAGTGTATTGGATGAATGTAATGACTTATTTATGTATTTGTGTGACGTGGCGAGTGTAAGCCAACTATGTACCTTTCCCCTTTATTTATTTACACGGGTTGTTGTGAAGATTACCTCACTTGCGACATTGCTTTCAATGCGGTTATGCCTCTAAGTCGTGCTTCGACACGTAGGAGATATAGCCGCATCGAGGGCGTTACAAGTTGGTAATCAGAGCCTTCCCCGACCTTAGGAGCCCCTGCTTGATCGAATCGTTGGCGTTGTTGAGTCTAGAAAAATGTTTTGAGTCATTTAGGAATTATATATATCGGAGAGTTAGGAATTCTTTTTACTCCTCAGTCCCTTCGTCACTCTGGTGCGGCATCCTGACGTAGAGTTTTGACTCTTCTCTTCTGAAATTTCACTAAATTTTTTTTAGGATTACGCGGGTATCTTGGAATCATTCCGATGGTTTTGTGACGAGAACATTATTCTGGGTGCCTCCTGTCATTTAGGGGTTGTGCCAGTGTCCCGGGGAGTTGAGCTCCGAGGTGTTGTCGTCACAATTTTATCGTTGAGATTCTGGAATACCTGAGTTTCGCCGACATCGAAAATCTCTTTTATGCAGTTGTTGGTCAGATAACCTCGACGCCACCCAGTACTGGGGCGGGAGTTCGGGAGTATTGCCATAACTCGTATAACGGATGCTTTTCGAAGGTAGAGGTAAATGATTTCCGAAGTTTTCTTGGTTATGTGTTGAAGGATGGATACAGCTGGATGTAGGATTTGCTAGCTTTGGGTGAGATATTATGCTTCCCCTGTATCCCCAACACCTGATTGCATAACCGGGAAGGTTCGGGAGTTTCATAGGTGGCAATTCTTGTAGTTCTAGTTCTTCTTCCGCGGATATTTGGTTTGGGATTGGGTAATCCACACCAAGTATTTTTTCTTGTCCGTACCTTGTTTTTATTCTTCTACCTCAATTCTAAGTGGCTTCTCAATTTATGGAAATGTGACCATTTCAATTGGAATGCATTCATTCTTTTTGTTCGGATGTGAAGACTTTATGTTGCAATTTCGATCCGTTCGATTCGGCTTGAATATTTGCCTGTCAATATGCTAATGGATGTCACCCTCTTCAAGATGGCTCCTCCAACGCGCACGACCCCAAATCCTGATCCGCCACCACCACCTCCATCTCCGGAGGCAAGGCAAGCTGTGATGGCTGCTACCAATGCAAACATGCAGCTGATCATGCAAATTCTTCAAGAGCGCAACCAAGGGAATCATGGCCATGGCAACAATCAGAATCAGTTTGCTACACTCAACTAGTTCCTCGCTAACCAGCTAAAGACCTTCAGCAATTGTGTTGAGGCAACAGACGCTGATGATTGGCTCGTGGACATATGCAAGCATTTCGAGTGCAGTAACGTCAGGCCTGAGGACTTTGTCAAGTTTGCCTCCTTCCAACTCAAAGACCAAGCTACAGAAGGGTTTCAGCAGTAGAAAGATTCCAAAGGAGGCCGTGTGATTACCTAGGATGAATTCCGTCAAGACTTCAAAGCTCATCATATTCCTCAGAGTGTGGTTGAGAGCAAGCGTGAGGAATTCCGCAACCTGAAGCAAGGCACTATGTCTGTTTACCAGTACAACATCATGTTTCAGAAGCTCGCCCCTTTCGCTAAGCAAGACGTCCCTGACGAGAAGAGCATGATATACCAGTTCAGGGGTGGTCTCAGATAAGAACTCCAACTATCTCTCGTCCTTTTTGATCCCAAGAAGTACGATGAGTTTTACAACATGGCAATGAAGCAAGAGGCTGCCCAACTGAAGTGTGATGCTTCCAAGAAGCGAGTCAGAGATGCAACTCCTTCTTCCTCAACTCAAGTGGCTAAGCAGCAAAAGTATTGGCTGCCTCCTCCTCCGTTCCGTCAGCCTTATCAGTAGAAGAGCAAAGGTGCCAGTGGATCTTCCCACCCACCCAACCCTGGCTTTCAGAACAAGACCTTGTCTCAAGCTCCAAGATCAAGTGCTCCGTATCACCGTCCGCTTTCAGAGGTCACGTGAAACAAGTGCCAACAGAAGGGTCACTATGCGAACAAATGCTTCAATCAGAGGCGTCTCCCTCCTCCTCCTGTGAGATCCGCAAGTACAACTTTGGTCAAGCATAACCCCAAGAACGCCAAGGTAAACTTGATGAATGCAGCTCAGGTAGAGGACTCATCAGATGTCATCATGGGTAACCTTCCTGTTAACGATGTTCCTGCAAAAGTACTTTTTGACACTGGTGCATCGCATTGTTTCATCTCGAGACCTTTTGCATCTAAGCATGAGTTGCCTTCTCAAGTTTTGCATAAACCATTAGCAGTTGTCTCACCGGGTAAATGTTTGCTCGCAAACTACGAGGTTCCGGATATTTCTATCATGATGGGTGATTTCAAGTTTCTGGTTTCTCCAATGGTCCTTGGTAACTCGGATATCGATCTTATTCTTGGAATGGATTGGCTTTCTAAGAACAAGGCTCAGATTGATTGTGCCGCGAGGCAGATTCAACTGATTCATTCGTCTGAGGATGTAATTGTCTTTGCCGCAAGGGATAATACCATTCGTCTATTTTCTCTCAATGAGAAGGATGAGCTGGATGCCATCTCTCAAATTCCGGTCATTTGCGAATATCAAGACGTCTTTCTAGAAGAGCTTCCAGGAATGCCTCCGCACCGACCAGTTGAATTCGTCATCGATCTTGAGCCTGGCACGGAACCTGTTTGCAAACGTCCTTACAAGCTGGGACCTAAAGAGTTGAAGGAGCTGAAGAAGCAACTCGATGAACAAGAGCGTATGGGTCTCATCCGACCTAGTTCTTCTCCGTGGGGTTGTGGAGTTGTTTTTGTGAAGAAGAAGGATGGAACGGACCGACTCTGTGTTGACTACCGTCCATTGAACAAGAAGACTATAAAGAACAAGTACCCACTTCCCAACATCAATGAGCTGTTTGAACAACTCAAAGGTGCTCAAGTATTCTCCAAGCTTGATCTATGTATGGGCTATCATCAGATTCACATTCGTGAGCAAGATATCCCCAAGACAGCATTCAGAACAAGCTATGGTTCATATGAATACACTGTCATGTCTTTTGGCCTCGTCAACGCTCCTCCGACTGTCTCCCGCATGATGAACTTCATCTTCAACCCCTACACAAATGACTTCGTCTTGGTCTACCTCGATGACATTTTGGTCTTTTCCAAGAACAAGGAAGATCATGCCAAGCACTTGCCTTTGGTGCTGGATAAGCTCAGAGAACATCAGTTCTATGCCAAGTTTTCAAAGTGTGAGTTTTGGCTCGATGAGGTTCTCTACCTTGGGCATATCATCTCTGCCAAGGGCATTGCTGTGAATCCTGAGAAGGTGTCTGCAATTGTGAATGGGGAACCACCTCAGAATGTGAAGCAACTCCGCAGCTTCCTTGGTCTCGCAAGCTATTGTCGAAGGTTCGTTGAGAACTTTTCAAAGATCACGAAGCCTCTTTCCAACCTTCTCCGGAAGCACGTCAAGTACGTTTGGTCTCCTGAATGTGACATCGCTTTCAACACCCTGAAAGAGAAATTAGTCACTACTCCAGTTCTTAGTCCTCCTGATGAATCCAAACCGTTCGAGGTCTTTTGTGATGCCTCTCTTCAAGGTCTTGGTGAAGTGTTGATGCAAGAGAAGAAAGTTGTGGCTTATACCTCTCGCCAGTTGAAGCCCAACGAGAAAAACTACCCCACACATGACCTCGAGTTGGCGGCAGTTGTGCATGCTCTTTTGACTTGGAGACATCTCTTATTGGGAAGAAAAGTGGACATCTTCACTGACCACAAGAGTCTCAAGTACATCTTCACTCAGCCTAATCTCAACCTCAGGAAAACTCGTTGGGTCGAAATGATTCAAGAGTATAATCCGAGTATCGAGTATACTCCAGGCAAGGCCAATGTAATTGCTCACGCATTGAGCTGGAAGGCTTACTGCAACAGTTTGATTCTCAAGCCTTACCAACCCGAGCTTTGTGAAGCTTTCCGCAAACTCAATCTGCAAGTTGTTCCTCAAGGTTTCCTCGCCAACCTCCAAGTCTCTCCTACTTTGGAAGATCAGATTCGCAAGGCTCAACTTCTTGATGCTATGGTGAAGAAGGTGAAGATTGGGATTGCCAAGAGTCAACCTAAGTACAAGTGCTATCGCCTTGATGAAAAGGATACTCTATTCTTCGAGGATCGCATTGTTGTGCCTAAAGGTGACCTTCGTAAAGTCATTATGAACGAGGCTCACAATTCACTTCTCTCCAGCCACCCTAGTAGTACAAAGATGTACCATGACCTCAAGCAGTCGTATTGGTGGACTCGAATGAAGCACGAGATTGCTCAGTTCGTGAATGAATGTGATGTCTGCAGAAGAGTGAAGGCAGAACACCAACGACCAGCTGGTCTCCTCCAACCTCTTGCCATTCCAGAATGGAAGTTTGACCACATTGAGATGGACTTCGTGACTGGATTTCCAAAGTCCAAGCTTGGCAATGATGCTATATTCGTTGTCATTGACAAACTCACTAAAGTGGCTCATTTCCTTCCTATCAAAGAGTCTATCATTGCAGCTCAATTGGCAGAGCTATATACCTCTCGGATTGTCTCTCTGCACGGCATTCCACAGTTGATTTCTTCAGATCGTGGCAGCATCTTTACCTCCAAGTTTTGGGATTCTTTTCAGAAGGCCATGGGCACCAACATACGTTTCAGCACAGCTTTTCATCCCCAAACTAGTGGCCAAGTCGAGCGTGTCAATCAGATTCTTGAAGATATGCTCAGGGCTTGCATTATCTCTTTCGGCATGAAGTGGGAAGATTGTCTTCCATATGCCGAGTTTTCCTACAACAACAGCTTTCAAGTGAGTTTGGGCAAGGCCCCATTTGAAATTCTCTATGGCAGGAAGTGCGTACTCCTCTTAACTAGTCAGAGACTGGTGAACGTCAACTTCTTGGCAATGACTTGATCACAGAGGCAGAAGAGATGTGCAAAGTCATTCGTGATAACCTCAAAGCTGCGCAATCACGCCAGAAGAGCTACTATGATAGTAAGCATCGTGATTTGGCTTTCGAGATTGGAGACCATGTTTACCTCCGTGTCTCTCCAATGAAAGGTACTCGTCGCTTCGGTATCAAAGGGAAGCTTGCCCCTAGATACGTGGGTCCTTTCAAGATCGTCAGCAAGAGAGGCGATCTCACCTATAAACTTGAGCTTCCCTCCAACTTTGCAAACATGCACGACGTGTTTCACGTCTCTCAACTCTGCAAGTGCTTCAAGACTCCTGATCGCACCGTCAACTTCGAAGACATTGATCTCCAGGAAGACTTATCTTATCGTGAGCACTCCGTTGCTATTCTTGAAGAAACTGAGCGCAAGACTCGCAGCAAGTCAATCAAATTCCTCGAAGTCAAGTGGTCACATCATTCCGAACGTGAAGCCACCTGGGAACGTGAGGACCACCTCCGTTCTGAGTACCCGGAGTTTTTCCAGTCCTAGATCTCGGGTCGAGATCCTTTCATAGTGGTGGAGTGTTGTAACACCCCGGATGTAATTTACCTTATATGTATTCCAACTCTTGCCATTTCCGGCACTAAGTTATTTCATTTCGTCGTTGTCGGGTTTTTGCCTCCATGTGTTGTTGTCTTTGTCATGCATCTCATATCATGTCATCATGTGCATTGCATTTGCATACGTGCTCGTCTCATGCATCTGAGCATTTCCCCCGTTGTCCGTTTTGCATTACGGCGCTCCTATCTCCTCCGGTGGTCCTTTCTACCTCTTTTCGTGTGCGGGCGTTAAACATTTCCGGATTGGACCGAGACTTTCCATGCGGCCTTGGCTTACTACCGGTAGACCGCCTATCAAGTTTTGTACCATTTGGACTTCGTTTGATACTACAACGGTTAACCGAGGGACCGAAAAGGCCTCATGTGTGTTGCAGCCCAACACCCCTCCAAAGTGGCCCAGAACCCACCTAAACCTCTTCCATCATCTAGAGTGTTCGATCACGATCGCATGGCCGCAAACCGCACCTCATTTGGAGCTTCCTAGCTCCCTCTACCTATAAAATAGCATCTCCCTGAAAAATTCCGGATCCAAAACAACCCTAACCTAGCTCCTCTTCCACCACGCCGCGCCGGACACGTCCGTGCCGGCCGGACAAGTCGCCGCCGCCGCCCGCGACGAACCAGGGCGCCCCACGTGTCCCGGGCGGGTCCCCAGTTCGCCGCGCCGCCTGAGGCCCGCCGAGGCCCGCGGGAAGCCCACCGCGGCCCGTTCTGTAGCGCCGCCCGCGCCGCTCTTCCTCTCCCGCGTTGGCGCCGCGCTCCGCCACCTCCGCCGCGACCCTGCCGCTTCGGACATCGCTGGACTGAACCGCACCGCCCCGCTCCTCCGCCTTAGTCGCCGCCCTGTCGCGCAAACCTCGCCGCCCGGAGCCCCCGCTCAACGCCGGCGCCGCCCCAGCCTCTCCTCCCCTCGGCAACCTCCAAGTCTGGCGACCCGAGCTCCTTCCAGCGAACAGGTCCCCGGTGATCCTCGATTTCCGCGTCCTGCTACAGTAACTCTGGCCGGATCCAGATCTGAGATCCACCTCGGGTTGACTTTTGACCTAACTTTTCCAGTATTTTTGCATATTTCAACGCATCATAACTCTGTCATTGTAGCTCCGATTCGTATGTGTAGCATATCAAAATGTTCGTCTCGATGAGTACATCATTTCATCTCATTGCATAATTTTCATTTGAGCTCATCTTGATGCCCGAAATGTTGTTGGAAGATGGCTATGTGAGGAAAGTTGCAGATCTGTTTCAGCAAATAGCCTTTTGTCATTTTTGTCATGATTAATGTGTGCATGCTATGTTCCTGAGCTCTACATGTGTTTTGTTAAATGCCATGCCATCTTTACAGAGGTGTATGCCATGTATTTTTGTGGTATTTGTGGTGACTAGCACAAGCATGCAAAGTAGCATAATCGTTGATGCTGATTTCAGGGACTTAGAATTTCACTAAGTCCTTGTTGTGCTTTTGTTGTTATGCCATATGTTCATGTTGTTTCCTAGTGATCCGTGCCTCTTTTGAGGATGATCAGTAAGGATGTTTTGTTAATATTGTGGTGCTCTATCCATCCATGTCTTTTTTTGCAATTATATTTTCCGATCCCTTTTGACTCAAGGTCACTAAGGGACTTTTGTTAAGTGCTTTGAGTAGCTTCATGCCATGCCTTGCGTTGCCATGTTAAGTTCCTGTAGAATGTAGTTTTCATGCTCTAAAGATTGCTTCCTGATGATAAATTCCAGACTTGTGTTAATTTCACTAAGTCTGAAACCTGTTATCATTTGCACTTTTTTCATGCTTGTTTGAACCTGTTAATGGATGATTTAGCCGTAGCTCAGTGTTCATCTTTTGTCAAGATTCATGAGTGGATCCCTGCCGTGTATTTGGTTGACATGTTTGAGTGCTGTAGCATATTTATCTTGATGCATTTAGTTGATCACTTGTTGATTATCGCATACCGGTGCCATATTTGTTTTGCTTATCATTTCCAAACCGTGCATTCGATTCCGGTGATCTTTATATTGATTTCGACCGAAATCACCTCACCTTTCCAGTGGCACTCTTGGATTTCTAAGTTGAGGCCAGGTTCAATCATTCCTTTGTAAATCATGCATAGCATCACATATCGCATCCCGCATATCATACCATGTTTGCATCATGTTGCTTGAGCATTGCACGTGGTTGATTGTGTTCCTTTTGCTTGTTGTTCTTGTTTGGGTAGAGCCGGGAGACGAGTTCGCGAACGAGGAGCCCGTTGAGTTCGCTTACGAGGATCAAGGCAACTCTAAAAACTTTGCAGGCAAGATGACCATACCCTCGAAATCACTTCTATCTTTGCTTGCTAGATGCTCGCTCTTTTGCTATGCCTATGCTACGATACCTACCACTTGCTTATCATGCCTCCCAAATTGCCATGTCAAGCCTCTAACCCACCATGTCCTAGCAAACCATTGTTTGGCTATGTTACCGCTTTGGTCAACCCCTCTTATAGCATTGCTAGTTGCAGGTGAAGATTGGAGATCGTTCCTTGTTGGAACATGTTTATTGTTGGGATATCACAATATTATCTTGTTTATCTTAATGCACCAATATACTTGGTAAAGGGTGGAAGGCTCGGCCTTATGCCTGGTGTTTTGTTCCACTCTTGCCGCCCTAGTTTCCGTCATATCGATGTTATGTTCCCGGATTTTGCGTTCCTTACACGGTTGGGTCATAATGAGAACCCCTTGACAGTTCGCTTTGAATAAAACTCCTCCAGCAATGCCCAACCTTGGTTTTACCATTTGCCACCTAGCCTCTTTTTCCCTTGGGTTTCCGGAGCCCAAGGGTCATCTTTATTTAAACCCCCCGGGCCAGTGCTCCTCTGAGTGTTGGTCCACCTTGTCAGCCGCCGGTGGCCACCAGGGGCAACTCTGGGCTGGCCTACCGGAAGTTTGGACAATCTGAGTGTGCCCTGAGAACGAGATATGTGCAGCTCCTATCGGGATTTGTTGGCACATTCAGGCGGTGTTGCTGGACTTGTTTTACCATTGTCGAGGATGTCTTGTAACCGGGATGCCGAGTCTGATCGGATTGTCTTGGGAGAAGGAATATCCTATGTTGACCGTGAGAGCTTGTGATGGGCTAAGTTGGGACTCCCCTGCAGGGATTTGAACTTTCGAAAGCCATGCCCGCGGTTATGGGCAGATGGGAATTTTCTAATGTCCGGTTGTAGACAACCTGAAACTTAACTAAATTAAAATGCACCAACCGCGTGTGTTACCGTGATGGTCTCTTCTCGACGGAGTCCCGGAAGTGAACACAGTGTTGGAGTAATGCTTGACGTAGGTTTCTAGGATCACTTCTTGATCATAGTTGTTCGACCGTGCTTTTGCCTTCTCTTCTCGCTCTCTTTTGCGCATATGTTAGCCACCATATATGCTAGTCGCTTGCTGCAGCTCCACCTCATACCTTTGCCTTACCTATAAGCTTAAATAGTCTTGATCGCGAGGGTGCGAGATTGTTGAGTCCCCGTGACTCACAGTTTACTTCCAAAACCAGATGCAGGGACCGATGATACCGCTCCAGACGATGCGCTTGAGCTCAAGTGGGAGTTTAATGAAGACTCTCGTCGTTATTATGTGTCTTTCCAGATGATCAGCAGTGGTGCCCAGTTGGGGCGATCGGGGACTTTGTCGCGTTTGGGGGTTGATCTTTATTTTGGTACCGTAGCCGGACCATGAGTGTATTGGATGAATGTAATGACTTATTTATGTATTTGTGTGACGTGGCGAGTGTAAGCCAACTATGTACCTTTCCCCTTTATTTATTTACATGGGTTGTTGTGAAGATTACCTCGCTTGCAACATTGCTTTCAATGCGGTTTTGCCTCTAAGTCGTGCTTCGACACGTAGGAGATATAGCCGCATCGAGGGTGTTACACCGAGGGCCTCACTGCGAGCCGTAGGGGAATGGCAGCGATTGTCGGGGAGGAAGACGGGGACGACGTGCGGTGTGGCGGCGCCGGTGCGGTTGAGGTCGGGGAAGCGATCCGGCGAAGTCCGGCGGCGTCGTGGCGGCTCGAGTCGGGGGCGACGGGATCGGGCGACGGTTGCCCCCGATCCAGATCCGTTGGTGGGGGGGAGGGGAGGAGCGAGGAGAGCATGCGGGTGGGGGGAGGAGTGGACCGAGAGGGGGGTTACGATTACTGCTGCGGGCGGTTAGTAGGCCAGGGGGTGCGGGGGTGGGCCGGCAGGCCACTTGGCCACACGGCCAACTGGGCCAAGGCCCAGTCGGGGGGGGGGGGTGACGTTGTTTTCCTTTTTTATTTTTTTTCGTAATTTTTCTTTATTGTTTTATCTTTATGCTCATTTAATTTTGTTTTACAAAATATATACAAAAGCACCTAAATTAGTGTGACTGGTTTTACCACTGCCACAAAAAGTTCACAATTAATTAAAATAGTTTAATATTTTATACATTATAAAAGGCATTTATTTATTTGTTTAAGCTACTGTTTCATTTATTTTAGAGCCTTTAAACACTTTATCAAAGTTTGGTTTCTCCACCACAATTAACAATGTTTTACATGACACCTTTAGAACATTTTAGTTTTAAAGTTTTGAAATTTTTGATGTTTGCCTTTTATTCAATTATGAATTTGAATTGGTTTTTGAACTATCGTGGGATTATCAACAGTAACTGCGTCGATGTTGCATCATTAATGAGGGATTACTTAGCCTAATTATCCAGGCGTCACAGTTTCTCTCCACGCCGTCTCTCGCTCTCTCTCTCTCTCGCTCGCTCAAGAACGACACTGGAGAGCCTCGCCGGATCTCCGTCTCCGGCCGCTCTCCTCGGATTTCGACCGCGGGATCGTTCCCCACCACTTCCTCTTGCCATGGAACAAGGTTTCTCCCAAAATCCCTCTCTCTTTGGTTCATTTGTTTGCTTCTAGGTTTTTGGGGAGATGCATGTTGTTCTTGAGATTTTAGGCCAAATCTATGCAAGAGTAGGATGTCGGAGAGTAGCAATGCGTAGAGATTGTTCTTGCTTTGTTGCCCCGTGGTAGATTTGATCAACCATAGTACCGTTTCGTTGTCACGATTGTGCTCAGATCCAATTGTGGACTCGGATCTGCCGCCGTGCGGTGCTACCGCATCTCTGGTGCGGTACTACCGCTCATACGGTACTACCGCTCCTCCGGAGCGGTACTACCGAGCGAGGCGTGGCACTAAAATTTTACTGCCGCTCCATGACACGGTACTACCGTGACTAGGAGCAACACTAGAATTTTAGTACCGCGCAGCCATGCGGTACTACCGTTTCTGTCAAATCTCTCTTGTGGCAACTCTCAAGTGCGAGTTCTACTTGTTTCAACTGTTTTGCTGAGGTCTTTGCATCGATCCTTCTCTCTTCTCGTGCGTGTTTTTGTGTTTTGTGTCTTAGGTGGTGGCACCGGTGCTCCTGCTCGCCGTTCCAATCCCAGTCGTGACACGGGCTCCAAGCGTCTACGCAACCAAGACGAAGCTCCTGAGGGCTCCAATGCCCCCCAACGCAGGACCAAGACCACCGCCACCAAGCTCAAGGAGCCCTCCAAGGGCATGGATGAGATTCCTCTTGCTAAGTTTGCCACTCAAAGAAAAATCAACCCCTATGTGAATCCTCGTGCCAACTTCAGCGGGAATGATCTGTTCTGGACCAAGCAGCAGTATCTCACTTATGTGGATGTGATCAAGGCTAAGCAGAACCTCTATGTGGACGTGCACTGGATTGACATGCATCACATGCGAGATGAGAGGCACCGTGATTACTTTGGTGAGGCTCTGGACCTTGTGGAGCAGTTTGAAATTGAGCATGTGATCTCATTCCATTTGGATTATGACCCTGAGATTGTGGCCTCGTTCTTTGGCACTGTCCACTTCCATACTGATGAGGCACGGAGGATGACCTGGATGGCCAACGGACAGCGGCTGACTACTACATGGAAGGACTTCATGGATTTTCTTCAGGTTCCCGATGGGGGGCTCAACACACCCGTTGGTGTACGCCCTCATGCCAATCTCGATTCAGCCAACAAGGACAAGCTTCTACCCTACTATGCTGAGAAATCGCTTCCCAGTGGCAAGAAGACATGGGTGCTGAACCCCTTCCTCGACATCATGTATCGCGTCTTCCGCAACTCTCTCTTTCCCCGCATTGGTGACAAGGACAAAGTGCATGCCTATCTTGTGGATATGATGCTCATTTGTGAGGAGGCTCGTCTCTCTCAGACTCAACCACTTGATGTCTCTCATATCATGTGGTGCGAGCTTCGGTTTGCGGTGTTCACCCGTAAGGTTCCCATCTATGGACCTTACCTGTTTCTGCTGATATCGAGGACTTGGGAGAAGCTCCTTCCCAATGATGAGTTTCTTACCCCTGCCTGGATTCGTCATGGCCCAATCCGGCTCCGTATCAAGCCCCAGTGGGCCAACACTACTACCTGTGCTGAGGCAGCAGCTGCTCAGATGGATGTGGATGCAGAGGAGGTTGAGGAGGAGGACGTTGATGAGGACAGCTCTGCTCGCCTTCATCGTTTGAGCCCTCCTGGGCTAAGAAGCTGAAGAACAAGATGAAGGGTCTGTTCTGCATGCAGGCCAAGGGGCAGTACCGGTCTCATGTTGCTCAGAAGAAGAGTCGCCGCCGCGACAAGCGGATCTTGAGGACGTTTAGTGAGCAGATATCCAGCGGATCTGAGAGGGTCATCACGCCAAAGGCTGCCTGGATGGCGAAGCAGGGCTACAAGTGGACTGACTCTGAGGAGGACTAGGAGGAGACCGTCCCAGCGGCCGAGTCTGACGAGCAGCGTGCGAGTGATTACTCCGCTTGATCCACCACTTGTGTTGTGGGCGTCCTCTCTGCCTTTTTGGCGTCTCGATGCCAAAGGGGGAGAGAGTGTAGGATTTGCGAGTTGTGTTTGTTTCGTGTGTTGTTTGCTTTTGTTCCGTTGAACCTTGTTTGCTTTGGTTTGGTTTGCACTTGTGAGACTTATCTATCATATGGTGTAAGACATATGCACTCTATCGTACTTATTGAGCTTATGCTATCTTGTGCTATTTATGTTATGCTCTTTTGTACTATCTTGCTTTGTGTTAGCCTTTTGTTGCAAGATATGCCTTGTCTCTGAAATATAGGGGGAGTGTTGATCCTAGTATGTGTGTCATGCAGTCCAAAGCACTCATCTAGATAGCACACATCTAGGGGGACCCCGTCTATATTTCAGAGGTATGGGGTTTGCCCATGTTCTATGTTATCTCCTTTTATGCAAATCCCGTATTGTCATCAATCCACCAAAAAGGGGGAGATTGTAAGGGCATATTTATCCCTTAGTTGTTTTGGTGATTGATGACAATGCTTTTGCAGACTAATCGTGTGCATTGAGTATTTTAGATATTTCATCACTAGGCACAAGACGTTTTGGTGCCCCTCGAAGACTATTGAAGACGTCGTTTCTCTACGTTTCTTTTCGGTGGATTTGAGTCATAGGAAAGTCGTACTATTAAGTGGCGGTCCGCTTAGGAAAGGTTTGGGTGGAATCATCACGTACACATCTTCTCCTTTGCACCACCTTTCCTTTGGCATTTTGGAGCATCCTCCGTTTTTTCTCGTCTGTGCAAATTGTCGTGTTGGTTGAGCTTGGGCATGCAGTAGTACTGCTCCTAGGAGTGGTAATACCGCAGGCCTTCGCAGTAGTACCGGGCCCAGGCGCGGTAGTACCGCAAGAGCCCACGGTAGTACCACACCTTTGGAGCTATAGTACTGTGGCCCCAGGCCGGGCGCTGCTGCGGGTGCAGTAGTAGGAGCGGATGTATTTTTTTCTTCTGCGCCCTACGCGGTAGTACCCTGCGCAATGTGCGGTAGTACCGTGCGTTCTGGTCTGGCTTAGCAGCCTGCGCGGCAGTAGGAGCGGATGTAATTTTTTACATCTGCACCCCACGCGGTAGTACCACCCTTGGCTCACGGTACTACCGTGTCGGATTTTTGCATTGACTCCAACACAGCGGAAGTTGCCACGGATGCATTTTTATATGTCCGTGCCTTCTCAAAATCTGGAACATCCCTGCCTTGCGGTAGTATCGCTAGGGGGAGTGGTAGTACCGCGCAAGCGGTTCGACCACCCTCTGCTTCAGTGCATTTTGGTTGTCCTGGTTTGTGCTGCTCGGGCGGTAGTACCACATGGCCCTACGGTAGTACCGCATGCCCCTGCAGTAGTACCGCGGCCTTGGCGCGGTAGTACTGTGCTATGCAGGCTGGGTTGGTGGATAACGGTTGGACTTGTTCTTCCACTATAAAAGGGGTGTCTTCTTCTCCGAGTTGACTATCTCTTCCGTCCCCATGCTCCATTGTTGCTCCAAGCTCCATTTTCGCCCGATCTCTCTCCCTAGCCAATCAAACTTGTTGATTTTCTAGGGATTGCTTGAGAAGGCCCCGATCTACACTTCCACCAAGAGAAATTTGATTCCCCCCACTAATCCCTTGCGGATCTTGTTACTCTTGGGTGTTTGAGCACCCTAGACGGTTGAGGTCACCGCGAAGCCATATTCCATTGTGGTGAAGCTTTGTGGTGTCGTTGGGAGCCTCCAATTAAGTTGTGGAGATTGCCCCAACTTTGTTTGTAAAGGCCCGGTCGCCGCCTCCAAGGGCACCAATAGTGGAATCACGGCATCTCGCATTGTGTGAGGGTGTGAGGAGAATACGGTGGCCCTAGTGGCTTCTTGGGGAGCATTGTGCCTCCACACCGCTCCAACGGAGACGTCCTTCCCTTCAAAAGGAAGGAACTTCGGTAACACATCCTCGTCTTCATCGGATCCACTCTTGGTTATCTCGTGCCTTTACTTGTGCAAGATTATTTGTGTTATATCCCTTGCTTGCTTGTGTACTTATTCTTGTTGCATCATATAGGTTGCTCACCTAGTTGCATATCTAGACAACCTACTTTGATGCAAAGTTTAAATTGGTAAAGAAAAGTTAAAAATTGCTAGTTGCCTATTCACCCCCCTCTAGTCAACTATATCGATCCTTTCAACCGGCCAAGACATGGGACGACAGCAAAGGCGAGTATTTCTACCTGAGAGCCGCGCTGATCATGATGGTGCACGACTATCTCGGTTACGGATATGTCGCAGGCCAGGTGTGCCATGGATATTGCGGATGCATGCGATGCATGGATGATACGACGTCTCTGTTGGGGATCATAGCAGAAATTAAAAAAATTCTACGCATCACCAAGATCAATCTATGGAGTATTCTAGCAACGAGGGGAATAGGAGTGCATCTACATACCCTTGTAGATCACGAGCGGAAGCGTTCAAGTGAACGGGGATGATGGAGTCGTACTCGCCGTGATCCAAATCACCGATGACCAAGTGCCGAACGGACAGCACCTCCGCGTTCAACACACGTACGGTTGGGAAGACGTCTCCTCCTTCTTGATCTAGCATGGGGGAAGGAGAGGTTGATGAAGATCCAGCAGCACGACGGCGTGGTGGTGGATGCAGCAGGATCCCGGCAGGGCTTCGCCAAGCACAAGCGGGGAGGAGAGGTGTTACGGAGGAAGAGGGAGGCGCCAAGAGCAAGGTGCGGCTGCCCTCCCTCCCTTCCACTATATATAGGGGCTAGGGGGCGCATGCCCCCTTGGAGATCCCATCTAAAAGGGGGGGCGGCCCCTGGGGGCAAGGGCCCCCTTAGGGTTTCCAACCAGGGGGGCGCATGCCCCCTCGGGGGGCAACAGCCCCCTAGGGTTTCCATCCCTAGGCGCCTTGGGCCCTTGGGTGGGGTGCACCAGCCCATCAGGGGCTGGTTCCCACGCCACTTCAGCCCATGGGGCCCTCTGGAATAGGTGGCCCCATCCGGTGGACCCCCGGGACCCTTCCGGTGGTCCCGGTACAATACCGGTAACCCCCGAAACCTTCCCGCTGGCCGAAACTGGACTTCATATATATAAATCTTTACCTCCGGACCATTCCGGAACTCCTCCTGACGTCCGGGATCTCATCCGGGACTCCGAACAACTTTCGGGTTACTGCATACTAATATCTCTACAACCCTAGCATCACCGAACCTTAAGTGTGTAGACCCTACGGGTTCGGGAGACACGTAGACATGACCGAGACGCCTCTCCGGTCAATAACCAACAGCGGGATCTGGATACCCATGTTGGCTCCCACATGCTCCTCGATGATCTCATCGGATGAACCACGATGTCGAGGACTTAATCAATCCCGTATTCAATTCCCTTTGTCAATCGGTACGTTACTTGCCCGAGACTCGATCGTCGGTATCCCAATACCTTGTTCAATCTCGTTACCGGCAAGTCACTTTACTCGTACCGTAATGCATGATCCCGTGACCAACCCCTTGGTCACATTGAGCTCATTATGATGATGCATTACCGATTGGGCCCAGAGATACCTCTCCGTCATACGAAGTGACAAATCCCAGTCTCGATTCGTGCCAACCCAACAAACACTTTCAGAGATACCTGTAATGTACCTTTATAGTCACTCAGTTATGTTGTGATGTTTGGCACACCCAAGGCACTCCTACGGTATCCGGGAGTTGCACAATCTCATGGTCTAAGGAAATGATACTTGACATTCAGAAAAGCTACAGCAAACGAACTACACGATCTTTGAGCTAAGCTTAGGATTGGGTCTTGTCCATCACATCATTCTCCTAATGATGTGATCCCGTTATCAATGACATCCCCATGTCCATAGCTAGGAAACCATGACCATCTATTGATCAACGAGCTAGTCAACTAGAGGCTCACTAGGGAGACATTGTGGTCTATGTATTCACACATGTATTACGATTTCCGGATAATACAATTCTAGCATGAATAATAGACAATTATCATGAACAAGGAAATATAATAATCATTTTATTATTGCCTCTAGGGCATATTTCCAACAGTCTCCCACTTGCACTAGAGTCAATCATCTAGTTACATTGTGATGAATCGAACACCCATGGAATTCTGGTGTTGATCATGTTTTGCTCTAGGGAGAGGTTTAGTCAACGGATCTGCTACATTCAGGTCCGTATGTACTTTACAAATTTCTATGTCTCCATTTTGAACACTTTCACGAATGGAGTTGAAGCGACGCTTGATATGCCTGGTCTTCCTGTGAAACCTGGGCTCCTTGGCAAGGGCAATAGCTCCAGTGTTGTCACAGAAGAGTTTGATCGGCCCCGACGCATTGGGTATGACTCCTAGGTCGGTGATGAACTCCTTCACCCAAATTGCTTCATGCGCTGCCTCCGAGGCTGCCATGTACTCCGCTTCACATGTAGATACCGCCACGACGCTCTGCTTGCAACTGCACCAGCTTACTGCCCCACCATTCAAAATATACACGTATCCGGTTTGTGACTTAGAGTCATCCAGATCTGTGTCGAAGCTAGCATCGACGTAACCCTTTACGACGAGCTCTTCGCCACCTCCATAAACGAGAAACATATCCTTGGTCCTTTTCGGGTACTTCATGATGTTTTTGACCGCTGTCCAGTGTTCCTTGCCGGGATTACTTTGGTACCTACCTACCAAACTTACGGCAAGGTTTACATCAGGTCTGGTACACAACATGGCCTACATAATAGACCCTATGGCTGAGGCATAGGGGATGACACTCATCTCTTCTATATCTTCTGCCGTGGTCGGGCATTGAGCCGTGCTCAATCGCACACCTTGCAATACAGGCAAGAACCCCTTCTTGGACTGATCCATATTGAACTTCTTCAATATCTTGTCAAGGTACGTACTTTGTGAAAGACCGATGAGGCGTCTCGATCTATCTCTATTGATCTTGATGCCTAATATATAAGCAGCTTCTCCAAGGTCCTTCATTGAAAAACACTTGTTCAAATAGGCCTTTATGCTTTCCAAGAATTCTATATCATTTCCCATCAACAGTATGTCATCCACATATAATATGAGAAATGCTATAGAGCTCCCACTCACTTTCTTGTAAACGCAGGCTTCTCCATAAGTCTGCATAAACCCAAACGCTTTGATCATCTCATCAAAGCAAATGTTCCAACTCCGAGATGCTTGCACCAGCCCATAGATTGAGCGTTGGAGCTTGCACACCTTGTTAGCATTCTTAGGATCGACAAAACCATCCGGCTGCATCATATACAATTCTTCCTTAAGAAAGCCGTTAAGGAATGCCGTTTTGACGTCCATTTGCCATATCTCATAATCATAGAATGCGGCAATTGCTAACATGATTCGGATAGACATCAGCTTCGCTACGGGTGAGAAAGTCTCATCGTAGTCAACCCCTTGAACTTGTCGATAACCCTTAGCGACAAGTCAAGCCTTATAGATGGTCACATTACCATCCGCGACTGTCTTCTTCTTAAAGATCCATTTATTTTCTATGGCTCACCGATCTTCGGGCAAGTCAGTCAAAGTCCATACTTTGTTTTCATACATGGATTCTATCTCGGATTTCATGGCTTCTAGGAATTTGTCGGAATCTGGGCCCGCCATCGCTTCTTCATAGTTCGAAGGTTCACCATTGTCTAACAACATGATTTCCAAGACAGGGTTGCCGTACCACTCTGGTGCGGAACGTGTCCTTGTGGACCTACGAAGTTCAGTAGGAGCTTGATCCGAAGTATCTTGATCATCATCATTAACCTCCTCTCTAATCGGTGCAGGCACCACAGGAACATTTTCCTGAGCTGTGCTACTCTCTCCTTCAAGAGGCAGTACTTCATCAAGCTCTACTTTCCTCCCACTTACTTCTTTCGAGAGAAACTCCTCCTCTAGAAAGGATCCATTCTTGGCAACGAAGATCTTGCCTTCGGATCTGAGGTAGAAGGTATACCCAATGGTTTCCTTAGGGTATCCTATGAAGACACATTTTTCCGACTTGGGTTCGAGCTTTTAAGGTTGAAGTTTCTTGACATAAGCATCGCATCCCCAAACTTTTAGAAACGACAACTTAGGTTTCTTCCCAAACCATAATTCATACAGTGTCGTCTCAACGGATTTTGACGGAGCCCTATTTAAAGTGAATGCGGCAGTCTCTAAAGCATAGCCCCAAAATGATAGCGGTAAATCGGTAAGAGACATCATAGATCGCACCATATCTAATAGAGTGCGATTACGACGTTCGGACACACCATTACGCTGAGGTGTTCCAGGCGGCGTGAGTTTTGAAACTATTCCACATTTTCTTAAGTGTGTGCCAAATTCATGACTCAAGTATTCTCCCCCACGATCTGATCGCAAGAACTTGATTTTCCTGTCACGTTGATTCTCAACCTCACTCTGAAATTCCTTGAACTTTTCAAAGGTCTCAGACTTGTGTTTCATTAAGTAGACATACCCATATCTACTCAAGTCATCAGTGAGGGTGAGAACATAACGATAGCCACCGCGAGCCTCAACACTCATTGGACCGCACACATCAGTATGTATGATTTCCAATAAGTTGGTTGCGCGCTCCATTGTTCCTGAGAACGGAGTCTTGGTCATTTTACCCATGAGGCATGGTTCGCACGTGTCAAATGATTCGTAATCAAGAGACTCTAAAAGTCCATCTGCATGGAGCTTCTTCATGCATTTGACACCTATGTGACCAAGGCGGCAGTGCCACAAGTATGTGGGACTATCATTATTAACCTTACATCTTTTGGTATTCACACTATGAATATGTGTAGCATTACGCTCGAGATTCATTAAGAATAAACCATTCACCATCGGAGCATGACCATAAAACATATCTCTCATATAAATAGAACAACCATTATTCTCGGATTTAAATGAGTAGCCATCTCGTATAAACGAGATCCTGATACAATGTTCATGCTCAAAGCTGGCACTAAATAACAATTATTGAGGTTTAAAACTAATCCCGTAGGTAAATGTAGAGGTAGCGTGCCGACGGCGATCACATCGACCTTGGAACCATTCCCGACACGCATCGTCACCTCGTCCTTCGCCAGTCTCCATTTATTCCGCAGCTCCTGCTTTGAGTTACAAATGTGAGCAATCGCACCGGTATCAAATACCCAGGAGCTACTACGAGTACTGGTAAGGTGCACATCAATTACATGTATATCACATATACCTTTCGTGATGCCGGCCTTCTTGTCTGCTAAGTATTTGGGGCAGTTCTGCTTCCAGTGACCACTTCCCTTGCATTAAAAACACTTAGTCTCGGGCTTGGGTCCATTCTTTGGCTTCTTCCAGGCAGCTTGCTTACCGGGCGCGGCAACTCCCTTGCCGTCCTTCTTGAAGTTCTTCTTACCCTTGCCTTTCTTGAACTTAGTGGTTTTATTCACCATCAACAGTTGATGTTCCTTTTTGACTTCTACCTCTGCTGATTTCAGCATTGCAAATACTTCAGGAATGATCTTTTCCATCCCCTGCATATTGAAGTTCATCACAAAGCTCTTGTAGCTCGGTGGAAGCGACTGAAGGATTCTGTCAATGACCGCATCATCCGGGAGATTAACTCCCAGCTGAGTCAAGCGGTTATGCAACCCAGACATTTTGAGTATGTGCTCACTGACAGAACTATTTTCCTCCATCTTACAGCTGAAGAACTTTTCGGAGACTTCATATCTCTCGACCCGGGCATGAGCTTGAAAAACCATTTTCAGCTCTTCGAACATCTCATATGCTCCGTGTCTCTCAAAACGCTTTCGGAGCCCCGGTTCTAAGCTGTAAAGCATGCCGCACTGAACGAGGGAGTAATCATCAGCACGTGTCTGCCAAGCATTCATAACGTCTTGGTTCTGTGGGACGGGTGCATCACCTAGCGGTGATTCTAGGACATAATCTTTCTTGGCAGCTATGAGGATGATCCTCAGGTTCCGGACCCAGTCCGTATAGTTGCTGCCATCGTCTTTCAGCTTGGTTTTCTCTAGGAACGTGTTGAAGTTGAGGACAACGATGGCCATTTGATCTACAATACATGTTGTAAAGATTTTAGACTAAGTTCATGATAATTAAGTTCATCTAATCAAATTATTCAATGAACTCCCACTCAGATAGATATCCCTCCAGTCATCTAAGTATAACATGATCCGAGTTAACTAGGCCGTGTCCGATCATCACGTGAGACTGACTAGTCAACATCGGTGAACATCTTCATGTTGATCGTATCTTCTATACGACTCATGCTCGACCTTTCGGTCTTCTCTGTTCCGAGGCCATGTCTGTACATGCTAGGCTCGTCAAGTCAACCTAAGTGTATTGCGTGTGTAAATCTGTCTTAAACCCGTTGTATTCGAATGTTAGAATCTATCACACCCAATCATCACGTTGTGCTTCGAAACAATGAACCTTTGCAATGGTGCACAGTTAGGGGGAACACTTTCTTGAAATTATTACGAGGGATCATCTTATTTAAGCTACCGTCGTTCTAAGCAAATAAGATGTAAAACATGATAAACATCACATGCAATCAAATAGTGACATGATATGGCCAATATCATTTTCTCCTTTGATCTCCATCTTCAGGGCTCCATGATCATCGTTGTCACCGGCATGACACCATGATCTCCATCATCGTGTCTTCTTGATGTTGTCTCGTCATCTATTACTTCTACTACTATGGCTAACGCTTTAGCAATAAAGTAAAGTAATTACATGAAGTTTATGTTGACATGCAGGTCATAAATAAATAAAGACAACTCCTATGGCTCCTGCCGGTTGTCATACTCATCGACATGCAAGTCGTGATTCCTATTACAAGAACATGATCAATCTCATACATCACATATATCATTCATCATTCATCACAACCTTTGGCCATATCACATCACAAAACACTTGCTGCAAAAACAAGTTAGACGTCCTCTAATTGTTGTTGCAAGTTTTTACGTGGCTTCTATAGGTTTCTAGCAAGAACGTTTCTTACCTACGCCAAAACCACAACGTGAATTGCCAATTTATATTTACACTTCATAAGGACCCTGTTCATCGAATCCGATCCGACTAAAGTGGGAGAGACAGACACCCGCTAGCCACCTTATGCAACTAGTGCATGTCAGTCGGTGGAACCGGTCTCACGTAAGCATACGTGTAAGGTTGGTCTGGGCCGCTTCATTCCACGATGCCGCCGAATCAAGATAAGACTAGTAACGGCAAGCAAATTGACAATATCGACGCCCACAACTACTTTGTGTTCTACTCGTGCATAGTAACTACGCATAGACCTAGCTCATGATGCCACTGTTGGGGATCGTAGCAGAAATTAAAAACTTTCTACGCATCACCAAGATCAATCTATGGAGTATTCTAGCAACGAGGGGAATAGGAGTGCATCTACATACCCTTGTAGATCGCGAGCGGAAGCGTTCAAGTGAACGGGGATGATGGAGTCGTACTCGCCGTGATCCAAATCACCGATGACCAAGTGCCGAACGGACATCACCTCCCCGTTCAACATACGTACGGTTGGGAAGACGTCTCCTCCTTCTTGATCCAGCAAGGGGGAAGGATAGGTTGATGAAGATCCAGCAGCACGACAGCGTGGTGGTGGATGCAGCAGGATCCCGGCAGGGCTTCGCCAAGCACAAGCGGGGAGGAGAGGTGTTACGGAGGGAGAGGGAGGCGCCAAGAGCAAGGTTTGGCTGCCCTCCCTCCCTTCAACTATATATAGGGGCTAGGGGGGCGCATGCCCCCTAGGATATCCCATCTAAAAGGGGGGGGGCGGCCCCTAGGGGCAACGACCCCCTTAGGGTTTCCAACCAGGGGGGCGCATGCCCCCTCGGGTTTCCAACCCTAGGCGCCTTGGGACCTTGGGCCCTTGGATGCGGGGGCTGGTTCCCATGCCACTTCAGCCCATGGGGCCCTCCGGGACAGGTGGCCCCATCCGGTGGACCCCCGGGACCCTTCCGGTGGTCCCGGTACAATACCGGTAACCCCCGAAACCTTCCCGCTGGCCGAAACTGGACTTCCTATATATAAATCTTTACCTCCGGACCATTCCGGAACTCCTCGTGACGTCCGGGATCTCATCCGGGACTCCGAACAACTTTCAGGTTACTACATACTAATATCTCTACAACCCTAGCATCACCGAACCTTAAGTGTGTAGACCCTACGGGTTCGGGAGACACGCAGACATGACCGAGACGCCTCTCCGGTCAATAACCAACAGCGGGATTTGGATACCCATGTTAGCTCTCACGTGCTCCTCAATGATCTCATTGGATGAACCACGATGTCGAGGACTTAATTAATCCCGTATTCAATTCCCTTTGTCAATCGGTACGTTACTTGCCCGAGACTCGATCGTCGGTATCCCAATACCTTGTTCAATCTCGTTACCGGCAAGTCACTTTACTCGTACTGTAATGCATGACCCGTGACCAATCCCTTGGTCACATTGAGCTCATTATGATGATGCATTACCGAGTGGGCCCAAAGATACCTCTCCGTCATACGGAGTGACAAATCCCAGTCTCGATTCGTGCCAACCCAACAGACACTTTCGGAGATACCTGTAATGTACCTTTATAGTCACCCAGTTACGTTGTGACATTTGGCACACCCAAGGCACTCCTACGGTATCCGGGAGTTACACAATCTCATGGTCTAAGGAAATGATACTTGACATTCAGAAAAGCTATAGCAAACGAACTACACGATCTTTGAGCTAAGCTTAGGATTGGGTCTTGTCCATCACATCATTCTCCTAATGATGTGATCCCGTTATCAATGACATCCCCATGTCCATAGCCAGGAAACCATGACTATCTGTTGATCAACGAGCTAGTCAACTAGAGGCTCACTAGGGACACATTGTGGTCTATGTATTCACACATGTATTACGATTTCCGGATAATACAATTCTAGCATGAATAATAGACAATTATCATGAACAAGGAAATATAATAATCATTTTATTATTGCCTCTAGGGCATATTTCCAACAGTCTCAGCAGCTAACGTCAAGGAAAGATGGCGGGTCTGGGAAAATCGTGTACATGGGGAATCGAAGATGTCTCGATCCGGATGATCCGTGGAGAAACCGTGGAGATCTATTCAATGGTCACACTGAGCATCGAGGACCTCCACGTAAGCTGAGCGGTGCCGAAATCGATGAGCTGTTGAAAAACTGGGAACAGTGCCCCGTGCCGGGAAAGATGATGAAAAAGGCGCCGGAGCTGCTGTTGAAGGTATGGAAGACGAGGTCTTTGTACTGGGACTTGGAGTACTGGCACAAACTCGACACACCTCATTGCCTTGATCTAATGCATATCTGTAAGAATTTCCTTGAGAGCTTGCTCATGACACTGATTAACATGACGAATAAGACCAAGGATGGGCCAAAGGCAAGAAAAGACTTGCAAGATTTTAATATCAGGGAAGATCTACACATGCCGCCCCGTAAAAAGACAGACGAGACAGAGATGGAGACAGAGGCGCGGGAGAAGAAGGGCAAGAAAGTAAAGGAAGAGGATTATTGCCCCCCTTCTTGCTTCACATTAAGTTAGGCTGAGATCGATCAATTCTTTAAGTGCCTTACTGGAGTCAAAGTTAGTTCCGGATATTGTGGCAAGATAAGCAAATATCTAGACACGTACAAGAAAAGGTTCAGCGGGATGAAGTCCCATGACTGCCATGTGATGATGGCGCAGATACTACCCGTTGCCCTTAGAGGGATAATGGACAAGCATGTCCATGACACGCTTATTGGTCTTTGCAACTTTTTCGACGTCATCTCTCGAAAGTCGATCAGTGTGAAGCAGCTCCGAAGGCTACAGGAAGAGATCGTTGTGATATTGAATGAGCTTGAGATGTACTTCCCGCACGCGTTCTTTGACGTCATGGTGCATCTGTGTGTCCATATTGTGGACGACATAATAGACCTAGGGCCGTCATTCCTACACAACATGATGCCTTTTGAGAGGATGAATGGGTTCATCAAAGGATTCGTTCGTAACATGTCCTGTCCGGATGGAAGCATAGTCCAGGGCTATTTGACACAAGAGTGCATCTCTTTCTGCGAGAATTTTCTATACGGCGCAGACCAGCCGTCTGGTGTTAGTGTTGGTTTGCCTGTTAATAAGCACGATGGGAGGCTCGAAGGAGAAGGTCGCTCCAACGGTCGTAGGGAACTGCACGTGGCATACTCATATCGATGCAATGACTTTGATAGAGCAAACTTGGTAGTGCTACAACACCTAGACGAGGTAGATCCTTTCGTGGAACTACACAAATAAATTATCGCAATGAAGTATCATGACCGGGGGTATGCAGGACGAACGCCAAAGTTACTAGAGAGCACAACTCCACTTTCCTGCATTGGTTCAAAGAGCATATTATTGCTAATCCCCCGGAGGAGGGCTCTAAGCATGGATTGCTCATATACGCCTTAGCACATGGCCCCTCGCCCAACCTTGTCACCTATCATGCATACGATATCAACGGATACACGTTCTACACGGAGGCCAAATATATGGACAGTGATGATCAGAACTCAGGGGTGACGATGGAATGCATGACCAACAGCAACAACGGCGCAACTGAGAGATTTTACGGAAGGGTCGAGGAGATCTAGGAGCTTGACTACTTTGGACTGCGCAACACGACGATGTTCCATGTCACATGGGCTAAGAATGTCGAAAGAGAAAACCGGTATTTCACTACCATGACTATACCCGACGCCAAGAGCGCTACTGTGAACGCTATCGCAAAAACGAGCCATGGGTACATGCTAAGCACGTGACACAATGCTTCTCCATAACCGACCCGTGCAATCCCAGCCATGTTTTCGTGAGGAGAGGCAAAAGGAACATCATTGGAATGGATGGAGTCGCCAACGAGGAAGACTACGATCAGTACGGCAACCCAATGAGGGAAGATGACGATGACGATGAAGTATACGTCAAAAGAAGAATCAATACTACATTACCTAAGAAAAATCATACTCCATGGAAAAGAAAAGTCACAATGAGGGGATCAATTATTCTTCGACGAACAAGAAGGGAAAGAAGCTCACTCAAAAACGAAAACGTCAACGCTGAGGCACCTAATGTTATCGCTCAAATGATGTAATATATATGTTCCTATTTTGTATACACACTTAGCCATTATGCATGGGTCCAATGATGTAATATATATGTTCCTATTTTGTATACATACTTAACCGTCAAATGATGCAATATATATCGCCTTCCCTTCGTTCACTGCTCTTGGAAGAAAAGAAAAGAAAAGTGAGAGAAAATAAAGGAAAAGAAAATAGAAGAAAACATACAGGAAAACTGCTACAGGTACTGGTTATAGCAGTAGCGCTTTTCTGAAAAAGAGATACAACTAGTCAAGGTAGCAGTAGCGGTTTCCTTGTGAAATTATAGCTACATGTAATAGCAGTAGCGCGTATTGTTTAAACGCACTACTGCTATGTCCACTTAACCCCCAAAATCATTCTATCTCTACTTCATCCCGCCTCTTTTCCCCCCAAATCCCCACTCTCTCTTCCCCCGTCGCGCCACCAGAGCCCTGCCCTTGCCTCACCCCTGCGCTCGCCCCCGACCCCTGCGCTCGCCCCGACCCTGGCCCTGGCTCCGACCCTGACCCCGACCATGGCTTCGGCGCTCGCCCCCGACCCCTGCGCTCGACCTCGACTCTGACCCCGGCGCTCGACCCCGACCCCTCCCAACCTCGGCCGTCGTCGGGCCTGCACCCTCTATAAGCCCCCACTGCTCCTCCTCTCTCTGCTAGCTAGGGTTCTTTGGTTAAGTTACTTAGGTTTTAGTTAGGGCAGTAGGTTAATTAGGTTATTTATTTAGTTATGAATTTATTTACTTAATTAGAATTAGTATTTTAAAAAGTAGAATTAATTTAAGCAATTGTCCAAATCAACATCCCTTGTTAATGCAAATTTAGGTAGGCTGAATTTTACTTTCAAATATTGTTATGACTTCTTGCATTTTTCTTCCTTTTATATGCAAATTTGAAGTGGACATGTGATATGTGGACGTGTAATGTTTTGGACATGTCATATTTGGAATTTGGACACGTCATTTGGACATGTGTTGTTTTGGACATGTCATATCTGGAAAATGATGATTATGTGTAGGGTAAATGATCTGAGTGGCCTATGTTATGCCAGAATGTTGATTCATTTCCGTTCCGGTGAATTTCAGGCGCTCGATATGTCCATTTTTTTAGCAAAGGTCATGCCAAAATTTTCCATGAATTTTGGCATGACTTGTGCTAGATAGTAGGCATATCGAGTGCCGAGAGTTGCTGGGAAATGACATTCTGGCAAACATAGATCTTTTTCATGTCATTTCTCATTTTTTCATAGTTTTAGAATTAAACAAGGAGACTTAATCATAGAAAACAATGTCGAACAATGAAGAAACCGGGCCTTCTGACCAAGATACAGACAAGATGGATTATGAGGGTGAACAAGAGTACCTCGACTTTTTTGTCTGCTAAGCAACGTCAAGGTTTGCAGGTCGGCCTCGATGATGGTACTGACGTTGACATCGACACCGACGGTGCTGGCACCGATGGCGGCGCCGAGACCGGCAGGGAAGGTACCGGCAGGGAAGATACCGACGGGGAAGGTACCGGCGCCGATGCCGCTACCGAAAAGAAGAAGCAGAAGAAGCAGAGGATACGAAACCCTAACAAACTAGGCATTGGACGACTGGTGATCACAAAGATGGCACCTGGCAAGTTTGAGCCATTAGAGCCGGAAGAACCTCACAAGTGCTATGGGGACCAAGTAGGATGCATCCTACGGGAATGTGCAAGCATCAACGACGATGACTTAAGGAGTAAAGAACATTTGAGGCAGTTGCTCTTGACGAAGTTGCACAAGAGATTCAAGTTCTGAAGATGAAAAAGAGTAACAATCATGCCATGGGCATGTACGACAATGATTTGGCCTCCTGGAAAGGGAGGGTGAAACGAGCTATTGAGGCTGAGGAACCTCTGTCCAAGATTCTGGAGGAAAATTCGACACTTACGGAAGAGGAGTTCGAAGAGCTCAAGGACACTTGAGCTACCGAGGCAGCCAAGGCTAATGCCGCGAAATTCAAGAGCCTTCAGCAAAGGAACACGGGGAAGCATCGCCTCGGATGCCGTGGCTACCTCGGTAAAAGGCCCATATGGGATAAGGAGGACGTGGAACATGAAGCCGCGGGTCTCCCAGACCCCTTCACGAAGTTCACCAACCCCTTGGAGCGTGACTTTATCTCGGCCCGCTACAAGTGGGACAAGGAAAAGAAGGTTTTTTACATGGACCAGATCACGAGGAAATTGATTAGACTATTGGTAATTATTCTTTTACCACCTTACATTTAGCTCCAAATCTAGTCGACTACACATTCCTAAATGGTTCATGTTCCTTCTGCAGGAGAAGCAACACCAGCTTGCAGCCGAAAGCCCTATTTCTCTGATGAGACCCAAGTGGGACACCCCTCTCAACCGGGCCTTGAACGAACTTAAGGGACTCCCTTTGGGCCAGCGGCCGCAATATGGTCGTGTGCACGACGCCGGAGACGGCGCCACGTGGAAGGTGTTTTACAATGAGGGCCCGGAGGTCAAGAAGCAGAAAAAGAAGTTTATTCAGGCGGACATCGACGAGAAGGTGAAGCTCGCATTTGAGAATAAAGCAACCGAGGACGCGAAAAAACAGCCGAGGATAAAAATGAGTTGCTACAACAGGCAGTCAATGCCGCTGTAACTGCGTGCAGAAATGATTTTGCTACTAACTTGGTCCTGGCTATCATCAACTGGACGAAGGAAAATCCAGACAAGATGGTACATGATTTCCCGTTGCCCAGTTTCGTCGCGAGCAACTCCGTGAACAACAACACCACCGCACCATCACTTGCTCACGTAAGCTGGCGTCCTCTCGTACCCGCACCCGCACCCGCTCATAGCATCTCGTCATCAGTCTCTAGCGCACTAGGCGGGCCTTCGTCTTTGGCTAAGCTCGACGCCCTCATAGTAATTACATGTCGCACGAACATATATATCTAGAATATTACATTTCCGTTGCCTTTCGGATGTTTTACGCTGCAGACATGTGTTTGCAGGCCGACGAAACCCCGTGCACCATACTCTACTTGATCAAAGGCCAGAAGGTGGATGTGGTAAAGGGGGTGATAACGAAGCCCTTGGATCTCACGTTCCACAACCAACCGATGCCCGCTGGGCACTTCCGGGTTACCTTGTCGAGTGTGACATCGGGGCAAGAGGATTTTCCTCCTCCATTACGCCTAGGGGGAGAGGACGACGACACCCCGCCGCGGATTGGAAGCTGCAAGGGTTGGGTGCTGCTATGGCCAAAGAACCTTCTTCGTCTGGAGTTGGCCGAGAGCACACCAATAACCACACATCAACAAGCATGTATGGAGACCACCACCCCGCCTATGCAATTACCAGCTCCTGTCGTGCCGGGTGAGAGCGGCAGACGACGTGATGAAGGGGGTCCAATAGTACTGGTTGATGTAATCGGTCCCATAGAACAGAGAATGGATGCTGAGATGGAGGAGATGGAGGACCCGATGGGTTTCCTTAATACAAACACGTATGAGTGTGACTTAGATATGATGAGTCAACCATATGACGAATCGGGCTATCAGGATGCTAATGAGGATATGGATGATCTTCCCGGGGAGGAACATCGTAGCAAGGATTGCAAGAAGTATCTCTTCATGAAATCCTCACAGGACACGCCTGAAGATGCTGTCTCAACACAGGCTCAACTAGCCGGGGGTCATACAGTGCTTAGCCCGGCAACACTGGGGCAGGGGTTAAGGAAGGGTCTGGAAGGTGTGCCCAATAAACAGGAGAGGAAGAGACTGGGGAAGATAGCTACCTCCAAACAAGCCAGAGCACAAAGTAGCCAGACGGTGGATTGTGAAGGGCGTGTACCCATGAAAGGTGAGGCCATGTTCCATCTCACGGGCGAGCCAATGCTACCGCCAAAACAGCTGGAGGCACTATCAGGGGATCTCAGGAGACTGCACGACCATGTGCTGTTGACTGAGAAAAGCCTACTAGCCTCGAAGGATCCATGATATCCAACATACGTGGCTCGTGTGCCTGAGGGGAAGTGCTACGTCAACACACAGCTCGCGGAGGTGTTCTTCCTGCGGTTTGACCATATCTTTGAGATGTTTCTGGCAAGGCGGCTCGATTTTAGAATCGTCCGCCTTTTGCACTACATATGAGCTCCGTCATGAAGAGAGAAGAAGTCTCACAAATCTGTGTGGCGGATCCGTACTAGATGCACGAGTCTTTCTTGAGTCTCGGCAACTTTGAGCGTGAAACTGCTAGGGAGTACCTCCAAAACTTCATGGTATAGAATAAGGACCAGGAAATTGTCCTCCTGCCTTATCATCCAAAGTAAGTCAGTTCCGGACAACCCTTTCGTACATTTCTATCATTCCTTCTCACTCATATGGAGAATAATTTGAGGTTTCTTTTCCCCGCAGCAACGGGTGCGCCGTCCTTATCGTTCTTTACCTGTGAGTCTCCCACGCCGTGTATTTTGACCCTACCAGAGACTACGAGAAGAAGGACTACACCCACATAATGAATATTCTAGATGATGCTCTCCAAGGCTTCAGCATTAGGGGTGGCCACCTGTAGATCAGGAAACAAAGGAACAAGAAGTTGGGTTTCTCGCATAAAACTAACTTCTGCTGCATCCATGTCCCAAAACCAAGCAAGAAAGATGGATTCTACCTCCTCCATCTCATGATTGAGTTCAACATGGATCACCAAAAGCTTCATATGACAGCCAGAAACGATGATCATATCTGCAAGTGGGTAGAATCTCATGGAGAAGCGGATTATAAACTTAGAGATGACTTCTTTCGCATCCAAAGGGACGTTGCGATGATCATCATGAAATAAATCATCAACGAGAAGGGGGTGTTCCACCACGGCCCTATATCACGAGCTGACGTCTCAACTCGCATAGGCATGCAACACCATGACCTCACGTCGTTCAAGAAGCTAGGGTCCATCCTTGATGATATGGAAGGATGGAACTTCTAGTGATTTACGATGTCGATGATGATGATATGTGTCGGTTGAACTTGTATACTTTCTAGAGCAATTAAACTTTGTGATGTCCATGGTCCCTGCCGAACTTGCATAATGCTATTTTGTTAGTTTGGGTACGATGACATGCGTACCTCTAGTTAATTAGTTTGTGTACTATATGTTGCATCTAGTTTCTAACCCTTTCTTTTTCGTGTTGCTCTAGTATATTTTGTTGCATATGATCGTACATTCTCTTGATGAAGATGCATCTCTAACAGGTACCTAGATTCTTGATGGCGAAGGAGTGCTATGTCGTGTACGAAGGGAAGGTTGCGGGAGTGTACGATGAGTGGTATGAGTGTTATGCGCAAGTGGAGGGGGTCTCGGGCGCCAGCCATAAAGGCTCCAAAAGCAGACAAGAAGCACAAGCTAGTTACTTGAGGTACACGCTAGCGCGAGAGAGGCCTCATAACCGCCGCCTCATGTACTGCATAGTTCCGCTATCACTCATAGTGATAGCACTTCTCGTGTATATCATTGTTTAGATGGATGAAGTTGTAGTTGCAAGTATTCGAGACTTGCATGTATCACTATTTTCGAGATGATGACGAGAGACCACTTTGTATTGGATGATGATTATGATGAGACTATTTGTATGCATATGCTATGATTGCATTTGTGGTCTTGCAGCCATATATATGTGTATGATGATGCCATTTGTATGTGCTAAAGATTCTTGTATAAAGCCCGTTCAAATACAAAACAAGTATGCAAAAAAACAAAAACTAATAAAATTAGCAGTAGCGAGTGGAGAAAAGTTAGCAGCAGCGTGCCACTAGCAGTAGCGTGGCATAGTAAAGTGCGCCAGAGCTATTAGCAGTAGCGCGCTTTAATACCACACGCTGCTGATACGCTTGTATAGCAGTAGCGTAGGAAGACACGCGCTGCTGCTATAGGTTAGCTGTAGCGTCGTATCAGTAGCGCGGGACCCCGCGCTACTGCTATACCTAAAACCCGCGCTGCTGCTAGGCTTTTCCCTAGTAGTGCCCGTTTCTATTGTTCTGCCTCATCGCAAACAGTTGGAATGGATTAACCATGTGCCCTGCATCACACATGCAACTAAAATCTGAACCGTGTTTGATGGCTCCGCCATCGCAAACGTTTTGCACCTTTTTGAAAGTTTTTTACACCACCATTTGCGATTATTGCATCGCACACAGTTTCGGCAAAGGGTCTCTGATTGTAGTGTCGTGTTAGCAGTATCATGTAGTGGTGGGAGGAGAGGTAGCCAAGGGGGCACCCCAAGTACGAGGAATCCTACTTGGGCGCCTCCCAATTCGGCCTCCCCCCTTTCCATATTCATCCGGAGGGGGGAGGAAGGAAGAGGGAGGAGAGAAGGAAGGGGGAGGACGAATTGCTCCCATTCCTTTCTTTCTTCCCCTCTTTCCTCCCCCTTATTTTGGCCTACATGGGGTGCACCAGCCCCCTAGGGGCTGGTCTGTCCTCTTCTTGGCCCATTAGGCCCATGTAGTTGCCGGGGGGATGCCCGGAACGCTTTCCGGTGACCTGATATGTAACCGGTACCCCCGAAACACTTCCGGTGTTCTAATATCATCGTCCAATATATGAATCTTTACCTCTCGACCATTTCAAGACTCCTCATCATGTCCCAGATCTCATTGGGACTCCGAACAACATTCGGTCACCAAATCACCTAACTCATATAATACAAAATCATCATCGAACATTAAGCGTGCGGACCCTATGGGTTCGAGAACTAGGTAGACATGACTGAGACACCTCTCCGGCCAATAACCAACAGCGGAACCTAGATGCTCATATTGGTTCCCACATATTCTACAAAGATCTTTATCGGTCGTACCGTAATGACAACATCCATTATTCACTTTGTCATTGGTATGTTACTTCCCCGAGATTCGATCATCGATATCTTCATACCTAGTTCAATCTCATTACCGGCAAGTCTCTTTACTCGTTACGTAATACATCACCTTGTGACTAACTCCTTAGTCGTTTGCTTGCAAGCTGATGATGTGTATTACCGAGAGGGCCTAGAGATACCTGTCCGATACTCGGAGTGACGAATCCCAATCTCAATCTATGCCAACCCAACAAACACCTTCGGAGATACTTGTAGAGCATCTTTATAATCACCCAGTTATGTTGTGACGTTTGATAGCACACAAGGCATTCCTCCAGTATCCAGGAGTTGCATAATGTCATAGTCAAAGGAATATGTATATGACATGAAGAAAGCAATAGCAATAAAACTGAACGATCAATATGCTATGCTAACGGATGGGTCTTGTCCATCACATCATTCTCCTAATGATGTGATTCCGTTCATCAAATGACAACACATGTCAATTATTAGGAAACTTAACCATCTTTTATTAACGAGCTAGTCTAGTAGAGGCTTACTAGGGACACAGTGTTTCGTCCATGTATCCACAAATGTATCAATTTTCCGTTTAATAAAATTCTAGCATGAATAATAAATATTTATCATGATATAAGGAAATATAAAATAAAAACTTTATTATTGCCACTAGGGCATATTTCCTTTAGTCTCCCACTTGCACTAGATTCAATAATCTAGTTCACATCACCATGTGATTAACACCAATAGTTCACATCGCCATGTGACCTACACCCAAAGGGTACTAAGGTGTGATCATGTTTTGCTTGTGACAGAAGTTTAGTCAATGGGTCTGCTACATTCAGATCCGTATGTATTTTGCAAATTTTTATTTCTACAATGCTCTTTATGGGGCTACTCTAGATAATTGCTCCCACTTTCAATATGTATCCAGATCGAGACTCAGAGTCATCCGGATTAGTGTCAAAGCTTACATCGACGTAACTCTTTACGACGAACTCTTTATCACCTCCATAACCGAGAAACATTTCCTTAGTCCTCTTTAAGGTAACTAAGGATAATTTTGACCGCTGTCTAGTAATCTATTCCTGGATCACTATTGTACCCCCTTGCCAAACTCATGGCAAGGCACACAACAGGTTTGGTACACAACATGGCATACTTTATAGAACCTATGATTGAGGCATAGGGAATGACTTTCATTCTCTCTCTATATTCTGTCGTGGTCGAGTTTTGAGTCTTACTCAACTTCACACCTTATGACATAGGCAAGAACCCTTTCTTTGACTGATCCATTTTGAACTTCTTCAAAACTTTATCAAGGTATGTGCTTTGTGAAAGTCCTATTAAGCGTCTTGATCTATCTCTATAGATATTGATGCCCAATATATAAGTAGCTTCACCGAGGTCTTTCATTGAGAAACTTTTATTCAAGTATCCTTTTATGCTATCCAGAAATTCTATATGATTTCCAATCAACAATATGTCATCCACATATAATATTAGAAGTGCTACAGAGCTCCCACTCACTTTCTTGTAAATACAGGCTTCTCCAAAAGTCTATATAAAACCATATGCTTTGATCACCTCATCAAAGCGTATATTCCAACTCTGAGATGCTTGCACCAGTCCATAAATGGATCGCTGGAGCTTGCAGACTTTTTTCGCACCTTTAGGATCGACAAAACCTTCTGGTTGCATCATATACAACTCTTCTTTAAGAAATCCATTAAGTAATGCAGCTTTGACGTCCATTTGCCAGATTTCATAATCATAAAATGCGACAATTGCTAACATGATTTGGACAGACTTAAGAATCGCTATAGATGAGAAGGTCTCATCGTAGTCAACTCCTTGAACTTGTCGAAAACCTTTCGCAACAAGTCAAGTTTTGTAGATAGTAATATTACCATCATCGTCAGTCTTCTTCTTGAAGATCCGTTTATTCTCTATGGCTCGCCGATCATCGGCCAAGTCAACCAAAGTCCACACTTTGTTCTCATACATGGATCCTACCTCAGATTTCATGGCCTCAAGCCATTTATCGGAATATGGGCTCATCATCGCTTCCTCATACTTCATAGGTTCGTCATGGTCTATTAACATGACTTCTAGAATAGGATTGCCGTACCACTCTGGTGGGGAACGTGCTCTGGTTGACCTACGAAGTTTAGTAGTAACTTGATCTGAAGTTTCATGATCATTATCATTAGCTTCCTCTCTAGTTGGTCTAGGCGTCACAGGAATGGTTTTCTGGGATGAGCTACTTTCCATTTCGAGAGAAGGTACAATTACCTCATCAAGTTCTGCTTTCCTCCTACTCACTTCTTTCGAGAGAAACTTCTTCTCTAGAAAGGATCCAATCTTAGCAACAAAGATCTTGCCTTCGGATCTGTGATAGAAGGCATACCCAACAGTTTCTTTTGGGTATCCTATGAAGATTCAATTCTCCATTGGGTTTGAGCTTATCAGGCTGAAGCTTTTTCACATAAGCATCGCAACCCCAAACTTTAAGAAACGACAGCTTAGGTTTCCTGCGAAACCACAATTCATACGGTGTTGTCTCAACGGATTTAGACTGTGCCCTATTTAAAGTGAATGCAGCTGTCTCTAATGCATAACCCTAAAACGATAGTGGTAAATCGGTAAGAGACATCATAGATCGCACCATATCTAATAAAGTACGGTTATGACATTCGGACACACCATTACGTTGTGGTGTTCCAGGTGGTGTGAGTTGTGAAACTATTCCACATTGTTTTAAATGAAGGCCAAACTCATAACTCAAATATTTGCCTCCGCGATCAAATCGTAGAAACTTTATTTTCATGTTACCATGATTCTCCACTTTACTCTGAAATTCTTTGAACTTTTGAAATGTCTCAGACTTGTGTTCCATTAAGTAGATATACCCATATATTCTCAAATCATCTGTGAAGGTTAGAAAATAATGATACCCACTGCGTGCCTCAGCACTCATTGGACTGCATACATCTATATGTATTATTTCCAATAATTCATTGGTTCGCTCCATTGTTCCGGAGAACGGAGTTTTAGTAATCTTGCCCATGAGGCATGGTTCACAAGTATCAAATGATTCATAATCAAGTGATTCCAAAAGCCCATCTGCATGGAGTTTCTTCATGCGCTTTACAGCAATATGACCTAAATGGTAGTGCCACAAATATGTTGCACTATCATTATCAACTTTGCATCTTTTGGCATCAATATTATGAATATGTGTATCACTACGATTGAGATTCAATAAACCATTTACATTGGGTGTATGACCATAGAGGGTTTTATTCATGTAAACAGAACAACAATTATTCTCTGACTTAAATGAATAACCGTATCGCAATAAACATGATCCAATCATATTCATGCTCAACGCAAACACCAAATAACATTTATTTAGGTTCAACACTAATCCCGAAGGTACAGGAGAGTGTGTGATGGTGATCTTATCAACCTTGGAATCACTTCCAACGCACATTGTCACCTCGCCCTTAACTAGTCTTTGTTCATTTTGCAACTCCTGTTTTGAGTTACCAATCTTATCAACTGAAACGGTATCAAATACCCTGGGGTTACTATGAACACTAGTAAAGTAGACATCAATAACATGTATATCAAATATGCCTTTGTTCACTTTGCCATCCTTCTTATCCGCCAAGTATTTGGGGTAGTTCCGCTTCCAGTGACCATTCCCTTTGCAGTAGAAGCACTCAGTTTCAGGCTTAGGTCTAGCTTTGGGCTTCTTCATGGGAGTGGCAACTTGCTTGTCATTCTTCTTGAAGTTCCCTTTATTTTCCTTTCCCCTTTTTCTTGAAACTAGTGGTCTTGTAAACCAGGAAGACTCAATGCTTTTTTATTGATTTCTACCTTCGCCGATTTCAGCATCGCGAAGAGCTCGGGAATTTTTTTCGTCATCCCTTGCATACTATAGTTCATCACGAAGTTCTAGTAGCTTGGTGATAGTGACTAGAGAACTCTATCAATCACTATCTTATCTAGAAGATTAACTCCCACTTGATTCAAGCGATTGTACTACCCAGACATTCTGATTATATGCTCACTGGTTGAGCCATTCTCCTCCATCTTGTAGGCAAAGTACTTGTCAGAGGTCTCAAACCTCTCGACATGGGCATGAGTCTGGAATACCAATTTCAACTCTTGAAACATCTTATATGCTCCATGGCATTCAAAACGTTTTTGAAGTCCCGATTCTAAGTCGTAAAGCATGGTGCACTAAACTATCAAGTAGTCATCATACCAAGCTTGTCAACCTTTCATAACATCTGCATCTACTCCTGCAATAGGTCTGTCACCTAGCGGTGCATCAAGGACATAATTCTTCTGTGTAGCAACGAGGATAATCCTCAGATCACGGACCCAATCCGCATCATTGCTACTATCATCTTTAAACTTAGTTTTCTCTAGGAACATATCAAAAACATAGGGGAACTACTACACGAGATATTCATCTACAACATAGATATGCAAACACTATCAAGACTAAGTTCATGATAAATTAAGTTCAATTAATCATATTACTTAAGAACTCCTACTTAGATGGACATCCCTCGAGTCATCTAAATGATCACGTGATCCATATCAAATAAACCATGTCTGATCATCACGTGAGATGGAGTAGTTTTCAATGGTTAACATCTCTATGTTGATCATATCTACTATATGATTCACGTTCGAACTTTCGGTATCCAGTGTTTCGAGGCCATGTCTGTACATGCTAGGCTCGTCAAGTTTAACCCGACTATTCTGCATGTGCAAAACTGTCTTGCACCTGTTGTATGTGAACGTAGAGCTTATCACACCCGATCATCACATGGTGTCTCAACATGACAAACTGTCGCAACGGTGCATACTCAGGGAGAACACTTATACCTTGAAATTTTTGTAAGGGATCATCTTATAATGCTACCGCCGTACTAAGCAAAATAAGATGCATAAAAGATAAACATCACATGCAATCAAAATATCTGACATGATATGGCCATCATCATCTTGTTCCTTTGATCTCCATCTCCAAAGCACCGTCACGATCTCCATCGTCACCGGCTTGATACCTTGATCTCCATCGTAGTGTCGTGGTCGTCTCACCGACTATTGCTTCTACAACTATCGCTAACACATAGTGATAAAGTAAAGCAATTACATGGCGTTTGCATTTCATTCAGTAAAGAGACAACCATATGGCTCCTGCCAGTTACCGATAACTTTTACAAAACATGATCATATCGTACAATAACGTATATCACATCATGTCTTGACCATATCACATCACAACATGCCCTGCAAAAAAAAGTTAGACGTCCTCTACTTTGTTGTTGCAAGTTTTACGTGGCTGCTACGAGCTTCTAGCAAGAACCATTCTTACCTACGCATCAAAACCACAACGGCGATTTATCAAGTTTGCTGTTTTAACCTTCAACAATGACTGGCCATAGTCAAATTCGATTCAACTAAAGTTGGAGAAACAGACACCCGCCAACCACCTTTATGCAAAACTAGTTGCATGTCTGACGGTGGAACCGGTCACATGAACGTGGTCATGCAAGGTTGGTCTGGTCCGCTTCATCCAACAATACCGCCGAATCAAAATAAGACATTGGTGGTAAGCATTATGACGATCACGGCCCACAACCTTTGTGTTCTACTCGTGCATATCATCTATGCATAGACCTAGCTCGGATGCCACTGTTGGGAAATGTAGCATGCAATTTCAAAAAAATTCCTATGCTCATGCAAGATCTATCTAGGAGATGCATAGCAACGAGAGGGGGAGAGTGTGTCCACGCACCCTCGTAGACCGAAGGTGGAAGCGTTTGACAACGCGGTTGATGTAGTTAAACTTCTTCTCGTTCTGACCGATCAAGCACCGAACGTACGACACCTCCGAGTTCTGCACACGTTCAGCTCGATGACGTCCCTCGAACTCTTGATCCGGCAAAGTGTCAAGGGAGAGTTCCTTAGCACAATGGCGTGGTGATGGTGATGGTGAAGTGATCCGCGCAGGGCTTCGCCTAAGCACTACGTGAATATGACTGGAGGCGTAAACTATGGAGGCGGGCGCCACACATGGCTAACAAGTGTTGATGTTTGTTCTAGCGGTGCCCCCCTCATATATATAAGTTGGAGGGGAGGAGAGGTAGCCAAGGGTGTGCCCCAAGAAGGAGTTATCCTACTTGGGTGCCTCCCAATTCGGCCTCCCCCCTTTCCATATTCATCCGGAGGGGGAAGGAAGGAAGAGGGAGGAGAGAAGGAAGGGGGAGGCCAAATTTATCCCCTTCCTTTCTCTCTTCCCCTCTTTCCATCCCCCTTATTTTGGACTACATGGGGCGCACCAGCCCCCTAGGGGCTGGTCTGTCTCCTGCTTGGCCCATTAGGCCCATGTAGTTGCCGAGGGATGCCAGAACCCTTTCCGGTGACCCGATATATACCCGGTACCCTCGAAAAACTTCCGGTGTCCGAATATCATTGTTCAATATATGAATCTTTACCTCTCGACCATTTCGAGACTCCTTGTTATGCCCGTAATCTCATCCAGGACTCTGAACAACATTCGGTCACCAAATCACATAACTCATATAATACAAAATCATCATCGAATGTTAAGCGTGCGGACCCTATGGGTTCAAGAGCTATGTAGACATGACTGAGACACCTCTCCGGTCAATAACTAACAATGGAACTTGGATGCTCATATTGGTTCCCACGTATTCTACGAAGATCTTTATCGATCGTACCATAATGACAACATATGTTTTTTCCTTTGTCATCGGTATGTTACTTGCCCGAGATTCGATTGTCGGTATCTTCATACCTAGTTCAATCTCGTTACTGGCAAGTCTCTTTACTCGTTCCGTAATACACCACCTCGTGACTAACTCCTTAGTCGTTTGCTTTCAAGCTTATGATGTGTATTACCGAGAGGGCCCAGAGATACCTGTCCGGTACTCGGAGTGAAAAATCCCAATCTCGATCTATGCCAACCCAACAAACACCTTCGAAGATACCTGTAGAGCATCTTTATAATCACCCAGTTATGTTGTGACGTTTGATAGCACACAAGGCATTCCTCCGGTATCAGAGAGTTGCATAATCTCATAGTCAAAGGAATATGTATATGACATGAAGAAAGCAATAGCAATAAAACTGAACGATCAATATGCTATGCTAACGGATGGGTCTTGTCCATCACATCATTCTCCTAATGATGTGATCCCGTTCATCAAATGACAACACATGTCTATGGTTAGGAAACTTAACCATCTTTGATTAACGACTAGTCTAGTAGAGGCTTACTAGGGACACGGTGTTTTGTCTATGTATCGACACATGTATCAAGTTTCTGTGTAATACAATTCTAGCAGGAAATATAAAATAATAACTTTATTATTGCCTCTAGGGCATATTTCCTTCAGTTCATTGACCGAAGATCAAGCCGATGGATATGGCCACTGGTCCTCCGCCAGTTGGGAAGGAGCACTGCCACCCCGAGCTATATTTCACACAAGTTATGGAAGGTGCTCGGGCGATAGAGGGCCAGTGCTCGAAGGATGTAATCATTGAGTGATTTTGTATTAAGTTATCGTCCTAACATTTTGGTTTATAATGTGGACCGTTTGCACTGTTACCCTTAGGCAACGTCTTGGTGCCCGAAGACGGTAGTGCGTGAGAGAGACTAGGCAATCGGACTATGCGGCTTTATTGCTTTCACTTACCCATAGGAGCTTGACGACACGGACTAGTGACTAGCCCCTAGAGTTTTGCGGTGTAGAAAGGAGCCGAGGCATGCCTTTGTGACCACTTGGTTCGTATATAGTAGGCTGGCAGCCCGAGGACCCCTTAATACAGGACTCCCTCACCCTGCTCCTTCCCGCCCTCTACCTCATCAGTTGTCGCATGGCGCACGAGTAGGACATGATGCGCCTCCTCCATCTCCTCCGGCCGACGATGACGCCGCGGCGCCCGCGACGAAACTGTCCGACGGCGCATCCTCGCCGCACCACCACGACCCCAGCTGCCCGATCATCCAGCGCGCGTCGCCTGACATGCGCATGCTCATCGAGAAGCGCCGCGACTGCTAGAACCGCACCATCTAGGACGTCACCGTGGTCGGCCGCCAGAACCGTGCCGCCCTCATCGGCGGCATCGTCTCCTACAGTGGGGTCTGCCTTCCCGTCACCCGCGAGCTACGCCACGTGGGGTGGCCTGTGAAGTTCAAGCCAGAGCTTCGTCCCCGCTATGATGGCACTTCCAACCCCGTGGAGGTCCTGTAACTCTATGATGCAACTTGAACTACGTCGGTATTTACCCAAAGAGGAACGGATGATACAGCACAGCTACGGTAGTTATTTCCCTCATTGATGAGACCAAGGTTATCGAACTAGTAAGAGAACCACGCAACACCACATAAACAACTCCTGCACACAAAGAACAAATACTTGCAACCTGATGTTAGAGAGGGGTTGTCAATCCCTCACGAGTAAAAATATAGGTAAAATTGTAGTAGATTGGATAAATAGATCTCGTGGGAACACGAGATAAAATAAACAATAATAAATAACAGCAAGGTATTTTTGTATTTTTAGATTAATAGATCTGAAAATAAAAGCAAATAAAAATATATCACGAAGGCAAATATAATAAAGAAGACACCCGGGGCCGTAGATTTCACTAGTGGCTTCTCTCGAGAAAAGTAGCATATAGTGGGTAAACAAATTACTGTTGGGCAATTGATAGAGCTTCAAATAATCATGACGATATCCAGGAAATGATAATTATATAGGCATCACATCCAAGATTAGTAGACCGAGTCCTGCCTGCATCTACAACTATTACTCCACACATCGACAGCTATCCAACATGCATCTAGTGTATTAAGTTCATGGAGAAACGGAGTAATGCGATAAGAACGATGACATGATGTAGACAAGGTATATTTATGTAGAAATAGACCCCATCTTGCTATCCTTAATAGCAACGATACGTATGTGTAAGTTCCCCTTCTTTAACTGGGATCAAACACTGTAAGATCGAACCCATCACAAGCACCTCTTCCCATGGCAAGAAAAATCGATCTAGTTGGCCTAACTAAACCAAAGATTCGAAGAAGAAATACGTGGCTATAAGTAATCATGCATATAAGAAATCAAAGAAACTCAAATTACTTTCATGGATAAAAACATAGATCGGATCATAAACTCAAAGTTCAACGGATCCCAACAAACACACCACAAAAAGAGTTACATCAAATAGATCTCCAAGAGACCATTGTATTGAGAATGAAAAGAGAGAGAGAGAGAAAACCATCTAGCTACTAATTACGGACCCGTAGGTCTACAATGAACTTCTCACACATCATCTTAGAGGCACCAATGAGCATGATGAACCCCTCCGTGATGGTGTCTAGATTGGATCTATGCTTTCTGGAACTTGCGGCGGCTGGAATTGATTTTCATCAACTCCCCTAGGGTTTCTGCAATATTGGGGGTATTTATAGAGCAAAGAGGCGGCTCGGGAGGCCATCGAGGTGGGCACAACCCACCTGGGCGCGCCTAGGCCCCCAGACGCACCCTGGTGGGTTGTGCTCTCCTCGGAGCCCCCTCTCGTACTTCTTTCATGTACTAGTGGGAATTTTTCATTATAGAGAGTCTCTTATGTTGTCACTTCCATATACTAGCAGGAATTTTTCATTATAGAACTTGGCTTGTATATTCCAATGATGGGCTTCCTCAAATTGCCTTAGGTCTTCGTGAGCAAGCAAATTGGATGCACACCCACTTAGTTTCTTTTGTTGTGCTTTCATACACTTATAGCTCTAGTGCATCTGTTGCATCGCAATCCCTACTCACTCACATTGATATCTAGCGATCGGCATCTCCATAGACCAATGATACGCCTAGTTGATGTGAGACTATCTTCCTCCTTTTTGTCTTCTCCACAACCACCATTCTATTCCACCTATAGTGTTATGTCCATGGCTCACGCTCATATATTGCATGAAATTGAAAAAGTTTGAAAAATCTAAGTATGAAACAATTGCTTGGCTTGTCATCGGGGTTGTGCCTGATGGGAGCATTTTGTGTGACGGAAATGAAGCATGGCCAAACTATATGATTTTGTAGGGATGAGCTTTCCTTGGCTATGTTAATTTGAGAAGACATAATTGCTTGGTTAGCATGCTGGAAGTATTATTATTTTTATGTCAATATTAAACTTTTGTCTTGAATCTTTTGGATCTGAATATTCATGCCACAATAAAGAAAATTACATTGAAAATCATGTTAGGTAGCATTCCACATCAAAAATTCTGTTTTTATCATTTACCTACTCGAGGACGAGCAGGAATTAAGCTTGGGGATGCTTGATACGTCTCCAACGTATATATAATTTTTGATTGTTCCATGCTATTATATTATCTGTTTTGGATGTTTAATGGGCTTTAATATGCTCTTTTATATTATTTTTGGGACTAACCTATTAACCGAAGGCCTAGTGCGAGTTTCTGTTTTTTTGCCTATTTCAATGTTTCGTAGAAAAGGAATATCAAATGGAACAAAACCTTCGTGTGTCTCTTTCCTAGAACAAACGCAAACCAGGAGACTTGGAGTGGAAGTCTGGAACTCCGCGAAGCTTCCACAAGGTAGGAGGGCGCGCCCCCCACCCTCGTGGTCCCCACGGAGCTCCACCGACATACTTCTTTCGCCTATATATACTCTTATATCCTAAAAACATTAAGGAGAGCCACGGAACCACTTGTCCACCGCCACAACCTTTTGTACCCGTGAGATCCCATCTGGGGCCTTTTCCGGTGATCTGCCAGAGGGGGATTCTGTGACGCCCCGAGACCGATGTGCTAGGTGTCCTCCAGTTATTCGCTGTTGTTGCCTTGTCTTTTGCTTGTGTGTCATGCATTCCATATCATGTCATCATGTGCATTTCATTTGCATACATGTTCGTCTCATGCATCCGAACATTTTCCCCGTTGTCCGTTTTGCAATCTGGCGCTCCTATGTCATCCGGTGTCCTTTTCTACCTATTTTCGTGTGCGGGTGTTAAACGTTCTCGGATTGGACCGAGACTTGTCATGTGGCCTTGGTTTACTGCCGGTACACCGCCTGTCAAGTTTCGTATCATTTGGACTTCGTTTGATACTCCAACGGTTAACCGAGGGACCGAAAAGGCCTCATGTGTGTTGCAGCCCAACACCCCTCCAAAGTGGCCCAAAACCCACCTAAACCCCTCCATCATCTCGGTCATTCGATCACGATCGCATGGCCACAAACCGCACCTCATTTGGACTCTCCTAGCTCCCTCTACCTATAAATATGTGCTCTCCTCCGAAATTCTCGCGCAGATGAAACCCTAACTTCGTCCTCCTCGCGCCGCCGGACGAAATCCCCACCGCGCCCGGACATGTCTAGCCGCCGCCCCGACGAATCCCGCGCTGCCAGCTCATCCCGCCGCCCTCTCTCTCCTCCAGCCCCGCCGCGGCCCGCCCGGGCCCGGGGCAGGCCCGCCCGATCCCATCGGGGCCCGGGGCCGCACTCGCGCGCCCGCCCCGCACTGGATCCCCGCACCGCCCGCCAGGTGCTTCGCCGCCGCCACCATGTGCTTCACCGCATGCGCCCGTCTCCGCCATCTTCGTTCCCCGCGCCGCCGTTGACTTTTGCTTCGAGGTGGTGAAATTTCTGCCAAGTCCCGAGGATTTCAGTATTTTTTATGCATCTTTGACGCATCATAACTTCCTCACCGTAGCTCCGATTCATGCGTGTAGCATATCAAATTGTTCATCTCGACGAGTACATCATTTCATCTCATTGCATCATTTTCATTTGAGCTCATCTTGATGCCCGAAATGCTGTTGGAAGTGGGCTATGTAATGATAGTTTCAGATCTGTTTCAGCAAATGCCCTTTTGTCATTTTTGCCATGATTAATGTGTGCATGCTATGATCTTGAGCTCTACATGTGTTTTGTAGAATGCCATGTTATCTTTACAAGGGTGTATGCCATGTATTTTTGTGATCTTTATGGTGACTAGCACAAGCATGCAAAGTAGCTTACTCAATGATGTTGATTTCAGGGACTTAGAATTTCACTAAGTCCTTGCCCTGTCATTATTTTTATGCCATATGTTCATGTTGTTTCCGAGTGATCCGTGCCTCTTTTGAGCATGATCAGTAAGGATGTTTTGTAGATAATTTTGTGCTATATGCATCCATTCCTTTGTTTGCATTTATGGAGCACCCTAGCTTGAGTCAATCGAGCTCTACTTTTGCTATAAAATGTTCCTGGCAGATTGTTAACATGTTTAGCAATTTTGCCGAGTTTGTTGTTGTTGTTGTTGATCCGTGCATGCTATGATGTTGTTCTTGCCATGTCTAGCTTCTATGCCATGTCTATTTGCTGGGTGTATGCTTAGTTTGTCATGCAATGCCTCGTAGTGTGTGCATAAAGCTCGTAAACACGCCTACTCGTTATCTGTTTTGCCATGCTCCAGTTTTTCACAGTCTGAATCTGTTTATGTTTTTGCTATGTTCACATGCTTGCAATTGTATTTTCTTATCCCTTTTGGCTCATGGTCACTAGGGGACTTTTGTTATATGCTTTGAGTAGCTTTATGCCATGCCTTGCTTTGACCTGATATGTTCCTGTAGCATGTAGTTATCGTGCTCTAAACATTGCTTCCTCATGATAAATTCCTGACATGCTGTTAATTTCACTAAGTCTGAAACCTGTTATCTTTTGCACTTTTGCCATGCTTGTTTGAACCTGTTATTGAGTGAATTAGCCGTAGCTCAGTGTTCATCTTTTGTCAAGCATCATGATTGGATCCCTGCCATGTATTTTGTTGCCATGTTTGAGTGCAGTAGCTTATTTAGCTTGATGCATTTAGGAGGCTACTTGCTGTTTATCGCAGACCGGTGCCATATTCGTTTTGCTTGTCATTTCCAAACCGTGCATCCGATTCCGGTGATCTTTATATCAATATCGATCAAAATCAACTCCTCTTTCCAGTGGCACTCTTGGATTTCCAAGTTGAGGCCAGGTTCAATCATTCCTTTCCAAATCATGCATATGCATCACATACTGCATCCCGCATATCATGCCATGTTCATGTGTTGGTTGTTTGCTATGTTGTGTGCTTCTTTCCGGTGTTGCTTCTTCGGGTTGGTTCCGATAACGTGGCATTTGTGAGGACCCGTTCGACTATGTCCGTTTATCTTCTTCATGGACTCGTTCTTCTTCCTTGCGGGATTTCAGGCAAGATGGCCATACCCTCGAAATCACTTCTATCTTTGCTTGCTTAGTTGCTCGCTCTTTTGCTATGCCTATGCTGCGATACCTACCATTTGCTATATCATGCCTCCCATATTGTTAAGCCAAGAATCTAACCCACCTTGTCCTAGCAAACCATTGTTTGGCTATGTTACCGCTTTGCTCAGCCCCTCTTATAGCATTGTTAGTTGCAGGTGAAGATTGGAGTTTGTTCCTTGTTGGAACATGGATATTTTGTTGGGATATCACAATATCTCTTATTTAATTAATGCATCTATATACTTGGTAAAGGGTGGAAGGCTCGGCCTTATGCCTGGTGTTTTGTTCCACTCTTGCCGTCCTAGTTTCCATCATATCGGTGTTATGTTCCCGGATTTTGCGTTCCTTACACAGTTGGGTTATAATGGGAACCCCTTGACAGTTCGCCTTGAATAAAACAACTCCAGCAAGGCCCAACTTTGGTTTTACCATTTGCCACCTAGCCTCTTTTTCCCTTGGGTTAGGCCAGCCCAAGGGTCATCTTTATTTTAACCCCCCTGGGCCAGTGCTTGTCTAAGTGTTGGTCCAAACTGAGCGATGTCCGGAGCTACCAGTGGCAACTCTGGGTCATCTGGTGTGCCCTGAGAACGAGATATGTGTAGCTCCTATCGGGATTTGTCGGCACATCTGGGTGGCTTTGCTGGACTTGTTTTACCATTGTCGAGGATGTCTTGTAACCGGGATGCCGAGTTTGATCAGATTGTCTTGGGAGAAGGAATATCCTTCGTTGACCGTGAGAGCTTGTGATGGGCTAAGTTGGGACACCCCTGCAGGGATTTGAACTTTCGAAAGCTGTGCCCGCGGTTATGGGCAGATGGGAATTTGTTAATGTCCGGTTGTAGAAAACCTGAAGTTGATCTTAATTAAAATACATCAACCGCGTGTGTAGCCGTGATGGTCTCTTCTCGGCGGGGTCCGGGAAGTGAACACGGTGTTGGAGTTATGCTTGACGTAGGTTGTTCTAGGATCACTTCTTGATCATAGTTTCTCGACCGCGCTTTGCCTTCTCTTCTCTCTCTCTTTTGCGTATGTTAGCCACCATATATGCTAGTCGCTTGCTGCATCTCCACCTCATACCTTTTGCCTTACCTATAATCTTAAATAGTCTTGATCGCGAGGGTGTGAGATTGCTGAGTCCCCGTGACTCACAGATACTTCCAAAACCAGTTTGCAGGTGCCGATGTTACCGAGCAGGTGACGCAACCAAGCTTAAGGAGGAGCTCGATGAAGATCTTGTCCTTTGTGTTGTTTCGTTCTAGTTGATCAGTAGTGGAGCCCAGTTGGGGTCGATCGGGGATCTCTGTAGCATTTGGGGTAGTCTTCTTTTATTTTGGTTCCGTAGTCGGACCTTGAGTGTATTTGGATGAATGCAATGCTTTAATTCATGTATTGAGTGAAGTGGCGATTGTAAGCCAACTATGTATCTCTTTCCCTTATGTATTACATGGGTTGTGTGAAGATTACCTCACTTGCGACATTGCTTTCAATGCGGTTATGCCTCTAAGTCGTGCTTCGACACGCGGGAGATATAGCCGCATCGAGGGTGTTACAGATTCGATCATAGAGGGCTTCTACATCAACACCATAGCCTCTCCGATGATGTGTGAGTAGTTTGCCACAGACCTTCGGGTCCATAGTTATTAGCTAGATGGCTTCTTCTCTCTCTTTCGTTCTCAATACAAAGTTCTCCTCGATGTTCCTGGAGATCTATTCGACGTAATTCTTTTTGCGGTGTGTTTGCCGAGATCCGATGAATTGTGGATTTATGATCAAGTTTATCTATGAATAATATTTGGTTCTTCTCTGAATTCTTATATGCATGATTTGATATCTTTGCAAGTCTCTTCGAATTATCGGTTTAGTTTGGCCTACTAGATTGATCTTTCTTGCAATGGGAGAAGTGCTTAGATTTGGGTTCAATCTTGCGGTGTCCTTTCCTAGTGACAGTAGGGGCAGCAAGGCATGTATCGTATTGTTGCCATCGAGGATAAAAAGATGGGGTTTATATCATATTGCTTGAGTTTATGCCTCTACATCATGTCATCTTGCCTAAAGCGTTACTCTGTTCTGATGAACTTAATACTCTAGATGCATGCTGGATAGCTGTCGATGTGCGGAGTAATAGTAGTAGATGAAGAATCGTTTCAGTCTACTTAAAATGGACGTGATGCATATATTCATAATCATTGCCTAGATATTCTCATAACTATGCGCTCTTCTATCAATTGCTCGGCAGTAATTTGTTCACCCACCATAATAGATGCTATCTTGAGAGAAGCCACTAGTGAAACCTATGGCCCCCTGGTCTCTTTCTTATTATATTGCATCTCTTTTATTTACATCGCATCTCGTTTACTATTTTGCAATCTTTATTTTCCAATCTATCCAACAAAAATACCAAAAATATTTATATTATTATCTCTATCAGATCTCACTTTCGCAAGTGACCGTGAAGGGATTGACAACCCCTTTATCGCGTTGGTTGCGAGGTTCTTGATTGTTTGTGCAGGTAGTAGGTGACTTGCGTGTTATCTCCAACTGGATTGATACCTTGGTTCTCAAAAACTGAGGGAAATACTTACGCTACTTTGTTGCATCACCCTTTCCTCTTCAAGGGAAAACCAACGCATGCTTAAGAGGTAGCAGTTTGCAAGTTGAGAAAAATTTGTGGCAAAGCTAGTAGCTCCAGCCCTCACAAGATCACGGTTGCCGGTCTTCACTCTCATTTCATCTAAAACCCTGCTATGCCTGTAGATGAATGTAGACACCCTTTTTTCCATTTGTAATACACTCGCTGAATTGCTTGATTTTGCAAATGGACTCCAACATAAGGTTCAAACAATGGGCTGCACATGGGGTCCACCATAATGTAGCGATCCTCTCCATTAAGAGTCTACCCGCTACCTTGTAGTTAGCACCATTATCTGTGCAAATCTGAACCACGTTGCCTCTTCCAATGTCGTTGATTCTTTTCTCCATCAATTCTGCCAACAATTCTTTGTTGGCTACTAGGGCTGATATGTCAACGCTATCAATCAAGAAAGTCCTGGATAGACTATTGACAAGGAAGTTGACCAAGTGCCTAGCCCTCCCATCGGTCCACCCATTGGACATTAGTGTGCAACCATACTGTTGCCAAGCCAGCTCATATTGCTCTCTCAATGCATGTGTCTTCTTCTTTGCTTTCACAAGAAGTGGAAGACTAAGAGCATGAATAGTTGGGGGGATGTAGCCTGGACCATATTGCCCGGTGGACTCCAATGCAATCTCAAAGGCTCTTGATCGGGTAACATTGAAGGGAATGACACTGGCAAATAAAAATGCTGCCCAATGATCATCAACTCTATCCTTATCCTTGGTGGTCCTTTTGAAGCAACCTGTGTTCAATGCGGCTTGAGAAGGATTCTTCGAGTGCCTTAGCTCAATGACTTCTTCCAGAGTCTTCCTAATCATCGCGACAATTGTTCTTGAAGCCTGTTGTGTCGGTAATTCAGTTTGTACAATCTCGGCCTTCCTTTTTGCTATTTTCCTACTACTAGTTTGAGTTGCCGTTGCATCCTCTTCTTCATCATCAGTTGCTGTATCTTCTTTATCAGACTCCCCTGGCATATTATGCTTCTTTGCGTAGGCCTTCATAAAATCCAGCATCTCCTTTGAAATAGCATCTAGCACCTTCTTGCATTTTATAGAATTCTTCTTCCCTTTAGTACTAGCCCCAGCTAGGTGACGCTTGAACCTTGCTATTCCAGCATGCACATCTGTCCCGCAAAATGTGCATCGTATCCTATCCCTCCTGTTTACACTACAAAAAATACACTTCCGTCATGATACGTGTTTGTCACAGTAGGTCATGTTTTCTGTCATGCATGTACATCCATGACGATTTTATGATAGAATCAAGATAGTCATGCATGTGCTGTCGTAGAAGTGTTCCATGACACTACCAAAATTATCATCACGGAAATGTCCACTTCCATGACGATAAATCGCGCGTCACAGAAGTGCTTTCGTCAAGGGTGACTGACACGTGGCATCCACTGTTACGAGCCACTGTTAAGCTATCGGGTCCGGTTTTGGATCTGATAACCGGTTAACAGCCCGGACCAATGGGAAATTTCCACGTGTAAAATTCTGATTGGCTGGAGGAAACATGTGTCAGCTCGTCAGTGGGTCAGATAGGCGCCTATGATATGCCGACACGTGCGACGGCCCACCACTGGCCCATTTAGCTTACAAAAGCCGGCCCATTTTACTTGGTTAAAAGTTAGCAGGTTGGCCCATGAAAAGCCTGTCAACGGTCTCTTCGCAAATAGCCCATTTTACGGCCCAGTAACTGACGACCCTTTAGGCACTACCCGAAATCGGCCCAACAATGTCATGTGGGCCGTCGAATATAACACCATCCCGTTTCACTTTCGGCCCATGTATGGCCCACGACGTCTTTTGGACCATATGAGGCCTTCGTATCTTTAGGCCCTTTAGAGGCCCACGGTGACTCTAGGCCATAATGAACAGTAAATTTCTTTGTACCTGTTAACGGCCCATGATTCACATGGGTCGCTTCCAGCCCGTGTTAGCTTTCGGCCTATTGATGGCCCATACGTTCTTGGGCTCCTTTCCGACCCTCAATTACTTTTGGCATTTTACTAGCATGTTCCCCTAATGGGCCAAATTCGGCCCGTGACAAGAGTCGGCCCGTTTCTAGCCTAATAACCCGTCACGCTGTTTCCAGCCCGTCCTATATTCTGGCCCATTAACGACCCATTATGCCTGTGATAGAATTAAGCCTTTGATGTCCTTCGTCCTGTTAACGGTTCGTTACCATGCTGGTCTGATACCAATTACGTCCGTGTACGGCCCATGTTGACCCATTTATTCGACGGCCCGAGGCCCACTGATTCTACGGCCCTGTTGGAGGCCCATTTATCGACGGCCCGTGTCGGATCAAGGGTTCCGGCAAAACCCTTAAGGTTCGAACACTGGGGTGCGCGTGAAGATTTCCCCCCTACTGATCCACGTCCTAGTTTAGCTAAGATCTTACGAACTAACTCGACGAACTCGCAACACAAAGGACACGAGATTTATACTGGTTCGGTCCACCGTTGTGGTGTAATACCCTACTCCAATGTGGTGGTGGATTGCCTCTGGGGCTGATGATGAACAGTACAAGGGGGAGAACAGCCTCCTGAGGTTGAGGTGTTCTTGTGCTTGGCGAACTTGTGTGTGTTCTGGTCTCTCTTGATCTCTCTCGATCTCACCCTTCATATCCTCTCCCTAGCTATGGTGGTGGCTAGTCCTATTTATAGAGGCCCTGGTCCTCTCCCCAAATATTGAGCGGGAAGGGAGCCAACAACGACCAATTTGAAAGGGGACAACTAGTACAACTTATCCTGACAAAAGTGGTCTTCGCCTACAAAAGGCTCTGGTGGTGACGCTGCCTTGGGCTCCATGGTGACCTCCGTCTTGCCGTCCTTCTGGTCTTGGTCTCGTTGCATTGATATGGAAACCTTTGCTTGACGCCTTGGTACTCCACGCCAGTGCTTGACCCCGTAGCACCAAAGAGGAAACAAGGACGCTGCGCGCGCTGGCGCCCGCCTAGTCTCGATCGTCATGGCTCACGTCACGAGAACCTCGTGAGGTTTTCCTGGCCTTGAACTCTCCACCCCTCGCGAGCCAGCCTAGTGAGGCCGCTCCTGAGGAGGTCTTGTGTCGTCCGCCTCGCGAGACTTGGCCCCTTGCGAAGGTCTTGAATGCCTTGTTGATGAAGATGGGCCGTACATGCCTGCTAGCAAAGCCATGCCATGGGCCGCAGGCAGGCAAGTATGGGGACCCTCATTCCCAGAACACCGACAGTAGCCCCCCGGCCCAAGGCACACTCGGGCTTGGCTTCGAGGCGAAGCCAAAGGTCAAGTGCGGAGCGCCGCGGGCCCCAATAGCCTGCGGCCTTGGTCGGTGCGTGGCGGTTGATTGGACGTGGGCATCTCCGCTTTCCCATGCTGCCTCGACAACTACCCGACTTGACAAGTCCCTGCGACATGCAAGGAAAACCATCATAACCTATGATCGTGGGGGGAGCTGATTGGCCTTTTCCTGGTATAAATGAGGAGGGGGGGCAGAGCCCCCGTCGCCCATCTTTCCTCTACATCTCCCGCTTCTTCTCCTTCCTTGATCCACTCCTTGCTTGTGCAGACATGGCGCCGATCCGGAGGTTCTCGACTGCAAGGAAGGGCAAGGCTCCCCTCAACGAGCCCGAGCTGATCCCGCCAAAAAAGAGGAGGTCTCATCGCTGCGAGATGGTCGTGAGGCCGGTGGTGTCGCGGCCTTAGTATGAGAGGCCGCCTCCTGGGTACCCATTGCCCTTGTATGCTCACGTCGATGATTCCAGAGGGAGGAGCGGTGAGCGGTGCCGCCCGTGCCAGGGCCGTGGTTGCCGTGCCGCGGAGGCGCACGCCGTCGCCCCAGGGGTCCATGCTGCGGACTCCTCGCGTGAGTTCGTGATGTGGGCGGCGATGCCCCCGAGCACCTGGATATGCCTCCCGCAGTTCTTCTCCGCCGAGGGGCCTTCGCGAGCCTTGGCTGCAACACGCCGACTGCGACGCCCCATCAACTGGAGCAGAGATTGGAGCTGTTGCCTCCGGGAAGATCTTCATGACCTGAGGCTGGGGCGAGATTGCCTGAGTCTGCCGTGCGGAGGGCGCCCTCGCGATCCACTTCGAGTACGACAGCGCCTCCGTGTTGTTCTTCAAGGTCTTCGAGGAGGAAGGCCTCCGCCTGGAGTGCTGCCCTGAAGGAGGTCGCCAGGACGACGCTGCGGTGGGCGCTGGGCCCGCCACAGGTCTCGCCTGCATCTCCTCCAGCGACAACGGCAACTCCTGGTGGTCCAGTGACTCTCCTGAGCTCGTAGAGTCTCCAGAGACGAGCGATGACAGCTACGTGCCCCTAGCTCCCGCCGAGCCCAGAGCAGGGCTGCGGCGTCCAGCCACCGTCGCCGCTGATCTGGATGTGGTTGGCGCCGGCCTCACGTGGCCCACTGTTGATGATTGCGTCGGCGACATCTGGTGCGTGTAGATAGAACTCCTAGGAATTCCTTCCCTTTTGGTCCCTGCAAGGAATCAAGAAATGAACCCCGTGGGGGTGTGTAAAGCGTCTATAATGCCTTTTGTCAATATAGCCCTCATTATGAAGATTTGCATGCGCATATCCTGCCGAGGCTCGGCCTCCCCTTTCCAGTCCTGCGGCAGCTTGGTGCTCTACGCTGACAGGTCCCGGTCCCCAGGCAGGCTGCAGCCGTCGCTGGTAAGCCAGGTCACGTGCCGTGGTTAAGGCCAGAAGGTGAGCGGCCCGAGGTCCAGTAAGAGCTCCTGAGGCGTGATGCTCAAGAGGTCCCCTTTAGTGCGCAAGCAACAATCTTAGGATGAGAAAGGAAGAAAACATCGCCGCAGTAGGGCAACGAAGGGAGTGAGCGAGGGTCTCGTGTCGTAGCGAATGGTGGATCCAGAGCGAGAACTTATCTTGGCTATCCGGAGTCGGCTCCTCGAGTCGTGCTTGTCGGCGTTCTGGGAACGGGGGTCCCCAGACTTGCCTGCCTGCTGATACGTCTCCAATGTATCTATAATCTTTGATTGTTCCATGCTATTATATTATCAACCCTGGATGTTTTGTATGCATTTATATGCTATTTTATATGATTTTTGGGACTAACATATTAACCCAGAGCCAGTGCCAGTTTCTGTTTTTCCCTTGTTTTAGTGTTTCGCAGAAGGAATATCAAATAGAGTCCAAATAGAATGAAACCTTCAGAAAAGTTATTTTTTGTAAAGAAAGCAATACAGGAGACTTGGAGTGCACGTCAGGGGATCAACGAGGAGAGCACGAGGCAGGGGGGCACGCCCTCCACCCTCGTGGGCCCCTCATGGCTTCCTGATGTATTTCTTCCACCTATATATATCCATATACCCTAAAACCATCGGGGAGCACAATAGATCGGGAGTTCCGCCGCCAGAAGCCTCTGTAGCCACCGAAAAACAATATAGACCCGTTCTGGCACCCTGTCGGAGGGGGAAATCCCTCTCCGGTGGCCATCTTCATCTTCCCGGTGCTCTCCATGACGAGGAGGGAGTAGTTCTCCCTCGGGGCTAAGGGTATGTACCGGTAGCTATGTGTTTGATCTCTCTCTCTCTCTCTTATTCTTGAGGTGGTACGATCTTAATGTATGGCGAGCTTTGCTATTATATTTGGATCCTATGATGTTTCTCCCCCTCTACTCTCTTGTGATGAATTGAGTTTTCCCTTTGAAGTTATCTTATCGGATTGAGTCTTTAAGGATTTGAGAACACTTGATGTATGTCTTGCGTGGGATAACCATGGTGACAATGGGTCATTCTATTGATTCATTGATGTATGTTTTGGTGATCAACTTGCGAGTTCCGACCGTGAACCTATGCATAGGGGTTGGCACACGTTTTCGTCTTAACTCTCCGGTAGAAACTTTGGGGCACTCTTTGAAGTACTTTGTGTTGGTTTGAATAGATGAATCTGAGATTGTGTGATGCATATCGTATAATCATACCCGCGGATACTTGAGGTGACATTGGAGTATCTAGATGACATTAGGGTTTTGATTGATTTGTGTCTTAAGGTGTTATTCTAGTACAAACTCTAGGATAGATTGAATGGAAATAATAGCTTCATGTTATTTTTACTACGGACTCTTGAATAGATCGATCAGAAAGAATAACTTTGAGGTGGTTTCGTACCCTACCATAATCTCTTCATTTGTTCTCCGCTATTAGTGACTTTGGAGTGACTCTTTGTTGCATGTTGAGGGATAGTTATGTGATCCAATTATGTTATTATTGTTGAGAGAACTTGCACTAGTGAAAGTATGAACCCTAGGCCTTCTTTCCTAGCATTGCAATACTGTTTGTGCTCACTTTTATCATTAGTTACCTTGCTTTTTTTATATTTTTAGATTACAAAAACCTTTATCTACCATCCATATACCACTTGTATCACCATCTCTTCGCCGAACTAGTGCACCTATACAATTTACCATTGTATTGGGTGTGTTGGGGACACAAGAGACTCTTTGTTATTTGGTTGCAGGGTTGTTTGAGAGAGACCATCTTCATCCTACTCCTCCCATGGATTGATAAACCTTAGGTCATCCACTTGAGGGAAATTTGCTACTGTCCTACAAACCTCTGCACTTGGAGTCCCAACAACGTCTACAATAAGAAGGTTGTGTAGTAGACATCAAGCTCTTTTCTGGCGCCGTTGCCGGGGAGGTTAGCGCTTGAAGGTATATCTTTAGATCTTGCAATCGAATCTTTTTGTTTCTTGTTTTATCACTAGTTTAGTTTATAAAAGAAAACTACAAAAAATGGAATTAAGGATGCCTCATATGCTTCATCTTTTTATATGTATCATGAAAATAAGGATTCCGATAATTGTGCTCAAGTGCTAGAAGAAGAATGCATTAGAATGTTTGGCACAAAATATTTGAATGATGAGAATGATTGCAATGTTGATAGTATGAATTCCTTGAATATCTATGATGCTAATGATATGCAAAGCCACAAGCTTGGGGAAGCTATGTTTGATGAAGATGATATTTTTTTGTCCCGCAAGTTTTGATGAGCAAATTTATTATGATGAAATCATGCCTCCTATATATGATGATTATCGTGATGACACGTATGCTATAAAGAATAATGATATCCATGAAATTTGTCATCATGATTTTAACTTTCAATTGGATTAGGCCTCACATGATAGTTATTTTGTTGAGTTTGCTCCCACTACTATTCATGAGAAGAAGTTTGCTTATGTGGTGAGTAATAAAAATTCTGTGCTTGTAGATCATGAAAAGAATGTTTTGTGTGATGGTTACATTGTTGAATTCATTCATGATGCTACTGAAAATTATTATGAGGTAGGAACATATGCTTGTAGGAGTTGCAATAATATCAAGTTTCCTCTCTATGTGCTTAAAATCTTGAAGTTATGCTTGTTTTGCCCTCCTATGCAAGTTGATTCTTGTTCCCATAAGTTGTTTGCTCACAAAATCCCGATGCATAGGAAGTGGGTTAGGCTTAAATGTGCTAGTCATATTCTTCATGATGCTCTCTTTATGTTTCAATTCTTATCTTTTATATAAGCATCATTGAAATCATCATGCCTAGCTAGAGGCGTTAAACGATAGCGCTTGTTGGGAGGAAACCCAACTTTATTTTTGTCCCTTGCTTTTTGCTCCTGTTTAGCAATAAATAATTTATCTAGACTCTGTTATTATTGAGTTTTTTTATGTTTTAATTAGTGTTTGTGCCAAGTAGAACCGTTGGGAAGACTTGGGGAAAGTCTTGTTGACCTTGCTGTAAAAAACAGAAACTTTAGCGCTCACGAGGATTGCTGCCATTTTTTATTGGAGAGTGCTATTTAGTTAATTCTTTTTGAATATGATTAATAGATAAATTCATCACGTCCAGAAATTTATTTTAGAATTTTTGGGGTTCCAGAAGTATAAGTTTGATCCATATTACTACAGACTGTTCAGTTTTTGACAGATTCTGTTTACTATGTGTTGTTTGCTTATTTTGATGAATCTATGAGTAGTATCGGAGGGTATGAACCATAGATAAGTTGGAATACAGTAGATATTGCACCAATATGAATTTAGAATGAGTTCACAACAGTACCTAAGTGGTGATTTATTTTCTTATACTAACGGAGCTTACGAGTTTTCTGTTAAGTTTTGTGTTGTGAAGTTTTAAAGTTTTGGATAAAGATTTGATGGACTATGGAATAAGGAGTTGCAAGAGCCTAAGCTTTGGGATGCCCAAGTCACCCCTAGGTAATATTCAAGGACAACCAAGAGCCTAAGCTTGGGGATGCCCCGGAAGGCATCCCCTCTTTCGTCTTCGTTCATCCGTAACTTTACTTGGAGCTGTATTTTTATTTACCACATGATATGTGTTTTGCTTGGAGAGTCAATTTATTTTGTTAGGATTTTCTTGATTTTTGAATAAAATACCAAGATATGAAATTCTTAAATGTTAGAGAGTCTTCACATAGTTGCATAATTATTCAACTACTCATTGATCTTCACTTATATCTTTCGGAGTAGTTTGTCGTTGCTCTAGTGCTTCACTTATATCTTTTTAGAGCACGGTGGTGGTTTTATTTTATAGAAATAGATGAACTCTCATGCGTCACTTATATTATTTTGAGAGTCCTAAACAGTATGGTAATTTTCTTTGGTTATGAATTTAGTCCTAATATGATGGGCATCCAAGAGGGATATAATAAAAACTTTCATATAAAGTGTATTGAATACTATGAGAAGTTTGATACTTGATGATTGTTTTGAGATATGGAGATGGTGATATTAGAGTCATGCTAGTTGAGTAGTTGTGAATTTGAGAAATACTTGTGTTGAAGTTTGTGATTCCCGTAGCATGCACATATGGTGAATTGTTATGTGATGAAGTCGGAGCATGATTTATTTATCGATTGTCTTCCTTATGAGTGGCGGCCGGGGACGAGCGATGGTCTTTTCCTACCAATCTATCTCCCTAGGAGCATGCGTGTAGTACTTTGTTTCAATAACTAATAGATTTTTGCAATAAGTGTGTGAGTTCTTTATGACTAATGTTGAGTCCATGGATTATACACACTCTCACCCTTCCACCATTGCTAGCCTCTCTTGTGTCGTGCAATTTTCGCCGGTACCATATCACCCACCATTACCTTCCTCAAAACAGCCACCATACCTACCTATTATGGCATTTCCATAGCCATTCCGAGATATATTTCCATGCAACTTTCTACCGTTCCATTATTATGACAGCTTCATCATTTTCATATTGCTTTGCATGATCATGTAGTTGACATCGTATTTGTGGCAAAGCCACCGTTCATAATTCTTCCATACATGTCACTCTTGAGTCACAGCCGGAGGCATTCATATAGAGTCATATCTTGTTCTAAGTATTGAGTTGTAATTCTTGAGTTGTAAGTAAGTAAAAGTGTGATGATCATCATTATTAGAGCATTGTCCCAGTGAGGAAAGGATGATGGAGACTATGATTCCCCCACAAGTCGGGATGAGACTCCGGACGAAAAAAAGGAGGCCAAAGAAGCCCAAATAAAAAAAGAGGCCATAAAAAAGAGAAGGCCCAAATAAAAAAATAAAAAAAAATAAAAAAATGAGAGAAAAAGAGAGAAGGGACAATGCTACTATCCTTTTACCACACTTGTGCTTCAAAGTAGCACCATGCTCTTCATAATAGAGAGTCTCCTATGTTATCACTTTCATATACTAGTGGGAAATTTTCATTATAGAACTTGGCTTGTATATTCCAACAATGGGCCTCCTCATGTGCCCTAGGTCTTCGTGAGCAAGCAAGTTGGATGCACACCCACTTAGTTTCTTTTGCTGAGCTTTCATACATTTATAGCTCTAGTGCATCCGTTGCATGGCAATCCCTACTCACACACATTGATATCTATTAATGGGCATCTCCATAGCCTGTTGATACGCCTAGTTGATGTGAGACTATCTTCTCCTTTTTGTCTTCTCCACAACCACCATTCTATTCCACCTATAGTGCTATATCCATGGCTCACGCTCATATATTGCGTGAAGATTGAAAAAGTTTGAGAACATCAAAAGTATGAAACAATTGCTTGGCTTGTCATCGGGGTTGTGCATGATTTAAATATATTGTGTGGTGAAGATGGAGCATAGCCAAACTATATGATTTTGTAGGGATAGCTTTCTTTGGCCATGTTATTTTGAGAAGACATGATTGCTTTGTTAGTATGCTTGAAGTATTATTATTTTTATGTCAATACTAAACTTTTGTCTTGAATCTTATGGATCTGAATATTCTTGCCACAGTAAAGAAGATTACTTAGAGAAATATGTTAGGTAGCATTCCACATCAAAAATTCTGTTTTTATCATTTACCTACTCGAGGACGAGCAGGAATTAAGCTTGGGGATGCTGATACGTCTCCAATGTATCTATAATTTTTCATTGTTCCATGCTATTATATTATCAACCTTGGATGTTTATATGCATTTATATGCTCTTTTATATTATTTTTGGGACTAACCTATTAACCTAGAGCCCAGTGCCAGTTTCTGTTTTTCCCTTGTTTCAGTGTTTCGCAGAAAAGGAATATCAAACGGAGTCCAAACGGAATGAAACCGTCGGAAAAGTTATTTTTGGAAAGAAATCAATACAGGAGACTTGGAGTGCACGTGAGGGGATCAACAAGGAGAGCACGAGGCAAGGGGCGCGCCCTCCACCCCTCATGGGCCACTTGTGGCTCCCCTGATGTATTTCTTCCACCTATATATATCCATATACCCTAAAACCATCGGGGAGCACAATAGATCGGGAGTTCCGCCGCCAGAAGCCTCCGTAGCCACCGAAAACCAATCTAGACCCGTTCCGGCACCCTGCCGGAGGGGGAAATCCCGCTCCGGTGGCCATCTTCATCATCCCGGTGCTCTCCATGACGAGGAGGGAGTAGTTCTCCCTCAGGGCTGAGGGTATGTACCAGTAGCTATGTGTTTGATCTCTCTCTCTCTCGTGTTCTTGAGGTGGTACGATCTTGATGTATCGCGAGCTTTGCTATTATATTTGGATCCGATGATGTTTCTCCCCCTCTACTCTCTTGTGATGAATTGAGTTTTCCCTTTGAAGTTATCTTATCGTATTGAGTCATTAAGGATTTGAGAACACTTGATGTATGTCTTGCGTGGGATAACCATGGTGACAATGGGTTATTCTATTGATTCACTTGATGTATGTTTTGGTGATCAACTTGCGGGTTCCGCCCATGAACCTATGCATAGGGGTTGGCACACGTTTTCGTCTTGACTCTCCGGTAGAAACTTTGGGGCACTCTTTGAAGTACTTTGTGTTGGTTTGAATAGATGAATCTGAGATTGTGTGATGCATATCGTATAATCATACCTACGGATACTTGAGGTGACATTGGAGTATCTAGGTGACATTAGGGTTTTGATTGATTTGTGTCTTAACGTGTTATTCTAGTACGAACTCTAGGATAGATTGAACGGAAAGAATAGCTTCACGTTATTTTACTACGGACTCTTGAATAGATCGATCAGAAAGAATAACTTTGAGGTGGTTTCGTACCCTACCATAATCTCTTCGTTTGTTCTCCGCTATTAGTGACTTTGGAGTGACACTTTGTTGCATGTTGAGGGATAGTTATGTGATCCAATTTGTTAATATTGTTGAAAGAACTTGCACTAGTGAAAGTATGAACCCTAGGCCTTGTTTCCTAGCATTGCAATACCGTTTGTGCTTACTTTTATCATTAGTTACCTTGTGATACATCTCCAACGTATCTATAATTTTTGATTGCTCCATGCTATATTATCTACTATTTTGGACTATATTGGGCTTTGTTTTCCACTTTTATATTATTTTTGGGACTAACCTATTAACCGGAGGCCCAGCCCAGAATTGCTATGTTTTGCCTATTTTAGTGTTTCGAAGAAACGGAATATCAAACGGAGTCCAAACGGAATAAAACCTTCGGGAACGTGATTTTCTCACCAAACGTGATCTAGGAGACTTGGACCCTGCTCCAAGGAGCAAAAGAGGCGGTCATGAGGGTGGGGGCGCGCCCCCCTGCCTCGTGGGCCCCTCGCTGCTCCTCCGGCGTACTCCTTCCTCCTATATATACCTACGTACCCCCAAAGGATCATAACAGGAGCCAAAAACCTAATTCCACCGCCGCAACTTTCTGTATCCACGAGATCCCATCTTGGGACCTGTTCCGGAGCTCCGCCGGAAGAGGGCCGTCATCACGGAGGGCTTCTACATCATCATAGCCTCTCCGATGAAGTGTGAGTAGTTTGCCTCAGACCTTCGGGTCCATAGTTAGTAGCTAGATGGCTTCTTTTCTCTCTTTGAATCTCAATACAAAGTTCTCCCCCTCTCTTGTGGAGATCTATTCGATGTAATCTTCTTTTTGCGGTGTGTTTGTTGAGACCGATGAATTGTGGGTTTATGATTAAGTCTATCTATGAATAATATTTGAATCTTCTCTGAATTCTTTATGTATGATTGGTTATCTTTGCAAGTCTCTTCGAATTATCCGTTTGGTTTGGCCAACTAGATTGGTAGTTCTTGCCATGGGAGAAGTGCTTAGCTTTGGGTTCGATCTTGCGGTGTCCTTTCCCAGTGACAGAAGGGGCAGCAAGGCACGTATTGTATCGTTGCTATCGAGGATAACAAGATGGGGTTTATTTCATATTGCATGAATTTATCTCTCTACATCATGTCATCTTGGTTAAGGCGTTACTCTGTTTTTAACTTAATACTCTAGATGCATGCTGGATAGCGGTCGATGAGTGGAGTAATAGTAGTAGATGTAGAATCGTTTCGGTCTACTTGTCACGGACCTGATGCCTATATACATGATCATGCCTAGATATTCTCATAACTATGCTCAATTCTGTCAATTGCTCAACAGTAATTTGTTCACCCACCGTAGAATACTTATGCTCTTGAGAGAAGCCACTAGTGAAACCTATGGCCCCGGGTCTATTCTCATCATATCAATCTCCATCACTTTAATCTTGCTTTGCCTTTTAATTTCCTTTTTACTTTTTACTTTGCATCTTTATACCAAAAATACCAAAAATATTATATCTATCAGATCTCACTCTCGTAAGTGACCATGAAGGGATTGACAACCCCTAATCGCGTTGGTTGCGAGTAGCTATCGTTTTGTGCAGGTACGAGGGACTTGAGCGTGGCCTCCTACTGGATTGATACCTTGGTTCTCAAAAACTAAGGGAAATACTTACGCTACTCTGTTGCATCATCCCTTCCTCTTCGAGGAAAACCAACGCAAGCTCAAGACGTAGCACCTTGCTATTTTTATATTTTCATATTACAAAAACCTTTATCTACCATCCATATACCACTTGTATCACCATCTCTTCGCCGAACTAGTGCACCTATACAACTTACCATTGTATTGGGTGTGTTGGGGACACAAGAGACTCTTTGTTATTTGGTTGCAGGGTTGTTTGAGAGAGACCATCTTCATCCTACGCCTCCCACGGGTTGATAAACCTTAGGTCATCCACTTGAGGGAAGTTTGCTACTGTCCTACAAACCTCTGCACTTGGAGGCCCAACAACGTCTACAAGAAGAAGGTTGTGTAGTAGACATCACCTGCGGCCCGCTCCGTGGCTAAGCCAGCAGGCCGTACGGCCCATCTTCATCAACAAGGCATCCAAGACCCTCGCGAGGGGCCAAGCCTCGCGAGGCGGACGACGCAAGACCTCCTCTGGAGTGGCCTAGTCAGGCAGGCTCACAAGGAGCGGAGATATCAAGGCGAGGCGAACCTCATGAGGCTCTCGTGACGTGAGCCATGACGATCGACACCAGGTGGGCGCCAGGCGGGCGCCAGCGCGCACAGCGTCCTTGTTTCCTCTTTGGTGCTAAGGAAGCCAACGCAGGCGAGGAGTACCGGGGCATCATGCAAAGGTTGCCATATCGGTGCAACAAGACCAAGACCAGAAGGACGGCAATACGGAGGTCATCGTGGAGCCCAAGACGGCATCACCACCAGAGCCTTTGGCAGACGAAGACCACTTTTGTTAGGATGGCTTGTACTAGCTGTTCCCCTTCAAATTTGCCTGCCATTGTTGGCTCCCTTCCCGCTCAGTATTTGGGAAGAGGACCAGAGCATATATAAATAGAGTTAGCCACCACCATAGAAGGAGGACCATATTTAGACCATCCAGAACCACACAAGTTAGCCAAGCACAAGAACACCTCAACCTCAGGAGGCTGTTCTTCCCCTTGTATTGTTCATCATTAGCCCAAGAGGCAATCCACCACCACCACACTGGAGTAGGGTATTACACCACAACGGTGGCCCGAACTAGCATAAATCTTGTGTCTTCCTATGTTGTGAGTTCGTCGAGTTCATCCGCGAGATGTTAGCGAGCTAGGGCGTAGATCGGTGGGAGGAAAAGACTTCGTGCACACCCAAGTGTTCGAGCCTTAAGGGTTTGCCGAAACCCCACATCCGACATTTGGCGTGCCAGGTAGGGGTGCGCCGTAGCTTCCCCTCCGTCGATCTGCGCTCCGTCGCCACCCGCTTCGCCCACATGGCAGGCGCCCTGCCGCCGACTCCGACGGTTAGCGTTGACAACGGGGCCAGGGGGCTCCGAGCCATGGCCCCGCCCTGCGGCGGGTGCAGTAGCCGCCCAAGTTCAGGCCGGAGATGCCGCCGCGCTACGATGGCGGTGGACCCGTCAGCCTTCCTGCTGGCGTACGAGGAGGCCGTCCTCGAAGCCGGGCGTGATGACAAGGTCATGGCCAACTGGCTTCCCATGGCCCTCGTCGGCGAGCCACGTGCCTGGCTGCTCAACCTTCCCGGATCCACGGTGGCATCTTGGGAGGAGCTCTGCGACCTCTTCACTGCTCGCTACGTGGTGCCGGCACACCACATAGTCGCGGCCCTGCTGGGCGGCTCTCAAGCACCGCCGCCATACCGCCACGCCAAGCCATTCCTCCGTCAGATCGGGGCCACCTCTAGGCGCCCGGGGGCTCCGCCGGGCTGGGTTGCGCCAGAGGCCGACCTTACCTTCGGCTCAGAAGACCACCCCGACTCCACCACCGGCTCCGGAATGCTCCCGATGCTCTACACGCCCACCATCTGCAACGTGGCCGTCACCAAGACCCTCATCGACGGTGGTGCTGGCCTCAACTTGCTCTCCGTGGAAGCCTTCAGCCTTCTCCTCATGCCACTCAAGTGGCTCGGCCTTAGTAAGCCCTTCTCAAGAGTGGGTGGTGGAGCTTCCCACTCCCTGGGATAGATCCGCCTCCCTGTCACCTTCGGCACACGCGACAACTACCGCACTAAGCTGGTGGACTTCGACATCGCTCGCATCGGTCTCCCGTACAACACCATCCTCGGGTACCCGGCTCTCGCTCAGTTCATGGCGGCGACTCACCCGGCCTACAACCTCATGAATATGCTAGGGAGCAAGGGCGTCCTCACCATCTAGGGGGACACTAAGGAGGCCGTGACGGCACTCAGGCTCGCCTTCAAGACCGCGGGAGCAGCACAACCCGTCGACACCAGTGCCCCCACGGCCAGGGAGGCCGTGCCCACCAAGAAGAAGCAGCTGTTCACCCAAGACAAGGCGGAAACCAAGCAGGTATCGATCAGCGAGGACGGGTCTTCAGGAGCCAACTTTACCATAAGAGCCGGCCTTGACCCGGAACAAGATGGATCCCTGGTGAGTTTCTTGCGCGCGAACAAGGAGATATTCGCGTGGGAGCCCAATCAGCTTGTAGGGGTCCCGAGGGAGGTGATCCAGCATCATCTAAGGGTATGCCCCAACATCCGACCCGTGAAGCAGCGAGCGAGACGGTAGTCCACTGAGAAGCAGGGCTTCATCGTCCAAGAGACACGCAAGCTGGAAGCGGCAGGTGCCATCCGAGAGGTCCGATACCCCGAATGGCTGGCGAACCCTGTCGTGGTGCCGATAAAAGGCGGGAAGGAAAGGATGTGTGTTGACTTCACCAATCTTAACAAAGCATGCCCTCAAGACCCGTTCCCACTCCCGCGCATCGACTAGATTGTTGACTCCACCGCCGAGTGCGACTTGTTGTGCTTCCTGGATGCGTTCTCAGAGTATCATCAAATCAAGATGGCGGTGGAAGATGTGGAGAAGACGGCCTTCCTGACACCATCTGGGGTGTACGGCTACACCTGCATGTTCTTCGGGCTGCGCAACGCGGGCGCGACCTTTCAGTGGTTGATGCACATCACTCTGGGGCGGCAGCTCGGGAGGAACGCAGAGGCTTATGTTTATGACATAGTGGTCAAGTCTCGCAAGGCAAGGACATTGATTCAAGACTTGGAGGCGACCTTCGAGAGCCTGCGCCAAGTGAACTTGAGGCTCAACCCGGAGAATTGCATGTTCGGTGTCCCCTCCGGCAAGCTGCTGGGATTCCTCGTATCCCACAGGGGGATCGAGGCGAACCCGGAGAAGGTCAAGGCTATCGAGGACATGAGCCCGCCACACACCCTCAAAGAGATGCAGAAGCTAGCAGGGCGGGTGACCGCGTTAGGGCATTTCATCTCCAAACTGGGAGAGCGCGCCTTACCATTCAAGCTCATGAAGAGGAAGGGCCTGTTCGGGTGGAACCCGGAGGCCGACCGGTCCTTCCAAGACCTCAAGAAATACCTTACTAGCCCCCCAGTGATGGTGGCACCACGGCCCCTCGAGCCTCTGGTACTCTACCTTGCTGCCACCCCATACTCCGCCAGCACGGCGTTGGTGGCGGTTCGGGAGGAGTGCCAAGCCAAGGGCGCGCCCCGCTAGGCCAAGGCTGAAGTAGCGCGGGGTCAGGAAGGCGCAGTAAAGGCATCAGTGGTGGAAGGCCAAGCTCAGCAGGGCGGCGTCGCAGAAGCTCCTGAGGATAGTCGGGTCTCAGGAACCCTTCCACCTCAGGATATGCCCCAATCTCCGCAGGACCCGAGCCTCGACAACGTGCCAGCCCTTGTCGAACACCTGGTGTACTTTGTCAGCGCCGTACTATGGGACGCGAGGGCGCGCTATAGCTTACCCCAGAAACTCCTGCTCGCACTCCTGGTGGCCTCACGCAAGCTGCGACACTACTTCCAGGGCCACCCCATCAAGGTCGTCTCAGCCTACCCACTGGAAAGGATATTTAGGAGCCCTAACTCAGCAGGAAGGGTCGCAGAGTGGAACATCGAGTTGCAAGTGTTCCAGTTGGAGTTCAGCACTACCAGGGTCATCAAGGGGGTCGCACTCGCCGAGTTTGTGGCAAAATGGATGGATGCCCCGACACTTGAGGAAGGAAAAGACCGGTCCACCTCCCCAGGAAGTGAGGCTCCGGATGGTTGGGTCATGTATTTCGATGGCGCCTTCGCACACCAGGGTGCGGGGGCTGGAGTAGTGCTCGTCTCGCCCACCCAGGACAAGCTCTACTACGCCATGCAACTCTTCTTTCAGCACAGCGAGAAGGTCTCCAACAACATCGCAGAATACGAAGGCCTCATAGCTGGCCTGAAGGCTGCAGTGGTCCTAGGGGTGAAATGCCTCACCGTCAGAGGTGACTCACAACTCCTCGTCAACTTCTCTAACAAGGTGTATGAGCCGAAGGACGAGCATATGGAGGCCTACCTCGCGGAGGTGCGCAAGATGGAGAAACAGTTCTCGGGCCTCGAGCTGCAGCACGTGCCCCGGGGCACCAACAAGGAAGCCGACAACATCGCCAAGAGAGCATCCAAGTGGCAACCGCAGGAGCCAGGAGTCTTTGAGGAGCGGCTCTTCAAGCCATCAGCTGCGCCACCTGTTTCAAGCACGACTCAGCCTCGGGAGGAGCTCCCCCAGCCTCCGGCATGGGAGCCCCGACATGTGGACCGACCTCCAGAGCTCGGCTGCTCTTGGCGCTCGAGCCCAGGAGGAATGCTGGACCAAGGAATTCAAGGAGTACTTAATGCACGGGACGTTGCCGGAGAAGGAAGAGGAGGCGGAGCGCGTGGCCCGGCAAGCCACGACATACTATATCCAAGACGGCGAGTTATATAGGAAACGACCGAACGATGTCACACTGCGCTGCATATCCAGCGACCAAGGAAGGGAGTTGCTGATTGACATACACGGCGGGGACTGCGGACACCACTCGTCGTCACGGACCCTCGTCGGCAAGGTGTTCCGCAGTGGATTCTACCGGCCTACAACACTCAACGATGCAGCCGAGCTGGTGAAGTCTTGCAAAGCTTGCCAATTCCACGCCAAGCAAATCCATCAACCTGCTCAGGGCCTTCAAACTATCCCGCTCACATGGCCATTCGCGGTCTGGGGGCTGGATATCCTAGGCCCGTTCCCTCAGGCGCCAGGGGGCTACCGTTACCTCTACGTCGCCATCGACAAGTTCACCAAGTGGGCGGAAGTGGAAGCCGTCCGTACCATCCCATCCGGCTCTGTTGTCATGTTCATCAAGGGCCTCGTGAGCCGCTTCGGGGTCCCCAACCGCATCATCATAGATAACAGTTCGCAGACCTACAGTGCTAACCTTGGGACGCAGATCTGCTACGCTTCGGTGGCCCACCCCAGGAGCAATGGTCAGGCCGAACATGCTAACGCGGAGGTCCTGAGGGGCCTCAAGAACAGGACCTTCAAGAAGAAGCTGGAGGCCTACGGCAGGGGCTGGCACAACAAGCTCCAGTCCGTACTGTGGTCCATCCGGACCACCTCCACCAAGCCAACTGGAGAGACTCCATTCTTCCTCGTCTACGGCGCGGAAGCGGTCCTCCCTCATGAGGTCAAGCATCGCTCCGCACGGGTCCTGGCGTTCGACGAAACACAGCAGGATGCCACGCGGAGGATGGAACTCGTGTTGGGGGAGGAACATCGCCGCGAAGCTGTGCTACGGGCGGCGAGGTACCAGCAAGCACTGCGGCGATACCACTTCCGCAACATCCGCTCCAGGACACTCGAGACGGGTGACCTAGTCCTGAGGCGGGTCCTCTCTAGGGAAGGGCTGCATAAGCTTTCACCAATGTGAGAGGGCCCGTTCAAGGTCATCCACATCTCCAGGTCTGGCGCCGTGCGCCTGGAGACACAAGACGGAGTACCAGTCCAAAACGCCTGGAACATCCAGCACCTCCGGAAGTTTTACCCATGAAGCAAGGCCCAGAGCCTATGAAGCAAGGCCCAGAGACTATGAAGCAAGGCCTAGAGTCTATGAAGCAAGGCCCAGAGCCTATGAAGCCAGGCCCAGAGCCTGTGAAGCAAGGCCCAGAGCCTGAGAAGAAAGGCCCAGAGCCTGTGAAGAAGGCCTGGTGCCTGTGAAGAATCGCTACCCGTGACACTCTCACGTAATAATGAGTTGGGGCTGTACACGCCCCGGAGTCTCAGGAGTGCCGGCCTCAGGCCCTGGGGCTCTGGCCCACGCCTAGTGGTAGAACTTAGCTCTGCGCAGCTGAGAAGACTTGAAGACTAGATTAGGTGTCGGACGTGGCTTTTCATTTGCTTTCCGTATTTGGCTCCCTTTTCCTTAATAGAAATTTTCTTTTGGCATTCCTTGCTGATTTGACCCCCTCGCCTCTCGCTGCGTTTTTCCTGCTCGGGTTAGCTCGTGTTCTCTCTCTCGCATGCCTCACGAGGGGCTGGGCAGGTGCCCTCGCGAGCATTTTCTCCCTTCTCTGCCTTCTCGCGAGCCACCCTCGTTTGAGCCCAAATGCTGGCGTGCCTCTCCTAGTCCGTGCCCCTCGGGTACCACGATACAAGGCGCCAGGTCAAGGCCAGGGCGAACGGAAAATCTTTTAACGCACTTACTAACGAGCTTTTGCAGTTCCCGAGCAAATGCAGGCCACCAAGGCAAGATGAACGCGAGGAAATGAGCGCCTCATCAGGAAGAGGGTGTCCCGGATATACCAGGTTAAGTTATCTTTGCATGAAATAATGACACAACATGCACAGTGCCACAACTGAGGAACCATAGTTCGATACATGCCCCCCTGGGCCCAAGCTGGTTACATTCTTGATGCAGGAAAAAGAGTAAAACAAAAGCAGCATTGCAGCAATCTGCGGAGGCAGACCCCTTGCGGCACCCCGAGCCTAGCCGGATCCTTCTTCGCGCTTCACGGAGGCGCAACAACGAGATGACCCGCTGCCGCCTTCAAAGCGGGTGCGGCGGCGCGGTGGCTAGTCGTGGCCACTGCTGCTGGAGCTGTCACCGGAGGAAGAGCCGCCGTAGCTGGACAAGACACAGCTGCCCCCGAGGGCAGGATCGCCCTCATCCTCGTCACGACCGTCCCAGAGATCGAGCACCTCCTCACCATCGTTCGCCTCGGGGCAGCACCCGGCGCGGAGACCATCATCCCCAAACACCCTCACGTAAAGGGTCGACTCGCCGTCGTACTTGAAGTGGAGGGCGCACCGCCAGCCCAAGCCGTGCGCACGGGTGAACGTCTGCCAACCGCAGGCCAGGGCTATGTTGCCTGCGGCGGATGTCGCGACTGCAACCCAAGAGGCCTTGCTGCAGCAACCATCCACCTGCAGCCAGAGTCCGCCTGGACCAAAGGATGGAGCTTGTCGGCGAAGAAGCGCGGAAGTTGAAGCCAGTTGCCGGCCGGATTCTCCGACCAGACGACAAACTCCGGCGACACTTCCACCGTGTGAAAGCGCGGACGGGGGGGGGGGGGGGCGGCACCAAAGCACGCCTCCCCTCGTCAACTGGATCGCCATGGCTGGGACGACCCCCTCCGCATGTCGTGGTGCCGCTCCGACAGTGGTCCGCGACAGGGGACGCGGCGTGCTTGCGGGGATGGCCACATCCGCGCTTGGGCGCCGGCGAGCAGGGTCCCTCGCGAGGGGACTTTCCCTTCTCGGCAGCGGAGAACTTCCTTCGTGGAGCCATTGGTGGCACAATGAGCAATGGAACGAGGAAGAAGAAGTAAGCAAGCAATGAAGAGATGGGCAACGGGGGCTCAGCCCTCTCCCCATTTATAGCAAGAGAAGGCCAACCGGCACCTCCCACGATCGCAGGTAATGATGGTTTCCGTTGCATGTCGCGGGGACTCATCAAGTCATGCAGTTGCCGAGGCAGCATGGGGAAGCGGAGACGCCCACGTCCAATCAACCGCCATGCGTCAACCGAGGCCGCATGCTTTTGGGGCCCACGGTGCTCCATGCTTAACCCTTGGCTTCACCGTGAAGCCAAGCCCGAACGCACCTTGGGCCTGGGGGCTACTGTCGGCGTTCTGGGAACGGGGGTCCCCAGACTTGCCTGCCTGCGGCCCGCTGCGTGGCTAAGCCAGCAAGCCGTACGCCCCATCTTCATCAACAAGGCATCCAAGACCCTCGCGAGGGGCCAAGCCTCGCGAGGCGGACGACGCAAGACCTCCTCTGGAGTGGCCTAGTCAGGCAGGCTCACGAGGTGCGGAGATATCAAGGCAAGGCAAACCTCACAAGGCTCTCGTGACGTGAGCCATGACGATCGACACCAGGCGGGCGCCAGCGCGTGCAGCGTCCTTGTTTCCTCTTTGCTGCTAAGGAAGCCAGCGCAGGCGAGGAGTACCGGGGCATCAGGCAAAGGTTGCCATATCGGTGCAACAAGACCAAGACTAGAAGGACGACAAGACGGAGGTCATCGTGGAGCCCAAGACGGCGTAACCACCAGAGCCTTTGGTAGACGAAGACCACTTTTGTTAGGATGGCTTGTACTAGCTGCCCCCCTTCAAATTTTCCCTCCATTGTTGGCTCACTTCCCGCCTATATAAATAGAGTTAGCCACCACCATAGAAGGAGGACCATATTTAGACCATCCAGAACCACACAAGTTAGCCAAGCACAAGAACACCTCAACCTCAGGAGGTTGTTCTTCCCCTTGTATTGTTCATCATCGGCCCAAGAGGCAATCCACCACCACCACACTGGAGTAGGGTATTACACCACAACGGTGGCCCGAACTAGTATAAATCTTGTGTCTTCATGTGTTGCGAGTTCGTCGAGTTCGTCCGCGAGATGTTAGCGAGCTAGGGCGTAGATCGATGGGAGGAAAAGACTTCGCGCACACCCCAGTGTTCGAGCCTTAAGGGTTTGCCGAAACCCCACATCCGACAGTGCTGAACTCATACGTCGGCCACTAGAGTGTAGCTTGGTCAGGCCCGTGCGGGTCTCCCCCTCCCCTCCATGTTCTTCTTGGTGCTCTGCGTCCTCAGGTCCCAGCCCTTGAGCGAGCTCAGCCGCCGCTGGTATGCCAGGTCGCGTGCCGTGGTCAAGGCCAGGGGGTGAGGGCTGGAGAGCCAGTAAGAGCTCCTGAGGCACGATGTTCAGGAGCCCCCTTTTAACATGCAAGCGAATCGCATGAGAGAAGAGGGAGAGTCCGCGGTACCGCCTGCTACGGCCCTCAGGAAGTTCCTGCAAGTTAGCACGGGGAAGGGCACCGGTCGCCGTGGTGATTGCCGGTTTGCTTTTGGCGCGTGAGAGGGGACTCCCTACTGTGGAGAGCCCCCGGGGCGTGTACAACCCCGCCCTGACACATGGATTGCACGACAGGGCTAGACGACGTGTGTCTGGGCACTCATGAGCCAGCGCGGGACTCAAGGCCAGGCGGGTTGCACCTGGTCTCGGTGCTTGGTCGCTGTCTTGGTCCTGCGAGACGGTTAGACAACGCGAAGGGTCCTGAAGAAAGACGGCCGGCGCGCGGCTCCCATGGTGGGTGGCAATCAAGAAGGTGATAGTCATAGATAGATTAAGCATGGAAATCATACTGGCTTAAGTAAATGCAGGGAAGATGCATGCCACTGGGTCCGGCCCGAGCGGCTTGGGGATGATGTAGCCCGAGGGGCGCCCCCGACAAGGTAAGTTAAAGACATAAAAAGGGATACATGCCATAGGGACGGACCCACGCGGCCTGGGAATGATGCAGCCCTGGGGGCACTCCCAGCTGAATGAACTTGGAAAATATCACCTGGTTCTGTTGATGAAGGAGAGTTGGGGCAGCTGAAGGCATGCGGCGAAGGGGCTACTCCTCATGAGCCACCGGGGCCCTGAGCCTCGGGAGGCTCTGGACGTCCAAGGGGTTCCTTGAGGATTGTCTTCATCTCCGTCAGCACAACATGGTGCCCAGCCTCCTGAGCCGCCAGGATGCTCCGCAGGTTGCGTTGATAGGCGGTCACCACGCTCGGCAGGCCAAAAGGCATGCGAACGTAGCTTTGAGGTGGGCCCTCGCAGCGTCCCATGCACGAAGGCCATAAAAGCTCCTGAGAGGCGGCCCGGTTGAGCCCTGGGACATCGATGCAGATGCGCAGCCTGGCATCCTCGCCTGGATGGGGAGCTGCGCCTGGTGAGCGGCGGCCGCCGCGCATGGTCCTTGCGTCTTGCAGTTCCTGAGTGGTCTTGGTGATGAACTCCTGAATGGTGGGCACTCCTTGCCCTGTGTTCTCCTGAGGGAAACGTGCCGCGAAGAACGCCTCCAAGTGGTGCCCAAGCGCCTCCCTCGTGATGCTAGTAAAGTCTGAGTCCCTCCAGAAGAGAGCCCCCGAGCCCTGCCCGAGAGGGGCGTTGGGCGTGCTTTTCTATGCAATGGAGGGAGGCGCCCCAGGTGTGGGCGCCGATCCTAACGAGGCGCCGCTTGCCTGAGGCCCTACGTGGCGCAGCTTCTTCTTCTTCTTGGGGGTGGCCTCAGGAGGGCGCTCGCCCTAGCTGTCGGGGTCGTCGATTGCTGCAGCTTGGAAGGCACGCTCGAGGGAGGACACCGCATCTCTTTCTTTGCACGGGACTGTGATGACTCCATCGCTTCCCGGCATATTGAGGACATTGTAGCCATGATGGGTCACCACCATGAACTTGGCCAGGGCTGGATACCCGAGGATGGCGTTGTATGGCAGGCGGATGTAGGCAACGTCGAAGTCGATGAGTTGGTGCGGTAGTTGTTGCGTTCTCCGAAGGTAACGGGGAGGCGAACCTGCCCGATCGGGGTAGTGGAGCCGTTGGTCACTCCTGAGAAAGGCTTGGTAGGCTGAAGCTAGTTATATGGCACTTGGAGGTTGTCGAATGTGTCGACGGACAGGACATTGAGCCCTACACCTCCGTTGATGAGGGTCTTGGTAACTTTGCATGTTGCTGATGACTTGTGAACAAAGCATTGGGAGGACGCCTGCAGTAGCTGCGCACTTGAGCTGATCTGCCAAACTGAACGTGATGGGTCACCTGGACCATCTGAGCGGGCGTGTGGCCTCGAGCTTGGGGAGAACTGCATTCACTTCACGGGCAAACTCTTTGAATATACGCTGCGAGGCTGGGGCTTGAGCTTCGCCCAAGATGCAGGCGATAGCGCGCGGCTCCTGGAAGCCCCCAGCCCCTCGTCTTGATGGTGGTCGTTGTCGGTGTCAAAACCGGCGGATCTCGGGTAGGGGGTCTCGAACTGTGCGTCTAGGGCGGATGGTAACAGGAGGCAGGGGACTCGATGTTTTACCCAGGTTCGGGCCCTCTTGATGGAGGTAAAACCCTACGTCCTGCTTGATTAATATTGATGATATGGGTAGTACAAGAGTAGATCTACCACGAGATCAGAGAGGCTAAACCCTAGAAGCTAGCCTATGGTATGATTGTATGTTGTCCTACGGACTAAAACCCTCCGGTTTATATAGACACCGGAGAGGGTTAGGGTTACACAAGGTCGGTTACAAAGGAGGAGATATACATATCCGTATTGCCTAGCTTGCCTTCCACGCCAAGTAGAGTCCCATCCGGACACGAGATGAAGTCTTCAATCTTGTATCTTCATAGTCCAACAGTCTAGCCAAAGGATATAATCCGGCTATCCGGATACCCCCTAATCCAGGACTCCCTCAGTAGCCCGCGAACCAGGCTTCAATGACGATGAGTCCGGCGCGTAGTATTGTCTTCGGCATTGCAAGGCGGGTTCTTCTCCATCTTCCGAACGTTTATAAAGTAGTGTTCGGTCCCCTAAATGTTTGGACCTCTTGGCTTCTATGCCCAGTAAGGGCTTTCTGCCACGCGTCGAATGAATACGAGGCGCCAGGGCGTTTTACATTCGCCCCCTAGCCAGATAAATGAATTGTCTATTAAAGGGATGGGGATCCTTAGATCCGATCCATACCATCCTCCCCCAGCGAGAGTCCATCAGAGCGCGTTCCGGAAAGATCCATTCCAGCATGGCTGACCTCCGCAGCTCCTCCTCCCGCCCCCGAAGCCCTAAGCCTGATGATTGGGAGAGGTGTACAGTCCCACACAGTCGTTTAGTCGAACTGCAGACTAAGGGATTTCTCCCTCTGGCGTACATGGTGCCCGTTCGAGCCGGGCTCGCCACCTATAATGGCGGGGAGCAAGCGGAGAGCTTTCCCTGTCCCTCTATGGGGGAACGGGTCTGCCTTGTCCCCTATCTATTAAGGGGACTCGGATTTCCAATTCATCTGTTCCACCGCGGGCTCCTGGAGTTCTACGGCCTCCAATTACACAATTTCACCCCCGCCTCCATCCTACATATCGCCGGCTATGTGGCTCTCTGCGAGTTGTTCCTGGGCTGCGAGGCTCACTTCGAGCTGTGGAAAATACTTTTTTGCCTCGTCCCTCGCACACAGAGGGGGTCACTTTATCAAGTGGGCGGAGCCAAAATATGGTGCATCGCCGATACCGGATACCTATCCGGTACTCCAAAGAAGTCGCCCGAAGACTGGCCTTCAGAATGGTTTTATATGGAGGACGTTCCCCTTCCGGACCCTGTTCGGCGGGGTCTTCCCGAGTTCAACAATGCTCCTCTGAAGGAACGCCGAAGTTGGCGCCCACGGAGCCCCCAGGTGGAAGACAACAGAGAAGTCCTCTATCTGATGAACCGGATCAAAGCTTTGGCTCAATCAGGATTGACAATAATCGAAGTTATGTCGATTTGCATAATGCGGGGAGTGCAACCACTTCAATATCGTGGGCACCCCTTGTGGTGTTATAACGGGGTGGATGACGCCACCCGCTGCGGGCGTAAGGGTCTAGAAAATGCCGCTGCTTTAGCGAAAATTCTGTCCGAATTGTTCAAGGGTGAGGAAGAGGAGTTCACCCGCATCAAGCCACGGGATGGATTCTCCATGTACAATCCTCCAAGCTGGGTAAGTTATATCTCCCTGCTCCCATTTTTCCCGCATTCTTTGTCGTAAGTTTTCACCTTGCCACTTTGCGGCAGGAATTGCGAAAAGCCATAAAGGAGGTCAGCAGCCCCTCTCCACAACCAGAGGACCCTGACCGGGCCCTCGACTCCGGACTCGAAGAAGATTCAGTTATATCCGTGGAGCTGATAGACCGGCAGTTCTATCAGTTAAGCTGCGACGATGCCATGGTGGCCATTACGGCCGACTATCCCGGACCGCTCCCTGCAACACACGTAAGAAAAACCAAAAATCCCAACTCCAAAACTAGGATCCCCTTTTAGACACTTCACCCACCATATACACATGGCATTTTTATAGGGAAGGCATTCAGGACGCCCTGCCGAACCCGCAGCAACGCGCCAACAGGAGGCACCGAGGCCGGGTAGGCCAAAAAGGAAGGCGGTCAGGACGGGGACCCCGGCGCAAAGGTATAACAAACCCCGCTCCGTGGTTGTCGTCTTTCTTGAAATATAATGACGCCCATGTTTCTTTAACAGAAAAAACGCTCGCCGGAATATGTCTGGCGATGTTACTACTCACGCTTCCACCAGCCGGGCACCATGACCTGACATAGAGGCGGAAGCCGATATGGGCAGGCGCCGGATAATCCCCCTATAGAGGATGCGGATAGATTATCCGCTACTAACTCAGAAGTGGAAAGCGCCATGAATCATAGGCGCCGCCGGGCCATACTCCGGGATGCTTGTTTCTCACCAGAGGCATTTGATGCCTTTAATTCCGGAGAGGCATACCTCCGTGCTGCTCAAGATGGTCTAGCCAGAGCCACGGATCAATATGTAAAGGATGTACGGGTAAGTAAATCTGACGATTTATATGTATCAGTAGCCCCTGAGACTTGAAACAGTTAACAGAACTGATTTAAGGATCATCTTTATTGTGCAGGTTCTTACAGAGAAGAATACTAGGCTAACACAGGAGCTAGAGGAATGCAAGACCCAACTGCAGGCTGCTGTGGCCGCATTGCAGGAACCGAAAAAGTCACCTGCTGGTAACATGTACTTTAAAGAGTGATGGTTACCATGTAATGTGGGGCATGGCTGCAGATCTAACAACAGATGTTGCAGATGAATCCGGAGAAAATCCGGAGGACCAGCATGTTATGCGATAGCTAGAGGCTGGCAAACGCGTGGTGACTGAGGTTAGGCGGGAGAAAAACAATCTCCAAGACGCCAATATTAAGCTGAGCGTGGAACTAAAAGACGTTCGGGGCCAGCTTGCAGACTCCGAGAAGGAGAATAAGCGGCTTCGGCGCGGCATTTTCAGTAAGTGCTTGAACGAATCCTTTTAAAGGAGTTCGGCGAAGAAGCCGACTAATAGCGTTATGTCTATAGGTATGCTGACAGGTCGTCCCGCGGAGGAAATGCCCGGGTCTGCGGGTGATCTTCTATCCGAGCTGTCACATCTGCATGAACAAGTTTGGCAGGTGATGCAAGGTGTTGCCCAGGCCTTGTGGCCATCCGTCTCCCTGCCAGAGGGCATTGCAGAGCTTACGGAGAAGCTCAAGGGAGCACGGCGGCGCTTCCAATTATGGAAGATATCGGCCTGCCGACAGGGTGCCAGAGAAGCCTGGCCCATGGTGAAGACGCGGTATACCAAGGCAGACCCAAATCACATGGCCGAGGTCGGACCTATGGGGCCCGACGGAAAAGAGATCCCCGTTAGCTTAGTTTATGGGCCAGTAGAATTAGCCGCGAATTATTCCCAACAGGATTGTAAGCTAGACCGCCTGTTGGATGGTATAGAAGAGGAATTTAGTCAGTCTGCATGACTATGTAATTAAAGTGACATGTATAATGCCTTCTAGCCGGATTGTAGATCATTTGTCTTGGCGGACCTTTTCGCTTCAACCTCGGGACCCGATAGTCCGGAGTGTATCCGAATACCCGCTCAGTTATATAAGAACCGGGGTATGTTTGGAGACCAGGCGTATGGGTCATTAGTGCTTGAACAGACAAGTGCCCAACTAGTTATGTTATATTACATGGGTAGTAAGAAACATCTTCCAGGGAGAATAGTTCCGTTAAGGGTTCCTTTCCCTGGGTAAGCATGCCCTAAAGTGCATGTCCGGACTGTGATAGGAAACGCAGGAAAAACCTTTGGGGCAGATATGGACAATAAATAAACATCATCTTATGTTAAACAACCAAATATTCCCTTAAGAACCCTAGCTTTCGGCTTCACCCAGTCTGAGGTACACATCCGGCTGACCCGGCAGTAACAATCGCAGAGGTGCTCCCCTTTTGCCCTAGCCAAATTAACGGGTACGTAGGGCATAAATACAAGAGCCAGGCAACCCAGCTTGGTGTAGGATCGAAAGTATGTCTAGAGGGGGGGTGATTAGACTACTTGACCAAATAAAAACTTAACCTTTTCCCAATTTTAGTTCTTGGCAGATTTTAGCTATTGTAGGACAAGTCAAGCAATCATCACACAATTCAAGCAAGCATGCAAAGAGTATATTGGCAGCGGAAAGTAAAGCATGCAACTTGCAAGAATGTAAAGGGAAGGGTTTGGAGAATTCAAACGCAATTGGAGACACGGATGTTTTTCCCGTGGTTCGGATAGGTGGTGCTATCCTACATCCACATTGATGGAGACTTCAACCCACGAAGGGTAACGGTTGCACGAGTCCACGGAGGGCTGCACCCATGAAGGGTCCACAAAGAAGCAACCACCCACAAAGGGTCCACGAAGTAGCAACCTTGTCTATCCCACCATGGCCATCGCCCACAAAGGTCTTGCCTCACTAGCGGTAGATCTTCACGAAGTAGGCAATCTCCTTGCCCTTACAAACTCCTTGGTTCAACTCCACAATCTTGTCGGAGGCTCCCAAGTGACACCTAGCCAATCTAGGAGACACCACTCTCCAAGAAGTAACAAATGGTGCGTAGGTAATGAACTCCTTGCTCTTGTGCTTCAAATGATAGTCTCCCCAACACTCAACTCTCTCTCATAGGATTTGGATTTTGTGGAAAGAAGATTTGAGTGGAAAGCAACTTGGGAAGGCTAGAGATCAAGATTCATATGGTAGGAATGGAATATCTTGGTCTCAACACATGAGTAGGTGGTTCTCTCTCAGAACATATGAGTTGGAATTGTGTATGTGTTCTGATAGCTCTCTCCACGAATGAAGAGGAGGTGGAGGGGTTATATATAGCCTCCACACAAAATCCAACCGTTACACACAATTTTCCAATCTCGGTGGGACCGAATCAACAAACTCGGTCGGACCGAAAAGGTAAACCTAGTGACCGTTAGAGATTTTCGGTGGGACTGACATGCAACTCGGTAGGACCGATATGGTTAGGGTTTGGGCATAACATAATCTCGGTGAGACCGATTACACAAACTCGGTGAGACCGAGTTTGATAATAAGCTAACCAGAGAGTTGGTCAGGTAAACTCGGTGGGACCTATTTGCTCTTTCGGTGAGACCGAAAAGTTACAAAAAGGAAACACTGAATTTACATTGCAATCTCGGTGGGACCGATTCGCTCTTTTGGTGAGACCGAAAAGTTACGAAAGGGAAACAGAGAGTTTGCAATCCCATCTCGGTGAGACCGAGATCCCTATCGGTAGAACCGAATTTTTAGGGTTTGGCAGTGGCTTATGACAAGTGAAACTCGGTGGCGCCGGATAGAAAGAATTGGTAGGACCGAGTTTGGCTTAGGGTTTAGGTCATATGTGGATATGGGAAAGTAGTTGAGGGTTTTGGAGCATATCACTAAGCACATGAAGCAAGAGGCTCATTAAGCAACACCTCATCCCTCCTTGATAGTATTGGCTTTTCCTAAAGACTCAATGTGATCTTGGATCACTAAAATATAAAATGAAGAGTCTTGAGCTTTTGAGCTTGAGCCAATCCTTTGTCCTTAGCATTTTGAGGGTTCCACTTTCACATCCATGCCATGCCAATCATTGAGCTTTCCTGAAATAGTCATCTTGGAATAGCATTAGCTCAATGAGCTATATGTTGTTATGAATTACCAAAACCACCTAGGGATAGTTGCACTTTCAATCTCCCCCTTTTTGGTAATTGATGACAACATATAGATCAAAGCTTCGACAAATGATAATAAGCATGAAATATATCGTCGCTTTGAGAAGTATGTGACAAGTAAGAGCTCCCCCTAAATTTGTGCATTTTAAAATTTGCTTTGGACTGCAAATGCACAAAGAGTTAGAGTCATGGGTTACTCTTCCATGTCACATACATCTTGGTGGAGCGCTTAAAATGATAAGAATGAAATACATGCACTCATCACCAAGAATAGTGAATGATCACATAAGATAGATAAGATGATAATATTAAGCAAACATTAAGTGTAGCTTATGATCAAACACATGATCATCAATGTCTCACGAGCAATGCCATAGTATCTCACACAAAAGCAAACAAAGTTCGAAAAACCACCAAATAAAGCAAGACAGAAAAAAGCAACACACTCTCTCTCGAAGCCTATGATCTATACATTTTCTCCCTCTTTGGCAACAAGTTACCAAAAAGTTCCTAGAAAATGCATAGTGCTAGATCGACGCTCAGGCTTGATCTCCTGGTGGTGGTGGAGTCCGGAGCACTCCAAGGACGAAGCATTCTGTAGACGTGGTTGGAGTTGAGGCTGAAGTAGATGCTGGAGCTGGTGCAGAAGTGGTGGCTCTGGTGTCAACAACTGGCACTGCATGTGATCTCTGAGCTCTTGGCACTCTGGCAAATGCATCAGTTGTAGTCTTGCCTCTCCTCTCCTGCATGTCATCCTGAAGTTGCTCCACTGCAGATTGAATCTTTGTTACTTTGACATCCAAGTCATAGAACTTTTGTTCCATGATCCTCTCTAAGCTCTGCTTATTCTGAGTGAGGGTGGCCAGTCCTTGCTCAATCCTCAGTGTGGATGCAACCAAGTAACCAAGCTGCTCTTGTTTGGTTTTCAAGAAATACTCAGATGCCTCCTCTTGAGTTGGCATCTTGGCAGCTTTCTCCTTCCTTGTCTTCTCCTTCTTTGCTTGTGCTTGGGTAGATGATGGCTCATTCTCAGTCATGACAACTTGATTGTCCTCAAAGTCTGGATGGATGGGCAGGTGTTCCTTGTCCAATAAGTATATGCCTGTGCCCATCTTTGAGTTGATCAACTCCTGAATCTGAGGGGCATAACCACAGCTCCTCTTCTGGTCTGCTGTAGTCCTCTTGATGGTCTCTACCATGAGGCTCATCACCTTGAACTTCTGTGGCACATCAAAGATATGTAGCAAATTGATCGCATGGCCTCTGATCATCTTGTGATCACCTGACTTGGGCAACAAGGTGTGCCTCAGTATCCAATTGATGGTTGGCAGCCCTGACAGAAGATAGTGTACTGAGCCAAACTTGAAAGTGTCAAGTGCTTCATTTGGAATTTCCTTGTACATGTTTGACATTGAGTTATGATCCATCTTCTTCTTGGAATAGACATCCAAGTCATCTTCCTGCTCTTCTAGGGCATTGATCAGCTGAGCCCATTCAACAACTGTAGACTGGTACCTCGTACCTTCTGACATCCAAATTATCCTACCATCTGGATAAAAATGTGTTGTGGAGTAGAACTGCATGATAAGCTCCTCGTTCCACTTTGTGAGCTTCTGCCCAACAAAGTCCTCTACTCCACATGCCTTGAAGCTGTCCTGCACTCCAGGGTAGTACTCTTCGTTGTCCTTGATGTATTGCCAATCAACCCATCTCATATCACATACAATTGGCTTCTTGTCCAATAAGACTGTCTCATAGAAGTCCTGCTGTTCCTTAGTGTGGAACCTGTAGTCAACAGTAGTCCTTCTCCTTGAAGCATACGGATCTTCTTCTCTCCACTTCCTGAGCCCTGAATCTCTCCTGAGCTTCATGTCCTCAGCCACAGGATGAGCATCATTGTGGTCTGGGATCTTGGGCTTGAGCTTTCTAAGAACTTGCTCTTCATCATCTTCTTCTGCAGCTTCAGGCACTGGGGCCTTGTTCTTCTCAGCAGCTGGGATGCTTCTTGTATTCCTCTTTGGTTTTGGCTTTGGAGCTGGCTTGGCCTTGGAAGCAGCTGCCCCTGATCTTATGGCATCACCCATCAGCTTGGGTGCCTTAGGTGCTGGTGCAGCTACCTCTTCTTCTTCCTCCTCATCTTCCATGATGGAAGCCTTGCCAAGCACTCAGGCTACGGTTTTCTTCACCCTTTCCTTTCTTTTCTTGCCTTCAGCAGCAACTGGCTCTATGGGAGTGGGCTTCTCAGTTGAAGCTCTGGCCTTTGACATAGGCTGCCTGCCTGCTGGCCTTTTGATCTTTAACCCTGGCTTTGTGCCCTGTGCTGGCTCAACTCTCTTGGAAGTTGCTTCCTCTTCTGCCACATAGTCCTCATCCTCTGATTCTGAGGTTCTCTTCTTTCTCTGTCTGGTGGTAGCTTTAGGCAGATTGCTAGGAGTACTTCTGCTGCCATCATCTGAAGAACTTGAGGGACTAGTGCCCTCACTCATCTGCACTTGCTGTTCTGACATGTTCTGGCTGTCACTCTGATCAGACATGTTGCAAACTCTGACTGCTGACCCTGTGAATAGGTTATAGATGAGATAGAGTGGATCATCATCACAAAATGCAGAGATTTTTGCAAAAGAATGATCCAAAAACTTAGTTTTAGTTTCCCACTGAAATCATCTCGGATCTACCGATTTTTAAACTCGGTGATACCGAAGCAGTTTTGGCACCTAAACTAGTGAACTCGGTCAGACCGAGTCACAGTTCGGTGGCACCGAGACTGCTAGGGTTTCACAAAGTTTCAAAATCGGTCACACCGATAAGTAATTCTCGGTCTGACCGAGTCTCACTTGTGCAATGGCATGAGCCAAATCGGTGGGACCGAGTTTTTCAACTCGGTGGGTCCGAGATGGTTTCGGCGGAAACCTAACCCTAAAATTTTCGAATTAAACCTAATCTACGAGTGCATTGACTGGATAGGAGTGTTTCAATCGTGGCAAGAATCATTAAGAACACAATGTGCTAGGAATCGGACGGGGAATAGCACTGTGATCGAGTCCATACCCTAGTTCGGCGGAGACTCGCTACGGCGGCAACGGCAGGGTTGAATTCCGTTGACGGCGATTGAGACCAGCGACTGGAGGCGGCTGGCGGCGAGGAGACGATTCGGACACCAAGTTGGCAGAGCAGGCTATCGCGCGGGCGAAGGGGTTCGGAGAAATTTCCAAATTTTTGCCCGTGACTATATATAGCCCGACCCTGTCGGTGTGACCGAGTGGAACAACTCGGTGGCACCGAGATGCAAAACTGTATACAGTTGTTGCAACTCGGTGTGACCGAATGGTTCAAATCGGTTGCACCGAGATCGAAAACCTAGATCAACTTAATGATCTCGGTAGGACCGAAAGTGGGGTATCGGTCAGACCGAGAATCATAAAGAGGTTTTGGAAGTTTAAGTCTATGACGAATCGGGGACTCCGAGCGCTCCTCACACAGAGTGGTTCGAATCTGACTTGATCAAATTTTGTGATGTAGCATGAATAGAGTTTGAGACGAGAAAAGCATAGATAGCTAGAGGAGGTTCTTAGGCATTCTTGTCCATCCACTTGGCAAAAGGAAATAAAACCAAACAATCAAAACAACAAGTGGATGTCCTCGAATGAGTAAAATATGCAACCAGCATGCTCACACAATAAGATGGCAAATGAAATATGTGACAAGGCATGCACAACCAATTCTAGCATCTATCAAGCAATTTGCGATGACAAGGTCATCTATATATGAGTATATTGACTTAGGAGTCAAGTGAGAACACTTGATCATAGGTCATACTCATCGCTTAAGCTCAAGTGGGGTTACCACTTTTACATAAAGCATTGTTGTGTTCACATCTTTAGAGTTGCTTTAGCTCAAATCTTAGAGTAAAGCTCCCCCTAGATGTGATATCCCCCCTTAGAGGGATGAACTAACCTTGGGTTTTGTCGATGATGACTTCATGTAGATGTTGAAGATGTGGATGCTCAATGTTGATGTAGATCACTTGGAGCTATCCATTTGAGTGAATTGCACTTTCAATACCTACATGGGTTAGTCCCACAAGGAACAAACAAGGATATCCATAGACATCGAGTGATGCACACACGAGATGATGTCCATGAAAACTTTTAGGTTACCTTGTCCCTTGTCTTACCAACAAGAGGGTTTGTGACTCCTTGAACTAGTGCAAGATGTGGAAGTTGATTGCACTTGTTCTTGCCAAAATGATAAGAGTGAAGTATGTTGGCGGAGTCACCCTCAAGAACTCTCTAGTTCTTCTTCTTTTGGATCCACACCATCTTGATGGGAATCCTTGGAGTTGTAGTCGTACTTGATGAAGTGGAACTTGAAGTAGTCTTGGGAATCCACTTGACTAAGGTCTTAGGAGCTTCTTCAAATGCATCAATTTCCTCTTGAAGCTTGTCCTTGCCTTTTTGCTTGTAGTCTTGTGGTGGAAGATCATCTTGAGCTTGTGTCCCCTTCAAAGAAGTATCATACTTCTCTTGTTGAGGAACAAACTTTGTCTTGGGGTATTGATCTTCTTCCCACTCAACTCCATTGGCATTGAACTTTCGTTCAAAACCAACACCTTGATTCTTCCGGTGCGTTCCTTGCTTGCGCACAATTTCCTCGAATTGCTTACTCCTGGCAAGGCTTTTGTACACTCCTTTCTCTATAATTCCCTTCAATAAGCTATTTTCTTGCTCAAGTGTAACTTGGCTAAGAGAATCATTAGTGGAATCAAGAGAACTACTAGAAGCAACAATATTGGATTTAGCATGATCATTGTTACTGCTAGAGGAAGAATCTTTCTTGTTCTTGTTACTAGACTTGACTTGAGGCATGTAAGTGGATAAGAGTAAACGCTTGGCAATGTAAGAAGAACTTTTCTTGCGGAGATCATCATTGATTTCTTTTAAGAACTCATGCTCTTGCTCAAGATTGAGCTTTTCAAAGCGTAATTTCTCATGAGCTCTTAAAAGTTCTCGATGATCTTCGAAGATAGTTTCATGAGCTAACTTAAGAGTGTTTAGTTCTTTAGTTAGAGCCTCAATCTTCTCCTTATCATTTTCATTCGTTTTATCTTGATTAGCATGATTAATTGACATTTCACCATAGTATTCATCACTAGAGTTGTCAACAAGCAAATCATCACCTAACAAGTCATCTTCATCACTATTGAAATCAACATACTCGGGGTGTGTTACCTTAGGACCTTTGGCCATGAAGCATCTTCCAATTCCTTCATTTGGTGAGTCAAATATGTCGTAGGAGTTGGTTAACACAAGTGCTAGACCGGCAACACCTTCATCTTGAGTATCTTCAGAGTCGGAGTGATAACTTCTCTCGGAGTGGCTGGCGGAGTCGGAGCCGGATACCCATTCACCAACATGAGCTTGATGTCTTCGTTTTGTGTAGCTCCTTGATGATTTTTCCTTCCTTTTCGAATCCTTGCTTCTACGTGAGTGTCTTCGTTCATAACGATCATCTCTACTCCTTCTCTCTCTTGGTGGTGATTCTTTTCTTCTTCTTTTTGGAGAATCTTCTCTTCTCTTGTAGGGAGCCGTACACTCATTGGAATAGTGTCTGGGTCTTCCACAACTGTAGCAGTTTCGCTCTCGACTAGAAGATCTTTTGTCATTGTAGGACCTTGACTTGAAGCTTCTATCTTTGCTTCTACTCTTGTAGAACTTGTTGAAGTTCTTCACCATTAAGCTCAATTCTTCATTGAAGTTTTGTTTCTCACTTGATGATGTAGGGGCTTCACATGAGGCTTTGTAGGCACCACTTGATTTGTTGTGAAGTTCCTCTTTATCCTTAAGTGACATCTCATGAGCAAGAATTCTTCCAATCACCTCCATTGGCTTGAGATCTTTGTAATTGGGCATCATTTGGATCAATGTGCACACGGTATCATATTTTCCATCCAAGGCTCTTAGAATCTTCTTGATGATGAATCTATCGGTGATCTCTTCACTTCCTAAGCCGGCAATCTCATTTGTGATGAGAGCAAGCCTAGAGTACATTTCAGCGACACCTTCACCATCCTTCATTTTGAACTTGTCAAGTTGACTTTGAAGCACATCCAACTTGGATTCCTTGACGGAGTCGGTACCTTCGTGCATATCAATCAAAGTGTCCCAAATTTCCTTTGCATTCTCAAGACGGCTGATTTTGTTGAATTCTTCGGGGCACAATCCGTTGAAGAGAATATCACAAGCTTGAGCATTGTATTGCAACATCTTCAACTCATCCGCGGTAGCTTCACGGTTTGGTTCTTTCCCATCAAATAAGTCACCTTGCAAACCAACACACACAATAGCCCAAACAGCGGGGTTATGTCCAAGAATATGCATTTTCATTTTATGCTTCCAACTAGCAAAATTAGTACCATCAAAGTAAGGACCTCTACGGTGATAATTTCCCTCGCTAGACACCATACTCTCCTAGGTTGTGAAACCAAGGCTATGACCACCAAAAGCTATGGAGATCAAAGCAAATGGAGACCAAAGCTCTGATACCACTTGTAGGATCAAAGTATGTCTAGACGGGGGGTGATTAGACTAATTGACCAAATAAAAACTTAACCTTTTCCCAATTTTAGTTCTTGGCAGATTTTAGCTATTGTAGGACAAGTCAAGCAATCATCACACAATTCAAGCAAGCATGCAAAGAGTATATTGGCAGCGGAAAGTAAAGCATGCAACTTGCAAGAATGTAAAGGGAAGGGTTTGGAGAATTCAAACGCAATTGGAGACACGGATGTTTTTCCCGTGGTTCGGATAGGTGGTGCTATCCTACATCCACGTTGATGGAGACTTCAACCCACGAAGGGTAACGGTTGCGCGAGTCCATGGAGGGCTCCACCCACGAAGGGTAACGGTTGCGCGAGTCCACGGAGGGCTCCACCCACGAAGGGTCCATGAAGAAGCAACCACCCACAAAGGGTCCACGAAGTAGCAACCTTGTCTATCCCACCATGGCCATCGCCCACAAAGGTCTTGCCTCACTAGCGGTAGATCTTCACGAAGTAGGCGATCTCCTTGCCCTTACAAACTCCTTGGTTCAACTCCACAATATTGTCGGAGGATCCCAAGTGACACCTAGCCAATCTAGGAGACACCACTCTCCAAGAAGTAACAAATGGTGTGTAGGTAATGAACTCCTTGCTCTTGTGCTTCAAATGATAGTCTCCCCAACACTCAACTCTCTCTCATAGGATTTGGATTTTGTGGAAAGAAGATTTGAGTGGAAAGCAACTTGGGAAGGCTAGAGATCAAGATTCATATGGTAGGAATGGAATATCTTGGTCTCAACACATGAGTAGGTGGTTCTCTCTCAGAACATATGAGTTGGAATTGTGTATGTGTTCTGATAGCTCTCTCCACGAATGAAGAGGAGGTGGAGGGGTATATATATAGCCTCCACAGAAAATCCAACCATTACACACAGTTTTCCAATCTCGGTGGGACCGAATCAACAAACTCGGTCGGACCGAAAAGGTAAACCTAGTGACCGTTAGAGATTTTCGGTGGGACTGATATGCAACTCGGTAGGACCGATATGGTTAGGGTTTGGGCATAACGTAATCTCGGTGAGACCGATTACACAAACTCGGTGAGACCGAGTTTGATAATAAGCTAACCAGAGAGTTGGTCAGGTAAACTCGGTGGGACCGATTTGCTCTTTCGGTGAGACCGAAAAGTTACAAAAAGGAAACACTGAATTTACATTGCAATCTCGGTGGGACCGATTCGCTCTTTCAGTGAGACCGAAAAGTTACGAAAGGGAAACAGAGAGTTTGCAATCCCATCTTGATGAGACCGAGATCCCTATCGGTAGAACCGAATTGCTAGGGTTTGGCAGTGGCTTATGACAAGTGAAACTCGGTGGCGCCGGATAGAAAGAATCGGTAGGACCGAGTTTGGCTTAGGGTTTAGGTCATATGTGGATATGGGAAAGTAGTTGAGGGTTTTGGAGCATATCACTAAGCACATGAAGCAAGAGGCCCATTAAGCAACACCTCATCCCTCCTTGATAGTATTGGCTTTTCCTAAAGACTAAATGTGATCTTGGATCACTAAAATATAAAATGAAGAGTCTTGAGCTTTTGAGCTTGAGCCAATCATTTGTCCTTAGCATTTTGAGGGTTCCACTTTCACATCCATGCCATGCCAATCATTGAGCTTTCCTGAAATAGTCATCTTGGAATAGCATTAGCTCAATGAGCTATATGTTGTTATGAATTACCAAAACCACCTAGGGATAGTAGCACTTTCACTTGGCCAAAACTTAAGTTATATCGATGCATATAATGGCGAAAAAAGGTACATGCGGAAGCATGACACATGTGCGGGGCCTGAGGCCCAGATAAATAATTAAGCTTCTGTGAAAGAAGCCCCCAGGTATGATGAGCGTCGCTAGCGCATATATAATGTGCAAGCGAGGCACAAGTTGGCCCTTGAGGGCCTAGAGAAAGTATAAAAGAAAGGAAGAAAGAAAAACAAGACCGATAATGTATATGCAAAAAAAATGGACAAAGGGAGGGGACGAACATAGAGTCCGGAGCTAGGCGTAGAATCTTCGGAGCCTGGCCGCGTTCCATGGGTTCGGCTCGAGTCGACTAGTCGATGCATCCCGTAGTCGGTACGCTCCACCAGTCAGAACTTGGTCAATAATGAAGGGACCTTCCCACTTGGGCTCAAGCTTGTTCTTTTTCTTATCCAGCAGGCGTAGAACTAGTTCACCAACGTTATAAGTTTTGGCCCGTACTTCTCTGCTTTGGTATCTGTGAGCCTGTTGCTGATAAAATGTGGAACGGGCTTTGGCTACGTCACGCTCCTCCTCCAGGGTATCCAGATTGTCCTGCCGATCGAGCTCGGCTTCTCTTTCTTCGTACATGCGCACTCGAGGTGAGTCATGAATTATGTCACAGGGCAAGACTGCCTCTGCGCCGTACACCATAAAGAAGGGTGTATATCCGGTACTACGATTCGGCGTGGTCCGCAGCCCCCAGAGTACGGAGTCGAGCTCCTCTACCCAGTGCGTGTTAGACTCCGTTAAGGAACGCACTAATCTGGGTTTAATGCCGCTCATTATAAGACCGTTTGCTCGCTCGACTTGACCGTTGGTTTGTGGGTGATAGACTGAGGCATAATCGAGCTTGATGCCCATTTTTCTACACCAGAGTTTTACCTCATCAGCCATGAAGTTCGTGCCGTTGTCAGTGATGATGCTGTGGGGGAGGCCGTAACGGTGTATGACCCCGGATATGAAGTCTATCACTGGTCCTGATTTGGCTGTTTTAACAGGTTTGGCCTCAATCCATTTGGTGAATTTATCCACCATGACCAGTAAGTATTTTTTCTTATGGGTTCCCCCTTTAAGGGGTCCAACCATGTCAAGCCCCCAGACCGCAAAGGGCCATGTAATGGGGATTGTTTGGAGGACGGTGGGTGGCATGTGGCTTTGATTTGCAAAGAGCTGGCAACCGGCGCAACGTTGGACCAAGTCCTGTGCATCTGCCCGGGCCGTTGGCCAATAGAATCCTGTACGGAAGGCCTTGCTTACAAGGGCCGGGCTGCGGCGTGATGACCGTCGAGTCCGACGTGAATTTCTGCCAAAAGATTCCGCCCTTCCTCTTCGGAGATGCACCTTTGAAGGACTCCGGTAGTGCTTTTTTTGTACAATTGTCCCTCATGGACCCTGTAGGCCTTGGATCACCGCACTATGCAGAGTGCCTCATTTTGGTCCTCCGGAAGTTCCTGTCTAGTTGGGTAGACCAGGAATGGTTCCGTCCATGGGGCAATAGTGGCCATTATTTCGTGGGCTGAATGTGTTGTTTCGGTGGCGGAGCCTCCGATTGTGTCAGAGAGTTCGGTATCAGGTATTTTGGCCGGGTCCGGACTGTTGTTACCGGTGTCCCCTTCCCATACTATGGATGGCTTGAACAGCTTATCCAAAAATATGTTGGGGGGGACCGCATCGCGTTTTGCGCCGATGCGGGCGAGGATATCCGTCGCCTGATTGTTTTCCCGAGCCACATGGTGAAATTCGAGCCCCTCGAACCGAGCTGACATTTTTAGGACGGCGTTTCGATAGGCCGCCAATTTCGGATCCTTGGCATCAAAGTCTCCATTTATTTGGGATATTGCGAGGTTTGAATCCCCACGCACCTCCAGGCGTTGAATGCCCATGGAGACTGCCATCCGAAGACCATGCAACAGAGCTTCGTATTCGGCTGCATTTTTGGAGTCTGTATACAATATTTGCAGTACATACTGAACGGTATCTCCGGTTGGGGATGTCAGGACGACGCCAGCCCCTAGACCGGCCAGCGTTTTAGAACCATCGAAGTGCATGATCCAGTTGGAGTATGCGCCATACTCTTTAGGGAGTTCGACCTCTGTCCATTCGGCGAGGAAGTCGGCCAATACTTGCGATTTAATGGCTCGTCGAGGTTTGTATGTTATGTCGAACGGGCGGAGATCAATGGCCCATTTGGCAATCCGGCCCGTAGCGTCGCGGTTGTTTATAATATCAGTAAGTGGCACTTCCGATGCTATTGTAATCGAACACTCTTGAAAGTAGTGTCGCAGCTTCTGCGATGCCATGAATACCGCATATGCTATCTTTTGATAATGTGGGTACCGTGATTTGCATGGAGTGTGGACAGTGGATACATAGTATACCGGCTTTTGAAGGGGGAATTTATGTCCGTCCACTTCTCGTTTGACAACGAGCATCGCGCTTAAACTTGATGAGTTGCCGCAATGTACAACAGCATTGGTTCACCGATGTTTGGCACGGCCAGGATTGGGTTGGTTGCCAAGATGGCCTTTATTTCTTCCAATCCGGCTGTGGCCGCGTCCGTCGCTGAAGGAGGCGATAAAGGGGTAAAGCCTTTTCTCCTAAGCGGGAGATAAAGCGGCTTAGAGCCGCCACGCATCCAGTTAACTTCTGGATTTGTTTGAGGTCTGTTGGGGTAGCCAACTGTGACAAAGCTCAGATTTTGGTCAGATTAGCTTCAATACCTCTACTGGAGACAATGAAACCCAGGAGCTTTCCGGCTGGTACGCCAAAAACGCAATTTTCCGGATTGAGCTTGATGTCGTATGTTCGGAGGTTGTCGAATGTGAGCCTCAAGTTGTCTATCAAAGAGTCGACGTGTTTGGTTTTGACAACCACATCATCTACATATGCCTCTACTGTTTTGCTGATTTGTTTCTCCAAACATGTCTGAATCATGCACTGATATGTTGCGCCGGTGTTTTTGAGCCCAAAAGGCATTGAGTTAAAATAGAAGGGACCGTATGGTGTGATGAATGCCGTTGCGGCTTGGTCGGATTCCGCCATCTTGATTTGGTGGTAACCGGAGTATGCGTCGAGGAAACACAATGACTCGTGTCCTACGGTAGCATCAATAATTTGATCGATGCGGGGGAGGGGGAAGGGATCCTTTGGGCAAGCTTTATTGAGGTCCTTGAAATCGACACAAAGGCGGCATGATTTATCCTTCTTTGGTACCATCACCAGGTTTGCTAGCCAGTCCGGGTGTTTTATTTCTCTGATGAATCCGGCCTCCAATAACTTGGCTAGTTCTTCTCCCATGGCCTGTCTCTTAGGTTAGGAGAAACGCCGAAGAGCTTGCTTGACCGGCTTGAATCCCTTTAGGATATTGAGGCTATGCTTGGCCAGCCTGCGTGGGATTCCTGGCATGTCTGAGGGATGCCAAGCGAATATGTCCCAATTCTCGCGCAGGAACTCTCGTAGTGCAGCGTCCACGGCGGGGTTTAACTACGCCCCGATGGAGGCTGTTTTTGTAGGGTCCGTTGGGTGGACTTGAAATTTGACTATTTCATCCGCTGGTTTAAAAGAGGTGGACTTGGATCTCTTGTCGAGTATCACGTCGTCTCTGTCCACTGTAGAGCGTAGCGTGGTTAATTCCTCGGCCAAGAGGGCTTCGGATAATGCCTCGAGGTCCAGTGCAACTGTTTTGTTTTCAGCGTGGAGTGTTGTGTCCGGATCACTGGCGAGAGTGATGATTCCGTTGGGCCCGGGCATTTTGAGCTTCATGTACCCGTAATGGGGTACGGCTTGAAAGATTGTGAACGCCTCCCGTCCTAAAAGAGCGTGATAGCCACTACTGAACGGGGCCACTTGGAATGTAATTTCTTCAGACCTATAATTATCCAGCGTGCCGAATACCACATCTAGTGTGATTTTCCCAGCACAGCATGCTTCCCGACTGGGGATAATTCCTCTAAAGGTTGTGCTACTTTGCTCGATGTGGTTCTAGTCTATTTCCATCTTTTGAAGAGTTTCCTCATAGATGCAGTTTAATCCGCTGCCGCCATCCATGAGTACTTTGGTGAGTCGAAAGCCGTCCACGATTGGACTGAGGACCAGTGCGGCTGGTGCTCGGGCTCTTCGGAATTTAGGTTCGTCACTGGCATTGAAGGTAATATCCGTGTCACTCCATGGATTTATTGCTGCTACGTGGCAGATTTCGGCCATGCTGCGGAGTGTTTGTTTGCGCCTATTATTTGACGCAAAGGTCTCAAAGATTGTTGACACTGTATTGTTATCCATGGGATGGTGTTCTATGGTATTTGGGATAAGAAGATGCTCTAAGGCTGTGCGTTGGTATTGTATCCGCTGTACTATGAATTTTGCAGGGTCCGTTGAGCCATCCCTCCAGTACGGTTCCATGCCCTATAGAGGGTTTTTGTTTCTTTACAACTAGCTCGGGTGTCTTATTATAGTGCACCCTTTTACTTCGGACTGGGTGTATATTCAGAGCCGAATTATCCCAAAATTTCATTTCGGTTTTCCAGGCGCTTTCCATCGCAAAGTACTTTCGTACTATGGACGCCAAGTTAGCGAAGCATGATATGTCACGGCAACTTAAGGCGTTAAGGATTCCCTTGTCCATGCAATTATTGCAGAAAAGTGAGACTGCATCTTCCTCGCGATAGTCCTTAACCTTGTTCCATACAAGGAGGAATCTAGCCCAATAATGATGTATTGTTTCATGGGGCTCTTGCCTGATGTGGGAAAGATCGTTTATGTCTGGGTGGGTGGGTGGATTTGAGTCCGAATCCCTACCCGATCTGAGACCCAGGGGCCGAGGAGTTTCCAATCTTGGAAGTTCCGGTTCCAGAGTGTTACCCGATGAATTTGGCCCGCTGCCTGACTCTAGGTTCAGGGCTTGGGTGATGTCCTCCCGTAAGCGGGTATCCGGCTCGGAGAGCTCAGGAATCCGGACATAGTTAGTCCTAAAAATAGAGGAAGAGTTGCCGCATTGTTCCTCCACCACCGAAACGTGATGGGTGACCGGTGGAGAGTTAATCTCCCTTTGATCGGGTTTAAGCCCAATCCGATCATAGTCTGTAGCGACTCCTAAGGCGGCGATGCGATCCAAGAGTTCGTTTAGGGAAGAGAACTCCATTGGATCCATCTGCTCAGCGACTTCCGAGCCGACGTGGTGGCTGTTTTTGATGACCCGAGAAGTCATCGTCGGTGCAGCGGCCGAACGGGCAGTCATGACGAAACTTCCTAGCCGGAGAGTTTGGCCGACAGCCAGAGCTCCCCCGGCGGTAATGTTGATTTTAACAACGAGACGAGGCATCCTTCCTTACGGCGACGTCACAGAGGAACTCTCAATGAAAGCACCAATGTTGGTGTCAAAACCGGCGGATCTCGGGTAGGGGGTCCCGAACTATGCGTCTAGGGCAGATGGTAATAGGAGGCAAGGGACTCGATGTTTTACCCAGGTTCGGGCCCTCTTGATGGAGGTAAAACCCTATGTCCTGCTTGATTAATATTGATGATATGGGTAGTACAAGAGTAGATCTACCACGAGATCAAAGAGGCTAAACCCTAGAAGCTAGCCTATGCTATGATTGTATGTTGTCCTACGGACTAAAACCTTCCGGCTTATATAGACACCGGAGAGGGTTAGGGTTACACAAGGTCGGTTACAAAGGAGGAGATATACATATCCGTATTGCCTAGCTTGCCTTCCACGCCAAGTAGAGTCCCATCCGGACAAGAGGCCAAGTCTTCAATCTTGTATCTTCATAGTCCAACAGTCCGGCCAAAGGATATAATCCGGCTATCCGGATACCCCCTAATCCCCTTAGTCGTCATTCCTTTTGGGTGGTGGCGGTAGTGGAGGAAGGCTAGCATTGCCTTGAGGACGATCCTCATGAGGCTGGTCCCTCCAGGCGCCCTCGTGAGGCTGATCCTGCCAGCGGTCCTCATGAGGCCGGTCGTGCCACTCCTGGCGCGGGCCACGGTCGTCCCAGCGTCCGCCACCACGTCCTCCTCCTCGGCCGTAGCCCCGGTCACTGCGCTCGGGGCGTCGACCGAAGCGTCCTTCTCGAATGGCTCTGAGCTCTTGACAGTCGCTCGTGTTGTGGATATGTAGGTTATGGAAGGCGCAGAACGGTTGGCTGCTCTTGGATGACTCGGGAAGATCTCGGCCGCGCTTGGTGTCTGGCTGCGCCACGAGCACGACCACTCCTTTGCGCTTCACGTCCTTGGGATTGACTTTCTTCTCCTTCGGGTCCACAGCCGGGAGCTCGAGGAGGGAGAGGCGCCCCTCCTCAGCTCTTGCACACTTGGTCGCGATGTTGAACAGCTCCAAGGTCGTGCACCACTCCTCATCGATGGCGATCTCCTCCTTCATCTTGATGTCGCGGACGCCGTCGGAGAATGCTGAGATGATGGCTGTAACAGCCTAGATTTTGACCCTTTTCTTTTTCTTTTTGATTTATTGGTTTTTGCTCTGTTATTCTTTTTGGAGTGGTTCTGTGGCCTTGCCACCTGGAAAATCATCTTCATTTCCTCTCCCAAGTGGCTCATCATTCTCAAAACCTTGCCAAGATCATGTCACTTCAGTCCTTGACCAAACCCTAAAATCCTTTTCTAGGAAATATTCCTTTTTTCTATTAAAAGAATAATCCTATCTACCCTAGGTTCTGAAGCAACCTATATTTTTGTCCATCCAAAAATTCCCAAATAATTCTCATAAATCCTGTGGGTCATATGTTAGTCAAATATGCCCAAAAGTTCCTGTCCTAGCCCAAGAATAATTCTCCAATAATTATTCTTCATTTCAGTTCAGTGTGGCTTTCTGTGAAGGAAGTGCCACCAATCCTTTCCTGATTGCTCCCAAACCTTTTGAGCATGTTCTTATGTCGAAATAATTTCCTCATGACAAAATTCAACTTTATTTGCCTAGCCAATCTTCCTTAGTGATTTTTCAAAGTTTCTGTCAAAGAGAAGCCACTGTGAAGGAAGTACTACCTAGGAGAACCCAAATAAGTTGAAATTTTGCATGCCTCTTCATGTGCTCATATAATTAGCCTCCTTAAAATTTCAGCTCCATCCCTTGATATATGTGAGCACAGCATCAAATATTTGATTCTGGCAATATTTTCAGATTGTGAAGCAAGTGCATTTTATATTGCTTCATTTTGACTGAAATTTTTTTAGAGCACTCTCATGACCATGAAACCTCTCTCCACCAAATTTTGCACCATTTCACCTAGCCAATATTTCCCTATAATGTTTGCAAGTTTCTGGACAGAGGGGATAGCTGTGAAGGAAGTACCATTTTGGTGAATCCATTTGGTGCAAAAAAATTACAGCATCTTCTTATGACCAAATCACTAAGCCTTGCAAAATTTCATCTCAAGTGGTTACTCTATGTGAGTGAACCATCATGATTTTGATTCTGGACCAATAATCATAGTTACAAAGCAACCATATTAATTAATGGTCCATTTCCCCTCAAACTCTCCAGAATCATAGTCCTTCTTAAGCTAATCATCTCAGACAAATCCGTTTGGCCTAAGCACTTCCCTATTGATCACCAGTGCACGGTCAAATTTACTCCAGTAAACTTCAGACGACGATTACCATTTAGCCACACCTCTTTTCATTGATCTACCACCTCAGTTGCAACCTCCCCTAGATGGACTATCAGCTAGACAACGTTTTGGGTGTTGTAGAGCATTGAATGCCCCGGTTCACATGGTGACTACGATGATGGCACCACAGTGCGCGCGCTCTGCTGCCATTGGCCGCGCCCTGAATGGCTTCTTGCTCGCGCCCTTCCCCCTCTCGTTGTCTTCGTGTGCGTGAGCGTGTCCAGCAGCTAGCCCGCGTCATCGCCGTCCACCTGGAGCCACTTCCGCTTCCGTAAGTCCTCCGTCAGCCCTCGTCGCTGCGTGCCCACGGACGTGCTGTAGCCGACCGTCGTTTCCCTCCTCGGTGTCCTCTTCCTCTTCTTGTCCCCGAGCTCCGCTCGTCTCTGTGACTTCCGCGGCTCGTCCGCACCCCCCCCTCGTCGTGTTCCCGCGCTCTCCCGTGCTCGATGAGCTCGTTAGAGCCTCGGCCGGACATGCCCGGCGGCACCCGAGCTCATGCCCCTCGCCCCGGCTATAAATAGCCATCTTCGATCGCTCCTGAGCTCACCAATCGCTCCCCCTCACTTCACTACCCCTCCCTAGCTACGCACACGAGCTCCAGAGCCCCTCATTCCTCCTCCATAGCCGCCATGTCTGTCTCGGTTTTAGCCTAAACTGGCTCAAGCCCGAGCTTCTCCCTCCACTCTACCACCACCAGAGGATTCCCCGTAGTCCGGCGCCCCTCCCCCACCCCTCAGTTCGGCGCCGGAGTGCTCGTGGCCGCGAGTCCCCTAGTCTGGCCGCCGTCATGGGTTCTCTGTCACCACGCGGTGTCGCGGCCAGACCCCTCCCCGGCGCCTGCTTCTGCTCCAGGCGGGAGCAACTCCTCTTCTCGCACTCGCCGGTGCCCGCAGCTCGGCCGGAGGGGTCGGGAATGGCGGGGCCAGCGCCGGTGCTGCGCGGCCTCGCTTCTGCCTTTGCCCGTCGCGAGGCAGAAGAAGGAAGCAGGAGGGAGGAGAGGAGTCAGCCGTGGGCCCCATGTGTAAGCCACACTGTGTTGACCCCGCCCGGTCCAGCGTGGATAAGTGATGGGCCCAGCCCCGTGGGACCCGCCTGTCAGCAACCCTGGGGCCCGGCCCCGCGCCCTGCTGACTGGATTAAGTGAAGGCGCAAACTCGTGAGTACGTTTTCGTTTCTAGAAAGCGTATTTTCCCTTTGCTTCAGCCAAAGTACGTTTTCCTTTTCTGAAAGCGTATTTTCTCACTATTACAGCGAGGAATACGTTTTCCAGATAAGAAGGCGTATTTCTCTATAGTACACGTTCTGTTTTTCTAGCCGAGGGCCTATTTGTGATGATTTCTTTACATATAGGTCCCTGGCAGAAAAACATTCATATCTTTTACCCATTGCTCCAAATCAGGTGATTCCAAAGCCCACTTCTTCGTTTCGTCGAGCCCATTCTGATGGAATCATTTTCACCATGTTCTAACATCCTGAAAATGCCAATTTTTCCCCTGCCTTTATTCAGCCCCCTCCGAGAGAATACGTTTTCCGGTGATTCTTTCCGCGAGCTTCTCACACTTCTTCTCGGTGATTTCTTCCATCCCAGGCAAGCCACATCCTCCATTTGCATGATTGCAATGCAGTGACATGGTTTATTTATTTGAACTTGTTGAAAATACTGCATTAGCTATGTATGATTTGTTCATGGCATTTCTTGGAGTATGGTTTTGATCTTGATAATGCCATGATATTGCTTGGAGTTCTAGGACTTATGTTTTGAGGATTATGTGGATGACATGTGCCTTTGGATTCTTAGTGGCTATTATGATTATTTTCATGATGGTATCTGGTATTATTTTGGAGTACTACTCTGGATATCATGTTGCCTTTGGATTATTAGTGGCCAGTGTTAATTTTCATCATGATGCTAGATGATATTATTGTTGGAGATGATGATTGCATGTGGATCATAGTTGGATAGTTAGTTCTTAATATTTGAGTAGTAGTTTTATAGTTCTTGGATTCATCATGATAGTAGTGTTGCAATATCCTCAGAGTATCTTGGTATGACGTTATGATGCTTGGATTATTTGTTGGGTATGCTATGACTTGGATTATAGGTTGATAGATGATATCGGAGTATCAGTCATTACTGTTATATTTTGGGGATAAATTCCGTCATTAAGTTGGTTAGGTGCCACCGAACCAGGCTTTTTCCAGTGCAACCACATTTGCCTTTTATGGGAAGGCCCTAATGCGGTCTATTGTCCTGCCTCTCGCCGGTGCCTCCAACGAGGGAAGGTTATGGGCGTGCGGTACCTTGACCTGGTAAGCAGACATAACCTTGTGTGCCCGTAGTTGTTGTTAGTCACCTTTTTGTCCCTGTTTGGGACGGTTTATGTTTGGCCACGACGGTGGTTGTTGGTGCCTTTGGTAGGCACGGGGCCACCCATGACCTGGCCTAGAGGGGAGTTGGTCGGAGTGGCCGAGAGAGTGTCATGGCAGTAGATCGGCTTTGTCGGAATGCCTTTGGTCCACCCGAATGGGAGTGCGAGGCCATTGGTTTCGTGGTGTGGGTAAAGTGCGCTACCTCTGCAGTGTGTGTGTGTGTGTGTGTTTAATCTATCGATAGCCGCGTCCTCGGTCAATGGGCACAAGTTCATACTAGGTCACACCGTTCGATCAACAATCACATGATGGAATGACTTATATATGATATATATATATATGTTGATATTTTGAGCAGTACAGATTGACAGGATGTTGATGACGATGTTGGAGGACAAGTGTTGGTCATGGTAGTGATCGCTGGAAAGATCACCGTTTGAGACCAAGTGTTGGTCATGGTAGTGATCGCTGGAAAGATCACCGTTTGAGACCAAGTGTTGGTCATGGCCGTGATCGCCGGAAAGATCACCGTTTGGTTGTGATCACCGTTTGTTAGCCAAGAGTGATATGATTATGGAGATCTGAGATGGTGATTTATCGGTATTGAATTAGTTTCATCCCAGGCTTAGTAGTTGTTCATCATGGTAGTTGTTAATTAATTAACCTATTAATGCTATGTTATTGTCTTGCCTTGATGTTTATGGTTGTTGTGAGCTTGCAAGTACATTCAATGTACTAACCTGGCATGTTATGCCAGATTACAGGTGATGCCATGATTGCTTGACTGCTTTTCAAGGTTGTCATGCGTGCAAGCTAGATCATGTCCCAGCCAGAGTCCTTGCGGAGTGGAGTTCACCACCTTCGTCGTTGTTCCGCTGCTACGAGTTGTTTCGCTGCTAGCATAGAGAAAGTGTAGTATCGCAGGCATAGTGTCGCCGTGCTAATGTGCTTCTTTGTAACATCAGACCCTTGTATTATTATTCTTGTAATAAGAGCTGATTTGTTCTATGTCAAGCAGTGGCGTATCCCAGAGACTTCTCCTCGATCTCTAGGCTAGAATACGGGGCGTACCGGTTTCTTTGAGCCGGGGTGCCACAACGCTTGGTATCAGAGCAGGTCTGGCTGTGGCACGCCCTAGTCAGTGCGAGCGGTAGAAACCAGTAGTAATCGGTAGTATAGAGTCTACCTTGTTTGTTGCATTTGGTTGCTGCATTTGTTTGTTGCTCAGCATGCATATAGCTTTAGTATTTGTTGCTAACGGTTTATCTGGTGAGTGTAGCTGGCATCGGCTCAGATCCATATAGCTCAGCCTTTGCATTTCTCCAGTTTTCTTTTCTTACTTGTTCTTCGGTGTTTGGCGTCATTTCTGTCCCAGCAGAGTGATGCGAAGTGATCCCGACACTGTTTGCAAAAATGGTGCTTAGGTATCGCGCCAAAGTCCTTCCTTTAGCCCCATTTTATTTCGGTGCTAGGCATGCTTCTACCCCGGATCATCCTTTTTCTTATCGTGTTGGCAACCCTTAATAGTCTTAGTAATCAAGAAAGGGCAATTCCAGTAGACTCAGTTTCCCCGCTATCCTTATTTCTTGGACGAGTACGGATATTTTCCGTCCGCTTGATAATAATGTGGCAACGACATTTGTGTCCTGCTACATGGTTACCAAGTACGTCCTCGCTTCCGAGCTAGTCCAGGTTGCTACCTGGCTAAGCTAGCACTTGGTGTAGCACGGTTTACACCAATTTCTTCCACACATTCATTCGTCCTCGTGCACATAGCACAACATGCTAGATCGTAGTACTGGAGATCCCGCGAGATTTGTGTGCTCAAGTAGGCATGCATATTGTGTGGCTAGCAGTAATATGTGACATTGATTGAGTGTGTAGTGATTGTTGTTGTGTGCTTTTGTTTAGTGGAGTTTTCTTTTCTTTCTTTCTTTTTGGGCCCCGGTGTTACATTATTTTCTCCCCTATAAAGAGTTGCTCATCAACTGACACCAGACTCGAAGAAGTAATAAGGAGTTCAAATAGTTGGAAACTCAGCTAAACAGAATGGAATTCTCAGCCGACTGCAGTGAAATGGGGAATATCTGGTTTTGAGGCTGATAATCAATTTTGCATTAGTGTGCACTCTTCACAACAGTACTGATAACTCAAGTCTACATCAGTACAAAATCCTCACGGCATTAATGATCAAGTCAGCGGAAAGACAAGTTAGGTACAAGATCAACGGTATATTTTCAGTCAAAGGTATGGGTCATATACAAAATTTTGGCTCAGCAATGCATGATGCTTGAAATATGTTATCATCCGAAATAAAGTTAGAATGTCATATGCTCAAGGAAGATAGTCAAACAAATTTTCTCATGCAAATAATCAGCCACAGAATATTATGGGCGTGTGTGTAGATTTCAGTCTGCATATTAGTATGAAGCTTTGGATGTAAGAAACTCAGTCTTCTTCCACACGTTATCGGAAGAAATTTATGATGCAAGGCTCCTAAATTTTTCCTCAGCATGATATGTGAGCAATTTCTGGTCCAAGATACCCAGTCTTTTTCAGCAAGATACCTTGGTAAAATCTTTTGACAAACGAAAATGAATTTTTCTCAACAAGCAAACCCGAGGAGAAGCTTCTCAAGTACGGAACTAAGGCTTTTCCAGCACAATAATCAGACCAAGCTTTGTGTGCAAGCTATAGAGCCTTATTCTGCACGCTACCCAGACGAAAGATTTGAGCAGAAGTTAACAAGTCTTCCTCAGCAAGCTACTCGGATGGCTTCTCCCATAAGCGATTCAGTCTGCGTCAGTATCATACTATTACACCGTCCCTAGAGGTTATATGAAGAGTTGCCAATGTATGGCAGTACCGCTCAAGAACCAGACTCGCAACATTTTTGTTGGAAGCACAAGTCCATCATGGCATGTCTCTTCTTCAGAAATCAAGTGTTTGGTTGCATATGATTCTGATATTTGGTGAGCATGCATCCCTAGTCACATTAGTCACTCATACGAGATGTGGCAAGGATCCAACAGATATAGCTAAGGAAGGTAAGGATCCCACAACCTCATGAGTCAGGCAAAAGAAAATAAGCAGAGATACATCTCATGAATTACATGGATCTACAAGATCTGGAGATGACATCACAGAATCAACCGTCTTGACAATGGTCATCAAGGTCATTATTCCCGCAAATGACAAGGAGAGGTCCTAAAACCTTGTCACCTTCTTGTATGATTGGCCTCAGCAATGAGCTCCGTACAGGTACAAACCCTGGGTATATGTCATATGTGTGCGGACCCAGGTCAGTAAATAGGCACAAGGAATAATGTCAAAAATATTGCACTAATCACGTCCATGGTCATACGAAGAAAAGTTATTTCAGTAAGGTATCCTAACAAAGAAAACCATGACCGTTAAAAGGTGAGACTGACAACAAAGGTATGATGATTTTGGCATGACCATCAGGGTCCGGATACCCAAATCAGTTAGAGGCCATAATTCCATATGGATCCACAAAGGCATACCCCCAGAGGCCTACTCTGTGTTACAAGAATTTCATATCCCGCTGACCCGCTTGGAATGGTTAGTGTGGAAAATCCAAATAAGTATACCGACAAAATGAGAAAATCAAAAGCTGAACAATCAGCTCAGACCCGGTATACTCGCCGACGAAATCAAGTACACGGTCAGTCTGTTAGGAAAAGCATTTCTATGTCAGCCCCCTGTTGGGCCAATCTCAAGATGTAAATTTTTGAGGTCTGACACAACTATAACCCCATACACCGTTATATTGCTCCTGACAAAAGGCAGTTGAATCTTCGGTACATATCTCATGCTCGAGCCAAAGGAGTAAATCAAAATAAAATAGCACCACCTATGAGCAGTCAGATCCCGTTAGAAGATGGCCATGATTAATTCTAAGCATTTTTTGAACCCAGAAGGCTTGCATTTATTTGAAGCAACCCCATGACAGAAGTAAAAAGGTTTTCATGACCGAACGAAAATTTATGCTCAGATCCATTGGATATCACCGCAGATATGAGAAAATTCACGTCAGCAAAAGGAAGTGGTATATGAGCGAAAACTCGTTAGAATTTGGGGAAAGGTGAAGCAAGCCACCCTAGAGCAAGGTAAGTTGATCATCTGAAATTCTTGGGGGAACAATAAATAAAGGAAAAAGGATACCCAAGTTGGAAATGGTATCCTCAAGTCATACTCGTTCCCAGAGCAACTAAATCTCGAGGACGAGATTTCTTTAAGGGTGTAAGAGTTGTAACAGCCTGGATTTTGGCCCTTTTCTTTTTCTTTTTGATTTATTGGTTTTTGCTCTGTTATTCTTTTTGGAGTGATTCTGTGGCCTTGCCACCTGGGAAATCATCTTCATTGCCTCTCCCAAGTGGCTCATCATTCTCAAAACCTTGCCAAGATCATGTCACTTCACTTCTTGACCAAACCCTAAAATCTTTTTCTAGGAAATATTCCTTTTTTCTATTAAAGGAATACTCCTATCTACCCTAGGTTGTGAAGCAACCTATATTTCTGTCCATCCAAAAATTCCCAAATAATTATCATAAATCCTTTGGGTCATATGTTTCTCAAATATGCCCAAACTTTCCTATCCTAGCCCAAGAATAATTCTCCAATAATTATTCTTCATTTTTGTCCAGTGTGGCTTTCTATGAAGGAAGTGCCACCTATCCTTTCCTGATTGCTCCCAAAACTTTTGGGCATGTTATTATGTCCAAATAATAGCCTCATGCCAAAATTCAACTTTATTTTCCCAGCCAATATTCCTCAGTGATTTTTTCAAAGTATTTGTCAAACAGAAGCCACTGTGAAGGAAGTACTAGCTAGGAGAACCCAAATAAGTTGAAATTTTGCATGCCTCTTCATGTGATCATATAATTAGCCTCCTTCAAATTTCAGCTCCATCCCTGGATCTATGTGAGCACAACATCAACTATTTGTTTCTGGCAATATTTTCAGATTGTGAAGCTAGTACATTTTATATTGCTTCATTTTGACTGAAATTTTTTCAGAGCACTCTCATGACCATAAAACCTCTCTCCACCAAATTTTGCACCATTTCACCTAGCCAATATTTCCCTATAATTTTTGCAAGTTTCTGGACAGAGGGGATAGCTGTGAAGGAAGTACCATTTTGGTGAATCCATTTGGTGCAAAAAACTTACAGCATCTTCTTATGACCAAATCACTAAGCCTTGCAAAATTTCATCTTAAGTGGTTACTCTATGTGAGTGAAGCATCATGATTTTGATTCTGGACCAATAATGATAGTTACAAAGCAACCATATTAATTAATGGTCCATTTCCCCTCAAACTCTCCAGAATCATAGTCCTTCTTAAGCTAATAATCTCAGACAAATCCATTTCGCCTAAGCACTTCCCTATTGATCACCAGTGCATGGTCAAATTTACTGCAGTAAACTTCAGACGACGATTACCATTTAACCAGACCTCTTTTCACCGATCTACCACCTCAGTTGCAACCTCCCCTGGATGGACTATCAGCTAGACAACGTTTTGGGTGCTGTAGAGCATTGAATGCCCCAGTTCACATGGTGACTATGATGATGGCACCACAGTGCGCGCGCTCTGCTGCCGTTGGTCACGCCCTGGATGGCCTCTTGCTCGGGCCCTTCCCTCTCTCGTCGTCTTCACGCGCGTGAGCGTGTCCAGCAGCTGGCCGCATCGTCGCCGTCCTCCTGGAGTCACTTCCCTTTCCTTAAGCCCTCTGTCAGCTCTCGTGCCCACGGACGTGCTATAGCCGACCGTCGTTTCCCTCCTCGGTGTCCTCTTCCTCTTCTTGTCCCCGAGCTCCGCTCATCTCCGTGACTTTTGCGGCTCGTCCGCACCCCCCCTCGTCGTGTTCCCGCGCCCTCCCGTGCTCGATGAGCTCGTCAGAGCCTCGGCCGGACGTGCTAGGCGACACCCGAGCTCGTGCCCCTCCCCCCGGCTATAAAAAGCCATCCCTGATCGCTACCGAGATCACCAACTGCTCCCCCTCACTTCACTACCCCCTCCCTAGCTACTCACCCGAGCTCTAGAGCCCCTCATTCCTCCTCCATGGCCTCCATACACGTCTCGGTTTTGGCCTAAATTGGCTCAAGCCCGAGCTTCTCCCTCCACTCTACCACCACCAGAGGATTTCCTGTAGTCCGGCACCCCTCCCCCACCCCTCAGTTCGGCGCCGAAGTGCTCGTGGCCGTGAGTCCCCTAGTCCGGCCGCCGTCACGGGTTCTCTGCCACCACGTGGGGACGCGGCCACACCCCTCCCCGGCGCCTGCTTCTGCTCCAGGTGGGAGAAGCTCCTCTTTCCGCACTCGTTAGTGCCCGCAGCTCGACCGGAGGTGGCCGGGAACAGCAGGGCCAGTGCCAGCACCGTGCGACCTCGCTTCTTTCTCTGCCCGTCACGGGGAAGAAGAAGGAAGCAGGAGGGAGGAGAGGAGTCAGTCGCGGGCCCCACGTGTAAGCCACACAACATTGACTCTGCCCGGTCCAGCATGGATAAGTGACGGGCCCCAGCCCCATGGGACCCACCCATCAGCGACCCTGAGGCCCGGCTCCGCACCCTGCTGACTGGATTAAGTGAAGGTGCAAACTCATGAGTATGTTTTCATTTCCAGAAAGCGTATTTTCCCTTTGCTTCAGCCAAAGTACGTTTTCCTTTTCTGAAAGCGTATTTTCTCTCTGTTTTAGTGAGGAATACATTTTCCAGAGAAGAAGGCATATTTCTCCGTAGTACACGTTCTGTTTTTCTAGCCGAGGGCCTATTTGTGATGATTTCTTTACAGATAGGTCCCTCGTAGAAAAACATTCATATCTTTTTACCCATAGCACCAAATCAGGTGATTCCAAAGCCCACTTCTTCGTATCATTGAGCCCGTTCCGATGGAATCATTTTCACCATGTTCTAACATCATCAAAATGGTCATTTTGCCCCTAACTTTATTCAGCCCCCTCTGAGAGAATACGTTTTTCGGTGATTCTTTTCGCGAGCTTCTCGCACTTCTTCTCGGTGATTTCTTCCATCCCAGGCAAGCCACACCCTCCATTTGCATGATTGCAATGAAGTGACATGGTTTATTTATTTGAACTTGTTTAAAATATTGCATTAGCTATGTATGATTTGTTCATGGCATTTCTTGGAGTATGGTTTTGATCTTGATATTTCCATGATATTGCTTGGAGTTCTAGGACTTATGTTTTGAGGATTATGTGGATGACATGTGCTTTGGATTCTTAGTGGCTATTATGATTATTTTCATGATGGTATCTGGTATTATTTTGGAGTACTACTCTGGATATCATGTTGCTTTTGGATTATTAGTGGTCAGTGTTATTTTCATCATGACGCTAGATGATATTATTGTTGGAGATGATGCTTGCATGTGGATCGTAGCTGGATAGTTAGTTCTTGATATTTGAGTAGTAGTATTATAGTTCTTGAATTCATCATGATAGTAGTGTTGCAATATCCTCGGAGTATCTTGGTATGACGTTATGATGCTTGGATTATTTGTTGGGTATGCTATGACTTGGATTATAGGTTGATAGATGATATCGGAGTATCAGTCATTACTGTTATATTTTGGGGATAAATTCCGTCATTAATTTGGTCAGGTGCCACCGAACCGGGCTTTTTCCAGTGCAACCACATTTTCCTTTTATGGAAGGCCCTAATGCGGTCTATTGTCGTGCCTCTCGTCGGTGCCTCCAAAGAGGGAAGGTTATGGGCGTGCGGTACCCTCGCCCGATAAGCAGACATAACCTTGTGTGCTCATAGTTATTGTTAGGCGCCTTTTTGTCCCTGTTTGTGACAGTTTATGTTTGGCCACAACGGTGGCCGTTGGTGCCTTTGGTAGGCACGGGGCCACCCATGACCTGGCCCAGAGGGGAGTTGGTCGGAGTGGCCGGGAGATTGTCATGGCAGTAGATCGGTTTTGTCGGAATGTTGTTGGTCCACCCGAATGGGAGTGCGAGGCCATGGATTCCGTGGTGTGTGTAAAGTGCGCTACCTCTGCAGAGTGTGTGTGTTTAATCTATCGATAGCCGCGTCCTCGGTCAATGGGCGCAAGTTCTTACTAGGTCACACCGTTCGATCAGAAATCACATGACAGAATGACTTATAGGTGATATATATATATATATGTTGATATTTTGAGCAGTACAAATTCACAGGATGTTGATGATGATGTTGGAGGCCAAGTGTTGGTCATGGTAGTGATCGCCGGAAAGATCACTGTTTGAGACCAAGTGTTGGTCATGGTAGTGATCACCGTATAGATCTCCGTTTGAGACCAAGTGTTGGTCATGGCTGTGATCGTCGGAAAGATCACCGTTTGGTTGTGATCACGAGTTGATCGAGATGGTATATTGCTTGGCCGGTTAGCCAAGAGAGATATGATTATGGAGATCTGAGATGGTGATTTATCGGTATTGAATTAGTTTCATCCCAGGATTAGTAGTTGTTCATCATAGTAGTTGTTAATTAATTAACCTGTTAATGCTATGTTATTGTCTTGCCTTGATGTTTATGGTTGTTGTGAGCTTGCAAGTACATTCAATGTACTGACCTGGCGTGTCATGCCAGATTGCAGGTGATGGCATGATTGCTTGATTTCTTGTCAAGGTTGTCGTGCGTGCGCGCTAGATCGTGTCCCAGCTAGAGTCCCTGCGGAGTGGAGTTCACCACCTTCATCATTGTTCCGCTGCTAGAAGTATTCCGCTGCTATGAGTTGTTTCGCTGCTAGCATAGAGCAAGTGTAGTATTGCAGGCGTAGTGTCGCCGTGCTGATGTGCTTCTTTGTAACATCACACCCTTGTATTATTATTCTTGTAATAAGAGCTGATTTGTTCTATGTCAAGCAGTGTTGTATTCCAATGACTTCTCCTCGATCTCTGGGCTGGAATACAGGGTGTTCCAGTTTCTCTGAGCCGGGGTGCCACAGCGGCTTCGTCGGTTACCTTGGGTATATTGATTCGTGCGCTCTTGAAGCGCTGGATGTACTTCTGCAGGGTCTCTCCTGGTTGTTGCTTGATGCGGCGTAGGTCACCCACGACCGCGGGGCGGTCGCGAGTGCCCTGGAAGTTGGCGATGAAGTGGTTGCGCATCTTGTCCCAGGAGGAAATCAAGCATGGAGGCAGGTTCAGGAGCCAGGAGCGGGCGCCATCCTTGAGAGCCATGGGAAACCACTTCACCATGACTTTCTCATCGCCGTTGGCCACCTCGATGCTCAGCTCGTAGAGCTGCAGGAACACCGCGGTGTCGGATCACGGGTTCCGGCAAAACCCTCAAGGTTCGAACACTCGGGTGCGCGCGAAGATCTCCCCCTATCAATCCACGTCCTAACTTAGCTAAGATCTTATGAACTAACTCGACAAACTCGCAACACAAGGGACACAAGATTTATACTGGTTCGGGCCACCATTGTGGTGTAATACCCTACTCCAGTGTGGTGGTGGTGGATTGCCTCTTGGGCTGAGGGCGAACAGTACAAGGGGAAGAACAGCCTCCTGAGGTTGAGGTGTTCTTGTGCTTGGTGAACTTGTGTGGTCGAGGATGATCTTAATGATTCGTCCCTGCCTATGGTGGTGGATAGTCCTATTTATAGAGGCCCTGGTCCTCTCCCCAAATATCGACCGGGAAGGGAGCCAACAACGGCCAATTTGAAAGGGGACAACTAGTACAAGCTATCATGACAAAAGGTGGTCTTTGCCTGCCAAAGGTTCTCGTGGTGACACCATCCTGGGCTCCATGGTGACCTCTGTCTTCTCATCCTTCTGGTCTTGGTCTTGTCGCACCAATTTGGAAACCTTTGCTGGATGCCTTGGTACTCTGAACCTGCGCTTGCCCCCTTAGCACCAAAGAGGAAACAAGGACGCTGCGCGCGTTGGCGCCCGCCTGGTCTTGATCGTCATGGCTTACGTCACGAGAACCTCGCGAGGTTTGCCCGACCTTGAACTCTCCGCCCCTCATGAGCCATCCTGGTGAGGCCGCTCCTGAGGAGGTCTTGTGTCGTCCGCCTCGCGAGGCTTGGCCCCTCGCGAGGGTCTCTTGTTGATGAAGATGGGCCGTACAGGCCTGCTAGCAAATCCACGTCGTGGGCCGCAAGCAGGCAAGTCTGGGGACCCCTGTCGGTGTCAAAACCGGTGGATCTCGGGTAGGGGGTCCCGAACTGTGCGTCTAGGCCGGATGGTAACAGGAGGCAGGGGACACGATGTTTTACCCAGGTTCGGGCCCTCTCGATGGAGGTAAAACCCTACGTCCTTCTTGATTAATATTGATGGTATGGGTATTACAAGAGTTGATCTACCACGAGATCAGAGAGGCTAAACCCTAGAAGCTAGCCTATGGTATGATTGTTGATGTGTATGTTGTCCTACGGACTAAAACCCTCCGGTTTATATAGGCACGGATAGGGTTAGGGTTACATAGAGTCGGTTACAATGGTAGGAGATCTGAATATCCGTATCGCCAAGCTTGCCTTCCACGCCAAGGAAAGTCCCTTCCGGACACGGGACGAAGTCTTCAATCTTGTATCTTCATAGTCCTGGAGTCCGGCTGAAGGTATAGTTCGGCCATCCGGACACCCCCTAATCCAGGACTCCTTCAGTAGCCCCTGAACCAGGCTTCAATGACAACGAGTCCCGCGTGCAAATTGTCTTCGGCATTGCAAGGCGGGTTCCTCCTCCAAGTACTTCATAGAAGATTTTGAACACAAAAGTAGTGTCCGGCTCTGCAAAATAAGTTTTTCCACATATTGCCATAGAGAGAATAATATTTACACGAATCAAATCTGCTGACGTATTCCATAGTGTGACATCGCACCACGGCCAAGCTTTTATTCGAACCATTTTACTGTCCCATCTCAGCGCGTTATGCGAGGCAGTTTCCTTGGCACGTCTTGTTAAAGCAGAGATCGTGTCCCCTTATTCCGGGATTCTCATCAATACGGGCGTGGGTAACCCAACCGCTTCTAGGACTCCTAGATTATAGGCAAGTCCAAACGGACACAGAGAGGACGCTTGATATTCACCCTCTTTATAAAGGGGACAAGGCTTTTATTTTTCCCTCCCGTGCTCAATCAAATCCTTCCCCCACCTCGAGATCAAACGCCCAAAGTTCAGGTCAGGTGCTCCGAACCTTCAGTCATGTCCGGATCTAGCTTTCAAGGCCAATGGGTGCCTTCCTCCGTCACGGAAGAGGACATCAAAACGTTGAGGGAGGCCAGATATCTGACCGCCGAGATTTTGCATCGGCTGCCTCCTCGAGGGCAGGCCGTTCCCACCCCCGAACCCAACGAGAACGTCGTGTTCGTCCCCCACTTCCTCCAAGGTCTAGGCCTTGCTCTAGATCCTTTTGTCAGGGGTTTGATGTTTTATTACAGGCTAGACTTCCATGATCTAGCTCCGGACTCCTTTCTTCATATCACGACATTTATTGTCGTGTGCGAGGCCTTCCTCCGGGTTACCCCTCACTTTGGCCTCTGGATCAAGACCTTCGAAGTGAAGCCGAAGATGATCGAGGGGCAACATGCAGCGTGTGGAGGTGCCTCAATACGCAGGATGACGGGAGCCCCGTGGCCCAAAGGTTCCATCCCAGAGGTGTCTGAATTGTGGCAACGGGAGTGGTTCTATATAACGGCTCCTAGAAGTGCCAAGTGGGCGGCCGCCCCTGTTTTCCGCTCAGGCCCTCCACCACAACTGATGTCATGGATCAGTAGAGGTCTGAGCTAGGGGCCGGCCAAGGACGTGCCCATACTGCAAAGCCGCATTCGATATCTCTTCAATGGAGATTTCAGTTTGGTTGCGGTAATACAAGTTATGCTGGTTCGTCAAGTCCAGCCTTGCAAACGCCGGCCTCTTCGCCTATGGGAGTTCAATCCCGAGAGACCGCGTGTCATTCAAGATTTTCTCGGCCTGACGCACGAGGAGATGTACAAGTCATTCTTCGGACCTCAGGTGGAGTGTCCGGAAATCACCGAGGATGTGGGCCTGAGTAGTAACCGCGCCGCCGAACAGGTAAGGTATCCTCCAGCCGAACATACTATCTCTCTTTTTTTATGAAGTTATTTGTTTTGAGAGTTCGCTTTTTGACCAGGACTGGCTAACAAACGCGAAGTTGATTCGGTGTTCGGCCCCCCTCCCTGAGGGTTTGGAAAACCCGGTATTGGAAAAGATGCTCCAGACCGCACCTTGCCCGGAGCCCTTGAAGGAAGAGACTGTGGAGGATAATGCGGGCGGACGCGGGGCCCCAACGCTGCCCATTCTAACCGAGAGAGCGAGCGTCTCCATGAAGGAAGACGACCTGAAGAGGAAATGGACTGCGCCCGGGGATTCGGAAGCCGAAGCTTCCAAATGGGAGAAAAAGTCTCCCACAGAGGGTCCTGCCTTGGGGGGCGCTGTTGCCGCACAAAGTCCGCAGGGGGATCAATTCTCCCGCGAGTCGTAAGTGACTCGAAATACTTTAATTGTACAGATATGCCATCTTTTTCTTCTGAGAAGATAACCACCGCATATATTTTTGCAGTTCGGGCCTTAGCCCCTTTCAAATGAGCTCATCTTTAGGGGATCTTCTTCCAGAGATGATGGAGAGCGAAACGCCTCCTCCGGACTCCTTCGCTCCAAAAGCGGACGACCCTGAAGTGTCGTCGCGGAGGGCCTCTCCGAGTCCGGTGAGGCCAGAAGATAATCCCATTGACCCCCGAAGCTCCCAGTGTCTGGCTCCCGAAGAGAGCAGACAAAAGAGTCCGGCACCGTCTAGTGTGCGATCGGATGTTCTGAGGGAGTTGGTGGGGCAAGCGGCCATCTCAGATGAACACTGTATGCTGATGAATACGGTGATGGAGAGAATATCGTCCGCCGAATGCGGATTGCATGAAGCTTTTATGAGTCTACTGACAGGCTTTGAGGTACGTAAAAGAATGTATGATAGTCCTGCACATACTAGGTGTGCCCAGTGTAGATAGTAGCCCCTGAGACTCTGGTTGTCGTTGGAAACGACGACGAACAGAGGATCATATTCCCAGGTAATAACCATACTGCCTCTATGTGCAGGTGATGGAAGCTCCGGTGGCTAGCCGGACTTGCGAGTTTGCCCATTTAGAATGGCAGTTGGATGCGGCAGACGCCGACATTGAGCTTGTTAACAAAAGGCTTGACGAGGCACAGGGTAAGTGTCATTATCTGATAAACGCCATAATAGGAAGAGCAGTATGATGCCAGCATCTTTAATATGTTGTGACTGCAGTTGGAGCTGCCACTGTTGAAGCCTTGCGGGCAGAACTTGCCCGAGCCAAGGAACACGCGAGGTTGGGTAATGCGGCTGCTTTGAAGGCGGCCGAAGAGTTGCAAGCCGAGAAGGCCGCACATGGCAAGAGACGAGACAAGATGGCCAAAGAATTAAAAGCCGCCGTTGACCATTGCCGGGTTCTTGAAAAGGAAAACCAGGTGAAGGCATTGGACCTTGAGAAGGCTGATGTGACGAGAAAAGACCACCGCTCTGCTATGAGGGAAAAGAAGGAGGAGCTGCGGGAAGCCGGGGATATTGTAGCTGGGAAATCCTTTATGTTGCAGAGGAGGTTCGGCGATCCACGGTATGCCCCTCTGGATCGGCTGTGGAGTTCGGAGGGTGTGTATATGGATTTGGCGGCGAGCGCTGCCGATGCGGCCAAGTACTTCCAGGGTCAGACGGACCGTGAAGTAGATCAGCTGTTTTGGAGACAATTCCATTCTCCCGAGCATCCGCTGTCATTGACTGACCAATTAGCCGAATGTGCCGAACGAAATAGGTTGTCCGGACTCTCCATGAGGTCTGTTGTGGATCAGTTATGGCTGGAAGGGTCAAAACCGAACAGCTATTTCAGCTTGGTGCAACAGTTACTTGATGTGGTGCCGCGCATTGATGCGATGAAGAGGTCGGCGTGCATAGAGGGTGCACGGATGGCCTTTGCCCGTGTCAAGGCATACTGGGCGGAGATGGATGCTACCAATGTTGCAGCGCGGGCTTCGGCCATAGGCCGAAAGGCTGCTGAGCACTACTTTGAAGAAGTTCTTGAGGGTGCCCGTTTGGTAGAGGCCCAGTGCTCAAAAAATATTATGTTTGAGTGATATGTAATCTCATTGTAAGCGAAATGCTTTTATAGAGTTTGATAAGGCTATTTTTATACTTTTGCCTGAAAGTAATATGATGCCTCCTGGGCGGCCGTTTTTGTATACATGTGTATAACCTGAAAGATTGCAGTCGTCGGCTTCAACCCCCACGCATATAATGTGGAGGTGCTAGCAAAAACACGCGTTCACACTTAACCCAATGTCTTGGTCCTATTAAGGAGGTGATAGCGGAGCGAGCGAGGCAACCTGACTATAATGCTTTAACACTTTCACTTAGCCATAGGAGTTTGATAGTGGGGCTACTAGATAGCCCCTGGTGGCTCCGCACTCTCCCGATCTCGGGGTGCGTACATGCCTGGCCGGAAAACGGCCCTTCGTTTAGGCGGAGGAATTCTAGCATTCCCATAGGTCATCGAGTGGTTGACCAGTCTCACACTATATCATGACAGTCAGCTTTCGGCTTTCTCTACTGAGGTGCTCGTACGGATGAACCAGGGCACAATCACAGTAGTTCTCCTGGTGCTACCTTAGCCGGTAAAGCGGAACGTAAGGCACCAAAACACAGGAGCTGGGCAAACCCAACATTTGACCAAAGACAATGATTCGGAGCTGATGCATATAGGGCCAAACTCGCGACGCTGAACACTTCCTAGGGTATTCGGTCTTTGTGGTATAAACCGGGCCTAAATAATGGCCTTTGTAAGAAGCCCCTTGTGTCCAGGTACGTGCATTGTTCTGGCGTGGCCACATGCCAAGACGTCAGCATCCTTCACAACGGTGGATATGTATCAACAAGAGACAGTAAAAAAGGTTTACGCAGGGTCTTAATCTAAAAAGAATCCTTTGAGCGGGTCCCTGGTGCACGTCTGCGCCTGTGTCTCCGTTGTGCCGTATCCTGGACGGGTGTAGCACGATGATCGTCTGCAAAAGAGAGGAAGTTAAGTGAGAAAGTTGTCATGCAAAAAGGTGGTTTTTAAAGAAACCATGTATAATTGAAGATGATAAGAAATTGCCACTTGTCTGCGCGCGTTGAGCCCCTTGTATTGACAAATAGGGGTGTGGTCACTTATTCGGTGTAAATAGCGGCGCCGGACTCGATCGCTGGTTCGGACGCCTTTAATGTTCGGCTGCCAAGGCAGCCTCACTCTCTTCGGCGCGCAGAGAGCGCTTGATATCTCCATGCACTATAATGATGCCACGTGGACCGGGCATCTTGAGTGTGAGGGAGGCGTAGTGTGGTATTGCATTAAAGCGAGCAAAAGCTTCGCGTCCGAGCAGTGCTTGATAGCCACTTTGAAACGGAGCGATGTGGAAAGTTAAATGCTCGCGACGGAAGTTATCGGGGGAGCCGAATGTAACTTGTAATGAGAGGGAGCCCGTACAACGGGCCCCTGGGCCTGGCGTTACTCCTTTAAAGGTAGTATTGCTATGGCGAATTTGTGTTGGGTCTAACCCCATCCCGCGGATTGTATCCTGATATATTAGGTTTAGGCTACTGCCGCCGTCCATCAAGACTCGTGTGAAGTGATATCCGACAATTACTGGGTCTAATACCAGGGCAGCCCATCCTGCGTGTCGGATACTTGCTGAGTAATCACGATGGTCGAAAGTGATCGTTTGAGACGACCAGTGGCAGGACTTGGCGGTGACAGGCACTTGGGTATATGTTCCTGAGAGTGCCGCGTTGTTTTTTCCCTTGATCACGTGTAACACGTTTACTGTTTTGACTTCTGGTGGAAATTTCTTTTGCTCCGCCGCGTCTTGTTTGGGAGGCTCGTCTTCGTCTTCACTTGGTGTATCCTCCCCCTTGTGTACGGTGTTGAGCTTGCCGGACTGCTTGAAGACCCAACATTCTCTATGGGTATGATTAGTGGGTTTACCAGGGGTACTATGGATCTGACATACTTGGTCCAGAATTTTGTTGAGGCTGGACAGTTCATCCTTGGTGCCTTTAGGGGGCGGCTTTTGACCTGGCCGAGAGCCTTTGAATCCGGCATTTACTGCCGTGCCCTTCGTGCTGTCTTCTTTAATCCAACGCTTGTTATTGCTGTTGCGCCGTGATTTCCCGTTTCCATCTCTAACTTCAGATGTACTAGGGTCACGGGTGCTGCATCTGGCTAGCCAGCTGTCCTCACCCGCGCAAAAGAGGGTCATGAGGTTTGTTAATGCGGCCATCGTTCTCGGCTTATTTTGGCCGAGGTGTCTGGCGGGCCATTCGTCACGGACGCTATGCTTGAAAGCTACCAAGGGTTCGGCGTCCGGACAGTCGACAATCTAGTTCTTTTTAGTAAGAAACCTGTTCCAAAGTTTTCGGGCTAACTCTCCGTGCTGTTGAGTTATATGACTCAAATCGTCCGCATCCGGAGGTCGGACATATGTCCCTTGAAAATTTGCCCGAAAGGCGTCTTCAAGCTCTTCCCAACTTCCAATGGAGCTTTCGGGGAGGCCTTTGAGCCAGTGACGAGCTAGCCCTTTGAGCTTGAGGGGTAGGTACTTGATGGCATGGAGATCATCTCCTCGAGCCATATGGATATGAAGGATGTAGTCCTCAATCCAGACCCCAGGGCCTGTTGTTCTGTCGTATGCCTCTATGTTTGCGGGCTTGAATCCCTCTGGAAATTCATGGTCCAGCACCTCATCGGTGAAACATAGGGGGTGTGCGGCACCCCTATAGCTGGGTGTACCACATTGTTCGAGTGTTTGTTGTGTTGCATTGTATGCTGGGGCGCACTTGCGTGGTCCATAGATGGATCTTGTTGCGCCGTCCTTTGGGTGCGAGCCCTCGCATGGGTCGCATATTGTATTGTGAGTGGCGTTGTATGCCGCTCTGTGTTGGTAGAGGGGTTGTCTATCCGACCAGGTGGCTGCTTTGATATTTGGTTGTGGGGGGTCTGAGGCCTCCTCATCGAATTCGGGTAGCAGCTTCCGCTTTGGGTAGCTCTTGGAGGGGCGATTGTCGCCATACCTCGCTGCTGTGTTGAGTATTTTGCTCCATCTAATGTGGAGTGTGTCTTGCGCAGCCTTGAGCCTTTGCTTATGCTTTTTCAGACTCCTCGCGGTGGCAACAAGCCTTTTACGGGCAGTCTGCTGCTCCAGGTGTCTGTCCGGCGTTATGTCGTCCGGACCATTATCCTTGATAGGATTTGTTTGTTCGGTTTGATTATCCGGATTACCGTTGTCCGGCAGCGGTTTGCCCTGCTCCAACGCTGGGTCTGTGTGATCGCTATTTCTGTCGAGGCGGCGCTTGCGTCGCCGCTTTGACTGCTTTTCGAGGGAACAAGCCTTTGGTGCGTCCTTCCGCTCCTTGTGGTCATCTTTTGGCGCGTCCACCATGTATACGTCATATGACGAGGTGGCGTTCCAGGGCCCAATAGGCACTGGTTCTTCCTCGTCTCCTTCATCGGCGTCCATACCGTCGATGTCTTCGGAGTCGAAGTCGAGCATCTCGGTTAAATCGTTGACAGTGGCAACAAAGTGGGTGGTGGGTGGGCTTTGAATTTCTTCATCGTCCGCATCCCAATCTTGTTGACCGTAGTCCGGCCAGGGCTCTCCTGATAAAGAGAGAGGCTTCAGTGTCTTCAGAATATCGCCAAAAGGCAAGTGCTGAAAGATGTCCGCGGCAGCAAACTCCATGATCAGCGCCCAATCGGATTCAATTGGTAGGGGCGCGGAGGGTTCGGAGTCCGGAGAGGAGTCCGGCTCCTTGGAGTCACGAGTTTCGCGGAGTGCAGGGCTGGTGTTCGGCTCAATCACCGTGGGAATCGCAGCCCCCGAGGTGGTGTCCAACCGCCCATCCTCAATCGACGCAGTTGGCTCCGAATTAGGGACCGGAGCCGATGCGGGTGCGGCCTCCAAGGCACTGTTCGGAGGCAGAGCTAGATCATGCTCGTCGGGACAGTGCGGCGTGCTCAGCAGTGGCTCGAATCCGTCAAAGATCAAGTCCCCGCGAATGTCAGTCATGTAGTTAAAACTTTCGAATCTGACCTGACAGCCAGGGGCGTAGCTTTCGATCTGCTCCATATGGCCAAGTGAATTGGCCCGCAGTGCGAAGCCGTCGAAGACGAAGATCTGTCTGGGGAGGAAGGTCTCACCCTGGACTGCATCGCCATTGAAGATCATAGGAGCCATCGAGCCTGACGGCGACGACACAGAGGAACTCTCAATGAAAGCACCAATGTCGGTGTCAAAACTGGTGGATCTCGGGTAGGGGGTCCCAACTGTGCATCTAGGCCGGATTGTAACAGGAGGCAGGGGACACGAAGTTTTACCCAGGTTCGGGCCCTCTCGATGGAGGTAAAACCCTACGTCCTGCTTGATTAATATTGATGGTATGGGTATTACAAGAGTTGATCTACCACGAGATCAGAGAGGCTAAACCCTAGAAGCTAGCCTATGGTATGATTGTTGATGTGTATGTTGTCCTACGGACTAAAACCCTCCAGTTTATATAGACACCGGATAGGGTTAGGGTTACATAGAGTCGGTTACAATGGTAGGAGATCTGAATATCCGTATCGCCAAGCTTTCCTTCCACGCCAAGGAAAGTCCCTTCCGGACACGGGACGAAGTCTTCAATCTTGTATCTTCATAGTCCTGGAGTCTGGCTGAAGGTATAGTCCGGCCATCCGGACACCCCCTAATCCACGACTCCCTCAACCCCCGTTCCCCAAATTCCGACAGTAGCTCCCGGGCCCAAGGTGCGCTCGGGCTTGGCTTCAAGGCGAAGCCAAGGGTCAAGTGCAGAGCGCCGCGGGCCCTAATAGCCTGTGGCCTCGGTCGATGCGTGGCGGTTGATTGGACGTGGGCGTCTCCGCTTCCCCACACTGCCTTGATACCCGCCTGGCTAAACGGCCACCGCGGTCTACACGGTTATTCTTCCATCGCTTGTGCCATTCTCCCCTAATTCCTCTGCTTCCCCCAAACTCTGCTCCTCTTTCCAATCTGACCTTAGCTCTGCTCACCCCATCGCCATGGCGCCGACGCAAGCGGGTAAGGGGAAGAAGCCTCTGTCTTCGGCTAGTGCGCCCCTGGACACCGAGCCTGCAGTAGGCTGATCGCTGGTGCTCAACGATGAGGCCATGGGCAAGGTGCGTCCCATGCTCGCATCCAGCTTCAACGAGTGGGGAGAGACAGTGGCTTGGCCTGCATCCCGTGCTCGCATTGACCGGACAGCCACTGAGGTCCCTTCTTCATCGACGCCCTCTGGGCCGGCTTGGTCCCTCCTTTCTCTGTGTTGTGCTTTCCCATTATCAGATCCCCATGCTGCACCTTGATCCCCGATCCATGACCCTTCTTGTCGTCTTCGCCTTCGTTTGCGAGGCCATGGTAGGCATTGCTCTTCCATGGCTCTTCTTCCCCACTTCTTCTCGCTGCACCTGATTGATCCTCGGCAGAGGTCCGGATTCCTGAGCTTTCAAGCCGTGGCAGCGACGGTCGGCGACGGGATCGACTTCGAGCTTCCACCATCCACGAGCGGGTTTCGGACACGTTGGGTGTTTGTTGACGCCGGAGTACTCATCCTCCTGCTCTCCTCTCCGTCAGGGCCCGCCATTCCTAACTCCGGCTGGTGCCACCGAAGGCTCGCCGATCCGTGCCTTGTCCCCGTCTGGCTCAGATTGAGCTGGCCCAAAGACTGCGCCTATGGTGGTGAGGGAGTTCGTCCAGCGTCGAATCGCTCCGCTTCAGCGCCACTCCCGGCGGATGTGGGCCTTGCTCAACAGCCAGGACCACATGAGACTTCAGGAGTCTAAGCTCCCTCATGAGGCGCGGCGAACAGTGCTTGAGGTCCTGACGGGCGTCCCGTTGCCAGACGACTTGCCGAGGAAGTGTTTTGTTTTGTACCACTGCTCGAACAAGATGACCTTCTGTAATACCCCGGATGTAATTTACCTTATCTGTATCCAAACTCTTGCCGTTTTCGGCACTAAGTTATTTTTATTTTCTCTGTTGTTGGGTTTTTGTCTCCGTATGTTGTTGTCTTTGTCATGCATCTCATATCATGTCATCATGTGCATTGCATTTGCATACGTGTTCGTCTCATGCATCCGAGCATTTTCCCTGTTGTCTGTTTTACATTCCGGCGCTCCTATGTCCCCCGGTGGTCCTTTCTACCTCTTTTCGTGTGTGGGTGTTAAACATTTCCGGATTGGACTGAGACTTGCCATGCGGCCTCGGTTTACTACCGGTAGACCGCCTGTCAAGTTTTGTGCCATTTGGACTTCGTTTGATACTCCAACGGTCAACCGAGGGACCGAAAAGGCCTCGTGTGTGTTGCAGCCCAACACCCTTCCAAACTGGCCCAAAACCCACCAAAAACCCCTCCATCGTCTAGAGCGTTCGATCACGATCGCGTGGCCGCAAACCGCACCTCATTTGGAGTCTCCTAGCTCCTCCTACCTCTATTTATAGCCCCTCCTCCAAAAATTCCGGGTCAAAACACCCCCCTAAAAATTCCAGCCGGACCCGTCGCGCCGCTGCCCCGCACCAGTGGCAGGCTGCCATGTGGTGCCGCCGGCCGTCCCCGCGCCGACGCCTAGAGAGCCCATGGCGGGCCCTCCCCGGCCCATCTCCTCCCGCCGCCCGCGCCATCTTCTTCATCGCCCGCGGCGACCCAGCGCCCCGGCTCCTCCTCTTGCCGCCACGCTGCCTCTGTTGCTGGCCGCCCCTCGCCGTCTGCGCCGGCGTCTCCTCCTCCGCCCCGGCTTCCTCTTCCTCCGCCCCGGCTTCCTCGCAACTCCGGCGAGCTCCGTCCACTCCGGCGAACAAGAACCCCGACGAACCTCGGATTGCGTGCAAATCTCAGATCTAGAATTTTGGTTGACTTTTATCCCCCGAAACCCTAACTTTTAGCATGTTTCCGCATGCCATAACTCTGCATCCGTAGCTCCGATTCATGCATGTAGCATATCAAAATGTTCGTCTCGACAAGTACATCATTTCATCTCATTACATCATTTTCATTTGAGCTAATCTTGACGCCCGAAATGCTGTTGGAAGAGGGATATGTGAGGAATTTGTCAGATCTGTTTCAGCAAATGGCATTTTGTCATTTTTGCCATGATTAATGTGTGCATGCTATGATCCTGAGCTCTACTTGTGTTTTGTTAAATGCCATGCCATCTTTACAGGGCTGTATGCCATGTATTTTTGTGATCTTTGTGGTGACTAGCACAAGCTTGCAAAGTAGCGTAATCGTTGATGCTGATTTCAGGGACTTAGAATTTCTCCAAGTCCTTGTCCTGTTTTTGTTTTTATGCCATATGTTCATGTTGTTTCCTAGTGATCCGTGCCTCTTTTGAGGATGATCAGTAAGGATGTTTTGTTAATATTGTGGTGCTCTATCCATCCATATCTTTGTTTGCAATTATGGAGAACCCTAGCTTGAGTCAATCGAGCTCTAATTTTGCTATAAAATGATCCTGGCAGATTGTTGACATGTTTAGCGATTTTGCTGAGGATGTTGCTATGGATCCGTGCATGATATGTTATTGTTCTTGCCATGTCTAGCTCCTATGCTATGTCTTCTTGATGGGTGTATGCTTAGTTTGTCATGCCATGCTCTGTAGTGAGTGCATCGAGCTCGTAAACATGCCTACTCGTTAACTGTTTTGCATGCTCCAGTTTTTCACTAAGTCTGAATATGTTTGTGTTTTTGCTATGTTCACATGCTTGCAATTGTATTTTCTGATCCCTTTTGGCTCAAGGTAACTAAGGGACTTTTGTTAAGTGCTTTGAGTAGCTTCATGCCATGCCTTACTTTGCCATATTAAGTTCCTGTAGCATGTAATTTTTCATGCTCTAAAGTTTGCTTCCTGATGATAAATTCCAGACTTGTGTTAATTTCACTAAGTCTGAAACCTGTTATCATTTGCACTTTTGCCATGCATGTTTGAACCTATTAATGAATGAATTAGCCGTAGCTCAGTGTTCATCTTTTGTCAAGCATCATGAGTGGATCCCTGCCATGTATTTTATTGTCATGTTTGAGTGCTGTAGCATATTTATCTTGATGCATTTAATTGGTCACTTGCTGATTATCAAAGACCGGTGCCATATTTGTTTTGTTTGCCATTTCCAAACCGTGCATCCGATTCTGGTGATATTTATATCGATTTCAACCGAAATCACCTCACCTTTCTAGTGTCACTCTTGGATTTCCATGTTGAGGCCAGGTTCATTCATTCCTTTGCTAATCATGCCTATGCATCACATATCACATCCCGCATAGCATACCATGTTTGCATCATGTTGCTTGAGCATTGCACGTGGTTGATTGTGCTCCTTTTGCTTGTTGTTCTTGTTTGGGTAGAGCTGGGAGACGAGTTCGTGAACGAGGAGCCCGTTGAGTTCACTTACGAGGATCAAGGCAACTCCGAGTACTTTGCAGGCAAGATGACCATACCATTGAAATCACTTCTATCTTTGCTTGCTAGATGCTCGCTCTTTTGCTATGCCTATGCTATGATACCTACCACTTGCTTATCATGCCTCCCAAATTGCCATGTTAAACCTCTAACCCACCATGTCCTAGCAAACCGTTGTTTGGCTATGTTACCGCTTTGCTCAGCCCCTCTTATAGCGTTGCTAGTTGCAGGTGAAGATTGGAGATCGTTCCTTGTTGGAACATTATTTATTGTTGGGATATCACAATATTATCTTGTTTATCTTAATGCACCTATATACTTGGTAAAGGGTGGAAGGCTCGGCCTTTTGCCTAGTGTTTTGTTCCACTCTTGCTGCCCTAGTTTCCGTCATATCGGTGTTATGTTCCCGGATTTTGCGTTCCTTACACGGTTGGGTTATAATGGGAACCCCTTAACAGTTCACCTTGAATAAAACTCCTCCAGCAATGCCCAACCTTGGTTTTACCATTTGCCACCTAGCCTCTTTTTCCCTTGGGTTTCCGGAGCCCAAGGGTCATCTTTATTAAACCCCCCTGGGCCAGTGCTCCTCTGAGTGTTGGTCCGAACTGGGCAGCCTGCGGGGCCACCTCGGGGAAGCTCGAGGGTTGGTTTTACTCGTAGCTTGACCTATCTGACTGTGCCCTGAGAACGAGATATGTGCAGCTCCTATCGGGATTTGTCGGCACATTCGGGCGGTGTTGCTGGACCTGTTTTACCATTGTCGAGGATGTCTTGTAATCGGGATGCCGAGTCTGATCGGATTGTCTTGGGAGAAGGAATATCCTTCGTTGACCGTGAGATCTTGTGATGGGCTATGTTGGGACTCCCCTGCAGGGATTTGAACTTTTGAAAGCCGTGCCCGCGGTTATGGGCAGATGGGAATTTGTTAATGTCCGGTTGTAGATAACTTGAAACTTAACTTAATTAAAATGCTTCAACCGCGTGTGTAACCGTGACAGTCTCTTCTCGGCGGAGTCCGGGAAGTGAACACGGTGTTGGAGTAAGGCTTGACGTAGGTTGTTCTAGGATCACTTCTTGATCATAGTTGTTCGACCATGCTTTTGCCTTCTCTTCTCGCTCTCTTTTGCGAATAGGTTAGCCACCATATATGCTAGTCGCTTGCTGCAGCTCCACCTCATACCTTGGCCTTACCTATAAGCTTAAATAGTCTTGATCGCGAGGGTGTGAGATTGCTGAGTCCCCGTGACTCACAGTTTACTTCCAAAACCAGATGCAGGGACCGATGATACCATTCCAGATGACATGACCGAGCTCAAGTGGGAGTTCGACGAAGACTCTCGCCGTTACTACGTGTCTTTCCCAGATGATCAGTAGTGGTGCCCAGTTGGGGCGATCTGGGACTTTGTCGCATTTGGGGGTTGATCTTTATTTTGGTACCGTAGTCGGACCCTGAGTGTATTGGATGAATGTAATGCTATTTATGTATTTGTGTGACGTGGCGAGTGTAAGCCAACTATGTATCTTTTCCCCCTTTAATTATTTACATGGGTTGTTGTGAAGATTACCTCATTTGCGACATTGCTTTCAATGTGGTTATGCCTCTAAGTCGTGCTTCGACACCTAGGAGATATAGCCGCATCGAGGGCGTTACAAGTTGGTAATCAGAGCCTTCCCCGACCTTAGGAGCCCCCTGCTTGATCGAATTGTTGGCGTTGTTGAGTCTAGAAAAATGTTTTGAGTCATTTAGGAATTATATATATCGGAGAGTTAGGAATTCTTTTTACTCCTCAGTCCCTTCATCGCTCTGGTGAGGCATTCTGACGTAGAGTTTTGACTCTTCTCTTCTCAAATTTCACTAAAAAAATTTAGGATCACGCGGGTATCTTGGAATCGTTCCGATGGTTTTGTGACGAGAATATTGTTCTAGGTGCCTCCTGTCATTTAGGGGTTGTGGCAGTGTCCCAGGGAGTTGAGCTCCGAGGTGTTGTCGTCACAATTTTATCATTGAGATTCTGGAATACCTGAGTTTCGCCGACATCGAAAATCTCTTTTATGCAGTTGTTGGTGAGATAAACTCGACGCCACCCAGCACTGGGGCGGGAGTTCGGGAGTATAGCCATAACTTGTATAATGGATGCTTTTCGAAGGTTGAGGTAGATGATTTCCGAAGGTTTCTCGGTTATGTGTTGAAGGATGGATACAGCTGGATGTAGGATTTGCTAGATTTGGGTGAGATATTATGCTCCCCCTGTATCCCCAACACCTGATTGCATAACCGGAAAGGTTCGGGAGTTTCATAGGTGGGAATTCATGTAGCTCTAGTTCTTCTTCCGCGAATATTTGGATTGGGATTGGGTAATCCTCACCAAGTATTCGTTCTTGTCCATACCTTGTTGGTTTTATTCTTCTTCCTCAATTCTAAGTGGCTTCTCAATTTATGGAAATGTGACCATTTCAATTGGAATGCATTCGTTCATTTTGTTCGGATGTGAAGACTTTAAGTTGCAATTTCAAACCTTTTGATTCAGCTTCATATTTGCCTGTCAATATGCTAACGGTTGTCACCCTCTTCAGGATGGCTCCTGCTAAGGGCAACAATCAGAATCAGAATCAGGATCCGCCACCACCACCTCCACCTCCGGAGGCATGGCAAGCTGTGATGGCCACTACCAATGCAAACACGCAGCTGATCATGCAAATTCTTCAAGAGCGCAACCAAGGGAATCATGGCCATGGCAACAATCAGAATCAGTTTGCTACACTCAACCAGTTCCTCGCTAACCAGCCAAAGACCTTCAGCAATTGTGTTGAGGCAACAGGCGCTGATGATTGGCTCGTGGACATATGCAAGCATTTCGAGTGCAGTAACGTCAGGCCTGAGGACTTTGTCAAGCTCGCCTCCTTCCAACTCAAAGACCAAGCTGCAGAATGGTTTCAGCAATACAAAGATTCCAGAGGAGGCCGTGTGATCACCTGGGATGAATTCCGTCAAGACTTCAAAGCTCATCATATTCCTTAGAGTGTGGTTGAAAGCAAGCATGAGGAATTCCGCAACCTGAAGCAAGGCACTATGTCTGTTTACCAGTACAACATCATGTTTCAAAAGCTCGCCCGTTTTGCTAAGCAAGACGTCCCTGACGAGAAGAGCATGATATACCAGTTCAGGGGTGGTCTCAGAGAAGAACTCCAGCTAGCTCTCGTCCTCTTTGAGCCAAAGAAGTACGATGAGTTTTACAACATGGCAATGAAGCAAGAGATGCCCAACTGAAGTGCGATGCTTCCAAGAAGCGAGTCAGAGATGCAACTCCTTCTTCCTCAACTCAAGTGGCTAAGCAGCAAAAGTATTGGCTACCTCCTCCTCCGTTCCATCAGCCTTATCAGCAGAAGAGCAAAGGTGGCAATGGATCTTCCCACCCACCCAACCCTGGTTTTCATACCAAGACTTTGTCTCAAGCTCCAAGATCAAGTGCTCCGTATCACCGTCCGCTCTCGAAGGTCACGTGCAACAAGTGCCAACAGAAGGGTCACTATGCCAACAAAATGCTTCAATCAGAGGCGTCTTCCTCCTCCTCCTGTGAGATCTGCAAGTACAGCTGTGGTCAAGCATAACCCCAAGCACGCCAAGGTCAACTTGATGAACGCAGCTCAGGCAGAGGACTCGTCAGATGTCATCATGGGTAACCTTCCTGTTAACGATATTCCTGCAAAAGTACTTTTTGATACTGGTGCATCGCATTGTTTCATGCCAAAGCCATTTTTGCCAAGAACGAATTCGTTTCTTCTCATTTGGGCAAACAAATGGATATCGTTTCTCCTGGCAAACGTTTGAGTGCCAGTTTGGAGGTTCCCGATGTGACTATCACGTTGGGCGACTATAAGTTTCTTTCTTTCCCAATGGTCCTTGGTAACTCGGATATTGATCTTATTCTTGGAATGGATTGGCTTTGTAAGCACAAGGCTCAGCTTGATTGTGCCGCCAGGCAGATTCAATTGACTCATTCGTCTGAGGATGTAATTGTCTTTGCCGCTAATGACGATACCATCCGTCTGTTTTCTCTCAATGAGAAGGGTGAACTGGATGCCATCTCTCAAATTCCAGTCGTTTGAGAATATCAAGACGTCTTTCCAGAAGAGCTTCCAAGAATGCCTCCGCACCGGCCAGTGGAATTCCTCATCGATCTTGAGCCTAGCACGGAACCTGTTTGCTAACGTCCTTACAAGCTTGGACCTGAAGAGTTGAAGGAGCTGAAGAAGCAACTCGATATTCAAGAGCGAATGGGTCTCATCCAACCTAGTTCTTCTCCGTGGGGTTGTGGAGTTCTTTTTGTGAAGAAGAAGGATGGAACGGACTGACTCTGTGTTGACTACCGTCCATTGAACAAGAAGACTATAAAGAACAAGTACCCACTTCCCAACATCAACGAGCTGTTTGAACAACTCAAAGGTGCTCAAGTATTCTCCAAGCTTGATCTCTGTATGGGCTATCACCAGATTCGAATTCGTGAGCAAGATATCCCCAAGACAACATTTAGAACAAGCTATGGTTCATATGAATACACTTTCATGTCTTTTGGCCTTGTCAACGCTCCTCCGACATTCTCTCGCATGATGAATTTCATCTTCAACCCCTACACAAATGACTTCGTCTTGTTCTACCTCGATGACATTTTGGTCTTTTCCAAGAACAAGGAAGATCATGCCAAGCACTTGCGTTTGGTGCTGGATAAGCTCAGAGAACATCAGTTCTATGCCAAGTTTTCAAAGTGCGAGTTTTGGCTCGATGAGGTTCTCTACCTTGGGAATATCATCTCTGCCAAGGGCATAGCAGTGAATCCTGAGAAGGTGTCTGCAATTGTGAATTGGGAACCACCTCAGAACGTGAAGCAACTCTGTAGCTTCCTTGGTCTCGCAAGCTATTGTCAAAGGTTCATTGAGAACTTTTCAAAGATCACGAAGCCTCTTTCCAACCTTCTCTAGAAGCACGTGAAGTACGTTTGGTCTCCTGAATGTGACATTGCTTTCAACACCCTGAAAGAGAAATTAGTCACTGCTCCAGTTCTGACTCCTCCTGATGAATCCAAACCGTTCGAGGTCTTCTGTGATGCCTCTCTTCAAGGTCTTGGTGCAGTGCTGATGCAAGAGAAGAAAGTTGTGGCTTATACCTCTCGCCAATTGAAGCCCAATGAAAAGAACTACCCCACTCACGACCTCGAGTTGGCGGAAGTTGTGCATGCTCTTTTGACTTGGCGACATCTCTTATTGGGAAGAAAAGTGGACATCTTCACTGACCACAAGAGTCTCAAGTACATCTTCACTCAGCCTAATCTCAACCTTAGGCAGACTCGTTGGGTCGAAATGATTCAAGAGTATAATCCGAGTATCGAATATACTCCAGGCAAGGCCAATCTAATTGCTGACGCATTGAGCAGGAAGGCTTACTGCAACAGTTTGATTCTCAAGCCTTACCAACCCGAGCTTTGTGAAGCTTTCCGCAAACTCAATCTGCAAGTTGTTCCTCAAGGATTTCTCGCAAACTTCCAAGTCTCTCCTACTTTGGAAGATCAGATTCACGAGGCTCAACTTCTTGATGCTATGGTGAAGAAGGTGAAGATTGGGATTGCCAAGAGTCAACCCAAGTACAAATGCTATCGTCTTGATGACAAGGATACTCTATTCTTCGAGGATCGCATTGTTGTGCCTAAAGGTGACCTTCGTCAAGTCATTATGAACGAGGCTCACAATTCACTCCTCTCTATCCACCCTGGAAGTACAAAGATGTACCATGACCTCAAGCAGTCGTATTGGTGGACTCGAATGAAGCGCGAGATTTCTCAGTTCGTGAATGAATGTGATGTCTGCAGAAGAGTGAAGGCAGAACACCAACTACCAGCTGGTCTCCTCCAACCTTTTGCCATTCCAGAATGGAAGTTTGACCACATTGAGATGGACTTTGTGACGGGATTTCCAAAGTCTAAGCGTGGCAATGATGCTATATTCGTTGTCATCGACAAACTCACTAAAGTGGCTCATTTCCTTCCTATCAAAGAATCCATCACAGCAGCTCAATTGGCAGAGCTATATACTTCTCGGATTGTCTCTCTGCATGGCATTCCATAGTTGATTTCTTCAGATCGTGGCAGCATCTTCACCTCCAAGTTTTGGGATTCTTTTCAGAAGGCCATGGGCATCAACATCCGTTTCAGCACAGCTTTTCATCCCCAAACTAGCGGCCAAGTCGAGCGTGTCAATCAGATTCTTGAAGATATGCTCAGGGCTTGCGTTATCTCTTTCGGTATGAAGTGGGAAAATTTTCTTCAATATGACGAGTTTTCCTACAACAACAACTTTCAAGTGTAGGATCTAGAAGTAGATGTGTCTAGAGGGGGGTGATTAGACACATAATGCTCAAGTTGCAATTTTTCACCTTTTTCAGTTTAAGTGGAGTTTAGGCACAATTTCAACACACACAATACATATCAAGCAAGCATGCAAAGAGTATATGAGAAGCGGAATGTAAAGCATGCAACTTGCAAGAATGTAAAGGGAAGGGTTTGGAGAATTCAAACGCAATTGGAGACACGGATGTTTTTCCCGTGGTTCGGATAGGTGGTGCTATACTACATCCACGTTGATGGAGACTTCAACCCACGAAGGGTAACGGTTGCGCGAGTCCACACAGGGCTCCACCCAAGGGTAACGGTTGCGCGAGTCCACACAGGGCTCCACCCACGAAGGGTCCATGAAGAAGCAACCACCCACAAAGGGTCCACGAAGAAGCAACCTTGTCTATCCCACCATGGCCATCGCCCACACAGGACTTGCCTCACTAGAGGTAGATCTTCACGAAGTAGGCGATCTCCTTGCCCTTACAAACTCCTTGGTTCAACTCCACAATCTTGTCGGAGGCTCCCAAGTGACACATAGCCAATCTAGGAGACACCACTCTCCAAGAAGTAACAAATGGTGTGTAGGTAATGAACTCCTTGCTCTTGTGCTTCAAATGATAGTCTCCCCAACACTCAACTCTCTCTCATAGGATTTGGATTTGGTGGAAAGAAGATTTGAGTGGAAAGCAACTTGGGAAGGCTAGAGATCAAGATTCATATTGTAGGAATGGAATGTCTTGGTCTCAACACATGAGTAGGTGGTTCTCTCTCAGAACATATGAGTTGGAATGGTGTGTGTGTTCTGATGGCTCTTTCATCGAATGAGAAGGAGGTGGAGGGGTATATATAGCCTCCACACAAAATCCAACCGTTACACAGTTTTCCAATCTTGGTGGGACCGAATCAATAAACTCGGTCGGACCAAAAATGTAAACCTAGTGACCGTTAGAGATTTCGGTGGGACCGACTGGATCAACTCGGTGGGACCGTTGTGCTGGGGTTAGGGTAAATCCAAAACTCGGTTTGACCGATTACTCAAACTCGGTGGGACCGATTTGGGTAATAAGTGAAACTGAGATTTGGCCAAGCAAACTCGGTGGAACCGATTGCATATCTCGGTGGGACCGAGAATATTGCAATGGGTAACAGAGAGTTTGCAAGCCCATCTCGGTGAGACCGAGATCCCATCGGTGAGACCGAAATGATTAGGGTTTGGCAGTGGCTTATGACAAGTGGAACTCGGTGGCGCCGGATAGGAAGAATCGGTAGGACCGAGTTTGGCTTTGGGTTTAGGTCATATGTGGAAGTGGGAAAGTAGCTGAGGGTTTTGGAGCATATCACTAAGCACATGAAGCAAGAGGCTCATTAAGCAACACCTCATCCCTCCTTAATAGTATTGGCTTTTCCTAAAGACTCAATGTGATCTTGGATCACTAAAATGTAAAATGAGGAGTCTTGAGCTTGAAGCTTTAGCCAATCCTTTGTCCTTAGCATCTTGAAGGGGTTCCCACAACCTTTAGTCCATGCCACTCCATTGTTGAACTTGTCTGAAACATGCTAGATCGAAATGTTAGTCCAACAAGAGATATGTTGTCATCAATTATCAAAACCACCTAGGGAGCAGTTGTGCTTTCAATCTCCCCCTTTTTGGTAATTGATGGCAACATACATCAAAGCTTTAGATAAAGATATAAAGAACAGCAGGTAAAGCTTTGGAAGAACATGTAACAAGCATAGGCTCCCCCTACATGTATGCACTCATGTAAATATGAAATATAGAGACATGTGAGAGCATAACCATGACAGAGTAGGCAATGTGTTACATGCATCTTGGCCATATGCATCATAGCAAAAGATTATCAAGGAAAATACCTTCATGCTCATGAGTCCTTCTTGCAAACAGTATGTACATAAGCAAGAACTCCTCATACTCATGATTTTGATGCATATACTTACCTTGTGGTCTTGAGTTGGCTTAGGATGGAATGAACCTGCACAAACAAGGTTAGATAACACAGGTACGTCCACTAGCCAGAGCAAACAAAAGAAACCAAAAGAATACCAAGATTGGGATGACATGTAGAGAGTGAGTACAAGGTACCATATTGAATTCAACATGTCCCCAAGAATAAAGATATGCAATGAATTTGACTTATTTCTTTTCCTTAGGTGTCTTGCTCCCCCTGAATCTTACATGGGATATTGGGAGAAGATAGGAAACAGAAAATCGGAGCTGAGTAGAACTAAATTCAAATGAGTTCATATGAACATGTCTTTCCCCCAAAAAGACATGTGGCATCTCTCCTCTTGAGCATCAAGCATTTGGGATTGGGAAGCATTTGGGATTGGGATCCTTGAGTATTCTCTCCCCCTTGGAGATTTCTTTCTTCCCCTTAATATATGGGATCCTTGAGTATTCTCTCCCCCTTAGTACTTTCTCCTTTGTAGGTGATAAGCTTTTGATGTGATCTCTCTCTCTGATGATAAGCTTTGATGTGATCTCTCTCTCCCCCTTTGACATCAATTTCCAAGAAAGTTTTTCCTGGAATCCGTCGAATGGGTTTGGTCCTTGAGATTCAGTACAAAGCAGTGAATAAAACTGTGATGCTTGTAGAGGACAAGATTCATTGAGTGGAGCTGGATCAGAAGAAATATAGAATGTGTGGCAAACTGTTTTTCCTGTTTTGAAATCGGTGGCACCGAGTGGCATGTTTCGGTAGTACCGAAGGGATTCGGTTGGACCGAGAATAGCTATTCGGTGAAACCGAGTTCATCACAGAGAGAAACACTTGTCACCTCAGCTCACTAGTCAAGTAAGATCTCACAAAGATTTGCGATGAATTAGCTGAAAGATTTGCAAGGAATTTGATGCAGAAATATGCAGAACAAAAATCAAAAAGAAAAGAGTGAAAGTTTCTAGATGAAGTTTTTTTTTGATTGAAAAAGAAAGAAACAAATATGCAAGGACAAATGCAATAACTCAGAAAAGAACACAAGAGAACTTCATCTAGAATTGGGCGGTGACATAGTCACCTATGTTAGAGTATATTGACTTAGGAGTCAAGTGAGAACACTTGATCATAGGTCATACTCATCGTTTAAGCTCAAAATGGGGTTACCATTTTTCGTTTAAGCATCTTGATGTATTTACATCTTGTTGAGTTGCTTTGAATCATGTCTTGGAGTAAAGCTTCTCTAAGATGAAATAACATACCTTGGGGGGTGATGTGGTTCTTGCTCATGTAGTTGAACTTGTGTGAGTGCTCAAGGTTGATGTAGCTCATTGAGAGTTGGGAGCACCATTTGGAGTTTGAGTTCATCTACCTACATGGGTTAGTTCTTGCAAGGAAAAGCACTTGTGTATCCAGAAATGACAATCATGAAGCTTAATATAGAATTTGTCAAAGGATATGTTTGAATGGTTTTGTGCTTCCTTGTCTTCAACCACTATTGTGTAGAGTCTTGGTGATGTAGAGATCGCTCAGAATATGAGTGAGTCGCAATCTCATGGAATTAGATTCAACCAAGCACCTACATGGGTTAGACAACATGCAAGGTGCAAATATATCCAAGACATAAGATAGTTATCATAAGAGATATATCATGGATTAGTCATAAGCTCATGTCTTGCATGTATCCAATGGAGTTTCTACTCCAAGTTCGAAGCATCAATGATGTTCAATTCTCCTCTCAACCTGCAAAACACTTTCTCATCAAGTGGTTTAGTGAATATATCCGCTAATTGCTTATCGGTGCGAACATGCTTAAGACTGATGTCACCCTTAGCAACATGATCTCGAATGAAATGATGACGAACTTCAATATGCTTAGTTCGAGAATGTTGTACATGATTATGACCAATTTTGATAGCACTTTCATTGTCACAAAGCAGTGGAACATGTTTCACATAAATTCCATAATCTTTAAGAGTTTGGGTCATCCAAAGTAATTGAGCACAACATGAACCAGCGGCAATGTATTCCGCTTCGGCGGTGGATAAGGATACTGAGTTTTGTTTCTTGGAAGACCAAGACACAAGAGATCTGCCAAGAAATTGACAAGTACCCGAAGTGGACTTTCTATCAACCTTGTCTCCGGCATAATCCGAGTCGGAATAGCCAATGAGATCAAAAGAAGACCTCTTAGGATACCAAATGCCAAAATTTGGTGTATGGATTAAATATCTCACTATCCTTTTCACAGCCTTAAGATGAAAATCTTTAGGAGCAGCTTGATATCGTGCACACATGCACACACTTAGCATAATATCGGGACGTGAAGCACATAGGTATAACAATGAACCAATCATAGAGCGATAAACCTTTTGATCAACCGGTTCACCATCTTTAGTTAAATCATTATGTCCACTAGTAGGCATGGGTGTAGACATACCTTTGAATTCTTGCATATTGAACTTCTTGAATAAGTCCTTGGTGTACTTTGTTTGAGAGACAAATGTACCTTCCTTAGTTTGCTTGATTTGCAAACCGAGAAAGAATTTGAGTTCACTCATCATAGACATCTCAAACTTCTCTGACATTAGCTTTCCAAACTTTTCACTAAAGAGAGGGTTAGTTGAACCAAATATGATATCATCAACATAAATTTGGCATACAAATAGTTCTCCATTAACCCTCTTAGTAAAAAGAGTAGAATCAATTTTACCAATTTCAAAACCACTTGTAGTAAGGAACTTGGTCAAGCATTTATACCATGCTCTAGGAGCTTGTTTAAGACCATAAAGAGCTTTGTGAAGTTTGTAAACATGATTTGGTTTCTTAGGATTGATAAAGCCGGGAGGTTGTTTGACATAAACTTCCTCCTCTATTTCACCATTTAGAAAAGCACTTTTAATGTCCATTTGATACAAGGTGATATTATGGTGATTAGCATAGGCAAGTAAGATGCGAATGGACTCAAGTCTAGCAACGGGAGCATACGTCTCACCATAGTCCATACCTTCGACTTGTGTGTATCCTTGGGCGACGAGACGTGCTTTGTTGCGAACCACTTGTCCATCTTCATCTTGCTTGTTGCGAAACACCCATTTGGTACCAATGATGTTGTGGTTGTTGTCGGGCTTCTCAACCAATGTCCAAACTTGGTTTCTTTCAAAATTATGTAGCTCTTCATGCATAGCGTTTATCCAATCCGGATCTTCCAATGCTTCTTCAACCTTCATGGGTTCAATGCTAGAGATGAATGAATAGTTTTCACAAAAGTTAGCTAAACGAGTTTTTGAGCGAGTGATTCTCCCGGTTTGTATATCATTGAGGATTTGCTCGACGGGATGATCTTTGGCAATTCTTGCTCGAACTCGTGAGAGCTTTTGCTTGGGTCTTCGTTGACCATCTTCTTCATCTTGTTCTTCTTCTTGGCCTTCTTCATTGTTGACGTCGTCGTTCTCTTGTCGTGGTGGAGAAGGAGGTTTTTGATGTTCGTCTTGACGTATTTCCTCGTTTTCTTCATCTTGGTGTGTCCCACTTGTGGATGCTTCAGTGTCGATTCTTGGTTCACCTTGTCGTGAAGTAGAAGCTTCCACTTGGACAGATGAAGTACTCTCCTTCACCTCCGTTGGACGAATTTTGCCAATGGACAAGTCTTGAATTGCTTCTGAAGGGTCTTTGTCTCCTACATCAATTGGCAATTGCTCTACTTGCAAGCCATTAGATTCATCAAACTTCACATCTACCGTCTCTTCAACCTTTCGGGTGAAATTGTTGTAGACACGGTAAGTGTGAGAGTTTGAGCCATAACCAAGTAGAAAACCTTCATGAGATTTAGGAGCAAACTTTGAACGATGATGCTTATCAAGAATGTAGCACTTTGATCCGAATACTCGAAAGTATCCAACTTGAGGCTTGTTGCCGGTGAGGAGCTCGTATGCCATCTTGCCGAGTAGCTTGTGAAGATATAAGCGATTTGTTGCGTGACAAGCTGTCTCAACCGCTTCTGCCCAAAAGTGCTTTGGCGTCTTGTATTCATCAAGCATCGTTCTTGCCATTTCGATAAGCGTCCGGTTCTTCCTCTCAACAACTCCATTTTGTTGAGGTGTGTACGTAGCCGAGAACTCGTGTGAAATCCCTTCTTCGTCAAGAAAGGTGTCCACATTTGCGTTCTTGAACTCCGTTCTGTTGTCACTCCGAACCTTCTTGATCTTCACATCAAACTGATTTTGGGCCTTCCTAGCGAAGTTTCTGAAGATCTTCTGGACCTGCGACTTGTCATTAAGAAAGAACACCCACGTAAATCTTGAAAAGTCATCAACTATAACTAGACCAAAAGAATTTCCACCGAGACTCTTGTAGGTGTTGGGACCAAAAAGATCCATGTGAAGTAGCTCGAGTGGCCTCCTTGTGGTCATGATGTTCTTCACGGGATGTATTCCTCCAACCTGTTTACCTGCTTGACAAGCACTGCAAAGTCTATCCTTATCAAATATGACATCGTTAACTCCAAGGATATGATTTCCTTTAATAAGCTTGTCAAGGTTTCTCAAGCCAACGTGACCTAGTCGTCTATGCCACAACCAACCTTTTGAGGATTTAGCAACAAAGCAAGTTTTAGGTTGTGCCTTTTTAGAGAAATCGACAATGTAAAGATCTCCTCTACGCATACCCGTAAAGACCATTTTATGATTGTCTCGACGAAATACTTGGCAATCTACCTTAGTAAATAGGACATTCAAACCGAAATCAGCAAGTCTAGATACTGAAACTAAGTTGTAGCCCAGAGATTCAACGAGCATGACATTTTGAATGGAACTATCATGTGAGATGGCCACCTTACCAAGGCCAACCACTTTACCCTTTGAATTATCACCAAAGGTGACATATTTTCGAGGACCGTCATTTTCAGCAAGCTCACGAAACATCTCTTCATCTCCGGTCATATGATCAGTACATCCACTATCAAGAACCCATTCCTTTCGTCCTGATTCATATCCCCGAAGATTTGCCATAAGACCAAAATGTCTCATTGCATCATCAAGATCGAAGTCACTATCATCATCATCATCATCATCATCATCATAATATTTATGTTCATCATGATCTTGTGATTCATCATTTCCTAGAGAGGGTAATTCATCAGACAAATGATCATCAAAGTGGTCACTTTTATGAATTCTTATAGCTTTGAGTATGATATCATTAATGATTCCAACATCTCCTTTAGCATGCTTAAGATTGGCAAGTTCAAGAAGACATTTACCAAAACTAGGATCACTAGAGTTCATCTTACTCAAGGCAATAGATTTATGGAGAATTTCATCCAAAGTTTTCAAGGAATGATTGGGAAATCGTTCCTCAAGAAATTTCCATATAGTATAGGCACAATTTTGAGTAGGCAAACTAGAAATCAAATTTTTGGGCAATCCTCTAATGATGAGCTCAATAGTTCTAAGATTGCGAATCATGTCAATATCTTCATCTAGGGTAGGATGCAAGGGATCAATATGGGGTGCACAAGGGCTAGCAATATACTTGTTCAAATGATATTGATTGAAGATTACAAGCATCTCATTTTTCCACTCATGAAAATACTTTCCATCAAGAATAGGCACTCTATGTCTAAGACTCCCTAGAGTAGACACATCCATCTTCCTCCAATGGTGATTAAACCAAGGCAATGGAGACCAATGCTCTGATACCACTTGTAGGATCTAGAAGTAGATGTGTCTAGAGGTGGGTGATTAGACACATAATGCTCAAGTTGCAATTTTTAAGCTTTTTCAGTTTAAGTGGAGTTTAGGCACAATTTCAACACACACAATACATATCAAGCAAGCATGCAAAGAGTATATGAGCAGCGGAATGTAAAGCATGCAACTTGCAAGAATGTAAAGGGAAGGGTTTGGAGAATTCAAACGCAATTGGAGACATGGATGTTTTTCCCGTGGTTCGGCTAGGTGGTGCTATCCTACATCCACGTTGATGGAGACTTCAACCCATGAAGGGTAACGGTTGCGCGAGTCCACGCAGGGCTCCACCCAAGGGTAACGGTTGCGCGAGTCCACATAGGGCTCCACCCACGAAGGGTCCACGAAGAAGCAACCACCCACAAAGGGTCCACGAAGAAGCAACCTTGTCTATCCCACCATGGCCATCGCCCACACAGGACTTGCCTCACTAGCGGTAGATCTTCACGAAGTAGGCGATCTCCTTGCCCTTACAAACTCCTTGGTTCAACTCCACAATCTTGTCGGAGGCTCCCAAGTGACACCTAGCCAATCTAGGAGACACCACTCTCCAAGAAGTAACAAATGGTGTGTAGGTAATGAACTCCTTGCTCTTGTGCTTCAAATGATAGTCTCCCCAACACTCAACTCTCTCTCATAGGATTTGGATTTGGTGGAAAGAATATTTGAGTGGAAAGCAACTTGGGAAGGCTAGAGATCAAGATTCATATGGTAGGAATGGAATGTCTTGGTCTCAACACATGAGTAGGTGGTTCTCTCTCAGAACATATGAGTTGGAATGGTGTGTGTGTGTTCTGATGGCTCTCTCATCGAATGAGAAGGAGGTGGAGGGGTATATATAGCCTCCACACAAAATCCAACCGTTACACAGTTTTCCAATCTCGGTGGGACTGAATCAATAAACTCGGTCGGACCGAAAATGTAAACCTAGTGACCGTTAGAGATTTCGGTGGGACCGATTGGATCAACTCGGTGGGACCGATGTGCTGGGGTTAGGGTAAATCCAAAACTCGGTTTGACCGATTACTCAAACTCGGTGGGACCGATTTGGGTAATAAGTTAAACTGAGATTTGGCCAAGCAAACTCGGTGGAACCGATTGCATATCTCGGTGGGACCGAGAATATTGCAATGGGTAACAGAGAGTTTGCAAGCCCATCTCGGTGAGACCGAGATCCCATCGGTGAGACTGAAATGATTAGGGTTTGGCAGTGGCTTATGGCAAGTGGAACTCGGTGGCGCCGGATAGGAAGAATCGGTAGGACCGAGTTTGGCTTAGGGTTTAGGTCATATGTGGAAGTGGGAAAGTAGCTGAGGGTTTTGGAGCATATCACTAAGCACATGAAGCAAGAGGCTCATTAAGCAACACCTCATCCCTCCTTATTAGTATTGGCTTTTCCTAAAGACTCAATGTGATCTTGGATCACTAAAATGTAAAATGAGGAGTCTTGAGCTTGAAGCTTTAGCCAATCCTTTGTCCTTAGCATCTTGAAGGGGTTCCCACAACCTTTAGTCCATGCCACTCCATTGTTGAACTTGTCTGAAACATGCTAGATCAAAATGTTAGTCCAACAAGAGATATGTTGTCATCAATTATCAAAACCACCTAGGGAGCACTTGTGGTTTCATCAAGCGAGTTCGGGCAAGGCCCCATTTGAAATTCTCTATGGCAGGAAGTGTCGTACTCCTCTTAACTGGTCAGAGACTGGTGAATGTCAACTTCTTGGAAACGACTTGATCACAGAGGCAGAAGAGATGTGCAAAGTCATTCGTGATAATCTCAAAGCAGCGCAATCGCGCCAGAAGAGCTACTATGATAGTAAGCATCGTGATTTGGCTTTCGAGATTGGAGACCATGTTTACCTCCGCATCTCTCCAATGAAAGGTACTTGTCGCTTTGGTATCAAAGGGAAGCTTGCCCCTAGATACGTGGTCCTTTCAAGATCGTCATCAAGAGAGGCGATCTCGCCTATCAACTCGAGCTTCCCTCCAACTTTGCAAACATGCATGACGTGTTCCATGTCTCTCAGCTCCGCAAGTCCTTCAAGACCCCTGATTGCACCGTCAACTTCGAAGACATTGATATCCAAGAAGACCTTTCTTATCATGAGCACCCCGTTGCTATCCTGGAAGAAACTAGCGCAAGACTCGCAACAAGTCAATCAAATTCCTCAAAGTCAAGTGGTCACATCATTTCGACCGTGAAGCCACCTGGGAACGCGAGGATCACCTCCGTTCTGAGTACCCGAAGTTTTTCCAGTCCTAGATCTCGGGACGAGATCCTTTCGTAGTGGTGGAGTGTTATAACACCCCGGATGTAATTTACCTTATCTGTATCCAAACTCTTGCCGTTTCCGGCACTAAGTTATTTTTATTTTCTCCGTTGTCGGGTTTTGTCTCTGTATGTTGTTGTCTTTGTCATGCATCTCATATCATGTCATCATGTGCATTGCATTTGCGTACGTGTTTGTCTCATGCATCCGAGCATTTTCCCCGTTGTCTGTTTTACATTCCGGCGCTCCTATGTCCCCCGGTGGTCCTTTCTACCTCTTTTCGTGTGTGGGTGTTAAACATTTCCGGATTGGACCGAGACTTGCCATGCGGCCTTGGTTTACTACCGGTAGACCGCCTATCAAGTTTCGTGCCATTTGGACTTCGTTTGATACTCCAACGGTCAACTGAGGGACCAAAAAGGCCTCGTGTGTGTTGAAGCCCAACACCCTTCCAAACTGGCCCAAAACCCACCAAAAAACCCTCCATCGTCTAGAGCGTTCGATCATGATCGCGTGGCCACAAACCGCACCTCATTTGGAGTCTCCAAGCTCCTCCAACCTCTATTTATAGCCCCTCCTCCAAAAATTCCGGGTCAAAACACCCCCCTAAAACCCTAGATCCGCTCGCGCCGCCGCCGGACGTGTCCGTCTCCAGCCGGACACGTTGCGCCGCCGCCCCGCACCAGTGGCAAGCTGCCACGTGGCGCCGCCAGCCGTCCCTGCGCTGAGGCCCGGAGAGCCCACGGCGGGCCCTCCCCGGCCCATCTCCTCCCGACGCCCGCGCCATCTTCTTCATCGCCCACCGCCTCCTCTCGACGCCCCACCACCTCTGTTGCTGGCCGCCGCGAGCGACCTCGCCGCCGGCCACCGCAGCGCTCCGGCCGAGTGCCGCCCCTCGCCGTCCGCGCCGGCGTCGCCTCCTCCGCCCCGGCTTCCTCGCAACTCCGGCGAGCTCCGTCCACTCCGGCGAACAGGAACCCTGACGAACCTCGGATTGCGTGCAAATCTTAGATCTAGAATTACAGTTGACTTTTATCCCCCGAAACCCTAACTTTTAGCATTTTTCTGCATGCCATAACTATGCATACGTAGCTCCGATTCGTGCGTGTAGCATATCAAAAGGTTCGTCTCGATGAGTACATCATTTCATCTCATTGCATCATTTTCATTTGAGCTCATATTGATGCCCGAAATGCTATTGGAAGAGGGCTATGTGAGGAATTTGTCAGATCTGTTTCAGCAAATGGCATTTTGTCATTTTTGCCATGATTAATGTGTGCATGCTATGATCCTGAGCTCTACTTGTGTTTTGTTAAATGCCATGCCATCTTTACAGGGGTGTATGCCATGTATTTATGTGATCTTCGTGGTGAGTAGCACAAGCTTGCAAAGTAGCGTAGTCGTTGATCCTGATTTCGGGGACTTTGAATTTCTCCAAGTCCTTGTCCAGTTTTTGTTTTTATGCCATATGTTCATGTTGTTTCCTAGTGATCCGTGCCTCTTTTGAGGATGATCAATAAGGATGTTTTGTTAATATTGTAGTGCTCTATCCATCCATGTCATTGTTTGCAATCCCTAGCTTGAGTCAATCGAGCTCTACTTTTGCTATAAAATGATCCTGGCAGATTGTTGACATGTTTAGCGATTTTGCTGAGGATGTTGCTATGGATCCGTGCATGCTATGTTATTGTTCTTGCTATGTCTAGCTCCTATGCTATGTATTCTTGATGGGTGTATGCTTAGTTCGTCATGCCATGCTCTGTAGTGAGTGCATCGAGCTCGTAAACCTGCCTACTCGTTAACTGTTTTGCATGCTCCAGTTTTTCACTAAGTCTGAATCTGTTTGTGTTTTTGCTATGTTCACATGCTTGCAATTGTATTTTCTGATCCCTTTTGGCTCAAGGTCACTAAGGGACTTTTGTTAAGTGCTTTAACTAGATTCATGCCATGCCTTGCTTTTCCATGTTAAGTTCCTGTAGCATGTAGTTTTCATGCTCTAAAATTGCTTCCTGGTGATAAATTTCAGACTTGTGTTAATTTCACCAAGTCTGAAACCTGTTATCATTTGCACTTTTGCCATGCTTGTTTGAACCTGTTAATGGATGAATTAGCAGTAGCTCAGTGTTCATCTTTTGTCAAGCATCATGAGTGGATCCCTGCCATGTATTTTGTTATCATGTTTGATTGTTGTAGCATATTTATCTTGATGCATTTAGTTGGTCACTTGTTGATTATCACAGACCGGTGCCATATTTGTTTTGCGTGCCATTTCCAAACCGTGCATCCGATTCCGGTGATCTTTATATCGATTTCAGCCGAAATCACCTCACCTTTCTAGTGGCACTCTTGGATTTCCAGGTTGAGGCCAGGTTCATTCATTCCTTTGCTAATAATGCCTATGCTTCACATATCGCATCCCGCAAAGCATACCATGTTTGCATCATGTTGCTTGAGCATTGCACGTGGTTGATTGTGCTCCTTTTGCTTGTTGTTCTTGTTTGGGTAGAGCCGGTAGATGAGTTCGTGAACGAGGAGCCTGTTGATTTCGCTTACGAGGATCAAGGCAACTCCGAGTACTTTGCAGGCAAGATGACCATACCCTCGAAATCACTTCTATCTTTGCTTGCTAGATGCTCGGTCTTTTGCTATGCCTATGCTACGATACCTATCACTTGCTTATCATGCCTCCCAAATTGCCATGTCAAACCTCTAACCCACCATGTCCTAGCAAACCGTTGTTTGGCTATATTACCGCTTTGCTCAGCCCCTCTTATAGCATTGCTAGTTGTAGGTGAAGATTGGAGATCGTTCCTTGTTGGAACATTGTTTATTGTTGTGATATCACAATATTATCTTGTTTATCTTAATGCACCTATATACTTGGTAAAGGGTGGAAGGCTCGGCCTTTTTCCTAGTGTTTTGTTCCACTCTTGCCGCCCTAGTTCCTGTCATAGCGGTGTTATGTTCCCGTATTTTGCGTTCCTTACACGGTTGGGTTATAATGGGAACCCCTTGACAGTTCGCCTTGAATAAAACTCCTCCAGCAATGCCCAACCTTGGTTTTACCATTTGCCACCTAGCCTCTTTTTCCCTTGGGTTTCCGGAGCCCAAGGGTCATATTTATTAAACCCCCCTGGGCCAGTGCTCCTCTGAGTGTTGGTCCGAACTGGGAAGCCTGCGGTGCCACCTCGGGGAAACTCGAGGGTTGGTTTTACTCGTAGCTTGACCTATCTGAGTGTGCCCTGAGAACGAGATATGTGCAGCTCCTGTCGGGATTTGTCGGCACATTCGGGCGGTGTTGCTGGACTTGTTTTACCATTGTCGAGGATGTCTTGTAACCAGGATGCCGAGTCTGATCGGATTGTCTTGGGAGAAGGAATATCCTTCGTTGACCGTGAGAGCTTGTGATGGGCTAAGTTGGGACTCCCCTGCAGGGATTTGAACTTTCGAAAGTCGTGCCCGCGGTTATGGGCAGATGGGAATTTGTTAATGTCCGGTTATAGATAACTTGAAACTTAACTTAATTAAAATGCTTCAACCGCATGTGTAACCGTGACGGTCTCTTCTCGGCGGAGTCCGGGAAGTGAACACGATGTTGGAGTAATGCTTGACGTAGGTTGTTCTAGGATCACTTCTTGATCATAGTTGTTCGACCGTGCTTTTGCCTTCTCTTCTCGCTCTCTTTTACGAATAGGTTAGCCACCATATATGCTAGTCGCTTGCTGCAGCTCCACCTCATACCTTGGCCTTACCTATAAGCTTAAATAGTCTTGATCGCGAGGGTGTGAGATTGCTGAGTCCCCGTGACTCACAGTTTACTTCCAAAAGCAGGTGCAGGGACCGATGATACCATTCCAGATGACATGACCGAGCTCAAGTGGGAGTTCGACAAAGACTCTCGCCGTTACTATGTGTCTTTCCCAGATTATCAGTAGTGGTGCCCAGTTGGGGCGATCGGGGACTTTGTCGCATTTGGGGGTTGATCTTTATTTTGGTCCCGTAGTCGGACCCTGAGTGTATTGGATGAATGTAATGCTATTTATGTATTTGTGTGACGTGGCGAGTGTAAGCCAACTATGTATCTTTTCCCCCTTTAATTATTTACATGGGTTGTTGTGAAGATTACCTCATTTGCGACATTGCTTTCAATGCAGTTATGCCTCTAAGTTGTGCTTCGACACGTAGGAGATATAGCCGCATTGAGGGCGTTACACCTTCGCGGAGCGGATGCCCTCCTTCGACGAGTGGGGGCTGCGCCCAGCTGGACTCATGGGTCCCCGCGAGCATCCCATCGTCGTGGTTCCTTTCCTTGACGCTGGCGCCGAGCTCGCCCCAAGTGTTGGTGCAGGGGGCGTACACCGCTAGGGGGCCGATAGTGAAGGTGCTGAGATGCCGATGCCGCACAGGGCTCCCGAGGCATCGACCTCGGGGCCTCGTGACTCTCGCCCTGGGCGATGGTTCAAGGGGCAACGTAGCCTGCGTCTCCCACGGCCGGGGCTCCTGAGGCCTCGAGAAGTCACTGCGAGGCAGAGCCAGCTAGCTCTCCTCAGCCTGGCGCTTCTGAGGCTGCCCCTCTGAGCACTTCTCCAGCCGCGCCTCGTGTCGGCCTCCATGTCGAGCACTTCGCCCGGCTGTGCATGGACTTTGCAGAACTCCGCAAGAGAAAGGGGTCCCCGAGCTGCGGCAGCGGCCCCTTCGGGCCGTTGAAACGGAGGAAGTATATCGCTGTTGATGAGTAAGTACCTTATCTTGGTGATCTCCTATGTGCCGCTTTCCTTCCTGGCGATTGTCTCCTCAGGACCCCTTCTGCCAAGGCCGTGAAATCTCCTGAGAAGCAGCTCCCTCTTGTCCCGCTGCACCCACCAAACTCGAGCGCTGCAGGCTCGTGCGCCGCCCATGGCGTGGGGTCAACCGTGGGAGTTGGCCCGTCATTAGGACGTCTTGAGCTTGCGCCTTCGCCGTCCTTTCTTCGCGGCATTGCTTGGAGCGCAGCAAGCGTGCCAAGGGCTCCTCCCCTGGTCATGGTCGGCGGCTGGCTGGCTTCGGTCCTGGGGTCCTCTCCAAGCAGCAGGCTCCGTTTAGTTCGGGCCCCTCGCGAGACCCAGCTGGCGCCTGGGGCAGCGCCAGCCCCCAGCCCCTGCTGAGAGGGGGCGCTTCGCGTCAGGCATCACCCACAGCCCTCGTAGCAGAGGGCGAGATGGGTCGTGCGCTCGAGTTCGAGCACGGGCGGAGCATTGTTACTCATGAGCTATTCCAGGAGGCGATGGGCGCGATGAACCAACTCGGTGAAGAACTTGTGGGTGTCGATGCACGCCTTGAGGCCGAGGGTCTTCGGTTGGCGGAGGAGTGGCACAAGCTGAAGGTGGCCATTAACCTCGGGCGCCACCAGCGCGAGCTGGATAATAGGAAGGCTGAGGCTTCCCTTGCAGCCCCCCATGAGGCCTTCTCCCGAGCTCTGGAAGTCGTGAGGCCGCGGAGAAATGCGTGTGGGAGCTCCAAGCCTGGAGCGCTGTCTTGGATCAGCAGGTGGAGGCGCGCAGGGCTGCCCTTGCGTCGTTGAGGGGGTCGCCCGCCAAGGAGGAAGAGATCCAAAAGTGCGAGGAGGTGCTGGAGCTGGAAGCCATGGAGCACAGCCTTGAACTCGAACGGCTGGAGATGAGGGAGTGCCAGGTTGCTCAGGCGGAGGACGGCATTGGCACGCGCGAGGTCAGGGCCCAGGAGGAGGTCGACCGCCGGGTGGCCGAGGCTCCTGCGGATCTCGAGAGCAGGCACAACCTGAAGCTAAAGCTCGTGGAAGCCGGGGCCGCTGGTAGGACTGCTGCCCTCGAGTCCAGGTTGGTCGAGGTGGAGCGGCGTGAGCAGGCCACCGCATCAGCCCTGGCCTCGGCGCAGGCCGAGCTAGCTTCCCCCCGCACCGAGATGCCCTCTCTTCGGTAGCGGGTCACCGACGCCGAGTTGATCATGGGGAAAAACAAGGACAAAGTGCTTGAGCGGCAAATGTTGGAGCGTGTGCACGCCCCCATGCCCGAGGACCTCAGGAATAGAGCCAACACTGCCCTGGGCCATATCTGCGATGAGAATGTTCCTCATTCCCATGCAAATGACTATGCCAGCCACCTCCGCTTCTTTGGGGATGTGGTGACGCGCCTGCAGAACCATTCCGAGAGGGCTCACCAACTTGTTGAGGAGAGGAGTCGCAGTCTGCTCGGGCGCGTGTTCTCCCGTGTCTTCAGCCACCTCCGGAACATCGACCCCAACTTCGATTTTGACGTTGCCATTGCTCCCGTACAGGAAGCCATCCGGGGCGACCTGGCGCGATGGGTTGAAGACAATGTGGATGCGCTGGTCAGGGCCTTCGCTTCTGACGACGACGGGGTAGTGGTTGTGGCGTACGAAGGCGACGTGGTTGACGACGGCGACGGCGACGCCGGTGAAGGTGGAGGCGACGCCAACGATGGCGACAGCGATGCCAGCGGTGCGTCTAAAGATGACATGGGGGACGCGGCGAGTGACATATCCGGCTGATCCCTCGTTCCCCTGCCGTTTACCCTATAAAAATTTGGGCGTGGCCCCAGAAGATTGTAAGAGAATTTTGAGAGGGGGAGCCCCTCATGTAAACAAATTGCAGCTTTTATCTGTTGGCGTTCTGGGAATGGGGGTTCCCAGACTTGCCTGCCTGCGGCCCGCGGCGTGGCTAAGCCAGCAGGCCGTATGGCCCATCTTCACCAACAAAGCACCCAAGACCCTCGCGAGGGGCCAAGCCTCGCGAGGCGGACGACGCAAGACCTCCTCCGGAGTGGCCTAGCTAGGCAGGCTCACGAGGAGTGGAGATATCAAGGCGTGGCGAACCTCACGAGGCTCTTGTGACGTGAGCCGTGACGATCGACAGCTGGCGGGCGGCAGGCGGGCGCCAGCGTGCACAACGTCCTTGTTTCCTCTTTGGTGCAAAGGGGGCAAGCGCAGCCGCGGAGTACCGAGGCCTCAGGCAAAGGTTGCAATTTTGGTGCAACAAGACCAAGACCATGGACTGCAAGACGGAGGTCATCGTGGAGCCCAGAACAGCGTCACCACCAGAACTTTGTGCAGGCGAAGACTACTTTTGTCAGGATAGCTTGTACTAGCCGCCCCCCTTCAAATTAGCCCGCCATTGTTGGCTCCCTTCCTGCTCGATATTTGGGAAGAGGACCAGGGCCTCTATAAATAGGACTAGCCACCACAGTGGAGAGGACGATCTCATCTTAGCTTGAGAGAGAACACCCCCCCTCCCACACACACACAAGCTCACCGAGCTCAAGAACGCCTCAACCTCAGGAGGTCGTTCTTCCCTTGTATCTTTCATCATCAGCCCAAGACGCAATCCACCACCACACTGGAGTAGGGTATTACACCACAACGGTGGCCCGAACCAGTATAAACCCTGTGTCCTTCTGTGTTGTGAGTTCGTTGAGTTCGTCCACGAGATCCTAGCAAGCTAGAGCATAGATCAGTTGAAGGGAAAGACTTCGCACGCACCCCAGTGTTCGAACCTTAAGGGTTTGCCGGGACCCCATACCCCGACATTTGGCACGCCAGGCAGGGGTGCGCCGGAGCTTTTCTCCATCAACCAGTGCCTCGTACCGCCGCACCGCGCTCCCATGGCAGGTACCTCGCCACTGACCTCCTCGGCCGGCGCCAGCAGCATGGAGTCTAGGTACAGAGCCCTGGCCCCCACTCTCCGACGGGTGCAGTGGCCGGTCAAGTTTAGGCCGGAGATGCCGTCGCGTTACGATGGCACTTGATCTATGTTTTGGTGATCAACTTGCGAGTTCCGTGCCCTCGTGAACTTATGCATAGGGGTTGGCACACGTTTTCGTCTTGACTCTCTGGTAGAAACCTTGGGGCACTCTTTGAAGTTCTCTGTGTTGGTTGAATAGATGAATCTGAGATTGTGTGATGCATATTGTATAATCATACCCACGGATACTTGAGGTGACATTGGAGTATCTAGGTGACATTAGGGTTTTGGTTGATTTGTATCTTAAGGTGTTATTCTAGTATGAACTCTATGATAGATTGAATGGAAAGAATAGCTTCGTGTTATTTTACTACGGACTCTTGAATAGATCGATCAGAAAGGATAACTTTGAGGTGGTTTCATACCCTACCATAATCTCTTTGTTCGTTCTCTGCTATTAGTGACTTTGGAGTGACTCTTTGTTGCATGTTGAGGGATATTCATATGATCCAATTATGTTATTATTATTGAGAGAACTTGCACTAGTGAAAGTATGAACCCTAGGCCTTGTTTCAACGCATTGCAATACCATTTGTGCTCACTTTTATCATTAGTTACCTTGCTGTTTTTATATTTTCAGATTACAAAAACCATTAACTACTATCCATATTGCACTTGTATCACCATCTCTTCGCCGAACTAGTGCACCTATACAATTTACCATTGTATTGGGTGTGTTGGGCACATAAGAGACTATGTGTTATTTGGTTGCAGGGTTGCTTGAGAGAGACCATCTTCATCCGACACCTCCTACGGATTGATAAACCTTAGGTCATCCACTTGAGGGAAATTTGCTACTGTCCAACAAACCTTTGCAGTTGGAGGCCCAACGACGTCTACAAGAAGAAGGTTGTGTAGGAGACATCAAGCTCTTTTCTGGCGCCATTGCCGGGGAGGTTAGCGCTTGAAGGTTTATCTTTAGATCTTGAAATAAAATCTTTTTTGTTTCTTGTTTTATCACTAGTTTAGTCTATAAAAGAAAACTACCAAAAATGGAATTAAGGATGCCTCATATGCTTCATCTTTTTAATGTCTTTCGTGAGAATAAGGATTCCGATAATTGTGCTCAAGTGCTAGAAGAAGAATGCATTAGAATGTTTGGCACTAAATATTTTAATGATGAGCATGATTGCAATGTTGTTAGTATGAATTCCTTGAATATCCATGATGCTAATGATATGCAAAGCCACAAGCTTGGGGAAGCTATGTTTGATGAAGATGATATTTTTTGTCCCCCAAGTTTTGATGAGCAAATTTACTATGATGATAGCATGCCTCCTATTTATGATGATTATATTGATAAAAGTGGATTTGGAGAGCTCATGACTTTATTTAGTAATGATTCCACTATTTCGGAAGAGGTTCAAATTGATTATGAGAACAAAGTTGCTATCTATGATGATTATTGTGATGACTTATATGCTATTAAGAATAATGATATCCATGAAACTTGTCATCATGATTTTAACTTTCAATTGGATTATGCCTCACATGATAATTATTTTGTTGAGTTTGCTCCCACCAGTATTCCGAATGAGAAGAATTTTGCTTATGTGGAGAGTAGTAAATTTTCTATGCTTGTAGATCATGAAAAGAATGCTTTATGTGCTGTTTATATTGTTGAATTCATTCATTATGCTACTGAAAATTATTATGAGGGAGGAATAGATGCTTGTAGGAATTGCAATAATATCAAGTTTCCTCTCTATGTGCTTAAAGTTTTGAAGTTATGCTTGTTTTGCCTTCCTATGCTAGTTAATTATTGTTCCCATAAGTTGTTTGCTCACAAAATCCCTATGCATAGGAAGTGGGTTAGAATTAAATGTTCTAGTCATATTCTTCATGATGCTCTCTTTATGTTTCAATTCTTATCTTTTATGCGAGCATCATTGAAATCATCATGCCTAGCTAGGGGCGTTAAACGATAGTGCTTATTGGGTGGCAACCCAATTTTATTTTAGTTCCTTGCTTTTTATTCCTTTTTATTAATAAATAATTCATCTAGCCTCTGTTATTATTTAGTTTTTATGTTTTAATTAGTGTTTGTGCCAAGTAGAACCGTTGGGAAGACTTGGGGAAAGTCTTGTTGATCTTGCTATAAAAAAACAGAAACTTTAGCGCTCACGAGAATTGCTGCCATTTTTTATTGGAGAGTGATATTTAGTTAATTCTTTTTGAATATGATTAATAGCTAAATTCCTCACGTTCAGCAATTTATTTTAGAGTTTTTGGGGTTCCATAAGTTTGTGTTAGTTACAGATTACTACAGACTGTTCTATTTTTGACAGATTCTGTTTTTCGTGTGTTATTTGCTTATTTTGATGAATCTATGGAGAAGTTGGAATATAGTAGGTTTAACACCAATATAAATAAAGAATTAGTTAATTACAGTACTTTGAAGTGGTGTTTTGTTTTCTTTCGCTAACGGGGCTTACGAGTTTTCTGTTAAGTTTTGTGTTGTGAAGTTTTCAAGTTTTGGGTAAAGATTCGTTGGACTATGGAATAAGGAGCGGCAAGAGCCTAAGCTTGGAGATGCCCAAGGCACCCTGAGGTAATATTCAAGGACAACCAAGAGCCTAAGCTTGGGGATGCCCCGGAAGGCATCCCCTCTTTCGTCTTTGTTCATTGGTAACTTTACTTGGAGCTATATTTTTATTTACCACATGATATGTGTTTTGCTTGGAGCGTCATTTTTTTTTGCTTGCTGTTTGAATTAAATACCAAGATCTGAAATTTTTAAATGTTATAGAGTCTTCACATAGTTGCATAATTATTCAACTACTCATTGATCTTCATTTATATCTTTTTAGAGCATGGCGGTGTTTTTATTTTATAGAAATTGTTGAACTCTCATGCTTCACTTACATTATTTTGAGACTCCTAAACAACATGGTAATTTTCTTTGGTTATGCATCCATTCCTAATATGATGGGCATCCAAGAGGGATATAATAAAAACTTTCATATAAAGTGCATTGAATACTATGAGAAGTTTGATGCTTGATAATTGTTTTGAGATATGAAGATGGTGATATTAGAGTCATGCTAGTTGAGTAGTTATGAATTTGAGAGATACTTGTGTTCAAGTTTGTGATTCCCATAGCATGCACGTATGGTGAACCGTTATGTGATGAAGTCGGAGCATGATTTATTTATTGATTGTCTTCCTTATGAGTGGCGGTCGGGGATGACCGATTATTTTCCTACCAATCTATCCCCCTAGGAGCATGCACGTAATACTTTGTTTCGATAACTAATAGATTTTTGCAATAAGTATGTGAGTTCTTTATGACTAATGTTGAGTCCATGGATTATACGCACTCTCACCCTTCCACCATTGCTAGCCTCTCTAGTATCGCGCAACTTTCGGCGGTACCATAAACCCACCATTTACCTTCCTCAAAACAGCCACCATACCTACCTATTATGGCATTTCCATAGCCATTCCGAGATATATTGCCATGCAACTTTCCACCGTTCCGTTTATTATGACACGCTCCATCATTGTCATATTACTTTGCATGATCATGTAGTTGACATCATATTTGTGGCAAAGCCACCATTCATAATTCTTTCAGACATGTCACTCATGAGTCATTGCACATCCCGGTACACTGCCAGAGGCATTCATATAGAGTCATATTTTGTTCTAAGTATCGAGTTGTAATTCTTGAGTTGTAAGTAAATAAAAGTGTGATGATCATCATTATTAGAGCATTGCCCCAGTGAGGAAAGGATGATGGAGACTATGATTCCCCCACAAGTCGGGATGAGACTCTGGACGAAAAATAAAAAAAAGAGAAAAAAGATGCCAAAAAAAGAGAAGGCCCCAAAAAACAAAAAACTGAGAGAAAAAGAGAGAAGGGGCAATGCTACTATCCTTTTACCACACTTGTGCTTCAAAGTAGCACCATGATCTTCATGATAGAGAGTCTCCTATGATATCACTTTCATATACTAGTGGGAATTTTTCATTATAGAACTTGGCTTGTATATTCCAATGATGCACTTCCTCAAAATACCCTAGGTCTTTGTGAGCAAGCGAGTTGGATGCACACCCACTAGTTTCTTTTGTTGAGCTTTCATACACTTATAGCTCTAGTGCATCCGTTGCGTGGCAATCCCTACTCACTCACATTGATATCTTGATGGGCATCTCTATAGCCCGTTGATACGCCTAGTTGATGTGAGACTATCTTCTCCTTTTTGTCTTCTCCACAACCACCATTCTATTCCACCTATAGTGATATGTCCATGGCTCACGCTCATGTATTGCACGAAGATTGAAAAAGTTTGAGAACATCAAAAGTATGAAACAATTGCTTGGCTTGTCATCGGAGTTGTGCATGATTTAAATACGTTGTGTGGTGAAGATGGAGCATAGCCAGACTATATGATTTTGTAGGGATAGCTTTCTTTGGCCATGTTATTTTGAGAAGACATGATTGCTTAGTTAGTATGCTTGAAGTATTATTATTTTTATGTCATATTAAACTTTTGTCTTGAATCTTATGGATATGAACATTCATGCCGAAATTAAGAGAATTACTTAGAGAAATATGTTAGGTAGCATTCCACATCAAAAATTCTGTTTTTATCATTTACCTACTCGAGGACGAGCAGGAATTAAGCTTGGGGATGCTGATACGTCTCCAACGTATCTATAATTTTTGATTGTTCCATGCTATCATATTATCTGTTTTGGATGTTTATGGGCTTTATTATGCACTTTTATATTATTTTTGGGACTAACCTATTAAGCTAGAGCACAGTGCCAGTTTTTGTTTTTTCTTGTTTTAGAGTATCACAGAGAAGGAAAATCAAACGGAGTCCAATTGACCTGAAACTTCACGGAACTTATTTTTGGAACGGAAGCAATCCAGAAGACTTGGTGTGTACGTAAGGGAAGCAACGAGGAAGGCACGAGGCAGGGGGCGCGCCCTCCACCCTCGTGGGCCCCTCGTGACCCCCTCGTGGCCCCCCTGACATATTTCTTCCTCCTATATATATATACCAAGATACCCTAAAACCATCGGGGAGCAGAATAGATCGGGAGTTCCGCCGCCAGAAGCCTCAGTAGCCACCGAAAACCAATCTAGACCCGTTCTGGCACCCTGCTGGAGGGGGAACCCCTCACCGGTGGCCATCTTCATCATCCCGGCGCTCTCCATGACAAGGAGGGAGTAGTTATCCCTCGGGGCTGAGGTTATGTACTAGTAGCTATGTGTTTGATCTCTCTCTCTCTCGTGTTCTTGAGGTGGTACGATCTTGATGTATCGCGAGCTTTGCTATTATAGTTGGATCTTATGATGTTTCTCCCCCTCTACTCTCTTGTGATGAATTGAGTTTTCCCTTTGAAGTTATCTTATCGGATTGAGTCTTTAAGGATTTGAGAACACTTTATGTATGTCTTGCATGTGCTTATCTGTGGTGACAATGGGATATCACGTGATCCACTTCATGTATGTTTTGGTGATCAACTTGCGAGTTCCGTGCCCTCGTGAACTTATGCATAGGGGTTGGCACACATTTTCATCTTGACTCTCCGGTAGAAACTTTGGGGCACTCATTGAAGTTCTCTGTGTTGGTTGAATAGATGAATCTGAGATTGTGTGATGCATATCGTATAATCATACCCACGGATACTTGAGGTGACATTGGAGTATCTAGGTGACATTAGGGTTTTGGTTGATTTGTGTCTTAAGGTGTTATTCTAGTACGAACTCTACGGTAGATTGAATGGAAAGAATAGCTTTGTGTTATTTTACTACGGACTCTTGAATAGATTGATCAGAAAGCATAACTTTGAGGTGGTTTCATACCCTACCATAATCTCTTCGTTTGTTCTCCGCTATTAGTGACTTTGGAGTGATTCTTTGTTGCATGTTGATGGATATTTATATGATCCAATTATGTTATTATTGTTGAGAGAACTTGCACTAGTGAAAGTATGAACCCTAGGCCTTGTTTCAAATCATTGCAATACCGTTTGTGCTCACTTTTATCATTAGTTACCTTGCTGTTTTTATATTTTCAGATTACAAAAACCATTATCTACTATCCATATTGCACTTGTATCACCATCTCTTCGCCGAACTAGTGCATCTATACAATTTACCATTGTATTGGGTGTGTTGGGGACACAAGAGACTCTTTGTTATTTGGTTGCAGGGTTGCTTGAGAGAGACCATCTTCATCCTACGCCTCCTACGGATTGATAAACCTTAGGTCATCCACTTGAGGGAAATTTGCTGCTGTCCTACAAACCTCTGCACTTGGAGGCCCAACAACGTCTACAAGAAGAAGGTTGTGTAGTAGACATCACACAACCACCTGGTACGGTGTCGGGATCAGCATTCTGGTCAGCAGGTCGGTCACAGGGCCTTCGGGAAGAGGCACCGGACACCAGATGAGCACCGCTTTCTTTATCCAGTCCTATACAGCGACGGATTGTTCGGTATCTTGTTAAGAGATGCCTGAATGGAAGGTGCCCGGATATCGAATACTCAACGAAGTGTCCAGATTATTGCAGTCAAGGCCAATGTCTTCGGTGGTGTCCGACCATTGCTCACGTTCCCCGAAATATAATTTCCACATTCCTTCATGCGTAGTGCCGAAGAAGTGTTGTAGAGTCCGCTGCCCTTCTTGGTTAAACTCCCACATATGAAGAGGCCACTGCTGACATGGTAGGATCCGGCGGACTAGCGTTATTTGAATGACGTTCACAAGATCGATGCCCTTCTTGGTAAGGCTTCGGATGCGACTTTGCAGAGTCTACACTTCATTGACGAATCCCCAGTCCAATCTCTTATTGACCCATGAAGAGAGCTGAATTGGAGGGCCGGGCCGGAATGCAGGTGTAGCCGCCCACTTGGGGCCCCGTGGCTCGTTGATATAAAACCACCCCTGCTGCCATACATCGGAAGATTTGGCGAAAGATCCTTCAGGCCAAACCGCGCCGGCCAGCTTGCCTATTATGATGCTGCCACACTCTGCCTGCTCCACCTATGCCACCTGGGGCCTCACATCAAAGGTTTTGAGCCACAAACCAAAGTGCGGAGGAGTCCGGAGTAAGGCCTCACACATGATGATAAATGTCGAGATGAGGAGAACAGAGCCCGGGGCCAGATCATGAAAATCTAGCCCATAGTAAAACATGAGCCCCGGATGAAGGGGTTAAGCGTGAACCCTAGCCCGTGAAGGAAGTGGGATACAAATACTACCCTGTCGCCAGATATGGGGGTCGGTATGACTTGCCCTTGCGCCGGAAGCTGATGAAAGATTTCCTGGGTCAGATACCTCGCTAAGCGGAGCTTCGCAATATCCTCCTCCGTGACAAAAGAAGCCACCCACCGGCCCTGACGGTTGGATCCGGACATGACTAGGGCTGGTGGCGATTGGAACCTGAGGGTTTGAACTTGGGGTGGCTGGGATTGAGGAAGGGAGAAGACGAGACTGGGTCTCTATATAAAGGCCCCGAATACTGGGCGTGTCCCCCAGGGTCTCTAAACTTACCTATCACCAAGGAGTTGTGCCCAGGGGACAGTTGGGTTACCCACGCCTGCATTAATGAAAATCCCATAAAAAAGGGGGCATGATCGCTGCCTTGATGGGACGTGCCAGTAAAACCGTGCCCCGAGACATGGGGCGGCTCGCTAGCCGACGGTTGGAAATAGTAACGGGGCAGGCATGATACGATGTCGTGAACAGTTATTAACAAATTGGGCTCGTGGGGTATGATATTCTCTGCCATTGTATACACAGCTCCAGATATATTTACTTCATCCGAAGACTATCCTGGAGTTCGGAAGGAGGGAACCCGCCTTGCAATGCCGAAGACAAATCTGCGCGCTAGACTCCTCATCATTGAAGCCAGGTTTAGGGGCTACTGAGGGAGTCCTGGACTAAGGGGTCCTCGGGCGTCGGGCCTGTTATCCATGGGCCGGACTGATGGGGTGTGAAGACATGAAGGCCGAAGATTGCACCGTGTCCGGATTGGACTCTAATTGGCGTGGAAGGCAAGCTTGGTGACCGAAGATTCCTCCTTATGTAACCGACTCCATGTAAACCCTAGATCCCCTCGGTGTCTATATAAACCGAAGGGGATAGTCTGGAAAGGACAATACATATACTCATTACCATATTCATAGGCTAGACTTCTAGGGTTTAGCCATTACGATCTCGTGGTAGATCAACTCTTGTAATACTCATATTCATCAAGATCAATCAAGCAGGAAGTAGGGTATTACCTCCATAGAGAGGGCCCGAACCTGGGTACACATCGTGTCCCACGTCTCCTGTTACCATCGATCCTAGACGCACAGTTCGGGACCCCCTACCCGAGATCCGCCGGTTTTGACACCGACACCTATCGACATAGTGCCTAGTGCTAGTTACTATATTTGCTTGTTTTTTACTTCGCAGAAAATCAATACCAGACGGAGTCCAAACGCAGCTTAACTTTTTGGAAAAAAATTCTCGACCAGAAGACACAAGATGGGCCAAAAAAGTACCAGAGGGGTTCCCCGAGGGGGGCACAACCCACCTGGGCGCGCCCTGGTGGGTTGTGCCCACCTCGGTCACCTCCCGCACCGCCTCTTTGCTCTATAAATATCCCAAAAATGCAAAAACCCTAGGGGAGTTGACGAAACACAATTCCAGTCACCGCAAGTTCCAGAAACCACAAATCCAATCTAGACACCATCACGGAGGGGTTCATCATCCTTATTGGTGCCTCTTCGATGATGCGTGAGTAGTTCGTTGTAGACCTTCGGGTCCGTAGTTAGTAGCTAGATGGCTTCCTCTCTTTCTTTTGATTCTCAATACAATGGTCTCTTGGAGATCTATTTGATGTAACTCTTTTTGCGGTGTGTTTGTTGGGATCCGATGAACTTTGAGTTTATGATCAGATCTATTTTATCCGTGAAAGTTATTTGAGTTTTGATCTCTTATATGCATGATTGCTTATAGCCTTGTATTTCTTCTTCGAATCTTGGGTTTAGTTAGGCCAACTAGATCGATTTTTCTTGCCATGGGAAGATGTGCTTTGTGATGAGTTCTATCTTACGGTGCTCAATCCCAGTGACAGAACGGGACATGACATGTATGTATTGTTGCTATTAAGGATAACAAGATGGGGTCCATTCCTACATGAATAGATCTTGTCTACATCATGCCATCGTTCTTATTGCATTACTCCATTTCTCCATGAACTTAATACACTAGATGCATGCAGGATAGCGGTCGATGTTGGAGTAATAGTAGTAGATGCAGCAGGAGTCGGTCTACTAATCTTCGACATGATGCATATATAATGATCATTTCCTGGATATCGTCATAATTATTTGAAGTTCTATCAATTGCCCGATAGTAATTTTTTTACCCACCGTATGCTATTTTTCTCGAGAGAAGCCACTAGTGAAATCTACGGCCCCCGGGTATATTCTTTATCATATTTGCTCTCCGATCTATTATTTGCCTTTGAGATATATTTTTATTTGCTTTTATTTTCTGATCTATTATTCCAAAATCCCAAAATTATATTTTATGTGCATCTTTTATTCGAGATCTATTTATCCAATCTTTTACATTTATCCCGTCAACTTGACAATTTCTGGCGCTGTTACCCGAAGAAGGGATTAACAACCCCTTATACACGTCGGGTTGCAAGTATTTGTTCTTTGTGTGCAGGTACCATTTACATAGTGTTGCTTGGTTCTCCTATTGGATTGATACCTTGGTTTCATAGCTGGGGGAAATACCTACCGTAGCTGTGCTTCATCATCCCTTCCTCTTTGGGGAAATGCCGACATAGTTCAAGCGACATCAACAACTTTAATTAAGGGACCCCGTCGAAATGTCAATAGACGGAGTAGAGGAGGAGCGTCAAGCACAACCATGATCCATTCATCATCATCTTCATCCACAAACCCTAGCCGCCGCCATTTTCTCCTCCATAGCCCTCCCTCATCTAGTTCATACTTGTAATCGTGCATCGCACAAGGCATCTACTGTAAGACATATTGCAATCAATCAATCTCAAGATGTGTTCTTCACTAATTTCTTCTCGCGTCTGATCTCCATGTGTGAGTAGTCCGATAAGGTATGGGGTGAGGCATGGGCCATGTAGCCCCGGGTATTTGGTGAAGGGATCAATGGAAGTCCTTGACACAACATATTGTATGTGTAAAATAAAATTGCATCATGAAGTACTCTTGTCTCGTCCACGATGTTCATCCCTGCGGTACCCAGGATCATGGAGACCGAGCACTAATGAGGCTAGGAGCAAGGGAAACATGAAGTGTTATACCGAACATCAGTGATAGTAAGGTTTTGTAGGGTAACATGGATCATATCCTCAGGGATTCATCAGGTGCACTCACTGAACACCCAAAGCTTTTGTCTGATATTATTATCTTAATTATCAGGGCAACTCCGCGAGACAGATAGGGCCTTTGGTAGGACAACTTATTCTTGATGCAGGACTCATGTCGGTCAGGATGTTATTTGGACACATCCCCCATTCCAAACGAAGCAAGCACCTCTTGATGGGTGGCTTCCCGAGCACAAACTAATATCATTTTTTATCCCAACTACAATACATGGTTGTAAGCATTATGACCTCATTCACTTACCATATTTTTATTTTAAGTGTCTGAATCAATATTTATTAGCTGATCCGGTCAAAAGCTGGATTTGACACTTTAGCAAAATCTTGCTAGAGACCATCACTTCAAGGGAATCTTCCTCTCGTGGGTTGGTAATCCAGGGTCACCTCTGGGGAAAAAGGTGTAGGATACTCTTTTTATTTCCAATACCGGGTCAACAAAAAGGAGATATTAGGCCGCGGCTGTAACCATAGTGGTGGCCACTGGGGTGATCGCAACAACAACAATGGCAACAATAAGTCCCGGCAAGGCTTGCGAAAGCAGGCTTAGCAGGCCAGCCCTTTGCCGGCCAACGATGCCCTACCGATCCACGACAGGAACAACAACAACCTCCCCAATGAGGATGCTAGGGGCTATCAGGAGCCTCGCGGTGTGGCCAGCATCCTCGGTGGTGCACGTTTCCTGGCCTTGCGCGGCACGGCTAGAGACGAAGGAGGGTGTCTCGGTGCAAAACACATGGAACATCCAACACCTCCGCAAGTTCTGCCCGTGATCTCACGGATACGAACGAGGTGGAGTTGTACATGCTCTGGAGCCTCTCTTTGCGTCACCACAAGGCCGCGGGAGCTCCTGCCCACAACCCAGTGGGGCCCTATGCTCAGACACAACGGACTGTTTACTTGAGGCGCCGCCTGCCCACCACATCCTCAAGCTGACCCATGCGCATCATGGCAGCATGTATCTTTTTGGTTGTGTAATGAGACCTCTCCAGGCATCAATAAAATTTTATTTCCTAAGTATTATGTGTGCTTGGTAAGAAATTTGCTTCAAGAGACGTGTGCGCTCATGACCTCCCTCGTTCGTATCACGCGAGTGGGCGCTGGACATGGTGCCTGTGTTTGGGTCAGTCCCAGTAGCACCGCTAAACCCAAGTGACTGGGCTCTAGCTCATGGGCCTGCTCCCATACACGTCACCTCACCAAGATCCTTGGTAATTTTGTTCCTTTGTATGACACCCACAAGCAACCTCACGGGCGTGCATTGCTGTATCACTTTCAAAAACTTGTTGGCATATCGATGTCACTGATGCAGGGCACAGGAAGCCTCACAAGCACTACCTCATGAGAGGCCTCGTGAGGCAGCTTGCGGTGTCGTTCCCACCAAGTACCCACAGGGGACGTCACGAGTGAGCACCTCGCAAGGCACATCCTGCCGGCGGAGGCATGCCAAGACATATATACTTAGAAAAATCTAAGTCTAACACGCTTCATGAGTCTTCCTTAGCGCCTCTCGAACTCCCTTTCCCTCGTGATCTCGCTGAGTGCCTTCAGTGTTTCCTTAGCATAAGCCGCTTGCACGTCAAGGGGGGGGCTCCACGAGCATGGCTCCTCGGGAGCCCTTACTGCCTTGCGGAGCCCTACACCCTGTAGCCTTGTTAGGCACGCGCCCTAAGATACCAACAACGGTCCTAGCACACTCAGGGGCTGGGTCCTAGCGACGCAGAGCATGAAGGCATGTAAAAGGGAAAAACAGGCCTCATGAGGGAACGAAAAATTGCATAAAACGTTAAAGATGCAACGCCATTACAAAAGCAATGTCTTCACGCACCCACGAGGCCACGTTTACATGGGTACATGGTACAGAGGGAGGGAAGGCCTATGCTGACGAGGCGCTGCTGCCGTTACCCTCACCATCACCAACGACGTCGACGTCCTCGTTGTTGCCCTCGCCGATGTGCGCAAACCGCTGAACAAAGTCCGCCACATGGTCCTGCACCTCCTTCTCGAGTCCGTCGCGAAGCAATGACGGGACAGGGTTCATCACATTTTCAAAGTCGAAGCTAGCATTGCCACAGAAGAGGTTGCTGAAGACATGCGTTGTCGCCTAGCTCAGGAGGTCGTGACACTCCTCTTCGATGGTGCCGTCCATGCTTGCAGTCCCTTCCTCCATCTTCTCCACAAGCTTGGTGAAGAAGTCGAGGTAGCTGACGTCGTTGTGGTCAAGGGGGTCCGCGATCTTCTCATCGGTGAAGCGGGCAACGATGGTACGCACACGCTGCACAAGGGCGCGAAACATCTTTTTTTGCTTGTGATGCCGCCCCAGCTCACGCGGCCTCATCTGTGGCCTTCTCGACAACGTCGGTGACACCGCCCACCTGCATCTGAAGGGATGCTAGCTGCCCCTCAGCGTCCGCCTTGGCCGCCCGCGCCTGGTCCCGCGAGGCCTCCACCTCCTTCATCTGGTTCTTGAGGCGGGAGTTCTTAGCCTAGAGCTCGTCTTGATCTTGATGAAGCGGTCCCGCTAAAGCTTCAATTTTTGGTTGTGGTCCTTGACTAGCACCGCGCATTCGCTCATGGACTTTTCCTCGACGTCAGCCTTGAATTTATTGTCCCCTCTCCTCGAGCTAGGAATTGGCCTTTTCGAGGCGGTTGTTGTAAGTGTTGGGGAACATTGCATGGGAAAGAAAAAAATTCCTATGCTCGCCAAGATCAATCTAGAAGATGAACATCTACGCGAGGAGAGATTGCATCTACATACCCTTGTAGATCACTAAGAGGAAGCGTTAAGTAACGCGGTTGATGTAGTCAAACGTCTTCGCGATCCAATCACAATCCGTCCACGAATCAATCCAAATGCCGTACGGATGGCACCTCCGCATTCAACACATACGTCTTGATGACACCTTCACCTTCTCGATCCAGCGAGCAATGGTGAAGTAGTAGCTCGAGCCCTCCGACAGCACGACGGCGTGATGGCGGTGGTGGTGGAGCAATCTCAGCAAGGCTTCGCCAAGCCTCGTGAGAAGGAGAGGAACTACGAGGGAGAGGAAGGGCAGCGCCATGGCATAGATGGATGCGGCTGCCCTCCCTCTGTACCACTATATATAGGGGGAAGGGAGGAGGAGGGGTGCCCTAGGGATTCCCCCTAGCTGGGGCGGCGGTAACCAAGGGGAGGCGCCCTAGGGTTTGGGTGCCCCTAGGAGCCTTGCCTCCCAAAAAAAGGGGGTCGACTGCCCTATGGGGGCACACCACTTCCTTGGACGAGTGGGCTGGGGGTGAGGGGAGGCGCCCAGCCCCTTGTGGCCTGGTGTGCCACCTTCCCCTGGTCCATGAGGCCCCCAACACTTGTCGGGGCCCCCGAAATCCTTTTCAGTTCTTATGGCGATAAACCAGTACCCCCGGAACACTTGCGGACTCTGACCCTTCGTCCTATATATCAATCTTCACCTATGGACCATTCTAGAGTTCCTCGTCATGTCCGGGATCTCATCTGGGTCTCCGAACAACCTTCGGTCACCAACACAATAACTCAACTATACTTATATTATCACCAAACATTGAATGTAGACCCTGCGGGTTCGAGAACTATGTAGACATGACAGAGACACCTCTACAGTCAATAACCAATAGCGGGACCTGGATGTCCATATTGGTTCCTACATATTCTATGAAGATCTTTATCAGTCGACCCTCGATGCAAGGATTCACCTAATCCCATATGCAGTTCCCTTTGTCCATCGGTATGTTACTTGCCCGAGATTCGATCGTCGGTATATCCATACCTAGTTCAATCTCGTTACCGGCAAATCTCTTTACTCATTCCGTAATACAAGATCCCATGACTAACTTCTTAGTCACATTGCTTGCAAGTTCATTGTGATGATGTATTACCGAGTGGGCCCTGATTTACCTCTCCATCATACAGAGTGACAAATCCCAGTCTTGATCCATGCCAACTCAACAGACACCCTCGAAAATACTTGTAGAGCATCTTTATAGTCACCCAGTTACATTGTGATGTTTGATACAAACAAGGTACTCCCCCGGTGTCAGTGAGTTACATGATCTCATGGTCATAGGAACATATACTAGACATGCAGAAAACGATAGCAATAAACTTGATATGATCATATGCTACATTTATAGTTTGGGTCTTTTCCATCACATCATTCTCCTAATGATGTGATCCCATTATCAAATGACAACTCATGTCTACGGCTAGGAAACCATAGCCATATTTAATCAACGAGCTAGTCCGGTAGAGGCTCACCAGGGACATGTTGTTGTCTATGTATCCACATATGTATTTGAGTTTCCAGTCAATACAATTATAGCATGGATAATAAAATATTATCAGGAACAAGGAAATATAATAATAACCACTTTATTATTTCCTCTAGAGGATATTTCCAATAGTAAGAGGCCTAGGCGGCTGCAACATCGCGGTCCATGTTCGACAGGCACTCGTGCTCCACCTCCTGCTTGGACGCGGTCCTCGCGAGCTCCCTCTCCTGGATACCGACCTCCATCTCGTAGGTGGCGACCATCTCCTCACGCTTGGCAAGCTCCTCCTCGCAGGAAGCAAGCTTCCCCTCGCGAGCCACGGTAGCGTCCATTTGTGTCTGGAGCTCTCGCTCCCTGGAGGCAGCCTGCTCCAGGAAGACCTTCTCACGGGCCCCCGCCTCTTCGCGCCGCCTGTCAGCCTCCTCAGTGTCCCGGACAGCCCCCTTCAAAGAGCTCCTTGGCGTCTTGGGCGGCCTTCTCGCACTATTCCCATGCGGCGTTCTCCTGCAGGCGGCCAAGCTCGATGGCCACGTCAAGCTGGCACCACCCTTCCATGAGGCGCAGGCGCTCGCTGGCGAGGCGCACCTTATCTGCCTGCAGATCCTCCTCGAGCGTGTCGAGGGACACCCTGGGGCCCTGCAGGGCTCCATGCTTGAGGATAGCATTGTCGTTCACCAGCACCGAAACCCAGTTGGTGCATGGCTCCATGTTGCCGTCCATCGTCAAGGCACACGAAGTCCTGAGGTCAGCCCCTCCTCTCAGACTCTGTGTCTTCGCTCCGCGCGGGGACCATAGCTAGAAGTTGCTACTTGTGAGCTGCGGTGGGATTTCCTCGAAGAGGAGAGGATGGTGCAGTACAATAGAGATAAGTATTTTCCTTAGTGAAGAACCAAGGTTATCAATCCAGTAGGACAACCACGCAAGACCTATTGAACAACACCTACACACAAAAGAACAAATACTTGCACCCAACGCGATCTAGGGGGTTGTCAATCCCCTCGGCAGTTAATTGCAAGGGTCAAGTCTAGTAATGGTAGTGAAAGTGGTAGTTATCGACTAGAGGGGGTGAATAGGAGATTTTTATGAATGTCTTGGAGACAAGCAATGTCTTCGAAGATATGTAGTTAAAACAACAACTAAACAAGACACAGCGAAAGATAAACTACAGTAGACATGCAATAGAATCATAGTACAATACAGGGAATGCACGAAGACAAGTAGAATCTAGGTGGACAGATCAGAACAAGAAGACAGTGTGAAGCCAAATATGCAATCAGGGTGAATGTCTTCACATAATGTATTCAACTAGAGCAGACAAGAAATGACTTCACAAAGCTAAATTGTAAGTAATGGAGTGAAGTGATAGAAGCTATTGCTTGATGAAGAAAAGGATTTGGTAGACCAGTTCCAGTTGTTGTGACAACTGTACGTATGGTTATGAGGCTGAGATTGAACTCAAAGACCACGTCTTCACCTTATTCCCTTGAGCTAAGGTCACTTAGTCCTCCCCCAATCACTCAGGCAAGTCTTCAAGGTAGACTTTCAAACCTTCACAGACTTCGTTCACCCGCGATCCATAATGACTCTTGGATCCTCAGAACATGACGCCTAACTCACTGGAAGATCACAGTCTTCAAGTGTAATAACTCTTCAGATCGAAAGACTTCAGTGATGCCAAATACTCTTTGGGCTTTGGGTGTTTTGGGTTTTGTCCTCGCAAGGATTCTCTCTTAAAGGCTTCAAAGGTGGGATGCTCTCAAACGACAAAAGCCATGCACTAACTCTGAGCAGCCACCAATTTATGGTGGAAGGGGGTGGCTATCTATAGCCAAGGGGCAACCCGACATGATTTTTTTGAAATGACCCTGGTTCATTGGGGAACTAACACATGTCCAACGGTCAGATTTCAAACACACGCGGCGGCTTGACTTGGGCTACAAGTAAATTTGACTTATCCAACACAAGATAAGATTTTATCTCATTGTCTTCACTTAAAGACATAGGATGGTTGAGCATCATGTCAGTTTTCTCACTTTGTTCACTTGGACCCCACTTGGCAATTTAGTGGTTCCTATGACTCAAGGATGATGAAAATGAAACTATGAAAAGAACTATGTCTTTGCACTCTATTGTCCTCAAGCGAATTCTACACACGTCATTATCTTCGACGTGAATGTCTTCGCGAACCACCAATGTCTTCATACATTTTTAGGGGTCATCTTCGATGGGTAAACCGAATCAATAGGGACTTCTACCTGTGTTCTCCTGTGAATCTCACAAACACAATAGTCCCACAACCATGTTTGTTGTTAATACTCCAAAACTAACTAGGGGTGGCACTAGATGCGCTTATAGGTAGATAGATAAACAAAAACACTAAATAAAAGAATGGTAAATAAATTGCAGCAAGGTATTTTTGGATTTAATATATGATAAAGGTAGACCCTGGGCCATAGTTTTCACTAGAGGTTTCTCTCTTGAACAAAAAAAATACGGTGGGTAAACAAATTACTGTTGGGAAATTGATAGAAAAGCGCCTAGTTATGACGATATCCAAGGCAATGATCATGTATATAGGCATCACGCCGAGACAAGTGGACCGACTCCTGCCTACATCTACTACTATTACTCCACACATTTACCGCTATCCAGCATGCCTCTAGAGTATTAAGTTCATAAAGTATGGAGTAACGCCTTAAGCAAGATGACATGATGTAGACAAAGTAAATCCATTCAATATGGATAAACCCCGTCGTTTTCGCCTTAATGGCAACAACACAAATACGTGTCTTGTCCGCTAGTTTGTCACTGGGATATAGAGCACCACAAGATTGAACCCATTACAAAGCACCTCTCCCATTGAAAGATAAATCAATCTAGTTGACCAAACCAAACTGATAGATCAGAGAGAAATACAAAGATATAATAATCATGCATATAAAATTCCGACAAGACTCAAACAATATTCATGAATAATCTGATCATAAACCAACAGCTCATCGGATCCCAACAAACAAACCACAAAAGAAGATTACAACAAATTGATATCCAAGAACATTAAGGAGAACATTGTATTGAAGATCAAAGAGAGAGAATAATCCATCTAGCAAGGTTGATGTAGAGGCTGTTGGGAAACGTTGCATGGAAAATAAAAAAATTCTACGCACACGCCAGATCTATCCATGGAGATGCATAGCAACTAGAGGGCAGAGTGTGTCTACATACCCTCGTAGACCGTAAGAGGAAGTGTTAGATAACACGGTTGATGTAGTCGAACTTCTTCGCGCTCCAATCGATCGAGAACCGAACGTATGGCACCTCTGTGTTCAACACATGTTCAGCTCGGTGATGTCCTCCACCTTCCTCGTAGACCATGTTCAGCTCGGTTTGTCCCCTCCTTTTGCCCATCAAGCCCATACACTTACCGGGGGTGTTCGGAATCCCTTTCGATGACCCGATGACTACCCGTTGCACTCCGAAACTATTTCGGTGTCCGAATACCATCGTCCTGTATATCAATCTTTACCTCCAGAACATTTCAAGACTCCTCATCATGTCCGTGATCTTGGTCGCCAAATCATATAACTCATATAACACTATATCATCAACGAACATTAAGCGTGCGGACCCTAAGGGTTCGAGAACTATGTAGACATGACCGAGACACCTCTCCGGTCAATAACCAATAGCGGAACCTGGATGCCCATATTAGCTCCTATATATTCTACTAAGATCTTTATCAGTCGAACCTTATGACAACATACATATGTCGGCGTTGTGGGAACCAGCGTACCCAGAATTGCCTGCCTGCGGCCCATGGCGTGGCTCCATTGGCGGCCTGGTACGGCCCACCTTCAGCATCAGCAAGACAAGACCCTCGCGAGGAGCTAAGCCTCGCGAGGCAGACGACACCAAGACCTCTGGAGGGAGCGCGCCCCCAGGCTGGCTCCTGAGGAGCGGAAATTCCTATGAAAGCGCCCATCTCATGAGGTTTGGGTGACGCAAGCCATGACGACCAAGGCCAAGAGGGTGCCAGCGGGCGCAGAGCAACATGTTTCCTCTTTGGTTCCGAGGAGGCAAGCACAGGCGCGGAGTCCCGATGAATCAGCCAAAGGTTTCCATTTCCGTGCAACGAGACCAAGACGACCAGGACGGCAGGACGGATGTCATCGCCGAGCCCACCGTGCCGTCATGACCAGAAGCTTTACAGGAGAAGACCACCTTTCACCAGGACGAGATGTACTACTTGTCCCCCTTCAAGATTGCACGCTATGGGATCCCTTCCCGCCTTCATTTTAGGGGAAGAGGACCAAGTCCCATTGGGGATCCCTTTCCACGAGCAGGGCGTAGGGGGCGAGGTGCCAGGCGCACAGGAGTTCATCACCAAGGCGATTGGAGAGCTTCAGGAGGCGCGAGCCATGCATGGTGAGCGTCGTCCTACATCACCCGGTGTAGCTGCCGCCCCTGATATGGGTGGCGAGCTACGCGTCTGTGTCAACATCTCGGGGCTCAGCAGGGCTGCTTCTCAGGAGCTCTTATGGTCGTCCCGTGTCGGCCGGTGCGAAGGCTGCCCTCACAGTTGTTTTTGCATGCCCTTCGGCTTGCCGAACGCAGCTGCCGCGCACCAACGCTGTATGTAGGGCATCCTGGAGGCTCACGAGGCCAGGCACCGGGAGATACTGATGACGGAGGTGCCGGCCCCTCGCGAGCCTCCCGGACCTCTGGAGCCTCACGAGACCCAAGAGCCAGATGACTCGTGAGGAGCGACTTCTGCATCACGCATGTTCAGCAGCCCCAAAACATCTCCAACGTTGGTACCAGGGGACCTTTTGGTTTGTTCAATTGAGGGTGCCCCTCGGGCTGCATTATCCTCAAGCTGCCAGGGCCAGTCCCACAGCCACACCATTTTGATTCATGTACTCTGACCCAGTATGCATGCCTATGTTATCATGGTTATCCGATGTTACCCCTGCCGTCTTGTACCTATGGAGTCGCCCTTCGCGGCCTCTACGCGTTGCTAACCAACCTCTCGCTCATCCCGCAATGGGGGCTACTGGCACGGTGCCTCTGCCGGGTCCGTCCCTACAGCGCTGATAAATCTGAGAGACCGAGCTCTGGCTCGTGGCCAGCCCCATGCACGTGACCTCACCGGGTCCTCAGTGCCTTCATCTCCTTGTAGAAAGATCATCGGCAGGACAGCAAGCGTGGCTATGTTTTCTTTCTTCGACTAACACGTAGGGACCCCTAGAGCGAGGATCACGAGCAGCCCCGCCAACACCTCAAGTCGCAACCCCTCGCAAGGCCAGCCACTCATTTTTCATACAAATCACTTGCATGTTAAAGGGGGGGCTGTGCAACGCGCCTCAGGGGATCCTACGGCTCTTGAGCCCCAACCCCTTGGCCTTGACCACGGCATCGTGACCTGGCATACTAGCGGCAGCTGAGCCTCGCTCGAGGGCCGGGACCCAAGGACGTAGAGCACCCAGATGAGTGAGTAAGAAGGGGTCAGCGCGAGTCTTGCCTGGGAGTGCCACCGCCACTAGGACACAGCCAGGTGTCGCAACAAAAGCTGTCCTCACAATGAAAGGATCACGACAGGCTTGCCAAGATAAGTCACCCCATACACGCAGGCGTGAACCTTACGATCAGTGTTTCGCCTCTTGCGATCTCGCTCGGGCAAGGATGCTTCCCTTTCAGTCTTTCAGAAGCCGCTTGCGCGTCAAAGGGGACCTCCTGAGCATTGCGCCACAGGGGCTCTTACTGGACCACAGGCCGCTCACCTCTTGGCCTTGACCATGGCATCGTGACCTGGCATACTAGCGATAGCTGAAGCCTGCCTAGGGAGGGGTCCTGTCGATGTAGAGCACTAAGCTACCGCAAGCACCATAGTTTGGAAATAAGGGGGAACCGTGCCATAGCAAGAAGCGTAAACGCGACATTGTTTGGAAATAATAAACATTAAGGCAAAAGCACCATAGTTTTTACATACACCTGCGGGGCCCTACATGGTTTTCTATAGGAATGAAGCAAAATAAAGAGGGTCTCCCGAGGACCGCAGCCTAAACGACGTCGCTTGAGGCGTCACTATGGAGCCTGCCCTCACTGGGCTCGACTGCGGCAACGTGGCGGCTTGTAGCTGGCATCATCGCTCGAGCCGTGCCCTGAGGAGGCGCTGGTGCTGTCGGAGGAATCATGGATAGGGCCAAGGGCAAGTTCGCCACCATCGGCCTCGTTGCCTCGACCACCTCCCCTGGCGCAACATCCCAGGCATCGACCATCCTTGCCAAAGACCTTTAAGGAGAGCGTTGACGCCCCGTCGTACTCGAAGTGGATGGCGTGGCCTCCGTCCGGGTGGCAGCCGCCCCATCCTCGAGTCATGAAGACATCGCCGAAATCGATGACCTCGACCTCCGCTTCTGAAGCTTGGCCGCAGCATCCGCATGTTGTAGCCACAGCTCCACGGGCCCCATCGGCGGTATCTCCCTTGCGAAAGACCGCGGGAGCCGGATCCATGTGCGCAGCGGCATTGTCGTCGACACTACAAACTTGTGGGTCATGCCTTCGGCGTGGGACCGTGAGTGGGGTGGCCGTACAGCCACCACCTGTCCTCCTCCGCGACCTTGCTCCTCGCGGCGTCGGCCGCTGTCCCTATGAGCGAGACTCTACGCGCGGGCATACACGGGGACCGGGAAGCCTGGTGGAGCCCGTTCATGCCAAGGTCGCGTCGCCATGGGCTTCGTGACGGCATCACGAGAGAAATCAGGTCTCTTCTTCGACGGGAGCAGCTCAGGTTCCACCTGAGGGGATTTACACTTCTTCGCAACGGAAAACCTTCTCACTGGCGCCATGAACTCGCTAACAAAATGGTGGGATGGAAAGCAAGAAGGAGGAGCAAGCAGCAAGAAGAAGGAGATGAGCAAGTGGCTCCACCCCCTCTCCATTTATAGCTAGAGGGAGGCCAGCCACCGGCCTCCCACGGTCTCGAGTAATGATGGTTTTTCTGCATGCAACAGGTAGTTGTTAAGACAGACGGTTGCCGAGGTAGCATGGGGAAGTGGAGACGCCCACGTCACATAAAGCGCCACACGTCGACTTAGCCCACAAGTGATTGGGGCCCGCGGCGCTTCACCCTTGCCCTTGGCTTTGCCTCGAAGCCAAGTCGAAGCGAGCCCTGGGCCCGGGGGCTACTCTCGGCGTTCTAGGAACCAGGGTACCCAGACTTGCATGCCTGCAGCCCACGGCGTGGCTCCATCGGCGGCCTAGTATGGCCCACCTTCAGCATCGGCAAGACAAGACCCTCGTGAGGAGCCAAGCCTCGTGAGGCGAACGACACCAAGACCTTCGGAGGGAGCATCCCTAGGCTGGCTCCCGAGGAGCGGAGATTCCTATGCAAGCACCCATCTCATGAGGTTTGGGTTACGCAAGCCATGACGACCAAGGCCAGGCGGGCACCAGCGGGCACAGAGCAGCATGTTTCATCTTAGGCGCTAAGGAGGCAAGCATAGGCACGAAGTCCCTAGGAATCAGCCAAAGGTTTCCATTTCTGTGCAACGAGACTAAGACCTCTAGGACGGCAGGATGGATGTCATCGCCGAGCCCACCACGGCTTCACGACCAGAAGCTTTGCAGGCGTAGACCACCATTCACCCGGACGAGATGTACTACTTGTCCCCCTTCAAGATTGGCCACCGTGGGATCCCTTCCCACCTAAGATTTGGGGGAAGAGGACCAAGGCCACTATAAATAAACATACCTCCTAAGATTGTTCTTCCTCTGTACTAGTTCATCCTCATCCCCTCGTATAGCTAATCCACCCCAAAGAAGGAGTAGGGTCTTACACCGCAAGGTGGGCCGAACCTGGGCAAGCTGCCGTGTCTCTTTCCTTTCCTGTTCATCGAGCTAGGCCGCGAGGACAATGAGTTGGTTGGCTGGGGAGGTTGAGTCCTTCGCACATGCCCCAGAGTCCGAACCTCTCTTGGGTCTGTGGAGCCTTGAATCCAACAACATAATTCCCTTTGCCTATTGGTATGTTACTTGCCTGAGATTTGATCGTCGGTATCTTCATACCTAGTTCAATCTCGTCATCGGCAAGTCTCTATACTCGTTTTGTAATACATCATCTTGCAACTAACTCATTAGTCACTTTGCTTGCAAGGCTTCTTATGATGTGTATTACCGAGGGGGCCCAGAGATACCTATCCAATACTCGGATTGACATATCCTAATCTCGATCTATGACAACTCAACAAACACCTTCGGAGATACCTATAGAGCATCATTATGATCACCCAGTTACGTTGTGACGTTTGATAGCTGATACGTCTCCAACGTATCTATAATTTATGAAGTATCGTTATATTATCATTCTTGGATGTTTTACAATCATTTTATAGGAACTTCATATCATTTTTGGGACTAACCTATTGACCCAGTGCCACTTGCAATTTTTTGCTTGTTTTTACATCGTAGGAAATCAATATCAAACGGAGTCCAAACACCACGAAACTTTTTCTGGATTTTTATGGACCAGAAGACACCCAATGGGCCAGAGCAGCACCTGAGGGGTGCCCCAACGGGGGCACAACCCACCAGGGCACGCCTGGGGGCCCAGGCGCGCCCAGGTGGGTTGTTCCCACCTCGGTGGCCTCCCATACCCCCTCTTCACCCTATAAATCATCAAATATTCAAAAAACCCTTGGGGTTACCCTAGATCTGAAGTTCCACCACCGCATGCCTCTGTAGCCATGAAAAACCAATCTAGACCCCATTCCGGCACTCCGCCGGAGGGGGAAATCATCATTGGTGGCCATCTTCATCACCCCGGCGTCCACCACGATGAGGAGGGAGTAGTCCACCCTCGGGGATGAGGGTTTGTACCAGTAGTTATGTGTTTAATCTCTCTCTCTCTCTCTCGTGTTCTTGAAATGTCACGATCTTGATGTATCGCGGGCTTTGTTAATATAGTTGGATCATATGGTGTTTCCCCCTCTCTATCTTGTTGTGAATTGAGTTTTCCCTTTGAGATTTCGTTTTATCGGATTGAATACTTTTATGGATTGAGAGCACTTGATATATTTCTTGCATATGAATACTCATGGTGACAATGGGGTATTATATTGATTCACTTGAGATATATTTTGGTACTCAACTCGCAGATTTTCGAGGTGACATTAGGGTAATGTATGCATAGGGGTTGATGCACGTTCTTGTCCTTGTTTCTCCAGTAGAAATCTTGAGGCACTCTTTGAGGTTCTTTGTGTTGGATTGAGTATTATGAATCTGAAATTATTTGGTGTTATTTTAGTACGGACTCTTTGTCGTGGTATTCTCACGGGGGGTGCAAGACGACATATGCCACGAGGTGGCTTCGTGTGAGGGCAATACTGCTGCCGGAATCTCTAGGGACGGGTATGCGAGTAGCACGCGCTAGTTTACCTAGGTTCGAGGCTCTCTGGAGAGATAACACCCCTACTCCTGTATGTCTGAGTATATATCTGGGGTGTACATCGGGCAGTACAAAGTGCTCCTGGAGCTGTATTAGACTAAGAGTAGTAGCAATGAGCTAGCTAGCTAGTGGCGTGGTGGCCGTGGCCTTTGGCCGAATGAGTGTGTCCGTGAGAGTGTCTCTTCCCTGGATGGATGGATGGATGGCTATATATAGTGTGGAGCTAGCTTACTATCTAAGCTATGTGGTGGTATGGGAGCAAGGGAGTATGGTGGGGTGTGATCCTTGTCCCCTGGATCACTTCATAAATAGTGCCCAGGGACAAGGCACACTGTACATGATGGCTGGGGTGACACGTGAACAGTGCCGGGTACGGCCGTCACATCGGGGTTGCGTCAGGCTGCAGTTGACTTCGGGCAGCCGGCTGGCTGGAGCAGTCGGCAGCCAGCAGCCGGCCTGGTGGAGCTGTCGGCAGCCAGCAGTCGGCTTGGCCGGTCAGTCAGCAGCCAGTAGTCGGCCGGGTAGTTGGACTGAGGGGCTTTGCTAGCCCCAGTGTCTTGAATTATTGTCTCGCCGTCTTCGGGGTACCTGTGGCCAATTACTCCGAAAGTAGCCCCCAAGCTTCCGGGCAACTTGGCAAAGTTGGGCGGAGGTTTTATTGGCGAGTGTTCATGGAAATGATCATGAAAAAGACAAAGTTAGTCCACGCAAATATATCAAATGTTTGCTTTTAGCATTGCAAGTTTTTATGCGGAGGGTGCGAACTCGGTTTCATCCGAGCCCCCTTAAATCTTTTTCGTATTCCCTCCGCTTTCGCTCGGGGTTATCCGTGCTTGCGTGGTGCAAAAAATATGCGGGTGAAGAGCTCACATTGATTTTTGTATAGTCGCGGTCGTCGAAGACAGCTGGCGCGACTCGGCGCTCGCGGAGCACGCCGGCGCACCCGCTGGTTGTAGCCTTCGAGCCTCCCGGCCCGTTAGGCTCGATCGGCCAGGCGGCGAGGCATCTTGCAGTGCCTTTTTTCTTCTTTTTCTCTTCTGCCGACTGCTGGCAGTCGGACAAAACTCTTCTCTTGTCTGCAATCTTCCGTGGGGCGCGCCAGCGCACCCACTGTGTGTAGCCCCCGAGATTCGGGCCGACTGCTGAGCAGTCGGGCCGGATCTCCCGGAAACTACTTTTTCTTCTTCTTCGCAGGGGCGCGTCAGCGCTCCCGCTGAGTGTAGCCCCCGAGATTCGAACCGACTGCTGAGCAGTCGGGCCGGATCTCCGGGCGACTACTTTGTGTTCTTCTTTTTCTTGTTCAGCCGGCTGGGCAGGCGGACTCCGACATAGCAGTCGAGCTCTTTGCAGCCGGCCAGGTAGACAGCGGTCGGACACATATTTCTTTCTTTTTCTCTGCCGGTCGGCCGTGGGCACCCGGCCTTTTCTTCAGCCGGCTCTTGGGAGCCGGATGCGCACACCTCTTCTTTTTCTCTGCCGGTCGGCCGTGGGCACCCGGCCTTTTCTTCAGCCGGCTCTGGGGAGCCGGATGCGCACACCTCTTCTTTTTCTCGCCAGTGGCCGTGGGCACCCGACATTTTCTTCAGCCAGATCTGGGCAGCCGGATGCACACACAAACTCTTTTTTTAGCCGACTGTTGACTTTTCTCTCACTCGAACACTGACTTTTCTTTCTTTTCTTTGCCCACAGATGGCGGCAGCAGTGAGCAGTGGGGACCGATTGGCGCGCGCCAAGCGGAGGCGCGAGGCTGTGGGCGGCCGGGAGCCAGAGGCCGGCTAGTCCGGATGAGACGGGAGGGGGTCGGTCGCAGTATGCGGTGCGGGATGCGGGCGCAAGCGGAGCCGGCTCCGGCCGGGTTGTGAGGAGCCGGCGAGGGGCGGTGAGCCAGCGGCGGTGCGGACGCGGAGCCAGCAGGAGCAGGGGGCCGACTATCGGGTGGGAGGCGGCCGGGGGCCGAGCGGAGAAGCCGGCCAGGCGAGGCGGACACGGCGGCTGGGCGAGCCGGAACCAGCGGTCGGGTGCGGTGGCGAGACGGCGAGGATGGTAGGGCCGGCACCGGGGCACGAGCCGACACGGGTACCCGGCTGAGTAGCGGAGGCGGCGCGGCGCAGAGCAGCCCAGAGCAGAGGGTGGGTACGGCACGGAGGGATCTCGCGGCTGAGCAACAGGCACGGGGTGGCATCCTGGCGGGCGTGAGGGCAGAGCGGCGCGACCGGCTAGCGGCGAGCCGGCCATGGGGTGAGTGGGAGTAGGCGGCCGTGCGGCAGCCGACGCGGGAGCAAGCCAGACCCGCGAGGCGCGGGGCGCCGTCGGGGAGCTGAACGTGGCCGGGAAGCGAGGCGCGGCAGGAGCTGGCCGATGGAGGGAGGTGGCGCGGGGCGAAACGCAGCGGTGCGGGGGAGCCGGGGCATGTGGGGCAGGAGCAGGCCCGAAGTCACGGCCGAGCAGGGGAAGCCACGCCGCGGACGGAGGCAGACGCGGAGCAGCTGGCGACAGGCGAAGCCGACCTCAGAGCAGCCGGCCACGAGCAGTCGGTGGCAGGCGAAGCCGGGCGCGGAGCAGCCGGCGCGCGGGATGTCCGGAGTCGCACGGCAGCGAGGCAGCGGAGGCTGCAGCTAGCGTGAGTGCGAGCGGGAGCCGGCGACGCGGGAAGACCAGGCGCGGGAGGAGCTCGTGGCCAGCAGCTGGAAGGATGAGGAGGGAGGCGGGGAGCTTGGTGCACGGCACTAGGGCTGCTGGTTTTGCCAAAGACATGGCGGCTTCAGGCGGAACGCGCGGAGCAAAGTGAGCAGCATGGAGATAGCAGCAGCAAACAAACGCCATTGTCTGGGCATAGTTTGAGTGTTGTACGGGTAGTGTATAGGCAATATCTGGCTTGTGTATGGCTATGCTTTGACCATGTATGACTTGCATCTAGCTAGCTTGGATAAACGAAATATGGAGCGAAAGTGCATTTCGGCCGGAGCAAGGCACAACGCGAAGGGGAGCAGACGCGAGCGGCGCGTGGATGGACACGGCCGACCGAAACGAGGCACCGCACGCGCGCACGGATGGACGGCCGGCACTGCGTTGGTGATGACGAAGATGGCGAAGCCGACGGCAAGGGCGCGCCGTCCCGCACAGCCGCTCCGAGGGCGGGTCGAAGTCGAGCCCCCGAGCGCTACCGAAGAGATGGCATGACGCCGCGGCGGAGCTGACGAAGATGGTCCCGCCCGGACTGCGAAACCAGTCGCATTGCGGTAGCATAGTACCACCCCACGGTGGGCACCAAATGTCATGGTATTCTCACGGGGGGTGCAAGATGACATATGCCAGGAGGTGGCTTCGTGTGAGGGCAAGACTGCTGCCGGAATATCTAGGGACGGGTATGCGAGTAGCACGCACTAGTTTACCCAGGTTCGGGGCTCTCCGGAGAGATAACACCCCTACTCCTGCATGTCTGAGTATATATCTAGGGTGTACATCGGGCAGTACAAAGTGCTCCTGGAGCTGTATTGGACTGAGAGTAGTAGCAATGAGCTAGCTAGCTAGTGGCGTGGTGGCCGTGGCCTTTGGCCGAATGAGTGTGTGCGTGAGAGTGTCTCTTCCCTGGATGGATGGATGGATGGCTATATATAGTGTGGAGCTAGCTTACTATCTAAGCTATATGGTGGTATGGGAGCAAGGGAGTATGGTGGGGTGTCATCCTTGTCCCCTGGATCACTTCATAAATAGTGCCTAGGGATAAGGGACACTGTACATGATGGCTGGGGTGACACGTGAACAGTGCCGGGTACGACCGTCACGTCGGGGTTGCGTCAGGCTATAGTTGACTTCGGGCAGCCGGCTGGCTGGAGTAGTCGGCAGCCAGCAGCCGACCTGGTGGAGCTGTCGGCACCCAGCAGCCGGCCTGGTGGAGCAGTCAGCAGCTAGCAGTCGGCCTGGCCGGTCAGTCAGTAGCCAGCAGTCAGCGGGGTAGTTGGACTGAGGGGCTTTGCTAGCCCGGATGTCTTGAAATATTGTCTCGCCGTCTTCGGGGTACCTGTGGCCAATTACTCCGACACTCCTGGATAGATCGATCGAAAAGAATAGCTTCGAGGTGGTCTTGTACCCTACAAATGATTTCTTCTTGTGTTCTCCCCTAGATAGGAACTTCAGAGTGATTCTTCATCGCACGTTGAGGAATGGTTATATGATCCAATTATATTAGCATTGTTGAGAGATTGCACTAGTGAAAGTACAGACCCTAGGCCTCATTTTGAAGCATTGCAATACCGTCCGTGCTCCATTTTATCAATTACTAACTTGATATTTTTTATTGTTCTTATTACAAAAACCAATATCTACTATCCATATTACACTTGTATCACCATCTCTGCGCCAAACTAGTGCACCTATACAAATTACCCTCGTATTTGGTGTGTTGGGGACATAAGAGACTCTTTGTTATTTGGTTGCAGGGTTGTTTGAGAGAGACCATCTTCATCCTATGGCTCCCAGAGATTGATAAACCTTAGGTCATCCACTTGAGGGAAAATTGCTGCTGTCCTACAAAACTCTGCGCTTGGAGGCCCAACATGGGTCTAGAAGAATAAAGTTGTGTAGTAGACATCTAGCTCTCTTTTGGCGCCGTTGCCGGGGAGGTGGGTGCTTGAAGGTATATCTTTAGATCTTGCAATTGAATCTTTTAGTTTCTTGTTTTATCACTAGTTTGGTTCATAAAAAGAAAACTACAAAAAATGGAATTGAGGTTGCATCAAATTGTTCATCTTTATAATGTATTTCGTGAAAATGACGGAAAGGAAAATTGTGCTCAATTGATAGAAGAAGAATTCAATAAAATGCTTGGCAGAAATGATGAGCATGATTGCAATGTTGTTAGTATGAATTCTATGAATATCCAAAATACTAATGATGATTGCACAAGTCGTGTTAAAAATGTTTCTTATAAGCATGTCAATTTTTGTGGAGTGCATAAAGTTTGTGAAGACGTGTCTTATAGGGAAGATAGATTTTGTAAGAAGCATAAACATGGAAGAACCAATTCTTTGCTCAAAGTGATAGATGAATTTGCTACAAAATTATGTTCTCTTTCTCCTATTACTTGTGAACTTTGCAATAAGGTTGGTCATCTTAATTTCCAATGCAAACTTTTTCATGATCGAATAATGGCCAAATATTGTAATGATTTGATCACCCTTGAATTCTATAATGAGCTTTGTCTATTTCTGGGGAGTGAAGAATTGACACATAAAAATAGTTGGTTTGAAGTATTCATTCTCATGGACGACTGAGGGAGTCCTGGATTAGGGGGTGTTCGGATGGCCGGACTATACCTTCAGCCGGACTCCTGGACTATGAAGATACAAGATTGAAGACTTCGTCCCGTGTTCGGAAGGGACTTTCCTTGGCGTGGAAGGCAAGCTTGGCGATACGGATATGTAGATCTCCTACCATTGTAACCGACTCTATGTAACCCTAACCCTATCTGGTGTCCATATAAACCGGAGGGTTTTAGTCCGTAGGACAACATACACAACAACAATCATACCATAGGCTAGCTTCTAGGGTTTAGCCTCTCTGATCTCATGGTAGATCTACTCTTGTACTACCCATATCATCAATATTAATCAAGCAGGACGTAGGGTTTTACCTCCATCGAGAGGGCCCGAACCTGGGTAAAACTTCGTGTTCCTTGCCTCCTGTTACCATCCGGCCTAGACACACAGTTCGGGACCCCCTACCCGAGATCCGCCGGTTTTGACACCGACATTGGTGCTTTCATTGAGAGTTCCTCTGTGCCGTCGCCGTCAGGCTTGATGGCTCCTACGATCATCAATGGCGATGCAGTCCAGGGTGAGACCTTCCTCCCCGGACAGATCTTCGTCTTCGGCGGCTTCGCACTGCGGGCCAATTCACTTGGCCATCTGGAGCAGATCGAAAGCTATGCCCCTGGCCGTCAGGTCAGATTTGGAAGCTTAAACTACACGGCTGACATCCGCGGGGACTTGATCTTCGACGGATTCGAGCCACTTCCGAGCACGCCGCACAGTCACGACGAGCATGATCTAGCTCTGCCGCCAAACAGTGCCCTGGGGGCCGCACCCGCATCGGCTTTGACCCTTAATTCGGAGCCAACTGCGCCGATCGAGGATGGGTGGTTAGAAGCCGCCTCGGGGGCTGCGATCCCAACGGCGTTCAAGCAGAACACCAGCCCCACACTCCGCGAGACTCGTGACTCCAAGGAGCCGGACTCCTCTCCGAACTCCGAACCCTCCGCACCCCTGCCGATCGAATCCGATTGGGCGCCGATCATGGAGTTTACTGCCGCGGACATCTTTCAGCACTCGCCTTTCGGCAATATTCTGAAGACACTGAAGTCTCTCTCTTTATCAGGAGAGCCCTGGCCGGACTACGGTCAGCAAGGTTGGGATTCGGACTATGAAGAAATTCAAAGCCCACCCACCACCCACTTTATAGCCACTATTGATTACTTAACTGACATGCTCGACTTCGACTCCGAAGACATCGACGGTATGGACGCCGATGAAGGAGACGATGAAGAAACAGCGCCTATCAGGCCCTGGAAGGCCACCTCGTCATATGACATATACATGGTGGACACCCCAAAAGAAGGAGATGGCAATGGAAGAGCGGAGGATGACCCCTCCAAGAAACAACCTAAGCGCCGGCGTCAGCAGCGCCGCTCAAAATCCTGCCAAAACAAATACGGTGATTCCAGCACGGGAGATAATAATACTCCGGAAAGTGCCGAAGAAAACCCCCTCCAGCAAGATTTAGCACAGGAGGATGGAGAAACCAGCCCTCATGAGAGAGCGGCAGACAAAGAGGTCGAGGACGATAATTATATGCCTCCCTCCGAAGACGAGGCAAGCCTCAACGACGATGAATTCGTCGTGCCAGAGGATCCCGTCGAGCAAGAGCGTTTTCAACGTAGGCTTATCGCCACGACACGAAGCCTCAAGAAAAAACAGCAACAGCTTAAAGCTGATCAAGATTTGCTAGTCGACAGATGGACTGAAGTCCTTGCGGCCGAAGAGCATAAACTCGAACGCCCCTCCAAGAGCTACCCAAAGCGCAGGTTGCTACCCCAATTAGAGGAAGAAGCACTTGATGCGGCCAACCGGCCACCTCGTGGCCACGACAGAGAGGCCTCTCGGCCCTCCACTCAAGCCGCACCCCGTACCAAGGCACGGGAATATGCGCCGGACTTATGAGATATGTTGGAGGACAAGGCAAGGCAAACAAGATCGATCTACAGATCGCGTGGGCGCCCCACGGCTCGAGACGGTAACCATCACGCTGGCCACAAATTCGGCAGGGCCGAACATAGTAGACAAAGCTCATTGGAGCTACGTCATGATATAGCCTAGTACAGAGGCGCCACACACCCACTATGCTTCACAGACAAAGTAATGGATCATCAAATCCCCGAGGGTTTCAAACCCGTAAACATCAAATCATATGATGGCACAACAGATCCTGCGGTATGGATCGAGGATTATCTCCTTCATATCCACATGGCCCGTGGCGATGATTTCCACGCCATCAAGTACCTCCCACTCAAGCTTAAAGGACCAGCTCGGCATTGGCTTAACATCTTGCCAACAGGATCAATCGGTTGTTGGGAGGACCTGGAAGCCGCATTCCTCGACAATTTCCAGGGCACTTATGTGCGACCCCCAGACGCCGATGACCTAAGTCACGTAATTCAGCAGCCAGATGAATCGGCCAGGCAATTCTGGACACGGTTCCTAACAAAGAAAAATCAAATAGTCGACTGTCCGGATGCTGAGGCCCTAGCAGCCTTCAAGCACAATATCCGTGACGAGTGGCTTGCCCGGCACCTTGGACAGGAAAAGCCGAAGTCTATGGCGCCACTCACGACACTCATGACCCACTTTTGCGCGGGAGAAGACAACTGGCTTGCTCATAGCAACAATTTGACCAAGAACCCTGGTAATTCGGATACCAGAGACAGCAGTGGCAGGTCGCGTCGCAACAAGCAGAAGCGCCGCATTAACGGCGACAATACTGAGGATACGACAGTTAATGCCGGATTCAGAGGCTCTAAATCCGGTCAGCAGAAAAAGCCAATCAAAAGGAATCCTAGGGGCCCGTCCATTTTGGACCGAATACTCGACCGCTTATGCCAGATACATGGCACCCCCGAAAAGCCGGCCAATCACACCAACAAGGATTGTTGGGTGTGCAAGCAGGCAGGCACGTTAAATGCCAAAAATGAAGACAAGGGGCTGCATAGCGATGACGACGAGGAGCCCCGGCCGTCGAACAACAGTGGACAGAAGGGTTTTCCCCCACAAGTGCGGACGGTGAACATGATATACGCAACCCATATCCCCAAGAGGGAGTGGAAGCGCGCGTTAAGGGACGTATACGCGATAGAGCCAGTCGCCCCAAAGTTCAACCCATGGTCCTCCTACCCGATCACCTTTGATCGAAGGGACCATCCCACTAGCACCTGTCACGGCAGATTCGCCGCATTGGTTCTAGACCCAATTATTGACGGATTTCATCTCACCAGAGTCCTTATGGACGGCGGCAGCAGCCTGGACCTGCTTTACCAGGATACAGTGCGGAAAATGGGCATAGATCCCTCGAGGATTAAGCCCACCAAAACAACCTTTAAAGGCGTAATACCAGGTGTAGAGGCCAAATGTACAGACTCAGTCACACTTGAAGTGGTCTTTGGATCTCCGGATAATTTCCGAAGCGAGGAGTTAATCTTCGACATAGTCCCGTTCCGCAGTGGCTATCACGCACTGCTCGGGCGAACCACATTTGCCAAATTCAATGCGGTACCGCACTACGCATACCTTAAGCTCAAAATGCCAGGCCCTCGAGGAGTAATTACGATCAATGGAAACACCGAACGCTCCCTCCGAACGGAGGAGCACACGGCGGCCTTTACAGCAGAAGCACAAAGCAGCCTCTCCAGGCAGTTCTCTAGTCCGGCCATTAAACGACCGGACACCGTCAAGCGCGCCCGGAGTAACCTACAACAAGACCGCCTGGCACGATCCGAGCAGGCGTAGCAATGCGGCCCCAACCCCAGCCCTCGCAAAACGGCGATGCCAGTGCTTCGCATACATAACTACGCTCTAGAAATACCATGGGTACAGGGGGAGGGGCACCATCACGGCACGCCCGAAACAGGGCTTCAACCGCACCAGGGGCTGCCGATTTTTTAATTTTCTCTTACTTTCAGGACTCCACTCTTCGGAAGGCCTGTTCGGCAGTTCAATTGCCGCACAAATGATGCAAGAACCAGGGAAGTAGACAAGCCACGCCGCGTTACGGAACTCCCAGGTGGTCTCTATCACGAGCAGTATACCTGTTTCGCATATTATTCCGTAGCTTGCCCCTGGAGCAGACATGTTAAATAGTCCAACCTTTTGCTTAACACACTATTTGTATCGTTCTGCTTTGATCGCAGCCCTCTTTAATAAACAATGCATAGCTTTTGTCTATTTTTGCATTACTCTTTTTTATATATGTTCCTTAATGACATGTTGCACCCGTACACTTTGGTACGGCCAAAATACGCCAGGGGCTTCAGTACCCCTCAACATGGTGTGAGAAGTCCGAACACTTTAACAAGTGCGGCACCCCGAACTTATAGCATTGTATGCATCGGCTCCGAATCATGTCTTGGGTCAATAGTTGGGTTTGCCCGGCTCCTATTTTTTGGTGCCTTACGTTCCGCTATATCGGCTAAGGTAGCACTAGGAGAACCACTGCGATTGTGCCCCAGTTGAGCTGGGTCGAGCACCTCAGTGGAGAAAGCAAAAACTGACCGTCATGATGAAGCGAGAGCTGGTCGCTGTTCGAGAGGTTTTTTCGAGTCCTTAAAGACTTATGCCGCTTAGGGCGAGGAGTCGGCTCCGTCCGGCCAAGGCGTGGATAGCGCCCCGAACTCGGTCTTTCGAATACCAGGGGCTTCGCCGAAATTTAAAATTATAGAATTCTATGGCTAAGTGAGAGTGTTCACACATTATAGTCTGATTTCCTTGTTCGTTGGGCTGAGCGCCTCCCTCGAAGGACCCAAACATGGGAAAAAGAGCGCTCATGTTTATCCCCGAACACCCCAGCACTAGAGGCACGGGGGCAGAAGCCGACGACTCGCCATCTCTCAGAATTGATAAACAGCCGCAAAGAAGGTAATATTTTAAATTCAAAACAGCATTGCTTAGCGCATATGAACAAGTTTTCAGCGCACAGGACAAAACGAGCGAGTTCTACTAAAAAATTACATCTCTAGAACATTCATCCGCCACAAGGCGAGCACCCTTCAGAACATCCTTATAATAATTCTCGGGCTTGCGATGCTCTTTCCCCGGCGGTGGCCCATCCTTCACAAGCTTCTCAGCATCCAGCTTGCCCCAGTGCACCTTAGCACGGGCAAGGGCCCTACGGGCACCTTCAATGCAGATGGAGCGCTTGATGACTTCGAGCCATGGACAGGCCTCCACCAGCCGCCGCACCAGCCCGAAATAGCTCCCAGGCAGAGCCTCTCCAGGCCACAGCCGAACTATGAGGCCCCTCATGGCCTGTTCGGCCGCCTTGTGGAGCTCGACCAGTTGCTTCAGCTAATCGCTCAGGGGCACGGGGTGTCCGGCCTCAGCATACTTAGACCATAACACCTTCTCTGTCGAGCTGCCCTCCTCGGCTCGATAGAATGCGGCGGCATCAGACACACTCCGGGGAAGATCTTCGAACGCTCCTGGAGAGCTCCAGATTCGGGTAAGTAACAAGTAACACACGTTTATGTGTTTATTTTGCATAAAGAATGCCTTACCCGCCGCTATCTTCTTCACCTCATCCAACTCCTGGAGGGTCTTCTGGGCTTCGGCCTTGGCAGACTTGGCATTTTCAATAGCCACCGCGAGCTCGGACGCTCGTGTCTTTGAGTCAAGCTCCAAACTCTCATGTTTTTCCATGAGAGCCTGGAGCTCTTGCCGTACCTTGCCAACCTCGGCCTCATACTTCTCCCGCTCGGTGCGCTCCATGGCCGCCGTCTTCTCGGCCTCGAGCAGCGCTTGCTTAAGGGTCGCCACCTCTGACGTGGCCCCTACAATAGCCACGATAATCCTGTCATTTTTTGGCAATTGCACCTTTTTATATATATTTAAACAAGGTATTTCTTACCTTCATTGTCCTCGAGCTGCTTCTTGGCACGCCCGAGCTCTTGCTCGGACCGCTCGAGGTTCTGCTTCAGCGTGTCCACTTCCGCAGTCAGTGCGGCGGACGCCAGCAGGGAAGCCTGCACACACATATTGACTCCTTTTTGTTAGACTCCTGCGAATTTTATTTGATCCTCTATTCGGCTTTTCTTCCCGAACGCCAAACAGAGCATCAGGGGCTACTGTCTATGTGGTAATATTATTTAACATTCTTTACTTACCTCAAAGCCTGTCAAAAGGCTAGTACAAGCTTCAATCAGTCCGCTCTTGGCGGACTGAACCTTCTGGACCACCACACTCATAATGGTGCGGTGCCCCTCGTCGATGGAGGCGCCTTGGAGCGCCTCCAACAGATTGTCCGGCGCCTCCGGTTGGACAGAGGTTACCGGCACGGTGGGCTTGCTCCTCTTGGAAGGAGGTCCCCCACCGGACTCTGGAACCTTTGAAGGTTCCGGAGCGGTATCCGGCCTAGGGCCAGACTTGGAGCCCTGGGGGTTTCATCCCCTTTACTCCTGGAGTCCGGGAGGTCGCCTCGCGGCGCCTCCAGGACCACCTCCTCCCGGATTGGAACCTGTTGGGACAACACTTCGGTGTTGTCTGTAGGGCGGGGGGAGGAAGCCGTCGGAAGCGAGTTCACATCCGAAGAGTCCAGTGAGCCGCTCGATGACGCGTCGAGCCGGTCTTTGGGTGGGCTGCATAAACATATTCGACATAAGGGAAAGCTGTGCAATAAACGAATACTATGAATTACTCTGGTATCCGGATACTTATGATTTGGCCAGGGGCTTGTCCTTGGGCGCCCACTCCTCTCCGCCGTCGTCGGCGTCGGTGGAGTAGTCCGGAGGAAGGGTTTTCCCCTTCTTGGACCCTTCGGCCTCCCCAATTGGGGCGGCCTTCCTTTTCTTCCCTTCCCCTGCTGGAGGGGGAGGGGTCTCTTCTTCCTCCTCCTTGTCTTCATGGGAGGAGTGCGTCTTGGATTCGTCGGATGGTGAATTCGACACCTCCGAGCATCGGGCACTCTTTCGAGTCCCCGTGGCCTTCTTCTTGGCCCTCTTCTCTGGCACCACATGGGGTGCCGGAACCAGCAGCTTCGCCAAGTGAGCTTCCGCTGGGCCTTCGGGTAAAGGAGCCGGACAATTGATCTGTCCGGACGTCTCCTGCCAATCTTGTCAAAGGTAAGGGAGTTTAGATCCCGCATGGAGTCAAACTATGAAAAATCGATACCCTGTAAAAGGAAAAAACAGCTTATCGCATGAGCGTGACGCTGTGTGCTGAATCCGGGATCCTCGGTAGTGGATGCTGTCGGATTTCGGGTTCCGGCGGACCCTTGAGGTTCGAACACTGGGGTGCGCGCGGAGATTTCGCCTCCTACCTACATGCACCCCTCTGCCATGCTTGGATCTAAACTAAGGAAAGAACAACACAAGAGACACAGGGTTTGTACTGGTTCGGGCCACCGTTGTGGTGTAATACCCTACTCCAGTGTGTGGTGTGTGGATTGCCTCTTGGGCTGATGATGATGAACAATACAAGGAAGAACAGCCTCGCAAGGGTCTGTTCTTGGCTGAGGCGATGAACTGCTGGGAGGAGTTCAGCCACCTTTCTCTCTCTCTCTCTCTCTCTCTGCTCTCCCTTGACCGACCCTTCTAACGAGCCTCTTCCTTCCTACCTCTTTTTCATCCTCCTTCTTTTCGTCCTCGTCTTCGTCTCTCCCCCAGCTATGTGGGTGGCTGGTCCTATTTATAGAGGCCCTGGTCCTCTCCCCAAATATTGAGCGGGAAGGGAGCCAACAATGGCAGGCTAATTTGAAGGGGTACAGCAAGTATCAGCTATCCTGACAAAAGTAGTCTTCGCCTGCGCAAAGCTCTTGTGATGACCCCGTCTTGGGCTCCACGGTGACCTCCGTCTCGTAGTCCTCCTGGTCTTGGTCTCGTTGCACCAAAATGGCAACCTTTGCATGATGCCTCGGTACTCCGCGGCTGCTCTTGCCCCCTTTGCACCAAAGAGGAAAGGAGGACGCTGCGCGGGCTGGCACCCGCCTGGCGCCTTGAGTTGTCATGGCTTGCGTCATGGGCACCTCGTGAGGTACCCCGCCTTGATCTCTCCGCCTCCTCGTGAGCCAGCCTGACGAGGCCGTTCCTGAGGAAGCTCCGCGTCGTCCGCCCCGCGAAGCTTGGCCCCTCGCAAGGGTCTTGGGTTTGTGTTGGTGAAGATGGGCCGTGCAAGGCCCCCCTTTGAGCCACGCCGTAGGCCGCAGGAAGGCAAGTCTGGGGACCCCCGTTCCCAGAACGCCGACAGTAGCCCCCGGGCCCAAGGCGCGCCCGGACTTGGCCGTGCAGGGAGGCGGAAGGGCAAGAGCGAAGCGCTGCGGGCCCTAACAGCCTGCGGCCTTGGGCGCCGCATGGCGGTTGATTGGACGTGGGCGCCTCCACTTCCCCATGGTGCCTCGGCAACTGCACTGTCTGGACAAGTCCCTGCATGCAAAAACGGGTCATGATTACCTGTGATTGTGGAGGCCGGCGGTTGGCCTCCGCCGGCTATAAGTACGGGACGGCGTGCGCCCTTCCGGTTCATCTCTCCTTGCTTCTCCTTCTTCCCGATCCTTGCTCCGTCTTGCCGCGATGGCTCCGATCCGCCGGTTCTCGACGGCAGAGAAGGGAAAGGCTCCCCGAGAGGGGCCAGACCCTCTCCCGCCGAAGAAACGGCTCATCCCCCGTGGCCCGGACGAAGGGGCCCTTCAGGTGGTGCCGAGGCCTTGGGGCGAGCGGGTGCCGCTGGGGTTCCCGCTTCCATTGTACGCCCACGTCGAGGGCCCCGAAGGAGCTGATGCTGACCACCACGGGCGGCGCCGCCGTCGGCGCCGTCAGGTCACGAAGGTGTGGGTTCTCCCCCCTGGGGTCCACACCGAGGGCTCCTCCAAAGAGTTCGTGCTCCATGTCGCCATTCCTCTTTAGTATTGGATTCGCCTGCCTCCCTTCTTCGCCTCCATCATCCCGCAGGGGGAGCCCCTGCAGCACCCTCGCGACCGAGGCAGAGGTCGCGGTCGTCGCCCCGGGCGAGGTCTACATGACCCGGGGCTGGAGGGAGATCGCCCGGGTTTGCAGGACAAGGGGAGTCTTCGCGATCCACTTGGACTACGACGGTGCTTCGGTGATGCTCTTCAAGGTCTTCGATGCGAGCGGGCGCCGGCTGGAGTGCTGCCCCGGGGAAGGTGGCCAGGGCCCTGCTGTGACGAGGACTGGGCTCGCCACCCACTCCCTTGGAGGCTCCTCAGGTGGTGGAGGCGTCGGAGGTTCCAGCGACTCCGGCGAGCTCTTCGCGACTCTGGAGATGAGCGACGACAGCTATGAGCCCCCGCGCCGGCGCCGCTCCTCGAGCAGGGCAGGCTCGTCAGGCCGCCGCCGACTCTGATCTGGATGGGGTTGGCGTCGGTGCTTGACGGCTCACTGTTGATGATGGCGTCTTTTGCAGGGACGCGCCTAGTTTGCGTCCCTTTAGGATCCGTTCCCTGCGAGGAATTAAAAACGCGTCCCGTAGGGGCTTGTAAGGTGCCTGCGATCCTGTCTTGTATATATAACACTTGTCGTAGAATTGCGCGAGTCCAGTCCCAAGGCGGCTTCAGCCGTCGCTGGTATGCCAGGTCGCGATGCCGTGGTCAAGGCCAGGAGGTGAGCGACCCCGAGTCCGGTAAGAGCCCCTGAGTCGCGATGCTCAGGAGGTCCCCTTTGGCACCCAAGCAGCCATCGTTTGGTGAGAAAGGGGAGCGGCGTCGCTAACAAGAGATAGCATTAGGTGTGGGGATGGTGCCAAGGCAGCTGGCGCTTCTGGGTGATAACTTATCTCGAGGATCAGGGGCCGCTCTCTGGTGTGTGGCCGGGTCCGTGCGTCGGCAGGAGCGGCGTTGCTTGGCGAGGTCCTCGTGTGTCTCCTCCCTGTCGCCTTAGCTCCCCTTTCTGCTCTACGTCCTCGGGTCCCATCCCTCGAGCGAATCTCAGCCGTCGCTGGTATGCCAGGTCGTGATGCCGTGGACAAGGCCAGAGGGTGAGGGCTGGAGAGCCAGTAGGAGCCCTGAGTCGCAATGCTCAGGCACCCCCCTTTAACGTGCAAGCGGTTCGCGCGGACGAGAGCATAGGAGGCACAGCAGGAGCCTCGCCTGACATAGCTTCTTCAGGAGGTCCTGCAGGTCCATCATAGAAAAGCAAGGGGTTGCCATACAATTGACGGTCAGCCGTTGGTTGCTTCCGAGGGGTAGTGAGGCACTGAAGGCTTGACGAGGTGATGCTATGCGGGGCTGCCGCAGCCAGAGCTCAGCCATCCAGGTTTGTCGGCGTTGTAGGGACGGACCCATGCGCAAGCGTCATGCCATTCGGGAGTAGCTCCATTAGTTGGCGTCAGTTGAGTAGGCAACTAGGTAAAACACATTAGCTGCGAAGGAGTGGATTCGTTCAAATAGGTGCTGGGAATGCGGAGATCACTGGGTCAGGCCCGAGCGACTTGGGGGTGATGTAGCCTGAGGGGCGCCCCCAACAAGGTAAGCTAATCGACGCGAAATAAAAGGGATACACGCCACAGGGACGGACCTACGCGGCCTGGGAATAATGCAGCCCTGGGGGCGCTCCCAGCTGGAAGTAAAACTCGAAAGATGTCACCTGATGATGTTGAGGACGAAGGGGTGTTGGTGTAGCAGGCACGGGGGGCTGCGGGAGCCGATCCTCACGAGCCCCCAGGCCCAGGGGCCTCGGGAGGCTCCGGAGGCGTTGGCTGCTCCTCACGGGCTATCTCCATCCCTGCCAGGGCTGCGGAACGCCTGGCCTCTCGTGCCTCCATGATGCCCCTCATGAGGCGCTGGTACGCGTCAGCCGCGTTCGGCAAGCCGTAAGGCATGCGAACGTAGCTGTGGGGTGGACCTCCGCAGCGCCCCACTCGCGAGGGCCAGAGGCGCTCCAAAGAGACGACTCGGTTGGGCCTTGGTATGTCGATGCAGACGCGCAGCCCACCATCGTCTCCTGGATGGGGGGCCACTGCTGGTAGGCGGCGGGCGCCCCTCATGACTCTTGACTCCTGTAGCTCCTGAATGGCCTTACTGACGAACTCCTGTGGGTCTAGACCTCCTTGCCTTGCTCCTTCTTGAGGGAAACGTGCTTCAAAACATGCCTCCATGTGGTGCCCAAGCGCCTCCCTCGTGACCCTAGCTAGGTCTGTGGCCCTCCAGGGGAGAGCCCCCGAGCCCTGCCTGGGGAGGGCACTGGGCGCGCTTTCCTATGCGATGGAGGGAGGCTCCCCCTGGGCAGGCGCGGGCCCAGAGGGGCCTGCCTCCTGAGTGGTCGAGTCGGATGATGTCCTCTTCTTCTTGGGGGTGGTCTCGGGAGGCCTCCTACTTCCACGACCCGGGTCTTCCAGTGACGCGGCCTGAAAGGCTCGTTCCAGGGAACACACCGCGTCCTTCTCTTCATAGGGCACCGTGATGACTCCGCCGCTTCCTGGCATCTTGAGGACGTTGTAGCTGTGGTGAGTCACGGCCATGAACTTGGCCAGCGCTGGGTACCCAAGGATGGCGTTGTACGGCAGGCAAATGTGAGCGACGTCGAATTCGATGAGCTCGGTGCGGTAGTTGTCGCGTGCCCCAAAGGTGACAGGGAGGCGGACCTGCCCAATCGGGACCGTGGAGCCGTCAGTGATACCGGAGAAGGGCTTGGTTGGCTGAAGCTGGCTGTAGGGCACTTGGAGGTTGTTGAACGTCTCCACGGACAGGACGTTGGGCCCTGCCCCGCCATCGATGAGGGTCTTGGTGACCACCATGTTGCTGATGATTGGGGAACAAAGCATCGGGAGGACTCCGGCTGTTGCCGCACACTTGAGTTGATCTGTTGAGCTGAATGTGATGGCGCACGCCGACCACCTGAGAGGGCGTGTGGCTTCGAGTCTGGGGAGTACCGCCTTCACTTCGCGGGTGAACTGCTTGAAGATGCGCTGAGAGGCTGGGGCTTGAGCTCCACCAAGGATGCAGGAGATCGTGCACGGCTCCTGGAAGCCCCCAGCCTCCTCGTCCTGATGGCGGTCCTCGTTTCTCCTTGGCTGCGGCGGCAGCGGTGGGAGGCCTGCGTTGCCCAGTGGGTGATCCTCGCGAGGCTGATCCCTCCAGTCTCCCTCGCGAGGCGGATCCCTCCATCCTCTCTCGCGAGGCGGGTCTTGCCAGCGATCCTCGCGAGGTTGGTCGCGCCACCCTTGGCGCGGCCCACGGTCTTCCCAGCGTCCTGCGTTTCTTCCTCCTCCTCGACCATAGCCCCGGTCACCGCGGTCGGGGCGACGGCCGATCCTTCCTTCACGCACGGCTCGGAGTTCTTGGCATTCGTTGGTGTTGTGGGTGTGGAGGTCGTGGTACACGCAGTACCGGCTGCCCTTGGGAGGTTCGGGATGATCTCTGCCTCGCTTGGTGTCTGGTTCTGCCGCGAGCACTGCAGCCCCCTTGCGCTTCACATCCTTGGCCTTGAGCTTCTTCTCTTCTGGGTCTGCGGCAGGCAGCTCGAGGAGGGAGACACGCCCCTCCTCAGCCCTGGCGCACTTGTTTGCCAAGTTGAACAGCTCCAAGGAAGTGCACAGGTCTTCATGCATCGCCAGCTCCTCCTTCATCTTGACGTCGCACACGCCGTCGGAGAAAGCTGAGATGATGGCCTCCTCAGTCACCTTGGGGATCTTGAGGCGTGCATTGTTGAAGCGCTGGATGTACTTCTGCAGGGTTTCCCCGGGTTGTTGCTTGATGCGGCACATGTCACTCACGGCGGGTGGCCGGTCGCGAGTACCTTGGAAGTTGGCCATGAAGCGGGTGCGCATCTCTTCCCAGGAGGAGATTGTGCTTGGAGCCAGGTTCAGGAGCCAGGTGCGGTCCCCGTCCTTGAGCGCCATGGGAAACCAGTTCGCCATGACCTTCTCGTCTCCGTTGGCAGCTTCGATGCCCAGCTCATAGAGCTGGAGGAACTCCGCAGGGTCGGCCGCGCCGTCGTAGCGAGGAGGTAGGTCCAGTTTGAACTTGCCGGGCCACGCAACGCTGCGTAGTTCAGTGGTGTAGGCGCGGCAGCCTGCAGTGGCCACGGGAGGCCTTAGGTGACGGAGAGCCTAGTCTTGCATGTCCCCACGCGCTGGAGCAGGGGGATGGTCGCGGCGTGCTGGAGCAGGGAGCGCCCAGGCAGCTTCTGGCGGGCGAGGGACTTCTTGGCAGCTCTGTTCTTGCTGCGCTGGCACCCGATGGAACGGGTTCCGCCCAGGGGCCATGCGCCTTGGAGCCATGGCATCTTCTTGAGGAGGAGGCGGCCGGGGCACCGTCAGAGCCAATTCGCTCGCGCGGGGCGGGGTGCGGTGCAGCGAAACGGACGGCGCGGAAGAGCCCCCTGCAGCGCGGACGAGCTCGGCGACACGGTCGAGCCATTCCTCGTAGACGTCGTCGACGGGACGGTAGCGCAGGAGCTCGTTTGCCGCGATGAGTGCAGCCCGAGCCTCCATGGGCGCACGGAGCGCCCGGGACGAAGATCCAGCTGGGGCGAGCGAGGGAGTTGCGGTGCGGCCGTCTTGCCGCATAGACGGATGCTGGGACGATGCTTGCCGCTCGTCCCCTGCCGGGCCGGTGGCGGCGTTGACGGCAGGTGATGGGGAACGGCGTGGATGCCCGCCGACAGGGGCCGTTTGGGCGACGCAGGAAGCGAGTGCGGCTCGGCGCTCAGCGCGGGCCCGACGAGCGTCAAACATGGGCGTGACGGTCAGAGGAGAACGGGGCGGTGGAATACGAATTCTGGCGCACCCCTACCTGGCGCGCCAAATGTTGGATTTTGGGTTCCGGCAGACCCTTGAGGTTCGAACACTGGGGTGCGCGCAGAGATTTCGCCTCCTACCTACCTGCACCCCTCCGCCATGCTTGGATCTAAACTAAGGAAAGAACAACACAAGAGACACAGGGTTTATACTGGTTTGGGCCACCGTTGTGGTGTAATACCCTACTCCAGTGTGTGGTGTGTGGATTGCCTCTTGGGATGATGATGATGAACAATACAAGGAAGAATAGCCTCGCGAGGGTCTGTTCTTGGCTGAGGCGATGAACTGCTGGGAGGAGTTCAGCCACCTTTCTCTCTCTCTCTCTCTCTCTCTCTCTCTCTCTCTCTCTGCTCTCCCTTGACCGACCCTTCTAACGAGCCTCTTCCTTCCTGCCTCTTTTTCGTCCTCCTTCTTTTCGTCCTCGTCTTCGTCTCTCCCCCAGCTATGTGGGTGGTTGGTCCTATTTATAGAGGCCCTGGTCCTCTCCCCAAATATTGAGCGGGAAGGGAGCCAACAATGGCGGGCTAATTTGAAGGGGGACAGCAAGTATCAGCTATCCTGACAAAAGTAGTCTTCGCCTGCGCAAAGCTCTGGTGATGACGCCGTCTTGGGCTCCACGGTGACCTCCCTCTCGTAGTCCTCCTGGTCTTGGTCTCGTTGCACCGAAATGGCAACCTTTGCCTGATGCCTCGGTACTCCGCGGCTGTGCTTGCCCCCTTTGCACCAAAGAGGAAAGGAGGACGCTGCGCGGGCTGGCACCCGCCTGGCGCCCTGAGTTGTCATGGCTTGCGTCATGGGCACCTCGTGAGGTACCCCGCCTTGATCTCTCCGCCTCCTCGTGAGCCATCCTGACGAGGCCGTGCCTGAGGAAGCTCCGCGTCGTCCGCCCCACGAGGCTTGGCCCCTCGCGAGGGTCTTGGGTTTGTGTTGGTGAAGATGGGCCGTGCTGGGCCCCCCTTTGAGCCACGCCGCAGGCCGCAGGCAGGCAAGTCTGGGGACCCCCGTTCCCAGAACGCCGACAGATGCGGGGGCCTCAGTGCCCTTGAAAAGCACCTTCCAGGCATCTTCGTACGTCGTGTCGAAGAGCCTGCTCAGAGTTTGGTGCCGCGCCGGGTCGAACTCCCACAGGTTGAAAGCCCGTTGTTGACACGGGAGGATCCGGCGGATGAGCATAACCTGGACTACGTTGACAAGTTTGAGCTTCTTGTCCACCAGGGTTTGGACGCATGTTTGGAGTCCGGTCAGCTCTCCTTTTTTACCCCACGACAGGCCGGTCTCCTTCCAGGAGGTGAGCCGCGTAGGGGGTCCGGACCAAAACTCGGGGGCTGCGACCCATTCGGGGTTGCGCGGCTCGGTGATGTAAAACCACCCCGATTGCCACCCCTTCAGGGTCTCCACAAAGGAGCCCTCAAGCCATAAGACGTTGGCCATCTTGCCCACCATGGCGCCTCCGCACTCCGCCTGGTCGCCACGCACCACCTTCGGCTTGACATTGAAAGTCTTAAGCCATAGGCCAAAATGGGGGCGGATGCGGAGGAAGGCCTTGCACATGATGATAAACGCTGAGATGTTGAGGACAAATTTGGGGCCAGATCATGGAAATCTAGGCCGTAGTAGAACATGAGCCCCCGGACAAATGGGTGGAGAGGGAAACCTAGTCCGCGGAGGAAATGGGGGAGGAACACCACCCTCTCATGGGGCCTAGGGATGGGGATGAGCTGCCCCTTTTCGGGAAGCCAGTGCGCAATGTCGTTAGATAAGTATCCGGCCTTCCTTAGTCTTTTGATGTGCCCCTCCGTGATGGAGGAGATCATCCACTTGCCTCCCGCTCCGGACATGGCTGGAGAAGGTTGAGGTGGGGAGTGCGGACTTGGGCGCTGGAGCTCGAGTGCGCGAGAATGGATAAGCAAGGGAGGAAGAAGGCATAGGTGAAAAGGTGTATCCTTATCCCCTTATATAGGTGGACGCAACTACGTGTCCCCACCAGCCTGGTAAAACTCGCTTATCTCCCAAGCGCCATAATCAATAGCGCGGTTGGGTTACCCACGCCCGTATTGATGAGAATCCCGGAATAAGGGGACACGATCTCTGCTTTAACAAGACGTGCCAAGGAAACTGCCTCGCATGACTCGTTGAGGTGGGATAATGAAACGACTCGGATAAAGGCTTGGCCGTGGTGTGTCACACTACGGAATACGTCAGCAGATTAGATTTGTGTAAATATTATTCTCTCTATGGCAATATGTGGAAACTTATTTTGCAGAGCCGGACACTATCTTTGTGTTCAAAATCTTCTATGAAGTACTTGGAGGAGGAACCCGCCTTGCAATGCCGAAGACAATCTGTGCGCCGGACTCGTCGTCATTGAAGCCTGGTTCAGGGGCTACTGAGGGAGTCCTGGATTAGGGGGTGTCCGGATGGCCGGGCTATACCTTCAGCCGAACTCCTGGACTATGAAGATACAAGATTGAAGACTTCGTCCCGTGTCCGGAAGGGACTTTCCTTGGCGTGGAAGGCAAGCTTGGCGATACGGATATGTAGATCTCCTACCATTGTAACCGACTCTATGTAACCCTAACCCTATCTGGTGTCTATATAAACCGGAGGGTTTTAGTCCATAGGACAACATACACAACAACAATCATACCATAGGCTAGCTTCTAGGGTTTAGCCTCTCTGATCTCGTGGTAGATCTACTCTTGTACTACCCATATCATCAATATTAATCAAGCAGGACGTAGGGTTTTACCTCCATTGAGAGGGCCCGAACCTGGGTAAAACTTCGTGTTCCTTGCCTCCTGTTACCATCCGGCCTAGACACACAGTTCGGGACCCCCTACCCGAGATCCGCCGGTTTTGACACCGACAACGACATTGAAACTAATCTAGAAAATATCTACATGTTTTGCATGGTAAATTGCAATGAGAATGCTTATATTGCCAAGTATAGAAAGATTGGAAAACCAATAGAATATAAAAGGAATACTAATGAAACGGTAAAGATTTCCACTTTCCCTCCAATTGTCTCTCATGATGAAATATGTGACGAGGAGGAGCTCCCTATTCAACCAATCTCATCAATAAGAAGCTTAAAAAATTAATTAAACCCACACATGATGTGGTGAAGAAGAAGAAAGGAAGACAGAATAGAGGTAAAAAGTTATCTCTCCTAAATAATGTTGCTCCTATTATTGTTGTGCCTCATGAAAATTAAGCAAAAATAATTGTGGAATATGATGCACTTGATGAAGTTATTGCTTCTATGTCTTGTGGCACAATGTCCAAGAGCACTATTGATGATGATTTTGTTATGCCTATTGCTTGTTGTGATGATTATGATTGGGAAGATAATGATACTGCATATAATCTTGGAAATATTTTTGGCACCAACTTGGGAAATTATGATGATAGCAATTGTTATACTGTTGGTGCTATTCGTACTATTGATGATGAGAGTGATTATGCTTATGATATGCCAAGCCACAAGCTTGGGGATGCTATGTTTGATGAGAATGACATGTTTAAGTATTTATTTGCTGCAATTAATGTTTGTCTGAAGCTTGGGGATGATATGCTTAATGAAGATGATCTTTTTAGCCCCCCCCCACTTCAAATGATCAAATTTGCTATGATGATTGCATGCCTCCTATCTATGATGAGGACAAAGTTGCTACTTATGATGATTATTGTGATGATACTTATGTTATAAAAAGTAGTGATAATTATTGTCAAAATTTCGAATATACTTTTACTGAACATTACTCTTTTAATGTGGAATTTTTTAGTACTCGAGTTTCATATGATACTCCCACTATTGTGAATGAGAATAAAATTGCTTATGTGGAGAGTAATAAAATTTCTATGCTTGTGGACCGTGAAAATAATGCTTTATGTGATGGTTATATTGATGAATATATTAATGATGCTACTGAAAATTATTATGAGAGAGGAACTAATGATTCATGATGCTCTCTTTATGTTTCAGTTCTTATCTTTTATGCGAGCATCATTGAAATCATCATGCCTGGCTAAAAGGCATTAAAGAAAAGTGCGTGTTGGGGGACAACCCAACATTTACCCCTACTGTTTTTGTGTGTTCACATGATTATGGTACTGTAGTAATCATGTTTTATTGCTTTTGTTTCAATAAAGTGCCAAGTAAAGCCTTTGGGATGGTCTATGGTGATAGTTGATTTGATCTTGCTGAAAAACAGAAACTTTTGCACTCAGGAAAATAATTATCATTTTTTACAGAAGCATGATAAAATACTGATTCTTTCTGCAGAAGATTAATATACAAATTGCCCAGGTTGTCAGAATTTTTAGGAATTTTTGGACTAGCAGAAGTTTGGTTGGTGTACAGATTACTACAGACTGTTCTGTTTTTGACAGATTCTGTTTTCAATGCATAGTTTGCTTGTTTCCTAGTTTCTATGGCTTATATTGCTCAATATAAATTGTGGAAATGATATGATACAGTAGGCGTTGTGTGAGAACAATTATATATCTTGTCTTTGATAGTACCAAAGTGGATGATTTGTCTTTATCATACTAACCTATCTCACGAAGTTCCGTTAAGTTTTGTGTGATTGAAGTTTTCAAGTTTTGGGTGAGATGTCGATATGAGGAGAATAAGGAGTGACAAGATCCTAAGCTTGGGGATGCCCAAGGCACCCCAAAGGTAATAAGTAAGATCCAAGCAACTAAGCTTGGGGATGCCCCGGAAGGCATCCCCTCTTTCGTCTCCAACATTATCGGTAACCTCACTTGGAGCTATATTTTCATTCATCACATGATATGTGTTTTGCTTGGAGAATCATTTTATTTTGCTAGTATTTGCTTGATGTTATTTAGAATAAGGTTTTGAATCTTTTGCTTCAATAAAAATGTCAAATATAGCCTTTGCCATGCTTATTTTGCAAGTATATGAGTGGCTGTTTTAAAACAAAACGTTTATCGCTGTTGCAGAAGTTCTCTAGAAAAGTCAGAATGTGATAAAAGGTTGAAACTTTTTGTACAATAAGATCTGATAAATTTTCTACAGTGTGGTAAATTTTCATAATTTTTGGAGTTAAAGAAGTATTTATACTCTTGCATTCTTTACCGACTGTACTGTTTTGGTAGATTGCTGTTATGTTTGCATTGTTTGCATATGTTTGCTTGTTTAATGATTCTGTTTCAGGATAGGATTATTAAATATGCAGAGGCATTTAGTATGAAATGTTGAATAATAATTTTGCTGATTTTCTATAGCAGTGAATAATAAGGTTTCACATTGATTTATACTAACTTATCTCACGAGTTCTTGTTGAGTTTTGTGTTGATGAAGTTTTTGAGATTTAGGAAAACCATGGTATGAGAGGAACTAAGGAGACACAAAAGCTCAAGCTTGGGGATTCCCAAGGCACCCCAAGATAATATTTCAAGAAGTCTCGAGCATCTAAGCTTGGGGATGCCCTAGTAGGCATCCCACCTTTCTTCTTCAACAATTATCGGTTAGTATTTGTTGAGCCTAAGTTTTTGCTTCTTCACATGATGTGTGCTATTCTTGGATTGTCATTTTTGTTTTGTTTTCCTTGCTGTTTTAATAAAATACTTAGATCTGAAACTTTTAAATAATAGAGAGTCCTCAAATAGCTACCCATCTACATAACTACTCGCTTGATCTTCACTTATATCTTTTTGGAGTAGCTTGTCATTTACTCTTGTGCTTCACTTATATCCTATGAGTAAATTGTTGAATGAATTGAATATCATGACGTTGAAATTATATGTTCATATCATGCCTAGTGGTAGCTTCACATTGGGTTTAGAAAGTGAAATCTTTTGAAGCTTGACAATCACAATATTGGTCATACAAGCAATTCCTGAATGATTACTATAAGGAATAGAACTTTCACATGCAAATACACTATCTTGGAAATCCTCTGTGATTGTGAGCCCCCATCAAAATATTATATGCCAAAATTGTTGATGTTGGACAAGGAAGACAACGTAATGGTTTATGTTTGTTCATATTCACATAGAAGTTATATTGTCATATACCCTTCAACATGTGGTGCTTGCCCCCCATCTTTAATATCCAAAAATTCCGCACCAAGTAGATATACTACTTATGCATCCAAAATTCCTTAAACCCAAATCTTATATTCAGGAGTCCACCATACCTACCTAAGGATTGAGAAAGATCCTTCAAGTAAGTTGTCATCGGTGCAATAAGGCAATAAAAATTGCTTCTAGAAGTGTTAGATCATTTAGTGTAAGAGAAAATTGAGTGGTGTTCGAACTTGTGATGGCAAAGAATGAAAGCGATAGACTGCATAATAAAGGTTGCTATCATAAGGGGAAATATAACGTGATGTTCTTTTGCACTAAGGGATTGAGTATACAAACAAAAAGCGCGTGGCAACCTCTGCTTCCCTCTGCGAAGGGCCTACAGTTTACTTTTATGTATTTACTTTCATGCAAGAGTCAAGGTTTTTCTCTCTATTCCTTTTTATTTTTCTCTTTTGGCAAGCATCATGAGGCGAGGAAAGATCTAGGCACATATATCCAATTGGATATTGTCAGTGCAACGAACCCTGGGTCTGTTGCCTGGACTATGCATAGGCACGGGAACGCGATTATGGCGCCAGGCCATACCAGAGTACCAGAGACCAAGATCTTTGAAGGACCAAGATCAAGTCAGAGAAGTAAGATACCACCAGGATAAAAGCATCGCTTGTCGGGCAGGCGAGCTCGGCGAGGGAAGGGTCAACCCTTGAAGAGAACGTCCAAGACGGCCCGACAAGGCATGCCGGGACTCGCGGAGGCAAAACCACCTCACCCAACTACTCTGCTACGACCCACGTCGTCAATCGATGCGGTGTGAAGCCGCAAAATGACTAAGTGGAAGCCATTCGCCACATGGCGGCCTCTTTCTATAGGGGATGCCTACAAGTGACACCCGTCCTACGATGTGTCAAGCGAGTAGGTCTGAAGCTGGCAAGATAGCCGGGCAAGGCTTGCTGGGCAAGCGATGATGTGACGTCGAGTGGCGCATTTAATGCGCCCTATCAGCCTGCAGGGTTAGGTATGATAGCATTGTTTGCTATCTTATCAGTGCATAATGACTACTTTGCCATTGTGGTGACCCCTTAACCTATAAAAGGAGGCCCATGGCTATTGTAGAAAGGGTTAGAAGGTTGAATCCCCACACATTCATACGCGCGTAGCCACTGCCTCCCCCCCTAGGCAACCTCGCCGGGCAAGTGTACTACGCTCCACCATCATTCTTCCACCATCTATCCACCAAAGCAGGAGTAGGGTTTTACATCTCACGGCTGCCCGAACCTGGGTAAAATCGCTCATGTGATCTCTGTCGCGCTGCCCCACGCTCTTCTGCTCTTTGTGCAACATGACACCTACTACCTCTTGAGCATGCGTTGGTTTTCCCTTGAAGAGGAAAGGGTGATGCAGCATAATAGCGTAAGTATTTTCCTCAGTTTTTTAGAACCAAGGTATCAATCCAGTAGGAGACTACACGCAAGTCCCTCGTACCTGCACAAACAAACAAGAACCTCACAACCAACGCGACAAAGGGGTTTTCAATCTCTTCACGGTCACTTACGAAAGTGAGATCTGATAGAGATAATAAGATAAATATTTTTGGTATTTTTGTTGTATAGATTGGAAAATAAAGATTGTAAAATAGAAATAGCAAGTTGATAGGAAAATAATATGATGTAAGATAGACCCAGGGGCCATAGGTTTAACTAGTGGCTTCTCTCAAGATAGCAAATTCTACGGTGGGTGAACAAATTGCTATCGAGCAATTGATAGAAAAGCACATAGTTATGAGAATAACTAGGAATGATCATGTATATAGGCATCACGTCTGCGACAAGTAGACCGAAACGATTATGCATCTACTACTATTACTCCACACATCGACCGCTATCTAGCATGCATCTAGAGTATTAAGTTCATAAGAACAGAGTAACGCATTAGGCAAGATGACATGATGTAGAGGGATAAACACAAGCAATATGATATAAACCCTATCTTTTTATCCTCGATGGCAACAATAAAATACGTGCCTTGCTGCCCCTGCTGTCACTGGGAAAGGACACCGCAAGATTGAACCCAAAGCTAAGCACTTCTCCCATTACAAAAAAGATCAATCTAGTAGGCTAAGCCAAACTGATAATTCGAAGAGACTAGCAAAGATATTTAAATCATGCATAAAAGATTTCGGAGAAGAATCAAATATTTTTCATAGATAATCTTGATCATAAACCCACAATTCATCGGATCTCGACAAACACACCGCAAAAAGAATTACATCGAATAGATCTCTAAGAAAATCAAGGAGAACTTTGTATTGAGATCCAAAAAGAGAGAAGAAGCCATCTAGCTAATTACTATGGACCCAAAGGTCTGTGGTAAACTACTCAGACATCACCGGAGAGGCTATGGTGTTGATGTAGAAGCCCTCCATGATCGATTCCCCCTCCGGCACAGCGCCGGAAAAGGCCCCAAGATGGGATATCATGGGTACAGAAGGTTGCGGCGGTGGAAATAGGTTTTCGTGGTGCTCCTTGATGTTTTCAGGATATATGGGTCTATATAGGAAGAAGAAGTACGTCGGTGGAGCTGTGAGGGGACCATGAGGGTGGGGGCGCGCCTACCCCCTGGGCGCGCCCTCCTGCCTCGTGGCCTCCTCGCTTATTTCTTGACATGCACTCCAACTCTCCTGGATCACGATTGTTCCAAAAATAACTCTCCTGAAGGTTTCATTCCATTTGGATTCCGTTAGGTATTCCTTTTCTGCGAAACACTGAAATAGGCAAAAAAACAACAATTTGCGATGGGCCTTTGGTTAGTAGGTTAGTCCCATAAATAATATAAAAAGGTATATTAAAGCCCATTAAACATACAAAACAGATAATATAATAGCATGGAACAATAAAAAATTATAGATACGTTGGAGACGTATCAAGCATCCCCAAGCTTAATTCCTGCTCGTCCTCGAGTAGGTAAATGGGAAAAACAGAAATTTTAATGTGGAATGCTACCTAGCGTATTTCTCAATGTAATTTTCTTTATTGTGGCATGAATGTTCATATCCGAAAGATTCAAGACAAAAGTTTAATATTGACATAAAAATAATAATACTTCAAGCATACTAGCAAAGCAATCATGTCTTCTCAAAATAACATGGCCAAAGAGAGTTATCCCTACAAAATCATATAGTCTGGCTATGCTCCATCTTCACCACACAAAATATTTAAATCATGCACAACCACGATGATAATCCAAGCAATTGTTTCATACTTTTGATGTTCTCAAACATTTTCAATCTTCACGCAATACATGAGCGTGAGCCATGGACATAACACTATAGGTGGAATAGAATGGTGATTGTGGAGAAGACAAAAAGGAGAAGATAGTCTCACATCAACTAAGCATATCAACGGGCTATGGAGATGCCCATCAATAGATATCAATGTGAGTGAGTAGGGATTGCCATGCAACAGATGCACTAGAGCTATAAGTGTATGAAAGCTCAACAAAAGAACTAAGTGGGGCACTCTTTGATGTTCTTTCTGTTGGATTGAGTATTATGAATCTGAAATTATTTGGTGTTATTTTAGTATGAACTCTTGGGTAGATCGATCGGACGAATAGCTTCGAGGTGGTTTCGTACCCTACAAACGATTTGTTCTTATGTTCTTGCTAGATAGGAACTTCGGAGTGATTCTTCATCGCACGTTGAGGGATGGTTATATGATCCAATTATATTAGCATTGTTGAGAGATTGCACTAGTGAAAGTACGGACCCTAGGCCTCATTACCGTTTGTGCTCCTTTTATCAATTGCTACCTTGTTGTTTTTTATTGTTCTTATTACACAAACCAATATCTACTATCCATATTACACTTGTATCACCATCTCTTCACCAAACTAGTGCACCTATACAAATTACCATTGTATTTGGTGTGTTGGGGACACAAGAGACTCTTTGTTCTTTTTTTGCAGGGTTGTTTGAGAGAGACCATCTTCATCCTACGCCTCCCACAGATTGATAAAACTTAGGTCATCCACTTGAGGGAAAATTGCTACAGTCCTACAAAACTCTATGCTTGGAGGACCAACACGAGTCTACAAGAATAAAGTTGTGTAGTAGACATCAATAGCACACAAGGTATTCCTCCGGTATCCGGGAGTTTCATAATCTCATAGTCGAAGGAATATGTATTTGACATTAAGAAAGCAATGGCAATAAACATGAACGATCAATATGCTAAGCTAACAGATGGGTCTTGTCCATCACATCATTCTCCTAATGATGTGAACCCGTTATCAAATGACAACTCATGTCTATGTTTAGGAAACCTTAATCATCGTTTGATCAACGAGTTAGTCTAGTAGAGGCTCATCAGGGACACAATATTTGTTTATGTATCCACACATGCATTTAAGTTTCCGGTCAATAAAATTCTAGCATGAATAAAAAACCTTTATCATGATTTAGGAAATGTAATAATAACCATTTTATTATTGACTCTAGGGCATATTTCCATCAGTCTCCCACTTGCACTAGAGTCAATAATCTAGTTCAGATTGCCATGTGATTAACACACATAGTTCACATCGCCATGTGACCAACACCCAAAGAGTTTACTACAGTCAATAATCTAGTTCACATCACCATGTGATTAACACCCAAAGAGTATTAAGGTGTGATCATGTTTTTCTTGTTAGAGAAGTTTAGTCAACGGGCCTGTCACATTTAGATCCGTATGCATTTTGCAAATATCTATGTCTATAATGCTCTGCATGGAGCTACTCTAGCTAATTTCTCCCACTATCAATATGTATCTAGATTGATATTCATAGTCATCTGAATCGGTGTCAAATCTTGCATCAATGTAACTCTTTACGATGAACTCTTTATCACCTCCATAGCCGAGAAAATATTTCCTTAGTTCTCCGAGGATGATTTTGACTGATGTCTAGTGATCTACTCTTGGATCACTATTGTACCCCCTTGCCAAACTCATTGCAAGGTACACAGTAGGTATGGTACACAACATGCCATACTTTAGAGAACCTATGGCTAAGGCATAGGGAATGACTTTCATTCTCTCTCTATCTTCTGTCGTGGTCGGGCTTTGAGTCTTACTCAACTTCACACCTTGTAACATAGACAAGAACTCTTTCTTCAACGAATCTATTTTGAACTTCTTCAAAAACTTTGCCAAGGTACATACTTTGTGAAAGTCCTATTAAGCATCTCGATCTATCCCTATAGATCTTGATGCCCATTTTATAAGCAGCTTCACCGAGGTATTTTATTCAAAAATTCTTATTCAAGTATTCTTTTATGATATCCAGAAATTCTATATCATTTCCAATCAACAATATGTCATCCACATATAATCAGAAATGCTACAGAGCTCCAACTCACTTTCTTGTAAATACAGGCTTCACCGTAAGTTTGTATAAAACCATATGCTTTGATCATCTCATCAAAGCGTATATTCCAACTCTGAGATGCTTGCACCTGTCCAGAGATGAATCACTGGAGTTTGCACACTTTGTTAACACCTTTAGATAAAAAAAAACTTCTGGTTGCATCATATATAACTTTTCTTGAAGAAATCCATTAAGGAATGCAGTTTTGACGTCCATTTGCCAAATTTCATAATTATAAAATGTGGCAATTGCTAACATGATTTGGACGGACTTAAGCATCGCTACGAGTGAGAATGTCTCATCGTAGTCAGCCCCTTGAACTTGTCGAAAAACTTTTGCGACAAGTCGAGCTTTGTAGATGGTGACATTACCATCAGTGTTTGTCTTCTTCTTGAAGATACATTTATTCTCAATGGCCCGCTGATCGTCGGGCAAGTCCAACAAAGTCCACACTTTGTTCTCATACACGGATCATAGCTCAGATTTCATGGCCTCAAGCCATTTATCGGAATCTGATCTCATCATAGCATCTTCATAGTTTGTAGGTTCGCCATGGTCTAGTAACATGACTTCCAAGACAGGATTACCGTATCACTCTGGTGTGGAACGTGCTCTATTCGACCTACGAGGTCAAGTAGTATATTGATCCGAAGTTTCATGATCATCATCATTAGCTTCCTCTCTAGTTTGTGTAGGCATCCCGGGAATAGATTTCTCTGATGTGCTACTTTCCAATTCGAGAGAAGGTGCAATTACCTTATCAAGTTCTACTTTCCTCACGCTCACTTCTTTCGAGAGAAACTCCTTCTCTAGAAAGGTTCCATTCTTGGCAACAAAGATCTTGCCTTTAGTTCTATGGTAGAAGGTGTACCTAATTGTTTCCTTAGGGTGTCCTATGAAGATGCACTTCTCTGATTTGGGTTTCGGCTTATCACGCTGAAGCCTTTTGACATAAGTGTCGCAACCCCAAACTTTAAGAAACGACAACTTAGGTTTCTATCCAAACCATAGTTCATATGGTGTCGTATCAATGGATTTACCAAGTGCCCTATTTAACGTGAATGCGACCATCTCTAATGCATAACCCCAAAACAATAGTGGTAAATCAGTAAGGGACATCATAGAAGGCACCATATCTAATAAAGTACAGTTATGACGTTCAGACACACCATTACGTTGTGGTCTTCCAGGTGGCGTGAGTTGTGAAACTATTCCAGATTGATTTAAATGAAGGCCAAACTCGCAACTCAAATATTTTCCTCCTCGATCAGATCGTAGGAACTTTATTTTCTTGTTACGATGATTCTCCACTTTATTCTAAAATTCTTTGAACTTTTCAAATGTTTCAGACTTGTGTTTCATCTAGTAGATATACCCATGCCTACTTAAATCATCTGTGAAGGTGAGAAAATAACGATACCCGCCGCGAGCTTCAACACACATCGGACCGCATACATCGTTATGTATTATTTCCAGTAAGTCATTAGCTCGCTTCATTATTTCGGAGAATGAAGTTTTATACATCTTGCCCATAAGGGCATGGTTAGCAAGTATCAAATGATACATAATCAAGTGATTCCAAAAGTCCATCTACATGGAGTTTCTCCATGCGCTTTACACTAATATGACCTAAACGGTAGTTGCACAAGTATGTTGGTGTATGACCATAGAAGGTTTTATTAAGTAAATAGAACAACAATTATTCTCTGACTTAAATGAATAACCGTATTGCAATAAACATGATCCAGTCATATTCATGCTCAAAGCAAACACCAAATAACATTTATTTAAGTTCAACACTAATCCCGAAGGTAGAGGGAGTGTGCGATGGTGATCGTATCAACCTTGGAATCACTTCGAATAGACATCATCACCTCGTCCTTAACTAGTCTCTGTTTATTCTGCAACTCCTGTTTCGAGTTACTAATCTTAGCAACTGAACCAGTATCAAATACCCAGGGGTTGCGACGAACACTAGTAAAGTACACATCAATAATATGTATATCAAATATACATTTGTTCACTTAGCCATCCTTCTTATCCGCCAAGTATCTCGGGCAGTTTCCGCTTCCAGTGACCATTCCCTTTGCAGTAGAAGCACTTAGTTTCAGGCTTAATTAGGTCTAGCTTTGGGCTTCTTCACGAGAGTGGCAACTTGCTTGCCACTCTTCTTGAAGTTCCTTTTCTTTCCCTTGCCCTTTTTATTGAAACTTGTGGTCTTGTTAACCATCAACACTTGATGCTCTTTCTTGATTTCTATCTTCGCCAATTTTAGCATCGCAAAGAGCTCGGGAAACATTTTCGTCATCCCTTGCATATTATAGTTCATCACGAAGTTCTACTAGCTTGGTGATAGTGACTAGAGAACTCTGTGAATCACTATCTTATCTGGAAGACTAACTTCCACTTAATTCAAGTGATTGTAGTACCCAGACATTCTAAGCACATTCTCACTAGCTGAGCAATTCTCCTCCATCTTGTAGGCAAAGTACTTGTCAGAGGTCTCATACCTCTCGACACGGGGTATGAGTCTGAAATATAAATTTCAACTGTTGCAACATCTCATATGCTTTGTGGCGTTCGAAACGTTTTTGAAGTCCCGGTTCTTAGCCGTAAAGAATGGCGCACTAAACTATTAAGTAGTCATCATACCGAGCTTGCCAAACGTTCGTAACGTCTATATCTGCTCCTGCAATACGTCTTTCACCTAGTGGTGCATCAAGGACATAATTCTTCTATCCAGTAATGAGGATAATCTTCAGATCATGGACCCAGTCCACATCATTGCTACTATCATCTTTCAACTTAGTTTTCTCTAGGAACATATCAAAATAGGGGAGCTATAACGCGAGCTATTGATCTACAACATAGATATGCAAAACTATTAAGACTAAGTTCATGATAATATAACTTAAGTTCAATTAATCCAATTACTAAAGAACTCCCACTTAAATAAACATCCCTCAAGTTATCTAAGTGATACATGATCCAAATCAACTAACCCATGTCCGATCATCACGTGAGATGGGGTGGTCATAAATGGTGAACATCTCTATGTTGATCATATCTACTATATGACTCATGTTCGACCTTTCGGTCTCCAGTGTTCCGAGACCATGTCTGTACATGCTAGGCTCATCAAGTTTAACCCATGTATTCTCCATGTGCAAAACTGTCTTACACCCGTTGTATGTGAACATAGAGTCTATCACACCCGATCATCACGTGGTGCTTCAAAATGACGAACTTTGGCAACAGGGCATAATCGGGGAGAACATTTTTACCTTGAAATTTAGCGAAGGGATCATCTTATAATGCTACCGCCGTTCTAAGCAAAATAAGATTCCTAAAGGATAAACATCACATGCAATCAAAATATGTGACATGATATGGCCATCATCATCTTGTGCTTTTGATCTCCATCTCCAAAGCATCGTCATGATCGATCTCCATCGTTACCGGCTCGACACCTTGATCTCCATCCTTGCGTCGGGGTCGTCTCGCCAACTATTGCTTCTACAATTATTGCAAATGCGTAGCGATAAAGTGAAGAAATTACATGGCGCTTGCATTTCATACAATCAAGAGACAACCCTAAGGCTCCTATTGGTTGTCGATATTACAAAACATGATCATCTCATACACCAACATATATCACATCATATCTTGACCATATCACATCACAACATGCGCTACAAAACCAAGTTAGACGTCCTCTACTTGTTGTTGCAAGTTTTACATGGCTGCTACGGGCTTCTAGCAAGAACCGTTCTTACCTACGGCAAAAACCACAATGGTGATTTCTCAAGTTTGATGTTTTAACCTTCTTCAAGGACTAGCCGTAGTCAAAATTGATTCAACTAAAGTAGGAGAAAAAGACACCCGCCAGCCACCTTTATGCAAAACTAGTTGCATGTGTGTCGGTCGAACCGGTCTCATGTGCGTGGACATGTAAGGTTGGTCTGGGCCGCTTCATCCCACAATATCGCCGAATCAAGATGAGACGTTGGTGGTAAGAAGTACGACTATCACTTCCCACAACTCTTTGTGTTCTACTCGTGCATATCATCTACGCATATGCCTGGCTCGGATTCCACTGTTGGGAAATGTTGCATGGAAAACAAAAAAAAATCAAAGCACACGCAAGATCTATCGATGGAGATGCATAGCAACGAGGGGGAGAGTGTGTCTACGTACCCTCGTAGACTGTAAGCGGAAGCTTTAGATAACGCGGTTAATGTAGTAATAAGATGCATAAAGGATAAACATCACATTCAATAAAAATATGTGACATGATGTGGCCATCATCATCTTGTGCTTTTGATCTCCATCTCCAAAGCATCGTCATGATCGATCTCCATCGTCACCGGCTCTACACCTTGATCTCCATCCTTGCGTCGGGGTCGTCTCGCCAACTATTGCTTCTACAATTATTGCAAATGGGTAGCGATAAAGTGAAGAAATTACATGGTGCTTGCATTTCATACAATCAAGAGACAACCCTAATACTCCTAGCGGTTGTCGATATTACAAAACATGATCATCTCATACATCAACATATATCACATCATATCTTGACCATATCACATCACAACATGCACTGCAAAAACAAGTTAGACGTCCTCTACTTGTTGTTGCAAGTTTTACATGGCTGCTACGGGCTTCTAGCAAGACCCGTTCTTACCTACGGCAAAAACCACAATGGTGATTTATCAAGTTTGCTGTTTTAACCTTCTTCAAGGATTGGCCGTAGTCAAAATTGATTCAACTAAAGTAGGAGAAACAGACACCCGCTAGCCACCTTTATGCAAAACTAGTTGCATGTGTGTCGGTCGAACCGGTCTCATGTGCGTGGACATATAAGGTTGGTCTGGGCCGCTTCATCCCACAATATCGCCGAATCAAGATAAGACGTTGGTGGTAAGCAGTACGACTATCACTGCCCACAACTCTTTGTGTTCTACTCGTGCATATCATCTACGCATATACCTGGCTCGAATGCCACTGTTGGGAAATGTTGCATGGAAAACAAAAAAAATCAATGCACACGCAAGATCTATCGATGGATATGCATAGCAACGAGGGGGGAGAGTGTGTCTATGTACCCTCATAGACCGTAAGCGGAAGCGTTAGATAACGCAGTTAATGTAGTCAAACTTCTTCACGCTCCAACTGATCGAGTACTGAATGTACGTCACCTCCGCGTTCAGCACACATTCAGCTTGGTGATGTCCTCCGCCTTCCTCGTAGACCTTAAGCGGAAGCGTTAGATAATGTGGTTGATGTAGTCGAACTTCTTCGTGCTCCAACCGATCGAGTACCAAACATACGACACCTCTGTGTTCAGCGCACGTTCAACTCGGTGACGTCCTCTGCCTTGTTGATCAAGCAAGACAGCGAGGTAGTGGATGAGTTCCAGCTGCACGACGGCATGGCGATGGTGATGGTGAAGTGATCTCCGCAGGGCTTTGCCTAAGCACTAAGAAAATATGACCGGGGGTGTAAATGGTGGAGGGGGGCGCCGCACATGGCTAAGCAATTGTTCTGGTATGCTAGGCGCCCCCTCCCACATATATATAAGTGGGGGGAGGAGGGAGCAGCTAGGAGGCACCCCCAAGTAGGCCGAATCCTACTTGGGTTCCCTTCCCAAGTGGCGCCCCTTTCCTTCTTTGAAGTACGGGAGGAAGGAAGGAGGAGGTGCCCCCCTTTACTTTCTCTCTTGAGGAGGGAAAGGCAGGAGGGGCCACCCCTCCCCTTTCATTCCCCTAGGGCTGGACATTCATGTAGAGGGCCGCACCAGCCACCTAGTGGGTGGGTCCGTCCCCTCCTTCTACCCATTAAGCCCATACACTTACCGGGGGTGTCCAGAACCCCTTCCGGTGACCCGATGACTACCCGGTGCACTCCGAAACTATTCCGGTGTCTGAATACCATCGTACTATATATATCAATCTTTACCTCTCGACCATTTCGAGACTCCTCGTCATGTCTGTGAGCTCGTCCAGGACTCCAAACAACATTCGGTCACTGTCGGTGTCAAAACCGACGGATCTCGGGTAGAGGGTCCCGAACTGTGCGTCTAAGGCAGATGGTAACAGGAGGCAGGGGACACGATGTTTTACCCAGGTTCGGGCCCTCTTGATGGAGGTAAAACCCTACGTCCTGCTTGGTTTATTCTTGATGATATGGGTATTACAAGAGTGGATCTACCATGAGATCGGAGAGGCTAAACCCTAGAAGCTAGCCCATGGTATGATTGTATGTTGTCATGTCCTATGGACTAAAACCCTCCGGTTTATATAGACACCGGAGAGGGTTAGGGTTACACAAGGTCAGTTACAAAGGAGGAGATATCCATATCCGTACTGCCTAGCTTTCCTTCCATGCCAAGTAGAGTCCCATCCAGACTCGGGACGAAGTCTTCAATCTTGTATCTTCATAGTTCAATAGTCCGGCCAAAGGATATAGTCCGGCTGTCTGGAGACCCCCTAATCCAGGACTCCCTCGGTAGGCCCTGAACCAGGCTTCAATGACGATGAGTCTGGCGCGCAGTATTGTCTTCGGCATTGCAAGGCGGGTTCCTCCTCCGAATACATCACGGAAGAATTTGAATACAAGGATAGTGTCCGACCCTGCAAAATAAGTTCCACATACCACCGTAGACAGAATAATATTTCCAAAAATCTAATCTGCTGACACGTTTTGGCAACATGACATTATGCCATGGCCCGGTAATTATTTGAACTATTTCCTTTAACTAACCCCGCACACAACGCGAGGCAGTTTCTTGACACGTCTTGTCAAAGCAAAGATCATGTTCCCCTTATTACGGGATTCTCATCAATACGGGCGTGGGTAACCCAACCGCGCCATCGATTACGACGCTTGGGGGATAAGCGAGTTTTACCAGGCTAGTGGGGGCGCATAGTTTCGGCCGCCTTATAAAGGGACAAGGTTTAACCTTTTTTCTACCCACGCCTTCTTCCTCCTTGCTCATCCACTCTTGTGCACTCGAGCTCTAAAGCCCAAGCCCACATCCTTCCCTCAACCTTCTCCAATCATGTCCGGAGCGGGAGGCAAATGGATGGCTTCCTCCGTTACGGAGGGACACATCAAGAAGCTGCGCGGAGCCGGATACTTGGCCACGAATATAGCGCATCGGCTGCCTGCTGCGGGGCAGATAGTTCCTACCCCTGAACCTCATGATAGGTTAGTTTTCCTCCACCACTTCCTCCGTGGACTGGGGTTTCCCCTCCATCCATTCGTCCGTGGTCTCATGTTCTACTACGGGCTGGACTTTCATGATCTGGCCCCGAACTTCGTCCTCAACATTTCGGCGTTCATCGTCGTGTGTGAGGCTTTCCTCCGCATCTGGCCCCACTTCGGCCTGTGGTTAAAGACCTTCAATATCAAGCCGAAGGTGGTGGGTGGCCAACAAGCCGAATGCGGCGGAGCCATGGTGGGCAAGATGCCCAACGTTATATGGCTTGAAGGCTCCTTTGTGGAGACCATAAAGGGGTGGCAATCGGCGTGGTTCTACATCACCGAGCCGTGCGACACCAAATGGGTGGCTGCCCCCGAGTTTCGATCCGGATTCCCCACACGGCTCACTTCCTGGAAAGAGAAGGGCTTGTCGTCAGGTTCATCGGTGGAGCTGGACGGACTTCAGAAATGTATCCTGAACATGGCAAGCAAGAAGCTCAAGCTTGTCAACATAGTCCAGGTCATGCTCGTCCACCGGATCCTCCCATGCCAACAACGGGACTTAAACTTGTGGGAGTTCGACCCGGCCCAGCACCAGACTCTGAGCGAGCTCTTCGACATGACGCACAAGGAAATCTGGAAGGTGTTGTTCAAGGGCGCAGAGGTCCCTCCCTCTCTTACCGAGGACCGCGGGTTAAGCGCGAAGCGCCGAGCGCATTCGGTGTGTTCCATACATCTGTTAGGATATTTATTTCCCATGGCTTAACCATGTGCAGGGTCTGATCTCCATGCCTTTGACAGGACTGGGTGGAGACGTCGGGGCAAACTAACTGTCCGGCCCCTCTGCCCGAAGACACTGCGGACGCTCTCCTGATGGAGATGCTGACTCCGTCTCCTTACAAGGTGCTGGAGAAGACCAAGAAGGCCAAGGGAACCCGATAGAGTTCCCGGCGCCAGGCGTTATCGGACTTATCGTCCGATAACTCCGCGACGCACTCCTCCCCCGAAGACGAGGAGGAAGATGAAGATGCTCCCCCTCCAGTCGGGGGAGACAAGAAAAGGAAGACGCCCCTACAGGGGGGCCGAAGGGTCCAAGAAGGGAAGGACTCTCCTTACGGACTGCTCCACCACCACCGCCGAAGGCGAAGACGAGTGGCTGCTCAGGGCCAAGACCCTGGCGAAGTCGTAAGTATTCGGATACCAGAGTAACTCATAGCATTCCTTTGTCTCACTGCTTCTCCTAATGCCGAATTATGATTATGCAGACCGCCACGAGCCCGTATCGACGTATCGTCGGACGGCTCCCTGGGCTCGTCGGATATGGATAGCAATCCACTTCTGACCGCCACCTTCCCTTTCCCTACGGACAACGCCGAGGTATCGTCTCAAGAGGCACCGGGTCGAGGGGAGACAGTCCCAGAGGCGCCTCAAGGTGACCTTCCGGACTCCGGGAGAAGAGGGAACAAGGCCCCCGAGGGCTCCGAGTTCGGCCCTTAGCCGAACACCGCGCCGGAACCTCTAGTGGTTCCGGACTCGGGCAGGCGGCCTCCTTCCAAGAGGGGCAAGACGCCTGTGCCGGTGACCTCTGTCCATCCAGAGGCACTAGACAATCTGCTGGGAGCGCTTCGCAGCGCTTCCATCGACGAGGGGCACCGCACTATTATGAGTGCGGTGGTCCAGAAGGTTCAGTCCACCAAGAGCGGACTAACTGAAGCCTGTGCCAGCCTTCTAACAGGCTTTGAGGTAAGTTTTTGAAATATGGGAAAAGTATTACCGCATAGACAGTAGCCCCTGATGCTCTGTTCGGTGTTCATAAAGAAAAGCCGAGCCGAGGATCAAACAATATCGCAGGAGTCTAATATAAGTATGTCAATATGCGTATGCAGGCTTGGCTGCTGGCATCTGCCGCACTAACTGCGGAGGTCGCCGCACTGAAGTAGGACCTTAAAGGGTCCAAGGACGAGCTCGGCCTTGCCAAGAGGCAGCTCGAGGAGAACAAGGGTAAGTAATACCCTGTCTATAGATATGTATATATAAAAGAAGACGCGATTGCAACATGACAGGATCATCGTAAATTTGCCAGGGCCCACGACCGAGGTGGCGACCCTGAAGCAAGCGCTATCCGAGGCCGAAGACAGAGCGGCCAAGGAGTGCACCGAGCGGGAAAGGCAGGAGGCACAGGTGGGCGAGGTGCAGCAAGAGCTCCAAGCTCTCGTGTCGAAGCATGAGGCGTTGGAGCGTGGCTCGAAGACGTGAGAGTCCGAGCTTGCCGCGGCCCTCGAAAGCGCGAAAAATGCCAAGGCTGAAGCCCAAAGAGCCCTCCAGGAGATTGAGGCAATGAAGAAAATAGCGGCGGGTAAGGCATTCCTTATGCAGAGCAAGCATGTGAAAGTAAATTACTTGTTACTTACCCGAATCCGGAGCTCTCCAGGAGCGTTTGCAGATTTGCTCCGCAGCGTGTCGGATGCCGCACAATTGTACCAGGCCGATGAGGGAAGCTCAACGGAGAAGTTGTTCTGGTCTCAGTATACTGGGGCCGAACACCCGGTGCCCATGAGAGACCAACTAAAGTAGCTGGTCGAGCTACACAAGGCGGCCGAACAGGCCATAAAGGGCTTTATAGTCCGGATGTGGCCTGGCGACGTCCTTCCCAACAGCTACTTCGGCCTGGTGACACTACAAAAAAAGACACATCCGTGACATTTTGGGCCGACCGAATTTTTTTCCTGTCATACATATGACACTTCTATGACGATAATTGTGACAAAACCCGGTATCATCATAGATGTGGTGGGCTCCTACTTCTATGAAAAAAAATCATGAAAGAAAATGGGCTTTTCGTCGTGGGCGGGCCGGAGACGCAGCTGCATGACATTCTTTTGGCCGTCCATGATGGAAAAAACCGTGGTAGAAGCGAGGGGGAGGAAAATTTCGGGGAGTTCCCGGTTATGGTTGGAGGTCGGGGGCCGAGCGATGTGCGTTTCTCTCGTACACGTACGTGCGTGTGTGCGAGGCATTGGCTCTAACTGAACCCGAGCGAGGCGTTGGGCTCTAACTGAACCCGAGCGATTGCACTGCAGGCTACGCGTTACTGAACCCGAGCGATCGATATATGGCTGTTAACTGAACCCGATCAAGCGATTCCTTGGCTACTGCTGCTAACTAAAGCCGATCGATGGGATGAACAGTGAGCGTTGCGGCGGGGGGGGGGGGGGGGGGGGGGTGGTTCCCCGTGGTGTGGTGGAGGGCTGGATGAATAGTAGACGATGGAGGGGTGCCCGTGGAGGGGTGGATGAACAGGACCCCGTGGTCTGGAGGGCAGGATGAATAGTAGACGGTGGAGGGGTGCCCATGGAGGGGTGGTTGAACAGGACCCCATGGTGTGGAGGGCTGGATGAACAGTAGACGGTGGAGGGGTGGTTGAACAGTAGCCGGTGGAGTAGCGCGCGGTGGAGGCTGGATGAACAGGAGCCCGTGGAGGTTGGAGGAGGTCGACGGTGGATGAACAGTAGCTCGTGGAGGCTGGAGGGGGTCGACGGTGGAGATGAACAGTATCCCGTGGAGTCCCGTTTTGCGGTACGCCACACCCCTCCCGATGAACAGGACCCCTGTTTCGACCGTAGCGCTCCAACACAAGTCCGTTTCCTCCGTTTTGCGGTACGCCACACCCCTCCCGATCAACAGGACCCCCGTTTCGACCGTAGGAGGTCCGTTTCCTCCGTTTTGCGGTACGCCAGGCCTTGTTTCCATCGCCTCTTCCGTCCAAGTCCTCCCGATGAACACGACCATGCATTCCGTTCCGACCGATGAACACGACGACGACGATGTTTCTCCGTTCCGACCCAGCAATGTACACGAGCCCTCGCCGTACGTATGCATGAGTAGGCGTTCGAGACCCCGCCTGTATGTACACATACGTGGCCGTATTTTCTTTCTTGCACCCTGGCCGCCTCTACTACGATACGTGCACGCCTCTACATCCACCAGTATATATGTACGTACACGTTCGCGACCAGAATGACAACGCTACGTATGCTTCGACCAGGTGGGTCCCGACTGTCAGGCACTTCCTTGCCTGCGAAGATGTAGGTGGTGGGTCCCAGCAGTCAGGGGGGCGAATCGTTTTTTTGCCCGGACACACTTCCTTGCGTGCGAAGGTGTAGCTGGTGGGTCCCAGCACTCAGGGGGGAAACGGTTTTTTCGCTAAATACGGTGGCCCGTCCGGTGGGTCCCTACTGTCAGGTGGAGGAATCATTATTTTCCGCGTAATAAGGAGGCACTTCCTTGCTGCCGCCGTGGACCCAGCTGTCAGCCTCTCCACATACAGTCCACGTCCGATGGAAGTCATTCCTTGACCACGTTGACCACGCCGCGCCGAGAGCACCAGGGCGGTGGACGACGGCGAGGCCTAGGAAGGGGATGATGCAGAGCCGGTGAAGACGCGTCAGTGGATGCCCACGCGGAGAGGAGTATGAGGGTTCACTCGTTTGATTGTGGTGTGAGGCTGCCATCGCCGCAGGGCCTGGCCAGTGGTGGGAATAGTAGGGGGCGGTGAGGCCTCCGCGGCAGCACAGCCGACCACGGGAGGCAGGAGCAGGCGACACGACCGGCGCTGCTTTGGGAGGCTGGAGCAAGAAGACCAGAGGTTGAAGAAGCACTACGGCCATTGGATGGATATCGTACAGTCATTGGAGCTAGAATCGTTCATATTGACTAAGTTGACAAAGCCCTTTGTCCCCGTCAACTTAGTAGGCCCACAAGTCAGCCTCGCACCAAGGTGGGTCCCTGATAGCCGGGGGAGTATTCATTTTTTTATGCGTAATAAGGAGGTACTTCAGGTGGGTCCGAGCTGACAGTGGGGGGAACGTTTCGAGTATAGGAGGCCTCGCCGTCGCCAGAGAATAATAGCAGGTGTGGGTGATTAGAGGGATGGCTAGGCCAGTGATGGGAGTACAGTGGGGCGGTGAGACCTGCGCGGCAGCAGAGCCGGCCGCGTTGAGGAGGAAGCAGGCAGTCCCGCCGACACCTGTTTGAGCGGCTGGAGCAGGAAGAGCAGAGATTGAAGAAGTACGACGGCCGTTGGATGGCCATCCAACAGTCACTGGCGCTGGTTTGGGCGGCTGGTGCAAGAAGAGCAGCGATTGAAGAAGAAGCAGCAGGACCATTCGATTCAAATCCAACGCTTACTGTTGCTAGAATCGTTTGTTGACTAAGTTGACAAGCCCTGCGTACGCGTCAACTTAGTAGGCCCACAGGTTAGCCTCCCAACCGGTGCGCCCCAGATGTCAGTGGGAGGAATCATTTTTTTTCGCGTAATAAGGAGGCAGTTGATTGCGTGCGGCCAGGCCAGCGGAGGGAGTAGGGTGGGCCGGGGAAGCCTGCGCGGCATCACAGCGGGCCATAAGAGGAGGGAGCAGGTAGTCCCGCCGGCGCTAGTTTAGGTGGCTGGAGCAGGAAGATCAGAGATTAAAGAAGCATGTCGGCCATTGGATGGACATCCAACACTAACTGCTGCTAGAATTGTGTGTTCACTGACAAAGCCTTTTGTAAACAAGTCAGCCTGGAAATCTGTGGCGTGTATAGCCCATTTGCTATTATTTTTATATTTTTTACTCATTTTCTAATTCATATGGAATTTATTGCAGCCCGTTTTCCATTTTTTGAATTGCTAGCCATTTTCTGGTCAGTACCAGGGTCAAAAAATTAACTAAATATGTGGGAAATTTTGAAAATTCGCAAATTTTTGCTGGGGAATGAAATATTCTTAATCCAAAAATTAATAGCCATAGTAAAACAAATTTAAAAATAAATTAGTACTATGTCATGTTAAATCCAATGAAATACGTATAAGATATCAGTGAAGAACAAAAACAAAAAAAGAAACTTATATCCCATTTGCTATAATTTTTTTGGAATTTTCAACCCCTTTTGATATTACTTTTAACAGACATTGACCATACTCTTAAGCCAGGCCGGAATGCATCCCTCCTCGTCTTGAAAGATTTGCAGCCCAATAATTCGGATAAAACAAATAGGCCTATCTTGGGTATTCTTCAAAAAGAAATACTGGGCTAGCTATTTTCCCAAAGAACTGGTGCATGAGCATTTAGCTTTATTTATTTATTTATTTACTTATTTATGTTTAGGGGACCATGAGCATGTACCTGGGCCGGATTCATGTGAGAGCCTCCCTTCCAGTTAATTATGGGCTTCTCTATTGGGCCTTCATCTGTGGGCTGCATGTTATCAACAAGTGGAAAATGTGTTCCGAGTTTCAAAAAAAATGTGTTCCATACGATAAATAGTATGCGCTACGTACGGTACGGGGCACTAAAGGATCGAACCGTGCAACGACTTCCAAAACATTGTGTTTGTCATTCTAACAACACATTTATTCAACCAACAGACGAAATATACTACTGATTGTACATTGAAAACAACAGCAGCAACAAACAGACGAAATATACTACTAATTGTACACGTCCTCTTAGTAGGCCCACAAGTCAGTCACCAAATCTGACGGGTCCCAGCTGTCAATGGGATGAATAATTTTTTTCGCAAAACAAGGAGGCACTTCCTTCCGTGCGAAGATACAGCTGGTGGGTCCCAGCTGTCAGGTGGAGGAAACATTTTTTCAGCTTAATAAGGAGGAACTTTCCTTGTGTGCGACCATGGACCTCGTGGGTCCCAGCCATCAGGCTCTCCACGTAAAGTCCTCTTCCGATGACTCTCGTTTGTTGACCAGGCCGCACCGAACGCAGCGAGGCGGTGGACGACGGCGAGGCCCCGGACGGGAACGACTCGGAGATGGGAAAACGCGGCAGTGGAGTTGCAGATTGAGAGGAGGAGAAGGGTTATAGCTGGTTTTATTGCGGCGTGGGGCTGTAGTTTGTGGAGAATAACAGGCGGTGTCGAGGGGTGGAGAGATAGCCTGGCCGGCGGTGGGGTAGCGCTTCGCAGCGATGCATGCTAAGCAGAGCCGCTAGCCGTCGGAGGCCGGACCAGGCGGTCCCAGCGATGCTGGAGGAAGAAGACGAGAGATTGAAGGTGCATGCCGGCCGTTGGATATAAATCCAATGGCTGTGGATGACACAATCATTTGTTGACCAAGTTGACAACGCCCTGCGTAGGCTTCGACCTATTGGCCCACATGTCAGCCTGCAAAAATGTGGCATATATTTAACCCATGTTTTCTAGAATGTACAGTCCATTTGCTGGGCTGGGTGAACAAATAATTTCGTGTCAATCAGGCCCATTTATATTTTCTAAGAAATCCCAGCCCATTTGCACTTCCTTGAAATACACGTATTAGGTGGGCTCGTTATATATACGTATAATGTTATGTTAGAAGGAGCAATTAATATCAAAGAATAAACCGGAGAGGCACATTTTTTATATATATAATTAAGAAATTAGCGAGTTATTGCTCAAAATAAAAATGAGCGCGTTATTATTAAATTGGTCCTTAAAATCTTCGCAATCACCAGGATTTTCCTTGCGTGTGAGTCAAAAACAACCAGGATTTTCCTTGCCTATGAGTCAAAAACAACCAGGATTTTCCTTGCCAACTTCCGTTAAACATTTACTCTTATAAGTTGGGATGTTTTTATAATGTATATATAAGTCTCTATAAAATATACGATAATAGTAATAATATAAATATATATAATGTGGTTAGAAGGGAAAACATAAATTGGACACAACATTACTTTTATAAGAGACCTGCGTTTTATACCCCACAGTAGGAATACTAACAAGTTCACACACAAATACAACAGAAAAGGTAAACATTCATATCAAACTCAAGTTCACAGGACACGTTCATATCCATAGCCAACATTCACAATCAACAACTCAAAAGATTCATATATACACAAGATCAGCATATCTATGCATCCAAATGATTGATAGATCACACAACAATATTCATACATAATTTACGAAAAGATTCAGATATACACATGTTCAGTATGTTTATGCATCCAAATGATTGAGATCACAGCCAATATGATCCATGAACAAACTTTAATTACCTAGGGTACGGACTGGTAAATGGTGTTCAATCGGAGGTACTTCTTGCTAAAATTAGTTCTTGTACGAGTAAACTTTCGAGTACATAAGAGGCAGCACAGACAATCTGAACTTTGCTTGTAGGTTTATCCTCAAATAGTGGCCTCGTGCCGAGGGAGGTTTGAGCAACTTGGCCACTACTTTCATCCAACCAGTTTACTGGCTCATCTTGGTCCTGTATCTTGCCAAAATTCTACATTGCAGACGAGAAAGGAGGCGGTTGAGAAAATGAACCACCCAAATTTTTTGTGCAGTTCAACTGAAATGGAGCATCCTTAGCGTGCAGACTGATTAAGTGTTAGATGAATATAAGCGTCAACCAACTTGTCCAGAATCTTTAGACTCCATGCCATATAGTTCGCTACCATATGTGCCGATAACCAAAAGGCACAAGTTGGGACCAAAGGCTGGACTGCGTTTTTCTGGGCTATGCACCAAGCAATATTTTTGGCGTTCACTCTCCTAACACTTGGAGTTTGACAATTGGTTGATGCCGGTTGATACTCGAATGAATCTAGGAACTTCTTGTCAACATCTGATCATTTTGTGCAGTTCTACTAAAATCACCCGATGTAATGATTCGCCTGCGAGTTCAGGCTCCAAATTACTCCTTTATGAAATCGGCAAACAGTAGCACAATACCAAATTACCAATACATATGACAGGCACAATAATCAAGATAAAGAACAGTACCAACCTGTGTGAGGTAGCATATCAATTACTATTTCCTTTAACTGGAAGCCGAGATAAGCCAAGCGACTGACAGCAAAGGAAGAAAGCATGCGGAGTTTAGCGACTGACAGGAAAGGACGGAAGCTGTCGAGGCAATGAATCACCCAAAGTTTTTGTGCAGTTCCACCAAAATTGAGCATCCCTATTGGCACATATATTGAGAGAGTGAGATTACTGTAATAGTGGGACTAGTTTATGAAACATACACTAACAAATAGAAGCACCCTCATTATCTTAATGGGTAAAGTTAGCAACATAGTAGTCTTGCTTAAAGAGAGGTATTAGTTTATTTAATCAGTGCCAATTAGCTCAACTCAACACTCAAAGCATTGCCATTTATCATAGGTTGCAAAACTTTAACATGCAAAGATAAAGGAGTTTCTCATGACAGTAGCACGATACAAATAGAGATGACAGCAAACTAATATGGATGAAGGCCTTAGGCCCGTACCAACCTGAGAAAAAAAGCTTATTCATGTAGTCCCATAAGAGATGATAAAGCACTCACTGGAATCACACAATAGTATATATTTTTGTGCACTTCAAATGTATGGTTGAAATCACTCTTGTTTATCAGTGCTGGGATTATATCGAAAGATTATCAAGAACTTCCAGCAGAGTTAAAGCACTGGCTGGGATACACTTCATTGTATTGTCTTGTGTAGTTCCATTTAATGTATGATTGGCACAACATGATCCCTGTTTGCACAAGTAGGAACAAGGTGAAACCTTCATTAGCTTAGTGACAAAGGATAGGAAGACATTAGCATATTACTCAACCAGTAGCATCAAATTCATGATGGACAATACGCAAAACATTGCCTCATTGAACCAATGGCAATAAATTGACATGCAAAACAATAGCACTATTATGTCATGACACTAATAATATTCCCTCCCTGCTCCACCACATGATTCACCTCCATAGACAAACATACACACGTACATGATTCAGCATAGGGTCCTACTAAAGATTTGTTTAACTCCAATAGGAAAATTAGGCAGTAATAAATTAGTGGTACTTAAGTACTCCTGATTAATTAAGTGAGACATCAGAAGTGGAAGGGCTCCCTGGAGGATCGTCTCACATGTAAGGTAGTCGTTGCCGGAGCCCTTGAATGGCCTCGACTTGAGGCCTCTGGCTTCAGCAAGATCGCCTTGGCACTGTTTATTCTTCTTCTTATTCCTCTTCATGCTCTGTTTCTCTTTCCCCTCACCAGTTGGCGAAACCAAGAAGAGTTTTGTGAAGTGCACCAAAAGGTCACAATAGCAACCGGGTGAATTGGATATCCCTGTTTGCATAAAAAGGCACATAGGAAACAGTCAGAGTCTCAAACAATTACAGGCAAAAACATTTGGCTAAACTTGTCATGGCTTATAACAGTGGCATGGCTTCATTTTTACCAGGGACATTAGATTAAGAACAACTAAGGCTGCGTTCGGTTCACAGGTTTGGTGCAGGATTTTCGTAGGAACATATTCCTATGGTATTCTTTCCCTTCCAACCGTTCGGAACACGGGAAAGGTGAATAGTGTTTCATAGGAAATCTGGTCTGGTAGTACTGATTCCATAGGATTAGAAACATCCACGCGCTGCTCATTTTTTGGGCGGAAGCCCGAGGCAGGCGCCCGCTGCCATGCGTTAGACATGTTGCTGTGCTGTGTTGCCGGAATAAAAAATCAACCTATGTGTGGTACGTGAGGTGAGGACAAGAGTAGTCACTGTGCAGTTGAATAAACAAATAGCATCTCATACTGCCAAGCATGCTACTCTAAGAAAACAAATCTGTACATTTCGTAGTCCATCCGAACACATTCTCTTGAGAGTTTCCTCCGGTTCGCTGTTCCATAGTTTTATACCTACATTCCTTTCCTATTCCTCTATTTTCATCAAGACCTATGTTTTCTGCCCCTTTATTCCGAACGGAGCCTAAATATTTGGTATAAGGGCATGGGACAGTGGGTGCACCAGCAGTCCAGCACCATGTATGTAAATAGGGGCATAAAGTGGTGATTCATAGTTTGTTGCCCCGAGAAACAAACATCCAAGAAACATATCTGGGTTGGTCCCATTTTTGTTCACCCTAGCCACCTACTCCTATGTGTGGATAGCAAATCTAGTCCTGGTCATACCACTGTGTACAGCGTTACCCCTGTATTTCCCTTTTCGACCAAGAGACTGGTTGGATGACCAGTCTGTACTACTTTCACCCCCTTTCCTTGTTTGTACCAAGTCCGATGTACATACTAAATTCCCCCACCCCCACTTTATTTCTTGTTTGAACCAAGTAGTACAAGATTCGATTCCATGAAGTAGCTTTACCTCTAACAATAGAAGAGAAAAATGTGACGTTGGACCATCCGATCGAGAGGGGCTGAGAGGTAGAAAATGATGCACATGCAGCGACGTAGCGAGCTGGGGAAGTAGAGCTAAGGCAGTTTCGAACGAATATATACCTAAAGGTCGTCGGGATGTGGATATATAGGTGGGCGGCAGGAGGCCGGATCCGCCCACAGGCAACGACGAAGGGATCAGAGGACCTCCCGTGCCGGCGCTCGGCCAGAGCTAATGGTGCGGCCGGCAGTGGGTCTCCTCCCTCACTGTTGACGACGGCCTAAACACTGCCCCTCCTCCCCTTCACCGGCGGAGGGGGATACGTCCGGATCTAAAACCAGCGGTGAGGATAGAAAGCCAGTGTTTTTTGAAGGGAGAAAGACAATGTTACTACCCCTATCTTGTTTAGATCTGGAGAGGATGAGAGTGTGTGAATAGAGAAACCCTAGCAAGCAAGCGCGGAGGCTCCGGCCTATATATACATAGTGAGCAACCCTAGCAAGCAAGCAACCCCTATCTTCATCAACTCGTACAAGACCGAGAAATTTGATTACTACAATGCCCTCTCCCTCGCGAACTGAGCTCCGGTGCCTTAACTGCACCTGCCTTTGGCTGCATGAGAGGAGGGCCAACCACCTGTTGGGCCCACCTGTCATAGACGCAAAGGTAGGAGCAGTAAGTAGAAGCTTTCACTACACGCTATCCCTCCCGCATGAGGTGGACGGACATGCAGCAGTGGATTCGGTACTGTAGAAGTAGGAGTAACATCATTGTTCGTCTTCTCGAAGAGGCGAAGAGCCAAGCGCAACCCGAACATGGCAGTTGCGAACGCTCGCGTGGTGCTTTTCCTTGGAGTACTAGCCAGGCTCTTGCATGAGACAAAATTGCTATTGTTTAACAATTAAACTCCATTATCCATTAGTTGATACTCATTCTACATAGGTCCACGTGCTTAGCACCGTTTCCTCCTGGGGTCACCAATGTTTATTTGCTAATTAATAGCATTGCATGCAATGAACTAGCCATTGCAAGTCATTAAAAGCATGCACACCTCTCATCTCTTATTGGTTGATATGTCAAGAAACAAGAAACAAGGTGGAAGTTAATGCACCACGCCTAAGTGTTTTGGGACTACGTATTGGTTTTTATAAGATGACTTACTCACCTAGACAGAGGGAGTAGTACAGCCCTGTAAACCGGAAAGGAGTATTTGCCTTTCTAGAGATTTCAACAAGTGACTAGACTACACCATGTGCAGTACTCCCTCCCTTCCGGTTTATAGGGCTCAAATCTCAAATCTCATGAACCAAGGGATTTTGCGATTGGAGTAATGTATCTCGTACTTTACAAAACTACCCTAATTAAACTCATGCATTAATTACGTAGTTCTCTCGTTTTCCTCTCTGCCTTGGTCACGGTGCACAATATTGAGCACTCCTACTCCCTCCTCTCTGGTTTATAGGGCTTATCTCAAAATCTTAGTTTTTTCATTTTATAAGGCTCAATTTGGTTGTTCCCCATCACATGTTCAGATTCCAAGGTGCATTAAATAATTGCATGCAGGTATTACGAGAAAATTGACCAATGCATGTACTTTATGCATGCATGCATTGCAATTAATACATTGGTAAACATACATTTTTGAAGAAAACAAGAGCATTAATTGGGTGCTTTGGCAAATTACAAAAAGGATTCCACCACTCACCATCTACCTTGGTTGGTGAAATTTTTGAATTGAGCCCTATAAACCGGAAAGGAGGGAGTATATGACTAGCCGCTCTATCAAAATGTGGGACATTTCAAAGCATCCGGGCCCGCGTGCCATCCACCAAACCACAGTGAGGTGCTATAGTCGAGACTCACCAGTCACCCTGGTGTGGCCATCATGACCCGTCGTATCACAAAACGCACACCTTTACCAGCAGTGGTAAGGTGGCCTCCAAGTTGGACTGGATGAAGCAACCATCATTTCACTGGAACGCTCGTTCAAGCCCTTTCTTCCCTTTCTTGAAGAAAACCTCACTCCAGGCTACTCACTTCTGCCATTTTTCTTCTGTACCAACGAAGGAAAGGTGGGCGAATCAGTTATGCTGCTACATTTTCATTCCAAGAATCTTCTTTTTGTGAAGCACCGACCGATTCTCACATCCTATTCTTTTCCCGTTTTCATTGCGATTGTGGTTTCCTTTCGATTGCTTTTTGTTTGTTAGTTCATTGATGGATCCTGGAGCACAAGGCAAAGAGTTGCCGGCGGACAACCCAATGGAGACAGCGATCTCCAGGAAGCGAGCACCGACCAACGAGTTGACCATATTGGCGGGCCAACCCATGGAGACGAAGAACTCCAAGAAACAAGCACTGGCCCAAGAGTTGAGGACGTTGGCGGACGAACTCCTCAAAGAAAGTTGGAAGAACAGCAATGGCCCCACCGTGCCTACCCCAGGAACTCTGATTGCCACCTATGTGAGGCTCAAGACCGAGTTTGAGGAGATAGTCGCCATTGAGAAGCAGTATTCCCCTGGCAAGGTGATGGCCCCCATCAAGGACGAGGAGATGGCCCCCGGAGGGATGAGATCCCCCGGTGAGCTACACAAGGTAAAAAATAATGGCTTATTACCATAGTTGTGGTTTTTGATTATTTGCAATGTGCTTGCTAATATGTTAGGGTTGTGCAGGTGCCGGTGGACATCCTTGATGATTCCGATGTCGTGGCCCGTCCTGTTGGCATCGCCCTGGAGATCGATTCCGATGCCGTTGTCCATCCTGTGGACATCGCCCCAGAGATCGATTCCGATGTTGCGGTCAGTCCTGCGGACATCGCCCCAGAAATAGATTCCCATGCCGCTGTCCGTGCTGTGGTCATTGCCCGAGAGATCGATGACAAGAAATAGTTGGTCGCGCTAATCCTTCAGGGTAGTTTGCATTGCCCTGTGTTTAATTACCAGAATGATGCGTGTTATCAAACCATCTTAGGGCTAGTGCACTGTCTTGTGTGGGCGGATCTTGCTACTTTTGTTTGATAGTGAATCATGCGAACCCTCTCCGAGTTATGGAAACAGATGTATACTCACCAGCTTTTGATGTAATATATGGCATGATTAGATGTAAGTTTGAACTGTTTATCATATCTGTAGGGCTTGTTTGATGATTCTTGGTGTTAGTAGGCTAGCTACTGTGCGAGCTATAGTACTTGCAAAACACTCACCAAAGAGAAACGTTGGGGCTGATGAGCTCGTGGTACGCTTATACTTATCCCTCGTCGATCGACCAATAGCCCTAGCTCCTAAAATTGTAGGCTTAGCGATCGATGACCTAGGCGGGCTAGTTTGGCCTAGTGGGTTTCAGTGATATGACGTGCAACACAAAATCATAGCAGTGCAGAGACGTGCTCCCTCCATTCCAAAATAGATGACCTAGGCAGGCTAGTTTGGCCTAGTGGGTTTCAGTGATATGACGTGGTACAGTGCCGTCCATTCTTCGCGTGTGGTAGCAGTATTGCGGGTATAGTAAGTTTTCTTGAAGGAGCGGAATTCAACGAAGTCATGATGGTTCCTTCGTCCGAACAACTTATAGTGGGAAAGGTTGGGCCTACGATATGACCAGGGTAGACCAGGATAATTTTGTGCATGGCAGGTGGACGAGGATTGTCGAAGTCCCACATGTCGGCGAATGAAAGTATTCTTTCCGATATAGAGGACAAGCAACGAGTATTTATTGTTTATTTTTGATGAAAGCTATTGTCTCCACTATTACGACAGAGGAGTGTGAAACACGGCAGCCCAATGAACTTGGCATGTGCACCACTCCCTCCTTCCTCATGTAATGCCCAGGTTACAGCTTTTTCTCACTTTCTCTCTATCTATTTCCTCTCAAATGTTTTTTACCTTTCTTTTTTTAAGACACAATTGTTTTTATGCCTTTTTTTAGAATTATTATTTTTATACCTAGGAGCACGTGTAGAGATGGGCTCTTGCAGAGCCCACTCCTTGACTTTGTCAATGCCTCTCTCTCCTCCACATAAGGAGTACTACTTTCTATGCATCCATGCGGCGGGCAACTGGCGTCTTGAGGGGCCAGGGCGATGAGAGCGGGCTCCGGAAGCGGTCCGGACTCTAGCATAATTTTGGTTTTTACAGTATTTCTTTCTCCATTGACAGGTAGGCTCGCATAGATAGATAAAGAACACGAGCTGATGAGGCGCATGCGGACTGTTTGACTGGTCAACCAGACAAATACGGAGCTATACGCTGAGCCAGTGACCATATAATCACCATATCTCGTATACAATGATCAAAGTGAGCTACCAAGACAAGTTCGATGACTGCCAATGCATTTTACTCGGTAATAAATGACCAGGATTGAAGGGGAATCCAAATTTGCTTCGTCTTCTGTCCTTGAGCTCTTGACAAACCATTGCATTATACGGTTGTCCGGCCACTCCACCCCAGAGCTCTCACCAAGCGTCATTCATGCCACCGTGCCGCACACTAACCGGTAAGGCAGCGATGGCATCCCGCCACGTCGAGTTCCTCGTCGCCCACGACCGCACAAAATGGTAGGGAAGCGATGGCATCCCGCCGTGCCGAGTTCATCGCCGCTCGCGACCTCACAACTATGTGGGAGGAATTTGAAGATGCCAAGGCTGAATGGGCGGTAGAGCAAGAGGCGGCCAAAGCCGCACAGAGGGAGCGGAAAAGTCAGAAAGCACTCAGGAAAAGAGAGGCCCGCCGCCGCAAGAAAGAAAAGGACGCACGCGCTGCTGCGGAGAGGTCGGCGGAGATCCAAGCACGGTGGGGTGTCACCGACAAAGCCGGGAAGGAGAACAACGGCGTCTGGCCAGCATGTGAGAAGTAGTAGTACTAGTAGTTAGTGTGTCTGTGTGTGAGTACGAGCATGTACCAGTACTACTAGTTACTACTGTAGTTTTTAGAGCAAATTACCAGTACATTAGCCTAGAATAAATGGAAAAATTCCTATCCTAAGCATCAAATAACATCTCTTTCTCTATAGGAATTGAGATGCATGTCGTCTCGCTTCCTATGATTTTCATATTCCTATCCTTTGAACGAAAGGAGGCCTCTGTTGTAGTAACTACTGTAGCTAGCAGTACTGCTGGTACAATAGTTTTCTTCAAGAAGCGGAATTCAACGAAGTCATGATGGTTCCTTCGTCCAAGCAACTTCAAAGTGGGAAGTGGGCCTGTGATTTGACGGCTCATTAGTCATTGTTACTGTGGCGCGACGACCTGGGTGACTCCCTTGGAGTTCTGCGTGCATGGCAAGTGGACCAGGATGGTCGACGTCCCACATGTTGGCGAACGGAGTAGTATTCTTTCCTATATCGAGGTATAGTATCACTGCTGGTTGGTTCGCAAAAAAATAGTATCACTACCAATTTATAATTAATTTTTATTTCTGATGAATGCTAGCGTTTCAACTCTTACGACGAAGGGTGCCAAACACGGCACGTGCTGGATGTCCCACACGTCAGCGAAAGGAGTGGGACATGAACAGTGTGGTAGAGCACAGCGTAAAAAAACAGCGTGGTAGAGTGTCTCCACTTCTTCCACTTCTGGGTCGGAGACCACACGTAGTAGTACTTAGTGGTATGAATGATACAAAGTGCGGCCTGGAGACAAAGACACGTTTTCCGCAAAAAAAAATGGAGACAAAGACACGTCTAGTTGGAAGGTCTCGGGGCATACACGTAAACAAATATAAAAGTTAATATGTGCCTCCAACTAATATAGTAGTAGTAGAGTACTTAGGCACGTACTCCATAACATCACCGTGCATTGCACGTACAACATTTAGTGGTAGTACGTAGTAAGAGACAAATGCCGCCCAGGAGTTCCCTTCTCGACCTACTTTTGGGTGTTTGGTAGAGTGTATGGAGGGTGCATGAGTCCACACTAGTTTAGCACAAATACACTAGAAGCATGCATGAAGAGGGGTGTTGAGTTGAGCATGCCTGAAGAGGGAACAACTATGCTGAGACGAGAACGCAACCAAACACACCCTATATGCCACACATGTTCATACGATTTGTGCCTTTCTACTTCACTTACTGCGCTACATTACTCAAGTTCGTACGCCCACTCTTGGGTACATGTTCGTCTCGTAGTTCCAGTCCCACGTGTTCTTCATATAGATGGAACGATCCTTGCATAACACGTGCACCTTGATGCTAGATGTCTCGCGTGTTGGCAATAGGATGAACAAAGCTCACATAAAAAATAGAGTGGAAGAGCATAGATTCCGGAAAACAGAGAAGGAGCAAGGAACCTCATGGTGGAGCGTCTGCACCCATAATATTTAATATTATTCAGCGCTATAAAATTGACCAATCATCTCCACAGTGGACTCGAAGAGTACGAAACATGGCAGCCAAGTGTAGTTACATCATACTAGTACATGGCTAACCCACGCTATCACCATATTTCTTGGCTTCTGTGCGACACCTATCTCTAGTAATCCAGCAGCATGTATCGCTTCTCCCTCCTCGTCTCTATCAACGTGCGGCGGGCTGGCGTTTCTGCCATCTATTGAGGTCGGTTAACTATCACATGTTAGCGACATGCCAAGAGCATTCTAAAAAAATTCCTTTCACGTTCCGTTTTCAAAAAGAAAAAAATCCTTTCACGTACGAATTTGCCTGTATGCTTTGAGCAACTTGCATGTCCTATACTGCTCCTGTTTGATACTCTAACTTAGCTAGAGGTTAGACTAACTCATCACTAACCCTGAACTAATTGTAGCCAAAGAGGTGTTTGGGTGACAGGGTTAGATTGACAATAAATGCACTTCATGGAGAGAGAAAAGTGATTTTTCAGTGGTCCTAATGAGAACTATCTCCAGTTTAAACCCTCATGGGTGGGATAGTTTTTTTGGTGGGTTCGGTGCAAGTTGCTCCAATTTAAACCCTCATGCTTGGATAGTTTAGGGCTATTTGAGCCCCAACTAGCTCAAACTAACTCTAACCCATGGATCCAAACAGGGCCTATGGCCAATCTCGACGCGGAGCAGTCGTGTGCATCGGGAAGCGGCGCTCTCTCTGCCATCGCGCCACTTCAAAGTCGGCGCCAGTGAGAGGTCGCCTCTGCTCTGGCCAGGCATTAATGCGGCACTGACGCTCCAGGGCAACGCTTACCGTTTCACGCGGGAAGCGCGCGCTGGCAAGGGAGTATAGGTTTTGCACCGTTTCAGGTGTAGTACTGGTAGTTTGCAAAACTACTCAATTATTGCACTCGGTTTCCTAGGAAATTGTGGTAAAAACGTTACTCCACAGCCCGCTTCCCTTCTCCTTCCTCTTCCACCGCCCACGCACGTCCGCGGGAAGCGACTGGTCAACCCTTATATAGGAGTGCTAGCACAAAAAGATGCATGCATGGCCACTAAAATTTCCATATTAAAGCGCCGCTCCGGCGGGAGTATGGCATATGTTGTTACCTTCGGCCAGCCCATGGCTACCGGGCGACGGCGACAAGAGAAGAGGCGGCGGGAAGGGAATGAATGCAGCTACTGTTTGGGTTCGCCTTCCGGCTTAAATAAATGCGCAGCATCATGTGTACCCGCGGGTGCACAAATTGTAACATACGTGTCTGCTTAAGTGGGCGTCACGTAACTGGTGTGTGTGTGAGAGAGATTCTGAGAGATAGAGTGCGTCTGTGCGACTCTACTCTTCAGACATGTACTCAACCTTTTGCATCGGGATATAAGTATAATGGTATTTACTTTAGCTAGTGATTTACGTGGCCAAGTTAACGTGGTTGTGTCAAAAAAATGTCACTTCCTGCTCGTGATTTGCGTTATATAATTACAAGCAAGATTCTCGTGCATTGCACAGAACATCATTATGCATTTTTTTACAGAACACCTGTTGTGATTGACCCATGCAGGAGTAATCCCATGTGTAAAAACTAATGATATCTCGAGAATTTTATTGGAAAACTGGTATCTCGAGAATGTCATCGAAAAAATGAAAGATGAGAGATAAGGCGAGGAGGAGTGGAGCGTGGTGGTGACTGGTAGTCGGAATGGGCGGAGGCATGGGGATGGACGGCGCCGGCAGGCGGCAACGGCCACCATGCATGCTAGATTGTTCCAGAGACTTATTCCTTTTTTAATTGCTGAGCAATGAGGTTGCGGGAGATAATGATGTGGAGAGAGGTGCGGGTATCTTTTGTAAAATTATCATATTTTGCTTTCTATCCTCAGATATAGATCATACGGTCTGTATTACAAGATGGCAGGCACATCATCACCACCAACTCATTTTTTTATAAGGGTACAAATGATAAGTTTGCTGACTACTAAAGTAAAGTGGAATTTTTCCATGTTATGCAAGTAAATAAAGTTGATTGTTCACCCTACGGGTAAGGTTGGATGAAGGGTGGTAGGAACAAATGCTCCGCCTAGAGCATGTGTGTGTGAGATGGAGTCTTAGTGTGTGTGTGGGGTGTGTGTGTGTGTGTGTGAGATAGAGAGAGAGAGAGAGATGGAGTCTTAGTTTGTGTGTGTGTGAGAGAGGGAGAGAGATGGAGTCTTAGTGTGTGTGGGGGGGGCGTGCGTGCTTGCGTGTGTGTGTGTGTGAGAGAGAGAGAGATGGAGTCTTAGTGTGTGTGTGTTGGGGGGTGCGTGCATGTGTTTGTTTGTGTGTGAGTGTGTCGCGGGGTCCTCTGTGGCGGATGTAATTTAAGTGTCCATGGCTTTCATCATAGAGAGGTGATGTGTATGGCAGAGGCCACCAACAATGGGGTGCGAGAGAGAAAATGCCCGTAGAGAGGGAAGAGAAGGTGTGCGCGCGTGAGAGGAGTCGACTTCGAGAGAACGTGTTTGTTCGAGAGACACCGAGGAAGCCTACTATATATCAATGGTGCATGTAGGCGGGAATTAAACTAATGGATGGTCTTATTGGTTTCAGGGATATAGGGGAAGAGTGAGAGGCGGGGGCGGGGGGTAGCTAGAAGGAGATTGTTAAGTGTGAGTATGTGTTTTACCCATCCAGGCGAAAGTTATGTGCACAAAAGAGGAGAACAATTCGATGTGGCGTTACGATTGAGGGTAATTAACTACATATGGAGACATAGAGACCTTGAACGTGCATGTGTGAGAGGTATACATGTATACGTGGGATGTGTGTGTGTGTGCGCGCGCGCATGATCGAGATAAAAGAAAGAAGACATAAGTCATAAGATCAACGACATGGGAGAGACGGATCGATATGACAATATGCATGCATGTGAGAATGCATGGAAGAAGTCCCGACAATTGAGCATGTGTTTTTGTCTTTAAGAGATAGTGGTGTGGGCTGGAGCATGCATCTACGGCGAGCAGAGGGAGTGAGGCGCACCTATTGTGCAAAAGAGACCAACCTATAAATGCATATGTATGGAGAGACATATATAGTGTGGGTGATAGGAAGCAAGACTCCATGCGAGAAAGAAATGTTGACGGAGAAACTACAGATAGATACAGAGATGGAGATGCTAGCTAGAGGGACATCCGCTAGTTTGGGTGTTGGAGATGACCGTCGGGTGGTTCAAAGGGTGAAGTTATATATGTGTGTGAGAGGGCACTTGACTCCATGCAGAGAGAAACATATGTAGTGTGCGTGATAGGAATCAAGAGTGAGGGCGAGAAAGAAGGTTGATGGAGAAACAGATAAATAGAAAGATAAAGATGCTAGCTAATGTGCGTTAGAGATAGGAGTATAGTGGATCAGAAGGCTGGGTTATGTGTGTGGGTGTGAGAGAGATAGAGAGAGGGTGCGTGTGAGTCACATACAAACAGATATCAGAGAGAAATGAGATCCAGAGAGATGGAGTTTTGTGTCTGCGAGAGAGAAAGATATTTCACAATGAGAGTGATAGCTAGAGAGACATATGAGGGAACCAAGATATCTCTAGGGAGAGAGGGTGTGTGTGAGCGACATACAAGAGAACAATGGAGAAATATGAGACCCTGGGAGACAGAGTTTGTGTTTGTGTGTGAGAAAGAGATATTGAAGAGGAAGAGTTGTAGGTTCTCATATCTAAGGAGCGAAAGACATCTCTATATGAGGGGTGTGCGAGTGGCACACAATGGAATAGTAGAGAGAAATGAGACCCCGGGAGACAAAGTTTTGTGTTTGTGTGAGAGAAAGAGATTCCACATGGAGAATCATAGTTAGAGACACATAGCAGGGAGCGAGATATACTTAGAGAGAGATAGAGTGATGAAGGTCGAGGGAGAGAGTACCGTCAGTGTGTTACGAAGATAAAAGATCATTGTCGACATACAGGTAGCACGAGAGATACCTGAGAGACGATGAACGCGTATAGGTCCAGAGAGATAGTCCTATATAAGCATGAGTGATAGCTATATGAGATGAATATCTGGATTAAAGAGGATTCAAATATTTAAACTGGAGATCGCGACATCGATAATATCATAACGCAAATTGGTGTATCAAACATGCATATTCATTTGAATTTGGGCACACGTGTAATGTTATATAGTTTATCAATATTGGTGATCCATAGATTCTTCAATTACAAACAATGCATGGTTTATATGCAATTAATGTCTAAACGGGATTACACTATATGTTGCGTGTGTGAAACACATTATACATGTTTGAGAAGTAAAAAAAACCCGCATGAAACACACATTAATTGGAGACAGTTAGCGAGGAATGCATACATTGGATTTCAACATAAAGTGGTTTCAAATATTTGAAAATCCAAATTGATGGATACAACCTTATGAATCTGAGATCATGCCATTTGTAAACCATATTTATGTATAAATGGTGTTGTGCTTTTGAAAGTATATATAAAAATGATGTATATAGAATGTAATTCCAATTGAAAATGGATCCCGCCCGAAAAAAATAGAATACAAATGGGATTCGAATTGAGTTGGCATGGTAAACGTGCACTCTGCAAAATTTGAATAAATCGGGGAAAGTCGCAGTAACCGCCCGAAACCAAAATCTGCGAGATGGAAATCACTACTGCCTATCCCTGCCACGCAAAGCCTATATGCTGGATTTCTATAGGTTTCAATAAGGGTAGGTTTGTAATTTCACCCAAACGTGACGTAACCGCCTCTCACCCGGATTCATACACGGTGGGCGCCAAAACACAGTGTGTCCTCGGGCGAAATCGACTCCCTCCCCGATTCATATTCATACACGGTGGGCGCCAAAAACAAACTCTCATCGGCAAATATTCGGTCTATGCGAGATTACCATCCTATCCCCAACCGACTAGTGTTGCTATGATGTTGTAGAAATTTGAAACGGGGGCTAAGTTTGTAAATTTCCTCGCATTTGAGACAAGCGCGCCCTGAACACATGGTTCCCCCCTTCCTCTCTACCTCCCTTTTCCCCATTCGTACTCCGTGGGCGCCAAAACACCCTCTCCACCGCACCCTCCTCCGTACACCGCCGAACGCCACCCCATCCACCACCGTCCTCCTCCACCATGCCAGAGCTGATACCCCGACACCGCCGTCCATTACAAGAGATTGACCTCTCTCATCCACGGCTTCGGACCAGGATCCTTGCATCCCGTCCTCTCGCTTCATCCCCGCCGTCGTCCACCTTGCCGGTGCCGCTCCTACCACCATCTCGTCCACCGCGCCCGCCGCCATCGTCTACCCTCCTAGATCTGCTTCCACGCCGCCGACAGCCATCGCTATCGCAGCACCGTCAAATTCTCAGCAGATGCGTACACGACGCCACACCAGAGGCGGTACTCTTTCGTATCTGGTCAACTTATTTATCGCAGCAAGAAAATAGATCGCCACTGCTTTACTCTGATTTCTTGTCTTGGTTGCGAAGTTGCCTTTGTCCGGTTTGCACCTTCAGATCCGCCATGGCATGCTCAACACCATACTCGCAATGCTCATGGTTTCCCCCTTTTATATTCCACACTAGTTAAATCACAATAGACTAAATTTTGAAATTGGGTCAGTCGATTTTTCAGAGCTCGCCGGAGTTCGCCGGTGCGATCGAAGGGGCTCGGGTGGGGACGGTGGTTTTGGGGGCGGTGGTGGGGCCTCTTCGAATGAAGAAAACTCGACGCGGGTGGGGGCGGGGGTGAGGTGGCGAAGGAACACAGGCGGTGGGGCCGGTGGTTCGGCCGGCGGCCCATGCGGTGTTCTATATGGGAAGCACGGTATGTTCCTTGTCAGGAAGGGGAGCAGTGACATCTGCAGTCTAACAGCTAATAGAGCTGGCGTGTATGTGATCGATAGGCTTTCAATTACTAGCGGCAATACAACACCGTATTTTCCAGCCAGTTCCACTTTCCCGATTTATATATCCTGGTTATGGTGTACCCCTATTATGTACACGATGATCTGCCTAGTTGCTGTGTGCTCTTGTTATCATGGTTTGGCAATAAACTCTCTATACAGTATATTATGAACCTATCATCTGCCAGCTATCCTTACTTATGGAGCCTATTTTTTGTGTACTCGTGCCAGATTATATAAATGCACGCACCATATTATAGCACACATGAGCTCTCTCATCAGAATCCAGTGATAGCACAGAAGTGTTTACAGGGGCGCCCCTATATTAGACTATCATCTGCATTACAAAGATAATCTCACAACTATTTATGTTTTCATGGTTCTCAGATATCATACGCAATTACAGTGAATATCAGAATCCGCGCATCAGAAGAATATTGTGGAACACTGCAATGACTTACAAAATTGGCACCAAGGCATTGAGTGCCATTCTGGAAGCAATGAAACTCGTACGCTCCCCACCTATTGATTCTTGTTCAGAATATCATCCTAATGCCTATTCTAACCTCGAGGAGTCAAAGGCAGATGGCCTGTCTTGTTCACCCATCAAGGTGCCTGTTCTAATTTGGCAAGGTTTTATTGATTGCGTGTATCTTGCATATGTTGTCTTGCATTTCTTCTACTTTGTTGCACCGCCATCTGCTTAGTTTACTCATCATATATGTCGAGATGCCATGCCCATTCATTATCAATACATATTCCATCTGTCATCGTACCATGTTTTTCCACTCAAATGCTGTTCTGGTGCATCAGACATCAAAAAGGAAGAGGGTGATTGCCGAACCTGAAGGAGCACCAGCAAAGTCCTTGAAAAACATGGTGGTGCCGGAGAAATTAGACAGCACCCCACTTATATTGGTTGTACAACCAGTGACACAAAACGTAGGACCGACTCCAGCAGACTGTACCCATACTTCACTGGCCACACCACTAGCCCCACCACAAAGGACCTGCACTCCAGCAAAAGGTATATCGATTTCATTTGCCATAGCACCAGCTGTACCATAGAAAAATCCCACTCCAGCAAAAAATTCAGCAAGTCCACCAGCCGAAGATCTATCCCAACTACAGAGATGGCCAATTCCTGCAGATTGGAACCCCATTCCATTTATTCCCGGTTTAAAAGACAATGCTTTCAATGTTGTTAGGGACTACGTGCATATATTCCCATCATGGGAAGATTATTGTGAAGACAAACACCATTTTCACATCTTCCTGTCCAATTTACGTGTAAGTGCTATTATTCATGGTTATTATTTTCCTGTTTTCTGCTGATTGAACACATCAATGATTTACATTACATTGTTGTAACTAGACGAGGGTCAATCTGGATAGTCATGACGAGCAAAGCTTGCTTGTGCTTTTCAAGGAAGCATTGCAGTAGTATCGGTGTTACCTGAGGAAATCACACTTTGATGGCAAGTCTATAAACGAATTTCCGGTGAAGTCTCATGTGCTAAATTTAGAAGACATTGAATGGAAAAACCTTGTTATGCACTGGTCTCGTTCCCAGGATGAGGTAGTGTCTATGAAATCACATGATAATTTGAACTTCTACTTTTTTGCATGTGCCTTACGGATCTTTTTTGCAGGAAATCTGCTCGAAGAAGAACTCCGGTTTGACAAGAACGACAAGATATCGCAAATATGATGCCTGCTGCTTTGCTCTTGTTAGTACCTGTTGTCCTGTATCACTGTACTTGCATACATACCTGGTTCATTATGTGACAGCAGTATGCATGATAGCTTGCTTATCAATTGTTCGCTCCAAATTATCTGATCTGTATGAATGGTTACATTAGTGTAGAATATATCCAATGCCAATGTTTTTTTAGCTCTGCATTGCTCTTGTAAGTACATGCTATCCTTTATCAGTGTACTTATAATGACAGGTCGTTGTTCATGTACCATCACTTTGCAGCTTATTTTCCTTTGCCCTCCATTTTCTACACATCAGATATATATTTACTCTTACCATAAGGTTGGTACTGAATAAGTTTAGTTGTGCATTGCTCTTGGCTGTACCTTTTGCCTGTATCGCTGCACTTACATTTATAGCTACTTGGTTATGTAGCATCACTCTTCATCTTATCTTAAATATTCTCCATTTTTTCATATATTATCACATCTATATTTACTCTTAACAAAATGTAGAATAAAGGCAATGCTTTTGAAGAAGATTCTGTGGTAAACTTCTTGAATTGCCCCCCCATCAGCATGGACAAGGCCTTTATAGAGCCTGTCTTCACCAATAATGTAAGTTTGTCCATGTCAAGCCTTCAAACTTTGTTGTATATATTTGGTTAGGCATGACTGCAACAGCTGTTTATTTTTGGTGTTTGCATCAAATTGCTTGTTTAAAGTTTATTATATGTAGTTCATAAACAAAAAGTTCGTCCTTTCTCAATTTAAGTTTTCAGTTGTACAACCAAGTTCCTTCTTCATACCATGTAAATTAAACTATACAGAGCAAGTGATCTTCTTTTGCACCGCATGTATGCTTCTGTTCTTCATCTGTAATCTAGTGGTGTGGTGAACCTACCCACTACAGCACAATGTCATATTCTGCAATGTCTTAACTATGAACAATGTCATATCATTCTACTATTATTTAAACCGTCTCTTTGTTTGCCAATCTGAAATGGTATAAATTGACAGCACACTAACCATTGATACTTATGAGTTCTTGATCTGTAATCCGGTGGTGTCGTGAAGCTGCCAACTCCTTCACAATGTCATTTCCTGCCATGTCTTGACCTGAACAATACCATATTGTGTTAATGCAAATTTAAACTGTGTCACTTTATTCGTCAGTAAGAAATGTGATGAATTGTCAGCACTGATACTTTTATGTGCAAAACCTGTCATCTATCTGCTTGTTTATCTTTTAGAGTGAGGAAGATACAAGTGTAGAACAAGCGCAGTCTCATCATCTTGCTCAGCTACTTGCCCTGCAGCTCCCCAGCAGGGCTAACCTTTCTTGAACTCTATTGAAGTGCTGCCGGTTTTGTATATTATTTTGTCGGCGTGTTTATTTGCACTGGTGGCGATCTTTGATGCCCAGTGTATGTAATCTGCTGTCTGCTTGTGCTTTATTATCATAGTGGCAAACTTTGATGCCCAGTGGATGTAATATGCCGTAATTTCTTTATTGTATAGTCTAGGTTTTTTCTTATTCTCAATGCTGCAGTTATTTTACTGTATATATATACTGTCTTCGCAGTAAACTGGCCAAACCGTAAAATTACGGTACATAATCGGGCGGTCATGCAATCATGATGTAGGTTGGGCCTGAAACGTGTCGATCAGCTCACGGGCCGGCAGCAGCCCGAAATGACCCCCGGCCCATGATTGTGCGAATCAAATCACGGGCTTTTAACAGGCCGAAAAATTGTCTCGGTCCTTGTTTGGCCCAATCAGATATCGGCTGCGAGCAGGCCGGATGCAAACCGGGCCGTAGTTAGGCCCAACTATATGACGGGCTTTTAACAGGCTGAAATTAATATAGGGCCGAAATGTTAAATGGGCCCTTAACAGGCCAAAACTAATATCAGGCCGAATTACTAAGTGGGCCTTTAGTAAGTGGGCCCAAAAGCATAGTGTACAATTGACGGGCCGAATCTGATATGGGCCATATTTGATCCCAAAGCGTCTTAAAGGGCCGGACCTGATCTGGGCTGTAATTTGGCCCAGAACGTGGTAGGCCTTTAGCGGGCCGGATCTCATATGGGCCACTATTAGGCCCGGAGCATGGCAGGCCATTAATGGACCGGATCAAATATGGGCCGGCATTTGGCCCAAAACATGGCAGGCAGTTAATGGGCCGGCCTACTAGGGTACTCAAAATCTTGTGGGCCTACAGCTGGGCCGGCCCATTAATGTCGGCAAAATCTCGGGGGCCTTTAGCTGGGCCGGCCCATTATGATCCGCAAGAATCTTTTGGGCCTTTACCTGTGTCGGCCCATTACGGCACGCAAAAATCTTATGGGCCTTTACCTGGGTCGGCCCATTATGGCCCGCAAAATCTTGTGGGCCTTTAGCTGGGCCAGCCCATTATGGTCCGCAAAATCTCATGGGCCTTTAGCTAGGCCGGCCCATTATGGTCCGCAAAATCTTGTGGGCCTTCAGTTGGGCCGGCCCATTTAAACTTGATGGGCCGGTCCACGTGTCAACATATCATAGGCGCGTCTCGCCCATTGGATGAGTTGACATGTGTCTCCTCCAGCCAATGATGATTTTACACGTGGAAAATCCCCATTGGTCGTGGCTGTTAACGGGTTATCGGATCCAAAACCCAACCCAATAGCTTAACGGTGTTCCGTTACGGTGGATGCCATGTGTCGGTCACCCTTGATGAAAGCACTTCTGTGACGCGTGATTTATTGTCATGGAAGTGGACACTTCCCTGATGATAATTTTGGTAATGTCATGGAAAACTTCTACGACAGCACAGGTATGACTATCTTGATTCTGTCATAAATTTGTCATGGATATACATGCATGACAGAAAAAGCAACCTACTGTGACAAACACGTATCATCACGGAAGTGTATTTTTTTTAGTGTGAGGCGGCTTTTGGATGTCTGCCCACGGCTAGAAGTCATCAAGCGGTCCGTCTATATCGAAGGTGCACGCCGGGCTTTCGCCCATGTGAAGGTGCAATGAGCCAAGCTGGATGCCGTGAAGCTGATTAAGGAAGGGCCGCCGGCGGGCAAGGAGCATCGCCACCCCGAGATGTACTATGAGGGTGTCCTGAAGGGTGCCCGTCTCATAGCAGACGAGTGTACGAAAGATGTAATATTTGAGTAAACTCGCTCGTGTAATCCTGTATCTATGAAAACTTGTTCATATGCGCTATGCAACGCTTGTTTGAATTTAAAATATTACCTTATGTTTGGCCGTTTATCAAATCTGAGAGATGGCTAGTCGTTGGCTTCTGCCCCCATGCCACGAGTGCTGGGGTGTTCGGGATAAACCTGAGCACTCTTGGTCCCATTTTTGGGTCCTTCGAGGGAGGTGCTCAGCACAACGAACAAGGCAATCAGACTATAATGCGTTATCACTCTCACTTAGCCATAGAATTCTATAATTTTAAATTTTGGCGAAGCCCCTAGTATTCGGAAGGCCAAATTCGGGGCGCGATACACGCCTTAAGCCGGACAGGGCCGACTCCTCGCTCTAAGCGGCATAAGTCTTTAGGGACTCGAAAACCTCTCGAACAGCGACCAGTCTCTCGCCTTATCATGACAGCCAGTTTTAGCTTTCTCTACTGAGGTGCTTAGCCCAGCTAAACCGGGGCACAATCGCAGTAGTTCTCCCAGTGCTACCTTAGCCGATATAGCGGAACGTAAGGTACCAAAACATGGGAGCCGGGCAAACCCAACTGTTGACCAAAGACATGATTCAGAGCTGATGCATATAATGCTATAAGTTCGGGGTGCCGCACTTGTGAAAGTGTTCGGACTTCTCACACCATATTGTGGGGTACTTAAGCCCCTGGTGTATTGGCCGTACCAGAGTGTACGGGTGTTGGATGTCACGAATGAACATATATATATATATAAGAATGCAATAAAAGCCTTAATGCAATGCATTGTTTATTAAAAAACGTGCGTTAGAGCAGAATGATACAGGTAGTGCGATAAGCAAAAAGTAGGACTATGTCCCCTCCAAGGGCAAGCTGAGGAATAATATTAAAGCAAGTATTTCACTCGTTATCGTAATCCACCTGAGAGTTCCGTGGTGTGATGTAGCTTTCTGCGTCATTGGTTGCTATATCATGTGTTCGGCAATCATGCTGCCGGACAGGGTTTCCAGAGATTAATGTCCTGAAAGAGAGAGAAAAATAACAAAGCGCGAAGCCCCTAGTGCGGTTTAAGCCGCGTCTTGGGGCATGCCGTAGTTGTGCCCCCTCCCTACCTATGCCCATTGTCGTGGTTTTGTCACGGCAGATGTCCTAGAGAAAGGACTTAGTCGTGGAGCCATCGTGACGGGTTAGCTTGAAGGGGTTAAAGCGGACACAGGGACGCAAGAGAGTTTATACTAGTTCGGCCCCTTCGATGAAGGTAAAAGCCTACGTCTAGTTGTGATGGGATTGATGGGGTTTCGATGACTAGGGAGCATACAAGCTTCGCCTATGTCTCGAGTTGTTGTCTGTTGTCCTTGAACCGCCGCCGGGTCGTCCCCTTATATACACGGTGACGCCCGTCGGTTCACAGAGTCCCAATACCGGCTCATAGATGTGTCCGGTTTGGTCTCTACTTATTCCTAATTTATAATACAAGTTAAATACCAACGCCGGTTTACGGCTACAGGCCTTGAACCGACCATGGGCCTTGAGCTCTCGTCTGCCTTCTTGGGCTTTGACATAATTAACTATTGATGAAGTTAACCCGGCCCAGATAGGCCGATTTACGCCCAGTAGTAATATCCCAAACATTAGGCCCCAGATTGATTTGAACAGGTTCATGTCAATCCTTAGCAAAAATCTTCATCTTCAACATGTTCTTGTAGTTTGTTGAACCGCTGTGATGTCATCTTCTCTGGTCGCTGTAAACCGGCATGACGTCACCTGTTATAAAGAACCTTATCCATGATACCCCCTCTTTGTTTTTTTTGTTTAATAGGTCTGCGACAATTAAGGCGACAGCTTCGTTTCCAAACCCACGGTCCCTTGATTTTCGCGCCTGACTCCTGTCCCTTGCCTTATAAATAGGACCGAAGGGTCATTTCCTTTCCCCCTTCGTTCCCTTCTGCTTCGTCTTCCCTGCGTCGTCCAGCTTCGGAGCTCCGCCGCCGTCGACGACCTCTGCTCCAACCTTGGCCGTTGCATCACCCTGATTGTACCAGAGCATCGCGGCGACCTTCTGTTTCTTCCTCGGCTCCGGTGAGTTCTTCACCTTTTCCTCCGTAGATCCGTTCTAGGGTTTCCATGTTCTTCAGTGTTCATCGTCTGCTTCGTACTCATATGATAGATCCTAGATGAACCTGTGAACCTTTGCTCTGTGTAGCGGTAGTTCTTAGCATCCGCCTTTACTTATAAGCCTCAAGACCATAGATCTACCTGTATCTCTGCCCATTGATTCGGTACTGTTCTTTTTGAACCTTGAATATTTTCCTTCTTTTCTAAACTTGCTTCAGATCCGTCGCTGTAGAGAAATCTTGTGAAATCTGTTTTTGTACCCTTATCTATCCGCAATCTCAACTGTTTCAATGCTTAGATCCGGCGGTTTAACTTTGTAGAAAAATTGCAAACCGGTATATACCATTAGTCCCCTTGTTGAACCGCCATATGCTGTTGCTTCATAAAACTCCGGTTTAGATAGAGTTGTCTCCGGTTTAACTTTGTACATACTAGTGCACTTTAATAAATGCATTCTTGAACCGGAATTACCTATCTTGTAGATTTCATCATGGCCAAGCAAGTATATGAGTGCAATTGGGTTCCTTCTCACGTCACAGAGACTCAACTGAATAATTTAGTCCTGATCGGCGCTTTAGGCAGCAAAAACACTATCCATTGGAGAGCTCCTGGCAAAGAATGCCCTTCCACACCTCAAGAGGGAGAGGTCGTCGTTTTCGTAGATCACTTAGCCCGGGGCTTTAAGCCGCCCGGTTCTAAATTTTACCGGGACGTTTTAGCCGATTTTCAACTCCACCCACAAGACACTGGTCCCAACTCTGTTACAAACATGTGTCACTTCCAAGTGCTCTGTGAGGTGTTCTTTCAAGAGGAGCCCACAGTGGAGTTGTTCAGAGACTGTTTCCATCTAAACCGCCGTACTGAGTTTTCTGACGGTTCCAATATGGAATTGGGCGGTGTGGCGATTCAGAAAAGGAAAGAGGTCACATACCCACATGCCAAGCTGCACAGCCACCCCAAAGAGTGGAATCAAACATGGTTCTATTGCAAAGACACCTCCCCTGCTGGTGAAAATCCTTTGCCTGGTTTTCGTCTAGAGCGGCTTAGCAATACACACCCCTTTCTGCAAAGGTTGACTGCCAAGGAGAGAAGCAAATACGCTCCTCAACTGTCCAAGCTCAGAGCCTTCATGGCCAATGGTTTAACAGGAGTTGATCTCGCTCACTGTTGGATATCGTGGAGCATACTGCCCCTTAGTCAGCGCTCCGGTTTGATGTGCGAGTATACTGGCAGTGTTGATGACCCACTGCGACATGCTAACATCCAGCTTACCGATGAAGAAATCACAACGGCTGTGAATAAAATGCTGAATGAACCCGAACACGTCTGTGCTCGAACCGGCCTGCTTCCCTTCTGCGCCACCAACAAACCGCCAGCTGTAAGAGTTTGATTGTTCTTTTTTCTGAACCTATTATTGATATATCTGGTCATTGTTTAATATCAATGCCTGTTTAAACAGGGCAATGATCCGTTTTAGAGCAAGAAACTGCCGCAGGAGAAACCAGAAAAACCGGAAAGATCAATCCTGCAAAAGACTAAAGTTGTAAAGAAGACTACCCACAGGAAAAGAACCACTGCATCCTCTGATCCGGCCGCTGATGATGATGTGGGTAACCCGGACCTTGAGGTAGAACTTGATTCACTTGGCTTATTTTTCACGCGCCTTATTGATGATGATATTTGTCAGCATGATGCCGAAGCCAGTCATGCTGATGTTGCAGAGGTAATTATTCTTTCCTCCGATTCAGATCCTTTGCCTTCACTAAAAATCCGTCAGGCAAACCGGAAGGTTAAATTTTCTCATCCTCTTGCTTACTTGGATCCCAAATTTCTTATGAAGACCCAACAGCACGAAGCTCGCCGCACGACCCAGCATAGTGGCCAGGTAGTTACCTCCGCCGGTTTACCGAATAGTCCGGTTCGGAAACGCCATTAAGAGGTCTCTAATTTGCCTGTTAGTGCTTGTCCTAAAATGGGCTGTTTTCGTCAACCTCTTAATCCGTCTGACTCCGATTATCAGGTCACCTCCCATTCATCATCTGGCGAGTCATCAGCTACCCAGCTGCCGCCGCTCAAAACGGTGCTTGGGTAAGCCATACTTATCATAATGCTTCTGGTGTATTACTTTGTAGCATATACTGTACTGACCTTTGTTACTCCTTTGAGGGCCAAGCCTAAGCCAAGCAAGAAGGCTCGCCTAGATAAAACGGCTGAAGAAGATGCTATTCCTGAACCGGACAGAGTACTCAACCCTGAAGCGGCCATCCGTGAGGATGTGCCAAACGACCCACCACCACAAGATGATGATTTTATTACTGAAGAGAGACATGTTGATACCTCCGGTCCTGTTGACCAGCCCAGAAGCCCCATCCGGATTGAGAAATCCACCAGTCCATCCAAGTCTACTGATAAACTGACGGCCCCAATGCAAACCAGCGATGCCAAGGATGATGAAGTTGTTATTACTGGCATTGGCCATATAGAGCCATGCAATCCTATCGCTTTGTCTAAACATACTGCCAAGGAAGAATTTGCTGCCTTTGGCAAGGGCAAGTGGAATGTTGATCTGGCGACTTACGCTGCTCTGAACGCCTAAGACATCCATTCCGGCTATCTGAACCGGCTGTATACCAGTCGTGACTATGAAGCCGGTCTGGTTAACATGATGAAAGATAAATATGAGGTAACTTCCATATGCTCTTTCCTGCTTGTATGCTTCAAGTCTTGCTGACTCGCCTAGCCCCCAAGGACCGGTTTGTAATCTTCTTTCAAACCAGGACTTACAAATATAAATCTTAAAGCCTCGAAATTCGCTGATGTAGCCCCCAAGGGCCGGTTCAACTTAGTGTAGTTAAACCGGGACTTAAGTAATTAATATCGCCACATCAGAACTTATTTGAACAAATAGCCATTAGCCCAAGTGCCAAGTTGAATACTTGTATTGAGCTTGGGACTTTATAATCAAGTGAAATATGAAGATCAAATAGGCATTAGCCCCCAAGCGCCAAGTGCATAACTTGTTATGTGGTTGGTGCTTCAATTCTTGCACTGCTTGCTCAATCATATAACTGTCTGTATGTAGGCTGAGCTGAAGACAAAAGAGACCCAAGTCGCCGATCTCCAAGAAAATCTGAAGTCCCAACAGACTGAAACCTCAAAAGAAAAAGAGGAGTTGACCAGCGCCTTAAGCGTCATGGAACAGCTTAAGAAGGATTTCAAGAAGGAGCGGGCGGATTGGGCTACTGAAAAATCTACTTTAACCAAACGAGCAGAAGACGCCGAGGCTGCACTAAAACCGGTGGTGGATGAACTGACCAGCATAAAGCGGCACGTGCATGCCATGACCGCTGCTATCTTTGGTAAGCCGGTTTGATTTCTGAATTAATTATGCCGTCTTACAGAGCTGCCGGTTTGTTAACCCTTTGTGATATTTCAGGGACACGCATTGCTCATTTGGGGTCAGATGTGCGGAAGAAATTGAAAGCCGCCTATACATTGATCGAACAACTGTACACTGGTGCACAGCAGATCATCTGTACTGCATCCCACAACAAGCCGGCGCCCACTTTGATTCAGGGCACTCTGCAGAAACTGTCGGTGCTTCCTTCCCGGGTTGAAGAGCTGAAGAAATCGGCTGCTCGAGCCGGTGCGATCAATGCCTTAATCCGGGCAAAAGCTTGGGTGCCGGATTTTGATCCTATTGAAGCGGCTCAGGGCTATCCCAGCTTGAAGGAAGACGGGTCAGAGTTTAGTGAAGCGGATCTGCGAGCAATAAACCGGGAGGTGCGTCCGCTAGCTTGTCAATTGGTTGAAGAAGCAGACTTGTCTCATTATCAAGCCCAATATGACAATCAAAACAAGCGAGTAGCTGCACCAATTCATGAAGCGGAAAATCTTATCCCTCCAATCCGTAAGCATACTTACGCTCCCAATATTGAATCGTCGTTGCTGATCCATGATGAAGCTGTCTTTCAAGCATTAATGGGAATCGACTGGACAACTGTTGATTTCCAGCCGCTGGGTAGAGAAACTGAAGTTGAAGCGGCGCAGGATGACCCACAACCATCAGGCCAGGCTGGTGACCAAGCTGGAACCGGCAGCTGGTTTAAACTGCTTCTCCTTTGAAAAACAATGATCTTGTTTTGGGCACTGTGTTGCCTTGTAATAGGCTAGCTGATACTCTTGATCTTAATATGCCTTTGTGCATAACCACTACAACTTGTGCTTTCTTTGGGTGATGAACTTTCCAAAGTATTTTCTGCAACATAAAAAATCTTAAAGTGCCACCGCGGTTGTACCGTCAGGCGGAGTATGATGTCTGCATATATAAAATCAAAATATCTAAAATTTAAGCATATGATCAAATCTTTGAGATACATAATACCTGCCATCATTGGGCATGAAGTTGGCTTAGCCAATCTTGAAGCGGAGGTTTCATAAACCCACACTGTTGGAGGAGATAGCAGCTCCTGTATATATATAATGCCGGTTTACCATGTAAACCGTGCCGGGTTATAAAACACCATGTTACTCCGTAATAGGATGTTAACAAAAAATCAAACCGAGCAAATAGTCTCCGGATTAAAAATGGACCGTGTTCCGTCAATTGACGGTGTGAACCGGTTTAAAATTTTGTCGGTTTAAAAACGCAACAAAAAGAAAGAAATATCTATCAAAGAAAATTGTGAAGCAAAGGCAATGATACAACCATTTGCAAAAATAGGCTTATTTGAGCCGATTAGATGGCGTTACCATGGTCGGACATGACCAAGCTCCCGATGGGTGTAGCTATGGTTCAAGTCAGCCAGGTCCCCAAATGAAACCCTGGCATTTATGCCGATCAAGAGGCGTGGCAATGGTTCGGGTTCGACCAAGGCCCCAAGTGATTTTGTGGCCTTAGGCCGATCAAGAGGCGTGACTGGTTCAGAGGTGACCAAGTCCCCAAGTGATCTGGTGGCTCTCGCCTATCAAGAGGTGTTGCATTGGTTCGGACACGACCAAGCCCCCAAGTGATATAACATGATGCTTTTGAAAAGCTAACTCAAGGGGTAAACTGGAGGCCGCTTTAGAACAACTCCGTGTAACCACACATGATGTAAAAGGACAAATACCCCGCTTTAGCTGAGGTTCCGGTTTATTATATTTAATCATAATATATACATCGTTGTAATATGTACATAAGTAGAGCCAATGGCTCAGGTATAGTAAGGCCGAAGATGAGCTATGTTCCACGGCCTGTTGGTCTCTTCCTCTGATGTACGTGAGTCTTTATGCTCTCGAATATCGATCAGATAGTATGACCCATTGTGCAGATTCTTGCTGACCACGAAAGGTCCCTCCCAAGGTGGGGATAGCTTATGCATATCAGTCTGGTCTTGAATGAGCCGAAGCACCAAATCTCCTTCCTGAAAGGCTCTGGTTCCGACTCGACGACTGTGATAACGACGAAGATCCTGTTGGTAAATCGCCGAGCGGGCGGCTGCTATGTCATGTTCTTCATCCAACAGGTCCAAAGCGTCTTGCCATGCTGTCTCGTTGTCCACTTCAACATAAGCTGCCACATGAGGTGAGTCATGACGGATATCACTCGGGAGAACCGCCTCCGCTCCGTAGACCATGAAGAACGGCGTGTATCCTGTTGATCTGTTGGGTGTAGTATTGATGCTCCATAACACAGATGGTAACTCTTCTACCCAACAACCCGGCGTTCTCTGCAAAGGAACCATAAGCCGGGGCTTGATGCCTCTCAAGATCTCTTGATTAGCCCTTTCTGCTTGACCATTGGACTGTGGGTGTGCCACTGATGAAACGTCAAGCCGGACGTGCTCCCGTTCACAGAACTCCTTCATGGCACCCTTGGACAAATTGGTACCATTATCTGTGATACTGTGTGGAAAGCCAAACCGGAAAATCACTTTTTTGATGAACTGAACCGCCGTGGCCGCATCACACTTGCTAACAGGTTCTGCTTCCACCCACTTTGTAAACTTGTCAACCGCCACCAGGAGGTGGGTCTTCTTATCTTTGGACCTTTTGAAAGGCCCAACCATATCCAGCCCCCAAGTCGCAAACGGCCAAGTAATTGGAATCATTCTCAATTCTTGAGCCGACACATGAGCACGTCTTGAAAACTTTTGGCAACCGTCACATCGTCTGACCAGATCCTGCGCATCAGCATGAGCAGTTAACCAATAGAAGCCATGGCGAAACGCTTTAGCTACCAAAGATTTTGAACCGGCGTGGTGACCACAATCTCCTTCGTGGATCTCACACAAAATTTCACAGCCTTCTTCAGGAGACACACAGCGTTGAAATGCCCCTGATACACTGCAATGATGCAACTCGCCATTGACAATAGTCATGGACTTGGACCGCCAGATTATCTGTCAGGCTAGAGTCTCATCCTCTGGTAACTCGCCCCGGTTCATGTATGCCAGGTAAGGAAGCGTCCAATCCGAAATGACATGAAGACCTGCCACCAATTGAGCCTCCGGATCAGGAATAGCCAAATCCGCTTCACCAGGGAGCTTGACCGACGGGTTGTGTAGTACATCCAGAAAAACATTGGGCGGGACCGGTTTGCGCTGAGAGCCCAGCCGGCTTAAAGCGTCTGCCGCTTCATTCTTCCATCGGTCCACGTGGTCCACCTGATAGCCTTTAAAGTGACCCGCAACAATATCCACCTCACGACGATACGCTGCCATGAGTGGGTCCTTGGAATCCCAAGTGCCAGATACTTGTTGAGCCACGAGGTCCGAGTCACCGAAGCACTTAACTCGACTTAGATTCATCTCCTTAGCCATCCGGAGACCATGGAGCAAGGCTTCATACTCAGCTGCATTGTTAGTACAAGGGAACATTAAATGGAGAACGTAACAAAACTTATCACCTCGCGGGGAAGTTAATACGACTCCAGCCCCCGAGCCTTCCAATTGCCTGGATCCTTCAAAATGGATGGTCCAACATGTGTGATCCGGCTTTTCTTCAGGTGCTTGCAGTTCCGTCCAATCATTGATGAAATCAACAAGTGCTTGAGGCTTAACCGCCGTCCGAGGCACATACTTCAATCCGTGCGGCCCAAGCTCTATAGCCCACTTGGCAATCCGGCCAGTCGCTTCCCGGTTCTGGATGATATCCCCCAAAGGAGCAGAACTGACCACCGTAATTGGGTGCCCTTGGAAGTATTGCTTAAGCTTCCGGCTTGCCATAAAAACTCCGTACACCAGCTTCTGCCAATGCGGATACCTTTGCTTGGACTCAATGAGTACCTGGTTAATATAATAGACCGGACGTTGAACCGGATGCTCCTTACCGGCCTCCTTTTGCTCCACCACAATAGCCACGCTGACCGCACGAGCATTAGCAGCAACATATAGCAGTAATGACTCCTTATCAATGGGAGTGGCGAGCACAGGCGGATTGATCAATTGCCGCTTTAAGTCCTCAAATGCTTCATCAGCAGCGAAACTCCAGACGAATTGATCCGTCTTCTTCAACATCTGATACAAAGGGATTGCCTTCTCACCAAGGCGGCTGATAAACCAGCTTAACGCAGCAATCCGGCCTGCCAGGCGTTGAACATCATTAATACACTTTGGTTTAGCCAGGGAGGTGATGGATGTGATCTTCTCCGGATTAGCCTCAATTCCCTTGTTGGACACCAGAAAACCCAATAACTTGCCTGCCGGTACACCAAAGACACACTTGGCTGGATTAAGCATCATCTTGTACGTCCTCAGGTTATGAAAGGTTTCCTTCAAGTCGTCAACCAAAGTCTCCTTCTCCCTGGACTTAACCACAATATCATCCACGTAAGCATGTACATTACGGCCAATTTGCTTGTGAAGACAATTTTGTAGACACCATTGATAAGTTGCCTGGGAACTCTTGAGCCCAAAGGGTATAGACACATAGCAGAAGGCTCCAAAGGGAGTTATGAATGCCGTCTTCTCCTGGTCCTTAACTTCCATTTTGATCTGATGATAGCCAGAATATGCATCCAAAAAACTTAAACACTCGCAACCCGCCGTAGCATCAATAATTTGATAAATACGGGGGAGGGCAAAGGGATCTGCTGGACAAGCCTTATTAAGATCTGTATAATCCACACACATGCGCCAGGTGCCATTTTTCTTAAGGACCAGCACCGGATTGGCAAGCCACTCAGGGTGAAAAACTTCAACAATAAAGCCAGCTGCTAAGAGCCTGGCTACATCTTCTCCAATCGCCTTGCGTCTTCCTTCGTTAATCCGGCGGAGGAACTGTTTCACCGGTTTGTATTTAGGATCCACATTAAGGGTGTGCTCAGCGAGTTGCCTCGGTACACCTAGCATGTCAGGGATTTCCATGCAAAAATGTCCCGATTCTTACGGATGAACTCGATGAGCGCGCTTTCCTATTTCGGATCCAAGTTGGCACTGATGCTGAACTGCTTGGACGAATCGCCAGGTACGAAGTCAACAAGCTTAGTTTCTGCTGCCAATTTGAACTTTAGGGCCGGATCATGCTCCGTAGTTGGCTTCTTTAATGGAGTCATGTCCGCCGGATCAACATTGTCCCTATAATACTTCAGCTCCTCGGTGGCACAAACCGACTCTGCGTAGGCCGCATCTCCTTCCTCGCACTCCAAAGCGATTTTATGGCTTCCGTGAACCGTTATTGTCCCCTTGTGACCCGGCATCTTGAGCTGCAAAGACACATAACAGGGCCGTGCCATAAACTTGGCGTAGGCCTGTCGCCCAAACAGGGCGTGATATGGACTTTGGATTTTCACCACTTCAAACGTCAATGTCTCCGACCTGGAATCATGATCATCTCCAAAGGCCACTTCCAGAGCTATCTTACCAATAGGATATGCTGACTTGCCAGGTACCACACCGTGGAACACCGTATTAGACGGTTTGAGATTTTTATCTGTTAGTCCCATACGATGGAAGGTCTCATAGTACAAGATATTAATGCTGCTCCCTCCATCCATGAGCACCTTGGTGAACTTGTAACCTCCCACCTGAGGCGCCACCACCAGAGCCAACTGACCCGGATTATCAACCTGGGGAGGGTGATCCTCTCTGCTCCATATGATTGGCTGTTCAGACCAGCGTAGATAACGGGGCACGGCCGGTTCAACAGAGTTGACTGCCCGCCTCTGAACCTTCCGGTCTCCCTTGTCCAAGCTAGTGGTGAAGACATGGTACTGCCCACTATCCAACTGCTTTGGGTTGCTCTGATAACCTGACTGTTGCTGCTGTTGGTTGTAACCACCCTGGTTGTTCTGATTATTTTGATTATTATGTCCGCCCGGATTACCATTAAATCCTGAACCGGAATTTCCTCCACCGTAACCCGGCCCGGATCCTGAGCCACCGCCGGAGCCGTGATCATACCGAAAAGCATTAGAATTCTTGAACTCCGGCATAATGAAGCAATCCTTCCAAAGGTGGTTTGCCGGCACCTCCTTCGTTCCATGTCTTGGACAGGGCTGGCTCAGTAGATAATTTAGGCGGTCCGGGTTAGGGTTGGGTGCTCCATTGCGATTTGGCGGTTTACCCCTGCGTAGCTGGCCCTTGTCCTGCGCGTTGGTGTTAGCCACAAAGTCCATGTTACCATCCGCTTTACGCTTGCCTCCACCACCATTGCCTGCCAAGTGATGCTGCTGACCTTTGGAATTGTTGTTCCTCTTTCCCTTCCCTGCCTTGTCGTCATCAGATTCGGGATCCTTGGTACTATCAGAATCAGCATACTTTACCAAAGCAGCCATGAGGGTCCCCATGTCAATGCAATGGCGCTTCATCCGTCCCAATTTCAGCTTTAGGGGCCCAAACCGGCAGTTGCCTTCTAGGGTTAAGACTGCGGTGTCAGCGTTGATGCGGTCTGATGAATGCAACACTTGTGAGACCCGGTGCACCCAATGAGTCGTCGATTCTCCTTCCTCCTAGACACAGGCAGCTAAGTCTACTATCGACATGGGTTGCTTACATGTATCCTTGAAATTACTGATAAACCGGGCTCGTAATTGGGCCCATGAACTGATAGAATTGGCTGGTAAGCTTTTTAACCAAGTGCGGGCCGTTCCTTCAAGCATCATGGCGAAGTACTTCGCACATGCCGCATCATCCACATCAAGCATCTCCATGGCCATCTCATAGCTCTCCACCCATGTCTCTGGGGGTTGATCCGCCGTGTAATTTGGTACCTTGCATGGGCCCTTGAAATCCTTGCGCAGGCGCACATTGCGTAAAGCGGGGACAAGGCAAGGCACCCCCAAAGAGCTAGAAGTAACACCAGGTTCGACCAAAATAGTTGGACGAACCGGCGTAAGCTGCCGAGCCTGATACTATGCGGCTAACTCGGCCTCCCTGGGCGCTCGGGCCCAGTCCACCACTTCCTGAGCGTTATCAGCACCACCCGCCGGGTTGTTGCCGCGGGGTGCTCCACATCGTTCATTACTTGACACTGTTGGTTCATCCATACACCTGCTATAGCTCCGGCTTGGACGAGGGGTCGAGTGGATCTGGTCACGGCTGTAGGAGTACGCTTCCTGTTGGACCAAAGCTGTCCTAAGAAGCTCCTTGACCCGTCGTGTCTCTACCGCCTGCGGCGAGTCACCTTCAATTGGAATGGCCTCCAGCCGTGCAGCAGCGGCAACGAGATTGTCCATTGGGTTGGAGTAGTGACCCGGAGGTGTTGAAACAGCCTGAGGTATAACAGTGTTTTGACGAGGCGGATTCATCGGACGGGGCTGAACCGGCGCACCGGTCCCCGGAGCTTCCGGCTGGTTTCCCTCCAGCAGGTTACTGGTTCCTGCTCCTAGGGTGTTGAAAAGGTCTCTGGCCTCGAAAACCAAAGGCAAACGGGATCGGTACTTCCTCCTCATGACTTCATGCGACGCGTTCTGGTCCAACATGAGCCTGTAGGCTTGTGCGTCTAAAGCGGCCCGCTCTATGGTCATCCTAGCATTCTCAGCTGCCAGGTCCGCCTTGGCCTGGGTGATCTGTTCCTTCACCTTTGCAATCTCCGCGTTGTGGACTTCTTGATCTGCCGGATTAGCTTCTACCATAAGCACAACCAATGCATCAAATAGATCTGATAGAACTTGAGCCGACGGTCGTGCAGAGCTTCCTGCCCCGGCAGCTGTCGCCGCTGCTGAACCAAAGGTTATTGGCGCAGCGGTCGAAGAATGAAGCGCTGCTTGTGTGCCGGCCATGAATATTCCAACTCGGTTGGGTAGATCAGAGGGGTCCGGGATACTGTCGCCATCGGAACAGCCCCCAATCCGGCCATCTTGTAGCCGATATAGAGATTCGGTTTCTCCAGTTGATGACTCATCGCCGGAATAAACGACGGTCTCGCCGCGAGATTCCGATCCATCCTCGTAACTTCCTCCATGGATAACTCCCACGAAGGCACGCTTCATGGCCGGTTTAACCCGGGCGGACCGCGCACGCTGAGCCGTTTCGATGAGGTCGGTGCAAATGTCTGGCTCAGTGCCCGGTTCTTCGATCTTGCCGATGAAAACGTGTATGCCACCAAAGGGGACACGGTACCCGTACTCAACTGAGCCGGCCTCGGGGCCCCAGCCTGCATCATCGATGTAGAGCTTGCCGCGATGACTCTTAGTCATCCGGCCCACAGCGTAGCCCTTGAGTCCTTCAAAGTGGCCCTCCAAGAACTTGAAACCACCATGCGATAGCCCCACGGTGGGCGCCAACTTTCGTGGTTTTGTCACGGCAGATGTCCTAGAGAAAGGACTTAGTCGTGGAGCCATCGTGACGGGTTAGCTTGAAGGGGTTAAAGCGGACACAGGGACGCAAGAGAGTTTATACTAGTTCGGCCCCTTCGATGAAGGTAAAAGCCTACGTCTAGTTGTGATGGGATTGATGGGGTTTCGATGACTAGGGAGCAAACAAGCTTCGCCTATGTCTCGAGTTGTTGTCTGTTGTCCTTGAACCGCCGCCGGGTCGTCCCCTTATATACACGGGTGACGCCCGTCGGTTCATAGAGTCCCAATACCGGCTCATAGATGTGTCCAGTTTGGTCTCTACTTATTCCTAACTTATAATACAAGTTAAATACCAACGCTGGTTTACGGCTACAGGCCTTGAACTGACCATGGGCCTTGAGCTCTCGTCTGCCTTCTTGCGCTTTGACATAATTAACTATTGATGAAGTTAACCCGGCCCAAATAGGCCAGTTTACGCCCAGTAGTAATATCCCCAACACCCATGGTATTTTAAATGCATAATTATGTACGCGTGGCACGACTTTCGCCGTTTGGCTTGGGCCGGGGTGAGGGCCGCATTGCTATGTGAGCTCGGAACGTGCCAGGCGGTCCTGTTGCCGATTACTCCGGGCGCGCTTGAAGGTGTTCGGGTCCTTAAACGCCGAACTAGTGGATTGCCTTAAGAGGCTGCTTTGCGCTTCCGCTGCGAGGGCTCCAGTGTGCTCCTCCGTTCGGAGAGAGCGCTCTGTGTTTCCATTAACTGCAATGACCCCCTGAGATCCTGGCATCTTGAGCTTGAGGTATGCATAATGCGGTACCGCATTGAATCTCGCAAATGTGGTTCGCCCGAGCAGTGCATGATAACCACTATGGAACGGGACTATATCGAAGATTAACTCTTCACTTCGGAAGTTACCCGGGGATCCGAAGACCACTTCCAGTGTGAGTGAGCCTGTGCAATGGGCCTCTACACCAGGTATGATTCCTTTAAAGGTCGTTTTTGTGGGTTTGATCCTTGAGGGGTCTATACCCATTTTGCGCACTGTGTCCTGATAAAGCAGGTTTAGGCTGCTGCCGCCATCCATAAGGACTCGAGTGAGGTGAAATCCGTCAATGATTGGGTCTAGGACCAGTGCGGCGAATCCGCCGTGACGGATACTAGTGGGGTGGTCCCTGCAATCGAAGGTGATCGTACAGGAGGACCATGGGTTGAACTTTGGGGCGACTGGCTCCATCGCATATACGTCCCTGAGCGCACGCTTCTGCTCCCTCTTGGGATGTGGGTTGCGTATATCATGTTCACCGTCCGGACTTGTGGGGGGAACCTCTTCTGTCCTCCGGTATTCGGCTGCAGGGACTCCTCCTCGTCATCGCTATGTGGCCCCTTATCTTTGTTTTCGGCAATTAACTTGCAGGCCTGCTTGAACACCCAACAATCCCTATTGGTGTGGTTGGCTGGCTTATCGGGGGTCCGTGTATTTGACACGAGCGATCAAGTATACGGTCCAAACTAGACGGGCCCGGAGTGCTTCCTTTGAATGGCTTTTTCCGCTGACCGGTTTTAGAGCCTTTGAATCCGGCATTGACTGCCGTATCCTCGGTATTGTCGCTGTTAATGCGGCGCTTATGTTTGTTGCGACGTGACCTGCTACTGCCGTCCTTGGTATCTGACGTACCATGGTTCTTTGATATGTTGTTACTGCGAGCCAGCCAGCTGTCTTCTCCCGCGCAAAAGCGGGTCATGAGTGTCGTGAGGGCTGCCATAGATTTCGACTTTTCCTGACCAAGGTGCCGGGCTAGCCACTCATCGCGGATGTTGTGCTTGAAAGCTGCTAGAGCCTCTGCATCCGGACGGTCGATGATTTGATTTTTCTTTGTTAGGAACCGTGTCCAGAATTGCCTGGCCGATTCCTCTGGCTGCTGAATTATGTGGCTCAAGTCATCGGCATCTGGTGGTCGCACATAAGTGCCCTGAAAGTTGTCGAGGAATGCGGCTTCCAGATCTTCCCAACAGCCAATGGACTCTGCTGGCAAGCTATTGAGCCAATGTCGAGCCAGTCCTTTGAGTTTGAGTGGGAGGTATTTAATGGCGTGTAGATCATCACCGTGTGCCATGTGGATATGCAGGAGGAAATCCTCGATCCATACCGCATGATCTGTTGTGCCGTTGTATGATTCTATATTTACGGGTTTGAAACTCTCTGGGATTTGATGATCCATTACTTCGTCTGTGAAGCATAAGGGGTGTGCGGCGCCTCTGTACTAGGCTATATCGCGACGCAACTCCAATGAGTCTTGCCCGCTGTGCTCGGCCCGACCGGATTTGCTTTTACTGTATCTGGCGTGATGATTATTGTCTCACGTAGTGGCGCGCCCCCGCGATTCGTAGATCGATCTTGCGTGTTTTTCTTTGTCCTCCAATACGTCTCGCAGGTCTGGCGTATTTCCCCATGCCTTTTTATTTGAATGGCGTCGGGGTGCAGGCTGAGCTTTTGGCTGGAATGCCTCTCTATCACGGCCACGGGGTTGCCGATCAGCCACATCATACGCTTCTTCCTCCAGTCGGGGTAGCAACCTGCATTTTGGGTAAATCTTGGAGGGGCGTTCGAGTTTATATTCGTCGGCCGCCAGGACTTCAGTCCATCTGTCAGCTAGCAGATCTTGATCAGCTTGAAGCTGCTGCTGCTTCTTCTTAAGGCTATTTGCTGTGGCTATAAGCCGGCGCTTGAAGCGCTCTTGTTCAAGGGATCCTCTGGCATGGCGAATTCATCATCAGGCTTGCTGCGTCTTCAGAGGGGGGCATGTAATTATCATCCTCCGCCTCACCATCTGCCGCTCTCTCTGGAGGGCTGGCCTCTCCATCCTCCTGTCCTAGATCATGTTGGAGGGGATTGTTGCCATCTTCGACACTATCCGGAGTGTTATTATCTCCTGTGCCGGTATCACCACTTTTACTTTGGCGGGACTTAGAGCGGCGCCGCTGATGTCGCCGCTTGTGTTGCTTCTTGGAGGGGTCATCCTCTGCTGTCTCGTCGCCATTGCCTTCTTTGGGTGTGTCCACCATGTATATATCGTATGATGAGGTGGCTGTCCAGTGCCCTGTGGGCAGTGGTTCCTCTTCGTCTCCTGCATCATCGTCCATACCGTCGATGTCTTCGGAGTCGAAGTCGAGCATGTCGGTTAAGTCGTCGACAATGGCTAGTAAGTGGGTGGTGGGTGGGCAGCGAATTTCTTCGTCATCCGCATCCCAATCCTGCCGGACATAGTTCGGCCAGGATCCTCCTAACAAGGAGAGAGACCTTAATGAGTTCAGTATGTCGCCAAAGGGCGAGTGCTAAAAAATATCCGTGGAGGTAAACTCCATGATCGGAGCCCAATCGGATTCGACAGGAACGGGCGGAGGCGGCTCAGAGTCCGTGGTCGGAGAAAGATCCGGCAGTTTGACGACACAGCTCTCATGAAGGGTAAGGTCAATATTCGGCTCGATCGCCGCTGAGGATATGGCCTCCGTGACGGGGTCCATCCACCCGTCCATGGACAGCACAACTGGCTCCGAATTGAGAGTCGGAGCGGCTGCCGGTGCGATCTCCTGAACACTGTTTGATGGTAGAGCTAAATCGTACTCATTGTGACTGCGTGACGCACAAGGCAGAGGCTCGAATCCGTCGAAGATCAAGTCTCTGCGGATATCGGTCGTGTAGTTTAAGCTTCCAAACTTGACCTGGTGGCCAGGGGTGTAACTTTCGATCTGCTCCAGATGGCCAAGTGAGTTGGCCCGCACTGCGAAGCCGCCGAACACAAAGATCTGTCCGAGGAGAAAAGTCTCACCCTAGACTGCATCGCTATCGATGATAGAAGGAGCCATCAAGCCTAACGGCAATGACATAGAGGAACTCTCAATGAAAGCAGCAATGTCGGTGTCAAAATCGGCGGATCTCGGGTAGGGGGTCCCGAACTGTGCGTCTAAGGTGGATGGTAACAGGAGGCAGGGGACACGATGTTTTACCCAGGTTCGGGCCCTCTTGATGGAGGTAAAACCCTACATCCTGCTTGATTTATTCTTGATGATATGTGTATTACAAGAGTGGATCTACCACGAGATCGGAGAGGCTAAACCCTAGAAGCTAGCCTATGGTATGATTGTATGTTGTCGTGTCCTACGGACTAAAACCCTCCGGTTTATATAGACACCGGAGAGGGTTAGGGTTGCACAAGGTCGGTTACAAAGGAGGAGATATCCATATCCGTACTGCCTAGCTTGCCTTCCACGCCAAGTAGAGTCCCATCCGGACACGGGACGAAGTCTTCAATCTTGTATCTTCATAGTCCAGCAGTCCGGCCAAAGGATATAGTCAGGCTGTCCGGAGACCCCCTAATCCAAGACTCCCTCAGTCACCAAATAATATAACTCATATAACACTATATCGTCAACGAACGTTAAGCGTGCGGACACTACGGGTTCGAGAACTATGTAGACATGAGCGAGACACCTCTCCAGTTAATAACCAATAGCAGAAGCTGGATGCCCATATTGGCTCCTACGTATTCTATGAAGATCTTTATCGGTCGAACCTTATGACAACTTACGTGATTCCCTTTACCTATTGGTATGTTACTTGCCTGAGACTCTATCGTCGGTATCTTCATACCTAGTTCAATCTCGTTACCGGTAAGTCTCTTTACTCGTTCCACAATACATCATCTTAGAACTAACTCATTAATCACTTTTCTTGCAAAGCTTCTAATGATGTGTATTACCGAGAGGGCCCACAGATAACTCTTTGATACTCGGAGTGACAAATCCTAATCTCGATCTATGCCAACTCAACAAACACCTTGAGAGATACATGTAGGGCATATTTATGATCACCCAGTTACGTTGTGACATTTGATAGCACACAAGGTATTCCTTCGGTATCCGGGAGTTGAATAATCTCATAGTCGAAGGAATATGTATTTGAAATAAGAAAGCAATAGTAATAAACTTGAACGATCAATATGCCAAGCTAACGGATGGGTCTTGTCCATCACATCATTCTCCTAATTATGTGATCCCGTTATCAAATGACAACTCATGTCTATGGTTAGGAAACCTTAGCCATCTTTTGATCAACGATCTAGTCTATTAGAGGCTCACTAGGGAAATGGTATTTATTTATGTATCCACACATGTATTTAAGTTTCTAGTCAATACAATTCTAGCATGAATAATAAACCTTTATCATTATTAAGGAAATGTAATAATAACCATTTTATTATCGCCACTAGGACATATTTCCATCAAAGGCCCTTTGTGATCAATTCCCCTTCCGGCAGAGTACTGGAAAAGGCCTCTAGATGGTATCTCAAAAGAAAAAACTTGTGGGTGGCTATTTGATGTATTGGGAATAGTTGGGAATTTATAGAGGTGGAATTAGGTCAAGAGGTTCCATGAGGGGCCCACAAGCCTGTAGGGCGTGCCCCCGGGCTTGTCGCTTCCTTGTGACTCCCCATGTCTTCTCCTGAACCTTCTAGGGTCCCTTCTGGTCTAGAAAAATCATCAACAAGTTTTGTAGTGTTTGGACTCTGTTTGGTACTGATTTTTTGACAAGCCAAAAAAGCAAAAAATTGCAACTGACACTGGCCACTAGGTTAATAGGTTAGTCCAAAAAATGATATATAACTGCATATAAAACCTCCAAGATTGATACTATAATAGCATGGAACAATAAAAAATTATAGATACATTGGAGACGTCTCAGTAGCTAGATGGCTTGTTCTCTCTCTTTGATCTTCAATACAATGTTCTCCTAGATGTCCATGGAGATCTATTCGATGTAATCTTGTTTTGCGGTGTGTTTGTTGGGATCCCATGAATTGTGGGTTGATGATCAAATTATTCATGAATATTAATTGAGTCTTCTCTAAATTATTTTATGCATGATTATTATAGCTTTGTATTTCTCTTTGATATATGTGTTTGGTTTGGCCAGCTAGATTGATTTATCTTACAATGGGAGAGGTGCTTTGTAATGGGTTCAATCTTCTAGTGCTCTATATCCCAGTGACAGTAGGGGACATGACACGTATTTGTATTGTTGCCATTAAGGGGGAAAAGACAACGTTTATTCACATTGATTGGAGTTACTTTGTCCACATCATGTCATCTTTCTTAAGGCGTTACTCCATTTTTCATGAACTTATTACTCTAGATGCATGTTGGATAGCGGTCAATGGGTGGAGTAATAGTAGTAGATGAAGGCAGGAGTCGGTCTAGTTGTCTTGGACGAGATGCCTATATACATGATCATTGCCTTGAATATCATCATAACTATGCGCTTTTCTATCGATTGCCCACCATTAATTTGTTTACCCATAGTATGGTTTTTGTTCAAGAGATAGGACTCTAGTGAAAACTATAGCCCCAGGTCTACTTATCATATATAAAATCCAAAAATGTCTTCCTACAATTTAATAATCGTTATTTTATTTTGTTTTTTATTTTATCTATCTATCACTACGAGATTTGATCCTTGCAACTAACCGTCGAGGGGATTGACAACCCCCTTGATCATGTTGGGTGCAAGTATTTGCTCTTTTGTGTGTAGGCGCTTTTAATGAGGTTTTGCATGGTTCTCCTACTATATTGATAACCTTGGTTCTTAACTGAGGGAAATACTTATCTCTATTGTACTACATCATCCTTTCCTCCTTGAGGAAATCCCAACTTAGCTCATAAGTAGCAGAAAGAATTTCTGGCGCCATTGTTGGGGATACATCACCAAACCCTATCAAGTACCTTCGCATAAACTATCATCTACTTGTTCTTACTTTCATTTTCCATTTGCTTCTCTTTTTCATCTCCCCCGCTTCTAAATCAATTTTACAAAAAACAAAAAATATATTTTTGTTTGCTCGTTTGCTTGCTTTCTCGCTATGTCTCAAGAAAATACCAAGTTATGAGACTTTTCCAATACTAATTATAATGATTCTATTAGTACTCCAATTGCTTATCTCCCCACTAGGGCGAATTCGTGTGATATTAATGCTTCTTTGCTAAATCTTGTTATGAAAAAACAATTTTCTGGTAGTCCTAATGAAGAGCTACATCCCATCTTAATATTTTCGTTGAATTGTGCGATATGCAAAAGAGAAAAGATGTGGATAATGATATTGTCAAATTGAAATGATTTCCATTCTCACTACGAAATCATAATAAAACTTGGTTTTCATCCTTACCACGAAATAGTATTGATTCTTGGGATTAGTGTAAGGATGCTTTTATTGCCAAGTATTTTTCCTCTCGCAAAAGTTTCTTCTCGAAGATATCACATTATGAATTTTAAGCAACCTGAGCATGAACATGTTGCACAATCTTGGGAGAGAATGAAATTAATGATATGAAATTTCCCCACTCATGGTTTAATCTTATGCTTGATCATATAGTTTTTTATGCGGTATTAAACTTTGTTTCTAGAAATCTTTTATGGAAATCACATTAGGAGAAGCTACAAAACTTCTTGATAATATTACAGAAAATTATTCACAATGGCACACTCAAAGAACTCCAACTAGTAAAAAGGTGAATTTTGTCAGAGAAATAAATACTTTGAGTGATAAAATGGATGCACTTATGAAAATGGTTTCTAGTAAGAGTGCTCATGTTGATCCTAATGATGAGCCATTATCCACTTTTATTGAGAAAATTAATGATTCCATTGATATGAATTTTGTCTCCCGAAATAATTTCAATATCAGTGCTTACAGGGGTAATTTTAATCCTAGGCCGTTTCCTGGAAATTCATCTAATAATTATGGTAATTATTATAATAATAGGATTCCCTCTAATCTTGAAAGTAATATTAATTAAATTATGAATTCTTAAAAGATTTTTAATACTATGATAGGGGAAAATTGAATAAAGTTGATGGTATGGCTAGGAACATGGATAGAATTGCTGATGATGTGGAAAATCTCAAATAATTTTTTTGCCACCTAAGCTTGATATTAATGAGTCAATTAAGTCTGTCCAAATATCAATTAATTAAAGTAAAGAGAGAACTGCTAGGTTGAGAGCTAAGCAAGAATTCCTAGAAAAAGCGATTCCGCCTGATTTTTATCGTAATCATGAAGAAGATATTAAAATGATTGGTGTCTCAGCCATTGAATCTTTATTTAGTAATATAAAAGTTAATGAAAAAGGACTGAAGATGAGTCACCTTTAGATAGAAGGCATCCCAATTGTTTGGAGGGTGATAATATTAATGAAAAATTGGGAAAAGTGGGTTTGGAAAGGTCAAAACTTTAAATAGTGATGTGCCCACTACTTTGGATTTGACGGATTTAAATTATGAGAGTTTTTATTTAATTGAAATTTATTTCATTGTTGCGATCCATGATAAATTCACACAAGGCTTATGAACAAAATAAAGCTTTTAATAAACATATTGTAGAAGCTATGATGAAAGCTTTATAAGAAAATCTAGAGTTGGAGGTTTCAATACCTAGGAAATTATATGATTAATGGGAACCTACTATTAAATAAAGATTAAAAATTATAAGTGCAATGCTTTAGGTTATTTGGGTGCTAGCGTTTCCACTATACCAAAATCTTTATGTGATGTGCTAGGCCTTCATGATTTGGATGAATGTTCCCTTAATTTGCACTTAGCGGACTCCACTATTAAGAAACCTTTGGGTAGAATAAATGATGTGCTTATTCTTGCAAATAGAAATATGTGCCCATTGATTTCATCATCTTCGGTATTGATTGCAATCCGTCTTGTCCAATACTACTTTGTATGCCTTCCCTACGTACCATAGGTACTATTATTGATATGAAAGAAGGTAATATAAGATTCCAATTTCCATTAAAGAAAGGAATGGAACTCTTCCCTGGAAAGAAAATTAAGCCACCATATGAATCTATTATGAGGGCCACCTATGGAATTAATTTGAAGGATGACAACACTTGAAGCTATGCATTACGCGTAGCTAGGGGCGTAAAACAATAACGTTTGTTGGGAGGCAACCCAATAATTATCTTTATTTCCTGTTTTTTTTGTTTTTGAGTGTGCACACAATTATTCTATTGTTATGGTTGTGTTTTTGTGTTTAAAATAGTGTTTGTGCCAAGTAAAGCCTTTGTGATGATTTGGTTGGTAGTTCATTTGATTCTGTGAGAAAATAGAAACTTTTGCGCCCAGTAGAAGAATTGCTTAAATTCACTGGAACATGATAAAATTTGGAATTCTTACACATGATTTATATGCAAATTATACACGTTTTCCTGTTTTTAAGAATTTTTGGAGATGCAGAAGTGATGCTTTTGTTCAGATCATTCCACATTGTTCTGTTTTTCACAGATTCTGTTTTCGTTGCATAGTTTGATTGTTTTAATGAATCTATGGATTGGGCAGGGGGAATAAGTCATGGTGAAGTTAGAATATAGTAGGTATTATTCAATAATAAAATTTGAATGGGTTTACAATAGTACCTAAAGTTGATGATTTGCTGGTTGTACTAACGGATCTCACGAGTTTTCTGTTCAGTTTTGTGTGCTGAAGTTTAAAAGTTTTAAGTGAGATCGTGATGGATGGAGGAATAGGGAGTGGCAAGACACTAAGCTTGGGGATTCCCAAGGAACCCCAATGTAATATTCAAGGAGACCCAAGTGTCTAACCTTGGGGATGCCCCGAATGGCATCCCCTCTTTCTTCTACCAACCATCGGTAAATTACTTGGTGCTATATTTTTATTCATCACATGATATGAATTTTGCTTGGAGCGTCGTGTATTATACGAGTCTTTGATTTTTTTTGCTTTTTAGTTTGCCACAATCATATTTTCTGGACACACCTTCTGAGAGGGACACACATTTTTATTCGTGAGTTGTTAGAATACTCTTAGTGCTTCGCTTATATCTTTTGAGCTAGGCAGTTGCTCTAGTACTTCACTTATATCTTTAAGAGCATGGCGGTGGTTATATTTTAAAGAAATAATTGCACTCTCATGCTTCACATATATCATTTTGAGAGTTTGGTAATATTAATGGCAATATGCACGGGTTATGAAATTGGTCCTAATATGATAGGTATTCAAGAAGGATATAGTAAAACCTTTCATGTAGATCATTGAATATGATAAGTTCAATTCCTTGCAATAGTTTTGCGATATCGAGATGGTAATATGTGGGAGGTACTAGTGAATGATTGCGGTTTAGTAAGAATATTTGTGTTAAGGTTTGTGATTCCTGAAGCATGCACGTATAGTCTCTCGTTATGCTTAGAAGTTGGAGCACGGTTTATTATTGAGTGTCTTCCTTTGCATGAAGGTCGGGGGCGCATGATGGTTAACTCCTACCAACCGCCACCCTACGGGCATGCGTAGGAGTACTTTGCTTCGAGGGCTAATATAATTTCATAATAAGTATGTGAGTTCTTTATGACTAATGTGAGTCCATGGATTATCCTCACTCTCACCTTTTCGCAATTTGCTAGCCTCTTCGGTTCCATGCATTGCCCTTTCTCACCTCGAGATGTGGTGCAAACTTCGTCAGTGCATCCAAACCCCGTGATATGATACACTCTATCGCACATAAGCTTCCTTGTATCTTCCTCAAAACATTCACCGTACCTACCTACTATGGCATTTCCATAGCCATTCCAAGATATATTGCCATGCAACTTCCACCGTTCCGTTTATAATGACACACATCATCATTGTCATATTTCTTTGCATGATCATATACTTGACATAGTATTTGTGGCTCAGCCACCATTCATCATTTTTTATACATGTTACACTAGATCATTGCACATCCTGATACACTGCCAGAGACATTCATATAGAGTCATATTTTGTTCTAGTATCAAGTTGTAATTTTGAGTTGTAAGTAAACAGAAGTGTGATGATCATCACTATTCATTATTAGAGCATTGTCCCAGTGAGGAAATAAACTAAAAAGACGTTAAAAAGAGGCCAAAAAGAGGCCAAAAGATCCCACCAAAAAATGAGAGAAAAAGAGAGAAGGGGCAATGTTACTATATTTCTCCACACTTGTGTTTGAAAGTAGCACCATGTTTTTCGTAGAGAGAGTCTCCTATGTAGTCACTTTCATATACTAGTGGGAATTTTGCATTATAGAACTTGGCTTGTATATTTCGATGATGGGCTTCCTCAAATGCCCGAGGTTTTCTAGAGCACGCAAGTTGGATGCACACACACTTAGTTTTCAGTTCGAGCTTTCATACACTTATAGCTCTTAGTGCATTCGTTGCATGGCAATCCCTACTCCTTGCATCGACATCAATTGATGGGCATCTCCATAGCACGTTGATTAGCCACGTTGATGTGAGACTTTCTTCCTTTTTTTCCTTCTCCATATTAACCTCTACCACCGTATTCTATTCCACCCATAGTGCTATATCCATGGCTTGCGCTCATGTATTGCGTGGGGGTTGAAAAAGATGAAGCGCGTTAAAATGTATGAACCAATTTCTGGGCTGAAACCGGGGTAGTGCATGATTTATATTTTGGTGTTAAGAAGATGGAGCATGAAAAGGTTATATGATTTTGTAGGGATAGAATTCCTTAGCATTTTTATTTTGAAAGACATGATTGTTTGCTAGTATGCCTGAGTATTTATGTCTTTATGTCAAATTCTAGACTATTGCTTTCAAACATTTGAATCTAAATATTCATACCATAAAAGAAAGATAACATTATAGACATGTTAGGTAGCATTCCACATCGAATATTCTATTTTTATCACTTACCTACTCAAGGACGAGCAGGAATTAGGCTTGGGGATGCGTGATACATCTCCTAGTTGTGTCCCACTTGGCTGTTTTACCCCTAATTTCTAAAAGCCACCAGTTCTATCCAAGTCACTTTGCTCCTCTTATGCTTTTTCCCTTTGCCCGTTTAACTCTCACATTGAAAACTTCATAAACAAATCATAATAAATCAGAAAAATGCAAATAAGATACCAAAATGTTCGAAAAAACATTAACTATATGTCAATGTCATTTGCATTCATGACAAAAGTGTTGGAAAGTGACCATCCAAATTTTATCTCTTATGATACCACCATGAATAATAAAATCTAAAAAATTCAAAAAAAATGGTGGCAAAGAATGACAAATGTTTTAAGTTGTTACTGTATTAAGAATGGTGTCCTTAATAGCCCAGACTTGTGTACATGCAGTAGAAGCCTTCCCGGCGGCAAGGCTTGCCAGAGGATTACTAAAGCCAAACTTAGGAACAGATTATAAGAAGCAAAGAAGATCTCCAAAGACAGAGATCGGAAATACTGAAGATGTGGCTCGAAAGCCCGACAACATCCTTGGGGGGAGAGCTCACCAAGACTCAAGCCCGGCAAGCTCTAAGTCCGGCAAGTATCCCACTACCTTGCCACCGTCCCATCTCATCGATCAGATTGTCACTTGTCGATTAGGTGTCGAGTGGTCAAGTAGTTAGGTGAGACTTGTCTGGGCACGTGGCAGCTCACCGCCGAAGATACAACTTTAATGACACCCGTCCAAGTGATGTGTCATTAGAATAGAAGGTAGACGGACGAACGACACAGAAGGAGAGACCAACCTTGCCAGAGAGCTCCATCCACAAGACACCTCATAGTGCATTAAATGCATTCGTCCTAACCTATCAGAGTTAGGTATTGGCACTATAGCCACTATTTATAGTGTAGATTTACATTTTGCCATTTTGGTGACCCAAAGGAGGGCCTGGCTGCCTTAACAAAGGTCAAAATCATGTCCGTTTGCACGCATAGCAACACTCTCTGAGCACCTTGCCAGACGTGCGCTCCTTGTAACGGGGCACATACACACAATCAATACACAAAGCAGGAGTAGGGTTCTACGCTTCATAGCAGCCCGAACCTGGGTAAACACCATTTGTTCTCTACTAATCCTGCACCTCCCCATAGTCACCTAAGGAGTTGTATCCACTAGCCACTCAATCTTACTCCTGGGCTACATCAGCATACACAAACATTCGACCTTCGTAAAACATGGTCTCTAGTGTTACCAAAGGCTTACGGCCACCCCATCCCTTATGTCTGTGTTTGCGACACATAAATCCTAAACAGCTAAGAATACTACACTAGCCCAAACAGCCAGCATTGACCACAGGCCGCCATGCGAATGTCGGGCTCAAATTGGGCCCCCCCGAAAGTGTTAGTGCTTATGGTGCAACGTGGTCGCACTTCTCACTTGCTAACCTGGATATCGCTCCAACACAGGCAAGGGACCAAACACAATATAAACATGTATAAAAATACATCAATACATCAAAATGTATCTATAAGAGCCCTACTAGTCACTCTCATCTGCAGGGCACCGCTTTATAATTGTGCTGAGCTTGCAAGAATTCGCGATGTACCCCGCCTCCGTGTTAACCTCCCAAGAGAAGGACTCCGCTGAAGGCTGCTCGGGCGACCAATGCACGATGGAGTGCAGAGATATCCCTATATGCTGGGCTCTCACGCCAGCCAGCATACTCTGAGCCCCTTTGTTCACAGCAGAATAGTGCCAATCCAGCAGTTGGCGTGGAGCCCGCGGCTGCAGCTGCAAAATGTTGTCAATGTTTCCTTGGAGCGCGTTATCCCCTCTCCACAACATCCCATAGGCCGTGCTGAGGGCGATGCGCATTTACTCCGCAAGCTTGGCGACCTACTAAAGCCACGCCACAAGGTCCTCATGATGGACATCTGAAAGTGGCACTATAGCAAAAGTACACTGGAGAACTTGGAGGCTCACTAGCGGCGATGCCTGCTCCATGTTGTGTTTTATGCGCGTTCTCTATATGTATTTAATATTTTATGTAATTAAGAATATATGAAACTATGTTCCTTCATCAGTAAACATGTTTTAGACATCATTGCACATGGCAACATAGCAAAACTAATTTGTAATTATGACCTTACCTCACATGATCCTTCAATACGAACTGTTTGCTATGTACCGCGCATGCTACAACCAAATTCTACCTGTGGGATCTTTCATTAAAGCACATATAATTTTTAGATAAAAAACCAAGTGTGATAATCCTATCAAAATGCATGCCTGCACGCATTCAGACAACACACTTGACAAATATAGATTCAACGAAATTCAGACAAAAATAGTTGATTTCTTTCCAAATTTTGTCGCACCGCGACCACATTCAAGGGACATCTAATAATAAGAAAACTAGTAACTAATTTATATAGCCATCTGGGTCAGGGCCTAACTATCTAGTTGCAGCCGCGACCACCACCACCACGGCTCCCGCCGATGCCATGGCCACCGCCAATGGCATCACCGCCACCACCACCACGGCCTCCACCATGGCCGTGGGCAGCAGCACCATGTCCACGACCAGCGCCACGACCACAACCACGCCAAGGCCACTGCCACCGCCATAGATTGCGTGGAATGTTGTATGGTTGTCGGGGAAATACGGCTCGAAGGCCACAGCCCATTCCGGCCAATTGGCCGCGTTATATAGCTCATGCGGGCGCGTGGGTGCAGGCACGAGCACAGGATCCGACACAAGGTCCCAAATCTATTGGTCGGCCTCTGCGTCCATTTGCGCAACCATCTCTAGTGCCAGGTCCATCTCCGCCCACAAGGGGGCCAGAGGGTCTTGCTTCTCTTCCTCTTGAGTGATGCCAAAATTGAAGAGTAACAGGTTCTCCGGGTGTGCCATTGATGAGGGATTGGTGGTGGATTGGATATGACAATGAGAGGTGTCAATGAGAGAATTGTGGCAAGACAGGGGAGGGCAGCAATGTTATAGGTCACCGCACATAGACACGCCATTAATTGGTAGTCAAGTATTGGCCTCATATCTTACATTGTAAGTACCTTACATTGGAAGTTTAGATATGGCATAAATTGGTAATCATTTATTTGCAAACTTTTTAGATTTCCTAACAAAATCCTAAAATGGGTAATAATGCAATGTGCACGTCATAGATGCCACTTGTAGGAAAATTTATAGATTTCATAGGGAAATCCTACAATTGGTAATAATGCACTGCGCACGCCGTAGATGCCGCTTTTATGTATAGGGATTTTTCTTGAATTAGTGGCAAAAATGTTGATCTTCCATCTACGATTTCTTGAAGTAGTAACATGCACTACTACATTATGGTCCAAATGTGACACATGTATAGGAGACCATTCGACCAAACTGTGTGCGATGCATGAATCGCAAACGGTATGGTAATGAAACCGTCACCAACAAAATGAACTGTGTGCGATGGTGGAGACATCAGATACGATTCATAAAGAGTTGTGTGTGCGATAATTGGCATACAATTGATTCACACAAATTGTTTGCGATGAGCCAAGATAATGTGAACGGTTACCCAAAACCAGATGTGTGTGATAGACGACCTACAGTTCACTCGGATGAACTATTTGCAATGAGCGAAAATAACAAAATGTTTACCTAGATCCAGATGTGTGCGATAGACGGCATACAGGTCACTTAGATGAACTGTTTACGATGATCCAGAAGAACACAAATCATTCGGCGTAACAAGATGTGTGTGATACCCGACAAATAGGTCGGCAATCAGAATTTTGTGCGATAATTCTAGACTGTGCATATGATTTTTTTTGTGTGAATTGTGTGCTCGACAGGGTACCCAATTGAAGAAACCAACTATGGGCGATAATGTAAATGATCATTGTCGAATACGTATTGCTAACCGTTTGTGATGAGATTGATAGGGGAAATAGAGATAACAAATTAGCACGAGCGGACGGCAACAGAGATGTACAGTCTGCTTAATTTGTTGTTGTTGTTGTTGTTGTTGTTGATGGCCCTGCGACATCATCTTGGCGAGGACACATCTTGCCCCTGACCGTTGGCTTCTCATCGTCGCCGTCGTCGGCATCGTCGTTGATGTCCTCATCGTCGTCCTCCTCATTCGACCATTCCTCCTCCTCATCATCATCACCGTCATCTTCTTCATCCTCTCACGACTCCTCGTTCGGCTGGTCATTGTCTAATGATGACCCACAAGTATAGGGGATCAATCATAGTCCTTTCAATAAGTAAGTGTGTTTAACCCAACGAGGAGCAGAAGGAAATGACAAGCGGTTTTCAGCAAGTTATTTTCTGCAAGCACTGAAATTGTCGGTAATAGATAGTTTGATAATAAGGTAATTTGTAATGAGCAATAAGTAGGAATAGTAAAAAGGTGCAGAAAGGTAGCCCAATCCTTTTTCTAGCAAAGGACTTGACAGAACAGTCTCTTATAATAAGCAAAGCGTTCTTGAGGACACACGGTTTCATCTAGTCACTTTCATCATGTTTGCTTGATTCGCGTTCGTTACTTTGATAATTTTATATGTGGATGAATCGGTGCTTGGGTTCTATTCTTACTTGAACAAGCCTCCCACTTATGATTAACCCCTCTCACAAGAATCCACAACTATGAAAGAAGAATTAAGATAAATCTAACTATAGCATGAAACATATGGATCCAAATCAGCCCCTTGCGGAATAGCGCATAAACTAGGGTTTAAGCGTTTCTCACTCTAGGAACCCATCATCTAATAACTACTCCACAATGCCTTTACTTAGGCCCAAAGATGGTGAAATGTCATGTAGTCAACGTTCACACAACACCACTAAAGGAAGAAACAACATACACATCATCAAAATATCGAATGAATACCAAATTCACATGATTACTTACGATAAGACTTGCCACATGTCCTCAAGAACAGAAGTAACTACTCACAAATCATATTCATGCTCAAGATCAGAGGGGCATTGAATAACATCAATCATATGAACATATAATCTTCCACCAAATGAACCAACTAGCATCAACTACAAGATGTAATCAACACTACTAGCAACCCACAGGTACCAATCTGACGTTTGAGACAAAGATTCAATACAAGAGATGAACTAGTGTTTGAGATGAGATGGTGCTGGTGAAGATATTGATGAAGATTGGTCCTCCCACAATGAGAGGATCATTGGTGATGACGATGGCTTTGATTTCCCCCTCTTGGAGGGAAGTTTCCCCGACGAAATCTCTTCGTCGGACAGCAAAAGTGCTCCTGCCTAGGTTCCGCATCGAGACAGCGGCACTTCATACAGAAACCTTTCTTCTTATTTTTTTAGGCCCCCCTCTGGTAGCGTGCGCCCCCAGGCTTGTGGCTGCTTGGTGAGTCCTCCTCTGGTAATTCTTTCACCAATAATTTTACTATATTCCAAAATAATTCTCCGTTAATTTTTAGCTCATTTGGAGTTGTTCAGAAAAAGTGCCTCCGGTATAGCCCTTTTGGGTCCAGAATTCCAGCTGTTGGTAATTTCCTTCTTCATATGAAACTTGCAAAATAAGAGAGAAAAGGCATAAAAATTGTATCATAAAGTGAAATAACTGTCCCCAATGCAATAAATATCAACATAAAAACATGGTGCAAAATGGACGAATCAACTCCCCCGAGCTTAGACCTCACTTGTCCTCAAGCGAAAGCCGAAATCAATAATCATGACCATATGTTTAGAGAGAGGGGTGTCGATAAAAATAAAATATGGACATGGAAGTATCATGGTAATTATCATAACAATAATATATCATAAAACTTCTCTTGCTAGAGTAACAATTCATTCACAAGCTAAAGTATGAAACATAAACTTTATTGGAAACTAACAAACTATGTTCTCAGTCATTGAAACAATCACAATCCATCATATTTTCAGAAAGAGTCTATGTAAGAGCTTTGGTTAGCAAGTTCACATACTCAACCATCATATACTCTTCAATGATTGCTGACAGTCAAGGCATATTTATAGAGCAGAAGTCTTAGTCACATAAACAGAAAGATAGGGGTGATACATCCATTTTGTATCATGCGTTTATGTTGATATTTATTGCGTTATGTGTTGTTATTACACATTATGGTATGATACTTGTGCACTTTCTCTCTAATTTTACAAGGTTTACATGAAGAGGGACAATCCCGGCAGCTGGAATTCTAGACCGAAAAGGAGCAAATCTGAGAGACATATTCTTCACAACTCTAGAAGTCCTAAAAATTTATGGAGAATTATTTTGAAATATATAGAAAATGTTGGTCATAGAAATACTAGAGGGGGACCCACCAGGTGGCCACAAGCCTGGGGCGCCCTACCCCCCAGGGCGTGCCCCTAGGGCTTGTGCCCCCTGGCAGGTCTCTGGTGCCCATCTTTTGCTATATGGAGGCTTTTAACCTGGAAAAAAAATCAAAAGGAAGCTTCCAGGACAAAATGCCGCGGTCTCGAGGCGGAACCTGGGAAGCAATCTAGAGCTCCGGCGGAGCTGTTCTGCCGGGGAAAAAACTTCCCTCCCAGAAGGGGAAATCGAAGCCATCGTCATCACCATCATCATCACAAACTTCCCTCCTTGTAGTTGATGCTAGTTGGTTTATTCGGTGGAAGATCATATGTTCAGATCCTTAATGATATTCAATACCCCTCGGATCTTGAACATGAATATGCTTTGTGAGTAGTTACGTATGTTCCTTAGGACATGGGAGAAGTCTTGTCATATGTAATCATGTGAATTTGGTATTCATTTGATATTTTGATGAGAAGTCTTGTCATAAGTATAAAATATTAACCCAACAATTTCATTAGACATAATGATGAGATCAACAAATAATTCACTTCTAGATACTCAGGATGTCCATAACCGGGGACACGACTAATCATGATTAGTTAGTACACTCTACAGAGGTTGCACACTTTCCCCCACAAGACTCAACCACCTCCATGATTGGAAGATCGAGACATAGTCTTTCTGATGCATTAACTCTTTACTCTGGGTAGACCGGTACACCTACTTTCCCCTATATCTGCTAGTCCACCACTGAAAGAGGTCACACAACTTACTCAACTATGCCAGAGTCCATAATGGCTTGTGGCTACACACGGAAGTTTCTAGGCATGAATAATTATATGATCCCTTTGAGCCTGGGTGGCATTCCATAGGATGATCACACGGGTGCTCCGGGATCTCCTAGGACAACACTGGATTCTCCAGGTGCCCGCAACCACTCCACCCAGATGTGTATTAAAGTTGCCACCTTAAGTTATCCTTAATTAATACCTCTCACAGCTTGCATGATTCTCACATACCAATCCCCGTCTACGAGCATGGCTAAGCAATATGTAGCATAACGTATATTCCTAGGGTGATCAAAGCTAATAGGTTCCTACCTCATGAACTACAAAGCATAACCATGTGATCCTAATCCTACTCATGCAATATTTGAGGGTGAAGCTAATGCATAATAAAATTGGGTACGAAATAGTATGATCAAAGTGTAACTTGCCTTGCTGACGATCGATAAACCCTAGAGATTCGTAGTAGCAAGCTTCGCACTCCGGAAAATCTATCATAGACAAACAATAGCATACATAAGCACTCAAGCATGAAAATGCAAAGAAAACCAAAGAAAAGATTCGAAAAAACTCAAAAGAATAAGCAAATAACTCTTTCAAATAGAAAAAATATTCTAACAGTACCTAAATTATGTGGATTAGAACTTAACAAAAAGTCTTGGTCAAGAGCTTCGATTTGCAAAAAGAATCAACCAAATTGGAGTTACGAAACTCAAGTAATGATCAAAAGAAGTTCAAATTCAAATATGTTTGAAAACAAAATTTAAACTATTAAAATTACTGTTAAGTTGGTTATCTGGATAGAGGGGATCATAACGAAGAAAATGGCATAGGTTTCATCAAATTTGGGCAAACGAGTAAAAAGTTGTGATCGTTTTAAAAGCCTAGGGTAATCTGTATGAACAATAATTGCATCTAGGTCCTTGGCTACGAAACAGAAACTAATGAACGAACGTTCTCTACAGAAGCATATTCGATGAAAGCATTCACTACAGAGGCTAATCTAATGAATGTTCACTAAATAACTAAATGAATAACCGATCAGGTTTTAAAAGAAAAACAAAAAAACAAAATGAACCAGGCGGTTCGGCGGCTTTTGTCGGTTCGGCGGCGGCGGCGGCAGATCTCCGGTGACAGCAGCGAGGGAGAGAGGCGGCGACGACTATGCGAAGTGGCTGTGCGGGCTATGCGGGGCGACGGGGCGGGCTATCCGGGGTGACGGCGCGGGCTATGCGGGGCGGCGGCGTCTTGCAGCGGCGGTGGCGATGTGTGGTGGCGGCAGCAGCTTCGGCTACTGCCGCTGCTACTTTGAGGAGAAAGGGGGCCGAGGCATCCGGTATTTAAGGAGGGGAGGGAGGCCTCGGGAGGCATGGGGAAGGGGCAAGAGAGGCGGCGGCGAGGGCAAAGTCCGGGGCGGACACGGGTGGCGGCGGTGTGCTGGCTTGGGACTCCGTCCCGAGCTCGGAGACGACGGTGCGGCGCGCTGGGCCGGCTGGGCCGCGGCCTGGCGAACTGGGCAGGCCCGGTCCGGTCGGTCCTAACTTTTTTATAAATGATTTTCCAAAAATACGAAAAATTCAGAAAAACAATATAAATATATTTGTAAAAATCCCAGAAAAATTCACATAGCTCTATGGCCTTATATATGACCTTGTGAACATTTTTCTGGCCTAAATGCCTAAAATAAAAACAAACATTTTTCTGCAAATAAACGTTGCAATAAAATAAATAATATTGTAAATAAAATAAAATAAATATATTTTTATTCAAAATTCAATTTCCAATATTTTCTTTACTATTTTTGAAGAAGTCATGTTATCTTCCCTCATTATTTTATTTATTTTAAAAAAATATTTGAATTGAAAATTGATGAAAATTGAATTTGATCCAAACCCCACTTTGGAAAATAAAACATGGGTCTTTTGGGAAAATTCCAACTCTCTCAACTGGTCCTTGAGTTGCTTAAAGCCCCTTGGATCAATTTCCAACCAAACAAAATTCAAGAATACACAAATTATGAATGCATATGAATTATCTAAAAAATAACATCCAAATTGAAAATTGGGATGTTACAAACCTACCCCCTTAAGATGAATCTCGCCCTCGAGATTTGGGTTGGCTAGCAAAAAGGTGCAGGTGGTCCTTTCAGAGGTCTTCTTCTCGTTCCCAGGTGGCTTCCTCCTTGGTATGGTGACTCCACTGAACTTTGCAAAACTCATTGACCCTGCTGCGAGTAACTTGGTTGGCGAACTCGAGAATCTTGACGGGTTTCTCCTCATAAGTGAGGTCACTTTCCAACTGAATTGCTTCCAGGGGCATTGTATCTCTCAAAGGAATATCGGCCATCTCTGCATGGCACTTCTTCAACTGGGAAACATGAAACACATCATGAACTCCTGACAAACCTTTAGGTAATTCCAACTTGTAGGCAACTTCACCCATACGTTCCAAGACTCTGTATGGCCCCACAAATCGTGGCGATTACTTTCCTTTGACTCCAAACCATTTAACTCTTCGAAGTGGCGACACACGAATATATGCTCTGTCTCCTACTTCATAGGTTACCTCCTTGCATTTAGTATCAGCATAACTCTTCTGCCTAGACTGGGCTATCTTGAGTCTATCACGGATCAACTTCACCTTCTCCTCAGAATCTCTGATTAAATCTGGTCTAAACAATTGTCGATCTCCAACTTCATCCCACATCAATGGTGTCCTACACCTCCTGAAGGAAATATGCCCTAGAGGCAATAATAAAGTTATTATTTATTTCCTTATATCATGATAAATGTTTATTATTCATGCTAGAATTGTATTAACCGGAAACATAATACATGTGTGAATACATAGACAAACAGAGTGTCACTAGTATGCCTCTACTTGACTAGCTCGTTAATCAAAGATGGTTATGTTTCCTAACCATGAACAATGAGTTGTTATTTGATTAACGGGATCACATCATTAAGTGAATGATCTGATTGACATGACCCATTCCATTAGCTTAGCACCCGATCGTTTAGTATGTTGCTATTGCTTTCTTCATGACTTATACATGTTCCTATGACTATGAGATTATGCAACTCCCGTTTGCCGGAGGAACACTTTGTGTGCTACCAAACGTCACAACGTAACTGGGTGATTATAAAGGAGCTCTACAGGTGTCTCCAAAGGTAAATGTTGGGTTGGCGTATTTCGAGATTAGGATTTGTCACTCCGATTATCGGAGAGGTATCTCTGGGCCCTCTCGGTAATGCACATCACTTAAGCCTTGCAAGCATTGCAACTAATGAGTTAGTTGCAGGATGATGTATTACAGAACGAGTAAAGAGACTTGCCGGTAACGAGATTGAACTAGGTATTGGAATACCGATGATCGAATCTCGGGCAAGTAACATACCGATGACAAAGAGAACAACGTATGTTGTTATGCGGTCTGACCGATAAAGATCTTCGTAGAATATGTAGGAGCCAATATGAGCATCCAGGTTCCGCTATTGGTTATTGACCGGAGACGTGTCTCGGTCATGTCCACATTGTTCTCGAACCCGTAGGGTCCGCACGCTTAAGGTTATGATGACAGTTTTATTATGAGTTCATGCATTTTGATGTACCGAAGTTTGTTCGGAGTCCCAGATGTGATCGCAGACATGACGAGGAGTCTCGAAATGGTCGAGACATAAATATTTATATATTGGAAGCCTATGTTTGGATATCGGAAGTGTTCCGGGTGAAATCGGAATTTTACCGGAGTACCGGGAGGTTACCGGAACCCCCCGGGAGCTATATGGGCCATAGTGGGCCTTAGTGGAAAAGAGAAGGGGCAGCCCAAAGTGGGCCGCGCGCCCCTCCCCTCCCTTGGTCCGAATAGGACAAGGAGAGGGGGCCGGCCACCCTCTCTCTTTTCCCCCCTCCGTGAATCCTATTTGAACTAGGATTGGGGGGGGGGGGAATCCTACTCCCAGAGGGAGTAGGACTCTCCTGGCGCGCCTCTCCTAGGCCGGCCGCACCCCCCCTTTAGTCCTTTATATACAGAGGCAGGGGCACCCCAGAAACACACAAGTTGATCTTTGTGATCGTTCCTTAGCCGTGTGCGGTGCCTCCCTCCACCATATTCCACCTCGGTTATATTGTAGCGGTGCTTAGGCGAAGCCCTGCGACGGTAGAACATCAAAATCGTCACCACGCCATCGTGCTGACGGAACTCCTCCCCGACGCTTTGCTGGATCGGAGCCCGGGGATTGTCATCGAGCTGAACGTGTGCCAAGAACTCGGAGGTGCCGGAGTAACGGTGCTTGGATCGGTCGGATCGTGAAGACGTACGACTACATCAACCGCGTTGTCACAATGCTTCTGCTGTTGGTCTACAAGGGTACGTAGATCACACTCTCCCCTCTCATTGCTATGCATCACCATGATCTTGCGTGAGCGTAGGAAAATTTTGAAATTACTAGGAAACCCAACAGTGGTATCAGAGCCTAGGTTTTATGTGTTGATGTTATATGCACGAGTAGAACACAAGTGAGTTGTGGGCGATATAAGTCATACTGCTTACCAGCATGTCATACTTTGGTTCGGCGGTATTGTTGGACGAAGCGGCCCGGACCGACATTACGCGTACGCTTACGCGAGACCGGTTCTCCCGACGTGCTTTGCACATAGGTGGCTTGCGGGTGACAGTTTCTCCAACTTTAGTTGAACTGAGTGTGGCTACGCCCGGTCCTTGCGAAGGTTAAAACAGCACTAACTTGACAAACTATCGTTGTGGTTTTGATGCGTAGGTAAGAACGGTTCTTGCTAAAGCCGTAGCAGCCACGTAAAACTTGCAACAACAAAGTAGAGGACGTCTAACTTGTTTTTGTAGGGCATGTTGTGATGTGATATGTTCAAGACGTGATGAGATATAAGTTGTTGTATGAGATGATCATGTTTGGTTGAAGTTATCAGCAACTGGGAAAATCCTTATGGTTGTCTCTCTATTGCATAAGATGCAAGCGTCCAATAATTGCTTTACTTTATCGCTATGCGATAGCAATAGTTGCAAGAGCAATTGTTGGCGAGACGACCACGTGACGACACATTGATATAGATCAAGATGATGGAGATCATGGTGTCATGCCGGTGACGATATAGATCATGACAGTACTTTGGAGATGGATATCAAAGAAGCAAGATGATGATGGCCATATCATGTCACATATTTTGATTGCATATGATGTTTATCTTTTATACATCTTATTTTTGCTTAGTTTGACGGTAGCATTTTAAAGATAATCTCTCACTAATTATGAAGAAGTGTTCTCCCTGAGTATGCACCGTTGCGAAAGTTCTTTGTGCTGAGACACCACGTGATGATCGGGTGTGATAGGCTCTACGTTCAAATACAACGGGTGCAAAACAGTTGCACACGCGGAATACTCAGGTTATACTTGACGAGCCAAGCATATACAGATATGACCTCGGAACACGGAGACCGAAAGGTCGAGCATGAATCATATAGTAGATATGATCAACATAGTGATGTTCACTAATGAAACTGCTCCATCTCACGTGATGATCGGACATGGTTTAGTTGATTTGGATCACGTGATCACTTAGAGGATTAGAGGGATGTCTATCTAAGTGGGAGTTCTTAAGTAATATGATTAATTCAACTTAAATTTATCATGAACTTAGTCCTGGTAGTATTTTGCAAATTATGTTGTAGATCAATAGCTCGCGTTATTGCTTTCATATGTTTATTTTGATATGTTCCTAGAGAAAAATTGTGTTGAAAGATGTTAGTAGCAATGATGCGGATTGTATCCGTGATCTAAGGTTTATCCTCATTGCTGCACAGAGGAATTATGTCCTTGATGCACCGCTAGGTGATAGACCTATTGCAGGAGTAGATGCTGACGTTATGAACGTTTGGCTAGCTAAATATGATGACTACTTGATAGTTTAGTGCACCATGCTTAACGGCTTAGAATCGGGACTTCAAAGACGTTTTGAACGTCATGGACCATATGAGATGTTCCAGGAGTTGAAGTCAATATTTCAAGCAAATACCCGAGTTGAGAGATATGAAGTCTCCAACAAGTTCTATAGCTAAAAGATGGAGGAGAATCGCTCAACTAGTGAGCATGTGCTCAGATTGTCTGGGTACTACAATCGCTTGAATCAAGTGGGAGTTAATCTTCCAGATAAGATAGTGATTGACAGAATTCTCTAGTCACCATCACCAAGTTAGTAGAACTTCGTGATGAACTATAGTATGCAAGGGATGACGAAAACGAATCCCGAGCTTTTCATGATGATGAAATGGATGAAGGTAGAAATCAAGAAAGAGCATCAAGTGTTGATGGTTGACAAGATCACTAGTTTCAAGAAAAGGGCAAAGGGAAGAAGGGGAACTTCAAGAAGAACGGCAAGCAAGTTGCTGCTCAAGTGAAGAAGCCCAAGTCTGGTCCTAAGCCTGAGACTAAGTGCTTCTACTGCAAAGGGACTGGTCACTGGAAGCGGAACTGCCCCAAGTATTTGGCGGATAAGAAGGATGGCAAAGTGAACAAAAGTATATTTGATATACATGTTATTGATGTGTACTTTACTAGTGTTTATAGCAACCCCTCAGTATTTGATACTGGATCAGTTGCTAAGAGTAGTAACTCGAAACAGGAGTTGCAGAATAATCAGAGACTAGTTAAGGGTGAAGTGATGATGTGTGTTGGAAGTAGTTCCAAGATTGACATCATCGCACACTCCCCTATACTTTCGGGATTAGTGTTGAACCTAAATAAGTGTTATTTGGTTTTTGCGTTGAGCATGAATATGATTTGATCACGTTTATTGCAATACGGTTATTCATTAAAGTCAGAGAATAATTGTTGTTCTGTTTACATGAATAAAACCTTCGATGGTCATACACCCAATGAAACAAGTTCATTGGATCTCGATCGTAGTGATACACATATTCATAATATTGAAACCAAAAGATGCGAAGTTAATAATGATAGTGCAACTTATTTGTGGCACTGCCGTTTAGGTCATATTGGTGTAAAGTGCATGAAGAAACTCCATGCTGATGGGATTTTGGAATCACTTGATTATGAATCACTTGGTGCTTGCGAACCATGCCTTATGGGCAAGATGACTAAGGACTCCGTTCTCCGGAACAATGGAGCGAGCAACTGACTTATTGGAAATAATACATACTGATATATGCGATCCGATGAGTGTTGAAGCTCGCGGCGGGTATCATTATTTTCTGACCTTCACATATGATTTGAGCAGATATGGGTATATCTGCTTGATGAAACATAAGTCTGAAACATTTGAAAAGTTCAAAGAATTTCAGAGTGAAGTGGAAAATCATCGTGACAAGAAAATAAAAGTTTCTACGATATGATCGCAGAGGTAAAATATTTGAGTTACGAGTTTGGTCTTCAATTAAAACAATGTGAAATAGTTTCACTACTCACGCCACCTGGAACACCATAGTGTAATGGTGTGTCTGAACGTCATAACCGTACTTTATTAGATATAGTGCGATCTATGATGTCTCTTACCGATCTACCACTATCGTTTTGGGGTTATGCATTAGAGACAGCTGCATTCACGTTAAATAGGGCACCATCTAAGTCCGTTGAGACGACACAATCTGAACTGTGGTTTGGAAAGAAACCAAAGTTGTCGTTTCTTAAAGTTTGGGGTTGTGATGCCTATATGAAAAAGTTTCATCCTAATAAGCTCAAACCCAAATCGGAGAAATATGTCTTCATAGGATACCCAAAGGAGACTGTTGGGTACACCTTCTATCACAAATCCGAAGGCAAGACTTTTGTTGCTAAATTCAGAGTTTTTCTAGAGAAGGAGTTTCTCTCGAAAGAAGTGAGTGGGAGGAAAGTAGAACTTGATGAGGTAACTGTACCTGCTCCCTTATTGGAAAGTAGTTCATCACAGAAATCTGTTCCCGTGACTACTACACCAATTAGTGAGGAAGCTAATGATGATGATCATGTAACTTCAGATCAAGTTACTACCAAATCTCGTAGGTAAACCAGAGTGAGATCCGCACCAGAGTGGTACGGTAATCCTGTTCTGGAAGTCATGTTACTAGACCATGACGAACTTGCGAACTATGAGGAAGCGATGATGAGCCCAGATTCTGCGAAATGGTTTGAGGCCATGAAATCTGAGATATGATCCATGTATGAGAACAAAGTATGGACTTTGATTGACTTGCCCGATGATCGGCAAGCCATAGAAAATAAATGGATCTTCAAGAGGAAGACGGACGCTAATAGTAGTGTTACTATCTACAAAGCTAGAATTGTCGCAAAAGGTTTTCGACAAGTTCAAGGTGTTGACTACGATGAGATTTTCTCACTCGTATCTATGCTTAAGTCTGTCCGAATCATGTTAGCAATTGCCGCATTTTATGAAATCTGGCAAATGGATAAACAAAACTGCATTCCTTAATGGATTTACTAAAGAAGAGTTGTATACGATGCAACAAGAAGGTTTTGTCGATCCTAAAGGTGTTAAGTAAATATGCAAGCTCCAGCGATCCATCTATGGACTGGTGCAAGAATCTCGGAGTTGGAATATACGCTTTGATAAATTGATCAAAGCATATAGTTTTATACAGACTTGCGGTGAAGCCTGTATTTACAAGAAAGTGAGTGGGAGCACTACAACATTTCTGATAAGTATAGTGAATGACATATTGTTGATCGGAAATAATGTAGAATTATTCTGCAAAGCATAAAGGAGTGTTTGAAAGGAGTTTTTCAAAGAAAGACCTCGGTGAAGCTGCTTACATATTGAGTATCAAGATCTATAGATATAGATCAAGACACTTGATAAGTTTTTTCAATGAGTACATACCTTGACAAGATTTCGATGTAGTTCAAAATGGAACAGTCAAAGAAAAGGTTTCTTGCCTGTGTTACAAGGTGTGAAGTTGAGTAAGACTCAAAGCCCGACCACGGCAGAAGATAGAAAGAGAATGAAAGTCATTCCCTATACCTCAGTCATAGGTTCTATAAAGTATGACATGCTGTATACCAGATCTATTGTATGCCCTACCACTGAGTTTGGCAAGGGAGTACGATAGTGATCTAGGAGTAGATCACTGGACAGCGGTCAAAATTATCCTTAGTGGAATAAGGATATGTTTCTCGATTATGGAAGTGAAAAAAGGTTCGTCGTAAAGGGTTACGCCGATGCAAGTTTTGACGTGTCTCGGTCATGTCTACATTGTTCTCGAACCCGTAGGGTCCGCACGCTTAAGGTTACGATGACAGTTATATTATGAGTTTATGCATTTTGATGTACCGAAGTTTGTTCGGAGTCCCGGATGTGATCACAGACATGACGAGGAGTCTCGAAATGGTCGAGACATAAAGATTGATATATTGGAAGCCTATGTTTGGATATCGGAAGTGTTCCGGCTGAAATCGGGATTTTATCGGAGTACCGGGAGGTTACCGGAACCCCCCGGGAGCTATATGGGCCATAGTGGGCCTTAGTGGAAAAGAGAAGGGGCAGCCCAAAGTGGGCCGCGCGCCCCTCCCCTCCCTTGGTCCGAATAGGACAAGGAGAGGAGGCCGGCCACCGTCTCTCTTTTGCCCCCTCCGCGAATCCTATTCCAACTAGGATTGGGGGGGGAATCCTACTCCCAGAGGGAGTAGGACTCTCCTGGCGCGCCTCTCCTAGGCCGGCCGCACCCCCCCTTTAGTCCTTTATATACGGAGGCAGGGGCGCCCCAGAAACACACAAGTTGATCTTCGTGATCGTTCCTTAGCCGTGTGCGGTGCCTCCCTCCACCATATTCCACCTCGGTCATATTGTAGCGGTGCTTAGGCGAAGCCCTGCGACGGTATAACTACATCAACCGCGTTGTCACAACGCTTCCGCTGTTGGTCTACAAGGGTACGTAGATCACACTCTCCCCTCTCGTTGCTATGCATCACCATGATCTTGCGTGAGCGTAGGAAAATTTTGAAATTACTACGAAACCCAACACCTCCTTCCATACAAAGCTTCGAAAGGAGCCATCTTCAAACTAGCTTGGTACTTGTTGTTATATGAGAACTCTACGTAAGGCAAATTATCATCCCAACTAGATCCATAATCTAGCGCACAAGCTCTCAACATGTCCACCAGAATTTGGCTGACTCTCTCAGTCTGCCCATCTGTCAGCGGATGAAAGGCTGTACTGAACTCTAGCCTGGTACCCAAAGTTTGATGTAACCGATTCCAAAACTTAGAAGTAAACTATGTCCCTCTATCTGATACGATGGTCCTCGGAACTCCATGCAAACATACGATCCTGGTCATGTATATCTTGGCCAACTTAGCTCTCGTATAAGTGGTTTCCACGGGGATGAAGTGAGCCACCTTGGTCAAGCGATCAACTACCACCCAAATGGAGTCATATCCCGAACGAGTCCTGGCTAATTCGGTGATGAAATCCATGCCAAGCTTATCCCACTTCCATTCGGGTATCGGCAAAGGCTGAAGTAATCCTGCTGGTTTCTAATGCTCTACCTTAACTCTCTGACATACGTCGCATACTGCTATATACTCGGCGATATCCTTCTTCATACCTGTCCACCAGAAATGTTCCTTCAAGTCTAGATACATCTTGGTGTTTCCTGGGTGAATCGATTAAGGTGAATCATGAGCCTCCTGAAGAATTAACTTCCTAATCTCTGGGTCATCGGGCACATAGATACGATCCTCAAACCATAAAGTTCTGTGCTCATCCTCATGAAAACCTTTAGCCTTTCCCTTACTCATCCTTTCTTTTATCTCCGCGATTTCCTTGTCCGTCTTCTGGGCTTCTTGGATCTTTCCCAAGAAAGTGGATTGAATTTCCAATGCTGCAACAAAACCTCTCATAACTATCTCCAAGCGAAGTTCTCAGAGATCATCGGCTAGCTTCTGAGGTAATCCTCCGGTTATGAGAGTATGAGCATAACTCTTGCGACTCAAAGCATCTGCCACAACATTGGCCTTTCCTAAGTGATAATGTAGTGTCATGTCATAATCCTTTATGAGCTCCAACAATCTCCTCTGCGTGAGGTTCAACTCCTTCTATGTGAAGATGTACTTCAAACTCTTATGATCCGTGTAAACATCACAAGATTTCCGATAAGAAAATGTCTCCAGATCTTGAGCGCATGCACTACGGCTGCTAGCTCCAAATCATGTGTGGCATAATTCAACTCATGAGGTCGAAGCTGATGTGAGGCATATGAAACAACTCTCCCTTCTTGCATAAGAACCCCTCCAAGTATCTGCCGAGAAGCGTCACAATATACTTGGAAATCCTTGCGTACATTAGTAAGAATTAGCACTGGGGCTGTAACCAAACGTTTCTTCAACTCCTGAAAACTGGCCTCACAATCCTCGGTCCAATTAAACTTGGTGTCCTTCTTTAATAACCCCGTCATGGGTTTTGCAATCTTAGAAAAAATTCTCAATAAATCTGCGATAATATCCTACTAGTCCAAGGAAACTGCGTATCTCTCCAAATGAGGTGGGTGCCATCCAGTCGGTGACGGATTTAACCTTGGAAGGGTCTTCTACTATTCCTTCTCCTGATATAACATGTCTGAGAAATCCGACTTCCTTCAACCAAAACTCACATTTGCTAAACTTGGCATACAGCTGATGTTCCCTGAGCTTCTCGAGAACCAAGTGCAAATGTTCCTTGTGTTCTTCTTTATTCTTCGAGTAAACCAATATATCATCAATGAACACCACCAAAAACTTATCCAAGAACTCCATGAACACCTTATTCATCATGCTCATAAAGTAGGTAGGAGCGTTAGTCAAACCAAAGTACATGATCGTGTACTCATATAGCACATACCTTGTGGTAAAAGTTGTCTTAGGTATATCCTATTCTCGGATCTTCAGCTGGTGATATCCTGATCGAAGATCGATCTTGGAGAAAACTTTAGCTCCCTACAGCTGGTCAAACAAATCATTGATCATCGGGAGGGGGTAGTTGTTCTTGATCGTCACTTCATTCAATGCATGATAATTAACAACCATTCTCAAGGATCCATCCTTCTTCTCAACTAGAAGAACTAGGGCTCCCCATGGCGATGAACTTGGTCGAATATAACCTTTCTCCAATAACTCCTTAATCTGCTTCTTAATTTCCTCCAGATCATTCACGGGCATCCGATACGGCCTCTTGGATATTGGTCCGGTGCCTGGCAACAACTTGATCAAAAACTCTATGTCTCGGTCTGGTGGCATGCCTGGTAGTTCCTCCGGGAATACATCGGGATAATCCTTCACAACTGGCACTTCCTCCTAGACAACTCCTGACAGGGAATTCACTTGAGTCCTCCTTGGCACATGCCTAGACACATACTTGATCGGTTTTCCCTCTGGGGTGATGAGAAGGATAGACTTACTAGCACAACCTGTGTTTCCCCCATACATGGATTGCCAATCCATGCTTAGTATCACATCCAATCCTTGTGGTTCCAGAATAATGAGGTCTGTGGGAAAAGCGTGTCTACCTATGGTCAATGGAAACTAAAAACATCCCTGGCTAGCCATATACTCCGCTTCTGGTGAACTCACTAACATAGGCGACTTAAGGGCTACGGTTGGCAACTTAAACTTGTCCACAACTCCCCTTGATATGTATGAATGCGATGCACCAGTGTCAAAAAGAACAAGGGCTGTAAATGACTTAATCAAAAACTTACCATTAACTATGGCAGGCTGCTCGTCAACTTCCTCCACATTGACGTCATTCACTTGACCTATGGTGAAGGGATTCGGCTTCTTTCCTGAGCTTCCATTCCGTTCCCATTCTTTGCTTCAGGACACTCAGTGGCTTAGTGTCCGGTCTTCCCGCACTTGAAACAAGTAATGTGACTCAGATCTTTCTTGGCGGGGGTTGCTGGGTTGGAACGGCTCTGACTATTGTTTCCTCCTTTCCCATTACCATTATTAGAGCCACTATGGTTGTGTGAGTTTCCTCCATTGTGAGAATGGCCTCCATGGTTATTTGCTCCATGGGTATGATGAGTGTGTCCTCCCGAGTATGGGGAATAGCGAGGCTTCTGATGAGATCCAGAGTTGTACTTCCCCTGTCCATACTTCCACCTGCGGCTCTCTATCTGCTGTTGCTTGCCTTCAATCATGAGGGCCCTGTCTACCAGCTCCTGGTAGTTGGTGAAAGTTGCCACCATCAACTGCATACTCAGATCATCATTGAGTCCCTCAAGAAATTTCTCCTACTTTGCGGCATCTATGGCCACATCATTTGGGGCATAGCGTGCTAACTTGCTGCACTCCTCCACGTACTACCCCACAGTATGATTTTCCTGGCGTAAGTCATGAAACTCACGCTTCTTCAGACTCATGGCTCCAGCTGAGAATTGTGCGGTGCGGAAAGCCTGCTGGAATTGATCCCATGTCACATTGGCCACGAGGAAGGTGGTGGTGTAGTTCTCCCACCATGACCGCTGGTCCATCCAGTTGATGTGCGGCAAAGCGCACCTTCTCAGCATCAGTCCATCCTGCGGTGGTCAGCTCCCTTCCGAACTTGCGGAGCCAGTTATCAGCAACAATAGGCCGGTGCTGCTGGAGAACACCGGCGTATTCAACATTAGGAAAACGGGCTAGGTTGTCAACTGGGGGTGGTGCTGGTGGTGGGTTGTTGTTGTTGCCTTGGTTCTGGATGAGCATCTGCATCAAGGCATTCTGCTGTTGGATCAACTGGGTGAGCTCAAGCGGGAAAGTGAATCTGGGGTCACATCTCGGAGGCATCTGATAGGTTAGAGGGGTGAGAAAGCAGAATAGAATAAGGTCTAATGACAGATTTCACTACTGTCGGTGTTGTGGGAACGGGGGTCCCCAGACTTGCCTGCCTGCGGCCTGCGGTGTGGCTCAAGGGGGGGGGCAGCACGGCCCATCTTCATCAACACAGACCCAAGACCCTCGCGAGGGGCCAAGCCTCGCGGGGCGGACGACACAGAGCTTCCTCAGGCACGGCCTCATCAGGCTGGCTCGCGAGGAGGCGGAGAGATCAAGGCGGGGTACCTCACGAGGTGCCCGTGACGGAAGCCATGATGACCAAGGGCGCCAGGCGGGTGCCAGCCCGCACAGTGTCCTCCTTTCCTCTTTGGTGCAAAGGGGGCAAGCGCAACCGCGGAGTACCAAGGCATCAGGCAAAGGTTGCCATTTCGGTGCAACGAGACCAAGACCAGGAAGACTGCAAGACGGAGGTCATCGTGGAGCCTAGGACGGCGTCACCACCAGAGCTTTGTGCAGGCGAAGACTACTTTTGTCAGGGTAGCTAGTACTAGCTGTCCCCCTTCAAATTAGCCCGCCATTGTTGGCTCCCTTCCCGCTCGATATTTGGGAAGAGGACCAGGGCGTCTATAAATAGGACCAGCCACCCACAGAAGAGAGGGGTTCGGAGGGGTTAAGAGGAGAGGTTCGATAGGAGGTTGAATCGGAGAAAGACCATCAGAGAGAGAGAGAAGGGTGGCTGAACTCCTCTCAGCAGTTCATCGCCCCAGCCAAGAACAGACCCTCGCGAGGTTGTTCTTCCTTGTATCATTCACCATCATCAGCCCAGGAGGCAATCCACCACACCACACACTGGAGTAGGGTATCACACCACAACGGTGGCCCGAACCAGTATAAACCCTGTGTCTCTTGTGTTGTTCTTTCCATAGCTTAGATCTTAGCGAGGCGGAGGGGTGCAGGAAGGTAGGAAGCGAAATCTCCGCGGGCACCCCAGTGTTCGAACCTCGAGTGTCTGCCGGAACCCGAAATCCTACATTTGGCGCGCCAGGCAGGGGTGCGCCGGAATTCGTCTTCCACCACCCCGTTCTCCTCCGACCATCGCACCCATGTCTGACGCTCATCGGGCCCGTGCCGAGCGCCGGGCCGCTCTCGCTTCCCGCGTCGCCCAGACGGCTCCTGTCGGCGGGTGTCCTCACCGTTCCCTGTCACCTGCCATCAACGCCGCCACTGGCCCGGCGGGGGACGAGCAGCAAGCATCGTCTCAGCATCCGTCCGTGCGGCAAGACGGCCGCACCGCAACTCCCTCGCTCCCCCGGCTGGTTCTTCGTCCCGCGCGCTCCGCGCACCCATGGAGGCTCGAGCTACGCTCATCGCGGTGAATGAGCTCCTGCGCTACCACCCCGTCGACGACGTCTACAAAGAATGGCTCGACCACGTCGCCGAGCTCGTCCGTGCCGCAGGGGGCTCTCCTGCGCCGTCCGTTCTGCTGCACCGCACCCCGCCCCGCGCGGGCTACGAAGCTCCGGCGGTGCCCCGGCCGCCTCCTCCTCAAGAAGGCGCCATGGCTCCAAGGCGCGTGGCCCCTGGGCGGAACCCGCTCCGTCAGGTGCCAGCGCAGCAAGAGCAGAGCTGCCAGGAAGTCCCTCGCTCGCAAGAAGCTGCCCGGGCGCTCCCTGCTCCAGCACGTCGCGACCATGCTCCTGCTCCCGCACGTCAAGACCCAGCTGCGGCGCGTGGGGACATGCAAGACCAAGCTCTCCGTCACCCAAGGCCTCTCGTGGCCACAGCAGGCTTCCGTGCCTTCACCGCCGAGCTACGCAGTGTCGCGTGGCCCGACAAGTTCAAGCCAGACCTGCCTCCTCGCTACGACGGCACGGCTGACCCTGCGGAGTTCCTCCAGCTCTACGAGCTGTCATCGAAGCTGCCAACGGAGACGAGAAGGTCATGGCAAACTGGTTTCCCATGGCGCTCAAGGACGGGGCCCGCACCTGGCTCCTGAACCTGGCTCCAGGCACGATCTCCTCCTGGGACGAGATGCGCACCCGCTTCATCGCCAACTTCCAAGGTACTCGCGACCGGCCACCCGCCGTGAGCGACATGCGCCGCATCAAGCAACAACCCGAGGAGACCCTGCAGAAGTACATCCAGCGCTTCAACAACGCACGCCTCAAGATTCCCAGGGTGACTGAAGAGGCCATCATCTCAGCTTTCTCCGATGGCGTGCGCGATGTCAAGATGAAGGAGGAGCTGGCGATGCATGAAGACCTGTGCACTTCTTTGGAGCTGTTCAACTTGGTAACCAAGTGCGCCAGGGCTGAGGAAGGGCGTCTCTCCCTCCTCGAGCTGCCTGCCGCGGACCCGGAAGAGAAGAAGCCCAAGGCCAAGGATGTGAAGCGCAAGGGGGCTGCCGTGCTCGCTGCAGAACCAGACACCAAGCGGGGCAGAGATCAGCCCGAGCCTTCCAAGGGCAGCCGGTACTGCGTGTACCACGACCTCCACACCCACAACACCAACGAATGTCAAGAGCTTCGAGCCGTGCGAGAAGGAAGGATCGGCCGTCGCCCCGACCGCAGTGACTGGGGCTACGGTCGAGGAGGAGGAAGGAACGCAGGACGCTGGGAAGACCATGGCCCGCGCCGAGGGTGGCGCGATCAACCTCACGAGGATCGCTGGCAAGACCCGCCTCGCAAGGGAGACTGGAGGGGTCGGCCTCACGAGGATCGCCCGCAAGCCAATGCAGGCCTCCCTCTGCTGCCGCCGCAACCAAGGAGAAATGGGGACCTCCACCAGGACGAGGAGGCTGGGGGCTTCCAGGAGCCGCGCGCGATCGCCTGCATCCTGGGTGGGGCTCAAGCCCCAGCCTCTCAACGCATCTTCAAGCAGTTCGCCCGCGAAGTGAATGCAGTCCTCCCCAAGCTCGAAGCCACGCATCCTCTTAGGTGGTCGGCGTGCACCATCACGTTCAGCTCGACAGATCAGCTCAAGTGTGCGGCTACAGCCGGAGTCCTCCCGATGCTATGTTCCCCAATCATCAGCAACGTGGTGGTCACCAGGACCCTCATCGATGGCGGGGCAGGGCTCAACGTCCTGTCCGTGGAAACATTCAACAATCTCCAAGTGCCCTACAGCCAGCTTCAGCCAACCAAGCCTTTCTCCGGAGTCACCGACGGCTCCACGGTCCCGATTGGGCAGGTCCGCCTCCCTGTCACCTTCGGGGCATGCGACAACTACTGCACCGAGCTCATCGACTTCGACGTCGCTCACATTTGCCTGCCATACAACGCCATCCTCGGGTACCCAGCGCTGGCCAAGTTCATGGCCGTAACTCACCACGGCTACAACGTCCTCAAGATGCCAGGAAGTGGCGGAGTCATCATGGTGCCCTGTGAAGAGAAGGATGCGGTGTGTTCCCTGGAACGAGCCTTTCAGGCCGCGTCACTAGAAGACCCGGATCGCGGAAGCAGGAGGCTTCCCGAGACCGCCCCCAAGAAGAAGAAGACATCGTCCGGCCCGGCTCCTCAGGAGGCAGGCCCCTCTGGGCCCATGCCTGCCCAGGGGGAACGTCCTTCCCTCGCATAGGAAAGTGCACCTGGCGCCCTCCTCAGGCAGGGCTCGGGGGCTCTCCCCTAGAGGGCCACCGACCTGGCTAGGGTCACGAGGGAGGCACTTGGGCACCACATGGAGGCGTGTTTCGAAGCACGTTTCCCTCAAGAAGGAGTAAGGCAAGGAGAGCCAGACCCTCAGGAGTTCGTCAGCAAGGCCATTCAGGAGCTAAAGGAGTCAAGAGTCATGAAAGGCGGCCGTCGTCTACCAGCAGTGGCTCCCCATCCAGGCGAGGATGGTGGGCTGCGCGTCTGCATCGACATAACAGGGCTCAACCGAGTCGCCTCTCTGGAGCGCCTCTGGCCCTCACGAGTGGGGCGCTGCGGAGGTCCACCCCACAGCTACGTTCGCATGCCTTACGGCTTGCCGAACGCGGCTGCCACGTACCAGCGCCTCATGAGGGGCATCATGGAGGCACAAGAGGCCAGGCGTTCCGCAGCCCTGGCGGAGATGGAGATGGTCCGCGGCGAGCCGCCGGCACCTCCGGAGCCTCGCGAGGCCCCCGGGCCTGGGGGCTCATGAGGATCGGCTTCCGCAGCCCACCGAGTCTGCTACACCAACACCCCTTCGTCCTCAACGTCATCAGGTGACATCTTTCAAGTTTCACATCCAGCTGGGAGCGCCCCCAGGGCTGCATTATTCCCAGGCCGCGTGAGTCCGTCCCTGCGGCATGTATCCCTTTTATTTCATGTTGTTAGCTTACCTTATTGGGGGCACCCCTCGGGCTGCATGATCCCCAAGTCGCTCGGGCCTGACCCAGTGATGTCCGCCTTCCCAGCATCTATTTGAACGAATACACTCCTTCGCGGCTAATGTGTTTTACCTAGTTGCCTGCTCAGCTGACGCCAACTAACAGAGGTGCTCCCAAACGGCACGACGCTTGCGCATGGGTCCGTCCCTGCAACGCCGACAAACCTGAATGGCTGAGCTCTAGCCGCGGCAGGCCCGCATAGTGTCACCTCGTCAAGCCTTCAGTGCCTCATTACCCCTCGGAAGCAACCAACGGCTGACTGTCAATTGTCATGGCAACCCCTCGTTTTCTTTTCTATGATGAGTCTATAGGATCTCTTAAAGGAGCTGCATCAGGCGAGGCCCTTGCGGTGTCTCCTCCACTCTCGTCCGCATGAACCGCTTGCACGTTAAAGAGGGGGTGCCTGAGCATCGCGACTCAGGGCTCCTACTGGCTCTCCAGCCCTCACCCTTTGGCCTTGTCCACGGCATCGCGACCTGGCATACCAGCGACGGCTGATACTCGCTCGAGGGCCGGGACCCAAGGACGTAGAGCAGAAAGGGGAACAAAGGCGAGAGGGGAGAGACACACGAGGACCTTGCCGAGCACCCTCGCGCCTGCCAACGCACGGACCCGGCGACACGCCAGAGAGCGGCCCCTGATTCTCGAGATAAGTCATCACCCGGAAGTGCCAGCTACCGTGGCACCATCCCCGCACCTGATGCTATCCCGTGTTAGCGACGCCGCTCTCCTTTCTCACCAAACGACGGCTGCTTGGGCACCAAAGGGGACTTCTTGAGCATCGTGACTCAGGGGCTCTTACCGGACTCCGGGTCGCTCACCTCCTGGCCTTGACCACGGCATCGTGACCTGGCATACCAGCGACGGCTGAAGCCGCCTTGGGACTGGGACCTGTTGACGCAGAGCACCAAGCCCTCGTGAGGTTCGAAAGGGAGGACTGAGCTAAGACGGAATGAGCAACTCGCACAATTCTACGACAAGGGTTATATTAACAAAACAGGATCACAGGCACCTTACAAGCCCCCACGGGACGCGTTTTTGATTCCTCGCAGGGAACAGATCCTAAAGGGACACTAACTACACGCGCCCCAGCAGAAGACGCCATCATCAACAGTGGGCCGTCAAGCACCGGCGCCAACCCCATCCAGATCAGAGTTAGCGGCGGCCTGACGAGCCCGCCTTGCTCCAGGAGCGGAGCCGGCTCGGGGGCTCGTAGCTGTCGTCGGTCGTCTCCGGAGTCGCAAAGAGCTCGCCAGAGTCGCTGGAACCTCCAACGCCTCCTCCGCCTGAGGAGCCGCCAAGGGAGCGGTCGGCGGGCCCAGTCCTCGCCGCACAGGGCCCTGGCCACCTCTCCCGGGGCAGCACTCCAGCCGGCGCCCGCTCGCATCGAAGATCTTGAAGAGCATCACCGAAGCACCGTCGTAATCCAAGTGGATCGCGAAGACGCCACTTGTCCTGCAAACCCGGGCGATCTCTCTCCAGCCCCGAGTCATGAAGACCTCGCCCGGGGCAACGACCGCGACCTCTGCCTTAGTCGCGAGGGTGCTGCAGCCGGCGTGCTGCAGCCAGAGCTCCAGGGGCTCCCCCTGCGGGATGATGGAGGCGAAGAAGGGAGGAAGGCGAATCCAAGACTGAAGAGGAATGGCGACGTGGAGCACGAACTCTCGGGAGGAGCCCTCGGTGTGGACCCCAAGGGGGACGACCCACACCTTCATGACCCGTCAGCGCCGACGGCGGCGCCGCCCGTGGCGGTCAGCATCAGCTCCTTCAGGGCCCTCGACGTGGGTGTACAATGGAAGCGGGAACCCCGGCGGCGCCCGCTCGCACCAAGGCCTTGACACCACCTGAAGGGCCCCCTCGTCCGGGCCACGGGGGACGAGCCGTTTCTTCGGCGGGAGTGGGTCTGGTTCCTCACGGGGAGCCTTTCCCTTCTCTGCCATCGAGAACCGGCGGATCGGAGCCATCGCAACAAGATGGAGCAAGGATCAGGAAGAAGGAGAAGCAAGAAGGGATGGACTGGAAGGGCGCGCGCCGTTCCGTACTTATAGCCGGCGAAGGCCAACCGCCGACCTCCACGATCGCAGGTAATCATGACCCGCTTTGCATGCAGGGACTTTTCCAATCCGTGCAGTTGCTGAGGCGCCATGGAAAGTGGAGGCGCCCACGTCCAGTCAACCGCCACGCGGTGCCCAAGGCCGCAGGCTGTTAGGGCCCGCGGCGCTTTGCTCTTGCCCTTCCGCCTCCCTGCACGGCCAAGTCCGGGCGCGCCTTGGGCCCAGGGGCTACTGTCGGTGTTCTGGGAACGGGGGTCCCCAGACTTGCCTGCCTGCGGCCTACTGCGTGGCTCAAGGGGGGGGAGCCCAGCACGGACCATCTTCATCAACACAGACCCAAGACCCTCGCGAGGGGCCAAGCCTCGCGGGGCAGACGACACGGAGCTTCCTCAGGCACGGCCTCATCAGGCTGGCTCGCGAGGAGGCGGAGAGATCAAGGCGGGGTACCTCACGAGGTGCCCGTGATGCAAGGCATGACGACCAAGGGCGCCAGGCGGGTGCCAGCCCGCGCAGTGTCCTCATTTCCTCTTTGGTGCAAAGGGGGCAGGCGCAGCCGCGGAGTACCGAGGCATCAGGCAAAGGTTGCCATTTCGGTGCAACGAGACCAAGACCAGGAAGACTGCAAGATGGAGGTCATCGTGGAGCCTAGGACGGCGTCACCACCAGAGCTTTGTGCAGGCGAAGACTACTTTTGTCAGGGTAGCTAGTACTAGCTGTCCCCCTTCAAATTAGCCCACCATTGTTGGCTCCCTTCCCGCTGATATTTGGGAAGAGGACCAAGGCCTCTATAAATAGGACCGGCCACCCACAGAAGAGAGGCGTTCGGAGGGGTTAAGAGGAGAGGTTCGATAGGAGGTTGAATCGGAGAAAGACCATCAGAGAGAGAGAGAAGGGTGGCTGAACTCCTCCCAGCAGTTCATCGCCCCAGCCAAGAACAGACCCTCGCGAGGCTGTTCTTCCTTGTATCATTCATCATCATCAGCCCAAGAGGCAATCCACCACGCCACACACTGGAGTAGGGTATTACACCACAACGGTGGCCCGAACCAGTATAAACCCTGTGTCTCTTGTGTTGTTCTTTCCATAGCTTAGATCTTAGCGAGGCGGAGGGGTGCAGGAAGGTAGGAAGCGAAATCTCCGCACGCACCCCAGTGTTCGAACCTCAAGGGTCTGCCGGAACCCGAAATCGGACAACTACCCATATGCATATGAGACAAACATATTCAATTCACATCACTCAATTTCAAACAAGATTCATACAATCGATCTAAGCTACTATTACAAACTCTCACAAACGATTTCTAACTACATGGAAGAACTCTAATATAAATATGGTGGTCGACTAGAAGCTTTGATCGGTGGAAGACTCCATAATATCAGCTCCAACTTCATCTTAAAAATCATCACTGTATTCTTCATCATCACTGTCAGTGTCTGTGTTTGTGTCATCTAGTATGATGTAGTCTTTCGAAGGAATGCCCACTTCAGGTTTTGGTTTCACCATGGGTATTCCTAGCTTCTTCCTCAGGTCTTCATTCTATTCCAGTAGCACAGCAATTTCCTCTTCGTAGCCATCGCGAGTTCCCTTGAGTTCCTCCTTTAGCTCCATATTCTGGGTCATCGCCGTCTTGGTATCCATCATGATAGCGCGTATATGATTGTCATATTGACGAATGTGCTGGTTCATCTCCTGTATGTAGGCTGCAATAGATCCATCCTTCCTGGTGCGAATCATCTCCTATTGTTCATCCAGGCGTCCACATATCTGGTAGACGGTGTCTTTAAGATCCTTGTTTTAGACCTCGCATATGCGTCCAATGGTGATGTGGGCGGCCATGCTCTTTCCCAAGCTCCAGGTTGGTGCATTAAAGGAAAACTCGATGGGCTCGGTAGTTGGTGCGAAAGTCCTTCCAGGAACACAAACTTGGATCTTCCAGTGCCCCTCTTCGGGTAAAGTTTCATTGAAGGTTCCGTTGAAGCTTGGTATGCCAATGTTTAGGTACCTCGTGACTTCCTTCAAGTGTCGTCCAAAAGGGGTGCCGTCATTAGGCTGACTGAACTTGTTCTTGGGGTCCGACATCTATAGTGTAGAAATAGAGAAGGATTAGAAATGAGTAGAGAAGAGTATCATGTGGATTTTCCTAGTGGTCGCGTCCTACAGTTAGCGTGTGCTCTGATACCATCTTGTAGAGACCTGATCCCAATGGATCGAAGTCTCTGTGCTTAAGTGTCATCCCTGGATCGATAATGATGACACACACAGTAATCGAGGATTTATAACGGAGTTCAATCACACACTTATTACATCGAGGTCCTCATCAAGAGTATTTATTACATAAATATGGTTGAAGGCCAACTAAATAAAATAATTGCGTAAGCTTCGAAGATAAATGAGTCCATCCAACCCCACGGCAAAACTGAGTGCATGACAACGACCTATCACACCTTAATCCTCGTCTGAAAATTCTGCAACATGAGATGTTGCAGCCATGTAGGTCAGCACATGGAATATGCTGGCAAGATCACACTATAGAGCAATGATGAATAATAATTATCACTACATGCATATTTGGCCGGTGGAGGATCTAAGTGTAATTTTTCATAAAGCCAATTTTTCCCTAGCTACAACAAAGGAATAAATTTTATTTACTACCAAGTTAAATTACCCATATTGAGAAGGTTTATCCAACTCAATCCCAAATTACCAAGTATAAAATATTAACCCAACAATTTCATTAGACAGAATGATGAGATGAACAAATAATTCACTTCTAGATACTCAAGATGTCCATAACCGGGGACACGGCTAATCATGATTAGTTTGTACACTCTACATAGGTTGCGCACTTTTCCCCACAAGACTCGACCACCTCCATGATCGGAAGATCGAGACACAGTCTTTCTAAAGCATTAACTCTTTACTCTGGGTAGACTGATACACCTACTTTCCCCTACATCTTCTAGTCCACCACTGAAAGAGGTCACACAAATTACTCAACTATGCCAGAGCCCATAATGGCTTGTGGCTGCACACGAAGTTTCTAGGCATGAATAATTATATGACCCCTTTGAGCCTAGGTGGCATTCCATAGAATGATCACACGGGTACTCCGGGATCTCCTAGGACAACACTGGATTCTCCAGGTGCCCACAACCACTCCACCCAGATGTGTATTAAAGTTGCCACCTTAAGTTATCCTTAATTAATAATTCTCACAGCTTGCATGATTCTCACATACCAATCCCCGTCTACGAGCATGGCTAAGCAATATGTAGCATAACGTATATTCATGGGGTGATCAAAGGTAATAGGTTCCTACCTCATGAACTACAAAGCATAACCATATGATCATAATCCTACTCATGCAATCTTTGAGGGTGAAACTAATGCATAATAAAACCGGGTATGAAATAGTATGATCAAAGTGTAACTTTCCTTGATGACGATCGATAAACCCTAGAGATTCGTATTAGCAAGCTTTGCACTCCGGAAAATCTATCGTAGACAAACAATAGCATACATAAGCACTCAAGCATGAAGATGCAAAGAAAACCGAAGAAAAGATTCGAAAAAACTCAAAAGAATAAGCAAATAACTCTTTCAAATAGAAAACAATTTCTAACAGTACCTAAATTATGTGGATTAGAACTTAAAAGAAAGTCTAGGTCAAGAGCTTCGATTTGCAAAGAGAATCAACCAAATCGGAGTTACGAAACTCAAGTTATGATCAAAAGAAGTTCAAATTCAAATCTGTTTGAAAACAAAATTTAAACTTTCAAAATTACTATTAAGTAAGTTATCTGGATAGAGGGGATCATAACGAAGAAATTGGCGTTGGTTTCGTTGAATTTGGGCAAACGAGTAAAAAGTTGTGATCGTTTGAAAAGCAGAGGCTAATCTATAAGAACAATAATTGCATCTAGGTCCCTGGCTACGAAATAGAAACTAACGAACGAATGTTCACTACAGAAGCATATTCGATGAAAGCGTTCACTACAAAGGCTAATCTAAGAATGTTCACTAAATAACTAAATAAATAACCGATCGGGTTTTAAAAGAAAAACAAAAAACCGAAATAAACCGGACGATTCGGCGGCGGTTACCGCAGCTTTTGTCGGTTCGGCGTCAGCGGCGGCAGATCTCCAACCTCGGCTGCAATGCGGCGGCTCGGGCGAGAGGCGGCGATGACTATGCGGAGCGGCTGCGCGGGCTATGCTGGGCGGCGGCTTGTAGCGGCGGCGGCGATGTGCGGCGGCGGCGGCTACTGCTGCTGTTGCTGCTTTGAGGAGAGAGGGGGCTGGGGCGTCCGACATTTAAGGAGGGGAGGGAGGCCTCGGGAGGCATGGGGAAGGGGCAAGAGTGGCAGCGGCGAGAGCGGAGTCCGGGGCGGACACGGGTGGCGACAGCGTGCTGGCTCGGGACTTCGTCCCGTGCTCCGAGACGACGGTACGGCGCGCTGGACCGGCTGGGCCGCGGCCTGATGAACTGGGCCGGCCCGGTCCGGTTGGTCCTAACTTCTTCTTTCAAATGATTTTCCTGAAATACTAAAAACTCAGAAAAACAATATAAATATATTTTTAAAAATTCCAGAAAAAATCATATAGCTATATGGCCTTATATATGACTGTCGGTGTCAAAACCGGCGGATCTCGGGTAGGTGGTCCCGAACTGTGCGTCTAAGGCGGATGGTAACAGGAGGCAGGGGACACGATGTTTACCCAGGTTCGGGCCCTCTTGATGGAGGTAATACCCTACGTCCTGCTTGATTGATCTTGATGATCTGAGTATTACAAGAGTTGATCTACCACGAGATCGTAGAGGCTAAACCCTAGAAGCTAGCCTATGGTATGATTGTATCTTGTCCTATGGACTAAACCCTCCAGTTTATATAGACACCGGAGGGGGCTAGGGTTACACAAAGTCGGTTACAGGGGAGGAGATCTACATATCCGTATTGCCAAGCTTGCTTTCCATGCCAAGGAAAGTCCCATCCGGACACGGGATGAAGTCTTCAATCTTGTATCTTCATAGTCCACCAGTCCGGCCAAAGGGTATAGTCCAGCTGTCCGGAGACCCCCTAATCCAGGACTCCCTCAGTAGCCCCTGAACCAGGTTTCAATGATGATGAGTCCGGCGCGCAGATTTGTCCTCAGCATTGCAAGGCGGGTTCTTCCTCCGAATACTCCATAGAAGACCTTGAACGCGAGGATAGTGTCCGGCTTTGCAGAACAAGTTCCGCATACCACCGTAGAGAGAATAATATTTCCACAAATTGAATCTGCTGACGTTTAGCAACACGACATCATATCATGGCCCGGTCATTATTCGAACCGTTTTTCTTAACCAGCACTGCACATATCGTGAGGCGATTTTCTTGACACGTCTTGTCAAAGCAAAGATCGTGTCCCCCAATCACGGGATTCTCATCAATACGGATGTGGGTAACCCAACCGCGCCATAAATTACGGAGCTTGGGGAATAAGAGGTTTTACCAAGTGAGTGGGGAGGCGCACCGCCTCTTCTGCCCTTATAAAGGGACAAGGATTCACTTTTTTCACCCACGCCTTCTTCCCGATTCATTCCCTTCTGCTCAGGCTCCAGCGCCCAAGCGTTCTCCTTCTCTGCCCACAAAAGGCCTTCCAAAGATGTCCGGATCCGGAGCAGGAGGCAAATGGATGGCCTCTACCATCCGAGAGAAGGATATCAAAAAGCTTCGGGAGGCCCAGTATCTGGCCAAGAAAATCAGCCACTGTCTCCCGACGGCGGGACAGATCGTCCCCACTCCGGAAGCTCACGAGAGGGTTGTATTCCTCCCTCACTTTGTCCGCGGGGTAGGGTTTCCCCTCCACCCGTTCGTTCGTGGCATCATGTACTATTATGGGATCGATCTTCACGATATGTCCCCTAATTCCTTCCTCAATATATCGACATTCATTGTCATGTGCGAGGCTTTCCTCCGCATTTCGCCGCACTTTGGTTTATGGCTGAAGGTTTTTAATGTGAAGCCCAAGGTGGTGGGCGGCAAACACGCCGAGTTCGGGGGCGCTATGGTTAGCAAGATGCCCAACGTCATATGGCCAACGGGAACCTTTAATGATTCTGTCCAGGAGTGGCAACAACAGTGGTTTTACATCAGTGAGCCGTGCGGCAAGGAATGGGCCGCATTGCCTGAGTTTCGATCCGATGCCCCTCTATGGCTTACATCCTGGGTCAAGAAAGGCCTGGACTCGTCCTTGTCTGACGAACTGTCGGTGCTCCAGACCCACGTTAAAGATATGGGAGATAAGAACATTGAACTTGTCAACGTTGTCCAGGTGATGTGAGTCCGCCGGATACTGCCTTGTCAACACCGGACTTGCAATATACGGGAATTCGATCCGGCCAGGCACCAAACCTTGCGAGGGTTCTTCGGCTCCTCGCACAAGGACATTTGGAAGGTGCTTTTCAAGTCCAGCAAAACATGGCCGGACTTCGCCGAAGACCGCGGGTACCAACTGTCCCGCCTTGCAAGTTCGGTGAGTTTATCAAACTTTTCGATCCACATGACCCAAAGGAAGCGCTTAACGCGTGTTTATTCAACTCTCCCAGAGCTGGACAAAGAAGGCGGAGCAGATCCATTGTCCGGCCCCACTGCCCGAAGACCCAGCCATCCCACTTCTGACGAAGATGTTGGTCTCGGCGCCTTACAAGGTGCCGAAGAAGACGGCCGAGAAGGAGGCCAAAAAGACGCAGGGCGGCCTTCGTCGTTGCGGTACTTCAGACACAATACCTGAAGGCTCTGATGCCCATTCCGCCTCCGAAGAGGATGAAAAGGAGGAGGAAGATGAATCCCCTACGGGGGAAGAAGGAAGAGGACGGCCTCCGCACCCTTGGAGGCCGAACTACCCAAAAGGGGAAGGGCTTCTCTTCCGGAGGAGTGCACTGCCGCCGCCGACAGCGGTCCGGCATCGGATCGCAGGGCCCAGCCCTTGGTGAACTCGTAACTATATAAAATCCGAGTACGTTTAAGCGTCTGGACTCATCGTGGCTTAGTATTTTAACCTTAAGCCATATTTTTTGGTAGTCTGGTGAGGTCCCGTACCAAACAATACTCATCAGAGGACCTGCTGAGCTCAAATGCTATGGAGAGCGGGACGCCCCCAAAGGCCCCTTCCTCCAAACAGGTGCATAACACATAGGCTTCGTCCCAGAAGGACCCCGGCCAAGGAGGAAAGGAAGAAACCGTGAAGACGGCGCCTGGAGGTCAAACCGCAGGCGCCGGACACGTGAGGGAAAAGATTCCCATGGGGTCTGACGGCGGGGGCGACCCTGAGTTCGGCTCCCCACCGGATGCAATTCTAGAGGCCTATACGGCTCCAGAATCAAGAAGGCAGCCTCCTTCGGCTGGAGGGGGCGTGCCTGTTCCGCCGTCGACCTCTGTCCATCCAGAGGTGTCGGATGCTTTGTTGGTGGCGTTACGAGACGCCTCCATTGTTGACGAACACCTTGCCCCTATTGGTGCGGTGATTGAGAAGATTCAGTCAACCGAGAGTGGACTGAACGAAGCCTGTATCAGCCTTATAAGTGGCTTTGAGGTATGTTTTATAAGTTGCCAAAGAGTGTCATAGTATAGATAGTAGCCCCTGATACACTGTTCGGTAAAAGAAAGAACCGGACAAGGGATCGCATTGATGATCACAGGAAGACTCATTGAATGATATTGATTTCTCTTCTGTTTCAAGCAGATACCTGTAGCGGCTGCTGCCTCTCGTACTGCGGAGATCTCCGGACTGAATCAAAGTATGGAGCGAGCCATAGAAGAAATTGGCCAATTGAAAATGTAGTTGAGGGATAAACAAGGTATGCACAAGCGTTGCGCACATTTATTGTGAAATAAATGTGCAGTATGAAATAAACCACATAATTTGTGCTAGGGGTTATGATCGAAGTTGAGGCCCTCAAAAGGGCTGTTGCCGAGGCTGAGGAAAAGGCGACCACGGAGCGGACTCTTCGTGAGAAACACGAGGCCAGAGTTATTAAAGCTGAGCAGGGGCTACAAGAGGTCGTAAGTAAATGCGAGACCTTGGAGCAGAGTTTAACAGAGAAATAGTCCGAACTCACCAAGGCGCGTCAAGCCACGAGTGATGCCCGGGGGGAAACCCAAAGCGCCCTGCAGGGGATCTAAGAGGCGAGGAAGATCGCAGTGGGTAAGTCTTTTCCCATGTAAAGCAAGTATTTGAAGGGAAAACTATGTTTCTAACTGTGAATCCGGACTTCTCAGGTGTATTTGCAGAGCTACCTCACAACATATCAGATGCCGCTCAATTCTACCGAGCCGAAGGAAGGAACACCACCGATAAGCTCTTTTGGTCGCAGTATTTGGCGCTGAATTATCCGGTGCCTTTTGTCGATCAACTGAAACAGCTGATCGAACTACATAAGGCGGCGGAACTAGGCATGAAAGATATGGTTATCCGGCTATGGCCTGCCGAGCCGATTCCAAGCAGCTACTTCGGGCTCGTGAGGCGGCTTGTAAGCGCTTACCCTAGACTCGACGTCATCAAGCGGTTGGTCTGTATAGAAGGAGCGCGAATGGCCTTCGCCTTCGCAAAGGTGCACTAGGGGAAGATGGATGCCGAAAAGCTAGTGACCGAGGGACCGCCAGAGGGGAAGGAGCACCGCAAGCCCGAATTATATTATATGAGTGTCCTGAAAGGATCCTACCTTGCAGTGGAGCTATGCACCAAGGGCATTATATTTCCATGAATGTCGATCATGTTGTCCTTTGTAATGTTTGAACAAGGTCGTTTATATGTCGCCTGTTATATAAAAGTTTGCCCTCCTATGCGGCTGTTTTTATGTTAAAACTGAGAGTTGGCCAGTCGTCGGCTTCTGCCCCCACGTAAGAAGTACGGGGGTGTTCGGGATAAACCTGAGCACTCTTTATCCCATTTTTGGGTCCTCCGAAGGAGGTTCTCAGCACAACGAACCTGGCAATCGGACTATAGGGCTTTATCACTCTCACTTAGCCATAGGAGCTTTAGTATGGTCGGCGCAGCCCCTTGTGTTCGGAAGACCATACTAGGGGCTCTACAAGCACCTGATCGGAGAAAAAGCCGATCCATCGCACACTGCATTGGTTATGGCATTATGCGGGAGAAATACTTAAAGATTTTGTGACCGCTCGAACAGCTGACCAGCTCTCCCGTATCATGACAGTCAGTTTTCGGCTTTCTCTACTGAGGTGCTTATTCGGAAGAACCGGGACACAATCGCAGTAGTTGTCCCAGTGCTACCTTAGCCGATATAGCGGAACGTAAGGTACCAAAGCATGGGAGCCGGGCAAACCCAACTATTGACCCAAGACATGATTCGGAGCTGATGCATATAATGCTATAGGTTCGGGGTGCTGAACTTCCATGAAGGTGTTCGGACTTTTATTGCCATGTTAGGGGAAATACGAAGCCCCTGGCATATTTAAGGCGTATCGCTGTGTACGAATGCCACTTGACGACATGATTTTGATAAGAAATAGTCAGCAGGTAAACATCATGTAAATCCAAATGTTGTATTTGAATAATACGTCTATGCGTGTGGGTACAAGTAATGTGATAAAAAAGGAGTTGTGATAGCATAGCCTACTATGACCAGGGGGAAGAGGTTGAGTGCGGATCCGTATTATAGCCGGATGTTCACTGCGGGGAATGTCTAAGGATCCCCTGACGCATTCAAGCTGCCTCCGTGGAGTCCGTCCTGGTCGGTGCAAAGGTGAACCTGCGAAGGAAATATAAGAAATGTTTGCGTGCTGGAGGGCAGTTGAACCGCTGAGTTCGGCCTGTCATGGCCTTCGCCGGAGTGTTTAGTTGAGCTCCGGACGAGTTTGGGTATCCTTCCGCGAAGTAGTCCGGAGCCCCTTGACGGTGTCCGGGAGCCTGGGCATTGACTCGAAGTTCGGCTGCAAGGTGCTGCCGTTGTTTCTGCTACTAAGGCAGTGATGTATTTGTTGGTGCCGTAGGAATGTTCGGCCATGCCATGAACCGTGATGACGCCTCGTGGATCGGGCATTTTGAGCTTACGGTAGGCATAATGTGGCACTGCGTTGAATCGAGCGAACGCGGTTCGCCCGAGCAGTGCTTGATAGTCACCGCGGAAAGGGGCGATTTCGAAGATTAACTCTTCGATACGGTAATTTTCTGGTGATCCGAAGATTACCTCGAGGGCAATGGAGCCTGTATAGCTAACCTCCATACCTAGTATGATGCCTCTAAAAGTGGCTTTAGTGGGCTTGATCGCTGAATGATCGATGCCCATCTTGTGCACTGTGTCCTGGTAAAGTAGATTTAAACTGCTACCTCCGTCCATAAGGACTTGAGTGAGGTGGAACCCGTCTACTATTAGGTCGAGGATTAGTGCGGCTGGATTGCCCTGATTGGTGTTAACCAGACGGTCCGTGCGGTTGAATGTGACCGGCCCTAGCTTATATTGTGGGACAGCTAGTTCCGTTGAGCCGCCATCCCTAAGGGTGCATATCTGGTCCAAGTTGGCAATTTGGGTGGTATTTACCACATTCACCGACTGAATATGGGAGGATGATTTCTTTTGCCCTCCTGTGTTTGGTGATCTGGGCTCTTCGTCACTATCGTCGCTTTGAGACCCCTCTTCGTCTTTGGCGCCTGCCTTGCTGGCTTGTTTGAAGAACCAGCATTCTCTGTTGGTATGGGTGGCTGGCGTTTTTGGGGTGCCATGAATTTGGCATTGGCGAGCGAGTATGCGGTCCAGACTGGATGGACCTGGATTTGTATTTTTGGGTGGCCCTTTCCGCTGACCGAACTTTGAGCCCCTGAACCTGGCATTAACTGCCGTATTTTTGGCGTTTTCACCATATTTGTGGCGCTTGTGTTTGTTGCGTCGTGGTTTGCCGTTGCTATCTCTGGCTTTTGATATGCCAGGTTTGCTTGCTGTATTGGTACTACGAGCCAACCAGCTATCTTCGCCCGCACAAAAGCGGGTCATGAGTGTTGTGAGGGCTTCCATGAATTTTGGCTTCTCTTGGCCAAGGTGCCGGGCGAGCCATTCGTCACGGATATTATGCTTAAATGCCGCTAAGGCCTCTGCATCCGCAGAGTCGACAATTTGGTTCTTCTTGGTTAGGAACCGGGTCCAGAATTTCCTGGCCGATTCCCCTGGCTGCCGTGTTATATGACTTAAATCGTCAGCGTCCGGCGGTCACACATAAGTGCCCTGGAAATTGTCCAGGAATGCCTCTTCCAGGTTCTCCCAACTTCCGATGGAGTTTGCCAACAAGCTATTAAGCCAATGCCGAGCCGGCCCTTTGAGTTTTAGCGGGAGATACTTGATGGCATGTAGGTCATCCCCGCGGGACATGTGAATGTGGAGGAAGAAGTCTTCTATCCATACCGCGAGGTCTGTAGTACCATCGTATGATTCGATGTTTACGTGTTTAAACCCTTCTGGGAATTCGTGATCCATTACTTCATTAGTGAAGCATAAGGGGTGTGCGGCGCCTCTGTGCCGGGCTATATCGCGACACGGTTCATACGAGTCTTGTCTGCCGTGTTCGGCTCGGCCGATTTTGCTTTTAGTGTATCCGACGTGACAATCATCGTCGCGTATTGGTGCGCGCCCCCGTGATCCATAGATCGATCTTGCATGTTTTGCCTTGTTTTGCAATATGTCTCGCAGGTCCCGCGTGTTGCCTCGGGCCTTGGTATTTTTGTTTGATTGGCGGGGGGTGCGGGCTTGACTTCTGGCTGAAATGCCTTTCTGTCTTGGCCACAAGGTGGTCCGTCAGCCGCATCATACGCTAGTGATGCGGGTTTCAATGCTTCCTCCTTGAGGTGAGGTAGCAACCTGCGCTTTGGGTAACTCTTGGAGGGGCGCTCGAGTTCGTATTCCTCGGCCGCAAGGACTTCGGTCCATCTGTCTGCTAGCAAGTCTTGATCAGCTTGAAGCTCTTGTTGCTTTTTCTTCAAGCTATGTGTTGTGGCCATAGGCTGGCCCTTGAAGCGCTCCTGCTCGACGGTATCCTCAGGCATGATAAATACTTTGTCGCCGAGGCTCACCTCGTCTTCGGAGAGAGGCATGTAATTGTCCTCCTCCGATTCTCCATCTGTTGCCTGCTCTGGAGGGCTAGCTTGTTCACCCTGCCACTCTACATCGTGCTGGAGGGGATTGTTGTTGTCTTCGGCACTATCCAGAGTGTTATTGTCTCTTGTGCCGGTATCACTACTTTTGCTATGGCAGGACTTAGAGCGGCGCTGCTGACATCGGCGCTTGGGTTGCTTCTTGGAGGGGTCATCCTCCGCTGTCTCTTCGCCATTGCCTTCTTTGGGGGTGTCCACCATGTATATATCATATGATGAGGTGGCGGTCCAGCGCCCTGTGGGCGGTGGTTCCTGTTCATCTCCTACATCATTGTCCATACCATCAATGTCTTCAGAGTCGAAGTCGAGCATGTCGGTTAAATCGTCGACAGTGGCTACTAAGTGGGTGGTGGGTGGGCAGCGAATTTCTTCGTCGTCCGCATCCCATTCTAGCCGGACATTGTTCGGCTAAGGTTCTCCTGACAAGGAGAGAGACCATAATGAATTTAGCACATCGCCGAAAGGTGAGTGCTGAAAGATATCCGAGGAGGTGAACTCCATGATCGGCGCCCAATTGGATTTGATAGGCACGGATGCAGGCGGCTCGAAGTCCGTGGCCAGAGACGAATCCAGTGGTTCGGCAACACTACAAAAAAAAATACACTTCCGTGATGATACATGTTTGTCACAGTAGGTCGTTTTTTTGTCATGCATGTACATCCATGACAAATTTATGACAGAATCAAGATAGTCATACCTGTGCTGTCGTAGAAGTGTTCCATGACATTACCAAAATTATCATCATGGAAGTGTCCACTTCCATGACAATAAATCGTGCGTCACAGAAGTGCTTTCGTCAAGGGTGACCGGCACGTGGCATCCATCGTAACGGAACTCCGTTAAGCTATCGGGTCGGGTTTTGGATGAGCAAGCAGCGCGAGCAGCTGAGCAAGATGATGAGACTGCACTTGGGAGCTGGGGAGCTGCAGCGCAAGCAGCTGAGCAAGATGATGAGACTGCGCTTGTTCAACACTTATATCTTCCTCACTCTGAAAGATAACACAAGCAGACAGATGACATGTTTTGCACATAAAAGTATCAGTGCTGACAATTCATCACATTTCTTAATGACAAATAAAGTGACACAGTTTAAATTTGTATTAACACAATATGGTATTGTTCAGGTCAAGACATGGCAGGAAATGACATTGTGAAGGAGTTGGCAGCTTCACGACACCACTGGATTATAGATCAAGAACTCATAAGTATCAGTGGTTAGTGTGCTGTCAATTTATACCATTTTAGATTGGCAAATAAAGAGACGGTTTAAATAATAGTAGAATGATATGACATTGTTCATAGTTAAGACATTGCAGAATATGACATTGTGCTGTAGTTGGTAGGTTCACCACACCACTGGATTACAGATGAAGAACAGAAGCATACATGCAGTGCAAAAGAAGATCACTTGCTCTGTATAGTTTAATTTACATGGTATGAAGAAGGAACTTGGTTGTACAACTGAAAACTTAAATTGAGAAAGGACGAACTTTTGTTTATGAACTACATAATAAACTTTAAACAAGCAATTTGATGCAAACACCAAAAATAAACAGCTGTTGCAGTCATGCCTAACCAAATATATACAACAAAGTTTGAAGGCTTGAGATGAACAAACTTACATTATTGGTGAAGACAGGCTCTATAAAGGCCTTGTCCATGCTGATGGGGGGGGGGGCAATTCAAGAAGTTTACCACAGAATCTTCTTCAAAAGCATTGCCTTTATTCTACATTTTGTTAAGAGTAAATATAGATGTGATAATATACGAAAAAATGGAGAATATTTAAGATAAGATGAAGAGTGATGCTACATAACCAAGTAGCTATAAATGTAAGTGCAGTGATACAGGCAAAAGGTACAGCCAAAAGCAATGCACAGCTAAACTTCTTTAGTACCAACCTTATGGTACGAGTAAATATAGATCTAATGTGTAGAAAATGAAGGGCAAAGGAAAATAAGCTGCAGAGTGATGGTACATGAACACCTACCAGCCATTATAAGTACACTGATAAAGGACAGCATGTACTTACAAGAACAATGCAGAGCTAAAAAAACATTGGCATTGGATATATTCTACACTAATGTAACCATTCATACAGATGAGATAATTTGGAGTGAACAATTGATAAAAACATTGGCATTGGATATATTCTACACTAATGTAAGCATTTGAGTGGAAAAACATGGTACGATGACAGATGGAATATGTATTGATAATGGATGGGCATGGCATCTCGACATATATGATGAGTGAACTAAGCAGATGGCGGTGCAACAAAGTAGAAGAAATGCAAGACAACATATGCAAGATGCATGCAATCAATAAAACCTTGCCAAATTAGAACAGGCACCTTGATGGGTGAACATGACAGGCCATCTGCCTTTGACTCCTCGAGGTTAGAATAGTCATTAGGATGATATTCTGAACAAGAATCAACAGGTGGGGAGTGTACGAGTTTCATTGCTTCCAGAATGGCACTCAATGCCTTGGTGCCAATTTTGTAAGTCATTGTTGTGTTCCACAATATTCTTCTGATGCGCGGATTCTGATATTCACTATAATTGCGTATGATATCTGAGAACCATGAAAACACAAATAGTTGTGAGATTATCTTTATAATGTAGATGATATTCTAATATAGGGGCGCCCCTGTAAACACTTGTGTTCTATCACTGGATTCTGATGAGAGAGCTCATGTGTGCTGTAATATGGTGCGTGCATTTATATAATCTGGCACGAGTACACAAAAAAATAGGCTCCAGAAGTAAGGATGGCTGGCAGATGATAGGTTCATAATATACTTTATAGAGAGTTTATTGCCAAACCATGATAACAAGAGCACACAACAACTAGGCAAATCATAGTGTACATAACAGGGGTACACCATAACCAGGATATATAAATCGGGAAAGTGGAACTGGCTGGAAATTACGGTGTTGTATTGCCGCTAGTAATTGAAAGCCTATCGATCACGTACAGGCCAGCTCTATCAGCTGTTAGACTGCAGATGTCCCTGCTCCCCTTCCTGACAAGGAACATACTATGCTTCCCATACAGAACACCGCACGGGCCGCCGGCCGAACCACCGGCCCCACCGCCTGTGTTCCTCCGCCACCCCCACCCCCACCCCCGCCCCCACCCGTGTCGAGTTTTCTTCGTTCGACGAGGCCCCACCACCGCCCCCCAAAACCACCTTCCCCACCCGAGCCCCTTCGATCGCACCTGCGAACTCCGGCGAGCTCTGAAAAATCGACCGACCCAATTTTGAAATTTAGTCTACTGTGATTTAAGTAGTGTGGAATATAAAAGGGGAAAACCATGAGCATTGCGAGTATGGTATTGAGCGTGCCATGGCGGATCTGAAGGTGCAAACCGGACAAAGGCAACTTCACAACCAAGATAAGAAATCAGAGTAAAGCAGTGGCGATCTATTTTCTTGCTGCGATAAATAAGTTGAGCAGATACGAAAGAGTACCGCCTTTGGTGCGGCGCCGTGTACGCATCTGCTGAGAATTTGACGGTGTTGCGGTAGCGATGGCTGTCGGCGGCGTGGAAGCAGATCTAGGAGGGTAGATGGTGGCGGCAGGGCGCGGTGGACGAGACGGTCGTAGGAGCGGCGCTGACAAGGTGGACGACAGCGGGGATGAAGCGAGAGGACGGGATGCAAGGATCCCAGTCCGAAGCCGTGGATGAGAGAGGTCGATCTCTCGTAATGGACGGCGGCGGCGGGGTATCAGCTCCGGCATGGTGGAGGAGGACGGCGGTGGATGGGGTGGTGGACGGCGGCGGACGGAGGAGGGTGGGGTGGAGAGGGTGTTTTGGCGCCCACGGAGTACGAATGGGGAAAAGGGAGGTAGAGAGGAAGGGGGAACCATGTATTCAGGGCGCGCTTGTCTCAAATGCGAGGAAATTTACAAACTTAGCCCCCGTTTCAAATTTCTACTACATCACAACAACACTAGTCGGTTGGGGATAGGACGGTAATCTCGCATACACCGAATATTTGCCGACGAGAGTTTGTTTTTGGTGCCCACCATGTATGAATATGAATCAGGGAGGGAGTCGATTTCGGCCGAGGACACACTGTGTTTTGGCACCCACCGTGTATGAATCCGGGTGAGAGGCGGTTACGTCACGTTTGGGTGAAATTACAAACCTACCCCTACCGAAACCTATAGAAATCCAGCATATAGGCTTTGCGTGGCAGGGATAGGCAGTAGTGATTTCCATCTCGCAGATTTTGGTTTCGGGCGGTTACTGCGACTTTCCCCGATTTATTCAAATTTTGCAGAGTGCACGTTTACCATGCCAACTCAATTCGAATCCCATTTGTATTCTATTTTTTTCGGGCGGGATCCATTTTCAATTGGAATTACATTCTATATACATCATTTTATATATATATACTTTCAAAAGCACAACACCATTTATACATAAATATGGTTTACAAATGGTATGATCTCAGATTCATAAGGTTGTATCCATCAATTTGGATTTTCAAATATTTGAAACCACTTTATAGTGAAATCCAATGTATGCATTCCTTGCTAACCATCTCCAATTAATGTGTGTTTCATGCGGTTTTTTTTACTTCTCAAACATGTATAATGTGTTTCACACACACAAGATATAGTGTAATCCCGTTTATACATTAATTGCATATAAACCATGCATTGTTTGTAATTGAAGAATCTATGGATCACCAATATTGATAAACTATATAACGTTACACGTGTGCCCAAATTCAAATGAATATGCATGTTTGATACACCAATTTGTGTTATGATATTATCGATGTCGTGATCTCCAGTTTAAATATTTGAATCCCCTTTAATCCAGATATTCGTCTCATATAGCTATCACTCATGCTTATACAGGACTATCTCTCTGGACCTATACGCGTTCATCATCTCTCAGGTATCTCTCGTGCTACCTGTATGTCGACAATTATCTTTTATCTTCGTAACACACTGACAATACTCTCTCCCTCGACCTTCATCACTCTATCTCTCTCTAAGTATATCTCGCTCCCTGCTATGTCTCTCTAACTATGATTCTCCATGTGGAATCTCTTTCTCTCACACAAACACAAAACTTTGTCTCCCGGGGTCTCATTTCTCTCTACTATTCCCATGTGTGCCACTCGCACACCCCTCATACAAAGATGTCTTTCGCTCCTTAGATATGAGAACCTACGACTCTTCCTCTTCAATATCTCTTTCTCACACACAAACACAAACTCTGTCTCCCAGGGTCTCATATTTCTCCATTGTTCTCTTGTATGTCGCTCACACACACCCTCTCTCCCTAGAGATATCTTGCGTTCCCTCATATGTCTCTCCAGCTATCACTCTCGTTGTGAAATATCTTTCTCTCTCACAGACACAAAACTCTGTCTCTCTGGATATCATTTCTCTCTGATATCTGTTTGTATGTGACTCACATGCACCCTCTCTCTATCTCTCTCACACCCACACACATAACCCAGCCTTCTGATCCACTATACTCCTATCTCTAACGCACACTAGCTAGCATCTTTATCTTTCTATTTATCTGTTTCTCCATCAACCTTCTTTCTCGCCCTCACTCTTGATGCCTATCACGCACACTACATATGTTTCTCTCTACATGCAGTCAAGTGCCCTCTCACACACATATATAACTTCGCCCTTTGAACCACCCGACGGTCATCTCCAACACCCAAACTAGCGGATGTCCCTCTAGCTAGCATCTCCATCTCTGTATCTATCTGTAGTTTCTCCATCAACATTTCTTTCTCGCACGGAGTCTTGCGATAACCCACACTATATATGTCTCTCCATACATATGCATTTATAGGTTGGTCTCTTTTGCACAATCGTTGCGCCTCACTCCCTCTGCTCGCCATAGATGCATGCTCCAGCCCACGCCACTATCTCTTAAAGACAAAAACACATGCTCAATTGTCGGGACTTCTTCCATGCATTCTCACATGCATACATATTGTCATACCGATCCGTCTCTCCCATGTCGTTGATCTTATGACTTATGTCCTCTTTCTTTTATCTCGATCATGCGCGCGCACACACACACATCCCACGTATACATGTATACCTCTCACACATGCATGTTCAAGGTCTCTATGTCTCAATACGTATTTAATTACCCTCAATCCTAACGCCACATCAAATCGTTCTCCTCTTTTGTGCACATAACTTCCGCTTGGATGGGTAAAACACACACTCACACTTACCAATCTCCTTCTACCTACCCCCCCCCCCCCCCCCCGCCTCTCACTCTTCCCCTATATCCCTGAAACCAATAAGAGCATCCATTAGTTTAATTCCCGCCTACATGCACCATTGATATATAGTAGTCTTCCTCGGTGTCTCTCGAACAAACACATTCTCTTGAAGTCGACTCCTCTCACGCGCACACACCTTCTCTTCCCTCTCTACGGGCATTTTCTCTCTCGCACCCCATCGTTGGTGGCCTCTGCCATACACATCACCTCTCTATGATGAAAGCCATGGACACTTAAATTACATCTGCCACAGAGGACCCCGCGACACACACACACACACACATGCACGCCCCCCCCAACACACACACACTAAGACTCCATCTCTCTCCCTCTCTCTCTCACACACACAAACTAAGACTCCATCTCTCTCTCTCTCTCTCTCACACACCCACACACACACACTAAGACTCCATCTCACACACACATGCTCTAGGCGGAGCATTTGTTCCTACCACCCTTCATCCAACCTTACCCGTATGATGAACAATCAGCTTTATTTACTTGCATAACATGGACAAATTCCACTTTACTTTAGTAGTCAGCAAACATATCATCTGTACCCTTATAAAAAAATGAGTTGGTGGTCATGGTGTGCCTGCCATCTTGTAATACAGACCATATGATCTATATTTGAGGATAGAAAGCAAACTATGATAATTTTACAAAAGATACCTGCACCTCTCTCCACATCATTATCTCCCGCAACCTCATTGTGCAGCAATTAAAAAAGGAATAAGTCTCTGGAACAATCTAGCATGCATGGTGGCCGCTGCCGCCTGCCGGCGCTGTCCATCCCCATGCCTCCGCCCATTCCGACTACCAGTCACCACCACGCTCCACTCCTCCTCGCCTTATCTCCGATCTTTCATTTTTTCGATGACATTCTCGAGATACCAGTTTTCCGATAAAATTCTCGAGATATCATTAGTTTTTACACATGGGATTACTCCTGCATGGGTCAATCACAACAGGTGTTCTGTAAAAAAATGCATATTGATGTTCCGTGCAATGCACGAGAATCTTGCTCGTAATTATATAACGCAAATCATGAGCAGGAAGTGACATTTTTTTGACACAACCACGTTAACATGGCCACGTAAATCACTAGCTAAAGTAAATACCATTATACTTATATCCCGATGCAAAAGGTTGAGTACATGTGCGAAGAGTAGAGTCGCACACATGCACTCTGTCTCTCAGAATATCTCTCACACACACACCAGTTACGTGACGCCCACTTAAGCAGACACGTATGTTACAATTTGTGCACCCACGGGTACATGTGATGCTGCGCATTTATTTAGGCCAGAAGGCGAACCCAAACAGTAGCTGCATTCATTCCCCTCCCGCTGCCTCTTCTCTGGTCGCCGTCGCCCGGTAGCCATGGGCCGGCCGAAGGTAACAACATACGCCATACTCCTGCCGGAGCGACGCTTTAATATGGAAATTTTAGTGCCATGCATGCATCTTTTTGTGCTAGCACTCCTATATAAGGGTTGACCGGTCGCTTCCCGCGGACGTGCGCAGGCGGTGGAAGAGGAAGGAGAAGGGAAGTGGGCTGTGGAGTAACGTTTTTTACCACAATTTCCTAGGAAACTGAGTGCAATAATTGAGTAGTTTTGCAAACTACCAGTACTACACCTGAAACGGTTCAAAACCTATACTCCCTTGCCAGCGCGCGCTTCCCGCGTGAAACGGTCAGTGTCGCCCTGGAGCGTCAGTGCCGCATTAATGCCCGGCCAGAGCGGAGGCGACCTCTCACTGGCGCCGGCTTTGAAGGGGTGCGACGACCGAGAGAGCGCCGCTTCCCGGTGCACGCGACTGCTCTGCGTCGAGACTGGCCATAGGCCCTGTTTGGATCCATGGGTTAGAGTTAGTTTGAGCTAGTTGGGGCTCAAATAGCCCTAAACTATCTAAGCATGAGGGTTTAAATTGGAGCAAGTTGGACCGAACCCACCAAAAAAACTATCCCACCCATGAGGGTTTAAACTGGAGATAGTTCTCATTGGGACCACTGAAAAATCACTTTTCTCTCTCCATGAAGTGCATTTATTGTCAATCTAACCCTGTCACCCAAACACCTCTTTGGCTACAGTTAGTTCAGGGTTAGTCATGAGTTAGTCTAACCTCTAGCTAAGTTGAGTATCAAACATGAGCAGCATAGGACATGCAAGTTGCTCAAAGCATACAGGCAAATTCGTACATGAAAGGATTTTTTTTCTTTTTGAAAACGGAACGTGAAAGGACTTTTTTTAGAATGCTCTTGGCATGTCACTAACATGTGATAGTTAACCGACCTCAATAGATGGCAGAAACGCCAGCCCGCCGCACTTTGATAGACACGAGGAGGGAGAAGCGATACAGACTGCTGGATTACTAGAGATAGGTGTCGCACGGAAGCCAAGAAATATGGTGATAGCGTCGGTTAGCCATGTACTAGTATGATGTAACAACACTTGGCTGCCGTGTTTCGTACTCTTCCAGTCCACTGTGGAGATGATTGGTCAATTTTATATCGCTGAATAATATTAAATATTATGAGTGCAGCCACTCCACCACGAGGTCCCTTGCTCCTTCTCGGTCATCCGGAATCTATGTACTTCCACTCTATTTTTTTACGTGAGCTTTGTTCATCCTTTTGCCAACACGCGAGACATCTAGCATCAAGGTGAACGTGTTATGCAAGGATCGTTCCATCTATATGAAGAACACGTGGGACTGGAACTACGAGACGAACATGTACCCAGGAGTGGACGTACGAACCTGAGTAATGTAGCGCAGTAAGTGAAGTAGAAAGGCACAAATCGTATGAACATGCGTGGCATATAGGGTGTGTTTGGTTGCGTTCTTGTCTCAGCATAGTTGTTCCCTCTTCAGGCATGCTCAACTCAACACCCCTCTTCATGGATGCTCTCTTCATGCATGCTTCTAGTGTATTTGTGCTAAACTAGTGTGGACTCATGCACCCTCCATACACTCTACCAAACACCTAAAAGTAGGTCGAGAAGGGAACTCTTGGGTGACATTTGTCTCTTACTACGTACTACCACTAAATGTTGTATGTGCAATGCACGGTGATGTTATGGAGTACGTGCCTAAGTACTCTACTACTACTATATTAGTTGGAGGCACATATTAACTTTTATATTTGTTTACGTGTATGCCCCGAGACCTTCCAACTAGACGTGTCTTTGTCTCCATTTTTTTGCGGAAAACTTGTCTTTGTCTCCAGGTCGCACTTTGTATCGTTCATACCACTAAGTACTACTACGTGTGGTCTCCGACCCAGAAGTGGAAGAAGTGGAGACGCTCTACCACGCTGTTTTTTTACGCTGGGCTCTACCACGCTGTTCATGTCCCACTCCTTTCGCTGACGTGTGGGACATCCAGCACGTGCTGTGTTTGGAACCCTTCGTCGTAAGAGTTGAAACGCTAGCATTCATCAGAAATAAAAATTAATTATAAATCGGCAGTGATACTATTTTTTTGCGCCAATCAGCAGTGATACTATACCTCGATATCGGAAAGAATACTATTCCGTTCGCCAACATGTGGGACGTCGACCATCCTGGTCCACTTGCCATGCACGCAGAACTCCAAGGGAGTCACCCAAGTCGTCGCACCGCAGTAACAATGACTAATGAGCCGTCAAATCACAGGCCCACTTCCCACTTTGAAGTTGCTTGGACGAAGGAACCATCATGACTTCGTTGAATTCCGCTTCTTGAAGAAAACTACTGTACCAGCAGTACTACTAGCTACAGTAGTTACTACAACAGAGGCCTTCTTTCGTTCATAGGATAGGAATATGAAAATCATAGGAAGTGAGATGACATGCATCTCAATTACTATAGAGAAAGAGATGCCATTTGATGCTTAGGATAGGAATTTTTCCATTTAGTCTAGGCTAATGTACTGGCAATTTGCTCTAAGAACTACAGTAGTAACTAGTAGTACTGGTACATGCTCGTACTCAGACACACACACACACACACACACACACTAACTACTAGTACTACTACTTCTCACATGCTGGCCAGACGCCGTCGTTCTCCTTCCCAGCTTTGTCGGCGACACCCCACCATGCTTGGAACTCCGCCGACCTCTCCGGAGCAGCGCGTGCGTCCTTTTCTTTCTTGCGGCGGCGGGCCTCTCTTTTCTTGAGTGCTTTCTGACTTTTCCGCTCCCTTTGTGCGGCTTTGGCCGCCTCTTGCTCTACCGCCCATTCGGCCTTGGCATCTTCAAATTCCTCCCACATAGTTGTGAGGTCGCGAGCGGTGATGAACTTGGCACGGTGGGATGCCATCGCTTCCCTACCATTTTGTGTGCGGTCATGGGCGGCGAGGAACTCGGCGCGGCGGGATGCCATCGCTGCCTTACCGGTTAGTGTGCGGTGCGGTGGCATGAACGACGCTTGGTGAGAGCTCTGGGGTGGAGTAGCCGGACAACCGTACAGTGCATTGGTTTGCCAACAGCTCAAGGACAGAAGACGAAGTAAATTTGGATTCCCCTTCAATCCTGGTCATTTATTACCGAGTAAAATGCATTGGCGGTCATCGAACTTGTCTTGGTAGCTCACTTTGATCATTGTATATGAGATATGGTGATTATACGGTCACTGGCTCAGCGTATAGCTCCGTATTTGTCTGGTTGACCAGTCAAACAGTCCGCATGTGCCTCATCAGCTCGTGTTCTTTATCTATCTACGCAGGCCTACCTGTCAATGGAGAAACAAATACTGTAAAAACCAAAATTATGCTAGAGTCCGGACCGCTTCCGGAGCCCACTCTCACCGCCCTGGCCCCTCAAGACGCCAGCTGCCCGCCGCATGCATGCATAGCAAGTAGTACTCCTTATGTGCAGGAGAGAGAGGCATTGACAAAGTCAAGGAGTGGGCTCTGCAAGAGCCCGTCTCTACATGTGCTCCTAGGTATAAAAATAATAATTCTAAAAAAGGCATAAAAAACAATTGTGTCTTAAAAAAAGAAAGGTAAAAAACATTTGAGAGGAAATAGATAGAGAGAAAGTGGGAAAAAGCTGTAACCTGGGCATTACATGAGGAAGGAGGGAGTGGTGCACATGCCAAGTTCACTGGGCTGCCGTGTTTCACACTCCTCCGTCGTAACAGTGGAGACAATAGCTTTCATCAAAAATAAACAATGAATACTCGTTGCTCGTCCTCTATATCAGAAAGAATACTTTCATTCACCGACATGTGGGACGTCGACCATCCTGGTCCACCTGCCATGCACAAAATTATCCTGGTCTACCCCGGTCGTATCACAGGCCCAACCTTTCCCACTGTAAGTTGTTCGGACAAAGGAACCATCATGACTTCGTTGAATTCCGCTTCTTCAAGAAAACTTACTGTACCCGCAATACTACTACCACACGCGAAGACTGGACGGCACTGTACCACGTCATATCACTGAAACCCACTAGGCCAAACTAGCCTGCCTAGGTCATCTATTTTGGAACGGAGGGAGTACGTCTCTGCACTGCTATGATTTTGTGTTGCACGTCATATCACTGAAACCCACTAGGCCAAACTAGCCCGCCTAGGTCATCGATCGCTAAGCCTACAATTTTAGGAGCTAGGGCTATTGGTCGATCGACGAGGGATAAGTATAAGCGTACCATGAGGTCATCAGCCCCAAGGTTTCTCTTCGGTGAGTGTTTTGCAAGTACTATAGCTCGCACAGTAGCTAGCCTACTAACACCAAGAATCATCAAACAAGCCCTACTGATATGATAAACAGTTCAAACTTACATCTAATCATGCCATATATTACATCAAAAGCTGGTGAGGATACATCTGTTTCCATAACTTGGAGAGGGTTCGCATGATTCACTATCAAACAAAATTAGCAAGATCCGCCCACACAAGACAGTGCACTAGCCCTAAGATGGTTTGATAACACGCATCGTTCTGGTAATTAAACACAGGGCAATGCAAACTACCCTAAAGGATTAGCGCGACCAACTATTTCTTGTCATCGATCTCTCGGGCAATTACCACAGCACAGACAGCGGCATGGGAATCGATTTCTGGGGCGATGTCCGCAGGACTGACTGCGACATCGGAATCGATCTCTGGGGCGATGTCCACGGGATGGACAGCGGCATCGGAATCGATATCCGGGGCGATGCCAATAGGACGGGCCACGACATCGGAATCATCAAGGACGTCCACCGGCACCTGCACAACCCTAACATATTAGCAAGCACATTTCAAATAATCAAAAATCATAACTATGGTAATAAGCCATTATTTTTTACCTTGTGCAGCTCACCGAGGGATCTCATCCCTCCGGGGGCCATCTCCTCATCCTCGATGGGGGCCATCACCTTGCCAGGGGAATACTGCTTCTCAACGGCGACTATCTCCTCAAACTCGGTCTTGAGCCTCACATAGGTGGCAATCAAAGTTCCTGGAATAGGCACGGTGGGGCCATTGCTGTTCTTCCAACTTTCTTTGAGGAGTTCGTCCGCCAACGTCCTCAACTCTTGGGCCAGTGCTTGTTTCTTGGAGTTCTTCGTCTCCATGGGTTGGCCCGCCAACATGGTCAACTCGTTGGTCGGTGCTTGCTTCCTGGAGATCGCTGTCTCCAGTGGGTTGTCCGCCGGCAACTCTTTGCCTTGTGCTCCAGGATCCATCAATGAACTGACAGACAAAAAGCAATCGAAAGGAAACCACAATCGCAATGAAAACGGGAAAAGAATAGGATGTGAGAATCGGTCGGTGCTTCGCAAAAAGAAGATTCTTGGAATGAAAATATAGCAGCATAAATGATTCGCCCACCTTTCCTTCGTTGGTACAGAAGAAAAATGGTAGAAGTGAGTAGCCTGGAGTGAGGTTTTCTTCAAGAAAGGGAAGAAAGGGCTTGAACGAGCGTTCCAGTGAAATGATGGTTGCTTCATCCAGTCCAACTTGGAGGCCACCTTACCACTGCTGGTAAAGGTGTGCGTTTTGTGATATGACGGGTCATGAAGGCCACACCGGAGTGACAGGTGAGTCTCGACTGTAGCACCTCGCTATGATTTGGTGGATGGCAAGCGGGCCCGGATGCTTTGAAATGTCCCGCATGTAGATAGAGCGGCTAGTCATATACTCCCTCCTTTCCGGTTTATAGGGCTCAATTCAAAAATTTCACCAACCAAGGTAGATGGTGAGTGGTGGAATCCTTTTTGTAATTTTCAAAAGCACCCAATTAATGCTCGTGTTTTCTTCAAAAATGTATGTTTACCAATGTATTAATTGCAATGCATGCATGCATAAAGTACATGCATTGGTCAATTTTCTCTTAATACCTGCATGCAATTATTTAATGCACATTGGAATCTGAACTTGTGATGGGGAACAACCAAATTGAGCCTTATAAAATAAAAAAACTAAGATTTTAAGATAAGCCCTATAACCGGAAAGGAGGGAGTAGGAGTGCTCAATATTGTGCACCGCGACCAAGGCGGAGAGGAAAACGAGAGAACTACGTAATTAATGCATGAGTTTAATTAGGGTAGTTTTGTAAAGTACGAGATACATTTCTGCAATCGCAAAATTCATTGGTTCATGAGATTTGAGATTTGAGCCCTATAAACCGGAAGGGAGGGAGTACTGCACACGGTGTAGTCTAGTCACTTGTTGAAATCTCTAGAAAGGCAAATACTCCTTTCTGGTTTACAGGGCTATACTACTCCCTCCGTCTAGGTGTGTAAGTCATCTTATGAAAACCAAATACATAGTCCCAAAACACTTAGGCGCGGTGCATTAACTTCTACCTTGTTTCTTGTTTCTTGACATATAAACCAATAAGAGATGAGAGGTGTGCATGCTTTTAATGACTTGTAATGGCTAGTTCATTGCATGCAATGCTATTAATTAGCAAATAAACATTGGTGACCCCAGGAGGAAAAGGTGCTAAGCGTGTGGACCTATGTAGAATGAGTATCAACCAATGGATAATGGAGTTTAATTGTTAAACAATAGCAATTTTATCTCATGCAAGAGCCTGGCTAGTACTCCAAGGAACCGCACCACGCGAGCGTTCGCAACTGCCACGTTCGGGTTGCGCTTGGCTCTTCGCCTCTTCAAGAAGATGAACAATGATGTTACTCCTACTTCTACAGTATCGAATCCACTGCTGCATGTTTGTCCACCTCGTGCGGGAGGGATAGCGTGTAGAGAAAGCTTCTACTTACTGCTCCTGCCTTTGCGTCTATGACAGGTGGGCCCAACAGGTGGTTGGCCCTCCTGTCATGCAGCCAAAGGCAGGTGCAGTTAAGGCACCGGAGCTCAGTCCACGAGTGAGAGGGCGTTGTAGTAATCAAATATCTCGGTCTTGTACGAGTTGATGAAGATAGGGGTTGCTTGCTTGCTAGGATTGCTTGCTAGGGTTGCTCACTACGTATATATAGGCCAGAGCCTCCGCGCTTGCTTGCTAGGGTTGCTCTATTCACACACTCTCATCCTCTCTAGATCTAAACAAGATAGGGGTAGTAACACTGTCTTTCTCCCTTCAAAAAACACTGGCTTTCTATCCTCACCGCTGGTTACAGATCCGGACGTATCCCCCTCCGCCGGTGAAGGGGAGGAGGGGCAGCGTTTAGGCCATCGTCGACAGCGAGGGAGGAGACCCAGTGCCGGTCGCACCATTATCTCTGGCCGAGCGCCGGCGCAGGAGGTCCTCTGATCCCTTCGTCGTTGCCTGTGGGCGGATCCAGCCTCCCGCCGCCCACCTATCCACATCCCGACGACCTTCAGGTATATCTTCGTGCGAAACCGCCCTAGCTCTACTTCCCCAGCTCGCTATGTCGCTGCATGTGCATCATTTTCTACCTCTCAGCCCCTCCCGATCGAATGGTCCAACGTCACATTTTTTTCTTCTATTGTTAGAGGTAAAGCTACTTCATGGAGTCGAATCTTGTACTACTTGGTTCAAATAAGAAATAAAGTGGTGGTGGGGGAATTTAGTATGTACATTGGACTTGGTACAAACAGGAAGGAAAGGGGGTGAAAGTAGTACAGACTGGTCATCCAACCGGTCTCTTGGTCGAAATGGGAAATACAGGGGTAACGCTGTACACAGTGGTATGACCAGGACTAGATTTGTTATCCACACATAGGAGTAGGTGGCTAGAGTGAACAAAAATGGGACCAACCCAGATATGTTTCTTGGATGTTTGTTTCTCGGGGCAACAAACTATGAATCACCACTTTATGCCCCTGTTTACGTACATAGTGCTGGACTACTGGTGCACCCACTGTCCCATGCCCTTATAACAAATATTTAGGCTCCGTTCTGAATAAAGGGGCAGAAAACATAGGTCTTGATGAAAATAGAGGAATAGGAAAGGAATGTAGGTATAAAACTATGGAACAGCGAACCAGAGGAAACTCTCAAGAGAATGTGTTCGGATGGACTATGAAATGTATAGATTTGTTTTTTAGAGTAGCATGCTTGGCAGTATGAGATGCCATTTGTTTATTCAACTGCACAGTGACTACTCTTGTCCTCACCTCACGTACCACACATAGGTTGATTTTTTTATTCTGGCAACACAGCACAACAACCTGTCTAACGCATGGCAGCGAGCGCCTGCCTCGGGCTTCCGCCCAAAAAATGAGCAGCGCATGGATGTTTCTAATCCTATGGAATCAGTACTACCAGACTAGCTTTCCTATGAAACACTATTCACCTTTCCCGTGTTCCGAACGGTTGGAAGGGAAAGAATACCGAAGGAATATGTTCCTACGAAAATCCTGCACCAAACCTGTGAACCGAACGCAGCCTTAGCTGTTCTTAATCTAATGTCCCTGGTAAAAATGAAGCCATGCCACTGTTATAAGCCATGACAAGTTTAGCCAAATGTTTTTGCCTGTAATTGTTTGAGACTTTGACTATTTCCTCTGTGCCTTTTTGTGCAAACAGGGATATCTAATTCACCTGGTTGCTGTTGTGACCTTTTGGTGCACGGCACAAAACTCTTCTTAAAAGAAGTGACTTTTGTGCTGTTTAACTGGAATGTCAGAATGGAATAGTTGGTTCATTTTGGTGGAACTGCACAAAGGGAGATCTGTGTTCCAATCCTCATCATCCATATTGGCGCCATAACCTTCCTTTAGGTAAGAATGATATTTAATGCATGTGTTCATCTCTATTTTCCGACTGCCATGAGAAAATAATGTTGTTTTTTACTAGTACACTTGTACTCCCTCACTGACAAAACCAATTCTGAATTAGAAGGCCAATCATGTACTTGGTTTCACCAACTGGTGAGGAGAAAGAGAAACAAAGCATGAAGAGGAAGAAGAAGAAGAATAAACAGTGCCAAGGCGATCTTGCTAAAGCCAGAGGCCTGAAGTCGAGGCCATTCAAGGGCTCCGGCAACGACTACCTTACATGTGAGACGATCCTCCAGGGAGCCCTTCCACTTCTCTATCTCACTTAATTAATTAGTAGTACTTAAGTACCACTAATTTATTACTGCCTAATTTTCCTGTTGGAGTTAAACAAATCTTTAGTAGGACCCTATGCTGAATCATGTACGTGTGTATGTTTGTCTATGGAGGTGAATCATGTGGTGGAGCAGGGAGGGAATATTATTAGTGTCATGACATAATAGTGCTATTGTTTTGCATGTCAATTTATTGCCATTGGTTCAATGAGGCAATGTTTTGCGTATTGTCCATCATGAATTTGATGCTACTGGTTGAGTAATATGCTAATGTCTTCCTATCCTTTCTCACTAAGCTAATGAAGGTTTCACCTTGTTCCTACTTGTGCAAACAGGGATCATGTTGTGCCAATCATACATTAAATGGAACTACACAAGACAATACAATGAACTGTATCCCAGCCAGTGCTTTAACTCTGCTGGAAGTTCTTGATAATCTTTCGATGTAATCTCAGCACTGGTAAACAAGAGTGATTTCAACCATACATTTGAAGTGCACAAAAATATATACTATTGTGTGATTCCAGTGAGTGCTTTATCATCTCTTATGGGACTACATGAATAAGATTTTTTTTCTAAGGTTGGTACGGGCCTAAGGCCTTCATCCATATTAGTTTGCTGTCATCTCTATTTGTATCGTGCTACTGTCATGAGAAACTCCTTTATCTTTGCACATTAAAGTTTTGCAACCTATGATAAATGGCAATGCTTTGAGTGTTGAATTGAGCTAATTGGCACTGATTAAATAAACTAATACCTCTCTTTAAGCAAGACTACTATGTTGCTAACTTTACCCATTAAGATAATGAGGGTGCTTCTATTTGTTAGTGTATGTTTCATAAACTAGTCCCACTACTACAGTAATCTCACTCTCTCAATATATGTGCCAACAGGGATGCTCGATTTTGGTGGAACTGCACAAAAACTTTGGGTGCTTCATTGCCTCGACAGCTTCCGTCCTTTCCTATCAGTCGCTAAACTCCGCATGCTTTCTTCCTTTGCTGTCAGTCGCTTGGCTTATCTCGGCTTCCAGTCAAAGAAAATAGTAATTGATATGCTACCTCACACAGATTGGTACTGGTCTTTATCCTGATTATTGTGCCTGTCATATGTATTGGTAATTTGGTATTGTGCTACAGTTTGCCAATTTCATAAAGGAGTAATTTGGAGCCTGAACTCGTATGCAAATCATTACATCGGGTGATTTTAGTAGAACTGCACAAAATGATCAGATGTTGACAAGAAGTGCCTATATTCATTCGAGTATCAACCGGCGTCAACCAATTGTCAAACTCCAAGTGTTAGGAGAGTGAATGCCAAAAATATTGCTTGGTGCATAGCCCATAAAAACGCAGTCCAGTCTTTGGTACCAACTTGTGCCTTTTGGTTATCGGCACATATGATAGAGAACTATATGGCATGGAGTCTAAAGATTCTAGACAAGTTGGTTGACGCTTATATTCATCTGGCACTTAATCAGTCTGGACGTCAAGGATGCTCCATTTCAGTTGAACTGCACAAAAAATTAGGGTGGTTCATTTTCTCAACCGCCTCCTTTCTCGTCTGCAATGTAGAATTTTGGCGAGATACAGGACCAAGATAAGCCAGTAAACTGGTTGGATGAAAGTAGTGGCCAAGTTGCTCAAACCTCCCTCGGCACGAGGCTTCTATTTGAGGATAAACCTAAAAGCCAAGTTCAGATTTTCTGTGCTGCCTCTTATGTACTCGAAAGTTTACTCGTACAAGAACTAATTTTAGTAAGAAGTACCTCCGATTGAACACCATTTACCAGTCCGTACCCTAGGTAATTAAAGTTCGTCCATGGATCATATTGGTTGTGATCTCAATCATTTGGATGCATAAACATACTAAACATGTGTATATCTGAATCTTTTTGTAAATTATTATGAATATTGTCGTGTGATCTATCAATCATTTGGATGCATAGATATGCTGAGCTTGTGTATATATGAATCTTTTTAGTTGTTGATTGTGAATGTTGGCTATGGATATGAACGTGTCCTGTGAACTTGAGTTTGATATGAATGTTTACCTTTTCTATTGTATTTGTGTGTGAACTTGTTAGTATGCCTACTGTGGGGTATAAAACGCAGGTCTCTTATAAAAGTAATGCCGTGTCCAATTTATGATTTCCCTTCTAACCACATTATATATATATTTATATTATTACTATTATCGTATATTTTATAGAGACTTATATATACATTATAAAAACATCCCAACTTATAAAAGTAAATTTTTAACGGAAGTTGGCAAGGAAAATCCTGGTTGTTTTTGACTCACAGGCAAGGAAAATCCTGGTTGTTTTTGACTCACACGCAAGGAAAATCCTGGTGATTGCGATGATTTTAAGGACCAATTTAATAATAACGCGATCATTTTTATTTTGAGCAATAACTCGCTAATTTCTTAATTATATATATATATAATGTGCCTCTCCAGTTTATTCTCTGATATTAATTGCTCCTTCTAACATAACATTATACGTATATATAACGAGCCCACCTAATACATGTATTTCAAGGAAGTGCAAATGGGCTGGGATTTCTTAGAAAATATAAATGGGCCTGATTGACGCGAAATTATTTGTTCACCTAGCCCAGCAAATGGACTGTACATTCTAGGAAACATGGGTTAAATATATGCCACATTTTTGCAGGCTGACATGTGGGCTAATAGGTCAAAGCCTATGCAGGGCGTTGTCAACTTGGTAACAAATGATTGTGTCATCCATAGCCATTGGATTTATATCCAACGGCCGGCATGCACCTTCAATCTATCGTCTTCTTCCTCGAGCGTCGCCGGGACCGCCTGGTCCGGCCTCCGGTGGCTAGCGGCTCTGCTTAGCACGCATCGCTGTGAAGCGCTACCCCACCGCCGGCCAGGCTATCCCTCCACCCCTCGACACCTCCTGTTATTCTCCACAGACTACAGCCCCACGCCGCAACAGAACCAGTTATAACCCTTCTCCTCCTCTCAATCTACGACTCCACTGCCGCGTTTTCCCATCTCCGAGTCGTTCCCGTCTGGGGCCTCGCCGTCGTCCACCGCCTCGCTGCGTTCGGTGCGGCCTGGTCAACAAACGAGAGTCATCAGAAGAGGACTTTACGTGGAGAGCCTGACGGCTAGGACCCACGAGGTCCATGGTCGCACGCAAGGAAAGTTCCTCCTTATTAAGCTGGAAAAAAATGTTTCCTCCACCTGACAGCTAGGACCCACCGGCTGTATCTTCGCACGGAAGGAAGTGCCTCCTTGTTTTGCGAAAAAAATTATTCATCCCGTTGACAGCTGGGACCCGTCAGATTTGGTGACTGACTTGTGGGCCTACTAAGCGGACGTGTACAATCAGTAGTATATTTCGTCTGTTTGCTGCTGCTGTTGTTTTCAATGTACAATCAGTAGTATATTTCATCTGTTGGTTGAATAAATGTGTTGTTAGAATGACAAACACAATGTTTTGGAAGTCGTTGCACGGTTCGATCCTTTAGTGCCCCGTACCGTACGTAGCGCATACTATTTATCATACGGAACACTTTTTTTTTGAAACTCGAAACACATTTTCCACTTGTTGATAACATGCAGCCCACTGATGAAGGCCCAATAGAGAAGCCCATAATTAACTGGAAGGGAGGCTCTCACATGAATCCGGCCCAGGTACATGCTCATGGTCCCCTAAACATAAATAAGTAAATAAATAAATAAATAAATAAAGCTAAATGCTCATGCACCAGTTCTTTGGGAAAATAGCGACCCAGTATTTCTTTTTGAAGAATACCCAAGCTAGGCCTATTTGTTTTCTCCGAATTACTGGGTTGTAAATCTTTCGAGACGATGAGGGATGCATTCCGGCCTGGCTTAAGAGTATGGTCAATGTCTATTAAAAGTAATATCAAAAGGGGTTGAAAATTCTAAAAAATTTATAGCAAAAGGGATATAAGTTTCTTTTTTTGTTTTTGTTCTTCACTGATATCTTATACGTATTTCATTGGATTTAACATGACATAGTAATAATTTATTTTAAAATTTGTTTTACTATGGCTATTAATTTTTGGATTAAGAATATTTCGTTCCCCAGCAAAAATTTGCGAATTTTCAAAATTTCCCACATATTTAGTTAATTTTTTAACCCTGGTACTGACCAGAAAATGGCCAGCAATTCTAAAAATGGAAAACGGGCTGCAATAAATTCCATATGAATTAAAAACTGAGTAAAAAAGTATAAAAATAATAGCAAATGGGTTGTACACGCCACGGATTTCGAGGCTGACTTGTTTATGAAAGGCTTTGTAAGTGAACACACGATTCTAGCAGTAGTTAGTGTTGGATGTCCATCCAACGGCCGGCGTGCTTCTTTAATCTCTGATCTTCCTGCTCCAGCTACTTAAACTAGCGCCGGCGGGACTGCGTACTCCCTCCTCTTGTGGCCCGCTATGATGCCGCGCAGGCTTCCCCGGCCCACCCTACTCCCTGCGCTGGCCTGGCCGCACACAATCAACTGCCTCCTTATTACGCGAAAAAAATGATTCCTCCCACTGACATCTGAGCGCACCGGTTGGGAGGCTAACCTATGGGCCTACTAAGTTGATGCGTACGCAGGGCTTGTCAACTTAGTCAACAAACGATTCTAGCAGCAGTAACCATTGGATTTGAATCGAACGGTCCTGCTGCTTCTTCAATCGCTGCTCTTCTTGCACCAGCCGCCCAAACCAGCACCGGGGAGACCGCCTCCTCCTGCCTCCAGTGGCCGGTTGTGCTGCCGATGAGGCCTCATCGCCCCATACTACTCCCACCGCTAGACAGGCCCTGCGGCGACGGCAGCCTCACACCGCAGTCGAACCAGTGAACCCTCGTACTCCTCTCCGCATGGGCATCCACTGCCGCGTCTTCCCCGGCTCCACGTCGTCCCCTTCCTAGGCCTCGCCGTCGTCCACCGCCTTGGTGCTCTCGGCGCAGCATGGTTAACGTGGTCAACGACATTCCATCAGAAGAGTACTATACGTGGAGAGGCTGATAGCTTGGTCCACGGCCACAGCCCAGTTTTTTTGTGATTTGCCAAGTAAGTCGCTTTGTCAGGCCTGTTGGGCTGCAAATCTTTCAAGACGAGGAGGAGAGCTTTCATTCGGCTGGCCGAGAAAATGGCCCATCAGTAATGAGAAATGGGCTATACATTTTTAAAACACATCAAACCGGCAATTAGTTTCAAATATCTTTTTTTCATTTCGAGATTTGAAATTACATTAATTTTTATGCGTGGAGAATTTGCTGGATTTTATATTGATATACATTTATTTTTAAAATCAGTTTGAATGTGAGTCGAAATTTCGGGATTAAAAACAGTTCGGACCGCATCGAAATATGCAAAATTTTGTATAATTTTTTAACCGTGGCCACAATATGGGCTGTAATGCTAACAAAAAGAATATGGGCTCCAAAAATAACCTTAATAATTAGCAAATGGGTTTTAAATTATTAGAAATAATGGCAGATGGGCTGTATGCTGTTTCCCACAGATTTGAGGCTTTCCTATAAAAAGGTTGACACACAAGCAGTGATTGTTGGATGGCCATCCAACGGCCGTCGTGCTTCTTCAATCTCTCCTCTTCCTGCTCCAGCCGCTCAAATATGCGCCGGCGGGACTGCCTGCTCCCTCCTCCCCACGGCCGGCTCTGCTGCCGTGCAGGCCTCACCGCCCCACTGTACTCCCATCGATGGCCTAGCCATCCCTCTACTCACCCGCACCTGCTGTTATTCTCAAGCGACGGCAGACGAATCAGTAAACCCTTGTACAGTCGTTCTCCCCTCTGCGTGGGAAACAACTGCCGAGTCTTCACTGCCCCCGTGTCGTTCCCTTCCTAGGCCTCGTCGTCGTCCACGGCCCTGGTGCTCTCGGCGCGGCCTGGTCAACGTGGTCAACGACCGACATGCATCTGAAGTGGACTTTAGGTGGAGAGGCCGACAGCTGGGTCCACGGCCGCACGCAAGGAAATGCCTCCTTATTACGCGCAAAATAATGATTCCTCCACCTGACATCTGGGACCCACCGAAAGGGCCTCTGTATTTCGCGAAAAAAACGTTACCGCCGCTGACAGCTCGGACCCACCAGCTATATCTTCGCACGCAAGAAAGTGCCTCCTTATTACGCACAAAAAAATGAATACTCCCCCTGTTAGCTGGGACCCAGTATAGTGGCAGGCTGACTTGTGCACCTACTAAGTTGACGGGGACGGAGGGCTTTGTCAACTTAGTCAATATGCATGATTCTAGCTCCAGTGACCGTACGATGTCCATCCAACGGTCGCCGTGCTTTTTCAACCTCTGGTCTTCTTGCTCCAGCCGCCCAAACCAGCGCCGGTCGTGCCTCGTGCTCCTGCCTCCCATGGCCGGCTGTGATGCGGCGGAGGCCTCACCACTCCCTACTACTCCCACCGCTGGCCAGGCCATCCCTCTACTCACCCACACCCTTGTTACTCTGCGGCGACGACAGCCTCACACCGCAGCGAACCAGTGCCCTCGTACTCCTCTACGCGTGGGCATCCACTGCCGCGTCTTCCCCGGCTCCGCGTCATCCCCTTCCTAGGCCTCGCCGTCATCCACCGCCCTGGTGCTCTTGGCGCGGTGTGGTCAATGTGGTCAAGGAACGGCTTCCATCGGACGTGGACTGTACGTGGAGAGGCTGACAGCTGGGTCCACGGCCGCAGCAAGGAAGTGCCTCCTTATTACGTCCAAAATAATTATTCCTCCACCTGACAGCGGGGACCCACCGGACGGGCCACCGTATTTCGCCCCCCTGACTCCTGGGACCCACCAGCTACATCTTCGCAAGCAAGGAAGTGCCTAACAGTCAGGACCCACCTGGTCGAAGCGTACGTAGCGTTGACATTCTGGTCGCGAACGTGTACGTACATACTGGTTGATGTAGAGGCACGCACGGGTCATAGTAGAGGCGCGCACGTAGCATGTACACGTACGTACAGCGGCCAGGGTGCAAGAAAGAAAATACGGCCACATATGTGTACATACAGGCGGGGTCTCGAACGCCTACTCGCGCATACGTACGGTGAGGGCTCGTGTACATGGCTGGGTCGGAACGGAGAAACAGCGTCGTCATTGTGTTCATGGGTCGGAACGGAATGCGTGGTCGTGTTCATCGGGAGGGCTTGGACGGAAGAGGCGATGGAAACAAGGCCTGGCGTACCACACAACGGAGGAAACGGACCTCCTACGGTCGAAACAGGGGTCCTGTTGATCGGGAGGGGTGTGGCGTACCGCAAAACGGAGGAAACGGACCTCCTACGGTCGAAACGGGGGTCCTGTTGATCGGGAGGGGTGTGGGTACCGCAAAACGGAGGAAAAGGACCTCCTACGGTTGAAACGGGGGTCCTGTTGATCGGGAGGGGTGTGGCGTACCGCAAAACGGAGGAAACGGACTTGTGTTGGAGCGCTACGGTCGAAACGGGGGTCCTGTTCATCGGAAGGGGTCTGGCGTACCGCAAAATGGGACTCCACGGGATACTGTTCATCTCCACCGTCGACCCCCTACAGCCTCCACGAGCTACTGTTCATCCACCGCCGACCTCCTCTAGCCTCCACGGGCTCCTGTTCATCCAGCCTCCACTGCGCGCTACTCCACCGGCTACTGTTCAACCACCCCTCCACCATCTACTGTTCATCCAGCCCTCCACACCACGTGGTCCTGTTCAACCACCCCTCCACGGGCACCCCTCCACCGTCTACTGTTCATCCTGCCCTCCACACCACGGGGTCCTGTTCATCCACCCCTCCACGGGCACCCCTCCACCGTCTACTGTTCATCCAGCCCTCTCCACACCATGGGATCCTGTTCATCCAGAGGCAACGCCACCGCTCACTGTTCATCCAACCCCCCCCCCCCCCCCGCAACGCTCACTGTTCATCCCATCGATCGGCTTCAGTTAGCAGCAGTAGCCGAGGAATCGCTCGATCGGGTTCAGTTAATCGCCATCGATCGATCGCTCGGGTTCAGTAACGCGTAGCCTGCAGTGCAATCGCTCGGGTTCAGTTAGAGCCCAACGCCTTGCTCGGGTTCAGTTAGAGCCAACGCCTCGCACACATACGCGTACGTGTACGAGAGAAACGCGCATCGCTCAGCCCCCGACCTCCCACCGTAACCGGGAACTCCCCTAAATTTTCCTCCCCCTCGCTTCTACCATGGTTTTTTTCATCATGGATGGCCCAAAGAATGTCATGCAGCTACGTCTCCGGCCCGCCCAGGACGAAAAGCCCATTTTCTATCATGATTTTTTGTCATAGAAGTAGGAGCCCACCACATCTATGATGATACTGGGTTTTGTCACAATTATCGTCATAGAAGTGTCATATGTATGACAGAAAAAATTTCATTTTTCCAAAATGTCACGGATGTGTCTTTTTTTTGTAGTGCAACACGGCTCTCGTAAGGGGTGAAGTCAGTATCCGGCTCCATCGCCACTAAGAGTGCTGCCTCCATGGCGGGGTCTATCCCTCTGTCCTAAGATGGCGCAATTTGTTCAGTATTGGCCCGCAGTGCGAAGCCGCCGAATATGAAAATCTGTCCGGGGAGGAAAACCTCACCCTGGACCGCATCATTACCGATGATCGAAGGGGCCATCGATCCTTACGGTGACGGCACAGTGGAACTCTCAATGAAAGCACCAATGTCGGTGTCAAAACCGGCGGATCTCGGGTAGGAGGTCCCGAACTGTGCGTCTAAGGGGGATGGTAACAGGAGGCAGGGGACACAATGTTTACCCAGGTTCGGGCCCTCTTGATGGAGGTAATACCCTACGTCCTCCTTGATTGATCTTGATGATATGAGTATTACAAGAGTTGATCTACCACGAGATCGTAGAGGCTAAACCCTAGAAGCTAGCCTATGGTATGATTGTATCTTGTCCTATGGACTAAACCCTCCGGTTTATATAGACACCGGAGGGGGCTAGGGTTACACAAAGTCGGTTACAAGGGAGGAGATCTACATATCCGTATTGCCAAGCTTGCCTTCCATGCCAAGGAAAGTCCCATCCGGACATGGGACGAAGTCTTCAATCTTGTATCTTCATAGTCCAACAGTCCGGCCAAAGGGTATAGTCCGGCTGTCCGGAGACCCCCTAATCCAGGACCCCCTCAATGACCTTGTGAACATTTTTATGGCCAAAATGCCTAAAATAAAAACAAACATTTTTGTGCAAATAAACTTCACAATAAAATAAATAATATTGAAAATAAAATCAAATAAATATGTTTTCTTTAAAAATTCAATTTCCAATGTTTCTTTACTATTTTTGAAGAAGTCATGTTATCTTCCCTCATTATTTTATTTATATAAAAAAATATAGGAATTGAAAATTGATGAAAATCAAAGTGGATCCAAACCCCACTTTGGAAAATAAAACTTGGGTCTTTTGGGAAACTTCCAAATCTCTCAACTGGTCCTTGAGTTGCTTAAAGTCCCTTGGATCAATTTCCAACCAAAAAAATTCAAAAATGCACAAATTATGAATGCATATGAATGATCTAAATAATAACATCCAAATTGAAAATTGGGATGTTACAAACCTACCCCCCCCTTAAGATGAATCTCTCCCTCGAGATTTGGGTTGGCTAGCAAAAAGGTGTGGGTGATCCTTTCAGAGGTTTTCTTCTCGTTCCTAGGTGGCTTCCTCCTCGATATGGTGACTCCACTGAACTTTACAAAACTTGGTGACCCTACTGCGATTAACTCCGTTGGCAAACTCGAGAATCTTGATGGGTTTCTCCTCATAAGTCAGGTCACTTTCCAACTGAATTGCTTCCAGGGGCACTGTATCTCTCAGAGGAATATCGGCCATCTTTGCATGGCACTTCTTCAATTGGGAAACGTGAAACACATCATGAACTCCTGACAAACCTTCAGGTAATTCCAACTTTTAGGCAACTTCACCCATATGTTCCAAGACTCTGTATGGCCCCACAAATCATGGCGCTAACTTTCCTTTGACTCCAAACTGTTTAACTCCTCGAAATGGCGACACACGAAGATGTGCTCTTGCTCCTACTTCATAGGTTACCTCCTTGCATTTAGTATTGGCATAACTCTTCTGCCTGGACTGGGCTATCTTGAGTCTATCACGGATCAACTTGACCTTCTCCTTAGAATCTCTGATTAGATCTTGTCTGAACAATTGTCGATCTCCAGCTTCATCCCACATCAATGGTGTTCTGCACCTCCTTCCATACAAAGCTTCAAAAAGGGCCATCTTCAAACTAGCTTGGTAGCTGTTGTTATATGAGAACTCTGCGTAAGGCAAATTATCATACCAACTAGATCTATAATCTAGCGCACAAGCTCTCAACATGTCCTCCAGAATCTGGTTGACTCTCTCGGTCTGCCCATCTGTCTGCAGATGAAAGGTTGTACTAAACTCTAGCCAGGTACGCAAAGTTTTTGATGTAACCGATTCCAAAACTTCGAAGTAAACTATGTCCCTCTATCTGATACGATGGTCCTCGGAACTCCATGCAGGCATATGATCCAGGTCATGTATATCTTGGCCAACTTAGCGCTCGTATAAGTGGTTATCACGGGGATGAAGTGAGCCACCTTGGTCAAGCGATCAACTACCACCCAAATGGAGTCATATCCCGAACGAGTGCTGGGTAATCCAGTGATGAAATCCATGCCAAGCTTATCCCACTTCCATTCAGGTATCGGCAAAGGCTGAAGTATTCATGCTGGTTTCTGATGCTCTGCCTTAACTCTCTGACATACGTCGCATACTGCTACATACTCGGCGATATCCTTCTTCATACCTGTCCACAAGAAACGTTCCTTCAAGTCCAGATACATCTTGGAGTTGCCTGGGTGAATCGAGTAAGGCGAATCATGAGCCTCCTAAAGAATTAACTTCCTGATCTCTGGGTCATCGGGCACATAGATACGATCCTCAAACCATAAAGTTCTATGATTATCCTCACGAAAACCTTTAGCCTTTCCCTTACTCATCCTTTCTTTTATCTCCGCAATTTCCTTGTCCGTCTTCTGGGCTTCTCGGATCTTTCCCAACAAAGTGGACTGAATTCCCAATGTTGCAACAAAACCTCTCGGAACTATCTCCAAGCAGAGTTCTCGGAGATCATCAGCTGGCTCCTGAGGTAATCCTCTGGTTATAAGAGTATTAGCATAACTCTTGCGACTCAAAGCATCCTCCACGACATTGGCCTTTCCTGGGTGATAATGTAGTGTAATGTCATAATCCTTTATGAGCTCCAACCATCTCCTCTGCTTGAGGTTCAACTCCTTCTGCGTGAAGATGTACTTCAAACTCTTATGATCCGTGTAAACATCACAATGATTTCCCCAATCTTGGCGACCTACTAAAGCCACGCCACAAGGTCCTCATGATGGACATCTGAAAGCGGCACTATAGCAAAAGTACACTGGAGAACTTGGAGGCTCAGCGCCGGTGATGCCTGCTCCATGCTGTGTTTTATGCGCGTTCTCTATATGTATTTAATATTTTTTGTAATTAAGAATATATGAAACTATGTTCCTTCATCAGTAAACATTTTTTATACATCATTGCATAGGGCAACATAGCAAAACTAGTTTGTAATTGTGACCTTACCTCACACGGTCCTTCAATATGAACTGTTTGCTATGTACCGCGCATGGTACAACCAAATCCTACCTGTGGGATCTTTCATTAAAGCATAGATAATTTTTAGATAAAAAACCAAGTGCGATAATCCTACCAAAATGCATGCCCGCGCTCATTCAGACAACACACTTGACAAATACAGATTCAATGAAATTCAGACAAAATAGTTTATTTCTTTCCAAATTTTGTCGCACCGCGACTACATTCAGATGCCATGGCCGCTGGCTCTTGGCCTAACTAGCTAGTTGCAGCCACGACCACCACCACCACGGCTCCTACCGATGCCATGGCCGCTGCCATGGCCACCGCCAATAGCATCGCCACCACCACCACCACGGCCTCCACCATGGCCGTGGGCAGTAGCACCACGTCCACGGCCCGCGCCACAACCACGACCACAACCATGCCATGGCCACCGCCACCGCCATAGAATGCGTGGAATGCTATATGGTTGTCGGGGAAATACGACTCGGCGGCCACGGCCCATTCCGGCCAATTGGCCGCGTTATATAGCTCATGTGGGTGCGCAGGTGCAGGCACGAGCACGGGATCTGGCACAAGGTCCCAAATCTGTTGCTCGCCCTCTGCGTCCATCTGCGCAACCATCTCTAGTGCTAGGTCCATCTCTGCCCACAAGGGGGCCAGAGGGTTTTGCTCCTCTTCCTCTTGATTGATGCCAAAATTGAAGAGTAACGGGTTCTCCGGGTGTGCCATTGATGAGAGATTGGTGGTGGATTGGATATGACAATGAGAGGCCTCAATGAGAGAATTGTTGCGAGACAGGGGAGGGCAGCGATGTTATAGGTCACCGCACACAGGCACGCCATTAATTGGTAGTCAAGTATTGTCCTCATATCTTACATTGTAAGTAACTTACATTGGAAGTTTAGATATGGCATAAATTGGTAATCATTTATTTGCAAACTTTTTAGATTTCCTAACAAAATCCTAAAATGGGTAATAATGCAATGCGCACGTCATAGATGCCACTTGTAGGAAAATTTATGGATTTCATAGGAAAATCCTACAATTGGTAATAATGCACTGCGCACGCCGTAGATGCCACTTTTATGTATAGGGATTTTTCTTGAATTAGTGGAAAAAATGTTGATCTACCATTCCGTGAAGTAGTAACATGCACTACTACAGTATGGTGCAAATGTGACACATGTATAGGAGACCATTCGATCAAACTGTGTGCGAAGCATGAATCGCAAACGGTATGGTAATAAAACCGTCACCAACATAATGAACTATGTGCGATGGTGGAGACATCAGATATGATTCATAAAGATTTGTGTGTGCTATAATTGGCATACTATTGATTCATACAAATTGTTTGCGATGAGCCAAGATAATGTGAACGGTTAGCCAAAACCAGATGTGTGTGATATACGCCTACAAGTCACTCGAATGAACTATTTGCGATGAGAGAATATAACACAAACGATTACCTAGATCCAGATGTGTGCGATAGATGGCATACAGGTCACTTATATGAATTGTTTGCGATGATCCAAAACAACACGAATCATTCAGCGTAACAAGATGTGTGTGACACCCGACAAACAGGTCGGTAATCACTTAGATGAATCGTTTACTAACCAGGAATTCTCTGAAGTTCAGAAACCATCCAACAGGCAGAAAAAGAAGAAAAACATAGATGACTCTTTCTGCAGGAGGAGCAACAGGATTGCTAAGCTCACCAAGGGCTTCAAGGATCAGGTTGTTGCAATAACAACCAACACTAATGATGTGAGGGTTGACCACAGTACTCAATGGTGTTCAAAGAAACTCAAGAAAGTTGTTGATGTCAATTTGGGGCCTCAGTTTGATGATGTGATTATCAATAAGCAGGCTCCTCCTCCACTAGAAATACCTATGAACACCCTGCAGGCCATTGGCACTAGCCCATGTAAGATGGCACCTCTTGAAGTGTCATCTAGTGCCCTACACTATGACAGCTCTGATGATTAGGATCTGCTGCTATCATGTGGGCTTAGATGGCTCCCCTAATGGCCATCTAGTTATGTTTTCCTTGCACTTTGCTTGCTTTATTTTGTCATTTGGATGCCTGCGTGCATCAGTTATTAGTATGGTGTGTAATAATTATACTTTGTGCTACCTCTGTTATTATGGTCAACCTATCAGAATCCTATGCTGCTATATGAGCCTGATCAGTTTGGTTATCCCTTATCTGTCAATGTACCTCCTCTTATTATATAGTGGCACTTGTTATGATTATGGCACCTACTGCAGCAGTAGTAATAGCAGACCCATTGGCAGTACATATTATGCTCTTCATAATATGTCTCAATGCACCCATCTATATAATTGCCATGAATAGAAGTTGGAATATCTTAAATTGGAATGTAAGAGGTATAAAATCCACAACTAGATGGAATGATATTAGAAGAAAAATTGATGAAAGTGCATGCTGCATTATGACTTTTCAAGAAACCAAGAGAGAAATATTTGACAATGCATACATCAAGAATTATTCTCCCAAGAGGTTCAATCAATTTTGTTACTCACCATCCAATGGTAGCTCTGGAGGTTTGATTACTATTTGGAATGGTAGCGTAGTGAAGGGCAAAGTAATATCTCAAAATTACTATCAGATCACCATTGAGTTTACATCTAATTTGGATAATAGTTGCTGGTATCTCACTAATGTCTATGGGCCTAACAGCACTGAAGGTAAATTGGAATTCACTGACTGGCTTATGAGTCTGAATATGAACCTGTCTAAGCTATGGATGATACTTGGTGACTTTAATTTTATAAGAAGCCCTGACAATAGGAACAAACCAGGTGGTGATCCTGCCAGTATGATGACTTTCAACAATATCATTGTCAATTTGGATCTGGTTGAAATCCCACTCAAAGGAAGATCCTTCACATGGAGCAATAAACAAGACCAGCCACCATTGGAAAAGTTAGATTGGATATTTACTAGCTCTCATTAGACTACTGCTTATCCATCTACTATGGCTATCCCATTGGCAAAAATTACATCTAACCATGTTCCTATCAAAATACAAATTGATAGCAACAACCCAAAAAGTCAGAGATTCAGATTTGAAGAATATTGGACTGAATTTAGTGGATTCATTGATATTGTGGAGAAACACTGGTTGAATTCCACTCATTTTTCTGACTCTGCTAAAAATTTAAATTCCAAGTTTAAAGCCATTAGAAGAGGTCTGAAAACATGGAGCAAACAATACTCCCAACTCAACAAAACCATTGACAACTATTGTTTCTATGTGAAATTAATTGATGGCCTTGAGGAACAAAGACCACTATCTAGGGTGGAAAGGAATTTCAGGGTTTTACTTATCAATCATACAAACAAATTACTGGAGGCAAAGAGAATATATTGGAGAATTAGGGCAAACATCAGATGGGCAAACCTTGGTGATGAAAATACCAAGTTCTTTCATGCCATTGCTACTTACGTATTTAGGCACAACTACATCACTTATCTTATGAAAATGGATGGACAACAAGTATTTGATCATGACCACAAAGCTGCTTTAATCTAGGCAGCTTTCAAGGATAGGATCGGGACTGTAGCAAACTTCACACAAAATTTTGATATATCCCATCTTGCAATTGATGATGCTCTATATGATCTAGAGAGGCCTTTCTCCAATGAAGAAATTGATGATATCATCAATAAAATGCCCAATGACAAATCACCTGGACCTGATGGTTTCAATGGCCTATTTATGAAGAAATGTTGGCACATCATCAAGCATTATTTCTCTAGCTCCTATTAACACTGCCTACATAACTCTGATACCTAAGAATGATAACCCTGAAACTCCTAATGATTATAGGCCCATATCTCTTGTAAGAATGCCTATCAAAATACTTACTAAACTTCTTGCTAACAGAGCACAACAGATCATTATATCCAGAGTTAGCAAAAATCAGTATGGCTTTATTAAGACAATGAATATTCAAGACTGTCTTGCATGGAGTTTTGAATACATACATATGTGCCACAAATCCAAGAAAGAAATCATTATTTTCAAGATTGATTTTGTTAAGGCATTTGATAAGGTTAACTGATACGTCTCCAACGTATCTATAATTTTTTATTGTTCCGTGCTATTATATTATCAACTTTGGATGTTTATGGAATTTATTATACACTTTTATATTATTTTTGGGACTAACCTATTAACCTAGAGCCTAGTGCCAGTTTCTGTTTTTTCCTTGTTTTAAAGTATCGCAGAAAAGGAAAATCAAACGGAGTCCAATTGACCTGAAACTTCACGGAACTTATTTTTGGAAGGAAAGCAACCCGGGAGACTTCGAGTCCACGTAAGGGAAGCAACGAGGAAGCCACGAGGCAGGGGGCGCGCCCACCCCCCTGGGCGCGCCCTCCACCCTCGTGGCTCCCCTGACGTACTTCTTCCGCCTATATATCTCCATATACCCTAAAACCATCGGGTATCACAATAGACCGGGAGTTCCGCCGCCAGAAGCCTCCGTAGCCATCGAAAACCAATCTAGACCCGTTCCGGCACCCTGTCGGAGGGGGAATCCTTCTCCGGTGGCCATCTTCATCATCTCGGTGCTCTCCATGACGAGGAGGGAGTAGTTCTCCCTCGTGGCTGAGGGTATGTACCAGTAGCTATGTGTTTGATCTCTCTCTCTCTCTCGTGTTCTTGATTTGGCACGATCTTGATGTATCGCGAGCTTTGCTATTATAGTTGGATCTTATGTTTCTCCTCCCCCTCTAGTCTCTTGTAATGGATTGAGTTTCCCCTTTGAAGTTATCTTATCGGATTGAGTCTTTAAAGATTTGAGAACACTTGATGTATGTCTTGCCGTGCGTATCTGTGGTGACAATGGGATATCACGTGATTCACTTGATGTATGTTTTGCTGTCAACGTGCGGGTTCCGCCTATGAACCTATGCATAGGGGTTGGCACACGTTCTCGTCGTGATTCTCCGGTAGGAACTTTGGGAAATCTTTGAGGTTCTATGTGTTGGTTGAATAGATGAATCTGAGATTGTGTGATGCATATCGTATAATCATACCCACGGATACTTGAGGTGACATTGGAGTATCTAGGTGACATTAGGGTTTTGGTTGATTTGTGTCTGAAGGTGTTATTCTACTACGAACTCTAGGGCTGTTTGTGACACTTATAGGAATAGCCCAACAGATTGATCGGAAAGAATAACTTTGAGATGGTTTCGTACCCTACCATAATCTCTTCGTTTGTTCTCCGCTATTAGTAACTTTGGAGTGACACTTTGTTGCATGTTGAGGGATAGTTATATGATCCAATTATGTTATTATTGTTGAGGGAACTTGCACTAGAGAAAGTATGAACCCTAGGCCTTGTTTCAACGCATTGCAATACCATTTACGCTCACTTTTACCGCTTGTTACCTTGCTGTTTTTATAATTTCAGATTACAAATACCTTTATCTACCATCCATATTGCACTTGTATCACCATCTCTTCGCCGAACTAGTGCACCTATACAATTTACCATTGTATTGGGTGTGTTGGGGACACAAGAGACTCTTTGTTATTTGGTTGCAGGGTTGCTTGAGAGAGACCATCTTCATCGTACGCCTCCTACGGATTGATAAACCTTAGGTCATCCACTTGAGGGAAATTTGCTACTGTCCTACAAACCTCTACACTTGGAGGCCCAACAACGTCTACAAGGAGAAGGTTGTGTAGTTGACATCAAGCTCTTTTCTGGCGCCGTTGCCGGGGAAGCGAGGAAAGTGGCACTAACACCCCGTCAACTAAGCTCTTTTCTGGCGCCGTTGCCGGGGAGGTGAGTGCTTGAAGGTATATCTTTAGATCTTTCAATCGAGTCTTTTAATTTCTTTTTTTTATCACTAGTTTAGTTTATAAAAGAAAACTACCAAAAAAATAAAAATGGAATTAAGGGTACCTCATATGCTTCATCTTTTTAATATCTATCATGAAAATAACGATTCCGATAATTGTGCTCAAGTGCTAGAAGAAGAATGCATTAGAATGTTTGGCACTAAATATTTGAATGCTGATCATGATTGCAATGTTGTTTGTATGAATTCTTTGCATATCCATGATGCTAATGATATGCAAAGCCACAAGCTTGGGGAAGCTATGTTTGATGAAGATGATATTTTTGTCCCCCAAGTTTTGATGAGCAAATTTATTATGATGAAAGCATGCCTCCTATCTATGATGATTATTGTGATGACACGTATGCTTTAAACAATAATGATAACCATGAAACTTGTCATCTTGATCTTAATTTTCAATCACATGATAGTTATTTTGTTGAGTTTGCTCCCACTATTATTCATGAGAAGAAATTTGCTTATGTGGAGAGTAATAAAATTTCAATGCTTGTAGATCATGAAAAGAATGCTTTAGGTTCTGGTTATATTGTTGAATTCATTCATGATGCTACTGAAAATTACTATGAGTGAGGAACATAACTTGTAGGAATTGCAATAATATCAAGTTTCCTTTCTATGTGCTTAAAGTTTTGAATTTATGATTGTTTTGCCTTCCTATGCTAATTGATTATTGTTCCCATAAGTTGTTTGCTCACAAAATCCCTATGCATAGGAAGAGGGTTAGACATAAATGTGCTAGTCATATTCTTCATGATGCTCTCTTTATGTTTCAATTCTAATCTTTTATGTGAGCATCATTGAAATCATCATGCCTAGCTAGGGGCGTCAAACGATTGCGCTTGTTGGGAGGCAACCCAACTTTATTTTTGTTACTTGCTTTTTGTTCCTGTTTAGTAATAAATAATTCATCTAGCCTCTGTTTGGATGTGGTTTTATGCTTTTAATTAGTGTTTGTTCCAAGTAGAACCGTTGGGAAGACTTGGGTGAAGTCTTGTTGATCATGCTGTAAAAAACAGAAACTTTAGCGCTCACGAGAACTGCTGCCATTTTTATTTGGAAAGTGCTATTTAGTTAATTATTTTTGCAAATGATTAATATATAAATTCCTCAGGTCCAGAAATTTATTTGAGAATTTTATGAGTTCCATAAGTATACGTTTGATCCAGATTACTACAGACTGTTCTGTTTTTGACAGATTCGGTTTTCATCGTGTTGTTTGCTTATTTTGATGAATCTATGAGTAGTATCGGAGGGTATGAACCATAGAGAAGTTGCAATACAGTATATATTACACCAATATGAATTTAGAATGAGTTCATTACAGTAACTTATGATGGTGATTTGTTTTCTTATACTAACGGAGCTTACGAGTTTTCTGTTATGTTTTGTGTTGTGAAGTTTTAAAGTTTTGGGTAAAGATTCGATGGACTATGGAATAAGGAGTGGCAAGAGCATAAGCTTGGGGATGACCAAGGAACCCCAAGGTAATATTCAAGGACAACCAAGAGCCTAAGCTTGGGGATGCCCCGGAAGGCATCCCCTCCTTCGTCTTCGTTCATCGGTAACTTTACTTGGAGCTATATTTTTATTCGCCACATGATATGTGTTTTGCTTGGAGCGTCATTTTACTTACATTTGTTTTGCTTGCTGTTTGAATAAAATACCAAGATCTGAAATTATTAAATGTTAGAGAGTCTTCACATGGTTGCATAATTATTCAACTACTCATTGATCTTCACTTATATCTTTTGGAGTAGGTTGTCATTTGCTCTAGTGCTTCACTTATATCTTTTAGAGCACGTTGGTGGTTTTATTTTGTAGAAATAGATGAACTCTCATGCTTCACTTATATTATTTTGAGAGTCTTTATAAAAGCATGGTAATTTGATTTGGTTATGAAATTAGTGCTAATATGATGGGCATCCAAGAGGGATATAATAAAAACTTTCATATAAGTGCATTGAATACTAAGAGAAGTTTGATACTTGATGATTGTTTTGAGATATGGAGATAGTGATATCAAAGTTGTGCTAGTTGGGTAGTTGTGAATTCGAGGAATACTTGTGTTGAAGTTTGCAAGTCCCGTAGCATGCACGTATGGTAAACGTTGTGTAAAAAATTTGAAACATGAGGTGTTATTTGATTGTCTTCCTTATGAGTGGCGGTCGGCGATGAGAGATGGACTTTTCCTACCAATCTATCCCCCTAGGAGCATGAGCGTAGTGCTTGGTTTTTGAAGACTTGTAGATTTTTGCAATAATTATGTGAGTTCTTTATGACTAATGTTGAGTCCATGGATTATACGCACTCTCACCCTTCCATCATTGCTGGCCTCTTCAGTACCGTGCATTGCCCTTTCTCACATTGAGAGTTGGTGCAAACTTCGCCGGTGCATCCAAACCCTGTGATATGATACACTCTTTCACACATAAACCTCCTTATATCTTCCTCAAAACAGCCACCATACCTACATATTATGGCATTTCCGTAGCCATTCCGAGATATATTGCCATGCAACTTTCCACCGTTCCATTTATTATGACACGCATCATCATTGTCATATTGCTTTGCATGATCATGTAGTTGACATCGTATTTGTGGCGAATCCACCGTTCATAATTTTTCATACATGTCACACTTGATTCATCGCAATCCCGGTACACCGCTGGAGGCATTCATATAGAGTCATATCTTGTTCTAGCATCGAGTTGTAATCATTGAATTGTAAATAAATAGAAGTGTGATGATCATCATTTTCTAGAGCATTGTCCCAAGTGAGGAAATAAATAAATAAAGAGAAAGGCCATAAATAAGGAGAGAAGGCCCAAAAAAAGGGGGAGAAAGGCCATAAAAAAGAGAAAGCCCGAAAAAAGAGAGAAAAAGAGAGAAGGGACAATGCTACTACCTTTGCTACACTTGTGCTTCAAAGTAGCACCATAATCCTCATGATAGAGAGTCTCTTGTTTTATCACTTTCTATACTAGTGGGAATTTTACATTATAGTACTTGGCTTGTATATTCCAACAATGGGCCTCCTCAGGTGCCCTAGGTCTTCGTGACCAAGCAAGTTGGATGCACACCCACTTAGTTTCTTTTGTTGAGCTTTCATACATTTATAGCTCTAGTGCATCCATTGCATGGCAATCCCTACTCCTTGCATTGACATAAATTGATGGGCATCTCCCTAGCCCATTGATTAGCCGCGTCAATGTAAGACTTTCTCCTTTTTGTCTTCTCCACATAACCCCCTCATTATATTCTATTCCACCCATAGTGCTATATCCATGGCTCACGCTCATGTATTGCGTGAAGGTTTATGAGTTTGAGATTACTAAAGTATGAAACAATTGCTTGGCTTGTCGTCGGGGTTGTGCATGATGAGAGAATTCTTGTGTGACGAAAATGGAGCATGACCAAACTATATGATTTTGTAGGGATGAACTTTCTTTGGTCATGTTATTTTGAGAAGACATGATTGCTTAGTTAGTATGCTTGAATTATTATTGTTTCTATGTCAATATTAAAATTTTGTCTTGAATCTTATGGATCTGAACATTCATGCCACAATAAAGAGAATTACTTAGAGAAATATGTTAGGTAGCATTCCACATCAAAAATTCTGTTTTTATCCTTTACCTACTCGAGGACGAGCAGGAATTAAGCTTGGGGATGCTGATACGTCTCCAACGTATCTATAATTTTTGATTGTTCCGTGCTATTATATTATCAACTTTGGATGTTTATGGGATTTATTATACACTTTTATATTATTTTTGGGACTAACCTATTAACCTAGAGCCTAGTGCCAGTTTCTGTTTTTTCCTTGTTTTAAAGTATCGCAGAAAAGGAAAATCAAACGGAGTCCAATTGACCTGAAACTTCACGGAACTTATTTTTGGAAGGAAAGCAACCCGGGAGACTTGGAGTCCACGTAAGGGAAGCAACGAGGAAGCCACGAGGCAGGGGGCGCGCCCACTCCCCTGGGCGCGCCCTCCACCCCCGTGGGCCCCTCGTGGCTCCCCTGACGTACTTCTTCCGCCTATATATCTCCATATACCCTAAAACGATCGGGTATCACAATAGACCGGGAGTTCCGCCGCCAGAAGCCTCTGTAGCCATCGAAAACCAATCTAGACCCATTCCGGCACCCTGTCGGAGGGGGAATCCTTCTCCGGTGGCCATCTTCATCATCTCGGTGCTCTCCATGACGAGGAGGGAGTAGTTCTCCCTCGTGGCTGAGGGTATGTACCAGTAGCTATGTGTTTGATCTCTCTCTCTCTCGTGTTCTTGATTTGGCACGATCTTGATGTATCGCGAGCTTTGCTATTATAGTTGGATCTTATGTTTCTCCTCCCCCTCTAGTCTCTTGTAATGGATTGAGTTTCCCCTTTGAAGTTATCTTATCGGATTGAGTCTTTAAAGATTTGAGAACACTTGATGTATGTCTTGCCGTGCGTATCTGTGGTGACAATGGGATATCACGTGATTCACTTGATGTATGTTTTGCTGTCAACGTGTGGGTTCCACCCATGAACCTATGCATAGGGGTTGGCACACGTTCTCATCGTGATTCTCCAGTAGGAACTTTGGGAAATCTTTGAGGTTCTATGTGTTGGTTGAATAGATGAATCTGAGATTGTGTGATGCATATCGTATAATCATACCCACGGATACTTGAGGTGACATTGGAGTATCTAGGTGACATTAGGGTTTTGGTTGATTTGTGTCTTAAGGTGTTATTCTAGTACGAACTCTAGGGCTGTTTGTGACACTTATAGGAATAGCCCAATGGATTGATTGGAAAGAATAACTTTGAGATGGTTTCGTACCCTACCATAATCTCTTCGTTTGTTCTCCGCTATTAGTGACTTTGGAGTGACTCTTTGTTGCATGTTGAGGGATAGTTATATGATCCAATTATGTTATTATTGTTGAGGGAACTTGCACTAGAGAAAGTATGAACCCTAGGCCTTGTTTCAACGCATTGCAATACCGTTTATGCTCACTTTTACCGCTTGTTACCTTGCTGTTTTTATAATTTCATATTACAAATACCTTTATCTACCATCCATATTGCACTTGTATCACCATCTCTTCGCCGAACTAGTGCACCTATACAATTTACCATTGTATCGGGGGTGTTGGGGACACAAGAGACTCTTTGTTATTTGGTTGCAGGGTTGCTTGAGAGAGACCATCTTCATCCTACGCCTCCTACGGATTGATAAACCTTAGGTCATCCAGTTGAGGGAAATTTGCTACTGTCCTACAAACCTCTGCACTTGGAGGCCCAACAACATCTACAAGGAGAAGGTTGTGTAGTAGACATCATTAACCACAAGGCCATATTATTTATGATGAAGCATCTAGGTTTCAACAACAAATGGATTAGATGGGTCACATCTATCTTGTCTACTGCCACTACCTCTGTTATCCTAAATGGAGTTCCAGGTAAGTGCATTCAATGCAAATGTGGTGTCAGGCAAGGAGATCCATTTTCCCCCTTACTGTATGTTATGGTTGGAGAATTATTGCAAATCATGGTTAATGAAGCATGGAGGAATGGAACATTATCTTTGCCTATTGAGACCAACTATACTGAATGCTACCCCATCATAAAGTATGCCGATGATACATTAGTTATCCTGCCTGCTGATGAGGAACAAATTAGGAATTTTATTGCGATCCTTGACAATTTTTCCAAATTGGGCTTGTAGTAAACTACAGTAAATCCTCTATGGTGCCAATCAATATCCCTGATGATAAAGCTCAGGAACTGGCTAATGCCTTTAACTGTAAAAAAGAAGCCATGCCTTTCACATATCTTGGTTTACGTGTGGGATCAACTAGGCCAAAAGTATATGATTTGATGCCCATGGTATGAAGGCTTGATCACAGGCTATCTGGCATTTCTTCCATGATGTCATACTCTAGGAGACTTGTTCATCTCAAGTCCATAGTTGCTGCTCTTCCAATCTTTGCCATGTGCAGCATCCGAGTACCTTTCACCATACTGGACCACTTTGAAAAATCTGGTAGAAATTTTCTTTGGTATGGCAAAGATATCAATAAAAAAGGAAATTGTCTTGTTAAATGGGATAATGTATGTCTGCCAAAAAAGCAGGGGGGCTGGGAGTGCTAGATCTGAGAATACAAAACAAAACTCTGCTTACTATATTTCTTTTCAAGTTTTTTAATAAGCATGATATTCCTTGGGTTAACCTTAACTGGAACAATTACTATGGCAATGATGAGCTACATAGTTTCCCTACCAAGGTGGGATCCTTTTGGTGGAGAGACAGTTGTTCTATCTTGCAGGACTTCAAAGACATGACTATATGCTATCCTGGGAATGGTAATACAATTAAGCTATGGTCAGAGAAATGGTGCTCCCATACACTTACCCAAACAATGGTTCAGCTATACTCCTATGCAAAAAATGTTGACATCACCCTTGCATCTGCCAGCAACATGGAGGACAATGACTTTTATGATTTGTTTCACCTGCCTATGTCTTCCATTGCTGTTCAACAGAGTAACAATCTCAGAGAGCTGATCAACAGCAGAGATAAGCAGCAAATGCCAGACTCATGGAAATTTTATTGGGGTGGCACTAAGCACTCTAATAAGAGAATATATCTTGAACTTATGGGAAACCCTGCTAATGCCCCTAAACCTTACCAATGGATATGGAAATCATGTTCACTCCCCAAGCAGAAATTTCTTCTTCTGGCTTCTGTTACAAGATAGATTAAACACCAGAGACCTACTTAACAGGAAGAATTTCTACATTGAGACAAGTAAGTGTGTGTTATGTGATGATGAACCTAACGAACATCTAATGCACCTCTTTTTTAGTTGTGATTTCAGCCAAAATTTCTGGATGAACATTGGGTACCAATGGGACACTGATTATAACCTTATAGATATGCTCCTGGAGGGTAGGAATCAAAATACTTATGGTTGTTTCAAAGAGTGTCTGATTGCTGGATGCTGGAGTTTATGGTAGCACAAAAATAGCATCATCTTTGACTATAAAATCAAGAACATGGCATATTGTATAGCTACTTTCGAGGAACACTTCAGCATGATCATAAAGAAGGCAAAACCTGGGTTGAAGGAGGGCATGCAAAGTTGGCTAGATCATTTGTAGACTATCTATTTTATTTTCCCACTTTTTATCTACCATGAACATCCATATGTAATTATCCCTTTTTATAAATGAAAATGAGAGTTATAGTGGGGGCCTTCCCCACTGTCTTTGCCAAAAAAATCAGAATTTTGTGTGATAATTCTAGACCGTGCATATGATTTTTTGTTGTGAATTGCGTGCTCAACAAGGTACCCAATTGAAGAAACCAACTGTGGGCGATAATGTAAGCGATCATTGTCGAATACATATTGCTAACCGTTCATGATGAGATTGATAGGGGAAACAAAGATAACGAATCAGTATGAGCGAATGAGAACATAGATGTATAGTCTGCTTAATTTGTTGTTGTTGTTGTTGTTGTTTGATGGACCTGCGACATCATCTTGGTGAGGACACTTCTTGCCCCTGACTGTTGGCTTTTCATCTTCGCTGTCATCAGCATTGTCGTTGACGTCCTCATCGTCGTCCTCCTGATTCGACCATTCCTCCTCCACCTCATCATCACCGTCATCTTCTTCATCCTCTCACGACTACTCGTCTGTTTGGTCATTATCTAATGATGACCCACAAGTGTAGGGGATCAATCATAGTCCTTTCAATAAGTAAGAGTATCGAACCCAATGAGGACCAGAAGGAAATGACAAGCGGTTTTCAGCAAGGTATTTTCTGCAAGCACTGAAATTCTCAGCAACAGATAGTTTGATAACAAGGTAATTTGTAACGAGCAATAAGTAGGAACAGTAAAAAGGTGCAGAAAGGTAGCCCAATCCTTTTTCTAGCAAAGGACAGGACAGAACAGTCTCTTATAATAAGCAAAGCATTCTTGAGGACACACGGGAATTTCATCTAGGCACTTTCATCATGTTTGCTTGATTCGCGTTCGTTACTTTGATAATTTGATATGTGGGTGAATCGGTGCTTGGGTGTTTTTCTTACTTGAACAAGCCTCCCACTTATGATTACCCCCTCTCGCAAGCATCCACAACTATGAAAGAAGAATTAAGATAAATCTAACTTTAGCATGAAACATATGGATCCAAATCAGCCCCTTACGGAATAGCGCATAAACTAGGGTTTAAGCGTCTGTCACTCTAGGAACCCGACATCTAATAACTACTCCACAATGCCTCTACTTAGGCCCAAAGATGGTGAAATGTCATTTAGTCAACATTCACACAACACCACTAAAGGAAGCAACAACATACACATCATCAAAATATCGAACGAATACCAAATTCACATGATTACTTATGACAAGACTTCTCACATGTCCTCAAGAACAAAAGTAACTACTCACAATTCATATTAATGCTCAAGATCAGAGGGGTATTGAATAGCGTCAAGGATATGAACATATAATGTTCCACCAAATAAACCAACTAGCATCAACTACAAGATGTAATCAACCCTACTAGCAACCCACATGTACCAATCTGAGGTTTGAGACAAAGATTGAATACAAGAGATGAACTAGAGTTTGAGATGAGATGGTGCTGGTGAAGATGTTGATGAAGATTGGTCCTCCCAAAATGAGAGGATCATTGGTGATGACGATGGCTTTGATTTCCCCCTCCTCGAGGGAAGTTTCCCCGAAAAAATCTCTTCGCCGGAGAGCAAAAGTGCTCCTGCCTAGGTTCCACATCGAGACAGCGGCACTTCATCCTGAAACCTTTCTTCTTTTTTTTCTAGGTCAAATGGCACCATATAGGAGAAGATGGGCCCTGAGGCCTGCCAGGTTGCCACAAGCTCGGGGGTGCGCCTAGGGGGGTAGCATGCGTCCCCAGGCTTGTGGCTGCTTGGTGGGTCCCCCTCTGGTAATTCTTTCACCAATAATTTTTATATATTCCAAAATAATTCTCCATTAATTTTCAGCTCATTTGGAGTTGTTCAAAAAAAGTGCCTCCGGTATAGCCCTTTTCGGTCCAGAATTCCAACTGCCGGTAGTCTCCTTCTTCATGTGAAACTTGAAAAATAAGAGAGAAAAGGCATAGGAATTGTATCTTAAAGTGAAATAACAATCCCTAATGCAATAAATGTCAACATAAAAACATGATGCAAAATGGACGAGTCAACTCCCCCGATTAGACCTCTCTTTTTCTCAAGCGAAAGCCGAAATCAATAATCATAACCACATGTTTAGAGAGAGGGATGTCGATAAAAATAAAATATGGACATGGAAGTATCATGGTAATTATCATAACAACAATATATCACCATAAGACTTCTCCTGCTAGAGTAACAATTCATTCACAAGCTAAAGTATGAAACATAAACTTTATTGGAAACTAACAAACTATGTTCTCACTCATTGAAACAATCACAATCCATCATATTTTCAGAAAGAGTCTATGTAAGAGCTTTGGTTAGCAAGTTCACATACTCAACCATCATATACTCTTCAATGATTGCTGACACTCAAGGCATATTTATAGGGAAGAAGTCTTAGTCACATAAATAGAAAGATAGGGGTGATACGTCCATTTTGCATCATGATTTTATGTTGATATTTATTGCATTATGTGCTGTTATTACACATTATGGTATGATACTTATGCATTTTCTCTCTTATTTTACAAGGTTTACATGAAGAGGGCCAATGCCGGCAGTTGGAATTCTGGACAGAAAAGGAGCAAATCAGAGAGACATATTCGGCACAACTCCAGAAGTCCTAAAAATTTACGGAGAATTGTTTTGGAATATATAAAAAATATTGGTCAAAGAAATACCAGAGGGGGGCCCACCAGGTGGCCACAAGCCTGGGGGGTGCCCTACCCCCAGGGCGTGGCCCTAGGGCTTGTGCGCCCCCTGGCAGGTGTCTGGTGCCCATCTTTGTAACATCCCAAAATTCTAAATTTTGGAATGTTATAATAATTAGATAGAATTGATTGATTGTTTGATTGATTGTCTGAAAGTGAGTGAATTCGAAACTTTTGAAAGTTAAATGAGAGGGAATAAAAGGACTTTTCCAAACTTTCATTTTGCATTTATGCTCTTCGTGAATTCAAATACTTTTCATCACGAAACCCTGGAGAGAAGATGACATGACTTCTTCCATTATTTAAATGACAAGGGGTGTTGAAAATATTTGAATTTCATTTGGGAAAATATTTCCAATTCTAAAACTTTATGCAACTCAATGATTTTCACGAGAGAAGATAAAAGGACTTCTTCAAATTATATGAAATATGAGTTGGGAGTTTCAAAGAATTAAATTCAAAGTTCTTTTGAATTTATTTTCAATTTGGAGTTATTTGAGTTTTTTTTCAAATTATTTTTCTCCAAAAACAAAATATATGGAAATTAGGGTAACATGATTCCCTACAATAGAAAATTGGAGAAAAATTAATTTGAAATCATTTTGGTATTTTAAAAATGATTTTTGTTGGATTTTAATAGACCAGTAGCACTCTTTGATTTTTCTGAATTTGTGTGAATTTTCTTTAATGCTAGAAAAATGTTCAGGTTATAGAAAATCTTTTTCTGAAAATTTTGATATATTATATGCCTATATAATATTTTTAATTATCTCATTTTATTATTTTATTTTTCTCGAATTTTTTTTTTCAAAAAAAAACTTCCCGCCAGGCCAGCCGGCCCAACAGGCCGCGGCCCAGCCCACGTCGCCCCGTCCCCGAGCTTCCGCAGGAGTTCGTCTCCTGCACGCCGCCGCGTCGCCATGGGAGGCCGTGCCACCTCCGGCCTCCTCCTCTGCCCCTCCTCCAAGGCTACCTCCTCCCCCTATAAAGCCGCAGCCCCGCGCCGCCCTCTCTCCTCTTCCCCGCCTCTTGCCGCGCCTCCCGCATCCGTCCGAAGCCGCGCCACCGCCGCCGCTGCACTTCGCCGCTCCGCCCCGCGCCGCTCCCCGCCGTCGCCCGCGCTGCCGCCCCGCTCGCCGTCGATCTGCCGTCCTCGCCGGACTCCAACCGCCGCGGAAAAAAAAACCGCCGCCGGCGTCGAAACCGCGGTGAACCGGTAATAATTCCGCCCAGTTTGCCGGTTTATTTTAGGGTTCGGTTTTCGTAAAAAACGGTTTAGTTTTTTTAGTTAGATCTATTTAGAGAACGTTCTCTGTTTAAGAACTAGTTAGCAAACGTTCACTTTTTAGCCTTTTCTTTTTCTGTTAGTTTTAGACAGGGACCTCTTTGTAGAATTTCTTTTATAGATTAGTCCCTCTGCTTCAAACCTCTACAACTTTTCAACCGTTTATCCAAATCCAGTGAAACCAACGCTCACGTCTTCATTACGATCTCCTCTATCCATTAATCCAACTCAAACATGTTTTTGAAAAGTTTAAAATTTGAATTAGACCAGATTTGAATTCAAACTTCGTTTGATCATAACTTGAGTTCCGTAGCTCCGTTTGAGTTGATTCTTTTTACAAATCGAAGCTCTTGACCTAAACATTCTAATGAGGCCAAATTCACATAATTTTGGTACTGTTAGAAATTGTTTTATGTTGCAGAGTTATTTGCTTGGTTTTGAAGTTTTCTGAATCGTCTTCTTCGTTCTTTCTGATCTTTGAGTGATTGCTTATGTGTGGTTACTATTGCTTGCTTACGATAGATTGACCGGAGTGTGACGAGTAGAGCTATCAAGAGTTTTGAGTGCGAATCATCTTCATCAACATTGCAGGCAAGTTCACACTTTGATCATATTCCTTTAACACCCAGTTTTTATGCATTAGTTCCAATCCCCAAACATTGCATGGTTTGGATCTGGATAAATTGTGGGTTGGGAAGTAGTTGATGAGGTAGGAACCTATTACCTTCTTATTAACAAACCCTTGGGAGTTACTTTTACGTTATGCTTACATTGCCATGCTATGCTTGTAGACGCGGATTGGGTTTTTGAGAGTATTCATGACAGATGCGAGATTGTTACTTAATGGTTTACTTAAGGTGGCAACTTAAACACACATCTGGGTGGATTGAGGTACCTGGTTATTCCAGGATTGCCTGTCTAGGCACCTGGGTAGACCAGGATTGCCTGTTTTTTTATGGACTACCACCCAGGCTCAAAGGGATCATAAGATTTTTCATGCTAGAAACTTCCATGTGCAGCCACAAGCTATTATGGGCTCTAGCATAGTTGACTAAGTCGTGCGAACTCTTACAGTGGTAGACTAGCAGATGTAGGGGATGTAGGTGGTACGGTCTACCCGATCGTAAGGTGCTAGCACTTCTGAAAGACTATGTCTCGGTCATTCATCTTCTCAAACACCATGTAGTGCGAGAAACCAAATGGAGGCGATCGAGTCTTGTGGGGAAAAGTGCGCAAACCTCTGCAGAGTGTATAAACTAATCATGATTAGCCGTGTCCCCGGTTATGGACGTCTTGAGTATCTAGTACTTGGATTATCATGTGAATCTCATCACGTTACTTTAAATGAATATTGTTGGGTTTTAATGATGTTACTTAATTGGGATTGAGAATGTTGTCAACCATTCTCAATGTTTAACAACCACCATGATAGTAAATTAAAATGTATTCCTTTGCAGTAGAAAAAAATTGGCTTTTCGCAAAAACCTTAAAACCATACAGCTTTTCCACCAGCCAAATATGCATGTAGTGATAGCCATTGTTCATCAATCTCTATGGTGTGAATTTGCCAGTACATTCAATGTACTGACCCTTTGTGGCTGCAACGTCTCATGTTGCAGGATTATCTTACGACGAGTAAGTGATACATTAGGGTTACGATTTCTACACTCAACTTTGCCGTTGGTGTTGATGGGAATCCACAACCTTGTTACTTCCGCTATTTGGATTGAGGTAATAGTATTTACATTACTTCTACATGTGATTTACCTCTGTTATAAATCCTCGAGTATTGTGTGTGTCAGCATACCGATCCAGGGATGACACTTAAGCACAGAGACTTGATCCATTCGGGTCGGGTCGCTACAATCTTTTGCTATATGGAGGCTTTTGACCTGGAAAAAAAATCATAAGGAAGCTTTCAGGACAAAGCGTCACGGCCTCGAGGTGGAACCTGAGAAGCAATCTAGGGCTCCGGCGGAGCTGTTCTGCCAGGGAAACTTGCCTCCTAGAGGGGGAAATCGAAGCCAACGTCATCATAAACTTCCCTCCTTGTAGTTGATGCTAGTTGGTTTATTCGGTGGATGATCATATGTTCAGATTCTTAATGATATTCAATACCCCTCTGATCTTCAACATGAATATGCTTTGTGAGTAGTTATGTTTGTTCCTTAGGACATGGGAGAAGTCTTGTTATATGTAACCATGTGAATTTGGTATTCGTTCGATATTTTGACTAGATGTATGTTGTCTTTCCTCTAGTGGTGTTATGTGAATGTTGACTACATGACACTTCACCATGATTTGGGTCTAGGGGAAGGCATTGGGAAGTAATAAGTAGATGATGGGTTGCTAGAGTGACAGAAGCTTAAACCCTAGTTTATGCGCTGCTTCGCAGGGAGCTGATTTGGATCCACATTTTCATGCTATGGTTAGATTTATCTTAACTATTCTTTCGTAGTTGCAGATGCTTGCGAGAGGGGTTAATCATAAGTGGGAGGCTTGTCCAAGTAATTACAACACCCATGCACCGGTCCACCCACATATCAAATTATCAAAGTAATGAACGCGAATCATCTGAGCGTGATGAAAACTAACTTGGCGATAATTCCCATGTGTCCTTGGGAGTGCTTTGCTTTATATAAGAGTTTGTCTAGGATTATCCTGTGATACAGAAAGGATTGGGCCACCTTGCTGCACTTTTGTTACACTTCTAACTTGTTACCCATTACGAATTATCTTATCACAAAACTATCTGTTACAGATAATTTTAGTGCCTGCAGAAAATACCTTGCTAAAAACCGCTTGTCATTTCCTTCCGCTCCTCGTTGGGTTTGACAATCTTACTTATAGAAAGGACTATGATTGACCCCCTATACTTGTGGGTCATCAAGACTCTTTTCTGATGATGTTGCTGGGGACTGAAGCGCCTTTGGTAAGGAAAAATTTATATTACATGTTGAAATTTACACTCACTTGTCACTATGGAAAATCATCTTTTTGAGGGGTTTGTTCGGGGTATTTTTCACCTTGACCGGTAGAGCAAGAAGTTGCTCCTCAACCTACTGAACCTACTAAAAATATTTATTATGAAATTCCTTCGGGTATGATGGAGAAACTGCTAGCTAATCCTTATGTAGGAGACGGAACACTACATCTCGATATGCATCTAATCTATGTGGATGAAGTTTGTAGATTATTTAAGCTTGCAGGTTAGCCCGAGGATGAAGTCAAGAAGAAGGTGTTCCCTTTATCTTTCAAGGGAAAGGCGTTGACATGGTATAGGCTATGTAATGATATTGGAGCTTGGAACTACAACCGATTGAAATTGGAATTTCATCAGAAGTTTTATCCTATGCATCTAGTTCATCGTGATCGGAATTATATATATAATTTTTGGCCTCGTGAAGGTGAAAGTATCGCTAAAGATTTGGGGAGGCTTAAGCCAATGTTCTATTCATGCCCCAATAATGAGCTCTCAACAGAAATTATTATTCAGAATTTTTATGGTCGGCTTTCAAGTAATGATCAATCCATGCTCGATACTTCTTGTACTGGTTCTTTTATAAAGAAGATTATTGAATTAAAATGGGATTTATTGGAAAGAATTAAACACAACTCTAAATATTGGGAGCTCGACCAAGTTAAGGAGTCAAGTATAAACATTAAGTTTGATGGTGTTATATCTTCTATGGATACCGATGCTTTTCGTGAATTTAGCACTAAATATGGACTTGAATCTGAGATAGTAGCTTCTTTCTATGAATCATTTGCTACTCATGTTGATCTCCCTTAGGAGAAGTGGTTTAAATATAATCCTCCCATTGAAGTTAAAGTAGTAGAACTGTAGGATCGAAAGTATGTCTAGAGGGGGGTTGATTAGACTACTTGACCAAATAAAAACTTAACCTTTTCCCAATTTTAGTTCTTGGCAGATTTTAGCTATTATAGGACAAGTCAAGCAATCATCACACAATTCAAGCAAGCATGCAAAGAGTATATTAGCAGCGGAAAGTAAAGCATGCAACTTGCAAGAATGTAAAGGGAAGGGTTTGGAGAATTCAAACGCAATTGGAGACACGGATGTTTTTCCCGTGGTTCGGATAGGTGGTGCTATCCTACATCCACGTTGATGGAGACTTCAACCCACAAAGGGTAACGGTTGCGCGAGTCCACGGAGGGCTCCACCCACGAAGGGTAACGGTTGCGCGAGTCCACGGAGGGCTCCACCCACGAAGGGTCCACAAAGAAGCAACCACCCACAAAGGGTCCACGAAGAAGCAACCTTGTCTATCCCACCATGGCCATCGCCCACGAAGGACTTGCCTCACTAGCGGTAGATCTTCACGAAGTAGGCGATCTCCTTGCCCTTACAAACTCCTTGGTTCAACTCCACAATCTTGTTGGAGGCTCCCAAGTGACACCTAGCCAATCTAGGAGACACCACTCTCCAAGAAGTAACAAATGGTGTGTAGGTAATGAACTCCTTGCTCTTGTGCTTCAAATGATAGTCTCCCCAACACTCAACTCTCTCTCATAGGATTTGGATTTTGTGGAAAGAAGATTTGAGTGGAAAGCAACTTGGGGAAGGCTAGAGATCAAGATTCATATGGCAGGAATGGAATATCTTGGTCTCAACACATGAGTAGGTGGTTCTCTCTCAGAACATATGAGTTGGAATTGTGTATGTGTTCTGATGGCTCTCTCCACGAATGAAGAGGAGGTGGAGGGGTATATATAGCCTCCACACAAAATCCAACCATTATACACAGTTTTCCAATCTCGGTGGGACCAAATCGACATACTCGGTCGGACCGAAAAGGTAAACCTAGTGACCGTTAGAGATTTTCGGTGGGACTGACATGCAACTCGGTAGGACCGATATGGTTAGGGTTTGGGCATAACGTAATCTCGGTGAGACCGATTACACAAACTCGGTGAGACCGATTTTGGTAATTAGCTAACCAGAGAGTTGGTCAGGCAAACTCGGTGGGACCGATTTGCTCTTTCGGTGAGACAGAAAAGTTACAAAAAGGAAACACTGAATTTACATTGCAATCTTGGTGGGACCGATCCGCTCTTTCGGTGAGACCGAAAAGTTACGAAAGGGAAACAGAGAGTTTGCAATCCCATCTCGGTGAGACCGAGATCCCTATCGGTAGAACCGAATTGCTAGGGTTTGGCAGTGGCTTATGACAAGTGAAACTCGGTGGCGCCGGATAGAAAGAATCGGTAGGACCGAGTTTGGCTTAGGGTTTAGGTCATATCTGGATATGGGAAAGTAGTTGAGGGTTTTGGAGCATATCACTAAGCACATGAAGCAAGAGGCTCATTAAGCAACACCTCATCCCTCCTTGATAGTATTGGCTTTTCCTAAAGACTCAATGTGATCTTGGATCACTAAAATATAAAATGAAGAGTCTTGAGCTTTTGAGCTTGAGCCAATCCTTTGTCCTTAGCATTTTGAGGGTTCCACTTTCACATCCATGCCATGCCAATCATTGAGCTTTCCTGAAATAGTCATCTTGGAATAGCATTAGCTCAATGAGCTATATGTTGTTATGAATTACCAAAACCACCTAGGGATAGTTGCACTTTCAATCTCCCCCTTTTTGGTAATTGATGACAACATATAGATCAAAGCTTCGACAAATGATAATAAGCATGAAATATATCGTCGCTTTGAGAAGTATGTGACAAGTAAGAGCTCCCCCTAAATTTGTGCATATTTAAAATTTGCTTTGGACTGCAAATGCACAAAGAGTTAGAGTCATGGGTTACTCTTCCATGTCACATACATCTTGGTGGAGCGCTTAAAATGATAAGAATGAAATACATGCACTCGTCACCAAGAATAGTGAATGATCACATAAGATAGATAAGATGATAATATTAAGCAAGCATTAAGTGTAGCTTATGATCAAACACATGATCATCAATGTCTCACGAGCAATGACATAGTATCTCACACAAAAGCAAACAAAGTTCGAAAAACCACCAAATAAAGCAAGAGAGAAAAAAGCAACACTCTCTCTCTCGAAGCCTATGATCTATACATTTTCTCCCCCTTTGGCAACAAGTTACCAAAAAGTTCCTAGAAAATGCATAGTGCTAGATCGACGCTCAGGCTTGATCTTCTGGTGGTGGTGGAGTCCGGAGCACTCCAAGGACGAAGCCTTTTGTAGACGTGGTCGGAGTCGAGGCTGAAGTGGACGCTGGAGATGGTGGAACTGAAGCTGTAGCTGGTGCAGAAGTGGTGGCTCTGGTGTCAGCAACTGGCACTGCAGATGACCTCGGACCTCGTGGCACTCTGGCAAAGGCATTAGTTGTAGTCTTGCCTCTCCTCTCCTGCATGTCATCCTGGAGCTGCTCCACTGCAGTCTGAATCTCTGTCACTTTGACATCCAAGTCATAAAACTTTTGTTCCGTGATCCTCTCTAAGCTTGCCTGGTTCTGAGTTAGGGTGGCTAGTCCTTGCTCAATCCGCAGGGTGGATGCAATCAAGTAACCAAGCTGCTCTTGTTTGGTTTTCAGGAAATACTCAGATGCCTCCTCTTGAGTTGGCATCTTGGCAGCTTTCTCCTTCCTTGCCTTCTCCTTCTTTGCTTGTGCTTGTGCAGATGATGGTTCATTCTCAGTCATCACAACTTGATTGTCCTCAAAATCTGGATGGATGGGCAGGTGTTCCTTGTCCAGTAAGTATATGCCTGTGCCCATCTTGGAGTTAATGAGCTCTTGGATCTGAGGGGCATAACCACAGCTCCTCTTCTGGTCTGCTGCAGTCCTCTTGATGGTCTCTACCATGAGGCTCATCACCTTGAACTTCTGTGGCACATCAAAGATATGAAGTAAATTGATCGCATGGCCTCTGATCATCTTGTGATCACCTGACTTGGGCAAGAGAGTGTGCCTCAAAATCCAATTAATAGTTGGCAGCCCTGACAGAAGATAATGCACTGAGCCAAATTTGAAAGTTTCAAGAGCTTCATTTGGAATTTCCTTGTACATATTGGACATAGAGTTGTGGTCCATCTTCTTCTTGGCATAGACATCCAAGTCATCTTCCTGCTCCTCTGGGGCATTAATGAGCTGTGCCCACTCAGCAACAGTAGATTGGTACCTCGTACCTTCAGACATCCATGTGATCTTTCCATCTGGGTAGAAATGTGCTGTGGAGTAGAATTGCATAATGAGCTCCTCGTTCCACTTTGTGAGCTTCTGCCCAACAAAGTCTGCTACTCCACAAGCATTGAAGCTGTCGATCACACCAGGATAGTGTTCCTCATTGTCCTTGATGTACTCCCAATCAACCCATCTCATGTCACAAACTATGGGCTTTTTGTCCAACAAAACTGTCTCATAGAAGTCCTGCTGTTCCTTAGTGTGAAACCTGTAATCAACAGCAGTTCTTCTCCTTGAAGCATACGGGTCTGCTTCTCTCCACTTCCTGAGCCCTGAATCTCTCCTGAGCTTCATATCCTCAGCCACAGGATGAGCATCGTTGTGGTCTGGGATCTTGGGCTTGAGCTTTCTCAGAACGTGCTCTTCATCATCTTCTTCAGCAGCTTCAGGCACTGGGGCCTTGTTCTTCTCAGTTGCAGGTATGCTCCTCATATTTCTCTTTGGTTTTGGCTTTGGAGCTGGCTTGGCCTTGGAAGCAGCTACCCCTGATCTTTTGGCATCACCCATCAGCTTGGGTGCCTTAGGTGCTGGTGCAGCTACCTCTTCTTCTTCCTCCTCATCTTCCATGATGGAAGCCTTGCCAAGCACTCTGGCTACGGTTTTCTTCACCCTTTCCTTTCTTTTCTTGCCTTCAGCAGCAACTGGCTCTATGGGAGTGGGCTTCTCAGTTGAAGTTCTGGCCTTTGACATAGGCTGCCTGCCTACTGGCCTTTTGATCTTTAACCCTGGCTTTGTGCCCTGTGCTGGCTCAACTCTCTTGGAAGTTGCTTCCTCTTCTGCCACATAGTCCTCATCCTCTGATTCTGCGGTTCTCTTCTTTCTCTGTCTGGTGGCAACTTTTGGCAGATTGCTAGGGGTGCTCCTGCTGCCTTCATCTGAAGAGCTGGAGGGACTAGTGCCCTCACTCATGTGCACTTGCTGTTCTGACACATTCTGGCTGTCACTCTGATCAGACATGTTGCGAACTCTGACTGCTGACCCTGTGAATAGGTTATAGATGAGATAGAGTGGATGAGCATCACAAAATGCAGAGATTTTTGCAAAAGAATGATCCAAAAACTTAGTTTTAGTTTCCCACTGAAATCATCTCGGATCTACCGATTTTTAAACTCGCTGATACCGAAGCAGTTTTGGAACCTAAACTAGTGAACTCGGTCAGACCGAGTCACAGTTCGGTGGCACCGAGACTGCTAGGGTTTCACAAAGTTCCAAAATCGGTCACACCGATAAGTAATTCTCGGTCAGACCGAGTCTCACTTGTGCAATGGCATAACCCAAATCGGTGGGACCGAGTTTTTCAACTCGGTGGGTCTGAGATGGTTTCGGCGGAAACCTAACCCTAAAATTTTCGATCAAACCTAATCTACAAGCGCATTGACTGGATAGGAGTGTTTCAATCGTGGCAAGAATCATGATGATCACAATGGGCTAAGAATCAGATTGGAGAATAGCACAAAGATCGAGTCCATACCCTAGTTCGGCGGAGACTCGCTACGGCGGCAATGGCGGGGTAGAATTCCCGTTGACGGCGACGGAGACCAGCGACTGGAGGCGGCTGGCGGTGAGGAGACGATCCGGAGACCACGTTGGCAGAGCAGGCTATCGCGCGGGCGAAGGGGTTCGGAGAAATTTCCAAATTTTTGCCCGTGACTATATATAGCCCGACCCTGTCGGTGTGACCGAGTGGAACAACTCGGTGGCACCAAGATTCATAACTGCAAGCAGTTACCAAAACTCGGTGTGACCGAATGTAGCGACCCGACCCGAATGCGTCAAGTCTCTGTGCTTACGTGTCATCCCTAGATCGGTATGCTGACACACACAGTACTCGAAGGATTTATAACAGAGGTAAATCACATGTATAAAGTAACGTAAATACTATTACCTCAATCCAAATAGCGGAAGCAACAAGGTTGTGGGTTCCCATCAACACCAACGGCAAAGTTGAGTGTAGAAATCGTAACCCTAACATATCACTTACTCGTCGTAAGAAACCTGCAACATGAGACGTTGCAGCCCGAAACGGGTCAGTACATTGAATGTACTGGCAAATTCACACCATAGAGAAAGATGAACAATGGCTATCACTATATGCATATATGGCTGGTGGAAAAGCTCTATGGTTGTAAGGTTTTTGCGTAAAGCCAATTTTTCCCTACTGCAAAGGAATAAATTTATTTAACTATCATGGTGGTTGTTAAACATTGAGAATGGTTGACAGCATTCTCAATCCCAATTAAAAAAATAATTAAAACCCAACAACATTAATTAGAAGTAACATGTTGAGATTCACATGATATTCAAGTACTAGATACTCAAGTTGTCCATAACCGGGGACACGGCTAATCATGATTAGTTTGTACACTCTGCAGAGGTTTGCGCACTTTTCCCCACAAGACTCGATCGCCTCTGTTTGTTTTCTCGCACTACATGGTGTTTGAGAAACGGATGACCGAGACATAGTCTTTCAGAAGCTCTAGCACCATACATGTGGGGTAGACCGTACCACCTACAACCCCTACATCTGCTAGTCCACCCCATAAGAGTTCGCACTACTTAGTCAACTATGCCAGAGCCCATAATGGCTTGTGGCTGCACACGGAAGTTTCTAGCATGAAAGATCTTATGATCCCTTTGGGCCTGGGTGGCGGTCCAAAAAAACAGGCAAGTCCTGATAGACATCAGGTGCCTCAATCCACCCAGATGTGTGTTTATGTTGCCACCTTAAATAAACCATTAAAATTATCAACTCACATCTGTCATGGATATCACTCACCCAATCCACGTCTACTAGCATAGCATGGCATAATAAGCAAACGTAGAAGTAACTCCCAAAGGTTTCATAATAATACAGGTAATAGGTACTACCTCATCTACTTCCCATCCCACAGTTTAATTAGATCCTAATCATGCAATGTGTGAGGATTGATCTAATGCAATAAAACTGGGTTGTAGAAAAGGTATGATCAAAGTGTGAACTTGCCTGCAAGGTTGATGAAGATGATTCGCACTCAAAATCTCTGGATAGATCTACTCGTCACACTCCGGTCAATCTATCATAAGCAAACAATAGTAACCACACAATAAGTACTCATCTAATGCACAAGTAAAACTCGAACGAGAGAACGAACCAGATAGTTCAACTTAAGAACTCCGGTTGCAAAGAAAGAACGAACCGAACAAACGACGGAAAACAAACGGCGGAAGAAAACAACTCGGTTCTAGCAAGTTGAAACTAGGTCAAAATTTTACAGTAGCAAAAATTTGTTCAAGTTGATTAGACGGAACGGCGGTTTCGAGACGAAACTCCAGGCGCTTGAATCACCTGATTCTGATAAACGAGCGAGAAGTTAAACTAGAACGATGAACGGATCTGAGATCGCGATCGCAGAATAAATCCGACGAGAAGAAAAAGAAGAACGGTTAAACGAACGGGCGTCGTTAACCGGGAAGAATCCGGTGATCACGTTCGTTAGGACGAACAGTCCGGCGAACGGTCCAAAGGCAACTAAATCGGAAATAAAACGAATCCGATCTAGGGTTTCGGAGAAGAAAACCGAAACGAAAAACCGATCTAGAAAACGAATCAGAAGAGAAGAAAAGAATCGGAACGATTAGAAGAAAACGATCCGATGAAAAGAAGAGATGCGGCGCGGGGCTACCTCCGGCGAGGTCTCCGGCGAGGGGCTCCGGCGGCGGCGGCAAGGTGCGGCGCGGCAGCGGTGACGCAGGGCGCGTGCAGCGGCTTACTGCGGCGCGCGGGTGAGGGGTGGCGCGGCGCGGGGTGTGGTGGAGCTCTAGGCTTTGGGTTTGATGATTTAGAGGGCGGGGGTGCTTGGGTATTTATATTGGGGAGGGGAGGGTTTACTTGGAGGAGGGATCAAGGAATTGGAATAGGAGTAGGAAAGATCTAGAAAAAGAAACGGAATAAACGGGAGTAGGACAAAAGTCCTACTAGGACTTCCAAAAGACAACGGCGGCGGCTCCCTGGAGCCTGGGCGCTCGCGCGATGGCCTCCTGGCCTTGGCCGGCGGCGGCTTGGGCCTTTGGCTCAAGGCGCTGAGGATTTTCTTTTTCTTTTTTCTTTTTTTTAACAGATTTCGCGCGCAGAAAAACTCAGAAAAGAAAATCTAAACGGGCTCCAAAATCACCAAAGTAAATTTTCCCCGACTCCTAAAAATGAGTTAAACAAAATGAACTTTACTCCGGACCAAAAATGCAATTTTCGAAAACGCGCATTTTTCCATAGCCAAATAAAATGCGAATAAACTCCGGAAAACCAAAATTTGATCTATTTATTAAATCTTCATTTTTCCTATATTTTGCGAAAGTCATATTATTTCCTCTCTTATATTTTTTTTTACGTCGGAAAAATAATTGAAGATGAAATAAATAAATCAAATGATCCTCTTTTCCAATTCGAGAAAACTCTCAAATAAGAAAATAACGAAATCTCCAACTCTCTCCGAAGGTCCTTGAGTTGCGTGAAATTTCTAGGATCGACCAAAATGCAAGAACTTTGAATTTAATTCTTTGAAATTCCCAACTCATATTTCATATAATTTGAAGAAGTCATTTTATCTTCTCTCATGAAAATCATTGAGTTGCATAAAGTTCCAGAATTGAAAATATTTTCAAATGAAGTTCAAATATTTTCAAACACCCTTTTCATTTTAAATGGAAGAAGTCATGTCATCTTCTCTCTAGGGTTTTTTGTTGAAAAGAATTTGAATTCATGGAGATCAGAAAACAAATATGAAAGTTTGGGAAAGTCCTTTTATTCCCTCTCATTTAACTTTCAAAAGAATTCGAATTTCACTCAATTTCACGCAATCAATCAAACAATCAATAAATCTATCTATTTGTTTATAACATTCCAAAATTTAGAATTTTGGGATGTTACAAACCTACCACCCTTAAAATGAATCTCGTCCTCGAGATTCGGAGAGGCTAGCAAGAAAAGGTTAGGGTTTGGGGGTCTCCTCAAAATCCATTGATCATCATAGGGGTCTGGGGTGCTACCACCCTTAAAAGCATGGTTACTGTTCCATCAAAATTCATATACTCCATCCTTATTCTTGACAGGGCCGGTCTTCTCAGATCCTCGAGAAAATTCCTTCTCTGAGCTCTTCCAGTAGTGGCATAACCTTTTCCTCATTTCTTCTGTCCTTTCCTCTTGGTAAGGTTATTCCGAGACTGGGTCTTCGTAGCTGATAGGTCCGGCGCCAAAACTAAAAAACTATCGATATCTCATGGTGGTAAACCATTTATGGTTTCTCCTGCAGGAAATGGGTCTGGGTTGATCCTCACCGTATAACCTACGGTTGGCAAAGCTGCCATGTACAAGGGAAAAATACCTATACCATTCTAAGGTTTAACAAGGTTTAATATCGTCGTCTCTCTACTATAGGTAAGTCACTCAGATTTACCATTCCGTATAGCAAGGCGAATAATAAGAGTAAGTCGGTATGGTGATCAATCCATCCCGCACCCAAATCATTACCTTGTATATAGTTGAGCGAATCTCGCATTCTAACACTCGGTCATCCTCACAAGCATTGCATAATTTCTCTTGTCGACGAACCAAGTTCGGATAAATCCATTGATTCTGCAAGCCAAACAAACATCTATCGTTCCTTCACTACTCTCAGGTTTTGCGTTACTCCTATAAGATCGTCTATCGATAAGGGCATATCCTCTTCCAGGGTTTTTCCTTCAGCAAGAGTGTGCTTGCTTCTTGGAAGGTCTTGTGGCCTATGGGTTATGGCATATCTCATCACTTGCAAACCTTGAACTCTTCATCGGGGTAGCGGATCTCTAATCCAACATCCAACTTCCAGCTTTCCCAGTATTCTTAAATCCATCCAATTGTACTGTCTTCCTTCCTTCTATTGGCACCAAACTAGGACATGTTTACTCAGACTCATCATGGAGTTTCCATTGATCCATATTTCCGACATCATACCTCCTTTATATCCAATAGTACTTCATCTCTTCATCCTCGTGGGATTTCCCACATACCGAGGTAAAATGAATTCACTTCGTGGAACATCATTATCCTTTCCAGGGTCAAGCGTTCTTACAGGGGAATATTGGCCATCTCTGCATGGCACTTCTTCAACTGGGAAACGTGAAACACACCATGAACTCCTGACAGTCCTTCGGGTAACTCCAACTTGTAGGCCGCTTCTCTCATGCGCCCCAAAACTCGGTATGGTCCTACAAATCTCGGGGCTAACTGTCCCTTAACTCCAAATTGTTTAACTCCTCGCAGAGGGGTCACATGAAGACATGCTCCGTCTCCAATTTCATAGACTACCTCCTTGGGTTTTTGAGTCTACATAACTCTTCTGCCTGGACTGAGCTACCGTCAGTCTATCTCGAATCAACTTAACATTCTCTTCTGACTCCTTGATCACAGTTGGTCCAAACAACTGTCGGTCTCCAACTTCATCCCACATACTCTTGGGGCATCACACATATCGAGACAAAACTCGTATTCATTTTGTCCGAAATCCAGTCAGTGGAGTATCCTTATCTTTTCCAAGAGTCAAGGGTTCTTACAGGGTACTACCACCCTTAAAATGCACAAATCTTCCATAGACCATATTTCTCATATCCTCAAAATGGTCAAAATCCTTCTTCATAGAGTAATAACTTATAAAATCCATATCAGTACCAACGTTGCTACTTTATTCATTCTCCAATGATTACAATCTCTTGCTTTTCCATTACAAGTCTCAACTCAACACCTCAATATAAAGGAAAATGTTCTCACTTCTACTACTCCATTTCTTTTGTTGCAAACTCAACTATCTAGCGCAAGTTTCCTTCTCCTTAGGGCATTCTCTGGCAAAGTGCCCTGCTCCATTACAACTAAAACATATTACTTCTGACAAGTATCGAGGTTTCCTTTTTGGGCAACCATTGAGGTAGTGCCCTAACTCCTTGCACCTGTAACAGGTGATATGACTCAGATCCTTCCTGGAATCCAATCTACTTCTCTTTCTGGACTTTTCCATTCCAATCAGGGCTTCTATTTCCTGTGGGTCATACTTTACTTCCTCAGTCGGGAATTCTACTAGATCCCCCTTTATACAATTTTGGGAGATGTGTCCTTCTTCTCCACATGAATAACAAGACTTAGTGCAGGGTTTAATTGGCTCTTCTTTGGGTGTGTCCTCCACCTCTTTCTTCATCACAGGTTCTTCTAAACTTTCCATAAGGGCTTCTTTCATTGCTTCTTCCTTCTGCTGGATGGTTCTTTGTACCAAGGGGTAAATGTGACACTGAGCAGGGTAGTGGGTAGTCCCTTCACACAAGAAACAAGTGATCTGCCTAGTTGGGCATTCTTCAGCTGGGTGACTTCCTTCACAATTAGGGCATTCATCCTTGTGTTCTTTATGGTTGTGTCCGATTTCTCCACAAATCTTGCATGCACCAGGTTTCTTCATATCCTTTCCATAATGCTTCAACTTCTGGGGCACAAACCGGGACTTTGGCAAAGTCAACTTAAATTCTTTCCAAGTGGTTACTCCTTGCCATCCATTGATGGTTTGGTACATCCTCCACCAAGTAGCAGCACCTCTTTCAAAGCATTGAACAACATACTGGGCCATATCCTTTTCGACTATAGGCTTGTTCTCCATATGATCCTCCATGTTCTGAATCCATCGGTCTGTCTCCAATTGACTCATCGGTCCAGAAAATACAAGCTCATCTCCATTCATCCTCTATTGGGTCCATGGGTTTGGGGTGAGATAAGAGAGATAGAGAGGGATACACACAATGCAAACAACAGTTTTGAAAAGGCAGATTTTTGTTGTGGCTGTCGAAAAAAACAACAAACAATTGACAGCTCACAAACATTGCATCTAACGTAAGTATATAACAGGGGTTTGGTCGGCTAAGGTCATCGTCGCCAAACTCTTCAAGTCTTGTTCATGCCTCGAATGGCTTCTTCCGATCATGCTTGTCTTCTCAAGTTCTTTTGCCAGATCATCTCTGTTGACGTGAAATCCCTCGTGACATCCTTTAATATTCCGGAGTTGCATTTCAAACTTCTGGTTTCAACATCCTTGGCATGAGCCATGGTCATATTGTCCTTCAGTTCCTGACAAATCTCCGGTATCTCAAGGTTTTACTTTTCTAGCTTGGCTGCTTTCAACTTCTGGTCTTAAGTTCTTCACGAAATGCTTCCTTGTCTAATACGACTTCCTGGAGCTCCACCTTAAACTTCTTGATGTAATACTCCAGATCCTGGTGATACACCGGCTAAGGTTAAAACTTCATCTTAATAATAGGTGCTCCATCAGCCTTCTTCCATCAAATCCATTCTAATGACATGCATCCTTAACTCAGCATGGTGACAATAGCATCAGCGGGAGATAACTTCTTGGATAGCTGGGTTTCTGCTCTTGTCATTTCCATGAGCTATCATTCCATAGTTGATATCTCCTGCCTTAGGGTTTTCTTGACAAAACTTTGAGTTCTCATGCTCCTTGTTTCAGTCTTTCTCCGATACACCTTGATCTCGGGTATTGACAACTTCCATAGTCTGCCAAGTTCCATAAGGGTAGCCTTCCTAGGTCATATAAATCTGGGAATTCTTCAAAGCCTTCAAATTCTACTTGTCTTCGGTCTTCAACCATTGTAGTTTTCATTATTCATATGCACAGAAAATACTCTTCATTCTGAAGCGGTCTTAGTTGTCCAATATCTTGTACTTCTTGGAGTGGTCTCATCAGTCGAATCTTCGAGTGGTCAAAAGGGAAAAAGGGTATGGTCTCACTAAAGGGAATTTTTGAATAAGCTCAGAAGAGAAGAGAGGTAAAAGATCTTTTTGAAAGGGAAAGTTGTAGAGAAAAATCTTTTCTATGGGCTTGCCAATTTCTAGGGTCACGTCCTACAGTCAACATGTGCTCTGATACCATCTTGTAGCGACCCGACCCGAATGGGTCAAGTCTCTGTGCTTACGTGTCATCCCTGGATCGGTATGCTGACACACACAGTACTCGAAGGATTTATAACAGAGGTAAATCACATGTATAAAGTAACGTAAATACTATTACCTCAATCCAAATAGCGGAAGCAACAAGGTTGTGGGTTCCCATCAACACCAACGGCAAAGTTGAGTGTAGAAATCGTAACCCTAACGTATCACTTACTCGTCGTAAGAAACCTGCAACATGAGACGTTGCAGCCCGAAACGGGTCAGTACATTGAATGTACTGGCAAATTCACACCATAGAGAAAGATGAACAATGGCTATCACTGTATGCATATATGGCTGGTGGAAAAGCTCTATGGTTGTAAGGTTTTTGCGTAAAGCCAATTTTTCCCTACTGCAAAGGAATAAATTTATTTAACTATCATGGTGGTTGTTAAACATTGAGAATGGTTGACAGCATTCTCAATCCCAATTAAAAAAATAATTAAAACCCAACAACATTAATTAGAAGTAACATGTTGAGATTCACATGATATTCAAGTACTAGATACTCAAGTTGTCCATAACCGGGGACACGGCTAATCATGATTAGTTTGTACACTCTGCAGAGGTTTGCGCACTTTTCCCCACAAGACTCGATCGCCTCTATTTGTTTTCTCGCACTACATGGTGTTTGAGAAACGGATGACCGAGACATAGTCTTTCAGAAGCGCTAGCACCATACATGTGGGGTAGACCGTACCACCTACAACCCCTACATCTGCTAGTCCACCCCATAAGAGTTCGCACTACTTAGTCAACTATGCCAGAGCCCATAATGGCTTGTGGCTGCACACGGAAGTTTCTAGCATGAAAGATCTTATGATCCCTTTGGGCCTGGGTGGCGGTCCAAAAAAATAGGCAAGTCCTGATAGACATCAGGTGCCTCAATCCAACCAGATGTGTGTTTATGTTGCCACCTTAAATAAACCATTAAAATTATCAACTCACATCTGTCATGGATATCACTCACCCAATCCACGTCTACTAGCATAGCATGGCATAATAAGCAAACGTAGAAGTAACTCCCAAAGGTTTCATAATAATACAGGTAATAGGTACTACCTCATCTACTTCCCATCCCACAGTTTAATTAGATCCTAATCATGTAATGTGTGAGGATTGATCTAATGCAATAAAACTGGGTTGTAGAAAAGGTATGATCAAAGTGTGAACTTGCCTACAAGGTTGATGAAGATGATTCGCACTCAAAATCTCTGGATAGATCTACTCCTCACACTCCGGTCAATCTATCGTAAGCAAACAATAGTAACCACATAATAAGTACTCATCTAATGCACAAGTAAAACTCGAACGAGAGAACGAACCAGATAGTTCAACTTAAGAACTCCGGTTGCAAAGAAAGAACGAACCGAACAAACGATGGAAAACAAACGGCGAAACAAAACAACTCGGTTATAGCAAGTTGAAACTAGGTCAAAATTTTACAGTAGCAAAAACTTGTTCAAGTTGATTAGACGGAACGGCGGTTTCGAGACGGAACTCCAGGCGCTGGAATCACCTGATTCCGATAAACGTGCGAGAAGATAAACTAGAACGATGATCGGATCTGAGATCACGATCGCGGAATAAATCCGACGAGAAGAAAAAGAAGAACGGTTAAACAAACGGGCGTCGTTAACCGGGAAGAATCCGGTGATCACATTCGTTAGGACGAACGGTCCGGCGAACGGTCCAAAGGCAACTAAATCGGAATAGAAAACGAATCCGATCTAGGGTTTCGGAGAAGAAAACCGAAACGAAAAACCGATCTAGGAAACGAATCAGAAGAGAAGAAAAGAATCGGAACGATTAGAAGAAAACGATCCGATGAAAAGAAGAGATGCGGCGCGGGGCTACCTCCGGCGAGGTGTCCGGCGAGGGGCTCCGGCGGCGGCGGCAAGGTGCGGCAGCAGCAGCGGTGATGCAAGGCGCGGGCGGCGGCTTAGGGCGGCGCGCGGGTGAGGGGTGGCGCGGCGCGGGGTGTGGTGGAGCTCTAGGCTTTGGGTTTGATGATTTAGAGGGGGGGTGCTTGGGTATTTATATTGGGGAGGGGAGGGTTTACTTGGAGGAGGGATCAAGGAATTGGAATAGGAGTAGGAAAGATCTAGAAAAAGAAACGGAATAAATGGGAGTAGGACAAAAGTCCTACTAGGACTTCCAAAAGACAACGGCGGCGGCTCCCTGGAGCCTGGGCGCTCGTGCGATGGCCTCCTGGCCTTGGCCGCCGGCGGCTTGGGCCTTTGGCTCAAGGCGCTGAGGATTTTTTTTCTTTTTTTTAACAGATTTCGCGCGCAGAAAAACTCAGAAAAGAAAATCTAAACGGGCTCCAAAATCACTAAAGTAAAATTTCCCCGACTCCTAAAAATGAGTCGAACAAAATGAACTTTACTCCAGACCAAAAATGCAATTTTCGAAAACGCGCATTTTTCCCTTTCCAAATAAAATGCGAATAAACTCCGGAAAATGAAAATTTGATCTATTTATTAAATCTTCATTTTTCCTATATTTTGGGAAAGTCATATTATTCCCTCTCTTATATTTTTTTTACGTCGGAAAAATAATTGAAGATGAAATAAATAAATCAAATGATCCTCTTTTCCAATTCGAGAAAACTCTCAAATAAGAAAATAACGAAATCTCCAACTCTCTCCGAAGGTCCTTGAGTTGCATGAAATTTCTAGGATCGACCAAAATGCAAGAACTTTGAATTTAATTCTTTGAAACTCCCAACTCATATTTCATATAATTTAAAGAAGTCATTTTATCTTCTCTCATGAAAATCATTGAGTTGCATAAAGTTCCAGAATTGAAAATATTTTCAAATGAAGTTCAAATATTTTCAAACACCCTTTTCATTTTAAATGGAAGAAGTCATGTCATCTTCTCTCTAGGGTTTTGTGTTGAAAAGAATTTGAATTCATGGAGATCAGAAAACAAATATGAAAGTTTGGGAAAGTCCTTTTATTCCCTCTCATTTAACTTTCAAAAGAATTCAAATTTCACTCAATTTCACGCAATCAATCAACCTATCTATTTGTTTATAACATTCCAAAATTTAGAATTTTGGGATGTTACACCGAAAGGTTCAAATCGGTTGCACCGAGATCGAAAACCTAGATCAACTTAATGATCTCAGTAGGACCGAAAGTGGGGTATCGGTCAGACCGAGAATCATAAATAGGTTTTGGAAGTTTGAGTCTATGACGAATCGGGGACTCCGAGCGCTCCTCACACAGAGTGGTTCAAATCTGACTTGATCAAATTTTGTGACGTAGCATGAATAGAGTTTGAGATGAGAAAAGCATAGATAGCTAGAGGAGGTTCTTAGGCATTCTTGTCCATCCACTTGGCAAAAGGAAATAAAACCAAACAATCAAAACAACAAGTGGATGTCCTCGAATGAGTAAAATATGCAACCAGCATGCTCACACAATAAGATGGAAAATGAAATATGTGACAAGGCATGCACAACCAATTCTAGCATCTATCAAGCAATTTGCGATGACAAGGTCATCTATATATGAGTATATTGACTTAGGAGTCAAGTGAGAACACTTGATCATAGGTCATACTCATCGTTTAAGCTCAAGTGGGGTTACCACTTTTACATAAAGCATTGTTGTGTTCACATCTTTAGAGTTGCTTTAGCTCAAGTCTTAGAGTAAAGCTCCCCCTAGATGTGATATCCCCCCTTAGAGGGATGAACTAACCTCGGTTTTGTCGATGATGACTTCATGTAGATGTTGAAGATGTGGATGCTCAATGTTGATGTAGATCACTTGGAGCTATCCATTTGAGTGAATTGCACTTTCAATACCTACATGGGTTAGTCCCACAAGGAACAAACAAGGATATCCATAGACATAGAGTGATGCACACACAAGATGATGTCCATGAAAACTTTTAGGTTACCTTGTCCCTTGTCTTACCAACAAGAGGGTTTGTGACTCCTTGAACTAGTGCAAGATGTGGAAGTTGATTGCACTTGTTCTTGCCAAAATGATAAGAGTGAAGTATGTGGGCGGAGTCACCCTCAAGAACTCTCTAGTTCTTCTTCTTTTGGATCCACACCATCTTGATGGGAATCCTTGGAGTTGTAGTCGTACTTGATGAAGTGGAACTTGAAGTAGTCTTGGGAATCCACTTGACTAAGGTCTTAGGAGCTTCTTCAAATGCATCAATTTCCTCTTGAAGCTTGTCCTTGCCTTTTTGCTTGTAGTCTTGTGGTGGAAGATCATCTTGAGCTTGTGTCCCCTTGAAAGAAGTATCATACTTCTCTTGTTGAGGAACAAACTTTGTCTTGGGGTATTGATCTTCTTCCCACTCAACTCCATTGGCATTAAACTTTCGTTCAAAACCAACACCTTGATTCTTCCAGTGCATTCCTTGCTTGCGCACAATTTCCTCGAATTGCTTACTCCCGGCAAGGCTTTTGTACACTCCTTTCTCTATAATTCCCTTCAATAAGCTATTTTCTTGCTCAAGTGTAACTTGGCTAAGAGAATCATTAGTGGAGTCAAGAGAACTACTAGAAGCAACAATATTGGATTTAACATGATCATTGTTACTGCTAGAGGAAGAGTCTTTCTTGTTCTTGTTACTAGACTTGACTTGAGGCATGTAAGTGGATAAGAGTAAACGCTTGGCAATGTAAGAAGAACTTTTCTTGTGGAGATCATCATTGATTGCTTTTAAGAACTCATGCTCTTGCTCAAGATTGAGCTTTTCAAAGCGTAATTTCTCATGAGCTCTTAAAAGTTCTCGATGATCTTCGAAGATAGTTTCATGAGCTAACTTAAGAGTGTTGAGTTCTTTAGTTAGAGCTTCAATATTCTCCTTATCATTCTCATTCGTTTTATCTTGATTAGCATGATTAATTGACGTTTCATCATAGTATTCATCACTAGAGTTGTCAACAAGCAAATCATCACCTAACAAGTCATCTTCATCACTATTGAAATCAACATACTCGGGGTGTGTTACCTTAGGACCTTTGGCCATGAAGCATCTTCCAATTCCTTCATTTGGTGAGTCAAACATGTCGTAGGAGTTGGTTGACACAAGTGCTAGACCGGCAACACCTACATCTTGAGTATCTTCGGAGTCGGAGTGATAACTTCTCTCGGAGTGGCTGTCGGAGTCGGAGCCGGATACCCATTCACCAACATGAGCTTGATGTTTTCGTTTTGTGTAGCTCCTTGATGATTTTTCCTTCCTTTCCGAATCCTTGCTTCTCCGTGAGTATCTTCGTTCATAACGATCATCTCTACTCCTTCTCTCTCTTGGTGGTGATTCTTTGCTCCTTCTTTTTGGAGAATCTTCTCTTCTCTTGTAGGGAGCCGTACACTCATTGGAATAGTGTCCGGGTCTTCCACAACTATAGCAGTTTCGCTCTCGACTAGAAGATCTTTTGTCATTGTAGGACCTTGACTTGAAGCTTCTATCTTTGCTTCTACTCTTGTAGAACTTGTTGAAGTTCTTCACCATTAAGCTCAATTATTCATTGAAGTTTTGTTTCTCACTTGATGATGTAGGGGCTTCACATGAGGCTTTGTAGGCACCACTTGATTTGTTGTGAAGTTCATCTTTATCCTTAAGTGACATCTCATGAGCAACAATTCTTCCAATCACCTCCGTTGGCTTGAGATCTTTGTAATTGGGCATCATTTGGATCAATGTGCACACGGTATCATATTTTCCATCCAAGGCTCTTAGAATCTTCTTGATGATGAATCTATCGGTCATCTCTTCACTTCCTAAGCCGGCAATCTCATTTGTGATGAGAGCAACCCTAGAGTACATTTCAGCGACACCTTCACCATCCTTCATTTTGAACTTGTCAAGTTGACTTTGAAGCACATCCAACTTGGATTCCTTGACGGAGTCGGTACCTTCGTGCATATCAATCAAAGTGTCCCAAATTTCCTTTGCATTCTCAAGATGGCTGATTTTGTTGAATTCTTCGGGGCACAATCCGTTGAAGAGAATATCACAAGCTTGAGCATTGTATTGCAACATCTTCAACTCATCCGTGGTAGCTTCACGGTTTGGTTCTTTCCCATCAAAGAAGTCACCTTGCAAACCAACACACACAATAGCCCAAACGGCAGGGTTATGTCCAAGAATATGCATTTTCATTTTATGCTTCCAACTAGCAAAATTAGTACCATCAAAGTAAGGACCTCTACGGTGATAATTTCCCTCGCTAGACGCCATACTCTCCTAGGTTGTGAAACCAAGGCTATGACCACCAAAAGCTATGGAGATCAAAGCAAATGGAGACCAAAGCTCTGATACCACTTGTAGGATCGAAAGTATGTCTAGAGGGGGGGTGATTAGACTACTTGACCAAATCAGATTTTAGCTATTGTAGGACAAGTCAAGCAATCATCACACAATTCAAGCAAGCATGCAAAGAGTATATTAGCAGCGGAAAGTAAAGCATGCAACTTGCAAGAATGTAAAGGGAAGGATTCGGAGAATTCAAACACAATTGGAGACACGGATGTTTTTCCCGTGGTTCGGATAGGTGGTGCTATCCTACATCCACGTTGATGGAGACTTCAACCCACGAAGGGTAACGGTTGCGCGAGTCCACGGAGGGCTCCACCCACGAAGGGTAACGGTTGCGCGAGTCCACAGAGGGCTCCACCCACGAAGGGTCCACGAAGAAGCAACCACCCACAAAGGGTCCACGAAGAAGCAACCTTGTCTATCCCACCATGGCCATCGCCCACGAAGGACTTGCCTCACTAGCGGTAGATCTTCACGAAGTAGGCGATCTCCTTGCCCTTACAAACTCCTTGGTTCAACTCCACAATCTTGTTGGAGGCTCCCAAGTGACACCTAGCCAATCTAGGAGACACCACTCTCCAAGAAGTAACAAATGGTGTGTAGGTAATGAACTCCTTGCTCTTGTGCTTCAAATGATAGTCTCCCCAACACTCAACTCTCTCTCATAGGATTTGGATTTTGTGGAAAGAAGATTTGAGTGGAAAGCAACTTCGGGAAGGCTAGAGATCAAGATTCATATGGTAGGAATGGAATATCTTGGTCTCAACACATGAGTAGGTGGTTCTCTCTCAGAACATATGAGTTGGAATTGTGTATGTGTTCTGATGGCTCTCTCCACGAATGAAGAGGAGGTGGAGGGGTATATATAGCCTCCACACAAAATCCAACCGTTACACACAGTTTTCCAATCTCGGTGGGACCGAATCAACAAACTCGGTCGGACCGAAAAGGTAAACCTAGTGACCGTTAGAGATTTTCGGTGGTACTGACATGCAACTCGGTAGGACCGATATGGTTAGGGTTTGGGCATAACGTAATCTCGGTGAGACCGATTACACAAACTCGGTGAGACCGATTTTGGTAATTAGCTAACCAGAGAGTTGGTCAGGCAAACTCGGTGGGACCGATTTGCTCTTTCGGTGAGACCGAAAAGTTACAAAAAGGAAACACTGAATTTACATTGCAATCTCGGTGGGACCGATCCGCTCTTTCGGTGAGACCGAAAAGTTACGAAAGGGAAACAGAGAGTTTGCAATCCCATCTCGGTGACCGAGATCCCTATCGGTAGAACCGAATTGCTAGGGTTTGGCAGTGGCTTATGACAAGTGAAACTCGGTGGCACCGGATAGAAAGAATCGGTAGGACCGAGTTTGGCTTAGGGTTTAGGTCATATATGGATATGGGAAAGTAGTTGAGGGTTTTGGAGCATATCACTAAGCACATGAAGCAAGAGGCTCATTAAGCAACACCTCATCCCTCCTTGATAGTATTGGCTTTTCCTAAAGACTCAATGTGATCTTGGATCACTAAAATATAAAATGAAGAGTCTTGAGCTTTTGAGCTTGAGCCAATCCTTTGTCCTTAGCATTTTGAGGGTTCCACTTTCACATCCATGCCATGCCAATCATTGAGCTTTCCTGAAATAGTCATCTTGGAATAGCATTAGCTCAATGAGCTATATGTTGTTATGAATTACCAAAACCACCTAGGGATAGTTGCACTTTCAAGAACCTATTAAAGCTGAATAAGAAACCATTACTTAAAATGTTGATCCGGTTATTCCTACTACTTACATTGAGAAACCACCTTTTCCTGTTAGAATAAAGAACATGCTAAAGCTTCAGCTGTTGTTCATAAGAGTTATACTAGAGCACCTACACGCCCTGAACAAATTAAAGTTGAACCTAGTATTGCTATTGTTAAGGATCTCTTGGTCGATGATATTGATGGGCATGCTATTTATTTCTTTGACGAAGCTGCTAGAATTGTTAAACCCAATGATAAAGATAAACATAGACCTATTGTTGGCATGCCTGCTATTTCTGTTAAGATAGGAGATCATTTCTATCATGGCTTTTGTGATTTGGGTGCTAGTGTGAGTGCAATTCCTTTTACTTTGTCTCAAGAAATTATGAATGATATTTCACCTGCAGAAATAGAAGATATTGATGATACTATTAAGCTTGCGAATAGAGATACTATCTCACCAATTGGGATTATTAGAGATGTTGAAGTCTTGTGTGGGAAAATAAAATACCCTACTGATTTTCTAGTTCTTGGTTCCCCACAAGATGATTTCATCCCATTATATTTGGTAGACGTTTCTTGAAAACTGTTAATGCTAAGATAGATTGTGAGAAATAAACTGTTAGTGTAAGTTTCGGGGATGTGCCTCATGAGTTTAACTTCTCCAAATTTCATACACAACCCCATGATAAGGAATTTCCTAGTACAGATGAAAGTATTGGTCTCGCTTCTATTGTCGTGCCTCCTATAGACCCTTTAGAACAATATTTGATAGACCATGGAAATGATATGTTCATGAATGAAAAACAAAGAATTAGATGAGATTTCTTTAAGCAAATGCCTGTTTTGAAAAACAATTTGCCTATTGAGACTCTTGGAGATCCTCTACCACCCAAGAGTGATCCTTTGTTCGATCTTAAACAATTTCCTGTCACTCTGAAATATGCTTATCTTGGTGAAAAGAAGATATATCCTATTATTATTATTAGTGCTAACCTTTCAGAGCATGAAGAAAAGAAATTATTGAAAACTCTGAGGAAGCACCATGCCGCTATTGGATATAGTCTAGATGATCTTAAGGGCATTAGTCAAACTCTATGTCAGCACAAAATTAACATGGATCCTGATGCTAAACCAGTTGTTGATCACCAGCGACGGTTGAATCCAAATATGAAATAAGTGGTAACAAATGAAATATTAAAGCTTCTAGTAGTAGGTATAATTTATCCTATTGCTGATAGTAGATGGGTAACTCCTATTCATTGTTTCCCTAAGAAGGGAGGTCTTACTGTTGTTCCTAATGATAAAAATGAATTAATCCCACAAAGAATTGTTACAGGTTATAAAATGGTAATTGATTTTATAAAATTAAATAAAGCTACTAGGAAAGATCACTATCCTCTACCTTTTATTGATCAAATGCTAGAAAGACTATCAAAACATACACACTTTTGCTTTCTAGATGGTTACTCTGGTTTTTCTCACATACATGTGTCACAAGAGGATCAAGAAAAAACTACTTTTACATGCCCTTTCGGTACTTTTGCTTATAGGCGTATGCCTTTTGGTTTATCCAATGCACCTGCTACCTTTCAAAGATGTATGACTACTATATTCTCTCACTTTTGTGAAAAGATTGTTGAGGTTTTCATGAATGATTTCTCCGTTTATGGAACTTCTTTTGATGATTGCTTGAGCAACCTTGATGAGTTTTGTAGAGATGTGAAGAAACTAATCTTGTCGTGAATTGGGGGAAGTGCCACTTTATGGTTAATGAAGGTATTGTCTTGGGGCATAAAATCTCTGAAAGAGGTATTGAAGTGGATAAAGCTAAAGCTGATGTTACTGAAAAACTGTCGTGTCCTAAAGATATTAAAGGTATAAGAAGTTTCCTTGGTCATGTTGGTTTCTATATGAGATCTATTAAGGAATTCTCTAAAATTTCTAGGCCTCTTACTTATCTCTTGGAAAAAAGATGTTCCATTAGTTTTTGATGATGATTGTGTAGAAGCATTTGAAATACTTAAGAAAGCCTTAATCTCTGCACCAATTGTTCAACCACTTGATTGGAACCTATCCTTTGAAATTATGTGTGATGCTAGTGATTATGCTGGTGGTGATATTCTAGGTCAAAGAGTTGCTAACAAATTAAATGTTATCTAGTATGCTAGTAAAACTCTAGAAAGTTCTCAAAGAAATTATGCTACTACTGAAAAAGAATTTTTAAGCAGTTGTATTTGCTTGTGACAAGTTCAGATCTTATATTGTTGATTCTAAAGTAACTGTTCACACCGATCATGCTGCTATTAAATATCTTATGGAAAAGAAAGATACTAAACCTAGACTTATTAGATGGGTTCTCTTGCTGCAAGAATTTGATTTACATATTATTGATAGAATGGGAGTTGAGAACCCCGTAGCAGGCAACTTGTCTAGGTTAGAAAATATTCTTGATAACCCACTACCTATTAATGATAGCTTTCATGATGAACAATTAGCTGTCATAAATGCTTCTCGTAGCACTCCATGCTATGCTGATTATGCTAATTACATTGTTGCTAAATTTATAGCATATAGTTTCTCATACCAACAAAAGAAAAAGTTTATCTACGATTTAAGACATTAATTTTGAGATGACCCACACCTTTATAAAGAAGGAGTAGATGGTGTTATTACAAGTTGTGTACCTGAGCATGAATAGGAACAAATCCTACGGAAGTGTCACTCCGAAGCTTATGGAGGACACCATGTTGGAGATAGAACTACACACAAGGTATTACAATCTGGTTTTTATTAGCCTACTCTTTTCAAGGATGCTCGTAAGTTTGTCTTGTCTTGTGATGAATGTCAAAGAAATGTTAATATCAGTAGACGTCGGGAAATGCCTATGGATTATTCACCTATTATTGAACCATTCGATGTTTGGGGATTTGATTATATGGGACCTTTTCTATCCTCCAATGGCTATACACATATTTTGGTTGTTGTTGATTATGTTACTAACTGGGTAGAATTATTCAACCTAGTAGTGTTGATCATAACTGTTGGGGAACATAGCATTCAAAAAAAATCCTACGCTGACGCAAAATCTATCTAGGAGATGCATAGCAACGAGAGGGGGAGAGTTGTTGGGGAACGCAGTATTTCAAATTATTTACCTGTGATCACGCAAGATCTATCTAGGAGATGCATAGCAACGAGCGGGGAGAGTGTGTCCGCGAACCCTCGTAGACTGAAAGCGGAAGCGTTTAGTAATGCAGTTGATGTAGTCGAACGTCTTCGTGATCCAACCGATCTAAGCACCGAACGTATGGTGCATCCGCGTTCAGCACACATTCAGCTCGATGACATCCCTTGATCTATTGATCCAATTGAGGACGCGGGAGAGTTCCATCGGCCCGACGCCATGGCGACAGTGATGATGAAGTTACCGGCATAGGGCTTCGCCTAAGCACTACAATGATATGACCGAGGTGTGTAACTGTGGAGGGGGGCACCGCACACGGCTAAGAGAAGACTTGGTATGCCTTTGGGGTGCCCCCTCCCACGTATATAAAGGGGGGAGGAGAGGTGACCAGCCCAAGGGGGGGCGCCATGGGGGGAGTCCTACTTGGACTCCTGGTCCAAGTAGGATTCGCCCCCCCCCCTTTCCTACTCCCTCTAGGAGAAGGAGGGAAGGTGGGGTAGAAGAGAAGGAAAGGGGGCGGCCCCCCAACCCTAGTCCAATTCTAATTTGGCTTGGGGGGGCATGCACCACCACGTGGCCGCCGCTTCCTCTCTTCACTAGGGCCCATGAAGGCCCATTAATTCCCGGGGGGGGGGGGGGGGTTCGGTAATTCCCGGTACTCCGGAAAATGCTCGAACCTTTCAGAAACCATTCCGGTGTCCAAACATAACCTTCCAATATATAAATCTTTATGTCTCGACCATTTTGAGACTCCTCGTCATGTCCGAGATCTCATCCGGGACTCTGAACAAACTTCGGTTCATCAAATCACATAAATCATAATACAAATCGTCATTGAACGTTAAGCGTGCGGACCCTACGGGTTCGAGAACTATGTAGACATGACCGAGATACATCTCCGGTCAATAAAAAATAGCGGGACGTGGATGCTCATATTGGCTCCTACATATTCTACGAAGATTTTTATCGGTCAAACCGCATAACAACACATGTTGTTCCCTTTGTCATCAGTATGTTACTTGCCCGAGATTCGATCGTCGGTATCATCATACCTAGTTCAATATCGTTACCGGCAAGTCTCTTTACTCGTTCTGTAATGCATCATCCCGTGGCTAACTCATTAGACACATTGCTTGCAAGGCTCATAGTGATGTGCATCACCGAGAGGGCCCAGAGATACCTCTCCATTACACGGAGTGACAAATCCTAATCTCGATCTATGCCAACTCAACAAACACCATCGGAGACACCTGTAGAGCATCTTTATAATCACCCAGTTATGTTATGACATTTGATAGCACAAAAGGTGTTCCTCCGGTATTCGGGAGTTTCATAATCTCATAGTTAGAGGAACATGTATAAATCATGAAGAAACTAATAGCAATAAAACTAAATGATCATTATGCTAAGCTAACGGATGGGTCTTGTCCATCACACCATTCTCCAATGATGTGATCTCGTTCATCAAATGACAACACATGTCTATGGCTAGGAAACATAACCATCTTTGATTAACGAGCTAGCTAGTCAAGTAGAGGCATACTAGGGACACTCTGTTTGTCTACGTATTCACACATGTACTAAGTTTCCGATTAATACAATTCTAGCATGAATAATAAACATTGATCATGATATAAGGAAATATAAATAACAACTTTATTATTGCCTCTAGGGCATATTTCCTTTAGTCTCCCACTTGCACTAGAGTCAATAATCTAGTTCACATCGCCATGATTTTAACACCCATGGAGTCTTGGTGTTGATCGTGTGTTGCTTGTGAGAGAGGCTTAGTCAACGGGTCTGCAATATTCAAATCCATATGTATCTTCCAAATCTCTATGTCTCCCTCCTTGACTTGATCGCAAACGGAATTGAAGCGTCTCTTGATGTGCTTGGTTCTCTTGTGAAATCTGGATTCCTTTGCCAAGGCAATTGCACTAGTATTGTCACAAAATATTTTCATTGGACCCAATGCACTAGGTATTACACCTAGATCGGATATGAACTCCTTCATCTAGACTTCTTCATTTGCTACTTCCGAAGCAGTTATGTACTCCGCTTCACACGTAGATCCCACCACGACGCTCTGCTTGGAACAACACCAACTGACAGCTCCACCATTCAATATAAATACGTATCCGGTTTGTGACTTAGAGTCATCCGGATCAGTGTCAAAGCTTGCATCGACGTAACCATTTACGATGAGCTCTTTGTCACCTCCATAAACGAGAAAAATATCCTTAGTCCTTTTCAGGTATTTCAGGATGTTCTTGACCGCTATCCAGTGATCCACTCCTGGATTACTTTGGTACCTCCCTGCTAATCTAATAGCAAGGCACACATAAGGTCTGGTACACAACATTGCATACATGATAGATCCTATGGTGAGCCATAGGGAATGACTTTCATTTTCTCTCTATCTTCTGTAGTGGTCGGGCATTGAGTCTGACTCAACTTCACACCTTGTAACACAGACAAGAACCCTTTCTTTGACTGATCCATTTTGAACTTCTTCAAAACTTTATCAAGGTATGTGCTTTGTGAAATTCCAATTAAGCGTCTTGATCTATCTCTATAGATCTTTATACCCAATGTATAAGCAGCTTCACTGAGGTCTTTCATTGAAAAATTCTTACTCAAGTATCCTTTTATGCTATTCAGAAATTCAGTATCATTTCCGATCAATAATATTTCGTCCACATATAATATCAGAAATGCTATAGAGCTCCCACTCACTTTCTTGTAAATACAGGCTTCTCCAAAAGTCTGTATAAAACCATATGCTTTGATCACACTATCAAAGCGTATATTCCAACTCCGAGAGGCTTGCACCAGTCCATAAATGGATCGCTGGAGCTTGCACACTTTGTTAGCACCTTTTGGATCGACAAAACCTTCTAGTTGCATCATATACAACTCTTCTTTAAGATATCCATTAAGGACTGCAGTTTTGACATCCATTTGCCAAATTTCATAATCATAAAATGCGGCAATTGCTAACATGATTCAGACAAACTTAAGCATCGCTACGGGTGAGAAGGTCTCATCGTAGTCAACTCCTTGAACTTGTCGAAAACCTTTCGCAACAAGTCAAGCTTTGTAGACAGTAAAATTACCGTCATCGTCAGTCCTCTTCTTAAAGATCCATTTATGCTCTATTGTTTTCCGATCATCGGGCAAGTCAACCAAAGTCCACACTTTGTTCTCATACATGGATCCCATCTCAGATTTCATGGCCTCAAGCCATTTCGCGGAATCTAGGCTCATCATTTCTTCCTCATAGTTCGTAGGTTCATCATGGTCAAGTAACATGACCTCCAGAACATGATTACTGTACCACTCTAGTACGGATCTTACTCTGGTTGACCTATGAGGTTCAGTAGTAACTTGATCAGAAATTTCATGATATCATCATTAGCTTCCTCACTAATTGGTGTAGGAATCACTGGAACTTATTTCTGTGATGAACTACTTTCCAATTCTAGAGAAGGTACAATTACCTCATCAAGTTCTACTTTCCTCCCACTCACGTCTTTTGAGAGAAACTCCTCTAGAAAGGATTCATTCTTAGCAATGCATATTTTGCCTTCGGATCTGTGATAGAAGGTGTACCCAAAAGTCTCCTTTGGGCATCCTATGAAGACATATTGCTCCAATTTGGGTTCGATCTTGTCAGGTTGAAGCTTTTTCACATAAGCATCACAACCCCAAACTTTAAGAAACAACAACTTGGGTTTCTTGCCAAACCATAGTTCATATGGTGTCGTCTCAACAGATTTAGATGGTGCCCTATTTAACCTGAATGCAGCCGTCTCTAAAGCATAACCCCAAAATGATAGCGGTAAATCAGTAAGAGACATCATAGATTGCACCATATCTAATAAAGTGTTGTTACGATGCTCGGACACACCATTACGCTGTGGTGTTCCAGGTGGCGTGAGTTGCGAAACTATTCTGCATTGTTTCAAGTGAAGACCAAACTCATAACTCAAATATTCACCTCCACGCTCATATCATAGAAAATTTATTTTCTTGTTATGATGATTTTCCACTTTACTCTGAAATTCTTTGAACTTTTCAAATGTTTCAGACTTATGTTTCATCAAGTAGATATACCCATATCTGTTCAAATCATTTGTGATGGTCCGAAAATAATGATACCCGCCGCGAGGCTTAAGACTCATCGGACCGCATACATCAGTATGTATTATTTCCAATAAGTCAATTGCTCGCTCCAATGTTCCGAAGAACGGAGTTTTAGTCATCTTGCCCATGAGGCATGGTTCACAAGCATCAAGTGATTCCAAAATCCCATCAGCATGGAGTTTCTTCATGCGCTTTACACCAATATGACCTAAATGGCAGTGCCACAAATATGTTGCACTATCATTATTAAACTTGTATCTTTTGGCTTCAATACTATGAATATGTGTATCACTACAATCGATATTCAACAAAAATAGACCACTCATCAAGGGTGCATGACCATAAAAGATATTACTCATATAAATAGAATAACAATTATTCTCTGATTTAAATGAATAACCATCTCGCATCAAACAAGATCCAGATATATTGTTCATGCTTAACACTGGCACCAAAAAACAATTATTCAGGTCTAAAACTAATCCCGAAGGTATATGTAGAGGTAGCGTGCCGATGGCGATCACATCGACTTTGGAACCATTTCCCACACACATCGTCACCTCGTCCTTAGCCAATTTTCGTTTAATCCTTAGCCCTTGTTTAGAGTTGAAAATATGAGCAATAGAACCACTATCAAATACCCAGGCACTACTACGAGCATTAGTAAGGTACACATCAATAACATGTATATCAAATATACCTTTCACTTTGCCATCCTTCTTATCCGCCAAATACTTGGGCAGTTCCGCTTCCAGTGACTTGTCCCTTTGTAGTAGAAGCACTCAGTCTCGGGCTTAGGTCCAGACTTGGTCTTCTTCACTTGAGCAGCAACTTGTTTTCCGTTCTTCTTGAAGTTCCCCTTCTTCCCTTTGCCCTTCTTCTTGAAACTAGTGGTTTTGTTAACAATCAACACTTGATGCTCCTTCTTGATTTCTACCTCCGCAACCTTTAGCATTGCGAAGATCTCGGGAATTGTCTTATCCATCCCTTACATATTTGTAACACCCACAATGCGGCTATATCTCCCACGTGTCAGGGCACGACTTAGAGGCATAGCGCATGGTAGTTTTGTCACAAGAGGGGTAATCTTCACACAATCCATGTACTGAATAGAAAGGGATAAAGAGTTGTCTTACAATCGCCACTTCACACAATACATAAATAATACATACATCACCCAATGTACAATCAAAGGTACGACTACGGAACCAAAATAAAGGAAGACAAGCCCAAATGCTAGATCCCCGATCGTCCCAATTGGGCTCCACTACTGATCATCAGGAAACGAAATGTAGTAACGACCCAGATCATCGTCGAACTCCCACTTGAGTTCGGTAGCATCACCTGCATTGGCATCATTGGCACCTGCAACTGTTTGGATGTATCCGTGAGTCACGAGGACTCAGCAATCTCACACCCGTGATATCAAGACTATTTAAGCTTATGGGTAGGAGAAGGTAGTGAGGTGGAGCTGCAGCAAGCAGTAAGCATATATGGTGGCAAATATACGCAAATAAGAGCGAGAAGAGAAGCAACACACGGTCGAGAAGCTAGAAGTGATCCTGGAAACTTACGTTCAAGCATAACACAAGATCATGTTCACTTCCCGGACTCCGTCGAAAAGAGACCATCACGGCTACACACGCGGTTGATGCATTTTATTTAAGCCAAGTGTCAAGTTCTCTACAACCGGATATTAACAAATTCCCATATGCCACATAACCGCGGACACGACTCTCGAAATTTTATACCCTGCAGGGGTGTCCCAACTTAGCCCATCACAAGCTCTCACAGTCAACGAAGGAGATTCCTTCTCCCGGAAAGACCCGATCAGTCTCGGAATCCCGGTTACGAGACATCTCGACAAGGGTAAAACAAGACCGGCAAAGCCGCATGACTGTGCCGACAAATCCCGATAGGAGCTGCACATATCTTGTTCTCAGGGCACACCGGATTGTCCAGGCCAGCCCAGAGTTGCCCCTGGTGGCCACCGGTGGTTGACAGGTTGGACCAACACTCAGAGGAGTACTGGCCCGGGGGTTTAAAATAAAGATGACCCTTGAGTCTGCAGAACCCAAGGGAAAAAGGCTTAGGTGAAAAATGTTAAAACCAAGGTTGGGCCTTACTGGAGGAGTTTTATTCAAAGCGAACTGTCAAGGGGTTACCATAACACCCAACCGCGTAAGGAACGCAAAATCAAGGAACATAACACTGGTATGACGGAAACTAAAGCGGCAACCTTGGAACAAAACACCAGGCAAAAGGATGAGCCTTCCACCCTTTACCAAGTATATAGATGCATTAATTTAAATAAGAGATAATATGATATCCCAACATAACCATGTTCCAACATGGAACAAACTTCAACTTCACCCGCAACTAACAACGCTATAAGAGGGGGCTGAGCAAAGGCGGTAAAATAGCCAAACAACGGTTTGCTTGGAAGGTGGGTGATGGTGTCCTAGACTAGGGGGTACTTACCACATCGTCTCCCGACCAGGTGGATCGGGCCGAGGACCCCCATGGCGGTTCACTCATGGGCCACTTCGGGCGGCCCATGCCGCATACAAGGAGTATTCCACAAGACTTGGTGATCAAGACAAGGACTCCTTTCCACCAACGTATTCGGCTAGGACTCTTGTTATCCTAGGCCTCTGGTGCATTATATAAGCCAAGGCCAGGCTAGTCGATAGATTCATTACCATAGCCATACAAGCTAGATCTCTAGGGTTTAGCAATTACGATCTCGAGATAGATCAACTCTTGTAATACTCATATTCATCAACATCAATCAAGCAGGACCTAGGGTATTACCTCCATAGAGAGGGCCTGAACCAGGGTAAACATCATGTCCCATGTCTCCTGTTACCATCGACCATAGGCGCACAGTTTGGGACCCCGTACCCGAGATCCGCTGGTTTTGACATCGACATTGGTGCTTTCATTGAGAGTTCTGTTGTGTGATCGGCAAAGGATCAATGGCTCGACTGCAGATCAACTGTGATGTCGGCATGTTCGTCACTGGCTCGACTGGTCACCTTGGCTTGATCGAGGACTGCTCCCTACCTCTAATCGTCATGTTCGGATGAGGGCCTTCATCAACATCAACTCCGATCTCTATCAAGATCATGGAGGAATCATCCATGGAGCTCGGGGGCTCAACGTCAACATTGCCCTCGGGTGACCGTGCTATTTTTCTGGACAGCAAACTTGTATCCGCCGCCACCGCCTCCTTGAGTGTCGATTTAATGATTGCTTCGGTGGAATTGCGCGTAATTGAGTCTACAACAACCCTGGAAAATTTTGTCGAGTTCTAATGGAGTAATCTCTGGCAATCTACGATATACCGGAGCCCTGTCAAATCTGGACAAGTTTAGGGCGTGATCACCAGAGCCTAGATCGGAGGTCCTTTGGAAGATCCAACCGTCCATATGTTGCGGAATTACGATATCTACCATCCCTCAAAATTTCAGCTCGATCCTACCGTCCAATCTTCGGGACCTTCCGATTAGTGCATCACTTTTCAGATCTATTTTCTGTGTGAGAACGAATCCGACCCGAGTTCATCTTTTTTATGAATGGGATTTCGGACATCCTTTTTGAAGGAAGTTTTGTATGTGGTATTCTCTTTTGTTCCCAAACACATCCCGCTAAATTTAAAGTCTTTTCCAATATGATCTTCACCATCGCGCCGGTGTCAAACCAGCCCGACAACGTTGCTCTACGGCTGCCGACCTGCGCTAGACACGTTGTCGCTTTGTTACGCCGAGCTCAACTACTTTGGATCATCATCTCTGTGAATTGAACAAGAGTTCGGCATCGCAAAGGATAAATCATCATCAACATCGCCGCCCCACGGACTACACGGAGCGGGCACACCGGCATCGCCGCACAATCACTTCATCATGCCAGCATTGACCATGTCACGAGCTACGGCCTGCATCGGCATGGCCGCACTGTTGCTTCTTCAAGCCGATGTCCATCACGCCGACCTACTTCGACACCTTGGCTGGACCGGGGGCTTCGCTATTTCTTTGTCACCTACTCCGGAGACTTCGGCGTCACCAGTCGACCAGCTTCGTTACGTTAGCTGGGCCGGGGGCTTTGCCTCGGCGAGACAATCTTTGCCAGCATCGCCATGCCATCGCTTCATCACACATCAGCCAATGGGTGTGCGGATCGAGTCCCAATTTTGGGAGTAACCTTTCTCCGGACTGCTACAACAAATAAACCACGTGCTATTAATCGTAGTAATTTTTGTTTGGTTTGTTATCTTTTCCAAGGAATTATTACTCTGGTTTGTTCCATCATCTGTACATAGGTCTATCAAATGGTGGCCGCATTAACGACGGTTGCGTGGTGGTTCGGTCAGTTTCCGTACATAGTTCAGCGAACGTTGCATCCAGAGCTCGGGCCGACCTGTGAATTCGGCTTTGCCATGCCTTTACCGCATCAAGCCGACACCCTACATCGATATTGACTTCGGCGCCAGGCCACATATCTTTAAATAAATTATTTTTGCAAAAAGCAATTACGCAAGGATTATATATATATATTATTCATTTTGGACCACACTATTTTATGTGTGTAGGTGATCGACTTCGACTGCGTCACGTGGTCACTTCGACAAGCCAACGTCATCATCCCAATTGGCATAAATCAGCTCGCATGATCATCTTGTTGGTTGAATTGCCATACCGACATGATCGGTTGCCTCGGGGACTTCGGCATCATCAAGAGGGTCCTACCTCGTCGGGTGTTTGACGCATGGGCCATATTTCTTTTATTACTCACTTTGCATGAATTATTAATCATGCAACCTTTTTTTATTACTGTTATCTCCGGCTTGCACTATCTTCTATGCATAGGTAAATGATCTGGATTGGGCAACACTGTCACCTCGGCTAGACCGGGGGATTCGTCATCACTTCATTAACCCACACCGGGGACTTCAGCGTCACTCTGCCGGCTGGCATTGGCCGAGCCGTGTCACTACCTTGTAGTGCCGAACTCCTTGCTCAGACACCTCGGGCTTGGAGGCTGGGACCTCGGCCATGCCGAGGACTGCGAACCTTATTGGATCTGTCACAGATCAATGGGCATCTTCGTCCCGCCACAAGCCCGAATCGCGTCATCAACACCGAGCACATTAACCAGCTACGTCACTTTCGTGCTAAAAAACTTTCAGTTTTAAATTTTGTTCGGTTCGACCAAGCATTATACTTTTTGGCAAAAAGTTGTTTGTGACAAAATTCCTTGTCAAAACTTTGTTTGTGACACACAAATTCAAATACCCCGTTTATTTAGGGGCTTCCTTTATGAAAACTTTCCTCTTGCATATGATTATACTTGTATGGCTTCGTTCCTTGTTCGTGTATTACGCCACAATATGCACCATGTTGACTTAAGTGTTTCGCAAGCTGGGTTGCCTGGCTCCTGTGTTTACCCCTACGTTCCCGATTGTTCGGCTAGGTGGTAAAGGGAGCACCTCTGTGATTGTTACTACCGGGTCATCCGACTTAGTACCTCAGACTGGGTGAAGCCGAAAGCTAGCGCTCTTATTGTTTTCAATCATGGTCGGCACACAACGGAACTCATGAGTACAAAAATCTGTTCCACAAGTCTCATAGTAACAATAAGCAGCCGAAGAAAGGTATCGGTGAGGGTACTATTTTCTTCGAAGATGCTTCTTACACTTCGTCAGTAATATAGCATAAGTTTCCTGAGCGCGCTTTGTCTGTTACAACCTTATGGCCTAATTGCCTGGTTATCAGAAACATCATCGATATTCTCGACAGGTGGAGTACATAACACTTTTCGGCCCTTGACCGAAGAGGGAGAAGCCGACGGTCGGTTAAGACGCGTTTAAAGTTCGGGTGAACACAGATATGATATATGTACTTCGGTACATACAATCATTATACATAAAATTCTCTTACCCAAGTCACTTGGGGGCTCTTAAAATTTATATAAGTTGTTTTATAGTAAATGTGTTTTCTTCTTGGTCGTTGCAAAGTCTTTTTTCTAAACTAACCTCGGAGAAGTACTCCGCCTTTGGGATAACGAGCTTGAAGCCGTAGGCGGACCCGTGTGAAGTCTCGAGATCGGATGTGGCATGTTAAAGCACGACATAAGCACAATTTTTTCCATTTTTCGGATTGGCACCGAACACTTGATCTTGTTCGGACATCAAGTTTTTACTGACGTTTTTTGGTTTTCCAAGCTTATGGCACTTTTAAACTATTTGTGTGTTTCCAACATAAGTCTCGCAGTGCAACGCCGGACACCTTTAGGGATTCGGCAAAAACATTCTCAGATATTGCTATATATGCATCGGTTTCAAATTGTGTCTTCGGTCAAATAGTTGGGTTGCCCGGCTCCTGTGCTTGCCTCGTACGTTCTGCTTTGTTAGGCTAGGTGTGCCAAGAGAGAACCACTGCGATTGTGCTTCCAGCTCGCATGGTTAAGCACCTCAGTGGAGAAAGCCGAAAACTGACTGCCATAATAAGCGTAAACTGGTCAGCGATCCGATGACTATGTTAAATGATGGGCCGTTCATAACATTGGCCGAAGTGTTTATGGCTTGACCTCGGCTGTCGCTGAACACTAACCGGGGGCTCGTAGCCAGATTCCCCAGTTTAAAGCTCCTATGACTAAGTGAAAGTTATAAAGCCCGCATATCTAATTGCCTCGTTTCCGCTAACACAACTGCCTTTGGGCACCGAGACGCCGGCTAAGGGTTGTCTTGTTATTGCGGAGACACCCTGCGTAGTATCTACAAAGGGGTAGAAGCCGATGATGGGCCACTTTCAACTGATAAATGGTCGCAACGGAGTCAAAATAAACATATCATCGTCATTTGTATTTAATATACAAGGGCTGCCTTCCGTAATCATTGTTATAAAGCCATAAATATGCATCAATTTTACTTAAGATTTTTGCAAAGCTGGGTTGTTGGTACATGTGCTTACCCCTACGTTCCCAATTGTTTGGCTAGGTGGTAAAGGGAGCAACTCTGTGATTGTTACTACCAGGTCATCTGAGTTAGTACCTCGGACTGGGTGAAGCCGAAAGCTAGTGATCTTAAAGGATCACATTGGTCGGCAACGACGGAAGTGAAAATTTTGGTTCATTAATACCATAGAGTTCGGGAACTTTCCCCGAACTAAATCCTCAATATCTTCCTCCCACATTGATCGGAGATGAGGTTTCATGATCATGATAAGCATGATGACCCAAAGAAAGGAACCGATAGCAGGACTATTTTCCTTGGAAGATGTTTCTTAATATAACATATCTCTCCGTGTACCTTTGTTTATCAAGCCGTATGACCGGATTGCCTTGTTTGTCGTAAATCTTTCCTCTCATGAAGGCTTTATAAAGAAGGACAAACACTCCCCGGTTTTTGGCCGAGGAGGTGGAAGCCGATGGTCGGTCAACAAAGTTTTGTACAATGCGGATCCGAGCATTAATGATGTAAAATACTTGGATACATAGGATCATAAATTGCGAGTAAAGTCAATTTATTGCAGCTAATCTTTTAAATACCAAGCGAGCAACTTACACAAAGCTCTCCCAAATCCCAAGTGGCATCGATTTCCTATCTATTAAGCCCCTTGGGGCCAACCTTGGTGAGCCCAGCTTTCGCTGGCTCTAGCTCCTTTAAGAGATCTTTATTCTCTTTTCGAGAAGTTTGTGTTAAACACAACAAAAAAAATTCACACAGATATCGATCCTTAATTCGGCCACCCGTGCCCACATTAAGGCTCAGGGGCTACTGGGCTTCGCGCTCATTATTCATAAATATTAAAGGGGCACACCGATCCCCTAATCTGGTGTTGCCACCCGACCAGTGTCTCGGGGGCTACTGCGTTGCCTGTTCAGTACAGAAAATTCAAAGTGCTTAGTGTTCGGCTTGACCGAACAATGGGCAAATGCGTCTTCAGACAACAATAGGTACCATCTGGACCTATATGGAACCAATCTGATATATTGCGGAAACTTCTCAAAACCCTCTTTCAAGGGCCCATTCACCGATCACTATTATCTTTAATGTATTACACTGTGTTTCTATTCCTACGTATGCTGCCGAGCTAGGAGTTGATCCTCAGGACGATTTCGCAAATCTACTTGAGTATCAGGGGCTACCAGGATCAGTAGTTTTCTGTTTTCCTTTAGGTGCACCTTGGGTTTAGACCGACACACACCTTGAGGGCTACTGGATATACATATATTGGCTATATATCTCGGTAGAGAGTAAATTGCACCAATCAAAAATATTCACAAAAATCAGCCCACGGTCGGGGTGGTGCACCATCTCGGAAGCAGTCCGGCATAAAGCTCGGGCGCCAGTCGCTGGCTCCATAGAGGGCATTTCTGGCATTAAGCTCGGCTGAATTCGTTCAATCTTTTAAAAGACCGGGGTAGTTTAGGACACCTCGGACGCTGACCATCGCTGGAGCTCGGAAGTGGTCCGGCATAAAGCTCGAATTTGAATGGCTCGTTCCATGGAGAACTTTTCAGCATTAAACTCGGATAACCTCCTTCAAACCTTTTCAAGCCAAGGTGATCTATGACACCTCGTACATAGTCCGGTGTTGGAGCTCGGATATAGTCCGGTGTTGGTGCTTGGCTGCAAAAGATATCTCAAATGCAGTCTGGCATTGGAGCTCGGATGCAAGAGGACACCGTCGCACGAGAACAACTTCAAACCAAAGGTGTGGCGTAAAAAATAATCCTAAGGCATTGGTAAAGGCCGAGAACTTAAAGGGGCTCCTCAGATACCCGATGTGTAAACCCTTCGGATTCACTTCGACGATCCTCAAGATCAAAGACGAAAAGATTTGTTGAACCAGTTTTCAAGACCGACGACCGAAGATGAAGAATAGTTCGGGAGGATCGAGGAGCGTCTCCAACTTGAAGAACGGTTCAGGGGGCTACTGACGGTGTCCTGGACTAGGGGGTACTCACCACATCGTCTCCCGACCAGGTGGAACGGGCCGAGGACCCCCATGGAGGTTCACTCATGGGCCACTTTAGGCAGCCCATGCCGCATAGAAGGAGTATTCCACAAGACTTGGTGATAAAGACAAGGACTCCTCTCCACCAACGTATTCGGCTAGGACTCCTATTATCCTAGGCCTCTGGTGCATTATATAAGCCAAGGCCAGGCTAGTCGATAGATTCATTACCATAGCCGTACAAGCTAGACCTCTAGGGTTTAGCCATTACGATCTCGAGGTAGATCAACTCTTGTAATACTCATATTCATTAATATCAATCAAGCAGGATGTAGGGTATTACCTCCATAGAGAGGGCCTGAACCTGGGTAAACATCATGTCCCCTGTCTCCTGTTACCATTGACCTTAGGCGCACAGTTCGGGACCCCCTACCTGAGATCCGCCGGTTTTGACACCGACCATGGGTTAGAGGCTTGACATGGAAATATGGGAGGCAAGATATAACAAGTGGTAGGTAGCGCGACATAACGATAGAGCGAACAACTAGCAAGCAAAGATAGAAGTGATCTCGAGGGTATGGTCATCTTGCCTACAAAGTTCTCAGAGTTGTCGAAAGCTTGATCCTCGTTAGCATACTCAATAGGTTACTCGTTCACGTACTCGTCTCCCGGTTGTACCCAAGGCAAGAACACAAGCAAAGGAACAACAATCAATCACGGTGCAATGCACAAGCAACATGATGCAATACATGGCATGATATGCAAGATATGATATGCAATGCATATGCGTGCTCCAGAAGGGAAATAATGGTCAAGGCATCAACTTGGCAAACCAAGTATGCCGCTGGAAAGATGAGATGATTTCGGTTGAAATCGATATAAAGATCACCGGAAATGGATGACGGTTTGCAAATGGCAAGCAAAACAAGAATGACGCAAGACTGCGATTAACAACACGATCTCACTTAGAATGCAACAAGAAACTAAGCTACTACACTCCAACATAGCAACAAAGCATATGGCAGTGATGTACAAGAGATGCTTGACAAAATATGAACACTTAGCTACGGCTAAATCACACTAGAACAGGTTCAAACAAGCACGGCAAAAGTGCAAAAGATATCAGCTTGACAGACTTAGTGAAAACACTAACATGTCAAAAATAACATCAGGAAGCAACGTTTAGAGCAAGCAAACAACATGCTACAGGAACATATCATAGCAAACAATGGAATGTCATGATTCTACTAAATGCATAGATCAAAACTTCCTTACTGAAAATGAGCCAAAAAGGCACACAAGATATGATGGAACCCATGTAAACATAGCAAGTTTTATTAACAGTTTCAGACTTAGAAGAAAAACAGAGCTTGACATAAAGAGATTTGTGATAGCAACTTTGCAAGCTCATGCCACTCACCACAAACCATTAAATGACAACATAAGCATACCCATAGCAAGAAGCCATGTTCATGAAGCTAACCATGGTAAGGGCAAGTTCATAGGATGCATGGATCACTAGTAGGGGTGGAAACGGATCGGATGCGGATCGGATAGTGCTCTTACCACTTCCATTTTCATATTTTCAAAACGAATACGAATCCGAATACGGATGTTATCGGATACGGATGCGGCTCGGATATTATTCGAATACGGATACGTATCGGATATTTTCTTAATTCGGAATGGATACGAATAATATCAACATATTGCTTAAGTAAATTAGTCCATAGCTATGTGACCTGAAATAATCAACTTGTGACATACAATAAGTCAATGATAAATAGGTTTATGAATAAATACTATTGTAATGCATAATAATTTATAAGTTTAATCATATAAAGAGTAAAATTTGACCAGTTATTTGGCTTTTATGTTGGATAATTGGAATACTGGGTCTAGAATTTTGAAAATTATCTCCCATAATCTTATCCGGATATGGATATATCCACTTCCATATCCATATTTGTGTCAAAATCTCCTACCATATTTTATTTATTATTTGTTTAATAAATTTGGATATGGATAATTTCCATTTCCATTTTGATTCGGATGCGGATGTTTCGGATACGAATAGGCATTTTCTCGAATACGAATATCGGATATTTCGGATTATCCGCTACCACTTTCCACCCCTAATCACTAGCAACAACCATGGCAATATTGATTAACATGTTAACAATATGCTAGGAACATTTTATAGCAAAAGTAGAGGAAGAAAATGACATGCTAGAGCACTCCATAATTTCAAACAGGGGCATGAATGGATAGAGCATAACCACATGTTCAAAAGATCCTCACTGAAGTATCCCAAAATAAGCATAGATCTCAATGTAGCATCAAGTTTACATGGCATCAAAATAACAGCAGGAAAATGACGGCAAAATCCTAAGTCCCTGAAAACAGAAACATCACGGAACCTAGTTTGCATGATTGTGCTAGTCACCACATAGATCACAAAAATACAAGACTTGCACCCCTGTACCCTGTAAATATGGCATCTTGTAGTTCAAAACACATGTAGACCTTATCCTCATATGATGCACACATCAAATGCAACAAAAATGACAAATCACCATGATCTGATAAGTACCAGCAGTTAACATTTTTTAGCACCATTGCATTAATGAAAAAGGCATCATAATGAACAGTGACATGCATGGAAATGCTTCTAAAATGAAGAGCTCAACGAGACAAACATTTTGACATATCATATGCATGATTTGGATCAATGAGCATGGACATATGACATGTTTAACAGGGCATAAAAAATATCAGGGGGGGAAAGACTTGGGCGATTTTATCCCTCCGAAAATAAATCTAGGGTTTCGGTGGCGCGGACTTCGAGGATCGCCGGTGAGCTCGCTGGAGTTGGAGAGGGAGACGGCTGGAGCTGAGGGAGGAGGTCGGAAATGAGGGAGGACTCGTGCTCCGGTGAGCCTCCGCCGGCGCGGCGGAGGAGCGGCGACCGGCGCGGGAAGGCGAGGTGGCGGCGCCCGGTGGCGGGGACGGCGGAGCTCGCCAGATGGCGACGTGGCGAAGGCTCGCAGCGGCGGGGTGGGCGAGGGAGCCAGGGCGGCGCTGCGCGGGATCCGGCGAGGTCCGGCAAGGTAGATGATGGAGAACATGGAGGTTGTTTAGATGGGTTATTGGGCTGTTTTGGAGGGGTGTTGGGCTGTAACACAAAATAGGCTTTTGCGGTTACCCGGTTAACCGTTGGAGCGTCAAACGGCCTCCAAATGGAACTAAATTTGACAGGCGGTCTACCGGTGATGTACCAAGGCCACTTGACAAATCCCGGCCCATTCCAAGAACGTTTAACTCCCGCTCACGAAAAGAGACAAGAGGGGTGCGCCGGGTGCATGTGGGAGTGTCGGATTGCAAAACGGACAACAGGGAAAATGCTCGGATGCATGAGACAAACACGAATGCAAATGTGATGCACATGATGACATGATATGAAATGCATGACATGAACAAAATGCAAAACGAAGACAAAAACCCAACCACGAAGGGAATCTCATAACATAAAGCCGAAAATGGCAAGAGTCGGAGTTACAAATATGGAAAGTTACATCCGGGGTGTTACAATATTATAGTTCATCGCGAAGCTTTTGTAGCTTGGTGATAGTGATTGAAGAACTCTATCAATGACACTATCATCAGGAAGATTAACTCCCAGTTGAGTCAAGTGGTTGTGGTACACAGACATTCTAAGTATATGTTCACTAACAGAACTATTCTCCTCCATTTCGTAGCTGTAGAACTTATTGGAGACTTCATATCTCTCAATCCGGGCATTTGCTTGAAATATTAACTTCAACTCCTGGAACATCTCATATGCTCCATGACATTCAAAACGTCGTTGAACTCCCGGTTCTAAGCCGTAAAGCATGGCACACTGAAATATCGAGTAGTCATCAGCTTTGCTCTGCCAGACGTTCATAACATCTAGAGTAGCTCCTGCAGCGGGTTTTGCACCTAGCGGTGCTTCCACGACGTAATTCTTTTGTGCAGCAATGAGGATAATCCTCAAGTTACGGACCCAGTCCGTGTAATTGCTACCATCATCTTTCAACTTAGCTTTCTCTAGGAACGCATTAAAATTCAAAGGAACGATAGCACGTGCCATTGATCTACAACAACATAGACATGCAAAATACTATCAGGTACTAAGTTCATGATAAATTAAAGTTCAATTAATCATATTACTTAAGAACTCCCACTTAGATAGACATCCCTCTAGTCATCTAAATGATCACGTGATCCATATCAACTAAACCATGTCCGATCATCACGTGAGATGGAGAAGTTTTCAATGGTGAACATCACTATGTTGATCATATCTACTATATGATTCACACTCGACCTTTGGGTCTCAGTGTTCCGAGGCCATATCTTCATATGCTAGGCTCGTCAAGTTTAACCTAAGTATTCTGCTTGTGCAAAACTGGCTTGCACCCGTTGTATGTGACCGTAGAGCATATCACACCCGATCATCACATGGTGTCTCGGCACGACGAACTGTAGCAACGGTGCATACTCGGGGAGAACACTTGTACCTTGAAATTTAGTGAGATATCATCTTATAATGCTACCGCCGTACTAAGCAAGATAAGATGCATAAAGGATAAACATCACATGCAATCAAAATAAGTGGTATGATATGGCCATCATCATCTTGTCCCTTTGATCTCCATCTCTAAAGCACTGTCATGATCACCATCGTCACCAGCTTGACACCTTGATCTCCATCGTAGCATCATTGTCGTCTCGCCAACTATTGCTTCTATGACTATCGCTACCTCTTAGTGATAAAGTAAAGCAATTACATGGCGATTGCATTTCATATAATAAAACGATAACCACATGGCTCCTGCCAGTTGCCCATAACTGTTACAAAACATGATCATCTCATACAACAATTTATATATCGTCATGTCTTGACCATATCACATCACAACATGCCCTGCAAAAACAAGTTAGACATCCTCTACTTTGTTGTTGCAAGTTTTACGTGGCTGCTATGGGCTTCTAGCAAGAACCGTTCTTACCTACGCATCAAAACCACAACGATTTTTCGTCAAGTGTGATGTTTTAACCTTCAACAAGGACCGGGCGTAGTCAAACTCGATTCAACTAAAGTTGGAGAAACAGACGCCCGCTAGCCACCTATGTGCGAAGCACGTCGGTAGAACTAGTCTCATGAAGGTGGTCACATAATGTCGGTTCGGGCTGCATCATCCAACAATACCGTCGAATGAAAGTAAGACGTTGCTGGTAAGTAGTATGACTATTAACGCCCACAACTCTTTGTGTTCTACTCGTGCATATAACATCTACGCATAGACCTGGCTTGGATGTCACTGTCGGGAACACAGTATTTCAAAAAAATTACCTACGATCATGTAAGATATATCTAGGAGATGCATAGAAACGAGCGGGGAGAGTGTGTCCATGTACACTCGTAGACCGAAAGCGGGAGCGTTTAGTAACGCAGTTGATGTAGTCGAACGTCTTCACGATCCAACCGATCCAAGCACCAAACGTACGACACCTCCGCATTCAGCACACGTTCAGCTCGATGACGTCCCTCGATCTCTTGATCCAGTTGAGGACGAGGGAGAGTTCCAGCAGGACGATGGCGTGACGACGGTGATGATGATGTTACCGGTACAGGGCTTCGCCTAAGCACTATGATGATATAACCGAGGTGTGTAACTGTGGAGGGGGGCACCGCACACGGCTAAGAGAAGACTTGGTGTGCCTTTGGGGTGCCCCCTCCCATGTATATAAAGTGGGGAGAGGTGGCCGGCCCAAGGGGGGTGCGCCATGGGGGGAGTCCTACTTGGACTCCCAGTCCAAGTAGGATTCGCCCCCCCTCCTTCATATTCCCACTAGGAGAAGGAGGGAAGGGGGAGGAGAAGAGAATGAAAGGGAGCCGCCCCCCCAACCCTAGTCCAATTCAGATTGGGCTTGGGGGGAGGGCGCGCCACTACGTGGCCGCCGCCTCCTCTCTCTACTCGGGCCCATGAAGTTCGGTAACCCTCGGTACTCTGGAAAATGCTCGAACCTTTTCGAAACCATTCTGGTGTCGAAACATATCCTTCCAATATATCAATCTTTATGTCTCGGCAATTTTGAGACTCCTCGTCATGTCCATGATCTCATCCTGGATCCTGAACAAACTTCGGTTCATCAAATCACATAACTCATAATACAAATCGTCATTGAATGTTAAGCGTGCGGACCCTATGGGTTCGAGAACCATGTAGACATGACCGAGACACATCTCCGGTCAATAACCAATGGCGGAACCTCGATGCACATATTGGCTCCTACATATTCTACGAAGATCTTTATCTATCAAACCGCATAACAACATACGTTGTTCCCTTTTTCATCGGTATGTTACATGCCCGAGATTCGATTGTCGGTATCATCATACCTTGTTCAATCTCATTACCGGCAAGTCTCTTTACTTGTTCCATAATGCATTATCCCATGGCTAACTCATTAGACACATTGCTTGCAAGGCTCATAGTGATGTGCATTACCGAGAGGGCCCAGAAATACTTCTCCGATACACGGAGTGACAAATCCTAATCTCGATCTATGCCATCTCAATAAACACCATCAGAGACACCTGTAGAGCATATTTATAATCACCCAGTTATGTTCTGACGTTTGATAGCACGCAAGGTGTTCCTCTGGTTTTCAGGAGCTGCATAATCTCATAGTCAGAGGAACAAGTATAAGTCATGAAGATAGCAATAGCAATAAAACTAAACGATCATTATGGTAAGTTAACGGATGGGTCCTATCCATCACATCTTTCTCCAAACATGTGATCCCGTTCATCAAATGACAACACATGTCTATGGCTAGGAAACATAACCATCTTTGATCGATGAGCTAGTCAAGTAGAGGCATACTAGGGACACTCTGTTTGTCTGCGTATTCACACATGTACTAAGTTTTCGGTTAATACAATTCTAGCATGAATAATAAAAATTTACCATGATATAAGGAAATATAAATAACAACTTTATTATTGCCTCTAGGGCATATTTCCTTCAAGAGTGTGTCCATGTACCCTCCTAGACCGAAAGCGGAAGCGCTTCACAATGCGGTTGATGTAGTCAAACTTCTTGTTTTGACCGATCAAGCACCGAACGTACGACACCTCTGAGTTCTGCACACGTTCAGCTCGATGATGTCCCTCGAACTCTTGATCCAACAAAGTGTCGAGGGAGAGTTTCATCAGCACGATGGTATGGTGATGGTGATGGTGAAGTGATCCACGCAGGGCTTCGCCTAAGCACTACGACAATATGACCGGAGGCGTAAACTATGGAGGGGAGCGCCGCACATGGCTAACAGATGTTGTTGCGTGTTCTAGCGGTGCCCCCCTCATATATACAGGTTGAGGGGAGGAGAGGCAGCCAAGGGGCGCCCCAAGTAGGAGGAATCCTACTTGGGAGCCTCCCAATTCGGCCTCCCGCCTTCCATATTCATCCGGAGCGAGAAGGAAGGAGGAGGGAGGAGAGAAGGAAGGGGGAGGCCGAATCCCTCCCCTACCTTTCTCCCTTCTCCTCTTTCCTTCCCCTTTATTTCGGCCTACATTGGGCACACCAGCCCTTTAAGGGCTGGTCTGTCCCCCTCTTGGCCCATTAAGGCCCATATAGTTGCCAGGGGGATGCCCGGAACCCCTTCTGGTGACCCGATATGCACCTGGTACTCCCGGAACACTTACGGTGTCTGAATACCATCGTCTTATATATCAATATTTACCTCTCAACTATTTCGAGACTCCTCGTCATGTCTGTGATCTCATCCGGGACTCCAAACAACATTCGGTCACCAAATGACATTACTCATATAATACAAAATCGTCATCGAACGTTAAGCGTGTAGACCCTACGGGTTCGAGAACTATGTATACATGACCGAGACACCTCCCCGGTCAATAACCAATAGCGGAACCTGGATGCTCATATTGGTTCCTACATATTCTACGAAGATCTTTATCGGTCGTACCTAAATGACAATATACATTATTCCCTTTGTCATCGGTATGTTACTTGCCCGAGATTCGATCGTCAGTATCTTCATACCTAGTTCAATCTCGTTACCGGCAAGTCTCTTTACTCATTCTGTAATACATCATCCCACAACTAACTCATTAGTCACATTGCTTGCAAGGTTTATTATGATGTGCATTTCCGAGAGGGCCCAAAGATACCTCTCCGATACTCGGAGTGACAAATCCTAATCTTGATATATGCCAAGCCAACAAACACCTTTGAAGATACCTGTAGAGCATCTTTATAATCACCCAGTTACGTTGTGATTTTTGATAGCACACAAGGCATTCCTCCAGTATCTGGGAGTTGCATAATCTCATAGTCAAAAGAATATGTATCGGCGTCCTGGGAACGGGGGTACCCAGACTTGCCTGCCTGCGGCCCGCGAGCATGGCTCCGTCAACGGCCTGGTATGGCCCAGCTTCAGCAGCAGCAACTCAAGACCCTCATGATGGGCCAAGCCTCATGAGGCGGACGACACCAAGACCGCCCTGGGGGCAGCCTCACTAGGCTGTCTCCCGAGGAGCGGAGATATCTATGCAAGGGGGCACCTCGCGAGGTTCGCGTGATGTGAGTCATGACGACAAAGGCCAGGCGGGCTCTAGCCGGCGTAGTGTACCAGTTTCCTCTTTGGTGCTAAGGAGGCAAGCATAGGCGCGGGGTCCCGAGGCATCAGGCAAAGGTTTCTATATCGGTGCAACAGGACGGCAGGACGGAGGTCATTGCGGAGCCCACAGCAGCGTCACCACCAGCGCCTTTTGTAGGCGAAGACTACTTTTGTCAGGATAGCTTGTACTAGTTGTCCCCCTTCAAACTTGGCCGTTGTGAGATCCCTTCTCGCCTAAACATTTGGGAAGATGACCAAAGCCACTATAAATAGGACCTAGCCACCATTGTAGCAAGGGGGTCATTTAGATCATCCTCACACCCACCAGCTCATCGAGCTCAAGAACACCTCACCTCCTAAGGCTGTTCATCCACTGTACTAGTTTATCCTCAACCCCACGAGGCAATCCACCACACACTGGAGTAGGATATTACACCGCAAGGTGGCCCGAACCATTATAAACCCATGTGTCTCTCTGTTCTTCGGGCTTGTCGAGTTAGGCCGTGGGATCATTTAGCGAGCGAGCTAGGGAGAGAGAGTTCTTCGTGCGTACCCTAGAGTTCGAACCTCTCAAGGGTCTGCGGAATCCGTAATCCTACATTTGGCGCACCAGGTAGGGGTGCGCTGAAACCTCTCTTCCGCCGACCGACGTACCACTGCTCCACCACTTCCATGGCTGATGCTCGTCGAGCCCGTGCCGAGCGCCGAGCCGCCCTCAATGCTCGTGTCGCTCAGACGGTGCCCGTCGGCGGGCCTCCCCATCACTCTCCATCACCCGGAGCCAACGTCGGCACCGGCCCGGCGGGGAACGAGCAGCAAGCCTCGTCGCTGCACCCCTCTATGCGGTGGGACGGACACAGCGCCACCCCGTCACTGACTCCTGCCGGCTCATCGTTGCACGCTCATTGCGGACCCGAGGACGCGTAGGCGGCACTCCTCATGGCACGTGAGCTCCTGTGTTACCGCCCCGTCGACAACGTCTACAAAGACTGGCTGGACCGCATCGTCGAGCTCGTGAGGGCCACAAGGGGGCTCTCCTGCACTGACCCTTTTGCTGCCTCGTCCGCCTCCTGCAGCGGGCGACGTAGCCCATGGAGCACCTCTGCCACCTCCACATCAAGACGTCGCCCTCACACCAAGACGTGCGGCCCCGCGGTGCGACCCATTGCGCAGGGCGCCCGCGCATGAAGAAGGAACCTGCCAGGAAATCCCGCGGCCACAAGAAGATGCTCCTGCACTTCGAGCACCACCACGTCAAGATCCCGCGCTGCACGCGGCGTCGGTGCGTGGGTACCAAGACCAAGCTCCACCTCCATGATGGGCTCCGGTGACCATGGCGGGCTGTCACGCCGTCACCCCCGAGCTATGCAGTGTTGTCTGGCCCGACAAGTTCAAGCCCGACCTGCCTCCGCGCTATGACGGCACACCCGATCCCGCTGAGTTCTTGCACCTCTATGAGCTGAGCTTCCAGGCTGCCAATGGCGACGAGAAGGTCATGGAAAACTGGTTTCCCATGGCTCTCAAAGATGGGGCGCGCTCGTGTCTCCTGAACCTTCCCCTGGGATCGATCTCCTCCTGGGGCGAGATGTGCGAGCGCTTCGTCACCAACTTCCAAGGCACTCGCGACCGCTCGCCTGTCGCTGGTGACCTGCGGCACATCAAGAAGCAGCCGGGGAAACCCTGCAGAAGTACATCCAGCATTTAAACATCGTTCGCGTCAAGATTCCCAAAGTGACGGACGAGGCCATTATCTCAGCATTCTTTGATGGCGTCCGCGATGTCAAGATGAAGGAAGAGCTCGGCATACACGAGGACCTGTGCACAGCTCTGGGGATGTTCAACATGGCGACCAAGTGCGCGAGAGCTGAGGAAGGATGCCTCTCCCTCTTGGAGCTTCCAGCTACCGACCCGGAAGACAAGAAGGCCAAGACCAAGGACGTGAAGTGCAAATGGACTACCATGCTCGTAGCGGAACCAGAGATGAAGCGCGGCTACGACCACCCAGAGTCATCCAAGGCCAACCGCCCGTTCTGCGCCTTCCACGACGTACATAGCCACAACACCAATGACTGTCAGAAGCTCAGGGCCATCCGCAATGGGCACTTCGATCGACGCCCCGAGTGCAACGACCGACGCTATGGCCGCGGAGGAGGAAGAAGTGGAGGACGATGGGACGACCGTGACCCCCGCCAGGAGTGGCGCGACCAACCTCGTGAGGACCCCTGGCAGGACCAACCTCGCGAGGGTGCCTGGAGGGACCAACCTCTTGAGGACCTCCCTTAGGGAAATGTTTGCCTCCCTCCGCTGCCGCCACCACCAAGGAGGAACGACGACCACCACCAGGACGAGGGTGTTGGGGGCTTCCAGGAGCCTCGCGCCATCGCCTGCATCTTGGGTGGCGCTCATGCCCCAGCCTCCCAATGCATTTTCAAGCAGTTCGCTCGTGAGGTGAACGCGGCCCTCCCCAGGCTCGAAGGCACGTGCCCGCCAAGGTGGTCCAAGTACACCATCACCTTCAGCTCGTACGACCAGCTCAAGTGCGCGGCAACTGCCGACACCCTCCCGAAGCTCTGCTCGCCCATCATCGGCAATTTCCTTGTCACCAAGACCCTAATAGACGGCAGTGCAGGGCTCAATGTTCTGTTCGTCGAGACGTTTGACCGCCTCCAAGTGCAATATGATCAGCTGCATCCCGCCAAGCCCTTCTCAGGAGTAACCAATGGCTCCACAACCCCGATAGGGCAAATCCGCCTCCCTGTCACCTTCAGCAAGCGCGACAACTACTGCACTAAGCCCATCGACTTCGACGTCGCCCACATATGCCTTCTGTACAATGCCATCCTCGGGTATCCATCCCTGGCCAAGTTCATGGTAGTGACCCATCATGGTTACAATGTCCTCAAGATACCAGGGAGCTGCGGCATCATCACGGTCGCTTGAGAGCAAAAGGATGCGGTGTGCTCTCTGGAGCGCAGCTACCAGGTTGTAGCGGCCAAAGACCCAGACAACGAAGGTGCCACCTATCCTCCTGAGGTTGTCCCCAAGAAGAAGAAGCAGTTGTGCTATCAAGAGCCTCAGGAGAGCAGTGTCTCTAGTGGCACCACCTCAGGACCTACGCCCACGGCTGGGGTGCCTCCCTCTACCGCATAGGAAGGCGCGCCTGGCGCCCTCCTCATGCTGGGCTCGGAGGCTCTCTTATGGAGGGCCTCTGACTTAGCCAATGTCACGAGGGAGGCACTCGGGCACCACGTGGAGGCATGCTTCACCGCACACTTCCCTCATGAGGGCACAAGGCATGGAGTGCCTGATGCTCAGGAGTTCATCACCAAGGCGACTGTGGCGCTCCAAGAGGAGAGAACCATGCACGGCAACCGCGGCCCACCACCTGGCACAGCTCCTTGTACTAGCGAGGACGACGAGCTGCGTGCCTGCGTCAACATCCCAGGGCTTAACGGGGCCGCATCCCAAGAGAGTTTCTGTCCTTTGCACGTTGGTCCGTGCTAAGGTCCACCTCACAGCTATGTCCGCATGCCATTCGGCCTGCCGAACGCAGCTGTCACCTTCTAGCGCCACCTACGGAGCCTTCTGGCAGCTCAGGAGGCCAGGCACCATGTAGTCCTGGCAGAGATGGCAACGGTTCTTCATGAGCCTCCTGGGCCCCCTGATACGTCCTTTTTGCATCATGCTTTTATATCGATATTTATTGCATTACGGGCTGTTCTTACACATTATGTCACAATACTTATGCCTATTCTCTCTTATTTTACAAGGTTTACATGAAGAGGGAGAATGCCGGCAGCTGGAATCCTGGGCTAGAAAAGGAGCAAATATTAGAGTCCTATTCTGCACAACTCCAAAAGTCCTGAAACTTCACGGGAGAAAGATTCAGAATATATAAAAAATATTGGGCGAAAGAAGTACCAGAGGGGGGCACCCACCATCCATGAGGGTGGAGGCGCGCCCTACCCCCCCTGGGTGCGCCCCTGCCTCGTGGGCCCCCTGGTAGCCCTCTGATGCCCATCTTCTACTATATGAGGTCTTTCGTCCAGGAAAAAATCATAAGCTAGCTCACGGGACGAAACTCTGCCGCCACGAGGCGGAACCTTGGCAGAACCAATCTAGGGCTCCGGCGGAGCTGTTCTGCCGGGGAAACTTCCCTCCGGGAGGGGGAAATCATCACCATCGTCATCACCATCGATCCTATCATTGGGAGGGGGTCAATCTCCATCAACATCTTCACCAGCACCATCTCATCTCAAACCCTAGTTCTTCTCTTGTACCCAATCTTTGTCCCAAAGCCTCAGATTGGTACCTGTGGGTTGCTAGTAGTGTTGATTACTCTTTGTAGTTGGTTTATTCAGTGGAAGATCATATTTTCAGATCCTTTATGCATATTAATATCCCTCTGATTATGAACATGAACATGATTTGTGAGTAGTTACGTTTGTTCCTGAGAACATGGGAGAAGTCTTGCTATAAGTAGTCATGTGAATTTGGTATTCGTTCGATATTTTGATGAGATGAATGTTGTATTTCCTCTAGTGGTGTCATGTGAACATCAACTACATGAAAATTCACCATTGTTTGGCCCTAGGGGGAGGCATTGGGAAATAATAAGTAGATGATGGGTTGCTAGAGTGACAGAAGCTTAAACCCTAGTTTGTGCGTTGCTTCGTAAGGGGCTGATTTGGATCCATATGTTTCATGTTATGGTTAGGTTTACCTTAATACTTGTGTTGTAGTTGCGGATGCTTGCAATAGGGATTAATCATAAGTGGGATGCTTGTCCAAGGCAGGACAGTACCCAAGCACCGGTCCACCCACATATCAAATTATCAAAGTACCGAACGCGAATCATATGAGTGTGATGAAAACTAGCTTGACGATAATTCTCATGTGTCCTCGGGAGTGCTTTCCTTTATATAGGAGGTTGTCCAGGCTTGTACTTTGCTACAAAAAGGATTGGGCCATCTTGCTGCACCTTATTTACTTTTATTACTTGTTACCTGTTACAAATTACCTTGTCACAAACTATCTATTACCGATAATTTTAGTGCTTGCAGAGAATACCTTACTGAAAACTCCATATCATTTCCTTCTGCTCCTCGTTGGGTTCGACATCTTACTTAACGAAAGGACTACAATAGATCCCCTGTACTTGTGGGTCATCAAGACTCTTTTCTGGCGCCGTTGCCGGGGAGTGAAGCGCCTTTAGTAGGTGGAATTTGGTAAGGAAAAATTTATATAGTGTGCTGAAATATACTGCCGCTTGTTACTATGGAACATAATCCTTTGAGGGGCTTGTTCGGGGTATCTTCACCCAGACCAGTAGAGCAAAGAGTTGCTCCTCAACATACTGAACCTACTGAAAAATGTTTACTTTGAAATTCCTTCGGGTATGATAGAGAAACTACTAGTTAATCCTTTTATAGGAGATGGAACATTGCATCCTAATTTGCACCTAATCTATGTGGATGAAGTTTGTGGATTATTTAAGCTTGCAGGTATGCCCGAGGATGTTATCAAGAAGAAGGTCTCCCCTTTATCTTTGAAGGTAAAGGCATTGACATGGTTTAGGCTTTGTGATGATATGGGATCATGGAACTACAACCAATTGAAATTGGAATTTCATCATAAGTTTTATCCTATGCATCTTGTTCATCGTGATCGTAATTATATATATAATTTTTGGCCTCGCGAAGGAGAAAGCATCACTCAAGCTTGGGGGAGGCTTAAGTCAATGTTATATTCATGCCCCAATCATGAGCTCTCAAGACAAATCATTATTCATAATTTTTATGCTCGGCTTTCTCTCGATAATCGCTCCATGCTCGATACTTCTTGTACTGGCTCTTTTATGATGAAGAATATTGAATTCAAATGGGATTTAATGGAAAGAATTAAATGCAACTCTGAAGATTGGGATCTCGACGAAGGTAATTCAGGTATAACCCCAAAGTTTGATTGTGTTAAATATTTTATGGATACCGATGCTTTCCGTGAATTTAGCACTAAATATGGACGTGACTCTGAGATAGCAGCTTCTTTATGTGAATCCTTTGCTACTCATGTTGATCTCCCTAAGGAGAAGTGGTTTAAATATAATCCTCCCATTGAAGTAAAAGTAGTTGCACCTATTAAATTTGAATAAAATATTATCACTTATAATGATCTTGTTGTTCCTACTACTTATATTGAGAAGCCACCATTCCCTGTTAGAATAAAGGATCATGCTAAAGCTTCAACTGTGGTTCGTAAGAGTAATACTAGAACACCTACTCCATCTGAGCAAATTAAAGTTGAACCTAGTATGCTATGGTTAAAGATCTCTTGGGGGATAATATTGATGGACATGTTATTTACTTCTGTGATGAAGCTGCTAGAATTGCTAGACCCGATACTAAAAATAAGCATAGACCTGTTGTAGGCATGCATGTTATTTCTGTTAAAATAGGAGATCATTGCTATCATGGCTTATGTGATATGGGTGCTAGTTCAAGTGCAATACCTCATTCCTTATAAAAATAAATTATGCATGATATTGCACCTGCTGAGATAGAGGAAATTGATGTTACTATTAAACTTGCCAATAGAGACACTATTTCACCAGTTGGGATTGTTAGAGATGTTGAAGTATTGTGTGGGAAAGTTAAATATCCTGCTGATTTTCTTGTTCTTGGTTCCCCACAAGATGACTTTTGTCCCATTATATTTGGTAGACCCTTCTTGAATACTGTTAATGCTAAGATAGACTGCAATAAGGATATTCTTTCTGTTGGTTTGGGGGATATGTCTCATGAGTTTAATTTTGCTAAATTTCGTAGACAACCCCATGATAAATAATTGCCTAGTAAAGATGAAATTATTGGTCTTGCTTCTATTGACGTGCCTCCTAATGATCCTTTAGAACAATATTTGCTAGACCATGAAAATGGTATGTTTATGAATGAAAGAAGGGAAATAGATGAAGTATTCTTTAAACAGGGACCTATTTTAAAACATAACTTGCGTGTTGAGATTTTAGGGGATCCCCCTCCACCCAAGGGCGATCCCGTGTTTGAGCTTAAACCTATACCTGATACTCTCAAATATGCTTATCTTGACGAGAAAGATATATATCATGTTATTATTAGTGCTAACCTTTCAGAGCATGAAGAAAAGAAATTATTGAAAACTCTGAAGAAGCACTGTGCTGCTATTGGATATACTCTTGATGATCTTAAGGGCATTAGAACCACTCTATGCCAGCACAAAATAAAATTGGAGAAAGACGCAAAACCGGTTGTTGATCACCAACGACGGTTAAATCCTAAGATGAAAGAAGTGGTAAGAAAAGAAATACTAAAGCTTCTGGAGGCAGGTATAATTTATCCCGTTGCTGATAGTCAGTGGGTAAGCCATGTCCATTGTGTCCCTAAGAAGGGAGGTATTACTGTGGTTCCTAATGATAAAGACGAACTAATCCCACAAAGAATTGTTACAGGTTATAGAATGGTAATTGATTTCCGCAAGTTAAATGAAGCTACTAAAAAGGATCATTACCATTTACCTTTTATTGATCAAATGCTAGAAAGATTATCCAAACATACACATTTTTTCTTTCCAGATGGTTATTCTGGTTTCCCTCAAATACCTGTGTCCAAAGAGGATCAAGAAAAGACAACTTTCACTTGCCCTTTCGGTACCTTTGCTTATAGACGTATGCCTTTTGGTTTATGCAATGCACCTGCTACTTTTCAAAGATGTATGACTGCTATATTCTCTGACTTTTGTGAAAAGATTGTTGAGGTTTTCATGGATGATTTCTCCGTATATGGAACTTCATTTGATGATTGCTTAAGCAACCTTGATTGAGTTTTGCAAAGATGTGAAGAAACTAATCTTGTCTTGAATTGGGAGAAGTGCCACTTTATGGTTAATGAAGGTATTGTCTTGGGGCATAAAATTTCTGACAGAGGTATTGAAGTTGATAAAGCTAAAGTTGATGCTATTGAAAAGATGCCGTGTCCTAAGGACATTAAAGGTATAAGAAGCTTCCTTGGTCATGCTGGTTTTTATAGGAGGTTCATTAAAGACTTCTCTAAAATTTCTCGGCCTCTGACTAATCTCTTACAAAAAAGATGTTCCTTTTGTTTTTGATGATGATTGTGTAGAAGCATTTCAAATACTTAAGAAAGCTTTGATTTCTGCACCTATTTTTCAGCCTCCTGGTTGGAATTTACCTTTGAAATTATGTGTGATGCTAGTGATTATGCTGGAGGAGCTGTTATAGGATAAAGAGTTGATAAGAAATTAAATGTTATCCAATATGCTAGTAAGACTTTGGACAGTGCCTAGAGAAATTATGCTACTGCTGAAAAAGAATTTTTAGCTGTTGTATTTGCTTGTGATAAGTTCAGACCTTATATTATTGATTCTAAAGTAACTGGTCACACTGATCATGCTACTATTAAATATCTTATGGAAAAGAAATATGCTAAACCTAGACTTATTAGATGGGTTCTCTTTCTACAAGAATTTGATTTGCATATTATTGATAGAAAGGGAGCTGAGAACCCCGTTGCAGACAACTTGTCTAGATTAGAGAATGTTCTTGATGACCCACTACCTATTGATGATAGCTTTCCTGATGAACAACTAGCTGTCATAAATGCTTCTCGTACTGCTCCTTGGTATGCGGATTATGCTAATTACATTGTTGCTAAATTTATACCACCTAGTTTCACATACCAGCAAAAGAAAAAGTTCTTCTATGATTTAAGACATTACTTTTGGGATGACCCACACCTTTATAAAGAAGGAGTAGATGGTGTCATTAGACGTTGTGTACCTGAGCATGAACAAGAACAGATCCTACGCAAGTGTCACTCTGAGGCTTATGGAGGACACCATGCTGGAGATAGAACTGCACATAAGGTATTGCAATCCGGTTTTTATTCTCCTACTCTCTTCAAAGATGCACGTAAGTTTGTGTTGTCTTGTGATGAATGTCAAAGAATTGGTAATATTAGTTGACGTCAAGAAATTCCTATGAATTATTCACTTGTTATTGAACCATTTGATGTTTGGGGCTTTGATTATATAGGGTTGTCTCCTTCCTCTAATGGGTATACACATATTTTAGTTGCTGTTGATTACGTTACTAAGTGGGTAGAAGCTAATCCAACTAGCAGTGCTGATCATAACACCTCTATTAAGATGCTTAAAGAAGTTATTTTTCCGATGTTTGGAATCCCTAGATATTTGATGACTGATGGTGGTTCACATTTTATTCATGGTGCTTTTCGTAAAATGCTTGCTAAGTATGATGTTAATCATAGAATTGCATCTCCATATCATCCATAGTCTAGTGGTCAAGTGGAACTGAGCAATAGAGAGCTTAAATTAGTTTTGCAAAAAATTGTTAATAGTATAGAAAGAATTGGTCCAAGAAACTTGGTGATGCATTATGGGCTCATAGAACGGCATACAAAAATCCTATGGGTATGTCTCCATATAAGATGGTTTATGGAAAAGCATGTCATTTACCTCTCGAACTAGAACATAAGGCATATTGGACCATGAAAGAGCTCAATTATGATTTCAAACTTGCCGGTGAGAAGAGGCTTTTTGACATTAGCTCACTTGATGAATGGAGAACCCAGGCTTATGAGAATGCCAAACTGTTTAAAGAAAAGGTTAAAAGATGGCACGATAAAAGGATACAAAAATGTGAGTTTAATATAGGTGATTATGTATTATTATACATCTCTCATTTATGATTCTTTGCATGAAAACTCCTCTATAAATGGGAAGGCCCTTACGTCATCGAGGAGGTCAATCGTTACGATGCCATAAAAATCAACAACTTCGAAGGCACAAATCCGAGGGTGGTGAATGGTCAAAGAATCAAACATTATATCTCAGGTAATACCATAAATGTTGAAACTAATGTTATTGAAACCGTAACCCCGAAGGAATACATAAGGAACACTTTCCAGAACGTTTCAGACTCCGAAAATGAAGAGGTATGAGGTACGGTAAGTAAACCGACTCCAAAACAGTTCTAATAGCAATTTTTCTCCATTTTGGAATATTTAAGAAAATAGGAAAATAAGAAGCAGTCCGGGAAGGACACGAGGCGTCCATGAGGGTGGAGGGTGCACCCTACCCCACTGGGCGCGCCCCTGCCTTGTGGGCACCTCGTGTGCTCTCCGGACTCAGTTTTCTTGCAAGATACTTCTTTTGGTAGGTAAAAATTCATTATATAATCTCCCGAAGGTTTTGACCATCGTACCACGCAAATATCTCCTGTTTTTGTTCCGAGCTATTTTCTGCCAGGGTTGTCAAGGCTAGGCATCATGTCGTCTCCCTCCTCCTCCAACAATGAGGGCAACGATGCTTGGCTAATGAAGATAGAGCTGAAGAGAGAAGAGCCCGGAGAGATCAGCAAGGATGATGCTATCAAGAAGGCCGTGGAGGATCAAGTTCCAGTAGTAGCACACGAAGACATCCTTCAACCTCATCACAATCTCTTTACCCGAACGGAGATTGAAGCTTTCAAGATGATTGAGTTAGCTCACATTCAAAACAAGTATCTCACCAGTGCAAATATTTTGTTGAAGGAGCATATCATCGCACTCAAGGGCATTATCCGCAAATTGGAGGATCTCCTATGCTCGATGTACGACTATCCATCATCGCCAACACCTTCTTGACCAACAAAGAAGAACTGAGTATTGGGTATGGGCACTCGCCTTGGCAACTGCCAAGCTTGGGGGAGTGCCCCGGTATCGTATCACCATCACACTTTTATCTTTATCTTTTTTCTTACTTCGATCCTTTTGGTAATACCTTGATCTAGTAGAATAAAGATTTAGTATGATCTTGTTTTGAGTTTTGCTTTATGATCCTTCTATGTAGTCGAGTCCGTGAGCTATATATAATAAAGATTAGTGTTGAGTGAAGGGCTTGATTATCTTACTATAATCTTGAGGGAAATAAAAATAAAATAAAAGAGAAAGAATAAATAGAAATAAAGAGATCATATGGATCTTATGGAGAGTAAGGACTTCACATATAAAGAGTATGATGAATAAAAGTTGTTGAGAGTTGACAAACATAGTTTTGGTCATCGTTGCAATTAATAGGAAGTAATAAAGAAAGAGAGGTTTTCACATATAAATATACTATCTTGGACATCTTTTATGATTGTGAGCACTCATTAAAATGTGACATGCTAAAGAGTTGATGTTGGACAAGGAAGACAACATAATGGGTTATGTTTTCTTACATCTGAGATAAATTATATTGTCATGGATCATCCAACATGTTGAGCTTGCCTTTCCCTCTCATGCTAGCCAAGTTCTTTGCACCAAGTAGAGATACTACTTGTGCTTCCAAATATACTTAAACCCAGTTTTGCCATGAGAGTTCACCATATCTACCTATGGATTGAGTAAGATCCTTCAAGTAAGTTGTCATCGTTGCAAGCAATAAAAATTGCTCTCTAAATATGTATGATTTATTAGTGCGGAGAAAATAAGCTTTATACGATCTTGTGATGTGGAGGAAATAAAAGCGACGGACTGCATAATAAAGGTCCATATCACAAGTGGCAATATAAAGTGACGTTCTTTTGCATTAAGACTTTGTGCATCCAACCATAAAAGCACATGACAACCTCTGCTTCCCTCTGTGAAGGGCCTATCTTTTATTATTGTCTTATACTTCATGCAAGAGTCACGGTGATCTTCACCTTTCCTTTTTGCAATTTATCCTTTGGCAAGCACAATGTGTTGGAAAGATCCTGATATATATAGCTGATTGGGTGTGAGTTTTCATGAACTATTATTGTTGACATTACCCTTTTGGTAAAAGGTTGGGAGGCAAAACTATAAGCCCATATCTTTCTCTGTGTCCGATTAAAACTTCATAACCATAAATATCGCATGAGTGTTAGCAATTGTGAAAGACTAAATGATAGTTGACTATGTGGACTTGCTGAAAAGCTCTTATATTGACTCTTTCCTGCGTTATGATAAATTGCAATTGCCTCAATGACTGAGATTATAGTTTGTTGGTTCTCAATGAAGTTTCTGATTCATACTTGAAATTGTGATTGAATTGTTGCTTTAGCATAAGAGATCATATGACAATATATGTATATGTTGCTGTTCTATGAATGGTCATGATGCCCTCATGTGCGTATTTTATTTTATCAGCACCTCTATCTCTAAACATGTGGACATATTTTTCAATGTCGGCTTTTGCTTGAGGACAAGCGAGGTCTAAGCTTGGGGGAGTTGATACGTCCATTTTGCATCATGCTTTTATATCGATATTTATTGCATTACGGGTTGTTATTACACATTATGTCAGAATACTTATGCCTATTCTCTCTTATTTTACAAGGTTTACATGAGGAGGGAGAATGCCGCCAGCTGGAATTCTAGGCTGGAAAAGGAGCAAATATTAGAGACCAATTCTGCACAACTCCAAAAGTCCTGAAACTTCACGGGAGCAAGTTTCAGAATATATAAAAAATATTGGGCGAAAGAAGTACCAGAGGGCGGCCACCCACCATCCATGAGGGTGGGGGGCGCGCCCTACCCCCTGGGCACGCCCCCTGCCTCATGGGCCCCCTGGCAGCCCTCTTATGCCCATCTTCTACTATATGAGATCTTTCGTCCAGGAAAAAAAATCATAAGCTAGCTCACGGGACGAAACTCCGTTGCCATGAGGCGGAACCTTGGCGGAACCAATCTAGGGCTCCGGCGGAGCTCTTCTGTCGGGGAAACTTGACTTCGGGAGGGGGAAATCATCACCATCAATCCTCTCATCGGGAGGGGGTCAATCTCCATCAACTTCTTCACCAGCACCATCTCATCTCAAACCCTAGTTCATCTCTTGTATCCAATCTTTGTCCCAAAGCCTCAGATTGGTACCTGTGGGTTGCTAGTACTGTTGATTACTCTTTGTAGTTGATGCTAGTTGGTTTATTCGGTGGAAGATCATATGTTCAGATCCTTTATGCATATTAATACCCCTCTGATTATGAACATGAACATGATTTGTGAGTAGTTACGTTTGTTCCTGAGGACATGGGATAAGTCTTGCTATAAGTAGTCATGTGAATTTGGTATTCGTTTGATATTTTGATGAGATGTATGTTGTCTTTCCTCTAGTGGTGTCATGTGAACATCGACTACATGACACTTCACCATTGCTTGGGCCTAGGGTAAGGCATTGGGAAGTAATGAGTAGATGATGGGTTGCTATAGTGACAGAAGCTTAAACCCTAGTTTATGTGTTGCTTCGTAAGGGGCTGATTTGGATCCATTTTCATGCTATGGTTAGGTTTACCTTAATACTTCTGTTGTAGTTGCGGATTCTTGCAATAGGGGTTAATCATAAGTGGGATGCTTGTCCAAGGAAGGACAGTACCCAACCACCGGTCCACCCACATATCAAATTATCAAAGTATCGAACACAAATCATATGAGCGTGATGAAAACTAGCTTGACGATAATTCCCATGTGTCCTCGCGAGTTCTTTCCTTTATATAAGATTTTGTCCAGGCTTGTCCTTCAATACAAAAAGGATTGGGCCATCTTGCTGCACCTTATTCACTTTTATTACTTGTTACCCATTACAAATTACCTTATCACAAAACTATCTGTTACCGATAATTTTAGTGCTTGCAGAGAATACCTTACTGAAAACTGCTTATCATTTCCTTCTGCTCCTTGTTGGGTTTGACACTCTTACTTATCGAAAGGACTACGATAGATCCACTATACTTGTGGGTCATCACCCCCTAAGCCTCCCGAGGTTCTGGACTCAGGCAGCTCGTGAGGAGCAACTTCTTCAACATGCGTCTTCATCTGCTTCAACATCCCTCCAGCAACGGTGCCAGGTGATTCTTTCTGATTCATTTAGTTGGGGGCGCTCCTCAAGCAGCATTATCCCCGAGCCGCACGTCACCTCACAAGATCCTCAGTGCCTCCATCTTCTTGCAGAAAGAATAGCGGCAGGGCAGCGGCATGATTAAGAGTCATGCTCTTCTCTCGAACTAACACGCAGGAATCTCCGGAGCTCAACTACAGGTGGCCTCGCCTGCCGCCCCTTTTTCCACGCGATTCGCTTGTGCGTTAAAGAGGGGGACTCATGAGCATCGCGCCTCAGGAGTTCTTACTGACTCTCCAGCCCTCACCCCCTGGCCTTGACTATGGCATCGCGACCTGGCATACCAGTGGCGGCTGAGCCTTGCTCGAGGGTCGGGACTCGAGGATGCAGAGCATACAGATGAGCGGGGAAAGGGGCGACCGGCGTGACCCTGCCTAGTAGTACCACCGCAGAAACACAAGCTGGGCGTTGAGCAAGGGATCACCACCGACATGCCACAAGATAAGTCTCCCATGTGAAACAAAGGAATCTTTCTATCTGAAGCCCACCGCTCTCGTAAACTCTCTCTGGCAGAGCAGCCTTCCTTTTCGGTCTCCAAGGAGCTGCTTGCACGCCAAGGGGGACCTCCTGAGAATCACGCCTCAGGAGCTCTTACCAGACCTCGGGCCACTCACCTCATGGCCTTGACCATGGCATCGCGACCTGGCATACCAGCAACGGCTGGAGCCTGCCTGGGGACTGGGACCTGATGGCGTAGAGAGCCAGAGCTACCACAACGACGAAAAGGGGGAGTAATGCCTAAGCGAGACATGCAGCCACAATCTCATGTTAAGAGTAATAAGCGATGGAACAAAAGCATTACAGGTTCTTTACATACCCCCTTGGGGTTCGTTTCGATTCCTCACATGGAACAAAAGAAGAACGGCCTCAGGAAGCCCTGACTGCGGGCACCACCGCTGATGCCACCATCAACAGTGGGGCACGTGAGGCCGGCGCCAACCTCATCTAGATCACTGTCGGCGCCGGGCGGAGGCCGCCGCGGCGCTCTGGGCACGGCGGGAGCTCGGGGGCACGTAGCTGTCATTGCTCGACTCCGGAGACTCGCTGGGCTCAGGAGAGTCGCTGGACTCCCAAGAGTCGTCGCTGCTGCTAGAGGAGCCACCGGCAGGACCCACGACCGGCACTGCGCCCGCCGCCTCCCCCTGCTGACGGTCTCCTCCGGGGCAGCACTCCAGGCGACGACCTTTCTCATCGAAGACCTTCAAGAACAGTGTGGAGGCGCCGTCATACTCAAAATGGATGGCGAGGGCCCCCTCCGCGCGACAGGCGCGGGCGACCTCACCCCATCTGCGAGTCATGAAGATCTTGCCAGGGGAGACGACCTCGACCTCTGCTCCCATGGCTAGACTGTAGCACCCAGCGTGCTGCAGCCACAGCTCGAGCGGCCCCCTCGGCGGCATCTCTTCAGCGAAGAACCGCGGGAACCGGATACACGTGCGCAAAGGCATCGCCGCCCACAGCACGGACTCACGCGAGGAGGCCTCGGCGTGGGTTCGCACGGCAGATGGCCGCACGACCTCAACCTGGTTCCGGCGACCGTGGCTTGCACAGCGAGGGCCACTGCCACCTTCTACGGAGCCCTGCGCTTGGGCGTACAAAGGGAGCGGGTAGCCAGGCAGCGGCCACTTGTACCAAGGCCGCATCACCTCTTGCCTTGCCCCGGCGTCGTGACGGTGCCGGGACCTCTTCATCGGCGGAAGCAGCTCCGGCTCCTCAAGGGGGGGGGGGGTCTTTCCCTTCTCCGCTGCGAAAAAACTCCTAACCGGCGCCATGGATGTCTCGGTAGGATAGCAAGATGGAAGGACCAAGAGGAGGAAGGAGGAACGAGTAGCGAGAAGGCATAGATAAGCGGGGGGCTCTACCCCTCCCTTGATTTATTGAAAGAGGGAGGCCAACCGTCGGTCACCATGATCGTGCATAATGATGATTTTCCTTTGCAAGCAGCGGTGTCTCATCAAGTCATACGGTTGCCGAGGCAGCACGGGGAAGCGGAGGCGTCCACGTCCCATAAATCGCCACGCGTCAATCAAGGTTGCAAGCGGTTGTGGCTCGCGGCGCTCCGCACTTGCCTCCTGGCTTCACCTCGAAGCCAAGTCCGAGCATGCCTTGGGCCCGGGGGATACTGTTGGCGTCCTGGGAACGGGGGTACCCAGACTTGCCTGCCAGCGGGCCGCGAGCGTGGCTCCGTCAACGGCCCGGTATGGCTCAGCGTCAGCAGTAGCAACTCAAGACCCTCGCGAGGGGCCAATCCTCGTGAGTCGGACGACACCAAGACCGCCCTTGGGGCAGCCTCACTAGGCTGGCTCCCGAGGAGCGGGGATATCTATGCAAGGGGGCACCTCGCAAGGTTTGCATGACATGAGCCATGACGACCAAGGCCACGTGGGCTCTAGAGGGCGCAGTGTGCCAGTTTTCTCTTTGGTGCTAAGGAGGCAAGCGCAAGCGCGGGGTCCGAGGCATCAAAGGTTTCCATATCGGTGCAACAAGACCAAGACCAGCAGGATGGCAAGACGGAGGTCATCGCGGTGCCCACAGCAGTGTCACCACCAGAGCCTTTGGCTGGCGAAGACTACTTTTGTCAGGATAGCGTGTACTAGTTGTCCCCCTTCAAACTTGGCCGTTGTAGGATCCCTTCCCGCCTAAACATTTGGGAAGAGGACCAAAGCCACTATAAATAGGACCTAGCCACCACCGTAGCAAGGGGGATCATTCAGATCATCCTCACACCACTAGCTCATCGAGCTCAAGAACACCTCACCTCCTGACGTTGTTCATCCGCTGTACTAGTTCATCCTTAGCCCCTCGAGGCAATCCACCACACACTGGAGTAGGGTATTACACCGCAAGGTGGCCCGAACCAGTATAAACCCCTGTGTCTCTCTGTTCTTCGGGTTCATCAAGTTAGGCCGTGGGATCGTTTAGCGAGCGAGCTAGGGAGAGAGAGTTCTTCGTTTGCACCCCAGAGTTCGAACCTCTCAAGGTCTGGGAACCTGTAATCCGACAATATGTGTACGACATGAAGAAAGCAATAGCGATAAAATTGAACGATCAATATGCTATGCTAATGTATGGGTCTTGTCCATCACATCATTCTCCTATTGATGTGATCCCATTCATCAAATGACAACACTTGTCTATGGTTAGGAAACTTAACCATCTTTGATTAACGAGCTAGTCTAGTAGAGGCTTACTAGGGACATGGTGTTTTGTCTATGTATCCACACATGTATCAAGTTTCCGGTTAAAACAATTCTAGCATGAATAATAAACATTTATCATGATGTAAGGAAATATAAAACAACAAGTTTATTATTGCCTCTAGGGCATATTTCCTTTAGTCTCCCACATGCACTAGAGTCAATAATCTAGTTCACATCGCCATGTGATTTAACACCAATAGTTCACATATTTATGTAATTAACACCCATAGTTCACATCGACATGTGACCAATACCCAAAGGGTTTACTAGAGTCAATAATCTAGTTCACATTGCTATGTGATTAACACCCAAAGAGTACTAAGGTGTGATCATGTTTTGCTTGTGAGATAAGTTTAGTCAATGGGTCTGCGACATTCAGATCCATATGTAGTTTGCAAACTTCTATGTCTACAATGCTCTGCATGGAGCTACTCTAGCTAATTGCTCCCATGTTCAATCGTATCTAGATTGAGAGTTAGAGTCATCTAGATCAGTGTCAAAGCTTGCATCGACGTAACTCTTTATGACAAACTCTTTATCACCTCCAAAACAAAGAAACATTTCCTTAGTCCTCTTTAGGTACCTAAGGATAATTTTGACCGTTGTCCAGTGATCTACTCCTAGATCACTATTGTACCCCTTGCCAAACTCATGGCAAGGTACACAATAGGTCTGGTATACAGCATGTCATAATTTATAGAACCTATGGCTGAGGCACAGGGAATGACCTTCATTCTCTCTTTATCTTCTGCTATGGTCGGGTTTTGAGTCTTACTCGACTTCATACCTTACAACTCAGGCAAGAACTCCTTCTTTGACTGATCCATTTTGAACTCCTTCAAAATCTTATCAAGGTATGTACTCATCGAAAGTTTTATCAAGCGTCTTGATCTATCTCTATAGATCTTGACGCCCAATATGTAAGCAGCTTTACCGAGGTCTTTCTTTGAAGAACTCCTTTCAAACACTCCTTTATGCTTTCTAGAAAATTATACATCATATCCTATCAACAATATGTCATTCACATATACTCCCTCTGTCCGAAAATACTTGTCATCAAAATGGACAAAAAGGGATGTATCTAGAACTAAAATACATCTAGATACATCTCCTTTTATCCATTTTGATGACAAGTATTTCCGGTCGAATGGAGTATGTACCAGAAAGGTTGTAGTGCTCCCACTCACTTTCTTGTAAATACAGGCTTCACCGCAAGTCTGTATAAAACTATATGCTTTGATCAACTCATCAAAGCGTATATTCCAACTCCGAGATGCTTGCACCAGTCCATAGATGGATCGCTAGAGCTTGCACACTTTGTTAGAACCTTTAGGACCAAAAAAACCTTCCGGTTGCATCATATACAACTCTTCTTTAAGAAATCCATTAAGGAATGCAGTTTTGACGTCCATTTGCCAGATTTCATAATCATAAAATGCGGCAATTGCTAACATGATTCAGACAGACTTAAGCATCACGGGTGAGAAGGTCTCATCATAGTCAACTCTTTGAACTTGTCGAAAACCTTTCGCAACAAGTCGAGCTTTATACACAGTAACATTACCATCAGCGTCAGTCTTCTTCTTGAAGATCCATTTATTCTCTATGGCTCGCCGATCATCGGGCAAGTCAACCAAAGTCCACACTTTGTTCTTATACATGGATCCTATCTCGGATTTCATGGCCTCAAGCCATTTATCGGAATCTGGGCTCATCATCGCTTCTTCACAGTTCGTAGGTTCGTCATGGTCTAGTAACATGACTTCTAGAACAGGATTACCATACCATTTGGTGTGGAACGTGCTCTGGTTGACCTACGAGGTTTGGTAGTAACTTGATCTGAAGTTTCATGATCATTATCATTAGCTTCCTCTCTAGTTGGTGTAGGCATCATGGGAACGATTTTCTGTGATGAGCTACTTTCCAATTCGAGAGAAGGTACAATTACCTCATCAAGTTCTACTTTCCTCCCACTCACTTCTTTCGAGATAAACTCCTCTAGAAAGGATCCATTCTTAGAAACAAATATCTTGCCTTGGGATCTGTGGTAGAAGGTGTACCCAATGGTTTTTTTGGGTATCATATGAAGACACACTTCTTCGATTTGGGTTCGAGCTTATCAGGCTGAAGTTTTTCTCCTAAGCATCGCAACCCCAAACTTTAAGAAACAACAGCTTAGGTTTCTTGCGAAACCACAGTTCATATGGTGTCATCTCAACGGATTTAGATGGTGCCCTATTTAAAGTGAATGCAGTTGTCTCTAATGCATAACCCCAAAATGATAGTGGTAAATCGGTAAGGGAGATCATAGATCGCACCATATCTAATAAAGTACGGTTACGATGTTCGAACACACCATTTGGTGTTCCAGGTGGCGTGAGTTGTGAAACTATTCCACATTCTTTGAAATGAAGGCCAAACTCGTAACACAAATATTTGCCTCCGCGATCAGATCGTAGAAACTTTATTTTCTTATTACAATGATTCTCCACTTCCACTGGTGTGTGTTGGTCCTAAATAAACAGTTTATTACCCCTTTCCGTGACGGCATTTGGAACCGTCGCCAAGTGAGTGTGGGCGATAGGGGGGTCCTTCCCAACATGACCCAGAAACCGCCGGGGATAGGGAGCCTCGTTGCAGACAGTTGTCCCTATATAACCGTTTCCGATATCTCGAATATCCCAAATGCTTCATCCTTGCTACTCGTTTGTGCTCGCATTGCCACCACAGTCGTATTTTTTGTGCTTCTACCTAAATCCAGGCAAATTCTAGGCACGGGAGCTTTCCAGGCAGATTCTAGGCAGATTCCAGGCACGGGAGATTTACGATGCCTGGCACATCACAAACAGTTCATGCTTATAAACCGTGTATGATAGGTAGACAATCACACACATTTAGTTTTCCCGCACCGTATGTGATAGTGTCTGACATCACACACGCTTTGCAAACAGCAACTGTGTGCATACTTGCACATGTTTCCTCTCTGTGAACCGTCTCGGATTATGGTGTATATCAAAAATGCTTGTGTTTTACCAACCGTGTGTGCCGTAATGACCTGCGCAATGTAATTTCGCCCTAATTTAATTGATGCTATTTAAAATTGTACCTAATTTAAACTTGAAACTAGGCTATAGCTTTATTCATATTCATCAGGTTCAAACAACCAATGCATTATTCGATTCACATGTACATATGTTTAAGAATTACAGAAGCGCCAAATAAAGAATGATGTACCGGGGTTCTATACTTGTACTATTATAGATGGTAAAGAAAGAGGCGACAGACATTCCAGGTGTTGAACAAGGTGAAGTGGAATGGCCCTATTGTGCTCTCCTGGATGCAGAAGGCATGCAAGACTCTAGTCCAACCCCTTGTGATGGTCGGCCGCCAATCATGTAGTTTGAGAGGTAATCTTGAGTAAACTACTTCAGGATCCACTTCAAAAGAAAAAAGAATCAGATATTGTCATCTAACACAACTCATTACAGGCAGTAAAAAAAGGCTACAGGGTTCTTACTTACCATCCTGCAGTTCACTGTTGTCTTGCATAAAGTGTAAGCAAATAGTTCGATTGACATCTTTTGACCCATTTTAGTAACAATCTTTATCAGTTTCGTCACTTGATGCTGGTTAATGAATATCTCATTGCACCATGTGCAGAAAGGGTCGAAGTGTGGATCTTTGGCAATGATATATGTACCTAAAAGCACTAACTTAATATTAGAAGCTAAACAACAATTGAAAAATGATGTAGTACAACATTCCATCTATCCCATTATATAAGATTTTATTACATGTATATCTAGACATCATCAGAACATTAAGGTAACACTCTTCCTTGTTGCTATGTAGCCTGGGATTGCATATTTAGTCATTCAGTACAATGCATGTTGCTAAACAACAATTGAAAAACGAAAAGGCATGTTAACTGTAATATCCTTAAAATCAACCAAATATCATAATTCATAGTGGTATTGTTGAAACTGTTATTGATGAAATTGAACTGCACAGCAAATAGTTGCACATATAGAGCATCACATTGTGAAGAACTGAAATAAACAAGTCATAAGGACATCTCTAGGCGATCCTTAAAAAGTTAAAGGACTAAAACCCTTAGTGGATATATATATATACTCCAGCAATTTTTGGCCTTTTCTAGTCGATCCCCTAAACTTAAGGTTGTAAACTTCAATTTGATCAGGTTCAAAGCAGTTTCAACCGAAAGTAGCATGCATTCAAACATAAAAATAGATAGTTTTGCATCACCAAACATAAAACATAAATTTAAACTAAGCTAAACTACTTTCGGTCGAAGTAGAGGTCGAGCCAATCCTTCCTTTTCATGTACGGTGTGCCGTGAGCCGGGTCCGGGCCAGTACCGTCATCGGGGTCGTTGGGGAAGGCACTCCTCCACTTGTCGATGTCGATCTGCTCGTCCTGGGGGCCCAGCTCAATGCCCTCCGCGCCGCCATCACTGCCGCCTTCGACTTCATCATCAGAGGAGAGCGCGATAACCTCGCCGCCCTCCGCGCCGCCGTCCTCGCCGCCTTCAACCTCGTCATTGGAGGAGAGTGCGATAACCTCGCCGCCCTCCATGCCGGCAAAGATCGCCCGCTCTACCTCCACGAGCTCCGGGTGCTGCCGACGGAGCTCTTGCATGTAGGCCTCGTCGGCGGCCTCGGCCTCGAGACGCTCCCACTCCTTGCGGTCCTCCCGCGCCATAGCCGAGCTCACCACCCTAGCTCTGGCGGAACAAGGTGGACCGGACATGTGCCGAGTGCGAAATTGAGCCTAGCTACTGCGCCATGGTAGCGGACCTACCAGCGCTCGTACTCCATGGCCGCGAGATCGGCCGTGTGGAAGCTACTGAGCCACCAGCGGGTGTGGGTCTCTCGATCTATAATCTCGGCGACCCACGTCCCCCACCGCCGCTGCCAGACCCCGAGGTAGCACTTCGTCGGTTGCCGGGTCCGGGGGAGGACGGGGAAGTCCTCGAACCGGTGTAGGGGCGCGGCGGCGGGCGGATCGAGGGACCAGCGACGGCGGACCGGTCCGCGGAGGACGACGGGGACACCTCGGCGGCCACCTCGCCGGCGTCGGGCGAAAAGGCCGTGATAAACCTCTTTTTGGCCATTGGCTACTCGAGCTCCCCGGCACACAGGCAGAGGTTGAGGATGGAGACGCCGGTGATGGCGGCGACCTACCAATGGTTTAGAGGGTTGTGTGTGTCTGTGTGAGTGGAGGTTGTGTTTGAGGAAATACTGCAGCAAATGAAAATTTTACTAGGCGGGAGTAACAAGGCGGGGCTACTGAAAATTTGGATCAAGGGTGAGCAGATATTTTTTAGATTGCGAGGGATGCAGAGGCGGGAGTAAAATGCTGGGACTACTGAAAATTTGAATCAAGGGACTGAAGCAGAGAGGGATGCAGAGGCAGGAGTTTTGGGGGAGCGAGCTAGTGTGCTTGACACGTCGGTTGTGGACTATAGCCGACGCACCTTCTCGCGTAAGCCATAGGCATACTATACACCGACGGTGCTCCAAGATATTTTGTACTACATCTCATACGGTTGGTGAGAATAAACTGTGTGGGGTCTACTTGATTTGAATTACAAAATGGGGTCACAGCGGCAATGGACGGTGTTTGAATTGCTAGACCTTTTATCTGCAACGAACATGCAACTGTATGTGTGTCATAAAATAACTGGAATTATTCAGGGTTTGTTTCGACATTTCATACATTAAACTGGTTTTCTAGCCATTTCAGGTGCACAATTCAAAATTAAACAACATGCACATGCTCCGGTGCATACAAATTGGTTCAAAAATCAAACATGTGTCCTTCAGTGCATGCTTAGTTCCCATGGAAGAAATGGGAATGGATTTTTCGGGGTTCATTTGGCCTTTTTTATGAAACTTGGCATGCTATCATGGAGCGGCATCAACATGCCGTGGTGAAAATTTTGTCCCATTTGGGGCAGGTTTGGGTATAAGCTTCTCACAAACCAGAGCTTCTCACAACAAGCATGACGGTTTCGATAGGGAACGTACCACCTTTGGGGACGAGACAATATCCGTTGCCTCTTATTTATTTCAAAAAAAATCTAGTGTCAACATAGAATAACAAGAGTGTTGTGTTCAATCTTGGAATTTTTCGGGGTCCGTCTGGCCTTTCTTATACATTAACTGGGTTTTCTAGGCATTTTATGTTCATAATTCAAATTTGAACTACAAGCACATGCTCCAATAATGCACCGAAGTTGGTTGAATAATCACATGTGTGTCCTTGGGTGAATTTCTAGGTCCCATGCAAGAGATGGGAATGAATTTCAAACACCAGGGCACTGTTGATTGCCGGCAAAACGTTGAGATGCCTGGTTTTTAAATTCTAGTAAATCCAAAACTCGTCTGAAATTCATGAAACATGGCATGCTATCATGGAGCGGCATCAACATGCCGTGGTGAAAATTTTGTCCCATTCTGGGTAGGTTTGGGTATAAGCTTCTCACAAACCAGAGCTTCTCACAACAAGCATGATGGTTTCGATACGGAACATACCACCTTTGGTGACGGGACAATATCCGTTGCCTCTTATTGCTTTCAAAAAATTTCTAGTTTCAACATAGAACAACGGGAGTGTTGTGTTCAATCTTGGAATTTTTCGGGGTTCGTTTGGCCTTTTTATACATTAACTAGGTTTTCTAGCCATTTTATGTGCATAATTCAAATTTGAACTACAAGCACATGCTCCAATGCACTAAAGTTGGTTGAAAAATCACATGTGCGTCCTTGGGTGAATTTCTTGGTCCCATGCAAGAGATGGGAATGAAATTCAAACACCAGGGCACTGTTGATTGCCGGCAAAACATGGAGATGCCTACTTTTTAAATTCTAGTAAATCCAAAACTCGTCGGAAATTCATGAAACTTGGCATTCTATCATGGAGTGGCATCAACATGCCATGGTAAAAAAATTGTCCCGTTTGGGGCAGGTTCGGGTATAAGCTTCTCACAAACCAGAGCTTCTCACAACAAGCATGATGGTTTCGAAAGGGAACGTCCAACCTTTGGGGACGAAACGATATCCATTGTCTCTTATTGCTTTCAAATATTTCCTAGTGTCAACATAGAACAACAGGAGTGTTGTGTCAATTTTTGTGATTTTTCGGGGTTCGTTTGGACATTATTATGCATTAACTGGGTGTTCTAGGCATTTTATGTGCATAATTCAAATTTGAACTACAAGCACATGCTCCAATGCACTAAGGTTGGTTGAAAAATCTAATATGTGTCCTTGGGTGAATTTCTAGGTCCCATGCAAGAGATGGGAATGAAATTCAAACACCAGGGCGCTGTTGATTGCCGACAAAACATTGAGATGCCTGGTTTTAAATTCTAGTAAATCCAAAACCCGTCTGAAATTCATGAAACTTGGTATGCTATCATGGAGTGGCATCAACATGCCGTGTTAAAAAATTTGTCCCATTTGGGGCAGGTTCGGGTATATGCTTCTCACAAACCAGAGCTTCTCACAACAAGCATGATGGTTCCTGTAGGGAACGTCCCACCTTTGGGGATGAAACGATATCCATTGCCTCTTATTGCTTTCAAAAAAAATTCTCATGTCAACATAGAACAAGAGGAGTGTTGCGTCAATTTTTGGGATTTTTCGGGGTTCGTTTGGTCATTTTTATGCATTAACTGAGTTTTCAATGCATTTATGTGCATAATTCAAATTTGAACTACATGCACATGCTCCAGTGCATATAAATTGGTTGAAAAATCAAATCTGTGCCCTTGGGTGCATGCTTAGGTCCCATGCAAGAAATGGGAATGAATTTCAAACACCAGGACGCTGTTGATTGACGGTAAAACATTGAAATGACTCGTTTTTAAATTCTAGTAAATCCAAAACTCGTCTGAAATTCATGAAACTTCGCATGCTTTCATGGAGCGGCATCAACATGATGTGGTAAAAATTTTGTCTCGTTTGGCGCAGGTTTGGGTATATGCTTCTCACAAACCAGAGCTTCTCACAACAAGCATCATGGTTTCGGTAGGGAATGTCCCACCTTTGGAGACGAAACGATATGCACTGCCTCTTATTGCTTCCAAATTTTTTCTCGTGTCAACATAGAACAATAGGAGTATTGTGTCAATTTTTGTGATTTTTCAGGGTTCTTTGGACCTTTTTATGCATTAACTGAGTTTTCAATGCATTTATGTGCATAATTCAAATTTTAACTACATGCACATGCTCCAGTGCATATAAATTGGTTGCAAAATCAAATTTGTCTCCTTGGGTGCATGCTTAGGTCCCGTGCAATAAATGGGAATGAATTTCAAACACCAGGGCAGCGTTGATTGCGGCAAAACATTGAGATGCCTGGTTTTTAAATTCTAGTAAATCCAAAACTCGTCGGAAATTCATGAAACTTAGCATGCTATCATGGAATGGCGCCCGACATGATGTGGTATTTTTCGTGTCCATTTTGAGAGAAGGCGCACACGAATAATGAAAGCCAACAAAGGCATTTTGAAAAAATAGCTGCCACTTAATATCTCAAACGTTTGTATAATTAAAACGTGTGCATTCTGTTAACCACTCACGTGACGCCACGTGTCTTGGTTTTAATGGCTGTAGGAGGTGCCGTGCGGATAACTGCTTGACCTTGACTGAATGGGAGGCGTGCGAGCGCAGTCCAGTGCGCAGGCTGACCGAGAGGCATGTAAGTTGTCCTCCAATGCGCAGGCTCACTGGGAAGCGTGCGATCTTTATGTTGCGCAGGCTCACTGGGAAGCGAGCCCTTTGACTTCCATGGCCGCCCACCTTCCTCTCCATTAATGGCGCCCGAGCCGCTGTTTAATACGGGTGACCTTACTGTTCGCCTCCCATTCCCCTCCCGCTTACAGACCTCCACCGCTATGGCACAGAATGATCATCTGCCACTAGTCTTCAAGTTTTTTCAAGTCGACTCCTAGTCGGAGGAGATAGAAAATAAGGAGGAATGGGGCCTCATGGACATGGCCCAGAATGAGCTGGCCACGGCGATTGCTGCCCCCGCTCCTGTCCCAGCTGCCATCCACGCGCTCGCGCTAGCGACCATCCCCATAGCACTATCGTAGAGCTAGAAGCTATGGGCGTCTGCGAGGTCTTCGCGGACCCGCGTGAGCTCATGTACATGCCAGCGCCAGCGCCCGTGCCCGTGCGCGCCCCTCCACCCATCATGCCACCGGCCCCCGTGCATTTGGCTGCATCCGCTACGCTAGTGCGCGCCCCTCCACCCACCGCGGCGCCGGTCCCGTGCATTTGGTTGCACCCGCCACGCCCGTGCACGTGCCCGTGCGCCCCCCTCAGTGGCATGGGACGCTGCCGTCGACCGCTACCTCTCAGCGGCGCCAATTGCCGTCCTCCCGTGCCCCGCCCATCGATCGCGCGACGACATGATGTTTGATTTACAAGTGAAGAACATTTTGTGCTGCCTTGAAGACTTCAACAATGGCATCCCGGAGGACGACAACGACAACGATGGCGCGGCACGCCGCCTCCGCCGCCGCCAGAAATAGTTTTTTGGGGGTTTAATACTATATCTCGATTTCTCGATCATATGAATATAAATTCGTAGTGTGACTGAATGAAAGATATGGTTTGAACAAACTTGCATTTTTCTCTCTTAATGTACAGACTTATCAAACGATTTCCTTTTGAAAAAACGTCAATGGTTTTTAAATATAAAACACTCATTGCAAACATTTTAGTTAGAACACCGTATGCAAACCGACAGCTTCCCCGAGAAGCCAAGGCAAAATGTGTTGCGCAAGATTTCTGCATCCCTTCAATGCAAACGGTTGTTTTGCATGACCCGTGTGCAACCACATACAAACAATTGGGTAAGATTTGCATATCTGTCATTTTGGGTATGTTGCCATTTCTTAAACTGGAAAGATTGACATTTGTTTATCTAGTAACATTGCCATTTGTCAAGCTTGTAACACTGTGATTTGTCAAAATATGCAGCTACAATTCACTAGCACTATCTAATTTTTGCAACTAAAATCACTAGCACTATTCATATGGACACCACTAGCAGGCGAGAGTTCATGGACGCATATGCAAATGTACCATTGATCACATACAAAAAGTCATCAACCCATAAGGACAACGAGGATACACGTTGGATTATAGATCATTTCCAACAAAACATTCTAGTAAAGTTTTTCTCACACGACAAATAACAAAGTGATGAAATGAACTTCAGCTCAACCACTCGTGGCATTGGAAACGCTTGCTTTGAACCAGAAGTGATTCTCTGGGAAGGGCCAGCTACTGTCAATCTCGAGACCAACGCAGGATCGATCATCCAGGCTGAAGCGGCCTATTTCAACACCCATATTGGGACGGTAGGGAAGCATAGTAATATCCAAGGTATAAATACAGTTGCATCTCATAAATGGTAGTAATGTTGTGTAAACAGCAGCTAGATCGCCTTCCACAATCATTGGATAGTTTTGTCCAAGGAAGAGCGAGTTTCCTCCGAGACTTTCAATACTGAACCAGGGAGAAGGTGTTGGCGCTAGTACACTAGTATCCATCGCGAATGCCCTGCAACGGATGTTGGAATAGGTCCGGAGAGTGCGACCATAAGAGACAACACCTGCTTCCTTAGTAACACCAGCAGTGCCCCGTATACAGACAAGAAGAGGTGATCCATCGGAATAAGTTGCCAGGCGCCACTGGGTATATGGGTCCTGCTCGTCCTCATTCTCGTGAATAAAATTTTCAAGTATAGGTGGTGGAATGTTCACAGGACCTTGGAAACACAAGAAGGTTAATTAATTAGTAAAGGGAAACTAGCTAGCCTGCATGCATGTGGATGAAATAATTATAATTACGGTGGAAGACAAACATACCGAAAGCATGATGATTCCATGCAAAAACAGTGCCACGAGTGGTGGCAGCAAACACAAGACCCTCGTATTGAATTGCATCACAGTACTCATCCATGTATGGAAACTGATTTTTGAGCAATATTCATCGAGGCGTGGAAGTAAGGAAGGCAACAAGCTTGTCGAAGATAACAACAACTTCATAGTTCGTGTAATCCCAAGAGCGGTTGAGAACTCGACAAATTGATATCTTTCGTAGATGAAAGTTACCATGATCGTATTTGAACTCATGTAGACCATCTGTGTGCTCAACCTCTGGGCAGTCTGAGATTTTTGGAAGTGGAACCCGGTGATGAGTGTACACATTCACAAGTTCCCACTCGCATTTGTACCCAATATAAACAACCTAATCTTCATTTGCGCTTACCCAAGCCTTTCCCTCAAGCGATGGCATCTTAACATCACACGTATCATTATCAAGCGGCATCAACTTGCACAAGGCGAGGCTTCTGTCATCCTCGCGACAGTCGGCAGGGTCACGACGAACAAGATAGGGGAGGTCAAACCACTCCTGGACCCTTGGGTTCCTTGTAATGATGTTATTAGTTGAGTCGAGAATGGTCTTGAATGAACCTTCCATGCTAGCCGAGGTTATGACGTCGCACTGATCAATGAGGTCCTCCACCGCGTCATCATTCAGATCGGGGCAAGAATAACGGAGTCGTTTCCGGCTTGTTCCCTCCATGGAGAAGATGATCAAACAATGGCAGAAGGAAGGGTGAAGGCAAATGGAGGAGGTAGGAGGAGCTAGCATGTGACAGCAGTTCCAAATCGAGAGGTTAAGGTGAAGAGTTGGTGGACGATTGCCACGGTATGTGAAGAGGCGCCTAGGGAGTGAACGGTTGCCACAGAGGTCACACACTCACGACAAGGGCCGAGTGAACCGCATGAAATCCCATCGCACAACACACACATCTTGTTAAGTTGAACCGTTTCCGTACTCTTGTGTCAATGCAAACAGTTCATCCGAGTGAACCGCATGCCGTATATCCCACACACCTTGATCTGGCTGACCGTTTCTTTTGTGTTGCCTAATCACAAACAGTTCATCCGAGTGAACCGTATGTTGTATATCGCAGACACCTTCATCTGGCTGCCCGTTTCTTTTGTGTTGCCTAATCACAAACAGTTCATCCGAGTGAACTGTATGTTGTGTATCGCACATGCCTCCATCTAGCTGCCCGTTTCTTTTGTTCCTCCTCATCGCAAATAGTTCATTAAACTGAACCGTATGCCCTTCATCACAGACGCAACTAAAACCTGAATTGTGTTTGATGCATCCATCATCGCAAACTTACACATTTCTGATGGTTTTCATACAGCACCGTTTGCGATTATGGCAACGCACATAGTTTCTCGAAGGGTCTCTGATCGTAGTGTCGTGTTAGCAGCATCCTGCAGCAGTGTTCACTCCAAAATTCTTTGAACTTTTCAAATGTTTCAGACTTTCTTTTCATTAAGTAGATATACCCATATCTGCTCAAACCATCTGCGAAGGTCAGAAAATAACGGTACTCGCCGTGAGCCTCAACACTCATCGGACCGCATACATCGGTGTGTACTATTTCCAATAAGTCAGTGGCTCGCTCCATTGTTCCGGAGAACCGAGCTTTAGTCATCTTGCCCATGAGACATGGTTCGCAAGCATCAAATGATTCATAATCAAGTGATTCCAAAAGTCCATCCACATGGAGTTTCTTCATGCGATTTACACCATATGACCTAAACAGCAGTGCCACAAATATGTTGCACTATCATTATCAACTTTGCATATTTGAGCATCAGTATTATGAATATGTATATGACAACGATCGAGATTCAATAAACCATTCACCTTGGGTGTATGAACACTGAAGGTTTTATTCATGTAAACTGAACAACAATTATTTTCTAACTTAAATGAATAACTGTATTGCAATAAACATGATCTAATCATATTCATGCTCAACACAAATACCAAATAAAATTTATTTCAGGTTCAACACTAATCCCGGAGGTAGAGGGAGTGTGCGATGGTGATCTTATCAACCTTGGAACCACTTCCAACACACATCGTCACTTCGCTCTTAACTAGTCTTTATACACTCTGCAACTCCATTTTTGAGTTACTAATCTTAGCAACTGAATCAGTATCAAATACCCAGGGGTTGCTAAGAACACTAGTAAAGTACACATCAATAATCTGTATATCAAAATATACCTTTCTTCACTTCTTCCATCCTTCTTATCCGCCAAATATTTGGGGCAGTTCTGCTTCCAGCGACCATTTTCTTTGAAGTAGAAGCACTTAGTTTCAGGATTGGGTCTAGCTTTGGGCTTCTTCATGGGAGTGCCAACTTGCTTGCCATTCATCTTGAAGTTCCCTTTCTTTCCCATGCCCTTTTACTAGAAACTAGTGGTCTTTTCAACCATCAACACTTGATGCTCTTTCTTGATTTCTACCTTCGCCGATTTTAGGATCATGAAGAGCTTGGGAATCCTTTCCGTTATCCCTTGTGCATTATAGTTCATCAAGAAGTTCTAGTAGCTTGGTGATAGTGACTAGAGCACTCTATCAATCACTATCTTATCTGGAAGATTAACTCCCACTTGATTCAAGTGATTGTAGTACCTAGACAATCTAAGCACTTGCTCACTGGTTGAGCTATTATCCTCCATCTTGTAGGCAAAGTACTTGTTAGAGGTCTCATACCTCTCGACATGGGCATGAGTCTGAAGTACCAATTTCAACTCTTGGAACATCTCATATGCTCCGTGGAATTCAAAACAGTTTTGAAGTCCCGGTTCTAAGCCGTAAAGCATGGCGCACTAAACTATCAAGTAGTCATCATATTGAGCTTCAAAATGTTCACAACATCTGCATTAGCACCTGCAACAGGTCTATCACCTAGCGGTGCATCAAGGACATAATTTTTCTGTGCAGCAATGCCGATAATCCTCAAATCACAGACCCAATCCGCATCATTGCTACTATCATCTTTCAACTTAGTTTTCTCTAGGAACATATCAAAAACATAGGGGAGCTACAACGCAAGCTATTGATCTACAACATAGATATGCTAATACTATCAGGACTAAGTTCATGATAAATTAAGTTCAATTAATCATATTACTTAAGAACTCCCACTTAGATAGACATCCCTCGACTCATTTAAATGATTACGTGATCCAAATCAACTAAACCATGTCCGATCATCACGTGAGATGGAGTAGTCTTCAATGGTGAACATATCTATGTTGATCATATCTACTATATGATTCACATTCGACCTTTCGGTCTCCAGTGTTCCGAGGCCATGTCTATACATGCTAGGCTCGTCAAGTTTAACCCGAGTATTCCGCATGTGCAAAACTGTCTTGCACTCGTTGTATGCGAATGTAGAGCTTACCACGCCCGATTATCACGTGGTGTCTCAGCACGACAAACTATCGCCACGGTGCATACTCAAGGAGAACACTTATACCTTGAAATTTTAGTAAGGGATCATCTTATACTACCGGCATACTAAGAAAAATAAGATGCATAAAAGATAAACATCACATGCAATCAAAATATGTGACATCATATGGCCACCATCATCTTGTGCCTTTGATCTCCATCTCCAAAGCATCGTCCTGATTTCCATCATCACCGGCTTGACACCTTGATCTCCATCATAGCATCGTGGTCGTCTCGCCAACTATTGCTTCTACAACTATCGCTAATGCATAGTGATAAAGTAAAGTAATTACATGGTGTTTGCATTTCATACAGTAAAGCGACAACCATAAGGCTCCTGCCAGTTGCCGATAACTTTTACAAAACATCATCATCTCATACATAACGTATATCACATCATGTCTTGACCATATCACATCACCACATGCCCTGCAAAAACAAGTTAGACGTCCTCTACTTTGTTGTTGCAAGTTTTACGTGGCTGCTACGGGCTTCTAGCAAGAACCGTTCTTACCTACGCATCAAAACAACAATGGTGATTTATTAAGTTTGTTGTTTCAACCTTCAACAAGGATCGGCCATAGTCAAATTTGATTCAAATAATGTTGGAGAAACAGACATCCGCCAGCCACCTTTATGCAAAACTAGTTGCATGTCTATCGGTGGAACCGGTCTCATGAACGTGGTCATGTAAAGTTGGTCCGGGCCGCTTCATCCAACAATACCACCGAATCAAAATAAGGCATTGGTGGTAAGCAGTATGATGATCACCGCCCACAACACTTTGTGTTCTACTCGTGCATATCATCTACGCATAGACCTGGCTCGGATGCCACTGTTGGGGAATGTAGCATGCAATTTCAATAAAAATCCTATGCTCACGCAAGATCTATCTAGGAGATGCATAGCAACAAGAGGGGGAGAGTGTGTTCAGGTACCCTCATAGACCGAAAGCAGAAATGTTTCACAACGCAGTTGATGTAGTCGAACTTCTTCTTGTTCTGACCGATCAAGCACCGAACGTACGGCACCTCCGAGTTCTGCACATGTTCAGCTCGATGACATCCCTCGAACTCTTGATCCAGCAAAGTGTCGAGGGAGATTTTCGTCAGCATGATGGCGTGGTGATGGTGATGGTGAAGTGATCCACGCAGGGCTTCGCCTAAGCACTACGACAATATGACCGGAGGCGTAAACTATGGAGGGGGGCGCCACACACGGCTAACAGATGTTGTTATGTGTTCTAGCGGTGCCCCCCTCATATATATATATATAGGGCTGGACTATTCTGTTACCCCCCCCCCTATATAGGCGCGACGCGCAGACCACCGTAGAATTCCCCCGACCCAGGCCGAACCCAACCCGCCTTTTTCCGCCGGAGGCAGCCGTCGTGGGCGAGCAAGCGACGGCGGCATCCGGAGCGAGGGAGCCCGCGGCGCCGTGACTGGCCAGCGACGGATCCGCCGCCGTCTCCTGCCTCCTTCCGTCGCCGGATCCATCGACGGGGCCATGATCCCCGCCTCCTGCCTCCCTCCGTTGCCGGATCCATCACGGGGCCATGATCCCCGTCTCCTGCCTCCCTCCTTCGTCGGATCCATCGACGGGGCCGTCATCCCCGAATCCTGCCTCCCTCCGTCGCTGTATCCAATGACAGGGCCGTCATCCCCGCCTCCTGCCTCCCTCCGTCGCTGAGGCTGCTTCTCCGGGGCAGTGATCCCCGCAAGGTGTTGCCTCCCCGGACCTCTTCGCCAGACGTCCACCACAAGCAGGAGCTGCATCAATGGCGCCGCCTCCCAAGAACATGCCAGTACGCCGCCCACGAGAGGAAGAAGACGTCAGTACAGTGGAGGTAATGTCTGCTTCCTACGTTTTTGTGTCAGTACATCAGTTCATCAGTCCTGCTATGAAGAAGAACCTGATCAGTTCATTACACCCCGGCCACTTGATGCACAATTTGGATGCTGAGGTTACTGTCAGTACCTCTAATATGCTAGCTTCAGTTCAAAGCCAAAAAACATAAACTTATCCATCAGTCCAAGTAGCTACTAGGCTTTATATAAGGTTCAACTACCACTTCAACTTGTATGATGTTATTTCTAATAGTACATGCCATGTAGTTGCGTCAGTTCGAACTAGTGAAAGAATGTTGTTGAAAAAATATACACTTGTTACACAGTAAGTTCAATGATACATAAACTAGGAGTACTTCTAGTGTAGTCACATAAGTTATAGATAAACAAAAGAGAAGACATGCGTCAGTTTTATATATATCCATACATCTCTGAAGTTCAATGTTCAGTTTACAAACAGTGCTAAAAAACAGTACATCAGTGTTGAACATGTACGTTCATCAGTTCAACTGAAAACAAAACCAGATACAAAATACAGAACAAAGTTTAAATAACGGCCAGCGATGCAAGTTCAACTTGTACATTGCCTTCAGTGCATGACATGTTACCCATAGCATGTATACGAGAAAAATGCAGAAAAGATTAATCCCAAAACTGTTGAATGTCATTGCAGAATCATGCAAGGTGGCACACGCAGCGAGAGTTTGATGAGCCAAGCAGATATGGGGCACCTCCTGGTTGGGTAACACCAGAAATACCACCTGGATACTTCAACAATATAGGCAGATTTCAAGATACACCGGAATCATCAGAAGCACGGAAAGGTTCTTCTATGCAGCAAACACCAATATCTAGGAATACAAGCTTTGTCACTGCTGGGTTGCAACAAGGCCAACAATATCCCCAACAACAAATATTTTCCTTCCCTAGCGCATGCAGAAAGCCAAGGACAGGAAGCCGTGGATGGGTTGCAACAAGGCTTCCACCAGTCGCTCCGTCAACATCAATCATCTGTGCTGTAAAAGCGGTTGCGACTGGAAGACCATGCCAAAGAGACAGACATTTTGGCCGCTCTAGCAGGTTCCAAAGTACAAGATATGAGCCATATAAACAGGAGCAACCTCACAACGAATCTGAGGGGAGACGGCCATACAATGAGAGACGGAGATCTTCATCAATATTGCTCCCTCCAAGAGATGCATTGCTTTATGTGCCAAGGGTGACACCACCCACGCCCATACACCAGGGTGAACAGCAAACACCGGAGGAAGCATAGAGCTATACACATGTAAGTATAAATATAGAAAAAACATACAAGCACAGTCCATACCATGGTACTGTGACCACCCCATCTAACATTTTCATAACTGCGTTTTTGTTTGCTCACTGTTGCGTGCAGCCACCTAACATTGAAGCTTATGTTCTGCCAAGACTAGAGATGCGCTTTGAAACTTTCGAAGAAACAAAGAACATCTACAACATCTATGCGAAGCACGTGGGTTTTGCTGTCAGGGAAGGCCCCAAGTTTAATACGAGAGCCTACCTTTATTGCATGTGCAATGGAGTCTATGAATCGAAGGTGTCTGAAGCAAATAGACAGCGGAACAAAACGACAGCCAGGACTAACTGCAGGGCTAAAATGAGGCTGAAGAAGGAAAAGGATGGAACATTTGTCGTAAAAGAGATAGTCTGAGAACATAACCACATGCTACAGCTCACCCCCGAAATGCTTGTCTTCTTGCACTCCAACAAAAACTTTGATAAAACAATCTTGGAGTACGTCAAGTACCTGCAGTTCAAAGGCATTGAACACACGCAAATCATGAGCATATTGGGCGGTGATGACCCTGGTAGCTACTTCCTAGAAATGAATGCCAAAGACCTGATTAACCTGTAAGTACAAACTTGTTCTCCTCCCATAAACCGCCTCTATCTTTTGTCCTCTGTTGGTACAAACATATTATGCAACGCATGACCTGACACCAGTTCAACATGCATTTTTGAATGAACTTTTAATATGCAGGAAAGAAAAGAATTCAAGGATGGATGATGTGGACGAGGTCCTAAAGACTACCAACTTCTTTAGGGAGATGAAAGCTATAAGCAGGGAATTCTTCTGTGACATGCAACTCGATGAGTCCGACAGAGTTAAGAACATATTCTGGGCGAACGCAAGCTGTCGAGGGGCCTATTAGGACTTTGGTGACTGTGTAACATTTGACACCACATATAAGACCATCAAGTACCATATGCCACTTGGGGTGTTTGTCAGTACTAACAACCACTTACAGACTACATTCTTTGGTTTCGCCGTGATAAGAGATGAGGATGCAGATTCATTCAGATGGTTGTTCAAGACATTTTTAAGGTGCATGAGAGGGAAGGCTCCTACATGCATCCTAACAGGTACAACCGCTAAAACCACCCCAACCACCCCCTGCCCAAAAAAATAAAAGGAAAATAACATAGTAAAAATGTTGTGTCAGTTCTATTTGTATATATGCACCACCATCTGCTGACCACTCCACGTCTCTTTTCTAATTACCAGACCAGTGCCCTGCAATGGCTTCGGCTATCCCAGATGCTTTCAAGAACACAGTACACAAGTTGTGCCGCTGGCACATTATGAAGAAGTACAGGGAACACCTCGCATACCTATACAACCTGCACGAAGACTTTAAGGATGAATTCACATCAATCCTCAACTGGCCCCTCATGCCAACTGAGTTTGAGGCTGCCTGGAAAAGACTGATGGGTAAGTACAACCTCCACGATGATGCCACAATGGTGGGCATGTGGAATGAGCGTGAGAGATGGATATCAGCCTACTTCAAAGAAATTTTCTGCGCCAAAATGACATCCACACAGTGAAGTGAGAGCATGAACTATGTGCTCAAGAAGAACTTCGTAAGTGAGAGACAAAACCTACACCGGTTTGTCAGCCAGGTAAACTCCTGCATCAAAACCAGGAGGCAGACACAGAATCAGGAGACAATGGGTAACCGGGTATAGCTCTATCACCTGTCGTAAGACAAAAAAATCACATGCTTACTAAAGTAAAACTTTATTAGTTAGACAAGTTTTTTCTGCGAGAAAACTAACAATTTGGTCATCATTCTTGCATGTGCAGAAGGAACAAAACACGCTGACCTTCTATGGGTTAGACACCCAGATGGCAAAGGTTTACTCACGAGCTGTGTACAGCGAGATCAGAAAAAGGCTAAAACTGAGCACACTCTTCACGGCAACAGAGACGGAAGAGCCCACAAAGTACCTCATGCGCTACAACCACCCGTAAAAACTGTCTGCGTGGGCTCAGCACGCGTTCCAGGTGGTTGCAGACCTCGTGGGAGAAACATATGAGTGCGAGTGCAGTCTATGGGACCACACAGGTGAGGACTAAAAAAGATGTTACATACTGTACTACTTTTTCGAATGAAATGACATAAAACATGCACCTCTTCCAAAAAATACAGGTCTTTTCTGCGTGCATGTCCTGTGCATGATGTAGACAATTAAGGCTGCCAGCATTCTAGAGAAATACATCCTCAGGAGATACACCAAACACCCGTACATCCAGCCAACATTCAACAGAAATGACTTGAGGACAGTAGCATCAAACAAGGCATCCCAATACTGCATTGAAAGCTCACTGCTAACGCTGAACATGAGGGTGCACAGAAAAAGCCTGAGAAGCCAAGAGCATATGGCGAGGTTACGGGTCGTCTTGGACAAGCTTGAACAAGAACTCGACTCCATGCACTCTACTGAAAATGGAGGTGTCGCGGACAATGAAGCCATTGAGCAGGATATTGCTACAATGTTATCTGAGATGAACCATATGGAAGCTGTTGACCCGTTCGACAACGAGGAAGAGGAGCAGCAGCAACCAGAGCTTTCCCATGTGCACACTCAAGAGCAGCAACATGCTCACATGCAAGATCATGAGATTGATGGTGCTGTAGGCGAATGACATGACAACAGGACATCCTATCGGCAGCAGCAGGAAAGGGTGATTAAACCACCCATATTCTCAAACACAAAAGGGAGGAAGAGTAAAACGCAAGCAGTGACAGCAGTGAAAGCAGCAGCCAAAAAGCTGCCACGCCCCATCAAGCGCGTGGAATTTGGCCCGGACGACAAACCTCTCGGGATAAGGGCATGCGGATTCTGCAACGTCGTGAGCAACGATAACTACCGCACATGCCCACTCCGCACAGATGCCACTGTCAACAAGCAAACGCTGCACAAGCAGATTGGAGCCACCCAGGTTTCTACCAATGGAGACAACACACGTAACAGCTACACTTGCCGCAAGTGTGGGGGAATTGGCGGGCATAATGCCCGCACGTGCAAAGTGGGCAAGGAGGTCAGTGGCGCTGAACAGAAACAGGGCAAGGTGCAGAGTTCCAAAAAATCAAATGAAGACGATGAAGAAGAAGAGTTTGACGAGAATGATGACCAATCAGACGAAGACAATGAAGATGATAGTGTCGGGGACAAGGAAACTGAAACTGACGATGAAGCTGCCAAGGCTCAACCAGGAAAGGCCACCGGCAAGGCACAACATTCGGGGCCAGTTAGGAGAAGCTCAAGACTGAACAACACATAATAAGCTTGTAGTCTCAGTTGCCTCGGCACACAATGAGGAAAAATTTCAGAAACACTATCGTTACCAAAACTTATTTAGTTTATCGTCTATTTCTCGATCAGTACTATAGTTAAGATATAATTCGTGATTTGTGCCAGCTGGAGCAGTGACATTATTATGTAAACCATTTGATAATCCTTTTGAATGTAGTCACAAATACATTTGAAAACACTTATCTGGATTTATCTGACACAAACGCTACTCTCGACCAGTAACTCAGCAAAAAATATGTTAAAGGAAATTTAAACTCTTATAGTGCATCAGTACTGATAATTCTCAGTCGTCAGTACAAAGGCAGAGTACACATCAGTACTGATATAATTTGTGATTTGTGCCCACTAGAGCAGTGACATTATTATGTAAACCATTTGATAATCCTTTTGAATGCAGTCACAAATACATTTGTACAGACGAAAACACTACTGTCAACCAGTAACTCAGCAAAAATATGTTAAGGAAAATTTAAACTCTTATAGTACATCAGTACTGATAATTCTCACTCGTCAGTACAAAGGCAGAGTAAAACAAACACACCTGTGAACACCTCCAAAAAACATCATTTTGAAAAAACAAAGCTATGTCTGCTTCTGCCAGTCCCAATTCAGAAAGACCATCAGTACATAAAAATAATTACCTCAAGCAAAATGCGAATATAATACATTCTGTACTGATGAAAATCTAATTTATCTGTAAAAAATACTCAGAGATTATCTTGATATAAACAATCCTTTCAAAAATACAAAAAATGTTTTAAAAAACATTAGCATCACACATAGTCTCACTGGTATTTGGTAAGTTCAGTTACATTTCAATCACCAGTCCAAGTACCACAGTAGAGGAGTACAGACCTCCATCCATCACCAACCCTGATGCGTGCAAGTGGGATAAGCAGCCGATAAGTACAGCTTGACAAGACGTATCAGTGCGACAGTAAAATGCCACCATCACCACCCCTGAGACGTGCAAGTGGGATTTAGCAGGTCATAAGTACAGCTTGACAAAACTAGTCAGTGCAGCAGTAAAAACATTTGACTTGGACGGTTAGTTCTCCCAGGCCACCACCCGCGCCACCCACTGAGCGGTTGCCACAAGGGACTACAAATGGCGACCCCACGCCACTACACACACTACACCCACGCCCCCGACGAACCGCCTCCCACAAATCCCCGCCGACGCACTGCAAAAAAACCATTATCTTCCATCTCCCCCTCATTCCCACAAACAACCATTGCCGCTTCCAATTCCACTACACACAAACCACAAACTTCTCTCTCACAAGCCCACAGCCACCGGAGGAGGGCGATGGCGGAGGAACCATCTGCCAAATGTCATAAAGGCAAGCCGTCGGACAAGAGCAACCTCGTCGACGTTCATGTCCTCGGCGAGAAGGGCGAGGACACCACAACACTCACAGGGGTTGAGCTCCATGGCAAGGAGACGATGAAGATCGTCTGCACCAGCGAACCAGACAAGGTCGACGAGGTGATCTCCAGGCTCTGGAGGAAGGCTGGCGGCATGACTCGTAGGATCATCGGCGTTGGTGTCCACTACACCAGAGAAGATGAACCTCCCCAGATGGTAGCAGTCCTGCAGTTGTGCGTCGACGACCTCTGCTTGGTGTACCACATCGCAGCGGCCACAAAATGGTAAGCCATACTACTCATTTGCCCTGTTTGGTTTATCTGTTTTATTAGTACTGTATCCTCAAAATTTCATCAAACTTGTTTCCCAACTAGATGTACTAGTGTGCTTTGTGAAAAGTGGATGCACTACTGCATTTTCTCAAGTAGATACACTATAAATGTATTTTTGAACCTGATGCACCGGATTACTATTTGGAAAATCTTGCGGAAGATTAATTTCTGAAGTTGATCGACTAGTATAGTTTCTGAACTTGATCCAATAGTGTAGTTTATGTACTCGATGTATTAAAAATATGTTTCTGAACTTGATGTAGTGAAGTATTTTCTGAATTTGATCTAATGTTATTTTCAAAATAAAATAAACTAAGGACTTGGTGAAGCACTATTTATGTGTTATCCTATTCAACAAAAGTAAACTGAACTAGTACCAAAGCAGAACATACAACATTGACTGAAACTATGTATAATCCAAAAAGAAGAATAACATGATGTACTTTATTTAATTTCAGAACTTTGTTTACTAGTTTTTGAAGTACATTCATCCATTATTTATGCTACATAAACATCTACTTCATGGATTCATCGCTTGTAAAACAAAAAAATGAATAATTCAAACATCAAAGTAATGCTAATTTTCAAAAATGTCTCTCCCCTTGCAGGCCCAAGCGCCTGAACGAGTTGCTGCAGCATAAGACGTTGTTCACATTTGCCGGTTTCAGCATTGAAAGCGACAAAGAGAAGCTGAAGTTGTCTGGTTTGGAGATCAACCCCAACATGTTTATCGACATTCAGCGCAAGTGGAGAGTTTCATACACCGGAAAAGAGTATGACTCCTTGACTGATGTTGCAGCCAGTGTCATCCACCCATTCTACAAAGGCATGAAGAAGAACTTCAACACGCAGGAAGACTACAAACTATGGGGGACCAGCCCGCTGCTAGACAGCCTCATCGAGTACGCAGGAGTAGATGCATATGCCACGTACAAGGCATGGAGCATGATCGACTACATCGCAGATGGTTCGGAATTTGCAAAAGAGCGGGAGGCTGCGAAATTCTACGACCACCCCTATTGCCCCTTTTAGGGATGAAGATACATCAGAGCCTGCCTTCGTTTTACTTCTGCTTGTGCTTGCCTTTTATCTTGTTGTTTCAAATTACTAGTTTGCTCTTGTTGGGTTGAACCAGTATGATTATGTCGTGCTTGTCATGGTTGAACAAGTTTACTTATGTCATCAAGTACAATGTTTTGCTTATATCATTATATAAGTTTAGTTTGGTAGCTTCGTATGTTGTTAATCCATCATTTCAAATTCAAAAGTAGCTTCTAAATGGAAGTTTGTGGCTGCTCTAAAGTACTAGTTATGATGCAACTAATCACACAACGTTGTTCCATGTCTAGTTTCGATTCAGTATTGTATAGAAAACATAACGTTGAGAACAATCAGCACAATTTGAGTTGCTTAACAACGCTTCAAAAGTTGAAGCAAAAATTCTTAGTACTTCATGTAGTGTTCTCATTTATATGTAGCTGCTAGAAAATTAACATGTACTACAAACAGAAAAAGTTAAGAAGCATCGGCACACACTTATGTTGGTCGCTTGCAGATTAAGAATCACAGTACTAGTACACTTGATCGGACAGTACATACTTACTACAATAAAAAGTACATAGAAGCATCAGTCCGTAAGCGCTACTATGAATGGACTATCAGTACAACTTAGTCTACGCGCAAGTACATCTTAAAATTACACTTACACAAAACTGACAAGAACTAGAACAAAAATTTTCAGTCCAACTTACTGGTGGAGTCAAGTACTAGATTCAAACAAACAAAAAAAGAAAAAACTGACCGCCCAAGGTCAGGCGCAGGCCCTGACGCTGCTAGATACTTGAACTCGAGCCCATAGGCGAATACCTAGTAATCCGCACAACACAGCACCCACCGATCAGGGCCCACAGGTCATGAGAGAGAGCGAGCGCAGTGTATAAGCGCTCAGGTAAGTATTCAGAGGAGTTCGACCAGTGAGCCTCGGCTGCACTTATAAACAGGTCCGGAGCCCCCTTGACTAGCGAGGTGGGACTAAACCCAGAGCGCATGCGCACGCGCACTTCACAGCCGCGCGGACGAGCTATCTGGGCCAGAAAACGGCCCAATAGCCTGCATCGTTTACAAACACCCCACCAATAAGCCCAGTTAAACAAACGAGAGGGCGAGGCAAAGAAATATAAACTTCAAGAAAAATGTTCAAAACTGAAAATATATAAAATCAAATACTAGTTCGCAGGCAATAAATTTAAATACGAAAAATAAAAATAAAAATAATTTTAGCTCTGCACCACGGATGATAAAAAAGGAGAAAATATGATACAAAAACAATGAACCTCTAAAAGGAAGAGAACTTAATAGCCTATCTGTTAAATGTACATAATTTAAAAACTGAATTAAATATTACTTTCAAGTTCAACTACTAAAATGCAAAAGTTTAAACATATAATGTTTGTCAATTATGCTAAATTTCTTATTTACATAAAATCTGATAAGTTCAACTACTAAAATGCAAAAAGTTCAAAACATATAATGTTTGTCAATTATGCTAAATTCTTATTTATATAAATTTTGACAAGTTCAACTACTAAAATAAAAGAAGTTCAAGTATATAATGTTTGTCAATTATGCTAAATTTCTTATTTATATAAATTCTTACTACTTCAACTGCTAAAATGCAAGAAGTTCAAATAGAATTTAAACTTCTATTCTGCTAAATTCTAATTTATATAAAATCAGTACACACCTCAACGAACGATCTGGTCATAAAATAATCTCAATCCCCCAAACCACCCAAAATACAAAAAAAACTCAGTTCAAACATACATATGACATCAGTACTAAAAAGCAGGATCAGTCAGGCCACTCACACAAACTATGACACCAAATTTCAAAACCACACGCTGTATGAAATTACATTTCAGTTCACATAGCACTAAACCATAAGTGCACTAAAATGAGAATACAAAAACTATAAAGGCCTAACTTAGGTAAGTACAAACGAAAATAAAATAAGTACCAGTTTTGAGCAACAACTCCCAGGGCACTGAAACATGTTTTGAGATAAACTAGTCTATAAGACTTCAGTGGAAAAACAATACTTAACATCCACACGAAAAAACATCACAAAAACATACGTCACCTAAACAGTCCAAAATGCCATCATCACCACCCCTGAGACGTGCAAGTGGGATTTAGCAGGTCATAAGTACAGCTTGACAAGACTAGTCAGTGCAGCACTAAAACCATTTGACTTGGACGGTTTCTTCTTCTAGGCCACCGCCCGCGCCACCCACTGAGCAGTTGCCACAAGGGACTGCAAATGGGGACCCCCACGACCACCACACCCACGCCCCCGACGAACCGCCTCCCACACCTCCCCATCGACGCACTGCAAAATAACCCATTGTCTTCCATCTCTGCCTCATTGCCCGAAACCACCATTGCTGCTTCAATCTCCACTACACACAAACCACAAACTCTCTCTCCCAAGCCCACAGTCGCTGGAGGAAGGCGATGGCAGAGGAACCGTCCGCCAAGCGTCATCATGGCGAGCCGTCGGACAAGAGCAGCAACCTCGTCGACGTTCATGTCCCCGGCGAGAAGCACGAGTACACGAGAACCCTCACAGGGGTTGAGCTTCACGGCAAAGAGACGCTGGAGATCATATGCACCAGCGAACCAGACAAGGCCGACGAGGTGATGAGCAGGCTCAGGATGAAGGGCGGCGGCTTGTATCCGAGCTTGATCGGAGTTGATGTGGAGTTCACCAGCGATGATGAACCTCCACAGATGGCGGTTGTCCTGCAGTTGTGCGTCGAGGAACTCTGCTTGGTGTACCACATCGCAGCAGCCACAAAATGGTAACCCATACTACTGTTCATTCATCTGTTGTACTAGTACTACTCACTAAAAACTTCATTAAACTAGTTTCCCAACTAGATGAACTACTATAGGTTGTGAAGTGGATGCACGAGTACATGTTTCTCAACTTACATGCATTTCTGAAACTATGAAGTGGATTGTTTCACCAGATTAGCATCTGAAAAGATGTTTATAGAATTCTGAACTTGATGCACGAAATTAATTTCTAAACTTGATGTGCTAGCATAGATTCTGATCTTGATGCACTAGTATAGTGTATAGAATTGATGTATTAGAAGATCTTTGGTGAAGTGGTATAGGTCCATATCTTGATGCACATGTTTCCCAAATTAATTTCTGAACTTGATATAGAATTGATGCACAAAGATGTATCAAGCACTGGTATAGGTCTTTTATTCAACAAAAAATAAAACTAAACTTGAATCAACCAACACATATATCATTGAATCTGGTAAAATGATTCTTGAATTTGGTGAAGCACTGAAGATAGCAAAAAAGAAAAATTACATGGTGTACTTGAATTTAATTTTAGGACTTTGTGTACTAGTTTCTGGACTACATTCATCCATGACTTATACTATATAAAGCATCTACCTCATGGATTATCACTTTCAAAACCAAAAAGCAGAAGAATTAAATCTTCAAAAAAGAACACTAACCTGCAATATGTGTCTCCCCCCTTGCAGGCCCAAGCGCCTCAAACAGTTCCTGCAGGAGGAGAACTTGTACACATTTGTCGGTTTCAGCATTGGAGGTGACAAGCGGATGCTGGAAAAGTCTAGTTTGGAGATCAACCCCAACAACTTCATCGACATGAAGCGCAAGTGGAAAGATCCACATACCAGCAAATACTTCAACTCCTTGGCCGATGTTGCAGGAGGCGTCATCCACCCATCCTACAAAGGCACGAAGAAGAAGATGGACAAGGGAGAACACAAACTGTGGGGGACCAGCCCACTGCCAGACAACCTCATCACGTACGCAGGAAGAGATGCATACGCCAAATACAAGTTATGGAAGATAATCGACAACATCGTGACAGGTTGGGATATTTCAAAAGAGCACGAGGCTGACCCCTACTACCACTGCAACTTCGCGGGATGAAGATGCATGGAAGTCTGCATTCGTGTTGCTCGCACTTCTGCCTGTCCTTAATATTGTTGTTTCAGATTTGTAGTTTGCTTTCGTTATGTTGAATCAGCTACCTTATGTTATGTGTGTCAGGGTTTGAACAAGTTTTCCTATGTCTATCATGTACATCATTTGCTTATGTCGTTCAACAAGTTTGCTAGCTTCCTATTTTGTTCATCAATCATTTGATGTTGAAGTAGATTGAAGTTGAGACTTGATGGCTGCCACGCAGCACTAGTCATGCAGAAACAAAAATTACACATGGATATTTTCACAACAAAACAAAAACAGTGGCGGACTAACTAAGGACAACAGCAAATAGTAGAATTGGACGCTCAGTACAGCTTAGACATTTACGGTAGTACTATCACACTAAGAAATCAGTTTTTAGTTTTAGAAGAACACTAAAAAGACTAAGTTTCAGCCGAGGACAACATTCACTACTAACAGCATCGTGCTAATAGTAGTTAGAAATTTACTAAGTACTGCAACAGGAGTTGCAAAGAACAATCAGTATGTATTTCCTAGTCACTAGCATGCTAGGACTGAGAGTTCTGGTACACTTGAACAAAACAGTACATTCATTCTACAAAATATAAAATGGAATAGGAAGCTTCAGTTCACATTCCAAAAAACATTGACACACTAAAGAATAATAGTAATAGTAAAACCAAAATGTCAGTACAACTTAGTCTATAAGGCAAGTACTATGATCATACCAAAACATTGCCTTGGGAAGAACCACGACCTAGAAAACAGAAGGCCAGAACTAAATCAAAAAGATATCAGTTCGACCAAGGAGAAAAATCACAAGAAAGACAACAGAAGCATCAGCCCACATTGACCAGTGAGGCACTAGCTTCAAACAGCACAAGAAAATAAAATGATCAAAGTACCAGCACAATTGAAATCTTAGTACAACTTAGTTTATTCGGTAAGTGCTATGATGATACCAATTAATGCCTTGAGAAAGAAGGCCAAGACTCAACCAAATAGATTACAGTTAAACCAAGGACAAAAATTAACAAAAAACAAACAACAGAAGCATCAGCCCACATTGACTATTGAAGTCATTATGAACTTTATACGTCTATCTGCTAAATGTAGCTAATTTCAACCAGTGCTTTAACTTTTACTATGAAGTTCAAGTACTAAAATTCAAGAAGTTCAAACAAAAATTTGGCTCTCAAATTTTGCTAAATTTCTTATACTTAAATAAAATCTGGACAGAGATCACGTAACAACTTGGTCGTAAATAATTTCAATCCAAAAAAACTTCAGTTCTAATACATTATATGAAATAAGTTCTACATAACAGGGAAGCGTCACTCCACTCACGCTAGATCCACAAGTGCCATCGTGACACCAAATTTTAAAAGCCTTACGCTGAACGACATTACAATTCAGTACTAACATAACTATACTATAAGTACAAGAAAAGAGGGTATAGAAACTATAAAGGTCCAACCTAGGTTGGGACAGATGAAAATAAAATAAATCTCACTTTTCCAGCAACAACTCGTAATGAACTTGGGAAAATGTGTTTTCAGTTTAACTAGTTTACAAGACTTCGGTACAAAAAATAGAACTTAACCAGAATGAATTCCCAATGAAACATACACAAGTGATATATCACACAACTATCAAAAATCAAAGACATCCAAACACTACAATCAAAGCCTACAATGCTTTCAAGAGATATATCACACAACTATCCATTTCACTATGCGAATGATGACCATTTCTTCCATGCACCAGGAGCCAAAGGATGAAACTCCTCGGGAAGCTCCGTCACTAGAAGCTGGTTATTCCGGTTGAACACAACTCTATACAGATCCTCAGCCTTCCAATCAACAATATGAGGTTGCAAAACAATAAAACAAATTATCAAAAATCATGACACATTAAAAAGAAGAATACACAATCAGCCAAACACAGAAAAGTGAAAAGCTCAACTAGAACCCACATCATTATCTTGAATGTTCCCGACGATCTTTTCACCATCATAGGATCCTGCATACTTCAGAGTATAATGGCCATATTCATTTGCCCCTTGAAGTGGAACCTTCACAAACGTTGGTTTCTTTGCAAAAAGCTCCCATTTGGGCTGCTTGCTCGCATTGTACTGAGCATCACCATACACAGCCTTCATTACTTGGACCATCCTTGAGATTTGTAAAAAAACCACACATTTTCAGGTCTAATAAAAAGCAGAAACAAATATGCGGAAAAATTAATCCAGTACAGATAATAAATGTCACTCACAATCTTCTTGCAGTCTTTATGATACGTGTTCTTTGAAGGACGAAGGTTCTTCAGATAAGGTAAAGAGTCAAGGATGTCGACGCTACTTCGGTACCGATTCATGACATATAAGGAAAAGTGGTTCACTTTCTTATCCTTTGGCAAAACCATAGGCTTGAATAGAGGCATCATGATCTAAAAACAGATGACCAAAAAAGAGATATTAAATATTCAAAATAAAAACCAGCATGACAACAAACAATTAAAACCAAAAATCAGCTAGTAGATGTCACAAGGTCGGCACTGAGCAAGTCTTCATTATCTTTAACATAGCTCTTGAAATCTCTCGATGCACTCTTCACACTAAACTCTTTATTTTCATCACCGTAAAACGTACAGTCAAGCACAACCTGCAAGAAAAGCCAAAAAAGAAATAGGTAGGGGAAAAGGATAAACAAAGCAAAGTATTATCAAAACTCGTAAAACAAATAGGCGGTCTTGTTTAATAGAAACAAATGATCTGATTGGTTACCGTGATGAAATATGGACTCAGCAATACCCTTTTCCCAGACGCAAAATCAACATTTCTATCGGGATCTTTCTTCCAATCATCAACGAGGAAGTCCATTACATCACCCTCCATCATTTGCCCAGGTGCAAAAACTTCCCAGATGCGTTTTCCAGTGAAGCTGGTTATGCTATCATCGGGCTGAGGTATCATTGAGAATGTATTCCTGCAGCACGGACAAGAACAAAAAGCAGGGGAAGCAAGATAAAGCATTCATAGCAGTTCAAGTTGTATAAAATGTAACAGTTCATGTCACATTTATCTAGCAGTTACAAACAATAGAGGAAAAAGAAGAGGAAACATAATGAGAGATACTCACTCGGCATACTTCTCACATGCTTCATCGCTAAGCAACAGATTATACAACTTGCGAGCCTTCTCCAGGTGAGGGAATTTATGAGGGTGAAGCTGCTGCACAGGGGAGCAAAACTTTATAGGAGCTCTGGGTGCACGCTTCGTGCTTGTAACATTGCCAGAATACAAAGCAGGATCCTTCCTAGCACCACCAGCTCTACGGGCCACTATTCCAGCAAGTGGGGATAAACCATCGGCAGCAGCAGCGCTCCTGGTGACTCTTCCCATGCTAGCAATCTTGTCAAATGCATCATCATCGCTGTCTATCAATTCCACAATGGGATTCTTGGGTGTAGAGGGGCTCTCTGCACAAGCAGCCATAGAACCTTTCAGAGCTCCCAACCGCCCCTTAATAACACCATACCTCATCTTTTCTGGAGAACGCCCCTGGCTAAGATCAATAGATATGCGCTCAAGCTTCGAGAACTGGCTGCCAAAGATCCTGTAGTCATGCTCATCAAGATCCAGCCACTCACTTGCAAAAAAAAAGACCGCATCAAGGGTAAAGTTCAAATACATAATTCATGACAGTACCAATCAAGAAGTACAAGCTGCAAAAAATTACGAAAGGACTTGCAAGTCAACATCAAACACATCACTAGTTGTGCAGGTATACAGGAAAGTCTTCCTAATGTCAAGAATGTCTTCATGGCTATAATCCAACATTTCAATCACTCCATCCTCCCGGCAATGAGAGGTCTTGTAGCTTTGTAGCATAAAGAATCCACAATCATGCCTGTTAACAAAAGAAAATACAAAAGGGTACATCACAAATCCGAAAATACAGGAACACCACCCTCCCAGCAACAAAAACAACTAACAAAAAATCATTAAAAATGGATACTCACGTGTTTTTCTGCTGCGGAACCCGCATAAACTCGCAAGAGAAACAATCAATATGCACCGGCGAGAACAGTTTGGCCCTGTCTACGCTGGACTCCCTCCAAAGCTTCTTGATGTTATCTGTCATAGTCCTTAAGAATCTAACTGCATCACTCCAGGTTTCATCGCGCAGTGAATCAAGACACTCGAAACGACGGAACCTCAAATTCAGAACAATCAAGCACCAATGCCCAGATACGTCGCTAGGCTTCATGGGAGCCGCAAATGACGGCGGATCAAAAGTAGGGAAAAGAAGCTGACAAAAAATCACAGAGGAAAAATGAATTTAACAAATCATAATGAAACAAAAAATTCAGCCTCCAAACAATAAAATAAAAGAAGGAAATTGAAATTCAGAAGTACAAACAAAAATCGGATAATCATAAGTTCTAGTTGAGTAAGAAAAACACTACAAAAAATAAATGCTACTCAAGTTTATATTGCAACAAACATATCAGTTCAATTTCCTTGCGACAATAAGTTCAACTTCCAAAAAAGAAGCACACATCATTCATAAGTTCAGGTGTAAAAGCAGGCTACTCAAGTTCACCCCCCACCTCCCAAACTTGCAAGAAAACATGACAGTTCTACTTCATGAGTACAAAAAGTTCAAGTTTCACCTACTTGGTCAAAACCATCAGCCCCAGATCTCGTGAACCAATTTAGCACATTGGAATCAATATTTCCATCACGGATCTTGGTCTGTTGTACAAAAAGAACAACAACAGTTAGAAAATTGGCAAAGCAAGTTATCATCCTATCTACAAAGCAAAATACTGACCGTCACCCATCTGGGAACTAACAACTTGTCAGTGTGTCGGTACTTCTGACGTAGAGAATATAAAACAACGTCAGCATTGTCTAAGTTGAGCATGCCAGTGGGGACAAACACTTTAGCAATAGAACCAACACTAGCATCACATTCTTCATTTTGTAACATCGGCTTGTGATTATGGAAACACAAAAGATTAGATGAATTAAAACTACTGCAATAACAACAATAATCATAGGAGAAAAAGAAAAGGAGACAAAAATGGTACGGGCAAAATCCCAGACTAACCATTTCGTACGGTTCGTGCGCAACCTCGTAACAGCGAAGAAAAACATATCAACCTTAACAACATTACCACTTTCTGCTTGCAGAAAAAGAAGAAAAATAATAAGTTCAATCACTATAAGTGAACATGTCCAAAATGCCAAAATTGAGAAGTACGCCTCATTTACAAGTCCTTACCTGCACTATCAGCGTCTGACGACGACGGTAGTTACTGTGATGAGACCAATATGCCTCCAGTTTCAGGGTTTGACGATGGGAGATCTTGAGAGGACACCAATATCGCTGCATTTTCAGGGTCTGTAGAAAGAAAATCCTGGGACGACACAAGCGCCTCCTGCGTCAAGGGGCCAGAAGAAATGGATAGACGTAAATCATCATCCTCGGATGGCACCTCCTCCACGCTAGAGGCATCTTCCAATACATCACTGTAATCAAGACCTCCAGGCGGGAAATTCTCCGGTGGCAAATCTTCACAATCAAAAACATTTTCATTCCCAACAATACCAACACCATACGATTTGGCATCAAGTATGCTGGCAGCACCAACAACCTCATCAGCAACTTTGGTACCAACATCGCGCCCACTACTCAATGGAACACCACGAGCATCATCTCCACCACTAATGACAGCTTCACGCTCAACATCAGTTATGTAAAGAAATAAAAAATTCAGAAAAAGTGAATAATATGAGCAAAACTAACAATCAAAAATAAGCTAGCAAGAGGTGCATGGAAAAACAAACCTTAGAAGCATTCACAACAACATCATTGATCTTGCTGCTGCTAACATTCAAAGGAACATCACCAACGGGCGAACAAGGCTCGTCGCCAACAACAGGACCCTGATTCATATGTAATGAAGCAAAAAAACAATGCTATTATTAGCAACAATAAACACAAGGAATTAAACCACAGTAACAAAAAAGGTAGGTATCACCTACAAACTCTTAACGGTGTGGGATAGAAAAATGAACAAGCAAGGCACATTGGTTCACATGAAAATTCAAGAAATATGTATAAACACAATAAAAATAAAAACAACCTTGAACTTATCAGTAGATGGATCACTAACTCCACCGTCAACAGCAGCCTCAACATTATGACTGGTCTCCTGCATGAAAAGAAAAATTAATAAACAGATGAAGATGAGGAAGTTCAACTACAATACTGACAGCAGAACAACATAGTAAAAACATACAAACACCGAGGACTGACTCACATCAACAACAGGGTGCTCCAAGCCAACATCGTTCGTATGGTGATCAGAAACATTAGCCTCAGTACCATCATCAGCCCTGCTGTCAGTGGTAGCAGCCTCATCCTGCTTAATCTGCATGGAAGAAAAATTAATAAACAGATGAAGATGATAAAGTTCAACAACAATACTGACAGCAGAACAACAAAGTAAAAAATTGCAAACACCGAGGACTGACTCACATCAACAACAGGGCACTCCAAGCCAACATCATTCGTTTCGTGATCAGAAACATTAGCCTCGGTACCATCACCAGCCCTGCTGTCAGTGGCAGCAGCCTCATCCTGCTCAATCTGCCTGATAACAACATCTGCACTTTCTTCATATGGCTTGCAACGAGAGTCCTGCATAGTTTTGAAACGCTTCATGTTGTTCAACAGACGAACCGATCTCTGAACTAGATCAGCAGCACCGTTATGCATATCACCAATAAAAATTCTCTCCATCTCAATATAGTCCACTGCTTCCTCAGCATTAAATTGATGACATTCAGGAAGGATACCATTGATACAGCTCGGACGCTCAACTGTCGTGGGGACCTTTTGCAGCTCAGAACACACATTACTTAAAATATGCTCAGCGTGCTCCAACGCAGAAACAGCAACATCAATACCAAAACCCTGCCTCTGTGAAGTACTAGCATTACTAGGGCCAAGGGGAACATAACCAGCACCCTCAACACCACAGCCATCTCTCAACTTATCATGCAGAGATGAAAACTCACGAACCTGAGACAGCGGCATCTCTAGGACTGGCCGTTTATACACTCGGAAAAAACAACCTCCTCTTGAGTTTTCCACTACAAACAAGTGGAAAAAAGAGTTAATTAATCAATGCAACACAAAGGGAAAAATAAAACATGATATTAACAGATTTAAATCAATAGCACTATCAATCTTTAACTGTCAGTGCCAATTTGTTAGTATTTACCGACAGGACAGTTGAACAAAGATATTCAGTTCAACCACACATGAAACAACAGTACTAAAAATCGTACCTAAACCTCACAATGCTTAAGAAATGACAAAATCTAAACAGGTAAATCTGCGGGACACATGTTCACTCCAGCAAAAATAGCTATACCTAAATAAAAAAAGGTCTGGAAGACACGAAAGAAATAAAACTCACCGGAAGCTTCCCAAACACCCAAGTCTTTGGATCTGCATTGCCTTTTTTTATCAAATCTGCATCAACCAGATCAGAAAGCTTGACAGGATCCATGAAACATATGCGGAGGACTCGCATGTCAGGCTCCGCAGTCTTGCCACGGATAAGGCAGTCAAGGTACATTAGTACAGGCCCTATAGCATAGCCTGGGATTGCCTTCCCAAGGGTAACACCATCTTGGTACCTGGCAACAGCCCTTCTAAGCTCATCAACCATCAGCTGACAATAATCCATATTAGCCATGTCCTCAAAGATGAGACCCTCAAACATTGCTGCCTCTTTGAAAACACGCGGGGCGGCACCAGGCAACACAACCTTCATAAACACAATAATGAAGAACACTTTCAGAGCAAGGTCATCTTTGCTAGGATCCTTGATGAGCACCTTGAGCTTATTCCTCAAATCCTTTGTCTTGCTATCTTTGTTCCTGCTAATGTCAAGCTCCGATCTTAACTTCATCAGAGCGTCGTCATATCCATCCTCTGACGGCCTTGGCGGAGAACGACCACCACGAGGGAACCCAAATAATTGTTGTATACCATCGCTAGTGATGCGAAGCTTCTTATTAGCCTCACCCATGTCAAGAGTCATCGTATCAGGATCTATCCTCAGGTACAAAACTCCCATCAGAGGGCGGGAAATGTTAGACTTCACCCTCCAATTGAAGATAGAACCAAAACCAGCTGCACAAACCCTAGCCACATGCCGACTCTCAAGCAATTTAGGACAAGCTTCAACCTCTCCCAACGAACATCGCACAGTCAAGTTCAATTTCCATTGGTCACCTTCATCCAAGGCAACTTTTCCGGCATTGCCTCCCACCGGCTTGACCGGACTCATAACGCTAACAGGCTATAATTGAAAATAAAGAAGACACACATTAAATAAATGAATATAGAAAACAAAACAAGCATATGAAGGAAAGTAGAAAAAGAAAAGATTGCACAAGTTCAACCCTTGAAACAACATCAGTACCACCCTCGATTGATGCAAACAATGACCAACCTCGCCTGGCCAGCATACCAGCCCAGACACAATTAAATCATTGCAAGTACAACTAGTGAGTCACATATAGTACAAAACACGTACCACTGCAAATTCATCTTCAGAATCAACTTCTATATCATCTTCTTCAGATACAACATCTTCAGCTTCGACACAAGCACGCTTCTTCACACCTTTGTTCACCTTCGCAAGATGAACTTTACGCTTATTATTTTCTTTCAACAAAGAGCGCTCTGGAAGAGGAGGCGAAGAAGGCTTCTTATTTGTCAAAACCCGTGGACTACGACGGACAGGGGTGCCACCAAGTTTGCTTGGACCAATCTTCACAGCAACACTATCCTCATCAGCTTTGCTATTACTAGGTTGGGAACCATCTTTCACACGCGGGCTACGCCTCTGTGTGCCATCAGGATTTCGATCTGACATCTTCCTCTTCAAAACAGTTTTCTTCTCCTTAACTGCATCATAAGTAAACACTTGCGTCAAACGAGTTTGCATCAGGTTTGTCTTCACAGGCATGTCACTTCCATGAGATCCAGCATCAACAGTTGAAAAGGCCGCGTCACCACCTTCATCACCTAGACCTTTAGGAGCTTGAGAAACATCCCGATCACTTCGTTGAACACAAGCAGCCTTTTGACGCTGTTCCAACTCCTTTCTCCTTTTGAAATCACACTTCTTCTTTCTTATCCTTTCATCCTCGAGCTGTAACTGCATAGGAACATCCTCAGCCGGAGTAACAGGCTCAGTGCCATCAACACTCTATGACTGAGTAACAGACAACTGCAAGCTGCCATCAACATCATCAACGTTAAGAGAATACATTCCATCGTTAATATCTTTGACAACATCAGCTATGTCCTCGGGAGCACCATGGCTGTCATTAACTGCATAAACCAACAAACATAAGCACGCACATATAAAATCAAAACACAATTAACATTGCAGAGACAAGATAAATAAAGCGCATAGCATCAGACACAAAACAAAAGGAACAACTGATGTAGCTAAGCATATTTATGTATTCAACGCTGATAAAAAAGAGCAAATATAAGGGAAACACCAGCAACATCCGTAAGTTCTTCTAGCGGATTTGGTGTCTCAAAAATAACATTCACAAAATCTTGAAAGTGTTCTGATTTTTCAGAATCAGGAGGCACCGGCACTCCAACATCTGCAACAACATCATAATTAGCAAAAAAGTACATGAACAAGCAATCAGTTCAACTATATGAACACTACAAGTGCACCCAATAAAACAATATGAACCCACCACTAGCACAACAAACTTCAGAATGAAAACTCTTTCAACATCATACCCATTCTTCACTAACAACTACAACCTATTCAAATGCCAAGACAATAGTTCAAAATACAGATGGTGATCAGTACTACAAACTGTCTGTAGGTCACATCAACCGCCAAAACTATACACACAACACAATCTAGGGCAAAATTAACAGCTATCAAAATACATACAACTTATAAAGTCGATACGACAACAACTATACAACCTAAAAACCAGATCTGTTAAAACATCATCCAAATTACAAGGAAAATCACCTGCATTCAACTTGTCCGGACTGGATGATGCACCCATTGAGATCTACAGACCAAAAATATGCCGAACCAGATCTACAATACACATGAACAAAAATTAGGGCTCTGACCTATCTCAGAAACGAAGCACGCCATACGAAGCAATACTCTTACAAGAAAACACAAAATCCGCCACGGAATCGCGTATCACTGTCGCCAACCGCTCGTTCAAGAGCAAAGGAACCCTAGCGAATCCAGCCCGAGACAGCAAGAGAGCAAGAGCTTAGCAAATAGAGGCAAAACCTATACATAAGAGGACGCAATGGAAGTCAATCACAGACCAAAAGGAGCAAACAGAGCACCCAGACCTCCACCCTTGGGGTTCAACCTGCCGGCCGATGCTCCCGCGACGAAACAGGAGAAGCAACTTCTCTGCGAGAAGAGGGGAACGGAGAAGAAATCGATTTGGAGAGGGGAGCGGAGCGGAACGGGGGAGAGCGGAGGTTAAAAGGTGGGAGAAAACCGACGGCTAAAGCCCAGAACCGTGGCGAAGTCCACTATCTCTGGGCAGTTACCAAAGATAATAGCAAAAATTAAATACAATAAAAAAATTAATATAGAGGGAGAAAACAAACAGCCAAAGTACAAATAATAACTCACAACAGTACAATAAAAATTATCAAAAAGTATAAATGAAATAATAATTCATAACGGTGCTGGTATTTCCCCTAAAAATAAAGATAAGATAATGGTGGAAAATCATGTACTACTATGCCCCTCGGTGCGGTGCGAGAGCAAGTCATGTTATAGAGATGTGTCAATACAACTATGCACCTCGGTGCGGTGCGGTGCGGGGGCAAGTCCATACAAGGAAGATGTGTCAGTACAACTATACCCCTTGGTGCGGTGCGGTGCGGGGGCAAGTCATGTTACGGACTCGCCTCCGCATGCAACGCCACGGCACGCTGCGTCGTCGTATGCTACGGCTCGTTCCTGGCTCAGCCTCGCCGGGATGGGGGAGGGGGTCCCCCCTCCCCCCGGCTCGGCCTCGCGCTAACACGGCAGTGTGCTCGTTTGACAGGCGCAGTGTGGTTATTCTGTTCTGCCCCCACACACGCACCCACACACCACTAAGATAGATAATCGGGCCAAGTCCATACAAGGAAGATGTGTCAGTACAACTATGCACCGAGGGGCAGTGCGGTTATTCTGTGCCCCCCCCCCCCACACACGCACCCACACACCCCTAAAGATAGATAATGGGGGCAAGTCATGTTACGGACTCGCCTCCTCATGCGACGCCGCGGCACGCCACGTCGTCGCCTGCTACAGCTCGTTCCTGGCTCGGCCTCGCCGGGATGGGGGAGGGGGTCCCGACCCCCTCTCCCCCAGCTCGGCCTTGCGCTAGCGCGGCAGTGCGCTCGTTTGATAGGCGTAGTGCGGTTATTCTGCCCCCCCCCACACGCACCCAGACACCCCTAAGATAGATAATGGGGGCAAGTCCATACAAGGAAGATGTGTCAGTACAACTATGCACCGAGGGGCACTGCGGATATTCTGAACCCCCCCACACGCACCCACACACCCCTAAAGATAGATAATGGGGGCAAGTCATGTTATGGACTCGCCTGCTACGGCTCGTTCCTAGCTCGGCCTCGCCGGATGGGGGAGGGGGGTCCCGACCCCCCTCCCCCACCCTCCCCGGCCCGGCCTCGCGCTAACGCGGTAGTGCGCTTGTTTGACAGGTGCAGTGCGGTTATTCTGCCCCCCTCCAAACGCACCCACACACCCCTAAGATAGATAATGGGGGCAAGTCCATACAAGGAAGATGTGTCAGTACAACTATGCCCTTTGGTGCGGTGCGGTGCGGGGGCAAGTCATGTTACGGCTCGTTCCTAGAACGAAACTCACAAGAACTAGAACAAAAAAGTATCAGTCCAAGTTACTGGTGGAGTCAAGTACTAGATTCAAACAACAACAGAAGGAAAAATTGACCGCCCAAGGACAAAAAAGTATCAGTTCGAGTTACTGGTACAGTCAAGTACTAGATTCAAACAACAACAAAAAATAATAAAATTGACTGCCCAAGGACAGGTGTAGGACCTGACGATGCTAGATACTTGAACTCGAGCCCATTGGCGAATCCCTAGTAATCCGCACAACGCAGGGCCCGCCGACCAGGGCCCATAGGTCATGAGAGAGAGCAAGCGTCGTGTATAAGCGCTCAGGTAAGTGTTCATAGGAGTTCGACTGGTGAGCCTCGACTGCGCTTATAAACAGGTCTAGAGCCCCTCGACTAGCAAGGTGGGACTAAACCTATAGCGCACGCGCACGCCGCGCTGCATAGCCGCATGGACGAGCTATCTGGGCCGAAAACAACGTCTCAGGTAGATGGCCCAACACAGTACTTCGCCCCATTACAAAATTCCAGCCGATCACAAACGACAAAAACATGCAAATAATTTTAAAAAAACCTCACAAGAAATAAGTTCAAAAACAAATAATGTAAAAAGTCCAAACACATCTTAATTCTAAGAACTAAGAAAAATAAACTATATATATTGGAATATTAAACGTAGAAGATTGTAAATAAAAATTTCAGAACCAAATTTATAAAAAGTTCAACTACTACAATTCATAAGTTTCAAGTAAAAAAAGTACTGGGCAGCAAAGATTAAAATCTTTTAATTTTGAAAAATACTAGAACTATCATTATTCAACTGTAAAAAAGAAAAAATGTCCTTCAAAATTCATGTAAAAAAGTAAGAAAAAATGTTATACAACAAAAAATTGATTCGTAATTGACAACCTAAAATAGTTCAGTACTATCATTAACAGAATGTAAGTTCAGCAAACTCAAACCCCAAAAAGGGGTTCTACAAACATCATCACTTTATAGTTCCTTCTGCGAGCTATGTACATGAAAATATACCAGTCAAAACAAAGGATATCCATCAGTTCAACTATAGAATTGTTCAAGTACTAACATAAAGAATATATAAATAAAACAGTTATACTTGAGCAAAACAATAGGAAAAGCATTACATAAGTTGTTCCAAACCATCTGATAATACAATAGAATTCAACCATCTCACATGCAAATGTTTTAAAGAAAAAATACTGCAACATAATCAACCACACACAAATCTCACAACCGGCGTCATTTGCCACATTTAAACCTACAACACATAAATTCTGAACGTCAGAGAGTCATCTTCCCTAGAGAACATAACCATAACCACATCATCATCCTCAAATCCAGACTCTGCCACAAACTCCTTCCACCCAGTAGTTAGGTTGATGCAACCATCAAAGTTGATGTGGTAGGCAACTTCCATCAACTGATACCCATTTTTGTCTAAAGTCTCCATCTTAGAAACTAGGAGCAACAATCCTGATCCTGGGTGACATTTTCTGCAAACCGGCATGGGAGTACAAATCAAAGTGAACACTTGACATAACTGAATTTTTACACATATATAGTAACGGTTTGCATAACAAAACTGAAAAGAAAAAATCTGAACCAAAACAATAACACAAAACTAACTACTCATGTGAACTGACTAAAACTGAAGAAATATACATATCAATACACCTATAGTAAAAACATCTGACAAAAAATAGAGCAAGGATTATACAAAAATGGATAAAATACTGTTAAGTAATGAACAAATACACAAAGAAATCCCTACTGTTAAATTCTGACAAAACCAAATAAAAATGTAGACAAACTATTCATAAAACTAAACTACAGATTCAGTCCATGGAATTCAAAAATAGACCTACAAAAAAGTAGAAAAAACGAATAGAAACACATACCCATGATTCCTTCAAGTCACCAACCGTCAGGCGACAAACATAGGGTGCACGAAAACCATCGTTGCTGTACAGAAGACAAGAAAGTTGGCCACGGCGCTGAGTCTAGGTGAGCTCCAAACCAGATTCGTACACACGGCCTTCAGCTATGCGCGCCATCTTTGCCAGGCATCTGCATGAACAGTCCTCCATGGAAAACACAAGGATAGGGAAGAAAACAACAGAGATAAGAGGGAGGAACCTAGATCTGATTCTGGAAGAAGGAAGAAAAAGGATGGGGAGACTGAGCCACACACCACACATAGATGGATGGAATAGCCAGGGAGACTCGCAGATTATAAAAATAATAAATAGGCAGGTGGGCAGCCAGCTGGTAGAAAATAATTATTATACAAGCCATGCAACTCTTGATCGCAAATCAGTTCAACTTAAGAGAAAACAGCAGTTCAAGAACTGCACATGACAAACATATGCAGATAAAACAACACATTCAGAGGGAGACAGTTGAATTCATTTATTCATTCAAACATCTGCTCCCTCACAACACAAATCTTAAAAACATAACATTCACTACATCAGTAATAACAATCAAAGAAACGATGCCATTTAGCCCTGGTGGATGGATGTGGAGCCATGGCTACTCTCGCCCTAGCCCAACTGATGATCTGAACATGGTTCCTTCCCCTGCCATCTGGGAAAAGAAGCTCCAGTTCATTGGATTTGCAAGTATCCATCACCACGCGCGCAAGGCGTCTGTTGAACTCTGCATCCACTTCCTCCTCGGCAGCACGTCGTGTCATCTGCTTGCGCCTGCGCCTCCTCCTCCTCAGCTTCGCTGCTGCAGCCCTCACATCGATGGCTTCCCCCTCCTCCTCTGTGACCTCTCCCAGCTCAGGATCCATCTGGCTTTTCTTTTGGTTGCAGTTGGTGGAACGAAAGTGACAGAGGGCTCGGGCTTTATACTAAAAGTGCAGAGGGTATGGGGTAGGTAGCTAGTACAAAATACTTGCTCCGATGTCAACACATAGTAATAAAAGCTTTGACATGGATCAGTCCAACTACACATACGGCAGCAATTCAAAACAACACTGAAAAACACACAACTTAATTACGCAATTTGACCAGATTACAAGAAGTCATAGGCTACAGTCAGCCACCAAACACCACCTCCGCCAACGACCAAATCACATGGGAATTCGGGGTGGGAACAACTCAAGAAGCAAAGTTGACAACAAAAATCTAATCAGACAATCCTCAACTATCTCACTGCAACACCAATTCAAAAATAAAACATCAGAAAAAGAAGAACACTTTTCCATGGCGGTGATGGCCAACAACTAAGAACACCAAAACTTCTAATCAGAAATTACAGTCAAATAATCTCGAAAAACTCTCACCCACAGATCATTCTCACATCCAAAACAACAAGCAGGTCGTAAATTAAGGCCTACGAACACCAGGATAAACACCAACGCCCAAAACACGTCCGCCTCCAAATGCCCACGCCGTCACCTCCGATGACTACGCATCGCAAAACATGACCAAGTGAGCACGGGCACGTGCGGAACACCTTACATGTCTCCTCTAGCAACGAATGGCCCGCAGCATTGCGCCTGAGAATGCCCAGAAGCTCCACATTACATCCCCTGTTTCCGCCCGTCATACACGCAGGAAGATCAGTTTAGGTAGAAAACCTCGTCAGTCCAACCTGTGAACTACGTCAGTTCAAGAAGGGTAACAGAATAATATTCTGTTACATGTTACGCGTAACAGAATAGCCCAATATATATATATCCACTAAGGGTTTTAGTCCTTTAGCTTTTTAAGGATCGCCTAGAGATGTCCTTATTTGACTTGTTTATTTCAGTTCTTCACAATGTGATGCTCTATATGTGCAACTATTTGCCGTACAGTTCAATTTCATCAATAACAGTTTCAACAATACCACTATGAATTACGATATTTGGTTGTTGTTAAGGATATTGTAGTTAACATGCCTTTTCGTTTTTCAATTGTTGTTTAGCAACATGCATTGTACTGAATTACTAAATATGTAATCCCAGGCTACATAGCAACAAGGAAGAGTGTTACCTTAATGTTCTGATGATGTCTAGATATACATGTAATAAAATCTTATATAATGGGATGGAGGGAGCGTTGTACTACATCATTTTTTAATTGTTGTTTAGATTCTAATATTAACTTGGTGCTTTTAGGTACATATATCATTGCCAAGGATCCACATTTTAACCTTTCTGCGTATGGGGCAATGAGATATTCATGAACCAGCATCAAGTGAGGAAACTGATAAAGATTTTTGTTAAAATGGGTCAAAATATGTCAATCGAACTATTTGTTTACACTTTATGCAAGACAACAGTGAACTGCGGGATGGTAAGTAAGAACCCTGTAGCCTTCTTTTTACTGCCCGTAATGAGTTGTGTTAGATGACAATATCTGAATCTTTTTTCTTTTGTAGTGGATCATGAAGCAGTTTACTCAAGATTACCTCTCAAACTACATGATTGGCGGTCGGCCATCACAAGGGGTTGGACTAGAGTCCTGCATGCCTTCTGCATCCAGGAGAGCACAATAGGGCCATTCTACTTCACCTTGCTCAGCAACTGGAATGTCTGTCGCCTCCTTCTTTACCATCTGTAATAGTACCAGTATAGAACCCTGGTTCATCATTCTTTATTTGGTGCTTATGTAATTCTTAAACACATGTACCTGTGAATCGAATTATGCATTGGTCGTTTGAACCTGATGGATATGAATAAAGCTATAGCCTACTTTCAAGTTTAAATTAGGTACAGTTTTAAATAGCAGCAATTAAATTAGGGCGAAATTATGTTGTGCAGGTCATTACGGCACACACGGTTGGTAAAACACAAACGTTTGCGATATACACCATAATCCAAGATGATTCACAGAGAGGAGACGTGTGCAAGCATGCACACTGTTGCCGTTTGCAAAGCGTCTGTGATGTCAGACACTATCAGATGCGGTGCGGGAAAACTAAATGTGTGTGATTGTCTACTTATCATACACGGTTTATAATCCTGAACTGTTTGTGATGTGCCAGGCATCGTAAAACTCCCGTGCCTGGAATCTGCCTGGAAAGCTCCCGTGCCTGGAATTTGCCTGGTTTTAGGTAAAACCACAAAACTCTGACTGCGATGGCAATGTGAGCACAAACGAGTAGCAAGGATGAAGCGTTTGGGATATTCGAGATATCAGAAACGGTTATATAGGGACAACTATATGCATCAAGGCTCCCTATCATGGTTTCTGGGTCATGAGGGAAGGACCCCCCTATCGCCCACACTCACTTGGCGACGGTTCCAAATGCTGTCGCGGAAAGGGTTAAAAACCGTTTGTATAGCACCGACGCGCACCAGTGACATGAGGAGGATGCTGATATGGCTTCAGTGGGGTATACGCCTCCCTGTAGTTAGGAGCGGACACACACATGGACCTTGGTTATACAGACTAAGAGGTGGTGCAAGATAAGCCAAAACGATCCTGGAAGAGGAAGGTTTATCCTACATCTGTCGTGCGTAGAAGCGCAAGAATACTATTCAAACAAAAATTTCATGATAAAAAATGAGAGGAATCTTTTGGAATAGTAGAGGTCTAGTGGACTTGGCTAAAAGAAGGTTCCTTGCGGAAGCATCTGTGGGACATAAGTTGGACTTTATTGCCTTACTTGAGAGGGGTCGGGATAATTTTACATCACAATCTTTTAACACCATATCTGGTGGTTCTGATTTTGATTGGCACTGTCTACCCCCAAGAGGAAGGTCCGACAGGATTTTACTTGCAGTCAAGTGCGAGACGCTAGCAGTTATCAATGTTGTGCTTGGGGACTTGCTCATCAAATTCAGGGTGCGCTCAAAAATTGATGAGATCCGATGGGCGCCAGTTTCTGTGTATGGAGCCGCTCAACCGGAACTCAAGCCGGATTTTTGATGACCCACAAGTATAGGGGATCAATCATAGTCCTTTCGACAAGTAAGAGTGTCGAACCGAACGAGGAGCAGGAGGAAATGACAAGCGGTTTTCAGCAAGGTATTCTCTGCAAGCACTGAAATTATAAGTAATCATTAGTTTAATAGCAAGATGATTTGTAACGAGCAAGTAACAATAACGGTAACAAAAGTGCAGCAAGGTAGCCCAATACTTTTGTGGCAAAGGACAGGCCAAAACGGTCTCTTATAATAAGCAAAGCGTTCTTGAGGGTAGATGGGAATTTCGTCTAGTCACTTTCATCATGTTGGTTTGATTTGTGTTCACTACTTTGTGAAGGAAATATGCCCTGGAGGCAATAATAAAGTTGTTATTTATATTTCCTTATATCATGATAAATGTTTATCATTCATGCTAGAATTGTATTAACCGGAAACTTAGTACGTGTGTGAACACATAGACAAAACAGAGTGTCCCTAGTATGCCTCTACTAGACTAGCTCGTTAATCAAAGATGGTTAAGTTTCCTAACCATAAACATGTTGTGTCATTTGATGAACGGGATCACATCATTAGAGAATGATGTGATGGACAAGACACATCCGTTAGCTTAGCATAATGATCGTTAAGTTTTATTGCTATTGTTTTCTTCATGACTTATACATATTCCTTTGACTATGAGATTATGCAACTCCCGAATACCGTAGGAACACCTTGTGTGCTATAAAACGTCACAACGTAACTGGGTGATTGTAAAGATGCTCTACAGGTGTCTCCGAAGGTGTTTGTTGGGTTGGCATAGATCAACATTAGGATTTGTCACTCCGTGTATCGGAGAGGTATCTCTGGGCCCTCTCGATAATGCACATCATAATAAGCCTTGCAAGCAATGTGACTAATGAGTTAGTTACGGGATGATGTATTACGGAACGAGTAAAGAGACTTGCCGATAACGAGATTGAACTAGGTATGAAGATACCGATGATTGAATCTTGGGCAAGTAACATACCAATGACAAAGGGAATTACGTATGTGGTCATAAGGTTCGACCGATAAAGATCTTTGTAGAATATGTAGGAGCCAATATAGGCATCCATGTTCCGCTATTGGTTATTGATCGGAGAGGTGTTTTTGTCATGTCTACATAGTTCTCGAACCCGTAGGGTCCGCACTCTTAACGTTCGTTGATGATATAGTATTATATGAGTTATGTATGTTGGTGACTGAATGTTGTTCAAAGTCCCGAATGAGATCACGGACATGACGAGGAGCTCGGGAATGGTCCGGAGGTAAAGATTCATATATTGGATGATATGGTTAGGCCAAGGGGTCAGGCCCACGGCGCTATAGGTCGGTGCAAAAGATAGTTTTGCGGAGGTCACAGGCCAAACACCGGAGACCCTGGCGTCTGGCCCAAGCCCATGGTGTCTGGTCCTGGAGTCCGAGTGGGACTCTTGCCTTTCGGGCAAAACCGACTTTGAGGAGGCTTTTACTCCAAGTTTCGACCCCAGGGCTCAACATATAAATAGAGGGGTAGGGCTAGCACCCAAGACACATCAAGAATCACCAAGCCATGTGCCGGCAACTCCGTCCCCTCTAGTTTATCCTCCGTCATAGTTTTCGTAGTGCTTAGGCGAAGCCCTGTGGAGATTGTTCTTCACCAACACCGTCACCACACCGTTGTACTGCCGAAACTCATCTACTACTTCGCCCGTCTTGCTGGATCAAGAAGGCGAGGACGTCATCGAGCTGAACGTGTGCTGAACGCGGAGGTGCCGTACGTTTGGTACTTGATCGGGACGGATCGTGAAGGTGTACGACTGCATCAACCGCGTTGATAAACGCTTCCGCTTTCGGTCTACGAGGGTACGTAGACACACTCTCCCCTCTCATTGCTATGCATCTCCTAGATAGATCGTGCATGATTGTAGGAAATTTTTTGAAATATTGCGTTCCCCAACAGTGGCATCCGAGCCAGGTCTATGCGTGGATGTTATATGCACGAGTCGAACACAAAGGAGTTGTGGGCGTGGGTATATACATATTGCTTGCCGTCACTAGTTGTTTCTTGATTCGGCGGTATTGTTGGATGAAGCGACCCGGACTGACATTACATGACCGCGTTCATGAGACTGGTGGGTGTCAGTTTGTCCAACTTTTGTTGAATCGGATTCAATGAACAGGGTTCTTTCTGAAGATCAAAAAGCAATCACTATACCGCGTTGTCGTTTTTTATGCGTAGGTAAGAACGGTTCTTGCTAAGCCCGTAGAAGCCACGTAAAACTTGCAATAACAAAGTAGAGGATGTCTAACTTGTTTTTGCAGGGCATGATGTGATGTGATATGGTCAAGGCGTGATGATATATAAATTGTTGTATGAGATGATCATGTTTTGTAAAAGTTATCGGCAACTCGCAGGAGCCTTATGGTTGTCGCTTTATTGTATGAAATCAATCACCATGTAATTGCTTTACTTTATCACTAAGCGGTAGCGATAGTCGTAGAATCAATAGTTGGCGAGAGGATACGTCCCCAACGTATCTATAATTTTTTATTGTTCCATGCTATTATATTATCCAACTAGGATGTTTTATATGCATTTATATGCTATTTTATACGATTTTTGGGACTAACCTGTTAACCTAGAGCCCAGTGCCAGTTTCTGTTTTTCCTTGTTTTTGAGTTTTACAGAAAAGGAATACCAAACGGAGTCCAATGGATGTGCCAATTTTTGACGATTTTTCATGGACCAAAAGAAGCCCCTGGAGTAAAAGAGTTGGGCCAGAAGAGTCCCGGGACGTCCACGAGGCTGGGGGGCGCGCCCTACCCCCCACCCCCCAGGCGCGCCGCCCTATCTCGTGGACGACTCGGGGACCCCCCTGACTTGTTCCCGATGCCAAAAATTCCTATAAATACAGAAACCTCCAGAAAATAACCTAGATCGGGAGTTCCGCCGCCGCAATCCTCTATAGCCACCAAAAACCAATCGGGACCCTGTTTCAGCACCCTGCAGGAGGGGGATCCCTCACCGGTGGCCATCTTCATCATCCCGGCGCTCTCCATGGCGAGGAGGGAGTAGTTCACCCTCGGGGCTGAGGGTATGTACCGGTAGCTATGTGTTTGATCTCTCTTTCTCTCGTGTTCTTGATTTGGCACGATCTTGATGTAACGCGAGCTTTGCTATTATAGTTGGATCTTATGATGTTTCTCCCCCTCTACTCTCTTGTAAGGATTGAGTTTTCCCTTTGAAGTTATCTTATCGGATTGAGTCTTTAAGGATTTGAGAACACTCGATGTATGTCTTGCATGTGCTTATCTGTGGTGACAATGGGATATTCACGTGATCCACTTGATGTATGTCTTGGTGATCAACTTGCGAGTTCCGCGACCTCGTGAACTTATGCATAGGGGTTGGCACACGTATTCGTCTTGACTCTCCGGTAGAAACTTTGGGGCACTCTTTGAAGTTCTTTGTGTTGGTTGAATAGATGAATCTGAGATTGTGTGATGCATATCGTACAATCATACCCACGGATACTTGAGGTGACATTGGAGTATCTAGGTGACATTAGGGTTTTGGTTGATTTGTGTCTTAAGGTGTTATTCTAGTATGAACTCTAGGATAGATTGAACGGAAAGAATAGCTTCGTGTTATTTTACTACGTACTCTTGAGTAGATCGATCAGAAAGGATAACTTTGAGGTGGTTTCATACCCTACAATAATCTCTTCGTTTGTTCTCCACTATTAGTGACTTTGGAGTGACCCTTTGTTTCATGTTGAGGGATAGTTATATGATCCAATTATGTTATTATTGTTGAGAGAACTTGCACTAGTGAAAGTATGAACCCTAGGCCTTGTTTCAACGCATTGCAATACCATTTGTGCTCACTTTTATCATTAGTTACCTTGCTGCTTTTATATTTTCAAATTACAAAAAACCTATATCTACCATCCATATTGCACTTGTATCACCATCTCTTCGCCGAACTAGTGCACCTATACAATTTACCATTGTATTGGGTGTGTTGGGGACACAAGAGACTCTTTGTTATTTGGTTGCAGGGTTGTTTGAGATAGACCATCTTCATCCTACGCCTCCCACGGATTGATAAACCTTAGGTCATCCACTTGAGGGAAATTTTCTACTGTCCTACAAACCTCTACACTTGGAGGCCCAACAACGTCTATAACAAGAAGGTTGTGTAGTAGACATCAAGCTCTTTTCTAGCGCCGTTATTGGGGAGGTTAGTGCTTGAAGGTATATCTTTAGATCTTGCAATCAAATCTTTTAGTTTCTTGTTTTATCACTAGTTTAGTCTATAAAAGAAAACTACAAAAAATGGAATTAAGGTTGCCTCATATGCTTCATCTTTTTAATGTCTTTCGTGGAAATAAGGATTTCGATAATTGTGCCAAATTGTTAGAAGAAGAATGTACTAGAATGTTTGGCACTAAATCTTTGAATGATGAGCATGATTGCAATGTTGTTAGTATGAATCTTTGAATACACATGATAATAATGATATGCAAAGCCACAAGCTTGGGGATGCTATGTTTGATGAAGATGATATTTTTTGTCCCCCAAGTTTTGATGAGCAAATTTATAATGATGAAAGCAATCCTCCTATCTATGATGATTATTGTGATGACACGTATGCTATAAAGAATAATGATATCCATGAAACTTGTCATCATGATTTTAACTTTCAATTGGATTATGCTTCACATGATAGTTATTTTGTTGAGTTTGCTCCCACTATTATGAATGAGAAGAATTTTGCTTATGTGAAGAGTAGTAAATTTTGTATGCTTGTGGATCATGAAAATAATGCTTTATTTGATGGTTATATTTTTGAATTCATTCATGATGCCACTGAAAATTATTATGAGAGAGGAACATATGCTTTTACATGTTGCAATAATATCAAGTTTCCTCTCTATGTGTTGGAAATCTTGAAGTTATCCTTGTTTTACCTTCCTATGCAAGTTGATTCTTGTTCCCACAAGTTGTTTCCTCACAAAATCCATATGCATAGGAAGTGGGTTAGACATAAATGTGCTAGTCATATTCTTCATGATGCTCTCTTTATGTTTCAATTCTTATCTTTTATGTGAGCATCATTGAAATCGTCATGCCTAGCTAGAAAGGCATTAAAGGAGCGTTTGTTGGGAGACAACCCAATATTTAACTTTACTGTTTTTGTGTGTTCACATGGTTATGCTACTGTAGTAATCATGTTTTATAGCTTTTGTTTCAATAAAGTGCCAAGTAAAGCCTTTAGGATCTTCTTGGGTGATTGTTGTTTGATCTTGCTGATAAAAACAGAAAGTATGCGCTCACGAAAATAATTTTCATTTTTTACCAGAGAGCGATAAACTACCAATTCCAACTGCAGTAGATCTACATACAAATTTCCAGGGACTTCCTAATTTATCAGGATTTTTGGAGTTACAGAAGTGTTCGAGAGTTACAGATTACTACAGATTGTTCTGTTTTTTGACAGATTCTGTTTTCGATGCATAGTTTGCTTGTTTTCTAGTTTCTATGGCTTATATTGCTTAATATAAATTGTAGAAATGGTATGGTACAGTAGGCATCATGTGAGAAAAATTATGAATCTTGTCTTGACAGTACCTAAGTGGTGATTTGCTTTCTTATACTAACGGAGCTTACGAGTTTTCTGTTAAGTTTTGTGTAAAGATTCGATGGACTACGAAATAAGGAGTGGAAAGAGCCTAAGATTGGGGATGCCCAAGGCACCCCAAGGTAATATTCAAGGACAACCAAGAGCCTAAGCTTGGGGATGACCCGGATGGCATCCCCTCTTTCGTCTTCGTTCATTGGTAACTTTACTTGGAGCTATATTTGTATTCACCACATGATATGTGTTTTGCTTGGAGAGTCATTTTTTTTGCTTTCTATTTGAATAAAATACCAAGATCTGAAATTCTTAAATGTTAGAGAGTCTTCACATAGTTGCATAATTATTCAACTACTCATTGATCTTCACTTTTATCTTTCGGAGTAGTTTGTTGTTTGCTCTAGTGCTCCACTTATATCTTTTAGAGAACGATTGTGGTTTTATTATATAGAAATTATTGATCTCTCATGCTTCACTTATATTATTTTGAGAGTCTTTTAGAACAACATGGTAATTTTCTTTGGCTATAAAACTAGTCCTAATATGATGGGCACCCAAGATGGGTATAATAAAAACTTCCATATAAAGTGCGTTGAATACTATGAGAAGTTTGATGCTTGATGATTGTTTTGAGACATGAGGATGGTGATATTAGAGTCATGCTAGTTGATTAGTTGTGAATTTGAGACATACTTGTGTTGAGGTTTGCAAGTCCCGTAGCATGCACGTATGGTAACCGTTGTGTAACAAATTTGAAGCATGAGGTGTTTCTTTGATTGTCCTCCTTATGAGTGGCGGTCGGGGACGAGCGATGGTATTTTCCTACCAATCTACCCCCCTAGGAGCATGCGCGTAGTGCTTGGTTTTGATGACTTGTAGATTTTTTCAATAAGTATGTGAGTGCTTTAAGACTAATGTTGAGTCCATGGATTATACGCACTTTCACCCTTCCATCATTGCTAGCCTCTTCGGTACCATGCATTGCCCTTTCTCACCTCGAGAGTTGGTGCAAACTTCGCCGGTGCATCCAAACCCCGTGATATTATACGCTCTATCACACATAAGCCTCCTTATATCTTCCTCAAAACAGCCACCATACCTACCTATTATGGCATTTCCATAGCCATTCCGAGATATATTGCCATGCAACTTTCCACCATTCCGTTTATTATGACACGCTTCATCATTGTCATATTGCCTTGCATGATCATGTAGTTGACATCGTATTTGTGGCAAAGCTACCACTCATAATTTTTTATACATGTCACTCTTGAATCATTGCACATCTCGATACACCGCCGGAGGAATTCATATAGAGTCATATTTTGTTCTAGTATTGAGTTGTAATTGTTATTCTGTTTACATGAATAAAACCTTCTGTGATCATACACCCAAGGTGAATGGTTTATTGAATCTCGATCGTAGTGATACACGTATTCATAATATTAATGCCAAAAGATGCAAAAGTTAATAATGATAGTTCAACATGTTTGTGGCACTGCCGTTTAGGTCATATTGGTGTAAAGCGCATGAAGAAACTCCATACTGATGGGCTTTTGGAATCACTTGATTATGAAGCACTTGATGCTTGCGAACCATGCCTCATGGGCAAGATGACTAAGACTCCGTTCTCCGGAACAATGGAGCGAGCCACTGACTTATTGGAAATAATACATACTGATGTATACAGCCCGATGAGTGTTGAGGCTCGCGGCGGGTATCATTATTTTCTGACCTTCACGGATGATTTGAGTAGATATGAGTATATCTACTTAATAAAACACAAGTCTGGAATGTTTGGAAAAGTTGAAAAAAATTTAGAGTGAAGTGGAGAATCATCGTAAAGAGAAAATAAAGTTTCTACGATCTGATCGCACAGGTGAATATTTGAGTTATGAGTTTGTCCTTCATTTAAAACAATGTGGAATAGTTTCACAACTCACGCCAGCTGGAACACCATAGCGTAATGGTGTGTCCGAATGTCGTAACGTACTTTATTGGATATAGTGTGATCTATGATGTCTCTTACCGATTTACCACTATCGTTTTGGGGTTATGCATTAGAGACAGTTGCATTCACGTTAAATAGGGCACCATCTAAATCCGTCGAGATGACATCGTATGAACAATGGTTTGGCAAGAAACCTAAGCTGTCGTTTCTCAAAGTTTGGGGCTGCGATGCTTATGTGAAAAAGCTTCAACCTGATAAGCTCGAACCCAAATCGGAGAAATGTGACTTCATAGGATACCCAAAAGAAACTGTTGGGTACACCTTCTATCACAGATCTGAAGGCAAGATATTCGTTGCTAAGAATGGATCCTTTCTAGAGAAGGAGTTTCTCTCGAAAGAAGTGAGCGGGAGGAAAGTAGAACTTGATGAGGTAATTATACCTTCTCCCGAATTGGAAAGTAGTTCATCATAGAAATCAGTTCCAGAGATTCTTCACCAATTAGTGAGGAAGCTAATGATGATGATAATGAAACTTCAGATCAAGTTACTACCGAACCTTGTAGGTCAACCAGAGTACGGTCCGCACCAAAGTGGTACAGTAATCTTGTTCTGGAGGTCATGTTACTTGACCATGACGAACCTACGAACTATGAGGAAGCAATGATGAGCCAAGATTCCGTGAAATGGCTTTAGGCCATGAAATCTGAGATGGGATCCATGTATGAGAACAAAGTATGGACTTTGATTGACTTGCCTGATGATCGGCGAGCCAATGAGATTAAATGGATCTTCAAGAGGAAGACGGACGCTAATAGTAGTGTTCCTATCTACAAAGCTCAAATTGTCGCAAAAAGGTTTTCCGACACGTTCAAGGTGTTGATTACGATGAGATTTTCTCACTCGTAGCGATGCTTAAGTTTGTCCGAATCATTTTAGCAATTGCCACATTTTATGAAATCTGGCAAATGGATGTCAAAACTAAATTCCTTAATGGATTTCTTAAAGAAGAGTTGTATATGATGCAACCAGAAGGTTTGTCAATCCTAAAGGTGCTAACAAAATGTGAAAGCGCCAGCGATCCATCTATGGACTGGTGCAAGCATCTCGGAGTTGGAATATATGCTTTGATAACTTGGTCAAAGCGTATAGTTTTATACAGACTTGCAGTGAAGCCTGTATTTACAAGAAAGTGAGTGGGAGCACTATAGCCTTTCTGATAAGTATATTTGAATGACATACTGTTGATTGGAAATGATGTAGAATTTTCTGGAAAGACCTCGATGAAGCTGCTTACACATTGGGCTGTTGGGGAACGTAGTAATTTCAAAAAAATTCCTACGCACACACAGGATCATGGTGATGCATAACAATGAGAGGGGCGAGTGTGCCCACATACCCTCGTAGACCGAAAGCGGAAGCGTTAGCACAACGCGGTTGATGTAGTCGTATGTCTTCACGATCCGACCGATCCAAGTACCGAACACACGGCACCTCGAGTTCAGCACACGTTCAAATCGATGACGTTCCACGAACTCCAATCCAGCAGAGCTTCACGGGAGAGTTTCCTCGGCACAATGGTGTGATGACGACTGACGCAGGGCTTCGCCTAAGCACCGCTACGATATGATCGAGGTGGATTATGGTGGAGGGGGGCACTGCACACGGCTGGGAGAGATCAACAGATCAACTTGTGTGTCTAGAGGTGCCCCCTGCCCCCGTATATAAAGGGGCAAGGGGGGAGGTCGGCCGGCCCCTGTAAGCGCGCCAGGAGGAGGAGTCCTCCTCCTAGTAGGAGTAGGACTCCCCTCTTTCCTACTCCTACTAGGAGGGGGAAACGAAGGGGGAGAGGGAGAAGGAAAGGGGGCGCTACCCCCCTCTCCTAGTCCAATTCGGACCAAAGGGGGAGGGGCGCGCGGCCTGCCCTAGGCCAGCCCTGTCTCTCTCCACTAAGGCCCATAAGGCCCATTATTTCTCTCGGGGGGTTCCGGTAACCCTTCGGCACTCCGGTTTTCTCCGAAACCATCCGGGACACTTCTGTCTCCGAATATAGTCGTCCAATATATCGATCTTTACGTCTCGACCATTTTGAGACTCCCCGTCATGTCCGTGATCATATCCGGGACTCCAAACTACCTTCGGTGCATCAAAACACAAAAAACTCATAATACTGATTGTCACCGAACATTAAGCGTGTGGACCCTACGGGTTCGAGAACGATGTAGACATGACGAAGACACGTCTCCGGTCAATAACCAATAGCGGAACCTGGATGCTCATATTGGCTCCCACATATTCTACGAAGATCTTTATCGGTCAAACCGCATAACAACATACGTTGTTCCCTTTGTCATCGGTATGTTACTTGCCCGAGATTCGATCGTCGGTATCTCAATACCTAGTTCAATCTCATTACCGACAAGTCTCTTTACTCGTTCCGTAATACATCATCCCGTAACTAACTCATTAGTTACAATGCTTGCAAGGCTTATAGTGATGTGCATTACCGAGTGGGCCCAGAGATACCTCTCCGATAATCAGAGTGACAAATCCTAATCTTGATCTATGCCAACTCAACAATTACCATCGGAGACACCTGTAGAGCACCTTTATAATCACCAAGTTACGTTGTGACATTTGGTAGCACACAAAGTGTTCCTCCGGTATTCGGGAGTTGCATAATCTCATAGTCATAGGAAGATGTATAAGTCATGAAGAAAGCAATAGCAGTAAACTAAAACGATCAAGTGCTAAGCTAACGGAATGGTTCAAGTCAATCACATCATTCTCCTAATGATGTGATCCCGTTTATCAAATGACAACTCATGTCTATGGTTAGGAAACATAACCATCTTTGATCAATGAGCTAGTCAAGTAGAGGCATACTAGTGACACTCTATTTGTCTATGTATTCACACATGTACTAAGTTTCCTATTAATACAATTCTAGCATGAATAATAAACATTTATCATGATATAAGGAAATAAATAATAACTTTATTATTGCCTCTAGGGCATATTTCCTTCAGTCTCCCACTTGCACTAGAGTCAATAATCTAGTTCACATCTTTATGTGATTAGTTCACGTCTCCATGTGACTAATACCCAAAGGGTTTACTAGAGTCAATAATCTAGTTCACATCGCTATGTGATTAACACCAAAAGAGTGATCTTGTTTTTCTTGTGAGAGAAGTTTAGTCTACAGGTCTGCAATATTCAGATCCGTATGTATTTCGCAAATTTCTATGTCTACAATGCTCTACACGAAGCTACTCTAGCTAATTGCTCCCACTTCCAATATGTATCCAGATCGAGACTTAGAGTCATCTAGATTGATGTAAAAAGCTTGCATCGACGTAACTCTTTACAACAAACTCTTTTATCACCTCAAATATTTCCTTAGTCCTCTAAGGATAATTTTGACCGTTGTCCAGTGATCTACTCCTAGATCACTATTGTACTCCCTTGCCAGAATCATGCTAATGTATACAATAGGACTGGTAAACAGCATATCATACTTTATAGAACCTATGACTGAGGCTTAGGGAATGACTTTTCATTCTCTTTCTATTTTCTGCTGTGGTCGGGTTTTGAGTCTTTACTCAACTTCACACCTTGCAACACAGGCAAGAACTCCTTCTTTGACTGTTCCATTTTGAACTATTTCAAAATCTTGTCAAGGTATGTACTCATTGAAAAAAAAGCTTATCAAGTGTCCTGATCTATCTCTATAGATCTTGATGCTCAATGTGTAAGCAGCTTCATCGAGGTCTTTCTTTGAAAAACTCTTTTCAAACACTCCTTTATGCTTTCCAAAAAAATTCTACATTATTTCCGATCAACAAAATGTCATTCACATATACTTATCAGAAATGTTGTAGTGCTCCCACTCACTTTCTTGTAAATACAAGCTTCACCGCAAGTCTGTATAAAATCATATGCTTTGATCACTTTATCAAGCAAATATTCCAACTCTGAGATGCTTGCACCAGTCCATAGATGGATCGCTGGAGCTTGCTCACTTTGTTAGCACCTTTAGGATTGACAAAACCTTCTGGTTGCATCATATACAACTCTTCTTTAAGAAATCCAATAAGGAATACAATTTTGACATCCATTTGCCAGATTTCATAAAATGCGGCAACTGCTAACATGATTCGGACAGACTTTTAAGCATCGATACGAGTGAAAAAATCTCATGGTAGTCAACACCTTGAACTTGTCGAAAACATTTTGCGACAATTCGAGCTTTGTAGATAGTAACACTAATATCAGCTCCGTCTTCCTCTTGAAGATTGATACGTCTCCGTCGTATCTATAATTTTTGATTGTTCGATGCCAATATTCTACAACTTTCATATACTTTCGGCAACTTTTTATACTATATTTGGGACTAACATATTGATCCAGTGCCCAGTGCCAGTTGCTGTTTGTTGCATGTTTTTTGTTTCAGAGAATATCCATATCAAACAGAGTCCAAATGGGATAAAAACTGATGGAGATTTTTTTGGAATATATGTGATTTTTGGGAAGAAAAATCAACGCGAAACGATGCCTGAGGGGGCCACGAGGCAGGGGGCGCGCCCCAAGGGGCAGGCGCACCCTGGGCCCTCGTGGCCACCCCGTAAGGAGGTTGATGACCTTCTTTCGCCGCAAGAAAGCTAATATCTGGATAGAGGTCGTGTTAAAATATCTGCCCAATCGTAGTTACGGATCTCCAGGAATATAAGAAACGGTGAAAGGGTATAATCAGGGAACGCAGAAACAGAGAGAGACAGAGAGACAGATCCAAACTCGGAGGGGATCTCGCCCCTCCCATGCCATGAATACCAAGGACCAGAGGGGAAAGCCTTCTCCCATCTAGGGAGGAGGTCAAGGAAGAAGAAGAAGGAGGGGGGCTCTCTCTCCCTCGCTTCCGGTGGCACCGGAGTGCCACCGGGGGCCATCATCATCACCGCAATCTTCACCAATAACTTCACCGCCATCATCACCAACTCTTCCCCCCTCTATGCAGCGGTGTAACCTCTCTCTTACCCGCTGTAATCTCTACTTAAACATGGTGCTCAATGCTATATATTATTTCCCAATGATGTATGGCTATCCTATGATGTTTGAGTAGATCTGTTTTGTCCTATGGGTTATTTGATGATCGTGATTGGTTTGAGTTGCATGTTTTATTATTGGTGCTATCCTATGGTGCTCTCCGTGTCGCGCAAGCGTGAGGGATTCCCGCTCTAGGGTTTGCAATATGTTCATGATTTGCTTATGGTGGGTGGCGTGAGTGACAGAACCACAGACCCGAATAAGTAGGTTGTTTGTGTATGGGATAAAGAGGACTTGATACTTTAATGCTATGGTTGGGTTTTACCTTAATGATCTTTAGTAGTTGCGGATGCTTGCTAGAGTTCCAATCATAAGTGCATATGATCCAAGTAGAGAAATTATGTTAGCTTATGCCTCTCCCTCAAATAAAATTACAATAATAATTACCGGTCTAGTTATCAATTGCCTAGGGACAAATAACTTTCTCGTAACAAAAAGCTCTTTACTAAAACTAACTTAGTTGTGTCTTTATCTAAACAGCCCCTACTTTTTATTTACGTAATCTTTATTATCTTGCAAACCTATCCAACAACACCTACAAAGTACTTCTAGTTTCATGCTTGTTCTAGGTAAAGCGAACGTTAAGCGTGCGTAGAGTTGTATCAGTGGTCGACAGAATTTGAGGGAATATTTGTTCTACCTTTAGCTCCTCGTTGGGTTCAACACTCTTACTTATCGAAAGAGGCTACAATTGATCCCCTATACTGGTGGGTTATCAAGACTTTTTCTGGCGCCGTTGCCGGGGAGCAATAGCGTGGGGTTAATATTCTCGTGTGTGCTTGTTTGCTTTAGCACTAAGTAATTTTTATTTGTTGTTCTTAGTTGTTCTTTATCTTTATTTATGGATATGGAACACGAAATACCAAAAAAAATTAGGTGTACTTGCTGCTCTTGGAGATGAGGAACCTCCTAAAACCCTCGATGCTCGTTATGTGACATATATTATGTACTACTTTGATAATCCAGAGAAAACCCCATTCAATTTGGTAATGGGAGACACGTTGGATCAACGTGAATACTTTAGGGATTGTCGCTTGACTCAAAAAGGGAAACTATTATGGGATCAAATTTATATGTTGAAATGGTATGCTAGGCAACTATGCTTGAGATATGATTATACTTGTTGCTCTAGTTTGAAGGTTCCACACCTTCCCTTTTTATGCAAATTTAATGATAATGAAACTTTGGCTTCTTATGCTAGAGGTATATATGACTATTATGATGTGGAACAAATAGAAGAATTTGTTGCTTTATGGGTGCTTATGAAATTGAATCTATGTTCAAAGAATATGAAAATCTTTATGATGCTGAAAATTTAGCTATCCTTAAATATTGTTATCAGAATTATGAATACAATTCCGATATTGATGCGTTAATTGAGAAAGTCTCCGCTGTCCCAGAAGAGACTAATATTTTGCAGGAATCTATGGAAGAAGAAATTGATGAAACTATAAGCTCATTGGATGAAAAAGATGAGGAGGAGAGCGAAGAACAAAAGGAGGAAGAACGGATTGAGCACCCGTGCCCACCTTCTAATGAGAGTAACTCTTCAACTCATACATTGTTTAATTTCCCTTCATGCTTACCGAAGGATGAATGCTATGATAATTGCTATGATCCCGTTGATTATTTTGAAATATCCCTTTTTGATGATGCTTGCTATGCTTGTGGCCAAGATGCCAATATGAATTATGCTCATGGAGATGAACTTGCTATAGTTCCTTATGTTAAACATTAAATTGTTGCTATTGCACCCACACATGATAGTCCTATTATCTTTTTGAATTCTCCAAACTACACTATATCGGAGAAGTTTGTGCTTATTAAGGATTATATTGATGGGTTGCCTTTTACTACTACACATGGTGATTTTGATAGATGTAATATGCATGTGCTTTCTGCTCCTACTTGCAATTATTATGAGAGAGGAACTATATCTCCACCACTCTATGTTTGCAATACGATAAAATTGCAAGAAACTGTTTATACTATTCATTGGCCTTTACTGTGTGTGCATGAATTGTTCTTTTATGACATGCCGATGCATAGGAAGAGAGTTAGACTTCGTTGTTGCATTATATATGTTACTTTGTGCTCACTACTAAATGCCAAATCATTCCTAATTAAAATTGGCTTTGATATACCTTGGGATCCGGGTGGATTCATTACTTGAGCACTATATGCCTAGCTTAATGGCTTTAAAGAAAGCGATGCCAGGGAGACAACCCAGAAGTTTTAGAGAGTCATTTATTTCTGTTCTGTGCTTTTATAAGGTTTAAAAATAAAAAATAATGTGCCAAGGTTTGCCTTTAGGATGTTTACAATGCTTGTTGGTTTGTGCAGTGCAGGACAGAAACTTTGGCTGTAGTGCACGATTTTACATTTTTTACTGGAACGTCAAATGGTTCTAATTCTTTTTGAACTATCTTTCTATACAATTTTTTTATTTTTCCTAATGTTGGCAGAATTTCTGAAGTATCAGAAGTATGGTGAATGTTCAGATTATTACAGACTGTTCTGTTTTAGACAGATTCTATTTTTGATGCATAGTTTGCTTGTTTTGATGAAACTATTGATTTATATCAGTGGATTAAGCCAGGAAAAAGTTATATTATAGTATCTACAATGCCAAAAAAATATGAATTGGTTTGCAACAGTACTTAGAGTAGTGATTTGCTTTATTATACTAACGGATCTTACCAAGTTTTCTGTTGAAGTTTTGTGTGGATGAAGTGTTCGATGATCGAGAAGGTCTCGATCTGAGAAGAAGGAAGAGAGGCAAGAGCTCAAGCTTGGGGATGCCCGAGGCACCCCAAGTAAATATTCAAGGAGACTCAAGCGTCTAAGCTTGGGGATGCCCCGGAAGGCATCCCCTCTTTCTTCAACAATTATTGGTATGTTTTCGGATTCGTTTCTTTCATGCGATATGTGCAGATCTTGGAGCGTCTTTTGCATTTAGTTTTCACTTCTCTTTTATGCACCATGCTCGTATGAGATAGTCCTTGGTTTATTTATAGAATTCTCTATGCGCTTCACTTATATCTTTTGAGTATGGCTTTATAGAATGCTTCATGTGCTTCACTTATATCATTTGAAGTTTGAATTGCCTGTTTCTCTTTACATAGAAAACCGCCATTTGTAGAATGCTCTTTTTCTTCACTTATATTTGTTAGAGCACGGGCATATCTTTTGTAGAAAGAACTAAACTCTCTTGCTTCACATATATGTATTTAGAGAGATGACAGGAATTGGTCATTCACATGGTTAGTCATAAAATCCTACATAAAACTTGTAGATCACTGAATATGATATGTTTGATTCCTTGCAATAGTTTTGCGATATAAAGATGGTGATATTAGAGTCATGTTAGTGGGTAGTTGTGGATTAGTAGAAATACATGTATTGAGGTTTGTGATTCCCGTAGCATGCACGTATGGTGAACCGTTATGTAATGAAGTCGGAGCATGAGGTATTTATTGATTGTCTTCCTTATGAGTGGCGGTCGGGGATGAGCGATGGTCTTTTCCTACCAATCTATCCCCCTAGGGGCATGCGTAGAAGTACTTTGCTTCGAGGGCCGATAAACTTTTGCAATAAGTATGTGAGTTCTTTATGACTAATGTTGAGTCCATGGATTATATGCACTCTCACCCTTCCATCATTGCTAGCCTCTTCGGTACCGTGCATTGCCATTTCTCACCTTGAGAGTTGGTGCAAACTTCGCCGGTGCATCCAAACCCCGTGATATAATACGCTCTGTCACACATAAGCCTCCTTATATCTTCCTCAAAACAGCCATCATACCTACCTATTATGGCATTTCCATAGCCATTCCGAAATATATTTCCATGCAACTTCCACCATCATCATATACATGACTTGAGCATTCATTGTCATATTGCTTTGCATGATCGTAAGATAGTGATACGTCTCCAAGGTATCTATAATTTTTGATTGTTCCATGCTATATTATATTCTATTTTGGACATTATTGGGCTTTATTATACACTTTTATATTACTTTTGGGACTAACTTATTAACCAGAGGCCCAACCTAGAATTGATATTTTTTACCTATTTCAGAGTTTCGCAGAAAAAGAATATCAAACGGAGTCCAAACGGAATGAAACCTTCGGGAACGTGATTTTCGGAATGAACATGATCTAGAGGACTTGGACCCTACGTCAAGACATCAACCAGGAGGCCACGAGGTAGGGGGCGCGCCTACCCCCCTGAGCGCGCCCTCCACCCTCGTGGGCCCCCTGTTGCTCCACCGACGTACTCCTTCCTCCAATATATACCTACGTACACCCAAACTACTAGATACGGAGCCAAAACCCTAATTCCAGCGCCGTAACTTTCTGTATCCACGAGATCCCATCTTGGGGCCTGTTCCGGAGCTCCGCCGGAGGGGGCATCGATCACGGAGGGCTTCTACATCAACACCATAGCCCCTCCGATGAAGTGTGAGTAGTTTGCCTCAGACCTTCGGGTCCATAGTTATTAGCTAGATGGCTTCTTATCTCTTTTTGGATCTCAATGCAAAGTTCTCTCCCTCTCTTGTGGAGATCTATTCGATGTAATCTTCTATTGTGGTGTGTTTGTTGAGACCGATGAATTGTGGGTTTATGATCAAGTTTATCTATGAACAATATTTGAATCTTCTCTGAATTCTTTTATGTATGATTGGTTATCTTTGCAAGTCTCTTCGAATTATCAGTTTGGTTTGGCCTACTAGATTGATCTTTCTTGAAATGGGAGAAGTGCTTAGCTTTGGGTTCAATCTTGTGGTGTCCTTTCCCAGTGACAGTAGGGGCAGCAAGGCACGTATTGTATTGTTGCCATCAAGGATAACAAGATGGGGTTTATATCATATTGCATGAGTTTATCCCTCTACATCATGTCATCTTGCTTAAAGTGTTACTCTGTTCTTATGAACTTAATACTCTAGATGCATGCTGGATAGCGGTCGATGTGTGGAGTAATAGTAGTAGATGCAGGCAGGAGTCGGTCTACTTGTCTCAGACGTGATGCCTATATACATGATCATACCTAGATATTCTCATAACTATGCTCAATTCTTTCAATTGCTCAACAGTAATTTGTTTACCCACCGTGAATACTTATGCTCTTGAGAGAAGCCACTAGTGAAACCTATGGCCCCCGGGTCTATTTTCCATCGTATTAATCTTTCAACACTTAGTTATTTTTATTGCCTTTTATTTTACTTTGCATCTTTATCATAAAAAATACCAAAAATATTATCTTATTATATCTATCAGATCTCACTCTCGTAAGTGACCGTGTAGGGATTGACAACCCCTTATCGCGTTGGTTGCGAGGATTTATTTGTTTGTGTAGGTGCGAGGGACTGGTGCGTGGCCTCCTACTGGATTGATACCTTGGTTCTCAAAAACTGAGGGAGATACTTATGCTACTTTATTGCATCACCCTTTCCTCTTCAAGGGAAAACCAACGCAGTGCTCAAGAGGTAGCAAGAAGGATTTCTGGCGCCGTTACCGGGGAGGTCTACGCAAAAGTCAACACACCAAGTACCCATCACAAACCCTTATCTCCTGCATTACATTATTTTCCACTTGCCTCTTGTTTTCCTCCCCCCCACTTCACCCACTACAAAAAAATACACTTCCGTGATGATACGTGTTTGTCACAGTAGGTCGCTTTTTTTGGCATGCATGTACATCCATGACAAATTTATGACACAATCAAGATAGTCATACATGTGCTGTCGTAGAAGTGTTCCATGACATTACCAAAATTATCATCATGGAAGTGTCCACTTCCATGACGATAAATCGCCCGTCACAGAAGTGCTTTCGTCAAGGGTGACCGACACGTGGCATCCACCGCAACGGAACGTCGTTAAGCTATCGGGTCAGGTTTTGGATCCGATAACCCGTTAACAGCCCCGACCAATGGGGATTTTCCACGTGTAAAATCATCATTGGCTGGAGGAAACACGTGTCGGCTCATCGTTGGGACAGATGTCAACCACTCATTGGACGGAAGGCGCCTATGATATGTCGACACGTGGCACGGCCCAACAGAGGCCCATTCCTGTGAAAAGGCTGGCCCGTTTGACTTGGTCAAAAGGTGGCGGGCCGGCCCATGGAAAGCCTGTTAACGGCCTGTTCGCATATAGCCATTTACAGCCTGCTAACCCAAGGCCCGTTACGCCCTATCCGAATTAGGCCCAGTAGCGTCATTTGGGCCATCCAATATGATTCCAACATGTTTTCACTTCTGGCCCATGCATGGCCCATGACGTCTTTCGGCCCATATGAGGCCCTATGTAACTCTTGGCCTATTAACGGCCCGTGGTGAAACTGGCCTGTAATGAACAGTGTATCACTTTACACCCATTAACGGCCCGTGGTAAAACTGGCCCGTAATGAACAGTGTATCACTTTATACCCATTAACGGCCCATTATTCCGTTGGGCCATTTCCAGCCCATGTTATCTTTTGGCCTTCTCAGAGCCCATTTATTCTTGGGCTCATTTCCAGCATTTGTTTACTTACGGCCCGTTACTGTAATTTTCTACTTGTGGGCCAAATTCAGCCCGTGGTTACAGTTGGCCCGTTTGTGGTTCGTTAATACGTTGGGCCGTTTTCATAGCGTCATCAAATACGGCCTATTAACGATGACCCGTTACGGTCGGCCCATGAACGGACGATTCCAACTCTAGCCTGTTTACGGCCATAATGCGGCCTGTTATTGGCCCATGTTTGGCCAATCGATCATACGACACGTATAAGGCCCATTGATGATACGGCCCGTAGAAGGCCCATTGTTTCTACGACCCATAGAAGGCCTACTGTTTCTATGGCCCATAGAAGGCCCACTGTTTCTATGGCCCGTAGGAGGCCCAGTGTCACTACAGTAAATATTAGCCCATGGTTATTGTGGCCTAGTTTTAAAAATAGGTTATTGCAGCCACTAGTTAACCGCGAAAAAAGAACTGCAATGACTACAAGCAAACAAATAAACAAGACAACAAGGAAATAAATAAGCAAGCAACTAACGCTAGGCTATCATGGCTATTACACATATTACATCCACTGGGCATCAAAGTTCGCCACCAGTGCAAATATAGGGAACAAAGCAGCATATCATATACACTGGCCGTCAAAATTGGCCACCAGTGCAAATAAACGCGACATCAAAACAAGAGCATAACTGAAACAACTTCAGAAGAGCTCAAGAAACGTTATCCTGGGTATCCACCATGCTGGCAATAAGCTTAGCAAGCTGATTAGCTTTTTTTGATAGAAAGACTGTAAGGGAACCCCATACAGTATAATTGGTGCAACAAACCCCAATTGCAAATACCATGCCTTGAACCTGGGTGGGTGGGAAGGCATCAGCCCCTTCCCACCACTAGGCTATGCCTTAGTCTGCCAAGCTGATTAGCTTTGTCCTGTTTGGCGCTAAAATCCTCCAACGCTTGCTGTTGCACTAGAAAGTATGCATCTGAATGCTTCAGGGACTTCCGCAGTCCTTCCGATTCTTGTCGCAGCACAGCTGATCGATGTCTTTCAGCTTGTAGTTGAGACTCAAGAAACCGAACTGATTCAGACAGTGAGTTTGAATAGCTTGTGCAAGCGGTAGTGGCCAGTAACTCCAACACTAAACCAAGACAGGGTGTGTCACTATCCCGAACCTTATCTGCATCACTTCCTTTACCGTTGATTAATAAGGCACTCTTCCTCAATATTCTGTTAGCATTCTAAAAGAAGAAACAAGCAGACACATAACAAGTTTAGCATGTACTAGTATATGAAACTCACTTCGATGAACCAGTTCATTAGTAAGGTGGACAAGATTACACTACCAAGTCTTCTATTTCCAAGTACTAGTACATAATAAAAGCATCAAAAAACATATATCTATGTCCTATGGTAGCAATGGAATCTTAAATTAGAACATTAGTTCTTCAGGTTTTGGCACTTGTTCTACATGAACAGAGTACAGTAAGACGCAAGAATATAATACTTAAAAATAGAAAATGAGCTCATAGACGTTACCACATTCTTGGTTCGGGACCAGTACAGAACAAGGTGTTCCCAGTCATCGTCCAGTAAATGTGTCTCAGGAGAACGTAAGGGAATTTGATGAGTTTCTTTGCTAGTGTAGTACGTTTTCTTCAGGTAATTTCGATACTGCCACCAAGCATTCTTGAAGATAGCAGAGGTATTAGCACAGGTTACCTCATCCTGAATTTCCAAATCGGTCCTTCTCTATAGAGAAAAATGGGAAAATTTGCTGTATTATAACCATCATGGAGGTAGGATGTATGGGACGAAGCAAAGTAATTGCCATGAATAACATTACTTACACATAACTCCTGGACGAACACCTGCAACTGCCATTTTCCTTCATCTTCAGTATAATGTTTCCAAGAAGGGAAGATGCGCACATACAATTTAACAACATCAAATGCGATAGATGCTAAACTACGACTAGCTGGTTGTGCTTCCTCCACAGGAATAGGCGTACTAACTGGTGGAGTTGGGGTTCGCCGTGATAGTACTGGCCCTTTGGTCACTGGAGCTGCCTTAGTAACTGCTCTTGTTTGGGAGCTCTGTGGTGGAGGTGGTGTTGTTCCAACAGGAACTGGGTTACTATTGGCTGGGGTTGGGGTTAGATTGGGTGAAGCTGGTTCTCTGTCCATCGAGTAGGGGTACAATCTACGAGAGTTTGGGTTATGTGTGGTAGGGCTGGTTCTTGTGCATGTACAACCGGGGTGCTATCTCCACCAAGAGGTAGCACTGTTTTATTTGAAGACCGTGTTTTTAGTCCGCTAGATACTGGCATCACCCGCTCCAATTCAAATGGCTGATAAACAGGAAACATAGTTGAATGTACAGACATTGTATGAGAGACAGATGCAATAGATAGTGTGGAAAAAAGAGGGCATGAAATAGTTGACATGTATATTGTTTAACTAAAACAGATAGCATGACATAATTTCACATATATGATGTCTATCTAAACTGGATAGCATAGCATAACATAATTCAAAGATATGATGAATAAATAAACAAGATCGCATGACATAATTCACCTACATGTTATCTAAGCAATTAGGATCGCATCATTTAATTCGCATATGTGATTTATATGCTAAACAGAGGGCATTCGATATGATGTCTGAACTAAGAACATGGTGTTGAATATTGTGTATATGATGTCTAAACTATGCAATGCAAGACACCGTATGCATGATATGAGCAGTATAACCGTGCCAAGTTAGAGCATACACCTCAGTGGGGGAATAGGACTAGTCATCTGTCTTTGAATCCATCTCTGAGGAGCTATCGGGACCCAACAAGAGATTTGCTTCAACAGGTAGCACTGTCTGCTCTGAAGGCCTTGTTTTCACTCCAGATTTTTCCATCTCTCACCCAAATGGCTAATTCACAAAAAGAGTAGTTTAATGTACAAACATTGTCGACAGATGGAAATGTAATGAAGAAAAGGATGGGCAAGATATCATTCAAATATATGATTCCTGGTTAAACAGGATGGCATTGCACATTTCACATATATTATGGCTGGCTAAAAAACATGAGACTGCATAATTCCCATATATGATATAGAAACTAAACAGGTGGCATTACAGAACATGTCTAAACTAAGCAGATGACATATATGATGTCAAAAGTAGGCACTGCAAGGCAACATATGCATGATATGACTAACATCATCATGCCAAGGTAGAGCAAACACCTTGGGGGTAAATAGGAGTGGTCAGCGGCGTTCGAATCCGCCTCAGAACAGATATCTTCCTCTGGATTACAATCTGGAGAGGGGTGGGGAGGTTTTTCCATTGAACCCACCATGGAGCGATGTCGGCATGACATTGTATTGCCGCGCAAAACTCTTCTCTTTTTCTCTACATGTTCAGCATGACTGTGTACAATATCTGACATGCATACGAAAAAAATATGGTGAGATTATGCAAGGAGAGCATGCAGAAATTTAGAGTGATGGTAACAACTAGTGGATCGATGTTTTTCCGTTGAACCAAAATAGCCCTAATGGATCGACGTGAATGTATAGTAATAAGTGATGCAACAAGTGTACAACCTCTTTGCCGTAGCCATGTCGACCTCAGCATCATTGGGTTGGTCGCTGAAGCAGTTGAGGCAGAGGTGGCTGTCGGAGGTGTGGAGGAAGATCTGAGGGCGGTGTAGACGGCGTCCAGGGCACTGCTCTATTGTGACGGATCATTCTGTTGTTGGAGCAGCTCCGGTGAGCCGTAAGACGTCAAGGCTGAAGCAGCACAAGACAGACATCGTCAATCTCAAGTGGGATTGTAATAGCATCTCCAATAGATGATGTAAAATGGATGTAAAATTAACATCACCAAAAACCACCTGACTACAACAGATGAGGTAAAAACTGTTGACTCTTTGGTGGCGCCGAGTAGGCCTCGGCTTCGTCCGAGGAGTCGGTGAGGATGCTGCGGTTCCAGTGGAGCAGGTTAAGGCGGCGCTGTGGGGATGGAGCAGCCGCGATAGACGAGGCGATCGTCGGAGCAGCTCCTTGGAAGTGGATGACGGGGCGGCTAAATCGGCGGGACGGCGAGATGGACGAGGATCCTCATCCGGGGAGGTGGACGAGGGACGTCAAGCTGTTGCGGTGGACGACGTCGTCGGGGAAGAGGCTCCGGCTGGGCAGCGGTGACGTGGCGGACGGAGGATGGTGGTGTTTCGCGGCTGGAGCGGAGAGGTTATTGCGGCCTGGGATTTCGAATGGCGAAAAGGGGGTGATGGGAGGGGGTGAAGCATGACTTAGGAACGCGCTTGTCCAAAATGTAGGGTGTGTTACAAAAGTACGCCCCACCGATTTGAACTAGCGGCCCTTTCGGCTCAGGGTTAGAAGGGGGATTTCGCGTGTCGGGATTTGGTAGCTGGAGGGAGTTTTCGCACTCGTTGTAATTTCGGGATAGCAAGGCGCGGGTTGTGAAGGCGCCAGTTTTGGGAGCACGATATCTGAATTTTCGGGATATAACAAGACGCGGGTTGAATTTTAGGGACAAGCCTAACGTGTAGTAATAGTGTACTTGTACGTACCAAATCAATTCGCACTTCCCTCAACCAAAAAGAAAACGAAAAAAATAAAACTATTCACACCACACAAAGAGAGAGTCTTGCCCTGTTTTACTATACAAATGCTATTCAAAGATACTCCCTCCTTCCATCTATATAGGGCCTAATGCATTTTTCGATGCTAACTTTGACCAAATATTAGAGCAATGATATATGACATGAAACTTACACAAAGCACACCGTTAAATTCGTCTGTGAAAGGTTCTTTCAATGATATAATTTTCATATTGTGCATGTCATGTACTATTAATCTTGTCAATAGTCAAAGGCGGTCTTAAAAATCTCATTACGCCCTATATAGATGGAAGGAGGGAGTATGAATCCATGTTATGTCCGATTAAATTTTTTCGCTTGCTGTATAATGCATGTAACCTACTCATACCAAAATTTTAGTGCATTCCAAATGTCTATACTGCCGCTGCAATTCGAACTAAATTTGAATTCGTTTCTCTATTTCAATAAGAATCTACAATCATGATTGTTGCCAACTTCAACCATCATAGTTTCCTTGCTACCCGCCAGATATAAATCAGACGGCCTATAATGCAGGATGGCAGGCACACCATCATCAACAACTCCGTTTTTTATAAGAGTGGAGATAAAATATATTAAATGTAGTATACCATGTTCATAACCACACCATGTGTATCACCGTTATATATATTCACACATCCGTCGGTTTGAAACACTATGATAAATTCTTCAAATATCCGAATTCACTTTTTATAATGAAGTATATATGATCTCTATTCGTATTTTACTCCCACACAACCCTCTTATCTTTGTAGCTAGCGCTAACTTTCTCTTGTGCATGCACACGCCCGCATCCCTCTCACCCTCCCTCAGCATTCTCTAGCTCCATCATGCAAATTCGTCTTTTCACTTTAGGTCGTTCACCCACGGTGTGTGTAGGCCCCCAGCTCCTTCTTTACGGCACACATTGATCGATATGCCTCTCTAGCCAGGTGTGCCTAGCACAAACACAAGCTTCCCCTCTTCTCTTGTCACCGTCCATGCCTCACTCCCACCACTCTTTTCATCGTTCTCGTACTCGCACACTCCTCCCCCTCGATATAGTATGCCTCTCGTACCACCTCCTACATGCATCCCTCTCTCTCTATCCTTCTCCTCGTGCCTCATTTGCTTCTAACACACACATGCATGTATACCGATCGATCTCCCAACATATACCTAGATCGACTTTAACTACCCCCCATCGATCGACGTACCTCACAAGTTATGTCTCTCCTTTCTCTTACAAAGGGTGATTGATCTTCCTATGTAGTAACATCTGCTTACCACAGCCACATCGTCCCCCCTCATCATTCGTGCATGCCTCCTGACTCGTCTCTCACACGCACGTGCACAGACAACAAGCAGCCATCTCCTCTCTTAATTATATTGCAGGCGTGCCCTCCGTTTGTCTAGCAAGCCTATCCCACCATTTGTTAGAAGCAACTCCACTACCACCCCCTCCAACACTCTAGCTCTATCTCTCTCCCAACCTTATTCATCTCCTGCACATATGCATGGATGCCGATCGATCTCCCTTAATACATGAGGCAGATCGATCTCCTTAATACATGAGGTAGGCCTCTCTCCTCCTCCACACATATACCAGCCATTGTACCTCTATCGTTAATTGGGGATCCCTCTTCCCCCACCACACACTGATAGTCGAGCGTTGCAGGTAGGTATCCATGCCACAGAGACAAACTGCACATGTCCCATCTCACGTTCCAGTAGGCCAACCACTCTATATCTTTGACGTGTGCACACACAAATTCGATGGCACTCTTTATTGATCGCGCGCGCACACACACACATCATCCCTCTCTTCGATTCTATGGACACCTCAAGCCGATGATACCTCCACTCTCTTCTCGTGGATCGCCCCCTCTATATATATGTTATATCCAGGACTCTATTTCACACACATTGCATATGTTAATTTTTTGATTGACCCCCCCCCCCCACACAAAAAAAACTCTCAAGAACCCACACACTATATCTCTCTAGGTTTGTATATCTCTCACACAACCCCACGCAGGTGGTGTACATATACAAGAAGAGAATAGGTGCACCGTGCATGTACTCACGCTTCGTGCCCAGCCACACCCGCGCGGGTACACGGTGGAGCTCATTTCTTTACGAAATGGCAGCCCATGTGCTAATTTGAACACCTGTAGCGGTTGTTTACCTAGGGAGGTCGTGTACCACGCATGCACGAAACAAAGTTCGACTTGACGCGTTGCCACGTTATTTTTAAATAAAGTTATAGCGCTCAATGGCACGTACACAGAATATAAAACGATTTTTATGGAGGAAAAGGTAGTCCGCTCTTCAAAGTATCTCACACAAGGCTCCGGTGGCCTCTCTCTCTTACCGTTGGTCACTGATCTGTCCGCATCCCATCCGCCGGGGGAAAGGGAGTGCGGTGGCCTCTCTCTCTCACCGTTGGTACTGATCCGGCCGCATCCCCTTCGCCGGGGGAAAGGGAGTACGGTGGCCTCTCTCTCTCTCTCACCGTTGGTCACTGATCCGGCCACATCCCGTCCGCCGGGGGAAAGGGAGGAAGTGCATCGTTTCTCCGTTCGACGCGCCGAGGCAGCACGTCCCGATCTGCGGTACACGTCGTTCTCTCTGACCAAGCTCCGGCGCGGCAGGGCCTACGCCACCTGCTCGCAGATTCCGCCCACCGCCGCTCACCTAGTTACATTCCGACGACCTCCAGGTATCCCCTCCGGCCTTGCTCCACTGCCCGTTTTCCCACGTCGCTGCATGTGGATCTTCCATAGTTCTTTGCCCAAAACATTGCTCGTCCGGCGTACTTTCCATATTGCATTCTCGTCCTCACACCGTTTTAGACAAACACAACCGTGTTGTTATCTTCCCTTAGGACAAGGAATATGCTTCTTTTTTGTCATCGCATGTGTCATCAACTGTTATTGGCCAGTAATTGTTCCCTTTCTACCTCTTTTTTGCAAACAGGGCTATCCATTTCACGTCGTTGCTATTGCGACCTTTTGGTGAACTGCACAAATCACTTTTTTCTTAAGAGTGTTTTGTGCAGTTGTACTAAAATGTCACACGGGCAACGTCTCTACATTTCAGTGCGACTGCACAAAGGGAGATTAGTTTTGCTCTATCCTCCTCATCCAACTCCGAGCCTAATCTTCTCCAACTAGTTAGTCTTAAGAGAGACTAAAAGGTGACCGGCTTCTATTTGTGTGTTTATTGTTTCATCAGCAGTCCTCTATTTGTTGGAAATATGCCCTAGAGGCAATAATAAAAGTATTATTATTATATTTCTTTGTTCATGATAATTGTCTTTATTCATGCTATAACTGTATTATCCGGAAATCGTAATACACGTGTGAATACATAGAGCATAATATGTCCCTAGTAAGCCTCTAGTTGACTAGCTCGTTGATCAACAGATAGTCATGGTTTCCTGGCTATGGACATTGGATGTCATTGATAACGGGATCACATCATTAGGAGAATGATGTGATGGACAAGACCTAATCCTAAGCATAGCACAAGATCGTGTAGTTCGTTTGGTAGAGCTTTTCCAATGTCAAGTATCTTTTCCTTTGACCATGAGATCGTGTAACTCCTGGATACCGTAAGAGTGCTTTGGGTGTATCAAACGTCACAACGTAACTGGGTGACTATAAAGGTGCACTACAGGTATTTCTGAAAGTGTCTGTTGGGTTGACACGGATCGAGACTGGGATTTGTCACTCCATATAACGGAGAGGTATCACTGGGCCCACTCGGTAATGCATCATCATTATGAGCTCAAGGTGACCAAGTGGTTGATCATGGGATCATGCATTACGGTACGAGTAAAGTGACTTGCCGGTAACGAGACTGAACAAGGTATTGGGATACCGACGATCGAGTCTCGGGCAAGTAACATACCGATTGACAAAGGGAATTGTATACGGGGTTGTTTAATCCTCGACATCGTGGTTCATCCGATGAGATCATCGTGGAGCATGTGGGAGCCAACATGGGTATCCAGATCCCGCTGTTGGTTATTGACCGGAGAGTCCTCCCGGTCATGTCTGCATGTCTCCCGAACCCGTAGGGTCTACACACTTAAGGTTCGGTGACGCTAGGGTTGTGAAGATATGTATATGCAGTAACCCGAATGTTGTTCGGAGTCCCGTATGAGATCCCGGACGTCACGAGGAGTTCCGGAATGGTCCGGAGGTAAAGAATTATATATAGGAAGTGCAGTTTCGGCCATCGGGACAAGTTTCGGGGTCATCGGTATTGTACCGGGACCACCGGAAGGGTCCCGAGGGCCCACCGGGTGGGGCCACCTATCCCGGGGGGCCACATGGGCTGTAGGGGGTGCGCCTTGGCCTGCATGGGCCAGGGGCACCAGCCCCAAAAGCCCATGCGCCTAGGGTTCCACAAAAGGGAAGAGTCCTAATGGTGGAAGGCACCTCTAGGTGCCTTGGGGGGGAGGGAAACCTCCCCTTGGCCGCCGCACCTAGGAGATTGGATCTCCTAGGCTGGCGCACCACCCCCCCTTGGCCCTCCTATATATAGTGGGGGAGAGGAGGGACTTGATAGACCAGCCCCTGGCGCCTCCCTCTCTCCCCGTTACGTCTCTCTCTCTCGTAGTATAGGCGAAGCCCTGCTACTGTGACGCCCTGCATCCACCACCACGCCGTCGTGCTGCTGGATCTTCATCAACCTCTCCTTCCCCCTTGCTGGATCAAGAAAGGAGGAGACGTCATCCGTTCCGTACATGTGTTGAACGCGGAGGTACCGTCCGTTCGGTGCTAGGATCTCCGGTGATTTGAATCACGTCGTGTTCGACTACATCAACCCCGTTCTTCGAACGCTTCCGCTCGCGATCTACAAAGGTATGTAGATGCATCTAATCACTCATTGCTAGATGAACTCCTAGATGGATCTTGGTGAAACCGTAGGAAAGTTTTTGTTTTCTGCAACGTTCCCCAACAGTGGCATCATGAGCTAGGTCTATGCGTAGTTCTTCTTGCGCGAGTAGAACACAATTTGTTGTGGGCGTAGATGTTGTCAACTTTCTTGCCGCTACTAGTCTTATCTTGCTTCAACGGTATCGTGGGATGAAGCGGCCCGGACCAACCTTACATGTATGCTTACGTGAGACCGGTTCCACCGACTAACATGCACAAGTTGCATAAGGTGGCTGGCGGGTGTCTGTCTCTCCTACTTTAGTTGGAGCAGATTCGATGAACAGGGTCCTTATGAAGGGTAAATAGAAGTTGACAAATCACGTTGTGTCTTTCACGTAGGTAAGAAAACGTTCTCGTTAGAACCCTACTTTAGCCACGTAAAACCTGCAACAACAATTAGAGGACGTCTAACTTGTTTTTGCAGCAAGTGCTTTGTGATATGATATGGCCAAAGTTGTGATGAATGATGAATGATCTATATGTGATGTATGAGATGTTCATGCTATTGTACAAGGAATCACAACTTACATGTCGATGAGTATGACGGTGACAGGATGATCATGGAGCCCCAAGATGGAGATCAAAGGAGCTATGTGATATTGGCCATATCATGTCACTATTATTATTTGATTGCATGTGATGTTTATCATGTTTTGCATCTTGTTTACTTAGAACGACGGTAGTAAATAAGATGATCCCTTACAACAATTTCAAGAAGTGTTCTCCCCTAACTGTGCACCGTTGCTACAGTTCGTCGTTTCGAAGCACCACGTGTTAATCGGGTGTGATAGATCCTTACGTTCACATACAACGGGTGTAAGACAGTTTTACACATGCAAAAACACTTAGGGTTAACTTGACGAGCCTAGCATGTACAGACATGGCCTCGGAACACAGAGACCGAAAGGTCGAACACGAGTCGTATGGAAGATACGATCAACATGAAGATGTTCACCGGCGATGACTAGTCCGTCTCACGTGTTAATCGGACACGGCCTAGTCGACTCGGATCGTGTAACACTTAGATGACTAGAGGGATGTCTAATCTGAGTGGGAGTTCATTAATAATTTGATTAGATGAACTTAATTATCATGAAGTTAGTCTAAAATCTTTACAATATGTCTTGTAGATCAAATGGCCAACGTTGTATTCAATTTCAACGCGTTCCTAGAGAAAACCAAGCTGAAAGACGATGGCAGCAACTATACGGACTGGGTCCGGAACCTAAGGATCATCCTCATAGCTGCCAAGAAAGATTATGTCCTACAAGCACCGCTAGGTGATCCACCCGTCCCACAGAACCAAGACGCTATGAACGCTTGGCAGACACGTACTGATGACTACTCCCTCGTTCAGTGCGGCATGCTTTACAGCTTAGAGCCGGGGCTCCAAAAGCGTTTTGAGAGACATGGAGCATATGAGATGTTCGAAGAGCTAAAAATGGTTTTTCAAGCTCATGCCCGGATTGAGAGATATGAAGTCTCCGACAAATTCTTCAGCTGTAAGATGGAGGAAAATAGTTCTGTCAGTGAGCACATACTCACTATGTCTGGGTTACATAACCGCTTGACTCAGCTGGGAGTTAATCTCCCGGATGACGCGGTCATTGACAGAATCCTCCAGTCGCTTCCACCAAGCTACAAGAGCTTTGTGATGAACTTCAATATGCAGGGGATGGTAAAGACCATTCCTGAAGTATTTGCTATGCTGAAATCAGCAGAGGTAGAAGTCAAGAAGGAACATCAAGTGTTGATGATGAATAAAACCACTAAGTTCAAGAAGGGCAAGGGTAAAAAGAACTTCAAGAGGGACGGCAAGGAAGTTGCTGCGCCCGGCAAGCAAGCTGTCGGGAAGAAGTCAAAGAATGGACCCAAGCCTGAGACAGAGTGCTTTTATTGCAAAGGGAAGGGTCACTGGAAGCGGAACTGCCCCAAATACTTAGCGGACAAGAAGGCCGGTAACACCAAAAGTATATTTGATATACATGTAATTGATGTGTACCTTACCAGTGCTCGTAGTAACTCCTGGGTATTTGATACCGGTGCCGTTGCTCATATTTGTAACTCACAGCAGGAGCTGTGGAATAAACGGAGACTGGCGAAGGACGAGGTGACGATGCGCGTCGGGAATGGTTCCAAGGTCGATGTGATCGCCGTCGGCACGCTACCTCCACATTTACCTACGGGATTAGTTATAAACCTCAATAATTGTTATTTAGTGCCATGTTTGAGCATGAACATTGTATCAGGATCTCGTTTAATACGAGATGGCTACTCATTTAAATCCGAGAATAATGGTTGTTCTATTTATATGAGAGATATGTTTTATGGTCATGCTCCGATAGGCAATGGTTTATTCTTAATGAATCTCGAGCGTATTACTACACATATTCATAGTGTGAGTACCAAAAGATGTAAGGTTGATAATGATAGTCCCACATACTTGTGGCACTGCCGCCTTGGTCACATAGGTGTCAAATGCATGAAGAAGCTCCATGCAGATGGACTTTTAGAGTCTCTTGATTATGAATCATTTGACACGTGCTAACCATGCCTCATGGGAAAAATGACCAAGACTCCGTTCTCAGGAACAATGGAGCGAGCAACCAACTTATTGGAAATCATACATACTGATGTGTGCGGTCCAATGAGTGTTGAGGCTCGCGGTGGCTATCGTTATGTTCTCACCCTCACTGATGACTTGAGTAGATATGGGTATGTCTACTTAATGAAACACAAATCTGAAACCTTTGAAAAGTTCAAGGAATTTCAGAGTGAGGTTGAGAATCAACATGACAGGGAAATCAAGTTTCTACGATCAGATCGTGGAGGAGAATACTTGAGTCACGAATTTGGCACACACTTAAGAAAATGTGGAATAGTTTCACAACTCACGCCGCCTGGAATACCTCAGCGTAATGGTGTGTCCGAACGTCGTAATCGCACTCTATTAGATATGGTACGATCTATGATGTCTCTTACCAATTTACCGCTATCTTTTTGGGGCTATGCTTTAGAGACTGCCGCATTCACTTTAAATAGGGCTCCGTCGAAATCCGTTGAGACGACACCGTATGAATTATGGTTTGGGAAGAAACCTAAGCTGTCGTTTCTAAAAGTTTGGGGATGCGATGCTTATGTCAAGAAACTTCAACCTGAAAAGCTCGAACCCAAGTCGGAAAAATGCGTCTTCATAGGATACCCTAAAGAAACTGCTGGGTATACCTTCTACCTCAGATCTGAAGGCAAGATCTTTGTTGCCAGGAATGGATCCTTTCTAGAGAAAGAGTTTCTCTCGAAAGAAGTAAGTGGGAGGAAAGTAGAACTTGATGAAGTATTGCCTCTTGAACCGGTAAATGGCGCAACTCAAGAAAATGTTCCTGAGGTGCCTGCACCGACTAGAGAGGAAGTTATTCATGATGATCAAGATACTTCTGATCAAGCTCCTACTGAAATTCGAAGGTCCACAAGAACACGTTCCGCACCAGAGTGGTACGGCAACCCTGTCTTGGAAATTATGTTGTTAGACAACGGTGAACCTTCGAACTATGAAGAAGCGATGGCGGGACCGGATTCCGACAAATGGCTAGAAGCCATGAAATCCGAGATAGGATCCATGTATGAAAACGAAGTATGGACTTTGACTGACTTGCCCGTTGAACGGCGAGCCATAGAAAATAAATGGATCTTTAAGAAGAAGACAGACGCGGATGGTAATGTGACCATCTATAAAGCTCGGCTTCTCACTAAGGGTTATCGACAAGTTCAAGGGGTTGACTACGATGAGACTTTCTCACCAGTAGCGAAGCTAAAGTCCGTCCGAATCATGTTAGCAATTGCCGCATTCTACGATTATGAAATATGGCAAATGGACGTCAAAACGGCATTCCTTAATGGTTTCCTTAAGGAAGAATTGTATATGATGCAGCCGGAAGGTTTTGTCGATCCTAAGAATGCTGACAAGGTGTGCAAGCTCCAACGCTCGATTTATGGGCTGGTGCAAGCATCTCGGAGTTGGAACATTCGCTTTGATAAGATGATCAAAGCGTTTGGGTTTACGCAGACTTATGGAGAAGCCTGCATTTACAAGAAAGTGAGTGGGAGCTCTGTAGCATTCCTCATACTATATGTAGATGACATACTTTTGATGGGAAATGATATAGAACTCTTGGACAGCATCAAGGCCTACTTGAATAAGAGTTTTTCAATGAAGACCTTGGAGAAGCTGCTTATATATTAGGCATCAAGATCTATAGGGATAGATCGAGACGCCTCATAGGTCTTTCACAAAGCACGTACCTTGATAAGATTTTGAAGAAGTTCAAAATGGATCAGTCCAAGAAAGGGTTCTTGCCTGTTTTGCAAGGTATGAAATTGAGCTCAGCTCAATGCCCGACCACGGCAGAAGATATAGAAGAGATGAGTGTCATCCCCTATGCCTCAGCCATAGGTTCTATTATGTATGCCATGCTGTGTACTAGACCTGATGTAAACCTTGCCGTAAGTTTGGTAGGAAGGTACCAAAGTAATCCCGGCAAGGAACACTGGACAGCGGTCAAGAATATCCTGAAGTACCTGAAAAGGACTAAGGAAATGTTTCTCGTTTATGGAGGTGACGAAGAGCTCGTCGTAAAGGGTTACGTTGACGCTAGCTTCGACACAGATCTGGATGACTCTAAGTCACAAACCGGATACGTGTATATGTTGAATGGTGGAGCAGTGAGCTGGTGCAGCTGCAAGCAGAGCGTGGTGGCGGGATCTACATGTGAAGCGGAGTACATGGCAGCCTCGGAGGCAGCACATGAAGCAATATGGGTGAAGGAGTTCATCACCGACCTAGGAGTCATACCCAATGCGTCGGGGCCAATCAAACTCTTTTGTGACAACACTGGGGCTATTGCACTTGCCAAGGAGCCCAGGTTTCACAAGAAGACAAGGCACATCAAGCGTCGCTTCAACTCCATTCGTGAAAATGTTCAAGATGGAGACATAGAGATTTGTAAAGTACATACGGACCTGAATATAGCAGATCCGTTGACTAAACCTCTCGCTAGGGCAAAACATGATCAACACCAGAATTCCATGGGTGTTCGATTCATCACAATGTAACTAGATTATTGACTCTAGTGCAAGTAGGAGACTGTTGGAAATATGCCCTAGAGGCAATAATAAAAGTATTATTATTATATTTCTTTGTTCATGATAATTGTCTTTATTCATGCTATAACTGTATTATCCGGAAATCGTAATACACGTGTGAATACATAGACCATAATATGTCCCTAGTAAGCCTCTAGTTGACTAGCTCGTTGATCAACAGATAGTCATGGTTTCCTGGCTATGGACATTGGATGTCATTGATAACGGGATCACATCATTAGGAGAATGATGTGATGGACAATACCTAATCCTAAGCATAGCACAAGATCGTGTAGTTCGTTTGCTAGAGCTTTTCCAATGTCAAGTATCTTTTCCTTTGACCATGAGATCGTGTAACTCCTGGATACTGTAAGAGTGCTTTGGGTGTATCAAACGTCACAACGTAACTGGGTGACTATAAAGGTGCACTACAGGTATTTCTGAAAGTGTCTGTTGGGTTGACACGGATCGAGACTGGGATTTGTCACTCCATATAACGGAGAGGTATCACTGGGCCCACTCGGTAATGCATCATCATTATGAGCTCAAGGTGACCAAGTGGTTGATCACGGGATCATGCATTATGGTACGAGTAAAGTGACTTGCCGGTAACGAGACTGAACAAGGTATTGGGATACCGACGATCGAGTCTCGGGCAAGTAACATACCGATTGACAAAGGGAATTGTATACGGGGTTGTTTAATCCTCGACATCGTGGTTCATCCGATGAGATCATCGTGGAGCATGTGGGAGCCAACATGGGTATCTAGATCCCGCTGTTGGTTATTGACCGGAGAGTCGTCCCGGTCATGTCTGCATGTCTCCCGAACCCGTAGGGTCTACACACTTAAGGTTCGGTGACACTAGGGTTGTGAAGATATGTATATGCAGTAACCCGAATGTTGTTCGGAGTCCCGTATGAGATCCCGGACGTCACGAGGAGTTCCGGAATGGTCCGGAGGTAAAGAATTATATATAGGAAGTGCAGTTTCGGCCATCGGGACAAGTTTCGGGGTCATCGGTATTGTACCGGGACCACCGGAAGGGTCCCGAGGGCCCACCGGGTGGGGCCACCTATCCCGGGGGGCCACATGGGCTGTAGGGGGTGCGCCTTGGCCTGCATGGGCCAAGGGCACCAGCCCCAAAAGCCCATGCGCCTAGGGTTCCACAAAAGGGAAGAGTCCCAATGGTGGAAGGCACCTCTAGGTGCCTTGGGGGGGAGGGAAACCTCCCCTTGGCCGCCGCACCTAGGAGATTGGATCTCCTAGGCTGGCGCACCACCCCCCCTTGGCCCTCCTATGTATAGTGGGGGAGAGGAGGGACTTGATAGACCAGCCCCTGGCGCCTCCCTCTCTCCCCGTTACGTCTCTCTCTCGTAGTATAGGCGAAGCCCTGCTACTGTGACGCCCTGCATCCACCACCACGCCGTCGTGCTGCTGGATCTTCATCAACCTCTCCTTCCCCCTTGCTAGATCAAGAAAGGAGGAGACGTCATCTGTTCCGTACATGTGTTGAACGTGGAGGTACCGTCCGTTCGGTGCTAGGATCTCCGGTGATTTGAATCACGTCGTGTTCGACTACATCAACCCCGTTCTTCGAACGCTTCCGCTCGCGATCTACAAAGGTATGTAGATGCATCTAATCACTCGTTGCTAGATGAACTCCTAGATGGATCTTGGTGAAACCATAGGAAAGTTTTTGTTTTCTGCAATGTTCCCCAACACTATTATCATAATCACACTTGATATCTTTGGAACAGGGACGCTCAGCTCTATTTTAGTGGAACTGCACAAAATGATCGGAATGTTGCATGCTCCAGACAGCTACTTTTTTTCCCAACATGCCTTGTTGATTTAGACAAAGCTGGGGGGACGTTGCTGCCAATGAAAGCATGGATCAATTTTAATTTAACACCTTCTCACAACTTTGTCCTCAGTTTTGATGTAATTATTAGCTCTGATCTGCTAATAATTGACATGCATTAGCAAGGAAGTTAGTTTTTTATTGTTTCCGAAAGAGCATCGATGGCAAGACACGCGAAACAAAAGCTAAAAGCTCACACCATTGTACAATTTCATGTCGCTGGAAAATTATTTGTATAGTACGTAAATTATGTAAACAAATAATGGAAGCTTAATAGCATTGCCAGAAGCCTCTTTATCATCCGGGTCCATGTGCCATGCACAAAATTACACTCCTTCGTTCCTAAATATTTGTCTTTTTACAAATTTCAAACGGGCATATTTTAGAGTGTAGATTCACTCATTTTGCTTCATATGTGTACTCCCTCCGTTCCTAAATATTCTATTCGTCTTAACAGAGATTTCAACAAGTGACTACATACAGAGCAAAATGAGTGAATCTACACTCTAAAATATGTCTATATACATCCGTATGTGCCAGTCCATTTGGAATCTCTAAAAAGAAAAATATTTGAGTAGTCACTCGTTGAAATCTCTAGAAAGACAAATACTCCGGAGTATATTTAAGAACCGAGGGGGTAGTGCACAACCGCATGGGAGACTCAGCCCGGTCGTTGCGCCGCATTAATCGTGAGTAATGAGCAGTCAAATCATAAGCCCCACCTTTCCCACTGTAAGTTGCTCTAAAGAAGCAACCATCGATACGCTCTTCTTCGAATCCGCTCATACTACTTCGTCCGTCACGGTTTATACAGCGCGCTTCGGAAAAAATGAAAAAAGATCTGTGGGACCAAGGCAACTAGCGATCGGCCTGAAAAATAGCATTGGTAGTTATAGCACGGCGTCTATTACTAGAGGGAATAATGCGTACACACATGCATGTAGTGCTTCCACCCCGGGTACACACATGCATGCACTCCGTAGTAGTATAGTACATGGAGAGAAAATTGTGGACCTGATTGTGGTTACCACGCCCTAATTAATTGAGCATTATACCAAACGCGTCTAAAGTCTCTCTGGTGGTGGAAATGCATTGAGAGAAATGCATCATAATGAAGTGCGCCCTGTAAACTGTGACGGAGGGTGGAGTAGTATGAAGGTGCAAAACCAAGTACGCGTACTACTGCGCATGGCTCTTCGCCCCTTAGTGAAGTCGAACAATGATGGTACTCTGCATGTTGGGTACTACAGTGTATGCCTCTGACAATCTGACACCGAATGGACTGATGCATGTCCACCGAGGGTAGGTTGCATTAGTCAAAAGGCGTAAGCAAGCTTCACCTTGTCCTGCAAGCTTCTCCTCGTTCTGCGAGTTGACGGGACACACCAAATAGTAGTGCTAGTCCATACTCCGTCCTTTCCGGTTAATATGGCTTAATCTTTTTTGCAGGTAAATGAGAGAGCTTTATTCATATATAAGCATTCTTAGGACGATCAGCCAAGACACTGGTCACTAGGAAGCGAGCTACCCCACAAAAAAGAAGTAGGAAGCGAGGTGTTTCATCAAGCCAGCTCTCGGCCACATTCAAAGTGCAGCAAGCACGGTTCGCACAAAGATGCGCCGCAAGGTTTGCTAACATGTTTACATGCTGAATAACAAAAAAAGAGGAAATATTACTGAGCACTACTATTTGTAACAGGATTAAGCGAGAATTGTGGCGAGTGTTCCATGCAATCAACTTCCATTATCACATGCGAGAACCCTCGAAGAGAACCAAATGTGTTGAAGATTGCTTTATCACATTCTAAAATTATAATAAGAGTGCAGACGCTCCTCCATCCGGTTCCTAGTACTAGTATATTACGTACCTTTATGGACTTTGCGCTTGGCTGTTTGGGAAGTGGAACAATAATAGCACTAGTAGTATAGTGTATGCTTTTGGCAATCTGACACCGAATTAATTGTTGCACGTCCACCGCCTGAGCGAGGGAGAGCTTGCATTAGTCAAAAGTTTCTCCTTGTCCTGCAAGCCACCGCGCGCAAGCTTCTCCCGCCCTGCAACCTTCTCCTCGTTCGGCAAGTTGACGGGACACAACAAAGTAATGCTAGTCCATGCTGCCTCCTCTCCGGTTAATATGGCTTAATTTCAAACGAGATAAATACACTGTCTGTCACTGTATATTTGTAAAAATACGGTCAGTGGACTTCATAATACGCTCATTGCGCTCAATATATATATATTTTCCGGTGTTCATACGGTCACTAGCTCACCCTGACTGAGTATGTGTGTGCATGCATGTGTAGGTTGAGCACATGAGCGTGACCGTGTGTGTTCCGTCGTGTGCTCGGACATGCATGCATTAGGGCGTCGCGCGCGTTTTTGCGTCCATGTGTACGTGTGACTGTTGCATACACGTAGGGGGAGTACGTGTAGGGGCCACTAAGATGCAGTCAAATAACACAGTAAGTTAGTCAGAAGAAGCAACCATCATTTCACTCTTGAATGACACGTACGCAATATAAAATGGTTGATATGGAGAGAAAAAGAAAACCACTATATATACACTAGCAGGAGCCTAAGCTACAAGCCTGCTTGCTTAGGTTGCTCTCTTCGCAAGCATAGAACGACGGGCCTAATCCCGCAGCTGGGGGAAGGGAACAATGTTCTGCGTAGACGCGGTCGACATCGGTGAGGGAGAAAACCCATAGTCGGTGCATCCCAATCGGGGGTCACCGCGGTAACGGCCGATGTCGCGTCCCAACCGCCCTTCTAGCTACAGCCCGACGTCCCAGGTAGTCCATCTTCCTTTTGGAGCCGGCTTGCTCCACTCCCATAGCTCCATATCCATGTCGATCTTTCTCTACTTCTATCGGCTTCTATTTGTGATGACTTTATGTCTCATGAACTAGTGCCAGTACTATTATTCTAATCACACTTCTTCATTATCTTTGCCATCAGGGATGCTCAGGTCGATTTTAGTGGAACTACATAAAAGCATCGTATGATCCGAGGGTGCCAGCCGTCTTTCCTTCCCGACATGGAAAGTGCTATGGAACAAGAGGTACCAGAAGGTGGAGAACCAAAGAGTGTTGCTTCTATTGTTGCTGAGATTCTCACTAAAGAATCTCCCTCTAGCACATTCCTTCGACAGGTTCTACCTGGCCAGGAAATTAAATCATGTTTAGGGTTTAGGGTTTAAGTCGTAGTGACCCCATCAGTAGTTTTTCTATCGTACACGCTCTCACAACTTTTTTCTTTAGTTGTGAAGTAAATATTGGCTATGATCTGTGAATCATTGAGATGCATCAGCATGCGTGTTAGTTTTCCTTTGTATTTGATGGAATGTTGTAATGGGGCAACCTTGGAATAGGAATGAAAATGGAGTGGAAAAATTTCCGTTTTTCCGGAGAAAAAATGGAAACGGAGAGAAACCAACGTTTCGTTTTGTTGGATCACGCCATTGAGCAAAACCAACGTTTAAATCACGTCTGTCGTGTTCGTGTCTCACCCTCCTCCACGGCTCGACCCCACATGGTCGCTCGGCATGACACTCACCGCAAACCGAGTAGTATACCATAACTTTCCCGCCTGCTTGTCGATGGATCACACCATGGAGTACTAGCACTACTGGAAGAGATTGACGAGTTGGGGGAGGACAGCTAGCTGTAGCACGGACTCCCAAGAACTTACTACTAGAAGAGATCACGCATGTTGTAGCCGGCTATTGCGACATTTGAACACGGAGCAGCCGCGTGCACCCTGAAGCGACGTGGGCGACGCTCTCTCGGCCGGCGCGCCGCAATCAATGCCGGCGCCAGTGAGAGGTCGCGTCTGCTCTGGCCGGGCATGAATGCGCCACTGACCATTTCGGGCGAGAAGCACGCGCAGGTGATGAAGAGGGTTCGGGTTGGTCAGGACCGGCCGTGGCAGCGGTCCGGACATGCGCAAACAAGAGATGTTGTACGTTAATATTGTTGCGTATATAATTAACAGCGTAAATAATGTGCACTACAAAAAAGACACATCTGTGACATTTTGGGCCGAACGAAAAAAAATTATGTCATACATATGACACTTCTATGACGATAACTATGACAAACCCCGGTATCATCATAGATGTGGTGGGCTCCTACTTCTATGACAAAAAATCATGAAAGAAAATGGGCTTTTTGTCCTGGGTGGGCCGGAGACGCAGCTGCATGACATTCTTTGGGCCGTCCATGACGGAAAAAACCGTGGTAGAAGCGAGGGGGAGGAAAATTTTAGGGAGTTCCCAGTTACGGTGGGAGGTCGGGGGCCGAGCGATGCGCGTTTCTCTCGTACACGTACGCGCGTGTGTGCGAGGCGTTCGCTCTAACTAAACCCGAGCGAGGCGTTGGGCTCTAACTGAACCCGAGCGATTGCACTACAGGCTACCCGTTACTGAACCCGAGCGATCGATCGATGGCTATTAACTGAACCCGATCAGGCGATTCCTTCGCTACTGCTGCTAACTGAAGCCGATCGATGGGATGAACAGTGAGTGTTGCGGCGGGGTTTGGATGAACAGTGAGCGGTGGCGTTGCCTCTGGATGAACAAGACCCCGTGGTGTGGTGGAGGGCTGGATGAACAGTAGACGGTGGAGGGGTGCCCGTGCAGGGGTGGATGAACAGGACCCCGTGGTGTGGAGGGCTAGATGAACAGTAGACGGTGGAGGGGTGGTTGAACAGGACCCCGTGGTGTGGAGGGCTAGATGAACAGTAGACGGTGGAGGGGTGCCCGTGGAGGGGTGGTTGAACAGGACCCCTGGTGTGGAGGGGTGGATGAACAGTAGACGGTGGAGGGGTGGTTGAACAGTAGCCGGTGGAGTAGCGCGCGGTGGAGGCTAGATGAACAGGAGCCCGTGGATGAACAGTCGCAGGTGGAGGCTGGAGGAGGTCGATGGTGGATGAACAGTAGCTCGTGGCGGCTGGAGGGGTCGACGGTGGAGATGAACAGTATCCTGTGGAGTCCCGTTTTGCGGTACGCCACACCCCTCCCGATGAACAGGACCCCTGTTTCGACCGTAGCGCTCCAACACAAGTTCGTTTCGTCCGTTTTGCGGTACGCCACACCCCTCCCGATCAACAGGACCCCCGTTTCGACCGTGGGAGGTCCGTTTCCTCCATTTTGCGGTACGCCAGACCCCTCCCGATGAACAAGATCCCGTTTCGAATGTGGCCGGTCGAACACAAGGCCGTTTCCTCCGTTCTGCGGTACGCCGGGCCTCGTTTCCATCGCCTGTTCCGTCCAAGCCCTCCCGATGAACACGAGGCATTCCGTTGCCTCCCCATGAACACGACGCATTACGTTGCCTCGCCATGAACATGCAATGACGCTGTTTTTCGGTTCCGACCCAGCCATGTACACGAGCCCTGGCCGTACGTATGCGCGAGTAGGCGTTCGAGACCCCGCACGTATGTACACATACGTGGCCATATTTTCTTTCTTGCACCCTGGCCGCTGTACGTACGTGTAAATGCTACGTGCGCGCCTCTACTATGACACGTGCGCGCCTCTACTACGACACGTGCGCGCCTCTACATCGACCAGTATGTACGTACACGTTCGCGACCAGAATGACAACGCTACCTACGCTTCGACTAGGTGGGTCCCGACTGTCAGGCACTTCCTTGCCTACGAAGATGTAGCTGGTGGGTCCAAGCAGTCATGGGGCAAATCATTTTTTTGCCCGGACACACTTCCTTGCATGCGAAGATGTAGCTGGTGGGTCCCAGCAGTCAGGGGGAAACGTTTTTTTCACGAAATACGGTGGCCCGTCCGGTGGGTCCCGCTGTCAGGTGGATGAATAATTATTTTGCACGTAATAAGGAGGCACTTCCTTGCCGCGCTCGTGGACCCAGCTGTCAGCCTCTCCACATACAATCCACATCCGATGGAAGCCATTCCTTGACCACGTTGACCACGCCGCGCCGAGAGCACCAGGGCGGTGGATGACGGCGAGGCCTAGGAAGGGGACGACGCGGAGCCGGGGAAGACACGGCAGTGGATGCCCACGCGTAGAGGAGTATGAGGGTTCACCGGTTCGCTGTGGTGTGAGGCTGTCGTCGGAGCAGAATAACAGGGGGTGTGGGTGAGTAGAGGGATGGCCTGGCCAACGATGGGAGTAGCAGGGGGCGGTGAGGCCTTCGCCACATCGCAGCTGGCCACGGGAGGCAGGAGCACTAGGCACGACCGGCGCTGGTTTGGGCGGCTGGAGCAAGAAGACCAGAGGTTGAAGAAGCACTACGGCCGTTGGATGGACATCGTATGGTCACTGGAGCCAGAATCATGCATATTGACTAAGATGACAAAGCCCTCCGTCCCCGTCAACTTAGTAGGCCCACAAATCAGCCTGCCACTATACTGGGTCCCAGCTAACAGGGGGAGTATTCATTTTTTTGTGCGTAATAAGCAGGCACTTCCTTGCGTGTGAAGATATAGCTGGTGTGTCCGAGCTGTCAGCGGCGGTAACATTTTTTTCGTGAAATACAGAGGCCCTTTCGGTGGGTCCCTGATGTTAGGTGGAGGAATCATTATTTTGCACGTAATAAGGAGGAATTTCCTTGCGTGCGGCCGTGGACCCAGCTGTCGGCCTCTCCACGAAAAGTCCACTTCAGATGCATGTCGGTCGTTGACCATGTTGACCAGGCCACGCCGAGAGCATCAGGGCGGTGGACGACGGCGAGGCCTAGGAAGGGAACGACACGGAGGCAGGGAAGACTTGGTAGTTGTTTCCCACACGGAGGGGAGTACGACTGTACGAGGGTTTACTGGTTCATCTGCCGTCACCGGAGAATAACAACAGGTGTGGGTGAGTAGAGGGATGGCTAGGCCAGCGATGGGAGTACGGTGGGGCGGTGAGGCCTGCGCGGCAGCAGAGCCGGCCGCGGGGAGGAGGGAGCAGGCAGTCCCGTCGGCGCCTGTTTGAGCGGCTGGAGCAGGAAGAGCAGAGATTGAAGAAGCACGATGGCCGTTGGATGGCCATCCAACAGTCAGTGCTTGTGCATCAACCTTTTTTAGGAAAGCCTCAAATCTATGGAAAACAGCATACAGCCCATCTGCCATTATTTCTAATCATTTACAGCCCATTTGCTAATTATTAATGGTTTTTGGAGACCACATTCTTCTTGTTAGCATTACAGCCCATATTGTGGCCACGGTTAAAAAATTATACGAAATTTTGCATATTTCGGTGCGGTCCGAACTGTTTTGAAAGTGATTTTAAAAATAAATGTATATCAATATAAAATCCAACAAATTCTCCACGCATAAAAATTAATGTAATTACAAATCTCGAACTGAAGAAAAGATATTTGAAACTAATTGTCGGTTTGATGTGTTTTAAAAATGTATAACCCATTTCTCATTACTGATGGGCCATTTTCTCAGCCAGCCGAATGAAAGCTCTCCTCGTCTTGAAAGATTTGCACCCCAACAGGCCTGACAAAGCGAGTTACTTGGCAAATCACAAAAAAACTGGGTTGTGGCCATGGACCCAGCTGTCAGCCTCTCTACGTACAGTACTGTTCCGATGGAATGTCATTGACCACGTTGACCACGCCGCGCCGAGAGCACCAAGGCGGTGGACGACGGCGAGGCCTAGGAAGGGGACGACGCGGAGCCGTGGAAGACACGGCAGTGGATGCCCACGCGGAGAGGAGTACGAGGGTTCACTGGTTCGGCTGCGGTGTGAGGCTGCCGTCGCCGCAGGGCCTGTCTAGCGGTGGGAGTAGCAGGGGGCGATGAGGCCTCATCAGCAGCACAGCCGGCCACTGGAGGCAGGAGCAGGCGGTCTCCCAGGCGCTGGTTTGGGTGGCTGGTGCAAGAAGAGCAGCGATTGAAGAAGCAGCAGGACCGTTCGATTCAAATCCAACGGTTACTGCTGCTAGAATCGTTTGTTGACTAAGTTGACAAGCCCTGCATACGCGTCAACTTAGTAGGCCCATAGGTCAGCCTCCCGACCGGTGCACCCCAGATGTCAGTGGGAGGAATCATTTTTTCGCGTAATAAGGAGGCAGTTGATTGCGTGCGGCTAGGCCAGCGGAGGGAGTAGGGTGGGCCGGGGAAGCCTGCGCGGCATCACAACGGGCCACAAGAGGAGGGAGCAGGCAGTCCCACCGGCGCTAGTTTAGGCGGCTGGAGTAGGAAGATCAGAGATTGAAGAAGCACGTCGGCCGTTGGATGGACATCCAAAACTAACTGCTGCTAGAATCGTGTGTTCACTAACAAAGCCTTGCGTAAACAAGTCAGCCTCGAAATCTGTGGCGTGTACAGCCCATTTGCTATTATTTCTATAACTTTTACTCATTTTCTAATTCATATGGAATTTATTGCAGCCCGTTTTCCACTTTTAGAATTGCTGACCATTTTCTGGTCAGTACCAGGGTCAAAAATTAACTAAATATGTGGGACATTTTGAAAATTCGCAAATTTTTGCTGGGGAACGAAATATTCTTAATCCAAAAATTATTAGCCATACTAAAACAAATTTAAAAATAAATTAGTATTATGTCATGTTAAATCCAATGAAATACGTATAACATATCAGTGAAGAACAAAAACAAAAAAAGAAACTTATATCCCATTTGCTATAATTTTTTTGGAATTTTCAACCCCTTTTGATATTACTTTTAACAGACATTGACCATACTCTTAAGCCAGGCCGGAATGCATCCCTCCTCGTCTTGAAAGATTTGCAGCCCAGTAATTCGGAGAAAACAAATAGGCCTAGCTTGGGTATTCTTCAAAAAGAAATACTGGGCTACCTATTTTCCCAAAGAACTGGTGCATGAGCATTTAGCTTTATTTATTTATTTACTTATTTATGTTTAGGGGACCATGAGCATGTACCTTGGCCAGATTCATGTGAGAGCCTCCCTTCTCTATTGGGCCTTCATCAGCGGGTTGCATGTTATCAACAAGTGGAAAATGTGTTCCGAGTTTCAAAAAAAATGGGTTCCGTATGATAAATAGTATGTGCTACATACGGTACGGGGCACTAAAGGATCGAACCGTGCAACGACTTCCAAAACATTGTGTTTTTCATTCTAACAACACATTTATTCAACTAACAAACGAAATATACTACTGATTGTACATTGAAAACAGCAGCAGCAACCAGGGCTGGAGGTACAACAGAAGCAGCAAGCAGGCCAGAAGAGTGAAGACACAACTCTCTCTTCCAAACCAAACATCATCCATCATTACAAAAGGGCTACCAATAAAGAACAAGTGTATGCATCAAACTAAATAAAGATCCTACTACACCAAGTGTACGCATCTAACTAACTGGCTCAGTTAGACGTTACTATTTATTAAGCTGTGGAGATTGGCTGACGGCTTGAACCAGATGGGTGCCTGACGGGGGAAACTCCAGCCAGCAGGTCGAAGTCTGATACTTGTGACCCTCTCTCCTACTTTGGGCTACAGAGCGTGGCGGCACTTATCAGGGTATGGTGCATGCAGAGACGCATGGTATGTTGTGTACACATAGTTTTTCCTGATGAACGAAACCACGCTGCCATCATGATCCTTGCCATCGGTTATCTCCTGGTTAATCGGATAATTTAGTCCGACAAACAGAGAGCGTGTACCAAGGCTACTTACCAGCCTCCGGTCAAAAATTCCTGAAGGCCCAGATAAGCTGGGATCCTGCTCTAAGACCTTGCAGTGACTGTGATTGTATTCCGCGAAACAACACGTCCGGTACGTGCGAACGATCATCAATCTTTCGCCGTCGTCTGATCAAGCCAGGAACCACCTGCAACTTCCATGCCGCTTTTCTTTGAAAGGTTCTGGGATTAGGAAGGGTAGGGACACCAGGCGGCCTACAACATCATATCAAGTTGGAGTCAAATAAAAAAGGGCTCTTTGTTTAGTCAATCTTAAGAACAGCATGTTATGAGCATGAATATTTTTTTAGCAAATGTTGATAGTAATATAAGCAAACCATCATGATATCATAGTAAAGTAACATACTGCTGTCATAGCCGTTTGTAGCGATGACTGGAGTAGGCCAGCAATACGTCCAGCCATAGAAGGAGTCGACAGCGTAAATGAAGCCCTTGTGTTCTATGGCATCAGAGAACCATGGAGGATGTATGATCCTGCGATGGACAGGCAGATTTATCCACTTACCGCAGTGACCTGTCAGATAGGCGAGACTACGGTTGAAGAACGCAATTAGCCTGAAGTCTTTATAATTCACAAATCTTGTGGGCACTTGGCAGATTACAACCATGAGCAAACCAAACTTGGTATCATGTTGGCTACTGTAAGATTCCGAGTATTCTGGGCCGCGGTGCCAAAGCGGTGTAGTGTTAATCAAAGGAAGAAGGATCAATCGTCGGGTGTAGACCTCCACGAGCATCCAGCTGCCGCGACCGTCGACGAGCACCATCCAAGACGTGTTCATGCCGACCCAATACACACCGTTAATGTAGTTGAGGCTGACGGGGATCGGATCGCAGTCAAGGGGGTTGATGCTCGCCACCCTACGATCGTTATGCTGCGTGACACGCCATTTATGAAGATCAAGCGGCATCAGCAAGCAAGGAGCTGGCTTAAAAAGCTCCGGCCTGAGGGCTTTCAGTAAACGGTACAGCCCCGACGAGCACGCGGCGAGCGGCATGGTACTGAGATTGTCCACACACGAAACAATGAGCTTGATTACCTCTGTGGGGAGCGAATTCCAGCCACTCTTTCGGTGGATGCTGCTCGGTTCTACCATTGTTAGTGCTTGGGTTTTGGACGAGGCGGGAGGCGCCTTAGCGAGGATGGAAGATTGGACGAGATTATGTGCGGACAAAGATGGAGAAGCGAATATGTGCTGCGGGAAGTGGACGGGTGATGATGACTACAACGTGCCGCTTGACTTACGAGACACATACCAGCAGCGTAGGGTCATGTCGATGCCAGACAACTTGCTTGAGTGATCACAGTACTGGTACTCCCTACAATGCTATGCCCTAACTTGCTTGAGTAGAGTAGTAGAGTAGGACTCTGCTCTACTACTAGCACCGGAGGAGTAGTATATTCTAATCTAAAATAGTTACAAACTTCAATGCCCGAGCGTGGAACGACTACGAACCGTGCTCAAAGACCGTGTCTACGTGGTGTTTGGCAACAACCTCAACGCCAACGGTGCAGCTCCCGTTGCACCGTATGTGTTTATGTCCTTCCTATTCGAAATCGTGGTAAAATTCATGTTTCTACTCTGTATCCTACTACTATGCTAGTCCACATGATTAGTTGCAAATGACGACTTCTTCCTTGACCTCGGCAACCTCATCCTCGACGACATGGGCGACAACGTCAACGCCGGCAACCAGTGAGATACATGGTGTAGGAAGCGGTTTGGGAATTTGCATGCCTTTCCAACCAGTGAGATACTCCGTACAAAGTACGACAGAGAAATAACCACAGAGAAGGAAGCTAAAAGTAAACAATCAAACGAGCATTTTGCTTTTGTTTTGCATTGAATCGTTTCACAAGCTTGACTAGTGATGTTTTTCTACTTTTACAAAAACCTCATCGTAATGTTAAAACGTGCATTTGCACATACATAAGTAATAGTAGTACTCCCTCCATCTAGATGTATAAGTCTTCCCTCCTTCTTGGTCACGGTGCACAACCAAAGATGACTTATTGACCTGGACAGAGGGACTAGCATAGTCTGCAAGCATATATCGAGAGAGACGTGTAGTGCGATAGTGGAAAAAAATTACTCGTATATGAGACCAGATCTCACGGTTAGTAGGTGAGACCCGTCCTGATGGATGACACGTGGCTTTTAAGTGGGGGTGGGGGATGCTTTGTGATTTGTGAATGCCACGTGTCATCCATCAGGATGGGTCTTGCGTGAGACCTGGTCTCATAGAATTCTTTTCCTGCGATAGTATATAGTAAAGTTTGTGCTATATGCACATACTTGCAAAATGCGTACGAATACACAAGGTTTCCAAACTTTCCCTTTTACATACTTAATTAAGGATGCTAAAAATTCCTGAACGTTCGGGATTTATCATTTGCGTCCCAAAACTAATGAGATCGCCTTACGAAACAAAAATTATACTCCTCCTAAAAGCCACGGCGCTCGCAGGAGCGCTTGCGACGCGCCACGAGTGCCCTGGTGCACGGCCGTTTCCCAGCGCACCGACACAACGCCTCTTCCTCAGCCTCGCAACTCGCGTGGTGCTGATTGGCGGCTTGCCGGCGGGCGAGCGCGATCTCACCGGTGTGGTGATCCGGCGCCAACAGGTACTCCTCCTCGCTGGAAGCGTGCACCCGGTCCACGTACCGCCAAGCGTAGATGAGGCGCTTGGGCATGACTACACTCGGGGCGTCGGCACGGGCGTCCTTCGCCACCCTCACGACCCTCGCACGAGCCTTCTGCCAAAGAGCCAATTGCCTGACTCTCTCGGATGCGACATAGGCCTCCCAGGTAGCTTGTTTCGTAGTGCGCATCTCTTCCTCGGCCTTCTTCTCCGCCTCTATTTTGGCGCGCTCTGCTGGAGGCAAAGCCTCCCACAAGGCGACATCCATTTCTTTCCAAAGCTCCTCAAGGCTGGGGGGCTCGGCGGGCGGCGCAGCGTTCTCCTCGTACCGGGGAGCCGACGCGTCCTCCGGCGCGCGTGCTGGCGAGATTGGAACGCCGACGCGTCCACCTCGACGCGTCGCGGCGAGGAGCAGAACGCCGACGCGTCCTCCTCAACTAGTGGCGGCGAGGAATGGAACGGCGACGCGTCGCGTAGCGGCGAGGAGCGGAACACCGACGCGTCCTCCTCGACTAGTGGCGGCGAGGAACGGAATGGCGACGCGTGACCGTCTGCGTGGTGCAGCGAGGGGCTCCTAGGGCTTGGGAGGGGCGATGCCATCGTAGTCGACGTGAGAGGGAGGGGGAGGAGATAGCGATGAACGTGAACGTGAGGGGGAGGAGATAGCGATGTCGTGGGAGGCGCAGTATTTATAGCGAGCTATGGCACACCTACGTAAGATATGGACTGAGCAACACTGACTTAACTGCCGGTCTAGTTGCGTCACTGACATGTGGGCCAGACCCCTCTTGGGCCCATATGTTAGTGACTGAATGCACCTGCAGTTAAGTAACAGCTACGTGGGCATATTTGTTGGAGTAAATTACAGGGGAGCGAAGGGGTGGAAATATTGCTGGTCACAACGGATTGGACGAGTGTGGGGGGAGGAGAGTCATGCATGCAGATTTTTTCACACAGGGTGGAGTGGTGGAACCGCCGGAGGGAGAAGGAGAGTTTGGCAGGCATATTGTTTCACACATGGAGAGGAAAAAATTTGGAGACGAACGGGCTTCCTGCAGGTATGGGGAACGATGCATAATAAGTCATCTTGCATGCCGGGCTAGGTATAGTCTCAAGTCATTGAAAACAAACACGCCCCACACATGTTCATATTTCAAGGTGCACTAAATTATTGCATGCGATGATTAAGGCTGGCCATAATGGTGGTATCTTAGCTGGTATCATGCACACGGGAATAGCAAACATGCTGATGTGGCAAAGAATTAAAGAAGAGAGGGGGGTTAGAGTAACTAGAGTTCATGCATGCATTGGTAAACACATTTTTTGTGGAGAACGACAGCACTAGTTGAGTACTTTTGCAGACTTCAAAAACTATTCCACAATGTGTCAACATTCACAATGTCAAATCAATATTTTTACACTCATTATAAAACATAGTTCTTATACTAGTACTAGTTGAGTACTCATTATAATCAGTACTCCCTCCGTCTAGGTGAGCAAATCATCTTAGATTGTGCACTGTGACCAAGGAGGAGGTGAAAATGAGAGATCTTAATGTTTATAATCAGTACTCCCTCCGTCTAGGTGAGCAAGTCATCTTAGATTATGCACTGTGACCAAGGAGGAGGGGAAAACGAGAGATCTTAATGTTTATTTGCTAATTAATAGCATTGCATGCAATGAACTAACCACTGCATGTCGTGTTTGGTAGTCTCAAGTCATTAAAAGCATGCACACCCACATCTCCTATTGGTTTTTTTGCGAGAAACACATCTCCTATTGGTTGATATGTCAAGAAACAAGAAACGAGGTAGAAGTTAATGCACCGCGCCTAAGACTAGCCACAATGCATAGTAACATACACTAGTAACATACACATATCCCTAGACTATGTTACTACCTTCATAGTGGGTAGTAACTTAAGTGTGGTAACATGCAAAGATTCATTTATTAGGTTATAGACTCATATTGCATTGGGACATGTGATGTTACAGTAACTAGCTAAGTTACTACAATTATCTCTCTCTTCATTAACTCATTGCGACATAAGCAAATCTGCTGAGTTGGACTTGATGTTACCGCTGAAGTTACTCCCATGTGGCTAGTCTAAGTGTTTTGGGAGTATTGTAGATATTGATATTTTTAGTATAAATTTGGTCGTGGGATTTCATTGATGCCTGTCAAAGCGTTGACAGGTCTGCTATGCGTGACCTGAAGATGAAAGCGTTGAGCATCTCGAAGTTGATCAACAATCTTCAATTGTCAAAGATTAGCCGTTCGGCCAATAAGGTGGCACACTTAATCGCTAAGTATAGCTTTGACAATAGATTAGATGGTATTCTTGTAAATAACGTACTGCCCTATGTCGTGAATATTGTATCGAATGAGTGTATTGGTGTGGCTGGTTAATTAATATAAGGTGGTGTTCAAAAAAAGTATAAATTTGGTCAAACACTTTGCAAACGGTTGACGGGAGTAAAAAGGACCAGAGGGAGTATCATGCATGCGGAGTAGGAAAAAAATTGCTTGTCTAAAAAAGGCAAAAAATTTGCTCATTTATAGCCGGTCGAAGTCTCAAAGGGCAGGACCGCGCGAGGGAGGCGAAGGTCGTGGGAGGCGCGATGTTTGACGGAATTAAGTGAAGTTACATCCACGCGCCGACATGGCGTGCGAACAGGCAGAAGCTATACCGTCAGGCCTACGATATGGGTCTAGTAGACATGACATCTAGTGGGTCCCGCATAGTTCTCGAGAACTCTTTGGGGGATTGCAGCCGTTTATCCACCGGGCAAGCCAGCAACCCCACGCCATTCGCACGCCCTACTCGTCCCCGTCTTCTACCTTACAACAGTTTGCTCCCAGTCGTCCCGTCCTTTCACATTAGTTCGCTCCCAGTTTTTTTGCGGGGTACAATAGTTCAACTTCTCCTAAACCTCCTCCAAAATCCATGGCCTCCCAAATCTCCATGGTCGCCACTGAGTACCAGGTTAGAGCCATCACCGGCGATCAGTTCATCGTCATCTACACACGTGGATCCGAGATGGTGAAAGCATGGCTTGCTCATTTCCTACGCATATTCAACAGTTCAACAGATGAGTGGGTCGCTGGGCTAGATGTTGAGTACACCACAGTCCTGGGACGAGAGAAGGATCTAACGGACGAAGAGAGGAAGAAGCCCGCCGTGATCCAGGTTTGCGTACATAACGTTTGCTTGGTCTACCACATATGCCATGCCGACGTTGAGTGCCAGGATTTTAAGAACTTCCTCAAGGACAAAAGAGTGAAATTCGTTACTGTAGGCTTTAAGAACGACAGCGACGTCCTGCGTCGGATAGGTCTCGTTGTAGGCTAGCCCTTCGATCTCCAGAAGGAAAGCCTAGTGTCCTCCTCTCAACCTTCAATGATGACCCTGGCAGCAGCCATGATTGATCCTTCGTACGCTAAACTTAAGAAACCTCATCACGAGTTTCATCATGCATGGGAGTCAAAGACATTAGATGAAGATCACATCCTGTACGCAGCAATGGATGCCTACCTTTGTTTAAATATCTACAAGGGTTGGATGAAGAAGCAGAGCCCAGTGTCCGGTTCAAGCAAAGAAGCGTCGGCGAAGAGGAAGAGGAAGAGGGACGAGGACGAAGTCGAGGACGTGGACTCGAACTCCAAGTAGGTGGCAGTGTCGTCGCTCATGCTGGTTCTACTACAGTGTCAAGCGGACTAGTTGCTTATTAGTTTATTTTCAAGGGTGTGTTGTGCTGAGGCCCCAGCAGAACTATGCGGCTGTTTGGATTGTGACTATCTTTGCCATATGTTGCCACATGATTTTTGCCACATTTGTCACACTTGCCTTACTTGAGTTGCTCAAATTGTTAGCCATACTTTGGCTTGCCTAAGGGAATCTTGCCACACTTTTTGTGTCTATGACATGTGGGGTTCACTGCTCATTAAAAATTCCTTGTCTCAAGTGTGGCTAGAACCAAACACCTACCTAACTTTATCAAACTTGCCTAAGGTTAGGTGTGGCAAGGAACCAAACAGCCCCTATGTTTATGTTCTTTCTCGTTATTTGAACTCTTTAGTATGTACAGTAGTACTAGTACTATGTCTTACTACTGTTCTTCTTGCAGTTGGTACTACTGCTCGTATCTTCGTGTTCCTACTGTACTTAATACGTTCGTACTAGTAGTATAATTTGGGTCAGTCGATTTGTGAAAGAAGTACGACGGAGCGAAGGAAGAAGACGGCAGAAGAGGTGGAAGAAGCCCTTCTAGCCATCCATGTTGCATCAAACGGCTCACATGAGTCGACTGACCCAAATTGCTCCTTCAGATTGCAGGATCCACGTGGCATTCAAGGTCTCGAAGGTAGATTCCACGTCCGCACCCGGTTTGCGGGCTCGACGCGCGCGCGACCGGCTTCCGCCGCGACAGCCACCATGCGGGCCTCGTACGCGCGAGCGGAGACGATAATGACACGCTAGTTCCTCCTCGCAGGCGTGCTGGAGCATGCGCTCGTCCTCCTCTTCGTACGCTGCATGCATAGATGCGGCTCCACCAGCTACTCGCGTACTTGGCAGCGCAGCGGCATCGCGAGGAGGGACTGCAGACGACGTGAGCGGGCGAGCCTTCGGCTTCATGGCACAGGGATGGCGGCGACACGGCGGTGATGGGTGAGAAATTGTTGGCCGGAGTAGGCGGGCGCCGGCATGCGCAACGGCGGCGGCAGCCTATTGATGAGTGCGCGTGTGGGAGCTTACTTTAGTTTTATATATAAGGTTGGTCAAACTTAAAAGAAAACCGTACTAGTACACGTAAACATTAGACTTAGGCAGCGCTTTTATTAGTTACTAGCTTATGTTCTTGCCCATTGTGACCAGCCTTAGTACCACAGCCATGATACGGAATCCTGTGCAAGCGCGTGAACCGCGGCCGCGCGGTCGATCGAACGGTGCGTCACCGTGTCGCGCTCGAAGGACATCCACCGAACCTTTTTGTGTGTGTGAAAACAATCCTCGAATATTACTCAACTTTTTTTTCTTGTGAAAGTTCTTGACACTGCAATATTTCCATATATTTGAATTTACCTCTAGTTCGTGTTTATTTGGATTTGGACGTTTTAGGTGCGCCCTAGTTTTTTTAATACTGATTTTGTGTGTGTGACTGAGAGAGAACGTGTGTATGTGTCCATATGTGTGTTGTGGCGGAAGGGCAATGTGGAGACGGTGTGCGTGTGATACAGACACAGAGAGGTGTGAATGTGCAAATGATCGTGCATGAGTGAGACATAGACAGATGCCGATATGTTGTGTATACATGAGAGAACGGTCTTCTAGTTTTACTTGTGTGTGTGAGAGAGAGAGAGAGAGGGAGAGAGAGACAGAGAGAGGAGCATCCATAACACAACAACCATCTCTCTCGATTCGTCCGTCCCTCGCACGGTCGCATGCAACACATGCATCAATGCGCACATTTTGACACCCTCACCCGGCCCCTGCCCACCTTAAGGCCCGCACAATCTCTTCGTGAATACCCATTTCTCTCCTTAGGTTTGTTTTCTCTCAATATCTGACACACACACAGAGAGAGAGAGACACACGCAGCACAACACACACACACACACTCCCTCGAGCACACAATTCATCCCCATCCAACGTTATACAGCGACCACTCTCGCTTGTGCTTCTTTGCACCCCAACATGCACAACACCTCAATCTTCAAAGAGGGCAATGAGCAGATCGAAGACGGCGACCACACCGCGCTAGAGAATGCGGGGTCATTTGGAAGCAGGGTGATGTGACGACGGCTGACTGACTCCTCCCCCTACCTTCTCTCTCTCTTGCACAAAATTACCAATCCCTCTCTCCCCCGCACAAAATTGTCAATCCCTCAACCCAGGAGATCCTTCCCCTCTCATCCATGTTTTCCTGCTCTCTCATCAAACATGTTGTCTCTTCTCCTTCCACGTATACAGAATCCAGATGCACACGCATCTCATGTATATTACATGTATGCATCTTTCTCAGAGACCTAACTTCTTCCTCTCTCTTTCTCTATCTCTCTCTCTCTGTCTCGTTAGTTTTGTCTCCTACTCTCTCGTCCACATACATACAATCTTTCCCTCCCTATCTACTCCATCTTCAAAAGCTCTCTCTGCACGTTTCATTCACACATTGGGATATGTCAAAATGTTGCTTCTATAATGGCTGATGTAGAGTTATGGTTGTTCTTGTTGCATCCTACAAAGTAATAACTATGAAATGCATTAAGATTCTCATTTGACTGGGATTATGTGAGTTTGAGCATGTTGTGAAGTACTATAGACCTTGTATACATCTTGGGATTCGACAATGATTGTAACTATTGAATTGTATAGACCATTACATTCGAAGTCAATAGCCTAATATATTTATTTCACAATTTCAACAAATGATTAGTTCACTACAAACTAAGAAAACAAATGTGTACTCCCTCCGTTTTTATTTAAGTCCGCGTATTAGCATTGGTCAAAGTCAAGTTTTGTAAACTCTTAGAAAGCTTATAACAAAAAATATTAACATATACAATAACAAATAAATACCATTAGATTCATTACTGAATGTACTTTCACATCATACATATTTGTTATGTATATTTTTCTATAAACTTGGTCAAACTTTAGGAAGTTTGACTTCAGTAAAACCTAATATGCAGAGTTTACTACTACTACTCGCTAGTTGCTTAGCCGAATCACTCAACACGCAACACGGGGAGTCCAGTGTCACAAAATTTTGAGGTCGGTGGGAAAATCTCCCGCGACCCTGATTCGAGAAGTGGGAAGTTACCATCATAGCCTTCGGAACAGGCCTACGGATGACGCTTGGTAGGGGGCTGTTTTCGTAACTTCAGGTTCACCCTACCCAGCCAACCCCACCCCGGCACCCAGAGTAGTACACCTGAATACTCCCCAATTTCTATCCCCACCGCAAAATAGACTTCTCCGCGGCATCGCAGCCTTCGTGCTCCTCCCCTTTACATCGGCGCACTCGTCCACCGCAGCGCATCTGCCTAATCGACGACCTCGTACGCCGCACTGGAGCCGGTCCACCGTCATCGTCGTACACGGAGCCTCTTCCCCGGCATCGTCTTCCACGGTCTCGTATCTGCTTCCCGGAAGCCGACGCCAAGCGCAGAAGTACATCCGTCGTGGACAATGAACTGACTCCCGTTGCCAACCATGACTCACAGAGGCCGCCGCGACCATCGTTCTCCTCCTCGATTGGTAATGTGTGTATTGAATCACTTAGCAGTACATGTGCAGTTCCAATTTTGTTCATACCTACCCTTCAAATTTCTTGGGTGCTATTGTTCCCGTAAAAGTAATTGGTTATAGCCTCCATTGTCCAGCAGAATATCAACTTGTAATTGTGCGTCACTCCTATATCGCTCTATGCTTGGGTAGGTTTTTCATCTGCAACCAGTAGTGTGGCAAATGATGGAAAGGTTTTTAGAACTAGCAAAATGCCCATGCGTTGCACGCATCAAGATGCATTTGTATGAGTAGTTTATCTTGTTGGAGATGCTCTAACATGGCAGATGAGTGCTTTAATGTTGCCCACAAGATGCGCGAGTTTTACTAGTAGTATATTTTTCTTCCCATGTTGAGATTTTAAAACCACGAGTGCGAACATGCAGAGGAGCAATGAAGATCAAACACGGGATATTCGGTACATCTTCAAGGAGCATGGCAAGTTAAAGAGGAGCTGCATCGAACCTGTAAAACGAGCTTTGGTAAGTAACACCCTTTCAATTACTTCCGTGTAGCCTCGTGTTCTTCGATGTGTATATGTTGTAGTTTCTGTTTCTCTTAAGCGTGGTGTTCTTCGATGTGTAATAAGAAGAGTCTTAATCGTCCTAATGCTTTCGTTTTTAGCTTGATGTAGGAAGTGGGTGTTCTCACCTTGCAGTCTGTTTTTATTTATTTATTCCTTTTGAATTCACTTCTCCGAGTTCTGTTTATCTGGCTTCTACTAAATGGATCTAGGTTGCTCTAAGTATTAATCTAAAAAAGAAGTAACTTCATGTCAGGATGCAGTTCCTACGAGGAGGGAAGTATGGTCAACCTCGAGATCATGTTTCCAAAATTAGGCTAGATTACACACAAGGTGCCAGTTCCCTAATGATGTTGGATTAGACACAAGGTGCAAATTCCCAGATGATGCTGGATTACACACAAGCCAGGTGGAGTCGTCAGATGTTCGTGTCCTCGTGGCATTAGTAAAGGCTAAAAGAAAGCGTGCAACAGCCCTTGAGAATGTAGCTGAGTTCCTGAAGAAGCGAAAAGAGCAATCAGATGCTCTCTTCACCCAAGCCAAAGAAGAGATGGAAGAAGCCAGAAATAAGCTAGCAGAGGCAAAGCAGGCTAGGCGTCTCCTGCTATCTAAAACTGTTGTCAATACAAAATTTCCTTCATAATAGCTAGGTTCAAATGTTTATCCAGTCAGCATGCCTGTTGTGATGTCCGTGCATCTACTGATGTGGCACAAAATGTTTTTTTTCGGGTCATGTAATAACAGCAATTACTTTCCAAACAATAACAGACGAAGCATTGGACATGGTATAGTTCACGCGCAAGCCCGACATTCCAAGTTCAACTTCCACATCAAACTCATGTTCACAGATATCTGCACATTCATCGATAATGTCCACAACCATGATTCACTTCAAAGCCAAAAAAAATGTGAGGAGAGTTATAAATAAAGAAAATCCTCTACTAGTTCCTGCTACCAGTGCGAGCACAACAAGTCAAGACCATGCGCAAATTAATTATATTGTAGTCATTTTTTGTGTTCTAAAATGCCTGCCAGCTCGCGGAAGGACGTGTTGCCAGCACACGCGTGGATTCAATGAAGGCAGGCGGGGTAGTCTTAAGCTGGTTGCACGCGGCGAGGAGGCGTGCTCAGTCGGGCCTGCAGCGAGTGCAGGCCTCTTGGCCGCACCGGTTCAATGCCTGCGCTATGAGAGGTCCCGTCCGTGTCAGATCAATCACTCCCTCCAGTCCTTTTTTGTTTGGGTATAACAAAATCTCGTTTTCCATTCACATTTTAGTGGTAGGAGTTGTGCGTGTGTGTCTGTGAGAGAGAGAGAGAGGAGACGGTAGTCGGGGTTGTCTGATCGGTAAACAAATGAATAATGTCAGTCTGGGATGGAGACGAAAAGGAGACCGCAACAAATGTTGTGTCTATAGGAGAGATAGAGAGAGTAATTTTAGTGGTATGAGTCATACATAGAGACATATAGGGTGTGTGAGAGAATCCCATAGAGAGGAAGATAAAGTGAAAGACGAGTGGAGACTGTGTGTTTGGCGGTGAAAAAGAAAGCTTAGGTACCGAGTGATACCAGAGAACAGTAGAGATGTGAGAGATAATGAAAACCGTGTAATTTATAATGATAGGGAGAGTGTGATACTTCTCAAGGGAGACGTCGAGAGACCATGGTTGCGAGGATAGGAGCAACATGAAGTGAGCGTGCGGGTGAGCTGGAGAAAAGAGAGTGATAGCTACGTGAAGGAGCATGCATGCGAGAGAGATGGGCGTGAAAGGAGTGAACAAAAAAGGGATTCAAATATTTGAATTCGAGATGATGATACATGTAATCCATACTCGAACCAAAATTGATCTATCAAACATGCATACTCATATGAATTCACGCACATCTATGTTATTTAATATGTAGATATTACTGATCCATACATTTTAGTAGAACATAATTTGGTTAAATTTTTTCGAATTCAACCTTAAGATTTCGAGATCGTTGTATTTGTAGATCATATTATACATATAAAGGAGCAGAATTCTTTGTTGTGCTTTTGAAAGTATATATATAAAAAAATGATGTATATAGAATGTAATTCCAATTGAAAATGGATCCCGCCCGAAAAAAATAGAATACAAACGAGATTCGAATTGAGTTGGCATGGTAAACGTGCACTCTGCAAAATTTGAACGAAGCGGGATGGAAATCACTACTGCCTATCCCTGCCAAGCAAAGCCTATATGTTGGATTTCTATAGGTTTCGATAGGGGTAGGTTTGTAATTTCACCCAAACGTGACGTAACCGCCTCTCACCCGGATTCATACACGGTGGGCGCCAAAACACAGTGTGTCCTCGGCCAAAATCGACTCCCTCCCTGATTCATATTCATACACGGTGGGCGCCAAAAACAAACTCTCGTCGGCAAATATTCGGTGTATGCGAGATTACCGTCCTATCCTCGACCGACTAGTGTTGCTGTGATTTAGTAGAAATTTGAAACGGAGGCTAAGTTTGTAAATTTCCTCGCATTTGAGACAAGCGTGCCCTGAATACATGGTTCCCCCTTCCTCTCTACCTCCATTTTCCCTATTCATACTCCGTGGGCGCCAAAACACCCTCTCCACCCCACCCTCCTCCGTCCGCCGTCATCCGCCACCCCATCCACCGCCGTCCTCCTCCACCATGTCGGAGCTGATACCCCGATGCCACCGTCCATTACAAGAGATCGACACCTCTCATCCATGGCTTCGGACCAGGATCCTTGCATCCCGTCCTCTCGCTTCATCCCCGCCGTCGTCCACCTTGCCGGTGCCGCTCCTATGACCGTCTCGTCCATTGCGCCCCGCCGCCACCGTCTACCCTCCTAGATCTGCTTCCAGGCCGCCGACAGCCATCGCTACCGCAACACCGTCAAATTCTCAGCAGATGCCTACACGGAGCCGCACCAGAGGCGGTACTCTTTCATATCTGCTCAACTTATTTATCGCAGCAAGAAAATAGATTGCCACTGCTTTACTCTGATTTCTTGTCTTGGTTGCGAAGTTGCCTTTGTCCGGTTTGCACCTTCAGATCCGCCATGGCATGCTCAACACCATACTCACAATGCTTATGGTTTTCCCCTTTTATATTCCACACTAGTTAAAGCACAGTAGACTAAATTTCAAAATTGGGTCAGTCGATTTTTCAGAGCTCGCCGGAGTTCGCCGGTGCGATCGAAGGGGCTCGGGTGGTTGTGGGGCCTCGCCGAACGAAGAAAACTCGACGCGGGTGGGGGTTGGGGTGGGGGTGGGGGTGGGGGTGGGGGTGGCGGAGGAACACAGGCAGTGGGGGCCGGTGGTCCGGTCGGCGGCCCGTGTTGTGTTCTGTATCGGAAGAATCAGAGACGAGGAAGAAGAAGGGTTAGGGGACGTAGGATCTTCATCCAACCGCTTGAAATGGTCGAGAGACAGCTAGGAGTTGCATTCTTAATGCGCTCTAGTTCATCATGTGTGGGCACTGCGCAACCAACATTTTATTATCCAAAATCTGCTTGCTCTTCTTTACCATGTTAATCTTCCGTTCTTATTTAATATGTACTCTCTCTGTTCCTAAATACAAGTCTTTGTATACATTCCACCATGGACTACATATGGAGAAAAATGAGTGAATCTACACTCTAAAATGTACCTGGATACATCTGTATGTGATCCATAGTGGAAATCTCTACCAAGACTTACATTTTGGAACGGAGGGAGTATGATAGTAGTACAGTATGTTCCTTGTACTGAAGATGAGCAGGGACATTTGTAGTGTAGAAGTCTATACGATCGGTTGTCATGGACACTTTGAGCCTCTTTGATTCGTAGGATCTTGTAAACATAGGAATAGGATTTGTAGTGGCCTGCCCACTTGAATCCTATAAGAATAGCAAGGAAATGCGGGGAGCTATGTCACCTTTGAGAGTTACATTGATATTAACAGTACCACACCTTCACTTGAAGAGAGCTGGTATCCGAAGCCTTTCTAGCCGTACCGGCAATACTAGCACATATATTCCAGCAAGTTCCACTTTGTTGATTTTACTCTGATGCTTAAGGTTTTCCAGTTATATCTACACTATGATCTATGTAGCTGCTTTGTGTCGCACTAGCAGCAGTCCACTCTTGAAGCTAAACACTGCAATGACTTACAAAATTGGCACCAAGGCATTGAGTGCCATTCTGGATGCAATGAAACTCATACGCTCCCCACCTGTTTATTCTTGCTCAGAATATCATCCTAATGACTATTCTAACCTTGAGGAGTCAAAGGCAGATGGCATGTCCTGTTCACCCATCAAGGTGCCTGTTCTAATTTGGCAATGTTTTATTGATTGCGGGTATCTTGCATATGTTTTCTTGCATTTCTTCCACTTTGTTGCACCGCCATCTGCTTAGTTTAATCATCATATATGTCGAGATGCCATGCCCATCCATTATCAATACATATTCCATCTGTCATCATACCACGTTTTTTCACTCAAATGTTGTTCTTGTGCATCAGACATCAAAAAGGAAGAGGGTGATTGCCGAACCTGAAGGAGCACCAGCAAAGTCCTTGAAAAACGTGGTGGTGCCGGAGAAATCAGACAGCACCCCACTTATATTGGCTGTACAACTAGTGACACAAAACGTAGGACCGACTCCAGCAGACTGTACCCATACTTCACTGGACACACCACTAGCCCCACCACACAGGACCTGCACTCCAGCAAAAGGTATACCGATTTCATTTGCCATAGCACCAGCTGTACCATAGAAAAATCCCACTCCAGCAAAAAGTACAACAAGTCCACCGGCCGAAGACCTATCCCAACTACACAGACGGCCAATTCCTACAGATTGGAACCCCATCCATTTATTCCCAGTTTAAAAGACAATGCTTTCAATGTTGTTAGGGACTACGTGCATATATTCCCATCACGGGAAGATTATTGTGAAGACAAACACCATTTTCACATCTTCCTGTCCAACTTACGTGTAAGTGCTATTATTCATGGCTATTATTTTCCTGTTTTCTGCTGATTGAACACATCAATGATTTACATTACATTGTTGTAACTAGGCGAGGGTCAATCTGGATAGTCATGACGAGCAAAGCTTGCTTGTGCTTTTCAAGGAAGCATTGCAATAGTATCGGTGTTACCTGAGGAAATCACACTTTGATGGCAAGTCTATAAACGAATTCCTGGTGAAGTCTCATGTGCTAAATTTAGAAGACATTGAATGGAAAAACCTTGTTATGCACTGGTCTCGTTCCCAGGATGAGGTACTGTCTATGAAATCACATGACAATTTGAACTTCCACTTCTCCGCATCTGCCTTACGGATCTTTTTTGCAGGAAATCTGCTCGAAGAAGAATTCCGGTTTGACAAGAACGACAGGATATCTCAAATATGCTGCCCGCTGCTTTGCTCTTGTTAGTACCTGTTGTCCTGTATCACTGTACTTGCATACATACCTGGTTCCTTATGTGACAGGAGTATGCATGATAGCTTGCTTATCAATTGTTCGCTCCAAATTATCTGATCTGTATGAATGGTTACATTAGTGTAGAATATATCCAATGCCAATGTTTTTTAACTCTGCATTGTTCATGTAAGTACATGTTGTCCTTTATCAGTGTACTTATAATGATAGGTAGTTGTTAATGTACCATCACTCTGCAGCTTATTTTCCTTTGCCCTCCATTTTCTACACATCATATCTATATTTACTCTTACCATAAGGTTGGTACTGAAGAAGTTTAGCTGTGTATTGCTCTTGGTTGTACCTTTTGCCTGTATCGCTGCACTTACATTTATAGCTACTTGGTTATGTAGCATCACTCTTCATCTTATCTTAAATATTCTCCATTTTTTCGTATATTATCACATCTATATTTACTCTTAACAAAATGTAGAATAAAGGCAATGCTTTTGAAGAAGATTCTGTGGTAAACTTCTTGAATTGCCCCCCCCCCATTAGCATGGACAAGGCCTTTATAGAGCCTGTCTTCACCAATAATGTAAGTTTGTCCATCTCAAGCCTTCAAACTTTGTTGTATATATTTGGTTAGGCATGACTGCAACAGCTGTTTATTTTTGGTGTTTGCATCAAATTGCTTGTTTAAAGTTTATTATGTAGTTCATAAACAAAAGTTCGTCCTTTCTCAATTTAAGTTTTCAGTTGTACAACCAAGTTCCTTCTTCATACCATGTAAATTAAACTATACAGAGCAAGTGATCTTCTTTTGCACTGCATGTATGCTTCTGTTCTTCATCTGTAATCCAGTGGTGTGGTGAACCTACCAACTACAGCACAATGTCATATTCTGCAATGTCTTAACTATGAAAAATGTCATATCATTCTACTATTATTTAAACCGTCTCTTTATTTGCCAATCTAAAATGGTATAAATTGACAGCACACTAACCACTGATACTTATGAGTTCTTGATCTATAATCCAGTGGTGTCGTGAAGCTGCCAACTCCTTCATAATGTCATTTCCTGCCATGTCTTGACCTGAACAATACCATATTGTGTTAATGCAAATTTAAACTGTGTCACTTTATTCGTCAGTAAGAAATGTGATGAATTGTCAGCACTGATACTTTTATGTGCAAAACATGTCATCTGTCTGCTTGTTTATCTTTCAGAGTGAGGAAGATATAAGTGTTGAACAAGCGCAGTCTCATCATCTTGCTCAGCTGCTTGCACTGCAGCTCCCCAGCAGGGCTAACCTTTCTTGAACTCTATTGAAGTGCTGTCGGTTTTGTATATTATTTTGTCGGCATGTTTATTTGCACTGGTGGTGATCTTTGATGCCCAGTGTATGTAATCTGCTGTCTGCTTGTGCTTTATTATCATAGTGGCGAACTTTGATGCCCAGTGGATGTAATATGACGTAATTTCTTTATTGTATAGTATAGGTTTTTTCTTATTCACGATGCTGCAGTTATTTTACTGTATATATATATATATCATGTCTTCGCAATAAACCGGCCAAACCATAAAATTACAGTACATAATTGGGCCGTCATGCAATCACGATGTAGGTTGGGCCTGAAACGTGCCGATCAGCTCACGGGTCGGCAGCAGCCCGAAGTGAACCCCGGCCCATGATTGTGCGAATCAAATCACGGGCTTTTAATAGGCTGAAAAATTGTCCCGGTCCATGTTTGGCCCAATCAGATATCGGCTGCGAGCAGGCCGGATGCAAACCGGGCCGTAGTTAGGCCCAACTATATGACGGGCTTTTAACAGGCTAAAATTAATACAGGGAAGAAATGTTAAACGGGCCCTTAACAGGCCAAAACTAATATCAGGCCGAATTACTAAGTGGGCCTTTAGCAAGTGGGCCCAAAAGCATAGTGTCCAGTTGACGGGCCGAATCTGATATGGGCCATAATTAGGCCCAAAACCTCTTAAAGGTCCGAACCTGATCTGGGCCGTAATTTGGCCCAGAACATGGTAGGCTTTTAACGGGGCGGATCTCATATGGGCCACAATTAGGCCCGCAGCGTGGCAGGCCATTAATAGACCGTATCAAATATGGGCCGGCATTTGGCCCAAAATATGGAAGCCAGTTAACGGGCCAGCCTACTAGGGTCCTCAAAATCTTGTGGGCCTACAACTAGGCGGCCCATTAATTTCGGCGAAATCTCGTGGGCCTTTAGCTGGGCCGGCCCATTATGATCCGCAAGAATTTTGTGGGCCTTTACCTGGGCCGGCCTATTATGGCACACAAAAATCTTGTGGGCCTGTACCTGGGCCGACCCATTATGGCCCGCGAAATCTTGTGGGCCTTTATCTGGGCCAGCCCATTATGGTCCGCAAAATCTCGTGGGCCTTTAGCTGGGCCAGCCCATTATGGTCCGCAAAATCTTGTGGGCCTTTAGTTGGGCCGGCCCATTTAAACTTGTTGGGTCGTGCCACGTGTTGACGTATCATAGGCGCCTTCTGTCCAGTGAGTGGATGACATCTGTCCCGACGATGAGCCAACACGTGTTTCCTCCAGCCAATGATGATTTTACACGTGGAAAATCCCCATTGGTCGGGGCTGTTAACGGGTTATCGGATCCAAAACCCGACCCGATAGCTTAACGACGTTCCGTTACGGTGGATGCCACGTGTCGGTCACCCTTGACAAAAGAACTTATGTGACGCGCGATTTATCATTATGGAAGTGGACACTTCCATGATGATAATTTTGGTAATGTCATGGAACACTTCTACGACAGCACAGGTATGACTATCTTGATTCTATCATAAATTTGTCATGGATGTACATGCATGACAAGAAAAGCGACCTACTGTGACAAACACGTATCATCACGGAAGTAATTTTTTTGTAGTGGTGCGAGTTGGACAAATATGATTGGAGATGGAGATGGAAATGGAATTTTACCTAAACACGGATATGCATGTCTATGTCTATGTGTGTGTGCGCGACGACTCTCACGACCTGGAAGTGGGGGCGTGTTTTTGATCGAGTTTTCTTTCTTGGTACGTTAGAAAATCAGTTTGTCTAATTCACATCTAGATGTTATTTAAGGATATCACATCTAAGCTCCCACAAGTATATAATGTAGCAACAAGAAACAAAAAAACTAGGAAAAGACCACAAACAGAGTGGACATCAACTTATGTGTGACATAACTATGTCACATCTAGATGTGTCCTAGACAGACCCTTAAAAAATTGTCCGCCAGTTTTCATTTCTTTTTTCCGGGAACGCGCGTATTCTATTTAAAACCACTGCTATGGAGAGATTTTTTTACTCCATTAGAGCCTCTTGTTTGATAGAGTTTCTCGCGTCTCGCTCTCTCACCCTCTCCATATTAAAACAAGATGACAGTGTCCACGCTATCTCTCTCCTCACCGGTGGTCACAGATCCGGCCGAATCCCGTCCGCTGCGGGAGGTGAGGAGGTGCAGCGTTGACGTTGTCGCCGTCGGCGACGGAGGAAGCTGATGCGCACCGTCCTCTCGGAGCCGGCGCTGGCGCGGACGAAGATCCTCCGCGCCCTTGTTTGCTGCCGTCGTGTGGGCAGATCTCGCCCACCCGCCTAAACGACATCTCGCCCACCCGAGGTATAACTTCTTGTACTGGTCCAGCTCCCCAGGTTCTGCGTGCGGGTATTCTTCTATGCGACTACTCCCCAGCTCCCCATGCATAGTAGCTAGGGTTCGTCGGCTGGTCCAACATCACCTACTAGTACTATTATAGAGGAAATGCCACTCAAAAAGTTGTCCTGATTTATGCCTCGGTGGAGGTATACATGTTGTTTCGACAAAAAGTACATGGTGGTTGTGCGGTCATTGTCCATATGGTGGTAGTACTATCACTGGTTAAATGAAGAAATGCTTTTTTTCTCGGGTATCCTGTTTTAGTTCCCATCAAGATAATTATGATGCTTCTGTTTGTTGGTGTACTTTTCATTAATTCTTATTGACAATTGAGATGTCGTTGCTAACCCTTTTTTATATTTTTGGAAACAGCGATGCGTGTCTCCATACCCGGGCATGTCTTCCTCAATTTTAGTGGAACTGCACAAAATTGGATGGCCATTGTTGTTCTGCCTCACTGTCCTCTGCCACGTGGTTCTTCCTTCCTCGAGCTTGATTACTGAGAAGAAACAGACCATAGTAAGGATTTTTTGAACTTCTTAGGTGCCTCACCCAAACTTGATGCCAAATGGATGATGCATCACCACGATGACCTATCGATGCTCATGGTTGTGCCTCATGGTTGCGTGGGCTGGTGAAGCTGATCGATTTTCGACGAAAAACAAGTTGTCTTCCATCAGTGCTCTTTGCTTGTTATGCACAAAGATGATATCCTTCGTCAATTCACCTTGGTTGCGTTGCAGACGCAGTCGTCTTTTACGTTGGTGCAATTTTCGCTAGGGTTTTACGACAGGTGGGCCCAAAATGTGGCTGGCTCACCTGTCATACAGCCAAAAGCAGGTGCAGTGAAGGCACCGGAGCTCAGTCCGTACAACAGTAGTGTATATATATAAGCGGGAGCCTCAGCGCTTGTTCGCTAGGGTTTGCACTCTCCACACGCTCGCCGCACTACATATATGTTACTCCCTCCGTTCCGAATTACTTGTCTTAGATTTGTCTAGATACGGAGGTATCTAGCACTAAAATGAGTCTAGATACATTTGCTAGGGTTTGCTATATTCACACTCTCTCACCCTCTCTTCAGCAGATCTAAACAAGACTGCGTTGGCCTCTTGTCTCTCTCTCCCCCCTCACAGTTGGTGATGGAGGCGTCTGTATCCTGTCGCACCGGGAAGGGGAGGAGGTGCAGCGTTCACTCTATCGCCTTCGGCGAGGGAGGCAATCCACTGCCGGCTGCGCTGTTCTCTTTCACCCAGCGCCTGTGCGGGAGGGCCACCGACCCCTTCTTCCTCGTTGCCGTACTTAGTGTGGGCAGATACAGCCTCCTGCCGCACGCCTTGCCACATCCCGACGACCCTAAGGTATAAGTTTCTTTGAAACCGTCGTTGCTCTAGCTGCATGTGGATCTTTTTCGATCTGTAGTCGAATCTAGGTCTTGGTTCAAAGAAGAAAGAAGGGTGCGGTGGGCTGGAGCAAGAATCTAGGACGTGGTTCAATGGGGAAAGGAGGGGTGGAAAGTAGTATAGACTGGCTATCCAGCCGCTTTGTAGGTCGAAAAGGGAAAAAGGGGGTAACCCAGTACACACATCTGTAAGGAACCGATCTCTTTGTTGAAAAGGGAAAGAAACTGGGGGGTCAGGTAGTTTGTGCACGACTAGATTTGCTTCCCTCACATAGGAAGAAGGTTCAAAGAGAACAAATATGGGACCAGCGCATATACGCTGCTTGGCTACATACTCTGCATCACCCATTTATAAGTGTGGACGCACATGGTGCTGGCATGTCCCATGCAGCTATTTTGCTGTTGTTAATCTTAGAATTAACTACTGATCTGTTTAAAAGAATTTCTCTGTTAATATGAATCAATGCAACCGTTTTAGAAATGCTACTGTCCTATACTTTGTTTTCCATCAAGATAAGGTAGATGCTTCTTTTTGTAGCCGCGTGTTTCATCCTCCTTTATTAGCCAGTAATTATTTTCTTTTTTGCCTCTTAAAACAGGGATATCTATTCAACTTGTTGATATAGAAAACTTAAATGTCACGCCGGCAACTTTGCTTGATTTCAGTGCAACTGCGCAAAACTTGATTGGATTTCCTATTCGTGTTGGTAGATTCGTATTTTATGTTGGCCGTCTCATGAAAGGTTAGTACAGGCCTTCATGCACATGATCGTGCAGTGTGCTTTGAGATGATGTGCTACTTGTATTGGTACTGTTTTAAATAAATGATGAATTGAAGCTATTGTATTGTTGTGTTTTCCCATTAAGTAGTGAACAAAAATGGGACCAACCCAAACATGATGCTTGTTGCTTTGTTACAACAAATTCAGCATCACCCCCTTTATAAGCCAGTAATTGATGCCACTCTCAGAATTAACTACTGAATCTTATTTCAAAACTGCAACACTTGTTAGGGATTGGTGGGATTACCATTTTTGTGGCCGCATGTTTCATCCTCCTTTATTAGCCAGTAGTTGATTCCTTTTTTTCCTCTGTTTATACAAGGATATCTATTCAACTTGTTGCTATTGTGACATTTTGCTTCGCTACGTGAAACACTTTGCTTGATTTCATTGCAACTGCACAAAACGAGATTGGATTTCCTATTCGTGTTGGCAGATTCGTACGTGATCTTGTGTGCGTCATGACAGGTTGGTACTTGCCTTCATCCACATGATCGTGCGGTGTGTTTTGAGATGTTGTGCTACTTGTATTGGTATTGTTTTAAATAAATGATGAATTGAAGCTATTGTATTGTTGCCTTTTCCCATTAAGTAGTGAACAAAAATGGGACCAACCCAGACATGATGCTTGTTGCTTTGTTACAAAAAACTCAGCATCACCCCCTTTATAAGCTTTGTCGTTCTTTATACATGTTGAAACAAGGCATTGTTAAGATAATGTCTCAGTCAATATGAATGAATCACACTGATGGAGAATTGCTACTCTCCTGCTTTGTTTCCCATTAAGATAAAGTAGACCAGTAGATGCTTTTCTTCTAGGAGTACAAGTCATCAACCGTTATTTCTTAGTAATCGTTTCCCTTATACCTATTGTTGCTTACAGGGATATCAAAATTAAAGCTCGGTTTTATTCCGACTTTGATTTTAGTTGAACTGCACAAAAGGAGCCAATGTGTAAGGCAAACTGCTGCATTACTAGGTCTAGTTGGTCGTTCCATTTTGCAGAAAGAAGCAGTCACTGTTTGCGCTACATTACAGAAGGAATGACCGAGAATCTTTACAGAGTATTATTAGACACTGGTGACATGACTAGTCTGCAGAGACCATTGGCAATTTAACAATACGTGGAGTGCCCTGGGCAAAAAGTGCCCAAACAAGTATAAAAGCTACGACAGGACTCCACAATCATAGGCATTACATATTTTGAATGGGAAAAGCTTGTCAAAGTTTAATCATTGATGTTAGCAAGAAGACGTTAGTTTAATATATTGGAATTGGAAAACCTTGTCAAAATTTGCTCATTGATGTTAGCCAGAAGACATGCATTTGATATTTTTGAGTGGGACGCCCTTGCTGTGAGCAGCGTCGAGTGTTTTTTCCTATTCCTGTGTTTAGTTTAGAAGTAAATAGTTACACTGCTGAGATATTCTTGTGTTAAGAGTTTGTTCTGAATATTGTCTATGTAATGCTAGGCCTTGTGTTTGATTGCAAAGTTGAGCTTGGAATGTTGTGGCATGCGGCATCACGAGTTGTTCACCGTGCCTCCTGAGAATAATGCTTCGTATTGTTTTGCATGTTGATCTAATGCCAATGATTTGCTTGTTATGAAGATCATCCTCTTCTGTTGTTTCCGTGCTTAAGAAGTTCATCATCTGATGTTTCATTCATAGCCTATACGACAAGTCGGGTAGGTTAGACGTGAAACCATATGATCTTCCGACCAACTCATGATATTAGGCCGTGATTGGATCATCGTTTTCCAACCAAAACCGCTTGTAAAACTCACGCTTGTAAATTAAAGCAGATGGTCTCGGGCGAAGGCGCTTGGTTGGTCGATTTCGACTGGTAAAATATCGGAAGTACTTGACACACGATAAAAACACTGAACGACACTCGGACGATTGCTAATCCAGCCATTAGCTACTGTTTCAGCCTTGCCCATGGATGGCATGATACGCACGTCGTGCATGTATCGTCTGGTAATGTCGTCCATATAGCAGTGCTCGTAAAATATACACTGGTCTCTCAAATTACACGCGTAACCCGCTGGTTTTACTTACAGACCTCGGGACCTCGGTTTCATTACGCCTGTATTTTACGCGTTGTTTTCGATGACGAGTTAATTACACTTGTATATTAATACAGGTTTGAAATAAACCAGAGCTCCCAAGCGCGGCCTTACCGTTTCATGCCGTCTCAGTTTCTCGAAGGTGCTCATAGGTGTCCAATGATCCTGGCTTCCTGAATGAGTAGTGGGCGCTGTATCAGACCATCTGTAGGGCCCGTGAGGCCCTCTCTGTTGTCCTTCGAGTTGTTGCGCTCGCCGTGGCGCCGAGCATTGTTAACATCATCAACGAACATGAGGATTCAGGAGATGACTTTATTTTGACTGGATGACACTAGGGACCCACTAGGGCCATAGCCGTACGTACGCAAGTGCCTCCTTATTATGTACAACTATATTTTTTTCGCTTTCTCCTGGTTTCCTAACATCACGGCCCCACACCATTTTCAACCTATGTAGTCAATATAAACGAGAGAATTGCACAAGGTGCGGCCGACAGCTGGGACCAAGCAGCTCGAGCAGTATTTGTGTTTTTGAGGCGTGAGCACTGCAGAGTTTTTCTTGGCGATGATTTCATTGTTGTTCAGAGGAGAGCAGGGTATTAACTGGGCGGGCTGTGGCCCGTCTAGCCCAGGCCAGATATCCAGCCTAGATACTATTTTTTTCAAGATGAAAATGGCTAGCCCAGCTATACGTCTTTTTGAGGAATACACAGGCAAGGTCAACTTGTTATTCTCCGCCCCGCTGGGCTGCAAATCTTTCCTAGGAGGGATGCATTAGGCTTAACAGGAAAATGGGCTTTAAAAATAATAAATGGGATGTAATTATAAAAACTGGGCAGTAACTATAAAAAAATTCACCAAACACGAAATTAGTTTATAAAATATTATTTATGGATTTTGAAAATCTTAAATTTTCATTGTTGCACGCGCAATGTTTCGTTGGATTTTTACTTAATACAAATTTATATTTAATCTAACTTGAAATTTCGGGATAAAAATATTTCGAAGCCCATCAAAATGTGGGAAATTTTATTGAATTCTGTCTTCAACGGTTGGTTGAAATTATTAATCATTGTCCTAGCTAGAAAATGGGTTGTACTTTTAACAAACTGTAAATGGGCTGTTGTAAATTCCATTAGAATTCCAAAATGGGCTGTACATTCTTACAAAACGCAAATGGGCTATAAGTTCTCTGCCACACACTTGTGGGCCTACTAAGTGACGCATCCCCTAAAAAAATAAGTTGACATGTATGCAAGGCTTTGCCAACTTATTATAGTCAACACACAGTTCTAGCAGCAGTGGCCGTTGGATGTCTATCCAACGGATGTCGTGCTTCTTCTTCAATCTCGGATATTCTTAGCTACGATGTCTATCCAACGGCCGTAGTGCTTCTTCAACCTCTGGTCTTCTTGGTCCAGCCGCCCAAAGCAGCGCCGGTCGTGCCGCCTACTCCTGCCTCTCGTGGCCGGCTATGCTGCCGCGGAGGCCTCACCGCCCCCATACTACTCCCACCGCTGGCCAGGCCATCCCTCCACTCACCCACACCCCATGTTATTCTGCAGCGACGGCATCCTCACACGGCAGCCGAACCAGTGAACCCTCATACTCCTCTCCGCGCGGGCTTCCACTGTTGCGTCTTCCCCGGCTCCGCGTCGTCCCCTTCCTAGGCCTCGCTGTCGTCCAGACCACCGCCCTGGTGCTCTCGGCGCGGCGTGGTCAACGTGGTCAACGACCGACTTCGATCGAAAGAGTACTGTACATGGAGAGGCTGACAGCTGGGTCCAGGCGGCCGCAAGGAAGTGCCTCCTTATTACGCGCAAAATAATTATTCATCCACTTTACAGCAGGGACCCACCGGATGGGCCACCTTATTTCGCGAAAAAAATGTTTCCCCCCTGACTGCTCGGACCCACCGGACGGGCCAGCGTATTTCGCGAAAAAAATGTTCCCCCCACTGTCAGCTCGGACCCACCGGAAGTGCCTCCTTATTACGCACAAAAAAAATGAATACTCCCCCTGCTAGCTGGGACCCACCATGGTGGGAGGCTGACTTGTGGGCCTACTAAGTTGACTGGGATGGGGGCCTTTGTCAACTTTAGTCAATATGAACGATTCTAGCTCCAGTGACCGTACGATGTCCATCCAACGGCCGTAGTGCTTCTTCAACCTCTGGTTTTCTTGCTCCAGCTGCCCAAAGCAGCGCCGGTCGTGCCGCATGCTCTTGCCTCCTGTGGCCAGCTGTGCTGCCGCGGAGGCCTCACCGCCCCCTACTATTCCCACCACTGGCCAGGCCCTGCGGCGACAGCAGCCTCACACCGCAACCGAACCAGTGAACCCTCGTACTCCTCTCCGTGCGGGCTTCCACTGCCGCGTCTTCCCCGGCTCCCTCTCGTCCCCTTCCTACGCCTCGCCGCCATCCACCGCCCTGGTGCTCTCGGCGCGGCGTGGTCGACATGGTCAAGGAATGACTTCCATCGGACGTGGACTGTACGTGGAGAGGCTGACAGCTGGGTCCACAGCCGCAGCAAGGAAGTGCCTCCTTATTACGTGCAAAATAATTATTCCTCCACCTCACAGCGGGGACCCACCGGACGGGCCACCGTATTTCGCGAAAAAACGTTTCCCCTAACTGTTGGGACCCACCAGCTACACCTTCGCACGCAAGGAAGTGCGTCCGGGCAAAAAAACAAAATGATTCGCCCCCCTGACTACTGGGACCCACCAGCTACATCTTCGCACGCAAGGAAGTGCCTGACAGTCGGGACCCACCTGGTCGAAGCGTACGTAGCGTTGTCATTCTGGTCGCGAACATGTACGTACATATATATTGGTCGATGTAGAGGTGCACACATGTCGTAGTAGAGGCGCGCACATAGCATGTACACGTACGTACAACGGTCAGGGTGCAAGAAATAAAATACGGCCACGTATGTGTACATGCGGGCGGGGTCTCGAACACCTACTCGTGCATACATACGACGAGGGCTCGTGTACATGGCTGGGTCGGAACAGAGAAACAGCATCGTCGTCGTGTTCATGGGGAGGCAACGGAATGCATCGTGTTCATCGGGAGGGCTTGGACGGAACAGGCGATGGAAACGAGGCCTGGCGTACCGCAGAACGGAGGAAACGGCCTTGTGTTCGACCGGCCACATTCGAAACGGGATCCTGTTCATCGGGAGGGGTGTGGCGTACCGCAAAACGGAGGAAACGGACCTCCTACGGTTGAAACGGGGGTCCTATTGATCGGGAGGGGTGTGGCGTACCGCAAAACAGAGGAAACGGACTTGTGTTGGAGCACTACAGTCGAAACAGGGTCATGTTCATCGGGAGGGGTGTGGCGTACCGCAAAACGGGACTCCACGGGATATTGTTCATCTCCACTGTCAACCTCCTCCAGCCTCCACGGGCTCCTGTTCATCCAGCCTCCACGGGCTCCTGTTCATCCAGCCTCCACCGCGCGCTACTCCACCGGCTACTGTTCAACCACCCCTCCATCGTCTACTGTTCATCCAACCCTCCACACCACGGGGTCCTGTTCAACCACCCCTCCACAGGAACCCCTCCACCGTCTACTGTTCATCCAGCCCTCCACACCACGGGGTCCTGTTCAAGCACCCCTCCACTGTCTACTGTTCATCCAGCCCTCCACACCACGGGGTCCTGTTCATCCACCCCTCCACGGGCACCCCTCCACCGTCTACTGTTCATCCAGCCCTCCACCACACTACGGGGTCCTGTTCATCTAGAGGCAACACCACCGCTCACTGTTCATCCAAACCCCCCCGCAACACTCACTGTTCATCCCATCGATCGGCTTCAGTTAGCAGTAGTAGCAAAGGAACCGCTCGATCGGGTTCAGTTAACAGCCATCGATCGATTGCTCGGGTTCAGTAACGCGTAGCCTGCAGTGCAATCGCTCGGGTTCATTTAGAGCCCAACGCCTCGCACACACGCGCGTACGTGTACGAGAGAAACGCACATCGCTCGGCCCCCGACCTCCCACCGTAACCGGGAACTCCCCGAAATTTTCCTCCCCCTCGCTTCTACCACGGTTTTTTCCATCATGGACGGCCCAAAGAATGTCATGCAGCTGCGTCTCCGGCTCGCCTAGGACGAAAAGCCCATTTTCTGTCATGACTTTTTGTCATAGAAGTAGGAGCCCACCACATCTATGCCGATACCGGGTTTTGTCACAATTATCGTCATAGAAGTGTCATATGTATGACAGAAAAAAAATTGTTCAGCCCAGAATGTCACGGATGTGTCTTTTTTTGTAGTGACCCTTGTCGTTTTATTCGCCCTCTCTTTTTCGTTCGCCTCTTTTTCGCTTGCTTGGCGTTATGGCTAGTTCCCTATCTGTTCCTTTGTCCCATGAGTTTGAAGTTCTTCACTTTAAATAAAGACAAGGAGAAAATTTAAAAGATGCTTGATATAGGATGATGGTATCTTATTGTAATTGCACCTTAGAGGTTAGTTTTAGAATTTTGCTTCGCAGTTTTTATGTTGGACTAAATATGTCCCATAGACAACTCTTGGATTGTGTTGCCAAAGAAATTTTTATTGAAATTGATCCCAGTGTTGCACATGAAATCATAGAGGGGGTAGTGGGAACACTACCTCAACAAAAGGGGCCACAACATACCCAGGAAGAGACACAAGTTTTTGAAAAAAATTGCGAACTAACTAAGATTTTACAAAAGTCTCTTGAACCTCTTAAGAGTGTTAGCGGAAATATTCACCGCATGAATATGTTGATTACCCTTTGCAACAAGTGGTTGGATTATTTAGATCTAAAATTTTCCGAATATGAAGGGAAACGTAAAGAACCTCCCGTATTCGAGCTTGATTCCGCTAAAAAATTGAAGTCCAAAGATGGCAATACCTAGATCTATCCTTGATATTTATGCCTAGCTAGGCGCGTTAAACGATAGCGCTTGTTGGGAGGCAACCCAATTTTATTTTTATTCCTTGCTTTTTTATCCTGTTTAGTAATAAATAATTTATCTAGCCTCTGTTTTGGTTGTTTTTTTTGTGTTTAATTAGTGTTTGTGCCAAGTAGAACCGTTGGGAAGACTTGGGGAAAGTCTTTTTAATCTTGTTGTAAAAAACAGAAACTTTAGCGCTCACGAGAATTGGTAACATTTTTATTTGGAAAGTGATATTTAGTTAATTATTTTTTCATATGATTAATAGATAAATTCCTCACGTCCAGCAATTTATTTTAGAATTTTTGGGGTTCCAGATCTTGCGTTAGCTACAGATTACTACATACTGTTCTGTTTTTCGTGTGTTGTTTGCTTATTTTAATGAATCTATGGCTAGTAAAATAGTTTATAAACCATAGAGAAGTTGGAATACAGTAGGTTTAACACCAATATAAATAAAGAATGAGTTCATTACAGTACCTTGAAGTGGTGTTTTGTTTTCTTTCGCTAACAGAGCTCACGAGATTTTCTACTTTAAGTTTTGTGTTGTGAAATTTTCAAGTTTTGGGTGAAAGATTTGATGCATTATGAAATAAGGAGTGGCAAGAGCCTAAGCTTGGGGATGCCCATGGCACCCCAAGATAATCTAAGGACACCTAAAATCTAAAGCTTGGGGATGCCTCGGAAGGCATCCCCTCTTTTCGTTTACTTCCATCGGTAACTTTACTTGGAGCTATATTTTTATTCACCACATGATATGTGTTTTGCTTGGAGCGTCTTGTATGATTTGAGTATTTGATTTTTACTTTACCACAATCATCCTTGCTGTACACACCTTTTGAGAGAGACACACATGATTCGGAAATTATTAGAATACTCTATGTGCTTCACTTATATCTTTTGAGTTATATAGTTTTTGCTCTAGTACTTCACTTATATCTTTTAGAGCACGTCGGTGGATTTGTTTTATAGAAACTATTATTCTCTCATGCTTCACTTAGATTATTTTGAGAGTCTTAAATACCATGTTAATTTACTTAAATAATCATAATATGCTAAGTATTCAAGACTAGTAAAAACTTTCTTATGAGTGTGTTGAATACTAAGAGAAGTTTGATGCTTGATGATTGTTTTGAGACATGGAGGTAGTGATATCAAAGTTGTGCTAGTTGAGTAGTTGTGAATTTGAAAAATACTTGTGTTGAAGTTTGCAAGTCCCGTAGCATGCACGTATGGTAAACATTATGTAACAAATTTTAAACAGGAGGTGTTCTTTGATTGTCCTCCTTATGACTGGCGGTCGGGGACGAGCGATGGTATTTTCCTACCAATCTATCCCCCTAGGAGCATGCGCGTAGTGCTTGGTTTTTGATGAATTGTAGATTTTTGCAATAAGTATGTGAGTTCTTTATGACTAATGTTGAGTCCATGGATTATACGCACTCTCACCTTTCCATCATTGCTAGCCTCTTCGGTACCGTGCATTGCCCTTTCTCACATTGAGAGTTGGTGCAAACTTCGTCGGTGCATCCAAACCCCATGATATGATACGCTCTTTCACACATAAACCTCCTTATATCTTCCTCAAAACAGCCACCATACCTACCTATTATGGCATTCCCATAGCCATTCCGAGATATATTGCCATGTAACTTTCCACCGTTCTGTTTATCATGACACGTTCATCATTGTCATATTGCTTTGCATGATCATGTAGTTGACATACTATTTGTGGCAAAGCCACCATTCATAATCCTTTCATACATGTCACTCTTGGTTCATTGCATATCCCGGTACACCGCCGGAGGCATTCATATAGAGTCATACTTTGTTCTAGTATCGAGTTGTAATCATTGAGTTGTAAATAAATAGAAGTGTGATGATCATCATTTTCTAGAGCATTGTCCCAAGTGAGGAAAAAAAGAGAAAGGCCATAAAAAAGAGAAGGCCCAAAAATGAGAGAAAAAGAGAGAAGGGACAATGTTACTATCCTTTTTACCACACTTGTGCTTCAAAGTAGCACCATAATCTTCATGATAGAGAGTCTTTTGTTTTGTCACTGTCATATACTAGTGGGAACTTTTCATTATAGAACTTGGCATGTATATTCCAACAATGGGCTTCCTCAAATGCCCTAGGTCTTTGTGAGAAAGCAAGTTGGATGCACACCCACTTAGTTTCTTTTGTTGAGCTTTCATATATTTATAGCTCTAGTACATCCGTTGCATGGCAATCCCTACTCCTTGCATTAACATAAATTGATGGGCATTTCCATAGCTCATTGATTAGCCTCATTGATGTGAGACTTTCTCCCTTTTGTCTTCTCCACATAACCCCCATCATTATATTCTATTCCACCCATAGTGCTATATCCATGGCTCATGCTCATGTATTGCGTGAAGGTTGAAAAAGTTTGAGATTACTAAAGTATAAAACAATTGCTTGGCTTGTCATCGGGGTTGTGCATGATGAGAGTATTCTTGTGTGACGAAAATGGAGCATGACTAAACTATATGATTTTGTAGGGATGAAATTTCTTTGGCCATGTTATTTCGAGAGGACATAATTGCTTAGTTAGTATGCTTGAAGTATTATTATTTTTATGTCAATATTGAACTTTTATCTTGAATCTTTCAGATCTGAATATTCATACCACAATTAATAAGAATTACATTGAAATTATGCCAAGTAGCATTCCACATCAAAAATTCTATTTTTATCATTTACCTACTCGAGGACGAGCAGGAATTAAGCTTGGGGATGCTTGATACGTCTCCAACGTATCTATAATTTTTTATTGTTCCATGCTATATTATATTCTGTTTTGGACATTATAGGGCTTTATTATACACTTTTATATTATTTTTGGGACTAACCTATTAACCGGAGGCCCAGCCCAGAATTGCTGTTTTTTTGCCTATTTTAGAGTTTCACAGAAAAAGAATATCAAATGGAGTCCAAACGGAATGAAACCTTCGGGAACGTGATTTTCAGAACGAACGTGATCCAGAGGACTTGGAACCTACGTCAAGACATCAACCAGGAGGCCACGAGGTAGGGGGCGCGCCCTCCACCCTCGTGGGCCCCCTGTTGCTCCACCGACGTACTCCTTCCTCCTATATATACCTACGTACCCCCAAACTACCAGATACGGAGCCAAAACCCTAATTCCAGCGCCGTAACTTTCTGTATCCACGAGATCCCATCTTGGGGCATGTTCCGGAGCTCCACCGGAGGGGGCATCGATCACGGAGGGCTTCTACATCAACACCATAGCCCCTCCGATGAAGTGTGAGTAGTTTACCTCAGACCTTCGGGTCCATAGTTATTAGCTAGATGGCTTCTTCTCTCTTTTTCGATCTCCATACAAAGTTCTCCCCCTCTCGTGTGGAGATCTATTCGAAATCTTCTTTTGCGGTGTGTTTGTTGAGACCGATGAATTGTGGGTTTATGATCAAGTTTATCTATGAACAATATTTGAATCTTCTCTGAATTCTTTTATGTATGATTGGTTATCTTTGCAAGTCTCTTCGAATTATCAGTTTGGTTTGGCCTACTAGATTGATCTTTCTTGCAATGGGAGAAGTGCTTAGCTTTGGGTTCAATCTTGTGGTGTCCTTTCGCAGTGACAGTAGGGGCAGCAAGGCACGTATTGTATTGTTGCCATCGAGGATAACAAGATGGGGTTTATATCATATTGCATGAGTTTATCCCTCTACATCATGTCATCTTGCTTAAAGCGTTACTTTGTTCTTATGAACTTAATACTCTAGATGCATGCTGGATAGCGGTCGATGTGTGGAGTAATAGTAGTAGATGCAAGCAGGAGTCGGTCTACTTGCCTCGGACGTGATGCCTATATACATGATCATACCTAGATATTCTCATAACTATGCTCAATTCTGTCAATTGCTCAACAGTAATTTGTTTACCCACCGTGAATACTTATGCTCTTGAGAGAAGCCACTAGATAAACCTATGGCCCCGGGTCTATTTTCCATCATATTAATCTTTCAACACTTAGTTATTTTTATTGCCTTTTATTTTACTTTGCATCTTTATCATAAAAAATACCAAAAATATTATCTTATCATATCTATCATATCTCACTCTCGTAAGTGACCATGTAGGGATTGACAACCCCTTATCGCATTGGTTGCGAGGATTTATTTGTTTGTGTAGGTGTGAGGGACTCGTGCGTGGCCTCTTACTGGATTGATACCCTGGTTCTCAAAAACTGAGGGAAATACTTACGCTACTTTGCTACATCACCCTTTCCTCTTCAAGGGAAAACCAACGCAGTGCTCAAGAGGTGGCAGATAGCTAGCATGATGTTTTCATGGCTTGTCCAAACTTTGATGTCATTGCTACGCTAGATCATTGCACATCCCGGTACACCGCCGGAGTCATTCATATAGAGTCATATCTTTGTTCTAGTATCGAGTTGTATTATTGAGTTGTAAGTAAATAAAAGTGTGATGATCATAATTATTAGATCTGCCCCATCAAAAAAAGAGAGGCCAAAGAAGCCAAAATAAAAAAAGGGGGCCAAAGAAGCCCGCAAAAAAAGAGAAAAGAAAAAGGGGCAATGTTACTATCCTTTTACCACACTTGTGCTTCAAAGTAGCATCATGTTCTTCATATAGAGAGTCTCTTGAGTTATCACTTTCATATACTAGTGGGAATTTTCATTATAGAACTTGGCTTGTATATTCCGATGATGGGCTTCCTCAAATGCCCGAGGTATTCATGACCAAGCAAGTTGGATGAACACCCACTTAGTTTCAGTTTGAGCTTTCATACACTTATAGCTCTAGTGCATCCATTGCATGGAAATCCCTACTCCTCACATTGACATCAATTGATGGGCATCTCCATAGCCCGTTGATTAGCCGCGTCGATGTGAGACTTTCTCCCTTTTTGTCTTCTCCGCACAACCTCCACCATCATATTCTATTCCACCTATAGTGCTATGTCCATGGCTCGCGCTCATGTATTGCGTGAGGGTTGAAAAGATGAAGCGCGTTAACATGTATGAACCAATTGCTCGGCTTTTCATCGGGGTTGTGCATGATGTGAATATTTTGTATGGTGAAGATGGACCATAGACAGACTATATGATTTTGTAGGGATAACTTTCTTTGGCCATGTTATTTTGAAAAGACATGATTGCTTTATTAGTAGGCTTGAAGTATTATTGTTTTTATGTAAAATGATAGACTATTGCTTTGAATCACTCGTATCTTAATATTCATGCCATGATTAGATATGTGATCAAGATAATGCTAGGTAGCATTCCACATCAAAAATTATCTTTTTTTTATCATTTACCTACTCAAGGACGAGCAGGAATTAAGCTTGGGGATGCTGATACGTCTCCGTCGTATCTATAATTTTTGATTGTTCCATGCCAATATTCTACAACTTTCATATACTTTCGGCAACTTTTTATACTATTTTTGGGACTAACATATTGATCCAGTGCCCAATGTCAGTTCCTGTTTGTTGCATGTTTTTTGTTTTGCAGAATATCCATATCAAACGGAGTCCAAATGGGATAAAAACTGATGGAGATTTTTTTTGGAATATATGTGACTTTTGGGAAGAAAAATCAACGCGAGATGATGCCCAAGGGGGGCACGAGGCAGGGGGCGCGCCCTGGGCCCTCGTGGCCACCCCGTAAGGCGGTTGATGCCCTTCTTTTGCCACAAGAAAGCTAATATCCGGATAGAGATCGTGTTAAAATATCAGCCCAATCGGAGTTACGGATCTCCGGGAATATAAGAAATGGTGAAAGGGTATAATCAGGGAACGCAGAAATAGAGAGAGACAGAGAGACAGATCCAATCTTGGAGAGGCTCTCGTCCCTCCCATGCCATGAAGACCAAGGACCAGTGGGGAAACCCTTCTCCCATCTAGGGAGGAGGTCAAGTAAGAAGAATAAGGAGGGGGCTCTCTCTCCCTCGCTTCCGGTGGCACCAGAGTGCCACCGGGGGCCATCATCATCACCGCAATCTTCACCAACAACTTCACCGCCATCATCATCAACTCTTCCCCCCTCTATGCAGCAGTGTAACCTCTCTCTTACCCACTGTAATCTGTACTTAAAAATGGTTCTCAATGCTATATATTATTTCCCATTGATGTATGGCTATCCTATGATGTTTGAGTAGATCTGTTTTATCCTATGGGTTATTTGATGATCGTGATTGGTTTGAGTTCCGTGTTTTATAATTGGTGTTGTCCTATGGTGCTTCCCATGTCGCACAAGCATGAGGGATTCCCGCTGTAGGTTTTGCAATATGTTCGTGATTTTCTTATGGTGGGTGGCGTGAGTGACAGAAGCACAGACCCGAATAAGTAGGTTGTTTGCGTATGGGATAAAGAGGACTTGATACTTTAATGCTATGGTTGGGTTTTACCTTAATGATCTTTAATAGTTGCGGATGCTTGCTAGAATTCCAATCATAAGTGCATATGATCCAAGTAGAGAAAGTATGTTAGCTTATGCCTCTCCCTCAAATAAAATTGCAATAATGATTACCGGTCTAGTTATCGATTGCCTAGGGACAAATAACTTTCTCGTAACAAAAAGCTCTTTAATAAAACTAACTTAGTTGTGTCTTTATCTAAACAGCCCCTACTTTTTATTTACGTAATCTTTATTATCTCACAAACCTATCCAACAACACCTACAAAGTACTTCTAGTTTCATACTTGTTCTAGGTAAAGCGAACGTTAAGCGTGCGTAGAGTTGTATCGGTGGTCGATAGATCTTGAGGGAATATTTGTTCTACCTTTAGCTCCTCGTTGGGTTCGACACTCTTACTTATCTAAAGAGACTACAATTGATCCCCTATACTTGTGGGTTATCAAAGATCCATTTATTCTTAATGACTCACCGATCATCGGGCAAGTCAATCAGAGTCCATACTTTGTTCTCATACATGGATCCCATCTCAGATTTCATGGCCTCAAGCCATTTCCCGGAATCTGGGCTCATCATCGCTTCCTCATAGTTCATAGGTTCATCATGGTCTAGTAACATGACTTCTAGAAAGGATTATCATACCACTCTGGTGCGGACCATACTCTAGTTGTCCTACGGGGTTCGGTAGTAACTGGATCTGAAGTTTCATGATCATCATCATTAGCTTCCTCACTAGTTGGTATAGAGATCACTAGAACTGATTTTTGTGATGGACTACTTTCCAATTCAGGAGAAGGTACAATTACCTTATCAAGTTCTACATTCCTCCCACTCACTTCTTTGGAGATAAACTTCTTCTCTAGAAAGGATCCATTCTTAGCAACGAATAACTTGCCTTCGGATCTGTGGTAGAAGGTGTACCCAAAAGTTTTGTTTGGGTATCCTACGAAGACGCACTACTCCGATTTGGGTTCGAGCTTATCAGTTTGAAACTTCTTCACATAAGCTTCGCAACCCCAAACTTTAAGAAATGACAGCTTTGGTTTCTTGCCAAACCATAGTTCATACAGTGTCATCTTAACGGATTTAGATGGTGCCCTATTTAATGTGAATGCAACTGTCTCTAATGCATAACCCCAAAACGATAGCGGTAAATCAGTAAGAGACATTATAGATTGCACCATATCTAATAAAGTACGGTTACGATGTTCGGACACACCATTACGCTATGGTGTTCCAGGTGGCGTGAGTTGCGAAACTATTCCACATTGTTTCAAATGAAGACCAAACTCGTAACTCAAATATTATCCTCCACGATCAGATCGTAGAAACTTTATTTTCTTGTTATGATGATTCTCCACTTCACTCTGAAATTTTTTGAACTTTTCAAATGTTGCAGATTTATGTTTCATCAAGAAGGTATACCCATATCTTACTCAAATCATCTATGAAGGTCAGAAAATAACGATACCTGCCGTGAGCCTCAACACTCATCGGACTGCATACATCAGTATGTTTTATTTCCAACAAGTTTGTTGCTCGCTCCATTGTTCCGGAGAACGGAGTCTTAGTCATCTTGCCCATGAGGCGTGGTTTGCAAGCATCAACTGATTCATAATCAAGTCATTCCAAAAGCCCATCAACATGGATTTTCTTCATGTGCTTTACACCAATATGACCTAAACGGCAGTGCCACAAATAAGTTGCACTATCATTATTAACTTTGCATCTTTTGGCTTCAATATTATGAATATGTGTATCACTACGATCGAGATTCAATAAACCATTCACCTTGGGTGTATGACCATTGAAGGTTTTATTCATGTAAATAGAACAACAATTATTCTCTGACTTTAGATGAATAACCGTATTGCAATAAACATGATCAAATCATATTCATGCTTAACGCAAACACCAAATAACATTTATTTAGGTTCAACACTAATCCCGAAAGTATAGGGAGTGTGCGATGATGATCATATCAATCTTGGAACCACTTCCAACACACATCGTCACTTCACCCTTAACTAGTCCTTGTTCATTCTGCAACTCCCGTTTCGAGTTACTAATCTCAGCAACTGAACTAGTATCAAATACTGAGGGGTTGCTATAAACACTAGTAAAGTACACATCAATAACATGTATATCAAATATATCTTTGTTCACTTTGACATCCTTCTTATCCGCCAAATACTTGGGGCAGTTCTGCTTCCAGTGACCAGACCCTTTGCAGTAGAAGCACTTAGTCTCAGGCTTAGCTCTAGACTTGGGCTTCTTCTATTGAGCAGCAACTTGCTTGCCGTTCTTCTTGAAGTTCCCCTTCTTCCCTTTGCCCTTTTCTTGAAACTGGTGGTCTTGTCAACCATCAACACTTGATGCTTTTCTTGATTTCTACCTTCGTCGATTTCAGCATCACGAAGAGCTTGGGAATCGTTTCCGTTATCCCTTGCATATTATAGTTCATCACGAAGTTCTAGTAACTTGGTGATAGTGACTAGAGAACTCTGCCAATCACTATCTTATCTGGAAGATTAACTCCCACTTGATTCAAGTGATTGTAGTACTCAGACATTCTGAGCACATGCTCACTAGCTGAGTTATTCTCCTCCATCTTGTAAGCAAAGTGCTTGTCAAAGGTCTCATTCCTTTTGACATGGGCATGAGTCTGAAATAGTAATTTCAACTCTTGGAACATCTAATATGCTCCGTGGCATTCAAAACGTCTTTGAAGCCCCGATTCTAAGCCGTAAAGCATGGTGCACTAAACTATCAAGTAGTCTACATATCGAGCTTGCCAAACGTTCATAACGTCTGCATCTGTTCCTGCAATCGATCTGTCACCTAGCGGTGCATCAAGGACATAATTCTTCTGTGCAGCAATGAGGATAATCCTCGGATCATGGACCTACTCCGCATCATTGCTACTATCATCTTTCAACATAGTTTTTCTCTAGGAACATATCAAAAAATAAACGGGGCGCTACATCGCAAGCTATTGATCTACAACATAGTTATGCAAATACTATCAGGACTAAATTCATGATAAATTAAAGTTCAATTAATCATACTACTTAAGAACTCCCACTTAGATAGACATCCCTCTAATCATCTAAGTGATCTAGTGATCCATATCAACTAATCCATGTCCGATCATCACGTGAGATGGAGTAGTTTTCTATGGTGAACATCACTATGTTGATCATATCTTCTATATGATTCACGCTCGACCTTTCGTTCTCCAGTGTTCTGAGGCCATATCTGCATATGCTAGGCTCGTCAAGTTTAACCCGAGTATTCTGCATGTGCAAAACTGGCTTGCACCCGTTGGATGTGAACGTAGAGCTTATCACACCCGATCATCATGTGGTGTCTCGGCACGACGAATTTCGCAACGGTGCATACTTAGGGAGAACACTTGTACCTTGAAATTTAGTGAGAGATCATCTTATAATGCTACCGTCGATCTAAGCAAAATAAGATGCGTAAAAGATAAACATCACATGCAGCCAATATATGTGATATGATATGGCCATCATCATCTTGTGCTTGTGATCTCCATCTCCGAAGCACCGTCATGATCACCATCGTCACCGGCGCGACACCTTGATCTCCATCGTAGCATCGTTTTCATCTCGCCAACTATTGCTTCTACGACTATCGCTATCGCTTAGTGATAATGTGAAGCCATTACAAGGCGATTGCATTGCATACAATAAAGAGACAACCATATGGCTCCTGCCAGTTGCCGATAACTCGGTTACAAAACATGATCATCTCATACAATAAAATATAGCATCATGTCTTGACCATATCACATCACAACATGCCCTGCAAAAACAAGTTAGACATCCTCTACTTTGTTGTTGCAAGTTTTACGTGGCTGCTACGGGCTGAGAAAGAACCGTTCTTACCTACGCATCAAAACCACAACGATAGTTTGTCAAGTTAGTGTGGTTTTAACCTTCTCAAGGACCGGGCGTAGCCACACTCGATTCAACTAAAGTTGGAGAAACTGACACCCGCCAGCCACCTATGTGCAAAGCATGTCGATAGAACCAGTCTCACGTAAGCGTACGTGTAATGTCGGTCCGGGCCGCTTCATCCAACAATACCGCCGAACCAAAGTGTGACATGCTGGTAAGCAGTGTGACTTGTATCGTCCACAACTCACTTGTGTTCTAGTCGTGCATGTAACATCTACGCATAAACCAGGCTCGGATGCCACTATTGGGGAACGTAGTAATTTCAAAAAACATCCTACGCACACATAGGATCATGGTGGTGCATAGCAACGAGAGGGGAGAGTGTGTCCACGTATCCTCGTAGACCGAAAGCGGAAGCGTTAGCACAATGCGGTTGATGTAGTCGTACGTCTTCACGATCCGACCGATCTAAGTACCGAACGCACGGCACCTCCGAGTTCAGCACACGTTCAGCTCGATGACGTCCCACGAACTCCGATCCAGCAGAGCTTCACGGGAGAGTTTCATCAGCACGACGGCATGATGACGGTGATGATGATGCTACCGACGCAGGGCTTCCCCTAAGCACCGCTATGATATGATCGAGGTGGATTATGGTGGAGGGGGGCACCGCACACGGCTGGGAGAGATCAACAGATCAACTTGTGTGTCTAGAGGTGCCCCCTGCCCCCGTATATAAAGGAGCAAGGGGGAGGCCAGCCGGCCCCTGTAGGCGCGAGGAGGAGTGCTCCTCCTAGTAGGAGTAGGACTCCCCACTTTCCTACTCCTACTAGGAGGGGAAAGAAAGGGGGAGAGGGAGAAGGAAAGGGGGCGTCCCCCCTCTCCTAGTCCAATTCATACCAGAGGGGGAGGGGCGCGCGGCCTGCCCTAGGCCAGCACTCTCTCTCTCCACTAAGGCCCATAAGGCCCATTATTTCTCCCGGGGGGTTCCGGTAACCCTCCGGCACTTCGATTTTCTCCGAAACCACCCGGAACACTTCCGGTGTCCGAATATAGTCATCCAATATATCGATCTTTACGTCTCGACCATTTCGAGACTCCTCGTCATGTCCATGCTCATATTCGGGACTCCGAACTACCTTCGGTACATCAAAACACAAAAAACTCATAATACCGATCGTCACCGAACTTTAAGCATGCGGACCCTACGGGTTCGAGAACTATGTAGACATGACGGAGACACGTCTCCGGTCAATAACCAATAGCAGAACCTGGATGCTCACATTGGCTCCCACATATTCTACGAAGATCTTTATCGGTCAAACCGCATAACAACATACGTTGTTCCCTTTGTCATTGGTATGGTACTTGCCCGAGTTCGATCGTCGGTATCTCAATACCTAGTTCAATATCATTATCGGGAAAGTCTCTTTACTCGTTCCGTAATACATCATCCCGCAACTAACTCATTAGTTACAATGCTTTCAAGGCTTATTGAGGGAGTCCTGGATTAGGGGGTCTCCAGACAGCCGGACTATATCCTTTGGCCGAACTGTTGGACTATGAAGATACAAGATTGAAGACTTCGTCCCGTGTCCGGATGGGACTCTACTTGGCGTGGAAGGAAAGCTAGGTAATACGGATATGTATATCTCCTCCTTTGTAACCGACCTTGTGTAACCCTAGCCCCTTCCGGTGTCTATATAAACCGGAGGGTTTTAGTCCGTAGGACAACATACAATCATACCATAGGCTAGCTTCTAGGGTTTAGCCTCTCCGATCTCGTGGTAGATCAACTCTTGTACTACTCATATTATCAAGAATAAATCAAGCAGGACGTAGGGTTTTACCTCCATCAAGAGGGCCCGAACCTGGGTAAAACATTGTGTCCCCTGCCTCCTGTTACCATCCGCCTTAGACGCACAGTTCGGGACCCCCTACCCGAGATCCGCCGGTTTTGACACTGACATTGGTGCTTTCATTGAGAGTTCCTCTGTGTCATCGTCATTAGGCTGGATGGCTCCTTCGATCATCGATAGTGATGCAGTCCATGGTGAGACTTTTCTCCCCAGACAGATCCTTGTATTCGGCGGCTTCATACTGCAGGCCAACTTGCTTGGCCATCTGGAGCAGATCGAGAGTTACGCCCCTGGCCACTAGGTTAGGTTCGGAAGCTTAAACTACACGGCCGACATTCGCGGAGACTCGATCTTCGACGGATTCGAGCCCTTACCAAGAGCGTCGCACGGTCGCAATGAGCATGATTTAACTCTACCATCGGACAGTGTTCAGGCAACCGCTCTAACCCTCAATTCAGAGCCCATTGCGCCATCCATGGACGGGTGGATAGACCCCGCCACGGTGGCCGCACTCTCATCAGCGATCGAGCCGAATATCGACCTTACCCTTCACAGGAGCCGTGACGCCGAACTACCGGATTCTTCCCGGCTACTGACTCCGAACCGCCTGCGCCCGTGCCTATCGAATGCGATTGGGCGCCGATCATGGAGTTTACCTCCGCGGATATTTTTCAGCACTCGCCCTTCGGCGACATACTGAACTCATTAAGGTCTCTCTCCTTGTCAGGAGAGTCCTGGCCGAACTATGTCCGGCAGGATTGGGATGTGGATGACAAAGAAATTCATCGCCCACCCACCACCCACTTAGTAGCCACCGTCGATGATTTGACCGACATGCTCGACTTCGACTCCGAAGACATCGACGGTATGGACGACGATGCAGGAGACGAACAGGAACCACTGCCCGTAGGGCATTGGACGCCCACTTCATCATATGATGTATACATGGTGGACACACCCAAAGAAAACGACGACGAGGAACGGAAGGACGCAGCGAAGGGTTGTTCCCTCGAGAAGCAGTCAAAGCGGCAGCGTAAGCGCCGCTCCAAATCCCGCCTCGGCAAAAACAGCGGTCATATAGACCCAGCGATAGAGCAGGGTGAACCATCGCCCGACCAGGGCAACATGGAGAATCAAACCGAACAACCCGACCCCGTCGAAGATAACAGTCCGGACGATATCACACCGGACAGGCACCCGGAGCAACAGAATGCCCATCAAAGGCTGGTTGCCATTGCGAGGAGTCTGGAAAAGCAGAAGCAAAGGCTCAGGGCGGCACAAGACACACTCAGAATCAGATGGAGTGAAGTACTCAACACTGCAGCGAAGTACGGTGGCAATCACCACACCAAGAGCTACCCGAAGCGAAAGCTGCTACCTGAATTCGATGAGGAGGCCTTAGATCCCTCGCAATCCAAAAACAAAATGGCCATCCAGTCGGATAGACGACCCCGTGGCCAACATAGAACGGCAAACGACGCCGCACATAAGCCGGTATGCAATCCACGTGAGGACTCTCATCAAAAATACGGTGCAACCAGATCCATCTACGGGCCACGCAAGCGCGCTCCAGCACGCAATGCAACACAACAAACATCCCAATACCACGGTACACCCAAATATAGGGGTGCCGCACACCCCCTATGTTTCACCGATGAGGTGCTGGACCATGAATTTTCAGAGGGATTCAAACCCGTAAACATAGAGGCGTATGATGGAACGACAGACCCTGTGGTCTGGATTGAGGACTACATCCTCCATATCCATATGGCTCGAGGAGACGATCTCCACGCCATCAAGTACTTACCCCTCAAGCTCAAAGGGCCAGCTCGGCACTGGCTTAAAAGCCTCCCCGAAAACTCCATTGGAAGCTGGGAAGAGCTCGAAGACGCCTTTCGGGCAAATTTTCAAGGGACCTATGCCCGACCACCGGATGCAGACGATTTAAGTCATATAACTCAACAGCCCGGAGAGTCAGCCCGAAAGCTTTGGAACAGGTTCCTCACTAAAAAGAACCAAATAGTCGAATGTCCGGACGCTGAAGCCTTAGCAGCTTTCAAGCACAGCATTCGAGACGAATGGCTTTCCACACACCTCGGCCAAGAAAAGCCAAGAACAATGGCAGCATTAACAAACCTCATGACCCGCTTTTGCGCGGGCGAGGACAGCTGGTTAGCCTGATGTAGCACCAGCGACCCAAGTACATCCGAAGTCAGGGACGGAAATGGGAAATCACGACGCAGCAAAAACAAGCACCGGAATAAAGAAGACAGCCCGAAGAGCACAGCGGTAAACGCCGGATTCAAAAGCTCTCGGCCAGGTCAGCAAAAGCTGCCCCCCAAAGGCAACAGAGACGAACTGTCTAGCCTAAACAAGATTCTGGACCAAATATGTCAGATCCATAGCAGCCCCGATAAACCTACAAATCATAACCATAGAGAATGTTGGGTCTTCAAGTAGTCCAGCAAGCTCAACGCTGAACACAAGGGGCAGGATACACCAAGCGAAGACGAGGACAAGCCTCGCAAGCAAAGCACTAGGGAACAGAAGAAGTTCCCACCAGAAGTTAAAACAGTAAACGTGTTGCACGTGACAAAGAGGAGAAACAAAGCAGCACTCCTAGAGACACATGTCCCAGGGCCTATCACAGCGAAGTTCTGCCACTGGTCGTCCCAACCGATCACCTTCGACCATCGGGATTACTCGGCAAGTATCCGGCATGCAGGATGGGCTGCCTTGGTGTTAGACCCGATAATTGACGGATACCACTTCACACGAATCCTGATGGACGGTGGTAGTAGTTTAAACCTGATATATCAGGACACAGTCCGCAAAGTGGGGATAGACCCAACAAAAATTAGCCGCAGCAATACTACCTTTAAAGGAGTAACGCTAGGCCCAGAGGCCCATTGCACGGGCTCCCTACTACTAGAGGTTATATTCGGCTTCCCCGGTAACTTCCGCAGCGAAAATTTAACCTTCCACATCGCTCCGTTCCAAAGTAGCTATCAAGCACTACTCGAACGCGAAGCTTTCGCTCGCTTTAACGCAATACCACCTTACGCTTCCCTCATGCTCAAGATGCCCGGTCCACGTGGCATCATTACAGTAAATGGAAATATTGAGCGCTCCTTGCGTGCGGAAGACCGTGCGGCTGCCTTGGCGGCCGCACCCTAAACGGCCTCACCAACTAAAGTATCTGACAGGTCGTTAAGACCACGGACACGGTTGGACGAGTCCGGTACAGCTATATGTAATTGATACAGGTTTGATGGCTATACCCCTATTACAATACAAGGGGCTCAACGCGCGCGCACAAATGGCTATCAGGCTCAACTTTACTCATTTTGAACTATATATTGTTTATTTAGTATAACTTACCTTTTGCACAGCAACTTTTCAATTAAGTTCCTCTCTTTTTCATATGACCATCGTGCTACACCCGTCCAGAATACGGCACAACGGAGACACAGGCGCAGACGTGCAGTAGGGACCCGTTCCAAGGATTCTTTTTAGATTAAGACCCTGCGTAAACTTTTTTTACTGTCTCTTGTTGATACACATCCCTCGGATTCTCAGTACAATTGAGAAGGATGCTGACGTATTGGCATGTGGCCACGTCAGAATATTGCACGTACCTGGACACCAGGGGCTTATTACAAAGGGCACTGTTTAGGCCCGGTTTACACCATAAAGACCGAATACCTTAGGGAGTGTTCGGCGTCGCGAGTTTGGCCTTATATGCATCAGCTCCGAATCATGTCTTTGGTCAAATGTTGGGTTTGCCCGGCTCCTGTGTTTTGCTGCCTTACGTTCTGCTCTATCGGCTAAGGCGGCACCAGGAGAACTACTGCGATTGTGCCCTGGTTCATCCGGACGAGCACCTCAGTAGAGAAAGCCGAAAACTGACTGTCATGATATAGCGTGAGACTGGTCAACCACTCGATGACCTATCGGAATCTTCGGGATTCCTCCGCCTTAACGAAGGGCCGTTTCCCAGCCAGGCATGTACGCACCCCAAATTCGGATGAGTGCGGAGCCACCAGGGGCTATATAGTAGCCCCACTATCAAACTCCTCTGGCTAAGTGAAAGTGTTAAAGCATTATAGTCCGGTTGCCTAGTTCGATGCGCTATCACCTCCTTAATGGACCAAGACGTTGGATCAAGTGTGAACATGCGTCTTCTGCGAACACCCCCGCATTATATGCGTGGGGGCTGAAGCCGACGACTGCAATCTTTCAGGTTATATACATATATACATAAACGGCCGGAGAGGAGGCATCATAATACTTTCGGGCAAAAGTATAAATACAGCCTTGATAAACTTAATAAAACATTGTTTTTACAATGGGAATACATGTCACTCAAACATAATATTCTTCGAGCACTGGGCCTCTATCGAACGAGCACCTTCAAGAACTTCTTCAAAATAGTGCTCGGCAGCCACTCGGCCTATGGTCGAACCCTGCGCCGCAACAGTGGTGGCATCCATCTCCGCCCAGTATGTTTTGACACGGGCAAGGGCCATCCGCGAGCCTTCTATGCACACCGACCTCTTCATCGCATTAATGCGTGGCACCACACCTAGGAACTGCTGCACCAAACTAAAATAGTTGTTCGGCTTTGGCCTTTCCGGCAACAGATGATCCACAACAGACCTCATGGCGAGTCCGGACAATCTATTCAGCTCGGCCCATTCGGCAAGCCGATCAGTCAATGGAAGCGGACGCTCTGGAACGTTAAATTGTGACCAAAATAGCTTGTCCACTTCACGATCTGTTTGATCTCGGAAGTATTCGGCCGCATCGATAGCACTCGCCGCCAAGTCCAGATATGCGTCCGCCGAACTCCACAGCCGGTCCAGAGGGGCATACCGAGGATCTCCAAACTTCCTCTGCGGCATAAAGGGTTTCCTAGCCGCGATATCCCCGGCTTGACGCAGCTCCTCCTTTTCGCTCTCATCGCAGAGCGGGTATCTTTGGTCGCCATCGTGGCTTTTTCCAGGTCCGTCGCCTTCGCCCGGTTTTCTTCTTCAAGAAGATGGCAACGGTCGGCAGTATCTTTTAACTTTACAACCATCTTGGCCATTTTCTCTTTGCTCTCGCAATGTGCAGCCTGTTCGGCCCTTAACTCTTCGGTCGCCTGCAAAGCAGCCGCATTGCTACTCCTTGCTTGCTCCTTGGCTCGGGCAAGCTCCGCCCGAAGGGTCTCCACGGTGGCCGCTCCATCTGCAGTCACAACATATTAAAGATACTGGCATCATGCTGCTCTTATTATGTGACGATCACCAGAAAGGCCACTCACCCTGTGCCTCGTCAAGCCGCTCGTTGACAAGCATGATGTCGGCAGCTGCCGCATCCAGCTGCCGCTTTAGTTCGGCATAACCATCAGTCCGGCTAGCCACCGGAGCCTCCACCACCTGCACATAAAGGCAGTCTGGTTATTACCTGGGACTATGATCCTCTGTTTGTCGCCGTTTTCGACGACAACCAGAGTCTCAGGGGCTACTATCCACACATGGCACATGTAAAAATTTGCGGTACTTTCAAAAATATACATCATTTAACGTACCTCAAAACCCGTCAGTAGACTCATAAAGGCTTCATGCAGCCCGCTTTCAGCGAACGAAATCCTTTCAATCACCGTACCCATCAATGTGTGGTGCTCTTCTGAGATAGCCGCCTTCTCCAGCAGATCCCTCCGTGCATCTGACCGCGCACCAGACGATGTCAGACTCTTTTGATTGCTCTCTTCGAGAGACGGATACTGAGGACTGCGCGTGGCCATAGGATTACCTTCTGGCCTTGCCGGATCAGGAGAAGCCCTCCGCGACGACACCTCAGGATCGCCCTCTTCGTACGGCGGTGTGGCAGGGGGAGGCGTTTCGCTCTCCATCATCTCTGGAAGAAGATCCCCGAAAGACGAGCTCAGCTGAGAAGGGCTAAGATCCGAACTGCAAGATAAATACTTCGGTTATTTTCCTCGGAAGTAAGGTAGGATATCGTCACTATTAAATACCTTTTGATTACTTACGGCTCGTTAGAGGGCTGATCCCCGCGCGGACATTGTGCGGCAAGAACACCCTCCGAGGCAGGACCCTCTGGCGGAGATTTCTTCTCCCGTTTGGAAACCTTGATTTCCGGATCTTCGGAGGTAGTCCTCTTCCTTCCCCGGGGAGAGAGAATGTCAGATTCTTCCTCTCGGTTATCCTCCCTCGCGGAGGCGCTCATTCCCTCAGTTGGAATAGGTAGCGATGGAGGCCTGCTTTCGCCCTCTTTATTCCCCCCTTCATCTTCCTTTGAGGGCACCGGAAAATGTGCTGGCTCGAGCATCTTTTCCAGCACCGGATTGTCCAAACCTTTAGGAAGGGGGGCCGAACACCGGATCATCTTCGCCTTTGTTATCCAGTCTTGGTCAAAGAGCGATTCTTCAGAATGATGTCATGATAAATAAAAAGATGGTGTGTTCGGCCATGGGATTACTTACTTGGGCGGCGGTGCGGTTGCTGCTCAGGCCCACGTCCTCGGTAGTGTCCGGACACTCTATTTGGGGTCCGAAGAATGATTTGTACATATCCTTGTGCGTCATGCCGAGCAAATTCTGAATAGTGCGCGGTCCTTCTGGGTTGAATTCCCACATGCGGAGGGGCCGGCGTTTGCAAGGCTGGACTCGACGAACCATAATGACTTGCATTACCATAACTAGACTAAAATCTCCCTCGAAGAGATCTCGGATACGGCTCTGCTGTATTGGCACGTCCTTCGCTGGACCCCAGCTCAGTCCCCTGCTGATCCATGACATCAGTTGTAGTGGAGGGCCCGAGCGAAAGGTGGGGGCAGCTACCCACTTGGCACTTCGGGGAGCTGTGATGTAAAACCACTCCCGTTGCCACAATCCGGACACCTCTGGAAAGGAACCCTTTGGCCATGGAGCATCAGCAATTTTGCTTATTAAAGCACCTCCGCACGCTGCGTACTGTCCCTCCACCATCTTTAGCTTCACATCGAAGGTCTTGAGCCACAAGCCAAAGTGAGGGGTAATGCGGAGGAAGGCCTCACAAATGACAATAAATGACAAGATGTTAAGAAGGGAGTCCGGGACCAGATCATGAAAATCCAGCCCGTAATAGAACATAAGACCCCTGAAAAAGGGATCCAGAGCGAGGCCTTGTACTCAGAGGAAGTGGGAGACGAACACAACGCTTTCGTTGGATTTGGGAGTAGGGACGACCTGCCCTCGGGTGGGCAGCCTATGCGAAATTTCGGCAGTCAGATATCTGGCCTCCCTCAACTTCTTGATGTCCTCCTTCGTGACGGAGGAAGACATCCAGCGGCCTTGAGGGCTGGATCTAAACATGATTGAAGGTCCGAAGCAACTGAAATTGGCTTTGGGTGTTAGAACTCGAGGCGGGGGAGGGATTCGATTGAGCACGGGAGGGAAAAAAGTAATAGCCTTGTCCCTTTATAAAGAGGGTGAATATCAAGCGTCCTCCTCGTGGACGTTTGGGACTTGCCTAAAATCTAGGAGTCCTAGGCACGGTTGGGTTACCCACGTCCGTATTGATGAGAATCCCGTAATAAGGGGAACACGATCTCTACTTTGACAAGACGTGTCAAGAAACCGCCTCGCGTTATGTGCGGGGCTGGTTAAAGAAAAACGGTTCAAATAATTACCGGGCCGTGGCGTGATGTCATGCTGCCAAATCGTGTCAGCAGATTAGATTTGTGGTAATATTATTCTCTCTACGGTGGTATGTGGAACTTATTTTGCAGGGTCGGACACTATCCTTGTATTCAAATTCTTCCATGGTGTATTTGGAGGAGGAGCCCACCTTGCAATGCCGAAGACAACACTGCGCGCCGGACTCATCGTCATTGAAGCCTGGTTCAGGGGCTACTGAGGGAGTCCTGGATTAGGGGGTCTTCGGACAGCTGGACTATATCCGTTGGCCAGACTGTTGGACTATGAAGATACAAGATTGAAGACTTCGTCCCGTGTCCGGATGCGACTCTACTTGGCGTGGAAGGCAAGCTATGCAATACGGATATGTATATCTCCTCCTTTGTAACCGACCTTGTGTAAACCTAGCCCCTTCCGATGTCTATATAAACCCGAGGGTTTTAGTCCATAGGACAATATACAATCATACCATAGGCTAGCTTCTAGGGTTTAGCCTCTCCGATCTCGTGGTAGATCAACTCTTGTACTACTCATATTATCAAGAATAAATCAAGCAGGACATAGGGTTTTACCTCCATCAAGAGGGCCCGAGCCTGGTAAAACATTGTGTCCCCTGCCTCCTGTTACCATCCGCCTTAGATGCACAGTTCGAGACCCCCTACCCGAGATCCGCCGGTGTTGACACCGACACTTATAGTGATGAGCATTACCGAGTGGGCTCAGAGATACCTCTCCGACAATCAGAGTGACAAATCCTAATCTTGATCTATGCCAAATCAACAATTACCATCAGAGACACCTGTAGAGCACCTTTATAATCACCCAGTTACATTGTGATGTTTGGTAGCACACAAAGTGTTCCTCCGGTATTCGGGAGTTGCATAATCTCGTAGTCATAGGAACATGTATAAGTCATGAAGAAAGCAATAGTAGTAAACTAAAACGATCAAGTGCTAAGCTAACGGAATGGTCAAGTCAATCACATCATTCTCCTAATGATGTGATCCTGTTTATCAAATGAAAACACATGTCTATGGTTAGGAAACATAACCATCTTTGGTCAATGAGCTAGTCAAGGAGAGGCATACTAGTGACACTCTGTTTGTCTATGTATTCACACATGTACTAAGTTTCCGGTTAATACATTTCTAGCATGAATAATAAACATTTATCATGATATAAGGAAATAAATAATAACTTTATTATTGCCTCTAGGGCATATTTCCTTCATGGGCATCAAGATCTATAGAGATAGATCAAGACGCTTGATAAGATTTTTCAATGAGTACATACCTAGACAAGATTTTGAAGTAGTTCAAAATGGAATAGTCAAAGAAGGAGTTCTTGCCCGTGTTGCAAGGTGTAAAGTTGAGTAAGACTCAAAACACGACCACGGCAGAAAATAGAAAAAGAACGAGAAGTCATTCCCTATGCCTCGGTCATATGTTCTATAAAGTATGCTATGCTGTGTACCAGACCTATTGTGTACCTCACCATGAGTTTGGCAAGAGGGTACAATAGTGATCCAGGAGTGGATCACTGAACAGTGGTCAAAATTATCCTTAGTGGAATAAGGAAATGTTTCTCGGTTATGGAAGTGACAAAGAGTTAGTCGTAAAGATTTCCGTCGATGCAAGCTTTGGCACCGATCTGGATGACTCTAAGTCTCGATCTAGATACATATTGAAAGTGGGAGCGATTAGCTAGAGTAGCTCCGTGTAGAGCATTGTAGACATGGAAAAATTGCAAAATACATACGGCTCTGAATGTGGCAAACTCGTTGACTAAACTTCTCTCACAAGAAAAACATGATCACTCTTTGGGTGTTAATCACATAGCGATGTGAACTAGATTATTGACTCTAGTAAACTCTCTAGATGTGAACTATTGGTGTGAAATCACATGATGATGTGAACTAGATTATTGACTCTAGTGCAAGTGGGAGACGGAAGGAAATATGCCCTAGAGGAAATAATAAAGTTGTTATTTATATTTCCTTATATCATGATAAATGTTTATTATTCATGCTAGAATTGTATTAACCGGAAACTTAGTACATGTGTGAATACATAGACAAAACAGAGTATCCCTAGTATGCCTCTACTAGACTAGCTCGTTAATCAAAGATGGTTAAATTTCCTAACCATAGACATGTGTTGTCATTTGATGAACGGGATCACATCATTAGAGAATGATGTGATGGACAAGACCCATCCGTTAGCTTAGCATAACGATCGCTAAGTTTTATTGCTATTGCTTTCTACATGACTTATACATATTCCTTTGACTATGAGATTATGCAACTCCCGAATACCGGAGGAACACCTTGTGTGCTATCAAACATCACAAGGTAACTGGGTGACTATAAATATGCTCTACAGGTGTCTCTGAAGGTGTTTGTTGGGTTGGCATAGATCAAGAATAGGATTTGTCACTCCATGTATCGGAGAGGTGTCTCTGGGCCCTCTCGGTAATGCACATCATAATAAGCCTTGCAAGCAATGTGACTAATGAGTTAGTTATGGGATGTTGTATTACAGAATGAGTAAAGAGACTTGCCGGTAACTAGATTGAACTAGGTATGAAGATACCAACGATCGAATCTCGGGCAAGTAACATACCAATGACAAAGGGAATTACATATGTTGTCATAAGGTTCGAACGATAAAGATCTTCGTAGAATATGTAGGAGCCAATATGGGCATCCAGGTTCCGCTATTGGTTATTGACCGGAGAGGTGTCTCGGTCATGTCTACATAGTTCTCGAACCCGTAGGGTCCGCATGCTTAACGTTCGTTGACGATATAGTATTATATGAGTTATGTATGTTGGTAACCGAATGTTGTTCGGAGTCCCGGATGAGATCACGGACATGACGAGGAGCTCCGGAATGGTCCGGAGGTAAAGATTCACATATTGGATGATATGGTTAGGCCAAGGGGTCAGGCCCATGGGGCTATAGGTTGGTGCAAAAGATAGTTTTGCGGAGGTCAGAGGCCAAACGCCGGAGACCCTGGCGTCTAGCCCTGGACCAGACGCCGAGGCCCACGGCGTCGGGGCCAGACGCCAACGATTGTGGCGTTTAGTCCTGGAGTCCGAGTGGGACTCTTGCCTTTCGGGCAAAACCGACTTTGAGGAGGCTTTTACTCCAAGTTTCGACCCGAGGGCTCAACATATAAATAGAGGGGCAGGGCTAGCACCCAAGACACATCAAGAATCACCAAGTCGTGTGCCGGCAACCCCGTCCCCTCTAGTTTATCCTCCGTCATAGTTTTCGTAGTGCTTAGGCGAAGCCCCGTGGAGATTGTTCTTCACCAACACCGTCACCACACCATCGTGCTGCCGGAACTCATCTACTACTTCACCAGTCTTGCTGGATCAAGAAGGCGAGGACATCATCGAGCTGAACGTGTGCTGAACGCGGAGGTGCCGTACGTTCGGTACTTGATCGGGACGGATCGTGAAGGTGTACGACTACATCAACCGCATTGAAAAATGCTGCCGCTTTCGGTCTACGAGGGTACGTAGACACACTCTCCCCTCTCGTTGCTATGCATCTCCTAGATAGATCTTGCGTGATCGTAGAATTTTTTTTGAAATACTGCGTTCCTCAACACTTTGATAATTTGATATGTGGGTGGACAGGTGCTTACGTGTTGTTCTTACTTGAACAAACCTCCTACCTATGATTAACCCCCTTGCAAGCATCCGAAACTATGAGAAAAGTATTAAGAATAAATCTAACCATAGTATTAAACATTTGGATCCAAATCAGTCCCTTACGAAGTAGCGGATAAACTAGGGTTTAAGTTTCAGTCACTCTCGCAACCCATCATCTAATAAATACTCCACAATGCATTCCCTTAGGCCCAAATATGGTGAAGTGCCATGTAGTCGACGTTCACATGACACTATTAAGGGAATCACAACATACAAACCATCAAAATATCGAACACATCAAATTCAGATGATTACTTGCAATAAGATTTCTCGTGTGATCTCAAGAACAATAGTAACTACTCACAAATGATAATCATGCTCAAGATCAGAGGGGTATTAAATAGCATAATAAATCTGAACATATAATCTTCCACCAAATAAACCATATAGTAATCAACTACAAGATGTAATCAACACTATAGTCACCCACAAGCACCAATCTAAGGTTCCGGCACAAAGATTGAACACAAGAGATGAACTAGGGTTTGAGAGGAGATGGTTTTGTTGAAGATGTTGACGGAGATTGGCCTCCCCAAGATGCGAGAGTTGTTGGTGATAATGATGACGATGATTTTCCCCTCCGGAAGGGAAGTTCCCCCGGCGGGATTGCTCCGTCGGAGGGAAAAAGTCCTCCTGCCCAAGTTCCGCCTTGAGACGGCGGCGCTTCATCCCAAAAGTCATCTCCTTATTTTTTTCTATGTCAAAATGACTTATATACTAGAAGAGGGGCACACAAATGGGTCGAGGAGGGCACAACCCACTAGGGCACGCTTGGGCTCCCTGGCGTGCCTAGGTGGGTTGTGCCCACCTAGTGGGCCCCTCTGGTAGTTATTTGCTCCAATAATTCTTATTTATTCCATAAAAAATCCCCGTGAAGTTTCAGCTCATTTGGAGTTGTGCAGAATAGGTAGCCTGACATAGCTTTTTCAGGTCCAGAATTCCAGTTGCCGGTGATGAAGCTATGTACCTAGGGTAGGATCATGGACCTGTCCTAACTTCCCTACCCAAGGACATCTCTAGAAGAAACCACCTTTCAATCGACTTGGAGCTGTTCCACTCGACAGACTCGAAGACGCTCGACCAAGAAGCAATCACTCGACCAAGATCCAACCACTCGACGGCCAGGAGACCTAAAGTCACTCCGCATGCTAACGGTCGGGCATTAAGTAGCTTTTATGGTCATCATAGCACTTTATTACTAGCGTTACCAGTAACGCCCTGCCTTAATGTACATTGAACCCTTTGTAACGTGGGCTGGCCAGGGTCCTGGCGCACTCTATATAAGCCACCCCCCTCCTCCGAGACAAGGGTTCGCACCTCTGTAACCCATATTCATATAATCCAGTCAACCACCTCCGGGCTCCGAGACGTAGGGCTATTACTTCCTCCAAGAAGGGCCTGAACTCGTAAACCTTGCGTGCTTACAACTTCTCCACAGCTAAGATCTTGCCTCTCCATACTTACCCCCCTACACTACTGTCAGACTTAGAACCACGACAGTTGGCGCCCACCTTGGGGCAGGTGTTTTAGAGTTTGTTGGAGAAGTTGCAACTTTTTTCTGACCCGAATCATCATGGTTTTCGGCGGAGTTTCGGTGGGGGCCGCGGGATCCGTCTCGGCGCGCTCACGTTCATCGTCGACGACTCTGCTTGGCTCCAGGAGGCTCCGCTCGACATGGACGCACTCCCTGCTCGCGGGGCAACGCACTTTAGCGCGTGCGTCCGCGGCGTTCTCCTGCGGCAACCGTCGACCCCCTATCGGTCGGCTCATGTGTTGTCCTCACTCCCCGTTTCCCGCCGGCACAAGCGTTCCGGTCAGTCGAGACTTCAGCGGTGGGTGAGGCACACGGTGGCGCGTCAGTCGGCCACCCCCCAGGTCGCGGCGATCGAGCCCGACGAATCCCTCTACGGCCTGTTCGACCTGTCGACTGGCTCCGCAGAGACCGCATCCGAGTGTGACAGCAGCGATCCGGCAGCGGAGGTTCTGATGGTCGATGGACCGCCCAGTCCTCTCGGTTTTCCCCGTACCGACGGAGGCGCGGGTGGAGGCGACCCATCGCGTCTCCATGAGGAGTATCTTCCCGAGCCTCTCACATTGCTGCAGAGAGAAGAACTTCGCCGCTGGAACATGGATGCACTGCACACTCCTATCATTGGAGAGACCCCCGAGGCTCGCGCCTTGGAGGACGCGCGCCTGGCGAACTTGGCCGAGCGCACTCGACTGGAAAACCTCCAGCGAGCACTCGACGAGCGTGCGTGACAACGGGTTCCCGAATCCAGTTGACGTCAGCTCTTCCCGCCAAGCAGGTATATCAAACTCCGGTTCAGAATTTAGCAGCTGCGGCCCGTATAGCGGAGTCAATTCAGCCTTCCCAGTCGGAGGTTGGCAGAGGCTTGCTGCAGATCAGAGCGTTACTCCGGGCAGCAGGAGATCAGAATTCCGCTGTTTCTCAGTCGCGGAACAGGATTCACAGCAGATCCGTTGCCGCGAACATAGTCCAGTCGGCTCACAGCCCGAGATCGCCCCCGAGGCGTGAGGGACGTGGAGACTGGCGTGACCAGTATGGGAACCATGAGCAGTATGATCACCGAGTCGATCATGACGGGCGACGTCGAGTGCCCACGCCTCCCCCGAGGAGCGGGTCATATGTGCCTTGCCAGCAGGATGACAGGCGCCCTCATAGTGGTGGGCGAAGGATTCCAGTCGACCCCAGAGGGCCAGGCTTTGACGCGAGATCCATTCTCGTCCAGGGTTTGGTTGACAGGAACAGGGCTCACCGAGGAGGTCACGACAGAGAAGCACCTACCAGCAGCAGAGTACATGTTTCGGGGCCAGAGTGCTTTAGTAGAGCCATCAGGGCCGCTGTGATTCCTCCCAACTTCAGGTTGGCGACTGGAGTCAGTAAGTTCACTGGCGAGTCCAAGCCCGATACTTGGCTTGAAGATTACCGAGTGGCCGTCCAGATCGGCGGCGGCAATGATGAAGTGGCCATGAAGCACCTCCCTCTCATGTTGGAGGGCTCGGGCAGAGCGTGGCTGAACCAGTTAGCACCTAGCAGCATTTACACTTGGGAGGATCTCTCCCGAGTGTTCGTCACCACATTTGAAGGTACGTGCAAGCGACCGACAGGGCTGACGGAACTGCGGTCTTGTGTACAGAAGCCAAATGAAACTTTGAGGGATTACATCTAGAGGTGGATCACGTTACATCACTCGGTGGAGAATGTGCCTGACCACCAAGCAGTTTGTGCCTTCAAGGAAGGCGTCAAGTACAGAGAACTGAATTTGAAATTCGGTCGAACTGGGGATATGTCCCTGAATCAGATGATGGAGATTGCCACCAAGTACGCTAATGGCGAAGATGAAGATCGGCTCAGGAGTGGCAAACTCAAGTCAGTCGCCCAAGAACCCGGAGGCAATTCCAATCGAAAACAGAAGCGGAAAGCCGAGCCAGCGGCTCCCGAGGAAGCCTTGGCTTTAACCCAAGGAAAGTTTAAAGGGAAACCTAAAGGGCCTTGGAACCCTAAAAAGGTTAAATACCAGGACGGAAATGATGTGTTGGACTTGCCATGTCTCGTCCACACAAAGAAAGATGAAGAGGGTAATTTCATTTACCCGAAACATACCACTCGACAGTGTCGACTCTTGATCCAGCAGTTCCAGGGCAAACAGCCCAAAGGTAAGGAAAAGGAGTCGGACAAGGTCGAGGACAAAGAGGACAGTGACGACGGATACCCTCAAGTCAATTCCACCTTGATGATTTTTGCTGATGTTGAGAGCAAAAGTCGACTGAAAGTCATCAACCGAGAGGTGAATATGGTTGCTCCGGCAATACCAAGTTATTTGAAATGGTCCCAGACTGCCATCACGTTCGACCAGTCCGATCACCCAACGCATATTGCCACCCCTGGGAGGCAAGCTCTGGTGGTCGACCCAGTGGTTGAAGGCACTCGACTAACCAAAGTCATGATGGATGGTGGCAGTGGTTTGAACATATTGTATGCTGAGACATTGAAAGGGATGGGCATTCCGATGTCCAGACTCAGCGCCAGCAACATGAGTTTCCACGGAGTCATTCCTGGGAAGAAGGCTGAATCACTCGGCCAGATTGCTCTTGATGTGGTTTTTGGTGATTCCAAGAATTACCACAAAGAAAGGTTGACATTTGAAGTTGTAGACTTCTAGAGTGCCTACCACGCTATTTTGGGCAGGCCGGCTTATGCACGCTTCATGGCCCGACCGTGTTATGTGTATCTTAAATTGAAGATGCCTGGCCCCCAAGGTGTGATCACTATTACGGGCAATCAGAAGAAAGCGGAAGAATGTTTTCAGAAAGGTTCGAAGATCGCCGGCGCTCAGATGGCAGTGGTTGAGTTGCGGGAATACCAGAAGACTGCAGACCCGAGTGATTTGTTGCGGGCCAAGAAGCCCGCTACAGAGTCAGCTTTTCAGTCGACTGGTGATACAAAGACAGCTCATATCCACCCGACCGACCCCAGCGCTGCTCCAACTCATATCTCGACAACACTCGACTCCAAATAGGAAGAAGCGCTCATCCAGTTCCTCCATGAGAACTGGGACATTTTCGCATGGAAGCCCTCTGACATGCCGGGTGTTCCCAGGGAGCTGGCTGAGCACTGCCTAAGAGTCGACTCCAAAATAAAACCCGTCAAGGAACATCTCCAATGGTCCGCCGCCCAGAAGAGAAAGGCCATTGGCGAAGAGGTAGCTCGGCTCTTAGCGGCAGAGTTCATCCGAGAAATCTACCACTCCGAGTGGCTCGCCAATGTTGTCATGGTCCCCAAGAAGGACAAGTCACTTCGCATGTGCATCGACTTTAAACATATCAATTGGGCCTGCCCGAAAGACCATTTTCCTCTCCCCCGTATCAACCAGATAGTCGACTCGACTGCAGGATGTGAGCTACTGTCTTTTTTAGACGCCTATTCTGGGTACCATCAGATCCGTCTGTATGGACCTGACGAGATCAAAACAGCTTTCATCACTCCATTCGGGTGCTTCTGTTATGTTACCATGCCATTCGGCCTCAAGAATGTCGGAGCCACATTCATGAGGATGATTCAGAAGTGTTTGCTCACCCAAACCAGTCGGAATGTGGAGGCGTACATGGATGATATTGTGGTCAAGTCACGGAAGGGTTCCGACCTGCTGACTGACCTTGCTGAAACCTTTGCCAACCTCAGAAGGTTTGATATCAAGCTTAATCCATCAAAATGCACATTCGGGGTTCCTGGCGGAAAGTTACTCGGTTTTCTCGTTTCCGAACGGGGAATCGACGCCAATCCAGAAAAAGTTGGTACTATACTCCGAATGAAAAGTCTTGTGCGAGTGCACGATGTTCAGAAGCTTACTGGTTGCTTGGCCGCCCTAAGTCGATTCATATCTCGTCTCGGTGTAAAGGCGTTACCTCTTTACCGATTGATGAAGAAGTCTGACAAGTTCGAGTGGACTCCTGAAGCTGACGCAGCGTTCGCAGAACTCAAAGCTCTGCTCTCCACCCAGCCAGTGCTTGCTGCCCCAATCAGCAAGGAGCCTTTGCTGCTTTACATTGCAGCCACAGGACAAGTCGTCAGTACGGTACTCACGGTCGAGTGGGAAGAAGAAGGGAAAACCTTCAAAGTTCAGCGCCCAGTGTATTATATTTCTGAAGTCTTGACCCCATCAAAGCAAAGATATCCTCATTATCAGAAGCTCGTATATGGGATTTATATGACCACAAAGAAAGTTGCCCACTACTTCTCTGATCATTCCATTACAGTCGTCAGCGACGCTCCGTTGTCAGAGATCTTGCATAACAGGGACGCAACTGGTCGAGTGGCAAAATGGGCGATTGAACTCCTTCCTCTAGATATCAAGTTTGAGGCAAAGAAAGCTATCAAGTCCCAGGCAATCGCGGATTTCGTCGCCGAGTGGATTGAACAGCAACTGCCGACTCAGGTCCACTCGGAGCATTGGACCATGTTCTTTGATGGTTCCAAGATGATAAATGGTTCCAGAGCCGGAGTGGTGTTGGTCTCCCCTAGAGGAGATAAACTCAGATATGTTCTTCAAATCCACTTTGATTCCTCTAACAACGAGGCAGAATACGAAGCACTTTTATATGGGTTGCGCATGGCCATTTCACTCGGCGTCCGTCGCCTCATGGTCTATAGCGACTCAGATTTGGTGGTCAATCAAGTGATGAAGGAATGGGATGTCAGAAGCCCAACCATGACTGGTTATTGCAATGCAGTGAGAAAACTGGAGAAGAAATTCGAGGGGTTAGAGCTTCATCACATACCCCGACTAAAAAATCAAGCAGCTGATGATCTGGCAAAAATAGGTTCCAAAAGAGAAGCCATTCCCAGCAATGTGTTTCTGGAACACATCCACACACCATCAGTCCAGGAGGATCCCTTCACTGAAGAGGCCCCGCAGCCAAAAAGTGCCACGGGTCCGACTGAAGTCGAAGTGCCAGCTGTGGTCGACTTGATCATGGAAGTCCTGGTTATCACTCCCGTCTGGACAGAACCGTACATCGCGTACATCCTAAGGAAAGAACTCCCAGAAGACAAAGAAGAAGCTCGACAGATCGTCCATCGATCCAAGGCCTTTACAGTCATAAAGGGACAGTTATATAGAGAAAGCGCGACTTGGGTCGGCTAGAAGTGTATTACACCAGAAGAAGGTCAGATGATCCTTAACGATATCCACTCGGGGACCTGTGGTCATCATGCGTCCTCTCGGACCATTGTGGCTAAAGCATACCGAGCGGGGTTCTACTAGCCAAGAGCCAATGAGATGGCCAAATAGATAGTCGACAAATGTGAAGGATGTCAGTATTACTCCAACATGCCACACAAGCCCGCGTCGGCCCTGAAAACCATTCCACTCGTCTGGCCCTTTGCTGTTTGGGGGTTGGACATGGTTGGACCACTGAGAACAGGCAGGAGCGGCTTCACTCATGTGCTGCTAGCAGTCAACAAGTTCACCAAATGGATTGAGGCCAAGCCTATCAAGAATCTTGATGCTTGCACCGCTATCAGTTTCATCAGAGAGTTGATATTCAGATATGGAGTTCTGCACAGCATCATCACCGACAACGGGTCAAACTTCGATTCTGACAAGTTCAGGGCCTTTTGCGCCTCTCAGGGCACTCGGGTCGAATATGCTTCGGTCGCTCACCCTCAATCGAATGGGCAAGCAGAAAGGGCAAACGGCCTAATTCTCAAAGGACTGAAACCTCGATTGATGCACGATCTCAAGCACGCAGCAGGTGCATGGGTCGACGAGCTTCCATCAGTCCTTTGGGGACTGAGGACAGCCCCGAATCGATCGACCGGAAGAACCCCATTCTTTCTGGTCTATGGAGCCGAGGCAATCTTACCGAGTGACCTGCTTCACAACGCTCCCAGAGTCGAGCTCTACTCAGAAGATGAAGCAGAACAAGCCCGGCAAGATGCAGTCGACCTCCTAGAAGAAGAAAGAGAAATGGCCTTGATTCGATCGACCATCTATCAGCAAGACTTGCGTTGATTCCATGCCAGAAACGTGAAGAGCCGAGCCTTCCAAGAAGGAGACTTAGTCCTCCGAGTGGATCAGCAGAAACCACACAAGCTCGCTCCTACTTGGGAAGGCCCCTTCTTAGTCACCAGAGTCCTCCACAATGGAGCATACCACCTCTACAATGTCGATCGCCAGATTGATGAGCCACGAGCCTGGAATGCGGAGCTACTCCGCCCCTTTTATACTTAAATTCTCACTCGGATGAGATGTAACAAGAAAAACTCCTGTAGTTCATTTATCAAAGACAAGAGCGTTATAATTTTCCCAGTGATTATTATTGTTTTCTTTTGTTTGCGTAAGAAATCCCGCAGTGGGTGGCTTAGCTGCGAATCTGCTTCGCCTAAGTTTGTAAAAAAAGTTTCCTACCGAGTGGCGAGCCAGTCTCCCACTCGGGGACTTAGCTGCAGTCCGGCACTCGCCTAAGTTTGAAAAAATCATACCGAGTGGAGAGCAATCCTCCCACTCGGGGGCTTAGCTGCAGTCCAGTACTCGCCTAAGTTCTCTCACTTAGAGGCTTAGCTGCAGTCCGGCACTCGCCTAAGTTTGAAAAATCCTACCGAGTGGAGAGCAATCCTCCCACTCGGGGGCTTAGCCGTAGTCCAGCACTCGCCTAAGTTCTCTGACTTAGAGACTTAGCGGCAGTCCGGCACTCGCCTAAGTTTAAAAAAATCCTACCGAGTGGAGAGCAATCCTCCCACTCGGGGGCTTAGCTGCAGTCCAGCACTCGCCTAAGTTCTCTCACTTACAGACTTAGCTGCAGTCCGGCACTCGCCTAAGTTTGAAAAAATCCTACCGAGTGGAGAGCAATCCTCCCACTCGGGGGCTTAGCTGCAGTCCAGCACTCGCCTAAGTTCTCTCACTTAGAGACTTAGCTGCAGTCCGGCACTCGCCTAAGTTTGAAAAAAAATCCTACCGAGTGGAGAGCAATCCTCCCACTCGGGGGCTTAGCTGCAGTCCAAAACTCGCCTAAGTACGAAACACATCTCATTCCTCAAGGACGACGAGGGGCAGGTCGACTGCCACCTTCTCCTGGGGAGCTTCGCCACAAATACAATGTGCGCTCCGTCCCACTCTGCAGTAACAGGGTGTGGGTCGACCGCCGCCTTCCCCTGGGGAGCTTCGCCACAAATACAAGACATAGGTCGACTGCTTCCCTCTCCTTCGGAGCCGCGCTGCGAATACAAAAGTTGTCTCGAATGAAGAATGGGTTCACTCAGCAGGAGATTCATAAAGATATTCAACGGTAAACCAAGTTCGGGTAAATTCCAAAGGTTCCAAATCACAGATTGAAGTCCTCGGACATGCAGCCCGAAAAAGTTTAACGGTTACAAAAACCACTCGGCATTCCAAGGCAAATTTAAGGTGGGACATAAGAGTTTGTTCACTCCTCGGGAGGAGGGCTGGCAGGCTCGACGAACTCATCCAGGTCGACGCCGTCGGCTATCCGAGTGGCTGCAGCGATGAAAGTCTCCATAAAGGTTCAGAAATCATGCTTCTGGGTGTTGGCGACCTTGATTGCTGCCAGTTTGTCCTGTCGCACCTCCTTGCAGTGGACACCAACCAAAGACAGAGCCACGTCAGCGCCACATCGAGCAGCAGACTTCTTCCACTCCTGCACTCGGTCGGGGATTTCATTTAGTCGAGTCATCAGGGACTCAATATCATTTTGGAGCACAGCCTCTGGCCAAAGTGCCAGGTCAATCCGCGACATGGCAACCTTCAGTCGAGCCAAGTAGTCCACGGCACTGTCGATGCGAGATTCCAGACGGAGCAGATTCATGGCAGTTTCATCTTTCACGGGAGAGTTGATTGGATCCAAACCAGGCTCGATCCGCCCAGTCTCCTCTTCAAAGTTCTGGCAAAACTCTGCATTCACGATCCAAGGATAAGTCAATTTTCATACACTGAGTCGGCTCAAAAAAAAGTCAGTCGGAACAGAATGTGCACCTTCAAGCTTGATGAACAGCTTCTTGGCAAGACTTCTCAGATAACTCTCCAGATCATCCCTCCTGCGAGCAATGCCTTCCATTTTCTCGCCCTGGACGAGATTCGCCTTCTTCCAGCGCGAGCACTCCTTGTTGGAGTCATTCAGAGCGGTCTTCAGCCTGGTATTCTCTTCTTCTAACTGGCCGACCGAAGCCAGCTTATGTTCGGCCAGAGCGGTCTTGTCGTCAGCCTCCTTACGAGCAGCGGCAAAATCCTGATCCTTCTTCGCCAGAGCTTCTCTCAGTTTTTCTGCAAAGAAATGATGATTGATTCAGAAATAGCAGAAGGGTACCCAAGCCTAAAACTGACCAGTCGACAAACTCGTCTTACCTGCGGCGCCGTCTCTGACCTTTTGCAGCTCTGTCCTGGCTAGCTCCAAGTCAAGGTTCAGTTGAATCTGCTGCTTCTCCAAGTCAGCAAAGCAAGCTCCAAGATCACAAGATTTCTGAAATCAAAGGGGAGAAGTTATTTTTATAGCAAAAAACAACAAAGGCAATAAATACTAAGACTACGGTCGACTGCCCGCAGTCCACCATAGTCTCGGGGACTACACCCAGTGGGTGCACTTAGCGTGCCCCCACTGGTTCTGATCCCACTCGACCGGCCTGCCGGAGTCGAGTTCAGGGAGTAAAAAAAGAAAGAAAAAAGAGAGAAAGTAGAACTCAGACCACAATTGACTGCCAGCAGTCGACCGCGGTCTCGGGGACTACACCCAGTGGGTGCACTTGGCGTGCCCCCACCGGTTCTGATCCCACTCGACCAGATCGAGTGGAAGAGACAAACTACCAGTTCAGTTTATACATTCGGCAAAATACAAAGACTACAGTCGACTGCCAGCAGTCCACCGTAGTCTCAGGGACTACTCCCAGTGGGTGCACTCAGCGTGCCCCCACTAGTCCAAAAATTCAATCGACGCACCCAATGGGTGTACAAATGCAAAGGTTTTCGGAAAGAATCTTCAGGTAGCATATCCTAATAGAACAAACGATGACCAACTAACCTGAACGTTGCTCTGGAGAGCCGAGCTGGCATCATAGGCGGCTTGGCTGGCGTCCCGCACCGTCTTCATCTTCTCCATCATAATGCCCGCCTGGTGTATGGCTTCCTTAGCAGCATTCACCTCGTCCTCTGGGACATGATGGGTCACAAAAACTGAAGGCGGGTCGACAGGGGCCTAAGCAGTCGACGAAGAAGGCAAGGCACTCAACAGCGGCTCAGCGAAGGTAACAGAACCCCGATTGACGTCGCCAGTGTCCTGAACAACTGGTTCCGCCCTCGGCGTCATCTGTAGCACCTCGCTTGCAGGAACTCGCCTATTTTTCCTCGTCGAAGGCCTCTCGGGCTCTTCATCATCATCAGGGAGGTCAATAACGTTGGGAGCTATGCAAAGTTCAATCGTTAAAATCACATCACCCAATGGTACGCGTTGCAGTTGAATCGACCAAAATAAAGACAGTATGGCAGGGATCATACCCAGATTAGAAGTGACCGCATCCTCCATCACCTCATCTTCGTCCCTGTAAGCTGAGGTCCCGGAGGTAGCAGCGCTAACAGTTCCAAAGTTCGTCCAGTTAAAACAAGAAAAACAAACAGCGTGGAGCGTCGAGTGAATGCAAAGAGAGGCACTCACGCGGAAGCGACGGGGATATCAATCTTGATTTTTGGCAACGCCTTCCGAGTCTTCGGCTCTGCAACTCTGGGATGCTTTGGCGCCTTCTCAGTCGGGGTTGGTGAAGAGATCCGAGGGCGCTTCGAAGACTGACCAACCGGAGCAGTTGCCTTATCATGGGCACTCGGCCGTTCTTGGTCAAGCTTGGATCGCCTCTCCCTGCGAGGAGGCGACTCGACTTCTTCTCCACCGCTTGAGTCGTCGCTTCCTCCATCCCCTTCACCATCGGAAGTCAACTCGCCACTTTCGCCGACACTCGCCTCGCCTTCCAGAGCTTGCTCTTGCTCCCCGTTGGGCATTGAATAAATTTCAATAATGGCCTGAAAGAAAGCAGGTAGATCAAAGTCAGTCGACGCAATATAGACAGCTACACGAGTGAATCCAGATTACAAGCAAAAACTCAGAATCACACCTGCTCTGGTGCGTGAGACTGGTCGAATGGAGGGACTCTCCTGGCTCCCCTGGGATTGTCCTTATTCCCGGTAATGCCAGACAACCACTTCTCCAGTGTGTCGTCGTCGACCTCCTCCGGGTGGATCCGAGTGGAGTCTTCAAGACCCGAATACATCCACATCGGATGGTCTCGGGCTTGGAGAGGCTGGACGCGCCGCTGAAGGAAGACCTCCAAGAGATCCATTCCAGTGACCCCGTCACGAATAAGCTGGACCACTTGGTTGACCAACACCTTCACGTGCGCCTTCTCCTCCGGGAGCACCTTTAAAGGGGATGGTTTTTCCACTCGGTCCATGGTAAAGGGAGGGAGGCTAGTCGATTGCCCTGGCGTCGACTGGTCTTTACAGTAAAACCAGGTGGACTGCCATCCGCGAACTGAGTCGGGAAGAATCATGGCCGGAAAGGAGCTTTTCCCTCTCGTATGGATGCCAAGACCCCCACACATCTGGATCACTTGGGTCCTCTCGTCACTCGGATTAGCCTTTTTCACTGTCTGGGAGCGACAAGTGAAAATATGCTTGAAGAGACCCCAGTGAGGCCGACAACCCAGGAAGTTCTCACACAAAGAAATGAAAGCGGCAAGATAACGATTGAGTTGGGGGTAAAATGATGGAGTTGTGCCCCGAAGAAGTTCAGAAACCCTCGGAAGAAGGGGTGAGGGGGCAAGGAAAATCCACGGTCGACGTGGGTGGCAAGAAGGACACGCTCACCCTCCCGAGGCTGCCGCTCAGATTCCTTCCCCAGAAGCCGCGCCGAGTCGTAGGGGATCAGCCCCCCTTCGGCCAAGTAGTCGAGGTCTTCTTGGGAGATCCTCGAGTGGATCTAGTCGCCCTGGATCCAGCCCCTCAGCAGGCCGAACCGCGATGGTCGCCTTCCCCTTCGACCTCGCTGTCGCCTTCTTTGCCCGCTCCAGAGCCGCTGTCTTCTCCTTCCCCATTGTCACCGGCGAGACGCGTACGGTGCGGTGGCGCTGGGGCGAGAGCGAGCGCAGCAGAGGGGCGTTAGGAAGAGAAGAGGTAATGAGATGCACTGTTCGGGAGACTCCGGTCCGGCGCTTTATATCAGGCCGCTTCCGAGTGGCTGACGGGTAGGCCCAGGCGACTCTGTCAAATCTCGTAACGACCGCGCGCGCGATACGTGGCGAAAAAGGTGGCGCAGGGATCGAGGCGGCTCCGCTCTATCCCATCTGATTACTGCGGCCTCCCCCGTCCCGCACGCTTCCCAAAATTCGGATCCCACGAAATCTGCGCGCAGCAAACAACTGGTCAGACGAAAGATCTCCTCCCACCATCACTCGGAGCCCTACAAGTAAAGGAACCCACTCGACAAAGAATTAAGAATGTATCAAGGCGACTGAAAAGGAAGTTGCTGTCGTCACTCAGGTCCATTGATCTGAAACAAGATATGCTCACGGCATGAAAAACGAGTCAGAGAAGTTTTCAACTCCTTCCCCACTCAAACCTCGATCCATTCGGGGGCTAATGATGAAGCTGTGTACCTAGGGTAGGATCATGGACCTGTCCTAACTGCCCTACCCAAGGACATCTCTAGAAGAAACCACCTTTCAATCGACTTGGAGATGTTCCACTCGACAGACTCGAAGACGCTCGACCAAGAAGCAATCACTCGACCAAGATCCAACCACTCGACGGCCAGGAGACCTGAAGTCACTCCGCACGCTAACGGTCGGGCATTAAGTAGCTTTTATGGTCATCATAGCACTTTATTACTAGCGTTACCAGTAACGCCCTGCCTTAATGTACATTGAACCCTTTGTAACGTGGGCTGGCCGGGGTCCTGGCGCACTCTATATAAGCCACCCCCCTCCTCCGAGACAAGGGTTCGCACCTCTGTAACCCATATTCATATAATCCAGTCGACCGCCTCCGGGCTCCGAGACGAGGGCTATTACTTCCTTCGAGAAGGGCCTGAACTCGTAAACCTTGCGTGCTTACAACTTCTCCACAGCTAAGATCTTGCCTCTCCATACTTACCCCCCTACACTACTGTCAGACTTAGAACCACGACAACCGGTATTCTCCCTCTTTGTGTGAACCTTGCATATTATGAGAAAAAAGGCATTAGAATTACTTCAAAAGGCATTATTATGCATAAAAACATTATAAATAATAGTATGTAAACATGATCCAAGATGGATGTATCAATTTCCTAGTCGACTTGTGCGGGTCTGCGGGGACGAGAGGCTCCCTATCTTGGTTGGAGGTCATTTTAACATAATCAGACAGAGAGAAGAAAAAAATAATGATAACTTTGATGGGAAATGGCCATTCATGTTTAATACTATTATCAAAAGTCTGGACCACAGGGAGATATACCTCGTAGGCAGATAGTTCACCTGGGCGAACACATTGCAGAATCCAACATACGAGAAGTTGGATCGAGTTCTCGCCAGCATTGAGTGGGAGCAGAAGTTTTCATTGGTGACGGTGCAAGCCCTACATAGGGGCATTCCGGACCACACTCCATTGATTGTTGACTCTGGGGAGGCAACCCATGTGGGAAACAAGAATGTCTTCTCTTTAGAACTAGCATGGTTTCAGAGAGGGGGCTTCATTGATCTATTAGCCCGAGGATGGTCTAAGGTCATTGGAGGGAGGTCTAATGTTGAGCGATGGCAAAATAAGATTAGGCATTTTCGGCAATTCCAGAGGGGCTTGGCTAAGAATGAAAGCGGGATATATAAGGTGGAAAAAGATAGGCTTATACACCTTATAAATGAACTCAGCCTAAAGGCAAAATCTGTCTTACTAGATGTAGACGAACAGGCATCTAAGATGGGGGCTCAGCAGAAATTACGAGCACTTCTTAGAGAAGAAGAGATGAAATTGGCACTTAGAGCTGAAGTGAAGCAGGTCGTCCAAGGGGATGACAATACTCAGTTCTTTCATTTGATTGCAAATGGAAACTATAGGAAGAATAAAATCTTCTAGCTAGAACGAGGTGAGGGTACAATCGTAGGACATGAGAACCTAAAATTGTACATCTCTAACTACTATAAACAGCTTTTTGCTGCTCCAAAGGACAATTTTATGTCTCTTAACAAACACATGGTAGGGGATATTCCTCAGCTCGGGATAAACAAGAATGAGATTTTATCGGTGCCATTCATGGAGAAAGAGGTGTTTGAGGCCATGTCACAGATGAAGAATAATAAGGCACCTAGCCCAGATGGTTTCCCAGCAAAATTTTATAAGAAATGTTGGCATATTATTAAGGGTGCCTCGTGCCAGTGTTCCATGACTTGTTTAATGGCCAACTGCAACTATTCCACCTAAACTTTGGAACAATAACGTTGTTGCCAAACAAGGTGGAGGTAGTGCATATTGAGCAGTTCAGACCGATATGTCTGCTCAATGTGAGATTTAATTTTTTTACAAAAGTTGGTCCAACCGATTGATGAGGATTGCACATAGCGTGGTGCAACCAACTCAGACGGCTTTCATGCCGGGCAGAAACATACTAGAGGGTGTGGTTGTCCTACATGAAACAATACATGAGATCCACTCAAAGAAACTAGATGGGGTGGTCTTCAATGTGGATTTCGAAAAAGCGTATGATAAGGTTAAATGACCGTTTCTCCAACAAGCCTTGCGTTGAAGGGATTCGATGATTCATGGAGGAAGTAGGTCAATTCTTTTGTACAAAAAGGTAGCATCGGGATTAAAGTAAACAATGACATAGGTCACTACTTCCAGACACAAAAGGGTCTAAGATAGGGGGACCCCATGTCACCTATATTGTTCAACATAGTGGTAGACATGTTCGCAATTCTCATAGGTAGAGCTAAGGAGGACGAACAAGTAGGAGGACTAGTACCACATCTTGTGGATGGTGGGGTGTCCATACTACAATATGTGGATGATACTATCATTATCATGGAATATGACATGGCAAAGGCCAGAAATATGAAGCTCGTGTTATGCCTATTCGTTGTCGGGTTTGAAGATTAATTTTAACAAAAGTGAATTGTTCTATTTTGCAAGAGACAAGGAGGAACAAAAAGCTTATAGATAATTGTTCGGATGTGAACTAGGTACCCTACCGTTTAGTTATCTGGACATACAAATTCACCATCGCGTGCCCTCTAATAAGGAATGGAAGTGTATTGAAGATCGATTTAAAAAACTAAGTTGTTGGAAGGGTAGCCTTATGTCTTATGGGGGCCGCCTGGTACTGATAAAATCAGTACTCACGAGTATGCCGATGTTCCTTTTGTCTTTCTTTGAAGTACTGCTACTTGTGTGCTACGTTGGGATTTCCCTGAAGAGGAGAAGATGATGCAGTATAGTAGAGATAAGTACTTCCCTCAGTTAAGGACCAAGGTTATCAATCTAGTAGGAGAACCACATGAAACCTCGTTAGCAGCACCTACACACAAAATAGCAAATACTTGCACCCAACGCGATCAAGGGGGTTGTTAATCCCCTCGGCGGTTATTTGCAAGGATCAAATCTGATAGTGATAGATAGATAAAGTAAAACACAAAATAAAATAACGGTAAATAAATTTCAGCAAGGTATTTTTGGATTTAATATATGATAAAGGTAGATCCCGTGGCCATAGTTTTCACTAGAGGCTTCTCTCTCGAACAAAAAGCATACGATGGGTAGATAAATCCATTGGGCAATTGATAGAAAAGTGCATAGTTATGACGATATTAAAGGCAATGATAATGTATATAGGCATCACGTCCGAGATAAGTCCGAGACAAGTAGACCGACTCATGCCTGCATCTACTACTATTACTCCACCCATCGACCGCTATCCAGCATGCATCTAGGGTATTAAGTTCATGAAAAACGGAGTAACGCCTTAAGTAAGGTGACATGATGTAGAGAAAGTAAACCCAAGCAATATGAATAAACCCTGTTGTCGGATTACGGGGTATCCGGACAGCCGATTATATCCTTTGGTCGGACTGTTGGACTATGAAGATACAAGATTGAAGACTTCGTCCCGTGTCCGGATGGGACTCTCCTTGGCGTGGAAGGCAAGCTTGGCAATACGGATATGTAGATATCCTTCCTTGTAACCGACTCTGTGTAATCCTAGCTCCCTCCGATGTCTATATAAACCGGAGGGTTTAGTCCGTAGGGACAACAACAATCATACCATAGGCTAGCTTCTAGGGTTTAGCCTCTTCGATCTCATGGTAGATCAACTCTTGTACTACTCATATTATCAAGAACAATCAAGCAGGACGTAGGGTATTACCTCCATTAAGAGGGCCCGAACCTGGGTAACATCGTGTCCCCCGCCTCCTGTTACCATCCGCCTAGACGCATAGTTCGGGACCCCCTACCCGAGATCCGCTAGTTTTGACACCGACATTGGTGCTTTCATTGAGAGTTCCTCTGTGTCATCATCGTTAGGCTTGATGGCTCCTTCGATCATCGATAGAGATGCAGTCCAGGGTGAGACTTTTCTCCCCGGACAAATCTTTGTATTCGGCGGCTTCGCACTGCGGGCCAACTCGCTTGGCCATCTGGAGCAGATCGAGAGTTACGCCCCTGGCCACCAGGTCAGGTTTGGAAGCTTAAACTACACGGCCGACATCCGCGGAGACATGATCTTCGACGGATTCGAGCCCCTGCCGAGTGCGCCGCACGGTCACGATGAGCATGATTTAGCTCTACCATCGGACAGTGTTCAGGAGACCGCACTGGCAACCGCTCCAACCATCAATTCGGAGCCAATTGCGCCATCCATGGACGGGTGGATAGACCCCGCCAAGAGTCCGTATTCTCAGCGGCGATCGAGCCGAGTATCGACCTTACCCTTCACGGGAGCCGTGACACCGAATTGCCGGATTCTTCACCAGCCACGGACTCCGAACCGCCTGCGCCCGTGCCTATCGAATCCGACTGGGCGCCGATCATGGAGTTCACCTCCGTGGATATCTTTCAGCACTCGCCCTTCGGCGACATACTGAACTCATTAAGGTTTCTCTCCTTGTCAGGAGAGTCCTGGCCGAACTATGTCCGGCAGGATTGGGATGCGGATGACAAAGAAATTCGCCGCCCACCCACCACCCACTTAGTAGCCACTGTCGACGATTTGACTGACAGGCTCGACTTCGACTCCGAAGACATCGACAGTATGGACGATGATGTAGGAGACGAACAGGAACCACTACCCACAGGGCACTGGACAGCCACCTCATCATATGATATATACATGGTGGACACACCCAAAGAAGGCAATGGCGACGAGACAGCGGAGGATGACCCCTCCAAGAAGCAACCCAAGCGCCGACGACAGCGGCGCCGCTCTAAGTCTCGCCAAGGCAAAAGTAGTGATACCGGCATAGGAGATAATAGCACTCCGGATAGTGCCGAAGATGACGACAATCCCCTCCAGCAAGATTTAGAGCAGGAGGATGGAGAAGCCAGCCCTCCCGAGAGAGCGGCAGATGGAGAGGCGGAGGATGATAACTACATGCCTCCCTCCAAAGACGAGGCAAGCCTCGATGATGACGAATTTGTTGTGCCTGAGGATCCCTTCGAGCAAGAGCGCTTCAAGCGCCGGCTTATAGCCACGGTAAATAGCCTTAAGAAAAAGCAACAACAACTTCAAGCTGATCAAGATTTGCTAGCTGACAGATGGACTGAAGTCCTTGCAGCCGAGGAATATGAACTCGAACGCCCCTCCAAGAGTTACCCAAAGCACGGGTTGCTACCCCGACTGGAGGACGAAGCATTAAAACCTACATCTCCAGCGTATGATGTGGCTGATCGGCCACCTCGTGGCTGCGACAGAGAGGCATTTCAGCCAAAAGCTCAGCCGGCACCCCGAGGCCACTCAAATAAAAATGTCAAGGCACGGGGAAACACGCTAGACCTGCGAGACGTATTGGAGAACAAAGCAAAACACGCAAGATCGATCTACGGATCACAAGGGCGCGCCACTACGCGAGACGATAACCGTCACGCCGGATACAGTAAAAGTAAATCCGGCCGAGCCGAACACAGCGGAGAAGACTCATTTGAGTTGCGTCGCGACATAGCCCAATACAGAGGCGCCGCACACCCCCTATGCTTCACAGACGAAGTAATGGATCACCAAATCCCAGAGGGTTTCAAACCCGTAAATATCGAATCATACGATGGTACAACAGATCCTGCGGTATGAATCGAGGACTTCCTCCTGCACATCCACAAGGCCCACGGTGACGATCTACACGCCATCAAATACCTCCCACTCAAGCTCAAAGGACCAGCTCGGCATTGCCTCAACAGCCTGCCAGCAGAATCCATTGGCTGTTGGGAAGATCTCGAAGCCGCATTCCTCGACAACTTCCAGGGCACTTATGTGCGACCACCAGATGCCGATGACTTGAGCCACATAATTCAGCAGCCAGAGGAATCGGCCAGGCAATTTTGGACACGGTTCCTGACAAAGAAAAATCAAATCGTCGACTGTCCGGATGCAGAGGCCCTAGCAGCTTTTAAGCACAACATCCGCGACGAGTGGCTCGCCCGGCACCTTGGCCAGGAAAAGCCGAAATCTATGGCAGCCCTCACGACACTCATGACCCGCTTTTGCGCGGGAGAGGACAGCTGGCTGGCTCACAGCAATAATATATCAAAGAACCATGGTACTTCGGATACCAAGGATAGCAATGGCAGGTCACGTCACAACAAACACAAGCGCCGCATCAACAGCGACAATACCGAGGATATGGCAGTCAATGTCGGATTCAGAGGCTCTAAACCCGGTCAGCGGAAAAAGCCATTCAAAAGAAGCACTCCGGGCCCATCCAGTTTGGACCGTATACTCGATCGCTCGTGTCAAATACATGGCACCCCTGACAAGCCAGCCAACCACACCAACAGGGAATGTTGGGTGTTCAAGCAGGCCAGCAAGTTAAATGCCGAAAACAAAGATAAGGGGTCACATAGCGATGACGAGGAGGAGCCCCGGCCGCCGAACACTGGAGGACAGAAGAGGTTCCTCCCACAAGTGCGGACGGTGAACATGATATACGCAACCCACATCCCCAAGAGGGAGCAGAAGCGTGCGCTAAGGGACGTATACGCGTTGGAGCCAGTCGCCCCAAAGTTCAACCCATGGTCCTCCTATCCTATCACCTTCGATCGCAGGGACCATCCCACTAGTATCCATCATGGCGGATTCGCCGCACTGGTCCTAGACCCAATCATCGACGGATTTCACCTCACTCGAGTCCTTATGGACGACGGCAGCAGCCTGAACCTGCTTTATCAGGACACAGTGTGCAAAATAGGTATAGACCCCTCAAGGATCAAACCCACAAAACGACCTTCAAAGGCGTCATACCAGGTGTAGAGGCCCATTGCACAAGCTCAGTCACACTGGAAGTGGTCTTCGGATCCCCGAATAACTTCCAAACCGAGGAGTTAATCTTCGATATAGTCCCGTTCCGCAGTGGCTATCATGCACTGCTCGGGCGAACCGCATTTGCGAGATTCAATGCGGTAACGCATTATGCATACCTTAAGCTCAAGATGCCAGGACCTCGGGGGGTCATCACAGTCAATGGAAACACAGAGCGCTCTCTCCGCACGGAGGAGCACACTGCGGCCCTCGCAGCAGAAGCACAAAGCAGCCTCTTCAGGCAATCCACCAGTTCGGTGATTAAACACCCGGACACCGTCAAGCACGTCCGAAGTAATCTGCCCCGAATTCGGCCTTCCGAATACTAGGGGCTTTGCCAAAATTTAAAATTGTAGACTTCTATGTCTAAGTGAGAGTGATAAAGCATTATAGTCCGATTGCCTTGTTCGTTGTGCTGAGCACCTCCCTCGAAGGACCCAACAATGGGAAAAAGAGTGCTCAGATTTATCCCGAACACCCCAGCACTTGTGGCATGGGGGCAGAAGCCGACGACTGGCCATCTCTCAGATTTGATAAACAGCCGCATAGAAGGTAATATTTCAAATTCAAACAAGCTTTGCATAGCGCACATGAAAAAGTTTTCATAATACAGGATCACACAAGCAAGTTCATTCAAAAATTACATCCTTCGCACACTCGTCCACCACAAGACAGGCTCCCTTCAGGACACCCTCATAATACATTTTAGGGTGGCGATGCTCCTTGCCCTGCGGCGGCCCCTCCTTCACCAGCTTCTCGGCGTCCATCTTGGCCCAGTGCACCTTCGCACGGGCAAAAGCCCGGTGTGCACCTTCAATGCAGATGGACCGCTTTATGACTTCCAGCCGTGGGCAGGCATCTACAAGCCGCCTCACCAGGCCGAAGTAGCTGTTGGGAAGGGAGTCACCAGGCCACATCCGGACTATAAGGCCCTCATGGCCTGTTTGGCCGCCTTGTGCAGCTCGACCAGTTGCTTCAGCTGGTCGCTCACAGGCATCGGGTGTTCGGTGCCAGTATACTGAGACCAGAACAACTTCTCCGTCGAGCTTCCCTCCTCGGCCTGGTAGTACTTTGCGGCATCCGACACGCTGCGGGACAAATCTGCGAATGCTCCTAGAGAGCTCCGGACTCGGGTAAGTAACAAGTAATTTACTTTCACATGCTTGCTTTGCATAATGAATACCTTACCCGCCGCTATCTTCCTCATCGCCTCAATTTCCTGGAGGGCCTTTTAGGCTTCAGCCTTGGCATGCTTTGTGCTCTCGAGGGCCGCGGCAAGCTCAGACCCTCGCATCTTCGAGTCAAGCTCCAAGGTCCCGTGCTTCTTCACGAGAGCATGGAGCTCTTGCTACACCTCACTAACCCGTGCCTCTTGTTTCTCCCGCTCGGTGCGCTCCTTGGCCGCTTCGTTTTCGACCTCGGACAGCGCTTGCTTTAGGGTCGCCACTTCGGTCGTGACCCCTGGCACATCCATGATGATCCTATCATTTTGCAACCACATCTTTTATATATATATATATAGACATGGTATTACTTACCTTTGTTCTCCTCGAGCTACCTCTTGGCAAGTCTGAGCTCTTTCTCGGACCGCTCGAGATTCTGCTTCAGTGCAGCAACCTCCGCAGTCAGTGCGGTAGAGGTCAGCAGCGAAGCCTGCATACGCATACAAACATACTTATATTAGCCTCCTGCATATATTATTTGATCCTCTATTCGGCTTTTCTTTGTGAACACCAAACAGAGCATCAGGGGCTACTGTCTATGCGGTAATATTTTCCTATATTTTAAATACTTACCTCAAAGCCTGTTAGAAGGCTGGCACAGGCTTCAGTCAGTCCGCTCTTGGTGGACTGAACCTTCTTGATCACCGCACTCATAATAGTGTGGTGCTCTTCATCAACGGAAGCGCCGCGAAGCGCTCCCAGCAGGTTGTCCGGTGCCTCTAGATAGACAGAGGTCACCGGCACGGGCGGCTTGCCCCTCTTGCAAGAGGGCCGCCTGCCGGAGTCCGGAACCACTGGAGGTTCTAGCACGGTGTTCGGATGAGGGCCGAACTTGGAGCCCTTGGGAGTCTTGCTCCCTTTGCGCCTGGAGTCCGGAAGGTCGCCTTGAGGCGCCTCTAGGACTATCTCCCCCTGGCTCAGTGCCCCTTGAGACAATACCTCGACATTGTCCGTAGGGCGAGGAGAGGAGGCGGTTGGAAGTGATTTGCTATTCATATCTGACGAGTCCAAGGAGCCGTCCGACGAGGATACGTCGATACGGGCTTGGGGCGGAGTGCATAATCATATTCGATGTTAGGAGAAGTAGTGCAACAAAAGTATACTATGAGTTACTCTAGTATCCGAATACTTACGACTTCGCCAGGGGCTTGGCCCTGAGTAACCACTCTCCTTCGCTGTCGGCGGCGGTGGTGGAACAGTCCGGAAGGAGAGTCCTTCCCTTCTTTAACCCTCCGGCCTCCCCGGTTGGGGCGGCCTTCCTTTTCTTGTCTCCCCCGGCTGGAGGGGGAGAATCTTCATCTTCCTCCTTGTCGGTGTCAAAACCGGCGGATCTCGGGTAGGGGGTCCCGTACTGTGCGTCTAGGGCGGATGGTAACAGGAAGCAGGGGACACGATGTTTTACCCAGGTTCGGGCCCTCTTGATGGAGGTAAACCCTACTTCATGCTTGATTTATTCTTGATGATATGAGTATTACAAGAGTTGATCTACCACGAGATCGGAGAGGCTAAACCCTAGAAGCTAGCCTATGGTATGATTGTATGTTCTCCTACGGACTAAAACCCTCCGGTTTATATAAACACCGGAGGGGGCTAGGGTTACACAAGATCGGTTACAAAGGAGGAGATATACATATCCGTATTGCCTAGCTTGCCTTCCACACCAAGTAGAGTCCCATCCGAACACGAGATGAAGTCTTCAATCTTGTATCTTCATAGTCCAACAGTCCGGCCAAAGGATATAATCCGGCTGTCCGGACACCCCCTAATCCAGGACTCCCTCGGTAGCCCCCGAACCAGGCTTCAATGACGATGAGTCTGGCGCGCAGTATTGTCTTCGGCATTGCAAGGCGGGTTCTTCTCCATCTTTCGAACGTTTGTAAAGCAGTGTCCGGTCCCATAAAATGTTTGGACCTCTTGGCTTATGTGCCCAATAAGGGCTTTCTCCCACGCGTCGAATGAATACGAGGCGCCAGGGCATTTTTACATTCGCCCCCCTAGCCAGATAAATAAATTGTATGTTAAAGGGATGGGGATCCTTAGATCTGATCCATACCATCCTCCCCCGGCATGGCCGACCTCCGCAGCTCCTCCTCCCGCCCCCGAAGCCCTAAGCCCGGTGATTGGGAAAGGTGTTCAGTCCCGCACAGTCGTTTAGTCGAACTGCAGACTAAGGGATTTCTCCCTCTGGCGTACATGGCGCCCGTTCGAGCCGGGCTTGCCACCTATAATGGCGGGGAGCAAGCGGAGAGCTTTCTCTGTCCCTCTATGTGGAACGGGTCTGCCTTGTTTCCTATCTATTAAGGGGACTCGGATTTCCAATTCATCCGTTCCTCCGCGGGCTCCTGGAGTTCTACGGCCTCCAATTACACAATTTCACCCCCGCCTCCATCCTACATATCGCCGGCTATGTGGCTCTCTGCGAGTTGTTCCTGTGCTGCGAGGCTCACTTCGAGCTGTGGAAAAGGCTATTTTGCCTCGTCCCTCGCACACAGAGGGGGTCACTTTATCAAGTGGGTGGAGCCGAAATATGGCGCATCGCCGATACCGGATACCTATCCGGTACTCCAAAGAAGTCACCCGAAGACTGGCCTTCAAAATGGTTTTATATGGAGGACGTTCCCCTTCCGGACCCTGTTCGGCGGGGTCTTCCTGAGTTCAACAATGCTCCTCTGAAGAAACGCCGAAGTTGGCGCCCACGGAGCCCCCAGGTGGAAGACAATGGAGAAGTCTTCTATCTGATGAACCGAATTAAAGCACTGGCTCGATCAGGATTGACAGTAATCGAAGTTATGTCGATTTGCATAATGCGGGGAGTGCAACCACTTCAATATCGTGGGCACCCCTTGTGGTGTTATACGGGGCGGATGACGCCACCCGCTGCGGGCGTAAGGGTCCGGACAATGCTGCCACTTTAGCGAAAATTATGTCCGGAATGTTCAAGGGTGAGGAAGAGGAGTTCACCCGCATCAAGCCACGGGATGGATTCTCTATGTACAATCCTCCAAGTTGGGTAAGTTATATCTCCCTGCTCCCATTTTTCCCGCATTCTTTGTCGTAAGTATTCACCTTGCCACTTTGCGGCAGGAACTGCGAAAAGCCATAAAGGAGGTCAGCAGCCCTTCTCCACAACCAGAGGACCCTGACCGGGCCCTCGACTCCGGACTTGAAGAAGATTCGGTTATATTCGTGGAGCTGATAGACCGGCAGTTCTATCAGTTAAGCTGCAACGATGCCATGGTGGCCATTACGGCCGATCCCGGACTGCTCCCTGCATCACACGTAAGAAAAACCAAAAATCCCAAGTCCAAAACTAGGATCCCCTTTTAGACACTTCACCCACCATATACACATGGCATTTTTACAGGGAAGGCATTCGGGACGCCCTGCCGAACCCGCAGCAACATGCCAACAGGAGGCACCGAGGCCGGGTAGGCCAAAAAGGAAGGCGGTCAGGACGGAGACGCTGGCGCAAAGGTATAACAAACCCCGCTCCGTGGTTGTCGTCTTTCTCGAAATATAATGACACCCATGTTTCTTCAACAGAAAAATGCTCATCGAAATATGTCCGACGATGTTACTAATCACGCTTCCACCAGCCAGGCGCCAGGACCGGACATAGAGGCAGAAGCCGATATGGGGCGGGCACCGAATAATCCCCCTACAGAGGATTCAGATGGATTATCCACTACAAACTTAGAGGTGGAAAGCGCCATGAATCATAGGCGCCGCCGGGCCGTACTTCGTGATGCTTGTTTCTCACCAGAGGCATTTGATGCCTTCAATTCTGGACAGGCGTACCTCCGAGCTGCTCAAGATGGTCTAGCCAGAGCCTCGGATCAGTATGTAAAGGATGTACGGGCAAGTAAATCTGACGATTTATATGTATCAGTAGCCCCTAAGACTAGAAACAGTTAGCAGAACTGATTTAAGGATCATCTTTATTGTGCAGGTTCTTACAAAGAAGAATACTAGGCTGTCACAGGAGCTAGAGGAATGCAAGACCCAACTGCGGGCTGCTGTGGCCGCATTGCAGGAACCGAAAAAGTCACCTACTGGTAACATTTACTTTAAAGAATGATGGTTACCATATAATGTGCGGCGCAGCTGCAGATCTAACAGCAGATGTTGCAGATGAATCCGGAGAAAATCCGGAGGACCGGCATGCTATGCGACAGCTAGAGGCTGGCAAACGCGTGCTGACTGAGGTTAGGCGGGATAAAAATAATCTCCAAGACGCCAATATTAAGCTAACTGTGGAACTAAAAGACGTTCGGGGCCAGCTTGCAGACTCCGAGAAGGAGAATAAGCGGCTTTGGCGCGGCATTTTCAGTAAGTGCTTGAACGAATCCTTTTAAAGGAGTTCGGCGAAGAAGCCGACTAACAGCGTTATGTCTGTAGGTATGCTGACGGGTCGTTCCGCGGAGGAAATGCCCGGGTCTATGGGTGATCTTCTATCCGAGCTGTCACATCTGCACGAACAAGTTCGGCAAGTGATGCAGGGTGTTACCCAGGCCTTGTGGCCGTCCGTCTCCCTGCCAGAGGGCGTTGCAGAGCTTGCGGAGAAGCTCAAGGGAGCACGGCGGCGCTTCCGACTATGGAAGATATCAGCCTGCCGACAGGGTGCCAGAGAAGCCTGGGCCATGGTGAAGACGCGGTATACCAAGGCAGACCCAAATCACATGGCCGAGGTCGGACCTGTGGGGCCCGACGGAAAAGAGATCCCCGTTAGCTTAGTTTATGGGCAAGTAGAATTAGCCGCAAAGTATTCCCAACAGGATTGTAAGCTAGACCGCCTGTTGGATGGTATAGAAGAGGAGTTTAGTCAGTCTGCATGACTATGTAATTAAAGTGACATGTATAATGCCTTCTAGCCAGATTGTAGATAATTTGTCATGGCGGACCTTTTCGCTTAAACCTCGGGACCCGATAGTCCGGAGTGTATCCGAATACCCGCTCAGTCATATAAGAACTGGGGTATGCGTGGAGACCAGGCGTAGGGGTCATTGGTGCTTGAACAGACAAGTGCCCAACTAGTTATGTTATATTACATGGGTAGTAAGAAACATCTTCCAGGGAGAATAGTTCCGTTAAGGGTTCCTTTCCCTGAGTAAGCATGCCCTAAAGTGCATGTCTGGACTGCGGTAGGAAACGTAGGAAAAAACATCTGGGGGCAGATATGGAAAACAAATAAAAATCATCTTTTGTTCGCCGACTGAATATTCCCTTAAGAACGCTAGCTTTCGGCTTCACCCAGTCTGAGGTACACATCCGGCTGACCCGGCAGTAAGAATCGCAGAGGTGCTCCCCTTATGCCCTAGCCGAATTAACGAGAACATAGGGCAAAAATACAAGAGCCAGGCAACCCAGCTTGGCCAGAACTTAAGTCATATCGATGCATATAATGGCGAAAAAAGGTACATGTGGAAGCATAACACATGTGCAGGGCACGAGGCCCAAATAAATAATCAAGCTTCTGTGAAAGAAGCCCCCAGGTACGATGAGTGCGGCTAGCGCATCTGTAATCTGGAAACGAGGTGCAAGTTGGCCTTTGAAGGCCTGGAGAAAGAATAAAAGAAAGAAAGAAAAACAAGACAGATAATGTATAAAAAATGGACAGAGGAAGGGGACGAACACAGGGTCCGGCGCTAGGCGTAGAATCTTCGGAGCCTGGCCGCGTTCCATGGGTTCGGCTCGAGTCGATTAGTCGATGCATCCCACAGTCGGTATGCTCCACCGGTCAGAACTTGGTCAATAATGAAGGGACCTTCCCATTTGGGCTCGAGCTTGTTCCTTTTCTTATCCGGCAGACGTAGAACTAGTTCGCCAACGTTATAAGTTTTTGCCCGTACTTCTCTGCTTTGGTATCTGCGAGCCTGTTGCTGATAAAATGCGGAACGGGCTTTTGCCACGTCGCACTCCTCCTCCAAGGTGTCCAGACTGTCTTGCCGATCAAGCTCGGCTTCTCTTTCTTCGTACATGCACACTCGAGGTGAGTCATGAATTATGTCACATGGCAAGACTGCCTCTGCGCCGTACACCATAAAGAAGGGTGTGTATCCGGTACTACGATTCGGCGTGGTCCACAGCCCCCAGAGTATGGAGTCAAGCTCCTCTACCCAGTGCGTGTTAGACTCCGTTAAGGACCGTACTAGCCTGGGTTTAATGTCGCTCATTATAAGACCGTTCGCGCGCTCCACTTGACCGTTGGTTTGTGGGTGATAGATCGAAGCATAATCAAGCCTGATGCCCATTTTGCTGCACCAGAGTTTTACCTCATCGGCAGTAAAGTTCGGTGATGATGATGTGAGGGATGCCATAACGGTGTACGACCCCGGATATGAAGTCTATCACCGGTCCGGATTCGGCTGTTTTAACAGGTTTGGCCTCTATCCATTTGGTGAATTTATCCACCATGACCAGTAAGTATTTTTTCTTGTGGGTTCCCCCTTTAAGGGGTCCAACCATGTCAAGCCCCCAGACCGCGAAGGGCCACGTAATGGGGATTGTTTGGACGACGGTGGGTGGCATGTGGCTTTGATTTGCAAAGAGCTGGAAACCGGTGCAATGTTGGACCACGTCCTGTGCATCTGCCCGGGCCATTGACCAATAGAATCTTGTACGGAAGGCCTTGCTGACAAGAGCCCGGGCTGCGGCATGGTGACCGCCGAGTCCGGCGTGAATTTCTGCCAAAAGGTTCCGTCCTTCCTCTTCGGAGATACACCTTTGAAGGACTCCGGTAGTGCTTTTTTTATACAATTCTCCCTCATGGACCCTGTAGGCCTTAGATCGCCACACTATGCAGCATGCCTCATTTTGGTCCTCCGGAAGTTCCTTCCTAGTTAGGTAGGCCAGGAATGGTTCTGTCCACGGGGCTATGATGGCCATTATTACGTGGGTTGAAGGTGTTATTTCGGTGGCGGAGCCTCCGATTGTGTCAGAGTGTTCGGTATCGGGTATTTTGGCCGGGTCCGGATTATAGTTACCGGTGTCCCCTTCACATACTACGGATGGCTTGAACAGCCTCTCCATAAATATGTTGGGGGACCGTGTCGCGTTTTGCGCCGATGCGGGTGGGGATATCCGCCGCCTGATTGTTTTCCCGAGCCACATGATGAAATTCGAGCCCCTCGAACCGAGCTGACATTTTTAGGACGGCGTTGCAATAGGCCGCCATTTTCGGATCCTTGGCATCAAAGTCTCCATTTATTTGGGATATTGCGAGGTTCGAATCCCCCTGCACCTCTAGGCGTTGAATGCCCATGGATACTACCATCCGGAGACCATGTAAAAGGGCCTCATATTCGGCTGCGTTGTTGGAGTCCGTATACATTATCTGGAGTGCATATTGAACTGTATCTCCGGTTGGGGACGTCAAAAGGACGCCAGCCCCCAGACCAGCCAACATTTTGGAGCCGTCGAAGTGCATGATCCAGTTGGAATATGCGTCGTACTCTTTAGGGAGTTCGGCTTCCGTCCATTCAGCGACAAAGTCGGCCAGTACTTGCGACTTAATGGCTCGTCGAGGTTTGTATGTTATGTCGAACGGGAGGAGCTCAATAGCCCATTTGGCAATCCGGCCCGTAGCGTCGCGGTTGTTTATAATATCATTAAGTAGCACTTCTGAGGCTACTGTAATCGAACACTCTTGAAAGTAGTGTCGCAGCTTCTGGGATGCCATGAATACCGCGTAGGCTATCTTTTGATAATGTGGGTACCGTGATTTGCATGGAGTGAGGACAGTGAATACATAGTATACCGGCTTTTGAAGAGGGAATTTATGTCCGTCAGCTTCTTGTTTGACTACGAGCACTGCGCTTACAACTTGATGGGTTGCCGCAATGTACAACAGCGTTGGTTTGCTGATGTTTGGTGCAGCCAGGATTGGGTTGGTTGCCAAAATGGCCTTTATTTCTTCCAATCCGGCTGCAGCTTCCGTCCACTCAAAGTGTTCGGTGCGCCAGAGGAGGCGATAAAGGGGTAAAGCCTTTTCTCCTAAGCGGGAGATAAAACGGCTTAGAACCGCCACGCATCATGTTAACTTCTGGATTTGTTTGAGGTCTGTTGGGGTAGCCAACTGTGACAAAGCTCGGATTTTGGTCGGATTAGCTTCAATACCTCTACTGGAGACAATGAAACCCAGGAGCTTTCCGGCTGGTGCGCCGAAAACGCATTTTTCCGGATTGAGCTTGATGTCGTATGTTTAGAGGTTGTCGAATGTGAGCCTCAAGTCGTCTATCAAAGAGTCGACGTATGCCTCTACTGTTTTGCCGATTTGTTTCTCCAGACATGTTTGAATCATGCGCTGATATGTTGCGCCGGCGTTTTTGAGCCCAAAAGGCATTGTGTTAAAACAGAAGGGACCGTATGGTGTGATGAATGCCGTTGCGACTTGGTCAGACTCCGCCATCTTGATTTGGTGGTAACCGGAGTATGCATCGAGGAAACACAATGACTCGTGTCCTGCAGTAGCATCAATAATTTGATCGATGTGGGGGAGGGGGAAAGGGTCCTTTGGGCAAGCTTTACTGAGGTCCTTGAAATCGACACAAAGGCGCCAGGATTTATCCTTCTTTGGTACCATCACCAGGTTTGCTAGCTAGTCTGGATGTTTTATTTCTCTAATGAATCTGGCCTCCAATAATTTGGCTAGTTCCTCTCCCATGGCTTGTCTCTTAGGTTCAGAGAAACGCCGAAGAGCATGCTTGACCGGCTTGAATCCCTTTTGATATTGAGGCTGTGCTCGGCCAGCCTGCGTGGGACTCCTGGCATGTCTGAAGGGTGCCAGGCAAAAATGTCCCAGTTCTCGCGTAGGAACTCTCGTAGTGCCGCATCTACGTCAGGGTTTAATTGTGCCCCGATGGAAGCTGTTTTTGTAGGGTCCGTTGGATGGACTTGGAATTTGACTACTTCATCCACCGGTTTAAAGGAGGTGGACTTGGATCTCTTATCGAGTATCACATCGTCCCTGTTCACCGTGGAGCGCAGCGCAGTCCGTTCCTCAGCCGCTAGGGCTTCGGATAATGCCTCGAGGGCCAGTGCGGTTGTCTTGTGTTTGGCGCGGAGTGCTATGTCCGGATCACTAGCAAGAGTGATAATTCCGTTGGGCCCGGGCATTTTGAGCTTCATGTACCCGTAATGGGGTATGGCTTGGAAGATTGTGAACACCTCCCGCCCTAACAGGACGTGGTAACTGCTACTGAATGTGGCCACTTGGAACATAATCTCTTCGGACCTATAATTCTCCGGCGTGCCGAACACCACATCTAGTGTGATTTTGCCTGTACCGTGCGCTTCCCGACTGGGGATTATTCCTCTAAAGGTTGTGCTGCTTCGCTCGATGCGGTTCCAGTCTATTTCCATTTTTTAAAGGGTTTCCTCATAGATGAGGTTTAATCCACCGCCGCCGTCCATGAGTACCTTGGTGAGTCGAAAGCCGTCCACAATTGGACTGAGGACCAATGCGGCTGGTGCTCGGGCTGTTCGGAATTTAGGTTCGTCACTGGCATTGAAAGTAATAGCCGTGTCACTCCATGGGTTTATTGTCACCACGTGGTAGATTTCGGCAAGGCTGCGGAATGTTCACTTTCGCCTATTATTTGATGCGAAAGTCTCGAAGACCGTTAATACCGTACTGGTATTTCTGGGATGGTGCTCTGTGGCTTCTGGAATTAGGAGATCCTCGCCACTTTTAGCTACCTGCCGGAGTATCCAACATGCTCTAAGGCTATGTGTTAGTATGGCTCCCTCTGTACTGTGAATTTTACAGGGTCCATTGAGCCATCCCTCCAGTACGGTTCCATGCCCTATAGAGGGTTTTTGCTTTTTGGTAGTTGACCCGGGTGTCTTTTGATAGTGCACCCTTTTATTTCGGACTGGGTTCGTATTTAGGGCCGGATTATCCCAAAAGTTTGTTTCGGTTTTCCACGCACTTTCCATCGCACAGTACTTTCGTACTATGGACGCCAAGTCAGCAAAGCGTGATATCTCAAGGTGATTTATGGCGTTAAGGATTCCCTTGTCCGTGCAATTATTGCAGAAAAATAGGATTGCGTCTTCCTCGCGACAGTCCTTAACCTTGTTCAACGCAAGGAGGAATCTGGCCCAATAGTGATGTATTGTTTCCTGGGGCTCTTGCCTGATGTGGGAAAGATCGCTTATGTTTGGGTGGGTGGGTGGAATTGAATCCGAACCCTTACCCGATCTGGGATCCAGGGGCCAAGGAATTTCCAATTTTGGAAATTCTGGTTCCGGGGTGTTGCCCGATAATCCTGGCCCGTTGCCTGACTCTAAGTTTAGGGATTGGATGCTGTCCTCCCGCGAACGGGTATCCGGCTCGGAGAGCTCAGTAATCCGGACATAGTTGGTCCTCAATATGGAGGAGAGGTCGCCGCATAGTTCCTCCACCACCGCAATATGATGGGTGACCGGCGGAGAGTTAATCTCCCTTTGATCGGGTTTAAGCCAATCCGATCATAGTCCGTAGCGACTCCCAGGGCGGCGATGTGATCCAAGAGCCCGTTTAGGGAGGCGAGCTCCATTGGATCCATCTGTTCGGCGAGTGCCGATTTGACGTGGAGGCTGTTTTCGATGACCCGAGAAGTCATCGTCGGCGTGGCGGCCGAACAGGCGGTCACGATGAAACCGCCTAGCCGGAGAGTTTGCCGACAGCCAAAGCTCCCCCAATAGTAGTACCGTCTTTAAAGACGAGACAAGACATCCTTCCTTCTGGCGACGGCACAGTGGAACTCTCAATGAAAGCACCAATGTCGGTGTCAAAACTGGCGGATCTCGGGTAGGGGGTCCCGAACTGTGCGTCTAGGGCGGATGGTAACAGGAGGCAGGGGACATGATGTTTTACCCAGGTTCGGGCCCTCTTGATGGAGGTAATACCCTATGTCCTGCTTGATTTATTCTTGATGATATGAGTATTACAAGAGTTGATCTACCACGAGATCGGAGAGGCTAAACCCTAGAAGCTAGCCTATGGTATGATTGTATGTTCTCCTACAGACTAAAACCCTCCGGTTTATATAGACACCGGAGGGGGCTAGGGTTACACAAGGTCGGTTACAAATGAGGAGATATACATATCCGTATTGCCTAGCTTGCCTTCCACGCCAAGTAGAGTCCCATCCGGACACAAGACGAAGTCTTCAATCTTGTATCTTCATAGTCCAACAGTCCGGCCAAAGGATATAATCCGGCTGTCCGGACACCCCCTAATCCAGGACTCCCTCACTCCTCCTCGTTTTCACGGGAGGAGTGCGTCTCGGAGTTATCGGACGATGAGTCCGATACCACCTGGCGCCGGGAACTCTTTCGGGTTCCCGTGGCCTTCCTCTTGATCTTCTTCTCCAGCACCTCATAAGGAGCCGGGGTCCGCATCTCCGTCAGGAGAGTGTCTGCAGGGTCTTCAGGCAGAGGGGCCGGGCAGTCAATCTACTCCGATGTCTCCACCTAGTCCTGTCAAAGGCTTGGGAGCTCATATCCTGCACATGGTTAAACTATGGAAAATAAATACCCTACGAGATGTACAGAACTTACCGGATTCGCAGGGCGCGTCGTGCTTAGCCCGCGGTCCTCGGTAAGGGGAGGGGGGACCTCGGCGCCCTTGAATAGCACCGTCCAGACGTCCTTATGCGTCTTGTCAAAGAGCTCGCGTAGAGTCTGGTGCTGGGCCGGGTCGAACTCCCATAAGTTGAAAGCCCGTTGTTGACACGGGAGGATCCGGCGGAAGAGCAGGACCTGGACTATGTTGACAAGCTTGAGTTTCTTGCCTATCATGTTCCGGATACACTTTTGGAGTCCGTCCAGCTCCACCGATGAGCCCCAGGACAGGCCCTTCTCCTTCCAGGAAGTGAGCCGCGTGGGGATTCCGGATTGAAACTCGGGGGCCGCCACCCAGTTGGTGTCGCGCGGCTCGGTGATGTAGAACCACCCCGATTGCCACCCCTTTATGGTCTCCACGAAGGAGCCCTCGAGCCATGTAACGTTGGGCATTTTTCCCACCATGGCTCCGCCGCATTCCGCTTGTTGGCCGCCTACTACCTTCGGTTTGACATTGAAGGTCTTCAGCCACAGGCCGAAGTGGGGCCGGATGCGGAGGAAAGCCTCGCACATGACGATGAACACCGAGATGTTGAGGATGAAATTCGGGGCCAGATCATGGAAGTCCAGCCCATAATAGAACATAAGGCCGCGGACGAATGGATGGAGGGGAAACCCCAGTCTGCGGACGAAGTGGGTGAGGAAAACCACCCTTTCATGAGGTTCCGGGGTAGGGACGATCTGCCCCGCGGCTGGCAGCTGGTATGCGATATCCGCGGCAAAGTATCCGGCCCCGCGCAGCTTTTTGATGTCTCCCTCCGTAACGGAGCAGACCATCCACTTGCCTCCCGCTCTGGACATGTTTGGAGAGGGTTGAGGAGAAGGATGTGGACTTGGGCGCTGGAGCTCGAGTGCGCGAGAATGGATGAGCAAGGAGGAAGAAGGCGTGGGTAGAAAAAGGTGAAGCCTTATCCCTTTATAAGGGTGGACTAAACTATGTGCCCCCACCAGCCTGGTAAAACTAGCTTATCCCCCAAGCGCCATAATTGATGGCGCGGTTGGGTTACCCATGTCCGTATTGATGGGAATCCCGTAATAAGGGGACACGATCTCTGCTTCGACAAGATGTGCCAAGGAAACCGCCTCGCGAAACACGCTTAGGTTGGTTGTGAAAAACGATTCGAATGGTGACCTGGCTGTGGTGTGATGTCACGCTGCGGAATGCGTCGGTAGATTAGATTTGTGAAAATATTATTCTCTCTACGGTTGTATGTGGAACTTGTTTTGCAGAGCCGGACACGATCCTCGTGTTCAAAATCTTCTATGAAGTATTCGGAGGAGGAACCCGCCTTGCAATGCCGAAAACAATCTGCGCGTCGGACTCATCATCATTGAAGTCTGGTTCAGGGGCTACTGAGGGTGAAAGTGCGTTATATGACTAGAGGGGGGTGAATAGGCGATTTTTATGAAAGTCTTCAAAACGTGAAAGTTATGAAGACAAACGACCAAAATAAACATATTACCCTGCAGCAGAAGGTAGACTACACTAGGCAAGCCATAGTCAAGTATTCAATAGAGTGAAAGCACAATGACTAAGAGCGGCAATGTAGTAAGGATCAAGTAGGAAGAAATTATGAAGCCAAATAGAACACGCAGTCACTCAGTGAAGATAAAAGATAGTGCAATCATACAATGTCTTCACAAGGAGTAACAGTACGTAAAGAGAAGGGAAGGATGAAACCAGTGACTTGTTGAAGACAATGATGTGTTGGACCAGTTCCAGTTGCTGTGACAACTGTACGTCTGGTTAGGGCGGCTAGGTATTTAAACCTGAGGACACACAGTCCCGGACACCCAGTCCTGAACACGCAGCTCAGGACACCCAGTCCTCACCGTATTCCCCTTGAGCTAAGGTCACACAGACCTCGCCCAATCACTCTGGTAAGTCTTCAAGGTAGACTCCCAAACCTTCACAGACTTCGTTCACCGGCGATCCACAATGTCTCTTGGATGCTCAGAACGCGACGCCTAACCGGCTGGAGGATGCACAGTCCTCAAGTGTAATAAGTCTTCAGATCACACAGACAAGAAGACTTAAGTGGTGCCTAATTCTCTTTGGCTCTGGGTGGTTAGGGCTTTATCCTCGCAAGGAATTCTCTCTCAAATGCTTCGAGGTGGGTTGCTCTCAAACGACAGAAGCCGTACACTAACTCTGAGCAGCCAACCGTTTATGGTTGTAGGGGGTGGGCTATTTATAGCCACAAGGCAACCCGACCTGATTTGTCCGAAATGACCCTGGGTCACTAAGGAACTGACACGTGTTCCAACGGTCAAATTTCAAACTCACACGGCAACTTTACTTGGGCTGCAAGCAAAGCTGACTTGTCCGACTCTGGACAAGATTCGCTCTCATAGTCTTCACTCGAAGACATAGGTTTTGGTTAGGCATCACTTCAGTCATTCTGACTGGTTCTCTTGGACCCCACTTAACAATACGGTGGTTCCTATGACTCAACAAAGAAGAAAAAGAACTACGAAAGATCTAAGTCTTCGAGCTCCATAGGCTTCATGTGATGTCTTCTCTTGTCATAGTCTTCAATGTGAATATCTTCATATACCACCTTTGACTTCAATGTCTTCATACATTTTTAGGGGTCATCTCTGGTAGGAAAACCGAATCAATGAGGGACTTCTACCTGTGTTATCCTGCAATTCTTACAAACACATTAGTCCCTCAACTAAGTTTGTCGTCAATACTCCAAAACCAACTAGGGGTGGCACTAGATGCACTTACAATCTCCCCCTTTTTGGTGATTGATGACAAACTAGTTGAAGTTTTCAATGGGGAATATAGTATGTGAAATTGTAAAGGATAAGGAATTATCTTCATAAGTTGCAAGGGCTCCCCCTGAAGATGTGCATATAAGTAATTTGCTTTTGGAATGCAAATGCACATGGCAGGTTGTGCTTGTGGAGATCCTCTTCAACTTATGATGACAATCCACTATGCATGTGAAGGTATGTGAAGATAATGATATGCATAATGGAAAATGGACGTCTGCAAAATGATCTAAGTGCGGAATTTATTGTCGCACATGCGGAATTTATCATCGCATCACAAGGTGGCAAATAAGTAGCAGACGACCATCGAGTTTTAAGTGTTACAACTCAAAGAACCAAATGTATCAAAATGAGAGTTGTAAACATGAAGAAAAATATAAAGCACCTGCCCATATGGACCCGCTTGAAGACTATCAAACTCGTATGCTTCTCCCCCTTTTGTCAGTAAGGACCAAAAAGGTTCTAAGACATAGAGCATCTACTCGTTCCCATGAAGAGTAGGTGATGCAGCAGGGTCGTCGGTGGTGTTTGGCGGTGCAGAAGAGCTTGGAGCAGTGTCGAAGCGTGCTGAAGGAGGCGGCGGTGAAGTAGCATCGTCGTCATCCTCGATCACTCTGGCATTTACAGTTGTAGCAGAGGAAGAGAACTCAGAGTCTTCAAGAGATGGAGTTCGTCGCAGCACTGCCCTTCGAGGAGGTGTGGAGTCAAACTTGAAGCGCTCAGTGAAGCCATCCTCTTGAAGATCATCTTCAGAACACATCAGTGTCAGCCCTTTCCATGTGCGTCGAGAAGTTTCATGGGCAACAAAAGCATTCTTGGTGGCAAGATTGCGAATGTGATTAACATCCACCAAGAGGCTTTGCATTTGACGCTTCAGCCAGTCATGATGCCTATCCTGTTTCTGATGAAGAGCCACAAGAAGCTCTCGGTCATTGAGAACACGAGTGCGCTTCTTGGGTCGTGGAGCAGTTGTACTGTCAGTGGCTTCAGTGAGAGCAGGATGCGGTGCACGTGTAGTGCCAGCCAAAGGATACACATGAGCGACTTCTTCAACTCCTTCAATGTTCTGAGAAAAATTCTTATGCTCTGCATTCTGAAGACTTAGGGGTTCCTTGGCAGGCTCAGGATAGATGGCTTCAATCGACATATCCACATCAGGCAGAAAAATCCGATGATTGCGAGCAGATGGCTGATATGAGATAGTGGAGTGAAGTTTGATCAGCCGCATGACCCATGGGGCGTAGAACTTCAAGCCAAACAGATCAGAGCCTGATGCAGCAAGTTGGCGAAAGAAGAAGTCCTATGCATTGAAGCATTTTCCATGAAGAATATAGAAGACCAAAGTCTTCATTGCACCTTCAAGCTTGGCATGTGGAGAGTGCCCTTTGATGGGCCAGAGAGTTCGCCTTATGATGTGATAAATAGTCCTTGGCAGATACTCTAGGTCTTCAACAAAGAACTCTTTGGGATATGCAGCATCTTGGGGTACATCATACTGAGCATCCGACTCATGTTAGGTTCAGGCTTTTGAAAGATGCTCTCCACGGCTTCACTTTGAAGTTGACAGCCAGATTCGTAGAGATCTCCGGGAGTGGGCAGACCAGTGAGCTCAATGATGTCAAAGGCTTTGGCTTCGTGATGAATGTTTCCTGTCATCCACTCCAGGACCCAAGTCTTCGGATCTCTGTTATACCCGCGGATGTGAAGTGTGGCATAGAATTGGAGCAGCAACTCTTCATTCCAATGCTCTTGGTTAGTGACGAATGGCAGCAATCCAACTTCTTTGAAGCAATCCAGAGCTTCTTCCAGACAGGGCAGACCAGCTGTAGCTTCAATGTCAAGACGCTTATGGGGGAAGATGCGACCTTGATTGTATAGAATGCAGGAGTAATAGCTGCGCTGCGGATAGCTCCAAAACCGATCAGATGATATCCTTTCCCTTGAGTAGGGGTTCCTGGAGCTATTGAAGAATGTGTTGTATGCTCTGAAGCCATTGATATTGAAGGATCCAGGTGCTGATGCAGGACCTGGGAACCTGGGCAATCTTGGGATTGGCTTCTCTACCTGAGGCTTGTGCTCAACATGATAGTCGAACTGGGGACCGGCAGCAGGTGCAGGAACAGAAGCAGTGGGATCAGTGGCTTCGCTGACTTCTGATGCTTTTGTTGGGGAGGGCTCCACATTAGCTTCAGCCATGACAGCGTCAGTGGCTTCATTGGTGGTGGTGGTGGCAGCCTCAAGATTTTCAACCTCCACTTGACGAGCTGGAGGGTCGGTCACAATCACGTTCTCCTCAAGAACCGCTTCTTGGTGGGACAGGGGAGTAGAAGCTTGTGGGACTTCTTCTTCATCGGTTGATGCAGCCGGAATGTCTTCAGCAGTTTCAGCTTCAGACGCAGAGACTGGAGGCCTAGGTCCTTTGCGAAGCCTGCGCAACGCAGGCGACGCCTGTGTAGTTGGAGTTGGCTGGGCCTCAAAGTCTTCTTCCTCTTGTGGGCGATCAGCCCATGAAGCATCCTGAGCGATTGGCGTCAGAGGACGACCAATGCTGATGAGTTCACTGTTCTCGAGCTGAGGAAGGACTGCACCATCTTCTATATGGTCATGTTGACCAATGTCTTCAGCAGCGATGGGATCAGCTGCTGGAAAGTCTTCAGCTTCATGAGCCTCTGTGAAAGCAGGCTCATGGATTGTCAGTTGGCGTTCAGCGTCAGGACGAACCATGGAAATGGGTTCAACTATCAAAGGCTCTGTGGGAGCAGCCTGATCTTTCTTGGTCTTCCTCTTTTTCTTGGAGGGGGCAGTAGGAGAGGCTTCAGGATGTTTCCTCTTCCTGGCTTCAGCCTCAGTAGTCCTCGTCTTCTTGAGCTCTGAAGCAGTTGACTGGCTTTTTGGCTTCGAGCCAGTCATTCTAGTTGGGAAGACAATGGGATCTGCTTCCTGCCTTGGTGCGTCAGGTTCAGCCGTAGCGGGCTTCTTCATCTTCTTTGCTGCCATCCTGGGGTCGATGCCAAGACGCCCAAGGGCCTTGCGCTTCTCAGCCTCATTGTAGGCCTGCACACATTTGTCAGCCAGAACCTTCATGCGCTCACAAGAACCTTGAGATTTTGCATGTTTCTTGAGAAAGGCTTCCTTGAGCTCGTGCAGCATAATCTTGAAGTTCTTCACCTCTTGCACGCTAAGCTTGGCCATATGCTTCTTGAATTGAGCCTTTTCATAGTCAATCTTTTGCTTCAGTTCAACAATGCGCTGGGCGATAGGTAACTCTGAAGCAATGGCGCCATAGAAGGCGACACTGAGGCCAATGGGTAGTTGCAGATCTTCGAAGCTGATGTTTGGCGTGTCAAACCATTCATCAATGAAGTTGTGGATGATTGTTACATCAAAGAGAGGCAGATCATTGAAGATTTCTGCTTCTTCTTTGCTCTTGATGAGTTGCTCAAGAGCGTCATCTGCAAGATCTTCATCACTTGACAGATCAATGGCATCATTGCGCAGAATGGCAGCAGCTGTTAGCTCTTGGCCGGTGTGTGGCAGAGGCATCTTAACCTTCTGGGGCTTGGAGATGCGTGACAAATCTTCAGACTGCACACTGTCTTCAGGAGGTGCAGTTGCCAGTGGCTTCGCTCGTCAGAGTTTTGGAGCAGAGGCAGGCTTTGAAGCTTTTGGCTGCTTCTTTGGCTTCGGTGTTGCAGGCGCTTCATCTGATTCAGCGTCATCTGCAGGCTCATTCACGGCTGTCCCTTGAACCAAGATATGGGTGATGAGACCTTCAAGGTTGTAGAAAGGACCGACGACATTGGGTTCTGCATCACGTGTGCCGTCAGCCCTTGGAGCAGAAGGACCAGGGTTGAAGTCTAGTCCCAATGTCTTCTTGTTCTGCTTTGCTGAGTTCTGGACAAACTGGAAGTTGCGCTTGAACAGAATGTCGTCACGACACCATAGCAGGGACGATGGGTCAGCATCCGCAGGTTGTGGTCCATGGACCATGCAGGGATAGAAGCCTTGTTCAATGGCTTCATCTCTGGTCCTGGGTTGAAGATTTTTGTAGAGGATGTCTCCCCATGGTCGCTTGATGGCATTCTTTTCAGCATATTCCTTGGTCACAAATCTGTACTTGAACCACTGTTCTTCCCAATAGCGTCGAATCCATTGGATTCGTGTCTTGCGCTGATTGTAATCCTCTTCAGGATCTGTCTTGTACAGCTCTGAGAGGTCATCGGGCAGATCTCTTGATGTTTCTCCTCGACGCTTTCTGCCACCCTTCCTTGCTGATTTTTTCGAAGCCATGAACCTTAATCTGAAAGGCTTCAATACGTTCAGAGGCTTCAAAGGTTTTCGCTTGCTGGACAAACAGGAACTGGCTTCGGGAGAATTTATGTGATGCTGTAAGAATTCTGCAAATGAATGCAGACTATGAGAACCAAGGGATTCTCCCACGGACATGTACCTGTGACAGCATTAAGGTGCGAGGGAAGGCGAAGAGGTCATATGCATTCTTAGAAGATTTTGAAGATAAATCAGTTTAGAAGACATTGACCTCATCGTGCGAAGACATTCACTCATAGATAAGGAGTTGGTTCCAGATTTTTATGAATCCACAGATCAGTACAAGTGAGGAATCTAACTACTTTGTGAAGCATAAGTGAATATACTAGGCATGTTATGAGATGCAGTATGAAAGGGATCCAACTTGTGTGAATAGAAACTGCTTGTGGTAGAAAGTGATAAAGCTATAGGATCAAAGGGGGCCGTAAAAAGGAGGTTTTATTTACCACACAAAGAACTGCTAGACGAAGTGGAAGAGGAGGCCGAGAAGTTCGATCTTCCGTGGCCTAACTTGGTGACGGAGGACACCTACGGCGACGGCGGAGAGGACGATGTCCGCGGTCGGCGTGAAGACGGCGTCGGAGAGGTTGCGGCAGTGAAGCACTTCGTCGCCGGCGTCGTCGAGTGCTAGCGGTGGTGCTAGGGTTCGTGCGAGAGTGGAAGAAGAGATAATGATTGTGGTGAGGCGTGTATTTATAGGTACAGGGGCGGCACTGCGTTATTACATAGGTGCCCCTGGCGATTCACATCTGATGGGCACATGGCCGTCATGCAGCATATCGGGGGTTGTTCCACGTCCCATGCACGCCTGGATTGTCGGGTGGTCGTTCCCACTTCTCCGGGTTTCAGGTGAAGGAATGAGCATTGAAAACGGACTTAATGGTTGTCTCTGTACCTTCTGCTGATAAGGACGCAGAGAAGACATTCGACAGTTTCAATAGAATGCATATGATTTGGAGAGATAGAGTTTGAAATTGAAAGCATAGAGAGGTTAGGGCCCAATCACATTCACTTAGTTTAAAAGATTCAACAAGAAGACATAGCTTTAAGTGAATGCTGTAGAGGACAGAACACTAGTATGTGTATATATATAATCAACATAGTGAAGATAATCATGAAGACATGTTGAGATTGAAGCCAAACCAAATGTGAAGACATAGCTAATGTAACACCATGAGTGAAGCACTTCAAACAAAAAGTTTGGTGGTGGCTTTACCCACCGTATAGGAAGTATTAGACCCAGACACGGCGCACAATTATCGTGGCGCTCCGAAGTCAAATTCCACATTAATGTATTCACACTTAGAATGTATGTCTTCATTGATTGAAGATATACTTTTCTTCGTGTGTTGCACATCTAAGTCATCAATGCATTAGTGTTAGGATGTGTGCCTAATCACAGGACATTTGAGGATTCCAAGATATTTAGCTCACACCGTAACTTGCAAAATCTCTTCTCATCCAAGGGCTTGGTGAAGATATCTGCCAATTGCTCTTCAGTGTTGACGTGTATGATATCAATATCTTCCTTCACAACATGATCTCTGAGAAAGTGATGACGAATTTCAATGTGCTTTGTCTTCGAGTGCTGAACTGGGTTGTTGGCAATCTTGATGGCGCTTTCGTTGTCGCAGTAGAGTGGCACTTGCTTCAGATGAATGCCATAGTCCTTGAGTGTTTGCTTCATCCACAGAAGCTGAGCGCAGCAAGATCCAGCAGCAATGTATTCAGATTCAGCAGTGGAGAGAGATACACAGTTCTGCTTCTTTGAAGACCAACATACAAGTGATCGTCCCAGAAAATGACATGTGCCTGATGTAGACTTGCGATCCACCTTGTCACCAGCATAATCAGCATCCGAGAATCCAACCAGATCAAACTCTGAGCCCTTTGGATACCATAATCCTAGAGTTGGGGTGTGAGCCAAATATCGAAGAATTCGCTTCACAGCTAAGTGATGCGACTCCTTTGGTGCCGCTTGGAATCGAGCACACATGCAAACACTAAGCATAATATCTGTCCTAGATGCACATAGATAAAGTAAAGAACCAATCATGGAGCGATATACCTTTTGATCGAACTCTTTACCATTATCGTCGGGACCGAGATGATGTTTGGCTGGCATTGGCGTCGTGAAGCCTTTGCAGTCTTGCATACCAAACTTCTTCAGGCAATCTTTGAGATACTTCTCTTGAGATATGAAGATGTCGTTGCATTGATGTCGTATTTGGAGACCGAGGAAGAACTTCAGCTCTCCCATCATGGACATCTGATATTGCTCTTGCATCATATATCCAAACTCTTCACTGTACTTCTGATTGGTGCAGCCGAAGATAATGTCATCCACATATATTTGGCACACAAACAGTTCACCATCATATGTCTTCGTGAAGAGAGTGGGGTCGAGGGAACCAGGTATGAAGCCTTTGCTCTTCAGGAAGTATTTGAGTGTGTCATACCAAGCCCGAGGGGCTTGTTTGAGGCCATACAGTGCCTTGTTGAGCTTGTATACCATGTCAGGATGTTTTGGATCTTCAAAGCCAGGCGGTTGTGCAACATACACTTCTTCTTCAATCTTGCCATTGAGAAAAGCACTCTTCACATCCATTTGATATAGAAGTATGTTATGATGATTTGCATAGGCCAGCAGTATGCGTATGGCTTCCAGTCGAGCCACAGGAGCAAATGTTTCATCGAAGTCAATGCCTTCCACTTGAGTATATCCTTGAGCAACGAGGCGAGCTTTGTTTCTGACAACTTGACCATGCTCATCTTGCTTGTTGCGGTATATCCATTTGGTGCCAATTATGTTGTGCTTCCGAGGATCAGGACGCTTAACCAGTTCCCATACATTATTTAGCTCAAACTGTTGAAGCTCTTCTTGCATAGCTTGAATCCATTCAGGTTCCATGAAGGCTTATTCAACTTTCTTGGGTTTTGTTATTGAGACGAATGCGAAGTGCCCACAGAAATTTGCTAGCTGAGTCGCCCTTGAACGAGTAAGCGGACCAGGTGCATTGATGCTATCAATTATTCTCTCAATCTGCACTTCATTGGCAACACGAGGATGTACAGGGTGAAGATTTTGCTCTTGCTGATCATTGTCATTGTTAGTGGGATTGTCTTCAGACTGAGCATTGTCTTCAGGTTGATCAGGTGCAGAGATGATAAGTTCCTCTTCAAGTTGAGCTTCAGAGGGTATGATTTCTCCAGTTCCCATTATCTTGATTGATTCGCTGGATGGAACTTCATCTAGCACATTTGGCAGGTGCTCTCTTTGTGAACCGTTAGTCTCATCAAATCTCACATCCACTGTTTCAACCACTTTATAGAGAAAGAGATTGAAGACTCTGTAGGAGTGCGAATCCTTTCCATATCCAAGCATAAAACCCTCATGTGCTTTTGGTGCAAATTTTGAAGTGTGATGTGGATCCTTCATCCAGCACCTGGCACCAAATACTCTGAAGTAACTGACATTTGGCTTCTTGCCAGTAAGGAGCTCATAAGATGTCTTGTTCAGAAGCTTGTGAAGATAAACACGATTGATTGTATGGCATGCAGTATCAATGGCTTCAGGCCAGAATTTTCTTGGGGTCTTGTATTCATCTAGCATCGTTCTGGCCATCTCAATGAGTGTTCTGTTCTTGCGTTCGACGACGCCATTCTGCTGTGGCGTGTACGGGGCCGAGAATTCATGTGTGATTCCCAAGGTATCAAGATATGTATCAAGGCCAGTGTTCTTCAATTCAGTGCCATTGTCACTTCTGATGTGCTTTATCTTGGCGCCATAATTGTTCATAGCTCGATTGGTGAAGCGTCTGAAGACATCCTGCACTTCAGTCTTGTAAAGGATTATGTGCACCCAAGTATATCTAGAATAATCATCAACAATAACAAATCCATAGAGGCAAGTAGTAGTAGTAAGAGTTGAGTAATGAGTGGGACCGAAAAGATCCATGTGGAGCAGTTCGAAGGGTCGAGTGGTTGTCATGATTGTCTTCGAGGGATGTTTGGCCCTCGTCATCTTCCCTGCTTCACAGGCACCGCATAAGTGATCTTTCTTGAACTTGACGCCCTCGATGCCTATGACATGCTTCTTCTTTGCAAGGGTGTGGAGGTTCCTCATGCCAGCATGCCCTAGCCTCTGATGCCAGAGCCAGCATTCTGAAGCCTTTGCTAGAAAACATACGGCAAGCTGTGGTCCTGCCGAAAAATCTACCACGTACAAATCATCTTTCCGATACCCTTCAAACACTAGAGACTTGTCAGATTCCATTAGTACAAGGCAACGATATTTTCCAAATACTACGATCATGTTCAAATCGCAAAGCATTGAGACAGACATTAAGTTGAAGCCAAGGGATTCAACAAGCATGACTTTATCCATGTGTTGATCCTTTGAGATTGCAACTCTACCTAGACCCAATACCTTACTTTTACCAGTGTCAGCAAATGTGATGTGACTCTTTTCGGATGGACGTAAGGTTGAGTCCATAAGAAGGCTTCTTTTGCCAGTCATGTGGTTGGTACACCCACTATCAATAATCCATTCTGAAGACGCTGGTGTCGTACCCTACAGTGCAATTAGGGGGATAGGCTTCACGAAGAGAATTGTGAAGCAAAAACATTTGACGAGCCAGTGGGTTAAGAAAGCTTAGATCCAGATTAGGACTGATAGGGAGAGTAGCAAGCGATTCAGGAACGAAGTACATAGTAAGACCATTCGGGCATTTGATCTTGCGCCCTACAAGATATTTAAGGTCCCCAGCAATAGCGTCAGACAATTTTGGTTTTCTGCTGGAGACCTTTCCCTGCAAAAGAGAGTTAAGATTTCTTAGCCACACACATCTTCAAGGGTGGCTTAGAAGCAATAAGTCTAAGTGCAGCGTCTGAGAATTTTGGCTTTGGATCCCTGGCAAAAAGTCTTGCAGGCGGACAATAGTACTCATAAGAATAAGCAGAATAGTTCTTGGTCTTATGAACATGGCGGTTTGATGAACCGTGCTCATATTCATAGGCCTGAGTACGGTTTCCCTGCAAAACATTTGCGTTAGTGCGACTCGGGTGAGTCCTCTGTCTGTATGAAGCCTTTGGACCATATGAAGTCTGTGGTCTGAGGTTTGTCTTCTTCACGTGTGGTGTCATGATGACATTCATAGGAAGATTCTCCAGACACTTTTTCGGAACCCAGATCTTCTTCATAGGCGGTCCATTCCTGCAGTTAGTACCAATGTACCTGGCAAACACTTCACCATTTTCATTCTTAAATAGTTTATAGTTTGCATCAAAGGATTCATCAATGACAATGGGATTTGCACAAGAGAAGCCAGATAGATTGGATAGATCTGCTGAAGATTTCTTTGCAGCAACCCATGTGGTTTTGGGGTACTGCTCAGGTTTCCAGTAAGAGCCATCAGCATTCATTTTCCTTACGAACCCAACACCCTCTTTCCTCGGGTTTCGGTTCAAGATCTGCTTTTTGAGGACATCACATAGTGTCTGATGCCCTTTAAGACTTTTGTACATCCCTGTTTCAAGCAATGTCTTCAACCTAGCATTCTCATCAACAATAGCAGTGGAATCCTCAGTAGAGGGGTTAGTTCCCACATCAACAGTTGAAGATATTGCAACAGTAGCAACAGAAGAACATTCAGCAACAGTAGTAGCATTATCACGCTCAATGCACTTAAGACATGGTGGTTCAAATCCTTCCTGAGCGGAACTGATCTGTTTGGAGCGAAGTGACTCATTTTCCTTTTGAAGATCTTCATGAGCCGCTCTCAATTTCTCAAGATCTTGCTTCCTTTGAAGATAATCATAAGAAAGCTTTTCATGAGTTGTTGAGAGTGTTTCATGATGACTTTCAAGTTCCTCATACTTAACGTGAAGATTTTTTATATCTTCAATTAACGACTCAGAACGAGTCATTTCAGCGCCTAACAGATCATCGCTTTTGTCTAACAGTTTTTGAATATGTTCCATGGCTTTCTGTTGTTCAGTTGCAATTTTAGCAAGTGTTTTGTAGCTGGGTTTTGAACCACAATCAGAGTCATCGTCACTGGATGTTTGATAGTGAGTAGTGCGTGTGTTTACCTTGGCACCGCGTGCCATGAAGCAGTAGGTAGGAGCGGAGTAGTCCTTCTCATTTGCATTGGTGTCGGTGATGAGGTCATTGTCTTTAGTGTTGAAGATGGACTTGGCAACGTATGGTGTATCCAGACTTGCGACGCCAGAATCGGACTCCTCCTCAGACTCCACCTCCGCCTCCTCAGAAGTGAACTCCTCCTCTGAATCCATTTCCTTGCCAACAAACGCACGTGCCTTGCCAGATGAGCTCTTCTTGTGTGATGAAGACTTTGAAGAAGACTTGGAAGAGGACTTTGAGTATTTCTTCTTCTTCTTGTCGTCAGAGTCATATTCCTTGCTCTTCTTCTTCTTTTTGTTCTCATTGTCCCATTGCGGACACTTAGAGATGAAGTGGCCAGGTTTCTTGCACTTGTGACATGTTTTCTTCTTGTAGTCATGAGAAGAAGCTTCATCATTCCTTGAGCTTGATCGGGAAGACTTTCTGAAGCCTTTCTTCTTGGTGAATTTTTGGAACTTCTTGACAAGCATAGCAAGTTCCCTTCCAATGTCTTCAGGATCATCAGAACTGTTGTCAGATTCTTCTTCAGATGAGGAGACAGCTTTTGCCTTCAAGGCACGAGTTCGCCCATAGTTTGGACCGTAGATATCTCTTTTCTCAAAAAGCTGAAACTCATGTGTGTTGAGCCTCTCAAGTATGTCAGACGGCTCGAGTGTCTTGAAATCAGGACGTTCTTGAATCATCAGGGCTAGGGTGTCAAACAAACTGTCAAGTGATCTCAGTAGTGTCTTGACGACTTCATGCTTGGTGATCTCAGTAGCGCCAAGGGCTTGAAGCTCATTTGTGATGTCAGTGAGTCGATCAAATGTGAGCTGGACATTCTCATTGTCATTTCTCTTAAAGTGGTTGAAGAGGTTGCGAAGGACACTGATTCTCTGATCTCTCTGGGTTGAGACGCCTTCGTTGACCTTGGAGAGCCAGTCCCAGACTAGCTTAGATGTTTCCAAGGCACTCACGCGGCCATACTGTCCTTTGGTCAGATGACCACAGATGATATTCTTGGCAGTAGAGTCCAGTTGAACGAACTTCTTGACGTCAGCAGCAGTGACACCTTCTCCAGCCTTGGGAACGCCGTTCTTGACGGCATACCATAGGTCGACGTCAATGGCTTCAAGATGCATGCGCATCTTATTCTTCCAGTAGGGATATTCAGTTCCTTCGAAGACGGGGCACGCAGCGGAGACTTTAATTATCCCTGTAGTCGACATAGCTAAAACTCCAGGTGGTTAAACTGAATCACACAGAACAAGGGAGTACCTTGCTCTGATACCAATTGAAAGTGCGTTATATCGACTAGAGGGGGGTGAATAGGCGATTTTTATGAAAGTCTTCAAAACGTGAAAGTTATGAAGACAAACAACCGAAATAAACCTATTACCCTGCAGCGGAAGGTAGACTACACTAGGCAAGCCATAGTCAAGTATTCAATAGAGTGAAAGCACAATGACTAAGAGCAGCAATGTAGTAAGGATCAAGTAGGAAGAAATTATGAAGCCAAACAGAACACGTAGTCACTCAGTGAAGATAAAAGATAGTGCAATCATACAATGTCTTCACAAGGAGTAACAGTACGTAAAGAGAAGGGAAGGATGAAACCAGTGACTTGTTGAAGACAATGATGTGTTGGACCAGTTCCAGTTGTTGTGACAACTGTATGTCTGGTTAGGGCGGCTAGGTATTTAAACCTGAGGACACATAGTCCCGGACACCCAGTCTTGAACACGCAGCTCAGGACACCCAGTCCTCACCGTATTCCCCTTGAGCTAAGGTCACACAGACCTCGCCCAATCACTCTGGTAAGTCTTCAAGGTAGACTCCCAAACCTTCACAGACTTCGTTCACCGGCGATCCACAATGTCTCTTGGATGCTCAGAACGTGACGCCTAACCAGCTGGAGGATGCACAGTCCTCAAGTGTAATAAGTCTTCAGATCACACAGACAAGAAGACTTAAGTGATGCCTAATTCTCTTTGGCTCTGGGTGGTTAGGGCTTTATCCTCGCAAGGAATTCTCTCTCAAATGCTTCGAGGTGGGTTGCTCTCAAACGACAGAAGCCGTACACTAACTCTGAGCAGCCAACCGTTTATGGTTGTAGGGGGTGGGCTATTTATAGCCACAAGGCAACCCGACCTGATTTGTCCGAAATGACCCTGGGTCACTAAGGAACTGACACGTGTTCCAACGGTCAAATTTCAAACTCACACGGCAACTTTACTTGGGCTGCAAGCAAAGCTGACTTGTCCGACTCTGGACAAGATTCGCTCTCATAGTCTTCACTCGAAGACATAGGTTTTGGTTAGGCATCACTTCAGTCATTCTGACTGGTTCTCTTGGACCCCACTTAACAATACGGTGGTTCCTATGACTCAACAAAGAAGAAAAAGAACTACGAAAGATCTAAGTCTTCGAGCTCCATAGGCTTCATGTGATGTCTTCTCTTGTCATAGTCTTCAATGTGAATATCTTCATATACCACCTTTGACTTCAATGTCTTCATACATTTTTAGGGGTCATCTCTGGTAGGAAAACCGAATCAATGAGGGACTTCTACCTGTGTTATCCTACAATTCTTACAAACACATTAGTCCCTCAACTAAGTTTGTCGTCAATACTCCCAAACCAACTAGGGGTGGCACTAGATGCACTTACACAGGGAGTCCTGGATTAGGGGTTATCCGGACAGCCGAATTATATCCTTTGGCCGGACTGTTGGACTATGAAGATACAAGATTGAAGACTTCGTCCCGTGTCCGAATGGGACTCTCCTTGGCGTGGAAGGCAAGCTTGGCAATACGGATATGTAGATCTCCTTCCTTGTAACCGACTCTGTGTAACCCTAGCTCCCTCCGGTGTCTATATAAACCGGAGGGTTTAGTCCGTAGGGACAACAACAATCATACCATAGGCTAGCTTCTAGGGTTTAGCCTCTTCGATCTCGTGGTAGATCAACTCTTGTACTACTCATATTATCAAGAACAATCAAGCAGGACGTAGGGTATTACCTCCATCAAGAGGGCCCAAACCTGGGTAAACATCGTGTCCCTCGCCTCCTATTACCATCCTCCTAGGCGCACAGTTCGGGACCCCCTACCCGAGATCCACCGGTTTTGACATGATGTTTGACTGTTCGTCTAGACGCCTAGACGCACAGTTCTGGAGTTAATCTTCGAGGGTCCTACCCAAAACATACGACAAGAGTTAATCTTCGAGGGTCAAACATCATGGAGATGGAGGTAATTCGGGGCCAGATCATGGAAGTCCTACCACAGATCTGAGACCCAGGGGCCGAGGAGTTTCCAATCTTGGAAGTTCGGGTTCCGGGATGTTGCCCGATAAGTCTGGCCCGCCGCCTGACTCTAGGTTCAGAGCTTGGGTGATGTCCTCCTATAAACGGGTATCCGGCTCGGAGAGCTCAGGATCCGGAGATAGTTAGTCCTCAAGATAGAGGAAGAATCGCCGCATTGTTCCTCCACCACCACAATATGGTGGGTGACCGGTGGAGAGTTAATCTCCCTTTGATCGGGTTTAAGCCCAATCCGATCATAGTCCGTAGCGACTCCCCAGGCAGCGATGCGATCCAAGAGCTCGTTTAGGGATGAGAGCTCCATTGGATCCATCTGCTCGGCAAATTCCGAGCCAACGTGGAGGCTGTTTTCGATGACCCGAGAAGTCATCGTCGGTGCCGCAGCCGAACAGGCAGTCATGATGAAACTGCCTAGCCGGAGAGTTTGGCCGACAGCGAGGGCTCCCCCGGCGGTAATGTTGTTTTTAACAACGAGACGAGGCATCCTTCCTTACGGTGACGGCACAGTGGAACTCTCAATGAAAGCACCAATGTCGGTGTCAAAACCGGTGGATCTCAGGTAGGGGGTCCCGAACTGTGCGTCTAGGCGGATGGTAACAGGAGGCGGGGGACACGATATTTACCCAGGTTCGGGCCCTCTTGATGGAGGTAATACCCTACATCCTGCTTGATTGTTCTTGATAATATGAGTAGTACAAGAGTTGATCTACCACGAGATCGAAGAGGCTAAACCCTAGAAGCTAGCCTATGGTATGATTGTTGTTGGTCCTACGGACTAAACCCTCTGGTTTATATAGACACCGGAGGGGGCTAGGGTTACACAGAGTCGGTTACAAGGAAGGAGATCTACATATCCGTACTGCCAAGCTTGCCTTCCACGCCAAGGAGAGTCCCATCCGGACATGGGACGAAGTCTTCAATCTTGTACCTTCATAGTCCAACAGTCCGGCCAAGGGATATAATCCGGCTGTCCGGATACCCCCTAATCCAGGACTCCCTCGGTAGCCCCCGAACCAGGCTTCAATGACGATGAGTCCGGCGCATAGACTGTCTTCGTCATTGCAAGGCGGGTTCTTCTTTAAACTCTGAGTACCTGTTAAATAGTGTCCGGCTTCTTGTAAATGTTGCGCTTCTTGGTTTCTACGTCCAATAATGGCCATCTTCCACGTGTCAAGCGAATGTGAGGAGCCAGGGTGCTTTTACATTTACCACCCCATCTATGTGAATGAAATGTCTATTAAAGAGACAAGGATCCTCAGATCCAAACCACACCATCCTTCCTCAGCGAGCGTTCATCGGAGCGCGCCCAAAAAAATCCATCCCAACATGGCCGGCCAGCGCGGCTCCTCCTCTCGCTCCCGCAGCCCCAAGCCTGGAGACTGGGAGAAGTGTTCCATCCCGCACAGCCAATTAGTGAAGCTACAGACCCAGGGGTTCCTCCCTCTAGCGTATATGGTCCCGGTTCGAGCTGGGCTCGCCACCTATAATGGCAGGGAGCAAGCGGAGAGCTTTCCCAACCCCTCTAAGGGAGAGCGGGTATGCCTTGTCCCTTATTTGTTAAGGGGACTCGGATTTCCAATCCATCCATTTCTCTGAGGGCTCCTGGAGTTATACGGCCTCCAGTTGCACGACCTCACCCCTGCCTCCATACTGCACATCGCTGGTTACGTAGCCCTTTGTGAGCTGTTCCTGGGTTGCAAAGCTCATTTCGCATTGTGGAAGAAGTTGTTCTGCCTTGTGCCCCATACACAGAGGGGATCAATATATCAAGTGGGCGGAGCTGAAGTATGGCGCATCGCTGGGACCGGATACCTATCTGGTACCCCGAAGAAGACGTCCGAGGACCGGCCTTCGGAGTGGTTTTATATGGAGGATGTCCCTCTCTCGGATCCTATCTGGATTGGTCTTCCTGAGTTCGACAACGCCCCTTTGAAGAAACGCCTAAGCTGGCGCCCACGGAGCCCACAGGAGGAAGATGATAGAGATGTATTTTATCTGATGGGCCGGATAAAGTTGCTGGCCAAATCAGGACTGACCATAGCCGTGGTTATGGCAATATGCATTATGCGGGGGTGCAACCACTTCAATATCGAGGCCACCCCATGTGGCACTTCAACGGGGAAGATGATGCCACTCGCTGCGGGCGCAAGGGACCGGACTCAGTTGCTGCTCTAGCAAAAATTCTATCTGATCTGTATAAGGGGGAAGAAGAGGAGTTCCTCCGCATCAAGCCACGGGATGGATTCTCCATGAACAACCCTCGAAGCTAGGTGAGCTTCCGCTCTTTTTACTTCCATCCTACCCTTGTTTTCGTGATAAATATTTACCTTGTCATTTCATCGCAGGAACTGCATAAGGCGGTAGGGGAGATCAATAGCCCACCTCCACAACCGGAGGATCCTGAGCGGGTCCTTGACCCCGGCCTGAAAGAGGATCCGGACATATTCGTGGAGATGATTGATAGGATTTTCTATCAGCTAAGCTGTGATGATGCCATGGTGGCTATTATAGCCAACTACCCTGGGCTACTCCCAGCCTCGCAGGTAAATGAGACCGGAGTCCCAACCTTTGAATAGGATTTCCTTTTATGCACTTCACCTGCCGTATACAAATGGTGATTTATAGGGAAGGCCCTCGGGACGCCATGCCGAGCCCGCGGCGACTCGCCAACAAGGGGTTTCAAAGCCGGATAGGCTAAAAAGGAAGGCGGTCCGGACGGAGACGCCGGTGCAGAGGTATGATGCAACTCCTCACTCTGTGGTTGTCGTCTTTAAAAACAAAATAACACATGTGTTTCCTAGAAGGAAGAACACTCGCTGAACAACATCCGGAGAGGTCGCCGATCACGCCTCTACCAGTCGGGCTCCAGGGCTGGACACAGAGGCAGAAGCTAACACGAGGTACACACCGGATGCTCCTTCTACAGAGGATGCGGATAAGATATCCGCTACGAATTCCGAAGTGGAGAGCGCCATGAATCACAGGCGTCGCCAAGCCGTACTCCGTGACGCTTGTTTCTCCCGAGAGGCGTTTGATGCATTCAACTCGGGAGATGCGTACATCTGTGCTGCTCAAAATGGTTTAGCCAGAGCCATGGACCAGTATGTAAAGGATGTACGGGTAAGAAAATTTGATGAGTATATATATATATATCAGTAGCCCCTGAGACTTGAAACAGTTGGCACAACTGATTTAAGGATCATTTATTGTGCAGGTTCTTACAGAGAAGAATACTCGACTCTCACAGGAGCTGGAGGAGTGCAAGACCCAACTTCGGGCCGCCGTTGCCGCATTGAAGGAACCTGAAAAGTCCCCAGCTGGTAACATTTGTTTCAAAGAATGATAGGTACCATATACTGTGCGGCATGGCTGCAGATCTAACAATAGATATTGCAGATGACTCCGGAGAGAATCCGGAGGACCAGCATGTCGTACGACAGCTAAAGGCTGGCGAACGCGTGCTGACTAAGGTCAGGCGGGAGAAAAACAATCTCCAAGACGCCAATACCAAGCTGAGCGTGGAACTGAAAGATGTTCGAGCCCAGCTTGCGGACTCCGAGAAGGAGAAAAAGCGGCTTCGATGCGGCATTTTCAGTAAGTGCTTGAACGAACCCTTAAAAGGGTGCGGCGGAGAAGCCCGCTAATGGAGTTATGTCTGCAGGTATGCTGACGGGTCGTCCCGCAGAGGAGATGCCCGGGTCTGCGGGTGATCTTCTACCTGAGCTCTCACAACTGCATGAACAAGTTTGACAGGTGATGCAAGGTATTGCCCAGGCCTTGTGGCCATCCGTCTCCCTGCCAGCAGGCATTGGAGAGCTTGCGGAGAAGCTCAAGGGAGCACGGCGGCGCTTCCGATTATGGAAGATATTGGCCTACCGTCAAGGTGCCAGGGAAGCCTGGGCCATGGTGAAGACGCGGTATACCAAGGCTGACCCAAACCACATGGCCGAGGTCGGACCTGTGGGGCCCGATGGGAAAGAGATCCACGTTAGCTTAGTGTATGGGCAAGTAGAATTAGCCGCAAAGTATTCCCAACAGGATTTTAGGCTAGACAGCCTGTTGGATGGTATAGAAGAGGAATTTAGTCAGTCTACATGACTATGTAATTAAAGTGACATGTATAATGCCTTCTAGCTGGATTGTAAATCATTTGTCATGGCGGACCTTTTCGCTTCAACCTCGGGACCCGATAGTCTGGAGTGTATCCGAATACCCGCTCGGTTATATAAGAATCGGGGTATGCGTGGAAACCAGGCGTAGGGGTCATTAGTGCTTGAACAGACAAGTACTTAACTAGTTATGTTATATTACATGGGTAGTAAGAAACATCTTCCAGGGAGAATAGTTCCGTTAAGGGTTCCTTTCCCTGGGTACGCATGCCCTAAAGTGCATGTCCGGACTGCGAGAGGAGACCCAGGCAAAAACATCTGGGGGCACATATGGAAAATAAATAAAAATCATCTTTTTGTTCACTGACCGAATATTCCCTTAAGAGCGCTAGCTTTCGGCTTCACCCAGTCTGAGGTACACATCCGGCTGACCCGGCAGTAACAATCGCAGAGGTGCTCCCCTTATGCCCTAGCCGAATTAACGGGAACGTAGGGCATAAATACAAGAGCCAGGCAACCCAGCTTGGCCAAAACTTAAGTCATATCGATGCATATAATGGCGAAGAAAAGGTACATGCGGAAGAATAACACATGTGCGGGGCATGAAGCCCAGATAAATAATTAAGCTTCTGTATAAGAAGCCCCCAGGTATAATGAGCGCGGTTAGCGCGTCAATAGTGTGCAAACAAGGCACAAGTTGGCCCTTAAAGGCCTTGAGAAAGAATAAATGAAAGAAAGAGAGAAAAAAGACAGATAATGTATATGCAAAAAATGGACAGAGGAAGGAGACGAACATAGAGTCCGGCACTAGGCGTAGAATCTTCGGAGCTTGGCTGCGTTCCATGGGTTCGGCTCAAGTCGATTATTCGATACATCTCGCAGACGGTACGCTCCACCGGTCAGAACTTGATCAATAATGAAGGGACCTTCCCATTTGGGCTCGAGCTTGGTCTTTTTCTTCTCCGGCAGGCGTAGAACTAGCTCGCCAATGTTATAAGTTTTGGCCCGTACTTCTCTGCTTTGGTATCTGCGAGCCTGTTGCTGATAGAATGCGGAACGGGCTTTTGCCACGCCGCGCTCCTCCTCCAGGGTGTTCAGACTGTCCTGCCGATCGAGCTCGGCTTCTCTTTCTTCGTACATGCGCACTCGAGGTGAGTCATGAATTATGTCGCAGGGCGAAACCGCCTCTGCGCCGTACACCATAAAGAAGGGTGTGTGTCCGGTAGTATGATTCGGCGTGGTTCGCAGCCCCTAGAGTACGGAGTCGAGCTCCTCTACTCAGTGCGTGTTAGACTCCTTTAAGGACCGCACTAATCTGGGTTTGATGCCGCTCATGATAAGACCATTTTCTCGCTCAACTTGGCCGTTAGTTTGTGGGTGATAGACAGAGGCATAATCGAGCTTAATGCCCATGTTGCTGCACCATAGTTTTACCTCGTCGGCCGTGAAGTTCGTGCCATTGTCAGTGATGGTGCTGTGAGGGACGCCATAATGGTGTACAACCCCGGATATGAAGTCTATCACCGGTCCGGATTCGGCCGTTTTAACAAGTTTGGCTTCTATCCATTTGGTGAATTTATCCACCATGACCAGTAAGTATTTTTTCTTATGGGTTCCCCCTTTAAGGGGTCCAACCATGTCAAGCCCCCAGACCGCGAAGGGCCAGGTAATGGGGATTGTTTGGAGGGCGGTGGGTGGCATGTGGCTTTGGTTTGCGAAAAGCTGGCAACCGACGCAGCGTTGGACCAAGTCCTGTGCATCTACCCGGGCCGTCGGCCAATAAAAACCTGTACGGAAGGCCTTGCTTACAAGGGCCTGGGCTGCGGCGTGGTGGCCGCCGAGTCCGGCGTGAATTTCTGCCAAAAGCTTCCGCCCTTCCTCTTCGGAGATGCACCTTTGAAGGACTCCGGTAGTGCTTTTTTTATACAGCTCTCCCTCGTGGACCCTGTAGGCTTTAGATCGCCGCACTATGCAGTGTGCCTCATTTTGGTCCTGGGGAAGTTCCTGCCTAGTTAGGTAGGCCAGGAATGGTTCTGTCCACGGGGCGATGATGGCCATTATTACATGGGTTGAAGGTGTTATTACGGTGGCAGAGCCTCCGATTATGTCAGAGTGTTCGGTATCGGGCATTTTGGCCGGGTCCGGACTATTGTTACCGGTGTCCCCTTCACATACCACGGATGGCTTAAACAACCTCTCCAAAAAGATGTTGGGGGGACCGCATCGCGTTTTGCGCCGATGCGGGCGAGGATATCCGCCGCCTGATTGTTTTCCCGAGCCACATGGTGAAATTTGAGCCCCTTGAACCGAGCTGATATCTTTAGGACGGCGTTGTGATAGGCCGCCATCTTCGGATCCTTGGCATCGAAGTCTCCATTTATTTGGGATATTGCGAGGTTCGAATCCCCACGCACCTCCAGGCGTTGAATGCCCATGGAAACTGCCATCCGAAGACCATGTAACAGGGCTTCATATTCAGCTGCGTTGTTGGAGTCTGTATACAGTATATGTAGTACGTATTGAATTACAGTAGCCCCAGACCAGCCAGCATTTTGGAGCCGTCAAAGTGCATGATCCAATTGGAGTATGCGCCGTACTCTTTAGGGAGTTCGGCTTCCGTCCATTCGGCGACAAAGTCGGCCAATACTTGCGATTTAATGGCTCGCCGGGGTTTGTATGTTATGTCGAACGGGAGGAGCTCAATGGCCCATTTGGCAATCCGGCCCGTGGCATCGCGGTTGTTTATAATATCATTAAGTGGCACTTCCGAGGCTACTATAATTGAACACTCTTGAAAATAGTGTCACAGCTTCCGGGATGCCATGAATACCGCATAGGCTATCTTTTGATAATGTGGGTACCGTGATTTGCATGGAGTGAGGACAGTGGATACATAATATACCAGCTTTTGAAGGGGGGATTTATGTCTGTTCGTTTCTCGTTCGACGACGAGCACTGCGCTTACAACCTGATGAGTTGCCGCAATGTACAACAGCATTGGTTCGCCGATGTTTGGCGCGGTCAGGATTGGGTTGGTTGCCAATATGGCTTTTATTTCTTCCAATCCGGCTGTGACAGCATCCGTCCACTCGAAGTGTTCTGTGTGCCGAAGGAGGCAATAAAGGGGTAATGTCTTTTCTCCTAAGCGGGAGATAAAGAGGCTTAGAGCCGCCACACATCCGGTTAATTTCTGGATTTGTTTGAGGTCCGTTGGGATAGCCAACTGTGACAGAGCTCGGATTTTGGCTAGATTTGCTTCAATTCCTCTACTGGAGACAATGAAACCCAGGAGCTTTCCGGCTGGTACACCGAAAACGCATTTTTCTGGATTGAGCTTGATGTCATATGTTCGGAGGTTGTCGAATGTGAGCCTCAAGTCGTCTATTAGAGAGTCGACGTGTTTGGTTTTGACGACCACATCATCTACGTATGCCTCTACTATTTTGTCGATCTGTTTCTCCAAACATGTCTAAATCATGCGCTGATATGTTGCGTTGGCATTTTTGAGCCCAAAAGGCATTGTGTTGAAATAGAAGGGGCCGTATGGTGTGATAAATGTCGTTGCGGCTTGGTCGGACTCTTCCATCTTGATTTGGTGGTAGCCGGAGTATGCGTCGAGGAAACACAATGAATCGTGTCCTGTGGTAGCATCGATAATTTGATCGACGCGGGGGAGGGGGAAGGGATCCTTTGGGCAAGCCTTGTTGAGGTCCTTGAAATCGACACATAGGCGCCAGGATTTGTCCTTCTTTGGTACCGTCACCAGGTTTGCTAGCCAGTCTGGGTGTTTTATTTCTCTAATGAATCCGGCCTCCAATAACTTGGCTAGTTCCTCTCCCATAGCTTGTATCTTAGGTTCAGAGAAACGCCGAAGAGTCTGCTTGACCGTCTTGAATCCCTTTAGAATATTAAGTTGTGCTCGGCCAGCCTGCGTGGGATTCCTGGCATGTCTGAGGGGTACCAGGCGAATATGTCCCAATTCTCGTGCAGGAACTCTCGTAGTGCGGCATGTTGGAAATATGCCCTAGAGGCAATAATAAAAGCATTATTATTATATTTCTTTGTTCATGATAATTGTCTTTATTCATGCTATAATTGTGTTATCCGGAAATCGTAATGCATGTGTGAATAACAGACACCAACATGTCCCTAGTAAGCCTCTAGTTGACTAGCTCGTTGATCAACAGATAGTCATGGTTTCCTGACTATGGACATTGGATGTCATTGATAACGAGATCACATCATTAGGAGAATGATGTGATGGACAAGACCCAATCCTAAACATAGCACAAGATCGTATAGTTCGTTTGCTAGAGTTTTCCAATGTCAAGTATATTTTCCTTAGACCATGAGATCGTGTAACTCCCGGATACCGTAGGAGTGCTTTGGGTATACCAAACATCACAACGTAACTGGGTGACTATAAAGGTAGACTACGGGTATCTCCAAAAGTGTCTGTTGGGTTGACATGGATCAAGACTGGGATTTGTCACTCCGTATGACGGAGAGGTATCACTGGGCCCACTCGGTAATGCATCATCATAATGAGCTCAAAGTGACCAAGTGTCTGGTCACGGGATCATGCATTACGGTACGAGTAAAGTGACTTGCCAGTAACGAGATTGAACGAGGTATTGGGATACCGACGATCGAATCTCGGGCAAGTAACATATCGATTGACAAAGGGAATTGCATACGGGGTTGATTGAATCCTCGACATCATGGTTCATCCGATGAGATCATCGTGGAGCATGTGGGAGCCAACATGGGTATCCAGATCCCGCTGTTGGTTATTGACCGGAGAGTCGTCTCGGTCATGTCTGCTCGTCTCCCGAACCCGTAGGGTCTACACACTTAAGGTTCGGTGACGCTAGGGTTGTGAAGATATGTATATGCAGTAACCCGAATATTGTTCGGAGTCCCGGATGAGATCCCGGACGTCACGAGGAGTTCCGGAATGGTCCGGAGGTAAAGAATTATATATAGGAAGTGTTGTTTCAGCCATCAGGACAAGTTTCGGGGTCACCGGTATTGTACCGGGACCACCGGAAGGGTCCCGGGGGTCCACCGGGTGGGGCCACCTATCCCGGGGGGCCCCATGGGCTGAAGTGGGAGGGAACCCAGCCCAAAGTGGGCTGGGGCGCCACCCCCCAAGGGCCCATGCGCCTAGGGTTGGGGGGGAACCCTAGAGGGGGCGCCCCCTTGCTTGGGGGGCAAGCCCCCCACCCTTGGCCGCCGCCCCCCCTAGTAGATCCATCTACTAGGGCCGGCGCCCCCCCCCCCTTGGCACCCCTATATATAGTTGAGGAGAGGGGAGGACTTCATACCTGAGCCTTGGCGCCTCCCTCTCTCCCCGTTACGTCTCTCCCTCGTAGTATAGGCGAAGCCCTGCTACTGTGACGCCCTGCATCCACCACCACGCCGTCGTGCTGCTGGATCTTCATCAACCTCTCCTCCTCCCCTTGCTGGATCAAGAAGGAGGAGACGTCTCCCGTCCCGTACGTGTGTTGAACGCGGAGGTGCCGTTCGTTCGGCGCTTGGTCATCGGTGATTTGGATCACGTCGTGTTCGACTACATCATCACCGTTCTTTGAACGCTTCCGTGCGCGATCTACAAAGGTATGTAGATGCATCCGATGTCTCGTTGCTAGATGAACTCCTAGATGGATCTTGGTGAAACGAGTAGGAAATTTTTTGTTTTCTGCAACGTTCCCCAACAGTGGCATCATGAGCTAGGTCTATGCGTAGTTCTTCTTGCGCGAGTAGAACACAATTTGTTGTGGGCGTAGATTTGTCAACTTTCTTGCTGCTACTAGTCTTTTCTTGCTTCAGCGGTATTGTGGGATGAAGCGGCCCGGACCAACCTTACACGTACGCTTACGTGAGACCGGTTCCACCGACTAACATGCACTAGTTGCATAAGGTGGCTGGCGGGTGTCTGTCCCTTCCACTTTAGTTGGAGCGGATTCGATGAACAGGGTCCTTATGAAGGGTAAATAGAAGTTGACAAATCACGTTGTGGCTTTAACGTAGGTAAGAAGACGTTCTTGCTAGAACCCTAATTCAGCCACGTAAAACTTGCAACAACAATTAGAGGACGTCTAACTTGTTTTTGCAGCAAGTGGTTTGTGATATGATATGGCCAAAGTTGTGATGAATGATGAATGATCTATATGTGATGTATGAGATGTTCATGTTATTGTAATAGGAATCACGACTTGCATGTCGATGAGTATGACAACCGGCAGGGGCCATAGGAGTTGTCTTTATTCTTTTATATGACCTGCGTGTCATTGAGAAATGCCATGTAAATTACTTTACTTTATTGCTAAACGCGTTAGCCATAGTAGTAGAAGTAATAGTTGGCGAGCAACTTCATGGAGACACGATGATGGAGATCATGGTGTCAAGCTGGTGACAAGATGATCATGGAGCCCCAAGATGGAGATCAAAGGAGCTATGTGATATTGGCCATATCATCTCACGTTTATTATTTGATTGCATGTGATGTTTATCATGTTTTGTATCTTGTTTACTTAGAACGACGGTAGTAAATAAGATGATCCCTCATAATAATTTCAAGAAGTGTTCCCCCTAACTGTGCACCGTTGCGACAGTTCGCTGTTTCAAAACACCACGTGATGATCGGGTGTTTTATTCAGACGTTCACATACAACGGGTGTAAGACAGATTTACACATGCAAACACTTAGGTTGACTTGACGAGCCTAGCATGTACAGACATGGCCTCGGAACACAGAAGACCGAAAGGTCGAGCATGAGTCGTATAGAAGATACGATCAACATGAAGATGTTCACCGATGTTGACTAGTCCGTCTCACGTGATGATCGGACACGGCCTAGTTAACTCGGATCATGTAATACTTAGATGACCAGAGGGATGTCTAATCTAAGTGGGAGTTCATTAATTATTTGATTAGATGAACTTAATTATCATGAACTTAGTCTAAAATATTTTACAATATGTCTTGTAGATCAAATGGCCCACGTAGTCCTCAACTTCAACGCGTTCCTAGAGAAAACCAAGCTGAAAGACGATGGCAGCAACTATACGGACTGGGTCCGGAACCTGAGGATCATCCTCATAGCTGCCAAGAAAGATTATGTCCTACAAGCACCGCTAGGTGATCCACCCGTCCCACAGAACCAAGATGTTATGAACGCTTGGCAGACACGTGTTGACGACTACTCCCTCGTTCAGTGCGGCATGCTTTACAGCTTAGAGCCGGGGCTCCAAAAACGTTTTGAGAGACATGGAGCATATGAGATGTTCGAAGAGCTGAAAATGGTTTTTCAAGCTCATGCCCGGATCGAGAGATATGAAGTCTCCGATAAGTTCTTCAGCTGTAAGATGGAGGAAAATAGTTCTGTCAGTGAGCACATACTCACTATGTCTTGGTTACATAACCTCTTGTCTCAGCTGGGAGTTAATCTCCCGGATGATGCGGTCATTGACAGAATCCTCCAGTCGCTTCCACCAAGCTACAAGAGCTTTGTGATGAACTTCAACATGCAGGGGATGCAAAAGACCATTCCTGAGTTGTTCTCAATGCTGAAATCAGCGGAGGTAGAGGTCAAGAAGGAACATCAAGTGTTGATGGTCAATAAAACCACTAAGTTCAAGAAAGGCAAGGGTAAAAAGAACTTCAAGAAGGACGGCAAGGAGGTTGCCGCGCCCGGCAAGCAAGCTGCCGGGAAGAAGCCAAAGAATGGACCCAAGCCCGAGACTGAGTGCTTTTATTGCAAGGGAAGCGGTCACTGGAAGCGGAACTGCCCTAAGTACTTAGCAGACAAGAAGGCCGGCAAAACAAAAGGTATATGTGATATACATGTAATTGATGTGTACCTTACTAGTGTCCGTAGTAGCTCCTGGGTATTTGATAGCGGTGCAGTTTCTCACATTTGTAACTCAAAGCAGGGGCTGCGGAATAAGCGGAAACTGGCAAAGGACGAGGTGACGATGCGCGTCGGGAATGGTTCCAAGGTCAATGTGATCGCCGTCGGCATGCTACCTCTGCATCTACCTTCGGGATTAGTTTTAAACCTTAATAATTGTTATTTAGTGCCAGCTTTGAGCATGAACATTGTATCGGGATCTCGTTTAATTCGAGATGGCTACTCATTTAAATCCGAGAATAATGGTTGTTCTATTTATATGAGAGATATGTTTTATGGTCATGCTCCTATGGTGAATGGTTTATTCTTTATGAATCTCGAACGTGATGCTACACATGTTCATAATGTGAGTACCAAAAGATGTAAGGTTGATAATGATAGTCCCACATACTTGTGGCACTGCCGCCTTGGTCACATAGGTGTCAAACGCATGAAGAAGCTCCATGCAGATGGACTTTTAGAGTCTCTTGATTATGAATCATTTGACACGTGCGAACCATGCCTCATGGGTAAGATGACCAAGACTCCGTTCTCAGGAACAATGGAGCGAGCAACCAACTTATTGGAAATCATACATACTGATGTGTGCGGTCCAATGAGTGTTGAGGCTCGCGGTGGCTATCGTTATGTTCTCATGCTCACTGATGATTTAAGTAGATATGGGTATATCTACTTAATGAAACACAAGTCTGAAACCTTTGAAAAGTTCAAGGAATTTCAGAGTGAGGTTGAGAATCAACGTGACAGGAAAATCAAGTTTCTACGATCAGATCGTGGAGGAGAATACTTGAGTCACGAGTTTGGCACACACTTAAGAAAATGTGGAATAGTTTCACAACTCACGCCGCCTGGAACACCTCAGCGTAACGGTGTGTCCGAACGTCGTAATCGCACTCTATTAGATATGGTGCGATCTATGATGTCTCTTACCGATTTACCGCTATCTTTTTGGGGCTATGCTTTAGAGACTGCTGCATTCACTTTAAATAGGGCTCCGTCGAAATCCGTTGAGACGACACCGTATGAATTATGGTTTGGGAAGAAACCTAAGCTGTCGTTTCTAAAAGTTTGGGGATGCGATGCTTATGTCAAGAAACTTCAACCTGAAAAGCTCGAAGCCAAGTCGGAAAAATGCGTCTTCATAGGATACCCAAAAGAAACTATTGGGTACACCTTCTACCTCAGATCCGAAGGCAAGATCTTTGTTGCCAAGAATGGGTCCTTTCTAGAGAAAGAGTTTCTCTCGAAAGAAGTAAGTGGGAGGAAATTAGAGCTTGATGAAGTATTACCTCTTGAACCGGCAAATGGCGCAGCTCAAGGAAATATTCCTGAGGTGCCTGCACCGACTAGAGAGGAAGTTAATGATAATGATCAAGATACTTCTGATCAAGATCCTACTGAAATTCGAAGGTCCACAAGGACACGTTCCGCACCAGAGTGGTACGGCAACCCTGTCTTGGAAATCATGTTGTTAGACAACGGTGAACCTTCGAACTATGAAGAAGCGATGGCGGGCCCGGATTCCGACAAATGGCTAGAAGCCATGAAATCCGAGATAGGATCCATGTATGAAAATGAAGTATGGACTTTGACTGACTTGCCCGTTGAACGGCGAGCCATAGAAAATAAATGGATCTTTAAGAAGAAGACAGACGCGGATGGTAATGTGACCATCTATAAAGCTCGACTTGTCGCTAAGGGTTATCGACAAGTTCAAGGGGTTGACTACGATGAGACTTTCTCACCGGTAGCGAAGCTAAAGTCTGTCTGAATCATGTTAGCAATTGCCGCATTCTACGATTATGAGATATGGCAAATGGACGTCAAAACGGCATTCCTTAATGGTTTCCTTAAGGAAGAATTGTATATGATGCAGCCAGAAGGTTTTGTCGATCCTAAGAATGCTGACAAGGTGTGCAAGCTCCAACGCTCGATCTATGGGCTGGTGCAAGCATCTCGGAGTTGGAATATTCACTTTGATGAGATGATCAAAGCGTTTGGGTTTACGCAGACTTATGGAGAAGCCTGCGTTTACAAGAAAGTGAGTGGGAGATCTGTAGCATTTCTCATATTATATGTAGATGACATACTTTTGATGGGAAATGATATAGAACTCTTGGACAGCATCAAGGCCTACTTGAATAAGAGTTTTTCAATGAAGGACCTTGGAGAAGCTGCTTATATATTAGGCATCAAAATCTATAGAGATAGATCAAGACGCCTCATAGGTCTTTCACAAAGCACATACCTTGATAAGATATTGAAGAAGTTCAATATGGATCAGTCTAAGAAGGGGTTCTTGCCTGTATTACAAGGTGTGAAGTTGAGCTCAGCTCAATGTCCGACCACGGCAGAAGATATAGAAGAGATGAGCGCCATCCCCTATGCATCAGCCATAGGTTCTATTATGTATGCCATGCTGTGTACCAGACCTGACGTAAACCTTGCTGTAAGTTTGGTAGGAAGGTACCAAAGTAATCCCGGCAAGGAACACTGGACAGCGGTCAAGAATATCCTGAAGTACCTGAAAAGGACTAAGGAAATGTTTCTCGTTTATGGAGGTGACGAAGAGCTCGTCGTAAAGGGTTACGTCGACGCTAGCTTCGACACAGATCTGGATGACTCTAAGTCACAAACCGGATACGTGTATATTTTGAATGGTGGGGCAGTAAGCTGGTGCAGTTGCAAGCAGAGCGTGGTGGCGGGATCTACATGTGAAGCGGAGTACATGGCAGCCTCGGAGGCAGCACATGAAGCAATATGGGTGAAGGAGTTCATCACCGACCTAGGCGTCATACCCAATGCGTCGGGGCCGATCAAGCTCTTCTGTGACAACACTTGAGCTATTGCTCTTGCCAAGGAGCCCAGGTTTCACAAGAAGACAAGGCACATCAAGTGTCGCTTCAACTCCATTCGTGAAAATGTTCAAGATGGAGACATAGAGATTTGTAAAGTGCACGCGGACCTGAATGTAGCAGATCCGTTGACTAAACCTCTCGCTAGGGCAAAACATGATCAACACCAGAATTCCATGGGTGTTCGATTCATCACGATGTAACTAGATTATTGACTCTAGTGCAAGTGGGAGACTGTTGGAAATATGCCCTAGAGGCAATAATAAAAGCATTATTATTATATTTCTTTGTTCATGATAATTGTCTTTATTCATGCTATAATTGTGTTATCCGGAAATCGTAATGCATGTGTGAATAACAGACACCAACATGTCCCTAGTAAGCCTCTAGTTGACTAGCTCATTGATCAACAGATAGTCATGGTTTCCTGACTATGGACATTGGATGTCATTGATAATGAGATCACATCATTAGGAGAATGATGTGATGGACAAGACCCAATCCTAAACATAGCACAAGATCGTATAGTTCGTTTGCTAGAGTTTTCCAATGTCAAGTATCTTTTCCTTAGACCATGAGATCGTGTAACTCCCGGATACCGTAGGAGTGCTTTGGGTATACCAAACGTCACAACGTAACTGGGTGACTATAAAGGTAGACTACGGGTATCTCCAAAAGTGTCTGTTGGGTTGACATGGATCAAGACTGGGATTTGTCACTCCGTATGACGGAGAGGTATCACTGGGCCCACTCGGTAATGCATCATCATAATGAGCTCAAAGTGACCAAGTGTCTGGTCACGGGATCATGCATTACGGTACGAGTAAAGTGACTTGCCAGTAACGAGATTGAACGAGGTATTGGGATACCGACGATCGAATCTCGGGCAAGTAACATATCGATTGACAAAGGGAATTGCATACGGGGTTGATTGAATCCTCGACATCGTGGTTCATCCGATGAGATCATCGTGGAGCATGTGGGAGCCAACATGGGTATCCAGATCCCGCTGTTGGTTATTGACCGGAGAGTCGTCTCGGTCATGTCTGCTCGTCTCCCGAACCCGTAGGGTCTACACACTTAAGGTTCGGTGACGCTAGGGTTGTGAAGATATGTATATGCAGTAACCCGAATATTGTTCGGAGTCCCGGATGAGATCCCGGACGTCACGAGGAGTTCCGGAATGGTCCGGAGGTAAAGAATTATATATAGGAAGTGCTGTTTCGGCCATCGGGACAAGTTTCGGGGTCACCGGTATTGTACCGGGACCACCGGAAGGGTCCCGGGGGTCCACCGGGTGGGGCCACCTATCCCGGGGGGCCCCATGGGCTGAAGTGGGAGGGAACCCAGCCCAAAGTGGGCTGGGGCGCCACCCCCCAAGGGCCCATGCGCCTAGGGTTGGGGGGAACCCTAGAGGGGGCGCCCCCTTGCTTGGGGGGCAAGCCCCCCACCCTTGGCCGCCCCCCCCCCCTAGTAGATCCATCTACTAGGGCCGGCGCCCCCCCCTTGGCACCCCTATATATAGTTGAGGAGAGGGGAGGACTTCATACCTGAGCCTTGGCGCCTCCCTCTCTCCCCGTTACGTCTCTCCCTCGTAGTATAGGCGAAGCCCTGCTACTGTGACGCCCTGCATCCACCACCACGCCGTCGTGCTGCTGGATCTTCATCAACCTCTCCTCCTCCCCTTGCTGGATCAAGAAGGAGGAGACGTCTCCCGTCCCGTACGTGTGTTGAACGCGGAGGTGCCGTCCGTTCGGCGCTTGGTCATCGGTGATTTGGATCACGTCGTGTTCGACTACATCATCACCGTTCTTTGAACGCTTCCGTGCGCGATCTACAAAGGTATGTAGATGCATCCGATGTCTCATTGCTAGATGAACTCCTAGATGGATCTTGGTGAAACGAGTAGGAAAATTTTTGTTTTCTACAACGTTCCCCAACACGGCGTCCACGGCGAGGTTTAACGGTGCCCCGCTGGAGGCTGTTTTTGTAGGGTCCGTTGGGTGGACTTGGAATTTGGCTATTTCATCCACTGGTTTAAAAGAGGTGGACTTGGATCTCTTGTCAAGTATCACGTCGTCCCTATCCACTGTGGAGCGTAGTGCAGTTAATTCCTCGGCCGAAAGGGCTTTGGATAATGCCTCGAGGGCCAATGCGGCTGTTTTGTTTTCGGCATGGAGTGCTGTGTCTGGATCACTAGCGAGAGTGATGATTCCATTGGGCCCGGGCAGTTTGAGCTTCATGTACCCGTAATGGGGTATGGCTTGGAAGATCGTGAACGCCTCCCGCCCTAAAAGGGCGTGGTATCCGCTACTGAACGAGGCCACTTGGAATGTAATTTCTTCGGACCTATAGTTCTCCGGCATGCCGAATACCACATCTAGTGTGATTTTTCCAGCACAACGTGCTTCCTAACTGGAGATGATTCCTCTGAAGGTTGTGCTGCTTTGCTCAATGCGGTTCCAGTCTATTTCCATTTTTTGAAGAGTTTCCTCATAGATGAGTTTTAATCCACTGTCGCCGTCCATGAGTACTTTGGTGACTCGAAATCCGTCCACGATTGGACTGAGGACCAGTGCGGCCGGTGCTCAGGCAGTTCGGAATTTAGGTTTGTCACTGGCGTTGAAGGTAATAGTCGTGTCACTCCATGGAGTTATTGCTGCCACGTGGCAGATTTGGGCAAGGCTGCGGAGTGTTCGCTTGCGCCTATTATTTGATGCAAAGGTTTCAAATACTATTAATACTGTATTGTTATCCCCAGGATGGTGCTCTGTGGCGTCTGGGATGAGAAGATTCTCACCACTTTTGGCCACCGGCCGGAGTACCCAACACGCTCTAAGGCTGTGTGTTGGTATGGTATCCGTTGTACTATGAATTTTGCAGGGTCCGTTGAGCCATCCCTCCAATACGGTTCCACGCCCTGTAGAGGGTTTTTACTTCTTTGTAATTAACTCGGGTGTCTTATGATAGTGCACCCTTTTACTTCGGACTGGGTGTATATTTGGAGCCGGATTATCCCAAAATTTCATTTTGGTTTTCCAGGCGCTTTCCATCGCACAGTACTTTCGTACTATGGACGCCAAGTCAGCGAAGCATGATATGTCACGGCGACTTATGGCATTAAGGATTCCCATGTCCGTGCAGTTATTGCGGAAAAATGAGATTGCGTCTTCCTCGCGACAGTCCTTAACCTTATTCATCACAAGGAGGAATCTGGGCCAATAATGATGTACAGTTTCCTGGGGCGCTTGCCTGGTGTGGGAAAGATCATTTATGTTTGGGTGGGTGGGTGGATTTGAGTCCGAACCCTTACCCGATCTGAGACCCAGGGGCCGAGGAGTTTCCAATCTTGGAAGTTCGGGTTCCAGAATGTTGCCCGATAAGACTGGCCCGCCGCCTGACTCTAGGTTCAGGGCTTGGGTGATGTCCTCCCGTAAATGGGTATCTGGCTCGGAGAGCTCAGGAATCCGGACATAGTTAGTCCTCAAGATAGAGGAAGAATCGCCACATTGTTCCTCCACCACCACAATATGATGAGTGACCGGTGGAGAGTTAATCTCCCTTTGATCGGGTTTAAGCCCAATCCGATCATAGTCCATAGCGACTTCCCAGGCGGCGATGCGATTCAAGAGCTCGTTTAGGGATGAGAGCTCCATTGGATCCATCTGCTCGGTAAATTCCGAGCCGGCGTGGAGACTGTTTTCGATGACCCAAGAAGTCATCTTCGGTGCGGCAGCCGAACGGGCGGTCATGATGAAACTGCCTAGCCGGAGAGTTTGGCCGACAGCCAGGGCTCCCCCGGCGGTAATGTTGTTTTTAACAACGAGACGAGGCATCCTTCCTTGCGGTGACGGCACAGTGGAACTCTCAATGAAAGCACCAATGTTGGTGTCAAAACCGGCGGATCTTGGGTAGGGGGTCCCGAATTGTGCGTCTAGGCGGATGGTAACAGGAGGCGGGGGACACGATGTTTACCCAGGTTCGGGCCCTCTTGATGGAGGTAATACCCTACGTCCTGCTTGGTTGTTCTTGATAATATGAGTAGTACAAGAGTTGATCTACCACGAGATCGAAGAGGCTAAACCCTAGAAGCTAGCCTATGGTATGATTGTTGTTGGTCCTATGGACTAAACCCTCCGGTTTATATAGACACCAGAGGGGGCTAGGGTTACACAGAGTCGGTTACAAGGAAGGAGATCTACATATCCGTAATGCCAATCTTGCCTTCCACGCCAAGGAGAGTCCCATCCGGACATGGGACGAAGTCTTCAATCTTGTATCTTCATAGTCCAACAGTCCGGCCAAAGGATATAATCCGGCTGTTCGGATACCCCCTAATCCAGGACTCTCTCACCCTCGTTTTCCCCTTAATGGAAACAATACAAATACGTGTGATGTCCCCTTCTGTCATTGGGATTGAGCATTGCAAAATTGAACCCATTACAAAGCACCTCTCCCATTGCAAGATAAATCAATCTAGCTGGCCAAACCAAACAGATAGATCGGAGAGAAATACAAAGATATAATAATCATGCATAAAAGAATTCAGAGAAGACTCAATTAATATTCGAATAATCTAATCATAAACCCACAATTCATCGGATCCCAACAAAACACACCGCAAAATAAGATTACATCCAATAGATCTCCAAGAATATCGAGGAGAACATTGTATTGAAGATCAAAGAGAGAGAAGAAGCCATCTAGCTACTAGCTATGGACCCTTAGGTCTGTGGTAAACTACTCACACATCATCAGAAGGGCATGAAGGTTGATGTAGAAGCCCTTCGTGATCGATTGCTCCTCCGGCAATGTGCCGAAAAAGGCCTCCAGTTGGGATCGTGGAAGAACAGAAACTTGCGGTGGCGGAAAAAGTATTTTTGGGTGGCTCTTTGATGTATTAGGAATATTTGGGAATTTATAGAGCTTGAATTAGGTCAAGAGGTGCCACAAGGGGCCCACAAGCCTGGAGGGCGCGCCTCTTGAGCTTGTCGCTTCCTCGTGGCTCTTCAAGTCTTCTCTCGAGCTTTCTAGGGTCCCTTCTGGTCCAGAAAAACTTAATCCAAAGTTTTTCTCCGTTTGGACTCTGTTTGATATTGATTTTCCGAAAAGCCAAAAACAAGCAAAAATAACAACTAGCACTGGACACTAGATTAATAGGTTAGTCTCAAAAAGTGATATATATATATATATGTGTGTGTGTGTGTGTGTGTGTATAATTGCATATAATTGCATAAAAACATCCAAGATTGATACTATAATAGTATGGAAAAAACAAAAATTATAGATACGTTGGAGACGTATCAAGTACCTGCATGGGTACGAAAAAGGTTAGATTTCTATCGAACACGATTTTTTGGAAATGCGATGAAATAAAGAGAAAGTACATGCTTACTAAATGGGGTATCATTTCTAGACCGAAGGTCCAGGGTGGGCTCGGCATTGAGAATTTTGAGGTATAAAATAGATGCCTGCTCAATAAATGGTTGTACAGGCTTTCTATTGAGACTGGAGGTATGTGGGTACAAATTTTGCGTAATAAGTACCCACAGCCTAAAATCTTGGCCCAGGTTACTATTAGACCCAATGATTCAGCTTTATGGAAGGGGTTGATGAGAGTGAAAACGGCCTTCGTCCATAGGAAAAAATTCATCATTGGAAATGATAATACTACTATTTTTCAGGAGGATACTTGGCTAGGGGAAGCACCTTTAGCAACACAATATGTGTCCCTGTATAATATTGTACAACAAAAGGAGGCTTATGTTGTTACAGTATTACAGTCTACACCCCTAAACATGTGAATAAACCCCTGTCAAAGTCTTCATGTGGAGGCTTATGTTGTTACAGTATTCCGAGATCTATACATATTTGGAAAATTAAAGTGCCTTTAAGAGTCAAAGTCTTCATGTGGTTTGTTCACAAGGAGGTGATCCTGACTAAGGATAATTTGGCAAAGCGAAGTTGGGAGGGAAATCAACGATGTTGCCTTTGTGGTCAAGATGAATTGATTAAACACCTCTTTCTCAAGTGTCCGCTGGCTAGACTATTATGGCATTCACTTCATATAGCCTTTAATATTACCCCTCCAAATAGTATTCACAAGTTATTTGGGACGTGGCTAAATGGAGTTGATCCAACTATTGTGACACATATTCGGTTAGGAGTATGTGCATTACTTTGGGCTATATAGACTGCATAAATGATATGGTTTTTAACAGGCAGATTCGAATTAATGTTTTGCAGGTTATCTACAAGATCGAATTAATGACTAAACACTCGTGCGGAGGTTGATGGACGTGCGGAGATGACTTTGGGCTATTAAGGTTACTGGCTCTACCCGATGAGAGATGGTAGCCCAGGATATCTACAACCGGTTTGGATGGGGGTCCAATAATAGGCTAGGTGTTTAGTCATCTCTCTTCTAACATGGTATCAGTTTTCAGGTTCTAAACCCTAGCCGCCTCCGCTTCCGCACCCACGCGCTGCTTCTGGGGCGATTGGCCTCCATGACCGCCGTCAGGGGCCGCGCCACCCGTATCTAGGGTTCGCCCGCAGGCCGTGTTGACCAGCTGCCCTACAGAGTCTTTTTCCCAAGCCCTCACTCCGATTTTTTCGCTCTCTCGCCAGTTGTTTTGATTGGCGTTTTCTTTTTGGGTTTCCGATCTCTGCTTGATCGGTTTGCGTCGCCCGCCACCGCCGTCGACACCCCGCGCCTCTACTCCGATACCGGCGTGACCGGCCGGCTACTTCACTGTAACGCCCTCGATGCGGCTATATTTCCCACATGTCGAAGCACGACTTAGAGGCATAACCGCATTGAAAGCAATATCGCAAGTGAGGTAATCTTCACACAACCCATGTAATACATAAGGGAAAGAGAAACATAGTTGGCTTACAATCGCCACTTCACACAATTACATGAAACAAAGCATTACATCATCCAGATACAATCAAGGTCCGACTACGGAACCAAAATAAAAGAAGACTACCCCAAAAGCTACACAGATCCCCGATCGACCCCAACTGGGCTCCACTACTGATCAACTAGAACGAAACAACACAAATGACAAGATCTTCATCGAGCTCCTCCTTGAGCTTGGTTGCGTCACCTGCTCGGCATCATCGGCACCTGCAAACTGGTTTTGGAAGTATCTGTGAGTCACGGGGACTCAGCAATCTCACATCCTCGCGATCAAGACTATTTAAGCTTATGGGTAAGGTAAAAGGTATGAGGTGGAGCTGCAGCAAGCGACTAGCATATATGGTTGCTAACATACGCAAATGAGAGCGAGAAGAGAAGGCAAAGTACGGTCGATAAAAGTATGATCAAGAAGTGATCCTACAATAACCTACGTCAAGCATAACTCCAACACCGTGTTCACTTCCCGGACTCCGCCGGAAAGAGACCATCACGGTTACACACACAGTTGATGTATTTTAATTAAGGTCAACTTCAGGTTTTCTACAACCGGACGTTAACAAATTCCATCTGCCCATAACCGCGGGCACGGCTTTTGAAAGTTCAAATCCCTGCAGGGGTGTCCCAACTTAGCCCATCACAAGCTCTCACGGTCAATGAAGGATATTCCTTCTAGCGGGAAGACCCGATCAGGCTCGGAATCCCGATTACAAGACATTTCGACAATGGTAAAACAAGTCCAGCAAGACCGCCCGATGCGCCGACATCCTGATAGGAGCTGCACATATCTCGTTCTCAGGGCAACACCGGATGAACAATACATACAGCTAAAACCGGCCCTCAAGTTTCCCCGAGGAGGCGCCGCAAGTGGCTCTAGTTTGGACCAACACTTAGACAAGCACTGGCCCGGGGGGTTAAAATAAAGATGACCCTCGGGATGCACGACTCCCAAGGGAAAAAGGCTAGGTGGCGAATGGTAAAACCAAGGTTGGGCCTTACTGGAGGAGTTTTATTCAAAGCAAACTGTCAAGGGGTTCCCATTATAACCCAACCGCGTAAGGAACGCACAATCCGGGAACATAACACCGATATGACGGAAACTAGGGCGGTAAGAGTGGAACAAAACACCAGGCATAAGGCCGAGCCTTCCACCCTTTACCAAGTATATAGATGCATTAATTAAATAAGAGATAATGTGATATCCCAACAACATAACCATGTTCCAACATGGAACAAACTCCAATCTTCACCTGCAACTAACAACGCTATAAGATGGGCTTAGCAAAGCGGTAACATAGCCAAACAACGGTTTGCTAGGACAAGGTGGGTTAGAGGCTTGGCTCAACAATATAGGAGGCATGATAAGCAAGTGGTAGGTATCGTAGCATAGGCATAGCAAAAGAGCGAGCAACTAGCAAGCAAAGATAGAAGTTATTTCGAGGGTATGGTCATCTTGCCTGAAATCTCGCAAGGAAGAACGAGTCCATGAAGAAGATAAATGGACGTTGTCGAACGGATCCTCACACACACGACGTTATCGGAACCAACCCGAAGAAGCAACACCGGAAAGAAGCAAACAACATAGTAAACAACCAACACATCAACATGGCATGATGCACAATCGAGTATGATGCATGTCCGGTTTAATGAAGCATGGCATGGCAAAGTGCACAAACAATCCTACAAACTAAGTGGAGCTCATCATGCAACGGAGTTGCATATTGAAGAAAACACCACATGACTTATTTAGTTCTCTCTCGTTTATGTACCCAACAAGATTAAATGTTGTTATCATGGCAAGAGATGAAGCATAAAGAAACTATCTATCTAGGGAAGTTTAAATGAGGCCGGAAATAACAAACAACAATTCCAGAAAAACCTCATGTGCATATTTTACGGTTTGGTACTGTTCTGCCCTAAACAATATTTTAGAGTTGTTAAACATGCAAAGTAAAGCCACCATGTTAAGCTAGGAATTTTTCTACCCCATTTACATATAAAGTTTATTAAATTCCGAGTTACGGTTATTTAGTTATGAAATAAATCATTTTAGCAAGTTATTAAGCAAATTTAAACAAACAGCATTTTAAACATTTTAAACATAGATGAAAGTTGCATATTATTAAACTAGACAAAATTCTAAGCAACTTTCATATACAATTTATTTAGATCCGATGCATGGTTGTGAAGTTATTAAATGCATGAAGTTCAAGGGTGTTTCTGCAAAACTGCAAAACCCTGGAAAATAGCTAAAACGCAGAACTAAAAAACGTGACACGGGCTGCAACTGTTGGCCCAACCGCACAGAGCTCTGAAGGGGGGTCTCACCATCGGCTTCGGCCCAGTCAGTGTAGTGGGCCGGCTTGCGCTGGCGGAACTGGACCGCGAGGACGCAGCCCATGCGGACGCGGTCAATGGTGACGGGCGAGCTCCTCCCGTTCGAAGCAGAGGCGGGAACAGGCACGGCTGCAGCGGCCGGGAACGGGTCCGGGGCGGCGGAGCATGGGAAGATTGGCCGGATCCCGACGTGAACGCTGAGAGGGGGCGGATCCGCCGGCCGACGCCTTGATCTGAAGCAGAGGAAGCCATGGCCTTGGTTCTCTAGTGATGCAGCGGCAACGGGGAGGCAGCAGCGGAGGGCGATGGGGTCCTGACGAGGACGGAGTTTTCCGGCGAGGCACCAGATCCAGGAGCGATGGAGATGGCGGGGCGTCTCCATGCGACGTCGGGGCTTGGTCGGCACGAGCGTCGAGGAAGGAGCTCCGGCCATGCTCCATGGCTCTGCGGCTCCTGTGCGAAGAACCAGAGAGAGAGGGAACCGGGTGAGAGAGATAGGGCAACGAGGGAGAGAAGGGAAGGAGAAGGCCGGAAGGAAGGCAGGGGCGCGCAGGGTCCTGCTGCAGGTGGTCGCTGGCTACGAGGGGGTTGGTCCGGTTAGAAATTCGAGGAGTATTTTTGGATTTGGGGAGGATCCTGAGGTGGGAGATGCTGGCGGCGGTGGGATGGGACAAGGGTCCTAATTTTTAGGGTTTGTCCAAATAGACTAGGAGTGGAGTGTATATATACCTTACAGACTAGGTTAGGGGCTACCTCGTCCCTACGATCGTAATCGGACGATCGCGGTTAAAATAGCTAGGGAGTCCAAAAAGGAAAGCGGTGACGTTTTGTAGATGTTTGTGGATGATCCGGACACAACGGTGATGACTGCTCGGGTCGGGTCCGGGACAACTTCCGGACGCGCGCGAGGGGTTCGGTGCACTGTGCAGAGAGGGTTTCGGGGCCTGGCGGTTGACAGCGGACTGTGCAGAAAGCTTTGGGTTGAGAGAAGAGAAGAGAGATGCAGGCCGGCAACTGTTTCCGGAGACCGAAGACGTCCGACGTTAGACCGGCTATACTGCCGCTATAGTAATCCGTTGGGGCGTCAAACGAACTCCGAATGCGATGAAACTTCACAGGCGGTCTATCTACACTAAAATAAGACCACATGCCAACTCTCATCCCATTCCGAGAACATTTCCCGCCCACTTATAAAATAATATTTCGGACATGCCGCGGGCGCGTGCTAGTGTGTCTGGGCTCAGAACGGAAAACGGGGAGAACTGGGATACCCCGGACGAATGCAAGTTTTGAAAACATGATGATGCAATGCACATGATGACATGATAAGATGTAACACGCAAGCAAACAACAAGACAACAACATTGAATAACTGGAAGACACCTGGCGCATCGGTCTCGGGGCGTCACAACACTCCACCACTACGAGAGGATCTCGACCCGAGATCCTAGGGATGGCACCAGAGGGACAAGGAAGAGGAAGAGAAGAGGTAAACCAAATTGCTTCTTTGAGAATTGAGTGAAACCAAAGAACCTTGCGAGGTTGAACAAATTCGAGAAAAGAATACAACGAAGGTGAACAAAGTTGAAACCTCCGTTAGGGAAGAGGAACAAGGAACCTTACTAGACCCTTGTAGTTTGAAAGACATAAGAAAAGTGTTACGATGGACAATAGGTACATGCAAGCACTCCGATTGAAACGAGATGTACAGGAACGATAAGGATCAATTACGACAACACTCCGGTTGGACATGGAAGGTAAAGAATATAAACTTTGCGAAACGAAAGCACTTGGATGAGACTCCGGTTAGAAGAGGAAAGATAAAAATGACACTCCGGTTAAAACAAGATAGAGAAGGAAAAAGAATGATATAATTTGGGCAGCATTCCGACTGAAAATGGAAGGAATTAACAAGAACTTGACAAGATGAGAGGATACTTGATGAAATCAACAACACACTACCTCCGTAACTATTGAAAGATGGCACAATGGGTAAGAACGATTTCAGACGGCACTCCGGTTGAGAATGGAGGTAAAACTTGATAAGATGAGAGAGCTCGAATGAAAACACGACACTCCGGTTGAATGGATAAGCAAAAGGAAAGAACATGATCTTCACAATACGAGATGATGAGTGAAGAGAGCATCATTCAATGCCTCCGGAAGAAATGAAAGAATGCAATGAAAAGAACGGGTAAGAAAACAACATGTTCTACCTCAAATGAATTTGAGAGAGCATCCTTAAAAAGAAGGATTGAATGGAGTTGTTGGGAAAACCAACAACGAAAGAGTAAGCTTGTTGCGGGCTTAAGGAAAACATCTCGAGAACTTGAGGTGAAAACCTGCCACAAACGAAAACAATTGCTTGCTTGGGAGCTACGGAGAGATGAAAACATCTTTCATCGCGAGACTAGGAGGAAACTTGGATCATCGATAAACACCATAAATAGCAACATTCCTTAGGGAAGGTTTTAGGTGAAATATAACCCAAGATAACTCGAATGAAGAGATTCATGGATTTAAACTACCTCATTCTTGATAACTTGTGAATCATGAAACATGAACTCAAATTATCAAGAATGACATAATACCACCTCCACTGATACGGAAGAAAGAATTGCACTCCGGATAGCAAGATGAAGAATGTTTGAACTCCTCTGAAAATAATGTTGATGAACACTTCGAGAAGGAATTAAATCCTTGATGAACCATCATGTAGAACCTTCATGAAGAACTCCGTTAAACAAAAGAATGATCAAACGGAAGGAAAGAGAAGTTGAAAACACCAGGTGAATCCTTGCAATGATTTAGATGGAGCTATGCGACGAGATAATTGAGAGAGCTTGGAACTCCGGGAATAGAAAAGATAAAGCATCTCGAACCGAGTATGTGACATGATGAACCTCCGGAATAAGGAATTGAATTTACTCGATGAAGCAAGAATAAGAATTACATTATTCTTATCCTTCACCAATTAAATTGATGACAATCAACGGATTTGACATATTACTAATTCTCGCAGAAAGGATTAAAGAGAGATATAGCACAAACTTGGGAAGGTCTTCAAGGAACCACCGGTAGGGTTGAAACAACGAATAAATTGATATGATAACGAAGGAAGAGAAGTCTTGAACGAACCACCGTAAGAATTAAAATGACCGAGTAAAAGATAAGGACAACACCGGGAAGAATTAGCAAATGAACGAAGAAGCTTGAGGGAATTTAGATACATGAGAACGAAGCGATCATGAGCTGATTAGAGAATATTTGAATGATGCACCGGTAAGATTTAGAGAAAGAGAGTTGAAAGCTGAGAATGAATAAATCTTCTGAAATGATGGGCTTCGGAGAATCAAACAGAAAAGACTCTTGAATTTCTCCGGAAGGATGAAAAGAATTTCCACAATCAAAACCAATTATGAGAGGATGGCCTCAAACTAGAATCACGAATCTCTGAGAGAACGGATAAGATATGGAGGAAAAACTCTTCTTCGGTCTTAAAAATCCGAGAATGATGACGAGAAACACCACCAAGAATTGTTGAGGCACTCCGGAATGAAGAATGGAAAAGGTTGAGCCAACGATGAAAAGAATTTGAAAGATCTTGGAGAAAAACATATGACAGATGATAAATCATTCTTACGTCAAACTTCAAAAAGAATTTGATTATAACTCCGGAAAAATAAGAAGAGTCAGGTAAGATCCTGGAAAAAAACATGTGGGTTAGGGCCCACTCAATAGAAACACCGTTGAAATGATTTAAAAGAGAGAATGCATCGGTTGAATTTGGCTTGAATGAGAGAACATCCTCGAAAGATCTTGAACTACTGCAGAGTGGAAACACGAATCTTCTGAGATATCTTCAGCACTCCGGAACGATTGAATAGCGAGAGGTGAATGATTATGAGGTGCACCGGCATGGAAAAACATTTGAAACGAGGAAAAGATATGGTCAACAAGGCTTGACTTGAATCCACCGGAGAAGAAAGAGAACGAACAGTGATGAACTTGAAGAGCATCTTCATGAGAATCACCGGATAAGAACATTGACTGAAAGAATGGATTGGGTTCCCATCAATAAAATGGATAGTTGAATAAGGAATCTGAGTCCTTGAAGAAAAAGGGTGGGAGGGTGGGAAAACAAAGACAACTTGGAACGGATGAAGCAAACACCGTTGAGAAGAACTGTAATTGGATCTTGTGGATGTTGACAAGATTGGATCCACTTGAAGAGAGAGACACCGGTAGAACAAGATTGGCATAACAATCTCGATTATCGAGAAGGATTAGTATTCACATCGGAGTATGAGAACACCATTTGGGGAAGGTATGGAATCAACACTTGACATTGAAGCAACTCGAATACCACAACTCCAAACAAAAACGAAGGATTGGCTTGCAGAATAAGCCGGAACAAATATATGATAGAGATTTCGTCCGAAGTTTTCGTGGTGGGGCCTACACGGGCTCGATCGTACAGCACCATCATGTACAAGGCAGTGCACATGACATACGAAGCGTCCCCGAGTCGGCATAGCCAAGGACTCTTTAAGACACAATGAGACCACTGTAAAACCAACCGTGGATAGGCGGACCACTAGACGTCGAACCCTAATTTCATATCATACATATGTCGGAAAGATATCCTAGGAGCTACTTGAATTCCCACTTATAAACTCCCGAAATTTTCCGGTTATGCAATCAGGTGTTGGGGATACAGGGGAAGCATAATATCTCACCCAAATCTAGCAAATCCTACATCCAGCTGTATCCATCCTTCAACACATAACCGAGAAACCTTCGGAAATCATCTACCTCAACCTTCGAAAAGCATCCGTTATACGAGTTATGGCAATACTCCCGAACTCCCGCCCCAGTACTGGGTGGCGTCGAGGTTATCTCACCAACAACTGCATAAAAGAGATTTTTCGATGTCGGCGAAACTAAACTCAGGTATTCCAGAACTGCAACGATAAAATTGTGACGACAACACCTCGGAGCTCAACTCCCCGGGACACTGCCACAACCCCTAAATGTCAGGAGGCACCAAGAACAATGTTCTCGTCACAAAACCATCGGAACGATTCCAAGATACCCGCGTGATCCTAAAAAAAATTTAGTGAAATTTGAGAAGAGAAGAGTCAAAACTCTACGTCAAGATGCCTTACCAGAGCGATGAAGGGACTGGGGAGTAAAAAGAAGTACTAACTCTTCGATATATATAATTCCTAAATGACTCAAAACATTTTTCTAGACTCAACAACGCCAGCTATTTGATCAAGCAGGGGGCTCCTAAGGTCGGGGAAGGCTTTGATACCAACTTGTAACACCCTCGATGCGGCTATATCTCCCACGTGTCGAAGCACGACTTAGAGGCATAACCACATTGAAAGCAATGTCGCAAGTGAGGTAATCTTCACACAACCCATGTAATACATAAGGGAAAGAGATACATAGTTGGCTTACAATCGCCACTTCACACAATTACATGAAACAAAGTATTACATCATCCAGATACAATCAAGGTCCGACTACGGAACCAAAATAAAAGAAGACTACCCCAAAAGCTACACAGATCCCTGATCGACCCCAACTAGGCTCCACTACTGATCAACTAGAACGAAACAACACAAAGGACAAGATCTTCATCGAGCTCCTCCTTGAGATTGGTTGCGTCACCTGCTCGGCAACATCGGCACCTGCAAACTGGTTTTGGAAGTATCTGTGAGTCACGCGGAGTCAGCAATCTCACATCCTCACGATCAAGACTATTTAAGCTTATGGGTAAGGTAAAAGGTATGAGGTGGAGCTGCAGCAAGCGACTAGCATATATGGTGGCTAACATACGCAAATGAGAGCGAGAAGAGAAGGCAAAGCACGGTCGATAAAAGTATGATCAAGAAGTGATCCTAGAACAACCTACGTCAAGCATAACTCCAACACTGTGTTCACTTCCCGGACTCCGCCGGAAAGAGACCATCACGGTTACACACGCGGTTGATGTATTTTAATTAAGGTCAACTTCAGGTTTTCTACAACCGGACATTAACAAATTCCTATCTGCCCATAACCGCGGGCACGGCTTTTGAAAGTTCAAATCCCTGCAGGGGTGTCCCAACTTAGCCCATCACAAGCTCTCACGGTCAATGAAGGATATTCCTTCTAGCGGGAAGACCCGATCAGGCTCGGAATCCCGATTACAAGACATTTCGACAATGGTAAAACAAGTCCAGCAAGACCGCCCGATGCGCCGACATCCTGATAGGAGCTGCACATATCTCGTTCTCAGGGCAACACCGGATGAACACTACATACAGCTAAAACCGGCCCTCAAGTTTCCCCGAGGTGGCGCCGCAAGTGGCTCTAGTTTGGACCAACACTTAGACAAGCACTGGCCCGGGGGGTTAAAATAAAGATGACCCTCGGGATGCGCGACTCCCAAGGGAAAAAGGCTAGGTGGCGAATGGTAAAACCAAGGTTGGGCCTTGCTGGAGGAGTTTTATTCAAAGCGAACTGTCAAGGGGTTCCCATTATAACCCAACCGCGTAAGGAACGCACAATCCGGGAACATAACACCGATATGATGAAAACTAGGGCGGTAAGAGTGGAACAAAACACTAGGCATAAGGCCGAGCCTTCCACCCTTTACCAAGTATATAGATGCATTAATTAAATAAAAGATAATGTGATATCCCAACAAAATAACCATGTTCCAACATGGAACAAACTCCAATCTTCACCTGCAACTAACAACGCTATAAGATGGGCTTAGCAAAGCGGTAACATAGCCAAACAACGGTTTGCTAGGACAAGGTGGGTTAGAGGCTTGGCTCGACAATATAGGAGGCATGATAAGCAAGTGGTAGGTATCGTAGCATAGGCATAGCAAAAGAGCGAGCAACTAGAAAGCAAAGATAGAAGTGATTTCGAGGGTATGGTCATCTTGCCTGAAATCCCGCAAGGAAGAACGAGTCCATGAAGAAGATAAACGGACGTAGTCGAACGGATCCTCACACACACGACGTTATCGGAACCAACCCGAAGAAGCAACACCGGAAAGAAGCAAACAACATAGTAAACAACCAACACATCAACATGGCATGATGCACAATCAAGTATGATGCATGTCCGGTTTAATGAAGCATGGCATGGCAAAGTGCACAAACAATCCTACAAATTAAGTGGAGCTCATCATGCAACGGAGTTGCATATTGAAGAAAACACCACATTACTTATTTAGTTCTCTCTCGTTTATGTACCCAACAAGATTAAATGTTGTTAGCATGGCAAGAGATGAAGCATAAAGAAACTATCTATCTAGGCAAGTTTAAATGAGGCCGGAAATAACAAACAACAATTCCAGAAAAACCTCATGTGCATATTTTATGGTTTGGTATTGTTCTGCCCTAAACAATATTTTAGAGTTGTTAAACATGCAAAGTAAAGCCATCATGTTAAGCTAGGCATTTTTCTACCCCATTTACATATAAAGTTTATTAAATTCCGAGTTACGGTTATTTAGTTATGAAATAAATCATTTTAGCAAGTTATTAAGCAAATTTAAACAAACATCATTTTAAACATTTTAAACATAAATGAAAGTTGCATATTATTAAACTAGACAAAATTCTAAGCAACTTTCATATATAATTTATTTAGATCCGATGCACGGTTGTGAAGTTATTAAATGCATGAAGTTCAAGGGTGTTTTTGCAAAACTGCAAAACCCTGGAAAATAGCTAAAGCGCAGAACTAAAAAACATGACACGGGCTGCAACTGTTTGCCCAACTGCACAGAGGTCTGAAGGGGGGGGTCTCACCATCGGCTTCGGCCCAGTCAGTGCAGCGGGCCGGCTTGCGCTGGCAGAACTGGACCGCGAGGACGCAGCGCGGACGCGGTCAATGGTGACGGGCGAGCTCCTCCCGTTCGAAGCAGAGGCAGGAACAGGCATGGCTGCGGCGGCGGGGAACGGGTCCGGGGCGGCGGAGCATGGGAAGATTGGCCGGATCCCGACGTGAACGCTGAGAGGGGGCGGATCCGCCGGCCGGCGCCTTGATCTGAAGCAGAGGAAGCCATGGCCTTGGTTCTCTAGTGATGCAGCAGCGACGGGGAGGCAGCAGCGGAGGGCGACGGGGTCCTGACGAGGACGGAGTTTTCCGGCGAGGCACCAGATCCAGGAGCGATGGAGATGGCGGGGCGTCTCCATGCGGCGTCGGGGCTTGGTCGGCACGAGCGTCGAGGAAGGAGCTCCGGCCATGCTCCATGGCGCTGCGGCTCCTGTGCGAAGAACCAAAGAGAGAGGGAACCGGGTGAGAGAGAGAGAGGGCAACGAGGGAGAGAAGGGAAGGAGAAGGCCGGAAGGGAGGCAGGGGCGCGCAGGGTCCTGCTGCAGGTGGTCGCCGGCTACGAGGGGGTTGGTCCGGTTAGAAATTCGAGGAGGATTTTTGGATTTGGGGAGGATCCCGAGGTGGGAGATGCTGGCGGCGGTGGGATGGGACAAGGGTCCTAATTTTTAGGGTTTGTCCAAATAGACTAGGAGTGGAGTATATATATACCTCACAGACTAGGTTAGGGACTACCTCGTCCCTACGATCGTAATCGGACAATCGCGGATAAAATAGCTAGGGAGTCCAAAAAGGAAAACGGTGACATTTTGTAGATGTTTGGGGATGATCCGGACACAACGATGACGACTGCTCGGGTCGGGTCCGGGACAACTTCCGGACGCGCGCGAGGGGTTCGGTGCACTGTGTAGAGAGGGTTTCGAGGCCTGGCGGTTGACAGCGGACTGTGCAGAAAGCTTTGGGTTGAGAGAAGAGAAGAGAGATGCAGCCAGGCAACTGTTTCCGGAGAGCGAAAACGTCCGACGTTAGACCGGCTATACTGCCGCTATAGTAATCCGTTGGGGCGTCAAACGAACTCCGAATGCGATGAAACTTAACAGGCGGTCTATGTACACTAAAATAAGACCACATGCCAACTCTCATCCCATTCCGAGAACATTTCCCGGCCACTTATAAAATAATATTTCGGACATGCCGCGGACGCGTGCAAGTGTGTCTGGGTTCAGAACGGACAATGGGGAGAATTGGGATACCCCGGACGAATGCAAGTTTTGAAAACATGATGATGCAATGCACATGATGACATGATAAGATGCAACACGCAAGCAAATGACAAGAGCACAACAGCGAATAACTGGAAGACACCTGACGCATCGGTCTCGGGGCGTCACATTCACCGACCCGGCGGCCTCGCGTGACAGGCGGCCCCTCAAAGCTGTCGTCCACGCGCCGGCCCGCCCGTCGCCCTGCGCCGGCCGTCACCGCCCTGCTCTGACCGGGACACCTGCATCACCTACACCCGGCGGCCTCACGTCATGCGGCGGCTAATTATAGCCCCCGCTCGCGCGTCGGCCCACCAATCGATCCACGCCACCCGTCTCCACCGCGTCTGCATGGCGGCCCTGCGGTTTGCCTCGTCGGCTTCGTCCCCGGCTGCGTCAGGCCCATCGGCTACCTTGAGCTCGGGCGCCGCTGCTCCATTGGTCGCTCGGGTCCCGCTGCCCTGGCGTCGGCGCTGCTTTGGTGGACCGGGTGCCGGTGTTGATGTGCTTGTTCACACGTTGTCCCACGTCGTCCATCGTCGCCAGCTTCATCTTGGACTCCGCCACCATCCCGTCTCCATCGAGCGGTGTCCCCGACCTCGCGCGCGATCGGATTGATCACTCGTCCGCCGCCGCGATCCGCCTCATCCACGCCGTGCGACCGACCTGGCCCGTCGGTTGCGCGCGCCTCCGCCGGCCCCATGAAGACTGTCCCGAGTTCAGTGCGCCCCTCTACCGATCGAGCACCGGGCTACCGCTGCGTCGCCCCATTAGGCCGCAGCGCCGCCGCCCTGTGGTTCTTCTCCCGGTTGCACTGACCCGCGTCACCGCTGCGTCGCCCCTTCGTGTTGTAGTGCCGCGTCCCGCGGTCCACCGCCGCCCCGGGGCCGTCCGCTCCAGGCCGTCCCCGTGGCTGCACCGACCCTCGCACCGCCGCTGCGTCGCCCTGTTGGGCCGTAGCGAGTGTGACACGTGGTCCACGCCGTCGTGCCAAGGCCGTCCCCGCGGTTGCACCGACCCGCGCTCCGCCGCTGCACCGCCCCTTCGGGCTGGAGCGCCGTGGCTCACGGTCCCTACGACCTCGCCGAGGTCTTCCGCCGTCGCCCTGACCTGCCCGCCGCCGTTGCGTCGCCCCTTCGGGCCGTAGCGCCGCGGCCCGCGGTCCACCGCCGTCCGTGCGCGTTGACTTCTCGTGGTATGCGCCGCGCCGCCTTCCTTGGCGCGGGAACACCATCGTCCGCGCCGGTCTTCGTCACGCTGTTGGGTTCTCCTCGCCTATTTCGAGCACCGCCATGGCGCTCCTAACTTAGCCGCCGCCGCTTTTCTTCGGCTGCCGCCGCTGCTACCCCCGTAGCCGACGCCGCCGCCCGTCCACCTCCCTTCGTCTTCGTCCAGCACCAGCCTGTCGCCAGCGTCGCCGTCATCTACCCCGACCACTTCATCTACTCTGACCACCGTTGGTGACATCGGCCCCGTGCCGATGGACGCCGCAATCGTCGTCGAGTTCTTCTCTGTCGGCCTCTCCGGCTTCTTCGACATGGCGTACAGCTCGTGCAGGTCCCAGTCTCCGCGTGCCCGGTGCTGGCAACACCGCCGCGCGCCTTCGTCCACGACGTATCCCCAGGCCTGGCAAGCCTGGTGCGGCGCTCCGTCAACTTCGTCTTCGTCTGTCTACGCATGCCGAGTGTTGGCAACACCGGTGTGTGCTTTCGTCTACGATGTGTCCCCGGGCTTGGCAAACCCGCCACCACGCGTCGTCAACAACATCTCCTTTCCGGCGCACCACTACTTCGACACCACTGCGCCCATACTAACTCGGCGCCCCTTGCGCCCGCGGCTCCATGGCGACTTCCTCGACACCGGCCACCCGACTTGACATCGACCACGGCATTCTTCGCATGGCTACCTCGACCACGGCTCCACCACCCACGCTCTCGGCTATATCGACAAACGGCACAAAGAGCTACCGCCTGCTTGAGCAACCTCATCGGTTTCCACTCCAACCACGACTCCGCGATGCATCGACCGTTACCACTGGGGATGTTGGGTATAATGTTTGTAGGAAAGACGAGATAGACTAAGATTTGTTCTGGCTTGTCTTGTACTCCAAGTAGATAATTGTACTCCTATATATATGCCCACGAGGCTCAAGCAATACAACAAACTATTTCCACCAAATCCCTCTCTCCCTTCTAACACTAAATATTCGTCCAGTTGTTGCTTTTTTCAGACCATTTGTTGAGATAATGATGGTGTTTAGGGTAAACTTTAAACTGTGGCACCCCCAAGCCTGCAATTCTAGGTCGGGCCACCCCTGGATAGTGCAGGCCAAATCCTTTTGGCTACTTACAATAGAGAAAGAACAGGTGAAGCACTGGGACTGAGTAGAGCCGCGATGTTATCTCCTCAGTTTCTTTGTTCGTTTATCTCCTCTCAAGGTTACGTCTAGTGATTATAATCTTGTTATTGAGACATTAGTCAGAGGAACACTTGCCCTCTACTGGTGTTATCGCCAGAGTTATCCGACAGCAAGGATCACCGAGCGTCAGCGGTTGCAAGCATGGACAGCAAAGCATAACTTGAGAGATTCAGTGGCCACAAGCACAATGAGACTGCCAGGTTTAACATCTGTACATACACAGTTTGGCACTGCACATTCATTCGTCTCCACGGCTAGAAACATGCCACTCCTGTCCTGATCTATCCACACTTCCATCTCTGAGGCTTGGCTGTTGCCTGTAGCTGTAGGTCACGGCATCCGACCGACACCGGCCACAGTTGAAAAATCCAATGAACATCACTTGTGGGATATTCTAGCATCGGAATAAATAGATGCCACTCCAGTGTGTCGGTCCAGATGTTCAGTTTATCGGAGTATACTAAGTTTTACTCATGATTCAGAAAATGCTAGCACTGTTTGTTTTCCTATGTAAAATCTCACAAAACTAAAAATGCACCAATAAAAATGGACGGCTAGTATCTACGTCGTCAGCTTAGAAACAGCATTGTACCACAGCATCAAATGCACGATGCTGCTTTATTATCAAAAGCATAAGCAAGTCTTCAGGTTCATCACCACCAAGCGAACAAAAATAACACAGCAAACTCGGAACATGTCTCAACAAAGAACAAATTAAAAACAGTTCATCTTCATCACATTTCACAGGAAACGAACAAGGCAGGCGCAACTCAGCGCCCTGCCAACAGCAAATCCTCTCCGGAGTTCAGGTCCACTGCAAAAACTCCAAGCCTTTCTTCTCATCTCCGCCTCACTGCAGCTGTTCACGGAACACCCTCAGTATGTCGGCGAACGTGACGATCCCGGCGAGACGGCAGTCATCCTCCTCGTCGAGAACCCACAGATAGCTCACGCGGTGGGCGAGGGCCTGCACCATGACGGCCACCAGCGAGCTCGCGGGGCTGCACACCACAGGCTCCTCGGTCGACCGGCGCCCAAAGCTCCCCGACGACGGGCGCCTCAGGTGCGGCCGGCCGGTGTCGTCGTCTGACGACGAGGAAGAGAGGGAGAACGATGTCATCGTCTCGTCCTCCATCAGCTCAAGCATGGCGTCAAGGCCCTTGGCCTTGAGCCCGGTCTTGATGGCACACAGGATGTGCTCCGGCGGCGAGCCGAAGTAGTCGATGTATGCCATGAGGTCGGCCGCCGAGAGCGTGGCGATGGCCGCGGCTGCCGTCTCGTCGCAGGCAGCCAGGTGCGCGGTGGAGATCTCGCCGACGAGGTGGCCGTCGGCGCTGACCACGGCGACCGCGGTCTCCGCGGCGATGGCCCGGCGGATGAGGGGGACGGCGGACAGGGCTGCCTCGTCGGGCCGCACCGACAGGAAGTCGGGGCGCACGAGGCCAAGGGAGGAGACGGAGCGGGCGGCGACATGGTAGAAGAGGGAAATGGAGTTGAGGAAGTAGCGGACGAGGTCCTCCTGCGTGAGCCAGCAGAAGTCGCCGGTCACGCCAGCGACACCGCCCAGCTGCTTCTTGCGGCCGCCCGAGCGGAGCGGGACGGCGAGAACCTGCGCGCCGCTCAAGATCTCATCAAGAGCTTCCAAGACACTGCAGGAAAGATCAGTCACATGCATCAGCAAAACTGAACAAAATCGAATTCATGATTTATTACAAGAGGGCGAGAAAAATTCCTCAGATCTAATGCCAAAAACAAAAAGGTAAGCATATTCCGATGCCACGGACATCAAAGATCCTTAATAAAAAGTTGCCGTGTTTTTTTGTCCAGGATTCGTTCAAAAAGCGCAATTTCTGAACCACATGTAGGGCAAGAAAAATCTCCGTGGAAGCGACCGAGCCTGTCGACTACTATCTCACAAGGAGACATGGGGAATGTCGCGATCGGCATAGGAAGACACGGGGATTGGCACCACAAGATTGTCCCAGATGCGTCGGACGATTTGACACGAGTTGCCCCCCTTCCTTCTTTATCAGATACTACTAGCCACTCGTTCGAATCGCCACGCATATCCCAATTCTAGGCCAAATTCTCCACGCAATTCGATAAGAATCGTCAGATTATGCACCTATATGTTCCTCCTGAAACGCTTTTTTTTATTTTACTACAATGGGGAGAGGAACATGGCATATCTCAAACATCAAAATATTATTTATATATTTTTAACAAAATTATGATCTTTCCCTCACAAAAGCTTTTCAATTAGATCTTGACTTGAACCTTCAGCAAAACTCCAATCTTGAACAGGCGTCCGCAAAGGCCAAAGACGCGTACGTTTCAACGAAAAAAGTAACGGAATCACAGTAAATTAACCGAGAGCGGGGCCAACAAGAGGGGAAGGGCCGAGGGAGTACCTGGAACGGGGATCTACGCGGCGGACCTCGCCGGCGCCGTCCTTGGGCAGGAGCGCGGAGACGGGCCGGTCGAGCGCGGCGGCGGGGCGCGCGAGCGCGTCGGGGGAGGAGCAGAGGAGGCAGAGGACGTCGGCGAGGCCGGCGCGTCCCACCACGGCGCCGCGCGCCGGGCCGACGGCGATGCAGGCGGCGGCGGCGGCGCGGGGCCCCTTGCGGACCGTGGCGGCGAGGTCGCCGGCGGCCGCGGAGAGCGGGAGCGACCTCACGGCCGGCTTGCCGATGCAGAGGTCCGACACGTCATTGGCCAGGAGGCTCACTGCCATGCACTCGCGGGCGGACGCTGGGCCGGTTTCGAGGACGAAACCCTCACGCGGCGTGGGAAGGGGAAATTTTTCCGACGGGAGGACGAGGAGAGAGAGAGGCCGGGAGGAGGACGAGAGGCGAGGGGGGATCTGGATTTTCAACCACGGCAGGCGGGTCGGGAGGGAGTATATATAGGCTTTGGCGGAGCGGGGGACGACGGTACGCGTCTTGCGGCAGCTGCGCGCTTATGACGGGTAGGGTCGGGCGTGTGTCGGGCCCACCGGGAAGTGATAAGGGTCGGAGCTGCGCGTGGTTGGTTTGACTGTAGCCGTGGTTTATGCGGTGGTGTCATGGTGTGGATGAGCTGTATTCCAATCCGCTCGCGGCTCTGATTTAGTAGAACCTAGCTTGAGTTTGAGCCGAGCCGAGCCGAGCCGAGGAGAACTGGGCTTGATTCCAGAAGATATGCAGAGCAGTGGTGCATCTTGCCCAGATTCCAGGACATATGCAGTGCAGTAGTGCTCCCGTAGCCAGCGAATCTAACCGGCCTTCTCCTAGTCAAAAGAGCACAAGTTCAAGATTTTCTGGGTTTGTTTTTGGGTCATATGATGCTTTTTTACAGTATCTTTGGTTCAGATTCGATCTACATAGCGATCTCCTCTAAACAATACGGTATTTAGTACCTTCCCGTTCCTATTTTTAAGATGTCTTCACTTTTTTCCAAATCTGGTGTACATAGACGTGTTTTAGAGTGCTTGTTTACTCATTTTAGTTCGTATGTGGTCCCTACTAAAATATTTAAAATGTCTTATAATTTGGAACATACATGGTAGTAGTATACTATTACCTCCGTCATAAAATTCTTATCTTAGATTTATATCTAAACAAATCTGAAATGAAAATTTGGAACGAAGGGATGCTATACATACAACATTGAGTTTTGTATACTATTCGTTGCGGCATTTCGCCTTTTCAATTCACAACGCGTGGACGAATCTGATGCTTTGTCAAGTATGCACAGAGTAGTTTGTGTGTGAAATTTGAGATTTTGGATCATGAGTTCTTTACATGATGATTACAAACAGCACTCAAATCTATAATCTCACTAACGTGGAGCACGACATATACATGATCATGAACACACTATCAACCCCGCAAGCGCCAATTGGATCAATGACAAGATTTCATGCATGTGGCATTTTCTCGAATACGCAAAGCTTGTGTATCATTGCATTGATAGAAGAAATAAAATGAGTACAGATAGGGGAACAACACAAGACACGAACGCAGACAGGCGTGAAAACATGATGGCCAGAGCAGAAAGAAAAGGGATGCTCGACCCGAAGAGAGGATACATCACAGCTAAAACCTACCAAATCTGAACCAAGAATGGCAACGCCGGACCAACTTCAGCATCAACATCTCAAGAACCAAAACCGGAAATAACAGAGTGAGCAAGATGGCGCCTTCAAGAAGGAGGACGACGTCGAGACGCCGTCGCCATCCAATCCGGAGGAACCAGACCTAGGTTTCCCCTGAGCTCGAAGAGGGGCGCAGCCGAGGACCTTGACGGCGCCTCCAAGAAGGAAACAACATGCGCAGACGCCACCGCTGCCAGCATCGGCAAGCCGAGCAAAGATTTCTCCGTGGCCTGAGGTTGAGCAATCCCATAGCCACCGTATCTGAAATGAAGATGAGGAAGCCAACGCCAGTCGGAGTCACCATGTCGGAAGGGGGTTGGCGGGGCTGCAACTGCCGTCGCGGGGTGGCACCGTCTCCGGTGCACGTGCCATTCAACGAGATAAATGTATGTCACGTATGTAACCGATCATTTCATTTTGAAGTTTGGTGTGTGAACGATCACTAAAGTCCACAATTCCTTTACTAAAAAAAAGTCCACAATTCCACTAAGAAGTTGTTCATGTGATTTCAATATGGTTGCCCCACCATATGCCACAATTTTATTGTGGACTCTACCATTTGATGCATTGCCCTACTTTTTGGGGATGTGGTGGCTGATCTAAAAATCGAGATGTCTATTCTTAGAGACAGCGATATGCGATATTTTATTGAGAGTTAGCGATATAAATTACGTCGTCCAAGTTGGTCCTTCCCAGTCCCTCCTTGGAAAACATGACGCCATGTGTAATGCTCATGACAAACCGAAATATATGTAGAATGGGAATTCAAGAAAAAGTAATATAGTGTATGTGTGTAAATGTCATCAAGTTTTACTTTGCATAAAAACGTCCATTTTTTTAGGGCATCTCCAATACCAACTCTCAAACCGCACGCAACCGTTAGAACCATACGGTCCGGACGTGTCTTGCCATCAATGCGGACCTGTATCAGTCCACCGACCTGTTTGAACGTGCTTTTTCTCAAACCGGAAACAAACTCGATTGATTGCGGGCATCCGGAGCGCTGTCACACCGGTTTGTGACTGCCCTAACCCACCCAAAATCCCTCCCCGATCCATAGCACGTCTATTTTTCTTCATGGAGTCACAACAAAAACTCCACTTGCTGGTGTTCTCTAGGAGAGCCAAAACCCACAAGAATACCAAAGAGCTACACCCTTGCTCCAAAGTCTAAACGATCACCGGTAAAATAAAAATTTACAAAGTTTTGTACTACCTGTACAAGATCATTCAGAAAAAATTTCCACGAAAAAGATACTGGTTGGGTTCAAAGAACACGTGCGGGTGTTCGCGTCGCCATCATCAGTGAGCAGGATCATATCTCGCTACGACCTGAGTAGAACCGCAGGTACGGTCTACTTTGGCGTGCAGCGTCATACACGGGGAGCTTTTTTTGACTAACACGAGACCATGTGTCACGGCCGCCGGTTCGCCTGTTTGCGCCGTTATTTTATAACCACGTGCGTGATTATTAACTGGTGTATATAAAAAGAGAGCATGTGGTTGTAGTTCCAGCTTGGCAGTGACTCACTGGCACTGGCCACTGCCGCCTTTTTAATCTGCCGGGTAACCTTTAACCTCGTCATTCCTTTGAGGCAGACAATGTTTGTGGTCTGATCTGGATCTGGTCAATGCATATGATGACGGCTGCGTGTTTTGTACTCGATTGACTCTGAAAACACCATCTCACCTTGTCATGGTAATTTTAACTTCCGTGTCATGCAAATGTCTCATGGAGATTACTAATTATCTCGGTTTTTGGCTGGTCCGCATAATTGCTGCAACTGCACAACCTTCGAATTTAAGCTACCCAGATCACCTTTTGAAGTGGTGTTCTCCACATGTGTGGTTTTTTTATTACTGGGCATGACTTACGAAGGTTGATGATCGTGGGGCTATGGAGCGAGGTGCGAGGATGCTCACAGAGAATGTTAGTCAAAATGGTATGGATCTGTGCGGCGGTTCATGGTGATGTTGCGGCAAGCTAAGATGTGAGCTCTCATTTAATTTTTTTTGTCTCTATGATTGTTGGTTGGTATCATTGAGTTTTTGTCCCATAGTGTTTCGATGACGAGCATCTGCAATGAGTTTTCCGGTGATGCGTTTGAACTCACTTTTTCCTTTCTAGCATCCTTAAACTCTTGCTGGCGTGGAAGGTTGTACTTTTGTTATTTTTTTCCTTCTATATTTTTGTTATTCGGTTAATTAAAAGGGGTTATGCCCGATTTAAAGAAAAGGAAAACCATTTACCTTTCTTCTTTTCACATGAAACCCCTTCTCTACTACATGTGGTTTAGTACAACACTATTTTTATATTCTTTCAGCCAATTACTTATCGTTTAGCAACTAGAGTATATACTCCCCCCGGTCCTTTTTACTCTGCATATTAGGTTTGTTCGAAGTCAATCTCATCCAACTTTGACCAAATTTATACAAAAAAATATTAACATTCACATAACAACACATTTATTATTAGATCCACGGAATATATTTTCATATTATATTTATTAGATGTTATAGAAGTTAATATTTTTTAATATAAATTTGATCAAACTTAGCAAACTTTGACTTCAGACAAAGCTAATGTGCAGAGTAAAAAAGACCGAAGGGAGTACTTATGGTTTAGAGTATGGTTAATAATACAGCCAATAACCGGTTATAAGAAGTTGCCATGTCACTTACCCCCTCCAATTTTTTTTTTACTTTCAGCATAACTTCTCGCACGCATGCACGCATACCAAAGCCCCAGGATCATAGCCTTCGCATGCATACTTCTGGACCAATTGCCCCTGGTTCTGCGTGGGATACGATGCTGCCTGTTTATTCATTGCACGCAGTTGATTGGCTCTTCCTATCAAATCGCCTCAAAGCCAGCCTTGCATGGCTCCTTGATTCATGCCCCGCAGTTAACCCAGGCCTATGAGGGCTCATTCGGTTTGGAGAAAATCAAAACGTAGGAATTAGGAGTAGTATAGGAATATGATAGGATGGCACTTGCCATCCTAAGGAATTGACTTGCCTCGTTCCTACGCATAAAATGAGCTTTGAGTGGATGTGTAGTTTTCTCCAAAAACACGGGAAATGAGTAGTATTCCTACGAAATTCCTGCACGCATTTCCTATAAACCGAATGCATACATAGGAAATTTTCCTCTGGAATCCTTATTCCTATGTTTTTCCTACAAAAATCCTCCAAACCGAATGAGGCCTGAGTGGCTGCATGGGATGCGGGTGGCAATGACACAATAGGGAAATGTGGAGAAAAAAAGGAATGAGAAGGCATTAGGCGAAAAATCAACAAAAATTATGCGCAGAGTATTTAGGACCGGAGGGAGTATAACCAATCTAGGCTTTGTAATGTGGAGCTATGTTGGGGATATCGCTTATCGGGAACTTATCGGTCGACCCAAGATAAGGGGTAAATCGGCCAGTTTATCGGCATATCGGACGATTTATTGCCATATCGGTTAATTTATCGGCTGATTTATCTTATCGGTCAGACAATGGTAAGCGGTAAATCGGCCGATTTATCGGAATATCGAAAGATATGTTGAATAGTATTGTGGAGTATCATATGCAATATCATATACTAATATCATTACCTTCGTAATGCGTAGTATCATAAATTAGTATTTTGGGTTGCCTTATTAATTGTCATGCATGACACAAAAATAGTACAACACTTAATATAATATGGTATCATGATATGATACCACATCCTCTCTTTCCTCATTTAATTGTATGCCACATCATCCAAAAAGTCTACTTGGAAAGCATAATACCGCTTATGATACTCCCATTACAACCAGCCTTAGCCGACATGTACAATAATATATTTCATTCTAAGCTAACTGTCTTACATACCTATATCTTTCAATACAAGACTACACGAGGACTATGGTCTATGGGATATCAAGCTCCTTCAAATAATTTGCACCAGTTCTTCTGGAGAATAATGTGTATGCATGGTCTACAATGGAGTTTACAAGATAGATTCACTTACTCAAAGATTCAGCCTAACATTTTCCATAAGGATTATGTATGTTATACCAACTCTCAGTAATCTCTACTACTAATATCTTAGTTGGTAGTCTCGCCTCACTCCACCTCATCCGACCACTCCTATCTTTCGCCCAACTTTGACATCATCACATCACAGCATTGGGCTGGCCCATTAACGTGTATGTGAATTCAAATGCTCCCATCGCCTGCCCTCCTCGCGATAATCCCGACGTCCTCGCGTCGCCGTCCTCTTCTCCCCAAACTCCTCTACCAGGGGGACTCCTCTATGACCCAGGCGGAGCGAACATTGTACGCAAGGTTTTTTGGCTTTCACCGGTTCGTTCTCTACCCCTCCTCCATGACTCCCTCGCCATCGATTTTTTTCGACCTCTAAATGCAATCCCTCCGTGGGGAAGTATGGTGTGAAGGAGAGAGGCCGCGATGGCGAAGGTGAGGTGGGCGTCATCCCGTTTTAAAGGAGAGGGCTCCGGCGAGAAATGTCTCACTACGGCGAAAACCGAGCGGAAGGGGAGGGTCCGACTGGAAAATATAAGGGTGTGTCATGGGGTGGAGTTTTTATGTTGCTACACTAGATCGCGGGAACCTGCCGTCGACCTTGAGATTGGTGTATGAGAGACAAATAAGCTTCAATATCAATAATTTGTCTGATTCATTTATATACAGTATAGCCCGTAGCAACGCACGTGCGTTTTACTAGTATTTATAGTTGGCACATCTTACAATCTCACAAAGTGTCTTGAGGCTCGTGCTGCAGCTGGCTACTACTCAAGAGCCCTTTTCTCTTCTCTCTTCTCTTCTCTCCCTTCCAACTAAGTAAAGATATAATATTTTAGTCTTTATAGCCTGTTTATGTCACTTTATTGTACTTGCTCTTAGTACTGGTACAATACTGTGTTTTGCTCCCATTTGGTCCAGCCAATCACTTGTCGTTTAGCAATTAGAGCCCCCCTTTGACTAATAATTCACACTCAAACAGAAATCGGACTATATGTAATATACAACCTTCGTCTCAAAATACATATCACCAATCTAGTACAAAGGTGGTGTTTGGTTCTCTAGTCCTAGGACTTTTTCTAGTCCCAACTAAAAAGTCTCTAGTCCCTAAAAAGTCTCTCCCTGTTTGTTTCCAGAGACTAAAAAGTCTCTAGTCCCTTCATAAAGGTTATTAAATGACCATGTTGCCCCTAGTATATAAAAAAATAACAATTAAACAACACCATGGGATGGCGGGCCAATGGATGCATGAAGGGGCATTGTTGGAAAAGTCCCCAAAAGACTCTCCTTGAGAGTCTTCTTCATTTAGTCCCAAATGCCTAGTTTAGTCCCTAAAAAGTCCCTTCCGTTTGGTAAAAAAAGTCTCTAAAAGGGACTTTTTCTAGTCCCTACACAAAAAAGTCCCTGAAAACAAACACCCCCAAAATTAGTAGTATAAAGTTACACTAAATCAATAACACTTACATTGAAAACAGAGAGTATAATCATAAAACAATCCTACACTAAATAGCTAGTATGACCGGCATAGCAACGAGTGGACACGATCTGAACTCAGGAGCATTTGCACCCACTTCTCAAAAAATGCATTTTAAGTACGTTTTAAAATCTCAAAAAAAAATCATGCATACATGTTCACAAATATGTGTGTCCGGCGCAAAGTTTTGTGAAAAAATGTCTTTTTGTTTTGTCTCCGCAAAAAAGACAAATTTCAGTGCTTCTAAATAGCCCTTCACGACACTATTTTTTGTCTTTTTTGCACAGGCTACGAAAAAAGTTATTTTTCCGTGAAACTTTATACACACATATAGAACATGAATAAGTACCCATGCCGTCTTTTTGGATTTTTTTAGCATTTAGAAATGTGTTTTTTAAAGTGGGTTCATATGTATCCAGGTTTATCTATGCACTTCCCGCATAGCAACCCTGATCAAATGGCTATACTACTACAACCTGCCTGAATTTGTTTTCAAGAAGGTTATGAGTACAATTACTGTGGTGCTGATATTTTTCCCAATCCCTATCCGACACCCATGCATGTTTAAAGGCCGCATCGATCATCAATGTTTGTGCGTGAAGGTGGTTGCACCAGAAACCTATTTTTGGTTGATCTCAACAACAGAAACCTATTTTCAGTTTTTATTTGGGCGCGGGTTACCTATTTCCAGTTCGAGACATAGAGGATCGACATACTAGTCTAATTAATCGCCTCCCCTAAAAAGAGTCTGATTCATCACCTCGTTTGTGGACAAAAATGGTGACGCACGAGCTGATTACACATGCTCGTAGCAGATGAGTGTGAAAGGAAAATCTCACGTACCCACAAAATTCTTTGTCATACCTACCCGTACGCGCCAAGATACTGTAGAAATCGCGATCAACCATTAATTGAACTTTAAGTTTGAAAATCTAATCTCAACCGAGTGACAAAAGAGCACCAAAAGAACCATCCATCTTCTCTCGAATATTCCTTCTCTAGGACCTTGCACTCGAGCACCGGCACTCCATGCGGGTGAAACTAGTCTACTTGATTTTTGTCTACTTATTAATCGGCCAACTCTTTCTTTTTAATCTACTAGTAAGCGTGCACGTGCAACGCACGTCTCTACTAAACACATGGGTATTAATATTGAATTTATATTCCATTTTTACTTTGGAAAATAGAAGATATGCAGTCCAAGAAAAAATCACAATCATACAATTTATGGCAGTCAATAATCAGTTCGGTTTGTTGTCCCACGATTTGCCTATTTGGGGATGGCATGTGAAGTTCGAGCATACCATTTACAAATCACAATCATACAGTATGTGTCACACATCCAGGACAATTATATTTAACCTAGTGCATAACAAAAATGGAATTAAATATGTCATGAATATTTCAGAATGTCTTTATGAACTTGATATGACTTATGATAAACATAAGCATTGTCCAAGTGAACATGTAAGAGATACAAACTTGGAACGAAGAGAGAGAAATAACGGTCGTTGGAAGATCTGAATCCGTCCCCTCTTGGGTTTGGGATGCTTGTTATCTTCAGAAGTTTAGGCTCCGCAATGACCGAGAGGTTGTCCATGGAATAACAGAGGGCACTGCTAGCGAGCTGGAAGAGTCCACAGGTAGTTCGAACAATTTTGCCCTATTCCCAATTTCAGACAACAGCTTCTCTTGGAGTACAACTATGGTTCAGACATACACTATCTGGTAATACATAGTTGCATAACATCTTCAAGCCAAAAAACAATCCTTAGTAAAACATTACATTTGATTTGATAATGAAATGAAGAGAAGGATTTTAACAGCAACTATTTTCATGGTGCAAAAAAAAACAGGGCTTAAATGAATTAAATCATACACCTGTTATGAGTAGCATACTCCTAACTTCCTAAGGAAAAAATAACCCAACATGCAACAGTCATTGAGGACCTGTAGGAAGAAAAATAGCAGGTATATATGTTGCCAACCTGCAGAATCCATACCCAACTATATAATACAGATGCAAACTTTCTTGATGCCCAAACAGACACGCTATCCATTCTAAACTTAAGGCAACTCATATGGCTTGGTGCAAGGATTTAATATGAAGCACTAAATATGTCAAAACAACCTTTTTTTAGTACTTGTTGGAACACAACATATAGAACGGACATCGAATCTTTTAGCAAAAATCTACATACCTTCATGTTGTAGAGATCAAGCTAGCCGAGTCTTCAGCTCTATCCTCCAAGGCTGCAGCCTCCTATGGGTACCAATAAAGTAGAGTACTTCTACAACCTTTTGCTGGACAGAATTAATTTGGGAATGAAGAAATTCATGTTTCAGAATGTCAGCTCTTCCAATAGCCCGGTTCAAGAGTTAATAACAACTGAGGTGATATACATTCAATACAAGAATCCTTTAAACCTCGAGGATGTAAAACAACTTCACTGCAACTATTATTTGTCGTACATGGTTTCTATTCTAATTATTGTACCAGATGTGACCGTAGCTAAAACAGAACAGAAAACACTAATGAACTTTTGCCACTATTATTTGTTGGACATACTTTCCATTCTACTCCCTCCGTTTCTAAATATAAGACTTGTTAGAAATTTCAATAGGGACAACATATGAAGCAGAATGAGTGAATCTACACTATAGAATATGTCTATATACATCTGTATGTAGTCCCTATTGAAATCTCTAAAGTCTTATATTTAGAAACGGAGGGAGTAATTATTGTACCATTCCTATAGAAAAACATAATAGGGAAAACTAATTAACTTTTTGTCCCATCACAACTATCACTAACTAATGAAAACCTCATCGATACATAGCCCTTTCCCAGGGCCTACATATTTGATCCGTTGGTGCATCTGTAACATGTTACATATATTTATTCTAGCACTACTACTACTGCAGATTGGCAACACAAAAATTATTCTATGTTTATCCCTTCCTTCATGTGTTTTTCTTGTTTCCCCCAATCCAACTTCTTGATCTGCCAACCATCATCTCAATCATGACTGAACACAAGAAAACATCCACCAAACGCTCGCAAATATGTACACGCTCGGATGCAAATGCAACAACTGTGCGTGCTAATGCAATAATCCAGAGAACAGGTTGCAGGTTCTCTGATTATGCAAAAGCTCATGGAAAACACAAATTGGCAGGTTCTCAGATTATGCATAGCTCATATATAAAGCAAATCCGCAGGTTCTCATACCATGGTAACTCAAGAAACTCAGACGCTATACAAAGTTCCTTGTACATCTCCGGTAATAGAATGTTTCTTCTATAAAGCACTTTATCAGTCTATCTCTTGACAGCAAAATATGGAACAGACTAAATAAACATTGCAATAGAAATAAAAATAACAATTCTTTGCACTTCCCCAAAACCAATTTTGGTTTGCATCTTGTATTTCAATTAAAATACTATGGAAGGCAACATGATTAACAACTTCAAAGAGAAATTAATTGTATAAAAATTGCATACAGACAACCCTGGATAATATCGATTGAAGTGAAAGATCAATATTATATTACCACTAATATTTAGAGCAAAGAATGTAAATGAAGTATAAACTGGAATTTCTACTAACAAATCACAAAATGGGAAATAAGAAAGAACCTAGAAGATACAAAATGAGAATAATCTTTAAGGTAATGAACAGAAAAAAGAATGGAAAATAAGAAAGAACTGATAGATTTTATGTAATGGCTAAAAAGAAACTTAATGGGGGTATGTACTTACAGAATGCGTATTTTTCAAATATATGAAAACTATGTAAGATTGTAGGCAGCAAGACAGGACCAAGGCCCTAAGGGGGAGAGAACAACACGTGAATATGAGAGAGGCCTGTCAAGCCAACACGAAGCCTGTGAATTATAGAATGACATTTGATACTACTTCCACAATTATTCTCTGGTGAAGAAGATATTTATCAGCAACACACAATGCAACATGCAAAAGGAACTATTTTGCATGATGATATTTGTCTGGTAGTGCAACGACGAAGCAAAAAAAGGCAATTATCATTTAACTACTATTATCCTATTTCACATCCATAGAATATGTGTAGGGAAAATGATAATAATCAGACATGTTCTCTACAGAATAGTAAACGTGCACGTGCAACGCACGTATAAACACTTGGAAGATATATTTCCTCATTCATCGTAGTTAAGAGGCACTTATTCAAATAAAAAATTTATAAGAATATTTTGCATGGCATGAAACGACAAATGTTACGGTCTCATTTGGGAAACGGTTGCGCCTCTTGTGATGTATAGGAAAAATTAATATGGCATGAAACGATGAATGTTCATGTCTCTGACACACAAAAATACATGAAGCTGGACAACTCCCTAACTAACATGGAACTGCCTAAGATACTGTTAGATACTATGCACCGGAAAAAATAAGTTTGAAATACAAAGGCCTAAGATTTCAGAGTATTGCGTCATCTCATATGAAACTAATAATTTGGGAACAATTCCTACATGCCTAGCAACAAGAGCAAAGATATGTGTACGAGCATAATGAGTAGAATTCAATTCTGAATATAAAGAAAAAGCCACAAAGATGACTTTGTTTTTCATTGCCATGTGAGAATCGAGGCTTGAATCTTTCATCATTTACGTCCGATGACATACAATATACTCATACAGCTCCTTGCATTAGTGTTTTCATAATTAACAAAATGAATAAAAAAGGCTAGAAATAGAGCCTTATGTGTGATCAATGCAGCATACTACTAAACAATGGATCCAAAATGCACCGGAGCTAGTCTGGAAGGCAGAAAACAAAAGGCCTCTTTAAAGACCTTGAGGGAAAAAACTACCAGGGAAAGTAAAGGTTAAATATGAGACCAAAATCATTTCCTTGTGGCCAATCCTGTATTATTATGCTGCTGCTACTACTATTATTAGTAAAACAGATGGTCTAAAATTTTCTGCGGGGTCTAGCTCGAGACCTGTGCATGGCCGGAAGAGATGACCTCATGGAGGGTGACGCCATGGAGGTTGCACCTGTACATCAGAATAGTAGACCAACTCATATTTTAGAATGAAGATGGTCCATTTGTATCTCCTATTTGGAGTTCATCTTACCAATTGGAAAAGAGGAATTATGGGTGACATCGACATTATCTTTGTTTGAGGCATGTTTTTCTTTTACCCGCGCAATCCGTTGCTTATTTAAGCACTCTGCCCTCTGTTCTTTGGATAGGCCGACATACCAACTGGTGCCACTTCTTAATTTTCAGCCACCATTTACTTCTTCGAGACGATGACTCACGGAGCTTGTAGATGTACACCCTACAATAAAATAGGAGATGAATTTATAAACAAGTAGTAATAGGTGCAACAATACAATCTTATATGAAGTGGATGAATATACCATTTGTATGTGTGTTGGTTATGTTGCTAAAAGCAGTACATTGCACAGACCCTACTGAAGAAACATGTATGTGTGCCACCGGATCATGGGTAACACTATCCCCAGCTGAAGGAATCTTCTGTTGGAGGTTTACACGACGCCGGTGCAGGGATGTTGGAGGTTTACACTATCCCCATCTGTATGTGATTTAAAATGTTAGGTTTATATATCAACATACGTCCAGATTGCCCGTCTTCAGTAGCAGACGACAAGAGGTGTACCACATCAGTGATGACGATGCCAATTTATTTGACGAAGTTCTCCCGTCTCTTCTCGTAGTCGACAGCGGTATGAAACAAACAGAGCAGCAACAAAAAAGGGTCAGACAAATTAAAACACGATTCCATTAAGAATAAGTTGGAAAGCATTCATGATTCATCCATGTCGATCCCACAGACGTTGGCGATCATGCCGATGCCCATCTCCATGGCGAGCTTGGCGAGGAAGAGGTCGTCGGCGAGGAGGTACTCGCTGAACCCTCTGAAGCCCAGCAGCCAGCGGAGCAGCGACGATCGCTCCATCTCCGCGAAGCACCGCACGATGTCGCCCGTGACGCGGCCGCCCTCCAAGGCCGCGGTGACGTCCGCCGGCAGGCTGGAGAGCTTCCTCCCCGCCCGCGCCAGCACGAACAGCGCCTCCGCACTGGCCGCCGCCGTCCCCTGTTTCGCGGCGGCCGCGGCCGCCGCTGTTGTTGCCACCGCCGCCGTCGTCGCCATTGTTGCTGGGGAGGGTGAGGGGGAGGAGGGTGGGGAGGCGGGGGCGGGGAATGGCAAGGCGGGGCGGAGTGGGAGGGAGCGGAGGAGGGAGAGGCGGGAGGGGGGATTCTGGCTATGAAGGCGGGGGTGGAGGTGGAGGTGGAGCTGGCTGAGGTGGGGTGAGGAGGATTGGTGGCGGTGGGTGGAGGGGGAGGAGGGCAGCATTGGGGAGGGGGAGGCCATGGCTGGCGGCGAGGGGAGGGGGGAGGGCGGCGGCAGGGATGGCGTGAGGAGGATAGAGCAACCGACGGGAGAGCGTGGGGCTCTCGTGTTTTTTTTCCTCGAGCCTGGGGGGACGAATGACGGGGTCGATCGTGGGATTAGTGGGCTGAGCTAACCGTGGTGTTTGATGCCAAACATTCAGATAATTTGGATCGTTAGATCTTTCGATTGAATGGATGAGATGAATTGGTTCTCCGTCCTCTCGTGCTTTTATAGAAGTAGTAAATAAAAAGGCAAATTTTTTGTCTCGTTTTAAAAATATATATAAAAATAACTGGGCCTACTCTCCCCTCACTGTACATAGGTGTATTTCTTAAGGAAAATACTAATGCGTACTATTATGTAGTAAAACTTTGTTAGTTTCCTAAAAAAATTAGTACTCTAGAGTTTTTATGACATTGTCATGCCAGTTGAGCTTAATCAACTTGTAAAACAAATGACCATTAATAGAGCGTGCACGGCGGAGTGATGGCGTCCAAAGTATTGTTTTTCACAATAACTAAACGCGAGTCGTCTGAAAATCCAATTTGGGTTAGTTGATTTTCGCTGGAAAGTAACATGTGTCGGAGGGAGGGAAAAAGCAGCCGCTGGCTCGCTGGAGAAGCTTCCCCATGATCTATTGTTAGCCAGCGTGGTGGGGGTGGTAGCACGGCGGTGGTGCAAGTTCACCGGATAAAGAAATCGGTCATTGCTGGGGCTATAGGGATGGCCCGGGGTGGGATAGGGGGCGGCAGTACCGCGATGGGTCGTGGTTGGGGGGAGGGTGAGGCGGCTAGACTAGCGCTAGAGCGCCGCCGGCCACGTGTGGCGGAGGCTGGCAGTTTGGCCTAGGCAGGATTGGCGGCACTCAAGGAAGAGGATAAACGGTGCATTGGCCCGGGGTAGAAGATGATCCAGGATCCGTTGGATCTTGATTCAACAATTTAGTTAAACTCGACTTGTCACAAAACTGTTTTCAGTCGACTGGCTGTTAGCCAGGCCCATCGTTTTTAGAGCATCTACAGCCGGACTTTGCAAATCCGGCCCCATAAATGCCCGCGGACGCAATCGGGCACGTCCGCGCTGTGACCGGTCACGCCTCAAATTATTCACTTTGCATCCACCTCTCTCATATTTCATCCCTTAAATCCATACAAAGCATGCAAAAGAAATCCTACGTACTACCCTAACTACTCTTCATCGTCCGAGATGTCCACGACGACGGTGTCGGACACCGGCTGGACGGGCGGGTAGGAGGGCTCCAGCTCATCCTCCTCCTGTTCGGCCTCATCCATGTAGACGAGCATCTCCGCCCCCTCCACGGCCTGCTACGCCTCCATCTCTTGCTGGCGACAGCGTCTGGCCTCCGCAACCCAATCCGACCGAAGGGAATCGAGAATGGCCTGCTGCTTCGCCTGCAGATCCCCGTCGCCAGCGTCCCCCACATCCTCCTCCTCTAGATCCACTGCATCTGAAGGTAGCCCCGCGGCGATCCAGGCTTTGTGCCTAGCCCGGATCTGCTCAAGGAGCTCGAGCAGGCGCTCCGGCATCAGAATAGCTCGCTCCTCACCCGGCGGCGTGGAGGCATGGCTATTAGGCAGACGGGTTGAGTAGAAAGTGGCGGCGATGACGGACAGGAGGAAAATGTAGATGGATGATAGGTTTTCGATGTCGCCGGTCGACTTAAATAGTCGGGCTAGGCACTACGCGGCCCACCGGAGTTGCGCCACACGACACCACCAGTCCAACGGAGGAGATGAGTTTCGAACCGCCGGGTTTCAAGGCGTTTCCTTCTAGGACGCTGAGGGAGTCCTGGATTAGGGGGTGTTCGGGTAGCCGGACTATACCTTCAGCCGGACTCCTGGACTATGAAGATACAAGATTGAAAACTTCGTCCCGTGTCCGGATGGGACTTTCCTTGGCGTGGAAGGCAAGCTTGGCGATGCAGATATTCAAGATCTCCTACCATTGTAACCGACTCTATGTAACCCTAACCCTATCTGGTGTCTATATAAACCGGAGGGTTGTAGTCCGTAGGCAAAAAACTCCATATACAACAATCATACCGTAGGCTAGCTTCTAGGGTTTAGCCTCCTTGATCTCGTGGTAGATCTACTCTTGTACTACCCATATCATCAATATTAATCAAGCAGGATGTAGGGTTTTACCTCCATCAAGAGGGCCCAAACCTGGGTAAAACATCGTGTTCCCTGCCTCCTGTTACCATCCGGCCTAGACGCATAGTTCGGGACCCACTACCCGAGATCCGCCGGTTTTGACACCGACATTGGTGCTTTCATTGAGAGTTCCTCTGTGTCGTCGCCTTTAGGCCCGATGGCTCCTTTGGTCATCAACAACGATGCGGTCCAGGGTGAGACTTTGCTCCCCTGACAGATCTTCGTCTTCGGCGGCTTCGCTCTGCGGGCCAATTCGCTCGGCCACCTGGAGCAGATCGAAAGCTATGCCCCTGGCCATCAAGTCAGGTTTGGAAGATTAAACTACACGGCTGACATCCGCGGAGACTTGATCTTCGACGGGTCTGAGCCACAGCCAAGCGCGCCGCACTATCTCGAGGGGCATGATCTAGCTCTGCCTCCGGACAGTGTCCTGGAGGCCGCACACGCATCGGTTCCGACCCCTAACTCGGAGCTTATTGCGCCAATCGAGGATGAGCGGTTGGACGTCACCTTGGGGGCTTCGATCTCAAAGGCGATCGAGCCGAACGCTAGCCCCGCACTCTGCATAATCCATGACTCCGAGGATCCGGACTCCTTTCCGAACTCCGAACCCCCCGCGCCCCTGCTGATCGAATCCGATTGGGCGCCGATAATGGAGTTCACCGCCGCAGACATCTTTCAGCACTCGCCTTGTGGCGATATCCTGAACTCTCTCAAGTCTCTCTCGTTATCAGGAGAGCCCTGGCCGAACTACGGTCAGCGAGGATGGGATACGGACGATGAAGAAATTCAAAGCCCACCCACCACCCACTTGGTAGCCACTGTCGACAATTTAAACAACGTGCTCAACTTTGACGCCGGAGACATCGACAGCATGGATGACGATGCAGGAGATACCAATAAACCAACACCCATAGGGCATTGGACAGCCAACTCATCTCACGATGTGTACATGGTGGATACCCCTAAAGGAAGCGACAACGAGGAAAAAGGGGATGGGACGGGAGATCGACCCCCCGAAAAGCAATCAAAGCGTCGACGCAAACGCCGACCCAAACCCCGTCTCGACAAAAACCCAGCCATAGAGCAGGACGAGCCGGTAGAAGACGAGCAAGCCTTAGAGCAACCGTCCGAACAGGGCAACACGGATAGAGAAACCGAACATCCCTCCTCCGGCGAAAACGGCATTCCGGACGACCTCACGCCGGATAAACCTATGGAGCAGAAGAATCTCCACGAGAGGCTCGTTGCAACTGCACGCAGCCTAAAAAAGCAGAAGCGGAAGCTAAAAACAGCAGAAGATGCACTCCGGATTAGATGGAGCAAAGTAATCAATACCGCAGGTAAATACGGCGACAGTCGCCGCACTAAAAGCTATCCGAAAAGAAAGGTACTGCCTGAATTCGACAAAGAGGCCCTAGAGCCCTCGCATTCAAAAAATGAAAAAGCCACACGGTCGGATAGATGACCCCATAAAGCGGCAAGCGGCGCCGCACCTAAATCGGCATGCGACCCACTTAAGGATTCGCATCATGGCCCAGTTAGGTCCATTTATGGGCCAAGAAAGCAAGCGCTCGTAAGCAATGCAATAAAGCCATCATCCGAATCCGGCACACCCAAATACAGGGGTGCCGCACACCCCCTATGTTTCACCGATGAGGTCCTGGACTATGAATTTCCAGAGGGATTCAAACCCGTAAACATAGAGGCATATGATGGAACAACAGACCCTGGAGTCTGGATCGAGGATTATATCCTCCACATACACATGGCTAGAGGAGATGATCTCCACGCCATAAAGTATTTACCCCTTAAGCTTAAAGGGCCAGCCATGCATTGGCTTAAAAGCCTTCCTGAAAACACAATTGGAAGTTGGGAAGAGCTCGAGGATGCTTTCCGAGCAAATTTTCAAGGGACCTATGTTCGCCCTCCGGATGCAGACGATCTTAGTCACATAACTCAACAGCCCGGAGAATCAGCTCAGCAGTTCTGGAATAGATTCCTCACTAAAAAGAATCAGATAGTCGACTGTCCGGACGCCGAAGCCTTAGCAGCTTTCAGGCATAACGTCCAAGACGAATGGCTCGCCAGACACCTCGGCCAAGAAAAGCCAGGAACAATGGCCGCACTAACAAGCCTCATGACCCGCTTTTGTGCAAGAGAGGACAGCTGGTTGGCAAGGTGCAGCCCCAGCGACCCAAGTACATCCGAAACTAGGGATGGAAACGGAAAACCACGACGCAACAAGGACCGTCGTCGGACTAAGGAAAAAAGTCCGAAGAGCACGGCAGTCAATGCCGGATTCAAAGGTTCACGACAAAATCAGACAAAACCACCCCTCCAGGATAACAGGGACGATCCATCCAACTTAAATAAAATCCTGGACAGGATATGTCAGATACACAGTACTCCCGGGAAGCCTGCTAACCATACCCACAGAGATTGTTGGGTTTTTAAACAATCCGGCAGACTCAATGCCGAACACAAGGGGCTCGACACACCAAGCGAAGACGAGGACGAACCCCAAAAGCAGAGCACCAGGAAACAAAAGAACTTCCCACAAGAAGTAAAAATAGTGAACTTACTTTACATAACAAAACGTGCGGCGCCCATAAAGGTACGCACCACACGACCTATCCCCAAAGGGTCCCGCCACTGGTTGTCAAAACCAATCATCTTCGATCAGCTAGATTATTCTAGAAATATCAAGAATACAGGCTGGACTGCCTTGATACTCGATCCAATAATTGGCGGACTCCGGTTTTCAAATGTCCTTATGGACGGCGGCAGTGGACTAAACCTGATATATCAGGATACAATCCATCACATGGGGATAAACTCAGCAAGAATCCGCCGCAGCAAAACCTCCTTTCAAGGGGTAACACTGTTGGGGAACGTAGTAATTTCAAAAAAATTCCTACGCACACGCAAGATCATGGTGATGCATAGCAACGAGAAGGGGAGTATGATCTACATACCTAGTAGATTGACAACGGAAGCGTTTGGTTGATGTAGTCGTACGTCTCCATGATCCGACCGATCAAGCACCGAAACTACGACACCTCCGAGTTCTAGCACACGTTCAGCTCGATGATGATCCCCGGACTCCGATCCAGCAAAGTGTCGGGGAAGAGTTCTGTCAGCACGACGGCGTGGTGACGATCTTGATGTACTACTGCTGCAGGGCTTCGCCTAAGCACCGCTACAATATTATCAAGGACTATGGTGGCTGGGGCCGCCGCACACGGCTAAGTAATAGATCATGTGGATCAACTTGTGTGTCTCTGGGGTGCCCCTGCCTCCGTATATAAAGGACTAGAGGGGGGGAGGCGGCCGGCCAAGGAGGGCGCGCCAGGAGAGTCCTACTCCCTCTGGGAGTAGGATCCCCCCCCCCAATCCTAGTTGGAATAGGATTCGCGGAGGGGGGAAAAGAGAGAGAGGGGCCGGGCCCCTCTCCTTGTCCTATTCGGACCAAGGGAGGGGAGGGGCACGCGGCCCATGTAGGGCTGCCTCTTCTCTTTTCCACTAAGGCCCATCATGGCCCATTTAGCTCCCGGGGGGTTCCGGTAACCTCCCGGTACTCCGGTAAAATCCCGATTTCACCCGGAACACTTCCGATATCCAAACATAGGCTTCCAATATATCAATCTTTATGTCTCGACCATTTCGAGACTCCCCGTCATGTCCGTGATCACATCCGGGACTCCAAACAACCTTCGGTACATCAAAATGCATAAACTCATAATATAACTGTCATCGTAACCTTAAGCGTGCGGACCCTACGGGTTCGAGAACAATGCAGACATGAACGAGACATGTGTCCGGTCAATAACCAATAGCGGGACCTAGATGCCCATATTGGCTCCTACATATTCTACGAAGATCTTTATCGGTCAGACCGCATAACAACATACGTTGTTCCCTTTGTCATTGGTATGTTACTTGCCCGGGATTCGATCGTCGGTATTCCAAATACCTAGTTCAATCTCGTTACTGGCAAGTCTCTTTACTCGTTCTGTAATACATCATCCCGCAACTAACTCATTAGTTGCAATGCTTGCAAGGCTTAAGTGATGTGCATTACCGAGAGGGCCCAGAGATACCTCTCCGACAATCGGAGCGACAAATCCTAATCTCGAAATACGCCAACCCAACATGTACCTTTGGAGACACCTGTAGAGCTCCTTTATAATCACCCAGTTACGTTGTGACGTTTGGTAGCACACAAAGTGTTCCTCTGGCAAACGGGAGTTGCATAATCTCATAGTCATAGGAACATGTATAAGTCATGAAGAAAGCAATAGCAACATACTAAACGATCGGGTGCTAAGCTAATGGAATGGGTCATGTCAATCAGATCATTCACCTAATGATGTGATCCCGTTAATCAAATAACAACTCTTTGTCCATGGTTAGGAAACATAACCATCTTTGATTAACGAGCTAGTCAAGTAGAGGCATACTAGTGACACTCTGTTTGTCTATGTATTCACACTTGTATTATGTTTCCGGTTAATACAATTCTAGCATGAATAATAAACATTTATCATGATATAAGGAAATAAATAATAACTTTATTATTGCCTCTAGGGCATATTTCCTTCAGTCTCCCACTTGCACTAGAGTCAATAATCTAGTTCACATCGCCATGTGATTTAACAGCAATAGTTCACATCACCATGTGATTAACACCCATAGTTCACATCGATATGTGATCAACACCCAAAGGGTTTACTAGAGTCAGTAATCTAGTTCACATTGCTATGTGATTAACACCCAAAGAGTACTAAGGTGTGATCATGTTTTGCTTGTGAGATAATTTTAGTCAACGGGTCTGTCATATTCAGATCCGTAAGTATTTTGCGAATTTCTATGTCAATAATGCTCTGCACGGAGCTACTCTAGATTATTGCTCCCACTTTCAATATGTATCTAGATCGAGACTTAGAGTCATCCAGATCTGTGTCAAAACTTGCATCGACGTAACTTTTTATGACGAACCTTTTTGTCACCTCCACAATTGAGAAATATTTCCTTATTCCACTAAGGATAATTTTGACCGCTGTCCAGTGATCTACTCTTAGATTACTATTGTACTCCCTTGCTTAACACAGTGTAGGGTATACAATAGATCTGGTACACAGCATGGCATACTTTATAGAACCTATGGCTGAGGCATAGGGAATGACTTTCATTCTATTTCTATCTTCTGCCGTGGTCAGGCTTTGAGTCTTACTCAATTTCATACCTTGTAACACAGCCAAGAACTCTTTCTTTGACTGTTCCATTTTTGAACTACTTCAAAATATTGTCAAGGTATGTACTCATTGAAAAAACTTATCAAGCGTCTTGATCTATCTCTATAGATTTTGATGCTTAATATGTAAGCAGCTTCACCGAGGTCTTTTTCTGGAAAATTCCTTTCAAACACTCCTTTATGCTTTGCAGAATAATTCTACATTATTTCCGATCAACAATATGTCATTCACATATACTTATCAGAAATGTTGTAGTGCTCCCACTCACTTTCTTGTAAATACAGGCTTCACCACAAGTCTGTATAAAACTATATGCTTTGATCAACTCATCAAAGCGTATATTCCAACTCCGAGATGCTTGCACCAGTCCATAGATGGATCGCTGGAGCTTGCACATTTTGTTAACACCTTTAGGATCGACAAAACCTTCTAGTTGCATCATATACAACTCTTCTTAAATAAATCCATTAAGGAATGCAGTTTTGTTTATCCATTTGCCAGATTTCATAAAATGCGGCAATTGCTAACATGATTCGGACAGACTTAAGCATAGATACGAGTGAGAAACTCTCATCGTAGTCAACACTTTGAACTTGTCGAAAATCTTTTGCGACAATTCTAGCTTTGTAGATAGTAACACTACTATCAGCGTCTGTCTTCCTCTTGAAGATCCATTTAATCTCAATGGCTTGCCGATCATTGGGCAAGTCAATCAAAGTCCATACTTTGTTCTCATATATGGATCTCATCTTAGATTTCATGGCTTCAAGCCATTTTGCGGAATCTGGGCTCATCATCGCTTCCTCATAGTTCATAGGTTCGTCATGGTCAAGTAACATGACCTCCAGAACAGGATTACCGTACCACTCTGGTGCGGATCTCACTCTGGTTTACCTACGAGATTCGGTAGTAACTTGATCTGAAGTTACATGATCATCATCATTAGCTTCTTCACTAATTGGTGTAGTAGTCACAGGAACAGATTTCTGTGATGAACCACTTTCCAATAAGGGAGTAGGTACAGTTACCTCATCAAGTTCTACTTTCCTCCCACTCACTTCTTTCGAGAGAAACTCCTTCTCTAGTAAAACTCTGAATTTAGCAACAAAAGTCTTGCCTTCGGATTTGTGATAGAAGGTGTACCCAACAGTCTCCTTTGGTATCCTATGAAGACATATTTCTCCGATTTGGGTTTGAGCTTATTAGGATGAAACTTTTTCATATAAGCATCACAACCCCAAACTTTAAGAAACGACAACTTTGGTTTCTTGCCAAACCACAATTCAGATTGTGTCGTCTCAACGGACTTAGATGGTGCCCTTTTAACGTGAATGCGGCTGTCTCTAATGCATAACCCCAAAACAATAGTGGTAGATCGGTAAGAGACATCATAGATCGCACCATATCTAATAAAGTACGGTTATGACATTCAGACACACCATTATGCTGCGGTGTTCCAGGTGGCATGAGTTTGTGAAACTATTCCACATTGTTTTAATTGAAGACCAAACTCGTAACTCAAACATTTGTCTCCGCGATCAGATCGTAGAAACTTTATTTTCTTGTTACGATGATTTTCCACTTCACTCTGAAATTCTTTGAACTTTTCAAATGTTTCAGACTTATGTTTCATCAAGTAGATATACCCATATCTGCTCAAATCATCTGTGAAGTTCAGAAAATAATGATACTTGTCGTGAGCCTTAACACTCATCGGACCGCATACATCAATATGTATTATTTCCAATAAGTCAGTTGCTCGCTCCGGAGAACGGAGTCTTAGTCATCTTGCCCATGAGGCATGGTTCGCAAGCATCAAGTGATTCATAATCAAGTGATTCCAAAATCCCATCAGCATGGAGTTTCTTCATGCGCTTTACACCAATATGACCTAAACGGCAGTGCTACAAACAAGTTGCACTATCATTATTAACTTTGCATCTTTTGGTTTCAATATTATGATTATGTGTATCACTATGATCGAGATCCAACGAACTATTTCATTGGGTGTGTAACCATATAAGGTTTTATTCATGTAAACAGAACAACAATTTATTCTCTTACTTAAATGAATAACCGTATTATAATAAACATGATCTAATCATATTCATGCTTAACACAAACACCAAATAACACTTATTCAGGTTCAACACTAATCCCGAAAGTATAGGGAGTGTACGATGATGATCATTTCAATCTTGGAACCACTTCCAACACACATCGTCACTTCATCCTTAACTAGTCTCTGTTTATTCTGCAACTCCCATTTCGAGTTACTAATCTTAGCAACTGAACTAGTATCAAATACTGAGGGGTTTCTATAAACACTAGTAAAGTACACATCAATAACATGTATATCAAATATACTTATGTTCACTTTGCAATCCTTCTTATCTGCCAATCACTTGGGGTAGTTCCGCTTCCAGTGACCAGTCCCTTTGCAGTAGAAACACTTAGTCTCAGGCTTAGGACCAGACTTGGGCTTCTTCACTTGAGCAGCAACTTGCTTGCTGTTCTTCTTGAAGTTCCCCTTCTTCCCTCTGCCCTTTTCTTGAAAACTAGTGGTCTTGTCTACCATCAACACTTGATGTTTTTCTCGATTTCTACCTTCGTCAATTTCCGCATTACGAAGAGCTTGGGAATCGTTTCCGTTATCCCTTGCATATCATAGTTCATCACGAAGTTCTACTAACTTGGTGATGGTGACTAGAGAATTCTGTCAATCACTATCTTATCTGGAAGATTAACTCCCACTTGATTCAAGCGATTGTAGTACTCAGACAATCTGAGCATACGCTCACTAGTTGAGCGATTCTCCTCCATCTTTTAGCTATAGAACTTGTTGGAGACTTCATATCTCCCAACTCGGGTATTTGCTTGAAATATTAACTTCAACTCCTGGAACATCTCATATGCTCCATGACGTTCAAAACGTCTTTGAAGTCCTGATTCTAAGCCATTAAGCATGGTGCACTAAACTATCAAGTAGTCATCATATTGAGCTATCCAAACGTTCATAACGTCTGCATCTGCTCCTGCAATAGGTCCGTCACCTAGCGGTGCATCAAGGACATAATTCTTCTATGCAGCAATGAGGATAAACCTCATATCACGGATCCAATCCGCATCATTGCTACTAACATCTTTCAACACAATTTTCTCTAGGAACATATCAAAATAAACACAGGGAAGCAACAACGCGAGTTATTGATCTACAACATAATTTGCAAAATACTACCAGGACTAAGTTCATGATAAATTTAAGTTCAATTAATCATATTACTTAAGAACTCCCACTTAGATAGACATCCCTCTAATCCTCTAAGTGATTACGTGATCCAAATCAACTAAACCATGTCCGATCATCACGTGAGATGGAGTAGTTTCATTGGTGAACATCACTATGTTGATCATATCTACTATATGATTCACACTCGACCTTTCGGTCTCCGTGTTCCGAGGCCATATCTGTATATGCTTGGCTCGTCAAGTATAACTTGAGTATTCCGCGTGTGCAACTGTTTTGCACCCGTTGTATTTGAACGTAGAGCCTATCACACCCGATCATCACGTGGTGTCTCAGCACGAAGAACTTTCGCAACGGTGCATACTCAGGGAGAACACTTCTTGATAATTTGTGAGAGATCATCTTATAATGCTACCGTCAATCAAAGCAAGATAAGATGCATAAAAGATAAACATCACATGCAATCAATATAAGTGATATGATATGGCCATCATCATCTTGTGCTTGTGATCTCCATCTCTGAAGCACCGTCGTGATCACCATCGTCACTGGCGCGACACCTTGATCTCCATCGTAGCATCGTTGTCGTCTCGCCAAGCTTGTGCTTCCACGACTATCGCTACCGTTTAGTGATAAAGTAAAGCATTACAGCGCGATTGCATTGCATACAATAAAGCGACAACCATATGGCTCCTGCCAGTTGCCGATAACTTGGTTACAAAACACGATCATCTCATACAATAAAATTTAGCATCATGTCTTGACCATATCACATCACAACATGCCCTGCAAAAACAAGTTAGACGTCCTCTACTTTGTTGTTGCAAGTTTTACGTGGCTGCTACGGGCTTAAGCAAGAACCAATCTTACCTACGCATCAAAACCACAACGATAGTTTGTCAAGTTGGTGCTATTTTAACCTTCGCAAGGACCGGGCGTAGCCACACTTGGTTCAACTAAAGTTGGAGAAACTGTCACCCGCAAGCCACCTATGTGCAAAGCACATCGGGAGAACCGGTCTCGCGTAAGCGTACGCGTAATGTCGGTCCGGGCCGCTTCGTCCAACAATACCGCCGAACCAAAGTATGACATGCTGGTAAGCAGTATGACTTATATCGCCCACAACTCACTTGTGTTCTACTCGTGCATATAACATCAACATATAAAACCTAGGCTCGGATGCCACTGTTGGGGAACGTAGTAATTTCAAAAAATTTCCTACGCACACGCAAGATCATGCTGATGCATAGCAATGAGAAGGGGAGTATGATCTACATACCTAGTAGATTGACAACGGAAGCGTTTGGTTGATGTAGTCGTACGTCTCCACGATCCGACCGATCAAGCACCGAAACTACGGCACCTCCGAGTTCTAGCACACGTTCAGCTCGATGACGATCCCCGGACTCCGATCCAGCAAAGTGTCGGGGAAGAGTTCCGTCAGCATGACGGCGTGGTGACGATCTTGATGTACTACTGCTGTAGGGCTTCGCCTAAGCATCGCTACAATATTATCGAGGACTATGGTGGTTGGGGCCGCCGCACACGGCTAAGGAATAGATCACGTGGATCAACTTGTGTGTCTCTGGGGTGCCCCTGCCTCCGTATATAAAGGACTAGAGGGGGGGAGGCGGCCGGCCAAGGAGGGCGCGCCAGGAGAGTCCTACTCCCTCTGGGAGTAGGATTCCCCCCCCAATCCTAGTTGGAATAGGATTCGCGGAGGGGGGAAAAGAGAGAGAGGGGCCGGCCCCCTCTCCTTGTCCTATTCGGACCAAGGGAGGGGAGGGGTGCGCGGCCCATGTAGGGCTGCCTCTTCTCTTTTCCACTAAGGCCCATCATGGCCCATTTAGCTCCCGGGGGGTTCCGGTAACCTCCCGGTACTCCGGTAAAATCCCGATTTCACCCGGAACACTTCCGATATCCAAACATAGGCTTCCAATATATCAATCTTTATGTCTCGACCATTTCGAGACTCCTCGTCATGTCCGTGATCACATCCGGGACTCCGAACAACCTTCGGTACATCAAAATGCATAAACTCATAATATAACTGTCATCGTAACCTTAAGCGTGCGGACCCTACGGGTTCGAGAACAATGCAGACATGAACGAGACATGTCTCCGGTCAATAACCAATAGCGGGACCTGGATGCCCATATTGGCTCCTACATATTCTACGAAGATCTTTATCGGTCAGACCGCATAACAACATACGTTGTTCCCTTTGTCATTGGTATGTTACTTGCCCGAGATTCGATCGTCGGTATTCCAAATACCTAGTTCAATCTCGTTACTGGCAAGTATCTTTACTCGTTCTATAATACATCATCCCGCAACTAACTCATTAGTTGCAATGCTTGCAAGGCTTAAGTGATGTGCATTACCGAGAGGGCCCAGAGATACCTCTCCAACAATCGGAGCGACAAATCCTAATCTCGAAATACGCCAACCCAACATGTACCTTTGGAGACACCTGTAGAGCTCCTTTATAATCACCCAGTTACGTTGTGATGTTTGGTAGCACACAAAGTGTTCCTCTGGCAAACGGGAGTTGCATAATCTCATAGTCATAGGAACATGTATAAGTCATGAAGAAAGCAATAGCAGCATACTAAACGATCGGGTGCTAAGCTAATGGAATGGGTCATGTCAATCAGATCATTCACCTAATGATGTGATCCCGTTAATCAAATAACAACTCTTTGTCCATGGTTAGGAAACATAACCATCTTTGATTAACGAGCTAGTCAAGTAGAGGCATACTAGTGACACTCTGTTTGTCTATGTATTCACACATGTATTATGTTTCTGGTTAATACAATTCTAGCATGAATAATAAACATTTATCATGATATAAGGAAATAAATAATAACTTTATTATTGCCTCTAGGGCATATTTCCTTCAAACACCTGGTCCGGACACCCATTGTATGGGTTTTCTCCGGCTCGAAGTTATATTCGGCTCTGCCGATAACTTCCGCCGCGAAAAGCTGACCTTCCATATCGTCCCGTTCTCAAGTCGCTATCAAGCACTACTGGGACGCGAAGCTTTCGCCCGCTTTAACGCAATACCGCATTATGCATCTCTCACGCTTAAGATGCCCGGTCCACGAGGCATCATCTCTTTGAATGGGAAGCACCAAAGTGCGTCTCCCCAAGCGGAGGACTGTGCGGCCGCTTTGACAGCCCCACAGTAAAATGGCCTCACCGGCCAAAAAACTTCGAAATAAGTCATTAAAGACCACGAACTCGGATCGACGAGTTCGGGACAAAATTATCATTGATGCAGGCTTAGTGGCCATATACCCCCACTAGGGGCTCCATGCATATACAATAAGAGACAATAAAGCTCAATCTTATATATTTTACTTTATACTTTATTTATTTTAAACTTTTGTTCGGCACGACCCGTTTTCAACTCAGTTCCTCTCTTTTACAGATGAACGTCGTGCGGCGCCCGTCCAGGATACGGCACAACGGAGACACAGGCGCAGACGTGCAGTAGGGACCCGTCCTAAAGGATTCTTTTTAGATTAAGACCCTGCGTAAACCTTTTTTACTGTCTCTTGTTGATACACATCCCCTGGTTTTTTTGATATAACCAAAGGAGGAGGATGGCGTCTTGGCATGTGGCCACGTCGGAATTTTTGCATGTACCTAGACACTAGGGGATTTTTTAATAATAAAGAGTGTTGTTTCGCCCGCACTCATAAAGACCGAACACCTTAGGGAGTGTTCGGCGTCGCGAGTTTTGGCATTATATGCATCAGCTCCGAATCATGTCTTTGGTCAAATGTTGGGTTGCCCGGCTCCTGAGTTCGGCTACCTTACGTTCCGCTCTATCGGCTAAGGTAGCACCAGGAGAACTACTGCGATTGTGCCCCAGTTCGACCGGGCGAGCACCTCAGTAGAGAAAGCCGAAAACTGACTGTCATGATGTAGCGTGAGACTGGTCAGCCACTCGATAACCTATCGGAATCTATCGGATTCCTCCGCTTTAACGAAGGGCCGCTTCCCGGTCAGGCACATACGCGCTCCGAACTCGGGCGAGCGCAGTCGCCACCAAGAGGCTACCTAAATAGTCTCACTGTCAAGCTCCTATGGCTAAGTGAAAGTGTTAAAGCATTATAGTCCGGTTGCGTGGCCCGCTGCGCTATCACCTCCTTTGTAGGACCAAGACGTTGGGTTAAGTGTGAAAATGCGTCTTCTGCGAGCACCCCCGCACTATATGCGTGGGGCCTGAAGCCAACGACTGCCATATTTCAGATTTTGTATATATATATATTAAAACGGCCGCACAGGAGGTGTTCCCAATACTTGAAGGCACAAGTATAAAAAAGGCCACTACAGTTTATCAAAACATTACTTTATAATTACATATGCTATCATAACATAGCATCTTTCGAGCACTGCGTCTCTATTACACGAGCGCCTTCAAGGACTTCCTGAAAATAGTGCTCGGAGGGTACTCGGCTTTTGTCCGAATCTCGAGACGCAACAACGATGGTCTCCATCTCTGCCCAATATGTCTTGACACGGGTAAGAGCCATCCTTGCGCCCTCTATGCATGCTGACCTCTTCATTGCATTAATACGCGGCACCGCATCAAGGAATTGCTGCACCAAGCTGAAATAACTCTTCGGCTCTGATCTCCCCAGCCACAGATGACCCATAACGTACTTCATGGCGAGTCCGGACAACCTATTCAGTTCGGCCCATTGAGCCAAACAATCGTCCACTGCCAGTGGACGCTCTGGATTGTGAAACTACGACTAGAAAAGCTTTTCCACTTCGCGATCTTTCTGATCTCGAAAGTGTTCGGTCGCATCAGCAGCACTCGCTGCCAAATCCAGATAGGTATCCTCCACACTCCACATCCGGTCCAACGGAGCAAACTTCGGATCGCAAAATTTCCTTCGCAACATAAAGGGCTTTCCAGCGGCAATCTGTTCGGCCTGATGCAGCTCCTCCTTCGCAGCTCTCATCGCAGAGCGCGCATCCTTGGCATTGGCAACGGCCTTCTCTAAGTCCGTCTGTTTCGCCTGGTCTTCTTTCTCAAGAAGTCTGCAACGGTCTGCAGCACTCTTTAGCTTTTCGGCCATCTCTTCCTTGCTTCAGCAATGAGCAGCCTGTTCGGCTCTCAGCTCTTCAAGGGCTTTCTTGACAGCCGCATCACTTTCTCTGGCTTGTTCTTTAGCTCGGGCAAGTTCTGCCCTAAGACTCTCCACGGTGGCCGCAACATCTGCGTCAAGCACACACATCGTAAGACACTGGCATAAAACTGTTCTTACCTGATGCCGCCCGAGGAATTACATACCTTGAGCCTCATCAAGCCGCTTATTAACAAGCGTGATGTCAGCATGTGACGCCCCCGGCTTGACCGTACACTAATCATACACGCAAACGTGTACGGTCAAGATCAGGGACTCACGGGAAGATATCACAACACAACTCTACAAATAAAATAAGTCATACAAGCATCATATTACAAGCCAGGGGCCTCGAGGGCTCGAATACAAGAGCTCGATCACAGACGGGTCAGCGGAAGCAACAATATCTGAGTACAGACATAAGTTAAACAAGTTGCCATAAGATGGCTAGCACAAACTGGGATACAGATCGAAAGAGGCGCAGGCCTCCTGCCTGGGAATCCTCCTAAGCTACTCCTGGTCGTCGTCAGCGGGCAACACGTAGTAGTAGGCACCTCCGGTGTAGCAGGAGTCGTCGTCGACGGTGGCATCTGGCTCCTCGGCTCCGACATCTGGTTGCGACAACCAGGTAGAAGGGATAGAGGGAAAAGAAGGAGAAAGCAACCGTGAGTACTCATCCAAAGTACTCGCAAGCAAGGAGCTACACTACATATGTATGCAATGGTATCAACTGGGATAAGGCTATTATAAGTGGACTGAATTGCAGAAAGCCGGAATAAGAGGGGGATAGCTAATCCTGTCGAAGACTACGCTTCTGGGAGCCTTCGTCTTGCAGCATGTAGAAGAGAGTAGACTGAAGTCCTCCAAGTAGCATCATATAGCATAATCCTAACCGATGATCCTCCCCTCGTCGCCCTGTGAGAGAGCGATCACCGGTTGTATCTGGCACTTGGAAGGGTGTGTTTTATTAAGTATCCGGTTCTAGTTGTCATAAGGTCAAGGTACAACTCCGGGTCGTCCTTTTACCGAGGGACACGGCTATTCGAATAGATAAACTTCCCTGCAGGGGTGCACCACATACCCCAACACGCTCGATCCCATTTGGCCGGACACACTTTCCTGGGTCATGCCCGGCCTCGGAAGATCAACACGTCGCAGCCCTACCTAGGCACAACAGAGAGGTCAGCACGCCGGTCTAAATCCTATGGCGCAGGGGTCTGGGCCCATCGCCCTTTGCACACCTGCACGTTGCGTACGCGGCCGGAAGCAGACCTAGCCTAGTGGCTTTCCAGTCCAATCCGGCGCGCGCCACTCAGTCGCTGACGTCACGAAAGCTTCGGCTGATACCACGACGTCGGGATACCCATAACTACTCCCGCGTAGATGGTTAGTGCGTATAGACCAAATGGCCAGACTCAGATCAAATACCCAGATCTCGTTAAGCGTGTTAAGTGTCCGCGAACGCCGAACAGGGCCAAGCCCACCTCTCTCCTAGGTGGTCGGAACCTGCCCTGTCGCTCCGCCACAAAGATCCACACAGAGGGCCGTCGGGACAAAGGTCCTTTCAGCCCCCAATCCGTGAATCACTCGCGGGTACTCCTCGAGCCAACCCGACTTTGGTCACCACATGTATCATGTTTAAAGTATATAGTATATACCCGTGATCACCTCCCGAGTGATCACGGCCCAATAGTATAGCATGGCAGACGGACAAGAATGTAGGGCCACTGATGATAAACTAGCATCCTATACTAAGCATTAGGTTTGCAGGTAAAGGTAACAACAGTAGTAGCAAGGACAAGCTATGCATCAGTATAGGATTAACGAGAAGCAGTAACATGCTACACTACTCTAATGCAAGCAGTATAGAGAAGAGTAGGCGGTATCTGGTGATCAAAGGGGGGGCTTGCCTGGTTGCTCTGGCAAGAGAGAGGGGTCGTCAACACCGTAGTCGTACGGGGTAGCAGCGGCGTTTGTCTCGGTGTCTAGAGAGAGAAGAGGGGGAAGAAACAATAAATATAATGCAAGCATATGCATAGTGAAGCATGACATGACAAGTAACGATGCTAGGCGTGCCCTAACGCGGTAACAGGTGATACCGGTGAAGGGGGATAAAATCCGGGAAAGTATCCCCGGTGTTTCGCGTTTTCGGGCACAGGAGCCGGAGGGGGGGAAAGTTGCGAGTTCGATAGGTTAGGGAGGTGTGGTGGACGAACGGGTTGCGTATCCGGCTTCGTCTCGTCGTTCTGAGCAACTTTCATGTTGAAATTATTTTAATCCGAGTTACGGATTAAAAGATATGATTTTCTAAAGATTTTATTAATTTCTGGAATTTAATTAATTAACTAAACTAATTCGAAAATAAATTAATGACATCAGCATTGATGTCATGCTGACGTCAGCAGTCAACAGAGTTGACTGGGTCAAACTGACATGTGGGTCCAGTGGGACCCACCTGTCATACACTGTTTAGGTTAATTAGGTTTTAGCTAAACTAATCACAGTTCAATTAGACTAATTAGTTAATTTGATTAATCTAATTATGATTAATTAACTTAATTAATTCCTTAATTAATTAATTAATTAATTAATTATTTTTATTACTATTAATTTTAATTCCTTTTTTTTAATAAAGCGTTCTGGGGCGTGGGCCCCCTCTGTCAGTGGCCCCAGGGGGCCTTAACGGGTGCGGGCGCATGGGCGCGCGGGTGCAGGAGCCACGGGGCGCCCGTTAGCGGGCCGAGCCCCTGACCCAACGCAGCAGGGCACCGGCCAGGGGAGTCGTCGGCCGCGGCGGCCGGAGCCGGGGCGTCGACGGAGAGGGGTTGGCCGCGGCGCGGGCCAGCAGCGTGGTTGGGGGGGCGGCGGAGCCGCGGCAGCACGACAAGAGGAGGGTCGGGGCTTGCCGAGGCCGTGGGCGGTGCGGCCGGACCAGGCACGGAGAGCGCGAGGTTGCGGGCGTTCGGGCGCGACGAGCGGGACGGCGAGGCGTGCACGGGGCGCACGCGCACGATGGCCACGGCGACGAGCGCCGGGCGCGCGCGGTGGCGCGTCGAGCAGGGGGGGAGGAGGAGGAGCAGCGCGGAGCAAGGTCGTGGTGGAGCCGAGCGGGGGAAGCAGAGCGGGCGAGTCCACGCGCGGGGCGCGGGCGATGCGGCGCGTGCGCAGGGGGGGGGAGGTAGAGCAGCGGCAGGGGAGCCGCACGGGAAGCGGTGAGGGGCCGGGGGCGAGATGGCCCGGCGCGGCGACGGTGGCGCCGGAGCGCATCGTGCGGCGACGCCCGAGGCGACCTAGGGGGAGAGGAGGGCGAAGGGGGGGAAGCTCACGGGGAGGAGGGGGAGTAGGGCAACGGGGCAGCGGGCTCGGGGGCGGTCGGGGCAGACCGGCGAGGAGGAGGACGAGGAGGCGATCGGCGGGGCCGGCAACGACGGCGTCGGGGTGGCCGTCTCCTCCCGATCCAATCGGGAGAGATGGGGGGGGGAGGGAGATATTTTCGGAGTGGGGGGGGGAAGTGGGGGTCGGGCTAGGGTTCCGGGGGGGGTTATGTGGGAACGGGGTGGGCCGGTCGGCTGGCCTGGTGGCCTGCTGGGCCGGAGCCCAGTGGGTTGCCCCTCTTTTTTTTTGTTAGGTTTTGTCTTTTTCTTTTATTTATTTTCTCTTTTGTTTTTAATTCATTCTAAAATACTTAGGCAGTTTTTAAAATGTGTTGACTACACTATAATTACCAGTGCAATATTCTGCAACCCCCGAACATTTTTGTTTTAATTTTTGAAAACTTTTATTGTTAATTGTAATTTGAATTTGAATTTGAACGGTTTCGGATCGTTGCGAGGTTAGCAACAGTAATCGGGATGACGTGCCATGATTAGCGTGGGGTTACTGTAGCAAGATTATCCGGGCGTTACAAATCTCCTCCACTACAAGAAATCTCGTCCCGAGATTTAGGAGGTAGAAGGAAACAGTGCGGGGTATTCATCACGCAGGCGATCCTCGCGTTCCCAGGTAGCTTCGTCCTCAGAGTGATTCGACCACTGGACCTTGAGGAACTTGATCGCCTTCTGGCGTGTGCGGCGTTCAGCTTGGTCGAGAATGCGGACCGGATGCTCCTTATAGGAGAGGTCCTGTTGCAATTCGAGCACTTCATGATCCACTGCTCGGATTGGGTCCTTGAAACAGCGTCGGAGTTGTGACACGTGGAACACATCGTGAACCTGAGAAAGGTTCGGCGGAAGCTCCAGTTGATATGCCACTTTTCCACGCCTTTCCAGAATAGTGAATGGGCCAATATAGCGGGGAGCTAGCTTGCCCTTGATCCCGAAGCGGTGAGCACCCTTCATTGGTGTAACTCGAAGATAAGCCTTTTCGCCAGGTTGATAGACCATGTCTTGGTGATGACGGTCATACTGACTTTTCTGACGTGACTGAGCAGTCTTGAGATGCTCGCGAATAATGCGAACTTGTTCTTCGGCCTGTTGGATAATATCCGGACCGAAGAGTGGGCGTTCCCCAGTTTCTGACCAGTTCAGAGGGGTTCGACACTTCCGTCCATAAAGCACTTCGAAGGGGGACATCTTCAGACTAGCTTGATAGCTATTATTATAAGAGAACTCGGCATATGGAAGAGATTCCTCCCATTTCTTGCCGAATGAGATTACACAAGCTCGAAGCATGTCTTCGAGAACTTGGTTGACACGTTCAACTTGCCCTTGTGACTGAGGATGGAACGCAGTACTGAACGACAGATGAGTCCCCATAGCTTCTTGGAAACTTGCCCAAAACCTTGAAGTGAATAAGCTGCCACGGTCTGAACTGATAACCAGTGGGATACCGTGAAGTGAAACAATTCTGGCCATGTAGAGAGTAGCAAGCTGACTAGCCGTGATTGTCTCTTTGACCGCCAGAAAATGGGCAACTTTGGAAAGCCGGTCAATGACGACAAGAATAGCATCATTACCTTTCTGCGATTTGGGAAAACCAGTGACGAAGTCCATCTCAACATGGTCCCATTTCCATTCAGGAATAGAGATAGGTTGCAGAGTTCCAGCAGGCCTTTGATGCTCTGCTTTGATTCGGCGACAAACGTCACATTCAGCAACATAACGAGCAATGTCCTGCTTCATATTAGACCACCAGAATCTTTGACGAATATCCTGGTACATCTTTGTACTACCAGGATGGATGGACAGAGGCGTATCATGGGCTTCTTGCATAACCCTTATAGTCTTATCCAGGTTTTTCTTCGAACATGGTACCACTAAGCGGCCTTTGAAATACAAGGCGCCATCGTCGGCGATCGTGAAGAATGAGAGCTTTCCCCTTTTGAGGTCGCGCTTAATCTTGAGGACTTCATCGTCACACTTCTGTATCCATTTGATGGTGTCCACAAGATCTGGTTTCGCAACCAGGGTATTGAGAGAACCCTTGGAAACAACATGGAGGTTCTGTTTGGGGAAACCTTCGGGAGGGGGAGCGAGTGATCCCGGAGGAACAATATGGAGGTTCAGCCTTCTAAATTCTTCAACAAGCGATGGGTGAACTTTGTGAGCCTGGAGGTGGTTACAGTAATACTTGCGGCTCAAGGCGTCAGCCATTACATTAGCCTTGCCGGGGGTATAGGATATACCCACGTCAAAGTCTGCAACAGTCTCCATCCATCTTTGCTGACGTAGATTTAAATCTGGCTGAGTAAACAGATACTTCAGACTTTGATGGTCGGTGAAGATCTCGCAACGATTACCGAGAAGGTAATGTCGCCACTGCTTCAGTGCATGAATGACAGCAGCAAGCTCGAGGTCGTGAACTGGGTAGTTTGCTTCATGAGGGCGCAGTTGACGAGAGGCATAAGCAATCACTCTGCGCTCTTGCATTAGGACACAGCCTAATCCTTGACGGGAAGCGTCGCAGTAAATGACGAAGTCCTTCTTAGTATCAGGTGGTGCAAGCACGGGGGCAGAAGTCAATTTGTCTTTGAGCGCCTGGAAACTTTCCTGACACTTGTCTGTCCAGTCGAACTTGACACCCTTATGCAATAAACTAGTCAGAGGCCTGGCAATCTTGGAGAAGTTCTCGACGAATCGACGGCAATAGCTGGCGAGACCGAGAAAACTTCGGACTTGCTTCACATTCTTAGGAGGAGTCCAATCGAGAATAGCCTGAACTCGTTCAGGGTTGACGGCAATACCATCCTTGGAGATGACATGCCCAAGATAGGTTACTTCGGGGAGCCAGAATTCACACTTGGAATACTTAGCATACAGCTGATGTTCTCGAAGTTTTTCCAGCACAAGACGAAGATGTTCAGCATGCTCCTCCTTGTTCTTGGAAAATACAAGGATATCGTCCAAATAAACCACGACGAACTTGTCGAGGTAATCCATGAATATATAATTCATCAGACGAGAGAAGGTGGCTGGAGCATTCGTTAAGCCGAATGACATGACGGTGTACTCGTATGATCCATACCGAGTAACGAAGGCGGTTTTTGGAATGTCCTCTTCACGAACACGGATCTGGTGGTAACCTAACCTCAAGTCGAGTTTGGAGAACACTGATGAGCCAGCCAGCTGATCATAAAGATCATTGATCCGAGGAAGTGGGTATTTATTCTGAATGGTAGCTTGGTTTATAGGACGGTAGTCTTGGACTAATCGGTTTGTCCCATCCTTCTTCTTAACAAAGAGAGAAGGTGCTCCCCAAGGAGAGCAACTTGGGCGAATGAAACCTTTGACAAGAGATTTGTCGATTTCCTCCTTAAGCTCAATGAGTTCATGCGGCGGCATCTTATAGGGTCGTTTAGCTATAGGGGTGGTGCCGGGTTTCAAGTCGATGATGAATTCGACAGCTCTAGCAGGGGGAATCCCTGGAAGTTCTTCTGGGAAGACATCTTGGAATTCACGAACGACGAGAATGTTTTCAATGCCCTCGAGTGGTGCAGCGTTCAACGCATTCAAGGCATAAAGTCGTGCCTCGGCGTTCTGAACTAGATGAGCTTGGTAAGCTATTATTTCGTCAGAAGGGTGTAGCAGATGGACGACCTTAGTGGCGCAAACTATAGAAGCAGTATGCGCTTTCAACCAATCCATTCCCAGAATGAGGTCTATGTTAGACGACTTCAAGATAATGGGAGAGGCATAGAATTCCAGCCCTTCGATTTCCACGGGGACATCGATGCCAACCAATGAGGTTTGACATTGTCCCACGGCGGTTTTTACCAATACCGAAGTGTTCATCTCCTCACATTTAATGTCATGCTTGTATGCAAAATCTTCTGACATGAATGAATGCGATGCTCCTGAATCGAATAAAACAGATGCAGGTACTGAGTTTACGAGGAGTGTACCCATCACGGTAGCAGGCTGGTCTTGGGCTTCGTTCAGATCAACATGGTTGGCATGAACGCGACCATAAGACTTGGCATTGTTGTTGCGGGGCTGGTTGTTTCCACGGCCAGTTGCTGGAAGGGCCAGTTGATTCTGTTTCTGGTTGCATTCCCTAGCACGGTGCCCTGGTTGTCCACACCTGAAGCACAAACCATTCTCGGGAGTAGGAACAGGAGCTTGGGGTGGTGGAGCTGGAAGCCTTGGCTGCCTAGCTGGAGCAGTAGGCAGACGAGGTGCAGCATAGGACTGCCTTGGGGCAGGTGTATTAGGCTGGTACACGCTGTTGGGAATCCATATCTTGCGCTTCTGCGAGGACGGACCCGAAGATGAGCCCGTGTCACGGCTGCGCCTGTGAGAGCTCTGGTATTCCTGCAGACCAGTTTCGACATTGATGGCTTTGTTCACCAGAGTGGAGAAATCAGCAAAGTCATGCACTAGAAGTGCGAGTTTGATGTCAGCTTGAAGGCCATCCCGGAACTTCTCCTGTCTGCGTGCATCAGTTGCAATGTCCTCTTCAGCATAGCGGGACAAGTCCAGAAACTCCCGTTGATAAGCTTCCACAGTTTTGTTGCCTTGGGTGAGGTTGCGGAACTCACGCTTCTTCCGGTCCATGACTCCTTGAGGAATGAAGCGAGCCCGGAAGGCAGCTTGGAAGTCTGGCCAGGTGATGATTGTCCCAGCTGGCAGGGTACGCCTGTGGCTGTCCCACCATTGAGCTGCGGGTCCTTTCAGGAAGAATGAAGCAAAGGTGACATAGCTGGCAGGGACTACATCAGCAGACTCCATCTCATAGGTGATGTCACGGAGCCAGTCATCAGCATCCAGAGGCTGAATTGAGCTACGGTACACGGTTGGGTTGAGGCGCATGAAATCCTGCAGAGTCACTTGGGTTGGCTGCTGGTTCATATTGGGGCGAGGGAACTGAGCCATAATATTCTCCATGAACTGACGATTCAGCTCAAACTGTTGCATCATCCCAGCCATGTACTCAGGCGGTGGTGGGGGGTTGCCACCACGACCACGACCACCTGGTCTAACCATCCTGCTAATATATAACAGGGGTAGTTCAGCATTTAGAAATTTGCAAACACAAGAATCATTCATGAAGAAACATGCACAACGAAAGCAGTACGATAGATACTACATAGTAGTCGGCATATCTTACAAAAGAGACCATGCATAGAGCTCGTTACACAGAGTTCGGTACAAAGTCTAAGACATCATAGGCGGCACGCAGGCTCGCGGCGAATGCAACTAACAGTAACAAGCAAGTCTACATCAGTCCCACGCGGTACTGTGGAGGTAGGTGTAGCCTGAAAGCTGGTAGTGTGGCAGCGGGTACACCACGTCGGCAACCTGGGGTCCGCGGGGGCTCTGGTGCTGAACCCGCCGCTCAGGTGGCAGAAGAGGGCCAAGTGCGGGAGAGTAGCCTCCCACCTCTGACCAACCGACACCCTGAGGCATCACGGTCCTGGCGGGGTAGATAGCAGAACGCGGCAGCTCCCCAGATCCAACAAAGGGGTGTAACATCGTCAAAGCACGGTAGAGGTGCTGACGAGTGGTGTACAACTCGTGGCGAAGAGCTCGGTTAGCTCGATCCAGACCATCAGCATACAGAACAAAGTTCTGATGGTGGAAGGGCTCGCGGGTGACAGTGGAGTAGGCAGCAGTGTAGTAGCCCTCCGCACCAATATCAGATGCGATAGCAATGTGCCTAAAGGGGGAGGTGTCCAACTCCCGGTACTCCCTACGAAGGCGTGTCAGAGCAGCATAGGCAGCATCGTGAACTGCCATATCGATGGTCACTCCAACACCATAAGCGGTGTGCAGCACAGTAGTGGAGTCATAATCCCGGGAGTAGAGGTGGACGGTGGCACGGTACTGCTCCTGGTTAAAGCCCTGGTACTCCTCATAGACGGTGTACTCAGGGTGCCAGCGATAACCCAGATAGGTCATCATCTCAACCAACACAGCAGGTGATCCTGAGGCACCAATGGCCGTCGTGTGGCGCACGACCTGCCTCGTGGGTTCCATCTGAAAACAAAGATGTTTTCACAGGGGTCAAATGACAAGGTGGACAATGTTCAAATACTACTCTAAAGAATAACTAGGGCTTATCCAACTTTGGGGTGAATGTCGTAACGGGATCCTAGTGTCAGAGTTAATAAATTCGTTTAACCCGAGTAGAAGAGAGATCAGAGTCCCAGAGTAAGGATCGAGGAGTAAAAGATCCTAATATCACCCGATGGCGACGTGGGCCCGTAAGGCACACAGCCTAGTTAGTAAAAGTTTTTGCAATGTCTAGACTCGACTTCGGCCAAGGAGTGTGGAAGGGGGGATTCCTACAGGCAGTCGGCTCTGATACCAACTTGTGACGCCCCCGGCTTGACCGTACACTAATCATACACGCAAACGTGTACGGTCAAGATCAGGGACTCACGGGAAGATATCACAACACAACTCTACAAATAAAATAAGTCATACAAGCATCATATTACAAGCCAGGGGCCTCGAGGGCTCGAATACAAGAGCTCGATCACAGACGGGTCAGCGGAAGCAACAATATCTGAGTACAGACATAAGTTAAACAAGTTGCCATAAGATGGCTAGCACAAACTGGGATACAGATCGAAAGAGGCGCAGGCCTCCTGCCTGGGAATCCTCCTAAGCTACTCCTGGTCGTCGTCAGCGGGCAACACGTAGTAGTAGGCACCTCCGGTGTAGCAGGAGTCGTCGTCGACGGTGGCATCTGGCTCCTCGGCTCCGACATCTGGTTGCGACAACCAGGTAGAAGGGATAGAGGGAAAAGAAGGAGAAAGCAACCGTGAGTACTCATCCAAAGTACTCGCAAGCAAGGAGCTACACTACATATGTATGCAATGGTATCAACTGGGATAAGGCTATTATAAGTGGACTGAATTGCAGAAAGCCGGAATAAGAGGGGGATAGCTAATCCTGTCGAAGACTACGCTTCTGGGAGCCTTCGTCTTGCAGCATGTAGAAGAGAGTAGACTGAAGTCCTCCAAGTAGCATCATATAGCATAATCCTAACCGATGATCCTCCCCTCGTCGCCCTGTGAGAGAGCGATCACCGGTTGTATCTGGCACTTGGAAGGGTGTGTTTTATTAAGTATCCGGTTCTAGTTGTCATAAGGTCAAGGTACAACTCCGGGTCGTCCTTTTACCGAGGGACACGGCTATTCGAATAGATAAACTTCCCTGCAGGGGTGCACCACATACCCCAACACGCTCGATCCCATTTGGCCGGACACACTTTCCTGGGTCATGCCCGGCCTCGGAAGATCAACACGTCGCAGCCCTACCTAGGCACAACAGAGAGGTCAGCACGCCGGTCTAAATCCTATGGCGCAGGGGTCTGGGCCCATCGCCCTTTGCACACCTGCACGTTGCGTACGCGGCCGGAAGCAGACCTAGCCTAGTGGCTTTCCAGTCCAATCCGGCGCGCGCCACTCAGTCGCTGACGTCACGAAAGCTTCGGCTGATACCACGACGTCGGGATACCCATAACTACTCCCGCGTAGATGGTTAGTGCGTATAGACCAAATGGCCAGACTCAGATCAAATACCCAGATCTCGTTAAGCGTGTTAAGTGTCCGCGAACGCCGAACAGGGCCAAGCCCACCTCTCTCCTAGGTGGTCGGAACCTGCCCTGTCGCTCCGCCACAAAGATCCACACAGAGGGCCGTCGGGACAAAGGTCCTTTCAGCCCCCAATCCGTGAATCACTCGCGGGTACTCCTCGAGCCAACCCGACTTTGGTCACCACATGTATCATGTTTAAAGTATATAGTATATACCCGTGATCACCTCCCGAGTGATCACGGCCCAATAGTATAGCATGGCAGACGGACAAGAATGTAGGGCCACTGATGATAAACTAGCATCCTATACTAAGCATTAGGTTTGCAGGTAAAGGTAACAACAGTAGTAGCAAGGACAAGCTATGCATCAGTATAGGATTAACGAGAAGCAGTAACATGCTACACTACTCTAATGCAAGCAGTATAGAGAAGAGTAGGCGGTATCTGGTGATCAAAGGGGGGGCTTGCCTGGTTGCTCTGGCAAGAGAGAGGGGTCGTCAACACCGTAGTCGTACGGGGTAGCAGCGGCGTTTGTCTCGGTGTCTAGAGAGAGAAGAGGGGGAAGAAACAATAAATATAATGCAAGCATATGCATAGTGAAGCATGACATGACAAGTAACGATGCTAGGCGTGCCCTAACGCGGTAACAGGTGATACCGGTGAAGGGGGATAAAATCCGGGAAAGTATCCCCGGTGTTTCGCGTTTTCGGGCACAGGAGCCGGAGGGGGGGAAAGTTGCGAGTTCGATAGGTTAGGGAGGTGTGGTGGACGAACGGGTTGCGTATCCGGCTTCGTCTCGTCGTTCTGAGCAACTTTCATGTTGAAATTATTTTAATCCGAGTTACGGATTAAAAGATATGATTTTCTAAAGATTTTATTAATTTCTGGAATTTAATTAATTAACTAAACTAATTCGAAAATAAATTAATGACATCAGCATTGATGTCATGCTGACGTCAGCAGTCAACAGAGTTGACTGGGTCAAACTGACATGTGGGTCCAGTGGGACCCACCTGTCATACACTGTTTAGGTTAATTAGGTTTTAGCTAAACTAATCACAGTTCAATTAGACTAATTAGTTAATTTGATTAATCTAATTATGATTAATTAACTTAATTAATTCCTTAATTAATTAATTAATTAATTAATTATTTTTATTACTATTAATTTTAATTCCTTTTTTTTAATAAAGCGTTCTGGGGCGTGGGCCCCCTCTGTCAGTGGCCCCAGGGGGCCTTAACGGGTGCGGGCGCATGGGCGCGCGGGTGCAGGAGCCACGGGGCGCCCGTTAGCGGGCCGAGCCCCTGACCCAACGCAGCAGGGCACCGGCCAGGGGAGTCGTCGGCCGCGGCGGCCGGAGCCGGGGCGTCGACGGAGAGGGGTTGGCCGCGGCGCGGGCCAGCAGCGTGGTTGGGGGGGCGGCGGAGCCGCGGCAGCACGACAAGAGGAGGGTCGGGGCTTGCCGAGGCCGTGGGCGGTGCGGCCGGACCAGGCACGGAGAGCACGAGGTTGCGGGCGTTCGGGCGCGACGAGCGGGACGGCGAGGCGTGCACGGGGCGCACGCGCACGATGGCCACGGCGACGAGCGCCGGGCGCGCGCGGTGGCGCGTCGAGCAGGGGGGGAGGAGGAGGAGCAGCGCGGAGCAAGGTCGTGGTGGAGCCGAGCGGGGGAAGCAGAGCGGGCGAGTCCACGCGCGGGGCGCGGGCGATGCGGCGCGTGCGCAGGGGGGGGGGAGGTAGAGCAGCGGCAGGGGAGCCGCACGGGAAGCGGTGAGGGGCCGAGGGCGAGATGGCCCGGCGCGGCGACGGTGGCGCCGGAGCGCATCGTGCGGCGACGCCCGAGGCGACCTAGGGGGAGAGGAGGGCGAAGGGGGGGAAGCTCACGGGGAGGAGGGGGAGTAGGGCAACGGGGCAGCGGGCTCGGGGGCGGTCGGGGCAGACCGGCGAGGAGGAGGACGAGGAGGCGATCGGCGGGGCCGGCAACGACGGCGTCGGGGTGGCCGTCTCCTCCCGATCCAATCGGGAGAGATGGGGGGGGGAGGGAGATATTTTCGGAGTGGGGGGGGGAAGTGGGGGTCGGGCTAGGGTTCCGGGGGGGGTTATGTGGGAACGGGGTGGGCCGGTCGGCTGGCCTGGTGGCCTGCTGGGCCGGAGCCCAGTGGGTTGCCCCTCTTTTTTTTTGTTAGGTTTTGTCTTTTTCTTTTATTTATTTTCTCTTTTGTTTTTAATTCATTCTAAAATACTTAGGCAGTTTTTAAAATGTGTTGACTACACTATAATTACCAGTGCAATATTCTGCAACCCCCGAACATTTTTGTTTTAATTTTTGAAAACTTTTATTGTTAATTGTAATTTGAATTTGAATTTGAACGGTTTCGGATCGTTGCGAGGTTAGCAACAGTAATCGGGATGACGTGCCATGATTAGCGTGGGGTTACTGTAGCAAGATTATCCGGGCGTTACACAGCATCTGCCACATCCAGTCGCCGCTTTAGTTCGGCAAAATCTTCAATTCGGCTCGATTCCGGACACCCTGCCGCCTACATTTGTAGCGACCCGACCCGAATGGATCAAGCGCTCTGTGCTCAGGTGTCATCCTTGGATCAGTAATGCTGACACCACACAGTACATCGAAGGATTTATAGCAGAGTGGCAATCACACACTTATTACATCGTTGTCTCAAAAGAGAGCTTATTACAATAAATATGGCTTAAGGCCATCTAGTGTCGATAACAGCGGAAGACTTGGAAGATAAATGGGTCCATCAACTCCAACGGCATCACTGAGTATAGAACCACGACCTAAAAGCACCTTACTCATCGTCTGAAAAGTCTGCAACATGAGAAGTTGTAGCCCAAAAACGGGTCAGCACATGGAATATGCTGGCAATGTAACACATAGAGAGTAATGGAATGAAACAGCTATACTATATGCATATATGGCTGGTGGAAAGCTCTATGGTTACAGTTTTGCGTAAAGCCAGTTTTTCCCTACTGCAAAGGAATAAATTATTTAACTATCATGGTGGTTGTTAAACATCGAGAATGGTTGACAGCATTCCGATCCCAATTAAGTAATTAAAACCCAACAACGTTAATTAGAAGTAACATGATGAGATTCACATGATATTCAAGTACTAGATACTCAAGTTGTCCATAACCGGGGACACGGCTAATAATGATTAGTTTGTTACACTCTGCAGAGGTTTGTGCACTTTTCCCCACATGACTCGATCGCCTCCGTTTGTTTTCTCGCACTACATGGTGTTTGAGAAAAGGATGACCGAGACATAGTCTTTCAGAAGCGCTAGCACCTTACATGTGGGGTAGACCGTACCACCTACAACCCCTACATCTGCTAGTCCACCCCGTAAGAGTTCGCACAACTTAGTCAACTATGCCAGAGCCCATAGTAGCATGTGGCTGCACAAGGAAGTTTCTAGCATGAATTATCTTATGATCCCTTTGAGTCTGGGTGGTGGTCCAAAATAAAACAGGCAAGTCCTGATAGACATCAGGTGCCTCAATCCACCCAGATGTGTGTTTAAGTGGCCACCTTAGATAAACCATTAAAATTATCAACTCACATCTGTCATGGATATCACTCACCCAATCCACGTCTACTAGCATAGCATGGCATAATAAGCAAACGTAGAAGTAACTCCCAAAGGTTTCATAATAATACAGGTAATAGGTACTACCTCATCTACTTCCCATCCCACAATTTAATTAGATCCTAATCATGCAATGTGAGAGGACTGATCTAATGCAATAAAACATGGGTTGTAGAAAAGGTATGATCAAAGTGTTACTTGCCTTGCTGATGATCCGCGAGACCTAGGGTTTCGAAGTAACAGGCGGCGCAATCCGGGTAATCTATCGCAGACAAACAACAAGCATACAATAAGTACTCATCTAATGCACAGGTAAAACTCGAACAAGAGAACGAACCAGAAAGTTCAAATTAAGAACTCTGGTTGCAAAGAAAGAACGAACCGAACAAAGAAACGGAAAACAAACGGTGGAAGAAAACAACTCGGTTCTAGGAAGTTAAATTTAGGTCAAATTTTACTGTAGAAAAAGCTTGTTCAAGTTGATTAGACGGAACGGCGGTTTCGAAACGAAACTCCAGGCGCTTGAATCACCTAATTCCGACAAACGAGCGGGAAGAAAGACTAGAACGAAGATCGGATCTGAGATCACGATCGCGGAATAACTCCGACGAAAAGAAAGAGACGAACGGTTAAACGAACGGGCGTCATTAACCGGGAAAAATCGGTGATCACATTCGTTGAGACGAACGGTCCGAAAGAAGAACAAAACCGATCTAGGGTTTCGGAAAAGACCGAAACAAAAACCGGAAAAGAAAACGGAACGGTTTAGAAGAAAAACCGAACCGAGGCGAGGGGTTGCGCGGCTACCTCCGGCGACGGCGGGGTGCAAGGGCGGCGGCGGCTAAGGGCGGCGGCGGCTATAGGCGGCGGGGCTGGCGGCTTGGGGTGGAGAGGGGGGGGGCTTGGGTATTTATACTAGGAGGGGAAGGGGGTAGATGCTTGGGCAAGGGGCAAGGGCGGCTGGCTGGGCCTTGGCCCGGCTGGCCTGGCGCACGGGAGCTGCCCCCTTTTTTTTTAAATCGGTTACGCGCGCAGAAAAACAAAAGAAAGAAAATCTAAACGAGCTCCAAAATTTCTAAAGTAAATTTTCCCCGGCTCCTAAAAATGAGCCGAACAAAATGAACTTTACTCCGGACCTAGAATGCAATTTTTGAAAACGCGCATTTTTCCCTATCCAAAGAAAACAAACAAACTCCGGCAAACAAAATTTGATCTATTTATTAAATCTTCATTTTTCCTCAATTTTGGGAAAGTCATATTATTCCCTCTCTTATATTTTTGATATCGGAAAATAAATTGAAGATGAAATAAATAAATCAAATGATCCTCTTTTCAAAATTTGAGAAAACTCAAATAAGAAAATAACGAAATCTCCAACTCTCTCCGAGGGTCCTTGAGTTGCGTGAAATTTCTAGGATCGACCAAAATGCGAGAAAATATGATATGCATGATGATCTAATGTATAACATTCCAAATTGCAAATTTGGGATGTTACAAACCTACCCCCCTTAAGATGAATCTCGCCCTCGAGATTCGGGTTGGCTAGAAAATAGGTGAGGGTGGTCCTTGAGCAAATCTTCTTCTCTCTCCCAGGTGGCTTCATCCTCTGAGTGGTGGTTCCACTGAACTTTACAAAACTTGATAACCTTGCTGCGAGTAACTCTGCTGGCATAATCGAGAATCTTGACTGGCTTCTCCTCATATGTTAAGTCGTCTTTCAACTGAATCGCTTCGAGTGGCACGGTATCTCTTAGCGGTACCTCCGCCATCTCGGCATGACATTTCTTCAGCTGAGAAACATGGAATACATCATGAACTCCTGACAGCTCCTCTGGTAATTCCAACTTATAAGCGACTTCTCCCATACGTTGCAAGATCTTGTACGGTCCAACGAAACGCGGTGCTAATTTTCCCTTAACTCCAAAGCGCTTAACTCCTCGAAGTGGGGATACTCGAAGATAAACTCTGTCTCCGGTTTCGTAAACTGTCTCCTTGTGTTTAGAATCTGCGTAGCTCTTTTGTCTGGACTGGGCTACCTTGAGCCTATCGCGAATCAACTTAACCTTCCGTTCAGACTCCTTAATCAAATCTGGTCCAAAGAATTGACGGTCTCCAACTTCGTCCCATGACAACGGTGTCCTGCACCTCCTTCCGTATAAAGCTTCGAAAGGTGCCATCTTCAAACTGGTTTGGTAACTGTTGTTATAAGAAAACTCCGCATACGGCAGGTTATTGTCCCAGCTAGATCCATAATCTAGTGCACAAGCTCTCAGCATATCGTCCAGAATCTGATTGACTCTCTCGGTCTGTCCATCTGTCTGCGGATGAAAAGTTGTGCTGAACTCTAGTCTGGTACCCAAAGTTTCTTGCAACTGATTCCAAAACTTTGAGGTAAATTGAGTTCCTCTATCTGATACGATACTCCTCGGAACTCCATGCAAACAAATGATCCTAGTCATGTATATCTTTGCCAACTTAGCACTGGTGTAAGTGGTCTTAACTGGAATAAAATGTGCTACCTTCGTCAAACGATCAACTACTACCCATATCGAGTCATAGCCTGCTTTCGTCCTGGGTAGTCCTGTGATAAAATCCATGCCTATCTTATCCCACTTCCATTCGGGTATCGGCAATGGTTGTAACAATCCTGCTGGCTTCTGATGCTCTTCCTTTACTCTCTGACATACGTCACAAACTGCTACATATGCTGCAATATCCTTCTTCATTCTGGTCCACCAAAATGTTTCCTTCAAATCTAAATAGATCTTGGTATTCCCTGGGTGAATCGAATACGGTGAATCATGTGCCTCTTGCAAAATCAACTTCCTGATCTCCGGGTCATTGGGCACATAAACACGGTCCTCAAACCATAGGGTATCGTGCTCATCCTCACGAAATCCCTTTGCTTTTCCTTTGCTCATTCTCTCTTTTATAGCGGCAATCTCCTTGTCAGATTTCTGAGCTTCTCTGATCTTATCCATCAATGTTGACTGAATCTCCAATGCTGCTACATAACCTCTCGGAACTATTTCCAAACATAGCTCACGAAGGTTTTCTGCTAACTCCTTTGGTACTTTTCCCGTCATCAGAGTATTGACATGGCTCTTACGGCTCAATGCGTCAGCTACTACATTAGCTTTTCCGGGATGGTAATGCAATCTCATGTCATAATCCTTGATGAGCTCCAACCATCTCCTTTGTCTGAGGTTCAACTCCTTCTGCGTGAAAATGTACTTCAAACTCTTGTGATCCGTGTACACCTCACAATGATTTCCAATGAGGAAATGTCTCCATGTTTTCAATGCATGCACTACGGCTGCTAACTCCAAATCATGCGTGGCATAATTCAACTCATGAGGCTTCAGTTGCCGTGAAGCATACAAAACAACTCTTCCTTCCTGCATAAGCACTGCTCCAAGTCCTCGACGTGAAGCGTCGCAATACACCTCATAATCCTTGGTCTGATCTGGCAAAATCAATACTGGTGAGGTAACCAAGTGTTTCTTCAACTCCTGGAAACTAGCCTCACATTCCTCAGTCCATTTGAACTTAGTATCCTTCTTCAACAATTCAGTCATAGGCTTTGCAATCTTTGAAAAGTTCTCAATGAATCTCCGGTAGTATCCTGCGAGTCCAAGAAAACTTCGGATCTCTCTAACTGTTGTTGGTGATTCCCATTCGGTTACGGTCTCAACCTTTGTGGGGTCAACTGCTATACCTTCTCTGGATATAACATGTCCGAGGAATCCAACTTCCTTCAACCAAAACTCACATTTGCTGAATTTGGCGTATAACTGATGTTCCCTTAGTTTCTCCAAAACCAACACAAATGTTCCTTATGATCCTCTTCATTCTTTGAATAAACCAGGATGTCATCAATGAACACTACGACGAACTTATCCAAAAACTCCATAAACACTTTGTTCATCAGGTTCATAAAATAGGCAGGTGCGTTAGTCAATCCAAATGACATAACGGTATACTCGTACAGTCCATATCTTGTGGTGAATGCTGTCTTAGGTATGTCCTGCTCTCGAATCTTCAATTGATGGTACCCTGATCGCAAATCGATCTTGGAAAACACTTTAGCTCCTTGCAACCGATCAAACAGATCATTAATCATTGGCAGTGGGTACTTATTCTTGATGGTTACTTCATTCAATCCCCGATAATCTACAACCATCCTTAATGATCCATCCTTCTTTTCCACTAGAAGCACGGGTGATCCCCAAGGCGAAGAACTTGGGCGAATGTAACCTTTATCCAATAACTCCTTAATCTGATTCTTAATTTCCACCAAATCCTTTGCTGGCATCCGGTACGGTTGCTTCGATATTGGGCCTGTACCTGGCAATAACTCAATCAAAAACTCAATGTCTCTATCCGGTGGCATGCCTGGCAATTCCTCAGGAAATACATCTGGAAAATCCTTTACCACTGGTACTTCCTCTTGCACAACTCTTGTTAAAGAATTTACTTGTGTCCTGTTTGGCACATGCCGGGATACATACTTGATCCTTCTTCCTTCGGGTGTGGTAAGCAAAATTGACTTACTAGCACATTCAACGTTCCCTTCATACTTCGATAACCAATCCATGCCTAATATCACATCCAATCCTTGAGATTCCAATACTATTAGGTCTGAGGGAAACACATAGTTACCAATCCTTAATGGTAACCGATCACACCATCGTCTAGCCATAAACTCCGCTCCTGGTGAGCTTACTAACATGGGTGACCTAAGGGCTTGGGTTGGCAGGTTATATTTATCCACAAATCCCCTTGATATGTATGAATGCGATGCACCAGTATCAAAAAGAACGAGTGCAGTAAATGACTTAACCAGAAACTTACCGATTACTGCATCGGGCTGATCTTCAACCTCCTCCACATTAACGTGGTTCACCTATCCTCTATTGAAAGGGTTCGGCTTCTTCCCAGAGCTTCCATTGCCATTTCCATTCTGGCCTTCAGGACATTCATTGGCATAATGTCTGGTCTTGGAACACTTGAAACAGGTGACTTGACTCAGGTCTCTCTTGGTTGGAGTCGATGGGGTGGTACGGTTCTGGCCGTTGCTTCCTCCATTCCCATTACCATTCTTGTGGCCATTATGGTTGTGCGAGCTACCTCCTCCATGGGTATGCTGAAACTGAAATCCCGGTTTAGGGGCAAAACGGGGCTTCTGCTGGGCTCCAGAGTTATACTTCCCCTGTCCATACTTCCTCTTATGGTTTTCAATCTGCTGTTGCTTTCCTTCAATCATGATGGCACGATCTACCAACTCCTGGTAGTTGTTGAAACTTGCTACCATCAACTTCATGCTTAGTTCATCATTCAGTCCTTCCAGAAACTTCTCCTACTTAGCTGCATCCGTAGCAACGTCATCTGGGGCATAACGTGCTAACTTGCTGAAATCGTCAACGTACTGGCCAACTGTCCTTCCTCCTTGGCGTAAGTTGCGAAACTCACGCTTCTTCAGGGCCATAGCTCCTGTTGAAACATGGGCAGTGCGGAAAGCTTGCTGAAATTGATCCCATGTGACAGTGTCAACTGGGTAAGTGGCTGTGAAATTCTCCCACCATGCTGCCGCGGGTCCGTCAAGCTGGTGTGCGGCAAACTTTACTTTCTCACCATCCGTGCATCCTGCAGTGGTCAACTCCCTTCCTATCTTACGGAGCCAATCGTCTGCTACTATTGGCTCGGTGCTACTGGAAAACACCGGCGGGTTCAGCCTAAGGAAACGGGCTAAGTGGTCAACAGGTGGTGGTGGTGGTGGTGGGTTGTTGTTGTTGTTCTGCTGGTTCTGGACTAACATCTGCATCAATTGATTCTGCTGCTGGATCAACTGAGTGAGCTCCGGTGGGAATCCATTGTCACGTCTCGGAGGCATCTGAGGGTTTAGAAAAGGCGAGAATTAAGAATAGAGTGAGGTCTAAGGGAAAACACTACCCCAATGCACATGAGCAAATGCACACAAAATCACTTCATTCAATCAAACAAGGGCTTACAAACGGTCTAAAACTATCGCAAAAGTGCTCAAACTATTGTGTTTACATGGGGGAAATACTACTACTATCTGGTGGTCATCTAGAAATTTGAACCGGTGGAAGACTCCATGATATCTGCTCCAGCTTCGTCTTCAAAGTCGGGTTCACTTGGATCCGAATCGGTGTCGTCGATGATGATGTAGTTGTCCGGACATGCGACGTACTCGTCTTCCTCCTTGGTTGCTAACTTCCTCTTGAGTTCTTCAATCTCCTGCTTAAGATCGCCATTGTGTCTTGCTAGAGCTATGATCTCATCCATGTAGTCCTTGCGTGTAGACTTCAGTTCTCCTTCTAGCTCGATGATCCTTGCCTTTGCATTCTTCAACTCTATCATATCATTGCACATCTGGTTCTCGTGGCATCGAATGTGCTGTTTTAACTCCTGGATGAAAGATGCAATGGATCTATCCTTCTTGGTGCTGACTAACTCCCATTGTTCATCTCGGCGTCCGCAAATCTGGTAGATAGTGTCCTTGAGGTCTTCTTGATAAACTTCTCCAATGCGTCCTATGGTGATATGAGCTGCCATACTCCTTCCCAGACTCCAGGTTGGTGCATTTAAAACACTATCTATGGGCTTCGTGATTGGTGCGAATGTCCTTCCCGGGACGTGGGCTTGAATCTTCCAGCGCTCCTCTTCAGGCAGAGTGGCGTTGAAGGTTCTCGTGAAGCTTGGTAATCCAATGTTCAGGTACTTGGTGACTTCCTTCAGGTGAAATCCAAAAGGTGTGCCTTCATCTGGTTGAGCGTACTTAATCTTCGCGTTCGTCATCCTAATAGAGTAGAAAAGATGAGGAGTTAGAAAATGAGAAGAGAATGGTGTTCTATGGCTTTAACTTAGTGGTCGTGTCCTACAGTCAGCGTGTGCTCTGATACCATCTCTGTAGCGACCCGACCCGAATGGATCAAGCGCTCTGTGCTCAGGTGTCATCCTTGGATCAGTAATGCTGACACCACACAGTACATCGAAGGATTTATAGCAGAGTGGCAATCACACACTTATTACATCGTTGTCTCAAAAGAGAGCTTATTACAATAAATATGGCTTAAGGCCATCTAGTGTCGATAACAGCGGAAGACTTGGAAGATAAATGGGTCCATCAACTCCAACGGCATCACTGAGTATAGAACCACGACCTAAAAGCACCTTACTCATCGTCTGAAAAGTCTGCAACATGAGAAGTTGTAGCCCGAAAACGGGTCAGCACATGGAATATGCTGGCAATGTAACACATAGAGAGTAATGGAATGAAACAGCTATACTATATGCATATATGGCTGGTGGAAAGCTCTATGGTTACAGTTTTGCGTAAAGCCAGTTTTTCCCTACTGCAAAGGAATAAATTATTTAACTATCATGGTGGTTGTTAAACATCGAGAATGGTTGACAGCATTCCGATCCCAATTAAGTAATTAAAACCCAACAACGTTAATTAGAAGTAACATGATGAGATTCACATGATATTCAAGTACTAGATACTCAAGTTGTCCATAACCGGGGACACGGCTAATAATGATTAGTTTGTTACACTCTGCAGAGGTTTGCGCACTTTTCCCCACATGACTCGATCGCCTCCGTTTGTTTTCTCGCACTACATGGTGTTTGAGAAAAGGATGACCGAGACATAGTCTTTCAGAAGCGCTAGCACCTTACATGTGGGGTAGACCGTACCACCTACAACCCCTACATCTGCTAGTCCACCCCGTAAGAGTTCGCACAACTTAGTCAACTATGCCAGAGCCCATAGTAGCATGTGGCTGCACAAGGAAGTTTCTAGCATGAATTATCTTATGATCCCTTTGAGTCTGGGTGGTGGTCCAAAATAAAACAGGCAAGTCCTGATAGACATCAGGTGCCTCAATCCACCCAGATGTGTGTTTAAGTGGCCACCTTAGATAAACCATTAAAATTATCAACTCACATCTGTCATGGATATCACTCACCCAATCCACGTCTACTAGCATAGCATGGCATAATAAGCAAACGTAGAAGTAACTCCCAAAGGTTTCATAATAATACAGGTAATAGGTACTACCTCATCTACTTCCCATCCCACAATTTAATTAGATCCTAATCATGCAATGTGAGAGGACTGATCTAATGCAATAAAACATGGGTTGTAGAAAAGGTATGATCAAAGTGTTACTTGCCTTGCTGATGATCTGCGAGACCTAGGGTTTCGAAGTAACATGCGGCGCAATCCGGGTAATCTATCGCAGACAAACAACAAGCATACAATAAGTACTCATCTAATGCACAGGTAAAACTCGAACAAGAGAACGAACCAGAAAGTTCAAATTAAGAACTCCGGTTGCAAAGAAAGAACGAACCGAACAAAGAAACGGAAAACAAACGGCGGAAGAAAACAACTCGGTTCTAGCAAGTTAAATCTAGGTCAAATTTTACCGTAGAAAAAGCTTGTTCAAGTTGATTAGACGGAACGGCGGTTTCGAAACAAAACTCCAGGCGCTTGAATCACCTGATTCCGACAAACGAGCGGGAAGAAAGACTAGAACGAAGATCGGATCTGAGATCACGATCGCGGAATAACTCCGACGGAAAGAAAGAGACGAACGGTTAAACGAACGGGCGTCGTTAACCGGGAAAAATCGGTGATCACGTTCGTTGAGACGAACGGTTCGAAAGAAGAACAAAACCGATCTAGGGTTTCGGAAAAGACCGAAACAAAAACTGGAAAAGAAAACGGAAAAGAAACGGAACGGTTTAGAAGAAAAACCGAACCGAGGCGAGGGGTTGCGCGGCTACCTCCGGCGACGGCGGGGTGCAAGGGCGGCGGCGGCGGCAGCTAGGCGGCGGCGGCTAAGGGCGGCGGCGGCGGCTATAGGCGGCGGGGCTGGCGGCTTGGGGTGGAGAGGGGGGGGGCTTGGGTATTTATACTAGGAGGGGGAGGGGGTAGATGCTTGGGCAAGGGGCAAGGGCGGCTGGCTGGGCCTTGGCCCGACTGGCCTGGCGCGCGGGAGCTGCCCCCTTTTTTTTTAAATCGGTTACGCGCGCAGAAAAAAAAGAAAGAAAATCTAAACGAGCTCCAAAATTTCTAAAGTAAATTTTCCCCGACTCCTAAAAATGAGCCGAACAAAATGAACTTTACTCCGGACCTAGAATGCAATTTTTGAAAACACGCATTTTTCCCTATCCAAAGATAACAAACAAACTCCCGCAAACAAAATTTGATCTATTTATTAAATCTTCATTTTTCCTCAATTTTGGGAAAGTCATATTATTCCCTCTCTTATATTTTTGATATCGGAAAAATAATTGAAGATGAAATAAATAAATCAAATGATCCTCTTTTCAAAATTTGAGAAAACTCAAATATGAAAATGACGAAATCTCCAACTCTCTCCGAGGGTCCTTGAGTTGCATGAAATTTTTAGGATCGACCAAAATGCGAGAAAATATGATATGCATGATGATCTAATGTATAACATTCCAAATTGCAAATTTGGGATGTTACAACATTCAAAGGCGACATCTTAGACCTGGGATTATGATCCTCCGCGTGCCGTCATTTCTTGACGACGCGCAGAGTCTCATGGGCTACTATCTACACAGGGCGCATCTTATTCATGCACAACTGACAAAAGTGTACATTATCTAATGTACCTCAAAACCCGTCAGTAAACTTTTGACGGCCTCATACAATCCGCTCTCTGCGGATGAGATCCTTTCAATCACCGTGCCCATCAATGCACGGTGCTCCTCCGAGATAGAAGCTCGCCCCAGCAGAATCTTTAGCTCCTCCGGCCGAGCACCAGACGGTGCCGGACTTGTCCCACGACCTCTTTCGAAGGCCGGACGCGGAGAACCTCAGGGGGGCACATAGCTATCTTCCGCCCCTGCCGGATTCGGAGAAACCCTCCGCGACGACACCTCGGGGTCGCCCGCCTCGCTAGGAGGCACAGCAGGGGGAGGCGTCCCCCTCTCCATCATCTCCGGAAGGAGATCCCCCGAAGACGAGCTCTGCTGAGAAGGGCTGAGGTCCGAGCTACAAGGTAAAAATTTGGTTAATCTTCTCGGATATAAATCAAGGATTTCCCTCATCCCTCAAAAGGAAAATCTTTCTCTACTTACGGCTCGCTAGAGGGCTGATCCCCTTGAGGGCGTAGTCCGGCCGAGGAACTCCCCGGCGTCGGACCCTCTGACGAGGATTTTTTTTCCCCCGCTTCGAGGCCATGGTTTCCGGGTCGTCAGAGGCGGCTCTCTTCTTCCCCTTAGGAGAGGAATTGTCGGTTCCTCCCTTCGGAGCAGCCTCCTTCGAGGAGGCCATAGCTTCCTTGTCCTCCCCTCCAAAGGCATTATTTCCAGCATCCTGACCAGCACGGGATCCGGCCTGGTTTCAGGAAGGGGAGCCGGACACCTGATCAGCTTTGCCTTCGCTATCCACTCCTGTTTAAAAGGACGGCTCTTTTAGGGGCAAGTTTATGACAATTATACGGATAGAAGGTCCGGGCACAAGGTTGCTTACTTGAGTATCCGGGCGATTGCAGCTTAGGCCTGCGTCCTCGGTTAAATCCGGACACATCTCTTGTGATCCGAAGAACAGTTTATACATCTCCGCGGGCGTTGCGCCCATGAAATTCTGGAGAGCTCGCGGTCCCTCTGGATTAAACTCCCACAGGCGAAGGGAGCGACGTTTGCCGGGCAATATTCGGCGAATCAGCATGACCTGCGTCACCTTGACCAGGCTGAAGTCTCCTTCCAAGAGATCCTTAATGTGGCCCTGTAACAAGGGCACGCCTTTGGGCAAACCCCAATCTAACTCTCTGTTAACCCATGACGCTAGCCGTGGTGGGGGACCCAAGCGAAAGGCAGGAAGCGCCACCCACTTGGTGCTTCGGGGAGTGGTGATATAAAACCACTCTCGTTGCCACAAGCCTAGCTCCTCTTGAAAAGAGCCCTCGGGCCATGGAGCATCAGCATTTTTGCTTATAACAGCGCCTCCGCACTCTGCGTGCCGTCCCTTGATCATCTTCGGCTCCACTTTGAAAGTCTTGAGCCATAATCCGAAGTGAGGGGTAACACGGAGGAACGCTTCGCATATAACGATAAACGAGGATATATGGAGGATGGATTCCGGAGCTAAGTCGTGAAATTCTAGCCCGTAATAAAACAGCAGTCCCCTCACAAAGGGATCCATCGGGATGCCTAACCCCCGAAGGAAGTGAGACACGAACACTACGCTCTCACCGGGCTGGGGACTGGGGATAGCCTGCCTTTGAGCAGGCAACCTGTGCGAAATTTTGGCGGTCAAGAACTTAGCCTCTCTCAACTTTAGCACGTCCTCCTCTGTGACGGAGGAGGGCATCCATCGGCCTTGAAGGTCGGAACCGGACATTGTCGAAGGTCTGAGGCGCCCGGAATCTGGAGCCTAGGGTGTTGGAACTCGAGGCGACGGGCGAACTTGTTTTGGGATTGGAGAAAAGGAGTAAGGCCCTGGTCTCTTTATAAGAGGTTGAATACTAGGAGCCCTCCCCGTAACCGTTTGGGACTCGCCTTTAATCGAGAAAACATGCTAACGGGCACGATTGGGTTACCCACGTCCGTATTGATGAGAATCCCGTAAAAGGGGGGCACACGATCTCTGCTTTGACAAGACGTGCCAAGGAAACTGCCTCGCAAAACACGCTGAGGTGGAAAAGTGAAATCGATTCGAGCAAAGAACTTGGCTGTAGTGTGATGGCGCATTACGGAATACGTCAGCAGATTTGATTTGTGTTAATATTATTCTCTCTATGGCAATATGTGGAAGCTTATTTTGCAGAGCCGGACACTGCTCTTGGTGTTTATAATCTTCTATGAAGGACTTGGAGGAGGAACCCGCCTTGCAATGCCGAAGACAATTTGCGCGCCGGACTCGTCGTCATTGAAGCCTGGTTCAGGGGCTACTGAGGGAGTCCTGGATTAGGGGGTGTTCGGGTAGCCGGACTATACCTTCAGCCGGACTCCTGGACTATGAAGATACAAGATTGAAGACTTCGTTCCGTGTCCGGATGGGACTTTCCTTGGCGTGGAAGGCAAGCTTGGCGATGCGGATATTCAAGATCTCCTACCATTGTAACCGACTCTATATAACCCTAACCCTATCCGGTGTCTATATAAACCGGAGGGTTGTAGTCCGTAGGCAAAAAACTCCATATACAACAATCATACCATAGGCTAGCTTCTAGGGTTTAGCCTCCTTGATCTCGTGGTAGATCTACTCTTGTACTACCCATACCATCAATATTAATCAAGCAGGACGTAGGGTTTTACCTCCATCAAGAGGGCCCGAACCTGGATAAAACATCGTGTTTCCTGCCTCCCGTTACCATCCGGCCAAGACGCACAGTTCGGGACCCACTATCCGAGATCCGCCGGTTTTGACACCGACAAACGCCTTCGTCGGATTCGACGTGGTGGGCGTGCCTAAGAGTCCCATATCCATCTCATATTTGGACTGGATATGACGGGTGCCGGTCGGCTGGGCATTTAAGGCCTGTTTGAAGCGTCTGTTTGGGTCGAAAAATGTGATTGATCAGTGACTAGATGGCACACTCGCACGTTCGAGAAGGGTTTGAGGGATCCGGGCTGTAGATGCTCTTAGGGCATGTCCAACGTGGGTGCTTAGGATGAGCGCCAGGGTCAGATTCCCGGAGACTTAGCGGTTAATCTGTTGAATCCCGTTGTTACGTTGGGCGTCGATGCAAGAGTATGCGCCGAGCGCTTGGCTATTTTTCTGCCCGTTCGAAGCGCCCCAGTAGTAATAATTTGCCCACGCTGCCACGAAATTAGCGCTTGCCGTTGCAAGCCAAGGCGCTTAGTTGTTTCTGATTCCTTTTATAATTTTTATTTTTTGCGCTAAGCGTCTATATTAGCATCTAGCATTGTAGATGCCCTTACGTCTCGTTCGTTTGATGAACCAGGTGCTTCAAGCTTTGATGTGGTTGAGCGAATGGAACGCTTCATGTTATCTAGAATTACACTACAATCACGTGACCATAGAAAAAAAAAAGATACGTAAATTATTTATTCGGGTAGAGACGGCTGCGGTGTGCAGAACGTCTCACAGCGCTTTTACAAAGACAGACAAGTTCAAAACAAGCGTCAGCGTAGTTACAGATAAAACGTGTCCTTACTGTCCCCGTAATGCGTACCGTAACAGTACGCCGGAGTCTGTTTTCCGTTTGGGGTTAAGCCGAGCCTGAATTTAATCTCGGAGCCGACCGAGCCGAGCGGTCGGAGCCGGGGAGCTGGAGGCTACGCGGGCCGCGTCGGAGGAGACGTGGAGACGGGACCCACCACGTGGCCGCATCAAACACTCCCGCTGTGCGCGCGGGCCCGGTAGACCTTTCCGTGGCACGGCCTCGGTCCACCAATGTGGCCCAGGATCCTCTGCGGCTTTAAGGATCTGCCTGTGCCGACATACAAGTGTTTTTTTTTAACATCAGTACAGATGCAAACGCTCATACTACGCACATACACTAACATATATGAACGCACACATGCATATCCTTCCGCTATGAGCATCTTCGAAAGACTGAGCCGACATGTCATCTTAAAATTTACGAAGTCACCGTAGACGCTTCGTTATCGACGGAAACGTCTTCTTTCACTGAAAGTGCATCGCCGAAAATCTTAAAATAAATTCAGAAATAATGCGAGCGCCAGAAGTTGAATCTGATGAATTGAAAATACCATTATCTCTCTAACCATCTGGTGGGTGCATTTGATGATTATTAGTGTACCGCACTAGTCCAATCTGTTAGTGAATCGCTCGCATTCGAAACGCAACATTGGTCGACAGTACATACAGTGTCTTTGAACCACCCGTGGTAATTTCTGAAAAGGAATCGTGTCATGTCATCAAGCGGTGGTAGGTAAGGTATAGCATCAACGTCGGAACGAGACATGCATGCATGCATGAGTTCCCGGTCGTGTTTTCTCGTGGAGGGTCATCATAACATAACATCCATGTATGTCCGGCCTTTGCGCGATCGCGTTGCTACACACGCGTAGGCGGCAGCTCCTGGGCGTGTGAGAGGCCGCTTATTACAAGGATGGACTAATACATACGGTCTAATCCCGAATCCTGGGTGCCAGCTAGACCTTAGCAGCAGCTATCTAACCAATTATTAGTAATCAATCGATCGATAGTAGCGTACATTGAGTTTGAGTCCCGACACGGACACGCCGGTGCTCACGAAGTTTCTTCTATAAAAAAACCAACAAGGGTTAGTCTTTGAATTGGCCTCATTTTTCTATGTACTCCCTCCGTTCCTAAATACTTGTGTTTTTAGGCATTTCAACAAGTGACTACATACGAAGCAAAATGAGTAAATCTACACTTTAAAATATGTCTACATACATCCGTATGTAGTAGTCATTTAAAATGTCTAGAAAGACAAATATTTAGGAACGAAGGGAGTAGTAGCCTACGTTGAGCAGCAGCTGTGGCCGGTACGTACGTACACGACGGCTGACGGATGAGTCGAGCGACGATGATCATCTGCGGAGAGACGACAAGGCCAGGCCAGCCCGTCCCTGCCTGTTATGTTAGCTGACTATTATAAATAATAATGCGAGGCATTTAGATTTTGGAGGCGTCTGAACGCCGTACTTAATCGCACGGTCGGTCGGTCGGTCGACCTTCTCGACCCTGCATGCATCGGTTCGGTCGCTGTCTCGACAGGCCGTCGAGCACTGTTGGCGCTACGGAGGCTTCAGCCTTGCTACTGTAGCTCGTCTCCGGGCCGTGCGTGATATCTACCCGGCCGCTTGTACGTACATGCACGGATTTTCTTCTTCTTCTTTTACCATATGCTCCTGTAATTTACCTAATCTTCATTTTTTTTCTCTTTTTTTGCGGGACAAACGGGTATTTTATTCCTCTTCATTTTCTTCTGTTGCTACGAGTAAGCTCAACTACGTGCTTGGCCCTCGAGCGTCCACGTGAATGTATGACATAGGCAATGGGGACACACATGATAACTCCGTTCATGGGCTGCTATGATCGATGGGGCCGGGCCGGCCGTGTCTTCAAGTTTTCCCACGAGTTATGATTATGGTGATGTAACTCCATCAAGTTGTCGCGGAGCTTTCCCACGAGGCATGATTTTTTGTTGGTTTAATCCCATCAAGTTGTCTACTTCAGCGTCGGCATCGCTAGTGATAAGTACTTCTTCCGTTCCATATTAGCTGTCGCTGATTTAGTACAAAGTTGTACTAAATCAGCGACAGCTAATATGAAACGGAGGGAGTATTGTTTATCAAATCCTCTAGTTAAGCGTCACTGGACTCACCAGTGACACTACTGTTAGAAGAAATACAGCAGCCATGTCCCCACCGTAGCGTAGTCCAAGCAAACGACCTCGCACAACAACAAAAGGGTAGTGTTGGGCTGGAAGGGTCAAGGGCTATCGAAGGCGGCCAAAGAAGTCCTTGCCAAATCAGGATTACAAGCGACTCCAACATTCACCATGAGTTGTTTTCAACTTTCAAAGAAAATGTGCCGGAACCTGACATCCATTTCTTCTAACTTCTGTTGGGGTTCAACTCATGGTGAGAACAAGGTTCATTGGGTTTGTTGGGACAAAATGTGCATGGCTAAGAGAGATGGTGGGATGGGGTTCCGAAATTATGAGGCATTTAACCAGGCTTTACTTGCGAAGCAAGCTTGGCGGATCCTCCAAGTTCCAGTTTCTCTTGCTGCTAGAGTTCTTCGTGCTCGGTACTTCCAACACTCTTCAATTATGCAAGCTACCTGTCCTTCTAATGGTTCTTTTACGTTCAGAAGTATTCTGCATGGCCGTGACTTGCTGAAAGAAGGATTGGTGTGGCGTGTTGGTGATGGCGCGCAAATTTTAATCCACCACAATAACTGGATCCCTCGAAAAGGATGCTTGAGGCCACTGGGTCAAACCTTCATCCAGGGCATAACAAGGGTGGCTGACTTGCTGAATGTAGATGGAACCTGCTGGGATGCGTCTAAAGTCGAAGCCATGTTCTCTGAGGATGATGCTACTGATATCATGCAAATTCCGGTGGGTGGAAGCGAGGTTCACGACTTCATGGCGTGGAACTACACGAAGGATGGAGTGTTCACTGTCTGCTCTGGTTAACACTTGGCCATGAATATTCGGAGGGCTAAATCTTGACGGACGGAGGGCTCGTCGTCTGTCAATACCCACAGAAACTGGCTTGCTCTATGGGGTGCCCATGTCCCAAATAAAGTGAAAATCCATGCGTGGAGGCTTATGTCTAATGGGCTGGCCACTGGGTCTGAGCTCCACCGGCGCCGAATCAAGGCGGGTATTTTTTTGCCCAGCGTGTGGAAGGGAGGAGACTCTGATCCACCGGTTCTGGGAGTGCCAGCATTCCAAAGCTTTCTGGAGGGAACTTGCTGCGAGGAGGAGTGTAGATATGATGATCCCACCGGCGGGCATTGGCTCTCATCAGGAGCTTGGTAGATGGCTCAAGAGTTGGGTGGGGAATGCAAATGATGAACAAAAGGAGTGCTTTTTGCAAGGGGTTTACGGACTTTGGCTAGCCAGAAATGCGACGAGGGGATGGCACTAGAATTCAGGAAGCCAGGGAGGTTGCTGGTTCGGTCTCTCGGCTCATGGACGAGTGGGTCACTGTGGTCCCGAGGAAGGTGAAATCTGCTGCCAAACCCCCTGTTGAAAGATGGTCGCCTCCGGAGCAGGGCTGGATCAAGGCGAATGTTGATGGGGCTGTTGCATCCAGTTCGGGTAATGGTGGCGGTGGCTGGTCTTCCGCGACCATGCTGGCGTCTATAGAGGAGCGCTGGCTCACTTCTTTCCCCAAGTATCAAAACCTGAAGCGGTGGGGTTATTGGCATGTAGGAAAGCACTTCAAGTCGGACGTGAGTTGAACATCCAGATAATTCATGTTGAAATGGACTGCAAGGAAGCTGTGCGAATGATCAATGGAGCAGGCAAGAATCTATCTCTGTTGGGTACCATCGTTGAAGATATCAAGAGGCTCATGCAGGGATGGCAGGGCTGTAAGGTTTCCTGGAGAAGAAGATCTGCGAATAAAGCTGCGCATACTCTTGCTAAACTAGCTGTGGGTGATGGGGTGTGTGTTGTATGGCCACATGCGCCACCAGACTGTATTGTAAGTGTAATAGCTGACGAGATCCTAGACTATGCTTAAATAAAATTTAAAGTTTCCCTCAAAAAAAGAAGGGCAGTCTAAGCGAACGTGCGTCCTTTTCCCTCTTTCCCTCCCGCCCCAACTCCTCACTGTCACCGATGATGCACGCCGTTCCCGCCTCTTTCTTCTCCAATCCAATGTAGCCGCCGCAGCCTCCAACCCTTTCTCACGTTCTTACTTATTTTTAAAAGAACAAGGGGCAACCTCCCCGGTTCCATTTTTCATAGGAAAACGTAACCGGCGTGATGGACGGTTCCAGCCAAGGTTCTCAAAGGCAAAACAGAAATGAAGTCTGTTTTGAAGCGAAAAAGGTAAAGAAGAAAAGGTACCCCCAACGCTAATTAGATGATCGATCCTTGTGCACCATATGGATGGCATCTACTCCCTTCGTTCCAAATTAGTTGTCTTAAATTCCTCAAGATATGGATGTATCATAGACATATTTTAGTGTTAAACACATCCGCGCCCAGACAAATCTAAAACAACTAGTATTGAAACGGAGGTAATATATACATTCTACAGCATCCCCACTGTTATTCTTCAGAGTCTTCTCTAAGAATAAAAAGGTCTTCAGAATCTAGTTTATTTGTATATAGTTAATTTGTCGACCAGAGAGATTCGCTCGCGAAGTAATTTGTCGAGTACTCCCTCCGTTCCGAATTACTAGTCACAGAAATGAATGTATCTAGAACTAAAATACATTTAGATACATCCATATCTGCGACAAGTAATTCGAAACGAAGGGAGTAGTACCAACTTGTGATACTGTATGAGATTATGGGCTAGGAGTAGCTGTAATTGCTTAAAAAAATGTATGTCTTCTAGTCCTGTCCTCCGGGGTTGCAAGGCATGGGGCTGGACTCGTACTGGACACGCTGTGCCATTACCATGTCAGCTACCACGTTGGCAGCTAGCATGCACGCATCGCGGCGCGGGTTGGCTCGGCTCCCGTGGTGGTCACCCTCCCCGTCCCGGCCTCGGTTGGCAGCGCACGCCGCATGGTCAGCACTCACATGCGACGCCACGGACGACGACGGGAAGGCGAGGCCACGTAGCAGATATGGAGTGTGGAACGGATGGCACGTATCAGCTGTACGTATCTCGTGCATGGGCGATCGACGGATCCATGCATGCATCGATAAGCGAGCGAGGGAGGGAGCGAGCGGGGTGCGGTCGCCGGTCGGTGAGCTTTGGCTCCTTGCTAAGATCGGGCGGGGTTGATAAGATAAAATGGGTGTACTCGATCGCTGGCCGCTAGTGCTTACTTCTTCTTGGTAAAAGCCAAGGGACAGGTTGGCGGAGAGCAGTCACGCATGGTCATGGTCTCGTGCGTACAGGCACAGGCAGGCGTGTATCATTGCACGGCAAAGGTAGCGGCAGGCCCGTGGTGGCCCGTCCTCGATTGTACTACAACGTGGGCATGCATGTGTTTCATTGATGATTGATTTACAGAGGGCTTGGTAAGTTGGTAACATGCACATGAGGTGGCTGGCGAGGACTTGGTAAAAGATACAGGCCGGGGTTACGTTACGTACACGTACGAGTACGACGTCGACGGACTGTTTTTCACGGCGAATGAACGTAGTACGTACGAAGAATGGTATGGGTCAGCGCGCGCGTCTCAGTCACCACGACTAAGGCGTGGGAGTTAGTTTTAGTTAGTTTGTTTACTTGCGTGCAGGATGGATGGATGGCCTGCAGGATCGTTTGACACCCAAAACTCGACGGCGAGGTATTGATCCACTTGTGATTTGTCCAACGTGCGTACCTCTGTCGACTCGGATCGCTGCGACCAGATCAAGTTTGGGTTTGGTGATCAGGTGGGTGTCTGTCAGCGTCAGGTGCTCATGCCGTCGCCTGCACGATCGAACCGCTGTCACGCCAGCTGGGCCTCAACCGCGTGCCTACGTAGTTCAATACTCGAATGGCAATCAACCAAATACTATTTCCATAGAAATTCAATTTGGTTCAGTTCTCAGATGCAACTCAGTTTCGTGTTGGATCATCAATTCTGCCCACTGAATCGATAGTGTTAGGTTACGGAGAATGGATCATGAATCTTTTTTTAAACAGAAAACATCAGAACTAAACGAGGCAAACATCACCAAAAGCACATCTGGAATTGTCTCTAGACACAGCTCCATCCACGTTTATTTTGAACAGACCATCAACAAGAGGAATCCGTGACCGGACCCTAGGCGCGGGTGGTTGATTTTAAAGCACGATGCCCCGTAACTTTTTTGATCAAATCTAAGGCCCTGTTTGCTCACAGGGACTAACTAGAAAAAGTCTTTTTTACGTCCTGTTTGATTCAGTTTTTATTGACGGATTCCGCTGCCGCACAGCGGAATCTGAATCAAAGGGCGAACCCAGCAGAATCCGATTTCAGAAATCCGTTGCCAAAATCTGAACCAAAAGCGGAAGCAGCACAGGACGTGCTTTCCAAAATCTGATTCCGCTGCGGGCCAAAATCTGAAAAAGCTGTATCAGCTGGTTTGCCAAATAACCTACATCTTTTTCATATCAGATTTTCTACAGCTATTTTTCCACTGCAATTTTTTCACAACTATTTTTAGAAATCCACAACCGAACCAAACAGGGCCTTAGTCTCTATATAACCAAACAGAAGGGACTTTTTTCTTTAATCCCTGAGACTAAAAAAAGTCTAGTCTTTTGCAACCAAACACCCCTTAACCCGCTGAGGAACTTTGGGATGAACATGTTTGTAGCTAGCGGGCTTTGGTGCTCGAATTCATATATTGACTTCATTCGTGCCCACCAGATTAAATAAGCGACCCTCCGTTGTCTCATCGCCGATCAAAGCTGCGATCGCTTGTGACATGTAGGCGCACTAAGAGCATCTACAGCCAGAAATGGCAATTTCGGCTTCTCAAACGCCCATGGACGTGTACGGATGCATCCTCGGGCATTGACCGGTCAGTCCTTTAATATCGTCATCTACATCCACGTATCTCATATCCGATCCCCTATATGCATACTAAACAATGCAACGTTGATAAAAACTCCGTAGACCATGAGCGGACATAGAAATGAACATAGAAATGCACAATTCGTTTACCAAAAGATCACAGCCAGATCTTCAAAAGATAGCCAAAGTTCACATAATGCACATAATACGACACACAAGTTCAAACTACATCTAAAAACTTAAAATTAAGGTGGAGAAGACATATCTTCACCACTTTCTTGCCGGCCCTTTCCCCTTCCGGTCAACGACACTGTTGTAGGCATCGGCGGCTGGTGGAGGATCGTCCGAGTCATCGGACAAGGCACTGTGGTCGTTGTCGTCGTCGTCAAGGGAGGAGGAGTCGGAGAGGACGATTAGCCCTTTGAGCCATCGGGCGACCCTGTCCTGCTGCAGCTTGAGCTTAGCCAGCCAAGCCGCCTCCGCCACCTCGCGCTCCGACTGCTCAATGACAAGCCGGAGCGCCTTGGCATTCTTTCAACGGAGCCGCCAAGCGTCCGTCTCCGTCGTCATAAGCAACCGGCGGTAGACCCAAGCGAGGAGCTGCTAGTTCTCGTCGGGCTCCGCCGGCAACCCGCGGCGACGGCGCATGGACAACTCTGCTGCGTTCTTCTCCCTTGCCCGCTGCCTCATGCTGCGGGCGGCGTGCCCACCGTTTCTGGCGTGTGTGTCCGGGTCAGCGGTGCGGGCATTAGCACCCACCGCTGCCCGCGTGGAGCAGCGCCCGACGGGGGCAGGGGACGACGTGGGGGCGGCGCAGACTGCGTAGCCCTTGCAGAGCTGCGCGCGGACTGGGAGAAGCCAACTCTGGTGTCCTCGCGACGGGGGAGAGGCGAGGCGGTAGATTTGAAACTGCCCCCCGTGTCCACCTTGGACATCTCGAGGGCAATGCGGAGGGCCAACTCCTCGCCGACATCAAGGTCCAAGTCGAAGCGGCTCCCGGAGCTCGACATGGTCGCCGAAGTCATCAGAGTGGATCAAAATCGGAGAAATCGGAGTAGGGGACAAGAGGAGACGGAGCGGGAGCGGAGTGAACTGAGCTAGGGTTTCCGGATTGAGGGTTTTGTGGGGACAAAGTGGGTTCGGTGGTGAGCCGGGACAATTAGGCGGACGCGCCCCGGGCATGCCCAGGGCGCTCCGATGCGCCCTACGTACACGCTGGATATGAGGGGCGTCGGATAGCCTGAGCGTTTGAGGCCTTTTTGAGACACTTGGGGGGGTCGCTTTTTTTTGTGACCAGATGGTCTGCCCGGGCGTTTGAGATGAGTTTGAGGCGTCCGACTGTAGATTTTTCTTAGGTAGTGTGACTGCAGTCCTCCTATACACAGCGCAGCACGCGCTGCGAACGAAGCGGGCGCGCAGCCCCGCTCCCACTTCGCGCCCTTCTGGCCCGGCCCATGTGCAGCCGGGACGTCGCTTGTTTTATTTCTTCTGTTCCTTTTATTATTTTATTTTTTTCAATAATTTAGGATATCAACAGGTTCTAAATTTCAAAAGAAATTGCAATTTTTGAATAAAACAATCATGATTTCCAAAAAAATCCTAATTCCAAAAAGATGCTCGGGAATTCAAAAAATGTTCACGAAATTGTAAAAAAATGTTCATGACTTTAAAAAACGTTCGTGAATTCGAAAAATGTTCACGAATTTGTAAAAAATGTTCATGATTTAAAACAATTGTCTTGAATTTAATAAACGTTCATGACTCAAAAAATGCACAGGAGTTCATAAAAATGTTCATGATTTTAAAAATTGTTCGTGAATTCGAAAAAAGTTCACGAATCCGTAAAAAATGTTCATGACTTCAAAAAAATTTCTTTAGCATAATAAATGTTCATGATTGAAAAAAATGTTTATGAGTTCAAAAAATGGTTTGTGATTTTGAAAACATGTTCATGATTAAGAGAATATTCATAATTTCTAAAAAAATGTTCACGATTTCGAAAAAATGTTCACGGTTTCAAAAAAATGTGCATGATTTAAGAGAGTGTTCAAGAATTTGTGAAAACAAAACCACGATTTCCAAAAACATGTTTACGTATTTAAAAAATGTTCATCATTTGAAAAAGAAATCACGATTTTGGAAAGAAAAATCACGAATTTAAAATATTTTTGCAAATTGAGAAAAGAGAATAAAATTGTAAACAGAAAATAAAAATGAAAAGAAAACTGAAAAATAACTATAAAAAACGAAAAAAGGGAAAGTAGGAAAAAAACTGAAAGAAAAAAATTAAAAAAAACAGAAAAGCGTGGTTCAGGGAAGGTTCTAGAACCCTAGAACCTTCCGAAAACCAGGTGGGGGTGAAACCCCGCATTCGGCGGCCCATTGCAACAGCACCGCGCGACGAGGTGTATGCGCTATGTCTCTTGCCAGCGACCTACGCGCCGTGCGACTATCTGGTTTGGCGCTTGTGCTTTTCAGCCGACTGGGAGGGTTGTGTTTGCCGCCGGCCTGTTCCAACCTTGCACCTGAAGTGGTGACTTGGGATCGTATTCCCCGCCCGGATCAAGGGATAGCCCATGGTAATGGGCCAGCCTGTTAGTCTGTTTCTCCTTTTTCCTATCCAAAATTTTCTCCATATTTTCTCTTTTTTTAATTTTAATTTTTCTTTTTAAATCTAAGATGTTTAAAAAAATTGTGGTCAATTTTTAAATTCAAGACCTTTTAAAAAATCATGCACAATTTTCAAATTCTTGACCAATTTTTAAACTGGTAAACATTTTCAAAAATCAAGAACCAATTTCAAGTTCACAACTTATTCTAAATATGCAAAAAAATTAAAATTTGTTGAAAAATCATACTCATGAACATTTTTAAAAATTGTGATTATTTTTTGAACTTGAAAATATTTTTTGAATTCTCGAACATTTTCAGAAATTCTTGGTTTTTTGAATTTCTATAAAAAATTGAATTCATGGGATTTTATTTGAATTCGTGCACATTTTTTCTGAATCGGTGACATTTTGAGAAAATATGAACATTTTTTGAATTGTAGAATTCTTTTCGGAATTTGGGAACAATTTTTTAAGGTCATGAACATTTTAATACGCAGAGAACATTTTTTGAAAAAAATTCTCATTTTTTTAACATTTCTACAAATTTGTGATCATTTTTAGAAATGTAATAACATTTTCCAAATTCGCATTTTATGAAACCCGGAACCTATTTTGAAATGTGGGAACAATTTTTCATTTTATGGGTTATTTTTTCAAATTTGGAGAAGTAAATCAAAATCGTGAGCATTTTGTTAAGCTCAGTTTTTTTCAAATCCTGACCATTTTTAGAAAAAGCAAAGAAGAAAAAAAAATGAAAGAGAAAAAGCAGGGGCACACCCGCCCCACGCGTGGGCCGGCCAAGAAGCGTATGCGTGGGGGGGGGGGGGGGGTTGCTCGTTTGCGCGTCACCAAACTCACCAAACTCCTTGGTAGACCATCATGTTTTTGCATTTTTTCTTCTTCTGTTTGATTCACAATTCAAATTTCCTTCAAGGCAAACCACCATGTAGTTTTTGTGCCTCTTTCCTTATATTTTCCCCATTGTACGACCTCCATGCACACTGGAACATGGGAGCCAATGCACCTGAAATAAAAAAAAATAGGAAAATCAAAAGAGTCAAAAATTTCTAAAACCCTCGTGGTATTCTCAGAAAAGATGCAAGTCCAAAAAGTATGAACAGTAGCTTTTATATAGTATTGTTTTTGTTCGTTTCCGTCCAAAATACCACGACAACCATTCCTTCGCAAAACTTTTCACGCGACTATTACGCTAAATCATGTTTGTTACAAAAAGTTCCATAAATTTTTGACTCTTTTTGATATATTAAAAAAAGGAAATCCAATTCAGGTGCAATGGGACCCGAGACTCATTGGCTGTTTCCGCCGTACAAACGCCTATATTCTTAAAGAATTTAGCTATTGTACAAAGTATTTTATGTTTTTAAGGATTATCAAACATAGACAATTTGATCTCAAGGCCTCAATATTTGCGCAATCAGAGCTGCTATACACATGATGTACTAGCGCTCGATGCGTGAACGATCCTACATGGCAGCTTCATAGTGAGCGTGCAAGCAGGAGATTTGGAAGCAAAGGCACTATCGTTCGCCGATCGTGCAGAACATATTGCGTGTGAAGCAATTTCGTTGCGCAATTTTCTTCTTCTATCCATTTTAGAATGCAAGTTCTATATTATATTCTTGCGTTTTTCTTCTTTTGTCTCGCCATCGATGCACATGGTACACAACTCAAGTTTTTAGAAATCATGCAAACTAAACTATTTCTTAATGAATTTAGCTGTCGTGTGAACTTTTTTTTACGATTTAAGGTAACACCAAACATATACAATTTGATCTCAAGGCCTCAAACTAGGTTTGCAAAGTTGCACATTTCTTTCTCTTTCCTTTATGAATAATCACGGCAAGCTCCTCCTTCAACTTCTTCTTGCAACAATGGCCTGGTGCTCTTAGAAATCCGGTCATTTATGGTTGTCCAAATCACATGACTGACCAAGATCGTAATTTCCATGAACACAAAGTCTTGATGAAGTGTATCATAAAGGAGGCTAATTGGTCCTCCAGGTTGAGACTCTCATGCCCAATTTTGACAAAGATACGAACATAGGCAAAAGAGGAAGTAAAGAATAGATGATCTTTTGTTTCTAGCACAATTGATACACAAAGAATGCATGAATAACCAGATGTGAAGAAGTTATTGTATTTAACTAATTTGTAAGCAGCAACAAAAGTAAAAAAAAAACTTAGTATTTTTCTGGCAGCAAGCATTGTGGAGCCATTTGAATTGTCGCCTTCATCAACGCAGATGTGTAAAAAAGTCTATGTTTGTTGAATGTTTGTACATAGCAACAGGAAAACATAAACTTGTGAAATGAAAAGATAAAAGCAACGAGCATCAACCTCATCTAGCAACAAAAATGGAACTATTGCAAAAATAAATAAATAAATAAATAGCTGTGTAACATCAATTTGCTTAGCTTGATGTCCTCACTGCATCCCTATATTAGTTAGGTCGTCGAAGGAAATGTGTTTACGGTCTTGTCGATAGCCTCTACTTTTCGGTGCTTGCATGAGAAGAACATACAGAGGGAGAAAGAGCATGCATGTTGTAGAGGATAAAACAGTTGGGAAACGCAGTATTTCAAAAAATTTACCTACGATAACGCAAGATCTATTTAGAAGATGCATAGCAACGGGAGGGGAGAGTGTGTCTACATACCCTCGTAGACCAAAAGCGGAAGCGTTTAGTAACGCGGTTGATGTAGTCGAACGTTTTCGCGATCCAATCGATCCAAGCACCGAACGCACGACACCTCCGCGATCAGCACACGTTCAGTTCGATGACGTCCCTCAAACTCTTGATCCAGTTGAGGCCGAGGGAGAGTTCCGTTAGCACGACGGCATGGTGATGGTGATGATGAAGTTACCGATGCAGGGCTTCGCCTAAGCACTACAACAATATGACCAAGGTGTGTAACTGTGGAGGGGGCACCGCACACGGCTAAAAGATCAACTTGTGTATCTTTGGGGTGCCCCCTCCCCACGTATATAAAGGGGGGAAGAGAGGAGGCCGGCCATAGGTGTGGCGTGCCAAGGGGGGGAGTCCTAGTTGGACTCCCGGTCCAAGTAGGATTCACCCCCCTTTCCTATTCCTACAAGGAGAAGGGGGGAAAGATGAGAAGGAGAGAAGGAAAGGCCCCCCGCCCAACCCTAACCCAATTCGGATTTGGCTTGGGGGCGCGCATCTCCACCTGGCCGCCGCCTCCTCTCTTCCACTAGGGTCCATGAAGGCCCATTAACCCCCCGGGGGGTTCCGGTAACCCCCCGGTACTTCGGAAAATGCCCGAACCTATCTGAAACCATTTCGGTGTCCAAACATAACCTTTCAATATATCGATCTTTATGTCTCTGCCATTTCGAGACTCCTCGTCATGTCTGTGATCTCATCTGGGACTCCGAACAAACTTCGGTTCATCAAAACACGAAACTCATAATACAAATCGTCATCGAACGTTAAGCGTGCAGACCCTACGGGTTCGAGAACTATGTAGACATGACCGAGACATATCTCCGATCAATAACCAATAGCGGAACCTGCATGCTCATATTGGCTCCTACATATTCTACGAAGATCTTTATCGGTCAAACCGCATAACAACATACGTTGTTTCCTTTGTCATCGATATGTTACTTGCCCGAGATTCGATCATCGATATCCTCATACCTAGTTCAATATCGTCACCGGCAAGTCTCTTTACTCGTTCCATAATGCATCATCCCGTGGCTAACTCATTAGATACATTGCTTGCAAGGCTCATAGTGATGTGCATTACCGAGAGGGCCCAGAGATACCTCTCCGATACACGGAGTGACAAATCCTAATCTTGATCTATGCCAACTCAACAAACACCATCGGAGACACCTATAGAGCATCTTTATAATCACCCAGTTATGTTGTGACGTTTGATAGCACACAAGGTGTTCCTACAGTATTCGGGAGTTGTATAATCTCATAGTCTGAGGAACATGTATAAGTCATGAAGAAAGCAATAGCAGAAAAACTAAACGATCATTATGCTAAGCTAACGGATGGGTCTTGTCCATCACATCATTTTATAATGATGTGATCCCATTCATCAAATGATAACACATGTCTATGGCTAGGAAACTTAACCATCTTTGATTAACGAGCTAGTCAAGTAGAGGCATACTAGGGACACTCTGTTTGTCTATGTATTCACACATGTACTAAGTTTCCAGTTAATACAATTCTAGCATGAATAATAAACATTTATCATGATATAAGGAAATATAAATAACAACTTTATTATTGCCTCTGGGCATATTTCCTTCAAAAATTGTGCTATATGGTGGTCTATTCGCTACAAAACTTAGGGCATAGAGCAAATAATCGATACGTTGTGCCTGCCTAATGTTGTGTCTGGTTCAATTTGTCCTTGGCAATGCTAGGCATGAGGTTGGGGTATGGGGCTACACCCTTGCAACATCGGGTGTCTCTACTCGCAATATCGACGTGTCCCTTGCTGACTCGCAACGACGCCCCTGCAACACCGGTGACTGTCAAACACGGATGGTCGCCCCTTTATACACCTTGCGGCTGAACTTCGCAACGCTCACCTCCCTTGCCGCACTCTGATGGTCCTCTTGCAGCACCCCGACTATTGCACACAACGGGTATATCGGCGAGGGATGGGCCAGGAGGTGGGGAAAGGCAGGAAGAGAGTTGTAATGCGGTGCGTGTCCGCGAGTTGGGATGGAGAAAGATGATGCGCGAGTGGGTTATGCGTGTGATGAATTGGTACAACGGAGGGAAATGTAGAAAGAAATCGAGTGAAGACGATCGACCTCTCAGATTTCTTTCGCCACCAAAAAAGGGCATGTGGCTGACGCTTGTGATGGTTGAGCGAAACACGTAATTTCCTCTTTGGGAAATGATTCCTGCTGGGTGACCGGCCGCAACTTTCGTCGGTAGATCCTGTGTCATTTCATCTATTGGAATCCTGCGTCTCACAGCCTTACATCTAGCACAAACTAGTGGACCCAACACTGCTCTTTCTCTAACTTTATCTCTTTCTCCCCACGAAGACCACTTCTCGACCACTTTGCATCATCCCCTTTCCTCTCTCTCCCCATAACAAGTGTCATCCGCTCACCTCCCGTTCCCTGCATCACACGCAGCTCTGCAAAGTGGGGGACCTGCGACAAGCCGTGCTTGTGTGTGCTCCCCCAGCCATGCCGAGGGAACGACAACGCTGACAAGCGCGAGGCTGCGGCTACAAGATACCGTAGTGATGCGACAAGAGCTACCCTGACGATGATGCTGGAAGCTAGGGTCGTCACATCTACGAGAGGTGTTGGCCAATGACGTGTATGGTGGCGGATGGTGCTACAAGAAGAGACGGCCGACGGCGATGGTATGTGGGTTTGACCGGCGTCGCTTTGCTATGGCAGGCGACAAGTGATGCTACAACCGCGGGGCTGGCGGAGTTGCAACCGGCGTCGCACAATTCTAAGACCATGGTGTGGCGGCGCTACGAAGATGATGTTGGTGCAGGAGACAATGTCCACCAGACGCTGCAACCATTGGAACCATCTGCCAAGGATGTTGCAACCGTGGCAACCACGTGGTGGAACCATGCGTCGACGACGCTGGGACCGGTAATCGGCGATGTTGGGGCCTCGTCCGCTGATGCTTCGACCATAAGCTACGAGCGAACGACCAAGATGCCACAAACGGCGAGAGCACATGCTGGAAGTCGCGATGCCCGTCACCGTCAATGTTGTAATGGATAACACAGAAAGATGGAACCATCCCGACAATTGTTGCGACATGCGTGCGAGGGTTTGCACTGTCGCCGCCTATTTTGATGGAACCGACAACACAAAAAGTTGTGACGGGGTGGAGAGGAAGTGGCAACCAGCGAGAGTAGGGTTACGAGCCGTGATGCGCCAAAGCTGCCGGTGCTACAACTCTTGATGGGCGGGGCATCGACATCGACGGGGAGGCTTCGACATCGACGATGGGGATGGAACGGCGATTTGTTGGAACATCGGGCGGCGGTGGCTACATCAGCAGGACTGCTGCTACCTCTTGAGCACTGCGTTGGTTTTCCCTTAAAGAGGAAAGGGTGATGCAGCAAAGTAGCGTAAGTATTTCCCTCAGTTTTTGAGAATCAAGGTATCAATCAGTAGGAGACTACACGCAAGTCTCTCGTACCTACACAGACAAATAAGAACCTCGCAACCAACGCGATAAAGGGGTTGTCAATCCCTTCACGGCCACTTACGAGAGTGAGATCTGATAGAGATAATAATAATAAGATAAATATTTTTGGTATTTTTATGATTTAGATTGAAAGTAAATATTGCAAAATAAAATAGATTGGAAACTTATATGATGGAAAATAGACCCGGGGGCCATAGGTTTCACTAGCGGCTTCTCTCAAGATAGCATAAGTATTACGGTGGGTGAACAAATTACTGTCGAGCAATTGATAAAAAAGTGCATAACTATGAGAATATATAGGCATGATCATGTATATAGGCATCACGTCCGAGACAAGTAGACCGAAACGATTCTGCATCTACTACTATTATTCCATACATCGACCGCTATCCAGCATGCATCTAGAGTATTAAGTTCATAAGAATAGAGTAATGCATTAGGCAAGATGACATGATGTAGAGGGATAAACTCAAGCAATATGATATAAACCCCATATTTTTATCCTCGATGGCAACAATAGAATACGTGCCTTGCTGCCCCTGCTGTCACTGGGAAAGGACACCGCAAGATTGAACCCAAAGCTAAGCACTTCTCCCATTGCAAGAAAGATCAATCTAGTAGGCCAAACAAAACTGATAATTCGAAGAGACTTGCAAAGATAACCAATCATACATAAAAGATTTCAGAGAAGAATCAAATATTGTTCATAGATAAACTTGATCATAAACCCACAATTCATCGGATCTCGACAAACACACCGCAAAAAGAGTTACATCAAATAGATCTCCAAGAAGATCAAGGAGAACATTGTATTGAGATACAAAGAGAGAGAAGAAGCCATCTAGCTAATAACTATGGACCTGAAGGTCTGAAGTAAACTACTCACACATCATCGGAGAGGCTATGGTGTTGATGTAGAAGCCCTCCGTGATTGGTTCCCCCTCTGGCGGAGTTCCGGAAAAGGCCCCAATATGGGATCTCTTGGGTACAGAAGGTTGCAACAATGGAAATAGGGTTTCATGGTGCTCCTGGATGTTTTCGGGGTATATGGATATATATAGGAGGAAGAAGTAGGTCGGTGGAGCCACGAGGGGCCCACGAGGGTGGAGGGCGCGCCCCCCTGCCTCGTGGCCTCCTCGTTGGTTTCTTGACGTCCACTCCAAGTCCCCTGGATCACGTTTATTCCAAAAATAACTCTCCTGAAGGTTTTATTCCGTTTGATATTCCTTTTCTGAAATAGGCAAAAAAACAGCAGTTTGCACTGGGCCTTGGGTTAGTAGGTTAGTCCAAAAAATAATATAAAAGTGTATAAATAAGCCCATTAACATCCAAAACATATAATATAATAGCATGGAACAATCAAAAATTATAGATACATTGGAGACGTATCAAGCATCCCCAAGCTTAATTCCTGCTCGTCCTCGAGTAGGTAAATGATAAAAACAAATTTTTTGATGTGGAATGCTACCTAGCATAATTCTCAATGTAATTTTATTTATTGTGGCATGAATGTTCAGATCCGAGAGATTCAAGGCAAAAGTTTAATATTGACATAAAAATAATAATACTTCAAGCATACTAACTAAGCAATCATGTCTTCTCAAAATAAAATGGCAAAAGAAAGTTCATCCCTACAAAATCATATAGTTTGGTCATGCTCCATTTTCGGCACACAAGAATGCTCTCATCTCGCACAACCCCGATGACAAACCAAGCAATTGTTTCATACTTTAGTAATCTCAAACTTTTTTCAACTTTCACGCAATACATGAGCGTGAGCCATGGATATAGCACTGTGGATGGAATAGAATAAGGATAGGGGGTTATGTGGAGAAGACATAAAAGGATAAAGTCTCACATCGACGAGGCTAATCAACAGGCTAGGGAGATGCCCATCAATACATGTCAATGCAAGGAGTAGGGATTGCCATGCAACGGATGCACTAGAGATATAAATGTATGAAAGCTCAACAAAAGAAACTAAGTGGGTGTGCATCTAACTTGCTTGCTCACAAAGACCTAGGGCATTTGAGGAAGCCCATTGTTGAAATATACAAGCCAAGTTCTATAATGAAAAATTCCCATTAGTATATGAAAGTGACAAAACAAAAAACTCTCTATCATAAAGATCATGGTGCTACTTTGAAGCACAAGTGTAGAAAAAAAGGATAGTAGCATTGCCCCTTTTTATTTCTTTTTTTGGTCTTTTTTTATTTGGCCTTTCTATTTTTTTATTTGGGACAATGCTCTATTAATGATGATCATCACACTTCTATTTTTTACAACTCTATGATTACAACTCGATACTAGAACAAAGTATGACTCTATATGAATGCCTCCGGCGGTGTACCGGGAAGGGCAATGAATCAAGAGTGACATGTATGATAAATTATGCATGGTGGCTTTGCCACAAAAATACGATGTCAACTACATGATCATGCAAAGCAATATGACAATGATGTAGCGTGTCATGAATGAAACGGTGGAAAGTTGCATGGCAATATATCTCGGAATGGCTATGGAAATGCCATAATAGGTAGGTATGGCGGCTGTTTTGAGGAAGATATAATGAGGTTTATGTGTGATAGAGCGTATCATATCACGGGGTTTGGATGCACCGACGAAGTTTGCACCAACTCTCAAGGTGAGAAAGGGCAATGCACGGTACCGAAGAGGCTAACAATGATGAAAGGGTGAGAGTGCGTATAATCCATGGACTCAGCATTAGTCATAAAGAACTCACATACTTATTACAAAAATCTACAAGACATCAAAAACCAAGCACTATGCGCATGCTCCTAGGGGGATAGATTGGTAGGAAAAGACCATCGCTCGTCCCCGACCGCCACTCATAAGGAAGACAATCAAAGAACACCTCATGTTTCAAATTTGTTACACAACATTTACCATACGTGCATGCTACGGGACTTGCAATCTTCAACACAAGTATTTCTCAAATTCACAATTACTCAACTAGCACACTCTAATATCACCACCTTTATATCTCAAAACAATTATCAAGTATCAAACTTCTCATAGTATTCAATGCACTTTCTATGATAGTTTTTATTATACACATCTTGGATGCATATCATATTAGGACTAATTTCATAACCAAAACAAATTACCATGATGTTCTAAAGGACTCTCAAAATAATATAAGTGAAGCATGAGAGATCAATAATTTCTATAAAATAAAACCACCACCGTGCTCTAAAAGATATAAATGAAGCACTAGAGAAAAATTATCTAGCTCAAAAGATATAAGTGAAGCACATAGAGTATTCTAATAAATTCCAATTCATCTATGTCTCTCCCAAAAGGTGTGTACAGCAATGATGATTGTGGTAAACTAAAAAGCAAATACTCAAATCATACAAGACGCTCCAAGCAAAACACATATCATGTGGTGAATAAAAATATAGCCTCATGTAAAGTTACCGATGGAAGAAGACGAAAGAGGGGATGCCTTCCGGGGCATCCCCAAGCTTAGGATTTTGGTTGTCCTTGAATTTTACCTTGGGATGCCTTGGACATCCCCAAGCTTAGTCTATTTTCACTCCTTGTTCCATAATCCATCAAATCTTTACTCAAAACTTGAAAACTTCATAACACAAAACTTAAACAGAAAATTTTATGAGCCCCGTTAGTATAAGAAAATAAACCACCACTTAAGGTACTGTAATGAACTCATTTTTTATTTATTTTGGTGTGAAACCTACTGTGTTCCAACTTCTCTATGGTTCATAACATCCAATACTATCCATAGATTCATCAAAATAAGCAAACAACACATGAAAAACAGAATCTGTCAAAAACAGAACAGTCTGTAGTAATCTGTAGGTTTCGAATACTTATGTAACCCAAAAAATTTTAAAATAAATTTCTGGACGTGAGGAATTTATCTACTAATCATCTTCAAAAAGAATCAACCTAATCGCACTCTCAAGTAAAAAATGGCAGCAAATCTCGTGAGCGCTAAAGTTTCTGTTTTTTTACAGCAAGATCGCAAAGACTTTCCCCATGTCTTCCCAAAAGTTCTACTTGGTACAAACACTAATTAAAAGCATAAAAACACATCTAAACAGAATCTATATGAATTATTTATTACTAAACAGAAACAAAAGCAAGAAACAAAAATAAAATTGGGTTGCCTCCCAACAAGCGCTATCGTTTAACGCCCCCAGCTAGGCATAAAAGCAAGAATAGATCTAGGCATTATCATCTTCGGTATGTAATCCATTAGTGGCTCTCATGATAGATTCATAAGGTAATTTAATTTTCTTTCTAGGAAAGTGTTCCATGCCTTTCCTTGATGGAAATTGGAATCTAATATTCCCTTCTTTCATATCAATAATTGCACCAATCGTTCTAAGGAAAGGTCTACCAAGAATAATAGGACATGAAGGGTTGCAATCAATGTCAAGAACAATGAAATCTACAGGCACATAATTCCTATTTGAAACAATAAGAACATCATTAATCCTTCCCATAGGTTTCTTAATAGTGGAATCCGCAAGATGCAAATTTAAAGAACAATCATCAAATTCACGGAAACCTAACACATCACACAAAGTTTTTGGAATCGTGGAAACGCTAGCACCAAAATCACATAAAGCATAGCATTCATGATCTTTAATTTTAATTTTAATAGTGGGTTCCCACTCATCATAAAGTTTTCTAGGGATAGAAACTTCCAATTCAAGCTTTTCTTCATAAGATTGCATTAAAGCATCAACGATATGTTTAGTAAAAGCTTTATTTTGACTATAAGCATGTGGAGAATTTAGCACGGATTGTAACAAGGAAATACAATATATTAAAGAACAATTATCATAATTAAATTCCTTGAAATCCAAAATAGTGGGTACATTGCTATGTAAACTTTTGACCTCATCAATCCCACTTTTACCAATTTTTGCATCAAGATCTAAAAACTCCGAATTATTGGGACACCTTTTAGCTAAAGTTGACTCATCTCCAGTCCCATCATTATCAAGATTCATATTGCAAAACAAAGATTTAATAGGAGACACATCAATCACTTTTAGATCTTCATCCTTATTATCATCAAATTCTTCCGGTTTGGCGGCCATCTTATTGACTAAGGTGGCCTGCTTATCCGAAATTTGGGATATTAAGTTTTCAAGATGAGCGAACTGAGATTTCAGACCATAAAATTCTTTAGATATATCATCAAGCTCTTTATTCATGTACCCCATAAAACTTTTTTGTTCTTTAAGCTCGTTTCTGAAGAAATTATTATGCTCAAACTGCAAGGACATAAAAATTCTAACGTTGTTTTCAATTTCTTCCAACCTTCTAAGGTGAGGATCAACACCTTTTGGTAGAGCCATCGCGGCAAAAAATCCAACACACAAGCACACGAGAAGCAAACGAAAAGAGACAAACGGAAAAGAGAAGGGGAACGGAGAAAGAGGGCGAATAAAATGGCAAGGGTGAAGTGGGGGAGGGGAAAACGAGAGGCAAATGGCAAATAATGTAATGCGAGGGATAAGAGTTTGTGATGGGTACTTTGTATGTCTTGACTTGTGCGTAGATCTCCCCGGCAACGGCGCCAGAAATCCTTCTTGCTACCTCTTGAGCACTGAGTTGGTTTTCCCTTAAAGAGGAAAGGGTGATGCAGCAAAGTAGCGTAAGTATTTCCCTCAGTTTTTGAGAACCAAGGTATCAATCCAGTAGGAGACTACACGCAAGTCCCTCGTACCTACACAGAAAAATAAGAACCTCGCAACCAATGCGATAAAGGGGTTGTCAATCCCTTCACGGTCACTTACGAGAGTGAGATCTGATAGAGATAATAATAATAATAAGATAAATATTTTTGGTATTTTTATGATGTAGATTGAAAGTAAAGATTGCAAAATAAAATAGATTGGAAACTTATATGATGGAAAATAGACCCGGGGGCCATAGGTTTCACTAGCGGCTTCTCTCAAGATAGCATAAGTATTACGGTGGGTGAACAAATTACTGTCGAGCAATTGATAGAAAAGTGCATAACTATGAGAATATCTAGGCATGATCATGTATATAGGCATCACGTCCGAGACAAGTAGACCGAAACGATTCTGCATCTACTACTATTACTCCATACATCGACCGCTATCCAGCATGCATCTAGAGTATTAAGTTCATAAGAACAGAGTAATGCATTAGGCAAGATGACATGATGTAGAGGGATAAACTCAAGCAATATGATATAAACCCCATCTTTTGATCCTCGATGGCAACAATACAATACGTGCCTTGCTGCCCCTGCTGTCACTGGGAAAGGACACCGCAAGATTGAACCCAAAGCTAAGCACTTCTCCCATTGCAAGAAAGATCAATCTAGTAGGCCAAACGAAACTGATAATTCGAAGAGACTTGCAAAGATAACCAATCATACATAAAAGGTTTCAGAGAAGAATCAAATATTGTTCATAGATAAACTTGATCATAAACCCACAATTCATCGGATCTCGACAAACACACCACAAAAAGAGTTACATAAAATAGATCTCCAAGAAGATCGAGGAGAACATTGTATTGAGATACAAAGAGAGAGAAGAAGCCATCTAGCTAATAACTATGGACCCGAAGGTCTGAAGTAAACTACTCACACATCATCGGAGAGGCTATGGTGTTGATGTAGAAGCCCTCCGTGATTGATTCCCCCTCTGGCGGAGTTCCGGAAAGGCCCCAATATGGGATCTCTTGGGTATAGAAGGTTGCGGCAATGGAAATAGGGTTTCGTGGTGCTCCTGGATGTTTTCAGGGTATATGGATATATATATAGGAGGAAGAAGTAGGTCGGTGGAGCCACGAGGGGCCCACGAGGGTGGAGGGCGCGCCCCCTGCCTCGTGGCCTCCTCGTTGGTTTCTTGACGTCCACTTCAAGTCCCCTGGATCACGTTTGTTCCAAAAATAACTCCCCCGAAGGTTTTATTCCGTTTGATATTCCTTTTCTGTGAAACACTGAAATAGGCAAAAAACAACAATTTGCACTGGGCCTTGGGTTAGTAGGTTAGTCCCAAAAATAATATAAAAGTGTATAAATAAGCCTGTTAACATCCAAAACAGATAATATAACAACATGGAACAATAAAAAATTATAGATACGTTGGAGACATATCAACTGCCGAGTGCTGCGATGGCCTGGCGCCGCAAGCTACGCACGACGACCACATGCTGCAACTGATGGTGGCAAGCGAGGGCGCGCTACGACGCTGGTGCTGTTTGAGGGGGGGACATCGACGATGAACGCAACCTCATGCCTCGCGAAGGAGCACCGAATGTGGGAGAAGCGCAGCATGCGGTGACTAGCTGGGTCGGGAGGCGGAGGGGGAGTTGGGATAGTTTTGTGTACACGTTGTACCGGCGTGAGTAAGGAGAAGAATCGGGAGCGATCCAACAACGCGGGATGTTTCAATCTGATGGTGGACGCAGTGACCGATCTGGCGTCTTAGCCGGTCGACCGGCATCAGCCTTCCCCTTTTTGGTGAGTGATGTAAGAGCATCTCTAGTCGCGCCCCCAACAGCCCCCCCAGGCGTTTTTTCCATGCTGACGCCCGAAAATCGGCCCAGCCGTGCCCCCAGGAGCCCGTTTTTCGCCGGTTTGGGCCAAAACTGGCGCCGGTGGACCCAGGCCAAACCCGACGCATTTTGGCATGAACGAGGATGGGCCTGCCGAGTCAGCAAGACGCCGCTTCGTCGCCCTCATCGTCTTGGTTCCCGCGGGAATCAATGCGAAGTCTCCATTGATGCCTCACGGGCGGTGTCGCGACGCGTGTCCCGCCCTCGCCCGCCACGCGTCGCCCGACATGCAGCCTCTCGCCGCCTTCACTGCGGCTATAAAAGGCAACCTCCCCGCCGGTGGATGCCATAGTTCTCATTTCCCCCCACTCCGGCGCACAAAGCTACACTCTCCCCGCCTTCCCGCCGAAGAACAGATGGCCGAGAAGTTTCCAGGCGATAGAGCGGCGGCGAACGGCTTCGGCTGCCGCCATCTCCAAGAGCCAGAGGCGCGCCTCCTCTACGAGGCCGACTACCCAGCGCACCCGGACATGCGGGTGCCGGGGGCGTGGAGACTGAGCACCGCCGGCGTCCCGGTGCCGCCTGTGCCCGAAGGGGCAGCGTGGCAGGCCGAGATCGCCCGCATTCGCTCGTCCCTGATGGAGGAGCAGCGGAACGAGCCGCGATACTCCGCCGACAGCCACACCATGTGGTCCATGTACTTTGTGCGTCGCCACGAGGAGCAGATTGCCTCCACCAACAACGTCATCCCCCACGACTGCCTCAACGCCAACGGGCGGCGCGAGTGGTGGGGCGTGCCCGGCCGCACCCTCGAGGTTGTCCTCGACCACATCAAGACCGGCAACGTGCCGCGCCTCGAGTACCCGCCGCGGTCGTTGATAACCCACAAGTATAGGGGATCGCAAAAGTTTTCGAGGGTAGAGTATCAACCCAAATTTATTGATTCTACACAAGGGGAGCCAAAGAATATTCTCAAGTATTAACAGTTGAGTTGTCAATTCAACCGCACCTGAAAGACTTAATATCTGTAGCAAAGTGTTTAGTAGCAAAGTAATATGGAAGTAGCGGTAACGGTGGCAAAAGTAACAGTAGTAGTTTTTGTAGTGATTGTAACAGTGGCAACAGAAAAGTGACTAAGCAAAGATCAATATGTGAAAGCTCGTAGGCAATGGATCAGTGATGGATAATTATGTCGGATGCGATTCCTCATGCAACAGTTATAACATAGGGTGACACAAAACTAGCTCCAGTTCATCAAAGTAATGTAGGCATGTATTCGGAATATAGTCATACGTGCTTATGGAAAAGAACTTGCATGACATCTTTTGTCCTACCCTCCCGGGGCAGCGGGGTCCTATTGGATACTAAGGGATATTAAGGCCTCCTTTTAATAGAGTACCGGACTAAAGCATTAACACTTAGTGAATATATGAACTCCTCGCGGTCATCACTGGGAGTGGTCCCGATTATTGTCACTTCGGGGTTACCGGATCATAACACATAGTAGGTGACTATTGACTTGCAAGATAGGATCAAGAACTCACATATATTCATAAAAAACATAATAGGTTCATATCTGAAATCATGGCACTCGGGCCCTAGTGACAAGAATTAAGCATAACAAAGTCATAGCAACATCAATCTCATAACATAGTGGATACTAGGGATCAAACCCTAACAAAACTAACTCGATTACATGATAAATCTCATCCAAACCATCACCGTCCAGCAAGCCTAGAATGGAATTACTCATGCATGGCAGTGAGCATCATGAAATTGGTGATGGAGGAAGGTTGATGATGACGACGGCGACGGATTCCCCTCTCCGGAGCCCCGAACGGACTCCATACCAGCCCTTCCGAGAGAGATTAGGGCTTGGTGGCGGCTCCGTATCGTAAAACGCAATGAATCCTTTTCTCTAATTTTTTTTCTCCCTGCACGTGAATATATAGAGTTGGAGTTAACGTCGGTGGAGCCTCAGGGGGCCCACGAGGCAGGGGGCGCGCCCTGCACCCTCGTGGACAGGGTGTGGACCCCCTAGTGTTGATTATTTTGCCAGTATTTTTTATTAATTCCAAAAATATTCTCCGTGAAGTTTCATGTCATTCTAAGAACTTTTATTTCTGCACAAAAATAACACCATGGCAAGTCTGCTGAAAACAGCGCCAGTCCGGGTTAGTTCTGTTCAAATCATGCAAGTTAGAGTCCAAAACAAGGGCAAAAGTGTTTGGAAAAGTAGATACGTTGCAGACGTATCAACTCTCCCAAGCTTAAACCTTTGCTTGTCCTCAAGCAATTCAGTTGATAATCTGAAAGTGATAAAAGAAAAAACTTTTACAAACTCTGTTTGCTCTTGTTGTTCTAAATATGTAAAGCCATCATTCAGGTTTTCAACAAAGATTATGAACTAACCGTATTCACAATAATACTTAGGTCCGATATTTACTCATATCAATGGCATAATCAACTAGCGAGCAATAATAATAAATCTCGAATGACAACACTTTCTCAAAATAATCATAATATGATATAACAATATGGTATCTCGCTATCCCTTTCTGAGACCACAAAACATAAATGCAGAGCACCTCTGAAGATCAAGGACTGATTAAACATTGTAATTCATGGTAAAAGAGATCTAGTCATAGTCATACTCAATGTAAACTAATAGTAATGCATGCAAATGATAGCGGTGCTCTCCAACTGGTGCTTTTTAATAAAGTGATGATGACTCAACATAAAAGTAAATAGATAGGCCCTTCTCAGAGGGAAGCAGGGATTTGTAGAGGTGCCAGAGCTCGAGTTTTGAAATAGAGATGAATAATATTTTGAGTGGTATACTTTCATTGTCAACATAACAACCGAGAGATCTCGATATCTTCCATGCTACACACATTATAGGCGGTTCCCAAACAGAATGGTAAAGTTTATACTCCCCCACCACCAACAAACATCAATCCATGGCTTGTCCGAAACAACGGGTGCCTCCAACTAACAACAATCCTGGGGGAGTTTCGTTTGCAATTATTTTTATTTAAGCATGGGACTGGGTATCCTGGTTACCAGTCATTTTTTCATGAATGAGGAGCGGAGTCCACTCCTCGTGAGAATAACCCGCCTAGCATGGAAGATATATACAACCCTAGTTGATACATGAGCTATTCGAGCATACAAAACAGAATTTCATTTGAAGGTTTAGAGTTTGGCACGTACAAATTTACTTGGAACGACAGATAGATGCCGCATATAGGAAGGTATGGTGGACTCATATGGAATAACTTTTGGGGTTTATGGAAGTGGATGCACAAGCAGTATTCCCGCTTAGTACAAGTGAAGGCTAGAAAGAGATTGGGAAGCGACCAACTAGAGAGCGACAACAGTCATGAACATGCATTAAAATTAATCAACACTGAGTGCAAGCATGAATAGGATATAATTCACCATGAACATAAATATCATGGAGGCTATGTTGATTTTATTTCAACTACATGCGTGAACATGTGCCAAGTCAAGCCACTCGAATCGTTTAAAGAAGGATACCACCCTATCATACCACATCACAACCATTTTAATAGCATGTTGGCACGCAAGGTAAACCATTATAAACTCCTAGCTAATTAAGCATGGCATGAGCAACTATAATCTTTAATTGTCATCGCAAACATGTTTCATTCATAATAGGCTGAATCAGGAATGATGAACTAATCATATTTACAAAAACAAGATAGATCGAGTTCATACCAGCTTCTCTCATCTCAATCAGTCCATCATATATCGCTATTATTTCCTTTCACTTGCACGACCAAACGGTGTGGATAATAGTAATAGTGCACGTGCATTGGACTAAGCTGGAATCTACAAGCATTTAATACAAGGGAGAAGACAAGGTAATATGGGCTCTTGGTTAGATCAACAATAATGCATATGAGAACCACTCAACATTTTCATCATGGTTGTAACGCCCCAAGACCGGAGCTTCAGATGCCTTCCATGTTTCCGGGTTTCGTCGTGTGATTTGTTTGGTTCATCGTTTTCAGCTTTGCATCATGTCATCATGTCTTTAATCTTTGCATCTCAAATCAAATAATTAAATCGTATGGATTTTCAGTCCATTTAAACCGAGGGAGTTCACCTGGTGATTTCTCTATATAACATATCCTCCTAATAATTGTGGAGCTATTATTAAATATTCCATTCTTTTGGAATTAACCGTTGACACACTTGCAAATAAATCCCAATGCCTTGGTTATCTCAATTCTTGGTCTCCGACTTGTCCTCTTTTTCTTTTATCGTTTTATCGAGGCTCTTCCTAGATGTTCAACATTTTTGGAAACTTCGGATCCCTACTCCTTTCAAACGAGTTGAATTAAATTCAAATACATTTGAATTTATTCTTTCAATCTTGGTCTTTCCTAATTTTCTCGGTCCTAACATATTTTTGTGAGTCCGGGAGAACTATCCGCGCGTCCAACTTCATCCCCTACCCTCTCTTTCTTTTCTTCCTTATCTCTGTTTTTTTCTCTTTTGAGTGGGAGAGAGGGTGCCCAACGGGCCATTTAGGCCCAGCTGCACCTCAGGCCAGCCGCAGCCCACTTGGGCCTCCCTAGACCCACTCCAGCGCTGGCCTCTAAGGCCCAGTCCCTGCCCGATCCCCTCAGCATCTCTCCCTCGATCCCTCCTCCTCATTCCCTCGTGCCGCCACCACGCATCACACGCATCGCACCAGGGAGAGGAGATCCCCACGCTCCTTCCTCCTCTTGCTCGCTACCTCCTCCCTCACCTGTGGCCTCCTCCCCGAGAGCCACCTCCACCTCGACTAGCGCCGCCCCTCCGTCGTCCGCTTCCAGCATCTCCGACCCTGCTCTGCATCGACCTCCCCAGCGCCAAGCCCCACCACCGGCTTGCTACCTCGCCTCCCCAACCCGAGCTAGCCCGGATTCGGCCATCTTCGACACCTTGGGTCGCTGGCCATGGACGCCTCTGCTCCATCGCCGGATGGCTGCTTCTCCGCGCGCCTCGGTTCGTCGTCATTGTCACCACAAGCCCGGTGACTGCTTCCTGCCGCTGACCACCACCATCGCCTCCTTGCCGCTGCCTTGCTTCTGCGTAGTTCTCAAGTCCCGCTGGAGGCCACGCGCGAGCCCGCGTTGCCTTCCCCTGCTCCACCACCATCAGCGCCCGGCAGCACCTCCTCTGTCGTTGACTCGTGCTGCTGCTGCTCGCCTTGCCGCTGCCATGGCCTCTCACTTGTAGCCCCTCGCCAAGCACGCTACGTGATGCTGCCCCTTTTGTCGTTGCCAAGGCCACTGAATCCAGGGACACAAGACCGCCTCGGTGGATTCCTTTCGACAAGTACCACGACGACCGTCGAGACCGCCAAGTTCCACTACCGATGAACGTTTTGGAATCGCCAAGCCAGACTACAACGCGAAGACCATGTACAACTACTAATACCCGTGGATTTCACCAAGTACCTATACCGACGACTGAGACCCTGGTTTCGACAAGTTCGCGAGTACGACCACTTCCCACGATGACCTTGTACCACTACCGTTGACGAAGACATGTGCACCGCAAGCATCAAGTTCAACTACCGTCGACCACGAAGGGTTTGGAGTCATCAAGTACCTCTCCGAAATGAACGTGAATGACTACCGTCGCAAGAACGGGACCGGAAAGTCCGAAGACCCCAAGTACCTCGACACCGATGACATGAACGTCTACGGAAACTCGTGCAATGATAAACATGTACCACTACCGTCGCCGAGATCGCGAGAACCTCTACCGTCGACCCTAGAGCGTGCGAGAATGACTACTTCGACTACCGTCGCTTGAACCACTACTTCCCTCGACGTCTGAGAACGTCTACTTCCACTACTTCCTCTACACCGACTCGAACCGCTCTGATAATGCACGCTTCAGAGGTATAACGTCGAGACGACCGTCGTGGACGAATGCTTGCGATGTTTGAGATGCTCGTGTTTGCGTCGTGTCCAAATTTTCACTCGTTTCCTCGTCTCCAACTCGTGGGACACCCAGAATCCGGGAGCGCCCCACCATCTTTTGCACACATCCGCACACTTCTCCTTTGCATCGGTATCTCAATCGAGTTTCCGGAACCGGAACGTTGCCGTGGCACCGTTTCGTTATCGTCGCCGTGGCACCCCTTTTGTTTCCGCCACGATGACAAATGCCTCATCTCTTATCATGTCAACTTTTAATAAAACTTGCATAAAACTTGAACATGTCATCCACATCATGTTAACAACATTTGTATGTTTAAAAATTGTTGTTGCATTAAATTGCTAATGCACATGAGGATTTACCGGAATTGTAGTTTGTTGTTCCGGCCTCATTTAAACTTGCCTAGATAGGTAGTTTTTCATATGCTTCACCTCTTTCCATGTTAACAAACATTTAATATTGTTGAGTACCTAACCGGGAGTGAACTAAATAATTGATGTGGTGTTTTTTCTTCAATATGCGACTCCGTGGCATATTGAGCTCCACTTAATTTGTAGTGTTGTTTGTTGCACGTTGCCATGCCATGCTTCTTTAAACCGGACATGCATCATACTTGGTTGTGCATCATGCCATGTTTATGTGACGGTTGTTTACTATGTTGTTTGCTCCTTTCCGGTGTTGCTTCTTCGAGTTGGTTCCAATAACGTTGCGTTTGTGAGGATTCGTTCATCTTTGTCCGTTTATCTTCTTCATGGAATCGTTCTTCTTCGTTGCGAGATTTCAGGCAAGATGACCATACCCTCGAAATCACTTCTATCTTTGCTTGCTAGTTGCTCGCTCTTTTGCTATGCCTATGCTGCGATACCTACCACTTACTTATCATGCCTCCCATATTGTTGAACCAAGCCTCTAACCCACCTTGTCCTAGCAAACTGTTGTTTGGCTATGTTACCGCTTTGCTCAGCCCCTCTTATAGCGTTGTTAGTTGCAGGTGAAGATTGAAGTTTGTTCCTTGTTGGAACATGGAGATGTTGTTCCTTGTTGGAACATGTTTACTTGTTGGGATATCACAATATCTCTTATTTAATTAATGCATCTATATACTTGGTAAAGGGTGGAAGGCTCGGCCTTATGTCTGGTGTTTTGTTCCACTCTTGCCGCCCTAGTTTCCGTCATATCGGTGTTATGTTCCCGGATTTTGCGTTCCTTACGCGGTTGGGCTATAATGGGAACCCCTTGACAGTTCGCCTTGAATAAAACACCTCTAGCAATGCCCAACCTTGGTTTTACCATTTGCCACCTAGCCTTTTCTTTCCCTTGGGTTCTGCAGACTCAAGGGTCATCATTATTTTAACCCCCCCGGGCCAGTGCTCCTCTGAGTGTTGGTCCAAACTGTCAGCCGCCGGTGGCCACCAGGGGCAACTCTGGGCTGGCCTACCGGAAGTTTAGACAATCTGAGTGTGCCCTGAGAACGAGATATGTGCAGCTCCTATCGGGATTTGTCGGCACATTCGGGCGGTGTTGCTGGATTTGTTTTAACTTGTCGAAGTGTCTTGTAGAAACGGGATACCGAGTCTGATCGGAATGTCTCGGGAGAAGGTATATCCTTCGTTGACCATGAGAGCTTGTCATGGGCTAAGTTGGGACACCCCTGCATGGATTTGAACTTTCGAAAGCCATGCCTGCGGTTATGGGTAGATGGGAATTTGTTAATGTCCGGTTGTAGAAAACCTGAAGTTGACCTTAATTAAAATACATCAACCGCGTGTGTTACCGTGATGGTCTCTTTCCGGCGGAGTCCGGGAAGTGAACACGGTGTTGGAGTAATGTTTGACGTAGGTTGTTCTAGGATCACTTCTTGATCATAATTTTACGATCGTGCTTTGCCTTCTCTTCTCGCTCTCATTTGCGTATGTTTAGCCACCATATATGCTAGTCGCTTGCTGCAGCTCCACCTCATACCTTTTACCCTACCTATAAGCTTAAATAGTCTTGATCATGAGGGTGTGAGATTGCTAAGTCCCCGCGACTCACAGATACTTCCAAAACCAGTTTGCAGGTGCCGATGATATCGTGCAGGTGACGCAGCCAAGCTCAAGGAGGAGCTCGATGAAGATCTTGTCCTTTGTGTTGTTTCGTTCTAGTTGATCAGTAGTGGAGCCCAGTTGGGGTCGATCGGGGGACCTTGTCGCTTTTGGGGTTCTTCTTTTATTTTGGTTCCGTAGTCGGACCTTGATTGTATCTGTTTGATGTAATGCCTTATTCATGTAATTGGGTGAAGTGGCGATTGTAAGCCAACTATGTATCTCTTTCCCTTATGTATTACATGGGTTGTGTGAAGATTACCTCACTTGCGACATTGCTTTCAATGCGGTTATGCCTCTAAGTCGTGCTTCGACATGTGGGAGATATAGCCGCATCGAGGGTGTTACAATTTGGTATCAGAGCCTTCCCCGACCTTAGGAGCCCCCACTGCTTGATCGAATTAGCGGACGAGTTGAGTCTAGAAAATGTTTTGAGTCATTTAGGAATTATATATCGGAGAGTTTAGGAATTCTTTTTACTCCCCAGTCCCCTCGTCGCTCTGGTAAGGCATCCTGACATAGAGTTTTGACTCTTCTCTTCTCAAATTTTCACAAAAAAAATTTTAGGATCACGCGGGTATCTTGGAATCATTCCGATGGTTTTGTGACGAGAACATTGTTCTTGGTGCCTCCTGTCATTTAGGGGTTGTGGCAGTGTCCCGGGGAGTTGAGCTCTGAGGTGCTGTCGTCATAATTTTATCGTTGCAGTTCTGGAATACCTGAGTTTAGTTTCGCCGACATCAAAAATCTCTTTTATCCAGTTGTTGGTGAGATAACCTCGACGCCACCCAGTACTGGGGCGGGAGTTCGGGAGTATCGCCATAACTCATATAACGGATGCTTTTCGAAGGTTGAGGTAGACGATTTCCGAAGGTTTCTTGGTTATGTGTTGAAGGATGGATACAGCTGGATGTAGGATTTGCTAATTTGGGTGAGATATTATGCTTCCCCTGTATCCCCAACACCTGATTGCATAACCGGAAAATTTCAGGAGTTTATAAGTGGGAATTCAAGTAGCTCTTAGGATATCTTTTCGACCAAGATATGATATGAAATTGGGGTTCGACGTCTAGTGGTCCGCCTATTCACGGTTGGTTTTACAGTGGTCTCGTTGTGTCTTAAAGAGTCCTTGGCTATGCCGACTCGGGGATGCTTCGTATGTCATGTGCACTGCCTTGTACATGATGGTGCTGTACGATCGAGCCCGTGTAGTCCCCACCACGAAAACTTCGGACGAAATCTCTATCATAAGTTTGTTCTAGCTTATTTTGCAAGCCAATCCTTTGTTTTTTTTGTTTTGATTATGGCATTCGAGTTGCTTCGAAGTCAAATGTTGATTCCATACCTTTCCTAAATGGTGTTCTCAAATTCCTATGTGAATACTTATCCTTCTCGATCATCGAGTTTGTCTTTTCAATTTCTTTTCAACCGGTGTGCTCCTCTTCAAATGGATCCAATCTTGTCAACATTCACAAGATCAATTGTCAGTTCTTCTCAACGGTGTTTGTTTCATCCGTCCCCAAGTTGTTTTGTTTTCCCGCCCACCCTCCCTTTTTTTTCTTCAAGGATTTAGATTTCTTAATCACTATCCATTTTATTGATGGAAGTCTCTCCACTCTTTTTCCTTCGTGTTTTTACCCGGTGTTTCTCATGAAGATGCTCTACTCATTCATCATTCTTCATTCTTTTCATCTCCGGTGGTTTCAAGTCAAGCTTTGTTGATCATATCCTTTCCTCGTTTCAATGCTTTCTCATGCCGGTGCAATTCTTAATCATTCACTTCTTGCTATTCTATTGTTCCGGAGTGCTCAAGATATCTTGAAGATTCGTGTTTCCACTCTGCTTTCGTAATCCTTTCAAGATCTTTCAAGGTTGTTATCTCATTCAAGCTATTTTATTCAACCGGTGCTATCTCCTTTGTCAAGTAATCATATCAACGGTGTTTTCTTTTGAGTGGGCCCCAACCCACAGTTCTTTTCCCAAGATCTTACCTGACTCTTCTTATTTTTTCGGAGCTTCTCAAATTCATTTCAAAGTTTGACGTAAGACTGAGTTGTCATCAGTCAAATGTTTTTTCTCCAAGATCTTTCAAATTCTTTTCATCATTGGTTCAACTTTTCTATTTTTCTTTATTCCGGAGTGTCTCAACAATTCATGGTGGTGTTTCTCGTTGTCTTTCTCATCATTTGGAGACCGAAGAAGACTTTTCTCTCAATCTTGCTCCATTCTCTTCAAGATTCGTGATTCTAGCTTGTTGCCATCCTCTCATAATTCTCTTCGGTTGTGAGATTTCTTTTCACCTATCCGGAGTAATTCAAGAGTCTTCTCAGTTTGATTATCCGGAGTCCAACAATTCAGGTTTATTCATTCTCAGCCTTCAGTTATCATTCTCCAATCTTACCGGTGCATCGTTCAAGTGATCTCTAATCAGTTCGTGATACCTTCGTTCTCATGTATCTAGTTTGTCTCAAGCACCTTCGTTCATTTGCTAATTCTTACCGGTGATTCACCCCTACTTCGATCATTTTCAATTCTTACGGTGGTCCGTTCAAGAGTTCTCTTCCTTGGTCACCGTATCAATTTATTCGTTGTTTCAACCCTTCTGGTGGTTCGTTCAATACCTTATCAAGTTTGTGCTATATCTCTCTTAATCCTTTCTACGAGAATAAGTAGTGTGCCAAATCCGTTGCTTGTCATCAATTTAATTGGTGAAGGATAAGCATAATGTAATTCTTATTCTTGTTTCATCCAAGTGATTAATTCCTTATCCTGAAGGCTCATCAAATTCTTGATTTCATTTGTTCATCTTTCTTTTTCGGAGTTCCAAGCTTTTCCGCATTATCTCGTCGCGAAGCTCCTTCTAAATCTTTACAAGGTTTCACCTTGTGTTTTCAACTTCTCTTTCATTTCGTTTGATCATTTCTTTTATTACCGGAGTTCCTCATGAAGGTTCTACATGATGATTCATCAAGAATTCGATTCCTTCTCAAAGTGTTTATCAACATTCTTTTCAGAGGAGCTCAAGCATTCTTCATCTTGCATATCAAAGTCCAATTCACTATATCTTATATTTTGAGGTGGTATTATGTCATTTTTGACAATTTCTGTGTGTTTCATGATTCACATGCTGTCAAGAATGTGATATTTTAAATCCATCAATCTCTTCGTTGGAGTTATCTTGGGTTATATTTCACCTAAAGCCTTCCCTAAGGAATGTCTCTATTGTGGTGCTTATCAATAATCCAAGTTTCCTCCTATTCTCGCGAGGAAAGATGTTTTCATCTCTCCGTCGCTCTCAAGCAAGCAATTGTTTTCGTTTGTGGCAGGTTTTCACCTCAAGTTCTCGAGTTGTTTTCCATAAGCCTCAACAAGCCTGTTCTTTTCGTTGTTGATTTCCCAACAACTCCGTTCAATCCTTCTTTTTTAAGGATGCTCTCTCAAATTCGTTTGAGGTAGAACATGTTGTTTTTCTTCTCCGTTCTTTTCTTTGCATTCTTTCATTTCTTCCGAAGGCTTTGTATTGCTGCTATATTCACCCATCATCTCGTTTTCTCAAATATCATGTTCTTTCCGTGCTTGTCCATTTTTAACTGGAGTGTTGTGTCTATCATTACTCTTCTAACCGGATTCTCATCCAAGTGCTTTCATATTGCAAAGCTCATATTCTGTACCTTCCATTTTCAACTGGAGTGTTGCCGTAATTGATCTTTATCATTCCTTGTACATCTCGTGTCATCCGAGGTGCTTGCATGTACTTCTTGTCCATTACAACCCTTATTTTTCTAATTTCTTTCAACCTACAGGGTTCTCGTGATGTTCCTTGTTCCTTTTTTATAACGGAGAGTTATCAACTTCGTTCATCTCAGTTGTATTCTTTTCTCGAAATGGCTTAACCTTTTCAAGATTCTTTGGTTTCACTCATTTTTCAAAGAAGCAACTTAGCCTTACCTCTTCTCTTTCTCTTCCGTTTTCCCTCCGGTGCCATTCTAGAACTCGGGACAAGATCCTCTCATAGTGGTGGAGTGGTGGAGTGTGGACCCCCTAGTGTTGATTCTTTTGCCAGTACTTTTTATTAATTCCAAAAATATTCTCCGTGAAGTTTCATGTCATTCTAAGAACTTTTATTTCTGCACAAAAATAACACCATGGCAAGTCTGCTGAAAACAGCGCCAGTCCGGGTTAGTTCTGTTCAAATCATGCAAGTTAGAGTCCAAAACAAGGGCAAAAGTGTTTGGAAAAGTAGATACGTTGCAGACGTATCAACTCTCCCAAGCTTAAACCTTTGCTTGTCCTCAAGCAATTCAGTTGATAATCTGAAAGTGATAAAAGAAAAAACTTTTACAAACTCTGTTTGCTCTTGTTGTTCTAAATATGTAAAGCCATCATTCAGGTTTTCAACAAAGATTATGAACTAACCGTATTCACAATAATACTTAGGTCCGATATTTACTCATATCAATGGCATAATCAACTAGCGAGCAATAATAATAAATCTCGAATGACAACACTTTCTCAAAATAATCATAATATGATATAACAATATGGTATCTCGCTATCCCTTTCTGAGACCACAAAACATAAATGCAGAGCACCTCTGAAGATCAAGGACTGATTAAACATTGTAATTCATGGTAAAAGAGATCTAGTCATAGTCATACTCAATGTAAACTAATAGTAATGCATGCAAATGATAGCGGTGCTCTCCAACTGGTGCTTTTTAATAAAGTGATGATGACTCAACATAAAAGTAAATAGATAGGCCCTTCTCAGAGGGAAGCAGGGATTTGTAGAGGTGCCAGAGCTCGAGTTTTGAAATAGAGATGAATAATATTTTGAGTGGTATACTTTCATTGTCAACATAACAACCGAGAGATCTCGATATCTTCCATGCTACACACATTATAGGCGGTTCCCAAACAGAATGGTAAAGTTTATACTCCCCCACCACCAACAAACATCAATCCATGGCTTGTCCGAAACAACGGGTGCCTCCAACTAACAACAATCCTGGGGGAGTTTCGTTTGCAATTATTTTTATTTAAGCATGGGACTGGGTATCCTGGTTACCAGTCATTTTTTCATGAATGAGGAGCGGAGTCCACTCCTCGTGAGAATAACCCGCCTAGCATGGAAGATATATACAACCCTAGTTGATACATGAGCTATTCGAGCATACAAAACAGAATTTCATTTGAAGGTTTAGAGTTTGGCACGTACAAATTTACTTGGAACGACAGATAGATGCCGCATATAGGAAGGTATGGTGGACTCATATGGAATAACTTTTGGGGTTTATGGAAGTGGATGCACAAGCAGTATTCCCGCTTAGTACAAGTGAAGGCTAGAAAGAGATTGGGAAGCGACCAACTAGAGAGCGACAACAGTCATGAACATGCATTAAAATTAATCAACACTGAGTGCAAGCATGAATAGGATATAATTCACCATGAACATAAATATCATGGAGGCTATGTTGATTTTATTTCAACTACATGCGTGAACATGTGCCAAGTCAAGCCACTCGAATCGTTTAAAGAAGGATACCACCCTATCATACCACATCACAACCATTTTAATAGCATGTTGGCACGCAAGGTAAACCATTATAAACTCCTAGCTAATTAAGCATGGCATGAGCAACTATAATCTTTAATTGTCATCGCAAACATGTTTCATTCATAATAGGCTGAATCAGGAATGATGAACTAATCATATTTACAAAAACAAGATAGATCGAGTTCATACCAGCTTCTCTCATCTCAATCAGTCCATCATATATCGCTATTATTTCCTTTCACTTGCACGACCAAACGGTGTGGATAATAGTAATAGTGCACGTGCATTGGACTAAGCTGGAATCTACAAGCATTTAATACAAGGGAGAAGACAAGGTAATATGGGCTCTTGGTTAGATCAACAATAATGCATATGAGAACCACTCAACATTTTCATCATGGTTGTAACGCCCCAAGACCGGAGCTTCAGATGCCTTCCATGTTTCCGGGTTTCGTCGTGTGATTTGTTTGGTTCATCGTTTTCAGCTTTGCATCATGTCATCATGTCTTTAATCTTTGCATCTCAAATCAAATAATTAAATCGTATGGATTTTCAGTCCATTTAAACCGAGGGAGTTCACCTGGTGATTTCTCTATATAACATATCCTCCTAATAATTGTGGAGCTATTATTAAATATTCCATTCTTTTGGAATTAACCGTTGACACACTTGCAAATAAATCCCAATGCCTTGGTTATCTCAATTCTTGGTCTCCGACTTGTCCTCTTTTTCTTTTATCGTTTTATCGAGGCTCTTCCTAGATGTTCAACATTTTTGGAAACTTCGGATCCCTACTCCTTTCAAACGAGTTGAATTAAATTCAAATACATTTGAATTTATTCTTTCAATCTTGGTCTTTCCTAATTTTCTCGGTCCTAACATATTTTTGTGAGTCCGGGAGAACTATCCGCGCGTCCAACTTCATCCCCTACCCTCTCTTTCTTTTCTTCCTTATCTCTGTTTTTTTCTCTTTTGAGTGGGAGAGAGGGTGCCCAACGGGCCATTTAGGCCCAGCTGCACCTCAGGCCAGCCGCAGCCCACTTGGGCCTCCCTAGACCCACTCCAGCGCTGGCCTCTAAGGCCCAGTCCCTGCCCGATCCCCTCAGCATCTCTCCCTCGATCCCTCCTCCTCATTCCCTCGTGCCGCCACCACGCATCACACGCATCGCACCAGGGAGAGGAGATCCCCACGCTCCTTCCTCCTCTTGCTCGCTACCTCCTCCCTCACCTGTGGCCTCCTCCCCGAGAGCCACCTCCACCTCGACTAGCGCCGCCCCTCCGTCGTCCGCTTCCAGCATCTCCGACCCTGCTCTGCATCGACCTCCCCAGCGCCAAGCCCCACCACCGGCTTGCTACCTCGCCTCCCCAACCCGAGCTAGCCCGGATTCGGCCATCTTCGACACCTTGGGTCGCTGGCCATGGACGCCTCTGCTCCATCGCCGGATGGCTGCTTCTCCGCGCGCCTCGGTTCGTCGTCATTGTCACCACAAGCCCGGTGACTGCTTCCTGCCGCTGACCACCACCATCGCCTCCTTGCCGCTGCCTTGCTTCTGCGTAGTTCTCAAGTCCCGCTGGAGGCCACGCGCGAGCCCGCGTTGCCTTCCCCTGCTCCACCACCATCAGCGCCCGGCAGCACCTCCTCTGTCGTTGACTCGTGCTGCTGCTGCTCGCCTTGCCGCTGCCATGGCCTCTCACTTGTAGCCCCTCGCCAAGCACGCTACGTGATGCTGCCCCTTTTGTCGTTGCCAAGGCCACTGAATCCAGGGACACAAGACCGCCTCGGTGGATTCCTTTCGACAAGTACCACGACGACCGTCGAGACCGCCAAGTTCCACTACCGATGAACGTTTTGGAATCGCCAAGCCAGACTACAACGCGAAGACCATGTACAACTACTAATACCCGTGGATTTCACCAAGTACCTATACCGACGACTGAGACCCTGGTTTCGACAAGTTCGCGAGTACGACCACTTCCCACGATGACCTTGTACCACTACCGTTGACGAAGACATGTGCACCGCAAGCATCAAGTTCAACTACCGTCGACCACGAAGTGAGCCAAATAATGGATTGATGTTCGGAGTGAGCCAAATAATGCATAGGTAATTATGGCGGAGGAACTACACTTTTTTTTAAATGTTCAAATACTCTAAAGTGATTTAAACAGTAGCAAAATCAATTATATAAATGCCTTTGGCATTTTATAAATTGCTAAACTATTTTAATTCAGGGTAAAAACTTTTCATGGCAGTCGGTTATTCTGGAACATTACTTTAGGGGCTATTGTCATATTTTACTAAACTAAAATTAATGTTTAAATAAAAAGAAAATAGAAACAAAAAAATTAAATAAAAAGAAAACAAAGATAAATATAAGACAACCCCTGGCTCCCCCGGGCCTCGGCCCACTCCTACCCATCCATCCCAATTCCCCCCGCACCGGTTACCCCTCTCCCGTTCCTCGGTCTCAAACCACAACAGGGACGTGCTCCCGCCCGACCACCTCGCCGGCCACGCCGATGAGGAGATAAGGGCGCCACGCCCCGACTCCTCAATCCTACCCCCCCCACTCGCTCGCTCCCTTCTCCCTCTCTACTGTGCCCTGCCTCCCTCCTCAGACCCCCCTCCTTCCTGATCTCCGCCATGGACGCGTCGTCGGCGTAGCCATCACCGATGGCCTCCTCGCTACCAGAGACCGCGCCAGGGGCACCGTCTTCGTCGCCTACTTCGACTACATGGGCAAGATCGAGCCGGAAGCCACCGGGACGCCGCTGCTTCCCCGTCCTCAACCTCCATCCGTCTCGGTCGCCGCCGCCGTCGCCAACACCGGCCACCTTTGCTGCTCCTAAGCCACTCGACGGGCCTCCTTGTTCCTGCTCGGTGAGCACATCCTCTCCCCTCCCGTTCTTGCGCCGTAGGCCGCCGTCCCCGAGCTCGTCCGAGCTGCCGCGTACGCGTACGTGCATGCGTGCTATGACCGCTTCTATGCACGCGCGCCAGCCTCGCCGTGGTCTAGTGCTACTTCGCCTGCTACTGCTCCAACGCTGCCCCGTACGGCGCTCGCCGACCCGCCACACGCGCGTCACCACGCCCGCACGCACCAGCCCTGCCCTTGATCGTTCCCGTAGTCGCCGCGACCGTGCCGCCTGCGCCCAACGCCCCTAGCCTCCGTTGCTGCTCACGCTGCGGCTTGCGGCTCGCCTGAGCTCCTGCGCCCGCCCGCCGCACGCACCAGGCGCCCGTGCTGCTCGCTGCAGCTCCGCCTGCTGTACTACTTGCCGCTGCCGCTGGGCGATGCTCTGCTGCCCACCGCTGCGTCTGGCCCTGACCGGCCTTGCCATGCAGCCCCGCTCCCCGCGCCCTGCCTTGGCCGTCCTTTGCAGGCGTCGCAGCTCGTCTCCGACGCACACCCACGCCCCGCGTCCGTCCCGCCCTGCGCCCGACATGCGCGGCCCCGTGCACGCCGCTCGCTTCGCTGCTGCTTTCCTGCTCCCGCAGGTGCCTGCTGCTATGCTACGCGGCTACGGTAAAATTCAGTTACTGTAGCTAGTGCTAGCTTTTCTAATTTGACATTGTCGGACCCTCCGTACAGCCTCTAAACAACGACTAAACAGCAGTTAAAATGGGTAAAAATAATATAAGTAGAAAGTATACTTGACAAACTCCATTTTATCCCACTGGACCAAATCTTTTCGATGCATGGATTAAATCCTACAAAAATCACAAAATGCCATCTTCTCTTACAACTAGCATTGTGTGTGTGTATACAGCCACCACTGGCCATGGCCGATTGCTTGTTGTGTGTGCGTGCTTTGTGTTTCTGGCCGGATGGGCCACTACTAAATGGCCGGCCATAGATTAGGATTAGTCTTATTTAATAACTAACCCAAAACAGGTATTGGTACTAAGTCTAGATGCTATGTAGAATATGACTTAGGGGCCCCTCCACTATTTAGACTAATTAACTAATCTGCTATACAAATGACCCTATGACACTTTGGCCCCGCTATGACCCTGTTGACTAGTCAACCTTGACTGGTCAACTGCTGACTAACCCCCTGGCCCCACCTGTAATACGCTCTAGCTAGCGTAGCTTTAGGTGACAAAACTATTTACTTTTTTCTTAATTCGAATTAATATATTTCAAAAAATTGTTTAGATCTTTGAAAAATCTTAGAAAATAATCTGTAACTCGAATGAAAAAGTTTTATACATGAAAGTTGCTCAGAAAAACGAGACGAATCTGAATATGCGGCCCGTTCGTCCACCACGCATCCCTAGCATAGCGAACACGCAACTTTTCCCCTCTAATTCATCTGTGCGAAAACGCGAAACACCAGGGATATTTTCCCGGATGTTTCCCCCCCTTCACCGGTATCACCTATCCCTGCGTTAGATCACCCCTGGCACCGTGTATTACCTCGTTATGTTTTGTGATGCTTTGTTTGCTCTGTATTTATTATTTCTTCCCCCTCTTCTCTTCGGTAGACACCGAGACCGACGCCGCTGCTACCCAGTACGACTACGGTGTTGACGACCCCTCTCTCTTGCCAGAGCGACCAGGCAAGCCCCCCTTTGATCACCAGATATCGCCTATTCTTCTCTCTACTGCTTGCATTAGAGTAGTGTAGCATGTTACTGCTTTTCGTTATCCTATCCTGATGCATAGCCTGTCCTTGCTACTACTATTGTTACCTTTACCTGCAATCCTAAATGCTTAGTATAGGATGCTAGTGTTCCATCAGTGGCCCTACACTCTTGTCCGTCTGCCATGCTATACTACTGGGCCGTGATCACCTCGGGAGGTGATCACGGGCATATGATATATACTTATACTGTTACATTACTAATGATAATGTTCGGAGATGGGGGCTGAAGGGGCAGGTGGCTCCATCCAGGTAGTGGTGGGCCTGAGTTCCCGACGGCCCCTGACTGTTACTTTGTGGCGGAGCGACAGGGCAGGTTGAGACCACCTAGGAGAGAGGTGGGCCTGGCCCTGGTCGGTGTTCGCGGATACTTAACACGTTTAACGAGATCTTGGTATTTGATCTGAGTCTGGCTACTGGCCTATACGCACTAACCATCTACGCGGGGACAGTTAATGGGCACTCGACGTCGTGGTATCAGCCGAAGCCTTCGTGATGTCAGCGACTGAGTGGCGCGCGCTAGATTGGACCGTAAGCCTGCTCTTGTATTAAGGGGGCTAGTTCTGCTTCCGGCCGCGTATGCAATGTGCAGGTGTGCAATGGGTGATGGGCCCAGACCCCTGCGCCATAGGATTTAGACCGGCGTGCTGACCTCTCTGTTGTGCCTAGGTAGGGCTATGACGTGTTGATCTTCCGAGGCGGGGCATGACCCAGGAAAGTGTGTCCGGCCAAATGGGATCGAGCATGTTGGGATATGTGGTGCACCCCTGCAGGGAAGTTAATCTATTCGAATAGCCGTGATCTTCGGTAACAGGACGACTTGGAGTTGTACCTTGACCTTATGACAACTAGAACCGGATACTTAATAAAACACACCCTTCAAAGTGCCAGATACAACCGGTGATCGCTCTCTCACAGGGCGACGAGGGGAGGATCATCGGTTAGGATTATGCTATACGATGCTACTTGGTGAACTTACCATCTACTCTCTCCTACATGCTGCAAGATGGAGGTGGCCAGAAGCGTAGTCTTCGACAGGATTAGTTATCCCCCTCTTATTCTGGCATTCTGCAGTTCATTCCACATATGATACCCTTATTCCATTTGATACCCATGCATATGTAGTGTAGCTCCTTGCTTGTGAGTACTTTGGATGAGTACTCACGGTTGCTTTCTCCCCCTTTTTCCCCCTTTCCTTTCTTTCTGGTTGTCGCAACCAGATGCTGGAGTCCAGGAGCGAGACACCACCGTTGATGACGACTACTACTACTCGGGAGGTGCCTACTACTACGTGCAGCCCGTTGACGGTGACCAGGAGTAGTTTAGGAGGATCCCAGGCAGGAGGCCTGCGCCTCTTTCGATCTGTATCCCAGTTTATGTTAGCCTTCTTAAGGCAAACTTGTTTAACTTATGTCTGTACTTAGATATTGTTGCTTCCGCTGACTCGTCTATGATCGAGCTCTTGTATTCGAGCCTTCGAGGCCCCTGGCTTGTAATATGATGCTTGTATGACTTATTTTATTTGTAGAGTTGTGTTGTGATATCTTCCCGTGAGTCCCTGATCTTGATCATACATGTTTGCGTGTATGATTAGTGTATGATTGAATCGGGGGCGTCACAAGTTGGTATCAGAGCCGACTGCCTGTAGGAATCCCCCTTCCACACTCCTTGGCCGAAGTTGAGTCTAGACATTACAAAAACTATTACTGACATGGTTGTGTGCCTTACGGGTCCACGTCGCCATCTGGGTGGTATTAGGATCTTTTACTCCTCGATCCTTACTCTGGGACTCTGAACTCTCTTCTACTCAGGTTAAATGATTTTTCTAAAATCTAACTTTAGGTTCTTGAAAATACTTCTCCCGGAGAGCCCCTTCACTCCAGATGATCGCCTGTTGCACCTGAAAATTTTGAAGATACTCTCCGATGTTTCCTCGAGACCCTTGTGCCCTTCGCTGTTGCAATCCCATACCACCGGTAAATCCCTATGGGAAGCTACATACACTTGTCGGTCATAACTTCATCTCCAATTTGTTCTTGTTATTATAAGATACCCTGAAATACTTCGAATATTCCGAGAATCCCTTGTGTCTACTGCCCTGCACTTCTTTGCCGCCTGAATGCCCCTATGGATAATTCCTCGCACTTACCGAGTATCCTCTCATCCCCAGTTGATTCATGTATTTCATAAAAGTCTTCGAAATACCATTCGATCTTCCGAAAATCCTGAGCAGCCTATTGATCTTGAAATTCTTGCTTGCTTGCATTATGGTTAATCCCATAAGTCTCGTAATCTTATTGACATCCCTTGTCTTTATGATCTTAAGTCCGTTGATTCAATATGTTGAGGATGCTCCCATTCCTCAGTCGAATCCTAGAATTCATCCTTTTGGCTCAGACGTCATTTTAAACATGAGCTGGATCTCGACCAATCAAATTGTCATCGATTGTACCCCTAAGGCTATTCAACTTATACATCCTTAATCAGAGTGTTTACTTCGGATCCCTTGATTTGGAAATCATAATTCCTTTGCATTTGAGCTTTGAGTTAGTCAGTTGTTTCTATGATCCGATCTCCTTGCATTCTTTCTTCCTCTGATTGGGTATCGACACTCACATCAGCTCCATTCTGGATCGCCATATCCACTGTTGGATTATTATCCGACAATGTCCTTCATAATTAATCACCTTGTGAGTTCTTTCTCCGATACATAATGCCTTTGGTAAATTGTATCCTCTCCTTTTACCAACCATGCTCTGCTTTCGAGCTGGTGATATTTACTCTTGAAGCTTGTGGTATATGTTTCTATTATGCCCCTATGGATTGAACCTATACCTTCTCCAAACCGTATGAACCCGAAAGTTTTCGCGAGTCATACTCTTCTATCGTTTTGCCAGATAAAATTTCCACATTGCGGCCTCATCAAAAGCGGGAAGTAAAATGAAAGGTTATGCATTGAAGAAGTGGGAGTCGACCTTGAGCCCTTGCGTTCATGCCCATGGACCCGATGTGGAACTTATCATCGAAGCTTCTTGTAAATGATAATAACCCCCTTTTTATAAGTTCGTCCTGTATCTATGTTTGGTCCTTTGCAATCATGGTTCCGACCATATTTTCTCCTTATACCATTTCTCGGACAAGTTAAAGCACTTGTCTTTTGCTAATCAATACACCAGTCCAACCTCTACTTTGATCTACTGACGAGTATTACCCTCTGGTATCTCGAGAATATCTAAGAATTGTGTTGCATCTTATGAGTTCTTCATCAGCTATCATTTCTCACCTATTCCAATTTTTCATGGGTACTGAGACGTTAGTCGCTCAAGAACACCGATATGTGAACCGATTCCGCACTCTGGTTCGATAACTCTAAGTAATCTTGGTTGCTTACGAGTTTAATAATCCTTCAAGTCATTCCTAGCCTAATCGACTATATCATTATTGTGCTGATTTTATCGGTGCTACCTGGTTCTTAATCCCGGAGCACAACTTTCGACGATGAGCTAAGCTTACGTCGATCTTCGTCATCATATCATTTCGCTTTGGACAACAAGCTTGGTTTGGAGTTTGTGTCATACCCTTGGATCCATTAACCTTTCGCTTCATCATTCCTTTGACTTGATGTCATCGCCGATCGATTACATCTTCATGGAACCTCTCGACAAAATTTGTCGTGGTCGTCAAACAACATTTTGATTCCTTCCAGAATATCAACCAAATTGATGATGACAAGTACCATCCTTGTCCCTCGATGATTTGTGTTATCACCGACAACATTATTGCTTTCCCTCCAACACAAACTTGTTCGTGTTTTGTGTTATACCTGGAGACCCGTGCTATCCAGCAATTATTCTTCTTTACCTTGGAGTATTACCATCTTTTATGTCAAGAATGTCGTGAGAATTTCACCACCTCCTGAGAATTCTTGATACAGGTAATACTTATCACCATCACCATTCCTTCTTGGTCCTCGTGTTGTTCCTAACCGGAATACCGACAAATGAACTATAATGTGTGAATTCAAAACTTCTGGCAACCCTATTGCTTTGAACCAATGTTTGCTCGTGGATGTTCTCCTCGAGCATACAACATTATATCATTTGATTTGACAAATGTTATCTCCTTGTTCACATAAGTGTGGAAATACAGCTTTTGGAAATCTTGAAGAATTGTCGCTGAGTCCATCAGCCACCCCCTCATCTTTCCCTTGGGTTAATGATGAACTCTTGTTTCGGAACTCACTCCCATAGTTCATTTCCTAAAAAATTTACAAGGTCATCTCGACAATTGTGTTGCACCTTTTCTTCTCAGGCATCCTGAGTCAGAGGTATCCTGACACCAATCAGATCTGAATCTCGGTCAGATATGATGGTTGGGACATATTTCCAAGAGTTATAACACTGGTCCTTATATATCGATAAGGTGATGTCATGCCCATCACACCTGGCCGGAGGACTTGTGGTTATAGTTTCGTGTTTAACAAGGTTAACCATTCTTCCATGAGGAAATTGTAACACTTAATCTATGGGTTGTTCCTGATGGATCCTTTGCGTATCCAAAGTCTGACCTTTGCTTAAAGACCATGTCAACGCTATCTCGAAGCATGTATGTGGTACTCTGATTTTCAGTACGAACATTTGAAGCACAATGCTAAAATTTCTTTATAAATTACCCCAAGCACCGTTGTATGGGTAATGTCATCAAATTTCTCTCCCTTTTCCTAAAGGGTTTTCTACGATATATCCTGTCATGGATATCATACTCTGGTTGCCCTTGGGAAGGATATACCCTTGAAATATGTGTTTAAACACATTTTCCTTTCCATTGTTTTGTTTAATCTGATAATCATATTTTCCTTTTCATTGGTTGGGTTAACCCTTCTTGTGATATAAATGATCTAAGCAGTAATATTCTCCTGCTTAGGTAAACACCTCGGTGTACAATTCTGTCAGCAAGACTCTGTTACTATTATTGATGACATTTTGGTAACCACCGATGGACGAGAACCTTGCCTATTGGTCCGCCTCGTTTCAACGAGCAGGGAAATGGTCCTCTTCGTCCCTCGCCCTTGGTACCGATGTTGATGCCGACATAACTGACAGGCTATTCCCCGACATGCCTTGCTATCATGACCATGCAAGATGTCACTGCCCTCTTAATTTAACCCACATGGTGGGCCCATAACCCACAGTTCCTCAGGATCAAAACCTGACTCTTCTGTATATCCCTGTCTCCAAAGTTAATTCTCGGGCCTGGCTACATATGTAATTGCCAGGTCACTTCCTAGTGATCTATTTTGGTATCAGACGCAATACTTAATCTCGTTGCCTAGAAACCTTTCACCTTCTTATTAGGCATCGAACGATTGCCTATCCGTTTGAAACTTCTCATGGTACCTTCTTACTTTGCTCTCGATATCTTCTTAAGTTTCAATTCGAGAGTTACCTTCCGCCACCTTGCCTGATGATATCTACCAGATAGTTAACCTTGCGGAATTCTGTTCTCCCGGACTACCCCCTTTTATTCTTTCGTAAGTATGATGGAGTTCCCGAAGAAAGGACGACAACTTCATCATGATGAACTGAAACAGCAAAATGAAGACATCAATGTAATGGATCAACCTCTTCGCGAAGAACAACCAAGACCAGGAACACTCCCTAGAATTTCGTAACCCGAACCTTCCCCCTTTACTTCCCTCTTAAATCTCGGGACGAGATTCCTTGTAGTGGAGGAGAATTGTAACGCCCGGATAATCAAGCTACAGTAAACCCTTGCTAATGGTGCCACGTCACCTCGATTTCTGTTAATAAACTCACGTTAGTTCGAAACGATTCAAATTCAAATTTTAATTAAAGGCAAACAATAAAAGTTTTCAAATATTAAAACTAAAATGTTCGGAGTGAGCCAAATAATGCATAGGTAATTATGGCGGAGGAACTACACTTTTTTTAAAATGTTCAAATACTCTAAAGTGATTTAAACAGTAGCAAAATCAATTATATAAATGCCTTTGGTATTTTATAAATTGCTAAACTATTTTAATTCGGGGTAAAAACTTTTCATGGCAGTCGGTTATTCTGGAACATTACTTTAGGGGCTATTGTCATATTTTACTAAACTAAATTAATGTGTAAATAAAAAGAAAACAGAAACAAAAAAATTAAATAAAAAGAAAACAAAGATAAATATAAGACAACCCCTGGCTCCCCCGGGCCTCGGCCCACTCCTACCCATCCATCCCAATTCCCCCCGCACTGGTTGCCCCTCTCCTGTTCCTCGGTCTCAAACCGCAACAGGGACGTGCTACCGCCCGACCACCTCGCCGGCCATGCCGACGAGGAGATAAGGGCGCCACGCCCTGACTCCTCAATCCTATCCCCCCACTCGCTCGCTCCCTTCTCCCTTTCTACTGTGCCCTGCCTCCCTCCTCAGATCCCCCTCCTTCCTGATCTCCGCCACGGACGCGTCGTCGGCATAGCCGTCACCGATGGCCTCCTCACTGCCAGAGACCGCGCCAGGGGCACCGTCTTCGTCGCCTACTTCGACTACATGGGCGAGATCGAGCCGGAAGCCACCGGGACGCCCGTTGCTTCCCCGTCCTCAACCTCCATCCGTCTCGGTCACCGCTGCCGTCGCCAACACCGGCCACCTCTGCCGCTCCTAAGCCACTCGACGGGCCTCCTTGTGCCTGCTCGGTGAGCACATCCTCTCCCCTCCCGTTCTTGCGTCGTAGGCCGCCGTCCCCGAGCTCGTCCGAGCTGCCGCGTACGCGTACGTGCGTGCGTGCTGTGACTGCTTCTATGCACGCGTGCCAGCCTCGTCGTGGTCTAGTGCTACTTCGCCTGCTACTGCTCCAACGCCGCCCCGTACGGCGCTCGCCGACCCGCCACACGCGCGTCACCACGCCCGCACGCACCAGCCCTGCCCTTGATCGTGCCCGTAGTCGCCGCGACCGTGCCGCCCGCGCCCAACGCCCCTGGCCTCCGCTGCTGCTCGCGCCGCGGCTTGCTGCTCGCCTGAGCTCCTGCGCCCGCCCGCCGCATGCACCAGGCGCCCGTGCTGCTCGCTGCAGCTCCGCCTGCTGTACTACTTGCCGCTGCCGCTGGGCGATGCTCTGCTGCCCACCACTGCATCTGGCCCTGACCGGCCTTGCCGTGCAGCCCTGCTCCCCGCGCCCTGCCTTGGCCGTCCTTTGCAGGCGCCGCAGCTCGTCTCCGGCGCACACCCACGCCCCGCGTCCGTCCCGCCCTGCGCCCGACATGCGCGGCCCCGTGCACGCCGCTCGCCTCGCTGCTGCTTTCCTGCTCCCACAGGTGCCTGCTGCTATGCTATGCGGCTACAGTAACATTCAGTTACTGTAGCTAGTGCTAGCTTTTCTAATTTGACATTGTCTGACCCTCTGTACAGCCTCTAAACAACGACTAAACAGCAGTTAAAATGGGTAAAAATAATATAAATAGAAAGTATACTTGACAAACTCCATTTTATCCCACTGAACCAAATCTTTTCGATGCATGGATTAAATCTTACAAAAATCACAAAATGCCATCTTCTTTTACAATTAGTATTGTGTGTGTGTATACAGCCACCACTGGCCATGGCCGATTGCTTGTTGTGTGTGCGTGCTTTGTGTTTCTGGCCGGATGGGCCACTACTAAATGGCCGGCCATAGATTAGGATTAGTCTTATTTAATAACTAACCCAAAACAGGTATTGGTACTAAGTCTAGATGCTATGTAGAATATGACTTAGGGCCCCTCCACTATTTAGACTAATTAACTAATCTGCTATACAAATGACCATATGACACTTGGGCCCCGCTATGACCCTGTTGACTAGTCAACCTTGACTGGTCAACTGCTGACTAACCTCCTGGCCCCACCTGTAATACGCTCTAGCTAGCGTAGCTTTAGGTGACAAAACTATTTACATTTTTCTTAATTCGAATTAATATATTTCAAAAAATTGTTTAGATCTTTGAAAAATCTTAGAAAATAATCTGTAACTCGGATGAAAAAGTTTTATAGATGAAAGTTGCTCAGAAAAATGAGACGAATCTGAATATGCGGCCCGTTCATCCACCACGCATCCCTAGCATAGCGAACACGCAAGTTTTCCCCTCTAATTCATCTGTGCGAAAACGCGAAACACCGGGGATATTTTCCCGGATGTTTCCCCCCCTTCACCGGTATCACCTATCCCTGCGTTAGATCACCCCTGGCACCGTGTATTACCTCGTTATGTTTTGTGATGCTTTGTTTGCTCCGTATTTATTATTTCTTCCCCCTCTTCTCTTCGGTAGACACCGAGACCGACGCCGCTGCTACCCAGTACGACTACGGTGTTGACGACCCCTCTCTCTTGCCAGAGCGACCAGGCAAGCCCCCCCTTTGATCACCAGATATCGCCTATTCTTCTCTCTACTGCTTGCATTAGAGTAGTGTAGCATGTTACTGCTTTTCGTTATCCTATCCTGATGCATAGCCTGTCCTTGCTACTACTATTGTTACCTTTACCTGCAATCCTAAATGCTTAGTATAGGATGCTAGTGTTCCATCAGTGGCCCTACACTCTTGTCCGTCTGCCATGCTATACTACTGGGTCGTGATCACCTCGGGAGGTGATCACGGGCATATGATATATACTTATACTGTTACATTACTAATGATAATGTTCGGAGATGGGGGCTGAAGGGGCAGGTGGCTCCATCCAGGTAATGGTGGGCCTGAGTTCCCGACGGCCCCCGACTGTTACTTTGTGGCGGAGCGACAGGGCAGGTTGAGACCACCTAGGAGAGAGGTGGGCCTGGCCCTGGTCGGTGTTCGCGGATACTTAACACGTTTAACGAGATCTTGGTATTTGATCTGAGTCTGGCTACTGGCCTATACGCACTAACCATCTACGCGGGGACAGTTAATGGGCACTCGACGTCGTGGTATCAGCCGAAGCCTTCGTGATGTCAGCGACTGAGTGGCGCGCGCTGGATTGGACCGTAAGCCTGCTCTTGTATTAAGGGGGCTAGTTCTGCTTCCGGCCGCGTATGCAACGTGCAGGTGTGCAATGGGTGATGGGCCCAGACCCCTGCGCCATAGGATTTAGACCGGCGTGCTGACCTCTCTGTTGTGCCTAGGTAGGGCTGCGACGTGTTGATCTTCCGAGGCGGGGCATGACCCAGGAAAGTGTGTCCGGCCAAATGGGATCGAGCATGTTGGGATATGTGGTGCACCCCTGCAGGGAAGTTAATCTATTCGAATAGCCGTGATCTTCGGTAACAGGACGACTTGGAGTTGTACCTTGACCTTATGACAACTAGAACCGGATACTTAATAAAACACACCCTTCAAAGTGCCAGATACAACCGGTGATCGCTCTCTCACAGGGCGACGAGGGGAGGATCATCGGTTAGGATTATGCTATACGATGCTACTTGGTGAACTTACCATCTACTCTCTCCTACATGCTGCAAGATGGAGGTGGCCAGAAGCGTAGTCTTCGACAGGATTAGTTATCCCCCTCTTATTCTGGCATTCTGCAGTTCATTCCACATATGATACCCTTATTCCATTTGATACCCATGCATATGTAGTGTAGCTCCTTGCTTGTGAGTACTTTGGATGAGTACTCACGGTTGCTTTCTCCCCCTTTTTCCCCCTTTCCTTTCTTTCTGGTTGTCGCAACCAGATGCTGGAGTCCAGGAGCGAGACACCACCGTTGATGACGACTACTACTACTCGGGAGGTGCCTACTACTACGTGCAGCCCGTTGACGGTGACCAGGAGTAGTTTAGGAGGATCCCAGGCAGGAGGCCTGCGCCTCTTTCGATCTGTATCCCAGTTTATGTTAGCCTTCTTAAGGCAAACTTGTTTAACTTATGTCTGTACTTAGATATTGTTGCTTCCGCTGACTCGTCTATGATCGAGCTCTTGTATTCGAGCCTTCGAGGCCCCTGGCTTGTAATATGATGCTTGTATGACTTATTTTATTTGTAGAGTTGTGTTGTGATATCTTCCCGTGAGTCCCTGATCTTGATCATACACGTTTGCGTGTATGATTAGTGTATGATTGAATCGGGGGCGTCACAAGTTGGTATCAGAGCCGACTGCCTGTAGGAATCCCCCTTCCACACTCCTTGGCCGAAGTTGAGTCTAGACATTACAAAAACTATTACTGACATGGTTGTGTGCCTTACGGGTCCACGTCGCCATCTGGGTGGTATTAGGATCTTTTACTCCTCGATCCTTACTCTGGGACTCTGAACTCTCTTCTACTCAGGTTAAATGATTTTTCTAAAATCTAACTTTAGGTTCTTGAAAATACTTCTCCCGGAGAGCCCCTTCACTCCAGATGATCGCCTGTTGCACCTGAAAATTTTGAAGATACTCTCCGATGTTTCCTCGAGACCCTTGTGCCCTTCGCTGTTGCAATCCCATACCACCGGTAAATCCCTATGGGAAGCTACATACACTTGTCGGTCATAACTTCATCTCCAATTTGTTCTTGTTATTATAAGATACCCTGAAATACTTCGAATATTCCGAGAATCCCTTGTGTCTACTGCCCTGCACTTCTTTGCCGCCTGAATGCCCCTATGGATAATTCCTCGCACTTACCGAGTATCCTCTCATCCCCAGTTGATTCATGTATTTCATAAAAGTCTTCGAAATACCATTCGATCTTCCGAAAATCCTGAGCAGCCTATTGATCTTGAAATTCTTGCTTGCTTGCATTATGGTTAATCCCATAAGTCTCGTAATCTTATTGACATCCCTTGTCTTTATGATCTTAAGTCCATTGATTCAATATGTTGAGGATGCTCCCATTCCTCAGTCGAATCCTAGAATTCATCCTTTTGGCTCAGACGTCATTTTAAACATGAGCTGGATCTCGACCAATCAAATTGTCGTCGATTGTACCCCTAAGGCTATTCAACTTATACATCCTTAATCAGAGTGTTTACTTCGGATCCCTTGATTTGGAAATCATAATTCCTTTGCATTTGAGCTTTGAGTTAGTCAGTTGTTTCTATGATCCGATCTCCTTGCATTCTTTCTTCCTCTGATTGGGTATCGACACTCACATCAGCTCCATTCTGGATCGCCATATCCACTGTTGGATTATTATCCGACAATGTCCTTCATAATTAATCACCTTGTGAGTTCTTTCTCCGATACATAATGCCTTTGGTAAATTGTATCCTCTCCTTTTACCAACCATGCTCTGCTTTCGAGCTGGTGATATTTACTCTTGAAGCTTGTGGTATATGTTTCTATTATGCCCCTATGGATTGAACCTATACCTTCTCCAAACCGTATGAACCCGAAAGTTTTCGCGAGTCATACTCTTCTATCGTTTTGCCAGATAAAATTTCCACATTGCGGCCTCATCAAAAGCGGGAAGTAAAATGAAAGGTTATGCATTGAAGAAGTGGGAGTCGACCTTGAGCCCTTGCGTTCATGCCCATGGACCCGATGTGGAACTTATCATCGAAGCTTCTTGTAAATGATAATAACCCCCTTTTTATAAGTTCGTCCTGTATCTATGTTTGGTCCTTTGCAATCATGGTTCCGACCATATTTTCTCCTTATACCATTTCTCGGACAAGTTAAAGCACTTGTCTTTTGCTAATCAATACACCAGTCCAACCTCTACTTTGATCTACTGACGAGTATTACCCTCTGGTATCTCGAGAATATCTAAGAATTGTGTTGCATCTTATGAGTTCTTCATCAGCTATCATTTCTCACCTATTCCAATTTTTCATGGGTACTGAGACGTTAGTCGCTCAAGAACACCGATATGTGAACCGATTCCGCACTCTGGTTCGATAACTCTAAGTAATCTTGGTTGCTTACGAGTTTAATAATCCTTCAAGTCATTCCTAGCCTAATCGACTATATCATTATTGTGCTGATTTTATCGGTGCTACCTGGTTCTTAATCCCGGAGCACAACTTTCGACGATGAGCTAAGCTTACGTCGATCTTCGTCATCATATCATTTCGCTTTGGACAACAAGCTTGGTTTGGAGTTTGTGTCATACCCTTGGATCCATTAACCTTTCGCTTCATCATTCCTTTGACTTGATGTCATCGCCGATCGATTACATCTTCATGGAACCTCTCGACAAAATTTGTCGTGGTCGTCAAACAACATTTTGATTCCTTCCAGAATATCAACCAAATTGATGATGACAAGTACCATCCTTGTCCCTCGATGATTTGTGTTATCACCGACAACATTATTGCTTTCCCTCCAACACAAACTTGTTCGTGTTTTGTGTTATACCTGGAGACCCGTGCTATCCAGCAATTATTCTTCTTTACCTTGGAGTATTACAATCTTTTATGTCAAGAATGTCGTGAGAATTTCACCACCTCCTGAGAATTCTTGATACAGGTAATACTTATCACCATCACCATTCCTTCTTGGTCCTCGTGTTGTTCCTAACCGGAATACCGACAAATGAACTATAATGTGTGAATTCAAAACTTCTGGCAACCCTATTGCTTTGAACCAATGTTTGCTCGTGGATGTTCTCCTCGAGCATACAACATTATATCATTTGATTTGACAAATGTTATCTCCTTGTTCACATAAGTGTGGAAATACAGCTTTTGGAAATCTTGAAGAATTGTCGCTGAGTCCATCAGCCACCCCCTCATCTTTCCCTTGGGTTAATGATGAACTCTTGTTTCGGAACTCACTCCCATAGTTCATTTCCTAAAAAATTTACAAGGTCATCTCGACAATTGTGTTGCACCTTTTCTTCTCAGGCATCCTGAGTCAGAGGTATCCTGACACCAATCAGATCTGAATCTCGGTCAGATATGATGGTTGGGACATATTTCCAAGAGTTATAACACTGGTCCTTATATATCGGTAAGGTGATGTCATGCCCATCACACCTGGCCGGAGGACTTGTGGTTATAGTTTCGTGTTTAACAAGGTTAACCATTCTTCCATGAGGAAATTGTAACACTTAATCTATGGGTTGTTCCTGATGGATCCTTTGCGTATCCAAAGTCTGACCTTTGCTTAAAGACCATGTCAACGCTATCTCGAAGCATGTATGTGGTACTCTGATTTTCAGTACGAACATTTGAAGCACAATGCTAAAATTTCTTTATAAATTACCCCAAGCACCGTTGTATGGGTAATGTCATCAAATTTCTCTCCCTTTTCCTAAAGGGTTTTCTACGATATATCCTGTCATGGATATCATACTCTGGTTGCCCTTGGGAAGGATATACCCTTGAAATATGTGTTTAAACACATTTTCCTTTCCATTGTTTTGTTTAATCTGATAATCATATTTTCCTTTTCATTGGTTGGGTTAACCCTTCTTGTGATATAAATGATCTAAGCAGTAATATTCTCCTGCTTAGGTAAACACCTCGGTGTACAATTCTGTCAGCAAGACTCTGTTACTATTATTGATGACATTTTGGTAACCACCGATGAACGAGAACCTTGCCTATTGGTCCGCCTCGTTTCAACGAGCAGGGAAATGGTCCTCTTCGTCCCTCGCCCTTGGTACCGATGTTGATGCCGACATAACTGACAGGCTATTCCCCGACATGCCTTGCTATCATGACCATGCAAGATGTCACTGCCCTCTTAATTTAACCCACATGGTGGGCCCATAACCCACAGTTCCTCAGGATCAAAACCTGACTCTTCTGTATATCCCTGTCTCCAAAGTTAATTCTCGGGCCTGGCTACATATGTAATTGCCAGGTCACTTCCTAGTGATCTATTTTGGTATCAGACGCAATACTTAATCTCGTTGCCTAGAAACCTTTCACCTTCTTATTAGGCATCGAACGATTGCCTATCCGTTTGAAACTTCTCATGGTACCTTCTTACTTTGCTCTCGATATCTTCTTAAGTTTCAATTCGAGAGTTACCTTCCGCCACCTTGCCTGATGATATCTACCAGATAGTTAACCTTGCGGAATTCCGTTCTCCCGGACTACCCCCTTTTGTTCTTTCGTAAGTATGATGGAGTTCCCGAAGAAAGGACGACAACTTCATCATGATGAACTGAAACAGCGAAATGAAGACATCAATGTAATGGATCAACCTCTTCGCGAAGAACAACCAAGACCAGGAACACTCCCTAGAATTTCGTAACCCGAACCTTCCCCCTTTACTTCCCTCTTAAATCTCGGGACGAGATTCCTTGTAGTGGAGGAGAATTGTAATGCCCGGATAATCAAGCTACAGTAAACCCTTGCTAATGGTGCCACGTCACCTCGATTTCTGTTAATAAACTCACGTTAGTTCGAAACGATTCAAATTCAAATTTTAATTAAAGGCAAACAATAAAAGTTTTCAAATATTAAAACTAAAATGTTCGGAGTGAGCCAAATAATGCATAGGTAATTATGGCGGAGGAACTACACTTTTTTTAAAATGTTCAAATACTCTAAAGTGATTTAAACAGTAGCAAAATCAATTATATAAATGCCTTTGGTATTTTATAAATTGCTAAACTATTTTAATTCGGGGTAAAAACTTTTCATGGCAGTCGGTTATTCTGGAACATTACTTTAGGGGCTATTGTCATATTTTACTAAACTAAAATTAATGTGTAAATAAAAAAGAAAACAGAAACAAAAAAATTAAATAAAAAGAAAACAAAGATAAATATAAGACAACCCCTGGCTCCCCCGGGCCTCGGTCCACTCCTACCCATCCATCCCAATTCCCTCCGCACCGGTTGCCCCTCTCCTGTTCCTCGGTCTCAAACCGCAACAGGGACGTGCTCCCGCCCGACCACCTCGCCGACCATGCCGACGAGGAGATAAGGGCGCCACGCCCCGACTCCTCAATCCTATCCCCCCCACTCGCTCGCTCCCTTCTCCCTCTCTACTGTGCCCTGCCTTCCTCCTCAGATCCCCCTCCTTCCTGATCTCCGCCATGGACGCGTCGTCGGCGTAGCCGTCACCGATGGCCTCCTCGACGCCAGAGACCGCGCCAGGGGCACCGTATTCGTCGCCTACTTCGACTACATGGGCGAGATCGAGCCGGAAGCCACCGGGACGCCCGCTGCTTCCCCGTCCTCAACCTCCATCCGTCTCGGTCGCCGCTGCCGTCGCCAACACCGGCCACCTCTGCTGCTCCTAAGCCACTCGACGGGCCTCCTTGTGCCTGCTCGGTGAGCACACCCTCTCCCCTCCCGTTCTTGCACCGTAGGCCGCCGTCCCCGAGCTCGTCCGAGCTGCCGCGTACGCGTACGTGCGTGTGTGCTGTGACTGCTTCTATGCACGCGCGCCAGCCTCGCCGTGGTCTAGTGCTACTTCGCCTGCTACTGCTCCAACGCCGCCCCGTACGGCGCTCGCCGACCCGCCACACGCGCGTCACCACGCCCGCATGCACCAGCCCTGCCCTTGATCGTGCCCGTAGTCGCCGCGACCGTGCCGCCCGCGCCCAACACCCCTGGCCTCCGCTGCTGCTCACGCCGCGGCTTGCTGCTCGCCTGAGCTCCTGCGCCCGCCCGCCGCACGCACCAGGCGCCCGTGCTGCACGCACCAGGGATATTTTCCCGGATGTTTCCCCCCTTCACCGGTGTCACCTATCCCTGCGTTAGATCACCCCTGGCACCGTGTATTACCTCGTTATGTTTTGTGATGCTTTGTTTGCTCCGTATTTATTATTTCTTCCCCCTCTTCTCTCCGGTAAACACCGAGACCGACGCCGCTGCTACCCAGTACGACTACGGTGTTGACGACCCCTCTCTCTTGCCAGAGCGACCAGGCAAGCCCCCCCTTTGATCACCAGATATCGCCTATTCTTCTCTCTACTGCTTGCATTAGAGTAGTGTAGCATGTTACTGCTTTTCGTTATCCTATCCTGATGCATAGCCTGTCCTTGCTACTACTATTGTTACCTTTACCTGCAATCCTAAATGCTTAGTATAGGATGCTAGTGTTCCATCAGTGGCCCTACACTCTTGTCCGTCTGCCATGCTATACTACTGGGCCGTGATCACCTCGGGAGGTGATCACGGGCATATGATATATACTTATACTGTTACATTACTAATGATAATGTTCGGAGATGGGGGCTGAAGGGGCAGGTGGCTCCATCCAGGTAGTGGTGGGTCTGAGTTCCCGACGGCCCCCGACTGTTACTTTGTGGCGGAGCGACAGGGCAGGTTGAGACCACCTAGGAGAGAGGTGGGCCTGGCCCTGGTCGGTGTTCGCGGATACTTAACACGTTTAACGAGATCTTGGTATTTGATCTGAGTCTGGCTACTGGCCTATACGCACTAACCATCTACGCGGGGACAGTTAATGGGCACTCGACGTCGTGGTATCAGCCGAAGCCTTCGTGATGTCAGCGACTGAGTGGCGCACGCTGGATTGGACCGTAAGCCTGCTCTTGTATTAAGGGGGCCAGTTCTGCTTCCGGCCGCGTACGCAACGTGCAGGTGTGCAATGGGTGATGGGCCCAGACCCCTGCACCATAGGATTTAGACCGGCGTGCTGACCTCTCTGTTGTGCCTAGGTAGGGCTGCGACGTGTTGATCTTCCGAGGCGGGGCATGACCCAGGAAAGTGTGTCCGGCCAAATGGGATCGAGCATGTTGGGATATGTGGTGCACCCCTGCAGGGAAGTTAATCTATTCGAATAGCAGTGATCTTCGGTAACAGGACGACTTGGAGTTGTACCTTGACCTTATGACAACTAGAACCGGATACTTAATAAAACACACCCTTCCAAGTGCCAGATACAACCGGTGATCGCTCTCTCACAGGGCGACGAGGGGAGGATCATCGGTTAGGATTATGCTATACGATGCTACTTGGTGAACTTACCATCTACTCTCTCCTACATGCTGCAAGATGGAGGTGGCCAGAAGCGTAGTCTTCGACAGGATTAGTTATCCCCCTCTTATTCTGGCATTCTGCAGTTCATTCCACATATGATACCCTTATTCCATTTGATACCCATGCATATGTAGTGTAGCTCCTTGCTTGCGAGTACTTTGGATGAGTACTCACGGTTGCTTTCTCCCCCTTTTCCCCCTTTCCTTTCTTTCTGGTTGTCGCAACCAGATGCTGGAGTCCAGGAGCCAGACGCCACCGTTGATGACGACTACTACTACTCGGGAGGTGCCTACTACTACGTGCAGCCCGCTGACGGTGACCAAGAGTAGTTTAGGAGGATCCCAGGCAGGAGGCCTGCGCCTCTTTCGATCTGTATCCCAGTTTATGTTAGCCTTCTTAAGGCAAACTTGTTTAACTTATGTCTGTACTCAGATATTGTTGCTTCCGCTGACTCGTCTATGATCGAGCTCTTGTATTCGAGCCTTCGAGGCCCCTGGCTTGTAATATGATGCTTGTATGACTTATTTTATTTGTAGAGTTGTGTTGTGATATCTTCCCGTGAGTCCCTGATCTTGATCATACACGTTTGCGTGTATGATTAGTGTACGATTGAATCGGGAGCATCACAGTGATGCTGCCCCTTTTGTCGTTGCCAAGGCCACTGAATCCAGGGACACAAGACCGCCTCGGTGGATTCCTTTCGACAAGTACCACAATGACCGTCGAGACCGCCAAGTTCCACTACCGATGAACATTTTGGAATCGCCAAGTCAGACTACAACGCGAAGACCATGTACAACTACTGACACCCATGGATTTCACCAAGTACCTATACCAACGACCGAGACCCTGGTTTCGACAAGTTCGCGAGTACGACCACTTCCCACGACGACCTTGTACCACTACCGTTGACGAAGACATGTGCACCGCAAGCATCAAGTTCAACTACCGTCGACCACGAAGGGTTTGGAGTCATCAAGTACCTCTCCGAAATGAACGCGAATGACTACCTCGCAAGAACGGGACCGAAAAGTCCGAAGGCCCCAAGTATCTCGACACCGATGACATGAACGTCTACAGAAACTCGTGCAACGATAAACATGTACCACTATCGTCGCCGAGATCGTGAGAACCTCTACCGTCGACCCTAGAGCGTGCGAGAACGACTACTTCAACTACCGCCGCTTGAACCACTACTTCCCTCGACGTCCGAGAACGTCTACTTCCACTACTTCCTCTACGCCGACTCGAACCGCTCCGATAATGCACGCTTCAGAGGTATAACGTCGAGACGACCGTCGTGGACGAATGCTTTGCGATGTTTGAGATGCTCGTGTTTGCGTCGTGTCCAAATTGTCACTCGTTTCCTCATCGCCAACTCGTGGGACACCCGTAATTCGGGAGCACCCCACCATCTTTTGCACACATCCGCACACTTCTCCTTTGCATCGGTATCTCAATCGAGTTTCCGGAACCGGAACGTTGCCGTGGCACCGTTTCGTTATCATCGCCGTGGCACCCCTTTTGTTTCCGCCACGATGACAAATGCCTCATCTCTTATCATGTCAACTTTTAATAAAACTTGCATAAAACTTGAACATGTCATCCGCATCATGTTAATAACATTTGTATGTTTAAAAATTGTTGTTGCATTAAATTGCTAATGCACATGAGGATTTACCGGAATTATAGTTTGTTGTTCCGGCCTCATTTAAACTTGCCTAGATAGGTAGGTTTTCATATGCTTCACCTCTTGCCATGTTAACAAACATTTAATATTGTTGAGTACCTAACCGGGAGTGAACTAAATAATTGATGTGGTGTTTTTCTTCAATATGCGACTCCGTGGCATAATGAGCTCCACTTAATTTGTAGTGTTGTTTGTTGCACGTTGCCATGCCATGCTTCTTTAAACCGGACATGCATCATACTTGGTTGTGCATCATGCCATGTTTATGTGATGGTTGTTTACTATGTTGTTTGCTCCTTTCCGGTGTTGCTTCTTCGGGTTGGTTCCGATAACGTTGCGTTTGTAAGGATTCGTTCGTCTACGTCCGTTTATCTTCTTCATGGACTCGTTCTTCTTCCTTGCGGGATTTCAGGCAAGATGACCATACCCTCGAAATCACTTCTATCTTTGCTTGCTAGTTGCTCGCTCTTTTGCTATGCCTATGCTGCGATACCTACAACTTGCTTATCATGCCTCCCATATTGTTGAACCAAGCCTCTAACCCACCTTGTCCTAGCAAACTGTTGTTTGGCTATGTTACCACTTTGCTCAGCCCCTCTTATAGCGTTGTTAGTTGTAGGTGAAGATTGAAGTTTGTTCCTTGTTGGAACATGGAGATGTTGTTCCTTGTTGGAACATGTTTACTTGTTGGGATATCACAATATCTCTTATTTAATTAATGCATCTATATACTTGGTAAAGGGTGGAAGGCTCGACCTTATGCCTGGTGTTTTGTTCCACTCTTGCCGCCCTAGTTTCCGTCATATCGGTGTTATGTTCCCGGATTTTGCGTTCCTTACGCGGTTGGGCTATAATGGGAACCCCTTGACAGTTCGCCTTGAATAAAACTCCTCCAGCAATGCCCAACCTTGGTTTTACCATTTGCCACCTAGCCTTTTCTTTCCCTTGGGTTCTGCAGACTCAAGGGTCATCATTATTTTAACCCCCCCGGGCCAGTGCTCCTCTGAGTGTTGGTCCAAACGTCAGCCGCCGGTGGCCACCAGAGGCAACTCTGGGCTGGCCTACCGGAAGTTTAGACAATCTGAGTGTGCCCTGAGAACGAGATATGTGCAGCTCCTATCGGGATTTGTCGGCACATTCGGGCGGTGTTGCTGGATTTGTTTTAACTTGTCGAAGTGTCTTGTAGAACCGGGATACCGAGTCTGATCGGAATGTCTCGGGAGAAGGTATATCCTTCGTTGACCATGAGAACTTGTCATGGGCTAAGTTGGGACACCCCTGCAGGGATTTGAACTTTCGAAAGCTGTGCCCGTGGTTATGGGCAGATGGGAATTTGTTAATGTCCGGTTGTAGAAAACCTGAAGTTGACCTTAATTAAAATACATCAACCGCGTGTGTTACCGTGATGGTCTCTTTCCGGCGGAGTCCGGGAAGTGAATACGGTGTTGGAGTAATGTTTGACGTAGGTTGTTCTAGGATCACTTCTTGATCATAGTTTTACGATCGTGCTTTGCCTTCTCTTCTCGCTCTCATTTGCGTATGTTTAGCCACCATATATGCTAGTCGCTTGCTGCAGCTCCACCTCATACCTTTTACCCTACCTATAAGCTTAAATAGTCTTGATCGCGAGGGTGTGAGATTGCTTAGTCCCCGTGACTCACAGATACTTCCAAAACCAGTTTGCAGGTGCCGATGATATCGTGCAGGTGACGCAGCCAAGCTCAAGGAGGAACTCGATGAAGATCTTGTCCTTTGTGTTGTTTCGTTCTAGTTGATCAGTAGTGGAGCCCAGTTGGGGTCGATCGGGGGACCTTGTCGATTTGGGGGTTCTTCTTTTATTTTGGTTCCGTAGTCAGACCTTGATTGTATCTGTTTGATGTAATGCCTTATTCATGTAATTGGGTGAAGTGGCGATTGTAAGCCAACTATGTATTTCTTTCCTTTATGTATTACATGGGTTGTGTGAAGATTACCTCACTTGCGACATTGCTTTCAATGCGGTTATGCCTCTAAGTCATGCTTCGACACGTGGGAGATATAGCCGCATCGAGGGCGTTACAATGGTCTTCTCCTCTCGACCCCCAAAGAAAAAGAAATAAAACTATTTACACGGGAAAGCCCCCAACAAGCAAAATAAGAACGAGAAATGTTTTTGGATTTTTTTAAATTATTACTACTACAAGCATGGAAATTAAACTATCTAAAAGCTACAACTAATTTTTTTGTTTTTTCTTAAGGTTTTTCAAACACACAAGAATGCTAGAAAATAAAATAAACTAGCATGGATAGTACAATGAAAAAGTATGAGCACCGACAACTGAAATGAGTGTGTGAACATGAATGTAATGTCGGTGAGAAATACGTACTCCCCAAGCTTAGGCTTTTGGCCTAAGTTGGTCTATGGTCACTGATGGCCTGGTGGATATCCAAAGTTGTAACTGGGGTCGTACTGAGATGCAGCAGCTACTGCCTGACGAGCTACAGCTTGGAGGTGAGCTGCCCCCGTCCTCCTCTCATATTCGTTTGCTTCCTCCCTGGTTATAACATATCTCCTTTTTGCCTGAAAATCAAAGAAAGTAGGAGCAGGGAGGGCAACATGGACGGTGAGCCGTCTGTCAAAGATTAGTCGGTACTGGAGGAATTGTTCATTCCTCTCAACAAACTGATGGCGAACCATGGCATTATAAGCTAGGTAAGCAGGAGGTAACTCTATATCATTTCCATGTATGGGTATATTAAGATAATTAGCTATGCGAGCTGCATAAATTCCACCAAACAAATTTCCACTTACACTGTTGTGATGCAACCTTCGTGCAACAATGGCCCCCAAGTTATATTGTTTATCACCTAATACCGCACTCTTGAGGACACTAAGATCTAGAACGCACATGTGACAAACCTCATCTTTACCATTAATGCATCTACCAATGAAGAGAGCAAAATAACGTATGGAAGGGAATGAATGCTCCCTATGGTAGCTTGCGTGGTTTCTCTAGATTCCGCCACAGTAATACTAACAAAAAAGACTATTTAGATTTGCGAGATTCACTAACATTGCCCCACTGCGGGAGTTTACAAGCAATATTAAAATCTCCTAGGTCGATGGTATATGATTCATCATAAAGATCAAATAAAACAGTGTGAGAATTGCGCGAGGATCACAAAGGAATCAGTTAGGTAGCGGTATTGCCGGCACTTACCTGACACGAAGTCCTCAAGATCAACATTACGCATATGTGCGTCAAATTAATCCTTGATGCCTGCTTGGACCATAAACTCCTCTGACGGTCATTCACAAGGCCGCACTTGAGCTTCCCTTGGTGGTTCATCGTCATGCTCATGTATCGCGAGCCTTGATCCTTGCTTCCTTGAGGAACCACCTTGGTACATTTTCCTAAATATTTTTCTTCCTTTGAAAAATTTCTAAAAATTTTACTGACTCAAAATAAAAGTGAACCAAACTCAACAAGATTGATAGCAACTACTCCCACAAGTGCCTAGAAGCTATATCATGTATTAAAACTACTTCTAACCATATAAATTTGACATGCAAGCTCAATAACAGGGTCACCTAAGCAGCAAAAATTGTAATAAATAAAGCACTAAAACAAAAACTAATTGGACCATTGGAGGAGTCACATACCAAAGAACAATCCCCCAAAGCAGTTTTGTGAATGGAGCTCTGAGCAAGGAGATCGAAAATGGCAGCAAGATGAGCTAGAACACGGGTTTGAGCTGTGGGACGATTTTTTCTGGAGGAAGACGAAGTGTGTGGGTGCTGGAATAAGTGGAGGGGGGCCATGTGGGGTCCACGAGGCAGGGGCGCGCCCTGGACCCTCGTGGCCAGGTGGTGTGGCCCCCTAGTATGTTCTCAGTGCCAGATATTTTTAAATATTCTACAAAAAGTCATATTTCATTTTCACGACATTTGGAGAACTTTTATTTTTGGAGTATTTTTTATTGCAAGGATAATTCAGAAACAGACAGAAAATAATATTTTTGCTTTATTTAATCTAAATAACAGAAAGTAAAAGAGGGGGGTACATAGAGTTGTGCTTTCTAACTTCATCCATCTCATGCTCATCAAAAGAAATCCACTAACAAGGTTGATCAAGTCTTGTTAAGAAACTCTTTCCGAATTGCATGAAACCGGAGAATTTTCGAATAACACTAAGTTACCTCAACGGGGATATGAACGTCCCCAACAATAAGAATATCATATTTCTTCTTGACAGTAGGGAGAGGGAATTCAAAACCTCCAATAGTAATCGTTGAAGTTTTTCCAATAGAATTGATACTATGGACTTGAGGTTATTTCCTCGGAAAGTGTACCATATGCAAAGTGACATTGCCTTCGTTGCAGTCAATAACAGCCCCTGCAGTATTTAAAAAGGGTCTACCAAGAATAATAAACATACTATCGTCCTCGGGAATATCAAGAATAACAAAGTCCATTAAAATAGTAACGTTTGCAACCACAACAGGCACATCCTCACAAATACCGACAGGTATAGCAGTTGATTTATCGGCCATTTACAAAGATATTTCAGTAGGTGTCAACTTATTCAAATCAAGTCTACGGTATAAAGAAAGAGGCATAACACTAACACCGGCTCCAATATCACATAAAGCAGTTTTAACATAGTTTCTCTTAATGGAACATGCTATAGTTGGTACTCTAGGATCTCCTAGTTTCTTTGGTATTCCACCCTTAAAAGTATAATTAGCAAGCATGGTGGAAATTTCAGATTCCGGTATCTTTCTTTTATTTGTGACAACATCTTTCATATACTTAGCATAAGGATTCATTTTAAGCATATCACTCAAACGCATACGCAAAAAGATAGGTCTAATCATTTCAGCAAAGCGCTCAAAATCCTCATCATCCTTTTTCTTGAATGGTTTAGGAGGAAAAGGCATGGATTTCTGAACCCATGGTTCTCTTTTTTTACCGTGCTTCCTAGCAACGAAGTCTCTCTTATCATAACGTTGATTCTTTGATTGTGGGTTATCAAGATCAACAATAGGTTCAATCTCTACATCATTGTTATTGCTAGGCTGAGCATCAACACGAACATCATCATTAACATTATCACTAGGTTCATGTTCATTACTAGATTGTGTTTCAACATCAGAAATAGAAATATCACTGGGATTCTCAGGTGTGTCAACAACAAGTTCACTAGAAGCATGCAAAGTCCTATCATTTTTCTTTTTCTTCTTTTTAGAAGGACTAGGTGCATCAACATTAGTTCTCTGATAATCTTGCTCAACTCTCTTAGGGTGGCCCTTGGGATACAAAGTTTCCCGAGTCACTTTACCCCCTCTAGTCACAACTCTCAAAGCATTATCATTTTTCTTATTATTTAATTCATTGAGCAAATCATCTTGTGCTTTAAGCACTTGTTCTACTTGAGTGGTAACCATAGAAGCATGTTTACTAATAAGTTTAAGTTCACCTTTAAATCTAGACATATAATCACTCAAGTGTTCAATCATATAAGCATTACATTTCAATTGTCTACTAACATAAGCATTGAAGTTTTCTTGTTTAACAATAAAATTATCAAACTCATCTAAGCATTGGCTAGCAGACTTATAACGAGGCATATCACCTTCATCAAATCTATAGAGAGAATTTACCTTTACTACCTGTGTCGGGTTATCAAGACCATGCATCTCTTCAATAGGTGGTAAATTCTTAATATCTTCAGCTTTAATACCCTTTTCTTTCATAGATTTCTTTGCCTCTTGCATATCTTCATGATTGAGAAATAGAATACCCCTTTTCTTCGGAGTTGGCTTAGGAGTTAGTTCAGGAAGTGTCCAATCATTATCATTACTCAACATATTATTCAATAGCATTTCAACTTGCTCAATAGTTCTTTCCCTGAAAACACAACCAACACAACTATCCAGGTGGTCTCTGAAAGCATCGGTTAGTCCATTATAATAGATATCAAGTATTTCATTTTTCTTGGGAGAATGATCAGGCAAAGCATTAAGTAATCGGAGAAGCCTCCCCCAAGTTTGTGGGAGACTCTCTTCTTCAATGTGCACAAAATTATATATTTCCCTTAAGGCCGCTTGTTTATTATGAGCGGGGAAATATTTAGCAGAGAAGTAATAGATCATATCCTAGGGACTGCGCACACAACCAAGATCAAGAGAATTAAACCATATTTTAGCATCACTCTTTAATGAGAACGGAAATAACTTAAGGATATAGTAGTAACAAATTTTCTCCTCATTAGTGAATAGGGTGGCTATATCATTTAATTTAGTAAGATGTGCCACAATAGTTTTAGATTCATAGCAATAAAAAGGATCAGATTCAATCAAAGTAATTAACTCAGGATTGAAAGAGAAATCATAATCCTTATCAGAAATACAGATAGGTGAAGTAGCAAAAGCAGGGTCATATTTCATTCTAGCATTCAAAGACTTCTCTTTCAGGTTAGCTAACAGTTTCTTAAGATCATATCTATCTTTGCAAGCTAAAAGATCTCTAGCAGTTTCTTCATCCATAACATAACCCTCAGGCACATCAGGCAATTCATATCTAGGGGGGGAATCTTCATCATCACTTTCATCAATATTATCAGTTTCAATAATTTCATTTTCTCTAAACCTAGCAAATTGTTCATCAAAAAATTCACCTAATGGAAAAGTTTTGTCAAGCATAGAAGTAGTTTCATCATAAGCATCACGCATAGCGGAAGTGGCATCATCAATAACATGCGACATATCAGAATCAGTAGCATGAGTAGGTTTAGGCGTCGCAAGTTTACTCAAAACAGAAGGTGAATCAAGTGTAGAGCTAGATGGCAGTTCCTTACCTCCCCTCGTAGTTGAGGGATAAATCTTGGTTTTTTCGTCTTTCAAGTTTCTCATAGTGATCAGCAGATATAAATCCCAAGTGACTCAAAGAATAGAGCTATGCTCCCCGGCAATGGCGCCAGAAAATAGTCTTGATAACCCACAAGTATAGGGGTCGCAACTGTTTTTGAGGGTAGAGTATTCAACCCAAATTTATTGATTCAACACAAGGGAAGTCAAAGAATATTCTCAAGTATTAACAGTTGAGTTGTCAATTCAACCGCACTTGAAAGACTTAATATCTGCAGCAAAATATTTAGTAACAAAGTAATATGGAAGTAGCGGTAACGGTGGCAAAAGTAACAATAGTAGTTTTGTAGTGATTGTAACAGTGGCAACGGAAAAGTAACTAAGCAAAGATCAATATATGAAAAGTTCATAGGCAATGGATCAGTGATGGATAATTATGTCGGATGCGATTCCTCATGCAACAGTTATAACATAGGGTGACACAGAACTAGCTCCAGTTCATCAAAGTAATGTAGGCATGTATTCCGCATATAGTCATACGTGCTTATGGAAAAGAGCTTGCATGCCATCTTTTGTCCTACCCTCCCATGGCAGCGGGGTCCTATTAGAAACTAAGGGATATTAAGGCCTCCTTTTAATAGAGTACCAGACCAAAGCATTAACACTTAGTGAATACATGAACTCCTCAAACTACGGTCATCACCGGGAGTGGTCCTGATTATTGTCACTTCGGGGTTACCGGATCATAACACATAGCAGGTGACTATTGACTTGCAAGATAGGATCAAGAACTCACATATATTCAAGAAAACATAATAGGTTAAGATCTGAAATCATGGCACTCGGGCCCTAGTGACAAGCATTAAGCATAGCAAAGTCATAGCAACATCAATCTCATAACATAGTGGATACTAGGGATCAAATCCTAACAAAACTAACTTGATTACATGATAAATCTCATCCAACCCATCACCGTCCAGCAAGCCTACGATGGAATTACAAAGGCACGGCGGTGAGCATCATGAAATTGGTGATGGAGGAAGGTTGATGATGACGACGACAATGGAGTCCCCTCTCTGGAGCCCCGAACGGACTCCAGATCTACCCTCCCGAGAGAGATTAGGGCTTGGCGGCGGCTCCGTGTCGTAAAACGCGATGAATCATTCTTTCTGATTTGTTTTCTCCCCGAATGTGAACATATAGAGTTGGAGTTGATGTCGGTGGAGCCTCAGAGGGCCCATGAGGCAGGGGGCGCGTCCCGGGGGGCGCCCTGCACCCTCGTGGACAGGGTGGACCCACTGGTGTTGATTCTTTCGCCAGTATTTTTTATTAATTCCAAAAATATTCTCCATGAAGTTTCAGGTCATTCCGAGAACTTTTATTTCTGCACAAAAATAACACCATGGCAATTCTGCTGAAAACAACGTTAGTCCGGATTAGTTCCATTTAAATCATGCAAGTTAGAGTCCAAACTAAAGGCAAAAGTGTTTGGAAAAGTAGATACGTTGGAGACGTATCAGCCGTCATTCTCTTGCCGCCGTGGCAGCTCCTGGACGCCGCGGCGGATGGAGCTGGGATCGTCCTCGTCGTCGGCCTCCGGCTCGCTGGTGCTTCGCCTCGTCAAGCCCGAGCTGGAGGAGACGCCGCTCGGGCGCCGCACTCGTAGCGGCGCCCTCGTCATCAACGAGGGTGCCCGACTCTCCCCGCGCTCCCTCCTACTGGTCCGGCCGAAGCCCGAGCCGGGGCTGCTCCCCGTGAAGCCGGAGCACGCCGACATGGTGGCCCCCGACGACGAGTCCGCCCTCAAGTGGACGAAGGAGGACTACGTCCGCGAGCAGGTGCGCCGCCAGCGCCAAGCGTACCTGGAGCTCCAGGCTTGTCGCTGCGGGCGCGAGGAGGGCAACGTCATCGTCCTCGACAGCGACGAGGAGGACGAGGCCAGGCCGTCCAGCGCCCCACCGCGTGTCGGCGACCCCGGCCAGGGCTGCAGCAGGGACGACGACGGCGTAAGCGAGGCGCGCGACGACGACGACGACGATGGCGACGGCGACTACACCCACTTCTATAGACTTTTCGACATGTAGACGACGACGGTGGCTAGGCTTTTAGTTTGGCATAATTAGGCGTGGTTTGCATGTGTTTTATGTTTTTATACAAATTTCAATGAAGTATCACCGAGTTTGCAAAAATTTGAATGAAATATCGCCGAACCCGCAACGACTTGTGGGCCAACGACTAGAAACAAAGTAATCCTCAGAGACCAATCTAACGCCGATTCACCCTCAGACGGCTCTTTTTCGATAACCGGGGGGCCGAACGGCTAGAGATGCCCTAAGTTCGCAGGCTTGGTGGAGCAGGACCACCCGTTCGATCACACGCTATTACTCCTCGTAGCAAAAAGCAACGGGCAGAATTCGCTGAAACCGAAAACGCTCCACCGTTGCCCATAGGGAAACATATACGCCAGCCCTTTGTCGAAAAAAAAACTATGCCAGCCCAACGCGAGTCGCCTTCACACCGCGAGAGACGTGATGGTTGCAGCACGCCTAAACCCAAAATTCGAAATCCCCCAACCGTGCGAAATTACGAGACAGCCCCTGGCCACCCGCAGCGCTCCCAACGGTCGGACGAATCCGGCCGTCCACGCGCACCCCGGCGCTCGGTCACACCCGTCGAAACCTGAATCCCCTCCCAGCCCTGGCCGCACCGCAGACCTAGGAGGGTAGAACCGTCCGACGCAAAAGTCTCTCTCACCTTATATCTCGGCCGAATCCCCCAACGCCGCCCGCATTCGAAAACCTTCCTCGCGAAACCCCAGCCCCGCTCCTCCGCTCCACCCCCCACCTCCCCTGGTCCCTCGCGAGAGCAGGTCCGGGTCGCGTCTCCGGCGGCGGAGAAGCAAGACAAGGGCGGCGGAGATGTCGGTCAGCAACATAGGGATGATGGACGGCGCCTACTTCGTGGGGCGGAACGAGATCCTCGCCTGGATCAACACTACCCTGCAGCTCGGCCTCGCCAAGGTCGAGGAGGTACGTTCGGATCTCCCCCCTCCCCTCTCCACCTCGTCTTCCAATGGCCTGTTCGTCCCCCGATCCGTGCGGTTTTGCTGGATCTGCGGGCGCGATTTCGGTTCGGTTCGTTGCGTTTCGGGATGCTCACACGGCGCGCGGCCGGAATTCTCGTGTGTGTGCAGGCGGCGTCGGGCGCGGTGGCGTGCCAGCTCATGGACGCGGCGCACCCCGGGGCGGTGCCCATGCACAAGGTCAACTTCGACGCCAAGAACGAGTACGACATGATCCAGAACTACAAGGTCCTGCAGGATGTGTTCAACAAGCTGAAGATCACCAAGGTGCGCTCCCATTTCTTCTTCCCCTCTCGCGAGCGAATTTATGTGGCGTTAGTTGTATTGCTCATGCCGCCAGATTACTCCGCACACGAGGATGCACTAACAATTTGTAGGTTATCAGTTAATTGTGGAGTTGTGGTCACCAGAATTCTATATACAGACACTGAGCCATGAGTTCGGCAATTGGCTAGTAATTTGATGGGTATATGTAGTTTTGTTGATTGTGAAAGTGAACGGTCGAGACATCACATTTTTAGGCTGTTCAAAATACGGATCTGAATAGAAGGTTCTCTAAATAAATAGTGTTTTTTGCTGTGTGGAGAATTGCCATGTGTTGTCAGAACCGCGTGAAAACTGAAATTCAGTCCTTTTTAACTTTGAAGCACATGAGCAGTCTGGATTCTTATTGAGGATATCCTTACTTGTTAAGTACTTCCATAGGGACTATTAGTGTAACTGAATTTTATATAAAAATATATATATCTGAATATGTAAACTGTGTACAACCTACATAAATGGTGTTTGTCATCAGAACTGTGTGAAAACTGAAATTCAACCCTTTTGAGCAATCTGGATTACCATTGAGCATATCCTTACTTCTTGTTATTCCTTAGGGACTGTTAATGTAACTGAACATTATGATATTTTGTCACTGTCGCAGCACATTGAGGTTAATAAGCTCATCAAAGGAAGGCCCCTAGACAACCTGGAGTTCATGCAGTGGATGAAAAGATACTGTGATTCTGTTAATGGTGGATTCATGACCAGGTAGCCAACCCCATTCTTTCTGTAGCATATATGACCAGGTAGTGTTACCAATTGTGCTTATCATATCTCATGAAAATCCTCTGAACACGCAGCTACAATGCTTCCGAGAGAAGAGAAAGCAGCAAGGGTGGGAAAGACACCAACAGAAGGACATCAGGGACTTCCCAGGCGCCTGCCAAGTCTGCATCCACCACCCACAAAGCTCAGCCTCCGTCGCACGCAGCTAAGCGGGCCAACGGGCATGCTTCAAATGCTCCACAGCGGTGCGCAAAGCCGCCTCCAGCTTATGATGCACAGGTGAGAGTGACTTGGCATGAACGCTGAGCATAACTTTCTTGCTGTCTCTCGGCATTGCACAAGTCCTGTATTCTGACAATGATGCTTTGCAGATGACCGAGCTGAAACTCCTTGTTGATAGCGCCGAGAAAGAGAGAGATTTCTATTTCTCTAAGCTGCGGGACGTTGAGATCTTGTGCCAGAGCCCCGAGGTTGAGCATTTACCGGTAAGTAGCAGAAATGCTTAACCATTCTCTTACTCGGCGCCTGCCAATTGGCTACCAGTGTGTTAAAAAAAGCCTTCTGAACAAGTGTAAACATCATGCTTGTAGAGTACAACAGCAGGTGTCTGAACGTGTAAACATCATGCTTGTAGAGTACAACAGCAGGTGTCTGAACCTTGATCTATGTATTTGAAAGGGCAATGTTGACGATGAAATCTTTATCTCGTGTGCAGATTGTGAAGGCTATCCAGAAGATACTCTACGCTTCGGAGGACGACCCCTCGACGGTGGCGGAAGCCCAGGCAGAGATGGTGGCGCAGCAGAACCAGATGCAGCAGCAGCCAATGCTGAGCCCCATCCTGGAGGCGTCCGAGGCCCCAAGCATCACCCCCAAGGATTCTTCCGAGGAGAGCTTGAGGCAGGAAGCAGCGGCAGCACACAAGAGGAAGAGCATCTCGGACCTGGAGGAGTTCGAGATGGGGTCGAGCTCCAGGATGAGGCTCTCAGACGTCTCGGACGTGCAGCTGTGCGGCTCACCGTTGATGAGCTTCACCTGAAAGAAAGGAGGGACCGAATTGCAGGGGCTGAGTTGATGTCATTGCCGGTTATGACTTGTGGGTTTATCTTGTGTTGTTTCGTTTGTTGTTTGGTGTCATAATGTGTGTGCTCTTGTGGAGCTGGAGTTGAACCTGCCTTTGACTGTGATCGATCTGCCACAGCATTTGTGGCCTTCTGCAACATGTTATTATTGAATAGCCTCTTTTATGTAGTCACTGGTGTTCCTTGCTCTGCCTCTCTTATTGCAAGACGGTCTGTTTTCGATTCCAAAAAGGTTGCTGCGCTCTGATTTTTTTGTTAGCGGGTATCCCTGGAATACAAATTCTGTGCTGGTGCCTGAATCCTCTTCATCTTTCCTGTCCGCCGTCGTTGCATTCTCTCCGCTGGCATCATCGAGCTCGACCAACCTGCCATATAGTGTGCTGGCAAGACAGCTTTCCCATCATCAAGGGCCTTGTGCTGGTGGAGGGACACGTAGCAGTTCACAATAGATACAAATGCCTGAACCATAAGGTATGTTTTCTTTGAATTTAGTGTTTGGTGGCCCTGTGATTTTTTTGGAGGTGGGTCGATGCTAATGAAGATTATCTGGTGGCAAAAGGGATATTGCCAATGCACTCTAATTAATAAAAGAAGAAGCTCAATGTCGGATGCAAAGGCAAGAAGGCGTTGAAGTATCCGGGAAGATTTAACCTGAGGATTCAGGTTGTATTTTGATTATCTTCTGCGCTGGCGTCTCTCAGTTATCTGTTTATGTTACTATCATTATATTTACTGTCGTTTTCACCATTGAGGTTACATTATGATTCTCTTTTGTATTAACATTACTTACTGAATTATGTGTTCACAATACATTTCATATTATATAACCATCGAAACTATGTACAGGAGAAGACACTGAGCCTGCAAATACAGACATAGAATACTCCACATCTAGGGATTCAGGTCACACTTTGATTCTCTTCTGCATTCACATTACTTCTGAAATATGTGTTCACAATACATTCTCTATTGGATTTTATTAATGCTGTTTTCACTGTTGACATACACACAGGAATAAGACACCGAGGACATTCCTTCTGAATATGAATCTTCTTTTGAGCTAGATGATAGTCACACACCTCCAGGGCATGATTATGTCTTACATCAGGGAACTACTGTGCTTGTGGCTCACTACGCTTCTCCAGGATGTTCGAGCTGAAACTCCTGTGCTCCTGTATGTTTTACTGTTTTTTTTGTCAAAGTTGTCAGTTATAACGTTTAAATGCTTAATTTTTTTATTTATGTCTGAACCTTTTAATCCATTGAATATTTGGTATAATCATGCTTCTATATTGATAGCGTGATTATAACAGGGTTCATTAGAGGCGTCAAATTTCCTGAGAGTGAAAAGCCCACATCAATATGAAGAAAAGGAAATGTGAATCACTGATAGTTATTGAGTTCAGTAAATGAAGACAGTTCTATTTTCAGATACTAAAATATATTATCTCCGCCCCGAAATACTTGTCTTAGATTTGTCTCCTTATCTAGACGGGGAACTTTGTGCATTTTAAAGTTAGTTATACACGAAATGCAGTTGTGGAAGTTCTATAAGATAGCAGTTTAAGTTATCGTGTACAAGTACACAATGTGCTCAGATTATCTAGTGATGTTGGCACTTTGTTAGAACTAGCATCACATTTCCCTGATAGCATATATTGTCTTTTGCTCCGATTTACAACCAAAACATTCACAAATAAGCTTGAATCCTTATCAGAAACATCACTGCAGAAATATTTTTATTTTCAGATTAGCTCCTGGTCCTTGAATCTGGCTACCTTGGCATTGTCTCTGTCGTGCTTGAACACAAGGTACAAAGGGCTATAGAACAGGACACAGATACCAAAAGGAAGGATCATCATGGTTAGTAGCCCTCTCGACAGCGCATACGCCCCTTGTGCTGATCCGTTTGCGATGTTTACAGTCTTGGCGTCGTAGCCATATATCTTCTCAGTGACCAAGCCAACAGCAGGAGCGGCCAGTGAGGCGAATGAACCCTCAAAAGCCCGGTCGAAGGCGTAGATCATGGTGCGGTGCTTGGGAGGGACTACCTCCGCGAACATGGGGTTGTTTGCGGAAGTAGCACACCAGCTGATGGTGATACCCATGAAGAAGAGTGTGACGGCGTAGGCAAACCAGTAGTCAGTTGACTGAGGAATGACTGTAAGAAGGATCCATGAGAAAGGAATGCCCATGAAGGCGCTAAACTGAGCGCACATGATGCGTGCAGAATCGGGATAGTGCCGTGACAGGCGGTCTGCTAGTACACCACCAAGGAGAGCTCCACTGGCGCACCCAATGGCGAATAGGCTGTTCAATGCTGCAGAACTCCTATTGTCAAAACCTAAGAGGAGTTCAAACATGGAGGGTCAATATTCAACTTTCTTTTAGAGAATTTAATTTAGGAGCTTATCAGCTTGTTTGCCTTACCAATGAGTTCAAACCACATGGTGAAGAAAACTATGGCGGTCCAGGGCAATGAGCCAATTATCCCCTGCAACACAATGATCTGAAATGTCTTCACTTTCATGACACTCTTCATTGCTACCCAAGAATCCATCCAGATAGAGGTCGGAGGAAGAACATCTTTGCTGGACAGATGTGACCTGGGAAAAGAGGAGGATACCAATATTTATGTTTATTCATCTCTTCGCTAGCTTTGGCTCAATTACTACACACTTTAGTTAGAACACGAAGAAATCTACTCCCTCTGTCCCATAATATTGTGGGACAGAGGGAGTATCCTGTAAATCAAAGCATCCCTAATGCAGTCACATTGCAAGTTAACAAGCTTCACTGACCAAGGAAATCTTTTGGTTTTTTATCTGCAGTTACAAACTGGAAGGGACAAAGTAATGAAACAAGAGATATGCATCTTTAGAATCAACCTCATCACATATTATTCACTGCAGAACAAATCTTACAACTCAAATTTATATTCCTGCAAGTAAATAGAAAATCATGATAGCATCTTATCTGGCAGAATCATAGCATCTATATGATCACCAAATCACTGTACACAACACACAAAGGTCTCTCTCTGTAAGGGTGTTCTTTAGACTCGTTTTAGCAGGACTCGGGTACTAGTTCTGATTAATGAAGCCTCGCAGCATGACAAGATAAAATAAATTAAACAAACACACAATTTAAAAATTAATAAGGGGAAATACCTCTCGTAGTCGTCGTCATCAAGAAGATGATTTCCAGGGATTCTTCTTGGATCAGTAGAATACAAGTAGACAAGAATTCCAATTATGAAGCTGACAAGCGCAACCATAATAAAAGCAAGACGCCACCCGGGCAATCCCCAGTAGTCCTTCCCAGCCATGAGTGTTGCCACAATACTACCACCTATACCTCCTACTGCACCGATGAGGCTTAACAAACCAAACCCAGCTCCGCGTGTACCATCTTTGTAGCTATCCGCTATGAACGACTGAAGTGCTGGTATTACAATGGCAAGTCCAAGGCCATTTATAGCTCTCCAGAATGCAACCTGCTGAAAATGCTGGCTAACACCAACAGCCCCTGTTGATAAGGCCCAGAAGACAGTTCCTATTGCAAGCACTGCTGGGCGATCATAGTGAAGAGCAAGGATGCCGGCCAAGGGCGATGCTATCGACTTAAGAAAGTTCATTACAAAATTAAGGTATCCCAGGTCAGTGGGACCAGCATTGAAGGCTGCACCGACTTCCTTGTAAACTGCTGGAAGAAGATTCTCATCAGCACGCTCCATAATAGAAGCCAGATTGATGAGGATGAGAGATACGGAGAAACCAAATATCTTCTTCACTCTGCCAATAAGGAAAGTGTGTAAATTGTTTATGCTGTAGAATGCAACTATGCAAGGAAAGTTCCCCACCACGGTCGAGCAAATTACGCGAAATATTCTATTACACTCATGCCGGTATTTGACGAAAGTATGCACTATTACACCTCTGTTGTTGAACACGATTGTAATTTTTTTAAATCCTCTTTTGGTAATCTTCCTTTCATTTCAACTAATATACTACTATTATCCTTTCCCATTGTGTAGTGCCTGGTTACAGCTCCAGATTTTGGGATCATGGAATGTGAGGAATAAAAGAAGTCTTCCGAGATAACTGCACAACTCAAATTTCCTTCGGTGTTTAATATTTGTGTGCCTCAAATTTCTCACAGATTTCATTTAGATCAACTGTACTGCATACCAAACCTCATGCAGTTTCGCATTTGAACTGAAGATAGAGGAGGAGTCGACGACAAGCTTCTATTCCTTCACAGAAAGGCAAAACATAGGCATAACATGACGGTTTGAGATCTCCAACACATATGGACCAGTCTGTCATGAAAACTGGTGGTTTGATCTGGCTCTAGATGAGTTTGAAAATAAATTGGTAGAGAAAACTAGTCCACATCATTAGTATGTTGTTCAATGTTCATTGTTCAATTCATTTTACATGATATAGCTCAAAATATTTAACAAATGATCAAGCAATCTGTTCTAACTCTTTCACCAAAATTAGCTGAAGTAGTTGTAACTAATGATGATTAACTAGGTCATACTAGGTGGGTCTTCAGTCCGTTAATTGGGTAATATTAGCGGTGAGTTGACTAATTAGCACAGTAATAAATTTAGAACCGATTATAAGTTTGTGTGGCATTTATTATCACTATTGTGGAAAATGAAGAAGAAGCCTCTAGTCGGCGCCTTGCCAAATCAAATCGTGATTTTCTAGCAAATGACTGATGTGCTGGCTAATCAACATGTTAGTTCAACAGTTTAATTTGTCATTCAATGATAATGGGGTTAATGGGAAAGAATCTCCCATGTGAGCTAAAATGCTAATCCCTTGACACTAACCAATTATGCAACCTGAAATGAACATGATGGTTGCAGACCTACATACAAGAAAAGATCGAACTATTATCACAACTTTCTTGAGGAATGCAACACCTTCATATGGATAGAGCCATGAGATTCTTGCAACTGACAAATCTTGGACAGGGGGGAAATGGAGCAGTGGAAATCAGAAGACTACTGTTCGCATCTTCTCCATTGATGAGAACAATGAGGGTATCCACGCAACACCCATTATAAGCCAAGGTGACGACGTCTTCCCTTCCGGTGACTTCTCCTTTGGCCCGCTAGTTCTGTGTGAGCAAGCTGGTAGTGTGGTGGACGACGAGTATGGCGGCAGGCATTGCGGGTGCATTCTCTCCAAGTGAAAACCCATGATCTGCCTTTGGGGCTTGATCAGGCAGCGTCGACGTACGTGCATCGTTACCTTGTTGAAGGTGTTTGTTCAAAGATCTGCTTCGGGGCAATAGCCCTTGGTCTCACATCTGGTTGGATGAGCCAACATCAGCGTACGAGCGGCGGTTCCTTCTTGAAAGCGTTTTCTTGGAATGTTGCGCACAGCTTTGGTGGTAGGTTTTGGGGATGCTGCGGGAGGCAGGTCTTTGTGGATGGCCTCGAGTTCTTTCCTTTTACAATTTTATTAAGTTGATTTGTTTGGCATCATCATTAATTAATTAATAATATACAGTTGTGTGAATCAATCGATGCAGAGGCCGATGGTTTATCATACTTTTCAGGGAAAAAACATGATGGCCTGCTGATGCTCTGGGCATATCATTAACTCAAGGTCAAGCTAAAGTGCGGAGCACATCATTAACACATTGTTTCTATCCAAAACTGCGCTAGTGGTAGAAGGGAAAAGATAGTGTGCTGCGGGAAATGTCAACGCCAAGTGCACTAGTGCTCCATGTTGATACCACCAGGTTCCACGACGCTAAGGGTGAGGACCCGACCTCGGAGATCCCCTTGTGCTGTGCTCAAGAAAAAAAGTGAAGGGGAACGGAGGCTGACTTGTGCACTGTTCTTGTCCGATTGTCTCCAAATTACAGTGATGATTTTGCAGCTACTTTTTGGCCAAAGATCGACATTGCAATACCCACATTACCAATCCATGAATCTGACATCGAAGCAACACGCCCACCTTTCAGTGGACCTGTCATTCTTATTCTTATTCTTTATTTATTCATAAGCCATACGAGTAGATTGTTGTCTTACTGAATAAATAAAGTGCCAAAAAGGACCCCAAGATTCCTCGTTCTAAGTACTAGCTCGTATATTCAAGGTGGCAAATAAATAAACAGTATAAAAGCTTTCTAAACCTGGTCCAGCCATCACCAGGAATTCCATGGCCGCGGCTCTAGTGAGAACTTCCAGCGAATTCACATGTAAATTTGCTTGCAGCGATTCCGTCACAAGAACCGGCGAAGAAAAGCCCGGAGGAAGAAGAAGAGCTGAGGAAATGGATAGGTCACCTCGTGCTGGAGGATGGGGTGAGAGGGGAGCTGGGGGAAGAGCGAGCTCTGTGCCTCATCATGGCCGTCGATTCGGGCGCCGCCGCCGGATCTCTGCCGCGGCGAGCAGCGCGGTCGCAGCGCCCTTCTCTTCTCCTGCGGCGTTCCTTCTTTCCCACTGCGCGCCCCGCTGCTTCCCGGTGGCCGGTGCTGGTCACTTGAACTGAATCGAGTGAGGCAGAAGCAGGATGGGTAAGCGGGGGTGAGGATGGATGGATGAGTGACGCAACGCCGCACGCACACGGGAGGAGCGAGAGACCACAAGCGGCAAGGTGGTGAACAGATTTTGTCGTCCTTTCTTGCGCTACTTTGTTTTTACGGTTACTACTTGAATGCGCTGCTTAGTGCTCTCTTCCGTCCCGAACTAAATGTCACGGATTTAGTATAAATTAGTATACAACCGTATTTATTTTGAAAAGAAGGAAGTACTATGAACCAATAAAACTTATACAAAGACATTGATAAAAAGATATCATTGTAATTCGCGAGCATGTACTTATGAATATATCAAAACACCCCCGCAAAAAAAAAGAATATATCAAAACAAATATCGCATAAACTTACAACCATGAGCAATTTATCTCATGCCAGTCAAGCCGCACACACAAACATAATGCACACATAAATTCACGTAAAAATTGCACGTGTGTCAAAAAAATCATCATATAGTATTTTATAAAATTATGATTCCTCTTCAACTTGAAATATGCTTTAAATCATATATGAAAGCAAAAAAGGAAAGCTAATTATCACTTATTAAGCTATACATTGCTTGGCGACATGCTTGACTATTACACATTTGATTTCACTAAACAAATTGCAAATACAAGCATGCTACAAAAGAATAATAACAATGAACTTCTCTTTTCGGGGCACATCAAGCCACTTCTTTTCCTTTTCTACAACTTGGAGGATGTGATGACGCCACTGTCACATTCATATTCTGCCCACAAACCAGTCTCTCCCACTATCGCCCCTTGCCTTCTCTCATTGCCTTCCTTTTTGTCCTCATGTTGACCCTGCTATCACCCTTCTTACCTCCTGTCACCACCTCCCTTGTCCTCATGCTGACCTCTCTCCGACAACATCTCCGCCCACCATTGCCCTTATCACCATCTAGCCACCAGCGCCTCCTCGTACGGAAGATGTACATGAAGAGAACACCGGGTGGATATATCTTAAACAGTAATGGCAGGCGTGCATGGACCAGGAGGTGGCGGAAGCGCAATGGAGCCAATGCTGGCTTGCATCATTGGCTCAAGTGTGAACACATGTTATCAATATTTTGACAGTATCAAGAAAACTCTTGAGTACAAATCCGATTCTACAAAATATGTTCAGGCAGGATATATGCATATAGGGTTGAAGATGCATGCAATCTGGAAGCAAATGACTTAGGTCGAACACCTAACAATTTACTCCATACAACGACGACCAGGAATATCTGACACTCCCACTGGTAGCATTATTCTGATCCTGCTAAATTCATGTTAATGTTTTGTTCTTACTTGGCATAGAATAATCATGGCATTAAGTTGAATATGTTAATTAGACTATTTAGTGTTAGCACCATCTATGCGACACAATGTATGATAAGTAAAATTTTGAAAGCCAACACATGAATTCAAAGACACAACTCTGAAATGACCGAAACAGAGTTCATTCCATATTGTGACTACAGTTACATGTTGAGCTTTGAGTGTAAACATATTTTACGAGTTGAGACAAATCCAAGACAAGAGACGCCAAAATCTTAAATTAGTGAATAAATCGTCTAATGCACAACATGAATTTGTAGTCAAGTGACTACGTACTCCTATATGTTATCAAGATTTTAGACAATGTTCTTCGTGAACATAAAATGAGACTTTGTAAAAGAAAAATAACCCTGTAAATTCAAGAATGTTAGATTATGCTCTTTCTATACCACTATACTTAATAGGGGACTCGGTAGAATAATCAATAACCCTGTAAAATCAAGAATCTACGCGGTTGAAGATATTAGATAAATAGCCCCCAATGGGCAACTTCCAAACACAACCATTGCTAAATTAATCTTTGCAAGAAAGGAACCGCATATACGAACTACATCCTTTATCCAATTGTATCTCTTGTGTGATTTATAGATGACCTTGAGAACAACAAATGATATGTTATGCATGCAAGGAAGTGATAGATGGTAAACTCATTACAATGTATAATAAATTCTCAGTACCAAGCACCGGCTAGCTAGATAACAATGTTAATGGCAGTTTCTCTTGTCCAAATAGCTCACAAAGCTATTAGGATTTTTAATTATAACTAATGAACCATAGTAAATGACCATTTGGGCTATCTAAAATCATGGAAGATTTTTAAAAGTGTAATTTCCAATGATATAGCTACTAATGTGAAAGTATCAAGCATGGTTTGAGAAAAAAAAATCCACATGACCATTTCTACAAATTGCAACATTTTTAGAATTGAATGCAAGACCTTTTAGTTAGGAAGGAACCACAACATAAACCAAGTGATATACTTGTGTCATAGATAGATCTATAATACCAAAAAGTTAACAAGTTAGACTAGTAGACTATAGTCTATAGCGAAAACCAGAAAGAATAAATACATCCCCCATTTTAGCCCAAGATGCGGGGAAGAAATGGGGGTGTCCATTGTGTCTATCTGTCCGTGCCATGCAGGATAGAGATCGCGCCTACCTACATCGGGGCCACTCGTAAGTGACCTTTCACATTCCCCTCCCACCTCTCGCTGCCCGAGCGTAATCTAACGCACCACGCTTTCCTACATAGTAGGATCTCATTGACACCTCCGTCCTGAGCTCTATGTGTTCCTCACCACATCGGCAAACTCGCTATTTGCTCCTAATCTCAACTCCACTAACTCGAGCTCACCATCCACCCCACCACCCGCATTGCACACTAAGTAGAGAAAATTGACCGAACTGACTTGAGAGGTAAACATCTCCTGACAAGGCGCAATTTATCATATTTGGCATGTATTTGATGGCATCATTTTGTATCACTTTTTACTTTCTATTTTTGCATCTTGGTCATAAGGATTTTTGTATTTTATCACGTTCATGTGCCCTTTTTGCCTGGTTTCGCCAGGTTCCAAAGAGGCATGATATTTTGAGCATTGATAAGAAAAAACCTATTTTGGGTGTAAAATATGCTAATGGGACGTCTAAAAGCCTTCTATACGAAGATTATGAGCATGTGGGAAGAAACCAGGCCGCACCTGGCATTCCATAAGACTGTGTATAATACATCGACACCCGCTTGTACCAATAGTCGTACCGCATGACGCCCCCTCCCCATGGTCGACTACTTCAACCCGGTGTGATCGGGTCTCTGGCAGGACGAACATAGAGACTCCAAACCATGAAATGAAAGCAGAAAACCTGACCTTTGGAAGGGATTCGGAAGGGGAATCAGTAGAAAGGCACCACCATGCCATAGCTTCAATAACAGAGACTACGACATCAACCATCATCATCATTCACATCCTTGACATCGGCTTCTCCCTTCATCTCGTTGTAATCCAAAACCCTAGTGTGGATTTGTAGGAATTTCACTCCCATGAACACCTATATGATGCTCTATGCGAGGAATATGAAATTGTAGCGAGAACTTTGATTATTTTAGTTTCATTTTCTTCTATTGAGTCGACAGGGTACATCATACTATTAAGGGTGCTCTAAGTGAAATCTGAGATTGAAGACTTCGTGTGTAGGCTCAATCCAACTTATTTCTCTGAGTGAAGACATGGAAATGTCCTTCGAAGCAGTTCATTTAGCTTTGGTCTCGAAGAAGAAGTTCTTCAGGGCACCTTAGTGAAAAGTTCTTGCTGAGAAGTTGGATGAATTGTTATGCAAGTAAGTCCAGTGGTTGTGTTTGAAATCCGACCATTTCACCATGTGTCGTGTGTATGTTGGGTGACCCCTGCCTTCAACGGCCATTTCAGCCCTCGGGATTACTCCCGGCTATAAATAGCAATGACACTCCAACCATTTGCAGTTAGTTGGTCCGAGTAAATTCACAAGTGTTTTATCACCAATCCATCCTACCGAATAGATTGTGAGAACCCTAAGTGCGGAGAACACCCAGAGCCTAAAAACTGCTAAGTGACCAAGTATCATTGAAGAACTTCATCTAAGCCAAACTTAACATGCTACTCTTGAGGACTACACATCCTCTAGATGGCTAGTCTCTGTTCAAGAGCATGCAAGAGTAGTCACGGACTGCTGAAGAACAAGTCTGTGAAGGTCCGAAGATCATGTTGAACATCTACCACGAGTAATTGGGCATGTTAGAAGTGAACTTAGCTCAAGGAGAATAGGGTGAGGAATCTTGTGTCTTGTGAGTTTAGGCTCAATCCCTCCAACCAGACGTAGAGTTATGCGAGCAACTCGAACTGGGTAAACAAATTGCATTGTCTTTGTCGAGCTTGTCGGTTCTATCTCTTAGAACTACTTTACTTATTTTATGATGTGTGTGTTTTATAGATCTTCCCATGTCTACCTTCTCTGTGATCGATTTGGAGCCTTTCTTGTGAACTAATCAATTCTGATGAATGTTATTATGTTTAGTTTTATTCTGATTCAACAAGTCTCAATCTCCAAATGAGTATGAATATAGTTATACCCCATGATCTTACAACTTGGAATTTCTCTTACAACGGTGATGCCGAGATGAAATGAATATGAAGGCGGAAGAACAAAACAAGAAAGATCTCTGGTGGTTCTTCTTCTCTTGATCTCTTCTCTCCCTGTTTTGAATGGAGTGGCGGCGGCTATGTAACGCCCACGATGCGGCTATATCTCCCACGTTTCGAGGCACGACTTAGAGGCATAACCGCATGGTGGTTTTGTCGCAAGAGGGGTAATTTTCACACAATCCCATGTACTGAATAAGAAAGGGATAAAGAGTTGGCTTACAATCGCCACTTCACATAAATAAAAAGTTAAACATACATCATCCATAGTACAATCAAGGTCCGACTACGGAACCAAAATAAAGGAAGACAACCCCAAATGCTAGATCCCCGATCGTCCCAACTGGGCTCCACTACTGATCATCAGGAAACGAAACATAGCAACGACCAAGGTCCTCGTCGAACTCCCACTTGAGTTCGGTAGCATCACCTGCACTGGTATCATCGGCACCTGCAACTGTTTGGAAGTATCCATGAGTCACGAGGACTCAGCAATCTCACACCCGCGAGATCAAGACTATTTAAGCTTATGGGTAGGATGTGGTAATGAGGTGGAGTTGCAGCAAGCGCTAAGCAAAAATATGGTGGCTAACATATGCAAATAAGAGTAAGATGAGAAGCTACGCAACGGTCGTGAAGCTAGAAGTGATCAAGAAGTGATCCTGAAACTACTTACGTTCAAACATAACACAAACCGTGTTCACTTCCCGAACTCCGCCGAAAAGAGACCATCACGGCTACACACGCGGTTGATGCATTTTAATTAAGTCAAGTGTCAAGTTCTCTACAATCGGATATTAACAAATTCCCATCTACCACATAACCGCAGGCACGGCTCTCGAAAGTTTAAACCCTGCAGGGGTGTCCCAAATTAACCCATCACAAGCTCATGATCCCGTGGAGACAATCCTCCATCGCGGGACACCCGATCAGACTCGGAATCCCGGTGCACAAGACATTTCGACAATGGTAAAATTAAACCAGCAAGACCACCCGACTGTGCCGACAAATCCCGATAGGAGCTGCACACATCTCGTTCCCAGGGCACACCAGATGGGACAAGCTACGAGTAAAACCAGCCCTCAAGTTTCCTCGAGGTGGCCCTGTAGGTTGCCCGTTTCGGACCAACACTCAGAGGAGCACTGGCCCGGGGGGTTAAAATAAAGATGACCCTCGGGGTCGCGACCCCAAGGGAAAGTTATAGGTTGTTAGGCAAATGTAAAACCAAGGTTGGGCCTTGCTGAAGGAGTTTTATTCAAAGTGAACTGTCAAGAGGGTCCCATACCCCTCATCGTGTTAGGGACGCAAAATCAAGGAATATAACACCAGTATGACAGAAACTAGGGTGACAAGAGTGGAACAAAACGCCAGGCATAAGGCCCAGCCTTCCACCCTTTACCAAGTGTATAGATGCATTAATCAAATAAGAGGTAAAATGATATTCCAACATATCCATGTTCCAACATGGAACAATCTTCAACCTCACCTGCAACTAACAATGCTATAAGAGGGGTTGAGCAAAAGCGGTAACATAGCCAAACAACAGTTTGCTAGGAATGTGGGTTAGAGGCTTGACATGACAATATGGGAGGCATGATAAACAAGTGGTAGGTAGCGTGACATAGCAATAAAGCGAACAACTAGCAAGCAAAGATAGAAGTGATATCGAGGGTATGGTCATCTTGCCTGAAATCCCGCTAGGAAGAAGAACGAGTCCATGAAGAAGACAAACGGGTTGCATATTGACGAAACACCACATGACTTATTTAGTTCTTCTCTCGGTTATGTACTCAATAATATTAAATGTTATTAAACATGGCAATAGGTGAAGCATAATAAAACTACCTAACCAGGCAAGTTTAAATGAGGCCAGAAACAACAAACAACAATTCCGGAAAATCCTCATATGCAATTTATGGATTTGGTACTGTTCTGCCCTAAACCATATTTTAGAGTTGTTAAACATGCAAGATGAGTGCACCATGTTAAACTAGGCATTTTTCTGCCCCATTTACATATAAAGTTTATTAAATTTGGAGCTACAGTTATGTAGTTATGAAATAAACCATTTTAACATGTCATATGAGCAAATTTAAACAAACAACATTTCAAACATTTTCAACATGCATGAAAGTAGCATATTATGAAACTAGACAAAATTTTAAGCAAGGTACATGTTTACATCATTTTAATCCGATGCACTATTTGTGAGTTATTAAATGCATGAAGTTTGGGGGCTATTATGCAAATCTAGTTTTCCTGTGGATAATTGAGAAATCCACCAGGCGGGAAAAAACACCACGCGGGCCAAAAGGCTGTGGATCTGGGCGGGGCGCAGCTCACCTTGTGGGCCTTAGCCCAGGTCGGTGATGAGGTGAGGCCGGCAGCGGGTTGCGCTAGGGGAAGCTAGGCCGGCTCGGCCTGGCGCAAGATGTGGCCCGACCGTGGTCAACACGAGGCGAGGCGAATGAGCTGTCGCTCGTTACTTAAGGACATAGGCAGCAACAGGTTCAGGTGACGGACGGTGGGAACGCTGCCGACAATGTGGGACTTGGCGCGACGCTGGAGACGAGGCATGCTGTGGACGCGGAGGATCCGGGAAGTCCGAGGGTCGGGGAGGCGGTTCCCGGCGACGAGGAACTCCAGCGGTGGCGCTGCTCAATCAAATGAAGCAGGCAGCAGCGGGATCGAGGGGGCAAAGCAGAGGAAGGGGTCAAGCTCGTTCTAGCCAGAGCCGAGGTGATTGGCGACGACGATGAACTCATTCGAAGCTCCACTCCGGCGCGTGGCACGTGCATGGCTGGCGTCGACGGCAGCGGTGGTGGCTTGAAGCCTGCATCCATGGTGGGGGTCCTGTGACAGCCGAACAGAGAGAGCTTGAGGGACCAGAAAAGGGGATGAAGGAAGGAAGGAGGAGGGACGCGACAGAGGGGCCTGCTGAAGGTGGTCGCCGGCGGTGTGGTTCGCTGGGGCGGCAGGTCGCGAGGAGGAGGAGCGCTCGGGCGCTATTGCTCCTCTCCTCGTGGAGCTCCTAGACGAGGGGGGCTGCGGGAGCACGGGCGCGGGGCCGTGCTGGTGGGTGCTGGCAGTGGAGAGGCTCGACGGAGCAGGCCAGGGCGTGGGCTCCGGGTGGCGCGGTCGCTGGCGACGGTGAACCGAGTGGAGTGCTGGTGGAGATGGTGTGGTGATCTTGGAGGAGCTCGAGGTGGGAGGTGCTTAGTGGCCGGGGACGATGATTGGCCGGGTCTGCAAATCGAGGAGGTGGGGATCGACTGGATGGATCGGGAGGAGATCCCGATGAGGAAGAGACAGGAGGAGTGTGGCGGTGGCGGGTGAGGGGACAAATCTCCTAGAAATTGGGTTGGGGCCGATTTGGTTAGGGGGTCATCTGCTATAAATATAGCCTATGGACTAGAGGGGGTTTGGAGCAAATTTGATCATCGGATCGCGATCGAACAATGAAGAATAAAAGGTTAGTGAGTCCAATGGAGAAACGAAAGTATTTATGGAGATGATTCAAACACGTCGGTCATGACTGTCCGGGTCGGGTTGGGGGGAGTTTTCGACGCGCACGCAAGGGGTCCATGGGCTAACGAGAGAGGTTAGGTGGTTAGCCAAGAGGGAATCCAAAAAAACGTTGGTCTTGGAACGGTCAACGAAGGCAGGGGGACGCGGCAACTACGAACGGGTGCAAGTTTTGAAAACCATGATGACAACAGAGTGCCGATGCAATGCGAATGATGCGATGATGAAATGCAACAAACAAATAAAACACAAGGCTGACACACAACACATGGAAGGCATCTGGAGCGTCGGTCTCGGGGTGTCACAACACTCCTCCACTTACAAGAGATCTCATCCCGAGATCTAAGGATGACACCGGAGAGAAGCAGAAGAGGAAGAGGTAAAAACAAAGTTGCTTCTTGACAAAAGAGTGAAACCAAAGAACCTTAGAGGTTGAACAACTTGAAAGAAAGAATACAACGAAGATGAACAAAGTTGAAAACACTCCGTTAGAAAAGGGGAACAAGGAACATTACAGGAACCTTGTAGGTTGAAAGACATAAGAAAAGGGTTACAATGGACAAGAAGTACATGCAAGCACTCCGGTTGAAAATGAAAGGCATAGAATATAAACTTGGCAAAAAGAAGGCACTTGGATGAGACTCCGGTTAGAAGAGGAATGATAGACACAACACTCCGATTAAAATAAGATAGAGAAGGAATAAGAATGATATAGTTTAGACATCACTCCGACTGTAAATGGAAGGAATTGAACATGAACTTGACAAGATGAGAAGATACTTGATGAAATCAACAACACACTACCTCCGGAACTATTGAAAGAATGGTACAAGGGGTAAGAAAGGTTTCATACAGCACTCCGGTTGAATGGATAAGCACGAAAAGAACATGGTCCTCACAATCCGAGATGATGAGTGAAGAGAGCAACATCACAATGCCCTCGGAAGAAAGAATAGAAGATATATCATTGGAATAACAAAATGGAGAAGAAAATGACAACTTCTGCCACAAATGAGCTTGGAAAGCACCCTTCAAAGAAGGTTAAAACGGAGTTGTTGAAAAACCAACAATGAAACGAAAAAGCTTGTAGTGGGCTTATGGAAAACATCTCAAAACCGAGGTGAAATTCTGCCACCGAAAGCAATGATTGACCGGGAACAAAGAAGAGATGAAAAACTTCTTCACCGAGATAGGAAGGAGAAGATTGGATCATTGATAAGCACCACAATAGCAACATTCCCAATGGAAGGCTTTAGGTGAAATCTATACCAAGATACTCCAATGAAGTAATTAATAGATTTAATTATCTCATTCCTGACAACTTGTGAATCATGAAACATGAAGGAAATTGTCAAGAGTGACATAAAACCACCTCAAAAGATAATGTAGAAAGAATTGCACTTCTGGTGCAAGTTGAAGAATGCTTAAACTCCTCAAGACAAAACATGTGTTGAGCACCATGTTAAATTTTGAGTATAGCTTGGCGGATCATAACTCTGAGAGAAATCTTGAAGAACAATTGAAGAATGGAATGAATCCTTGACGAACCACCATGTAGAACCTCCATGAAGAACTCCGGTAATAAAAGGATGATAAAAAGAGAGAGAAGTTGAAAACACAAGGTGAAGCCTTGCGATGATTTAGATGGAGCTTCGCGATGATATAACCGAGAAAACTTGGAACTCCGAAAAGAAACATGAACAACTTAGCACCAACAAATTGATATCATGAATGAACTCCGGAAGAAAAGAATTGAATCACCTCAAAGAAAACAAGAATAAGATGTACTGTATGTTTATCCTTCATCAACTTAACTTGATGACAAGCAACGGATTTGGCATACTACTTATTCTTCTTGAAAAGATTGAAAAGATATAGCCAAACCTGAGAAAAGTCTTCAACGATCCGCCGGTAGGATTGGAAAGAACGAATGAATTAATGTGAGAACATAGGAAGAGTAATCTTGAACAAACCGCCGTAAGAAATGAAAAAGGATGAAGCAAAGGCAGAATTCATCGGGAAGAATTGGAAAATGAATGAAGATACTTGAAGGAATTTAGATACATGAGAACGAATAGATCATGAACTGACTAGAGAATACTTGAGTGATGCACCGGTAAGATTTGGAGAACGAGAGCTAAAAGCTGGAATGAATAGTTCTGAGATGATGGCTCCGAAGAATCAAACTGAAAAGACTCCTGAATTTCTTCGGATGGGTGAAAAGAACTGTCACAATCAAAAAACAATTATGAGAGGATGGCATCAAGCTTGAACTTCATATCTTTGGAAGAACGGATAAGGATTTAAGAGGAACTCTTCTTCGGTCTTCAAAATCCAAGAATGACGACGAGAAACACCATCAAGAATTGTTGAGGCACTCTGGAATGAATACTAGAAAGGTTGAACCAACGACAGAAAGAATTTGAAAGATCTTAGAGAAAGACATATGACTGATGACAATTCAACAATTAATTCTTACGTCACACTTTGAAAATAATTTGAGAATAGCTCCAGGAAAATTAGAAGAGTCAGGTAAGATCCTGGAAAAGACCTATGGATTAGGGCCCACTCAAAGATACACTGTTGAAAGATTGCTTGAAAAGAGAGATTGCACCGTTTGAATTAAATGGCTTGAATGAGATAACAACCTCAAGATAGCTTGAACGGATTAGGAATGAAAACACGAATCTCCTGAGATGTCTTCAGTACTCCAGAACAAATGAATGGCGAGAAGTGGATGATTAAGAGGTGCACCGGCATGAGAAAACATTTGAAACGAGGAAAGGATATGATCGAATTGAATTCATCGGAGAAGAAAAGAGAACGAAGAATAATAAACTTGAAGCTCCGTTAGTATCTTACTGAGAACCATCGGATAAGAACATTGACGGAAAAGAATGGAGAGACTTCACATCCATAAGATGGATACTTGATAAGAAATCTAAGTCCTTGAAGAAAAAAGGTGAGAGGGCGGGAAAAACAAAGACAACTTGGGATGGATTGAAACAAACACCGTTGAGGAAAACTTAGAATTGATCTCGCGAATGTTGAAATGATCGGATCCACTTGAAGAGAAGCACGCCAGTTGGAAAAGAATTAACATGACAACCTCGATTATCTAGAAGGATTAGTATTCACATAGAAATATGAGAACACTGCTTAGGGAAGGAATGGAATCAACACTTGACATTGATGCAACTCGAATACCACAAACCAAAACAAAAACAAAGGATTTGGCTTGCAGAATAAGCCAGAACAAATGTATGATAGACCCCAAATCATATCATGTGTCTGTTGGAAAGATATTCTAGGAGCTACTTGAATTCCCACCTATAAACTCCCGAAACTTTTTGGTTATGCAATCTGGTGTAGGGGATACAGGGAGGCACAATATATATCACACAACTAACAATCCCTACGCTCCAACTGTATCCATCCGTCAACACATAATCAAGAAAACTCCGGAAATCGTGTACCTCAACCTTCGAAAAGCATTCGTTATACAAGCTATGGCAATACTCCCGAACTCCTGCCCCAGTACTGGGTGGCGTCGAGGTTATCTCACCAACAACTGCATAAAAGAGATTTTCGATGTCGGCGAAACTCAGGTATTCCAGAACTGCAATGATAAAATTGTGATGACAACACCTTGGAGCTCAACTCCCCGGGACACTGCCACAACCCCTAAATGTCAGGAGGCACCAAGAACAATGTTCTCGTCACAAGAATATCGAAACGATTCCAAGATACCCGCGTGATCCTAAAAAAATAGTGAAATTTGAGGAGAGGAAAGTCAAAACTTCTACGTCAGGAGGCCTCACCAGAGCGACGAAGGGACTGAGGAGTAAAAAGAATCCTACTCAACAACCTCAACGATTCGATCAAGCAGGGGGATCCTAAGTCAGGGATGGATCTGATTACCAACTTGTAACACCCACGATGCGGCTATATCTCCCACGTGTCGAGACACGACTTAGAGGCATAACCGCATGGTGGTTTTGTCATAAGAGGGGTAATCTTCACACAATCCCATGTACTGAATAAGAAAGGGATAAAGAGTTGGCTTACAATCACCACTTCACACGAATAACAAGTTAAACATAAATCATCCAGAGTACAATCAAGGTCCGACTACGGAACCAAAATAAAGGAAGACAACCCCAAATGCTAGATCCCCGATCGTCCCAACTGGGCTCCACTACTGATCATCAGGAAACGAAACATAGCAATGACCAAGGTCCTCGTCGAACTCCCACTTGAGTTCGGTAGCATCACCTGCACTGGTATCATCGGCACCTGCAACTGTTTGGAAGTATCCGTGAGTCACGAGGACTCAGCAATCTCACACCTACGAGATCAAGACTATTTAAGCTTATGGGTAGGATGTGGTAATGAGGTGGAGTTGCAGCAAGCGCTAAGCAAAAATATGGTGGCTAACTGATGACCCACAAGTATAGGGAATCTATCATAGTCCTTTCGATAAGTAAGAGTGTCGAACCCAACGAGGAGCAAAAGGAAATGATAAGCGGTTTCCAGCAAGGTATTCTCTGCAAGTACTGAAATAAGTGGTAACAGATAGTTTTGTGATAAGATAATTTGTAATGAGCAACAAGTGACAAAAGTAAATAAGGTGCAGCAAGGTGGCCCAATCCTTTTTGTAGCAAAGGACAAGCCTGGACAAACTCTTATATGATGTAAAGCGCTCCCGAGGACACATGGGAATATCATCAAGCTAGTTTTCATCACGTTCATATGATTCGCGTTCGGTACTTTGATAATTTGGTATGTGGGTGGACCGGTGCTTGGGTGCTGCCCTTACTTGGACAAGCATCCCACTTATGATTAACCTCTATTGCAAGCATCCGCAAATACAATAAAAGTATTAAGGTAAACCTAACCATAGCATGAAACATATGGATCCAAATCAGCCCCTTACGAAGCAACACATAAACTAGGGTTTAAGCTTCTATCACTCTAGCAACCCATCATCTACTTATTACTTCCCAATGCCTTCCTCTAGGCCCAAACAATGGTGAAGTGTCATGTAGTCGACGTTCACATAACACCACTAGAGGAGAGACAACATACATCTAATCAAAATATCAAACGAATACCAAATTCACATGACTACTAATAGCAAGATTTCTCCCATGTCCTCAGGAACAAAAGTAACAACTCACAAAGCATAAACATGTTCATAATCAGAGGGGTATTAATGTGCATATAGGATCTGAACATATGATCTTCCACCAATTAAACCAACTAGCATCAAATACAAGGAGTAATTAACACTATTAGCAACCTACTAGCACCAATCCCGGACTTGAAGACAAGAATTGGATACAAGAGATGAACTAGGGTTTTGAGATGAGATGGTGCTGATGAAGATGTTGATGGAGATTTGCCTCTCCCGATGAGAGGAGCGTTGGTGATGACGATGGCTATGATTTTCCCTTCCGGGAGGGAAGTTTCCCCGACAGAACAGCCCCGCCAGAACCCTAGATTGGTTCCGCCAAGGTTCCGCCTCGTGGCGGCGGAGTTTCGTCCGAGAAGATGGCTTATGATTTTTTCCATCGAAAGAGTCCATATAGAAGAAGATGGTCACCAGAGGGCCACCATGGGGCCCACAAGGTAGGGGGGCGCGCCCAGGGGGGTAGGGTGCGCTCCCACCCTCGTGGGCAGGGTGTGGCCCCCCTGGTGAAGTTCTTGTGCTCAATGTTTTTTATATATTGGGAAAACATCATCTATGAAGTTTCAGGACTTTTGGAGCTGTGCAGAATAGGTCTCTAATATTTGCTCCTTTTCCAGCCAGAATCCCAGCTGCCGGCATTCTCCCTCTTTATGTAAACCATGTAAGATAAGAGAGAATAGGCATAAGTAGTGTGACATAATGGGTAATAACAGCCCATAATGCAATAAATATTGATATAAAAGCATGATGCAAAATGGACGTATCAACTCCCCCAAGCTCAGACCTCGCTTGTCCTCAAGCGAAAAGCCGAAATCGAAAAATATGTCCACATGTTTAGAGATAGAGGTGTCGATAAAAATAAAATACGGACATGAGGGCATCATGATCATTTTTAGGACAACAACTTATATAATTCTTGTCATATGATATCTTATGCTAGAGTAATAATTCAATCACAATATCAAGTATGAATCATAAACTTCATTGAAAACTAACAAACTATAATCTCAGTCATTGAAGCAATTGCAATTTATCATAACATAGGAAAGAGTCAATGTATAAGAGCTTTTCAGCAAGTCCACATACTCAACTATCATATAGTCTTTCACAATTGCTGACACTCACGCAATACTTATGGGTATGGAGTTTTAATCGGACACAGAGAAAGATAGGGGCTTATAGTTTTGCCTCCCAACGTTTTACCTCAAGGGTAATGTCAACAGTAATAGTTCATGAAAACTCACATCCAATTAGCCATATATACCAAGATCTTTCCAACATATTGTGCTTGCCAAAGGATAAAATGTAAAAAGGAAGGGTGAAAATCACCATGACTCTTATGCAATGTAGGAGATAAAAGTAAAAGATAGGCCCTTCGCAGAGGGAAGCAGAGGTTGTCATGCGCTTTTATGGTTGGATGCACAAAATCCTAATGCGAAAGAACGTCACTTTATATTGCCACTTGTGATATGGACCTTTATTATGCAGTCTGTCGCTTTTATTACTTCCATATCATACGATCGTATAAAGCTTATTTCTTCCACACCAATCAATCATACATATTTAGAGAGCAATTTTTATTGCTTGCATCGATGACAACTTACTTTATGGATCTTACTCAATCCATAGGTAGGTATGGTGGACTGTCATGGCAAAACTGGTTTAAGGTTATTTGGAAGCACAAGTAGTATTTCTACTTGGTGCAATGAATTTGGCTAGCATGAGGGAGAAAGGCAAGCTCAACATGTTGGAGGATCCAAGACAATATAATTTGTCTCAGATGTAAGAAAACATAACCCATTATGTTGTGTTCCTTGTCCAATGTCAACTCTTTAGCATGTCATATTTTAATGAGTGCTCACAATCATAAAAGATGTCCAAGATAGTATATTTATATGTGAAGACCTCTCTTTCTTTATTACTTCCTATTAATTGCAACGATGACCAAAACTATGTTTGTCAACCCTCAATAACTTTTATTCATCATACTCTTTCTATGTGAGCTCATTACTCTCCATAAGAGTCACATGATCTCTTTATTTCTTTTTATTTCTTTCTCTTTTCTTTTATTCACTTAGGATCATGGCAAAATAATCAAGCCCTTGACTCAACACTAATATTTACTATATAGCTCACGGACTCGATTACATAGAAGGGTAATAAAGCAAAACTCACAACTAGATCATACTAAGAACTTTTATCCTACTAGATCAAGATATTACCAAAAGGATCGAACTAAGAAAAACGGTAAAGATAAAAGTGATGGTGATACGATACCGGGGCACTCCCCCAAGCTTGGTAGTTGCCAAGTGGAGTGCCCATACCCAGGTGATTATGTCTCCTTTGTTGGTGAAGAAGGGGGAGTTGTTGATGTGATGTTCTTGGTGATGATGCCCCTCAAGATACAATTCTCCTCCTCAAGCTTGTTGACTTGCTGCTTGAGGTCCATTATTTCCTTTCGGAGTTTTCCTGTAACAGCCAAAGCTCCCTGCACCCAAGGGTGCTGCATAGCTGCGGGAGAACCAGTGACACTCTTTTTCATATTCTCATAAGAAAGAAATCTAACATTGGAAGGGATAACCGAGTTTGGAATAGCTGAGCTCTGCAGTTCTCCCATTGTGAATCCAGCTTGGAGGCGGGAAGTGACTTCTTGATCCTCTTCCATGGCATCTATCCTCTTCAAATCAGCCTCCATCTCTTCCTCCGTTGCTGGCCCAAAGGGGTCAACATGATCATTGATACGTCTCCAACGTATCTATAATTTTTGATTGCTCCATGCTATATTACCTACTGTTTTGGATTATATTGGGCTTTATTTTCCACTTTTATATTATTTTTGGGACTAACCTATTAACCGGAGGCCCAGCCCAGAATTGCTGTTTTTGCCTATTTCAGTGTTTCGGAGAAACAGAATATCAAACAGAGTCCAAACGGAATGAAACCTTCGGGAATGCGATTTTCTCATCAGATAAGACCCAGGAGACTTGGACCCTCCGTCAAGAAAGCCACGCGGCGGTCACGAGGGTGGAGGGCGCGCCCCCCTAGGGCGCTCCCCCTACCTCGTGGGCCCCTCGAAGCTCCACCGACGTACTCCTTCCTCCTATATATACCTACGTACCCCTAAATGATCAGATACGGAGCCAAAAACCTAATTCCACCGCCGCAACTTTCTGTATCCACGAGATCCCATCTTGGGGCCTGTTCCGGAGCTCCGCCGGAGGGGGCATCGATCATGGAGGGCTTCTACATCATCATCCAAGCCCCTCCGATGAAGTGTGAGTAGTTTACTTCAGACCTACGGGTCCATAGTTAGTAGCTATATGGCTTCTTCTCTCTTTTTGGATCTCAATACAATGTTCTCCCCATCTCTCGTGGAGATCTATTCGATGTAATCTTCTTTTTGCGGTGTGTTTGTTGAGACCGATGAATTGTGAGTTTATGATCCAGTCTATCTATGAATAATATTTGAATCTTCTCTGAATTCTTTTATGTATGATTGGTTATCTTTGCAAGTCTCTTCGAATTATTAGTTTGGTTTGGCCTACTAGATTGGTTTTTCTTGCCATGGGAGAAGTGCTTAGCTTTGGGTTCGATCTTGCGGTGTCCTTTCCCAGTGACAGAAGGGGCAGCAAGGCACGTATTGTATTGTTGCCATCAAGGATAACAAGATGGGGTTTTTATCATATTGCATGAAACTATCCCTCTACATCATGTCATCTTGCTTAAGGCGTTACTCTGTTTTTAACTTAATACTCTAGATGCATGCTGGATAGCGGTCGATGAGTGGAGTAATAGTAGTAGATGCAGGCAGGAGTCGGTCTGACGTGATGCCTATATACATGATCATACCTAGATATTCTCATAACTATGCTCAATTCTGTCAATTGCTCAACAGTAATTTGTTCACCCACCGTAGAATACTTATGCTCTTGAGAGAAGCCACTAGTGAAACCTATGGCCCCCGGGTCTCTTTCTCATCATATCAATCTCCATCACTTTATTATTGCTTTGCTTTTTACTTTGCCTTTTACTTTTCACTTTGCATCTCTATACCAAAAATACCAAAAATATTATTTATCATCTCTATCAGATCTCCCTTTCGTAAGTGACCGTGAAGGGATTGACAACCCCTAAGCGCGTTGGTTGCGTTGAGCTATTGTTTTTGTGTAGGTACGAGGGACTCGCGTGTAGCCTCCTACTGGATTGATACCTTGGTTCTCAAAAACTGAGGGAAATACTTACGCTACTTTGCTGCATCATCCTCTCCTCTTCGGGGAAATCCAACGCAGTGCTCAAGAGGTAGCAATCATCTGTCATTGATCTCGGTGCCGGATGAGACACCCGGCTCTCCCCGACTGACTCTTGCGAAGACATCCTGCTCTAATCTGCAGCAGCAACAGCTCGAAACACAAGCAGGAGATAATTGCGTGATACGGGAGTCAAAACCCCCGGGAGATTGTATAATGAATTTTTACCGACCAAAATACGTGTCCTGTAAGAAAACGGAGTCCGGAGAGCACACGAGGTGCCCACGAGGTAGGGGGGCGTGCCCAGGGGGGTAGGGCGCGCCCTCCACCCTCGTGGAGCCCTCGTGTCCTTCCCGGACTGCTGCTTATTTTTCTATTTTTCTAAATATTCCAAAACGGAGAAATATTGCCTTAAAAACTGTTTTGGAGTCGGTTTACTTACTGTACCACATACCTATTCCTTTTCGGAGTCTGAAACGTTTCGGAAAGTGTCCTTTATGTATTCCTCCGGGGTTACGGTTTCAATAACATTGGTTTCAACATTTATGGGATTACCTGAGATATAATGTTTGATTCTTTGACCGTTCACCACCTTCGGATTTGTGCCTTTGAAGTTGTTGATTTTTATGGCACCGGAACGGTAGACCTCCTTGATACGTAAGGGCCTTCCCATTTAGAGAGAAGTTTTCTTGCAAAAAAATCTTAAATGAGAGTTGTATAGCAATACATAAGCACCTACATTAAACTCACACTTTTGTATCCTTTTATCATGCCACCTTTTAACTTTTTCTTTAAACAACTTGGCATTTTCGTAGGCCTGGGTTCTCCATTCATCAAGTGAGCTAATATCAAATAACCTCTTCTCACCGGCAAGTTTAAAATCATAATTAAGTTCTTTAATAGCCCAATAAGCCTTGTGTTCTAGTTCGAGAGGTAAGTGACATGCTTTTCCATAGGCCATTTTATACGGAGACATACCCATAGGATTATTATATGCAGTTCTATAGGCCCATAATGCATCATCTAGTTTCTTGGACCAATTCTTTCTAGACCTATTGACAGTCTTTTGCAAAATTAATTTGAGTTCTCTATTACTCAATTCTACTTGACCACTAGACTGAGGGTGATAAGGGGATGCAATTCTACGATTAACATCATATTTAGCAAGCATTTTACGGAAAGCACCATGAATAAAATGTGAACCACAATTACTCATTAAATATCTAGGGACTCCAAACCTTGGAAAAATAACTTATTTAAGCATTTTAATAGAAGTGTTATGATCAGCACTGTCGGATTTCGGGTTCCGACAGACCCTTGAGGTTCGAACACTGGGGTGCGCGCGGAGATCTCTCCCCTACCGATCTACGTCCGATCCTCTCGTGCGAACTAAGATGAAAATGATGAACAACACAAGAGACACGAGGATTATACTGGTTCGGGCCACCGTTGTGGTGTAATACCCTACTCCAGTGTGTGGTGTGGTGGATTGCCTCAGGGGCTGACGATGAATAGTACAAGGGAAGAACAGCCTCGCGAGAGGTGTTCTTGAGCTGGTGCGATGAACTGCTAGGGTGAGTTCTGTCACCTCTCTTTCTCTCTGCTAGGGTTCTACCAGGTTTCTCGATGTTTTCTCCCTTTGTAGTGGCTAGCTCTATTTATAGAGGCCCTGGGCCTCTTCCCAAATAATTGAGCGGGAAGGGCGCCAACAATTGGCCATTTTGAAGGGGAACATCTAGTACAAGTTATCCTGACCAAAGGTGGTCTTCGGCTGCCAAAAGCACTGGTGATGACGCCGTCTTGGGCTCCACGGTGACCTCCGTCCGGCCGTCCGGCTGGTCTTGGTCTCATTGCACTGGAATGGTAACCTTTGCCTGATACCTTGGCCTGTGCTTGCCCCCTTTGCACCAAAGGGGAAACAAGGACCCTGTGTAGGCCGGTGCCCACCTGGCGCCCGCCTGGCCTTGATCGTCATGGCTTGCATCATGGGATCCTCGCGAGGTACCCTTGCATTGATCTCTCTGCCTCCTCGCGAGCCTGCCTGATGAGGCCGCTCTTGAGGAAGCTTCATGTCGTCCGCCCCGCGAGGCTTGGCCCCTCGTGAGGGTCTTGAGCTTGCGTTGATGAAGATGGGCCGCGCCGGGCCCCCACTTGAGCCACGCCGCAGGCAGGCAAGTCTGGGGACCCCCGTTCCCAGAATGCCGACAGTAGCCCCCGGGCCCAAGGCGTGCACGGGCTTGGCTTAGCAGAGAAGCGAAGGGGCAAGCGCAAAGCGCCGCGGGCCCTAACAGCCTGCGGCCTTGGGCGCCGCATGGCGGTTGATTGGACATGGGCGTCTGCACTTCCCACGAGCCTTGCTACGCGCCCGGCTAAGCGGACCCATAGTTGCACACAGTTGTTCCTCCTTTGGCTGCCCGCTCGCCTCCTACCTTTCCTTCTTCTCCGAGCTCCAACCTCCGCTGCCAATCCGGCTCGAGCTCTTCCCCTTCCCCAACGCCATGGCGCCGACAAAGAAGGGAAGGGGGAAGAAGCCCGCGCCTTCATCCTGCGCACCTCCAGTGGCGGCCCCCGCCGTCGATCGGTCAATCATACTCAACCCGGAAGCCTTGGACAAGGTCCACTCCGCCCTTGCTTCCATCTTCAACGAGTGCAGCTAGACCACAGTTTGGCCCGCATCCCGCGCTTTCTTGCTAGGACCGTCACGGAGGTCCGATTCTTCGCCGATGCCTTATGGGCGGGTCTGGTTCCCCCCCCTTTTCTGCTTTCTTCAATGCTTGCTCTCCCATTATCGGATCCACATGATGCACCTCGGGCCAGAGTCCATTACCCTTTTAGCTGTCTTTGCTTTCGTGTGCGAGGCGATGATAGGCATCCCTCCTTTTGTTGCCCTACTGCGCCACTTCTTTTCTCTGCGCCTGAGCGATCCCACTCAGTGCTCGGGGTGTGTAAGCTTCTTCGCCGTGCCTGAGACGGCTGCTTCAAGGATTGACTTCGGCCTTCCGCCTTCTCAGGCCAGGTTCAGAGAGCGGTGGTTGTATGTGGACATCGGGGTGCCCAGCCCCTTGCTCTCACACCCGACCTTGCCTGCTGTTCCCAACCCAGGCTGGGGTCATGAACCGCTCGCGAGCCCCCGGCTCGCTTTCGTCTGGTGCCGCTTCGAAAGTTTGAGGGCGCACAATGTGACAGCGCCCAAGGTGGTGAGGGAGTTCCTTCTGTGTCGTGTTGCTCCTCTCCAGCGCCACTCTCGCCGGATGTGGGACTTTGCGGGGCGCGGAGACCGCATGCGGCTTCAGGAGGAGGATTTGGCACCCAAAGTGCTGTGGACGGTGCTTTGGGTCTTGACTGGTGATCCTTCCCCAGGCAGCCTACGGAGCGGTGGCGTCCTTCTGTATCTTTGTTCCGGCAGGGCTGATTTCGTGAAGCAGATGCCCAACTTCGACGAGTGGGGGCTGCGCCCGGCCGGCCTCACGGGGCCACGCGAGAACCCAGTTGTCGTGGTCGTTCCCCCCACCGCCCACAGTGGTCCCTCCTCAGGCGACAGAGCGGGGAGAGAGCCGATGGGAGCCGAGGTGGCTTATGTCGAGGTGGTGGCGCCGCGTGAAGCCTCTGAGGCGATGTCTCCTGAGGCCCGCCCTGGGGTGGCGGTTGATGCAGGGTTTTGGCCTTCGGCTCCTGAGGCCGGGGCTCCCGAGCCCCCAGCCGTTCTTCGCGAGGCGACGCCCGACGGTGCCCCCAAAGCTGACTCCTCCGGCACCGACAATGCTGAGGCTTCTTCTGCGCCCCAGGCCGACCCCAGCCCCAGGCGCTTGGGTCGGTTTCGTGTAGACTTCGAGGCCCTTCGCAAGAGGAAGGAGGCCTCAGGCGGCAGCGACCGCCCTTGCCGCTTGTTGAAGCGTAGGAAGTACTTTGCCATGGACGAGTAAGCCTTCTTCTTTCCCTGCTCATTTGCCCTGTTATCCTTGTGGCTGATTGTGGTCCTTCAGGTCCCGCCTTGCTGAGTCCGCCGAGTCGACCCAGGAGCCGGCCCCCGCAGCTTCGCCCCCGCAGCTGGCTCTGGGTTCGCCGAGCTCGGGAGGCGCCCTCGCCGCTGGACCGGTTGGTGGAGTGATCTGCTCCATTGAGCACCTCGAGCTTGCTCGCCCGATGCCCTTTCTTCATGAGTCTTCTTGGGGCGCGTCAGGCTTGCCCCGTGCCCCTTCTCTGGCCACAGAAGGCGAATGGCTGAGGTCTGTCCCTGGCTCCTCCTCCGTGGGTGGATCGACACCGGGCCGGACTCTCAGGGCGGTCCATCCAGCGACGGTTGGGGCGGCAGCCCCCTGCCCCACGCCTGGAGGGGGCTTACTGCCTCGGGGCCCTCTGCATGCTCCAGTGGAAGAGGGTGATGTGGAAGATGTGCTCAGGCGCGCTCGGGAGCGTCGTGCCCTTTGTGAAGAGTTCCTCCAGGGGGCGGCAGACGTGGTGAACCGGGTCGGAGCAGAGCTTGCTGCCGAGGATGCGCGCCTCGAGGCTGAAGGCCTGCGCCTTGCTGAGGAGAGGCGCAAGCTGAAGGTTTCCATTGCCCTCGCGTGTCATCAATGTGACCTCGACAACGCGAAGGCCGAAGCGTCGCTAGCGGCTTCGCGGGAGGCCTGCTCCCAGGCTGTCGAGGAGGCTCGGGAGGCAGACCGACGACGCAAGGATGCGGAGGAGCGCGTATGGGAGCTCCAAGCCCGGAGCAACTCCCTAGAGTAGCAAATAGAGCTGCGCCACGCGGCCCTTGGGTCGATGCAGGAGGCCGCCGTCGATCGGGCGGAGCTCCAGAGGCACGAGGAGGTGCTGACGCTCGAGGCCGCCGAGCGCAGCCTTGACCTGGAGCGGTTGGAGACGAGGGAGCGCCTGGTGGCCCAGGCGGAGGACGACATTGCAGCGCGCGAAGCCCGGGTCCAGGAAGAGGTCGACCGCCGTGTGGCGGGAGCTCGCTTGGTCCTCGAGCACGAATACGAGGCGAAGTTGATGCTAATCGGGGCCGAGGCTGAGGGCAGGACAACGGCCATCAAGGCCAAGTTGGTTGAAGAGACGCGGCGTGTGGATTCCTCCGCAGCCGCCCTTGGTGCGGCACAGGCGGAGCTGTCCTCTTCCCAAGTGGAGCTGCTTCTTCTTCAACGGAGGGTCGATGACGCCGAGGACATCGCACGGCAGAACAAGGACAAGATCCGCCAGCGGAGGGTTCTGGAGCGCGAGCATGCTCCCATGCTTCAGACGCTCAGGGAGAGGGCCAACTCAGCCTTAGGCGAGATTTGCGAGGCTGCCACTAAGGAGCTGCACGAGGCCAGGTACGCAAGCAATCTTCAGTTCTTCACTGACTTGGTGACGCTTCTGGAGGATCATTCCGAGAGAGCCCACGAGCTTGTTGAGGAGAGGAGCCTAGCCCTGCTCAGGCGTGTCTTCTCCCGTGTCTTCAGCCATTTGCAGGAGATGGACCCCCACTTCGACTTTGACGCTGCCATCGCGCCCATGCCCATAGCTGTCTGGGGCGACCTGGCGCAGTGGGTGGAGAACAACGTGGACGCCCTCGTCAGGGCCTTCGCATCTAAAGACGATGGTGTGGTCGTGGGCGCTGACGAAGGCGGCGTTATAGATGAGCCTGGCGCTGACGGAAACGCATGTGGTGGGGGCGACGACGTCATTGATGCCAGTTGAAAGAACATGCGGTGCCCCCATGTTTGGTTTTGGTAATTGATGACAATCTCTATGGACTAATGGTTGCCTTGAGTTATATTTGAAGGTTTTGTCCATAGGCTTTTCTTGGAGTACATGTGTTGGTTTCAAGGAGAGTTTGTGTCGACCAAGGTGCTATTCAAGGAATTACCTAAAGATTGGTCTTGTGAGAGGTTGATCAAGACTAAGTCAAAGAGTGAATCAAGTTGATCAACCCACAAAGCGTAGAAGATGTACCGAGAGGGATTAAGTGATCCCATGGTATGGTAAGCATTGTCAATTACGCTTTGTGTACTAACCCATGGTCTTCGTGAGGGTTCTTTGTGGGGTTAGGTTGCGGTGTGCAAGTTCAAGTGGAGCATCACGAAGAGATCAAATGCTTGAAGCTTGCCGTCCTTTGTGGTGACAATGGACTTGTGAAGATGTGCGGAAGAGTGGCTCACCCATAGTGGAGTATGGGGGAGCAATCAACTAGTCTTCATCAAGTCAACACAATCAAGAAAGGTTGCGGTGTGCAAGTTCAAGTGGAGCATCATGAAGAGATCAAATGCTTGAACCTTGCCGTCCATTGTGGTGACAATGGACATGTGAAGATGTGCGGAAGAGTGGCTCACCCATAGTGGAGTATGGGGGAGCAATCAACTAGTCTTTATCGAGCCAACACAATCAAGAAAGGTGGTCCAACTTGAGGAAGTCAAGATCGTCATCATCTAGCTCAAGTGGACCATGTGCAAGGTAAAGGTTTGCCCTTGATAGGTTTTCTATTTTACCGGTCTCATGATGGTAGTTGGGAGACCGGGTTATAGGATCGATTGCCGTACTATCAAGGGGGGCTCTCGATGAGTAGCTTGATCATATCGTTCGTAGAGAGCTCGAACCATTGCATCCTTGCATCATCTTTCTTGGTTCTTGTTTGGTTCTCTTTGTGAGTCTTAGAGCTTATGGTCATCTTGATGACAAGCTCGAGTTCACCGAAAACGGAGTTCACATGCATCTTCTATGATGTTTTCGATGTTGGAGGTTTTGCCGGTTCTTCTCGGTTGGAGGTTTCACTCCTCTAATTGTTGGCATACCTCCCCTGCCTCTTCTTACTATAACCAGTCGCTGTTTTGATGCTACTCATCGTATTGTATCCAACAAGCTTGAGTTTGCTCAATTCGGAGCTCATATGCAGAAGTTATGGCAGCTCTGGTTTTCCGTGGAGTTTACTTGCTTTCGTGGAAGTGGCATAAGGATGGCGCCAGCGGTAGTACCGCTGGGCCGGAGCGGCAGTACCGCTTATCGCCACAAGCGGTAGTACTGCTGTCCCACAACGCTAGTACCGCCCATGGCCATAAGCGGTAGTACGGCTCCGGTTCCGCGCTGGTACCGCCACTCACTCCAACAACACATCGCGGCCGCCTTCCAGCAAGCGGAACTGTAGTAGCTCTCGGGCCACCGTGAGCGCGACCCTGGAGTTCGCCTGCTCCCGTAGGGTGTTTGGCGCCGTGGCAGCGGCGTGGTACGAGGCCCTTGCTACGGCCCGCACCTGCCGTGGCGTGAGGGCAGGCAACGTCTGGTCGCGTCGCCCACGTCCCGCAGTGCCCTGCGGAGCGCGAGCTGCCTGAGGCGCAAGGTTGAGGTCGCCCTGAGACGGTGACACGGCGTGGGCGAGCCACGCCGCCCAGCGGTCGGCGTTGGCAGCCGGGTTGCTTGACATCTGGGTGGTGAAGCGGCGGAACATGACGCGGAGGAAGAAGGACTCCGGCGCACCCCTACCCAGCGTGCCAAATGTCGGATTTCGGGTTCCGGCAGACCCTTGAGGTTCGAACATTGGGGTGCGCACGGAGATCTCTCCCCTACCGATCTACGTCCGATCCTCTTGTGCGAACTAATATGAAAATGATGAACAACACAAGAGACACAAGGATTATACTGGTTTGGGCCACCGTTGTGGTGTAATACCCTACTCCAGTGTGTGGTGTGGTGGATTGCCTCAGGGGCTGACGATGAATAGTACAAGGGAAGAACAGCCTCACGAGAGGTGTTCTTGAGCTGGTGCGATGAACTGCTAGGGTGAGTTCCGTCGCCTCTCTTTCTCTCTGCTAGGGTTCTACCAGGTTTCTCGATGTTTTCTCCCTTTGTGGTGGCTAGCTCTATTTATAGAGGCCTTGGGCCTCTTCCCAAATAATTGAGCGGGAAGGGCGCCAACAACTGGCCATTTTGAAGGGGAACATCTAGTACAAGTTATCCTAACCAAAGGTGGTCTTCGGCTGCCAAAAGCACTGGTGATGACGCTGTCTTGGGCTCCATGGTGACCTCCGTCCGGCCGTCTGGCTGGTCTTGGTCTCATTGCACCGGAATGGTAACCTTTACCTGATACCTTGGCCTGTGCTTGCCCCCTTTGCACCAAAGGGGAAACAAGGACCCTACGCAGGCCGGTGCCCGCCTGACCTTGATCGTCATGGCTTGCGTCATGGGATCCTCGCTTGGTACCCTTGCATTGATCTCTCCGCCTCCTCGTGAGCCTGCCTGATGAGGCCGCTCTTGAGGAAGCTTCCTGTCGTCCGCCCCGCGAGGCTTGGCCCCTCGCGAGGGTCTTGAGCTTGCGTTAATGAAGATGGGCCGCGCTGGGCCCCCACTTGAGCCACGCCGCAGGCCGCAGGCAGGCAAGTCTGGGGACCCCCATTCCCAGAACGCTGACAAGCACTACCAGTTGGAATAGCTTCTACCCACTTAGTAACGTAATCAACAGCAACTAAAATATGTGTATAACCATTAGAGGAAGGAAAAGGCCCCATATAGTCAAAGCCCCAAACATCAAATGGTTTAATAACAAGTGAATAATTCATAGGCATTTCTTGACGTCTACTAATATTACCAATTATTTGACATTCATCACAAGATAAGACAAACTTACGGGCGTCCTTGAAGAGAGTAGACCAATAAAAACCAGATTGCAATACCTTATGTGCAGTTCTATCTCCAGCATGGTGTCCATAAACTTCAGAGTGACACTTGCGTAGGATCTGTTCCTGTTCATGCTCAGGTACACAACGTCTAATAACACCATCTACTCCTTCTTTATAAAGATGTGGGTCATCCCAAAAGTAATGCCTCAAATCATAAAAGGACATTTTCTTTTGCTGGTATGTGAAACTAGGTGGTATAAACTTAGCAACAATGTAATTACCATAATCAGCATACCATGGAGCAGTATGAGAAGTATTTATGACATTTAATTGCTCATCAGGAAATCTATCATCAATACATAGTGGGTCATCAAGCACATTTTCTAACCTAGACAAGTTGTCTGCAATGGGGTTCTCAGCTCCTCTTCTATCAACAATATGTAAATCAAATTCTTATAGCAAGAGAACCCATCTAATAAGTCTAGGTTTAGCATCTTTCTTTTCCATAAGATATTTAATAGCAGCATGATCAGTGTGAATAGTTACTTTAGAATCAACAATATAAGGTCTAAACTTATCACAAGCAAATACAACTGCTAAGAATTCTATTTTAGTAGTAGCATAATTTCTTTGAGCATTGTCTAGAGTTTTACTAGCATATTGAATAACATTTAGTTTCTTATCAACTCTTTGTCCTAGAACAGCACCTACAACATAATCACTAGCATCACACATAATTTCAAAGGGTAAATTCCAATCAGGTGGATGAACAATAGGTGCAAAGATCAATGCTTTCTTGAGTATTTCAAATGCTTCTACACAATCATCATCAAAGACAAATGGTATATCTTTTTGTAATAAATTAGTCAGAGGCCGAGAGATTTTTGAGAAGTCCTTGATGAACCTCCTATAAAAACCGGCATGACCAAGGAAACTTCTTATACCTTTGATGTCCTTGGGACATGGCATCTTTTCAATAGCATCAACCTTGGCTTTACCAACTTCAATACCTCTTTCAGAAACTTTATGCCCCAAGACAATACCTTCATCAACCATAAAGTGGCACTTTTCCCAATTCAGAACAAGATTAGTTTCTTCACATCTCTGCAAAACTCGATCAAGGTTGCTCAAGCAATCATCAGAAGAAGATCCATAGACGAAAAATTCGTCCATGAAAACCTCATAAATCTTTTCACAAAAGTCAGAGAATATAGCCATCATGCATCTTTGAAAGGTAGCAGGTGCATTACATAAACCAAAAGGCATGCGTCTATAAGCAAAAGTACCAAAAGGGCATGTAAAAGTAGTCTTTGATTGATCTTTGGCTGACACAGGTATTTGAGAGAAACCAGAATAACCATATAGAAAGCAAAAATGCGTATGTTTGGATAATCTTTGTAGCATTTGATCGATAAAAGTTAAGGGGTAATGATCTTGTTTAGTAGCCTTATTTAATTTGTGGAAATCAATTACCATCCTATAACCAGTAATAATTCTTTGAGGAATCAATTCATCTTTATCATTAGGAACAACAGTAATACCTCCCTTCTTAGGGACACAATGGTCAGGACTTACCCACTTACTATCAGCAACGGGATAAATTATACCTGCCTCAAGGAGCTTTAGTATCTCCTTTCTTACCACTTCTTTCATTTTAGGATTCAGACGACGTTGATGATCACGAACTGGTTTAGCATCTTCTTCCAAATTAATTTTATGTTGACATAGAGTGGGACTAATGCCCTTAAGATCATCAAGAGTATACCCAATAGCAGCACGGTGCTTCTTCAGAGTTTTCAATAACCTCTCTTCTTCATGTTCTGAAAGGTTAGCACTAATAATAACAGGATATATCTTTTTCTCATCAAGATAAGCATATTTAAGAGTATGAGGTAACGGTTTAAGGTCAAACACGGGATCACCCTTGGGTGGAGGAGGATCCCCTAGGATTTCAACATGCAAATTGTTTTTCAGAATAGGTTCCTGTTTAAAGAATACTTCATCTAATTCCCTTCTTTCATTCATAAACATATCATTTTCATGGTCTAGCAAATATTGTTCTAAAGGATCACTAGGAGGTACGTCAATAGAAGCAAGACCAATAATTTCATCCTTACTAAGTAATTCTTCTTCATGGTGTTGTCTACTAAATTTAGAAAAATTAAATTCATGAGTCATATCATCTAAACTGACAATAACAACATCCCTTTTGCAATCTATGGTAGCATTAACAGTATTTAAGAAGGGTCTACCAAATATAATGGGACAAAAGCTATCTTGTGGGGAACCAAGAACAAGAAAATCAGCAAAATATTTAGTTTTCCCACACAAGACTTCAACATCCTAACAATTCCCATTGGTGAAATAGTATCTCTATTGGCAAGTTTAATTGTGACATCAATTTCTTCTATTTCAGCAGGTGCAATATCATGCATAACTTCTTGGTATAAAGAATAAGGTATTGCACCAGCACTAGCACCCATATCACATAAGCCATGATAACAATGATCTCCTATTTTAACAGAAATAACAGGCATGCCTATCATAGGTCTAGGTTTATCTGTATCACAGGGTTTAGCAATTCTAGCAGTTTCATTACAGAAATAAATAACATGCCCATCTATATTATCAGACAAGAGATCTTTAACAATAGCAATATTAGGTTCAACTTTAACTTGCTCAGGAGGTGTATATGTTTTAATATGGCTTTTACGAACTACAGTTGAAGCTTAGCATGATCCTTTATCCTAACAGGGAAAGGTGGTTTCTCAACATAAGAAGTAGGAACAATAGGATCATTATAAGTAATAGTATTTTCTTCAACTTTAATAGGTGCAACTACTTTTACTTCTATGGGAGGATGATATTTAAACCACTTCTCCTTGGGGAGATCAACATAAGCAGCAAAAGATTCACAGAAAGAAGCTGCTATCTCAGAGTCAAGTCCATATTTAGTGCTAAATTTACGAAAAATATCGGTATCCATAAAAGATTTAACACAATCAAAACTAGGTGTCATACCTGACTCCTTACCATTATCGAGGTCCCAATATTCGGAGTTGCGTTTATTTCTTTCCAATAAATCCCATTTGAATTCAATATTCTTCATCATAAAAGAGCCAGCACAAGAATTATCAAGCATGGTGCGATTGTTACCAGAAAGCCGAGCATAAAATTTTTGAATAATCATTTCTCTTGAGAGCTCATGATTGGGGCATGAATATAACATTGATTTAATCCTCCACCAAGCTTGAGCGATGCTTTCTCCTTCACGAGGCCAAAAATTATATATATAATTGCGATCACGATGAACAAGATGCATAGGATAAAACTTTTGATGAAATTCCAATTTCAATCGTTTGTAGTTCCAAGACTCCATATCATCACATAGCCTATACCTTGTCGATGCATCTACCCTCAAAGATAAAGGGAAGACCTTCTTCTTGACAACATCTCCGGGTACACCTGCAAGTTTAAATAATCCACAAACTTCATCCACATATATTAGATGCTCATCAGGATGTTTTGTTCCATCTCCTAAAAATGATTAGCTAGCAGTTTTTCTACCATACCCAAAGGAATTTCAAAGCAAGCATTTTCATTTTCAGTAGGTTCAGTAGGTTGAGGAGCAACTCTTTGCTCTACTGGTCGGGGTGAAGATACCCCGAACAAGCCCCTCAGAGGATTACTTTCCATAGTAACAAGTGACAGTAAATTTCAGCACACTATATAAAATTTTCCTTACCAAATTCCACCTACCAAAGGCGCTTCACTCCCTGGCATGTAACACCCTCGATGCGACTATATCTCCCACGTGTCGAGGCACGACTTAGAGGCATAATCGCATTGAAGGCATATGTCGCAAGTCAGGCAATCTTCACAACATCCCATGTAATATAATTAATAAAAGGGGAGATAACATAGTTGGCTTACACTCGCCACGTCAATCAAGTACATAAATAACATTACATCATTCAAACACTCATGGCCCGACTACGGTGCCAAAATAAAAGATAACCAACATGCGACATGGTCCCGATCACCCCCAACTGGGCACCACTACTAATCATCAGGAAAGGAAACATAGTATCGTTGAGAGTCCTCGTCGAACTCCCACTTGAGCTCAAGCGCGTCACCTGGAGCGGAATCATCAGGCCCTGCATCTGGTGTAATAGTAATCTGTGAGCCACAGGGACTCAGCAATCTCGCACCCTCGCGATCAAGACTATTTAAGCTTATAGGTAAGGCAAGGTAAAAATATATGTGGAGCTGCAGCAAGCGACTAGCATATATGGTGGCTATCCTGATCGCAAAAGAGAGCGGGAAGAGAAGGCAAAGCGCGAGCGAGAAACTAGAGGACAACCTGCGCAGACATTACTAGAACACCGTGTCCACTTCCCGGACTCCGCCGAGAAGAGGCCACCACGGGAACACACTTAGTTGATTCATTTTAATTAAGTTAAGGTTTAACCGGACATTAACAAATTCCCATCTGCCCATAACCGCGGGCACGGCTTTCGAAAGTTCAAATCCCTGCAGGGGAGTCCCAACTTAGCCCATGACAAGCTCTCACGGTCAACGAAGGAATAGACCTCCTCCCGAGACGTTCCGATCAGACTCGGTATCTCGGTTCTTCAAGACACTTCGACAGGTTAAAACAAGACCAACAACACCGCCCGAATGTGCCAACAAATCCCGATAGGAGCTGCACATATCTCGTTCTCAGGGCACACTCAGATGAGACATCCTACGAGTAAAACCAACCCTCAAGTTGCCCCGAGGTGGCCCCGCAGTCTACTCTGTCGGACCAACACTCAGAGGAGCACTGACCCGGGGGGGGGGGGGGTTAAATAAGATGACCCTCGGGCTCCGGAAACCCAAGGGAAAAGAGGCTAGGTGGCAAATGGTAAAACCAAGGTTGGGCATTGCTGGAAAATCTTTAATCAAGGCGAACTATCAAGGGGTTCCCATTATAACCCAACCGCATAAGGAACGCAAAATCCGGGAACATAACACCGATATGACGGAAACTAGGGCGGCAAGAGTGGAACAAAACACTAGGCGAGAGGCCGAGCCTTCCACCCTTTACCAAGTATATAGATGCATTAAGATAACATGGCAATATAATGATATCCCAACAAGTAAATAGTGTTCCAACAAGGAACGGCCTCCAATCTTCACCTGCAACTAGCAACGCTATAAGAGGGGCTGAGCAAAGCGGTAACATAGCCAATCAACAGTTTGCTAGGACATGGTGGGTTAGAGGTTTGACATGGCAATTTGGGAGGCTTGAAAGCAAATGGTAGGCATCGTAGCATTGGCATTTCAAAAGAGCGAGCAATCTAGCATAACAAAGATAGTAGTGATTTCGAGGGTATGATCATCTTGCCTGCAAAGTTGTCAGAGTTGACTGGATCCTCGAAAGCAAACTCAACGGGCTCCTCATTAGCGAACTCGTCTCCCGGCTCTACCCAAACAAGACAAACAAGCAACAAGGACACAATCAACCACGTGCAAGGATCAAACAGTATGATGCAAGGATGGTATGCTATGCGGGATGCGAAGCGGGATGCATATGCAAGATTTGACAAGGGATGCATGAACCTGGCCTCAACTTGGGAACCTAAGTTTGCCATTGGAAAGATTAGATGAAATCGCTTGAAAACGATATAAAGAACGCTGGAATCAGAGTTACGGTTTGGAAATGGCAAGCGATTCAAATATGACCACGTTCTGCGATTTACAGCAAGTAGCCATCTAAATGCAAAGAGATGAACATGCTACAGCACCCAAACATGACAACAAAATACATGGCAGGGATGAATTCAAGATGCTTAACAAAAGTCTAGCACTGAGCTACGGCCAAATCATCCATTAACAGGTTCAAACAAGCATGGCAAAATGCATATGGCAAACAGATTTCAGACTTAGTGAAATTAACACTTGTCTGGAATTTCAAATCAGGTAGCACTCTTTGGAGCAACAAAACTACATGCTACAGGACCTGAACCTGGCAAAGTAAAGCATGGCATGGAGCTACTCAAAGAGCTTAACAAAAGTCCCTTAGTGGCCTTGAGCCAAAAGGGATCAGAAAATACAATTACAAGCATGTGAACATGGCAAAAACATAATCAGTTCTCAGACTTAGTGAAAAACTGGAGCATGCTGAAACAAATATCAAGTAGGCATGTTTACGAGCTCGATGCACTCACTACAGAGCAAGTCATGACAAGCTAAGCATACACCCATCGAGAATACACAAAATGCAAGCTAGACATGGCAAGAACAATAGCATAGCATGCACGGATCAACTACAACATCCTCGACAAAATCGCTAACAAGTAGACAATCTGCCCAGATTCACGAAGTAGCAAAAGTAGAGCTCGATTGACTCAAGCTAGGTTGCTCCATAATTGCAAACAAAGACATGGATGGATAGAGCACTACAATATTAACAAAACATCCGTACTAATCATCCTCAAAAGAGGCACGGATCACTAGGAAACAACATGAACATATGGCCATATGAGATAAACAACTCAAGGACTTAGTGGAAATGCTAAGTCCCTGAAATCAGCTTTACCAAGTATATCACTTTGCAAGCTTGTGCTAGTCACCACACACATCACAAAAATACATGGGTTGCACCTCTGGAAAGATGGCAAAACCCTTAACAAAACATATGTAGAGCTCAAGGGCATATCATGCACACAATAATCATGACAAAAATGACAAATAGCTAAATGGAGCAGCAGATCTGACAAATATCTCAAGTAGCACTCTTCTAACCACATTTCGGGCATCAAGATGAACTCAAATGAAAATGATGCAATGGAATGAAATGATTTTCTCTCTGAGATGAACATTTTGATATGCTATATGCCCAAAACGGAGTTACGGATGCAAAGTTGCGGCACGATGAACATGGGCATATGAACTAGGGTTTCTGAGAAAAAGTCAACCGAGGTACTATTCCCAGATCTGAGAACACTGTAGCGCACGGACGCCGAGGTCGCCGGAAATGTCGACGGCCGCCGGAGTTCGTCGGGGAAGGTGACCGGGGCGCCGGATCCGGCCGGCTCCTGCCCGGATCTGGCCGGAGGGGTTGCCGGAGACGGCAGGGAGCGGCGAGGCGGCGGAGGGAGCGGCCACCGGCGCGGGAAGCGGTCGCCGGAGCTCGGTGCGGCGCGGTGCTCCGGCCGCCGGAGTTGGTGAAGGAGGCGGCGGAGCCGGGAGCTGCGGCTCGGGGAGGAGGTGCGGCCTGGAGGCGGAGGAAGCGGGCTCGGGGGGCCTCCCGCGGGCTCGCCGGGCCGGGGGCGCGGGGGCGGCGGCGCCCGCCACGTGGCGCCTACTGGTTGGCGCGGGCGGCGGTGCGGATGCGTCCGGCGCCGGGCGGACGTGTCCGGCGCGCGGAGGAAGGGAAGACTAGGGTTAGGGGTGGATTTGATCCGAGATTTGGACGAGGAAGGCCTATTCATACATAGAAGGAGCTAGGAGGCTCCAAATGGAGTGCGGTTTTCGGCCACACGATCGTGATCGAACGCTCTAGATGATGGAGAGGGTGTTGGGCCAACTTGGAGGGGTGTTGGGGTGCAACACACACGAGGCCTTTTTGGTCCCTCGGTTAACCGTTGGAGTATCAAACGAAGTCCAAATGATACGAAACTTGACATGCGGTCTACCGGTAGTAAACCAAGGCCGCTTGGCAAGTCTCGGTCCAATCCGGAAATGTTTAATCCCCACACATGAAAGAAAGGTAGAAATGACCACCGGAGGAGAACGAAGCGCCGAAATGCAAAACGGACAACGGGGAAAATGCTTGAATGCATGAGACGAACACGTATACAAATGCAATGCACATGATGACATGATATGAGATGCATGACAACGATAACAACACACGGAGACAAAGACCCGAACCCGAGAAAATAAAATAACTTAACGCCGGAAACAGCAAGAGTTGGAATACATATTGGGTAAGTCATATCCGGGGTGTTACACGGCAACAACACCAGAAAAGAGTCTTGATGACCCACAAGTATAGGGGATCTATCGTAGTCCTTTCGATAAGTAAGAGTGTCGAACCCAACGAGGAGCAAAAGGAAATGATAAGCGGTTTCCAGCAAGGTATTCTCTACAAGTACTGAAATAAGTGGTAACAAATAGTTTTGTGATAAGATACTTTGTAATGAGCAACAAGTGACAAAAGTAAATAAGGTGCAGCAAGGTGGCCCAATCCTTTTTGTAGCAAAGGACAAGCCTGGACAAACTCTTATATGATGTAAAGCGCTCCCGAGGACACATGGGAATATCATCAAGCTAGTTTTCATCACGTTCATATGATTCACAACTTTGATAATTTGGTATGTGGGTGGACCGATGCTTGGGTGCTGCCCTTACTTGGACAAGCATCCCACTTATGATTAACCTCTATTGCAAGCATCCGCAAATACAACAAAAGTATTAAGGTAAACCTAACCATAGCATGAAACATATGGATCCAAATCAGCCCCTTACGAAGCAATGCATATACTAGGGTTTAAGCTTCTGTCACTCTAGCAACCCATCATCTACTTATTACTTCCCAATGCCTTCCTCCCGGCCCAAACAATGGTGAAGTGTCATGTAGTCGACGTTCACATAACACCACTAGAGGAGAGACAACATACATCTCATCAAAATATCGAACGAATACCAAATTCACATGACTACTAATAGCAAGACTTCTCCCATGTCCTCAGGAAGAAAAGTAACTACTCACAAAGCATAAACATGTTCATAATCAGAGGGGTATTAATGTGCATATAGGATCTGAACATATGATCTTCCACCAATTAAACCAACTAGCATCAACTACAAGGAGTAATTAACACTACTAGCAACCTACTAGCACCAATCCCGGACTTGAAGACAAGAATTGGATACAAGAGATGAACTAGGGTTTTGAGATGAGATGGTGCTGATGAAGATGTTGATGGATATTGCCCTCTCCCGATGAGAGGAGCGTTGGTGATGACAATGGCGATGATTTCCCCCTCCGGGAGGGAAGTTTCCCCGGTAGAATAGCCCAGCCAGAACCCTAGATTGGTTCCGCCAAGGTTCCGCCTCGTGGCGGCGGAGTTTCGTACGAGATGATGGCTTATGATTTTTTTCCATCGAAAGAGTCCATATAGCAGAAGATGGTCACCGGAGGGCCACCAGGGGGCCCACGAGGTAGGGGGGCGCGCCCCCACCCTCGTGGGCAGGGTGTGCCCCCCTGGTGAAGTTCTTGCGCTCAATGTTTTTTATATATTTGGAAAACATCATCCGTGAAGTTTTAGGACTTTTGGAGCTGTGCAGAATAGGTCTCTAATATTTGCTCCTTTTCCAGCCAGAATCCCAGCTGCCGGCATTCTCCCTCTTTATGTAAACCTTGTAAAATAAGAGAGAATAGGCATAAGTATTGTGACATAATGTGTAATAACAGCCCATAATGCAATAAATATTGATATAAAAGCATGATGCAAAATGGATGTATCACTAACATACGCAAATAAGAGTAAGATGAGAAGCTACGCAACGGTCGTGAAGCTAGAAGTGATCAAGAAGTTATCCTAAAACTACTTACGTTCAAACATAACACAAACCGTGTTCACTTCCCGGACTCCGCCGAAAAGAGACCATCACGGCTACACACGCGGTTGATGCATTTTAATTAAGTCAAGTGTCAAGTTCTCTACAACCAGATATTAACAAATTCCCATCTGCCACATAACCGTGGGCATGGCTCTCAAAAGTTTAAACCCTGCAGGGGTGTCCCAACTTAGCCCATCACAAGCTGACGATCCGCGGAGACAATCCTCCATCGCGGGACACCCGACCAGACTCGGAATCCTGGTGCACAAGACATTTCGACAATGGTAAAACTAAACCAGCAAGACCGCCCGACTGTGCCGACAAATCCCGATAGGAGCTGCACATATCTCGTTCTTAGGGCACACCGGATGGGACAAGCTACGAGTAAAATCAGCCCTCAAGTTTCCCCGAGGTGGCCCCGCAGGTTGCCCGTTTTGGACCAACACTCAGAGGAGCACTGGACCGGGGGGGGGGGGTTAAAATAAAGATGACCCTCGGGGTCGCGACCCCAAGGGAAAGTTATAGGTTGTTAGGAAAATGTAAAACCAAGGTTGGGCCTTGCTGGAGGAGTTTTATTCAAAGCGAACTGTCAAGAGGGTCCCATACCCCTCATCGTGTTAGGGACGCAAAATCAAGGAACATAACACCGGTATGACGGAAACTAGGGCGGCAAGAGTGGAACAAAACACCAAGTGTATAGATGCATTAATTAAATAAGAGGTAAAATGATATCCCAACATATCCATGTTCCAACATGGAACAATCTTCAACCTCACCTGCAACTAACAATGCTATAAGAGGGGCTGAGCAAAAGCGGTAACATAGCCAAACAACAGTTTGCTAGGAATGTGGGTTAGAGGCTTGACATGGCAATATGGGAGGCATGATAAACAAGTGGTAGGTAGCGCGACATAGCGATAGAGCGAACAACTAGCAAGAAAATATAGAAGTGATATCGAGGGTATGGTCATCTTGCCTGAAATCCCACTAGGAAGAAGAATGAGTCCATGAGGAAGACAAACGGACGTAGTCGAACGGATCCTCACAAACGCAACGTTACCGGAACTAACAAGAAGAAGCAACACCGGAAAGAAGCAAACAACATGGTAAACAACCATCACATAAACATGGCATGATGCACAATCAAGTATGATGCATGTCCGGTTTAAAGAGGCATGGCATGGCAAAGTGCACAAACAACACTACAAGTTAAGCGGAGCTCAATATGCAACGAGTTGCATATTGAAGAAACACCACATGACTTATTTAGTTCTCTCTCGATTATGTACTCAACAATATTAAATGTTATTAAATATGGCAAGAGGTGAAGCATATAAAACTATCTAACCAGGCAAGTTTAAATGAGGCCGGAAACAACAAACAACAGTTCCGGAAAATCCTCATATGCAATTTGTGGATTTGGTACTGTTCTGCCCTAAACCATATTTTAGAGTTGTTAAACATGCAATATGAGTGCACCATGTTAACCTAGGCATTTTTCTGCCCCATTTACATATAAAGTTTATTAAATTTGGAGCTACGGTTATTTAGTTATGAAATAAACCATTTTAACATGTCATATGAGCAAATTTAAATAAACAACATTTCAAACATTTTTAACATGCATGAAAGCAACATATTATGAAACTAGACAAAATTTTAAGCAAGTTACATGTTTACATCATTTTAATCCGATGCACTATTTGTGAGTTATTAAATGCATGAAGTTTAGGGTCTATTCTGCAAATCTAGTTTTCCTGTGGATAACTAAGAAATTCACCAGGCGGGAAAAACACCACGCGGGCCAAAAGGCTGTGGATCTGGGCGGGGCGCAGCTCACCTTGTGGGCCTTAGCCCAGGTCGGTGATGAGGTGAGGCCTGCAGCGGGTTGCGCTGGGGGAAGTTGGGCCGGCTCAGCCCGGCGCAAGATGTGGCCTGACCATGGTCAACCCGAGGCGAGGCGAACGAGCTGCCGCTCGTTACTGAAGGACATAGGCAGCAACAGGTTCAGGCGATGGACGGCGGGAACACTGCCGGCGACGTGGGACCTGGCGCGACGCTGGAGACGAGGCAGGCTGTGGACGCGGCGGATCCGGGCAGTCCGAGGGTCGGGGAGGCGGTTCCCGGTGACGAGGAACTCCGGCGGTGGCGCTGCTCAATCGAGCGAAGCAGGAAGCAGCGGGATTGAGGGGGCGGAGGAGAGGAAGGGGTCAAACTCGTTTTGGCTAGAGCCGAGGTGATTGGCGGCGACGACGAACTCCTTCGAAGCTCCACTCCGGCGCGTGGCACGGCCATGGCCGGCGTCAACGGCAGCGGTGGTGGCTTGAAGCTTGCATCCATGGTGGGGGTCCTGTGACAGCCGAACAGAGAGAGCTTGAGGGACCAGAAAAGGGGATGAAGGGAGGAAGGAGGAGGGGCGTGGCAGAGGGGCCTGCTGAAGGTGGTCGCCGACGGTGTGGTTCGCCGGGGCGGCGGGTCGCGAGGAGGAGGAGCGCTCGGGCGCTATTGCTCCTCTCCTCATGGAGCTCCTGGACGAGGGGGCTGCGGGAGCACGGGCGTGGGGCCGTTCTGGGAGGTGCTGGTGGGTGCTGGCAGTGGAGAGGCTTGACAGAGCAGGCCAGGGCGCGGGGGCCGGGTGGCGCGGTCGCTGGCGACGGTGGACCGAGTGGAGTGCTAGTGGAGGCGGTGTGGTGATCTTGGAGGAGCTCGAGGTGGGAGGTGCTTAGTGGTCGGGGACGATGATTGGCCGGGTCTGCAAATCGAGGAGGTGGGGATCGATTGGATGGATCGGGAGGAGATCCCGATGAGGAAGAGACAAGAGGAGTGTGGCGGTGGCGGGTGAGGGGACAAATCTCCTAGAAATTAGGGTCGGGGACGATTTGGTTAGGGGGTCACTGCTATAAATATAGCCTATGGACTAGAGGGGGTTTGGAGCAAATTTGATCATCGGATCGCCATCAGACAGTCAAGAATAAAAGGTTAGGGAGTCCAATGAGAAACGAAGGTATTTTTGGAGATGATTCAAACACGTCGGTCATGACTGTCCGGGTCGGGTTGGGGGAAGTTTCGGACGCGCATGCAAGGGGGCCATGGGCTGACGAGAGAGGTTAGGTGGTTAGCCAAGAGGGAATCCAAAAACACGGTTGATCTTGGAACGGTGAACGAAGGCAAGGGGGGACGTGGCAACTACGAACGGGTGCAAGTTTTGAAAACCATGACGACAACAGAGTGCCGATGCAATGCGAATGATGCGATGATGAAATGCAACAAACAAATAAAACACAATGTTGACACGCAAAACATGGAAGGCATTTGGAGCGTTGGTCTCGGGGCGTCACATGCTAGGTCTTCTAATGCACGAATGCCCTTCACAAAGGTTGTTGTTGTAGATGAGGGGGAGCCAGCGGCGCCTAGTACAAGCACTTGTACTTGTACCATTGGCTATCTGGCGCTTTGTTGCCGTTGGAGCATATCTTACCAACATGGAAGTTTCTCGAACTGACTTGATTTCGTATAATTCTCCTTGGTTTCCTTCTATAAATGATTTTTCGTGCCAAACAATGGAAAAAACAAGTTTTCTTCTTTCTTGAAGGATTAGCGTTAGAAATAACTGGGAAATAATGAAAACCTGATGAAAACCAAGTAATTCCTTATAAAAAGTCACAAATTCTCAAGCCATCAGTCGGTGCCTAGCAGGTTGATTAATGGATCCCCCAAAATCGATCTTGCGGGCAACTTGTGCCCAAACGTCGCTACTCGGCTCAGGTAGTTCTCGAGGAAATTCGATCCTCAGGTCAGCCATGTTGCCCAACCTGAGTCTCAGGGGATACTTGATTGACGTTTCAGTCAAAAATTCTCAGTGTAATGAACAATCTGAGGAGATTCAATCCTCGGGATGGCCATTCTACCCGTCCCGAGTCTCGAAGGCTACTGCACACCAGTTCAATCTAGTTCAAGTCTACGAGGGGGATTTCGATCCTCTGGTTGACTTTTCACACCGGCCCGTGTCTAGGGGCCACTGGAACGGTTTTAAATAATATGTTATAACCTGAGGAGATTAGATCCTCAGGTCATCCATTCTACATGACCTGAGTCTCGGGGACTAATACACTAGCAGTTTCTCCTAAAGTTCTAAATCACACGACTAGCAGCCCACTTTGTGCCAAACTGAACTACAACTTGAAGGCAAGGATATGTGGAAGTGGAACTCCCTAGAGGAAGGCTCCTCACTCCCCTGACCCGCTCCCGTCCCCGCCCTAGCGCCATCTCCTCGGGAGGTGGCCGGGGCGGCGTGAGCATCCTCTCTCCTCGTCCACCCACCCTCCTCCCCCACCGCCACCGGTGGACGCTCCTAGATCTGGCCCAGGTGGTGTCAGCGGCGTCGGGTCCTCCTGTACCCGTGCGTGGTTCCCCTTTCCGGGGCATGGGACAATGGTGGTGAAGCTAGGTGTGATGCCCCCTTTTATAATCGTGCACTAATCATACACGCATCATGCACGATCATGAATGGTGACTCACGTTAATATCACAACACAACTCTATGACACAAAGGATAAACATAAATCTTTATATTACAAGCCTTGGGCATGAGGACCCAAATACATAAGTCATTGATGACCCACAAGTATAGGGAATCTATCATAGTCCTTTCGATAAGTAAAAGTGTCGAACCCAACGAGGAGCATAAGGAAATGACAAGCGGTTTTCAGTAAGGTATTCTCTGCAAGCATTGAAATTATCGGTAACAGATAGTTTTGTGATAAGGTAATTCGTAATAGGTAACAAGTAATAAAAGTAAACAAGGTGCAACAAGGTGGCCCAATCCTTTTTGTAGCAAAGGACAAGCTTGGAAAACTCTTATATAAAGGAAAGCGCTCCCGAGGACACATGGGAATTATTGTCAAGCTAGTTTTCATCATACTCATATGATTCACGTTCATTACTTTGATAATTTGATATGTGGGTGGACCGGTGCTTGGGTACTGCCCTTACTTGGACAAGCATCCCACTTATGATTAACCCCCTTCGCAAGCATCTGCAACTAAGAAAGAAGAATTAAGATAAACCTAACCATAGCATGAAACATATGGATCCAAATCAGCCCCTTATGAAGCAACACATAAACTAGGGTTTAAGCTTCTGTCACTCTAGCAACCCATCATCTACTTATTACTTCCCAATGCCTCCCCCTTGAAGGAAATATGCCCTAGAGGCAATAATAAAGTTATTATTTATTTCCTTATTTCATGATAAATGTTTATTATTCATGCTAGAATTGTATTAACCGGAAACATAATACATGTGTGAATACATAGACAAACAGAGTGTCACTAGTATGCCTCTACTTGACTAGCTTGTTGATCAAAGATGGTTAAGTTTCCTAACCATAGACATGAGTTGTCATTTGATTAATGGGATCACATCATTAGGAGAATGATGTGATTGACTTGACCCATTCCGTTAGCTTAGCACTTGATCGTTTAGTTTGTTGCTATTGCTTTCTTCATGACTTATACATGTTCCTATGACTATGAGATTATGCAACTCCCGTTTACCGGAGGAACAATTTGTGTGCCACCAAACGTCACAACGTAACTGGGTGATTATAAAGGTGCTCTATAGGTGTCTCCGAAGGTACTTGTTGGGTTGGCGTATTTCGAGATTAGGATTTGTCACTCCGATTGTCGGAGAGGTATCTCTGGGCCCACTCGGTAATGCACATCACTATAAGCCTTGAAAGCATTGCAACTAATGAGTTAGTTGCAGGATGATCTATTACGGAACGAGTAAAGAGACTTGCCAGTAACGAGATTGAACTAGGTATTGAGATACCGACGATCGAATCTCGGGCAAGTAACATACCGATGACAAAGGGAACAACGTATGTTGTTATGCGGTCTGACCGATAAAGATCTTCGTAGAATATGTAGGAGCCAATATGGGCATCCAGGCCCCGCTATTGGTTATTGACGAGAGAGGTGTCTCGGTCATGTCTACATAGTTCTCGAACCCGTAGGGTCCGCACGCTTAACATTCGTTGACGATATAGTACTATGAGTTATGTGTGTTGGTGACCGAATGTTGTTCGGAGTTCCGGATAAGATCTCGGACATGACGAGGAACTCCGGAATGGTCCGAAGATGAAGTTTGATATATGGAATAATAGTGTTTGGTCTCCGGAAGGGTTCCGGAATTCACCGAAAGGGGTTCCGGATGTTTCCCGAAATGTTTGGGTACGAGAACACTTTATTTGGGCCAAAGGGGAAAGCCCACAAGGTATTTGGAAAGTGCAAAAGGAAGTTTTGCGGAGTCTAGGGGCCAGACGCCAGGGTCCCTGGCGTCTGGGTCCAGACGCCGGGAACCCTGGCGTCTTGTCGTGGAGTCCGAGAAGGACTCTTGCCTTTCGGGTGAAACCGACTTTGTGGAGGCTTTTACTCCTAGTTTCGACCCCAAGGCTCAACATATAAATAGAGGGGTTGGGCTAGCACCCAAGACACATCAAGAAACAGCAAGCCGTGTGCCGGAAACCCCGTCCCCTCTAGTTTATCATCCGTCATAGTTTTCGTAGTGCTTAGGCGAAGCCCTGCGGAGATTGTTCTTCACCAACACCGTCACCTCGCCGTCGTGCTGCCGGAAGTCATCTACTACTTCGCCCCTCTTGCTGGATCGAGAAGGCGAGGACATCACCGAGCCGAACATGTGCAGAACTCGGAGGTGTCATGCTTTCGGTACTTGGATCCGTCAGATCGTGAAGACGTACTACTACATCAACCGCGTTGATATAACGCTTCCGCGAACGGTCTACGAGGGTACGTAGACAACACTCTCCCCTCTCGTTGCTATGCGTCACCATGATCCTGTGTGTGCGTAGGATTTTTTTTGAAATTACCATGTTCCCCTACAGTGGCATCCGAGCCAGGTTCTATGCGTTGATGTAATATGCACGACTAGAACACAAGTGAGTTGTGGGCGATATAAGTCATACTGCTTACCAGCATGTCACACTTTGGTTCGGCGGTATTGTTGGATGAAGCGGCCCGGACCGACATTACGCGTACGCTTACGCGAGACTGGTTTTATCGCTGTGCTATGCACATAGGTGATTAGCGGGTGTCAGTTTCTCCAACTTTAGTTGAACCGAGTGTGGCTACGCCCGGTCCTTGAGAAGGTTAAAACAACACTAACTTGACAAACTATCGTTGTGGTTTTGATGCGTAGGTAAGAACGGTTCTTGCTCAGCCCGCAGCAGCCACGTAAAACTTGCAACAACAAAGTAGAGGACGTCGAACTTGTTTTTATAGGGCATGATGTGATGTGATATGGTCAAGGCATGATGCTATATTTTATTGTATGAGATGATCATGTTTTGTAACCGAGTTATCGGCAACTGGCAGGAGCCATATGGTTGTCGCTTTATTGTATGCAATGCAAACGCCCTGTAATGCTTTACTTTATCACTAAGCGGTAGCGATAGTCGTAGAAGCATAAGTTGGCGAGACGACAATGATGCTACGATGGAGATCAACGTGTCGCGCTGGTGACGATGGTGATCATGACAGTGCTTCGGAGATGGAGATGACAAGCATAAGAAGATGATGGCCATATCATATCACTTATATTGATTGCATGTGATGTTTATCTTTTATGCATCTTATCTTGCTTTGATTGATGGTAGCATTATAAGATGATCTCTCACTAAATTACCAAGATATAAGTGTTCTCCCTGAGTATGCACCGTTGCGAAAGTTCTTCGTGCTGAGACACCAGGTGATGATCGGGTGTGATAGGCTCTACGTTCAAATACAATGGGTGCAAAACAGTTGCACACGCGGAATACTCAGGTTAAACTTGATGAGCCTAGCATATAATAGGTATGGTCTCGAAACACGGAGACCGAAAGGTCAAGCATGAATCATATAGTAGATATGATCAACATAGTGATGTTCACCATTGAAACTACTCCATCTCACGTGATGATCGGACATGGTTTAGTTGATATGGATCACGTGATCACTTAGAAGATTAGAGGGATGTCTATCTAAGTGGGAGTTCTTAAGTAATATGATTAATTGAACTTAAATTTATCATGAACTTAGTCCTGGTAGTATTAGCATATCTATGTTGTAGATCAATAGCTCGCGTTTAGCTCCCCTGTTTTATTTTTTGATATGTTCCTAGAGAAAACTAAGTTGAAAGATGTTAGTAGCAATGATGTGGATTGGATCCGTGATCTGAGGTTTATCCTCATTGCTGCACAGAAGAATTATGTCCTTGATGCACCGCTAGGTGACAAACCTATTGCAGGAGTAGATGCAGATGTTATGAACATTTGGCTAGCTCAATATGATGACTACTTGATAGTTTAGTGCACCATGCTTAAATGGCTTAGAATCGGGACTTCAAAGACGTTTTGAACGTCATGAACCATATGAGATGTTGCAGGAGTTGAAGTTAATATTTCAAGCAAATAACCGAGTTGAGAGATATGAAGTCTCCAAAAAGTTCTATAGCTAAAAGATGGAGGAGAATAACTCAAGCAGTGAGCATGTGCTCAGATTGTCGAGGTACTACAATCGCTTGAATCAAGTGGGAGTTAATCTTCCAGATAAAATAGTGATTGACAGAATTCTCTAGTCACCATCACCAAGTTAGTAGAACTTCGTGATGAACTATAATATGCAAGGGATAACGGAAACGATTCCCAAGCTCTTCGTGATGCTAAAATTGACGAAGGTAGAAATCAAGAAAAGCATCAAGTGTTGATGGTAAACAAAACCACTAGTTTCAAGTAAAGGGACAAAGGGAAGAAAGGGGAACTTCAAGAAGAACGGCAAGCAAGTTGCTGCTCAAGTGAAAAAACCCAAGTCTGAACCTAAGCCTGAAACCGAGTGCTTCTACTGCAAAGGGACTGGTCACTGAAAGCGGAACTACCCCAAGTAATTGGCGGATAAGAAGGATGGCAAAGTGAACATAGGTATATTTGATATACATGTTATTGATGTGTACTTTACTAGTGTTTATAGCAACCCCTCAGTATTTGATACTAGTTCAGTTGCTAAGAATAGTAACTCGAAACGGGAGTTGCAGAATGAACAGAGACTAGTTAAGGGTGAAGTGACGATGTGTATTGGAAATGGTTCCAAGATTGATATGATCATCATCGCACACTCGCTATACTTTCGGGATTAGTGTTAAACCTAAAATAAATGTTATTTAGTGTTTGCATTGATCATGAATATGATTGGATCATGTTTATTGCAATACGGTTATTCATGTAAGTTAGAGAATAATTGTTGTTCTGTTTACATGAATAAAACCTTCTATGGTCATACACCCAATAAAAATGGTTTGTTGGATCCCGATCGTGGTGATACACATTTTCATAATATTGAAGCCAAAAGATGCAAAGTTAATAATGATAGTGCAACTTATTTTTGGCACTACCGTTTAGGTCATATTGGTGTAAAGCGCATGAAGAAAATCCATGCTGATGGGCTTTTGGACACACTTGATTATGAATCAGCTGATGCTTGCGAACCATGCCTCATGGGCAAGATGACTAAGACTGCGTACTCCGGAACAATGGAGCGAGCAACAGATTTGTTGGAAATCATACATACTGATGTATGTGGTCCGATGAATATTGAGGCTCGTGGCAGGTATCATTATTTTCTGATCTTCACAGATGATTTGAGTAGATATAAGTATATCTACTTGATGAAACACAAATCTGAAACATTTGAGAAGTTTAAAGAATTTCAGAGTGAAGTGGAGAATCATCATAACAAAAATAAAAGTTTCTACGATATGATCACAGAAGTAAAAATATTTGAGTTACGAGTTTGGCCTTCAGTTAAAACAATGTGAAATAGTTTCACTACTCACGCCACCTGGAACACCATAGTGTAATGGTGTGTCCGAACGTCGTAACCGTACTTTATTAGATATGGTGTGATCTATGATGTCTCTTACCGATTTACCACTATCGTTTTTGGGTTATGCAATAGAGACAACTACATTCACGTTAAATAGGGCACCATCTAAATCCATTGAGACGACACCGTATGAACTATGGTTTGGCAAGAAACCTAAGCTGTCGTTTGTTAAAGTTTGAGGTTGCAATGCTTATGTGAAAAAGTTTCAACCTGATAAGCTCAGACCCAAATCGGAGAAGTGCGTCTTCATAGGATACCCAAAAGAAAATGTTGGGTACACCTTCTATCACAGATCCGAAGGCAAGATATTCATTGCTGAGAATGGATCCTTTCTAGAGGAGTTTCTCTTGAAAGAAGTGAGTGGGAGGAAAGTACAACTTGATGAGGTAACTATACCTGCTCCCTTATTGGAAAGTAGTTCATCCCAGAAATTTGTTCCTGTGACTACTACACCAATTAGTGAGGAAGCTAATGATGATGATCATGTAACTTCAGATCAAGTTACTACCGAACCTCGTAAGTAAACCAGAGTGAGATCCGCACCAGAGTGGTACGGTAATCCTGTTCTGGAGGTCATGTTACTTGACCATGACGAACCTACGAACTATGAGGAAGCGATGATGAGCCCAGATTCCACGAAATGGCTTGAGGCCATGAAATCACAGATGAGATCCATGTATGAGAACAAAGTATGGAATTTGATTAACTTGCCCAATGATCGGGGAACCATTGAGATTAAATGGATCTTCAAGAGGAAGACGGACGCTGATAGTAGTGTTACTATCTACAAAGCTAGAATTGTCGCAAAAAGGTTTTCGACAAGTTCAAGGTGTTGACTACGATGAGAGTTCCTCACTCGTATCTATGCTTAAGTCCGTCCGAATCATGTTAGCAATTGCCTCATTTTATGAAATCTGGCAAATGGATAAACAAAACTGCATTCCTTAATGGATTTATTTAAGAAGAATTGTATATGATGCAACCAGAAGGTTTTGTCAATCCTAAAGGTGCTAACAAGATATGCAAGCTCCAGCGATCCATCTATGGACTGGTGCAAGCATCTCGGAGTTGGAATATACGCTTTGATAAGTTGATCAAAGCATATAGTTTTATACAGACTTGCGGTGAAGCCTGTATTTACAAGAAAGTGAGTGGGAGCACTACAACATTTCTGATAAGTATATGTGAATGACATATTGTGGATCGGAGATAATGTAGAATTATTTTGCAAAACATAAAGGAATGTTTGAAAGGATTTTTTCAAAGAAAGACCTCAGTGAAACTTCTTACATATTGAGCATCAAGATCTATAGAAATAGATCAAGACGCTTGATAAGTTTTTCAATGAGTACATACCTTGACAAGATTTTGAAGTAGTTCAAAATGGAACAGTCAAAGAAAGAGTTCTTGCCTGTGTTACAAGGTGTGAAACCGAGTAAGACTCAAAGCCCGACCACGGCAGAAGATAGAAATAGAATGAAAATCATTCCCTATGCCTTCCATAGGTTCTATAAAATATGCCATGCTGTGTACCAGATCTATTGTATACTCTACACTGTTTTTGGCAAGGGAGTACAATAGTGATCTAGGAGTAGATCACTAGACAACGGTCAAAATTATCCTTAGTGAAATAAGGATATGTTTCTCGATTGTGGAAGTGACAAAAAGGTTCGTCGTAAAGGGTTACGTCGATGCAAATTTTGACACTGATCCAGATGACTCTAAATCTCAATCTGGATACATATTGAAAGTGGGAGCAATTAGCTAGAGTAGCTCCGTGCACAACATTGTTGACATATAAATTTTCAAAAATACATACGAATCTGAATGTTGCAGACCCGTTGACTAAACTTCTCTCACAAGCAAAACATGATCACACCTTAGTACTCTTTGGGTGTTAATCACATAGCAATGTGAACTAGATTATTGACTCTAGTAAACCCTTTGGGTGTTGGTCACATGACGATGTGAACTATGGGTGTTAATCACATGGTGATGTGAACTATTGATGTTAAATCACGTGGCGATGACAAAGGGAACATGATAAATGTTTATTGACTCTAGTGCAAGTGGGAGACTAAAGGAAATATGCCCTAGAGGCAATAATAAAGTTATTATTTATTTCCTTATTTCATGATAAATGTTTATTCTTCATGCTAGAATTGTATTAACCAGAAACATAATACATGTGTGAATACATAGACAAACAGAGTGTCACTAGTATGCCTCTACTTAACTAGCTCGTTGATCAAAGATGGTTAAGTTTCCTAACCATAGACATGAGTTGTCATTTGATTAATGGGATCACATCATTAGGAGAATGATGTGATTGACTTGACCCATTCCGTTAGCTTAGCACTTGATCATTTAGTTTGTTGCTATTGCTTTCTTCATGACTTATACATGTTCCTATGACTATGAGATTATGCAACTCCCATTTACCGGAGGAACACTTTGTGTGCCACCAAATGTCACAACGTAACTGGGTGATTTTAAAGGTGCTCTACAGGTGTCTCCGAAGGTACTTGTTGGGTTGGCGTATTTCGAGATTAGGATTTGTCACTCCGATTGTCGGAGAGGTATCTCTGGGCCCACTCAATAATGCACATCACTATAAGCCTTGCAAGCATTGCAACTAATGAGTTAGTTGCAGGATGATGTATTACGGAACGAGTAAAGAGACTTGCCGGTAACTAGATTGAACTAGGTATTGAGATACCGACGATCGAATCTCGGGCAAGTAACATACCAATGACAAAGGGAACACCACATGTTGTTATGCGGTCTGACCGATAAAGATCTTCATAGAATATGTAGGAGCCAATATGGGCATCCAGGTCCCGCTATTGGTTATTGACCAGAGAGGTGTCTCGGTCATGTCTACATAGTTCTCGAACTCGTAGGGTCCGCACGCTTAACGTTCGTTGACGATATAGTACTATGAGTTATGTATGTTGGTGACCGAATGTTGTTCGGAGTTCCGGATAAGATCACAGGCATGAAGAGGAACTCTGGAATGGTCCGGAGATAAAGTTTGATATATGGGATAATAGTGTTTGGTCTCCGGAAGGGTTCCGGAATTCACCGGAAGGGGTTCCGGATGTTTCCCGAAATGTTTGGGTACGAGAACACTTTATTTGGGCCAAAGGGGAAAGCCCACAAGGTTTTTGGAAAGCGCAAAAGGAAGTTTTGCGGAGTCCAGGGGCCAGATGCCAGGGTCCCTGGCGTCTGGCCCTGGAGTCCGAGAAAGACTCTTGCCTTTCGGGTGAAACCGACTTTGTGGAGGCTTTTACTCCAAGTTTCGACCCCATGGCTCAACATATAAATAGAGGGGTAGGGCTAGCACCCAAGACATATCAAGAAACACCAAGCCGTGTGCCGGCAACCCCGTCCCCTCTAGTTTATCCTCCGTCATAGTTTTTGTAGTGCTTAGGCGAAGCCCTGCGGAGATTGTTCTTCACCAGCACCGTCACCTCGCCGTCGTGCTGCCAGAACTCATCTACTACTTTGCCCCTCTTGCTGGATCGAGAAGGCGAGAACGTCACCAAGCCGAACGTGTGCAGAACTTGGAGGTGCCGTGCTTTCGGTACTTGGATCGGTCGGATTGTCAAGACGTACGACTACATGAACCGCGTTGATATAACGCTTCCACGAACGGTCTACGAGGGTACATAGACAACACTCTCCCCTCTCGTTGCTATGCATCACCATGATCCTGTGTGTGCGTAGGAATTGTTTTTGAAATTACCACATTCCCCAACACCCCTAGGCCCAAACAATGGTGAAGTGGCATGTAGTCTATGTTCACATAACACCACTAGAGGAAAGACAACATACATCTCATCAAAATATCGAATGAATACCAAATTCACATGACTACTTATAGCAAGACTTCTCCCATGTCCTCAGGAACAAATGTAACTACTCACAAATCATATTCATGTTCATAATCAGAGGGGTATTAATATGGATGAAGGATATGAACATATAATCTTCCACCAAGTAAACCAACTAGCATCAACTACAAGGGGTAATCAACACTACTAGCAACCCACAGGTTCCAATCTGAGGTTTTGAGACAAAGATCGGATACAAGAGATGAACTCGGGTTTGAGAGGAGATGGTGCTGGTGAAGATGTTGATGGAGATTGAACCCCTCCCGATGAGAGGATCGATGGTGATGACGATGGTGACGATTTCCCCCTCCCGGAGGGATGTTTCCCCGGCAGAACAGCTCTGTCGGAGCCCTAGATTGGTTCCTCCAAGGTTCTGCCTCGAGATGGTGGCGCTTCGTCCCGAATGCTTCCTGTTTATTTTTTTCCAGGGCAAAAGACACCTTATAGCAAAAGATGGGCATCGGGGGCCTGCCAGGTGGCCCACGAGGCAGGGGGCGCCCAGGGGGTAGGGCGCGCCCCCACCCTCGTGGACGGTGGCTGGCTCCCCTCTGGTGCTTTCTTCGCCCAATATTTTTAATATATTCCGAAACTAATTTTCCTGGAGTTTCAGGACTTTTGGAGTTGTGCAGAATAGGTCTCTAATATTTGCTCCTTTTCCATCCCAGAATTCCAGCTGCCGGCATTCTCCCTCTTCATGTAAACCTTGTAAAATAAGAGAGAAAAGGCGTAGTATTGTGACATAATGTGTAATAACAGCCCATAATGCAATAAATATCGATATAAAAGCATGATGCAAAATGGGCGTATCAGTCATCAAAGCAAATATTATCTGAGTATAGACATAGTTAGACTAGTTTTTCCATAAGAAGGTTGAGCAAAACAACGATACTAGATCGAAAGGCGAGGCCTCCTGCCTGGGACCTCCGGACTACTCCTGGTCGTCGGTCTCCACGTAGTAGGCGCCGTCAGGGAAACCTACATCCGCGGTGCTTCCAGCTGTTGCAGCAGCTGGGTCGAATGGAAATGGGAGCAAAGCAACCATAGGTACTCATCTGAAGGACTCGCAAGACTTACATCAGATCTACACTGCATATGCATCGGTATCAAATGAATGGGGGTAGTATCTATGGACTAAACTGTAGAAGTGCCAGAATAAGGGGGAGAAGCTCATCCTATCGAATACTACATATTCTAGTAGCCATCATCTTGTAGTAGTAGAAGAGAGTAGCATAATCTGGTACCATCATGTAACATCATATAGCAATAAACCTACCTGGAGATCCTCTCCTCGTCTCCCTGAGAGAAAGCGATCACCGGGTGCATCTGTCTCTTATCTGGGTGTGGTTTTTATCAAGTATCTAGTTTTAGTTGTAAGAGGTCGGATACAACCCCAAGTCATATCGTTATCGTGGACACGACTATTACAATAGATTACTTCCCTGCAGGGGTGCACCACATTACCCGATACGCTCAATTACCTCTGGCAAGACACTTTTCTAGGTAATGTCCAGCCTCGGACAATCAACACGCCGTAGTCCTACCTAGGCTCTCTAGAGAGGTCAGTGATACGTCTCCAACGTATCTACTTTTACTAACGCTTTTCCTCTTGTTTTGGACTCTAATTTGTATGATTTGAATGAAACTAACCCGGACTGACGCTGTTTTCAGCAGAACTACCATGGTGTTGTTTTTGTGCAGAAATAAAAGTTCTCGGAATGGAACGAAACTTTGCGAGGATTTTTACACAATAAAAGAGAATTTCTGGAGTTGAGAACCACTGGAGGGGCGCACCTGGGTGGGCACAACCCACCAAGGTGCGCCTGCCCCCCAGGCGCGCCCAGGTGGGTTGTCCCCACCTGGGGGCCCCGTAGACCCTGAAACCGACGCTATAAAATCCCATAATTCTAGAAAAAATCAGGGAGAAAGAATTATCACATTCCACGAGATGGAGCTGCCGTCACCTCATGTTCCTCATCGGGAGGCCAGATCTGGAGTCCGTTTGGGGCTCCAGAGAGGGATATCTTCGATCTTCGTCACACCAACCCTTCTCCATCGCCAATTCCATGATGCTCCCCCACCGTGAGTGAGTAATTCCTTTGTAGGCTCGCTAGCCGGTGAGGAGTTGGATGAGATTCATCATGTAATCTAGTTAGTTTTGTTAGGGCTTGATCCCTAGTATCCACTATGTTCTGAGATTGATGTTGCTATGACTTTGCCATGCTTAATGCTTGTCACTTTGGGCCCGGGTGCCATGATTTCAGATCTGAACTATTTATGTTATCACCATTATATCCATGTTCTTGATCCGATCTTGCAAGGTATAGTCACCTACTACGTGTTATGATCCGGCAACCCCTGAGTGACAATAGTCGAGACCACTCCCGGTGATGACCATAGTTTGAGGAGTTCATGTATTCACCGTGTGTTAATGCTTTGTTCCAGTTCTCTATTAAAAGGAGGCCTTAATATCCCTTAGTTTCCAATAGGACCCCGCTGCCACGGGAGGGTAGGACAAAAGATGTCATGCAAGTTCTTTCCATAAGCACGTATGACTATTTACGGAATACATGCCTACATTATATTTATGAACTGGAGCTAGTGTCGTATCGCCCTAGGTTATGATTGTCACATGATGAATATCATCCAACCAATCGCTGATCCAATGCCTACGAATTTATCTTATACTATTCTTGCTAAGTTACTACCGCTATCGTTATTGTTGCACTTGCAACAAAATTACTGCTATCACTGTTACCGTTGCTATTGCTATTGCTACTACTATCAAAACTATCATATTACTGTGCTACTGATCACTTTGCTGCAGATAATTAATCTCCAGGTGTGACTGAATTGACAACTTAGTTTCTAATACTTACAAATATTCTTTGGCTCCCCTTGTGTCGATTCTATAAATTTGGGTTGAATACTCTACCCTAAAAAACTGTTGCGATCCCCTATACTTGTGGGTTATGAAGACCTTTTTCTGGCGCCATTGCTGGGGAGCATAGCTATATTTGTTGAGTCACTTAGGTTTATTATCAATTTATCACTATGAAGAATCTGAAGGATGCTAAGACCAAGATATTTCCCTCTAAGACGAGGGGAGATAAGGAACTGCCATCTAGCTCTGCTTTGGATTCACCTTATGTTATAAGTAAACTTGCAACAACACCACATGCTATCAATCCTAATATGTTGTAAGTTATTGATGATGCTACTTCTGCTATGAATGATACTTATGATGATGCTAGTACCTTGCTTGATCATGATGTGCCACTAGGTGAATTTCTTGATGAACAAATTGCTAGAGTAAGACAACATGATATTGTTGAAACTGATGATGAACTTGAAACTGAAAATCTTGAAACACCTACTAGAACTAGCCCTCCCAGATATGAATTGCCTAAGGTACCGGAAGGTTATGTTATGAATGAAGAGACAACTAGAGACATTCTTGCTTGTAAGGATAGAGATGATCTAGAGAAATTATTATGCAAGTATAAAGAAAAATCCTTGAATGCTAGAATGCAATATGATCATAAGTTTGCTACTTCACCTATCTTTATTGATGATAAGGATTATGAATTCTCTGTCGACCCAGAGTTAATTACTTTGGTTGAATCTGATCCTTTCCATGGCTATGAAACTGAAACTGTTGTGGCACATCTTACTAAGTTGAATGACATAGCTACCCTTTTTACTCATGATGATAAAAATAGCTATTGCTATATCCTCAAGTTATTTTCATTATCATTAAAGGGTGATGCTAAAGCTTGGTACAATACTCTTGCTCCTGGTTGTGTGCGTAGTCCCCAGGATATGATTTATTACTTATCTGAAAAATATTTCCCTGCTCATAAGAAACAAGCTGCCTTGCAGGAAATATTTAATTTTGTGCAAATTAAAGAAGAGAGTCACCCACAAGCTTGGGGGGGGGGCTTTGCCAATTGCTTAATGCTTTTCCTGATCATCCTCTTAAGAAAAATGAAATACTTGATATCTTCTATAATGGACTAACCGATGCTTCTAGGGATTTCCTAAATAGTTGTGCTGGTTGTGTTTTCAGGGAATGAACTATTGGGCAAGCTGAAGAATTATTGAATAACATATTGAAAAATTATGATGATTGGACTCTCCATGAACCACCGCTTAAACCCACTCCGAAGAAGAGGGGTATCTTATATCTCAGTCCTGAAGATATGCAAGAGGCAAAGAAATCTATGAAGGAAAAAGGTATTAAAGCTGAGGATGTCAAAAATTTACCTCCTATTGAAGAAATACATGGGCTTGATACACCGCCACCTCCTAAGGTGGTAGAGGTAAATTCTCTAATGAATTCAATGATAATGACAATCCTCACAATATGCACCCCAGCCAATGTCTTTATGAGTTTGAAAATTATATTAGAAAACAAGATCACCTCAATGCAAATGTTCTGAAACAATTAAAATACAATTCTGATATGATTGTTTGCTTGAGTGACTTGCTATTTAGAATCTCAAATGATGTTAGAGGTGTAGGAAAGCATGCTTCTATGGTTCAAACCCAGTTAGAACAAGTTGCTAAATCTCAAAGAGAGTTGCTTGACGAAATGAATAATATATTAATGATTATGCTGTTAGAGTAATGACTAGAGGAGGGTAAGATGACTCAGGAGCCACTTTATCCCAAGGGACACCCAAAAATAATTGAACAAGACTATCAAAGAGTTAACAGTGATGCATGTAGTCCTTCTAAAAAAGAAAAAGAAGAAGAAAAATGATACACTACCGCAGGATGCTGCTAACGCGACACTACGATCAGAGACCCTTCGATGAAACTGTGTGCGATGCAATAATCGCAAACGGTGGTGTAAAAGAACCGTCAAAAAAGGTGCAAAACATTTGCAATGGCGGAGTCATCAAACATGATTTAGATTTTAGTTGTGTGTGCGATGCAGGGCATATGGTTCAGTTCAATGAACTGTTTGCGATGAGGCGGAACAAAAGAAACGGGCAACCAGATGAAGGCGTGTGTGATATACATCATATGGTTCACTCGGATGAACTGTTTGTGATGAGGAGGAACAATAGAAACGGGAATCTTGATAAAGGTGTGGAGATTGAGGGCATACTCTTCAGAAGGATTAACTGTTTGCGATTAGGCAACAGAACAGAAATAGGTCAGCCAGATCAAAGTGTCTGCGATTGATTGCATACACTTCACACAGATGAACTGTTTGTGATTAGCCATAACAAACTGAAATAGTTAGATAGATCAACGTGTGTGCGCTAGATGGGCACACACATTCTAATTAAAAGAAACATGCGTGATGGTAATAACGAGCGTGCACAGTTGTTGGAATAAGACGTGTGCTGACATTGCCTATTGCGGTGCACCCTATGGTGCAAACGCCACGTACGCGGTCGAGAAGGCGTACGTGCCCACGTTACGCCTTCTGAGAATAGTGATGAAGCTATGAACCTAGGGTAGGGTCATGGACCTGCCCTAACTGCCCTACCCAAGGACATCTCTAGAAGAAATCGCCTTTCAATCGACTTGAAGGTGTCCCACTCGACAGACTCAAAGACACTCGACCAAGAAGCAATCACTCGACCAAGACCCAACCAATCGACGGCCAGGAGACCTAAAGGCGCCCCGCATGCTAACGGTCGGTCATTAAGTAGCTTTTATGGTCATCATAGCACTTTATTACTAGCGTTACCAGAAACGCCCTGCCTTAATGTACATTGAACCCTTCGTAACGTGGGCTGGCCGGGGTCCTGGCGCACTCTATATAAGCCACCCCTCCTCTGAGACAAGGGCTCGCACCTCTGTAACTCATACACACATAATCCAGTCGACCGCCTCCGGGCTCCGAGACGTAGGGTTGTTACTTCCTCCGAGAAGGGTCTGAACTCGTAAACCCTGCGTCCTTACAACCTCTCCATAGCTAAGACCTCACCTCTCCATACTTACCCCCTAGATTACTGTCAGACTTAGAACCACGACAGTTGGCGCCCACCGTGGGGCCGGTGTTTTAGCATTTTGTTGGAGGAGTTGCGATCTTTTCCGACCCGAATCATCATGGTTTCCGACGGAGTTTTGGTGGAGGGCCGCGAGATCCGTCTCGGCGCGCTCACGTTCATCGCCGACGACTCCGCCTGGCTTCAGGAGGCTCCGCTTGACGTGGACGCACTCCCTGTCCGCGGGGCAACACACTTTCGCATGTGCATCCGCAGCGTTCTCCTGCGCAACCGTCGACCCCCTACCGGTCGGCTCCTGTGCTGTCCTCCCTTCCCGTTTCCCGCCGGCGCAAGCGCTCCGGTCGGTCGAGACTTCAATGGTGGGTGAGACACGCGGTGGCCCGTCAGTCGGCCATCCCTCAAGTTGCGGCGATCGAGCCCGACGAATCCCTCTACGGCCTGTTCGACCTGTCGACTGGCTCTGAAGAGACCGCATCCGAGTGCGACAGCAGCGATCCGGCGGCGGAGGTTCTGATGGTCGATGGACCGCCCAGTCCCCCCAGTTTTACCCGCACCGACGGAGGCGCAGGATGAGGCGACCCGTCGCGTCCCCATGAGGAGTATCTTCCCGAGCCTCTCACGTCGCTGTAGAGAGAAGAACTTCGCCGCCGGAACATGGATGCGCTGCACACTCCTATCGTTGGAGAAACCCCTGAGGCTCGCGCCTTGGAGGACACGCACCTGGCAAACTTGGCCGAGCGCACTCGACTGGAGAACCTCCAGCGAGCACTCGACGAGCGGGCGCGATAACGGGTTCCCGAATCTAGTCGACGTCAGCTCTTCCCGCCCCCGCAGGTATATCGGACTCCGATTCAGAATTTAGCAGCTGCGGCCCATATAGCGGAGTCGATTCAGCCTTCCCAGTCGGAGGCTGGCAGAGGCTTGCTGTAGATCAGAGTGTTACTCCGGGCAGCAGGAGATCAGAATTCCGCTGTTTCTCAGTCGCGGAACAGAATTCACAGCAGATCCGTTGCTGCGGACACGGTCCAGTCAGCTCACAGCCCGAGATCGCCCCCGAGGCGTGAGGGACGTGGAGACCAGCGTGACCAGTATGGGAACCATGAGTAGTATGATCACCAAGTCGATCCTGACGGTCGACGTCGAGTGCCCACGCCTCCCCCGAGGAGCGGGTCGTATGTGCCTCGCCAGCAGGATGACAGGCGCCCTCATAGTGGTGGGCGAAGGATTCCAGTCGACCCCAGAGGGCCAGGCTTTGACGCGAGATCCATCCTCGTCCAAGGTCTGGTCGACAGGAACAGGGCTCACCGAGAAGGCCACGACAGAGATGCGCCTGCCAGCAGCAGAGTACATGTTTCGGGGCCAGAGTGCTTTAGTAGAGCCATCAGGGCTGCTGTGATTCCTCCCAATTTCAGGTTGGCGACTGGAGTCAGTAACTTCACTGTCGAGTCCAAGCCTGATACTTGGCTTGAGGACTACCGAGTGGCCGTCCAGATTGGCGGCGGCAATGATGAAGTGGCCATGAAGCACCTGCCTCTCATGTTGGAGGGCTCGGCCAGAGCGTGGCTAAACCAGTTAGCACCTAGCAGCATTTACACTTGGGAAGATCTCTCCCGAGTGTTCGTCACCACATTCGAAGGCACATGCAAGCGACCGGCAGGACTGACGGAACTGCGGTCCTGTGTGCAAAAGTCGAATGAAACTTTGAGGGATTACATCTAGAGATGGATCACGTTACATCACTCGGTGGAGAACGTGCCTGCCCACCAAGCAGTTTGTGCCTTCAAGGAAGGCGTCAAATACAGAGAACTGAGTTTGAAATTCGGCCGAACCGGAGATATGTCCCTGAATCGGATGATGGAGATTGCCACCAAGTACGCTAACGGCGAAGATGAGGATCGACTCAGGAGTGGCAAGCTCAAGTCAGTCGCCCAAGAAACCGGAGGTAATTCCAGTCGGAAACAGAAGTGGAAAGCCGAACCAGCGGCTCTTGGGGAAGCCTTAGCTTTGTCCCAAGGAAAGTCTAAAGGGAAACCTAAAGGACCTTGGAACCCCAAAAAGGTTAAAGACCAGGAGGGAAATGATGTGTTGGACTTACCGTGTCTCGTCCACACGAAGAAAGATGAAGAGGGTAATTTTATTTACCCGAAACATACCACTCGGTAGTGTCGACTCTTGATCCAGCAGTTCCAGGGCAAGCATCCCAAGGGAAAGGAAAAGGAGTCAGACAAGGTCGAGGACAAAGAGATAGTGATGACGGATACCCTCAAGTCAATTCCACCCTGATGATTTTTGCCGATGTTGAGAGAACAAGTCGACTGAAAGTTATTAACCAAGAGGTGAATATGGTTGCTCTGGCGACACCTAGTTACCTGAAATGGTCTCAGACTACCATAACATTCGACCAGTCCGACCACCCAACACACATCGCCACCCCTAGGAGGCAAGCTTTGGTGGTCGACCCAGTTGTTGAAGGCACTCGACTGACCAAAGTCCTGATGGATGGTGGCAGTGGTTTGAACATATTATACGCTGAGACGTTGAAGGGGATGGGCATTCCGATGTCCAGACTCAGTGCCAGCAACATGAGCTTCCATGGAGTCATTCCTGGGAAGAAGGCTGAATCACTCGGCCAGATTGCTCTTGATGTGGTTTTCGGTGATTCCAAGAATTACCGCAAAAAAAATTGACATTTGAAGTTGTAGACTTCTAGAGTGCCTATCACGCTATTTTGGGAAGGCCGGCTTATGCACGCTTCATGGCCCGACCATGTTACGTGTATCTCAAATTGAAGATGCCTGGTCCCAAAGGTGTGATCACCATTACGGGCAATCGGAAGAAAGCAGAAGAATGTTTTTAGAAGGGTTTGAAGATCACCGACGCATAGATGGCAGTGGTGGAGTTACAGGAATTCCAAAAGATTGCAGACCCGAGTGATCTGTTGAGAGCCAAGAAGCCCGCTATAGAGTCAGCTTTCCAGTCGACTGGCGACCCGAGTGATCTTCGACGGTCCGCCGTCCAAAAGAGAAAAGCTATTGGCGAAGAGGTGGCTCGGCTCTTAGCAGCGGAGTTCATCCGAGAAATCTACCACTCCGAGTGGCTCGCCAACGTTGTCATGGTCCCCAAGAAGGACAGGTCACTTCGCATGTGCATTGACTTTAAACATATCAATCGGGCCTGCCCGAAAGATCATTTTCCTCTCCCCCGCATCGACCAGATAGTCGACTCGACTGCGGGATGTGAGCGACTGTCTTTCTTAGACGCCTATTCCGGGTACCATCAGATCCGTCTGTATGGACCTGACGAGATCAAGACAGCTTTCATCACTCCATTCGGGTGCTTCTATTATGTTACCATGCCGTTCGGCCTCAAGAATGCCGGAGCCACATTCATGAGGATGATTCAGAAGTGTTTACTCACTCAAATCAGTCGGAACGTGGAAGCATACATGGATGATATTGTGGTCAAGTAACGGAAGGGTTCCGACCTGCTGACTGACCTTGCTGAAACCTTTGCCAACCTCAGGAGGTATGATATCAAGCTTAATCCATCAAAGTGTACATTCGGAGTCCCTGGCGGAAAGTTACTCGGTTTTCTCGTTTCCGAACGGGGAATCGACGCCAATCCAGAAAAAGTTGGCACTATACTCCAAATGAAAAGCCCTGTGCAAGTGCACGACGTCCAGAAGCTTACTGGTTGTTTGGCCACCCTAAGTCGATTCATATCTCGTCTCGGTGAAAAGGCATTACCTCTTTACCGATTGATGAAGAAGTCCGACAAGTTCGAGTGGACTCCTGAAGCTGATGCAGCGTTTGCAGAGCTCAAAGCTCTGCTCTCCACCCAGCCGGTGCTTGCTGCCCCAATCAGCAAAGAGCCTTTGCTGCTTTACATTGCAGCCACAGGACAAGTCGTCAGTACGGTACTTACGGTCGAGCGGGAAGAAGAAGGGAAAACCTTCAAAGTTCAGCGCCCAGTATATTATATTTCTGAAGTCCTGACCCCATCGAAGCAAAGATATCCTCACTATCAGAAGCTTGTACATGGGATTTATATGACCACCAAGAAAGTTGCTCACTACTTCTATGATCATTCCATTACAGTCGTCAGCGACGCTCCATTATCAGAGATCCTGCATAACAGGGATGCAACTGGTCGAGTGGCAAAATGGGCGATTGAACTCCTTCCCCTTGATATCAAGTTTGAGGCAAAGAAAGCTATCAAGTCCCAAGCAATCGCAGATTTCGTCGCCGAGTGGATTGAACAGCAGCTGCCGACTCAGATTCACTCGGAGCATTGGACTATGTTCTTCGACGGCTCCAAGATGCTGAGTGGTTCCGGTGCCGGAGTGGTGTTGGTCTCCCCCAGAGGAGATAAACTCAGATATGTTCTTCAAATCCATTTTGATTCCTCCAATAATGAGGCAGAATATGAAGCACTTTTATATGGGTTGCGCATGGCCATCTCACTCGGCGTCCATCGCCTCATGGTCTATGGCGACTCAGATTTGGTGGTTAATCAGGTGATGAAGGAGTGGGATGTCAGAAGTCCAGCCATGACTGGTTATTGCAATGCAGTGAGAAAGCTAGAGAAGAAATTCGAGGGGTTAGAGCTTCATCACATACCCCGACTAAAAAATCAAGCAACTGATGATTTGGCAAAAATAGGTTCCAAAAGAGAAGCCATTCCCAACAATGTGTTTTTGGAGCACATCCACACACCATCAGTCCAGGAGGATCCCTTCACGGAAGAGGCCCCGCAGCCAAAGAGCGCCACAGATCCGACTGAAGTTGAAGGTCCAGCTGTGGTCGATCTGATAATGGAAGTGCTGGTTACCACTCCCGTCTGGACAGAACCGTACATCGCGTACATCCTAAGGAAAGAAATCCCAGAAGACGAGGAAGAGGCTCGACAGATTGTCCGTCGATCCAAGGCCTTTACAGTCATAAAGGGACAGTTATATAGGGAAAGCGCGACTGGGGTCGGCCAGAAGTGTATCACACCAGAAGAAGGTCAGATGATCCTTAACGATATCCACTCGGGGACCTGTGGTCATCATGCATCCTCTCGGACCATTGTGGCTAAAGCATACTGAGCGGGGTTCTACTGGCCAAGGGCCAATGAGATGGCTAAAGAGATAGTCGACAAATGTGAAGGGTGTCAGTATTACTCCAATATGCCGCACAAACCCGCGTCAGCCCTGAAAACCATTCCACTCGTCTGGCCCTTCGCTATTTGGGGGCTGGACATGGTTGGGCCACTGAGAACAGGCAGGAGCGGCTTCACTCATGTGCTGGTAGCAGTCGACAAGTTCACCAAATGGATTGAAGCCAAGCCTATCAGGAATCTCGATGCTTGCACCGCTATCAGTTTCATCAGAGAGTTGATATTCAGATATGGAGTTCCGCACAGTATCATCACGGACAATGGGTCAAACTTCAATTCTGACGAGTTCAGGGCCTTTTGCGCCTCTCAGGGCACTCGGGTCGACTATGCTTCGGTCGCTCACCCCCAGTCGAATGGACAAGCAGAAAGGGCAAATGGCCTAATTCTCAAAGGACTGAAACCCCGATTGATGCGCGATCTCAAGCACGCAGCAGGTGCATGGGTCGATGAGTTCCCATCAGTCCTTTGGGGATTGAGGACAACCCCGAATCGATCGACCGGAAGAACCCCATTCTTTCTGGTCTACGGAGCCGAGGCTGTCTTACTGAGTGACCTGCTTCAGAACGCTCATAGAGTCGAGCTCTACTCAGAAGATGAAGCAGAACAAGCCCGGGAGGACGCAGTCGACCTCCTAGAATAAGAAAGAGAAATGGCCCTGATCCGATCAACCATCTATCAGCAAGACTTGCGTCGATTCCATGCCAGAAACGTGAAGAGCCGAGCCTTCCAAGAAGGAGACTTAGTCCTTCGAGTGGATCAGCAGAAACCACACAAGCTTGCTCCTACTTGGGAAGGCCCCTTCATAGTCACCAGAGTCCTCCACAATGGAGCATACCACCTCTACAATGTCGATCGCCAGATTGATGAGCCACGAGCCTGGAACGCGGAGCTACTCCGCCCCTTTTATACTTGAATTCTCACTCGGATGAGATGTAATAAGAAAAACTATTGTAGTTTATTTATCAAAGACAAGAGCGTTATAATTTTCCCAGTGATTATTATTGTTTTTGTTTGCGTAAGAAATCCCCCAGCGGGTGGCTTAGCTGCGAATCCGTTTCGCCTAAGTTTGAAAAATCCTACCGAGTGGAGAGCAACCCTTCCACTCGGGGGCTTAGCTGCAGTCCAGTACTCGCCTAAGTTCTCCCACTCAGGGACTTAGCTGCAGTCAGGCACTCGCCTAAGTTTGAAAAATCCTACCGAGTGGAGAGCAACCCTCCCACTCGGGGGCTTAGCTGCAGTCCAGTACTCGCCTAAGTTCTCCCACTCAGAGACTTAGCTGCAGTCAGGCACTCTCCTAAGTTTGAAAAATCCTACCGAGTGGAGAGCAACCCTCCCACTCGGGGGCTTAGCTGCAGTCCAGTACTCGCCTAAGTTCTCCCACTCAGAGACTTAGCTGCAGTCAGGCACTCGCCTAAGTTTGAAAAATCCTACCGAGTGGAGAGCAACCCTCCCACTCGGGGGCTTAGCTGCAGTCCAGTACTCGCCTAAGTTGTCCCACTCAGAGACTTAGCTGCAGTTAGGCACTCGCCTAAGTTTGAAAAATCCTACCGAGTGGAGAGCAACCCTCCCACTCGGGGGCTTAGCTGCAGTCCAGTACTCGCCTAAGTTCTCCCACCTAGAGACTTAGCTGCAGTCAGGCACTCGCCTAAGTTTGAAAAAATCCTACCGAGTGGAGAGCAACCCTCCCACTCGAGGGCTTAGCTGCAGTCCAGTACTCGCCTAAGTTCTCCCACTCAGAGACTTATCTGCAGTCAGGCACTCGCCTAAGTTTGAAAAATACTACCGAGTGGAGAGCAACCCTCCCACTCGGGGGCTTAGCTGCAGTCCAGTAGTCGCCTAAGTTCTCCCACTCAGAGACTTAGCTGCAGTCAGGCACTCGCCTAAGTTTGAAAAATCCTACCGAGTGGAGAGCAACCCTCCCACTCGGGGGCTTAGCTGCAGTCCAGTACTCGCCTAAGTTCTCCCACCTAGAGACTTAGCTGCAGTCAGGCACTCACCTAAGTTTGAAAAAACCCTACCGAGTGGAGAGCAATCCTCCCACTCGGGGGCTTAGCTGCAGTCCAGTACTCGCCTAAGTTCTCCCAAACACATCTCAATCCTCAAGGACAACGAGGGGCAGGTCGACTGCCACCTTCTCCTGGAGAGCTTCGCCACAAATACAATGCACGATTCATCCTGCTCTACAGTAACGAAGTACGGGTCGACTGCCCCCCTTCTCCTGGAGAGCTTCGCCACAAATACAATGTGCGCTCCCTCCCACTCTGCAGTAACAGGGTGTGGGTCGACCGCCGCCCGCCCCTGGGGAGCTTCGCCACAAATACAAGGCATGGGTCGACTACTTCCCCCTCCTTCGGAGCTGTGCTGCGAATACAGAAAGTTGTCTCGAATAAAGATTGGGTTCACTTAGCAGGAGATTCATAAAGATATTCAACAGTAAACCAAGTTCAGATAAAATCCTAAAGGTTCTGGATCACGGATCGAGGTACTCGGGCATGCGGCCCGAAAAAGTTTAACGGTTACAAAAACCACTCGGCATTCCGAGGCAAATTTAAGGTGGGACATAAGAGTTTGTTCACTCCGCGGGAGGAGGGCTGGCAGGCTCGACGAACTTGTCCAGGTCGACGCCGTCGGCTATCCGAGTGGCTGCAGCGATGAAAGTCTCCATAAAGGTTCAGAAGTCATGCTTCTGGGTGTTGGCGACCTTGATTGCTGCCAGCTTGTCTTGTCGCACCTCCTTGCAGTGGACGCGAACCAAGGACAGAGCCACATCAGCGCCACACCGAGCAGAAGACTTCTTCCACTCCTGCACTCGGTCAGGGATTCCGTTAAGTCGAGTCATCAGAGACTCGAGATCGTTTTGGAGCGTAGCCTCTGGCCAAAGTGCCGGGTCGATCCATGACATGGCGACCTTCAGTCGAGCCAAGTAGTCCACGGCACTGTCAATGCGAGATTCTAGTCGGAGCAAATTCATGGCAGCTTCATCTTTCACGGGAGAGTTGATTGGATCCAAACCTGGTTCGATCCGCCCAGTCTCCTCCTCAAAGTTCTGGCAAAACTCTGCATTCACGATCCAAGGATAAGTCAATTTTCATACACTGAGTCGAAACAAAAAATCAGTCGGAACTAAATGTGCACCTTCAAGCTTGATATACAATTTCTTGGCAAGGCTGCTCAGGTAGCTCTCCAGATCGTCCCTCCTACGAGCGACGCCTTCCATCTTTTCGGTCAGGTTGAGGTTCTCCTTCTTCCAACGTGTGCACTCCCTGTTGGCTTCATTCAGAGAAGTCTTCAGCCTGGTATTCTCTTCTTCCAACTGGCCGACTCAAGCCAGCTTCTGTTCGGCCAGAGCGGTCCTGTCGTCAGCCTCCTTCTGGGCAGAAGACAAATCCTGATCCTTTTTCGCCAAAGCCTCTCTCAGTTTTTCTGCAAAGAAATGATGATTGATTCAGATATAGCAGAAGGGTGCTCGGGCCTAAAATTGACCAGTCGACAGACTTGTCTTACCGGCGACGCCATCTCTGACCGTCTGCAGTTCTGTCCTGGCCAGCTCCAAGTCAAGTTTCAGTTGAATCTGCTGACTTTCCAAATCAGCGCAGCGAGCTCCAAGATCACAAGATTTCTGAAATCAAAGGGGAGAAATTATTCCATAGCAAAAAACGACAAATACTAAGACTATAGTCGACTGCCCGCAGTCCACCATAGTCTCGGGGACTACACCCAGTGGGTGCACTTTGCGTGCCCCCACCGGTTCTGATTCCACTCGACCGGCTCGCCGGAGTCGAGTTCAAAAAAAAGAAAGAGAGACAAAGTAGAACTCAGACCACAGTCGACTGCCCGCAGTCGACCGCAGTCTCGGGGACTACACCCAGTGGGTGCACTTTGCGTGCCCCCACCGGTTCCGATCCCACTCGACCAGATCGAGCGGAAGAAACAAACTACCAGTTTGGTTTTACTCGACAAAATACAAAGACTATGGTCGACTGCCAGCAGTCCGCCGTAGCCTCGGGGACTACACCCAGTGGGTGCACTCAGCGTGCCCCCACTAGTCCAAAAAATTCAATCGACACACCCAGTGGGTGTATAGATGAAAAGATTTTCGGAAAGAATCTTCAGATAGCATATCCTAACAGAACAAGCGGCGACCAACTAACCTGAACATTGCTCTGGAGAGCCGAGCTGGCATCATAGGCGGCTTGGCTGGTGTCCCGCACCGTCTTCATCTTCTCCATCATAATGCCCGCCTGGCGTATGGCTTCCCTAGCAGCATTCACCTCGTCCTTCAGGACATGATGGGTTGCAAAAAGTGAAGGCGGGTCGACAGGGGCCTGAGCGGTCGAAGAAGAAGGCAAGGCACTCGACAAGGGCTCCGCGAAGGTAACAGAACCTCGATTGACATCACCAGTGTCCTGAACGACTGGTTCCGCCTTCGGCATCGACTGTAGTGCCTCACTTACAGGAGCTCGCCTACTCTTCCTCGTCAAAGACCTCTCGGGCTCTTCATCATCGTCAGGGAGGTCAATAATGTTGGGAGCTGTACAAAGTTCAAATTGCCAAAATCACGTCACCCAGTGGTGCACGATGCAGTTGAATCGAGCAAAGAAAGATAGTATGGCAGAAATCATACCCGGATTAGAAGTGACTGCATCCTCCATCACCTCATCATCATCCCTGTAAGCTGATGTCCGGAAGTGGCAGCGCTAACAATTCCAAAGTTCATCCAGTTAAAACAAGAAAAACAAACAGCGCGGGGCGTCGAGTGAATACAAGGAGAGACACTCACGCGGAGGCGACAGGGATGTCGATCTTGATCTTCGGCAGCGCCTTCCGAGTCTTTGGTTCTGCAACTTTGGGATGCTTTGGCGCCTTCTCAGTCGTGGTTGGGGAAGAGATCCGAGGACGCTTCGAAGACTGACCAGCCTGAGCAGTCGCCTTGTCGCGGGCACTCGGCCGATCCTGGTCGAGCTTGGATCGTCTCTCTATGCGAGGAGGCGGCTCGACTTCTTCCTCATCACTCAAGTCGTCGCTTCCTCCATCCCCTTCACCATCGGAAGTCCACTCGCCACTTTCGCCACCACTTGCCTCGCCTTACAGAGCTTGCTCTTGCTCCCCGTTGGGCATCGAATACATTTCAATAATGGCCTGAAAGAAAGCAGGGATAACGAAGTCAGTCGACGCAATACAGACAGCTGCGCGAGTGAATTCAGATTACAAGCAAAAACTCAGAATCAGACCTGCCCTGGTGCACGCGACTGGTCGAATGGGGGAACTCTCCTGGCTCCTCTGGGGTTGTCCTTGTTCCCGGTAATGCTCGACAGCCACTTCTCCAGCGTGTCGTCATCGACCTCCTCCGGGTGGATCCGAGTGGAGTCTTCTAGACCTGAATACATCCACATCGGGTGGTCTCGGGCTTGGAGAGGCTGGATGCGCCGCCGAAGGAAGACCTCCAAGAGATCCATACCAGTGACCCCGTCACGAATGAGCTGGAGCACTCGGTTGACCAACACCTTCACGTGCGCCTTCTCCTCTGGGAGCACCTTCAAAGGGGAAGGTTTTCCACTCGGTCCATGGTGAAGGGAGGGAGGGCAGTTGATTGCCCTGGCGTCGACTGATCTTTGTAGTAGAACCAGGTCGACTGCCACCCGCGAACTGAATCGGGAAGAATCATGTCCGGAAAGGAGCTTTTCCCCTCGTCTGGATGCCAAGACCCCCACACATCTGGATCACTTGGGTCCTCTCGTCACCCGGGTTAGCCTTTTTCACTGTCTGGGAGCGACAAGTGAAAATATGCTTGAAAAGACCCCAGTGAGGTCGACAACCCAAGAAGTTCTCACACAAGGAAATGAACGCGGCAAGATAAACGATTGAGTTGGGGTTAAAGTGGTGGAGTTGAGCCCCGAAGAAGTTCAGAAACCCTCGGAAGAAAGGATGAGGAGGCAAGGAAAACCCACGGTCGACGTGGGTGGCAAGAAGAACGCGCTCACCCTCCCGGGGCTGCGGCTCGGATTCCTTCCCCGGAAGCCGCGCCGAGTCGTAAGGGATCATCCCTCCCTCGGCCAGGTCATCGAGGTCTTCTTGGGAGATCCTCGAGTGGATCCTGTCGCCCTGGATCCAACCCCTCGGCAGGCCAGTCCGCGAGGAAGATCCGCCCCGGCTCATCGCCTTCCCCTTCGATCTCGTCGTCGCCTTCTTCACCCGCTCCAGAGCCGCCGTCCTCTCCTTCACCATTGTCGCCGACGAGACGCGTGTGGTGCGGTGGCGCTGGGGCGAGAGCGAGCGCAGCAGAGAGGCGTGAGGAGGAGAAGAAGTAATGGGGCGCATTGTTCGGGGGACTCTGGTCCAACGCCTTATATGAGGCCGCTTCCGAGTGGCTGACAGGTAGGCCCAGATGGCTCCATCAAATCCCGTAACGACCGCGTGAGCGATACGTGGCGAAAAAGGTGGCGCGGGGATTGAGGCGGCTCCGCTCCATCCCATGCAATTACTGCGGCCTCCCCCGTCCCGCGCGCTTCCCAAATTCGTATCCTGCTAAATCCGCGGGCAGCAAACAAACTTGTCAGACTAAAAGATCTCCTCCGCACCGTCACTCGGAACCTTACAGGTAAAGAAACTCACTTGACGAAGAATTAAGAATGGATCAAGGCGACTTAAAAGGAAGTTGCTGTCATCACTCGGGTCCATTGACCCGAAGCAAGATATGCTCACGGCATGAAAAACGAGTCGGAGAGGTCCTCAACTCCTTCCCCACTCAAACCTCGATCCATTCGGGGGCTAATGATGAAGCTATGAACCTAGGGTAGGGTCATGGACCTGCCCTAACTGCCCTACCCAAGGACATCTCTAGAAGAAATCGCCTTTCAATTGACTTGAAGGTGTCCCATTCGACAGACTCGAAGACACTCGACCAAGAAGCAATCACTCGACCAAGACCCAACCACTCGACGGCCAGGAGACCTAAAGGCGCCCCGCACGCTAACGGTCGGTCATTAAGTAGCTTTTATGGTCATCATAGCACTTTATTACTAGCGTTACCAGAAACGCCCTGCCTTAATGTACATTGAACCCTTCGTAACGTGGGCTGGCCGGGGTCCTGGCGCACTCTATATAAGCCACCCCCTCCTCCAAGACAAGGTTCGCACCTCTGTAACTCATACACACATAATCCAGTCGACCACCTCCGGGCTCTAAGACGTAGGGCTTTTACTTGCTCTGAGAAGGGCCTGAACTCGTAAACCCTGCGTCCTTACAACCTCTCCATAGCTAAGACCTCGCCTCTCCATACTTACCCCCTACATTACTGTCAGACTTAGAACCACGACAAATAGTGCCGCACTTATAACCATCAGTAAATTTTGAGCCTGCGTCCCGTCACATTCCAAATTGCAAACTTGTTCACACTAATCAAAACCTAAACGGTTTCCCACTTAGGAGCGTATTAGTGCCGGTTATAAATACTACTACTCCAAGATGACCGCACATTCCTCCTCAACTCCTCATCCACAAAAACAAACAAGTCATTCATCATCGTTCCCTTGCGTCGGCCATGGCCAGCATGAGTTCTGGGTCGAGAGATTGCCACCAGGGAGATGCGAGCATGGAAGTGGAAACACGAGAGATGTCCCACCTCACCGCGAACGCAGCCGGCATGTCCCGCCGCGTGGCCGTAGCAGCACATAGGTCTCGTCGCGCTGCCGAAGCAGCACGTAGGTCCCGCCGTGTCTTCGATGCGGCAGACTGGTCCGGCCACACCGCGGAAGCAGAAGAGATGTCCCGCCGCGTCGCGAATGCAGCAGAGATGTCCTCCCGCGCCGCGGTGGCCTGGGAAAATGTCTCGCGGGCAGGCGAGGACTCTTACAGGTGCATGCATGCGATCGTCCATAGCCAGATGGATCAGATCTCTGGCTGGGCGAGGTTGCAGGACGACATGAAAGCCTCTTTTGAACAGGCTACCGGCGTCATCCGACAACTAAATGAGAGCAATGCGAAGCTCCGGGCTGAGCGTGACCTGCTAAGGGCGAAGATCGTCGGAAGTGCGGAGCAGCAGGAGGAGACCACTGCCTTGTTGAACTGGACCGACATCATCGTTGAGAAGCTTATGGACGAGAATGCCATGCCGCACATCGAGCGCAGAAGGCTGGTGGAGGAATCTGTGGATGCTCTCAAGCAGCATCTTGAGGACAAGAAAGAGCTCATCACCGCTCACCACGGAGACTAGTTCCTGCGACCTGTAGCAACGCACCAAGAAAGTAGAGATTAGTGAGCCAGATCGTTGTCTTCCTTCTTCTTTTGCCCTTGTGTATTTCGGGCGTTTCCGCATGTGGCTTTTTTAATTATGTTCCTTTTTTGCGGGGATTTTAATTATGTTCCTAAATATGTAAGACAAGTATTATCCACTGTCTTTGTCCTTATATTCATCATGCTTGCTATAAGTCGCAGTCGATGCTATATAGGACCGCCGGATCTTACATCAAGATCCGTGCAAAACTTTCTTTTCAAATTTTCATTTTTTTCTCTCTTAAATCTCACTCCAATGAGACATATAGCCACACCGTAGAACAGGGGCTCGGGCGCCATTAATGAAGACATTGGGAGGGAGGTGCGCGGCGGGTAGAGGTCAAAGGGCCTCCTCTTGATGAGCACACATAGGGGTCTGATCGCACACCTCCCGTACTCAAATAGCTACCCCGCACGACACCTCCTAGCCAATAAAAAAGAGGACGCGTGGCGGCACGTAATTGGTAAGTAGAACGCCCACGGTTTCAATAATACTTGTGTTTCCAATTTGTAACGTGACATCACTTGTTCCAAAATGACTTTGTTGATTGCTAATGTGTGTACCTTCACAAATCGGACAGAAAAATTACCACAACATGTTGGTGCCATGTCATGACATCATGCCAAGTTTCATGATTTTGAGGCGTGTTTTGGATTTACAGGAATTAAAAAACCAAGTTTCTCAATCTTTCCAGCCGAGCCACGACGCCCACATGTTTGAATTTCATTCCCATTTCTTGCATGGGACCTAGAAATTCACCCAAGGACACACATGTGATTTTTCAACCAACTTTATTGCACTGGAGCATGTGCTTGTAGCTCAAATTTGAATTATGCACATTAAATGCCTAGAAACTCAATTAATGTATAAAAGGTCAAACGAACCCGGAATAATACCAAAATTTAGCACGATACTTCTATTTGGTCTAATCTGCATGTGTAAAAAAATTAACGCGGGAGAAGGCAGTGTATGTTTGTCGTTTTGCACATGGAGGTGACACGTGCCCTCTCAGAACCACGAGTTTTCTTGAGGGAAGCTCCGGTTTGCAAGAAGCTTACACCAAATCTTGTCCCAATTCGGCCAAAAAAATTACCACAACATGTTGGTGCCATGTCATGACACCATACCAAGTTTCATGATTTTCAAGCGTGTTTTGGAGTGACATGAATTAAAAAACCAACTTTCTCAATCTTTTCGGCCGAGCCATAACGCCTAGATGTTTGAATTTCATTCCCATTTCTTGCATGGGACCTAGAATATCCAAGGATACACATGTGATTTTTCAACCAACTTTGGTGCACTGGAGCATGTGCTCGTAGTTCAAATTTGAATTATGCACATTAAATGCCCAGAAACTCAATTAATGTATAAAAAGGCCAAACGAACCCGGAATAATTCCAAAATTTAGGACGATACTTCTATTTGGTCTAATCTGCCTGTGTAAAAAATTAAGGCGGGAGAAGGCAGTGTACGTATGTTGTTTCGCACACGGAGGTGACACGTTCCCTCTCAGAACCACAAGCCTTCTTGAGGGAAGCTCCCGTTTGCAAGAAGCTTGCACCAAATCTTGTCCCAATTCCGCCAAAACACTTACCGCAGCATGTTGGTGCCATGTCATGACAGCATGCCAAGTTTCATGATTTTCAGGCGTGTTTTGGATTTACAGGAATTAAAAAACCAAGTTTCTCAATCTTTTCGACCGAGCCACGACGCCCAGATGTTTGAATTTTATTCCCATTTCTTGCATGGGACCTATAAATTCACCCAAAGACACACATGTTATTTTTCAACCAACTTTGATGCACTGGAGCATGTGCTTGTAGTTCAAATTTGAATTATGCACATTAAATGCGCAGGAACTCAATTAATGTATAAAAAAGGCCAATCAAACCCGGAATAATTCCAAAATTTAGCACGATACTTCTATTTGGTCTAATTTGTCTGCATAAAAAAATTAAGGCGGGAGAAGGCAGTGTACGTATGTCGTTTCGCACACAGAGGTGACACGTTCCCTCTCGGAACCACGATCCTTCTTGAGGGAAGCTCCGGTTTGCAAGAAGGTTACACCAAAGCTTGTCCCAATTCGGCCAAAAATTTACCGCAGCATGTTGGTGCCATGTCATGACACCATGCCAAGTTTCATGATTTTCAGGCGTGTTCTGGATTTACAGGAATTAAAAAACCAAGTTTCTCAATCTTTTCGGTCGAGCCACGACACCCACATGTTTGAATTTCATTCCCATTTCTTGCATGGGACCTATAATATCACCCAAAGACACACATGTGATTTTTCAACAAACTTTGGTGCACTGGAGCATGTATTTGTAGTTCAAATTTGAATTATGCACATTGAATGCCCAGAAACTCAATTAATGCATAAAAATGCCAAACGAACCCGAAATAATTCCAAATTTAAACACGACACTCATGTACTAGTTGCATGTTCACTGTACGTAAATGTTCTAGCAATTCAAATACCATCCTTTCCCTCTATAACACCATTTTGTCTTTCAAAACATAATGAAAAAAATCAGGTATACCATAAACAGTTTACTAGAAAGAATCGTGTGGGATGCGATATAAAATATCTTGGTGCACCGTCTTCTCTGGCTTACGCAGGAAGCTTCGTCGTCTACAGTCCACTGCCCCCTCTTGAACCACACTTGCGCGCCAGTTTCTCGCGGCACCGAGCGAAATTGTTTTGCCACCGCGGAAATATCTATCTCCCCGCCCCCTCCCTCCCACCAAAAGCCACATTTCCACTGTTCCTCCTTGCTTTCCAAGTTCAAACCTTCACTGCTGCGGCTTACTAGCAGCTCGGCCTCCTCGCCAGAGACCCTTCTTCTTGCAGCGCCGCCTCCTCGCTGGCTACCCTTCTTATTGCAACGCCGCCTCCTCACCGGCGACCCTTCTTCTCGCAGCACCGCCTCCTCGCCAGCGACCCTTCTTCTTGCTGCATGGCCTCCTCGCCGTCGACCCATCTTCTTGTTGCACGACCTTGTCGATATGGTTAGGTAATCCACACCCCACCCACCCCATCCTCCTCCTTTCTCGACGGCGCGGCACCTTCCACCGAAATCACTGCCCCCCTCCTCCAATTAAGTGCCGCCCACAGCCATTTTGCACGCAGTATAACGTGGAGCTCAGTAGCATGCGGCTACACGCACGCACGAGGTCGCTATGGCTGCCATGCGTGCCGACCGTCAGATCTTGGAGGAGCACCTTTTCTTTGAGGCCTAAAATACAGTTCATGCTATTTTCTCGAGGCCACCGCCAGTGCCTTCTAGTGATTTGTCCTCTGTAATGTTAATATGCAATCCGATGTTCAGTTAAAAGTTTGGTCCTCTAAAATGTAATGTTCAATTAACACTTTGGTTCAACAATTGCTACACTTCATAGTACTGTTCTCAAGCATTCTTTGTTTTGTTAACTGTCTTATCTTCTAGTACATGTTTCTATTCTGCAATGTCGAGCTCAGTTAACTACTTTGGTTAATTTGGTCTGCTGTCCATTTAACTGTTTGGTTCAGTTATGCAATTTGATTTTCAATTGCTATGGGTACAATTTTCCATTGGTATGCATGTGACACCAATCAAATTTGGTTGTACTCAATACATATTCTACTGATAGTATGGCAACTCTTAGTTAACCTGATCAAGATCTTCCTTATGTGTGTTGCAGGGAAACAATGGGAGACACTGCTGTTTACCATCGAGGTTTGTTCAAGCATGGTCCTTTGGCTAATAGCACATTATTGTGCAGTTGCAGGAATCATTCTAATATTTAGGTTTCTTACAATTTGGTCTTGCACATGTAGGTCCTGCTGTCAGAGGCTTAGACCCACTGTTCGACCCATTTTTCATATGGGGAAATGAGATGTCCATGAATATCAGTCAAGTCAAGAAACTCGGAAAGATTGTTAGGATGAAGAAACTTGCGACGAATAATAGAAAGATCTTTGTTTGCACAATGAAGAAGACATCAGTCAATTATAGGATAGTACTAACTCTTTTACCTTGTTTTTAACCCTTGCGCCATTTCAAAATTTATAACAGCGATTTATGCATATCTTTGTTTTCAGTACTTTTCAAAGCAGTTCGTCGATGATTACCTCTCAAACCACCTGCATGGTCAAGAGGCGAGGAAGGTATTCATTCAACACCCATGATACAATATTGAAGTCTTGTTGAAGAGGACAAAGGTTGGGCGGGCAATTATCCATAGCCACTGGCCTAAAGTTACAAGGACGATCAACATCACTGAATGCTCAATATTTGCCTTCCACTTCTGTAGTTTCCCAGATGAGATTCATCTGTCTATTTATTGTGTATGATGCTACTGTCCAAAGGTTTTTGATGCTGCATGTGAAACTTGGTGCTGTTGTGTAATGGCCTAACTGAGTGCCGAAGCTATCTGATGTAATTCGATTATGAAATCCTGGTTGCTGTTATACGAATATGAAATATCTGGTGTGTTTTATAAGAAATATCAATTTGATTAGTACATGGATTATCAATAATAGGCTAATTACCCTGCTTATTGGGGTTTTCTATTGCAGACGGTTACTCAGACAGCACCGTGGGCGATGAACTCAAACAACCCACATAGTTTCTAGAAAGTAGGCGTGTTCGATCAACTAACAATCACACACGGCTTCTGGCAGCGAACTGTTTGCGTTAGGCCACCTTGCAAAAACATTTCCACACAAAGAACTATGTGTGATATACATACCTACAGAAATGTTTTTTTGGGATTCACCGTGTGGGATGTACATACCTACGGAAATGATTGGGTTTCGATGCCTCGCCCGATCACACACGAGCTCATTTGGTGTCCCAGGAGGGCCTATCCCCGCCGGTTTCTGGGTCGTGTGGGAAGGACCCCCTATCGCCCACACTCACTTGGCGACGGTTCCAAATGCCGTCGCGGAAAGGGGTTAAAAACCGTTTGTATAGCACGTCGATGTACCAGTGATACGACGTTGCATGCCTCTAGTGAACCTGAAGTAGATAAACCTCCTGATAATGATAATGAAGTTTCTATCTCTGATGCTGAAACTCAGTCTGGTAATGAACACTCACCTTCTGATAATGAAAAAGATAATTATGAGGTTCATGAAGACACTCAAACAAATAGTAAAGAACCAGACAATGATGCTGAGATAGAACCTGTGGTTGATCTTGGTAACCCACAACCCAAGAATAAAAGATATGATAAAAGAGACTTTGTTGCTAGAAAACATGGTGAAAAAAGAGAACCGTGGGTTCAAAAACTTATGCCTTTTCCACCTAAGTCAACTAAAAAGAAAGATGATGAAGAATTTGAACACTTTGCTGAAATGCTGAGACCAGTCTTTTTGTGTACTCGCTTGACTGATATCTTGAAAATGCCTCCTTATGCAAAGTACATGAAATACATCATCACCAATAAGAGAAAAATACCGAAAGCTGGAATCTCCACAATGCTTGCTAATTATACATTTAAAGATGGAGTACCTAAAAAACTTGGAGATCCAGGAATACCAACTATACCTTGCTCCATCAAAACAAATTATGTTAAAACTACTTTATGTGATTTGGGAGATGGTGTTAGTGCTATGCCTTTCTCTTTATATAAAAAGACTTGATTTGAATAAACTCACACCTACTGAAATATCTTTTCAAATGGCTGACAAAAATCTACTGCCATACCTATCGGTATTTGTGAGGATGTTCCCGTTGTTGTTGCAAATGTTACTATTTTGACTGACTTTGTTATACTTGAGATGCCCGAGGACGACAACATGTTGATTGTCCTTGGTAGACCCTTCTTGAATACTTCAGGGGCTGTTATTGATTGCAACAAAAGAAGGTCACTTTTCATATCAATGGTAATGATCATACGGTACACTTTCCGAAGAAACAATTCCAAGTGAATGGTATTAATGTTACTGAAAAATCTCTGACAATCACTGTTGGAAGTTTTCAACTACCTCTACCTACTGCAAAAAAAGAAATATGAAATGCTTATTGTTGGGGACATTCATATCCCCGTTGAGGTAACTTAGTGATTTACGAAAGTTCTTCGGTTTCATGCTAATCGAAAGTGGTTGTTAATAAGACCTGATCAACCTTATCAATGGATCATTTTTTAGAGATATGAAGTTGGTGAATTTAGTGAGCACTACCTTCTATCCCTACCTTTTATTTTATGTTTTTATTAGTTAAATAAAATAAAATAAAATGCCATGTTTTATCTGTTTTCTGAAATTACCGTGGAATAAAAATGACCCAAAAATAAAAGTTCTCAGAATGCCCTGAAAATTTAATACGATTGCCTGGCTGCTTGAAACTTCTTATTGTACCTTTGAACTTTACTCTCGATGTATTTTAATTGTTCAACTCGAGAGGTACTCATATGCTCATTCATGGGTTAATCCCAGATTATTACCCTTATAGCATTCTGTTGTTGCCGATCTGCCCCGTTTCCTATTCATAAGTACGATGGAACCCCCGAAGGAAGGACGACATCTTCATCATGATGACCCGAAGCAAAGCAATGAAGACATCAATGTAATGGGTCGACCTCTTCGAGGAGAGCAACTAAGACCGAGAAGAATCGTTAGAATTTAGTAACCACATCTTTCCCCTTACTCCGTCTCTTAAAATCTCGGGACAAGATTTCTTGTAGTGGAGAAGAATTGTGACACCCGGATAATTAAGCTACAGTAATTCCCTGTTAACGATGCCATGTCACCATGATTACTGTTGTTAATCTTGCATTGATTCAAATGAGTTCAAATTCAAATCCAAAGTAAAGTCAAACGATAAAATTTTTCAAATATCAAAATGAAAATGTTCAAGTTGTAGCGAATAAGTCATAAATAATATTGGTGTAGAAACCACATTTTTGTAAAGTGTTTAAATGCACTAAGGGAATTAAAACAGTAGCAAACCATTTAATTAAATACCTTTTTCAAATTAATAAAATATTAAACTATTTAATTAGTTGTCCAAATTAATGTGGCAGTGTTGTAATTCTAAATGCTAATTTAGTTGATGAAATTATATTTTACAAAAACTAAAATAAATTAATTATTAAAAGAAACAGAAAAGAAATAAATAAACAAAAGTTAAAACAAAACAAAACCCCCCTGGCTAACTAGGCCTCGGCCCAGCCCACCCCGCTGGCCTATATGGCCTCCCGCGAGCCACCAGGAACCCTAACCCTATCCACTCGCCCCCACTCTCTCTCGCTCTCCCTCCTCCCGATCCAAATCGAATCGGGGCACCGATGACTCGCCGCTGCGCCCGTCGCCCACCGCCGCCTTCGTGCCCGTGGCCCACACCGGAGACGCCCCTTGCCGCGGCCGCTTGCCTCCCACTCGCCCTGTCATCCCCGTCCTCCTCCCTGAAGGGCCTCCACACGCCTGACGCCGCCGTCCTCTCCGTCGTCGACCTCGTCTCCGTCGTCGTCCCCGTCTTCCTCCTTGACACGCCGTTGCCCTACGGACACCGGTGAGGCCATCGACCTCTGCCTCCCCTCTTCCTCTCCCTGTCCAAAACGTCACAGCACCATCCTCGTCCTCACTATGTTGCCCCACCATTCGTGTGACGTGCCCGCGCGTCCATCCGGCTCTGGCCGCGCCCGCGCTCGTCGCAAGCTCCTGCTCGCCCGCGCGTCATGCCCACTGCCTCCCGTGCGCTCGCGCGCCGCTCTGTGCGATGCTGCTTGGCCGCCACCGCCGTTCGCCCCTCCTGCGGGCGGCCGCGACACCCGGGCCATGCCCTTCTTGTCCGACCACAACCCTGCGTGCCCCCGTGTAGCCCCACTCCGGCGCCCCGCTGCCGCCTACACGCCGCTGCGTCGGCCGCTACCCAGCATCGTGCCACTCCTATACATCGTCGTCATTTCCCCTACCGCCCCTTGCCCGGCACACCTCCCCGCGTCCGCTTCTCCACCGGCCATGGCCAGTGTGCCGCCCCTGCCCCCTCGCCCCGCTTCAATCCCTCAGCTCCTCACCGCCTCTGCGGTCCCATCGCCGCCCACCCGCCGGCCGAGCCCCGCTTCGGCCATGGCCTCGCCATGGCCACCGGCCTCCCCTGCTCCGGCGCCCTGCCGAGTTCGCCCGCACCTGGGCGTGTGCCCGCTCGGGCCGTGCCCTGTGCCCGTTGCCCGCAACCGCTAAGGCCGTAGGGGCCTTTGCCAACTGGGCCTTGCCCTCTGTGTCTATGACGAATGGGGCCCAACCTCTAGAACGAATAAAAAAGGAATTGAATAAATAAATAATAATAATAGTTAAAATATTGATCAATTAATCAATTAACTTAATTAATCCTGATTAGATTAACCTAATCACTAGTTAACTTAATTAAACCCTAATTAGCCTGGTCAGTCAATGACATGTGAACCCCACATGTCAGTTTGACCTAGTCAACACCTCTGTTGACTGCTGATGTCATGCTAACATCATGCTAATGCAGTAATGCTAATTTCGAATTAATTTAGTAGTAATAATTCAAAAAATGATTTAAAACTTTAAAAATTATTATAAAATAATCCGTAACTCGGATGAAATACTTTGTACATGAAAGTTGCTCAGAATTTCGAGATGAATCCGAACACGCAGTTCGTTCGTCAGCCACACGTCCCTAGCATAGCGAACACGCAACTTTCCCCTCTAGTTCATCTGTCTGAAAATGCGAAACACTAGGGATACTTTCCCGGATGTTTCCCCCCTTCGCCGGTATCACCTCCTACCGCATTAGGGCATGCCTAGCACCGCTCGTTGTCATGTCATGCATCGTGATGCATCTGTTTGCATTGTATTCATTGTTTCTTCCCCCTCTTCTCTCCGGTAGACTACGAGACTGACGCAGCTGCTGGTGCCTCGATTGACTACGTTGTTGACGACCCCTACTTGCCAGAGCAACCAGGCAAGCCCCCTTGATCACTAGATATCGCCTATTCTTCTCTCTACTACTTGCATTAGAGTAGTGTAGCATGTTATTGCTTTCCGTTTATCCTATCCTGATGCATAGCCTGTCCTTGCTACTACTGTTGTTACCTTTACCTGCAATCCTAAATGCTTAGTATAGGATGCTAGTATTCCATCAGTGGCCCTACATTCTTGTCCGTCTGCCATGCTATACTATCGGGCCGTGATCACTCGGGAGGTGATCACGGGTATATACTTGTATACATAACATATGATACTTGTGGTGACTAAAGTCGGGTCGGCTCGTAGAGTACCTGCGAGTGATTCACGGATTGGGGGCTGAAAGGACATTTGTCCCGACAACCCTCTGGGTGGATCTTTATGGCGGAGCGACAGGGCGGGTAGAGACCACCTAGGTCAGAGGTGGGCCTGGCCCTAGTCGGTGTCCGCGGTTACATCAAAATAACACGCTTAACGAGATCTTGGTATTTATTCCGAGTCTGGCCATTGGCCTATACGCACTAACCAACTACACGGGAACAGTTATGGACACTCGACGTCGTGGTATCAGCCGAAGCCTCCGTGACGTTAGCGACTAAGCGGCGCGCGCCGGGTTGGACCGTGTAACGCAACTTCCTTTGAAATGGAGGTTGCTAGGCCCGCTCTCCGGCCGCCCTCGCAACGTGCATGTGTGCAATGGGCGATGGCCCAGACCCCTCTGCCATAGGATTTAGACCGGCATGCTGACCTGTCTGTTGTGCCTAGGTGGGGTTGTGACGTGTTGATCTTCCGAGGCCGGGCATGACCCAGGAAAGTGTGTCCAGCCAAAGGGGATCGAGCGTGTTGGGTTATGTGGTGCACCCCTGCAGGGAAGTTTATCTATTCAAATAGCTGTGTCCCTCGGTAAAAGGACGACCTGGAGTTGTACCTTGACCTTATGACAACTAGAACCAGATACTTAATAAAACACAGCCTTTCAAGTACCAGATACAACCCGGTGATCACTCTCTCACAGGACGACGAGGGAAGGATCGCCGGGTAGGTTTATGCTATACGATGCTACTTGGTTAACTTACCATCTACTCTCAACTACTGCTTCAAGATGGAGGATGCCAGAAGCGTAGTCTTCAATAAGACTAGCTATCCCCTCTTATTCTCGCATTCTGCAGTTCAGTCCACAGATACTACCCATTTCATTGATACCAATGCATATGTAGTGTAGATCCTTGCTTGCGAGTACTTTGGATGAGTACTCACTGTTGCTTTGCTATTTCTTTTCCCCCTTTCCCGGTTATTGCGATCATTTGATGGAGTCTAGGAGCCAGAGGATCCCAAGGATGATTCTACGTGAAGTTCGACTTCGAGAAGTAGTTAGGAGGTCCCAGGCAGGAGGCCTGCGCCTCTTTCGATCTGTATCCCAGTTTGTACTAGCCATCCTATGGCAACTTGTTTAACTTATGTCTATACTCAGATATTGTTGCTTCCGCTGACTCGTCTATGATCAAGCTCTTGTATTCGAGCCCTCGAGGCCCCTGGCTAATAATATGATGCTTGTATGATTTATTTTATTTTTAGAGTTGTGTTGTGATATCTTCCCGTGAGTCCCTGATCTTGATCGTACACATTTGCGTATATGATTAGTGTACGATTGAATCGGGGGCGTCACAGTTAGCAAGGAGCAGCAACAACGGCAAGAGAAGCCACAGGCAGCAAAGCAGCAGCAGGCGGACGTGAACGTGGCCCAGGAATGCATGGGGTTCGCAGTAGGCGTAGGTGTACGTGGCCCGGGAGGGCAGGGGCTCGCGGCAAGCATGCGTGGGGAGCGAAGCTCTGGTCAAGGCGGTCAAGCATGGGGGGTGGCTAAATGGTGATAGATCGAAGGGGAAAAGCTTGGGGATTGGAGGAGGAGCTCACTACGATTCTCATAGACGAGGTCAGGGAGCTCGGGTGTGACCGGATGCGTCGAGCTCGTCGACGAGAGGCAGCGGCCGTGGCGAGAATCCGGCTCGATGCCAAGCGTACGGTGCGATACGGCTCGATTGAAGGCATGTGGACGAAGGAGTCGACGACGAGGAAGCTCCTGGACATCCTCTCGGGTGCCGGGGAGGACAGTGGTCGCGGGAACGATGGGGGCCTGGCGACGAAGCTTTGGTTCTATGCGAGGGAGTAGGAAACAACGTGAGGGGGGAGGGAGTGTCGGTTGGGTTTGTCCGTAGCGTAGGGGAGTCTTATCTACCATGGGGAACCGTGGGATGGCCGACACGACGGCAACAACGGCCAGGGTGGCATGGATGTGCGTCTGTTTACTGTACGTGAGGATGAAGGAGACTCTACGTGGCCGGGCTAGCTATCTCATGTTCATAGTGGGCCAAAAGTGCACAGTGCAATTTCAGTTTTACTTTTCTGTAAAAATAAACCTAGTGTTTTCTATTTATCTTAGTGACCAAATTAATTTATTTCTTAATTAATGAAAATCTGCACATAATTACTATGTAATATTTTGAAGAAGCTCACAAAGTTTCATGCCATTTGAAATGTTTAGAATTACTTTGAATTTAATTGGTCCACTTAAGTGTTGTAGATAAGGGCATTTTTGGAGTTTCAAAGAATATTGGATTCAACATGAAATTAGCCTAGGGGATTATTAACATTAATGCAAACATTTTTATTCTAGTATTTGGTGAAATAATTTCTAGACTTTATATTTTAAATTTGAATTTGGACCAATTTGAGAGTGGGATTATTTTCTAAATGCAAATTAATTATGATGACCATGATGACATGGCAGGTTAATTAGCATAATAGGCTATTAGGGTCTAGGGGTGTCACAACTCTCCTCCTCTAAAAGAAAATCTTGTCCTAATATTTAAGAGGTCGAGTAAGGGGGGGGGAGGTCTAGTTACGAATCTGTCGAGTCTTCTCAGTCCTGGTTACTCTTCTCGAAGAGGTCGGTCCATTGCATTGATGTCTTCATTTCTCTACATCAAGGCATCGTGACGAAGTTGTCATCCTTTCTTTAGGAACTCCATCGCACTTACAAATATGATAAAGGGGGGACTAGGGAAGGATGGAGTTCAACACATGTTAAGTACCCGGGGGCTATCTCAGTAAATGAGGCATAGAGGCATCTCTCGAGTTGAAATTCAAGAAAAACATTGAGAGCAAGGTAAGAAGGTACAATAAGAAGTTTCAAGCAGAAAAGCAATCATTCAATGCCCAACCTAGAGTGTGAATGGGGTTCAGATCAACGGAATAAGTATTGCGTCTGATATCGGAATAGAACAAGTGAGGGAAGGTGGCTCGTGAAATACATACGAAGCCAAATGCAAGGGTAATTCTGGATACAAGGATCACATATCATTTACATGAAACTTCGCAATTAATGAGAGAGTTTCTGTAAGGAATTCAAAAGAATGACATGTACAAGGTAGAATGATAATCGATTCCAAAGTTAATTGGAAGATTTAGTCGCAAGCAATAAGAAAGGCAAGTCATACTACACCAGTATGAACTTGAGGACTCAAGCATTTATGTATCATTAGGATGATCAAAATCTAAGTGATCAACACACATACCACCATGATGAATAAGGGGGGTGGTGGCATCTTGTGTGATCAAGACACAAGATTCGTCAGAGAAGAGTTTGCTAGCTATGTTGGCAACAACGTTGGTACCAAGGACGGGGGACGAAGAGAACCATTTTCCTACTTGTTGAAATGAGGCGGACCAATAGGCAAAGCTCTCGTCCATTGGTGGTTACCGGAATGTTAACAACAATAGTAACAAGGTCTTACTGAGAGAGTCGTACACCAAGGTGTTTACATAAGCAGGGAACAACTACTGCTTAGATCATATAAATTATAAAAAAGGTTAAACAGACCAATGGAAAGGAAAATATTATACATAAGTATTTAGGAGTACATCCTTCGCAAGGACAAGCATACACTACAAAAGAAGACACATCCGTGACATTTTGGCCCGAACGAATTTTTTGTCATGCTTATGACACTTCTATGACGATAATTGTGACAAAAACACGTATCATCATAGATGTGGTGGGCTCCTACTTCTATGAAAAAAAATTATGATAGAAAAAGGGCTTTTCCTCCTGGGCGGGCCGGAGACGCACCTGCATGACATTCTTTGGGTCGTCCATGACGGAAAAAATCATGGTAGAAGCGAGGGCAAGGAAAATATCGGGGAGTTCCCGATTACGGTGGGTGGTTGGGGCCAAGCGATGCACTGTGGTTTGCGCGTTTCTCTCGTGTACGCGCTTGTGTGGGATGTTTTGGCTAACTGAACCCGAGCGATCACACTATCTACGTTACTAAATCCGAGCGATCGATCCCTTGGTTGTTAACTGAACCCAAGCGATTAATTCGCTACTGACTGAACCCAAGCGATTCCTTCGTTGTTGCTACTAACTGAACCTGAGCGATCAAGCACTGTTGTTGCTTACTGAAGCCGATCGAGGCCCCATGTGAGACATAGCCAGCCGGTGTTGGGTTGCCTCTCGATGAACAGTGACCCTTGCTACCGTGCTCGTGGTACATAGAACGAGTCGAGACGTGGTGAGTCGAGCCGGATGGTTGGCTATGGATGAACAGTTCCTAGTGGGGGTTGGATGAACAGGACCCCGTGGTAGTAGGCCATTGTTGTTGGATGGACAGGACCACAAGGAGGCCGACACACCCCAGCCGGTTGGGGATGGATGAACAGGACACCGTGGAGGCTCCATGAACAGTAGTCGGTGGAGGCCAGAGGATGGCGGTGGATGAACAATACCCTGTGGAGGCTGGAGCGAGAGGCAGTTGACGGTGGATGAACAGTAGCCCGTGGAGTCTCGTTTTGCTGTACACCACACCACTCCTGATGAACAGGACCCCGTTTCGACGGTAGGCGCTCCAACAGAAGTCTGTTTCCTTTGTTTTGCGGTATGCCACACCCCTCCCGATCACTAGGACCTTGTTTCGACCGTCCACACTCTAACAGAAGTCCGTTTCCTCCATTTTGTGGTACGCCAAACCCTTCCCCATGAACAGGATCCCGTTTTGATCCTAGGCTGTCAAACAGAAGGATGTTTCCTCCGTTATACAGTATGCCAAGCCTCATTTTGGCTGTTCCATCCAAGTGGGTTGGCTCCCGATGAACACGATGCATTACGTTGCCTCCGATGAACACGACATAGTTTCTCCGTTCTGACCCAGCCAGTTGGCTGGCAATGAACATGACACCATTGCTACCGTCCAGTACCTCTCCATGTACATGAGTGATATGCCTCCGCCGTGTCTACTTTTCCTAACGCTTTTCCTTTTGTTTTGGACTCTAATTTGCTTGATTTGAATGAAACCCGGTCTGACGATGTTTTCAGCAGAACTACCATGGTGTTGTTTTTTGTGCAGAAATAAAAGTTATCGGATTGGAACGAAACTTTGTGAGGATTTTTTATACAATAAATATGAATTTCTAGAGCCAAGAACAACTAGAAGGGGGCACCTGGGTGGGCACAACCCACCAGGGCACACCCCCTCCAAGCGCACCCAGGTGGGTTTTCCCCACCTGGTGGCCCCGTAGACTCCAACCCTGATACTATAAAATCACATATTTTGAGAAAAAAAATCAAGTAGAAAGAATTATTGTGTTTCACGAGACAGGGCCGCCACCACCTACAGTTCTTCATCGGGAGGCCAGATCTGGAGTCCAGTTGGGGCTCCGGAGAGGGGGGTCTTCGATCTTCGTCATCACCAACCCTTATCCATCGGCAATTCCATGATGCTCCCCACTATAACACCCCGGACGTAACTTTCCCAATTTGTACTCCAACTCTTGCCGTTTCCGGCGTTAAGTTATTTTATTTTCTCGGGTTCGGGTCTTTGTCTCCGTGTGTTCTTGTCGTTGTCATGCATCTCATATCATGTCATCATGTGCATTGCATTTGCATACGTGTTCATCTCATGCATTCGAGCATTTTCCTCGTTGTCCGTTTTGCATTCCGGCGTTTCGTTCTCCTGCGGTGGTCATTTCTACCTTTCTTTCGTGTGTGGGGTTTAAACATTTCCGGATTGGACCGAGAATTGCCAAGCGGCCTTGGTTTACTACCGGTAGACCGCCTGCCAAGTTTCATACCATTTCGACACCGCCGCCGCCACTCAGCTCGCGCCACGTGTCGCGCCGCCCTCGTCCCCGCCGCCGGCCCGCTCGGCCCGAGCCGGGCCCTCCTCGCCACGCAGCCGGGCCGCGCCCCTGCGCCTGACCCCGCCGCCCAGCTCCCTCGCCCGCCGCCATCCGCCGCCTCCCCGTCGGCGCGCGCGCCGCCGCACCGCGCCGCCGCACTCCGACCGCCGCCCTTCGACGTCCTTCGACCGGCCGCCGCCTCCCCGACCTCATCTCCGGCCAGATCCGGCCGCCGGAGAGCCGGATCCGGCGACCCCGTCCTCGCCGGCCGCCATCTTCGTCTTCTCCGGCAAGATCCGCCACCGCCTCGGCTTCCATGCCCCGTTGACTTTTACCTCGAGGTTTTTTTTGCACTAAGTCCCCGAATCTCAGATCCATATGCCCATGTTCATCGTGCTATAACTCCTCACCCGTAACTCCGTTTTTGGCATATAGCATATCAAAATGTTCATCTCAAAGAGCACATAATTTCATTCCATTGCATCATTTTCATTTGATTTCATCTTGATGCCCGAAATTCTGTTAGAAGAGTGCTACTTGAGATAATTGTCAGATCTGCTACTCCATTTAGATATTTGTCATTTTTGCCATGATTAATGTGTGCATGATATGCCCATGAGCTCTACATATGTTTTCTTAAGGGTTTTGCCATCTTTCCAGAGATGCAACCCATGTAATTTTGTGATGTGTGTGGTGACTAGCACAAACTTGCAAAGTGAGGCTCTTGGTAATGCTGATTTCAGGGACTTAGCATTTTCACTAAGTCCTTGAGCTGTTTATCTCATATGGCCATATGTTCATGTTGTTTCCTAGTGATCCGTGCCTCTTTTGATGATGATCAGTAAGGATGTTTTGTTAATCTTGTAGTGCTCTATCCATCCATGTCTTTGTTTGCAATTATGGAGCACCCTAGCTTGAGTCAATCGAGCTCTACTTTTGCTACTTCGTGAATCTGGGCAGATTGTCTACTTGTTAGCGATTTTGCCGATGATGTTGTAGTTGATCCGTGCATGCTATGTTATTGTTTTTGCCATGTCTAGCTTGCATTTTGTGTATTCTTGATGGGTGTATGCTTAGTTGGTCATGACTTGCTCTGTAGTGAGTGCATCGAGCTCGTAAACATGCCTACTTGATATCTGTTTGCAGCATGCTCCAGTTTTCACTAAGTCTGAGAACTGATTATGTTTTTGCCATGTTCACTTGCTTGCAATTGTATTTTCTGATCCCTTTTGGCTCAAGGTCACTAAGGGAATTTTGTTAAGCTTTTTGAGTAGCTCCATGCCATGCTTTACTTTGCCATGTTCAGGTCCTATAGCATGTAGTTTTGTTGCTCCGAAGAGTGCTATCTGATCTGAAATTCCAGACAAGTGTTAATTTCACTAAGTCTGAAATCTGTTTACCATATGCATTTTTGACATGCTTGTTTGAGCCTGTTAGTGGATGAATTGGCCGTAGCTCAGTGCTAGACTTTTGTTAAGCATCTTGTATGCCTCCCTGCCATGTATTTTTATGCCATGTTTGAGTGCTGTAGCATGTTCATCTTGTTGCATTTAGATGGCTACTTGCTGTATATCGCAGAACGTGGTCATATTTGAATTGCTTGCCATTTGCAAACCGTAACTCCGATTCCGGCGTTCTTTATATCGTTTTCAAGCGATTTCATCTCATCTTTCCAGTGGCACACTTAGATTCCCAATTTGAGTCCAGGTTCATGCATCCCTTGTCAAATCTTGCGTATGCATCCCGCATAGCATACCATGTTTGCATCATATTGTCTGATCCTTGCACATGGTTGATTGTGTCCTTGTTGCTTGTTTGTCTTGTTTGGGTAGAGCCGGGAGACGAGTTCGCTACCGAGGAGCCCGTTGAGTTTGCTTTCGAGGATCCAGTCAACTCTGACAACTTTGCAGGCAAGATGATCATACCCTCGAAATCACTACTATCTTTGCTTTGCTAAATGCTCGCTCTTTTGCTATGCCAATGCTACGATGCCTACCACTTGCTTTCAATCCTCTCAAATTGCCATGTCAAACCTCTAACCCACCATGTCCTAGCAAACCATTGATTGGCCATGTTACCGCTTTGCTCAGCCCCTCTTATAGCGTTGCTAGTTGCAGGTGAAGATTGGAGGCCGTCCCTTGTTGGAACATTTATTTACTTGTTGGGATATCATTATATTGCCATGTTATCTTAATGCATCTATATAATTGGTAAAGGGTGGAAGGCTCGTCCTCTCGCCTAGTGTTTTGTTCCACTCTTGCCGCCCTAGTTTCCGTCATATCGGTGTTATGTTCCCGGATTTTGCGTTCCTTACGCGGTTGGGTTATAATGGGAACCCCTTGATAGTTCGCCTTGATTAAAGCTTTTCCAGCAATGCCCAACCTTGGTTTTACCATTTGCCACCTATCCTCTTTTCCCTTGGGTTTTCAGAGCCCGAGGGTCATCTTATTTTAAATCCCCCCGGGCCAGTGCTCCTCTGAGTGTTGGTCCGACCGAGTTGACTGCGGGGCCACCTCGGGGCAACTTGAGGGTTGGTTTTACTCGTAGGATGTCTCATCTGAGTGTGCCCTGAGAACGAGATATGTGCAGCTCCTATCGGGATTTGTCGGCACATTCGGGCGGTGTTGCTAGTCTTGTTTTAACCTATCGAAGTGTCTTGAAGAACCGAGATACCGAGTCTGATCGGAACGTCTTGGGAGGAGGTCTATTCCTTCGTTGACCGTGAGAGCTTGTCATGGGTTAAGTTGGGACTCCCCTGCAGGGATTTGAACTTTCGAAAGCCGTGCCCGCGGTTATGGGCAGATGGGAATTTGTTAATGTCCGGTTGTAGATAACTTGAACATTAATTTAATTAAAATGAATCAACTGAGTGTGTTACCATGATGGCCTCTTCTCGGCGGAGTACGGGAAGTGGACACGGTGTTGGAGTAATGTTTGCGCAGGTTGCTCTCTAGTTTCTCGCTCGCGCTTTGCCTCCTCTTCTCGCTCTCTTTTGCGAACAGGATAGCCACCATATTTGCTAGTCGCTTGCTGTAGCTCCACATTTTTACCTTGCCTTACCTATAAGCTTAAATAGTCTTGATCACGAGGGTGCGAGATTGCTGAGTCCCTGTGGCTCATAGATTACTATTACACCAGATGCAGGGCCTGATGATTCCGCTCCAGGTGACGCGCTTGAGCTCAAGTGGGAGTTCGACAAAGACTCTCAACGATACTATGTTTCCTTTCCTGGTGATCAGTAGTGGTGCCCAGTTGGGGGTGATCGGGACCGTTTCGCTTGTTGGGTTATCTTTTATTTTGGCGCCGTAGTCGGGCCATGAGTGTTTGGTTGATGTAATGTTATTTATGTACCTTGATTGACGTGGCGAGTGTAAGCCAACTATGTTATCTCCCCTTTTATTATCTATATTACATGGGATGTTGTGAAGATTGCCTAACTTGCGACATATGCCTTCAATGCGATTATGCCTCTAAGTCGTGCCTCGACACATGGGAGATATAGTCGCATCGAGGGTGTGACACCCACCGGGAGTGAGTAATTCCTTCATAGGCTCGCTGGTCGGTGAGGAGTTGGATGAGATTCATCATGTAATTAAGTTAGTTTTGTTAGGGCTTGATCCCTAGTATCCATTATGTTCTGAGATTGATGTTGCTATGACTTTGCCATGCTTGATGCTTGTCATTTTGGGCCCGGGTGCCATGATTTCAGATCTGAACCGTTTATGTTATCACCATTATATGTATGTTCTAGATCCGATCTTGCAACTTATAGTCACCTACTATGTGTTATGATCCGACAAACCCGGAGTGACAGAAGTCGGGGCACTTCCCGGTGATGACCGTAGTTTGAGGAGTTCATGTATTCACTATGTGCTAATGCTTTGTTCCGGTTCTCTATTAAAAGGAGGCCTTAATATCCCTTAGTTTCCAATAGGTCCCCGCCGCCACGGGAGGGTAGGACAAAAAATGTCATGCAAGTTCTTTCCATAAGCATGCATGACTATTTACAGAATACATGCCTACATTATATTTATGAACTGGAGATAGTGTCGTATCGCCCTAGGTTATGAATATTATATGATGAATATCATCCAATGAATTCACCAATCCAATGCCTACGAATTTCTCTTATAATTGTTCTTGCTAAGTTACTACTGCTATTGTTACTATTGCACTTGCTACAAAATCATTGCTATCACTGCTACCGTTACTGTTGTTGTTGCTACTACTATCAAAACTATCATACTACTTTGCTACTGATCACTTTGCTGCAGATAATAAATCTCCAGGTGTGGTTGAATTGAGAACTCAGCTGCTAATACTTCCAAATATTCTTTGGCTTCCCTTGTGTCAAATCAATAAATTTGGGTTGAATACTCTACCCTCAAAACGGTTGCGATCCCCTATACTTGTGGGTTATCAAGACCTTTTTCTAGCGCCGTTGTCGGGAGCATAGCTATATTTGTTGAGTCACTTGGGATTATTATCAAATTATCACTATGAAGAATCTGAAGGATTCTAAGGCAAAAAAATCCCTCTAATATGAGGGGAGGTAAGGAAATGTAGTCTAGCTCTGCACTTGATTCACATTCTGTTATAAGTAGACTTGAAACACCACCACATGCTATTAATCATGATATGTCGCAAGTTATTTATGATGCTAATTCTGCTATGAATGATACTCATGATGATGCTAGTACCTTGCTTGATGATAATGTGCCAATAGGTGAATTTCTTGATGAACAAATTGCTAGAACTAAAGCTTTTGAGAATGCTGAAACTGATGAAATTATTGAAACTCATGAGGAGTTTGAAACTGAAGATCTTGAAACACCTACTAAATGTAGTTCTCCTAGATATAAATTTCCTAAGATACCGGAAGGTTATGTTATGGATGAGGAGAAAACTAGAGACTTTCTTGCTTGCAATGATAGAGATGATCTTAAGAAGTTATTATGCAAACTGAAAGAAAAATCCTTGAATGCTAGAATGAAATGTGATCCTAAGTTTGCTACTTAACCTATCTTTGATGATGATAAGGATTATGAATTATCTGTCACCCAAAGTTAATTACTTTGGTTGAATTTGATCCTTTCCATGGCTATGAAAACGAAATAGTTGTGGCACATCTTACAAAGCTGAATGACATAGCCACCCTTTTTGCTCAAGATGAGAAGATTCGCTATTATTATATTATAAAATTATTTTCGTTCTCATTAAAGGGTGATGCTAAAATATGGTGCAATACTCTTGCTCCTGGTTGTGTGCGTAGCCCCGAGGATATGATTTATTACTTCTCTGAAAAATATTTTCCTGCTCATAAGAAACAAGTTGTCTTATAGGAAATATTTAACTTTGCGCAAATTGAAGAAGAGAGTCTCCCACAAGCTTGGGGGAGGCTTATCCAATTACTTAATGCTTTGCCTGATCATCCTCTTAAGAAAAATGAAATACTTGATATCTTCTGATACGTCTCCAATGTATCTATAATTTTTTATTGTTCCATGCTATTATATTATCTGTTTTGGATGTTTTATGTGCATTAATATGCTATTTTATATGATTTTTGGGACTAACCTATTAACCTAGAGCCCAGTGCCAGTTTCTATTTTATTCCTTGTTTTAGAGTTTCGTAGAAAAGGAATACCAAATGGAGTCCAAACGGAATGAAACTTACGCGATTATTTTTCTTGGACCAGAAGACATCCAGAGGGATTGGAGTGCATGTCAGGAAAGCCATGAGGCGACCACAAGGACGGAGGGCGCGCCCAGGGGGTAGGGCGTGCCCCCCACCCTTGTGGGTCCCTCGTGACTCCACCGACCTATTTATTCTGCATATATATATTCTCAAATACCCCAAAACCTTCAGGGGAGCCACGAAACCACTTTTCCACCGCTGCAACCTTTTGTACCCGTGAGATCCCATCTAGGGGCCTTTTCCGGCGTTCTGCCAGAGGGGGATTCGATCACGGAGGGCTTCTACATCAATAACATTGCCTCTCCAATGAAGCGTGAGTAGTTTACCACATACCTACAGGTCCATAGCTAGTAGCTAGATGGCTTGTTCTCTCTCTCTCTCTCTCTTTTATTCTCAATAACATGTTCTCCTCGATGTTCTTGGAGATCTATTCGATGTAAATCTTTTTTGCGGTGTGTTTGCCGAGATCCGATGAATTGTGGATTTATGATTAGCTTATCTATGAATATTATTTTAATCTCTTCTCAATTCTTATATGCATGATTTGATATCTTTGCAAGTCTCTTCGAATTATCGGTTTGGTTTGGCCAACTAGATTGGTTTTTCTTAAAATGGGAGAAGTGCTTAGCTTTGGGTTCAATCTTGCGGTGCTCAATCCTAGTGACAGAAGGGGAACCGACACGTATTGTATTGTTGCCATCGAGAATAACAAGATGAGGTTTTCATCATATTGCTTGAGTTAATTCCGCTACATCATGTCATCTTACTTAATGCATTACTCTATTCTTAAGAACTTAATACTCTAGATGCAGGCAGGAGTCGGTTGATGTGTGGAGTAATAGTAGTAGATGTAGAATCGTTTCGGTCTACTTGACATAGACGTGATGCCTATATTCATGATCATTGCCTTAGATATCGTCATAACTTTGCGCTTTTCTATCAATTGCTTGGCAGTAATTTGTTCAGCCACCGTAATATTTTCTATCTTAAGAGAAGCCTCTAGTGAAACCTATGGCCCCCGGGTCTATTTTCCATCATATAATCTTCTTTTTTCCATCTTATAAGTTTCCGATCTACAATTTTAGTTTCCGATTTACTTTCTTTGCAATCTTTTACTTTCAGATCTATAAAACAAAAATACCAAAAATATTACTTTACCGTTTATCCATCTATATCAGATCTCACTTTGCTAATAACCGTGAAGGGATTGACAAGCCCTTTGTCGCGTTGGGTGCAAGTTGGTGTTTGTTTGTGCATGTATTTGGTGGCTTGTTGCGTTGTCTCCTACTGGATTGATACCTTGGTTCTCAAAAGTTGAGGGAAATACTTACTCTACTTTGCTGCATCACCCTTTCCTCTTCAAGGAAAAAACCAACGCAAGCTCAAGAGGTAGCAGGAAGAATTTATGGCGCCGTTGCCGAGGAGATCTACGCCAAGCCAAGACACACCAAGTACCCATCGTAAACTCTCATCCCTCGCATTACATTATTTGCCATTCACCTCTCGTTTTCCTCTCTCCCCGCTTCTAAAATGATTTTCGAACAGATTCACCTTTTCTTCGCCCTTTTTTCGTTCATCTTCTTCGTTTGCTCATTTACCAGTTGCCACCATGTCTGAAACTGGGGAGGTTATCGCTGAAAAGTATAGTAGTAAGGATGGGGGAAACTTTGATGCTTTTGCTAATTCTAGTCCACATGAACAAACTACCATCTTGCACGGTAAGAAATTCCGCATAGATAGCGGAAATATTATTGGAAAGGGGGTTATTCAAAATTTCTTTACTTGTTCTGGTGCACTCCTCACTATGGGCGGATCTATCCTCCATAAAACTAGTAGTCTTGCGGATGCTATATCTTTGCTTGTTGTTGAACTTGAAAGAAAATTTATTCACATGCATCCATCCATACAAAGGGTTTTTCTAGAGTTTTCTAATATTGAGCATTCTTCTGTCAAGCGCCCTACCACTATATTCCTAGCTCATGAATTTAGATTTATTATGAAAGAAGCTAGTGAAATTTTTGCTCATTACAAAGTACATGGTGGTCGTCCTCCCATAGAGGGAATTCTTTTTAATCGAGAGGACATAATGCATCTACAGTCCGTAGATCATGTTGCTTATAACAAAAATTTAAGAAAGAGGGTCCCTACCGATGTTTTAACTGATAAGATTTCCGAGCTTAATGATGATTTTGCTACACAAAACAATGGGTTGGGTTTCTCTCTTGGACACAAGCTCGTGACTTTTTGCCAAAAGAATGCTTATAATGATGAGTTGGTCATAAAATATGAAGGGCCAAATGAGGAACCAATTCCTCCCGAGATCGAGCTTGGCGATTCTTACCCTATTAAATTTAGCCATTTTATTACTTTTTCTTGACACAAAGAAAACTTGCTACTGAACAAAGGGAGTATGAGATGAGTTTTTGAGATTTGCCCTATCATTATTACGATTACACTTAGATCTATTCGTGTTTTATGCCTAGCTAAGGGCGTTAAACGATAGCGCTTGTTGGGAGGCAACCCAATTTTATTTTTATTTTTTCTTTTTAGGTCCTGTTTTGCTTTAAATAATTCATCTAGCCTCTGGTTAGATGTGCCAAGTAAGACCTTTGGGATAGCTTACGGTGATAGTTGATTTGATCCTGCTAAAAAATATGAACTGTTGGGCCCAGGAGATTAGTTTTTGTTTTTAAAAGAAGCGCAATAAAATATTGATTCTCTTTGCAGTGGATTAATAAATAAATTGCCTAGGACTCGTAATTTCTCAGGATTTTTGGGGTTACAGAAGTATTCGATACCTTCCGATTGCTACAGACTGTTCTGTTTTTGATAGATTCTATTTTTCACGTGTTGTTTGCTTATTTTGATGAATATATGGCTAGTATCGGGGGGGTATGAACCATGGAAAAGTTGGAATACAGTAGATATTACACCAATATAAAGAAAGAATGATTTCACAAGAGTACCAAAAGTGGTGATTTATTTTCCTATACTAACGGAGCTTACGAGATTTTCTGTTGAAGTTTTGTGTTGTGAAGTTTTCATGTTTTGGGTAAGGATTTGATGGACTAATGAATAAGGAGTGGAAATAGCCTAAGCTTGGGGATGCCCAAGGCACCCCAAAGTAATATTCAAGGATGACAAGAGCCTAAGCTCGGGGATGCCTCGGGAAGGCATCCCCTCTTTCGTCTTCATCCATCGGTAACTTTACTTGCGACTATATTTTTATTCACCACATGATATGTGTTTTGCTTGGAGCATCTTGTATGATTTGAGTCTTTGCTTTTTAATTTGCCACAATCATACTTGCTGTTCACACCTTTTTAGAGAGACACGCATGAATCGTGATTTATTAGAATACTCTATGTGCTTCACTTATATCTTTTGAGCTAGGCACTTTTGCTCTAGTGCTTCACTTATATCTTTTTAGAGCATGGCGGTAGTTTTATTTTATAGAAATTGATGAACTCTCGTACCTCACTTATATTATTTTGAGAGTCTTTAAAAACAACATGGTAATTTGCTGTGGTTATAAAATTAGTCCTAATATGATAGGCATCCAAGAGGGATATAATAAAAACATTCATATAAAGTGCATTGAATACTATGAGAAGTTTGATTCCTTATGATTGTTTTGAGATATGAAGATGGTGATATTAGAGTCATGCTAGTAAGTAGTTGTGAATTTGAGAAATACTTGTGTTAAATTTTGTGAGTCCCGTAGCATGCACGTATGGTGAACCGTTATGTAACGAAGTTGGAGCATGAGATATTTTTTGATTGTCTTCCTTATGAGTGGCGGCCGGGGACGAGCGATGGTCTTTTCCTACCAATCTATCCCCCTAGGAGCATGCGTGTAGTACTTTGTTTTGACGACTAATAGATTTTTGCAATAAGTATGTGAGTTCTTTATGACTAATGTCGAGTCCATGGATTATACGCACTCTCACCTTTTCGCCATTGCTAGCCTCTCTAGTACCGCGCAACTTTTGCCGGTACCATAAACGCACCATTTACCTTCCTCAAAATAGCCACCATACCTACCTATTATGGCATTTTCATAGCCATTCCACCATAATCTACCGTTCCATTTTTTATGACACGCTCCATCGTTGTCATATTGCAATGCATGATCATGTAGTTAACATCGTATTTGTGGCAAAGCCATCGTTCAACATATTTTTTTGTACATGTCGCTCTTGATTCATTGCACATCCTAGTACACTGCCGGAGGTATTCACATTGAGTCATATTTTGTTCTAGTATCGAGTTGTAAGTAAATAAAAGTGTGATGATCTTCATTATTAGCATTGTCCCTTGTGAGAAAAAAAGAGAAAGGCCAAATAAAAAAAGAGAAGGCCCAAAAAAATGAGAGAAAAAGAGAGAAGGGACAATGCTACTATCTTTTTGCCACACTTGTGCTTCAAAGTAGCACCATGATCTTCATGATAGAGAGTCTCATATGTTGTCACTTTCATATACTAGTGGGAATTTTTCATTATAGAACTTGGCTTGTATATTCTAACGATGGGCTTCCTCAAAATGCCCTAGGTCTTCATGAGCAAGCAATTTGGATGCACACCCACTTCGTTTTATTTTTGAGCTTTCATAAACTTATAGCTCTAGTGCATCCATTGCATGGCAATCCCTACTCACTCACATTGATATCTATTGATGGGCATCTCCATAGCCCGTTGATATGCCTTGTTGATGTGAGGCTATCTCCTTTTCTTCTTCTCCACAACCACCTTCTATTCCACCTATAGTGCTATATCCATGGCTCACGCTCATGTATAGAGTGAAAGTTGAAAAAGTTTGAGAACATCAAAAGTATGAAACAATTGCTTGGCTTGTCATCGGGGTTGTGCATGATTTGAGTATTTTGTGTGATGAAGATGGAGCATAGCCAGACTATATGATTTTGTAGGGATAAGCTTTCTTTGGCCATGTTATTTTGAGAAGACATTATTATTTTGTTAGTATGCTTGAAGTACTATTGTTTTCATGTCAATATTAAACTTTTGTTTTGAATCATACGGATCTAAAAATTCGTGCCAAAATAAAGGGAATTACATGGATAAATATGTTAGGTAGCATTCCACATAAAAAAATTCTGTTTTTATCATTTACTTACTCGAGGACGAGCATGTTAAGCTTGAGGATGCCTGGTACGTCTCCAACGTATCTATAATTTTTTTATTGTTCCATGCTATTATATTATATGTTTTGGATGTTTTATATGCATTAATATGCTATTTTATATGATTTTGGGACTAACCTATTAACCTAGAGCCCAGTGCCAATTTTTGTTTTTCCTTGTTTTAGAGTTTCGCGGAAAAGGAATACCAAACGAAGTCCAAACGGAATGAAATTTTCGCGATGATTTTTCTTGGACCAGAAGACATCTAGAGGGCTTGGAGTGCATGTCAGGAAAGCCATGAGGCGGCCACAAGGACGGAGGGCGTGCGCAGAGGGGTAGGCGCGCCCCACCCTTGTGGGCCCCTCGTGACTCCACCGACCTATTTCTTCTACCTAGATACTCTCAAATACTCCAAAACCTTCCAGGGGAGCCACGAAACCACTTTTCCACAGCCACAACCTTCTGTACCCGTGAGATCCCATCTAGGGGCCTTTTCTAGCATTCTGCCAGAGGGGGATTCGATCACGAAGGGCTTCTACATCAACACCATTGCCTCTCCAATGAGGCGTGAGTAGTTTACCACAGACCTACGGGTCCATAGCTAGTAGCTAGATGGCTTCTTCTCTCCTTGATTCTCAATACCATGTTCTCATCTATGTTCTTGGAGATCTATTCAATGTAATACTTTTTTGCGGTGTGTTTGCCGAGATCCGATGAATTGTGGATTTATGATCAGCTTATCTATGAATATTATTTAAATCTCCTCTGAATTATTATATGCATGATTTGATATCTTTGCAAGTCTCTTCGAACTATCGGTTTGGTTTGGCCAACTAGATTGGTTTTTCTTGCAATGGGAGAAGTGCTTAGCTTTTGGTTCAATCTTGCGGTGCTCGAGCCTACTGACAGAAGGGAAACTGACACGTATTGTATTGTTGCCATCGAGGATAACAATATGGGGTTTTCATCATATTGCTTGAGTTAATTCTGCTACATCAAGTCATCTTACTTAATGCGTTACTCTGTTCTTACGAACTTAATACTCTAGATGCAGGCAGGAGTCGGTCGATGTGTGGAGTAATAGTAGTAGATGCAGAATCGTTTCAGTCTACTTGACATGGACGTGGTGCCTATATTCATGATCATTTCCTTAGATATCGTCATAACTTTGCGCTTTTCTATCAATTGCTCGGCAGTAATTTGTTCACCCACCGTAATATTTTCTATCTTGAGAGAAGCCTCTAGTGAAACCTATGGCCCCGGGTCTATTTTCCATCATATAATCTTCTTTTTTCCATCATATAAGTTTTCGATCTACAATTTTAGTTTCCGATTTACTTTCTGTGCAATCTTTTACTTTCTGGTCTATAAATCAAAAATACCAAAAATATTACTTTACCATTTATCCATCTATATCATATCTCACTTTGCAAATAATCGTGAAGGGATTGACAACCCCTTTGTCGTGTTGGGTGCAAGTTGGTGTTTGTTTGTGCAGGTATTCGATGGCTTCTTGCGTTGTGTCCTACTGGATTGATACCTTGGTTCTCAAAACTAAGGGAAATACTTACTCTACTTTGCTGCATCACCATTTCCTCTTCAAGGGAAAAACCAACGCAAGCTCAAGAGGTAGCAGATTGTATTCCGCGAAACAACACGTCCGTTATATGTGAACGATCATCAATCGTTCACCGTCGTCTGATCGAGCCAGGAACCACCTGCAACTGCCATGCTGCTTTTCTTTGAAAGGTTCTGGGATTAGGAAGAGTAGGGACACCGGGCGGCCTACAACATCATATCAACTTGGAGTCAAATAAAAAAAGGGCTCGTACTGTATTCAATCTTAAGAACAACATATGAGCATGAATATTTTTTCAGTAAATGTTGACAGTAATATAAGCAAATCATCATGATATCATAGGAAAGTAACATACTACTGTAACAACTCTTTCTAGTGATGACTGGAGTAGGCCATTAATACGTCCAGCCATAGAAGGAGTCCATAGTGTAAATGAAGCCCTTGTGTTCAATGGCATCGGAGAGCTATGGAGGATGTATGATCCTGCGATGGACGTGCAGATTTATCCACTTACAACAGTGACCTATCAGATAGGCGAGACCGCGGTTGAAGAATGCAATTAGCCTGAAGTCTTTATAATTCGCAGATCTTGTGGGCACTTGGCAGATTACAACCTTGAGCAAATCAAACTTGGTATCATGTTGGCTACTGTAAGATTACGAGCATTCTGGGCTGCGGTGCTAAAGTAGTGCAGTGTTAATCAAAGGAAGGGGGATCAATCACCGGATGTAGACCTCCACGAGCATCCAGCTGCTACGACCGTCGACGAGCACCATCCAAGACATGTTCATCCCGACCCAGTACATACCGTTAATATAGTTGATGGTGACGGGGATCGGATCGCAGTTGAGGGGGTTGATGCTTGCCACCCTATGATCGTTATGTTGCGTGACACACCGTTTTTGAAGATCAGGCGGCATCAGCAAGCAGGGAGCTGGCTTAAAAAGCTCCGGCCTGAGGGCTTTGAGTAAACGGTATAGCCCCGACGAGCATGCGGCGAGCAACATGGTATTGAGATTGTCCAGACGCAAAACAATGAGTTTGATTACCTCTGTGGGGAGCGAATTCCAGCCACTCTTTCGGCGGACGCTGCTCGGTTCTGTCATTGTTAGTGCTTGGGTTTACGAAGAGTGTCACACCCTAGCTAGTTCAAGCATTAGAGTGTGCATCATGTTTAATTTCCTTTTAAGTTTGAAATGGGGAAGGCAGAAACCCCAAACACCCCCTGGAAACAACTAGGGTTTACTAAAATTATTTTCAATGAACCTGAAATGCCCTTCTAAAAAGTTCACCCTCTTTGTCATGGGTTAGAACCTCTGGCAAAATTGGTGCACAATTTTCTAGGTCAACAGAAGGTCATTGAATTAAATCATAAGTATTTGAATTTGGGCATTTAAATGCTATAAAATAATTTAAATGCTCAAATAATTCTGGAAATAAATGCTTGTTGTTGGATATATTCTAAACAGAGCCCACAATTATTTTCAGGATTTTTGGAAACGTTTTAGTATTTTAAATAAAGCCCAACAGTTGCAGTTAAATAGAAAAAACAGAAACAAATCAAAAAAAGAGAGAGAGGGAAGCCCACCTGGGCCTTACCTGTGCTGGCCCAGCCCACCTGGCTCGGCCCAGCCGACTGGCCCTGCCAGTCGTCGTCCTCCTCCCGCCAGAAGGACGAGGAACGCGTGGCCGGCGCCCGCGGCCACCCGCCGGCCACCTCCTGCTTCTGCCGACACCCTGGAGACGTCCAGGGATGCCACGCGACCCCCACGTCCCCCTCTCATCCTCCCTCACTCTCCCCCTCGTCTCCCTCACTCTCTCCCGCGATGGCCGAGCGCGTTCCTCGCTGTCGTTCGCCGTAGACGCCACCAGAGCCACCCCCTCGCCCCTCCGACGAGCCCAATAGCTCCGCCTCGTCGCCCTGGACCTCTCCGCCGACCCACGCGACTCCAAACGCCGCCGAACGCCGTCTTCGCCCTCGTCTTCGACCTCGGGCACCCGAGCCGTCTCCGGTCGATTCGCCACCGCCAGGACCTCCCCGAGCTCGCTGACCCCCTCTCCGACCCCGCTGTGAGCTCCTCTTCCTCTTCCCCTAGCTCCCGTGCTCGTTTGGCCTCTGTAGTCGCCATTTCCACCGCACCCGAAAGTTCCCCGCCGCCGGCCATGGCGCCGTTGTGGCCAGAGCCACAGTGGCTCGAACCCAAGCTCGCCGTTGTGCTCAGCGCAGCACCAGGAGCCCGTAGCCACCACCAGCTGCTTCTCCCGTGCACCGTAGCGTCGAACCCAACCCTGTCTGAACTCCGGCCGCCGCCACGAGCTCAATTCCGGCGAGCTCTCTCCACCCCAGCTCCTCCCACTTGCCCCACTAGATGCGCGCGAGCCCCAGCTACGCGTAGCACGTCTCCGCCGTCGATTTGGTCATCGGTGGACCAAATCCGAAGCCCTCCGCCGTCTCGGCCTCGCCGGCGACTCAACGCCGGCGGGATTAGCCCCGTTGACCAGGGGTTTGACCCTAGTTTGACTTCCCTGAGTCAATGACAAGTGGGCCCCCCTCTGCTAACTAAATCAAATTAGTCTACTAAAAATAATTAGTTTAATTAACTACTGACACGCAGGACCCACCAGTCAGGTTTGACCTGGACGTCCCCATTGACCACTGACGTCACCCTGACGTAATGCTGACGCGGTAATTAAATTACTGGAATTATTCTTATACAGGAAATTCTAGAAAATAATCAAAACTTCTAAAAATCATAGAAAATCAACCATAGCTCCAAATGTAAAAATTTATATATGAAAAATGATCAGAAAAATTCAATCTATCCATCTGTAATGGTTTCATGCATGACAAAACAAGTTTACCTTGCTGTTTAAGTAGAATAAGGTAATGCACTATTAAGGCCATGTTTAATGAGCTAATAATTGAATCTTTGATTCAAATGAGTTCATCCCCTTCTGTTTTAGCTTGCATTAGGCCAAGACACATTCATATTGCCATGTCATAGCATGCATCATATTGTTGCATATCGTCATGTGATTGATTGTGTTCCGATGTGTTCTTCGTGGTAGGTTCTGCCTCCAAGGATATTCACGAGTATCCAACTGAAGGGCAGTATCCCACTACCACTCCATTAGGCAAGCAACCCATTGATCATTCCGATACAAACCCATGTTCTCGCTTCTGCTCTTGTTTACTGCATTAAGACAACGCGATTCAAACTACTGTGTGCTACGGTACTTGAACCCTTATCCTCTGCATGACCTGTCATTGCCACAGTAACTAGATGAAACCCACTAGCATGTGTAGGAGTTGATTGAGCCACGTATGTGATTCCTACCTTGCTATGCCTGCTATGCTTAGAGTTGTGTCAGGTCTGGTTCATCTGGGTGATGGGCTAGAGTGTGTTTATGCCGGTAATGTGAGGGATGTGTTGAACATGTTTTGGTAAAGGTATCGATGAGAGGACATGTAGGAGTACATGGTGGGTTGTTTCATTGAGGCCGTCCATAAGAACTGAGATCTGTATGTGTGATTTAAGATGCAGTTACTACCGTACATTGGGCCCAAAACAAATGGACCCTCTCGGCTTCTTAATCACCCTAGTACTCTGTCCAGGAGTTGCAAATAGTTTCTGGTGTTTGTAGGTTATGTGTTGGCGACCGTGCGTAGCGCTGACCCTAGGGGTGGGCTATGTTGCGGTAGATACACCGTGGCACGGTGTACCGAGTCACCCGTTTGGTGTCTCGGGAACCCTGTTCACATCGTTCGGGGCCGTAAGTGGAAACCTCGGCCAGACTCCCTGCGGATGGAACCTGGATAGGCGATAAACCTGGACTAGAGACTTAAGTGTTTAGGTAGGCCGTGGCCGACACCCTCGCTGGGCTTCCGCTTGAAGGTTGCCGAGTACATGTCGTGTAAACGGCGGTAAGTGGTGAAAGCGTGTATGAAGAAGTACACCCCTGCAGGGTATAAAACTATTCGAATAGCCGCGTCCATGGTAAAGGACTACTTGGTTGCCTATACAGTTCATAGACAAGTTAATGGATACTACTAAAAGACTCAAGATAAGTGTGAGTACCGAGGATGGCCCTCTCGCAGGATAACGAGGGAGGATCCCCGGTGGAGTATTGTGTTGGTGAGTAGTGGACTCGTGTGCGAAAACTATTTTACTAGTGGAGTTCCGTAGGATAGCTTAGCCAAGAGTCAAAGCTGGCTTGCTGCAATAACCCCACCACCTTCTTGAGGATGAGCATGTATATTAGGTTCTGATGTAAGACTTGCTGAGTACCTTTGTACTCATGTTTGCTTAATTACTGTTTTCAGACGACAACACCGCCCCCTCCGATGGGTTCTATGTAGACCTTGACGTCGACGAGTGACTTGCCACCCAAGTGGTGATCCTGGCCATGGAGGGCCCTATGTAGATAGACAGGCTTCGAGAAGCCTTCTTTCTTTCTAGAGTCTGTACTCAGACTAGTTGCTTCCGCATGTGCTTGTATGATTATATGACTTGAGTGTCGGGTCATGTGACCCCTATCTGTATGAACTTGTTATGTATGGCTCCCTGGAGCCTTTAAATAAAGTACTTGAGTTGTAGAGTTTTGTTGTGATGCCATGTTGTATGTACTCATATTGGGCATATTGTGTGTATGATTGAAATGCTTGGTATGAGTGGGATCCGACAATCTAGTTGTTTATCCTTGGCAGCCTTTCTTATGGGGAAATGTAGTCTAGTGTTCCTCGAGCCATAGTAGTCCGCTACAGCCCGGTTCACCGGAGTCCTGCTAGCCCAGCACTATTGTTCAGGACGCTTGACTGGCCGGCATGTGTTTCACTTCGTTCCTATGTCTGTCCCTTCGGGGAAATGTCACGCGGTGATATCCGGAGTCCTGCCTAGCCTGCTATAGCCCGGGTTCCCCGGAGTCCTGTTAGCCCAGTGCTACAGCCTGGAATCACTCGCTGATGACCGACATGCTCGATGTGATTCATGTATGCCTATCTCCATAGGTATGTGCCACTTTGGGTTCACGACTAGCCATGTCGGCCCGGGTTCTCTGTCATATGGATGCTAGCGACACTATCATGAGCCAAAAGGCGCAAACGGTCCCGGGCCATGGTAAGGCGACACCCGTGGGATACCGTGCGTGAGGCCGCAAAGTGATATGAGGTGTTACCGGCTAGATCGATGTGACTTGGAATCGGGGTCCTGACAGCGTTGGCATCAGAGCCGGACTGCCTATAGGTTCGTTGAGCCAAACTAGTCGATGTCGAGTTTAGAAATGCTTTAGTCATATGTAGGGGAATTGATTGTGGGAGGGAATGTAAGGCTCTTTTACTCCTTTACCCTATGCCTCTGATCTGAGTCATTCTCTTCTCATTCAACGTGGGTTAAGGACTAGGCTCTCTTCTTCTATCAGGTTCACGTGTTACTAATCCGTTGTAGCTTATAGGATTGTTGTTACAAGTCCCAGTTCAGTTTCTACTACTTTTAGTCTGTTGCTAATTGGATCAGAACCTTGATATGATGTTGTTGAGTGGTATTGCGAACTATTGTGGATGTCTCAAATCTTTTTCTAAGCATTTACAGCTGTTATGCTGTCCAATTTTCCCTAGAAATTCTGATGTCTTTGCATTATGGTTGTGCTTTCAGATGGCCAAATGTGTTCAAAACCAAGTGGTTCGCCTGACCCGGTGCCTCGACGTGCCCGGTCATACTGCTATGTTAGTCCGGGTAATGATCGAGACGGGTTACCGTTGGTATCCCGAATACACCGTCGAAGAGCAATTCCGAGACTTTAATCAAAGCCAATATTTCTGCACCGTCAGGATATTTCCTTCACTGTTCCTATGGACTCGGGGTTACTGTTGAGATGGCTGTGCAGGATGCTGCCTATTCCATGATGACCATCATGCGAGTCCGGATTGGCCTGCTTCGGAACACCGACTTCCGTTACATGCCAGCTTCACTTCCGGGAGCGCAAGGGTATCTTCAGGCTATCTATGCTGACTCCACTCAGGAGGACTCATTAACTTGTACCACTGCCGAGATGCTCGAAGATAAGGACCGAGAGAATCGGGCCTTGAGGCTGGAGCTTTTCAATACCCGTGTTGATCATTGGGCCATATTGACTCGGTTTGCACCTGCGGTGCAAGCTGGATGTATGGATACAAGGGATCTGTATCCTGTGAGATCTGCTCTGCCAGACATGGTGGATTGGCGTGATGTGGGAGGCATCACCCCACCCCGTGGTCCCCGCAAGACACTGTTTGTTGGTCCAAGACCTCATCCTAGCCCCTATGGTCCACAGGCTCCTCAGGACCGTCTGTTCCCGGATGGTCACGTTGAACTTCCAGGCTATGGAGGTGACCTCTATGAGGACTACTACGGAGCTGTCTGAGTTAGTATTAGTACCACCAGTATTGTAGTAGTTGTATCTCCACTGTCCTGCGTGACTTGTGGAATATGACTTGGCGTGTAATCAATTCCGGAGGTGTAGACAAATAATGTATAGGAGCTTGGGATGCCTCCGATGAGATGTAACGTCTTTCATCATAGTTGTACTGTAGCCTGGGCTTGTACTAAACTATGTATGATGGGTATGCCGTTGGTATATATATGGCAGTTTTATATTACCATGACATACGGATGAACATCTCTGCAATCCATGTTATCCATTACATTCTGCACTTCCTTGCTAAGTTTGAGCCATCCTTATCTAAACCATTGTCTTGTTTTCTCCTAGGATGGTCAACACCCGCAGCAACCCTGCTGCCTCGGAGCAGGGGGAAGCCAGTGCAGCTAGGGGTGAAAATCTGCCTCACCCGCCTTCTCTGGCCGAAGTAATGCTGGAGGCAGAAAGAAACAAGCGTGAGACTAACCGCCCGCTGGAGCGGATTGAGCAGAACACTGCACGCCACCCACGAAATGACTTGGTGTCAATCAATGACTTTATCAAGCTGTACCCACCAAATTTTAACCATTCCGTGGAACCCCTCGACGCGGATGACTGTCTTTGCAGCATTACCCATAAGCTACGTTCTGCCAACGTAGCCGAAGCCGACAAGGTTACTTATGCTGCCTACCACCTCGAAGGCCCTGCTAGCCTCTGGTGGGAGAATTTTGAAGCTATGCGCCCGGTCGGCCAAATTACTACTTGGGATGAATTCAGTGAGGCTTTCCATGAGCATCACATTCCAGAAGGTCTCATGGATCGCAAGAGGGAGGACTTCTGCAACTTCATCCAAGGAAGACTGACCGTGGATGCTTATAGTCATGAATTTGGGAATCTAGCACGCTATGCCCCTGAAGAGGTATCTACTGACGCTAAGAAGCAGGCAAGGTTCCACAAGGGACTTAGCCCTGAGCTTCGCCGTGATCTTCGTCTGCACGAGTGCACCTCCTTTCAGAAGTTGGTCAATAAAGCCATTAGTGCTGAGACAGGCCAGACTGATTATGACGCTTCACGCAAGCACTCCCGTGATTTTGGCTCTTCATCCAGCTCTGGAGCTCAGAAGCGCCGGGTGTGGATCCCAAGCACGGCACTGCCACCCAGGTTCATCCCGAGGCCATCCTTTGAGGCGCCTCGTCCCAACCAGCAATTTGCACCGCCCAAGCCCTATGGTGGCCCCGCTGCTAATGCTGCTCCACGCCCCAATGTGGTGACATTCTTTAAGTGTGGAGAGCCGGGTCACTATAGTCGAGAGTGTCCCCAGAACAACAACCCCAATCAAACTGGAAAGTCCGTTGGCCGTGGTAAGCCCGCGGGAAAGACATTCTACGCCAAGCCGGTCACCACTGCCCGTGGCCATGTCAACTATGTTTCAGCCGAGGAGGCTCATGAGGATACCAACGTCGTTCTTGGTACGCTCCTTGTTAACTGCCATCCGGCATCTGTTCTTTTCGATACTGGAGCATCTCATTCATTCATATCCGAGAACTATGCTCGATTGCATAACACGACATTCTGTGACATGCCCACTTCCATGGTAATTCAAACTCCGGGTTCCAAATGGCAAACCTCTAGAGTAAGCCATGGGAACGAAATTCTTGTCGATAGACTTGTCTTCCTTGCATCATTAATAGCTCTCAAGTCCACGGACATAAACATCATCTTGGGTATGGACTGGATGTCAGCTCATTATGCTAAGATCGATTGTGCCACTAGAATCGTTCAACTTACTCACCCATCGGGCAAGACAGTCAATGTCTTAACCCGAGTGGCCAAGCGCCAGCTTTACTCCCTAAATGCCAACCCTCTTCCAGACCTTGAGGATGTTCCGGTAGTCCGAGACTTTCCGGATGTCTTTCCAGAAGAACTGCCAGGTGTTCTACCTGACAGGGATGTCGAGTTTGTGATAGACCTTGTTCCAGGAACCGTTCCAATTTCTAGAAGACCCTACAAGATGGCACCCTTAGAACTAGCCGAGCTTAAGAACCAACTCGATGAGTCCTTGAAAAAGGGTTTCATCCATCCTACTTCCTCTCCTTGGGCTTGCCCCGTCCTCTTCGTCAAGAAGAAGGATGGAACGGATCGAATGGTTGTAGATTACCGACCTGTCAACTTGGTCACTATCAAGAACAAATACCCGCTTCCTAGGATCAATGATCTGTATGATTAGCTCGCTGGATCCTCAGTCTTTTCCAAGATGGATTTGAGGTTGGGCTACCATCAAATCAAAATCAGAAACAGGGACATTCCCAAAACAGCCTTTGTTACTCGTTATGGCCAATATGAGTACACCGTTATGTCCTTCAGTTTAACCAATGCCCCAGCCACCTTCTCTCGGTTAATGAACTCAATCTTCATGGAGTACTTGGATAAATTCGTCGTAGTATACCTCGATGACATACTCATCTACTCCAAGAATGAAGAGTAACATGCCGAACATCTAAGGCTGGTATTGATGAAACTTCGAGAGCATCGCCTTTATGCCAAATTCTCCAAGTGTGAGTTTTGGTTGCCAGAAGTGACCTATCTAGGCCATGTAATCTCTGGTAAGGGTATTGCTGTCAATCCCGAGCGAGTTCAAGCCGTCCTTGATTGGACTCCACCTGAGACGGTCAAGCAAGTTCGGAGCTTCCTTGGCTTAGCGAGCTATTGCCGCCGCTTCGTCGAGAATTTCTCCAAGGTTGCTAAACCTCTAACTGAACTCCTCAAGAAAGATAAAAAGTTTGAGTGGACTCCATAGTGCGAGTTCAGTTTTCAGGAACTAAAAAGACGCCTGACATCTGCTCCCGTACTGGTACCACCAGATTTCTCCAAGGACTTTATTATCTATTGCAACGCCTCGCGACAAGGACTAGGTTGCATACTCATGCAAGATCGTCAGGTAATTGCCTATGCTTCACGGCAATTACACCCACATGAGGAAAATTATCCCACACATGATCTAGAGCTTGCAGCTATAGTCCATACACTTAAAACTTGGCAACATTACCTCCTCGGTAATCGTTGCGAGATCTTCGCCGATCACCAAAGTTTGAAATATATTTTCACCCAACCAGATTTGAATCTCAGGCAAAGACGTTGGGTTGAGTTGATCTCGGATTACGACTTAGGAATAACTTACGCCCCGGGCAAAGCCAATGTCATGGCTGATGCGCTAAGCCGTAAGTCCTATTGTAACAACCTGATGTTACAACAAAGTCAACCATTTCTCCATGAGGAATTTCGTAAGCTAAATCTTCACATTGTTCCTCGAGGATTCCTATCCACCCTGGTGGCGAAACCTATCCTTACGGATCAGATCATCAAGGCACAGAAGGTAGATCCGGGAATCTCCCGTATTAAGAGAAACATTAAGAAAGGGGTCGCGAATTGTTTCTCCATTGATGATCAAGGTGTCGTATACTTTGGAAATCGCCTAGTGGTTCCAAAGGCACGAAACCTGAGGCGGCTGATCCTTAAGGAAGCTCATGAATCCCCTCTCACCATTCATCCCGATAGTACCAAAATGTATCAAGACCTACGCCAGAGGTTTTGGTGGACTAGGATGAAGAGAGAAATCGCTCAATACATTGCTAATTGCGACGTTTGTCGTCGTGTTAAAGCAGAGCATCAACGGCCTGCTGGCACCCTTCAACCTTTGGCCATTCCTGAATGGAAATGGGATAAAATCAGTATGGATTTCATCACTGGGTTTCCCAGGACCAAGAGAGGGAATAATGCCATCTTCGTCGTGATCGACCGTCTTTCCAAAGTAACCCACTTTCTACCTGTTCGTGAGAGTATCACCGCTAGCCAGCTAGCCGATTTATACATCTTCCGAATAGTGTCTCTTCATGGTGTCCCATTGGAAATTAACTCAGACCGTGGGAGTCTCTTCACCTCTTGATTTTGGGAAAGTTTCCAAAATGCTATGGGAACTCGTCTCTCTTTTAGTACCGCCTTCCATCCTCAATCAAGTGGTCAGGTAGAGCGAGTCAATCAAATTCTGGAAGATATGCTCCGAGCTTCTGTCATCTCGTTCGGAATGAGTTGGGAGAATTGCCTCCCATTCGCGGAGTTTGCTTATAACAATAGTTATCAAGCCAGCTTGGGCAAGGCTCCTTTCGAAGTTCTCTATGGACGAAAATGTCGAACGCCTCTTAACTGGTCAGAAACCGGGGAAAGACAACTCTTTGGCCCAGATATGATTCAGGAAGCAGAGGAGCAGGTTCGCGTTATTCGTGAGAAATTGAAAACAGCCCAATCTCGTCAAAAGAGTCAATATGATCGTAAACATAAGCCTATGACTTATGAAGTCGACGAGAAGGCTTACCTTCGGGTTACTCCGTTAAAGGGAACCCATCGTTTCGGTATCAAAGGCAAATTGGCTCCTCGTTACATTGGACCCTTTCGCATTCTTGCCAAACGAGGAGAAGTTGCCTACCAATTGGAACTACCTCCGCATCTTTCCAGAGTTCACGATGTCTTCCACGTTTCACAACTCAGGCATTGCTTCGCGGATCCTATCCGTGGAGTGGACCACGAAACGCTTGATCTACAAGATAACCTCTCATATCGGGAATATCCCGTTCGTATCCTTGATCAAGCCGAGCGTACCACTCGATGTCGTAATATCAAGTTTCTCAAGGTTCAATGGTCACACCATTCCAAGAAAGAAGCCACTTGGGAAAGGGAGGATCGTCTTCGACTCGAGTACCCCACCTTCTTTCCAGAGGATCCTAAATCTCAGGACAAGATTCTTTTGAGTGGGGTTGAGTTGTCACACCCTAGCTAGTTCAAGCATTAGAGTGTGCATCATGTTTAATTTCCTTTTAAGTTTGAAATGGGGAAGGCAGAAACCCCCAACACCCCCTGGAAACAACTAGGGTTTACTAAAATTATTTTCAATGAACCTGAAATGCCCTTCTAAAAACTTCACCCTCTTTGTCTTAGGTTAGAACCTCTGGCAAAATTGGTGCACAATTTTCTAGGTCAACAGAAGGTCATTGAATTAAATCATAAGCATTTGAATTTGGGCATTTAAATGCTATAAAATAATTTAAATGCTCAAATAATTCTGGAAATAAATGCTTGTTGTTGGATATATTCTAAACAGAGCCCACAATTATTTTCAGGATTTTTGGAAATGTTTTAGTATTTTAAATAAAGCCCAACAGTTGCAGTTAAATAGAAAAAACAGAAACAAATCAAAAAAAGAGAGAGAGGGAAGCCCACCTGGGCCATACCTATGCTGGCCCAGCCCACCTGGCTCGGCCCGGCCGACTGGCCCTGCCAGTCGTCGTCCTCCTCCCGCCAGAAGGACGAGGAGCGCGTGGCCGGCGCCCACGGCCACACGCCGGCCACCTCCTGCTTCTGCCGACGCCCTGGAGACGTCCAGGGATGCCACGCGACCCCCACGTCCCCCTCTCATCCTCCCTCACTCTCCCCCTCGTCTCCCTCACTCTCTCCCGCGATGGCCGAGCGCGTTCCTCGCCGCCGTTCGCCGTAGACGCCACCAGAGCCACCCCCTCGCCCCTCCGACGAGCCCAATAGCTCCGCCTCGTTGCCCTGGACCTCTCCGCCGACCCACGCGACTCCAAACGCCGCCGAACACCGTCTTCGCCCTCGTCTTCGACCTCGGGCGACCGAGCCGTCTCCGGTCAATTTGCCACCGCCAGGACCTCCCCGAGCTCGCTGACCCCCTCTCCGACCCTGCTGTGAGCTCCTCTTCCTCTTCCCCTAGCTCCCGTGCTCGTTTGGCCTCTATAGTCGCCATTTCCACCACACCCGAAAGTTCCCCGCCGCCGGCCATGGCGCCGTCGTGGCCAGAGCCACAGTGGCTCGAAGCCAAGCTCGCCGTTGTGCTCAGCACAGCACCAGGAGCCCGTAGCCACCACCAGCTCCTTCTCCCATGCACCGCAGCGTCGAACCCAACCCCGTCCGAACTCCGGCCGCCGCCACGAGCTTGATTCCGGCGAGCTCGCTCCACCCCAGCTCCTCCCACTTGCCCCACTAGATGCGCGCGAGCCCCAACTACTCGTAGCACGTCTCCGCCGTCGATTTGGTCACTGGAGGACCAAATCCGAAGCCCTCCGCCGTCTCGGCCTCGCCGGCGACTCAACGCCGGCGGGATTAGCCCCGCTGACCAGGGGTTTGACCCCAGTTTGACTTCCCTGTGTCAATGACAAGTGGGCCCCTATCTGCTAACTAAATCAAATTAGTCTTAACTAAAAATAATTAGTTTAATTAACTACTGACACGCGGGACCCACCAGTCAGGTTTGACCTGGACGTCCCCGTTGACCACTGACGTCACCCTGACGTAATGCTGACGCGGTAATTAAATTACTGGAATTATTCTTATACAGGAAATTCCAGAAAATAATCAAAACTTCTAAAAAACATAGAAAATCAACCATAGCTCCAAATGTAAAGATTTATATATGAAAAATGATCAAAAAAATTCAATCTATCCATCTGTAATGGTTTCATGCATGACAAAACAAGTTTACCTTGCTGTTTAAGCAGAATAAGGTAATGCACTATTAAGGCCATGTTTAATGAGCTAATAATTGAATCTTTGATTCAAATGAGTTCATCCCCTTCTGTTTTAGCTTGCATTAGGCCAAGACACATTCATATTGCCATGTCATAGCATGCATCATATTGTTGCATATCGTCATGTGATTGATTGTGTTCCGATGTGTTCTTCGTGGTAGGTTCTGCCTCCAAGGATATTCACGAGTATCCAACTGAAGGGCAGTATCCCACTACCACTCCATCAGGCAAGCAACCCATTGATCATTCCGATACAAACCCATGTTCTTGCTTCTGCTCTTGTTTACTGCATTAAGACAACGCGATTCAAACTACTGTGTGCTACGGTACTTGAACCCTTATCCTCTGCATGACCTGTCATTGCCACAGTAACTAGATGAAACCCACTAGCATGTGTAGGAGTTGATTGAGCCATGTATGTGATTCCTACCTTGCTATGCCTGCTATGCTTAGAGTTGTGTCAAGTCTGGTTCATCTGGGTGATGGGCTAGAGTGTGCTTATGCCGGTAATGTGAGGGATGTGTTGAACATGTTTTGGTAAAGGTATCGATGAGAGGACATGTAGGAGTACATGGTGGGTTGTTTCATTGAGGCCGTCCATAAGAACTGAGATCTGTATGTGTGATTTAAGATGCAGTTACTACCGTACATTGGGCCCAAAACAAATGGACCCTCTCGGCTTCTTAATCACCCTAGTACTCTGTCCAGGAGTTGCAAATAGTTTCTGGTGTTTGTAGGTTATGTGTTGGCGACCGTGCGTAGCGCTGACCCTAGGGGTGGGCTATGTTGCGGTAGATACACCGTGGCACGGTGTACCGAGTCACCCGTTTGGTGTCTTGGGAACCCTGTTCACATCGTTCGGGGCCGTAAGTGGAAACCTCGGCCAGACTCCCTGCGGATGGAACCTGGATAGGCGATAAACCTGGACTAGAGACTTAAGTGTTTAGGTAGGCCGTGGCCGACACCCTCGCTGGGCTTCCGCTTGAAGGTTGCCGAGTACATGTCGTGTAAACGGCGGTAAGTGGTGAAAGCGTGTATGAAGAAGTACACCCCTGCAAGGTATAAAACTATTCGAATAGCCGCGTCCATGGTAAAGGACTACTTGGTTGCCTATACAGTTCATAGACAAGTTAATGGATACTACTAAAAGACTCAAGATAAGTGTGAGTACCGAGGATGGCCCTCTCGCAGGATAACGAGGGAGGATCCCCGGTGGAGTATTGTGTTGGTGAGTAGTGGACTCGTGTGCGAAAACTATTTTACTAGTGGAGTTCCGTAGGATAGCTTAGCCAAGAGTCAAAGCTGGCTTGCTGCAATAACCCCACCACCTTCTTGAGGATGAGCATGTATATTAGGTTCTGATGTAAGACTTGTTGAGTACCTTTGTACTCATGTTTGCTTAATTACTGTTTTCAGACGACAACACCGCCCCCTCCGATGGGTTCTATGTAGACCTTGACGTCGACGAGTGACTTGCCACCCAAGTGGTGATCCTGGCCATGGAGGGCCCTATGTAGATAGACAGGCTTCGAGAAGCCTTCTTTCTTTCTAGAGTCTGTACTCAGACTAGTTGCTTCCGCATGTGCTTGTATGATTATATGACTTGAGTGTCGGGTCATGTGACCCCTATCTGTATGAACTTGTTATGTATGGCTCCCTGGAGCCTTTAAATAAAGTACTTGAGTTGTAGAGTTTTGTTGTGATGCCATGTTGTATGTACTCATATCGGGCATATTGTGTGTATGATTGAAATGCTTGGTATGAGTGGGATCCGACAATCTAGTTGTTTATCCTTGGCAGCCTTTCTTATGGGGAAATGTAGTCTAGTGTTCCTCGAGCCATAGTAGTCCGCTATAGCCCGGTTCACCGGAGTCCTGCTAGCCCAGCACTACTGTTCAGGATGCTTGACTGGCCTGCATGTGTTTCACTTTGTTCCTATGTCTGTCCCTTTGGGGAAATTTCACGCGGTGATATCCGGAGTCCTGCCTAGCCTGCTACAGCCCGGGTTCCCCGGAGTCCTGTTAGCCCAGTGCTACAGCCCGGAATCACTCGCTGATGACCGACATGCTCGATGTGATTCATGTATGCCTGTCTCCATAGGTCTGTGCCGCTTTGGGTTCACGACTAGCCATGTCGGCCCGGGTTCTCTGTCATATGGATGCTAGCGACACTATCATATTCGTGAGCCAAAAGGCGCAAACGGTCCCGGGCCATGGTAAGGCGACACCCGTGGGATACCGTGCGTGAGGCCGCAAAGTGATATGAGGTGTTACCGGCTAGATCGATGTGACTTGGAATCGGGGTCCTGACAAAGAGGGGGAGGCGCCTAGCAGGGATGGAAGATTGGACGATTATGTGCGGACGAGGATGGAGAAGTGAATATGTGCTGCGAAAAGTGGACGGGTGATGATGACAATGTAGCAGCAACACGCCGCTTGACTTACGAGACACATCCCACCAGCGTAGGGTCATATCAATGCCAGAGAACTTGAGTGATCATAGTACTAGTACAATAAACTAAAGTACCTACCACTATGCCCGAGTAGTGTAGTGGAGTAGGACTCTGCTCTACTACTAGCACCGGAGGAGTAGTATATTGTAAATAGTTACAAACTTCAATGCCCGAGCGTGGAACGACTACGAACCGCCATAGGTGCTAACGCCAATCCCCAGCAAATGCTCGTTGGGAGACATGGCACTTGCAAACACCCGTGTCGCAGTTACAGTACATGTGTAAGGGTGGCAGTTTTGTCAAATACTATGGCTTAAAAAAGGCAAACGTCGGATGGAAATCTGACGGTTATGTGGGCACTCGCCAGGATTAGGCTCATGGCGAACAATCACAAGATATCATTATTAAAAAAATGTTAAAACACCCAGGGCTAGAACTTGCACCGGCTGACCACTAACAATGATACTAATATATTTGTAAAATGGTCAGAGAACGTGTGTACGTGGTGTTTAGAATTATATGCATACTAGTAAAAAGAAACAGAGGGAGTACTAGTAAGTACGCCATCTACCACTATGTGCTCACTGTTGTTGCCCCTCAAGCGTACGAGGGCGACCTCGACGCCTCCCTCACGCTAAATGTGACTGTGGCGAGCTGCTCCGTTCCCGGCAATGTGGACATGGAAGAGGGCTGGTTTCATACAATTGTTCACCCCAAGATGATGCACGGGGACTCCAATGAGGTTCACCTGGGCATATGCATTACCAAGTTAACTGTTCATCATTAGTCTTCGATCAATGTAAGCCTCTACCTAAGCATGTGGACACTTCTTATTAGTATAGAACCTTCCATGCATGATCTTGCTCCATTAGAGTATCACACTTGAATAAAAGTGTATCCATTTATGGTTTAGTCTAGAATACTCCATGCATGCTTTTTCTCCATTAGAGTTCTTGCTTGCCATTTATGAGATTAATTGTGAACTTTTACTAATGGTGAAAGACTTATGATGAACCGTTTCTTACAACGCATATATCTTTTTCAGAGAATTTCAACCAAATGCCACAACACTATCTTTGCATATTCAAGAATTTAGCCTCAAGGTCCATACATATAATGTGTCATATACATGTATTGGACCAGTATGCAGCTAAGGTTTTCCTTTTGCAAAGACGTAATATGTAAGTGTTAGTTGTTTGTTACTAACATTGTGTTGTAAAGATATCGCAAAACTCATGTGGAAAGAACGTGCAACTCACTAGTAGGAGTATATCTCTATCTCTACTCCTATAAAAAGCCGAGTTGGTGATGATCGTGTGCCTACTATGCTTCATTTACAACCATTCGATTTACATCCAACGCATCTGAGACAAACTATGTCAGTTTTGCAAAAAGACCCCCGTACTCCAGTCCTCATTAGTAGATAACCCCCCACCTCTCACGTTCAGCCATCTCTCCCTCTCACCTCATCAAGCCATGTCAGGAAAAAATTAGAAGAATCTGGAAAGGTCACTGCTTTCGGCGCCCATTTCCCCCCAACTCATCTCCTGCCTTCTCTCAAGCTGCATTGCCGACCACCACCACGACCCCCTCCAACTTGACATCTCCTCTGCCCCCTTCCAAGCCATGCTGATTTACATTCATGGTGGTCTAGAAAAAATAAAGAAAATTGATACTCAAAAAATAATTCTTAAAGATCATTTCTTGCAAAGCATAATAAGCGTTATTTCTTCAAAAAAAATTGGATGTAGGTTGAACAATTGAACACTTTTTTTGCAAAAGATATTTTTTTATCTATTTAGCCTACATTTACTATTCACCTGTATGCTTGTGAGCTCTAGAGAAGAAATAATATGCAAAGAAACCTATCGATATTTGTTACACATGAGATGACCCCCACATACTTTGTCAAAAAAACAACTCCCTGATCAATGCATTTCACTGTTCCGTGCAACGCACAGGTATCTTACTATATATAGTACTACCTCTGTCTTGGTTTATTGGTCCCCATTGTAATTTGTGCCAAATTTTGACCATAAATTTAACTAACAAAATGCTCATGCATGTCACCAAAAATTATATCATTGAAAACTATGTTCAAATACGAATCCAACGATATGGTTTTTGTTGTCATGCACTAACATTTTGTTAGTTAAACCTTCAGTCAAATTACATGGGGGACTAATAAACCACGACAGAGGTAGTCCTAGTGTAGAGGGCGACGCTGCATGGGAGTCTCGCCCCGCTCGTGGCGCGGCAGTAAAGCCGTCATATCACAAAACCCCACCACTCCCAGTAATAAGTGGCCTTGTAAAATAAATGGACAAGCAACCATCACATCCCTATGTCTTTTTGTATTTCATCTCTTTGCATTCATCTCGCACACTAGATCCCTAGCTACTACTCCTACTACTAGTAGTAGTACTCAAGTTGGAGTTCCCATTGCACGGCACAACTTATTTGGCAAAAAATTTGATATAGGGTGTACGAAGCGGTTTGGGAATTTGCATGCCTTCCCGACCAGTGAGATACTCCATACAAAGTACAATAGAGAAAAAACCACAGAGAGAAGGAAGCTAAAGTAAACAATCAAACAAGCAATTTTGCATTTCTTTTACATTGAATCGTTTCACAAGCTTGACTAGTGTCGTTTTTCTACTTTTACCAAAACCGCATCGTAATGTTAAAACGTGCATTTGCACATGTGTACTCCCTCGGTCCGTCGAAAATTGTACATCTAGCATTAGAATTTTTTTCAACAAAGAGTGTACATCTACACTTCCAATGCACTTAGCCTTTAATCTAATCGGTATTGATTGACTAATGCAACAACTTGTGCTCTAGCTATAGGCTGCATGTCTATCCTTAATTACAGCATGCAACAACCTTCATTTAATCTTCTTCTCTCAATGGTCGCATGCACAAATAAGTATGCTACTTTTGGGCGTTAATTATGCCATGAAGTTCCGGTTCCTCTTGGTCAATGTGTAAATCTCTATATGTAGAGTCTTTCACGGACAGAGGGAGTACACATAATAGTAGTAGTATAGTCTACAAGCATACATAGAGAGAGACATCTACTGTGATATATAGTTAAGTTTGTGCTATATGCGCGTACTTAAAAATGTGTACGGATACAAAAGGTTACCAAACTTTCCCGTTTACATACTTAATTAAGGACGCTAATAACTCCCAAACGTTCGGGATTTATCACTTCCGTCCCAAAACTAATGAGATCGCCTTACGATATTAAATTATTCCTAATAAGAGCCACGACACTCGCTGGAGCGCTTGCGGCACGCCACGAGTGCCCTGGTGTGTGGTCGTTTCCCAGCGCAGCAACACAACGCATGTTCCTTGGCCTTGCAACTTGTGAGGTGCTGATTGGCGGCTTGCGGCGGGCGAACGCGATCTCACCAGTCTGGTGATCCGGCGCTAATAGGTACTCCTCCTCGCTGGAAGCATGCACTCGGTCCACGTACCATCAAACATAGATGAGGCGCTTGGGCCTGACTACACTCAGGGCTTTGGCACGGGCGTCCTCCGCCACCCACACGGCCCTTACATGAGCCGTCTGCCAAAGAGCCAATTGCCTAACTCTCTCGGACGCAACATAGGCCTGCTAGGCAGCATGCCTTGCGTCGCTCTTCTCTTCCTCGACCTTCTTCTCCGCCTCTCTTTTGGCACGCTCTGCTGGAGGCAAAGCCTCCCACAAGGCAACCTCCATTTCTTTCCAAAGCTCCTCCAAGTTGGGGGCGGCTCGGCGGGCGGTGCGACGTTCTCCTCATAGCGGGAAGCCGATGTGTCCTCCGATGCGCGTGGTGGCGAGACTCAAAACGCCGATGTGTCCACCTCAATGCGTCGCGGCGACGAGCGGAACACCGACACGTCATCCTCCACTGGTGGCAGCGAGGAACGGAACACCGACGTGTCCTCCTCGACTAGTGGTGGCCAAGAATGGAATGGCAACGTGTGACCCTCCGCGCGGGGCAACAAGGGGCGCCTAGGGCTTGGGAGGGGTGATTCCATGGTGGTCGATGGTTCCTTAACTGAGAGGGAGGGGGAGATAAAGGCGATGAACATGAGCGTTCTTCCGAATGTCGTGGGAGGCGTAACATTTATAGCGAGCAATGCCACACCTACGTACAATATGTTGCATGATTAACGTAATAGTTAGGTGGGCATATTTTTGTTGGAGTAAATTACAGGGGAGGGGTGGAAATATTGTTGGTAACAATGGATTGGACGAGCGCGGGAGGAGGAGAGTCATGCATGCAGATTGTTTTCACACGGGGAGGAGTGGTGGGACTGCCGGAGGGAGAAGGAGAGTCAATCATGCAGACTATTTTCACACATGATGGAGATGAAAAGATTTGGAGGTGAATGGGCTTCCTGCAGGTATGGGGAACGGTTCATAAGTCATCTTACATGCAATGAACTGACCATTGCATGCATGCAATGCAACAATGCATTGGTATACACAATTTTTTGTGAAGAACAAGGGAATTAATTGAGTACTTTTGTAGACTACAAAAACTATTCCACCGCCTCTATCTTGGTAAGAGTAGGTGAGATTTTTGAATTGGTCCCTTTAAACAAGAAGGGAAGTAGTAGTACTCTTATAGCTAACCTTGTTGTGATGAGTATATATGACATGGCAATATCATAACGCACCTGGACGGAGGAACTAGTCTGCATAGTGCATATAAGTTTTGTATGAAGTCAAAGTACCTCTACTTTGACCAAACTTATAGAAAAATTTATCAACATTCACAGTATCAAATCAATATTTTTATATTCATTATGAAATGTAGCTTCATAAAATATATATTTGGTATTGTAGATATTGATATTTTTAATATAAATTTGGTCAAACTTTGCAAACTTTCACTTAACACAAATCTTATGCTGGGTAAAAAGGACCAGAGGGAGTATCATGCATGCTGAGTAGGCAAAAAAATTGCTCATTTATAGTCGTTTGAAGTCCCAAAGGGCGCGACCGCCCGAGGGCGGCGAAGGTCATGGGAGGCGCGACGGTCGATGGAATTAAGTGAAATTTACATGCATGCGCTGGCATGGCGTGCGAACACGCAGAAGCTATACCATCAGGCCTATGATGTGGGTCAAGTAGACATGACATCTAGTGGGTCCCGTATAGTACTCGAGAACTCTTTGGGGGCATGCAGCCGTTTATCCACTAGGCAAGCCACCACCCCACGTCGTTCGCACGCCCTACTCGTCCCCGTCTTGTACCTTAGAACAGTTCGCTCCCAGTCGTCCCGTCCTTTCATATTACACCAGTTGCACTTCTCCTAACCCACCTCCAAAATCCATGGCCTCCCAAATCTTCATATCGGCGGTGAGTACAAGGTTAGAACCATCACCGATGATGAGTTCATCGTCATCTAGACCTGTAGATCCGCGATGGTGGAATCATGCCTTGGTCGCTTCCTACACATGTTCGAAAGTTTAAAGGATGAGTGGATCACTGGGCTAGATGTTGAGTACACCACAGTCCTAGAAAAAGGAGAAGCTTCTAAAGGTGGCAGAGATGAAGAAGCTCACCATGATCCAGGTTTGCGTACATAACATGTGCTTGGTCTATGACATATGCCATGCCAACGTTAGGTGCCAGAATTTTGAGGTCTTGCTCAAGGACAGAAGAGTGAAATTCGTTACTGTAGACTTTACGAATGACAGGAGAGTCCTGGGTCGGATAGACCTTGTTGTAGGCCAACCCTTTGATATCGAGAAAGTAAGCCTGGTGTCCTCCTCTTAGCCTTCAATGCTAACCTTGGCAGCAGCCATGATTGATCCTTCGTACGTTGAACTAAAGAAAACTCACCCCAAGTTTCATCATGCATGGGAGTCGAACACAATAGATGAAGATCACATCGTGTACGCGGCAACAGATGCCTACCTTTGTTTAAATATCTACCAGGGTTGGATGAAGAAGCAGAGCCCAGTGTCCGGTTCAAGCAAAGAAGTGTCGGCGAAGAGGAAGAGGAAGAGGGATGAGGACGAAGTCGAGGACGTGGACAAGGACTCTAGTAAGGTGGCAAAGCCGTTTCTCATGTTGGTTCTACTGCAGTGCCAAGCGGACTAGTTGCTTAGTTTTACTTCAGGGGTGTGTTGTAGTGAGCCCCCAGCGGAACTATATTATGTTCTTTCTTGTTATTTGAACTTTTTAGTACGTAGTAGTACTGGTATGTCTTACTACTGTTCTTCTTGTAGTTGGCACTACTACTCATTTCGCGTTCCTACTATACTTAATACGTACTAGTAGTATAATTTGGGTCAGTCGATTTGTGAAACAAGAAGTTCACCAGAGCGAAGGAAGATGACGGTAGAGAAGCTACCCCGGTATCTATATTAGGGTGGCAGGGTGCCCATGATCTATCTTATGAGTGTTGGGTGTGGAATGCAGTTCATCAGAAAAAATGGATCGTGCCCGGGTTAAACGGATGGCGGGGGTCGGGGGAGCATGGCGGTGGCAGGCGGTTCAGGGGAGGGCGGGGCGGCGACGGCATGTGGTTAGGCCTGTGGCGGGGCGGCGGCTCGATGGTTGAGAAGAAGATGAACAATGCATCATTTTCGAAGGTTAAAGAAGCCCTTCTAGCCGTCCATGTTGCATCCAACAGCTCACAAGAGTCAATTGACCCAAATTGTTTCTTTAGATTGCATAATCCACATGGCATTGAAGGTCTCGAAGGTAGATTCCACATCCGCACCCGGTTTGCGGGCTTGGCGCGGGCGCGATCGGCTTTCGCCGCGATAGCCACCATGCAAGCCTCCTTCGCGCGGGCGGAGACGACAATGACCCGCTAGCTCCTCCTCCCCGACATGCTGGAGCACGCGGTCGTCCTCCTCCTCTTCATAAGCTGCGGGCATAGACGTGGCTCAACTTGCTCGCGTGCTTGGCAGTGTGGTGTCATCGTGAGGAGGGACTGCAGATGACATGAGGGGTTGAGATCCTCTGTAGTACTGTACAGTGTTGTAGTGCGGATGACATGTGGGGTCGGGTCCCACATGGTAGCGATAGTACTACACCGTACGGTACCGCAGTGGTTGTATGCATGCGCAATGGCAGCGGCATATTGATGAGTGCGCTTATGGGAGTTTGGTTATAGGGTTGGTCAAACTTAAAAGAACACCATACTAGTACACATAATCTTGTGCAAGCGCGTGCATCATGATCGCTCTTATACACCACATTAGTTAGCACAACATCGATATGGAATCTTGTGCAAGCACGTGCACCGCGGCCATGCGGTCGATCGAAAGGTGCGTCATGGTGTCGCGCTGGAAGGACATCGACCGAACTTTTCTTGTGTGTGAAAACAATCCCCGAATATTACTCTACCTTTTTTCCTGGAAAAGTTCTTCACGCTACAATATTCCCATATATTTGTATTTAGCTTCAGTTCGTGATTATTTGTATTTGGACGTTTTAGGTGCCCCCTACAAAAAATTAATAGAGATTTTGTGTGTGTAATGGAGAGAGAACGCGTGTATGTGTCTATATGTGTGTTGTGGCGGAAGGGCAATGTGGAGACGGTGTGCGTATGATAGTCATAGACATGTGTGAATGTGCAAATGATCATGTATGAGTGAGACATGAAGATATGCCGAGATGTTGTGTATACATGAGAGAACGGTCTTCTATTTGTGTTTTTTGTGTGTGCGTGAGAGAGAGAGGAGCATCCGTAGCACAACAACCATCTCTCTCGATTCGACCGTCCCTCACACAATTACATGTAACACATGCATAAACACACACATTTTGACACCCTCACCAGCCCCTGCCCGCCTCAAGGCACCCACATCACTCTCTATCTCGCACACACAATCTCTTCATGAAGACCCTATTTGGCATGCATGTACCTCTCCATCACATACATACCATGTACCAAGAACACACATTTATCTCTCGCTATGTCTCTTTGCCTCGCAAACACACTCCCCATAGTCCTCTCTTTGTATACTGCACACGTACTCTCTATATTGCTTAAACATTGACACACATCATGTATCTGTCTTGCACCATTAGCCTCTCTCGAATGCTCACAATGCACACACATTCTCTCCATAGGTTTGATTTCTCTCAATATTTGACACACACACACAGTCCCCCCACCCCGAGCGCACTATCCATCCCCATCCAAGGTTATATGGCAACCACTATCGCTTGTGCTTTTTTGCACCCCCACATGCACACCACCTAGATCTTCAAGGAGGGCATCGGGAAGAACGAGCACGACGACCAGACCGCACTAGAGACTGTGGGGCCATTTGGAGGCAGGATGATGTGACGACGATCGAGTAACTCCTTTCCCTTCTCTCCCTCTCCCTCCCTCCATCCCACATGAAATTATCAATCCCTCAGCCCACAAGATTCCCCTCTAGTCCATGTTCTTTTGAGCTCTGTCATCAAACCTTTTGTCTCTTCTCCTTCCACGTGTACAAAATCTCGATGCGCACGCATCCCACTCCTTATATTACATGTCTCCATCTTTCTCACAGACCTAACTTCTTCCTCCGTATACATATATACATATCCCTCTATCACACACTTCCTCTCTCTCTCATGGGGTTTCTCTCCTACTCTCTCGCCCACATATATACAATCTTTCCCGTTCTCTGTCTCTTTCTTCCACTTGGTGTATATCTTGTGTGTTCAGCGCACCCATCTCTCTCCCGCCATTGCTCCATCTTCACAAACTCTCTACGTTTCATTCACATATTGGGATGTGTTCTAAAAATTGCTTTAGACTGGATCATGTAGAGTTATGGTTGGTTTTGTTGAGTTGGATTATGTGAGTTTGAGCATATTGTGAAGTACTATAGACCTAGTATTCATCTTGGAATTCAACAACGATTCTAAATATTGAATTGTATAAACCATTACATTCGAAGTCAGTAGCTTAATATATTTATTTCACAATTATAACAAAATTAATGCCATGACAAACTAAGAAAACAGATGTGTACTCCCTCTGTTTTTATTTAAGTTCGCGTATTAGCATTGGTCAAAGTCAAGTTTTGTCAACTCTGACAAAGTTTATAAACAAAAATATTAACATATAAGATAACAAATCAATACCATTAGATTCATTATTGAATGTACTTTCACATCATACAGGTTTTTTATGGTAAATGTTTATATTTTTTTCTATAAACTTGGTCAAACTTTAGGAAGTCTAACTTCAGCCAAACCTAATATGCAGAGTAAATAAAAATGAAGGGGGTACAGTGCTCCTAGATATTCAGCCCAATCACCCAACACGCCAGACAGGGAGTAGGGAGTAGTATAGTGTTACAAATTTGCCTCAAAAAAGTACAGTGTTACAAATTTTCAAGTCGGCGACAAAATCTCCCACTTCCATCGAGATTTCCCGCAACTCAGATTCGACCAATGCAAAGTTACCATCATACCCTTGGTCGAACAGGCCAACGGATGTTGGTTGGTCGGGAGCTGCTTTGCTAACTTCATGTTAACCCCACCCATACAACCACACCCCAGCACCTGGAGTACTCCTCATTATTCCCCATTTTCTATCCCCACCGCAAAATAGACTTCTCCATGGTACCGCAGCACCTTCATGCCCCTCCCCTTCTTCATTGGCGCACTCATCCACCGCAGCGCATCTGCCTCATCCACGATGTCGTATGCTGCACTGGAGCTGGTCCGCCGTCGCCCTCGTACACGGAGCCGCTTCCCCGGCGACGTCTTCCACGGTCTCGGATGTGCTTACCGAAAGCTGACTCCAAGCGCAGCATCACCAACATCATCGACAATGAACCGACTCTCATTGCCGACCGTGATGCACAGACAATGCCACGACCTTCGTACTCCTCCTCGACTGGTAATGTGTATATTGATTCTCTTAGCAGTACATGTGCAGTTCCGATTATGTTCATACCTACCCTTCAAATTTCCTGGCTGTTATTGTTCTGGTAAAAGTAATTGGTTATAGCTTGCATTATCCAATATAATATCATCTTTTAATTGTGCATCGCTCATGTATTGCGCTGTGCTTGGGTAGGTTCTTCATCTGTAACCACTAGTGTCGCAAATGACGGAAAGTTTTTTAGAATAGCAGGGAGGTGATCCCCCTGTTCTATTCACTCAAAATGAAACCACAACGTAGTTCTAGCAAAGTTGAAGAGCCACATAGTAGGATATTAAAAATCACTCGTGCTAACATGGCAGATGAGTGCTTTAATGTTGCCCACAAGATGCATGAGTATTACTATATTTTCTTGCCATGTTGAGATTTTAAAACTATAAATGCGAACATGCACAGGAGCAATGAAGACCAAATACAGGATGTTGGGGACATCTTCATGGAACGTCGCAAGTTAAAGAGAAGTTGCACCGAACCTGTAAAACAAGCTTTGGTAAGTAACAACCTTTCAATTACTTTGACATTGAGAACCTGACTAGCAGTGGTGGATGTTTTGTGTGTCCTTGTTTCGTTAATGAAATCGGAGGGAGCTCCCTCTTTTGATCAATTCTTTTTACTTTGACATGGTATGTGTCTGGCAGCAGTAGTGAACACAGGACCAGGCCAGGGCCTGGGCAAGCCTCAAGCCCAAAACAGCGTCAAACCAAGTTGTCTGCTTGGCTAGGGTTCTTGCCATGCAATCCCGCAGTGTGGCAGATTATTAAACAATAAGAGGCGAGACAAACAATTTCCTGTTGAAGGAAATATGCCCTAGAGGCAATAATCAAGTTGGTATTTATATTTCCTTATATCATGATAAATGTTTACTATTCATGATAGAATTGTATTAAACCGAAAACTTGATACATGTGTGGATACATAGACAAAACACCGTCTCCCTAGTAAGCATCTACTAGACTAGCTCGTTGATCAAAGATGGTTAAGTTTCCTGACCATAGACATGTGTTGTCATTTGATTAACGAGATCACATCATTAGGAGAATGATGTGATGGACAAGACCCATCTGTTAGCTTAGCATAATGATCGTTAAGTTTTATTGCTATTGCTTTCTTCATGACTTACACATATTCCTTTGACTATGAGATTATGCAAATCCCGGATATCGGAGGAATACCTTGTGTGCTATCAAACTTCACAACGTAACTGAGTGATTATAAAGATGCTCTACAGGTATCTCCGAAGGTGTTTGTTGGGTTGGCATATATCGAGATTAGGATTTGTCAATCCAAGTATCGGAGAGGTATCTCTAGGCCCTCTCGGTAATGCCCATCATGATAAGCCTTGCAAGCAATGTGACTAATGAGTTACTTATGGGATGATGCATTATAGAATGAGTAAAGAGACTTGCCATTAACGAGATTTAACTAGGTATGGAGATACCAATGATTGAATCTCGGGCAAGTAACATACTGATGACAAAGGGAATAACGTATGTTGTCATTACGGTTTGACCGATAAAGATATTCGTAGAATATGTGGGAACCAATATGAGCATCCAGGTTCCACTATTGGTTATTGACCGGAGAAGAGTCTCGGTCATGTCTACATAGTTCTCGAACCCGTAGGGTCCGCACGCTTAACGTTCGATGACGATTTGTATTATATGAGTTATGTGATTTGGTGCCCGAATGTTGTTTGGAGTCCTAGATGAGATCACGGACATGACGAGGAGTATCAAAATGGTCGAGAGGTAAAGATTGATATATTGGATGATAGTATTCGGACACCGGAAGTGTTCTGGGATGTATTGGGTACATACCGGAGTACCGCGGGGTTACCGGAACCCCCCCGGGGGAAGATATGGGCCATATGGGCCATAGGAGGGAGGCACACCAGCCCGCAAAGGGGTGGCACGCCCCTCCTAAGGAAGGAGGCCGAATAGTACTAGGAGACGGGGCGGCGCCCCCCTTTCCTTCTCCCCCTCTCTCTCCTTCCCCCTTTCCCCCCTCCGATAAAAGGAAAGGGGGGCCGAAACCTACTAGGAGCCCAAGTAGGATTCCTCCTACTGGGGTGCACCTAGGGCTGGTCTCCTCCCCCTCCCTCCTTTATATACATCGAGGGGGGGCTACAACACACATCAATTGTTCCTAGCCGTCTATGGCGCCCCCCTCCACAGTTTACGCCTCCGATCATATTCACGTAGTGCTTAGACGAAGCCCTACGCGGATCACTTCACCATCACCGTCACCACACCGTCGTGCTGATGGAACTCTCCCTCCACACTTTGCTAGATCAAAAGTTCGAGGGACGTCATCGAGTTGAACGTGTGCAGAACTCGGAGGTGCCATACGTTCAGTGCTTGATCGGTCGAAACGAGAAGAAGTCCGACTACATCAACCGCATTAACAAATGCTTCCGCTTTCGGTCTATGAGGGTACGTGGACACACTCTCCCCCTATCGTTGCTATGCATCTCCTAGATAGATCTTGCGTGAGCGTAGGATTTTTTTTTTTTTGAAATTGCATGCTATGTTCCCCAACAGTGGCATCCGAGCCATGTCTATGTGTAGATGATATTCACGAGTAGAACTGATGAGGACATCAATACCATTGTTACACCCACAGCTCCTTTTAAGGTCACGTGTTGATGGTCCTTTTAAGGTGTTAGAGAAAATAAATGATAATGCATATAAACTTGAGCTGCCTGCAGATTTTGGGGTTAGTCCCACTTTTAACATTGCATATTTGAAGCCTTATTTGGGTGAGGAAGATGAGCTTCTGTCGAGGACGACTTCATTTCAAGAAGGGGAGGATGATGAGGACATCAATACCATTGTTACACCCACAGCTCCTGCTGCTATACATACTGGACCAATTACTAGAGCTTGCGCACGCCGATTAAATTATCAGGTACTTTCGTTTCTTGGTAATGATTCTAATGTTCATAAGAATATGATGCTGCCTAAATTGGATACATTTGTTTTGCTTACAAATGAAGGGCCTAGCACGGATAAGAGGGATGAACACTAGAGCAAGACCAAGCATGGAGATGATGGCATGCGCAAGGGGATCAAGAACGGAGTTACAAGTGATGATTTCAGGACTTTGAAGCCACCATAAGGAGTGCATGAAGCCTTGGACGAAATATACAAGATGCCACTTCATAAATTTCGTCCAGAGGCTATTCTAGGTGCTGCGTCATCTTATTATTGGGCCAGACCCATGTATTTTTGAAATACTTAAGTATAGGCTGTTTTTAGAGTCCGTATGTGTGGGGAAACAAGAGTTAGGGTTGATTTCGGACCCCTCCTCCAAGGGCCATGAAATTCTCCCCTCTTCCTCCATATATACAGCCCTTAGGGCGTCGTTTAGAATTTGGGTTTTGTTTAGATTAAAAGTTCGCCATAGTTGCAACTTTGCATACTTTGTTTGTGTCCAACGACTAGACCAAGATGTCACAGAACCCCACCTTTAATCAATAAAGCTTTCTTCTTATATTCGCAATATCCAGATTGCAATCTTAGTTTCTTGCTTGTTCTTCATTTGCCTGCAGGAAATAGACCTTCGTGGTCAGGTTGATCGTGCTCTGGCGTGGTCAATAACCTCTCGGAGTTGGTTTAGCGATTGCTAAGGCGCGACATCCTCGCACGTTCGTAGTCGGATCGTCAAAGTCGACTTCCTACAAAATGATAGCCACCATCTCATCGAAAGACGGGACACCTTTGCCCCTATCAAGTGGTATCAGATTTCCAGGTTGCTCGGTTACAGTTTTTCGTAGTTTAGATCGAGTTTGTTCTTCATACCTACAGTCCACGGAAAAGCCAAAAAAAATTTAGGGTTAGTTCATCATATCCGAACCAGTCTGAGCCTTTGCATAGTCTTTTCAGTATTTTGCTTTGTTGAATTTGCGGTTGCATCGTCGTTTCTAGTTGCTGGTCTTAGAGTCTAGTCTTTTAGAGTTTCGAGTTCTGGTCATAAGTTGTCACGTCGCCGCCGCACCATCGTCATCGTTCCAACCATATACAACCACCACCAACATATTCCTTACCGCTGCCATATACATCCGCCTGTCCACCACCAATCCGAGTCCACATATACATCTGCATGTCCACCACCAATCCGTGTCCACATATACATCCACCTGTCCACCACCAATCCGAGTCCACATATACATCCGCCTGTCCACCACCAATCCGAGTCCACATATACATCCGCCTGTCCACCACCAATCCGGGTCCACATATATATCTGCCTGTCCACCACCAATCCGAGTACTTTTCATATTAGGTTTGTTTTCGAGATCCATCTAGTTTTCGTTTTGTGTTTCCTTGCCTGAGTAGGTCTCGAAAAAAAAGTCTGGAGACCCCCGGGCAGTTTTTAGGCCAAAATTTCGGCGACCAAAAATATTTTTCCCTATCCTATTTCTAGGTCCCACGGAGCGTTTTGAGACACTCGCCATCATAGTGATTTTTTTGTCGCATTTTTTCGTCGTCACTGCCCTGATTTCTGAAAAAAGTCAAAAAAAAATCGTGCCCATCCTGTCAGTTTGACGAGGGAAGAGTGTTGAGACACTCGCCATTATAGTGAAATTTCGCAAAAAAAAGGAGCGCAAAAAAAGAGGAGCGCCAAAAAAAACAGAGCGAAAAAAATCCAGAGTGTGCTTTTCCCTTGTTTACGTGCAGCGCCGTGATTTTGTTAGTGTTCTAGGCTCGCGTCTCTAGCACGGTCTAGCCTAGGACCAGCACAGTACCGTCGTTGAGGGTTTATTCAACTTTGCATCTCTGAATTGATTATTGCCGACCCTTTTTGCTACCATATTATAAGCCTTCCCAGCTCCACATACATCTACGTCGTGAGTTTGACTCTCCCTGGTAATCGCTCTATCCAAGCTTTGAGAGTTTTGACTACGACGGTTGCCGATCACCGCCTGCTGCTTGGTAAGAACTGGTAAGAATTTGAGATTCGCTTGACGGATTTGTGACTGTCCACTACACCACCACCACCACTTCCTAGTAGTCTGTAGGATCATATTCTTGTGTGTTTCTATCGCTGCTAACCATGGCAGGATCACAAGCCGATGAGATATATTGGGAGAACATGACGAACAAAGAGCTACATGATAAATTTCAGCAAATGATGAGTGGACAGGTGCAAGATGTGCTAAACAAATTTGAAGAGGCCATGGAGAAGATAGATGGCATGGAGAAGACGTTCGAAACAAAGCTTGAAAACAAGTTTAATGAATTGCTCGCGCGTCTTCCACCACCACCACCAGCTGCACCTAACGCACCTCTACAACAACAACAACAACAACGCCTTCCAAATCAAGTGGGACGGGCACTGCGCATTCCCCTTGAGCCTGGTCAAAATTCTGGTGCCGCTGTTGATGCTTCTGTAGCTCCTGCTGCTACTGCAGAGGTGGAGGACCATTACGAGGATGAGGTTTATCAAAAATAGAACTACGTGCAACCACCAGCGCCACCGCCACCAGGTCGTCCTCATGCATATCATCGCAATGGTAGGGCTGCACAACCACCTCAGGTACGTGATCATGACCATCTCCCTAAACTAAAATTGAACATTCCACCATTTGAGGGTAGATATGTTCATGATATATATCTTACTTGGGAGTTAGAAACTGAACAACGATTTACATGTTTACAATATCCTGAGGAGAGACGTGTTCCTGCTGCTGTTTGTTCTTTCACTAGCTTTGCATGTGTTTGGTGGTCTGAACATTGTAGATTATATCCTATTCCAGCTACTTGGGTTGCTTTGAAAACTGCTATGCGTACTCGTTGGGTTCCACCATATTATCAACATGAATTACTTCAAAAATTGCAGCGTTTAAGACAAGGAAATTTTTTTGTAGAAGAATATTATCAGGAATTACAAACTGGCATGATTAGATGTGGTATTGTTGAGGAGAATGAAGCTATGCTTGCATGTTTTATGGGTGGATTAAATAGAGAGATTCATACCATTCTAGAGTATAAGGAGTATACTAATATCACTCGTTTATTCCATCTTGCTTGTAAAGCTGAACGTGAAGTGCAGGATCGACAGGCATGGGCGCGAACTAACTTTTCTGCAGGTCTATCTTCATCATGGACACCACATGCATCCTCTACTTCCACTACACCAGCACCTCCATCAGGTGCCACCTCCAGCCGTGATACAAGAAAGCAGGCACAACCACCACTATCTGCCAAGAGCACACCTGTCGGGCCTGCGCAGAGCTCTTCTTCTTCCATGGCATCAACAGGGCACAGAAGTGATATTATTTGTCGTCGTTGTAAGGGCAGAGGACATTTTGCGAGAGAATGCAAATCTCAGCGTGTGATGATTGCTACTGAGGATGGTGGGCATGAGTCCGCTAGTGACTATGATGAGGAGACTTTGGCTCTTATTACACATGAAGAACACGGTGGAGATGATTCTGATCATGAGACGCAATACATGGCTGCTGAAGATGCTGACAGGTATGAATGTTTAGTTGCTCAATGTGTTTTGAGTGTGCAGGTTACACAAGCTGAGCAAAATCAGAGGCATAATTTGTTCCATACAAAGGGAGTTGTGAAGGAACGTTCTGTTCGCATCATCATAGATGGAGGAAGCTGCAACAACTTGGCTAGCATGGAGATGGTGGATAAGCTATCTCTCGCCACAAGACCACATCCACATCCTTACTACATCCAATGGTTCAACAACAACGGCAAGGTTAAGGTAACACATACTGTTTGTGTGCATTTTAGTATCTCTACATATGTTGATTATGTTGATTGTGATGTGGTACTCATGCAAGCATGTTCCTTATTACTTGGTAGACCATGGCAATTTGATAAAAATTCTTTACACCATGGTAGAAATAATCAGTATACTCTTGTTCATAAGGATAGCCATATTACTTTGCTTCCTATGACTCCTGAATCCATTTTGAAAGACGATATTAATAGAGCTAATAAAGCAAAACAGGAGAAAAATAAGAGTGAAAATCAAATTGTGGCAAAAGAATTTGAGCAACAAATGAAACCTAATAATAACCATCTAGTGTTGCTCCTGAAATTAAATTGAAAAGTGCATGTTTACTTGCCACAAAATCTGATATTGATGAGCTAGATTTCAGCAAATCTGTTTGCTATGCTTTTGTGTGCAAAGAGGCATTATTTTTATTCGAGGACGTGCCTTCCTCTTTGCCCCCTGCTGTCACTAACATTTTGCAGGAGTTTGCTGACGTCTTCCCACAAGACGTGCCACCGGGATGACCACCTATTCGAGGGATTGAGTATCAAATTGACTTAATTCCCGGTGCATCGCTACCCAACCATGCACCATACCGTACCAATCCAGAGGAGACGAAGGAGATTATGCGTCAAGTACAGGAGCTGCTCGACAAAGGTTACATACGCGAATCTCTTAGTCGGTGTGTTGTTCCTATTATACTAGTGCCTAAAAAGGATGGTACGTCGCATATGTGTGTTGATTGTAGAGGCATTAATAATATTACTATTCATTATCGTCATCCTATTCCTAGGCTAGACGATATGCTCGATGAATTGAGTGGCTCTACAATTTCCTCCAAAGTTGATTTGCATAGTAGATACCATCAAATTCGTATGAAATTGGGAGATGAATGGAAAACGGCATTTAAAACTAAGTTTGGTTTATATGAGTGGTTAGTCATGCCTTTTGGGTTAACTAATGACCTAGTACTTTCATGAGACTAATGAACGAAGTTTTACATGCTTTCATTTGACGATTTGTGGTAGTCTATTTTGATGATATATTGATTTATAGCAAATATTTGGAGGAACATTTGGAACATTTACGTGATGTTTTTATTGCTCTACGTGATGCACGTTTGTTTGGTAACCTTGGGATGTGCACCTTCTGCACCGACCGAGTATCTTTTCTTGGCTATGTTGTTACTCCACAGGGATTGAAGTTGATAAAGCCAAGATTGAAGCTATTGAGAGTTGGCCGCAGCCCAAAACGGTCACACAAGTGAGGAGTTTTCTTGGCCTCGCTGGTTTCTATAGGCATTTTGTGAGAGATTTCAGCACCATTGCTGCACCTCTCAACGAGCTTACAAAGAAGGATGTGCCTTTTGTTTGGGGTACCGCACAGGAAGAAGCCTTCATGGTATTGAAAGATAAGTTGACACATGCTCCTTTACTCCAACTACCTGATTTTAATAAGACTTTTGAGCTTGAATGTGATGCTAGTGGAATTGGATTAGGAGGTGTGTTATTACAAGATGGCAAACCTGTTGCATACTTCTCTGAAAAATTGAGTGGACCTAGCCTGAACTATTCTACTTATGATAAAGAATTATATGCTCTTGTTCGGACCTTAGAAACATGGCAACATTATTTATGGCCCAAGGAATTTGTTATACATTCTGATCATGAATCTTTGAAACACATTAAAAGTCAAGCAAAACTGAACCGTAGACATGCTAAATGGGTTGAATTCATTGAGAATTTCCCTTATGTCATTAAACACAAGAAGGGTAAAGAAAATGTTATTGCTGATGCATTATCTCGTCATTATACTATGCTTTCACAACTTGACTTTAAAATATGTGGTTTGGAGACCATCAAAGATCAATATGTGCATGATGCTGAATTTAAAGATGTATTGCAGAATTGTAAGGAAGGGGGAACTTGGAACAAGTTCGTTCTTAACGATGGATTTGTGTTTCATGCTAACAAGCTATGCATTCCAGCTAGCTCCGTTCGTCTTTTGTTGTTGCAGGAGGCGCATGGAGGAGGATTAATGGGACACTTTGGCGTCAAGAAGACGGAGGATATACTTGCTACACATTTCTTTTGGCCAAAGATAAGACGGGATGTTGAGCGTTTTGTTGCTCACTGCACTACGTGTCAAAAAGCTAAGTCACGACTCAATCCTCATGGTTTATATATGCCTTTGCCTGTACCTAGTGTTCCTTGGGAGGATATATCTATGGACTTTGTTTTAGGTTTACCTCGAACAAAGAAGGGGAGGGATAGCATATTTGTTATCGTGGATAGGTTCTCGAAAATGGCACACTTTATACCATGTCATAAAAGCGATGATGGTGTTAATGTTGCTGATTTGTTCTTTAGTGAAATTATTCGCTTGCATGGTGTGCCAAATACTATTGTTTCAGATCGTGATACTAAATTTCTTAGCCACTTTTGGAGATGTTTATGGGCTAAGTTGGGGACTAAACTGCTTTTTAGTACTACTTGTCACCCCCAAACTGATGGACAAACTGAAGTAGTCAATCGAACATTGTCTACTATGCTTAGGGCTGTTTTAAAGAATAATAAGAAAATGTGGGAAGAATGCTTGCCTCATATTGAATTTGCTTATAATCGTTCATTGCATTCTACTACTAAGATGTGCCCTTTTGAAATTGTGTATGGTTTCCTACCTCGTGCACCTATTGATTTGTTGCCTCTTCCATCTTCGGAGAAGGTTAATTTTGATGCTAAAGAACGTGCTGAATTGATTTCAAAAATGCATGAGTTAACTAAGGAAAACATTGAGTGTATGAATGCTAAATATAAACATGCTGGAGATAAGGGTAGAAAACATGTTGTGTTCGCACCTGGAGATCTTGTTTGGTTACATTTGCGTAAGGATAGATTTCCTAATTTGCGCAAATCAAAGCTAATGCCATGTGTTGATGGTCCTTTTAAGGTGTTAGAGAAAATAAATGATAATGCATATAAACTTGAGCTGCCTGCAGATTTTGGGGTTAGTCCCACTTTTAACATTGCAGATTTGAAGCCTTATTTGGGTGAGGAAGATGAGCTTCCGTCGAGGACGACTTCATTTCAAGAAGGGGAGGATGATGAGGACATCAATACCATTGTTACACCCACAGCTCCTGCTGCTATACATACTGGACCAATTGCTAGAGCTCGCGCACGCCAATTAAATTAACAGTACTTCCGTTTCTTGGTAATGATTCTAATGTTAATGAGAATATGATGCTGCCTAAATTGGATACATTTGTTTTGCTTACAAATGAAGGGCCTAGCACGGATAAGAGGGATGAACACTAGAGCAAGACCAAGCATGGAGATGATGGCATGCGCAAGGGGATCAAGAACGGAGTTACAAGTGATGATTTCAGGACTTTGAAGCCACCATAAGGAGTGCATGAAACGTTGGACGAAATATACAAGATGCCAATTCATAAATTTCATCCAGAGGCTATTCTAGGTGCTGCGTCGCCTTATTATTGGGCCAGGCCCATGTATTTTCGAAATACTTAAGTATAGGGTGTTTTTAGAGTCCGTATGTGTGGGGAAACAAGAGTTAGGGTTGATTTCGGACCCCTCCTCCAAGGGCCACGAAATTCCCCCCTCTTCCTCCATAGATACAACCCTTAGGGCGTCGTTTAGACTTTGGGTTTTGTTTAGATTAAAAGTTCGCCATAGTTGCAACTTCGCGTACTTCGTTTGTGTCCAACGACCAGACCAAGACGTCACAGAACCCCACCTTTGATCAATAAAGATTTCTTCTTATATTGTAGCGACCAGACCTCAAATGGTCCAATCTCTGTGCTCTGGTGTCATCCCTGGATCAGTAATGCTGACAACACACAGTACTTGAAGGATTTATAGCAGATAGCAATCACACACTTATTACATCGAGTGTCTCAAAAGAGAACTTATTACAATAAATATGGCTTAAGGCCATCAAATAACGATAACAGCGGAAGGCTTGGAAGTTAAGTGAGTCCATCAACTCCAACGGCATCACTGAGTATAGAACCACGACCTAAAACTCCTTAATCGTCGTCTGAAAAGTCTGCAACATTAACGTTGCAGCCCGAAACGGGCCAGCACATGGAATATGCTGGCAATGTAACACATAGAGAGTAATGGAATGAAACAGCTATTCTATATGCATATTTGTCTCGTGGAAAGCTCTATGGTTACAGTTTTGCGTAAAGCCAATTTTTCCCTACTGCAAAGGAATAAATTTATTTAACTATCATGGTGGTTGTTAAACATTGAGAATGGTTGACAGCATTCTCAATCCCAATTAAGCATCATCATTAAACAAACCCATCAAAATTAATTTTATAGTAACATGTTGAGATTCACATGATAATCCAGGTACTAGATACTCAAGATGTCCATAACCGGGGACACGGCTAACCATGATTAGTTTATACACTCTGCAGAGGTTTGCGCACTTTTCCCCACAAGACTCGATCTCCTCCGTTGGATTTCTCGCACCACATGGTGTTTGAGAAACGGATGACCGAGACATAGTCTTTCAGAAGCGCTAGCACCTTACGATGGGTAGACCGTACCACCAACATCCCCTACATCTGCTAGTCTACCACTGTAAGAGTTCGCACGACTTAGTCGACTATGCTAGAGCCCATAATAGCTTGTGGCTGCACACGGAAGTTCCTAGCATGAAAAATCTCATGATCCCTTTGAGCCTGGGTGGCGGTCCAAAAGAAAACAGGCAATTCTGGAATACCCAGGTACCTCAATCCACCCAGATGTGTATTTAAGTTGCCACCTTAAATAAACCATTAATTAACAATCTCTCATCTGTCATGGATACACTCACCCAATCCACGTCTACTAGCATAGCATGGCATAATAAGCAAACGTAGAAGTAACTCCCAAAGGTTTGATAATAATCAGGTAATGGGTACTACCTCAACTACTTCCAAAACCCACAATTTAATTAGATCCTAATCATGCAATGTGTGAGGTTTGATCTAATGCAATAAAACTGGGTAGTAGAAGGTATGATCAAAGTGTTACTTGCCTTGCTGATGATCCGGGAAACCTAGCGATTCGAAGTAGCAAGCGGCGCACTCCGGGTAGTCTAACGCAAACAAACAAGCATACAATAAGTACTCACTAATGCACAGGTAAAACTCGAATAAGAGATCTAACCAGAAAGTTCAACTTAAGAACTCCGGTTGGCAAAAAGAATCAAATCGAACGAAGCAACGAAAGACAAACGGCAAAAGAAACAGGCTTTGTTTACTATTATGGATCTAAGGCAATGTTTATAGTGGCAAAAACTTTTTTGAGTTGGTTAAACGGAAAGAGGGTTTCAAGACGAAACTCCAGGCGCTTGAATCGCCTGATTCTGATAAACGAGCGAAACGTTAGACTAAAACGAAAATCGGATCAGAAATCGCGATCAGAAAAATCGCGGATTTAATCCGAGAAAAAGTAAAACGACGAACAGTTTAACGAACGAACATTCGTTAACTGAATCTAAACGAAGAACGCGTTTGTTAAAACGGACGAACGAGCAAACGCTCGCTAATTAGCCTAAACCGGAAAAAAACGAAACTAAAAAAACTGACGAAAACCGACGGAAAAACCGAACGGTTTTTCTAATAAAAACGGCGGCGGGATCGAGGTAAACCTCGGGCGGCGGGTTCGGCGGGCGGCAGCGGCGGCTCCAGCGACGGCGGCGGCGGGCGGCGGCGCGGCGCGGATAGGGCGGCGGCGCGGGCAGCGGCGCGGATCGGGCGCGGCTAGGGTTTGGGGCGCGGGCTGGGCTGGTTTGGGCCCTGGGGTGGCGGCTTATAAAGCCCCGGCCAGGCGGAGTCCTGGCCGGTTACGGCCCAGGGTCGGTTCGGACCTCTTTTTTTTAAATACTTACGCTCGGGAAAAAACAAAAGGACTACTAAACGGACTCCAAAAATCCCGAAATAAATTTTCCCCGGCTTCTAAAATCAAGCCGCACAGGATGAACATTTATTTGGGGCCTAAATGCAATTTTGAAAAACGCGCATTTTTCCTAAATTCAAATAAAATAGCAAATAAAACCAAATAAAATCTTATTTGATTTTTTATTAAATCCCCAATATTTCTTTATTTTGGGAAAGTCATTTTATTCCCTCTCTCATAATTTTTATAATAGAAATAATTGAAGATAAAATAAATAAAATCAAATGATCCTATTTTCAAAATTTGAGACAACTCAAATATGAAAATAACGAAATCCCCAACTCTCTCCGAGGGTCCTTGAGTTGCATGAAATTTCTAGGATCAACCAAAATGCAATAAATATGATATGAAATGATGATCTAGTGTATAACATTCCAAATTGAAAATTTGGGATGTTACAAACCTACCCCCTTAAGATGAATCTCGCCCTCGAGATTCGGGTTGGCTAGAAAATAGGTGAGGGTGGTTCTTCAGCAAATCTTCCTCTCGTTCCCAGGTGGCTTCATCCTCCGTGTGGTGGCTCCACTGAACCTTGCAAAACTTGATAACCTTGTTGTGGGTGACTCGACTGGCATACTCTACAATCTTAACTGGTTTCTCCTCATAGGTCAAATCACTATCCAACTGAATCGCTTCCAGTGGTACCGTATCTCTCAGCGGTATGTCAGCCATCTCTGCGTGGCACTTCTTCAACTGGCATACATGTAACACGTCGTGAACTCCTGACAATCCTTCAGGCAATTCCAACTTATAGGCAACTTCTCCCATACGCTCCAAAACTTTGTATGGGCCTACAAAACGTGGCGCTAACTTTCCCTTAACTCCAAAGCGCTTAACTCCTCGAAGTGGTGATACTCGAAGATAAACTTGGTCTCCGACTTCGTAAACTGTCTCCTTGCATTTAGAATCTGCATAACTCTTCTGCCTGGATTGAGCTACCTTCAGCCTGTCGCGAATTAATTTCACTTTCTGTTCAGACTCCTTTATCAGATCTGGTCCAAACAACTGGCGATCTCCAACTTCATCCCAGGACAAAGGGGTCCTGCACCTCCTTCCATACAAGGCTTCGAAAGGGGCCATCTTCAAGCTGGATTGATAGCTGTTGTTGTAACAGAACTCTGCATACGGCAAATTCTCGTCCCAACTAAATCTGTAATCTAGCGCACAAGCTCTTAGCATATCCTCCAAAATCTGATTGACTCTCTCAGTCTGTCCATCTGTCTGTGGGTGGAAAGCTGTGCTAAACTCCAGTCTGGTACCCAAAGTCTCATGCAACTGATTCCAGAACTTTGAGGTAAATTGGGTTCCTCTATCTGATACAATGCTCCTTGGAACTCCATGCATACATACGATCCTGGTCATGTATATCTTTGCCAACTTTGCGCTGGTGTAGGTAGTCTTCACTAGAATGAAATGAGCTACCTTTGTCAAACGATCGACTACAACCCATATCAAGTCATAGCCTGAACGTGTTCTGGGAAATCCTGTAACAAAATCCATGCCTAACTTATCCCACTTCCATTCGGGTATCGGCAATGGTTGTAGCAATTTGGCTGGCTTCTGATGCTCTACCTTTACTCTCTGACATACATCACAAACTGCTACCTATTCCGCAATATCCTTCTTCATTCCGGTCCACCAGAAAATATCCTTCAAATCCAAATACATCTTGGTATTTCCTGGGTGAATCAAATATGGTGAATCATGGGCCTCTTGTAAAATTAACTTCCTGATCTCCGAATCATTTGGCACATAAACACGGTCTTCAAACCATAAGGTATCGTGCTCATCCTCACGAAATCCCTTAGCTTTTTCTTTGCTCATTTTCTCCTTAATAGAAGCAATCTCCTTGTCAGTCCTTTGAGCTTCTCTGATCTTATCCATCAAAGTAGACTGAATCTCCAATGCTGCTATATAGCCTCTCGGGACTATTTCCAAACATAGCTCTCGAAGATTTTCGGCTAACTCCCTTGGTAAATCTCCCGTCGTTAGGGTGTTGACATGGCTCTTACGGCTTAACGCATCAGCTACTACGTTAGCCTTTCCAGGGTGATAATGCAATCTCATATCATAATCCTTGATGAGCTCCAACCATCTCCTTTGTCTGAGATTCAACTCCTTCTGTGTAAAGATATACTTCAAGATCTTGTGATCCATGTACACCTCGCAATGGTTTCCAATCAGAAAATGTCTCCAAGTCTTCAATGCATGCACTATGGCTGCTAACTCCAAATCATGCGTAGCATAATTCAACTCATGAGGCTTAAGCTGTCGTGAGGCATATGAAACAACTCTTCCTTCCTGCATAAGCACTGCTCCAAGTCCTCGACGTGAAGCGTCACAATACACCTCATAATCCTTGGTCTGATCCGGTAAAATTAACACTGGTGAGGTAACCAAACGTTTCTTCAACTCCTGAAAACTAGCCTCACATTCCTCAGTCCATCTGAACTTGGTATCCTTCTTCAACAACTCCGTCATAGGCTTCGCAATCTTTGAGAAATTCTCAATAAACCTCCGGTAGTATCCTGCGAGTCCAAGAAAACTCCGGATCTCTCCAACTGTGGTTGGCGCTTCCCACTTGGTCACAGTATCAACTCTAGTGGGATCTACTGCTATACCTTCTCCGGATATAACGTGTCCGAGAAATTCAACTTCTTTCAACCAAAACTCACATTTGCTAAACTTGGCATATAACTGATGTTCTCTGAGCTTTCCAAGAACCAAACACAAATGCTCCTTATGCTCCTCTTCATTCTTCGAGTAAACCAGGATATCATCAATGAACACTACGACGAACTTATCCAAGAACTCCATAAACACTTTGTTCATCATGTTCATAAAATATGCAGGTGCGTTAGTCAGACCAAATGACATAACGGTATACTCGTACAACCCATACCTGGTGGTAAAAGTTGTCTTAGGTATATCCTGTTCTCGAATCTTCAACTGGTGGTATCCTGATCGCAGATCGATCTTGGAAAATACCTTAGCTCCTTGCAATCGATCAAACAGATCATTGATCATCGGTAGTTGTTCTTGATGGTTACTTCATTCAATCCTCGATAATCGACAACCATCCTTAACGATCCATCCTTCTTTTCTACTAGAAGTACTGGCGATCCCCAAGGTGAAGAACTTGGGCGAATGTATCCTTTATCCAGTAACTCCTTAATTTGCTTCTTAATTTCCACCAAATCCTTTGCGGGCATCCTATATGGTCTCTTTGATATTGGCCCTGTGCCTGGAATCAGAAACTCAATATCTCTATCCGGTGGCATGCCTGGCAATTCTTCTGGAAATACATCAGGGAAATCCTTCACTACTGGTACTTCCTCCTGCACAACTCCTATTAAACAATTTGCTTGAGTCCTCTTTGGCACATGTTGGGATATATACTTGATCCTTCTTCCTTCTGGGGTGGTAAGCAAAATTGACTTACTGGCACATTAAATATTTCCTTCATACTTTGACAGCCAATCCATGCCTAATATCACATCCAATCCTTGAGATTCCAACACTATTAGGTCTGATGGAAATACGTAGTTACCAATCCTTAATGGTAACCGATCACACCACAGACTAGCCATATATTCTACTCCAAGCGAGGTTACTAACATGGGTGACCTAAGGGCTTGGGTTGGCAGTTTATACTTATCCACAAATCCCCTTGATATGTATGAATGCGATGCACCAGTATCGAAAAGAATGAGTGTAGTAAATGACTTAACCAAAAACTTACCGATTACTACATCCGGCTGCTCTTCAACCTCCTCCATGTTAACGTGGTTCACCTGTCCCCTGTTGAAAGGGTTCGGCTTCTTCCCAGAGCTTCCATTGCCATTTCCATTCTATGATTCAGGACATTCGTTGGCATAATGTTCGGTCTTCTGGCACTTAAAGCAAGTGACTTGGCTCAGGTCTTTCTTGGTTGGGGTTGATGGGTTGGTGCGGTTCTGGCCGTTGCTTCCTCCATTCCCATTACCAGTCTTGGGGCCATTTTGATTGTGCGAGCTACCTCCTCCATGGGTATGCTGGAAATGTCCTCCCGGTCTAGGGGTAAAACGTGGCTTCTGCTGAGCTCCAGAATTGTACTTTCCTTGTCCATACTTCCTCTTGCGATTCTCAATTTGCTGCTGCTTCCCTTCAATCATAAGAGCACGATCTACCAACTCCTGGTAGTTGTTGAAGGTTGCTACCATCAACTGCATGCTCAACTCATCATTTAGTCCTTCCAGAAACTTCTCCTGCTTTGCTGCATCCGTAGCAACGTCATCTGGGGCATAACATGCTAATTTACTAAAGTCCTCCACATACTGGCCAACTGTCCGTCCTCCTTGGCACAAGTTGTGAAACTCTCGCTTCTTCATGGCCATAGCTCCTGCTGAAACATGGGCAGTTCGAAAAGCCTGCTGAAACTGATCCCACGTGACAGTGTCGACAGGGAAAGTGGTTGTGAAATTCTCCCACCATGATGCTACGAGTCCTTCAAGCTGATGTGCGGCAAACTTCACCTTTTCCGCATCTGTGCATCTTGTTATGGTCAACTCTCTAGTTGTCTTGCGGAGCCAATCATCTGCTACTATCGGCTCGATGCTACTGGAAAACACCGGCGGATTCAGCCTAAGAAAATGGGCTAACTGATCAACAGGTGGTGGTGGTGGTGGGTTGTTGTTGTTGTTCCCTTGATTCTGATTCTGGACTAGCAACTGCATCAATGTGTTCTGCTGCTGGATCAACTGGGTGAGCTCCGGTGGGAAGGTAAATCCGGGGTCACGTCTCGGAGGCATCTGAGGGTTTAGAGAAGATGAGATTTAAGAATAGAGGGGGTCTAAAGAGAAAACACTACCCATTTGCACATGAGGCAAAAGCAAACAATTCACTTCATTCATTCAATCAAACAAGGGCATACAATCGATCTAACTATCATAAAAGTGCTCGGACTATAATATTTACATGGTGGACTACTACTACTGATGAGGTAGTCTACTAGAAATATTCTTCAGTTGCAGACTCCATGATATCTGCTCCAGCTTCATCAACGTAGTCATCATCGCTATCGTCTGGATCCGAGTCGGTGTCGTCGATGATGATGTAGTCTTCCGGGCGAATCTCCTTGGGTTCTTCGTTTTCTTCTACTGGTGTAGGGCCTCCCATAAATATTCCGATCTTCTTGATCAGATTGTCATTCTTCTCCACTAATACTTCAATTTCTTCTTCATAATCTTCACGTGTAGCCTTGAGTTCTTCCTCCAGTTCCTTGATTCTTGTCTTTGCCTTCTTCAGGTCTATCATGTCAGCGCACATCTGGTTCTCCTGACGTCGAATGTGCTAGTTTAACTCCTGGATAAAAGCTGCAATTGATCTATCCTTTCTGGTGCTGATCATCTCCCAGTGCTCATCTCGGCGCCCACAAATCTGGTAGATAGTATCCTTGAGATCATTGCGGTAGACTTCTCCCATGCGTCCCATGGCGATGTGAGCTGTCATGCTCTTTCCTAGACTCCAAGTTGGTGCACCAAAAGAAAACTCTATGGGCTCAGTGACTGGCATGAACGTCCTTCCTGGAACTTGAACTTGAATTATCCAGCGCTCTTCTTCAGGTAGAGTGGCATTGTAGGTGCCGGTGAAGCTTGGTACTCCTATGTTCAGGTATCTAGTGACTTCCTTCAAATGACGTCCAAAGGGTGTATCTTCATCCGGTTGAGTGAACTTGTTCCTTGCATCCGCCATCCTAAAAGAGTAGAAAAGATGAGAAGTCAGAAAGAGAAGAGAGTGAGTAGTGATCTAGGTATTTAGCTTAGTGGTCGTGTCCTACAGTTAGCGTGTGCTCTGATACCATCTTGTAGCGACCAGACCTCAAACGGTCCAATCTCTGTGCTCCGGTGTCATCCCTGGATCAGTAATGCTGACACCACACAGTACTTGAAGGATTTATAGCAGAGTAGCAATCACACACTTATTACATCGAGTGTCTCAAAAGAGAACTTATTACAATAAATATGGCTTAAGGCCATCTAATAACGATAACAGTGGAAGGCTTGGAAGTTAAGTGAGTCCATCAACTCCAACGGCATCACTGAGTATAGAACCACAACCTAAAACTCCTTAATCGTCGTCTGAAAAGTCTGCAACATTAACGTTGCAGCCCGAAACGGGTCAGCACATGGAATATGCTGGCAATGTAACACATAGAGAGTAATGGAATGAAACAGCTATTCTATATGCATATTTGGGTGGTGGAAAGCTCTATGGTTACAGTTTTGCGTAAAGCCAATTTTTCCGTACTGCAAAGGAATAAATTTATTTAACTATCATGGTGGTTGTTAAACATTGAGAATGGTTGACAGCATTCTCAATCCCAATTAAGCATCATCATTAAACAAACCCATCAAAATTAGTTTTATAGTAACATGTTGAGATTCACATGATAATCCAGGTACTAGATACTCAAGATGTCCATAACCGGGGACACGGCTAACCATGATTAGTTTATACACTCTGCAGAGGTTTGCGCACTTTTCCCCACAAGACTCGATCTCCTCCGTTGGATTTCTCGCACTACATGGTGTTTGAGAAACGGATGACCGAGACATAGTCTTTCAGAAGCGCTAGCACCTTACGATGGGTAGACCGTACCACCTACATCCCCTACATCTGCTAGTCTACCACTGTAAGAGTTCGCACGACTTCGTCGACTATGCTAGAGCCCATAATAGCTTGTGGCTGCACACGGAAGTTTCTAGCATGAAAAATCTCATGATCCCTTTGGGCCTGGGTGGCGGTCCAAAAGAAAACAGGCAATCCTGGAATACCCAGGTACCTCAATCCACCCAGATGTGTGTTTAAGTTTCCACCTTAAATAAACCATTAATTAACAATCTCACATCTGTCATGGATACGCTCACCCAATCCACGTCTACTAGCATAGCATGGCATAATAAGCAAACGTAGAAGTAACTCCCAAAGGTTTGATAATAATCAGGTAATAGGTACTACCTCAACTACTTCCCAAACCCACAATTTAATTAGATCATAATCATGCAATGCATGAGGTTTGATCTAATGCAATAAAACTGGGTAGTAGAAGGTATGATCAAAGTGTTACTTGCCATGCTGATGATCCGGGAAACCTAGTGATTCAAAGTAGCTATAACATCCCAAATTTTCAATTTGGAATGTTATACACTAGATCATCATTGCATATCATATTTATTGCATTTTGGTTGATCCTAGAAATTTTTCGCAACTCAAGGACCCTCGGAGAGAGTTGGGGATTTCGTTATTTTCATATTTGAGTTGTCTCAAATTTTGAAAATAGGATCTTTTGATTTTATTTATTTTATCTTCAGTTATTTCTATTACAAAAATATGAGAGAGGGAATAAAATGACTTTACCAAAATAAAGAAATATTGAGGATTTAATAAAAAATCAAATAAGATTTTATTTGGTTTTATTTGCTATTTTATTTGAATTTAGGAAAAATGCGCGTTTTTAAAAATTGCATTTAGGCCCCAAATAAATGTTCATCCTGTGTGGCTTGATTTTAGAAGCCGGGAAAAATTTATTTCAGGATTTTTGGAGTCCGTTTAGTTGTCCTTTTGTTTTTTTCATGAGCGTAACTATTTATAAAAAACGCAACCGACCTACGGGCCGTGTCCGACCCGGACACTAGGCCCGTCCAGGCTTTATAAGCCGGGGAGCCCAGCCTGGGACCTCCCAAACCCTAGCGCCCAGCCCCCGCCGCCCTAGCGCCGCCGCCCCGCCACCGCCTAACGCCGCCCCCGCCACCGCGCTGCACCGCCGCCCCGCCGCCGACCGCCGCCGCCGCCCCGCGCCGCCGCCGACCGCCGCCGTCGCCGGAGCATCACCGCCACCCGCTGGATTAGTCACCGGAGTTGCTGGAGGTAGTTTTTTTTAGTCGCCGGTTTTTCCCGAAAAACCGTTCGGTTTTCCGACGGTTTTGTTCGTTTTTTTAGTTTCGGTTTTTTAAAATAGATAGGTTTTCCGGTTTATTTAAATAGCGAGCGTTTGTCCGTTCGTTCGTTTTAACAAACGTTCATCGTTTTTCTTTTTCTCGGATTAAATCCGCGATTTTTCTGATCGCGATTTCTGATCCGATTTTCGTTTTAGTCTAACTTTTCGCTCGTTTATCGGAATCAGGCGATTCAAGCGCCTGGAGTTTCGTCTCGAAACCCTCTTTTCGTTTAACCAACTTAATCAAGTTTTTGCCACTGTAAAAATTGCCCTAGATCCAGAATAGTGAAGGAAGCCTGTTTCTTTTGCCGTTTGTCTTTCGTTGCTTCGTTCGATTTGATTCTTTTTACCAACCGGAGTTCTTAAGTTGAACCTTCTGGTTAGATCTCTTATTTGAGTTTTACCTGTGCATTAGTTGAGTACTTATTGTATGCTTGTCTATTTGCGATAGAGTACCCAGAGTGCGCCGCTTGCTACTGCGAATCGCTAGGTTTCCCGGATCATCAGCAAGGCAAGTAACACTTTGATCATACCTCCTACTACCCAGTTTTATTGCATTAGATCAATCCTTACACATTGCATGATTAGGATCTAATTAAATTGTGGGTTTGGGAAGTAGTTGAGGTAGTACCTATTACCTGTTTATTATCAAACCTTTGGGAGTTACTTCTACGTTTGCTTATTATGCCATGCTATGCTAGTAGACGTGGATTGGGTGAGTGTATCCATGACAGATGTGAGATTGTTAATTAATGATTTATTTAAGGTGGCAACTTAAACACACATCAGGGTGGATTGAGGTACATGGGTATTCCAGGATTGCCTGTTTTTCTTAATGGACCGCCACCCAGGCTCAAAGGGATCATGAGATTATTCATGCTAGAAACTTCCGTGTGCAGCCACAAGCTATTATGGGCTCTAGCATAGTTGATTAAGTCGTGTGAACTCTTACAGTGGTAGACTAGCAGATGTAGGGGTTGTAGGTGGAACGGTCTACCCATCGTAAGGTGCAAACGCTTCTGAAAGACTATGTCTCGGTCATCCGTTTCTCAAACACCATGTAGTGCGAGAAACCAAACAGAGGCGATTGAGTCTTGTGGGGAAAAGTGCGCAAACCTCTGCAGAGTGTATAAACTAATTATGGTTAGACGTGTCCCCGGTCATGGACATCTTGAGTATCTAGTACCTGGATTATCATGTGAATCTCAACATGTTAATATAAAAGTGATTTTGATGGGTTTGTTTAATGATGATGCTTAATTGGGATTGAGAATGCTGTCAACCATTCTCAATGTTTAACAACCACCATGATAGTTAAGTAAATTTATTCCTTTGCAGTAGGGAAAAATTGGCTTTACGCAAAACTGTAACCATAGAGCTTTCCACCAGCCAAATATGCATATAGTATAGCTGTTTCTTTCCATTACTCTCTATGTGTTATTTTGCCAGCATATTCCATGTGCTGACCCATTTCGGGCTGCAATGTTAATGTTGCAGACATTTCAGACGACGATTAAGGAGTTTTAGGTCGTGGTTCTATACTCGATGATGCCGTTGGAGTTGATGGACTCACTTATCTTCCAAGCCTTCCGCTGTTATCGTTATTAGATGGCCTTAAGCCATATTTATTGTAATAGTTCTCTTTTGAGACACTCTATGTAATAAGTGTGTGATTGCTACTCTGTTATAAATCCTTCAAGTACTATGTGGTGTCAGCATTACTGATCCAGAGATGACACCGAAGCACAGAGATTGGACCGTTTGAGGTCTTGTCGCTACAGGATGGTATCAGAGCACACGCTGACTGTAGGACACGACCACTAAGCTAAAGACCTAGATCACTACTCACCCTCTTCTCTTTTTGACTCCTCATCTTTTCTACTCTTTTAGGATGGCGGATGCAAGGAACAAGTTCACGCAACCGGATGAAGATACATCCTTTGGACGTCACTTGAAGGAAGTCACTAGATATCTGAACATAGGAGTACCAAGCTTCACCGAACCTACAACGCCACTTTACCTGAAGAAGAGCATTGGATGATTCAAGTTCAAGTTCCAGGAAGGACGTTCATGCCAGTCACTGAGCCCATAGAGTTTTCTTTTGATGCACCAACTTGGAGTCTAGGAAAGAGCATGGCAGCTCACATCGCCATGGGACGCATGGGAGAAGTCTACCGCAATGATCTCAAGGATACTATCTACCAGATTTGTGGGCACTGAGATGAGCACTGGGAGATGATCAGCACCAGAAAGGATAGATCAGTCGCAGCTTTTATCCAGGAGTTAAACCAGCACATTCGACGATAGGAGAACCAGATGTGCACCGACATGATAGACCTGAAGAAGGCAAAGACATGAATCAAGGAACTGGAGGAAGAACTCAAGGCTACACGTGAAGATTATGAAGAGGAAATTGAAGTATTAGTGGGGAAGAATGACGATCTGATCAAGAAAATCGGAATATTTATGGGAGGCCCTACACCGGTAGAAGAAGAAAAAGAACCCAAGGAGATTCGCCCGAAAGACTACATCATCATCAACGACACCGACTCGAATCCAGACGATAGTGATGATGACTACGTTGATGAAGCTGGAGCAGATATCATGGAGTCTGCAACTGAAGAATATTTCTAGTAGACCACCTCATCAGTAGTAGTAGTCCACCATGTAAATATTATAGTCCGAGCACCTTTGCGATAGTTAGATCGATTGTATGCCCTTGTTTGATTGATTGAATGAAGTGAATTGTTTGCTTTTGCCTCATGTGCATATGGGTAGTGTTTTCTCTTTAGACCCCTCTATTCTTAAATCTCATCTTTTCTAAACCCTCAGATGCCTCCGAGACGTGACCCCGGATTTACCTTCCCACCGGAGCTCACCCAGTTGATCCAGCAGCAGAACACATTGATGTTATTACTAGTCCAGAATCAGAATCAAGGGAACAACAACAACAACAACCCACCACCACCTCCACCACCTGTTGATCACTTAGCCCGTTTTCTTAGGCTGAATCCGCCGGTGTTTTCCAGTAGCACCGAGCCGATAATAGCAGATGATTGGCTCCGCAAGACAGCTAGAGAGTTGACCACAGCAGGATGCACGGATGCGGAGAAGGTGAAGTTTGCCGCACATCAGCTTGAAGGATCCGCAGCATCATGGTGGGAGAATTTCACCGCCACTTTCCCTGTCGATACTGTCACATGGGACCAGTTTCAGCAGGCTTTTCGAACTTCCCATGTTTCAGCAGGAGCTATGGCCATGAAGAAGCGAGAGTTTCGCAACTTGCGCCAAGGAGGACGGACAGTTGGCCAGTATGTGGAGGACTTTAGTAAATTAGCACGTTATGCCCCAGATGACGTTGCTACGGATGCAGCAAAGCAGGAGAAGTTTCTGGAAGGACTGAATGATGAGTTGAGCATGCAGTTGATGGTAGCAACCTTCAACAATTACCAAGAGTTGGTAGATCGTGCTCTCATGATTGAAGGGAAGCAGCAGCAGATTGAGAATCGCAAGAGGAAGTATGGACAAGGGAAGTACACTTCAGGAGCTCAACAGAAGCCACGTTTTACCCCTAGACCGGGAGGACATTTCCAGCATACCCATGGAGGAGGTAGCTCGCACAATCATAATGGCCCCAAGACTGGTAATGGGAATGGAGGAAGCAACGGCCAGAACCGCACCAACCCATCAACCCCAGCCAAGAAAGACCTGAGCCAAGTCACTTGCTTTAAGTGCCAGAAGACCGGACATTATGCCAACGAATGTCCTGAATCACAGAATGGAAATGGCAATGGAAGCTCTGGGAAGAAGCCGAACCCTTTCAACAGGGGACAGGTGAACCACGTTAACGTGGAGGAGGTTGAAGAGCAGCCGGATGTAGTAATCGGTAAGTTTTTGGTTAAGTCACTTACTGCACTCGTTATTTTTGATACTGGTGCATCGCATTCATACATATCAAGGGGATTCATGGATAAGTCTAAACTACCAACCCAAGCCCTTAGGACCCCTCTGTTAGTAAGTTCACCTGGAGCAGAGTATGTGGCTAGCTGATGGTGCGACCGGATACCCTTAACCATTGGTAGCAATGTTTTTCCCTCAGACCTAATAGTGTTGGAAGCTCAAGGATTGGATGTGATATTAGGCATGGATTGGTTGTCAAATTATGAAGGGAATATTGAATGTGCCAGTAAGTCAATTTTGCTTACCACCCCAGAAGGAAGGATCAAGTATGTATCCCGACATGTGCCAAAGAGGACTCAAGTAAACTGTTTAACAGGAGTTGTGCAGGAGGAAGTACCAGTAGTGAAGGATTTCCCCGAAGTATTTCTAGAAAAGTTGCCAGGCATGCCACCGGATAGAGATATTGAGTTTTTGACTGAGCTTTTTCCAGGCACAGGGCCAATATCAAAGAGACCATATAGGATGCCTGCAAAGGATTTGGTGGAAATTAAGAAGCAAATTAAGGAGTTACTGGATAAAGGATATATTCACCCAAGTTCTTCTCCTTGGGGATCACCAGTACTTCTAGTAGAAAAGAAGGATGGATCGTTAAGGATGGTTGTTGATTATCGAGGTTTGAATGAAGTAACCATCAAGAACAAGTACCCACTACCGATGATCAATGATCTGTTTGATCGATTGCAAGGAGCTAAGGTATTTTCCAAGATCGATCTGCAATCAGGATACCGCCAGTTGAAGATTCGAGAATAGGATATACCTAAGACGGCTTTTACCACCAGGTATGGGTTGTACGAGTATACCGTTATGTCATTTGGTCTGACTAACGCACCTGCATATTTTATGAACATGATGAACAAAGTGTTTATGGAGTTCTTGGATAAGTTCGTCGTAGTGTTCATTGATGATATCCTGGTTTACTCGAAGAATGAAGAGGAGCATAAGGAGCATTTGTGTTTGGTTCTTGGAAAGCTCAGAGAACATCAGTTATATGCCAAGTTTAGCAAATGTGAGTTTTGGTTGAAAGAAGTTGGATTTCTCGGACACGTTATATCCGGAGAAGGTATAGCAGTAGATCCCACTAAAGTTGATACCGTGACCAAGTGGGAAGCACCAACCACAGTTGGAGAGATCCGGAGTTTTCTTGGACTCGCAGGATACTACCGGGGTTTATTGAGAATTTCTCAAAGATTGCGAAGCCTATGATGGAGTTGTTGAAGAAGGATACCAAGTTCATATGGACGGAGGAATGTGAGGCTGGTTTTTAGGAGTTGAAGAAACGTTTGGTTACCTCACCAGTGTTGATTTTACCGGATCAGACCAAGGATTATGAGGTGTATTGTGACGCTTCACGATAAGGACTTGGAGCAGTGCTTATGCAGGAAGGAAGAGTTGTTTCATATGCCTCATGACAGCTTAGGCCTCATGAGTTGAATTATACTACGCATGATTTGGAGTTAGCAGCCGTAGTGCATGCACTGAAGACTTGGAGACATTTTCTGATTGGAAACCATTGTGAGGTGTACACGGATCATAAGAGTTTGAAGTATATTTTCACCCACAAGGAGTTGAATCTCAGACAAAGGAGATGGTTGGAGCTCATCAAGGATTATGATATGAGATTGCATTATCACCCTGGAAAGGCTAACATAGTAGCTGATGCGTTGAGCCGTAAGAGCCACATCAACACCTTAATGACAGGAGATTTACCAAGGGAGTTAGCCAAAAATCTTCAAGAGCTATGTTTGGAAATAGTCCCGAGAGGCTATGTAGCAGCATTGGAGATTCAGTCTACTTTGATGGATATGATCGGAGAAGCTCAAAGGACTGACAAGGAGATTGTTTCTATTAAGAAGAAAATGAGCAAAGGAAAAGCTAAGGGATTTTGTGAGGATGAGCACGATACCCTATGGTTTGAAGACCGTGTTTTTGTGCCAAATGATCCGGAGATCAGAAAGTTAATTTTACAAGAGGCCCATGATTCACCATACTCGATTCACCCAGTAAATACCAAGATGTATTTGGATTTGAAGGATATTTTCTGGTGGACCGGAATGAAGGATATTGCGGAGTATGTAGCAGTTTGTGATGTATGTCAGAGAGTGAAGGCAGAGCATCAGAAGCCAGTAGGATTGCTACAACCATTGTCGATACCCGAATGGAAGTGGGATAAGCTAGGCATGGATTTTATTACAGGATTGCCCAGAACACGTTCACGCTATGACTCGATATGGGTTGTAGTCGATCGTTTGACCAAGGTAGCTCATTTCATTCCAGTGAAGACTACCTATACCAGTGCAAAGTTGACAAAGATATACATGACTAGGATCGTATGTTTGCATGGAGTTCCAAGGAGCATTGTATCAGATAGAGGAACCCAGTTTACCTCAAAGTTCTGGAATCAGTTGCATGAGACTTTGGGAACCAGACTGGAGTTTAGCACAGCTTTCCACCCGCAGACAGATGGACAGACTGAGAGAGTCAATCAGATTTTGGAGGATATGCTAAGAGCTTGTGCGCTAGACTATGGATCTAGCTGGGACGAGAATTTGCCGTATGCAGAGTTCTCTTACAACAACAGCTATCAATCAAGTTTGAAGATGGCCCCTTTCAAAGCCTTGTACGGAAGGAGGTGCAGGACCCCATTGTCCTGGGATGAAGTTGGAGATCGCCAGTTGTTTGGACCGGATCTGATAAAGGAGTCTGAACGGGAAGTTAAATTGATTCGCGATAGGCTCAAGGTAGCTCAATCCAGGCAGAAGAGTTTTGCAGATTCTAAATGCAAGGAGACAGTTTATGAAGTCAGAGACCGAGTTTATCTTTGAGTATCACCACTTCGAGGAGTTAAGCGCTTTGGAGTTAAGGGAAAATTAGCGCCACATTTTGTAGGCCCATACAAAGTTTTGGAGCGTATGGGAGAAGTAACCTACAAGTTGGAATTGCCCGAAGGATTGTCGGGAGTTCACGACGTGTTCCATGTATCCCAGTTGAAGAAGTGCCACGTAGAGATGGCTGACATACCGCTGAGAGATACGCTACCACTGGAAGCAATTCAGTTGGACCGTGATTTGACCTATGAGGAGAAACTAGTCAAGATTCTAGAGTATGCCAGTCGAGTCACCCGTAGCAAGGTTATCAAGTTTTGCAAGGTTCAGTGGAGCCACCACACGGAGGATGAAGCCACCTGGGAACGAGAGGAAGAATTTCTGAAAGATCATCCTCACCTATTTTCTAGCCAACCCGAATCTCGAGGGCGAGATTCATCTTAAGGGGGGTAGGTTTGTAACATCCCAAATTTTTAATTTGGAATGTTATACACTAGATCATCATTGCGTATCATATTTATTGCATTTTGGTTGATCCTAGAAATTTTTCGCAACTCAAGGACCCTCGGAGAGAGTTGGGGATTTCGTTATTTTCATATTTGAGTTGTCTCGAATTTTGAAAATAGGATCTTTTGATTTTATTTATTTTATATTCAATTATTTCTATTACAAAAATATGAGAGTGGGAATAAAATGACTTTCCCAAAATAAATAAATATTGAGGATTCAATAAAAAAATCAAATAAGATTTTATTTGGTTTTATTTCCTATTTTACTTGAATTTAGGAAAAATACGCGTTTTTAAAAATTGCATTTAGGCCCCAAATAAATGTTCATCCTGTGCGGCATGATTTTAGAAGCCGGGAAAATTTTATTTCGGGATTTTTGGAGTCCGTTTAGTAGTCCTTTTGTTTTTTTTCTGAGCGTAACTATTTATATAAAAAACGCAACCGACCTACGGGCCGTGTCCGACCCAGACACTAGGCCCGTCCAGGCTTTATAAGCCGGGGAGCCCAGCCCGGGACCTCCCAAACCCTAGCGCCCAGCCCCCGTCGCCCTAGCGCCGCCGCCCCGCCCGTGCCGCCTAGCTCCGCCCCCGCCGCCCCGCACCGCTGCCTATCGCCGCCGTCGCCGGAGCACCGCCGCCGCCCGCCGGATTAGTCGCCGGAGTTGCCGGAGGTAGTTTTTTTTTAGTCGCCGGTTTTTCCTGAAAAACCGTTCAGTTTTCCGATGGTTTTGTTCGGTTTTTTTAGTTTCAGTTTTTTTTAAATAGATCAGTTTTCCGGTTTATTTAAATAGCGAGCATTTGTCCGTTCATTCGTTTTAACAAACGTTCGTCGTTTTTCTTTTTCTCGGATTAAATCCGCGATTTTTCGGATCGCGATTTCTGATCCGATTTTCGTTTTAGTCTAACTTTTCGCTCGTTTATCGGAATCAGGCGATTCAAGCGCCTGGAGTTTCGTCTCGAAACCCTCTTTCCATTTAACCAACTTAAACAAGTTTTTGCAACTTTAAAAATTGACCTAGATCTAGAATAGTAAACGAAGCCTGTTTCTTTTGCCGTTTGTCTTTCGTTGCTTTATTCGATTTGATTTCTTTTGCCAACCAGAGTTCTTAAGTTGAACTTTTGGTTAGATCTTTTATTTGAGTTTTACCTGTGCACTAGTTGAGTACTTATTGTATGCTTGTTTGTTTTCGATAGAGTACCCGAAGTGTGCCGCTTGCTACTTCGAATCACTAGGTTTTGTGGATCATCAGCAAGGCAAGTAACACTTTGATCATACTTCCTATTACCCAGTTTTTATTGCATTAGATCAATCCTCACACATTGCATGATTAGGATCTAATTAAATTGTGGGTTTGGGAAGTAGTTGAGGTAGTACCTATTACCTGTTTATTATCAAACCCTTGGGAGTTACTTCTACGTTTGCTTATTATGCCATGCTATGCTAGTAGGCGTGGATTGGGTGAGTGTATCCATGACAGATGTGAGATTGTTAAATTAATGGTTTATAAGGTGGCAACTTAAATACACATCTGGGTGGATTGAGGCACCTGGGTATTCCAGCGATTGCCTGTTTTTCTTTTGGACCGCCACCCAGGCTCAAAGGGATCATGAGATTATTCATGCTAGAAACTTCCGTGTGCAGCCACAAGCTATTATGGGCTCTAGCATAGTTGATTAAGTCGTGTGAACTCTTACAGTGGTAGACTAGCAGATGTAGGGGTTGTAGGTGGAACAGTCTACCCATCGTAAGGTGCAAACGCTTCTGAAAGACTATGTCTCGGTCATCCGTTTCTCAAACACCATGTAGTGCGAGAAACCAAACAGAGGTGATCGAGTCTTGTGGGGAAAAGTGCGCAAACCTCTGCAGAGTGTATAAACTAATCATGGTTAGCCGTGTCCCCGGTCATGGACATCTTGAGTATCTAGTACCTGGATTATCATGTGAATCTCAACATGTTAATATAAAAGTAATTTTGATGGGTTTGTTTAATGATGATACTTAATTGGGATTGAGAATGTTGTCAACCATTCTCAATGTTTAACAACCACCATGATAGTTAAATAAATTTATTCCTTTGCAGTACGGAATAATTGGCTTTACACAAAACTGTAACCATAGAGCTTTCCACCAGCCAAATATGCATATAGTATAGCTGTTTCTTTCCATTACTCTCTATGTGTTATTTTGCCAGCATATTCCATGTGCTGACCCATTTCGGGCTGCAACGTTAATGTTGCAGGCTTTTCAGACGACGATAAAGGAGTTTTAGGTCGTGGTTCTATACTCAGTGATGCCGTTGGAGTTGATGGACTCACTTATCTTCCAAGCCTTCCGCTGTTATCGTTATTAGATGGCCTTAAGCCATATTTATTGTAATAGTTCTCTTTTGAGACACTCTATGTAATAAGTGTGTGATTGCTACTCTGTTATAAATCCTTCAAGTACTGTGTGGTGTCAGCATTACTGATCCAGGGATGACACCGGAGCACAGAGATTGGGCCGTTTATGGTCTGGTCGCTACAGTAGCAAGCGACGCACTCTGGGTACTCTAACGCAAACAAACAAGCATACAATAAGTACTCACTAATGCACAGGTAAAACTCGAATAAGAGATCTAACCAGAAAGTTCAACTTAAGAACTTCGGTTGGCAAAAACAATCAAATCGAACGAAGCAACGAAAGACAAATGGCAAAAGAAACAGGCTTCGTTTACTATTATGGATCTAAGGCAATTTTTATAGTGGCAAAAACTTGTTTGAGTTGGTTAAACGGAAAGAGGGTTTCGAGACGAAACTCCAGGCGCTTGAATCGCCTGATTCCGATAAACGAGCAAAAGTTAGACTAAAACAAAAATCGGATCAGAAATCGCGATCAGAAAAATTGCGGATTTAATCCGAGAAAAAGAAAATCGACGAATAGTTTAACGAACGAACGTTCGTTAACTGAATCTAAACGAAGAATGCGTTCGTTAAAACGAACGAATGAGCGAACGCTCGCTAATTAGCCTAAACCGGAAAAAAACGATCTAAAGAAAAAACGAAACTAAAAAAACCGACGAAAATCGACAGAAAAACCGAACGGTTTTTCTAATAAAAACGGCGGAGGGATCGAGGTAAACCTCGGGCAGCGGGTCCGGCGGCGGCTCCGGCGACGAGGCGGCAGGCGGCGGCGCGGATCGGGCGGCAGCAGCGCGGATCGGGCGGCGGTGGCGCGGATCGGACGCGGCTAGGGTTTGGGGCGCGGGCTGGGCTGGCTCGGGCCCCGGCCAGGTGGAGTCCTGGCCGGTTACGGCCAGGATCGGTTCGGACCTCTTTTTTTTAAATCCTTACGCTCGGGAAAAAAACAAAAAGACTACTAAACGGACTTCAAAAATCCCGAAATAAATTTTCCCCGGCTTCTAAAATCAAGCCGCACAGGATGAACATTTATTTGGGGCCTAAATGCAATTTTGAAAAACCCGCATTTTTTCTAAATTCAAATAAAATAGCAAATAAAACCAAATAAAATCTTGTTTGATTTTTTTATTAAATCCCCAACATTTCTTTATTTTGGGAAAGTCATTTTATTCCCTCTCTCATAATTTTTATAATAGAAAATCAGATCAGAAATCGCGATCAGAAAAATCGCGGATTTAATCCGAGAAAAAGAAAAACGACGAACAGTTTAACGAACGAACATTCGTTAACTGAATCTAAACGAAGAACGCGTTCGTTAAAATGAACGAACGAGCAAATGCTCGCTAATTAGCCTAAACCGGGAAAAAAACGAAACTAAAAAAACTGACGAAAACCGACGAAAAAACCGAACGGTTTTTCTAATAAAAACGGCAGCGGGATCAAGGTAAACCTCGGGCGGCGGGTTCGGCGGGCGGCGGCGGCGCGGGCGGCGGCACGGATCGGGCGCGGCTAGGGTTTGGGGCGCGGGCTGGGCTGGTTTGGGCCCCGGGGCGGTGGCTTATAAAGCCCCGGCCAGGCGGAGTCCTGGCCGGTTACGGCCCAGGGTCGGTTCGGACCTCTTTTTTTAAAAATACTTACGCTCGGGAAAAAAACAAAAGGACTACTAAACGGACTCCAAAATCCCGAAATTAATTTTACCCGGCTTCTAAAATCAAGCCGCACAGGATGAACATTTATTTCAAAACCCGCATTTTTCCTAAATTCAAATAAAATAGCAAATAAAACCAAATAAAATCTTGTTTGATTTTTTTATTAAATCCCCAACATTTCTTTATTTTGGGAAAGTCATTTTATTCCCTCTCTCATAATTTTTATAATAGAAATAATTGAAGATAAAATAAATAAAATCAAATGATCCTATTTTCAAAATTTGAGACAACTCAAATATGAAAATAACGAAATCCCCAACTCTCTCCGAGGGTCCTTGAGTTGCGTGAAATTTCTAGGATCAACCAAATGCAATAAATATGATATGAAATGATGATCTAGTGTATAACATTCCAAATTGAAAATTTGAGATGTTACATATATTCGCAATATCCAGATTGCAATCTTAGTTTCTTGCTTGTTCTTCGTTTGCCTGCAGGAAATAGACCTTCGTGGTCAGGTTGATCGTGCTCCGGCGTGGTCAATAACCTCTCGGAGTTGGTTTAGCGATTGCTAAGGCGCGACGTCCTCGCACGTTCATAGTCGAATCGTCAAAGTCGACTTCCTCCAAAACGATAGCCACCATCTCATCGAAAGACGGGCCACCTTTGCCCCTATCAAGAACACAAAGAGTTGTGGGCAGTGATCGTCATACTGCTTACCACCAACATCTTATTTTGATTCGGCAATATTGTTGGATGAAGCGGCCCGGACCAACCTTACATGACCACAATTATGAGACCGGTTCCACTGACAGACATGCAACTAGTTTTGCGTAAAGGTGGCTGGCGGGTGTCTGTTTCTCCAACTTTAGTTGAACCGAATTTGACTATGGCCGGTCCTTGTTGAAGGTTAAAACAACAAACTTGATAAATCGCCATTGTGGTTTTGATGCGTAGGTAAGAATGGTTCTTACTAGAAGCCCGTAGCAGCCACGTAAAACTTGCAACAACAAAGTAGAGGTCGTCTAACTTGTTTTTGCAGGGCATGTTCTGATGTGATATTGTCAAGACATGATGTGATATATGTTATTGTATGAGATGATCATGTTTTGTAAAAGTTATCGGCAACTGGTAGGAGCCTTATGGTTGTCATTTTATTATATGAAACGCAAATGCCATGTAATTGCTTTACTTTATCACTATGCGTTAGTGATAGTTGTAGATGCAATAGTTGACGAGATGACCATGACGCTGCGATGGAGATCAAGGTGTCATGCCGGTGATGATGGAGATCATGATGGTTCCTTGGAGATGGACATCAAAGGCACAAGATGATGATGGCCATGTCATGTCACATATTTTGATTGCATGTGATGTTTATCTTTTTATGCATCTTATTTTGCTTAGTTCGGCGGTAGCATTATAAGATGATCCCTCACTAAAATTTCAAGGTATAAGTGTTCTCCCTGAGTATGCACCGTTGCGACAATTCATTGTGCCGAGACACCACGTGATGATCAGTTGTGATAAGCTCTACGTTCACATACAACGGGTGCAAGACAGTTTTGCACATGCGGAATACTCGGGTTAAAATTGACGAGCCTAGCATGTACAGACATGGCCTCGAAACACTGGAGACCGAAAGGTCGAACGTGAATCATATAGTAGATATGATCAACATAGAGATGTTCACCATTGAAAACTACTCCATCTCACGTGATGATCGGACATGGTTTAGTTGATATGGATCACGTTATCATTTAGATGACTCGAGGGATGTCTATCTAAGTGGGAGTTCTTAAGTAATATGATTAATTGAACTTAATTTATCATGAACTTAGTCCTGATAGTTTTTGCATATCTATGTTGTAGATCAATGGCCCATGCTACCGTTCCCTTGAATTTTAATGTGTTCCTAGAGAAAGCTAAGTTGAAAGATGATGGTAGCAACTACATGGATTGGGTCTGTAACTTGAGGACTATCCTCATTGCTGCATAGAAGAATTATGTCCTTGATGCACCGCTAGGTGACAAGCCCCCTCCCGCTAATGTAGACACTTTGAACGTCTGGCAGACACGGTCTGATGACTACTCTATAGTTTAGTGTGCCATGCTCTATGGCTTAGAATTGGGACTTCAAAGACGTTTTGAACGTCATGGACCATATGAGATGTTCCAGGAGTTGAAGTTAATATTTCAAGCAAATGCCCGAGTTGAGAGATATGAAGTCTCCAACAAGTTCTATAGCTGCAAGATGGAGGAGAATAGTTCTGTCAGTGAACACATACTCAGAATGTCTGTGTCTCATAACCACTTGACTCGGCTAGGAGTTAATCTTCCAGATGATAGTGTTATTGACAGAGTTCTTCAATCACTGCCACCAAGCTACCAAGGCTTCGTGAAGAACTATAATATGCAAGGGATGGATAAGACAATTCTCGAGCTCTTCGCTGTGCTCAAAGCTGTGGAGGTAGAAATCAAGAAAGAGCATCAAGTGTTGATGGTTAACAAGACCACTAGTTTCAAGAAAAAGGGCAAGGGAAAGAAGGGGAACTTCAAGAAGAATGGCAAGCAAGTTGTCACTCCCGGGAAGAAGCCCCAGTCTGGACCCAAGCCTGAGACTGAGTGCTTCTACTACAAAGGGACTAGTCACTGGAAGCGGAACTGCCCCAAGTATTTGGCGGATAAGAAGGATGGCAAAGTGAACAAAGGTATATTTGATATACATGTTACTGATGTGTACCTTACTAATGCTTGTAGTAGAGCCTGGGTATTTGATACTGGTTATGTTGCTCATATTTGCAACTCGAAACAGGGGCTACAGATTAAATGAAGATTGGCTAAGGACGAAGTGACAATGCGTGTCAGGAATGGTTCCAAGGTCGATGTGATCGCCGTCGGCACGCTACCTCTACATCTACCTTCGGGATTAGTGCTAGACCTGAATAATTGTTACTTGGTGCCAGCGTTGAGCATGAACATTATATCTGGATCTTGTTTGATGCGAGACGGTTATTCATTTAAATCAGAGAATAATGGTTGTTCTATTGATATGAGTAATATCTTTTATGGTCATGCACCCTTGAAGAGTAGTCTATTTTTGTTGAATCTCGATCGTGGTGATACACATATTCATAATATTGATGCCAAAAGATGCAAAGTTGATAATGATAGTGCAACATATTTGTGGCACTGCCGTTTAGGTCATATTGGTGTAAAACACATGAAGATACTCCATGTGGATGGACTTTTGGAACCACTTGATTATGAATCATCTGATGCTCGTGAACCATGCCTCATGGGCAAGATGACTAAGACTCCGTTCTCCGGAACAATGGAGCGAGCCACTGACTTATTGGTAATAATACATACCGATGTGTGCGGTCCGATGAGTGTTGAGGCCCGCGGCGGGTATTTTTATTTTCTGACCTTCACAGATGATTTGAGCAGATATGGGTATATCTACTTAATGAAACATAAGTCTGAAACATTTGAAAAGTTCAAAGAATTTCATAGTGAAGTGGAAAATCATCATAACAAGAAAATTAAGTTTCTATGATCTGATCCTGGAGGTGAATATTTGAGTTATGAGTTTGGTCTTCATTTGAAACAATGTGGAATAGTTTCACAACTCACGCCACCTAGAATACCACAGCGTAATGGTGTGTCCAAACGTCGTAATTGTACTTTATTAGATATGGTGCGATCTATGATGTCTCTTACCGATTTACCACTATCATTTTGGGGTTATGCATTAGAGATAGCTGCATTCACGTTAAATAGGGCACCATCTAAATCCGTTGAGACGACACCGTATGAACTGTGGTTTGGCAAGAGACCTAAGCTGTCATTTCTTAAAGTTTGGGGTTGCGATGCTTGTGTGAAGAAGCTTCAGCCTGATAAGCTCGAACCCAAATCGAAGAAGTGCGTCTTCATAGGATACCTAAAAGAAACTGTTGGGTACACCTTCTATCACAGATTCGAAGGCAAGATCTTTGTTGCTAAGAACGGATCCTTTCTAGAGAAGGAGTTTCTCTTGAAATAAGTGGGTGGGAGGAAAGTAGAACTTGATGAGGTAATTGTACCTTCACTTGAATTGGAAGGTAGCTCATCACAGAAAACCATTCCCGTGATGCCTACACCAACTAGTGAGGAAGCTAATGATGATGATCATGAAACTTTGGATCAAGTTACTACCGAACCTCGTAGGTCAACCAGAGTATGTTCTGCACCAGAGTGGTATGGTAATCATGTTCTGGAAGTCATGTTACTAGACCATGACGGACCTACGAACTATGAGGAAGGGATGATGATCCCAGATTCCGCGAAATGGCTTGAGGCCATGAAATCTGAGATGGGATCCATGTATGAGAACAAAGTATGGACTTTGGTTGACTTGCTTGATGATCGGCAAGCCATAGAGAATAAATGGATCTTTAAGAAGAAGACTGACGATGCTGGTAATGTTTCTATCTACAAAGCTCGACTTCTCGCGAAAGTTTTTCGACAAGTTCAAGGAGTTGACTATGATGAGACTTTCTCACCCATAGTGATGCTTAAGTCTGTCCGAATCATGTTAGCAATTGCCGCATTTTATGATTATGAAATCTGGCAAATGGACGTGAAAATTGCATTCCTTAGTGGATTTCTTAAAGAAGAGTTGTATATGATGCAACCAGAAGTTTTTGTCCATCCTAAAGGTGCTAACAAAGTGTGCAAACTCCAGCGATCCATTTATGGACTGGTGCAAGCATCTCGGAGTTGGAATGTACACTTTGATAGTGTATCAAAGCATATGGTTTTATACATACTTTCGGAGAAGCCTGTATTTACAAGAAAGTGAGTGGGAGCTCTGTAGCATTTCTAATATTATATGTGGATGACATATTATTGATTGGAAATGATATAGAATTTCTGGATAGCATAAAAGGATACTTGAATAAGAGTTTTTAATGAAAGACCTCGGTGAAGCTGCTTATATATTGGGCATCAAGATCTATAGAGATAGATCAAGGCGCTTAATTGGACTTTCACAAAGCACATACCTTGATAAAGTTTTGAAGAAGTTCAAAATGGATCGGTCAAAGAAAGGGTTCTTGCATGTGTTACAAGGTGTGAAGTTGAGTCAGACTCAATGCCCGACCACTGCAGAAGATAGAGAGAAAATGAAAGTCATTCCCTATGCCCCCGCCATAGGTTCTTTCATGTATGCAATGTTGTGTACCAGACTTGATGTGTGTCTTGCTATAAATTTAGCAGGGAGGTACCAAAGTAATCCAGGAGTGGATCACTGGACAGCGGTCAAGAACATCCTGAAGTACCTAAAAAGGACCAAGGATATGTTTCTCGTTTATGGAGGTGACAAAGAGCTCGTCGTAAGTGGTTACGTCGATGCTAGTTTTCACACTAATCCGGATGACTCTAAGTCACAAACCGGATATGTATTTATATTGAATGGTGGATCTGTCAGTTGGTGCGGTTCCAAGCAAAGCATCGTGGCGGGATCTACGTGTGAAGCAGAATACATAGCTCCTTCGGAAGCAGCAAATGAAGGAGACTGGATGAAGGAGTTCATATCCGATCTAGGTGTAATACCTAGTGCATCGGGTCCAATGAAAATCTTTTGTGACAATACTGGAGCAATTGCCTTGGCGAAGGAATCCAGATTTCACAAAAGAACCAAGCACATAAAGAGACGCTGTAACTCCATTGACTAAGCCTCTTCCATGAGGAAAAACATGATCAACACCAAGACTCCATGGGTGTTAGAATCATTACAATGTAATCTATATTATTGACTCTAGTGCAAGTGGGAGACTGAAGGAAATATGACATAGAGGCAATAATAAATTTGTTATTTATATTTCCTTATATCATGATAAATGTTTATTATTCATGCTAGAATTGTATTAAATCGGAAACTTGATACGTGTGTGGATACATAGACAAAACACTGTGTCCCTAGTAAGCCTCTACTAGACTAGCTCGTTGATCAAACATGGTTAAGTTTCCTGACCATAGACATGTGTTGTCATTTGATTAACAGGATCACATCATTAGGATAATGATGTGATGGACAAGAACCATCCATTAGCTTAGCATAATGATCGTTAAGTTTTATTTCTATTGCTTTCTTCATGACTTATACATATTCCTTTGACTATGAGATTATGCAACTCCCGAATACCGGAGGAATACCTTGTGTGCTATCAAACGTCACAACGTAACTGGGTGATTTTAAAGATGCTCTACAAGTATCTCCGAAGGTGTTTGTTGGGTTGGCAAAGATCGAGATTAGGATTTGTCACTCTGAGTATCGGAGAGGTATCTCTAGGCCCTCTCGGTAATGCACATCATGATAAGCCTTGCAAGAAATGTGACTAATGAGTTACTTACGGGATGATGCATTACCGAACGAGTAAAGAGACTTGTCAGTAACAATATTGAACTAGGTATGGAGATACCGATGATCGAATCTCGGGTAAGTAACATACTGATGACAAAGGGAATAACGTATATTGTCATTACAATTTGACCGATAAAGATCTTCGTAGAATATGTGGGAACCAATATGAGCATCCAGGTTCCGCTATTGGTTATTGACCGAAGAAGAGTCTCGGTCATGTCTACATAGTTCTCGAACCCGTAGGGTCCGCACGCTTAACGTTCGATGACGATTTGTATTATATGAGTTATGTGATTTGGTGACCGAATGTTGTTCAGAGTCCCGGATGAGATCACGGACATGACGAGGAGTCTCATAATTGTCGAGAGGTAAAGATTGATATATTGTATGATAGTATTCGGGCACCAGAAGTGTTCCGGAATGTATCGGGTACATATCGGAGTACCGAGGGGGTTGCTGGAACCCCCTGGGGGAAGATATGGGCCATAGGAGGGAGGCACACCAGCCCGCAAAGGGGTGGCGCGCCCCCCACAGGGAAGGAGGCCGAATAGGACTAGGAGAGGGGGCAGCGCCCCCTTTCCTTCTCCCCCATCTCTCCTTCCCCCTTTCCCCCCTCCGGTAAAAGGAAATGGGGGCCGAATCCTACTAGGAGCCCAAGTAGGATTCCTCCTACTTGGGTGCGCCTAGGGCCGGCCTCCTCCCCCTCCCTCCTTTATATATGTGGGGGGTGCCTACAGCACACATCAATTGTTCCTCGCCGTGTGCGGCGCCCCCCTCCATAGTTTACGCCCTCGGTCATATTCACGTAGTGCTTAGGCGAAGCCCTACGCGGATCACGTCACCATCACCGTCACCATGTCATCGTGCTGACAGAACTCTCCCTCGACACTTTGCTGGATCACGAGTTCGAGGGGCGTTGTTGAGCTGAAGGTGTGCAGAACTCAGAGGTGCCGTACGTTCGGTGCTTGATCGGTCGGAACGAGAAGAAGTTCGACTACATCAACCATGTTAACAAACGCTTCCAATTTTGGTCTACGAGGGTACTGATGTCTACTAGGCAACTTCATTCTTGTAGACACGTGTTGGGCCTCCAAGCACAGAGTTTTGTAGGACAGTAGCAATTTTCCCTCAAGTGGATGACCTAAGGTTTATCAATCCGTGTGAGAGGTATAGGATGAAGATGGTCTCTCTCAAACGACCTTCGAACCAAATACAAGAAATCTCTTGTGTCCCCCAACACACCCAATACAATGGCAAATTGTATAGGTGCACTAGTTCGGTGAAGAGATGGTGATAAAAGTGTAATATGGATGGTAGAAATATATTTTTATAATCTGAATAAATAAAAATAGCAAGGTAGCAAATAGTAAACGGGCACAAAAACGGTATTGCAATGCTTGAAAATGAGGCCTAGGGTCCGTACTTTCGCTAGTGCAGTTCAACAGTGCTAATATAATTGGATCATATAACCATCCCTCAAAGTGCGATGAAGAATCACTCCAAAGTTCCTATCTAGCGGAGAACATAAGAATAAATTTTTTGTAGGGTACGAAACCACCTCAAAGTTATTCTTTCCGTTCGATCTATTCAAGAGTTCGTACTAAAATAACACAAAGCTATTCTTTCTGTTTGATCTATCCTAGAGTTTGTACTAAAATAACACCAAAGCAAATTCATATTCATAATACTCAATCCAACACAAAGAACTTCAAAGAGTGCCCCAAGATTTCTACCGGAGAAACAAAGACAAGAACGTGCATCAACCCCTATGCATAGATTACCCCAATGTCACCTCAGGAATCCGCGAGTTGAGTGCCAAAACATATATCAAGGGAATCAATACGATACCCCATTGTCACCACGAGTATTCAATTGCAAGACATATATCAAGTGCTCTCAAATCAATAAAAGTATTCAATATGATAACAACAAAATCTCAAAGGGAAAAACTCAATTCATCACAACAAGATAGAGAGGGGAAAACACCATATGATCTGACTATATTAACAAAGCCCGCGATACATCAAGATCGTGACATCTCAAGAGCACGAGAGAGAGAGAGAGATTACACATAGCTACTGGTACAAACCCTCAGCCCCGAAGGTGGACTACTCCCTCCTCATCGTGGTGGCCGCCGGGATGATGAAGATGGCCACCGGAGATGATTCCCCCCTCCGGCAGGGTGCCGAAAAGGGTCTAGATTGGTTTTTGGTGGCTACAGAGCCTTACAGCGGCGGAACTTCTGATCTAGGTTAACACATGATGGTTTCTCTATTTATAGGATTTTTTGGCATTGGTTTCACGCTAAGATGGGCCTCGAGGTTAGCACAACCCACTGGGGCAAGCCAGGCCCACCAGGCGTGCCCTGGTGGGTTGTGCCCTCCTCATGGCTCTTCTGGCCCTCCCATGAAGCTTCGGGGGTCTCTTTTGTTCCAAAAAAATCGTCCAAAAGTTTCAGCTCATTTGGTGAACTTTCATTTCTGCACAAAAAACAACACCACGGTAGTTCTGCTGAAAACAACGTCAGTCCAGGTTAGTTCCGTGCAAATCATACCAAAACCATATAAAATTGTTGTAAACATGGTATGAATACTTCATAAATTGTAGATACGTTGGAGACGTATCAGGTACGTGAACACACTCTCCCCTCTCATTGTTATGCATCTCCTAGATAGATCTTGCGTGAGCGTAGGAATTTTTTTGAAATTGCATGCTACGTTCCCCAACACCTATACACTTGATTAGGCTCTCAATCATTTGTAGAATCTCAATTTACTCCGTGGACCCACTGAGGAAGTCCTGGATTAGGGGGTCTCCGGATAGCCGGACTATCTCCATTGGCCGGACTGTTAGACTATGAATATACAAGATTGAAGACTTCGTCTCGTGTCCGGATGGGACTCTACTTGGCGTGGAAGGCAAGCTAGGCAATACGTATATGGATATTTCCTCCTTTGTAACCGACCTTGTGTAACCCTAACCCTCTCCGGTGTCTATATAGACCGAAGGATTTTAGTCCGTAGGACAACAATCACAACATACAATCATACCATAGGCTAGCTTCTAGGGTTTAGCCTCTCTGATCTTGTGGTAGATCTACTCTTGTAATACCCATATCATCAATATTAATCAAGCAGGACGTAGGGTTTTACCTCCATCAAGAGGGCCAGAACCTGGGTAAAACATCGTGTCCCCTGCCTCCTGTTACCATCCGGCCTAGACGCACAGTTCGGGACCCCCTACCCGAGATCCGCCGGTTTTGACACCGACATTGGTGCTTTCATTGAGAGTTCCTCTGTGTCGTCGCCGTTAGGCTTGATGGCTCCTACTATCATCGATAGCGATGCGGTCCAGGGTGAGACTTTTCTTCCCAGACAGATCTTCGTATTCAGCGGCTTTGCACTGCGGGCTAATTCGCTTGGCCATCTGGAGCAGATTGAAAGCTACGCCCCTGGCCATCAGGTCAGATTTGAAAGTTTGAACTACACGGCCGACATCCGCGGAGACTTGATCTTCGACGGATTCGAGCCACAGCCGGGCGCGCCGCACTGTCGCGATAGGTATGACCTAGCTCTGCCGCCGAACAGTATCCCAGAGGCTGTGCCCGCATCAGCTCCGACCCCTAGTTCGGAGCCAACTGCGCCAATCGAGGACGGGTGGTTAGACACCGCCTCAGGGGCTGCAGTCTCAACGGTGATCGAGCCGAACACCAGCATAATCCTCTGCGCAGCCCGTGACTCCAAGGTGCCAGACTCTTTTTCTGACTCCGAACCGCCCGCACCCCTGCCAATCGAATCCGATTGGGCGCCGATCATGGAATTCACCGCCACGGATATCTTTCAGCACTTGCCCTTCGGCGACACTCTGAATTCACTAAGGTCTCTCTCTTTGTCAGGAGAGCCCTGGCCGGATTATGGCCAACAGGATTGGGATGCGGACGACGAAGAAATTCGACGCCCACCCACCACCCACTTCGTAGCCACTGTCGATGATTTAACCGACATGCTCGACTTCGACTCCGAAGACATCGACGGTATGGACGACGATGTAAGAGACGAACATGAACCAGCACCTATAGGGCACTGGAAAGCCACCTCGTCATATGACATATACATGGTGGATACACCCAAAGAAGGCAATGGCGACGGGATAGCGGAGGATGACCCCTCCAACAAGCAACCCAAACGCCGATGTCAGCGGTGCTGCTCTAAGTCCCGCCAAAGCAAAAGTGGTGATACCAGCACAGGAGATAACAACACTCCGGATAGTGCCGAAGAAAACAAGAAACCCCTCCAGCAAGATTTAGAGCAGGAGGATGGAGGAGCCGGCTCTCCTGAGAGAGCGGCAGACGGAGAGGAGGAGGATGAAAATTACATCCCCCCTCCGAAGACGAGGCAAGCCTCAGCGACAATGAGTTCGCCGTCCCAGAGGATCCCGTCGAACAAGATTGCTTCAAGCGCCGGCTTATGGCCACGGAAAATAGCCTAAAGAAAAAGCAGCAGCAGCTTCAAGCTGATCAAGATCTGCAAGCCGACAAATGGACTGAAGTCCTCGCGGCCGAGGAATATAAACTCGAGCGCCCCTCCAAGAGTTACCCAAGGCGCAGGTTACTACCCCGACTGGAGGAAGAAGCGTATGATACGGCTGATCGGCCACCTCATGGCCGCGACAGAGAGGCATTCCAGCCAAAAGCTCAGCCTCCACCCCAACGCCATTCAAATAAAAAGGCATGGGGAGATACGCCAGACCCGCGAGACATATTGGAGGAAAAGGCAAAGCATTCAAGATCGATCTACGAATCACGAGGGCGCACCACTCTGCGAGACGACAAACGTCATGCCGGATACAGAAGCAAATCCGGCCGGGCCGAACACAGCGGGCAAGACCCATTCGAGCTGCGTCGCGATATAGCCCAATACAGAGGCGCCGCACACCCCTTATGCTTCACAGACGAAGTAATGGAACATCAATTCCCAGAAGGTTTCAAACCTATAAATATTGAATCATATGACGGCACAACAGATCCCGCAGTATGGATTGAGGATTTCCTCCTCCACATCCACATGGCCCGCGGCGATGACTTACACGCTATCAAATACCTCCCACTAAAGCTCAAAGGACCAGTGCGGCATTGGCTTAACAGCTTGCCAGCAGACTCCATTAGCTGTTGGGAAGATCTGGAAGCCGCATTCCTCGACAACTTTCAGGGCACTTATGTGCGACCACCAGAGGCCGATGATTTGAGTCACATAATTCAGCAGCCAGAAGAATCGGCCAGGCAATTCTGGACTCGGTTCCTTACAAAGAAAAATCAAATCGTCGACTGTCTGGATGCGGAGGCCTTAGCGGCTTTCAAGCACAACATCCGAGACGAGTGGCTAGCCTGGCACCTTGGTCAGGAAAAGCCGAAATGTATGGAAGCTCTCACGATGCTCATGACCCGCTTTTGTGCGGGAGAAGACAGCTGGCTGGCTCGCAGTAACAACATATCAAAGAACCATGGTACCTCAGATACCAAGGACGGCAATAGTAGGTCACGTCGCGACAAGCATAAGCGTCGCATTAACAGTGAAAATACTGAGGATACGGCAGTCAATGCCGGATTGAAAGTCTCTAAACCCAGTCAACGGAAAAAGCCATTCAAACAAAGTACAACGGGTCCGTCCAGCTTGGACCGTATACTCGATCGCTCGTGTCAAATACACAGCACCCCAGACAAGCCAGCCAATCACACCAACAGGGAATGTTGGGTGTTCAAGCAGGCCGGCAAGTTAATTGCCGAAAACAAGGACAAGGGGCCGCATAGCGATGATGAGGAGGAGCCCCGGCAGCCGCACACTGGAGGACAGAAGAGGTTCCCCCGCAAGTGCGGACGGTGAACATGATATACGCAACCCACATCCCCAAGAGGGAGAGGAAGCGTGCGCTCAGGGACGTATATGCGTTGGAGCCAGTCGCCCCAAAGTTCAACCCTTGGTCCTCCTGCCCGATCACCTTCGATTGCAGGGACCACCCCACTAGTATCCGTCACGGCGGATTCGCCGCACTAGTCCTAGACCCAATCATCGACGGATTTCACCTCACTCAAGTCCTTATGGATGGCGGCAGCAGCCTAAACCTACTTTATCAGGACACGGTGCGCAAAATGGGTATAGACCCCTCAAGGATCAAACCCACCAAAACGACCTTTAAGGGCGTCATTCCAGGTGTAGAGGCCCATTGCACAGGCTCAGTTACACTGGAAGTGGTCTTCGGATCCCCGGATAATTTCCGAAGCGAAGAGTTAATCTTCGATCTAGTCTCGTTCCGTAGTGGTTATCACGCGCTGCTCGGGCGAACCGCATTCTCTAGATTCAATGCGGTACCGCATTATACATACCTCAAGCTCAAGATGCCAGGACCTCGCGGAGTTATTACAGTCAATGGAAACATAAAGCGCTCTCTCCGAACAGAGGAGCACACCGCGGCCCTCGTAGCAGAAGTGCAAAGCAACCTCTCAAGGCAATCAACCAGTTCGGCGCTTCAAAGCCCGGACACCTTCAAGCACGCTCGGGGCAATCGGCAAATAGACCGCCTGGCGCGATCTGAGCTCGCGTAGCAATACGGCGGCCACCCCAATCCCAGACCAGCAGCGAAACTCATGTCGCGCGTGCATAATTACGCATTAAAAATACCATGGGCACAGGTGGGGAGGGGGGCACAACTGCGGCACGCCCCAAAACGCGGCCTAAACCGCACTAGGGGCTTCCCGTTTGGTTATTTTTCTTTTTCTTTTAGGACCTTAATCTCTGGAAACACTATCCGGCAGCACTGTTGTCGAACACATGATGCAGCAACCAAGGAGGCAGACAGCTATGTTATACCACGGAATTCCCAGGTTGATTACAGTAACGAGTGAAATATTCAATTTAATATCATTCCTCAGCTTGCCCTTGGAAGGGACACAGTCCTACTCTTTGCTTATCACACTATCTGTATCACTCTGCTTTAACGCAATTTTTTAATAAACAATGCATGACATTACGACTATTATTGCATTCTTGTTATATATATGTGTGTGTGTGTTCATTAATGACGCCTTGCAACCGTACACTCTGGTACAGCCAATACACCAGGGGCTTACGTACCCCACAATGCGGTGTGAAAAGTCCGAACACTTTCACAAGTGCGGCACCCCCGAACTTATAGCATTATATGCATCAGCTCCGAATCATGTCTTTGGTCAAATGTTGGGTTTGCCCGGCTCCTATGTTTTGGTACCTTACGTTCCGCTCTATCGGCTAAGGTAGCACTAGGAGAACTACTGCGATTGTGCCCCGGTTCTGTCGGGCTTAGCACCTCAGTAGAGAAAGCTAAAACTGACTGTCATGATAAGGCGAGAGACTGGTCGCTGTTCGGCGAGGTTTTTCGAGTCCCTAAAGACTTATGCCGCTTAGGGCGAGGGGCCAGCCCTGTCCGGCTTACAGGCGTGTATCGCGCCCCGAATTCGGCCTTTCGAATACCAGGGGATTCGCCAAAATTTAAAATTCTAGAATTCTATGGCTAAGTGAGAGTGATAAAGCATTATTAGTCCGGTTGCCTTGTTCGTTGTGCTGAGCACCTCCCTCAAAGGACCCAAATATGGGACCAAGAGTGCTCAGGTTTATCCCGAACACCCCAGCACTCATGGCATGGGGGCAGAAGCCGAGGACTAGCCATCTCTCAGATTGGATAAACAGCCAAACAGAAGGTAATATTTTAAATTCAAACAAGCGTTGCATAGCGCATATGAAACATGTTTTCATAAATACAGGATAAAACGAGCGAGTTTACTCAAATATTACATCTTTCGAACACTCATCCGCGATAAGACGGGCACCCGGCAGAACACCCTTGTAGTACATCTCGGGGTGGCGGTGCTCCTTGCCCTCCGGCGGCCCCTCCTTGATCAGCTTCACGGCGTCTAGCTTGACCCACTGCAATTTCACACGGGCGAAAGCCCGGCGTGCACCTTCAATGCAGACGGATCGCTTGACGACCTCCAGCCGTGGGCAGGCATCCACAAGCCACCTCACCAGGCCGAAGAAGCTGCTCGGAAGGGCGTCGCCAGGCCACAGCTGGACTATAAAGCCCTTCATGGCCTGATCGGCCGCCTTATGTAGCTCGACCATCTGCTTCAGCTGGTCGCTCATCGGCACCGGATGTTCGGCCTCAGCATACTAAGACCAGAACAACTTATCCGTCGAGCTTCCATCCTTGGCCTGGTAAAATTGTGCGGCATCGGATACACTACGGGGCAAATCTGCGAATGCTCCTAAAGAGCTCCGGATCCAGGTAAGTAATCGGTAATTTACTTTTACATGCTTGCTTTGCATATAGAAAGCCTTACCCGCCGCTATCTTCTTCATTGTGTCGATCTCCTGGAGGGCCTTCTGGGCCTCGGCCTTGGCACTCTTTGCACTCTCAAGGGCCGCGGCAAGCTCAGACTCTCACGTCTTCGAGTCAAGCTCCAACGCCTCGTGCTTTGTCATGAGAGCCTGGAGCTCTTGCTGCACCTCGCCCACCCGAGCCTCGTGCTTCTCTCGTTCGATGCGCTCCTTGGCCGCTGTATCTTCGGCCTTGGTTAGCGCTTGCTTCAGGGTCGCCACCTCGGTCGTGGCCCCTGACAAACATACGATGATCCTGTCATTTTGCAATCACGTCCTTTTTTACATATCTATAGACGGGGTATTACTTACCCTTGTTCTCCTCGACCTGCCTCTTGGCAAGGCCGAGCTCTTTCCTGGACCCCTCGAGGTCCTGCTTCAGTACGGCGACCTCCGCAGTCAGTGCGGCAGACGCCAGCAGCGAAGCCTGCATACGCATATTGACACACCTATATTAGACTCCTGCGATATTATTTGATCCTTTGTTCGGCTTTTCTTTGTGAACACCGAACAAAGCATCAGGGGCTACTGTCTATGCGGTAATATTTCTACTACATTTTAAAACACTTACCTCAAAGCCTGTTAGAAGGCTGGCACAAGCTTCAGTCAATCCGCTCTTGGCGGACTGAACCTTCTGGATCACCGCACTCATGATAGTGCGGTGCTCCTCGTAGATGGAGGCGCTGCGAAGCGCTTCCAGCAGATTGTCCGGCGCCTCTGGATGGACAAAGGTCACCGGCACAGGCGTCTTACCCCTCTTAGAAGGAGGCCGCCTACCCAAGCCCGGAACCACTGGAGGGTCCTGCGCGGTGTTCGGCTGAGGGCCGAACTCGGAACTCTCGAGGGCCCCGTCCCCTCGGCTCCCAGAGTCCGGAAGGTCGCCTTGAGGCGCCTCTGGGACTGTCTCCCCTCGATCCGGTGCCTCTTGAGACAACACCTCGGCGTCGTCGGCAGGATGAGGGGAGGTGGCGGTCGGGACTGGATCATTATCCATGTCCGACAAGCCCAACGAGCCGTCCGACGATACATCGATACTGGCTCGGGGCGGCCTACATAATTGTGTTCGGTGTTAGGGAAAATAGTGCGACAAAGGAATCCTATGGGTTACTTTGGTATCTGAATACTTACGATCTCCCCGGGGGCTTGGCCCTGGGCAACCACTCGTCTTCGCCTTCGTCGGCGGCGGTGGAGCTGTCCGGAAGGAGAGTCCTTCCCTTCTTGGACCCTCCGGCCTCCCCAGTTGGGGCGGCCTTCCTTTTCTTGTCTCCCCCAGTCGGCGGGGGAGCATCTTCTTCTTCTTCCTCCTCGTCTTCGGGGGAAGAGTGCGCCGCAGAGTCATCGGACGGTGAGTCCGACGATGCCTGGCGTCGGGAACTCTTTCGAGTTCCCTTGGCCTTCTTGGTCTTCTCCGGTACCTTATAAAGGGCCGGAGTCAACATCTTCGCCAGAAGAGCGTCTGCGGGGCCTTCGGGCAAAGGAGCCGGACAGTCGATCTGTCCAGCCATCTTCTGCCAGTCCTGTCAAAGGTACGGGAGTTTAGATCCCGCATAGAGTCAATCTATATGAAAAAATAAGTATCCTGTGAAAGGTAGAGCAGCTTACCGCACTGGCTTGGCGCTTCGCGCTGAATCCGCGATCCTCCATAATAGGGGGGGACCTCGGCACTTTTGAACAGCACCCTCCAGGCATCTTCATGAGTCGTGTCGAAGAGCCTGTTCAAAGTTCGGTGTTGCGCCAGATTGAACTCCCACAAGTTGAACTCCCGTTGTTGGCACGGGAGTATCCGGCGGATGAGCATGACTTGGACTATGTTGACAAGCTTGAGCTTCTTGTCCACCATGTTTTGAATACATGTTTGGAGTCCGGTCAGCTCTTTCGAATTACCCCAGGATAGGCCCTTCTTTTTCCAGGAGGTGAGCCGCGTGGGGATGCCAGATCGGAACTCGGGGGCCGCTGCCCATGCAGGGTCGCGCGGCTCGGTGATATAGAACCACCCCGATTGCCACCCTGTTATGGTTTCCACAAAGGAGCCCTCGAGCCATGTTACGTTGGGCATCTTGCCCACCATGGCGCCTCCGCACTCCGCCTGGCGGCCACCCACCACATTCGGCTTGACATTGAAGATCTTCAGCCATAAGCCGAAGTGGGGCTTGATGCGGAGGAAGGCCTCGCATACAACGATGAACGCCGAGATGTTGAGGATGAAGTTCGGGACCAGATCGTGGAAATCCAGGCCGTAATAAAACATGAGCCTCCGGATGAAGGGATGGAGAGGGAACCCCAGTCCGCGGAGGAAATGGGTGAGGAATACTACCCTCTCATGGGGCCTGGGGGTGGGGATGAGCTGCCCCTCATCGAGGAGCCGGTGCGCGATGTCGTCGGGCAGGTATCCGGCTCTCCTCGGCTTCTTGATGTCTCCCTCCGTGACGGAGGAGACCATCCACTTGCCTCCCGCTCCGGAGATGGTTGGAGAAGGTTGAGGCGGAAGTGTGGGCTTGGGCGCTAGAGCTCGAGTGTGCGAAAACGGATGAGCAAAGGAGGAAGAAGGCATGGATAGAAAGGCGAATCCTTATCCCTTTATATGGGCGGACGAAACTAAGCGTCCCCACTTGCCTGGTAAAACTCGCTTATCCCCCAAGCGCCGCAATTGATGGCGCGGTTGGGTTACCCATGCCCGTATTGATGAGAATCCCGTAATAAGGGGACACGATCTCTGCTTTGACAAGACGTGTCAAAAAACTGCCTCGCGTTATGTGCGGAGCTGGTTAAAAGGAACAGTTCAAATAATCACCGGGCCATGACATAACGTCATGCTACTAAAACAAGCCAGCAAATTAGATCTGCGAAAATATTATTCTCTCTGCGGTGGAATGTGGAACTTATTTTGCAGGGTCGGACACTATCCTCGTATTCAAATTCTTCTGTGATATATTCGGAGAAGGAACCCGCCTTGCAATGCAGAAGACAATACTGCGCGCCGGACTCATCATCATTGAAGCCTGGTTCAGGGGCTACTGAGGGAGTCCTGGATTAGGGGGTCTCCGGGCAGCCGGACTATCTCCATTGGCCGGACTGTTAGACTATGAAGATACAAGATTGAAGACTTCGTCTCGTGTCCGAATGGGACTCTACTTGGCGTGGAAGGCAAGCTAGGCAATACATATATGGATATTTCCTCCTTTGTAACCGACCTTGTGTAACCCTAACCCTCTCCAGTGTCTATATAAACCGAAGGGTTTTAGTCCATAGGACAACAATCACAACATACAATCATACCATAGGCTAGCTTCTAGGGTTTAGCCTCTTTGATCTCGTGGTAGATCTACTATTGTACTACCCATATCATCATATTAATCAAGCAGGACGTAGGGTTTTACCTCCATCAAGAGGGCCCGAGCCTGGGTAAAACATCGTGTCCCCTGCCTCCTGTTACCATCCGGCCTAGACGCATAGTTCGGGACCCCCTACCCGAGATCCGTCGGTTTTGACACCGACACCCACCATGCCATAGGATGAATCTTTTGTAATTTAGTGTTGAAGCTAGTCAGTCAAATGCGCCTATAGACACCCTGGAGATCATCTGGTTGCCGGTTGTTTTGGTGCAGAAACCCTTGGCTTAGTGCACCCCTCTGCTAATTTTTCTATTTCTCTTAGCCTTTGTGTTCTTCGATGTATATGTTGTCGTTTCTATAGGTTGGCTTTGCTTGATATGTAATAAGCACATTCTTAACCATCCTAATGCTTTCCTTTTTAGTTTGATGTTGGAAGTGGGTGTTCTGACCTTGCAGACTGTTTTTATACTTGTCCTTTTGAATTCACTTATCCTAGTCATGTTTATCGGGCTTCTACTTAATGGATTTGGGGAGCTCTGACTATTGATCTAAAAAAGAAGTAACTTCTTCATGTCAAGAAGTAGTTCCAGCGAGGAGGGAAGTATGGTCAACCTTGAGACCATGTTTCCAAAATGAGGTTGGATTACACACAAGGTGTCATTTCCCTAATTATGCTGGATTAGACACAAGGTGCAAATTCCCAGATGATGCTGGATTAATTACTCACAAGCCAGGTGGAGTCGTCAACTGTTCGTGTCCTCGTTGCTCTAGTAAGGCTGAAAGAAAGCGTGCAGGAGCCCTTGAGAATGTAGCTGAGTTCCTGACAAAGTGAAAAGAGCAATCAGATGCTCTCTTCACCCAAGCCAAAGAAGAGATGGAAGAAGCCACAAAGAAGCTAGCAGAGGCAGAGCGGGCTAGGTGTCTCCTGCTATCTAAAATTGTTGTCAATACAAATTTTCATTCATAATAGCTAGGTTCAAATGTTTATCCAGTCAACATGCATGTTATGATGTCTGTGCATCTACCGAGATGTGGCATAAAATATATATTTTCCGGGTCATGTAATAACAGCCATTACTTTCCGAACACTAACAGGCGAATCATTGGACATGGTATAGTTCACACGCAAGCCCAACATTCCAAGTTCAACTTCCAGAGCAAACTCATGTTCATAGATATGTTCACATTCATAGATAATGTCCACAATCATGATTCACTTCAAAGCAAAAAAATGTGAGGACAGTTATAAATAAAGAAAAATCTCTAGTTCTTAATACCAGTGCGAGCACGAGAAAACAAGACCATACGAAATTAATTATATTTTGGACATTTTTAACTAAATGTGAGTAACCTCTGGAAGCAGGTATAACTTCTAATGTCGGCAGCGACTGGGGTCCACCATGTTTTGAGCCAAACCAGGCAACACACTGGGTTTCTATGCCAGCGACGCGGTGGTCGTAGCCTTCATGGGTTCGGAGCGGCGGCGGCTCCCATGGTCTAATATTCCTCGGTGTTGGCGGTGGCCACAGATGTGTCAGCCACCTCCGTTGGCATGCCGCGGTTCCGCCAATGTTTGCGTCGGATGGCGCGGCCAACCACGATGCACTAGATGTCGTGGTCCCCCATGTGCCGGCATGCAGCAACTGGCTACTCCTCTGCGAGCAGGCTTGGAACATCGAGTTGATGCACCAGGGGCCAGCTTGGAGCGGCGGCTTGCTCCTCCACTTGCCCGCCTGCGGCCTCGCCCATGGTACTGACGGCCTAGTGTAGGGAGGGAGGTGGGGCAGCAAGTTGCCTGGCTCGTCGGGGCACCCAACCAGCTTTTATGCCATAGAACTCATCTTCCTGCTCACTGGATGCTATGGAGATTGTGGAGAAAATGGTGCAAGGAGGATATGGGGAGCGACGGTGTGGCATGGTTCTTGCCAGGCGTCTCGCCTCGTTTAAATAGGAGCCAACTGGCGTTGTGTTCTAAAATGCCGGCCGGCTCACGAAAGGGCGTGTTGCCAGCACACGCGTGGATTCAGTGGAGGTAGGTAGGGCAATCTGAAGCCGGTTGAATGCGGCGAGGAGGCATGTTCAGCCTGGCGTGCAATGATTAGGGCCCTCTTGGCCGGCGCGCCGGTTCAATGCCTTCGTCAGTGAGAGGTCGCGTCCGTGTGTGAGAAATCACCCCCTCCGGCCCTTTTTGTTTGGGTATAAGAAAATATCATTTTGTGTTCGCATTTTACAAGTAAAATTCATGGACAAACTTTGACCCAAAATACGATGGGGACTAGTAAACCAGGATGGAGGTAGTAGTGATGAATTCCATTTTCTCTCCATACCAATCGTTCTAAAAATAGTATAACGCGCCATTGAAAATCAAAACTCTTACCTAGCTAAAAAATGATATTTTAAATGTGGCAACTCGATCAGTGGCGATTGGCAAGCCATCGCCTCCATGTCGTTCACCTGTGGTCCCCGACCATCAACTCCTACGGATCAAATTATCACGCGAGCTGACTATTCCTACAAAGATGCGCTGCACCATGTAGCCGGTACCCGCGCATGCAGCAATCATGCACCTATGGGTTTTATTTGTTTACCGTGCCTTACGTAACTCTCACGTGTGTGTGAGACAGCGAGAGATCGACTGTGTGGTTGTGCCTATTCTCTTTGTATATGTACTCCAGCGTTTGTCTGGTGTCCAAAAAAATACAGTAAGGCAATGTGCCAATGCGTTGCAACACATTCAAAGTAGAGTAATACATATTCACCAATTTGATAGAAAACAGTCTAGTTTTGATATACATATATCACTAAAAATATCTTATGTTTCACTCAAAATATATTCCTTTGGCTTTTTTAATGAGATAAGGGAGGATTGTGGTTCGTTTCAAGATTCGAGAAGTGTGATATTGTTGCAAAAATCCCATGTGTGTGTGAGAGGGAGAGAAGGAGAGAGGAGGAGGACCGAGTACGTGTGTGAAAAAGACACGAAGAGTGTGTGTGCAAGAGGTATTACCATAAAATGGGGCGGTAGTGTGCGTGTCCACGATCGAGAGGGCGTGTCTCAAGAAGGGATGAAAAATATACATATATACAAGGAGCGAAAGTGCGCGGATGGATAAACCTATCTAGAGGCTAGTCGATCAATGTTTGTGAGAGAGATGCGAGTCAGGGGTGAGAAAGTGAGAGTTTTATGTGAGAGAGAGACGATAGTCGGTAGGGGGATGCAAAGCGGGAGTTGTGTGTGTGAGTGAGAGAGAGGGAGAGGGGAGAGAGAGTTTGTCTAATCGGTAAACAAATGAATACTGTCAGTTTTGGAATGGAGATGAAGACGAAAAGGAGACCCCAACAAACGGTGTGTCTGTGGGAGAGAGTAATTTTAGTGGTAGGAGTCATATCTAGAAAGATATAGGATGCGTGAGGGAACCCTGGAGAGAAAGGCCAAGTGAAAGACGAGTGAGAGTGTGTGTGTGGCGGTGAAAAAGAAAGCTTAGGTAGCTATAGTGATACCAGAGAATGATAGAGATGTGAGAGATAATGAAAATTGTGTAATCTATAAAGATAGAGAGTGTGACACTTCTCGAGGGAGACGGCGAGAGACCATGTTTGCATAAAAGGGAGGAGCATGTGGTGAGCGTGCGAGTGAGATGGAGAAAAGAGAGTGATAGCTACATGAAGGAGCATGCGAGAGAGACCTAGAGAGAGATGGGCGTGAAACGAGATTCAAATATTTAGTTGTGTGTATAGAAGATGTCAACATAAAATGGATTAAAATATTCGATTCCAGATGCTAGTACATGTAATTCATACTCGAACCAAAATTGATCTATCAAACATGCATACTGATTTGAATTTGCGCGCGTGTATGTTATTTAATATATTGATATTACCAATCCATACATTTGAGCTGAACATAATTTGGTTTCAAAAATTTGAATTCAAAGTTCAACATAATTTGGTTTCCAATAATTTAATTCAACCTTATGATTTTGAGATCATTGCATTTGTAAATCATATTTTGTATATAAAGGAGCATAATTCTTTGTTGTGCTTTGAAAGTATATATAAAAAATGATGTATATAGATTTGTATCCGGACACAAAATGGATCTTTCCCGAAAAGAAAGAATACAAAATGGATTTGAATTGAGTTGGCATGGTAAACATGCAATCTTTTTCTGCAAAAATTTGAACGAAGTAGGGAAACTTGCAGTAACCTCCCGAAACCAAAATCTGCGAGATGGAAATTATTGTCTATCCCTAACACGCAAAGCCTGTCGGCTCGATTTCTGTAGGTTTTGATAGGGGTACGCTTGTAATTTCACTCAAACGTGACATAACCACCTCTCACCCGGATTCATACACGGTGGGCGCCAAAACACCGTTTCTCATCGGCCGAAATCGCCTCTCACCTCCCCGGATTCATACAGGGTGGGCGCCAAAACAAACTCTCCTCGACCAAAATCTCCATCGGCAAATATTTGGAGTATGCGAGATTACCGTCCTATCCCCAACCGACCAATATTGTTGTGATGTAGGAAATTTTAAATGGGGGCTAAGTTTGGAAATTTCCTCGCATTTGAGACAAGCGCGTCCTGAAGACATGGTTCCCCTACCTCTCTTCCTCCATTCCCCCATTCGTACTCCGTGGGCGCCAAAACACCCTCTCCACCCCAGTCTCCTCCGTCCGCCACCCCATCCACCGCCGTCCTCCTCCACCATGCCGGAGCTAATACCCCGATGTCGTCGTCCATTACAAGAGATTGACCTCTCTCATCCACGACTTCGGACCAGGATCCTTGCATCGTGTCCTCTCGCTTCATCCGCGTCGTCGTCCACCTTGCCGAGGCCGCTCGTACGACCATCTCGTCCACCACTTCAGGATATTTCCCTCGTCGCCATGGTCTGCCCTCCTAGATCTGCTTCCACGCCGCCGACAGCCATTGCCACCGCAGCACCCTCAACACCTCAGCAGATGCTTACATTGTGCCACACTAGAAGCGGTACTCTTTCGTATCTACTCAAGCTACTTATCTCAGCAAGAAAATAGATTGCCATGCACTGCTTTACTATGATTTCTTGTCCATCACTTAGAATCTTGCTTGTTAGTTGAAACAAACATCGGTTGTGAAATTGCCTTTGCCTAGTTTGCACCTTCAGATCCGTCATGACACGCTCACCACTATACTCGCAATGCTTATGGTTTTTCCCTTTTATATTCCGCGTTAGGTTAAATGACAGTCGACTGAATTTCAATTTGGGGTCAGTCCATTTTTGGAAGTTCGCCGGAGGGAAGGAAGGGGCTCGCCGGAGGGCTGCCCCATTATCTACTTAGGGTTTTGTGTGCGGACAGTGGTTGTGGGGGCGGTCGTCGGGCTATGGCAGGGCCTCGCCGGAGGCAAAACTCGACGCGGGTGGGGTGGGTGGGTTTGGCTAGAGGGATGGCCGGGGGCGCCAGAAGACCGTAGGTGGTGGGTGGTTCAGGGGAGGGCGGGGCCGATGGCCCGTGCGGTGGTTTGTAGGGGAAGAATAAGAAGCAAGGAAAATGGGTTAGGAGATGTAGGATCTTCATCCAACCACGTGAAATGGTCGACTGAGCCAAATGACGAAAGTCAGGTGACTTGCATGTAGACGTTCCCATATATTCAGTACCATCATCGTAGGTGCTTCGAGACGTGCAAGCAGTGCTCCTCAACCCATCAAGCTAAACAACATGCCACTCACAATTCCAAACTTAGTTTCTCAAACATGAATCTGATATGATGATGACATGTACTAAAACAACGAATGTTTAATTGGTCAACTAATGTTCCTATTTTACTTTTGAAAAACACGTGCGCCACATATCGAGGGACGGCGGGAAGTTGCATTCTTTATGCACTCTGGTTCATCATGTGTGGGCAACAAACATTTCATTATCCAAAACCTGCTTGCTCTTCTTTAGCATGCTCCTCTTCTGTTCTTCTTTAATAAATACTCTCTCCATTCCTAAATGTAAGTCTTTGTAGATATTCCTCCATGGACTACATACAGAGCAAAATGAGTGAATCTACACTCTAAAATGTATCTATATACATATGTATGTGATCCATAGTGGAATCTCTACAAAGACTTGTATTTAGGAACAGAGGGAGTATAATAGTAGTACAATATGTTCCTTGTAGTGAAGAGGAGCATGGACATTTGCAGTGTATAGGTCTATTCGGTCGCTTGTCATGGACGCTATCAACTCTTCATGTTGGTCTTCATGTCGCTTGTCATGGACACTTTGAACTCTTCGTATTTGGTCATATGTGTCGCCTTTGAGAGTTAGACTGGTAGTAACAGTATTGCGCCTTCAGTTGTAGAGAGCTACTTTCTGAAGCCTTTCTAGTCGTACCGGCAATATTGGCACATATTTTCCAGCAAGTTCCACTTTCCTGATTTTTCTCGTGATGCTTAGGGTTTTCTCATTATATCTACACTATGATCTGTGTAGATGCTTTGTGTCCTACTAGCAGTAGCCCACCCTTTAAAGCTAAATAACACACCAATCATAATTCCAAAGCTTAGTTGTTCCAATATGAATGTGACATGATATTCATATTAGTTAACAGACATACATTTAATTGGTCAGCCAATGCTCCCACTTGATCTTCCAAATGCATGTGGCCACATAGAGAGAGACAACATGGAATTGCATTTCTTTGGATGCTCTGATTCATCATGGGTGGGCAACTAACATTGTATAGAAAGAAACAGAATCTCCATAATGTGTTTCCTCTTCTATTTTTTAACATGTTCCTCTTCTATTCTTCTTTAATAAGTACAATATGTTCCTCGTCAAGAAGGCAAGCAGGGACATCTGCAGTCGACAGATCTATTTGGCCGCTTCTACAAGTTGATTTCAGCCATCCGAGTTGGTCTGCCATAATATCCAGGAAATGTTGGGAGTTGTGCGGCCTTTGAGAGACTAGACTGATAGTAACAATAGTGCGCCTTCAGGTGAATAGAGCTGGCATGTAGGTGATTGATAGGCTTTCGATTAGTAGCGGCAATACAAACCCATATTTTTCAGCCAGTTCCGCTTTGCCGATTTATTTTGATGCTTATAGTGTCCCCCTTTTATCGACACTACAATCTGTGTAGTGGCTTTGTGTCGTAATAGCAGTACTCCATCCTTCAAGCAAAACTACATGCCACTCATATTTCCAATTTCCAAAGCTTACATTTAATTGGTCAGCTAATGTTACTACGTGAGTTTTGAAATGCATGTGTGCCACATATAGAGACATGTTGAATACTATTTCTCTGTGCACTCTCATTGTCATGGTCTCGCAATAAACTTTCAATACAGTATATTATGAACCTATCATCTGCCAACTATCCTTACTTCTGGAGCTCCCAGCAGGGAGCCTATTTTTTGTGTAGTCTGCCAGATTATGTTATTATATGCACCAAATTACAGCACACAAGGGCTCTCTCATCCAAATCCAGTGATAGCACACAAGGGTTTACAAGGAGCCCCTATTATATTAGAATATCCTCTGCATTACAAAGATAATATCACTACTATTTATGTTGTCATGCTTCTCAGATATTGAACAAAATCCTAATGAATATGAGAATGCGCACATCAGAAGAGTATCGCGGAACAGTGCAATTCCATTCTGGATGGAATGAAGCCCACACGCTCCGCACCTGTAGATTTGTGTTCAGAATATGATCCTAATGACTATTCTGAGTTCCAGGAGTCAAAGGCAGATGGCCTATTCTGTTCACCCTACAAGGTGTCTGTTCTAATTTGGCAATGTTTCATTGGTTTCACGTAACTTGCATAAGCTGTCTTGCGTTTCTTCTGCTTCTTTGCACCACCATCTACTTAGTTTACTCATCATATATGTGAAGTTGTCATGCCCACCCATTATCAATAGGCATTCCATTTGTCATCATTCCATGTTTCCATGTTCTTGTGTATCAAACATCCAAAAGGAAGAGAGTGATTGCAGAACCTGAAGGAGTAGTAGCAAAGTCCTTGAAAAAGGTGGTGGTACCGCAGAAATCAGACAGCACCCCACTTATGTTGGTGATAGAACCAGTGCCACAAAACCTAGGATATCGCAACTATGCTGCTCGCTGCTTTGCTCTTGTTAGTACATGTTGTCTTGTATCGTTGTACTTACACTCATACCTGGTTGATTATGTGACATCAGTGTTCATGATAACATGCATATCCACTATTCTCTCCTAATTATCATATTTATATTAATGCTTACATTAATGTAGAATAAACCCAATGCTTATGAAGAAGTTTAACTCTACATTGTTCTTGTAAGTATCTGTTGTCCTTTATCAACGTACTTATACTGTCAGCTAGTTGTTCATGTACCATCACTTTGCAGCTTATTTTCCCTTAGCATCCATTTCGTACACATCAGATCTATGTTTAATCTTACCAAAATGTTGAATAAAACCAATGCTACTGAAGATGGTTAGCTCTGCATTACTCTTGTCACTACCTTTTGGCAGTATGTTGTACCTACATTTATAGCTAGTTGATTATGTAGCATCACTCTGCATCTTAGCTTAAAGAATCTCCATTTGTTCCTATATTATCACTTCTATATTTACTCTTAACAAAACATAGAATAAATTCAATGCTTATGAAGAAGACTCTGTGGTAAACTTCTTGAATTGCCCCCCCCCATCAACATGGAAAAGGGCTTTAAAGAGCCGGTATTCATTACTAACGTAAGTTTGTCATTCTCGAGCCTTCAAACGTTGTTGTGTATATTTGGATAGTAATGACTGCAACTGCTGTTTATTTTTGTCGTTTGCATCAAATTGCATGTTTAAAGTTTATTATGAAGAAGTTCATAAACATAAGTTTCTCCTTCTCAATTTCAGTTTTTAGTTGTACAACCTAGTTCCTTATTCATACCATCTAAATTAAACTAAACATAGCAAGTGATCTTCCTTAGCACTGCATGTATGCTTGTGTTGTTAATCTGTAATCTAGTGGTGTGGTCTGATACGTCTCCAACGTATCTATATTTTTTTATTGTTCCATGCTGTTATATTATCATTCTTGCATGTTTTACAATCATTTTATAACAACTTTATAACATTTTTAGGACTAAAATATTGACATAGTGCCCAGTGCCAGTTGTTGTTTTTGCTTGTTTGTTACTTCGCAGAATATCCCTATCAAACGGAGTCCAAACACAGCGAAACTTTTTGGAGATTTTTTTGGACTAGAAGACAACTTGGGGTCAAGAAAGGACCAGAGGGGAGGCTCATGGGGACCACAAGACACCAGGGCACGCCTAGGAGCCCAGGCGAACCCTGGTAGGTTGTGGGGCCCATGGGGGTCTCCTGCACCGCTTCTTCACCCTATAAATTGCCAAATATTCCAGAAACCCTAAGGGAGCATACGAAATACGATTCCAGTCATCGCAAGTTCCAGAACCATGAGATCCAATCTAACACCATCACGGAGGGGTTCATCATCCTCATTGGTGCCTCTCTAATGATGCGTGAGTAGTCCACCATAGACCTATGGGTCCATAGGCAGTAGCTAGATGGCTTCTTCTCTCTTTTTGATTCTCAATACAATGGTCTCTTGGAGATCTATTTGATGTAATGACTTTTTGCGGTGTGTTTGTTGGGATCCGATGAACTTTGAGTTTATGATCAGATCTATAGCCATGTATATTATTTGAGTCTTCTTTGATCTCTTATATGCATGATTATTTATAGCCTTGTATTTCTTCTTTGAATCTTTGGTTTAGTTAGGCCAACTAGATCGATTTTTCTTGCCATGGGAAGAGGTGCTTTGTGATGGGTTCGGTCTTACAGTGTCCTCACCCAGTGACAGAAGGGGTAGCGAGGCACGTATGTATCGTTGCTATTAAGGATAACAAGATGGGGTCTATTCCTACATGAATAGATCTTGTCTACATCATGTCATCGTTCTTATTGCATTACTCCATTTCTCCATGAACTTAATACACTAGATGCATGTTGGATAGCGGTCGATGTGTGGAGTAATAGTAGTAGATGTAGGCAGGAGTCGGTCTACTAATCTTGGATGTGATGCCTATATATTGATCATTGCCTTGGATATCGTCATAATTATTTGATCTTCTATCAATTGCCCAACAGTAATTTGTTTACCCACCGTATGCTATTTTCTCGAGAGAAGCCACTAGTGAAATCTACGGCCCCCGGGTCTATCTTTTATCATATTGCTTTCAGATCTATTTTTCATCACATTTGTTTTCAGATATATTATTCCAAAATCCCAAAAATACTTTGATGCACTTTTTATTTGCATCTTTTATTTCGTGTTTTATTCGGATCTATTTATCCAAACACATACAAACCGATCTATCTTTTTACCGAGGAGGGATTGACAACCCCTCTTATGCGTTGGGTTGCGAGGATTTGTTCTTTGTGTGCAGGTACCGTTTATATAGTGTTGCTTGGTTCTCCTACTGGATTGATACCTTGGTTTCATAACTGAGGGAAATACCTACCGTAGCTGTACTGCATCATCCCTTCCTCTTTGGGGAAATACCGACGTAGTTTCAAGCCGCATCATGGTCAAACTACCAACTGCAGGACAATGTCATATCCTGCTATGTCTTAACTATGAACAATGCATATTATGTTCATGTTATTTAAATCGTGTCTCTTTATTTACCAATCTGAAATGGGATAAATTGACAGTACACTCACCATCGATACTTATACATTATTTAGCACTTCATGTATGCTTTTGTTCTTCATCTGTAATCCAATGGTGTGGTGAAGTTGACCACTCCCGCACAATGCCATTTCCTGCCATGTCTTAACTGTGAAAAAAATTATTTTATTTTAATCCAGGTCTCTTTATTTGCCACTAAGAAATGGGATGAATCGACAGCATTGTTGCTTATATGTGCAAAGCATGTTATTTGTTTGTCTTTTTCACTTTCAGGGTGATATCACTGACGCCAAGAACTGCCATTGATGCTATGTAGCTAGAGTTGGATATAAGCGTCAAACAAGTGCAGTCATCAGTGTGCTCAGCTACTTGCGTTGTAGCTCCCAGGCAGGGCTAACCTTTCTTGAATTGTGTTGAAGTGCTGTCGGTTCTGTATATTATTTTAGGTGGCGTGTTTATTTGCACTGGTGGCGACCTTTGATGCCCATTAATTTCTTTGTTGTATAGTCTAGGTATATTCTCCGTCATGATGCTATAAATTAATTTCTGTATATGCTGGCGTCGCTCTCTGAAAAGGTCGTAAGCTTTGACGGAGCGCAGTGGGCCTAAACGTTCGGTTTATTATATAAAACAATTATGGTACTAAAACTACCCGGCCCGCCAATTCACTGTAAATGGGCCGAAACGTGGGCCTACAATCATGTCCGGCCAATAGCAGGCCTGGACGTAAACTCACCAACTATTAGTTTCGGGCCTATAACAGGCCGAGTAAATCAGTTGCCTAAGTTGGGCTGGAAAATAGAATGGGCTTTTAACAGTCTGAAAAGTAGATTGGGCCTGAACAGTGTCGGAGGCCCATGATTGGCCCAACCACAAAACGGGCCCTTAATAGGCCAAAATATGTGTCAGGCCATAGTTGGCCCAATAACATTATGGGTCGTAAGCAGGCCGATTGTAAAGCGGGCCATCATTAGGCCCAGTTATCTCATGGGCCTTTAATGGGCCAATAGTTAGGTTGGGCCATAATGTATCCACGGAGACTACGGGCCTTTAATTGGCCAATAGTCAGGTTGGGCTAAAATGCATCCACAGAGACTACGGGCCTTTAAGAGGCCGAAAGTCACTTCGGCCTAGAAATAGGCCCACATTCAACATAGGTCGTTAAATGGCCGAAACTGAAACTAGGCCTACAACGGCCCATACCTACCAATGGGCAAGCCGAAAGTAATATTGGGCTGAACTATTACATGGGCCTTTAAGAGACCATAGTTCAAATGGGCCCCAATGGGGCCGAAAGCACCGTGCATGTTAACAGGTCAGATCATACATGGGCCATAATTTGGCCCAAAATATGTCAGGCAGTTAACAGGCCAGATCCGATATGGGTCGTCATTTGGCCCAAAACATGGCAGACTGTTGACGGGCCAGATCTGATGTGGTCTATCATTTGGCCCTAAACGTCACAGACATCTAACAGGTTGGATCTTATGTGGGCCATAATTTGGCCCAAACCGTGGCAGGATGTTAACGGGCCGGCCCAGTTGAGGGAGTCCTGGATTAGGGGGTGTCCGGATAGCCGGACTATACCTTCGGTCGGACTCCTGGACTATGAAGATACAAGATTGAAGACTTCGTCCCATGTCCGGAAGGGACTTTCCTTGGCGTGGAAGGCAAGCTTGGCGATACGGATATGTAGATCTCCTACCATTGTAACCGACTCTGTGTAACCCTAGCCCTCTCCGGTGTCTATATAAACCAGAGGGTTTTAGTCCGTAGGACGAACAACAATCATACCATAGGCTAGCTTCTAGGGTTTAGCCTCCTCGATCTCGTGGTAGATCTACTCTTGTACTACCCATATCATCAATATTAATCAAGCAGGACGTAGGGTTTTACCTCCATCAAGAGGGCCCGAACCTGGGTAAAACATCGTGTCCCCTGCCTCCTGTTACCATCCGCCTAGACGCACAGTTCGGGACCCCCTACCCGAGATCCGCCGGTTTTGACACCGACATTGGTGCTTTCATTGAGAGTTCCTCTGTGTCGTCACTTTTAGGCCCGATGGCTCCTCCGATCATCAACGATGATGCGATCCAGGGTGAGACTTTTCTCCCCGGACAGATCTTCGTATTTGGCAGCTTTGCATTGCGGGCCAATTCGCTTGGTCATCTGGAGCAGATCGAAAGCTACGCCCCTGGCCATCAGGTCAGATTTGGAAGTTTGAACTACACGGCCGACCTCCGCGGAGATTTGATCTTCGACGGATTCGAGCCGCGGCCGAGCGCGCCGCACTGTCATGATGGGCATGATCTAGCTCTGCCGCCGAACAGTGCCCTGGAGGCCGCACCCGCATCAGCTCCGACCCTTAATTCGGAGCCAACTGCGCCAATCGAGGATGGGTGATTGGACACCGCCTCGGGGGCTGCAATCTCTATGATGATCGAGCCGAACACCAGCCCTATTCTCTGCGAAGCCCGTGACTCCAAGATGCCGGACTCCCCTCCGGACTCCGAGCCCTCCGCGCCCCTACCGATCGAATCCGATTGGGCGCCGATCATGGAGTTCATCACCGCAGACGTCTTTCAGCACTCGCCCTTCGGCGACATTCTGAATTCACTCAGGTCTCTCTCTTTGTCAGGAGAGTCCTGGCCGGACTATGACCGGCAGGATTGGGATGTGGATGACAAAGAAATTCGATGCCCACCCACCACCCACTTCGTAGCCACTGTCGATAATTTAAACGACGTGCTCAACTTCGACTCCGAAGACATCGACGGTATGGACGACAATGTAGGAGATGAACATGAACCAATGCCTACAAGGCACTAGACAGCCACCTCATCTCATGATATACACATGGTGGACACACCCAAAGGAAGCGACGACGAGGAACTCAGGGATGCAACGAGGGATTATTCACTCGAAAAGCAATCAAAGCGGCGATGTAAGTGCCGCTCCAAGCCCCGCCTCGACATAGACAGCAGCCATACAGACCCAGCCATAGAGCAGGACGAGCCGGCAGACGACGAACATGCCTTCGAACAACCGTCCGAACAGGGCAACTTGGATAAACAAACCAAACACCCCGTCCCCGGCGAAAACAACAGTCCGGACGACCTTACGCCGGATAGGCTCATGGAGCAGAAGAACCTCCACAAAAGGCTCGTCGCCACTACACGTAGCCTGAAAAAGCAGAAGTGGAAGCTCAAAACTACGGAAGATGCACTCAGAATCAGATGGAGCAAAGTACACAACACCGCAGACAAATATGGCGGTAGTCGCCGCACAAAAAGCTATCCAAAGCGAAAGCTACTGCCTGAATTTGACAAGGAGGCCTTAGAGCCCCCGCAGTCAAAAAATAGGAAAACCACCCGGTCGGATAGACGATCGCATGGCCAGCATGGAGCGGCAAGCGGCGCCGCACACAAGCCGACACGCGATCCAGCAAAGGATCCGCATCAAAAAGATGGCCTAGCCAGATCTATCTACAGGCCAAGAAAGCAAGCACTAGTAAGCAATACAACACAACAAATATCCGAACATCACGGCGCACCCAAATACAGGGGTGCCGCACACCCCCTATGTTTCACCGATGAGGTGCTGGACCATGAATTTCCAGCAGGATTCAAGCCCGTAAACATAGAGGCGTACGACGGAACAACAGACCCTGGGGTCTGGATTGAGGATTATATCCTCCACATACACATGGCCAGAGGAGATGACCTCCACGCCATAAAATACTTACCCCTCAAGCTTAAAGGGCCAGCCCGGCATTGGCTCAAAAGCCTTCCGGAAAACACCATTGGAAGTTGGGAAGAGCTTGAGGATGCTTTCCGAGCAAATTTTCAAGGGACCTATGTCCGCCCTCCGGATGTAGACGATCTCAGTCATATAACTCAACAGCCCGGAGAGTCAGCCCGGAAATTCTGGAACAGATTTCTTACTAAAAAGAATCAGATAGTCGACTGTCCGGACGCCGAAGCCCTAGCAGCTTTTAAGCATAACGTTTGAGATGAATGGCTCGCTAGACACCTCGGCCAAGAAAAGCCAAGAACAATGGCCGCATTAACAAGCCTCATGACCCGCTTTTGCACAGGAGAGGACAGCTGGTTGGCAAGATGTAGCACCAGCGACCCAAGTACATCTGAAATTAGGGATGGAAACGGAAAACCCCGACGCAGCAAGGACCAGCGCCGGAATAAGAGAAACATCCCAAAGAGCACGGCGGTCAACGCCGGATTCAAAAGCTCGCGGCAGAATCAGAAAAAGCCGCCCCTCAAGGATAACAGGGATGAGCTATCCAACTTAAACAAAATCTTGGACAAGATATGTCAAATACACAGTACTCCCGGGAAGCCTGCGAACCATACCCACAGAGATTGTTGGGTTTTCAAGCAATCCGGCAAACTCAACGCCGAACACAAGGGGCTCGACACACCAAGTGAGGACGACGACGAACCCCACAAGCAGAGCACCGGGAAACAAAAGGATTTCCCACAAGAAGTCAAAACAGTAAACTTACTTCACATGACGAACAGAATGGCGCCAACAGAGATACGCGCCATACGGCCTATCCCAAAGGAGTCTCGCCAATGGTTGTTAAAACCGATCACCTTCGACCATCAGGATTACTCTAGAAGTATCCGGAACGCAAGCTGGACTGCCTTGGTATTAGATCCAATAATCGGCGGACTCCACTTTACAAATGTCCTGATGGATGGCGGCAGTGGTCTAAACCTGTTATACCAGGACACAATCCGCAACATGGGGATAGACCCAAAAAAATTCGCCATAGCAAAACCTCCTTTCAAGGGGTAACGCCAGGCCCGGATGCCTGTTGCATGGGTTCTCTCCGGCTAGAAGTTATGTTCGGCTCCCCCGATAACTTCCGTCGCGAACAGCTAACTTTCCACATCGCCCCATTCTCAAGTAGCTATCAAGCACTGCTGGGGCGCGAAGCTTTCACCCGCTTTAATGCAATACCGCATTATGCATCTCTTACGCTTAAGATGCCCGGTCCACGAGGCATCATCTCATTAAAGGGAAAACATTGAGTGTTCCTCTCGCGTGGAAGACAGTGCGGCTGCCTTGACAGCCCCACAATAAAGCGGCTTCACCAGTCAAAGCACCTAAACAGGTCGTCAAGACCACGAACACGGCTAGACGAGTCTGGCATAAACATACAATTGATAAAGGCTTAATAGCCGTATGCCCCTGTGCTAGGGGCTCCGCGCATATAAAACAAGAGACAATAAAGCTCAATTTTACCCATTTCGATTTATACTTCGTTTATTTAGTATAACTCATGTTCGGCACGATCTTTCCTAAACTAAGTTCCTCTCTTTTACAGATGAACACCGTGCTACGACCGTCCAGGATACGGCACAATGGAGACACAGGCGCAGACGTGCAGCAGGGACCCGTTCCAAGGATTCTTTTCAGATTAAGACCCTGCGTAAACCTTTTTTACTGTCTCTTGTTGATACACATCCCCTGGTTTCTTGGTATAACCAAGGAGGAGGCTGGCGTTTTGGCATGTGGCCACGTCAGAGTTTTGCGCGTACCTGGACACTAGGGGCTTATTACTAAGGGCGTTATCCCGCCCGCCCTCATAAAGACCGAATACCTTAGGGAGTGTTCGGCGTCGCGAGTTTGGCCTTATATGCATCAGCTCCAAATCATGTCTTTGGTCAAATGTTGGGTTTGCCCGGCTCCTGTGTTTTGCTACCTTATGTTCCGCTCTATCGGCTAAGGCGGCACCAGGAGAACTACCGTGATCGTGCCCCGGTTCGGCCAGGCGAGCACCTCAGTAGAGAAAGCCGAAAACTGACTATCATGATATAGCGTGAGACTGGTCAACCACTCAATGACTTACCGGAATCTTTAGGATTCCTTCGCATTAATGAAGGGCCGCTTCCCGGCCAGGCACATACGCGCCCCGAGTTCGGGCGAGCGTAGGCGCCACCAGGGGCTATATAAGTAGCCTCACTGTCAAACTCCTATGGCTAAGTGAAAGTGATAAAGCATCATAGTCCGATTGCCTAGTTCGCTGCGCTATCACCTCCTTTGTAGGACCAAGACGTTGGATCAAGTGTGAAAATGCGCCTTCTGCGAACACCCCCGCATTATGTGCGTGGGGGCTGAAGCCGACGACTACCATCTTTCAGATTATATATACACATATGTTAAACGGCCACACAGGAGGTATTATAATACTTGCAGGCACAAGTATAAAAAGCTTCTACAATTTATCAAAATATTGTTTTACAATAATATATGCTATTCGAATATAGTATCCTTCGAGCACTGCGTCTCTATTAAACGAGCGCCTTGCAGAAATTCCTGAAAATAGTGCTCGGCAGGTACTCGGCTTCCATCCGAGTCTGGGGATGCAACAGCGGTGGCCTCCATTTCCGCCCAGTATGTCTTCACACGGGCAAGAGCCATCCGCGCACCCTCTATGCACGCTGACCTCTTCATCGCATTGATATGCGGCGCCGCACCAAGGAACTGCTGCACCAAGTTGAAATAACTTTTCGGCTCTGGCCTCTCTGGCCACAGATGACTCATGACATACTTCATGGCGAGTCCGGACAACCTATTTAGCTCGGGCCATTCGGCCAAACGATCGGCTAATGACAGTGGACGCTCCGGATTGTGGAACTGCGACCAAAAGAGCTTTTCCACTTCGCAATCTTCTTGATCTCGGAAGTGTTCGGCCACATCTGCGGCACTCACTGCCAAATCCAGATAGGTGTCCGCCGTACTCCACATCCGGTCTAACGGAGCATGTTTAGGATCACATAACTTCCTCCGCGGCATAAAGGGCTTTCCAGCCGCGATCTCTCCGGCCTGACGCAGCTCCTCCTTCATAGCTCTCATTGCAGAGCGAGCATCCTTGGCATCGGAAACGGCCTTCTCCAGGTCCGTCTGTTCCGCCCGATCTTCTTTTTCAAGAAGCTTGCAACGGTCAGCGGCATTCTTCAGCTTCACGGCCATCTCGGCCATTTCCTTCTTGCTTCGGCAGTGAGCAGCCTGTTCGGCTTTCAGCTCTTCAATTGCCTTTCCGGCAGCTGCATCACTTTTCCTGGCTTGCTCCTTGGCTCGGGCAAGTTCCGCCCGAAGATTCTCCATGGCAGCAGCACCATCTGTATCAAGCGCACACATTGTAAGATACTGGCATAAAGCTCCTCTTACCAGGTGCCGCCGGAGGAATTACATACCTTGTGCCTCGTCAAGCCAGTTGTTGACAAGCGCGATGTCGGCATCTGCCACGTCAAGTTACCGCTTTAGCTCGGCAAATTCATCAGTCCGGCTTGCCACTGGACACTTCGCCACCTACGTATGAAGGCGGCATATTAGACCTGGGATTATGATCCTCTGCGCGCCGTCACTTTCGACAACGCACAGAGTCTCGGGGGCTACTATCTACACAGGGCGCATCTTATTTATGCGCAACTGTCCAAAAAGGGTACATTATTTCGCGTACCTCAAAACATGTCAGTAAACTCCTGACGGCCTCATGCAATACGCTCTCTGCGGATGAAATCCTCTCAATCACCGTACCCATCAATGCACGGTGCTCCTCTGAGATAGATGCTCGCCCTAGCAGATCCTTCAGCTCCTCCAACCGCGCACCAGAGGCGCCGGACTCGTCCGATGGCCCTTTTCGAAGGCCGGACGCGGAGGGCTTTGGGGGGCCATATGACTACCTTTGGCCCTGTCGGATTCGGAGAAACCCTCCGCGACGATACCTCAGGGTCGCCCGCCTCGCAAGGCGGTATGACAGGGGGAGGCGTTCCGCTCTCCATCATCTCCGGAAGAAGATCCCCCGAAGACGAGCTCTGCTGAGAAGGGCTAAGGTCCGAGCTACAAGGTAAATTTTCGATTACTTTTCTCAGATATAAAGAAAGGATTTCTCTCGTTTCTTAAAAAGAAAACTCCTCTCTACTTACGGCTCGGTGGATTGCTGATCCCCTTGAGGGCATAATTCGGCCGAAGTATCCCCCAGCACAGGACCCTCTGGCGAAGATTTCTTCCCCCGCTTTGAGGCCATGGTCTCCGGGTCTTCAGAGGCGGTCCTCTTCTTCCCCTAAGGAGAGGAATTTTCGATTCCTCCCTTCCGGACAACCTCCTTCAAGGAGGCTGTAGCTTCCTTGTCCCCTCCCTCGCTTTCCTTTGAAGGCACAACCTCCAACATCCTGACTAGCACGAGACCCGGCGTGGTCTCCGTGAGGGGGGCCGGACACCTGATTAGCTTTGCTTCCGCTATCCACTCCTGTTTAAAGGACAGCTCTTTTAGGGGCAATTTTATGATAAATATACGGATAGCGAGTCCGGGCACAAGGCTACTTACTTGAGTATCCGGACGATTGCAGCTCAGACCTGTGTCCTCCGTAGAATCCGGACACACTACTTGTGGTCCGAAGAACAATTTGTACATCTCCACGGGTGTCATGCCAAGAAAATGTTGGAGAACTCGTGGTCCCTCCGGGTTGAACTCCCACAGGTGGAGGGGGCGACGTTTGCAGGGCAGAACTCGGCGAATTAACATAACCTACGTCACCACGACCAGACTGATGTCTCTTTCTAGGAGATCTCGGATGCGGCCCTGCAACAGGGGCACGTCCTTTGCCGACCCCCAGTCCAGCCCCTTATTGACCCATGACGCAGTCGTGGCGGGGGACCCGAGCGGAAAGCAGGCAGCGCCACCCACTTGGTGCTCCTGGGAGCTATGATATAAAACCACTCTCATTGCCATAAGCTGGACTCCCCTTGAAAAGATCCCTCAGGCCATGGAGCACCAGCATTCTTGCTTATAAAAGCACCTCCGCACTCCGCGTGCCATCCCTCGATCATCTTCGGCTCTACTTTGAAGGTCTTGAGCCATAGTCCGAAGTGAGGAGTAATACGGAGGAAGGCTTCACACACGACGATGAATGAGGAAATATGGAGGATGGACTCCGGAGCTAAGTCGTGAAATTCCAGCCCATAATAAAACATGAGCCCCCTCACGAAGGGATCCGTCGGGAAGCCTAGCCCCCGAAGGAAGTGAGACATGAACACCACACTCTCGCCAGGCTTGGGAGTGGGAATGACCTGCCCTTGAGCAGGCAGCCTATGCGAGATTTTGCCGGTCAAGAACCTGGCCTCTCTCAACTTCAGCACGTCCTCCTCCATGACGGAGGAGGGCATCCATCGGCCTCGAAGGTCGGAACCGGACATTGTCGAAGGTTCGAAGCGCCTGAAATTTGGAGCCTTGGGTGTTGGAACTCGAGGCGAAGGGCGAACTCGTTTGAGATTGAAAGAAAGGAGTAAGGCCTTGGTCTCTTTATAAGAGGTTGAATACCAAGGGCCCTCCCCGTGACCGTTTGGGACTCGCCTTTGATCGAGAAAACATACCAACGGGTACGGTTGGGTTACCCACGCCCGTATTGATGAGAATCCCGGAATAAGGGGATATGATCTCTGCTTTGACAAGACGTGCCAAGGAAACCGCCTCGCTAAATGCGCTGAGGTGGGACAGTAAAACGATTCGAATAAAGACTTGGCTGTGGTGTGATGTCATGCTACGGAATACGTCAGCAGATTAGATTTGTGTAAATATTATTCTCTCTATGGCAATATGTGGAAACTTATTTTGCAGAGCCGGACACTACCTTTGTGTTCAAAATCTTCTATGAAGTACTTAGAGGAGGAACCCGCCTTGCAATGTCGAAGACAATCTGCGCGCCGGACTCGTCGTCATTGAAGCCTGGTTCAGGGGCTACTGAGGGAGTCCTGGATTAGGGGGTGTCCCGATAGCCGGACTATACCTTCGGCCGGACTCCTGGACTATGAAGATACAAGATTGAAGACTTCATCCCGTGTCCGGAAGGGACTTTCCTTGGCGTGGAAGGCAAGCTTGGCAATACGGATATGTAGATCTCCTACCATTGTAACCGACTCTGTGTAACCCTAGCCCTCTCCGGTGTCTATATAAACCGGAGGGTTTTAGTCCGTAGGACGAACAACAATCATACCATAGGCTAGCTTCTAGGGTTTAGCCTCCTCGATCTCGTGGTAGATCTACTCTTGTACTACCCATATCATCAATATTAATCAAGCAGGACGTAGGGTTTTACCTCCATCAAGAGGGCCCAAACCTGGGTAAAACATCGTGTCCCCTGCCTCCTGTTACCATCCGCCTAGACGCACAGTTCGGGACCCCCTACCCGAGATCCGCCGGTTTTGACACCGACACCAGTAGAGTATGACAAAATCTTGTGGGCCCTTGGATGGGCCGACCTTTTTATCTTCAATGGGCTACTGTTAGGCCATGCCATGGTGTCGAGGTATCATAGCCGCGTTCCCTCCATTGTACTGGTGACATCTGTCCCAACGCTGAGCCGACACGTGGATCCTCCAGCGAATGAGAATTTTACACGTGGAAAATCTCCATTGGTCCGGGCTATTAACGGGTTACCAGATCCAAAATGAAACCCGATAGCTTAACGGCGACCCGTTACGGTGGATGCCATGTATCGGTTACCCTTGACGAAAGCACTTCCATGACACGCCATTTAGCGTCATGGAAGTGGACACTTCTGTGATGATAGTTTTGATATTGTCATGAAACACTTCTATGACAGCACATGTATGACTATCTTGATTCTGTCATAAAATCGTCATGGATGTACATGCATGACAGAAAACGTGACCTACTGTGGCAAACACACATCATCACGGAAGTGTATTTTCTTTGTAGTGATAGCATGATATCCACGATAGGATAGCAAGTAGACAACCATTTAGGTAAAGGGCGAGGAAAATTATGATGTTTACCCATACAACGGTATTTGGGTAATCGATCAAGAAACATTTAGCATTGCACTACCAATGTTCTTGTTGATATTCGAAATACCACAATCATGCTTCAGGATAGCATCGACATGGTCATAAGGTAAAGGTCAGACTAAATGATATAATGATGTATGCTCGAGGAGGACACCCACAATTAATCATTAATCAAAAAGTGCACCCAAAAATATGGACTAAGTAGCACGATCAATGTTAGAATGACGAGTCAATAACCAACACATGAAGAATGAAACTATCGTTCATTAACTTACAAGCAATAGGGATGTCCTCTAAGGGCAATGCTAATTCTGCATCTCATGAATATGTACACTGTTCTTCGAACCACTATGTGCACAAATCTTTGAAGAACTTCTATGCATACTCATTTGATCACTATAACCCTGCTTTGAAACAAAACTCAAATGCTTCATATGTTATGTCTTCAAATGTTCAGTGCAATACAAATGCTTCTAAGGCACCCATCAAGATGTGGATTGTTAAGAAGAACCGATTCTTCTGTGGGACCATGTCACCGAAGGCACTAAATGGGTGATGGATAGTGGATGCACCAACCATATGACAGGAGACAAAAGCATGTTTGTTGATTCCACTATTAGTTCTTCCTCACAAAAGAACATCAAGTTTGCGGACAACAATAAAGGAAAGGTAATCGGGTTGGGTAAGGTTGCCATCAGCAGGGACAAACATGTTGACAAAGTTATGCTTGTTGGTTCCCGGATACAATCTTATGTTTGTTGCTAAACCAACCGACCTATATATGCTTGTGTTATTCACTAAGTATGGTTGCCAAGTCATCATGGGAAAAAATTATTCAGATGTCTTCGAAGGTGTTAGAAGAGGTGACATGTATCTTGTAGATTTATCAAAAGGTCCATCAGTTGCCACTTGTTTGCTTAAAAAATAGAGGGTTGGCTATGGCACCAAAGACTTGGTCATGCAGGTACGAGAAATTTGTAGAAGTTGGTGAAGCACAAGCACTTCGAAGGAATTGATGATGTCAACTTCAACAAGACACAATACTGTAGTGCTTTCAAAGATAGCAAGCAAGTGATGTCAAAGCATTCTATGAAGACAATCATGTCCACGACTTGTCCACTTGAACTTCTTCATATGGACTTATTCGAACCACAAAGCTACATAAGCTTCAGTGGCAATCACTATGGTCTCTTAATTGTTGATGAGTTTTTCGAGTCACTTGGGCTTATTTTCTTGAAGATAAAGACAAGACCCAACAATGCTTCAAAAGATTCACACAAAGAGCACAAAATGGCTATAAGGTGATCATGAAACATGTGAGGAGTAAAAATAGCATGGAATTCAAGAATACCAATATGGAAATTTCCTCGATGAGTATGGCACCGCGCATGAATTATCTGTCACCTACACTCTGTATCAAAATGGAGTTCTGGAATGCAAGAATATGACTCTCATGGAAATGTTACGCACCATGCTCATTGAATTCAAAACCCCAACTCAGTTTTGGGTTGATGTTGTCAACAGTGCATGCCACATTGTCAACAGAGCTTATCTTCACAAATTCCTTTAAAAAACACCTCATACGAGCTCATCACCAATAAAAGGCCAATCATATCTTATACCGGAGCATCTGGTCCTCAATTAACATAGGGCAGATGGGCATGTCCTGCTCTACAGGAACTACTTTGCAGCCGAGCCGACCTTTTCATCCTCACTACTTTCACCATCACTTTCAGATGCACCGACATTTGTTCTTGCACATTGTGGAGGATGTGAAAGGCTATGATGATTACTTGAAACTAAAGAGGGGTAGCACCGAGAGCGGCGTTTCGGTGCCCGGGTGCATCTGCACCCGGTCAAAAAAAATCATAAAAAATTTAGAAAAATTCCAAAAATTCCAAAAAAATTAGGGTGGTAGACAATTTGATGCGTGAGGTACGCTCCAATTTTCAAAACATTTGGACTTCTGTGCAGCTCTCAGCAAAAAAGACAAATCAGACCAGAACAGTATATGAACAGTACACATTTTTATAGACCTCCAATTTGTCTTTTTTGCTGAGAGCTGCACAGAAGTCCAAATGTTTTGAAAATTGGAGCGTACCTCACGCATCAAATTGTCTACCACCCTAATTTTTTTTAGAATTTTTTAAAATTTTCTAGTATTTATTTTGATTTTTTTCGTGAGCACAGATGCAGATGAGCTCGGGCTCAGATTCGAATTTTTGGGTAGCACCGGGCTACTTCAACTGTTTAATAATAGTTTGTGAAAGGCTAGTACTATTTATCATTGTTTTGATAGACTATAATGGAGAACAAATAGAAGTAGAAGTACAAACTAAGAGAGAAAAAAGAAGATTTTGTACAAATGGGGGCACCCTTTGGATACCATGGTAATGGACTACTCCCCCATTTGTCCACCCAAACACTAAACCCGAACATTCTCCGTGGCATATTGGGTCTGAGCCGGGCTTGGTAAAGCTGGAACTCAAAATCTCAAGCCCGAGCTTGGCCCAGCCCGACCCAAAACACACTAACAAAATGCAGAAGGTAACAGAGCAAAAAAAATCCTTTCTTGCCTGACTCAACCAGTTCATGCTACAATTACACAACGAACATGCACGGATGCATTACTTTTGATATAAAAGGTGTGGTTAATTACAACATGATGATATCAGTAGTACAATAAACAGAAGTACATCAACGAGAATATGGTTCACCCTGAAGGTCTAATCTAGCACGTCCAACGGGTCTCCCGGTGTGGATGCGGTGTTCTATTCCGCGTCGACAAAAATCTGCAAAGCGATCAACGTTCAACAAACTAAAATGCTGCCATTCACTTCGGCAAATGAAGAGACGAACTTGACACCGAAGTTGCTACATTTTACCTCTATGTCTGGCAAAGGTTCGTAGTGCTTCCTTTCCTGCACAGCATACAATGTAATTCCAGAGATCTTTTGCACGCCAAGTTGGGTAGCTACCATGCTCTGCACAAGGTTATCCCAGATATAGTTACTACACTTCACATTCAAACAAGGCGCCAGAAAATAATAACTATAAATGCATCACAATCTTGCATCCGACTTACCGGACTTCTGTGGCAAGACACAATTGCACACAGTAGTAACAAAATAAAAAACGAACATCCTACTGACTTTGATGATCAAATGGATGCTTCCACTTGAAGGACGCTTGTATGAAATGCAAGCTAAAGATCCGGTAACGATGTCATCCATGATGTGCAATAACTTGGTAAAGTTCCGGGGGGCAGGGATATGACACTCTGTCTAGCCACCGGCGGGGCTTAATCGCTAGCGTGATCAGAGAGGTTCGGAGGCTTACAGTTTTGTGTCATCTGACTGATTCATTGCTTAACTACAAATGAGTACATTGTGTCCATTTTATAGGGAATAAAATACTTGACTTGGTAGCCCAAGAAACTAATCACTAACTTAAAGGAGATAATATTTCATTCGAAGGAAACTAACTCTTATCGCTATCTCGGTTTTCCTAACTGAACTTAAAACTAACTCTTATCGCTATCTCGGTTTTCCTAACGGCCACCATGACATGCAGACTCTAACTCGTTTCAATTCCTATGTCTTACACCTATGCAAAAGTGCAGTTGTACAGTGATTGAAATGAGGAAAATCGATAAAGACAAGAGCACAGGTTATCAATACTATCACTTTTCAAACTATATGCGACGCCAAAAAGACATATATTTTATGTTTAACGACAAGCAAGATATATATATGCACAAGTTATCTATTCATAGTGTCCTCACCAGGTCAAAGTTGATGGACTCAAAAGCCTCCACTAATGGCAAAACCTGTGCACAACCGACAGTGAGAAGTCAAACGCATACTGACACAGCATTATATTCATCGATATTAGCTGCAACCTAGATTACTCAACATTGAGAATTTCATTGTTTTTAACTATAAATTAAAAGCTAGAGAAGTAACAAGTTTGATGATCTAAATTTGCTATCTACTACTACCTCCATCCCTAAATATAAGACGTTGGGGCAGTTTAATTTAAACTGCCCCAACTTCTCATATTTAGGAATGGAGGTAGTAGATCACATACATCAGAAATACTTACAAATAACAGGATGTAAAATTATTATTGACCTGAAGGCCATTAGCATGAAACCAAAAATACAAAGAACCACATGCGTTGACACATGTCTACACACTACATTAGCATACCTAAACCACGGGATCGTTGATTATATTGATGTGCAAATTAAACAGAATACCAATCATAATTTTCACATGACAAATATTTAAGAAGCTGTCGAACACCGCAACCAAAAATATGCTCTAATGAAAGGCTAAAACCAGATCAACCTATCATCATAAAGATTAAATAACATATAAGTATAGCAACTAACCAACTTCTGTAATCCATTGACCAGAACAGTTTTTTGTTCACCAGATACGCTTGGAGCTAGAAATACTTCAAAAGGGCCAACTGTTTTCTCTGTTTGATTTGTAAGGCATAGATTGACCTGGAGAAAATAATGTACATTGAAAAACTGTAGCAATTTGTGCGCTGATACATAATAATGGATCACCAATCATAAAAATGAGAAGAGTAAAAAGAAATGTGACTGATTCAAGCCTTCAAACCATACTGTACATAAAACATGTGGTTATTATCCTAGTTCAGCAAATATAAACTGTCAGATGAATATCCTAGTTCAGCAAATATAAAATTGTCAGATAATGTTACTAAGATCAGCAGAAGTTTTTGCCTGAAGGCTCAAGTGTAGAAGGCACTTTAGCAGATGTAATACGAGTTCCCAGGTGACAGATTTAACCAAGGAAAGGCTTGAGATGCAGATGGAAATGAGTTATCATCCAAGCAAAGAAGATTCAGACAAAAACAGGAGCTCGGGAAGACTAAAAGCCAGAGAGTCGGTCAGTCAAGGATGTCATGAGGCAGATGTGTTGTTTAAGGTGGAAAGCAAGCTAAGATCCACTGTGACATGTGCTAGCACCGGATGCTGCAATTACACAAGCCAGCTAGGAAAAGACAATATCTCACCTGGGACGTGAACGAACAAATACTTGACGAAGTGGATTCAGACTGGCCCATTTTTGTATGGGAATATCAGGTAAGAACCCTAGTGAACATATATTAATATATAAAATAAAATAAAATATAGATGGACTATATAGAGGATCCACATCCACACGACCCAGCAGAAAAATTGCAAGACTAACTCAATTTGATACCCAGAAGCAGGATAAGCTAACAGATTCTTAGCTGTATTGTTAGAAGGAAAAGCAGAAATAAATTCAATCATTATTAACCTCCATCTAGTACTCTGAAGAAGTAAGTTTTGTTAAACTTCACAGAACAAGACCTAAGATTTTGCCGTTCCACAGAAATTGTGAAAGGAAATCCCATCATGCTTTAACTGTATTAGCTGACTATTTGGGCCACAGTAGTTTAGGCTGCAAGATTTTGGATGAAATGTTAACCAATAAATCACTTACCATAAATGGTCTTTCTAGAAATATAACAGGTGGAATTTTCACGGCACGAAGGTCAACATCTTTGCTTGGAGTAGGCTGACAAAAAGAAAAGAGGTGTGAAAAAAACCAGTAATGAGTTAAACTAAAGAGGTTGCACATCATTTTCATTCTCAATTTTAATAGGGCAACCAACTAGATATCATTGTAGTCAACACGTGACATAAATATCAAAAGAGAGGACAGGAAGTTACTGACAGTGCTATGAATGTTCTGAGTTTGCAGGCGGCCTGGTTCACCAAGATTTGTCCGCCATGTAATCTGAAATTTACCAAGTATGCTGCTACCCTCTGTCTTGATTTGACCAGGCTCATCGGACGATGGTCTGAGCTGATATAGGTAATTGTATATTCCTCCTGCCGCTCTAATCAGAATTGGTTGTTTGCAGAGGTCCCTGTATAAAAATACAACTCGGACTAGCCATTCATTTATTGACATGACAGTCAACATGCTGAAATAGACGAGCTTGTTTTCAGCACTGACTTACCGTATTGTAGACTTCACCACTGAGGGGTGTTCATCAGCTTCCAGTATTGTAGCGCTCCACTGTTGGGCAGGTTCAAAATCTACTTGATCCATGTAAAGGTTAGATTTTGTATGATTCTCTATGCAGGCTTCCAGGTATGTAGTATCCTGTCAACATGGATCAACTATATAGAGTTCAAGATTGCCATGGTGAATTAATAAAAAAATGGAATACACAATATACAGTATTATAGTTTTAAAAGGACTAACCGCATCAATTTAAACAATTTAAAGGGAATAACCCCGTCAATTTAAGGTAATAGGTTGTTACAGAAATAACAGAATAACAGTACTATAGGTTTAACGTCAAAAAATAAACAGTACTACAGTTTAACGGAATAAACAATACTATAGGTTTAACGGAATAAACAGTCCCCTGAAGTCTTATTCCCAGGGGAGAACACTGGGATTTCTCCACTAGAAATTCAACTCGGCGATAAGAATGCGGGAGTAAAAAAACAGTTTACAGATGATTCTAGCAGAAAGCTGAACTGGAAAAAAGAGGGCAAAAAAATTAGCAAGCATGAAAAGAAAATGTGAACTGCTATTGGTACAAGGTTACAATCTAAGCACAGAGAGCGAGATTAAGTAGGGAAACTAATAATCTTGAGGCAAATGTGCAAAGATCTTTGGAAACATATCATTTGATGACTCCTAAAGAAGACCCCTACATTTAATCAAAGGACTTACAGTTACATTTACACTTGTGAAGCATGAGGTAACCTACCTTGATGGTGCGAACCTGGAAAAAAAATGGTGAAACCCAAATTATTGATTTGACCTACAGAACATAGATCAGATACGAACATATATAAATAGGAGAAGTAAAGTACCTTTGTTCGAACAGACAATGGGTTTGAAACAGTGAACTTGAAGAACTGAGGAAGATATTTACGCTCCGCATCACCATCGTTATATAAAGCAGTACAGACAAGCCTGGATTCAATAACCGCACAAATCAAATAACAATCAAGATTGTTATGGCCAAAGCAACAGTTGTGGAAGTTAAAAAAGGAAAGGAGTGTACGTATGTGCGCCAAGTTCTTTGACATCATGCTCCACGATAAAATCATATCTACCCCCTGATCGAATCGATTCAACAGGCGATTTCGATGTATCCAGGAGAAGTATCCTCTGTCTCTCGGTTTGTATTTCTGCCTAATGCAAGTAAAGTTCAGTCAAACTTTGTGACAGAATAAGATGAAACTGTATGAAAGCAATGTCCACAATGCATATCACCGCAAAGGGAATGCATAAGTATCACAAATTTAAGACAGAGAAACCTGCAAATCTATGAACAGAACAATCGTATATGCATAACAAGAGCTAAGGCCAACCATCCAAACTAATGATACTACTTGCGTGCATAATGTCTCACATGTGCTGATACCTCATATTACCAGTTCTAGTTCGACTTGATCAAACACCATACTGAAACTGCAACGTGCAAATTACAACTGACTAATCCAGGAACTGAACATTCATGACAGTAGCAAGGTGATCCAGTAATCGACCTTAACGATAGGTCATGGATGCAGCAATGAGAACTAAGGCTATCTTTGGTAATGACTGCAGCAATAAGTTTGGTCATGACCACACCGACAAGAAGTAAGGCTAAGCATGCAGCATCACGCTGATCAGAGATTCCAAAAGTATTAACCTAGCAGTTTAACTGAACGTGTCACACACAATTCACACCAGCCAATAATAACTCGACCAATTGATGCAATGGTTTCTGTCAAAAACTGGTGCAATTCTCTAGAAATGATATAATGCACTTCGTGAAACAAAAAGAGCGCGGTTGATCAACACACCTTGATTATGACTTCCCTGGCTTCCAAGCCGGAGCTGTTGTTGATGCTGATGTAGCTGCAGAATGTCTCCCCCAAATAGATCGCCCTAGCCACAGACACAGAAGCATCAGCGCAGGCTCTCGTCTAGAGAGCTGCACACAACATTCTAGAAGGAAATGGAAAAGGCTAACCCGAAGGCCTGTGGGAGGACGAGGAGGCCGGGGGACGCGAGGGCGTCGGCGGTGTCGTGGAGGAGGAAGCGATCGCGGAAGGTGAAGTCCCCGGGGACGGTGGTTGCTGCGCCGGAGTCGGGCGGTTGGAGCAGGCCTTGAAGAAAGTCGGCGGCGGCGGAGGGGTCGGGGGACGTGAGCGCGTCCTCGGGGAGGAAGACGTCGCGGGGGTCGAAGCGGAGGAGCGCCGCCGGGTCGGGCCGCAGCGAAGGGCGGGACAGCCGCATCACGCGGAACGCCAGCGAATGGTTCTGCTGCGCCGCCGGCAGCTGGTGCGGCGCCGGGGACGGCTGGTGCGCGCCGGTGTAGGGCGACGACATCGCCGGCGATGTGCAGAGAGATCTGGATGGATGTGATCTCGTTTCTGAAGTCGCGTCGCGGTTTCGCGGCACTCTACAGACTAGCTAGTTAAGAAGAAACGAAAAGTGCAGTTAAAATTCGTCTATCTATTTTAAAGAGCGTACTTTAAATTAGTTCAAAAGAAATCGCGCTGGAGCTGAGAAAATTGTGAACTTCGAACCTAACAGGACGAACAGCACGATCACATCAGCAAAAGAAATCGGGAAACAAAGCATAACACCACCGTAAAATCAAGGGCCTCTTTGATTCATAGGATTTCAGAACAAAAAAAAAGAAGAAAACATAGGTTGCAATGTCATGTTCTTTTGAATCCTATACCAATACATTAACTTGGTTTGCCTGCATCATAGGAAAAACAAATGATTCTTTTTAAGAGGTTTGAGTGGGTGCTAAAATTCATATGGAATGTAATACAAACGAATGCTTAGAAAAAATTCTTAATAGAATTCAACCATGCGAATCAAAACGACCAGCGTATGAAAAATTCCTAAGGTTTCCAATACTTCAAAATTACTTCAAATCAAAGCCCCAAGAGTTTGTCCCAAGAACATACGATGCCAAGGAACTGGGTAGTGACAACTGCAGCTTCCGTCTCATCTAACAGAACATAACATTCACATAAATTTACATAAGATTGCAGTTTTTTTTTATCAAAACAGTCGAACTCCCCTAGCAATTTAGCTACATCCAGCACTAGCAATATGTGTATCTAACAGCTTCCTTTGAACATTGTGATACATTTATACACATAAGAAACGCAGAATACAAACATTGCCATCTCCCCTAATATTACTATACTTTTACATAGCCGTTAGAGCCAAGTCTCAGTATCTGCTTTAAGCTTTTGATCTCTAGAGGTAAACCACAGCGCTGGGGCATGAGACCAATGATCTAATTGTTGGGTACAAAATTATCCAACATGGGATCCAGCAATGCTCGTTCAGATTTGGCCAAGCGGCAACTACTATAGACGAATCAGCATGGTGAAGCAGTCACTGGAGAAGTCACGGAAGACAGCGATCACACAACTTTCACCCATGACCCACCACACATTGGACATGCTTGGGTCCACCGGCTGATCCACCACGCCTCCCGTTCATTTGCCATGTTTGGGGCACCAGGCTGTGCAAATGCACAAGTTTGCCGCAAACATCGTATGCACTGCAGAAGAGAGGATTAGACACAAAACTGGATAGAATACACTGATAAAATCTAGTAAAAAAAACAAGAATGAGACTAGATCGCGAAGCGAATCTAAGCATACTCACCTTATACCATTCACCATCAAGTCCTGTTTTCCACACGGCTGTGATGACATCTCGTCGAGACCCCATCACGCCAAGATAAGCTCCAAGACCTACAGATGTTTTCAGACCAAATGCTGCATCTCTTTCAGACAACCGGCGCTTTCTTGGCCAAAGACTTTGAATCCCAAAGTTAGTTTTACCCTCCTCTTCCGTGTCAGACAAGTGAGGGTTGATATGACCACCTATTTTCAGATGTGGCATATTATCCAATGGACCGAGATCATCTGGTTCTGACCAGGGTCCTCCAAACATGTTGCGCCTATGCCATTCTTCAGAAGGAGGTTGCAGTTCCAATTCTCGAAGTAAAAGACCAGCAGCATCAGCTCCCCGTGGACGCGGCATATTCTGCATAAAAATACAAAATGAAATACAATGCATACACCTCTCCACACACTTAGTTGGAAATGAGACCCATAAATAATAGCTGTGAGCCTCTGAACATCTAACGAGTTACAACCACCCACATGCTCCTGCCCCACCCCCATAGTATGTTAACACTGTTTCACTTGGTTTTTATTATCTTTGGCACTTGTTTACTGAGGTTGTATATTGTAAGTACCGGAATCACCCGAGCCACTAAAAAACAGTACTCCCTCCGATCCATATAAAATGTCGCTGATTTAGTACAAAGCTGTACTCCCTCCGATCCATTTTAATTGTCGCTGATTATTCTTTTAGGGAATATAGTAATATTCTTTTAGGGACTCAATCCACCATTAACTTCGGCAAGTATAAGTAGCAGAGAAGATAGAATACTACAATCTCTTTTTCTCCCAGACAATATACCATTATTATTGTCACATATTATTATTCAAATGTTGGACACTCACACATATACATAAATTCTTAAACAGACGAAGGTTCATTGAGAAACTATGTTGTACCTGCATATGGGGACCAAGAGATGCTTCCACTACCTCAGGGAGCACAGTGTAAGTGCCGTCGATGAAGTGCAGCCTTATAATAATGTTGCTAGTACCAACCTGAGAAACAGGCAATGGGTGTTGCAAGCCTGATGTCCTTCGACAAAGGTCAACCAATATGAGAAATAGAACCTTCACCTGCAACAACGCAACAAATTATGTAGTTGTCAGATATGCAATCAAGCATTTCATGAGTTCAAATAATTAGTGAAACTCCAGCAGAAGCATGTAGAAAATCCCGAGTCCAAGTAACTAGTGAAACTGCAGTATATCATCGATAAACTATCCAATCAAATCTTACAGTCTTGCAGAAATACACAGTTAGTAAAACTGCAGTAATCAACTGGGTAGATTAATACAACAAAGTAAACTATCCAAGTAATCAGTCTTACAGTGGCTCTGAACAAGCTAGCTGACTCACAGTTTCCAGATAACATACAGATATAATACACCATGTAATGGCTCTTATACAGATGCTTTGGTCAAGAAACTACAGGGACTAGAGAAGAATGTTCAAATGCAGGTGCAGTAACATTTTCAGTAACTTATAATTGTTATCTGTCAATATGATCAGATAAAAATAATAATTTTAAGCCTGTTTAGTGCGTGATTTAACTTTGACAGCTGACGTAAGCTGAAATGTGGGCATTATCCCCTCTCTCTCCAACATATGTGACTTTTTTACTTCGTTCATATTGTTAGTCCCTGAGAAGTGTAAAATGGTTAATGGACAACGCAATTTCAGTGCTTCTCTTAAAACAATACGTGCTACAGTGATTTAACAAAAGAAACTCATGGCAATAAATTACTGCTGTTACCTCATCCGACGTGTAGCCCTGGCCAGCATTGCCAGAACCAATTCTAACAGATTTGCCCATTGGATTTTCTTCAAGACCCTTTGCTCCAAGAACCAACTGTCCACGTGTAGCTGCACCATCTTCCACTTTGGCAGCCCCTAGACCAGATCTTACAGCAGAAATAGCAGAACTACTGTCCTCTATCTTACTGTTCATCAATTGCTGTATTTTCTGCATGGCAGAATCAGGATTTTTTTGTGCATTTGCGAGTAATCTTGGTGATTGCCTCCTCCGAAAAAGCAAACAAAATAGCAGCAACTGGCATAATCTATGAAGGAAATGGCAGTCTCCAATAAGCCTGACAGCAGGTGTCCCGGGAAAAGTCCCTGTGTTGATGCTTATAGGAATAAATGATGACCTCCCACTAACTGGATTTGGTGCGGCATTGGCAGCGCCATCAGCATTGTTACTAATCTTAGCAATGGCACCTTGGACCCACTCCTGCATTTGTGAGCTCCCTGTCGCAGATGCTACTCCACCTTGATTACCTGTAAATTGCAGGAGACAGGAGTATCAAATGCTAAGAAGCAATGCTAAATCAGAAAATATAAAAGCAACTCGGTCATTTGTAGAACATGAAATGACAAACAAACATTTCAAGGTGTTTCTGTTCTGCACAAACTACAGAAACGCTGAAATTTTAATAAAATAGAAGGAAATAAAAAATTAACCTTGATTATTTGACGGCGACGGAGAATTGTTGGTTGGACTAGTAACCATATTCCTCGAATTGCCTGAACTAGAAGATGCTCCTACAGCATGACTAGCCAAAGTCCGGCAGAAGCTTGCATAACGCCGCAAGCGTGTGATGAAATGTGATGCTAAATCTAGAACAGCGTCAACATAACCCTGCATTCCAGTGCTAAAAAATAAGTACATCCACGGATTAACAACATGTAAGTTTCTACGCGTGCAGCTTATGCTGAATGTGTAATAACGTAATCTAGTCGGAGCATAAGCGGCAGTTGGTGAGTTGGGCATGATTTCACCTAACCTAGGGAAAGCAATGCTCATGATGAAAGAAATTTAATACCACCTACGTACAAGTGTTAATAAAAATATCCGAAGTACCAATGCTCCCAAAGCACATGTCAATAAAAATAAAAACAATGGATGGTAATAAATCAATATTTATGACAACGAAATGAAAAGCACAGGAAGTAAAGTAGACCTGGATGCTTGGAAGTAGAGCCGGGTCAACCGTCATTTTGTCAGGCTCAATGTTAGACAACAATTCACTAGAAGCTTGCCAGGGTTCAGGTAGCAGGGTTGATGGATTTATCAGCGCAGACTCTATTCCCTTGCCTAGCATATCCAGAAGCAATCTTGCTTGCATGTCCAACACAAGTGCTCTTACGTCTTGAGCATTAGTTCCTTCCAACAACCTACACTTTATCCTATCAAGGTTCTGCATGCAGCAAATCAATCAATCGCAGGTGTTAGAAAGTAATAGATTAATCCATACTGCCAAGGAAACCACTTTTCTTGCCATGTACAACATATAAGGTACTATCTTTAGCATAGCTGCTTGATAATGCACCGATGTCTATCAGATGCTTATGCATATAAATTACCTCTAATCACTAAATAACCTATCCGTCCAAACATCTACAAAGTACAGGTGTTTGGCATGTGACTATTCTCAAGGAATCTGTTAAGAGTATATTGCACTGGAGATTTGGAGATATACAAAAAAGATTATTATTACTGAAATATTCAGTTATTTCAGTAACTAGATAACGCCTCGCACGTTGCTGCGGAAAATTATAGCATCGGCATTATTGAAAATAAAATTGAAACATATGAAAATAATGCCACACAACATTCTCACCATATGATGGTAGAAAACTTAAGAGGTAATTGGAGGATGAATGCATGTTATATTGCCTTGTGACATTCAAGTTAAATTATTTCTTGTTCAAAAGATGAAAATAATAATGGGGAGAGTTTGCATGTGGCAGAAGTGGAAAATGGAATGGTTGTATGCACGCTTGATGATGTGGTGGAAAGTGGAAAGTGGAAAGTGGATTGGTTGTGTGCGCTTGATGATGTGGATGCCTTGCATGTGTTTCAAGTAATCTCACCACAACTCAAAGTAGTGCCAGTAAATTTGCAAGTCACGAGACTAGTATAAAAAAAGAGTGAAGGGAGTGTATGCATCTCCTTCGTGATTGCAAGGGTAAAAAGTGGTAGAAGAACCATCATGCTAATTGATGAATGCACTATCTAAAGAATGCAAGAAGATAATGTGACACATCTATTACATACTCCATAAGTAAGCAAGTTGATTATAAATAATGAGTAATTGAAGGCCAGTGCTACAAACTGTGCATAGCAAACTACAACACCACCACTCACAGGACAGTGTTGCTGCCTCTGTTGCATTGTTGGAAGACAATGGAAGTCCGTATCCAGCAGAGCTATCACACTGTTAAGTGAGACTGAAATGAAGAGAAAGGATTTTAGTTTTTCGCTGAGGAGCATAAATGTTGCATCTGCTGCCAACCATATTGTAGCAAATAGTAGTATATACTAAAAACAGAGACGTCCATTTGCTTAAGAAATTCTGTCTCAGGTCACAACAGAAAATCATTTTAATACATCAAGGAATCTAGAAAAAGGAACATAGGCAAAAACACATTTCAAGATAAGGCGGATGCACAGTGCGCAGTTCCAAGCTGTTACTCCCAAGCCATTTGCCCCATTTCAGATAAGAAGTGGGTTATTAAGACGGAGCATGAACGTCATCCCATTATAGGCCGTTTAAATTTAGAACGATGTCACCAGGTACTTTTTCAAATCATAAACATCAAATTTCATTCAGTTAAGCCCTAAACATCCAAACAAAATGATTTGCCCCCCATGAAGTAAAGAGACTTGCAGAACCCGAAACGCGAGTTGTGGAAATTGTACAGTACACAAAGGATCAACCTCCCATCAAATTGCAAGGGCAACTCAAACAAATCGAACTTGACAAACTACAAACTTAGCTACTCACCAATACCATCTTCAGCAGCACTCTGTGTGCAACCGACAGCGTCCCACCAATCCACACCAGCCATCAAGCTCCACCAAAATCTGCCAACAAAACGCAACTGTGAGATCAAATAAATCAGTTCAATCAGCTTGTATTAACTGTGTTGCATACCTATCTGCTATTGCCCGTTCCCAAACAGCTGAGCTGACCTTTGTCTGAACATTAAGAATTGCAGGAGGAAGCACTCGTATTATCTTTAGTATGGTTCGATCTTTGAGTGTGTCATGCCATACTGATGCCAAGCAACAACTGCTAGAGGAGAAGGCTGGTGGAGCAATTGATGAGCCAACGTTGACATGATAGCTGTCAACCTGATCAAAATTTGGGCCCGAGAAAATGTGCACCCCTCCGCGCAGGAAAGCAACAGCAACTTCACCACCATGTGCAGAATAAACTATTTGAGCCAGCTGTCTAACATCATTTGGAAGATCATAAGGGTCAAAACTAAGTCTGTTTGCCCTGTCAACACTGCACTCAGAAGAGCTCCGTTCATCTGAAGTTGTTGGCATTGGAACATACGCTTGAGGGTTTTTAAGGTCCTCTGTTGGTGCAATGCTCTTGTTAACTCTAGTGGACCAAACAGTTTGCATTGGAGGCTGCCCACCAAAGCTAGAGGGGCTTCCAAATATTGGGTGAAGAACAACAGGTTGAAGCGAAGATTCCCAGCATTGGACTCTCCAGCCAGTGATGGAAGGTCCTTCATCAGGGTCATAAGGAGACATATACTGCCCTGCAATTAGTGAATGGTTGTCAGTAGAAGAAACAAATAAAAGCTAAGAGCAACCAATTCACCTAATAATATTTGAGGTTAGAAATATCATAACTGAACCGAAAAATGAGGACATGGAGAATTTTAGGAAGGACAGGAGTACATGATTACAATGAGATTCATGCAATGCAACAGAACAAGTTACAACTATCATTGTGACTACATGGCTTCATAATAATTGATTTCCACTGTTAAGAAGTATACACACCTTCAACTATTACAACTGTAATTACTCCTCCTCCTCGAGTGGGATCAAAAGCAACTGAAGTAACCCCAGATCCCCATGTTGTAGTAGTTGCTGACTGGGCAGCAGCTTCAGGACTGACATAAGCTGAAAAATTGGAAACCGGACAACAATGGATCGATGCGGCTTCAGTGATCTCATTATCTATCTGTTTTCTTGTTTGTGCAGCCTCAGACACAAGGTAGTCTTGCAAAGAAAAGAGATAAGCTGCTAATGGAGCAAAACCAGACCAGGAAGGGGGGTTCAGAGATGGAGGAAGAGGGCTTGTTGCATTTATCTTCGCAGTTGCCTGAATGCCATTACCAAGACCTGGCATCACCTCCCAAACCACTACAGTAGATGGATTAACAAGGGGAACACCAGCAACATGTAAAGCTCCAGACTCGGTAATAATGGCATCAGCAGCCATTATGCCGCTGGGGCCTGCCCCAAGAAGCCCTTTGCTGGTAGAGAACCATCTAGGTTGTGCTGAGTTTTGAGGAGGCCACTGTGACCAGTGAAGCTGAACAGACCCTGATGAAAATACAGAACAAACGCATAGCATATTTGGCCATCCTGCTGCAGTAAACAAGATTATGTCAGAATCAAATAAAACGAGTCTGAAGGAAGTCTCCCCCAAAAACGTATCATCTGCTCAGTTAAACATTTGGCTCACCAACCTGAATTCTGAGGGTGCTGCGTAAGGAATTTTTCCTCAAAGGTTTTTAAGTTCGAAGTGCTGGAGTTTGCAGGAAGCCATCTATACTGTAGAACCAAGGCAAATAAAAATTTAGCCGCAGCTAGTAATTGTGCTGGAATAAATAGGTAATCAAACACATATGCAGTACAATTACAAAAGAAAACAAAAACACTAACAGAAACATACAATGTGGTGCATCAGCAAGCTGGACCTATAATTACAACTCGCAACTACTTTTGAATTAAATGTCTACTAGTACAATCTTACAATAGTTTCAGATTCACTCCTGTAGTATCCTTACTAAGGTATTATCAAGAGCTAGGTGGGATCACATCTCGTATGGTTCACAAGAAAAAATGGATGTTAAATGAGGCATAGAAGTCTCAAGACTACAGCTGCACCAGGAAATCGGGTCCTTGAACAGCATGCTACGTAGATAAAGTGTTGTTTCAATCATAATGCAGTACAACACAACATTATCATGCAGGGAGAATATAGGTATACATTAACGACATACCGGAGAAATTCCAGATAGCCATTTGGTAACCACAGAGAGATCTTGACGCCATTCATGTTCACATTGCCAGGAGCTGGAGTCACGTACAAGATTAACAGGACCCTTCACCATTTCAAAAAGAAACTAATCAAATTATTTAAATGCCATCAAATGTATGAAGATAAACAAAACCCTGACTATTTTACAATGGAAAAGTTGAATTAAATAGCACTACACCCTCCCCAGAAAAGAACATTATTATGTGATCTGGACTTCAATCAAGAGAATTGCATACCTTAGTTGGTTGTGTCCATATAGTAATCCTCCCATGAAAATTTGCCACTAATAATGAACGTGGGCATGACGTAGGAGACCATTCAATGAACTGAACAAAGTCTCGTGGAGAATCTGCCAATTAAGAATGTAACTACAGTGAAACACAATGAGACAGGAAGCTAGTCTTCTTTGGTTGAGGACAGCATTTCACAAACAAAAATAATCAAATTACAGCATGTATGGAGGATACAGGAATATTTTGAGTAACTGATGAATAGATGTTTACCTGCTCTAACATTGAAAACAGAACATTCTGTTGGTCTCTCTGGATTCAGAATGTGTATAGGAATCCAAAATGGTGGACTTGAATTAGAGCTGCAAAAAATCCAGTACATTACTTTGTGGGAAAGAATACCTCTAACAAAAAAAAAGGCAAATGAACAATTCACTGAAATAATTAAATAATTTGTGAAGTGCCTCTAGAGTAAAATGGCGCTATTAATGCTGCCACCTAAAATTCCTTTGTCTGAAAATGAAATTCCAGTGCGGTAACAAGTGAGGAACAAAGTAAACTTCAGGGAACGGATAGAGGAATATCAGACCTTGGAATCCGCGCACAAGTCTCTGATGCACATGCAATTGCGTTCAGTTTCCCACACCAAGCAACAGCGCTGCAATTGAAAGACCACCAAGACAGGGAAAAGATATAATTTACAAGTTTCAGTTAACCGTGTGGCAAATTGGACTAGGCGCACTATCCTAGCAGATTTAGACAGATATGTCAACAAGGAAAATATGCATGGAACTAGAGCTTTAAAAATATGAAACTTAAAGCTGGTATATGCTAATCCACATTTCAGGTCAAACCAATTAAAGATCACACCAATTGTTCCTGAAACCATGAAGGACCGTGCAGAATTGTAAAGGTTTAGCATACCGACTGTCTACGGAAGTTATTACCAAGACATGGGAATAAATGTGCACTCCAACAAGAAAGACACTCCACAAAAGATTACCAAATTCAGCTTAGCATTCCACTTCCACCATAGTGTGGTGGTATCACCACCTAGCAATTTCAGGATGACTAGCTATAGAACATCCAGTAGAATATCACGAGATCTGTTCATGGATCATCCAGATACATTCGTGGATTTCCTGAAATGGTTTTCATCATTTTTACCGAATTTTCTCTGGCTTGGGAAGAGCGATTGACCTCACTAAAATTGTCAACTGTAAGTCTGTAAACAGTGTTTAGCCCTTTTTCAAAAGGGGATCATAGCATTTTAGGAGGCCACAGGAAGCCAACTCAATTCATGACCTATTGTCTCTGCAATGAACACAGCTACACGTTTTCCCTTGTCACGAAATTAAAACAAAGATAATGGTAGTAGCTTTTAAGTTCATCAGAGAATGACGCAAGTTCAAGGAGGCAGTGAGCGACTCAAGCGGCCACACCTGAAGTTCCTGCACAGCTCGGGCACGCGCATCTTGTACTTGAGGCTTGCAGGGGGCTGCTTGAGGCGGATCCGGAACACGGTCGCCGGTGACGAGGCCAGCTGCGCTCCTCCGGCCGCTCCACTGCCACCTCCGCCCTCCACATCCCCAGCTCCGCCTCCGCCTCCACCAGCTCCGCCGTCAACCTCCATCGCGTCGCCCGCTACACCCGCCTCCACCGCCTCGCCACCGCCCCCGGCCCCACCATCCACCCCCGCTCCGCCACCAGCGACGACCCCGTCCTGGCTCTGCTGCTGCTGCTCCTTGTGCGGCGGCGACGACGCTGCGACCGCGTTTCCGCTCGCGGGAGCGGCGTTGGCTGCGGGGTTTGGGGGCGGTGTGGGGACGGGGTTAGGGTTTGGGGCGGGGGACGAAGAGGTCATAAGGACGGAGAGGGATGGGACGGGGGAAGGGGAGGAAAAAGGGGGGCGCGAGCGCGGGGGTGCTTAGGTCATTTGAAGCGACCGGCCGTCGCTGTCGCTGGGGAAGCCGGGTGGCGAGAGGACGAGGCGAGGAGGGGAGTTCGGTGTGCTCGGTGCGCCGGCGTCGCTTTCAGGTGGGTGGAGGAGGAGCTGGAGGGGGGAAGGGAGAGATGCGGGGGGAGGGGACGGGACGGCTATATTGGTTTGGCTCTGCGATCGCGGAGTCTGCGAGGAAAACGCTGACTCGCACAGGCAGTTTGGTAAACACTCGGGTAAGAGGGTCCCCAACATGCTCCCTCATGCCATTTTTTTGGTCCGCGTTAAAAAAAAAAGACCCAATCATGCCCTAAGATATCAAAAAACGCCAGTTCTGTTTGTTTTTGGGCCCGGCGCTCACAGGCCGAACCCGGCGCACTAGGGGCGATCGGGGGCTCTGGCGCAAGAGAAAAGCACGGCTGGCCCACCCCGTCAGCTGAAAAGTAAGTCTTTCTTCCCCGACTCGCCTCCCCCCCTTGCGTCCTCGGCTGCCAATAGCTGTATCCCGGCGCCGCCCGCCGCCCTTCATCGCTAGATAACCAATGCCCGTCGAAAAAATAGCAGAGGTTCGCCGAAGCAGCCCCTCCACCAACAGCTAGGCGTTTTCAGCCGCTATTTCCGGCCGCGGAGGGGTAGTTTAGCGGCGGGTACACGCCCACCGGCGCGCTAGGTGTTCGCGATTTGCCTACCTCGACGAGATGGACTCGGATGACGAGGAAGTGCTCGCCGCGCTGCTGGAGGAGGAAGTCGAGGCCGACGTCCAGGAGGAAGAGCATCTCATGGTGCTCGCCGCCCTCGCCCAGCTGCTAGCGAGAAATGAAAAGCCGCGGCGAGGTGGCTCGGCGCCGGGGCGGGTGAAAGCAATGAACCGGCATCATCTCGAAGGCTACTGCATGCTCTACTCCGACTACTTCGCCGACGCTCCACTGCACGGCGACAACACATTTTGGCGCCATCCGGGAGTTCGACAGCTACTTCAAGTGCAAGAAGGATTGCACCGGCAAACTTGGATTCACCTCGATCCAGAAGTGCACGACAGCGATGAGGATGCTTGCATACGGAGCTCCCGGTGATTCACTCGACGACTATGGGCGCATGGCCGAGTCCACCAACATTGAGTGTTTCTACAAGTTCTGTCGGGCAGTGGTGGCAGTGTTTGGACCGCAATACTTGCGAACCCCCAATGCGGAAGACACTGCTCGGATCCTAGCACATAATGCATCAAGAGGATTTCCTGGGATGCTTGAAAGTATCGACTGCATGCATTGGAAATGGAAAAACTGCCCATTTGCTTGGCAGGGAATGTACAAAGGCGCCAAAGGCGGTTGCGGTGTGGTACTTGAGGCGGTGGCCACACAGGACCTCTGAATTTGGCACTCCTTCTTTGGTATGCCAGGAACTCACAATGACATCAACGTGCTGCAGTGCTCCTCTGTCTTTGCCAAGCTTGTTGAAGGTCATTCTCCTCCGGTGAACTTAGAGGTCAATGGGCGGCACTACAACAAGGGGTACTACCTAGCTGATGGCATCTATCCAGATGGTCTACATTTGTGAAGACTATCTCAAACGCTTTGCCAGGAGGCAAGAAGTCCTACTTTGCCAAGTGTCAAGAGGCTTGCAGGAAGGATGTCGAGCGGGCTTTTGGTGTGCTCCAATCTCGATTTGCTGTTGTCCACTACCCTGCTCAGACCTGATCGAAAGATCAAATGTGGGAGATCATGACTTTGTCGTGTCATCTTGCACAACATGATCATTGAGAGCGAGCAGGAAGAGCCAGTGTTTGACACTAAACCATACTACAGGCAGGGTCCTCTAGCCGAAGTTGATCACCAGCTACCGGCAACCTGGACTACCTACCTCAGTATGCGTCAGGAGATCCGAGACCCACAGGTCAATCATCAACTGCAGCAGGATCTGGTGGAGCACCTTTGGAGGCTCAAGGGCGACACCGGGCTCGACGTGTGATGAAATATGAGTTTTTATTTGTTGAACAATATAATTTGTATTAAACTATTTGTTGTTGCACTATTTTGTTGAATTATTTGATTTTTTGTGATGAGCTATGTAATAAAAAAATATTTATGTTCATAATTGAACGCCGAGCCACGGCGAACCACGCCGAATATGGACCGATTTCGCCCATATGGGGCCTTCTATTCGCCGAAAGTGGGGCGAAAACTGGGCCAATCTCGGCGCCTGGGGGCGACGACTGGACACCCAATCGCTCCCGGCGCCGATTCTATCGCCGGCTCGCCCCAAGGGGGCGGTTTTTATGCCTCCTGGGGGGGCCAACGGCTGGAGATGCTCTAAGAGAATGGAAGTTTGCACAAGGATGTTTATGATAGGATTAGACATGAAAGTGGATTTTTATTTTCATTCCCTTGTTTGGCATATGATGGGAATTGGCATGAGATAGAACTCTGCTCACGAATTAACAGGCATCCCTGAGAAGAAATCGATGGGAATTGGCTTCCTCAGCTCCTAGTCCCCTTTTCACTTAAACTCTCATTCCCTCTAATCAAGAAGTGGACTTTTAATCTCCTTACCCCTCAACTCTCATTCCCCATCTCTAATTCCCCCGAACCAAACACTATGTGGGCTTCGCACTTGGCTTCACAGCATCTACAGCCCGACCCATACCGTCGGTACCCGGACAGAAAATTGTGACCCAACCGGAGTACCCATTTCCGACCCAAACACCCGAACTGATCGGCACTTCAGAACTATACCCCAGGGAATGCAGGGGGAGGGGACTGGTATATTGGTTTTGGCTCTGTGATCCTGGTTCTACAGGGAAAACGCGGACTTTTCGAACCCTTAGGCCAACCCACGCACACAAATCACGGCCCAACGTGCATGAGTAATAAACGGACAAATGTCCGTTTTCTGTTGGTCGCTGGTCCATTTCTGGTCCAAATTGTGTCGAAACGGACAGCACGCGGATGGGCGGGACGTGTGCCCTTGTCCTCCCGTGGCCCGCCTGTCGGCGACACAATGCTCCCATTTTCTCCCTTATTTTCAAAACCCCTCTCGTCCCTCCTCCATGGCCGGCGCCTAGAAGAAACCCGCAGACGGCGACCCGGTTGTCACCGACGCCCGTCCCGCAATGAAGAAGAAGAAGAAATAGCGGTCGGAGCTCATGCCAACGGAGATCGCGCGATTCGACATAGAATCGGACAAGAGAAGGGCCCGACGGTCCGTTCAGGTGGAGAAGAAGGTCGTTGCCGATTTCGCCCTCGAGGTTGTGACCGCGCAACACAAGGCCGCTGCTGAGGACAACGAGGCCATCGTCGCAAAGGCCACGCAGGCAACGACGATGCACGTCCTCCTCATGCTAGAGTTGTGTCGACCCGTGCTGGCCATTCTCTCCGCCACCACCATGGTTGCGGCGAGCACAGGCTCGTTGGTCGTTCGTCCTCCGCAGTACCAGTCCTCGAGCTCCTCCATGACACCGGAGACGCCCGGTTTTCATCCGGCGCGGCAGCATGCTCCGACCCGGTTCTCCACGTCGCCGGACAGCAGCGTGATCGCGTCGGCCACTCCCGGCCCCACGGCCAGCATCAACCTCAACGTCACATCTAGGTATAGTTGCGTTGGCCAGTAGACTGCCAGGATGCAAAGGAAGCAGTCGCGATCAATTCCTATGGCAAACTTTCCCGGAGGCCGCAACATGTTAGACAAAACGCCAAACACGACGCCGGCGGCCGACGACCCCGACTACAACGCGTTCATGGAGAACGTCATCTATGAGGGTCGTGGCCAGGCCTTCCACCCCGAGGGCCAAGCCCAAGGCTACGATCCTGTAACATCCCAAATTTTCAATTTGGAATGTTATACATTAGATCATCATTTTTTATTTCATTTTGGATTGATCCTAGAAATTCTACGCAACTCAAGGACCCTCGGAGAGAGTTGGGGATTTCGTTATTTTCATATTTAAGTTTTCTCAAATTTTGAAAATGGGATCATTTGATTTTATTTATTTTATCTTCAATTATTTCTATTACAAAAATATGCGAGAGGGAATAAAATGACTTTCCCAAAATAAATAAATATTGGGGATTTAATAATAAAATCAAATAAGATTTTATTTGGGTTTTATTTGCTATTTTATTTGAATTTAGGAAAAATGCGCGTTTTTCAAAATTGCATTTAGGCCCCAAATAAATGCTCATCCTGTGCGGCTTGATTTTAGAAGCCAGGGAAATTTCATTTTGGGATTTTTGGAGTCCGTTTAGTATTCCTTTTGTTTTTTTTCTGAGCGTAATTATTTATTAAAAAAAAGTCTGAACCGACTCTGGGCCGTAACCTGCCAGGACTCCGCCTGGCCGGGCCTTTAAATAGCCGCCGCCCGAGGCCCGACAGCCCAAGCCGCGCCCCGCCCCAAACCCTAACCCTAGCGCCGCCGCCGCCGCGCCACCCGCGCCGCCCCGCACCCCGCCGCCACCACGCCGCCGCCACCCGCCACCCCGCTGCCGCCGCCGACGATCGCCGGAGCCGCCGCCGCCGCCGTTCACCGGAGTCGCCGGAGGTAGACCTCGCCGTCGTCGTTTTTTTTTCGAAAGACCGATCGGTTTTCCATCAGTTTTGTTTGGTTTTTTTAGTTCGGTTTTTTAAATAGATGGTTTTCTGGTTTATTTAGTTAGCGAGCGTTCGCTCGTTCGTTCATTTTAACGAACACGTTCATCGTTTAGATCTAGTTAACGAACGTCCGTTCATTAATTTGTTCGTCGTTTTTCTTTTTCTCGGATTAAATCCGCGATTTTTCGGATCGCGATTCCTGATCCGTTTTTTGTTCTAGTATAACTTTTCGCTCGTTTATCGGAATCAGGCGATTCAAGCACCTGGAGTTTCGTCTCGAAACCCTCTTTCCGTTTGACCAACTAAAACAAGTTTTTGCCACTGTAAAAATTGCCCTAAATCCAGAATAGTAAACGAAGCTTGTTTCTTTTGCCGTTTGTCTTTCGTTGCTTCGTTCGATTTGATTCTTTTTGCCAACCGGAGTTTTAAGTTGAACTTTCTGGTTAGATCTCTTATTTGAGTTTTACCTGTGTATTAGATGAGTACTTATTGTATGCTTGTTTGTTTGCGATAGAATACCCGGAGTGCGCCGCTTGCTACTTCGAATCGCTAGGTTTCGCGGATCATCAGTAAGGCAAGTAACACTTTGATCATACCTCCTACTACCCAGTTTTTATTGCATTAGATCAATCCTCACACATTGTATGATTAGGATCTAATTAAATTGTGGGTTTGGGAAGTAGTTGATGTAGTACCTATTACCTGTTGTTATCAAACATTTGGAAGTTACTTCTACGTTTGCTTATTATGCCATGCTATGCTAGTAGACGTGGATTGGGTGAGTGAAATCCATGACAGATGTGAGATTGTTAAATTAAAGGTTTATCTAAGGTGGCAACTTAAATACACATCTGGGTGGATTGAGGTACCTGGGTATTCCAGTGATTGCCTGTTTTCTTTTGGACCGCCACCCAGACTCAAAGGGATCATGAGATTATTCATGCTAGAAACTTCCATGTGCAGCCACAAGCTATTATGGGCTCTAGCATAGTTTACTAAGTCGTGTGAACTCTTACAGTGGTGGACTAGCAGATGTAGGGGAAAGTAGGTGTAACGGTCTACCCGTTCGTAAGGTGTGAGCGCTTCTGAAAGATTATGTCTCGGTCATCCGTTTCTCAAACACCATGTAGTGCAAGAATCCCAACGGAGGAGATCGAGTCTTGTGGGGAAAAGTGCGCAAACCTCTGCAAATGGTATAAACTAATCATGGTTAGCCGTGTCCCCGGTTATGGACATCTTGAGTATCTAGTACCTGGATTATCATGTGAATCTCATCATGTTACTCTAAAATTAATTTTGTTGGGTTTTGTTTGATGATGATGCTTAATTAGGATTGAGAATGCTGTCAGCCATTCTCAATGTTTAACAACTACCATGATAGTTAAATAAAATTTATTCCTTTGCAGTAGGGAAAAATTTGCTTTACGCAAAAACTGTAACCATAGAGCTTTCGACCAGCCAAATATGCATATAGTATAGCCTATATCTTTCATTACTCTCTATGTATTACATTGCCAGCATATTCCATGTGCTGACCCGTTTCAGGCTGCAACGTTAATGTTGCAGACTTTTCAAACAACGATTAAGGTGCCTTTAGGTCGTGGTTCTATACTCAGTGATGTCGTTGGAGTTGATAGACTCACTTATCTTCCAAGCCTTCCGCTGTTATCGTTATTAGATGGCCTTAAGCCATATTTATTGTAATAAGTTCTCTTTGAGACACTCGATGTAATAAGTGTGTGGTTGCTACTCTGTTATAAATCCTTCAAGTACTGTGTAGTGTCAGCATTACTGATCCAGGGATGACACTGGAGCATAGAGATTGGACCGTTTGAGGTCTGGTCACTACAGATCCCAACGAGATCCAAAGGCAAGACGATTGCGGCCAAGATGGTGCTGACTGATACGTCCATTTTATATCATGCTTTCCTATTGATATTTATTGCATTTTGGACTGTTATTTCACTTTATGATAGTATTCTTATGTCTTTTCTCTCTTGTTTTCCAAGTTTCACATGAAGATGGAGATTGCCGGCAGCTGGAATTCTAGACCGGAAAAGGGTGCAACAGAGATAACTATTCTGCACAAATCCAAATGACCTGAAAATTTAAGGAGAATTATTTTAGAATATATAAAAAATACTGGCAAAATAATTACCAGAAGGGGACCCACCAGGTAGCCACAAGCCTGGGGACGCCCCCCGAGCCTGTGGAGCCCTTGGCAGGCCTCCAAGGCCCATCTTCTCATATATGATGTCATTTGCCCTAAAAAATCAGAAGAAGACTTTCGGGATGAAGCATCATCGTCTCGAGGCGGAACGTGGGTGTAACACCCCCAGTGTCATGCTATAGTGACCACATGCTAATGTGCCATGTCATCATGCTTTACTAAACCAAATTGCCACTTTATAAAAATCAAAGTCTAATTCAAATGTAAAAATGTGAGTCAAATTATTATTTCTTCAAATAGTGAAACAAAAATATTCAGAATATGTCATAAAATCCACAAGCAGTGTAAAAATATCACAAACTCCATTTGGGTGCCCAGACTATCCCTGGTAATTATTTTAGTGGTCCCACAACATTTAATTTGGTCATTCTAAAATAAACGAATATATTTATACAAATCCATTTGACCTCAAACTTTGTGGGCCTTTTCAATATGTTCCCTAATATTGACAATCACATTTAACTTAAATCATTTAGTACCTAATTTATGTGAAAGGCATAGAAGAAAATAAGGGAATAGAAAATAAAACAAAAGAAGAAGAAGAAGAAGAAGAAGAAAAAGGCCCAAGTAGGGCTGGAAGGCCCAGCCCCCCCCCCACGTGTCTCCCACCTCGCTACAGGAGGCAGGGGGCTCGTGGCAGGGGATCCATGGTGCCATGGCCACACCTTGGTCGCATGTCGACCATCCAGGCCCTCTAGCACCCTACTTCACGGCATCAACCCCCTCGGCCAAACCCTAGCTATCCCCCCTCGTGCGGTTCTCCTTCCCGTGAGCTCGCACCCGAACACCTGTCGCAGTCGCCGTGTCAATCCCATGGCCACTGGCCTCCCCACGTCTCCTACTGGTGTCCAAGGGGACCGCCATCGACTACTGCGGCAACTACTGTGACTGATACGTCCATTTTGCATCATGCTTTTATGTTGATATTTATTGCATTATGGGCTGTTATTTGATAACCCACAAGTATAGGGGATCGCAACAGTTTTCGAGGGTAAAGTATTCAACCCAAATTTATTGATTCGATATAAGGGGAGCTAAAGAATATTCTCATCTATTAGCAGCTGAGTTGTCAATTCAACCACACCTGAAAGACTTAATATCTGCAGCAAAATATTTAGTAGCAAAGTAGTATGAAAGTAACGATAACGGTGACAAAAGTAACAATAGCAGTATTGTAGCAATCATAACAGTGGAAACGGAAAAGTAACTTAACAAAGATCAATATGTGAAAAGCTCATAGGCAATGGATCCATGATGGATAATTATGTCGGATTGCATTCATCATGCAACGGTTATAACATAGGGTGACACAGAACTAGCTCCAATTCATTAATATAATGTAGGCATGTATTCCGAATATAGTCATACATGCTTATGGAAAAGAATTTGCATGACATCTTTTATCCTACCCTCCCATGGCAACGGGGTTGTCGGTGTCAAAACCGGCGGATCTCGGGTAGGGGGTCCCGAACTGTGCGTCTAGGCCGGATGGTAACAGGAGGCAGGGGACACGATGTTTTACCCAGGTTCAGGCCCTCTTGATGGAGGTAAAACCCTACGTCCTGCTTGATTGATATTGATGATATGGGTAGTACAAGAGTAGATCTACCACGAGATCAGAGAGGCTAAACCCTAGAAGCTAGCCTATGGTATGATTGTATGTTATGGTTGTTGTACTACGGACTAAAACCCTTCGGTTTATATAGACACCGGAGAGGGTTAGGGTTACACAAGGTCGGTTACAAAGGAGGAGATATCCATATCCGTATTGCCTAGCTTGCCTTCCACGCCAAGTAGAGTCCCATCCGGACACGAGACGAAGTCTTCAATCTTATATCTTCATAGTCTAACAGTCCGGCCAATGGAGATAGTCCGGCTGTCCGGAGACCCCCTAATCCAGGACTCCCTCAGTAGCCCCTGAACCAGGCTTCAATGATGATGAGTCCGCCGCGCAGTATTGTCTTCGGCATTGCAAGGCGGGTTCCTTCTCCGAATACATCACAAAAGAATTTGAATACGAGGATAGTGTCCGACCCTGCAAAATAAGTTCCACATTCCACCGTAGAGAGAATAATATTTTCGCAGATCTAATTTGCTGGCTTGTTTTGGCAGCATGATGTTACGTCATGGCCCGGTGATTATTCAAACCGTTTCTTTTAACCAGCCCCGCACATAACGCGTGGCAGTTTTTCGACACGTCTTGTCAAAGCAGAGATCGTGTCCCTTATTACGGGATTCTCATCAATACGGGCGTGGGTAACCCAACCGCGCCATCAATTGCGGCGCTTGGGGGATAAGCGAGTTTTACCAAGCAAGTGGGGACGCTTAGTTTCGTCCGCCCATATAAAGGCATAAGGATTCACCTTTCTATCCAAGCCTTCTTCCTCCCTTACTCATCCGTTTTCGCACACTCGAGCTCTAGCGCCCAAGTACGCACTTCCCACCTCAACCTTCTCCAACCATGTCCAGAGCGGGAGGCAGGTGGATGGTCTCCTCTGTCACGGAGGGAGACATCAAGAAACTGAGGAGAGCCGGATACCTGCCCGACGACATCGCGCACCGGCTCCCAGATGAGGGGCAGCTCATCCCCACCCCCAGGCCCCATGAGAGGGTAGTATTCCTCACCCATTTCCTCCGCGGACTGGGATTCCCTCTCCACCCCTTCGTCCGGGGCTCATGTTTTATTACGGCCTAGATTTCCACGATCTGGCCCCGAACTTCATCCTCAACATCTCGGCGTTTATCGTCGCGTGCGAGGCCTTCCTCCGCATCAAGCCCCACTTCGGCTTATGGCTGAAGACCTTCAACGTCAAGCCGAAGGTGGTGGGCGGCCGCCAGGCGGAGTGCGGAGGCGCCATGGTGGGCAAGATGCCCAACGTAACATGGCTCGAGGGATACTTTGTGGAAACCATAAAGTGGTGGCAATCGGGGTGGTTCTATATCACCGAGCCGCGCGACCCTGCATGGGCAGCGGCCCCCGAGTCCCGATCTGGCATCCCCACACGGCTCACCTCCTGGAAAGAGAAGGGCCTGTCCCGGGGTAATTCAAAAGAGCTGACCGGACTCCAAACATGTATTCAAAACATGGTGAACAAGAAGCTCAAGATTGTCAACATAGTCCAAGTTATGCTCATCCGCCGGATACTCCCGTGCCAACAACGGGAGTCCAACTTGTGGGAGTTCAATCCGGCGCAGCACCGAACTCTGAACAGGCTCTTCGACACGACTCATGAAGACGCCTGGAGGGTGCTGTTCAAAAGTGCCGAGGTCCCCCCCTATTACTAAGGATCGCGGATTCAGCGCGAAGCGCCAATCCAGTGCGGTAAGCTGCTTTACCTTTCACAGGATACTTAATTTTTTATATAGATTGACTCTATGCGGGATCTAAACTCCCGTACCTTTGACAGGACTGGCAGAAGATGGCCGGACAGATCGACTGTCCGGCTCCTTTGCCCGAAGGCCCCGCAGATGCTCTTCTGGCGAAGATGTTGACTCCGGCCCCTTATACGGTGCCGGAGAAGACCAAGAAGGCCAAGGGAACCCAAAAGAGTTCCCGACGCCAGGCGTCGTCGGACTCACCGTCCGATGACTCTGTGGCACACTCTTCCCCCGAAGACGAGGAAGAAGAAGAAGAAGATGCTCCCCCACCGACTGGGGGAGACAAGAAAAGGAAGGCCCCAACTGGGGAGGCCGGAGGGTCCAAGAAGGGAAGGACTCTCCTTCCGGACAGTCCCATCGCCGCCGATGAAGGCAAAGATGAGTGGTTGCCTAGGGCAAAGCCCCCGGGGAGATCATAAGTATTCGGATACCAGAGTAACTCATAGGATTCCTTTGTCGCACTACTTTCCCTAACGCCGAACGCAATTATGCAGGCCGCCACGAGCCAGTATCGATGTATCATCGGACGGCTCCTTGGGCTTGTCGGATATGGATAGCGATCCAGTCCCGACCGCCACCTCCCCTCATCCTGCAACGACGCCGAGGTGTTGTCTCAAGAGGCACCGGATCGAGGGGAGACAGTCCCGGAGGCGCCTCAAGGCGACCTTCCGGACTCTGGGAGCCGAGGGGACGGGGCCCCTGAGAGCTCCGAGTTCGGCCCTCAGCTGAACACCATGCTGGAACCTCCAGCGGTTCCAGGCTCGGGCAGGCGGCCTCCTTCTAAGAGGGGCAAGACGCCTGTGCCGGTGACCTCTATCCATCCAGAGGCGCCGGACAATCTGCTGGAAGCGCTTCGCAGCGCTTCCATCGACGAGGAGCGCCGCACTATCATGAGTGCGGTGATCTAGAAGGTTCAGTCCGCCAAGAGCGGATTGACTGAAGCCTGTGCCAGCCTTCTAACAGGCTTCGAGATAAGTGTTTTAAAATGTAGTAGAAATATTACCGCATAGACAGTAGCCCCTGATGCTTTGTTCGGTGTTCACAAAGAAAAGCCGAACAGAGGATCAAATAATACCGCAGGAGTCTAATATAAGTGTGTCAATATGCATATGCAGGCTTCGCTGCTGGCGTCCGCCGCACTAACTATGGAGGTCGCCGTACTAAAGCAGGACCTCGAGGGGTCCAGGAAAGAGCTCAGCCTTGCCAAGAGGCAGCTCGAGGAGAACAAGGGTAAGTAATACCCTGTCTTATGTATATATAAAAGAGGATGTGATTGCAAAATGATAGGATCATCATATGTATGCCAGGGGCCATGACCGAGGTGGCGACCCTGAAGCAAGCGCTAACCAAGGCCGAAGATAAAGCGGCCAAGGAGCGCACCGAGCGAGAGAAACACGAGGCTCGGGTGGGCGAGGTGCAGCAAGAGCTCCAGGCTCTTGTGGCGAAGCACGAGGCATTGGAGCTTGACTCCAAGACGCGAGAGTCTGAGCTTGCCGTGGCCCTCGAGAGTGTAAAAAGTGCCAAGGCCGAAGCCCAAAAGGCCCTCCAAGAGATCGATGCGGTGAAGAAGATAGCGGCGGGTAAGGCTTTCTATATGCAAAGCAAGCATGTAAAAGTAAATTACCGATTACTTACCCGGATCCGGAGCTCTTCAGGAGCATTCGCAGATTTGCCCCGCAGTGTGTCCGATGCTGCACAATTTTACCAGGCCGAGGACGGAAGCTCGACGGAGAAGCTGTTCTGGTCTCAGTATGCTGAGACCGAACATCCAGTGCCAATGAGCGACCAGCTGAAGCAGATGGTCGAGCTACATAAGGCGGCCGATCAGGCCATGAAGAGCTTTATAGTCCGGCTATGGCCTGGCGACGCCCTTCCGAACAGCTTCTTCGGCCTGGTGAGGCGGCTTGTGGATGCCTGCCCATGGCTGGAGGTCGTCAAGCGATCTGTCTGCATTGAAGGTGCACGCCGGGTTTTCGCCCGTGTGAAATTCCAGTGGGTCAAGCTAGACGCCGTGAAGCTGATCAAGGAGGGGCCGCCAGAGGGCAAGGAGCACCGCCACCCCGAGATGTACTACGAGGGTGTTCTGCCGGGTGCCCGTCTCATCGCGGACGAGTGTTCAAAAGATGTAATATTTGAATGAGACTTGCTCGTTTTATCATGTATGTATGAAACTTGTTTCATATGCGCTATGCAACGCTTGTTGGAATTTAAAATATTACCTTCTATTTGGCTGTTTATCCAATCTAAGAGATGGCTAGTCCTCGGCTTCTGCCCCCATGCCACGAGTGCTAGGGTGTTCGGGATAAACCTGAGCACTCTTGTTCCCATGTTTGGGTCCTTCGAGGGAGGTGCTCAGCACAGCGAACAACGCAACCGGACTAATGATGCTTTATCACTCTCACTTAGCCATAGAATTCTATAATTTTAAATTTCGGCGAAGCCCCTGGTATCCGGAAGGCCAAATTCGAGGCGCGATACACGCCTTTAAGATGGACAGGGCCGGCCCCTCACTCTAAGCGGCATAAGTCTTTAGGGACTTGAAAACCTCGCCGAACAGCGACCAGTCTCTCGCCTTATCATGACAGTCAGTTTTAGCTTTCTCTACTGAGGTGCTGAACCCAGCAGAACAGGGGCACAATCGCAGTAGTTCTCCTAGCACTACCTTAGCCGATAAAGCGGAACATAAGGTACCAAAACATAGGAGCCGGGCAAACCCAACATTTGACCAAAGACATGATTCGGAGCTGATGCATATAATGCTATAAGTTCGGGGTGCCGCACTCGTGAAAGTATTCGGACTTTTCACACCGCATTGTGGGGTACGTAAGCCCCTGGTGTATTAGCCGTACCATAGTGTACGGTTGCAAGGCGTCATTAATGAACACACACACACACACACATATATATATAAAACAAGAATGCAATAATAGTCGTAATGTCATGCATTGTTTATTAAAAAATTGCGTTAAAGCAGAGTGATACAGATAGTGCGATAAGCAAAGTGTAGGACTATGTCCCTTCCAAGGGCAAGCTGAGGAATGATATTAAATTGAATATTTCACTCGTTACTGTAATCAACCTGGGAATTCCGTGGTATAATGTAGTTGTCTGCCTCCTTGGTTGCTGCATCATGTGTTCGGCAATAGTGCTGCCGGACAGTGTTTCCAGAGATTAAGGTCTTGAAAGAAAAAGAAACAATAACCAAACGGGAAGCCCCTAGTGCGGTTTAGGCCGCGTCTTGGGGCGTGCCGCAGTTGTGCCCCCTCCCCACCTATGCCCATGGTATTTTTAATGCGTAATTATGTACGCGCGGCACGAGTTTCGCCACTGGGCTTGGATTGGGATGGCCGCCGTATTGCTACGCGAGCTCAGATCGCGCCAGGTGGTCTATTTGCGGATTGCCCCAAGCGCGCTTGAAGGTGTCCGGGCTGTGAAGCGACGAACTGGTTGATTGGCTTGAGAGGCTGCTTTGCGTTTCTGCTGCGAGGGCTGCGGTGTGTTCCTCTGTTCGGAGAGAGCGCTCTGTGTTTCCATTGACTGTAATAACTCCGCGAGGTCCTGGCATCTTGAGCTTGAGGTATGCATAATGCGGTACCACATTGAATCTAGCAAATGTGGTTCGCCCGAGCAGCGCGTGATAACCACTGCGGAACGGGACTATATCGAAGATTAACTCTTCGCTTCGGAAGTTATCCGGGGATCCGAAGACCACTTCCAGTGTAATTGAGCCCGTGCAATGGGCCTCTACACCTGGAATGACGCCCTTAAAGGTCGTTTTTGTGGGTTTGATCCTTGAGGGGTCTATACCCATTTTGCGCACTGTGTCCTGATAAAGCAGGTTCAGGCTGCTGCCGCCGTCCATAAGGACTCGAGTGAGGTGAAATCCATCGATGATTGGGTCTAGGACCAGTGCGGCGAATCCGCCATGACGGATACTAGTGGGGTGGTCCCTGCGATCGAAGGTGATCGAACAGGAGGACCAAGGGTTGAACTTTGGGGCGACTGGCTCCAACGCATATACGTCCCTGAGCGCACGCTTCCGCTCCCTCTTGGGGATGTGGGTTGCGTATATCATGTTCACCGTCCGCACTTGCGGGGGAAACCTCTTCTGTCCTCCAGTGTGCGGCTATCGGGGCTCCTTCTCGTCATCGCTATGTGGCCCCTTGTCCTTGTTTTCGGCAATTAACTTGCCGGCCTGCTTGAACACCCAACAATCCCTGTTGGTGTGATTGGCTGGCTTGTCCGGGGTGCCGTGTATTTGACACGAGCGATCGAGTATACGGTCCAAGCTGGACAGACCCGGCGTACTTTGTTTGAATGGCTTTTTTCCGCTGACTGGGTTTAGAGCCTTTGAATCCGGCATTGACTGCCGTATCCTCAGTATTTTCGCTGTTAATGCGGCGCTTATGCTTGTTGCGACGTGACCTGCTATTGCCGTCCTTGGTATCTGAGGTACCATGGTTCTTTGATATGTTATTACTGCGAGCCAGCCAGCTGTCTTCTCCCGCACAAAAGCGGGTCATGAGCATCGTGAGAGCTGCCATAGATTCGGCTTTTCCTGACCAAGGTGCCGGGCTAGCCACTCGTCTCAGATGTTGTGCTTGAAAGCCGCTAAGGCCTCCGCATCCGGAGAATCAACGATTTGATTTTTCTTTGTAAGGAACTGAGTCCAGAATTGCCTGGCCGACTCTTCTGGCTGCTGAACTATGTGGCTCAAATCATCGGCGTCTGGTGGTCGCACATAAGTGCCCTGAAAGTTGTCGAGGAATGCGGCTTCCAGATCTTCCCAACAGCTAATGGAGTCCGCTGGCAAGCTATTAAGCCAATGCCGCGCTGGTCCTTTGAGCTTTAGTGGGAGGTATTTGATGGCGTGTAAGTCATCGCCGCGGGCCATGTGGATGTGGAGGAGGAAATCCTCAATCCATACTGCGGGGTCTGTTGTGCCATCATATGATTCAATATTTACAGCTTTGAAACCTTCTGGGAATTGATGTTCCATTACTTCGTCTGTGAAGCATAAGGGGTGTGCGGCGCCTCTGTATTGGGCTATATCGCGACGCAGCTCGAATGGGTCTTGCCTGCTGTGTTCGGCCCGGCCGGATTTGCTTTTACTGTATCCGGCGTGACGTTTGTCGTCTCGCAGAGTGGTGCACCCTCGTGATCCGTAGATTGATCTTGAATGCTTTGCCTTGTCGTCCAATATGTCTCGCAGGTCTGGCGTATCTCCCCATGCCTTTTTATTTGAATGGCGTTGGGGTGGAGGCTGAGCTTTTGGCTGGAATGCCTCTCTATCACGGCCACGAGGTGGCCGATCAGCCGTATCATACGCTTCTTCCTCCAGTCGGGGTAGTAACCTGCGCCTTGGGTAACTCTTGGAGGGGCGCTCGAGTTTATATTCCTTGGCCGCGAGGACTTCAGTCCATTTGTCAGCTAGCAGATCTTGATCAGCTTGAAGCTGCTACTGCTTTTTCTTCAGGCTATTTGCCGTGGCCATAAGCCGGTGCTTGAAGCGCTCTTGTTCGACGTGATCCTCTGGTACGGCGAATTCATCGTCGTCGAGGCTTGCCTCGTCTTCGGAGGGGGCATGTGATTGTCATCCTCCTCCTCCTCTCTGTCTGCCGCTCTCTCAGGAGAGCTGGCTCCTCCATCCTCCTGCTCTAAATCTTGCTGGAGGGGTTTGTTATTTTCTTTGGCACTATCCGGAGTGTTATTATCTCCTGTGCTGGTATCACCACTTTTGCTTTGGCGGGACTTAGAGCGGCACCGCTGACGTCGGCGTTTGGGTTGCTTCTTGGAGGGGTCATCCTCCGCTATCCCGTTGCCATTGCCTTCTTTGGGTGTATCCACCATGTATATGTCATATGATGAGGTGGCTTTCCAGTGCCTTATAGGTGCTGGTTCATGTTCGTCTCCTACATCGTCGTCCATACCGTCGATGTCTTCGGAGTCGAAGTCGAGCATGTCGGTTAAATCATCGACAGTGGCTACGAAGTGGGTGGTAGGTGGGCGTCGAATTTCTTCGTCGTCCGCATCCCAATCCTGTTGGCCATAATCCGGCCAGGGCTCTCCTGACAAAGAGAGAGACCTTAGTGAATTCAGAATGTCGCCGAAGGGCGAGTGCTGAAAGATATCTGCGGCGGTGTATTCCATGATCGGCGCCCAATCGGATTCGATAGGCAGGGGCGCGGATGGTTCTGAGTCCGGCACCTTGGAGTCACGGGCTGCGCAAAGGGTTAGGCTGGTGTTCGGCTCGATCGCCGTTGAGACTGCAGCCCCTGAGGTGGTGTCTAACCACCCGTCCTCGACTGGCGCAGTTGGCTCCGAGCTAAGGGTCGGAGCTGATGTAGGCACAGCCTTTGGGGTACTGTTCGGCGGTAGAGCTAGGTCATACCCATCGCGACAGTGTGGCGCGCCCGACTGTGGCTTGAATCCGTCGAAGATCAAGTCTCCGCGGATGTCGGCCGTGTAGTTCAAACTTCCAAATCTGACCTGATGGCCAGGGGCGTAGCTTTCAATCTGCTCCAGATGGCCAAGCGAATTAGCCTGCAGTGCAAAGCCGCCGAATACGAAGATCTGTCCGGGGAGAAAAGTCTCACCCTGGACCGCATCGCTATCGATGATGGTAGGAGCCATCAAGCCTAACGGCGACGACACAGAGGAACTCTCAATGAAAGCACCAATGTCGGTGTCAAAACCGGCGGATCTCGGGTAGGGGGTCCCGAACTGTGTGTCTAGGCCGGATGGTAACAGGAGGCAGGGGACACGATGTTTTACCCAGGTTTGGGCCCTCTTGATGGAGGTAAAACCCTATGTCCTGCTTGATTGATATTGATGATATGGGTAGTACAAGAGTAGATCTACCACGAGATCAGAGAGGCTAAACCATAGAAGCTAGCCTATGGTATGATTGTATGTTATGGTTGTTGTCCTACGGACTAAAACCCTTCGGTTTATATAGACACCGGAGAGGGTTAGGGTTACACAAGGTCGGTTACAAAGGAGGAGATATCCATATCCGTATTGCCTAGCTTGCCTTCCACGCCAAGTAGAGTCCCATCCGGACACGAGACGAAGTCTTCAATCTTGTATCTTCATAGTCTAACAGTCCGGCCAATGGAGATAGTCTGGCTGTCCGGAGACCCCCTAATCCAGGACTCCCTCAGGGGTCCTATTGGAAACTAAGGGATATTAAGGCCTCCTTTTAACAGAGTACCAGACCAAACCAAAGCATTAGCACTTAGTGAATACATGAACTCCTCAAACTACGATCATCACCGGGAGTGGTCCCGACTATTGTCACTCCGGGGTTGCCGGATCATAACACATAGTAGGTGACTATAACTTACAAGATAGGATCAATAACACAAATATATTCATGAAAACATAATAGGTTCAGATCTGAAATCATGGCACTCGGGCCCTAGTGACAAGCATTAGGCATAGCAAAGTCATAGCAAAATCAATCTTAGAACATAGTAGATACTAGGGATCAAACCCTAACAAAACTAACTCGATTACATGGTAAATCTCATCCAACTCATCACGGTCCAGCAAGCCTATGATGTGATTACTCACGCACGTCGGTGAGCATCATGAAATTGGTGATGGAGGATGGTTGATGGTGACGGATTCCCCTCTCCGGAGCCCCGAACGGACTCCAGATCTGCCCTCCCAAGGAAGAACAGGGCTTGGCGGCGGCTCCGTATCGTAAAACATGATGAATCCTTCTCTCTGATTTCTTTCTCCCTGGACGTGAATATATGGAGTTGGAGTTGAGGTCGGTGGAGGTCCAGGGGAGCCACAAGGTCGGGTGGCGCGCCGCAGGGGATGGGCGCCCCCTTCACTTGATTATTTCACCAATATTTTTTTATTAATTCCAAAACTTATCTCCGTGAAGTTTTAGGTCATTCCGATAACTTTTTATTCTACACAAAGATAACACCATGGCAATTCTGCTGAAAACAGCTTCAGTTCGAGTTAGTTCCATTCAAATCATGCAAGTTAGAGTCCAAAACAAGGGCAAAAGAGTTTGGGAAAGTAGATACGACTAAGTCGTATCAACTCCCTCATGCTTAACCCATTGCTTGTCCTCAAGTAATTTAGTTGACAAATTGAAAGTGATAAAGAAAAACTTTTACAAACTCTGTTTGATCTTGTTGTTGCAAATATGTAAAGCCAGCATTCAAGTTTTCAGCAAAGGTTATGAACTAACCACATTCACAATAACTTTTAGGTCTCATATTTACTCATATCAATGGCATAATCAACTAGCGAGCAATAATAATAAATCTCGGATGACAACACTTTCCCAAAACAATCATGTTATGATATAACAAGATGGTATCTCACCAGCCCTTTCTGAGGCCGCAAAACATAAATGCAGAGCAGCACTGAAGATCAAGGACTGACTAGACATTGTAATTCATGGTAAAATAGATCCAATCACAGTCGTACTCAATATAAATTAATAACAATGCATACAAATGACAGTGGTGCTCTCTAACTGGTGCTCTTTATAAGAGGATGATGACTCAGCAATAAAAGAAATAGATAGGCCCTTCGCAGAGGGAAGCAAGGATTTGTAGTGGTGCCAGAGCTCGAGTTTTGAAATAGAGATAAATAATATTTTGAGCGGCATGCTTTCATTGTCAACATAACAACTAAGAGATCTCTATATCTTCCATCATGCTACATACATTATAGGCGGTTCCCAAACCGAATGGTAAAGTTTACACTCCCCCACCACCAACAAGCACACTCCATGGCGGTCCGAAACAACGGGTACCGTCCAACTAAGAACACTCTTAGAGGAGTTTTGTTTGCAATATTTTGATTTGATTTGAGCATGGGACTGGGTATCCCGGTTACCAGCCATTTTCTCGTGAATGATGAGCGGAGTCCACTCATCGTGAGAATAACCCACCTAGCATGGAAGATATTGACAACCCTAGTTGGTACATGAGCGATACGAGCATACAAAACAGATTATCATTTGAAGGTTTAGAGTTTGGCACATGCAAATTTACTTGGAACGGCAGGTAAATACCGCATATAGGAAGGTATGGTGGACTCATATGGAACAACATTGGGGTTTATGGAAGTGGATGCACAAGCAATATTCCTGCTTAGTACAGGTGAAGGCTAGAAAGAGTCTGGGAAGCGACCAACTAGAGAGCGACAACGGTCATAAACATGCATCGAGATTAACCAACATTGAGTGCAAGCATGAGTAGGATATAAATCACCATGAACATAAATATCATAGAGGCTATGTTGATTTTGTTTCAACTACATGTGTGAACATGTGCCAAGTCAAGCCACTCGATTCATTCAAAGGAGGATACCATCCTATCATACTACATCACAACCATTTTAATTTTCATGTTGGCACGCAAGGTAAACCATTATAAACTCCTAGCTAGTTAAGCATGGCATGAGTAACTACAATCTCTAATTGTCATTGCGAACATGTTTCATTCATAATAGGCTGAATCAGGAATGATGAACTAATCATATTTACAAAAATAAGATAGGTCGAGTTCATACCAGCTTTTCCTCATCTCAATCATTTCGTCATATATCGTCATTATTGTCTTTCACTTGCACGACTGAACGGTGTGGATAATAATAATAGTGCACGTGCATTGAACTAAGCTGGATTCTGCAAACATTTTTTCAAAGGAGAAGACAAGGTAAAATGGGCTCTTTGTTAGATCAACAATAATGCATATGAGAGCCACTCAACATTTTCATCGTTGTCTTCTCCTCTCGACCCCCAAAGAAAAGAAAATAATTTCAAAGAAAGACACTAAAATATTTTTGGAGTTTTTGTTTTTCTGAAGAAAGTAAAACAAGAACGAGAAAAACTATTTACACGGGAAAGCTCCCAACAAGAAAAAGAAGAACGAAAAATCTTTTTGGATTTTCTTTTAGTTTTACTACTAAGCATGCATAGAAGGTAAACTAACTACAACTATTTTTTGTTTTTTCATATGGTTTTTCAAACACACAAGAAAGCAAAAAAAGAAATAAACTAACATGGATATTACAATGAAAAAGTATGAACACCGATAACTATAATGAGTGTGTGAACATGAATGTAATGTCGGTGAGAAATACGTACTTCCCAAACTCAGACTTTTGGCCTAAGTTGGTCTATGCCCATGGATCAAAGTAGCCCTCTCCGGTGTACTGAGGAGGATCCTGGGGGTTCCATTAGTTAGCGAGCTCCTGTGGCTCCCACTGATACATAGACTCCTGATATGGATCAGGTGATGGCTCTGGCTCAGGAGGTGGGGATCGTGTCCCCTCCCAGTATGCATGAATGTCCATGGGCAAAACAAAGTTCCTGCCTGAATGAATATCAAACAAAATAGGTGCAGGCAAGGTAATAATCTGAAAGGTGACCTTGCTAAATACCAGGTTATAAATAAGTCTCTTTTCCTCATCATGGCGAATAAACTTATGTGCTACCATGCTGTCATAATCTAAATGTATAGTGGGTAGCAATTTCTCCTCTTTTTCATAGTGCCTAATGGGTATATCGAAGTGTTTAGAAAGGCGGGAGGCGAAGATACCTCCAGAAATAGGTCCCTTTGTACGGTTTAAACTCAACCGTTTAGCGACCATAGCGCCCAAACTATAAGTTCTATATCTATGTAAAGCGTGGCACAAAATGGCGAGGTCAGGGGCACTAAGGCCTCCACTCTCTCCACGACTAATTAAACATCTCCCAGCAAATAATGAGTAATAGCGTAAAACAGGGAAATGTATACTAGCCACTCTCGCTCCCGACACTCCTCTATTTTCCCCTACGGTAATTTCATTAATAAGGCCTTCCACATCACTAGGACGCGGCTCCTCGATGCTACCCTCATAAGGTAATTTACAAACCTCACAAAAGTCATAAAGCGTCATTTCTTTGTACTCATCATATAAGTGAAAGTCTACCGTGGGTGGTGATCTCCTAGCATGAAAATAAAAATTTTGCACGAAAGTATTAGTGAGTAGTGTTGGGGAACACAGTATTTCAAAAAATTTACCTACGATCATGCAAGATCTATCTAGGAGATGCATAGCAACGAGAGGGGAGAGTGTGTCTACGTACCCTCGTAGACCGAAAGAGGAAGCGTTTAGTAACGCAGTTGATGTAGTCGAACGTCTTCGTGATCCAACCGGTCCAAGTACCGAACGCATGGCACCTCCGCGATCAGAACACGTTCAGCTCAATGACATCCCTCGAACTCTTGATCCAGTGAGGTCGAGGGAGAGTTCCGTTAGCACGATAGCATGGTGATGGTGATGATGAAGTTACCGACGCAGGGCTTCGCCTAAGCACTACAACGATATGACCGAGGTGTGTAACCATGGAGGGGGGCACCACACACGGCTAAAAGATCAACTTGTGTGTCTTTGGGGTGCCCCCTCCCCACGTATATAAAGGGGCGGAGGAGGAGGAGGCCGGCCAAGGTGTGGCGCGCTAAGGGGGGGGACTCCTACTTGGACTCCCAGTCCAAGTAGGATTCGCCCCCCTTTCATAATCCTACAAGGAGAAGGGGGGAAAGAGGATAAGGAGAGAAGGAAAGCCCCCCCCCCCCAACCCTAACCCAATTTGGATTGGGCTTGGGGGCGCGCGCCTTCACCTGGCCACCGCCTCCTCTCTTCCATGAAGGCCCATTAACCCCCCCGGGGGGGGGGGGGTTCCGGTAACCCCGGTACTCCAGAAAATGCCCGAACCTATCCGAAGCCATTCCGATGTCCAAACATAACCTTCCAATATATCAATCTTTATGCATCGACCATTTCGAGACTCCTCGTCATGTCCGTGATCTCATTCGGGACTCCAAACAAACTTCGATTCATTAAAACATGAAACTCATAATACAAATCGTCATCAAACGTTAAGCGTGCGGACCCTACGGGTTCGAGAACTATGTAGACATGACCGAGACACATCTCCGATCAATAAACAATAGCGGAACCTGGATACTCATATTGGCTCCTAAATATTCTACAAAGATCTTTATCGGTCAAACCGCATAACAACATACGTTGTTCCCTTTGTCATCGGTATGTTACTTGCCCGAGATTCAATCGTCGGTATCATCATACCTAGTTCAATCTCATCACCGTCAAGTCTCTTTACTTGTTCCGTAATGCATCATGCCATGGCTAACTCATTAGACACATTGCTTGCAAGGCTCATAGTGATGTGCATTACTGAGAGGGCCCAGAGATACCTCTCCGCTACACGAAGTGACAAATCCTAATCTTGATCTATGCCAACTCAACAAACACCATCGGAGACACCTGTAGAGCATCTTTATAATCACCCAGTTACGTTGTGACGTTTGATAGCACACAAGGTGTTCCTCCGGTATTCGGGAGTTGCATAATCTCATAGTCTGAGTTACATGTATAAGTCATGAAGAAAGTAATAGCAGAAAAACTAAACGGTCATTATGCTAAGCTAACGGATGGGTCTTGTCCATCACATCATTTTCTAATGATGTGATCTCGTTCATCAAATGACAACACATGTCTATGGCTAGGAAACTTAACCATCTTTGATTAACGAGCTAGTCAAGTAGAGGCATACTAGGGACACTCTATTTGTCTATGTATTCACACATGTACTAATTTTCTGGTTAATACAATTCTAGCATGAATAATAAACATTTATCATGATATAAGGAAATATAAATAACAACTTTATTATTGCCTTTAGGGCATATTTCCTTCAGTCTCCCACTTGCACTAGAGTCAATAATCTAGATTACATAGTAATGATTCTAACACCCATGGAGTCTTGGTGTTGATCATGTTTAGCTCATGAGAGAGGCTTAGTCAATGGGTCTGTAACATTCAGATCCATATGTATCTTGCAAATGTCTATGTCTCCCTCCTTGACTTGATCACGGATGGAATTGAAGCGTCCCTTGATGTGCTTGGTTCTCTTGTGAAATCTGGATTCCTTTGCCAAGGCAATTGCACCAGTATTGTCACAAAAGATTTTCATTGGACCCGATGCACTAGGTATTACACCTAGATCGTATATGAACTCCTTCATCCAAACTCCTTCATTTGCTGCTTCTGAAGCAGCTATGTATTCCGCTTCACACATAGATCCCGCCACGACGCTCTGCTTAGAACTGCACCAACTGACAGCTCCACCATTCAATAAAAATATGTATCCGGTTTGTGACTTAGAGTCATCCGGATCAGTGTCAAAGCTTGCATCGACGTAACCATTTACGACGAGCTCTTTGTCACCTCCATAAATGAGAAACATATCCTTAGTCCTTTTCAGGTATTTCAGGATGTTCTTGACCGCTGTCCAGTGATCCACTCCTGGATTACTTTGGTACCTCCATGCTAAACTAATAGCAAGGCACACATCAGGTCTGGTACACAACATTGCATACATGATAGAACCTATGGCTGAGGCATAGGGAATGACTTTCATTTTCTCTCTATCTTTTGCAGTGGTCGGGCATTGAGTCCGACTCAACTTCACACCTTGTAACACAGGCAAGAACCCTTTCTTTGACTGATCCATTTTGAACTTCTTCAAAACTTTATCAAGGTATGTGCTTTGTGAAAGTCCAATTAAGCGTCTTGATCTATCTCTGTAGATCTTGATGCCCAGTATATAAGCAGCTTCACCGAGGTCTTTCATTGAAAATTCTTATTCAAGTATCCTTTTATGCTATTCAGAAACTCAGTATCATTTCCGATCAACAATATGTCATCCACATATAATATCAGAAATGCTACGGAGCTCCCACTCACTTTCTTGTAAATACAGGCTTCTCCAAAAGTCTGTATAAAACCGTATGCTTTGATCACACTATCAAAGCGTATATTCCAACTCCGAGAGGCTTGCACCAGTCCATAAATGGATCACTGGAGCTTGCACACTTTGTTAGCACCTTTAGGATCGACAAAATCTTCTGGTTGCATCATATACAACTCTTCTTTGAGATATCCATTAAGGAATGCAATTTTGACATCCATTTGCCAAATTTCATAATCATAAAATGCGGCAATTGCTAACATGATTCGGACAGACTTAAGCATCGCTACGGGTGAGAAGGTCTCATCGTAGTCAACTCCTTGAACGTGTCGAAAACCTTTCACAACAAGTTGAGCTTTGTAGACAGTAATATTACCGTTAGCGCCAGTCTTCTTCTTGAAGATCCATTTATTCTCTATGGCTTGCCGATCATCGGGCAAGTCAACCAAAGTCCATACTTTGTTCTCATACATGGACCCCATCTCATATTTCATGGCCTCAAGCCATTTTGCGGAATCTGGGCTCATCATCGCTTCCTCATAGTCCGTAGGTTCGTCATGGTCAAGTAACATGACCTCCAGAATAGGATTACCGTACCACTCTGGTGCGGATCTTGCTATGGTTGACCTACGAGGTTCGGTAGTAACTTGATCAGAAGTTTCGTGATCATCATTGTTAGCTTCCTCACTAATTGGTGTAGGAATCATTGGAACTGATTTCTGTGATGAACTACTTTCCAATAAGGGTGAAGGTACAGTTACCTCATCAAGTTCTACTTTCCTCCCACTCACTTCTTTCGAGAGAAACGCCTTCTCTAGAAAGGATCCATTCTTAGCAATGAATATCTTGCCTTCGGATCTGTGATAGAAGGTGTACCCAACAGTCTCCTTTGGGTATCCTATGAAGTCACATTTCTCCGATTTGGGTTCGAGCTTATCAGGTTGAAACTTTTTCACATAAGCATCGCAACCCCAAACTTTAAGAAATGACAACTTGGGTTTCTTGCCAAACCACAGTTCATATGGTGTCGTCTCAACAGATTTCAATGGTGCCCTATTTAATGTGAATGCAGCTGTCTCTAAAGCATAACCCCAAAACGATAGCGGTAAATCAGTAAGAGACATCATAGATCACACCATATCTAATAAAGTGCGGTTACGACGTTCGGACACACCATTACACCGTGGTGCTCCAGGTGGCGTGAGTTGTGAAACTATTCCACATTGTTTCAAATGAAGACCAAACTCATAACTCAAATATTCACCTCCAGGATCAGATCATAGAAACTTAATTTTCTTGTTATGATGATTTTCCACTTCACTATGAAATTCTTTGAACTTTTCAAATGTTTCAGACTTATGTTTCATTAAGTAGATATACCCATATCTGCTCAAATCATCTGTGAAGGTCAGAAAATAATGATACCCTCCGCGAGCATCAACACACATCAGACCGCATACATTGGTATATATTATTTCCAATAAGTCTGTTGCTCGCTCCATTGTTTCGGAGAACGGAGTCTTAGTCATCTTGCCCATGAGGCATGGTTCGCAAGCATCAAGTGGTTCCAAAAGCCTATTGATGTCTACTACACAACCTTCTTCTTGTAGACATTGTTGGGCCTCCAAGTGCAGAGGTTTGTAGGACAGTAGCAAATTTCGCTCAAGTGGATGACCTAAGGTTTATCAATCCGTAGGAGGCGTAGGATGAACATGGTCTCTCTCAAGCAACCCTGCAACCAAATAACAAAGAGTCTCTTGTGTCCCCAACACACCCAATACAATGGTAAATTGTATAGGTGCACTAGTTCGACGAAGAGATGGTGATACAAGTGGTATATGGATAGTAGATAAAGGTATTTGTAATCTGAAATTATAAAAACAGCAAGGTAACTAATGTTAAAGTGAGCGTAAACGGTATTGTAATGCATGGAAATAAGGCCTAGGGTTCGTACTTTCACTAGTGCAAGTCCTCTCAACAATAATAACATAATTGGATCACATAACTATCCCTCAACATGCAACAAAGAGTCACTCCAAAGTCACTAATAGCGGAGAGCAAACGAAGAGATTATGGTAGGGTACGAAACCACCTCAAAGTTATTCTTTCCAATCAATCCGTTGGGCTATTCCTATAAGTGTCACAAACAGCCCTAGAGTTCGTACTAGAATAACACCTTAAGACACGAATCAACCAAAACCCTAATGTCACCTAGATACTCCAATGTCACCTCAAGTATCCGTGGGTATGATTATACGATATGCGTCACACAATCTCAGATTCATCTATTCAACCAACACATAGAACCTCAAAGAGTGCCCCAAAGTTTCTACCAGACAATCATGACGAAAACGTGTGCCAACTCCTATGCATAGGTTCATGGGCGGAACCCGCAAGTTGATCACCAAAACATACATCAAGTGAATCACGTGATATCCCATTGTCACCACAGACACGCACGGCAAGACATACATCAAGTGTTCTCAAATCTTTAAAGACTCAATCCGATAATATAACTTCAAAGGGGAAACTCAATCCATTACAAGAGAGTAGAGGGGGAGAAGAAACATAAGATCCAACTATAATAGCAAAGCTCGCGATACATCAAGATCGTGCCAAATCAAGAACACGAGAGAGAGAGAGATCAAACACATAGCTACTGGTACATACCCTCTGCCCCGAGGGAGAACTACTCCCTCCTCGTCATGGAGAGCATCGGGATGATGAAGATGGCCACCGGAGAAGGATTGCCCCCTCTGGCAGGGTGCCGGAACGGGTCTAGATTGGCTTTCGGTGGCTACGGAGGCTTCTGGCGGCGGAACTCCCGATCTATTGTGCTCTCTGATGTTTTTAGGGTACATGGAGATATATAGGCGGAAGATGTACGTCATGGGGGCCCACGAGGGGCTCACGAGGGTGGAGGGCACGCCCCCTGCCTCGTGGCCTCCTCGTAGATCCCCCGACGTGCACTCCAGGTCTTCTGGGCTTCTTTCCTTCCAAAAATGAGTTCCGTGAAGTTTCAAGTCAATTGGACTCCGTTTGATTTTCGTTTTCTTCGAAACCCTAAAACAAGGTAAAAACAGAAACTGGCACCGGGCTCTGGGTTAATAGGTTAGTCCCAAAAATGATATAAAAGTGTATAATAAAGTCCATAAACATTCAAAATAGTAGATAATATAACATGGAGCAATCAAAAATTATAGATACGTTGGAGACGTATCAGCGTCCCCAAGCTTAATTCCTGCTCGTCCTCGAGTAGGTAAATGATAAAAACAGAATTTTTGATGCGGAGTGCTACTTGGCATAATTTCAATGTAACTCTTCTTAATTGTGGTATGAATATTCAGATCCGAAAGATTCAAGATAAAAGTTCATATTGACATAGAAATAATAATACTTCAAGCATACTAACTAAGCAATTATGTCCTCTCAAAATAACATGGCCAAAGAAAGTTCATCCCTACAAAATCATATAGTTTAGTCATGCTCCATTTTCGTCACACAAGAATGCTCTCATCATGCACAATCCCGATGACAAGCCAAGCAATTGTTTCATACTTTAGTAATCCCAAACCTATAAACTTTCACGCAATACATGAGCACGAGCCATGGATATAACACTATAGGTGGAATAGAATATAATGAGGGGGTTATGTGGAGAAGACAAAAAAGGAGGAAGTCTCACATCAACGAGGCTAATCAATGGGCTATGGGGATGCCCACCGATTGATGTTAATGCAAGGAGTAGGGATTGCCATGCAACGGATGCACTAGAGCTATAAATGTATGAAAGCTCAACAAAAGAAACTAGTGGGTGTGCATCCAAATTGCTTGCTCACGAAGACCTAGGGCACTTGAGGAGGCCCATTGTTGGAATATACAAGCCAAGTTCTATAATGAAAAATTTCCACTAGTAAATGAAAGTGACAAAACAAGAGATTCTCTACTATGAAGATCATGGTGCTACTTTGAAGCACAAGTGTGGTAAAAGGATAGTAACATTGACCCTTCTCTCTTTTTCTCTCATTTTTATGGCCTTTCTCTTTTTTTTCCTCACTTGGGACAATGCTATAATAATGATGATCATCACACTTCTATTTACTTACAACTCAAGAATTACAACTCGATACTTAGAACAAGATGACTCTATATGAATGCCTCCGGTGGTGTACCGGGATATGCAATGACTCAATAGTGACATGTATGGAAGAATTATGAACGGTGGCTTTGCCACAAATACAATGTCAACTACATGATCATGCAAAGAAATATGACAATGATGATGCGTGTCATAATAAACGGAACGGTGGAAAGTTGCATGGCAATATATCTCGGAATGGCTATGGAAATGCCATAATAGGTAGGTATGGTGGCTGTTTTGAGGAAGATATAAGGAGGTTTATGTGTGACAGAGCGTATCATATCACGGGATTTGGATGCACCGGCGAAGTTTGCACCAACTCTCAATGTGAGAAAGGGCAATGCACAATACCGAAGAGGCTAGCAAGGATGGAAAGGTGAGAGTGCGTATAATCCATGGACTCAACATTAGTCATAAAGAACTCACATACTTATTGCAAAAATCTACAAGTCATCAAAAACCTCGGCACTACGCGCATGCTCCTAGGGGGATAGATTGGTAGGAAAAGACCATCGCTCGTCCCCGACCGCCACTCATAAGGAGGACAATCAAATAACACCTCATGTTTCAAACTTGTTACATAACGTTTACCATACGTGCATGCTACGGGACTTGCAAACTTCAACACAAGTATTCCTCAAATTCACAACTACTCAACTAGCACGACTTTGATATTATTACCTCCATATCTCAAAACAATCATCAAGCATCAAACTTCTCTTAGTATTCAAAAACACTCATAAGAAAGTTTTTACTAATCTTCAATACCTAGCATATTAGGATTTTAAGAAAATTACCATGATATTTAAGACTCTCAAAATAATCTAAGTGAAGCATGAGAGTTCATCTATTTCTTCAAAATAAAACTACCGCCATGCTCTAAAAGATACAAGTGAAGTACTAGAGCAAATGACAAACTACTCCGAAAGATATAAGTGAAGATCCATGAGTAGTCGAATAATTATGCAACTATGTGAAGACTCTCTAACATTTAAGAATTTAAGATCTTGGTATTCTATTCAAACATCAAGCAAAACAAAATAAAATGACATTCTAAGAATGGCAAACATCATGTGAAGAAGCAAAAACTTAGGATCAACTGAAACTAACCGATAGTTGTTGAAGAAGAAAGGTGGGATGCCAACCGGGCATCCCCAAGCTTTGACGCTTGAGACTTCTTGAAATATTATCTCAAGGCACCCCAAGCTTGAGCTTTTGTGTCTCCTTAATTCCTCTCATATCACGGTCTCCCTAAATCTCAAAAGCTTCATCCACACAAAACTCAATAAGGACTCGTGAGATAAGTTAGTATAAACCATTGCAAAAACCTTATCATACTCTACTGTAGCAAATCACTAAAATTATTATTAAACATTGCATACTAAATGCCTCTGCATATTTAATAGTCCTATCCTCAAATAGAATCATTAAAGAAGCAAACATATGCAAACAATGCAAACATAACAGCAATCTGTCTAAACAGGATAGTCTGCAAAGAATGCTGCAACATCCATACTTCCCTAGCTCCAAAAATTATGAAAGAAAATTCCCACTGTAGTAAATTTATCAGAGATTAATATGCAAAAGGTTTCAACATTTTATCACATTCTGACTTTTCTAGGGAATTATTGCAACAGCGGTAAACTTTCTGTTTTCAAACAGCAACATGTATACTTGTAACATAGACATAGTAAAGGCTATCAATGCCACTTTTATTGAAATAAAAGATGCAAAAAAATTTCTAAATAACAGCAAGAAAATCCTAACAAAATAAATTTACGCTCCAAGCAAAACACATATCATGTGATGAATAAAAATATAGCTCCAAGTAAAGTTACCGATGAACGAAGACGAAAGAGGGGATGCCTTCCGGGGCATCCCCAAACTTAGGCTCTTGGTTGTCCTTGAATATTACCTCGGGGTGCCTTGGGCATCCCCAAGATTAGGCTCTTGCCACTCCTTATTCCATAGTCCATCGAATCTTTACCCAAAACTTGAAAACTTCACAACACAAAACTTAACAGAAAACTCGTAAGCTCCGTTAGTATAAGAAAATAAATCACCACTTCAAGGTACTGTAATGAAATCATTATTTATTTATATTGGTGTTAAACCTACTATATTCCAACTTCTCTATGGTTCATACCCTCTGATACTACTCATAGATTCATCAAAATAAGTAAACAACACATGAAAAATAGAATCTGTCAAAAACAGAATAGTCTGTAGTAATCTGGATCAAACATATACTTCTGGAACGCATAAAATTCTCAAATAAATTGCTGGACCTGAGGAATTTATCTATTAATCATCTTCAAAATAATTAACTAAATATCACTTTCCAAATAAAAATGGCAGCAATTCTCGTGAGCGCTAAAGTTTCTGTTTTTTACAGCATGATCATAAAGACTTCACCCAAGTCTTCCCAAAGGTTCTACTTGGCACAAACACTAATTAAAAGCATAAAAACACATCTAAACAAAGGCTAGATGAATTATTTATTACTAAACAGGAACAAAAAGCATGGAATACAAATAAAATTGGGTTGCCTCCCGACAAGCGCTATCGTTTAATGCCCCTAGCTAGGCATGATGATTTCAATGATGCTCACATAAAGGATAAGAATTGAAGCATAAAGAGAGCATCATGAAGAATATGACTAGAACATTTAAGTCTAACATACTTCCTATGCATAGGGATTTTGTGAGCAAACAACTTGTGGGAACAAGAATCAACTTGCATAGGAAGGTAAAACAAGGATAACTTCAAAATTTTAAGCACATAGAGAGGAAACTTGATATTATTGCAATTCCTACAAGCATATGTTACTCCCTCATAATAATTTTCAGTAGTATCATGAATGAATTCAACAACATAACCAGCACCTAAAGCATTCTTTTCATGATCTACAAGCATAGAAATTTTATTACCTCAACATAAGCAAATTTGTTCTCAATCGGAATAGTGGGAGTATCATAAGAGACTTGAATACTATAAATTGTTTCCACATTAAAAGAGTAATGTTCAGAAAAAGGGTAATCATAATCATGACAAGTTTTATAAATATAATCATCACTACTTTTTATAGCATATGTATCATCACAATAATTATCATAAGTAGGAAGCGTGCTATCATCATTATAGATTTGCATATCAAAACTTGGGAGACTAAAAATATCATCTTCATTAAGCGTAGCATCCCCAAGCTTGGGACAAACATTAATTGCAGCAAATATATTCTCAAAAACATCATCTTCATCAAACATAGCATCCCCAAGCTTGGGCTGTTCGCACACGAACACGTCACCGTGTACCCTCGACGCCGGGGGTGATGCACCGCAGCTTGCGTCGAAGGAGATCTGACCGGCAGCGCGATACGCAGGACAACCGGCAGATGCTTTTGTAGACCCGAAGCCTCGTTTGCCCGGGAGGGACCCCGTCAGGGCTCGCGGCGGCTATGGGCTGCTCCAGGTCGATTCGCTCGCCCCTAGAGCCTCGTGGATCCGCAGCCCTCCAGCATGAAGAACTAGCAAAGAACGAGAAGAAAGATACAAAGGAGAGATAAAAAGTAGATGAACACGAAAAAGTAGTAGATGTCTTTGTTCGATTGTGTGTTGTTCAATCGGCCGTCACCCCCAACATATATAAGAGGCGGCTGGACTTCCCGTACAAGCAAAGAATTTATCTAGGCTTTCCTTACAAGAAAATTACATCAATTCACGTCCAAAACCCTAGTCAAATTCGGACTGGTTTATCCGAACTTTCCAAAACTGTTCGGTTTAAACTGGCTGCACCTTGCGGGTCTTTTTTGCGGTGGTAAACGATCTCTGATGAAAACAAGCCCAAAAGCAATCTTGACCGTTTCGACGAGACGAAAAACTTTCATGCTGAAGGTTTTTTGATCAGAGATCATCTTGAGGGTCAGATCGGTCTCGCAACACAGGCTATTTCCTCGCGCTACCCGTCAGACATGTGTCTGGTGGGGCGCGCCACATCTCGCCTCGTGACAGGGCTGCACTCCGATTGCTCTAACTTTTGCATACAAACTCGGATTTGAACGATTTTATATCAAAATCGATCGTTTCGACGAGACAAAGACAACCCGTGTAGATCATTTTTCCATCCGAGATCATCTGAATAACCTTTTGAGCCCATCTTCAACTTCTCGTTCGATTGACTATCACAGCCTCCAACCCGGCAAGTTTTCCATCCGAGTAAGCTTTCCACACCGGCAATGTTTCTACCTGGCAAGCTTTCACACCGGCAAGGTTTCACTCTGGTAAGGTTTGTACTTCGGCAAGGGTTCCTCCCTGACAAGGTTTCTCCCCCGGCAAGCTTCCACATCGGCGATCTTTCTGTGCCAGCAAGCTTTCCACGCCGGCAAGCCTTCACACCGGCAAGCTTTCACACTGGCAAGATTTTACCCTGGCAAGGTTTTCGCCCCGGCATGCTGCTTTATGATCGTGCCACTTTTGAGCGTCAACATGGGCCTTTTCATATCATAAGCATAATCACTCTCATCATTAATAGTATGGATAGCACCAATAGTATAGCAATTATCATATTCTTCCAAGCAAGTGCCAAAAATATTTTCAAGAGTATCATTACCTTCCATAATTATATTTTCAGGAGACACAATAGTAATAGGGGTAGCATTATTTGGGAGAGACATCTTTTACCTCTCTTTCTTTTTCTTTTCTTCTTCTTCACCACATCATGCGTGGGTTCAATCCTCTTTTTGGAGCTCCTTATTAATGAGATTGGTTGAATAGGAGGCTCCTCCTCGTTACCTGATTCATCATAAGAAATAATAGGAGGATATTGGGAAGTCTCTTCCCTTTCATTAGTATTCTCTTCATCTTCTATTTGTTTTCTTTTCTTTATGTAGTTGACAATATAAGGATTTTCAATACAATTCACTGCACAATACATATAAATTTCCTCTAGATCAAAGCCAAGCAGTTTATAACGAGCAAATTTTGGAAGATGCTTAGTTATACGTTTCATTTCTTCGTAACCCATAAGCAAACTAAGTTCATTATAATGTGTAAGGGAAATCAAGTCATCACAATTTTTGGACACGATACGATCATGAAACAATTTGCATTGGGTATTGAAATGATCATGTTCATTGCAAAGCTCACAAGCATGGCCAACATAATTTAAACTTTGAGCACATTCATCTAGCTCTTCTTGCAACAATTTAGTTTCTAAGTACTTATGCCTCTTGCAATATCTATCTTCCCTATTTGGTGTGTACTTACAAACCCAATGCACTCCACAAAGATTGACATGTTTATAGGAGACATTTTCATCATAACTAGTGCAATCATCATTAGTATCATGGATATTCAAAGAATTCGTACTAACAACATTGCAATCATGCTCATCATTCAAATATTTAGTGCCAAACATTTTACAGATTTCTTCTTCTAGCACTTGAGCACAATTTTCCTTTCCATCATACTCACGAAAGATATTAAAAAGATAAAGCGTATGAGACAAACTCAATTCCATATTTTTTGTAATTTTCTTTTATAAACTAAACTAGTGATAAAACAAGAAATTAAAAGACACGATTGCAAGATCTAAAGATATACCTTCAAGCACTCACCTCCCCGGCAACGGCGCCAGAAAAGAGCTTGATGTCTACTACACAACCTTATTCTTGTAGACGTTGTTGGGCCTCCAAGTGCAGAGGTTTGTAGGACAGTAGCAAATTTCCCTCAAGTGGATGTCCTAAGGTTTATCAATCCGTAGGAGGCGTAGGATGAACATGGTCTCTCTCAAGCAACCCTGCAACCAAATAACAAAGAGTCTCTTGTGTCCCCAACACACCCAATACAATGGTAAATTGTATAGGTGCACTAGTTCGACGAAGAGATGGTGATACAAGTGGTATATGGATAGTAGATAAAGGTATTTGTAATCTGAAATTATAAAAACAGCAAGGTAACTAATGATAAAAGTGAGCGTAAATGGTATTGCAATGCGTGGAAATAAGGCCTAGCGTTCATACTTTCACTAGTGCAAGTCCTCTCAACAATAATAACATAAGTGGATCACATAACTATCCCTCAACATGCAACAAAGAGTCACTCCAAAGTCACTAATAGCGGAGAACGAACGAAGAGATTATGGTAGGGTATGAAACCACCTCAAAGTTATTCTTTCCAATCAATCCGTTGGGCTATTCCTATAAGTGTCACAAACAACCCTAGAGTTCGTACTAGAATAACACCTTAAGACACGAATCAACCAAAACCCTAATGTCACCTAGATACTCCAATGTCACCTCAAGTATCCGTGGGTATGATTATACGATATGCGTCACACAATCTCAGATTCATCTATTCAACCAACACATGAACCTCAAAGAGTGCCCCAAAGTTTCTACCGGAGAATCATGACGAAAACATGTGCCAACCCCTATGCATAGGTTCATGGGCAGAACCCGCAAGTTGATCACCAAAACATACATCAACTGAATCACGTGATATCCCATTGTCACCACAGACACGCACGGCAAGACATACATCAAGTCTTCTCAAATCTCTAAAGACTCAATCCGATAAGATAACTTCAAAGGGGAAACTCAATCCATTACAAGAGAGTAGAGGGGGAGAAGAAACATAAGATCCTACTATAATAGCAAAGCTCGCGATACATCAAGATCGTGCCAAATCAAGAACACGAGAGAGAGAGAGAGATCAAACACATAGCTACTGGTACATACCCTCAGCCCCGAGGGAGAACTACTCCCTCCTCGTCATGGAGAGCACCGGGATGATGAAGATGGCCATGGGAGAAGGATTACCCCCTCCTGTAGGGTGCCGGAACGGGTCTAGATTGGCTTTCGGTGGCTACGGAGGCTTCTGGCGGCGGAACTCCCGATCTATTGTGCTCTCTGATGTTTTTAGGGTATATGGAGATATATAGGCGGAAGAAGTACGTTAGGGGGCCCACGAGGGTGGAGGGCACGCCCAGGGGGGTAGGCGCGCCCCCTTCCTCGTGGCCTCCTCGTAGATCCCCCGACGTGCACTCCAAGTCTTCTGGGCTTCTTTCCTTCCAAAAATGAGTTCCGTGAAGTTTTAGGTCAGTTGGACTCCGTTTGATTTTCCTTTTCTTTGAAACCCTAAAACAAGGTAAAACAGAAACTGGCACTGGGCTCTGGGTTAATAGGTTAGTCCCAAAAATGATATAAAAGTGTATAATAAAGCCCATAAACATTCAAAACAGTAGATAATATAGCATGGAGCAATCAAAAATTATAGATACGTTGGAGACGTATCACCTATCAGCATGGAGTTTCTTCATGCGCTTTACACCAATATGACCTAAACGGCAGTGCCACAAATAAGTTACACTATCATTATTAAACTTATATCCTTTGGCTTCAATACTATGAATATGTGTATCACTAGTATCGATATTCAATAAAAATAGACCACTCATCAAGGGTGCATGACCATAAAAGATATTACTCATATAAATAGAACAACCATTATTCTCTGATTTAAATGAGTAACCGTCTCGCATCAAACAAGATCCAGATATAATGTTCATGCTTAACGCTGGCACCAAATAACAATTATTCAAGTCTAAAACTAATCCCGAAGGTAGATGTAGAGGTAGTGTGCCGACCGCGATCACATCGACTTTGGAACCATTTCCCAAATGCATTGTCACCTCGTCATTAACCAATCTTCGCTTAATCCGTAGCCCCTGTTTCAAGTTGCAAATGTTAGCAACTGAACCTGTCGTGGTTTTGTCACGGCAGATGTCCTCATGAAAGGACTTAGTTGTGGAGCCATCGCTACGGGTTAGCTTAAAAGGCTTTAAACTGGACAGGGGACACGGGGATTTTATACTAGTTCGGCCCCTTCGATGAAGGTAAAAGCCTACGTCTAGTTGAGTTGATATTGCTAGGGTTTCGATGACCAGGGAGCGAATCCGCTTTGCCTGGCTCTTGACTTATTGTTTTTCTCGTCCCTAAACCGTTGCCAGGTCATCCCTTTATATACACAGGTTGATGCCCGCCGGTTTACAGAGTCCCAAGGCCAGATCATAAACGTGTCCGGCTTGGTCTCTATCTCCTATCTTACAATGCAAGTTACATGAGAAAGCCGGTTTACATCTACATGCCTTAACTCGCCTTTGGGCCTTGGGCCTTTGTAAAGCGCCAACATCCTCACATCTTCATGGGCTTCTAATCTTCATGGAGTTAATCCGGCTACTCCTAGCCGGTTTATGTCCAGTAGTAATATCCCCAACATTAGGCCCCAGATTGATTTGAACTTGTTCATGTCAATCTTCAACACTTAGAAAAAATCTTTCCTTTGAATCTTCATGTGAGCCTTGTCAACCGCCGTGACGTCATCCTTTATATCCGCTGTAAACCGCCATGATGTCATCTATTCGTTGAAGCCGAAGATGCCCTTTATTAATGAACATCCAACCATCGAGGCGACATCTTTATTAATTATCCATTTTGGGCTCCTCAATTCCCGCGCCTATCGCTTATCCCTTCGCTTTATAAATAGGGTTGAGGCCCCTTTTCCTTTTCCTCCGCTGCCTCTTTGCCTCTTCTTCCTCCTCGCGACGTCCCTGTGTTCGAGCGCCGCCGCCGCCATCGAGCTTCGCCCCTGCTTCGTCACCGGCCGCTGCATCAACCTGGTTGCATCAGAAAAACGCGGCGCATCACCGCTACCTCAACCGCTGCGGTAATCTTCCCCTCTTTTCCCTGTAGATCCATTAGGGTTTCAATGTTCATCGAAGTTCATCAAAGCTCCGACCTTGTTCTTCTCTGTTCCTCCTTAGTCCATGGATAAAAAACCTCAAGTTTGATGTATTCCGTGTAGCTGCCATAGTGCTCCTTATCTTTCGCTATCACAACAAACCCTAATGCGCATAAAAATTGAGCTGGACCTTTGTGAACCTCTTCGGGGCCAACCTTTTTAGGTCTAACTCATTTTGCTTTTCCTGTCTTATGGTAGATCCAAAATTTCTATGTAGTCTTGTGAAACCTGTTTTACCTTACTTAGTCGTTTTTGCCTTAGATCCGTATCTTCCGCATCACATAGATGGTTTACCCTTGTAAAAGGTAATCTATTATATACCATTAGTCCCCTTGTAAACCGGCAATCCCTTTGTCTCCGTCATCATACTCCGGTTTAATAGCATGTGTATACCTCTGCTTCTGCTTATTGCTGTCATTTGTAATTGTATCAGCCTCCGGTTTACCAATTTCATATACTTGGATTCTCTGTTTCATTGTACCTTATGCATCACTATGAATAAATTGGAAACCGGTATTCCTCTTCAGCTTTTCATTTGCAATGGCCAAGTAGTTCTATTTCTGCAACTGGGTCCCCTCCCGGGTTACATAGGAGCAACTGAATGGAATGGTCCGGATTGGCACCTTACCAAAGAAGAATGAAATCCAGTGGCGTGTTCCTGGACCGGAAAATCCTCCCACCCCTAAGCAGGGTGAGGTAGTGGTGTTTGTTGATCACATAGGCCGTGGTTTCAAACTTCCCGGATCAAAGTTTTTCCGAGATGTACTTGACAGCCTTCAACTCCACCCTCAAGATATTGGACCCAACTCAGTATCCAATATATGCAACTTTCAAGTTTTCTGTGAAGCGTACCTACAAGAGGAGCCAACTGTTGAGCTATCCCGGGACTTCTTTCATCTGAACCGGCGCACTAAATTTGTAGACGGACCCAATACTGAACTCGGCGACGTCACCATTCAGAAAAGAAAAGAGGTTGAATTTCCTCATGCCAAGCTGCAAAGTCACCCCAAAGAATGGAATCAAACTTGGTTCTATTGTAAAAACACCTCCCCTGAAGATGAAAATGCTTTGCCGGGTTACCGTGCCCACTGGCTTGCCAATACTCATCCACTTCCACAACGACTAAGTGCCCAGGAACGGGCTCGGTATGCACCTCAACTCGCCAAGCTGAGAGCCTTCCTCGCCAACGGCTTAACCAGAGTAGACTTCGTCCATTGCTGGATATCCTAGAGTATCCTGCCGTTAAGTCGCCGCTCCGGCTTAATGTGCGAGTATACTGGTGAAGTAGAAGACTCCCAATGCCATATCAATATCCAGCTAACAGATGAAGAAGTCACTGAAGCTGTTAAGAAAAATTTGAACAAACCGGAAGCTACTTGTCGCCAAACCAGACTACTCCCCTTTTACACGCAAAACAAGCTGCCTGCTGTGAGTATTGTTCCTCCGCTTTACCTTTGATATCTTTAGACTGTACAATCCTTGAATACCCATCCTTTTATTTTTAAACAGGGTGATGATCAGTTTTGGAAGAAGAAACCTCAAGAGAAAGCGGCAAAAACTTCCCGCCCTAAAACTAGAGCCGTCAAGAAGACCACAAAGCGGAAAGCACCTGGATGCATTAGTATGGAACTGGACGACGACCCAGATGAACCGGAAATTGAGGTAGAACTTGATTCACTTGGTTCCCTTTTCATGCATCTCATTGACAATGATACTTATCAGGAGGACGTGGAGGGCATTCAAGCTGACGATGCAGAGGTAATTATCCTTTCCTCCGGTTCAGACTCTATGCCAACACAAAAAATTCGTCAAGCGGTCCGGAAAGTAAGTTTTTCTCATCCTCTTGCTTACTTGGATCCAACATTTATTTTGAAGACGCAGCAACACGAGGCTCGCTGCACCACCCGGCACAGCGGCCAAAAGGTCACTTCGGTCGGTTTACTTGACACCCCGGTTCGAAAGCGCCGATCTGAGGTCTCACCCACTTCTGACAATTCTTATCCCAAGGCAGGTTATTTCCGGCAACCTCTTAATCTGTCCGATTCAAATTATCAGGTGACACCTCCCTCATCCTCTGGCGAGTCAACAGCGACCCAACTCCCTCCTCTCAAGACCATACTGTAAATGTTTCGCCCCTTTATTTTGATGTTTCATGCTTGATATGCTGTGCTAAACCTTTCGCCTCTTTTTCTGTTGTAGAGCCAAATCCAGACCCAGCAAAAAGGCTCGGGTTAACAATCCGCCCGAAGATCAAGTGGCTCTTGAACCGGAGCAAATGGTTGAACCGGAACAAACGGTTGAACCAGAGGGCCCAAATCCTGAAGCTATTTTTGATGAACTACCCCCTCGAGACCACAATATTGATGAATAACCAGAAATTGACGCTGCTGTGCCTGATAATGAACCGGTAGATCCAATCCAGGCTGATGACAGGTCTTCTAGCCCGGTGAGAGCCACTGACACTCCATCAACTCCAGCAAAGACTGCTGGAGACAAAGAAGGCAATGTTATCATTACCGGTATGAGCCACAACTCTCGTGGCCATCCAGTTGTATTGGAGAAACATAGTGCCAAGGAAGAGCGTGCTGCCATGGAAAAAGGCAAATGGAGCACCAACTTGTCAAGCTATGCCCATCTCAGCGCTCAAGAACTCCACTCCGGTTTTCTAAACCGTTTGCACTCAAACCGTGATTATGAAGCCGGTTTAGTGAATCTGATGAAAGATCAGTATGGGGTATTTTGATCACTTTTCCTTTCTGAAATCCAAAGTTCCAGTATCATCCCAAGTATCCCCCAAGGGCCGATTTAATCATAAACTGGGACTTTGAAATATCTTTAATCCTTGCATGTTAATCCTCCATACATCAAGTCATCGTTGGGAACAAACCGGTACCTTATCATTGTATTCCTGAAATTTTCATCAGTGTAGCCCCCAAGGGCCGGTTTATCTTTGTAAGGTAAACTAGGTCTTGAATCAATGCGTCAACTTTGAACGGATGTACATTAGCCCCTAAGTGTTAAGGATAATGCTTGCATTGTACTTGAGACTTGTGAAAAAATACGTTGATGATAGAGCAAATAGGCATTAGCCCCCAAGTATAAAGTGCATAACTCGTTATACGCTTGGTACTTCATAACCTGTTCTGATGACATACCTCACCATTGTAGGCTGAGTTGAGTAAGAAGGATGCTCAAACCGCAGACCTTCAGGAGAACATCAATACTCAGCAAGCAGAGGCTTCCAAGGCCAAGGAGGAGTTAACAAATGCCCTAGCAACCATGGAAAGCCTGAAAGAGACCTTCAAGAAAGAACTTGCAGACTAGGAAACAGAAAAGGCCGGTTTGATAAAAAGGCCGAGGATGCAGAGGCAGCCCTGAAACCGGTGGTTGAAGAATTGACCGGCTTAAAGCGGCAGATTAACGCCATGACTTCTATTGTGTTTGGTAAGTACCGTCTCATGCAGTTTGTCTAACTCATAATATCTTATCAATGATTGGTTTACTGATACTTAACCATGACAGGGACCCGCATTGCTCACCTGGGTTTCGACATGCGGATGAAACTTAAAGCGGCCTACACTTTAATAGAACAACTGTTCTCTGGCTCCCAGCGAGCCATTTGCACTGCAACTTATAACAAGCCTTCGCCATCGCTGATAAAAGAAACCATTGAAAAGCTGGCCATGCTACCTGTCCGGATCAACGAACTGAAGAAAGCAGTTGCAAGATCAGGAGCGCTGACCAGGCTAATCCGGGCCAAGGCGTGGATTCCGGATCTTGAACCGGCAGATATCATCAAAGGGTATGCTGGTGTAAAAGAAGATGGCTCAGACTTCAACAACGACGATCTTGGAAGGCTGACAAAGGAGATGCGACCGATAGCAAGCAAACTGGCAGAGGACACAGATCTATCGCATTTTCAGCCGGTTTATGATGCCGAGGGAAAAAGACAGCCCGCGTCGACCCATGATGTTGAAAGTCTTGTGCCACCAATCCGTAAGCATACTTACGCTCCTGACATTGACACCTCCAATCTTATCCATGAAGAGGCCGTTTTTCAAGCCTTAACCGGAATCGATTGGTCAACGGTTTTCCAGCGTCTGGGGAGGGATGAAGAGAATGTGACCGTGCAAGATGACCCCCAACCGTCAAGCCGTCCCAATGAGGAATCCTAAACCGGTGGCCAGTTTATCTGTTGCAGTCTGCCACTCCTTTGAAAACAATTATTCAATTGGGGCTTATTGAAAGCGCCTTTGTAATAGGATAGCATGAACACCTTCTCTGCCATGCCATCGAGCATGTTTGTTTTGCTTGATACCTGAAAACTTGTTCTCCCCTTGGGATCTATTTATGCATAGTCCATTATGATTTGTGTTCCTGCATATATGAACTTCGAAAGTGTCCTAGTGGTTTACCACTGGATGGGTCATGATGCCAAAAATATATACATAACTTGGGTGGACAACCAAGATTTGTAAAAATAGATGATACCTGTCATATACCTTGTTGGCTCACCAAATGTTTGTATAGTAAGGGTGAAAAACACCAATCCGGAGTGTTGATGACTCCTTACCCTCTTGCTAGTTCATATAAAAATCAAGCCGGGCTATGCTAGCCGCTGATTTGTTTGTATAATGCTGGTGACCTGTAGCCAAAATCAGATCGGAGCAATTAGCTGCCGGTTTAAAACTGATTATGTACTGACAACTGAGCATGGAAAGCCATGCCGGGTTGTAATAAACACCGGTTTATCAGAAAATACTTATAAATCCCTGATCAAAAGATGTTAAACAACAAATCCAAAAGAAATATGCAAGGCTTTTCATGGGCTGCTAGGCCCTAAATCGAGGCTTTTCATGGGCTGCCAGGCCACTGAGTTAAACCATTTTGCAAAGCCTTTTAAGATGGACCTCAATCTTTAACCAATCACTGTTTTAACTTTGACAAGTTCAGGGTCTATGAGATTGACTTGTCAAACGTTCAATGGGTCATGCCAGGCTTACCTGGACGGAGTGACTTACTTAAAGAGGCAGGATAACCCGGGGTTTTAGGTGTATACACCTGGCTTCCAAGCCTAGCTTGATAGCCTATTACAAGGGTGCAAGATCATTTGTTCTTTGAGAAGCAAGGAGCCCCCAGGTAATATTTGAGCTATGCTCAGTGGTTACCTATGTTTGAGTTGTGCTTGAAGCAACGGACTCTCTTTGGTTCCACATAATTTCCTTTTGGCTTTAAGCCTCTCAAGAGGTGCAGCTATGGTGTGAATACAACCAAGCCCCCTAGTGATATCCCTGTTTGGTTTTAAACCGATCAAGAGGTGTAGCTATGGTTCGAATACGACCAAGCCCCCTAGTGATATCCCTGTTTGGTTTTAAATCGATCAAGAGGTGTAGCTATGGTTCAGATATGACCAAGCCCCCTAGTGATTTCCTTCATATCTGTGTGGCTTATAGGTCGGGTTAATAGAACTCCACTTTTGTTAGTAAAAGCCTCCATGAAAACACACATGATGTAAAAAGAATAGAGACCCCGCTTTAGCTGAGGCTCCGGTTTATTATATAATATATACATTGTCATAAGTATGTACATAAGAAGAGCCTGTGGCTCAAGTGTAGTAAGGCCGAAGAAGAGCTATATTCCACGGCCGCTGGGTCTCCTCCTTCGATTTGCGTGAGTCTTTGTGCTCTCGAACATCGATAAGGTAGTATGACCCATTGTGCAGGTTTTTGCTGACCACAAAGGGTCCTTCCCAAGGTGGGGATAACTTGTGCATATCAGTTTGATCCTGAATGAGCCGGAGCACCAGATCGCCTTCTTGAAAGGTTCTAGTCTTAACCCGGCGTCTGTGATAGCGTCGGAGATCTTGTTGATAAATCGCCGACCGTGCTGCTGCTAGATCACGCTCCTCATCTAACAGATCCAGTGAGTCCTGACGTGCCTTCTCATTGTCAGCTTCAATGTAAGCCATCACACAGGGCGAGTCATGACGGATGTCACTAGGAAGAACCGCCTCTGCTCCGTAAACCATGAAGAAAGGTGTATAACCCGTCGATCTGTTTGGTGTGGTGTTGATACTCCATAATACAGAAGGTAACTCCTCCACCCAACAACCCGGCGTCCGCTTTAAAGGAACCATAAGCCGGGGCTTGATACCTCTCAAAATTTCTTGATTTGCCCTCTCAGCTTGCCCATTAGACTGGGGGTGAGCAACTGATGCTATATCAAGCCGGATGTGTTCACGTTGACAAAATTCCTCCATGTCACCCTTAGACAGATTAGTACCATTATCCGTGATAATGCTGTGTGTAAAGCCAAACCGGAAGATCACCTTTTTGATGAATTGAACCGCCGTGGTTGCATCACACTTACTGACTGGCTCTGCCTCTACCCATTTGGTGAACTTGTCAACCGCCACCAACAGGTGGGTCTTTTTGTCCTTGGATGTCTTAAAGGGCCCAACCATATCAAGCCCCCAAGTTGCAAACGGCCAAGTGATTGGAATCATTCTCAATTCCTGAGCTGGAACATGAGCGCAGCGTGCAAATTTCTGACAACCGTCACACCTTTTGACTAAATCCTCAGCATCAGCATGAGCCATCAACCAATAGAAGCCATGACAAAAAGCCTTAGCCACCAAGGATTTTGAACCGGCATGGTGACCACAATCTCCTTCGTGGATTTCTCTCAAAATCTCACAACCCTCTTGAGGAGACACACAACACTGAATTGCTCCTGTGACGCTGGAACGATGTAGCTCCCCGTTGATAATGGTCATTGACTTGGATCACCGGATTATCTGTCGGGCCTAAGTTTCATCCTCCGGTAACTCGCCCCAGTTCATGTAAGCCAGGTACGGGACTGTCCAATCCGGTATAACATGCAAAGCCGCCACCAACTGGGCCTCCGGGTCAGGGATAGCCAACTCCTCCTCCGTGGGTACTTTGACCGACGGATTATGAAGTACGTCGAGGAACAATTAGGTGGCACCGGTTTACGCTGAGAGCCTAAATGACTTAAAGCGTCCGCCGCTTCATTCTTTCGCCGGTCTATATGGTCCACTTGATAACCTTTGAAATGACCAACCACTATGTCCACCTCACGTCGATACGCAGCCATGAGCGGATCCTTAGAATCCCAAGTGCCAAATACCTGCTGAGCCACCAAGTCCGAATCACCAAAGCACTTAACCCGGCTTAAGTTCATTTCCTTAGCCATCCGCAGACCATGGAGTAAGGCCTCGTACAGCTACATTGTTAGTACAAGGGAACATTAAGCGGAGAACATAAAAAAACTTGTCATCTCATGGGGAAGTTAAGATGACTCCCGCCCCCGAGCCCTCCAATTGCCTGGACCCATCAAAGTGAATAGTTCAGTAAGTGTTGCCTGGCTTTTCCTCTGGCATCTACAACTCTGTCCAATCATTAATGAAATCCACAAGTGCTTGAGATTTGATGGTTGTGCGAGGTGTATACTTGAGCCCGTGGGGTCCAAGCTCAATAGCCCACTTAGCAATCCGGCCAGTTGCCTCTCTGTTTTGGATAATGTCTCCCAAGGGGGCTCAACTAACCACTGTAATAGGATGACCCTGAAAATAGTGCTTGAGCTTCCGGCTTGCCATAAAAACTCCATACACCAGCTTCTGCCAATGTGGATACCTCTGCTTTGACTCAATAAGCACTTCACTGATATAATAATCTGGCCGTTGAACCAGATACTCCTTTCCAGCCTCCTTGCGCTCCACAACGATAGCCACACTGACAACCCGAGCATTAGTAGCCACATATAGCAATAAAGGCTCTTTATCAACCGGAGCCGCAAGGACAGGCGGTTCAGCTAACTGTCTCTTCAAATCCTCAAACGCTTTATCAGCCGCGTTGCTCCAGACAAAATCATCTATTTTCTTTAACATCTGATATAAAGGGATAGCTTTATCCCCAAGACGACTGATAAACCGGCTCAAAGCCGCAATCCGGCCTGCTAAACGTTGAACGTCATTGATACACGCCAGTTTAGCCAGGGACGTAATAGCTGAATTTTTTTCTGGATTAGCTTCAATGCCCCTGTTAGACACCAGAAAACCTAAGAGCTTGCCTGCCGGAACACCAAAGGAACATTTGTCCGGATTAAGCATCATCTTATAAACCCGGAGGTTGTCAAAGGTCTCTCTCAAGTCCTCTATCAAGGTTTCCTCCTTTCAGGATTTTACCACAATATCATCCACATATGCATGAACATTACGCCCAATCTTCTTTTGAAGACAATTCTGAACACATCATTGATAAGTTGCCTAGGCACTCTTGAGCCCAAAAGGCATGGAGACATAGCAGAAGGCTCCAAAGGGAGTTATAAAGGCTGTCTTCTCCTAGTCCTTAACTGCCATTTTGATCTGATGGTAACCAGAGTAAGCATCAAGAAAACACAATCGATCACAACCCGCCGTAGCATCAATAATCTGATCAATACGAGGAAGGGCAAAGGGATCTGCTGGACATTTCTTGTTCAAATCGGTGTAATCCACACACATACGCCAAGTGCCATTTTTCTTAAGAACCAGCACCGGATTAGCCAGCCACTCTGGATGAAAAACCTCCACGATAAACCCTTCAGCCAAAAGCCGAGCTACCTCCTCACTAATAGCCTTACGCCTTTCTTCGTTGAAATGGCGGAGAAACTGTCTGACCGGTTTAAACTTAGGATCTATATTAAGTGTGTGCTCAGCGAGTTCCCTCGGTACACCTGGCATGTCAGAAGGCTTCCATGCAAAGATGTCACGGTTCTCACGGACGAACTCGATGAGCACGCTTTCCTATTTGGGATCCAGGTTAGTGCTGATGATGAACTGCTTGGACGAATCGCCAGGAACAAAATCAACCATCTTAGTGTCTGTAACCGATTTAAACTTCAACGCCGGATCATGCTCTGTAGTTGGTTTTTTCAAAGAGGTCATGTTTGCCGGATCAACCTTGTCTTTATAAAACTTCAGCTCCTTTGTGGCACAAACCGACTCAGCATAAGCCGCATCCCCTTCTTCACATTCCAAAGCAATCTTCCTGCTCCCATGTACTGTGATGGTCCCCTTATGACCCAGCATCTTAAGCTGTAAATAAACATAACACGGCCTCGCCATGAACTTGGCATAAGCCGGCCGCCCGAACAGGGCATGATACGGACTCTTGATTTTCACTACCTCAAAAGTCAACGTCTCTGACCTTGAATCATAATCATCTCCAAAAGCCACTTCTAGGGCTATCTTGCCAACTGGGTACGCCGATTTACCAGGCACCACTCCATGAAAGGCCGTATTCGATGGTTTAAGATTCTTATCTGTCAACCCCATGCGGCGGAAGGTATCATAGTAAAGGATATTGATACTACTTCCCCCATCCATAAGCACCTTGGTGAACTTATACCCCCAACTTGAGGTGCCACCACTAAGGCCAGATGACCCGAATTATTAACCCGGGGCGGGTGATCCTCTCGACTCCATAAAATTGGTTGTTTAGACCAGCGCAAATACTGAGGCATTGCCGGTTCAACAGAATTCACGGCCCTTTTGTGCAACTTCCGATCATGTTTACACAAGCTAGTGGTGAAGACATGATACTGCCCATTATTCAACTGCTTCGGATGGCTCTGATAACCCGACTGCTGCTGTTGCTGATTTCCTTGATGGTTATACCCTCCCTGATTACCTTGATTACCTTGATTACCATGCCCGGTTTGATTGCCCTAGAATCCTGAACCGGAGTTGTTACCTCCATAACCCGGGCCATGGAAACCACCTCCTGAACCGCCAGGCGGGCCATTATCATACTGAAATTGATTGGAATTTTTGAACTCCCGCATAATGTAACAATCCTTCCAAAGATGTGAAGCTGGCCTCTCCTTCGATCCATGTTTTGGGCAAGGCTGATTTAGCAGGCGTTCAAGGTTGGGACCTGACCCTCCACCCCGCTGGGGCTGTTTACCCGTACGACGCTGATCGTTATCCTGAGCATTGGTATTAGCCACAAAGTCCGAACTGTTGTCTGCCTTGCGCTTACCATTGTTCCCCTGTCCTGCCGGATTATGCTGCTGCCCCTTGGCCCCGCCGTTCTTTTTCCCTTTCCCCGGTTTGTCATCCTCAGACTCAGGGTCCTTAGTACTATTGGAATCTTCATACTTCACCAGGGCGACCATAAGGGTTGACATGTCATTGCAATGATGTTTGAGCCTTCCTAGCTTCAGCTTTAATGGCATAAACCGACAATTGCCTTCCAACATCAAAACTGATGTATCTGCGTTGATGCGGTCCGACGAATGCAGAATAGCTGAGACTCGCTTCACCCAATGGGTTGTAGACTCCCCATCTTCCTGAACACAAGCGGCCAGGTCTACAATTGACATAGGCTGCTTACAAGTGTCTTTAAAATTCTAGACAAACCGGTATTTCAACTCAGCCCATGACCTGATAGAGTTAGTCGGTAAGCTTTTTAACCAAGTACGAGCTGTCCCCTCCAACATCATGGTGAAGTACTTAGCACACACCGCTTCATCCACATCCAACATCTCCATTGCCATCTCATAACTCTCCACCCATAACTCAGGAGGCAAATCGGCAGTGTAATTGGGCACCATACGAGGGCCTTTAAAATCCTTGGGCAGTCGTACGTTACGCAAAGCGGGGGTGAGACACGGGACCCCTAAAGAACTGAAGACCACACCTGGCTCCACTGAAGCGGCAGGACGAACCGGAGTAGGCTGGCGGGCCTCGTGCTATGCCGCTAACTCGGCTTCCCGACATGCACGACCGTGATCCACCACATCCTGTGCATTAGCACCACCGGCCGGGTTATGCCCTCGCGGTGAGTTATGGCGACGCGCACTTCTTGACACGGCCGGTTCATCCTCAACGTGCCTGCTGTAGCTCCGACTCGGATGAGGGGTGGAATGAATCCTCTCGCGACTATGCGAATAATCTTGCTATTGGTTTAAGGCTGTCTGAAGGAGCTCTCTGGCCCGTCGCGTCTCGATCGCTACTAGCGACTCGCCGTCAATTGGGAGGGCTGCTAATCGTGAAGCGGCAGCCACAATGTTATCCAACGGGTTGGAATAATGCCCCGAGGGTGTCGGAACGTACTGCGGCACAATGTTATTCTAACGAGGCGGGTCCATCGCACGCGGCTGAACCGGTGCTTCTTTTACCGGTGCCTCCGTCCGGTTTATGACTGGTTGGTTACTGGTTCCTGCTCCTGGCGTGTTGAAGAGATTTCTTGCTTCGTAGTTCGGCAGGAGGTGCGACCGGTATCTCCTCCTCATGACATCATCGGAGGCATTCTGATCCAACCTAAGCCGGTAAGCCTGAGTCTCCAACTCGGCCTGCTTAGTAGCCATCCTGGCGTTCTCTGCCGCCAGGTCCGCTTTAGCCTGAGCTATCTGATCCTTCACCTTTGCAATTTCCACATTGTGCTGATCCCGGTTTGTCGCATCAACCTCTGCCGCCAACAATGTTGCTAAAGCGTCGAATAAATCGGACAAAATCTGAGCCGGAGGCGGCGCAGAGCCCCCTGGTCCTGCTGGCGTTGCCGTTGCTGAACCGGAGATTACTGCCGCGGCTGTAGAAGAGGTGTGGGCCGGCTGTGTTCCGGCCATGAAGATCGCGACCCGGTTTGGCAGATCGAGGGGGTCCAGAATACTGTCGCCATCGGAGCCTCCACTGATCCGGCCATCCTGTAGCTGATACAGCGACTCGGTCTCTCCAGTTGAAGTTTCATCATCAGAATAGACAATGGTTTCCGCATCAGATGCCGGTCCATCCTCATATCCCGCTCCATGGATGATACCTATGAAAACACGCCTTGCTGCGGGCTGAACCGGGGTGGGGTTTGCACGCTGAGCCGTCTCGATGATGTCGGTGCAGGTGTTTGGCTCAGGGCCCGTCTCGCCAATCTTGCCGATGAAGACATGAATCCCACCAAAGGGGACCCGGTACCTGTATTCGATTGAACCGGGCTTGGGGCCCCATCCCGCGTCGTCGATGTAGAGCTTGCCGCGACGACTCTTTGTCATCTGGCCCACAACGTATCCCTTGAGTCCTTCGAAGCTGCCCTTAAAGAACTCGAAACCATCGTGCTATAGCCCCACGGTGGGCACCTACTGTCGTGGTTTTGTCACGGCAGATGTCCTCATGAAAGGACTTAGTCGTGGAGCCATCGCTACGGGTTAGCTTAAAGGGGTTTAAACCGGACAAGGGACACAGGGATTTTATACTAGTTCGGCCCCTTCGATGAAGGTAAAAGCCTACGTCTAGTTGAGTTGATATTGCTAGGGTTTCGATGACCAGGGAGCGAATCCGCTTTGCCTGGCTCTCGAGTTGTTGTTTTTCTCGTCCCTAAACCACTGCCGGGTCGTCCCTTTATATACACAGGTTGACGCCCACCGGTTTACAGAGTCCCAAGGCCGGATCATAAACGTGTCCGGCTTGGTCTCTATCCTTCCTATCTTACAATGCAAGTTACATGAGAAAGCCGGTTTACATCTACAAGCCTTAACTCGCCTTTGGGCCTTGGACCTTTGTAAAGCGCCATCATCCTCACATCTTCATGGGCTTCTAATCTTCCTGGAGTTAATCCGGCTACTCCTGGCCGGTTTATGTCCAGTAGTAATATCCCCAACAGAACCAGTATCAAATACCCAGGCACTACTATGAGCATTAGTAAGGTACACATCAAAAGCATGTATATCAAATAAACCTTTCACTTTGCCATCCTTCTTCTCCGCCAAATACTTGGGGCAGTTCCGCTTCTAGTGACCAGTTCCTTTGCAGTAGAAGCACTCAGTCTCAGGCTTAGGTCCAGACTTGGGTTTCTTCACTTGAGCAGCAATCGGCTTGCTGTTCTTCTTGAAGTTCCCCTTCTTCCCTTTACCTTTTTCTTGAAACTAGTGGTCTTGTTGACCATCAACACTTGATGCTCCTTCTTGATTTCTACCTCCGCAGCCTTTAGCATTGCGACGAGCTCATGAATCGTCTTGTCCATCCCTTGCATATTATAGTTCATCATGAAGCTCTTGTAGCTTCGTGGCAGTGATTGAAGAACTCTGTCAATGACACTATCATCAGGAAGATTAACTCCGATTTGAGTCAAGTGGTTGTGGTACCCAGACATTCTGAGTATATGTTCACTGACCGAACTATTCTCCTCCATCTTGTAGCTGTAGAACTTATTGGAGACTTCATATCTCTCAATTCGGGCATTTGCTTGAAATATTTACTTCAACCCCTGGAACATCTCATATGCTCCATGATGTTCAAAACGTCGTTGAAGTCCCGGTTCTAAGCCGTAAAGCATGGCACACTGAACTATCGAGGAGTCATCAGCTTTGCTCTGCCAGGTGTTCACAACATCTGGCGTTGCTCCTGCAGCGGGTTTGTCACCTAGCGGTGCTTCTAGGACGTAATTCTTGTGTGCAGTAATGAGGATAATCCTCAAGTTACGGACCCAGTCCGTGTAGTTGCTACCATCATCTTTCAACTTAGCTTTCTCTGGGAACGCATTAAAATTCAACGGAACAACAACATGGGCCATCTATCTACAACAACATAGACATGCAAAATACTATCAGGTACTAAGTTCATGATAAATTAAAGTTCAATTAATCAAATTACTTAAGAACTCCCACTTAGATATACATCTCTCTAATCATCTAAGTGATCACGTGATCCATATCAACTAAACCATGTCCGATCATCACGTGAGATGGAGTAGTTTTCAATGGTGAACATCACTATGTTGGTCATATCTACTATATGATTCACGGTCGACCTTTCGGTCTTAGTGTTCCGAGGCCATATCTGCATATGCTAGGCTCGTCAAGTTTAACCCGAGTATTCTGCGTGTGCAAAACTGGTTTGCACCCGTTGTATGTGAACGTAGAGCTTATCACACTCGATCATCATGTGGTGTCTCCGCACGATGAACTGTAGCAACGGTGCATACTCAAGGAGCACACTTATACATGCAATCAATATAAGTGATATGATATGGCCATCATCATCTTGTGCCTTTGATCTCCATCTCCAAAGCACCGTCATGATCACCATTGTCACCGGCTTGACACCTTGATCTCCATCGAAGCATCATTGTCGTCTCGCCAACTATTGCTTCTACGACTATCGCTACCGCTTAGTGATAAAGTAAAGCAATTACATGGCGATTGCATTTCATACAATAAAGCGACAACCATACGGCTCCTGCCAGTTGCCGATAACTCTGTTACAAAACTTGATCATCTCATACAATAAAATTTAACATCATGTCTTGACCATATCACATCACAACATGCCCTGCAAAAACAAGTTAGACGTCCTCTACTTTGTTGTTGTAAGTTTTACGTGGCTGCTACGGGCTGCAAGAACCGTTCTTACCTACGCATCAAAAACCACAACACGGTATAGTGATTGCTTTTTGATCTTCAGAAAGAACCCTGTTCATTGAATCCGATCCAAACTAAAGTTGGAGAGACTGACACCCACCAGCCACCTGTGTGCGAAACACGTCGGTAGAACCAGTCTCGCGTAAGCGTATGCGTAATGTTGGTCTGGGCCGCTTCATCCAACAATACCACCGAATCAAGAATCAACTAGTGATGGCAAGCAATATGTATATACCCACGCCCACAACTCCTTTGTGTTCTACTCGTGCATATAACATATACGCATAAACCTGGCTCGCATGCCACTATTTGGGAACGCAGTAATTTCAAAAAAATTCCTACGCACACGCAAGATCATGGTGATGCATAGCAACGAGAGGGGAGGGTGTTGTCCACGTACCCTCGTAGACCGTAAGTGGAAGCGTTATGACAATGCGGTTGATGTAGTCGTACTTCTTCATGATTGAGCAATCCTAGTACCGAAAGTACGACACCTCCATGATCTGCACACGTTCGGCTCGGTGACGTCCCACAAACTCACGATCCAACAAAGTGTCGAGGGAGAGCTTCATCAGCACGACGACGTGATGATGGTGATGATGATGCTACCGAAACAGGGCTTCACCTAAGCACCGCTACGATATGACCGAGGTGGATTATGGTGGAGGGGGGCACCGCACACGGCTAAGAGATCAATGATCAACTTGTGTGTCTATGGGGTGCCCCCCTCCCCGTATATAAAGGAGTGGACGAGGGGGAGGGCCGACCCTCTACTATGGCGCGCCCTGGGAGTACTACTCCCACGGGGAGTAGGATTCCCCCTTTCCATGTAGTAGGAGTAGGAGAGTAGGAAAGGGAAGAGAGAAGAGAAGGAAGGAGGGGCGCCGCCCCTCGCCCTAGTCCAATTCGAAGTAGGCCTTGGGGGGCGCGCGACCTGCCCTAGGCAGCTGTAACGCCCCGAGACCGATGTGCCAGGTGTCTTCCAGTTATTCGCTGTGGTTGCCATGTTTTTTGCTTGCGCTTCTTGCATCTCATATCATGTCATCATGTGCATCGCATTTTCATACATGTCCGTCTCATGCATCCGAGCATTTTCCCCATTGTCCGTTTCTCAATCCGGCGCTCCTATGTCATCCGGTGTCCCTTTCTACCTCTTTTCGTGTTCATGTGTTAAACGTTCTCGGATTGGACCGAGACTTGCCAAGCGGCCTTGATATACTACCGGTAGACCACCTGTCAAGTTTCGTGCCATTTGGACTTCGTTTGATACTCCAATGGTTAACCGAGGAACCGAAAAGGCCTCATGTGTGTTTCAGCCCAACACCCCTCCAAAGTGGCCCAAAACCCACCTAAACCTCCTCCATCATCTCGGTCGTTCGATCACGATCGCGTGGCCAAAAACCGCACCTCATTTGGACTCTCCTAGCTCCCTCTACCTATATATATGTGGCTCTCCCCAAAAATTCGCGGATGAACCCTAGCATCTTCCTCCTCCGCGCGCCGGACATGTCCACTCCGCCGCCGGACACGTCCTTCCCCGCTGCCGCGCCAAGCTCCGCATCGATCGCCGCCACCGCATCGCACCTCGCCGGCCGGAGCAAGCTCCGCCGCGGCGAGCCTCGCCGCCACCGCGCCGCCCCACCACGGCCACCTCGCCACCGGCGCCGGCGACCGCCGGACGACCTCTCCTCCCTCCTCCTCGATTCCGGCCGCCGTCTCCTCCAAGCCCGGTGACTCTCTGGCGAGCTCAAGTTCATCCTCGGTGCGCGTGCCCGATCTGGATCTGGATCTGAGGGTTGACTTTTTGCCCAAACCCTTATATTTTTGCACATGTTCATCGCATCATAACTCTGCATCCGTAGCTCCGTTTTGGGCGTGTAGCATATCAAATTGTTCGTCTCGATGAGTAATTCATTTCATCTCATTGCATCATGTTCATTTGAGCTCATCTTGATGCCCTAAATGCTGTTGGAAGAGTGCTAGTTTCTATTAGTTTTAGTTTCTTATCAGCAATTGCTCATTTGTCATTTTTGCCATGATTGATGTGTGCCTCCTATGAACTTGAGCCCTACATGTCTTTTGAAGTATGCCATGCCATCTTTACAGGGGTGTATGCCATGTATTTTTGTGATCTCTGTGGTGACTAGAAAAAGCATGCTAAGTAGCTCTCGTAATGTTGCTGATTCCAGGGACTTAGAAATCTTCTAAGTCATTTTCCTGATTATATTTTTATGCCATGTATTCTTACTGCTACAGAGTGATCCATGCCTCTTTTGAGCATGATCAGTAAGGATATTTTGTAGATATTGTTATGCTCTATCCATCCATGTCTCTGTTTGCAATTATGGAGCACCTTAGCTTGAGTCAATTGAGCTCTACTTCTGCTATAAAATGTTCCTGGTAGAATGTTTACATGTTAAGCATTTTTGCCGAGCTTGTTGTAGTTGATCCGTGCATGCTATGAGAGTGTTCTTGCCATGTTTAGCTTCTATGCCATGTCTACTTGCTGGGTGTACGCTTAGGTTTTCATGCAATGCCTTGTGGTGAGTGCATCGAGCTCGTAAACGTGCCTACTTAATATCTGTTTTGCCATGTTCCAGTTTTCTGCTAAGTATGAATCTGGTAATGATAATTGCTATGTTCACGTGGTTGCCATTGTATTTTCTGATACCTTTTGGCTTATGGTCAGTAAGGGTCTTTTGTTGTATGCTTTGAGTAGCTTCATGCCATGCCTTGCTATGCCATGATATGTTCCTGTAGCATGTTGTTATCTTGCTCTAAACATTGCTTCCTGATGTTAAATTCCTGACATGTTATTTCACTAAGTCTGTAACCTGTTATCTTTTGCACTTTTGCCATGCTTGTTTGAACCTGCTATTGAGTGAATTAGCCGTAGCTCATTGTTCATCTTTTGTCAAGCATGTTGATTGGATCCCTGCCATGTATATTGTTGTTATGTTAGAGTGCAGTAGCTTGTTGTTCTTGATGCATTTAGGTGGCCTCGTGCTGTTAGTCGCAGATCGGTGCCATATTTGTTTTGCTTGCCATTTGCAAACTGTGCATCCGATTCCGGTGATCTTTATATCGATTTTGACCGAAATCAACTCATCTTTCCAACGACACTCTTGGTTTTCCAAGTTGAGGCCTAGTTCAATCTTTTCTTTCCAAAGCATGCATATGCATCGCATATCACATCCCGCATATCATGCCATGTTTTGCATCATGTTGCTTGCGCATTGCACCGTGGTTGATTGTGTCTCCCTTTTGCTTGTGTTCTTGCTTTGGGTAGAGTCGGGAGACGAGTTCGTGTTCGAGGACCCGTTGAGTACGTTTACGAGGATCAAGCTTTCGTCTTCTCGGAGAACTTTGCAGGCAAGATGACCATACCCTCGAAATCACTTCTATCTTTGCTTGCTAGTTGCTCGCTCTTTTGCTATGCATATGCTGCGATACCTACCACTTGCTTACCATGCCTCCCTTATTGCCATGTCAAACCTCTAACCCACCTTGTCCTAGCAAACCGTTGTTTGGCTATGTTACCGCTTTGCTCAGCCCCTCTTATAGCGTTGCTAGTTACAGGTGAAGATTGGAGTTTGTTCCTTGTTGGAACATGGATACTTGCATGGATACTTGTTGGGATATCACAATATATCTTATTTACTTAATGCATCTATATACTTGGTAAAGGGTGGAAGGCTCGGCCTTATGGATGGTATTTTGTTCCACTCTTGCCGCCCTAGTTTCCGTCATACCGGTGTTATGTTCCTTGATTTTGCATTCCTTACACGGTTGGGTTATAATGGGAACCCCTTGACAGTTCGCCTTGAATAAAACTCCTCCAGCAAGGCCCAACATTGGTTTTACCATTTGCCACCTAAGCCTTTTTCCCTTGGGTTCTGCAGACTCAAGGGTCATCTTTATTTAAACCCCCTAGCCTGTGCTCGTCTGAGTGTTGGTCCAACCTGTCAGCCGCCGGTGGCCACCAGGGGCAACTCTGGGTTGGCCTACCAGAAGTTTGGACAATCCGGTGTGCCCTGAGAACGAGATATGTGCAGCTCCTATCGGGATTTGTCGGCACATCTGGGTGGCTTTGCTGGTCTTGTCTTACCATTGTTGAAATGTCTTGTAACCGGGATTCCGAGCCTGACCGGGTCTTCCTGGGAGAAGGAATATCCTTCGTTAACCGTGAGAGCTTGTGATGGGCTAAGTTGGGACACCCCTGCAGGGATTTGAACTTTCGAAAGCCGTGCCCGTGGTTATGGGCAGATGGGAATTTGTTAATGCCCGGTTGTAGAAAACCTGAAACTTAACTTAACTAAAATACATCAACCGCGTGTGTAGCCGTGATGGTCTCTTCTCGGCGGAGTCCGGGAAGTGAACACGGTGTTGGAGTTATGGTTGAACATAGGTTGTTCTAGGATCACTTCTTGATCATAGTTTATCGACCGTGCTTTTGCCTTCTCTTCTCGCTCTCATTTGCGTATGTTAGCCACCATATATGCTAGTGCTTGCTGCAGCTCCACCTCATACCTTTTCCCTACCTATAAGCTTAAATAGTCTTGATCGCGAGGGTGTGAGATTGCTGAGTCCCCGTGACTCACAGATTACTTCCAAAACCAGTTTGCAGGTGCCGATGTTACCATGCAGGTGACACAACCGAGCTCAAGGAGGAGCTAGTTGAAGATCTTGTTCATTGTGTTGTTTCGTTTTAGTTGATCAGTAGTGGAGCCCAGTCGGGATGATCGGGGATCTGTAGCATTAGGGGTGGTCTTCTTTTGTTTTGGTTCCGTAGTTGGACCTTGATTGTATCTGGATGATGTAATGCTATATTCATGTATTGTGTGAAGTGGCGATTGTAAGCCAATCCTGTATCTCTTTCTTATTCAGTACATGGTATGTGTAAAGATTACCCCTCTTGCGACATTTCCTTCAATGCGGTTATGACTCTAAGTCGTGCTCTGACACGTGGGAGATATAGCCGCATCGAGGGTGTAACAAGTTGGTAATCAGAGCCTTCCCCGACTTAGGAGCCCCCTGTTTGATCGAATCGCTGGCGTTGTTGAGTCTAGAAAAATGTTTTAAGTCATTTAGGATTATATATATATATATATATCGGAGAGTAGGATTCTTTTTACTCCTCACTCCCTTCATCGCTCTGGTGAGGCATCCTGACATAGAGTTTTGACTCTTCTCTTCTCAAATTTCACTAAAAATATTTTTAGGATCACGCGGGTATCCTGGAATCGTTTCGATGGTTTTGTGACGAGAACATTGTTCTTGGTGCCTCCTGACATTTAGGGGTTGTGGCAGTGTCCCGGTGAGTTGAGCTCCGAGGTGTTGTCGTCACAATTTTATCGTTGCAATTCTAGAATACCTGAGTTTCGCCGACATCAAAAATCTCTTTTATGCAGTTGTTGGTGAGATAACCTCGACGCCACCCAGTACTGGGGCGGGAGTTCGGGAGTATCGCCATAACTCGTATAACGGATGCTTTTCGAAGGTTGAGGTAAATGATTTCTGAAGGTTTCTTGGTTATGTGTTGAAGGATGGATACAGCTGGATGTAGGATTTGCTAGCTTTGGGTGAGATATTATGCTTCCCCTGTATCCCCAACACCTGATTGCATAACCGGGAAAATTTCGGGAGTTTCATAGGTGGGAATTCAAGTAGCTCTTAGGATATCTTTCCGACAGATGTATGATATGAAATTGTGGTTCGACGTCTAGTGGTCCGCCTATCCACGGTTGGTTTTACAGTAGTCTCGTTGTGTCTTAAAGAGTCCTTGGCTATGCTGACTCGGGGACGCTTCGTATGTCTTGTGCACTTCCTTGTACATGATGGTGCTGTACGACCGAGCCCGTGTAGGCCCCACCATGAAAACTTCGGACGAAATCTCTATCATATGTTTGTTCCGGCTTATTCTGCAAGCCAATCCTTTGTTTTGTTTTCAGTTGTGGTATTCGAGTTGCTTCGAAGTCAAATGTTGATTCCATACCTTCTCCAAGCGGTGTTTTCATATCTCTATGTGAATACCAGTCCCTCTTGATCTTCGAGTTTGTCATTTCAGTTTTTTCTCAACCGACGTGTTTTCCTCTTCAAATGGATCCAATCTTGTCAACATTCGCAAGGTCAATCATCAGTTCTCCTCAATGGTGTTTGCTTCATCCGTTCCAAGTTGCCTTTGTTTTCCCACCCTCCCTCCCTTGTTTTTCTTCGAGGTCTCAGATTTCTTATTCGAGTATCCATCTTATTGATGTGAAGTCTCTCCATTCTTTCCGTCAATATTCTTATCCGGTGATTATCAGGAAGATACTAGCGGAGTTTCAAGTTATCATTCTCTGTTCTCTTATCTTCTCCGGTGGATTCAAGGCAATATTAAGGTGTGACCATATCCTTTTTATCATTTCAAATACCTTCTCATGCCGGTGCACCTCATAATCATTCACCTCTCGCTATTCTTTTGTTCCGGAGTGCTGTAGATATCTCAGAAGATTCGTGTTTCCACTCTGCTTTCGTTCAAGTTCTTTTGAGGTTGTTATCGCATTCAAGCCATTTAATTCAACGTGCAATCTCTCTTTTAAATCGTTCAACGGTGTTTCTCTTGAGTGGGCCCTAACCCACAGGTCTTTTCCCAGGATATTACCCAACTCTTTTGATTTCCCGGAGTTACTCTCATATTCTTCTCCAAGTTTGACGTAAGAATGAATTATCATCAGTCATATGTATTTCTCCAAGATATTTCAAATTCTTTTCATTATTGATTCAGCCTTTATATTCTTCTTTATTCCGGAGTGTCTCAACAATTCATGGTGGTGTTTCTCGTCGTCATTCTCTGCATTTGAAGACCGAAGAAGAGTTTCTCTCAAATCTTGTTCCATTCTCGTGAAGATTCGTGGTTCTAGTTTGTTTCCATCCTCTCATAATTGTTTTCGATTGTGAGAATTCTTTTCACCCACCCGGAGCAATTCAGGAGTCTTTTCAGTTTGATCATCCGGAGCCCATCATCTCAGATTTATTCATTCTCAGCTTTTCAGCTATCATTCTCTAAATCTTACCGGTGCTTCATTCAAGTATTCTTTAATCAGATCATGATCTCTTCGTTTCACTTGTACCTATGCTCTCTCATGTATCTTCGTTCATTTGATAATTCTTACCGGTGATTCATCCCTTTACTTCATTCATTTCTAATAATTACGGTGGTACGTTCAAGATTTTCTCTTCCTTCTTTATCTTATCAATTCATTCGTTGTATCAGTTCTACCGGTAGATCATTGAAGACCTTCTCAAGTTTGCGCCATATCTATCTTAATCCTTTCTACGAGAATAAGTAGTATGCCAAATCCATTGTTTGTCATCAATTTAATTGGTGAAGGATGCACATAACATAATTATTATTCTTGTTTCATCCAGGCATTCTAAATTCTTCTTTTCGGAGTGGTTCATCATATCACATTCTCGGTTTGAGATGCTTTATCTTTTCATTTCGGCGGAGTTCCAAGCTCTCATCATCATGAAGATCCATCTTATCATTGCAAGGCTTCAACCTTATTCTTTTTCATCCTTCATTTCATTTGATCATTCATTGTTACCAGAGTTCTTCATGGAGGCTCTACATGATGGTTCATCAAGGATTTATTTCCTTTCCGAAGTATCCATTGAGATTCTTTTCAGAGGAGCTCAAGTATTCTTCTTCTCGCAATCCAGAGTGCAATTATTTCTACCGTATCATTGGAGGTGGTGTTATGTCATTCTTGATAATTGGAGTTCATGTTTCATGATACACATGTTGTTAAGAATGAGGTATTTTAAATCCATCAAACTCTTCGTTGGAGTTATCTTGGGTTATATTTCCCCTAAACCTTTCCCTAAGGATTGTTGCTATTTATGGTTCTTATAAATGACCCAAGTTCTTCATTTATCCTCCCGGTGAAATAGTTTCTCGTCTTGTTCATATCAATCCAATCTATTGTTTCCATTAGTGGCAGAATTTCACCTCATAATTTCAAGATGTTTTCTATAAACCCACTGCAAGCTTACTCTTTTCGTTGTTGGATTTCCAACAATTCCGTTCGACCCTTCTCTTCACGATGCTTTTCAAGCTCATTCAAGGTAGAAGATTTTGTTTTCTCCTCCGTTCTTTCCATTCCATTCTAACATTTCTTCCGGAGGCATTGGGATGTTACTCTCTTCGACCCATCATCTTGTTTTGTCAAGATCATGTTCTTTCATTTGCTCATCCATTTAATCAGAGTGTTGTGCCCTTTTTGCTCAAGTTCTTTTCTACTTATCTAGTCTTGCATCTCTTTTCAACCGGAGTGCTTTCAACTTTGTTCATCTTCGTTGTTTTCTTTCTTTCAAGTTGTTCAACCTCTCAAGGTTCTTTGGTTTCACTCGTTTGTCAAAGAAGCAACTTAGTTTTACCTCTCGTCTTCCTCTTCCATTTTCCCTCCGGTGCCATTCTAGATCTCGGGACGAGATGCTCTCGTAGTGGTGGAGTGTTGTAATGCCCCGAGACCGATGTGCCAGGTGTCTTCCAGTTATTCGCTGTGGTTGCCATATTTTTTGCTTGCGTGTCTTGCATCTCATATCATGTAATCATGTGCATCGCATTTGCATACATGTTCGTCTCATGCATCCGAGCATTTTCCCCGTTGTCCGTTTCTCAATCCGACGCTCCTATGTCATCCGGTGTCCCTTTCTACCTCTTTTCGTGTGCGTCTGTTAAATGTTCTCGGATTGGACCGAGACTTGCCAAGCGGCCTTGGTATACTACCGGTAGACCGCCTGTCAAGTTTCGTGCCATTTGGACTTCGTTTGATACTCCAACGGTTAACCAAGGAACCGAAAAGGCCTCGTGTGTGTTGCAGCCCAACACCCCTCCAAAGTGGCCCAAAACCCACCTAAACCTCCTCCATCATCTCGGTCGTTCAATCATGATCGCGTGGCCAAAAACCGCACCTCATTTGGACTCTCCTAGCTCCCTCTACCTATATATATGTGGCTCTCCCCAAAAATTCGCGGATGAACCCTAGCATCTTCCTCCTCCGCGCGCCGGACATGTCCACTCCGCCGCCGGACATGTCCTTCCCCGCCGCCGCGCCAAGCTCCGCCTCGACCGCCGCCGCCGCATCACTCCTCGCCGGCCGGAGCAAGCTCCGCCCGGCGAGCCTCGCCGCCACCGCGCCGCCCCACCGCGGCCACCTTGCCACCGGCGCCGACGACCGCCCGACGACATCTCCTCCCTCCTCCTTGATTCCGGCCGCCGTCTCCTCCAAGCCCGGCGACTCTCCGGCGAGATCAAGTTCATCCTCGGTGTGCGTGCCCAATCTGGATCTGGATCTGAGGGTTGACTTTTTGCCCAAACCCTAATATTTTTGCACATGTTCATCGCATCATAACTCTGCATCCGTAACTCCGTTTTGGGCGTGTAGCATATCAAATTGTTCGTCTCGATGAGTAATTCATTTCATCTCATCGCATCATGTTCATTTGAGCTCATCTTGATGCCCTAAATGCTGTTGGAAGAGTGCTAGTTTCTGTTAGTTTCAGTTTCTTATCAGCAATTGCTCATTTGTCATTTTTGCCATGATTGATGTGTGCCTCCTATGAACTTGAGCCCTACATGTCTTTTGAAGTATGCCATGCCATCTTTACAGGGGTGTATGCCATGTATTTTTGTGATCTCTGTGGTGACTAGCACAAGCATGCAAAGTAGCTCTCGTAATGTTACTGATTCCAGGGACTTAGAAATCTTCTAAGTCATTTTCGTGATTATATTTTTATGCCATGTATTCTTGCTGCTACAGAGTGATCCATGCCTCTTTTGAGCATGATCAGTAAGGATGTTTTGTAGATATTGTTGTGCTCTATCCATCCATGTCTCTGTTTGCAATTATGGGGCACCTTAGCTTGAGTCAATTGAGCTCTACTTTTGCTATAAAATGTTCCTGGCAGAATGTTTACATGTTAAGCATTTTTGCCGAGCTTGTTGTAGTTGATCCATGCATGCTATGAGAGTGTTCTTGCCATGTTTAGCTTCTATGCCATGTCTACTTGCTGGGTGTATGCTTAGGTTGTCATGCAATGCCTTGTGGTGAGTGCAGCGAGCTCGTAAACATGCCTACTTAATATCTGTTTTGCCATGTTCCAGTTTTCTGCCAAGTCTGAATCTGGTAACGATAATTGCAATGTTCACATGGTTGCCATTGTATTTTATGATCCCTTTGGCTTATGGTCAGTAAGGGTCTTTTGTTGTATGCTTTGAGTAGCTTCATGCCATGCCTTGCCATGCCATGATATGTTCATGTAGCATGTTGTTATCTTGCTCTAAACATTGCTTCCTGATGTTAAATTCCTGACATGTTATTTCACTAGGTCTGTAACCTGTTATCTTTTGCACTTTTGCCATGCTTGTTTGAACCTGCTATTGAGTGAATTAGCCATAGCTCAGTGTTCATATTTTGTCAAGCATGTTGATTGGATCCCTGTCATGTATATTGTTGTTATGTTAGAGTGCAGTAGCTTGTTGTTCTTGATGCATTTAGGTGGCCTCGTGCTGTTAGTCGCAGATCGGTGCCATATTTGTTTTGCTTGCCATTTGCAAACCGTGCATCCGATTCCGGTGATCTTTATATCGATTTCAACCGAAATCAACTCATCTTTCCAACGACACTCTTGGTTTTCCAAGTTGAGGCCTAGTTCAATCTTTTCTTTCCAAAGCATGCATATGCATCGCATATCACATCCCGCATATCATGCCATGTTTTGCATCATGTTGCTTGCGCACTGCACCGTGGTTGATTGTGTCTCACTTTTGCTTGTGTTCTTGCTTTGGGTAGAGCCGGGAGACGAGTTCGTGTTCGAGGACCCATTGAGTACGTTTACGAGGATCAAGCTTTCGTCTTCTCGGAGAACTTTGCAGGCAAGATGACCATACCCTCGAAATCACTTCTATCTTTGCTTGCTAGTTGCTCGCTCTTTTGCTATGCCTATGCTGTGATACCTACCACTTGCTTACCATGCCTCCCTTATTGCCATGTCAAACCTCTAACCCACCTTGTCCTAGCAAACCGTTGTTTGGCTATGTTACCACTTTGCTCAGCCCCTCTTATAGTGTTGCTAGTTGCAGGTGAAGATTGGAGTTTGTTCCTTGTTGGAACATGGATACTTGTTGGGATATCACAATATATCTTATTTACTTAATGCATCTATATACTTGGTAAAGGGTGGAAGGCTCGGCCTTATGCATGGTGTTTTGTTCCACTCTTGCCGCCCTAGTTTTCGTCATACCGGTGTTATGTTCCTTGATTTTGCGTTCCTTACACGGTTGGGTTATAATGGGAACCCCTTGTCAGTTCACCTTGAATAAAACTCCTCTAGCAAGGCCCAACATTGGTTTTACCATTTGCCACCTAAGCCTTTTTCCCTTGGGTTCTGCAGACTCAAGGGTCATCTTTATTTAAACCCCCGGGCCTGTGCTCCTCTAAGTGTTGGTCCAACCTGTCAGCCGCCGGTGGCCACCAGGGGCAAATCTGGGTTGGCCTACCAGAAGTTTGGACAATCTAGTGTGCCTTGAGAACGAGATATGTGTAGCTCCTATCGGGATTTGTCGGCACATCCAGGTGGCTTTGCTGGTCTTGTTTTACCATTGTCGAAATGTCTTGTGACCGGGATTCCGAGCCTGATCGGGTCTTCCTGGGAGAAGGAATGTCCTTCGTTAACCGTGAGAGCTTGTGATGGGCTAAGTTGGGACACCCTTGCAGGGATTTGAACTTTTGAAAGTCGTGCCCGCGGTTATGGGCAGATGGGAATTTGTTAATGCCCGGTTGTAGAAAACCTGAAACTTAACTTAACTAAAATACATCAACCGCGTGTGTAGCCGTGATGGTCTCTTCTCGGCGGAGTCCGGGAAGTGAACACGGTGTTGCAGTTATGCTTGAATGTAGGTTGTTCTAGGATCACTTCTTGATCATAGTTTATCGACCGTGCTTTTGCCTTCTCTTCTCGCTCTCATTTGCGTATGTTAGCCACCATATATGCTAGTGCTTGCTGCAGCTCCACCTCATACCTTTTCCCTACCTATAAGCTTAAATAGTATTGATCACGAGGGTGTGAGATTGCCGAGTCCCCGTGACTCACAGATTACTTCCAAAACCATTTTGCAGGTGCCGATGTTACCGTGCAGGTGGTACAACCGAGCTCAAGGAGGAGCTAGTTGAAGATCTTGTTCATTGTGTTGTTTTGTTTCAGTTGATCAGTAGTGGAGCCCAGTCGGGACGATCGGGGATCTGTAGCATTAGGGGTGGTATTCTTTTGTTTTGGTTCCATAGTCTGACCTTTATTGTATCTGGATGATGTAATGCTATATTCATGTATTGTGTGAAGTGGCGATTGTAAGCCAATCCTGTATCTCTTTCTTATTTAGTACATGGGATGTGTAAAGATTACCTCTCTTGCGACATTGCCTTCAATGCGGTTATCCCTCTAAGTCGTGCTCCGACACGTGGGAGATATAGCCGCATTGAGGGTGTAACAGCAGCCCCTCCCTCTCTCCCCTAAAGCCCATTAGGGCCCATATACTCCCCGGGGTGTTCCGGTAACCCCCCGGTACTCTAGTTAATGTCCGAACTCACTCGGAACCATTCCGTTGTCCAAACATAGTCATCCAATATATCGATCTTTATCTATCAACCATTTCGAGACTCCTCGTCATGCCCGTGATCACATCCGGGGCTCCAAACAACCTTTGGTTCATCAAAACACATAAACTCATAATACCGATCGTCAGTGAATGTTAAGCGTGCGGACCTTACGGGTTCGAGAACTATGTAGACATGACCGAGACATGTCTCCGGCCAATAACCAATAGCGGAACCTGGATGTTCAAATTGGCTCCCACATATTCTACGAAGATCTTTATGAGTCAAATTGCATAACGATATACGTTGTTCCCTTGTTATCGGTATGTTACTTGCCCGAGATTCGATTGTCGGTACCTTAATACCTAGTTCAATCTCGTTACCGGCAAGTCTCTTTACTCGTTCCGTAATGCTACATCCCGTAACTAACTCATTAGCTACATTACTTGCAAGGCTTATATTGATGTGCATTACCGAGAGGGCCCAGAGATACCTCTCCGACAATCGGAGTGACAAATCCTAATCTCGATCTATGCCAACTCAACAAACACCATCGGATACACCTGTAGAACACCTTTATAATCACCCAGTTACATTGTGATGTTTGGTTGCACACAAAGTGTTCCTCGGTATTCGGGATTTGCATGATCTCATAGTCATAGGAACATGTATAAGTTATGGAGAAAGCAATAGCAACAAACTAAACGATCATCGTGCTAAGCTAACGGATGGGTCAAGTCAATCACATCATTCTCTAATGATGTGACCCCGTTAATCAAATAACAATTCTAGCATGAATAATAAACATTTATCATGATATAAGGAAATATAAATAACAACTTTATTACTGCCTCTAGGGCATATTTCCTTCAACCCAATTCGGATTGGGCTTGGGGGGGGGGGGCGCCTCCACCTGGCCGCCGCCTCCTCTCTTCCACTAGGGCCGATGAAGGCCCATTACCCCCCGGGGGGTTCCGGTACCCCCCGGTACTCCGGAACATGCCCGAACCTATCCGAAACCATTCCAGTGTCCAAACATAACTGTCGGTGTCAAAACCGGCGGATCTCGGGTAGGGGGTCCCGAACTGTGCGTCTAAGGCGGATGGTAACAGGAGGCAAGGGACACGATATTTACCCAGGTTCGGGCCCTCTTGATGGAGGTAATACCCTATGTCCTGCTTGATTGTTCTTGATAATATGAGTAGTACACGAGTTGATCTACCACGAGATTAGAGAGGCTAAACCTTAGAAGCTAGCCTATGGTATGATTGTATGTTGTCCTACGGACTAAAACCCTCCAGTTTATATAGACACCGGAGGGGGCTAGGGTTACATGTAAGTGCATCTAGTGCCCCTTAGTGATTTTGGTGTATTGAAGACTTATAGGTTAAGGGACTAATGCGTTTGTGAGTGTACACATGTCTATAAGTCTATGAGGAGTTTGATATTTATAGAGAAAGTCGGCCCCTAAAAATGAAGTTCTTCGACTAAAGACTTTGGATCTCTGAAGACTTTTTGAAGACTTTGAAAGTGAAGAAATTGGTGTGACCGTGAAGAGTTGGTATTCATTCAAGGAACATGAAGCGTGAAGACTTTTGTTTTCGTAGTTTCATTTTCTCTTTCTTGAGTCATAGGAAACACCGTACTGTTAAAGGGGGTCGAGGAAATACTAAGGAAAATTTTCCATGTGATGCTCAACTCAAAATCCTACACCTACCAATCCCTTCGAGTGAAGCCATTGGAAATCTCATACAGTTCAGTCAATTTCTTCAGTGACAGAGACGAAGTTCTTCTGGTCACTGAGGAATTTGTTCTGACTGAGGAGTTAGGAATTCGCTAGTGCGGATTGCCTACACAATGAGGAACATGATAGCCCTGAGGATTTTGCTACTCAAAATTCCGACCGTTGCTGTGCTATGCGCCAGCTGTCCCAAAATATCTATCCACCTAACGGTCATATCATTGAAGGGCATTTATGTATTATCATGTCGGGCTGCTCCCTAGGCTATAAATAGCCGCCCCCTACAACCACTAGCTGGTTGGCTGCTCCGAGAGAAACTGACACTTGTCATTTGAGAGCAACCCATCCTCCGAGAACTTTGAGCGAAAATCATCAAGTGAGGAAAAACCCAAACCCAAACACCTACAAACCCCAAGTGATTGAGCATCACTGAAGAGATTGATCCTGCGTGGATTCGACGCTTGTTACCTTTGAAGACTGTGCTTCTTCCAGACGGTTAGGCGTCATGGTCTAGAGCATCCAAGAGGAATTGTGGATCGCCGAGTGACCAAGTTTGTGAAGGTTCGGAAGTCACCTGAAGACTTACCACGAGTGATTGGACGAGGTCTGTGTGACCTTAGTTCAAGGAGAATACGGTGAGGACTGGGTGTCCTGAGCTGCGTGCTCAGGACTGGGTGTCCGGGACTGTGTGTCCTCGAGTTTAAATACTCAGCCGCTCCAACTAGACGTACAACTGAGACAACAGTTGGAATTGGTCTACCAAATCATTGCCTTCACCAAGCTTACTAGTTCTATTTCCTCAACTCTTTCATTTCCTTATAACTGTGTTGTGTGCTTGTTCATATCTGTGTTTGAAGACTTTGACGGAAGACTTTCTCAACTTCCTCAGTTCAATTTCTTCAGTCTGTTTGTCTTCATCCTGTGTTATCCTGTGATTACGCTTTCAGTACTCTGTGCCTGTCTTCATTTCATCATGATGACCATGCTTGTATTCTGTTATGTTTACTTTTGAGTACTTATTCCGCTGCTAGTAGTTCTTCGCTAAGGAATTTCCTCACCGGAAAATTCCTTAGTGAAGAATTTCATAAAAATCACCTATTCACCCCCCTCTAGTCGATATAACGCACTTTCAATTGGTATCAGAGCAAGGTACTCCCTTGTTCTGTGTGATTTTGGTTTAACCGCATCGAGTTTTAGTTATGTCGACCGCAGGTATGAACAAAGTGACATGCCCCATCTTTAACGGTCACGAGTATCCCAAGTGGAAGGCCATGATGAAGAAGCGCCTCATGGCGATGAACAGCGACCTGTGGACCGTCACTGAAATTGGTCTGACCGATCTGTGCAAGATGGCGGAAGCTGATGACATTCGCAAGTACACTCTTCTCAACCTCACGGAGAAGGATGTCATCTGCTCCTGTGTGTCTCAAAATCAGTTCAGGAATGTCATGCATCTCGATCATGCGAAGCTCATCTGGGACCGTCTCTCTGAGGTCTATGAAGGTCATCGAACCTGTCATGATCCCTAGTTTGAGGACTTCAAGGAATCTCTCAAAGCGATGACATTCGAACCAGAATCATCATCTTCTGCATCATGCCTTATGGCAAAAGATGCTGAGGTAACTGAATGCTACCTATTCGAGTCTAGTGATGATGAATCTGGTGATGAATTTGGACCCAGCTATGTCAAACTTGCTTCCCTTGCCACTAAACAACAAAGAGCTTTGGAAAAAGTTCACTACATGCTAAATAAGAGCGATGATATGTTGGGTGAAGAAATGGATCAGTCAAAAGCTTTGGCTGAAAGTCTTCAGAGACTTCATACTAAGTATGACACCCTTCAAGATCAACATAACACTCTTTTATCTGATCATGAGAAGCTTTCTTATAAATTTCTTCAAAGAAAGCAAGATCTTGAAAAGCTAAGAGTGAGTTATGAAGATCTTCAGAAGGAGCGCGATTCATTACTTGCTCAACAAATCAGCGCTTCTTAGGAAGAATTTGTTCCTCCATGCTTGAAGTGCATTGAACGTGAATATGCTAATTCTTCACCTGAATGTTCAAATGCTGCTAATGTTTCAAATTCTTCACATGCCTCTGCTATCACTAATTCCTCATCTGAGGACATCGCTAGTATCACTGACGATGCAGGGCTGAAGGAATTGTACATGACATGCATGTACAAAAGCCTCAAAGGGCATCAGACTCTTTTTGATGTGCTTAAAAAGCAGATCCTCAACAGGAACCCTAGGAAAGAGGGTATTGCCTTTGAGAGGAAACTCAATGCTGATGGTACATATTGGAAGCCTGAGAAGTACCCCAAAACTACATGGGTTGCTGCAAAGGGACCTCCAGTTGATCCATCTAACTTATCTGGATTTGCATGTGAATCTCCTCGTTCTGATGATGAGTCATTTGACTCCAACTATAAACTGTTCAAAAATCAGAATGGTGAAGTATTTGCTAGATATGTTGGCACCAACTGCAGGAACGGTTCCCCTATGAAGAAAATCTGGGTTCCCAAAAGATGCCTTGAAAATCTTTAGGTGAATGTCATCATGACGCCACCTGTGAAGAATAGGAACCCCAGATCAAATTCTTCATATGGACCAAATTCTTCATATGGATCCAAGTCCTCATACGGACCAAACTCCTCACATGGATCATATTGATCAAAGTCCTCATATGAACACCATTGTGCTAACCCGTCTGTTTCGCAGGGAAGATCTAAGGATTATGGATATGTGCATTATTCTTCAAATCATTATGTCCATAAGTCCTCGAAGAATTTCTCTGCTTACTCTTATGCTTACTCTAACCCCTCTTATGTGGAACGAAATGGACTGGCTTCTATGCCATCCTTCTCGTATGGAGCTCGCAGAATGATGAACTCTTTGCCACCCCTTCAGATGTGGGTGGTGAAGAAAAGGAACTAATCTCTTCTGCAGGGTCAGGTCTCGAGACGTATGTAATCGTCTGAAGAATTTGCTGGAGACCTGAGTGTGCCTGATAGGACGCAGGCTAATCATGAAGAAATGAACTTTCATTTCTCACGTCCTCATATTGCTTTATTTGTTCTTTTGCTTGATGAAATTGATCTGATGAATTGATGTCATATTCTTCACTGATGAAGTATATGAGTTTGTAAGCTGCACTAATTCATCTACAGGATGATCAACCCAAAGCCACTGAGTGGGTCCTCGATAGTGGATGTACAAATCACATGACTGGTGACAAGAATCTATTGATGGATGCTCCATTATCTCCGTCACATCTGAAGCATATCATCTTTGCTGACAAAGGCAAAAGTCAGGTATTGGGTCTAGGTAAGGTTGCGATCACAAAGGATCGACACATGGACAAAGTCATGCTTGTTGAGTCCTTAGGATAAAACCTTATGTCTGTCTCAATGCTTTGTGATCTTGATATGGTTGTTGTCTTTGGCAAATACCGTTGTGTTGTGGTTATGGAAGCTGAAAATTCCAAAGTCTTCGAAGGCTTTAGGAGAGGAGACCTGTATATTGTTGATTTCTCTACAGGACCACAACTAGCCGTGTGCCTACTTGCAAAAGCTTCAGAAGGCTGGCTCTGGCATCGACGACTTGGTCATGCAGGCATGAGGAATTTGCACATGCTTGCGAAGAAGAAGCATGTCATTGGCATTGAGAATGTCAAATTCCTCAAGGATCACTTATGCAGAGCCTATGAAGCTGGAAAGATGACCAAGGCCAAGCATCCAATGAAGACTATCATGACCACTACTCGTCCATTTGAACTGCTTCACATGGATCTCTTTGGTCCTAATCATTATTCTGCTGTTTCAAATGATGCATCTCAATATGGCTTTGTTATTGTTGATGATTACTCTCGATACACATGGGTACACATTGTTACTTACAAACATGAAGTGCAGGAAGTCTTCAAACAATTTTCCTCGTGGGCTTCAACCAACTTTGGTGTGAAGATTAAGCACATCAGAAGTGACAATGGAACCGAGTTCAAGAATTCTGGTCTCGATGACTATCTTGATGAACTTAGTATTACTCATGAGTTATCTACTCCTTACACTCCTCAGCAGAATGGCGTCATGGAGCGCAAGAACAGGACTCTTGCTGAGATGGCTCGCACTATGCTTGATGAATACAAAACGCCTCGTCGGTTCTGGATTGAGGCAATTGACACTGCGTGCCACATCATCAACAGAGTATATCTTCACAAATTCTTCAAGAAGACTTCCTGTGAACTCCTCACTGATAAGAAACCCAATGTAAGTTATTTCAAAGTCTTCGGTGCTAAATGTTGGATTAGAGATCCTCATCACAACTCAAAATTTGCACCGAAAGCACATGCAGGTTTTATGCTTGGTTACGGAAAGGACTCACACACCTACAGAGTCTTCAACAACGTTCTTCACAAGGTTGTTGAAACTGTAGATGTGCGGTTCGATGAAACTAATGGCTCGCAAAGAGAGCACCTACCTACTGTGATAGATGAACCAGCACCTGAGGAAACTATCAAGTTCAAGGCTACTGAGGATGTCATTCCTACTGAAGAATCTGCTGAAGAATTCATTCCAGAACATGAAGAACGTCGAGCTAATGCACCTGAAGAAAATACTGAAGAAAATGGTGCTGAAGAGAATGCTAATAAAATTCCTCAACGACAACCAGATCATCCTCGCATTGCAAAAGAAGTGCAAGTTGAAAAGATCATCAATGACATCAAAGCGCCAGGTCCTCTCACACACTCAGAAGCTTCACATTTATCTAACTTTTGTGGGCATTATGCTTTTGTCTCTATCACAGAGCCCACTAAGGTAGATGAAGCATTTCTGGAGCCTGAGTGGATTCAGGCCATGCAAGAAGAACTACATCAGTTCGAGCTCAACAATGTCTGGGAACTGGTCAAACGTCCAGATCCTCGCAAGCACAATATCATTGGCACAAAGTGGATCTACCGCAACAAGCAAGATGAAAATGGCCTTGTGGTGAGGAATAAGGCACGGCTCGTAGCTCAAGGCTACACATAGGTTGAAGGAATTGATTTCGATGAAACTTTTGCACCTGTTGCTAGACTTGAGGCTATTCGCATATTACTTGCTCATGCTAACCATCATGATATCACTTTATATCAAATGGATGTGAAAAGTGCATTCCTCAATGGTAAGCTTGAGGAAGAAGTATATGTTGCTCAACCCCCAGGTTTTGAAGATCCAAAGAATCCTGACAAAGTCTTTAGACTCAACAAGGCCCTCTATGGCCTCAAGTAGGCCCCACGGGCGTGGTATGATACCTTGAAGGAATTCTTCATGAAGAAAGGCTTCAAACCCGGTTCACTCGACCCTACTCTTTTCACTAAATCTTATGATGGTGAATTGTTTGTGTGCCAAATATATGTTGATGATATTATCTTCGGCTGTACTGACCAACGTTATAGTGATAAATTTGCCTATATGATGAGTGAAGAATATCAAATGTCTATGATGGGAGAGTTGAAATTCTTCTTAGGTCTTCAAATTCGTCAACAACGCAATGGCATATTCATATCTAAGGACAAATACCTCAAGGATGTACTGAGGAAATTCGGCATGCAAGATTGCAAAGGTGTCAAAATTCCTATGCCCACAAATGGCCATCTGTGCACTGATGAAAATGGTATCGACTTCGATCATAAGGTATACCGCTCCATGATTGGCTCTTTATTGTACTTAAGTGCATCTAGGCTAGATATAATGCTTAGTGTTTGCATGTGTGCCCGATTTCAAGCTACACCGAAGGAATCACACCATAAGGCTGTGAAGCATATTCTTCGATATCTAGCTCACACACCAACACTAGGATTATGGTACCCCAAGGGCTCGGCTTTTGATCTCATTGGATATTCTGACTCTGACTATGCTGGTGATCGTGTGGACCACAAGTCAACATCTGGTACATGTCATTTCCTCGGACAATCTTTGGTCTGTTGGTCCTCGAAGAAACAGAACTGCGTATCACTATCTACTGCTGAAGCTGAGTACATTGCCGCTGGTTCTTGCTGTGCTCAATTGCTATGGATGAAGCAAACTCTCAAGGACTACGGCGTCAACATGAAGAATGTGCCTCTCTTCTGTGACAATGAGAGTGGCATCAAGATTTCTCACAACCCAGTTCAGCACTCGAAGACAAAGCACATTCAGATTCGTCATCATTTTCTTTGTGATCATGTGTTGAAGGGTGACATTTCTATTGAGCATGTGAAGACTGAAGAACAGCTAGCCGATATCTTCACAAAGCCCTTGGATGAGAAGAGATTTAGCAATTTGCGGTGTGAGCTAAATATCCTAGAATCTTCGAATGTTCTTTGAAAAGGACGCTCATCCTAACACTTATGCAAAATTGATGACTTAGATGTGCAACACATGAAGAAACGTTTTTCTTCAATCAATGAAGAATAACACTCTTAGTGTGAAGAAATTAACGAAGAATTTGATTCTCAGAACCCTACGGTAATTGTACGCGGTGTCTGAAATTATCATTCTTATACGGTGGGTCACGCCACCACCAAAAGTTGAACTTCCTCAGTTGTTCATATTCTTCAACTTTGCATTGTCTTCACAGTTTCCGTCGTTTTTCTTCATTGGCTATATATATATATATATATATGAGTTTATGTCCTCTACAACATTCACTTATTGCTAATTCTTCAAGTTGGTTTTTCTGCTAAGTGAATGTGATCGGACCCTTCCTCTCTATGCTATACTCAATCCAATCTATTCACAAATTCTTCATGTGCGTTCTATTTGAAACTCGTTCAAAATCTTCACTGTGTCCTTGTCGGCTGAAGAAATTGCGAACGGAACTTTAAAACCTATCTTATCTAAATTTTCGGATTTGCCGCTCAAACCGTTCCGCATCCCACGATATACTTATCCTTTCACCCACGATCACACACGATCTCCACTTCTCAGTACGTGGGTGACACATGTCAAGCGAATGAGAAGGGTCAGGGGCACGTTTGTCAAATTTCTTCGGGCGAGCAGTTTTTCACCATGGCTATAAATACCCCTCTTCCCTTCCTCACTGCTTTTACTCCGCTCGACCTCTCTCCAGCTCGAGCTTCTCAAACTCTAGCGCCGCTGCTACTTCATCGTCGCTGGTGAGGAAGAGCTTCAGTGCCTCGACCTCGTCACCGACGTACTCACGCCGACCGCGGAAATCTTCACTCCGCCGCCGCCGTAGCCGTCTTCCTTCGCCAAGTTAGGGCGTGGAAGATCTACGCAGACGAACTTCACCTCTCCACTTCACTGTTCGTCGTGTTCTTCATCTAGGGTAATTAAAAGTTACTTTTACTTCCCTCGTTGATTCGAATGATTATCGACAAAATCTTCAAAGGTGTTTTTCTTCATATCTTCACACACTAAACACCTCACAAGTCATTTGTTCTTGATTCGTTTCTCTAAGAATCATTTTTCTTCAAGATTCCTCAATTGTGTGGATCTTCGATCTATACAACTCTGGAACCTAAGACAAAGAACGCTTAGTGAAATTCTTCAAGACTCATTTGGTCAAATTCCTCAAACTTGTTCTTTTTGAAAAACCTTCCGAGAACGCATATGACCTCTCCAAATTCCTCGCAACTATACTCTGTTCACAGGTACTCATGTCAGCTGCTGAATCACTAGGTTCTCATCAACTTAACTCATTTGCAGCGTTCCTCGAAGAAAAGTTGCATACTTCTTCAGAGAATTCGATTGTTCAAATTCCTCAACTGAAGAAAATGGCTGATGGTAAAAGGCCACAAAAAGGAGGAAAGAAGCCTGAGGTTATGACTGCCTTTGAGATCCCTGATGACATACAAAGATTATTGCACTCCTGATGAGGCCAAGTTTGGAAAAGAGGACAAAAATCAGCGCAAGGTGCGCATATAGAGGATAGAAAGGAGATGGGCAAGAGAATGGAGGGAGTACAGGTATGTAACTCCAAAGTACATGAAGAAATTCACACTCAATCCTCCATGCCCAAGAGCTCCATTGGCACCTGGCCAAATAGCAGATCCCACCAGCCTCAAGCGCGGTGAGGACTATCCTGATGAATAGGCCAAGCTCCAAGCCAAGTTGGCTAAGCAAGCCAGAGAAGCAGTGAGGAAATTCAATGAAGACTCTGCTGCTGCTGCTGCCTCTGCTGTCAAGCTAAAGAAGGCTATGTCAAAGAAGCCTGCGTGCAAGCCAAGTGCTTCACCAACAGTGCCCTCAAGGCCAAGTTCCTCAGCAATGCCCTCACGACCAGAATCCTCAAAGCCCTCACGGCAAATTCCTCATACTGCTCCTGCTCCTCCAAAGTCCTCAGTTGTTCCGACAAAGTCCTCAGCACCTGTGCATCTTGCCTCATGCCAAAGGACTGCAGGCATCTCCATTGCCTCAGGTGTCTCAGCTAGTTCCTCAGCTGCACCAAATTCCTCAATAGGACCCTCTCTACTGAAGACAAAGGCCACTGCTGGACGAGGTCCTCGCCCAAGTCCTCAAAAGAAGCAAGTCGCTTTCCAAGTGCCGTCTGAAGAAGACGAAGCTAATGATGATGAACTTGCAGAAATCATCAGAGATAGGCAAGTCAGGGCTGCTAGAGCCAAGGGAACAGATGTGCCACTGCTTTTGGATCCCAAGTTGATCCTCGAATACATTGATGTTTGGCACAAGGACCCCAACACTCCCATGCCTGATTTCAAGCTGACTCCTGGCCAAAGTCACACGCTGACCCACTTCATTCAAGAAGAAAAGTGGAAATTTGAGAAGACCAGGAAGATCAAGAAAGCGCAGTACAAGAAAGAGCGCTATCTGAAGAAAAACGTTCTCTCTATGACAACTGAAGAACTTGTCACTACTCAATCTGAGATCAAGAAACTCAGTGATGAATTTGACGCATACCATGCTGATTGGCTTGGAGCCAAAGTTCGTTTTGTGAGACTTGCTGATAACTTCACTTCAAATGTTGCAGCCCCAACGCAACAGGAAGTTCCTCAGGCTGAAGCATCTGCTCAGCCGACTGAAGAACATGCCATCACCGCTGATGAAAATCAGCCTGCTGAAGAAAACGTGAGTTCCAGGGCTGATGACTACATTCCAGCCGCTGAAGAAATTGCCAGGGCATCCACTAGTGGTGGGCCTGAAGAAACTGAAGAAATTAGGGCAACTGCATCAGTTGTGCCTGAAGAAAATCAACCAGATTCCTCTGCTGCTCCTGCACCAACACCAACTCCAATCCTTTCATCTGCATCAGATGTGAAGAAGACCAAGGCTGCAGAGCGTGCAACAGTGAAGAAAAGGAAAGCATCAGCTCCTTCTGATTCTTCAGCTCCGAAGAAGATGAAGCCTTTGACAAGCTCATTTGCTAATCCCATTGATGCTGTTCCGATCTCAACCATGCCATCAAAGGACCTTATTCCTTTCGATGAAGAATATGAGATCCCTAGCGGATCTGATGAAGAAAATCATTCTGTAGCTTCATCAGAGTAGATTGATGAAGAAATTGAAGTGGATACGATCCCTTCAACACCTGTTATCTCCTCGCCTATGCCTCAGTTCACAGCTAAAGAGGCTGGCGTTGAAGAAATGGAAGATGAAGATGTGGATGTTGGCTGCTCCACACCAGTGACGAGTGATGAATTCTGGGAAAGTCAGCATCCAAACTCTCCAATGTTCACACCGTTGCAGCAAATCCCTCAGTCCCCCACACAAACTGTTCAAATGGGCTCTGAAGAAACTCACCCCACTTCATCTGTACATGAGGAAATTCCAGCCACTAGCGCTGAAGAAACTGCTGCTGCTGAACATTTGAAGACGCAGACTGCCACTGAAGAGAAACCAGAAATTCCTCAGCCTGAAGAACCTGAGATTGCGATTCCTGAGGTCGTGATGCAACTCACTGATACTCCTCTGCCCAAGCCCAAGGATCCATTCTCACGCAAGCAAAAGTTCAAGGCTGATGATTTCTTCGACGAGCATGCATTCTTCGAAGACTACAACCCTTATAACTCTGCTCGCATTAGGAAGAGGCGGTTCTGGAATGCTAGTCAAGCAAATTTCTATTCCTCAGTGCTGTTCAACAAAGAGAAAATCTTCTACCATGAGCACATTCCTCACGTGGATATGGAATCTCTATCGTGCTTCGCACCAGTCCTCAGTGTTCTTCACGACGCTGGACTGTTAAACTTTTGCTCTGACATCTGCGATTGGAATGAAGAACTGATTCTTCAATTTTATGCAACACTGCACATCACAGGAGATTCTGACGATGTGAATTCATGGGTGCTGGACTAGATGTCTGAAAACACGCACTACACTGCACCAGCTTCTGAATTGCTTCATGCCTTACCACTCAGTCCTCCCCTTGAAGAAGCTCATTGCATCTACAGTGAACCTGAGCTTACAAATCACTACATGCAAGTGCTGATGAAACCTTTGAAGCTAGGTCAGGCACCAAGGACCAAATTCCTCATGAAGGAATTGCTTTATGTGCCCAGAACTGTCTATCGTATTCTTACGAGGACAATGAGTCCTATCAAAGTCCACAACTCATCTAATGAGGAAATTGTTGGCATCATGAAGAATCTGGTATTCAACATCGTTCATGGCATTCCTGTCAATTATCACGATTTCTTCATGAGGACTCTGGCAAATGTTGCACTGTCTCCGTTTGAGCTGAAGCCTTATGCACCTTGGATTATGAGATTCCTCAGGAGAAGGTCTTCACTCAACTACAAAGCTGATTTTCAAAATCATCTCAGCTACTTACCCCCAATTGAAGTCCTCAAGCAGACCTATTCATCAGTTGATGGAAAGGGCAAGGCACCAGCTATTATAGATGAAGGCATTCGTCCAATGGATGGTCAGTTTCGCAAAGCTGCCTCTTATTCCACCAATGATGACTCTGCCACACATGACTCTGCCAATGCACCCAAGTCTACTCCTCAAGCCGCTGCTCCTCATGTGATGACTGATCATGAGCTTCTGCTTAGTCTTCACCAGAAGGTGATCGAAATCATAAATGGGTTAAGCGTCAGTTTGGTTCATTTCTTCACAACATGACTGCTACACATAATGCAGCGAAGAAAAATCATTACTACCTCCATGAAGTCTTTGGTCGCACCTGGGCCATTCTGTCACATCTGTATGGTGAAGACGATCTGAAGAAAATGGGTCTCAAGGAAGATTTTGACTTGTCTGCACCTCCATCGAAGAAATTCAAGAAGGTCAAGGTTCCTTCTCTGGTGGCCAGCTCATTTTCTTCATCACGCGACACCGATGAAAATGAAGACTTGGACGACACTGCGGCAGGCCCTAGTACAACAAACGACCCCAACAACGCTGGCGCTCCTTCATCAACTTGATATTCTTCAGGGGCGTTAGTCCTCATATTCGATCCTTTTGGTCATTTGATGACAAAGGGGGAGAATTTTGAGTTAGTCTTCAAGCGGGTCTTTCTATATGGGCGTTTTTTTAAGTTACAACTCTCGTTCTTCTGAGATTTTATTGGATCGAGTTGTAAACTTAAACCCGATGGTGCTCTGATACTTTTGATATGTTTTTCTGCATGCTTATTCCTCATATATGCTAATGCACGCATGCTGAATTACATCAGTCACCATATTTCATCATGTATTTCAAATTCTTCATTGTGATATGTCAAATGCGTGTATGAATTACAAGATATAGGGGGAGATCTCCATGATTCAACTCTTCAAGTGTGCATTTCTTCAAAAGCAAATTCCTCACTATGCACATCTTTAGGGGGAGTTCTTCTATATCTTGCAATCAAATTCCTCAATATCAGTATTTACACTTCATATGTTTATCCCCATTGAAAACTTAACCTATATTGTCATCAATCACCAAAAGGGGGATATTGTAAGTGCATCTAGTGCCCCTTAGTGATTTTGGTGTATTGAAGACTTATAGGTTAAGGGACTAATGCGTTTGTGAGTGTACACAGGTCTATAAGTCTATGAGGAGTTTGATATTTACAGAGAAAGTCAACCCCTAAAAATGAAGTTCTTTGACTAAAGACTTTGAATATCTGAAGACTTTCTGAAGACTTTGAAAGTGAAGAAATTGGTGTGACCATGAAGACTTGGTATTCATTCGAGGAACATGAAGCGTGAAGACTTTTGTTTTTGTAGTTTCATTTTCTCTTTCTTGAGTCATAGGAAACACCGTACTGTTAAAGGGGGTCGAGGAAATACTAAGGAAAAATTTCCATGTGATGCTCAACTCAAAATCCTACACCTACCAATCCCTTCGAGTGAAGCCATTGGAAATCGCATATAGTTCAGTCAATTTCTTCAGTGACAGAGACGAAGTTCTTCTGGTCACTGAGGAATTTGTTCTGACTGAGGAGTTAGGAATTCGCCAGTGCGGATTGCCTACATAGTGAGGAACATGATAGCCCTGAGGATTTTGCTACTCAAAATTCCGACCGTTGCTGTGCTATGTGCCAGCTGTCCCAAAATATCTATCCACCTAACGGTCATATCATTGAAGGGCATTTATGTCTTATCATGTCGGGTTGTTCCCTAGGCTATAAATAGCCGCCCCCTACAACCACTAGCTGGTTGGCTGCTCCTAGAGAAACCGACACTTGTCATTTGAGAGCAACCCATCCTCCGAGGACTTTGAGCGAAAATCATCAAGTGAGGAAAAACCCAAACCCAAACACCTACAAACCCCAAGTGATTGAGCATCACTGAAGAGATTGATCCTCCATGGATCCGACGCTTGTTACCTTTGAAGACTGTGCTTCTTCCAGACGGTTAGGCATCATGGTCTAGAGCATCCAAGAGGAATTGTGGATCGCCGAGTGACCAAGTTTGTGAAGGTTCGGAAGTCACCTGAAGACTTACCACGAGTGATTGGACGAGGTCTGTGTGACCTTAGTTCAAGGAGAATACGGTGAGGACTGGGTGTCCTGAGCTGCGTGCTCAGGACTGGGTGTCCGGGACTGTGTGTCCTCGAGTTTAAATACTCAACCGCTCCAACTAGACGTACAACTGAGACAACAGTTGGAACTGGTCTACCAAATCATTGCCTTCACCAAGCTTACCGGTTCTATTTCCTCAACTCTTTCATTTCCTCATAACTGTGTTGTGTGCTTGTTCATATCTGTGTTTGAAGACTTTGACTGAAGACTTTCTCAACTTCCTCAGTTCAATTTCTTCAGTCTGTTTGTCTTCATCCTGTGTTATCCTGTGATCACACTTTCAGTACTCTGTGCCTGTCTTCATTTCATCATGATGACCATGCTTGTATTCTGTTATGTTTACTTTTGAGTACTTATTCCGCTGCTAGTAGTTCTTCGCTAAGGAATTTCCTCACCGGCAAATTCCTCAGTGAATTATTTCATAAAAATCGCCTATTCACCCCCCCTCTAGTCGATATAACGCACTTCCATTACGCAAAGTCGGTTACAAGGAAGGAGATCTACATATCCGTATTGCCAAGCTTGCCTTCCACGCAAAGGAGAGTCCCATCCGGACACGGGACGAAGTCTTCAATCTTGTATCTTCATAGTCCAACAGTCCGACCAAAGGATATAGTCCGGCCGTCCGGATACCCCCTAATCCAGGACTCCCTCAGTAGCCCCTGAACCAGGCTTTAATGAAGACGAGTCTGGCGCGCAGATTGTCTTCGGCATTGCAAGGCGGGTTCCTCCTCCGAATACTTCATAGAAGATTTTGAACACGAGGATCCTGTCTGACTCTGCAAAACAAGTTCCACATACAACCATAGAGAGAATAATATTTCCACAAATCTAATCTGCCGACGCATTCTGCAGTGTGACATCACACCACAGCCAGGTCACCATTCGAATTGTTTTTTCACAACCAACCTCAGCGTGTTTCGTGAGGTGGTTTCCTTGGCATGTCTTGTCGAAGCAGAGATCGTGTCCCCTTATTAATACATTCCCATCAATACGGACGTGGGTAACCCAACCGCGCCATCAATTACGGAGCTTGGGGGATAAGCGAGTTTTACCAGGCTAGTGGGGATGCATAGTTTCGTCTGCCCTTATAAAGGGATAAGGGTTCACCTTTTTCTACCCACGCCTTCTTCCTCCTTGCTCATCCATTCTCGCGCACTCGAGCTCCAGCGCCCAAGTCCACATCCTTCCCCTCAACTCTCTCCAAACATGTCTGGAGCGGGAGGCAAGTGGATGGTCTCCTCCGCCACAGAGGGAGGCATCAAAAAGCTACGCGGGGCCGGATACTTAGCCGCGGATATCGCGCAGCGGCTGCCAGCCGCGGGGCAGATCGTCCCTACCCCGAAACCTCACGAAAGGGTGGTTTTCCTCACCCACTTCGTCCGCGGACTGGGGTTTCCCCTCCATCCATTCGTCCGCAGCCTTATGTTCTATTATGGGCTGGATTTCCATGATCTGGCCCCGAATTTCATCCTCAACATCTCGGTGTTCATCGTCGTGTGTGAGGCTTTCCTCCGCATTCGGCTCCACTTCGGCCTATGGCTGAAGACCTTTAACATCAAGCCGAAGATAGTAGGTGGCCAACAAGCGGAATGCGGCGGAGCCATGGTGGGCAAAATGCCCAACGTTACATGGCTCGAGGGCTCCTACGTGGAGACCATAAAGGGGTGGCAATCGGGGTGGTTCTACATCACCGAGCCGCGCGACACCAACTGGGTGGCGGCCCCCCGAGTTTCGATCCGGAATCCCCACTCGGCTCACTTCCTGGAAGGAGAAGGGCCTGTCCTAGGGCTCATCGGTGGAGCTGGACGGACTCCAGAAGTGTATCCGGAACATGATAAGCAAGAAACTCAAGCTTGTGAACATAGTCCAGGTCATGCTCTTCCGCCGGATCCTCCCGTGTCAACAACGGGCTTTCAACTTATGGGAGTTCGACCCGGCCCAGCACCAGACTCTATGCGAGCTCTTTGACATGACGCATAAAGACGTATGGAAGGTGCTGTTGAAGGGCGCCGAGGTCCCCCCTCCTCTTACTGAGCACCGCAGGCTAAGCGCGAAGCGCCCTGCGAATCCGGTAAGTTCTGTACATCTTGTAGGGTATTTATTTTCCATAGTTTAACCATGTGCGGGATCTGATCTCCCATGCCTTTGACAGGACTGGGTGGAGGCATCAGAGCAGATTGACTACCCAGCCCCTCTGCCCGAAGACCCTGCAGACGCTCTCCTGACGGAGATGCGGACTCCGGCTCCTTATGAGGTGCCGGAGAAGAATGCCAAGAAGAAGGCCACGGGAACCCGAAAGAGTTCTCGGCACCAGGTGGTATTGGACTCATCGTCCGATAACTCCAAGACGCACTCCTCCCGTAAAAATGAGGAGGAGGAAGATGAAGATTCTCCCCCTCCAGCCGAGGGAGACAAGAAAAGGAAGGCCGCCCCAACCAGGGAGGCCGAAGGGTCCAAGAAGGGAAGGACTCTCCTTCCGGACTGTTCCACCACCGCCGCCGACGGCGAAGACGAGTGGTTACTCAGGGCCAAGCCCCTGGCAAAGTTGTAAGTGTTCGAATACCAGAGTAACTCATAGCATACTTTTATTGCACTGCTTCTCCTAACGTCGAATATGATCATGTAGTCCGCCCCGAACCCGTATCGACGTATCCTCGTCGGACGGTTCTTTGGACTCGTCGGATATGAATAGCTATTCACTTCCGACCGCCTCCTCTCCTCGCCCTACGGACAATGTCGAGGTATTGTCTCAAGGGGCACCGAGCCGAGGGGAGGTAGTCCTGGAGGCGCCTCGAGGCGACCTTCCGGACTCCAGGTGCAAAGGGAGCAAGAATCCTAAGGACTCCAAGTTCGGCCCTTAGCCGAACACCACGCCGGAACCTCCAGTGGTTCCGGACTCCGGCAGGCGGCCCCCTTCCAAGAGGGGCAATCCGCCCGTGCCGGTGACCTCTGTCCAACCAGAGGCACCGGACAACCTGTTGGGAGCGCTTCGCGGCGCTTCCCTCGACGAAGAGCACCACACTATTATGAGTGCGGTGATCAAGAAGGTTCAGTCTGCCAAGAGCGGACTGACTGAAGCCTATACCAGCCTTCTAACAGGATTTGAGGTAAGTATTTAAAATATAGGAAAATATTACCGCATAGACAGTAGCCCCTGATGCTCTGTTTGGTGTTCACAAAGAAAAGCCGAATAGAGGATCAAATAATATCTACAGGAGTCTAATATAAGTATGTCTGTATGTGTATGCAGGCTTCGCTGCTAACCTCTGCCGCACTGACTACGGAGGTCGCCGCACTGAAGCAGGACCTCGAGTGGTCCGAGAAAGAGCTCGGCATTGCCAAGAGGCAGCTCGAGGAGAACAAAGGTAAGTAATACCTTGTCTATATATATATATATAAAGATGCGGTTGCAAAATGATAGGATCATCATGGATGTGCCAGGGGCCGCGACCGAAGTGGCGACCCTGAAGCAAGCACTATTCGAGGCCGAAAACAAAGTGGCCAAGGAGCACACCGAGTGGGAAAAACAAGAGGCACGGGTGGGCGAGGTTCAGCAAGAGCTCGAGGCTCCCATGCAGAAGCACGAGACTTTGGAGCTTGACTCGAAGACGCGAGAGTCCGAGCTTGCCGCGGCCCTCGAGAGCACAAAGAGTGCCAAGGATGAAGCCCACAAGGCCCTCCAGGAAATTGAGGCAATGAGGAAGATAGCGGCGGGTAAGGCATTCATTATGAAAAGCAAGCATGTGAAAGTAAATTACTTATTACTTACCTGAGTCTGGAGCTCTCCAGGAGCGTTCGCAGATTTTCCCCATAGCGTGTCGGATGCCGCAAAGTACTACCAGGCCGAGGAGGGAAGCTCGACGGAGAAGTTGTTCTGGTCTCAGTATACTGGGACCGAACACCCGATGCCTGTGAGTGACCAACTGAAGCAACTGGTCGAGCTGCACAAGGCGGCCGAATAGGCCATGAAGGGCCTTATAGTCCGGATGTGGCCTGGCGACTCCCTTCCCAACAGCTATTTCGGCCCGGTGAGGCGGCTTGTGGATGCCTGCCCACGACTAGAAGTCATAAAGCGGTCCATCTGCATCGAAGGTGCACGCCGGGCTTTTGCCCGTGCGAAGGTGCACTGGGCCAAGATGGACGCCGAGAAGCTGGTGAAGGAGGGGCCGCCGCAGGGCAAGGAGCATCGCCACCCTGAGATGTATTATGAGGGTGTCCTGAAGGGTGCCCGTCTTGTGGCGGATGAGTGCGCGAAGGATGTAATTTTTGAATGAACTTGCTCGTGTGATCCTGTATTATGAAAACTTGTTCATGTGCGCTATGCAACGCTTGTCTGAATTTAAAATATTACCTTCTGTGCGGCTGTTTATCAAATCTGAGAGATGGCCAGTCGTCGGCTTCTGCCCCCATGCCACGAGTGCTGGGGTGTTCGGGATAAATCTGAGCACTCTTTTTCCCATTGTTGGGTCCTTCGAGGGAGGTGCTCAGCACAATGAACAAGGCAACCGGACTATAATGCTTTATCACTCGCACTTAGCCATAGAAGTCTACAATTTTAAATTTTGGCGAAGCCCCTAGTATTCGGAAGGCCGAATTCGGGGCGCTATACACGCCTAAGCCGGACAAAGCCGACTCCTCACTCTAAGCGGCATAAGTCTTTAGGGACTCGGGACCTCTCGAACAGCGACCAGCTCTTGCCTTATCATGACAATCAGTTTTAGCTTTCTCTACTGAGGTGCTTGCCCAGATGAATCGGGGCACAATCACAGTAGTTCTCCCAGTGCTACCTTAGCCGATATAGCGGAACGTAAGGTACCAAAACATGGGAGCCGGGCAAACCCAACTATTGATCCAAGACATGATTCGGAGCTGATGCATATAATGCTATAAGTTCGGGGTGCCGCACTGTCGAAAGTGTTCGGACTTCTCACGCCGTATTATGGGGTATGCTTAAGCCCCTGGCGTATTGGCCGTACCAGAGTGTACGGGTGCTGAATGTCATGAATGAACACATATATAAAAAAGAATAGAGAATGCAGTAATAGTTTAGTGATGTGCATTGTTTATTCAAAAAGGTGCGTCGAAGCAGAATGATACAAGTAGTGCGATAAGCAAAAAGTAGGACTATTTGACATGTCCCCTCCAAGGGCAAGCCGCGGAATGGTATTTAAAGCAGGTATTTCACTCGTTATCAGAGACCACCTGGGAGTTCCATGGTGCAACGTAGCTTTCTGCCTCCTTGGTTGTTGTATCGTGTGTCCGGCGATCGCACTACTGGGCAAGGTTTCCAGAGAGTAAGGTCCTGAAAGAGAGAAAAAAATAACAAAGCGGAAAGCCCCTAGTGCGGTTGAACCGCGTTTTGGGGCGTGCCGTAGTCGTGCCCCCCTATGCCCATGGTATTTTCAATGCGTAATTATGTACGCGTGGCATGGATTTCGCTGTTTGCCTGGGACTAGGGTGGGGCCGCATTGCTATACAAGCTCGAAACATGCCAGGCGGTCTTGTTGCAGATTATTCCAGGCACGCTTGACGGTGTCCGGGTGTTTAACCGCCGAACTGGTGGATTGCCTTAAGAGACTGCTTTGTGCTTCTGCTGCGAGGGCCGCAGTGTGCTCCTCCGTGCGGAGAGAGCGCTCTGTGTTTCCATTGACTGTAATGACCCCCCGAGGTCCTAGCATCTTGAGCTTGAGGTATGCATAATGCGGTACCGCATTGAATCTCACAAATGCGGTACGCCCGAGCAGTGTGTGATAGCCACTGCGGAACGGGACTATATCGAAGATTAACTCCTCGCTTCAGAAGTTATCTGGGGATCCGAAGACCACTTCCAGTGTGACTGAGCCTGTGCAATGGGTCTCTGCACCTGGTATGATGCCTTTGAAGGTTGTTTTTGTGGGTTTGATCCTTGAAGGATCTATACCCATTTTGCGCATTGTGTCCTGATAAAGCAGGTTCAGGCTGCTACCGCCGTCCATAAGGACTCGAGTGAGGTGAAATCCGTTGATGATTGGGTCTAGGACCAGTGCGGCAAATCCGCCATGACGGATACTAGTGGGGTGGTCCCTGCGATCGAAGGTGATCTGACAGGAGGACCATGGGTTGAACTTTGGAGCGACTGGCTCCAACGCATATACGTACCTTAGCGCACGCTTCCGCTTCCTCTTGGGGATGTGGGTTGCGTATATCATGTTCACCGTCCGCACTTGTGGGGGGAACCTCTTCTGTCCACCGGTGTTCGGCGGCCGGGGCTCCTCCTCGTCATCGCTATGCAGCCCCTTGTCCTTGTTTTCGGCATTTAACTTGCCGTCCTGCTTGAACACCCAACATTCCCTGTTGGTGTGGTTGGCTAGCTTGTCGGGGGCACCGTGTATTTGACACGAGCGGTCGAGTGTATGGTCCAAACTGGACAGGCCCGGAGTGCTTCTTTTGAATGGCCTTTTCCGCTGACCGGGTTTAGAGCCTCTGAATCCGGCGTTGACTGCCGTATCCTCGGTATTGTCGCTGTTGATGCGGCGCTTGTGTTTGTTGCGACGTGACCTGCCATTGCTATCCTTAGTATCCGAAGTACCATGGTTCTTTGATATGTTATTGCTGCGAGCCAGCCAGCTCTCTTCTCCCGTGCAAAAACGGGTCATTAGTGTCGTGAGGGCCGCCATAGATTTCGGCTTTTCCTGGCCAAGGTGTCGGGCGAGCCACTCGTCATGGATGTTGTGCTTAAAAGCTGCTAGGGCCTCTGCATCCGGACAGTCGACGATTTGATTTTTCTTTGTTAGGAACCGTGTCCAGAATTGCCTGGCCGATTCCTTTGGCTGCTGGATTATGTGGCTCAAGTCATCGGCATCTGGTGGTCGCACATAAGTGCCCTGGAATTTGTCGAGGAATGCGGTTTCCAGATCTTCCCAACAACCAATGGATTCTGCTGGCAGGCTGTTGAGCCAATGCCGAGCTGGTCCTTTGAGTTTAAGTGGGAGGTATTTGATGGCGCGTAGATCGTCACCGCGGGCCATGTGGATGTGCAGGAGGAAGTCCTCGATCCATACCGCAGGATCTGTTGTACCGTCGTATGATTCGATATTTACGGGTTTGAAACCCTCTGGGATTTGGTGATCCATTACTTCGTCTGTGAAGCATAGGGGGTGTGCGGCACCTCTGTACTGGGCTATATCGCGACGCAACTCAAATGAGTCTTGTCCACTATGTTCGGCCCGACCGGATTTACTTTTACTGTATCCGGCGTGACGGTTACCGTCTCGCGTAGTGGCGCGCCCTCGTGATCCATAGATCAATCTTTTTGCTTTGTCCTCCAATACGTCTCGCGGGTCTAGCGTATTTCCCCGTGCCTTGACATTTTTATTTGAGTGGCGTCGGGGTGCGGGCTGAGCTTTTGGCTGAAATGTCTCTCTGTCGCGGCCACGAGGTGGCCGATCAGCCGCGTCATACGCTGGAGATGTAGGTTTTAATGCTTCCTCCTCCAGTCGGGGTAGCAACCTGCGCTTTGGGTAACTCTTGGAGGGGCGTTCAAGTTCGTGTTCCTCGGCCGCAAGGACTTCAGTCCATCTGTCAGCTAGCAAGTCTTGATTAGCTAGAAGCTGCTATTGCTTTTTCTTAAGGCTATTTGCCGTGGCTATAAGCCGGCGCTTGAAGCGCTCTTGCTCGACGGGATCCACAGGCACGACAAATTCGTCATCGTCGAGGCTTGCCTCATCTTCGGAGGGAGGCATGTAATTATCATCCTCTCCCTCTCCATCTTCCGCTCTCTCGAGAGGGTTGGCTTCTCCATCCTCCTGCTCTAAATTTTGCTGGAGGGGATTGTCGTCATCTTCGGCGCTGTCCGGAGTGCTATTATCTCCTATGCCGGTATCACCGCTTTTGCTTTGGCGAGACTTAGAGTGGCGCCGCTGTCGTCGGTGCTTGGGTTGCTTCTTGGAGGGGTCATCCTCCGCTGTCCCGTCGCCATTGCCTTCTTTGGGTGTGTCCACCATGTATATATATCATATGATGAGGTGGCTGTCCAGTGCCCTGTGGGCAGTGGTTCCTGTTCGTCTCCTGCATCGTCGTCCATACCGTCGATGTCTTTGGAGTCGAAGTCGAGCATGTCGGTCAAATCATCGACAGTGGCTATTAAGTGGGTGGTGGGTGGGCGGCGAATTTCTTCGTCATCCGCATCCCAATCCTGCCGGACATAGTTCGGCCAGGACTCTCCAGACAAGGAGATGGACCTTAATGAGTTCAGTATGTCGCCGAAGGGCGAGTGCTGAAAGATATCCGCGGAGGTGAACTCCATGATCGGCGCCCAGTCAGATTCGATAGGCACGGGCGCAGGTGGTTCGGAGTTCGTGGCCAGGGAAGAATCCGGTAGTTTGGCGTCACGACTCTCGTGAAGGGTAAGGTCGATTCTCGGCTTGATCACCGCTGAGAATGCGGCCTCCGTGGCAGGGTCCATCCGCCCATCCATGGATGGCGCAGTTGGCTCTGAATTGAGGGTCGGAGCGGTTGCCGGTGCAGTCTCCCGAACACTGTCCGATGGTAGAGCTAAATCATGCTCATCGTGACCGTGCGGCGCACTTGGCAGGGGCTCGAATCCGTTGAAGATCAAGTCTCCGCGGATGTCGGCCGTGTAGTTTAAGCTTCCAAACCTGACCTGGTGGCCAGGGGCGTAACTCTTGATCTGCTCCAGATGGCCAAGCGAGTTGGCCCGCAGTGCGAAGCCGCCGAATACAAAGATCTGTCCGGGGAGAAAAGTCTCACCCTGGACTGCATCGCTATCGATGATCGGAGGAGCCATCAAGACTAATGATGACGACACAGAGGAACTCTCAATGAAAGCACCAATGTCGGTGTCAAAACCGGTGGATCTCGGGTAGGGGGTCCCGAACTGTGCGTCTAAGGCGGATGGTAACATGAGGCAAGGGACACGATGTTTACCCAGGTTCGGGCCCTCTTGATGGAGGTAATACCCTACGTCCTGCTTGATTGTTCTTGATAATATGAGTAGTACAAGAGTTGATCTACCGCGAGATCATAGAGGCTAAACCTTAGAAGCTAGCCTATGGTATGATTGTATCTTGTCCTACGGACTAAAACCCTCCGGTTTATATAGACACCGGAGGGGGCTAGGGTTACACAAAGTCAGTTACACGGAAGGAGATCTACATATCTGTATTGCCAAGCTTGCCTTCCACGCCAAGGAGAGTCCCATTCGGACACGGGACGAAGTCTTCAATCTTGTATCTTCATACTCCAACAGTCTGGCCAAAGGATATAGTCCGGCCGTCCGGATACCCCCTAATCCGGGACTCCCTCAATAACCTTCGAATATATCAATCTTTATGTCTCGACCATTTCGAGACTCCTCGTCATGTCCGTGATCTCATCCGGGACTCCGAACAAACTTTGGTTCATCAAAACATGAAACCCATAATACAAATCATCATCGAACATAAAGCGTGCGGACCCTACGGGTTCGAGAACTATGTAGACATGACCGAGACACATCTCCAGTCAATAACCAATAGCGGAACCTGGATGCTCATATTGGCTCCTACATATTCTACGAAGATCTTTATCAGTCAAACCGCATAACAACATACGTTGTTCCCTTTGTCATCGGTATGCTACTTGCTCGAGATTCGGTCGTCGGTATCATCATACCTAGTTCATTCTCGTCACCGGCAAGTCTCTTTACTCATTCCGTAATGCATCATCCCATGGATAACTCATTAGACACATTGCTTGCAAGGCTCATAATGATGTGCATTACCGAGAGGGCCCAGAGATACCTCTTCGCTACATGGAGTGACAAATCCTAATCTTGATCTATGCCAACTCAACAAACACCATCGGAGACACCTGTAGAGCATCTTTATAATCACCCAGTTACGTTGTGACGTTTTATAGCACACAAGGTGTTCCTCCGGTATCCGGGAGTTGCATAATCTCATAGTCCGAGGAACATGTATAAGTCATGAAGAAAGCAATAGCAGAAAAACTAAATGATCATTATGCTAAGCTAACGGATGGGTCTTGTCCATCACATCATTCTCTAATGATGTGATCCCGTTCATCAAATGACAACACATGTCTATGGCTAGGAAACTTAACCATCTTTGATTAACGAGCTAGTCAAGTAGAGGCATACTTGGGGCACTCTGTTTTTCTATGTATTCACACATGTACTAAGTTTCCGGCTAATACAATTCTAGCATGAATAATAAACATGTATCATGATATAAGGAAATATAAATAACAACTTTATTATTGCCTCTAGGGCATATTTCCTTCAAGTAGGAGATACGAATTACACTTGTCGAGGAGGAAGTCGGTGATGCCTGCATTGTTGGGGAATGTAGCATGCAATTTCAAAAAAAATCCTACGATCATGCAAGATCTATCTAGGAGATGCATAGCAATGAGAGGGGGAGAGAGTGTCCACGTACCCTCATAGACCGAAAATGGAAGCGTTAGTTTAACGCAGTTGATGTAGTCGAACGTTTTCTCGATTCAACCAGTCAAGTACCGAACGTAAGACACCTCCGAGTTCAGCACATATTCAGCTCGATGATGTCCCTCGAACTCTTGATCCAGCAAAGTGTCGAGGGAGAGTTTTGTTAGCACGACGACATGGTGATGGTGATGGTGAAGTGATCCGCGTAGGGCTTTGCCTAAGCACTAAGACAATATGTCCGGAGGAGTAAACGGTGGAGGGGGCACCACACACGGCTAAGAACAATTGATGTGCCTTAGAGGTGCCCCCCCTGCCCCCATATATAAAGGAGGAGAGGGGACGAGGCCGACCTAGGCACGCGCTGATAACCCACAAGTATAGGGGATCAATTGTAGCCTCTTTCGATAAGTAAGAGTGTAGAACCCAACGAGGAGCTAAAGGTAGAACAAATATTCCCTCAAGTTCTATTGACCACCGATACAACTCTACGCACGCTTAATGTTCAATTTACCTAGAACAAGTATGAAACTAGAAGTACTTTGTAGGTGTTGTTGGATAGGTTTGCAATATAATAAAGAGCGCGTAAATAAAAAGTAGGGGTTTAGATGAAGACACAACTAAGTTAGTTTTAGTAGAGAGCTTTTTGTCACAAGAAAGTTATTTGTCCCTAGGCAATCGATAACTAGACCGGTAATCATTATTGCAATTTTATTTGACGGAGAGGCATAAGCTAACATACTTTCTCTTCTTGGATCATATGCACTTATGACTGGAACTCTAGCAAGCATCCTCAACTACTAAAGATCATTAAGATAAAACCCAACCATAGCATTATAAGGCATCAAGTCCTCTTTATTCCCATACGCAAACAACCTACTTACTCGGGTCTGTGTTTCTATCACTCACGCCACCCACCATAAGCAAATCATGAACATATTGCAAACCCTACAACGGGGATCCCTCATGCTTGTGCGACATGGAGAGCACCATAGGACAGCACCAATAATAAAACATGCAACTCAAACCAATCACGATCATCAATTAACCCATAGGACAAAACAGATCTACTTATACATCATAGGATAGCCATACATCATTGGGAAACAATATATAGCGTTGAGCACCATGTTTAAGTGGATATTACGGCGGTTAAAAGAGGGGTTACACCGCTGCATAGAGGGGGGAAGAGTTGGTGATGAGGGCGGTGAAGTTGTTGGTGTAGATTGCGGTGATGATGATGGCACCGACGGCGTTCCGGCGCCACCAGAAGAGAGGGGGAGAGATCCCCCCTTCTTATTCTTCCTTGACCTCCCCCCTAGATGGGAGAAGGGTTTCCCCTCTGGTCCATGGCCTCCATGGCAGCGGAGGGGCGATAGCCCCTCCGAGATTGGATATGTCTCTCTGTCTCTCTCTGTTTCTACGTTGGCTGATTCTACCCTTTCACCTTTTTCTTAAATTCCTGGAGATCCATAACTCCAATTGGGCTGAATTTTGGACATGATTTTTATCCGGATATTGGCTTTCTTGCAGCGAAAGAAGGGCACCAACTGCCTTACAGGGTGGCCACGAGGGCCCAGGGAGCGCCTGACCCCTTGGGGCGCGCCCCTGCCTCGTCGCCCCCTCGGGCATCGTTTCACGTTGATTCTTCTTCCCAAAAATCACATATATTCCAAAAAAATCTCCGTCAGTTTTTATCCCGTTTGGACTCTGTTTGATATGGATTTTCTGTGAAACAAAAAACATGCAACAAACAGGAACTGGCACTGGGCACTGGGCACTGGATCAATATGTTAGTCCCAAAAATAGTATAAAAAGTTGCCAAAAGTATATGAAAGTTGTATAATATTGGCATGGAACAATAAAAAATTATAGATACGACGGACATGTATTAGCATCCCCAAGCTTAATTCCTGCTCGTCCTCAAGTAGGTAAATGATAAAAAAGATAATTTTTGATGTGGAATGCTACCTAGCATAATCTTGATCATGTAATCTAATCATGGCATGAATATTAAGACACGAGTGATTCAAAGCAATAGTCTATCATTTGACATTAAGATAATAATACTTCAAGCATACTAATAAAGCAATCATGTCTTTTCAAAATAACATGGCCAAAGAAAGTTATCCCTACAAAATCATATGGTCTGGCTATGCTCCATCTTCACCACACAAAATATTCAAATCATGCACAACCCCGATGACAAGCCAAGCAATTGTTTCATACTTTTGATGTACTCGAACCTTTTCAAATTTCACGCAATACATGAGCGTGAGCCATGGTGAAGGAAATATGCCCTAGAGGCAATAATAAAGTTATTATTTATTTCCTTATTTCATGATAAATGTTTATTATTCATGCTAGAATTGTATTAACCGGAAACATAATACATGTGTGAATACATAGACAAACAGAATGTCACTAGTATGCCTCTACTTGACTAGCTCGTTGAATCAAAGATGGTTAACTTTCCTAGCCATAGACATGAGTTGTCATTTGATTAACGGGGTCACATCATTAGAGAATGATGTGATTGACTTGACCCATTCCGTTAGCATAGCACTTGATCGTTTAGTTTGTTGCTATTGCTTTCTTCATGACTTATACATGTTCCTATGACTATGAGATTATGCAACTCCCGTTTACCGGAGGAACACTTTGTGTGCTACCAAACGTCACAACGTAACTGGGTGATTATAAAGGTGCTCTACAGGTGTCTCCGAAGGTACTTGTTGGGTTGGTGTATTTCGAGATTAGGATTTGTCACTCCGATTGTCAGAGAGGTATCTCTGGGCCCACTCGGTAATGCACATCACTATAAGCCTTGCAAGCATTGCAACTAATGAGTTAGTTGTGGGATGCTGTGTTACGGAACAAGTAAAGAGACTTGCCGGTAACGAGATTGAACTAGGTATTGAGATACCGACGATCGAATCTCGGGCAAGTAACATACCGATGACAAAGGGAACAACGTATGTTGTTATGCAGTTTGATCGATAAAGATCTTCGTAGAATATGTGGGAGCCAATATGAGCATCTAGGTTCCGCTATTGGTTATTGACCGGAGACGTGTCTCGGTCATGTCTACATAGTTCTCGAACCCATAGGGTCCGCACGCTTAATGTTACGATGACAGTTATATTATGAGTTTATATGTTTTGATGTACCGAAGGTTGTTCGGAGTCCCGGATGTGATCAAGGACATGACGAGGAGTCTAAAAATGGTCGAGACATGAAGATTGATATATTGGAAGCCTATGTTTGGATGTCGGAAGTGTTCCGGGTGAAATCAGGATTTTACCGGAGTACCGGGAGGTTACCGGAACCCCCCGGGAGCTTAATGGGCCTATATGGGCCTTAGTGGAAATAGAGGGAATCAAGGGGAGTGTGGGGCGCGCCCCCCAAGACCCAAACCGAATTTGTTTAGGGCAAGAGGGGCCGACCCCCTCTTTCCTTCTTCCCCTCTCTCTTTCCTTCTCCCGAATCCTATTCCAACTAGGAAAGGGGGGAGTCCTACTCCCGGTGGGAGTAGGACTCCTCCTGGCGCGCCCTCTCCCTGGCAAGACGCACCCCTTGCTCCTTTATATACGGGGGCAGGGGGGCACCCCATAGACACAACAATTGATCAAGTTGATCTTTTAGCCATGTGCTGTGCCCCCCTCCACCGTAGTCCACCTCGATAATACTGTAGCGGTGCTTAGGCGAAGCCCTGCGTCGGTAGAATATCAACATAGTCACCACGCCGTCATGCTGACGAAACTCTCCCTCAACACTCGGCTGGATTGGAGTTTGAGGGACGTCATCTGGCTGAACGTGTGCTGAACTCGGAGGTGTCGTACATTCAGTACTTGATCGGTCAGATCGTGAAGACATACGACTACATCAACCGCGTTGTGCTAACGCTTCCGCTTTCGGTCTACGAGGGTACGTAGATAACACTCTCCCCTCTTGTTGCTATGCATCACCATGATCTTGCGTGTGCGTAGGAAATTTTTGAAATTACTACGTTCCCCAATAGTGGCATCCGAGCCTAGTTTTATGCGTTGATGTTATATGCACGAGTAGAACACAAGTGAGTTGTGGGCGATATAAGTCATACTACTTACCAGCATGTCATACTTTGGTTCGGCGGTATTGTTGGATGAAGCGGCACAGACCGACATTACGCGTACGCTTACACGAGACTGGTTCTACCGACGTGCTTTGCACACAGGTGGCTGGCGGGTGTCAGTTTCTCCAACTTTAGTTGAACCGAGTGTGGCTACGCCCGGTCCTTGCGAAGGTTAAAACAACACCAACTTGACAAACTATCATTGTGGTTTTGATGCGTAGGTAAGAACGGTTCTTGCTAAGCCCATAGCAGCCACGTAAAACTTGCAACAACAAATTAGAGGATCTCTAACTTGTTTTTGCAGGGCTTGTTGTGATGTGATATGGTCAAGACATGATGCTAAATTTTATTGTATGAGATGATCATGTTTTGTAACCGAGTTATCGGCAACTGGCAGGAGCCATATGGTTGTCGCTTTATTGTATGCAATGCAATCGCCCTATAATGCTTTACTTTATCACTAAGCGGTAGCGATAGTCGTAGAAGCATAAGATTGGCGAAAGGACAATGATGCTACGATGGAGATCAAGGTGTCGCGCCGGTGACGATGGTGATCATGGAGGTGCTTGGGAGATGGAGATCACAAGCACAAGATGATGATGGCCATATCATATCACTTATATTGATTGCATGTGATGTTTATCTTTTATGCATCTTATCTTGCTTTGATTGACGGTAGCATTATAAGGTGATCCCTCACTAAATTATCAAAGTATAAGTGTTCTCCCTGAGTATGCACCGTTGCGAAAGTTCTTCGTGCTGAGACACCACGTGATGATCGGGTGTGATAGGCTCTATGTTCAAATACAACGGGTGCAAAACAGTTGCACACGCAGAATACTCAAGTTAAACTTGACGAGCCTAGCATATAACAGATATGGCCTCGGAACACGGAGACCGAAAGGTCGAGCGTGAATCATATAGTAGATATGATCAACATAGTGATGTTCACCATTGAAACTACTCCATCTCACGTGATGATCGGACATGGTTTAGTTGATTTGGATCATGTGATCACTTAGAGGATTAGAGGGATGTCTATCTAAGTGGGAGTTCTTAGGTAATATGATTAATTGAACTTAAATTTATCATGAAATTAGTCCTGGTAGTATTAGCATATCTATGTTGTAGATCAATAGCTCGCGTTTAGCTCCCCTGTTTTATTTTTGATATGTTCCTAGAGAAAACTAAGTTGAAAGATGTTAGTAGCAATGATGCGGATTGGATCCGTGATCTGAGGTTTATCCTCATTGCTGCACAGAAGAATTATGTCCTTGATGTACCACTAGTTGACAAACCTATTGCAGGAGCAGATACAGACGTTATGAACGTTTGGCTAGCTCAATATGATGACTACTTGATAGTTTAGTGCACCATGCTTAAACGGCTTAGAATCGGGACTTCAAAGATGTTTTGAACGTCATGGACCATATGAGATGTTCCAGGAGTTGAAGTTAATATTTCAAGCAAATACCTGAGTTGAGAGATATGAAGTCTCCAACAAGTTCTATAGCTAAAAGATGGAGGAGAATAGCTCAAGCAGTGAGCATGTGCTCAGATTTTCTGGGTACTACAATTGCTTGAATCAAGTGGGAGTTAATCTTCCAGATAAAATAGTGATTGCCAAAATTCTCTAGTCACCATCACCAAGTTAGTAGAACTTCGTGATGAACTATAATATGCAAGGGATAACGGAAACGATTCCCAAGCTCTTCGTGATGCTGAAATCGACGGAGGTAGAAATCAAGAAAGAGCATCAAGTGTTGATGGTTAACAAGATCACTAGTTTCAAAAAAAGGGCAAAGGGATAGAGGGGGAACTTCAAGAAGAACAGCAAGCAAGTTGTTGCTCAAGTGAAGAAGCCCAAGTCTGGACCTAAGCCTGAGACTAAGTGCTTCTACTGCAAAGGGACTGGTCACTAGAAGCGGAAACACCCCAAGTATTTGGCGGATAAGAAGGATGGCAAAGTGAACAAGCTATATTTGATATACATGTTATTGATGTGTACCTTACTAGTGTTTATAGTAGCCCCTGGGTATTTGATACTTGTTCGGTTACTAAAAATTAGTAAATCGAAACAGGAGTTACATAATGAACAGAGACTAGTTAAGGGCGAAGTGATGATGTGTGTTGGAATTGATTCCAAGATTGATATGATCATCATCGCACACTCCCTATACTTTCGGGATTAGTGTTGAACCTAAATAAGTGTTATTTGGTGTTTGCGTTGAGCATAAATATGATTTGATCATGTTTATTGCAATACGGTTATTCATTTAAGTTAGAGAACAATTGTTGTTCTGTTTACATGAATAGAACCTTCTATGGTCATACACACCAACAAAAATGGTTTGTTGGATCTTGATCGTAGTGATACGCATATTCATAATATTGAAGCCAAAAAGATGGAAAGTTAATATTGATAGTGCAACTTATTTGTGGCACTGCCGTTTAGGTCATATTGGTGTAAAGCGCATGAAGAAAATCCATGCTGATGGGCTTTTGGAATCACTTGATTATGAATCAGTTGATGCTTGCGAACCATGCCTCATGGGCAAGATGACTAAGACTCCGTTCTCCAGAACAATGGAGCGAGCAACAGATTTGTTGGAAATCATACATACTGATGTATGTGGTTCGATGAATATTGAGGCTCGCGGCAGGTATCATTATTTTCTGATCTTCACAGATGATTTGAGCAGATATGAGTATATCTACTTGATGAAACATAAAGTCTGAAATATTTGAAAAGTTCATATAATTTCAGAGTGAAGTGGAAAATCATCGTAACAAGAAAATAAAGTTTCTACGATCTGATCGTGGAGGAGAATATTTGAGTTACGAGTTTGGTCTTCAATTAAAACAATGTGGAATAGTTTCACAAACTCATGCCACCTGGAACACCATAGCGTAATGGTGTGTCCGAACGTCATAACCGTACTTTATAGGATATAGTGCAATCTATGATGTCTCTTACCGATTTACCACTATCGTTTTGGGGTTATGCATTAGAGACAGCTGCATTCACATTAAAAAGGGCACCATCTAAATCCGTTGAGACGACACCGTATGAACTGTGGTTTAGCAAGAAACCTAAGCTGTCGTTTCTTAAAGTTTGGAGTTGTGATGCTTATGTGAAAAAGTTTCATCTTGATAAGCTCAAACCCAAGTCGGAGAAGTGCGTCTTCATAGGATACCCAAAGGAGACAGTTGGGTACACCTTCTATCACAGATCCGAAGGCAAGACATTCGTTGCTAAGAATGGATCCTTTCTAGAGAAGGAGTTTCTCTCAAAATAAGTGAGTGGGAGGAAAGTGGAACTTGATAAGGTAATTGTACCTTCTCCCAAATTGGAAAATAGTTCATCACAGAAATCAGTTCCAGTGATGTCTACACCAACAAGAGAGGAAGTTAATGGTGATGATCATGAAAGTTTAGATCAAGTTACTACATAACTTCGTAGATCAACCAGAGTGAGATCCGCACCAGAGTGGTACGGTAATCCTGTTTTGGAGGTCATGTTACTTGACCATGACGAACCTACGAACTATGAGGAAGCGATGATGAGCCCAGATTCCGCAAAATGGTTTAAGGCCATGAAATCTGAGATGGGATCCATGTATAAAACAAAGTATGGACTTTGATTGACTTGCCCAATGATCGGCGAGCCATTGAGATTAAATGGATCTTCAAGAGGAAGACGGACGCTGATAGTAGTGTTACTATCTACAAATCTAGAATTGTCGCAAAAAGGTTTTAGACAAGTTCAAGGTGTTGACTACGATGAGAGTTTCTCACTCGTATCTATGCTTAAGTCTGTACGAATCATGTTAGCAATTGCCGCATTTTATGAAATCTGGCAAATGGATAAACAAAACTGCATTCCTTAATGGATTTATTAAAGAAGAGTTGTATATGATGCAACCAGAAGGTTTTTGTCAATCCTAAAGGTACTAACAAAATATGCAAGATCCAGCGATCCATCTATGGACTGGTGCAAGCATCTCGGAGTTGGAATATACGCTTTGATAAGTTGATCAAAGCATATAGTTTTATACAGACTTGCGGTGAAGCCTGTATTTACAAGAAAGTGAGTGGGAGCGCTACAACATTTCTGATAAGTATATGTGAATGACATATTGTTGATCGGAGATAATGTAGAATTATTCTGCAAAGCATAAAGGAATGTTTGAAAGGAGTTTTTCAAAGAAAGACCTCGGTGAAGCTGCTTACATATTGAGCATCAAGATCTATAGAGATAGATCAAGACGCTTGATAAGTTTTTCAATGAGTACATACCTTGACAAGATTTTGATGTAGTTCAAAATGGAATAGTCAAAAGAAGGAGTTCTTGCCTGTGTTACAAGGTGTGAAGTTGAGTAAGACTCAAAACCCGACCACGGCAGAAGATAGAGAGAGAATGAAAGTCATTCCCTATTCCTCAGCCATAGGCTCTATAAAGTATGCCATGTTGTGTACCAGACCTATTGTATACCCTGCCCTGAGTTTAGCAAGGGAGTACAATAGTGATCTAGGAGTAGATCACTGTACATTGGTTAAAATTATCCTTAGTGGAATAAGGATATGTTTCTCAATTATGGAGGTGACAAAAGGTTCGTCGTAAAGGGTTACGTCAAAGCAAGTTTTGACACTGATCCAGATGACTAAAAATCTTAATCTGGATACATATTGAAAGTGGGAGCAATTAGCTAGAGTAGCTCCGTGCAGAGCATTGTTGACATAGAAATTTGCAAAATACTTACGGATCTGAATGTGGCAGACCCGTTGACTAAACTTCTCTCACAAGCAAAACATGATCACACCTTAGTACTCTTTGGGTGTTAATCACATAGCGATGTGAACTAGATTATTGACTCTAGTAAACCCTTTGGGTGTTGGTCACATGTCGATGTGAACTATGGGTGTTAATCACATGGTCATGTGAACTATTGGTGTTAAATCACATGGCGATGTGAACTAGATTATTGGCTCTAGTGCAAGTGGGAGACTGAAGGAAATATGCCCTAGAGGCAATAATAAAGTTATTATTTATTTCCTTATTTCATGATAAATGTTTATTATTCATGCTAGAATTGTATTAACCGAAAACATAATACATGTGTGAATACATAGACAAACAGAATGTCACTAGTATGCCTCTACTTGACTAGCTCATTGAATCAAAGATGGTTAAGTTTCCTAGCCATAGACATGAGTTGTCATTTGATTAACGGGGTCACATCATTAGAGAATGATGTGATTGACTTGACCCATTCCGTTAGCATAGCACTTGATCGTTTAGTTTGTTGCTATTGCTTTCTTCATGACTTATACATGTTCCTATGACTATGAGATTATGCAACTCCCGTTTACCGGGGGAACAATTTGTGTGCTACAAAATTCACAACGTAACTGGGTGATTATAAAGGTGATCTACAGGTGTCTCCGAAGGTACTTGTTGGGTTGGCGCATTTCGAGATTAGGATTTGTCACTCCGAATGTTAGAGAGGTATCTCTGGGCCCACTCGGTAATGCACATCACTATAAGCCTTGCAAGCATTGCAACTAATGAGTTAGTTGCGGGATGATGTGTTACAGAATGAGTAAAGAGACTTGCCGGTAACGAGATTGAACTAGGTATTGAGATACCGACGATCGAATCTCGGGCAAGTAACATACCGATGACAAAGGGAACAACGTATGTTGTTATGTGGTTTGACCGATAAAGATCTTCGTAAAATATGTGGGAGCCAATATGAGCATCCAGGTTCCGCTATTGGTTATTGACCGGAGACGTGTCTCAGTCATGTCTACATAGTTCTCGAACCCGTAGGGTCCGCACGGTTAACGTTATGATGATAGTTATATTATGAGTTTATATGTTTTGATGTACTGAAGGTTGTTCAGAGTCCCGGATGTGATCAAGGACATGACGAGGAGTCTCGAAATGGTCGAGACATGAAGATTGATATATTGGAAGCCTATGTTTGGATGTCGGAAGTGTTTCGGGTGAAATCAGGATTTTACCGGAGTACCGAGAGGATACCGGAACCCCCCGGGAGCTTAATGGGCCTATATGGGCCTTAGTGGAAATAGAGGGAATCAAGGGGAGTGTGGGGCGCGCCCCCCAAGGCCCAAACTGAATTGGTTTAGGGCAAAAGGGGCCGACCCCCTCTTTCCTTCTTCCCCCTCTCTCTTTCCTTCTCCCGAATCCTATTCCAACTAGGAAAGGGGGAGTCCTACTCCCGGTGGGAGTAGGACTCCTACTGGCGCGCCCTCTCCCTGGCTGGCCGCACCCCCCTTGCTCCTTTACATACGGGGGCAGGGGGCACCCCATAGACACAACAATTGATCAAGTTGATCTTTTAACCATGTGCGGTGCCCCCCTCCACCATAGTCCACCTCGATAATACTGTAGCGGTGCTTAGGCGAAGCCCTGCGTCGGTAGAACATCAACATCGTCACCACGCCGTCGTGCTGACGAAAATCTCCCTCAACACTCGGCTGGATCGGAGGTCGAGGGACGTCATCGGGCTGAACGTGTGCTGAACTCGGAGGCGAACATACGTTCGGTACTTGATCGGTCGGATCGTGAAGATGTACGACTACATCAACCGCGTTGTGCTAACGCTTCCCGCTTCCACTTTCGGTCTATGAGGGTACGTAGACAACACTCTCCCCTCTTGTTGCTATGCATCACCATGATCTTGCGTGTGCGTAGGAAATTTTTGAAATTACTACGTTCCCCAACACATGGATATATCACTATAGGTGGAATAGAATATGATAGTGGAGGTTGTGTGGAGAAGACAAAAAAGGGAGAAAGTCTCACATCGACGCGGCTAATTAACGGGCTATGGAGATGCCCACCAATTGATGTCAATGCGAGGAGTAGGGATTGCCATGCAAAGGATGCACTAAGAGCTATAAGTGTATGAAAGCTCAAACTGAAAACTAAGTCGGTGCACATCCAACTTGCTTGCTCATGAAGACCTAGGGCATTTGAGGAAGCCCATCGCTGGAATATAAAGGCCAAGTTCTATAATGAAAATTCCCACTAGTATATGAAAGTGATAACTCAAGAGACTCTCTATATGAAGAACATGGTGCTACTCTGAATCACAAGTGTGGTAAAAGGATAGTAACATTGTCCCTTCTCTCTTTTCTCTCAATTTTTTTTTTGTTTTTTTGTTTTTTGTTTTGGTGGGCTTCTTTGGCCTCTCTTTTTTATTTGGGCTCATTTGGCCTCTTTTATTTTGATAACCTCACCTGGGACAATGTTATAATAATGATGATCATCACACTTTTATTTACTTACAACTCAATACTAGAACAAAGATATGACTCTATATGAATGCCTCTGACGGTATATCGGGATGTGCAATGATTTAGCAAAGATATCAAAAAATGAACAAGCCATGAAAATATCATGCTAGCTATCTTACAATCATGCAAAGCAATATGACAATAAATGCTCAAGTCATGTATATGATGATGATGGAAGTTGCATGGCAATATATCTCGAAATGGCTATGGAAATGCCATGATAGGCAGGTATGGTGGCTGTTTTGTGGAAGATATAAGGAGGCTTATGTGTGATAGAGCGTATCGTATCACGTGGTTTGGATGCACCGGCAAAGTTGCACCAACTCTCGAGGTGAGAAAGGGCAGTGCACGGTACCGAAGAGGCTAGCAATGATGTAAGGGTGAGAGTGCGTATAATCCATGGACTCAACATTAGTCATAAAGAACTCACATACTTATTGCAAAAATCTATTAGTCATCGAAAAAAAGTACTACGTGCATGCTCCTAGGGGGATAGATTGGTAGGAAAAGACCATCACTCGTCCCCGACCGCCACTCATAAGGAAGACAATTAATAAATACCTCATGCTCCAACTTCGTTACATAACGGTTCACCATACGTGCATGCTACGGGAATCACAAACTTCAACACAAGTATTTCTACAATCCACAACTACCCACTAGCATGACTCTAATATCACCATCTTTATATCGCAAAACTATTGCAAGGAATCAAACATATCATATTCAGTGATCTACAAGTTTTATGTAGAATTTTATGAATAACCATGTGAATGACCAATTCCTGTCATCTCTCTAAATAGATATAAGTGAAGAAAGAGAGTTTAAATCTTTCTACAGAAGATATGCCCATGCTTTAACAAATATAAGTGAAGCAAAAGAGCATTCCACAAATGGCGGTTTTCTATGTGAAGAGAAACATGCAATCCAAACTTCAAAAGATATAAGTGAAGCACATGAAGCATTCTATAAAGCCATACTCAAAAGATATAAGTGAAGTGCAATGAGAATTCTATAAATCAACCAAGTACTATCTCATACCAGCATGGTGCATCAAAGAAAAGTGAAAACTAAATGCAAAAGACACTTCAAGATTTACGCATATCATGTGATGAATAAAAATATAGCTCCAAGTGAAATTACCGATGATTGTTAGAAGAAAGAGGGGATGCCTTCCGGGGCATACCCAAGCTTGGTTGCTTGGGAGTCCTTGAATATTTCCTTGGGGTGCCTCGAGCATCCCCAAGATTAGGCTCTTGCCACTCCTTATTCCTTCACCCACGTGATCTCTCCCAAACTTGAAAACTTCAATCACACAAAACTTAACAGAAAGTTCGGTAAGACCCGTTAGTATAATAAAGCAAATCACTACTCTAAGTACTGTTGCAAACCAATTCATATTTTCTTTTGAATTGTAGCTACTGTAATATAACTTTTCCATGGCTTAATCCACTGATATAAATTGATAGTTTCATCAAAACAAGCAAACTATGCATCAAAAACAGAATCTGTCTTAAACAGGATAGTCTGTAATAATCTGAACATTCACCATACCTCTGGTACTCCAAAAATCCTGAAATAATTAGGAAAAATAAAAAAAATTGTATGGAAAGACAGTGAAAAAAGTTTCAGAGTCGTTTGACGTTTCAGTAAAAAATGTAAAATCGCGCACTACAGCCAAAGTTTCTGTTCTGCACCGCATAAACCAACAAGCAATGTAAACATCCTAAAGGCAAATCTTGGCACATTATTTTTATAATACAATGGAATTGTACAAAGGGATAATTATTTTTGTTGAAAATTTTCTGTAATCAAGATTCACAAAGTTTCCGTGAGCATGAACAAAGTTCACGGAGCTCCCCCACTTCAACAATGCTTGTCTCTCTCACTTTCACTTTCCTTTTTGAAAAGTTTTGGGTTCTCCTCTTTATTTTTTTGTTTTAAAACTATATAAAAGCACTCAACAGAAATAAATGGCTTTCTAAAACTTCCTGGTTGTCTCCCTAGCAGCGCTTTCTTTAAAGCCATTAAGCTAGGCATAAGGTGCTCAAGTAATGAATCCACCTGGATCCCAAGGTATATCAAAGCCAATTTTAATTAACAATGATTTGTGATTTAGTAGTGAGCACAAAGTGACATATATCATGCAACAACAAAGTCTAACTCTCTTCCTATGCATCGGCATGTCATAAAAGAACAATGCATGCACACATAGTAAAGACCAATGCATAGTATAAACAGTTTCTTGCAATTTTATCATATTGGAAACATGGAGAGGCGGAGATGTAGTTCCTCTCTCATAATAATTGCAAGTAGCAGCAGCAAGCACATGCACATTATATCTATCAAAATCATCATGTGTAGTAATAAAACGCAACCCATCAATATAATCCTTAATAAGGGCAAACTTCTCCGACATAGTGTAGTTGGGAGAATTCAAATACATAATAGGACTATCATGCATGGGTGCAATAGCAACAATTTCATGTTTAACATAAGGAACTACAGCAAGTTCATCTCCATAAGCATAATTCATATTGGCATCTTGGACACAAGCATAGAAAGCATCATCAAAAAGGGATATTTATAAATAATCAACGGATCATAACAATCATCATAGCAATCATCCTTCAGTAAGCACGAAGGGAAATTAAACAATGTATGAGTTGAAGAGTTACTCTCATTAGAAGGTGGGTACGGGTAGCTAATCTGCTCTTCTTCCTTTTGTTCTTCGCTCTCCTCATCATCTTTTCCATCCAATGAGCTCACAGTTTCATCAATTTCTTCTTCCATAGACTCCTGCAAATTATTAGTCTCTTCTTGGATAACGGAGACTCTCTCAATAAAATCATCAATATCGGAATTGAATTCATAATTTTCATAGCAATATTTAAGTATAGCAACATTTTTAGGTCTGTAAACAGCATCATCAAGATTTTCACACTCTTTAAACAAAGATTCAATTTCATAAGCACCCATAAAAGCAACGAATTCTTCTATTCATTCCACATCATAGTAATCATATATACCATTAGCATAAGAAGCTAAGGTTTCATTATCATTAAATTCACATGAAAAGGGAAGGTGTGGAGCCTTCATCCTAGAGCAACAAGTATAATCATATCTCAAGTATAGTTGCCGAGCATACCAATGCAACATATAAATTTGATCCGATAATAGTTTCCCTTTTTGAGTCAAGCGATAATCCCTAAAGTATTCACGTTGATCCAACATTACTCCCATTATAAATTTGAATGGGGTTTTCTCAGGATTATCAAAGTAGTACATAATATCTTTCACATAATAAGCATTGAGGGTTTTAGGAGGTTCCCCATCTCCATGAGTAGCAAGTAAACCTATTTTTTTTTGGTAATTTGTGTTCCATATCCATAACTAAAGATAGAGAACAACTTAGAACAGAAAATAAAAAATACTTAGTGATAAAGCAAACAAGCACACACGAGAATATTCACCCCATTCTATTGCTCCCCGGCAACGGCGCCAGAAAAAAGATATTGATAACCCACAAGTATAAGGGATCAATTGTAGCCTCTTTCGATAAGTAAGACTGTCGAACCCAATGAGGAGCTAAAGGTAGAACAAATATTCCCTCAGGTTCTATCGACCATTGATACAACTCTACCCACGCTTAACGTTCGCTTTACCTAGAACAAGTATGAAACTAGAAGTACTTTGTAGGTGTTGTTGGATAGGTTTGCAAGATAATAAAGAGTGCGTAAATAAAAATTAGGGGCTATTTAGATGAAGACACAACTAAGTTAGTGATACGTCTCCAACGTATCTATAATTTTTGATTGCTCCATGCTATATTATCTACTGTTTTGGACATTATTGGGCTTTATTATCCACTTTTATATTATTTTTGGGACTAACCTATTAACCGGAGGCCCAGCCCAGAATTGTTGTTTTTTGCCTGTTTTAGGGTTTCGAAGAAAAGGAATATCAAACGGAGTCCAAACAGAATGAAACCTTCGGGAACGTGATTTTCTCAATAAACAAGACCCAGGAGACTTGGACCCTACGTCAAGACACAAAAGAGGAGGCCACGAGGTTGGGGGCGCGCCTACCCCCCAGGCGCGCCCTCCACCCTCGTGGCCCCCCTATTGCTCCACCGACGTACTCCTTCCTCCTATATATACCTACGTACCCCCAAACGATCAGATACGGAGCCAAAACCCTAATTCCACCGCCGCAACTTTCTGTATCCCCATCTTGGGGCCTGTTCCAGAGCTCCGTCGGAGGGGGCATCGATCACAGAGGGCTTCTACATCAACACCATAGCCCCTTCGATCAAGTGTGAGCAGTTCGCCTCAGACCTACGGGTCCATAGTTAGTAGCTAGATGGCTTCTTCTCTCTTTTTGGATCTCAATACAATGTTCTCCCCCTCTCTTGTGGAGATCTATTCGATGTAATATTCTTTTTGCGGTGTGTTTGTTGAGACCGATGAATTGTGGGTTTATGATCAAGTCTACCTATGAACAATATTTGAATCTTCTCTGAATTCTTTTATGTATGATTGGTTATCTTTGCAAATATCTTTGAATTATCAGTTTGGTTTGGCCTACTAGATTGATCTTTCTTGCAATGGGAGAAGTGCTTAGCTTTGGGTTCAATCTTGCGGTGTCCTTTCCCAGTGACAGTAGGGGCAACAAGGCACATATTGTATTGTTGCCATCGAGGATAACAAGATGGAGTTTTCATCATATTGCATGAGTTTATCCCTCTACATCATGTCATCTTACTTAAGGCGTTACTCTGTTTTCATTAACTTAATACTCTAGATGCATGTTGGATAGCGGTCGATGAGTGGAGTAATAGTAGTAGATGCAGACAGGAGTCGGTCTACTTGTCTCGGACGTGATGCCTATATACATGATCATACCTAGATATTCTCATAACTATGCGCAATTATGTCAATTTCAACAGTAGTAATTTGTTCACCCATCGTAGAATACTTATGCTCTCGAGAGAAGCCACTAGTGAAACCTATGGCCCCCGGGTCTATCTTCATCATATTAATCTCCTAACATTTAGTTATTTCCTTTGCTTTTTACTTTGCTTTTATTTTACTTTGCAACTTTATCACAAAAATACCAAAAATATTATCTTATCATATCTATCAGATCTCACTCTAATAAGTGGCCATGTAGGGATTGACAACCCTTATCGCGTTGGTTGCGAGGATTTATTTGTTTTGTGCAGGTGCGAGGGACTCGCGCGTAGCCTCCTACTGGATTGATACATTGGTTCTCAAAAACTGAGGGAAATACTTACGCTACTTTGCTGCATCATCCCTTCCTCTTCGGGGAAAACCAACACAGTGCTCAAGAGGTAGCAAGAAGGATTTCTGGCGCCGTTGCCGGGGAGGTCTACGCAAAAGTCAATATACCAAGTACCCATCACATACCCTTATCTCCCGCATTACATTATTTGCCATTTGCCTCTCGTTTTCCTCTCCCCCACTTCACCCTTGCCATTTTATTCGCCCTCTCTCTCTATCCTCCCTCTCTTTCTCTATTTGCCTCTTTTAGCCCGCTTGCTTTGTGTTTGCTTGTGTGTTAGTTTGCTTGCTTGCCACTATGGCTCTACCTAAATCTGGTGATCTTCACCCTAAAAGGATAGAAGAGATCGAAAACAATGTCAGGAGTTTTATGGTTTTGCAATTTGAACATAATAGTTTCTTCAGAAACGAGCTTAAGGAACAAAAAAGTTTTATGAGTTTTTATGAATAAAGAGCTTGATGATATGTCTAAAGAATTCGATGGTTTAAGATCCCAGATTGCTCGTCTTGAGAAATTGACTACTGAAATTTCGGACAGGCAGGCTACCTTAATTAATAGGATGGCCGCTAAACCGGATTGCTATGAAAATAAAGATGAAGATCTAAAAGTTATTGATGTGTCCCCTATTAAATATTTGTTTTTCAATATGAATCTTGATAATGATGTTACTGAATATGATCCACCTTTACCTAGAAGGCGTTCCAAGAATTCGGAAATTTTTGATCTTGATACTAAAATTGATAAAAGTGGGATTGAAGAAATTAAAACCCTAGATGTTGCTAAACCCACTATTATGGATTTCAATGAATTTCACTATGAAAATTGCTCTTTGATTGATTGTATTTCCTTGTTGCTATCCGTGGTAAATTCTCCTCACGCTTATAGTCAAAATAAAGCATTTACTAAACATATCGTTGATGCCTTGATGCAATCTTATGAAGAAAAACTTGAATTGGAAGTTTCTATCCCTAGAAAACTCTATGATGAGTGGGAACCAACTATTAAAATTAAAATTAAAGATCATGAATGCTATGCTTTATGTGATTTGGGTGCTAGTGTTTCCACGATTCCAAAGACTTTATGTGATTTGTTAGGTTTCCGTGATTTTGATGATTGCTCTCTAAACTTGCACCTTACGGATTCCACTATTAAGAAACCTATGGGCAGAATTAATGATGTTCTTATTGTTGCAAATAGGAATTATTTTCCCGTAGATTTTATTGTTCTTGACATAGATTGCAATCCTTCATGTCCCATTATTCTTGGTAGACCTTTCCTTAGAACGATTGGTGCAATTATTGATATGAAGGAAGGAAATATTATATTCCAATTTCCATTAAGGAAATGCATGGAACACTTTCCTAGAAAGAAAATTAAATTACCTTATGAATCTATTATGAGAGCCACTTATGGATTGCCTACCAAAGATGGCAATACCTAGATCTATCCATGCTTGTTATGCCTAGGTAGGAGCGTTAAACGACAGCGCTTGTTGGGAGGCAACCCAATTTTATTTTTATTACTTGCTTTTTGCTCCTGTTTAGTAATAAATAATATATCTAGCCTCTGTTTAGGTTGTGTTTTTTGTGTTTAATTAGTGTTTGTGCCAAGTAGAGCCGTTGGGAAGACTTGGGGAAAGTCTTGTTACAGTTGCTGTAAAAAACAGAAACTTTAGCGCTCACGAGAACTGCTGCCATTTTTATTTGGAAAGTTATATTTAGTTAATTCTTTTTGAAGATGATTAATATAGAAATTCCTCACGTCCAGAAATTTATTTTAAAATTTTTGGAGTTCCAGATCTTGCGCTAGCTACAGATTACTACAGACTGTTCTGTTTTTGACAGATTCTGTTTTTCGTGTGTTGTTTGCTTATTTTGATGAATCGATGGCTAGTAAAATAGTTTATAAACCATAGAGAAGTTGGAATACAGTAGGTTTAACACCAATATAAATAAATAATGAGTTCATTACAGTACCTTGAAGTGGTCTTTTGTTTTCTTTCGCTAATGGAGCTCACGAGATTTTCTACTTTGAGTTTTGTGTTGTGAAGTTTTCAAGTTTTGGGTAAAGTTTTGATGGATTATGGAACAAGGAGTGGCAAGAGCCTAAGATTGGGGATGCCCATGGCACCCCCAAGATAATATAAGGACACCTAAAAGCCAAAGCTTGGGGATGCCCCGGTAGGCATCCCCTCTTTCGTCTACTTCTATCGGTAACTTTACTTGGAGCTATATTTTTATTCGCCACATGATATGTGTTTTGCTTGGAGCGTCTTGTATGATTTGAGTCTTTACTTTTTAGTTTACCACAATCATCCTTGCTGTACACACCTTTTGAGAGAGCCATACATGATTTGGAATTTGTTAGAATACTCTATGTGCTTCGCTTATATCTTTTGAGTTATATAGTTTTGCTCTAGTACTTCACTTATATCTTTTAGAGCACGGTGGTGGATTTTTTTATAGAAAGTATTGATCTCTCATGCTTCACTTAGATTATTTTTAGAGTCTTAAATATCATGGTAATTTGCTTAAAATCCTAATATGCTAGGTATTCAAGATTAGTAAAATTTTCTTATGAGTGTTTTGAATACTAAGAGAAGTTTGATGCTTGATGATTGTTTTGAGATATGGAGGTAATAATATCAAAGTCGTGCTAGTTGAGTAGTTGTGAAATTGAGAAATGCTTGTGTTGAAGTTTGCAAGTCCCGTAGCATGCACGTATGGTAAACGTTATGTAACAAATTTGAAACATGAGGTGTTATTTGATTGTCCTCCTTATGAGTGGCGGTCGGGGACGAGCGATGGTCTTTTCCTTCAAATCTATCCCCATAGGAGCATGCACGTAGTGCCGAGGTTTTTGATGACTTGTACATTTTTGCAATAAGTATGTGAGTTCTTTATGACTAATGTTGAGTCCATGGATTATACGCACTCTTAACCTTCCATCCTTGCTAGCCTCTTCGGTACCGTGCATTGCCCTTTCTCACATTGAGAGTTGGCGCAAACTTCACTGATGCATCCAAACCCCGTGATATGATACGCTCTTTCACACATAAACCACCTTATATCTTACTCAAAACAGCCACCATACCTACCTATTATGGCATTTCCATAGCCATTCCAAGATATATTGCCATGCAACTTTCCACCATTCCGTTTATCATGACACATTCATTATTGTCATATTGCTTAGCAGGATCATGTAGTTGACATAGTATTTGTGGCAATGACACCGTTCATAATTCTTTCATACATGTCACTCTTGGTCCATTGAATATCCTGGTACACCGCCAGAGGCATTCATATAGAGTCATCTTTTGTTCTATTATCGAGTTGTAATCATTGAGTTGTAAATAAATAGAATTGTGATGATATTCATTTTCTAGAGCATTGTCCCAAGTGAGGAATTATAAAAAAAAGAAAGGCCATATATATAAAAAAGAGAAAGGCCAAATAAAAAAATATGAGAGAAAAAGAGAGAAGGGACAATGTTACTATCCTTTGCCACACTTGTGCTTCAAAGTAGCACCATAATCTTCATGATAGAGAGTCTCTTGTTTTGTCACTTTCATATACTAGTGGGAATTTTCATTATAGAACTTGGCTTGTATATTCCAACAATGGGCCTCCTCAAGTGCCCTAGGTATTCGTGAGCAAGCAAGTTGGATGTAGACCAACTTAGTTTCTTTTGTTGAGCTTTCATACATTTATAGCTCTAGTGCATCCGTTGCATGGCAATGCCTACTCCTTGCATTAACATCAATCGGTGGGCATCTCCATAGCCCATTGATTAGCCTCGTTGATGTGAGACTTTCTCCTTTTTGTCTTCTCCACATAACCCCCTCATTATATTCTATTCCACCCATAGTGCTATGTCCATGGCTCGTGCTCATATATTGCGTGAAAGTTTATAGGTTTGAGATTACTAAAGTACGAAACAATTGCTTGGCTTGTCATCGGGGTTGTGCATGATTAGAGCATTCTTGTGTGACGAAAATGGAGCATGACTAAACTATATGATTTTGTAGGGATGAACTTTCTTTGGCCATGTTATTTTGAGAACACATAATTGCTTTGTTAGTATGCTTGAAGTATTGTTATTTTTATGTCAATATGAACTTTTGTCTTGAATCTTTCGGATCTGAATATTCATGCCACAATTAAGAAGAATTACATTAAAATTATTCCAAGTAGCACTCCACATCAAAAATTCTGTTTTTATCATTTACCTACTCGAGGACGAGCAGGAATTAAGCTTGGGGATGCTTGATACGTCTCCAACGTATCTATAATTTTTGATTGCTCCATGCTATATTATCTACTGTTTTGGACATTATTGGGCTTTATTATCCACTTTTATATTATTTTTGGGAGTAGCCTATTAACCGGAGGCCTAGCCTAGAATTGCTGCTTTTTGCCTGTTTTAGGGGTTCGAAGAAAGGAATATCAAACGGAGTCCAAACGGAATGAAACCTTCGGGAACGTGATTTTCTCAACGAACAAGACCCAGGAGACTTGGACCCAACTCCAAGATGAAGGATCTAGAAGTAGATGTGTCTAGAGGGGGGGTGATTAGACACTTAGTGCTAAAGTTGCAATTTTTAGGCCTCTTTAGTTTGAGTGGAGTTTTAGGCACAATTTCAACATACACAATACATATCAAGCAAGCATGCAAAGAGTATATGAGCAGCGGAATGTAAAGCATGCGACTTGCAAGAATGTAAAGGGAAGGGTTTGGAGAATTCAAACGCAATTGGATACACGGATGTTTTTCCCGTGGTTCGGATAGGTGGTGCTATCCTACATCCACGTTGATGGAGACTTCAACCCACGAAGGGTAACGGTTGCGCGAGTCCATGGAGGGCTCCACCCACAAAGGGTAACGGTTGCACAAGTCCACGGAGGGCTCCACCCATGAAGGGTCCACGAAGAAGCAACCACCCACAAAGGGTCCACGAAGAAGCAACCTTGTCTATCCCACCATGGCCATTGCCCACACAGGACTTGCCTCACTAGCGGTAGATCTTCACGAAGTAGGCGATCTCCTTGCCCTTACAAACTCCTTGGTTCAACTCCACAATCTTGTCGGAGGCTCCCAAGTGACACCTAGCCAATCTAGGAGACACCACTCTCCAAGAAGTAACAAATGGTGTGTAGGTAATGAACTCCTTGCTCTTGTGCTTCAAATGATAGTCTCCCCAACACTCAACTCTCTCCCATAGGATTTGGATCTGGTGGAAAGAAGATATGAGTGGAAAGCAACTTGGGGAAGGCTAGAGATCAAGATTCATATGGTAGGAATGGAATATCTTGGTCTCAACACATGAGTAGGTGGTTCTCTCTTAGAACATATGAGTTGGAATTGTGTATGTGTTCTGATGGCTCTCTCCACGAATGAAGAGGAGGTGGAGGGGTATATATAGCCTCCACACAAAATCCAACCGTTACACACAGTTTTCCAATCTCGGTGGGACCGAATCAACAAACTCGGTCGGACCGAAAATGTAAACCTAGTGACCGTTAGAGATTTTCGGTGGGACTGACATGCAACTCGGTAGGACCGATATGGTTAGGGTTTGGGCATAACGTAATCTCGGTGAGACCGATTACACAAACTCGGTGAGACCAAATTTGGTAATTAGCTAACCAGAGAGTTGGTCAGGCAAACTCGGTGGGACCGATTTGCTCTTTCGGTGAGACCGAAAAGTTACAAAAAGGAAACACTGAATTTACATTGCAATCTCGGTGGGACCGATCCGCTCTTTCAGTGAGACCGAAAAGTTACGACAGGGAAACAGAGAGTTTGCAATCCCATCTCGGTGAGACCGAGATCCCTATCGGTAGAACCGAAATGCTAGGGTTTGGCAGTGGCTTATGACAAGTGAAACTCGGTGGCGCCAGATAGAAAGAATCGGTAGGACCGAGTTTGGCTTAGGGTTTAGGTCATATGTGGATATGGGAAAGTAGTTGAGGATTTTGGAGCATATTACTAAGCACATGAAGCAAGAGGCTCACTAAGCAACACCTCATCCCTCCTTGATAGCATTGGCTTTTCCTAAAGACTCAATGTGATCTTGGATCACTAAAATATAAAATGAAGAGTCTTGAGCTTTTGAGCTTGAGCCAATCCTTTGTCCTTAGTATTTTGAGGGTTCCACTTTCACATCCATGCCATGCCAATCCATTGTTGAACTTATCTAAAACATGCTAGATAGAAATGTTAGTCCAACAAGAGATATGTTGTCATCAATTATCAAAACCACCTAGGGAGCACTTGTTCTTTCACAAGACACAAAAGAGGAGGCCACGAGGTAGGGGGAGCGCCTACCCCCCAGGCGCGCCCTCCACCCTCGTGGGCCCCTCGTTGCTCCACCGACATACTCCTTCCTCCTATATATACCTACGTACCCCCAAACGATCAGATACGGAGCCAAAACCCTAATTCCACCACCGCAACTTTCTGTATCCACGAGATCCCATCTTGGGGCCTGTTCCGGAGCTCCGCCGGAGGGGGCATCGATCACGGAGGGCTTCTACATCAACACCATAGCCCCTCCGATGAAGTGTGAGTAGTTCACCTCAGACCTACGGGTCCATAGTTAGTAGCTAGATGGCTTCTTCTCTCTTTTTGGATCTCAATACAATGTTCTCCCCCTCTCTTGTGGAGATCTATTCGATGTAATCTTCTTTTTGCAATGTGTTTGTTCAGACCGATGAATTGTGGGTTTATGATCAAGTCTATCTATGAACAATATTTGAATCTTCTCTGAATTCTTTTATGTATGATTGGTTCTCTTTGCAAGTCTCTTCGAATTATCAGTTTGGTTTGGCCTACTAGATTGATCTTTCTTGCAATGGGAGAAGTGCTTAGCTTTGGGTTCAATCTTGCGGTGTCCTTTCCCAGTGACAGTAGGGGCAGCAAGGCACGTATTGTATTGTTGCCATCAAGTATAACAAGATGGGGTTTTCATCATATTGCATGATTTTATCCCTCTACATCATGTCATCTTGCTTAAGGCATTACTCTGTTTTCATTAACTTAATACTCTAGATGCATGCTGGATAGCGGTCGATGAGTGGAGTAATAGTAGTAGATGCAGGCAGGAGTCGGTCTACTTGTCTCGGACGTGATGCCTATATACATGATCATACCTAGATATTCTCATAACTATGCTCAATTCTGGCAATTGCTCAATAGTAATTTGTTCACCCACCGTAGCATACTTATGCTCTCGAGAGAAGCCACTAGTGAAACCTATGGCCCCCGGGTCCATCTTCATCATACTAATCTCCTAACACTTAGTTATTTCCTTTGCTTTTTTCCTTTGCTTTTATTTTACTTTGCATCTTTATCACAAAAAGACCAAAAATATTATCTTATCATATCTATCAGATCTCACTCTCGTAAGTGCCCGTGTAGGGATTGACAACCCCTTATCGCGTTGGTTGTGAGGATTTATTTGTTTTGTGCAGGTGCGAGGGACTCGCGCGTAGCCTCCTACTGGATTGATACCTTGGTTCTCAAAAACTGAGGGAAATACTTACGCTACTTTGCTGCATCATCCCTTCCTCTTCGGGGAAACCCAACGCAGTGCTCAAGAGGTAGCAGTTAGTTTTAGTAGAGAGCTTTTTGTCACGAGAAAGTTATTTGTCCCTAGGCAATCGATAACTAGATCAGTAATCATTACTGCAATTTTATTTGAGGGAGAGGCATAAGCTAACATACTTTCTCTTCTTGGATCATAGGCACTTATGATTGGAACACTAGCAAGCATCTGCAACTACTAAAGATCATTAAGGTAAAACCCAACCATAGCATTATAAGGCATCAAGTCCTCTTTATTCCCATACGCAAACAACCTACTTACTCAGGTCTGTGTTTCTATCACTCACGCCACCCAAAATAAGCAAATCATGAACATATTACAAACCCTACAGCGGGGATCCCTCACGCTTGCGCGACACAGAGAGCACCATAGGACAGCACCAATAATTAAACATGCAACTCAAACCAATCACGATCATCAATTAACCCATAGGACAAAACAGGTCTAATCAAACATCATAGGATAGCCATACATCATTGGGAAACAATATATAGCATTGAGCACCATGTTTAAGTAGAGATTACAGCGGGTAAAAGAGGGGTTACACCGATGCATAGAGGGGGGAAGAGTTGGTGATAAGGGCGGTGAAGTTGTTCCGGCGCCACCGGAAGAGAGGGGGAGAGAGCCCCTTCTTCTTCTTCTTCTTCTTCTTCTTCCTTGACCTCCCCCTAGATGGGAGAAGGGTTTCCCCTCTGGTCCATGGCCTACATGGCGGCGGAGGGGCGAGAGCCCCTCCGAGATTGGATATGTCTCTCTGTCTCTCTCTGTTTCTGCGTTGGCTGATTCTACCCTTTCACCGCTTCTTAATTCCCGGAGATCCGTAACTCTGATTGGGCCGAATTTTGGACACGATTTTTATCCGAATATTGGCTTTCTTTCTGCGAAAGAAGGGCACCAACCGCCTTACGGGGTGGCCACAAGGGCCCAGGGCGCGCCTGACCCCCTCAGGCGCGCCCCCTGCCTCGTGGCCCCCTCGGGCATCGTCTCGCGTTGATTGTTCTTCCCAAAAATCACATATTTTCCAAAAAAATCTCCGTCAATTTTTATCCCGTTTGGATTCCGTTTGATATAGATTTTCTGCGAAACAAAAAACATGCAACAAGCAGGAACTGAGACTGGGCACTGGATCAATATGTTAGTCCCAAAAATAGTATAAAAAGTTGCCAAAAGTATATGAAAGTTGTATAATATTGGCTTGGAACAATAAAAAATTATAGATACGACGAAGACGTATCACGCGCCCAAGTGGGGGGGAGTCCTACTAGGACTCCAAGTCCAATTCGGACCCCTTCCTTTTTCCGGAGAGGGAAACGTGGAAGGAGAAGGAGAAGGAAAGGGGGGCGCTGGATCCTACCCTGCTCCAATTCGGACCACTTCCAAATGGGGGGCGCGCCAGCCTCTTGTGGGATAGTGTGCCTCCCTCCCAAGGCCCATGTGGCCCATTACTTCCCTGGGGGTTCCGGTAACCCCTCGGTACTCCGATAAGTACCCGAAACACTCCGGAATCATTCCGGTGTCCGAATACCATCGTCCAATATATCAATCTTTACCTCTCGACCATTTCGAGACTCCTCGTCGTGTCCGTGATCTCATCCGGGACTCCGAACAACATTCGGTCACCAAATCACATAACTCATATAATACAAAATTATCATCTAATGTTAAGCGTGCGGACCCTACGGGTTCAAGTACTATGTAGACATGATCGAGACACCTCTCCACTCAATAACCAACAGCGGAACCAAGATGCTCATATTGGTTCCTACGTATTCTATGAAGATCTTTATCGGTCAAATCATAATGACAACATACGTTATTCCCTTTGTCATTGGTATGTTACTTGCCCGAGTTTAGATCGTCGGTATCTTCATACCTAGTTCAATCTTGTTACCGGCAAGTCTCTTTGCTCGTTCCGTAATGCATCATCCCACAACTAACTCATTAGTCACATTGCTTGCAAGGCTTATTATGATGTGCATTACCGAGAGGGCCCAGAGATACATCTCCGATACTCGGAGTGACAAATCCTAATCTCGATCTATGCCAACCCAACAAACACCTTTGGAGATACCTGTAGATCATCTTTATAATCAACCAGTTACGTTGTGACGTTTGATAGCACACAAGGTATTCCTCCGGTATCCGGGAGTTGCATAATCTCATAGTCAAAGGAATATGTATATGACATGAAGAAAGCAATAGTAATAAAACTTAATGATCATTATGCTAAGCTAACGGATGGGTCTTGTCCATAACACCATTCTCCTAATGATGTGATCCCATTCATCAAATGACAACTCATGTCTATGGTTAGGAAACATAACCATCTTTGATTAACGAGCTAGTCTAGTAAAGGCTTTACTAGGGACACTGTGTATTGTCTATGTATCCACACATGTATCAAGTTTCCAGTTAATACAATTCTAGCATGAATAATAAACATTTATCATGATACAAGGAAATATAAAATAACAACTTTATTATTGCCTCTAGGGCATATTTCCTTCAGTCTCCCACTTGCACTAGAGTCAATAATCTAGTTCACATCGCCATGTGATTAAACGCCAATAGTTCACATCTTTATGTGACTAACACACAAAGAGTGCTAAGGTGTGATCATGTTTTTCTTGTGAGAGAAGTTTACTCAACAGGTCTGCCACATTCAGATCCGTATGTATTTTGCTAATTTCTATGTCTACAATGCTCTACATGGAGCTACTTTAGCTAAGTGCTCCCACTTTCAATATGTATCTAGATCGAGACTCAGAGTCATCCAGATCAGTGTCAAAGCTTGCATCGACGTAACACTTCACGACGAACTCTTTATCACCTCCATTACTGAGAAATATTTCCTTAGTCCTCTAAGGATAATTTTGACCGTTGTCCAGTGATCTACTCCTGGATCACTATTGTACCCCCTTGCCAAACTCACAAGATACACAACATGGCATACCTATGGCTGAGGCATAGAAAATGACTTTCATGATTTCTTTATCTTCTATCGTGGTCGGGTTTTGAGTGTTACTCAATATCACACCTTACAATACAGGCAAGAACCCTTTCTTTGACTGATCTATTTTGAACTTCTTCAAAATCTTGTCAAGGTATGTGCTTTGTGGAAGTCCAATTAAACATCTTGATCTATCTCTATAGATCTCGATGGCTAATATATAAGCAGCTTCATCGAGGTCTTTCATTGAAAAAATCTTATTCAAGTATCCTTTTATGCTATCCAGAAATTCTATATCATTTCCAATCAACAATATGCCATCCACATATAATATTAGAAATGCTATAGAGCTCCCACTCACTTTCTTGTAAATACATGCTTCTCCAAAAGTCTGTATAAAACCATATGCTTTGATAACCTCATCAAAGCGTATATTCCAACTCCGAGATGCTTGCACCAGTCCATAAATGGATCACTGGAGGTTGCACACTTTGTTAGCACCTTTAGGATCGACAAAATCTTCTGGTTGCATCATATACAACTCTTCTTTAAGAAATCCATTAAGGAATGCAGTTTTGACGTCCATTTGCCAGATTTCATAATCATAAAATGTGGCAATTGCTAACATGATTCAGGCAGACTTAAGCATCGCTACGGGTGAGAAAGTCTCATCGTAGTCAACTCCTTGAACTTGTCGAAAACCTTTTGCAACAAGTCGAGCTTTGTAGACGGTAACATTACCATCAGTGTCAGTCTTCTTCTTGAAGATCCATTTATTCTCTATGGCTTGTCGATCATCGGGCAAGTCCACCAAAGTCCACACTCTGTTCTCATACATGGATTCTATCTCTGATTTCATGGCCTCAAGCCATTTTGCGGAATCTGGGCTCATCATTGCTTCCTCATAGTTCGTAGGTTCGTCATGGTCTAGAAACATGACTTCCAAAACATGATTACCGTACCACTCTGGTGCGGAACGTGCTCTGGTTGACCTACGAGGTTCAGTATTAACTTGATCTGAAGTTTCATGATCATCATTAGCTTCCTCTCTAGTTGGTGTAGGCATCACTTGAACTGATTTCTGTGATGATCTACTTTCCAATTCGAGAGAAGGTACAATTACCTCATCATGTTCTACTTTCCTCCCACTCACTTCTTTCGAGAGAAACTCCTTCTCTAGAAAGGATTCATTCTTAGCAACAAAGATCTTGCCTTCGGATTTGTGATAGAATGTGTACCCAAAAGTTTCTTTTTGGTATCCTATGAAGACGCACTTCTTCGATTTGGGTTCGAGTTTATCAGGCTGAAACTTTTCACATAAGCATCGCAACACCAAACTTTAAGAAACGACAGCTTAGGTTTCTTGCCAAACCACAGTTCATACGGTGTCGTCTCACGGATTTGGATGGTGCCCTATTTCATGTGAATGCAGCTGTCTCTAATACATAACCCCAATACGATAGTGGTAAATCGGTAAGAGACATCATAGATCACACCATATCTATTAAAGTACGGTTACGATGTTCAGACACACCATTACGCTGTGGTGTTCCAGGTGGCGTGAGTTGTGAAACTATTCCACATTGTTTTAAATGAAGGCCAAACTTGTAACTCAAATATTCGCCTCCATGATCAGATCATAGAAACTTTTATTTTCTTGTTACGATGATTCTCCACTTCACTCTGAAATTCTTTGAACTTTTGAAATGTTTCAGACTTATGTTTCATCAAGTAGATATACCCATGTCTGGTCAAATCATCTTTGAAGGTCAGAAAATAACGATACCCACCGTGTGCCTCAACACTCATCGGACCGCATACATTGGTATGTATTATTTCCAATAAGTCAGTGGCCCGATCCATTGTTTTGGAGAATGGAGTCTTAGTCATCTTGCCCATAAGGCATGGTCCGCAAGCATCAAATGATGCATAATCAAGTGATTCCAAAAGTCCATCTGCATGGAGTTTCTTCATGAGCTTTACACCAATATGACCTAAACGGTAGTGCCACACATATTTTGTACTATCATTATCAACTTTGCATCTTTTGGCATTAATATTATGAATATGTGTATAACCATGATCGAGATTCAACAAACCATTATCAACTTTGCATCTTTGCAGCTGGAATTCTAGACTGGAAAAGGAGCAAATCTGAGAGACCTATTCTGGACTGGAAAAGCAGCAAATCTGAGAGAATGTCGGCACGATGCGGGCTGGTGGAGGAGGTAGTGGTAGCGGTGCACTCGGCCTTGACGCTGTTTCTGGCGGTCGTGGTAGGGAAGCAAAAAAAACCATCAACAACTTCCTCCTGAAGTAGAGCTAATGCACAGGCGGTGTCCAAATCGGGCGGCCATTGCACGAGCACCGCCGCATGAATGTCCTTCCGTAGGCCCTTGACGAATCGCTCAAAAAAATAATATGGATGAATGGTGTTAGAATAAGAGTTCAGATGGTTAATGATTAACTCAAATTTGTCAATATAAAACTCTGGTGGACAGTATAGAACTGTCGGATCAGAATTTGGTGCCAATCATGCCTGAATCGAGTGCATAACAATGTTGTGAATGATTGCCAATCATACTCGGAGAGATGTTTCTGAATGGACTGCAGCCAAATGGAAGCTGAGCCCGAGAAGTTTAGAGCAGCCATGGGTACCCAAAACGAAGGAAGAATTCCAAACATCTGAAAATATTGATCACGCAACGTTTTCCAGAGATTTGGGTTCTTGCCTGCAAATTGGGGAAAAGAGATGGATGGGTGGGCTTGGCCAAGTCCAGTGAGTAACTGGCTGGCATGAGCGAAGGGAGAAAGAGCCGACTGAGAAGGCGGGACTGCGCACTGACCGTTTTCCGGGAGCGGCGACGGCGTCTGGAAGGACGCCGCTGGTTGGCCCGTGAAATGGTGAAGACGCTATGGCCTGCTGGCCCTTGGGGAACGTCGGCCGCACTAGCTGCGGCACTAATGTGGATGTCGGCCATCGCAGGTGGGAGATTGCTTGTCGGCGGGTCTTGGGTCATCGCACCCTCCTTGATGGGCGGTTGATGCGGGAGTTGTAGGGCCGCCATGGAATCTCCCAGATCGGCGACATGCCGCTCCAGATCAGGGTGCCATGCCACCAGATCGTCCACCTTGGCATTGGAGGCGTGGATCACCGCAGTGTGCTCCTTTAGGGTGTTCTCCACGCGCTCTAGGAACGCTTGGATCGAGGGATCCATGGCGATCAGATGAGAGTGTGCTTGCCGTAGTGATCTGGTTTCAACAAATTGAGCTAGATCGGCATGCGGAGAGAAGTGGAATTGGTCTCTGATACCAGATGATAGAGTATACTTGTATTGATCTAGCAAGCTCTCTGAAGTAGTAGCAATTACAGATCACATACATGAATTTGGGGACCAGTCTCTCGATTACAGGACAAACTAAAGAGAAGGGAAGGAGGGTAGATAGCTATCGGCCTATCACCGTGTCTGGCCTGATCCTCTGGATGCCTCCTCCCTTCGGTGTGTCTGGCTTAAGTAGCGATGCCCATTGGGTTGGCTCATTATGGGCCCAGGTAGCGCTCGTTGAGTCTCCTGGTTCTCTTGGGCCTGATTGTTGTCGTCGTGTCGTGGCTGACCAGTGGGTCCATGCTGGCAGGACCCTAACAGGAACGATGCTCCATCACCACCATCGCCGGATCCAACCACAAAAGGTCAGACTCTAGGTTTTCACCCTAAAGAACAAGTACGAGCATATCCGAGCAATGCCTTCTACAAGTTTACAATGCAAGAACATCGCCATTGCCTGGCATAACCAACTTGGGTCAGACCTAAGATTTCCACCCCTAAACACGAGACTAGGTACTCAAGGAGTACCACATCAAAGTCAATCATGTGTTACCACCATCACTTTTCCATGATCCCAGCTGTTACATGCGCTTGGCTAGAAGCCCCACTGCAACTGTTGCACAACCATACTGATGACCCCCAAGTATAGGGGATCAATCGTAGTCCTTTCGATAAGTAAGAGTGTCGAATCCAACAAGGAGCAGAAGGAAATGACAAGTACTTTTCAGCAAGGTAATGTTTGCAAGCACTGAAATTGTAAGTAACGAGTAGTTTGATAGCAAGATAATTTGTAACGAGCAAGTAAAGATAATAGTATCAAAATTGCACCAAGGTAGCCCAATTCTTTTGAGGCAAAGGACAGGCCAAAACGGTCTCTTATGATAAGCAAAGTGTTCTTGAGGGTACACAGGAATTTTATCTAGTCACTTTCATCATGTTGGTTTGATTTGTGTTCGCTACTTGATAATTTGATATGTGGGTGGATCGGTGCTTAGGTGATGTTCTTAGTTGAACAAACCTCCTACTTATGATTAACCCTCTTGCAAGCATCTGCAACTACATGAAAAGTATTAAGAATAAATTCTACCCATAGCATAAAACTTTTGGACCCAATCAGTCCCTTACGGAATAGCGCATAAACTAGGGTTTAAGCTTCTGTCACTCTCTCAACCCATCATCTAATAACTACTCCACAATGCATTCCCTTAGGCCCAAATATGGTGAAGTGTCATGTAGTCGACGTTCACATGACACCACTAAGGGAATCACAACATACATACCATCAAAATATCGAACACATTTAAAATTCACATGATTACTTGCAAAGATTTCTCCCGTGACCTCGAGAATAAAAGTAAATACTCACAAATGATAATCATGCTCAAGATCAGAGGGGTATTAAATAGCATATTGGATTTGAACATATAATCTTCCACCAAATAAACCATACAGTAGTCAACTACAAGAGGTAATCAACACTACTAGTCACCCACAAGTACCAATCTATAGTTCCGGTACGAAGATTGAACACAAGAGATGAACTACGGTTTGAGAGGGGATTGTGATGTTGAAGATGTTGATGGAGATTTCCCTCCCCAAGATGGGAGAGTTTTTGGTGATGATGATGACGATGATTTCCCCCTTCGGGAGGGAAGTTTGTCGGTGTCAAAACCGGCAGATCTCAGGTAGGGGGTCCCACACTGTGCGTCTGAGGATTGATGGTAACAAGGGACAAGTGAGACACAATGTTTACCCAGGTTCGGTCCCTCTTAAGGGAGGTAAAACCCTACATCCTGCTTGATTGTATTCAATGAGTATAGGGGTTACAAGAGTTGATCTACCTCGAGATCGTAATGGCTAAACCCTAGGTGTCTAGCCTATGAGAATTCTGATTGCCTCTACGGACTAAACCCTCCGGTTTATATACACACTGGATGGATCTAGGGTTGTATAGAGTCAGTTTGTGGTGGAAGGAAATAACATATCTGTACACCAAGCTTGCCTTCCACGCATATAGGAGTCCTACCCGGACACGGGGGAGAGTCTTCTGCTTTTATCTTCACGGCCCATCAGTCCGGCCCATATCAAATAGTCCGGACACCCGAGGACCCCCTAATCCAGGACTCCCTTAGTAGCCCCTGAACCAGTCTTCGACGACGATGTGTTCAACATGCGGATTGTCTTCGGCATTGCAAGGCGGGTTCCTTCTCTTTAAACATTTTAAGATAACTCCCTACACAAAGGATCTGTATCCGGCTATGTATTATTAATATAACCCTTAGCCATGAAGGCAAGACATCAAGATAAAACAGTGTGTTTTACTGACAACTTTTTTCGGTGAAGCGTCACATCTGGCTCTTTAACATTTCGAGCTGTTTTCATGCCTCTTGCTTTGCGTTTCGAGGCATTGCCCTCATTGGCACATCTTTTCAAAACAGAGATCGTGCCCGCCCATTGCGGGATCCTCGTCAATACGGTTTTGGGTAACCCAACCGTGCCATTCGCATGATCTCTTTGGGAACATGCGAGTTTTAAGGCTTGAGAGGGGGCATTTGGTATTTCACCGCCTACAAGAGGGTAAAGATGCCTACTTTTTCCCCACGCCTTTCTCCTAGCTCCTGCCTTCCCTTCCTCTAAGCTCCAGCACCCAAAATCTCAATCTTTCCCACCGCCACCAACCTCCCCAGCCATGTGATACGTCTCCAACGTATCCATAATTTTTTGATTGTTCCATGCTATTATATTATCTGTTTTGGATGTTTTATATGCATTAATATGCTATTTTATATGATTTTTGGGACTAACCTATTAACCTAGAGCCCAGTGCCAGTTTCTGCTTTTTCCTTGTTTTAGAGTTTCGCAGAAAAGGAATACCAAACGGAGTCCAAATGGAATAAAACTTTCGCGATGATCTCTCTTGGACTAGAAGACACCCAGGAGACTTGAAGTGCAAGTCGGAAGAGCCACGAGGCAGCCACAAGGGTGCAGGGCGCGCCCCCAACCTTGTGGGCCCCTCGGTGGCCTCTTGACCTAGATCTTCCTCCTATATACACTCTTATACCCTGAAAACTTCTAGGGGAGCCACAAAAACCACTTTTCCACTGCTGTAACCTTCTGTACCCATGAGATCCCATCTTGGGGCCTTTTCCGGCATCCTGCCAGAGAGGGATTCGATCATGGAGGGCTTCTACATTAACACCATTGCCTCTCCAATGAAGCGTGAGTAGTTTACCACTGACCTATGGGTCCATAGCAAGTAGCTAGATGGATTTTTCTCTCTCTTTGATTCTCAATACCATGTTCTCATCGATGTTCTTGGAGATCTATTCGATGTAATACTCTTTTGCGATGTGTTTGCCAAGATACGTTGAATTATGGATTTATGATCAGCTTATCTATGAATATCATTTGAATCTCCTCTGAATTCTTTTATGCATGATTTGATATCTTTGCAAGTCTCTTCAAACTATCGATTTGGTTTGGCCAACTAGATTGGTTTTTCTTGCAATGGGAGAAGTGCTTAGCTTTGGGTTCAATCTTGTGGTGCTCGATCCTAGTGATAGAAGGGGAACCGACACATATTGTATTGTTGCCATTGAGGATAACAAGATGGGGTTTTCATCATATTGCTTGAGTTAATCCCGTTACATCATGCCATCTTACTTGATGTGTTACTCTGTTATTATGAACTTAATAATCTAGATGCAGGCATGAGTCGGTCGATGTGTGAAGTAATAGTAGTAGATACAGAATCATTTTGGTCTACTTGATACGGACGTGATGCCTATATTCATGATCATTGCCTTAGATATCATCATAACTTTGCGCTTTTCTATCAATTGCTCGGCAGTAATTTGTTCACCCACCGTAATAATTCCTTTCTTGAGAGAAGCCTCTAGTGAAAACTATGGCCCCTGTGTCTATTTTCCATCATACAAGTTTCCGATCTACAGTACTAGTTTCCTATTTACTTTCTTTTGCAATCTTTTACTTTCCATTCCACAAACCAAAAATACCAAAAATATTACTTTACCGTTTATCCATCTCTATCAGATCTCACTTTGCGAATAACCATGAAGGGATTGTCAACCCCTTTGTCGCGTTGGTTGCAAGTTGGTGTTTGTTTGTGCAGGTATTCGGTGGCTTGTCGCGTTGTCTCCTACTAGATTGATACCTTGGTTCTCAAAACTGAGGGAAATACTTACGCTACTTTGCTGCATCACCCTTTCCTCTTCAAGGGGAAAACCAACGCAAGCTCAAGAGGATCAACAAGGATTTTTAGGGTCGTTGTCAGGGAGATCTAAGCCAAGTCAAGACATACCAAGTACCCATCATAAACTCTCATCCCTCTGTTGGGAACGCAGTAATTTCAAAAAAAATCCTACGCACACGCAAGATCTATCTAGGTGATGCATAGCAACAAGAGGGGAAGAGTGTTGTCCACGTACCCTCGTAGACCGTAAGCGGAAGCGTTAGGACAACACGGTTGATGTAGTCATACGTCTTCACGATCCGACCGATCCTAGCACCGAAGGTACGACACCTCCGCGATCTGCCCATGTTTAGCTCAGTGATGTCCCACGAAATCTAGATCTAGTTGAGTGTCGAGGGAGAGCTTCGTTAGCATGACGGCATGATGACGATGATGATGAAGTTACCGACGCAGGGCTTCGTCTAAGCACTACAACGATATGACCGAGGTGGAAATATGTGGAGGGGGGCACTGCACACGGCTAAACAATCAACTTGTGTGTCCTAGGGTGCCCCGTCCCCACGTATATAAAGGATGGAGGGGGAGGCTGGCCGACCCTCTCTAGGCACGCCAAGGGGGGAGGAGTAGGACTCCCCCATTTCCTAGTCCCACTAGGAATAGATGGAAGAGGGAGAAGGAGAAAGGAAAGGGGGCCGGCCCCCTCACCCAATTCAGGTTGGGCTTGGGGGGCCCCTCCTAGTCTACCATCTATTCTCTCCCACTAAGGCCCATTAAGGCCCATATACTCCCCGGGGGGTTCCGGTAACCCCCCGGTACTCCGGTAAATGCACGAACTCACCCGGAACCATTCTAATGTCCAAACATAGCCTTCCAATATATCGATTTTTATGTCTCGACCATTCCGGGACTCCTCGTCATGTTCGTGATCATATCCGGAACTCCGAACTACCTTCGGTACATCAAAACACATAAACTCATAATACCTATCATCACCGAACGTTAAGCGTGCAGACCCTACAGGTTCGAGAACTATGTAGACATGACTGAGACTCATCTTCGCTCAATAACCAATAGCGGAACCTGGATGCTCATATTGGTTCCTACATATTCTACAAAGATCTTTATCGGTCAAACCGCATAACAACGTACGTTGTTCCCTTTGTCATCGGTATGTTACTTGCCCGAGATTCGATCATCGGTATCTCAATACCTAGTTCAATCTCATTACCGGCAAGTCTATTTACTCGTTCCGTAATGAAACATCCTATAACTAACTCATTATTCACATTGCTTGCAAGGCTTATAGTGTTGTGCATTACTTAGAGGGCCTAGAGATACCTCTCCGATACACGGAGTGACAAATCCTAATCTCGATCTATGCCAACTCAACAAACACCATCGGAGACACCTGTAGAGCATCTTTATGGTCACCCAGTTATGTTGTGATGTTTGATAGCACACTTAGTGTTCCTCCGGTATTCGGGAGTTGCATAATCTCATAGTCTTAGGAACATGTATAAGTTATGGAGAAAGCAATAGAAGTAAACTAAACGATCATCGTGCTAAGCTAACGAATGGGTCAAGTCAATCACATCATTCACTAATGATGTGATCCCGTTCATCAAATGAATCCTCTTTGTCCATGACTAGAAACTTAACCATCTTTGATTAATGAGCTAGTCAAGTAGAGGCATACTAGTGACACTCTGTTTGTCTATGTATTCACACATGTACCAAGTTTCCGGTTAATACAATCTAGCATGAATAATAAACATTTATCATCATATAAGGAAATATAAATAACAACTTTATTATTGCCTCTAGGGCATATTTCCTTCAGTCTCCCACTTGCACTAGAGTCAATAATCTAGATTACATTGTAATGATTCTAACACCCATGGAGTCTTGGTGCTGATCATGTTTTGCTCGTGAGAGAGGCTTAGTCAACGGGTCTGCAACATTCAGATCCATATGTATCTTGCAAATCTCTATGTCTCCCTCCTTGACTTGATCGCGGGTGGAATTGAAGCGACTCTTGATGTGCTTGGTTCTCTTGTGAAATCTGGATTCCTTTGCCAAGACAATTGCACCAGTAGTCACAAAAGATTTTCATTGGACCCGATGCACTAGGTATGACACCTAGATCGGATATGAACTCCTTCATCCAGACTCCTTCATTTGCTGCTTCTGAAGCAGCTATGTACTCCGCTTCACACGTAGATCCTGCCACGATGCTCTGCTTGGAACTTCACCAACTGACAGCTCCACCATTCAATAAAAACACGTATCCGGTTTGTGAATTAGAGTCATCTGGATCAGTGTCAAAGCTTGCATCGACGTACCCGTTTACGACAAGCTCTTTGTCACCTCCATAAACGAGACACATATCCTTTGTCATTTTTAGGTATTTCAGGATGTTCTTGACCGCTGTCCAGTGATCCACTCCTGGATTACTTCGATACCTCCGTGCTAAACTCATAGCAAGGCACACATCAGGTCTGGTACACATCATTGCATACAGGAGAGAACCTATGGCTGAAGCATAGGGAATGACTTTCATTTTCTCTCTATCTTCTGTAGTGGTCGGGCATTGAGTTTGACCCAACTTCACACCTTGTAACACAGGCAAGAACCCTTTCTTTGCTTGATCCACTTTGAACTTCTTCAAAACATTATCAAGGTATGTGCTTTGTGAAAGTCCAATTAAGCGTCTTGATCTATCTCTATAGATCTTGATGCCCAATATATAAGCAGCTTCACCGAGGTCTTTCATTGAAAAATTCTTATTCAAGTATCCTTTTAGGCTATTCATTAATTCCATATCATTTTCAATCAGCAATATGTCATCTACATATAATATCAGAAATGCTATAGAGCTCCCACTCACTTTCTTGTAAATACAGGCTTCTTCAAAAGTCTGTATAAAACCATATGCTTTGATCACATTATCAAAGAGTATATTCCAACTCCGAGAGGCTTGCACCAGTCCATAAATGGATCGCTGGAGCTTGCATACTTTGTTAGCACCTTTTGGATCGACAAAACCTTCTGGTTGCATCATATACAACTCTTCTTTAATATATCCATTAAGGAATGCAATTTTGACATCCATTTGCCAAATTTCATAATCATAAAATGCGGCAATTGCTATCATGATTCGGATGGACTTAAGCATCACTACGGGTGAGAAGGTCTCATCATAGTCAACTCCTTGAGCTTGTAGAAAACCTTTTGCAACAAGTCGAGCTTTGTAGACTGTAACATTACCGTCAGCATCAGTCTTCTTCTTGAAGATCCATTTATTCTCTATGGCTTGCCGATCATCCGGCAAGTCAACCAAAGTCCACACTTTGTTCTCATACATGGATCCCATCTCAGATTTCATGGCATCAAGCCATTTTGCGGTATCTGGGCTCATCATCGCTTCCTCATAGTTCGTAGGTTCGTCATGGTGTAGTAACATGACCTCCAGAGCAGGATTACCGTACCACTCTGGTGCGTATCTTACTCTGGTTGACCTACGAGGTTCGGTAGTAACTTGGTCAGAAGTTTAATGATCATCATCATTAGCTTCCTCACTTACTAGTGTAGGAATCACTAGAACTGATTTCTGTGACGTACTACTTTCCAGTAAGGGAGTAGGTACAATTACCTCGTCAAGTTCTACTTTCCTCCCACTCACTTCATTTAAGAGAAACTCCTTGTCTAGAAAGGATCCATTCTTAGCAACGAATATCTTGCCTTCGGATCTATGATAGAAGGTGTACCCAACAGTCTCCTTTGGGTATCCTATGAAGACACATTTCTTCGATTTAGGTTCGAGCTCATCAGGTTGAAGCTTTTTCACATAAACATCACAGCCCCAAACTTTAAGAAACGACAACTTGGGTTTCTTGCCAAACCACAGTTCATAAGGTGCCATCTCAACGGATTTTGATGGTGCCCTATTTAACGTGAATGCAGCCATCTCTAAAGCATAACCCCAAAACGATAGTGGTAAATCGGTAAGAGACATCATAGATCACATCATATCTAATAAAGTGCAGTTACGACGTTCGAACACACCATTGCGCTGTGGTGTTCTAGGTGGCATGAGTTGCGAAACTATTCCGCATTGTTACAAATGAAGACCAAACTCATAAGTCAAATATTCACCTCCACGATCAGATCACAGAAACTTAATTTTATTGTTACGATGATTTTCCACTTCATTCTGAAATTCTTTGAACTTTTAAAATGTTTCAGACTTATGTTTCATCAAGTAGATATACCCATATCTGCTCAAGTCATGTGTGAAGGTAAGAAAATAACGATACCTGCCACGAGCATCAACACTCATCGGACCACATACATCAGTATGTATTATTTCCAATAAGTTTTTTGCTCGTTTCATTGTTCCGGAGAATGGAGTCTTAGTCATCTTGCCCATGAGGCATGGTTCGCAAGCATCAAGTGATTCATAATCAAGTGATTCGAAAAGTCCATCAACATGGAGTTTCTTCATGCGCTTTACACCAATATGACCTAAACGACAGTGCCACAAATAAGTTGCACTATCATTATTAAAGTTATATCTTTTGGTTTCAATACTATGAACATGTGTATCACTACTATCAAGATTTAGTAAAAATAGACCACTCATCAAGGGTGCATGACCATAAAAGATATTACTCATATAAATAGAGCAACCATTATTCTCTGATTTAAATGAATAACCATCTCGCATCAAACAAGATCTAGATATAATGTTCATGCTCAACGCTAACACCAAATAACAATTATTTAGGTCTAAAACTAATCCTGAAGGTAGATGTAGAGGTACCGTGCTGACGACGATCACATCCACTTTGGAACCATTTCCCACGTGCATCGTCACCTCATCCTTAGCCAATCTTCGCATAATCCGTAGCCCTGTTTCGAGTTCCAAATATTAGCAACAGAACCAGTATCAAATACCCAGGTGCTACTGCGAGCATTAGTAAGGTACACATCAATAACATGTATATCAAATATACCTTTCACTTTGCCATCCTTCGTCTCCGCAAAATACTTGGGGTAGTTTCGCTTCCAGTGACCAGTCCCTTTGCAGTAGAAGCACCCAGTCTCAGGCTTAGGTCCAGACTTGGGCTTCTTCACTTGAGCAGCAACTTGTTTGCCATTCTTCTTGAAGTCCCCCTTCTTCCCTTTACCATTTTCTTGAAACTAGTGGTCTTGTTGACCATCAACACTTGATGCTCTTTCTTGATTTCTACCTCTGCAGCCTTTAGCATTCCAAAGAGCTCGAGAATCGTCTTATCCATCCCTTGCATATGATAGTTCATCACGAAGCTCTTGTAGCTTGGTGGCAGTGATTGAAGAACTCTGTCAATGACACTATCATCAGGATGATAACTCCCAGCTGAGTCAAGTGGTTGTGGTACCCAGACATTCTGAGTATATCTTCACTGACAGAACTATTCTCCTCCATTTTGGAGCTATAGAACTTATTGGAGACTTCATATCTCTCAATCCGGGCATTTGCTTGAAATATTAACTTCAACTCCTGGAACATCTCATATGCTCCATGACGTTCAAAATGTCGTTGAATTCCCTGTTCTAAGCCGTAAAGCATGGCACACTGAACTATCGAGTAGTCATCAGCTTTGCTCTGCCAGACGTTCATAACATTTGGTGTTGCTTCTGCAGTAGGTTTGTCACCTAGCGGTGCTTGCAGGACGTAATTCTTCTGTGCAACAATGAGGATAATCCTCAAGTTATGGAGCCAGTCCGTGTAATTGCTACCATCATCTTTCAACTTAGCTTTCTCTAGGAACACATTAAAATTCAACGGAACAACAGCACGGGCCATTTATCTACAACAACATAGACACGCAAAATACTACCAGGTACTAAGTTCATGATAAATTAAAGTTCAATTAATCAAATTACTTAAGAACTCCCACTTAGATAGTCATCCCTCTAATCATCTAAGTGATCACGTGATCCATATCAACTAAACCATGTCCGATCATCACGTGAGATGGAGTAGTTTTCAATGGTGAACATCACTATGTTGATCATATCTACTATATGATTCAGGCTCGACCTTTCGGTCTCAGTGTTCCAAGGCCGTATCTGCATATGCTAGGCTCGTCAAGTTTAACCCGAGTATTCTGTGTGTGCAAAATTGGCTTGCACCCATTGTATGTGAACGTAGAGCTTATCACACTCGATCATCACATGGTGTCTCGGCATGACGAACTGTAGCAACGCTGCATACTCAGGGAGGACACTTATATATAGCGACCCGACCTCAAACGATCAAGTCTCTGTGCTTAAGTGTCATCCCTGATTTGGTATGCTGACACACACAGTACTCGAGGATTTATAACAGAGGTAAATCACATGTATAAAGTAACGTAAATACTATTACCTCAATCCAAATAGCGGAAGTAACAACAAGGTTGTGGATTCCCATCAACACCAACGACAAAGTTGAGTGTACACATCGTAACCCTAATGTATCACTTACTCATCGTAAGATTCCTACAACATGAGACGTTGCAACCATGTAGGTCAGTACATTGAATGTACTGGTAATTTCACACTGTAGAGCAATGCTGAAGAATGGCTATCACATACATGCATATTTGGCTGGTGGAGGCTCTAAGTTTAACATTTTCATAAAGCTAATTTTTCTCTACAACAAAGGAATATATTTTATCTAACTAAAAGTTGGTGCCCATATTGAGAAGGTAACCCCAACTCAATCCCAAAATAATAATTATAACCCCATAAATTAATTAAGTAAAGTGATGAGATCAAACCAATAATTCAAGTACCAGATACTCAAGATGTCCATAACCGGGGACATGACTAATCATGATTAGTTTGTACATTCTGCAGAGGTTTGCGCACTTATCCCCACAAGACTTGATCTCCTCCGTTGAATTTCTCGCACTACATGATGTTTGAGAGACGGATGACCGAGACACAGTCTTTCTGAAGAGGTCCCCTCAACCGATAGATAGGCCGGTACACCTACAATCCCCTACATCTACTAGCCCATCATGGAAAAGTTTCCCACAACTTACTCAACTATGCCAGAGCCCATAATGGCTTGTGTCTGCACACGGAAGTTTCTAGCATGAACAATCTTATGACCCCTTTGAGCCTGGGTGGCAAACCATAGGATGATCACACGGGTACTCCGGGATCCCCTTGGGCAAGCATTGGGTTCTCCAGGTGTCCGGGCAAACCAGTGGGTGCTCCAGGGTGCCCCAACCATTCCACCCAGATGTGTATTAAAGTAGCCACCTTAAGTTTCCCTTAGTTAAAAAAACAACTCTCACATCTTTCATGAACTCTCACAACCAATCCATGTCTACGAGCATAGCAAAGCAGTATGAGCATAACGTATAATACCCTGGGTTTGAATGCAAAACAATAGGTTCCTACCTCATCAACTACTTCCCAATACCCACATGTTATCAAATGCTACTCATGCAATGTTTGAGGGTAAAACTAATGCATAAAAACTGGGTATGAAAAGTATGATCAAAGTGTGAAATTGCCTTGTACTGTTGATGTAGATGATTCGCACTCATAACTCCTGATAGTTCTACTCGTCACACTCCGGACAATCTATCATAAGCAAGCAATTGCATACATAAGCACTCATGCAAAAGGATCAAAGAAAAGATCTCGAAAAACTTCGAAAACAAGCAATTAACTCTTGCAACAGAAAACAATTTCTAACAGTACCAAAATTGGGTGAATTTGGTCTTATCAGAAAGTATAGGTCAAGAGCTTCAATTAGCAAAAAGAATCAATTAAATCGGAGTTATAAAAATTGAGTTATGACAAAAAGAAGTTCAAACTCAAATCTGTTTGAAATCAAATTTTAAACTTTCAAAAACATGTTTAAGTTGGTTATCTGGAAGAGGGATCATAAAGAAGAAATGGGCGTTGGTTTTGTTGGATTTGGACAAACGGTGTAAAAGTTGCGATCGTTAGAAAAGCAGGGGCTAATCTATAAAATAAAACTAGCGAATAGGTCCCTGGCAGAAATTATAAAGAAAAAGAAAAATTCTACTGAATGAACGTTCGCTACCGAATGCTAAAGAACGAATCCTTTCATTGCAAAAGCATAACGAACAAACGTACGCAAAATAACCTAGCTAAATAATAAATCAGCTTTTAAAAGAAAAACCGATGAAAACCTAAATAAAAATGAACCAGACCGGGGGGGGTTTATGGTTGGCGGTGGCGCGGGGCGGCAGCGGCTCCACGCGGCAGCGAGGCAAGGCGCAGGCGAGCGACGCGGTGGGGCTGCGGTTGCGATGAGGAGAGGCGAGGGTCCGGGGCGGCGGGATTTATAGGAGAGGCGGTGGGCGGCCTTGGGAGGCGTGGGGGAGGGGGCACGTCGGCAAGGGAAGGCCGGGTAGAGCACGGCAGCGCGCGACGGCGTGCTTGCGACGGACTCCGTCGGGAGGAGGAAGGCGGTGCGGGCGGGCTGGGCTGCGGCCTGGCTGGAGCTCGGCCGGCCTAGTTCGGTTGCGCGACTTTTTTAAAAACAATTTTACAGACAAATAAAAAATACTATAGGCATATTATATATCAAAATTTTCAGAAAAATATTTTCTACAACATGAACTATTTTTCAAGGTTAAATAAATTACACAGAAATTTAAATAAAAAAAGGAGTGCTACTGGTCTATTTAAAAAACAAATAAAACATTTTTAAAATACCAAAAAAATTCAAATTTATTTCTCTCCATTTTTCTATTGTAGGGAATCATTTTACCCTATTTCCATATATTTTATTTTTGGAGAAAAATAATTTGAATAAAAATCAAATAAGTCCAAATTCAAGAATAATTTCAAAGGGATTTTAAAATTGATTCTTTGAAACTTCCAACTCATATTTCATATGGTTTGAAGAAGTCATTTTATCTTCTCTCATGAAAATCATTGAGTTGCATAAAGTTTCTGAATTTGAAACATTTCCAAATGAAATTCAAATATTTTCAAACACCCTTTTCATTTTAAATGGAAGAAGTCATGTCATCTTCTCTCTAGGGTTTTGTATTTGAAAATAAATTTGAATTCATGGAGATCATAAATGCAAAAATGAAAGTTTGGGAAAGTCCTTTTATTCCCTCTCATTTAACTTTTAAAAAGTTTCAAGTTCCACTCAATTTCACACAAACAACCACACCACAATCAAACAAACAATCAAAACTATTTATTTAATACTAGCACATATGTCCGTACGTTGCAACGGGAGGAAAAATAGTGTGCACTTAATGTAGTGAGAATTATACGTGTAAGAAAAACCCCGTGTGCATGTCAAGAAGGAACATTTTGGTTATGGGTTTAGCCGCGTGTGAAGTAATCAATCCGCTATTTTGCATCCATTGATCGAGTGGATTTAAGAGTTTTATTAGGTCATCACACGCCATAGAAGGTCCGTGAATTATTCAATCTATTTTTTCATTCATTCGAGGGGATTTTAAGGCATGAAGTTCAATAATACGGAAATGAGGCGGCTCTTCTCTTTTCCATGTACAAGCCACCGATGTATACAACCGGAGTTAATTGTACTCCACTATTTTGCGTTCCATAGTCGAGGGGATTTAAGGCTGAAGTTCTATAATGTGGGAGGTCGTCAGGTCTTTTCTTTTTCATGAATCTAGCTCACGTAGCCGGGTCTTCTCTTCTCTTTGCCTCGAGTAGGAATCCTTGAGAAATCTAGGGCCCTTTTGTAGATAGTTCATCTAGAAATTCATCCATCTAGCTACGTATTGAATTTAATTCCCTTTTTTAGAAAGCTCACGTACAAATCCATCCATGCTTCATTCAGTTTGATTCATCCATCCTTCATTATGTTCACTACATATAGTTTCGCACACGTATAAAAATTGTTATGATTGTATGTAAATGAGCAATATGGGACTATTGAACATATTTTATTTTCCTTATTTCCTAGGTAGCTGGGCTAGCTAAATTGCGTGAGGTGTGAAATTCTTAGACATCGAATTGACCTGTGTTTGTAAGACGTGAGTACAAATCCAGAAAGAAAGATGAGTTGAAGGATCGTACTCACGATCTCAAACACCTGACACGGTGCTACCATTGACTCGAATAAACATGTCCCGCTAACCAATGGCCAACGTAAATATTTAAAAACATACCGCAACGTCAGATTTGAAATATTCTATGATTACTTTTTTTACTTCTTATTAAAAAATAATTATTATTATGAATTGCCGCATATTCTTGGAAACATGAACAAATTTTGAAGTCCCAAACAATTTTCAAAACTGCAATTTGTTTTTTGGAAGTTACATACATTTTCAGAAATACAGAAACAAAATTTGAAATTGGAACATTTTCTAAAATTCACAAACATTTTTCAAAAAAACGAACCTTTTATAAGAACACACACATTTTTGGAATTTTTGAACAATTTTAAAAAATGGGAACATGTTTAGCTTTCAGAACAATTTTAGAAAATGTGTAATTTTTAACATGAACATTATTTGAATTTGTGAGCATTCCTCTAAAGCAAGGATATTTTTCAAATTTGGAGCATTTTTTAAAATGTATTTTTTTAAAGAGTCTTGAACAATTTTGGAAAATACATTTTTTTCGAAAAAATGGGAACATTACTTTTCATTTAAAAATTTCAGTGTCCTTTTCTAGCTAGCTCATGTGCCCATACATCCATCCTTCGTGCGGCATAATAGATCCATACTTTATACATCTTATTACTACATGTAGGTTCACACACGTTTATAAATTGGTACGACCGTATGTAGAGAGCAATGTGGGGCTATTTAAAATATTTTTATGTTTAATTTGTGAACATTTCACTACAATAAGATTTTTTTCGAATTTGGAACATTTTTTAATGTTTTCTTTTGAAAATCTCAAACAATTTTGTAAAATAGAAACATTTTTCAGTTTTTCAACAAATTTTAGAATGACAATTTTTTTAATATCTGAACATTTTTAAAACAGGAATAAAATATTGGAATTCTGAACATTCTTCAAAATTCTGAACGAAATTGAAATTCTAAACATTTCATAAAAAATATTTGATCAAAAAAGAAAAAATAAGAAAAAATGAAAATAAAAATGAAAAGGGAAAAAAGAAAGAGGAAATAAAAAGAGAAAGGAACATAAAATGTTAAATATGAAATGAACACAAAAATATGAAAACCGGCCCGCCCAGTCCAGGGCTATCTGTGCGAACCTCTGACTATCTGTCGCCTCGTGCAACAAATAGGAGTTTCCCAGCTGCATTGGCAGGGAAATAAGTGGGCTGGCTTTACTGGGCTTTAGCGCGTGGCCCATGTACGAAATTCTGGATAAACTGTATTTCTTTTTCTAGCACATGGATGCACAAAAAATTAGTACCACCTCGGATAGTAAAAAAAATCTATTCTTTGGTGAACGGATGAAAATTTTGGAGAAACGCATTTAGAATTTTGAGCTGGTACATTATACCTTGAAATTTAGTGAGAGATCATCTTGTGCCTTTGAACTACCGCCGAACTAAGCAAAATAAGATGCATAAAGCATAAACATCACATGCAATCAATATAAGTGATATGATATGGCCATCAACATCTTGTGCCTTTGATCTCCATCTCCAAAGCATCGTCATGATCACCATCATCACTGGCTTGACACCTTGATCTCCATCGAAGCATCGTTGTTGTCTCGCCAACTATTTCTTCTACGACTATCACTACCGTTTAGTGATAAGGTAAAGCAATTACATGGAGATTGCATTTCATACAATAAAGCGATAATCATATGGCTCCTGCCAGTTGCCGATAACTCTGTTACAAAACATGATCATCTCATACAATAAAATTTAGCATCATGTCTTAACCATATCACATCACAACATGCCTCGCAAAAACAAGTCAGACGTCCTCTACTTTGTTGGTGCAAGTTTTACGTGGCTGCTACGGGCTGAGCAAGAACCGTTCTTACCTACGCATCAAAAAACACAACGCGGTATAGTGATTGCTTTTTGATCTTTAGAAAGAGCCCTGTTCATTGAATCCGATTCAACTAAAGTTGGAGAAACTGACACCCACTGGCCACCTGTGTGCGAAGCACGTCGGTAGAACCAGTCTCACGTAAGCGTACGCGTAATGTCGGTCTGAGCCGCTTCATCCAACAATACCGCTGGATCAAGAATCAATTAGTGACGACAAGAAATATGTATATACCCACGCCCACTACTCCTTTGTGTTCTACTCGTGCATATAACATCTACGCATAGACCTGGCTCGGATGCCACTGTTGGAAACGCAGTAATTTCAAAAAAATTCCTACGCTCACGCAGGATATATCTAGGTGATGCATAGCAACGAGAGGGGAAGAGTGTTGTCCACGTACCCACGTAGACCGTAAGCGGAAGCATTATGACAACGCGGTTGATGTAGTCGTACATCTTCACGATCCGACCGATCCTAGCACCGAAGGTACGGCACCTCCGTGATCTGCACAAATCCAGCTCGGTGACGTCCCACGAACTCTAGATCCAGGTGAGTGTCGAGGGAGAGCTTCGTCAGCATGACGGCGTGATGACGGTGATGATGAAGTTACCGACGCAGGGCTTATCCTAAGCACTGCAACGATATGGCCGAGGTGGAAATCTGTGGAGGGGGGCACCGCACATGTCTAAACAATCAACTTGTGTGTCCTAGGGTGCTCGCCTCCCCACGTATATAAAGGAGGGAGGGGGAGGCCGGACGGCCCTCTCTAGGCGCGTCAAGGGGGGAGGAGTCCTCCTAGTAGGAGTAGGACCCCCCCTTTCCTAGTCCCACTAGGAATAGAAGGAAGAGGGATAAGGAGAAAGGAAAGGGGGGCCGGCCCCTCACCCAATTCGGATTGGGCTTGGGGGGGCCCTCCTAGGATGCATTCTCTTCTCTCCCACTAAGGCCCATTAAGGCCCATATACTCACCGGGGGGTTCCGGTAACCCCCCGGCACTCCGGTAAATGCACGAACTCACCCGGAACCATTCTAATGTTGAAACATAGCCTTCCAATATATCGATTTTTATGTCTCGACCATTCCGAGACTCCTCGTCATGTTCGTGATCATATCCGGAACTCCGAACTACCTTCGGTACATCAAAACACATAAACTCATAATACCTATCATCACCAAACATTAAGCGTGCGGACCCTACAGGTTCGAGAACTATGTAGACATGACTGAGACTCATCTTCGCTCAATAACCAATAGCGGAACCTGGATGCTCATATTGGTTCCTACATATTCTACGAAGATCTTTATCGGTCAAACCGCATAACAACGTACGTTGTTCCCTTTGTCATCGGTATGTTACTTGCCCGAGATTCGATCATCGGTATCTCAATACCTAGTTCAATCTCATTACCGGCAAGTCTATTTACTCGTTCCGTAATGAAACATCCTATAACTAACTCATTATTCACATTGCTTGCAAGGCTTATAGTGTTGTGCATTACTTAGAGGGCCTAGAGATACCTCTCCGATACACGGAGTGACAAATCCTAATCTCGATCTATGCCAACTCAACAAACACCATCGGAGACACCTGTAGAGCATCTTTATGGTCACCCAGTTATGTTGTGATGTTTGATAGCACACTTAGTGTTCCTCCGGTATTCGGGAGTTGCATAATCTCATAGTCTTAGGAACATGTATAAGTTATGGAGAAAGCAATAGAAGTAAACTAAACGATCATCGTGCTAAGCTAACGAATGGGTCAAGTCAATCACATCATTCACTAATGATGTGATCCCGTTCATCAAATGACAACTCTTTGTCCATGGCTAGAAACTTAACCATCTTTGATTAATGAGCTAGTCAAGTAGAGGCATATTAGTGACACTCTGTTTGTCTATGTATTCACACATGTACTAAGTTTCCGGTTAATACAATTCTAGCATGAATAATAAACATTTATCATCATATAAGGAAATATAAATAACAACTTTATTATTGGCTCTAGGGCATATTTCCTTCACCCTCTCATTACATTATTTGCCATTCGCCTCCCATTTTCCTCTCCCCCATTTCTAAAATGATTTTCGAAAAGATTCGCCTTTTCTTTGCCCTCTTCCGTTCGTCTTCTTCATTTGCTTTTTGTGTGCTCGTGTTTTGGATTGCTTGCTTTGTCACGATGGCTCAAGATAATACCAAATTGTGTGAGTTTTCTAATACCAACAATAACGATTTTATTAGTACTCCGATTGCCGCCGATGCTAATGTGGAATCTTGTGAAATTAATACCTCTTTGCTGAATCTTATTATGAAATATCAATTTTTCATCCTTCGCAATGAAGATGTCGCATCCCATCTTAATAATTTTGTTGATTTGTGCGATATGAAAAAGAAAAAAGATGTGGATATTGATATTGTTAAGTTGAAGCTATTTCCGTTCTCGCTTAGGGATCACGCTAAAACTTGGTTTTCATCTTTGCCTAAAAATAGTATTGATTCATGGAATAAGTGTAAAGATGCCTTTATTTCCAAGTGTTTTCCTCCCGCTAAGATCATCTCCCTTAGGAACGATATTATGAATTTTAAGCAACTTGATCATGAACATGTTGCACAATCTTGGGAGAGGATGAAATTGATGATTAGAAATTGCCATACTCATGGTTTGAATTTGTGGATGATTATACAAATTTTTTATGCTGGATTAAATTTTGCTGCTAGAAATCTTTTAGATTCGGCTGCAGGAGGCACTTTTATGGTAATTACTTTAGGAGAAGCTACCAAAGTCCTAAATAAAATTATGGTTAGTTATTCTCAATGGCATACCGAAAGATCTTCCACTAGTAAAAAAAGTGCATGCGATTGAAGAAATAAATGTTTTGAGTGGAAAGATGGATGAGATTATGAAATTGTTTGCTAATAAGAGTGCTCCTATTGATCCTAATGATATGACTTTGTCTACTTTGATTAAAAACAATAATGAATCTATGGATGTGAATTTTGTTGGTAGGAACAATTTTGGTAATAACGCGTATAGAGGTAATTTTAATCCTAGGCCGTTTCCTAGTAATTCCTCTAATAATTATGGTAATTCCTACAACAATTCTTATGGAAATTATAATAATATTCCCTATGATTTTGAGAATATTGTTAAAGAATTTATTAGTTCGCAAAAGAATTTCAATGCTTTGATTGAAGAAAAACTGCTTAAGATTGATGATTTGGCTAGAAACATGGACGAAATTTCTCTTGATGTTGATTCTTTGAAACTTAGATCTATTCCACCTAAGCATGATATCAATGAGTCTCTCAAAGCTATGTTAATTTCCATTGATGAGTGCAAAGAAAGAACCGCTAAGATGCGTGCTAAAAAGATTGGTTTATAAAAGCGTGTTCTTCTAGTTTCCGTGAAAATAATGATGAAGATCTTAAAGTGGTTGATGTGACTCCTATTGAATCTTTGTTTTCCAATTTTAATCTTGATAAATATGGGACTGGAGATGAGTCAACTTTAGTTAGAAGGCTTCCCAATGATTCGGAGTTTTTAGATCTTGATGCAAAAATTGATAAAACGGGGTTGGAGAGGTCAAAACTTTAAGTAGCAATGAACCCACTCTTTTGGATTTCAAGGAATTTAATTATGATAATTGTTCTTAATAGGTTGAATTTCCTTGTTGCAATCCATGTTGAATTATCCTCATGCTTATAATCAAAACAAAGCTTTTACTAAACATATCGTTGATGCTATGTTGAAATCTTTTGAAGAAAAGCTAGAATTGGAAGTTTCTATCCCTAGAAAACTTTATGATGAGTGGGAACCTACTATTAAGATTAAAATTAAAGATTATGAGTGCTATGCTTTGTCTGATCTGGGTGCTAGTGTTTCCACGGTTCTGAAAACTTTATGTGATGTGTTAGGTTTTCATGAATTTGATGATTGTTCTTTAAATTTGCATCTTGCGGATTCCACTATTAAGAAACCCATGGGAAGAATTAGTGATGCTCTTATTGCTGCTAATAGGAATTATGTCCCGTAGATTTCATTGTTCTTGATATAGATTGCAATCCTACATGTCCTATTATTCTTGGTAGACCTTTCCTTAGAATGATTGGTACAATTATTGATATGGAAGAAGGAAACATTATATTTCAATTTTTGTTAAGAAAAGGCATGGAACACTTCCCTAGAAAGAAAATTAAATTGCCTTACGAATCTATTATGAGAGCTACTTATGGATTGCATGCCAAAGATGACAATGCTTACTTCTATTTGTGTTTTTATGCCTAGCTAGGAGCGTTAAACAATAGCGCTTGTTGGGAGGCAACCCAATTTTATTTTTGTTCTTGATTTTTAGGTCCTGTTTTGCAATAAATACTTCATCTAGCATCTGGTTAGATGTGGTTTTGTGTTTTAATTTGTGTTTGTGCCAAGTAAGACCTTTGGGATAGCTTACGGTGATAGTTGATTTGATCCTGCTGAAAAACAGAAACTTTTGCGCCAGGAGATTAGTTTTCATTTTTAAGAGAAGCGCGATAAAATACTGATTCTTTCTGCAGAGGATTAATAAACAAAATTTATAGGACTTCCTAATTTCTCAGGATTTTTGGAGTTACAAAAGTATCCGAAATACCCAGATTTCCACAGACTGTTCTATTTTTGACAGATTCTGTTTTCCGCATGTTGTTTGCTTATTTTGATGCATACCCAGATTTCTACAGACTGTTTTATTTTTGACAGTATCCGAAATGCCCTAGGCCTTGTTGAGCAAGCAAGTTGGATGCACACCCACTTAGTATTCTTTTTGAGCTTTCATAAACTTATAGCTCTAGTGCATCCGTTGCATGGCAGTCCCTACTCACTCATATTGATATCTATTAATCGGCATCTCCATACCCCATTGACATGCCTAGTTGATGTGAGACTATCTCCTTCTTTTTTTCTTCTCGACAACCACCATCTGTTCCACCTATAGTGTTATATCCATGGCTCATGCTCATGTATTGCATGAAAGTTGAAAAAGTTTGAGAACGTCAAAAGTATGAAACAATTGCTTGGCTTCTCATTGGGGTTGTGCATGATTTAAATAATTTGTGTGGTGAAGATGGAGCATAGCCAGACTATATGATTTTGTAGGGATAATCTTTCTTTGGCCATGTTATTTCGAGAAGACATAATTATCGGTTAGTATGCTTGAAGTATTATTGTTTTTATGTCAATATTAAACTTCTGTTTTGAATCTTATGGATCTGAACATTCATGCCACAATAAAAAGAATTACATGGATAAATATGTTAGGTAGCATTCCACATAAAAAAATTCTATTTTTATCATTTACCTACTCGAGGACGAGCATGAATTAAGCTTGGGGATGCTTGATACGTCTCCAACGTATCTATAATTTTTGATTGTTCCATGATATTATATTATCTATTTTGGATGTTTTATATGCATTAATATGCTATTTTATATGATTTTTGGGACTAACCTATTAACCTAGAGCCTAGTGCTAGTTTCTGTTTTCCCCTTGTTTTAGAGTTTCGCAGAAAAGGAATACCAAATGGAATAAAACTTCCGCAATGATCTTTCTTGGACCAGAAGACACCCAAGAGACTTGGAGTGCAAGTCGGAAGAGCCATGAGGCGCCACAAGGGTGGAGGGCGTGCCCAGGGGGTGGGGCGTGATAACCCACAAGTATAGGGGATCACAACCGTTTTTGAGGGTAGAGTATTCAACCCAAATTTATAGATTCGACACAATGGGAGCCAAAGAACATTTGAAGGTATTAGAAGCTGAGTTGTAAATTCAACCACACATGGAGATTAATTATCTGCAGCAAAGTGATCACTAGCAAAGTTGTATGATAGTTTTGATAATAGTAGTAGCAACAATGGTAACGGTAACAGTGATAACAGTAGTTTTGCAACAAGTGCAACAGTAACGATAGTAGTAGTAACTTAGCAAGATCAATATAAGATAAATTCATAGGTATTGGATTGGTGACTTGTTGGATGATATTCATCATGAGACAGTTATAACCTAGGACGATATGACACTAGCTCTAGTTCATAAATATAATGTAGGCATGTATTCTGTAAATAGTCATACGTGCTTATGGAAAGAACTTGCATGACATCTTTTGTCCTACCCTCCCATGGCAGTGGGGTCTTATTGGAAACTAAGGGATATTAAGGCCTCCTTTTAATACAGAACCGGAACAAAGCATTAACACACGGTGAATACATGAACTCCTCAAACTACGGTCATCACCCGGAGTGGTCCCGACTATTGTCACTCCAGGGTTGCCATATCATAACATGTAGTAGGTGACTATAACTTGCAAGATTGGATCTAGAACATGGATATAATGGTGATAACATAAATGGTTCAGATCTGAAATCATGGTACCGGGGCCCAAAGTGACAAGCATTAAGCATGGCAAAGTCATAGCAACATCAACCTTAGAACATAGTGGACACTAGGGATCAAGCCCTAACAAAACTAACTCGATTACATGATGAATCTCATCCAACTCCTCACCGACCAGCGATCCTACGAAGGAATTACTCACTCCCGATGGGGAGCATCATGGAATTGGCGATGGAGAAGGGTTGGTGATGACAAAGAACGAAGACCCCCCTCTCTGGAGCCCCAAACGGACTCCAGATCTGGCCTCCCGATGAAGAACAGGAGGTGACGGTGGCTCTGTCTCGTGGATTGCGATAATTCTTTCTCCTTGATTTTTTCTGAAAAAATAGGTATTTATGGAGTTGGAATCAGGGTCTGCGGGGCCACTAGGTGGGGACAACCCACCTGGGCACGCTAGGAGGGGGGGCGTGCCCTGGTGGGTTGTGCCCACCCAGGTGCCCGCCTCCAGTGGGTCTTGGCTCCAAAAATTCTTGTTTATTGTATAAAAATTCCTCGCAAAGTTTTGTTCCATTCTGAGAACTTTTATTTCTACACAAAAACAACACCATGGTAGTTCTGCTGAAAACATCATCAGTCCGGGGTTAGTTTCATTCAAATCATGCAAATTAGAGTCCAAAACAAGAGGAAAAGCCTTAGGAAAAGTAGATACATTGGAGACGTATCAACTCCCCCAAGCTTAAATCTTTGCTTGTCCTCAAGCAATTCAGTTGATAAACTGAAAGTGAAAAAGAAAAACTTTTACGAACTCTTTTGCTCTTGTTTGCATAAATAAGCTTAAACATCACCCAGGTTTTCAGCCAACATTATAACTAACCATGCCGACAATAACTCTTAAAGATTATATTAACTCATATCAATGACATAATCAGCTAGCGAGCAATAATAAGGTATCTCAAATAGAAACACGTTGTCAAAACGACCATGATATAATATGACAATAGTGGTATCTTGCTAGCCCTTTCTGAGACCGCAAAACATAAATGCAGAGCAGCTCCAAAGTCCAAGCAACGACTAAACATTGTAATTCATGGTAGAAAAGATCCAGTCATGATGCACCCAACATTAGCTACACACAATGCATAAGTCATGACAACAGTGCTCTCAGGTTTTGGCGCTTGTTTTAGAAGGTGATGACACAACATAAAAGTAAATAGATAGCCCCATAGTAGAGGGAAGAAGTGATTTGCAGAGGTGCCAGAGCTCAAGTTTTAAAACAGAGGTAAATGATATTTTGAGACATGCACCCTTCTCATTTACTTCACGACTATCAGTTATCAATATCTTCCATGCTAAGCACGCTAGTGGTGGTTGCCAAGCGATAAAAGTAAATGTTTACTCCATCGGGAGTGTTTGTTTGATTATTTGTAAGCTTTTTCTGTTTGCAGTTTGGGACTGGGCATCCCTATTACCACCCTTTCCTCGTGCGATGGCGAGTGAATGAACACCCGACCTCAGAATAACCAGCTTAGCATGGAAGATACCGACCACCTCCTATCGTTCCATGAATGATCCAGGCACACAAAAATGATATTTATTAGAAGTTTTTAGAGGTGGCACATGCAAATTTACTTAGGACGGCAGGGTATGTAACATCGCAAATTTTCAATTTGGAATATTATACATTAGTTCATCATTTGCATATCATATTTTATTGCATTTTGGCTTGATCCTAGAAATTCTACGCAACTCAAGGACCTACGGAGAGAGTTGGGGATTTCATTATTTTCATATTCGAGTTTCCTCGAATTTTGGAAAGAGGATTGTTTGATTTTAATTATTTTCTCTTCGATTATTTCTTATATATAAATAAAAGAGAGACGATAAAATGACTTCCTCAAAATAGAGAAATATCGAATATTTAATATGAAAATCAAATAAGATTTTTTTATTCGGAGTTTTATTGCTATTTTATTTGAATTAGGAAAAATATGCGTTTTTAAAAATTGCATTTTAGGCCCAAATAAATGTTCACCTTGTCCGGCTTATTTTTAGAGGATGTGGAATATTTATTTCGGAATTTTTGGAGTCCGTTTAGTATTTCTTTTCTTTCTTTTTCTGCATGTCGGAATTATTTAAAAAAAAAGTCAAACCGACTTCGGGCCGTACCCGGCCAGGAGACCTCGGGTCGGCCCTCTTATAAGCCGCACCCGAGCCAGCCCAGCCGCACCTCGTCCCGAACCCTAACCCTAGCCACCCGCCGCGCCGCCGCCCGCCGCTGCTGCCGCCCGCGCTGCCGCCCGCCGCTGCCGCCGCCACGCCAGAGTCGCCGGACCTCGCCAGACCCGAGGTAGCCGCCTCGGTTTTCGTGAGAAAACCGTTTGGTTTTTTTTCGAAACCGTAGATCCGTTTTTTAGATCCGGTTCGGTTTATTTTCGGTTTAGTTGTTTGGCGAACGCCCGTTTTTATGTTCGTTTAACGAACGGTTTTCACCATTTAGCCGCAGACAGCGAACGTCCGTTTGTTAGCCTGTTCGTCAGCTTTTCTTTTTTTCCAGATTTTCCACGATTATTTTCGATCGTGATTTCTAATCCGATTTTCGTTTTAGTATATCTTTTTGCTCGTTTATCGGAATCAGGCGATTCAAGCGCCTAGAGTTTCGTCTCGAAACCCTCTTTCCATTTAACCAACTTGAACAAGTTTTTGCTATAGTAAAATTTGACTTTAGTCTAGATTAGTAATCAGATCTTGTTTCTTTCGCAGTTTGAGTTTCGTAGCTCCGTTTGATTTGATTCTTTTTGCAACCAGAGTTCTTAAGTTGAAATTTCTGGTTAGATCTCTTATTTGAGTTTTACCCATGCCCTTTTTTGATTGCTTATTGTATGCTTGTTTGATTGCGATAGAGTACCCGGAGGGCGAAGCGTGCTACATCGAGTCTCTAGGTTTTGCGGATCATCAGCAAGGCAAGTAACACTTTGATCATATCCCTTTATCACCCAGTTTTTATGCATTAGTTTCAACCCTAAAACATTGCATGGTTAGGACTTGATAACATGTGGGATTGGGAAGTAGATGAGGTAGTACCTATTCACCTGTTTATTATCAAACCCTTGGGAGTTACTTCTACGTATTGCTTATATTGCTATGCTATGCTCGTAGACGTGGATTGGGTTTGAGTGAAGCCATGACAGATGTGAGATTGTTAATTAATGTTTCAACTTGCCACTTTAATACACATCTGGGTGGATTGTTTGTCGGGCACCTGGAGAATCCAGTGTTGTCCTAGGATATCCCGGAGTACCCGTGTGATAATCCTAAGGTCCGCCACCCAGGCTCAAAAGGAGCTGAGATATTTCATGCTAGAAACTTTCGTGTGCAGCCACAAGCTATTATGGGCTCTAACATAGCTGAGTAAGTTGCGTGAAGCTCTTGAAGAGGTAGACTAGCAGGTAGTGGGTTGTAGGTGGTATAGTCTATCCGGAGTAGAGAGTTAATGCTTTTGAAAGACTGTGTTTTGGTCATCCGTTTCTCAAACACCATGTAGTGCGCGAAATCCAATGGAGGAGATCGAGTCTTGTGGGGTAAAGTGCGTAAACCTATGCAGAGTGTACAAACTAATCATGGTTAGCCGTGTCCCCGGTTATGGACATCTTGAGTATCTAGTACTTGGATTATCATATGTATCTCATCACTCTAAATTAATATTGTTGGGTTGATAACTACTTTTAAATGGGATTGAGTTGGAGGAACCTTCTCAATGATGTTTCAACTACCATGATATTTAAATAAAAATATATTCCTTTGTTGTAGGAAAAAATTGGCTTTTCGCAAAACTTTAACCGTAGAGCTTTCCACCAGCCAAATATGCATATAGTGATAGAATTATTCTGTTCTTGCTCTACCGTGTTATATTGCCATCATAGTCCATGTGCTGACCCGTTTACGGGCTGCAACGTATTATGTTGCAGACTTTTCAGACAAGGAGTAAGGTTCGTTAGGTCGTTGCCGTACAGCTTAGCTATGCCGTTGGAGTTGATGGACTCACTTTATCTTCCAAGCCTTCCGTTGTTATCGCATTAGATGGCCTTAAGCCATATTTATTGTAATAAGTTCTCTTTTGAGACATTCGATGTAATAAGTGTGTGATTGCTACCTTGTTATAAATCCTTCAAGTACTGTATGTGTCAGCATTACCGATCCAGGGATGACACTGAAGCACAGAGACTTGACCGTTTGAGGTTGGGTCGCTACAAGATGGTATCAGAGCACACGCTGAGTGTAGGGCACGACCACTAAGCTAAAGCCCTAGATCACCACTCTCTTCTCATTTCTGACTCCTCTCCATTTTCTACTCTTTAGGATGGCGGACGCAAGGAACAAGTTTGCACAACCGGATGAAGAAGCACCTTTTGGACGACACTTGAAGGAAGTCACTAAGTACCTGAACATTGGAATACCAAGCTTCATCGGGACTTACAACGCCACTTTACCAAAAGAGGAGTGATGGATGATTCAAGTTCAAGTTCCAGGAAGGACATCCGCGCCATTCACCAAACCCATAGAGTTTTCCTTTGATGCACTAACCTGGAGTCTAGGAAAGAGTATGGCAGCTCACATCACCATGGGACGCATTGGAGAAGTTTACCATAAGGAGCTTAAGGATACTATCTATCAGATTTGTGGTCGCCGAGATGAGCAATGGGAGATGATCAGCACCAGGAGGGATAGATCAATCGCCGCTTTCATCCAGGAGTTGAACCAACACATTCGTCGCCAGGAGAACCAGATGTGCGCAGGCATGATAGATCTGAAGAAGGCAATGACAAGGATCACAGAACTGGAGGAAGAACTCAGGGCTACTCGCGAAGATTATGAGGAGGAAATCGTCGTACTAGTAGAGAAGAATGATGATCTGGAAAGGAAGCTAGGAGTATTCATGGGAGACCCCGCGCCATGAGGAGAAGATGAAGAACCCAAGGAGATTCGTTCCGAGGACTACATCATCATCGACGACATCGACTCGGACCCCGACGATAGCGATGATGACTATGAAGATGAAGCTGGAGTAGACATCATGGAGTCTTCGACCGATCAATATTTCTAGTAGACCACCACATCAGTAGTAGTATTCCACCATGTATATAGTATAGTCCGAGCACTTTTGTAACGATAGTTAGATCGATTGTATGCCTTGCTTGATTGCTTGAGTGATATGATTGTGTTTGTCTCATGTGCATATGGGTAGTGTTTTTATCACTAGACCTCATTCTATTCTATTCTCTTCCCTCTAAACCCTCAGATGCCTCCGAGACGTGACCCCGGATTTACTTTCCCACCGGAGTTCACTCAGTTGATCCAGCAGCAGAATACCCTGACGCAGTTGTTAGTTCAAAACCAAGGCAACAAGAACAACAACAACAACCCACCACCACCACCACCAGTTGACAACTTAGCCCGCTTTCTGAGGTTGCAGCTGCCGATGTTTTCCAGCAGCATCGAGCCGATAGTGGCAGATGATTGGCTCCGCAGGATTGAAAGGGAGTTAACAGCTGCAGGTTGTACAGATGCTGAGAAGGTGTGTTTTGCTGCACATCAGTTGGATGGACCAGCAACCTCATGGTGGGAGAATTACATAGTCACTTATCCTATTGCCACTGTTACATGGGATCAGTTTCAACAAGCATTCCGCACCGGCCATGTCTCAACGGGAGCTATGAGCATGAAGAAGCGTGAGTTTCGCAACTTGCGCCAAGGGAACCGTACTGTGGGGCAGTACGTGGATGAATTTAGTAAGCTGTCTCGTTATGCCCCTGACGATGTGGCCACAGATGCCGCGAAGCAGGAGAAGTTTATGGAAGGGCTGAACGATGAGATGAGCATGCAGTTGATGGTGGCAACATTTAACAACTACCAGGAGTTGGTAGACAAGGCTCTTATGATTGAAGGGAAGCAACAGAAAATTGAGAGCCGTAAAAGGAAGTATGGACAAGGAAGGTACAACTCAGGAGCTCAGCAGAAGCCTCGTCTAACCCCGAACTCAGGAGGACTTGTTCATAACCATGGAGGTCATAACCATAACGGAGGAAGTTCGCATAACCACTATGGTTCCAAGAATGGGACTGGGAATGGAACAAACAACAATCATACCCGCTCCAATCCAGCCACACCCGCCAAGAGAGACCTAAGTCACATTATTTGCTTCAAGTGCGGGAAGACTGGACACTATGCCACAGAGTGCCCTGAAGCAAAGAATGGAAACCATAATGGGAGCACTGGGAAGAAGCCTAATCCATTCAACAAAGGACAAGTGAACCACGTTAACGTCGAGGAGGTTGAAGGGCAGCCAGACGCAGTTATCGATAAGTTTTTGGTTAAGTATTTTACCGCCCTTGTTCTTTTTGATACTGGTGCATCACATTCATACATATCAAGGGGATTCGTGGATAAGTTTAAACTACCAACCCAAACCCCTAGGACCCCTCTGTTAGTAAGTTCACCTGGAGCAGAGTATATGGCAAGCCGATGGTGCGACCAGATACCCCTAACCATTGGTAGCCATATTTTTCCGTCAAACCTAATAATTTTGGAGTCACAAGGATTGGATGTGATATTAGGTATGGACTGGATGTCAAAGTATGGAGGAAGCATTAACTGTGCTAGTAAATCAATTTGTCTCACCACCCCGGAGGGAAAAAGGATCAAGTATGTATCTAGACATGCGCCTAGGAGTAGCCAAGTAAATACCCTCACGGGAGTTGTTCAGGAGGAAGTGCCTGTAGTGAAGGATTGCCCAGATGTTTTTCCAGAGGAGTTACCAGGCATGCCACCGGATCGAGACATCGAGTTTTTGATAGAGCTATTGCCAGGTACCAGGCCAATATCAAAGAGACCCTACCGGATGCCCGCAAATGATCGGGAGGAGATTAAGAAGCAGATCAAGATGTTATTGGAGAAAGGTTACATCCGACGGAGTTCATCACCATGGGGAGCCCCAGTGCTTCTGGTTGAGAAGAAGGATAAGTCTCTAAGGATGGTTGTTGATTATCGTGCATTGAATGAGGTGACGATCAAGAACAAATACCCACTGCCGATGATCAATGATTTGTTTGACCAGTTGCAAGGAGCAAATGTGTTTTCGAAGATCGATCTACGATCAGGATATCACCAGCTGAAGATCCGGGAAAAGGATATACCTAAAACCGCATTTACCACAAGGTACGGGTTATATGAGTATACGGTCATGTCATTTGGACTGACTAACGCCCCTGCCCATTTCATGAGCATGATGAACAAGGTGTTCATGGATATTTGGATAAGTTTGTTGTGGTGTTCATTGATGATATAATGGTATACTCGAAGAATGAAGAGGAGCACAAAGAGATTTGCATTTAGTTCTCGAGAAACTCAGGGAACATCAGTTGTATGCCAAGTTCAGCAAATGTGAGTTTTGGTCGAAAGAAGTTGGATTTCTTGGACATGTTATATCAGGAGAAGGTATAGCAGTAGACCCCACCAAGGTACAGTCAGTCAATGAATGGTTGGCACCCACTTCAGTTAGCGAGATCCGCAGTTTTCTTGGACTCGCAGGATACTACCGGAGATTCATTGAGAATTTTTTCCAAGATTGCGAAGCCAATGACAGAGCTATTGAAGAAGGATATCAAATTTAAATGGACGGAAGAATGTGAAGCGAGTTTTCAGGAGTTAAAGAAACGTCTGACTACAGCCCTAGTACTGATTCTGCCGGATATATGCAAGGATTTCCAAGTGTATTGCGACGCCTCTCGCTTAGGACTTGGAGGAGTACTGATGCAGGACAGAAGAGTTGTTTCGTATGCCTCGCGACAACTGAAACCGCATGAGTTAAATTATGCCATGCATGACTTGGAGTTGCCTGCCGTAGTGCATGCATTAAAGACTTGGAGACATTATCTTGTTGGAAACCATTGCGATGTATACACTGACCATAAGAGTTTGAAGTACATTTTCACAAAGAAGGAGCTGAAACTTAGGCAGAGGAGATGGTTGGAGCTTATAAAGGATTATGACATGAAGCTTCACTATCATCCAGGCAAGGCCAACGTCGTAGCAGACGCTTTGAGCCGGAAGAGTTATGCCAACACACTCATAAGCGCAGGGTTGCCAAAGGAGTTGGCACAGGATCTCAGGGAACTTCGATTGGAGATTGTCCCTAGAGGTTTTGTTGCAACAATGGAAGTTCAGTCTACATTGTTCGGAAAGATTCGAGAAGCCCAGAAGGATGACAAAGAGATCGCTGAGATAAAAGAGAGAATGAGCAAAGGAAAGGCCAAAGGTTTTCGTGAGGATGAACACGACACCTTGTGGTTTGAGGACCGTGTTTATGTGCCCAATAACCCAGAGATCAGGAAGTTAATACTCCAGGAGGCTCATGACTCACCCTACTCAATACACCCCGGAAACACCAAGATGTATGTGGATTTAAAGGAACGTTTCTGGTGGACTGGTATGAAGAAGGATATTGCCGAGTATGTAGCCGTATGTGATGTATGTCAGAGAGTGAAGGCAGAACATCAAAAGCCAGCCGGATTGTTACAACCTATGTTGATACCCGAATGGAAGTGGGATAAGCTTGGCATGGATTTCATCACCGGATTGCCCAGGACCAAATCAGGATATGATTCTATATGGGTAGTAGTTGATCGCTTGACCAAAGTAGCTCACTTTATCCCAATGAAAACCACCTATACAAGTGCCAAGTTGGCAAAGATATACATGACCAGGATCATATGTTTGCATGCAGTTCCGAGAACAATTGTATAAAATAGAAAAACCCATTTTACCTCAAAGTTTCGGAATCAGTTGCATGAAACTTTGGGAACCAGACTGGAGTTCAGTACAACTTTTCACCTGCAAACGGATGGACAGACCGAGAGAGTCAACCAGATTCTGGAGGATATGTTGAGAGCTTGTGCACTAGATTATGGATCTAGTTGGGATGACAACTTTCCCTACGCAGAGTTCTCATACAACAACAGTTACCAGGCCAGTTTGAAGATGGCACCTTTCGAAGCTTTGTACGGAAGGAGGTGCAAAACACCGTTGTTGTGGGATGAAGTTGGAGACCGTTAGTTATTTGGACCATATTTGATTAAGGAATTAGAAGAGAAGGTTAAATTGATTAGAGATAGAATTAAGGTAGCTCAGTCCCACAGAAGAGTTATGCAGATTCAAAACGCAAGGAGGTAGTCTATGAAATTGGAGACAGAGTGTATCTTCGGGTATCACCACTCCGAGGAGTTAAGCGCTTTGGAGTTGAGGGAAAGTTAGCGCCACGTTTTGTGGGACCATACAGAGTTTTGGAACGTATGGGAGAAGTTGCTTATAAGTTGGAATTACCTGAAGGATTGTCAGGAGTTCACGATGTGTTCCACGTTTCTCAGTTGAAGAAGTGACACGCAGAGATGGCCGACATTCCTCTGAGAGATATATTACCACTGGAAGCGATTCAGTTGGACAGTGATTTAACCTATGAGGAGAAGCCAGTCAGGATCCTCGAGTTTGCCAGCCGATTTACCCGCAGCAAGGTTATTAAGTTTTGCAAGGTTCAATGGAGCCACCACACCGAGGACGAAGCCACCTGGGAACGAGAGGAAGACCTACACAAGGACCATCCACACCTATTTTCTAGCCAACCCGAATCTCGAGGGTGAGATTCATCTTAAGGGGGGTAGGTTTGTAACATCCCAAATTTTCAATTTGGAATGTTATACATTAGTTCATCATTTGCATATCATATTTTATTGCATTTTGGCTTGATCCTAGAAATTCTACGCAACTCAAGGACCTACGGAGAGAGTTGGGGATTTCATTATTTTCATATTCGAGTTTTCTCGAATTTTGGAAAGAGGATCATTTGATTTTAATTATTTTCTCTTTGATTATTTATTATATATAAATAAAAGAGAGAGGATAAAATGACTTCCTCAAAATAGAGAAATATCGAAGATTTAATATTAAAATCAAATAAGATTTTTTATTCAGAGTTTTATTGATATTTTATTTGAATTAGGAAAATATGCGTTTTCCAAAATTGCATTTTAGGCCGAAATAAATGTTCACCTTGTCCGGCTTATTTTTAGAGGACGGGGAAAATTTACTTCGGGATTTTTGGAGTCCGTTTAGTATTTCTTTTCTTTCTTTTTCTGCATGTCAGAATTATTTAAAAAAAAAGTCAAACTGACTACGGGCCGTACCCGGCCAGGAGACCTCGGGCCGGCCCTCTTATAAGCCGCACCCGAGCCAGCCGAGCCGCACCTTGCCCCGAACCCTAACCCTAGCCACCCGCCGCTGCCGCCGCCGCGCCTGAGTCGCCGAACCTTGCCAGATCCCGCCGGACCTTGCCAGATCCCGCCGGACCCGAGGTAGCCGCCTCGGTTTTCATGAGAAAACCATTTTTTCGAAACCTTAGATTCGTTTTTTAGATCCGGTTCGGTTTATTTTAGGTTTAGTTGTTTAGCGAATGCCTATTTTTACGTTCGTTTAACGAACGGTTTTCACCGTTTAGCCGCAGCCAGCGAACGTCCGTTCGTTAGCCTGTTTGTCAGTTTTTCTTTATTTTCGGATTTTCCGCGATTATTTTCCATCATGATTTCTAATCCGATTTTCTCTTTAGTATATCTTTTCGCTCGTTTATCGGAATCAGGCGATTCAAGCGCCTAGAGTTTCGTCTCGAAACCCTCTTTCCGTTTAACCAACTTGAACAAGTTTTTGCTACAGTAAAATTTGACTTCAGTCCAGATTAGTAATCGGATCTTGTTTCTTTCGCAGTTTGAGTTTCGTTGCTCCGTTTGATTTGATTCTTTTTGCAAACCAGAGTTCCTAAGTTCTTAAGTTGAACTTTCTGGTTAGATCTCTTATTTGAGTTTTACCCATGCCCTTGTTTGATTGCTTATTGTATGCTTGTTTGATTGCGATAGAGTACCCGGAGTGCGAAGCGTGCTACATCGAGTCTCTAGGTTTTGCGGGTCATCAGCAAGGCAAGTAACACTTTGATCATATCCCTTTATCACATAGTTTTTATGCATTAGTTTCAACCCTCAAACATTGCATGGTTAGGACTTGGTAATATGTGGGATTGGGAAGTAGATGAGGTAGTACTTATTCACCTGTTTATTATCAAACCCTTGGGAGTTACTTCTACGTATTGCTTATATTGCTATGCTATGCTCGTAGACGTGGATTGGGTTTGAGTGAAGCCATGACAGATGTGAGATTGTTAATTAATGGTTCAACTTAAGGTGACAACTTTAATACACATCTGGGTGGATTATTTGTCGGGCACCTGGAGAATCCAGTGTTGTCCTAGGATATCCTGGAGTACCCGTGTGATAATCCTAAGGTCCGCCACGCAGGCTCAAAGGGAACTGAGATATTTCATGCTATAAACTTCCATGTGCAGCCACAAGCTATTATGGGCTCTAACATAGCTGAGTAAGTTGCGTGAAGCTCTTGAAGAGGTAGACTAGCAGGTAGTGGGTTGTAGGTGGTATAGTCTATCCGGAGTAGAGAGTTAATGCTTTTGAAAGACTGTGTCTCGGTCATCCGTTTCTCAAACACCATGTAGTGCGAGAAATCCAACGGAGGAGATCGAGTCTTGTGGGGAAAAGTGCGCAAACCTCTACAGAGTGTACAAACTAATCATGGTTAGCCGTGTCCCTGGTTATGGACATCTGGAGTATCTCGTACTTGGATTATCATATGTATCTCATCACTCTAAATTAATATTGTTGGGTTGATACTTAATTTTAAATGGGATTGAGTTGGAGGAACCTTCTCAATGATGTTTCAACTACCATGATAGTTGAATAAAAATATATTCCTTTGTTATAGGGAAAAATTGGCTTTTCGCAAAACTTTAATCATAGAGCTTTCCACCAGCCAAATGTGCATATAGTGATAACATTATTCTGTTCTTGCTCTACCGTGTTATATTGCCAGCATAGTCCATGTGCTGACCCGTTTTCAGGCTGCAACGTATTATGTTGCCGACTTTTCAGACAAGGAGTAAGGTTCGTTAGGTCGTTGCCGTATAGCTCAGCTATGCCGTTGGAGTTGATGGACTCACTTCATCTTCCAACCCTTCTGCTGTTATCGCATTAGATGGCCTTAAGCCATATTTATTGTAATAAATTCTCTTTTGAGACATTCAATGTAATAAGTGTGTGATTGCTACTCTGTTATAAATCCTTTGAGTACTGTGTGTGTCAGCATTACCGATCCAGGGATGACTCTGAAGCACAGAGACTTGACCGTTTGAGGTCGGGTCGCTACAGGGTAATACCGCATATAGGTAGGTATGGTGGACTCATCTGGAATAACTTTGGGTTCAAGATTTTTGATGTATAAGCAGAATTCTCACTTAGTACAGACGAAGGCTAGCAATTAGATTGAGAAGCGGTCAGCTAGAGAGCAACAATGATCATGAACATGCATTATGCATAAGTAACATTGGACACTAGCATGAGTAGGATATGAACACCATGAACATAAATATCATAGAGGCTATGTTGGTTTTGATTCAACTACATGTATGAACATGTGCCAAGTCAAGCCACCCGAACATTCAGAGGAGGATACAATATCATCATACTACATCACAATCATTTTAATGCAATGTTGATATCCAAGATAAATCATTATCCACTCCTAGCTACTGATGCATGGCATGAGAAACTATAATCTCTAATTGTCATTGCAAAAATGTTTAATCATAATGAGCTGAATCATGGATACTTGGTTAAACATATTTACACAAACAGAACAAGTCGAGTTCATACCTGTTTATCTCTGCCACAACCAGTTCATCGAATATCTTCATTATTGCCTTTCACTTGCACGACCGAACGATATGAAAATAATAGTAGTGCAAGAGTGTCGTGGACTAAGCTAGAATCTGCAAACATCTCATTCAACTCGAGAAGACAAGGTAAAATGGGCTCTTTATTAGATCAACAATTATTCAAATGAGAGCCCCTCAACATTTTCATCGTGGTCTTCTCCTCGGTACAACTTGAATAAAAGTAAAATAAAATCAGAGAAACACACTATTTTTTTTGAGTTTTTAGTTTTCTTGAACAAGCAAATAAAAGTAAAAAGAATAAATGTGAAAACTATTTATACGGGAAAGCTCCCAACAAGCAAAAGAAGAACAAGAAAATCTTTTTGGGTTTTCTTTTTAGTATTACAACTAAGCATGCATAGAAAGTAAATTAACTACAACTATTTTTTTGGTTTTTCTAAGGTTTTTCAAACTCACAAGTAGAAAGCAAGAAAATAAAGTTAAGCATGGATGATACAATGAAAACGTGTGAACACCGACAGATGAAATAAGTGCACATGAATGTAATGTCAGTGAGAAACACATACTCCCCCAAGCTTAGTCTTTTGGCCTAACTTGGCAATCTATTAGAAGCCTGGGTAGTAGTTGGGGTACTAAGAAGCAGGCATCCACGTGCCACAATAGCTCCCAAGCTATAAGTGTTGTCGCCCTCTAGTGCACGACATAAAACAGCAAAGTCTGGTGCACTGAGCGCACCTACTTTTTCCCTAGCAAGCAAACACTTAGCGATAAATAAAGTAAAGTAATGCACTACAGGAAAGTGTATGCTAGTGGCAGTGATGGCCGACACCCCTTTCTCATCTCCCACTATCAAAGTATGATAAAAGATCTCAAAGTCTGCCGGTCTAGGCTCAACTAAACTCCCATTAGAAGGGATCATGCATATGTTACAAAATTCAGTAAGTGGTATCTGATGGGTTTGAGCATATAAATCAAACCGTACTTCAGGAGGGTTATTCCTAAGAAGGAAAGTAAAACTTTGAACAAAAATGTTTGTGAGGAGATGATACTGTTCGCATTCAGCTGCAATGAAGTCAGTGAGGCCGGCATTAGCAGCATATTGTGTGAACTCCTGAAGGATTCCATCCTCTTCCATGAACAGGGTGTGCGGCCATTCACACGGCCGTATTGAAGGAAATATGCCCTAGAGGCAATAATAAAGTTGTTATTTATATTTCCTTATATCATGATAAATGTTTATTATTCATGCTACAATTGTATTAACGGGAAACATAGTACATGTGTGAATACATAGACAAAACAGAGTGTCCCTAGTATGCCTCTACTTGACTAGCTCGTTAATCAAAGATGGTTATGTTTCCTGACCATAGACATGTGTTGTCATTTGATGAACGGGATCACATTATTAGAAAATGATGTGATGGACAAGACCCATTCGTTAGCTTAGCATAATGATCATTTAGTTTTATTGTGTCGGTGGGAACGACACCTATGGGATCACTGGGATCCCTTCTACGGTCGGCGGGCGCGGGGTCGTGAGAAGAGTAGGTTTAGGAGCAAGCACACGGGTCGTTTACCTAGGTTCGGGCCGCGAGGATGCGTAAAACCCTAGTCCTGCTTTGGTGGATGTATTGAGTGTTCTTGAGCTTTTTGAACTAGCTACGGTGGCTGTGCCGTCCCAAAAAGCCGAATCCCCCTCCTGGTCGCCTCGGCCCTCCTTTTATAGGAAAAAGGGGTTGCCACAGTGGCACACAGGAGGTGGAAAGGCCTATAGTGCGCGAGCTTATCGCGCGGCATTACGGGACAAAGCACATTAAATGCGCTACGTAGGTGTCCATTAGCTTTATCGGGGATGGGAACGAGGCCCATCCCGTCCGTCGCCGCTTCACCTTGCTTCGACACGCGCCCAGACCAGCGATGCATGCAGAGCCATGTAGGCAGGCAGGCAGCTGAGGTGGCGCGGTGGTAGGGCCTTCATGAAGATCTGCATGCCGCCACGCAGGTGCTTGCTGATTTGGCCTGGAAGCTGCATGTTGCCACGCAGGTGCCCGCCCAGCTGGTTGGGCTGGTAGCTGCATGCGAACGGCGGCTGAGTCTTGGCTGATGCGGGCCTGGCAGTAGCCCTACTGATGCCCTCGGCAAGGGTCTTGCCGGGGGCCCAACAAGGGTCTTGCCATGGCGTTGCTGTCACCCCGGCAAGGGCCTTGCCGGGGGTCTTGTGGATTTCCTCGGCTAGGATCCTGCCGAGGGTCTCCGTCTTCTAATCCTCATCTGATCTTGTGTTTATGATCTTGATGAAGATTTGCATGCCACCACGGAGGTGCCTCCCGAGCCCTGGTCCCACGCAGTTGTTGATGGCGTTAGGAACCTTTGGGCTCAAGGGTGGCTCGCTCTGCTGGCGTTGGGCAAGTTGCCCTGGCAAGGCTCTTACCGGGGCTGCGGGGGGCCGCCTCGGCAAGGACCTTGCCGAGGGAGTCCACCTCGCCCTCTTGCCCTCCTGTGCTTCTGGTCTTGGCGTCGCCTTGGTTGTCTTGTGCTTCGGCTTCTCTCCGGCTTCCCTCCACTGCCCTGCTAAGTGTGGCCGCGGCGCGTGGCTCTGACTGCCCGTGCACAAGTATAGGGGTCAAAAGGAGAGCCCCTACTTTTGTACACCGACAGGAGCCCCCGGGCCTAGGCCATACATAAGCACGCCGCGTTGTTGGGCTAGGCCTAGAACGGTGTGCGGGCAGGTGGGGCAGATTTTACCATAGTAACTTCTTATCCACTCCGCTTCCCCACGACCCGCGTTGAACGCGCGACGTGGAGGGTCGTGTGTGACGTGGGAGTCATGTGTGGAGTGGTTCCCGCAAGCATGCGTCACATCATGGTAAAGAGGCGGCTTGCGCCTGCCCCATAAAAGGAGGGAGGCGTAGAGGCACGACCCATTTACATGGGTGGACTCGGGTCGCAGTCTTCAAGGCGCCAACACCCCACTATCACGGGGCGGGGAGCAGCTGCTTCTCCCATCCCTTTAATGCTGCTTGCTCATCATGTGTCCCTCATGCAGGTGGCAGGAGGTGGAGGCGGGAAACTGGGCCGTCGCTGATTGGGGCAGCGGGCCGGTCCTGATTCCCTGCGCCCCTGATGACCGGATTGGTCGAGTGGGGCGGCTGAGCCCCGAATCCACCCCTTTATAAGAAGGGGAGGGGGCGGCATTCCACATTCTTCCATCATCCGTCTCCTTCCACCTCTGCTTCCTTCTTCCATCCACCATGGCGAGAGGAAGCGCTGGCCCTTCGACGGTGGCAGCGAGGGTTTGCTGCTCGTCAGCGCGTTCCTCCTCCCCAAGAGCTCGTGGCGGCGGAACTGACCACGAGAGGAAGGGGGAGGGAGCGAGGCCGAGGTCATCATGGCGCTCGGGGGAGAGGAGGACGGGGCGGCGCATCGGCCTCGCCTCCGCCAGCGACGCCTCCCTCGACGGAGGACCACGTCGGGGACCAGCCCCGCGAGTTCTTCATCAGGCTGCACCGGCCACCGCGTCGCCGCCTCCGTCTCCCTATTGCATTTGCTCGGGAGATGGAGCTCTATCCACCCCAGACCCTCTGGTTGCACATGAAGGGCTGCAGGAATGGTGGCACGCGGGTCGATGTCGACTTCCCTGCTCCTCATGTCATGTACCTCCGCCGCGGATGGAAGACATTCACATGCAACCACAGCTTGATGGCGGGGCTTGTCCTCTACTTCAAGTTAACGGAGGGCAGCCTGCTTTCCATCAAGGTCTTTGGAGATCTCGAAACTCGCTTGAAGTGCTGCATGGAGAGCTCCTCCGACGATGAAGATTTCTCCTCAAGCGGAGTGACGAGGAGGACAGCGACAGTGACGACGAGGGAGTCGAGCGGCAGGATGCTAACTCCGACTCCGACTGACCGCGCTGCCCCTCCCTCGACCACGCGCCTTGCTGAGGGCCATCCTCGCCAAGCTCTCCATCGGGGTGCTCCCCGTCGTCTCCTTGGGCGGCTGGCGTAGGAGGGTCGGAGAAGGCAAAGAAGGCGGGTGGCGGCCGTCAAATCGGAGTACGCGGGCACCAACGCCTTCGTCGCGTATTACCGGCCCGCTGCCTCGTCTTCCAGCTCCTTTCTTGGCACCAAGATGTTCTCTTGGTGCCTTTTGCTCCTCGTACCTTGCCTAGGCGCTCTTTTCTCCCTCCCGCTGCCTCGTTCCACCTTCTGTGGAGAGGGACAAGAAAGGGATTATGGGCACCTTATCTTTTTTTAGTTTGTAAGCATGCGGGCAGCTGTTAATTTTAAGACTTGTTATTCCCTTGCTCATGTTTTTAATTTCGTATGAACTGTACCTGTATGGGATGTTTTTAATGAAAAAGGGTGTTTGTTGGGTTCTTTGTGCGTGAGCGAGGCCCATGCCAAGGATGAATCCTTGTTATTTTTAAGATAAACATTGTCGCCCGGCAACAGGCCTTGCCGTCTCCCCATTTAGGTCGACCATTCTCGCGCTCTCGGCGGAGGCAGGGGCGAAGTAGAGTTAGGCATGACGTCTACTACACAACCTTCTTCTTGTAGACGTTGTTGGGCCTCCAAGTGCAGAGATTTGTAGGACAGTAGCAAATTTCCCTCAAGTGGATGACCTAAGGTTTATCAATCCATGGGAGGCGTAGGATGAAGATGGTCTCTCTCAAGCAACCGTGCAACAAAATAACAAAGAGTCTCTTGTGTCCCCAACACACCCAATACAATGGTAAATTGTATAGGTGCACTAGTTCGGCGAAGAGATGGTGATACAAGTGGTATATGGATATTAGATAATAGTTTTTGTAATCTGAAAATATAAAAACAGCAAGGTAACTAATGATAAAAGTGAGCGTAAACGGTATTGCAATGATAGGAAACAAGGCCTAGGGTTCATACTTTCACTAGTGCAAGTTCCCTCAACAATAATAACATAATTGGATCACATAACTATCCCTCAACATGCAACAAAGAGTCACTCCAAAGTCACTAATAGCGGAGAACAAACAAAGAGATTATGGTAGGGTACGAAACCACCTCAAAGTTATTCTTTCCAATCAATCCGCTGGGCTATTCCTATAAGTGTCACAAACCGGGTCAAAAAAATATAAGTGTCACAAACAGCCCTAGAGTTCGTACTAGAATAACACCTTAAGACACAAATCAACCAAAACCCTAATGTCACCTAGATACTCCAATGTCACCTCAAGTATCCGTGGGTATGATTATACGATATGCATCACACAATCTCAGATTCATCTATTCAACCAACACATAGAACCTCAAAGAGTGCCCCAAAGTTTCTACCAGAGATTCAAGACGAAAACGTGTGCCAACCCCTATGCATAGATTCCCAAGGTCACGGAACCCGCAAGTTGATCACCAAAACATACATCAAGTGGATCAATAGAATACCCCATTGTCACCACGGGTATCCCACGAAAGACATACATCAAGTGTTCTCAAATCCTTAAAGACTCAATTCGATAAGATAACTTCAAAGGGAAAACTCAATCCATTACAAGAGAGTAGAGGGGGAGAAACATCATAAGATCCAACTATAATAGCAAAGCTCGCGATACATCAAGATCGTATGTGACGCCCCCGATTTGACCGTACACTAATCATGCACGCAAATGTGTACGATCAAGATCAAGGACTCACGGGAAGATATCACAACACAACTCTACAATTAAAATAAGTCATACAAGCATCATATTACAAGCCAGGGGCCTCGAGGGCTCGAATACAAGAGCTCGATCATAGACGAGTCAGCGGAAGCAACAATATCTGAGTACAGACATAAGTTAAACAAGTTTGCCTTAAGAAGACTAGCACAAACTGGGATACAGATCGAAAGAGGCGCAGGCCTCCTGCCTGGGATCCTCCTAAACTACTCCTGGTCGTCATCAGCGGGTAGCACGTAGTAGTAGGCACCTCCGGTGTAGTAGGAGTCGTCGTCGACGGTGGCGTCTGGCTCCTGGGCTCCAACATCTGATTGCGACAACCAGGTAGAAGGGATAGGGGGAAAAGAGGGAGAAAGCAACCGTGAGTACTCATCCAAAGTACTCGCAAGCAAGGAGCTACACTACATATGCATGGGTATATGTGTAAAGGCCATATCGGTGGACTGAACTGCAGAATGCCAGAATAAGAGGGGGATAGCTAATCCTTTCGAAGACTACGCTTCTGGCAGCCTCCGTCTTGCAGCATGTAGAAGGGAGTAGACTGAAGTCCTCCAAGTAGCATCGCATAGCATAATCCTAACCGATGGTCCTCCCCTCGTCGCCCTGTGAGAGAGCGAGCACCGGTTGTATCTGGCACCTGGAAGGGTGTGTTTTATTAAGTATCCGGTTCTAGTTGTCATAAGGTCAAGATACAACTCCAAGTCGTCCTGTTACCGAAGATCACGGCTATTTGAATAGATTAACTTCCCTGCAGGGGTGCACCACATACCCCAACACGCTCGATCCCATTTGGCCGGACACACTTTCCTGGGTCATGCCCGGCCTCGGAAGATCAACACGTCGCAGCCCCACCTAGACCAACAGAGAGGTCAGCACGCCGGTCTAAACCTAAGCGCCCAGGGGTCTGGGCCCATCGCCCTTAGCACACCTGCACGTTGCGAACGCGGCCGAAAGCAGACCTAGCCTAGTGGCCTTCCAGTCCAATCCCGCGCGCGCCACTCAGTCGCTGACGTCACGAAGGCTTCGGCTGATACCACGACGCCGGGATACCCATAACTACTCCCGCGTAGATGGTTAGTGCGTATAGACCAAATGGCCAGACTCAGATCAAATACCCAGATCTCGTTAAGCGTGTTAAGTATCCGCGAACGCCGACCAGGGCCAGGCCCACCTCTCTCCTAGGTGGTCGGAACCTGCCCTGCCGCTCCGCCTCAAAACTCCACTCGCGGGTGCTCCTCAAGCCGACCCGTCTTTGGTCACCACATGTATCATGTATAAAGTATATAGTATATACCCGTGATCACCTCCCGAGTGATCACGGCCCGATAGTATAGCATGGCAGACGGACAAGGATGTAGGGCCACTGATGATAAACTAGCATCCTATACTAAGCATTAGGATTGCAGGTAAAGGTAACAACAATAGTAGCAAGGACAGGCTATGCATCAGTATATGATTAACGGGAAGCAGTAACATGCTACGCTACTCTAATGCAAGCAGTATAGAGAAGAGTAGGCGATATCTGGTGATCAAAAGGGGGGGCTTGCCTGGTTGCTCTGGCAAGAGAGAGTGGTCGTCAACACCGTAGACGTACTGGGTAGCAGCGGTGTCGGTCCCGGTATCTAGCGAGAGAAGAGGGGGGAGAAACAATAAATATTTAAGCAAACAGATGCATAGCGATGCATGACATGACAAGTATCGGTGCTAGGGGTGCCCTATCGCGGTATGAGGTGATACCGGTGAAGGGGGGAAACATCCGGGAAAATATCCCCTGTGTTTCGCGTTTTCGGACAGATGAAACAGAGGGGGAAAGTTGCATGTTCGCTATGCTAGGGATGCGTGGCGGATAAACAGGCTGCGTATTCAAATTTGTCTCGTCGTTCTGAGCAACTTTCATGTTGAAAATATTTTAATCCGAGTTACGGATTAAAAGATATGATTTTCTAAAGATTTTATTAATTTCTGAGATTTAATTAATTATTTAATTAATTCGAAAATGATTTAATGACATCAGCATGATGTCATGCTGACATCGGCTGTCAACAGAGTTGACTTGGTCAACCTGACATGTGGGTCCAGGGGGGGACCCACCTGTCATCCTCTAATTAGGTTAATTAGGGTTTAGGTTAATCTAATTACAGTTTAATTAAACTTAATTAATTCCTTAATTAATTAACTAACTAATTAATTATTATTATTATTATTATTATTTTATTTTTTTTCTTCTTTTTTTATTAAAACGTTCTGGGGGTGGGGCCCCGTTGTCATAGGGCCACTGGGCCTTAGCGGATCGGGTGCGCCCGATCGGGCGGTGCGGGCGCAGGGACACCCGCACGCGAGGCCACCAGGGGCGAGGCGGGGCGCCAGAATCTGGCGAGGTAGGGGGGAAAGGGGCGGCCAGCTCCGGCGAGCAGCGGGGCCGGGCAGCAGGGGGCTGTGGCCCGTGCGGGGAACGGCGGACGCGACGAAGCAGCAGCGGGCCGCGGCGGACAGAGGAGCAGGGGCGGGCGACGAGCTGCAGCGAGCAGGCGATCGCGGGACCATGGACACGCACTGGCCGGTCGGGAACGAGGTGCGAGATGCGGCCACGGGCGAGGGTGAGCGCGGCCGGATCCGTTCGATGCGGTGGTCGCAGGCATCAGCGAGCAACGGAGAGGAGAAGAGGAGGCCGAGGGCCTCACCGTACGGTGTAGGGGCTAGGCAGCGGGTGACGAGGAGGAGGATGGGGACGACGTGCTACGCGACGGCGAAGTCCGGCGGCGTCCGGGACGGCTTCGGGCGACGAGGTCAGGGTCGAGGCGGCGATGGCGGGGCGGCGCCGGGAGGAAGCAGAGGCGCCAGGAGGCCGGTCGGGGGGGGGGTTGAGGAGGCGGTGTGGGGAGGCGATGAGGAGGCGCCGGCGGAGACGGGCAGCGCCGACCGATGACGGGGCGCAGGGATGAGGCGGCGGGGTCGAGGCGCCGTCTCCCCCGATCCAGATCGGGGAGGGGCGAGGGAGACGCGCGGGGGTGGGACGAGTGGGGGAGAGTGGGGATCGGGTGGGGGTTAGGGTTCGGGGGGGGGGGGGGGTGGCCTTGTAGGCCAGAGAGGAGGGCCGGCTGGGCCGGCCGGTTGGCCCAACGTGGGGGGGGCTTTCTATTTTTTGTTAGTTTAGTTTTTCTCTTTTGTATTTTCTTTTCCTTTTATTTATTCTTTCCTGCTTTATTGTAGTTGCATTTTATTTTAGTAAAACATACACTTAGTATCTAAATTAGTATTACAACCTAGTCCATAGTCACAAAAAGTCTAGACCCCAAATAACTTAGTTTGACATTTTATTAATTATAAAAGTTATTCAAATTATCATTTTTACTACTGTTTTATTCATCTCATAGTATTTAAGCATTTTATACATGTGTGGTTTTCCCCCATAATTATCTATGCAATATTTGGTTCACTCCAAACATTTTAGTTTTAATATTTGAAAACTTTTATTGTTTGCCTATTTTTGAATTTGAATTTGAATCGGTTTCGAACTAACTCGAGATTAGCAACTAAACGAGGTGACGTGGCATCATTAACGTGAGATTACTGTAGCATGATTATCCGGGCGTCACATCGTACCACCTCAAGAACACGAGAGAGAGAGAGAGAGATCAAACACATAGCTACTGGTACATATCCTCAGCCTCGAGGGAGAACTACTCCCTCCTCGTCATGGAGAGCGCCGGGATGATGAAGAAGGCCACCAGAGAGGGATTCCCCCTCTGGCAAGGTGCCGAAACGGGTCTAGATTGGCTTTCGGTGGCTACGGAGGCTTCTGGCGGCGGAACTCCCGATCTATTGTGCTCCCTGAAGTTTTTAGGGTATATGGGTATATATGGGAGGAAGAAGTACGTCGGTGGACCTTCGGGCTGTCCACGAGGCAGGGGCGTGCCCCCCACCCTCGTGGGCAGCCCAGGACTCTTCTGGTCCAACTCCGATACTCCGTGGGCTTCTTCTGGTCCAAAAATAAGTTCCGTGAAGTTTCAGGTCAATTGGACTCCGTTTGATTTTCCTTTTCTGCGATACTCTAAAACAAGGATAAAACAGAAACTGGCACTGGGCTCTAGGTTAATAGGTTAGTCCCAAAAATCATATAAGATAGCATATAAATGCATATAAAACATCCAAGGTTGATAATATAATAGCATGGCACAATCAAAAATTATAGATATGTTGGAGACGTATCAGCATCCCCAAGCTTAATTCCTGCTCGTCCTCGAGTAGGCAAATGATAAAAACAAAATTTTTGATGTGGAATGCTACCTAACATATTTCTCTAAGTAATTCTCTTCATTTTTGCATGAATGTTCAGATCCATAAGATTCAAGACAAAAGTTTAATATTGACATAAAAATAATAATACTTCAAGCATACTAACTATGCAATCATGTTTTCTCAGAATAACATGGCCAAAGAAAGATATCCCTACAAAATCATATAGTCTGGCTATGCTCTATCTTCACCACACAAAATATTTAAATCATGCACAACCCCGATGACAAGCCAAGCAATTGTTTCATACTTTTGGTGTTCTCAAACTTTTTCAATCTTCATGCAATACATGAGCGTGAGGCATGGACATAGCACTATAGGTGGAAAAGAATGGTGGTTGTGGAGAAGAAAAAAAAGGAGAAGATAGTCTCACATCAACTAGGCGTATCAACGGGCTATGGAGATGCCCATCAATAGATATAAATGTGAGTGAGTAGGGATTGCCATGTAACGGATGCACTAGAGCTATAAGTGTATGAAAGCTCAACAAAAGAAACTAGTGGGTGTGCATCCAACTCGCTTGCTCAGGAAGACCTAGGGCATTTTGAGGAAGCCCATCATTGGAATATACAAGCCAAGTTCTATAATGAAAGATTACCATTAGTATATGAAAGTGACAACATAGGATACTCTCTATCATGAAGATCATGGTGCTACTTTGAAGCACAAGTGTGGTAAAAGGATAGTAGCATTGCCCCTACTCTCTTTTTCTCTCATTTTTTATATTTTTGTTTGGGCCTTCTCCTTTTTTATGGCCTCTTTTTTATTTTTTTATTTTTCGTCTAGAGTCTCATCCCGACTTGTGGGGGAATCATTGTCTCCATCATCCTTTCCTCACATGGGACAATACTCTAATAAGGATGATCATCACACTTTTATTTACTTACAACTCAAGAATTACAACTCGATACATAGAACAAAATATGACTCTATATGAATGCCTCCGGCGGTGTACCGGGATGTGGAATGACTCATGAGTGACATGTATGAAAGAATTATGAACGGTGGCTTTGCCACAAATACGATGTCAACTACATGATCATGCAAAGCAATATGACAATGATGGAGCGTGTCATAGTAAACGGAATGGTGGAAAGTTGCATGGCAATATATCTCAGAATGGCTATGGAAATGCCATGATAGGTAGGTATGGTGGCTGTTTTGAGGAAGGTATATAGTGTGTGTATGATACCGACGAAAGGTGCGCGGTATTAGAGAGGCTAGCAATGGTGGAAGGGTGAGAGTGCGAATAATCCATGGACTCAACATTAGTCATAAAGAACTCACACACTTATTGCAAAAATCTATTAGTTATCGAAACAAAGTACTACGCGCATGCTCCAGGGGGGATAGATTTGTAGGAAAATACCATCGCTCGTCCCTGACCGCCACTCATAAGGAAGACAATCAATAAATAAATCATGCTCCGACTTCATCACATAATGGTTCACCATACGCGAATGCTACGGGAATCACAAACTTCAACACAAGTATTTCTCAAATTCACAACTACTCAACTAGCATGACTCTAATATCACCATCTTCATATCTCAAAACAACCATCAAGTATCAAACTTCTCATAGTATTCAATGCACTCTATATGAAAGTTTTTATTATATCCCTCTTGGATGCCCATCATATTGGACTAAATTCATAACCTAAGCAAATTACCATGCTGTTTAAGACTCTCAAAATAATATAAGTGAAGCATGAGAGTTCATCTATTTCTATAAAATAAAACCACCACCGTGCTCTAAAAAGATATAAGTGAAGCACTAGAGCAAACGACAAACTATTCTGAAAGATATGAGTGAAGATCAATGAGTAGTTTAATAATTATGCAACTATCTGAAGACTCTCTAACATTTAATAATTTCAGATCTTGCTATTTTATTCAAGCAGCAAGCAAAACTAAATAAAATGACATTCTAAGAATGGCAAACATCATGTGAAGAAGCAAAAACTTAGGATCAACCGAAACTAACTGATAGTTGTTGAAGAAGAAAGGTGGGATGCCAACCGGGGCATCCCCAAGCTTGAGCTTTTGTGTCCCCTTAATTCCTCTCATATCACGGTCTTCCTAAATCTCAAAAGTTTCGTCCACACAAAACTCAACTAGGATCCGTGAGATAAGTTAGTATAAACCAATGCAAAAACCTTATCATACTCTACTGTAGAAAATCACTAAAATTATTATTCAACATTTCATACTAAATGGCTCTGCATATTTAATAGTCCTATCCTCAAATAGAATCATTAAAGAAGCAAACATATGCAAACAATGCAAACATAACAGCAATCTGCCTAAGCAGGATAGTCTGTAAAGAGTGCAGCAAGATCCATTCTTCCCTAGCTCCAAAAATTATGAAAGAAAATTCCCACTGTAGTAAATTTATCAGATCTTAATATGCAAAAGGTTTCAACATTTTATCACATTCTGACTTTTCTAGGGAATTCTTGCAACAGCGGTAAACTTTCTGTTTTCAAACAGCAACGTGAAGACTTGTAAAATAGGCATAGTAAAGGCTATCAATGCCACTTTTATTGAAATAAAAGATTCAAAACATTGTTATAAATAACAGCAAGCAAATCCTAACAAAATAAATTGACGCTCCAAGCAAAACACATATCATGTGGTGAATAAAAATATAGCTCCAAGTAAAGTTACCGATGAACGAAGACGAAAGAGGGGATGCCTTCCGGGGCATCCCCAAGCTTAGGCTCTTGGTTGTCCTTGAATATTACCTTGGTGTTCCTTGGGCATCCCCAAGATTAGGCTCTTGCCTCACCTTATTCCATAGTCCATCGAATCTTTACCCAAAACTTGAAAACTTCACAACACAAAACTTAACAGAAAACTCGTAAGCTCCGTTAGTATAAGAAAACAAACCACCACTTAAAGGTACTGTAATGAACTCATTATAAATTCATATTGGTGTAATATCTACTGTATTCCAACTTCTATATGGTTCATACCCTCCGATACTACTCGTAGATTCATCAAAATAAGCAAACAACACATAGAAAACAGAATCTGTTAAAAACAGAACAGTCTGTAGTAATATGTAGGTTTCGATTCTCAAATAAATTGGTGGACCTTAGGAATTTATCTATTAATCATCTTCAAAAGAATCAACTAAATAGCATTCTCCAGTAAAAAGTTTTAGCTAATCTCGTGAGCTCTAAAGTTTCTGTTTTTTACAACATGATCATAAAGATTTCACCCAAGTCTTCCCAAAGGTTCTACTTGGAACAAACACCAATTAAAACATAAAACCACATCTAAACAGAGGCTAGATGAATTATTTATTACTAAACAGGAGCAAAAAGTAAAGAACAAAAATAAAATTGGGTTGCCTCCCAACAAGCGCTGTTGTTTAATTCCCCTAGCTATGCATGATGATTTCAATGATGCTCACATAAAAGATAAGAATTGAAACATAAAGAGAGCATCATGAAGAATATGACTAGCACATTTAAGTCTAACCCACTTCCTATGCATAGGGATTTTGTGAGAAAACAACTTGTGGGAACAAGAATCAACTTGCATAGGAAGGTAAAACAAGCAAAACTTCAAAAATTTAAGCACATAGAGAGGAAACTTGATATTATTGCAATTCCTACAAGCATATGTTCCTCCCTAATAATAATTTTCAGTAGCATCATGAATGAATTCAACAATATAACTAGCACCTAAAGCATTCTTTTCATGATCTACAAGCATAGAAATTTTACTACTCTCCACGTAAGGAAAATTCTTCTCATGAATAATAGTGGGAGCAAACTCAACAAAATAACTATCATGGGATTGAAAATTGAAATAAAGATGACAAGTTTCATTGTTATCATTATTCTTTAAAGCATATGTGTCATCACAATAATCATCATAGATAGGCGGGATGCTTTCATCATGATAAATTTGCTCGTCAAAACTTGGGGGACAAAAAATATCATCTTCATCAAACATAGCTTCCCCAAGCTTGTGGCTTTGCATATCATTAGCATCATAGATATTCAAGGAATTCATACTAACAACATTGCAATCATGCTCATCATTCAAATATTTAGTGCCAAACATTCTAATGCATTCTTCTTCTAGCACTTGAGCGCAATTATCGGAATCCTTATTTTCATGATAGATATTAAAAAGATGAAGCATATGAGGTACCCTTCGTTCCATATTTTTATAATTTTCTTTTATAGACTAAACTAGTGATAAAACAAGAAACAAAAAGATTCGATTGCACGATCTAAAGATATACCTTCAAGCGCTAACCTCCCCGGCAACGGCGCCAAAAAAGAGCTTAGTTGACGGGGTGTTAGTGCCGCTTACCTCGCCTCCCCGGCAACGGCGCCAGAAAAGAGCTTAGTTGACGGGGTGTTAGTGCCGCTTACCTAGCCTCCCCGGCAACGGAGCCAGAAAAGAGCTTGATGTCTACTACACAACCTTCTTCTTGTAGACGTTGTTGGGCATCCAAGTGCAGAGGTTTGTAGGAAAGTAGCAAATTTCCCTCAAGTGGATGACCTAAGGTTTATCAATCTGTGGGAGGCGTAGGATGAAGATGGTCTCTCTCAAGCAACCCTGTAACCAAATAATAAAGAGTCTCTTGTGTCCCCAACACACCCAATACAATGGTAAATTGTATAGGTGCACTAGTTCGGCGAAGAGATGGTGATACAAGTGGTATATGGATAGTAGATAATGGTTTTTGTAATCTGAAAATATAAAAACAGCAAGGTAACTAATGATAAAAGTGAGCGTAAATGGTATTGCAATGATAGGAAACAAGGCCTAGGGTTCATACTTTCACTAGTGCAAGTTCTCTCAACAATAATAACATAATTGGATCACATAACTATCCCTCAACATGCAACAAAGAGTCACTCCAAAGTCACTAATAGCGGAGAACAAATGAAGAGATTATGGTAGGGTACGAAACCACCTCAAAGTTATTTTTTCCAATCAATCCGTTGGGCTATTCCTATAAGTGTCACAAACAACCCTAGAGTTCGTACTAGAATAACACCTTAAGACACAAATCAACCAAAACCCTAATGTCACCTAGATACTCCAATGTCACCTCAAGTATCCGTGGGTATGATTATACGATGTGCATCACACAATCTCAGATTCATCTATTCAACCAACACATAGAACCTCAAAGAGTGCCCCAAAGTTTCTACCGGAGAGTCAAGACGAAAACATGTGCCAACCCCTATGCATAGATTCCCAAGGTCACGGAACCCGCAAGTTGATCACCAAAACATACATCAAGTGGATCAATAGAATACCCCATTGCCACCACGGGTATCCCACGCAAGACATACATCAAGTGTTCTCAAATCCTTAAAGACTCAATCCGATAAGATAACTTCAAAGGGAAAACTCAATCCATTACAAGAGAGTAGAGGGGGATAAACATAATAAGATCCAACTATAATAGCAAAGCTCGCGATACATCAAGATCGTACCACCTCAAGAACACGAGAGAGAGAGAGAGAGAGAGATCAAGCACATAGCTACTGGTACATACCCTCAGCCCCGAGGGAGAACTACTCCCTCCTCATCATGGAGAGCGCCGGGATGACGAAGATGGCCACCGGAGAGGGATTCCCCCTCCGCCAGGGTGCCGGAACGGGTCTAGATTGGCTTTCGGTGGCTACGGAGGCTTCTGGCGGTGGAACTCCCGATCTATTGTGCTCCCCGAAGTTTTTAGGCTATATGGGTATATATGGGAGGAAGAAGTACGTCGGTGGACCTCCGGTCTGTCCACGAGGTAGGGGGGCATGCCCAGGGGGGTGGGCGCGCCCCCACCCTCGTGGGCAGCCCGAGACTCTTCTGGTCCAACTCCGATACTCCGTGGGCTTCTTCTGGTCCAAAAATAAGTTCCGTGAAGTTTCAGGTCAATTGGACTCCGTTTGATTTTCCTTTTCTGTGATACTCTAAAACAAGGAAAAAAACAGAAACTGGCACTGGGCTCTAGGTTAATAGGTTAGTCCCAAAAATCATATAAAATAGCATATAAATGCATATAAAACATGCAAGGTTGATAATATAATAGCATGGAACAATAAAAATTATAGATACGTTGGAGACGTATCAAGGCCCCTCGTTCATCTCCTGGCCATCGTGACTACTACCGAATTCCGACGTAGGAGGTAGCTCTTGGGTACGGGAAAGGGGGAGCACGGTGGTTTTAAGAACATAAACGAGGTTTCACATGTCCCAGTTCTATACGGAAACGCATAACAGGGGGATGAAGGACTTATCTGAATTCGTAGCCCCCGGCAACCATGGCTTGCCATGGTTGGATCCTTGTATCTTCAGCCCCTGGCAGTCTTGGCCTGCCGGGGCCGGAGCGCCGGTTCATCCTTTTTTTCCCAAGCGGCTCAGCAGAAGTGTCCGCGTGCCCTGCACACCAAAGAGAACAGAAAGACACACACTGTTCCTCTAGGCTAGGGGTTAGTCACCGCTAAGAACTATCAACCCGAACCGAGGGAGAGACCTAACCTAGCATGCATCTTAGGGCGCTAGCGCTTTGTTTATGCTCAAGGTCTGCGCCTGTCTTTGTACAGAGGGTTACATGCCTTGCCAGCAAGGCTCGTACAAAAGGTGGTTTGCCGGGAGGCCCGGCAACCGCGCCTTATGGGTAAAACTTGCGAAGATGTTCGATGTTCCAGGAATTGCTCACTGGGACAGCATCTTCGGTCTCCAGGCGGACAGCGCCCGGCCTGGTGACTCGTATTACCCGATAAGGGCCTTCCCACTTTGGCGTCAACTTGTTGAAATTCTTGGCCGACTGAACGCGCCGAAGAACAAGGACGCCTTCCTCAAAGCTTCGGGCATGAACCTTGCGGCTATGGTAGCGACGCAAGGCTTGCTGGTAGTGTGCTGCTCTCACAGCCGCCCAAAGACGATCTTCCTCAAGGAGCGTTGCTTCATCTTGCCGCAATCGCTCTTGCTCAAGCTCGTCATAAGCGAGCACTCGAGGTGACCCGTATATGAGTTCCATGGGGAGACTGCTTCTGCCCCGTATACCAGGGCAAAGGGTGTCTGGCCGGTGGCTCGATTTGGCGTCGTTCTGATCGACCAAAGAACCGCCGGCAACTCATCAATCCAGCGCCTTACACTTTTTTGCAGCTAGTCAAAAGTCTTTGTTCTCAGGCCTCGCAGTACTTCAACATTTTCCCTCTCCGCCTGGCCGTTGCTCCGTGGGTGTGCCACGAAAGCAAAACAGACCTTGCTGTCGAGGTCTTGGATGTATTGCATGAAGGCATGGCTTGTGAACTGCGTGCCATTGTCAGTGATGACTCTATTTGGCACACCAAAATGGCAGACTAGTCCCTTGAAGAACTTGACGGCTGACTGTGATGTCACCTTCCTCACTGCTTCCACCTCCGGCCACTTTGTGAACTTGTCGATTGCAACGTACAAGTACTCAAAGCCCCCGACAGCATAGGGGAAGGGGCCCAGTATGTCGAGCCCCAGACCAAAAACGACCAGGAGAGAGGGATTGTTTGAAGGGCTTGAGCTAGTTGATGAAGCTTCTTTGAATGGAACTGGCAGGCTTCACACCTGGTTACTAGTGTCGTTGCATCCTGGAGGGCGGTGGGCCAGAAGAAGCCTTGCCGGAATGCCTTGCCGGCAAGGGCCCTCGACCCTATGTGGGAGCCACATATGCCTCCATGTATCTCTGCCAACAGCTCCAGTCCTTCTTCCCGGGGGATGCACTTCAATTTCACATTGTTCGATCTTTTTCTGTACAGGACGTCATCGACGAACTGGTACAAGGCAGACCGATGGGCTACTTTTTCCGCTTCTTCCTGCTCCTCAGGAAGTTCCCCTGTCTGGAGGAAACAGATGGTATGTTGTGCCCATGCCAGAGCCTGGGGCTCGACTGCAAGGACCAAAGGCATCTCTTCCGCCATGGGGGCAGCCGTCTCTATGGCCAGGGCTTGGCGCCCTTCCGGAGCCAGCTGCCCCTTGGCAGGCTCGGAATCCGTGGCAACACCCTTGCCGGCGGCCCCTAGGGGCTCGACGGGAAAGTACTTGCCGGGCCCGATTTCCTCCGCTTGTTCTGCTCTGTTGATGGTTCGACGGATGGTTGAGTTAGCCGAAGCAAAATGGTACCTAGTTCCACAGGTAGCTTAAATGCAGCGCGCTTTGACAGGTAGTCAGCGATGTCGTTCTCCGCTCGGGGAACATGCTCCGCTTGAATACCGTCGAAGTGCTCCTCCAGCTTCCTCACCTCATCTACGTAGGCCTCCATCAATGGACTCTGGTAATCTTTGTTGACCTGTCTGACGACAAGCTGCGAATCACCCCTGACGATGAGCTTCTTCACCCCGAGGTCTGCCGGGATCCTGAGACCGGCAAGCAGCCCCTCATACTCAGCAGTGTTGTTTGTGGACATCTCCCTGGGAAAGTGCATCTGTGTCACATACTTGAGGTGCTCTCCGGTGGGTGCGACAAGCAGCACACCGGCACCAACGCCTTGCAGCGAGAAAGCCTCGTCAAAGTACATGATCCAGTCGCGACTTGCTTCCTTGCCGGGGAGAGCGGTCTCCTGGATTTCCTCATCGGGTGTTGAGGTCCATTCTGCAATGAACTCCGCCAAGACTCTGCTCTGGATTGTCGAAGTACTTTCAAACTTCAACCCAAAGCTTTACAACTCCAAGGCCCACTCCACAATCCTTCTGGTTGCATCTGGGTTGTGCAGTATCCGTTGCAACGAGAGGCGGGTGACGAAAGTGTTATCGTGGGCTTGGAAGTAATGACGGAGCTTCCTCGAGGCCATAAGGAGGCCGAAGAGCAATTTCTGCACAGCAGAGTACCTTGACCTGGCCCCCTGCAAGAGGGAGCTGACAAAGTAAACCGGGTGCTGCATTATCTTCTTCTTCTGCACCACTTCACTTGGCTGCGCGGGCCCTGCTCCGATGGCGTCAGACTCTGCCGGGGGCCTTGCCTTGCCGGCACCGGGCCCTACTGGGGGAATCTCTGACTTGCCATCTGCCGGTCCTGCTGTGGCCACTGCCTCTTCATCGACCTCCCTCCGCGCCACTAGTGCGGCGCTGACCACTTGATTCGTTGCCGCCAGATACAGCAGCAACGATTCTTGTGGTTTAGGCGCAACCAGTATTGGCGTAGAAGAAAGATATTTCTTCAGATCCTGCAACGCCGCCTCGACCTCTGGGGTCCACTCCATTGGGCCTGCCTTCTTCAAGATTTTGAAAAAGGGAAGGGCACGCTCAGTGGACTTGGAGATGAATCTGCTCATGGTGGCAACGCAGCCAGTGAGCCGGCGCACATCCTTGATCCGCTTAGGTGCCTCAATCTGCTCAATAGCCTTGATCTTGTCTGGGTTTGCCTCGATCCCACACTGCAACACAAAGAACCCGAGAAGTTTTCCTGACGGGACGCCAAAGACACACTTCTCAGGGTTCGGCTTGAGGTTGATCTTGCGTAGGTTGGAAAACGTCTCTTCTAAGTCTTGTACAAGGGTCGCCTTGTCCTTGGTTTTGACCACTATGTCATCAAAATAGGCTTCCATATTTCTATGTAGCTGGGGCTCAAAACCAATCTGGACCGCCCTTGCGAATGTTGAGCCAGCGCTCTTCAACCCGAAAGGCATCCGTAAAAAGCAATACCTACCACATGGGGTGATAAATGATGTCTTCTCTTCATCTTCTCTTGTCATGAAGATCTGGTGGTAGCCCGAGTAGGCGTCGAGGAATGACAACAGATCCCACCCGGCCGTGGAGTCAACAATCTGGTCGATGAGCGGCAATGGGAAGGGGTCCTTAGGACAAGCCTTATTGACATATGTGTAGTCAATACACAGTCTCCACTTCCATTTGCCTTGCGCACCACCACCGGATTGGCCAACCACGTAGGATGGAGCACTCCTCTCACCAAACCTGCCGCTTCCAACTTCCTGATCTCCTCTGTGATGAACTCCTGTCGTTCCAAAGCTTGCTTCCTGACCTTCTACTTAATGGGTCGCGCATGGGGACAGACAACAAGGTGGTGCTCAATCACTTCCCTGGGAACGCCAGTGATGTCGGATGCCTGCCACGCAAACACATCGACATTCCCCTGCAGGAAAGTGACGAGCGCGCTTTCCTATTTGCTGTCGAGGGTGGAGCTTATGGTGAAAGCCCCTCCCGTGCCATCCTCCTTGACGGACACCTCTTGGTCTCTGGTGGTGCAGCTCTGGATTTCTTGCTCTTGTCGGTAGAGCTCTCGGGCACGTCCTCGACGGTAGCACAGCACTCCGAAGAGGTGCGCTTGCCGGAGTGGGTGCGAGAGGTCTTGCCGGTCTTCTTCTTCCCTCCCGGGGCTTCAACAGCATGAGCAAGTGCCTTGGCAACAGCTGCTGCAACTGCTTCTCGATAGAGTTGGTCAGCACAGATTAGCGCATCCTTCTTGTCGGAGGGGACGGTGATGATGGTCATCGGCCCAGGCATCTTCAGCGTGTTGTAGGTGTAGTGCGACGACGCCATGAACTTGGCTAGTGCCGGGCGGCCGAGGATCCCGTTGTAGGGCAAGGGGATCTCGGCCACATCGAATATGATCCTCTCCGTCCTGTAGTTCAACTCACCTCCAAACGTCACGGGCAATGTGACCTTCCCCTTCGGCTGGCTCCTTCCTGGACAGACCCCTTGAAACGTACCCGTTTCCTTGAGGTCTCCATCAGGAATTTGCAGCCTTTTGATCACGGCGGGCGAGATCAAGTTCAGGCCGGCCCCACCGTCAACCAGCATCTTGTTCACCTTGAGGTTGCGTATTGTTGGTGAGACCAACAACAGCAAACACCCGACCGCAGTTGTGCGGTCAGGGTGGTCCTCGGCGTCAAAGATGAGGGGCGTGCTGGACCACTTCAGTGGCTTCTGAGCGTCGAACAATGGCTCTGCGGCTGTAATCTCACACGCCCACTATTTGAGCTGGCGGTGAGAAGTGTGCAGCGAGGCTCCACCATCGACGCACATGGCCTCCGTAGCCTTCTGAAACTCTTGCTCGCCGGACTCATCGTCCTCATCATGATCATCGTCTTCCTGCTTCTTATCGCGGCCCCGAGCGGGCCTCTCTTGCTGGTTATCCTTGCCGCGGTGACCTCCTTGGCCGCCACGCTTCTTGCCGGATCCTTCGGCACCATCCCGAACCTTCTCCTTGTCCTGCCTCTCATATTCGGCTTTTTGCTTTTCAGCAAGCAGCTCAACTTGTCGGCAGTTTTGAAGGTCGTGGCCCTTGGTGCGGTGGATCTTGCAGTACTGCTTGTCGGAGCCCCCTGGCTTGTCGGCAGCCGCCAAGGCCCGGCAAGCGGTGCACCCAGCAATCTCCTTGCCGGGGTCGTCTGCGTTTGCCTTCTTGGTGGCACTGGTGTCGCCGGATCCCTCGATGGCAAGCACGGTCTTGTCCTTGCGTTTCCTGTTGCGACGCCGACCCTTCTTCGTGGGGGCGGCAGTGTCTTCTTTGGTAGAGTCGGTTTCCGCACCGGCGTCTTCGCCGGGGTACTTCCTTCCCTCTTCAGCCCGGGCGCATCTATCGGCCAGAACGTAAAGTTCGGCCACGTCCTTGACCTTGTTTATTGCCAGCTCTTCACGCATCTTGCGGTTACGCACATTCTGATGGAATGCGCAGATCACGGTGGCAGGATGAACATCTGTGATGTTGTATTGCACTCGGCTGAACCTTTGTATGTACTTGCACATGTTTTCACCTTCCTTCTGGGGAATAATATGCAAATCACTCGCCTGGCCATGAGCTTGGTGGCCTCCGGTGAAGGCACCAACGAACTCGTGGCACATATCTGACCAAGAAGAAATGGAATCCGCCGGCAAGTGCATCAACCAATACATGACATTGGGTTTCAGGGCTAACAGAAAGTAATTGGCAAGCACCTTGTCGTCACGAGCTCCAGCGGCTTGCATCGCGATGGTGTAGATGCTGAGGAAATCTGACGGGTGGGTCTTGCCGTCGTACTTCTCGCCGATGTCGGGCTTGAACGTGCGGTGGGACGGCCACTGGAACTGCCGCAGCCCACGGGTAAAGGCTAGGCAACCCACCTCATAAGGTAGGCCGCCGAAGCCTCCTGGTGCTGGGTGGTCCATAGCGGCCCCGCCCGCCTGTCTGACTGGTGACGCGTATCACACCGACGCTCGATGGTGGTTCGAGCGTCTTCATGGGCTCCCTCTCGAAGGACCTGGCATTGGTCGTGACGGGTCCGTGGGTCGGACGACGCTATGGAAATGTCATCACAAACGTCATCACGACGGACCGACATCCGCGGTGGCTGGCGTGGAGGAGAGTGCACCGTGGCCGCGGCGCCTCCGGCCCCTCCACCGCCAGCATGCAGTGGCTCGATGGAGCGCCGGCATGAGGGCCCCGCCGGCCGTGGCTCGTCTTTGTTGGCAACGCCGATGAGGCTCCGGATAGTGGCTCTCCACTCATCGAGCTTCTCCACGGCGGGAGGGAAGTCGAGGAGCAGCTGCGTGCGCGCCAAGGCTTCCGCTGGTGTGGGTGGCGGCGAAAGCTGCGTGGACCGTGGTGCGCTTCGACTTCTAACCACGTTAGAAGGAGCTCTGACATGGCCCATCGGCTGTGCGCCACCTTCGCCAGCACTTTGGCGGGCATACTGGCCTCCTTCGTCCCGCGGATGACGCACATGACTCTTCCCACGGCGGCGTCCAGGGTCACTAGTGTGGTGACGCTGCTCATCACGCACAACCTGGGAAGAGTGCACTGTGGGCGCTGGAGTGGGCGTCTTGGAGGTCGCTGCGCCGCCCACGGGTGGTACGGCGATGCCCACGGAGGGTCCCGCGCCGTCTGCGGGGGGGGGGGGGGGGGCATTTTCGTCTCTGGATTTTGCGGCGTGTGGCCCGTCGCCTTGCGCACGAACGATGCCGCTCGCCAAGCTCTGACTGCCAGAGCGATGTTGGTGCTCGTGGGTTGCGCCTCGGGTTCTGTCCGCGACTGGCCTGCTGCTCGCCCACACTGGTACGGGCCGTCCGACTCCCGACGAACCGACCGCCGTGGCCGCCTTCTTATTGGGAGCCATGGCGACGAAGAACCGCTAGGCTAACCGCTAGACCAGTTTCTCACAACTGTGCTCCCCTACCTGGCGTGCCAAAGATGTCGGTGGGAACGACACCTATGGGATCACTGGGATCCCTTCTACGGCCGGCGGGTGCGGGGTTGTGAGAAGAGCAAGTTTAGGAGCAAGCACACGGGTCGTTTACCCAGGTTCGGGCCGTGAGGATGCGTAAAACCCTAGTCCTGCTTTGGTGGATGTATTGAGTGTTCTTTAGATTTTTGAACTAGCTACGGTGGTTGTGCCATCCCAAAAAGCCGAATACCCCTCCTGATCACCTCGGGCCTCCTTTTATAGGAAAAGGGGTTGCCACAGTGGCACACAGGAGGTGGAAAGGCCTACAGTGCGCGAGCTTATCGCGCGGCATTACGGGACAAAGTGCATTAAATGCGCTACGTAGGTGTCCATTAGCTTTATCGGGGACAGGAACGAGGCCCGTCCCATCCGTCGCTGCTTCGCCTCGCTTCAACACACGCCCAGACCAGCGATGCATGCAACACCATGTAGGCAGCAGGCAGCTGAGGTGGCGCGGTGGTAGGGCCTTCATGAAGATCTGCATGCCGCCACACAGGTGCTTGCTGATTTGGCCTGGAAGCTGCATGTTGCCACGTAGGTGCCCGCCTAGCTGGTTGGGCTGGCAGCTGCATGCGAATGGCGGCGGAGTCTTGGCTGATGCGGGCCTGGCAGTGTCCCTGCTGATGCCCTCGGCAAGGGTGTTGCCGGGGGCCCGGCAAGGGTCTTGCCATGACGTTGCTGTCATCCCCGGCAAGGGCCTTGCCGGGGTCTTGTGGATTTCCCCGGCTAGGATCCTGTCGAGGGTCGCCGTCTTCTAATCCTCATCCGATCTTGTGTTTATGATCTTGATGAAGATTTGCATGCCACGATGGAGGTGCCTCCCGAGCCCTGGTCCCATCCAGTTGTTGACGGGGTTAGGAACCTTTGGGCTCAAGGGTGGCTCGCTCTGCTGGCGTTGGGCAAGTTGCCCCGACAAGGCTCTTGTCGGGGCTGCGGGGGGCCGCCTCGGCAAGGACCTTGCCGAGGGAGTCCACCTCGCCCTCTTGCCCTTCTGTGCTTCTGGTCTTGGCATCGCCTTGGTTGTCTTGTGCTTCGGCTTCTCTCCGGCTTCCCTCCTCTGCCCTGCTAAGTGTGGCCACGGCGCGTGGCTCTGACTGCCTGTGCACAAGTATAGGGGTCAAAAGGAGAGCCCCTACTTTCGTACACCGACATATTGCTATTGCCTTCATCATGACTTATACATGTTCCTCTGACTATGAGATTATGCAACTCCCGAAAACCGGAGGAACACCTTGTGTGCTATCAAACGTCACAACATAACTGGGTGATTATAAAGATGATCTACAGATGTCTCCGAAGGTGTTTGTTGGGTTGGCATAGATCGAGATTAGGATTTGTCACTCCGTGTATCGGAGAGGTATCTCTGGGCCCTCTCGGTAATGCACATCACTATAAGCCTTGCAAGCAATGTGAATATTGAGTTAGTCACAGGATGATGCATTACGGAACGAGTAAAGAGACTTGCCGGTAACGATATTGAACTAGGTATGATTATACCGACGATCAAATCTCGGGCAAGTAACATACCGATGACAAAGGGAACAACGTATGTTGTTATGCAGTTTGACCGATAAAGATATTCGTAGAATATGTAGGAGCCAATATGAGCATCCAGGTTCCGCTATTGGTTATTGACCAGAGATGTGTCTCGGTTATGTCTACATAGTTCTCAAACCCGTAGGGTCCGCACGCTTAACATTCGATGACGATTTGTATTATGAGTTATGTGATTTGATGACTGAAGTTTGTTCAGAGTCCCGGATGAGATCACAAACATGATGAGGAGTCTTGAAATGGTGTAGAGGTAAAGATTCATATATAGTACGATGGTATTTGGACACCGCAAGTGTTCCGGGTGATACCGGGTCACTGGAAGGGGTTCCGGGCAACCCCCGACAAAGATATGGGCTTAATGGGCAAAGTAAGGGAACATACCAGCCCACAAGGGGCTGGTGCACCCCATATAGGGCCAGCCACATGGGGAGAAAGGGAAAGGAGAGGAGGAAAAGGAAAGTATGAAGTAGGACTCCTACTTCCCCTCCCCCTCCTTCCTTTCCCCCTTGTCCAAATATGGTAGGGGGGCGAATTGGACTAGGGGCCCAAGTAGGATTCCTCCTACTTGGGCGCGCCCTAGGGTGCCTCCCTCACTCTCTGTCCTTTATATACATGGGGATGGCACCCCTAGAAGACACGTAAATTGTTCCTAGCCGTGTGCGGTGCCCCCTCCACAGTTAACACCTCGGTCATATCATCATAGTGCTTAGGCGAAGCCCTGCGCTGGTAACTTCATTATCACCATTGCCACGCCGTCGTGCTGATGGAACTCTTCCTCATCATCGCGCTGAACGTGTGCTGAACACGGAGGTGCCGTACATTCGGTACTTGGATCAGTTGCATCGCGAAGACGTTCGACTACATCAACCGCGTTACTAAACGCTTCCGCTTTCGGTCTACGAGGGTACGTGTACACACTCTCCCTGCTCGTTGCTATGCTTCTCCTAGATAGATCTTGTGTGATCATAGGAATTTTTTGAAATACTATGTTCCCCTACAGTGGCATCAGAGCCACGCCGATGCATAGATGTTATATGCACGAGTAGAACACAAAGAGCTGTGGGCGATAATAGTCATACTTCTTACCAGCAACGTCTTACTTTGATTCAGCGGTATTGTTGGATGAAGCAGCCTGGACCGACATTACATGACCACGTTCATGAGACTGGTTCTACCGACGTGCTTTGCACACAGGTGGCTAGCGGGTGTCTTTTTCTCTAACTTTAGTTGAATCGAGGTGGACTACGCCCGGTCCTTGTTGAAGGTTAAAACATCACACTTGACAAAAAATCATTGTGGTTTTGATTCGTAGGTAAGAACTGTTCTTGCTAGAAGCCCGTAGCAGCCACGTAAAACTTGCAACAACAAAGTAGAGGACGTATAACTTGTTTTTGCAGGGCATGTTGTGATGTGATATGGTCAAGACGTGAATAGTTGCAAAAGCAATAGTTGGCGAGATGACCATGTGACGACACGTTGATAAAGATCAAGATGATGGAGATCATGGTGTCATGCCGATGACGATGGAGATCAAAGGCACAAGATGATGATGGCCATATCATGCCACATATTTTGATTGCACGTGATGTTTATATTTTATGCATCTTATTTTGCTTAGTACAAAAGGTAGCATTATGAGATGATACCCTTACTAAAATTTCAAGGTATAAGTGTGCTCCCTGAGTATGCACCGTTGCGACAGTTCTTCGTGCTGAGACACCACATGATGATCGGGTGCGATAAGCTCTACGTGCACATACAACGGGTGCAAGCCAGTTTTGCACATGCCGAATACTCGGGTTAAACTTGACGAGCCTAGCATATGCAGATATGGCCTCGGAACACTAAGACCAAAAGGTCGAACGTGAATCATATAGTAGATATGATAAACATAGTGATGTTCACCATTGAAAGCTACTCCATCTCACGTGATGACCGGCAATGGTTTAGTTGATATGGATCATGTGATCATTTAGATGACTAGAGGGATGTCTATCTATGTGGGAGTTCTTAAGTAATATGATTAATTGAACTTAAATTTATCATGAACTTAGTCCTGATAGTATTTGCATATCTATGTTGTAGATCAATTGCTCGCATATAGCTTCCCCGTTTTATTGATGATATGTTCCTAGAGAAAACTAAGTTGAAAGTTGATAGTAGCAATGATGCAGACTAGGTCTGTGATCTAAGGATTATCCTCATTGTTGCACAGAAGAATTATGTCCTTGATGCACCGCTAGGTGATAGAACTATTGCAGGAGCAAATGCAGACGTTATGAACGTTTGACAAGATCAATATGATGACTACTTGATAGTTTAGTGCACCATGCTTTACGGCTTAGAACCAGGACTTCAAAAATGTTTTGAAACGCCATGGAGCATATGAGATGTTCCAAGAGTTGAAATTGGTATTTCAGACTCATGCCCGAGTCAAGAGGTATGAGACCTCTAACAAGTATTTTTGCCTACAAGATGGAGGAGAATAGCTCAACCAGTGAGCATGTGCTCAGAATGTCTGAGTACCACAATCGCTTGAATCAAGTGGGAGTTAATCTTCCAGATAAGATAGTGATTGACAAAGTTCTCTAGTCACTATCACCAAGTTACTGCAACTTCGTGATGAACTATAATATGCAAGGTATGATGAAAACGATTCCCCGAGATCTTCGCGATGCTGAAATCGGCGAAGGTAGAAATCAAGAAAAGCATCAAGTTTTGATGGTTGACAAGACCACTAGTTTCAAGTAAAAGGGCAAGGGAAAGAAAGGGAACTTCAAGAAGAATGACAAGCAAGTTGCCACTCCCATGAAGAAGCCCAAAGCTAGACGCAAGCCTGAAACTGAGTGCTTCTTGCTGCCTCTTGAGCATGCGTTGGTTTTCCCTTGAGGAGGAAAGGGTGATGCAGCAAAGTAGCATAAGTATTTCCCTTAGTTTTTGAGAACCAAGGTATCAATCTAGTAGGATATTACACGCAAGTCCATTGTACCTGCATAAACAAACAAGAACCTCGCAACCAACGCGATAAAGGGGTTGTCAATCCCTTCACGGTCACTTATGAAAGTGAGATCTGATAGAGATAATAAGAAAAATATTTTTGGTATTTTTGTTTTATAGATTGGAAAATAAAGATTGCAAAATAAATAATGATAGAAATAGCAAGTAGATAGGAAAATAATATGATGGAAGATAGACCCGGGGGCCATAGATTTCACTAGTGGCTTCTCTCAAGATAGCAAATTCTACGGTGGGTGAAAAAAATTACTGTCGAGAAATTGATAGAAAAGCGCATAGCTATGAGAATATCTAGGCATGATCATGTATATAGGCATCACGTCCGCGACAAGTAGACCGAAACGATTCTGCATCTACTACTATCACTCCACACATCGACCGCTATCTGGCATGCATCTAGAGTATTAAGTTCATAAGAACAGAGTAACACATTAGGCAAGATGACATGATGTAGAGGGATAAACTCAAGCAATATGATATAAACCCCATCTTTTTATCCTCGATGGCAACAATACAGTACGTGCCTTGCTGCCCCTGCTGTCACTAGGAAAGGACACCACAAGATTGAACCCAAATCTAAACACTTCTCCCATTGCAAGAAAGATCAATCTAGTAGGACAAACCAAAATTATAATTCGAAGAGACTTGCAAAGATATTAAATCATGCATAAAAGAATTCAGAGAAGAATCCAATATTGTTCATCGATAATCTTGATCATAAACCCACAATTCATCGGATCTCGACAAACACACTGCAAAAAGAATTACATCGAATAGATCTCCAAGAGAATCGAGGAGAACTTTGCATTGAGATCCAAAGAGAGAGAAGAAGCCATCTAGCTAATAACTATGGACCCGAAGGTCTGTGGTAAACTTCTCACACATCATTGGAGAGGCTATGGTGTTGATGTAGAAGCCCTCCGTGATCGATTCCCCCTTCGGCGGAGCACCGAAAAAGGCCCCAAGATGGGATCTCATGGGTACAGAACGTATCTGCGGTGGAAATAGGGTTTTGTGGTGCTCCTGGATGTTTTCAGGGTATATGGGTATATATAGGAGGAAGAAGTAGGTTGGTGGAGCTGCGAGGGGCCCATGAGGGTGGGGGGCGCGCCCTCCTGCCTCGTGGCCTCCTCGCTTGTTTCTTGACGTCCACTCCAAGTCTCCTGGATCACGTTTGTTCCAAAAATAACTCTCCCGAAGGTTTCATTCCATTTGGATTCCGTTTGGTATTCCTTTTCTGCGAAACACTGAGATAGGAAAAAACGGGAATTTGCATTCGGCCTTCGGTTAATAGGTTAGTCCCAAAAATAATATAAAAATGTATATTAAAGCCCATTAAACATCCAAAACAGATAATATAATAGCATGGAACAATCAAAAATTATAGATACGTTGGAGACATATCAAGCATCCCCAAGATTAAGTCCTGCTCATCCTTGAGTAGGTAAATGATAAAAACATAATTTTTGATGTGGAATGCTACCTAGCATAATTCTCAATGTAATCTTCTTTATTGTGGCATGAATGTTCAGATCCGAAAGATTCAAGACAAAACTTTAATATTGACAAAGAAATAATAATACTTCAAGCATACTAACAAAGCAATCGTGTCTTCTCAAAATAACATGGCCAAAGAAAGTTATCCCTACAAAATCATATAGTCTGGCTATGCTCTATCTTCATCAGACAAAGTATTTAATCATGCACAACCCCGATGACAAGCCAAGAAATTGTTTCATACTTTTGACGTCCTCAAACTTTTTCAATCTTCACGCAATACATGAGCGTGAGCCATGTATATAGCACTATAGGTGGAATAGAATGTTGGTTGTGGAGAAGACAAAAGGAGGAGAGAGTCTCACATCAACTAGGCGTATCAACGAGCTATGGAGATGCCCATCAATAGATATCAATGTGAGTGAGTAGGGATTGCCATGCAACGGATGCACTAGTGCTATAAGTGTATGAAAGCTCAACAAAAGAAACTAATTGGGTGTGCATTCAACTCGCTTACTCATGAAGACCTAGGGCATTTTGAGGAAGCCCATCATTTGAATATACAAGCCAAGTTCTATAATGTAAAATTCCCAATAGTATATGAAAGTGAGAATACAGGAGACTCTCTATCATGAAGATCATGGTGCTACTTTGAAGCACAAGTGTGGTAAAAGGATAGTAACATTGTCCCTTCTCTCTTTTTCTCTCATTTTTTATTTTTTTATTTGGGCCCTTTCTCTTTTTATGGCCTCTTTTTTCTCCCTTTTTTAATTTTTCGTCTGGGCCTCATCCCGACTTGTGGGGGAATCATAGTCTCCATCATCCTTTCCTCACTTGGGACAATGCTCTAATAATGATGATCATCACACTTTTATTTACTTACAACTCAAAAATTACAACTCGATACTAGAACAAAATATGACTCTATGTGAATGCCTCCGGCGGTGTACCGGGATATGCAATGAATCAAGAGTGACATGTATGAAAGAATTACAAAGGTGGCTTTGCCACAAATACGATGTCAACTACAAGATCATGCAAAGCAATATGACAATGATGTAACGTGTCATAACCAACGAAACGGTGGTAAGTTGCATGGAAATATATCTAGGAATGGCTATGGAAATGCCATAATAGGTAGATATGGTGGCTGTTTTGAGGAAGGTGTATGGTGGGTGTATGGTACCGGCGAAAGTTGCGCGGTACTAGAGATGCTAGCAATGGTGGAAGGGTGAGAGTGCGTATAATCCATGGACTCAACATTAGTCATAAAGAACTCACATACTTATTGCAAAAATATATTAGTTATCGAAACAAAGTACTATGCGCATGCTCCTAGGGGGATAGATTGGTAGGAAAAGACCATCGCTCGTCCCCGACCGCCAGTCATAAGGAAGACAATCAATAAATAAATCATGCTCCGACTTCATCACATAACGGTTCACCATACGTGCATGCTACGGGAATCATAAACTTTAGAACAAGTATTTCTCAAATTCACAACTACTCAACTAGCATGACTCTAATATCACCATCTTCATATCTCAAAACAATCATCAAGTATCAAACTTCTCATAGTATTCAATGCACCTTTTATGAAAGTTTTTATTATACCCATCTTGGATGCCTATCATATTAGGACTAACTTTATTGCCAAAGAAAATTACCATGCTGTTCTAAAAGACTCTAAAAATAATATAAGTTAAGCATGAGAGATCAATAATTTCTATAAAATAAAACCACCACCGTGCTCTTAAAGATATAAGTGAAGCACTAGAGCAAAATTATCTAGCTCAAAAGATATAAGTGAAGCACATAGATTATTCTAATAAATTCGGATTCATGTGTGTCTCTCCAAAAGGTGTGTACAGCAAGGATGATTGTGGTAAACTAAAAAGCAAAGACTCAAATCATACAAGACGCTCCAAGCAAAACACATATCATGTGGTGAATAAAAATATAGCATCAAGTAAAGTTACCGATGGACAAAGACGAAAGAGGGGATGCCTTCCGGGGCATCCCCAAGCTTAGGCTTTTGGTTGTCCTTGAATTTTACCTTGGGGTTCCTTGGTCATCCCCAATCTTAGGCTCTTTCCACTCCTTATTCCAAAATCCATCAAATCTTTACCAAAAACTTGAAAACTTCACAACACAAAACTCAACAGAAATCTCATGAGCTCTGTTAGTATAAGAAAACAAACCACCACTTCAAGGTACTGTAATGAACTCATTCTTTATTTATATTGGTGTTAAACCTACTGTATTACAACTTCTCTATGGTTCATACCCCCCGATACTAGCCATAGATTCATCAAAATAAGCGAACAACACACGAAAAACAGAATCTGTCAAAAACAGAAAAGTATGTAGTAATATGTAGGTTTAGAATACTTATGTAACCCCAAAAATTCTGAAATAAATTGTTGGACGTGAGTAATTTGTCTATTAATCATCTGCAAAAAGAATCAACCTAATCGCACTCTCAGTAAAAAATGGCAGCAAATCTCGTGAGCGCTAAAGTTTCTGTTTTTTACAGCAAGATCGCAAAGACTTCCCCCAAGTCTTCCCAAAGGTTCTACTTGGCACAAACACTAATTAGAAACATAAAACCACATCTAAACAGAAGCAAAAAGCAAGGAATAAAAATAAAATTGGGTTGCCTCCCAACAAGCGCTATCGTTTAACGCCCCTAGATAGGCATAAAAAGCAAGGATAGATCTAGGTATTGCCATCTTTGGTAGGCAATCCATAAGTGGCTCTCATAATAGATTCATAAGGTAGTTTGATTTTCTTTCTAGGAAAGTGTTCCATGCCTTTCCTTAGCGGAAATTGTAATCTAATATTTCCTTCCTTCATATCAATAATTGCACCAATCGTTCTAAGGAAAGGTCTACCAACAATAATAGGACATGTAGGATTGCAATCTATATCAAGAGCAATGAAATATACGGGCAGATAATTCCTATTTGCAACAATAATAACATCATTAATCCTTCCCATAGGTTTCCTAATGGTGGAATCCGCAAGATGCAAATTTAAAGAACAATCAACAAATTCACGGAAACCTAACACATCACACAAAGTTTTTGGAATCGTGGAAACACTATCACCCAAATCACATAAAGCATATCTTTCATGATCTTTAATTTTAATTTTAATAGTAGGTTCCCACTCATCATAAAGTTTTCTAGGTATATGTAACATCCCAAATTTTCAATTTGGAATGTTATACAATAGATCATCATTGCATATCATATTTTATTTGAATTTTGGTTGATCCTAGAAAATTCTACGCAACTCAATGACCCTTGAAGAGAGTTGGGGATTTCGTTATTTTCATATTTGAGTTCTCTCAAATTTTGAAAATAGGATCATTTGATTTTATTTATTTTATCTTCAATTATTTCTATTACAAAAATATGAGAGAGGGAATAAAATGACTTTCCCAAAATAAAGAAATATTGAGGATTTAATAAAAAAATCAAATAAGATTTTTATTTGGATTTATTTGCTATTTTATTTGAATTAGGGAAAAATGCGCATTTTTCAAAATTGCATTTAGGCCCCAAATAAATGTTCACCCTGTGTGGCTTGATTTTAGAAGCCGGGGAAAATTTATTTCGGAATTTTTGGAGTCCGTTTAGTATTCCATTTGTTTTTTTCCGAGCGTAATTTTTTTAAAAAAAAAAGAGTCCGAACCGACCTTGGGCCGTAAACGGCCAGGACTCCGCCTGGTCGGGCCCTTTATATAGAGCCCCGAGGCCCGAGGGCAGCCCAAGTCGTCGCCACCCCAAACCCTAACCCTAGTTCGCCGCCCCGAACCCTAACGCTAGGCCGCCGCCCCGAACCCTAACCCTAGGTCACCGCCCCGCCGCCGCCGCCGCCGCGACGCCCCGCCGCCACCGCCGGAGGTAGTTTTTTTTCTTTCGCCGCTGGTTTTTTTAAAACCGATCAGTTTTTCGTCGTTTTTGTTCGGTTTTTTAGTTTCGGTTTGTTTAAATAGATCAGTTTTTCCGGTTTATTAGCGAGCGTTCGTCCGTTCGTTCGTTTTAACGAACGTTCATCGTTTTTCTTTTTCTCGGATTAAATTCGCAATTTTTCAGATCACGATTCCTGATCCGATTTTCGTTTTAGTCTAACTTTTCGCTTGTTTAACGGAATCATGCGATTCAAGCGCGTGGAGTTTCGTCTTGAAACCCTCTTTCCGTTTAACCAACTTGTTTTTGCCACAGTAAAAATTGCCCTAGGTCCAGAATAGTAACCGAAGCCTGTTTCTTTTGCCGTTTGTCTTTCGTTGCTTCGTTGGATTTGATTTCTTTTGCCAACCGGAGTTCTTAAGTTGAACTTTCTGGTTAGATATTTTATTTGAGTTTTACCTGTGCACTAGTTGAGTACTTATTGTATGCTTGTTTGTTTGCGATAGAGTACCCGGAGTGCGCCGCTTGCTACTTCGAATCGCTAGGTTTTGCGGATCATCAGCAAGGCAAGTAACACTTTGATCATACTTCCTATTACCAAGTTTTTATTGCATTAGATCAATCCTCACACATTGCATGATTAGGATCTAATAAAATTGTGGGTTTGGGAAGTAGTTGAGGTAGTACCTATTACCTGTTTATTATCAAACCTTTGGGAGTTACTTCTACGTTTGCTTATTATGCCATGCTATGCTAGTAGACGTGGATTGGGTGAGTGTATCCATGACAGATGTGAGATTGTTAAATTAATGGTTTATCTAAGGTGGCAACTTAAATACACATCTGGGTGGATTGAGGCACCTGGGTATTCCAGCGATTGCTTGTTTTTCTTTTGGACCGCCACCCAGGCTCAAAGGGATGATGAGATTATTCATGCTAGAAACTTCCGTGTGCAGCCACAAGATACTATGGGCTCTAGCATAGTTGACTATGGGCTGCAACGTTAATGTTGCAGACTTTTCAGATGATGATTAAGGTGCTTTTAGGTCATGGTTCTATACTCAGTAATGCCGTTGGAGTTGATGGACTCACTTGTCTTCCAAGCCTTCCGCTGTTATCGTTATTAGATGGCCTTAAGCCATATTTATTGTAATAAGTTCTCTTTTGAGACACTCGATGTAATAAGTGTGTGATTGCTACTCTGTTATAAATCCTTCAAGTACTGTGTGGTGTCAGCATTACTGATCCAGGGATGACACCTGAGCACAGAGATTGGACCGTTTGAGGTCTGGTCGCTACAAGATAGTATCAGAGCACACGCTGACTGTAGGACACGACCACTAAGCTAAAAGACCTAGATCACTACTCACTCTCTTCTCTTTCTAACTTCTCATCTTTTCCTACTCTTTTAGGATGGCGGATGCAAGGAACAAGTTCACCCAACCGGATGAAGATACACCCTTTGGACGTCACTTGAAGGAAGTCACTAGATACCTGAACATAGGAGTACCAAGCTTCATCGGAACCTACAACGCCACTCTACCTGAAGAGGAGCGCTGGATGATTCAAGTTCGAGTTCCAGGAAGGACGTTCATGCCAGTCACTGAGCCCATAGAGTTTTCTTTTGATGCACCAACCTGGAGTCTAGGAAAGAGCATGGCAGCCCACATCGCCATGGGACGCATTGGAGAAGTTTACCGCAATGATCTCAAGGATACTATCTACCAGATTTGTGGACGCCGAGATGAGCACTGGGAGATGATCAGCACCAGGAAGGATAGATCAGTTGCAACTTTTATCCAGGAGTTAAACCAACACATTCGACGTCAGGAGAACCAGATGTGCGCCGACATGATAGATCTGAAGAAGGCAAAGACAAGAATCAAGGAACTGGAGGAAGAACTCAAGGCAACACGTGAAGATTATGAAGAGGAAATCGAAGTATTAGTGGAGAAGAATGACGATCTGATCAAGAAGATTGGAATATTTATGGGAGGCCCTACACCAGCAGAAGAAGACGAAGAACCCAAGGAGATTCGCCCGGAAGACTACATCATCATCAACGACACTGACTCGGATCCAGATGATAGCGATGATGACTATGTTGATGAAGCTGGAGCAGATATCATGGAGTCTGCAACCGAAGAATATTTCTAGTAGAGCACCCCATCAGTAGTAGTAGTCCACCATGTAAATATAATAGTCCAAGCACTTTTGCGATAGTTAGATATATTGTATGCCCCTGTTGATTGTTTGAATGAAGTGAATTGTTTGCTTTTGCCTCATGTGCATATGGGTAGTGTTTTCTCTCTAGACCCCTCTCTATTCTTAAATCTCATCTTTTCTAAACCCTCAGATGCCTCCGAGATGTGACCCCGGATTTACCTTCCCACCGGAGCTCACTCAGTTGATCCAGCAGCAGAACACATTGATGCAGTTGTTAGTTCAGAATCAGAATCAAGGGAACAACGACAACCCACCACCACCACCTGTTGATCACTTAGCCCGTTTTCTTAGGCTGAATCCGCTGGTGTTTTCCAGTAGCATCGAGCCGATAGTAGCAGATGATTGGCTCCGCAAGACAGCAAGGGAGTTGACCACCGCAGGATGCACAGATGCGGAAAAAGTGAAGTTTGCTGCACATCAGCTTGAAGGACCCGCAGCATCATGGTGGGAGAATTTCACAGCCACTTTCCCTGTCGACACTGTCACATGGGACCAGTTTCAGCAGGCTTTTCATACTGCCCATGTTTCAGCAGGAGCTATGGCCATGAAGAAGCGAGAGTTTCGCAACTTGCGCCAAGGAGGACGGACAGTTGGCCAGTATGTGGAGGACTTTAGTAAATTAGCACGTTATGCCCCAGATGACGTTGCTACGGATGCAGCTAAGCAGGAGAAGTTTCTGGAAGGACTGAATGATGAGTTGAGCATGCAGTTGATGGTAGCAACCTTCAACAACTACCAGGAGCTGGTAGATCGTGCTCTCATGATTGAAGGGAAGCAACAGCAGATTGAGAATCGCAAGAGGAAGTATGGACAAGGGAAGTACAATTCTGGAGCTCAGCAGAAGCCACGTTTTACCCCTAGACCGGGAGGACATTTTCAGCATACCCATGGAGGAGGTAGCTCGCACAATCACAATGGCACCAAGAATGGTAATGGGAATGGAGGAAGCAACGGCCAGAACCGCACCAACCCATCAACCCCAGCCAAGAGAGACCTGAGCCAAGTCACTTGTTTCAAGTGCCAGAAGACCGGACATTATGCCAATGAATGTCCTGAATCCCAGAATGGAAATGGCAATGGAAGCTCTGGGAAGAAGCCGAATCCTTTCAACAGGGGACAGGTGAACCACGTTAACGCGGAAGAGGTTGAAGAGCAGCCGGATGCAGTAATCGGTAAGTTTTTGGTTAAGTCATTTACTGCACTCATCCTTTTCGATACTGGTGCATCGCATTCATACATATCAAGGGGATTTGTGGATAATTATAGTCTACCCACCAAAGTTCTTAGAACACCTATGTTAGTAAGCTCACTAGGAGCGGAGTATATGGCCAGCCAAGGATGTTTTCAAGTGCCATTGAGTATAGGTAGGCATGTGTTTCCCTCGGATTTGATCATTTTGGAATCACAAGGATTGGATGTAATTCTGGGTATGGATTGGCTGTCGATGTATGGAGGAAACATCGATTGCGCCAGTAAGTCGATCTTGCTTACCACCCCAGAAGGGAGAAGGATCAAGTATGTATCCCGGCATGTGCCGAAAAGGACTCAAGTAAATTGTCTAACATGAGTTGTGCAGGAGGAAGTACCAGTAGTGAAGGATTTCCCTGATGTATTTCTAGAAGAGTTGCCAGGCATGCCACCGGATAGAGATATTGAGTTTTTGATTGAGCTTTTGCCAGGCACAGGGCCAATATCAAAGAGACCATATAGGATGCCCGCAAAGGATTTGGTGGAGATTAAGAAACAGATTAAGGACTTACTGGATAAAGGATATATTCGCCCAAGTTCTTCACCTTGGGGATCGCCAGTACTTTTAGTGGAGAAGATGGAGCATTAAGGATGGTTGTTGATTATCGAGGATTAAATGAAGTAACCATCAAGAACAAATACCCACTACCGATGATCAATGATCTGTTTGATCAATTGCAAGGAGCTAAGGTATTTTCCAAGATCGATCTGTGATCAGGATACCACCAGGTGAAGATTCGAGAACAGGATATACCTAAGACGGCTTTTACCACCAGGTATGGGCTGTATGAGTATACCGTTATGTTGTTTGGTCTGACTAACGCACCTGCATATTTTACGAACATGATGAACAAAGTGTTTATGGAGTTTTTGGATAAGTTTGTCGTAGTGTTCATTGATGATATCCTTGTTTACTCGAAGAATGAGGAGGAGCATAAGGAGCATTTGCGTTTGGTACTTGGTAAGCTCAAAGAACACCAGTTATATGCCAAGTTTAGAAAATGTGAGTTTTGGTTGAAAGAAGTTGGACTTCTCGGACACGTTATATCCGGAGAAGGTATAGCAGTAGATCCCACTAAGGTTGATACTGTGACAAATTGGGAAGCGCCAACAACAGTTGGAGAGATCCAGTGTTTTCTTGGACTCGCAGGATACTACCGGAGATTTATTGAAAATTTCTCGAAGATTGCAAAGCCTGTGACGGAGTTGTTGAAGAAGGATACCAAGTTCATATGGACTGAGGAATGTGAGGCTAGTTTCCGGGAGTTGAAGAAACGTTTGGTTACCTCACCAGTATTGATTTTGCCAGATCAGACCAAGGATTATGAGGTGTATTGCTACGCTTCACGTCGAGGACTTGGAGTAGTGCTTATGCAGGAAGGAAGAGTTGTTTCCTATGCCTCACGACAGCTTAAGCCGCATGAGTTAAATTATGCTACGCATCATTTGGAGTTAGCAGCCGTAGTGCATGCGTTAAAAACTTGGATACATTTTCTCATTGGAAACCATTGTGAGGTGTACACGGATCACAAGAGTTTGAAGTATATTTTCACGCAGAAGGAGTTGAATCTCAGGCAAAGGAGATGGTTGGAGCTCATCAAGGATTATGATATGAAATTGCATTATCACCCTGGAAAGGCTAATGTAGTAGCTTACGCGTTGAGCCGTAAGAGCCATGTCAACACACTAATGACGGGAGATTTACCAAGGGAGTTAGCCGAAAATCTTCGCGAGCTATGTTTGGAAATAGTTCCAAGAGGCTATGTAGCAGCATTGGAGATCCAGTCTACTTTGATGGATAAGATCAGAGAAGCTCAAAAGACTGACAAGGAGATTGCTTCTATTAAGGAGAAAATGAGCAAAGGAGAAGCTAAAGGATTTCGTGAGGATGAGCACGATACCTTATGGTTTGAAGACCGTGTTTATGTACCAAATGATTCGGAGATCAGGAAGTTAATTTTACAGGAGGCCCATGATTCACCATATTCGATTCACCCAGGAAATACCAAAATGTATTTGGATTTGAAGAACACCTTCTGGTGGACCGGAATGAACAAGGATATTGCGGAGTATGTAGCAGTTTGTGATGTATGTCAGAGAGTAAAGGCAGAGCATCAGAAGCCAGCCGGATTGCTACAGCCATTGCCGATACCCGAATGAAAGTGGGATAAGTTAGGCATGGATTTTATTACAGGTTTACCTAGAACTCGTTCAGGCTATGACTCAATATGGGTTGTAGTCGATCGTTTGACAAAGGTAGATCATTTCATTCCAGTGAAGACTACCTATACCAGTGCAAAGTTGGCAAAGATATACATGACCAGAATCGTATGTTTGCATGGAGTTCCAAGGAGCATAGTATCAGATAGAGGAACCCAATTTACCTCAAAGTTCTGGAATCAGTTGCATGAAACCTTGGGTACCAGACTGGAGTTTAGTACAGTGTTCCACCCGCAGACAGGTGGACAGACCGAGAGAGTCAATCAGATTTTGGTGGATATGCTGAGAGCTTGTGTGCTAGATTACGGATCTAGTTGGGACGAGAATTTGCCATATGTAGAGTTCTCTTACAACAACAGTTATCAATCCAGTTTGAAGATGGCCCCTTTCGAAGCCTTGTACGGAAGGAGGTGCAGGACCCCATTGTCTTGGGATGAAGTTGGAGACCGCCAGTTGTTTGGACCGGATCTGATAAAGGAGTCTGAACAGAAAGTGAAATTGATTCGCGATAGGCTCAAGGTTGCTCAATCTAGGCAGAAGAGTTATGCAGATTCTAAATGCAAGGAGACAGTTTACGAAGTCGGAGACCGATTTTATCTTTGAGTATCTCCACTTCGAGGAGTTAAGCGCTTTGGAGTTAAGGGAAAGTTAGCGCCATGTTTTGTAGGCCCATACAAAGTTTTGGAGCGTATGGGAGAAGTAGCCTACAAGTTGGAGTTGCCCGAAGGATTGTCAGGAGTTCACGACGTGTTCCACGTTTCCCAGGTGAAGAAGTGCCACACAGAGATGGCTGATATACCACTGAGAGATACAATGCCACTGGAAGCGATTCAGTTGGACAGTGATTTGACCTATGAGGAGAAACCAGTTAAGATTCTAGAGTATGCCAGTCGAGTCACCCGCAGCAAGGTTATCAAGTTTTGCAAGCTACAGTGGAGCCACCACACGGAGGATGAAGCCACCTGGGAACGAGAGGAGGAATTGCTGAAGGACCACCCTCACCTATTTTCTAGCCAACCCGAATCTCGAGGGCGAGATTCATCTTAATGGGGGGTAGGTTTGTAAGATCCCAAATTTTCAGTTTGGAATGTTATACAATAGATCATCATTGCATATCATATTTTATTTGCATTTTGGTTGATCCTAGAAAATTCTACGCAACTCAATGACCCTTGAAGAGAGTTGGGGATTTCGTTATTTTCATATTTGAGTTCTCTCAAATTTTGAAAATAGGATCATTTGATTTTATTTATTTTATCTTCAATTATTTCTATTACAAAAATATGAGAGAGGGAATAAAATGACTTTCCCAAAATAAATAAATATTGAGGATTTAATAAAAAATCAAATAAGATTTTTATTTGGATTTATTTGCTATTTTATTTGAATTAGGGAAAAATGCGCGTTTTTTAAGATTGCATTTAGGCCCCAAATAAATGTTCATCCTGTGCGGCTTGATTTTAGAAGCCGGGGAAAATTTATTTCGGGATTTTTGGAGTCCGTTTAGTATTTATTTTGTATTTTTTCTGAGCGTAATTATTAAAAAAAAAGAGTCTGAACCGACCTTGGGCCGTAACTGGCCAGGACTCCGCCTGGCCGGGCCCTTTATATAGCCCCCCGAGGCCCGAGGCCAGCCCAAGTCGCCGCCGCCCCGAACCCTTACCCTAGGCCGCCGCCGCCGCCGCTCTGCGCCGCCCCGCCGCCGGCCCGCCGAAGCCGGATCCGCCTCCAGAGGTAGTTTTTTTTCTTTCGCCGCCGGTTTTTTTGAAAACCGATCGGTTTTCCGTCGGTTTTGTTTGATTTTTTTAGTTTCGGTTTGTTTCAATAGATCGGTTTTTCCGGTTTATTTAATTAGCGAGCGTTCATCTGTTCATTCGTTTTAACAAACGTTCGTCGTTTTTCTTTTTCTCGGATTAAATCCGCGATTTTTCAGATCACGATTCCTGATCCGATTTTCGTTTTAGTCCAACTTTTCACTCGTTTATTGGAATCAGGCGATTCAAGCGCCTGGAGTTTCATCTCGAAACCCTCTTTCTATTTAACCAACTCAAACAAGTTTTTGCCACAATAAAAATTGCCCTAGGTACAGAATAGTAAACGAAGCCTATTTCTTTTGCCGTTTGTCTTTCGTTGCTTCGTTCGATTAGATTTCTTTTGCCAACCAGAGTTCTTAAGTTGAACTTTTTGGTTAGATCTTTTATTTGAGTTTTACCTGTGCACTAGTTGAGTACTTATTGTATGCTTGTTTGTTTTCGATAGAGTACCCGGAGTGTGCCGCTTGCTACTTCGAATCACTAGGTTTTGCGGATCATCAGCAAGGCAAGTAACACTTTGATCATACTTCCTATTACCCAGTTTTTATTGCATTAGATCAATCCTCACACATTGCATGATTAGGATCTAATTAAATTGTGGGTTTGGGAAGTAGTTGAGGTAGTACCTATTACCTGTTTATTATCAAACCTTTGGGAGTTACTTCTACGTTTGCTTATTATGCCATGCTATGCTAGTAGACGTGGATTGGGTGAGTGTATCCATGACAGATGTGAGATTGTTAAATTAATGGTTTATAAGGTGGCAACTTAAATACACATCTGGGTGGATTGAGGCACCTGGGTATTCCAGCGATTACCTGTTTTTCTTTTGGACCGCCACCCAGGCTCAAAGGGATCATGAGATTATTCATGCTAGAAACTTTCGTGTGCAGCCACAAGCTACTATGGGCTCTAGCATAGTTGATTAAGTTGTGCGAACTCTTACAGTGGTAGACTAGCGGATGTAGGGGAAAGTAGGTGTAACGGTCTACCCGATCGTAAGGTGATAGCGCTTCTGAAAGACTATGTCTTGGTCATCCGTTTCTCAAACACCATGTAGTGCGAGAAACCAAACGGAGGTGATCGAGTCTTGTGGGGAAAAGTGCGCAAACCTCTGCAGAGTGTATAAACTAATCATGGTTAGCCGTGTCCCTAGTTATGGACAACTTGAGTATCTAGTACCTGGATTATCATGTGAATCTCACCATGTTACTCTAAAATTAATTTTGTTGGGTTATGTTTAATGATGATGCTTAATTGGGATTGAGAATGCTGTCAACCATTCTCAATGTTTAACAACTACCATGATAGTTAAATAAAATTTATTCCTTTGCAGTAGGGAAAAATTGGCTTTACGCAAAACTGTAACCATAGAGCTTTCCACCAGCCAAATATGCATATAGAATAGCCTATTTCATTCCATTACTCTCTATGTGTTACTTTGCCAGCATATTCCATGTGCTGACCCGTTTTGGGCTGCAACGTTAATGTTGCAGACTTTTCAGATGATGATTAAGGTGCTTTTAGGTCGTGGTTCTATACTCAGTAATGCCGTTGGAGTTGATGGACTCACTTATCTTCCAAGTCTTCCGCTGTTATCGTTATTAGATGGCCTTAAGCCATATTTATTGTAATAAGTTCTCTTTTGAGACACTCGATGTAATAAGTGTGTGATTGCTACTCTGTTATAAATCCTTCAAGTACTATGTGGTGTCAGCATTACTGATCCAGGGATGACACCTGAGCACAGAGATTGGACCGTTTGAGGTCTGGTCGCTACAGTATAGCGACTTCTAATTCAAGCTTTTCTTCATAAGATTGCATTAAAGCATCAACGGTATGTTTGGTAAAAGCTTTATTTTGATCATAAGCATGAAGAGAATTTAGCACAGATTGCACCAAGGAAATACAATCTATCAAAGAGAAATTTTGATCATAGCATTAAATTTCTTGAAATCCAAAATAGTGGGTTCATTGCTATGTAAAGTTTTGACCTCTTCAATCCCACTTTTAGCAATTTTTGCATCAAGATCTAAAAACTCTGAATCATTGGGACGGCTTTTAGCTAAAGTTGACTCATCTCTAGTCCCATAATTATCAAGATTTATATTTAAAAACAAAGATTTAATAGGAGACACATCAATCACTTTTAGATCTTCATCCTTATTATCGTGAAAACTAGAAGAACACGCTTTTATAAAGCAATCTTTTTTAGCATGCATCCTAGCGGTTATTTTTTTGCACTCGTCAATGGAAATTCTCATAGATTTTTGAGACTCATTGATATCATGCTTAGGGGGAATAGATCTAAGTTTCAAAGAATCAACATCAAGAGAAATTCTATCCATGTTCCTAGCCAACTCATCAATCTTAGGCAATTTTTCTTCAAGCAAAGCATTGAAATTCTTTTGGGAAATCATAAATTCTTTAACACTAGTCCCAAAATTAGAGGGCATCTTATTAAAATTTCCATAAGAGTTGTTGTAGGAATTACCATAATTATTAGAGGAATTACTAGGAAACGGACTAGGATTAAAGTTTCCTCTATACGCGTTGTTACCAAAATTGTTCCTACCAACACAATTTACATCCATAGATTCATTATTATTCTCAATCAAAGTAGACAAAGGCATATCATTAGGATCAGAAGAAACACTCTTATTAGCAAACAATTACATAAGTTCATCCATCTTTCCACTCAAAACATTAATCTCTTCTATCGCATGAACATTTTTACTAGTAGATCTTTCGGTGTGCCATTGAGAATAATTAACCATAATATTATCTAGGAGTTTAGTAGCTTCTACTAAAGTGATTTCCATAAAAGTGCCTCCCGCGGCCGAATCTAAAATATTTCTAGAAGCAAAATTCAATCCAGCATAAATTTTTTGTATGATCATCCATAAGTTTAATCCATGTGTAGGGCAATTACGTATCATTAATTTCATCCTATCCCAAGCTTGTGCAACATGCTCATGATCAAGTTGCTTAAAATTCATAATATCGTTTCTAAGAGAGATGATCTTAGCGGGAGGAAAATACTTAGAGATAAAAGCATCTTTGCACTTATTCCATGAATCAATACTATTTTAGGCAAAGAGGAAAACCAAGTTTTAGCACAATCTCTAAGTGAAAACGGAAATAGATTCAATTTAACAATATCATTATCCACATCTCTTCTTTTGCATATCACACAAATCAACAAAGTTGTTTAGATGGGTAGTGGCATCTTCACTAGGAAGGCCAGAAAACGGATCTTTCATGACAAGATTCACCAAAGCAGTATTAATTTCACAACATTCAGCATCGGTAAGAGGAGCAATCGGAGTGCTAATAAAATCATTATTGTTGGTATTGGAAAAGTCACACAATTTAGTATTGTATTGAGCCATCGTGACAAACAATCCAACACACAAGCACACAAGAAGCAAGCAAAAAGAGGCGAACGGAAAAGATGGCGAATGGAAAAGAGGGCGAATAAAATGGCAAGGGTGAAGTGGGGGAGAGGAAAACGAGAGGCAAATGGCAAATAATGTAGTGCGAGGGATAAGAGTTTGTGATGGGTACTTGGTATGTATTGAATTGTGTGTAGGTCTCCCCGGCGACAGCGCCAGAAATCCTTCTTGCTACCTCTTGAGCATGCGTTGGTTTTCCCTTGAAGAGGAAAGGGTGATGCAACAAAGTAGCGTAAGTATTTACCTCAGTTTTTGAGAACCAAGGTATCAATCCACTAGGATATTACACGCAAGTCCCTCGTACCTGCACAAACAAACAAGAACCTCGCAACCAACGCGATAAAGGGGTTGTCAATCCCTTCACGGTCACTTACGAAAGGGAGATCTGATAGAGATAATAAGATTATTATATTTGGTATTTTTGTTGTATAGATTGGAAAATAAAGATTGCAAAATAAACAATGATAGAAATAGAAAGTAGATAGGAAAATAATATGATGGAAGATAGACCCCGGGGCCATAGGTTTCACTAGTGCCTTCTCTCAAGATAACAAATTCTACGGTGGGTGAACAAATTACTGTTGAGCAACTGATAGAAAATCGCATAGTTATGAGAATATCTAGGCATGATCATGTATATATGCATCACGTCCGCGACAAGTAGACCGAAATGATTCTGCATCTACTACTATTACTCCACACATCGACCGCTATCTAGCATGTATCTAGAGTATTAAGTTCATAAGAACAAAGTAACGCATTAGGCAAGATGTCATGATGTAGAGGGATAAACTCAAGCAATATGATATAAACCACATCTTTTTATCCTCGATGGCAACAATACAATACGTGCCTTGCTGCCCCTACTGTCACTGGGAAAGGACACCACAAGATTGAACCCAAAGCTAAGCACTTCTCCCATTGCAAGAAAGGTCAATCTAGTAGGCCAAACCAAACTGATAATTCGAAGAGACTTGCGAAGATATTAAATCATGCATAAAAGAATTCATAGAAGAATCAAATATTGTTCATAGACAATCTTGATCATAAACCCACAATTCATCGGATCTCGACAAACACACCGCAAAAAGAATTACATCGAATATATCTCCAAGAGAATCGAGGAGAACTTTGTATTGAGATCCAAAGAGAGAGAAGAAGCCATCTAGCTAATAACTATGGACCCGAAGGTCTGTGGTAAACTACTCACACATCATCGGAGAGGCTATGGTGTTGATGTAGAAGCCCTCCGTGATCTATTCCCCCTCTGACGGAGCACCGGAAAAGGCCCCAAGATGCGATCTCACGGGTACAAAAGGTTGCGGCGGTGGAAATAGGGTTTCGTGGTGCTCTTGGATGTTTTCAGGGTATATGGGTATATATAGGAGGAAGACGTAGGTCAGTGGTGCTGCGAGGGGCCCACGAGTGTGGGGGGCGCACCCACCCCCCTGGGGCGCGCCTTCCTGCCTCGTGGCCTCCTCGCTTCTTTCTTGACGTCCACTCCAAGTCTCCTGGATCATGTTTGTTCCAAAAATAACTCTCCCGAAGGTTTCATTCCGTTTGGATTCCATTTGGTATTCCTTTTCTGCGAAACACTGAAGTAGGCAAAAAAACAACAATTTACACTGGGCCTTCGGTTAATATGTTATTCCCGAAAATAATATAAAAGGTATATTAAATCCCATTAAACATCCAAAACAGATAATATTATAGCATGGAACAATCAAAAATTATAGGTACGTTGGAGACGTATCACTTCTACTGCAAAGGAAATGGTCACTGGAAGCGTAACTGCCCCAAATACTTGGCGGATAAGAAGGATGGTAAAGTGAACAAAAGTATATAGGATATACATGTTATTGATGTGTACTTTACTAGTATTCATAGTAGCCCCTGGGTATTTGATACTGGTTCAGTTGCTATTATTAGTAACTTGAAACATGAGTTATAAAATGAACAGAGACTAGTTGAGGGCAAGGTGACGATGTGTGTTGGAAGTGATTCCAAGGTTGATAAGATCACCATCGCACACTCCCTTTACCTTCGGGATTAGTGTTGAACCTAAAATAAATGTTATTTGGTGTTTGCGTTGAGCATAATATGATTGGATCATGTTTATTGCAATACAATTATTCATTTAAGTCAAAAAATAATTGTCATTCCGTTTACATGAATAAAACCTTCTTTGGTCATACACCAAAGGTGAATGGTTTATTGAATCTCGATTGTAGTGATTCACATATTCATAATATTGAAGCCAAAAGATGCAAGGTTAATAATCATAGTGCAAATTATTTGTGGCACTGCCATTTAGGTCATATTGGTGTAAAGCGCATGAAGAAACTCCATGCTCGTGGGCTTTTGGAATCACTTGATTATGAATCACTTGATGCTTGTGAACCATGTCTCATGGGTGAGATGACCAAGACTCCGTTCTCTGGAACAATGGAGTGATCCACTGACTTATTGGAAATAATACATACCGATGTATGCGGTTTGATGAGTATTGAGGCTCGCGGTGGGTATCGTTATTTTCTGACCTTCACAGATGATTTGAGCAGATATGGGTATATCTACTCAATGAAACACAAGTCTGAAACATTTGAAAAGTTCAAAGAAATTCAGAATGAAGTTCAGAATCATTGTAACAAGAAAATAAAGTTTCTACGATCTGATCGTGAAGGCTAATATTTGAGTTACGAGTTTGGCCTTTATTTGAAACAAAGTGGAATAGTTTCACAACTCACGCCACCTGAAACACCACAGTGTAATGGTGTGTCCGAACGTCGTAACCGTACTTTATTAGATATGGTGTGATCTATGATGGCTCTTACTGATTTACCACTATCGTTTTGGGGTTATGCATTAGAGACAGCTGCATTCACATTAAATAGGGCACCGTCTAAAAATCCGTTGAGACGACACCATATGAATTGTGGTTTAGCAAGAAAGCTAAGCTGTCATTTCTTAAAGTTTGGGGTTGTGATGATTATATGAAAAAGTTTCAGCCTGATAAGCTGAAACCCAAATTGGAGAAGTGTGTATTCATAGGATACCCAAAAGAAATTGTTGGGTACACCTTTTATCACAGATCCGAAGGCAAGATCTTTGTTGCTAAGAGTGGTTCCTTTCTACAGAAGGAGTTTCTCTCGAAAGAAGTGAGTGGGAGGAAAGTAGAATTTGATGAAGTAATTGTACCTTTTCTCGAATTGGAAAGTAGCCATCACTGAAATCAGTTCCAGTGATGCCTACACTAATTAGTGAGGAAGTTAATGATGATGATCATGAAACTTTAGATCAAGTTACTACCGAACCTCGTAGATCAACCAGAGTATGATCCGCACCAGAGCGGTACAGTAATCCTGTTCTGGAAGTCAAGTTGCTAGATCATGATGAACCTACGAACTATGAGGAAGCGATGATGAGCCCAGATTCCGACAGATGGCTTGAGGCCATGAAATCTGAGATAGAATCTGAGGGAGTCCTGGATTAGGGGGTCTTCGGACAGTCGGACTATATCCTTTGGCCGGACTGTTGGACAATGAAGACACAAGATTGAAGACTTCGTCCCGTGTCCGGATGGGACTTTCCTTGGTGTGGAAGGAAAGCTTGGCAATATGTAGATCTCCTCCTTTGTAACCGACTTTGTGTAACCCTAGCCCCCTCTAGTGTCTATATAAACCGGAGGGTTTAGTCCGTAGGACAACAACAATCATACCATAGGCTAGCTTCTAGAGTTTAGCCTCTACGATCTCGTAGTAGATCAACTCTTGTAATACTCATATCATCAAGATCAATCAAGCAGGAAGTAGGGTATTACCTCCATCAAGAGAGCCCGAACCTGGGTAAACATCGTGTCCCCCGCCTCCTATTACCATCCGCCTTAGACGCACAGTTCAGGACCCCCTACCAAAGATCCGCCGGTTTTGACACCGACATTGGTGCTTTCATTGAGAATTCCACTGTGTCGTCACCGTAAGGCTTGATGGCTCCTTCGATCATCGGTAACGATGCGGTCCAGGGTGAGGTTTTCCTCCCCGGAAAGATCTTCGTATTCGGCGGCTTCACACCGCGGGCCAACTCACTTGGCCATCTGGAGCAGACCGAGAGCTACGCCCCTGGCCATCAGGTCAGGTTCAGAAACTTAAACTACACTTTCGACATCCGCGGAGACTTGATCTTCGACGGATTCGAGCCCATGTTAGGTGCGCCACACAGTCACGACGAGCATGATTTAGCTCTGCTGTCAGACAGTGTTTGGGAGATCACACCTGTAGCTACTCCGGCCTTCGATCCGGAGCAAATTGCGCCATCCGAGGATGGGTAGATAGACCCCGCCATGGAGGCCACACTCTCAGTGGCGGTAGAGCCGGATACTGACTCCGCCCCTTACAAGAGCCGTGTTGCTGAACCACTGAATTCATCTCCGGCCACAGACTCCGAGCCGCCTGCGTCCGTGCCTATCGAATCCGATTGGGCGCCGATCATGGAGTTCACCTCCGCGGATATCTTTCAGCACTCACCTTTCGGCGACGTGCTTAATTCATTAAGGTCCCTCTCCTTGTCAGGAGAACCTTGGTCGAACTATGTCCGGCCAGAATGGGATGCGGATGACGAAGAAATTCGCTCCCCACCGACCACCCACTTAGTAGCCACTGTCGACGAGTTAACCGACATGCTCGACTTCGACTCCGAAGACATCGACAGTATGGACGACGATGCAGGAGACGAACAGGAACCACCGCCCACAGGGCGTTGGACCGCCACCTTATCACATGACATATACATGGTGGATACACCCAAAGAAGACAATGAAGAAGAGTGGCAGGATGAAGCGAAGAATAGCTCCCTCGGGAAGCAAACAAAGCGTCGACATAGACGGTGCTCGAAATCCCGCCTCGGCAAAAACAGCAATAACAACGCAAGAGAAAATAACACTCCAGTCGACTCCAGATCAAACAACGACAACATTGACCCAGCGGCAGAGCACGATGAAACCGCAAACGGCGAACATAGTACGGATCTGATGTACGAACATAGTGACGCCGAGGATAAAGCTCATCAAACTCCCTCCGGGGAGGAAAACAGTCCAGACAAAGATGCACACATCGTCCCGGAAAGGCACTTGGAACAAGAGAACCTCCGCAGAAGGCTTATTGCCACAACGAGGAGTCTGAAGAAGCAGAAGCAAAGGCTTAAGGCCGCACAAAATACGCTCAGCAACAGATGGAACAAAGTGCTCGGCAACGAAGAAAAGTACGATGGCAGTTACCACACAAAGAGCTATACAAAGCACAAGCTACTTCCCGAATTCGACGATGAGGCCTTAGAGCCCACACAGCCAAAAGCTAAAACGGCCAAGCGGCCGGATCAACCACCTTGTGGCCGCGATAGAACAGCTAACAAAGCCACACATAAGTCAACACATGATCTACATGAAGACTTGCGCCAAAAATCCAGTATGACCAAATCTATCTATGGATCTAGAAAGCGCGCTCCAGCACAAAATCAAAACCAAATACTACAACCGTCCGAACGCCATGATACATCCAAATACAGGGGTGCCGCACACCCCCTATGTTTCACCGATGAGGTGCTGGACCACGAATTTCCAGAAGGATTCAAACCAGTTAACATAGAGGCATACAACGGGACCACAGACCCTGGGGTCTGGATAGAGGACTTTATCCTCCATATCCATATGGCTCACGGAGACGATCTCCACGCCATCAAATACATCCCCTCAAGCTTAAAGGACCAGCTCGACACTGGCTGAAAAGCCTCCCCAAAAACTCAATTGGAAGTTGGGAGGAGCTCGAGGATGCTTTTCGGGCTAATTTTCAAGGGACCTATGTCCGACCTCCGGATGCAGACGATTTAAGTCATATAATTCAACAACCCGGAGAGTCAGCCCGAAATCTTTGGAACATGTTTCTCACTAAGAAGAACCAAATCATCGACTGCCCGGATGCCGAAGCCTTAGCAGCTTTCAAATACAGCGTCCGAGACGAATGGCTTGCCAGACACCTCGGCCAAGAAAAACTGAGAACAATGCCAGCCCTGATAATCCTCATGACCCGCTTCTGCGCGGGCGAAGACAGCTGGTTAGCCCGTAGTAGCACCAGTGACCCAAGCACATCCGAAGTCAGGAATGGAAATGGAAAACCACGACGCAATAAAAGAAAGCATCGGAATGAAGAAGACAGCCCAGATAATACAGCGGTAAACGCCGGATTCAGGGGCTCTCGACCAGGTCAGCGGAAACAGCCTTTCAAAGGCAGCAGAGATGGACCGCCTAGCCTAAATAAGATTCTAGACAAACTATGTCAGATTCATGGCACCCCCGACAAACCTACAAATCATACCCACAGAGAATGCTGGGTCTTCAAGCAGGCCGATAAGCTAAAAGCCGAACACAAGGGGAGGGAGACACCAAGTGAAGACGAGGATGAACCTCGCCAACAAAGCACTAGAGGACAGAAAAAATTCCCACCAGAGGTTAAAAAAGTAATAATGATTCACATGACAAAGAGGAGAAGCAAACATGCACTCCAAGACATACGCGCCATAGAGCCCGTCACCCCCAAGTTCAACCCCTGGTCGGCCTGCCCGATCACTTTTGATCGCAGGGATCACCCGACAAGCATCCGACATGAAGGATTGGCCGCCTTGGTGTTAGACCCAATAATAAACGGATACCATCTCACAAGAGTCCTTATGGACGGCGGCAGTGGTCTAAATCTGATATATTAGGACACAATCCGCAAAATGGGGATAGACTCGACAAAAATCAGCCGTAGTAATACTACCTTCAAGGGAGTAATACCAGGCCCAGAGGCCCGCTCCACGGCCTCTCTATTACTAGAGGTTGTATTCGGTTCGCCCGGCAACTTCCGAAGCGAAAAGTTAACCTTCGACATCGCTCCATTCTGAAGCGGCTACCAAGCACTACTCGGAAGAGCGGCTTTCGCTCGTTTTAATGCAGTACCGCATTATGCTTCTCTCAAGCTTAAGATGCCCGGTCCACGTGGCATCATCACCATAATTAGCGGAAGTATTGAGAGTTCTCTATGCGCGGAAGGACGTGCGGCGGCTTTAACAGCCGAGCACTAGACGGCCTCACCAACCAGAATAAATGATAGGTCGTCAAGACCGTGGACATGGTTAGACGAGTCCGGCGCATCACTAGATATATCCGAGACTGGTTTGTTGGTTAAACCCTCATAGACGGTACCAGGGGCTTCCCGCGTGTAATAGGGCTAGTTCGGCTCAACTTAACTTATCTTGTATTGTAATGGTTTATGGAGAATAACCAATTTTTTGGCACGACAACTTTCACCGAAGTTCTTCTCTTTCATAGATGACAATCGTGCTACACCCGTCAAGGACACGGCACAATGGAGACACAGGCGCAGACGTGCAGCAGGGACCCGCTCAAAGGTTTCTTTTCAGATTAAGACCCTGCGTAAACCTTTTTTACTGTCTCTTGTTGTTCACATCCTCCGGATACTCAATACAACCGAGAAGGATGCTGGCGTTATTGGCATTTGGCCACGTCAGAATATTGCACGTACCTGGACACTCGGGGTTTACTATAAAGGGCATTGTTCAGCCCGACATATGTTATAAAGACCGAATACCTTAGGGAGTGTTCGGCGTCGCGAGTTTGGCCTTATATGCATCAGCTCCGAATCATGTCTTCGGTCAAATGTTGGGTTTGCCCCGCTCCCGTCTTTTGCTACCTTACGTTCCGCTATATCGGCTAAGGTGGCACCGGGAGAACTACAGCGATTGTGCCCTGGTTAATCCTGATGAGCACCTCAGTAGAGAAAGCCGAAAACTGACTGTCATGATAAAGCGTGAGACTGGTCAACCACTTGATGACTTAGTGGAATCTTCGGGATTCCTCCGCATTAACGAAGGGCCGTTTCCCAGTCACGTACATACGCGCCCCGTATTCGGACGAGCGCGGAAGTACCAGGGGCTATATAGTAGTCCCATGCTACCTCTTGAGCATTGAGATGGATTTCCCCGAAGAGGAGAGGATGATGCAGCAAAGTAGTGTAAGTATTTCCCTCAGTTTTTGAGAATCAAGGTATCAATCCAGTAGGAGGCTACGCTTCAAGTCCCTTGTACGGTTGTACCTACACAAAACAATAGCTCAACGCAACCAACGCGCTTAGGGGTTGTCAATCCCTTCACGATCACTTACGAAAGTGAGATCTGATAGAGATATGATAAATAATATTTTTGGTATTTTTGGTATAAATATGCAAAGTAAAAAGTAAAAGCAAAGCAATAATAAAGTGATGGAGGTTGATATGATAAGAAAGAGACCCGGGGGCCATTGGTTTCACTAGTGGCTTCTCTCAAGAGCATAAGTATTCTACGGTGGGTGAACAAATTACTATTGAGCAATTGACATAATTGAGCATAGTTATGAGAATATCTAGGTATGATCATGTATATAGGAATCACGTCCGAGACAAGTAGACCGAAATGATTCTGCATCTACTACTATTACTCCACTCATCGACCGCTCTCCAGCATGCATCTAGAGTATTAAGTTAAAAACAGAGTAACACCTTAAGCAAGATGACATGATGTAGAGGGGTAGTTTCATGCAATATGATAAAAACCCCATCTTGTTATCCTTGATGGAAACGATACAATACGTGCCTTGCTGCCCCTTCTGTCATTAGGAAAGGACACCACAAGATCGAACCCAAAGCTAAGCACTTCTCCCATGGCAAGAAAAACCAATCTAGTAGGCCAAACCAAACTGATAATTCGAAGAGACTTGCAAAGATAACCAATCGTACATAAAATAATTCAGAGAAGATTCAAATATTATTCATAGATAAACTAAATCATAAACCCACAATTCATCGGTCTCAACAAACACACCGCAAAAAGAAGATTACATCGAATAGATCTCCACAAGAGAGGGGGAGAACATTGTATTGAGATCCAAAAAGAGAGAAGAAGCCATCTAGCTACTAGCTATGGACCCGTAGGTCTGAAGTAAACTACTCACACTTCATTGGAGAGGCTTGGATGATGATGTAAAAGCCCTCCGTGATCGATGCCCCCTCCGGCGGAGCTTCGGAACAGGCCCCAAGATGGGATCTCGTGGATACAGAAAGTTGCAGTGGTGGAATTAGATTTTTGGCTCTGTCCCCGATCGTTTGGGGGTACGTGGATATATATAGGAGGAAGAAGTACGTCGGTGGAGCTCCCAGGGTCCCATGAGGCAGGGGGGCGCGCCCTAGGGGGGCTACCCTCGTGACCACCTCATGGCTTTCTTGACGGAGGGTCCAAGTCTCCTGGGTCTTATCTAATGAGAAAATCACGTTTCCAAAGATTTTATTCCGTTTGGACTCCGTTTGATATTCTGTTTCTCCGAAACACTGAAATAGGCAAAAAAACAGCATTTCTGGGCTGGGCCTCCGGTTAATAGGTTAGTCCCAAAAATAATATAAAAGTGGAAAATAAAGCCCAATATAATCCAAAACATTAGATAATATAGCGTGGAGCAATCAAAAATTATAGATACGTTGGAGACGTATCATCCCAGCGTCAAACTCCTATGGCTAAGTGAAAGTGTTAAAGCAATATAGTCAGATTGCCTCGTTCGCTGCGCTAACACCTCCTTAATGGACCAAGGTGTTGGATCAAGTGTGAATACGCGTTTTTTGCGAACACCCCCGCATTATATGAGTGGGGGCTGAAGCCAACGACTACAAACTTTTAGGTTATATACACAGGTACATAAACGGCCGCACAGGAGGCATCATAATACTTTCAGGAAAAAGTATAAACACAGCCTTTATAATTCACTAACACATTGTTTTTACAATGGGAATACATGTCACTAGAACATTATATTCTTCGAACACTGAGCCTCTATTGAACGAGCGCCTTCAAGGACTTCTTCAAAGTAGTGCTCGGCAGATACTCGGCCCACGGCCGAACTTTGGGTTGCAATTGCGGTGGCCTCCATCTCTGCCCAGTATGTTTTGACACATGCAAGTGCCATCCGCACACCCTCTATGCACGCCGACCTCTTCATAGCAACGATGCACGGCATAATGCCAAGGAATTGTTGCACTAAATTAAAATAACTATTCGGCCTTGTCCCTTCCGTCCACAGATGATCCACAACAGACCTCATGGCAAGTCCGAACAACCTATGGAGATCGGCCCACTCGGCCATATGCTCATTCAATAGCAGCGGACGCACTGGAACATGGAACTGTGACCAGAACAGCTTTTCCACTTCACGATCTTTTTGATCCTTGAAGTACTTGGCCGCATCAGCAGCACTTGCCGCCAGATCCACGTACGCGTCTGCAGAACTCCACAGTTGATCAAGAGGGGCATACTTCGGATCTCCGAACTTCGTCCGCAACAAAAAAGGCTTCCCAGCCGCGATATCCCCAGCCTGACACAGCTCCTCCTTCGCCGCTCTGATTTTAGAGCGGGCTTCCTTGGCTGCTACCATGGCCTTCTCCATGTCTGTCGCCTTCGCTCGGTTTTCTTCTTCAAGAAGCTGGTAACGGTCGGCGGCATCTTTCAACTCAACGGCCGTCTTGGCCATTTTTTCCTTGCTTTGGCAATGAGCAGCATGTTCGGCCCTCAGCTCTTCGACCGCCTTTAGAGCGACTGCATCACTATTCCTGGCTTGTTCCTTGGCTTGGGCAAGTTCCGCCCAAAGGGTCTCCACGGCGGCAGCTCCATCTGCAGTCACAACATATTAAATATACTAGCATCATGCTCCTCTTACCATATGTTGATCATCGGAGAAATCACATACCCTGCGCCTCGTCAAGCCGCTTGTTGACAAGCACGATGTCGGCATCTGCCGCATCAAATTGCCGCTTCAGCTCGGCAATCACCAGTCCGGCTAGCCACCGGACCTTCAGCCACTTGCACATGAAGGCAGTCTAATTATTACCTGGGACTATGATCCTCTGTTTGCCGCCGCTCTCGACAGCAACCAGAGTCTCAGGGGCTATTATCTGCATAGGGCACACCTAACGTGTGCGGTACTGTAAAAAACATACACTATTTCACGTACCTCAAAACCTTTCAGCGGACTCATAAAGGCTTCATGCAACCCGCTTTTGGCGGATGAAATCCTCTCAATCACCGTGCCCATTAGCATATGATGTGCCTCTGAGATGGCCGCTTTCTCCAGAAGATCCTTCTGTGCATCTGATCGCACACCGAACGGTTCCAGACTCTTCCTGCTGCTCCCTTTAGGAGCCGAATACTGAGGACTTCGGATGGACAAAGGATTACCCTCTGTCCTGGGCAGATCAGGAGAAACCCTCCGCGACGACACTTCAGGATCGCTCGCCTCATGAGGCGGGGTGGCAGGGGGAGGTGTTTCGCTCTCCATCATCTCTGGAAGAAGATCCCCCGAAGACGAACTCTGTCGAGAAGGGCTAAGATCCGAACTACAAGATATATACTTCGGTTATTATCTTCAGAAGTAATGTAGGATATTTTTACTATTAAGTACATTTTGTTTACTTGCAGCTTGGTAGAGGGCTGATCCCCTCGTGGGCACTGTGTGGCAAGAGTACCCTCCGAGGCAGGACCCTCTGGCGAAGATTTCTTCCCCCATTTGGAAACCCTTGTTTCCGGGTCTTCAGAGGTGGTCCTCTTCCTTCCTTGGGGAGAGGGAATTTCTGACTGTTCTTTATTACCCTCCTTCACGGAGGTGCTAATTCCCCCGGTTTGGATGAATAATGAGTGAGGCCCGCTTTCAGCCTCTTCATTCCCCCCTTTATCTTCCCCTAAGGGTGCCTAAGAAGGCGCCAGCTCGAGCATTCTGGCCAATACTGGATTGGCTGAGCCTTCGGGAAGGGGGGCCGAACACCTGATCATCTTCGCCTTTATTACCCAATCGTGGTCAAAGAGTGACTTTTCAGAATGATGATGTGATAAATAAAAATATAGCATGTTCGGCCACGGGATTACTTACTTGGGTATTTGGGTGATTGCAGTTCAGACCCGCATCCTCGGTGGTGTCCGGACACTTTATTTGCGGTCCGAAGAACAGTTTGTACATCTCTTCGGGCGTCATGCCGAGGAAGTGCTGGGTTGTTCGTGGTCCTTCCAGGTTGAATTCCCACATACAGAGGGGTCGACATTTGCAGGGCGGGACTCGATGAACTAGCATGACTTGCATTACCATAACCAGGCTGACATCTCTCTCGAGGAGATCTCGGATGCGACTCTGTAATATTGGCACATCATTTGCTGGCCCCTAGTCTAGCCCCTTGTTAATCCATGACGTCGGTTGTGGTGGGGGGCCCGAGCAAAAGGAAGGGGCGGCTACCCAATTGTTACTCTAGGGAGCTGTGATATAAAACCACTCCCATTGCCATAAGTTGGACACCTCCGAGAAGGAACCCCCTGGCCATGGGGAATCAGGTCTTTTGCTTATTACGGCGCCTCCGCACTCTGTGTGTCGCCCCTCGATCATCTTCGACTTCACATCGAAAGTCTTGATCCACAGGCCGAAGTGTGGGGTAATGTGGAGGAAGGCCCCACATACGATGATGAACGACGAGATGTGAAGGAGGGAATCCGGGGCCAGGTCATGGAAATCTAGCCCATAATAGAACATGAGCCCCCTAACAAAGGGATCCAGAGCGAGGCCTAGCCCTCAGAGGAAGTGAGAGATAAATACGACGATCTCGCCGGGTTCGGGAGCGGGAATGACCTGCCCTTGGGTGGGCAGCCTGTGCCAGATTTCGCCGGTTAAATACCTAGCCTCTCTTAGCTTCTTGATGTCTTCCTCTATGACAGAGGAATGCATCCACCAACCTTGAAGGTTGGATCCGAACATGGTTGAAGGTCCGAAGTGCTTGACCTGAGCCTGGGTGTTGGAACTCGAGGTGGGGGAGGGATTCGATCGAGTACGAGAGGGGAAAAAGGGACATTCCTTGGCCGCTTTATAAAGAGGATGAATATCAAGCGTCCTCCTCGTGGCCGTTTGGGACGTGCCTAAAATTGAGGAGTCATACCAACGTGCATGAGTGGGTTACCCACGTCCATATTGATGAGGATCCCGTAATAAGGCGGACACGATCTCTGCTTTGACAAGATGTGTCAAGAAAACCGCCTCGCAATATGTGCAGTGCTGGTTGAGAAAAACGGTTCAAATAATGACCGAGCCATGACATGATGTCATGTTTCTAAACGTGTCAGTAGATTAGATTTGTGGAAATATTATTCGCTCTACGGTGGTATGTGGAACTTGTTTTGCAGAGCCGGACACTATCCTTCTGTTCAAAATCCTCAATGGAGTATTCGGAGGAAGAACCCGCCTTGCAATGCCGAAGACAAATGTGCGCGACGGACTCATCGTCATTGAAGACTGGTTCAGGGGCTACTGAGGGAGTCCTAGATTAGGGGATCTCCGGACAACCGGACTATATCCTTTGGCCGGACTGTTGGACTATGAAGACACAAGATTGAAGACTTCGTCCCATGTCTGGATGGGACTTTCCTTGGCGTGGAATGCAAGCTTGGCAATACGGATATGTAGATCTCCTCCTTTGTAACCGACTTTGTGTAACCCTAGCCCCCTCCGGTGTCTATATAAACCGGAGGGTTTAGTCCGTAGGACAACAACAATCATACCATAGGCTAGCTTCTAGGGTTTAGCCTCTACGATCTCGTGGTAGATCAACTCTTGTAATACTCATATCATCAACATCAATCAAGCAAGAAGTAGGGTATTACCTCCATCAAGAGGGCCTGAACCTGGGTAAACATCGTGTCCCCCGCCTCCTATTACCATCTGCCTTAGACACACAGTTCGGGACCCCCTACCCGAGATCCGCCAGTTTTGACACCGACATAATCCATGTATGAGAAAAAAGTGTGGACTTTGATGGACTTGCCCGATGATCGGCAAGCCATTGAGAATAAATGGATCTTCAAGAGTAAGACGGACGCTGATAGTAGTGTTACTATCTACAAAGCTCGACTTGTTGAAAAGGGTTTTTGACAAATTCAAGATGTTGACTACGATGAGATTTTCTCACTTGTATCGATGCTTAAAGTCTATCCGAATCATGTTAGCAATTGCCACATTTTATGAAATTTGACAAATGGATATCAAAACTGCATTCCTTAATGGATTTATTAAATAAGAGTTAAATATGATACAACCAGAAGGTTTTGTTAATCCTAAAGGTGCTAACAAAATGTGCAAGCTCCAGCGATCCATCTATGGATTGGTGCAAGCATCTCGGAGTTGGAATATATGCTTTGATAAGTTGATAAAAGCATATAGTTTTATATAGACTTGCGGTGAAGCCTATATTTACAAGAAAGTGAGTGGGATCACTACAGCCTTTCTGATAAGTATATGTGAATGCCATATTGTTGATCGGAAATGATGTAGAATTTTCTGGAAAGCACAAAGGAGTGTTTGAAAGGAGTTTTTCAAAGAAAGACCTCGGTGAAGCTACTTACATATTGGGCATCAAGATATATAGAGATAGATCAAGACGCTTGATAATACTTTTCAATGAGTACATACCTTGACAAGATTTTTGAATTAGTTCAAAATGGAGCAATCAAAGAAGGAGCTCTTGCCTATATTGCAAGGTGTAAAGTTGAGGAAGACTCAAAACACGACCACGACAGAAAATAGAAAGAGAATGAAAGTCATTCCATATGCCTCAGCCATAGGTTCTATAAAGTATGCTATGCTGTGTACCAAACCTATTGTGTACCTTGCCATGAGTTTGGCAAGGGGGTACGATATTGATCCAGAAGTGGATCACTTGACAGCGGTCAAAATTATCCTTAGAAGACTAAGGAGATATTTCTCGGTTATGGAGGTGATAAAGAGTTCGTTGTAAAGAGTTACGCTGATGCAAGCTTTTACACCGATCCGGATGACTGTGAGTCTCAATCTGGATACATATTAAAAATGGGAGCAATTAGCTAGAGTAGCTCCATGCAGAGCATTGTAGACATAGAAAAATTGCAAAATACATACGGCTCTGAATGTGACAGACCCATTGACTAAGCTTCTCTCACAAGAAAAACATGATCACACCTTAGTACTCTTTGGGTGTTAATCACATAGCGATGTGAACTAGATTATTGACTCTAGTAAAACCCTTTGGGTATTAGTCACATGGCGTTGTGAACTAATCACATGGTGATGTGACCTATTGGTGTTAAATCACATGGTGATGTGAACTAGATTATTGACTCTAGTGCAAGTGGGAGACAGAAGGAAATATGCCCTAGAGGCAATAATAAAGTTGTTATTAATATTTCCTTATATCATGATAAATGTTTATTATTCATGCTAGAATTGTATTAACCGGAAACTTAGTACATGTGTGAATACATAGACAAAACAGAGTGTCCCTAGTATGCCTCTACTTGACTAGCTCGTTAATCAAAGATGGTTATGTTTCCTGACCATAGACATGTGTTGTCATTTGATGAACGGGATCAGATCATTAGAGAATGATGTGATGGACAAGACCCGAATGATCGCTTAGCATAATGATCGTTTAGTTTTATTGCTATTGCTTTCATCATGACTTATACATGTTCCTCTGACTATGATATTATGCAACTCCCGAATACTGGAGGAACACCTTGTGTGCTATCAAACGTCACAACGTAACTGGGTGATTATAAAGATGCTCTACAGATGTCTCCGAAGGTGTTTATTGGGTTGGCATAGATCGAGATTAGGATTTGTCACTCCGTGTATCGAAGAGGTATCTCTCGTCCTTATCAGAAATGCACATCACTATAAACCTTGGAAGCAATGTGACTAATGAGTTAGTCACGGGATGATGCATTACGGAACGAGTAAATAGACTTGCCGGTAATGAGATTGAACTAGGTATGATGATGCCGACGATCGAATCTCGGGCAAGTAACATACCGATGACAAAGGGACCAACGTATGTTGTTATGCGGCTTGACCGATAAAGATCTTTGTGGAATATGTAGGAGCCAATATGAGCATCCAGGTTCTGCTATTGGTTCTTGACCGGAGATGTGTCTCGGTCATGTCTACATAGTTCTCGAACCTGTAGGGTCCGCACGCTTAACGTTCGTTGACGATTTGTATTATGAGTTATGTGATTTGATGACCGAAGTTTGTTCGGAGTCCCATATGAGATCACGGACATGACGAGGAGTCTTGAAATGGTTGAGAGGTAAAGATTCATATATAGGACGATGGTATTTGGACACATGAAGTGTTCTGGGTGATACCGGGTCACTGAAAGGGGTTCCGGCAACCCCCGGCAAAGATATGGGCTTCATGAGCCAAGTAAGGGAACACACCAGCCCACAAGGGGTTGGTGCGCCCCTTATAGGGCCAACCACGTGGGGAGAAAGGGAAAGGAGAGGAGGAAAAGGAAAGTATGAAGTAGGACTCCTACTTCCTTCCCCTCCCACCTCCTTCCTTCCCCCCTTGTCCAAATATGGTAGGGGGGCGGATTGGACTAGGGGCCCAAGTAGGATTCCTCCTACTTGGGCGTGCGCTAGGCTGCCTCCCTCCCTCTCCGTCCTTTATATACGTGGGGAGGGCACCCCTAGAAGACACATCAATTGTTTCTAGGCGTGTGCGGTGCCCCCCTCCATAGTTAACACCTCAGTCATATCGTTGTAGTGCTTAGGCGAAGCCCTGCGCTGGTAACATCATCATCACCGTCTCCATGCCGTTGTGCTAACGGAACTCTCCCTCGTCCTCAACTAGATCAAGAGCTCGAGGGACGTCATCGCGCTGAACATGTGCTGAACACAGAGGGTAACGCGCTACTAAACACTTCCACTGAACATGTGCTCGAGGTACTTGGATCGGTTGACGCGCTACTAAACTCTACCTTGAGTACATCTAGGCGTTCGCGAAGACGTTCGACTACGTCAACCGCGTTACTAAACACTTCCGCTTTCGGTCTACGAGGGTACATGGAAACACTCTCCGCGCTCGTTGCTATGCTTCTCCTAGATAGAATTTGTGTGATCGTAGGAAATTTTTGAAATACTACGTTCCCCTACACGTACTTCCGCCAACCTCCGAGGATGGAGATCACTGTCAGATGACTCCCCAATAACACCCTTGGAGTTCTTCTTGGAACCAAACTTCCTAAAGATATTCATGGTTTTCCTATGAACCAAAATTCTGAAATTTATTAGCCTACAAAATTTTCTAAAACAAAACTTCACAAAAATGATACCAACTACTCATAGGGATACATAGAGGCAATAGCAAGCATTCAAACTACTTAAAACTCTAAGAATTCAACATGCAAGCTCATCTACAATAGCACCAAGAGTAGCTAATTATTCAAAATATAAACCACTAAAACAAAAACTAATTGGACAAACGGTGGAGTCATATACCAAGCAACAATCCTCGGAAATAGTTTCGGAAACGGAGCTTCGAGCAAAGAGATCAAAATCCGCGGGCTTGAGAGCAAGAACACGGGAGAGAGAGCTATGGGGAATTTTTTCTGGAGGTAGGTGATGATGTGGTGTAAAGAGATAAGTGAGGCGGCCCACGTGGGGACCACAACCCACCAGGGCGCGCCTGGGGGTCCTGGCGCGCCCAGGTGGGTTGTGCCCACCTGGTGCACGTCCCTATGATATTATTTGCACCAGAAATTCAGAAATATTCAGAAAAAATCGTATTAAATTTTCAGAGCATTCTAAGAACTTTTATTTTTGGATCATTTTTTATTGCACGAGAAATTCAGAAAATAGACAAAACATGGCATTTTATTTTATTTAACTAATAAAAACAAAAAATGAAATGTAGGGACAGAAGGTAGTGCTTACTAAATTCATCAACTTCATACCTCTCAAAAATGATCCATTAATAATGTCTATCATGTCTTATTAATAACCACTTTCGATTAGCATGAAACCAAAGAACTTTCTTAAATCACTAAGTTACCTCAACATCGATATGAATGTCCCCAACAATAAGCATTTCATATTTCTTTTTGATAGTAGGTAGAGGTACTTGAAAACTTCCAATAGTGATTGTCGGAGATTTTTCATTAACATTGATACCATTCACTTGCAATTCTTTCTTCGGAAAGTGCACCGTATGCTCATGACCATAGATGTGAAAAGTGACCTTGCTTTTATTGCAATCAATAGCAGCCCCTGCAGTATTCAAGAAGGATCTACCAAGGATAATCGACATGTTATCTTCCTCGGGCATCTCAAGTATAACAAAGTCAGTCAAAATAGTAACATTAGCAACAACAACGGGCACATCCTCACAGATACCAAGAGGTATGGCAGTTGATTTGTCAGCCATTTGCAAAGATATTTCAGTAGGTGTGAGTTTATTCAAATCAAGTCTTTTATATAAAGAGAAAGGCATAACACTAACACCAGCTCCTAAATCACATAAAGCAGTTTTCACATAATTCTTTTTGATGGAGCAAGGTATAGTTGGTATTCTCGGATCTCCAAGTTTTTTAGGTACTCCATCTTTAAAAGTATAATTAGCAAGCATAGTGGAGATTTCAGCTTCCGGTATTTTTCTTTTATTGGTGATGATGTCTTTCATATGCTTTGCATAAGGAGGCATTTTCATGATATCAGTCAAGCGAGTACGCAAAAAGACTGGCCTCAGCATTTCAGCAAAGCGTTCAAATTCTTCACCATCATTCTTTTTAGTTGACTTGGGTGGAAAGGCATTGGTTTTTGAACCCATAGTTCTCTTTCTTTACTGTGTTTTCTAGCCACAAAGTCTCTTTTATCATACCTTTTATTCTTAGGTTGTGGGTTATCAAGATCAACAGGTGGTTCTATCTCAACATCATTGTCTGGTTCTTTATTATTTGGTTGAGTATTCATGAACATCAGCATTATCTTTTTCGTTATCACTAGGTGAATGTTCATTACCAGACTGAGTTTCAACATCAGAGATAGAAACTTCATTATCATTATCAGGAGGTTTTTCTATTTCAGGTTCACTAGGAGCATGCAAAGTCCTATCATTTTTCCTTTTCTTTTTAGAAGAACTAGGTGTAGTGGTGTTGTTCCTTTGTGAATCCTGTTCAATTATTTTTAGGTGTCCCTTAGGATAAAGTGGTTCCTGAGTCATTTTACCTCCTCTAGTTGCAACTCTAACAGTAAAGTCATGTATATTATTTTTCATTTCATCAAGCAATTCTCTTTGAGATTTACCAACTTGTTCTAATTGAGTTTGGACCATATAGGCATGCTTTCCAACACCTCTAACATCATTTGAGATTCTAAATAACAAGTCACTCAAGCGAGCAACCATATCCGAATTATATTTCAATTGTTTTATAACATTTGCATTGAAGTGATCTTGTTTTCTAATATAGTTTTCAAACTCATAAAGGCATTGGATAGGGTGCATTTTGTGAGGATTGTCATTATCATTGAACTTCATAAGAGAATTTACCTCTACCACCTTAGGCAGTGGTGGTGTATTAAGCCCATGTATTTCTTCAATAGGAGGTAAATTTTTAACATCCTCGGCTTTAATACCTTTTTCCTTCATAGATTTCTTTGCCTCTTGCATATCTTCAGGACTGAGATATAATATACCCCTCTTCTTCGGAGTGGGTTTAGGCGGTGGTTCAGGAAGAGTCCAATAATTTTTCAATATGTTATTCAATAATACCTCAGCTTGTCCAATAGTTCGTTCCCTGAAAACACAACCAGCACAACTATCTAGGAAATCCCTAGAAGCATCACTTAGTCCATTATAGAAGATATCAAGTATTTCATTTTTCTTAAGAGGATGATCAGGCAAAGCATTAAGTAACTAGCAAAGCCTCCCCCAAGCTTGTGGGAGATTCTCTTCTTTAATTTGGAAAAAGTTAAATATTTCCTGTAAAGCAGCTTGTTTCTTACGAGCAAGGATATATCTTTCAGAGAAGTAATAAATCATATCCTGGGGACGACACACACAACCAGGAGCAAGAGTATTGTACCAATCTTTAGCATCACCCTTTAATGAGAAAGGAAATAATTTGAGAATAAAGTAATAGCGGGTTTTCTCATCATGAGTAAAAAGGGTGGTGTCATTCAACTTAGTAAGATGTGCCATAACAATTTTAGTTTCATAACCATGGAAAGGATCAGATTCAACCAAAGTAATTAACTCTGGGTCGAGAGAGAATTCATAATCCTTATCATCAATAAAGGTTGGTGCAGTAGCAAACTTAGGACCATATTTCATTCTAGCATTCAGAGATTTTTCTTTATACTTGCATAGTAATTTCTCTAGATCATCTATATCCTTACAAGCAAGAATATCTCTAGTTGTCTCCTCATTCATAACATAACCTTCCGGTACCTTAGTAAATTCATATCTAGGAAGGCTAGTTCTAGCAAGTGTTTCAGGAGATTCAGTTACAAGCTTATCATCGGATTCAACAACATCATGTTGGATTACTCTAGCAATTTATTTATCAAGAAAGGTACTAGCATCATCATAAGCATTATCCATAGTATAAGTAGCATCATCAATAACTTGCGACATATCAGAATTGATAGCATGTGGTGATGTTGCAAGTTTACTTATAACAGAAGGTGAATCTAAAGCAGAACTAGATGGCAGTTCCTAACCTCCCCTCGTCTTTGAGGGAAAAATATTAGTCTTAGCATCCTTCAGATTCTTCATAGCGATAAATTGATAATAATCCCAAGTGACTCAACAAATATAGCTATGCTCCCTGGCAACAGTGCTAGAAAAAGGTCTTGATAACCCACAATTATAGGGGATCGCAACAGTTTTCGAGGGTAGAGCATTCAACCCAAATTTATAGATTCGACACATGGGGAGCCAAAGAATATTTGAAGGTATTAGCAGTTGAGTTGTAAATTCAACCACACCTGGAGATTAATTATCTGCAACAAAGTGATCATTAGCAAAGTAGTATGATAGTTTTGATAATAGTAGCATCAACAATGGTAACGGTAACAGTGATAACAGTAGTTTTGTAACAAGTGCAACAGTAATGATAGCAGTAGTAACTTAGGAAGATCAATATAAGATAAATTCGTAGGCATTGGATCGGTGACTTGTTGGATGATATTCATCATGAGACAGTTATAACCTAGGGCAATACGGCACTAGCTCCAGTTCATCAATATAATGTAGGCATGTATTCCATAAATAGTCATACGTGCTTATGGAAAGAAATTGCATGACATCTTTTGTCCTACCCTCCCGTGGCAGCGGGGTCCTATTGGAAACTAAGGGATATTAAGGCCTCCTTTTAATAGAGAACCAGAACAAAGCATTAACACACGTGAATACATGAACTCCTCAAACTATGGTCATCACTGGGAGTGGTCCCGACTATTGTCACTCCGGGGTTGCCGGATCATAACACGTAGTAGGTGACTATAACTTGCAAGATCGGATCTATAACATGGATATAATGGTGATAACATAAACGGTTCAGATCTGAAATCATGGCACCCGGGCCCAAAGTGACAAGCATTTAGCATGGCAAAGTCATAGCAACATCAATCTTAGAATGTAGTGGATACTAGGGATCAAGCCCTAACAAAACTAACTCGATTACATGATGAATCTCATCCAACTCCTCAGCGACCAGCGAGCCTACGAAGGAATTACTCACTCCTGGTGGGGAGCATCATGGAATTGGCAATGGAGAAGGGTTGGTGATGATGAAGAACGAAGATCCCCCTCTCCAGACCCCAAAACGGACTCCAGATCTGGCCTCCCGATGAAGAACAAGAGGTGACGGTGGCTCCGTCTCGTGGATCACAATAATTATTTCTCCCTGATTTTTTCTGGAAAAATAGGTATTTATGGAGTTGGAATCAGGGTCTGCAGGGCCACCAGGTGGGGACAACCAACCTGGGCGCGCCAGGAGGGGGGCACCCTGGTGGGTTGTGCCCACCCAGGTGCCCCCCTCCGGTGGGTCTTGGCTCCAGAAATTCTTTTTTATTGTATACAAATTCCTCGCAAAGTTTCGTTCCATTCCGAGAAATTTTATTTCTGCACAAAAACAACACCATGGCAGTTCTGCTGAAAACACCGTCAGTCCGGGGTTAGTTTCATTCAAATCATGCAAATTAGAGTCCAAAACAAGAGGAAAAGAATTAGGAAAAGTAGATACGATGGAGACGTATCAGGGCATGCCCCCAACCTTGTGGGCCCCTCGTGGCCTCCTGACCTAGATCTTCCTCCTATGTATACTCTTATACCCTGAAAAATTCTAGGGGATCCACAAAAACCACTTTTCCATCGCCGCAACCTTTTGTACCTGTGAGATCCCATCTTGGGGCCTTTTCCGGCATCCTGCCAAAGGGGGATTCAATCACGGAGGGCTTCTACATCAACACCATTGCCTCTCCGATGAAGCGTGAGTAGTTTACCACAGACCTACGGGTCCATAGCAAGTAGCCAGATGGCCTTTTCTCTCTCTTTCATTCTCAATACCATGTTCTCCTCGATGCTCTTGGTGATCTATTCGATGTAATACTCTTTTGCGGTGTGTTTGCCGAGATCCGATGAATTGTGGATTTATGATCAGCTTATCTATGAATATTATTTGAATCTCCACTGAATTCTTTTATGCATGATTTGATATCTTTGCAAGTCTCTTCGAACTATCGATTTGGTTTGGCCAACTAGATTGGTTTTTCTTGCAATGGGATAAGTGCTTAGCTTTGGGTTCAATCTTGCGGTGCTCGATCCTAGTGACACAAGGGGAACCGACACATATTGTATTGTTGCCATCGAGGATAACAAGATGGGGTTTTAATCATATTGCTTGAGTTAATCCCGCTCATCATGTCATCTTACTTAATGCATTACTCTGTTCTTATGAACTTAATAATCTAGATGCAGGCAGGAGTCGGTCGATGTGTGGAGTAATAGTAGTAGATGCAGAATCATTTCGATCTACTTGATACAGACGTGATGCCTATATTCATGATCATTGCCTTATATATTGTCATAACTTTGTGCTTTTCTATCAATGGCTCGGCAGTAATTTGTTCACCCATCGTAATAATTCCTTTCTTGTGAGAAGCCTCTACTGAAACCTATGGCCCCCAGGTCTATTTTCCATCATACAGGCTTCCAATCTACAGTACTAATTTCCTATTTACTTTCTTTTGAAATCTTTTACTTTCTGTTCCATAAACCAAAAATACCAAAAATATTACTTTACCGTTTATCCATCTCTATCAGATCTCACTTTGCAAATAGTCATGAAGGGATTGACAACCCCTATGTCGCATTGTTTGCAAGTTGGTGTTTGTTTCTGCAGGTATTCGGTGGCTTGTCGTGTTGTCTCCTACTGGATTGATACCTTGGTTCTCAAAACTGAGGGAAATACTTACGCTACTTTGTTGCATCACCCTTTCCTCTTCAAGGGGAAACCCAACGCTAGCTCAAGATGTAGCACCATGTCTGGATCTGGCTCCAAGGGCAAGTGGGAGGCCTCCTCCGTCACCGAGAAAGACGTTAAGGAGCTCCGGGGCGCGGGGGTATCTATCTGCGGACATTGCGCATAGGCTCCCTAACAAGGGTCAGGTCACGCCTACCCCGGAGCCCGGCAAGAGAGTAGTGTTCATTCCCCACTTCCTCCGCGGGCTAGGGTTTCCCCTTCACCCCTTCGTTCACGGCCTCATGTTCTATTACAGGCTAGATTTCCATGATCTAGCCCCAAACTCCTTCCTCCATATATCGGCGTTCATCGTCGTGTGCGAGGCTCTCCTCCGCATCCCACCACATTTCGGCCTATGGATCAAGGTTTTCAATCTAAAGCTGAAGGTGGTCGACGGACAACACGCGGACTGCGGCGGGGCCATGGCGAGCAAGCTTCCCAACATCGTTTGGCCTAAAGCGGCATTCGTGGAGACGGTCAAGGTGTGGCAGTAGGAGTGGTTCGACATCATCGAACCCCGCATTGCCAAATAGGTAGCCACGCCCGACTTCAGATCCAGACCCCCACTAGGCTTACTCTTGGACCGCTAAGGGCTTTGACTGGGGGTCCTCGGCGGACGTGCAGATGCTGCAAAAGCGCATCACCAACATGATAGGCAAAAACATCAGTCTCACAGACGTGATTTAGGTGATGCTCTTCCACCGTACTCTCCCTTGCCAACTCTGGGACTCTCATATGTGGGAGTTTAATCCAGAGGAGCCATGGAGCTTGAAGCACTTCTTTGGCACTTCTTTGCCATGAAACTCTGGGCCTCTCCAATAGCGGAATTTCTTGGGTAGCCATACTTTTGATTCTTATAATGCTATGATAGATTTGTTTGGGCCACCACCTCTCTTGGTTAATGGAACTATTTTAACTTTGGAACATGTGATGCAAAGGCTTGAAGTTATTGAAAATAAAGTTTCCACTGTAGAGTTGATTCATAATTTGGATAAAAAGATCCACAACCAGACTACCCAATATGGATCTAAGGTAGGAGTTACTCTGAATTTTTTTAAAGAAAAAGAACCCATAGTTAACGAAAAGATAGATCAAGATTCCACAAGAATTGATAAACTTGAGGATATTATTACCAACTTAGGGTATGTATTTTCTTCTGTGAAAAATACTCCAAATCCTCTAGTTGAGTATGTGCCTAAAAATAAAGGTGAATCTTCTAGTAAGGAAAATGTGGAACTCGAAGCAATAAGTGTTCACCCCAACTTTTTCGCTATCATTAAGGAACCTTTTGCTACAAATGAATTTCTTGATTTCTGGCCTAGGGGTTTGATCATTAATAAAAAGAAGGAAACTCCTAAGGGTTATAAGTGTTCTATTGAAGAATTTCATACCAAAGTTGACAATACCTAGATCTATTCTTGTTTTTATGCCTAGCTAGGGGCGTTAAACGATAGCGCTTGTTGGGAGGCAACCCAATTTTATTTTTGTTTCTTGTTTTTTGTTCCTGTTTAGTAATAAATAATTCAACTAGCTTATTTTTATATGTGGTTTTATGCTTTTTATTAGTGTTTGTGCCAAGTAGAACCTTTGGGAAGACTTGGGGGAAGTCTTTGCGATCTTGCTGTAAAAAACAGAAACTTTAGCGCTCACGAGATTTGCTGCCATTTTTTACTGGAGAGCGAGATTAGGTTGATTCTTTTTGCAGATGATTAATAGAAAAATTCCTCACGTCCACCAATTTATTTCAGAATTTCTGGGGTTACAAAAGTATTTGAAACCTACAGATTACTATAGACTGTTCTGTTTTTGACAGATTCTGTTTTTCGTGTGTTGTTTGCTTATTTTGATGAATCTATGGCTAGTATTGGGGGGTATGAACCATAGAGAAGTTGTAATACAGTAGATTTAACACCAATATAAATAAAGAATGATTTCATTACAGTACCTTGAAGTGGTGGTTTGTTTTCTTATACTAACGGAGCTCATGAGATTTTCTGTTGAGTTTTGTGTTGTGAAGTTTTCAAGTTTTGGGTAAAGATTTGATGGATTTTGGAATAAGGAGTGGAAAGAGCCTAAGCTTGGGGAAGCCCAAGGTACCACCAAGGTAAAATTCAAGGACAACCAAAATCCTAAGCTTGGGGATGCCCCGGAAGGCATCCCCTCTTTCGTCTTCGTCCATCGGTAACTTTATTTGATGCTATATTTTTATTCACCACATGATAAGTGTTTTGCTTGGAGCGTCTTGTATGATTTGAGTCTTTTATTTTTAGTTTACCACAATCATCCTTGCTGTACACACCTTTTGGAGAGACACAAATGAATCGGAATTTATTAGAATACTCTATGTGCTTCACTTATATCTTTTGAGCTAGATAATTTTGCTCTAGTGCTTCACTTATACCTTTTTAAGAGCGCGGTGGTGGTTTTATTTTATAGAAATTATTGATCTCTCATGCTTCACTTATATTATTTCGAGATTCTTTTAGAACAGCATGGTAATTTGCTTTGGCTATAAAATTAGTCCTAATATGATAGGCATCCAAGATGGGTATAATAAAAACTTTCATAAAAAGTGCATTGAATACTATGAGAAGTTTTATACTTGATGATTGTTTTGAGATATGAAGATGTTGATATTAGAGTCATGCTAGTTGAGTAGTTGTGAATTTGAGAAATACTTGTTCTAAAGTTTGTGATTCCGTAGCATGCACGTATGGTGAACCGTTATGTGATGAAGTCGGAGCATGATTTATTTATTGATTGGATTCCTTATGAGTGGCAGTCGGGGATGAGCGATGGTATTTTCCTACCAATCTACCCCCCTAGGAGCATGCATGTAGTACTTTGTTTCGATAACTAATAGATTTTTGCAATAAGTATGTGAGTTCTTTATGACTAATGTTGAGTCCATGGATTATACGCACTCTCACCCTTCCACCATTGCTAGCCTCTCTAGTACCGCGCAACTTTCGCTGGTACCATACACCCACCATATACCTTCCTCAAAACAGCCACCATACCTACCTATTATGGCATTTCCATAGCCATTCCGAGATATATTGCCATGCAACTTACCACCTTTCCGTTTGTTATGACACGTATCATCATTGTCATATTGCTTTGCATGATCATGTAATTGACATCGTATTTGTGGCAAAGCCACATGTATAATTCTTTCATACATGTCACTCTTGATTCATTGCATATCCCGGTACACTGCCGAAGGCATTCACATAGGGTCGTATTTTGTTCTAGTATTGAGTTGTAAGTAAATAAAAGTGTGATGATCATCATTATTAGAGCATTGTCCCAAGTGAGTAAAGGATGATGCAGACTATGATTCCCCCACAAGTCGGGATGCACTATGTAACATCCCAAATTTTCAATTTGGAATGTTATACATTAGATCATAATTTCATATCATATTTTATTGCTTTTCTGGTTGATCCTAGAAATTCTACGCAACTCAAGGACCCTCGGAGAGAGTTGGGGATTTCGTTATTTTCATATTTGAGTTTTCTCAAATTTTGAAATAGGGATCATTTGATTTTATTTATTTTATCTTCAATTATTTATATTATCAAAATATGAGAGAGGGAATAAAATGACTTTCCCAAAATAAAGAAATATTGAGGATTTGATAAAAAAATCAAATAAGATTTTATTTTGGTTTTATTTGCTATTTTATTTGAATTTAGGAAAAATTGCACGTTTTCAAATATTGCATTTAGAGCCAAAAAAATGTTCATCCTGTTCTAAGTAATTTATTTAGACGGAGAAAATTTGTTTTGGCATTTTTAGATTTTTATTTATTTTCTATATTTTTTCAGGCGCAGCGAAATTATTAAAAAAAACCCGCGCCCGACTGGGCCAAGGGCCCAGCCGAGCAAGTTTCGTCTCGAAACCCTCTTTCCATTTAACCAACTCAAACAAGTTTTTGCCACTGTAAAAATTGCCTTAGATCCAGAATAGTAAACGAAGCTTGTTTCTTTTGCCGTTTGTCTTTCGTTGCTTCGTTCGTTTTGATTCTTTTTGCCAATCGGAGTTCTTAAGTTGAACTTTCTGGTTAGATCTTTTGTTCGAGTTTTACCTGTGCATTAGTTGAGTACTTATTGTGTGCTTGTTTGTTTGTTTGCGATAGAGTACCCGGAGTACGCCGCTTGCTACTTCGAATCGCTTGGTTTCTCGGATCATCAGCAAGGCAAGTAACACTTCAATCATACCTCCTACTACCCAGTTTTATTGCATTAGATCAATCCTCACACATTGCATGATTAGGATCTAATTAAATTGTGGGTTTGGGGAGTAGTTGAGGTAGAACCTATTACCTGTTTATTATCAAACCTTTGGGAGTTACTCTACGTTTTCTTATTATTGCTATGCTATGCTGGTAGACGTGGATTGGGTGAGTGTATCCATGACAGATGTGAGCTTTGTCAATTAATGGTTTATTTAAGGTGGCAACCTAAACACACATCTAGGTGGATTGAGGCACCTGGGTATTCCAGCGATTGCCTGTTTTCTTTTGGACCGCCACCCAGGCTCAAAGGGATCATGAAATTATTCATACTAGAAACTTCCGTGTGCAGCCACAAGCTACTATGGGCTCTAGCATAGTTGTCTAAGTCATGCGAACTCTTACAGTGGTAGACTAGCAGATGTAGGGGATGTAGGTTGGTACGGTCTACCCATTCGTAAGGTGCTAGCGCTTCTGAAAGACTATGTCTCGGTCATCCGTTTCTCAAACACCATGTAGTGCGAGAAAACCAACGGAGGAGATCGAGTCTTGTGGGGAAAAGTGCGCAAACCTCTGCAGAGTGTATAAACTAATCATGGTTAGCCGTGTCCCCGGTTATGGACATCTTGAGTATCTAGTACCTGGATTATCATGTGAATCTCATCATGTTACTCTAAAGTTAATTGTTGGGTTAATGATGATGCTTAATTGGGATTGAGAATGCTGTCAACCATTCTCAATGTTTAACAACTACCATGATAGTTAAATAAAATTTATTCCTTTGTAGTAGGGAAAAATTGGCTTTACGCAAAACTGTAACCATAGAGCTTTCCACCAGCCATATATGCATATAGAATAGCCATATTCTTGCAGTACTCTCTATGTGTTACTTTGCCAGCATATTCCATGTGCTGACCCGTTTCGGGCTGCAACGTTAATGTTGCAGACTTTTCAGATGACGATTAAGGTGCCTTAGGTCGTGGTTCTATACTCAGTGCATATAGTAGTAGTAACTGCATCAATAGTAGTAGTCCACCATGTAAATATAGTAGTCCGAGCACTTTTGCGATAGTTAGATCGATTGTATGCCCTTGTTTGATTGATTGAATGAAGTGAATTGTTTGCTTTTGCCTCATGTGCATATGGGTAGTGTTTTCTCCTTAGACCCCCTCTATTCTTAAACCTCATCTTTTCTAAACCCTCAGATGCCTCCGAGACGTAACCCTGGATTTACCTTCCCACCGGAGCTCACTCAGTTGATCCAGTAGCAGAACACATTGATGCAGTTACTAGTCTAGAATCAGAATCAAGGGAACAACAACAAAAACCCACCACCACCACCACCTGTTGATCACTTATCCCGTTTTCTTAGGCTGAATCCGCCGGTGTTTTCCAGTAGCACCGAGCCGATAGTAGCAGATGATTGGCTCCGCAAGACAGCAAGAGAGTTGACCATGACAGGATGCACAGATGCGGAAAAAGTGAAGTTTGCCGCCCATCAGCTGGAAGGACCCGCAGCATCATGGTGGGAGAATTTCATAGCCACTTTCCCTGTCGACACTGTCACGTGGGACCAGCTTTAGCAATCTTTTTTTACTGCCCATGTTTCAGCAGGAGCTATGGCCATGAAGCAGCGAGAGTTTCACAACTTGCTCCAAGGAGGACGGACAGTTGGCTAGTATGTGGATGACTTTAGTAAGCTAGCACGTTATGCCCCAGATGACGTTGCTACGGATGCAGCTAAGCAGGAGAAGTTTCTGGAAGGACTGAATGATGAGTTGAGCATGCAGTTGATGGTAGCAACCTTCAACAACTACCAGGAGTTGGTAGATCGTGCTCTCATGATTGAAGGGAAGCAGCAGCAGATCGAGAACCGCAAGAGGAAGTATGGACAAGGGAAGTACAATTCTGGAGCTCAGCAGAAGCCACGTTTTACCCCTAGACCGGGAGGACATTTCCAGCATACCCATGGAGGAGGTAGCTCGCACAATCACAATGGCCCCAAGACTAGTAATGGGAATGGAGGAAGCAACGGCCAGAACCGCACCAACCCATCAACCCCAGCCAAGAGAGACCTGAGCCAAGTCACTTGTTTCAAGTGCCAGAAGACCGGACATTATGCCAACGATTGTCCTGGATCACAGAATGGAAATGGCAATGGAAGCTCCAGGAAGAAGCCGAACCCTTTCAACAGGGGACAGGTGAACCACGTTAACGTGGAGGAGGTTGAAGAGCAGCCGGATGCAGTAATCGGTAAGTTTTTGGTTAAGTCATTTACTGCACTCATTCTTTTTGATACTGGTGCGTCGCATTCATACATATCAAGGGGGTTTGTGGATAAGTATAAACTGCCAACCCAAGCCCTTAGGTCACCATGTTAGTAACCTCTCCTAGAGCAGAGTATATGGCTAGTCTATGGTGTGATCGGTTACCATTAAGGATTGGTAACTACGTATTTCCCTCAGACCTAATAGTGTTGGAATCTCAAGGATTGGATGTGATATTAGGCATGGATTAGTTGTCGAAGTATGAAGGGAATATTGAATGTGCCAGTAAGTCAATTTTGCTTACCACCCCAGAAGGAAGAAGGATCAAGTATGTATCACGGCATGTGCCAAAAAGGACTCAAGTAAATTGCCTAACAGGAGTGGTGCAGGAGGAAGTACCAATAGTGAAGGATTTCCCTGATGTATTTCCAGAGGAATTGCCAGGCATGCCACCGGATAGAGATACTGAGTTTCTGATTGAACTTTTGCTAGGCACAGGGCCAATATTAAAGAGACCATATAGGATGCCCGCAAAGGATTTGGTGGAGATTAAGAAGCCGATTAAGGAGTTACTGGATAAGGGTTATATTCGCCCAAGTTCTTCACCTTGGGGATCGCCAGTACTTCTAGTAGAAAAGAAGGATGGATCGTTAAGGATGGTTGTTGATTATCGAGGATTGAATGAGGTAACCATCAAGAACAAGTACCCACTACCAATGATCAATGATCTGTTTGATCTATTGCAAGGAGCTAAGGTATTTTCAAGATCGATCTGCGATCAGGATACCACCAGTTGAAGATTCGAGAACAAGATATACCTAAGACGGCTTTTACCACCAGGTATGGGCTGTACGAGTATACCGTTATGTCATTTGGTTTGACTAACGCACCGGCATATTTCATGAACATGATGAACAAGGTGTTTATGGAGTTTCTGGATAAATTCGTGGTAGTGTTCATTGATGATATCCTGGTTTACTCAAAGAATGAAGAGGAGCATAAGGAGCATTTGCATTTGGTGCTTGGTAAACTCAGAGAACATCAATTATATGCCAAGTTTAGCAAATGTGAGTTTTGGTTGAAGGAAGATGGATTTCTCGGACACGTTATATCCGGAGAAGGTATATCAGTAGATCCCACTAAAGTTGATACCGTGACCAATTGGGAAGCGCCAACAACAGTTGGACAGATCCGGAGTTTTCTTGGACTCGCAGGATACTACCGGAGATTCATTGAGAATTTCTCAAAGATTGTGAAGCCTATGACGGAGTTGTTGAAAAAGGATAGCAAGTTCATATGGACTGAGGAATGTGAGGCCAGTTTCCAGGAATTGAAGAAACGTTTGGTTACATCACCTGTGTTGATTTTGCCAGATCAGACCAAGGATTATGAGATGTATTGCGACGCTTCACGTCGAGGACTTGGAGCAGTGCTTATGCAGGAAGGAAGAGTTGTTTCCTATGCCTCATGACAGCTTAAGCCTCATGAGTTGAATTACGCTATGCATGATTTGGAGTTAGCAGCCATAGTGCATGCATTGAAAACCTGGAGACACTTTCTCATTGGAAATCATTGTGAGGTCTACACAGATCACAAGAGTTTGAAGTATATCTTCACGCAGAAAGAGTTGAATCTCAGGCAAAGAAGATGGTTGGAGCTCATCAAGGATTATGATATGAAATTACATTATCACCCCAGAAAGGCCAACGTAGTAGCTGACGCGTTGAGCCATAAAAGCCATGTCAACACCTTAATGACGGGAGATTTACCAAGGGAGTTAGCTGAAAATCTTCGTGAGCTATATTTGGAGATAGTTCTGAGAGGCTATGTAGCAGCATTGGAGATTCAGTCTACTTTGATGGATAAGATCAGAGAAGCTCAAAGGACTGACAAGGAGATTGCCTCTATAAAGGAGAAAATAAGCAAAGGAAAAGCTAAGGGATTTCGTGAAGATGAGCATGATACCCTATGGTTTGAAGACTGTGTTTATGTACCAAATGATTCGGAGATCAGGAAGTTAATTCTGCAAGAGACACATGATTCACCATATTCGATTCACCCAGGAAATACCAAGATGTATTTGGATTTGAAGGATACTTTCTGGTGGACCAGAATGAAGAAGGATATTGCGGAGTATGTAGCAGTTTGTGATGTATGTTAGAGAGTAAAGGCAGAGCATCAGAAGCCAGTAGGATTGCTACAGCCATTGCCGATACCCGAATGGAAGTGGGATAAGTTGGGCAAGGATTTTATTATGGGTTTACCCAGAACTCGTTCAGGCTATGACTCAATATGGGTTGTAGTCGATCGTTTGACAAAGGTAGCCCATTTCATTCCAGTCAAGACTACCTATACCAGTGCAAAGTTGGCAAAGATATACATGACCAGAATCGTATGTCTACATGGAGTTCCAAAGAGCATTGTATCAGATAGAGGAAACCAATTTACCTCAAAGTTCTGGAATCAGTTGCATGAAACTTTGGGTACCGGACTAGAGTTTAGTACAGCTTTCCATCCGCAGACAGATGGCAGACCGAGAGAGTCAATCAGATTTTGGAGGATATGCTGAAAGCTTGTGCGCTAGATTATGGATCTAGTTGGGACGAGAATTTGCCATATGCAGAGTTCTCTTACAACAACAGTTATCAATCCAGTTTGAAGATGTCCCCTTTCGAAGCCTTGTATGGAAGGAGGTGCATGACCCCATTGTCTTGGGATGAAGTTGGAGACCGTCAGTTGTTTGGACCGGATCTGATTAAGGAGTCTGAACAGAAAGTGAAATTGATTCGCGACAGGCTCAAGGTAGCCCAGTCCAGGCAGAAGAGCTACGCAGATTCTAAACGCAAGGAGACAGTTTAAGAAGTCGGAGACCGAGTTTATCTTCGAGTATCACCACTTCGAGGAGTTAAGCGCTTTGGAGTTAAGGGAAAGTTAGCGCCACGTTTTGTAGGCCCATACAAATTTTTGGAACGTATGGGAGAAGTAGCCTACAAGTTGGAATTACCTGAAGGATTATCAGGAGTTCATGACGTGTTCCACGTTTCCCAGTTGAAGACGTGCCACGCAGAGATGGCTGATATACCGCTGAGAGATACAGTGCCGCTGGAAGCAATTCAGTTGGACAGTGATTTGACCTATGAGGAGAAACCAATCAAGATTCTAGAGTATGCCAGTCGAGTCACCCGCAGCAAGGTTATCAAGTTTTGCAAAGTTCAGTGGATCCACCACACGGAGGATGAAGCCACCTGGGAGCGAGAGGAAGAATTGCTGAAGGACCACCCTCACCTATTTTCTAGCCAACCCGAATCTCGAGGGCGAGATTCATCTTAAGGGGGTAGGTTTGTACCATCCCAAATTTTCAATTTGGAATGTTATACATTAGATCATCATTGCATATCATATTTTATTGCTTTTCTGGTTGACCCTAGAAATTCTACGCAACTCAAGGACCCTCGGAGAGAGTTGGGGATTTCGTTATTTTCATATTTGAGTTTTCTCAAATTTTGAAATAGGGATCATTCGATTTTATTTATTTTATCTTCAATTATTTACATTATCAAAATATGAGAGAGGGAATAAAATGACTTTCCCAAAATAAAGAAATATTGAGGATTTAATAAAAAAATCAAATAAGATTTTATTTTGGTTTTATTTGCTATTTTATTTGAATTTAGGAAAAAATGCACGTTTTCAAAAATTGCATTTAGAGCCAAAACAATGTTCATCCTGTTCTAAATATTTTATTTAGACGGAGAAAATTTGTTTTGGCATTTTTAGATTTTTATTTATTTTTCTAGATTTTTTTAGGCGCAGCGAAATTGTTTAAAAAAAACCCCGCGCCCGACTGTGCCAAGGGCCCAACCGAGCAGGCCGGCCCAGCCAGCCGCCGCCGCCTCCAGCCGGATCAGGACCGGAGTCCCGACCGCTGCCGCCGCCGTGTCCGGGGAGGACACGCCTCCTGAGGCCGACCCCTCCCCCAAGTCGACCTCCCCCGCCCCCTTTATAACCGCCGCCACCCCCCTGCAACCCCACACCGTCGCCCGCCGCCTGCACCGCCGCCGCACGCCGCCTGCCGCCACCTGCCACCGCCGCGCCGCTTGCCGCGCCCCTGCCGCCCGGAGCCGCCGAGTTAGCCGCTAGTCGGTTTTTGAGAAAAAAACCGATTCGTTTTTTAAAACCCTAGTTTCCGTTTTAGAAAATAAGTAGATCGGTTTTTTTCTGGTTTATTTATTTAGCGAGCGCCCGTTCGTCCATTCATTTTAACGAACGCGTTTTTCATTTAGTTTCTGTTAACGAACGTTCGTTCGTTAATAGTTCATCGTTTTTTCTTTTTCTTGGATTAAATCTGTGGTTTTTCTGATCGCGATCTCTGATCCGATGTTCGTTCTAGTTTATCTTTTCGCTTGTTTATCGAAATCAGGTGATTCAAGCGCCTGGAGTTTCGTCTCGAAACCCTCTTTCTATTTAACCAACTCAAACAAGTTTTTGCCACTGTAAAAATTGCCTTAGATCCAGAATAGTAAATGAAGCTTGTTTCTTTTGCCGTTTGTCTTTCGTTGCTTCGTTCATTTTGATTCTTTTTGCCAACCGGAGTTCTTAAGTTGAACTTTCTGGTTAGATCTTTTTTTCGAGTTTTACCTGTGCATTAGTTGAGTACTTATTTTGTGCTTGTTTGTTTGTTTGCGATAGAGTACCCGGAGTGCGTCGCTTGCTACTTCGAATCGCTAGGTTTCCCGGATTATCAGCAAGGCAAGTAACACTTTGATCATACCTCGTACTACCCAGTTTTATTGCATTAGATCAATCCTCACACATTGCATGATTAGGATCTAATTAAATTGTGGGTTTGGGGAGTAGTTGAGGTAGAACCTATTACCTGTTTATTATCAAACCTTTGGGAGTTACTCTACGTTTGCTTATTATTGCTATGCTATGCTAGTAGACGTGGATTGGGTGAGTGTATCCATGACAGATGTGAGCTTTGTTAATTAATGGTTTATTTAAGGTGGCAACCTAAACACCCATCTGGGTGGATTGAGGCACCTGGGTATTCCAGCGATTGCCTGTTTTCTTTTGGACCGCCACCCAGGCTCAAAGGGATCATGAGATTATTCATACTAGAAACTTCCGTGTGCAGCCACAAGCTACTATGGGCTCTAGCATAGTTGACTAAGTCGTGCGAACTCTTACAGTGGTAGACTAGCAGATGTAGGGGATGTAGGTTGGTACGGTCTACCCGTTCGTAAGGTGCTAGCACTTCTGAAAGACTATGTCTCGGTCATCCGTTTCTCAAACACCATGCAGTGCGAGAAAACCAACGGAGGAGATCGAGTCTTGTGGGGAAAAGTGCGCAAACCTCTGCAGAGTGTATAAACTAATCATGGTTAGCCGTGTCCCCGGTTATGGACATCTTGAGTATCTAGTACCTGGATTATCATGTGAATCTCATCATGTTACTCTAAAGTTAATTGTTGGGTTAATGATGATGCTTAATTGGGATTGAGAATGCTGTCAACCATTCTCAATGTTTAACAACTACCATGATAGTTAAATAAAATTTATTCCTTTGTAGTAGGGAAAAATTTGCTTTACGCAAAACTGTAACCATAGAGCTTTCCACCAGCCATATATGCATATAGAATAGCCATATTCTTGCAGTACTCTCTATGTGTTACTTTGCCAGCATATTCCATGTGCTGACCCGTTTCGGGCTGCAACGTTAATGTTGCAGACTTTTCAGATGACGATTAAGGTGCCTTAGGTCGTGGTTCTATACTCAGTGATGCCATTGGAGTTGATGGACTCACTTATCTTCCAAGCCTTCCGCTGTTATCATTATTAGATGGCCTTAAGCCATATTTATTGTAATAAGTTCTCTTTTGAGACACTTAATGTAATAAGTGTGTGATTGCTACTCTGTTATAAATCCTTCAAGTACTGTGTGGTGTCAGCATTACTGATCCAGGGATGACAATGGAGCACAGAGATTGGACCATTTGAGGTCTAGTCGCTACAAGATGGTATCAGAGCACACGCTGACTGTAGGACACGACCACTAAGCTAAAGCCCTAGATCACTACTTACTCTTCTCCTTCTGACCTCTCATCTTTTCTACTCTTTTAGGACTGCGGATGCAAGGAACAAGTTCATACAATCGGATGAAGATACACCCTTTGGACGTCACTTGAAGGAAGTCACTAGATACCTGAACATAGGAATACCAAGCTTCACCGGAATCTACAACGCCACATTACCTAAAGAAGAGCGCTGGATGATTCAAGTTCAAGTTCCAGGAAGGAGTTCATGCCAGTCACTGAACCCATAGAGTTTTCTTTTGATGCACCAACTTGGAGTCTAGGAAATAGCATGACAACTCACATCGCCATGGGACGCATTGGAGAAGTTTACCACAATGATCTCAATGATACTATCTACCAGATTTGTGGGCGCCGAGATGAGCACTGGGAAATGATCAGCACCAGGAAGGATAGATCAATTGCAGCTTTTATCCTAGAGTTAAACCAGCACATTCGACGTCAGGAGAACCAGATGTGCGCAGCCATGATAGATCTAAAGAAGGCGAGGACAAGAATCAAGGAACTGGAGGAAGAACTCAAGGCTACACGTGAAGATTATGAAGAGGAAATCGAAGTATTAGTGGAAAAGAATGACGATCTGATCAAGAAGATTGGAATATTCATGGGAGACCCTACACCAGTAGAAGAAGACGAAGAACCCAAGGAGATTCGCCCGGAAGACTACATCATCATTGACGACACCGACTCGGATCCAGATGATACCGACTCGGGTCCAATACCAACCCGGTTTCTCTTTCGGCCTGCTAAAGGCCCACAACACAGTTGGGCCATTTACAATACGACCTGACTTTCAGCCTCTTAGCGGCCCATGCTCTTCATGGTCCAGTACAAGCCCGCTGTCTCTTTCGGCCTGCTAAAGGCCCACAGTATAGTTGGGCCATATGTAGCCCGAACTTAGTAACAGCCTGTTAACGGCCCGTGAAATCAATTGGGCCCACCTGTTGCCCGCTTCGATGTCAGCCTGTTAACGACCCGGGAGTTAAGAGGGCCGACCATTAACTTTCGGCCTGGTAACAGCCAATTAACTTAATGGGCCCACTAAAGTTCATACATGTCTTTAGGCCAAATTAGATAATTTGAGCCCATTACGACGAGCAATTATGCATAGGACCAAAACCGATCAAGCAAAGGTACGACATACAGGGAAAATGTTGCACATCCAGCATATATTCCATGAAATTACATCCACTGGGCAATCAAAGATTGATGCCAGTGCAAATAAATGAACAGAACCTAATGATCTACAATGTCACAATCTGCAACCTCAGCACGGATGACGCCCATAAGCATGTGGGCAAGTTCTTGCTGCTTTTCTATACTGTCTCTGAAAACATTGATCAGTTGTTGTGTCGCAGGACTCTGCACCTCTGATTCCTCCACCATTTCCATCATTCCTTTAGCCATTAATTGGTTCATGAACATACATTTTTTCGTTGCATTCGAGGCATAGGATACTGAACAGATTTAGATGGCGATTTTGGCAGGCTTGTATTATTGATAGTGGAGAGTGTCTCGATCACTACATCATAACATAAATTAGGAGGGGAACCAAATAGATTAATCATGAGTTATTGGCATACTACCTGGCCTAGATTTATTGGAAAGAAACAATGGGGTTGCCTTGTTGTTTTCAGAGTTTGTCTTCTTATCTTCAGCAGCCTGCACCAAATTAAGACACTAGCATTGCTATCATTGGCCAAGTCAGATAATAGGAAAGCAACATTAGCACAATGAACGTTTGGGAAACTAGCCAACACCAAATTAACACAATAAGGCACAGCTATCATCAGCCAGGTAAGGTGATATGAAAGCAACATTGACACAATGAATGAATGGGCAACCAGAGCAGCACTACAATTCAGTAATGTGCATGATATGAGATAATACACTCATGCAGCTCAGTATGCAAAACTACCAGGAAGTTTTCTTTACAAAAATCAACATTGGTGCCTTTAACATTTTGCTACAACTAATTTTAGATCAGACAAATGTTGGATTCATGCCGATTAACAAAATACACGCTGATGTAAAAATATAGTGATATACAACAGGTACTTACATCAGCATTGGAGCACAGAGAATTCCCGCAAGATGTTTTCCTCGAATACAATCCCAATGAAGGAAATCTTCTATCATTTAACCTTATTTTCTAAAATAGAGATGGGTAAGAAACATGTAGAAAATATGATCAGAATGCTATAAAATTTCATGATGTGAGGATACGCACACGCTTCTTAGAGTGGAGTTAACATTCTTTTGCTGGACTAGATCGGACCAGTTCTTTAGCCACTGGAATCTGCTTATTATTAGTGGGAGTTGGGTTTCTCTGTGCTGGAGCAGTATCTATGAAAAATGGAGTTGGTCTATTATCTCCTGGCGTTTGGATCTTTTGCAAAGACTTGGTTTGTAACCCTTTAGATTCTAACATAACCGTCTTCCCCTTGCATGCCTTATATAGAAGAATGGTGCTTCAATTATAAAACATGCTACAACAGATATGGAATAGGTACTAAAGAATAGAAAGGCATGACATATTGACATGTATTCCCTCCATCCGGAAATAAATGGATGGGTCTAGGCGTATTTCAGTTCTGGATACATCCAGTTTTATCCATTTCTACGACCTGTAATCCAGACGGAGGGAGTATGATGTAAGAGCTAGGGATACGAAAGGACAACACAGTAAAAAACACTGAAAACCCACTGCAGAACCAAAGTAATCAAACCCACTGATATGAGATAGTACACTCATGCAGCTCAGGATGCAAAACTACCAGACATTTTTCCTGACAAAAATCAATATTGTGGCCTTTAATCATACATTTTGCTACAACTAAATTTAGATCAGATAAAGGTTGGATTCACGCCGATTAACAAAATACACGCTGATGTAAAGATATAGTGATATACAACAGGTACTTACATCTGCATTGGAGTACAGAGAATTCCTGCAAGAATCTTTCCTCACAGACGATACCAGTGCAGAAATTCTTCTATCTGTTAAGCTTATTTTCTAAAAGAGAGATGGGTAAGAAACATGTAGAAAATATGATCAGCATGCTATAAAATTTCATGATGCAAGGATACGCACACGCTTCTTAGAATGGAGTTGACATATTTTTGCTAGACTGGAGCAGACTAGTTCTTTGGCCACTGGAATCTGCTTATTATCAGTAGGAGTTGGGTTTCTCTGTGCTGGAGCAGTATCTATAAAAACTGGAGTTGGTTTATTATGTCCTGGCGTTTGGATCTTTTGCAAAGACTTGGTTTGTAACCCTTCAGATTCTAACATAGTCGTCTTCCCCTTGCATGCCTTGTATAGAAGAATGGTGCTTCTATTATAAAACATGCTACAGCAGAGAGATGTAATAGGTACTAAAGAATAGAAAGGCATGACATATTGACATGTATTCCCTCCATCCAGAAAAAATTTATGGGTCTAGGAATATTCCAGTTCTAGATACATCATTTTTTATCCATTTCGGCAATATGTAATCCGGACGGAGGGGGTATGGTGTAAGAGCTAGGGATACGACTAGACAACACAGTAAAAAAACACTAGTTGAATCTAAAATTGTATGCTAGCGGAATACATACAAAAAAACTAAGGCATCATACACGTGTATGATTGGGAAACTAAGATGGCATTGCAACAGAGCACTAGAACAACACTTCAATGTAAAAAAACATGGTATGGTAGACAGATGAAGTACGTACTGATGAATAACAATGCATAAGATATTCAGAAGCATGATGTCCAAATTAGGTAGATGTCATTGCGATAGAGTAGAATGACAGTACTTGAATTTGAAAACATGTTATCATGAATGGAATAGGTACTGAAAAACAGGAAGGCATGACATATTTACATGCATAATCAGCATGCTAAGCACATGGCATTGCAATAGAGTAGATACACTCCACGACATTATATGCATGTTGTACCCATATCACGGGCCAAGTTAGAGCAAGGACCTTGTGGGGTGAAGAGGATTCAACATATTTCTGCAAGTCTTCTGAAGAACTGCCTTTACATGTTCCATCATATTTGGTATCATTGACATCAAGTTTATTGGCCTTTACATTGCTCCATAAGGTTCTTGTGGATATATCAGTGCATGCAATTATATCTGACATGCATGGAAGACAACTAGTAGTTAGATTTATGTAATGAGTGCCTGTAGGAGACGACATAAATAGTAGGACTGGGACTAACTAGCAGCAACAGGTCTCAAAAACTAAAGGGAGAACACAGATGAAAGCTACAAAATATGTATCATTTGTACTCAAGATTAACTAGATGGCACACAAAAGTATTAAAGAACAACATAGGTAGTACTAGAAGTGGTATAATACTATAATCACTAGCCTGTGGGATAGCATTGGCTGATGGATGATAACTATGGAACATCGTTACCTAAAGAACAAGTATCTTAGCTGAACTATGGAACAATGTTAACTCCTGAACAAGACCCGTAAGAGATCAGCATGAATATACAGTGAAATGTGATAATCTATTTTCCATGCTTAGATGAATAACAAAGCCATTAATGTTGCACACAAGTAAAATGAGGGTACAACCTATCTGGCCGCCATCCATAGGAGTGAGCATCATGTGCTGACTTGTTGATGGCCCTGCAGTTGTTGTGGCTGTCCATGTCGGGCACGCGCATTCGATGCAGGGAACTGTTGAGTGGGGACTATAGCTCCCTTCTGGTGTATGCTTCCCTTGTTGGAGCAGCTGCGGTGAGTCGGAAGACGGTGTGGCTGAAGATGCAGATAACACATAATGTTAAGAATGACACATCTCTTTGATCTGAAGAAATACACTAAGAGATCAACAACAACGTACGGGAGTGGTCACATGTCTATTGACTGAGACTAAATTGGGGTCACACGATTTTATTTTATTTTGGTACTGTCCGATCTACGCCGGATGGGTTTATGGCCGTCTTGTGCCTCCCTGCTGACATTGTTAGGAATCTTCCCCGAAGAGCCAGCGACCAATGGCACAACAACTTGCCTCGCCATTCGTGGCCCCGGCCAAAACCCCCCTCCCGGGCCCACCGCACTGTCGTGGTTGCGCCGCCCCCGGGCCAATCCACAAAGACTCCCCACCATCTAGATCCGGCGGCGGCAGTACCTTGAACCCACGCAACTCTAACATAGCCATCTAAGCGCTGCTACCGCGGCGAACTTGCGGCCCCGCACCCTTACGTTAGACACCAGCCAACCGGCAGCCTAGGAGCTCCGCCACCTCGAGGGGTGCTGCTTCCCATTGGGAATTGATTGGCCCAGAATAAAAATTCAAACAACTGATGCCTAAATAAAGTGATTTGAGATGAGGGTGCGACCTATCTGGCGGCATGGTGAAGTAGGCAGTTCCAACTACCGAGTCAGTGAGGCTGGCGCGGTTGCGGTGGCCACCGGCGGCAGGAAAACAGCGATGTCGCGACGGTCGACGGCTACAGGGAAGAAGCGCCGGGACTCTGGATGGATCCGAAGTTGGAGCCGCTCTGGCGCCATGAACAACAGCGGGGGTGAATCAGCTCCGGTACGGTTCACGCGGCCGTCATCGAGGCAGTTCCAGCAGCATGGAGTAAGAGGCACACGTCCCAGTGCATGACGGCAAATGGACAACGTCTCCGGCATTAGGGAGGAGGGCGGCTATGGAATTGGTGCGGTGGTGGCGCCATGGAGGAGGGGCTGAGGTTTCGCGGCTCGGGAGAAGGGAGCTTCCGAGGAGAAGGTGATTTGGCGCCCACGAGGTAAGAATGGGGGGGATTGGGAGGGGAGTGGGACCATGTTTTACGGACGCATTTGTCTGAAATGTGAGGGGGAGTTACAGTTCTACCCCTGCCTTTAGGCTTCTCGGCTTGGGTCTGTGTACGAAGGGTCGGGGATAGTAGAGTAACTTTTCTTCTCCCCAAATAGTGGGCAGGAGCGATTTCGGGCGAGGAGGGCGTGTTTTGAAATATAGTGGGCACGAGCGATTTCGGGCGAGGAGAGCATGTTTTGAAAAAGCGGGTGCGAGCTATTTCGGGCAAGGAGAGCGTGTTTTGCTGACCATGGTTTATGAATTATTTGGCACATGTCATTTCGGCCGAGGAGAAGGCACGCTTGGATGAAGTTACGAACCTACCCTCGATGCACAACGGGCCAATTAATGCGTCTCCCACATAGGACGGTAATTTCGTGTCTCCCATTTATTTGCTCGGGAGAATTCCATCGAGCAGAGGATGTTTAAAGGTTCATTCAAAATTTGGGAGAACGAGCATCCACGTCTACCTTACCAAGTCGATTCGAATCAAATTTAGAAATATTAGCTTGCCACTTCTTTTTTAGATGGAGAGATGATGCTCGGGAGTAATGTGTTTTTACATGCTCGTTGCTAGCGATTTACTATATGACAAATAGTTGACCCACTCAAAAACGGGAATCAAAACCAAAATGAAATATCTTGATTCAATGAAATAGCTCGTTCACCAGGTCAAAATAGTGAACTAAATCCAAAATTGAACACCTCAATCGAATAGCATGTTGTACAGTATTATAGTACTCCATGAACATGTTGAAAGTCAAATTAATGAACTTGTTTGATATACGCATATATCCGTTCATGTGTGGATTGCGGACAACATTTTCTCCAATTTAAATATTTGAATGCAAGTTTATATCGAAACATGGTTTATATCAGTCTTTGATGCATAAAACGCGACCTCCCCCTCTCCCGGACTCCTGCTCTCTCTCTCTCTCTCGCCGACAATCTTCAATTCTGCCGCACGCATCCAACACACAAACCTTGTTGGTCCTCTCTCTTTCTCTCCATCTCTCTCTCTCTCTCTCTCTTTGTGTGTGTGCGTGGGAGGGTCTTTCTAGTTCGCATGCATATATAATCCATCTATAGGTCTCTCTCGCACACTATGTATGATTCTCTAGTCCAAGCTAGATATCTTGGGTGCACTCATCGTACGCACACAAATTCCTTGGCTCGTTTCCCGCAACTCTCTCACGCACCACTTTGTCGTCTCGGAGCTCTTCCCCCTCTCTCTTAAACTCTCCATCTACCTGGGTCACACATACACATGCATATCTCACTCGCACTCGATAGACACATCTAAAACTCTATTTCTCTCCATCTCGTTTTCTCTCCATCTCACACGCACACACACACAATCTCATGCCTAGCTAGCCAAGTATGATGGTCTCTCACTCAATTGTAGGCACACGCAGTCCCCCCTATATGTATATGACTAGCTAATCTTAGTCTCCATCACAAACATGTGCATGGTCTATCTCGATTTCTCTCGGGGCATCTTTCTATCATGCACGCACCTCCCTCGATCTCCCACCCATATAGTCCCCTCACGATCTCCCACCCATATAGTTCCCTCACGATCTCGAGGGGGTCTCTCTATCACAAACACACCCTCTCGCCCTCCCCATGTGTCCATGTTCTCCATGTGTCCCTCTCGACCTTTGTTCCTTGTTGGCCAGACCTCTATTGTACATGTGCTATAGGGGTGTCTCTCTCCGTTGCAAACAATCACACACTAGCTATCTTCGTGTATCTCCTCGCCTCGCTTTTCTATCTCGGAGATGCATGCGTGATATGTTCGCCTAAGAAACAAAAACACATACTCTCTCTCTAATTTATCGTTTGTTATCACTTTCTCTTTCACACACATACTCTTTTTGCACACTTACTCATTCTCCTTCACACGCACTTGATCCCTCTCGGCTTAGGCACTCTCCTCGGTCCATAGCATATTGATTTATTGAAAAGTCAAACATCACAAAGTTTGACCATGTACGTGGAGAAAAACAATTACATCTGGAACGACAAACATATACCATTAGATTCACCATTAGATGTACTTTTGTATGATGTATCTTTGGTATTGAAGATATAAATAACATTTCTGTAAACCTGATCAAAGTTTCCAAAGTTTGACTTCTAAAAAATTACATGCACTGCATTATCGAACAGATGGAATATCTATTTTCCCCTCTCAGCTATTTGACGCACCACTCAGCCTTATCGCGGCTCCTCAATCTCTCTCAAACTTTATATCTCCCTGGTTCACACATACACATGTCTCGCTCACGCTATACATATAGACCCATCCAACACTCTCCGCCCTTGTTCTCTCTCTCTATGTGACACACACCCCCCCTAATAAGTACCATAATCCCTCACTCCATCATAGGTGCAAGCACTCCCCCCTAAGTATGATTATCTCTCACTAGCCATCAGGAACACACATATTGTCTCCTTCCATCCATACGTCTATCTCGATATCTCTCGTGGTATCTTCTATCGCGCACACACCTTGTCACTTGATCTCCCACCCATGTAGTCCCATCACGATCTCCAGGGGATCTCTCTATGACAAACATACACTCTCTCCTCCCCATGTCTATTTTCTCCGTACGTCTCTCTAGACCTCTCTCCCTTGTTTGTCAGACCCCTCTTGGCCAGGTGCTAGGGGTCCTGCTCTCTCGGTTGCAAACAACCACACACTATCTCCTCACCTTGCTCCCGTTGTCGAAGATGCATGTGTGATATGTTTGCATAAGACACACACATTTTTTCTCGACTTTTATCGAGTGTTGTCCATGTCTCTTTCACACACGCACACACACTTTTTTCACTCACTCTTTCTATTTCACTCTCTCTCTCTCTCTAGTTAGGGACTCTCTCACGTCCATAAGCATATGGATGTTTTGAAAAGTCAAACCTCAGAAAAGTTTGACCAGGTATATGTGGAGAAAAACATTTACATCTGGAAAGATCATTAGATTCATCACAACATGTACTTACTTCATACTATCATTTATCTTTGGTATTGTAGATATAAGTAATTTCTTTATAAACTTGGTCAAAGTTTCAAAAGTTTGACTTTAAAAAATGTTGGAACTACATTATCGAACGGAGGGAGTAGCTCTTTCTCTCTCTCTCTGCTATCTCTCACGGGCCTCCCCTCTCACATGAACACTCTATACCGACGGATTATACGCTCACTGTGTCAGCGTATAGCTCCGTATATTGTTTAGTTGACCGGTCAACCAGTCCACATGCTGCTTTGTCAGCTCGTGTCCTATATCTTCGTGTGCTAGCTGATGTGGCAGTGGGTGAAAATAAGTAAACTAGAGGCCCATCTGACATGCGGTGAAGTAAACAAAGTTGAAACCACTCGGGGTAGCACCCCGCACGCTAGTAAATTGAGGGCACATTGAGGACACACTTCTTCCGCGTGGAGGACGTACTCGCGCACAATTCACCACTGCGCGGCAGCATGCACAGAAGGACGCACTCGCGCACACCCAGCACACAACACACACCAGCACAAGTGTACACCGGCGTCGCCGCCGGTTGAGATGGACGGCGAGGCAGCCAACAAGCGGAGGCGGCTCGAGCCAAAACCGCATCCGGCAAGCCTGGACTTCATCAGCAGCCTCCCCGACGACATGTGCTCGTCATCATCGGCCTCCTCCCCACCAAATCTGCCGTGCAGACCGCCCTGTTCTCCCAGCGGTGGCGCCCCCTTTGGTGCCGCGTCCCCCTCAACCTCACCGTCAATAGCTACCTCTGCGACGGGGATGGCAAACGCATGGCCGCGGTCTCCAAGATCCTTTCATCGCACCCTGGGCTAGCCAGACGCCTTGACATCCGCATGTTCAGTACCAACTGCAAGGTCCAACCCAAGTTTGACGAGTGGTTCTTATTCCCCGCCCTAGATCAGCTCGAGGAGCTCAACTTTGAAGCTGGACGATGTCGCTCTCTGCCGCCGTCCGCGCTCCGCCTCGCGCCAACACTGCGCCGCGCCAGCTTCAGCTCCTGCTATCTTCCCCAGATTAATGTCGCGCCCGCCCTTCTTCTCCCTCAACTCAAGCAGCTCGACCTCTTCGACATTGTCATCTCAAAGAAGGCTATGGAGCACCTGCTCTGCAGCTGTACTGCGCTCGAGTACCTTTGTCTTGAGCAGATCCACAGGTTCATTAGCCTCCACAATGCCTCGACGAATCTCCAATGGATTTATGTGTCTTGCTGGCCCCGCAACAAGACATCAATTGGGAAGAGATCACTCGAGCTGTTTCACATTATGGTCATTGAGAATGCGCCTTTCCTTGAGAGATTGCTTGTATCGGATCTAGAAGGTCCAGCAAAAATCAGGGTCATTGACGCGCCGAAATTGACAGCGTTGGTGCACTCGTCTGCCAAATTCTCCGAACTCGTTATTGGATCCGTAATCATTCAGGTACATCACTCATCTTCTTCTCCGTCTTCTTGAAATTCACATTTTTAAATTTCTTCTTGATGTATTTACGACCGTCTTCCAGAAAAAGATTCCCACAAGCTTGACCCAGTCTATGCGCACAGTGAAGATCTTGGCAATAAAATCTATCGGCCCCAATCTGGATCAAGTTGTTGGATTCCGTACATGCTTTCCGTGCACGGAGAAGCTATTCATCGAGGTGAAACTTCTTTCCTATTAGTAAACGGTAATCACAACGTAGCTCAAATTTTTCGTAATTTTCCCAAATTACGATGACAAGTGTAGTGTTCAAAAATGCATCTATGCACTGCACCGAAAGAAATGTTTTTAGTATTTTTTCTCACATGATCACCTGCATCATTTTTTTCTTGTACTACTATAGTAGCCTAGGCTAGTCATAGTGGAAAGTAACTTAGACTACTCTAGTAACTCTATGGTTACCCTAAGAGCAAGTACTACTTCCATCCTGGTTTACTCTTCCTATTTTGTACTATCAAAATTTGACCATAGATTTAACTGACAAAATGTTAATGCATGTCACTAAGAACTATATCGTTGGATTCGTATTTGAACATAATTTCAAATGGTGTAATTTTTAGTGACATGCATTGTCATTTTCTTACATAAATATATGGTCACAATTTTATACTAAATAAGAGGCAGTACAAAAGTGGGCTATAACGGCCCTCCACTATGTAGGCCAAAACACGTGCCAAATTCACTTGTGATGCATTTGGCATCGATGCCCCTCCATTGCTCACATGGTGCCCCAATCTGGATCACCTACTTTGCTTCGGTGCCAAATTAACTCACGCAATGAAAAAACACTTGCGTGGGAGAGAGAGAGAGGACTGAGGCAATAAAAAACACATGGTTGGGAGAGTGAGAGGCTGGTGTAGTTGGTTTGATTGATTTTTTATACATGTGGGTCTGTGTGCACAGCGGTGCCAACTCTCTCACATCGCGAGAGTGGTGCCAAAATCTTTTGATTTGACATCGATGTGTATTATGGCATCGGCCACATAGTGGAAGGCAACAAATGCCCAACCTCTTCACATACTCCTAGGTAAATGAGAGGAAAGAGAAAGAGAGAGAGTGAAAAAATATCACTAGCCAGCCAACCCTATCGTATGAGCGAATGATATTGGTACCTCTCAATGACACATCAATCTTATACAGCCAGCTGCTCTAATATGTTCTCTTCTTTTGCAGATAAAAAAGACCCGAAAGTGAAAAATGTGCTGCACTATAACAATCTCATCGAATGCCTTGATCTCTATCTGATAGAAATTGATTTGATCGACTACCGAGGCAGCACATCCGAGATTAAATTGGCCAGGTTCTTTGTTCTGGAGGCAAGTGTGCTCAAGGTAATGAGGGTTGGCGTTCTCTAGCGCAGCAATGAATGGCGTGCTGATCACCGCAAGCATCTAAGCCTAAATGACAAAGTCTCCGCAGAAGCTGGATTTGTTTTTGAAACATCAAGTGGCCAGAGACTCGAAAACTTATTTGCCCATTAGTGACTTGTCAGGGTGGTGGATTTTAGTTTGTACGATAATGCTGCATCCACCTAAAGTAACAAAAGTTCCTACATAAACTTCCTAGTAATTCCCTCTTCGTAGGTGCAACATTACTCCTAACATTTGTAATATCAGTTTGAAACTTGTAATATTTCCATGTCCTATTCCTGCATTTTCAAAATCTTGCGAATCAAACAGGTCCTGAGTTGGTGATGATGTTGTGCCTGCCATCTTTCACCAATAGCCGTCGGAGATCTGGCGCATACAAACCAAACTCCTCCAGTTTTGCAAAAATATGCCCGCACTTGTTCCCTATTTACAAACAACTCCTTGTATCTCACAATCAGCCTTATCTTCTCCCCACCACATCTAGAAGGCCATGGAAAAATCTGGCATGATGGCCGCTGCCGGCGCCGTCCACCCCCCAATCTTGGTGTTTCGTGCAATGCACGGGCATCTACGCACGGGAAATTATGTCGAACACGGCTAGTTGTAAGCAGGCTAGGTCTACAGCCATGATGATAGTGACTGCAGACGGTGAGGCTGACTATGGTATGCCGAACACGGCGCCTATACTCAGGTGTCATCTCTGGCGTAGGGTCTTGTCACTTCACTGTGAGGAGCAGCATGTAATAATTTGACCAACGGGTAGTACAGTGCTACTACATTGGTAGTACTACTACTACTAGTACTAGCACCACCGTCTGGATTTAGTGGTACTACCACATCCATCTAGATTTAGTATTTGACTAGCAATATCTGGTAATGCATGTCACAAAAAATGTACTACTCCCTCTGTAAATAAATACATGGTGTATTGTTTTATTCCTATCAACGAGGTAACTTAATGTCTTTTTGCTACTTAATAGGATTACATGTAATGAACTAACCACTGCATGTGATGTTTGGTAGTCTCAAGTCATTGAAAGCATGCACGGGCACGGAGGGGGGCGCAGCTTCATTGACTTACTGCACTTCCTTTGGGTCTATGACACGTGGGCCCAACGGGTGGCTGGCCAACCTGTCATACAGCCAAAGGCAGGTGCAGTAGAGGGGCAAGGAGTAGATAGCAAACACGCACATGAATTCAATGCAGTCTGCACTTCTCATATAAAGGCTCCCGCCAATCCAATCTACGAAATCCTACGCACCTACGCACCCAAGGGCAAGAGTGATCACTCCAATCGCAAGATCAGTTGACTAGAAGCTAGACCCATGGAGGCGATAAGCGCGACCATCAGCCGGCTGTGCTAGAAGGTCCATGACGCCGGCCTGCTGCCCGGCACCGAGGAACGTCTCCAGGTAGTGCTTGAGGCCGCCATGGCGAGGGGCCGCTTGGACGACAGCTTCGTCTCCTTGTTCGATGAGGTCCTCGTCGGCTTCCTCGACAAGTTCACCGTCGTTAAGAAGCTCGCGGACGACCTTGACGTATGCCTCCAGCCCACGCGCCCAGGCTCTGCGATGCCTGCCACCCTCAACGGCCTCTATGGTGACAACCTCTTCGACGCACTGGTGGCCCTGCGACTGCCCGCCGTCGTGCCGGAGAATGTCCACCTTGAGGTCGCGCTCGCCGCGCAAAGCCTGGCGCAGCAATACACCATCGACATAATCACCCACGTCTACGCGCAAATCGTCCACATGGACTACTACATGCAAGAGGAGGACGATATGACGCTGGCCTTCTTGGACCGCAGGGCAACCTTGGACGGTATTGTTCATAAGCATGTTGAGCTTGCCTCCAACGCTGCTGCTCCTCATGCGTCGGTTGGTGACCCGGTGCACTAGGGCGTGAGGATGTCGTTGATGGATCCGTATGTATCTTTATCTTTCCGTCAAATCCATGTAGTAGTATATGGTACTACTAGTAATTATCTTACCTTTCGCATCAACTTCATAATTTTCCTACGTACTCCATGCATGAACAACGCCAGAACCAAACTTCTCATTACTCTAGGGAAAATTGTTATTTATATCTATCGGTCGCCCCATGGAGCACAACCAAATTTTACAAGTTACAACTTCAAAAGAAAAATCATGCCGTGTTCATGTTGCACCCCCACACAGTTTGTCCGGCACGCTGCTCAAGGGGGAATGCGTGATGTGTTGCATTTTCACTTACAAGTGGGACCGCAGTTGAGCAAACCGACTATCGGCAAACCCCCACCCTGCCCACCACGCGATGGGTGAGACAACAGGAGGGAGAAGAGATGGATGTAGCTAGCACAGACTCCAAGAAAATTGGTGTCGGATGGGACTCGTGTGGGTGGTGTCGGTGTCAAAACCGGCGGATCTCGGGTAGTGGGTCCCGAACTATGCGTCTAGGCCGGATGGTAACAGGAGGCAGGGAACACGATGTTTTACCCTGGTTCAGGCCCTCTTGATGGAGGTAAAACCCTACGTCCTACTTGATTAATATTGATGATATGGGTAGTACAAGAGTAGATCTACCACGAGATCAAGGAGGCTAAACCCTAGAAGCTAGCCTATGGTATGATTGTTGTATATGGAGTTGATTGCCTACGTACTACAACCCTCCGGTTTATATAGACACCGGATAGGGTTAGGGTTACATAGAGTCGGTTACAATGGTAGGAGATCTTGAATATCCGCATCGCCAAGCTTGTGTTCCACGCCAAGGAAAGTCCCATCCGGACACGGGACGAAGTCTTCAATCTTGTATCTTCATAGTCCAGGAGTCCGGCTGAAGGTATAGTCCGGCTACCCGAACACCCCCTAATCTAGGACTCCCTCAGTAGCCCCTGAACCAGGCTTCAATGACGACGAGTCCGGCACGCAAATTGTCTTCGGCATTGCAAGGCGGGTTCCTCCTCCAAGTCCTTCATAGAAGATTGTAAACACCAAGAGTAGTGTCCGGCTCTGCAAAATAAGCTTCCACATATCGCCATAGAGAGAATAATATTAACACAAATCAAAACTGCTGACGTATTCCACAGTTTGTCATCACACTACGGCCAAGTCCTTTACTCGAATCGTTTTTACTTTTCCACCTCAGCATGTTTTGCGAGGCGGTTTCCTTGGCACGTCTTGTCAAAGCAGATATCGTGTACCCCCTTTGCGGGATTCTCATCAATACGGACGTGGGTAACCCAACCGCGCCATTTATCACGGCGCTTGGGAGACAAGCGAGTTTTACTAGGCTGGCGGGGACGCACAACCGCATCCGCCCATATAAGGGGATAAGGATTCACCTTTTTACCTACGCCTTCTTCCTCCTTTGCCTATCCATCTCCTGCGCACTCGAGCTCCAGCACCCAAGCCCGCACTTCCCACCTCAACCTTCTCCAGCAATGTCCGGAGCGGGAGGCAAGTGGATGGTCTCCTCCGTGACGGAGGGCCATGTCAAAAAGCTAAGGAAGGCCGGATACTTGTCCAAAGACATCGCGCACCGACTTCCCGAAGAGGGGCAGCTTCTCCCCACCCCAAGGCCCCATGAGAGGGTAGTATTCCTTCCCCACTTCCTCCGCGGACTGGGTTTTCCACTCCACCCATTTGTCCGGGGGCTCATGTTTTACTATGGCCTGGATTTCCACGATCTGGCCCCGAACTTCGTCCTCAACATCTCGGTGTTTATCGTCGTGTGCGAGGCTTTCCTCCGCATCCGCCCCCATTTCAGCCTCTAACTCAAGACCTTCAACGTCAAGCCCAAGGTGGCGCGTGGCAGCCGGCGGAGTGCGGAGGCGCCATGGCGGGCAAGATGGCCAATGTCCTATGGCTCGAGGGCTCCTTCGTGGAGACCCTGAAGGGGTGGCAATCATGGTGGTTTTACATCACCGAGCCGCGTGATCCGAAATGGATCGCAGCCCCCGAGTTCCGATCTGGACCCTCCACGCGGCTTATGTCCTGGAAAGAGACGGGCCTGTCATGGGGCGACAAAAAAGAGGTGACCGGACTGCAGACATGCGTCCAGTCCCTGGTGAGCAAGCCGATCAAGCTCGTCAATGTAGTCCAGGTTATGCTCGTCCGCCGAATCCTCCCGTGTCAACAATGGGACTTTAATCTGTGGGAATTCGACCCGGCGCAGCACCAAACCCTTAACAGGCTCTTCGACACGACGTATGAAGACCTCTGGAAGGTGCTAACCAAAGGCGTCGAGGCTCCCACATCCGCTTCCGAGGACCGCGGATACAGCTCGCAGCGTCACGCTAGCGAGGTAAGCTATTTTCACCTTTTACAGGATGTTAAGTTTTTTCATAGTTTGACTCTATGCGGGATCTAAACTCCCTTACCATTGACAGGCTTGGCGGGCGAAGTCCAGATCGATTAACTGTCCGGCTCCCTTGCCCGAAGACCCAGCCCCTGCTCTCCTAGTGAAGCTGCTGGTTCCGGCGCCTTATGTGGTGCCGGAGAAGAAGGCCAAGAAGAAGAAGGCCACGGGGACTCAAAAGAGTGCCCGTAATGTGGTGGTGTCGGACTCGTCATCTGACGAGTCCGAGACGCCCTCCTCCCGTGAAAACGAGGTGGAGGAAGAAGAAAACTCTCCCCCCCCCCCCGGCGGAGGGAGGAGAGAAGAGGAAGGCCGCCCCAACGGGGGAGGCCGAGGGGTCTAGGAAAAGGAAGACCCCTCCGCCGGACTACGCCCCCAACGCCGAAGAGGGCAAAGAGGAGTGGCCAAACAGGGCCAAGCGTCCGGCGAAATCGTAAGTTCGGATATCAGAATAACTCATGATGTTCCTTTGTTGCACAGCTTTCCCTAATGTCGAACGTAATTATGCAGCCCGCCCCGGGCCGAACTCAACGAGTCGTCGAGCGGCCCCCTGGATTCATCGGACGTGAACTCAGTTCCGCCCGCTGTCTCCCCCCACACTGCGGATGACGCCGAAGTGGTGTCGCAACGAGCTCTGGGGCAGGAGGAGGTGGTCCTGGAGGAGCCGCAAGGCGACCTCCCGGACCCCAGGAGTAAAGGGGACAAGACCCCCCAGGGCTCCAAGTCCGGCTTTGTGACGGACACCGTGCCGGAATCTTCAACAGTTCCGGACCGCGGTAGGCGAACTCCTTCCAAGAGGAGCAAGCCTTCTGAGCTGGCGGCCTCCGTCCAACCGGAGGTGCCGGACAATCTGCTCGAGGTGCTTGACGGCGCCTCCATCGACGAGGAGCACCGTACTATTATGAGTACGGTGATCTAGAAGGTTCAGTCCGCCAAGAGCGGACTGAGTGAAGCTTGCGCTAGCCTCCTAACAGGCTTTGAGGTAAGTAAAAATATGTAAAAATATAACCGCATAGACAGTAGCCCCTGATGCTCTGTTTGGCGTTCGGAAAGAAAAGCCGAATAGAGGATCTATTCAATTTCGCAGGAGTCTAACAAAAAGAGTCAATATGCGTATGCAGGCTTCGCTGCTATCCACCGCCGCACTGACTGCGGAGGTGGGTGTCCTGAAACAGGACCTCAAGCGGACCGAGCAAGAGCTCGGCCTTGCCAAGCGGCAGCTCGAGGAAAAAGAAGGTAGGAAATACCTTACAGAAAAAGTGCCTATAGAGAGGCTTGATTGCAAAAAATAACAGGATTGCACTGCTTATTATAGGGGCCACGACTGAGGTGGCGACCCTCAAGCAGGCGCTGTCCGAGGCCAAAAAGAAAACTGTCGCGGAGCGCACCGAGCGAGAGAAACTTGGGGCTCAGGTCGGCGAGGTGCAGCAAGAGCTTCAGGCTCTCAAGAAAAAACATGAGAGTTTGGAGCTTGAGTCAAAGACCCAAGCGTCCGAGCTCACGGCGGCCCTTGAGACTGCCAAGTCTGCCAAGGCCGAAGCCCAAAAGGCCCTCCAAGAGTTGGAGGAGATGAAGAAGATAGCAGCGGGTAAGGCATTCTTTATGCAAAGCAGAAATATAAAAGTAAACTACTTGTTACTTACCCGAATCCGGAGTTGTCCAGGGGCATTCGCAGATCTTCCCCGCAGCATATCCGACGCCGCCGCATTCTACCGAGCTGAAGAGGGCAGCTCGACAGAGAAGGTGTTCTGGTCTCAGTATGTTGAGGCCGGACACCCTATGCCCTTGAGCGACCAGCTGAAACAGCTGGTCGAGCTCCACAAGGCGGCCGAACAGGCCATGAAGGGCTTCGTAGTTTGGCTGTGGCCCAGAGAGGCCCTGCCTGGGAGCTACTTCGGGCTGGTGCGGCGGCTGGTGGAGGCCTGTCCAAGGCTCGAGGTCATCAAGCGCTCCATCTGCATCGAAGGTGCCCGTCGGGCCCTTGCCCGTGCAAAGGTGCACTGGGGTAAGCTAGATGGTGAGAAGCTTGTGAAGGACGGGCCGCCGCTGGGGAAGGAGCATCGCAAGACCGAGAACTATTACAAGGATGTTCTTGCGGGTGCCTGCCTTGTGGCGGATGAATGTACCAAGGATGTAATTTTTGAATAAACTCGCTCGTTTTTATCCTGTGCGCTGAAAACTTGTTCATAGGCGCTTAAGCAATGCTTGTTGAATTTAAAATATTATTTTCTGTGTGGCCGTTTATCAAAAAATTGAGAGATGGCCAGTCGTCGGCTTCTGCCCCCATGCAACTAGTGCTGGGGTGTTCGGGATAAACCTGAGCGCTCTTTTTCCCATAGTTGGGTCCTTCGAGGTAGGCGCTCAGCACAACGAACCAGGCAATCAGACTATAATGCTTGAACACTCTCACTTAGCCATAGAACTTTATAATTTTAAATTTCAGCGAAGCCCCTAGTTCGGAAGACCGAGTTTGGGGCGCTATCCACACCTTGGCTGGACAAATCCGGCTCCTCGCTCGAAGCGGCATAAGTCTTTAGGGGCTCGAAAAACCTCTCGAACAGTGACCAGTCTCTTGCCTCATCATGACAGTCAGTTTTAGCTTTCTCCACTGAGGTGCTTAACCCAGCTCAACCGGGGCACAATCACAGTGGTTCTCCTAGTGCTACCTTAGCCGATATAGCGGAACGTAAGGCACCAAAACATAGGAGCTGGGCAAACCCAACTATTGACCCAAATCATGATTCGGAGCCGATGCATATGGTGCTATAAGTTCGGGGTGCCGCACTTGTGAAAGTGTATGGACTTCTCACACCATATTAAAGGGTACTGAAGCCCCTGGCGTAATTGTCGTACCACAGTGTACGGGTGCAATCATGTCATTAATGAACATATATAAAAAAGAGTAATGCAGAAAATAGACAAAAGCTATGCATTGTTTATAGAGAGGCTATTTATCAAAGCCGAACGATACAAATAGTGCGCTAAGCAAAAGATATTGGACTATTCAGTATGTCCTGACCAGGAGCAGGCCGCGGAATTGTATTTAAAACAGGTATACCGCTCGTAACAGAGACCACCTGGGAGTTCCATAATGCGGCATGGCTTGTCTGCCTCCCTGGATCTTGCATCGTTTGTGCGGCAGTCGAATTGCCGAACAGGTCGTCCGAAGTATGGAGTCCTGAAAGTAAGAAAAAAATTAAAAAAAGGAATCCGGCAGCCCCTAGTACGTTTTAAGCCGTATTCTGGGCGTGCCGTTATTGTGCCCCTTCCCCTGTGCCCATGGTATTTCAAGGGCGTAGTTATGTACGCGAGATACTGGTTTTGCTATGTCGCGAAGGCTGGGGTTGGGGCCGCATTGCTACGCTTGCTCACAGTGTGCCAGGCGGTCTTGCTGTGGGTTACTCCGGGCGCGCTTGGCAGTGTTTGGCTTTTTAATGACCGGACTGGAGAATTGCCTGAGAAGGCTATTTGTACCTCCGCTACGAGAGCCGCCGTATGCTCCTCCGTACGGAGGGAGCATTCGGTGTTTCCGTTGACCGTAATTACTCCTCGAGGGCCTGGCATCTTGAGCTTGAGATATGCGTAGTGCGGCACTGCATTGAATTTTGCGAATGCGGTTCGTCCGAGCAGGGCGTGATAGCCACTTCGAAACGGGACTATATCGAAGATTAACTCTTCGCTTTGGAAATTGTCTGGGGATCCAAAGACCACGTCAAGTGTTACTGAGCCTGTACAGTTGGCTTCTACACCTGGTATAACGCCTTTAAAGGTCGTTCTTGTGGGCTTAATCCTTGAGGGATTTATGCCCATTTTCCGCACTGTATCCTGATAAAGCAGGTTTAGGCTACTGCCGCCGTCCATGAGGACTCTTATGAGATGAAATCCGTCGATGATTGGGTCGAGAACCAATGCGGCGAAGCCGCCATGACGGATGCTAGTGGGATGGTCCCTTCAATCAAAAGTGATCGGGCAGGAGGACCATGGGTTGAACTTTGGGGCAACTGGCTCTATCGCGTATACGTCCCGTAGCGCATGCTTCCGCTCCCGCTTGGGAATGTGGGTTGCGTATATCATGTTCACCGTCCGCACTTGTGGGGGAAAGCCCTTCTGTCCATTGTTGTTCGGCAGCTTGGGCTCCTCGTCGTCGCTGTGCAGCCCCTTGTCTCTGTTTTCGGCCCTTAACTTGCCTGCCTGCTTGAACACCCAACAATCCCTGTTAGTGTGATTGGCTGGCCTTTCGGGGGTGCCATGTATCTGGCACAAGCGATCGAGTATTCGGTCCAAACTAGACGGGCCCTGAGTATTCTTTTTGAATGGCTTTTTCCGCTGACCGGATTTATAGCCTTTGAATCCGGCATTGACTGCCGTGTCTTCATTGCTGTCGCTGTTAACGCGACATTTTTGCTTATTCCGACGTGTCCTGCCACTTTTGTCCTTGGTATCCGAATTACCAGGGTTCTTTGATAAGTTGTTACTGCGAGCTAGCTAGCTGTCTTCTCCCGCACAAAAGCGGGTCATGAGTGTCGTGAGGGCTGCCATGGATTTCGGCTTTTCCTGTCCCAGGTGCCGGGCAAGCCACTCGTCGCGGATGTTATGCTTGAAGGCTGCTAGGGCCTCTGTGTCCGGACAGTCGACTATCTGGTTTTTCTTTGTTAGGAACCGTGTCCAGAATTGTCTGGCCGATTCTTCTGGCTGCTGAATTATGTGGCTTAAGTCGTCGGCATCTGGCGATCGCACGTAACTGCCCTGGAAGTTGTCGAGGAATGCGGCTTCCACGTCCTCCCAAGAACCGATTGAGTCTGCTGGCAAGCTATTAAGCCAATGCCGGGCCGGTCCTTTAAGTTTGAGAGGGAGGTATTTGATGGCGTGTAGATCATCGCCGCGTGCCATGAGGATGTGAAGGAGATAATCCTCGATCCATACCGTCGGGTCTGTTGTTCCATCGTATGATTCGATGTTTACGGGTTTGAAACCCTCTGGGATTTTATGATCCATTACTTCATTCATGAAGCATAGCGGGTGTGCGGCGCCTCTGTACTGGGCTATATCACGACGCAGCTCGGAAGAGCTATGTCTGTTGTGTTCGGCCCGGCCGGATTTGTTGTATCCGGAGTGAAGATCATTGTCACATGCCGTAGGGCGCCTGCGCGATCCGTAGATCGATCTTGTTTGTCTTGCCTTATCCTACAGTATGTCTCGCAGGTCGGGCGCATTTTCCTGTGCCTTAGTTGAGCAGCGTCGGGGCATGGCTTGGGTGGAGGGCTGAGAGGCCTCTCTGTCGCGGCCGCGAGGTGGCTGGTCTGCCATGTCATGCGCTGGTGATGTAGGTGCTTCCTCTCTGATCGGGGTAGCGGCCTGCGCTTCGGGTAACTCTTGGAGGGGCGTTCGAGTTTATACTCTTCAGTCGCAAGGACTTCAGTCCATCTGTCAGCTAGCAAATCTTGGGCAGCTCTAAGCTATTGCTGCTTTTTCTTGAGGCTGCTTGCCGTGGCTAAAAGCCTGCGTTTAAAACGCTCTTGTTCGGCGGGGTCTGATGGTATGACGAATTCGTCGTCATCGAGGCTTGCCTCGTCTTCGGAGGGAGGCGTATAGTTATCATCCTTGACCTCTCGGTCTGCCGCTCTCTCATGAGGGCTGGCTTCTCCATCTTCCTGTGCTGAATCTTGCTGAGGTGGGTATTCTTCGGCGCTATCCGGGGTCGTATTATCTCCCGTGCCAGAATCACCGTTTTTGTTTTGGCGGGATTTAGAGCGGCGCCGCTGACGCCGGCGCTTTGGCTGTTTCTTGGGGCGTCATCCCCCACTGTTCCATCGCCATCTCCATCTTTTGGAGTGTCCACCATATATATGTCATATGATGAGGTGGCCTTCTAGCGCCCTACAGGTGCTGGTTCTTGTTCGTCTCCTACATCGTCGTCCATGCCGTCGATGTCTTCGGAGCTGAAGTCAAGCATGTCGGTTAGATCGTCGACAGTGGCTACAAAGTGGGTGGTGGGTGGGCTTTGAATTTCCTCATCGTCCGTATTCCACCCTCGCTGACCGTAGTCTGGCCAGGGCTCTCCTAATAAAGAGAGAGACTTAAGAGAATTCAGGATGTCGCCAAAAGGCGAATGCTGAAAGATGTCTGCGGCGGTGAACTCCATTATCGGCGCCCAATCGGATTCGATTGGCAGGGGCGCGGGGGGTTCAGAGTCCGGGGGGGAGTCCGGATCCTCGGAGTCACGGGTAGTGCAGAGTGCGGGGCTAGCGTTCGACTCGATCGCCTCTGAGATCGCAGCCCCTGAGGCAGCGTCCAACCACCGATCCTCGATTGGCGTAGTAGGCTCCGAATCAATGGTCGAAACCGATGCGTATGCAGCCTCCATGGCGCTGTTCGGCGGCAGAGCTATATCATGCCCATCGAGACAGTGCGGCGCGCTTGACTGTGGCTCGAATTCGTCGAAGATCAAGTCCCCGTGGATGTCAGCCGTGTAGTTTAGGCTTCCAAACCTGACCTGATGGCCAGGGGCATAGCTTTCGATCTGCTCCAGGTGGCCGAGCGAATTGGCCCGCGGAGCGAAGCCGCCGAAGACGAAGATCTGTCCGGGGAGCAAAGTCTCACCCTAGACTGGATCGTTGTTGATGATCAAAGGAGCCATCGGGCCTAAAGGCGACGACGCAGAGGAACTCTCAATGAAAGCACCAATGTCGGTGTCAAAACCGGCGGATCTCGGGTAGTGGGTCCCAAACTGTGCGTCTAGGCCGGATGGTAACAGGAGGCAGGGAACACGATGTTTTACCCTGGTTCGGGCCCTCTTGATGGAGGTAAAACCCTACGTCCTGCTTGATTAATATTGATGATATGGGTAGTACAAGAGTAGATCTACCACGAGATCAAGGAGGCTAAACCCTAGAAGCTAGCCTATGGTATGATTGTTGTATATGGAGTTTTTTGCCTACGGACTACAACCCTCCGGTTTATATAGACACCAGATAGGGTTAGGGTTACATAGAGTCGGTTACAATGGTAGGAGATCTTGAATATCCGCATCGCCAAGCTTGTCTTCCACGCCAAGGAAAGTCCCATCCGGACACGGGACGAAGTCTTCAATCTTGTATCTTCATAGTCCAGGAGTCCGGCTGAAGGTATAGTCCGGCTACCCGAACACCCCCTAATCCAGGACTCCCTCAGGTGGCGTGTGCCATACTGCTAGACATGAATGCTAGTTATGGCCCATGCCACCCCACTATATCAAGGTGCTGGTTACGTAGAACAAATTTCCTGGAGTCCGTGCTCAGTCCTCCTCTATCTCTCTTCTCAACCAGCTAGCAGACGCGCGGAGCCCATCTTCTGTTTGCTCATATGTGGTCCCACATGTCAGTGAAAACGCAAGAGGACCCACTAAACCTGCACATCTTTCACCTCGACATGCTGGTGATGAAAAACAAATCCAATAAAGATCTTTGGTGGCCGCTTTTGGAGTTACTCAAGAGTAGTAAGATTCTATTTACAGTTTAACCCAAGATGCACATCACGTGGCTTCACCTACCACTCTATTTTCTTGCATGACATGACCTGGATGCTGGATGTCCCACGTGTCAGCAAAAGGAGGAAGAACTCTACCAAATCTTCGATTGTGCTCTCGGATTATACTACTTGTGCTAACTTAAAATTTTATTGTGTAGAATGGATGCAAGTTTTGGTATTGGGAAGAAGAGTACAACGATATATTGATAGAGCGTAATTTAGTAGATGTTCTAGCACTTTTAGCTAGCATAGAGGCTTAGAGATGAGACTAGTGCACTTGCTGATAGAATAGAGGCTAGACACGTCTACTTCTTTACACTCGAAGAAGAAAGAAGCACGCAGGATCGAGCCTCCACAGATCAACAATGAATGCATCGAGAAGGCACTAATCCAACTTACAGGAGCTTTTATGGAAGTTGGGTATGTTCTAAAAAGTATTCTTGTGGTTCTTGTTTTTCTAGTCAAAATTTTGGTGATGTATTCCCATGTACCAAAAAATCAATGATGAAAAAAGATGTGTTTGCAAATAAAAATGTACGCGACCGGGATGCGTCCGCGCGTTCAGCGCACGGCAACCGCATCCGAGAAATGGCCCGGACACGACCCCACTTCCCTACCCAAACGGACAGAATCTGGGCAAAACGGAGGTCCATTTGGGGTCGTGCGTTGGAGTTGGCCTTACAAGTGGGACCGCAGTTGAGGAAACCGACTATCAACAAACCCCCACCTTTCCCGCCGCATGATGGCTGAGTTAGAGAAACGACGAGGTTGAAGAGATTGCCGTAGCATGGACTCCAACAAATATGGTGTCAGATGGAAGCCATGTTGGTGGTCGTGTGCCGTACTCCGGGACGTGAATGCTTGTTCTGGCCCATGCCACCCTACTACTCCTACTACTTATAGTAGTAGTATCAAGGATTCGAGGTGCTGGTTACGTACAACGAACACATTAACATATGTCCCACCTCACACTATGGCCAAATTTCCTGGATTCTGTGCTAGGTTAAGAAGTGTTCTTTGGTGAGGATGGGTGGCTGGTCTCAAGTTTAAAACTTGTTGTATTACGTACGTAGACATAGAGATAGTGTAGCATGTGAAGCTAGTACAAATAGTGTACTATTGTTTATTGGCCTCATCCGATAACCTGTTGCAATGCACGTACAATTATGTATTCGGAAAATATTTTTTTGCCTCGTCGCAACACCCACTCAGAGAAGCGACTTGAAAGCCATTCATAAATTTAGTAAGTTTATCACAGGCATATCATTTTATTACATACAACAGGTCATCAACCCGCAACGACAACGAGGATACATTATAAATACTACAGTTTTCATGACACAACAAATAACAAGCAATGAAATGAACTTCAACTCAACCAATCCTCGGCGTTGGAAACACTTGCTTTGAACCACAAGTGATTCTCCGGGAATGGCCAGCTATTGTCAATCTCGAGACCAACGCAGGACTGATCATCCATGCTGAAGCGACCTACTATATCACGACCAGGGTAGGGAACCACGTATAAATACAGTTGCTTCTCATAAATGGTAGTAACGTTGTGTCAACAGCAGTTGGATCGCCTTTCACCATCATTGGATAGTTTTGTCCAAGGAAGAGCGAGTTTGCTCCAAGACTATCAATACAGTACCAGGAAGAAGGTGTTGGCACTAGTACAGTACTATCCATCCCGAATACCATACAACGGGTGTTAGAATAGGTCTGGAGAGTGCGACCATAGGAGACAACACCTGCTTCCTTAGTAGTAACATCAGCAGTGGGCTGTATACGGACAAGAAGGAGTGATCCATCGGAAGTTGCCAGGCGCCACTGAGTATATCGGCCCTCCTCGTCCTCATCTCCCCCTTGGTTATAAAAAATTTCAAGTATAGGTGGTGGAATGTCCACAGGACCTTGGAAACACAAGAAGAAGGTTAATTAGTAGAGAAGGGAAACTTGCTAACTCGCATGCATGTGGATGAAACAATTATAATTACGGTGGAAGACAAACGTACCGGAACTACGAGGATCCCATGCAAAAATAGTGCCACGAGTGGTGGCAGCAAACACAAGACCCTCGTATTCAATTGCATCACAGTACACATCCGTGTATAGAAACTGATTTTTGAGCAATATCCATCTAGTTGAACCACGACGGACGACAACAAACTTTTCGAAGATAGCAACAACTTTATAGTTCTTGTAATTCCAAGAGTGGTTGGGAACTCGAGAAATTGCTATCTTCCATAGACGACAGTCACCATGATCATATTTGAACGTACATAGATCATCTGTGTGCTTAACCTTAGGGCACTCAGAGATTTTTGGAAGTGGAATCCGCTGACGAGTGTACACATTCACAAGTTCCCACTCGCAATTGTACCCAATATAAACAACCCAATCTCCATTTGAGCCTGCCCAAGCATTGCCCTCAAGCGATGGCATCTTAACATCATACATATCATTATCAAGTGGCATCAACTTGCACAAGGCGAGGCTTCCCTCGTCCCCGCGCCAGTCAGCAAGGTCACGGTGAAGAAGATAGGGGAGATGAAACCGCTCCTGGACCCTTGGGTTCCTTGTAATGATGTTATTAGTTGAGTCGAGAATGTTCTTGAACGAACCTGCCATGCTAGCCGAGTTGATGACGTCACACCGATCAATGAGTTCCCCCACCACGTCATCTTTCAGATCGGGGCAAGTATAAGGGGGTCATTTTCGGCTTGTTCCCTCCAAGGAGAAGACGATCAAACAATGGCATGTTGGAACGGCACCACATGTCAACGAAACATGGTGTCTAATTTCTCGTGCAAAATGCGATCTGGCCGCGTTGGCCTGAGGTGCCGCATTCGTTATTGACCTTTATTTTTTAACATACAATCTGAGTGGATAGCTCCTGTGGTCATCACACGTGAGTGGATATATAGGTGGGCTAGGTGGGCAGGCGGCAACAATCTAAGTGCTAAAAGAGTTGATCTCGAAAAAAGAGTTGATCCAATGCTTTGTTTTGTTTGGATTTTCCAACTATGACCATTGGATAGAGTGAATCTATGGCTTACGTTCAAAGTTATTCTCATAGTACTATAGAATTGTATAAGAATGATACGTCTCCAACGTATCTATAATTTTTGATTGCTCCATGCTATATTATCTACTGTTTTGTACATTATTAGACTTTATTATCCACTTTTATATTATTTTTGGGACTAACCTATTAGCCGGAGGCCCAGCCCAGAATTGCTGTTTTTTTGCCTGTTTTAGGGTTTCGAAGAAAAGGAATATCAAACGGAGTCCAAACGGAATGAAACCTTCGGGAACGTGATTTTCTCAACGAACAAGACCCAGGAGACTTGGACCCTACGTCAAGACATAAAAGAGGAAGCCATGAGGTAGGGGGGCGCGCCTACCTCCCCCAGGCGCGCCCTCCACCCTCGTGGGCCCCCTGTTGCTCAACCGACGTACTCCTTCCTCCTATATATACCTACGTACCCCCAAACGATCAGATACAGAGCCAAAACCCTAATTCCACCGCCGCAACTTTCTGTATCCATGAGATCCCATCTTGGGGCCTGTTCCAGAGCTCTGCCGGAGCTGGCATAGATCACGGAGGGCTTCTACATCAACACCATAGCCCCTCCGATGAAGTGTGAGTAGTTTACTTCAGACCTACGGGTCCATAGTTATTAGCTAGATGGCTTCTTCTCTCTTTTTGGATCTCAATACAAAGTTCTCCCCCTCTCTTGTGGAGATCTATTCGATTTAATCTTCTTTTTGCGGTGTGTTTGTTGAGACCGATGAATTGTGGGTTTATGATCAAGTCTATCTATGAACAATATTTGAATCTTCTCTAAATTCTTTTATGTATGATTGGTTATGTTTGCAAGTCTCTTCGAATTATCAGTTTGGTTTGGCCTACTAGATTGATCTTTCTTGCAATGGGAGAAGTGCTTAGCTTTGGGTTCAATCTTGCGGTGTCCTTTCCCAGTGACAGTAGGGGCAGCAAGGCACGTATTGTATTGTTGCCATCGTGGATAACAAGATGGGGTTTTCATCATATTGCATGAGTTTATCCCTCTACATCATGTCATCTTGCTTAAGGCATTACTCTGTTTTCATTAACTTAATACTCTAGATGCATGCTGGATAGCGGTCGATGAGTGGAGTAATAGTAGTAGATGCAGGTAGGAGTCGGTCTACTTGTCTCGGACATGATGCCTATATACATGATCATACCTAGATATTCTCATAACCATGCTCAATTCTATCAATTGCTCAACAGTAATTTGTTCACCCACCGTAAAATACTTATGCTCTCAAGAGAAGCCACTAGTGAAACCTATGGCCCCCGGGTCTATCTTCATCATATTAATATACCAATACTTAGTTATTTCCTTTTGCTTTTACTTTGCTTTTATTTTACTTTGCATCTTTATCATAAAAATACCAAAAATATTATCTTATCATATCTATCAGATCTCACTCTCGTAGGTGGTCGAGTAGGGATTGACAACCCCTATTTGCGTTGGTTGCGAGGATTTATTTGTTTTGTGCAGGTATGATGGACTCATGCGTAGCCTCCTACTGGATTGATACCTTGGTTCTCAAAAATTGAGGGAAATACTTACACTACTTTGATGCATCATCCCTTCCTCTTCGGGGAAAACCAACGCAGTGCTCAAGAGGTAGCAAGAAGGATTTCTGGCGCCGTTGCCGGGGAGGTCTACGCAAAAGTCAATATACCAAGTACCCATCACATACCCTTATCTCCCTCATTACATTATTTGCCATTTGCCTCTCTTTTTCCTCTCCCCCACTTCACCCTTATCGTTTTATTCGCCTCTCTCTCTCTCTCTCTCTATCCTCCCTCTCTTTCTCTATTTGCCTCTTTTTGCCCTCTTGCTTTTTGTTTGCTTGTGTGTTAGTTTGCTTTCTTGTCACTATGGCTCTACCTAAATTTGGTGACCTTCACCTTAAAAGGTTAGAAGAGATCGAAAGCAATGTCAGGAGTTTCATGGTTTTGCAATTTGAACACAATAGTTTCTTTAGAAATGAGCTTAAGGAACAGAAAAGTTTTATGAGTTTTATGAATAAAGAGCTTGATGATATGTCTAAAGAATTCGATGGTTTAAGATCCCAAATTGCTCATCTTGAGAAATTAACTGCTGAAATTTCGGATAGGCAGGCTACCTTAGTTAAGAAGATGGCTGCTAAACCGGATTGCTATGAAAATAAAGATGAAGATTTAAAAGTTATTGATATGTCCCCTATTAAATCTTTGTTTTGCAATATGAATCTTCGATATGATGGGATTGAATATGATCCACATTTACCTAGAAGGCATTCCAAGAATTCGGAATTTTTTGATCTTGATGCTAAAATTGATAAAAGTGGGATTGAAGAAATTAAAACCCTAGATGTTGCTAAACCCACTGTCGGTGTCAAAACCGGCGGATCTCGGGTAGGGGGTCTCGAACTGTGCGTCTAGGCCGGATGGTAACAAGAGGCAGGGGACATGATGTTTTACCCAGGTTCGGGCCCTCTTGATGGAGGTAAAACCCTACGTCCTGCTTGATTAATATTGATGATATGGGTAGTACAAGAGTAGATCTACCACGAGATCGGAGAGGCTAAACCCTAGAAGCTAGCCTATGGTATGATTGTATGTTATGGTTGTTGTCCTACAAACTAAAACCCTTCGGTTTATATAGACACCGGAGAGGGTTAGGGTTACACAAAGTCGGTTACAAAGGAGGAGATATCCGTATCCGTATTGCCTAGCTTGCCTTCCACGCCAAGTAGAGTCCCATCCGGACACGAGAAGAAGTCTTAAATCTTGTATCTTCATAGTCCAACAGTCCGGCCAAAGGATATAGTCTGGCTGTCCGGAGACCCCCTAATCCAGGACTCCCTCAGTAGCCCCCGAACCAGGCTTCAATGACGATGAGTCCGGCGTGCAGTATTGTCTCCGGCGTTGCAAGGCGGGTTCCTCTCCAAATTCCGTGTACGTGTCGAAATAGTGTCCAGCCTCTTGTGAATGTTGCACTCATTGGCTTCCACGCCCAATAATGGCCACTTTCCATGTGTCGAGCGAATGTGAAGAGCCAGGGTATTTTTACATTTACCCCCTAGCTGTGTGAATGAGCTGCCTATTAAAAAGACGAGGATTCAGATCCAAATCACACTATCCTCCCTTAGCGAGCCTTCATCTGAGCGCATTCGACAGAGATCCATTCCATCATGGCCGGTCGACGCAGCTCCTCTTCTCGCTCCCCTAGCCCCAAGCCTGGAGATTGGGAGAGATGTTCCGTCCCGCACAGCAAATTAGTGGTGCTTCAGACCAAGGGATTTCTTCCCCTAGCGTACATGGTCCCGGTTCGAGCCGGGCTCGCCGCCTATAATGGCGGAGAGCAAGCGGAGAGCCTTCCCAATCCCTCCAAGGGAGAGCGGGTATGCCTTGTCCCTTATTTGGTAAGAGGGCTCGGATTTCCAATTCATCCGTTTCTCCGGGGGCTCCTGGAGTTCTACGGCCTCTAGTTGCACAACCTTACGCCTGCCTCCATGCTGCATATCGCGGGATTCGTAGCCCTTTGCGAGTTGTTTTTGGGCTGTGAGGCTCATTTCGCTCTGTGGAAGAAGCTGTTCTGCCTTGTGCCCCATTCTCAGAAGGGGTCAATATATCAAGTGGGCGGAGCCGAAGTGTGGCGTATTGCCGGGACCGGATACCTGTCCGGAACCCCAAAGAATATGTCCGAAGACTGGCCTTCAGAATGGTTTTATATAGAAGACGTCCCCCTCCCGGATCCTATTAGAATCGACCTTCCTGAGTTCGACAACGCCCCTTTGAAGAAGCGCCGGAGCTGGCATCCGTGGAGCTCCCTGGAGGAAGATGACACGGACGTTCTTTACCTGATGAGCCGGATAAGTTTTTTAGCTCGATCCGGATTGACCATGATCGAGGTCATGGCCATATGTATTATGCGGGGGTGTAGCCGCTTCAATATAGAGGCCACCCCATGTGGGATTTCAACGGGGAGGATGACGCCACCCGCCATGGCCGTAAAGGGACGGGATCGGTTGCTGATCTAATAAAGATCTTATCCACTTTGTACAATGGAGAAGAGGAGGAATTCCTTCGTGTCAACTCGCAGGGCGGATTTTCTATGTACAATCCTCCGAGCTGGGTAAGCGGAGACTTTTTCTCGCCCATCTGTTTCGTATTCCCATAGTTAAGTATCCAGTCTAGCGATTTCAATGCAGGAGCTGCGCCAGGCCGTAAGGGAGATAAACAATCCCCCTCCACAACCCGAGGACCCTGGACGGTCTCTTGACCCGGCCTCCCAGGAGGATCCGGACATATCTGTGGAGCTGATCGATGGGGTATTTTACCAATTGAGTAATGACAACGCTTTGGTGGCCATTATGGCCGATTACCCTGGGCTACTTCCAGCCACACAGATGACTGAGACCGAAGTCCCAGTACTTCGAAAAGGGATCCGTCCTTGCATGTTTTTGATTGCCGTATAACAGCCGTGTTTTGCAGGGGAGGTCCTCGAGGCGGAAGGCCGAGCCTGCGGCGACTAGCCAACAAGGGGCCGCGAGGCCAGGCAGGCTGAAAAGACCCACAGTCCGGATTGAGACACCGGTGCAGCGGTATGGCACGTCGTCTTTATTACAAGACATTATTCTCAGAGGCATATTAACGCCCATGCCTTCTTTTCAGGAAAAAGAGCGCTCGCCGGACTATACCCAGAGAGGCTACTAACCGCGCCTTCACCAGCCAGGCTCCAAGGCCGGATTCGGAGGCGGGAACGAATATGAGGCATGCGCCGGGCGCTCCTCCGATAGAGGATGCGGATAAACTGTCCACCACCAATTCCGAGGTGGAAAGTGCCATGAACCATAGGCGTCGTCGGACTGTTCTTCGTGACGCTTGTTTCTCCCAAGAGGCATTGGATGCCTTCAACTCAGGAGATGCGTACCTCCGTGCCACTCAAAATGGTCTAGCCAGAGCCACGGAGCAGTATGTAAAAGACATACGTGTGAGAAAATTTGGTGATTATATATATCAGTAGCCCCTAAGACTTGAAACAGTTAGAATAACTAATTTGAGGATCATTTGTTATGCAGGTTCTTACCGAAAAGAATACTCAACTGTCCCAGGAGCTGGAAGAGTGCAGAGCCCAACTTCAGGCCGCACTGGCCGTGGCGGGGGAGCCCAAAGAGACCCCCTCTGGTAATATATCCTTCGAATGATAAGTGTCATATAGGATGCGGCGTATATGCAGATCTGAAGATAAAATTGCAGACGACGCTGGAGTAAATCCGGATAAGCAACAGCTCCTACACCAGCTGAAGGCCAGTGAGAGCGTGCTTACGAGGGTGAGGCAGGAGAAGAATGGTCTCCTAGATGCCAACACCAAGCTGGGCGTGGAACTAAAAGATGTTCGTGCCCAACTGTCGGACTCTGTTAAGGAGAATCAGCGGCTTCGACGCGGCATATTTAGTAAGTGCTTGAACGAACTTTGAAAAAGAGTTCGGCGAGGAAGCTGGCTGACAGAGTTATGTCTGTAGGTATGCTAACAGGTCGTCCTGCCGAGGAAATGCTCGGTTCAACGGGTGACCTTCTTCCCGAGCTCTCATAGCTGCACGGACGAGTTCAGCAAGTGATGCAAGGCGTCGCCCAGGCCTTGTGGCCATCCGTCTCCATACCCGAAGGCCTTGGAGAGCTTGCAGAAAAGCTGAAGGGAGCGCGGCGGTGCTTCTGATTATGGAATATATCGGCCTGCCGTCAGGGCGCCAGGGAAGCTTGGGCAATGGTGAAGACACGGTACACGAAGGCTGACCCGAACCACATGGCCGAAGTCGGACCTGTGGGGCCCGATGGGAAGGAGATCCTTGTGAGCTTAGTGTACGGCCAAGTAGAATTGGCCGCAAAATATTCCCAACAGGACTGTACACTAGACAGCATATTGGATGGTATTGAAGAGGAATTCAACCAGTCAAATTGACTATGTAATTTAAAGTGACATGTATAATGCCTTCTAGCCGGATTGTAGATCGTTTGTCATGGCAGACCTTTTCGCTTCAACCTCGGGACCCGACGGTCCGGAGTGTATCCGAATACCCTCTCGGTTATTTAAGAACCGGGGCATGCGTGGAGACCAGGCGTAGGGGTCATTAGTGCTTTATCAGACAAGTGCCCAACTAGTTATGTTATATTACATGGGTAGTAAGAAACATCTTCCAGGGAGAGTAGTTCCGTTAAGGGTTCCTTTCCCTAGGTAAGCATGCCCTAAAGTGCATGTCCGGACTGCGATAAGAAGCGCAGAAAAAGCATTTGGGGGCAGATATGGATAATAAATAAAAAAGTCATCTTTTGTTCACCGACCGAATATTCCCTTAAGAACGCTAGCTTTTGGCTTCACCCAGTCTGAGGTACACATCCGGCTGACCCGGCGGTAACAATCGCAGAGGTGCTCCCCTTATGCCCTAGCTGAATTAACGGGAACGTAGGGCATAAATACAAGAGCCAGGCAACCCAGCTTGGCCAAAACTTAAGTCATATCGATGCATATAATGGTGAAAAAATGTACATGCGGAAGTATAACACATGTGTTGGGCGTGAGGCCCAGGTAAATAATTTAAGCTTCTGTGAAAGAAGCCCCCAGGTATGGAGTGTGCGGCTAGCGCATCTGTAATGTACAAGTGAGGCACAAGGTGACCCTTGAAGGTCTAGAGAAATAATAAGAAAAAGAAAGAAAGGGAAACAAGACAGATGATGCATATGCAGAAAATGGACAAAGGGAGGGGACTAACATAGAGTCCGGTGCTAGGCGTAGAATCTTCGAAGCCTGGCTGCGTTCCATGGGTTCGGCTCGAGTCGACTAGTCGATGCATCCCGCAGTCGGTACGCTCCACCGGTTAGAACTTGGTCGATAATGAAGGGACCTTCCCATTTGGGCTCGAGCTTGTTCTTTTTCTTATCCGGCAGTCGTAGAACTAGTTCACCAACGTTATAAGTTTTGGCCCGTACTTCTCTGCTTTGGTATCTGCGAGCCTGTTGCTGGTAAAATGCGTAACGGGCTTTGGCTACGTCGCGCTCTTCCTCCAAGGTGTCCAGACTATCCTTCTGATCAAGCTCGGCTTCTCTTTCTTCGTACATGCGCACTCGAGGTGAGTCATGAATTATGTCACAGGGTAAGACTGCCTCTGTGCCGTACACCATAAAAAGTGGTGTATATCCGGTACTACGATTCGGCGTGGTCCGCAGCCCCCAGAGTACAGAGTCGAGCTCCTCTACCCAGTGCGTGTCGGACTCCGTTAAGGAACGCACTAATCTGGGTTTAATGCCGCTCATTATAAGACTGTTTTCTCATTCGACTTGATCGTTGGTTTGTGGGTGATAGACTGAAGCATAATCAAGCTTGATGCCCATTTTGCTGCACCAGAGTTTTACCTCGTCGGCCGTGGAGTTTGTGCCGTTATCAGTGATGATGCTGTGGGGGACGCCGTAACGGTGTACAACCCCGGATATGAAATCTATCACCGGTCCGGATTCGGCTGTTTTAACCGATTTAGCCTCTATCCATTTGGTGAATTTATCCACCATGACCAATAAGTATTTTTTCTTGTGGGTTCCCCCTTTAAGGGGTCCAACCATGTCAAGCCCCCAAACCGCGAAGGGCCATGTAATGGGGATTGTTTGGAGGGCGGTGGGTGGCATGTGGCTTTGGTTTGCAAAGAGCTGGCAACCGGCGCAATGTTGGACTAAGTCCTGTGCATCTGCCCGGGTCGTTGGCCAATAGAATCCTGTACGGAAGGCCTTGCTTACAAGAGCCCGGGCTGCGGCGTGATGACCGCCGAGTCCGGCGTGAATTTCTGCCAAAAGGTTCCGCCCTTCCTCTTCGGAGATGCACCTTTGAAGGACTCCGGTAGTGCTTTTCTTGTACAATTCTCCCTCATGGACCCTGTAGGCCTTGGATCGCCGCACTATGCAGCGTGCCTCATTTTGGTCTTCCGGAAGTTCCTGTCTAGTTAGGTAGGCCAGGAATGGTTCTGTCCACGGGGCAATAATGGCCATTATTTCGTGGGCTGAATGTGTTATTTCGGTGGCGGAGCCTCCGATTGTGTCAAAGAGTTCGGTATCGGGTATTTTGGCCGGGTCCGGACTGTTGTTACCGGTGTCCCCTTCCCATGCTACGGATGGCTTGAAGAGCCTTTCCAGAAATATGTTGGGAGGGACCACGTCGCGTTTTGTGCCGATGCGGGCGAGGATATCCGCCGCCTAATTGTTTTCCCGAGCCACATAGTGAAATTCGAGCCCCTCGAACCAAGCTGACATTTTAGGATGGCATTGCGATAAGCTGCCATTTTTGGATCCTTGGCATCAAAGTCTCCATTTATTTGGGATATCGCGAGGTTCGAATCCCCGCGCACCTCTAGGCGTTGAATGCCCATGGATACTGCCATCCGGAGACCATGTAGAAGGGCCTCATATTCGGCTGCATTGTTGGAGTCCGTATACATTATCTGTAGTATGTATTGAACTGTATCTCCTGTTGGGGACGTTAAAATGACGCCAGCCCCCAGACCAGCCAACATTTTGGAGCCGTCGAAGTGCATGATCCAGTTTGAATATGTGCCGTACTCTTTAGGGAGTTCGGCTTCTGTCCACTCGGCGACGAAGTCAGCCAAAACTTGCGACTTAATAGCTCGCCGTGGCTTGTAAGTTATGTCGAACGGGAGGAGCTCAATGGCCCATTTGGCAATCCGGCCCGTCGCGTCGCGGTTGTTTATAATATCGTTAAGTGGTACTTCTGAGGCCACCGTTATCGAACACTCTTGAAAGTAGTGTCGCAGCTTCCGGGATGCCATAAATACCGCGTACGCTATCTTTTGATAATGCGGGTACCGTGATTTTCATGGAGTAAGGACAGTGGACACATAGTAAACCGGCTTTTGAAGGGGCAATTTGTGTCCGTCCACTTCTCGCTCGACGACGAGCACTCCGCTTACTACTTGATGAGTTGCCGCAATGTATAATAGCATTGGTTCGCCAATGTTTGGCGCGGCCAGGACTGGGTTTGTTGCCAATATGGCTTTTATTTCGTTGAGTCCGGCCGTGGCAGCATCCGTCCACTCAAAGTGTTCGGTGCGCCGGAGGAGGCGATAAAGGGGTAATGCCTTTTCTCCCAAGCGGGAGATAAAGCGGCTTAGAGCCGCCACGCATCCGGTCAATTTTTGTATTTGTTTGAGGTCTGTTGGGGGAGCCAACTATGACAACGCTCGGATTTTGGCCGGATTAGCTTCAATACCTCTACTGGAGACGATGAATCCCAGGAGCTTTCCGGCTGGTACACCAAAAACGCATTTTTCCGGATTGAGCTTGATGTCATATGTTCGAAGGTTATTGAATGTGAGCCTCAAGTTGTCTACTAGAGATTCGACATGCTTGGTTTTGACGACCACGTCATCTACGTATGCCTCCACTATTTTGCCGATCTGGTTTGCCAGACATGTCTGAATCATGCGCTGATATGTTGCGCCGGCGTTTTTGAGCCCGAAGGGCATTGTGTTGAAGCAGAATGGGCTGTATGGTGTGATGAATGTCGTTGCGGCTTGGTCTAGCTCTGCCATTTTAATTTGATGGTAGCCGGAGTATGCGTTGAGGAAACACAATGAATCGTGTCCTGCGGTAGCGTCGATGATTTGATCGATGCGGGGGAGGGGGGAGGGATCCTTTGGGCAGGCCTTGTTAAGGTCCCTAAAATCGACGCACAAGCGCTAGGATTTGTCCTTCTTTGGTACCATCACCAGGTTTGCTAGCCAGTCCAGATGTTTTATGTCTCTGATGAATCCGGCTTCCAATAGCTTGGCTAGTTCCTCTCCCATGGCTTGTCTCTTAGGTTCGGAGAAACGCCGAAGAGCCTGCTTGACTGGCTTGAATCCTTTTAGGATATTTAGGCTGTGCTCGGCCAGCCTGCGTGGGATTCCTGGCATGTCTGAAGGGTGCCAGGAAAAAATGTCCCAGTTCTCGCGTAGGAACTCTCGCAGTGCGGCATCGACATCAGGGTTTAATTGTGCCCCGATGGAAGCTGTTTTTGTAGGGTCCGTTGGATGGACTTGGAATTTGACTTTTTCATCCGCCGGTTTAAAGGAGGTGGACTTGGATCTTTTATCGAGTATCACGTCGTCCCTGTTCACCGTGGAGCGCAACGTAGTTAGTTCCTCGGCCGCTAGGGCTTCGGATAGTGCCTCAAGGGCCAGTGCGGTTGTCTTATTTTCGGCGCAGAGTGCTATGTCTGGATCACTAGCCAGAGTGATGATTCCGTTGGGCCCGGGCATTTTGAGATTCATGTACCCGTAATGGGGTATGGCTTGGAAGATTGTAAACGCCTCCCGCCCTAATAGAGCGTGGTATCCGCTGCTGAACGGGGCCACTTGGAATGTAATTTCTTCGGACCTGTAATTATCCGGCGTGCCGAATACCACATCTAGTGTGATTTTCCCAGCACAGCGTGCTTCCCGACTGGGGATGATTCCTCTAAAGGTTGTGCTACTTTGCTCAATGCGGCTCTAGTCTATTTCCATCTTTTGAAGAGTTTCCTCATAGATGAGGTTTAATCCGCTGCCGCCGTCCATGAGTACCTTGGTGAGTCGAAAGCCGTCCACGATTGGACTGAGGACCAGTGTGGCTGGTGCTCGGGCTGTTCGGAATTTGGGTTCGTCACTGGCATTGAAGGTAATAGCCGTGTCACTCCAAGGATTTATTTCTGCTACGTGGCAGATTTCGGCCATGCTGCGGAGTGTTCGCTTGCGTCTATTATTTGACGTGAAGGTCTCAAAGACCGTTAACACCGTATTGTTGTCCACGGGATGGTGCTCTGTGGTATTTGGGAGGAGTAGATCCTCACCACTTTTGGCCACCTGCCGGAGTATCCAACATGCTCTAAGGCTGTGCGTTGGTATTCTATCCACTGTACTATGAATTTTGCAGGGTCCGTTGAGCCATCCCTCCAGTACGATTCCTTGCCCCGTAGAGGGCTTTTGCTTTTTGGTAGTTAACCCAGGTGTATTGTGATAATGCACCCTTTTATTTCGGACTGGGTTTGTATTCAGGGCCGGATTATCCCAAAATTTTATTTCGGTTTTCCAGGCACTTTCCATCGCACAGTACTTTTGTACTATGGACACCAAGTCGGCAAAGCGTGTAATTTTGTGGCGACTTATGGCGTCGAGGATTCCCTTGTCCGTGCAATTATTGCAGAAGAATGAAATTGCGTCTTCCTCGCGGCAGTCCTTTATCCTGTTCATGACCAGGAGGAATCTGGCCCAGTAATGGTGTACTGTTTCATCGGGCTCTTGCCTAATTTAGGATAGATCGCTTATGTTTGGGTGGGTGGGTGGAATTGAACCCGAATCCTCACCCAATCTGAGACTCAGGGGCCAAGGAGTTTCCGAACTCAGAAGTTTGGATTCTTGGATGTTTTCCAATAAATCTAGCCCGCTGCCTGACTCTAGGTTCAGGTCTTGAGTGACGTCCTCCCCTCCGTGGGTATCCGGCTTGGAGGGATCGGGAATCCGGACATAGCTAGTCCTTAAGATAGATGAAGGGTTGCCGCATTGTTCCTCCACCACTGCAACGTGATGGGTGACTTGGGGAGAGTTGATCTCTCTCAGGTCGGGTTTAGGCCCAATATGATCGTAGTCTGTAGCGATTCCCAGGGCGGCGATGCGATCCAAGAGCTTGTTCAGGGAAGAGAGCTCCATTGGATCTAACTGCTCGGCGAGTTCTGAGTTGACGTGAAGATTGCTTTCGATGACCTGAGAAGTCATCATCGGCGCAGCAGCCGAACAGGCGGTCATAAGAAAACCACCTAGCCGGAGAGTTTGGCCGATAGCCAAAGCTCCCTCAGCAACAGTGTTGTCTTTAAAGATGAGATGAGACATCCTTCCTGGTGGCGACGGCACAACGGAACTCTCAATGAAAGCACCAATGTCGGTGTCAAAACCGCCGGATCTCGGGTAGGGGGTCCCGAACTGTGCGTCTAGGCCGGATGGTAACAGGAGGCAGGGGACACGATGTTTACCTAGGTTCGGGCCCTCTTGATGGAGGTAAAACCCTACGTCCTGCTTGATTAATATTGATGATATGGGTAGTACAAGAGTAGATCTACCACGAGATCGGAGAGGCTAAACCCTAGAAGCTAGCCTATGGTATGATTGTATGTTATGGTTGTTGTCCTACGGACTAAAACCCTTCGGTCTATATAGACACCGGAGAGGGTTAGGGTTACACAAGGTCGGTTACAAAGGAGGAGATATCCATATCCGTATTGCCTAGCTTGCCTTCCACGCCAAGTAGAGTCCCATCCGGACACGAGACGAAGTCTTCAATCTTGTATCTTCATAGTCCAACAGTCCGGCCAAAGGATATAGTCTGGCTGTCTGGAGACCCCCTAATCCAGGACTCCCTCACCCACTATTATGGATTTCAAGGAATTTAACTATGAAAATTGCTCTTTGATTGATTGTATTTCCTTGTTGCAATCCGTGCTAAATTCTCCTCACGCTTATAGTCAAAATAAAGCGTTTACTAAACATATCGTCGATGCTTTGATGCAATCTTATGAAGAAAAACTTGAATTAGAATTTTCTATCCCTAGAAAACTTTATGATGAGTGGGAACCAACTATTAGAATTAAAATTAAAGATCATGAATGCTATGCTTTATGTGATTTGGGTGCTAGTGTTTCCACGATTCCAAAGACTTTGTGTGATTTGTTAGGTTTCCGTGATTTTGATGATTGCTCTCTAAACTTGCACCTTGCGGATTCCACTATTAAGAAACCTATGGGAAGAATTAATGATGTTCTTATTGTTGCAAATAGGAATTATGTGCCCGTAGATTTTAGTGTTCTTGATATAGATTGCAATCCTTCATGTCCTATTATTCTTGGTAGACCTTTACTTAGAACTATTGGTGCAATTATTGATATGAAGGAAGGAAATATTAGATTCCAATTTCCGTTAAGGAAAGACATGGAACACTTTCCTAGAAAGAAAATTAAATCACCTTATGAATCTATTATGAGATCCACTTATGGATTGCCTACCAAAGATGGCAATACCTAGATCTATCCTTGCTTGTTATGCCTAGCTAGGGGCGTTAAACGATAGCGCTTGTTGGGAGGCAACCCAATTTTATTTTTATTCCTTGCTTTTGCTCCTGTTTAGTAATAAATAATTTATCTATCCTCTGTTTTGGTTGTGTTTTTTGTGTTTAATTAGTGTTTGTGCCAAATAGAACCGTTGGGAAGACTTAGGGAAAGTCTTGTTGAACTTGCTGTAAAAAACAGAAACTTTAGCGCTCACGAGAACTGATGTCATTTTTATTTGGAAAGTGCTATTTAGTCAATTCTTTTTGATGATAGTTAATATATAAATTCCTCACGTCCAGCAATTTATTTTAGAATTTTTGGGGTTCCAGATCTCGCACTAGCTACAGATTACTACAGACTGTTCTGTTTTTGACAAATTCTGTTTTTCGTGTGTTGTTTGCTTATTTTGATGAATCTATGGCTAGTAAAATAGTTTATAAACCATAGAGAAGTTGGAATACAGTAGGTTTAACACCAATATAAATAAATAATGAGTTCATTACAGTACCTTGAAGTGGTCTTTTGTTTTCTTTCGCTAACGGAGCTCAGGAAATTTTCTACTTTGAGTTTTGTGTTATGAAGTTTTCAAGTTTTGGGTAAAGATTTGACGGATTATGGAACAAGGAGTGGCAAGAGCTTAAGCTTGGGGATGCTCATGGCACCCCCAAGATAATCAAAGGACACCTAAAAGCCAAAGCTTGGGGATGCCCCGGAAGGCATCCCTCTTTCGTCTACTTCTATATTTTTTTCTCCTCGATGGCACGTGAATAGTGCACATACTCAATGACAGAACACGGGATGGTGGCCATGGACATGGTCGGCCCTTTTTGAAGAGAGTACTAATAAATAACTTTGATGTGTCCCGTCAACTCGCAGAACGACAAGAAGCTTGCCTACTACACCTTCTCCCTCGCCAACGGGTGCGCGGTGGCTCGGAGCACGAGGAGAAACTTTTGCTTACAAGCGATGACGTGCAGCAGTTCATTTGGTGTCAGATTGCTAGAAGTACTACTATAGTAGCATCATTATTGTTCGACTTCCGGAAGAGGAGAAGAGCCAAGCGCAAGGTCACCTACTAACCTAGTACAGTACTACTATAGCCAAAGCTGGTCCACCTTTTTAGAGCATGGTTAATTAATATAGGCAGCTCTTGTAGTGGCACATCATTTAGAGCAAGTACTCTCTTTGTAGGAACAAAAGAAGTGAAACAAAAGTTGGAGTGGATGCTAGATTGCCAATTAAAACATGATTACATAGGGAAAAAATCCTATAGCATTCTATCCTATGAATCAAACGACCAATGTAGGAAAATTATGAGGGGGGTCTCTCCAACAGTGTTCCTTGGCTCGCACCTAGCATCATGGTGGTCGAACTTGGAGTCATTCATCTGGTACACGTGGCATCTCAGATCTGGACACAAGGTGACGCGACCTCTCACTTCCTCTACCATTTGAAGCGGCGCGTGAAAGTGCAACTATCCCTAGGTGGTTTTGGTAATTCATAACAACATATAGCTCATTGAGCTAATGCTATTCCAAGATGATTATTTCAGGAAAGCTCAATGATTGGCATGGCATGGATGTGAAAGTGGAACCCTAAAAATGCTAAGGACAAAGGATTGGCTCAAGCTCAAAAGCTCAAGACTCTTCATTTTATATTTTAGTGATCCAAGATCACATTGAGTCTTTAGGAAAAGCCAATACTATCAAGGAGGGATGAGGTGTTGCTTAATGAGCCTCTTGCTTCATGTGCTTAGTGATATGCTCCAAAACCCTCAACTACTTTCCCATATCCACATATGACCTAAACCCTAAGCCAAACTCGGTCCTACCGATTCTTTCTATCCGGCGCCACCGAGTTTCACTTGTCATAAGCCACTGCCAAACCCTAGCAATTCGGTTCTACCGATAGGGATCTCGGTCTCACCGAGATGGGATTGCAAACTCTCTGTTTCCCTTCCGTAACTTTTTGGTCTCACCGAAAGAGCGAATCGGTCCCACCGAGATTGCAATGTAAATTCAGTGTTTCCTTTTTGTAACTTTTCGGTCTCACCGAAAGAGCAAATCGGTCCCACCGAGTTTGTCTGACCAACTCTCTGGTTAGCTAATTACCAAAATCGGTCTCACCGAGTTTGTGTAATCGGTCTCACCGAGATTACGTTATGCCCAAACCTTAACCATATCGGTCCTACCGAGTTGCATGTCAGTCCCACCGAAAATCTCTAACAGTCACTAGGTTTACCTTTTCGGTCCGACCGAGTTTGTTGATTCGGTCCCACCGAGTTTGGAAAACTGTGTGTAACGGTTGGATTTTGTGTGGAGGCTATATATACCCCTCCACCTCCTCTTCATTCATGGAGAGAGCTATCAGAACACATACACAATTCCAACTCATATGTTCTGAGAGAGAACCACCTACTCATGTGTTGAGACCAAGATATTCCATTCCTACCATATGAATCTTGATCTCTAGCCTTCCCCAAGTTGCTTTCCACTCAAATCTTCTTTCCACAAAATCCAAATCCTATGAGAGAGAGTTGAGTGTTGGGGAGACTATCATTTGAAGCACAAGAGCAAGGAGTTCATTACCTACACACCATTTGTTACTTCTTGGAGAGTGGTGTCTCCTAGATTGGCTAGGTGTTACTTGGGAGCCTCCGACAAGATTGTGGAGTTGAACCAAGGAGTTTGTAAGGGTAAGGAGATCGCCTACTTCGTGAAGATCTACCGCTAGTGAGGCAAGTCCTTTGTGGGCGATGGCCATGGTGGGATAGACAAGGTTGCTACTTCGTGGACCTTTTGTGGGTGGTTGCTTCTTCGTGGACCCTTCGTGGGTGGAGCCCTCCGTGGACTCGCGCAACCGTTACCCTTTGTGGGTGGAGCCCTCCGTGGACTCGCGCAACCGTTACCCTTTGTGGGTTGAAGTCTCCATCAACGTGGATGTAGGATAGCACCACCTATCCGAACCACGGGAAAAACATCTGTGTCTCCAATTGCGTTTGAATTCTCCAAACCCTTCCCTTTACATTCTTGCAAGTTGCATGCTTTACTTTCCGCTGCCAATATACTCTTTGCATGCTTGCTTGAATTGTGTGATGATTGCTTGACTTGTCCTACAATAGCTAAAATCTGCCAAGAACTAAAATTGGGAAAATGTTAACTTTTTATTTGGTCAAGTAGTCTAATCACCCCCCTCTAGACATACTTTCGATCCTACAAGTGGTATCAGAGCTTTGGTCTCCATTTGCTTTGATCTCCATAGCTTTTGGTGGTCATAGCCTTGGTTTCACAACCTAGGAGAGTATGGCGTCTAGCGAGGGAAATTATCACCGTAGAGGTCCTTACTTTGATGGTACTAATTTTGCTAGTTGGAACATAAAATGAAAATGCATATTCTTGGACATAACCCCGCCGTTTGGGCTAGTGTGTGTTGGTTTGCAAGGTGACTTCTTTGATGGGAAAGAACCAAATCGTGAAGCTACCGCGGATGAGTTGAAGATGTTGCAATACAATGCTCAAGCTTGTGATATTCTCTTCAATGGATTGTGCCCTGAAGAATTCAACAAAATCAGCCGTCTTGAGAATGCAAAGGAAATTTGGGACACTTTGATTGATATGCACAAAGGTACCGACTCCGTCAAGGAATCCAAGTTGGATGTGCTTCAAAGTCAACTTGACAAGTTCAAAATGAAGGATGGTGAAGGTGTCGCTGAAATGTACTCTAGGCTTGCTCTCATCACAAATGAGATTGCCGGCTTAGGAAGTGAAGAGATGACCGATAGATTCATCATCAAGAAGATTCTAAGAGCCTTGGATGGAAAATATGATACCGTGTGCACATTGATCCAAATGATGCCCAATTACAAAGATCTCAAACCAACGGAGGTGATTGGAAGAATTGTTGCTCATGAGATGTCACTTAAGGATAAAGAGGAACTTCACAACAAATCAAGTGGTGCCTACAAAGCCTCATGTGAAGCCCCTACATCATCAAGTGAGAAACAAAACTTCAATGAAGAATTGAGCTTAATGGTGAAGAACTTCAACAAGTTCTACAAGAGTAGAAGCAAAGATAGAAGCTTCAAGTCAAGGTCCTACAATGACAAGAGATCTTCTAGTCGAGAGCGAAACTGCTACAGTTGTGGAAGACCCGGACACTATTCCAATGAGTGTACGGCTCCCTACAAGAGAAGAGAAGATTCTCCAAAAAGAAGAAGCAAAGAATCACCACCAACAGAGAGAAGGAGTAGAGATGATCGTTATGAACGAAGATACTCACGGAGAAGCAAGGATTCGGAAAGGAAGGAAAAATCATCAAGGAGCTACACAAAACGAAGACATCAAGCTCATGTTGGTGAATGGGTATCCGGCTCCGACTCTGACTCCGAAGATACTCAAGATGAAGGTGTTGCCGGTCTAGCACTTGTGTCAACCAACTCCTATGACATATTTGACTCACCAAATGAAGGAATTGGAAGATGCTTCATGGCCAAAGGTCCTAAGGTAACACACCCCGAGTATGTTGATTTCAATAGTGATGAAGATGACTTGTTAGGTGATGATTTGCTTGTTGACAACTCTATGATGAATACTATGATGAAACGTCAATTAATCATGCTAATAAATATAAAACGAATGACAATGATAAGGAGAAGATTGAGGCTCTAACTAAAGAACTAAACACTCTTAAGTTAGCTCATGAAACTATCTTCGAAGATCATCGAGAACTTTTAAGAGCTCATGAGAAATTACGCTTTGAAAAGCTCAATCTTGAGCAAGAGCATGAGTTCTTAAAAGCAATCAATGATGATCTCCGCAAGAAAAGTTCTTCTTACATTGCCAAGCATTTACTCTTATCCACTTACATGCCTCAAGTCAAGTCTAGTAACAAGAACAAGAAAGATTCTTCCTCTAGCAGTAACAATGATCATGCTAAATCCAATATTGTTGCTTCTAGTAGTTCTCTTGATTCCACTAGTGATTCTCTTAGCCAAGTTACACTTGAGCAAGAAAATAGCTTATTGAAGGGAATTATAGAGAAAGGAGTGTACAAAAGCCTTGCCGGGAGTAAGCAATTCGAGGAAATTGTGCGCAAGCAAGGAATGCACCGGAAGAATCAAGGTGTTGATTTTGAACGAAAGTTCAATGCCAATGGAGTTGAGTGGGACGAAGATCAATACCCCAAGACAAAGTTTGTTCCTCAACAAGAGATACTTCTTTCAAGGGGACACAAGCTCAAGATGATCTTCCACCACAAGACTACAAGCAAAAAGGCAAGGACAAGCTTCAAGAGGAAATTGATGCATTTGAAGAAGCTCCTAAGACCTTAGTCAAGTGGATTCCCAAGACTACTTCAAGTTCCACTTCATCAAGTATGACTACAACTCCAAGGATTCCCATCAAGATGGTGTGGATCCAAAAGAAGAAGGACTAGAGAGTTCTTGAGGGTGACTCCGCCAACATACTTCACTCTTATCATTTTGGCAAGAACAAGTGCAATCAACTTCCACATCTTGCACTAGTTCAAGGAGTCACAAACCCTCTTGTTGGTAAGACAAGGGACAAGGTAACCTAAAAGTTTTCATGGACATCATCTTGTGTGTGCATCACTCTATGTCTATGGATATCCTTGTTTGTTCCTTGTGGGACTAACCCATGTAGGTATTGAAAGTGCAATTCACTCAAATGGATAGCTCCAAGTGATCTACATCAACATTGAGCATCCACATCTTCAACATCTATATGAAGTCATCATCGACAAAACCCGAGGTTAGTTCATCCCTCTAAGGGGGATATCACATCTAGGGGGAGCTTTACTCTAAGACTTGAGCTAAAGCAACTCTAAAGATGTGAACACAACAATGCTTTATGTAAAAGTGGTAACCCCACTTGAGCTTAAACGATGAGTATGACCTATGATCAAGTGTTCTCACTTGACTCCTAAGTCAATATACTCATATATAGATGACCTTGTCATCACAAATTGCTTGATAGATGCTAGAATTGGTTGTGCATGCCTTGTCACATATTTCATTTGCCATCTTATTGTGTGAGCATGCTGGTTGCATATTTTACTCATTCGAGGACATCCACTTGTTGTTTTGATTGTTTGGTTTTATTTCCTTTTGCCAAGTGGATGGACAAGAATGCCTAAGAACCTCCTCTAGCTATCTATGATTTTCTCGTCTCAAACTCTATTCATGCTACATCACAAAATTTGATCAAGTCAGATTCGAACCACTCTGTGTGAGGAGCGCTCGGAGTCCCCGATTTGTCATAGACTTAAACTTCCAAAACCTCTTTATGATTCTCGGTCTGACCGATACCCCACTTTCGGTCCTACCGAGATCATTAAGTTGATCTAGGTTTTCGATCTCGGTGCAACCGATTTGAACCATTCGGTCACACCGAGTTGCAACAACTGTATATAGTTTTGCATCTCGGTGCCACCGAGTCGTTCCACTCGGTCACACCGACAGGGTCGGGCTATATATAGTCACGGGCAAAAATTTGGAAATTTCTCCGAACCCCTTCGCCCGCGCGATAGCCTGCTCTGCCAACGTGGTCTCCGGATCGTCTCCTCGCCGCCAGCTGCCTCCAGTTGCTGGTCTCCGTCGCCGTCAACACAAATTCTACCCCGCCATTGCCTCCGTAGCAAGTCTCTGCCGAACTAGGGTATGGACTCGATCTTTGTGCTATTCCCCAATCCAATTCCTAGCACATTGTGATCATATTGATTCTTGCCACGATTGAAACACTCCTATCCAGTCAATGCGTTCGTAGATTAGGTTTGATTCGAAAATTTTAGGGTTAGGTTTCCGCCGAAACTATCTCGGACCCACCGAGTTGAAAAACTCGGTCCCACCGATTTGGCTCATGCCATTGCTCAAGTGAGACTCGGTCTGACCGAGAATTACTTAACGGTGTGACCGATTTTGGAACTTTGTGAAACCCTAGCAGTCTCGGTGCCACTGAACTGTGACTCGGTCTGACCGAGTTCACTAGTTTAGGTTCCAAAACTGCTTTGGTATCACCGAGTTTAAAAATCGGTAGATCCGAGATGATTTCAGTGGGAAACTAAAACTAAGTTTTTGGATCATTCTTTTGCAAAAATCTCTGCATTTTGTGATGCTCATCCACTCTACCTCATCTATAACCTATTCACAGGGTCAGCAGTCAGAGTTTGCAACATGTCTGATCTGAGTGACAGCCAGAACATGTTAGAACAGCAAGTGCAGATGAGTGAGGGCACTAGTCCCTCAAGTTCTTCAGATGATGGCAGCAGAAGTACTCCTAGCAATCTGCCTAAAGCTGCCACCAGACAGAGAAAGAAGAGAACTTCAGATTCTGAGGATGAAGACTATGTGGCAGAAGAGGAAGCAACTTCCAAGAGAGTCGAGCCAGCACAGGGCATAAAGCCAGGGATGAAAATCAAAAGGCCAGCAGGCAGGCAGCCTATGCCAAAGGCCAGAGCTTCAACCAAGATTCCTGAGAAGTCCACTCCCATAGAGCCAGTTGTTGCTGAAGGCAAGAAAAGGAAGGAAAGGGTGAAGAAAACCGTAGCCAGAGTGCTTGGCAAGGCTTCCATCATGGAAGATGAGGAGGAAGAAGAAGAGGTAGCTGCACCAGCACCTAAGGCACCCAAGCTGATGGGTGATGCCATAAGATCAGGGGCAGCTGCTGATGAAGCCATGTACCTAGGGTAGGGGCACGGGCCTGTCCAAAGAGCCCTACCCTGGGACATCCCTAGGAGAAGTCACCTTTCAATCGACTTGAAGGTATCCCACTCGACGGTTTCAAGACACTCGACCAAGAAGCCATCACTCGACCATGAGGCCAACCACTCGACTACCAGGAGGCCTATAGTCACTCCGCAGGCAAACGGTCAGCTGTTAAGTAGTCTTTATGGTCATTATAGCACTTTATTAGGGGCGTTACCAGTAACGCTCCACCTTAAATGTACCTTAAAACCCTGCATTACTGAGGGCAGGAGGGGGCCGGCGAACTCTATATAAGCCACCCCCTCCTCAGCATGAAGGGTTCGCACCTCTGTTATTCACACGCCAGTAATCCAATCGACCGCCTCCGGGCACCGAGACGTAGGGCTATTACTTCCTCCGCGAAGGGCCTGAACTCGTACATCTTGGTGTGTTTACAACTTCCCAATAGCTGAGATCTAGCCTCTCCATACATACCCCCCTACATCACTGTCAGAGTTAGAACCATGACAGTTGGCGCCCACCGTGGGGCCGGAATCTTAGCGCCTGATTGGAGAAGTTGCGATTTTTCCGATCCCTTTGATCATGGTTTCGTGCGGAGTTTTGGTGGAGGGCCGCCAGATCCGCCTCGGCGCGCTCACGTTCATCGCCGACGACTCCGCCTGGCTTCAGGAGGCGCCACTCGACATCGACGCGCTCCCCGTCCGCGGTGCGACGCATTTCCGCGCATGCGTTCATGGCGTCCTCCTGCGGCAGCCGTCGACCTAGTATCGGTCGGTCGAGACTTCAGAGGTGGGTGAGGCATGCCGTGGCTCGCCAGTCGGCCGCCCCGCAAGTCGCGGCAATCGAGCCCGACGAATCCCTCTGCGGCCTATTCGACTGGCTCCGTGGAGACCGCATCCGAGTGCGACAGCAGCGACCCAGCGGCTGAGATTCTGGCGGTCGATGGAACGCACAGTCCTCCCGGTTTCCCTCGCGCTGATGGAGGCGTGGGTGGGGGCGACCCGTCGCATCCCCACGATGAGTATCTCCCCGAACCTCTCACGTCATTACAGCGAGAGGAGCTTCGCCGCCGGAACATGGACGCACTCCGCACTCCTATTGTCGGAGAGACCCCCGAGGCCCGAGCCTTGGAGGACGCGCACTTGGCTAACTTGGCCGAGCGCACTCGACTGGAGAATCTCCAGCGAGCACTCGACGAGCAAGCACGTCAGCGGTCTCCCGAGTCTAGTCGATGCCAGCTCTTCCCACCGACGCAGGTATATCGAACCACAGTTCAGAATTTGGCCGCCGGGGCCCGTATAGCAGAATCGATTCAGCCCTCCCAGTCGGAGGCTAGCAGGGGCTTGTTGCAGATCAGAGCGTTGCTCCGGGCGGCGGGAAACCAGAATTCCGCTATTTCTCAGTCGCGGAATAGGATCCACAGTCGATCCGTTGCAACAGATATATAGTCCAGTCGGCTCACAGCCCGAGGTCGCTCCCGAGGCGTGAGGGACGTGGTGACCGGCATGATCAGTGCAGAAGGAATGAGCAGTATGATCACCGATCCGATCGTGATGATCGACGTCGAGTGCCAACCCCTCCCCCGAGGAGTGGGTCATATGCGCCTCGACATCGAGATGACAGGCGCCCTCATAGCGTTGGGCAGAGGATTCCAGTCGACCCCAGGGACCCAGGCTTTGACGCGAGATCTGTCCTCGTTCAAGGTTTGGTTGACAGGAACAGGGCTCATCGAGAAGGCCAGAACAGAGATGCGCCCGCCAGCAGCAGAGTACGTGTTTCAGGGCCAGAGTGTTTCAATCGAGCCATCAGGGCCGCGGTGATTCCTCCCAACTTTCGGTTGGCGACTGGAGTCAGCAAGTTCACCGGTGAGTCTAAGCCTGACACTTGGCTCGAAGATTACCGAGTGGCTGTACAGATTGGCGGTGGCAATGATGAGGTGGCCATGAAGCATTTACCTCTCCTGTTAGAGGGCTCGGCTAGAGCGTGGCTGAATCAGTTAGCACCCAGCAGCATCTACACTTGGGAGGATCTCTCTCGAGTGTTTGTCACAACCTTTGAGGGAACATGCAAGCGACCCGCAGGCCTTACAGAATTGCGGTCTTGCGTGCAGAAGCCGAGTGAAACTCTGAGGGATTACATCCAGAGGTGGATCACTTTGCATCACACAGTTGAGAATGTACCGGATCACCAAGCAGTTTGTGCCTTTAAAGAAGGCGTCAAGAACAGAGAGTTGAACCTGAAGTTCGGTTGGACCGAGGAAATGTCCCTGAATTGGATGATGGAAATTGCCACCAAATACGCTAACGGAGAAGATGAAGATCGACTCCGGAGTGGCAAGCAGAAAGCAGTCGCCCAGGAAACCGGAGGCAATTCCAGTCGGAAGCAGAAGCGGAAGGCCGAGCCAGCCGCCCCTGGGGAGGCCCTGGCCGTAACCCAGGGAAATTTCAAGGGAAAACCCAAAGGCCCCTGGAAGCCCAAGAAAGTGAAGGATCAAGATGGGAATGATGTTTTGGATCTGCCATGTCACATCCACACCAAGAAAGATGAAGAGGGTAATTTTATTTACCCAAAGCATACCACTCGACAGTGCCGGCTCCTGATCCAGCAGTTTTAGGGCAAACAGCCCAAAGATAAGGAAAAAGAATCGGACAGAGTTGAGGAAAAGGAAGATAGCGACGATGGATACCCCCAAATCAATTCCACCCCGATGATTTTTGCTGATGTCGAAAGCAAAAGTCGACTGAAAGTCATTAACCGTGAGGTGAATATGGTTGCTCCGGCGACGCCCAGTTATCTGAAGTGGTCCCAGACTGCCATCACATTCGACCAGTCCGATCACCCTACGCACATTACCACCCCTGGGAGGCAAGCTTTGGTGGTCGACCCAGTTGTCGAAGGCACTCGACTGACCAAAGTCCTGATGGATGGTGGCAGTGGCCTGAACATATTGTATGCTGAAACATTCAAAGGGATGGGCATTCCGATGTCCAGGATCAGCGCCAGCAACATGAGCTTCCATGGAGTCATTCCTGGAAAGAAAGCCGAGTCACTCGGCCAGATTGCTCTCGACGTGGTTTTCGGTGATTCAAAGAATTACCGCAAGGAAAAGTTGACATTTGAGGTTGTGGACTTCTAAAGTGCTTATCATGCTATTCTGGGCCGGCCAGCTTATGCACGCTTCATGGCTCGACCGTGCTATGTGTATCTCAAGTTGAAGATGCCCGGCCCCAGAGGTGTGATCACCGTTACCGGCAATCGGAAGAAAGCAGAGGAGTGTTTTCAGAGAGGATCAAAGATTGCTGACGCTCAGATGGCGGTTGTTGAGCTACAAGAGTACCAGAAGACTGCTGATCCGAGTGAATTGCTATGAGCCAAGAAGCCTGCTTCAGAATCTGCTTTTCAGTCGTTCGGCGAAACTAAGCCAGCTCACATTCACCCGACCAACCCCGACGCTGCTCTGACTCACATCTCAACGATGCTCGACTCCAAATAGGAAGAAGCGCTCATCCAGTTCCTCCGTGAGAACTGGGACGTCTTCGCATGGAAGCCTTCTAACATGCCTGGAGTTCCCAGGGGGCTGGCTGAGCACCGTCTACGAGTCGACCCGAAGTTCAAGCCCGTGAAAGAACATCTTCGACGGTCTGCCGTCCAGAAGAGGAAAGCTATTGGCGAGGAGGTGGCTCGGCTCTTAGCAGCAGGGTTCATCCGAGAGATTTACCACTCCGAGTGGCTCGCCAATGTTGTCATGGTCCCCAAGAAGGACAAATCACTTCACATGTGCATTGACTTTAAACACATCAATCGGGCCTGCCCAAAAGATCATTTCCCTCTCCCCCGCATCGACCAAGTAGTGGACTCGACCGCGGGGTGTGAGCGTTTGTCTTTTCTAGATGCTTATTCAGGGTACCATCAGATCCGTCTGTATGGACCCGACGAGATCAAAACGGCTTTCATCACCCCATTTGGGTGCTTCTGTTATGTCACCATGCCCTTCGGCCTCAAGAATGCTGGAGCCACGTTCATGAGGATGATTCAGAAGTGTTTGCTCACTCAGATCAGTCGGAACGTAGAAGCATACATGGATGATATTGGGTTAAGTCACGGAAAGGTTCCGACCTACTGACTGACCTTGCCGAAACCTTTGCTAACCTCAGGGGATACGATATCAAGCTCAATCCATCAAAGTGCACATTCGGAGTTCCAGGTGGAAAGTTACTCGGTTTTCTCGTTTCCGAACGAGGAATCGATGCCAATCCCGAGAAAGTTGGCACCATACTCCGGATGAAGTGCCCTGTGCGTGTACACGATGTCCAGAATCTTACAGGTTGCTTGGCCGCTCTAAGTCGATTCATTTCTTGTCTCAGTGAAAAGGCGTTGCCTCTTTACCGACTGATGAAGAAGTCTGACAAGTTCGAGTGGACTCCAGAAGCTGACGCAGCGTTTGCAGAGCTCAAAGCTCTGCTCTCCACCCAGCCGGTGCTTGCTGCCCCAATCAGTAAAGAGCCTCTGCTGCTGTACATTGCGGCCACGGGACAAGTTGTCAGTACAGTACTCACGGTCGAGCGGGAAGAAGAAGGAAAGGCCTTCAGAGTTCAGCACCCAGTATATTATGTGTCTGAAGTTTTGACCCCTTCGAAGCAAAGATATCCCCATTGCCAGAAGCTTGTATATGGGATCTACATGACCACGAAGAAGGTTGCACACTACTTCTCTGACCATTCCATTACAGTCGTTAGCGATGCTCCACTATCAGAGATCTTGCACAACAGAGATGCAACTAGTCGAGTGGCGAAGTGGGCGATTGAACTCCTTCCCCTAGATATCAAGTTTGAAGCAAAGAGGGCTATCAAGTCCCAAGCAATTGCAGATTTCGTCGCCGAGTGGATTGAACAGCAGCTTCCGACTCAAGTTCACTCGGAGCACTGGACCATGTTCTTCGATGGATCTAAGATGCTGAATGGTTCCGGTGCTGGGGTAGTATTGGTCTCCCCCCGAGGAGATAAGCTCAAATATGTTCTCCAGATTCACTTCGATTCCTCCAATAATGAAGCAGAATATGAAGCACTCTTGTATGGGTTGCGCATGGCCATTTCACTCAGCGTCCGGCGCCTCATGGTCTATTTGCGACTCAGATTTGGTGGTTAATCAGGTGATGAAGGAGTGGGACGTCAGAAGCCCAGCTATGACTGGCTACTGCAACGCAGTAAGAAAATTAGAAAAGAAATTCGAGGGGTTAGAGCTTCATCACATCCCCCGACTGAAAAATCAAGCAGCTGATGATCTGGCAAAGATAGGCTCCAAGAGAGAAGCCATTCCCAGCAATGTGTTTTTGGAGCACATCCGCTCGCCGTCAGTCCAGGAGGATCCTTTTACAGAAGAAGCCCCGCAACAGAAAAGTGCCACAGATCCGACTGAAGTCGAAATTCCCGTTCTGGTCGACCTGGTCATGGAGGCCTTGGCAATCACTCCCGACTGGACGATACCATACATCGCGTATATCTTGAGGAAAGAACTTCCAGAGGACGAAGAAGAGGCTCGACGGATCGTCCGTCGATCCAAACCTTTCACGGTCATAAAAGGACAGTTGTATAGAGAAAGTGCGACTGGAATCGGTCAGAAGTGCATAACGCTAGAAGAAGGTCAGATGATCCTTGATGATATCCACTCGGGGACCTGTGGTCACCATGCGTCCTCTCAGACCATTGTGGCTAAAGCATACCGAGCGGGATTTTACTGGCCAAGAGCAAATGAGATGGCGAAAGAGATAGTCGACAAGTGTGGAGGCTGCCAGTTCTACTCCAACATGTCACACAAGCCTGCATCAGCCCTGAAGACCATTCCACTCGTCTAGCCCTTTGCTGTCTGGGGACTGGACATGGTTGGTCCACTGAGAACAGGCAGGAGCGGTTTCACTCATGTGCTTGTGGCAGTCGACAAATTTACCAAATGGATTGAAGCTAAGCCCATCAAGAATCTCGATGCTTGCACTGCTATCAGTTTCGTCAGAGGGCTAACATTCAGATATGGGGTCCCGCATAGCATCATCACTGACAATGGGTCAAACTTCGATTCAGACAAGTTCAGAGCTTTTTGCGCCTCTCAAGGAACATGAGTCGACTACGCGTCGGTCGCGCATCCCCAGTCGAATGGACAAGCTGAAAGAGCAAATGGTCTGATTCTCAAAGGACGGAAGCCTCGACTGATGCGTGATCTCAAGCACGCAGCAGGCGCTTGGGTCGACGAGCTTCCGTCAGTTTTGTGGGGACTGAGGACCACCCCGAACCGGTTGACTGGAAGAACACCGTTCTTTCTGGTTTACGGAGCCGAAGCCGTCCTGCCGAGTGATATACTTCACAACGCCCCCAGAGTCGAGCTTTATAACAAAGACGAAGCAGAGCAAGCCCGGCAAGACGCAGTCGACCTCCTAGAGGAGGAGAGGGAAATGGCTATGATCAGATCGACCATCTATCAGCAAGACTTGCGTCGATTCCATGCCAAAAATGTGAAGAGCCGAGCCTTCCAAGAAGGAGATTTGGTCCTCCGAGTGGATCAACAGAAACCACACAAACTTGCTCCTACTTGGGAAGGCCCCTTCATCGTCACCAGAGTCCTCCACAATGGAGCGTATCACCTCTATAATGTTGATCGCCAGATCGACGAGCCACGAGCTTGGAATGCGGAACTGCTCCGCCCCTTTTCCACGTGAGTTCTCCCTTGGACGAGATGTAATAAGAAAAAAAATTCTGCAGTTCATTTTTACCAAAGACAAGAGTGTCCCAATAATTGCTGTCACTCTTGTTTGCACACGAAATCCCCCAGTGGGTGACTTAGCTGCGAATCCGTTTTGCCTAAGTTTGAAAAAATCCTACCGAGTGGAGAGCAATCCTCCCACTCGGGGGCTTAGCTGCAGTCCAGTACTCGCCTAAGTTCTCCCACTTAGAGACTTAGCTGCAGTCAGGCACTCGCCTAAGTTTGAAAAAATCCTACCGAGTGGAGAGCAATCCTCCCACTCGGGGGCTTAGCTGCAGTCCAGTACTCGCCTGAGTTCTCCCACTTAGAGGCTTAGCTGCAGTCAGGCACTCGCCTAAGTTTGAAAAAATCCTACCGAGTGGAGAGCAATCCTCCCACTCGGGGGCTTAGCTGCAGTCCAGTACTCGCTTAAGTTCTCCCACTTAGAGACTTGGCTGCAGTCAGGCACTCGCCTAAGTTTGAAAAAATCCTACCGAGTGGAGAGCAATCCTCCCACTTGGGGGCTTAGCTGCAGTCCAGTAATCGCCTAAGTTCTCCCACTTAGAGACTTAGCTGCAGTCAGGCACTCGCCTAAGTTTAAAAAAATCCTACCGAGTGGAGAGCAATCCTCCCACTCGGGGGCTTAGCTGCAGTCCAGTACTCGCCTAAGTTTTCCCACTTAGAGACTTAGCTGCAGTCAGGCACTCGCCTAAGTTTGAAAAAGTCCTACCGAGTGGAGAGCAAACCTCCCACTCGGGGGCTTAGCTGCAGTCCAAGCACTCGCCTAAGTGATTAGAAATCCTACCGAGTGGCGAGCCAGACTCCCACTCGGGGGCTTAGCTGCAGCCCAGTGCTCGCCTAAGTGTTCAAAAATCCTACCGAGTGGAGAGCAAACCTCCCACTCGGGGGCTTAGCTGCAGCCCAGTGCTCGCCTAAGTGTTTAAAAATCCTACCGAGTGGAGAGCAAACCTCCCACTCGGGGGCTTAGCTGCAGCCCAGCGCTCGCCTAAGTGTTTGAAAAATCCTACCGAGTGGAGAGCAAACCTCTCACTCGGAGGCTTAGCTGCAGCCCAGTGCTTGCCTAAGTACAGGACACAACCCAATCCGCAAGTCGACTGCTACCTTCTCCTTCGGAGCTGCGCCGCAAATACAAGGTTATTCCGAGTGAAGATCAAGTTCCACTCGACGAATCAAACCATGAAGATATTCAACGAGAAATCAAGATCAGATAAAGCCTAAAAGGTCCCAGACCTTAGATCAAAGTACTCGAGCCCTCGGCTCGGCGGAGTTTAACGGTTACAAATCCACTCGGCATTCTGAGGCAAATTTAAAATGAAGCATAAAAGTTTTTTATTCCTCAGGAGGAGGACTGGAAGGAGCGACGAACTCGTCCAAGTCGATCCCGTCTGCAATACGAGTGGTAGCAGCAATAAAAGTCTCCATGAAGTCCTAAAAGTTGTGCTTCCTGGTATTGGCAACTTGGATGGCGGCCAGCTTTTCTTCTCGCGCCTCCTTGCAATGGACGCGGACCAGAGACAGAGCGACATCAGCACCACATCTAGCAGAAGATTTCTTCCATTCCGCCACTCAACTCGGGACTTCATCCAGTCGGACCATCAGGGACTCGAGGTTGTTATGAAGCGTCGTTCCAGGCCAGAGTGATGTGTCGATCCGCGACATCGCAACCTTCAGCCGAGCAAGATAATCAACAACGCTGGTAACACGAGACTCCAGTCGGAGCACGTTCATAGCAGCCTCGTCCTTCACGAGAGAATTGGTGGGATCCAAGCCTGGCTCCACTCGACTAGTTTCCTCTTCGAAGCTCTGGCAGAATTCTGCAAACACGATTCAAGAATAAGACAGTGGCCGTACGCGGGCTCGGTAACTACAAGACAGCCGAGTTGGAATAATTACCTTCGAGCATGACGAACAGCTTCTTGGCGAGTCCACCGAGATAAGCCTCCAGATCTTTTACCTTCCCCGCCAGCTCACCCGCCTTGTCGTGCAGAGCCATCTTTTCTTTCTTCAGTCGAATGGCATCTCGGTTAGCTATCTCGAGAGCAGTTTTCAGTCTGGAGTTCTCGTGTTCAAGAGTTCCGACCGAAGCCAGTTTCTCTTCTGCGAGCTTCATTTTGCTCGAGGCCTCCTTCTGTGCCTCTTCAAGATCTTGATCCCTCTTCTTCAGAGCTTCCTCCAGTTTATCTGCGGCGCGTCGAGTGGAACCAACATCAAGAATGGACAAGAAAGAAAAGCCACCCGTTAAGAATGGGGAACCTCACCAGCCATACCTTTTGCTTCTTCTTGCGCCTTCTTCAAATTCTCCTGGGCAAGCTTCAAGTTAAGGTTGAGCTGGATCTGCTGATTCTCCAACTCAGTATAGCGAGCTACAAGTTCACAGGATTTCTGTAAAAAGAAAAATCAGTCGACAGACGTCCAAAATAAGTTGCTTCCGAGTAACTAAGAGGCAATGATGACGTTTCTAAGACTACAGCTGAATCAAGAACATTCGACAGTAGTCTCGGGGACTACACCCAGTGGGTGCACTCAGCGTGCCCCCACTGTAAAAAAAAAGTCGACTGCCTGCAGTCGACCGGATACAGTCCCATTCGACATGGCCTGACCAGACCGAGTGAAGAAATACAGCTACAACAACACAATATAAAGACTACAGTCGACTGCCCGCAGTCCACCGTAGTCTCAGGGACTACACCCAGTGGGTGCACTTAGCGTGCCCCCACTCGTCCAAGAATTGGCAGACACACCCAGTGGGTGTACAGATACAAAGATCTTCGGAAAAGAGATTCTTCAAACAGCATATCATAACAGACCAAGCGTTGAGTCGACTGACCTGGACGTTGCTCTGAAGAGCCGAGCTCGCGTCATAAGCTGCTTGGCTGGCCTCCCGAGCCACCTTCACTTGCTCCATCATGATCCCCGCCTGGCGTATAGCCTCTTTTGCAGCAGCTGCTTGGTCCTCAGGGATGGGGTATGTGGCAAAAAGCGAAGACGGATCCGCAGTCGACGTCGAGGGCCGCACACTCGCCAGAGGAATGGCGAAGGTCACAAAAGCCGGAGCTACGGCCTCAAACGCCGGAGTGGATTGGGGGGTCTTGTCAGCCGACGCCCTCTTGTGCCTCCTCACTCTCAACGGATCGTTGTCGTCATCATCCGGGAGGTCGATAACATGAGGAGGGGCTACAAGGGAAACATTCAATCGACCAGGGTTGCAATAAATGTTTAGTCGACTCAAAGCGGAACGTCAGTAATCGTACCAGGGTTGGAGGTAACAGCATCCTCCATCTCTTGGTCGTCGTCCTTGGCGGAGATCTCAGAACTAGCAGCACTGCAAGCCTCGAAAGTCAGTCGGTTGGCTCAATGGATCGACCAAGGATCCGTCCACGGTCAACAAAGGAAAACAAGTTTTATTATTACCCAGAAATGGTGGGGACGGCCATCTTCATCTTGGGCAGAGCCTTGGGCGGCTTGGACGGCGCTGCGCGTGGGTGCTTGGGAGCCTTTCCAGTCGGCGTAGGAGAAGAGGTCCGAGGGCGTTTCGACGACTGCCCAACAGGAGCAGTCGCCCTACCACGCTCCCGCGCTGGATCGTGTGTGAGCTTGGATCGCCCCTCCGGGCGGGGGGGTTCAACCTCCTCCTCCTCCTCTTCGCTGGAGTCGACGTCGTCGCCTCCCTCTCCTTCACCGTCGGACTCCCACTCGCCTTGATCGTCCCCGCTCTCACCTCCGCTCGCCTCCCCTTCCTCAGTTGGCCCCTGTGCCCCGTTGGGCGTCGAGTACATCTCAATAGTCGCCTGAAAAACAACAGACAAGACAAAGGTTAATCGACCAACTCAAAGAAGACCAATGAAGAAAAACAAGATCTCAGTCAGGAGCATAAAGACATACCTGGTCCACGTCATACGAGTTGTCGAGTGGAATTACCCTCCTGGCTCCTCGGGGGTTGTCCTTGTTTCCCGTGATGCTCGACAGCCACCCCTCCAGCATCTCATCAGTGACCTCCTCCGGGTGGATCCGAGTGGTGTCGTCGAGACCCGAGTACAGTCACATCGGGTGGTCACGAGCCTGGAGCGGTTGGATGCGCCTCCGGAGGAAGATCTCCAGCAAATCCATACCCGTCACGCCCTCACGGACAAGCTCAACCACTCGACCGGCCAGCACTTTGACTTGGGCCCTTTCCTCCGGCGCCACTTTCAGAGAAGCAGGTTTTTCAGCTTGGTCGAGTGAGAAAGGGGGGAGGCCAGTGGACTGTCCTGGGGTCGCCTGGTCTTGATAGTAGAACCAGGTCGCCTGCCAGCCACGGACTGACTCCGGAAAAGTGATAGATGGAAAACAACTCTTTCCCCTCGTCTGGATCGCCAGGCCCCCGCACAGCTGGATCACCTGCGTCCTTTCATCACTTGACTTGGCCTTCTTGACCGATTGAGAACGGCAGGTAAATATGTGCTTGAAGAGACCCCAATGGGGGCGGCAACCCAAGAAACCCTCACACATGAAAATGAAAGCAGCGAGGTATACGATGGAGTTGGGAGTGAAGTGGTGAAGCTGCGCTCCGAAGAAGTTCAGGAAGCTCCGGAAAAAAGGATGGGGCGGCAGAGAAAACCCGCGGTCGACATGGGTGGCTAGGAGCACGCACTCATCGTCGCGGGGCTAAGGTTCGATCTCTCTCCCCGGGAGACGCGCGGCTTCGTGGGGAATGACCCCCCCTCGACCATGTCGTCGAGATCTTCTTGCCGGATCACCGACGGCATCCAATCGCCTTGGATCCAGCCTCGGGGCAGCGCAGACCTTGAGGAGGATCCGCCCCGAGCGGACCTCTTCCCTTTCCCCTGCGCCGCCGCCTTCTTCGCGCACTCCAGGGCGGATGTCTTGTCCTTCGTCATCATCGCCGGCAAATCTTGCACGGACCCGCGGCGCTAGGGTGAGAACAGAGGTGGCGGAGGAACTCGCAAAGGGAGAGAGGAAGAAGGAAGCGCACTGGTTGGAAACCCCGAGCCGGCAACTTATAAGGGGCCGCTTCCGAGTGGCTGACTGGTAGGCCCAGGCTATCTAGTCAAATCCCGCAGCAGACACGCGCGCAGTACGTGGCGAAAAAGGCGACGCGAGGATCGAGGAGCTTCCACTTTATCGCTTCCGATTACTGTGGCCGCTCCCATCCCACGCGCTTCCTAAAATCCGAATCCTGCGACACCCGCGGGCCGCAGAACAACTTGTTAAAACAGAAGACCCCGCTCGCGCCGACACTCGGTATGTCACACATAAATAAATTCATTCGACGAAAGGCCTAGAATGGATCAAGGCGACTGAAAGAGGTTGATGACGACATCCGTGACGGTTGGCCCAAAACGAGGCGCTCACGTAGCCCAAAGAACCAGTCGGAAAGATCTCCAACTCTTTCCCCACTCTAACCTCGATCCATTCGGGGGCTAATGATGAAGCCATGTACCTAGGGTAGGGGCACGGGCCTGTCCAAAGAGCCCTACCCTGGGACATCCCTAGGAGAAGTCACCTTTCAATCGACTTGAAGGTATCCCATTCGACGGGTTCAAGACACTCGACCAAGAAGCCATCACTCGACCATGAAGCCAACCACTCGACTACCAGGAGGCCTATAGTCACTCCGCAGGCAAACGATCAGCTGTTAAGTAGTCTTTATGGTCATTATAGCACTTTATTAGGGGCGTTACCAGTAACGCTCCACCTTAAATGTACCTTAAAACCCTGCATTACTGAGGGCAGGAGGGGGCCGGCGAACTCTATATAAGCCACCCCCCTCCTCAGTATGAAGGGTTCGCACCTCTGTTATTCACATGCCAGTAATCTAATCGACTGCCTCCGGGCACCGAGACGTAGGGCTGTTACTTCCTCCGCGAAGGGCCTAAACTCGTACATCTTGGTGTGTTTACAACTTCCCAATAGCTGAGATCTAGCCTCTCCATACATACCCCCCTACATCACTGTCAGAGTTAGAACCACGATAGCTACTTCCAAGGCCAAGCCAGCTCCAAAGCCAAAGCCAAAGAGGAACACAAGAAGCATCCCAGCTGCTGAGAAGAACAAGGCCCCAGTGCCTGAAGCTGCAAAAGAAGATGATGAAGAGCAAGTTCTTAGAAACCTCAAGCCCAAGATCCCAGACCACAATGATGCTCATCCTGTGGCTGAGGACATGAAGCTCAGAAGAGACTCAGGGCTGAGGAAGTGGAGAGAAGCAGATCCGTATGCTTCAAGGAGAAGGACTGCAGTTGACTACAGGTTCCACACTAAGGAACAACAGGACTTCTATGAGACAGTTTTGCTTGATAAGAAGCCCATTGTTTGTGACATGAGATGGGTCGACTGGACCTACATGAAGGAAAATGAGGAACACTACCCTGGAGTGATTGATAGCTTTAGTGCTTGTGGAGTTGCAGACTTTGTTGGGCAGAAGCTCACAAAGTGGAATGAGGAGCTTATCATGCAGTTCTACTCCACAGCACATTTTTATCCAGATGGGAGGATTGTATGGATGTCTGAAGGTACGAGGTAGCAGTCTATAGTTACTAAATGGGCTCAGCTCATCAATGCCCCAGAGGAGCATGAGGATGACTTGGACATTTATGCCAAGAAGAAGATGGACCACAACTCAATGTCAAACATGTACAAGGAGATTCCAAATGAAGCACTTGACACTTTCAAGTTTGGCTCAGTACACTATCTTCTGTCAGGGCTGCCAACCATAAATTGGATACTGAGGCACACCTTATTGCCCAAGTCTGGAGATCACAAGATGATCAGAGGCCATGCAATCAACTTGCTACATATCTTTGATGTGCGACAGAAGTTCAAGGTGATGAGCCTCATGGTAGAGACAATCAAGAGGACTGCAGCAGACCAGAAGAGGAGCTGTGGATATGCCCCACAAATTCAGGAATTAATCAACTCCAAGATGGGCACTTGCCCATCCATCCTGACTTTGAGGACAACCAAGTTGTGATGAATGAGAATGAACCATCATCAGTTCAAGCACAAGCAAAGAAGGAGAAGGCAAGGAAGGAGAAAGCTGCCAAGATGCCACCTCAAGAGGAGGCATCTGAGTATTTCTTCAAAACCAAACAAGAGCAGCTTGGTTACTTGATTGCATCCACCCTGCGGATTGAGGAAGGACTAGCCACCCTAACTCAGAACTAGGCAAGCTTAGAGAGGATCATGGAACAAAAGTTCTATGACTTGGATGTCAAAGTAACAGAGATTCAGACTGCAGTGAAGCAGCTCCAGGATGACATGCAGGAGAGGAGAGGCAAGACTACAACTGATGCATTTGCCAGAGTGCCAAGAGCTCAGAGATCACATGCAGTGCCAGTTGCTGACACCAGAGCCACCACTTCTGCACCAGCTACAGCCTCAGTTCCACTAGCTCCAGCGTCCACTTCAGCCTCAACTCCGACCACGTCTACAGAAGGCTTCGTCCTTGGAGTGCTCCGGACTCCACCACCACCAGAAGATCAAGCCTGAGAGTCGATCTAGCACTATGCATTTTCTAGGAACTTTTTGGTAACTTGTTGCCAAAGGGGGAGAAAAATGTATAGATCATAGGCTTCGAGAGAGAGTGTTGCTTTTATTCTCTCTTGCTTTATTTGGTGGTTTTTCGAACTTTGTTTGCTTTTGAGTGCTTGAGATACTATGCCGTTATCTGTGAGACATTGATGATCATGTGTTTGATCATAAGCTACACTTAATGCTTGGTGAATGCTATTATCTTATCTATCTTATGTGATCATTCACTATTCTTGGTGATGAGTGCATGTATTTCATTCTTATCATTTTAAGCGCTCCACCAAGATGTATGTGACATGGAAGAGTAACCCATGACTCTAACTCTTTGTGCATTTGCAGTCCAAAGCAAATTTTAAATATGCACAAAATTAGGGGGAGCTCTTACTTGTCACATACTTCTCAAAGCGACGATATACTTCATGCTTATTATCATTTGTCAAAGCTTTGATCTATATGTTGTCATCAATTACCAAAAAGTGGGAGATTGAAAGTGCAACTATCCCTAGGTGGTTTTGGTAATTCATAACAACATATAGCTCATTGAGCTAATGCTATTCCAAGATGATTATTTCAGGAAAGCTCAATGATTGGCATGGCATGGATGTGAAAGTGGAACTCTCAAAATGCTAAGGACAAAGGATTGGCTCAAGCTCAAAAGCTCAAGACTCTTCATTTTATATTTTAGTGATCCAAGATCACATTGAGTCTTTAGGAAAAGCCAATACTATCAAGGAGGGATGAGGTGTTGCTTAATGAGCCTCTTGCTTCATGTGCTTAGCGATATGCTCCAAAACCCTCAACTACTTTCCCATATCCACATATGACCTAAACCCTAAGCCAAACTCGGTCCTACCGATTCTTTCTATCTGGCGCCACCGAGTTTCACTTGTCATAAGCCACTGCCAAACCCTAGCAATTCGGTTCTACCGATTGGGATCTCGGTCTCACCGAGATGGGATTGCAAACTCTCTGTTTCCCTTTCGTAACTTCTCGGTCTCACCGAAAGAGCGAATCGGTCCCACCGAGATTGCAATGTAAATTCAGTGTTTCCTTTTTGTAACTTTTCGGTCTCACCGAAAGAGCAAATCGGTCCAACCGAGTTTGCCTGACCAACTCTCTGGTTAGCTAATTACCAAAATCGGTCTCACCGAATTTTGTGTAATCGGTCTCACCGAGATTACGTTATGCCCAAACCCTAACCATATCGGTCCTACCGAGTTGCATGTCAGTCCCACCGAAAATCTCTAACGGTCACTAGGTTTACCTTTTCGGTCCGACCGAGTTTGTTGATTCGGTCCCACCGAGATTGGAAAACTGTGTGTAACGGTTGGATTTTGTGTGGAGGCTATATATACCCCTCTACCTCCTCTTCATTCGTGGAGAGAGCTATCAGAACACATACACAATTCCAACTCATATGTTCTGAGAGAGAACCACCTACTCATGTGTTGAGACCAAGATATTCCATTCCTACCATATGAATCTTGATCTCTAGCCTTCCCCAAGTTGCTTTCCACTCAAATCTTCTTTCCACAAAATCCAAATACTATGAGAGAGAGTTGAGTGTTGGGGAGACTATCATTTGAAGCACAAGAGCAAGGAGTTCATTACCTACACACGATTTGTTACTTCTTGGAGAGTGGTGTATCCTAGATTGGCTAGGTGTTACTTGGGAGCCTCCGACAAGATTGTGGAGTTGAACCAAGGAGTTTGTAAGGGCAAGGAGATCGCCTACTTCATGAAGATCTACCGCTAGTGAGGCAAGTCCTTTGTGGGCGATGGCCATGGTGGGATAGACAAGGTTGCTACTTCGTGGACCCTTTGTGGGTGGTTGCTTCTTCGTGGACCCTTCGTGGGTGGAGCCCTCCGTGGACTCGGGCAACCGTTACCCTTTGTGGGTGGAGCCCTCCGTGGACTCGCGCAACCGTTACCCTTCGTGGGTTGAAGTCTCCATCAACGTGGATGTAGGATAGCACCACCTATCCGAACCACGGGAAAAACATCCGTGTCTCCAATTGCGTTTGAATTCTCCAAACCCTTCCCTTTACATTCTTGCAAGTTGCATGCTTTACTTTCCGCTGCCAATATACTCTTTGCATGCTTGATTGAATTGTGTGATGATTGTTTGACTTGTCCTACAATAGCTAAAATCTGCCAAGAACTAAAATTGGGAAAAGGTTAAGTTTTTATTTGGTCAAGTAGTCTAATCACCCCCCTCTAGACATACTTTCGATCATACAGCGCGCTGGTGGAGGGCTAGCATACTCCAATATTAGGTTGGCTCTATGTGATGTGGCAACTTCATATACTAACTGGATGCTGCCTATACTACTACGGTACTCACACTCCAAGAAGTGACTTCAAAACCATTCATAAGTTGAGTCTATGACATGCATTTGCAACCGAAATGTACCATTCATTAAATACAACAAGTCATCAACACACAACGACAATGAGGATACATGTTTGATTATAGATTATTTCCAACAAAACATTCTAGCAAATACTAAAGTTTTCATCACACAACAAATAACAAGCAATGAAATGAACTTCAACTCAACCAATCCTCGGCGTTGGAAACGCTTCCTTTGAACCATAGGTGCTTTGGGAAGGGCCAACTATTGTCAATATCGAGAGCAACGCAGGACTGATCATCTAGGCTGAAGCGGCATATATCAGGACCAGGGTAGGGAACCACTGAAATTTCCGAGGTATAGATACAATTGCTTCTCATAAATGGTAGTAACGTTTTGTTAACAACAGCTGGATCGCCTTTCACCATCATTGGATAGTTTGGTCCAAGGAAGAGCGAGTTTGCTCCAAGACTATCAATACTGAACCAGGGAGAAGGTGTTGGCGCTAGCACACTAGTATCCGTCCTGAATACCATGCAACGAGTGTTGGAATAGGTCAGGAGAGGGCGACCATGGGAGACAACACCTGCTTCCTCAGTAGTAACAGTCTGAGTGCACTGTATACAGACAAGAAGAGGTGATCCATCGGAATTAGTTACCATGCGCCATTGAGTATATAAGTTCTGCTCCTCCTCATGCTCGCGATCATCACCATCGTCATCTCCCCCTTGCTTATAATTTTTTTCAAGTATAGGTGGTGGAATGTTCACAGGACCTTGGAAACACAAGAATAGGGTTAATTAGTAAAGGGAAACTTGCTAACCCGCATGCATGTGGATGAAACAATTATAATTACGGTCGAAGACAAATGTACCGAAACTACGAGGATCCCATGCAAAAACAGTGTCACGAGTGGTGGCAGCAAACACAAGATCCTCGTATTCAATTGCATCACAGTACACATCCGTGCATAGAAACTGATTTTTGAGCAATATCCATCCAGTCGAACCATGAAGGACGACAACAAGCTTGTCGAAGATAGCAACAACTTGATAGTTCTTGTAATTCCAAGAGCGGTTGGGATCTCGACAAATTGCTATCTTCAGTAGGCGACAGTCAGCATGATCGTATTTGAACGAGATCATCTGTGTGCTCAACCTCAGGGCACTCTGAGATTTTTGGAAGTGGAATCCGCTGACGAGTGTACACATTCACAAGTTCCCACTCGCAATTGTACCCAATATAAACAACCCAATCTCCATTTGCGCCAGCCCAGGACTTGCCCTTAAGTGATGGCATCTTGACGTCACACGTATCATTATCAAGCGACATCAACTTGCACAAGGCGAGTCCTCCGCCGTCCGCGCCCATGCGTACAGGCTTATAGCGAAGAAGATAAGGGAGATCAAACCGTTCCTGGACCCTTGGGCTCCTTGTAATGATGTTATTAGTTGAGTCGAGAATGGGCTTGAATGAACCTGCCATGCTAGCCGAGGTGATGATCCTCGCATCAATTAATGAGTTCCCCCACCATGTCATCTTTCAGATCGGGGCAAGAATAACAGGGTCATTTCCGACTTGTTCCCTCCATGGAGAAGACGATAGAACAATGGCAGAAGGAAGGGTGAAGGAAAATGGAGGAGGGAGGAAGAGCATGCGACAGCTGTTCCAAATCGAGAGGAAAGGCGAAGAGTCGGTGGACGGTTGCCAGTTTGCCACGGTACACGAAGAGGCGCCCCGGCCTACACGTCCTTTTGGAAATTGTAGAAAAGGACTCGCTGTCATCTCACTAACATGTTGGAACGGGACTACATGTCAACGAAACATGGTGTGTAATTTCTCGTGCAAAATGTGATCTGGCCGGGTTGGCCCGAGGTGCCGCATTATTTCTCGACTATATTTTTTAATGGCGTGCCGTTCAGTTTTGAAGCACGACTAACTGGTACTGTTTGCAGAGAAAATATAAACTACTCTACCACTACTCCACCTCTAGTACTAGTAGTATAAAAAAGATATATAGGCTGGAGCTTCAGAGCTTTCTTGCTAAGGGCTACCCACTTGCTTCTCACACTATCACCCTCTCTCCAGATCTAAAAAAGACGGCCTCTCTCTCCCTCCTCACCGGTGGTCATAGATCCGCCGGGGAAGAAAAGGGCATGCAGCGTTGACGCACTCGTCGTCGGTGACCGAGGTCACACACTGACGACAAGGCTGTCCTCTCAGACCTAGCGCCCGCGCGGGATGGCCTCCGTCCCCAAGCTCACTGCCGTAGTGCGTGCGGAGGACGACGACCATGAGCGAAGCCACTTCCCGCCGACCCTCAGGTGTGCTACCTCTTTTCGAACCATACCCTTGTTCTATTGCCCATCTGCCATGTCACTGCATGTGGATCTTTTTCCACTCCACCATCTTCCCAATTTGCTATCCTCTGCTCTGCTGGTCACGCAGACGAAAACCTTAATTTGCACTATTAAAGGAAACCCTACTTCATGCAGACTAATCCATGTCTGGGTTGAATAAAGAAAGGAAGGGAGACTATACTGTCCAAGAGAGTAGGCATCGAACCCGCATCTAGGTTGAAAAGGGGAAAATCAGTAGCTAAGGAACGAGTCTCGTGTCTCTTGGTTGAAGAAGGGTAGAAAGGCATGACAACGCAATAGAGAATGACCAGGTCGATCAGTTTGTTGTCCTCACATAGGAAAAAGGTGGATAAACATAACAAAAATGGGACGTAATCCACATATGCTGCCTGGATATTTGTTGCTCTGGGCAACCATACCTCCCTCACCACTCTATGCGTCTGTGGAGGTACATCATACTGGTGTGCCCACTGTTCGAATGGGCCTCCCATGCTCTTAGTGTCACTTTTTTGTTGTTAGTATAATGCCAACAGTCAAGTCAAGCAATGCTACTGCTAAAGTGATGCCACATTTAACTAATGCCGCACTCAGTCTAATGCCACCGATAAATTTAAGCAGTGCCATTTAATGTCACTGGATTATTTCAGGGTTAGCTGTTGATTGTGGATGTATTAAAGATTTTTCAACTAAGGCATTCTAATGTTGTTGTTGCACAGCCAGTATACCAATGATGGAACTTGTTACTACCTTCAGATTTTTGCACTGTTAATGCTTATAGATTACATACCTCACTTTCATGAGATAAGTTAATTTTTTGTACAGTGTCACCAAAATGCCAAGGCGCTGATGTCATTTTATTTTGGTTAAACTGCACAAAAAATTATGAAGACAAGAGGAAAGGTCAAGAGTGGGCACCTCCTCCTCCTCCGGCTGTTCTCTTCATTCGTTCGATCAAGTGTTTATGTTTGATCGATTAACAAGATTGGGATAGCAATTTTTAAGGTCCCCCCGAGTTCGAAATGATATTTACCTTGGAGGTACATGTTTTGCAAATTTTTATACTATCATTAGTTAATAATGGTAGTTACCTTCAGACTTTTATATTTGGTTTAATGCTCATGCACAGCTAGTATACCAATGCTGAAATGTGTTACCTTTACATTTTGTATTGTTAATTCTTATAGAAATCTTCCAGTGCCAGAGTTTATTGAAATCTGTTCATAAAACCATTGTACTGTACCCTGTAATAAAATAACTACTCTACTATTGCACTAACCACTGGATTTGTGTATATTTGTAGTATTCGAAATTTTGAATGGTGTTGCATTAGCGTATCGACATAAATAAAGTGTGGCAAGCTTTCCCAGATATGTCATCAAGAAAACTACTACCTGTTTTTCTAAATACTAGTAGAAGTTTGGGTACTTTAAACTGAACCGTGAAAGCGTCTTATATTAAGGAACAGAGGGTGTAGAGTTCACTCAAATGATCCCGGTAAAGCTAGTCACACCTTTGTTAAAATTAATGTTCATTATGTTATCGGAGGAGGTCTATAAGTTTGTCTCTAATGCCTGTCGACTACATACCTGACATCATGATGTAATGTTAAGTCATTTCCTTTTGTACAGTGTCACTGAATTGTCCGGTGATGGCATTTTATTTTAGTTGAACTGAACAAAATATGCTTAAAAGAAGAGGAAAGGTCAGGAATCGATCATTCTTTCATAAAGAACTATATATGCCTTTCCGACATCAGCCTCTGTTGCCTTATTTATTCCTTCAAACAGGTGGTTAGAAACAGTCTTGCTACCTTTTCCCATTAAGAAATTGGAATGCTTATATTTGTGAGTCTATGCTTCAACTAGTGCCACTTTTATAGTAACCACAATTTCAATATCTATACAAACAGGGATGCTCGATTTTAGTGGAACTGCACAAAAAGTCCAACTGGTTCAACATTAGGAGCATGTTTTCTTCCAAACCTTTATATCCAATTGGTGGCACTATGAGCTGTTCATTAAGAAGGTACATGGTTTGCTACTATCTTGCTACTCTTTTTGTACTGTCATTAGATAGTAATACTAGTGGTTTGCATGTGAATTTATTGGTAGGGTGGACCTACATTGGAGGTGCAGGACATGATTCAATGATTGGATGCTCAATTTCGGTTGTATCGATTTCACCTCTTCCATCACTGCGAACATGGATATCCTTGGTCTGATGAAGAATAGGCGCTATATTTCTACTCTAAACAAGCAAATCAATTCAGTATGAAATTGTCGAGGGAAAAACATGACTGTATCAAATTGTCCAGTGCAAAACATGACAGATGCTAAGCGTAAGAGACATGTTTAAACCGAAAATATAAGGTGGGGTATATGTTTACTAGATGCTTGATATTTGTGCAGACAGAGATGTCTGCCCGTTGCTATTTGGCAAACACACAAAGTGACCGCAATTTTGGTTGAACTGCACAAGAGAATAGTATAGTCACTGCATGCAGTGCCATTTAAAAATAGACACAGAAAGATTGGATAGTCACTTCATGGACTGCAGAAAAGTAGTACTGTACTATTTATTGGCCAACACTAGGTGCTTCATTGCTTTGGTCTGACTATACAATGGGCATCATTTTTCCTAAGTTAAAGTTTGTATTCCGAAAATAGTCTCGCCATGTGATCAAGAGAAGACCAAATCATATTGCAGTGGATGTCCCTCCATCATGTGTGGTTCATTCTCATGATTCCAGCTGTTGGTGAAACCACTTACGTTTGCAAGAGGAATTGTAGACTTCACAAGCAAATTTGTCTTTCAGTCTGTATTGAATGTTGGCCAAGAGAAGCATCCATGTTAGTAGGAAGAACATATGTTTTTTCTAGATCTTTGCTTTTGGAGCTACATATTTGTATATGATCTGTGAATCATTGAGATGCATTAACATGTTGATCTTATGTATGGGAATCATACTAGTTGGTTTTAGTTGTGGCCGATCTTTGCTTTTGGAGCTACATATTTGTATATGATCAGTGAATCATTGAGATGCACTACAGTTCCTTATATCTGTTCGCTCTGTGTTTACAAGTTACTGATCGATCACTAGGTAGCCTACTAATGCGCTCCTGGCTGTTTTAGTTGCGACGCAAGATCTGAAGTGGCATTTTTTTGAATAAAAATGCCTACCTCTGAAGAAACTGACAAGCTGCTCTGAAGAAAATGCCATGCGAATTTGAAGAAACTGCCAGCAAAAACATTCACAAATGCCTTATCTCCCAGCTAAAGTTCATCAACTAATGCCCTCAGCTTCGACTTGTGGCATGCTGCTCCGCGTACTGGCTGCGAGCGATTTTGAGTGCCTGCATGCAGCCGGCCGTAATTAAGGCAGCTAACTGATGCGAAAAAAGATGCATTTTAATTGTTGTGTGCCTTTTAAATCCATGGAATCATTATTGACAAGGAGGGAGATGATTCGAGTGCACTCGTTTGACCGTCATGCCGGCGTGTGACCCAGCACGGACGGATGGGACGACACAGTCAGAATTTCAGTTTCTCTAGTTTTCCACGGCAAGCTGGCATGCTAAGCCATGCCTTCTTAATTATGCATTGAATTCCAATGACCGTCGCGCTACCTTCCGCCTATAAGTACTGTTTCCCGGCCTTCTATGGTGGCACCGTGACCCAACTCGCCCTATCCTCATAAGCCCCCACCGATACGACGTCGCTCGCCACTTATCCTCTCTCTCTCCATGTCCGCCATGCACCCGCCCGTCCGCGATAGGCGAGGCCGGAGGCGGTCACTACCAGAACTAGTGTTCGGTTTTTCACCGAAAGGCAGACGGAGGGAGGAGGCATTCTATCGGTCTTTAGATGGCAATGCGGAGATCGAGGACTTGTTGGAGCACGACCGCCTGGCGGAGTAGTAGGAGTTGTTGGAGCGCGACCGTTTGGCGGAGGAGCAGCGTATCGCTGATTTGCGCCGCCAGTGGGACATCGAGCAGCAGTGCACCGACGCTTTGAGTCACGAGCAGAGCGCCCGCACTTGGGCTGACTACGTGGAGGCCGGCGCCCGGCAAATAGCCATGGAGGCTGTCGGGCATGCACGTGTTCGTGATGCTGATTTTTACTACCATCTCGTCAAGTGGGTTTCCCGCTTAGAAGTCGAAGCTTCGGTGGACCACGCTGGCATGGAAAGGGCCAACGCGCGCGAGCAACGCGCCCTATCGCACCTCTGGCAAGTCCGAGGCGAGGCGGAGGACGCCGGTGCCGGCATTTAGCGTGTACCGCAGATGGCAGTCGTCATCGTCTAGTTATCTAAGAGTAAGTTAGTACTTGTATGCTACTAGAGTATTAGTGGGAGTAGATAGTTAACTTGGCTACGATGGTTGTCAACGTGGAAGTTCAGTACTCTATATGTGGATCAGATCTGTTACTTTGCTCTGAATGTTGAACTTTCCATTTGAAAGTATGGAATGGGTTGTTATTTTTTAAAATGGGTTGTATTTGTCCTCCACGGGTTTAGAGTCTAACTTGTGGGCTACCAAGTTTATGCATACACAATTAGGAGATGATTGTATGTGGAGAGGATGACAGTAGGGACCCGCCAAGGTCATGGCAGTATGCAAGCAAGTGCCTCCTTATTTCAATCCAATAAAAAATGGCTCCTCCTAATGGATTTCTGACATCTGGGTCCCATGCCATTGTCAACGTAGTCAATAAACGAGAGAGTTGCACAACGAGCGGCTGACACTAGGGACCCAGCAGCTCGCCCAGTTATTTTTGTTTTGGGTTAATTTGATAAATGCCACTCCAAATCTGGTGTTTCTGAGAAATGCCATTGCAATTTCCAAACTTTGAAAAATGCCATTTCATGCCATTTCCAGTGGCATTTTTCGAAGTCTGGAGTGGCGTTTTTCAAAGTTTGCAAATTGCAGTGGCGTTTTCCAAAGTTTGCAAAAATTGCAGTGGCATTTTTCAAAGTTTGGAAATTGCAGTGGCATTTTTATGAATCGCCATATTTGTTGTGGCATTTATCTAATTTGTTTTTGAGACGGAAGCAGGGTGTCAACTGGGCTGTGCGGGGCACTCTCGCCTGTCTAGACAGCTTTCTCTTTTATGTTTACCACACACCAGCACAGTAGTTTTTTTTCTTTCTGAAAAGGCTAGCCCAGTTTTTTTGTGTTTGCCAAGTAAGTCGCGTTGTCAAGCCTGTTGGGCTGCAAATCTTTCAAGACGAGGAGATCTTCATTCGGCTGGACGAGAAAATGGCCTATCAGTAATGAGAAATGGGTTGTACATTTTTAAAACACATCAAACCGGCAATTACTTTCAATTTTTTTATCATTTTAAGATTTTAAATTGCATTAATTTTTACGCGTGGACAATTTGTTGGATTTTATATTGATATACATTTATTTTTAAAATCAGTTTGAATGTGACTCAAAATTTTGGGATTAAAAACAGTTCGGACCGCACCGAAATATGCAACATTTCGTATAATTTTTTAACCGTGGCCACAATATGGGCTGTAATGCTAACAAAAAGAATATGGGCTCCAAAAAAACCTTAAGAATTAGCAAATGGGCTGTAAATTATTAGAAATAATGGCAGATGAGTTGTATGTTGTTTTCCACAGATTTGAGGCTTTCCTAAAAAAAGGTTGACGCACAAGCAGTGACTGTTGGATGTCCGTCCAACGACCGTCGTGCTTCTTCAATCTCTGCTCTTCCTGCTCCAGCTACTCAAACAAGCATCGGCGGGACTGCCTGCTCCCTCCTCCCCGCGGCCGGCTGTGCTGCCGCGCAGGCCTCACCGCCCCACCGTACTCCCATCGCTGGCCTAGCCATCCCTCTATTCACCCACACATGCTGTTATTCTCCGGCGATGGCAGACGAACCACTAAACCCTCGTACAGTCGTACTCCCCTCCGCGTGGGAAACAACTGCAGAGTCTTCCCTGCCTCCGTGTCGTTCCCTTCCTAGGCCTCGCCGTCGTCCACCGCCTTGGTGCTCTCGGTGCGGCCTGGTCAATGTGGTCAACGACCGACATGCATCTGAAGTGGACTGTACGTCGAGAGGCTGACAGCTGGGTCCACGGCCGCACGCAAGGAAATGCCTCCTTATTATGTGAAAAATACTGATTCCTCCACCTGACATCTGGGACCCACCGAAAGGGCCTCTGTATTTCATGAAAAAATGTTACCACTGCTGACAGCTCGGACCCACCAGCTATATCTTCGCACGCAAGGAAGTGCGTCCTTATTACGCACACAAAAATGAATACTCCCCCTGCTAGCTGGGACCCAGTATAGTGGCAGGCTGACTTGTGGGCCTACTAAGTTGACGGGGACGGAGGGCTTTGTAAACTTAGTCAATATGCATGATTCTAGCTCCAGTGACTGTACGATGTCGATCCAATGGCCATAGTGCTTCTTCAACCTCTGGTCTTCTTGCTCCAGCCACCCAAACCAGCACCGGTCGTGCCTCATGCTCCTACCTCCCGTGGCCGGCTGCGATGCGGCGGAGGCCCCACCGCCCCCTACTACTCCCACCGCTGGCCAGGCCATCCCTGTACTCACCCACACCCCCTGTTATTCTACAGTGACGGCAGCCTCACACCGCAGTGAATCAGTGAACCCTCATACTCCTCTACACGTGGGCATCCACTGCCGCATCTTCCCCTGCTCCGTGTCGTCCCCTTCCTAGGCCTCACCGTCGTCCACCACCCTGGTGCTCTTGGCGCGGTGTGGTCAACGTGGTCAAGGAACTACTTCCATCGGAAGAGTACTGTATGTGGAGAGGCTGACAGCTGGGTCCACGACAGCCGCAAGGAAGTGCCTCCTTATTACGTGGAAAATAATTATTCCTCCACCTGACAGCAGGGACCCACTGGATGGACCACCGTATTTGGCGAAAAAATGTTTCCCCCTAACTGCTGGGACCCACCGGACGGGCCACCTTATTTCATGAAAAAACGTTCCCCCCGCTGTCATCTCGGACCCATCGGAAGTGTCGCCTTATTACGCACAGAAAAATGAATACTCCCCCTGCTAGTTGGGATTCGCCTTGGTGGGTGGCTGACTTGTGGGCCTACTAAGTTGACGGGGAGGAGTGCTTTGTCAACTTAGTCAATATGAACGATTCTAGCTCCAGTGACCATACGATGTTCATCCAACGGCCGTTGTGCTTCTTCAACCTCTGGTCTTCTTGCTCCACCCTCCCAAAGTAGCGTTGGTTGTGCCGCATGCTCCTGCCTCCCATGGCCGGCTATGCTTCCGCGGAGGCCTCACCGCCCCCTACTATTCCCACCACTGGCCAGGCCCTGCGGCGACGGCAGCCTCACACCGCATCCGAACCAGTGAACCCTCGTACTCCTCTCCGCGCGGGCTTCCACTACAGCGTCTTCCCCGGCTCCGCGTCATCCCCTTCCTAGGCCTCGCCGTCGTCCACCGCCCTGGTGCTCTTGGCGCGGCGTGGTCAATGTGGTCAAGGAACGGCTTCCATCAGACGTGGACTACACATGGAGAGGCTGACAACTGGGTCCACGGCCGCAGCAAGGAAGTGACTCCTGATTACGCGCAAAATAATTATTCCTCCACCTGAGGGGCCACCATATTTCACGAAAAGAACGTTTCCCCTTGACTGCTGGGACCCACCAGCTACATCTTCGCATGCAAGGAAGTGCGTCTGGGCAAAAAAACGATTCGCCCCTGACTGTTGGGACCCACCAGCTACATATTCGCATGCAAGGAAGTGCCTGACAGTCGGGACCCACCTGGTTGAAGCGTACGTAGTGTTGTCATTCTGGTCGCGAACATGTACATACATACTGGTCGATGTAGAGGCACGCACGTGTCGTAGTAGAGGCACGCACGTAGCATGTACATGTACGTACAACAGCCAGTGTGCAAGAAAGAAAATACAGCCACGTACGTACATACGGGCAGGGTCTCGAACGCCTACTTGCGCATATGTACGGCCAGGGCTCGTGTACATGGCTGGGTCGGAACGAAGAAACAACATCGTCGTCGTGTTCATGGGGAGCCAACCTGCTGGGTAGGAATGGAATGTGTCATCGTGTTCATCGGGAGGGCTTGGATGGAACAGCCGATGGAAACTAGGCCTGGCGTACCGCAAAAACGGAGCAAACGGCCTAGTGTTCGACCGGCCACGTTCGAAACGGGATCCTGTTCATCGGGAGGGGTATGGCGTACCGCAAAACGGAGGAAACAGACCTCCTACGGTCGAAACAGGGGTCCTGTTGATCGGGAGGGGTGTGGCGTACCGCAAACGGAGGAAACAGACTTGTGTTGGAGCGCTACAATCGAAACGGGGGTCCTGTTCATCGGGAGGGGTGTGGCGTACCGCAAAACGGGACTCCACATGCTACTGTTCATCCAACGTCGACCTCCTCCAGCCTCCACCTGTGATTGTTCGTCCACGGGCTCCTGTTCATCCAGTCTCCACCGCGCGCTACTGCACCTGCTACTGTTCAACCAGCCCTCTCCCCGGGCTCCTGTTCAACCACCCCTCCATGGGCTACTGTTCATCCAGCCCTCCACCGTCTACTGTTCATCCTGCCCTCCATGGGGTGGTCCTATTCATCCTGCCCTCCACGGGGTCCTTTTCATCTAGCCCCAACCGGCTCGATCGATTGGGGTCCTGTTCATCCAGAGGCAACACCACGGGGTCCTATTCATCCACCCCCACCTGGAACTATTCATCCAAACCCCCCGCAACGCTCACTGTTCATCCAGAGGCAGCATCGATCGGCTTCAGTTAGCAGCAGTAGCGAAGGAATCGCTCGATCGGGTTCAATTAACAGCCATTGATCGATCGCTCGGGTTCAGTAACACGTAGCGTGCAGTGCAATCGCTCAGGTTCAGTTAGAGCCCAACGCCTCGCTCAGGTTCAGTTAGAACCCAACGCCTCGCACCCACGCGCGTGCGTGTATGAGAGAAACGCGCATAGCTCGGCCCCGACCACCCACCGTAACCGGGAACACCCCGATATTTTCCTCGCCCTCGCTTCTACCATGTTTTTTTCCGTCATGGACGACCCAAAGAATGTCATGCAGCTGCGTCTCCGGCCCGCCCAGGACGAAAATCCCATTTCCTGTCATGATTGTTGTCATAGAAGTAGGACCCCACCACATCTATGATGATACCTGGTTTTGTCACAATTATCATCATAGAAGTGTCATAAGTATGACAGAAAAGATTTTCGTTCGGCCCAAAATGTCACGGATGTGTCTTTTTTGTAGTGATGAGACTTCGGATGAAAAAAGAGAAAAAAAGAGGCCATAAAAATAGAAAAGGCCCAAATAAAAGAATGAGAGAAAAAGAGAGAAGGGACAATGTTACTATCCTTTTACCACACTTGTGCTTCAAAGTAGCACCATGATCTTCATGATAGAGAGTCTCCTATGTTGTCACTTTCATATACTAGTTGGAATTTTACATTATAGAACTTGGCTTGTATATTCCAATGATGGACTTCCTCAAAATTCCCTAGGTCTTCATGAGCAAGCGAGTTGGATGTACACCCACTCAGTTTCTTTTGTTGAGCTTTCATACACTTATAGCTCTAGTGCATCCATTGCATGGCAATCCCTACTCACTCACATTGATATCTATTGATGGGCATCTCCATAGCCCGTTGATACGCCTAGTTGATGTGATACTATCTTCTCCTTTTTGTCTTCTCCACAACCACCATTCTATTCCACCTATAGTGTTATATCCATGCCTCACGCTCATGTATTGCATGAATATTGAAAAAAGTTTGAGAACGTCAAAAGTATGAAACAATTGCTTGGCTTGTCACCGGGGTTGTGCATGATTAAATACTTTGTGTGATGAAGATAGAGCATAGCTAGACTATATGATTTTGTAGGGATAACTTTCTTTGGCCATGTTATTTTGAGAAGACATGATTGCTTTGTTAGTATGCTTGAAGTATTATTATTTTTATGTCAATATTAAATTTTTGTCTTGAATCTTTGGATCTGAACATTCATGCCACAACAAAGAAAATTACATTGAGAATTATTCTAGGTAGCATTCCACATCAAAAATTCTATTTTTATCATTTACCTACTCAAGGACGAGCAGGAATTAAGTTTGGGGATGCTTGATACGTCTCCAGCGTATCTATAATTTTTGATTGTTCCACGCTATTATATTATCTGTTTTGTATGTTTAATGGGCTTTAATATACATTTTTGTTTTATTTTTGGGACTAACCTACTAACCAAAGGCCCGATGCAAATTGTTGTTTTTTTTGCCTATTTCAGTGTTTCACAGAAAAGGAATATCAAACGGAATCCAAACGGAATGAAACCTTCGGGAGAGTTATTTTTGGAACAAACGCAACCCAGGAGACTTGGAGTGGATGTCAAGGAAGCAATGAGGCAGCCATGAGGCAGGAGGGCACGCCCAGGGGGGTAGGCGCGCCCCCCACCCTCGTGGGCCCCTCATGGCTTCGCTGACCTACTTATTTCACCTATATATACTCATATACCCCGAAAACATTCGAGAGCACCACGAAACCCTATTTCCACCGCCGCAACCTTCTGTACCCATGTGATATGTCTCCAATGTATCTATAATTTTTGATTGTTCCATGCTATTATATTATCTGTTTTGGATGTTAATGTGCTTATTTATACACTTATATATTATTTTTGGGACTAACCTACTAACCCAAGGCCCAGTGCAAATTGCTGTTTTTTGCCTATTTCAGTGTTTTGCAGAAAAGGAATATCAAACGGAATCCAAACGGAATGAAACCTTCAGGAGAGTTATTTTTGGAACAAACATGATCCAAGGGACTTGGAGTGGATGTCAAGAAAGAAACAAAGGAGCCACGAGGCAGGGAGGCGCGCCTACTGCGGGAGTCCTGGACTAAGGGGTCCTCGGGTGTCCGGCCTGTTATCCATGGGCCGGACTGATGGGTTGTGAAGACATGAAGACCGTACCCGTGTCCGGATTGGACTCTACTTGGCGTGGAAGGCAAGCTTGGCGACCGACTATGAAGATTCCTTCTTATGTAACCGACTCTATGTAACCCTAGATTCCCCTCCCGGTGTCTATATAAACCGGAGGGGTTAGTCCGGAAAGGAGATTCATTACCATAGTCTTATAGGGTTTAGCCATTACGATCTCTTGGTAGATCAACTCTTGTAACACTCATATTCATCAAGATCAATCTAGCAGGACGTAGGGTATTACCTCCATAGAGAGGGCCCGAACCTGGGTAAACATCGTGTGCCCCGTCTCCTGTTACCATCGATCCTAGACGCACAGTTCGGGACCCCCTACCCGAGATCCGCTGGTTTTGACACTGACATTGGTGCTTTCATTGAGAGTTCCGATGTGCCGTCGACGAAAGGTTCGATGGCCCCTTCAATCCTCTATAGTGACGCTGTCCAAGGAGAAACCTTCCTCCCCTGACAGCTTTTCGTGTTCGGCGGCTTCATACTGCGGTCCAACTCGCCTGGCCATCTGGAGCAGATCGATAGCTACGCCTCTGGCCACCAGGTCAGATTTGGAAGCTTGAACTATGTCGCAAATATCCGAGGAGACTTGATCCTCAATGGATTTGAGACCACGGCGATCGCTCCCCCTCGCTCCGATGAACATGACCTAAATCTGTCATCGGACCAGGTTCTGGAGATGGTTCCTATAACTGCTACGACCTTAGATCTGGAGCAGTTCGCACCATCCGAAGCCACAGAGTCCGCGGCGTTGGAGCCGCACACAAACTCAACACCAGGCAATATCAGCGTCAACAGAATTTCAGATTCGTTTCCGACTATAAATGCCGAACCTTCCGCGCTCCCGGACACCGAGCTGGATCGATTATCAATCGTCGAGTTCAGCGCTGCAGATGTCTTCCAACACTCGCCCTTCGGCGATGTGCTGAATTCATTGAAAAACCTGTCCCCGATGGGGGAGTCACGACCGAACTATGTTCGGTTCGAGCTAGAGGCTGACAATGGAGAATTACGCTTCCCACCCGCCACCCACTTCATAGCCACTGTCGAGGACTTAACCGACATGCCCACTTCTGGCTCCAAAGACATAGACGGCATAGCCGACAATGCCGATAAGGAGCAAGGCCAAGACCCGCTAGTCATCAGGCGTGGGACGGCCACCCCTTCATATGACATGTACATGATCGATACACTTAAAAAGCCTCGTGACAAGGACAAGGGAGATCCAATTAAAACTCCTGAGACACAGTCTATGTTCCGGCGCCCCAAACACTGCCCCAAGTCACACCGCAGCAATGATGGTGCTGGAGAAAATAGTACTCCGGATGGCGCCGGAAGTAATGAAGACCCTGTGGGAGCAATATCCGAGCAGGACGAACAGGAAAACTAGCAAGCCAACCTCAATGAACAGGCCCCGCCAAGCGACGGTTTGGAGGACGACAACTATCTTCCGCTCTCCGAAGATGAGGTAAGCCTCGGCGACGAAGACTTCATCGTAACCGAAGAGCCCCTCGAGCAGGAGAGGTTCCAGCGCAGGCTGATAGCTGATGTCTACTACACAACCTTCTTCTTGTAGACGTTGTTGGGCCTCCAAGTGCAGAGGTTTGTAGGACAGTAGGAAATTTCCCTCAAGTGGATGACCTAAGGTTTATCAATCCGTAGGAGGCGTAGGATGAAGATGGTCTCTCTCAAGCAACCCTGCAACCAAATAACAAAGAGTCTCTTGTGTCCCCAACACACCCAATACAATGGTAAATTGTATAGGTGCACTAGTTCGGTGAAGAGATGGTGATACAAGTGCAATATGGATGGTAGATAAAGGTATTTGTAATATGAAATTATAAAAACAGCAAGGTAACTAATAATAAAAGTGAGCATAAATGGTAATGCAATGATAGTAAACAAGGCCTAGGGTTCATACTTTCGCTAGTGTAAGTTCCCTCAACAATAATATCATAATTGGATCACATAACTATCCCTCAACATGCAACAAAGAGTCACTCCAAACTCACTAATAGCGGAGAACGAACGAACAGATTATGGTAGGGTACGAAACCACCTCAAAGTTATTCTTTCCAATCAATCCGTTGGGCTATTCCTATAAGTGTCACAAACAGCCCTAGAATTCGTACTAGAATGACACCTTAAGACACAAATCAGCCAAAACCCTAATGTCACCTAGATACTCCAATGTCACCTCAAGTATCCGTGGGTATGATTATACGATATGCATCACACAATCTTGGATTCATCTATTCAACCAACACAAAGGACCTCAAAGAGTGCCCCAAAGTTCCTACCGGAGAATCACGATGAAAACGTGTGCCAACCCCTATGCATAGGTTCATGGGCGGAACCCGCAAGTTGATCACCAAAACATACATCAAGTGAATCACGTGGTATCCCATTGTCACCACAGATACGCACAGCAAGACATACATCAAGTGTTCTCAAATCTTTAAAGACTCAATCCGATAAGATTACTTCAAAGGGGAAACTCAATTCATTACAAGAGAGAATAGGGGGAGGAGAAACATAGGATCCAACTATAATAGCAAAGCTCGCGATACATCAAGATCATGCCAAATCAAGAACACGAGAGAGAGAGATCAAACACATAGCTACTGGTACATACCCTCAGCCCCGAGGGAGAACTACTCCCTCCTCGTCATGGAGAGCACCGGGATGATGAAGATGGCCACCGAAGAAGGATTGCCCCCTCCGGCAGCGTGCCGGAACGGGTCTAGATTGGTTTTCGGTGGCTACGGAGGCTTCTGGCAGCGGAACTCCCGATCTATTGTGCTCACTGGAAGTTTTAGGATACGTAGGTATATATGGGTGAAAGAAGTACATCGATGGACCGAAGGGGGGGGGCATGAGGCAGGGGGCGCGCCCCCTACCCTCGTGAGCTCCTCCTTCATCTTCTGACGTAGGGTCCAAGTCTATCCGGTAGGTTTCCTTCCAAAAATAACTTCTCCAGTTGATTTCGTTCCGTTTCGACTCCGTTTGATATTCCTTTTCTTCGAAACACTGAAATAGGCATAAAACAGCAAATCTGGGCTGGGCCTCCGGTTAATAGGTTAGTCCCAAAAATAATATAAAAGTGAAAATAAAGCCCAATATTGCCCAAAACAGTAGATAATATAGCATGGAGCAATCAAAAATTATAGATACGTTGGAGACGTATCAAGCATCCCCAAGCTTAATTCCTGCTCGTCCTCGAGTAGGTAAATGATAAAAAGATAATTTTTGATGTGGAATGCTAGTTGGCATAATTTCAATGTAATTCTTCTTACTTGTGATATGAATATTTAGATCCGAAAGATTCAAGACAAAATTTCATATTGACATAAAAATAATAATACTTCAAGCATACTAATAAAGCAATTATGTCTTCTCAAAATATCATGGCCAAAGAAAGCTATCCCTACAAAATCATATAGTCTAGCTATGCTCTATCTTCACGACACAAAGTATTTAAATCATGCACAACCCCGATGACAAGCCAAGCAATTGTTTCATACTTTTGATGTTCTCAAACTTTTTCAATCTTCACGCAATACATGAGCGTGAGCCATGGACATAGCACTATAGGTGGAATAGAATGGTGGTTGTGGATAAGACAAAAAGTGAGAAAATAGTCTCACATCGACTAGGCATATCAACGGGCTATGGAGATGCCCATCAATAGATATCAATGTGAGTGAGTAGGGATTGCCATGCAATGGATGCACTAGAGCTATAACTGTATGAAAGCTCAAAAAAAGAAACTAAGTGGGTGTGCATCCAACTTGCTTGCTCATGAAGACCTAGGGCAATTTGAGGAAGCCCATCATTGGAATATACAAGCCAAGTTCTATAACGGAAGATTCCCACTAGTATATGAAAGTGATAACATGAGAGACTCTCTACTATGAAGATCTTGCTGCTACTTTGAAGCACAAGTGTGGTAAAAGGATAGTAACATTGTCCCTTCTCTCTTTTTCTCTCATATTTTTTTTATTTGGGCCTTTTCTCTTTTTTTATGGCCTCTTTTCTTTCTCTTTTTTATTTGGGCTTCTTTGGCCTCTTTTATTTATTTTTCATCCGGAGTCTCATCCCGACTTATGGGGGAATCATAGTCTCCATCATCCTTTCCTCACTGGGACAATGCTCTAATAATGATGATCATCACACTTTTATTTTTCTTACAACTCAAGAATTACAACTCGATACTTAGAACAAAATATGACTCTATATGAATGCCTCCGGCGGTGTACAGGGATGTGCAATGATGCATGAGTGACATGTATGGAAGAATTATGAACGGTGGCTTTGCCACAAATACGATGTCAACTACATGATCATGCAAAGCAATATGACAATGATGGAGCATATCATAATAAATAGAACGGTGGAAAGTTGCATGACAATATATCTTGAAATGGCTATGGAAATGCCATGATAGGTAGGTATGGTGGCTGTTTTGAGGAAGGTATATGGTGGGTTTATGGTACCGGCGAAAGTTGCACGGTACTAGAGAGGCTAGCAATGGTGGAAGGGTGAGAGTGCGTATAATCCATGGACTCAACATTAGTCATAAAGAACTCTCATACTTATTGCAAAAATTTATTAGTTATCGAAACAAAGTATTACACGCATGCTCCTAGGGGGATAGATTGGTAGGAAAAGACCATCGCTCGTCCCCGACCGCCACTCATAAGGAAGGCAATCAATAAATAAATCATGCTCCGACTTCATCACATAACGGTTCACCATACGTGCATGCTACGGGAATCACAAACTTCAACACAAGTATCTCTCAAATTCACAACTACTCAACTAGCATGACTCTAATATCACCATCTCCATATCTCAAAACAATCATCAAGCATCAAACTTTTCTTAGTATTCAACACACTCATAAGAGAATTTTATTATTCTTGAATACCTAGCATATTAGGATTTTAAGAAAATTACCTTGCTATTAAAACTCTCAAAATAATATAAGTGAGACATGAGAGTTCAGCTATTTCTTCAAAATAAAACTACCACCATGCTCTAAAAGGTATAAGTGAAGCACTAGAGCAAATGATAAACTACTCCGAAAGATATAAGTGAAGATTGCTAAGTAGTCGAATAATTATGCAACTATGTGAAGAATCTCTAACATTTAATAATTTCAGATCTTGGTATTTTATTCAAACAGCAAGCAAAACAAAATGAAATAAAATGACACTCCAAGCAAAACACATATCATGTGGCGAATAAAAATATAGCTCCAAGTAAAGTTACCGATGAACGAAGACGAAAGAGGGGATGCCTTCCGAGGCATCCCCAAGCTTAGGCTCTTGGTTGTCCTTGAATATTACCTTGGGGTGCCTTGGGCATCCCCAACCTTAGGCTCTTGTCACTCCTTATTCCATAGTCCATCAAATCTTCACCCAAAACTTGAAAACTTCACAACACAAAACTTAACAGAAAACTAGTAAGCTCCGTTAGTATAAGAAAATAAATCACCACTTCAAGGTACTGTAATGAACTCATTATTTATTATATTGGTGTTAAAACTAATTTATTCCAACTTCTCTATGGTTTATAAACTATTTTACTAGCCATAGATTCTTCAAAATAAGTAAACAACACATGAAAAACAGAATCTGTCAAAAACAGAATAGTCTGTAGTAATCTGGATCAAACGTATACTTCTGGAACTCATAAAATTCTCAAATAAATTGCTGGACATGAGGAATTTATCTATTAATCATCTGAAAAAATAATTAACTAAATAGAACTCTCCAAATAAAATGGAAGCAATTCTCGTGAGCGCTAAAGTTTCTGTTTTTTACAGCATGATCAACAAGACTTTCCCCAAGTCTTCCCAAAGGTTCTACTTGGCACAAACACTAATTAAAAGCATAAAACCACATCTAAACACAGGCTAGATGAATTATTTATTACTAAACAGGAACAAAAAGCAAGGAATAAAAATAAAGTTGGGTTGCCTCCCAACAAGCGCTATCGTTTAATGCCCCTAGCTAGGCATGATGATTTCAGTGATGCTCACATAAAAGATAAGAATTGTAACATAAAGAGAGCATCATTAAGAATATGACTAGCACGTTTAAGTCTAACATGCTTCCTATGCATAGGGATTTTGTGAGCAAAAAACTTGTGGGAAGAAGAATCAACTAGCATAAGAGGGTGAAACAAGCATAACTTCAAAACTTTAAGCACATAGAGAGAAAACTTGATATTATTGCAATTCCTACAAGCATATGTTCCTCCCTCATAATAATTTTCAGTAGCATAATGAATGAATTCAACAATATAACCAGCACCTAAAGCATTCTTTTCATGATCTACAAGCATAGAAAATTTACTACTTTCCACACAAGAAAAATTCTTCTCATGAATAATAGTGGGAGCAAACTCAACAAAATAATTATCATGTGATTGAAAATTAAGATCAAGATGACAAGTTTCATCGTTATCATTATTCTTTAAAGCATATGTGTCATCACAATAATCATCATAGATAGGAGTCATGCTTTCATCATAATAAATTTGCTCATCAAAACTTGGGGGACAAAAAATATCATCTTCATCAAACATAGCTTCCCCAAGCTTGCGGCTTTGCATATCATTAGCATCATGGATATTAAAGGAATTCATACTAACAACATTGCATTCATGCTCATCATTCAAATTTTTAGTGCCAAACATTTTATAGATTTCTTCTTCTAGCACTTGAGCACAATTTTCGGAATCCTTATTTTCATGATAGATATTAAAAAGATGAAGCATATGAGGTAACCTTAATTCCATTTTTTGTAGTTTTCTTTTATAAACTAAACTAGTGATAAAACAAGAAACTAAATGACTCGATTGCAAGATCTAAAGATATACCTTCAAGCACTCACCTCCCCGGTAACGGTGCCAGAAAAGAGCTTGATGTCTACTACACAACCTTCTTCTTGTAGACGTTGTTGGGCCTCCAAGTGCAGAGGTTTGTACGACAGTAGAAAATTTCCCTCAAGTGGATGACCTAAGGTTTATCAATTCGTAGGAGGCGTAGGATGAAGATGGTCTCTCTCAAGCAACCCTGCAACAAAATAACAAAGAGTCTCTTGTGTCCCCAACACACCCAATACAATGGTAAATTGTATAGGTGCACTAGTTCGGTGAAGAGATGTGATACAAGTGCAATATGGATGGTAGATAAAGGAATTTGTAATCTGAAATTATAAAAACAGCAAGGTAACTAATGATAAAAGTGAGCGTAAATGGTATTGCAATGATTGTAAACAAGGCCTACGGTTCATACGTTCGCTAGTGTAAGTTCCCTCAATAATAATATCATAATTGGATCACATAACTATCCCTCAAATGCAACAGAGAGTCACTCCAAAGTTATTCTTTCCAATCAATCCGTTGGGCTATTCCTATAAGTGTCACAAACAGCCCTAGAGTCCGTACTAGAATAACACCTTAAGACACAAATCAACCAAAACCCTAATGTCACCTAGATACTCCAATGTCACCTCAAGTATCCGTGGGTATGATTATACGATATGCATCACACAATCTCGGATTCATCTATTCAACCAACACAAAGGACCTCAAAGAGTGCCCCAAAGTTCCTACCAGAGAATCATGATGAAACTGTGTGCCAACCCCTATGCATAGGTTCATGGGCGGAACCCGCAAATTGATCACCAAAACATACATCAAGTGAATCACGTGGTATCCCATTTTCACCATAGATACGCACGACAAGACATACATCAAGTGTTCTCAAATCTTTAAAGACTCAATCCGATAAGATAACTCCAAAGGGGAAACTCAATTCATTACAAGAGAGAAGAGGGGGAGGAGAAACATAGGATCCAACTATAATAGCAAAGCTCGCGATACATCAAGATCGTGCCAAATCAAGAACACAAGAGAGAGAGATCAAACACATAGCTACTGGTACATACCCTCAGCCCCGAGGGTGAACTACTCCCTCCTCGTCATGGAGAGCAACGGGATGATGAAGATGGCCACCGGAGAAGGATTGCCCCCTCCGGCAGGGTGCCGGAACGGGTCTAGATTGGTTTTCGATGGCTACGGAGGCTTCTGGCGGCGGAACTCCCGATCTATTGTGCTCACTGGAAGTTTTAGGATACGTAGGTATATATGGGTGAAAGAAGTATGTTGGTGGACCGAAGGGGGGGGGCACGAGGCAGGGGGTGCACCCCCTACCCTCATGAGCTCCCCCTTCATCTTCTGACTTAGGGTCCATGTCTATCCGGTAGGTTTCCTTCCAAAAATAACTTCTCTAGTTGATTTCGTTCCGTTTCGATTCCATTTGATATTCCTTTTCTTCGAAACACTGAAATAGGCATAAAACAGCAAATCTGGGCTGGGCCTCCGGTTAATAGGTTAGTCCCAAAAATAATATAAAATTGGAAAATAAAGCCCAATATTGCCCAAAACAGTAGATAATATAGCATGGAGCAATTATAAATTATAGATACGTTGGAGACGTATCAATAGCTACGGCAAGGAGCCTGAAAAAGAAGCAGCAGCAGCTTCAAGCTGACCAAGACCTACTCAATGACCAATGGACCGAAGTCCTGGTCGCCGAAGAATACGGCCTTAGTGGCCTAGCCAAAAGCTACCCAAAGCACAGATTGCTGTACCAGTCCGATGACGGGGCGTTGGAGCCCATACCATCGGCACACAATGAGGCAGGTCGCCGACAACTCTGTCCGGATAAATAGGCAACTCAAGCCGAACACCAGACAACCCCACCTCGCCGTAAAGGCAAAAACAACGCAGGTCACGATTACCCAGACAACCTGTAGAGGGACTTGGACAATAGAGCAGGAAACGCAAGACTGATCTACAGATCGTGAAAGCATGCTTCGACACGCGACAATGGCTACCTATTCAGACGTGTCAAACCTCCCCACGCACAAAACGAAAACCGCAAAGGGACTCCTTCGGAATTACGTCGCAGTGTATCTCAACATAGAGGCGCCGCACACCCGCTTTGCTTCACTGATGAAGTAATGGATCATGAATTCCCCGAAGGATTCAAACTCGTCAATATTGAATCATACAACGGAATAACCAATCCTGCAGTATGGATTGAGGACTTTATTCTCCACATACACATGGCTCGTGGAGACGACCTCCACGCCATCAAATACCTCCCACTAAAGCTCAAAGGGCTAGCTCGACACTGGCTAAATAGCCTGCCCGAAATTCCATCGGCATCTGGGAGGACTTGGAAGAAGCCTTCCTTGACAACTTACAAGGTACATATGTCCGGCCACCCGATGCCGATGACTTAAATCACATTGTCCAACAGCCCGGAGAATCAGCCAGGGGGCTCTGGACTCGGTTCTTAGTCAAAAAGAACAAAATCGTCAACTATCTGGATGCGGAAGCCCTTGCGGCTTTCAGACATAGCGTCCGGGACGAATGGCTTGCACGCCACCTCGGCCAAGAAGGACCTAAATCCATGACAGCCCTCACTACTCTAATGACCCGCTTTTGCACGGGAGAAGACAACTGGCTCGCTCGTAGAAGCAGTAGCGCCAGCAACCAGGGCACCTCCGAAATCCGAGACGGCAACGGCAAGCCACGAGGAAGCAAAAACAACAGTCGCAATGACAATGAAAGATCAGGCGACACAGCGGTCAACGTTGGATTCAGCAACCCCAAACCCGGTCAGCGAAAGAAGCCATTCAAGGTGAATCGAGACGAACCATCCAACCTGGACATGATAATGGACCGACCCTGCCAGATTCATGGCCACCCCGATAAACCAACTAATCATACCAACAGAAACTGCTGGGTCTTTAAATAGGCTGGCAAGCTCAACACCGAACACAGGGGGAAGAGGCCGCCAAGTGACAGGGATGATGGAAAAGTTCACCAACGAAACACCGTGGGTCAGAAGCAGTCTCCAGCCGAGGATCAACTACTCCTAGAACAGAAATAGCAACCCAGCTTCCGCCGCCCACTCCGTACACCTACAAAGTTTGTACCGTGCATACATCATTACGCACTCAAGATATCATGGGCATTGGGGGAAGCACAATACGGACAAGCCTGCAAGCACTCCAGTAACTTTTTTATTATTATTTATTTTCTTTTATTTCTTCCTTCGCTATCCTTTAAAAGCAGGTGATGAACAAGATGAACATCGGAAACTGGCTCTATCGGAGTCCGGATCCGTACTCTCACCTAAGGGGCTATTTCCATCAAGGATTCCCCCCACCGAGGACTGGCAGTGAAGACATGCGACAGGAGGTCCAAAATAACTTTTTGTAGACCGTACTCTCTATTTCTCGAGCCTATACTATGCCTGTTCCTCCGCCTCCAACCCCGAGCATGTCAAATAGCCGGGAGGATGGCTTATATATATCTGAACTAATCATCCGCATTGTTTCCCCAACAAATATGGCTCCTACGGTTATTTCACAGAAATACCTTGGCATAACCTGCCAGGGGCTTGGTGTGGGAACAAATGAGTTGCCAGGAAAAGTCCGAACAACTCTATAGCATACTTCGGCGTCGCAAGTTTGGCCTTATATGCATCAGCTCCGAATAATTGTCTTGGGTCAATAGTTGGGTTGCCCGGCTCCTGTTCTTGCTACCCTACGTTCTGCTCTATCGGCTAGGGTAGTAAAGGGAGAACTACTGCGATTGTGCCCTGGTCTAAACCGGACAAGCACCTTAGTAGATAAAGCCGAAACTGACTGTCATGATGCGGCGTGAGCTGGTCAACCTGAAAGTGCGTTATATCGACTAGAGGGGGGTGAATAGGCGATTTTTATGAAAGTCTTCAAAATGTGGGAGTTATGAAGACAAACGATAGAAATAAACCTAATACCCTGCAACGGAAGGTAGACTACACTAGGCAAGCCATAGTCAAGTATTCAATAGAGTGAAAGCACAATGACTAATACCAGGAATGTAGTAAGGATCAGGTAGGAAGGTATTGTGAAGCCAGACAGAACACACAGTCACTCAGTGAAGACAAAAGATAGTGCAAACATACAATGACTTCACAAGGAGTAACAGTAAGTAAAGGGAAGGGAAGATGAAACCAGTGACTCGTTGAAGACAATGATTTGTTGGACCAGTTCCAGTTGCTGTGACAACTGTACGTCTGGTTGGGGAGGCTAGGTATTTAAACCTTAGGACACACAGTCCCGGACACCCAGTCCCGAACACGCAGCTCAGGACACCCAGTCCTCACCGTATTCCCCTTGAGATAAGGTCACACAGACCTCGCCCAATCACTCTGGTAAGTCTTCAAGGTAGACTCCCAAACCTTCACAGACTTTGTTCATAGGCAATCCACAATGTCTCTTGGATGCTCAGAACGCGATGCCTAACCGGCTGGAGGATGCACAGTCCTAAGGTGTAATAAGTCTTCAGATCACACAGACAAGAAGACTTAAGTGATGCCCAATTCTCTTTGGCTCTGGGTGGTTAGGGCTTTATCCTCGCAAGGAATTCTCTCTCAAAGGCTTCGAGGTGGGTTGCTCTCAAACGACAAAAGCCGTACTCTCAATCTGAGCAGCCAACCGTTTATGGTTGTAGGGGGTGGGCTATTTATAGCCACTAGGCAACCCGACCTGATTTGTCCGAAATGACCCTGGGTCACTAAGGAACTGACACGTGTTCCAACGGTCAGATTTCAAACTCACACGGCAACTTTACTTGGGCTGCAGGCAAAGCTGACTTGTCCGACTCTGGACAAGATTCGCTCTCATAGTCTTCACTCGAAGACATAGGTTTTGGTTAGGCATCACTTCAGTCATTCTGACTGGTTCTCTTGGACCCCACTTAACAGTACGGTGGTTCCTATGACTCAACACAAAAGAAAAAGAACTATGAAATATCTAAGTCTTCAAGCTCCATAGGCTTCATGTGGTGTCTTCTCTTGTCATAGTCTTCAATGTGAATATCTTCATATACCACCTTTGACTTCAATGTCTTCATACATTTTTAGGGGTCATCTCTGGTAGGAAAACCGAATCAATGAGGGACTTCTACCTGTGTTATCCTGCGATTCTCACAAACACATTAGTCCCTCAACTAGGTTTGTCATCAATACTCCAAAACCAACTAGGGGTGGCACTAGATGCACTTACAATCTCCCCCTTTTTGGTGATTGATGACAAACTAGTTGAAGTTTTCAACGGGGAATATAATCTGTGAAATTGTAAAGGATAAGGAATTGTCTTCATAAGTTGCAAGGGCTCCCCCTGAAGATGTGCATATAAGTAATTGGCTTTTGGAATGCAAATGCACATGGCAGGTTGTACTTGTGGAGATCCACTTCAACTTATGATGACAATCCATTATGCATGTGAAAGTATATGAAGATAATGACAATGCATAATGGAAAATGGACGTTTGTAGAATGATTTAAGTGCGGAATTTATCGTCGCACATGCGGAATTTATCATCGCAAAACAAAGTGGCAGATAAGTAGCAGACGACCATCGAGTTTAAGTGTTACAACTCAAAGAACCAAATGTAGCAAAACGAGAGTTGTAAGCACGAAGCAAAATATAAAGCACCCGCCCATATGGACCCGCTTGAAGACTATCAACCTTATATGCTTCTCCCCCTTTTATCAGTAAGAACCAAAAAGGTTTGAAGACATAGAGCATCTACTCGTTCCCATGCAGAGTAGGTGAAGTAGCAGGGTCGTTGGTGGTGTTTGGCGGTGCTAAAGAGCTTGGAGCAGAGTTGACGCGTGCTGAAGGAGGTGGTGGTGAAGTAGCATCATCTTCATCCTCGATAACTCTGGCAGTCACTGTTGCAGCAGATGAAGAGAACTCAGAGTCTTCAAGGGATGGAGTTCCTCGCAACACAGCCCTTCGAGGAGGTGTGGAGTCAAACTTGAATCGCTCAGTGAAGCCATCCTCTTGAAGATCAGCTTCAGAACACATCATCATGAGCCCTTTCCATGTGCAGCGACAGGTTTCATGGGCAACGAAAGCATTCTTGGTGGAAGATTGCGGATGCGATTAACATCCACCAAGAGGCTTTTCATCTGACGCTTCAGCCAGTCATGATGCCTATCCTGTTTCTGATGAAGAGCCACAAGAAGCTCTCAGTCGTTGAGAACACGAGTGCGCTTCTTGGGTCTTGGAGCAGTTGTACTATCAGTAGCTTCAGTGGACGCAGGGTGTGGTGCACGTGTAGTGCCAGCCAAAGGATACACCCAAGTGACTGCTTCAACTCCTTTAATGTTCTGTGAGAAACTCTGATGCTCTGCATTCTGAAGACTTAGAGGTTCCTTTGTAGGCTTAGGATAGATGGCTTCAGTAGAGATATCCACATCAGGCAGAAAAATCCTATGATTGCGAGCAGATGGCTGATATGAGATACTGGAGTGAAGTTTAATTAGCCGCATTACCCATGGGGCGTAGAATTTCAAGCCAAACAGATCAGAGCCTGATGCAGCAAGTTGGCAGATGAATAAGTCCTGTGCATTGAAGCATTTTCCATGAAGAATATAGAAGACCAAAGTCTTCATTGCACCCTCAAGCTTGGCATTTGGAGAGTGCCCTTTGATGGGCCAGAGAGTTCGCCTGATGATGTTATAGATGGTTCTTGGCAGATACTCAAGGTCTTCAACGAAGAACTCTGTTGGATAAGCAGCATCTTGGGGCAATGGCTTCATCATGCTGAGCATCTGACTCATATCAGGTTCTGGCCTCTTAAAGATGCTCTCAATAGCTTCACTATGCAGCTGACAGCCATGCTCGTAGAGATCGCCAGGAGTGGGCAAACCAGTGAGCTCAATGATGTCAAATGCATTGGCTTCGTGATGAACGTTTCCGGTCATCCACTCCAGGACCCAAGTCTTCGGATCTCTGCTGTACCCGCGGATGTGAAGTGTGGCATAGAATTGGAGCAACAGCTCTTCATTTCAATGCTCTTGGTCAGTAACGAACGGTAGCAGTCCAACTTCCTTGAAGCAATCCAAAGCATCTTCCAGATAGGGCAGACCAGCTATGGCTTCAATGTTAAGGCGCTTGTGTGGGAAGATGCGACCTTGGTTGTAAAGAATGCATGAGTAATAGCTTCGCTGAGGATAGCTCCAGAACCGATCAGATGATATCCTTTCCCTTGAGTAGGGGTTCCTGGAGCTATCAAAGAAAGTGTTGTCTGCCCTGAAGCCATTGATATTGAAGGAGCTAGGTGCTGATGCAGGACCTGGGAACCTTGGCAATCTTGGGATTGGCTTCTGTACCTGAGGCCTGTGCTCAACATGATAGTCGAACTGGGGACCGGCAGCAGACTCAGGAACAGAAGTGACGGGATTAGTGGCTTCACTGTCTTCTTCTTTCGTTGGGGAGGGCTCCACATTATCTTCATTGGTGGTTGTGGCAGCCGCAAGATTTTCAAGCACGTTCTCCTTGAGAACTGCTTCTTGGTGGGATAGTGGAGTGGCAACTTGTGGGACTTCATCTTCCGCGACTGATGCAGCCGGATTGTCTTCAGCAGAGACTTGAGGCCTTGGACCTTTGCGAAGCCTGTGCAACGCAGGCGACACCTGTGGAGTTGGAGTTGGCTGGGCCTCAAAGTCTTCTTCCTCTTGTGGGCGATCCTCTCATGAAGCATCCTGTGCAATTGGTGTCAGTGGACGACTAATGCTGATGAGTTCGCTGTTCTGAGGAAGGACTGCACCATCGTCTACATGGTCATGTTGACCAATGTCTTCAGCAGCGATGGGATCAGCTGCTGGAAAGTCTTCAGCTTCATGAGCCTCTGTGGAAGTAGGCTCATGGATAGTCAGTTGGCGTTCAGCTTCAGGATAGACCATAGAAATGGGTTCAACTATCAAGGGCTCTGTGGGAGCAGCCTGGTCTTTCTTGGTCTTCCTCTTCTTCTTGGAGGGGGCAGTTGGAGAGGCTTCAGAATGTTTCCTCTTCCTGGCTTCAGCCTCAGCAGTCCTTGTCTTCTTGAGATCTAAAGCGGTTGACCGGCTTTTTGGCTTCGAGCCAGTCAGTCTAGTTGGGAAGACAATTGGAACTGCCTCCTGCCTTGGTGCGTCAGATTCAGCCGTAGCAGGCTTCTTCTTCTTCTTTGCGGCCATCCTGGGGTCGATGCCAGGACGCCCAAGGGCCTTGTGCTTCTCAGCCTCATTGTAGGCTTGCACACATCTGTCAGCCAGAGTCTTCATGTGCTCACGCGAACCCTGAGCTTCTGCATGTTTATTTACAAAGGCTTCCTTGAGCTCGTGCATCATACTCTTGAAGTTCTTCACTTCCTGCACGCTGAGCTTGGCCATATGCTTCTTGAACTGAGCCTTTTCATAGTCAATCTTTTGCTTCAGTTCAACAATGCGCTGGGCAATAGCGAGTTCTGAAGCAATGGCACCTTGGAAGGCGACACTAAGGCCAATTGGTAGCTGCAGATCTTCAAAGCTGATGTTTGGCGTGTCAAACCACTCGTCAATGAAGTTGTGGATGATGGTCACATCAAAGAGAGGCAGATCATTGAATATTTCTGCTTCTTCTTTGCTCTTGATGAGTTGCTCAAGAGCGTCATCTGCTAGATCTTCATCACTTGACAGATCAATGTCGTCATTGCGCAGAATGGCAGCAGCAGTTAGCTCTTGTCCGGTGTGAGGCAGAGGCATCTTGATCTTCTGGGGCTTGGAGATGCGAGATAAGTCTTCGGACTGCACACTGTCTTCAGGAGGTGCAGTTGCCAGTGGCTTCGCCCTTGAGATTTTTGGTGAGGGGGCAGGCTTTGAAGCTTTAGGCTTCTTCAGCTTCTTTGTCTTCGGCGCTGCAGGCGCTTCCTCAGATTCAGCGTCAGCTGCAGGCTCATTCACTACAGTCCCTTGAACCAAGATACGGGTGATGAGGCCTTCAAGGTTGTAGAAGGGACCGATGACATTGGGTTCTGCATCTCGTGTGCCATCTGCCCTTGGTGCTGAGGGACCAGGGTTGAAGTCTAACCCCAAAGTCTTCTTGTTCTGCTTTGCTGAGTTCTGGGCAAACTGGAAGTTGCACTTGAACAGATTGTCGTCACGACACCATAGTAGTGACGATGGATGTGCATCAGCAGGCTGTGGCCCACGGACCATGCAGGGATAGAAGCCTTGTGGAATGGCTTCATCTCTGGACCTGGGTAGAAGATTCTTGTATAGGATGTCTCCCCACTGTCTCTTGATGGCATTTTTCTCAGCATATTCCTGGGTTACAAATTGGTATTTGAACCATTGTTCTGCCCAATATCTTCGAATCCATTGGATTCGGGTCTTGCGCTGATTGTAATCCTCTTCAGGATCTGTCTTGTACAATTCTGAGAGTTCATCTGGCAGATCTCTGGATGTTTCTCCACGACGCTTTCTGCCACCCTTCCTTGCTGCTTTCTCTGAAGCCATAATCTTTAACTTGAAAGGCTTCAACACATTCAAAGGCTTCAAAGGTTTTCGCTTGCTGGACCAACAGGAACTGGCTTCGGGAGAATTAATGTGATGCTGTAAGAATTCTGCAAATGAATGCAGACTATGAGAACCAAAGGATTCTCCCACGGGCATGTACCTGTGACAGCATTAAGGTGCGAGGGAAGGGGAAGAGGTCATATGCATTCTTAGAAGATTTTGAAGATAAATCAGTTTAGAAGACATTGACCTCATCGTGCGAAGACATTCACTCATAGATAAAGAGTTGGTTCCAGATTTGTACAAATCCACAGATCAGTACAAGTGAGGAATCTAACTACTTTGTGAAGCATAAGTGAATATACTAGGCATGTTATGAGATGCAGTATGAGAGAGATCTAACTTGTGTGAATAGAAACTGCTTGTGGTAGAAAGTGACAAATCCATAGGATCAACGGTGCTGTAAAAAGGAAGTTTTATTTACCACACTAAGAACTGCTAGACGAAGTGGAAGATGAGGCCGAGCAGTTCGATCTTCCGTGCCCTAACTTGGCGACGGAGGACACCTACGGCGACGGCGGAGAGGACGATGTCCGCGGTTGGCGTGAAGACGGCGTCGGAGAGGTTGCGGCAGCGAAGCGCTTCGTCGCCGGCGTCGTCGAGGGCTAGCGGTGGCGCTAGGGTTCGTGCGAGAGTGGAATAAGAGATAATGACCGCTGTGAAGTGTGTATTTATAGGTACATGGACGGCACTGCGCTATTACACAGGTGCCCCTGGCGATTCGCATCTAAGGAACACGTGGCCATTATGCGGAATTTTGGGGTTTGTTCCACGTCCCACGCACGCCTTGATTGTCGGGTGGTCGTTCCTACTTCTCCGGGTTTCATGTGGAGGAATGAGCATTGAAAACAGACTTAATGGTTGTCTCTGTATCTTCTGCTGACAAGGACGCAGAGAAGACATTCAACAGTTTCAATAGAATGCATATGATTTGGAGAGATAGAATTTGAGATAGAAAGCATAGAGAGGTTAGGGTCCGATCACATTCACTTAGTTCAAAAGATTCAACAATGAAGACATAGCTATAAGTGAATGCTGTAGAGGACAGAACACTAATATATATATATATATAATCAACATAGTGAAGATAATCATGAAGATATGTTGAGATCGAAGCCAAACCAAATGTGAAGACATTGCAAGGTAATGCCTTGAGTGAAACACTTCAAAATAGAACATTTGGTGGTGGCGTTACCCACCGTATAGGAAGTATTAGACCCAGACACGCCGCACAATTATCGTGGCGCTCCGAAGTCAAATTCCACATTAATGTATTCACACTTAGAATGTATGTCTTCATTGATTGAAGATATACTTTACTTCGTGTGTTGCACATCTAAGTCATCAATATGCATTAGGGTTAGGATGTGTGCCTGATCACAGGACATTTGAGGATTCCAGGATATTTAGCTCACACCGTAACTTGCAAAATCTCTTCTCATCCAAGGGCTTGGTGAAGATATCTGCCAATTGCTCTTCAGTGTTGACGTGTATGATATCAATATCTTCCTTCACAACATGATCTCTGAGAAAGTGATGACGAATTTCAATGTGCTTTGTCTTCGAGTGCTGAACTGGGTTGTTGGCGATCTTGATGGCGCTTTCGTTGTCGCAGTAAAGTGGCACTTGCTTCAGATGAATGCCATAGTCCTTGAGTGTTTGCTTCATCCACAGAAGCTGAGCGCAGCAAGATCCAGCAGCAATGTATTCAGATTCAGCAGTGGAGAGAGATACACAGTTCTGCTTCTTTGAAGACCAACATACAAGTGATCGTCCCAGAAAGTGACATGTGCCTGATGTAGACTTGCGATCAACTTTGTCACCATCATAATCAGCATCCGAGAATCCAACCAGATCAAACTCTGAGCCCTTTGGATACCATAATCCTAGAGTTGGGGTGTGAGCCAAATATCGAAGAATTCACTTCACAGCTAAGTGATGCGACTCCTTTGGTGCCGCTTGAAATCGAGCACACATGCAAATACTAAGCATAATATCTGGCTTAGATGCACATAGATAAAGTAAAGAACCAATCATGGAGCGGTATACCTTTTGATCGAACTCTTTACCATTGTCGTCGGGACCCAGATGATGTTTGGCTGGCATTGGTGTTGTGAAGCCTTTGCAATCTTGCATACCGAACTACTTCAGGAAGTCTTTGAGATACTTCTCTTAAGATATGAAGATGCCATTGCGTTGTTGTTGTATTTGAAGACCGAGGAAGAACTTCAGCTCCCCCATCATGGACATCTGATATTGCTCTTGCATCATATATCCAAACTCTTCACTGTACTTCTGATTGGTGCAGCCGAAGATAATGTCATCCACATATATTTGGCACACAAACAGTTCACCATCATATGTCTTCATGAAGAGAGTGGGGTCTAGGGAACCAGGTATGAAGCCTTTGCTCTTCAGGAAGTATTTGAGTGTGCCATACCAGCCCGAGGGGCTTGTTTGAGGCCATACAGTGCCTTGTTGAGCTTGTATACCATGTCAGGATGTTTTGGATCTTCAAAGCCAGGCGGTTGTGCAACATACACTTCTTCTTCAATCTTGCCATTGATAAAAGCACTCTTCACAACCATTTGATATAGAAGTATGTTATGATGATTTGCATAGGCCAGCAGTATGCGTATGGCTTCGAGTCTAGCCACAGGAGCTAATGTTTCATCGAAGTCAATGCCTTCCACTTGAGTATATCCTTGAGCAACGAGACGAGCTTTGTTTCTAACAACTTGACCATGCTCATCTTGCTTGTTGCGGTATATCCATTTGGTGCCTATTATATTGTGCTTCCATGGATCAGGACGCTTAACTAGTTCCCATACATTATTCATCTCAAACTGTTGAAGCTCTTCTTGCATAGCTTGAATCCATTCAGGTTCCATGAAGGCTTCTTCAACTTTCTTGGGTTCTGTTATTGAGATGAATGCGAAGTGCCCACATAAATTTGCTAGCTGAGTTGCCCTTGAATGAGTGAGTGGACCGGGTGCATTGATGCTATCAATTATTCTTTCAATCTGCACTTCATTGGCAACGCGAGGATGTACAGGGCGAAGATTTTGCTCTTGCTGATCATTGTCGTTGTTAGAAGGAATGTCTTCAGGCTGAGCATTGTCTTCATGTTGATCAGGTGCTGAGATGATAAGTTCTTCAGGATGAGCTTCAGAAGGTATAATTTCTCCAGTTCCCATTAGCTTGATTGATTCACTAGGTGGAACTTCATTTAGCACATTTGGCAGTTGCTCTCTTGGTGAACCATTGGTCTCATCGAACTGCACATCCACTGTTTCAACTATTTTGTAGTGAAAGAGATTGAAGACTCTGTAGGAGTGTGAATCCTTTCCATATCCAAGCATAAAGCCCTCATGTGCTTTTGGTGCAAACTTTGAGGTGTGATGTGGGTCCTTGATCTAGCACCTTGCGCCAAATACTCTGAAGTAACTGACATTTGGCTTCTTGCCAGTAAGGAGCTCATAAGATGTCTTTTTCAGAAGCTTGTGAAGATAAACACGATTGATTGTATGGCATGCAGTATCAATGGCTTCAGGCTAGAATTTTCTTGGGGTCTTGTATTCATCTAGCATCGTTCTGGCCATCTCAATGAGTGTTATGTTCTTGCGTTCGACGACGCCATTCTGCTGTGGCGTGTACGGGGCTGAGAATTCATGTGTGATGCCCAAGGTATCAAGATATGTATCAAGGCCAGTGTTCTTGAATTCAGTGCCATTGTCACTTCTAATGTGCTTTATCTTGGCGCCATAATTGTTCATAGCTCGATTTGCGAAGCGTCTGAAGACATCCTGCACTTCAGTCTTGTAAAGGATTATGTGAACCCAAGTGTATCTAGAATAATCATCAACAATAACGAAGCCATAGAGGCAAGTAGTAGTAGTAAGAGTTGAGTAATGAGTGGGACCGAAAAGATCCATGTGAAGCAGTTTGAAGGGTCGACTAGTGGTCATGATTGTCTTCGAGGGATGTTTGGCCCTCATCATCTTCCCTGCTTCACAGGCACCGCATAAGTGATCTTTCTTGAACTTGACGCCCTCGATGCCTATGACATGCTTCTTCTTTGCCAGGGTGTGGAGGTTCCTCATGCCAGGATGCACAAGCCTCCGATGCCAGAGCCAGCATTCTGAAGCTTTTGCTAGAAGACATACGGCAAGCTGTGGTCCTGCTAAGAAATCTACTACGTACAGATCATCTTTTCGATACCCTTCAAACACTAGAGACTTGTCAGATTCCATTAGTACAAGGCAATGATATTTTCCAAATATTACGATCATGTTCAAATTGCAAAGCATTAAGACAGACATTAAGTTGAAGCCAAGGGATTCAACAAGCATGACTTTATCCATGTGTTGATCCCTTGAGATTGCAACTCTACCTAGACCCAATACCTTACTTTTACCAGTGTCAGCAAATGTGATGTGGCTCTTGTCGGATGGACGTAAGGTTGAGTCCATAAGAAGGCTTCTTTTGCCAGTCATGTGATTTGTACACCCACTATCAATAATCCATTCTGAAGACGCTGGTGTCGTACCCTACAGTGCAGTTAGGGGGATAGGCTTCACCAAGAGCATTGTGAAGCAAAAACATTTGACGAACCAATGGGTTATGAAAGCTTAGATCCAGATTAGGACTAATAGGGAGAGTAGCAAGCGATTCAGGAACGAAGTACATAGTAAGACCATTCGGGCATTTGATCTTGCGCCCTACAAGATGTTTAAGGTCCCCAGCAATGGCGTCAGACGATTTTGGTTTTCTGCTGGAGACCTTTCCCTGCAAAAGAGAGTTAAGCTTTCTTAGCCACCCACATCTTCAAGGGTGGCTGAGAAGCAATAAGTCTAAGTGCAGCATCCGAGAATTTTGGATTTGGAGCCCTAGCAAACAATCTTGCAGGCGGACAATGGTACTCATAAGAATAAGCAGAATAGTTCTTGGTCTTATGAGCATGGCAGTTTGATGAACCGCTCTCATATTCATATGCCTGAGTATGGTTTCCCTGCAAAACATTTGTGTTAGTGCAACCCAGGTGAGTCCTCTGTCTGTATGAAGCCTTTGACCGTATGAAGCCTTTGGTCTGAGGTTTGTCTTCTTCACGTGAGGTGTCATGATGACATTCACAGGAAGATTCTCCAGACACCTTTTCGGAACCCAGATCTTCTTCATAGGCGGTCCATTCCTGCAGTTAGTACCAATGTACCTGGCAAACACTTCACCATTCTGATTCTTAAACAGTATATAGTTTGCATCAAAGGATTCATCAATGATAATGGGGTTAGCACAAGTGAAGCCAGATAGATTGGATGGGTCTGCTGAAGGTTCCTTTGCAGCAACCCACATGTTTTTGGGGTACTGCTCAGGTTTCCAGTAAGAGCCATCAGCATTCATTTTCCTTACGAACCCAACACCCTCTTTCCTCGGGTTTCGGTTCAGTATCTGCTTTTTGAGGACATCACATAGTGTCTGATGCCCTTTAAGACTTTTGTACATCCCTGTTTCAAGCAATGTCTTCAACCTAGCATTCTCATCAGCAATAGCAGTGGTATCCTCAGCAGAGGGGTTAGTTACCACATCAACAGTTGAAGATATTGCAACAGTAGTAGCAGTAGAACATTCAGCAACAGAAGTAGCATTATCACGCTCAATGCATTTAAGACATGGTGGTTCAAATCCTTCCTGAGCGGGACTGATCTGTTTGGCGTGAAGTGACTCGTTTTCCTTTTGAAGATCTTCATGAACCGCTCTCAATTTCTCAAGATCTTGCTTCCTTTGAAGATAATCATAGGAAAGCTTTTCATGAGTTGTTGAGAGAGTTTCATGATGACATTCAAGTTCCTGATACTTAACGTGAAGATTTTTTATGTCTTCAATTAAGGATTCAGATCAAGTCATTTCAGCACCTAACAGATCATCGCTTCTGTCTAACAATTTTTGAATATGTTCCATAGCTTTCTGTTGTTCAGTTGCAATTTTAGCAAGCGTTTTGTAGCTGGGTTTTGAATCACAATCAGAGTCATCGTCACTAGATGTTTGATAGTGAGTAGTGCATGTGTTTGCCTTGGCACCGCGTGCCATGAAGCAGTATGTAGAAGCGGAGTAGTCCTTGTCATTTGCATCAGTTTCGGTGACGAGGTCATTGTCTTCAGTATTGAAGATAGACTTGGCAACGTATGCTGTAGCCAAACTTGCGACGCCTGAATCGGACTCCTCCTCAGACTCCACGTCCGCCTCCTCAGAAGCGGACTCCTCCTCTGAATCCATTTCCTTGCCAACAAACGCACGTGCCTTGCCAGATGAGCTCTTCTTGTGTGATGAAGACTTTGAGGAAGACTTGGAAGAAGACTTTGAGTATTTCTTCTTCTTCTTGTCGTCAGAGTCATATTCCTTGCTCTTCTTCTTCTTCTTTTTGTTCTCATTGTCCTACTGTGGACACTCAGAGATGAAGTGGCCAAGTTTCTTGTACTTGTGACATGTTTTCTTCTTGTAGTCATGAGCAGAAGCTTCATCATTCCTTGAGCTTGATCGGGAAGACTTTCTGAAACCTTTCTTCTTGGTGAATTTTTGGAACTTCTTCACAAGCATAGCAAGTTCCCTTCCAATGTCTTCGGGATCATCAGAACTGCTGTCAGATTCTTCTTCAGATGAGGAGACAGCTTTTGCCTTCAAGGCACGAGTTCACCCATAGTTTGGACCGTAGATATCTCTTTTCTCAGAAAGCTGAAACTCATGTGTGTTGAGCCTCTCAAGTATGTCAGATGGATCGAGTGTCTTGAAATCAGGACGTTCTTGAATCATCAGGGCTAGAATGTCAAATGAACTATCAAGTGATCTCAGTAGTGTCTTGACGACTTCATGTTTGGTGATCTCATTAGCGCCGAGGGCTTGAAGCTCATTTGTGATGTCAGTGAGTCGGTCAAATGTGTGCTGGACATTCTCATTATCATTTCGCTTGAAGCGGTTGAAGAGGTTGCGAAGGACACTGATTCTCTGATCTCTCTGGGTTGAGATGCCTTCATTAACCTTGGAGAGCCAGTCCCAGACCAGCTTAGATGTCTTCAAAGCACTCACACGGCCATACTGTCCTTTGGTCAGGTGACCATAGATGATATTCTTGGCAGTAGAGTCCAGTTGAACAAATTTCTTGACATCAGCAGCAGTGACACCTTCTCCAGCCTTGGGAATGCCGTTTTCGATGACATACCATAGGTCGACATCAATGGCTTCAAGATGCATGCACATCTTATTCTTCTAGTAGGGATATTCAGTTCCATCGAAGACGGGGCACGCAGCGTAGACTTTAATTATCCCTGCAGTCAACATAGCTAAAACTCCAGGTGGTTAAACCGAATCACACAGAACAAGGGAGCACCTTGCTCTGATACCAATTGGAAGTGCGTTATATCGACTAGAGGGGGGTGAATAGGCGATTTTTATGAAAGTCTTCAAAACGTGGGAGTTATGAAGACAAACGATAGAAATAAACCTAATACCCTGCAGCGGAAGGTAGACTACACTAGGCAAGCCATAGTCAAGTATTCAATAGAGTGAAAGCACAATGACTAATACCAGGAATGTAGTAAGGATCAGGTAGGAAGGTATTGTGAAGCCAGACAGAACACACAGTCACTCAGTGAAGACAAAAGATAGTGCAAACATACAATGACTTCACAAGGAGTAACAGTAAGTAAAGGGAAGGGAAGATGAAACCAGTGACTCGTTGAAGACAATGATTTGTTGGACCAGTTCCAGTTGCTGTGACAACTGTACGTCTGGTTGGGGAGGCTAGGTATTTAAACCTTAGGACACACAGTCCCGGACACCCAGTCCCGAACACGCAGCTCAGGACACCCAGTCCTCACCGTATTCCCCTTGAGATAAGGTCACACAGACCTCGCCCAATCACTCTGGTAAGTCTTCAAGGTAGACTCCCAAACCTTCACAGACTTTGTTCATAGGCAATCCACAATGTCTCTTGGATGCTCAGAACGCGATGCCTAACCGGCTGGAGGATGCACAGTCCTAAGGTGTAATAAGTCTTCAGATCACACAGACAAGAAGACTTAAGTGATGCCCAATTCTCTTTGGCTCTGGGTGGTTAGGGCTTTATCTTCGCAAGGAATTCTCTCTCAAAGGCTTCGAGGTGGGTTGCTCTCAAACGACAAAAGCCGTACTCTCAATCTGAGCAGCCAACCGTTTATGGTTGTAGGGGGTGGGCTATTTATAGCCACTAGGCAACCCGACCTGATTTGTCCGAAATGACCCTGGGTCACTAAGGAACTGACACGTGTTCCAACGGTCAGATTTCAAACTCACACGGCAACTTTACTTGGGCTGCAGGCAAAGCTGACTTGTCCGACTCTGGACAAGATTCGCTCTCATAGTCTTCACTCGAAGACATAGGTTTTGGTTAGGCATCACTTCAGTCATTCTGACTGGTTCTCTTGGACCCCACTTAACAGTACGGTGGTTCCTATGACTCAACACAAAAGAAAAAGAACTATGAAATATCTAAGTCTTCAAGCTCCATAGGCTTCATGTGGTGTCTTCTCTTGTCATAGTCTTCAATGTGAATATCTTCATATACCACCTTTGACTTCAATGTCTTCATACATTTTTAGGGGTCATCTCTGGTAGGAAAACCGAATCAATGAGGGACTTCTACCTGTGTTATCCTGCAATTCTCACAAACACATTAGTCCCTCAACTAGGTTTGTCGTCAATACTCCAAAACCAACTAGGGGTGGCACTAGATGCACTTACACAACCACTTGACGACTTCTTGGAATCTTTAGCGATTCTCCGTGTCACACGAGGGATCTTTTCAGATTAAATATGTAAGGCATCATACGCCGCATACATACCAGGGGCTATGTCGTAGCCCCACAATAAAACTCCTATGGCTAAGTGAAAGCGTTCACGCCCTATAGTCTGGTTGCCTGGTTCGCCGCATTATCATCTCCTTCATGGACCAAGACGCTGGATAAAGAGTGATTAAATGCCTTTCCAACGAGGGGGCTGAAGCCGACGAATGGAAAACTTTCAGATTATATCAAAACGGCCGCATAGGAGGAATTCAAGCTTTCAAGCAAAACATAAATAGATTAACTATAAAATTGTCTTTTACAATTTTCATACACCTCACTCGAACATTATGTCTTTTGACCCTCTATAAAGCGGGTGGCCTCTAGGACGTCTTCAAAATAATGCTCCGGTTCCGGGCGGTCCTTGCCTTTGGGTGGACTCTTCGTCACAACATCGATGGCCTTCATCTTCCCCCAGAATGTTTTGACTCAGGCAAAAGCCATCCGCGCACCCTCAATGCATGATGATCGCTTCACAACATCGATACGCGACACCGCATCAACAAGCCTCTGCACCAAACCGAAATAGCTATTCGGAATAGGCTCGGTTGGCCACAACCGGATTACGACATCCTTCATGGCAGCACTGGATATCCTATGAAGTTCGGCCCATTGGGACATCTGTTCATTGAGCAACATAGGGCGCTTTGATGCGCCAAACTGCAAACAAAAAAGCTTCTCTGTTGCATATCCATCTCGCACTTGGTAATACTACGCCGCATCGACATAACTCTTCGGCAAGTCCAAGAACTCGTCTGGAGAACTCCATAATTGGTTAAGCTGGGCATAGTTCGGGTCACCGAACTTAGTTTGCAGTAGAAAGGGTTTGCCAGCCGCAATCTACCTCGCCTATCGAACCTCCTCACGGGCTGCTCTAGATTCCGACCGCGCTGCTCTAGCCTCTTGTAAGGCCTTGTCCAGATCAGCCGTTAAGGCTTTACTCTCCTTCTCCAGAAATTCACAGCGGCCGGTAGCATTCTCTAGTTCGAGCGTCATAGTGGTTATCTTCTCCTCATCTTGGCGCCGTGCAGCTTGTTTGGCTTTTAATCCATCTGATGCCTTTTCGGCAGCAGCATTACTACGACGGGCCTGCTCCTTGGCCCGGGCCAGCTCCACTTGAAGAACTTAAACGACAGCAGCACCATCTGCCGCCATGCATATTCCAGCATCTAAATCTCAGCACCATGCTTATACCACAAAACTATATGAGGATTGCCCCGAATACATACCTTGTGACTTGTCAATACGCATATTAATTAAAGTAAGATCATCCCCTGCCACATTAAGCTTCCGCTGCAACAATTTCCATAGTCCGGGAAGCGGCCAAGGGGGAAGCAGCCTGTGTTCAAAGTTGGTCAGGTTAGTCCTCAAATGATCCTTTTTGATCCTCCATTTTGCTTCCCAGCAGAAGCCAACCCGAGTATCAGGGGCTATTACCTATACACAGGCGCATCTTTGCAAATGAAACATAGCTGAAAACATTATGTCACAAACCTCGAAGCCCTTCAGTAGGCTCATGAAGGCTTCATTTAATCCGCTCTTTGCGGACGAAACTTTTCAATCACTATACCCATCAAGGTACGATGTTCCCCCGAGACAGATGCTTTCCGCAACATATCCGGAGTCCCTGGGTCTCCGGAAGCTGCTCCAAAAGCACGATCATCCTTTGAAGGAATCTGCTCACCCATCTCAAAAATAGCTGTCGGCTATGAACCAGATAGTCCGGGGCCTTTGCTATCATCAGCCCCGGAATCCCGGATGGTCGGAGGTCCACCTTTGGGTACTGCCTCTTTTGTCCCCTGGTCTAAAGGGACCCTCCGTGATGACACTTCAGAGTCCCCCGCCTTGTTGGGCGAGGAGGTCGGAGGAGGCGTCTTGCTCTCCATCATCTCTGGGAGGAGACTCCCCGAAGAAGAGGATCGCCCAGAAAAATTATGTGCCGACCTGTAAAAATTCATAAATGCGTTATGTGTATCTTTGGTAATAATAATGGAGCGGGATACTTTCAAAGTACTCCAAATTCTCTTACGGTTTGGCCGAGGGATTATCCCCTGTTGGAGCTACTCAACGGCGTCGCTTCCCAAACCTAAGCCGATCGACGGTGGCATCTTGCCCTTCTTGGAAGACCACCCCTCCCAATCTTCGGAGGCGGCCCTTTTCCTCCTGTTTGGAGAAGGGATACTAGGTCCTTTTCCGCCTCCGTCTTCAGGCGAGGAAAGGTCAATTTCTCCGGACTCAGTGTCCGACTTACCTCCGGAACCAAGGTCATCTTGGGTCTTCTCGCCCTCCCCTGCTGGTGCCTGGTATGGCGCTGAGGCCAGCATCCTTGTTAACACGGGAGTAGCTGAGTCTTCGAGAAGGGGAGCCAGACACCTAATCCGTTCCACCTTCTTTATCCAGCCCTGAAAAAGGATGATACTATTGGTATCTTGCCACTAGGTATCTGACTATAAGGTATTCGGTAAACGGGTACTTACCGAGGTATCCGGATGGTTACAGTCTAGGCCGACATCTTCGGTGGTGTCCGACCATTCCCTTCGTTTCCCAAAGAATAATCTCCACATTCCTTCGTGTGTTGTGCCGAAGAAGTGCTGAAGAGTCCACGGCCCTTCTGGATTGAACTCCCATAGGTGGAGTGGCCGACGCTGGCACGGCAGGGTCCGACGAACTAGCATTGCTTGAACGACATTGGCTATGTCGGTGTCCCTCTCAATGAGGCTTCGGATGCGACTTTGCGGAGTTCGCACATCATTTTTTGATCCCCAATCCAGCCCCTTGTTAATCCATGATGCAAGCTGAATTGGGGGGCTGGATCTGAAGGCGGGCGTAGTTGCCCACTTGGAGCTGTGAGGCTCGGTGATATAGAACCACCCTTGCTGCCATAGATCGGAAGATTTGGCGAAGGATCCTTTCAGCCAAACGGCGCTAGCAAGCTTGCTCACTATAGCGCCGCCGCACTCGGCATGCTCCCCCTCTACCACTTGCGGCTTCACATCAAAGGTCTTGAGCCACAAGCCGAAGTGCAGAGGAGTTCAGAGGAAGGCTTCACACATGACGATAAATGCCGAGATAAGAAGAATAGAGTTTGGGGCCAAATCATGAAAGTCTAGCCCGTAATAGAACATGAGCCCTCAGACGAAGGGGTTAAGTGCAAACCCCAACCCACGGAGGAAGTGGGACACGAACATGACCCTCTCGCCGGATCTGGGGGTGGGAATAACCGGCCCCTCGGCAGGAAGCCGATGATGGATTTCAGCGGTCAGGTACCTCGCCCCCCAAAGCTTTGCAATGTCTTCCTCCGCCATAGAAGAAGCTACCCACCTGCCTTGACGGCTGGATCCGGACATGATTGGGGCTGGTGGCGACAGAAACCCGGGTGTTGGAACTCAGGATAGCAGGGGTTGACAAAGAGGCAAGCGTGGGAGAAAAAGACGGGTCTATACCCCTATATAAAGGCTGCAAATATCAAACGTCTCCTCTTGGGCCTCAAAAACTTGCTTGTTTCCAAGGAGTTGTACCCAAGCAATAGTTGGGTTACCCACGTCCGGGTTGACAGGAATCCCTTAAAAAGGAAGGCACGATCTCCGATTGGATAAGACGCGCCAATAAGACCACGTCTTGGGACGTGGGGCGGCGGGCCGTCTAAAATGGTTCGCAAGTAGTGGTCGAGCCGACGTGGTGTCATATTACCAAAAAGTGGTCGGTGGAACTCGTGAAATATTATGTCCTCTGCGGTTGTGCATACAAGTCCGGATACAATCATTACATCTGAAGATCAACTAGGAGTTCGGAAGGGGGAACCCGCCTTGCAATGCCGAAGACAATCTGCGCGCCGGACTCCTCATCATTGAAGCCAGGATCAGGGGCTACTAAGGGAGTCCTGGGCTAAGGGGTCCTCGGGTGTCCGGCTTGTTATCCATGGGCCGGACTGATGGGCCGTGAAGACATGAAGACTGTACCCGTGTCTGGATTGGACTCTCCTTGGCGTGGGAGGCAAGCTTGGCGACCGACTATGAAGATTCCTTCTTATGTAACTGACTCTATGTAAGCCTAGATTCCCCTCCCGATGTCTATATAAACCGGAGGGGTTAGTCCGGAAAGGAGATTCATTACCATAGTCAAACAGGCTAGGCTACTAGGGTTTAGCCATTACGATCTCGTGGTAGATCAACTCTTGTAACACTCATATTCATCAAGATCAATCAAGCAGGACGTAGGGTATTACCTCCATAGAGAGGGCCCAAACCTGGGTAAACATCATGTCCCCCGTCTCCTGTTACCATCGATCCTAGACGCACAGTTCGGGACCCCCTACCCGAGATCCACCGGTTTTGACACCGACACCTGCCCCCTGGGCGCGCCCCCACCCTCGTGGGCCCCTCGTGGGCCCTCGCAGCTCCACCGACCTACTTCTTCCTCCTATATATATCCATATACCTCGAAAATATCCAGGAGCACCACGAAACCCTATTTCCACCGCCGCAACCTTTTGTACCCAAGTGATCCCATCTTGGGGCCTTTTCGGGAGCTCCGCCAGATGGGGAATCGATCACGGAGAGCTTCTACATCAACACCATAGCCTCTCTGATGATGTGTGAGTAGTTTACCACAGACCTTCAGGTCCATAGTTATTAGCTAGATGGATTCTCCTCTCTATTTGGATCTCAATACAATGTTCTCCTCTATCTTCTTGGAGATCTATTTGATGTAACTCTTTTTGCGGTGTGTTTGTCGAGATCCGATGAATTGTGGGTTTATGATCAAGTTTATCTATGAACAATATTTGATTCTTCTCTGAAATCTTTTATGTATTATTGGTTATCTTTGCATGTCTCTTTGAATTATCAGTTTGGTTTGGCCTACTAGATTGATCTTTCTTGCAATGGGAGAAGTGCTTAGCTTTGGGTTCAATCTTGCGGTGTCCTTTCCCAGTGACAGCAGGGGCAACAAGGCACGTATTGTATTGTTGCCATCGAGGATAAAAAGATGGGGTTTATATCATATTTCTTGAGTTTATCCCTCTACATCATGTCACTTGCCTAATGCATTACTCTGTTCTTATGCACTTAATACTCTAGATGCATGCTGGATAGTGGTCGATGTGTGGAGTAATAGTAGTAGATGCAGAATCGTTTTGGTCTACTTGTCGCGGACGTGATGCCTATATACATGATCATGCCTAGATATTCTCATAATTATGCACTTTTCTATCAATTGATTCACAGTAATTTGTTCACCCACAGAAATACTTATGCTATCTTGAGAGAAGCCACTAGCGAAACCTATGGCCCCCGGGTCTATCTTTTATCATATAAGTTTCCAATCTATTTTATTTTGCAATCTTTACTTTCAATCTATATCATAAAAATACCAAAAATATTTATCTTATTATTATTATCTTTATTAGATCTCACTCTCGTAAGTGACCATGAAGGGATTGACAACCCCTTTATCGCGTTGGTTGCGTGGTTCTTATTTGATTGTGTAGGTACGAGGCACTTGCGTGTAGTCTCCTACTGGATTGATACCTTGGTTCTCAAAAACCAAGGGAAATACTTACGCTACTTTGCTGCATCACCCTTTCCTCTTCAAGGGAAAACCAATGTAGTGCTCAAGAGGTAGCACTGTGAGATCCCATCTTGGGGCCTTTTTGGGAGCTCCGCCGGATGGGGAATCGATCACGGAGAGCTTCTACATCAACACCATAGCCTCTCTGATGATGTGTGAGTAGTTTACCACAGACCTTCAGGTCCATAGTTATTAGCTAGATGGCTTCTCCTCTCTCTTTGGATCTCAATACAATGTTCTACTCGATCTTCTTGGAGATCTATTTGATGTAACTCTTTTTGCGGTGTGTTTGTCGAGATCCGATGAATTGTGGGTTTATGATCAAGTTTATCTATGAACAATATTTGATTCTTCTTTGAAATCTTTTATGTATGATTGGTTATCTTTGCAAGTCTCTATGAATTATCAATTTGGTTTGGCCTACTAGATTGATCTTTCTTGCAATGGGAGAAGTGCTTAGCTTTGGGTTCAATCTTGCGGTGTCCTTTCCCAGTGATAGCAGGGGCAGCAAGGCACGTATTGTATTGTTTCCATCGAGGATAAAAATATGTGGTTTATATCATATTGCTTGAGTTTATCCCTCTACATCATGTCATCTTGCCTAATGCATTACTCTGTTCTTATGAACTTAATACTCTAGATGCATGCTGGATAGCGGTCGATGTGTGGAGTAATAGTAGTAGATGCAGAATCATTTCGGTCTACTTGTCGCAGACGTGATGCCTATATACATGATCATGCCTAGATATTCTCATAACTATGCGCTTTTCTATCAATTACTCGACAGTAATTTGTTCACCCACCGTAGAATTTGCTATCTTGAGAGAAGCCACTAGTGAAACCTATGGCCCCCGGGTCTATCTTCCATCATAATATTTTCCTATCTACTTGCTATTTCTATCATTGTTTATTTTCCAATCTATACAATAAAAATATCAGAAATATTTATCTTATTATCTCTATCAGATCTCACTTTCATAAGTGACCATGAAGGGATTGACAACCCCTTTATCGCGTTGGTTGCGAGGTTCTTGTTTGTTTATGCAGGTACTAGGGACTTGTGTGTTACCTCCTACTGGATTGATACCTTGGTTCTCAAAAACCGAGGGAAATACTTACGCTACTTTGCTGCATCACCCTTTCCTCTTCAAGGGAAACCAACGCATGCTCAAGAGGTAGCAATATGTGACGTAATGCTCTAATTTCTTTTCCATATATAGAGGAATATACATGTACATAGATAATAGCCCCTGAGGCTCTGTCCGGTGTAAAAAACACCGTACAAAGGATCCACATAAAATTTGGGAAAGCTAATATACTTCTCTGTTATTGTAACAGGCTTCCCTGTTGGCGGAAACCGCCCAGGCCGCAGATGTTTCCAAACTCAATCGGAAGCTTCAGTTGGCTGATGAAGAAATCGATCGCGTTAACAATCGGTTCGATGAGACGCAAGGTATGCATATAATGTTAAAAGTTTAGTTGTATATCATACATGATAGTTGTATTCGGAGATTAACTCATGTAATGCTTTGATTATGAGCATAGTTGGTGCGGCTGAGGTTGAAACCCTCAAAGGCGCCCTTGCCCAAGCCTAGAAAGAGGCGAAGGCGAACAAGGCAGCCGCTAACAAAGCGGCTGCAGAACTAAAGACCGAGTAGGCCACCCGCCGCCAACACGAAGCTTGGGTGGCCGAAGTCAGGCAAGAGCTTAAGGATGCCATCCTCAAATGTGAGGCTTTGGAGGAGAATACTTCGGCCCAATCGTCCGAACTTGCAAAGTCCCTCCAGGAGGCTAAAGAGGCGTCGGTCGAGTCCTGGAGTGCTCGCGAAGAGATCCCTCAAGCGAAGCAGATAGCGGCTGGTAAGGCCTTTCTTTTGCAGAGTATATTTGGAGGTTAAAGATATGCTCCAGACTCAAGTGTGGAGTTCTCCAGACGCATTTGCGGATCTTCCGAGGAGTGCCGCTGATGCCGCACAGTTCTTCTGAGCCGAGGAGGGGAACTTGACTGAGAAGTTGTTCTGGTCATAGTTTCTTGCGCCGGAGCACCCGACGCCCCTGAATGACCAGCTGAAGCAGCTGATGGAGCTGCATAAGGTTGTCAGTTTGGCCATGAAGGATCTAATAGTCCAACTTTAGCCAGCCGAACCCATTCCCAGTAGCTACTTCAGTTTGGTGAGGCGGCTCATTGACGCGCCGCCCCGGATTGATGTTGTGAAGCGCTCGACCAGCGTAGAAGGTGCCCGGATGGCCTTCGCCCATGTCAAGATGCATTGGGCAAAGATGAAGGCCACCGATATGGCGACCACAGGCCTGCCCAAAGGCAAGGATCGCAGCAAACCAGAGAGGTACTTCGAAGACGTCCTGGCAGGGGCCCAAAATAGTAGAGGGCCAGTGCTCTAAGGACGTGATATTTGATTAGGTGTATGCGGGTTGTGAAAACTATATTATGATCCCTGGATTGTAATATATGTGCGCCTTTTTATATTAAGCAATTTTCCTCCTGTGCGGCCGTTTAATTCTGCAAGTTGCCAGTCGTCGGCTTCAGCCCCCACATAGATGCTACGGGGGTGTTCAACATAGCGCGTGACCACACTTTATCCAACGTCTTGGTCTGTGAAGGAGGTGTCCGCAAGGTGAACCAGGAAATCAAACTATGCGGCTTTATTACTTCCACTTAGCCATAGGAGTTTGATGGTGGCGCTAAGTACTAGCCCCTTGTGCGTGTGCGGCAATACGAACTAAGGTGCCTTTTCCGCATGGCTGGACGAAGACCAGCCCCTCGTATAACACGGAGTAAATCATAGATGATTTGTAGTAAGTCACCGAATCGTCGACCAGCTCTCGCTATATCATGACAGTCAGTTTTCATCCTTCTCTACTGAGGCATTTGACCGAACAACCAAAAATATAATCGTAGTAGTTCTCCCTTTACTACCTTAGCCGAACGAGCAGAACGTAAGGTGGTAAGCACAGGAGCCTATCAACCCAACTATAGATCAAAAACATGATTCGAAGTTGATGCATATAAAGCAGTATTCGGGACGCCAAAGAGTACCCTATAGGTGATCGGACTTGAAAACGTGCAGAGCCGAATAAAGCCCCCTGATGTTAAGGCCGGATTAAAGCACGCGTGGCAATCTGAAGTAAGGAGGGAATACAGATGACAAAATAAATTAGTACCAAACAAAAGTGGTGATCAACGGTTTCCTTTATATCCTGGTTAATACATTGATATGTGCTATTACAGATAATGGCATGAATATCAAGGCTATTTTACATGCCGAGAGTTTACACAAGGGAAAGTTTTACACGGGGCCTAAAAGTAGTGGTTTTGAAGAACCCAGTGCTGCCCTGCCGCACGTGTGTGTCGTTTCTCCTTAGTGAGGAATCCTTTGAGAGGAAAAGTCGATGGTCGTCTATAAGAAAGGGGAGCATGGAAGGGAAGACCCGTGCAACATAGAGTGGGTAGGTTTTTAATGAACCTATAGTAAAAACGGAAAAAGAGAAAAGAAAAAGGTTAAGGTCCGAATAGGGTCAAGCCATACTATAGACCTTTTTCTGTAGTATGCCTCCGGCGCTACCCAAGGTATTTTAAGTGCGTAATTATGCACGCGCAGTACGTATGCCGCAGCCTTATGAGGCGATTGACGAAGGCTGAACTGCTATTCAAGCTCCGGATCTGCTGAGCTGTCATGCTGTAATGTAGACCAAACTCGTTTAGCGGTGTCGTGGGTCTTAATGACCGACGAGCTGTTTGGCTTGACAAGTCCATTCTGTAGCTCGGCTGGTAAGGTCGTGGTGTGCTCCTTAGTTAGAGGGAGCGCTCCATATTTCCATTGACTGTGATGAAGCCGCGCAGTCCGGGCATTTTGAGTTTTAAATAAGCATAATGTGGGACTGCATTAAAGTGGGCAAAAGCAGTTCGTCCAAGTAGCGCGTGATAACCACTGCGAAAAGGGGCGATATAGAAGATCAAGTCTTTGCTTCAGAAGTTTTCTGGAGAACCGAAGACTACTTCCAATGTTAAAGAGCCCATACAGCGGGCCTCCATGCCGGGTATCACTCCTTTAAACGTAGTGTTGCTAGGCTTGATTCTTGACAGGTCAATACCTATCTTACGGACAGTGTCTTGATAGATCAGGTTCAGACTACTACCGCCATCCATAAGGACACTAGTGAGGTGGTATCAATCGATGATGGGATCGAGTACCGGGGGGCCGAACCTCCATGACGGATGCTAGTTGGGTGGTCCCTATGATCGAAGGTTATCAGATAAGCCGACCATGGGTTGAATTTTGGGGCAACAGGCTCTACGGCGTAGACGTCCGTTAGTGCGCGCTTTCGCTCCCACTTTGGGATGTGTGTGACATATATCATGTTCACTATTTTTACCTCGGGGGGGGGGGGACTTCTTCTGTCCCCCTGTGTTCGGAGGGCGAGGCTCATCATCATCCTCACTTTGAGGTCCTTTTCCGTTGTGTTCGGTATTTATTTTACTAGCCTATTTAAAAACCCAGCAGTTTCTGTTGGTGTGGTTGGCAGGCTTGTCATGGGTGCCATGAATGTGGCCAGGCCTATCTAGTATTTTTCCCAAATTGGATGGACCGTCTCTATTTCCTCTGAACGGCTTCTTCCGCTGACCGGGTTTGGAGCTGCTGAATCCGGCGTTTACTGTCGTATCCTCAGTTTCTTCGTTGTTGTTCCGACGCTTATTTTTGCTATGTTGTGGCCTTCCATTGCCATCCCTGGCCTTAGATGTACCGGGGTCACTAGTGATGTTGCTTCTACGAGCCAACCAACTATCTTCGCCCACACAGAAGCGGGTCATCAGTGCAGTAAGAGCTGCCATACTTTTTGGCTTTTCCTAACCGAGATGTCGGGCGAGCCATTCATCACGGATGTTGTGCTGAAAGGATGCTAAGGCTCCGGCGTCCGGGCAGTCGATGATTTGGTTCTTTTTTATTAAGAACCGAATCTAGAGTTTGCGAGCTGATTCTCCGGGTTGCTGGACTATGTGACTAAGGTCATCAGCGTCCGGTGGCCGGACATAAGTGCCTTGGAAGTTGTCTCGAAAAGCTTCCTCCAGGTCCTACCAACTGCCAATGGAGTTCTCTAGGAGGCTATCCAACCAGTGTCATGATGGTCCTTTTAACTTTAGGGGGAGGTATTTGATGACGTGGAGATCATCACCGCGAGCCATGTGAATGCAGAGAAGAAAATCTTCAATCCATACAGCGAGATCTGTCGTTCCATCGTATGCCTCGATGTTTACGGGTTTAAACCCTTCCAGAAACTGGTGCTGCATTACCTCATCGGTAAAGCACATGGGGTGTGCGGCACCTCTATATCGGGCAACATCACGACGGAGTTCGAATTACATCTGTGTTCGGTTCTCAGCCCGAACTTGGTTATGCTTATCGTGCCAGGCTTGATGGTCGTCGTCTTGTGTTGGAGCACGTCGCCTTGATCAGTAGATTGATCTGGTCTAGCCCGCTCTATTGTCCAGGTCCTGACGTAAGTCGTACATGTAGCCTGGAGCCGCTGCCTCTTTGCCTCTATGGCGAGGTGGCGCGGGCTGGTGTTCGGCATAATTGGACGCTTTGCCCCATCCACGTGGTGGTCAGTCTGGTTCATTAGCATGATTGTATCTTGATGGTATTGGCTCAAGGGCCTCATCATCGAATTGTGGTAGTAGCCTGCATTTTGGGTATCTCTTTGTCGGGTGCTCGAGGCCATATTCCTCGGCAGCCAGGACTTTGGTCCATCTGTCGTTGAGCGTATCCTATTCGACTTGGAGCTGTTGCTATTTCTTTTTGAGGCTCCTTGCAGTGGCGATGAGCTATCGCTTGAAGCGTTATTGTTCGAGGGGTTCCTCTGGTACGATGAAATCTTCATTTCCAAGGTTGACATCCTCTTCGGAGGCAGGTAAATAATTACTGTCTTCCGAATCCTCCTGATCGGCGGGTTCGGGGCTGTATTGGCCTTCTTCCCTTTCATCCTGCTCGAACGCAGGCTCAACGGGTTGGTCAGTGTCTTTGCATTCTCCGGAGTATCATTGCCCCTAGTGTTAGTATTGCCTTCCTTCTCCGGTGCGATCTTGAGCGCCGCCGCTGATGTTGATGCTTTGGTGGTGCCTCGACGGGCTTGTCCTCAATTGGATCTTGAGCGCCATCGTCGTCCTTCTTCTCGGGCGTATCCACCATGTATACGTCGTAAGTAGAAGTGGTCGTCCAACGCCCAGTGATGGGCGGGTTTTTGCCTGGTTCGGCTCCGACATCATCATCCATACCATCGATGTCTTCGGAGGCGTAGTCTAGCATGTCGGTTAGGTCCTCGACAGTGGCTATTAAGTGGGTGGTGGGCGGGACGTAAAATTCCCCACTCTCAGCCCCCAGTTCAGGCTGGGAGTAGTTCGGAAGTGACGTTTCTGTGATGGCGAGAGATCGCATTAGGTCCAATGCCTCATTTAGGAGTGAAAGCTGGACATGTGGCTGAGGACCCGCGGAGCTTGGTCCGGTAATTTGACTGTGCTCGATGGACGCAGACCTCGAGAGTTCGGAGTTGACATCCAAAGATGAGTCCGGCTTCCCGATGACAGGGAGAGTCCTGTTTGACTCCGGGACCGCTGACAGCATGGTCACCTCTGGGTCTCCAGTGGGAAGCTCCGTAATGGGAGAGAGTCCAGCGAGGCTTATCCTATCGTCTTTGGATAGAGTGGTCCACTCTGGATCTAAGGCGAGGGCAGGCACGAGAGTCGATCCCTGAACGGAATCTGATGGTGGATCCGACGGGTTTCCTTCATGTATATGAGGAGCAGCGACCGAGGCTGAGAACCCTTTGAAGATCAAGTCTCCTCGGATATCATCGATGTAATTCAAGCTTCCAAATCTGATCTGGTAACCAGGGGCATAGCTTTCGATCTGCTCAAGGTGTCCAATTGAGTTGGCCCACAAAGCGAAGCCATCAAACACATAGAGTTGACCAGGGAAAAAGTCTTCCCGGAAACAGCATCGTCACCGAGACAAGTTGAGCCATCGATCCTTCTGTCCATGACACAGTGGAACTCCCAATGAAAGCACCAATGTTGGTGTCAAAACTAGCAGATCTCGGGTAAGGGGTACCGAACTGTGCATCTGAGGATTGATGGTAACAAGGGACAAGTGGGACACAATGTTTACCCAGGTTCGGGCCCTCTTAACAGAGGTAAAACCCTACGTCCTGCTTGATTGTATTCGATGAGTATAGGGGCTACAAGAGTTGATCTACCTCGAGATAGTAATGGCTAAACCCTAGTTGTCTAGCCTATGAGAATTCTGATAGCCTCTATGGACTAAACCCTCTGGTTTATATACACATCGGAGGGATCTAGGGTTGTACATAGTCGGTTTGTGGGGGAATGAAATAACATATCCGGGCACCAAGCTTGCCTTCCACACATATAGGAGTCCTACCCAGACACGGGGGAAAGTCTTATGCTTTTATCTTCACAGCCCATTTGTCCGGCCCATATCAAATAGTCCGGACACCCGAGGACCCCCTAATCCAGGACTCCCTCAAAGTTCCCCTGGCGGAATCGCTTCGCCGGAAGGCAAAAGTGCTCCTGGCCAAGTTCAGCCTTGAGACAGCGACGCTTCGTCCCGAAAGTCCTCCCTTTATTTTTTTCTAGGTTAAAATGACTTATATACCAGAAGATGGGCACCAGAGCTGGGCTGGGCTGAGAACAACCCACCAGGGCGCGCCTGGGGGGCCAGGCGCACCCTGTTGTCTTGTGCTCACCAGGTGGCCCCCTCCGGTGGTTATTTGCTCCAGTATTTCTTATTTATTCCATAAAATTCCCCGTGAAGATTCAGCCCATTTGGAGTTGTGCAGAATAGGTAGCCTGATGTAGCTTTTTCAGGTCCAGATTTCCCACTGCCGGAATTCTCCTTCTTTGTGTGAACCTTGCATATTATAGGCATTGATAATTTTAATGATGCTCACAAGAAATATAGCAATTGAAACATGAAGAGAACATCATCTAGCATGTGAAATACAAGTTTAAGTCTAACATACTTCCTATGCATAGGCATTTTATAGGAAAATAATTTATCAAGGAAGAAGAGAGAAACAATAGCAATCACAGAATAATGAGAGGTAATTGATATGTCTCCAGCGTATATAAAATTTATGAAGTATTCATGACATGTTTACAACAATTTTACATGGTTTTGGTATGATTTGCATGGAACTAACCCGGACTGACGCTGTTTTCAGCAGAACTACCGTGGTGTTGTTTTTTGTGCAGAAATGAAAGCACCAAATGAGCTGAAACTTTTGAAAAAAAATTTGGAACAAAAGAGACCCGCGAAGCTTCATGGAAGGACCAGAAGGTGAAGGAGTTGGGCACAATACACAGGGGCGCGCTTGGGCCCTTGTCCGTGCCTCGGGGGTTGTGCTCACCTCGAGACCCATCTTCGCATGAAACCGACGCCAAAAAATCCTATAAATAGATAAACCATTAGAAATAACCCTAGATCAGAAGTTTCGCCGCTGCAAGCCTCTGTAGCCATGAAAAACCAATCTAGACCCCGTTCCGGCACTCTGTCGGAGGGGAAAATCATCACCGGTGGCCATCTTCATCAACCCGGCGGCCACCATGATGAGGAGGGAGTAGTCCACCCTCGGGGCTGAGGGTTCGTACCAGTAGCTATGTTTTTAATATCTCTCTCTCTCTTGTTCTTGAGATGTCACGATCTTGATGTATCGCGGTCTTTGTTAATGAAAGTGCGTTATATCGACTAGAGGGGGGGGGTGAATAGGCGATTTTTATGAAAGTCTTCAAAACGTGGGCGTTATGAAGACATACAATGAAGATTATGCCTATTACTATGCAGCGGAAGTTAGATTACACTAGGCCAGCCATGGTCAGGTATTCAATAGAGTGAAAGCACAATGACAAACAGCTGCAGTGTAATAAGGATCAGGTAGGAAGAAGTTATGAAGCCAAACAGATCATATATTCACGTTGTGAAGACAAAAGATAAAGCAAGCATGCAATGGCTTCATAATGAATAATAGTAAGTCAAAGGAAGTGAAGATGAAACTAGTGACTCGTTGAAGACAATGATATGTTGGACCAGTTCCAGTTGCTGTGACAACTGTACGTCTGGTTGGAGCGGCTAGGTATTTAAACCAAAGGACGCACAGTCCCGGACACCCAGTCAAGGACACTTAGTCCAAGACACCCAGTCCTCACCGTTTTCTCCTTGAGCTAAGGTCACACAGACCTCGCCCAATCAATCTGGTAAGTCTTCAAGGTAGACTCCCAAACCTTCACAGACTTCGTTCACTGGCAATCCACAATGTCTCTTGGATGCTCAGAACGCGACGCCTAACCATCTGGAGGATGCACAGTCCTCAAGTGTAATAAGTCTTCAGATCACACAGACAAGAAGACTTAAGTGATGCCCAATTTACTCTGGCTCTGGGTGGTTAGGGCTTTTCTCCTCACTAGGAATTTTTCTTTCAAAGGCTTCGAGGTGGGTTGCTCTCAAACGACAAAAGTCGTGCACTAAAATCTGAGCAGCCAACCGTTTATGGTTGTGGGGGTGGACTATTTATAGCCACTTGGCAACCCGACCTGATTTGTCCGAAATGACCCTTGGTCACTAAGGAACTGACACGTGTACCAACGGTCGAATTTTGAACTCACACGGCAACTTTACTTGGGCTACAAGTAAAGCTGACTTGTCTGACTCTGGACAAGATTTGCTCTCATAGTCTTCGCTCGAAGACATAGGATTTGAGTTAGGCATCACTTCAGTCATTCTGTCTGGTTCTCTTGGACCCCACTTAATAGTACGGTGGTTCCTACAACACAACATAAATGAAATGAAATTACGAAGGATCTAAGTCTTCGAGTTCCATAAGCTTCATAGGGAGTCTTCTCATGTCATTGTCTTCAATATGAATATCTTCATAAACCACCATTGTCTTCAATGTCTTCGTACATTTTTAGGGGTCATCTCTGGTAGTAAAACCGAATCAATGAGGGACTTCTACCTGTGTTTTCCTGAAATTCTCACAAACACATTAGTCCCTCAACTAGGTTTTTCATCAATGCTCCAAAACCAACTAGGGGTGGCACTAGATGCACTTACAATCTCCCCCTTTTTGGTGATTGATGACAAACTAGTTGAAGTTTTCAACGGGGAACATTATTTGTGAAATTGTAAAGGAATTGTCTTCATAAGTTGCAAGGGCTCCCCCTGAAGATGTGCATATAAGTAATTTGCTTCTTGAATGCAAATGCACATGGCAGGTTGTACTTGTGGAGATCCACTTCAACTTATGATGACAATCCACTATGCATGTGAAAGTATATGAAGATAATGACATGCATAATGGAAAATGGACGTCTGCAGAATGAGATGAGTGCGGAATTTATCGTCGCACATGCGGAATTTATCTTCGCAAAACGGAGTGACAAACAGGTAGCAGACGATCCATCAAGGCTAAGTGTTACAACTCAATGAGGCAAATGTAGCAAAAACGGGAGTTGTAAGCACGAAGCAAAATGTAGAAAAGTATGAAGGCACCCGCCCATAGTGACCCGCTTGAAGACTCTAAACATCATATGCTTCTCCCCCTTTTGTCAGTGATGACCAAAAAGGTTTGAAGACATAGAGGTTTCTACGCGTTCCCAGGCGCAGCAGGGTCGGTGGAATTGTTTGGTGGCGGTGCAGACAAGCTTGGCGCAGATTCGATGCGTGTTGAAGCAGGTGGAGATGATGTCGCGTCTTCTTCTTCTTCAATAATCCGGGCAGACACGGTGGCAGCAGAAGAAGAGAACTCTGACTCTTCATGTGATGGTGTGCTTCGCATCACAGCTCTTCTTGGAGGCGTGGAGTCAAATTTGAATCTCTCTTTGAAGCCATCCTCATGCAGTTCAGCTTCAGAGCTCATCATGGTGAGGCCTTTCCAAGTGCGGCGACAGGTCTCGTGTGCCACAAATGCATTTTTGGTTGCCAGATTTCTGATGCGATTGACGTCTTGCATGATGCTTCTCATCTGCCTCTTGAGCCAGTCGTGATGCCTATCATGCTTTTGGTGGAGAGCCACAAGAAGCTCTCGGTCATTGAGTGCACGAGCGCGCTTCTTGGGTCTCTTTGCAGCTGTGCTGTTAGTGGCTTCAGTTGATGCAGGGGCACGGGTGGTGCCAGCCATTGGATACACTCGGGAGAGAGCTTCAACACCTTCAATATTTTGAGTGAAGCTCTGGTGTTCTGCATTCTGAAGACTTAATGGTTGCTTAGCAGGCTCTGGATATATTGCTTCAGCAGATGTGTCCACATCTGGCAAAAATATCCTATGGTTGCGGGCTGAGGGTTGATAGGAGATTGCAGAGTAAAGCTTGATCAGCCTCATAACCCAAGGAGCATAGAACTTTAATCCAAACAATTCTGAGGCAGACGCTGCAAGTTGACGAATGAAGAGATCCTGTGCGTTGAAGCATTTGCCATGAAGAATGCATAAGATGAGAGTCTTCATAGCACCTTCAATCGTTGCATATCGAGAGTGTCCCTTAACAGGCCAGAGAGTTTGCCTTATGATGTGATATATTGTTCTGGGCAGGTACTCTAAGTCTTCAACGAAGAACCGAGTTGGATAGGGTGCATTAGGAGGTAATGGCTTCATCATTGAGAGCATCTGACTCATATCTGGCTCAGGACGCTGAAATATGTTCTCAATTGCTTCAGCATGGAGTTGGCAGCCTTCTTCAAAGAATTCGCCAGGAGTGGGAAGGCCGGTAAGCTCAATTATGTCGAAAGCATTGGCTTCATGATGGACACTGCCGGTCATCCACTCCAGGATCCATGTCTTCGGATCTCTGTTATAGCCTTTGATATGCAGGGTGGCATAGAACTGGAGCAGAAGCTCTTCGTTCCAGTGCTCTTCATCGGTGATAAACGGCAGCAGACCCACTTGCTTGAAGCAATCCAGTGCTTCTTCCAGACCAGGCAGACCAGCATCAGCTTCAACCTCAAGGCACTTGTGAGGAAAGATGCGGCCTTGGTTGTATAGGATGCATGAATAATAGCTGCGCTGTTGATGGCTCCAGAACCTATCTGATACAATCCGTTCCCTTGAATAAGGGTTCTTGGAGCAGTTGAAAAATGTGTTGTCTGCCCTGAAGCCGTTGATGTTGAAGGAGCCAGGAGCTGATGCAGGACCTGGGAACCTTGGCAGTCGTGGGATCGGCTTCTGGACCTAGGGCCTGTGCGCAACATGATAGTTGAATTGGGGACCCGCAGCAGACTCAGGCACAGAAGGTTCAGGAGCAGTGTCTTCATTGTCTTCTGAAGCTGTTGTTGGGGTGTGCTCCACATTTGCCTCGGCGTTGTTTGTGGCTGCCTCAACACTTGCAGCCTCCACACGTGCAGTTGGAGGGACGAACTCAGGCACGTTCTCCTGGAGAACTGCTTCTTGTTGGCGCGGTGAAGTTTGAGCTTTTGGTATTTCTGCATGCTTTTCGGCTGATGCAGCCGGAATGTCGTCAGCAGCCTGAGCCCTTGGCCCTCTGCGAAGCCTACGAAATTTAGGCAACGCCGGTGGAGTTGCAGTGGGCTGGGGTTCATTTTCTTCCTCCTGTGGGCGATCTGCCCACGATGCATCTTGTGTGATTGGCGTCAATGGACGACCAATGCTGATCAGTTCGCTTGTCTCAAGCTGAGGAAGGGCTGCATCACCATGAACATTGTCTTGGAGACCAATGTCTTCAGCAGCGTTGGGGTCGGCTGCTGGAATGTCTTCAGCGTGCGGAGCCTCTATGAAAGCAGGCTCATGCACTGTTAACTGACGATCTGCGTCAGGATAGCGGATGGAGAGGGGTTCAACTATCAAGGGCTCTGTGGGAGCAGCCCGAGATTTCTTGGTCTTGCGCTTCTTGATAACGGGGTCAGAAGGAGAGGCTTCAGATTGTTTTCTCTTCCTAGCTTCAGCCTCTGCAGTCCGTGTCTTCTTGAGTTCTGAGGCGGTTGATCGACTCTTTGGCTTCGAGCCAGTCGTTGCAGTGGGGAAGACAGTCGGAGCAGTTTCTGACCTTGGCGCCTCTGGTTCAGGCACAGCAGGCTTCTTTTTCTTCTTCGCGGCCATCCTGGGGTCAATGCCTGGACGCCCAAGTGCCTTGCGCTTCTCGGCCTCATTGTAGGCCTGCACACAGCGATCAGCCAGAGTCTTCATGCGCTCTCGCGAGCCTTGAGCTTCGGCACGCGTCTTCAGGAAGTTCTCTTTCATCTCGTGCAACATGATCTTGAAGTTTTTCACTTCTTCACGCTGAGCTTGGCCACGTGCTTCTTGAACTGAGCCTTTTCAAAATCAATTTTCTGCTTCAGTTCAACAATGCGCTGGGCTATTGCAAGTTCTGAAGCAATTGCGCCTTGGAAGGCAACGCTGAGGCCTATGGGCAGCTGCAGATCGTTGAAGCTGATGTCTGGTGAAGCAAACCATTCATCGATGAAGTTATGGATGATGGCGACATCAAACAGAGGCAGATTGTTGAAGATTTCAGCCTCTTCCTTGCTCTTGATGAGCTGTTCAAGAGCGTCATCTCCAAGATCTTCATCGCTTGACAGATCAATGGTTTCGCAGCGCAGAATGGCGGCAGCTGTGAGCTCTTTGCCTGTGTGTGGCTGGGGCTCCTTATCCTTCAGGGGCTTGGACATGCGTGATACATCTTCAGATTGCACACTGACTTCAGGAGGTGCAGTTTTCAATGGCTTCGCCCTTGAGATTTTTGAGGCAGGGGCCGGCTCCGAAGCTTTTGGTTTCTTCTGCTTTGGCTTCTGCGCAGCAGGGGCGTCATCAGACTCAGTATCTGCTGGAGGGTCATTCACAGCAGTCCCTTGGACTAGGATGCGGGTGATGAGGCCTGCAAGATTGGCATACGGCCCGATGATATTGGGATCGGCATCGCGTGTGCCATCTGCCCTTGGTTCAGAAGGACCAGGGTTGAAGTCTAATCCTAGCTTCTTCTTGTTTTGCTTTGCAGAGTTCTGAGCAAGTTGGAAGTTGCGCTTGAACAGATTGTCATCGTGACACCAGAGAAGTGATGACGGATGTGCTTCAGCTGGCTATGGTCCTCTCACCATGCATGGATAGAAGCCTTGAGCAATGGCTTCGTCTCTGGACCTGGGTACGAGATTTTTGTATAATACGTCTCCCCACGGTCTCTTGATGGCGCACTTTTCGGCATACTCCTGAGTGACGAAGCGGTATTGAAACCATTGCTCTGCCCAATATCTTCGAATCCATTGGATTCGTGTCTTGCGCTGACCATAGCTTTCTTCAGGATCAGTTTTGTACATCTCTGCCAACTCATCAGGCAGATCTTTGGACGTTTCACCACGTCTCTGTCTGCCTCCCTTCCTTGCTGCTGTTTCTGAAGCCATGAATCTTAACTTGGAAGGCTTCAAGACATTCAAAGTCTTCAAAGGCTTCCTTTTGCTTGACCAACAAGAACTGGCTTCAGGAGAGTTGATGTGATGCTGCAAGTACTCTGCAAATGAATGCAGACTATGAGAACCAAAGGATTCTCCCATGGACATGTACCTGTGACAGCATTAAGGTGCGAGGGAAGGGGAAGAGGTCATATGCATTCTCAGAAGATTTTGAAGATAAATCGGTTTAGAAGACATTGACCTCATCGTGCGAAGACATTCACTTATAGATAAGAAGTTGGTTCCAGATTTGTACGAACCCATAGATCAGTACAAGTGAGGAATCTAACTACTTTATGAAGCACAAGTGAATATACTAGGCATGTTATGAGTTGCAGCGAGAGATCAAACTGGTGTGAAGAGAAACTTCTTATGGTTGAAAGTGACAGAACCAAGAGATCAAAAGAAGCTGTAAAAAGAAGTTTTATTTACCCCACTGGAACTGCTAGACGAAGTGGGAGTTGAGGCCAAGCAGTTCGATCCTCCGTGCCCTAACTTGGCGACGGAAGACACCTACGGCGACGACGGAGAGAGCGATGTTCGCTGTCGGCGTGAAAACGGCGTCGGAGAGGTTGCGGCAGTGAAGCGCTTCGTCGCCGGCGTCGTCGAGAGCTAGCGGTGGCGCTAGGGTTCGTGCGAGGGTGGAAGAAGAGATAATGACCGCAGTGAATTGTGTATTTATAGGGATATAGGCGGCACTGCGCTATTACTCAGGTGCCCCTGGCGGTTCGCATTTGAGGCACGTGTGGCCAGTTAGAGGATATTGGGGTTTGTTCCACGTCCCACGCACACCTAAATTGTCGGGCGGTCGTTCCTGCTTCTCCGGATCTTATGTGGAGGAATGAGCATTAAAAAAACAGACTTTTATGGTTGTCTCTATGTCTTCGGCTGGCAAGGACATAGTGAAGACAGTCGACAGTTTCAACAGAATGCATATGACTTGGAGAGATAGAGTTTGAGATAGACAGCATAGAGAGGTTAGGGTCCGATCACATTCACTTAGTTCAAAAATTCAACCAAGAAGACATAGCTATAAGTGAATGTTGTGGAGGACAGAACACTAGTATATATATATATATATCTATATAATCAACGCAGTGAAGATAATCATGAAGACATATTGAGATTGAAGACAAACCAAATGTGAAGACATTGCGAGGTAACGCCATGAGTGAAACACTTCAAAATAGAACGTTTGGTGGTGGCGTTACCCACCGTATAGGAAGTATTAGATCCAGACACGGCGCACAATTATCGTGGCACTCCGAAGTCAAATTCCACATTAATGTATTCACACTTAGAATGTACGTCTTCATTGATTGAAGATATACGTTACCTTGTGTGTTGTACATCTAAGTCATAAATATGCATAAGTGTTAGGATGTGTGCCTGATCACAGGACATTTGAGGATTCCAAGATATTTAGCTCACACCGTAACTTGCGAAACCTCTTCTCATCCAAGGGCTTGGTGAAGATATCTGCCAATTGCTCTTCAGTGTTGACGTGTATGATATCAATATCTTCCTTCACAACATGATCTCTGAGAAAGTGATGACGAATTTCAATGTGCTTTGTCTTCGAGTGCTAAACTGGGTTGTTGGCAATCTTGATGGCGCTTTCGTTGTCGCAGTAAAGTGGCACTTGCTTCAGATGGATGCCATAATCCTTGAGTGTTTGCTTTATCCACAGAAGCTGAGCGCAGCAAGATCCAGCAGCAATGTATTCAGATTCAGCAGTGGAGAGAGATACACAGTTCTGCTTCTTTGAAGACCAACATACAAGTGATCGTCCCAGAAAGTGACATGTGCCTGATGTAGACTTGCGATCAACTTTGTCACCAGCATAATCAGCATCCGAAAATCCAACCAAATCAAACTCTGAGCCCTTTGGATACCATAATCCTAGAGTTGGGATGTGAGCCAAATATCGAAGAATTCGCTTCACAGCTAAGTGATGCGACTCCTTTGGTGCCGCTTGAAATCGAGCGCACATGCAAACACTAAGCATGATATCTGGCCTAGATGCACACAAATAAAGCAAAGACCCAATCATGGAGCGGTATACCTTTTGATCAAACTCTTTACCATTGTCGTCAGGACCTAGATGATGTTTGGCTGGCATTGGTGTTGTGAAGCCTTTGCAATCTTGCATACCGAACTTCTTCAGGCACTCTTTAAGATATTTCTCTTGAGATATGAAGATGCCGTTGCGTTGTTGTCGTATCTGAAGACCGAGGAAGAACTTCAGCTCCCCCATCATGGACATCTGATATTGCTCTTGCATCATGTATCCAAACTCTTCACTATACTTCTGATTGGTGCAGCCGAAGATAATGTCATCCACATATATTTGGCACACAAACAGTTCACCATCGTATGTCTTCGTGAAAAGAGTGGGATCCAGTGAACCAGGTATGAAGCCTTTGCTCTTCAGAAAGTACTTCAGTGTATCATACCAGGCCCTAGGGGCTTGTTTGAGGCCATACAGTGCCTTGTTGAGCTTGTATACCATATCAGGATGTTTTGGATTTTCAAAGCCAGGTGGTTGTGCAACATACACTTCTTCTTCAATCTTGCCATTGAGAAAAGCACTTTTCACATCCATTTGATATAGAAGTATGTTATGATGATTTGCATAGGCCAGCAGTATGCGTATGGCTTCAAGCCTAGCCACAGGAGCAAATGTTTCATCGAAGTCAATGCCCTCCACTTGAGTATATCCTTGAGCAACGAGACGAGCTTTGTTTCTGACAACTTGACCATGCTCATCTTGCTTGTTGCGGTATATCCATTTGGTGCCTATTATGTTGTGCTTCCGTGGATTAGGACGCTTAACCAGTTCCCATACATTATTCAGCTCAAACTGTTGAAGCTCTTCTTGCATAGCTTGAATCCATTCCGGTTCCATGAAGGCTTCTTCAACTTTCTTGGGTTCTGATATTGAGACGAATGCGAAATGCCCACAGAAGTTTGTTAGCTGAGTTGCCCTTGAACGAGTGAGTGGACCAGGTGCATTGATGCTATCAAGTATTCTGTCAATCTGTACTTCATTTGCAACACGAGGATGTATAGGGCGAAGACTTTGCTCTTGCTGATCTGCGTTGTCGTTTGGAGGAATGTCTTCATGCTGAGCATTGTCTTCATGTTGATCAGGTGCTGAGATGATGAGTTCTTCTTCAGGATGAGCTTCAGAAGGCATGATCTCTCCAGTTCCCATAAGCTTGATTGATTCACTAGCTGGGACTTCATCTAGCACATTTGGCAGTTGCTCTCTTTGTGAACCATTTGTTTCATCAAACCGCACATCCACTGTTTCGACCACTTTGTAATGGAAGAGATTGAAGACTCTGTAGGAGTGTGAATCCTTTCCATATCCAAGCATAAAGCCCACATGTGCTTTTTCTTCGCAAGGGTGTGGAGGTTCCTCATGCCAGCATGCCCAAGCCTTCGATGCCAAAGCCAGCATTCTGAAGCTTTTGCAAGAAGACATACTGCAAGTTGTGGTCCTGCGAAGAAATCTACCACGTACAAATCACCTTTCCGATACCCTTCAAACACTAGAGATTTGTCAGATTCCATCAGCACCAGGCAACGATATTTTCCAAACATTACAATCATACTCAAATCGCAAAGCATTGAGACAGACATTAAGTTGAAGCCAAGGGATTCAACAAGCATGACTTTATCCATGTGTTGATCCTTTGAGATTGCAACTCTACCTAGACCCAATACCTTACTTTTACCAGTGTCAGCAAATGTGATGTGACTCTTGTCGGATGGACGTAAAGTTGAGTCCATAAGAAGACTTCTTCTGCCAGTCATGTGATTTGTACACCCACTGTCAATAATCCATTCTAAAGACTTTGAAGTCGCTGGTGTCGTACCCTACAGTGCAGTTAGGGGGATAGGCTTCACGAAGAGAGTTCTGAAGCATAAACATTTGACGAACCAGTGGGTTATGAAAACTTAGATCCAGATTAGGACTAATAGGGAGAGTAGCATGCGATTCAGGAGCAAAGTACATAATGATGCCATTCGGGCATTTTATCTTGCGCCCTACAAGATTTTTAAGGTCCCCAGCAATAGCATCAGAAGATTTTGTTTTTCTGCTGGAGACCTTTCCCTGCAAAAGAGAGTTAAGCTTTCTTAACCACCCACATCTTCAAGGGTGGCTTAGAAGCAATAAGTCTAAGTGCAGCATCTAAGAATTTTGGCTTTGGAGCCCTAGCAAACAGTCTAGCAGGGGGACAATAATACTCATAGGAATAAGCAGAATAATTTTTGGTCATATGAGCATGACGGTTCGACGAACCGCTCTCATATTCATATGCCTGAGTATGGTTTCCCTGCAAAACATTTGCGTTAGTGTAACTCAGGTGAGTCCTCTGTTTGTATGAAGCCATTGGACCGTATGAAGCCTCTGGTCTGAGGTTTGTCTTCTTTAAGTGAGGTGTCATGAAGACATTCACAGGAAGATTTTCCAGACACTTTTTCGGAACCCAGATCTTCTTCATAGGCGGTCCATTCCTGCAGTTAGTACCAATGTACCTGGCAAATACTTCACCATTCTGACTCTTAAACAGTTTGTAGTTTGCATCAAGGATTCATCAATGATAATGGGGTTGGCACAAGTGAAGCCAGATAGATTAGATGAATCTGCTGAGGATTCCTTTGCAGCAACCCATGTGGTTTTGGGGTACTGCTCAGGTTTCCAGTAAGAGCCATCTGCATTAATTTTCCTCACGAACCCAACACCCTCTTTCCTAGGGTTTCAGTCCAAAATCTGCTTCTTAAGGACATCACATAGTGTCTGATGCCCTTTCAGACTTTTGTACATCCCTGTTTCAAGCAATGTCTTCAACCTAGCATTCTCATCAGCAATAGCAGTGGTATCCTCAGCAGAGGGGTTAGTTACCACATCAACAGTTGAAGATATTGGAATAGCAGTAGCAGTGGAACATTCAGCAACAGAAGTAGCATTATCACGCTCAATGCATTTAAGGCATGGTGGTTCAAATCCTTCCTGAGCTGAACTGATCTGTTCGGCTCGAAGTGACTCATTTTCCTTTTGAAGATCTTCATGATCCGCTCTCAACTTCTCAAGATCTTGCTTCTTTTGAAGATAATCATAGGAAAGCTTTTCATGAGTAGTTGAGAGAGTCTCAAGACGATCTTCAAGTTCCTGATACTTAGTGTGAAGATTTTTTATGTCTTCAATTAAGGATTCAGAACGAGTCATTTCAGCACCCAACAGATCATCGCTTTTGTCTAACAGTTTTTGAATATGTTCCATAGCTTTCTGTTGTTCAGTTGCAATTTTAGCAAGTGTTTTGTAGCTAGGTTTTGAATCACATTCAGAGTCATCGTCACTAGATGTTTCATAGCGAGTAGTGCGTGTGTTTACCTTGGCACCGCGTGCCATGAAGCAGTAGGTAGGAGTGGAGTCGTTCTTGTCATTTGCGTCGGTGTCGGTGATGCAGTCATTGTCTTCAGTGTTGAAGATGGACTTGGCAACGTATGCTGTAGCCAGACTCGCAATGCCAGAATCAGACTCCTCCTCAGACTCCACCTCTGCATCTTCAGATGCGGACTCCTCCTCTGAATCCATCTCCTTTCCAACAAACGCACGTGCCTTGCCAGATGAGCTCTTCTTGTGTGATGAAGACTTCGATGAAGACTTGGAAGAAGACTTTGAGTATTTCTTCTTCTTCTTGTCGTCAGAATCATATTCCTTGCTCTTCTTCTTCCTTCTATTCTCATTGTCCCACTGTGGACATTCAGAGATGAAGTGTCCAGTTTTCTTGCACTTGTGACATGTTTTCTTCTTGTAGTCATGAGCAGAAGCTTCATCATTCCTTGAGCTTGATCATGAAGATTTTCTGAAGCCTTTCTTCTTGGTGAATTTTTGGAACTTCTTCACTAGCATTGCAAGTTCTCTTCCAATGTCTTCAGGATCATCAGAACTGCAGTCAGATTCTTCTTCAGATGAGGAGACGACTTTTGCCTTCAAGGCGCGAGTTCGCCCATAGTTTGGACCGTATATATCTCTTTTCTCAGAAAGCTGAAACTCATGTGTGTTGAGCCTCTCAATTATGTCAGACGGATCGAGTGTCTTGAAATCAGGACGTTCTTGAATCATCAGGGCCAGAATGTCAAATGAACTATCAAGTGATCTCAGCAGCGTCTTGACGATTTCATGTTTGGTGATCTCAGTGGCGCCGAGGGCTTGAAGCTCATTTGTGATGTCAGTGAGCCGATCAAAGGTGTGCTGAACATTCTCATTGTCATTTCGCTTGAAGCGGTTGAAGAGGTTGCGAAGAACACTGATTCTCTGATCTCTCTGGGTTGAGATGCCTTCATTAACCTTGGAGAGCCAGTCCCAGACTAGCTTGGATGTCTTCAAGGCACTCACACGGCCATACTATCCTTTGGTCAGATGACCACAGATGATATTCTTGGCAGTAGAGTCCAGTTGAGTGAACTTCTTGACATCAGCAGCAGTGACACCTTCTCCAGCCTTGGGAATGCCGTTTTCGACGACATACCATAGGTCGACGTCAATGGCTCCAAGATGCATGCGCATCTTATTCTTCCAGTAGGGATATTCAGTTCCATCGAAGACGGGGCACGCAGCGGAGACTTTGATTATCCCTGCAGTCGACATAGCTAAAACTCCAGGTGGTGAAACCAAATCACACAGAACAAGGGAGCACCTCGCTCTGATACCAATTGAAAGTGCGTTATATCGACTAGAGGGGGGGTGAATAGGCGATTTTTATGAAAGTCTTCAAAACGTGGGCGTTATGAAGACATACAATGAAGATTATGCCTATTACTATGCAGCGGAAGTTAGATTACACTAGGCTAGCCATGGTCAGGTATTCAATAGAGTGAAAGCACAATGACAAACAGCTGCAGTGTAATAAGGATCAGGTAGGAAGAAGTTATGAAGCCAAACAGATCATATATTCAAGTTGTGAAGACAAAAGATAAAGCAAGCATGCAATGGCTTCATAATGAATAACAGTAAGTCAAAGGAAGTGAAGATGAAACCAGTGACTCGTTGAAGACAATGATATGTTGGACCAGTTCTAGTTGTTGTGACAACTGTACGTCTGGTTGGAGCGGCTAGGTATTTAAACCAAAGGACACACAGTCCCGGACACCCAGTCAAGGACACTTAGTCCAAGACACCCAGTCCTCACCGTTTTCTCCTTGAGCTAAGGTCACACAGACCTCGCCCAATCACTCTGGTAAGTCTTCAAGGTAGACTCCCAAACCTTCACAGACTTCGTTCACTGGCAATCCACAATGTCTCTTGGATGCTCAGAACGCGACGCCTAACCGTCTGGAGGATGCACAGTCCTCAAGTGTAATAAGTCTTCAGATCACACAGACAAGAAGACTTAAGTGATGCCCAATTTACTCTGGCTCTGGGTGGTTAGGGCTTTTCTCCTCACTAGGAATTTTTCTTTCAAAGGCTTCGAGGTGGGTTGCTCTCAAACGACAAAAGCCGTGCACTAAAATCTAAGCAGCCAACCGTTTATGGTTGTGGGGGTGGACTATTTATAGCCACTTGGCAACCCGACCTGATTTGTCCGAAATGACCCTTGGTCACTAAGGAACTGACATGTGTACCAACGATCGAATTTTGAACTCACACGGCAACTTTACTTGGGCTACAAGTAAAGCTAACTTGTCTGACTCTGGACAAGATTTGCTCTCATAGTCTTCGCTCGAAGACATAGGATTTGAGTTAGGCATCACTTCAGTCATTCTGTCTGGTTCTCTTGGACCCCACTTAACAGTACGGTGGTTCCTACGACACAACATAAATGAAATGAAATTATGAAGGATCTAAGTCTTCGAGTTCCATAAGCTTCATAGGGAGTCTTCTAATGTCATTGTCTTCAATATGAATATCTTCATAAACCACCATTGTCTTCAATGTCTTCGTACATTTTTAGGGGTCATCTCTGGTAGTAAAACCGAATCAATGAGGGACTTCTACCTGTGTTTTCCTGCAATTCTCACAAACACATTAGTCCCTCAACTAGGTTTGTCGTCAATGCTCCAAAACCAACTAGGGGTGGCACTAGATGCACTTACAGTTAATATAGTCGGATCATATGGTGTTTTCCCCTCTCTATCTTGTTGTGAATTGGGTTTTCTCTTTGAGATTTCGTTTTATCGGATTGAATACTTTTATGGATTTGAGAGCACTTGATATATGTCTCGCATATGAATACCCGTGGTGACAATGGGGTATTATATTGATTCACTTGATATGTGTTTTGGCACTCAAATTGCGGATTCCCAATGAGACATTGGGGTAATCTATGCATAGGGGTTGATGCACATTCTCGTCTTTGTTTCTCCCGTAGAAATCTCAAGGCACTCTTTGAGGTTCTTTGTGTTGGATTGAGTATTATGAATCTGAAATTGTTTGATGCATATCGCATAATCAACTCACGGATACTCGTGGTGACATTGGAGTATCTAGGTGACATTAGAGTTGGTTGATGTGTATCATATGGTGTTATTTTAGTACGAACTCTTGGTTAGATCGATCGGAAAGAATAACTTAGTTTTATTTTAGTACGAAGTCTAGGATAGATTGATCGGAAAGAATAGCTTTGAGGTGGTTTTGTACCCTACAAACAATTTCTTCTTATGTTCTCTGCTAGATAAGAACTTTGGAGTGGTTCTTCATTGCACCTTGAGGGATGGTTATATGATCCAATTATATTAGCATTGTTGAGAGATTGCACTGGCAAAAGTACGGACCCTAGGCCTCATTTTCAAGCATTGCAATACCGTTTGTGATCACTTTTGTTACTTGCTACCTTGTTGTTTTTTATTGTTCATATTTGATACGTCTCTGTCGTATCTACAATTTTTGATTGTTCCATGCCAATACTATACAACTTTCATATACTTTTGGCAACTTTTTATACTACTTTTGGGACTACCATATTGATCCAGTGCCAGTTCCTGTTTGTTGCATGTTTTTTGTTTTGCAGAAAATCCATATCAAACGGAGTCCAAACGGGATAAAAACTGACGGAGATTTTTTTGGAATATATGTGATTTTTGGGAAGAAGAATCAACGCGAGACGATGCCCGAGGGGGCCACGAGGAAGGGGGGCGCGCCCCAGGGGGCCAGGCACGCCCTGGGCCCTCATGGACACCTCGTAAGGCGGTTGGTGCCCTTCTTCCGCCGCAAGAAAGCCAATATCCGGATAGAAATCGTGTTAAAATTTCAGCCCCATTGGAGTTACGGATCTCCGGCAATATAAGAAACGGTAAAGGGCAGAATCTGAAACGCAAAAACAAAGAGAGAGACAAAGAGACAGATCCAATCTCGGAGGGGTTCTCGCCCCTCCCATGCCATGGAAGCCAAGGACCAGAGGGGAAACCCTTCTTCCATCTAGGGAGAAGGTCAAGGAAGAAGAAGAAGAAGGGGGGCTCTCTCCCCTCTCTCCCGGTGGCGCCAGAACGCCGCCGCGGCCATCATCGTGTGGCGGCGATCTACACCAACACCTCCGTCATCTTCACCAACATATTCATCACCTTCCCCCATCTATCTATAGCGGTCCACTCTTACACAACCCGCTGTACCCTCTACTTGAACATGGTGCTTTATGCTTCATATTATTATCCAATGATGTGTTGCCATCCTATGATGTCTGAGTAGATTTTTGCTGTCCTATCGGTAATTGGTGAATTGCTATGATTGGTTTAATTTACTTGTGGTTATGTTGCTGTCCTTTGGTGCCCATCATATGAGTGCGTGCGTGGATCACACCATAGGGTTAGTTGTATGTTGATAGGACTATGTATTGGAGGGAAAGAGTGACAGAAGCTTCAACCTAGCATGGAAATTGATGCATACGGGATTGAAGGGGGACCAATATATCTTAATGCTATTGTTGGGTTTTACCTTAATGAACATTAGTAGTTGCGGATGCTTGCTAATAGTTCCAATCATAAGTGCATAGCATTCCAAGTCAGGGATGACATGCTAGCAGTGGCCTCTCCCACATAAAACTTGCTATCGGTCTAATAAAGTAGTCAATTGCTTAGGGATAATTTCACAACTCCTACCAGCACTTTTCCATACTCGCTATACTAACTTTATTGCTTCTTTACCTAAACAGCCCCTAGTTTTTATTTATGTGCTCTTTATATTCTTGCAAACCTCTCCCGTTACACCTACAAAGTACTTCTAGTTTCATACTTGTTCTAGGTAAAGCGAACGTTAAGCATGCGTAGAGTTGTATCGGTGGTTGATAGAACTTGAGGGAATATTTGTTCTACCTTTAGCTCCTCGTTGGGTTCGACACTCTTACTTATCGAAAGAGGCTACAATTGATCCCCTATACTTGTGGGTTATCAAGACCTTTTTCTGGCGCCGTTGCCGGGGAGTTATAGCGTGGGGTGAATATTCTCGTGTGTGTGCTTGTTTTCTTTATCACTAAGTAACTTTTATTTGCTGTTCTAAGTTGTTCTCTATCTTTAGTTGTGGATATGGAACACGAAATACCAAAAAAATAGGTTTACTTGCTACTCATGGAGATGGGGAACCTCCTAAAACCCTCGATGCTCATTATGTGAAAGATATTATAGACTACTTTAATAATCCTAAGAAAACACCATTCAATTATGTAATGGGACACACGTTGGGTCAACGTGAATACTTTAGGGATTATCACTTGACTCAAAAAGGGAAACTATTATGGGAACAAATTCATATGTTGCATTGGTATGCTTGGCAACTATGCTTGAGATATGATTATACTTGTTGCTCTAGGATGAAGGCTCCACACCTTCCCTCTTCATGCAAATTTAATGATAATGAAACCTTAGCTTCTTATGCTAATGGTATATATGATTACTATGATGTGGAACGAATAGAAGAATTTGTTTATTTTAAGGGTGCTTACGAAATTGGATCTTTCTTTAAAGAGTGTGAAAATCTTGATGATGCTGTTTACAGACCTGAAAATTTTGCTATACTTAAATATTGCTATGAGAATTATGATTCAATACTGATATTGATGATTTTATTAAGAGAGTATCCACTGTCCAAGAAGAGACTAATATTTTGCAGGAGTCTATGGAAGAAGAAATTGATGAAACTGTGAGCTCATTGGATGAAAAAGATGATGAGGAGAGCGAAGAATAAAAGGAGGAAGAGCGGATTAGCTACCCATGCCCACCTTCTAATTAGAGTAACTCTTCAACTCATACATTATTTAATTTCCCTTCGTGCTTACCGAAGGATGATTGCTATGATGATTGTTATGATCCCGTTGATTCGTTTGAAATATCCCTTTTTTATGATGCTTGCTATGTTTGTGGCCAAGATGCCAATATGAATTATGCTTATGGAGATGAACTTGCTATAGTTCCTTATGTTAAACATGAAATTGTTGCTATTGCACCCACGCATGATAGTCCTATTATCTTTTTGAATTCTTCCGACTACACTATATCGGAGAAGTTTTCCCTTATTAAGGATTATATTGATGGGTTGTGTTTTACTACTACACATGATGATTTTGATAGATATATTATGCATGTGCTTGCTAATCCTACTTGCAATTATTATGAGAGAGGAACTACATCTCCGCCTCTCCATGTTTCCAATATGATAAAATTGTAAGAAACTGTTTATACTATGCTTTGGCCTTTACTATGTGTGCATGAATTTTTCTTTTATGACATACCGATGCATAGTAAGAGAGTTAGACTTCGTCATTACATGATATATGTTACTTTGTGCTCACTACTAAATCAAAAATCATTGTTAATTAAAATTGGCTTTTATATGCCTTGGGATCCGGGTGGATCCATTACTTGAGCACTATATGCCTAGCTTAATGCCTTTAAGGAAAGCGCTGCCAGGGAGACAACGGAAGTTTTAGAGAGTCATTTATTTCTGTTGTGTGCTTTTATAATGTTTCAAAACAAGAATAATGTGCCAAGATTTGCCTTTAGGATGTTTACATTGCTTGTTGGTTTGTGCGGTGCAAGACAGAAACTTTGGTTGTAGTGCGCGATTTTACATTGTTTACTGGACCATCAAACTGTTCTGAAACATTTTGCACTGTATTTATATACAAATTTTTTATTTTTCCTAATTGTTTCATAATTTTTGGAGTACCAGAGGTATGGTGCATGTTCAGATTACTACAGACTGTCCTGTTTAAGACAGATTCTGTTTTTGATACATAGTTTGCTTGTTTTGATGAAACTATCGATTTCTATCAGTGTATTAAGCCATGGAAACGTTATATTACAGTAGCTACAATGCAAAAACAAAATATGAATTGGTTTGCAATAGTACTTAGAGTAGTGATTTGCTTTATTATACTAACGGATCTTACCGAGCTTTCTGTTGAGTTTTGTGTGGATGAAGTGATCAAAGATCGAGGAGGTCTCGATGTGAGGACAAGGAGGAGAGGCAAGAGCTCAAGATTGGGGATGACCGAGGCACCCCAAGTAAATATTCAAGGAGACTCAAGTGTCTAAGCTTGGGGATGCCCCGGAAGGCATCCCATCTTTCTTCAACAAGTATCGGTATGTTTTCAGATTCGTTTCGTTCATGTGATATGTGCAAATCTTGGAGCATATTTTGCATTTAGTTTTCACTTTTCTTTTATGAACCATGCTGGTATGAGATAGTCCTTGGTTCATTTATAGAATGCTCATTGCACTTCACTTATATCTTTTGAGTATGGCTTTATAGAATGCTTCATGTGCTTCACTTATATCATTTGAAGTTTGGATTGCCTGTTTCTCTTCACATAGAAAACCGCCATTTGTAGAATGCTCTTTTGCTTCACTTATATTTGTTAGAGCGTGGGCATATATTTTGTAGAAATAATTAAACTCTCTTGCTTCACTTATATCTATTTAGAGAGATGACAGGAATTGGTCATTCACATGGTTAGTCATAAAATCCTACATAAAACTTGTAGATCACCAAATATGATATGTTTGATTCCTTGCAATAGTTTTGCGATATAAAGATGGTGATATTAGAGTCATGCTAGTGGTTAGTTTTGGATTGTAGAAATACTTGTGTTGAAGTTTGTGATTCCCATAGAATGCACGTATGGTGAACCGTTATGTAACGAAGTTGGAGCATGAGGTATTTATTGATTGTCTTCCTTATGAGGGGCGGTCGGGGACGAGCGATGGTCTTTTCCTACCAATCTATCCCCCTAGGAGCATGCGCATAGTACTTTGTTTAAATGACTAATAGACTTTTGTAGTAAGTATATGAGTTCTTTATGACTAATGTTGAGTCCATGGATTATACGCACTCTCACCCTTCCATCATTGCTAGCCTCTTCGGTACCGTGCATTGCCCTTTCTCACCTTAAGAGTCGGTGCAAACTTCGCCGGTGCATCCAAATCCCGTGATACAATACACTCTATCACACATAAGCCTGCTTATATCTTCCTCAAAACAACCACCATACCTAGCTATCATGGCATTTCCGTAGCCATTCCGAGATATATTGCCATGCAACTTCCGTCATCTTCATATACATGACTTGAGCATTATTGTCATATTGCTTTGCATGATCATAAGATAGCTAGCATGATGTTTTCATGGCTTGTCCATTTTTTGATGTCATTGCTACACTAGATCATTGCACATCCTGGTACACCGCCGGAGGCATTCATATAAAGTCATATTTGGTTCTAGTATCAAGTTGTAATATTGAGTTGTAAGTAAATAAAAGTGTGATGATCATCATTATTAGAACATCGTCCCATGTGAGGTTATCAAAATAAAAGTGGCCAAAGAAGCCCCCCATCCAAAAAAACAGAGAGAGGCCAAAGAAGCCTACAAAAAAAGAGAAAAAAAATAAAAAAAGAGAAGAGAGAAGGGACAATGTCACTATCCTTTTACCACACTTGTGCTTCAGAGTAGCACCATGTTCTTCATATAGAGAGTCTCTTGAGTTATCACTTTCATATACTAATGGGAATTTTCATTATAGAACTTGGCTTGCATATTCCAATGATGGGCTTCCTCAAATGCCCTAGGTCTTCATGAGCAAGCAAGTTGGATGCACACCCACTAAGTTTCAGTTTGAGCTTTCATACACTTAGAGCTCTTAGTGCATCCGTTGCATGGCAATCCCTACTCCTCGCATTGGCATCAATTCATGGGCATCTCTGTAGCCCGCTGATTAGCCGCGTCGATGTGAGACTTTCTCCTTTTTGTCTTCTCCACACAACCTCCACCATCATATTCTATTCCACCTATAGTGCTATGTCCATGGCTTACGCTCATGTATTGCGTGAAAGTTGAAAATGTTTGAGGACGTCAAAAGATGAACAACTTCTTGGCTTGTCATCGGGGTTGTGCATGATTTGAATATTTTGTGTGGTGAAGATGGAGCATAGCTAGACCATATGGTTTTATAGGGATAACTTTCCTTGGCCATGTTATTAGTATGCTTGAAGTATTATTGTCTTAATGTCAAATGATAGACTATTGCTTTGAATCACTCGTGTCATAATATTCATGCCATGATTAGATTACATGATCAAGATTATGCAAGGTAGCATTCCACATCAAACATTATCTTTTTTATCATTTACCTACTCGAGGACGAGCAGGAATTAAGCTTGGGGATGCTGATACGTCTCCATCATATCTATAATTTTTGATTGTTCCATGCCAATATTATAAAACTTTCATATACTTTTGGCAACTTTTTATACTATTTTTGGGACTAACATATTGATGCAGTGCCCAGTGCCAGTTCCTGTTTGTTGCATGTTTTTTGTTTCGTAGAAAATCCATATCAAATGGAGTCCAAACAGGACAAAAACCGACGGATATTTTTTTTGGAATATATGTGATTTTTGGGAAGAAGAAACGACGCGAGATGATGCCCGAGGGGGCCACGAGGAAGGGGGGGTGCGCCCCAGGGGGTCAGGCACGCCCTGGGCCCTCATGGCCATCCAGTAAGGCGGTTGGTGCCCTTCTTTCGCCGCAAGAAAGCCAATATCCGGATAGAAATCGTGTTAAAATTTCAGCCCCATCGGAGTTACGGATCTCCGGCAATATAAGAAACGGTAAAGGGCAGAATCTGAAACGCAAAAACAAAGAGAGAGACAAAGAGACAGATCAAATCTCGGAGGGGTTCTCGCCCCTCCCATGCCATGGAAGCCAAGGACCAGAGGGGAAACCCTTCTTCCATCTAGGGAGAAGGTCAAGGAAGAAGAAGAAGAAGGGGGGCTCTCTCCCCTCTCTCCCGGTGGTGCCGAAACGCCGCGGCGGCCATCATCGTGTGACGGCGATCTACACCAACACCTCCGTCATCTTCACCAACATATTCATCACCTTCCCCCATCTATCTATAGAGGTCCACTCTTACGCAACCCGCTGTACCCTCTACTTGAACATGGTGCTTTATGCTTCATATTATTATCCAATGATGTGTTGCCATCCTATGATGTCTGAGTAGATTTTTGCTGTCCTATCGGTAATTGGTGAATTGCTATGATTGGTTTAATTTACTTGTGGTTATGTTGCTGTCCTTTGGTGCCCATCATATGAGTGCGCGCGTGGATCACACCATAGGGTTAGTTGTATGTTGATAGGACTATGTATTGGAGGGAAAGAGTGACAGAAGCTTCAACCTAGCATGGAAATTGATGCATACGGGATTGAAGGGGGACCAATATATCTTAATGCTATTGTTGGGTTTTACCTTAATGAACATTAGTAGTTGCGGATGCTTGCTAATAGTTCCAATCATAAGTGCATAGCATTCCAAGTCAGGGATGACATGCTAGCAGTGGCCTCTCCCACATAAAACTTGCTATCGGTCTAGTAAAGTAGTCAATTGCTTAGGGACAATTTCACAACTCCTACCACCACTTTTCCATACTTGCTATACTAACTTTATTGCTTCTTTACCTAAACAACCCCTAGTTTTTATTTATTTGCTCTTTATATTCTTTCAAACCTATCCCGTTACACCTACAAAGTACTTCTAGTTTCATACTTGTTCTAGGTAAAGCGAACATTAAGCGTGCGTAGAGTTGTATCGGTGCTCGATAGAACTTGAGGGAATATTTGTTCTACCTTTAGCTCCTCGTTGGGTTCGACACTCTTACTTATCGAAAGAGGCTACAATTGACCCCCTAGACTTATGGGTTATCTACATTACAAAAATCAATATCTACTATCATTACTATGCTTTTATTACCATCTCTTGGCCGAACTAGTGCACCTATACAAATTACCATTGTATTTGGTGTGTTGGGGACACAAGAGACTTTTTATTTTTTGGTTGCATGGTTGTTTGAGAGAGGCCATCTTCATCCTACGCCTCCCACGGATTGATAAACCTTTGGTCATCCACTTGAGGTGAATTTGCTACTGTCCTAGAAAACTCTGCGCTTGGATGCCCAACACGAATCTAGAAGAACAAGTTGTGTAGTGGACATCAAGCTCTTTTCTGGCGCTGTTGCCGGGGAGGTTAGGTAAGCAGCACTTGCATCCCGTCAATGAAGCTCTTTTCTGGCGCCGTTGCCGGGGAGGTGAGTTCTTGAAGGTATATCTTTAAATCTTGGAATCAAATCTGTTAGTTTCTGGTTTTATCACTAGTCTGGTTTATAAAAAAACTACATAAAAATGGAATTTAGGTTGCATCATATTATTGATCATCTTTATAATATCTTTCTTGAAAATGATGTGTGACGCCCCCGATTTAATCGTACACTAAGCATACACGCAAACGTGTACGATCAAGATCAGGGACTCACGGGAAGATATCACAACACAACTCTACAAATAAAATAAGTCATACAAGCATCATATTACAAGCCAGGGGCCTCGAGGGCTCGAATACAAGAGCTCGATCATAGACGAGTCAGCGGAAGCAACAATATCTGAGTACAGACATAAGTTAAACAAGTTTGCCTTAAGAAGGCTAGCACAAACTGGGATACAGATCGAAAGAGGCGCAGGCCTCCTGCCTGGGATCCTCCTAACTACTCCTGGTCGTCGTCAGCGGGCATCACGTAGTAGTAGGCACCTCCGGTGTAGTAGGAGTCGTCGTCGACGGTGGCGTCTGGCTCCTGGGCTCCAACAACTGGTTGCGACAACCAGGTAGAAGGGATAGGGGGAAAGAGGGAGAAAGCAACCGTGAGTACTCATCCAAAGTACTCGCAAGCAAGGAACTATACTACAGATGTATGCATTGGTATCAAATGGGATAAGGGTATCATATGTGGACTGAACTACAGAAAGCCAGAATAAGAGGGGGATAGCTAATCCTGTCGAAGACTACGCTTCTGGCAGCCTCCGTCTTACGGCATGTAGAAGAGAGTAGACTGAAGACCTCCAAGTAGCATCGCATAGCATAACCCTAACCGATGATCCTCCCCTCGTCGCCCTGTGAGAGAGCGATCACCGGTTGTATCTGGCACTTGGAAGGGTGTGTTTTATTTAGTATCCGGTTCTAGTTGTCATAAGGTCAAGGTACAACTCCAAATCGTCCTGTCACCGAAGATCACGGCTATTCGAATAGATTAACTTCCCTGCAGGGGTGCACCACATTCCCCAACACGCTCGATCCCATTTGGCCGGACACACTTTCCTGGGCCATGCCCGGCCTCGGAAGATCAACACGTCGCAGCCCTACCTAGGCACAACAGAGAGGTCAGCACGCCGGTCTAAATCCTATGGCGCAGGGGTCTGGGCCCATCGCCCTTTGCACACCTACACGTTGCGTACGCGGCCGGAAGCAGACCTAGCCTAGTGGGTTCCAGTCCAATCCGGCGCGCGCCACTCAGTCGCTGACGTCACGAAGGCTTCGGCTGATACCACGACGCCGGGATACCCATAACTACTCCCGCGTAGATGGTTAGTGCGTATAGACCAAATGGCCAGACTCAGATCAAATACCCAGATCTCGTTAAGCGTGTTTAGTATCCGCGAACGCCGACCAGGGCCAGGCCCACCTCTCTCCTAGGTGGTCGGAACCTGCCCTGTCGCTCCGCCTCAAAAATCCACTCGCGGGTTCTCCTCAAGCCGACCCGTCTTTAGACACCACATGTATCCTGTATAAAGTATATAGTATATACCCGTGATCACCTCCCGAGTGATCACGGCCCGATAGTATAGCATGGCAGACGGACAAGAATGTAGGGCCATAGATGGAAATACTAGCATCCTATACTAAGCAAGTAGGATGGCAGGTAAAGGTATCAACAGTAGTAGCAAGGACAGGCTATGCATCAGGATAGGAATAACGAAAATAGTAACATGCTACACTACTCTAATGCAAGCAGTATAGAGGAGAGTAGGCGATATCTGGTGATCAAAGGGGGGGCTTGCCTGGTTGCTCTGGCAAGAGAGAGGGGTCGTCAACAGCGTAGTCGGTCGGGGCACCAGTAGCGGCGTCGGTCTCGGTGTCTAGCGAGAGAAGAGGGGGAAGAAACAATAAATATAATGCAAACAGATGCATAATGATGCATGACATGACAAAACGTGATGCTAGGTGTGCCCTAACGCGGTACGAGGGGGTACCGGTGAAGGGGGAAAACATTCGGAAAAGTATTCCCGGTGTTTCGCGTTCTCGGACAGATGAAACGGAGGGGGAAAGTTGCGTGTTCGCTATGCTAGGGATGCGTGGCGGATAAACGGGCTGCGTATTCAAATTCGTCTCATCGTTCTGAGCAACTTTCATGTATAAAGTATTTTCATCCGAATTACGGATTAAAAGATATGATTTTCTAAAGATTTAAATCATTTTCTGATTTTAATTATTTATTTAAACCCAACATTATCCAAAACAGTGATTGCTGACGTCATCATGACATCAGCAGTCAACAGAGGTGTTGACTGGTCAAACTGATGTGTGGGTCCAGTGTGACCCACTTGTCATACACTGTTAGGTTGGTTAGGGTTTAGGTTAAACTAATTACTGTTTACTTAAACTAACAGGTTAATTAGATTAATTAACTAGGATTAATTAACTTAATTAATTTAGTTAATTAATTAATTAATTAATTAATTAAGTTATTTTTAGCTATTATTTATTTTCTATTATTCCTTTTTTTAAACCCTTTTTTTTGGAAACGTTCTCTGGGCAGTGGCCCACTTGTCATAGGCCCAAGGCCTAATGGGTTCGGGCGTGGGGCGCAGCCCGAACGGGCGCACGAGAGTTATCGGGTGCGGGCGCAGCGCACCCGCACGGAGGCGACGGAGGGCGTCGGCGGGGTCGTGCCCACGATGCGTCCAGGGGAGGGCGTGTGGGCGTGCGGGGAGGGGAACCACGGTAGCGGCTCGCCGGAGTTGCGTTCCGGTGACCACTTGGTCACCCACGAGCATCAGAAGGACGAGCGCGTTGGCGCGCATCGAGTTGGGCTAGTGGTTGGTGCTGGAGGTGGCCGAAAACAAGGCCGGTGACGAGGTTCGGCGGCGGCGGGCGTGCAGCAGCAAGGGGGGCGGGGACCGTCCATGGCCGGGCTCGGTCAGAGGGGGCGTGGGCGCGAGCGCGCGCTGTCGGCCACGGTCGGGCGCGACCAAGCGCAGTCCAGGGCGTGCGGGAGCTCGACGGTGGTCCCGTGCTGAGGCAGGTGGCCGCGGGCGGCTCCGGGGCGGCGCGGGATGGAGCCGAGCGTGAGGGGGGGGGCGCGGCCACGGCAGAGAGATGAGGGAGGGGAGCTCACAGGGGAGCAGTAGGGCACGAGCAGTGGGGCTCGGGGAGGAAGACGTGGACGGCGCGCGATGGGGAGGCAGTCCGGCGAGGAGGCTCCGGCGTCGAGCAGTAGGGCGGCGTCGGGCATCGAGCAGCGGGATCGATCCGATCTAGCTCGGGTCGAGGTGGGGCGGGCGCCATGCGGGGGAAGATGGGGAGGCGGGCGCCGGCGAGGAGGGTGGCCGGAGGCACTGGGCAGCGGCGGCGGCGTCGGGGGCGAGGGCCCCGATCTTGATCTGGATCGGGGGTAGGAGGAGAGGAGCGTGGGGAGGGGGAAAGTGGGGGAGTGGGGCGACGGGTAGCGGCTAGGGTTTCGGGGTCCCTGGATAAGGGGAGTGGGGGTGGGCCGGTTGGGCCTTTTGGCCTGATGGCTAGCTGGGCCATTCGGCCCAGGGGGAGGGTGTTCCCTTTTTTTTGTTGTGTTTGTTTTCTGTTTTTTTTGTTCTTTTTATTTATTTTCTTTTCTGTTTTATTATGTTCCTCATTGTAATTTAGTTTTGTGAAGTACAAAAATGATCCCTAAATTGGTAATAGGAATTATACCACTGCCACAATTAACTTGGCACCTAAATATATTAGTTTGTAATTATTTATCATTTTAAAGCATTTAAATAATCATTTTTGCTACTGTTTTAGTTTATTTAGTGCATTTAAGTATTTTATTAAGAGATGATTTCTTCACCAACATTTATTATGGATTATTACACATTAGGGACAATTTAGTTTTGACTTTTGAAAACTTTAATTGTTTTGACTTTAATTCAAATTTGAATTTGGTTCGGTTCCGAGCTAACACGAGATTATCAACAATAATCGAGGTGACGTGGCATCATTACCATAGGGTTACTGTAGCTTGATTACCCGGGCGTCACAATTCTCCTCCACTACAAGAAATCTCGTCCCAAGATTTAGGAGCGGGAGTAAGGGGGAAGGGATTTGGTTACGAAATTCTAACGAATCTTTTCGGTCTTGGTTGCTCTTCTCGAAGTGGTAGATCCATTATATTGATGTCTTCATTTCTCTGCTTCAGGTCATTATGGTGAAGTCGTCCTTTTCTTCAGGCACTCCAACGTACTTACGAATAGGTAAGGGGCAGCTCAGTCACGACAGAATGTTTATGAGGGAAACCTTCTGGGGTTAACCTATGAATGAGCATAAGATTATCTCTCGAGTTGAACATATAAAATACATCGAGAGTAAGGTACGAAGGTACCATAAGAGGTTCCAAGAGGATAGATTGTTGCTCGAAGTCTGAACCAGAGTGAGACAGGGGTTCAGAGCGGCGAGAGTAAGTATAGCGTCTGATACCAGAACAGATCACTAGGCAGGTGGCCCGTGAATTACTTATGACGCCTCGCATGAGGAATAACTTTGGAAACAGGGGGGTACCGGAGAGTCAGGTTTCGATCCCGTGGAACTGTGGGTTATGGGCCCACCATGTGGTTAAAAGTAGGAAGGTCGGTGACATCTTGCACGATCGTGTAAGAAAGTCATGTCAGAGGATAGTCTGTCAGTTATGTCGGCAACAACATCGATACCAAGGGCGAGGGACGAAGAGAACCATTTTCCTGCTCGCTGAACGAGGCGGGCCAATAGGCAAGGTTCCCGTCCATCGGTGGCTACCGAAATGTCATCAACAACAGTAACAGAGTCTTGCTGACAGAATTGTACACCGAGGTATACACATAAGCAGGAGAATATTACTTCTTAGATCATATAGATCACAAGAAAGGTTAAACCAAATAATGGAAAGGAAAATGTGTTTAAACACATATATCAGGGGTACATCCTCCCCAAGGACAAGCAGAGCATGATATCCTTGGCAGGATATAATAAAAACTCTTTAGGAAAGGGGAAAGAAATTTCATGACAATACCCATACAATGGTGTTTGGATAATTGAGCAAGAAACATTTAGCATTGGCTTCAAATGTTCTTGTTGAAGAACGGAGTACCATAGACATGCTTCGAGATAGCATTGACATGGTCAACAGGTGAAAATTAGACTTTGGAAACAAAAAGGATCCATCAGGAACAACTTATAGAATAAGTCTTACCATTTCCCCATGGACGAATGGCTAACCTTGTAAAAGGATACTATAGCAATAGGTCCTCCGAACAGGTGGGCTAGGCATGATATCACCTTACTGGGTTATATAAGGACCAATGTTATGACTCTTGGAAAACATTCCAACCATCATATCTGGCCGAGATTCAGATCTGATTGGTGTCAGGATAACTCAGACTCATGATGCCCGAGAAGGAAAGGGGGCAACACAATTAGATGAGATGGAGTTGCAAAATTCTCGGGAAATGTACTATGGAAGCTAGTTCCGAATCATGAGTTCATCATTTAACCAAGGAGAGGACGAGGAGGTGGCTGATGAACTCAACGATTATTCATTGAAATTTTCAAAAGATGGATTTCCACACTTATGTGAACAAGGAGATAACATTTGTCAGATCAAATGATGTAATGAGGCATGCTCGAGGAAAACATACACACTTAAACATTGGTTGAAATGTGCACCCGAAATATGGGCTGGGTTGCACGACCAACGTCGGAATGGTGATTCAATAATCAATAGTCTAAGAATGAACGGCCGACCATTAACTTCCAAGCAATAGGGCTGCTAGAAGGGCAGAATCCAAACAGCACCGTCCACTTGTTGGTACCCCGTTTGGAATCAACTCGAGGACCAAGAAAGAATGATGATGGGGAGAAGTATCACTATACCAAGAATTCTTAAGAGGTGGAGCAATCCTCACAACATCCTTGATGTAAAAGACAGTACTACTTCAGGGTAGAACAAAATACAAGCTGGAAAGCAAATTGCATCCATAACATGAACAAGTTTGTGATGAAAGGGATTAAGGATATTGTCGGTGGCAACTCAAATTACCAAGGGACGAGGATGGTACTTATCATCATGAACTCGATCGATATCCTGAAAGGAGTCAAATGTTGATGATGATCACGACAAATTTTGTCGAGAGATTTCATGAGGATGTAATCGATCAGTGATGACATCAAGTCAAAGGAATGATGGAGCAAGAGGTCAATGGAAGCACAGATACGACACAAACTTGAAAATCAATCTTGTTGTTCAAGGCGAAATGATATGACGAGAAGAATCAACGTAAGCCTAACTCATCATCAAAAATTGTGCTCCGAGAAGAAGGACCAGGTAGCATAGTTAAAATCATCAAGACAATGATATAGCCAAATAGGCTAGGAATGGCGTGATCGGTTACAAACTCGTACTTAAAGAAGATTACTAAGAGTTGTTGAACCGTAGTGCGGACTCAATTCAGTTGTCGGTGTCCTTGAGGGGTTCTAACAACTGAGAACCCGTTGGAAAAGTGGAATCGGCAAGAATATTAGTTGATGAAGAACTCATAAGAAGTTATGTATCCCGTGGTATCCTCGAGATACCAGGGGGTAATACTCGACGACAGATCAAAGTAGCGGTTGGACTGGGGTATTGCTCTACAGAAGACAAGCGCTTAAACTTGCATGCGAAATGGTATTTAAAGGAGAACATGGTCGGAACCACGATTGCAAAAGGCCAGATCCCGGATATAAGATGAACTTATACCAAGGAATAATTTAATTTAAGAGAAGCTTTAATGATAAGATCTACATCGTGTCCATGGGCATGAACACAAAGTTCAAGGTCGACTCCCACTTCTCCAATTCATAACCTTTCATTCACTTCTCACTTTCGAAGAAGTTGTAGTGTTGAAATTTTATCCGGTAAAATACCAGAAGTGTATGACTCGTGAAAACTTTCGAGTTCACACATATTAAGGAAGGCATAGGTTCAACCCGTCAGGGTATCGTGGAAACATATACCACAAGCTTCAATAGTAAATATCACCAGCTCGAAAGTAGAGCATGGTTGGCCAAATCAGAGAACAGGATTTACCAATGGTATTATGTATCCCAAAAAGAACTTCTTGAGGTTTTTGTATACGAAGGACACTGTCAGATGATACTTCAACAAAGGACTTGATGGTTCATAACGAGCTGATGTGAGCATCAGCACACAACCAGAGGAAGAATCAAGGCAAGGGCCTTAGATTATAGAAACAACTGACTAATTCCAAGCTCAAATGCAAAGGAAATATGATTTCCAAATCAAAGGATCAGAAGCAAACGCTCTGATCAAGGATGGATAAATTTAATAGACCTAAGGGTAAAATTGACGGCAAATAGATTGGTCGAGAACAAGCTCATGTTCAAAATGATGCCTGCGCCGGAAAGATAATTTAAAAGGATCAACTGATGATTGCGTGCATTCGCACTCATGTTGAATCAAAGGGATCAAAATGACGGTGTCTAAGGATACTAACGAATATTGCGAGACATATGGAAAGCATCCATCATGCAAGCAGACAAGTATTGCAGAGCAATAAGCTACTAAGGATTTTGGAGGATCGAATAGTATTTCGATGACCATTGTGAAACACATGAACAACTGGGGGATGAGCGGATACTCGATAAGTGCGAGAATTATCCGTAGGGGTATTCAGGTGGCAAGGAACTGCAAGGCAGTGGGCATAAAGTATACTCGAAACGTTATAGAGAATTTTGGGTTTTCTTGTAATAACAAGATCAACTGGGAATAAAAGTAAGAACGACAGGTGTAAGTATTTATCCATAGGGATATTTCGGTGGAAGGGAATTGCAAAAGCAACGGACACAAGGTCTCGAGAGAATATCGGAGAGTATCTTCGAAATCTTCTAGTGCAGCCAGCGATCATCTGGACTGAAGGGGCTCTCCGGGAGAAATTATTTTCGAGAACCTAAAGTTAGATTTTTGTAAAAATCATTTAACCCGAATAGAAGAGAGTTCAGAGTCCCAGAGTAAGGATCGAGGAGTAAAAGATCCTAATACCACCCAGATGGCGACGTGGGCCCGTAAGCCGCACAGCCATGTTAGTAAAAGTTTTTCAATGACTAGACTCGACTTCGGCCAAGGAGCGTGGAAGGGGGATTCCTACAGGCAGTCGGCTCTGATACCAACTTGTGACGCCTCCGATTTAATCGTACACTAATCATACACGCAAACGTGTACGATCAAGATCAGGGACTCACGGGAAGATATCACAACACAACTCTACAAATAAAATAAGTCATACAAGCATCATATTACAAGCCAGGGGCCTCGAGGGCTCGAATACAAGAGCTCGATCATAGATGAGTCAGCGGAAGCAACAATATCTGAGTACAGACATAAGTTAAACAAGTTTGCCTTAAGAAGGCTAGCACAAACTGGGATACAGATTGAAAGAGGCGCAGGCCTCCTGCCTGGGATCCTCCTAACTACTCCTGGTCGTCGTCAGCGGGCATCACGTAGTAGTAGGCACCTCCGGTGTAGTAGGAGTCATCGTCGACGGTGGCGTCTGGCTCCTGGGCTCCAACAACTGGTTGCGACAACCAGGTAGAAGGGATAGGGGGAAAGAGGGAGAAAGCAACTGTGAGTACTCATCCAAAGTACTCGCAAGCAAGGAACTATACTACAGATGTATGCATTGGTATCAAATGGGATAAGGGTATCATATGTGGACAAAACTGCAGAAAGCCAGAATAAGAGGGGGATAGCTAATCCTGTCGAAGACTACGCTTCTGGCAGCCTCCGTCTTACGGCATGTAGAAGAGAGTAGACTGAAGACCTCCAAGTAGCATCGCATAGCATAACCCTAACCGATGATCCTCCCCTCGTCGCCCTGTGAGAGAGCGATCACCAGTTGTATCTGGCATTTGGAAGGGTGTGTTTTATTTAGTATCCGGTTCTAGTTGTCATAAGGTCAAGGTACAACTCCAAATCGTCCTGTCACCGAAGATCACGGCTATTCGAATAGATTAACTTCCCTGCAGGGGTGCACCACATTCCCCAACACACTCGATCCCATTTGGCCGGACACACTTTCTTGGGTCATGCCCGGCCTCGGAAGATCAACACGTCACAGCCCTACCTAGGCACAACAGAGAGGTCAGCACACCGGTCTAAATCCTATGGCGCAGGGGTCTGGGCCCATCGCCCTTTGCACACCTACACGTTGCGTACGCGGCCGGAAGCAGACCTAGCCTAGTGGGTTCCAGTCCAATCCGGCGCGCGCCACTCAGTCGCTGACGTCACGAAGGCTTCGGCTGATACCACGACGCCGGGATACCCATAACTACTCCCGCGTAGATGGTTAGTGCGTATAGACCAAATGGCCAGACTCAGATCAAATACCCAGATCTCGTTAAGCGTGTTTAGTATCCGCGAACGCCGACCAGGGCCAGGCCCACCTCTCTCCTAGGTGGTCGGAACCTGCCCTGTCGCTCCGCCTCAAAAATCCACTCGCGGGTGCTCCTCAAGCCGACCCGTCTTTAGACACCACATGTATCCTGTATAAAGTATATAGTATATACCCGTGATCACCTCCCGAGTGATCACGGCCCGATAGTATAGCATGGCAGACGGACAAGAATGTAGGGCCATAGATGGAAATACTAGCATCCTATACTAAGCAAGTAGGATGGCAGGTAAAGGTATCAACAGTAGTAGCAAGGACAGGCTATGCATCAGGATAGGAATAACGAAAACAGTAACATGCTACACTACTCTAATGCAAGCAGTATAGAGGAGAGTAGGCGATATCTGGTGATCAAAGGGGGGGCTTGCCTGGTTGCTCTGGCAAGAGAGAGGGGTCGTCAACAGCGTAGTCGGTCGGGGCACCAGTAGCGGCGTCGGTCTCGGTGTCTAGCGAGAGAAGAGGGGGAAGAAACAATAAATATAATGCAAACAGATGCATAATGATGCATGACATGACAAAACGTGATGCTAGGTGTGCCCTAACGCGGTACGAGGGGGTACCGGTGAAGGGGGAAAACATTCGGAAAAGTATTCCCGGTGTTTCGCGTTCTCGGACAGATGAAACGGAGGGGGAAAGTTGCGTGTTCGCTATGCTAGGGATGCGTGGCGGATAAACGGACTGCGTATTCAAATTCGTCTCGTCGTTCTGAGCAACTTTCATGTATAAAGTATTTTCATCCGAATTACGGATTAAAAGATATGATTTTCTAAAGATTTAAATCATTTTCTGATTTTAATTATTTATTTAAACCCAACATTATCCAAAACAGTGATTGCTGACGTCATCATTACATCAGCAGTCAACAGAGGTGTTGACTGGTCAAACTGATGTGTGGGTCCAGTGGGACCCACTTGTCATACACTGTTAGGTTGGTTAGGGTTTAGGTTAAACTAATTACTGTTTACTTAAACTAACAGGTTAATTAGATTAATTAACTAGGATTAATTAACTTAATTAATTTAGTTAATTAATTAATTAATTAAGTTTATTTTTAGTTATTATTTATTTTCTATTATGCCTTTTTTTAAACCCTTTTTTTTGGAAACGTTCTCTGGGCAGTGGCCCACTTGTCATAGGCCCAAGGCCTAATGGGTTCGGGCGCGGGGCACAGCCCGAACGGGCGCACGGGAGTTATCGGGTGCGGGCGCCGCGCACCCGCACGGAGGCGACGGAGGGCGTCGGCGGGGTCGTGCCCACGATGCGTCCAGGGGAGGCGTGTGGGCGTGCGGGGAGGGGAACCACGGTAGCGGCTCGCCGGAGTTGCGTTCCGGTGACCACTTGGTCACCCACGAGCATCAGAAGGACGAGCGCGTTGGCGCGCATCGAGTTGGGCTAGTGGTTGGTGCTGGAGGTGACCGAAAACAAGGCCGGTGACGAGGTTCGGCGGCGGCGGGCGTGCAGCAGCAAGGGGGGCGGGGACCGTCCATGGCCGGGCTCGGTCAGAGGGGGCGTGGGCGCGAGCGCGCGCGGTCGGCCACGGTCGGGCGTGGCCAAGCGCGGTCCAGGGTGTGCGGGAGCTCGACGGTGGTCCCGTGCAGAGGCAGGTGGCCGCGGGCGGCTCCGGGGCGGCGCGGGATGGAGCCGAGCGTGAGGGGGGGCGCGGCCACGGCAGAGAGAGGAGGGAGGGGAGCTCACAGGGGAGCAGTAGGGCACGGGCAGTGGGGCTCGGGGAGGAAGACGTGGACGGCGCGCGATGGGGAGGCAGTCCGGCGAGGAGGCTCCGGCGTCGAGCAGCGGGGCGGCGTCGGGCATCGAGCAGCGGGATCGATCCGATCTAGCTCGGGTCGAGGTGGGGCAGGCGCCATGCGGGGGAAGATGGGGAGGCGGGCGCCGGCGAGGAGGGTGGCCGGAGGCACTGGGCAGCGGCGGCGGCGTCGGGGGCGAGGGCCCCGATCTCGATCTGGATCGGGGGTAGGAGGAGAGGAGCGTGGGGAGGGGGAAAGTGGGGGAGTGGGGCGACGGGTAGCGGCTAGGGTTTCGGGGTCCCTGGATAAGGGGAGTGGGGGTGGGCCGGTTGGGCCTTTTGGCCTGATGGCTAGCTGGGCCATTCGGCCCAGGGGGAGGGGGTTCCCTTTTTTTGTTGTGTTTGTTTTTTGTTTTTTTTGTTCTTTTTATTTATTTTATTTTCTGTTTTATTGTGTTCCTCATTGTAATTTAGTTTTGTGAAGTACAAAAATGATCCCTAAATTGGTAATAGGAATTATACCACTGCCACAATTAACTTGGCACCTAAATATATTAGTTTGTAATTATTTATCATTTTAAAGCATTTAAATAATCATTTTTGCTACTGTTTTAGTTTATTTAGTGCATTTAAGTATTTTATTAAGAGATGATTTCTTCACCAGCATTTATTATGGATTATTAGACACATTAGGGACAATTTAGTTTTGACTTTTGAAAACTTTAATTGTTTTGACTTTAATTCAAATTTGAATTTGGTTCGGTTCCGAGCTAACACGAGATTATCAACAATAATCGAGGTGACGTGGCATCAACCAGAGGGTTACTGTAGCTTGATTACCCGGGCGTCACATGATGGATCAAAAAATTGTGCTCAATTGTTACAAGAAGAAGTCAATGAAATCTTTGGCACAAAATATTTGAATGATGAGCATTATTGCAATGTTGTTAGTATGAATTCTTTGAATATCCAAAATGCTAATGATGATTGCACAAGTAATGACAAAAATGTTTCTTAGAAGCATGTCAACTTTTGTGGAGTGCATAAAGTTTGTGAATACGTTCCTTATAGGGAAGATACATTTTTGTAAGAAGCATAAACATGACAGAACCAATTCTTTGTTCAAAGTGATAGATGAATTTGCTACAAAATTATGTTCCCTTTGTCCTATAACTTGTGAAATTTGCAATAAGGTTGGTCATCTTAATTTCCAATGCATGCTTTTTCATGATCGAATCATGTCCAAATATTGCAATAACTTGATCACCCTAGAACTTTATAATGAACTTTGTTTATTCTTGGGGAGTGAAGAATTGACACATAAAAATTGTTGGTTAGAAGTATTCATTCTCACGGATGACATTGAAACTAAACTAAAGAATTTATATGTTTTGCATGGTAAATTGAAATGAGAATTCTCATATTGCCAACTATAGAAATATGGGGAAACTAATATAATATAAAAGGAATACTAATGAAAGGGTAAATATTTCCACTTTCCCTCTGATTGTCTCTCATGATGAAATAGGTAACGAAGAGGAGCTCCCTATTCAACCAATCTCATCAATAAGAAGCTTGAAAAAATTAATTAAACCCACAAGTGATGTGGTGAAGAAGAAGAAAAGAAGAAAGAATAGAGGTAAAAAGGTATCTCTCCCAAATAGTGTTGCTCCTATTATTGTTGTGCCTCATAAAAATGAATCAAAAATAACTGTGGGAGATGATGCACTTGATGATGATTTTGTTATGCCTATTGCTTGTTGTGATGATTATGATTGGGAAGATAATGATACTTCTTATAATCTTGGAAATCTTTTTGGCACCAACTTGGGAAATTATGATGATAGCAATTGTTATACCGTTGGTGCTATTCATACTATTAATGATGAGAGTGATTATGCTTATGATATGCCAAGCCACAAGCTTGGGGATGCTATGTTTGATGAGAATGACATGTTTGATAATTTATTTACTGCAATTAAAGTTTGTCCCATGCCTGGGGATGATATGCTTAATGAAGATGATCTTTTTAGCCCCCCTACTTTGAACGATCAAATTTGCTATGATGATTGCATGCCTCCTATCTATGATGAGAACAAATTTTCTAATTATGATGATTATTGTGATGATACTTATGTTATAAAAATTATTAATGATTATATTTTTAAAACTTTTCATAGTTATGATTACCCTTTTTCTGAACTTTACTCTTTTAATGTGGAAACAATTTATAATATTCGAGTTTCATATGATACTCCCACCATTGTGAATGAGAAGAAATTTTCTTATGTGGAGAGTAATAGAATATGCTTGTGGATCATAAAAAGAATGCTTTATGTGATAGTTATATTGTGAAATTTCTTCATGATGCTACTAAAAGTAATTATGAGGGAGGAACTTATGCTTGTAGGAACTGCAATAATATCAAGTTTCCTTTCTATGTGTTGAAAATCTTGAAGTTATGTTTATTTTGCCTTCCTATGTTAGTTGATTCTTGCTCTCATGAATTGTTTGATCACAAAATCGCTATGCAATGGAAGTGGGTTAGACTTAAATATGCTAGTCATGTGATTCATGATCCTCTTGTTATGTTTCAATTCTTATCTTTTATGAGAGCATCATTGAAATCATCATGCCTAGCTAAAAATGCATTAAAGAAAAGCGCTTGTTGGGAGACAACCCAACATTTGCCCATACTGTTTTTGTGTGTTCACATGATTAAGCTACTGTATTAATAATGTTTTATAGCTTTCGTTTCAATAAAGTGCCAAGTAAGACCTTCGGGGTGGTCTGTGGAGATAGTTGATTTGATCTTGCTGAAAAACAAAAACTTTTATGCCTAGTAAAATAATTTTCATTTTTTCCATAAGCGTGATAAAATCCTGATAATTTTTGCACAAGATTGATGTACAAATTTCCCATGTTTTCCTAATTTTTAAGAATTTTTGGAGTAGCAGAAGTATGGTTGGAGTACAGATTACTTCAGACTATTCTGTTTTTGATAGATTCCGTTTTCAATGCATAGTTTCCTTGTTTCCTAGTTTCTATGGCTTATATTGCTCAATATAAATTGTGGAAATGATATGATACAGTAGGAATTGTGTGGAAACAATTATGAATCTTTTCTTTGACAGTACCAAAGTGAAATGATTTGCTCTTTATCATACTAACCTATCTCATGAAATTCCGTTAAGTTTTGTGTGATTGAAGTTTTCAAGTTTTGTGTGAGATGTCGATATGAGGAGAATAAGGAGTGACAAGACCCTAAGCCTGGGGATGCCCGAGGCACACCAAGGTAATATTCAAGGAAGATCCAAACACCTAAGCTTGGGGATGCCCCGGAGGGCATCCCCTCTTTCGTCTCCAACATTATCGGTAACCTTACTTGAGGCTATATTTGTATTCGTCACATGATATGTGTTTTTCTTGGAGCGTCATTTTCTTTTATTTTTATTTTCTTACTGATATTTAGGATAATTTTTTGCATATTTCATTTCAACAAAAATGTCAAGTATAGCCTTCACCATGCTTATTTTGCAAGTATATGAGTTGCTGTTTCAAAACAGAAAGTTTATCGTTGTTGCAAAAATTGCCTAGAAAAGTAAGAATGTTATAAAATGTTGAAACATTTTGCACAATAAGCTCTGATATATTTTCTATAGTGTGGTAAATTTTCATAATTTTTGGAGTTAAAGAAGTATGGATCCTCTTGCATCCTTTACAGACTGTTCTGTTTAGACAGAATGTTGTTATGTTTGCATTGTTTGCATATGTTTGCTTGTTTAATGATTCTATTTAAGGATAGGACTATTAAATATGCAGAGGAATTTAGTATGCATTGTTAAATAATAAATTTAGTGATTTGTTACAGTAGAGAATGATAAGGTGTTGCATTGATTTATACTAACATATCTTACGAGTTCTTGTTGAGTTTTGTGTGGATGAAGTTTTTAAGAATTAGGCAAACCGTGTTATGAGAAGAATGAAGAAGACACAAGAGCTCAAGCTTGGGGATGCCCAAGTGTAGCGACCCGACCTCAGACGGTCAAGCCTCTGTGTATCTGTGCCATCCCTGGATCGGTATGCTAGCACACATAGTACATCAATGTATATATCAAAGTGCAATCACATGTATAAATAATGTAAAACGGATATATACCTCATAAGTCTCAGCAAAAACAAACAATCGGGTGTGGAGTCCCATCATCGCCATCGGCAGGTTGAGTGTAGACCGTAACCCTGTATCGTAACTCTTACTCGTCGAAGAAATATCTGCAACATGATACGTTGCAGCCGTGTAGGTCAGTACATTGAATGTACCAGCAAGATCACAATAAGAGAAAACAAATGATAAACTATACTATATGCAATATGGCTTTGTGGCTCTGTATCTGAGTTTTGTTTGCATAAAAGCTGGTTTTATTTTCCCTACATCAAAGGAATTAACCAGATTCTGTACTACGGAGTTTTTTATCATGACATGGTTCTGCCAACGATGTCTCATAGCCCAAATCATCATAAGTTGCCCACAATTAAGTTATCAGTTCGGTGTTGAGAGTTCCAAGATAGATCCAAGTCCAGAGGCTCAAATTGTCCGTAACCGGGGACATGGCTAATCGATTAGGTTTTAACCCTCTACAGAGGTTTGTACACTTTACCCGCAAGATTCGATCCCTCTTTTACGTTCTCACACTTCAGGGTGTTTGAGAACAAGATGACCGAAACATGGTCTTCCAAAGAGTTCCTCTGACCACTGTCCGGTGCTCATCCAATCCTACCATAGTTCTACATCTGCTAGCACCGTCCCAGCCAGAGTCACCACTAAGGTCAACCAAGCCAGAGCCCATAGTGACTTGCGGTTGCACAGGTAAGCTTCCGGGCATGAAGTATTCTTCCGTCTCTTTGAGTCTGGGTGAAGCTTTCCGCAAGATGTCATGGCGCTTCTCCATGCATCCCGGCCAACCACTGGTTTCTCCAGGGTGCCCGTCAACCGTCCTTCATCTAGTAGTGTGTATTGAATTCCTGTCTCGAGTCCCGAAATCTTGAGGAGTCCTGAAGATGCAGTCCTTGCCGGTGCCATCATGAAGTTGTCACCATTGACATAGAGTCCTCCTTCTTCACACCACTCCCATGCACTCATACCAAACCCCGTCTACTATAGCGTAGCATTAAAACTATATAATGTCCGGGGTTTAGTAACAGGGAGATGGGTTTCTACCTCATGCATTCTACTCAAGTACAAGATTCAATAACACTACTGGAGGGATTATTGAAAGGGTGCTACTACATGCAAATAAAACATAGGTATGAAAAACATGGTCAAAGTGAACTTGCATGGTCAGTTGGTGAAGATATTATCACTCTTAAAAAATTGATAAACTAGTCGTCACTCTTTGATGAAATCTATACAAGCAAGCATATTATTCACATAAGCAATCATTCTAGCACTCAATCATAGCAATCAAAATAACAACGAAATTGAAATAGGATCGAAGGTAAAAACCAAATAAAACACCAAATCACACAAATAAACTTATACGGCTAATCTACACTACAACAACTCTACATAACAACAAGTAAAAATCCTAAAACAAAAAAACTTAACACAAGGTGAAAATAATTATTCGCTAAGTAACATAAAGTATTTTTCCTATAATAAAATTCTAACAGTACCTAGAACCTCTAACACTATTCCTATTGCTAGCAACTAGTCATACAACAAACAACACCTAGAACCTCAAGAATACTAAGTCTAATAAATCCTAGAAATTACCTACTGTTAAAATAATAGAATATATGACACACTGGCGAAAACTAGCAAAAGAAACTAATTAAAACTAATTAATAATAATTAAACTACAAACAGTACTAAAAACAGAGTAAACAGTACTGTTTACAATAAAAAAGCTAATCTAACTAACTCACTGACATGCAAACTAAACACTACTGCGTAGCTAGTCTAATAAGTAACCGGTAGCAAAAAGAATCGGTCAAAAATAATATTCCTAACTCAAAATAGCTCAAATCTAGTGATTTAAGAAAATTCATACAAACACAAATTTAAACTACTCAAATGTGAAATAAAATTGAACGAACATAAACTTCATAAAATTTGTGATCCAAGGCAGTTGGAATCACTCAAAAATACCTCGTAGATAATTAACTATGAATTTTACAAGATTGAAACTATTCTGTTTTAAAAACAGAACGAAAAAAAGGCAGGTCGGGATTACTGTAGCTGTTCCGACGAGGGGCCCGGGCGGAGTGGCTCCGATGGTCCTCCGGGCGAGGCGATGGGATGGGCGGGGGCGGCGGAGCGGGGCGGAGCAACTGGTGGCGGTGGTTGGTGGCGGGGAGGGCCGGCGGTGGGTGGGGCGGAGCAAATGGCGGCGGCGGCTCCGGCGAACTCCGACGGGGAGGCTCGGCGACGTGGGGCGAGGAGAGGAGGGACTAGGTGGGGGAATGGATGCGCAAGGTGGCTATTTATAGGGGAGGAGGTCGTCTTGGAGGAGGGGGCATGGGATTTCGCGAATCCCGCGATTCCGGCGGTGCTCCGGTGGTGGCTGGAGATCGTGAGTATCTTGCCTGGAGGAAAGAGATGATTCGGTTCGGATCGGGCCGGATTTGGCCCAAAAAAAACAGTACCTTCCCTTTTTTTGAATAACCTACGAAGAAAAATCATTTTAGAAAATAAAATGAAAACAAAATATAGGAGTATTATATATCAGAATGATCAGAAAATTAAGCCCAATTTAATGGGATATTTTCTAGGGGCAAATAAAATACTTTTCGAAAAGTCATTTTTTAAAATTCAAACAAAAATCAAAATGAATTTCAAAACTCTATGGAAAATTTATTCCAACATTTTTGGGGTGTCATGTTACTCCCTCTCAACACTTTTGTTCAAGTGTTCTTTGTCAGAAAAGTTTTTGAATAAAACTCAAATGCCACTTTGAGTTAAAAACAAAATTTAAATGATAACTTCAAAATGAAATTTTCTTTACTTCCCACTCTCTTTCATTGAAGAAATCATGAGGATCATTGAGTGGCATGAAGTTTGAAATATTTCCAAATTCAAATATTTTCAAACAGAAACTTATTTTGGAAAGTCCTTTTATTCCCTCTCAACAAAACTTCAAAAGTTTAAAATTCCAATCAATTTCACTCAATCAATCACTCATAAAATCAATCAAACAATCATATATTTTAATTATTATAACATTCCAAAATTTAGAATTTTGGGATGTTACAAACTACCACACTTAAAATGAATCTCGTCCTCGAGATTCGAAGAGGCTAGCAAGAAAATGTTAGGGGTTGGGGGTCTTCTAGCAAATCTTTTGGCCGGAAAGGTCAGGGGTGCTACCACACTTAAAAGCAAGGTTACAGTTCCAATAAACTCAGATACTTCCTCTGGAGTTCCGACAATATCTATCTCTTCACATATCTTACAATAGCTCCTTCATTAACACTCTTCTGTCAGAAGCATAGCGTTTTCCTCAAAATCTTTGGTCGCTTCGTCAAAGATGAAGTTCGTCCGAGACTGGATCTTAGCTGATAGGTCTGCGTCCATTCTAGACAACTATCAAAATACTCATGGTGGTCTACCATTAATGGTTTCTGCAGAAAAAGGGCCTTGGCTTCATTCTCACCGTATAATCTACGATTGGCAACAGATGCCATGTACATGGGTTTATCATCATACCATTCTAAGGCTTAAGCAAGGCTTCAACGAGCGTCATCACTTTACTATGGGTAAGTCTCTCAGATTTACCATTCCAAATATCAAGAGTGAATGATAAGAGTAAGTCGGTATGGTGATCAATTCATTCCGCACCCAGATCATTACCCTGTATAAGGTTTAGCGAATCTCGTATTTCTAACAGTCGGGCATCCTCACAAGCTTTGCAGAAATTTCTTTTGTCCTCGAACTGGGTTTGGGTAAATCCATTGATTCTGCAAGCTAAACAAAACATCTATCGTTCTTCACAATCTCGGGGTTTACGTAACATCCTATGTAATGTCTGCTGATCAAATCACAGATTCTTCCAGAATTCTTCCTTCAACAAGATTGTGCTTGTGCCTTGGTCAAATCCTGGGCCTGTGGGTTATGGGTCCACTTCAGCACTTGCATAGTGTTAACTCATCCGTGGAGTTACAGTTGTTCCATACTCCAACATTACACCTCCTTTAAATCCAATAGTACTTCATTTTGTCATACTCTTGGGGTAACCATCATAATCAAACTCCAACTTATTTCATCTGGCTCCTTTCTATGGACCGTCATGAACAACACCTTTCTTTCTTCATTGATCCTGTGGCTTTATGAAGTACTACCACACTTAAAATGAAATGCACTAGTTCATCCATAAATCATATTATTTTCATATCAAATCTTTTATTACATCCTAAACCATTTTTCAGAAATCCAAATTCCAAAAAGGTACTTCATTACAAATGCCGCCATCCACATGGTTTGGTATGGTCAAGCATTACTTCCCACTTTATTCATTTTTCCTCCTTGAGGATCCTTCAGTCCCACTGGAATTGTGCGACATGCTCCTTGAAATCTTCAATCTTCTGTTTTATCATGGTGGCCTTGAGCTTCATCTCCATCATCTCTGCATGCACTTCTCTTAGGTATTCCTGAGTATAACGGAGTCTTGCTTCAAGTATTTCTCCGATCTGGCGTATGGCTTCCATGGCTGCTTCACAAACAGCGTCGAAGAAAGTTGCTTGTGGTACACGTGAGATGAAAAAGTACTGCCCCATGATACGTCTCCAACGTATCTATAATTTTTGATTGCTCCATGCTATATTATCTACTGTTTTGGGCAATATTGGGCTTTATTATCCACTTTTATATTATTTTTGGGACTAACCTATTAACCGGAGGCCCAACCCAGATTTGCTGTTTTATGCCTATTTTAGTGTTTCGAAGAAAAGGAATATCAAACGGAGTCGAAACGGAACGGAATCAATTGGAGAAGTTATTTTTGGAAGGAAAGCCACCAGATAGACTTGGACTCTACGTCAGAAGATACGGAGCTGGCCACGAGGGGGGGGGGAGCCCACCCCCTAGGGCACGCCCCCCTGCCTCGTGGGGCCCCCGAAGCTCCACCGATGTACCCCTTGCACCCATATATACCTACATATCGTAAAACTTCTAGAACAGAGATTAGGTCGGAGTTCCGCCGCCAGAAGCCTCCGTAGCCACCAAAAGTCAATCGGGACCCTGTTCCGGCACCCTGCCAGAGGGGGGATCCCTCACCGGTGGCCATCTTCATCATCCTAGTGCTCTCCATGACGAGGAGGGAGTAGTTCTCCCTCGGGGCTGAGGGTATGTACCAGTAGCTATGTGTTTGATCTCTCTCTCTCTCGTGTTCTTGAGGTGATACGATCTTGATATATCGCGAGCTTTGCTATTATATTTGGATCCTATGATGTTTCTTCCCCCCTCTACTCTCTTGTAATGAATTGAGTTTCCCCTTTGGAGTTATCTTATCGGATTGAGTCTTTAAAGATTTGAGAGCACTTGATGTATGTCTTGCCGTGCGTATCTGTGGTGACAATGGGATACCACGTGATTCACTTGATGTATGTTTTGGTGATCAACTTGCAGGTTCCGCCCATGAACCTATGCATAGGGGTTGGCACACATTTTCATCGTGATTCTCCGGTAGGAACTTTGGGGCACTCTTTGAGGTCCTTTGTGTTGGTTGAATAGATGAATCTGAGATTGTGTGACGCATATCTTATAATCATACCCACGAATACTTGAGGTGACATTGGAGTATCTTGGTGACATTAGGGTTTTGGTTGATTTGTGTCTTAAGGTGTTATTCTAGTATGAACTCTAGGGCTGTTTGTGACACTTATAGGAATAGCCCAACGGATTGATTGGAAAGAATAACTTTGAGGTGGTTTCGTACCCTACCATAATCTCTTCGTTCGTTCTCCACTATTAGTGACTTTGGAGTGACTCTTTGTTGCATGTTGAGGGATAGTTATGTGATCCAATTATGTTAGTATTGTTGAGGGAACTTACACTAGCGAAAGTATGAACCCTAGGCCTTGTTTCAACGCATTGCAATACCATTTGTGCTCACTTTTACCATTAGTTACCTTGCTGTTTTTATAATTTCAGATTACAAAAACCTTTATCTACTATCCATATTGCACTTGTATCACCGTCTCTTCGCCGAACTAGTGCACCTATACAATTTACCATTGTATTGGGTGTGTTGGGGACACAAGAGACTCTTTGTTATTTGGTTGCAGGGTTGCTTGAGAGAGACCATCTTCATCCTACGCCTCCTACGGATTGATAAACCTTAGGTCATCCACTTGAGGGAAATTTGCTACTGTCGTACAAACCTCTGCACTTGGAGGCCCAACAACGTCTACAAGAAGAAGGTTGTGTAGTAGACATCAAGCTCTTTTCTGGCGCCGTTGCCGGGGAGGTGAGTGCTTGAAGGTATATCTTTAGATCTTGCAATCGAGTCTTTTAGTTTCTTGTTTTATCACTAGTTTAGTTTATAAAAGAAAACTATAAAAAATGGAATTGAGTTTGTCTCATACGCTTCACCTTTTTAATATCTTTCGTGAGTATGATGGAAAGGATAATTGTGCTCAAGTGCTAGAAGAAGAAATCTATAAAATGTTTGGCACTAAATATTTGAATGATGAGCATGATTGCAATGTTGTTAGTATGAATTCCTTGAATATCCATGATGCTAATGATATGCAAAGCCACAAGCTTGGGGAAGCTATGTTTGATGAAGATGGTATTTTTTGTCCCCCAAGTTTTGATGAGCAAATTTATTATGATGAAAGCATGCCTCCTATATATGATGATTATTGTGATGACACGTATGCATTAAAGAATAATAATAACAATAAAACTTGTCATCTTCATTTCAATTTTCAATCCCATGATAGTTACTCCGTTGAGTTTGCTCCCACTACTATTAATGAGAAGAATTTTGCTTGTGTGGAGAGTAGTAAATTTTCTATGCTTGTAGTTCATGAAAAGAATCCTTTAGGTGCTGGTTATATTGTTGAATTCATTCATGATGCTACTGAAAATTATTATGAGGGAGGAACATATGCTTGTAGGAATTGCAATAATATCAAGTTTCCTCTCTATGTGCTTAAAATTTTGAAGTTATGCTTGTTTTACCTTCCTATGCAAGTTGATTCTTGTTCCCACAAGTTTTTTGCTCACAAAATCCCTATGCATAGGAAGCATGTTAGACTTAAATGTGCTAGTCATATTCTTCATGATGCTCTCTTTATGTTACAATTCTTATCTTTTATGTGAGCATCATTGAAATCATCATGCCTAGCTAGGGGCGTTAAACGATAGCGCTTGTTGGGAGGCAACCCAACTTTATTTTTATTCCTTGCTTTTTGTACCTGTTTAGTAATAAATAATTCATCTAGACTCTATTTAGATGTGGTTTTATGCTTTTAATTAGTGTTTGTGCCAAGTAGAACCTTTGGGAAGACTTGGGGAAAGTCTTGTTGATCTTGCTGTAAAAACAGAAACTTTAGCGCTCACGAGAATTGCTGCCATTTTTATTTGGAGAGTGATATTTAGTTAATTATTTTTGAATATTATTAATATATAAATTACTCAGGTACATAAATTTATTTTAGAATTTTATGAGTTCCAGAAGTATAATTTTTACCCAGATTACTACAGACTGTTCTGTTTTTGACAGATTCTGTTTTCTATGTGTTGTTTGCTTATTTTGATGAATCTATGAGTAGTATCGGAGGGTATGAACCATATATAAGTTGGAATACAGTAGGTTTAGCACCAATATAAATAAATAATGAGTTCATTAGTGTACCTTGAAGTGGTGATTTATTTTCTTATACTAACGGAGCTCACGAGTTCTCTACTTTAAGTTTTGTGTTGTGAAGTTTTCAAGTTTTGGGTAAGGATTCGATGGACTATGGAATAAAGAGTGGCAAGAGCCTAAGATTGGGTATTCCCAAGGCACCCCGAGGTAATATTCAAGGAAAACCAAGAGCCTAATCTTGGGGATGCCCCGGAAGGCATCCCCTCTTTCGTCTTCGTCCATCGGTAACTTTACTTGGAGCTATATTTTTATTTACCACATGATATGTGTTTTTCTTGGAGCGTCAATTTATTTTGTTAGGATTTCCTTGATGTTATTTATAACAATGTTTTTCATCTTTTATTTCAATAAAAGTGGCATGGATAGCCTTTACTATGCCTATGTTACAAGTATACATGTTGCTGTTTAAAAACAGAAAGTTTACCTCTGTTGCAATAATTCCCTAGAAAAGTCAGAATGTGATAAAATGTTGAAACCTTTTGAATATTAAGCTCTAATAAATTTACTACAGTGGTAATTTTATTTCATAATTTTTGGAGCTAGGGAAGTGTGGATGTTGCAGCATTCTTTACAGACTATTCTGTTTAGGCAGATTGCTGTTATGTTTGCATTGTTTGCATATGTTTGCTTCTTTAATGATTCTATTTGAGGATAGGACTATTAAATATGCAGAGGCATTTATTATGCAATGTTGGATAATAATTTTAGTGATTTTCTACAGTAGACTATGATAAGGTTTTTGCAATGGTTTATACTAACTTATCTCACGAGTCCTTGTTGAGTTTTGTGTGGATGAAGCTTTTGAGATTTAGGGAGACCGTGATATGAGAGGAATTAAGGAGACACAAAAGCTCAAGCTTGGGGATGCCCAAGGCACCCCAAGATAATATTTCAAGAAGTCTCAAGCATCTAAGCTTGGGGATGCCCCGGTTGGCATCCCACCTTTCTTCTTCAACAACTATCGGTTAGTATCGGTTGATCCTAAGTTTTTGCTTCTTCACATGAGGTTTGCCATTCTTAGAATGTCATTTGCTTTTGATTGCTTGATGTTTTAATAAAATACCAAGATCTGAAATTCTTAAATGTTAGAGAGTCTTCACATAGTTGCATAATTATTCAACTACTCATTGATCTTCACTTATATCTTTCGGAGTAGTTTGTCATTTGCTCTAGTGCTTCACTTATATCTTTTAGAGCATGGTGGTAGTTTTATTTTTAAGAAATAGGTGAACTCTCATGCTTCACTTAGATTATTTTGAGAGTCTTAATAGCATGGTAATTTGCTTAAAATCCTAATATGCTTGGTATGCAAGATTAATAATAAAAATTCTCTTATGAGTGTGTTGAATACTAAGAGAAGTTTGATACTTGATGATTGTTTTGAGATATGAGGATGGTAATATTAGAGTCATGCTTGTTGAGTAGTTGTGAATTTGAGAAATACTTGTGTTGAATTTTGTGATTCCTGTAGCATGCATGTATGGTGAACCGTTATGTGATGAAGTCGGAGCATGATTTATTTATTGATTGTCTTCCTTATGAGTGGCGGTCGGGGACAAGCGATGGTCTTTTCCTACCAATCTATCGCCCTAGGAGCATGCGCGTAATACTTTGATTTGATAACTTGTAGATTTTTGCAATAATTATATGAGTTCTTTATGACTAATGTTGAGTCCATGGATTATACGCACTCTCACCCTTCCACCTTTGCTAGCCCCTCTAATACCGCGCACCTTTCGCCGGTATCATACACCCACCATATACCTTCCTCAAAACAGCCACCATACCTACCTATTATGGCATTTCCATAGCCATTCCGAGATATATTGCCATGCAACCTTCCACCGTTCCATTTATTATGACAAACTCCATCATTGTCATATTGCTAGCATGATCATGTAGTCGACATCGTATTTTTGGCAAAGCCACCGTTCATAATTCTTTCATACATGTCACTCTTGATTCATTGCATACCCCGGTACATCGCCGGAGGCATTCATATAGAGTCATATTTTGTTCTAAGTATCGAGTTGTAATTGTTGAGTTGTAGGAAAAATAAAAGTGTGATGATCATCATTATTAGAGCATTGTCCCAGTGAGGAAAGGATGATGGAGACTATGATTCCCCCACAAGTCAGGATGAGACTCCGGACGAAAAATAAATAAAAGAGGCCAAAGAAGCCCAAAAAAAGAAAGAAAGAAAATAGGCCATAAAAAAGAGGAAAAGACCCAAAAAATATTAAATAAAAAATGAGATAAAAAGAGAGAAGGGACAATGTTACTATCCTTTTACCACACTTGTGCTTCAAAGTAGCACCATGATCTTCATAGTAGAGAGTCTCTCATGTTATCACTTTCATATACTAGTGGGAATCTTTCATTATAGAACTTGGCTTGTATATTCCAATGATGGGCTTCCTCAAAATTGCCCTAGGTCTTCATGAGAAAGCAAGTTGGATGCACAACCACTTAGTTTATTTTTGAGCTTTCATATACTTATAGCTCTATTGCATTCGTTGCATGGCAATCCCTACTCACTCACATTGATATCTATTGATGGGCATCTCCATAGCCCGTTGATACGCCTAGTTGATGTGAGACTATCTTCCCCTCTTTTTGTCTTCTCCACAACCACCATTCTATTCCACCTATAGTGCTATGTCCATGGCTCACGCTCATGTATTGCGTGAAGATTGAAAAAGTTTTGAAAAAGTTAGAGTATGAAACAATTGCTTGGCTTGTAATCGGGTTGTGCATGATTTAAATATTTTGTGTGGTGAAGATAGAGCATAGCCAGACTATATGATTTTGTAGGGATAACTTTCTTTGGCCATGTTATTTTAAGAAGACATAATTGCTTAGTTAGTATGCTTGAAGTATTATTATTTTTATGTCAATATGAACTTTTGTCTTGAATCTTATGGTTCTGAATATTCATTCCACAATTAATAAGAATTACATTGAAATTATGCCAAGTAGCACTCCGCATAAAAATTCTTTTTATCATTTACCTACTCGAGGACGAGTAGGAATTAAGCTTGGGGATGCTTGATACGTCTCCAACGTATCTATAATTTTTGATTGCTCCATGCTATATTATCTACTGTTAGGCAATATTGGGCTTTATTATCCACTTTTATATTATTTTTGGGACTAACCTATTAACTGGAGGCCCAGCCCAAATTTGCTGTTTTATGCCTATTTCAGTGTTTCGAAGAAAAGGAATATCAAACGGAGTCGAAACAGAACAAAATCAACTGGAGAAGTTATTTTGGAACGAAAGCCACCAGATAGAATTGGAGTCTACGTCAGAAGATACGGGAGCTGGCCACGAGGGTGGGGGCGCGCCCACCCCCCTAGGGTGCGCCCCCCTACCTCGTGGGGCCCCCGAAGCTCCACCGACGTACCCCTTGCACCCATATATACCTACGTATCGTAAAACTTCCAGAACAGAGATTAGATCGGGAGTTCCGCCACCAGAAGCCTCCATAGCCACCAAAAGTCAATCGGGACCCTGTTCCGGCACCCTGCCGGAGGGGGGATCCCTCACCGGTGGCCATCTTCATCATCCCGGTGCTCTCCATGACGAGGAGGGAGTAGTTCTCCCTCGGGGCTGAGGGTATGTACCAGTAGCTATGTGTTTGATCTCTCTCTCTCTCTCTCGTGTTCTTGAGGTGATACGATCTTGATGTATCACGAGCTTTGCTATTATATTTGGATCCTATGATGTTTCTTCCCCCTCTACTCTCTTGTAATGAATTGAGTTTCCCCTTTGGAGTTATCTTATCGGACTGAGTCTTTAAAGATTTGAGAACGCTTGATGTATGTCTTCCGTGCGTATCTGTGGTGACAATGGGATACCACGTGATTCACTTGATGTATGTTTTGGTGATCAACTTGCGGGTTCTGCCCATGAACCTATGCATAGGGGTTGGCACACGTTTTCATTGTGATTCTCGGGTAGGAACTTTTGGGCACTCTTTGAGGTCCTTTGTGTTGGTTGAATAGATGAATCTGAGATTGTGTGACGCATACCGTATAATCATACCCACGGATACTTGAGGTGACATTGGAGTATCTAGGTGACATTAGGGTTTTGGTTGATTTGTGTCTTAAGGTGTTATTCTAGTACGAACTCTAGGTCTGTTTGTGACACTTATAGGAATAGCCCAAAGGATTGATTGGAAAGAATAACTTTGAGGTGGTTTCGTACCCTACCATAATCTCTTCGTTCGTTCTCCGCTATTAGTGACTTTGGAGTGTTGCATGTTGAGGGATAGTTATGTGATCCAATTATGTTAGTATTGTTGAGGGAACTTACACTAGCGAAAGTATGAACCCTAGGCCTTGTTTCAGCGCATTGCAATGCCGTTTGTGCTCACTTTTATCATTAGTTACCTTGCTGTTTTTATAATTTCAGATTACAAAAACCTTTATCTACTATCCATATTGCACTTGTATCACCATCTCTTCGCCGAACTAGTGCACCTATACAATTTACCATTGTATTGGGTGTGTTGGGGACACAAGAGACTCTTTGTTATTTGGTTGCAGGGTTGCTTGAGAGAGACCATCTTCATCCTACGCCTCCTACGGATTGATAAACCTTAGGTCATCCACTTGAGGGAAATTTGCTACTTTCCTACAAACCTCTGCACTTGGAGGCCCAACAACGTCTACAAGAAGAAGGTTGTGTAGTAGACATCACCCCATCGTGTTTGGGCAAACTCCTTTCATACGGTGGAGGTGTACCTCCACATACCAAAGTTCCACTCCCTTTTGCATGAAGGGGTAGCCTTTGTAGACTACATCTCCTTCAAGGTGAATATGCTTCATCATGTCCTTAAGGATCTTTGGGTAATCATGATCACTTGTCAAGGTCATGATCGTTTCCGGGCCCTTAAGGAAAGACTCATAAAGGGTCGTCATCTGCAGTTGTGAAACAAAAATGGTGCTCAAAATAAGGTACATATCTCCTTGGGTACACATTCATATCATCCAAACAAAACTTCAAACTCAATTTCCAACATCCAATTTATGCATCACAACTCATTTTCTTACATGTTCACCCAGAATATTAATTTCCAAGATAAAACATAACAACTCCTTAAAGCCTTTCAGCATATGACATATCAACTTTATTGAGTCATGAATTATTACAGTCTCTTAGTAATCTATTACATAACTCAACCCCACATTCTCATGAAAAAGTGTTTTCCTTAGTACCCTTACTACTGATATCAACAGCTCCACTACTCAGCTCCAGCTTTCTCATGATTTGAACAATCCCTAGCAAAATGTCCTGCTTCCTTGCAATAAAAACAAATAACTTCAGGCATGTCTCTAGGCTTCTTGGTGATGGTGCCTGCTCCTAGAGTTCCTTGCTTCCTTTCGAGACAATCATTGGTGTAATGCCTGATGTCCTTACATTCAAAACAGGTAATATGACTCTTGTCCCTCTTTGCAGAAATTGGGTTGTTCTGAGGGTGTCTTTGTTTTCTCTTCCTGGTTTTCTTTGTTCTGATCAAACGTTCTATTCCCTGTGGATCAAACTCCACTGCTTCTGTCGGGAAGTATCCCGGATACTCTTTTCTTTCCTTGGTGCAATACTGTGAAAAATGTCCTTCTTCTCCACATGAATAACATGCATTGGAGTAAAATCTGTTGAGGCTTTCTCCATCAGGGTCTTCCACACTTTCCTTAGTCACAGGTTCTTTCATAACTTCTCGGAGGGCTTCTTTCATTCCTTCTTCCCGCTTCTGAATAGTTTGTTGCACCGTGGGGTAAATGTAACACTGAGCTGGGTAGTGGGTGGTTCCTTCACACAACAAACAAGTCACCTGACTAGTTGGGCATTCCTCAACTGGGTGTTTCTCCTCACAATGAGGGCATCCATCCTTGTGTTCCTCCTAGGTGTGTCCTATTTCTCCGCAAATCTTGCAGGCACAAGGTTTATTTCTTGGGATATCATGGTGCTTCTAGATAAGACGGGATCTTGCCAGAGTCTTCTTGAATTCTTCCCAAGTCCTTGCTCCATTCCATCCCTGTATAGCTTGATGCATCTGCCACCATGTTGCAGCACTTCCTTCAAAGTACTGAAGAGCGTACGATACTTCATTCTTCCTTGAAACCAAATTGCTCCTGAAGTGATTCTCCATGTTCTGAATCCATAGCTCTGCCTCTGGCTGGGTTTTCGGTCCAGAGAATACCAGTCCAACTTCATTCATCATCTACTGGGTCCAAGGGTTTTAGGGTGAGATAAGAGAGAGGTGGGGAGGGATACACACAATACAAACAATAGTTTTGAAGAAACGAGTTTTATTTTGTGTCTGTCAGAAAAACAACAAACAAATGATAGCTCACAAATCGTCGCATCTAACGTAAGCGTATAACAGGGGTTTGGTCCTCTAACAGTCAAATAATTCTTCTAATTCTTCAAGTCGTCGGAGTCTTCAACCGGTGTAGCTTCAACTCTTCTAATGCATGGTCAAATCCTCTTTACGCTCAAGAGGCCATCACTTATCCGATATCTTGTCCTTCTTGGAGTGGCTTCAGTTGATTCTTCATGTGGTGAAAAGGGAAAGGGGTATATTCTATCTATTTGAGGTAAGAGGGACTATTTGACAAAATCAGAAAAGGAGAGAAGTAAGGGTATTTTTGAAAACCAAGTTTAAGAGATATCCTGTCCAAGGGGCTCTCCGATATCTAGGGTCACGTCCTACAGTCAACATGTGCTCTGATACCATATCTGTAGCGACCCGACCTCAGACGGTCAAGCCTCTGTGTATTTGTGCCATCCCTGGATCGGTATGCTGGCACACACAGTACATCAATGTATATATCAAAGTGCAATCACATGTATAAATAATGTAAAACTGATATATACCTCATAAGTCTCAGCGGAAACAAACAATCGGGTGTGGAATCCCATCAACGCCATCGGCAGGTTGAGTGTAGACCGTAACCCTGTATCGTAACTCTTACTCGTCGAAGAAATATCTGCAACATGATACGTTGCAGCCGTGTAGGTCAGTACATTGAATGTACCGGCAAGATCACAATAACAGAAAACAAATGAGAAACTATACAATATGCAATATGGCTTTGTGGCTCTGTATCTGAGTTTTGTTTGCATAAAAGCTGGTTTTATTTTCCCTACATCAAAGGAATTAACCGGAGTCTGTACTACGGAGTTTTCTATCATGACATGGTTCCGCCAACCGATGTCTCATAGCCCAAATCATCATAAGTTGCCCACAATTAAGTTATTAGTCCGGTGTTGAGAGTTCCAAGATAGATCCAAGTCCAGAGGCTCAAATTGTCCGTAACCAGGGACACGGCTAATCCATTAGGTTTTAAACCTCTGCAGAGGTTTGTACACTTTACCCGCAAGATTCGATCCCTCTTTTACGTTCTCGCACTTTAGGGTGTTTGATAACAAGATGACCGAAACATGGTCTTCCAAAGAGTTCCTCTGACCACTGTCCGGTGCTCATCCAATCCTACCGTAGTTCTACATCTGCTAGCACCGTCCCAGCCAGAGTCACCACTAAGGTCAACCAAGTCAGAGCCCATAGTGACTTGCGGTTGCACAGGTAAGCTTCTGGGCATGAAGTATTCTTCCGTCTCTTTGAGTCTGGGTGAAGCTTTCCGCAAGATGTCATGGCGCTTCTCCATGCATCCCGGCCAACCACTGGTTTCTCCAGGGTGCCCGTCAACCGTCCTTCACCCAGTAGTGTGTATTGAATTCCTGTCTCGAGTCCCGAAATCTTGAGGAGTCCTGAAGATGCAGTCCTTGCCGGTGCCATCATGAAGTTGTCACCATTGACGTAGAGTCCTCCTTCTTCACACCACTCCCATGCACTCATACCAAACCCCGTCTACTATAGCGTAGCATTAAAACTATAAAACGTCCCAGGTTTAGTAACAAGGAGATGGGTTTCTACCTCATGCATTCTACTCAACTACAAGATTCAATAACACTAGTGGAGGGATTATTGAAAGGGTGCTACTACATGCAAATAAAACATAGGTATGAAAAACATGGTCAAAGTGAACTTGCCTGGTCAGTTGGTGAAGATATTATCGCTCTTAAAAACTTGATAAACTAGTCGTCACTCTCCGATGAAATCTATACAAGCAAGCATAGTATTCACATAAGCAATCATTCTAGCACTCAATCATAACAATCAAAATAACAACGAAATTGAAATAGGATCGAAGGTAAAAACCAAATAAAACTCCAAATCACTCAAATAAACTTATATGTCTAATCTACACCACAACAACTCTATGTAACAACAAGTAAAAATCCTAAAACAAAAATACTTAATACAAGGTGAAAATAATTATTCGCTAAGTAACATAAAGTATTTTTCCTATAAGAAAATTCTAACAGTACCTAGAACCTCTAACACTATTCCTATTGCTAGCAACTAGTCACACAACAAACAACACCTAGAACCTCAAGAATACTAAGTCTAATAAATCCTATAAATTACCTACTGTTAAATAATAGAATATATGACACACTGGCAAAAACTAGCAAAAGAAACTAATTAAAACTAATTAAGCTACAAAGTGTACTAAAAACAGAGTAAACAGTACTGTTTACAATAAAAAGCTAATCTAACTAACTCACTAACATGCAAACTAAACACTACTGCGTAGCTAGTCTAATAAGTAACCAGTAGCAAAAAGAATCGGTCAAAAATAATATTCCTAACTCAAAATAGCTCAAATCTAGTGATTTGAGAAAATTCATACAAACACAAATTTAAACTGCTCAAATGTGAAATAAAATTGAACTAACAGAAACTTCATAAAATTTATGATCCAAGGCAGTTGGAATCACTCAAAAATACCTCGTAGATAATTAACTATGGATTTTACAAGATTGAAACTATTCTGTTTTAAAAACAGAACGAAAAAAAAAGGCAGGTCGGGATTACTATAGCTATTCCGGCGAGGGGCCCGGGCGGAGTGGCTCCGGTGGTCCTCCGGGCGAGGCGAGGGGACGGGCGGGGGCGGAGCAGCTGGTGGCAGCGGTGGGTGGCGGGGAGGGCTGGCGGTGGGTGGGGCGAAGCAACTGGCGGCGGCGGCTCCGGCGAACTCCGGCGGGGCGGCTCGGCGACGTGGGGCCAGGAGAGGAGGGACTAGGTGGGGGAATGGATGCGCAAGGTGGCTATTTATAGGGGAGGATGTCGTCTTGGAGGAGGGGGCGAGGGATTTCGCGAATCCCGCGATTACGGTGGTGCTCCGACGGTGGCTGGAGATCGTGAGTATCTTGCGTGGAGGAAAGAGATGATTCGGTTCGGATCGGGCCGGATTTGGCCCAAAAAAAACAGTACCTTCCCTTTTTTGAATAACCTACGAAGAAAAATCATTTTAGAAATAAAATGAAATCAAAATATAGGAGTATTATATATCAAAATGATCAGAAAATGAAGCCCAATTTAATAGGATATTTTCCAGGGGCAAATAAAATACTTTTCGAAAAGTCATTTTTTTAAAATTCAAACAAAAATCAAAATGACTTTCAAAACTCTATGGAAAATTTATTCCAACATTTTTGGGGTGTCATGTTACTCCCTCTCAACACTTTTGTTCAAGTGTTCTTTGTTAGAAAAGTTTTTGAATAAAACTCAAATGCCACTTTGAGTTAAAAATAAAATTTAAATGACAACTTCAAAATGAAATTTTCTTTACTGCCCACTCTCTTTCATTGAAGAAATCATGAGGATCATTGAGTGGCATGAAGTTTGAAATATTTCCAAATTCAAATATTTTCAAAGAGAAACTTTTTTTGGAAAGTCCTTTTATTCCCTCTCAACAGAACTTCAAAAGTTTAAAATTCCAATCAATTTCACTCAATCAATCACTCAACAATCAATCAAACAATCATATATTTTAATTATTATAACATTCCAAAATTTAGAATTTTGGGATGTTACACCTAGGCATCCTAAGTTAATATTCCAAGCTTGTGGATGCTCAAGCTTGGTCATATTGGTCTTGTCCATCACATCATTCTCTAATGATGTGATCCTGTTCATCAAATGACAACACATGTCTATGGTCAGGAAACATAACCATCTTTGATTAATGAGCTAGTCAAGTAGAGGCATACTAGAGACACTTTGTTTTGTCTATGTATCCACACATGTACTAAGTTTCCGGTTAAGAAAATTCTAGCATGAATAATAAATATGTATCATGATTTAAGGAAATATAAATAACAACTTTATTATTGCCTCTAGGGCATATTTCCTTCAGTCTCCCACTTGCACTAGAGTCAATAGTCTAGATTATATAGTAATGGTTCTAACACCCATGGAGTCTTGGTGCTGATCATGTTTTGCTCATGAGAGAGGCTTAGTCAACTTGTTTGCAACATTCAAATCCGTATGTATCTTGCAAATTTCTACGTCTCCCTCCTTGACTTGATCGCGGATGGAATTGAAACATCTCTTGATGTGTTTGGTTCTCTTGTGAAATCTGGATTCCTTCGCCAAGGAAATTGCTCTAGTATTGTCACAAAAGATTTTCGTTGGACCCGATGCACTAGGTATTACACCTAGATCGGAAATGAACTCCTTCATCCAGACTCCTACATTTGCTGCATTCGAAGCAGCTATGTACTCCGCTTCACACGTAGATCCCGCCACGATGCTCTGCTTGGAACTGCACCAACTTACAGCTCCATCATTCAATATAAATATGTATCCGGTTTGTGACTTAGAGTCATATGGATCAGTGTCAAAGCTTCGCATCAACGTAAGCATTTACGACAAGCTCTTTATCAGCTCCATAAACGAGAAACATATCCTTAGTCCTTTTCAGGTATTTCAGGATGTTCTTGACCGTTGTCGAGTGATTCACTCCTGGATTACTTTGGTACCTCCCTGCTAAACTTATAGCAAGGCACACATCAGGTCTCGTACACAGCATTGCATACATGATAGAACCTATGGCTGAAGCATAGGGAATGACCTTCATTTTCTCTCTATCTTCTGCAATGGTCGGGCATTGAGTCTGACTCAACTTCACACCTTGTAACACAGGCAAGAACCCTTTCTTTGACTGATCCATTTTGAACTTCTTCAAAACTTTATCAAGGTTTGTGCTTTGTGAAAGTCCAATTAAGCGTCTTGATCTATCCCTATAGATTTTGATGCCCAATATGTAAGCAGCTTCACCGAGGTCTTCCATTGAAAAATTCTTATTCAAGTATCCTTTTATGCTATCCAGAAATTCTATATTGTTTCCAATCAACAATATGTCATCCACATATAATATTAGAAATGCTATAGAGCTCCCACTCACTTTCTTGTAAATACAAGCTTCTCTACAAGTCTGTATAAAACCATATGCTTTGATCACACTATCAAAGCGTATATTCCAACTCCGAGAGGCTTGCACCAGTCCATAAATGGATCGCTGGAGCTTGCACACTTTGTTAGCACCTTTTGGATCAACAAAACCTTCTGGTTGCATTATATACAATTATTCCATAAGATATCCATTAAGGAATGCAGTTTTGACATCCATTTGCCAAATTTCATAATCATAAAATGCGGCAATTACTAACATGATTCTGACAGACTTAAGCATCGCTACGGGTGAGAAGGTCTCATCATAGTGAACTCCTTGAACTTATCGAAAACCTATCGCAACAAGTTGAGCTTTGTGGACAGTAACATTACCGTCAGCGTCAGTCTTCTTCTTGAAGATCCATTTATTCTCTATTGCTTGCCGATCATCGGGCAAGCCAACCAAAGTCCACACTTTGTTCTCATACATGGATCCATCTCAGATTTCATGGCCTCAAACCATTTTGCGGAATCTGGGCTCATCATCACTTCCTCATAGTTCATAGGTTCGTCATGGTCAAGTAACATGACCTCCAGAACAGGATTACCGTACCACTCTGGTGCGGATCATACTATGGTTGACCTCCGAGGTTCGGTAGTAACTTGATCAGAAGTTTCATGATCATTATCATTAGCTTCCTCACTGATTGGTGCAGGAATCACTCGAACTGATTTCTGTGATGAACTACTTTCCAATTTGGGAGAAGGTACAATTACCTCATCAAGTTCTACTTTCCTCCCACTCACTTCTTTCGAGAGAAACTCCTTCTCTAGAAATGATCCATTCTTAGCAACAAATATCTTGCCTTCGGATCTGTGATAGAAGGTGTACCCAACAGTCTCCTTTGGGTATCCTATGAAGACACATTTCATCGATTTGGGTTCGAGATTACCAGGTTGAAGCTTTTTCACATAAGCATCGCAGCCCCAAACTTTAAAAAACGACAGCTTAGGTTCCTTGCCAAACCACAATTCATATGGTGTCGTCTCAACGGATTTAGATGGTGCCCTATTTAACGTGAATACAGCCGTCTCTAAAGCATAACCCCAAAACGATAGCGCTAAATTGGTAAGAGACATCATAGGTCGCACCATATCTAATAAAGTACGCTTACGACGTTCGGACACACCATTACGCTATGGTGTTCCACGTGGCGTGAGTTGTGAAACTATTCCAGATTGTTTCAAATGAAGACCAAACTCATAACTCAAATATTCACTTCCATGATCAGATTGTAGAAACTTTATTTTCTTGTTACAATGATTTTCCACTTCACTCTGAAATTCTTTGAACTTTTCAAATGTTTCAGACTTATGTTTCATCAAGAGATATACCCATATCTGCTCAAATCATCTGTGAAGGTCAGAAAATAATGATACCCGCCGCGAGCCTTAACACTCATCGGACTGCATACATCAGTATGTATTATTTCCAATAAGTCAGTTGCTCGCTCCATTGTTCCGGAGAACGGAGTTTTAGTCATCTTGCCCATGTGGCATGGTTCGCAAGCATCAAGTGATTCGAAAAGTCCATCAGCATGGAGTTTCTTCATGCACTTTACACCAATACGACCTAAACGATAGTGCCACAGATAAGTTGCACTATCATTATTAACCTTGCTTCTTTTGGCTTCAATATTATGAATATGTGTATCACTACTATCGAGATTCAACAAAAATAGACCACTCATCAAGGGTGCATGGCCATAAAAGATATTACTCATATAAATAGAACAACCATTATTCTCTGATTTAAATGAATAACTATCTTGCATTAAACAAGATCCATATATAATGTTCATGCTCAACGCTAGCACCAAATAACAATTATTCAGGTCTAAAACTAACCCCGACGGTAGATGTAGAGGTAGCGTGCCGACGGCGGTCACATCGAGTTTGGAACCATTTCCCACGCGCATCGTCACCTCATCCTTAGCCAATCTTTGTTTAATCCGTAGCCCCTGTTTCAAGTTGCAAATATGAGCAACAGAACCAGTATCAAATACCCAGGCGCTACTACGAGCATTAGTAAGGTACGCATCAATAACTTGTATATCAAATATACCTTTCACTTTGCCATCCTTCTTATCCGCCAAATACTTGGGGTAGTTCCGCTTCCAGTGACCTGTCCCTTTCAAGTAGAAGCACTCAGTCTCAGGCTTAGGTACATACTTGGGTTTCTTCCCTTGAGCAGCAACTTGCTTGATGTTCTTCTTGAAGTTCCCCTTCTTCCCTTTTCCCTTTTTCTTGAAACTAGTGGTCTTGTTAACCATCAACACTTGATGCTCCTTCTTGATTTATACCTCCGCAGTCTTTAGCATCGCAAAGACCTCGGGAATTGTATTTTCCATCCCTTGCATATTATAGTTCATCATGAAACCTTTATAGCTTTGTGGCAGTGATTGAAGAACTCTGTCAATGACACTATCATCAGGAAGATTAACTCCCAGCTGAGTCAAGTGGTTGTGGTACCCAGACATTCTGAGTATGTGTTCACTGACAGAACTATTCTCCTCCATTTTGCAGCTATAGAACTGGAGACTTCATATCTCTCAACTCTGGAATTTTCTTGAAATATTAACTTCAATTACTGGAACATATCAAATGCTACATGACGTTCAAAACGTCTTTGAAGTCCCAATTCTAAGCCATAAAGCATGGCACACTGAACTATCGAGTAGTCATCATCTTTGCTCTGTCAGACGTTCATAACGTTCAGAGTTGCTCCTGCAGTGGGTCTTGCACCTAGCGGTGCTTCCTGGATGTAATTCTTCTGTGCAGCAATGAGGATAATCCTAAAGTTATGGACCCAGTCCGTGGAGTTGCTACCATCATCTTTCAACTTAGCTTTCTCTAGGAACGCATTAAAATTCAAGGGAACGGTAGCATGGGCCATTGATCTACAACAACATAGACATGCAAAAACTATCAGGTACTAAGTTCATGATAAACTAAAGTTCAATTAATCATATTACTTAAGAACTCCCACTTAGATAGACATCCCTCTAGTCATCTAAATGATCACGTGATCCATATCAACTAAACCATGTCAGATCATCACGTGAGATGGAGTAGTTTTCAATGGTGAACATCTCTATGTTGGTCATATCTACTATATGATTCACGTTCGACCTTTCGGTCTCAGCGTTCCGAAGCCATATCTGCATTTGCTAGGCTCGTCAAGTTTAACCTGAGTATTTTGCATGTGCAAAACTGGCTTGCACCCATTGTATGTAAACGTAGAGCTTATCACACCCGATCATCACGTGGTGTCTTGGCATGACGAACTGTAGCAACGGTGCATACTCAGGGAGAACACTTATACCTTGAAATTTAGTGAGGGATCATCTTATAATGCTACCGTTGAACTAAGAAAAATTAGATGCATAAAGGATAAACATCACATGCAATCAAAATATGTGACATGATATGGCCATCATCATCTTGTGCCTTTGATCTCTCCAAAGCACAGTCATGATCTCCATCGTCACCGGCTTGACACCTTGATCTCCATCGTAGCATCGTTGTCATCTCGCCAACTACTGCTTCCACGACTATCGCTATCTCTGAATGATAAAGTAAAGCAATCACATGGAGATTGCATTTCATACAATAAAGCGACAACCATAAGGCTCCTGCCAGTTGCCGATAACTTCTACAAAACATGATCATCTCATACAACAATTTATATCTCATCACGTCTTGACCATGTCACATCACAACATGCCCTACAAAAACAAGTTAGATGTCCTCTACTTTGTTGTTGCAAGTTTTACGTGGCTGCTACGGGCTTCTAGCAAGAACCGTTCTTACCTACGCATCAAAACCACAACGATTTTTTGTCAAGTGTGCTGTTTTAACCTTCAACAAGGACCGGCCGTAGTTGAACACGATTCAACTAAAGTTGGAGAAACAGACACCCACCAGCCACCTGTGTGCAAAGCACGTCGGGAGAACCAGTCTCATGAACACGGTCATGTAATGTCAGTCCGGGCCACTTCACCCAACAATACTGCCGAATCAAAGTAAGACGTTGGTGGTAAGCAGTATGACAATAATTGCCCACAACTCATTGTGTTCTACTCATGCATATATCATCTATGCAAAGACCTGGCTCAGATGCCACTGTTGGGGAACGTAGTAATTCAAAAAAATTCCTACGATCACGCAAGATCTATCTAGGTGAAGCATAGCAACGAGATGGGAGAGTGTGTCCACATACCCGCGTAGACCGAAAGCGGAAGCGTTCTGTAACGCGGTTGATGTAGTCGAACGTCTTCACGATCCAGCCAATCCAAGTACCGAATGTACGGCACCTCCGTGTTTAGCACACGTTCAGCTTGATGACGTCCCTCGAGCTCTTGATCCAATAGAGGGTCGAGGGAGATTTCTGTTAGCACGACGGCGTGTCGACGGTGTTGGTGATGTGATCCGCGCAGGGCTTCGCCTACGCACTACAACAATATGACCGAGGTGGTAAATTGTGGAGGGGGCACTGCACACGGCTAAGAAAAACAACTGTTGTGCTTTGGGGTGCCCCCTGGCCACGTATATAAAGGAGGGGGAGGAGGAGGCCGGCGGCCAAGGAGGGCACGCCAAGGGGGGAGTCCAACTAGGATTCCCAATCCTAGTTGGATTCCCTTTCCTATTCCAAGAGGGAGAAGGAGGGAAGGAGAGGGAGAGGGAAAGGAAAGAGGGGGCCGCGCCCCCTCCCCCTAGTTCAATTCGGACTGCCTTGGGGGGCACCTTGTGGCCTGCCCTCTCCTACTCCCTTATGGCCCATTAGGGCCCATAACTTCCCCGGGGGGTTCCGGTAACCCCTCGGTTCCCCGATAAATATCCGAAACATCCCGAAATCTTTCCGTTGTCCGAATACCTTCGTCCAATATATTAATATTTACCTCTTGACTATTTCGAGACTCCTCGTCATGTCTGTGATCTCATCCGGGACTCCGAACAAACTTTGGTCACCAAAAAGCATAACTCATAATACAAATCGTCATTGAACGTTAAGCGTGCGGACCCTACGGGTTCGAGAACTATGTAGACATGACTGAGACATATCTCCGGTAAATAACCAATAGCGGAACCTGAATGCTCATATTGGCTCCTACATATTCTATGAAGATATTTATCGGTCAAACCGCACAACAACATACGTTATTGCCTTTGTCATCGGTATGTTACTTGCCCGAGATTTGATCGTCGGTATTATCATACCTAGTTCAATATCGTTACCGGTAAGTCTCTTTACTCGTTCTGTAATGCATCATCCCATAACTAACCCATTAGTCACATTGCTTGCAAGGCTTATTGTGATGTGCATTATTGAGAGGGCCCAGAGATACCTCTCCGATACACAGAGTGACAAATCCTAATCTCGATCTATGCCAACTCAACAAACACCATCGGAGACACCTGTAGAGCATCTTTTTCACCCAGTTACGTTGTGACGTTTGATAGCACACAAAGTGTTCCTCCGATATTCGAGAGTTACAGAATCTCATAGTCAGAGGAACATGTATAAGTCATGAAGAAAGCAATAGCAATAAAACTAAATGTTCATTATGCTAAGCTAACGGATGGGTCTTGTCAATCACATCATTCTCTAATGATGTGATCCTATTCATCAAATGACAACACATGTCTATGGTCAGGAAACATAACCATCTTTGATTGACGAGCTAGTCAAGTAGAGGTATACTAGGGACACTCTGTTTTGTCTATGTATCCACACATGTACCAAGTTTTCGGTTAATACAATTCTAGCATGAATAATAAACATTTATCATGATATAAGGAAATATAAATAACAACTTTATTATTGCCTCTAGGGCATATTTCCTTCAATGGTGGGCAGCGGAGAAATTACGAGATGGGAATGGAATAACTAAGTACTACATGATCAAAATCCATGACTAACCTGCTCATCGGACCAAATACGACTACTCTCAATGTCGGCAACTCTAGCAGAGTCAACATGCAACCATGGCTAGGGAACGGTGGACTGTTTGAAGGATTGTGCCATAGAAGAACCTTCTCCTCGAGGATGCATGGAAGACTAAAAAGCATGGCCTTTTCCCAAGCATGTTTAAGCACCGTCTTAAAAAAGTTGGTGCAGGAAGCACCGAGTCTTGCGGTGATGAGGACATCAGAGCGGCGTGAGATTTCTCCCAGAGGATCGTCGTCCAAGATCTCCCAGCCCCTACGAGGAGGAGAACCGCCTGGCGAATCCATGGGAGGAGCGACGAACTGCCTTCTCTTTGGGGGGAGGGGAACTGGCGAGGAGGAGATAAGAGCGTAGTAACCGCAGGGCCTCGTCCCTTCCAACTGTAGCTCCTTGATCGTTCTTTAGCGAAGGGGTGAGACTATTATTTACTACGTACTCGTACTGTAGCAGTACTAGCACTACTTTATCAACTAGTAGTGCGACGTACTGTACTTCTAGTATTGTGCACAAGTTTTGAACTCTTGAATCTCAGGGCCAAGGAGCTATAGTTGGAAGTGGAGGGTACTATTGTTCTATAGAACCATCACTGTACTATCAATGCAGGGAAAGTACACCTGCGTAGTTGGTACTCTCGATGCTCTATTCAAGCGTGTAGCTGACCTACTCAGCCACTCCTCTCTCACACATGCTGGCAGCCTGTTTATCAGAGACGGTTACTGCGGGGGCAGAACATTTGAGTTATTTGATACAAAGAGACTAGGCTTTTCGCTTCCATTTGTGGAGGTGTAATGGATCTTATTGAACTTTGTTAGTAGTTCCTTCTTTATGAATGAGATGAGGCAAAGCTTTTGCCTCCATTTCGAAACAAAAAAACACGTCCAGAGGAACTTCTTTTATAGAGCCGATAATGGAGTGAAGTCCATGCGTGCAACGCCACAAGCTACAGAGTAGTAGAGTACTAGAACTTTACGTACATAGCCATATTGCAAAGTTCCCAATGCCGTGCCAGGCTTTTCTGGCTCCTCGGGCTTAATTGGGAGGCGCTAGTTTAAATATGCTAGTAGCTGATGCGGAAGCTGCAAGCGAGTTGCGGCTAGGGCGAGCACGCGAGCCATGAGATGATGTGAGGGAAAGCCCGTTCACGTGGCTGGGCTATCTAGTGCACCCAGATTGTGGTGAGACACGTCCGCTCGACTTCAAAAGTCAAACTACAAGTGTACAATATTGGCTCGCAGCGAAGTTACTATTTTTAAAAAAGGCCGCTGTGCGTTCGGCCAGGATCGAACCCACAAAACAAGCTATACACTCCCGCGACCACTAGTAGTACTCGTTGGCATACAACGCAACCTAGAATCGCCTTTTGTCGCTAGTACATTGTTCCTTACAAGAAACCACTAATAATGCCAAGAAACCACTACCACTTGCATACGTGGCAGACTTAAGATAAGACTACCTTATCAACCATTGTACTCCCTCCATTCCCTTATACAAGGCCACTATCAAAAATACATTTTGCATCAATACAAGGCCACCAACAGTAATCGAGGCAAAAATTAATAATGTTTCCTCATACTAGCAACTTTTTAATACTTACATGCATGTAGTCATAATGACACTCAGCCACTTCCTTTCCATTAATTTGTTGCATGTGTGTGGTGTATTAATGATCTTGGTTAACGAAAAGAAAAGTTGACTTGCAAAGGAGTAATTAAATTTTATCTTGGTACCTGTAATACAGTATCAGTTTGTGGCCTTGTATAAGGGAATGGAGGGAGTACATGAACTTACCAACCAGCCCTACCAAGAAATGACTACTCTACAAAGTGCCATTATAGGCACGTTTCAACACATGTTTCCCCTTAAGTCAACACCTTCTATTGGACCGGCGAGTTAGGCGTTATGACTTGTTGGACCTACATGTCAGTTGATACATCTCCAACGTATCTATAATTTTTGATTGTTCCATGCTATTATATCATCCATCTTGGATGTTTTATATGCATTTATATGCTATTTTATATGATTTTTGGGACTAACCTATTAACCTAGAGCCCAGTGCCAGTTTCTGTTTTTCCTTGTTTTTGAGTTTTACACAAAAGGAATACCAAATGGAGTCCAATTGACGTGCCAATTTTTGATGATTTTTTATGGAACAAAAGAAGCCCCCAGAGTAAAAGAGTTGGGCCAGAAGAGTCCCGAGCCGTCCACGAGGGTGGAGGGCGCGCCCTACCCCCCTGGGCGCTCCCCTATCTCATGGATGACTCGGAGACCCCCACCCCCTGACGTGAGACCGATGCCAAAAATTCCTATAAATACATAAAACCCCGAAAAGAAACCTAGATTGGGAGTTTCGCCGCCGGAAGCCTCTGTAGCCACCAAAAACCAATCAGGACCATGTTCCGGCACCCTGCTGGAGGGGGGAATTATCACCGGTGGCCATCTTCATCATCCTGGCGCTCTCCATGACAAGGAGGGAATAGTTCACCCTCGGGGCTGAGGGTATGTACCAGTAGCTATCTGTTTGATCTCTCTCTCTCTCTCATGTTCTTAATATGGCTCTCCATGACTAGGCTTTTCGCTTCCATTTGTGGAGGTGTAATGGATCTCATCAAACTTTGTTAGTAGTTCCTTCTTTATGAATGAGATGAGGCAAAGCTTTTGCCTCCGTTTCGAAACAAAAAAACACGTCAAGAGGAACTTCTTTGATGGAGCCGATAATGGAGTGAAGTCCATGCGTGCAACGCCACAAGCTACAGAATAGTAGAGTACTAGCACTTTACGTACAGAGCCATGATACGTCCATTTTGCATCATGCTTTTATATCAATATTTATTGCATTATGGGCTGTTATTACACATTATGTCACAATATTTATGTCTATTCTCTCTTATTTTACAAGGTTTACATAAAGAGGGAGAATGCCGGCAGCTGGGATTCTGGGCTGGAAAAGGAGCAAATATTAGAGACCTATTCTGCACAGCTCCAAAAGCCCTGAAACTTCACGGATGTTGTTTTCCAAATATATAAAAACATTGAAAGCAAGAACTTCACCAGGGGGGCCACACCCTGCCCATGAGGGTGGGGGTGCGCCCTACCACCTGGGCGCGCCCCCTACCTCGTGGGCCCCCTGGCGGCCCTCCGGTGACCATCTTCTGCTATATGTACTCTTCCGATGGGGAAAAAATCGTAAGCCATATTCTCGGACGAAACTCCGCCGCCACGAGGCGGAACCTAGGCAGAACCAATCTAGGGTTCTGGCGGTGCTATTCTGTCGGAGAAACTTCCCTCCCGGAGGGGAAAATCATCGCCATCGTCATCACCAACGCTCCTCTCATCGGGAGAGGGCAATCTCCATCAACATCTTCATCAGCACCATCTCATCTCAAAACCCTAGTTCATCTCTTGTATCCAATTCTTGTCTCCAAGTCCGGGATTGGTGCTAGTAGGTTGCTAGTAGTGTTAATTACTCCTTGTAGTTGATGCTAGTTGGTTTAATTGGTGGAAGATCATATGTACAGATCCTATATGCACATTAATACCCCTCTGATTATGAACATGTTTATGCTTTGTGAGTAGTTACTTTTGTTCCTGAGGACATGGGAGAATACTTGCTATTAGTAGTCATGTGAATTTGGTATTCGTTCGATATTTTGATGAGATGTATGTTGTCTCTCCTCTAGTGGTGTTATGTGAACGTCGACTACATGACACTTAACCATTATTTGGGCCTATAGGAAGGCATTGGGAAGTAATAAGTAGATGATGGGTTGCTAGAGTGACAAAAGCTTAAACCCTAGTTTATGCGTTGCTTCGTAGGGGGCTGATTTGGATCCATATGTTTCATGCTATGGTTAGGTTTACCTTAATACTTTTTTTGTAGTTGCAGATGCTTGCAATTGAGGTTAATCATAAGTGGGGTGCTTTTCCAAGTAAGGGCACAACCACCGGTCCACCCACATACCAAATTATCAAAGTACCGAATGAGAATCATATGAACGTGATGAAAACTAGCTTGACGATATTACCATGTGTCCTCAGGAGCGTTTTACATCATATAGGAGTTTTTCCAGGATTGTCCTTCGCTACAAAAAGGGTTGGGCCACCTTGCTGCACCTTATTTTGTTTTGTTACTTGTTGCTCGTCACAAATTATCCTATCACAAAACTATCTGTTACCACTTATTTCAGTACTTGCAGAGAATACCTTGCTGGAAACCGCTTATCATTTCCTTCTGCTCCTCGTTGGGTTTGACACTCTTACTTATAGAAAGGACTACGATAGATCCCCTATACTTTTGGGTCATCAAGACTCTTTTCTGGCACCGTTGCCGGGGAGTGAAGCGCCTTTGGTAGGTGGAATTTGGTAAGGAAAAATTTATATAGTGTGCTGAAATTTACTGTCACTTGTTACTATGGAAAGTAATCCTCTGAGGGGCTTGTTTGGGGTATCTTCACCCCGACCAGTAGAGCAAAGAGTTGCTCCTCAACCTACTGAAAATGAAAATTCTTGCTTTAAAATTCGTTTGGTATGGTAGAAAAACTGCTAGCTAATCCTTTTTTAGGAGATGGAACAAGACATCCTGATGAGCATCTAATATATGTGGATGAAGTTTGTGGATTATTTAAGCTTGCAGGTGTACCCGGAGATGTTGTTAAGAAGAAGGTCTTCCCTTTATCTTTTAAGGGAGATGCATCGACATGGTATAGGCTATGTGATGATATGGAGTCTTGGGACTACAAATGATTGAAATTGGAATTTCATCAAAAGTTTTATCCTATGCATCTTGTTCATCGTGATTGCAATTATATATATAACTTTTGTCCTCGCAAAGGAGAAAGCATCGCTCAAGCTTGGGGGAGGCTTAAATCAATGTTATATTCATGCCCCAATCATGAGCTCTCCAGAGAAATGATTATTCAAAATTTTTATGCTTGGCTTTCTGGTAACAATCGCACCATGCTTGATACTTCTTGTGCTGGCTCTTTTATGATGAAGACTATTGAATTCAAATGGGATTTATTGGAAAGAATTAAACGCAACTCCGAAGATTGGGACCTCGACAATGGTAAGGAGTCAGGTATGACACCTAGTTTTGACTGTGTTAAATCTTTTATGGATACCGATATTTTTCGTAAATTTAGCACTAAATATGGACTTGACTCTGAGATAGTAGCTTCGTTCTGTGAATCTTTTGCTGCCTATGTTGATCTCCCCAAGGAGAAGTGGTTTAAATATCATCCTCCCATAGAAGTAAAAGTAGCTGCACCTATTAAAGTTGAAGAAAAGACTATCGGTTATAATGATCCTATTGTTCCTACTTCTTATGTCGAGAAACCACCTTTCCCTGTTAGGATAAAGGATCATGCTAAAGCTTCAACTGTGGTTCATAAAAGCAATATTAAAACATATACACCTCCCGAGCAAGTTAAAGTTGAACCTAATATTGCTATCATTAAAGACATCTTGTCTGATAATATTGATGGGCATGTTATTTATTTCTGTGATGAAACTGCTAGAATTGCTAAACCCCGTGATACAGATAAACCTAGACCTGTGGTAGGCATGCCTGTTATATCTGTTAAAATAGGAGATCATTGTTATCATGGCTTATGTGATATGGGTGCTAGTTCTAGTGCAATACCTATTGACTTATACAAAGAAATTATGCATGACATTGCACCCGTTGAGTTAGAAGATATTGATGTCACAATTAAACTTGCCAATAGAGATACTATTTCACCAATGGGAATTGTTAGAGATGTTGAAGTCTTGTGTGGGAAAACTAAATATCCTACTGATTTTCTTGTTCTTGGTTCCCCACAAGATAGCTTTTGTCCCATTATATTTGGTAGACCGTTCCTAAATACTGTTAATGCTACCATAGATTGCAAAAGAGATGTTGTTACTATCGGTTTAGATGATATGACTCATGAATTTAATTTTTCTAAATTTACTAAACAACACCGTGAAGAAGAATTGCCTAGTAAGGATGAAATTATTGGTCTTGCTTCTATTGCCGTACCTCCTAGTGATCCTTTAGAACAATACTTGCTAGACCATGAAAATGACATGTTTATGAATGAAAGAAGGGAATTAGATGAAGTATTCTTTAAACAGGAACCTATTCTGAAACACAATTTGCCCGTTGAAATCCTAGGGGATCCTCCTCCATCCAAGGGTGATCCCGTGTTTGAGCTTAAACCTTTACCGGATACTCTTAAATATTCTTATATTGATGAGAAAAAGATATATCATGTTATTATTAGTGCTAACCTTTCAGAACATGAAGAAGAGAGATTATTAAAAATTCTGAAGAAGCACTGTGCTGCTATTGGGTATACTCTTGATGATCTTAAGGGCATTAGTCCCACTTTATGTCAACATAAAATCAATTTGGAAGAAGATGCTAAACCAGTTCATGATCATCAATGCCGACTGAATCCTAAAATGAAAGAAGTGGTAAGAAAGGAGATACTAAAGCTCCTTGAGGCAGGTATAATTTATCCCGTTGCTAATAGTCAGTGGGTAAGCCCTGTCCATTGGGTCCCTAAGAAGGGAGGCATTACTGTTGTTCCTAATGATAAAGATGAATTGATTCCTCAAAGAATTATTACTGGGTATAGGATGGTAATTGATTTCCGCAAGTTGAATAACGCTACTAAAAAAGATCATTACCCCTTACCTTTTATCGATCAAATGCTAGAAAGATTGTCTAAACATACACATGTTTGCTTTCTAGATGGTTATTCTGGTTTCTCCCAAATACCTGTGTCAGCCAAAGATCAATCAAAGACTACTTTTACATGCCCTTTTGATACTTTTGCTTATAGATGTATGCCTTTTGGTTTATGTAATGCACCTGCTACCTTTCAAAGATGCATGATGGCTATATTCTCTGACTTTTGTGAAAAGATTTGTGAGGTTTTCATGGACGACTTTTCCATCTATGGATCTTCTTTTGATGATTGCTTGAGCAACCTTGATCAAGTTTTGCAGAGATGTGAAGAAACTAATTTGTCTTGAATTGGGAAAAGTGCCACTTTATGGTTAATGAAGGTATTGTCTTGGGGCATAAAGTTTCTGAAAGAGGTATTGAAGTTGATAAAGCCACGGTTGATGCTATTGAAAAGATGCCATGTCCCAAGGACATCAAGGGTATAAGAAGTTTCCTTGGTCATGCCGGTTTTTATAGGAGGTTCATTAAGGACTTCTCAAAAATCTCTCGGCCTCTGACTAATTTATTACAAAAAGATATACCATTTGTTTTTGATGATGATTGTGTAGAAGCATTTGAAATACTTAAGAAAGCATTGATCTCTGCACCTATTGTTCAGCCACCTGATTGGAATCTACCCTTTGAAATTATGTGCGATGCTAGTGATTATGCTCTAGGTGCTGTTCTAGGACAAAGAGTTGATAAAAACTAAATGTTATTCAATATGCTAGTAAAACTCTAGACAATGCTCAAAGAAATTATGCTACCACTGAAAAAGAATTCTTAGTAGTTGTATTTGCTTGTGATAAGTTTAGACCTTATATTGTTGATTCTAAAGTAACTATCCACACTGATCATGCTGCTATTAAATATCTTATGTAAAAGAAAGATGCTAAACCTATACTTATTGGATGGGTTCTCCTGCTACAAGAATTTTATTTGCATATTGTTGATAGAAAAGGAGCTGAGAACCCCGTTGCAGACAACTTGTCTAGGTTAGAAAATGTGCGTGATGACACACTACGTATTGATGACAGCTTTCCTGATGAGCAATTGAATGTCATAAATGCTTCTCATACTGCTCCATGGTATGCTGATTATGATAATTACATTGTTGCTAAATTTATACCACCTAGTTTCACATACCAGCAAAAGAAAAAGTTCTTCTATGATTTGAGGAACTACTTTTGGGATGACCCACATCTTTATAAAGAAGGAGTAGATGGTGTTATTAGACGTTGTGTTCCTGAGCATGAACAGGAACAGATCCTACGCAAGTGTCACTCCAAAGCTTATGGAGGACACCATGCAGGAGATAGGATTGCACATAAGGTATTGCAATCTGGTTTTTATTGGCCTACTCTCTTCAAGGATGCCCGTAAGTTTGTCCTATCTTGTGATGAATGTCAAAGAGTTGGTAATATTAGTAGACGTCAAGAAATTCCTATGAATTATTCACTTGTTATTGAACCATTTGATGTTTGGGGCTTTGACTATATGGGACCTTTTCCTTCCTCTAATGGTTATACACATATCTTAGTTGCTGTTGATTACGTTACTAAGTGGGTAGAAGCTATTCCAACTAGTAGTGCTGATCATAACACTTCTATTAAAATGCTTAAAGAAGTTGTTTTTCCGAGGTTTGGAGTCCCTAGATATTTAATGACTGATGGTGGTTCACATTTTATTCATGGTGCTTTCCGTAAAATGCTTGCTAAATATGATGTTAATCATAGAATTGCATCTCCTTATCACCCTCAGTCTAGTGGTCAAGTAGAATTGAGCAATAGAGAACTCAAATTAATTTTGCAAAAGACTGTTAATAGGTTTAGAAAGAATTGGTCCAAGAAAGTTGATGATGCATTATGGGCCTATAGAACTGCATATAAAAATCCTATGGCTATGTCTCTGTATAAAATGGTTTATGGAAAAGCATGTCACTTACCTCTCAAACTAGAACACAAGGCTTATTGGGCTATTAAAGAACTTAACTATGATTTTAAACTTGCCGGTGAGAATAGGTTATTTGATATTAGCTCACTTGATGAATGGAGAACCCAAGCCTACGAAAATGCCAAGTTGTTTAAAGAAAAAGTTAAAAGATGGCATGACAAAAGGATACAAAAGCGTGAGTTTAATGTAGGTGATTGTGTATTGCTATACAACTCTCATTTAAGATTTTTTGCAGGAAAGCTTCTCTCTAAATGGGAAGGTCCCTACGTTATCGAGGAGGTCTACCGTTCCGGTGCCATAAAAATCAACAACTTCGAATGTACAAATCCGAAGGTGGTAAATGGTCAAAGAATCAAACACTATATCTCGGGTGAGCCCATAAATGTTAAAACCAATGTTATTGAAACCATAACCCCGGAGGAATACATAAGGGACACTTTCCTAAACGTTTAAGACTCCGAAAAGGAATAGGTATGTGGTACGGTAAGTAAACCGACTCCAAAACAGTTTTTAAGGAAATATTTCTCTGTTTTGGAATATTTAGAAAAATAGAAAAATAAGCAGCAGTTCGGAAAGGACATGAGGGCTCCACGAGGGTGGAGGGCGCGCCCTACTACCCTGGGCGCGCCCCCCTACCTCGTGGGCACCTCGTGTGTTCTCCGGACTCCGTTTTCTTACAGAACACGTATTTTGGTCGGTAAAAATTCATTATATAACCTCCCGGGGGTTTTGACTCCCGTATCACGCAAATTCTCTTGTCTTTGTTTTGAGATGTCCTGCTGCAGACAGAGAAACATGTCGTCCCAGGATACGGAAGGAGAAAGCTATGTGGCTGATTACCTTGCAGATCCTAAGGTCTATGGGGATGTGGAGCATTATGGTTGGACTACGGAAGAAGAAGAAGACCATGAACCCAAGGGAAAAGAGGAGACGAGCTCTGATGAGGATGAAGTCCCACTACCTCAACCTGGGGACATGCATGAAAACAAGCAGGAACTGTGCAAAAAGATACTGAGCCTGGAACAGGAAATCGAGGACCTAAGGGACCAAAATTCTGTCCTCAAACGCAAATTAAGGAAGAAGCCTACGCCATCAACAAAATCACCACCGTCTCCACCAACAGAGAAGAATTGAGTATCTGGTATGGGCACTCCACTTGACAACTGCCAAGCTTGGGGGAGTGCCCCGGTATCGTATCACCATCACTTTTATCTTTACCGTTTTTCTTAGTTCGATCCTTTTGGTAGTATCTTGATCTAGTAGAATAAAAGATCTTAGTATGATCTAGTCGTGAGTTTTTCTTTATTATCCTTCTATGTAAAAGAGTCCGTGAGCTATATAATAAAGATTAGTGTTGAGTCAAGGGCTTTCTAATTTTTTCCATGATCCCAAATAAAAGAAAAGAGAAAGAAACAAAAAAGAAACAAAGAGATCATGTGACTCTTATGAAGAGTAATGAGCTCATATAGAAAGAGTATGATTAATAAAAGTTATTGAGGGTTGACAAACATAGTTTTGCTCATCGTTGCAATTAATAGGAAGTAATAAAGAAAGAGAGGTCTTCACATATAAATATACTATCTTGGACATCTTTTATGATTGTGAGCACTCGTTAAAACATGACATGCTAAATAGTTGACATTGGACAAGGAAGACAACATAATGGGTCATGTTTTCCTACATCCGAGATGAATTATATTGTCTTGGATCCTCCAACATGTTGAGCTTGCCTTTCTCCCTCATGCTAGCAAAATTCATTGCACCAAGTAGAGATACTACTTGTGCTTCCAAATACCCTTAAACTAGTTTTGCCATGAGAGTCCACCATACTTACCTATGGATTGAGTAAGTTCCATCAAGTAAGTTGTCATCGGTGCAAGCAATAAAAATTGCTCTCTAAATATGTATGATTGATTGGCGTGGAAGAAATAAGCTTTATACGATCGTGTGATATGGAAGTAATAAAAGCAATAGACTGCATAATAAAGGTCCATATCACAAGTGGTAATATAAAGTGACGTTCTTTCGCATTAGGATTTTGTGCATCTACCCACAAAAGCGCATGACAACCTCTGCTTCCCTCTACGAAGGGCCTATCTTTTACTTTTATCTCCTGCACTACAAAAGAGTCATGGTGATCTTCACCCTTCCTTTTTACACTTTATCCTTTGGCAAGCACAATATGTTGGAAGGATCTTGGTATGTATGGCTAATTGGATGTGAGTTTTCATGAACTATTACTGTTGGCATTACCCTTGAGGTAAAATGTTGGGAGGCAAAACTATAAGCCCCTATCTTTCTCTGTGTCCGGTTAAGACTCCATACCCGTAAGTATTGCGTGAGTGTCAGCAATTGTGAAAGACTATATGATAGTTGAGTATGTGGACTTGCTAAAAAGCTCTTATACATTGAGTCTTTCCTATGTTATGATAAATGGCAATTGCTTCAATGACTGAGATTATAGTTTGTCAGTTTTTCATGAAGTTTATGATTCATACTTGATATTGTGATTGAATTATTACTCTAGCATAAGATATCATATGACAAGAATTATATAAGTTGCTGCTCTAAGAATGATCATGATGCCCTCATGTCCATATTTTATTTTTATCGACACCTTCATCTCTAAACATGTGGACATATTTTTCGATTTCGGCTTTTTTCTTGAGGACAAGCGAGGTCTAAGCTTGGGGGAGTTGATACGTCCATTTTGCATCATGCTTTTATATCAATATTTATTGCATTATGGGCTGTTATTACACATTATGTCACAATACTTATGCCTATTCTCTCTTATTTTACAAGGTTTACATAAAGAGGGAGAATGCCGGCAGCTGGGAATCTAGGCTGGAAAAGGAGCAAATATTAGAGACCTATTCTGCACAGCTCCCAAAGCCCTGAAACTTCACGGATGATGTTTTCCAAATATATAAAAAACATTGAGCGCAAGAACTTCACCAGGGGGGCCACACCCTGCCCACAAGGGTGGGGGCACGCCCTACCCCCCTGGGCGCACCCCCTACCTTGTGGGCCCCCTAGTGGCCCTCCGGTGACCATCTTCTGCTATATGGACTCTTTCGATGAGAAAAAAAAAATCATAAGCCATCTTCTCGGACGAAACTCCGCCGCCATGAGGCAGAACCAATCTAGGGTTCTGGCAGTGCTGTTCTGCCAGGGAAACTTCCCTCCGGGAGGGGGAAATCATCAGCATCGTCATCACCAATGCTCCTCTCATCGGGAGAGGGCAATCTCCATCAACATCTTCATCAGCACCATCTCATCTCAAAACCCTAGTTCATCTCTTGTATCCAATTCTTGTCTCCAAGTCCGGGATTGGTGCTAGTAGGTTGCTAGTAGTGTTAATTACTCCTTGTAGTTGATGCTAGTTGGTTTAATTGGTGGAAGATCATATGTTCAGATCCTATATGCACATTAATACCCCTCTTATTATGAACATGTTTACGCTTTGTGAGTAGTTGCTTTTGTTCCTGAGGACATGGGAGAAGTCTTGCTATTAGTAGTCGTGTGAATTTGGTATTCGTTCGATATTTTGATGAGATGTATGTTGTCTATCCTCTAGTGGTGTTATGTGAACATCGACTACATGACACTTCACCATTATTTGGGCCTAGAGGAAGGCATTGGGAAATAATAAGTAGATGATGGGTTGCTAGAGTGACAGAAGCTTAAACCCTAGTTTATGTGTTGCTTCGTAAGGGGCTGATTTGGATCCATATGTTTCATCCTATGGTTAGGTTTACCTTAATACTTTTGTTGTAGTTGCGGATGCTTGCAATAGAGGTTAATCATAAGTGGGATGCTTGTCCAAGTAAGGGCAGCACCCAAGCACCGGTCCACCCACATACCAAATTATCAAAGTACCGAACGCGAATCATATGAACGTGATATAAACTAGCTTGACGGTATTCCCATGTGTCCTCGGGAGCGCTTTACATCATATAGGAGTTTGTCCAGGCTTGTCCTTTGCTACAAAAAGGATTGGGCCACCTTGCTGCACCTTATTTTATTTTGTTACTTGTTGCTCGTTACAAATGATCCTATCACAAAACTATCTGTTACCACTTATTTCAGTACATGCAGAGAATACCTTGCTGGAAACCGCTTATCATTTCCTTCTGCTCCTTGTTGGGTTCCATACTCTTACTTATCGAAAGGACTATGATAGATCCCCTATACTTGTGGGTCATCAAGCCATATTGCACAGTCCCCAATGCCGCGCCAGGCTTTTCTGGCTCCTCGGGCTTAATTGGGAGGCGCTAGTTTAAATATGCTAGTAGCTGATGCGGAAGCTGCAAGGGAGGTGCGGCTAGGGCGAGCACGCGAGCCACGAGATGATGTGAGGGAAAACCCGTTCACGTGGATGGGCTATCTAGTGCACCCAGATTGTGGTGCGACACATCCGCTCTACTTCGGAAGTCAAACTACAAGTGTACAATATTGGCTCACAGCGAAGTTACTATTTTTTAAAAAGGCTGCCGTGCGTTCGGCCGGGATCGAACCCACAAAACGAGCTATACACTCCCGCGACCACTAGTAGTATTCGTTGGCATACAATGCAACCTAGAATCGCCATTTGTCGCTAGTACATTGTTCCTTACAAGAAACCACTAATAATGCCAAGAAACCACTACCACTTGCATACGTGGTAGACTTAAGATAAGACTACCTTATCAACTATTGTACTCCCTCCATTCCCTTATACAAGGCCACTATCAAAAATACATTTTGCATCAGTACAAGGCCACCAACAGTAATTGAGGCAAAAATTAATAATGTTTCCTCATACTAGCAATTTTTTAATACTTACATGCATGTAGTCATAATGACACTCAGCCACTTCCTTTCCATTCATTCGTTGCATGCTTGTGGTGTATTAATCATCCTGGTTAACAAAAAGAAAAGTTGACTTGCAAAGGAGTCATTAAATTTTATCTTGGTACCTGTAATAAAGTATCAGTTTGTGGCCTTGTATAAGGGAATGGAGGGAGTACATGCCCTTACCAACCAGCCCTACCAAGAAACGACTACTCTACAAAGTGCCGTTATAGGCACGTTTCAACACATGTTGCCTGTCGGTGTCAAAACCGGCGGATCTCATCCTCGCTGACCGCAGTTCGTCCAGGGCTCTCCTGATAAAGAGAGAGACTTCAGAGAATTCAGGATATCGCCAAAAGGCGAGTGCTGAAAGATGTCCGCGGCGGTGAACTCCATTATTGGCACCCAATCAGATTCGATCGGCAGGGGCGCGGGGGGTTCGGAGTCCGGAGAGGAGTCCGGATCCTCGGAGTCGTGAGTCACGCGGAGTGTGGGGCCGGCGTTCGGCTCGATCGCCTTTGAGATCGCAGCCCCCGAGGTGACGTGCAACCGCTCATCCTTGATTGACACAACTGGCTCCGAATTAAGGGTCAGAGCTGGTGCGTTTGCGGCCTCCGGGATACTGTTCGGTGATAGAGCTAGATCATGCCCCGCGAGACAGTGCGGCGCGCTTGGTTGTGGCTCGAATCCGTCGAAGATCAAATCTCCACGGATGTTTGCCATGTAATTTAGGCTTCCAAACCTGACTTGATGGCCAGGGGCGTAGCTTTCGATCTACTCCAGGTGGCCAAGCGAATTGGCCCGCAGTGCGAAGCCGCCGAAGACGAAGATCTGTCCGGGGAGAAAAGTCTCACCCTGGACCGCATCGTTGTTGATGGTCAAAGGAGCCATCGGGCCAAAAGGCGACGACACAGAGGAACTCTCAATGAAAGCACCAATGTCGGTGTCAAAACCGGCGGATCTCGGGTAGGGGGTCCCGAACTGTGCGTCAAGGCCGGATGGTAACAGGAGACAAGGGACGCGATGTTTTTACCCAGGTTCGGGCCCTCTCGATGGAGGTAATACCCTACTCCTGCTTGATTAATATTGATGATATGGGTAGTACAAGAGTAGATCTACCACGAGATCAAGGAGGCTAAACCCTAGAAGCTAGCCTATGGTATGATTGTTGTATATGGAGTTGATGTCCTACGGACTACAACCCTCCGGTTTATATAGACACCGGATAGGGTTAGGGTTACACAGAGTCGGTTACAATGGTAGGAGATCTTGAATATCCGCATCGCCAAGCTTGCCTTCCACGCCAAGGAAAGTCCCATCCGGACACGGGACGAAGTCTTCAATCTTGTATCTTCATAGTCCTGGAGTCCGGCTGAAGGTATAGTCTGGCTACCCGAACACCCCCTAATCCAGGACTCCCTCAGTAGCCCCTGAACCAGGCTTCAATGATGACGAGTCCGGCGCGCAGATTGTCTTCGACATTGCAAGGCGGGTTCCTCCTCCAAGTCCTTCATAGAAGATTGTAAACACCAAGAGTAGTGTCCGGCTCTGCAAAAGAAGTTTTCCACATATTTCCATAGAGAGAATAATATTAACACAAATCAAATCTGTGGACGTATTCCGCAGTGCGTCATCACACTATGGCCAAGTCCTTTACTCGAATCGTTTTTACTTTTCCACCTCAGCATGTTTTGCGAGGCGGTTTCCTTGGCACGTCTTGTCAAAGCAGAGATCGTGTACCCCTTTTACGGGATTCTCATCAATACGGACGTGGGTAACCCAACCGTGCCCGTTAGCATGTTTCCTCGATTAAATATGAGTCCCGAACGGTTATGGGGAGGGCTCTTGGTATTCAACCTCTTATAAACAGACCAAGGCCTTACTCCTTTTTTCGATCTCAAGCGAGTTCGCCCGTCGCCTCGAGTTCCAACACCCTAGGCTCCAGATTCTAGGCGCTTCGGACCTTCGATGATGACCGGTTCTGACCTTCAAGGCCGATGGACGCCCTCTTCCGTCACGGAGGAGGACATACTAAAGTTGAGGGAGGCTAAGTTTCTGAACGGCGAAATTTCGCATAGGTTGCCTTCTCAAGGGCAGGTCATTCCCAGTCCCCAGCCCGGTGAGAGCGTGGTGTTCATGTCTCACTTCCTTCGGGGGTTGGGCTTCCCAATGGATCCCTTTGTGAGGGGACTGCTGTTTTATTACGGGCTGGAATTCCATGACTTAGCTCCGAAGTCCATCCTCCATATCTCCTCGTTTATTGTCGTGTGTGAAGCATTCCTCCGTGTTACCCCTCACTTCAGATTATGGCTCAAGACCTTCAAAGTGGAGCCGAAGATGATCAAGGGATGACACGCAGAGTGTGGAGGCGCTGTTATAAGCAAAAATGCTGATGCTCCATGGCCCGAGGGCTCTTTTCAAGAGGAGCTAGGCTTGTGGCAACGAGAGTGGTTTTATATCACCGCTCCCCGGAGCACCAAGTGGGTGGCGCCTCCTGCCTTTCGCTCGGGTCCCCCACCACGGCTAGCGTCATGGGTCAACAGAGGGTTAGATTGGGGTTTGCCCAAAGATGTGCCCTTGTTAAAGGGTCGCATTAAGGATCTCTTGGAAGGAGACCTCAGCCTAGTCAAGGTGACGCAGGTCATGCTGATTCGCCGAATATTGCCCGGCAAACGTCGCTCCCTTTGCCTGTGGGAGTTTAATCCAGAGGGACCGTGAGCTCTCCAGAATTTCATGGGCGCAGCGCCCGCGGAGATGTATAAACTGTTCTTCGGATAACAAGAGATGTGTCCGGATTTAACCGAGGACGCAGGCCTAAGCTGTAATCGCCCGGATACTCAATTAAGCAACCTTGTGCCCGGACCTTCTATCCGTATAATTGTCATAAACTTGCCCCTAAAAGAGCCGTCCTTTTAAACAGGAGTTGATAGCGAAGGCAAAGCTGATCAGGTGTCCGGGTCCCCTTCCCGAAACCAGGCCGGATCCCGTGCTGGTCAGCATGCTGGAGATAATGCCTTTGGAGGGAAGCAAGGGGGAGGACAAGTAAACTATGGCCTCCTCGAAGGAGGCTGCTCCGAAGGGAGGAACTGACAATTCCTCTCCCGAGGGGAAGAAGAGAGCCGCCTCTGACGACCCGGAAACCATGACCTTGAAGCGGGGGAAAAAATCCTCGTCAGAGGGTCCGACGCCGGGAGTTCCTCGGCCGGACTACACCCTCAAGGGGATCAGCCCTCCAGCGAGCCGTAAGTAGAGAAAGATTTTCCTTTTGAGGGATGAGGGAAATCCTTGATTTATATCTGAGAAGATTAACCAAAATTTTACCTTGTAGCTCGGACCTCAGCCCTTCTCAGCAGAGCTCGTCTTCGGGGGATCTCCTTCCGGAGATGATGGAGAGCGGGACGCCTCCCCCTGCCATGCGGCCTAGCGAGGCGGGCGACCCTGAGGTGTCGTCGCGGAGGGTTTCTCCGAATCCATCAGGGGCGGAAGATAGCTATGTGGCCCCCCGAGGTTCTCCACGTCCGGCCTTCGAAAGAGGTCGTGGGACAAGTCCGGCACCGTCTAGTGCTCGGCCGGAGGAGCTAAAGATTCTGCTGGGGCAAGCTTCTATCTCGGAGGAGCACCGTGCATTGATGGGCACGGTGATTGAAAGGGTCTCATCCGCAGAGAGCGGATTGCATGAGGCCGTCAAAAGTTTACTGACGGGTTTTGAGGTACATTAGATAATTTACACTTTTGTCAGTTGCGCATGAATAAGATGCACCCTGTGTAGATAGTAGCCCCTGAGACTCTGCGCGTCGTCAAGAAATGACGGCACACGGAGGATCATAATCCCAGGTCTAAGATGCCGCCTTTGAATGTAGGCGGCAGGGTGTCCGGAATCGAGCCGAACTGATGATTTTGCCGAACTAAAGCGGCAACTAGACATGGCAGATGCCGACATCGCGCTTGTCAACAAGCGGCTTGATGAGGCTCAAGGTATGTAATTCCTCGGGCGGCATCAGGTAAGAAGAGTTTTATGCCAGTGTCTTACGATGTGTGTGCTTGACGCAGATGGTGCGGCCGCCGTGGAGAGTCTTAGGGCAGAACTTGCCCGAGCTAAAGAACAAGCCAGAGAAAGTGATGCGGCTGCCAAGAAAGCCCTTGAAGAGCTGAGAGCCGAACAGGCTGCTCATTGCCGAAGCAAGGAAGAGATGGCCGAGATGGCTGAAAAGTTAAAGAGTGCTGCAGACCGTTGCAGACTTCTTGAGAAAGAAGACCAGGAGAAACAGACGGACTTAGAGAAGGCCGTTGCCAATGCCAAGGACGCACGCTCTGTGATGAGAGCTGCGGAGGAGGAGCTGCGTCAGGCCGAACAGATTGCGGCTGGGAAGCCCTTTATGCTGCGAAGGAAATTTTGTGATCCGAAGTTTGCTCCGTTGGACCGGATGTGGAGTGTGGAGGATACCTATCTGGATTTGGCAGTGAGTGTTGCTGATGCGACCGAACACTTTCGGGATCTGAAAGATCGCGAAGTGGAAAAGCTTTTCTGGTCGTAGTTTCACAATCCAGAGCGTCCACTGGCAGTGGACAATCGTTTGGCTCAATGGGACGAACTGAATAGGTTGTCCGGACTCGCCATGAAGTACGTCATGGGTCATCTATGGCCGGGGAGATCGGAGCCGAAGAGTTATTTCATCTTGGTGCAGCAATTCCTTGACGCGGTGCCGCATATTAATGCAATGAAGAGGTCAGCATGCATAGAGGGCGCAAGGATGGCTCTTGCCCGTGTCAAGACATACTGGGCAGAGATGGAGACCACCGTTGTTGCGTCCCGAGATTCTGACAAAAGCCGAGTATCCTCCGAGCACTATTTTCAGGAAGTCCTTGAAGGCGCCCGTGTAATAGAGATGCAGTGCTCGGAAGATGCTATGTTATGATAGCATATGTAATTATAAAGTAATATTTTGATAAACAGTAGTGGCCTTTTTATACTTGTTCCTTCAAGTATTGGGAACACCTCCTGTGCGGCCGTTTTAAGATATATATATATATACAAAATCTGAAAGATGGCAGTCGTTGGCTTCAGCCCCCACGCACATAGTGCGGGGGTGCTCACGGAAGACGCATTTTCACACTTAACCCAACGTCTTGGTCCTACAAAGGAGGTGATAGCGCAGCGGGCCAGGCAACCAGACTATAATGCTTTAACACTTTCACTTAGCCATAGGAGCTTGACAGTGAGACTATTTAGGTAGCCCCTTGGTGGCGACTGCGCTCGCCCGAGTTTGGGGCGCATATGTGCCTGACCGGGAAGCGGCCCTTCGTTAAAGCGGAGGAATCCGATAGATTCCGATAGGTCATCGAGTGGCTGACCAGTCTCACGCTATATCATGACAGTCAGTTTTTGGCTTTCTCTACTGAGGTGCTCGCCCGGCCGAACCGGGGCACAATCGCTGTAGTTCTCCTGGTGCTACCTTAGCCGATAGAGCGGAACGTAAGGTAGCCGAACTCAGGAGCCGGGCAACCCAACATTTGACCAAAGACATGATTCGGAACTGATGCATATAGTGCCAAAACTCGTGACGCCGAACACTCCCTAAGGTGTTCGGTCTTTATGAGTGCGGGCGAAACAACACTCTATTAAAAAAGCCCCTAGTGTCCAGGTACGTGCAAAAAATTCTGACGTGGCCACATGCCAAGACGCCAACCTCCTCCTTGGTTATGTCAGAAAGAACCAGGGGATGTGTAGCAACAAGAGACAGTAAAAAAGGTTTACGCAGGGTCTTAATCTAAAAAAGAATCCTTTAGGACGGGTCCCTACTACATGTCTGCGCCTGTGTCTCTGTTGTGCCGTATCCTGGACGGGCGCCGCATGACGTTCATCTGTAAAAGAGAGGAACTGAGTTGAAAACGGGTCGTGCCGAACAAAAGTTTAAAATAAACAAAGTATAAAGTAAAATATATAAAATTGAGCTTTATTGTCTCTTATTGTATATGCATGGAGCCCCTAGTGGGGGTATATGGCCACTAAGCCTGCATCAATGATGATTTTGTCCCAAACTCGTCTATCCGCGTTCGTGGTCTTTAATGACCTATTTCGAAGTTTTTTGGCCGGTGAGGCCATTTTACTATGGGGCTGTCAAAGCGGCCGCACAGTCCTCCGCGTGGGGAGGCGCACTTTAGTGCTTCCCCTTCAAAGAGATGATGCCTCGTGGACCGGGCATCTTAAGCGTGAGAGATGCATAATGCGGTATTGCGTTAAAGCGGGCGAAAGCTTCGCGTCCCAGTAGTGCTTGATAGCGACTTGAGAACGGGACGATATGGAAGGTCAGCTTTTCGCGGCGGAAGTTATCGGCAGAGCCGAATATAACTTCGAGCCGGAGAAAACCCATACAATAGGTGTCCGGACCAGGTGTTACCCCTTGAAAGGAGGTTTTGCTGTGGCGGATTCTTGCTGGGTTTATCCCCATGTGATGGATTGTATCCTGATATATCAGGTTTAGTCCACTGCTGCCATCCATAAGGACATTTGAAAACCGGAGTCCGCCAATTATTGGATCGAGTATCAAGGAAGTCCAGCCTGCATTCTTGATATTTCTAGAATAATCTAGCTGATCGAAGATGATTGGTTTTGACAACCAGTGGCGGGATCCTTTGGGGATAGGTCGTGTGGTGCGTACCTTTATGGGCGCCGCATGTTTTGTTATGTGAAGTAAGTTCACTGTTTTTACTTCTTGTGGGAAGTTCTTTTGTTTCCTGGTGCTCTGCTTTTGGGGTTCGTCCTCGTCTTCGCTTGGTGTGTCGAGCCCCTTGTGTTCGGCATTGAGTCTGCCGGATTGTTTGAAAACCCAACAATCTCTATGGGCATGGTTAGCAGGCTTCCCGGGAGTACTGTGTATCTGACATATCCTGTCCAGGATTTATTTAAGTTGGATGGATCGTCCCTGTTATCCTGGAGGGGTGGTTTTGTCTGATTTTGTCGTCAACCTTTGAATCCAGCATTGACTGCCGTGCTCTTCGGACTTTTTTCCTTAGTCCAGCGACGGTCCTTGTTGCGTCACGGTTTTCATTTCCATCCCTAGTTTCAGATGTACTTGGGTCGCTGGGGCTGCACCTTGCCAACCAGCTGTCCTCTCCTGCACAAAAGCGGGTCATGAGGCTTGTTAGTGCGGCCATTGTTCTTGGCTTTTCTTGGCCGAGGTGTCTGGCGAGCCATTCGTCTCGGACGTTATGCCAGAAAGCTGCTAAGGCTTCGGCGTCCGGACAGTTGACTATCTGATTCTTCTTAGTGAGGAATCTATTCCAGAACTGCCGAGCTGATTCTCCGGACTGTTGAGTTATGTGACTAAGATTGTCTGCATCCGGAGGGCGGACATAGGTCCCTTGAAAATTTGCTCGGAAAGCATCCTCGAGATCTTCCCAACTTCCAATTGTGTTTTCAGGAAGGCTTTTAAGCCAATGCCGGGCTGGCCCTTTAAGCTTAAGGGGTAAATATTTTATGGCGTGGAGATCGTCTCCTCTAGCCATGTGTATGTGGAGGATATAATCCTCGATCCAGACTCCAGGGTCTATTGTTCCATCATATGCCTCTACGTTTACGGGTTTGAATCCCTCTGGAAATTCATAGTCCAGGACCTCATCGGTGAAACATAGGGGGTGTGCGGCGCCCCTGTATTTGGGTGTGCCGGATTCTGATGATGGATTTATTGCATTGCTTATGAGAGCTTGCTTTCTTGGCCCATAAATGGACCTAACTGGGCCATGATGCGAATCCTTAGGTGGGTCGCATGCCGATTTAAGTGCAGCGCCGCTTGCCGCTTTATGGGGTCGTCTATCCGACCGTGTGGCTTTCTTATTTTTTGAATGCGAGGGCTCTAGGGCCTCTTCGTTGAATTCAGGCAGTAGCTTTCTTTTCGGATAGCTTTTAGTGCGGCTACCGTCGCCGTATTTATCTGCGGTATTGATTACTTTGCTCCATCTAATCCGGAGTGCATCTTCCGCTGTTTTTAGCTTCCGCTTCTGCTTTTTCAGGCTGCGTGCAGTTGCAACGAGCCTCTCGTGGAGATTCTTCTGCTCCATGGGTTTATCCGGCGTGAGGTCGTCCGGAATGCCGTTTTCGCCGAAGGAGGGATGTTCGGTTTCTCTATCCGTGTTGCCCTGTTCGGACGGTTGCTCTAAGGCCTGCTGTCGTCTACTGGCTCGTCCTGCTCTATGGCTGGGTTTTTATCGAGGTGGGGCTTGGGTCAGCGTTTACGCCGACGCTTTGATAGCTTTTCGGGGGGTCGATCTCCCGTTCCATCCCCTTTTTCCTCGTTGTCGCTTCCTTTAGGGGTATCCACCATGTACACATCGTGAGATGAGGTGGCTGTCCAATGCCCTATGGGCGTTGGTTCATCGGTATCTCCTGCATCGTCATCCATGCTGTCGATGTCTCCGGAGTCGAAGTTGAGCACGTCGTTTAAATTGTCGACAGTGGCTAGCAAGTGGGTGGTGGGTGGGCTTTGAATTTCTTCATCGTCCGTATCCCATCCTCGCTGACCGCAGTTCGTCCAGGGCTCTCCTGATAAAGAGAGAGACTTGAGAGAATTCAGGATATCGCCAAAAGGCGAGTGCTGAAAGATGTCCGTGGCGGTGAACTCCATTATTGGCACCCAATCAGATTCGATCGGCAGGGGCGCGGGGGGTTCGGAGTCCGGAGAGGAGTCCTGATCCTCGGAGTCGTGAGTCACGCGGAGTGTGGGGCCGGCGTTCGGCTCGATCACCTTTGAGATTGCAGCCCCCGAGGTGACGTGCAACCGCTCATCCTTGATTGACACAACTGGCTCCGAATTAAGGGTCAGAGCTGGTGCGTTTGCGGCCTCCGGGATACTGTTTGGTGACAGAGCTAGATCATGCGCCGCGAGACAGTGCGGCGCGCTTGGTTGTGGCTCGAATCCGTCGAAGATCAAATCTCCACGGATGTCTGCCATGTAATTTAGGCTTCCAAACCTGACTTGATGGCCAGGGGCGTAGCTTTCGATCTGCTCCAGGTGGCCAAGCGAATTGGCCCGCAGTGCGAAGCCGCCGAAGACGAAGATCTGTCCGGGGAGAAAAGTCTCACCCTAGACCGCATCGTTGTTGATGGTCAAAGGAGCTATCGGGCCAAAAGGCGATGACACAGAGGAACTCTCAATGAAAGCACCAATGTCGGTGTCAAAACCGGCGGATCTCGGGTAGGGGGTCCCGAACTGTGCGTCAAGGCCGGATGGTAACAGGAGACAAGGGACGTGATGTTTTTACCCAGGTTCGGGCCCTCTCGATGGAGGTAATACCCTACTCCTGCTTGATTAATATTGATGATATGGGTAGTACAAGAGTAGATCTACCACGAGATCAAGGAGGCTAAACCCTAGAAGCTAGCCTATGGTATGATTGTTGTATATGGAGTTGATGTCCTACGGACTACAACCCTCCGGTTTATATAGACACCGGATAGGGTTAGGGTTACACAGAGTCGGTTACAATGGTAGGAGATCTTGAATATCCGCATCGCCAAGCTTGCCTTCCACGCCAAGGAAAGTCCCATCCAGACACGGGACGAAGTCTTCAATCTTGTATCTTCATAGTCCTGGAGTCCGGCTGAAGGTATAGTCTGGCAACCAAGATGGACACCCCCTTAAGTCAATGTCTTCTATTGGACCGGCAAGTTAGGCGTTATGACTTGTCGGACCTACATGTCAGTTGATACGTCTCCAACGTATCTATAATTTTTGATTGTTCCATGCTATTATATTATCCATCTTGGATGTTTTGTATGCATTTATATGCTATTTTATATGATTTTTGGGACTAACCTATTAACCTAGAGCCCAGTGCCAGTTTATGTTTTTCCTTGTTTTTGAGTTTTACAGAAAAGGAATACCAAATGGAGTCCAATTGACGTGCCAATTTTTGATGATTTTTTATGGAACAAAAGAAGCGCCCGGTGTAAAAGAGTTGGGCCAGAAGAGTCCCGAGCCGTCCACGAGGGTGGAGGGTGCGCCCTACCCCCCTGGGCGCTCCCCCTATCTCATGGATGACTCAGAGACCCCCCTGACGTGAGATCGATGCCAAAAATTCCTATAAATACATAAACCCCCGAAAAGAAACCTAGATTGGAAGTTTCGCCGCCGCAAGCCTCTATAGCCACCAAAAACCAATCGGGACCCTGTTCCGGCACCCTGTCGGAGGGGGGAATCATCACCGGTGGCTATCTTCATCATCCCGACGCTCTCCATGACGAGGAGGGAGTAGTTCACCCTCGGGGCTGAGGGTATGTACTAGTAGCTATCTGTTTGATCTCTCTCTCTCTCTCTCTCTCGTTTTCTTAATATGGCACGATCTTGATGTACCACGAGCTTTGCTATTATAGTTGGATCTTATGGTGTTTCTCCCCATCTATGTCCTTGTGATGAATTGAGTTTTCCCTTTGAAGTTATCTTATCGGATTGAGTCTTTAAGGATTTGAGAACACTTGATGTATGTCTTGCATGTGCTTATCTGTGGTGACAATGGGATATTCACGTGATCCACTTGATGTATGTTTTGGTGATCAATTTGCCAGTCCTGTGACCTTGTGAACTATTGCATAGGGGTTGGCGCACGTTTTTGTCTTGACTCTCCGGTAGAAACTTTGGGGCACTCTTTGAAGTTCTTTGTGTTGGTTGAATAGATGAATATGAGATTGTGTGATGCATATCGTGTAATCATACCCGCGGATACTTGAGGTGACATTGGAGTATCTAGGTGAGATTAGGGTTTTGGTTGATTTGTGTCTTAAGGTGTTATTTTACTACAAACTTTAGGGATGTTTGTGACACTTATAGGAATAGCCCAATGGATTGATCGGAAAGAATAACTTTGAGGTGGTTTCGTACCCTACAATAATCTCTTCGTTTGTTCTCCGCTATTAGTGACTTTGGAGTGACTCTTTGTTGCACGTTGAGGGATTGTTATATGATCCAATTATGTTATCCTAGTTGAGAGAACTTGCACTAGTGAAAATATGAACCCTAGGCCTTGTTTCAACACATTGCAATACCGTTTTCACTCACTTTTATCATTAGTTACCTTGCTTTTTTATGTTTTCAGATTACAAAAACCTATATCTACCATCCATATTGCACTTGTATCACCATCTCTTCACCGAACTAGTGCACCTATACAATTTACCATTGTATTGGGTGTGTTGGGGACACAAGAAACTCTTTGCTATTTGGTTGCATGGTTGTTTGAGAGAGACCATCTTCATCCTACGCCTCCCACGGATTGTTAAACCTTAGGTTATCCACTTGAGGGAAATTTGCTACTGTCCTACAAACCTCTGCACTTGGAGGCCCAACAATGTCTACAAGAAGAAGGTTGTGTAGTAGACATTATCAGTCTGCACAAAAATCCCCGAGTGACCTCGTACTTCCGGCCCATCCACCTAGTCATCCTCGGCGAAGGGACGTAGCTACCGTCGCCGGCAGAAGGCGAGGTCAAAACGCCGGCGGTGTAAAGCCCATATTGCGGCAGCCCGGATGCCAGCTCTGTTCGGCGCTCGCAGCCGCTAGCTAGCCAAGATATCACGCACCCTGCTGGATGCATCCAGCTGCTTGTCTGCAAGGTTTGCTAGCTAGATTGGCACGACGGTGCGGTGGCTTGCTCGCGCGTGCCGCAATAAGGCTAGCCATCTGGCTCGAGCGAAGGCTAGAGCGGCGGCTTGCTCGTGCGTGAGTCACGCTCGGGCCAGCCTGCCAATCCATGCGGAGGCCAGCGCGGTGTCCGGCCCGTCCGGCGGAGCGGCGGCCAACTCGCTTATCACCGGCGCCACTGACGACCACGCATCAGTACTGTTTGTAGTAATGTTTAGGAAAAAATAATGATTTGAGGGGGGAATAATAGGATAGAAGGTCAGATGTGGGTCCCTCGTGTCAACGGTGAAACAAAATGTGTTGGTTTAAGCTGCCTCGTCAGCACGGACGTGTGGGCCAACCCTATCATAAACGGGTTTAAACGAGCCTAATCGGCACTAGGTAGTAGTTTTTGGCGCGGATTAAGAAATTTTGGGTATGTTTTTTGCTATTTTTTTGTATAATAGTTTCTTCCTAGGGCTGGTTGAAAGTGGTAGTTTTTTTGTTAAGTACTCTACATACTGTGAATAGGAGTGATAGTTAAGCTTTGGAAGCCAATAAGCAAGGCTAGTTACATAGTGGCTATGTGTACGTGATTGAAACTAAATATCAACCATGAGTGACTAATATCTTGATGGAAAACTCGAAACTATGGAAATACTAGCATTTTTGCATGGTTGGAAATACTAGCAATGTTCACGTGCGTTGCAACGGATCATAATTAGAATAATACTTATTCACAAACTTGATAGAAAACGCTCTAATTTTGATGTACATATATCACTAGAGATATATTATGTTTCAATCAGAATATATTCCTTGGGCTGTTTTGGTGAGGTGATGGAGGGATGTGGTTGGTTTTAAGATACTAATTATGGGTTTTTCTGCAAATTGGTAGAGAAGTGGGATGTTGGTGAGAAAAGGTAACAACTTACCTCAGAGTTGTTAGATGTAGATCTAATGGTCAGAAATGACGGATGGCAGACACACCATCATCACCAACTAAGTCTTCTGTAGGAGTACTAGCAAGATGTCCGTGCATTGCACGGAACATCAAGATGCATTTTTTTTATAAAACACCTATTGTGATTGACCCATGCGGGAGTAATCCCATGTGTAAAAACCAATGATATCTCGAGAAAGAGGAGATAAGGTGAAGAGGAGTGGGGCGTGGTGGTCATACTGAGCGGAGGCATGGGGATGGACGACGCCGGCAGCGACCACCATGCCAGTTTGTTCCAGAGGCTTCCTTTTTTAATTGCTCAACAATGTGGTTGTTGGAGATAAGGATAAACAAGGGAAGGCCTTGTTTGCAAATGTGGAGAGAGGTGCGGGTATCTTTTAGTTTAATTTCTATCTGTCAGATATAGATCAGACGGTCTATATTGCAAGATGGCACACGTACCATCATCACCAACTTGGTTTTTTTTATAAGAGAAGAAATATAAGTATGGAGATACAAACGCATTATCGATACTTGTTTCCATAAACTTGGATCTACATTCTATTCAATGGCTCAGCATGTGGGGCCTTAGCACAATGACTTCTCGACTGTGTAAAACAAACGTTTTCCCGTCGCTAATAAGGAGGGGGTCACGGTGGCGCGCTTTCGGCTTGCTCTAGTCCTAGTAGTCATACTAGGTGGTCTACGCACGTGTAGACATGATTTTTCGCGTCTCATGTTCACCGTACTGCCATGACTATTGATGAATAGACGGTAAGTTATTCACAGGAAAACCTTTGTTGAGCATGTGTGTGTGAGAGAGAGAGAGGCAGTGTGCATGTGTGATATGTGTAGAGATTGAGGCAATGATAAGAGATTCTTTGTGTCTCTGTGTGTGGAGGATAGAGAGATACATGCACATGGGGCTTTGTGTTGTGTAACATGGAGACATATAGACATGATCAGAGAGTGAGTGTGTGAGATACACATGCGGACATGGGGAGAGATGGAGAATTTTGGTGTGCATCTGAGATAGAGAGATGGGGGGGATATATACATACCTAGAGCTGGAGAGAATATGCAAGGGTGTGTGTCTTAAAAGAATGATCCAGATAGATGGGTGTTTGTGTATGTCTGTGTGTGTTTGTGTGTGAGAGGGAGTGTGTGTATGTAGAGTAGAGAGGCCACTAATGATGTAAACCTAGAATAGGGAAGGGGGAATGGTGTGACATGTGTGTCAAAGAGAGACAAATGCATGTGTAGTAGAGGGATAGCATGGGTGCGGGCGAGGAGCAGACTATTTGGAAAAGACATTGAGTGTGTGTGGAAGAGGGGTGTGAGAGCGAGAGAGAAAGAGAGAGAGAGAGAGAGAGAGAGAGAGAGAGAGAGAGAGAGAGAGGAAGAGAGGGGGAGAGAGAGAGGTCGTTTGTGTGTAGAAGTGGCGTATAGATAGGGAGACAATGTTGATGTTGTTCGAAAGTGGCCTATGTACAGAGATGCAAGGGAAGCGAGTCATCATGTGTGTGATAGGGACTTCATGAGAGATCTAGAATAGATGGTGTAGAGAATAACGTGCAAGATTGAGAACCATGATACATTAGGGAGCTATGGAAGTCATGGCATATATGTATACAGGGAAGGAGCCGGGAGGGTCTGCATGTGGGAGAGATAGAAAGAGGTGAGTGGTGCACAAGGAGACAAAGTGTGCTTGTTTGTAGTCGGGGTGGTGTGTGAGTGAGTGTGCGAGAACCACATAACTAGGGAGATATACGTTTGGGGTGATGTTTTGTGTGTATGGGAAAGATACACTCTATATAGTGTGTGTGCTTGGGAAAGAGAGATGTCGGGAGACCTAGAGAGTAGGGGAAGAGATGTGTGCATGCCCAAGAGACAAAGTGATGGAGACCTCTTATATTGGGGGTCTGGACTTTAGAAGAGAGGGGGTGTTAATGTGCTCGTGTGTTCGTGTCTGGGGGAGAGAACGACTTATGTGTGGTGGGGGGCACGCGGGGGGGGGGGTGGCTTCAGATAAAGAGTGAGCTGTCTATATTTGAGGGACTATAGTGTAATTGAGATATATATGGTCAATAGTGTGTGCACTCATGGTTGATCAATTTGTTTCATAGTTTGGACTATGAGATAACGATATTTTTGAACATGCGTGATATACCTTGAAGTACCATAATTACAAACCTAAGGTTGGATTTTCGAATTCGAATCCATCATTAGCTTTTGTAATTCATTTAAACGGAGGTACATTTTTTAAGCCGGAATTTCGTGATTTCAAATTCATATATAAAACCTAGAGATATGCACATACGGGCATGTTCAAACTTTATAATCATCCACTTTATTCATACATACACACATTTTTGCTTTTGTCATCATATTTAGGATAAACACATTTGGAATTTCATTTGAATTGGACCGTATGATGGCATTTGCTTGTACTAGCTCAATGATCCATATTTGAATTGAATGGACAATCTAAGTTTCGAATTGGAGACATTGATTTTCAAAACTTGCACTTTATTTGCATGCAAAGAAAATAAATTCTCGGCCATGATATCATAGTCGGCCGTACAAGAGCAGAACACTTAATTTCAGGCGCTAAAAGCTTTCGAACTTCCCACTCACATCGAAATATCTCGCGCCCGAAAGTTTAGCCCTGTGATATTCCCGTTTTCACTACAAAAAAAATACACTTCCATGATGATACGTATTTGTCATAGTAGGTCATGTTTTCTGTCATGCATGTACATCCATGACGATTTTATGACAGAATCAAGATAGTCATACCTGTGCTGTCGTAGAAGTGTTCCATGACATTACCAAAATTATCATCACGGAAGTGTCCACTTCCATGACGTAAATGGCACGTCATGGAAGTGTTTTCATCAACGGTGACCGACACGTGGCATCCACCGTAACGGGTCACCGTTAAGTTCTCGGGTCCGGTTTTGGATTCGATGACCCGTTAACAGCCTAGACCAATGGGGATTTTCCACGTGTAAAATTCTCATTGGCCAGAGGAAACATGTGTTGGCTCACTGTTGGGACAGATGTCATTCACTCATTGGACAGGAGGCACCTATGATACGTCAACACATGGCACGGCCCAACAGAGGCCCATTCCGGTGAAAAGGCCGACCCGTTTGACTTGGTCAAAAGGTAATGGGTCGGCCCATGGAAAGCATGTTAACGACTTGTTCGTATATAGCCCATTTACAGCCCGCTAACTCCCGACCCGTTACGGCCTATCAGAATTAAGCCCACTAGTGTCATCTGGGCCGTCCAATATGATTCCAGCCTGTTGTAACTTCTGGCCCATGTATGGCCCATGATGTCTTTCGGCCCATATGAGGCCCTTTGTAAATCTGGGCCCATTAAAGGCCCAAGATGAAACTAGCCCATAATGAATAGTGTATCGCTTTATACCCATTAACGGCCCATTATTCTGTCGGCCATTTCCAGCTCGTGTTAACTTTCGTCCTTCTAAGGGCCCATTTATTCTTGGGCTCATTTCTAGAATTCGGTTAGTTATGGTCCGTTACTAGCCTGTTCCGTTTGTGGGCCAAATTCAGCCCAAGGTTACATTCGGCCCGTTTGTGGCCCATTAACGCATTGGGCTGTTTTCATAGCGTTATGAAATACGGCCTATTAACGGCCCATTATGGTCCACGAATAGTAAGGCCCATGTTTGCTGAAATGATTATATGCCCCATAGAAGGCCCATGGATCCTACGGCCAGTAGAAGACCCATGGATCCTACGGCTCGTAGAAGGCCCATAGATCATACAGCCCGTAGAAGGCCCATGGATCATACGGCCCGCACAAGGCCCATGAATCGTACGACCCGTACAAGGCCCATGGATCCTACGTCCCGCAGGAGGCCCACGGTTAAAATAGTCCATGTGTTGCCATGATTATTGTGGCCTAGTTACCAAAAATATGTTAATGTGGCCACTAGGAAAACACGGAAAAAGAACTGCAATGAGTACAAGCAAACAACTAAACAAGACAATAAGGAAATAAATAGGCAAGCAACTAACGCTAGCCTATTACAGCTATTACACATATTACATCCATTGGGCATCAAAGTTCGCCACCAGTTCAAATATAGGGAACAAAGCAGCATATTACATACATTGGCCGTCAAAATTGGCCACCAGTGGAAATAAACGTGGCAGCAAAACAAGTCCACCATGTTGGCAATAAGCTTAGCAAGCTTATTAGCTTTGTCCTGTTTGGCGCTAAAATCCTCCAACGCTTGCTGTTGCACCAGAAAGTTTGCATTTGAATGCTCCAGGGACTTCCGCGGTCCTACCACTTCTTGTCACAGCACAGCTGATCAATGTCTTTCAGCTTGTAGTTGAGACTCAAGAAACCGAACTGATTCAGACAGTGAGTTTGAATAGCTTGTGCCAGCGGTAGTGGCCAGTAACTCGAACACTAAACCAAGATAGGACTTTGGGGTTGTCTCACTGTCTTCAAGATTGTTTTCCTTAGCTTTTTTATCAGCTTTGTTGGAGACCAACAAGGATGTCTCGCTATCCTGAACCTTATTTGCATTACTTCCTTTACCATTGCTTAATAAGGCACTGTTCCCCAATATTCTGTCAGCATTCTAAATGAAGAAACAAGCAGACACGTAACAGGTTTAGCATGTACTAGTATGTGAAACTCATTTAGGTGAACTAGTTCATTAGTAAGGTGGACAAGATTTAAGGTGGACAAGATTAAACTACCAAGTCTTCTATTGCCAAGTAGTACATTATAAAAGCATCAAACAAACATATATCTATGTCCTATGGTCACTGCATTGTCTTGCCAAATCAAAATAGAGACATAGTTGAAATCATATCAGTTCAAGAGAAAGCAGCACTGAAAGAATACAAAGCGTGGGAAACTACAACACTATTGGCCCTGTTGTGATGTTAGTAATGTGCATGATATGAGAAGTCAACTGTATACACAATTGAAACATGCGTAACCATACCTATTAAAGAAACATGCGTAACCATACCTGTTGTGCCATTGGAGTTTCCATTGGATCATTCAATTTAAAAATAAGTTCGTATGAGTAAATATAGTGATACAAGAGCAAAGCAGTATGCACGATAGCAATGGAATCTTAGATGAGAATAGTTGTTCTTCAGGTTTAAGCACTTGTTCTACATGAATAGAGTATACTAAGACGCAAACATATAGTAACTAAAATAAAATGAGCTCATAGACCTTACCACATTCTTGGTTCGGGACCAGTACAGAACAAGGCGTTCCCAGTCATCGTCGAGTAAATGTGCCTCAGGAGAAAGTAAGGGAATTTGATGAGTTTCTTTGCTAGTGAAGTATGTTTTCTTCAGGTAATTCCGATACTGCCATGAAGCATTCTTGAAGATAGCATAGGTATTAGCACAGGTTACCTCATATCCTGAGTTTCCAAATCGGTCCTTCTCTATAGAGAAAAACGGGAAAATTTGCTGTATTATAACCATCATGAAGGTAGAATGTATGGCACAAAGCAAAGTAATTGCCATGAATAATATTACTTACACATAACTCCTGGACAAACACCTACAACTGGCATTTCCCTTCGTCTTCAGTATAATATTTCCATGATGGGAAGATACACACATAGGATTTAACAACATCAAATGCGATAGATGCTAAACTATGAATGGATGGTTGTGCTTCCTCACAGGAATAGGTGTACTAACTGGTGGAGTTGGGGTTTGCCGTGGTAGTACTGGCGCTTTGGGCACTGCAGCTACCTTACTAACTGCTCTTGTTTGGGAGCTCTGTGGTGGAGATGGTGTTGTGTCAACAGGAACTGGGTTACTGTCTGCTGGGGTTGGGGTTAGATTGGGTGAAGCTGGTTCTCTGTCCATCGCAGTAGGGGTAAAATCTGCGAGAGTCTGGGTTATGTGTGGTAGGGCTGGTTCTCGTGCATGTACAACCGGGGTGCTATCTCCACCAAGTGGTAGCACTATTTTATTTGAAGACCGTGTTTTTACTTCGCTAGATACTGCCATCACCCGCTCCAATTCAAATGGCTGATAAACAGGAAACATAGTTGAATGTACAGACATTGTATGAGAGATAGATGCAATAGATAGTGTGGAAAAAAGAGGGCATGAAATAGTTGACATGTATATTGTTTAACTAAAACAGATAGCATGACATAATTTCACATATATGATGTCTATCTAAACTGGATAACATAGCATAACATAATTCAAAGATATGATGACTAACTAAACAGGATCGCATGACATAATTCACATACATATTATCTAAGTAATCAGGATCGCATGATTTAATACACATATGTGATTTATATGCTATGTAGAGGGCATTCACATATATGATGTCTGAACTAAGAACATGGTGTTGAATATTTGTGTATATGATGTCTAAACTATGCAATGCAAGACACCATATGCATGATATGAGCAGTATAATCGTGCCAAGTTACATCATACACCTCGGTGGGGGAATAGGACTGGTCATCTGTCTCTGAATCCATCTCTGAGGAGCTATCGGGACCCAACAAGAGATCTGCTTCAACAGGTAGCACTATCTGCTCTGAAGGCCTTGTTTTCACTCTAGATTTTTCCATCACCCACTCAAATGACTAATTCACAGGAAGAGAAGTTTAATGCACAAACATTGTCGACAAATGGAAATGTAATGAAGAAAAGGATGGGCAAGATATCATTCAAATATATGATGCCTGGTTAAACAGGATGGCATTGCACATTTCACATATATTATGGCAGGCTAAAAGACATGAGACTGGATAATTCCCATATATGATATTGAAACTAAACAGGTGGCATTACAAAACATGTCTAAACTAAGCAAATGACATATATGATGTCGAAAGTAGGCACTGCAAGGCAACATATGCATGATATGACTAACATCATCATACCAAGTTAGAGCAAACACCTTGGGGGGTAAATAGGAGTCGTCAGCTGCGTCTAAATCCGTCTCAGAACAGATATCTTCCTCTGGATTACAATTTGGAGAGGGGGGAGGGTTTACCATTGAACCCACCATGGGGCGTTGTCTGCATGACATTGTATTGCTGTGCAAAACTCTTCTCTTTTTCTCCACATGTTCAGCATGACTGTGTACAATATCTGGCATGCATATAAAAAATATAGTGAGATTATTTAAGGAGAGCATGCATAAATCTAGAGTAATGGTAACAACCAGTGGATGGATCCAAAAATAATGATAGCATGCTGATGATTGCTTTAATTTAATAAAAAAGATGATGATTGCTTTACTATTTGTTTCCCACCCAAGATGAACAACATAGGCATACCCTAGGTGAACCAGATATTAGACAGAGATACTATTCATTGCTGCCTCGATATGCGCCCCACAACTAATTTAGAGCTCAAGTTTGAACATCAATTTGGACCTGACTTGGAGTCTAAGAGGTGAACATGACAATAAAGTAGCAGGTAATATTAAGCAATGCATAACATAAGCAGAAACAAAAGAGTGCGACCTCTCTTGTGGACCCGTGTACTCCTCAGGTTCATCTTCTGAGTCGATGATGGTGATTCCGTTGTAGTGGGTGCCGGCGGCAGGGAAGGAGATCTGAGGCGGCAAAAGACGGTCAGGAGTCGTGATGTCTGGTTTGGTGGATGCTTCTGTCGATGGAGCAGCTCAGGTGAGGTGGACGATGTCACGGCAGGAGCAGGACAAACCACACAAAGTTTTCTTCAACGCCTACGTGTAACTGAAGTAATTCTGTAAGGGCTCATTTGGCTTGCATGATTCTAAAAACGTTGGGATAGGAAAAACACTGGAATAGGATAGGAATGCACATGGGAAACAGAGCATTTGTGAACCATGATTTCTGTCAACTTGGATGTTTGGTTCATAGGAATTGGAGGAGCAGAGGAATGCAAAGAAACATGGCCAAAATAAAGTGAAACCATATGAAAGCGTGTAGAGTTAGAATGTTATTCTGCCACTAATGCACTTGTACTTGTTTTCATGCATAGGAATTTGAAAAGTAGGTCCAGGTGGATGTTTTGCTCCATTCCTTTGGACAAAATGGATGAATAATTGAATAGTAGAGTGCCATAGGAAAATTTCCTATTGCTATGTTTTTTCCGTTGAACCAAAATAGCCCTAATGGATCGACATGAATGTAGAGTAATAAGTGATGCGACAAGTGTACAACCTCTTTGTCGTAGCCGTGTCGACCTCAGCATCATTGGGTTGGTCGCTGAAGAAGTTGAGGCAGAGGTGGTTGTCGGAAATGTGGAGGAAGATCTGAGGAATCTGTAGACGGCGTCCAGGGCACTGCTCTGTTGTGATGGATCGTTCCATTGTTGGAGCAGCTCCGGTGAGCCATAAGACGTCGAGGTTGAAGCAGCACAAGACAGACATCGTTAATCTCAAGTGGGATTCTAATAGCATCTTTAATAGATGATGTAAAATACATTACCAAAAAGTTTATAGATGTAAAATTTACATCGCCAAAAACCACCTGACTACAACAGACGAGGTAAAAACCATTGACTCTGAACTTAACTGTCGAAACTGAAATTTACTGTGGAATCTGAATGTTACTGTCGAAACTGAATGCAATGGTAGCAGAGAGGCACATCACATGTAGTTTAGGGAGGGCCTACAGTTCATCTTCAACCTGCACCCCCCTGAGCCGCCAGCCACCACCGACCCAACCATCGGCCCCCGCACCGCCTCGCCGACCCGAAACAACTCCCCACCACCGGCCTGCCGCCACCTCACCGCTCCGAAACAACTCCCCACCGGCGGTCCGCCGCCACCCCGGCCAGCCCTCTAGCCCCTCTCCCCCCGCGCCAAGCTTTTTCTCTAGCGATCCCCACGCCACCGCCCCACCACCGCGCCCCCACCGCCGGCGACCACCGCCCCACCCTGAACCCTAAGATAGATAGTGGGGTATCTCTCCGGCGAGCCCCCTCCCCACTGCGGCTGGTTCTTCCTTAACTCCAGCGAGCCCCCTCCCCACCCCTTGAAAATCGACTGACCCAAAAGTCGATTCAGTCGACTGAAGTGTAGCTAAATCGGAGCAGAGCAGCGGCACGAGCGAGGGGGAGAGTAGCAGCAGCAGCGCGAGCGAGCGAGGGGGAGAGCAGCAGCAGCAGCACAAGCGAGCAAGAGCCGGAACAGCAGCAGCGCGAGCGAGCTAGCGAGAGCTGGAGCAGCAATAGCAGATCCGTCTGGTATGGACGCCGTCGCCGAAGGGGCCTCGCACTGGGGGAGAGCCGCCATGGAGATGTCGCCCGCGGCGCCGGCTTCGAGGTAGCCGCTCCATGGGGTGCGGGATGGAGCACCGTCGGCGCCGGGAGGTCAAGTTAAGGAGAAAGTGCGATGCGATCAGTGTACAACCTCTTTGGTGGCACCGAGTAGGCCTCGGCTTCGTTCAAGGAGTCGGTGAGGATGTTGCGGTTCCGGTGGAGCAGGTTAAGGTGGTGCTGTGGGGATGGAGCAACCGCGATAGAGGAGGCAATGGTCAGAGTAGCTCCTTGGAGGTGGAGGACGGGGTGGGTGAACCGGCGGGACGAAGATATGGACGACGGATCCTCATCCAGGGAGGTGGACGAGGGACGTTGCTGCCTCTTGAGCATGCGTTAGTTTTCCCTTGAAGAGGAAAGGGTGATGCAACAAAGTAGCGTAAGTATTTCCCTTATTTTTTGAGAACCAAGGTTTCAATCCAGTAGGAGACTACACGCAAGTCCCTCGTACCTTAACAAACAATCAAGAACCTTGCAACCAATGCGATAAAGGAGTTGTCAGTCCCTTCATGGCCACTTGAAAAAGTGAGATCTGATAAAGATAATAAGATAAATATTTTTGGTATTTTTGTTGTATATATTGAAAAGTAAAGATTGCAAAATAAACAGCGACAGAAATTGGCAAGTTGACGGGAAATAATATAATGGAGAATAGACCCTGGGGCCATAGGTTCACTAGTGGCTTCTCTCAAGATAGCATAATCTATGGTGGGTGAACAAATTACTGTCGAGCAATTGAAAGAAAAGCGCATAGTTATGAGAATATCTAGGCATGATCATGTATATAGGCATCACATCCGTGATAAGTAGACCGAAACGATTCTGCATTTACTACTATTACCCCACACATCGACCGCTATCCAGCATGCATCTAGAGTATTAAGTTCATAAGAACAGAGTAATGCATTAGGCAAGATGACATGATGTAGAGGGATAAACTCAAGAAATATGATATAAACCCCATATTTTTATCCTCGATGGCAACAATACAATACGTGCCTTGCTACCCCTGCTGTCACTGGGAAAGGACACCGCAAGATTGAACCCAAAGCTAAGCACTTTTCCCATTGCAAGAAAGATCAATCTAGTAGGCGAAACCAAACTGATAATTCAAAGAGACTTGCAAAGATATTTAAATCATGCGTATAAGAATTCAGAGAATAATAAAATATTGTTCATAGATAATCTTGATCATAAACCCATAATTCATTGGATCTCGACAAACACACCGCAACAAGAATTACATCAAATAGATCTCCAAGAGAATCGAGGAGAACTTTGTATTGAGATCCAAAGAGAGAGAAGAAGCCATCTAGCTAATAACTATGGACCCGAAGGTTTGTGGTAAACTACTCGCACATCATCGGAGAGGCAATGGTGTTGATGTAGAAGCCCTCCGTGATAGATTCCCCCTCCGGCGGAGCGCCGAAAAAGGCCCAAAGATGGGATCTCACGGGTACAGAAGGTTGTGGCGGTGGAAATAGGGTTTCGTGGTGCTCCTGGATGTTTTCAGGGTATATGAGTATATAATATGCGAAAGAAGTAGGTCGGTGGAGCCACGAGGGGCCCATGATGGTGGAGGCGCGCCCACCCCCTAGGCGCGCCCTCCGACCTCGTGGCTTCCTTGCTGCTTCCTTGACGTCCACTCCAAGTCTCCTGGATTGCGTTTGTTCCATAAATGATCCTCGCGAAGGTTTCATTCCGTTTGATATTCCTTTTCCGCGAAACACTAAAATAGGCAAAAAAACAATTTGCACTAGGCCTTCAGTTAATAGGTTAGTCCCAAAAATAATATAAAAGTGCATAATAAAGCCCATTAAACATCCAAAACAGATAATATAATAGCATGGAACAATAAAAAATTATAGATATGTTGGATACGTATCAAGCATCCCCAAGCTTAATTCCTGCTCGTCCTCGAGTAGGTAAATGATAAAAACAGAATTTTTGATGTGGAATGCTACCTAACAAAATTTTCAAAGTAATTCTCTTTATTGTGGCATGAATGTTCAGATCTGAAAGATTCAAGATAAAAGTTTAATATTGACATAAAAATAATAATACTTCAAGCATACTAACTAAGCAATTATATCTTCTCAAAATAACATGTCCAAAGAAAGCTTATCCATACAAAATCATATAGTTTGGCTATGCTTCATTTTCATCACACAAAAATTCTCTCATCATGCACAACCCCGATGACAAGCCAAGCAATTGTTTCATACTTTCTCACATTGACGCGGCTAATCAACGGGCTAGGGAGATGCCCATCAATTGATGTCAATGCAAGGAGTAGGGATTTCCATGCAATAGATGCACTAGAGCTATAAATGTATGAAAGCTCAACAAAAGAAACTAAGTGGGTGTGCATCCAACTTACTTGCTCAAGAAGACCTAGGGCATTTGTGGAAGCCCATTGTTGGAATATACAAGCCAAGTTCTATAATGAAAAATTCCCACTAGTATATGAAAGTGACAAAATAAGAGACTCCCTATCATAAAGATCATGGTGCTACTTTGAAGCACAAGTGTGGAAAAAGGATAGTAGCATTGTCCCTTTTTATTTCTTTTTTTTTTCTTTTTTTCGGGACAATGCTCTATTAATGATGATCATCACACTTCTATTTATTTACAACTCAATGACCACAACTTGATACTAGAACAAAACATTACTCTATATGAGTGCCTCTGGCTGTGTACCGGGATGGGCAATGAATCAAGAGTGACATGTATGATAAATTGTGCATGGTGGCTTTGCCACAAATACAATGTCACTACATGATCATGCAAGGCAATATGACAATGATGAAGCATGTCATAATAAATGAAACAGTGGAAAGTTGCATGACAATATATCTCGGAATGGCTATGGAAATGCCATAGTAGGTAGGTATGGTGTCTATTTTGAGGAAGATATAAGGAGGTTTATGTGTGATAGAGCATATCATATCATGGGGGTTGGATGCACCGACAAAGTTTGCACCAACTCCTAAGGTGATAAAGGGCAATGCACGGTACCGAAGAGGCTAGCAATGATGGAAAGGTGAGAGTGTGTATAATCCATGGACTCAACATTAGTCATAAACAACTCACATACTTATTGCAAAAATCTACAAGTCATCAAAAACCAAGCATTAAGCGCATGCTCCTAGGGGGATAGATTGGTAGGAAAAGACCATCGCTCATCCCCGACTGCCACTCATAAGGATGACAATCAAAGAACACCTCATGTTTCAAATTTATCACACAACGGTCACCATACGTGCATGCTAGGGACTTGCAAACTTCAACACAAGTATTTCTCAAATTCACAACTACTCAACTAGCACGACTCTAATATTACCATCTTCATATCTCAAAACAATCATCAAGTATCAAACTTCTCATAGTATTCAATGCACTCTATATGAAAGTTTTTATTATACCCATCTTGGATGCCTATCATACTAGGACTAATTTTATAGCCAAAGAAAATTACCATATTGTTCTAAAAGACTCTCAAAATGATATAAGTGAAGCATGATAGATCAATAATTTCTATAAAATAAAACCGCCACCATGCTCTAAAAGATATAAGTGAAGCACTAGAGCAAAATTATCTAGCTCAAAAGATATAAGTGAAGCACAAAGAGTATTCTCATAAACTACGATTCATGTGTGTCTCTCCAAAAGGTGTGTACAGCAAGGATTATTGTGGTAAATAATAAGCAAAGACTCAAATCATACAAGATGCTCCAAGCAAAACACATATCATGTGGTGAATAAAAATATAGCCTCAAGTAAAGTTACCGATGGACGAAGACGAAAGAGGGGATGCCTTCCGGGGCATCCCCTAGCTTAGGCTTTTGGTTGTCCTTGAATATTACCTTGGGGTGCCATGGGCATCCCCAAGCTTAGGATCTTGCCACTCCTTATTCCAAAATCCATCAAATCTTTACCCAAAACTTGAAAACTTCACAACACAAAACTCAACAGAAAATCTCATGAGCTCCGTTAGTATAAGAAAACGAATCACCACCTTAAGGTACTGTAATGAACTCATTCTTTATTTATATTGGTGTTAAACCTACTGTATTCCAACTTCTCTATGGTTCATACCCCCCGATACTAGCCATAGATTCATTAAAATAAGCAAACAACACACGAAAAACAGAATCTGTGAAAAACAGAATAGTCTGTAGCAATTTGTATCAAACCTATACTTCGGCAACCCCAAAAATTATGAAATAAATTGTTGGACGTGAGGAATTTTTCTATTAATCATCTGAAAAAAGAATCAACCTAATATAGCTCTCCAGTAAAAAATGGCAGCTAATCTCGTGAGTGCTAAAGTTTCTGTTTTTTACAGCAAGATTGCAAAGACTTTCCCCAAGTCTTCCCAATGGTTCTACTTGGCACAAACGCTAATTAAAACACAAAAAAACACAATCATAATAGTAGATAGATGAATTATTTATTGCTAAACAGGAACAAAAATAAGGAACAAAAATAAAATTGGGTTGCCTCCCAACAAGCGCTATCGTTTAACGCCCCTAGCTCGGCATTGATAATTTCAATGATGCTCACATGAAAGACAAGAATTGAAGCACAAAGAGAGAATCATGAAACACGTGGCAAACACATCTACGTCTAACATACTTCCTATGCATAGGAATCTTATAGACAAACAAATTAGCATAGCAAGCAAAAACTAGCATATGCAATGAAGCGGAAAGAAACAATAGCAATCTTAACATAACAAGAGGTAATTTAGTAACATGAAAATTTCTACAATCATATTTTCCTCTCTCATAAAAATTACATGTGGGATCATAAGCAAATTCAACAAATAGCTATCACATAAAATATTTTCAACACGATCCACATGCATGCAAAGTTGACACTCTTCCAAAATAGTGGGATTAACATTAACTAAAGTTATGACCTCTCCAAACCCACTTTTATCGAAAATTGCATAAGTTTGAACATTCTCCAAATATGTGGGATCTAAAGTTGACACTCTTCCAAACCCACTTTCAATGTTTCAAACATTATTATCAATCTTATATACATTATGGGGCTTAAATAAATTTTCAAGATCATAAGAAGAATCACCCCAATCATGATCATTGCAACAAGTAGAGGACATAGCAAATCTAGCATCCCCAAGCTTAGGGTTTTGCATATTATTAGCACAATTTACGTCAATAGAATTTATAATAAAATCATTGTGATCATGCTTTTTATTCAAAGATCTATCATGAATCGCTTCATAAAGTAATTCATCACACTTTTCAGATTCATGAATTTCAAGCAAAACCTCATAAAGAAAATCTAGTGCACTCAACTCACTAGCAATAGGTTCATCATAATTGGATCCCTTAAAGATATTAGTAAGTGGATGAGGATCCATAGACTTTTAGCAAGCGAAGATGCAAGCAAAAAGAAGGTACATGGTAACACAAGAACGAACGGAAGAAGGGCGAACGGAAAAGAGGTGAATAAAATGGCAAGGGCGAAGTGGGGGAGAGGAAAACGAGAGGAAAATGGAAAATAATGTAATGAGAGGGATAAGAGTTTGTGATTGGTACTTGGTATGTCTTGACTTGTACGTATATCTCCCCGGCAACGGCGCCAGAAATCCTTCTTGCTACCTCTTGAGGATGCGTTGGTTTTCCCTTGAAGATGAAAGGGTGATGTAGCAAAGTAGCGTAAGTATTTCCCTCAATTTTTGAGAACCAAGGTATCAATCCAGTAGGAGACTACACGCAAGTCCCTGGTACCTGCACAAACAATCAAGAACCTTGCAACCAATGCGATAAAGGGGTTGTCAGTCCCTTCACGGCCACTTGCAAAAGTGAGATCTGATAAAGATAATAAGATAAATATTTTTGGTATTTTTGTTGTATAGATTGAAAAGTAAAGATTGCAAAATAAACGGCGACAAAAATTGGCAAGTTGACGGGAAAAATAATATAACAGAGAATAGACCCGGGGGCCATAGGTTTCACTAGTGGCTTCTCTCAAGATAACATAATCTACGGTTGGTGAACAAATTACTGTCGAGCAATTGATAGAAAAGCGCACAGTTATGAGAATATCTAGGCATGATCATGTATATAGGCATCACGTCTGTGACAAGTAGACCGAAACGATTCTGCATCTACTACTATTACTCCACACATTGACCGCTATCCAGCATGCATCTAGAGTTTTAAGTTCATAAGAACAGAGTAACGCATTAGGCAAGATGACATGATGTAGAGGGATAAACTCAAGAAATATGATATGAACCCCATCTTTTTATCCTCGATGGCAACAATACAATACATGCCTTGCTGCCCCTGCTGTCATTGGGAAAGGACACCGCAAGATTGAACCCAAAGCTAAGCACTTCTCCCATTGCAAGAAAGATCAATCTAGTAGGCCAAACCAAACTGATAATTCGAAGAGACTTGCAAAGATATTTAAATCACGCATATAAGAATTCAGAGAAGAATCAAATATTGTTCATAGATAATCTTGATCATAAAACCACAATTCATCGGATCTTGACAAACACACCGCAAAAATAATTACATCGAATAGATCTCCAAGAGAATCGAGGAGAACTTTGTATTAAGATCAAAAGAGAGAGAACAAGCCATCTAGCTAATAACTATGGACCCGAAGGTCTGTGGTAAACTACTCACATATCATCGGAGAGGCTATGGTGTTGATGTAGAAGCCCTCCGTGATCGATTCCCCCTCCGGCGGAGCACCGGAAAAGGCCCCAAGATGGGATCTCACGGGTACATAAGGTTGCGGCGGTGGAAATAGGGTTTCATGGTGCTCCTCGATGTTTTCAGGGTATATGAGTATATATAGGCGAAAGAAGTAGGTTGGTGGAGCCACAAGGGGCCCACGAGGGTGGGGGGCGCGCCCACCCCCATGGGGCGCGCACTCCTACCATGTGGCTTCCTCGCTGCTTCCTTGACATCCACTCCAAGTCTCCTAGATTGCGTTTGTTCCAAAAACGATCCTCGCGAAGGTTTCATTCCATTTGGATTCCGTTTGAATTCCGTTTATTATTCCTTTTCTGCAAAACACTGAGGCCTTATTTGGTTCATAGGATATGGATTTTATAGGAATAGGAAAATCATAGGAAGTGAGATGACATGCATGTCAATTCCTATAGAGAAAGAGATGTCATTTGATGCATAGGATAGGATTTTTCCATTGACTCTAGGCTAATGTTTTTTTCCTCCAAAATGTGAAGGATTGATTCCTATCCTACATAGGAATAGGAGTCCATTCCTACAAACCAAAGGGCTTCAAAGAAATTTTTCCTTTGCAATCCTATAAAATTCCTACGAAAATCCTACAAACCAAAGGAGGCCTGAAATAGGCAAAAAAAGCAATTTGCACTGGGCCTTCGGTTAATAGGTTAGTCCCTTTTTGTATAATATTAAAGTGCATAATAAAGCCCATTAAACATCCAAAACAGATAATATAATAGCATGGAATAATAAAAAATTATAGATACGTTGGAGACGTATCAGACGCCGAGATGTTGCGGTGGATGACATCGTTGTGGAAGAGGCTCCGGCTGGGCAGCGGTGAGGTGGCGGACGGAGGAGGGTGTGGTTTCGCGACTGGAGAGTAGAGATTATGGCGGCCTGGGATTTCGAATGGCGAAAAGGAGGCGATGGAAGGGGGAACCATGACCTAGGGACGCGCTTGTCCAAAATGTAGGGTGTGTTACAAAATTACCCCCACTGATTTGAACTAGCAGCCCTTTCGGCTCAAGGTTAGAAGGGGGATTTCGCTTGTCGGGATTTGGCACCTGGAGGGAGTTTTCGCGCGTGTTCTAATTTCGGGATAGCAAGGCATGGGTTGTGAAGGCGCCAGTTTTGGGAGCACGATATCTGAATTTTTGGGATATAACAAGGCGCGGGTTGAATTTTAGGGACAAGCCTAACGTGTAATATTGTACTTGTACGTACCAAATCAATTCGCACTTCCCTCAACAACAACAAAAAACTATTCACACCACACAAAGAGAGAGTCTTGTCCCGTTTTACTATACAAATGCTATTCAAAGCTATGAATCCATGTTATGTCCAATTAAAAATTTTTGTTGGCTGTATAATGCATGTAACCTACTCATACCAACATTTTAGTGCATTCCAAATGTCTATACTACCACTGCAATTCGAACTAAATTTGAATTCGTTTCTCTATTTCAATGTTCATAACCACACCATGTGTATCACCGTTATATATATTCACACATGCGTCGGTTTAAAACACTATGATAAATTCTTAAAATATCTGAATTCACTTTTTATAATGAATTATGATCTTTGCTCGTCTCTTACACCCACACAATACTCTTATCTTTGTAGCTAGCGCTAACTTTCTCTCGTGCCACACGCCCGCATCCCTCTCACCCTCCCTCAGAATTCTCTAGCTCCATCATGCAAATTCGTCTTTTCACTTTAGGTCGTTCACCCACGGTGTGTGTAGGCCCCCCAGCTCCTTCTTTACGGCACACATCGATCGATATGCCTCTCCAGCCAGGTGTGCCTACCACAAACACAAGCTTCCCATATTCTCTTCTCATAGTCCATGCCTCACTCCCACCACTCTTTTCATCGATCTCGTACTCGCCCACTCCTTCCCCCTCGATATAGTATGCCTCTCGCACCACCTCCTAGATGCATCCCTCTCTCTCTCTATCCTTCTCCCCGGGCCTTATTTGCTTCTAACACATACATGCATGTATACCGATCGATCTCCCTACATATATCTAGGCACACTTTAACTATTTCCCCCCACCCATCGATTGACGTACCTCACAAGTTATGTCTCTACCTTCTCTGACAAAGGACGATTGATCTTCCTATGTAGTTACGTCTGCTTACCACAGCCATATCGTCCCCCCTCATCATTCGTGCATGCCTCCTGACCCGTCTCTCACACGCACGTGCACAGACATGCATCCATCCCCTCTCTTATTGATATTGCAAGCGTGCCCTCCATTTGTCTAGCAAGCCTCTCCCACCATTTGTTAGAAGGAACTCCACTACCACCCCCTCCAACACTCTAGCTTTGTCTCTCCAACACTCGATCGATCTCCCTTAATACATAAGGTAGGCCCTCTCCTCCTCCAAACAAATACCAGCCATTGTACCTCCATATTTAATTAGGTCTCCCCCCCACCACACACCGATAGTCGAGCGATGTAGGTAGTTATCCATGCCACAGAGACAAACTGCACATGCCCCCTCTCACGTTCTAGTAGCCAGCCACTCTATATCTTTGACGTGGGCACACACAAATTTGATGGCACTCTTTATTGATCGCGCGCGTACACACACACACACACGCATCATCATCCCTCTCTTCGATTATATGGATACCTCAAGCCGATGATACCTCCACTCTCTTCTTGTGGATCGCCCCCTCTATATATATAATATATCCAGGACTCTATTTCACACACATTGCATATGTTACATTTTTTGATTGACCCCCCCCCCAAAAAACACTCACGAACCCACACACTATATCTCTCTATGTTTGTATCTCTCTCACACAACCCCACGTAGGTGGTGTACGTACACGAAGAGAATAGGTGCACATACTCACGCTTCGTGCCCAGCCACACCCGCGTGGGTACACGGTGGAGCTCATTTTTGTGCGAAATGGCAGCCCACGTGCTAATTTGAACGCGTGTAGCGGTTGTTTACCTACAGAGGTCGTGTACCACGCGTGCACAAAACAAAGTTTGACTTGATGCGTTGGCGCATTATTTTTAAATAAAGTTATATTGCTCAATGGCACATACACTGAATATAAAACGATTTTTATGGAGAAAAAGGCAGTCCACTCCACTATATACAATGAAGCGTGCCTGCCTGGGTTTGTCTCTCATCAGAGTATCTCACACAAGGCGGCGGTGGCCTCTCCCTCTCTCACCGTTGGTCACTGGTCCGGCCGCATCCCGTCCGCCGACGGAAAGGGAGGATGTGCATCATTTCTCCGTTCGACGGCGCCGACACAGCACATCCTGATCGGCAGTACCCGCCATTCTCTCTGACCAAGCTCCAGCGCGGTAGGGCCTACGCCACCTGCTCACTGCTGCAGTATGGGTAGATCCCGCCCGCCGCCGCTCACCTAGTTACATCCCGACGACCCCCAGGTATCCCCTCCGGCCTTGCTCCACTGCCCATATTCCCACGTCGCTGCATGTGGAAAATCTTGCATGTGGATCTTCCATAGTTCTTTGTCCAAAACATAGCTCGTCCGGCGTACTTTCCATATTGCAATCTCGTCCTCACAGCGTTTTAGACAAACACAACCGTGTTGTTACCTTCCCTTAGGACAAGGAATGTGCTTCTTTTTTGTCGTCGTATGTGTCATCAACTGTTATTGTCCAGTAATTGTTTCCTTTCTACCTCTTTTTTGCAAACAGGGCTATCAATTTCACCTCGTTGCTATTGCGACATTTTGGTGAACCGCACAAATCACTTTTTTCTTAAGAGTGTTTTGTGCAGTTGTACTAAAATGTCACACGGGCAACGTCTCTACATTTCAGTGCAACTGCACAAAGGGAGATTGGTTTTGCTCCATCCTCCTCATCCAACTCCGAGCCTAATCTTCTCCAACTATTTGCTTAATCTTCTCCAACTAGTTAGTCTTAAGACAGACTACAAAGGTGACCGGCTACTATTTGTGTGTTTATTGTTTCATCAGCAGTCCTCTATTATCGTAATCACACTTAATATCTTTGGAACAGGGACGCTCAGCTCTGTTTTAGTGGAACTGCACAAAATGATCGGAATGTTGCATGCTCCTGACAACTACTTTTTTCCCAACATGCATTGTTGATTTAGACAGAGTTGGGGGGAGTTGCTGCCAATGAAAGCATGGATCAATTTTAATTTAACACCTTCTCACAACTTTGTCTTCAGTTGTGATGTAAATATTAGCTCTTATCTACTAATCATAGAGATGCATTAGCAAGGAAGTTAGTTTTTTAATGTTTCCGAAAGAGCATCGATGGCAAGACACACGAAACAAAAGCTCAAAGCTCAAAGCATTGTACAATTTCATGCCAGTCAAAAATTATTTGTATAGGACGTCAATTATGTAAACAAATGCTGGAAGCTTGATAGCATTGCCTGAAGCCTCTTCGGCATCCAGGTCCATGTTCCATGCACAAAATTATACTCCTTCCTTCCTAAATATTTGTCTTTTTACAAATTTCAAATGGGCATATTTTAGAGTGTAGATTTACTCATTTTGCTTCGTATGTAGTCACTCGTTGAAATCTCTAGAAAGACAAATACTCCGGAGTATATTTAAGAACCGATGAAGTAGTGCACAACTGCATGGGAGACTCGGCTTGGTCATTGCGCCGCACTAATAGTAAGTAATGAGTAGTCAAATCATAAGCCCCACCTTTCCCACTGTAAGTTGCTCGGAAGAAGCAACCATTAATACACTCTTCTTTATGTATCTGGTGCCAAAATTCTGACAAGCATGCCACATATACATAGATGTCAGATGAAAAGCTTTTGGCACCCCTCTCACAACGTAGGCAATTTGGCACCGGTGAAATACTAGCCCACATCTAGCGGAATAATGGATCGAAGTACTACTCTTCCTCTCACAGGGAACCCATTCCATCTAGTCTGCACGCAAGATATGGATTTTTTATTGCCTCACTGAATTTGGCATAGGAGCAGCTACTTGCTCCGGCTCCCATAATTTTTCTTAAGGCACCAGCTGGACAATGAAGGGCACCGATGCTAAATGAGCCAAAACTGAATATGGCACCACTTTTTGCCTACATAGTGGAAGGCTTGAATCCGCTCACACTACTCCATCTGTCACTATTTATAGAGCGCGCTTTAAAAATAAAAAATCTCTGGGACCAAGGCGACTAGCGATCGACCTGAAAAATAGCATCGGTAGTTATAGCATGGCGTCTATTACTAGAGGAAATAATGCGTACACACATGCATGCAGTGCTTCCACCCCGGGTACACACATGCATGCACTTACTCCACTCTGTAGTACATCGACAGAAAATTGTGGACTTGATTGCAGTTACCACGCCCTAATTAATTCAGCATTAAACCAAACACGTCTAAAGTCTCTCTGTTTGTGGAAATGCATGGAGAGAAATGCATCAGAATGAAGCACGCCCTGTAAACTGTGACGGAGGGAGGAGTAGTATGAAGGTGCAAAACCAAGTACACATATGGCCAGTCGGTCAACGCACTTCCTCTTGGCATATCACTAACATGTGGGACCGGAGTGTGAGCAAACCGATCTCAATTGATGGCAAAATGGCCAACCCGCCATTCCTTGAGAGAGACGAGGAGCGAGAACACATAGACGGGCTCGCACGGAGGCCAAGATATATTCGAGCACGGTTGATCGATATCATCATTACATGTTCGATGTTTTTAATACTACTATTGGGCTGCCGTTTTCTGCCCTTCTCCCGAATAAATGTGTACTTTATCAGAGATTAAAATAAAATAAGAGTATAGACGCTCCACCATGTGGTTCTAGTAGTAGTACTACTCGTAGAGTACTACTAAACCTTGCGCTTGGCTCTTCGCCTCTTGGTGAAGTCGAACAATGATGGTACTCCGCATGTTGGGTACTACAGTGTATGCCTCTGGCAACTTGACACCGAATGAACTGATGCATGTCCACCGCCTGGGCGAGGGTAAGTTGCATTAGTCAAAAGGCGTAAGAGAGCTTCACCTTGTCCTGGAAGCTTCTCCTTGCTCTGCGAGTTGACGGGACACACCAAAAAGTAGTGCTAGTCCATACTCCCTCCTTTCCGGTTAATATGTGCTTAATCTTTTTTGTGGGTAAATGAGAGAGCTTTATTCATATATACGCATTCTTAGGACGACCAGGTAAGAGACTGGTCACTAGGAAGCGAGGTACCCTGCAAAAAAGAAGAAGGAAGCGAGGTGTTTCATCAAGCCAGCTCTCGGCCACATTCAAAGTGCAGCAAGCACGGTTCGCACAAAGATGAGTCGCAAGGTTTGCTGACCTGTTTACATGTTGAATAACAAAAAAATAGGAAATATTACCGAGTGCTCCTATTTGTAACAAGATATGAGCCAGAATTAAGCAAGAATTGTGGCGAGTGTTCCATGCAATCAACTTCCATTATCACATGCGAGAACCCTCGAAGAGAACCAAATGTGTTGAAGATTGCTTTATCACATTTTTAAAATATAATAAGAGTGTAGACGCTCCTCCATCCGGTTCCTAGTAGTATAGTACATACCTCTATAGTAGTAGTAGTAGTACTAGTAAACTTTGTTCTTGGTTGTTCGCCTCTTTGGGAAGTCGAACGATAGTAGTACTACTATAGTGTATGCTTCTCGCAATCTGACACCGAATTAACTATTGCACGTCCACCTCCTAAGCGAGGGAGAGCTTGAATTAGTCAAAAGTTTCTCCTTGTCCCGCGAGCCACCGCGCGCAAGCTTCTCCCATCCTGCAAGCTTCTCCTTGTTCGGCAAGTTGACAGGACACATCAAAGTAATGCTTGTCCATATTGCCTCCTTTCTGGTTAATATGGCTTAATTTCAAACGAGATAAATACACTGTCTGTCAGTGTATATTTGTAAAAATACGGTCAGTGGACTTCATAATACGCTCATTGCGCTCAATATATACATTTTCCGGTGTTTATACGGTCACTAGCTCACCCTGGTTGAGTATGTATGTGCATGCACATGTAGGTTTATCACTTGAGCGTGACTGTGTGTTCCTCGTGTGCTCAGACATGCATGCTTTGTCAAAATGTTGCATGCAAGGTTTAATCATTCGTTGTTCACACATGCATTCCCGATATTAATACATTGGTAAAGACAATTTCTTGAGGAAAACAAGCCCATGAATTGAGTACAAAGGGGACCAATAAGCCAGGACGGAGGGAGTACCAGTAGTGAACCGGAAGGAGGGAGTAGGTACTAGTAGTACTACGTAACAACGTGTACTAACAAAATTCCTCTATGCGCATCCTGTCTATGTGTCATGCAAGAAATAGAGATAAGTACAAATGAGACTTAGGAACAGTCATACACGTAGGGGGAGTACGTGTAGGGGCCACTAAGGAAAAGTCAAATCACACAGTAAGTTAGTCAGAAGAAGCAACCATCATTTCACTCTTCAATGAAACGTACGCAATATAAAATGGTTGATATGGAGAGAAAAAGAAAACCACTATATATACACTAGCAGGAGCCTAAGCTACAAGCCTGCTTGCTTGGGTTGCTCTCTTCACAAGCATAGAACGACGGTGGCCACACCGCTGGTCACATATCCGGCCTGATCCCGCTGCTAGGGGAAGGGAACAATGTTTTGCGTAGACGCGGTCGACATCGGCAAGGGAGAAAACGCACAGTCGGTGCATCCCTATCGGGGGTCCCCGCGGTATGGGCTGATGCCGCGTCCCAACTGCCCTTCTAGCTACAGCCCGACGTCCCAGGTAGAACATCTTCCTTTTGGAGCCGGCTTGCTCCACTGCTGTAGCTCCCCACGTAGCTCCATCTCCATGTCAATCTTTCTCTACTTCTACCAGCTTCTATTTGTGATGAGTTTATGTCTCATGAACTAGTGCCAGTACTATTATTCTAATCACAGTTCTTGAATATCTTTGCCATCAGGGATGCTCAGCTCGATTTTAGTGGAAATGCACAAAAGCATTGTATGATCCGAGGGTGCCAGCCATCTTTCCTTCAACAGGTTCTACCTAGCCAGGAAATTAAATCATGTTTAGGGTTTAGGGTTTAAATCATAGTGACCCCATTAGTAGTTTTTCTTTTGTACACACTCTCACAACTTTTGTCTTTAGTTGTGAAGTAAATATTGGCTATGATCTGTGAAGCATCGAGATGCATCAACATGCGTGTTAGTTTTCCTTTGTATTTGATGGAATGTCGTAACGGGGCATGTTGGGGAATGTAGTAATTTCAAAAAATTTCCTACACACACGCAAGATCATGGTGATGTATAGCAACGAGAGGGGAGAGTGTGATCTACGTACCCTTGTAGACCGACAGCGGAAGCGTTAGCACAACGCGGTTGATGTAGTCGTACATCTTCACGGCCCGACCAATCAAGCACCGAAACTACAGCACCTCTGAGTTTTAGCACACGTTCAGCTCGATGATGATCCCCCGACTCCGATCCAGCAAAGTGTCGGGGAAGAGTTCCGTCAGCACGACGACGTGGTGACGATCTTGATGTTCTACCGTCGCAGGGCTTCGCCTAAGCACCGCTACAATATTATCGAGGATTATGGTGGAAGGGGGCACCGCACATGGCTAAGAAAATGATCATGTGGATCAACTTGTGTGTCTAGGGGTGCCCCCTGCCCCCGTATATAAAGGAGCAAGGGGAGGAGGCCGGCGGGCCCTATAGGTGCGCCAAGGAGGGGGAAGGAAGTGGGGAAGGAGAAGGAAAGGGGGGCGCCGCCCCCCCTCTCCTAGTCCAATTCGGACCAGGGGGGAGGAGGCGCGCGGCCCACCCTGGTTGCCCTTCTCTTTCTCCACTAAGGCCCATATGGCCCATTACTTCTCCCGGGGGGGGGGGGGCGGTTCCGGTAACCCTCCGATACTCCGGTTTTCTGCGAAATCACCCGGAACACTTCCGGTGTCCGAAGATAGCCTTCCAATATATCAATCTTTATGTCTCGACCATTTCGAGACTCCTCGTTATGTCCATGATCACATCCGGGACTCTGAACTAACTTCGGTACATCAAAACTCATAAACTCATAATATAACTGTCATCGAAACCTTAAGCGTGCGGACCCTACGGGTTCGAGAACAATGTAGACATGACCGAGACATGTCTCCGGTAAATAACCAATAGCGGAACCTGGATGCTCATATTGGCTCCTACATATTCTACGAAGATCTTTATCGGTCAGACCGCATAACAACATACGTTGTTCCCTTTGTCATCGGTATGTTACTTGCCCGAGATTCGATCGTCGGTATCTCAATATCTAGTTCAATCTCGTTACCGGTAAGTCTCTTTACTCGTTTCGTAATACATCATCTCGCAACTAACTCATTAGTTGCAATGCTTGCAAGGCTTATGTGATGTGCATTACCGAGAGGGCCCAGAGATACCTCTCCGACAATCGGAGTGACAAATCCTAATCTCGAAATACGCCAACCCAATATTTACCTTTGGAGACACCTGTAGAGCTCCTTTATAATCACCCAGTTACGTTGTGACGTTTGGTAGCACACAAAGTGTTCCTCCGGCAAACGGGAGTTGCATAATCTCATAGTCATAGGAACATGTATAAGTCATGAAGAAAGCAATAGCAACATACTAAACGATCGGGTGCTAAGCTAATGGAATGGGTCATGTCAATCACATCATTCTCCTAATAATGTGATCCCGTTAATCAAATGACAACACATGTCTATGGTTAGGAAACATAACCATCTTTGATTAATGAGCTAGTCAAGTAGAGGCCTACTAGTGACATTTGGTTTGTCTATGTATTCACACAAGTATTATGTTTCCGGATAATACAATTCTAGCATGAATAATAAACATTTATCATGATATAAGGAAATAAAATAATAACATTATTATTGCCTCTAAGGCATATTTCCTTCAGTCTCCCACTTGCACTATAGTCAATAATCTAGATTACACAGTAATGATTCTAACACCCATGGAGCTTTGGTGCTGATCATGTTTTGCTCGTGGAAGAGGCTTAGTCAACGGGTCTGCAACATTCAGATCCGTATTTATCTTGCAAATCTCTATGTCTCCCACCTGGACTAGATCTCGGATGGAATTGAAGCGTCTCTTGATGTGCTTGGTTCTCTTGTGAAATCTGGATTCCTTTGCCAGGGCAATTGCACCAGTATTGTCACAAAAGATTTTCATTGGACCCAATGCACTAGGTATGACACCTAGATCGGATATGAACTCCTTCATCCAGACTCCTTCGTTTGCTGCTTCCGAAGCAACTATGTACTCTGCTTCACATGTAGATCCCTCCACAATGCTTTGTTTAGAACTGCACCAACTGACAGCTCCACCGTTTAATGTAAACACGTATCCAGTTTGCGATTTAGAATTGCCCGGATCAGTGTCAAAGCTTGCATCAATGTAACCATTTACTATGAGCTCTTTGTCACCTCCATATATGAGAAACATATCCTTAGTCCTTTTCAGGTATTTCAGGAAGTTCTTGACCACTGTCTAGTGATCCACTCCTGGATTACTTTGGTACCTCCCTGCTAGACTTATAGCAAGACACACATCAGGTCTGGTACACAGCATTGCATACATGATAGAGCCTATGGCTGAAGCATAGGGAACTTCTTTCATTTTCTCTCCATCTTCTGCATTGAGTCTTACTCAATTTCACACCTTGTAACACAGGCAAGAATCCTTTCTTTGCTTGATCCATTTTGAACTTCTTCAAAATTTTGTCAAGGTATGTGCTTTGTGAAAGTCCAATTAAGCGTCTTGATCTATCTCTGTAGATCTTAATGCCCAATATGTAAGCAGCTTCACCGAGGTCTTTCATTGAAAAACTCTTATTCAAGTAATCCCTTTATGCTATTCAGAAACTCTATATCATTTCCGATTAGTAATATGTCATCTACATATAATATCAGAAATGCTACAGAGCTCCCACTCACTTTCTTGTAAATACAGGCTTCTCCAAAAGTCTGTACAAAACCAAATGCTTTGATCACACTATCAAAGCATTTATTCCAACTCTGAGAAGCTTGCACCAGTCCATAAATGGATCGCTGGAGCTTGCATACTTTGTTAGCTCCCTTTGGATCGACAAAACCTTCTGGTTGCATCATATACAACTCTTCTTCCAGAAATCCATTCAGGAATGCAGTTTTGACATCCATCTACCAAATTTCATAATTATAAAATGCGGCAATTGCTAACATGATTCGGACAGACTTAAGCATCGCTACGGGTGAGAAGGTCTCATTGTAGTCAATCCCTTGAACTTGTCGAAAACCTTTTGCGACAAGTCAAGCTTTGTAGACAGTAATATTACCATTAGCGTCAGTCTTCTTCTTGAAGATCATTTATTCTCAATTGCTTGCCGATCATTGGGCAAGTCAACCAAAGTCCATACCTTGTTCTCATACATGGATCCCATCTCAGATTTCATGGCTTCAAGCCATTTTGCGGAATCTGGGCTCACCATCGCTTCTTCATAGTTTGTAGGTTCATCATGATCTAGTAGCATGACTTCCAGAACAGGATTACCGTACCACTCTGGTGCGGATCTTACTCTGGTTGATCTATGAGGTTCAGTAGTATCTTGTTCTGAAGTTTCATGATCATCATCATTAGCTTCCTCACTAATTGGTGTAGGTGTCACAGAAACTGGTTTCTGTGATGTACTACTTTCCAATAAGGGAGCAGGTATAGTTACCTCATCAATTTCTACTTTCCTCCCACTCACTTCTTTCGAGAGAAACTCCTTCTCTAGAAAGTTTCCGAATTTAGCAACAAAAGTCTTGCCTTCGGATCTGTGATAGAAGGTGTATCCAATAGTTTCCTTTGGATATCCTATGAAGACACATTTCTCCGATTTGGGTTCGAGCTTATCAGGTTGAAGCTTTTTCACATAAGCATCGCAGACCCAAACTTTCAGAAACGACAACTTTGGTTTCTTGCTAAACCACAGTTCATAAGGCGTCATCTCAACGGATTTTGATGGTGCCCTATTTAACGTGAATGCGGCTGTCTCTAGAGCATATCCCCAAAATGATAGCGGTAAATTAGTAAGAGACATCATAGATCGCACCATATCTAGTAAAGTACGATTACGAGGTTCAGACACACCATTACGCTGTGGTGTTCCGGGTGGCGTGAGTTGCGAAACTATTCCGCATTGTTTCAAATGTACACCAAACTCGTAACTCAAATATTCTCCTCCACGATCAGATCGTAGGAATTTTATTTTCTTGTTACGATGATTTTCAACTTCACTCTGAAATTCTTTGAACTTTTCAATGTTTCAGACTTATGTTTCATTAAGTAGATATACCCATATCTGCTTAAGTCATCTGTGAAGGTGAGAAAATAACGATATCCGCCACGAGACTCAACATTCATCGAACCACATACATCTATATGTATGATTTCCAACAAATCTGTTGCTCTCTCCATAGTACCGGAGAATGATGTTTTTGTCATCTTACCCATAAGGCACGGTTCGCAAGTACCAAGTGATTCATAATCAAATGGTTCCAAAAGTCCATCAGTATGGAGTTTCTTCATGCGCTTTACACCGATATGACCCAAACGGCAGTGCCACAAATAAGTTGCACTATCATTATCAGCTCTGCATCTTTTGGCTTCAACATTATGAATATGTGTGTCACTACTATTGAGATTTAATAAGAATAGACCACTCTTTAAGGGTGCATGACCATAAAAGATATTACTCATAAAAATAGAACAACCATTATTCTCTGATTTAAATGAATAACCGTCTCGCATCAAACAAGATCCAGATATAATGTTCATGCTTAACACTGGCACCAAATAACAATTGTTTAGGTCTAATACTAATCCTGAAGGTAGATATAGAGGTAGCGTGCCGACCGCGATCACATCAACTTTGGAACCATTTCCCACGCGCATCGTCACCTCATCCTTAGCTAATCTTCGCTTAATCCGTAGTCCCTATTTCGAGTTGCAAATGTTAGCAACAGAACCAGTATCAAATACCTAGGTGCTACTGCGAGCATTAGTAAGGTACACATCAATAACATGTATATAACACATACCTTTGTTCACCTTGCCATCCTTCTTATCCGCCAAATACTTGGGGCAGTTCCGCTTCCAGTGACCAGTCTGCTTGCAGTAGAAACACTCAGTTTCAGGCTTAGGTCCAGGTTTGGGTTTCTTATCTTGAGTAGCAACTTGCTTGCTGTTCTTTTTGAAGTTCCCCTTCTTCTTTCCTTTGCCCTTTTTCTTGAAACTAGTGGTCTTATTGACCATCAACACTTGATGCTCCTTCTTGATTTCTACCTCCGTAGCTTTCAGCATTGCGAAGAGCTCGGGAATAGTCTTATTCATCCCTTGCATATTATAGTTCATCACGAAGCTCTTGTAGCTTGGTGGTAGTGATTGGAGAATTCTGTCAATGACGCAATCATCTGGAAGATTAACTCCCAATTGAATCAAGTGATTATTATACCCAGACATTTTGAGTATATGCTCACTGACAGAACTTTTCTCCTCCATCTTGCAGCTATAGAACTTATTGGAGACTTCATATCTCTCAATCCGGGCATTTGCTTGAAATATTAACTTCAACTCCTGGAACATCTCATATGCGCCATGACGTTCAAAACGTCGTTGAAGTCCCGATTCTAAGCCGTAAAGCATGGCACACTGAACTATCGAGTAGTCATCAGCTTTGCTCTGCCAGACGTTCATAACATCTGGTGTTGCTCCAGCAGCAGGCCTGGCACCCAGTGGTACTTCCAGGACGTAATTCTTCTGTGCAGCAATAAGGATAATCCTCAAGTTACGGACCCAGTCCGTGTAATTGCTACCATCATCTTTCAACTTTGCTTTCTCAAGGAACGCATTAAAATTCAACGGAACAACAGCACGGGCCATCTATCTACAATCAAACATAAACAAGCAAGATACTATCAGGTACTAAGTTCATGATAAATTTAGGTTCAATTAATCATATTACTAAAGAACTCCCACTTAGATAGACATCCCTCTAATCCTCTAAGTGATTATGTGATCCAAATCAACTAAACCATGTCCGATCATCACGTGAGATGGAGTAGTTTCATTGGTGAACATCACTATGTTGATCATATCTACTATATGATTCATGCTCGACCTTTCGGTCTCCGTGTTCCGAGGCCATATCTGTATATGCTTGGCTCGTCAAGTATAACCTGAGTATTCCGCGTGTGCAACTGTTTTGCACCCGTTGTATTCGAACGTAGAGCCTATCACACCCGATCATCACGTGGTGTCTCAGCATGAAGAACTTTCGCAACGGTGCATACTCAGGGAGAACACTTCTTGATAATTAGTGAGAGATCATCTTAAAATGCTACCGTCAATCAAAGCAAGATAAGATGCATAAAAGATAAACATCACATGCAATCAATATAAGTGATATGATATGGCCATCATCATCTTGTGCTTGTGATCTTTATCTTCGAAGCACCGTCGTGATCACCATCGTCACCGGCGCGACACCTTGATCACCATCGTAGCATCGTTGTCATCTCGCCAATCTTATGCTTCCACGACTATCGCTACCGCTTAGTGATAAAGTAAAGCATTACAGTGCAATTGCATTGCATACAATAAAGCGACAACCATATGGCTCCTACCAGTTGACGATAACTTGGTTACAAAACATGATCATCTCATACAATAAAATTTAACATCATGTCTTGACCATATCACATCACAACATGCCCTGCAAAAACAAGTTAGACGTCCTCTACTTTGTTGTTGCAAGTTTTACGTGGCTGCTACGGGCTTAAGCAAGAACCAATCTTACCTACGAATCAAAACCACAACGATAGTTTGTCAAGTTGGTGCTGTTTTAACCTTCGCAAGGACCGGGCGTAGCCACACTCAGTTCAACTAAAGTTGGAGAAACTGACACCCGCTAGCCACCTTTGTGCAAAGCACGTCGGGAGAACCGATCTCGCGTAAGCGTACGCGTAATGTCGGTCCAGGACGCTTCGTCCAACAGTACCGCCGAACCAAAGTATGACATGCTAGTAAGCAGTATGACTTATATCGCCCACAACTCACTTGTGTTCTACTCGTGCATATAACATCAACACATAAAACCTAGGCTCTGATACCACTGTTGGGGAACGTAGTAATTTCAAAAAAATTCCTACGCACACGCAAGATCATGGTGATGCATAGCAACGAGAGGGGAGAGTGTGATCTACGTACCCTTGTAGACCGACAGCGGAAGCGTTAGCACAACGCGGTTGATGTAGTCATACGTCTTCACGGCCCGACCGATCAAGCACCGAAACTACGGCACCTCTGAGTTTTAGCACACATTCAGCTCGATGACGATCCCCGGACTCCGATCCAGCAAAGTGTCGGGGAAGAGTTCCGTCAGCACGACGGCGTGGTCACGATCTTGATGTTCTACCGTCGCAGGGCTTCGCCTAAGCACCGCTACAATATTATCGAGGATTATGGTGGAAGGGGGCACCGCACACGGCTAAGAAAATGATCACGTGTATCAACTTGTGTGTCTAGGGGTGCCCCCTGCCCCCGTATATAAAGGAGCAAGGGGAGGAGGCCGGCCGGCCCTATAGGCGCGCCAAGGAGGAGTCCTCCTCCTAGTAGGAGTAGGACTCCTACTAGGAGGGGGAAAGAAGTGGGGAAGGAGAAGGAAAGGGGGGCGCCGCCCCCCCCTCTCCTAGTCCAATTCGGACCAGGGGGGAGGAGGCGCGCGTCCCACCCTGGCTGCCCTTCTTTTTCTCCACTAAGGCCCATATGGCCCATTACTTCTCCGGGGGGGGGGGGGTTCCGGTAACCCTCGGGTACTCTGGTTTTCTCCGAAATCACCAGGAACACTTCCGGTGTCCGAATATAGCCTTCCAATATATCAATCTTTATGTCTCGACCATTTTGAGACTCCTCGTTATGTCTGTGATCACATCCGGGACTCTGAACTAACTTTGGTACATCAAAACTCATAAACTCATAATATAACTGTCATCGAAACCTTAAGCGTGCGGACCCTATGGGTTCGAGAACAATGTAGACATGACCGAGACATGTCTCCGGTCAATAACCAATAGCGGAACCTAGATGCTCATATTGGCTCCTACATATTCTACTAAGATCTTTATCGGTCAGACCGCATAACAACATACGTTGTTCCTTTTGTCATCGGTATGTTACTTGCCCGAGATTCAATCATCGGTATCTCAATACCTAGTTCAATCTCGTTACCGGCAAGTCTCTTTACTCGTTTCGTAATACATCATCTCGCAACTAACTCATTAGTTGCAATGCTTGCAAGGCTTATGTGATGTGCATTACCGAGAGGGCCCAGAGATACCTCTCCGACAATCGGAGTGACAAATCCTAATCTCGAAATATGCCAACCCAACATTTACTTTTGGAGACACCTGTAGAGCTCCTTTATAATCACCCAGTTATGTTGTGACGTTTGGTAGCACAAAAGTGTTCCTCCGGCAAACGGGAGTTGCATAATCTCATAGTCATAGGAACATGTATAAGTCATGAAGAAAGCAATAGCAACATACTAAACGATCGGGTGCTAAGCTAATGCAATGGGTCATGTCAATCACATCATTCTCCTAATAATGTGATCCCGTTAATCAAATGACAACACATGTCTATGGTTAGGAAACATAACCATCTTTGATTAATGAGCTAGTCAAGTAGAGGCATACTAGTGACGTTTGGTTTGTCTATGTATTCACACAAGTATTATGTTTCCGGATAATACAATTCTAGCATGAATAATAAACATTTATCATGATATAAGGAAATAAAATAATAACATTATTATTGCCTCTAGGGCATATTTCCTTCAGGGCAACCTTGGAGTAGGAATGAAAATGGAGTGGAAAGTTTTCGTTTTCTAGAGAAAAAATGGAAATAGAGACAAACCAATGTTTCGTTTCATTGGATCGTGCCATTGAGCAAAACCAACGTTTAAATCACGTCTGTCACGTTCGTGTCTCACCCTCCTCCACGGCTCCACCCCACATGGTCGCTCGGCATGCCACTCACCACAAACCGAGTATACGATAACTTTCCCGCCTGCTTGTCGATAGATCGCGCCATGGAGTACTAGGACTACTATAAGAGATTGACGAGTTGGGGGAGGACAGCCAGCTATAGCACGGACTCCGAAGAACTTTTTACATGCATGTTGTGGACGGCTATTGTGACCTTTGAACGCGGAGCAGTCGTGTGCACCAGGAAGCGGCGCAGGCGATGCTCTCTCGGCCGGCGCGCCACTTCAATGCCGGTGCCAGTGAGAGGTTACGTCCGCTCTGGCCGGGCATGAATGCAGCACTGACTGTTTTGGGCAGGAAGCACGCGCGGGTGATGAAGAGGGTTCGAGTTGGTCAGGAGCGGGCGTGGCAGCGGTCCGGACGCCCGCAAACAAGAGATGATGTTCGTTAATATTGCTATGTATATAAAGGCTGGTCATAGTGGGGAGTAACTTATACTAGTGTCATGCATATGACACTAGTCTAAGTTACTATCTTCATAGTGCAAAGTAATATAGTAGTAGTGTCATAGATCACTTCATTTATTATGTTGTACACTCACTTTTCTCGGGGAGCGCTATGTTACCACTTCCCATTAACTACATGCCACATAAGCAAAATTTTCTTGGAATGTGCCATGTTACTAGCTAAGTTACTCCCACGATGACTAGCCTAATTAACAACATAAATAATGTGCCAGTTGGACAAATATGATTGGAGATGGAGATGGAGATGGAATTTTACGTAAATACGGATATGCATGTCTACGTCTATGTGTGTGCGCGCGACGACTCTCGCGACTTGGAAGCAGGGGCATGTTTATGATCGAGTTTTCTTTCTTGGTACATTAAGAAAATTGTCCACCAATTTTCGTTTCTCTTTTTCCGGGAACGCATGTATTCTATTTAAAACCACTGCTATGAAGAGATTTTTTTACTCCATTGTATATATAGCCTCTTGTTTGATAGGGTTCTCGCCTCTCTCTCTCTCTCGCCCTCTTCATATCAAAACAAGATGATAGTGTCCACTCTATCTCTCTCCTCATCGGTGGGCACAGATCCGGCCGAATCCCGTCCGCTGTGGGAGGTGAGGAGGTGCAGCGTTGACGTTGTCGCCGTTGGCGATGGAGGAAGCCGATGCGCACCGTCCTATTGGAGCCGGTGTTGGCGTGGACGAAGGTCTTCCGCGCCCTTATTCGTTGCCGTCGTGTGGGAAGATCCCTCCCGCCCGCCTAAGTGACATCTTGCCCACCTGAGATATAACTTGTTGTACTGGTCCAGCTCCCCAGGTCGCTGTATGTGGGTTTTCTACTATGCGACTACTCCCCAGCTCCCCATGTACAGCAGCTAGGGTTTGTCGGCTGGTCCAACAATCACCTACTATTATAGAGGAAATGCCACTCGAAAAGTTGTCATGGTTTATGCCTCAGTGGAGGTATACATGTTGTTTCGACAAAAAGTACATGGTGATTGTGTGGTCATTGTCCATATGCTCCTATTGCTGCTGCTAATCTAATACTATCACTGGTTAAGTGAAGAAATTGTTTTTTTCTCGGGTATCCTGGTTTAGTTCCCATCAAGATAATCATGATGCTTCTGTTTGTTGGTGTAGTTTTCATTAATTCTTATTGACAATTGAGATGTCGCTATTAATCTTGTACCACTGCCAAAACAAAGTAACAACACTATATCCCTTTTTATATTTTTGCAAACAACGATGTGTGTCTTCATACCCGGGCATGTCTTCCTCAATTTTAGTGGAACTGCACAAAATTGGATGGCCATTGTTGTTCCGCTTCACTGTCCTCTGCCACGTGGTTCTTTCTTCCTCGAGTTTGATTATTGAGAAGAAACATACCACAGTAAGGATTTGTCGAACTTCATAGGTGCCTCACCCAAACTTTATGCCAAATGGATAATGCATCACCATGATGACCTATCGATGCTCATGGTTGCGCCTCATGGTCGCATCGGCTGGTGAAGCTGATCGATTTTCCACGAAAAACAAGCTGCCTTCCATCAGTGCTCTTTGCTTGTTACCCACAAAGATGATATCCTTCATCAGTTCACCTTGGTTGCATTGGAGACGCAGTCGTCTTTCACGTTGGTGCAATTTTATCACACAATTGGCTATGAACCAAATGTTTCCTCAAAGAAGGATCGACGTTGGTACTAAGAGCATAAGTTTTCTATTGATTTCTAAGCCTTCTCAGAACTTTGTCTTCAGCTCCCCTGTAATTTTATTTGTCCAGCTATTAACTTTGATTAAAAAATGGTGTGGACTAAAATCCCGGATGGACGTAGTAGCCCTCCATTTTTATTTACTCTGGATATTAGATTTGACTGAATTCAAACTTTGTAAAGTTTGACCAAGTTTAGGTCGAACACAACAAACCATAATTATTGAGAGAGGGCAAACTGTACATACTCTCAAACCTTTCGGATAATTGAAATTAAAATTCTTTATTTGTACACACTCTCACACGTTTCCAATAATTTGGCGCATGTGTGGTTGTTCACTTAAGGGAGGGTAGTGTACCGCACGTGAAGGACAAGAAGTGCGACCAGGACGCGTGGGTCATTAGTTCATTGGAAGTAGTAGTTTTCTTCACTGGTATGTTAAATAAAGAGTTTTATTTCGTACTTACACAATTTAAAACGATTGTTATGGAGAGAATAATAAAACCACTCCGCTATATATTAGTAGTATACACAAGTACTATATGGACATAGCTTCATTGACTTAGTGCACCTGCCTTTGGGTGTATGATAGGTGGGCCCAAAATGTGGCTGGCCCACCTGTCGTACAGCCAAAGGAATGTGCAGTTAAGGCACCGGAGCTCAGTCTGTAATACAGTATATATGTATTACACTATATAAGCTAGAGCCTCAGCACTTGTTCGCTAGGGTTTGCACTCTCCACACTCTCGCCGCACTACATATATATACACGCCGGAGGCTCAGCGTTCCTTTGCTAGGGTTTGCTATATTCATAGTCTCACACCCTCTTCACCAGATCTAAACAAGACTGCATTGTGGCCTCTGTCTCTCTCTCCCCCCTCACAGCTGGTGAAGGAGGCGTCCAGATCATGTCGCACCGGGAAGGGGAGGAGGTGCAGCGTTCACTCCATCGCCTTCAGTGTGGGAGGCAATCCACTGTCGGCTGCATCGTTCTCTTTCACCCAGCGCCTGTGCGGGAGGGCCACCGACCCCTTCTTCCTCGCTCCCGTATGTAGTGTGGGCAGATCCGGCCTCCCGCTGCACGCCTTGCCACATCCCGACGACACTAAGGTATAAGTTTCTTTCAAACCGTCATTGCTCTAGCTGCATGCGAATCCTTTTTGACTTTGTAGTCGAATCTAGGTCTTGGTTCAAAGAGGAAAGAAGGGTGCGGTGGGGTGGAGCATGAATCTAGGACGTGGTTCAATGAGGAAAGGAGGGAGGGAAATTAGTATAGACTAGCTATCCAGCCGCTTTGTTGGTCTAAAAGGGAAAAGGGGGTAACCCAGTACACACATCTGTAAGGAACCGATCTCTTTGTTGAAAAGGGAAAGAAACTGGGGGGTCGTGTAGTTTGTGTAGGACTATAATTGCTACCCTCACATAGGAAAAAGGTTCAAAGAGAACAAATATGGGACCAACACAGGTATGCTGCTCGGCTACATACTCTGCATCACCCATTTATACGTGTGGACGCACATGGTGCTAGCATGTCCCATGGCCGATGTCCCATACAACTATTTTGCCATTGTTAATCTAAGAATGCTGTTGGAAAATTGAAGCAATGCCGCTGTTAAAAGTAAATTACATTTTTAACGAATGTTGTTTTAAGAGAATGTCTCTGTTAATATGAATCAATGCAATCATTTTAGAAATGCCATTGTCCTACTTTGTTTTCCATCAAGATAAGTTAGATGCTTCTTTTTGTCGCCTTTTGTTTCATCCTCCTTTACTGGGCAGTAATTGTTTCCTTTTTGCCTCTGTTAAAACAGGGATATCTGTTCAACTTGTTGCTATAGCAAACTTAAATGTCACACTAGCGACTTTGCTTGATTTCAGTGCAACTGCACAAAACAAGATTGGATTTCCTATTGGTGTTGGCAGATTCGTACGTGATCTTGTGTGCGTCATGACAGGTTGGTACTTGCCTTCATCCACATGATCGTGCAGTGTGTTTTGAGATGTTGTGCTACTTGTATTGGTACTCTTTTAAATAAATATTGAATTGAAGCTATTGTATTTCTCTCTTTTCCCATTAAGTAATGAACAAAAATGGTACCAATCCAGACTTGATGCTTGTTGCTTTGTTACAACAAACTCTGCATCACCCCCTTTATAAGTAGATGGAAGCACATGGTGTTGTTGCGCCCACTCTCCCCTGGAACTGTTTATGCTTTTTGTTAATCTAATGCCGCTGGTAAAATTAAGCAATGCCACTCGCAGAATTAACTACCGAATCTTAGTTCAAAACTGCAACACTTGTTAGGCATTGGCGGAATTACCATTTTTGTGGCTGCATGTTTCATCCTCCTTTATTGGCCAGTAATTGATTCCTTTTTTGCCTCTGTTAAAACATGGATATCTATTCAACTTGTTGCTATTGCGACATTTTGCTTCGCTACGTGAAACACTTTTGTATTAAGAGTGTTTTGTGAAGTTCAACTTGAATGTCACACCGACAACTTTGCTTAATTTTGGTGGAACTGGACAAAGGAGATCATGGATTTTCATATATGTGTTGGGATTTCTTTCAAGTCCTCCTCGCGAGTTGTTTCAAATCTTGGTTAGGAAAGCTCAGTACCGACTTTCATCCACATGATGCTGCAGTGTTCTTTGAGATGTTGTGCTACTTGTATTGGTACTGTTTGGATAAATGTTGAATTGAAGCTATTGAACTGCTGTCTTTTACCATTAAGTGGGCAAAAAATGTTCCAACCTAGACATGATGCTTGTTTCTTTGTTACAACAAAACTCTGCATCACCCCCTTTATAAGTAGATGGAAGCACATGGTGTTGTTGCGCCCACTCTCCCTGTAACTCTTTATGCTCTTTGTTAATCTAATGCCGCTGGTAAAATTAAGCAATGCCACTCTCAGAATTAACTACTGAATCTTAGTTCAAAACTGCAACACTTGTTAGGGATTGGCGGGACTACCAATTTTGTGGCCGCATGTTTCATCCTCCTTTATTGGCCAGTAATTGATTCCTTTTTTTCCTCTATTAAAACAGGGATATCTAGTCAACTTGTTGCTATTGTGACATTTTTCTTCGCTTAATTTTGGTGGAACTCCACAAAATGAGACCGGATTTCCATATATGTGTTGAGATCTCTTTTAGATCTTCCTCAGGAGTTGTTTCAAATCTTGGTCTTGAAAGGTCAGTACCTACTTTCCTCAGAATTAACTACTGAATCTTAGTTCAAAACTTCAACACTTGTTAGGGATCAGCGGGAGTACCATTTCTGTTAGGGATCGGCCGGAGTACATGTTTAAGAAATGTATTGTTCAGATAATGTCTCTGTTATTATATATCAGTTACAGTGTTTTACAAATGGTACTATCCTGCTTTGTAGTTTTAGGATAATATTTCTGTTAAAATGAATCAGTCACATTGTTTTAGGAATGGTACTTTTCTGCTTTGTCGTTCTTTATACATGTTGAAACAAGGCATTGTTAAGATAATATCTCAGTTAATATGAATGAATCACACTGATTGAGAATTGCTACTCTCCTGCTTTGTTTCCCATTAAAATAATTTCGAACAGTAGATGTTTTTCTTCTGGGAGTACAAGTCATCAACCGTTATTTCTCAGTAATTTTTTCCCTTATACCTACTGTTGCTTATAGGGATATCAAAATTAAAGCTCGGTTTTATTCCAACTTTGATTTTAGTTGAACTGCACAGAAGGAGCCGATGTGTATAAGGCAAATAGCTGTATTAGTGGGTCCAGTTGGTCTTACCACTTTGCAGAAAGAAGCAGTCACTGTTTGCACTACATTACACAAGGAATGATCGAGAAGCTTTATGGAGTATTAGTATACGCTGGTGACATGATCTGCAGAGAGCATAGGCAACTCTACAACACATGGAGTGCACTGGGCAAAAAGTGCCCAAACAAGTACAAGAATCCAGGACAGGACTCCAAGTCTGTCAATGTCATTCTAAGCAACAATGATGGGGCATCTGGGTATGGTAATCTATTTATCGTACTTTCAGTTTGTTAGTCCACCGATTGGTGGGTTGACACTGGGGCCAATATTCATGTGTGTGCTGATGTGTCTTTGTTTTCTTGCAGCATATAAATACGAAATCCACAAGGATAGTCAGCTTGATTTTAGTGGAACTGCACAAAATGTTCAGATGGTTTGTGCCCTGCATAATACTTCATCATGCACAATACATCAAATGGTTATCTAATCATTTGTTATCACCTTGAGCCACCGGACTATCAGGTGACAAACTAATGACAAACCCTGCCTGTTCCACAATCATAGGCATTACATATTTTGAATGGTAAAAGCTTGTCGAAGTTTAATCATTGATGTTAGCAAGAAGACATTATTTTAATATACTGGAATTGGAAAACCTTGTCAAATTTTGCTCATTGATGTTAGCCAGAAGACATCCATTTGATATTTTTGAGTGGGACACCCTTTGCTGTGAGCAACGTTGATCGTTTTTTCCTATTCTTGTCTTCAGTTTAGAAATATTTACTCTGCTGAGATGCATAGTCACATGAATGTTGACTTATGTAAGGTATTTTAAGAGTTTGTTCTGAATGTTGTCTATGTAATGCCAGGCCTTGTGAGTTTGATTGCAGAGTTGAGCTTGGAATGTTGTGGCATGCAGCATCACGAGCTGTTCACCGTGCCTCCTGAGAATAATGCTTCATATTGTTTTGCATGTTGAGCTAATGCCTATGATTTGCATGTTATGAAGATCATCTTCTTCTATTGTTTCTGTGGTTAAGAAGTTCATTGTCTTATGTTTCATTCATAGCCGATGCGATAACTCGGGTAGGTTAGAGGTGAAACCATATGATCTTCCGACCAACTCATCATCTTAGGCCGTGATTGGATCATCGTTTTCTAACCAAAACCGCTTGTAAAACTGACGCTTGTAAATAAAAGCAGATGGTCTCGAGCGAAGCGCTTGGTTGGTCGATTTTGACTAGTAAAATATACACTGGTCTCCCAAATTACATGCGTAACACGCCGGTTTTTGTTACAGACCTCGGGCCCTCGGTTTCATTACGCCTGTATTTTACGTGTTGTTTCCGATGACGAGTAAATTACACTTGTATCTTAATACAGGTGTGAAATAAACCAGAGCTCCCAAGCGTGGCCTTACCATTTCATGTTGTCTCAGTCTCTCGAAGGTGATCATAGGTGTTTGATGATCCTGGCTTCCTGAAGCCCGCGAGGCCCTCTCCGTCGTCCTTCGAGTTGTTGCGCTCACCGTGGCGCCGCCGTCTCGCGTTGTCAACATGGTCAATGAACATGAGGAATGAGGAGATGACTTTACTTTGAGAGGATGATAGTAGGGACCCACCAGGGCCATAGCCGCACGTACGCAAGTGCCTCTTTATTATATACAACTATATTTTTTTTTGCTTCCTCCTAGTTTCCTGACATCACGGTCCCACACCATTGTCAACCTATGTAGTCAATAAACAAGAGAATTGCACAAGGAGCGGCCAACGGCAGGGACCAAGCAGCTCGAGCAGTATTTGCGTTTTTTGAGGTGTGAGCACTGTACAGTTTTTCTTGAGCGATGTTTTCGTTGTTGTTCAGAGGAGAGCAAGGTATTAACTGGGCGGGCTGTGGCCTGTCTAGCCTAGGCCAGATATCCAGCCCAGTTACTAATTTTTTTAAGTTGAAAATGGCTAGCCCAACTATACTTTTTTTGAGGAATACCGAGGCAAGGTCAACTTGTTATTCTCCGCCCCGCTGGGCTGCAAATCTTTCGTAGGAGGGATGCATTAGGCTTAAAAAGAAAATGGGTTGTAAGAAATAATAAAGGGGATGCAATTATAAAAATTGGGGAGTAACTATAAAAAATGCATCCAACACATAATTAGTTTATAAAATATTATTTTTGGATTTTGAAAATTATAATTTCATTAATTGTTGCGCGCACAATGTTTTGTTGGATTTTTATGTCATACAAATTTATATTGAAATTGTATTTACTCTCACTATAAATTTCGGGATAAAAATATTTCGGATCCCATCGAAATGTGGGAAATCTTATTGAATTCTGTTTTGAACGGTTGGTTGAAATTATTAATTGTTGTCCTAGCTAGAAAATGGCTTGTACTTTTAACAAAATGCAAATGGGCTTTAGTAAATTCCATTAGAATTCAAAAATGGGTTGTACATTCTTACAAATCACAAATGGGCTATAAGTTCTCTACCACACACTTGTGGGCCTACTAAGTTGATGCGTCCCCTAAAAATTAAGTAAGTTGACGCGTATGCAAGGCTTTGTCAACTTATAGTCAACACATGGTTCTAGGAGCAATGGCCGTTGGATGTCCATCCAACAGATGTCGTGCTTCTTCTTCAATCTCGGATATTCTAGCTTCAGTCGCCCAAGAAATGATTAATCCCCCTGACATCAGGGGCGCACCGTTTCGGAGGCTGACCTGTGGGCCTACTAAGTTGATGCGTACCAAGGGCTTTGTCAAGTTAGTCAATATAGACGATTCTAGCTGCACTGACCGTACGAAGTCCATCCAACGGCCATTATGCTTCTTCAACCTCTAGTCTTCTTGCTCCAGCCGTCCAAAGCAGCGCCAGTCGTGCCGCCTGCTCCTGCCTCCCGTGGCCGGCTGTGCTGCCGCGGAGGCCTCGCTGCCCCCTACTACTCCCACCGCTGGCCAGGCCATCCCTCTGCTCTTCCTGCTCCAGCCGCTCAAACAAGCGTCCGCGGGACTGCCTGCTCCCTCCTCCCGTGGCCGGCTGTGCTACCGCGCAGGCCTCACCACCCCACAGTACTCCCATCGCTGGCCTAGCCATCCCTCTACTCACCCACACCTGTTGTTATTCTCCGGCGATGGCAGACAAACCAGTAAACCCTTGTACTCCCCTCCGCGTGGGAAACAACTGCCGAGTCTTCCCTGGCTCCGTGTCATTCCCTTCCTAGGCCTTGCCGTCGTCCACCTCCCTGGTGCTCTCGGCCCGCCGTGGTCAATGTGGTCAACGAACAACATTCATCGGCTGTGGACTTTACATGGAGAGGCTGACAGCTGGGTCCACGGACGCACACAAGGAAATGCCTCCTTATTACATGCAAAATAATGATTCCTCCACCTAACATCTAGGACCCACCAGAAGGGCCTCCGTATTTCATAAAAAAACATTCCCCCCGCTGTTAGGTCGGACCCACCAGCTATATCTTCGCACGCAAGGAAGTGCCTCCTTATTACGCAGAAAAAAATGAATGCTCCCCCTGCTAGGGACCTAGCATAGTGGGAGGCTGACATGTGGGCCTACTAAGTTGACGGGGATGGAGGGCTTTGTCCACTTACTCAATATGAACGATTCTAGCTCCAGTGACCGTACAATGTCCATCCAACGGTCGTAGTGCTTCTTCAACCTCTAGTCTTCTTGCTCCAGCCGCCCAAAGCAGCACCGGTCGTGCTGCCTGCTCCTGCCTCCCATGGTCGGTTGTGCTGCCGCAGAGGCCTCACCATCCCCTACTACTCCCACTGCTGGCCAGGCCCTGCGGCGATGACAGCCTCACACCGCAGCCGAACCAGTGAACCCTCGTACTCCTCTCCGCGTGGGCATGCACTACCGCATCTTCCCCGGCTCCGCATCGTCCCCTTCCTAGGCCTCACCGTCGTCCACCGCCTTGGTGCTCTCGGCATGGCGTGGTCAATGTGGTCAATGACCGACTTCCATCGGAAGAGTACTATATGTGGAGAGGCTGACAGCTGGGTCCACGGCCGCAGCAAGGAAGTGCCTCCTTATTACACGGAAAATAATGATTCCTCCACCTGACAGCACGGACCCACTGGATTGGCCACCATATTTCACGAAAAAATGTCCCCCTGACTGCTAGGACCCACCAGCTACATCTTCGCACGCAAGGAAGTGCTTGACAGTCGGGACCCACCTGGTCGAAGCGTGCGTAGTATTGTCATTCTGGTCGCGAACGTGTATGTACATACTGGTCGATCAGTCTCTCTACAAGTATGAACTGTGGCCGAGTAAGTAGCGGCACGTGTGTCATTCTAGAGCACCCGACATAGCAGTTCACACAGTCCCGTCTATGTCCTGTACACGTACGTATAGCCACAGGGCGAAAAATACGGCAACATACGTACATACGGGCGGGGTCTCGAGCGCATACTCGTAGACGACCAGAGCTTGTGTACATGGAGAGGCAACGGACGGGAGCAACGGCGTCATGTTCATCGGGCAGCGAACCGGCTGGGTCAGAACAAAGAAACAACGTCGTGTTCATCGGGAGGCAATGGAACCGGCTTGGAGGAATAGCCGATGGAAACGAGGCCTGGCGTACCCCAGAACATAGGAAACGACCTTTATGTTCGACCGGCCACAGTCGAAATGGGACAGTGTTCATCGGGAGGGGTTTGGCATACCACAAAATGGAGGAAACGGACTTCTCTTGGACCTCCTACGGTGGAAACAGGGTCCTGTTGATCGAGAAGGGTGTGGCATACCGCAAAACAGAGGAAACAGACTTGTGTTGGAGCGCTACGGTTGAAATGGGGGTCTTGTTCATTGGGAGGGGTGTGGCATACCGCAAAACGGGACTCCACGGGATACTGTTCATCTCCACCACCGACTGCCTCCACGGGCTACTGTTCATCCACCGTCGACCTCCTCCAGCCTCCACCTACGACTGTTCATCCACGGGCTCCTGTTCATCCAGCCTCCACCGCACGCTCCTCCACCGGCTACTATTCAACCAGCCCTCTCCACGGGGTCTTGTTCAACCACCCCTCCACGGGCTACTGTTCATCCAGCCCTCCATGGGGTCCTGTTCATCCACCCCCAACCGGCTCGATGGATCGGGGTCATGTTCATCCAGCGGCAATGGCCTCTACTACCACGGGGTCCTGTTCATCCAACCCCCCACCGGGAACTGTTCATCCAACCCCCCCCCCCAACAACGCTCGCTGTTCATCCTAGGAAGGAGGCAGCAGGGTTCAATCAGCTTCAGTTAGCAGCAGTAGCGATGGAATCACTCGGGTTCAGTTAACAACAAGGGATCGATCGATCGCTCGAGTTTAGTAACGCGTAGCCTGCAGTCCAATCGCTCAGGTTCAGTTAGAGCCCAACGCCTCGCACACACGCGCGTACGTATGAGAGAAACGCACATCGCTCGGCCCCCGACCACCCACCATAACCGGGAACTCCCCTAATATTTTCCTCGCCCTCGCTTCTACCACGGTTTTTTCCGTCATGGACGGCCCAAAGAATGTCATGCAGCTGCATCGCCGGCCCGCCCAGGACGAAAAGCCCATTTTCTGTCACGATTTTTTGTCATAGAAGTAGGAACCCACCACATCTATGATGATACCGGGTTTTGTCACAATTATCGTCATAGAAGTGTCATAAGCATGATAGAAAAAAATTCGGTTGGCCCAAAATGTCACGGATGTGTCTTCTTTTGTAGTGTTTACCCCTACCACATGAACGGAAAAGGGCTGCTTTGGTAACTCCATTGTTTTCCCCTCTTTGCCCCCAACATTCTTCCCTAGATCCCCTCCCCTTCCCCTCCCCGACCCCCCAACCATGGCAAGCCGCCGAATCTAGTCCTCTGCCTCAGCGGTGGACCTCACACCTCGCCAGATCTACCTTCTGCACATTGGAACCCCCAACTGCCAACTCGCCACTTCACCGGAGCCACTTCAGCGACTGGCTTGTCCACCGCTCCAGATCTCCTTGACCGCCATCATGGTCCATCATACCGAATCTGCTTAACCGGCGCCCTCGTCCACCACAGTGTAGGCCCTTCACTGACTCCCTCATCCGCCCCATAGTTGGACCTTCATACAAGCCCTCGTCTGCCGCAAAAGATCCGCCTCACCGAAAGCATTGTACACCGCGCCCGCCGACGCCTTCGTCCACTGCACCGAACCCACTCCACAGACGCCATATTCAACTCCATCAGCCCTGCTTTACTGACGCTGCAGCCTCATCAGGTTATTTTGATTTGTACTCCTTAGGTTTTTCTCTTCTTTATTGTGGAACTTTTCACTTACCACAGATGAGCTTTCTTGTATGTCGACAGACATCACAATTGAAGCACCGGAGCCGCTTTAGCAACAACGATAGCCGGCCCAAACTCAACCGTGACATGAGCACCATCAACGATCCTAAGCTATCAAGTATGACAACGATACCAATACGCCACCGAGAATCAGGTACTATTATCCAACGACCAGTGCCTACATTCACTTTCTTAGCATAAGCACCGCACGTTTGAATTTCTTCAGGGCATCATTCAATTTTTCATGAGACGCATTATTCTACTTGCACCTGTAGGGCCATACTTCTGGCAGTGAACATGTTACATGTGCTAAATTACAAACCAATGCACATATAGTTACAATGCTTTGTTTTGTCCTAAGTATTACCATACTTCCTAGATATCACCTCCTACTATTTTACTTCTTGCATGCTATATTTATGATAATGGTGTTGTTCTGATGCCACTTGTTGGTTCCATCAGACTGCTTCATGTTCCCTATGCTTAATTACACATCAGCAAACTAGCATGTGGTTCCGCTACTTTTTGTTTGTTTTACCCTACATTTTCTGATGCTAGCTATTACATCACTGCTCCGAGCCTCTGTTCATTACTTTTTTGTGTGCTCTTGATATTCCCAAGTTGCATAACTAATTTGATGCTTCTATTAATTATAGAGATGCCAACCCCATCAAGCAAAATATTTGTTATATTGGGGCTGGCACCTCACAAACCATAAAAATTGAGTGAAGCACATATATTTTCATGTAAGCACACACCCTTGTTTCATTAGTTTAGATGAACCATTGATGATCAATTCGAAACAGTGCATGCGACTAAAATTAATTTTACCTAAATAGAGGGTGCAGAATAAACTACAACAACTAGATTTACAACCACGGGATGCTGACGGTATCTTCAAATAACATTGCAACAGCAGCGAGGCTTCGCAGCAACATATGGTAAGCCAGTGTGTTTTAGTACATGTGAAATGTAATGCATGTAGGCTGCTTTCTTGGCTTGCTCCCTCAACCTGTAATCCTACAGAATTACAAATAGTTTAGTTGTCTGCTTTGCTGTATTGCTTGATTTGAATGCTTGTTTTTTACTTCTTAGGCTATACCTGAGTTGGCCAATATGTTGTACTATCGTAAAGAAATGCATGCCTAGTTCATTTGAGTCCTTAACTTCTCCTATGAACTTCATCACAAGAATGTCTTCATAGTTTATATGAGGCCACACTGTTAAGTGCTTTCTCAGATTATTTCAACTGCTTAGATGCCTTGGCAACTTAAATATAGCGGTGGTATACTCCCTTTCAACTAGGGACGTCAACTGGGTCCCGTTTAATCCCGATTAAAGTCCAGCAGTCGTATGATAGTTCAAAAGAGTTTTTGTTTTTTGAGGAAAATGAACTAGGGAGCTAGCAAAAACTAACTAGATGGGACTGGCGGATGTCGTTTATTTGCCACTTACATCCCTAGTTTCACAATGTACAACCCAAGAATCCATTTGTGGAAGCAGTGCGCCATCCATGTTACCAGATGGTAGCAATTCAGAGGCAACACCGTCAGAGAGCAGTCTGAGCACAAATATTATAGTTCTTGAGGCTCTACTAGAGGCAGAAAGAGATGGTGTGGCTGCCATGAATGAGGTAATCTCGATCTTGAAGCTGGAAATTATCCAATTAGCTGCACGCATTATGCAAGCAACCCAAGAATTGGAGGAAGTAAGAATGTTGCATTCGAAGACGGAGGATGTCCTGCTGTTTCTGCTAACTGAAGCCCAGGGTAATCCCAGTTCTTCTTTAGATACCAGTTGAAATTGTCATTAGATTATTGTACTTGCATGTTGTGTCATGTCTCTGAATGGATTATGTTGTAAGACCCCCTATGTTGTCCATGTGTTCTAATGATCCGAATTTTTTAGGAGAGGTAATCCTCAGTACTTATATGATTGACATAAGGTGAACTGCTTTTCGTGTGAGCATATTGTATTGGATGAAATAACTGTTTGACTCAAAGTGTATCCAACCTACTGAATTCGAAGATCACGACATTTCTAAATCATAATCATATATAAAGGTGGAATAAATCATTGTCGTGGTTTTGAAGAAATAAACAACAAAACATAGAATTATCTATGGATATTCATAATCGAATACAAATTGGCTTTGAATTTAGTTGCCAGGGCCTAGGGTAAACGTGAATGCTAATTCTCCAAGTTTTGAATGAAGCGGCTAAACACCCACTATCATTTGTGGGTTGCCTGTAGCTAGTGTTTGCGAGATGGAAATTACTGTTTACCCCTGACACTTGACATCCTAATCGACCGGATTTACACTGCTGTTGATAGGGGTAGACTAGTAACTTCAATCAGACGTGACACGACTGCCTCTGAGCCCATTCAGACACGATGCGCGCCAAACGTGGGTGGCAGAACACATTTGATTCAAGCTCGTCCGAAAGACATGTGTCTCTCCCTCCATTTCCCCATCCATACACGGTGGGCGGAAAAACAAACTCTCCTCGTTCGAAATCGATGTAGGCAAATATTTTAAATAGGGGAAGATGTGTAACTTCCCTCATACGTGACACAACCGCCCTACCTGTCAGCCCCGTTCAAACACCATGGGAGCCAACCATGGGTGGAAAAACACCCTCTCCTCTCCTCGCCCGAAATCGCTACCGGCAAATATTTGGGAGATGCGAGATTACCGTCCTATCCCCAACCGACGTGATGTCTGAAATTTTAAACGGGGGATAAGTTCGTAACTTTCCCACATTTCAGACAAGCGCGTCCCAAAGTTTGAGACCCCCCTTCCCCTCCATTTCCCCATTCATACACCATCGGCACCACAACAACCTCCCCACTACGGCTAGCCTCCTCCATCCGCCACCCTATCCTCCACCTTGTCAGAGCCGCTACCGCTACCCCGTCGTCCACTGCAAGAGATGGACATCTCTCATCCATGGCGCTGGACTAGGATCCTTTCATCGCGTCCTCTTGCTTCATCGGTGCCGTTGTCCACCTTGTCGTTGCTGCTCCTACGACTGCCTTGTCCATGGCAACATGATTTATCCCCTGACCCGACCGTCTGCCGTCTAAAGTATTCTTCCAAGCCGCCAACAGCCATCGCACCCGCATCACCCTCAATGTATCAGCAGGGTTCTACATGGCATCCTAAGAGAGGTGGTACTCTTCCATATGTGCATAAGTTTTTTTTGAAGGTGCATATGTGCTTAATTTATTGATCTCACCCAGAAAATAGATCGTAAATTGTTTACTGTACTTTACTTGTCCGTACCAAATCGTAGTGGCTAGTTGAAAGCAAACATTGGTTGCAAAGTAGCTTTGTCTGGTTTGCACCTTCAGATCCGCCATGGCACTATCACTATACTCGTAAAGCTTATGGTTTCCCCCTTTATATTCACTACCATCATCATAGGTGCTTCGTGTCGTGCTAGCACTGCTCCTCAAGACCTCAACCCATCAAGCGAAACAAAATGCCACTCATAATTGCAAAGCTTAGGTGTTGAAATAAGAATCTGATATGATGCTCATATTACTAAAACAGAGAATGTTTAATTGGTCACCTAATGTTCCTATTTTCGTTTCAAAAAGCATGAGCGCCACCCACTAGTCCAGCTAGTTCCACTTTCCTGATTTTACTCTTCATGCTTAGGTTTTCCCCTTTTATCTACTCTACTATGATCTGCGTAGGTGCTTTCTATCGTACTTGCATTACTCCACCCTTCAAGCTAAATAACACAACACTCAAAATTCCAAAGCTTAGTTGTTCAAATATGATTGTGATATGATACTGATATTAGTTAATAGACACATTTAATTGGTTAGCTAAAGGTCCCACTTGAGTTTCCAAATGCATGTCGCGACATATAGAGAGGCAGCATAATTGCATTCCTTTGTCACTTGTTGAATGTACTTTCTTGTCCATACCAAATCTTAGTTGTTATTTCAAAGAAAACATCGGTTGCTAACTACCCTTTGCGTGGTTTGCAGCTTCAGATCTGCCATCCCACTGCCACGGTCAACACTATACTCATCAAGCTTACGATTTACCCATTTTATGATGACCACGATCAGCCTACGTGGTTCGTGTCGTAATAGCACTGCTCCACCCATCAAGCTAAACAAGCTTAGTTGTACAAATTCAAATATGATATTATGTTGATATTAGTAAAACTGAGAGATGTTTAATTGGTCAGCTAAATGTTCCTACTTTAGTTTTGAAATGCATGTGAGCCACATATGGAGAGACCGGAAGGAATAGTATTTCTCTGTGCGCTCCGGTTCATCATGGGTGGGTAATCGACATTGTATAGAAATACTTGTAATATATTCAATCTGTTTGCTCTTATGCTTTTTTAAAGATGATCCTCTTCTCTTCTTTAATAAGTATGTTCCTTGTTGGGAAGAGTAGCAGAGACATTAGCAGTCGACTGGTCAGGTCGAGTTGTTCTCCCTTAGAGCATCTACAATAGATGGTCCAAATTTTGGCGGTCCAAAACCGGAGATCTAAAATTTGGAATGCCAAAAAGTGCATTTTGGAGCTCCGAAAATGCTCAAATCCAACAGACGGTCCAAATTGATGGTCCAAAAGAGCAACTCCAACAGATGGTCCAAATTGATGGTCCAAAAGAGCAACTCCAATAGATGGTCCAAACCAAAGATGTAAAAATCTGAAAACGGCTGCGTGGCTCCTGCCAGTTGATACGTCTCCAACGTATATAATTTGTGATTATTACATGCTATTATATTATCTGTTTTGGATGTTAATGGGATTATTTATACACTTTTATATTATTTTTGGGACTAACCTACTAACCCAAGGCCCAGTGCAAATTGCTGTTTTTTTGCCTATTTCAGTGTTTCGCAGAAAAGGAATATAAAACAGAATCCAAACAGAATAAAATCTTCGGGGGAGTTATTTTTGGAACAAACGTGATCCAGGGAACTTGGAGTGGATGTCAAGCAACCAACGAGGAGTCCACGAGGTAGGGGCGCGCCTCCCCCTGGGCGCACCCCCCCTCGTGGGCCCCTCGTGGCTCCACCAACCTACTTCTTCCTCCTATATATATTTATATACCCTGAAAACATCCAGGAGCACCACAAAACCCTATTTCCACCGCTGCAACCTTCTGTACCCAAGAGATCCCATCTTGGGGCCTTTTTCGGAGCTCCGTCGGAGGGGGAATCGATCACAGAGGGCCTCTACATTAACTCCATAGCCCCTCCGATGATGTGTGAGTAGTTTACCTCAGACCTTCGGGTCCATAGTTATTAGCTAGATGGCTTCTTCTCTCTCTTTGGATCTCAATACAATGTTCTCCTTGGTCTTCTTGGAGATCTATTTGATGTAACTCTTTTTGCGGTGTGTTTGTCAAGATCCGATGAATTGTGGGTTTACGATCAAGATTATCTATGAACAATATTTGATTCTTGTAACACCCCGGATATAACTTTCCCAATTTGTACTCCAACTCTTGCCGTTTCCGGCGTTAAGTTATATTTATTTCCTCGGGTTCGGGTTTTTGTCTCCGTGTGTTGTTATCGTTGTCATGCATCTCATATCATGTCATCATGTGCATTGCATTTGCATACGTGTTCGTCTCATGCATTCGAGCATTTTCCCCGTTGTCCGTTTTGCATTCTGGTGCTTCGTTCTCCTCCGGTGGCCATTTCTAGCTTTCTTTCATGTGTAGGGACTAAACATTTCCGGATTGGACCGAGACTTGCCAAGCGGCCTTGGTTTACTACCGGTAGACCGCCTGTAAAGTTTCGTACCATTTGGACTTCGTTTGATACTCCAACGGTTAACCGAGGGACCGAAAAGGCCTCGTGTGTGTTGCAGCCCAACACCCCTCCATTTTGGCCCAAAACCCACCTAACTCTACTCCATCATCTAGAGCGTTCGATCACGATCGCGTGGCCGAAAACCGCACCTCATTTGGACTCTCCTAGCTCCCTCTATGCCTATATATAGACCCCTTGCCCGAAATCCGGATCCCCCCTCGTCCAAACCCTAAAAATCATCTCTCTCCTCGCAGGACGTGTCCGTCCGCCGCCGGACACGCCGTGCCGCCACCCGCGGCCACTGGCAGAGCGCCACGTGGCGTGCCGCCACCTCCTCCCGCCGAAGCCCGCTCGGCCCGGGGCCGGCCCCCGCGGCCCGTAGCCGCCCGCCGCCTCACGCCGCCGCCTCCGCCGCCGCCGCCTCGCCCGGCCGCCGGCCTCGCCCCGCCGCCTCCCGCCGTCAACGCCGGCTCCGGCGAGCTCCTTCCCCGCCTGTCTACAGTGCTCGGGCCGCCTCGATTTCCGTGCGCGAGATCTAGATCCAAAAAACCCTAGGTCAAATTCGTCCGAGTCCCGAAATTCTCAGTCCATATGCTCATGTTCACGGCTCCGTAACTTTGCATCCGTAACTCCGATTCATGCATATAGCATATCAAAATGTTCATCTCAGATAGTACATCATTTCATTCCATTGCATCATTTTCATTTGAGTTTATCCCGATGTCCTAAATGCTGTTATAAAAAGGCTACTTGAGATAATTGTCAGATCTGCTACTCCGTTTAGCATTTTTGTCATTTTTGCCATGATTATTGTGTGCATGATATGCCCTGATGCTCTACATGAGTTTTGTTAATGGTTTTGTCATCTTTCCAGAGGTGCAACCCATGTATTTTTGTGATGTGTGTGGTGACTAGTGCAAGCTTGCAAAGTGGTGCACTTGCTAATTCTGATTTCAGGGACTTAGTAATTTCACTAAGTCCTGGATCTGGTTATCTCATGATGCCATATGTTCTTGTTGTTTCCTAGTGATCCGTGCCTCTTTTGAGGATGATCAGTAAGGGAGTTTTGTTAATAGTGTAGTGCTATATCCATCCATGTGTTTGTTTGCAATTATGGAGCACCCTAGCTTGAGTCAATCGAGCTCTACTTTTGCTACTTTGTGAATCTGGGCAGATTGTCAACTTGTTTGCAATTTTGCCGGTGATGTTGTAGTTGGTCCGTGCATGCTATGCTATTGTTCTTGCCATGTCTAGCTTGAATTTTGTGCCTTCTTGATGGAGGTATGCTTGTCTTGCCATGACTTGCACCGTAGTGAGTGCATCGAGCTCGTAAACATGCCTACTTGAGTTATATTTCAGCATGTGTCAGTTTTTCACTAAGTCTGAAAACTGATTATGTTTTTGCTATGTTCACATGCTTGCAATTGTATTTTCTGATCCCTTTTGGCTCAAGGTCACTAAGGGACTTTTGTTAAGATCTTTGAGTAGCCCCATGCCATGCTTTACTTTGCCATGTTCAGGTCCTGTAGCATGTAGTTTTGTTGCTCCGAAGAGGGCTACCTGATCTGGAATTCCAGACAAGTGTTAATTTCACTAAGTCTGAGATCTGTTTGCCATTTGCATTTTTGCCATGCTTGTTTGAACCTGTTAATGGATGAATTGGCCGTATCTCACTGCTAAACTTTTGTTAAGCATCTTGTGTGCATCCCTGCCATGTATTTTGTTGTCATGTTTGGGTGCTATAGCATATTCATTTCATAGCATTTAGATGCCTACTTGTTGTAAATCGCAGACCGGTGTCATTTTTGAATCGCTTGCCATTTCCAAACCATAACTCCGATTCCGGTGTTCTTTATATCGTTTTCAAGAGATTTCATCTCATATTTCCAGTGGCGCACTTGGAATTCCAAGTTGAGGCCAGGTTCTTGCATTTTCTGTCATATCTTGCATTTTGCATCCCGCATCGCATCTCGCATAGCACATCATCTTTGCATCGTATTGTTTGAGCTTTGCACGTGGTTGATTGTGTCCTTCTTGCTTGTTTGTCTTGTTTGGGTAGAGCCGGGAGACGAGTTCGCTAACGAGGATCCCGTTGAGTTTGCTTTCGAGGATCCAGTCAACTCTGACAACTGTGCAGACAAGATGATCATACCCTCAAAATCAGTACTATCTTTGCTATGCTAGTTTGCTCGCTCTTTTGCTATGCCAATGCTACGATGCCTACCACTTGCTTTCAAGCCTCCCAAATTTCCATGTCAAACCTCTAACCCACCTTTGTCCTAGCAAACCGTTGATTGGCTATGTTACCGCTTTGCTCAGCCCCTCTTATAGCGTTGCTAGTTGCAGGTGAAGATTGAAGGCCGTTCCTTGTTGGAACATTTATTTACTTGTTGGGATATCATTATATTATCTTGCTATCTTAATGCATCTATATACTTGGTAAAGGGTGAAAGGCTCGGCCTCTCGCCTAGTGTTTTGTTCCACTCTTGCCGCCCTAGTTTCCGTCATATCGGTGTTATGTTCCCGGATTTTGCGTTCCTTATGCGGTTGGGTTATAATGGGAACCCCTTGATATTTCGCCTTGATTAAAGATTTTCCAGCAATGCCCAACCTTGGTTTTACCATTTGCCACCTAGCCTTTTCTTTCCCTTGGGTTCTGCAGACTCAAGGGTCATCTTATTTTAAACCCCCCGGGCCAGTGCTCCTCTGAGTGTTGGTCCACCTGTCAGCTGCCGGTGGCCACCAGGGGCAACTCTGGGCTGGCCTACCCGTACCTAAGACAATCTGAGTGTGCCCTGAGAAAGAGATATGTGCAGCTCCTATCAGGATTTGTCGGCACATTCGGGCGGTGTTGCTGGTCTTGTTTTAACCTGTCGAAGTGTCTTGAATTACCGAGATACGGAGTCTGATCGGAACATCTTGGGAGGAGGTCTATTCCTTTGTTGACCGTGAGAGCTTGTCATGGGCTAAGTTGGGACTCCCCTGCAGGGATTGAACTTTCGAAAGCCGTGCCCGCGTTTATGGGAAGATGGGAATTTGTTAATGTCCGGTTGTAGATAACTTGAACCTTAACTTAACTAAAATGAGTGTTTGGATGATGTAATGTTATTTATGCACTTGGTTGACGTGGCGAGTGTAAGCCAACTATGTTATCTCCCCTTTTATTAATATATTACATGGGATATTTGTGAAGATTGCCTAACTTGCGACATATGCCTTCAATGCGATTATGTCTCTAAGTCGTGCCTCGACACGTGGGAGCTATAGTCGCATCAAGGGTGTTACAAGTTGGTAATCAGAGCCTTCCCCAACCTTAGGAGCCCCATTGCTTGATCGTTTTTAGCGTCCGGGTTGTGTCTAGAAAAATGTTTTGAATCTTTTAGGAATTATATATCGGAGAGATTAGGAATTCTTTTTACTTCCCAGTCTCCTCATCTCTCTGGTAAGGCATCCTGACGTAGAGTTTTGACTCTTCTCTTCTCAAATTTCACTAAAAAAAATTTAGGATCACGCGGGTATCTTGGAATTGTTCCGATGGTTTTATGATGAGAACATTGTCTTGGTGCCTCCTGTCAGGGGTTTAGTGGAAGTGTCCCGGGGTGTTGAGCTCTGAGGTGTTGTCATCATAATTTTATCATTGCAGTTCTGGTATACCTGAGTCTAGTACGCCGACATCAAAAATCTCTTTTATGCAGTTCGTTGGTGAGATAACCTTGACGTCACCCAGTACTGGGGCTGGAGTTCGGGAGTATCGCCATAACTTGTATAACAGATGCTTTTCGAAGGTTGAGGTAGATGGTTTCCGAAGGTTTCTTGGTTATGTGTTGAAGGATGGATATAGCTGGATGTAGGATTTGCTAGTTTGGGTGAGATATTATGCTTCCCCTATATCCCCAACACCTGATTGCATAACCAGAAAGGTTCGGGAGTTTCATAGGTGGGAATTCTAGTAGCTCTAGTTCTTCTTCCACGGATATTGGTTTGAGATTGGGATTTCTTACCGATTATTCGTTCTTGATCCATACCTTGTTGATTTATTTCTCTACCTTAATTCTACGTGGCTTCTCAATTTATGGATATGTGACCATTTCAAGAGGAATGCATTCGTTCATTTTGTTCGGATGTGAAGACTATATGTTGCAATTTTCATTCCGTTGGATCAGCTTCAATATTTATCTGTCAATGTGCTAATGGTGGTCAACCTCTTCAGGATGGCTCCTCCAACGCGCACGACTCCGAATCCTGATCCGCCACCACCTCCACCTCCTCCGGAGGCATGGCAAGCTGTGATGGCCGCAAACATGCAAACACACAGTTGATCATGCAAATTATTCAAGAGCGCAATCAAGGCAACCAAGGGAATCAAGGCAGCAATCAGAATCACTTTGCTACACTAAACCAGTTCCTTGCTAACGGGCCAAAGACTTTCAGCAATTGTGTTGAGGCAACCGATGCTGACGATTGGCTTGTGGATCTGTGCAAGCATTTCGAGTGCAGTAACGTTAGGCCTGAGGACTTTGTTAAGTTCGCTTCCTTCCAACTCAAAGATCAAGCTGCAGAATGGTTCCAGCAGTACAAGGATTCCAGAGGTGGACGTGTTATCACTTGGGATGTTTTCCGTTGAGATTTCAGGGCTCATCATATTCCTCAGAGCGTGGTTGAAAGCAAGCGTGAGGAATTCCGCAATCTGAAGCAAGGCTCTTTATCTGTCTATGACTACAACAAGTTGTTCCAGAAGCTCGCCCGCTTTGCCAAGCAGGACGTCCCTGATGAGAAGAGCATGATATACCAGTTCAGGGGTGGTATCAGAGAAGAAATTCAGCTAGCTCTTGTTCTCTTTGAGCCCTTGAGATACGATGAGTTCTACAACATGGCACTTAAGCAAGAGGCTGCTCAGTTGAGGTGTGATGCTTCCAAGAAGCGAGTTAGAGATGTTACTTCTTCTTCCTCTACTCAAGTGGCCAAGCAGCAGAAGTATTGGCTTCCTCCTCCTCCGTTCTGTCAGCCGTATCAGCAGAAGAGCAAAGATGGCAGTGGTTCTTCCCACCCACCCAACCCTGGCTTTCAGAACAAGACTTCGTCTCAAGCTCCAAGATCAAGTGCTCCGTATCACCGTCCGCTTTCAGAGGTCACGTGAAACAAGTTCCAACAGAAGGGTCACTATGCCAACAAGTGTTTCAACCAGAGGCGTCTTCCTCCTCCTCCTCCTGTCAGATCGGCAAGTACAGTTGTGTTCAAGTATAACCCCAAGCACGCCAAGGTCAACTTGATGAATGCAGCTCAGGCAGAGGACTCGTCAGATGTGATCATGGGTAACCTTCCTGTTAATGATATTCCAGCTAAAGTACTTTTTGACACTGGTGCATCGCATTGCTTCATCTCGAGACCGTTTACAAATAGGCATGAATTGGTTTTGCAAATTTTGCATACTCCTTTAGCAGTTGTCTCTCCCGGTGAGCGCATGCATGCTAACTCCATTCTCCGAATGTTACTATCACTTTGGGAGACTAGAAGTTTCTATCTTCTCCAACGGTTCTTGGTGACTCGGATACTTATTCTCGGGATGGATTGGCTTTCTAAGCACAAGGCTCAACTTGATTGTGCAGCCAGGCAGATTCAATTGACTCATTCGTCTGAGGATGTGATTGTCTTTGCCGCTCGTGATAACACCATCCGTCTATTTTCTCTCAATGAGAAGGGTGAATTGGATGCTATTTCGCAAATTCCAGTCGTTTGTGAATATCAAGACGTCTTTCCAGAAGAGCTTCCAGGAATGCCTCCGCACCGGCCAGTTGAATTTGTTATTGATCTTGAGCCTGGTACGGAACCTGTGTGCAAGCGTCCTTACAAGCTCGGACCTGAAGAGTTGAAGGAGCTGAAGAAGCAACTCGATATTCAAGAGAAAATGGGTCTCATCCGGCCTAGTTCTTCTCCGTGGGGTTGTGGTGTTCTTTTTGTGAAGAAGAAGGATGGAACGGACTGACTTTGTGTTGATTACCGTCCAGTGAACAAGAAGACCATCAAGAACAAATACCCACTTCCCAACATCAATGAGTTGTCCAAACAACTTAAAGGTGCTCGAGTATTCTCCAAGCTTGATCTCCGTATGGGTTATCATCAGATTCGAATCCGTGAGCAAGATATTCCGAAGACGGCTTTCAGGACAAGCTTTGGTTCATATGAATACACTGTCATTTCTTTTGGCCTCGTCAACGCTCCTCCGACGTTCTCTCGCATGATGAACTTCATCTTCAACGCCTACGCCAATGACTTCATTTTGGTCTATCTCGACGACATTCTGGTTTTCTCGAAGAACAAGGAAGATCATGCCAAGCACTTACGTTTGGTTCTTGATAAGCTCAGAGAACATCCGTTCTACACCAAGTTCTCCAAGTGTGAATTTTGGCTCGATGAGGTTCTTTATCTTGGTCATATCATCTCTGCCAAGGGCATTGCCGTGAATCCTGAGAAGGTGTCTGCAATTGTGAATTGGGAACCTCCTCAGAACGTGAAGCAACTCCGTAGCTTCCTCGGTCTCGTAAGCTATTGCCGAAGATTCGTTGAAAACTTTTCTAAGATCGCGAAGCCTCTCTCTAATCTTCTCCAGAAGCACGTCAAGTACGTTTGGTCTCCGGAGTGTGACATTGCTTTCAACACTTTGAAAGAGAAATTGATCACTGCTCCAGTTCTGACTCCGCCTGATGAATGCAAGCCGTACGAGGTCTTTTGTGATGCCTCTCTCCAAGGTCTTGGCGCAGTATTGATGCAAGAGAAGAAAGTTGTTGCTTATACATCTCGCCAGTTGAAGCCTAATGAGAAGAACTACCCCACTCATGATCTCGAGTTGGCGGCAGTTGTGCATGCTCTTTTGACTTGGAGACATCTTCTATTGGGAAGAAAAGTGGACATTTTCACTGATCACAAGAGTCTCAAGTACATCTTCACTCAGCCTAATCTCAACCTCAGGCAAACTCGATGGGTCGAAATGATTCAAGAGTATAATCCGAGTATTGAGTATACTCCAGGCAAGGCCAATGTGATTGCTGACGCTTTGAGCAGGAAAGCTTACTGCAACAGTCTTATTCTCAAGCCTTATCAACCTGAGCTTTGTGAAGCTTTCCGCAAACTTAATCTGCAAGTTGTTCCTCAAGGATTCCTCGCCAACCTTCTAGTCTCTCCTACCTTGGAAGACCAGATTCGCCAAGCCCAGCTTCTTGATGCTATGGTGAAAAAGGTGAAGATTGGGATTGCCAAGAGTCAGTCCAAGTACAAGTGCTACCGCCTTGATGACAAGGACACTCTCTTCTTCGAGGATCGTATTGTTGTAGCCAAAGGTGAACTTCATAAAGTGATCATGAACGAGGCTCACAATTCTCTCCTCTCCATCCACCCTGGGAGCACGAAGATGTATCAGGACCTTAAGTAGGCTTATTGGTGGACTCGAATGAAGCGCGAGATCGCTCAATTCGTGAATGAATGTGATGTCTGCAGAAGAGTGAAGGCAGAACACCAAAGGCCAGCTGGTCTCCTCCAACCTCTTGCCATTCCAGAATGGAAGTTTGACCACATTGAAATGGACTTCGTGACTGGTTTTCCAAAGTCTAAGCATGGCAATGATGCTATATTCGTTGTCATCGACAAACTCACCAAAGTGGCTCACTTTCTGCCTATCAAAGAGTCAATCACTGCAGCTCAATTGGCGAAACTCTATACCTCTCGTATTGTCTCTCTGCACGGTATTCCTCAAGTGATCTCTTCAGACCGTGGCAGCATCTTTACCTCGAAGTTTTGGTATTCTTTTCAGAAGGCCATGGGCACGAACATCCGCTTCAGCACAGCTTTCCATCCTCAAACTAGCGGTCAAGTCGAGCGTGTCAACCAGATTCTTGAAGATATGCTCAGGGCTTGTGTGATCTCTTTTGGCATGAAGTGGGAGGATTGTCTTCCTTATGCTGAATTCTCCTACAACAACAGTTTTCATGCAAGTTTGGGCAAGGCCCCTTTTGAAATTATGTATGGCAGGAAGTGCCGTACCCCTCTCAACTGGTCTGAAACCAGTGAACGTCAGCTTTTGGGTAATGACTTAATCACAGAGCCAGAAGAAATGTGCAAAGTCATTCGAGATAACCTCAAAGCAGCCCAATCCCGTCAGAAGAGCTACTATGATAGTAAGCACCGTGATTTGGCTTTCGAGATCGGAGATCATTTTTACCTCCGTGTCTCTCCTATGAAAGGTACTCGTCGCTTCGGTATCAAAGGGAAGCTTGCCCCTAGATACGTGGGACCTTTCAAGATTGTCAGCAAGAGAGGCAACCTCGCCTATCAACTCGAGCTTCCGTCAAACTTTGCAAATGTTCATGACGTGTTCCATGTCTCTCATCTTCGTAAGTTCTCCAAGACTCCTGACCGCACCGTCAACTTCGAGGACATTGAGCTCCAAGAAGATCTCTTTTATCGTGAGCACCCAGTTGCTATTCTTGAAGAGATTTAAGGCAAGACTCGCAACAAGTCAATCAAATTTCTCAAAGTCAAGTGGTCACACCATTCCGACCGTGAAGCTACCTGGGAACGCGAGGATCACCTCCGTTCTGAGTACCCGGCGTTCTTTCAGTCCTAGATCTCGGGACGAGATCCTTTCGTAGTGCTGGAGTGTTGTAACACCCCGGATATAACTTTCCCAATTTGTACTCCAACTCTTGCCGTTTCCGGTCTTAAGTTATATTTATTTCCTCGGGTTCAGGTTTTTGTCTCCGTGTGTTGTTATCGTTGTCATGCATCTCATATCATGTCATCATGTGCATTGCATTTGCATACGTGTTCGTCTCATGCATTCGAGCATTTTCCCCGTTGTCCTTTTGCATTTCGGCGCTTCGTTCTCCTCCGGTGGCCATTTCTAGCTTTCTTTCGTGTGTGGGGACTAAACATTTCTGGATTGGACCGAGACTTGCCAAGCGGCCTTGGTTTACTACCGGTAGACCGCCTGTCAAGTTTCGTACCATTTGGACTTCGTTTGATACTCCAACGGTTAACCGAGGGACCGAAAAGGCCTCGTGTGTGTTGCAGCCCAACACCCCTCCATTTTGGCCCAAAACCCACCTAACTCCGCTCCATCATCTAGAGTGTTCGATCACGATCGCGTGGCCGAAAACCGCACCTCATTTGGACTCTCCTAGCTCCCTCTATGCCTATATATAGACCCCTTCCCCGAAATCCGGATCCCCCTCGTCCAAACCCTAAAAATCATCTCTCTCCGCGCCGGACGTGTCCGTCCGCCGCCAGACACGCCGCGCCGCCACCCGCGGCCACTGGCAGAGCGCCACGTGGCGCGCCGCCACCTCCTCCCGCCAAAGCCCGCTCGGCCCGGGGCCGGCCCCCGCGGCCCGTAGCCGCCCGCCGCCTCGCGCCGCGCCCCGCGCCGCCACCTCACCCGGCCGCCGCCTCCGCCACCGCCGCCGCCTCGCCCGGCCGCCAGCCTCGCCCCGCCGCCTCCCGCCATCAACGCCGGCTCCGGCGAGCTCCTTCCCCGTCGGTCTACAGTGCTCGGGCCGCCTCGATTTCCGTGCGCGAGATCTAGATCCAAAAAACCCTAGGTCAAATTCGTCCAAGTCCCGAAATTCTCAGTCCATATACTCATGTTCACGGCTCCGTAACTTTGCATCCGTAGCTCCGATTCATGCATACAGCATATCAAAATGTTCATTTCAGAGAGTACATCATTTCATTCCATTGCATCATTTTCATTTGAGTTTATCTCGATGCCCTAAATGCTGTTATAAGAAGGCGACTTGAGATAATTGTCAGATCTGCTACTCCGTTTAGCACTTTTGTCATTTTTGCCATGATTATTGTGTGCATGATATGCCCTGATGCTCTACATGAGTTTTGTTAATGGTTTTGTCATCTTTCCAGAGGTGCAACCCATGTATTTTTGTGATGTGTGTGGTGACTAGTGCAAGCTTGCAAAGTGGTGCACTTGCTAATTCTGATTTCAGGGACTTAGTAATTTCACTAAGTCCTGGATCTGGTTATCTCATGATGCCATATGTTCTTGTTGTTTCCTAGTGATCCGTGCCTCTTTTGAGGATGATCAGTAAGGGAGTTTTGTTAATAGTGTAGTGCTATATCCATCCATGTGTTTGTTTGCAATTATGGAGCACCCTAGCTTGAGTCAATCGAGCTCTACTTTTGCTACTTTGTGAATCTGGGCAGATTGTCAACTTGTTTGCAATTTTGCCGGTGATGTTGTAGTTGGTCCGTGCATGCTATGCTATTGTTCTTGCCATGTCTAGCTTGAATTTTGTGCCTTCTTGATGGAGGTATGCTTGTCTTGCCATGACTTGCACCGTAGTGAGTGCATCGAGCTCGTAAACATGCCTACTTGAGTTATATTTCAGCATGTGTCAGTTTTTTACTAAGTCTGAAAACTGATTATGTTTTTGCTATGTTCACATGCTTGCAATTGTATTTTCTGATCCCTTTTGGCTCAAGGTCACTAAGGGACTTTTGTTAAGATCTTTGAGTAGCCCCATGCCATGCTTTACTTTGCCATGTTCAGGTCCTATAGCATGTAGTTTTGTTGCTCCGAAGAGGGCTACCTGATCTGGAATTCCAGACAAGTGTTAATTTCACTAAGTCTGAGATCTGTTTGCCATTTGCATTTTTGCCATGCTTGTTTGAACCTGTTAATGGATGAATTGGCCGTATCTCACTGCTAGACTTTTGTTAAGCATCTTGTGTGCATCCCTGCCATGTATTTTGTTGTCATGTTTGGGTGCTGTAGCATGTTCATTTCATAGCATTTAGATGCCTACTTGCTGTAAATCGCAGACCGGTGTCATTTTTGAATCGCTTGCCATTTCCAAACCGTAACTCCGATTCCGGTGTTCTTTATATCGTTTTCAAGCGATTTCATCTCATCTTTCCAGTGGAACACTTGGAATTTCAAGTTGAGGCCAGGTTCTTGCATTTCCTGTCATATCTTGCATTTTGCATCCCGCATCGCATCCCGCATAGCACATCATCTTTGCATCATATTATTTGAGCTTTGCACGTGGTTGATTGTGTCCTTGTTGCTTGTTTGTCTTGTTTGGGTAGAGCCGGGAGACGAGTTCGCTAACGAGGAGCCTGTTGAGTTTTCTTTCGAGGATCCAGTCAACTCTGACAACTGTGCAGACAAGATGATCATACCCTCAAAATCACTACTATCTTTGCTATGCTAGTTTGCTCGCTCTTTTGCTATGCCAATGCTACGATGCCTACCACTTGCTTTCAAGCCTCCCAAATTTCCATGTCAAACCTCTAACCCACCTTTGTCCTAGCAAACCGTTGATTGGCTATGTTACCGCTTTGCTCAGCCCCTCTTATAGCGTTGCTAGTTGCAGGTGAAGATTGAAGGCCGTTACTTGTTGGAACATTTATTTACTTGTTGGATATCATTATATTATCTTGCTATCTTAATGCATCTATATACATGGTAAAGGGTGGAAGGCTCGGCCTCTCGCTAGTGTTTTGTTCCACTCTTGCCGCCCTAGTTTCCGTCATATCGGTGTTATGTTCCCGGATTTTGCGTTCCTTATGCGGTTGGGTTATAATGGGAACCCCTTGATATTTCGCCTTGATTAAAGATTTTCCAGCAATGCCCAACCTTGGTTTTACCATTTGCCACCTAGCCTTTTCTTTCCCTTGGGTTCTGCAGACTCAAGGGTCATCTTATTTTAAACCCCCCCCCCCCCGGGCCAGTGCTCCTCCGAGTGTTGGTCCACCTGTCAGCTGCCGGTGGCCACCAGGGGCAACTCTGGGCTGGCCTACCCGTACCTAAGACAATCTGAGTGTGCCCTGAGAAAGAGATATGTGCAGCTCCTATCAGGATTTGTCGGCACATTCGGGCGGTGTTGCTGGTCTTGTTTTAACCTATCGAAGTGTCTTGAATTACCGAGATACCGAGTCTGATCGGAACATCTTGGGAGGAGGTCTATTCCTTCGTTGACTGTGAGAGCTTGTCATGGGCTAAGTTGGGATTCCCCTGCAGGGATTGAACTTTCGAAAGCCGTGCCTGCGGTTATGGGCAGATGGGAATTTGTTAATGTCCGGTTGTAGATAACTTGAACCTTAACTTAACTAAAATGAATCAACTGAGTGTGTTACCGTGATGGCCTCTTCTCGGCGGAATCCGGGAAGTGGACACAGTGTTGGAGTAATGTTTGCGCAGGTTGTTCTCTAGTTTCTCGCTCGTGCTTTGCCTCCTCTGCTCGCTCTCCTTTGCGAATAAGTAGCCACCATACTTGCTAGTCGCTTGTTGCAGCTCCACTCATATTTTACCTTGCCTTACCTACAAGCTTAAATAGTCTTGATCGCGAGGGTGCGAGATTGCTGAGTCCCTATGGCTCACAGATTACTATTACACCAGATGCAGGGCCTGATGATTCCGCTCCAGGAGACGCACTTGAGCTCAAGTGGGAGTTCGACGAAGACTCTCAACGTTACTATGTTTCCTTTCCCGATGATCAGTAGTGGTGTCCAGTTGGGGGTGAACGGGACCGTTGTCGCATGTTGGGTTCTCTTTTATTTTGGCACTGTAGTCGGGCCATGAGTGTTTGGATGATGTAATGTTATTTATGCACTTGGTTGACGTGGCGAGTGTAAGCCAACTATGTTATCTCACCTTTTATTAATATATTACATGGGATATTTGTGAAGATTGCCTAACTTGCGACGTATGCCTTCAATGCGATTATGTCTCTAAGTCGTGCCTCGACACGTGGGAGCTATAGTCGCATCGAGGGTGTTACAAGTTGGTAATCAGAGCCTTCCCCGACCTTAGGAGCCCCATTGCTTGATCGTTTTTAGTGGCCGAGTTGTGTCTAGAAAAATGTTTTGAGTCTTTTAGGAATTATATATCGGAGAGATTAGGAATTCTTTTTACTTCCCAGTCTCCTCATCACTCTGGTAAGGCATCCTGACGTAGAGTTTTGACTCTTCTCTTCTCAAATTTCACTAAAAAATTTAGGATCACGCGGGTATCTTGGAATCGTTCCGATGGTTTTATGATGAGAACATTGTCTTGGTGCCTCCTGTCAGGGGTTTAGTGGAAGTGTCCCGGGGTGTTGAGCTCTGAGGTGTTGTCATCATAATTTTATCATTGCAGTTCTGGTATACCTGAGTCTAGTACGCCGACATCAAAAATCTCTTTTATGCAGTTCGTTGGTGAGATAACCTTGACACCACCCAGTACTGGGGCTGGAGTTCGGGAGTATCGCCATAACTTGTATAACAGATGCTTTTTGAAGGTTGAGGTAGATGGTTTCCGAAGGTTTCTTGGTTATGTGTTGAAGGATGGATACAGCTGGATGTAGGATTTGCTAGTTTGGGTGAGATATTATGCTTCCCCTATATCCCCAACACCTGATTGCATAACTAGAAAGGTTCGGGAGTTTCATAGGTGGGAATTCTAGTAGCTCTAGTTCTTCTTCCACGGATATTGGTTTGAGATTGGGATTTCTTACCGATTATTCGTTCTTGATCCATACCTTGTTGATTTATTTCTCTACCTTAATTCTACGTGGCTTCTCAATTTATGGATATGTGACCATTTCAAGAGGAATGCATTCGTTCATTTTGTTCGGATGTGAAGACTATATGTTGCAATTTTCATTCCGTTGGATCAGCTTCAATATTTATCTGTCAATGTGCTAATGGTGGTCAACCTCTTCAGGATGGCCCCTCCAACGCGCACGACTCCGAATCCTGATCCGCCACCTCCTCCGGAGGCATGGCAAGCTGTGATGGCCGCAAACATGCAAACACACAGTTGATCATGCAAATTCTTCAAGAGCGCAATCAAGGCAACCAAGGGAATCAAGGAAGCAATCAGAATCACTTTGCTACACTAAACCAGTTCCTTGCTAACGGGCCAAAGACTTTCAGCAATTGTGTTGAGGCAACCGATGCTGACGATTGGCTTGTGGATCTGTGCAAGCATTTCGAGTGCAGTAACGTCAGGCCTGAGGACTTTGTTAAGTTCGCTTCCTTCCAACTCAAAGATCAAGCTGCAGAATGGTTCCAGCAGTACAAGGATTCCAGAGGTGGACGTGTTATCACTTGGGATGTTTTCCGTTGAGATTTCAGGGCTCATCATATTCCTCAGAGCATGGTTGAAAGCAAGCGTGAGGAATTCCGCAATCTGAAGCAAGGCTCTTTATCTGTCTATGACTACAACAAGTTGTTCCAGAAGCTCGCCCGCTTTGCCAAGTAGGACGTCCCTGATGAGAAGAGCATGATATACCAGTTCAGGGGTGGTATCAGAGAAGAAATTCAGCTAGCTCTTGTTCTCTTTGAGCCCTTGAGATACGATGAGTTCTACAACATGGCACTTAAGCAAGAGGCTACTCAGTTGAGGTGTGATGCTTCCAAGAAGCGAGTTAGAGATGTTACTTCTTCTTCCTCTACTCAAGTGGCCAAGGAGCAGAAGTATTGGCTTCCTCCTCCTCCGTTCCGTCAACTGTATCAGCAGAAGAGCAAAGATGGCAGTGGTTCTTCCCACCCACCCAACCCTGGCTTTCAGAACAAGACTTTGCCTCAAGCTCCAAGATCGAGTGCTCCGTATCACCGTCCGCTTTCAGAGGTCACGTGAAACAAGTGCCAACAGAAGGGTCACTATGCCAACAAGTGTTTCAACCAGAGGCGTCTTCCTCCTCCTCCTCCTGTCAGATCGGCAAGTACAGTTGTGGTCAAGCATAACCCCAAGCACGCCAAGGTCAACTTGATTAATGCAGCTCAGGCAGAGGACTCGTCAGATGTGATCATGGGTAACCTTCCTGTTAATGATATTCCAGCTAAAGTTCTTTTTGACACTGGTGCATCGCATTGCTTCATCTCGAGACCGTTTACAAATAGGCATGAATTGGTTTTGCAAATTTTGCATACTCCTTTAGCAGTTGTCTCTCCCGGTGAGCGCATGCATGCTAACTCCATTCTCCGGATGTTACTATCACTTTGGGAGACTAGAAGTTTCTATCTTCTCCAACGGTTCTTGGTGACTCGGATACTTATTCTCGGGATGGATTGGCTTTCTAAGCACAAGGCTCAACTTGATTGTGCAGCCAGGCAGATTCAATTGACTCATTCGTCTGAGGATGTGATTGTCTTTGCCGCTCGTTTTAATACCATCCGTCTATTTTCTCTCAATGAGAAGGGTGAATTGGATGCTATTTCGCAAATTCCAGTCGTTTGCGAATATCAAGACGTCTTTCCAGAAGAGCTTCCAGGAATGCCTCCGCACCGGCCAGTTGAATTCGTTATTGATCTTGAGCCTGGTACGGAACCTGTGTGCAAGCATCCTTACAAGCTCGGACCTGAAGAGTTGAAGGAGCTGAAGAAGCAACTCGATATTCAAGAGAAAATGGGTCTCATCCGGCTTAGTTCTTCTCCGTGGGGTTGTGGTGTTCTTTTTGTGAAGAAGAAGGATGGAACGGACTGACTTTGTGTTGATTACCGTCCAGTGAACAAGAAGACCATCAAGAACAAATACCCACTTCCCAACATCAATGAGTTGTTCGAACAACTTAAAGGTGCTCGAGTATTCTCCAAGCTTGATCTCCGTATGGGTTATCATCAGATTCGAATCCGTGAGCAAGATATTCTGAAGACGGCTTTCAGGACAAGCTTTGGTTCATATGAATACACTGTCATGTCTTTTGGCCTCGTCAACGCTCCTCCGACGTTCTCTCGCATGATGAACTTCATCTTCAACGCCTACGCCAATGACTTCGTTTTGGTCTATCTCAACGACATTCTGGTTTTCTCGAAGAACAAGGAAGATCATGCCAAGCACTTACGTTTGGTTCTTGATAAGCTCAGAGAACATCAGTTCTACGCCAAGTTCTCCAAGTGTGAATTTTGGCTCGATGAGGTTCTTTATCTTGGTCATATCATCTCTGCCAAGGGCATTGCCGTGAATCCTGAGAAGGTGTCTGCAATTGTGAATTGGGAACCTCCTCAGAACGTGAAGCAACTCCGTAGCTTCCTCGGTCTCGCAAGCTATTGTCGAAGATTCGTTGAAAACTTTTCTAAGATCGCGAATCCTCTCTCTAATCTTCTCCAGAAGCACGTCAAGTACGTTTGGTCTCCAGAGTGTGACATTGCTCTCAACACTTTGAAAGAGAAATTGATCACTGCTCCAGTTCTGACTCCGCCTGATGAATCCAAGCCATACGAGGTCTTTTGTGATGCCTCTCTCCAAGGTCTTGGCACAGTATTGATGCAAGAGAAGAAAGTTGTTGCTTATACATCTCGCCAGTTGAAGCCTAATGAGAAGAACTAACCCACTCATGATCTCGAGTTGGCGACAGTTGTGCATGCTCTTTTGACTTGGAGACATCTTCTATTGGGAAGAAAAGTGGACATTTTCACTGATCACAAGAGTCTCAAGTACATCTTCACTCAGCCTAATCTCAACCTCAGGCAAACTCGATGGGTCGAAATGATTCAAGAGTATAATCCGAGTATTGAGTATACTCCAGGCAAGGCCAATGTGATTGCTGATGCTTTGAGCAGGAAAGCTTACTGCAACAGTCTTATTCTCAAACCTTATCAACCCGAGCTTTGTGAAGCTTTCCGCAAACTTAATCTGCAAGTTGTTCCTGAAGGATTCCTCGCCAAACTTCTAGTCTCTCCTACCTTGGAAGACCAGATTCGCCAAGCCCAGCTTCTTGATGCTATGGTGAAAAAGGTGAAGATTGGGATTGCCAAGAGTCAGTCCAAGTACAAGTGCTACCGCCTTGATGACAAGGACACTCTCTTCTTCGAGGATCGTATTGTTGTACCCAAAGGTGAACTTCGTAAAGTGATCATGAACGAGGCTCACAATTCTCTCCTCTCCATCCACCCTGGGAGCACGAAGATGTATCAGGACCTTAAGCAGGCTTATTGGTGGACTCGAATGAAGCGCGAGATCGCTCAATTCGTGAATGAATGTGATGTCTGCAGAAGAGTCAAGGCAGAACACCAAAGGCCAGCTGGTCTCCTCCAACCTCTTGCCATTCCAGAATGGAAGTTTGACCACATTGAAATGGACTTCGTGACTGGTTTTCCAAAGTCCAAGCGTGGCAATGATGCTATATTCGTTGTCATCGACAAACTCAGCAAAGTGGCTCACTTTCTACCTATCAAAGAGTCGATCACTGCAGCTCAATTGGCGGAACTCTATACCTCTCGTATTTTCTCTCTGCACGGTATTCCTCAAGTGATCTCTTCAGACCGTGGCAGCATCTTTACCTCAAAGTTTTGGGATTCTTTTCAGAAGGCCATGGGCACAAACATCCGCTTCAGCACAGCTTTCCATCCTCAAACTAGCGGTCAAGTCGAGCGTGTCAACCAGATTCTTGAAGATATGCTCAGGGCTTGTGTGATCTCTTTCGGCATGAAGTGGGAGGATTGTCTTCCTTATGCTGAATTCTCCTACAACAACAGCTTTCGAGCAAGTTCGGGCAAGGCCCCTTTTGAAATTATGTATGGCAGGAAGTGCCGTACCCCTCTCAACTGGTCTGAAACCGGTGAACGTCAGCTTTTGGGTAATGACTTAATCACAAAGGCATAAGAAATGTGCAAAGTCATTCGAGATAACATGAAAGCAGCCCAATCCCGTCAGAAGAGCTACTATGATAGTAAGCATCGTGATTTGGCTTTCGAGATCGGAGATCATGTTTACCTTCGCGTCTCTCCTATGAAAGGTACTCGTCGCTTTGGTATCAAAGGGAAGCTTGCCCCTAGATACGTGGGACCTTTCAAGATTGTCAGCAAGAGAGGCGACCTCGCCTATCAACTCGAGCTTCCGTCAAACTTTGCAAATGTTCATGACGTGTTCCATGTCTCTCAGCTTCGAAAGTGCTTCAAGACTCCTGACCGCACCGTCAACTTCGAGGACATTGAGCTCCAAGAAGATCTCTCTTATCGTGAGCACCCAGTTGCTATTCTTGAAGAGACTGAAGGCAAGACTCGCAACAAGTCAATCAAATTTCTCAAAGTCAAGTGGTCACACCATTCCGACCGTGAAGCTACCTGGGAACGCGAGGATCACCTCCGTTCTGAATACCCGACGTTCTTTCAGTCCTAGATCTTGGGACGAGATCCTTTCATAGTGGTGGAGTGTTGTAACACCCCGGATATAACTTTCCCAATTTGTACTCCAACTCTTGCCGTTTCCGGCGTTAAGTTATATTTATTTCCTCAGGTTCGGGTTTTTGTCTCCGTGTGTTGTTATCGTTGTCATGCATCTCATATCATGTCATCATGTGCATTGCATTTGCATACGTGTTCGTCTCATGCATTCGAGCATTTCCCCGTTGTCCGTTTTGCATTCCGGCGCTTCGTTCTCCTCCGGTGGCCATTTCTAGCTTTCTTTCGTGTGTGGGGACTAAACATTTCCGGATTGGACCAAGACTTGCCAAGCTGCCTTGGTTTACTACCGGTAGACCGCCTGTCAAGTTTCGTACCATTTGGACTTCGTTTGATACTCCAACGGTTAACCAAGGGACCGAAAAGGCCTCGTGTGTGTTGCAGACCAACACCCCTCCATTTTGGCCCAAAACCCACCTAACTCCGCTCCATCATCTTGAGTGTTCGATCACGATCGCGTGGCCGAAAACCGCACCTCATTTGGACTCTCCTAGCTCCCTCTATGCCTATATATAGACCCCTTCCCCGAAATCCGGATCCCCCTCGTCCAAACCCTAAAAATCATCTCTCTCCGCGCCGGACGTGTCCGTCCGCCGCCGGACACGCCGCGCCGCCACCCGCGGCCACTGGCAGAGCGCCACGTGGCGCGCCGCCACCTCCTCCCGCCAAAGCCCGCTCGGCCCGGGGCCGGCCCCCGCGGCACGTAGCCGCCCGCCGCCTCGCGTCGCGCCCCGCGCCTCCACCTCGCCCAGCTGCCGCCTCTGCCGCCGCCGCCTCGCGCCGCGCCCCGCGCCGCCACCTCGCCCAGCTGCCACCTCACCCGGCCGCCGCCTCCGCCACCGCCGCCGCCTCGCCCGGCCGCCGCCTCTGCCGCCGCCGCCGCCTCGCCCGGCCCGCGCCCCGCCGCCGCCGCCTCGCCCGGCCGCCGGCCTCGCCCCGCCGCCTCCCGCCGTCAACACTAGGTCAAATTCGTCCAAGTCCCGAAATTCGTCCAAAAAACCCTAGGTCAAATTCGTCCAAGTCCCGAAATTCTCAGTCCATATGCTCATGTTCACGGCTCCGTAACTTTGCATCCGTAGCTCCGATTCATGCATATAGCATATCAAAATGTTCATCTCAGAGAGTACGTCATTTCATTCCATTGCATCATTTTCATTTGAGTTTATCTCGATGCCCTAAATTCTGTTATAAGAAGGCTACTTGAGATAATTGTCAGATCTGCTACTCCTTTTAGCACTTTTGTCATTTTTGCCATGATTATTGTGTGCATGATATGCCCTGATGCTCTACATGAGTTTTGTTAATGGTTTTATCATATTTCCAGAGGTGCAACCCATGTATTTTTGTGATGTGTGTGGTGACTAGTGCAAGCTTGCAAAGTGGTGCACTTGCTAATTCTGATTTCAGGGACTAAGTAATTTCACTAAGTCCTGGATCTGGTTATCTCATGATGCCATATGTTCTTGTTGTTTCCTAGTGATCCGTGCCTCTTTTGAGGATGATCAGTAAGGGAGTTTTGTTAATAGTGTAGTGCTATATCCATCCATGTATTTGTTTGCAATTATGGAGCACCCTAGCTTGAGTCAGTCGAGCTCTACTTTTGCTACTTTGTGAATCTGGGCAGATTGTCAACTTGTTTGCAATTTTGCCGGTGATGTTGTAGTTGATCCGTGCATGCTATGCTATCGTTCTTGCGATGTCTAGCTTGAATTTTGTGCCTTCTTGATGGAGGTATGCATGTCTTGCCATGACATTCACCGTAGTGAGTGCATCGAGCTCGTAAACATGCCTACTTGAGTTATATTTCAGCATGTATCAGTTTTTCACTAAGTCTGAAAACTGATTATGTTTTTGCTATGTTCACATGCTTGCAATTGTATTTTCTGATCCCTTTTGGCTCAAGGTCACTAAAGGACTTTTGTTAAGCTCTTTGAGTAGCCCCATGCCATGCTTTACTTTGCCATGTTCAGGTCCTGTAGCATGTAGTTTTTTTGCTCCGAAGAGGGCTACCTGATCTGGAATTCCAGACAAGTGTTAATTTCACCAAGTCTGAGATCTGTTTGCCATTTGCATTTTTGCCATGCTTGTTTGAACCTGTTAATGGATGAATTGGCCGTATCTCAGTGCTACACTTTTGTTAAGCATCTTGTGTGCATCCCTGCCATGTATTTTTTTGTCATGTTTGGGTGCTGTAGCATGTTCATTTCATAGCATTTAGATGCCTACTTGCTGTAAATCGCAGACCGGTGTCATTTTTGAATCGCTTGCCATTTCCAAACCGTAACTCCGATTCCGGTGTTCTTTATATCGTTTTCAAGCGATTTCATCTCATCTTTCCAGTGGCACACTTGGAATTCCAAGTTGAGGTCAGGTTCTTGAATTTCCTGTCATATCTTGCATTTTGCATCCCGCATCGCATCCCACATAGCACATCATCTTTGCATCATATTGTTTGAGCTTTGCACGTGGTTTATTGTTTGTCTTGTTTGGGTAGAGCCGGGAGACAAGTTCGCTAACAAGGAGCCCGTTGAGTTTGCTTTCGAGGATCCAGTCAACTCTGACAACTGTGCAGACAAGATGATCATACCCTCGAAATCACTACTATCTTTGCTATGCTAGTTTGCTCGCTCTTTTGCTATGCCAATGCTACGATGCCTGCCACTTGCTTTCAAGCCTCCCAAATTGCCATGTCAAACCTCTAACCCACCTTTGTCCTAACAAACCGTTGATTGGCTATGTTACCGCTTTGCTCAGCCCCTCTTATAGCGTTGCTAGTTGCAGGTGAAGATTGAAGGCCGTTCCTTGTTGGAACATTTATTTACTTGTTGGGATATCATTATATTATCTTGCTATCTTAATGCATCTATATACTTGGTAAAGGGTGGAAGGCTCGGCCTCTCGCCTAGTGTTTTGTTCCACTCTTGCCGCCCTAGTTTCCGTCATATCGGTGTTATGTTCCCGGATTTTGCGTTCCTTACGCGGTTGGGTTATAATGGGAACCCCTTGATATTTCGCCTTGATTAAAGCTTTTCCAGCAATGCCCAACCTTGGTTTTACCATTTGCCACCTAGCCTTTTCTTTCCCATGGGTTCTGCAGACTCTAGGGTCATCTTATTTTAAACCCCCCCGGGCCAGTGCTCCTTTGAGTGTTGGTCCACCTGTCAGCTGCCGGTGGCCACCAGGGGCAACTCTGGGCTGGCCTACCCGTACCTAAGACAATCTGAGTGTGCCCTGAGAAAGAGATATGTGCAGCTCCTATCGGGATTTGTCGTCACATTCAGGCGGTGTTGCTGGTCTTGTTTTAACCTGTCGAAGTGTCTTGAATTACCGAGATACCGAGTCTGATCGGAACGTCTTGGGAGGAGGTCTATTCCTTCGTTGACCGTGAGAGCTTGTCATGGGCTTAGTTGGGACTCCCCTGCAGGGATTGAACTTTCGAAAGCCGTGCCTGCGGTTATGGGCAGATGGGAATTTGTTAATGTCCGGTTGTAGATAACTTGAACCTTAACTTAACTAAAATGAATCAACTGAGTGTGTTACCATGATGGCCTCTTCTCGGCGGAGTCCGGGAAGTGGACACGGTGTTGGAGTAATGTTTGCGCAGGTTGTTCTCTAGTTTCTCGCTCGTGCTTTGCCTCCTCTTCTCGCTCTCCTTTGCGAATAAGTAGCCACCATACTTGCTAGTCGCTTGCTGCAGCTCCACTCATATTTTACCTTGCCTTACCTACAAGCTTAAATAGTCTTGATCGCGAGGGTGCGAGATTGCTGAGTCCCTGTGGCTCACAGATTACTATTACACCAGATGCAGGGCCTGATGATTCCGCTCCAGGAGACAGACTTGAGCTCAAGTGGGAGTTCGACGAAGACTCTCAACGTTACTATGTGTCCTTTCCCGATGATCAGTAGTGGTGTCCAGTTGGGGGTGAACGGGACCGTTGTCGCATGTTGGGTTCTCTTTTATTTTGGCGCAGTAGTCGAGCCATGAGTGTTTGGATGATGTAATGTTAATTATGCACTTGGTTGACGTGGCGAGTGTAAGCCAACTATGTTATCTCCCCTTTTATTAATATATTACATGGGATGTTTGTGAAGATTGCCTAACTTGCGACATATGCCTTCAATGCGATTATGTCTCTAAGTCGTGCCTCGACACGTGGGAGCTATAGTCGCATCGAGGGTGTTACAATTCTTCTTTGAAATCTTTTATGTATGATTGGTTATCTTTGCTTGTATGACTATGCTAATGAGTATATCCTTTCTGGACTAACCCCTCCGGTTTATATAGACACCGGGGGGATCTAGGGTTTACATAGAGTCGGTTACATAAGAAGGAATCTTCATAGTCAGTCGCCATGCTTGCCTTCCACGCCAAGGAGAGCCCAATCCGGACATAGGTACGGTCTTCGGCCTTCCTGTCTTCATAGCCCATCAGTCCGGCCCATGGATAAGAGTCCGGACGCCCGAGGACCCCTTAGTCCAGGACTCCCTCAGTAGCCCTTGAACCTAGCTTCAATGACGAGGAGTCCAGCACGCAGATTGTCTTCGGCATTGCAAGGCGGGTTCCCTTCTATCCGGACTTCAAGATAGTCTTCGGATGCGATGATAGTATCCGGACCTGTCACACACATACCATACATAACCACAAAGAGAATATATTTTTACACGAGTTTAATTTGCTCACAGCTTTTTACAACATGACATCATGTCTGCCCGGTCACAATTCCAAACCGCTTTCATGTTTCGACGCCCCACGGCCTGAAACGCGGTTGCCATTGGCACGTCTTGTCAAAGCAGAGATCGTCTCCCCTTATCGTAGGATTCTCATCAATGCGGGCATGGGTAACCCAATCGTGTCGTTTATACAGCCCTTGGGAATAGGCGAATCTTAAGGCGAGTGAGGAGGTGTTTTAATATTCGTTGCCTTTATAAGGGGATAAGGATTCCCTCTTCCTCTCTGACGCCCTCTCTCTGTCTCTGCCTTTCCAATCTCGAGCTCCAGCGCCCAAGTTCTCATCTCCTTTCCACTCAAGCAACCATGTCCGGATCTGGAGGTCAAGGCAAGTGGATGGTCTCCTCCATCAAGGAGGAGGACATTACTGAGCTTCGGGTGGCCGGATACTTGGCGAAGGAGATTACTCACTGCCTGCTGACCGAGGGATAAGTCGTCCCCACGCCGAAGCCCACCAAGAGGGTAGTGTTCATTCCCCATTTCTTCCGTGGGCTAGGGTTTCCACTCCACCCTTTCGTCCGCTGGCTGATATATTATTACGGGATAGATTTCCATGATCTGTCCCCGGATTCCTTCCTCAACATCTCGGCGTTTATCGTTGTGTGTGAGGCCTTCCTCCGCATCCAACCCTACTTCGGGCCATGGCTCAAAGTCTTTAACATGAAGCCGAAGGTGGTGGATGGCCAGCACGCGGAGTGCGGAGGAGCCATGGTGAGCAAGCTGTCCAACGTCACCTGGCCCAAAGGTACTTTTGTGGACACGGTAAAGGACTGGCAGAAGCAGTGGTTCTACATCACAGAACCTCGCGGAACCACCTAGGCCGCAGCTACCAAATTCCGCTCTGGTGCTCCCATGCGACTCACCTCTTGGGTCGAGAAGAGTCCAGACTGGGTCCCCCTGACGATCTGATAGCGCTGCAGACGTGTGTTCAAAGCATGGTAACCAAGAACGTCAAGCTCGTTGATGTGATCCAGGTGATGCTAGTTCGCCGGATCCTTCCGTGCCAGCGCCGAAGCCATCCTCTGTGGGAGTTCAACCTGAAGAAGCACCAGACCCTGGTGAGGCTCTTCGAGACTACTCATGAAGGTGCATGGAAGTTGCTCTTTAAGGGCAATGAGAAACCGCCGGCCGCAGATTCAGATCGCGGGCACAACGCTAAACACCTCGCTAGCAAGGTACGTCTCTTTTGATACATTCTCCACTTGTTTGTTTCAAGGATGATGCCTGAGCTTTTATTGTTGCTTTTTCAGGACTGGATAGAGAGGGCGAAGCGGATCCAGTGTCCGGCTCCACTGCCTGAAGAACTAGTCATCCCGTGTCTAGCAAAGATGCTGGTGCTGGCACCTTATAAGGCGCCGGAGAAGAAGGCCAAGAAGAAGGCCAAGGGGGCCAAGACTGGCCCCCGTCGCAAGGGCACTTTGGACGTGACGTCCGAAGACGACGAAGCTCATTCCTCTGTCCCTGAGGACAATGGCGAGGAAGAGGAGGAGGAGGAGGAAAACAATCCTCCCCCTAAGGAGAGGAGGAAGAAGAGGGCGGCTTCAGCGCATCCGGAGGCGGAAACCCCTAAGAAGGGGAAAGGAGCCCTAGTGATCAACACCGCGTGGGACGTTGACAGCAGTCCGGAATGACGCCCCGCACTAAGCCCCAGGCCGCATTGTAAGTGACATGGCTCACTCATGCGCGCATCCGGCCCTTTATCTTCATTATATTGACATAGTTAATTGTACTATTGTAGTCCGGCCCGCGACCTTATCCAGCGATCCTCATCTTGAGGTTCGTTGGCTCCGTCGACGGCGAGCATGTCGCCACCTCTTGCTTATTCCCCCGGGGCCAAGGACGACACCGAAGTGTTCTCCCGGAGGACCGCTCCGAACCGGGGAGGAGCCCAGGACACCGTCCGGGAGGCGCCACAAGGCGAGACCTCCACTGCCGGACACATGGAGGAGCCGATCCCCATGGAGACTAACGAACAGGGCGGCATCCAGTTCGGCCCTCAGCCAAATACGATTCCGGAAGCCCATATGGCTCCGAAGTCGGGCGAGCAGCCCCCTTTGAAGGAAGGGGGTGCGCCGCTTCCACCGGTGGCCGCTGTCCATCCAGGGGCGCCAGATAACCTGATGGAGGCGTTTCGAGGCGCCTCCGTCATGGACGAGCACTGTGTCCTTATGGGCGCGGTGATCGAGAAGATTTAGTCAGCCAAGAGTGGACAGAATGAAGCCTACAGCAGCCTGTTGATAGGTTTTGAGGTAAGAAAGAGAAAAACCCTATGTAGACAGTAGCCCCTGAGACATTGTCCCGTGTTTGACAAGAAGAACCGGACAGAGGATCAATCTTTTGTTATAGGAGACTAACGTAATATGGATGGATAAGCAGATGTCGCTGTTGGCCGCAACCTCGCATGCTGCCGAAGTCTCTGAACTGAGGCAGAGGCTAGAGCGGACCGAGAATGAGCTCGGCAAGGTTAGGGTTCGGCTCTAGGAAAAGCAAGGCGAGTGACGACTTACTGTGTGTTCGGAAGGAGTAAGCGCTGTATATTGACCGCGGTGTCGTAATATGTGCAGGAGCCGCGACCGAGGTTGAGGCCCTGAAGAAGGCCCTAGGCGAGGCCGAGGAGAAGGCTTTCCAGCAGCAAGCCACCGGTAAGAAGCTCAAGGCCCGGGTCCAAGAAGTCCAGCAGGAGCTCCAGGATGCGGTGAAAAAATGCGAGGCCTCGGAGCATGATGTGTTGATTCAAGGGGCCGAACTCGCCAAGGCTCGTCAGAGCGCGGAGACCGCACGGAATGAGGCCCAGGCCGCCCTCCAGGAGATCCAGGAGGCCAAGAAGATCACGACGGGTAAGGCATTTAAGATGCAAATCAAGTATGTGGAGAAGCAATACCTTTTACTAACCCGGGTTCGGAGTTCCCGAGGAGCTTTTGCGGATTTACCACACAGTGTATCAGACGCCGCGGAGTTCTACCGAGCCGAAGGAGGGGGTTCTACGGAGAAGCTATTCTGGTCGCAGTATGCGGTGCCAGAGCATCCTGTGTCCTTCACCGACCATCTGAAACAGCTGGTGGAGCTACATAGGGTGGCCGAACTAGCCATGAATGATTTGATAATCCGGCCATGGCCAGCCAAAGCTATGCCAAGCAACTACTTCAGACTCGTGAGGCGGATGGTGAACGCTTGTCCTCAGCTAGACGTCATCAAGTGCTCGGCCTGCATTGAAGGTGCATGCATGGCCTTCACCCGTTGCAAGATGTGGTGGGCGAAGATGGACGCCGTCGAGGTGACCAGAGGGCCACCGGAGGGCAAGGAGCACCGCACACCCGAATGGTATTTTGCGGATTTCCTGGAGGGGTCTTGCCTTGTAGTAGCACAATGTTCGCATGACGTTGTATTTGAATAAATGTATTCATGTTTCCTTTGCCTTGTATTATAAAAAACAAAGCATGTTTTCTGATGTAATTTTGTTATGCTTTAATTGTTTCCTCCTGTGTGGCTGTGTTGTATGTAATCTGAGGGTTGGCCAGTCGTCGACTTCGGGATGGAATCTAAACAATCTTGATCCAATTATATGGTCCTTGAAGGATTTGTTTAGCGCAACGAACAAGGCAATCAGACTATACGGCTTAAACGCCCTCACTTAGCCATAGGAGTTTTATAATAAAGCATGGGCGCAGCCCCTGGTTCAAGCCAGGGTGCTGTCAGTATGTGATCGGGAAGTGCCGATCTTTCGCATAATGCGGAAAAAATCTCCAATGATTTGTAACCCCCGAACAGCTGACCGGCTCTCGCCGTATCATGACACTCAGTTTTCGGCTTTCTCTACTGAGGTGCTCATCTGGTCAAGGCCAAGGCACTATCGCAGTAGTTCTCCCTTTACTACCCTAGCCGATTTAGCGGAACGTAGGGTAGCAAGCACAGGAGTCGGGCAACCCAACTATTGACCAAAGACATGATTCAGAGCCAATGCACATAATGCTAAATTTTTAGGGTGCCGAACTTATCTTTAAGGATTGTTCGGACTTTGTTGCCGTATCGTGGGGCGACGGGGAGCCCTGGCAAATATGAAACGTACCAGAGTGTACGGTTGCTAGAAAATAAGTAATTTAAAGGAAAACAGAGGGAGAACAGAGATAGGATCTAGGGCCCTTGAACTTGGATCATGAACTGTTTCCATTATAGTTGGGTTAATGCGTCCAAGCACATTAGTACAAAATAATGCAATAAGCAACCGGCTGTTTGACATGCCGCGACCAAAGGCGAGCTGGATGTGGGTCCTGAAAACGGATAGAGTAATCGTTTAGTTAGCCTCTAGGGCTTCCCATGTACGCATGTGCTCCGTGTCAATCTGGTGTGTTTAACATTTGACAGGACCATTAATCAGTCCATCGAAGGAGGCCCGCATAAGAGAAACCTGGAAAAAGGGAAAAGGCGATAGTAAAGTTATATGTGTGTCCGGGATCGGTCTAGCCGAACTGTAGATCCCGGGCTGGCTTGTGCCTCCGTCGATGTCCATGGAATTTTGAGTGTGTAATTATGTATGCACGAATGCCACTACTTCATCAGGACTGGGACGGAGGCCGAATTGCTAATCGAGTTCTTGACGAGACGCGCTGTCCTGTTGCAGTGTAGTCCGGAACCTCTTAGTGATGTCCAGGGGCTTGGCAGCCATACTATGGTGCTGCTTGAGAAGGCCGCTCTGTACCTCTGCTGCTAGGGCGGCGGTGTGCTCCTCTGTTTGGAGGGAGCGTTCAGTATTGCCATTGAATGCTATGACACCGCGTGGACCGGGTATCTTGAGCTTGAGATAAGCATAGTGTGGTGCAGCGTTGAATCTAGCAAACGCGGTTCGTCCGAGCAGTGTGTGGTAGCCGCTGCGGAAGGGGACGATATTGAAGATTAGCTCTTCGCTTCGGAAGTTGTCCGGAGAACCGAAAACCACCTCCAGCATGATTGAGCCCATACAGCGGGCCTCTACGCCTGGTATGACTCCTTTAAAGGTAGTCTTTGTTGGTTTGATTCGTGAGGGGTTAATGCCCATCTTCCGCACTATGTCTTGATAGAGCAGGTTGAGGCTGCTACCACCGTCCATTAGGACTCGTGTTAGGTGAAATCCGTCGATGATTGGGTCGAGGACCAGTGCGGCTGAACTGCCATACCGGATACTAGTTGGTGATCTCGACGATCGAAGGTGATCGGAAATGACGACCGCGGATTGAATTTTGGGGTGACTGGCTCTACCGCATAGACGCCCCTAAGTGCTTGCTTACGCTCCCTTTTGGGGATGTGTGTAGTGTATATCATGTTCACTGTTTCGACTTGAGGGGGAAATTTCTTCTGCCCCCCGATGTTTGACTGCCGGGGCTCTTCGTCCTCGTCCTCACTTTGTTATCCCTTTTTCTTGTTTTTGGCATTTAACTTGCCAGCCTGTTTGAAAACCCAACAATCCCTGTTGGTATGATTTGCTGATTTGTCTGGGGTGCCGTGTATCTGGCACGGACGGTCGAGTATGCGGTCCAGGCTGGAAGGTCCTTCATTGTTCCTCTTGTAGGGCTACTTCCGTTGGCCGGATTTGGAGCCACTAAATCCGGCGTTAATTGTGGTGTCATCGGTGTTGTCGCCATTGCTTTGGCATTTGTGTCTGTTGCGCCGGAGCTTGCCAGAGCTGTTCTTGTCCTCGGAGGGGCCTGTCTCACTGGCTGTGTTTTTGCTACGAGCCAGCCAGTTGTCCTCACCCGCGCAAAAGCGGGTCATGAGTGCCGTAAGGGATGCCATGGACTTCGGCTTTTCTTGGCCAAGGTGCCGTGCCAACCATTCGTCGTGGATGCTGTGTTTAAAGGCCGCTAGGGCTTCGGCATCCAGATAGTCAATGATCTGGTTCTTTTTGGTTAGGAACCTAGTCCAGAATTTTCTGGCTGATTCTCCAGGTTGTTGAACTATGTGGCTTAAGTCATCGGCATCGGGTGGCCGGACATATGTACCCTGGAAGTTGTCAAGGAAGGCCTCTTCCAAGTACTCCTAGCTGCCGATGGAATTCTCGGGCAGGCTATTTAGCCAGTGTCGAGCTGGCCCTTTGAGTTTTAGTGGGAGGTATTTGATGGCGTGGAGGTCGTCTCCACGGGCCATGTGGATGTGGAGAATAAAGTCCTCAATCCATACTGTGGGATCGGTTGTTCCGTCGTATGATTCAATATTGATGGGCTTGAACCCCTCAGGGAATTCGTGATCCAACACCTCATCTGTGAAGCAGAGAGGGTGTGCGGCGCCTCTATATCGGGCCGCGTCACGATGCACCTCCGATGAAGTCCATCTGCGGTTATCGGCCTGGGTGTGACTAGGTTTGTCACGTCCGAATAGGTAGCCGTCATCCCGAGTCGGTAAGCGTCCTCACGATCCATAGATTGATCTGGTGTCTCCTGCTCTTCTATCCAGATCCTGCTGAAGGTCGTATGTATGGTCCCGAGCTCTTCTATCCTTGTTTTTGCGAGGCGGTGGGGTGAGCTGTTGTTCAGCCTGAGTTGTCGTTTTATCCCGACCGCGGGGTGGTCAGTCCGCCGCACTATCCCAACCATGTGGTGGTCGGTCCGCATTGCGTGAGGGAGGTATGGGGTCTGGTGCTTCCTCATCGAACTGAGGTAGTAGTCTGCGCTTTGGGTAACTCTTGGCTGGGTGCTCGAGGTCATATTCTTCGGCTGCCAGGACATCAGTCCACCTATTAATGAGCAGGTCTTGATCAACTTGGAGCTGCTGCTGCTTCTTCTTCAGGCTTCTTGCAGTGGCTATTAGCTAGCGCTTGAAGCACTCCTGCTCGAGGGGTGCCTCAGGCACGATGAAGTCCTCATTGCCAAGGTACTCATCATCCTCGGATACTGGACGATAACTATCATCATCTGGGTCATTCAGCATGGCCTGTTTATCAGGGGTATCTTGCCCGTTGTCTTGTTCCTCCTACTCGGATGCAGCCCCGACAGGGTCTTCATTGTTTTTGGCATCGCCGGGAGTACTATTTTCTCCGGTGCCAGTGTTGGCATCTTTTGAGCGACGAGGCTTAGAGCGGTGTTTAGGGCGCTGGCACTTGGACTGTGTCTCGGAAGGTTTATTCACAACTGGATCTCCTTTGTCATCGTTGCTAGCTTTTTTAGGTGTGCCGACCATGTACACATCGTACAAAGAGGTGGCCGTCCAACATCCAGTAAATGGCGGGTCTTGGACTTGCTCCTTGTCAGCATCCTCGTCCATACCGTCGATGTCTTCGGAGCCGTAATAAAGCACGTCGGTTAAGTCATCAACAGTGGCTATGAAGTGGGTGGCGGGTGGGAAGCAAAATTTCCCGTCATCAGCCTCTAGCTCGAATCAAACATAGTTCGGCTGTGAGTCCTTCTCCAAGGACAAATTCTTTAAAGAGTTTAGCACATCGCCCAAAGGTGAGTGCTGAAAAACATCTGCAGCGCTGAATTCGAAGATCGATAACCGATCTAGCTCGGTGTCTGCAAGTGTACATGGTCCGAAACTTATAGCCGGAGACGAGTCCGGAGTTCTGTTGGCGCAAATATTGTAGGGTGTCGAGTCTGCGTGTGGCTCTAGTGTCGCGGATTCTGTGGCCTCGAAGGTCACGATCTGCTCTGGTTCTAAGGCCATTGCAGCAACAGGAGCCATCTCCTAAACCTAGTCCGATGACAGATTTAAGTCATGTTTATCGGGGCGAGGGGGAGCGATTGCTGCGGTCTCAAATCCATTGAAGATCAAGTCTCCACGGATATCCGCGACATAGTTCAAGCTTCCAAATCTGACCTGGTGGCCAGGGGCGTAGCTACTGATCTACTCCGGATGGCCAAGCAAGTTGGCCTGCAGTATGAAGCCGCCGAACACGAAAATCTTCCTAGGGAGGAAGGCTTCTCCTTGGACAGCGTCACTATAGACGGTTGAAGGGGCCATCAAACCTTTCGTCGACGGCACAGTGGGACTCTCAATGAAAGCACCAATGTCGGTGTCAAAACCGGCGGATCTCGGGTAGGGGGTCCCGAACTGTGCATCTAGGATCGAACTGTGCATCTAGGAACTCCCTCACCTAGATATTCTCATAATTATGCAGTTTTCTATCAATTGCTCGACAGTAATTTGTTCACCCACCGTAATACTTATGCTATCTTGAGAGAAGCCACTAGTGAAACGTATGGCCCCCGGGTCTATTCTTCATTATATTAATCTCCCGTCAACAAGCTATTTCTATTACCGTTTATTTTGCAATCTATATCATAAAAATACCAAAAATATTTATCTTATTATTATTATCTCTATCAGATCTCACTCTCGTAAGTGACCATGAAGGGATTGACAACCCCTTTATCGCGTTAGTTAAGAGGTTCTTATTTGTTTGTGTAGGTACGAGGGACTTGCGTGTAGTCTCTTACTGGATTGATACCTTGGTTCTCAAAAACTGAGGGAAATACTTACGCTACTTTGATGCATCACCCTTTCCTCTTCAAGGGAAAACCAACGCAGTGCTCAAGAGGTAGCAAGAAGGATTTCTGGTGCCGTTGCCGGGGAGGTTGCACCAAGTCAAGTCAAGATTCAATCTCCTGCCAACGTGCGATTTCTGGCGCTGTTGCCGGGGAGATCTACCAAAAGTCAAGCATACCAAGTACCCATAACAAACTCTTATCCCTCGCATTACATTATTTGTCATTTGCCTCTCGTTTTCCTCTCCCCCACTTCACCCTTGCCGTTTTATTCGCCCTCTCTCTCTTTGTTCGCCTCTTTTTCGCTTTCTCCTTGTGTGCTTGTGTGTCGGATTGTTTGTCATGATGGCTCAAGATAATACTAAATTGTGTTATTTTCCAATACCAACAATAATGATTTTATTAGCACTCTGATTGCTCCTCTTACCGATGCTGAATCTTGTGAAATTAATGCTGCTTTGCTGAATCTTGTGATGAAAGATCAGTTTTCCAGCCTTCCTAGTGAAGATGCCGCTACCCATCTGAATAGCTTTGTTGATCTGTGTGATATGCAAAAGAAGAAAGATGTGGATAATGATATCGTTAAATTGAAGCTATTTCCGTTTTCATTTAGAGATCGTGCAAAAAAAGATTGCTTTGTGAAAGGGTGTTCTTCTAGTTTTGATGATAATAAGGATGAAGATATAGAAGTGATTGAAGTGTCCCCTATTAAATCTTTGTTTTGCAATATGAATCTTGATAATGATGGGACTGGAGATGAGTCAACTTTAGTTAAAAGGCGTCCCAATGATTCAGAGTTTTTAGATCTTGATGCGAAAATTGGTAAAAGTGGGATTGATGAGGTCAAAACTTTACATAGAAATGAACCCACTATTTTGGATTTCGAGGAATTTAATTATGATAATTGTTCTTTAATAGATTGTATTTCCTTGTTGCAATACGTGCTAAATTCTCCGCATGCTTATAATCAAAATAAGGCTTTTACTAAACATATCATTGATGCTTTAATGCAATATTATGAAGAAAAGCTTGAACTGGAAGTTTCTATCTCTAGGAAACTTTATGATGAGTGGGAACCTACTATTAAAATTAAAATTAAAGATCATGAATGCTATGCTTTATGTGATTTGGGTGCTAGTGTTTCCACGATTCCAAAAACTTTGTGTGATGTGTTAGGTTTCCGTGAATTTGATGATTGTTCTTTAAACTTGCACCTTGCGGATTCCACTATTAAGAAACCTATGGTAAGAATTAATGATGTTCTTATTGTTGCAAATAGGAATTATGTGCCCGTAGATTTCATTGTTCTTGTTATTGATTGCAATCCTACATGTCCTATTATTCTTGGTCGACCTTTCCTTAGAACGATTGGTGCAATTATTGATATGAAAGAAGGAAATATTAGATTTGAATTTCCATTAAGGAAAGGCATGGAACACTTTCCTAGAAAGAAAATTAAATTACCTTATTAATCTATTATGAGAGCCACTTATGGATTGAATACCAAAGATGATAATACCTAGATCTATTCCTGCTTTTATGCCTAGCTAGGGGCGTTAAACGATAGCGCTTGTTGGGAGGCAACCCAATTTTATTTTTGTTTCTTTCTTTTTGGTTCTGTTTAGATGTGGTTTTATTCTTTTAGTTAGTGTTTGCGCCAAGTAGAACCTTTGGGAAAACTTGGGGAAAGTCTTTGCCATCTTGCTGTAAAAAACAGAAACTTTAGCGCTCACGAGATTTGCTGCCATTTTTTACTGGAGAGTGTGATTAAGTTGATTATTTTTGCAGATGATTAATATATAAATTACTCACATCCAGAAAGTTATTTTAGAATTTTTTTGTGTTACAGAAGTATTCGAAACCTACAGATTACTGCAGACTGTTCTGTTTTGACAGATTCTGTTTTTCGCGTGTTGTTTGTTTATTTTGATGAATCTATGGCTAGTATCGGAGGTTATGAACCATAGAGAAGTTGGAATACATTAGGTTTAACACCAATATAAATAAAGAATGAGTTCATTACAGTACCTTAAGTGGTGGTTTGTTTTCTTATACTAATGGAGCTCATGAGATTTTTTGTTTAAGTTTTGTGTTGTGAAGTTTTCAAGTTTTGGGTAAAGATTTGATGGATTATGGAACAAGGAGTGGCAAGAGCCTAAGCTTGGGGATGCCCATGGAACCCCAAGGTAAAATTCAAGGACAACCAAAAGCCTAAGCTTGGGGATGCCCCGGAAGGCATCCCCTCTTTCGTCTTCTTCTATCGGTAACTTTACTTGAGGCTATATTTTTATTCACCACATGATATGTGTTTTTCTTGGAGCGTCTTGTATGATTTGAGTCTTTGCTTTTTAGTTTACCACAATCATCCTTGTTGTACACACATTTTGTGAGAGACACACATGAATTGGAATTTATTAGAATACTCTATGTGATTCACTTATATCTTTTGAGCTAGATAATTTCGCTCTAGTGCTTCACTTATACCTTTTAGAGCACGGTGGTGGTTTTATTTTATAGAAATTATTGATCTCTAATGCTTCACTTATATTATTTTGAGAGTCCTATAAAACAGCATGGTAATTTTCCTTGGTTATGAAACTAGTCCTAATATTATAGGCATCCAAGATGGGTATAATAAAAACTATCATAAAAAGTGCATTGAATACTATGAGAAGTTTGATACTTGATGATTGTTTTGAGATATGAAGATGGTGATATTAGAGTCATGATAGTTGAGTAGTTGTGAATTTGATAAATACTTGTTCTAAAGTTTGTGATTCCCGTAGCATGCACGTATGGTGAACCATTATGTGATGAAGTCGGAGCATGATTTATTTATTGATTGTCTTCCTTATGAGTGGCGGTCGGGGACGAGCGATGGTCTTTTCCTACCAATCTATCCCCCTAGGAGCATGCACGTAGTACTTTGTTTCGATAACTAATAAATTTTTGCAATAAGTATGTGAGTTCTTTCTGACTAATGTTAAGTCCATGGATTATACGCACTCTCACCCTTCCACCATTGCTAGCCTTTCTAGTACCGCGCAACTTTCGCCGGTACCATTAACCCACCATATACCTTCCTCAAAACAGCCGCCATACCTACCTATTATGGCATTTCGATAGCCATTCCGAGATATATTGCCATGCAACTTTCCACCGTTCTGTTTACTATGACACGCTTCATCATTGTCATATTGCTTTGCATGATCATGTAGTTGACATCGTATTTGTGGCAAAGCCACCGTTCATAATTCTTTCATACATGTCACTCATGAGTCATTGCATATCCCGGTACACCGCCAGAGTCATTCACATAGAGTCATATTTTGTTCTAAGAATTGAGTTGTAATTCTTGAGTTGTAAGTAAATAAAGTGTGATGATCATCATTATTAGAGCATTGTCCCAAGTGAGGAAAGGATGATGGAGACTATGCTTCCCCCACAAGTCGGGATGAGATTCCGAATGAAAAAAAAGAAATAAAAAAAGAGGCCATAAAAGAAAAAAAGGAGAAGAAGGCCCAAAGAAAAAAATGAAAAAAAAAAGAAATGAGATAAAAAGAGAGAAGGGACAATGTTACTATCCTTTTCCACACTTGTGCTTCAAAGTAGCACCATGATCTTCATGATAGAGAGTCTCATATGTTATCACTTTCATATACTAGTGGGAATTTTACATTATAGAACGTGGCTTGTATATTCCAATGATGGGCTTCCTCAAAATGCCCTAGGTCTTCGTGAGCAAGCGGGTTGGATGCACACCCATTTAGTTTCTTTTTGAGCTTTCATACACTTATAGCTCTTGTGCATCTGTTGCATGGCAATCCCTACTCACTCACATTGATATCTATTGATGGGCATCTCCATAGCCCATTGATACACCTAGTTGATGTGAGACTATCTTCTCCTTTTTTTTCTCCACAACCAACATTCTATTCCACATATAGTGCTATGTCCATGGCTCACGCTCATGTATTGCGTGAAGATTGAAAAAGTTTGAGAACATCAAAAGTATGAAACAATTGCTTGGTTTGTCATCGGGGTTGTGCATGATTTAAATACTTTGTGTGGTGAAGATAGAGCATAGCCAGACTATATGATTTTGTAGGGATAACTTTCTTTGGCCATGTTATTTTGCGAAGACATAATTGCTTTGTTAGTATGCTTGAAGTATTATTATTTTTATGTCAATATTAAACTTTTGTCTTGAATCTTTCAGATCGGAACATTCGTGCCACAATAAAGAAAATTACATTGAGAATTATGCTAGGTAGCATTCCACTTCAAAAATTCTGTTATTATCATTTACCTACTCGAGGACGAGCAAGAATTAAGCTTGGGGATGCTTGATACGTCTCCCACGTATCTATAATTTTTGATTGTTCCATGCTATTATATTATCTGTTTTGGATGTTAATGGGCTTATTTATAAACTTTTATATTTTTTTGGGACTAACCTACTAACCCAAGGCCCAGTGCAAATTGCTGTTTTTTTGCCTATTTTAGTGTTTCATAGAAAAGGAATATCAAACGGAATCCAAACGGAATAAAACCTTCGGGAGAGTTATTTTTGGAACAAACATGATCCAGGGAACTTGGAGTGGATGTCAAGAAACCAACGAGGAGTCCACGAGGCAGGGGGCGTGCCTACCCCCCTAGGCGCGCCCTCCCCCCTCGTGGCTCCACCGACCTACTTCTTCCTCCTATATATATATATATATATATATATATATATTCATATACCCCGAAAACATCCAGGAGCACCACGAAACCCTATTTCCACCGCCGCAACCTTCTGTACCCAAGAGATCCCATCTTGGGGCCTTTTTGGGAGCTCCGCCGGAGGGGGAATCGATCACGGAGGGCCTCTGCATCAACTCCATGGCCCCTCTGATGATGTGTGAGTAGTTTACCTCAGACCTTCGGGTCCATAGCTATTAGCTAGATGGCTTCTTCTTTCTCTTTGGATCTCAATACAATGTTCTCCTCGATCTTCTTGGAGATCTATTTGATGTAACTCTTTTTGTGGTGTGTTTGTCGAGATCCAATGAATTGTGGGTTTATGATCAAGATTATCTAGGAACAATATTTGATTCTTCTCTGAAATATTTTATGTATGATTGGTTATCTTTGCAAGTCTCTTCGAATTATCAGTTTGGTTTGGCCTACTAGATTGATCTTTCTTGCAATGGGAGAAGTGCTTAGCTTTGGGTTCAATCTTGCGATGTCCTTTCCCAGTGACAGCAGGGGCAGCAAGGCACGTGTTGGATTGTTGCCATCGATGATAAAAATATGGTGTTTATATCATATTGCTTGAGTTTATCCCTCTACATCATGTGATCTTGCCTAATGCATTACTTTGTTCTTATGAACTTAATACTCTAGATGCATGTTGGATAGCGGTCGATGTGTGGAGTAATAGTAGTAGATGCAGAATCGTTTTGGTCTACTTGTCATGGACGTGATGCCTATATACATGATCATGCCTAGATATTCTCATAATTATGCACTTTTCTATCAATTGCTCGACAGTAATTTGTTCACCCACCGTAGTACTTATGCTATCTTGAGAGAAGCCACTAGTGAAACCTATGGCCCCCGAGTCTATTCTTCATTATATTAATCTTCCGTAAACAAGCTATTTCTATTACCATTTATTTTGCAATCTTTATTTTCCAATCTATATCATAAAAATACGAAAAATATTTATCCTATTATTATTATCTCTATCAGATCTCACTCTCATAAGTGACCATGAAGGGATTGACAACCCCATTATCGCATTGGTTGCGAGGTTCTTATTTGTTTGTGTAGGTACGAGGGACTTGCGTGTAGTCTCCTACTAGATTGATACCTTGGTTCTCAAAAACTGAGGGAAATACTTATGCTACTTTGCTGCATCACCCTTTCCTCTTCAAGGGAAAACCAACGCAGTGCTCAAGAGGTAGCACCAGCCACTGTTCAGCCGCGGTTTTGCATTGAAATAACATCAAAAATTTGAAAATAAAGTGCATCATCATCATCATAGTTTCAATAAAAAGTGCATCACCATCATAGTATCAAATCCCTCTACCAAAAGAGCATCGTCTCAATCAAAGTTTTTCGCCCTAGATATTGAAATGAACATGAATATTACTCATGCGGGTCATCAACACCACCGGCGTTGTGAACCGTGGTACGATCATCATCTTCACCATCGTCTTTGTCGACGTTCTCAACAAGCGGTGAACTCTCGTTGCTATGAGCACCACCGGAAGCATCTTCATTGCGTCCCATACTGGTCATGTTGCCGACGAAGCCAACTCCAACGCCACTCATGTTGCTGCCATAGCCACCTCCCAACCCACGCATCATGTTGCCGCCAAAGCCACCTCCCATGCCGCCAAAGCCACCTTCCATGTTGCCACCGAAGCCACCTCCCATGTTTTCGCCAAATGCACCATTCATGGAACCTCCAATCATGTTCATGTGACCACCCATGGAACCTCCCATGCCTCCTCCCATGGCACCTCCCATGCCTCCTCCCATGCATCCTCCCATCCTCCCATGCATCCTCCCATCCTCCCATGCCTCCTCCCATGGCACCTCCCATGCCTCCTCCCATGCCTCCACCCATCATCATTTGCCTCATGAGCATTTGCTTCTGCATAAGCATTTCATCACGACAAAGTTCAACATATGCCTTTGCGTTGGCATCAAGAGTTGATGTGTCCATAAACATAAAATTGAGTGTCGTCCTGTCCTCGACCATCTTCCTCTCGTCGGCCGTGGCCTTCTTCTCCCCTAGGTCCACCTTCCTCTCCTCGGTTGCGGCCAACATCTCCTCGACCGCCGCCCTCTTCTCCTCGGCTGCCGCCCTTCGCCGCTCGACCTCACTCCTCTCCTCTATTTCCTTCAGCTTCAAGATTCTTTTCTCTTCGGCATACTCTTTCCTCGTCATGACAATGGCATCAAATCCTTCCTTGAGATCATTATCTCTGGCCTTGGTTCCCTTTGCTTTCTTGTTTCCATCGGGCCTATAAGATTTTGTCATGGTGTGAGGAGTGGGGCTCGTCTCCTCAATGGTGACATCTTCTTCATTCTCAAGCACCGCACTCTTCTTCTTCGATGATTCAAAAGTCTCTCTAGTTTTCCACTTCTCCTCATCCTTGAGCTCTTTGTAGCGATGATGAAAAGTGAAAGATTTTCCTTTCCTTTTCTTCTTCTCGCCTTTCATGTTCCTCTCTCGAAATAATCCTTGTGCAATAATTTTCTACAATAAAACAAGAAATACATCATCATAAACATGTGGAAGAAAGAGGAAATATTTGACAAAGCACGCACGAAGAGGAAATATTTACCAAGTCACTATCACCGCAACCACTTGGGTTCATGCGAGCAACGTTTCACAAGCAACTGGCCCACTTTTGGCATTCAGCGTTGATGGTGGACCAACGTTGGCGTAGAGAGTCGCTTGAACGGAAGTGACCACTTGTGTTGCGCTCATCGAAGTACTCCTTGATGCGTTGCCAATAGGTGTTCACTGTTTGGTCGCTTCTAACGCTTGTATCTTGAGAGATTTTCTTCCAAGTGGTGCATATCAACACATCCTCCGTGGTGGTATAATTTCCACTTCTTCCCTTGACAACAAAGCCCTCATCGTCCACATCAAGATTGTCATCATCATATTGGGTTTCATATTCTTGTGACACATACATGTAATCATCGTTTGCCACATTTTTCGCATGCATGAAAGCTTCATCATCAAGACTACAATTGGACGCACAAACAATCAAGAACACATACAATTTGAAACAACAAACGAGAGCACAACTGGAAAATGTATACCTTTGTGACATTTCGTCGAACATGTTGGAGGCAGTGACTGTCGGCGTGGCCACATCTTCCTCCACGGCCGGCGGTGGCGGAGGGGGAGGTTGAGGAATGGATGTGTGGCTGCTGGAGGAGGCTGCTGGCCGCACCGGCCGTGGGTCGTCGCCCCGAGCTGCCGTGGCTGCCTTGGAGACCTTCATCGGCCGCGTAAAACTATCGGTCGGGTTGCGGCTGCGGTTGTCCAGCTATTTTCCGCCACCTTGTCCCTTCGCCGGCTTCGCCACCAACGTGGTAGCCACCGGCCGGGGCGGCGCGAATCCAGGCTGGTGGGTGGGGGTGGCGGCATGGAAGCGGTTGCGGGCGAGATGGCAGCGGCTGCAGCGGCGGCGGCCACATGGGTCAGCCCACCGGCTGCGGCGACGGAGAAGGTGGCGGGGTCGTCGCCTTCGGCCACGGCGGTGCCGGAAGGTGGGGGGCAGCGGCGGGCGGGCGCAGGCGGGCGAGAAAGGAAAGGAACTGCCAGTTGGGAGTTTGCAGGCTGTGGCTGGTTTTGGACCAGATGCACCTTGTGATGTAAATTTGCACCACGAGGTGTTGTATTTTACATCACGAGGAGGCCGCGGTCCAATTTTTTTTTACATATGGACCGTCTATTGGAGTAACATTTTTTCCCCAGACGGTCCAAAAGTTAGGTATTTTTACATTTGGGCCGTCTATTGGAGATGCTCTTAGTTTATTTTGAATCTGTCAGGTCAGGTCGACTTGTTCTTCTTTACTATATGTTGAAGCTGTCATCTATGAAGTACCATCACTTCTGGAGCTCTCATATTTTGAGTATTAGGCCACATTATATTAATGCACACACCAAATTACAGCATGCATGACAATTGTAGAGATATCACAAAGGGGTTTACAGGGAGGCAATATGGGATTAGAATCACTTCTGTATTACAAAGATAATCTCACTTGTTTTTATGTTTTCATGCATGTTAGGTATTGAACATTATCAAAATGAATATGAGAATGGGCGCACGAGAGAGATATTGCGGAACAATCCACTAGCTAACAAACTTGGCATGGTGGAGGATGGCCTATCTTATTCACCCATCAAGGTGCTTGCTCTAACTTGGCAAAGTTGTATTGGTCGCACATATTTTGCATCTGACCTCTTGCATTACTTCTACTTTGTTACACCATCTTCTTATTTTAAGCATCATATATGAGTATATGCCATACCTATCCATTTTTTGTACCTATTCCATGTGTCGCCATACTATGTTTTTTCAGTCAAATGTTGTTCTTTCATAATAGATGTCCAAAAGGAAGAGGGTGAGTGCAGATCCTCAGGGAGTACAAACTAGGTATTTGGAAAAGGTGGTGATGCCTGTTAAATCAGATAGATCGGCAGCCATAGGAAACACAGGCCCAACTGTACCACACTTTACCCCTACTCCACTCGCCAAACGCCTATTAGAACTGCTGAGAGCCCAACGTCAGGTACTGTCTATGATATCAATTCAAAATTTGAACTCCTAAATTTCTGCATGTTCCTTACCTTCTCTCTTGTATGAAAACTAATTTTAGATGAATCTCCTTGCTCAAAGGATCATAGGATCTCACAACAATACTGGGCATTACATTGCTCTTGTCAGTACCTCTTGCCCTTTGTCAGCATATATACTTACACTCATTGTTGTTTGATTATGTAGCATCACTGTAAATGTTCACTTCTTTATCCCCCCTTTGCTTGAAATTATAAGATCTCTATTTACTCTTAGATAAATGTAGAATTTCTTGACGATCTTCACTGCATGAGACTAGACTTGACTCAAGCTTCATACGAAAGCATTTACTGAACTAAAGCCGTTGAGCCATACACTGTCTTATTTAAAAGAGTCCCCTGTCTCGTGAATGATCGAACTTGGTTCACAATGGTTCTAAAGTTTTGGATTGCTCATGTAAGTACCTGTTGTCATGTACTCCCTCTGTATCAAATTAATATTTGATCAATTGGATATATTTAGAACTTAAAAGTGCTAGATACATCCATTTGAGCGACAAGTAATAATGGACGGTGGTGGCATTACTGTACTTGCATCGCGAGATAGTTGATTGTCTAGCATTACTCTGCATCTTATCTGCCCTGCCCTCCACTTTCTCCAAATTATCATATCTACATTTACTCTTACCAAAATGTTGAATAAAGCCAATGCCACTGCACACGTTGATGTCTGCATTCCTCTTGTCAGTACCTTTTGCCTTGTAACGATGTACTTAATTCATTGCTATTTGATTATGTATCATTAGTCTGCACCTGAGCTTCATTATCCTGTGTTTCTTCCAATATTATTTGATCTATATTTACTGTTTGCAAAATGTAGAATAATCGCAATGCTTATAAAGAAGTTTATTTGGGGAATTTATTGAATTATACTTCCATCGACAAGGAGAAGGGATTTGTCTAGCTCGTGTAAACATATAATGTAAGTTCATCCTTCTCAAGCCTTCAAACTTTGTTCTAGCATAGATTTAGATAGGCATCATTTCCTCCACTGTTGTTTACTTTGCTGTTTACATCTGATTGGATGTTTGCAACAACTAACAGTTTTAAATTGTAGTTGTAAAAACATGTTCCTTATGTACAACAGATCCATTTATTTGCTTATATAATTGTGAAACATGTTACGTGTCTCCTCGTTTCTCTTTCAGAGTCATATCTCTTATGCCAGGCAGCACTTTAGGGAAGATAGTGAGCCAAACCATCTTGAAGAGAGCAAGATGACCCCAAGGTCCTGTCTTCATGAAGACAGTGAGTTGAGGCTACTCACCAGCAGCTGTGAGACAACCTCTATGTAGTCACTGCCTCAATTAGTTTGACTTCTTTAGTCTCAACTTAAAGCGGAAAGGCTTGCTTCAGCTCAGCTCCGACTTGAAGTCAAAGATGCAATGAAGATCTCAAAGGACTGCATTGCGCACTATGGTGCTATAAAGCTAGGGATGGAACATCTAAGGTTGACACTGTTGGGTAACGTAGTAATTTCAAAAAAAATCCTACGAACACGCAAGATCATGGTGATGCATAGCAACGAGAGGGGAGAGTGTTGTCCACATACCCTCGTAGACCGAAAGTGGAAGCGTTATCACAACGCAGTTGATGTAGTCGTACGTCTTCACGATCCGACCGATCAAGTACCGAACGCACGGCACCTCCGAGTTCAGCACACGTTCAGCCCGATGACATCCCTCAAACTCCGATCCAGCCGAGTGTTGAGGGAGAGTTTCGTCAGCATGACGGCATGGTGACGATGATGATGTTCTATCGACACAGGGCTTCGCCTAAGCACCGCTACAATATGATCGAGGTGGATTATGGTGGAGGGGGGCACTGCACACGGCTAAGAGATCAAGAGATCAATTGTTGTGTCTATGGGGTGCCCCCTGGCCATGTATATAAAGGAGCAAGGGGAGGAGGCGGCCGGCCAGGAAGAGGCACCCCAAGGGGGAGTCCTACTCCCACTAGGAGTAGGATTCCCCCTATTCCTAGTAGGAGTAGGAGAGGGGGAAGCAAAGGGAGAGGAGGAGAAGGAAAGAGGGGGCCGGCCCCCCTTTCCCTAAACCAATTCGGTTTGGGCCTTGTGGGGGCGCGCCCCACACTCCCTTTGCTTACATCTATCTCCACTAAGGCCCATGTAGGCCCATTAAGCCCCCGGGAAGGTACCGGTAACCCCCGGTACTCCGGTAAAATCCCGATTTCACCCGGAACAATTCCGATATACAAATATAGGCTTCCAATATATCAATCTTTATATCTCGACCATTTCGAGACTCCTCGTCATGTCCGTGATCACATCCGGGACTCCAAACCTTTGGTACATCAAAACTCATAAACTCATAATATAACCGTCATCGAAACGTTAAGCGTGTGGACCCTACGGGTTCGAGAACTATGTAGACATGACCGAGACACGTCTCCGGTCAATAACCAATAGTGGAACCTGGATGCTCATATTGGCTCCTACATATTCTACGAAGATCTTTATCGGTCAAAGTGCATAACAACATACATTCTTCCCTTTGTCATCGGTATGTTACTTGCCCGAGATTCGATCGTTAGTATCTCAATACCTAGTTCGATCTCATTACCGGCAAGTCTCTTTACTCATTTCGTAATACATCATCCCGCAACTAACTCATTAGTTGCAATGCTTGCAAGGCTTAAGTGATGTGCATTACCGAGAGGGCCCAGAGATACCTCTCCGACAACCGGAGTGTCAAATCCTAATCTCGAAATACGCCAACCCAACAAGTACCTTTGGAGACACCTATAGAGCACCTTTATAATCACCGAGTTACGTTGTGAAGTTTGGTAGCACACAAAGTGTTCCTTCGGTAAACGGGAGTTGCATAATCTCATAGTCATAGGAACATGTATAAGTCATGAAGAAAGCAATAGCAACAAACTAAACTATCAAGTGCTAAGCTAACGGAATGGGTCAAGTCAATCACATCATTCTCCTAATGATGTGATCCCGTTAATCAAATGACAACCCATGTAAATGGTTAGGAAACTTAACCATCTTTGATCAACGAGCTAGTCAAGTAGAGGCATCCTAGTGACACTCTGTTTGTCTATGTATTCACACATGTATTATGTTTTGGTTAATACAATTCTAGCATAAACAATAAACATTTGTCATGGTATAAGGAAATAAATAATAACTTTATTATTGCCTCTAGGGCATATTTCCTTCAGTCTCCCACTTGCACTAGAGTAAATAATCTAGATTACATAGTAATGATTCTAACTCTCATGGAGCCTTGGTGCAGATCATGTTTTGCTCGTGGAAGAGGCTTAGTTAACGGGTCTGCAACATTCAGATCTGTATGTATCCTGCAATTTTCTATGTCTCCCACCTGGACTAAATCCCGGATGGAATTGAAGCGTCTCTTGATGTGCTTGGTTCTCTTGTGAAATCTGGATTCCATCGCCAAGGCAATTGCACCAGTATTGTCACAAAAGATTTTCATTGGACCCGATGCACTAGGTATGACACCTAGATCGGATATGAACTCCTTCATCCAGACTCCTTCATTTGCTGCTTCCGAAGCAACTATGTACTCCGCTTCACACGTAGATCCCACCACAACGCTTTGTTTAGAACTGCACCAACTGACAGCTCCACCGTTTAATATAAACACATATCCGGTTTGTGATTTAGAATCGTCCGGATCAGTGTCAAAGCTTGCGTCAACGTAACCATTTACGATGAGCTCTTTGTCACCTCCATAAACAAGAAACATATCCTTAGTCCTTTTCAGGTATTTCAGGATGTTCTTGACCACTGTCCAGTGATCCACTCCTGGATTACTTTGGTACCTCCCTGCTAGACTTATAGCAAGGCACACACCAGGTCTGGTACACAGCATTGCATACATGATAGAGCCTATGGCTGAAGCATAGGGAACATCTTTCATCTTCTCTCTATCTCTGCAGTGGTCGGGCATTGAGTCTTACTCAACTTCACACCTTGTAACACAAGCAAGAACCCTTTCTTTGCTTGATCCATTTTGAACTTTTTCAAAACTTTGTCAAGGTATGTGCTTTGTGAAAGTCCAATTAAGCGTCTTGATCTATCTCTATAAATCTTGATGCCCAATATGTAAGCAACTTCACCGAGGTCTTTCAAAAAAACTCTTATTCAAGTATCCCCTTATGCTATCCAGAAATTCTATATCATTTCCAATCAGCAATATGTCATCCACATATAATATCAGAAATGCTATAGAGCTCCCACTCACTTTCTTGTAAATATAGGTTTCTCCAAAAGTCTGTATAAAACCAAATGCTTTGATCACACTATCAAAGCGTTTATTCCAACTCCGAGAGGCTTGCACCAGTCCATAAATGGATCGCTGGAGCTTGCACACTTTGTTAGCTCCCTTTGGATCAACAAAACCTTCCGGTTGCATCATATACAATTCTTCTTCCAGAAATCCATTCAGGAATGCAGTTTTGACGTCCATTTGCCAAATTTCATAATCATAAAATGCGGCAATTGCTAACATGATTCGGACAGACTTAAGCATCGCTACGGGTGAGAAGGTCTCATCGTAGTCAATCCCTTCACCTTGTCGAAAACCTTTTGCAACAAGTCGAGCTTTATAGACAGTAACATTACCGTCAGCGTCAGTCTTCTTCTTGAAGATCCATTTTTGCTTGTCGATCAACGGGAAAGTCAACCAAAGTCCACACTTTGTTCTCATACATGGATCCCATCTTAGATTTCATGGCCTCAAGCCATTTTGCAAAATCTGGGCTCACCATCGCTTCTTCATAGTTCGTAGGTTCGTCATGGTCTAGTAACATAACTTCCAGAACAGGATTACCGTACCACTTTGGTGCGGATGTTACTCTGGTTGATCTACGAGGTTTAGTAACAACTTGATCTGAAGTTTCATGATCATCATCATTAACTTCCTCACTAATTGGTGTAGGTTTCATAGAAACTGGTTTCTACGATGAACTACTTTCCGATAAGGGAGCAGGTACAGTTACCTCATCAAGTTCTACTTTCCTCCCACTCACTTCTTTTGAGAGAAACTCCTTCTCCAGAAATGTTCAGAATTTAGCAACAAAAATCTTGCCTTCGGATCTGTGATAGAAGGTGTACCCAATAGTCTCCTTTGGGTATCCTATGAAGACACATTTCTCCGATTTGGGTTCAAGCTTACCAGGTTGAAGCTTTTTCACATAAGCATCGCAACCCCAAACTTTAAGAAACGACAACTTTGGTTTCTTGCCAAACCACAGTTCATAAGGCGTTGTCTCAACGGATTTTTATGGTGCCCTATTTAACGTGAATGCGGCCGTCTCTAAAGCATAACCCTAAAACGATAGCGGTAAATCAGTAAGAGACATCATAGATCGCACCATATCTAGTAAAGTACGATTACGACGTTTGGACACACCATTACGCTGTGGTGTTCCGGGTGGCGTGAGTTGCGAAACTATTCCGCATTGTTTCAAATGTAGACCAAACTCATAACTCAAATATTCTCCTCCATGATTAGATCGTAGAAACTTTATTTTCTTGTTACGATGATTTTCAACTTCACTCTGAAATTCTTTGAACTTTTCAAATGTTTCAGACTTATGCTTCATGAAGTAGATATACCCATATCTGCTTAAATCATCAGTGAAGGTGAGAACATAACGATATCTGCCACGAGCCTCAACATTCATCGGACCACATACATCTGTATTGTAACATCATAAAATTCTAAATTTTGGAATGTTATAATAAATAGATAGATTTGATTGATTGTTTGACTGATTGTGTGAAATTGAGTGAAATTCGAAACCTTTTCAAAAGTTAAATGAGAGGGAATAAAAGGACTTTCCCAAACTTTCATTTTGCATTTATGATCTTCATGAATTCAATTTTTCAAATACAAAACCCTAGAGAGAAGATGACATGACTTCTTCCATTTATTTAAATGACAAGGGGTGTTGAAAATATTTGAATTCATTTGGAAAATATTTCCAATTTTGAAACTTTATGCAACTCAATGATTTTCATGAGAGAAGATAAAATGACTTCTTCAAAACATATGAAATATGAGTTGGGAGTTTCTAAGAATCAAATTCAAAGGCCTTTTGAAATTATTTTTCAATTTAGAGTTATTTGACTTTTATTCAAATTATTTTTCTCCAAAATAAAATATATGGAAAATAGGGTAACATGATTCCCTACATCAGAAAATTGCAGAGAAATAAATTTGAATTAATTTTGCTATTTTTAAAATGATTTTACTAGATTTAACTAGAGCAGAAGCACTCTTTGCTTTATTTAAATTTGACTGTATTTTAATTGACTCTAGAAAAATGTTCATGCTGTAGGAAATCTTTTTCTAAAAATTTTGATATATTATATGACTATGTTATGTTTCATTTTTATTTTAGTTTTATTTTATTTCTTGAAAAAATGTTTAAAAAAAACAACTTCTCCGCCGACTGGGCCGGCCCAGCTCCAGTCAGGCCACGGCACAGTCCCCACATGCGCCTCACCGAAACCCATCGGATCCGTCATCCAATCCGTTTCCCATCTCCCTCTCTCTCCGACCCATGGACCCCACCTGTGATCATCGTCTTCTCCACGCCAGGGACAAAGGCCGCCCCTCGCACGCCTTGCCGACCGATTTCTCTTGCGGGATTCGCTCGCTGCCTTGCCCCTCGCCCACGAAACTCCCCTATAAATACTCAGCAACTCCTCCTTGTCCGATTTTCGCGAAAACCTTGATCTCATGTGCCCTAAGGAGTCATTCCGATCTCGCCGGAGTTCGTGAAGATTCACCGAGCTCAGCCGCCTTGCCGCGCCTCCACCCTCCCCTTCCGATCACCTCCGCCACCACCAGCACGTCCGCCTTGCTTCTCCGCACCTCCCCGTGCTCTCAGACGAGACGGAGAACCACCGGATCCACCGCCTCATCACCGTCGTCCACGACCGAAGCTACCTCGTCGGGGCCACGGTTCGCCTGAACTCCACCAGCGCCGCCTCCTGCCCGACCCCGTCATCCAGTGCCACCGACCCCACTCTGGAGCTGCCGCCCCTCGCCTCGCGACCCGCCGCCCCTCCCTGCCTTGCCGGAGTCGTCGCCTGAGCCGGCGACCATGCCCTCTGTAAGCGCTCCAGTCTCCAGATCGTTTTTTTCGAAACGTTTTCTTTATTTAGTGAACGCTCACTGGTTTAGCCTCTGGAGTGAACGAGTTCATAGTTTAGGGTTTAGGAGTGAACATTCGTTGTTTAGAATTTTTCTTTTTCCTTTTAATTTTAGTTCCGGGACCCATCCGTGAATGTTTTCTTTATAGATCAGCCCCTGGTTTTCAAACGACTATAACTTTTTGCTCGTTAGTCGGAATTAGACGAAACTGACGCTCACGTCTTCGTTATGACCCCTCTATCCAGTAATCCAACTCAAACATGATTTTGAAAAGTTTAAAATTTGAATTAGACCAGATTTGTATTTGAACTTCATTTGATCGTAACTTGAGTTTTGTAGCTCCGTTTGAGTTGATTATTTTTGCAAATCGAAGCTCTTGACCTAAACTTTCTGATAAGGCCAAATTCACATAATTTTGGTACTGTTAGAAATTGTTTTATGTTGCAATAGCAATTTACTTGGTTTTGATGTTTTCCGAATCGACTTCTTCGATCTTTCTCGCCTTTTGAGTGATTGCTTATGTGTGGTTACTATTGCTTGATTACGATAGATTGACCGGAGTGTGACGAGTAGAGCTATCAAGATATTTGAGTGCGAATCATCTTCATCAACATTGCAGGCAAGTAACACTTTGATCATATTCCTTTAAATACCCAGTTTTTATGCATTAGTTCCAATCCCCAAACATTGCATGGTTAGGATCTGAATAAATTGTGGACTGGGAAGTAGTTGATGAGGTAGGAACCTATTGCCCTGCATTCAAACCTTGGGAGTTACTATTACGTTATGCTTAGGTTGCCATGCTATGCTCGTAGACGTGGATTGCGTTTTGAGAGTATTCATGATAGATGTGAGATTGTTAATTAATGGTTTACTTAAGGTGGCAACTTAAACACACATCTGGATGGATTGAGGCACCTGGGTATTCCAGGATTGCTTGTCTAGGCACCTGGGTAGACCAGGATTGCCTGTTTTTTTATGGACCGCCACCCAGGCTCAAAGGGATCATGAGATTATTCATACTAGAAAATTTTCGTGTGCAGCCACAAGCTATTATGGGCTCTAGCATAGTTGATTAAGTCGTGCGAACTCTTACAGGGTAGACTAGCAGATGTAGGGGAAAGTAGGTGTAACGGTCTATCCATCGTAAGGTGCTAGCGCTTCTGAAAGACTATGTCTCAGTCATCCGTTTCTCAAACACCATGTAGTGCGAGAAACCAAACGGAGGCGATCGAGTCTTGTGAGGAAAAGTGCGCAAACCTCTGCAGAGTGTATAAACTAATCATGGTTAGCCGTGTCCCCGGTTATGGACAGCTTGAGTATCTAGTACTTGGATTATCATGTGAATCTCATCATGTTACTTTAAATTAAGTTTGTTGGGTTTAATGATGTTACTTAATTAGGATTGAGAATGCTGTCAACCATTCTCAATGTTCAACAACCACCATGATAGTTAAATAAAATTTATTCCTTTGCAGTAGGGAAAAATTGGCTTTTCGCAAAAACCTTATAACCATAGAGCTTTTCCACCAGCCAAATATGCATGTAGTGATAGCCATTGTTAATCATTATCTATGGTGTGAATCTGCCAGTACATTCAATGTACTGACCCTTTGTGGCTGCAACGTCTCATGTTGCAGGACTTCTTACGACGAGTAAGTGATACGTTAGGGTTACGATTTCTACACTCAACTTTGCCGTTGGTGTTCATGGGAATCCAGAACCTTGTTACTTCCGCTATTTTGGATTGAGGTAATAGTATTTAAGTTACTTTACACATGTGATTTACCTCTGTTATAAATCCTCGAGTACTGTGTGTAAGCATACCGATCCAGGGATGACACTTAAGCACAGAGACTTGATCCATTCGGGTCGGGTCACTACAAGATGGTATCAGAGCACATGTTGACTGTAGGACGTGACCCTAGAAACTGGCAAGCCCATAGCAAAGATTTTCTCTACAACTTCTTTTTTCAAAAAGATCTTTTACCTCTTTTCTCTTCTGAGCATATTCAAGTATTCCCTTTAGTGAGACCATATCCCCTTCCCTTTTGACCACCCAAAGAGTTGACTGATGAGACGACTACAAGAAGTGCAAGATATCGGACAACTAAGACCACTTTGGAATGAAGAGTATTTTACCGAGCATTGGAATAAATGGAAACTGCAACGGTTGAAGACTCCAAAGACTAGGAGAATTTGAAGGCCCTGTACAATTTCTAGATTTGTAGGAAGGCACCCCTTATGGAACTTGGCAGACTATGGAAGCTATCAATACCCAAGATCAATGTGTATCGGAGAAAGATCGGAACATGGAGCATTAGAACTCGAAGTTTTGTCAAGGAAAACCCCTAAGGTAGGAGATATCAAACTATGGAGAGATAGCTCATGGCAATGACAAGGGCAAAAACACGGTTATCCATGATGTCATGGCCCGCTTATGCTATTTGTCACCGGGCTGAGTTAAGCAGGCATTTCTTCGGAAGGATTGGATGGTAGAAGGCTGATGGAGCACCTATCAGCAAAAGATGAAGTTTTAAGCTTAGCCGGTGTATCACCAGGATCTGGAGTAGTACATCAAGAATTTTAAGATGGAGCTCCAGGAAGTAGTATTTGATAAGGAAGCGTTTCGTGAAGAACTCAGGACCCAGAAGCTGAAAGTAGCCAAGCTAGAGGAGCAAAGCCTTGAGACATCAAAGATTCGTCAGGAACTGAAGGACAGTAGGATCATGGCTCATGTGGAGGTTGATGAAACTCAGAAGCTTGGAACGCAACTCCAGAAATATTAAAGGACATCACGATAGACTTTGCGACAACAGAAATGATCTGGCAAAAGGATTTGAGAAATACAAGCCTGATCGGAAGAAGCCATTGGAGGCATGAACAAGACTTGAAGAGTTTGACGGTTTTGAAGATTTATTGACCCTTAGAAGACCAAACCCCTGTTTTATACCTACGTTGGACGCGACATTTGTGAGCTGTCATTTGTTTGATGTTTTTCCGACAGCCACAATAAAATCTTCCTTTTCAAAACCTTTGTTTGTATTGTGTGCATCTCTCTCGATCTCTCTCATCTCACCCCATAACCCATGGACCCAATAGATGATGAATGGAGATGAGCTCATATTTTCTGAACCGATGAGTCAATTGGAGACGGATCGATGGATTCAGAACATTGAAGATCACATGGAGAATAACCCTATAGCCGGGAAGGATATGCCCCAGCATGCTCTTCAATGCTTTGAAAGAGGTGCTACTACTTGGTGGAGAATGTACCAAACCATCAATGGATGGCAAGGAATAACCACTTGGAAAGAATTTAAGTTGACTTTGCCAAAGTCTCGGTTTGTGTCCCAGAAGTTGAAGCCTTATGAAAAGGATATGAAGAAACCTTGTGCATGCACGATTTGTGGAGAAATAGGACACACCCATAAAGAACACAAGGATGAATGCCCTAATTGTGAAGGAAGTCACCCAGTTGAAGAATGCCCAGCTAGGCAGATTACTAGTTTCTTGTGTGAAGGGACTACCCACTATCCTACTCAGTGTCACATTTACCCCATGGTACGAAGAACCGTACAGCAGAAGAAAGAAGTAAAGAAAGGAGCCCTTATGGAAATTTTAGAAGAACCCGTGATGAAGGAAGATGTGGAGGACACACCTAAAGAGGACCCGAGTAAACCCTGCACTAAGTCTTGCTATTCATGTGGAGAAGGACACATCTCCCAAAATTGTTTGAATGGAGATCTAGTAGAATTCCCGATGGAGGAAGTAGAGTATGACCCACAAGAAATAGAATCCATGATTGGAACGGAAAAGTCCAGGAAGAGAAGTAGATTGGATACCAGAAGGGACCTGAGTCATATCACCTGTTACAGGTGCAAGGAGTCAGGGCACTACCTCAACAGTTGCCCAAAAAGGAAACCCCGATACTTGTCAGAAGTAATATGTTTTAGTTGTAATGAAGCAGGGCACTTTGCCAGAGAATGCCCCAAGGAGAAGGAGATTTTTGCTAGATAGTTGAGTTTGCAACCAAAGAAATGGAGTAGTAGAAGTGAGAACATTTTCTTTTATATCGAGGTGTTGAGTTGAGATTGTAATCAATTGAGAGTGAATAAAGTTAGCATCGTTGGTACTGATACGGATTTTATGAGTTGTTATCCTATGAAGAAGAATTTTGACCATTTTTGAGGATATGAGAAATATGGTCTATGGAAGATTTGTGCATTTTAAGGGTGGTACTACCCTGTAAGAACCGTTGACCCCTGGAAAAGATAAGGATACTCCACTGAGTGGATTTCGGACAAAATGAATACGAGTTTTGTCTCGATATGTGTGATACCCCAAGAGTATGTGGGATGAAGTTGGATACCGTCAGTTGTTTGGACCAAATGTGATTAAGGAGTCAGAAGAGAATGTTAAGCTGATTCAAGATAGACTGAAGGTATCTCAGTCCAGGCAGAAGAGTTATGCAGACTTAAAAATGCAAGGAGATAGTCTATGAGATTGGAAACAGAGCATGTCTTCGTCCCCTCTACGAGGAGTTAAACGAATTGGAGTTAAGGGAAAGTTAGCCCCGAGATTTGTAGGACCATACCGACTCTTGGAGCGTATGGGAGAAGTGGCCAACAAGTTGGAGTCACCCGAAGGACTGTCAGGAGTTCATGATGTGTTTCACATTTCCCAGTTGAAGAAGTGCCATGCAGAGATGGCCAATATTCCCCTGTAAGGACGCTTGACCCTGGAAAGGATAATGATGTTCCACGAAGTGGAATATGGACTTCATAAGTATAAGTTTTTATCTCGGCATGTGGGATATCCCATGAGGATGAAGAGATAAATTACTATTGGATATAAAGAAGGTATGATGTCAGGAATATGGATCAATGGAAACTCCATGGTGAGTTTGAGTAATCATGTCCTAGTTTGGTGCCAATAGAAGGAAGGAAGACAGTCCAATTGGACGGATTTAAGAATGCTAGGAAGTTGGAAGTTGGAATAATGATCAGTTGCCCGATGATAAGTTCAAGGACTATAAGTGATGAGATGGGCCATAACCCACAGGCCCCAGGACCTGCCAAGAAGCAAGCACACTCTTGCTGAAGGAAAAACCCTGGTAGAAGTTACGATTTTATCGACAGACGATCTTATAGGAGTTTACGAAAACCTGAGAGTTGTGAAGGAACGATAGATGTTTGTTTGGCTTGCAGAATCAATGGATTTATCCGAACCTAGTTCGTCGACAAGAGAAATTCTGCAATGCTTGTGAGGATGACCGAGTGTTAGAATTCGAGATTCACTAAACCATATATAGGGTAACGATTTGGGTGCGGGGTGGATTGATCACCATACCGACTTACTCTTATTATTCGCCTTGCTATATGGGATGGTAAATCTGAGTGACTTACCTATTGTAGAGCGACGACGATGAAAACCTTGTTTAAACCTTAGAATGGTATAGCAATTTTTTCCCTTGTACAAGGCAGCTTTTGCCAGCCGTAGGTTATACGGTGAGGATCAACCAGACCCAGTTCGTGTAGGAGAAACCCTAAATTGTTAACCACCATGAGATATCGATAGTTAATTAATATTGACGCCAGATCCGTCAGCTAAGAAGACCAAATCTCGGAATAACCTTACCAAGAGGAAAGGACAGAAGAATTGAGGAAAAGGTTATGCCACTACCGGAAGAGCTCAGAGAAGGAATTTCCTCGAGGATCGGAGAAGACCGACACTGTCAAGAATAAGGATGGAGTATATGAGTTTTGATGGAACCGTAACCATGCTTTTAAGGGAGGTAGAACCCCAGACCCCTGTGATGATCGATGGATTTTGAGGAGACCCCCAAACCCTAACCTCTTCTTTCTAGCCTCTCCGAATCTCGAGGACGAGACTCATTTTAAGGGTGGTAGGTTTGTAACATCCCAAAATTCTAAATTTTGGAATGTTATAATAAATAGATAGATTTGATTGATTGTTTGATTGATTGTGTGAAATTGAGTGACATTTGAAACCTTTTCGAAAGTTAAATGAGAGGGAATAAAAGGACTTTCCCAAACTTTCATTTTGCATTTATGATCTTCGTGAATTCAAATTCTTTTCAAATACAAAACCGTAGAGAGAAGATGGCATGACTTCTTACATTTATTTAAATGACAAGGGGAGTTGAAAATATTTGAATTTCATTTGGAAAATATTTCCAATTTTTAAACTTTATGCAACTCAATGATTTTCATGAGAGAAGATAAAATGACTTCTTCAAAACATATGAAATATGAGTTGGGAGTTTCGAAGAATCAAATTCAAAGTCCTTTTGAAATTATTTTTCAATTTGGAGTTATTTGACTTTTATTCAAATTATTTTTTCCAAAAATAAAATATATGTAAAATAGGGTAAAATGATTCCCTACATCAGAAAATTGGAGAGAAATAAATTTGAATTAATTTTGGTATTTTTAAAATGATTTTACTGGATTTTACTAGAGCAGAAGCACTCTTTGCTTTATTTATATTTGTGTGTATTTTAATTGACTCTAGAAAAATGTTCATGCTGTAGGAAATCTTTTTCTGAAAATTTTGATATATTATATGACTATGTTATGTTTCATTTTTATTTTGGTTTTATTTTATTTCCTGAAAAAAAATGTTAAAAAAAACAACTTCTCCGCCGCCTGGGCCGGCCCAGCTCCAGCCAGGCCACGGCCCAGTCCCCACACGCGCCTCACCGAAACCCATCAGATCGGTCATCCGATCCGTTTCCCATCTCCCTCTCTCTCTGACCCATGGACCCCACATGTCATCATCGTCTTCTCCATGCCAGGGACAGAGGCCGCCCCTCGCATGCCTCGCCGACCGATTTCTCTCGCGGGATTCGCTCACTGCCTTGCCCCTCGCCCACGAAACTCCCCTATAAATACTCAGCAACTCCTCCTCGTCCGATTTTCGCGAAAACCTTGATCTCCCATGCCCTAAGGAGTCATTCCGATCTCGCCGGAGTTCTTGAAGCTTCACCGAGCTCCGCCGCCTTGCCGCGCCTCCACCCTCCCCTTCCGATCACCTCCGCCACCACCAGCACGTCCGCCTTGTTGCTCCGCACCTCCCCGTGCTCTCGGATGAGATGGAGAACCACCGGAGCCACCGCCTCGTCACCGTCATCCACGACCGAAGCTACCTCGCCGGGGCCACGGTTCGCCTGAACTCCACCAGCGCTGCCTCCTGCCTGACCCCGTCATCCAGTGCCACCTACCCCACTCTGGAGCCGCCGCCCTCGCCTCGCGACCCGCCGCCCCTCCCTGCCTTGCCGAAGTCGTCGCCTGAGCCGGCGACCATGCCCTCTGTAAGCGCTCTAGTCTCCGGATCATTTTTTTCGAAACATTTTCTTTATTTAGTGAACGCTCGCTGGTTTAGCCTCTGGAGCGAACGAGTTCATAGTTTAGGGTTCAGGAGTGAACATTCGTTGTTTAGAATTTTTCTTTTTCCTTTTAATTTCAGTCCCGGGACCCATCCGTGAATGTTTTCTTTACAGATCAGCCCCTGGTTTTCAAACGACTATAACTTTTTGCTCGTTAGTCGGAATTAGACGAAACCGACGCTCACGTCTTCGTTATGATCCCCTCTATCCAGTAATCCAACTCAAACATGTTTTGGAAAATTTTAAAATTTGAATTAGACCAGATTTGTATTTGAACTTCGTTTGATCGTAACTTGAGTTTCGTAGCTCCGTTTGAGTTGATTCTTTTTGCAAATCGAAGCTCTTGACCTAAACTTTCTGATAAGGCCAAATTCACATAATTTTGGTACTGTTATAAATTCTTTTATGTTGCAAGAGCTATTTTCTTGGTTTTGATGTTTTTTGAATCGACTTCTTCGATCTTTCTCGCCTTTTCAGTGATTGCTTATGTGTGGTTACTATTGCTTGATTACGATAGATTGACCGGAGTGTGACGAGTAGAGGTATCAAGATTTTTGAGTAAGAATCATCTTCATCAACATTGCAGGCAAGTAACACTTTGATCATATTCCTTTAAATACCTAGCTTTTATGCATTAGTTCCAATCCCCAAACATTGCATGGTTAGGATCTGAATAAATTGTGGATTGGGAAGTAGTTGATGAGGTAGGAAACTATTGCCCTGCATTCAAACCTTGGGAGTTACTATTACGTTATGCTTAGGTTGCCATGCTATGCTCGTAGACGTGGATTGGGTTTTGAGAGTATTCATGATAGATGTGAGATTGTTAATTAATGGTTTACTTAAGGTGGCAACTTAAACACACATCTGGGTGGATTGAGGCACCTGGGTATTCCAGGATTGCCTGTCTAGGCACCTGGGTAGACCAGGATTGACTGTTTTTTTATGGACCACCACCCAGGCTCAAAGGGATCATGAGATTATTCATATTAGAAACTTCCGTGTGCAGCCACAAGCTATTATGGGCTCTAGCATAGTTGATTAAGTCGTGCGAACTCTTACAGGGTAGACTAGCAGATGTAGGGGAAAGTAGGTGTAATGGTCTATCCATCGTAAGGTGCTAGCGCTTCTGAAAGACTATGTCCCGGTCATCCGTTTCTCAAACACCATGTAGTGCGAGAAACCAAATGGAGGTGATCGAGTCTTGTGGGGAAAAGTGCGCAAACCTCTGCAGAGTGCATAAACTAATCATGGTTAGCCGTGTCCCCGGTTATGGACAGCTTGAGTATCTAGTACTTGGATTATCATGTGAATCTCATCATGTTACTTTAAATTAAGTTTGTTGGGTTTAATGATGTTACTTAATTGGGATTGAGAATGCTGTCAACCATTCTCAATGTTCAACAACCACCATGATAGTTAAATAAAATTTATTCCTTTGCAGTAGGGAAAAATTGGCTTTTCGCAAAAACCTTATAACCATAGAGCTTTTCCACCAGCCAAATATGCATGTAGTGATAGCCATTGTTCATCATTCTCTATGGTGTGAATTTGCAAGTACATTCAATGTACTGACCCTTTGTGGCTGCAACGTCTCATGTTGCAGGACTTCTTACAACGAGTAAGTGATACGTTAGGGTTACGATTTCTACACTCAACTTTGCCGTTGGTGTTGATGGGAATACACAACCTTGTTACTTCCGCTATTTTGGATTGAGGTAATAGTATTTACATTACTTTACACATGTGATTTACCTCTGTTATAAATCCTCGAGTATTGTGTGTGTCAGCATACCAATCCAGGGATGACACTTAAGCACAGAGACTTGATCCATTCGGGTCAGGTCGCTACATGTATGTATGATTTCCAACAAATCTGTTGCTTTCTCCATAGTTCCGGAGAATGGTGTTTTAGTCATATTGCCCACGAGGCACGGTTCACAAGTACCAAGTGATTCATAATCAAGTGGTTCCAAAAGTCCATCAGTATGGAGTTTCTTCATGCGCTTTACACCGATATGAACGGCAGTGCCACAAATAAGTTGCACTATCATTATCAACTCTGCATCTTTTGGGATATGTGTATCACTACTATCAAGATTCATCAAAAATAGACCACTCTTCAAGGGTGCATGACCATAAAAGATATTACTCGTATAAATAGAACAACCATTATTCTCTGATTTAAATGAATAACCGTATGCATCAAACAAGATCCAGATATAATGTTCATGCTCAAAGCTGGCACCAAATAACAATTATTTAGGTCTAATACTAATCCCGAAGGTAGATGTAGCGGTAGCGTGCCGACCGCGATCACATCGACTTTGGAACCATTTCCCACGCGCATCGTCACCTTGTCCTTAGCCAATCTTTGCTTAATCCGTAGCCCCTGTTTCGAGTTGCAAATGTTAGCAACAGAACCAGTATCAAATACCCAGGTGCTACTGCGAGCATTAGTAAGGTACACATCAATAACATGTATATCACATATACCTTTGTTCACTTTGCCATCCTTCTTATCCGCCAAATACTTGGGGCAGTTCCGCTTCCAGTGACCAGTCTGCTTGCAGTAGAATCACTCAGTATCAGGCTTAGGTCCAGAGTTGGGTTTCTTCTCCTGAGCAGCAACTTGTTTGCTGTTCTTCTTGAAGTTCCCCTTCTTCCTCCCTTTACCCTTTTTCTTGAAACTGGTGGTCTTATTGACCATCAACACTTGATGCTCCTTCTTGATTTCTACCTCCGCAGCCTTTAGCATTGCGAAGAGCTCGGGAATCGTCTTATCCATCCCTTGCATGTTATAGTTCATCACGAAGCTCTTGTAGCTTGGTGGCAGTGATTGAAGAACTCTGTCAATGACACTATCAACTGGAAGATTAACTCCCAGTTGAGTCAAGTGATTATGATACCCAGACATTTTGAGTATATGTTCACTAACAGAACTATTCTCCTCCATCTTGTAGCTATAGAACTTATTGGAGACTTCATATCTCTCAATCCAGGCATTTGCTTGAAATATTAACTTCAACTCCTGGAACATCTCATATGCTCCATGACGTTCAAAATGTCGTTGAATTCCTGGTTCTAAGCCGCAAAGCATGGCACACTGAACTATTGAGTAGTCATCAGCTTTGCTCTGCCAGACGTTCATAACATCTAGTGTTGCTCCTGCAGCAGGCCTGGCACCCAGCGGTGCTTCTAGGACATAATTCTTCTGTGCAGCAATGAGGATAATCCTCAAGTTACGGACCTAGTCCGTGTAATTGCTACCATCATCTTTCAACTTTGCTTTCTCAAGGAACGCATTAAAATTCAACGAAACAACAACACGGGCCATCTATCTACAATCAACATAGACAAGCAAGATACTATCAGGTACTAATTTTATGATAAATTTAAGTTCAATTAATCATATTACCTAAGAACTCCCACTTAGATAGACATCCCTCTAATCCTCAAAGTGATCACGTGATCCAAATCAACTAAACCATGTTCGATCATCATGTGAGATGGAGTAGTTTCAATGGTGAACATCACTATGTTGATCATATCTACTATATGATTCACGCTCGACCTTTCGGTCTCCATGTTCCGAGGCCATATCTGTTATATGCTAGGCTCGTCAAGTTTAACCTGAGTATTCCGCGTGTGCAACTGTTTTGCACCCGTTGTATTTGAACGTAGAGCCAATCACACCCGATCATCACGTGGTGTCTCAGCACGAAGAACTTTCGGAACGGTGCATACTCAGGGAGAACACTTGTACCTTGATAATTTAGTGAGAGATCATCTTATAATGATACCGTCAATCAAAGCAAGATAAGATGCATAAAAGATAAACATCACATGCAATCAATATAAGTGATATGATATGGCCATCATCATATTATGCTTGTGATCTCCATCTCCGAAGCACCGTCATGATCACCATCGTCACCGGCGCGACACCTTGATCTCCATCGTAGCACCGTTGTCGTCTCGCCAACTTATGCTTCTACGACTATCGCTACCACTTAGTGATAAAGTAAAGCATTACAGGGTGATTGCATTGCATACAATAAAGCGACAACCATATGGCTCCTTCCAGTTGCCGATAACTTGGTTACAAAACATGATCATCTCATACAATATAATTTAGCATCATGTCTTAACCATATCACATCACAACATGCCCTGCAAAAACAAGTTAGACGTCCTCTACTTTGTTGTTGCAAGTTTTACGTGGCTGCTACGGGGTTAGCAAGAACCGTTCTTACCTACGCATCAAAACCACAACGATAGTTTGTCAAGTTGATGTTGTTTTAACCTTCGCAAGGACCGGGCGTAGCCACACTCGGTTCAACTAAAGTTGGAGAAACTGACACCCGCCAGCCACCTGTATGCAAAGCACGTCGGTAGAACCAGTCTCGCGTAAGCGTACGCGTAATGTCGGTCCGGGCTGCTTCATCCAACAATACCGCCGAACCAAAGTATGAGATGCTGGTAAGCAGTATGACTTATATCGCCCACAACTCACTTGTGTTCTACTCGTGCACATAACATCAACGCATAAAACCTGGCTCGGATGCCAATGTTGGATAACGTAGTAATTTCAAAAAAATTCCTACGTACATGCAAGATCATGGTGATGCATAGCAACGAGAGGGGAGAGTGTCGTCCACGTACCCTCGTAGACCAAAAGCGGAAGCGTTATCACAACGCGATTGATGTAGTCGTACGTCTTCACGATCCGACCGATCAATTACCGAACGCACGGCACCTCCGAGTTCAGCACGTGTTCAGCCCGATGACGTCCCTCAAACTCCGATCCAGCCGAGTGTTGAGGGAGAGTTTCTTCAGCATGATGACATGGTGACGATGATGATGTTCTACCGACGCAGGGCTTCGCCTAAGCACCGCTATGATATGATCGAGGTGGATTATGGTGGAGGGGGGCACCGCACATGGCTAAGAGATCAAGAGATCAATTGTTGTGTCTATGGGGTGCCCCTGGCCATGTATATAAAGGAGCGAGGGGAGGAGGCGGCCGACCAGGGAGAGGTGCGCCAAGGGGGAGTCCTACTCCCACTAGGAGTAGGATTCCTCCCATTCCTAGTAGGAGTAGGAGAGGGGGAAGGAAAGGGAGAGGAGGAGAAGGAAAGAGGGGGCCGGCCCCCCTTGCCCTAAACCAATTCGGTTTGGGCCTTGGGGGCGCCCCACACTCCCTTTGCTTCCCACTATTTCCACTAAGGCCCATGTAGGCCCGTTAAGCCCCCGGGAAGGTTCCGGTAGCCCCGGTACTCCGGTAAAATCCCGATTTCACCCGGAACAATTCCGATATACAAATATAGGCTTCCAATATATCAATCTTTATGTCTCGACCATTTCGAGACTCCTCTTCATGTCCGTGATCACATCCGGGACTCCGAACAACCTTCGGTACATCAAAACTCATAAACTCATAATATAACTGTCATCGAAACGCTAAGCGTGCGGACCCTACGGGTTCGAGAACTATCTAGACATGAACGAGACACGCCTCCGGTCAATAACCAATAGCGGAACCTGGATGCTCATATTGGCTCCTACATATTCTACGAAGATCTTTATCGGTCAAAGCGCATAACAACATACGTTGTTCCCTTTGTCATCGGTATGTTACTTGCCCGAGATTCGATCGTCGGTATCTCAATACCTAGTTCAATCTCGTTACCGGCAAGTCTCTTTACTTGTTCCGTAATACATCATCCCACAACTAACTCATTAGTTACAATGCTTGCAAGGCTTAAGTGATGTGCATTATTGAGAGGGCCCAGAGATACCTCTCTGACAATCGGAGTGACAAATCCTAATCTCGAAATATGCCAACCCAACAAGTACCTTTGGAGACACTTGTAGAGCACCTTTATAATCACCCAGTTACGTTGTGACGTTTGGTAGCACACAAAGTGTTCCTCCAGTAAACGGGAGTTGCATAATCTCATAGTCATAGGGACATGTATAAGTCATGAAGAAAGCAATAGCAACAAACTAAACGATCAAGTGCTAAGCTAACGGAATGGGTCAAGTCAATCACATCATTCTCCTAATGATGTCATCCCGTTAATAAAATGACAACCCATGTCAATGTTTAGGAAACTTAACCATCTTTGATCAACGAGCTAGTCAAGTAGAGGCATACTAGTGACACTCTGTTTGTCTATGTATTCACACATGTATTATGTTTCCGGTTAATACAATTCTAGCATGAATAATAAACATTTATCATGATATAAGGAAATAAATAATAACTTTATTATTGCCTCTAGGGCATATTTCCTTCATACACAACTAAGGTCTCATCAGCTTGTTCATCTGCTTGCGGAGCCCGTCCTGGCCAGGCCTAGTGCCTTCTGAAGTGCTCTTAGTTTTGTATATATTTTTGTCAGCACGTTTATATGCACTAGTGGCGACCTTTGATGCCCAGTATATGTAATCCGTGGTCACGTTGCGCTTTATTATCACCGGTAGCAAACTTTGATTCCAAGTGGATGTAATATGCTGTAATTTCTTTATTGTATAGTCTAGGTTTATTATTGGTCAGTATGCTATAATTTAGGCAGGAAGGTTCAGTGGATCTCAGTGTTGTCGGTCTTCAGGTCGGCCCGTTACTCATATGGGCCAAAACGTGGGCCTATAATCATCTTGGGCCATTAGAAGGTCCAAACCTGTAGTAGTTTCCCACCTTTAACATGTCGAGTAAAGTTCTGGCCAGCTGGGCCAGAGAATACCATGGGCTTTTAACAGGCTAAAACCTAGATTGGGCTAACATTGAGTTGAAAAATTCACGGGCCAATATAGGCCGAAACTACCTAAGGCCCATGTTTGGCCCAAATAGGACGATCAGTTAACAGGCCAAAATATATCGCGAGCCTGTTTGGCCCAATAAAATTATGGGCTTTAAGCAGGCCGGTATCCACGCGGGCCATAGGCCCAAAATTCTTACGGTCCATTATCATATGGGTTGTAAGCAGGCCGGATTCAACACGGGCTATAATTAGGCCCAACTGTTACATGGGCCATTAACAGGCCAATAGGCTAGTTGGGCTGAAATTTATCCACGAAGACTACGGGTCGTTAAGAGTCCTAAAGTTACTTCGGACAAGAAATAGCCCAGTTTCTGCATGGGCCGTGAGGGAGTCCTGGATTAGGGGGTCTCCAGACAGCCGGACTATATCCTTTGGCCGGACTGTTGGATCATGAAGATACAAGATTGAAGACTTCGTCCCGTGTCTGGATGGGACTCTACTTGGCGTGGAAGGCAAGCTAGGAAATACGGATATGCATATCTCCTCCTTTGTAACCGACCTTGTGTAACCTGTAACACCCCGGATATGACTTTCCCAATATGTATTCCAACTCTTGCCGTTTCCGGCGTTAAGTTATTTTATTTTCTCGGGTTCAGGTTTTGTCTCCGTGTGTTGTTATCGTTGTCATGCATCTCATATCATGTCATCATGTGCATTGCATTTGCATACGTGTTCATCTCATGCATTCGAGCATTTTCCCCGTTGTCCGTTTTGCATTCCGGCGCTTCGTTCTCCTCCGGTGGTCATTTCTACCTTTCTTTCCTGTGTGGGGATTAAACATTTCCAGATTGGACCGAAACTTGCCAAGCGGCCTTGGTTTACTACCAGTAGACCGCCTGTCAAGTTTCGTATCATTTGGACTTCATTTGATACTCCAACGGTCAACCGAGGGACCGAAAAGGCCTCGTGTGTGTTGCAGCCCAACACCCCTCCAATTTGGCCCAAAACCCACCAAAACATGCTCCATCATCTAGAGCGTTCGATCACGATCGCGTGGCCAAAAACTGCACCTCATTTGGACTCTCCTAGCTCCTCCTATGCCTATTTAAAGACCACTCCCCGAAAATTTCAGGCAAACCCTAGATCTCTCTCTCCTCGCGCGCCGGACAATTCCTCCCGCGCCGACGGACATGTCCGGCTAGCCCCGCCACCGCCACGTCTCGCCCGCCGGATGGCCGCGCAGCCGCCCCACTTCCCCGTCCGCCGCCGGCCCGGGAGGCCCAGGAGGGGCCCCCGAGGCCCGAATGCCGCGCCCCGCCGCCCGGCTGTCGACCGCCGCCACCGCCGCGTCTTCCCCGCGCCCGGCCGCCACTCCGCCGCCCGGCGCCGTCTCCGGCGAGCTCCGACGCCCGGTGACCTCAACCACCGCCGCTCCAAGACCGTGACGCCGCACCTTCCTCCGGCGGACGCCGCGCCGCCGCACTTCCCCGCGGCCGGACCCGCCTCCTCCGGCCACCGCCTTGCCTCCCCCCTCCGGCGTCGTCCTCCTCCTCGGCGAAGCTCCGGCGAACAGGTCTCCAGCGAACCTCGTAACCCATGCTGGATCTGGATCTGGTTATTCTCACGGTTGACTTTCTCCCGAAACCCTAGCTCATGTTGCCCTGTTCATCGTGCCATAACTTTGCATCTGTAACTCTGTTTTGCGCATATAGCATATCAGAATGTTTGTCTCAGAGAGCACATCATTTCATTCCATTGCATCATTTTCATTTGAGTTCATCTTGATGCCCGAAATGCTATTAGAAGAGCGCTACTTGAGATAATTGTCAGATCTGCTGCTCCAATTAGCTATTTGTCATTTTTGCCATGATTATTGTGTGCATGATATGCCCATGAGCTCTACATGTGTTTTGTTAAGGGTTTTGCCATCTTTCCCGAGGTGCAACCCATGTATTTTTGTGATGTGTTTGGTGATTAGCACAAGCTTGCCAAGTGAGGTACTTGGTAATTCTGATTTCAGGGACTTAGCAATTCCACTAAGTCCTTGAGTTGTTTATCTCATATTGCCATATGTTCATATTGTTTCCTAGTGATCCGTGCCTCTTTTGAGGATGATCAGTAAGGAGGTTTTGTTAATCTTGTAGTGCTCTATCCATCCATGGCTTTGTTTGCAATTATGGAGCAACATAACTTGAGTCAATTGAGCTCTACTTTTGCTACTTCATGAATCTGGGCAGATTGTCTACTTGTTAGAGATTTTGCCAAGGATGTTGTAGTTGATCCGTGCATGCTATGTTATTGTTCCTGCCATGTCTAGCTTGCATTTTGTGTATTCTTGATGGGTGTATGCTTAGCTTGTCATGACTTGCTCCGTAGTGAGTGCATCGAGCTCGTAAACATGCCTACTTGATACCTGTTTCAGCATGCTCCAGTTTCCACTAAGTCTGAGAACTGATTATGTTTTGCCATGTTCACATGCTTGCAATTGTATTTTCTGATCCCTTTTGGCTCTAGTTTCCGTCATATCGGTGTTATGTTCCCGGATTTTGTGTTCCTTACGCGGTTGGGTTATAATGGGAACCCCTTGATAGTTCGCCTTGATTAAAGCTTTTCCAGTAATGCCAACCTTGGTCTTACCATTTTCCACCTAGCCTCTTTTTCAATTGGGTTTTCCAGAGCCCGAGGGTCATCTTGTTTTAACCCCCCCCCCCGGGGCCAGTGCTCCTCTGAGTGTTGGTCCAACCGAGCGATGTCCGGGGCTATCAGGGGCAACTCTGGGCTGGCCTACCCGACGTCTGGCTCATCTGAGTGTGCCCTGAGAATGAGATATGTGAAGCTCCTATCGGGATTTGTCGGCACATTCAGGCGGTGTTGCTGGTCTTGTTTTAACCTGTCGAAGTATCTTGAAGAACCGAGATACCGAGCCTGATCGGAACGTCTCGGGAGGAGGTCTATTCCTTCATTGACCGTGAGAGCTTGTCATGGGCTAAGTTGGGACTCCCCTGCAGGGATTTGAACTTTCGAAAGCCGTGCCCGCAGTGGGCAGATGGGAATTTGTTAATGTCCGGTTGTAGATAACTTGAACCTTAACTTAATTAAAATGAATCAACTAAGTGTGTTACCGTGATGGCCTCTTCTCGGCGGAGTCCGGGAAGTGGACACGGTGTTGGAGTAATGCTTGCCGCAGGTTGCCCTCTTTAGTTATGCATTCGCGCTTTGCCTTCTCTTCTCGCTCTCTTTTGCGAACAGGATAGCCACCATATATGCTAGTCGCTTGCTGCAGCTCCACATATTTTACCTTGCCTTACCTATAAGCTTAAATAGTCTTGATCGCGAGGGTGCGAGATTGCTGAGTCCCTGTGGCTCACAGATTACTATTACACCAGATGCAGGGCCTAATGATTCCGCTCCAGGTGACGCGCTTGAGCTCAAGTGGGAGTTCGACGAGGACTCTCAACGATACTATGTTTCTTTCCCTGATGATCAGTAGTGGTGCCCAGTTGGGGGTGATCGGGACCGTGTCGCATGTTGGGTTATCTTTTATTTTGGCGCCGTAGTCGGGCCATGAGTGTTTGGATGATGTAATGTTATTTATGTACTTGATTGACGTGGCGAGTGTAAGCCAACTATGTTATATCCCCTTTTATTATCTATATATTACATGGGATGTTGTGAAGATTGCCTAACTTGCGACATATGCCTTCAATGCGATTATGTCTCTAAGTCATGCCTCGACACGTGGGAGCTATAGTCGCATCGAGGGTATTACAAGTTGGTAATCAGAGCCTTCCCCGACCTTAGGAGCCCCATTGCTTGATCGTTTTTAGCGGCCGAGTTGTGTCTAGAAAAATGTTTTGGGTCATTTAGGAATTATATATCAGAGAGTTTAGGAATTCTTTTTACTTCCCAGTCTCCTCATCGCTCTGGTTAGGCATCCTGACGTAGAGTTTTGACTCTTCTCCTCTCAAATTTCACTTAAAAAAATTTAGGATCACGCGGGTATCTTGGAATCGTTCCAATGGTTTTATGACGAGAACATTGTCTTGGTGCCTCCTGTCAGGGGTTTTGTGGAAGTGTCCCGGGGAGTTGAGCTCTGAGGTGTTGTCGTCATAATTTTAGCGTTGCAGTTCTGGAATACCTGAGTTTAGTACGCCGACATCGAAAATCTCTTTTATGCAGTTCGTTGGTGAGATAACCTCGACGCCACCCAGTACTGGGGCGGGAGTTCGGGAGTATTGCCATAACTTGTATAACAGATGCTTTTCGAAGGTTGAGGTAGATGGTTTCTGAAGTTTTCTCGGTTATGTGTTGAAGGATGGATACAGCTGGATGTAGGATTGGCAAGATTTGGGTGAGATATTATGCTTCCCCTGTATCCCCAACACCTGATTGCATAACCGGAAAGGTTCGGGAGTTTCATAGGTGGGAATTCTTGTAGCTCTAGTTCTTCTTCCACGGATATTTGGTTTGAGATTGGGATTTCTTACCGAGTATTCATTCTTGATCCGTACCTTGTTGATTTATTTCTCTACCTAAATTCTAAGTGGCTTCTCAATTTATGGATATGTGACCATTTCAAGAGGAATGCATTCGTTCATTTTGTTCGGATGTGAAGACTTTATGTTGCAATTTTCATTCCGTTGGATTCAGCTTCATTTTATCTGTCTATGTGCTAACGGTGGTCAACCTCTTCAAGATGGCTCCCGCTAAGAGCACCAGTCAGAATCAGAATCAAGATCCGCCACCACTTCCACCTCCTCCGGAGGCATGGCAAGCTGTGATGGCCGCAACAAATGCAAACACACAGTTGATCATGCAAATTCTCCAAGAGTGCAATCAAGGCAACCAAGGGAACCAAGGCAACAATCAGAATCACTTTGCTACACTCAACCAGTTCCTTGCTAACGGGCCAAAGACTTTCAGCAATTGTGTTGAGGCAACCGATGCTGACGATTGGCTTGTGGATCTGTGCAAGCATTTCGAGTGCAGTAACGTCAGGCCTGAGGACTTTGTCAAGTTTGCTTCCTTCCAACTCAAAGATCAAGCTGCAGAATGGTTCCAGCAGAACAAGGATTCCAGAGGTGGACGTGTTATTACCTGGGATGAATTCCGTCAAGATTTCAGAGCTCATCATATTCCTCAGAGCGTGGTTGAAAGCAAGCGTGAGGAATTCCGCAACCTGAAGCAAGGCTCTTTGTCTGTCTATGACTACAACAAGTTGTTCCAGAAGCTCACCCGCTTTGCCAAGTAGGACATCCCTGATGAGAAGATCATGATATACCAGTTCAGGGGTGGTCTCAGAGAAGAAATTTAGCTAGCTCTTGTTCTCTTTGAGCCCTTGAGGTACGATGAGTTCTACAACATGGCACTGAAGCAAGAGGCCGCTCAACTGAGGTGTGATGCTTCCAAGAAGCGAGTCAGAGATGCTACTCCTTCTTCCTCTACTCAAGTGGCCAAGCAGCAGAAGTATTGGCTTCCTCCTCCTCCGTTCCGTCAGCCGTATCAGAAGAGCAAAGGTGGTAGTGGATCTTCCCACCCACCCAACCCTGGCTTTCAGAACAAGACTTCGTCTCAAGCTCCAAGATCGAGTGCTCCGTATCACCGTCCGCTTTTAGAGGTCACGTGCAGCAAGTGCCAACAGAAGGGTCACTATGCCAACAAGTGTCTCAATCAGAGGCGTCTTCCTCCTCCTGTGAGATCGGCAAGTACAGCTATCGTCAAGCATAACACCAAGTCCGCCAAGGTCAACTTGATGAATGCAGCACAGGCAGAGGATTCGTCAGGTGTCATTATGGGTAACCTTCCTGTTAACGATATTCCTGCCAAATTTCTTTTTGACAATGGTGCATCGCATTGTTTCATCTCGAGACCATTTGTTTCTAAGCATGAGTTGCCTTTACAAGATTTGCCTAGACAGTTATCTATTGTTTCTCCGGGTAAATTCATGAATGCAAGCGCTATGGCCCCGGATGTTACTATCACGTTGGGCGATTACAAGTTTCTCTCTTCTCCGGTGGTTCTTGGTAACTCGGATATTGATCTTATTCTCGGAATAGATTGGCTTTCTAAGCACAAGGCACATCTTGACTGTGCAGCCAGGCAGATTCAATTGACTCATTCGTCTGAGGATGTAATTGTCTTTGCCGCTCGGGATAATACCATCCGTCTGTTTTCTCTCAATGAGAAGGGTGAACTCGATGCCATCTCGCAAATTCCAGTTGTTTGTGAATATCAAGACCTCTTTCCAGAAGAGCTTCCAGGAATGCCTCCGCACCGGCCAGTTGAATTCGTCATTGATCTTGAGCCTGGCACGGAACCTGTGTGCAAGCGTCCTTACAAGCTCGGACCTGAAGAGTTGAAGGAGCTGAAGAAGCAACTCGATATTCAAGAAAGAATGGGTCTCATCCGGCCTAGTTCTTCTCCGTGGGGTTGTGGTGTTCTTTTTGTGAAGAAGAAGGATGGAACGGACCGACTTTGTGTTGATTACCGTCCACTGAACAAGAAGACCATCAAGAACAAATACCCACTTCCCAACATCAATGAGCTGTTCGAACAACTCAAAGGTGCCCAAGTATTCTCCAAGCTTGATCTCCGTATGGGTTATCATCAGATTCGAATCCGTGAGCAAGATATTCCCAAGACGGCTTTTAGGACAAGCTATGGGTCATACGAATACACTGTCATGTCTTTTGGCCTCGTCAACGCTCCTCGACGTTCTCTCGCATGATGAACTTCATCTTCAACGCCTACACCAATGACTTCGTTTTGGTCTATCTCGACGACATTCTGGTTTTCTCGAAGAACAAGGAAGATCATGCCAAGCACTTGCGTCTGGTACTCGATAAGTTGAGGGAACACAAGTTCTACGCCAAGTTCTCCAAGTGCGAATTTTGGCTCGATGAGGTTCTTTATTTTGGTCATATCATCTCTGCCAAGGGCATTGCCATGAATCCTGAGAAGGTGTCTGCAATTGTGAATTGGGAACCTCCTCAGAACATGAAGCAACTCCGTAGCTTCCTCGGTCTCGCAAGCTATTGTCGAAGATTCGTTGAAAACTTTTCCAAGATCGCGAAGCCTCTCTCAAATCTTCTCCAGAAGCACGTCAAGTACGTTTGGTCTCCGGAGTGTGACATTGCTTTCAACACTTTGAAAGAGAAATTGATCACTGCTCCAGTCCTGACTCCGCCTGATGAATCCAAGCCGTACGAAGTCTTTTGTGATGCCTCTCTCCACGGTCTTGGCGCAGTGTTGATGCAAGAGAAGAAAGTTGTTGCTTATACCTCTCGCCAATTGAAGCCCAATGAGAAGAACTACCCCACTCATGATCTTGAGTTGGTGGCAGTTGTGCATGCTCTTTTGACATGGAGACATCTCTTATTGGGAAGAAAAGTGGACATCTTCACTGACCACAAGAGTCTCAAGTACATATTCACTCAGCCTAATCTCAACCTCGGGCAAACTCGATGGGTCGAAATGATTCAAGAGTATAATCCGAGTATCGAGTATACTCCAGGCAAGGCCAATGTGATTGCTGACGCATTGAGTAGGAAAGCTTATTGCAACAGTATGATTCTCAAGCCTTATCAACCCGAGCTTTGTGAAGCTTTCCGCAAACTTAATCTGCAAGTTGTTCCTCAAGGTTTCCTCGCCAACCTTCAAGTCTCTCCGACCTTGGAAGACCAGATTCACCAAGCCCAGCTTCTTGATGCTATGGTGAAAAAGGTGAAGATTGGGATTGCCAAGAGTCAACCCAAGTACAACTGCTACCGCCTTGATGACAAGGATACTCTCTTCTTCGAGGATCGTATTGTTGTACCCAAAGGTGACCTTCGTAAAGTGATCATGAATGAGGCTCACAATTCTCTCCTCTCCATCCACCCTGGGAGCACGAAGATGTATCAGGACCTTAAGCAAGCTTATTGGTGGACTCGAATGAAGCGCGAGATTGCTCAGTTCGTGAATGAGTGTGATGTCTGCAGAAGAGTGAAGGAAGAACACCAAAGGCCAGCTGGTATCCTCCAACCTCTTGCCATTCCAGAATGGAAGTTTGACCACATTGAAATGGACTTCGTGACTGGGTTTCCAAAGTCCAAGTGTGGCAATGATGCTATATTTGTTGTCATCGACAAACTCACCAAAGTGGCTCACTTTCTGCCTATCAAAGAGTCAATCACTGCAGCTCAATTGGCGGAACTCTATACCTCTCGAATTGTCTCTCTGCACGGTATTCCACAAGTGATCTCTTCAGACCGTGGCAGCATCTTTACCTCCAAGTTTTGGGATTCTTTTCAGAAGGCCATGGGCACCAACATCCGCTTCAGCACAGCTTTCCATCCTCAAACTAGCGGTCAAGTCAAGCATGTCAACCATATTCTTGAAGATATGCTCAGGGCTTGTGTGATCTCCTTCAGCATGAAGTGGGAGGATTGTCTTCCATATGCTGAATTCTCCTACAACAACAGTTTTCAAGCAAGTTCGGGCAAGGCCCCATTTGAAATTTTGTATGGCAGGAAGTGTCGTACCCCTCTCAACTGGTCTGAAACCGGTGAACGTGAGCTTCTCGGAAATGACTTAATCACAGAGGCAGAGGAAATGTGCAAAGTCATTCGAGATAACCTCAAAGCAGCCCAATCCTGTCAGAAGAGCTACTATGATAGTAAGCACCGTGATTTGGCTTTCGAGATCGGAGATCATGTTTACCTCCGCGTCTCTCCTATGAAAGGTACTCGTCGCTTCGGTATCAAAGGGAAGCTTGCCCCCAGATACGTGGGACCTTTCAAGATTGTCAGCAAGAGAGGCGATCTCGCCTATCAACTCGAGCTTCCTCCAAACTTTGCAAATGTTCATGATCTGTTCCATGTCTCCCAGCTCCAAAAGTGCTTCAAGACTCCTGACCGCACCGTCAAATTTGAGGACATTAAGCTCCAAGAAGATCTCTCCTATCGTGAGCACCCCGTTGCTATTCTTGAAGAGACTGAACGCAAGACTCGCAATAAGTCAATCAAATTCCCCAAAAGTCAAGTGGTCACACCATTCTGACCGTGAAGCTACTTGGGAACGCGAGGATCACCTCCGTTCTGAGTACGCGGCGTTTTTTCAGTCCTAGATCTCGGGACGAGATCCTTTCATAGTGGTGGAGTGTTGTAACACTCCGGATATGACTTTCCCAATATGTATTCCAACTCTTGTCGTTTCCGGCGTTAAGTTATTTTATTTTCTCGGCTTCGGGTCTTTGTCTCCGTGTGTTGTTATCGTTGTCATGCATCTCATATCATGTCATCATGTGCATTGCATTTGCATACGTGTTCATCTCATGCATTCGAGCATTTTCCCCATTGTCCGTTTTGCATTCCGGCGCTTCCTTCTCCTCCGGTGGTCATTTCTACCTTTCTTTCGTGTGTGGGGATTAAACATTTCCGGATTGGACCGAGACTTGCCAAGCGGCCTTGGTTTACTACCGGTAGACCGCCTGTCAAGTTTCATATCATTTGGACTTCGTTTGATACTCCAACGGTCAACCGAGGGACCGAAAAGGCCTCGTGTGTGTTGCAGCCCCACACCCCTCCAATTTGGCCCAAAACCCACCAAAACCTGCTCCATCATCTAGAGCGTTCAATCACGATCGCGCGGCCGAAAACCGCACCTCATTTGGACTCTCCTAGCTCCTCCTATGCCTATTTAAAGACCACTCCCCGAAAATTTCGGGCAAACCCTAGATCTCTCTCTCCTCGCGCGCCGGACAATTCCTCCCGCGCCGACGGACATGTCCGGCTAGCCCCGCCGCCGCCACGTGTCGCCCGCCGGTTGGCTGCGCAGCCGCCCCACTTCCCCGTCCGCCGCCGGCCCGGGAGGCCCAGGAGGGGCCCTCGAGGCCCGAACAACGCGCCCCGCCGCCCGGCTGTCGACCGCCGCCGCTGACGCGTCTTCCCCGCGCCCGGCCGCCCGGCGCCGTCTCCGGCGAGCTTCGACGCCTGGCGACCTCAACCACCGCCGCCCCAACACTGTGACGCCGCACCTCCCTCCGGCGGACGCCGCCCCGCCGCACTTCCCCGCGGCCGGACCTGCCTCCTCCGGCCACCGCCTCGCCTCCCCCCTCCGGCGTCGTCCTCCTCCCCGGCGAAGCTCCGGCGAACAGATCTCCGGCGAACCTCGTAACCCGCGCTGGATCTGGATCTGGTTATTCTCACGGTTGACTTTCTCCCGAAACCCTAGCTCATGTTGCCCTGTTCATCATGCCGTAACTTTGCATCCGTAACTCCGTTTTGCGCATATAGCATATCAAAATGTTCGTCTCAGAGAGCACATCATTTCATTCCATTGCACCATTTTCAGTTGAGTTCATCTTGATGCCCGAAATGCTGTTATAAGGGTGCTACTTGAGATAATTGTCAGATCTGCTGCTCCATTTAGCTATTTGTCATTTTTGCCATGATTATTGTGTGCATGATATACCCATGAGCTCTACATGTGTTTTGTTAAGGGTTTTGCTATATTTCCAGAGGTGCAACCCATGTATTTTTGTGATGTGTGTGGTGACTAGCACAAGCTTGCCAAGTGAGGTACTTGGTAATTCTGATTTCAGGGACTTAGCAATTCCACTAAGTCCTTGAGCTGTTTATCTCATATTGCCATATATTCATATTGTTTCCTAGTGATCCGTGCCTCTTTTGAGGATGATCAGTAAGGAGGTTTTGTTAATCTTGTAGTGCTCTATCCATCCATGTCTTTGTTTGCAATTATGGAGCACCCTAGCTTGAGTCAATCGAGCTCTACTTTTGCTACTTCATGAATCTGGGCAGATTGTCTACTTGTTAGCGATTTTGCCAAGGATGTTGTTGTTGATTCGTGCATGCTATGCTACTGTTCCTGCCATGTCTAGCTTGCATTTTGTGTATTCTTGATGGGTGTATGCTTAGCTTGTCATGACTTGCTCCGTAGTGAGTGCATCGAGCTCGTAAACATGCCTACTTGATACCTGTTTCAGCATGCTCCAGTTTTCACTAAGTCTGAGAACTGATTATGTTTTGCCATGTTCACATGCCTGCAATTGTATTTTCTGATCCCTTTTGGCTCAAGGTCACTAAGGGACTTTTGTTAAGCTCTTTGAGTAGCCCCATGCCATGCTTTACTTTGCCATGTTCAGGTCCTGTAGCATATAGTTTTCATGCTCCGAAGAGTGCTATCTGATCTGAAATTCCAGACAAGTGTTAATTTCACTAAGTCTGAAATCTGTTTGCTAAATGCATTTTTGCCATGCTTGTTTGAACCTGTTAATGGATGATTTGGCCGTAGCTCAGTGCTAGATTTTTGTTAAGAATCATGAATGCGTCCCTTCCATGTATTTTTATGCCATGTTTAAGTGTTGTAGCATATTTATCTCGTTGCATTTAGATGGCTACTTGCTGTAAATTGCAGAACGTGGTCATATTTGAATCGCTTGCCATTTCCAAACCATAACTCCGATTCTGGCGTTCTTTATATCGTTTTCAAGCGATTTCATCTCATATTTCCAGTGCACACTTGGATTTCCAAGTTGTGGCCAGGTTCATTCATTCTCTGTCACATCTTGCATATGCATCCCGCATCGCATCCCGCATAGCATACCATCTTTGCATCATATTGTTTGAGCTTTGCACGTGGTTGATTGTGTTCCGTTTGCTTGTTTGTCTTGTTTGGGTAGAGCCGGGAGACGAGTTCGCTAAAGAGGATCCCGTTGAGTTTGCTTTCGAGGATCCAGTCAACTCTGACAACTTTGCAAGCAAGATGATCATACCCTCGAAATCACTACTATCTTTGCTTTGCTAGATGCTCGCTCTTTTGCTATGCCAATGCTACGATGCCTACCACTTGCTTTCAAGCCTCCCAAATTGCCATGTCAAACCTCTAACCCACCATGTCCTAGCAAACTGTTGATTGGCTATGTTACCGCTTTGCTTAGCCCCTCTTATAGCGTTGCTAGTTGCAGGTGAAGATTGGAGACCGTTCCTTGTTGGAACATTATTTACTTGTTGGGATATCATTATATGGCCATGTTATCTTAATGCATCTATATACTTGGTAAAGGGTGGAAGGCTCGGCCTCTCGCCTAGTGTTTTGTTACACTCTTGCCGCCCTAGTTTCCGTCATATCGGTGTTATGTTCCCGAATTTTGCGTTCCTTACGTGGTTGGGTTATAATGGGAACCCCTTGATAGTTCGCCTTGATTAAAGCTTTTCCAGCAATGCCCAACCTTGGTCTTACCATTTTCCACCTAGCCTCTTTTTCCCTTCGGTTTTCCGGAGCCCGAGGGTCATCTTGTTTTAACCCCCCCCCCCCACCCCCGGGTCAGTGCTCCTCTGAGTGTTGGTCCAACCGAGCGATGTCCGGGGCTATCAGGGGCAACTCTGGGCTGGCCTACCCGACGTCTGGCTCATCTGAGTGTGCCCTGAGAACGAGATATGTGCAGCTCCTATCGTGATTTGTCGGCACATTCGGGTGGTGTTGCTGGTCTTGTTTTAACCTGTCGAAGTATCTTGAAGAACCGAGATACCGAGCCTGATCGGAATGTCTCGGGAGGAGGTCTATTCCTTCGTTGACCGTGAGAGCTTGTCATGGGCTAAGTTGGGACTCCCCTGCAGGGATTTGAACTTTTGAAAGCCGTGCCCGCGGTTATGGGCAGATGGGAAATTGTTAATGTCCGGTTGTAGATAACTTGAACCTTAACTTAATTAAAATGAATCAACTGAGTGTGTTACCGTGATGGCCTCTTCTCGGCGGAGTCCGGGAAGTGGACACGGTGTTGGAGTAATGCTTGCCGCAGGTTGCCCTATTTAGTTATGCGTTCGCGCTTTGCCTTCTCTTCTCGCTCTCTTTTGCGAACAGGATAGCCACCATATATGCTAGTCGCTTGCTGCAGCTCCACATATTTTACCTTGCCTTACCTATAAGCTTAAATAGTCTTGATCGCGAGGGTGCGAGATTGCTGAGTCCCTGTGGCTCACAGATTACTATTACACCAGATGCAGGGCCTGATGATTCCGCTCCAGGTGACGCGCTTGAGCTCAAGTGGGAGTTCGACAAGGACTCTCAACGATACTATGTTTCTTTCCCTGATGATCAGTAGTGGTGCCCAGTTGGGGGTGATCGGGACCGTGTCGCATGTTGGGTTATCTTTTATTTTGGCGCCATAGTCGGGCTATGAGTGTTTGGATGATGTTATGTTATTTATGTACTTGATTGACGTGGCGAGTGTAAGCCAACTATGTTATCTCCCCTTTTATTATCTATATATTACATGGGATGTTGTGAAGATTGCCTAACTTGCGACATATGCCTTCAATGCGATTATGTCTCTAAGTTGTGCCTCGACACGTGGGAGCTATAGTCGCATCGAGGGTGTTACATAACCATAGCCCCCTCCGGTGTCTATATAAACCGGAGGGTTTTAGTCCGTAGGACAACATACAATCATACCATAGGCTAGCTTCTAGGGTTTAGCCTCTCTGATCTCGTGGTAGATCTACTCTTGTAATACTCATATCATCAAGAACAATCAAGCAGGAAGTAGGGTATTACCTCCATCAAGAGGGCCCGAACCTGGGTAAACATCGTGTCCCCTGCCTCCTGTTACCATCTGCCTTAGACGCACAGTTCGGGACCCCCTACCCGAGATCCGCCGGTTTTGACACCGACATTGGTGCTTTCATTGAGAGTTCCACTGTGTCATCATCATAAGGAGGATGGATCGCCTCGTTGTCAAGGACAACGTCACCTATGGGGGAGCCCTGGCTATAGGCCAAACCCTTCGACTGGGCGGCTTCGTCATGACTGCCCGCTCGGCCGCAGCGCCGACGATGACTTCTGGGGTCATCGAAAATAGCCTCCACGTCGGCTCGAAATTTGCCGAGCAGATGGATCCAATGGAGCTCTCCTCTTTGAACGAGCTCTTGGATCGCATCGCCGCTCTGGGAGTCACTACGGACTACGATCGGATCGGGCTTAAACCCGACCAAAGGGAGATTAACTCTCCGCCGGTCACCCATCAGATAGCGGTGGTGGAGGAGCAATGCGGCGATTCTCCCTCTATCCTGAGGACGAACTATGTCCGGATTCCCGAGCTCTTTGAGCCGGATACTCGCTCACAGGAGGATGCCGCCCTAACCCTGAATCCAGAATCAGGCCGCATACCGAACCCACAGGGCAGCATCTTGGAGCCCGATCTTCTAGATCGGAAACTCCCCTGCCCCGGGATCACAAATTGGGTCAAGGTGTGGACTTAAATCCACCCACCCACCCAGATACAAACAATCTTTCCCATATCAGGCAAGAGCCCCAAGAGACAGTACATCACTATTGGGCCAGATTTCTCCTTGTAATGAACAAGGTCAAGGACTATCACGAGGAAGACGCAATCTCATTCTTTTCCAACAATTGCACAGATAAGGGAGTCCTCAATGCCATAGGTCGCCGTGACATAGCACACTTTGCTGACTTGGCAGCCATAGTACGGAAATACTGTGCGATGGAAAGTACCTGGAAAACCCAAACGCAATTTTGGGAGAATCCGGCTCTGACAAAACCCTCAGTCCGAACTAAAAGGGTGCACTCTCATAAGTCGCCCGACTCAATTACAAAGAAGCAAAAGCCCACTACAGGGCGTGGAACCGTATTGGAGGGATGGCTTAACGGGCCCTGCAAAATCCATAGTACAGCGGATACCATATCAACACACAGCCTTAGAGCATGTTGGGTACTCCGGCAGGTGGCCAAAAGCGGTGAGGATCTCCTCATCCAAAATACTTCAGAGCACCTTCCCACGGATAACAATACAGTATTGACAGTCTTCGAGACCTTCGCCTCAAACAATATGCGTAAGCGAGCACTCCGTAGCCTTGCCGAAGTCTGCCACGTGGCAGCAATAAATCCATGGAGCGACACGGCTATCACCTTCAATGCCAGTGACGAACCCAAATTCCGAACAGCCCGAGCACCAGCCGCTTTTGTCCTCAGTCCAATCATGGATGGCTTTCGTCTCATTAAAGTGCTCATGGACGACGGCAGCGGACTAAACCTCATTTATGAGGAGACTCTTCAAAAAATGGAAATAGATAACAACCGTATTGAGCAAAGCAGTACGACCTTCCGAGGAATCATCCCTAGTCGGGAGGCACGTTGCGCTGGGAAAATCACACTTGATGTGGTATTCGGCACTCCGGAGAACTACAGGTCCGAAGAGATTACATTCCAAGTGGCCCCGTTCAGTAGAGGATACCACACCCTTCTAGGGCGGGAGGCGTTCACGATTTTTCAAGCCGTACCCCATTACGGGTACATGAAGTTCAAAATGCCCAGACCCAATGGAATCATCACTCTAGCTAGTGATCCGGACATAGCACTCCGCGCCGAGAACAAAACAGCCGCACTAGCACTCGAGGCATTATCCAAAGCCCGCATGGAAGAGGAATTAACCCCGCTGCGCTCCACGGTGGACAGGGACGACGTGATACTAGACAAAAGATCCAAGCCCACCTCCTTTAAACCAGTAGACGAAATAGTCAAATTCCAAGTCCATCCAACGGACCATACAAAAACAGCATCCATTGGGGCACAGTTACACCCCGCTGTAGACGCCGCACTACGGGAGTTTCTACGCGAGAATTGGGATATATTCGCCTGGCATCCTTCAGACATGCCAGGAATCCCACGCAGATTGGCCGATCGTAGCCTTAATATTCTAAAAGGATTCAAGCCGGTCAAGCAGACTCTTCGGCGTTTCTCTGAACCTAAGCGACAAGCAATGGGAGAGGAGCTGGCCAAGCTACTGGAAGCCGGATTCATTAAAGAAATAAGACATCCGGACTGGCTAGCAAACCTGGTGATGGTACCAAAGAAGGACAAATCCTGGCGCCTATGCATCGACTTCAAAGACCTTAATAAGGCTTGCCCAAAGGATCCCTTCCCACTCCCTCGCATCGATCAAATTATCGATGCTACTGCGGGACACGAATCACTGTGCTTCCTCGACACATACTCTGGCTACCACCAGATTAAGATGGTGGAGTCCGATCAAGCCGCAACGACATTTATCACGCCATACGGCCCCTTCTGCTTTAACACAATGCCCTTCGGGCTCAAAAATGCCGGCGCAACATATCAGCGCATGATCCAGACATGTCTGGAAAAGCAGATCGGCAAGACTGTGGAGGCATATGTAGACGATGTGGTCATTAAAACCAGACACGTCGACTCCTTAATAGACAACTTGAGGCTCACATTCGCCAATCTTCGAACATACGACATTAAGCTCAATCCGGAAAAATGTGTTTTCGGCGTTCCCGCCGGAAAGCTCCTGGGCTTCATAGTCTCCATTAGAGGAATTGAAGCAAATATGGCTAAAATCCGAGCTCTGTCGCAGTTGGCTATCCCAACTGACCTCAAGAAAATCCAGAAATTAACTGGATGCATGGCGGCTCTAAGCCGCTTTATCTCCCGATTAGGAGAAAAGGCACTTCCCCTTTATCGCCTTCTTCGGCGCACCAAACACTTCAAGTGGACGGATGCAGCCACGGCCGGACTGTAAGAAATAAAAGCCATCCTGGCCACAAACCCAATCTTGGCCGCGCCAACTGTTGGCGAACCAATGCTATTATATATAGCGGCAACTCATCAAGTTGTAAGCGCAGTGCTCGTCGTCGAACGAGAGATGGACAGACACAAATTCCCACTTCAAAAGCCGGTATATTATGTGTCAACCATCCTCAATCCATGCAAATCACGGTACCCACATTATTAGAAGATAGCATACGCAGTATTCATGGCATCTCAGAAATTACGACACTACTTTCAAGAGTGTTCGATTATGGTGGCCTCCGAAGTACCACTCAATGACATAATTAACAATCGCAATGCCACGGGCCGGATTGCCAAATGGGCTATCGAGCTCCTCCCGTTTGACATAACATATAAACCACGGCGAGCCATTAAGTCGCAAGTCCTAGCCGATTTCGTAGCCGAGTGGACGGAAGCCGAACTACCTAAAGAGTACGGTGCATACTGCAATTGGATCATGCACTTCGACGGCTCCAAAATGCTGGCTGGTCTGGGGGCTGGCGTCATCCTGACGTCCCCCACCGGAGATACAGTGCAATACGTACTCCAAATACTATACACAGACTCCAATAACGCAGCCGAATATGAGGCCCTGTTACACGGTCTCCGGATGGCAGTCTCCATGGGCATCCAACGCCTAGAGGTGCAAGGGGATTCGAACCTCGCAATAGCCCAAAAAAATGGAGACTTCAATGCCAAGGATCCAAAAATGGCGGCATATCGCAACGCCGTCCTCAAAATGTCAGCTCGATTCGAGGGGCTTGAATTCCACCACGTGGCTCGGGAAAACAACCAGGCGGCGGACATCCTCGCCCGCATCGGCGCTAAACGCGACCCTGTCCCACCAAACATCTTCCTGGAAAGACTGTTTAAACCATCTGTGGTATGGGAAGGGGACACCGGCAAGAATAGTCCGGACTCGGCCACAACCCCAGATACCGAACACTCTGACACAATCGGAGGCTCTGCCACCGAAGTAACACCTTCAACCCACGTGATTATGGTCGTCATTGCCCTGTGGACAGAACCATTCCTTGCCTACCTAACTAGGCAGGAACTACCCGAGGACCAAAATGAGGCACACTGCATAGTGCGGCGATCTAAAGCCTACAAGGTCCACGAGGGATATCTTTATAAGAAAAGCACAACCGGAGTCCTTCAAAGGTGCATCTCCGAAGAGGAAGGGCGGAAGCTTTTGGCAGAAATCCATGCCAGACTCGGCGGCCACCACGCCGCAGCCCGGGCCCTTGTAAGCAAGGCCTTCCGTACATGTTTTTATTGGCCGATGGCTTAGGCAGATGCACAGCATCTGGTCCAACATTGTGTTGGTTGCCAGCTTTTTGCAAACCAAAGCCACATGCCATCTACCACCCTCCAAAAAATCCCCATTACTTGGCCCTTTGCAGTCTGGGGGCTTGATATGGTCGGACCCCTCAAAGGGGGAACCCATAAGAAAAAATACTTACTGGTCACGGTGGATAAATTCACCAAATGGATTGAAGCCAAACCTGTCAAAATGGCTGAATCCGGACCGGTGATAGACTTCATATCCGGGGTCGTACATCGTTATGGCGTCCCCCACAGCATCATCACTAACAACGGCACGAATTTCACAGCCGATGAGGTGAAACTTTGGTGCAGCAACATGGGCATCAAGCTCGATTATGCTTATGTCTATCATCCGCAAACTAACGGCCAAGTCAAACGGGAAAATGCTCTTATCATGAGCGGCATTAAACCCAAATTAGTGTGATCCTTAAAGGAATCAGACACGCATTGGGTAGAGGAGCTCGACTCCGTACTATGGGGGCTGCGGACCACGCTGAATCGCCCTACCGGATACACACCGTTTTTATGGTGTACGGCGCTGAGGCAGTGCTGCCTTGCGACATAATTCATGACTCGCCTAGAGTGGGCATGTATGAAGAAAGAGAGGCCGAGCTCGATCAGCAAGACAATTTGGATGCCCTGGAGGAGGAGCGCAACGTGGCAAAAGCCTGTTCTGCATTCTATCAGCAACAGGCTCGAAGGTATCAAAGCAGAGAAGTGCGGGCCAAAACCTACAACGTTGGCGAACTAGTTCTACGCCTGCCGGAGAAGAAAAAGAACAAGCTCAAGCCTAAATGGGAAGGTCCCTTCATTATAGACCAGGTTCTGACCGGTGGAGCGTACCGCCTGCGGGATGCATCGGATAATCGACTCGAGCCAAACCCATGGAACGCAGCCAGACTCCGAAGATTCTACGCCTAGCGCCGGACTCTGTGTTTGTCTCCTTACCTCCATCAATTTTTTGCACATTTGTTTCTTCTCCCTTTCTTTCTCTTCCTTCTTTCAAAGCCTTTTAAGGCTATACTGGTGTCTTGGTTACACAACCTTGACGCGTTAACCGTGTTCAATATACCTGGGGGATTCTTATACAGAAGCTTAATCTAATTACCTTTCCTGGCTTCATGCCCTGCACATGTGTTATTCTTCCGCATGTACCTTTTTCGCCATTATATGCATCGATATGACTTAAGTTTTGGCCAAGCTGGGTTGCTTGGCTCTTGTGTTTATGCCCTATGTTCCCGTTAATTCGGCTAGGGCATAAGGGGAGCACCTCTGCGATTGTTACTGCCGGGTCAGCCGGATGTGTGCCTCAGACTGGGTGAAGCCGAAAGCTAGCGTTCTTAAGGGAATCTTTGGTCGGTGAATAAAAGATGACTTTCATTTAAATTACTACACGCCCCCAGATGTTTTTAGCCTGCGTCTCACAGTTCGGACATGCACATTAGGGCATGCGTACCCAGGGAAAGGAACCCTTACAGAACTATTCTCCCTGGAAGATGTTTCTTACTATCCATGTAATATAACATAACTAGTTGGGTACTTGTCTGTTCAAGCACTTATGACCCCTACGCCTGGTTTCCATGCATACCCCGGTTTTTACATAACCGAGTGGGTATTCGGATACACTCCGGACTATCGGGTCCAGAGGTCGAAGCGAAAAGGTCCGTCATGACAAATGATTTACAATCCGGCTAGGGACATTATACATGTCACTTGAAGTACACAGTCACTAAGACTGGTTAAATTCTTCTTCTATACCATCCAACAGGCTGTCTAGCCTACAATCCTATTGGGAATACTTTGCGGCTAATTCTACTTGATCATACACTAAACTGACAGGGATCTCTTTCCCATCGGGTCCCACAGGTCCGACCTCGGCCATGTGGTTTGGGTCCGCCTTAGTATATCTTGTCTTCACCATAGCCCAGGCTTCCCTTGCACCTTGTCGGCAGGCTGATATCTTCCATAACTGGAGCGCCGCCGCGCTCCCTTGAGCTTCCCCATAAGCTCCCCCATGCCTCCTGGCGGGGACGCGGACGGCCACAAGGCTTGGGCAATACTCTGCATCACCTGCCGAACTTGTTCGTGCAGTCGTGAGAGCTCTTGCAGAAGATCACCCGAGGACCCGGGCATCTCCTCCGCGGGACAACCCGTTAGCATACCTGCAGACATAACATTGTTAGCAGGCTTCTTCGCCGAACTCCTTTAAAAAGTTCAAGCGCTTACTACCGTTTATTCTCCTTCACGGAGTCCACAAGCTGGGCTCGGACATCCTTCAGTTCCACGCCCAGCCGGATATTGGCATCTTGGAGATCATTTTTCTCCTGCCTGACTCGCGTCAGTACACGCTCGCCAGCATTTCGCTGTCGATCATCCCGTGTCGTATCCGCATCCACGGCCTCCGGATTCACTCCGGGGCCACCTACAACATCTATTGTTAGGTGTGCGTATACGCCGCATACTACCTGGTACTGATATTCTTTTTAATAGACAAAAGAGTTACCAGGGGGACCCTCTTTGGACTCCTTCAATGCGGCAACAGCGGCTTCCAGCTGGGCCTTGCACTCGTCCAGCTCTTGAGACAGTTGGGAATTCTTCTCTGTAAGAACCTGCACAAATAATGATCCTTAAATCAGTTGCGTCAACTGTTTCAAGTCTCAGGGGCTACTGATACATATAATCGTCAGATTTACCTACCCGTACATCCCTTACATACTGGTCTGTGGCTCTGGCTAGACCATTCGGAGGTACGCGTCTCCAGAATTGAAGGCATCAAATGCCTCTGGCGAGAAGCAAGCGTCACAGAGTACGGCCCGGCGACACCTATGATTCATGGCGCTCTCCACTTCTCAATTTGTAGCGGACAGTCTATCCGCAACCTCTGTAGGAGGAATATCCGGTGTCCGCCCCATGCCGGCTTCCGCCTCTATGTCCGGCCTTGGGGCCCGACTGGTGGAAGCGTGATCGGCAGCCTCTCCGGACATATTCCGGCGAGCGTTCGGACGTCATTACATTTTAAGAAAGACGACAACCACGAAGCGGGGTTTTTTGTCATATCTCTGCGCCGGCGTCTTCGTCCTGACCGCCTTCCTTTTTGGCCTACCCAGCCTCGGTGCCTCTTGTTGGCGAGTTGCTGCGGGTTCAGCATGGCGTCCCAAAAGCCTTCCCTGTAAAACACCATATGTATATGGTAAGTGAAGTGTCTAAAAGGGGGATCCTAGTTTTTGGAGTTGGGATTTTGGTTTTTCTTACATGCGACGCAGGGAGCAGTCCGGGATAGTCGGTCGTAATGGCCACCATGGCATCATCGCAGCTCAATTGATAGAACTTCCTGTCTATTAGCTCCACGAATATGTCCGGATCTTCTTGAAGTCCGGGACCGAAGGCCTGGTTAGGGTCCTCTAGTTGTGGAGATGGGTTGTTGACCTCCCTTATAGCTTTTCATAGTTCCTGCCGTAGAATGGCAAGGTGAGTACCTATGACACAGAATGCGGGAAGAATGGGAGTAAGGAGATATAACTCACCTAGCTTGGAGGGTTGTACATGGAGAATCCATCCTGTGGCTTGATGCGGATGAACTCCTCTTCCTCTCCCTTGAACAACTCGGATAGAATTTTTGCTAAAGCAGCAGCGGAGTCCGGTCCCTTACGCCCGCAATGGGTTGCATCATCTTCCCCGTTAAAAACACCACAGGGGGTGCCCTCGATATTGAAGTGGCTGCACTCCCCGCATTATGCATATTGACATAACCTCGATTACTGTCAATCCTGATTGAGCCAGTGCCTTAATCCGGTTCATCAGGTAAAGGACCTCTCCGTTGTCTTCCTCCTGGGGGCTCCGTGGGCGCCAGCTTCGGCATTTCTTCAGAGGAGCATTGTTGAACTCAGGAAGACCTCGCCGGACAGGGTCCGGAAGGGGGACGTCCTCCATATAAAACCATTCTAAAGGCCAGTCTTCGGACGTCTTCTTTGGAGTACCGGACAGGTATCCGGTTTCGGCGATGCGCCATATTTTGGCTCCGCCCACTTGATAAACTGCCCCTTCTGTGTGCAGGGGACAAGGCAAAATAACCTTTTCCACAGCTCGAAATGAGCCTCGCAGCCGAGGAATAACTCGCAAAGGGCAACGTAGCCAGCGATGTGTGTAAGTGCATCTAGTGCCACCCCTAGTTGGTTTTGGAGTATTGACGACAAACCTAGTTGAGGGACTAATGTGTTTGTGAGAATTGCAGGATAACACAGGTAGAAGTCCCTCATTGATTCGGTTTTCCTACCAGAGATGACCCCTAAAAATGTATGAAGACATTGAAGTTAAAGGTGGTATATGAAGACATTTACATTGAAGACTATGACAAGAGAAGACATCGCATGAAGCCTATGGAGCTCGAAGACTTAGATCTTTCGTAGTTCTTTTTCTTGTTTGTTGAGTCATAGGAACCACCGTACTGTTAAGTGGGGTCCAAGAGAACCATTCAGAATGACTGAAGTGATGCTTAAACAAAACCTATGTCTTTGAGTGAAGACTATGAGAGGGAATCTTGTCCAGAGTCGGACAAGTCAGCTTTGCTTGTAGCCCAAGTAAAGTTGTCGTGTGAGTTTGAAATCTGACCGTTGGAACACGTGTCAGTTCCTTAGTGACCCAGGGTCATTTCGGACAAATCAGGTCGGTTGCCTTGTGGCTATATATAGCCCACCCCCTACAACCATAAACGTTTGGCTGCTCAGAGTTAGTGTACGGCTTCTGTCGTTTGAGAGCAACCCACCTCGAAGCATTTGAGAGAGAATTCCTTGCGAGGATAAAGCCCTAACCACCCAGAGCCAAAGAGAATTAGGCATCACTTAAGTCTTCTTGTCTGTGTGATCTGAAGACTTATTACACTTGAGGACTGTGCATCCTCCAGCCGGTTAGGCGTCGCCTTCTGAGCATCCAAGAGACATTGTGGATCGCCGGTGAATGAAGTCTGTGAAGGTTTGGGAGTCTACCTTGAAGACTTACCAGAGTGATTGGGCGAGGTCTGTGTGACCTTAGCTCAAGGGGAATACGGTGAGGACTGGGTGTCCTGAGCTGTGTGTTCAGGACTAGGTGTCCGGGACTGTGTGTCCTCAGGTTTAAATACCTAGCCGCCCTAACCAGACGTACAGTTGTCATAGCAACTGGAACTGGTCCAACACATCATTGTCTTCAACAAGTCACTGGTTTCATCCTTCCCTTCTCTTTACGTACTGTTACTCCTTGTGAAGACATTGTATGATTGCACTATCTTTTATCTTCACTGAGTGACTGCGTGTTCTGTTTGGCTTCATAATTTCTTCCTACTTGATCCTTACTACATTGCTGCTCTTAGTCATTGTGCTTTCACTCTATTGAATACTTGACTATGGCTTGCCTAGTGTAGTCTACCTTCCGCTGCAGGGTAATAGGTTTATTTCGGTCGTTTGTCTTCATAACTTCCACGTTTTGAAGACTTTCATAAAAATCGCCTATTCACCCCCCTCTAGTCGATATAACGCACTTTCAATGTGTAATATGGAAGAAGGGGTGAAATTATGCAGTTGGAGGCCGTAAAACTCCAGGAGCCGGCGGAGGAACGGATGAATTGGAAATCCGAGTCCCCTTAATAAGTAAGGAACAAGGCACACCCGCTCCCCCGTAGAGGGGCTGGGGAAGCTCTCCGCTTGCTCCCCGCCATTGTAGGTGGCGAGCCCGGATCGGACAGGAACCATATACGCTGTTGGGAGATATCCCTGAGTTTGCAGTTCGACTAATCGACTGTGTGGGACAGAACACCTCTCCCAATCATCGAGCTTAGGGCTACGGGGCGAGAGGAGGAGCTGCGGTGGTCGGCCATGTTGGAGTGGATTTTTCTGAAGCGTGCTCCGATGGATTCTCGCTGTGGGAGGATGGTATGGATTGGATCTAAGAATCCCCATCCCTTTAATAGACAATTTATTTATTTGGCTAGGGGGCGAATGTAAAAACGCCCTGGCTCCTCGTATTCATTCAACGCGTGGAAGATAGCCCTTACTGGGCGCAGAAGCCAAGACGTCCAACATTTATGGGGCCGGACACTACTTGATAGACATTCAAAATTTGGAGAAGAACCCGCCCTGCAATGCCTAAGACAACACTGCACGCCGGATTCATCATCATTGAAGCCTGGTTCAGGGGCTTCTGAGGGAGTCCTGGATTAGGGGGTCTCCGGACAGCCGGACTATATCCTTTGGCCGGACTATTGGATCATGAAGATACAAGATTGAAGACTTCGTCCCGTGTCTGGATGGGACTCTACTTGGCATGGAAGGAAAGCTAGGCAATACGGATATGTATATCTCCTCCTTTGTAACCGACCTTGTGTAACCCTAGCCCCCTTCGGTGTCTATATAAACCGGAGGGTTTTAGTCCGTAGGACAACATACAATCATACCATAGGCTAGCTTCTAGGGTTTAGCCTCTGTGATCTCATGGTAGATCTACTCTTGTAATACTCATATCATCAAGAACAATCAAGCAGGAAGTAGGGTATTACCTCCATCAAGAGGGCCCGAACTAGAGTAAACATCGTGTCCCCTGCCTCCTGTTACCATCCGCCTTAGACGCACAGTTCGGGACCCCCTACCCGAGATCTACCGGTTTTGACACCGACAGACCGTTAAATGGCCTAAAGTTAAATCGGCCCGACAACGTCCTAGATGCACCACGGGCCGCTAACAGGCCGAAACTATTATCGGGCTGAACTGGTAAACGAGCATTTAACAAGCTAAAATACAAACTTGTCCAGGAATGGACCCAGAAGAATAGTGGCTTGTTAACGGGCCTGATCCGATATGGGCCGTAATTTGTCCCAAAACACTGCAGGCTGTGAATGGTCCTAGTATGATATGGGCCTCAATTTGACCCAAAACATAGCAGGTTGTTAACGAGCCAGCCCACTAGTGTCTGAAAAAACATGGTGGGCCTTTAGCTGGGCTGCCCTTTTTACTTGAAATGGGCCACTGTTGGGCTGTGCCACGTGTTGGCATATCCATTAGCTGACACGTGCATTATCTGGCGAATGAGAATTTTACACATGGAAAATCCCCATTGGTCGGGGCTGTTAACGGGTTATCGGACCCAAACCGAAACCCGATAGCTTAACGATGACCCGTTATGGTGGATGCCACATGTCGGTCACCCTTGACGAAAGCACTTCTATGAAGCGTGATTTATCATCATAGAAGTGGACACTTCCGTGATGATAATTTTGGTAATGTCATGGAACACTTCTACGACAGCACGAGTATGACTATCTTGATTCTGTCATAAAATCGTCATGGATGTACATGCATGGCAGAAAACGTGACCTACTGTGACAAACACGTATCATCACGGAAGTGTATTTTTTGTAGTGTTTCAAAATAATTTCCTTTTTGTGTGCTCGTACCGCTCAAGAAATGGTAGGGGGTGGCTGATATTTTTCCATGCTAGATGTGTTATTCTCAACATGAGTGTTTATTCACTTTTCATTGCACCAGAGTACAACAAAGGTAATAGGGATGCCCAGTCCCGAAATGAAAAATGAATTTACTTTATGTTGTCAAATAATAAATTCCTTGGAAAGTGTTGGTATGGACGGTACCCGTGGATACGGCTAGCCGTGAAATGTGAAAGAATGGTGGACAAGGAATAAACTTTATTTTCTGTTTGGGAACCTCCTATGATATATCTAGCATGGAAAGTATTGGGAACTACTCGATCGTTTCGTTGACAGGAAAAGCAAGCCACCCAAAATGTTTTTATCTCTCTTTTTCGCTTTGAGCTCTGGCACCTCTATAAATCCCTACTTCCCTCTGCGAAGGGCCTATCTATTTTTATTTGAGTCTCCATCTTCTCTTATAAAGCACCAACTAAGGGGCACTATGATCGTACTTGAGCATTGGATGTAGCTAATACGCGAGTGTGTTTCATGAATGGATCAATGATTGAGCAAGATGGGCTAGGGATAACTTTCTTTAGTGTTGATATTTTGAAAGACATGGTGGCTTATTGATATGCTTGAGTATTGAAATCTTCATGTCAAAACTAGACTATTGCTTTGAACCAAATAAAAGTCCAAATGTCCATACTACAAAAGAAAAGAATATGTGATGAGTATGATAGGCAGCTTTCCACAACAAATATTCCATTTTAAATTGCTACTTTATCATGATAAGTTTTATGAGAAAGAGTTGTTGTTATGATGCTAGGAAAAGTGATTGAAATTATCATTGATCAAACATGTGCACTTTGCTAGCATTCGCACTTCATAAATTATTTCTCTTATCATTTACCTACTCGAGTACAAGTAGGAATTAAGCTTGGGGATGCTGATACATCTCCAACATATCTATAATTTATGAAGTATTCATGCTATGTTTACAACAATTTTATATGGTCGTGGTATTATTTGCATGGAACAAACCCGGACTGAGACTGATTTCAGCAGAACTACCGTGGTGTTTATTTTGTGCAAAAATGAAAGTTCTCCAAATGAGCTAAATCTTTTTGACGATTTTTTGGAACAAAAGAGACCCCCGAAGCTTCATGGAAGGACCAGAAGGTGAAGGAGTAGGGCACAAGACACCAGGGTGCGCCTCAGCCCTTGTTCGTGCCTCGGTGGGTTGTGCTCACCTCGAGGTCCATCTTCACATGAAACTGACGCCAAAAAATCCTATAAATGAGAAACCATCATAAATAACCCTAGATCAAAAGTTCCACCGTCGAAGCCTCTGTAGCCATGAAAAACCAATCTAGGCCCCATTCCGGCACTCTGCCGGAGGGGGAAATCATCATCGGTGTCCATCTTCATCATCTCGGTGGCCACCATGACGAGGAGGGAGTAGTCCACCCTCGGGGCTGTGGGTTTGTACCAGTAGCTATGTGTTTATTCTCTCTCTCTCTCTCGTGTTCTTGAGATGTCACAATCTTGATTTATTGCGGTCTTTGTTAATATAGTCGGATCATATGGTGTTTTCCCCTCTCTATCTTGTTGTGATTTGAGTTTTCCCTTTGAGATTTTGTTTTATCGAATTGAATACTTTTATGGATTTGAGAGCACTTGATATATGTCTCGCATATGAGTACCCGTGGTGACAATGGGGTATTATATTGATTCACTTGATATGTGTTTTGGCACTATACTCGTGGATTCCCAAGGTGACATTGGGGTAATCTATTCATAGGGGTTGATGCACGTTCTTGTCTTTGTTTCTCCGGTAAAAATCTTGGGGCACTCTTTGAGGTTCTTTGTGTTGGATTGAGTATTATGAATCTGAAATTGTTTGATGCATGTCGCATAATCAACTCACGGATACTCATGGTGTCATTGGAGTATCTAGGTGACATTAGAGTTGGTAGATGTGTATCATATGGTGTTATTTTAGTACGAACTCTTGGTTAGATTGATCGTAAAGAATAGCTTGGTGTTATTTTAGTACGAACTCTAGGATAGATTGATCAGAAAGAACAGCTTTGAGGTGGTTTCGTACCCTACAAACAATTTCTTCTTATGTTCTCCACTAGATAAGAACTTTGGAGTGATTCTTCATCGCACATTGAGGGATGGTTATATGATCCAACTATATTAGCATTTTTGAGAGATTGCACTATCAAAAGTACGGACCCTAGGCCTCATTTTCAAGCATTGCAATACCGTTTGTGCTCACTTTTGTTACTTGCTACCTTGCTGTTTTTTATTGTTCATATTACAAAAATCAATATATATTATCATTACAACGCTTTTATTATCATCTCTTCGCCGAAATAGTGCACCTATACAAATTACCATTGTATTTGGTGTGTTGGGGACACAAGAGACTTTTTATTATTTGGTTGCTCGGTTGTTTGAGAGAGACCATCTTCATCCTACGCCTCCCATGAATTGATAAACCTTAGGTCATCCACTTGAGAGAAATTTGCTACTGTCCTACAAAACTCTGCGCTTGGAGGCCCAACACGAGTCGACAAGAACAAGTTGTGTAGTGGACATCAGTAATCTAGTAACATGAAATTTTCTACAAACATATTTTCCTCTCTCATAATAATTATATTTAAAATCATAATCAAATTCAACAATATAGCTATCATAGAAATTTTTCTCTCCATGATCCACATGCATGCAAAGTTGACACTCTTTCAAAATAGTGGGATTATCATCAAATAATGTCATGACCTCTCTGAACCCACTTTTATCAAATATTTCATAAGATTGAACACTCTCCAAATTTGTGGATTTATTTTTACCTAAAGTTGACACTCTTCCAATCACACTTTCAATATTATCGCAAACATATTCTTTATGAGGGTTAAATAAATTTTCAAGATCATAAAAATCATCACTCCAATCATGAGCGTTGCAACAAGTAGTGGACATAGAAAAATAAGCATCCCCAAGTTTGGGGTTTTGCATAGTGTTAGCACAATTAAATTAATAGAATTTATAATAATGTCATTGAAATCATGTTTTTCATTCAAGGAGGTATCATGAATCACTTTATAGATTCCTTCGCTTAACAATTCATCACAATTTTCAGATCCATGAATCTCAAGCAAAACTTCATAAAGATAATCTAGTATACTCAAATCACTAGCAATTGGTTCATCATAATATGTACTTTTAAAAAGATTAGCAAGTGTATGAGGATCCATATCAAGAGATTTTTAGCAAGCGAAGATGCAAGCAAATAGTAGGCACATGGCAACACAAGCAAACATGAATCTAACGAGAAAAAGGCAAATGGGAAAAGAGGGCGAATAAAACAACAAATTTTTCTGAAGTGGGGGAGTGGAAAACGAGAGGCAAATGGCAAATAATGTAAATTGCAAGGAGATGAGATTTGTGATTAGGAACTTGGTAGATGTTGATGATGTCTCCCCGATAACGGCGCCATAAATTCCTTTTGATGTTTGCTTGAACTACATCGGTATTTCCCCAAAAAGGAAGGGACGATGCAGCACAGAAACGGTAGGTATTTCCCTCGGTGATGAGACCAAAGTTATCGAACCAGTAGGAGAAGCACGCAACACTACATGAATGGCACTTGCACACACATACCAAATACTCACAACCCGACGTATTAAAGGGGTTGTCAACCAGAAATTGGCAAGTGGACGTGAGAAAGTTGTAATAAATTGATAGATAGATAGATCGCCAAATAAAATAAAGTGCATCAAGGTATTTTTGTATTTTTGTTTTAATAGGTCTAAAAATAAAAGAAAATAAAAATAGATCGTGAAGGCAAATATAATAAAGAAGAGACCCAGGGCCATAGGTTTCACTAGTGCCTTCTCTCTAGAAAAACAGCAAATGGTGGGTAAACGAATTACTGTTGGTCAATTGTTAGAACTTCAAATAATCATGACGATATCCGGGCAATGATCATTATATAGGCATCACTATTGAGAAATGTAGTATTTCAAAAAAATTCCTACTATCACACAAGATCTATGTAGGAGAAGCATATCAACGAGCAGGGAGAGTGTGTCCATGTGCCCTTGTAGACCGAAAGCGGAAGCGTTTAGTAACGTGGTTGATGTAGTCGAATGTCTTCACGATCCAACCGATCCTAGCAACGAACGTACGGCACCTCCGTGTTTAGCACACGTTCAGCTCGATGACGCCCCTCGATCTCTTGATCAGGTTGAGGACAAGGGAGAGTTCCGTCGGCACGACGGTGTGGCGACGGTGATGATGAAGTTACCGACGCAGGGCTTCGCCAAAGCACTACGACGATATGACCGAGGTGTGTAACTATTGAGGAGGGCACCGCACTCAGCTAACAGAAGACTTGGTGTGTCTTTGGGGTGCCCCACTCCCACGTATATAAAGGGGGAGGAGAGGTGACCGGCCCAAGGGGGGCGCGCGCCATGGTAATTAAGATTCCCAATCCTAGTTGGAGTCCCCTTCCTTTCCAAGAGAGGGAGAGAGAGGGAAGGAGGAGAAGGGATAAGGAAAGAGGGGGCGCCGCCCCCTCCCTAGTCCAATTCGGACTGACCATGGGGGGGCGCGGCCTCCCTTGTTGCCCTTGTATCCTTTCCACTAAGGCCCATGAAGGCCCATGAACTTCCTAGGGGGTAACCCCCAGTACTCCAAAACTTATCAGAAACGACCCGAACCATTCTAGTGTCCGAATGTAACCTTCCAATATATGAATATTTACCTCTTGACCACTTTGAGAATCCTCGTCATGTCCGTGATCTCATCCGGGACTCCAAACAATCTTCGGTCATCAAATCACATAACTCATAATATAAATCATCATCGAACGTTAAGCATGCGAACCCTACGGGTTCGAGAACTATGTAGACATGACCGAGACACATCTCCGGTCAATAACCAATAGCAGAACTTGGATGCTCATATTGGCTCCTACATATTCTACGACAATCTTTATCGGTCAAAATTGCATAACAACATACGTTGTTCCCTTTGTCATCGGTATGTTACTTGCCCGAGATTCGATCGTCCGTATCATCATACCTAGTTCAATCTTGTTACCGGCAAGACTCTTTACTCGTTCTGTAAAGCATCATCTCGTGGCTAACTCATTAGACACATTGCTTGCAAGGCTCATAGTGATGTGCATTACCGAGAGGGCCCAGACATACCTCTCCGATACACGGAGTGACAAATCCTAATCTAGATGTATGCCAACTCAACAAACACCATCAGAGAAACCTATAGAGCAACTTTATAATCACCCAGTTACGTTGTGACATTTGATAGCACACAAGGTGTCCCTCCGGTATTCAGGAGTTGCATAATCTCATAGTCAGAGGAACATGTATAAGTCATCAAGAAAGCAATAGCAATGAAACTAAACGATCATTATGCTAAGCTAATGAATGGGTCTTGTCCATCACATCATTCTCTAATGATGTGATCCCGTTAATCAAATGACAACACATGTCTATGGCTCGGAAACATAACCATCTTTGATTAACGAGCTAGTCAAGTAGAGGCATACTAGGGACACTCTATTTGTCTATGTATTCACACATGTACTAAGTTTCCGGCTAATACAATTCTAGCATGAATAATAAATATTTATCATGATATAAGGAAATATAAATAACAACTTTATTATTGCCTCTAGGGCATATTTCCTTCAATCACGTCCAAGATTAGTAGACTGACTCCTACCTGCATCTACTACTATTACTCCACAAATCGACCGCTATCTAGCATGCATCTGGTGTATTAAGTTCATGGAGAAATGGAGTAATGCAATAAGAACAATGACATGATGTAGACAAGATCTATTTATGTATTAATAGACCCCATCTTGTTATCCTTAATGGAAACGATACATATGTGTCGGTTCCCCTTCTGTCACTGGGACCAAACACTGTAAGATCAAACCCATCACAAAGCACCTCTTCCCATTGCAAGATAAATAGATCAAGTTGGCCAAACAAAACCCAAATATCGGAGAAGAAATACGAGTCTATAAGCAATCATGCATATAAGAGATCAAAGAAGACTCAAATAACTTTCCTGGATAAAAAGATAGATCTGATCATAAACTCAAAGTTCATCGGATCCCAACAAACACACCGCAAAAAAGAGTTAAATCACATGGATCTCCAAGAGACCATTGTATTGAGAATCAAAAGAGAGAGAGGAAGCCATCTAGCTACTAACTACGGACCCGTAGGTCTACAAAGAAATACTCACGCATCATCAGAGAGGCACCAATGGACATGATGAACCCCTCTGTGATGGTGTCTAGATTGGATCTGGTGGTTCTGGAACTTACGGTGGCTGGAATTGATTTTTGTCGACTCCCCTAGGGTTTCTAGAATATTGGGGTATTTATAAAGCAAAGAGGCGGCTCGGGAGGCCACCGAGGTGGGCACCACCCACCAGGGCGTGTCTGGACCTCCAGGCGCGCCCTGGTGTCTTGTGATCACCTCAGGCTCCCTCTTCGGTACTTCTTTGGCCCACTGGATGTCTTCTGGTCCAAGAAAATCCACAAAAAGTTTCGCTGCGTTTGGACTTCGTTTGGTATTGATTTCCTTCGATGTAAAAAACATGCAAAAAATATCAACTAGCACTTGGCACTATGTCAATAGGTTAGTACCAAAAAGTGATATAATAATGACTATAAAATAATCATAAAACATCCAAGAATGATAATATAACAGCATGGAACAATAAAAAATTATAGATACGTTGGATACATATCAATTACTTACCATAATATTAACATATGATCTTTTTCATTTATTTCCTTTCTTTTTATTGAAACATGAAAGTAAAGAAAGCAAAATTCAAACTAAACTTTATTATATTTCTCGCACACGATTACAAAGACAGATCACTAAGCAAACTCTCGAAGAGAAAGGATCGAACTAAACTTGTATTCATCTAAAGCAAAAGATAACTATGGATCGAACTAAGATAAGTAAAGGCAAATGATAGTGAAGGTGATACGATACCGAGGGACCTCCCCCAAGCTTGGCAGAAGCCAAGGGGAGTGCCCTTACCCGATACTCAATTTTCTTTTGGTGATCAAGAAGGAGGTGGTGGTGATGAAGTGGAGGGTTTGTCCTTCTTTTCCTCCAACTTACGACGGAGGATAGAGTTGTCTATCCTGAACTCATCATTCTCCGTCTCGAGCTTTATTATCCTCCTGCATAACACCTCCATGCTTTCATTCTTGAAATGAGGAGGAACTGATTCATCTTCATCTTCCTCATCGGTGTACCATATATAGGGATAGGTTTCCTTGAAGATATTCTTATCCATAGGGCGATAAGTAACTAGAAAATCCTCCTCCGAACTTTGAGACGACATATTTCAGATTTGGCAGAAAGCGGCAAGGAAAAGAAAACAGAGGATTTCTCCGCGATACGGTGGTCAATAGGTTCGGGGGTATATAAAGATTTTTTATCTACGGAAACAAGCAAACGGAAGAAAAACAGAGTCCGGAAGGTACCCGAGATGGGCACAACCCACCTGGGCGCACCTGGGGGGCAGGCGCGCCCTGGTGTCTTGTGCCCACCAGGGTCACCTTCCTAGTAGTTTCTTATTTTCCTAATTTTTTAAATATTCCAAAACTGACAAAAAATATTTTTGCGGATTTTTCGCAGTCCGTTTACTTACCGTATCACGTACCTCCTCGTTTTCATGATTCTGGAGTATTCCGGAAGGTTTGTTTTATGTGTTCTTCCGGTGTCACAGTTTGAATAATATTGCTTTCAACATTAATGGGCGTACCTGGGATATAGTGTTTTATTCGTTGCCCATTAATAACCTTCGGGTTAGTACCTTTGACATTATTTATTTTGACGGCTCCAAATCGATAAACCTCCTCGATAACATAGGGTCCTTCCCATTTGGAGAGGAGTTTCTTGCAAAGAATCTGAAATGAGAGTTGTACAAAATAACATATTCTATGGTTGACATCATACTTGGCAAGCATTTTATGGAAAGCACCATGAATAAAGTGTGACCCACCATCAGTCATTAAATATCTAGGGACTCCAAAACGTGGGAAAATAACTTCCTTAAGCATTTTAATAGAGGTGTGATAACCCACAAGTATAGGGGATCGCAATAGTTTTCGAGGGTAGAGTATTCAACCCAAATTTATTGATTCGACACAACGGGAGCCAAAGAATATTCTCAAGTATTAGCAGCTGAGTTGTCAATTCAACCACACCTGGAAACTTAATATCTGCAGCAAAGTGTTTAGTAGCAAGGTAATATGATAGTAGTGGTAACGGTAGCAAAAGGTAATAGTAGTAAAAGTAATGTTTTTGGTATTTTGTAGTGATGATAGCAATAGCAAAGGAAAAGTAAATAAGCGAAGAACAATATATGGAAAGCTCGTAGGCAATGGATCGGTGATGGAGAATTATGCCGGATGTGGTTCATCATGTAACAGTCATAACCTAGGGTGACACAGAACTAGCTCCAGTTCATTGATATAATGTAGGCATGTATTCCGAATATAGTCATACATGCTTATGGAAAAGAACTTGCATGACATCTTTTGTCCTACCCTCCCGTGGCACCGGGGTCCTTACGGAAACTAAGGGATATTAAGGCCTCCTTCTAATAGAGAACCGGAACAAAGCATTAACACATAGTGAATACATGAACTCCTCAAACTACGGTCATCACCGATAAGTATCCCGATTATTGTCACTTTGGGGTTAACGGATCATAACACATAATAGGTGACTATAGACTTGCAAGATAGGATCAAGAACACTCATATATTGATGAAAACATAATAGGTTCAGATCTGAAATCATGGCACTCGGGCCCTAGTGACAAGCATTAAGCATAGCAAAGTCATAGAACATCAATCTCAGCACATAGTGGACACTAGGGATCAAACCCTAACAATACTACCTTGATTACATGATATATCCCATCCAACCCATCACCGTCCAGCAAGCCTACGATGGAATTACTCACGCACGGCGGTGAGCATCATGAAATTGGTGATGGAGGATGGTTGATGATGACGATGGCGACGGATTCCCCTCTCTGGAGCCCCGAACGGACTCCAGATCAGCCCTCCCAAGAGGTTTTAGGGCTTGGCGGCGGCTCCGTATCGTAAAACGCGATGATTTCTTCTCTCTGATTCTTTCTCCCCGAAACACAATATATAGAGTTGGAGTTGGAGTTGGAGTCGGAGAGGCAATAGGGGACCCACGAGGTAGGGGGGCGCGCCCTAGGGGGGCAGGCGCCACCCCCCCTCGTGGACAGGTGGTGGGCCCCTGGCCTTCATCTTTGGCAGGTATTTTTTATATTTTCCAAAAAGTGGCTCCGTGAAGTTTCAGGTCATTCTGAGAACGTTTGTTTCTGCACATAAATTACACCATGGTAATTCTGCTGAAAACAACGTCAGTCCGGGTTAGTTCCATTCAAATCATGCAAGTTAGAGTCCAAAACAAGGGCAAAAGTGTTTGGAAAAGTAGATACGATGGAGACGTATCAACTCCCCCAAGATTAAACCTTTGCTTGTCCTCAAGCAATTCAGTTGATAAACTGAAAGTGATAAGGAAAAACTTTTACAAACTCTGTTTGCTCTTGTTGTTGTAAATATGTAAAGCCAGCATTCAAGTTTTCAGCAAAGATTATACTAACCACATTCGCAATAACGCATAGGTCTCAAGTTTACTCATATCAATAGCATAATCAACTAGCGAGCCATAATAATAAATCTCGGATGGCAACACTTTCTTAAAACAATCATAATATGATATAATAAGATGGTATCTCGCTAGCCCTTTTTGAGACCGCAAAACATAAATGTAGAGCACCTTTAAAGACCAAGGACTGATCAGACATTGTAATTCATGGTAAAAGAGATCTGGTCAAGTCATACTCAATGTAAACTAACAATAATGAATGCAAATGATAGCGGTGCTCTCCAACTGGTGCTTTTTAATAAGAGGATGATGACTCAGCATAAAAGTAAATAGATAGGCCATTCGCAGAGGGAAGCAGGGATTTGTAGAGGTGCCAGAGCTCGGTTTTGAAATAGAGGTGAATAAAATTTTGAGCGATATACTTTCATTGTCAACATAACAACCAAGAGATGGCGATATCTTCCATGATACACACATTATACGCGGTTCCCAAACAGAATGGTAAAGTTTATACTCCCCCTTCCACCAACAAGCATCAATCCATGGCTTGCTCGAAACAATGAGTGCCTCCAACTAACAAGAGTCCCAGGGGGAGTTTTGTTTGCAATTATTTTGATTTAGTTTGCATAAAGCATGGGACTGGGCATCCCGGTGACCAGCCATTTATCTCGTGAGTGAGGAGCGGAGTCCACTCCTCTTGAGAATAACCCGCCTAATATGGAAGATACAGACAGCCCTAGTTGATACATGAGCTATTCGAGCATACAAAACAGGATATTTATTTGAAGGTTTAGAGTTTGGCACATACAAATTTACTTGGAACGGCAGGTAGATACCATATATAGGTAGGTATAGTGGACTCATGTGGAATAACTTTGGCGTTTATGGAATTGGATGCACAAGCAGTATTCCCGCTTAGTATAGGTCGAGGCTAGCAAAAGACTGGGAAGCGACCAGCTAGAGAGCGACAACAGTCATGAACATGCATTAAAATTAATCAACACAGAATGCAAGCATGAGTAGGATATAATCCACCATGAACATAAATATCGTGAAGGCTATGTTGATTTTGTTTCAACTTCATGCGTGAACATGCGCCAAGTCAAGTCACTTAAATCATTCAGAGGAGGATACCACCCTATCATACCACATCATAACTATCTCAATAGCATGTTGGCACGCAAGGTAAACCATTATAACTCATAGCTAATCATGCATGGCATAAGAAACTATGATCTCTAGTTGTCATTGCAAACATGTTTATTCATAATAGGCTGAATCAGGAACGATGAACTAATCATATTTACAAAAACAAAAGAGGTCGAGTTCATACCATCTTTTCTCATCTCAGCCAGTTCATCATATAACATCATAATTGCCTTTCACTTGCACGATTGAATGATGTGAATAATAATAATAGTGCACGTGCATTGGACTAAGCTGGAATCTGCAAGCATTCAATAAACAGGAGAAGACAAGGCAATATGGGCTCTTTTGTCAGATCAACAATAATGCATATAAGAGCCACTTCAACAATTTAATTATGGTCTTCTCCTATAGACCCCCAAAGAAAAGAAAAGAAATAAAACTATTTACATGGGAAAGCTCCCAGCAAGCAAAAGAAGAACAGGAAATCTTTTTGGGTTTTCTTTTTAATTACTGCTACAAGCATGGAAGGTAAATTAATTAAAAGCTACAACTAATTTTTTTTGGGTTTTCTTAAGGTTTATTAAACTCACAAGAAGAAAACATAAAATGGGAAATAAACTAGCATGGATGATACAATGAAAAAGTATGAGCACCGACATCTAGCAATGAGTGTGTGGGCATAAATGTAATGTCGGTGGGAAATATGTACTCCCCCAAGCTTAGGCTTTTGGTCTAAGTAGGTCTATGGCCACGGTTGGCCTGGTTGATATCCATAATAATAGTTGGGGTCGTACTGAGAAGAAGAATAGGAAGACTCCGATTGCCACTGGCTGACAATCATCTCCGGATCCCACTGGTAATTAGACCGTCGTGAAGCATCAACTTGTGGTTCCAGCTCTGGCTCCTCGGCTGGTGCAGGGTTCCGGTAGGCGTGAATAGCCTTCAACGGAATAAGGTACGTGCCTACAGATAAATCAAACAAAGAAGGAGCAGGCAGGGTAATAGTCTCAGGATGATGTTTATTAAAGAATAATTGATATTTAAGCTCTCCTTCCCTATTATTAACAATAAAATCAAGTGCCACCATACTTTTATAGTCTAGATAAACATGAGGCAGCACTTTTTCTTCCTTCTCATAATGCCTAATAGGTATGTTGAAATGTGCAGCTAGGCGTGAAGCATAGATGCCTCCAAAGATGGGGCCCTTGGTATGGTTCAGGCTTAACCATTTGGCAATAATGTCGCCCATACTAACAGAGTTATCACCGTATAAACCATGGAGAAAAATAATAATGTCAGGGATACTAAGGTTTCCACAGTTTCCACGACCAATTAAACAACGACTAGCAAATAATGCAAAATAACGTAAAACAGGAAAATGTATGCTAGTGATTCGTGCATCGGAAACCTTCCTTGTTTCCCCTACAGTGATAGTATCAATAAACCCCTCCAGATCATCACGATGTGGCTCTTCCGTCTTGCCCTCAAAAGGGACTAAACAAATCCGACAAAAATCATAAAGTGACATCTCCTTATGCTCATCATATAAATAAAACTCCACCGTAGGTGGTGAGCTCCTGGAGTGGAAATGAAAGTTTTGCACAAAGATATTTGTGAGTAAGAGATACTGATCGCATTGGTCGTGGAGGAAAGCGGTAAGGCCTGCATTCTTAGCCAATTCATGAAAATCTTCATAAATCTCGGCTGCTCTCAAGAAATCCTCGGAAGGCCATTCACATGCCTGAACCTCCGCGTTGCGAGGCAGATTATACTTAGGCTTCGGTGCCTTTTCCTTCGAGCTTTGGCTCGATGAGCCCCTCAAAAGTCTCCTCATCATTTTTTGAAAATTTCTAAAAAAATTAGTAACTTCAAAATAAAAGTAAACCGAACTCAATAATATTGGTAGCAACTACTCCTACAAGTGCCTAGGGCCTATATCATGCGTCAAAACTACTTTTGACCATATAAATTTGACATGCAAGCTCAAGAACAGGGTCACCTAAGCAGCAAAAATTTGCAATGAATAAAGCACTAGAACAAAAACTAATTGGACCAATGGAGGAGTCACATACCAAGGAACAATCTCCCCCAAGCAGTTTTGTGAGAGGTGCTTTGAGCAAGGAGATCGAAAATGGCAGCAAGATGAGCAAGAACTCGTGCTTGAGCTGGATATTCGTGTTTGTGGGAGGAAGATGAAGTGTGTGGGTGCAGGAATAAGTGGAGGAGGGCCACCATGGGCCCACGAGGCAGGGGGCGCCCTCCACTCTCGTGGGCAGGTGGTTGACCCCCTGTTGTGTTCTCAGTGCCAATATTCTCAAATATTCTAGAAAAAAAATCTTATTTAAATTTTAGGGCATTTGGAGAACTTTTATTTTCGAGGTATTTTTATATTGCACGGATAATCAGATAATAGACAGAAAAATGTTTATTTTTATTTTATTTAATATAAATAACAGAAAGTAAAAGTGGGGTACAGAAGGTTATGCCTTCTAGTTTCATCCATCTCATGATCATCAAAAGGAATCCACTAACAAGGTTGATCAAGTCTTGTTAACGAACTCATTCCGAATAACATGGAACCGGAGAAATTTCGAATAACACTATGTTACCTCAACAGGGATATGCACATCCCCAATAATAAGAATATCATATTTCTTCTTGGCAGTAGGAAGAGGAAATTCAAAACCTCCAAATATAATCGATGAAATTTTTCCAATAGAGTTGATACTATGAAATTGAGGTTGCTTCCTCGGAAAGTGTACCGTATGCTCATTACCATTAACATGAAAAGTGACATTGCCTTTAGTACAATCAATAACAGCCCCTGCAGTATTCAAAAAGGGTCTTCCAAGAATAATAGGCATACTATCGTCCTCGGGAATATCAAGAATAACAAAGTCTGTTAAAATAGTAACGTTTGCAACTACAACAGGCACATCCTCACAAATAGCGACAGGTATAGCAGTTGATTTATCATCCATTTGCAAGGATATTTCAATAGGTGTCAACTTATTCAAATCAACTCTACGATATAAGAGAGAGGCATAACACTAACACCGGCTCCAAGATCACATAAAGCAGTTTTAACATAGTTGCTTTTAATGGAGCATGGTATAGTGGGTACTCCTGGATCTCCAAGTTTCTTTGGTATTCCACCTTTAAAAGTATAATTAGCAAGCATGGTGGAAATTTTAGCTTCCCATATCTTTCTTTTATTTGTAATAATATCTTTCATGTACTTAGCATAAGGATTGGTTTTGAGCATATCAGTTAATCGCATACGCAAAAAGATAGGTCTAATCATTTCAGCAAAGCGCTCAAAATCCTCATCATCCTTTTTCTTGGATGGTTTGGGAGGAAAAGGCATGGGTTTCTGAACCCAAGGCTCTCTTTCTTTACCATGTTTCCTAGCAACAAAGTCTTTCTTATCATAGCGTTGATTCTTTGATTGTGGGTTATCAAGATCAACAGCAGGTTCAATTTCTATATCATTATCATTACTAGGTTGAGCATCATCAATAACATTATCATTAACATTATCACTAGTTTCAGGTTCATTACCAGATTGTGTTTCAGCATCAGAAATAGAAATATCATTTGGATTCTCAGGTGTTTCAGTAATAGGTTCACTAGAAGCATGCAAAGTCCTATCATTTTTCTTTTTCTTTTTCTTCTTTTTAGACGAACTAGGTGCATCTATATTATTTCTCTAAGAATCTTGCTCAATTCTCTTAGGGTGGCCTTCAGGATACAAAGGTTCCTGAGTCATTCTACCAGTTCTAGTAACCACTCTAACAACATTATCATTATCTTTACTATTCAATTCATTGAGCAAATCATTTTGAGCTTTAAGTACTTGTTCTACTTGAGTGGTAACCATAGAAGCATGTTTACTAATAAGTTTAAGTTCACCTTTAACATTAGCCATATAATCACCCAAGTGTTCAAGCAGATTTGAATTGTATTTCAAATGTCTACCAAAATAAGCATTAAAATCTTCTTGCTTAGCCATAAATTTATCAAACTCATCTAAGCATGGGCTAGCAAATTTAGTAAATGGGATTTCAGCTTTATCATATCTATAGAGAGAATTTACCTTTACTACCTGTGTCGGGTTATCAAGACCATGAGTTTCTTCAATAGGTAATGGATGAAGATTATATGTTTCTTCAACGGGCGGTAAATTAAGACCATGTATTTCTTCAATAGGAGGTAAATTCTTAACATCTTCAGCTTTAATACCTTTTTGTTTCATAGATTTCTTTGCCTCTTGCATATCTTCAGGACTGAGAAATAGAATACCCCTCTTCTTTGGAGTTGGTTTAGGAATAGGCTCAGGAATTGGCTCCGGAGGTGTCCAATTATTTTCATTTGTCAACATATTATTCAATAGAATTTCAGCTTCATCCGGTGTTCTTTCCCTGAAAACAGAACCAGTACAACTATCCAGGTAATCTCTGGAGGCATTGGTTAGTCCATTATAAAAGATATCAAGTATTTCATTTTTCTTAAGAGGATGATCAGGCAAAGCATTAAGTAATTGGAGAATCCTCCCCCAAGCTTGTGGGAGACTCTCTTCTTCAATTTGCATAAAATTATATATATCCCTTAAAGCAGCTTATTTCTTATGAGCAGGGAAATATTTAGCAGAGAAGTAATAAATCATATCCTGGGACTACGCACACAACCAGGATCAAGAGAATTAAACCATATCTTAGCATCACCCTTTAATGAGAACGGAAATATTTTAAGGATATAAAAGTAACGAGTTCTCTCATCTTTAGTGAACAGAGTGGCTATATCATTCAATTTAGTAAGATGTGCTACAACAGTTTCAGATTCATAACCATAAAAAGGATCAGATTCAACCAAAGTAATTATATCAAGATCAACAGAGAATTCATAATCCTTATCAGTAACACAAATAGGTGAAGTAGCAAAAGCAGGGTCAGGTTTCATTCTAGCATTTAGAGATTGCTTATTCCATTTAGCTAATAACCTTTTAAGTTCATAACTATCTTTGGAAGCTAAAATAGCTAAAGAAGCTTCTTGATCAAAAACATAACCCTCAGGAATAACAAGTGATTCATCATCATCACTTTCATCAGTATTATCATATTCAATATTTTCAATCTCTCTAGCCCTAGCAATTTGTTCATCAAGAAAATCACTAAGTGGCACAGTAGTATCAGGCATAGAAGTAGTTTCATCATGAGTATCATGCATAGCAGAAGTGGCATCATCAATAACATGCGACATATCAGAACGAATAGCAGAAGAAGGTGTAGGTGTCGCAAGCTTACTCAAAATGGAAGGTGAATCAAGTGCAGAGCTAGATGGCAGTTCCTTACCTCCCCTCGTAGTTGAGGGATAGATCTTGGTTTTTGGATCTCTCAAGTTCTTCATAATGATAAGCAGATATATATACCAAGTGACTCAAAGAATAGATCTATGCTCCCCGGCAACGGTGCCAGAAAATAGTCTTGATAACCCACAAGTATAGAGGATCACAACAGTTTTCGAAGGTAGAGTATTCAACCCAAATTTATTGATTCGACACAAGGGGAGCCAAAGAATATTCTCAAGTATTAGCAGCTGAGTTGTCAATTCAACCACACCTGGAAACTTAATATCTACAGCAAAGTGTTTAGTAGCCTGGAAACTTAATATCTACAGCAAAGTGTTTAGTAGCAAGGTAATATGATAGTAGTGGTAACAGTAGCAAAAGGTAACACTAGTAAAAGTAATGTTTTTGGTATTTTGTAGTGATGATAGCAATAGCAAAGGAAAAGTAAATAAGCAAAGAACAATATGTGGAAACCTCGTAGGCAATGGATCGGTGATGGAGAATTATGCCGGATGCGGTTCATCATGTAACAGTCATAACCTAGGGTGACACAGAACTAGCTCCAGTTCATTGATATAATGTAGGCATGTATTCCGAATATAGTCATACGTGCTTATGGAAAAGAACTTGCATGACATCTTTTGTCCTACCCTCCCGTGGCAGCGGGGTCCTTATGGAAACTAAGGGATATTAAGGCCTCCTTTTAATAGAGAACCGGAACAAAGCATTAACACATAGTCAATACATGAACTCCTCAAACTACGGTCATCACCTGTAAGTATCCCGATTATTGTCACTTCAGAGTTAACGGATCATAACACATAATAGGTGACTATAGACTTGCAAGATAGGATCAAGAACACTCATGTATTGATGAAAACATAATAGGTTCAGATCTGAAATCACGGCACTCGGGCCCTAGTGACAAGCATTAATCATAGCAAAGTCATAGCAACATCAATCTCAGAACATAGTGGACACTAGGGATCAAACCCTAACAAGACTAACTCGATTACATGATAGATCCCATCCAACCCATCAACGTCCAGCAAGCCTACGATGGAATTACTCACGCACGGCGGTGAGCATCATGAAATTGGTGATGCAGGATGGTTGATGATGACGATGGCGACGGATTCCCCTCTCCGGAGCCCCGAACGGACTCCAGATCATCCCTCCCGAGAGGTTTTAGGGCTTGGCGGCGGCTCCGTTTCATAAAATGCGATGATTTTCTCTCTAATTTTTTTCTCCCCGAAACACAATACATAGAGTTGGAGTTGGAGTCAGAGAGGCAACAGGGGACCCACGAGGTAGGGGCGCGCCCTAGGGGGGCAGGCGCGCCCCCACCCTCGTGGACAGGTGGTGGGCCCCTGGCCTTCATCTTTGGCAGGTATTTTTTATATTTTCCAAAAAGTGGTTCTGTGAAGTTTCAGGTCATTCCGAGAATGTTTGTTTCTGCACATAAATAACACCATGGTAAATCTGCTGAAAACAGCGTCAGTCTGGGTTAGTTCCATTCAAATCATGCAAGTTAGAGTCCAAAACAAGGGAAAAAGTGTTTGGAAAAGTAGATACGACGGAGACGTATCAAGGTGTTGTGATCAACACTACTAGTTGGAATAGCTTTTACCCACTTAGTAACATAATCAACAGCAACCAAAATATGAGTATACCCATTAGAGAGAGGAAAAGGACCCATGTAATCAAATCCCCAAACATCAAATGGTTCAACAGCAAGTGAATAATTCATAGGCATTTCTTGACGCTTACCGGTATTACCTATTCTTTGACATTTATCATGAGATGAAACAAACTTACGAGCATCCTTGAAGAGAGTAGGCCAATAAAATCCAGATTGCAATACCTTGTGAGCAGTTCTGTCTCCTGCATGATGTCCTCCATAAGATTCAGAGTGACATTTTCGTAGCATTTATCCTTGTTTATGCTCAGGTACACAACGCCTAATAATATCATCTACTCCTTCTTTATAATGATGTGGGTCATCCCAAAAGTAATGTCTTAAATCATAGAAGAATTTTTTTCTTTTGTTGGTACGTAAAGCTAGGTGGTATATATTTAGCAACAATATAATTAGCATAGTCAGCATATCAAGGAGTTTTATGAGAAACATTTATTGCATCTAATTTCTCATTAGGAAAACTATCATTAATAGGTTGTGGGTTGATGTCTACTACGCAACTTTATTCTTGTAGAAACGTGTTGGGCCTCCAAGCATAGAGTTTTGTAGGACAGTAGCAATTTTCCCTCAAGTGGATGACCTAGGGTTTATCAATCCGTGGGAGACGTAGGATGAAGATGGTCTCTCTCAAACAACCCTGCAACCAAATAAAAAAATCTCTTGTGTCCCCAACACACCAAATACAATGGTAAATTGTATAGGTGCACTAGTTCGGCAAAGAGATGGTGATACAAGTGTAATATGGATAGTAGATATTGATTTTTGTAACAGGAACAATAAAAAACAGCAAGGTAGCAATTGATAAAAGGAGCACAAATGGTATTGCAATGCTTGAAAATGAGGCCTAGGGTCCGTACCTTTGCTAGTGCAATCTCTCAATGGTGCTAATATAATTGGATAATATAACCATCCCTCAACATGCGATGAAGAATCACTCCAAAGTTCCTATCTAGCGGAGAACATAAGAAGAAATTGTTTGTAGCTATTCTTTCCGATCAATCTATCCAAGAGATCGTACTAAAATAATACCAAATTATTCTTTCTGATGGATCTATCAAGAGTTCGTACTAAAATAAAACTAAGTTATTCTTTCCGATCGATCTATCAAGAGTTCGTACTAAAATAACACCAAAGCAAATTCAGATTCATAATACTCAATCGAACACAAAGAACCTCAAAGAGTGCCCCAAGATTTATACCGGAGAAACAAAAGACGAGAATGTGCATCAACCCCTGTGCATAGATTACCCTAATGTCACCTCGGGAATCCGCGAGTTGAGTGCAAAAACACATATCAAGTGAAGAAATATGATACCCCATTGTCACCATGGGTATTCATTCCAAGACATACATCAAGTGTTCTCAAGTCCATAAAAGTATTCAGTTTGATAAAATGAAATCTCAAAGGGAAAACTCAATTCACAACAAGATAGAGAGGGGAAAACACCATATGATCCAACTATATTAACAAAGCCCGTGATACATCAAGGTCATCACATCTCAAGAACACGAGAGAGAGATATTAAACATGTAGCTACTGGTACAAACCCTCAGCCCCGAGGGTGGACTACTCCCTCCTCATTGTGGTGGCCGCCGGGATGATGAAGATGGCCACCGGTGATGATTCCCCCCTCCGGCAGGGTGCTGAAACGGGGTCTAGATTGGTTTCTTATGGCTACAGAGGCTTGCGGTGGCGGAACTTCTGATCTAGGGTTACCCCAAGGGATTTTGGAATACTTGACGATTTATAGGGTGGAGAAGTGGTACGGGAGGCCACCGAGGTGGGCACAACCCACCTGGGCGCGCCTGCGCCCCCAGGGGCACCCTGGTGGGTTGTGCCCCCCTCAAGGCACCCCAAAGGTGCTGCTCTGGCCCATTGGATGTCTCCTGGTCCATAAAAAATCCACAAATTTTTTTGCGGTGTTTGGACTCCGTTTGATATTGATTTCCTACGATGTAATAAACAAGCAAAAAAGAGAAACTGGCACTGGGCACTTGGTCAATAGGTTAGTCCCAAAAAATGATATAAAGTTGCTATAAAATGATTGAAAACATCCAAGAATGATAATATAACAGCATGAATACTTCATAAATTATAGATACGTTGGAGATGTATCAGCATCCCCATGCTTAATTCCTACTCATCCTCGAGTAAGTAAATGATAAAAGAAATAATTTTTGAAGTGTGAATGCTAGCAAAGTGCACAAGTTTGATCAATGACAATTTCAATCACTTTTCCTAGCATCATAACATCAATTCTTTCCTATAAAACTTCTCATGTTAAAGTAGCAACCAATTCACATGTTAAGGTTCAAACAACGAATTCTCTTGAAACTCAACAACCTATGTTCTCAGTCACCAAGCAATTGTAATTCAACTTATTCAACAGAGTTTAAGTAAGAGCTCCACATACTCAACCATCATATAGTCTTCTATGATCGCTAACACTCACCGCATACGCATGAGCAAAGCGTTTCAACGGGACACATAGAAAGATAGGGGCTTATAATTTCGCCTCCCAACGTATTCACCTCAAGGGTGATGTCAACAATAATAACTCATGCTACCCATATCCAACTGGATATATGTGCCTGGGTCTTTCCTCGCCACATGATGCTTGCCAAAAGAGAAAAATAAAAAGGAATAGACAGAAAAACTTTGACTCTTGCATGAAAGTAAATACATAAAAGTAAAAGGTAGGCCCTTCGCAAAGGGAAGTAGAGGTTGCCATGCGCTTTTTGTTTCTATGCTCAATCCCTTAGTGCAAAAGAACGTCACGTTATATTGCCCTTATGATAGCAACCTTTATTATGCAGTTTGTCGCTTTTATTATTTGCTATCACAAGTTCGTACAACGCTCAATTTTCTCTTACACTAAATGATCTAACACTTTTAGAAGCAATTTTTATTGCCTTATTGCACCGATGACAACTTACTTGAAGGATCTTGCTCAATCCTTAGGTAGGTATGGTGGACTCTTGAAAATAAGATTTGGGTTTAAGGGTTTTTGGATGCACAAGTAGTACCTCTACTTGGTGCGGAATTTTTGGCTGGCAAAGATGGGGGGCAAGCACCACATGTTGAAGGATCTATGACAATATAACTTCTATGTGAATATGAACAAACATAAACCATTACGTTGTCTTCCTTGTCCAACCTCAACAATTTTGGCATATAATATTTTCATGGGGGCTCAAAATCATGAAAGATTTCCAAGATAGTGTATTTGCATGTGAAAGTTCTCTTCCTTGGTAATCATTCAGGAATTGCTTGTATGACCAATATTGTGATTGTCAAGCTTCAAAAGATTCACTTTCTAAACCCAATGTGAAGCTACTACTAGGCATGATATGAACATATAATTTCAACTTCATGATATTCAATTCATTCAACAATTTACTCATAGTATATAAGTGAAGCACAAGAGCAAATGATAAGCTACTCCAAAAAGATATAAGTGAAGATCAAGCGAGTAGTTAAGTGAAGGGGTAGCTATGAGGACTCTATTTTATTTAAAAACTTTCAGATCTAAGTATTTTATTAAAAAATCAATCAAAACAAAACAAAATTAAATTCCAAGAATAGCACAACTCATGTGGAGAAGCAAAAACTTAGGCTCAACCGATACAAACCGATAATTGTTGATGAAGAAAGGTGGGATGCCTACCGGGCATCCCCAAGCTTCGATGCTTGAGACTTCTTGAAATATTATCTAGGGGTGCCTTGAGCATCCCAAAGCTTGAACTTTTGTGTCTCCTTAATTCCTCTCATATCACGGTTTTCCTAAATCTCAAAACCTTCATCCACACAAAACTCAACAACTCGTGAGATAAGTTAGTACAAATCAATGAAAAACCTTATCATTCTCTACTGTAGAGGATCACTAAAATTATTATTCAACATTGCATACTAAATGCCTCTGCATATTTAATACTCATATTCTCAAATAGAATCATTAAACAAGCAAACATATGCAAACAATGCAAACATAACAGCAATCTGCCAAAACAGTACAGTCTGTAAAGAATGCAAGAGTATCAATACTTCTTTAACTCCAAAATTTACAAAAATTTACCACACTGTATAAAATTATCAGATTTTATTGTGCAAAAAGTTTCAACATTTTATAACATTCTGACTTTTCTCGGGAATTTTTGCAACAGCGGTAAACTTTCTGTTTTGAAATAGCAACTCATATACTTGCAAGGTAAGCATGGTAATGGCTATCCTTGCCCCTTTTATTGAAATAAAATATGCAAACCAATATTATAAATAACAGAAAGAAAATCAAAACAAAATAAAAATTACGCTCCAAGAAAAACTCATATCATGTGATGAATAAAAATATAGCCCCAAGTAAGATTACCGATAATGTTGGAGACGAAAGAGAGGATGCCTTCCGGGGCATCCCCGGGCTTAGTTGCTTGGATCCTCCTTGGATATTAACCTGGGGTGCCTTGGGCATCCCCAAGCGTAGAGTCTAGTCACTCCTTATTCTCCTCATATCGACATCTCACCCAAAACTTGAAAACTTCAATCACACAATACTTAACGAAACTTCGTGAGATAGGTTAGTATGATAAAGAGCAAATCATTTCACTTTGGTATTGTCAAAGACAAGATTCATAATTGTTTCCACACAATTCCTACTGTATCATGTCATTTCCGCAGTTTATATTGAGCAATATAAGCCATAGAAACAAGAAAACAAGCAAACTATGCATTGAAAACAGAATTTGCCAAAAATAGAACAGTTTGTAGTAATCTGTATTCCAACCATACTTATGCTACTCCAAAAATTCTGAAAACTTAGGACAACCTGGGAAATTTGTCTATTAATCTTCTTCAAAAAGAATCAGTATTTTATCACGTTTTCTGTTAAAAATGAGAATTCTTTTCCTGAGCGCAAAGTTTTCTATTTTTCAGCAAGATCAAATCAACTATCACCATAGACCATCCCAAAGGTCTTACTTGGCACTTTATTGAAACGAAAGCAACAAAACATGATTACTAGAGTATCCTAATCATGTGAACACACAAAAACAGTAGGTAAAAGTACTGGGTTATCTCCCAACAAACACTTTTCTTTAATGCCTTTTAAGCTAGGCATGATGATTTCAATGATGCTCGCATAAAAGATAAGAATTGGAACACAAAGAGAGCATCATGAATCATAAGTTCCTCTCTCATAATAGTTTTCAGTAGTATCATGAATAGATTCATCAATATAACTATCACATAAAGTATTCTTTTCATGAGATAAAAGCATAGAAAATTTATTACTCTCCATATAAGCAATTTTATTCTCATTCACAATGGTGGGAGTATCATATGAAACTCGAATACTATAAATTGTTTCCACATTAAAAGAGTGAAGTTTAGAAAAAGGGTGATCATAACTATGACAAGTTTTATAAATATAATCGTCACTACTTTTTATAACATAAGTATCATCACAATAATCATCATAAGTAGCAACTTTGTTCTCATCATAGATAGGAGGCATGCAGTCATCATAGCAAACTTGATTGTTCAAAGTAGGGGGACTAAAAAGATAATCTTCATTAAACATAGCATCCCCAAGCTTGTGTCTTGGCGTATCATTAGCATCATGAATATTCAAAGAATTCATACTAACAACATTGCAATCATGCTCATCATTCAAAGATTTTTTGTCAAACATTTTATAGAATTCTTCTTCTATCAATTGAGCACAATTTTCCTTTCCATCATTCTCACGAAAGATGTTATAAAGAAGAAGAATATGATGCAACCTCAATTCCATTTTTTTGTAGTTTTCTTTTTATAAACGAAACTAGTCATAAGACAAGAAACTAAAAGATTCAATTGCAAGATCTAAAGATATACCTTCAAGCACTCACCTCCCCGGCAACGGCGCCAGAAAAGAGCTTGATGTCTACTACGCAACATTATTCTTGTAGACACGTGTTGGGCCTCCAAGCGCAGAGTTCTGTAGGAAAATAGCAATTTTACCTCAAGTCGATGACCTAACGTTTATCAATCCGTGGGAGGCGTAGGATGAAGATGGTCTCTCTCAAACAACCCTGCAACCAAATGATAAAGTCTCTTGTGTCCCCAACACACCAAATAAAATGGTAAATTGTATAGGTGCACTAGTTCGGCGAAGAGATGGTGATACAAGTGTAATATGGATAGTAGATATTGATTTTTGTAATAGGAACAATAAAAACAACAAGGTAGCAATTGATAAATCGGAGCACAAACGATATTGCAATGCTTGAAAATGAGGCCTAGGGTCCGTACTTTCGCTAGTGCAATCTCTCAATAGTGCTAATATAATTGGATCATATAACCATCCCTCAACGTGCGATGAAGAATCACTCCAAAGTTCCTATCTAGCGGAGAACATAATAAGAAATTGTTTGCAGCTATTCTTTCTGATCGATCTATCCAAGAGTTTGTACTAAAATAACACCAAGTTATTCTTTCCGATGGATCTATCAAGAGTTCGTACTAAAATACCACTAAGTTATTCTTTCCAATCGATCTATCAAGAGTTTTTACTAAAATAACACAAAAGAAAATTCAGATTCATAATACTCAATCCAACACAGAGAACCTCAAAGAGTGCCCCAAGATTTCTACCGAATAAACTAAAGACGAGAACGTGCATCAACCCCTATGCATAGATTACCCCAATGTCACCTCGGGAATCCGAGCGTTGAGTGCCAAAAAACACATCAAGTGAATCAATATGACACCCCATTGTCACCACGGGTATTCATAGCAAGACATACATCAAGTCCTCTCAACTCCATAAAAGTATTTAATTCGGTAAAACAAAGTCTCAAAGGGAAAACTCAATTCACAACAAGATAGAGAGGGGAAAACACCATATGATCCGACTATATTAACAAATCCCGTGATACATCAAGATCATGACATCTCAAGAACGTAAGAGAGAGAGAGAGAGAGAGAGATTAAACACATAGATACTGGTATGAACCCTCAGTCCCGAGGGTGGACTACTCCCTCCTCATCATGGTGGCCGCCGGGATGATGAAGATGGCCACCGGTGATGATTCCCCCCTCCGACAGGGTGCCAGAACGGGGTCTAGATTGGTGTCTCGTGGCTACCGAGGCTTGCGATGGCGGAACTACCGATCTAGGGTTACCCCGAGGGTTTTTGGAATATTTGACGATTTATGGGGTGAAGAGGGGGTACGGGAGGGCACCGAGGTGGGCACAACCCACCTGGACGCGCCTGGGCCCCCAGGCGCGCCCAGGTAGATTGTGCCCCCCCCCCCTCGGGGTACCCCCAGGTGTTGCTTTGGCCCATTGGAAGTCTTATGGTCCATAAAAAATCCACAAAAAGTTTCGCGGTGTTTGGACTCCGTTTGATATTGCTTTCCTGCGATGTAAAAAACAAGCAAAAAACAACAACTGGTACTGGGCACTGGGTCAATAGGTTAGTCCCAAAAAATGATATAAAGTTGCTATAAAATGATTGTAAAACATCCCAGATTGATAATATAACAGCATTAATACTTCATAAATTATAGATACGTTGGAGACGTATCGTGGGTCATCAAGATTATTTTCAAGCCTAGACAAGTTATCAGCTACGGGGTTCTCTGCTCCTTTCCTACGAGTGATATGCAAATCAAATTATTGTAGCAAGAGAACCCACCTAATCAGTCTAGGTTTAGCATCTTTCTTTTCCAGAAGATATTTTATAGCAGCATGATCAGTGTGAACAATAACTCTAGAATCAACAATGTAAGATCTGAATTTATCACTAGCAAACACCACTACTAAGAATTCTTTTTCAGAAGTAGCATAATTTCGTTGAGCACTGTCTAGAGTTTTACAAGCATAATGAATAACATTTAGTTTCTTATCAACTCTTTGTCCTAGAACAACACCAACAGCATAATCACTAGCATCACACATAATTTCAAAAGGCAAGTTCCAATCAGGTGGTTGAACAATAGGTGCAGAAATTAAGGCTTTATTGAGTGTTTTAAAGGCTTCTAAACAATCATGATAAAAAACAAATGGAATATCCTTTTGCAAAAGATTTGTAAGAGCCCAAGAAATTTTAGAGAAGTCTTTGGTAATCTCCTATAGAAACCAGCATGACCAAGGAAACTATGAATACCTCTGATATCTTTAGGACATGGCATTTTCTCAATTGCATCAACCTTAGCTTTGTCCACCTCAATACCTCTTTCAGAAATTTTATGGCCCAAAACAATACCTTCATTAAACATAAAGTGGCACTTCTCCCAATTCAAGACAAGCTTTGTTTGCTCACATCTCTGCAAAACTTGATCAAGATTGCTCAAACAATCATCAAAAGACTTCCCATAAATAGAAAAGTGATCCATGAAAACCTCAACAATCTTTTCACAAAAATCAAAGAATATAGCAATCATACATCTTTGAAAGGTAGTAGGTGCATTACATAAACCGAAATGCATACGTCTATAAGCATAAGTTCTAAAAGGACAAGTAAAAGTGGTCTTTTCTGATCAGTTTGAGAAACAGGTATTTTTGAAAAACTAGAATATCCATCAAGGAAGCAAAAATGTGTGTGCTTAGATAATCTTTCTATCATTTGACCAATAAAAGGCAGTGGGTAATGATCTTTTCTAGTTGCTTTATTTAGTTTTCTAAAACCAATTACCATTTTATAGCCTGTAACAACTCTTTGTGGAATAAGTTCATTCTTATCATTGGGAACAACAGTAATACCTCCTTTCTTAGGGACACAATGAACATGACTTACCAATCTACTATCAGCTATAGGATAAATTATACCTGCTTCCGGAAGTTTTAATATTTCCATTCTTACCACTTCTTTCATTTTCGGATTTAACCGACGTTGATGATCAACAACGGGTTTAGCATCAGATTCCATATTAATCTTGTGCTGACATAGAGTGGGACTAATGCCCTTTAAATCATTAAGAGTATATCCAATAGCAGCTCAGTGCTTCCTTAGAACTTTCAATAATCTCTCTTCTTCATGTTCTGAAAGGTTAGCACTAATTATAACAAGATATATCTTCTTCTCATCAAGATAAGTGTATTTCAAAGTGTCTGGCAATTGTTTTAATTCAAACACAGGATCACCTTTAGGTGGAGGAGGACCTCCTAGAGTTCCAATAGGCAAATTGTGTTTAAGCAAAGGACGTTGTTCAAAGAATATCTTATCTATTTGATTTCTTTCATGCATATGCATATCATTTTCATGGTCTAGCAAATATTGTTCTAAAGGATTAGTAGGACGTATAGCAATAGAAGCAATACCAATAATTTCATCCTTACTAGGCAATTCTTTTTTATGAGGTTTTCTACTAAACTTGGAAAAATTAAATTCATGAGACTCATCACCAATGATAACACCGATAGTTTGTTTCTCACAATCTATTTTAGCATTAACGGTGTTCAAGAAAGGTCTACCAAAGATAATGGGACAAAAATCATCTTGTGGGGATCCAAGAACAAGAAAATCAGTAGGGAATTTTTTCCCACACAAGACTTCAACATCTCTGACAATCCCAACTGGTGTGATGGTGTCTCTATTAGCAAGTTTAATAGTAACATCTATGTCTTCTATTTCAGCAGGTGCTATGTCATTAATAATTTCTTGATTTAAGGTAAAAGGAATAGCACTCATGCTAGCACCTATGTCACATAAACCATGATAACAGTGATCTCCTATCTTGACTGAGACAACATGCATGCCAACAACAGATCTATGTTTATCTTTTTCATCGGGTTTGGCAATTCTAGCAGCTTCATCACAGAAGTAGATAACATGGCCATCTAAATTTTCAACCAGGAGATCCTTAACCATACCAACACTCGGTTCTACCTTGATTTGTTCAGCTGGTTTAGGTGCTCTAATATAACTTTTATTGATCACAATTGAGACTTTAGCATGTTCCTTTATCCTAACAGGGAAAGGTGGTTTTTCAATATAAGGAGTAGGAACAACTGGATCAACATTATAGATAATAATTTCATATTTAGCTATTACTGGTTCTTTAATTTCTTCTTTAATAGGTGGGTTATATTTAAACCACTTCTCTTTAGGGAGATCGACATGAGTAGCAAAAGATTCACAAAAGGAGGCTACTATCTCAGAGTCAAGTCCATATTTAGTGCTAAACTTTTGAAAAGCATCGGTATTCATGAAAGATTAACACAATCAAACTTAAGCTTAACACCTGACTCTTTACCTTCGTTGAGTTCCCAATCTTCAGAGTTGCATTGCTTTCCAAAAGATCCCACCAGAATTCAATAGTCTTTTTCATAAATAAACTAGTACAAGAAGTATCAAGCATGGATCAATCATCATGAGAAAGCCGAGCATAAAATTTTTGAATGATAATTTCCTTCGAGAGCTCATGTTTGGGAATGAATATAACACTTACTTAAGCCTCCCCCAAGCTAGAGTGATACTTTCTCCTTCACGAGGCCAAAAATTATATATATAATTCCGATCACGATGAACTAGATGCATAGGATATATTTTTGATGGAACTCCAATTTCAATCGATTCCAATTCCAAGATCCAATATCATCGCATAGCCTATACCATGCCAATGATTTTCCCTTCAAAGATAAAGGGAAAACCTTCTTATTAACTTCATTTTTGGGTAAACCTGCAATTTTAAACAATCCACAAATTTCTTCCACATATATCAAGTGCATATTTGGATGTTCGGTTCCATCTCCTGCATAAGGATTAGCTAGTAGTTGTTGTATCATACCTGAAGGAATTTCATATTCAATATTTTTAGTAGGTCCAGTAGGTTGAGGGGTGACTAATTGTGGTTCCGGTCGAGGTGAACATACCCCGAACAAACCCCTCAAAGGATTGTTTTCCATAGTAACAAGTGACAGTAAATTTCAGCACGTAGTAATAATTTTTCCTTACCAATTTCCACTTATCAAGAGCGCTTCAGTCCCCGGCAACGGCGCCAGAAAAGAGCCTTGATGACCCACAAGTATAGGGTATCGACCGTAGTCCTTTAGATAAGTAAGAATGTCAAACCCAACGAGGAGCGGAAGGAAATGACAAGTGGTTTTCGGCAAGGTAATGTCTGCAAGCACTGAAATTGTAAGTAACGAGTAGTTTGATAGCAAGATAATTTGTAACGAGCAAGTAACGATAATAGTAACAAAAGTGCAGCAAGGTAGACCAATCCTTTTGAGGCAAAGTACAGGCCAACACGGTCTCTTATGATAAGCAAAGTGTTCTTGAGGGTACACGGGAATTTCATCTAGTCACTCTCATCATGTTGGTTTGATTTGTGTTCGCGACTTTGATAATTTGATATGTGGGTGGATCGGTGCTTTTGGATCCAATCGGTCCCTTATGGAATAGCGCATAAACTAGGGTTTAAGCTTCTATCATTCTCGCAACCCATCATCTAATAACTACTCCACAATGCATTCCCTTAGGCCCAAATATGGTGAAGTGTCATGTAGTCGACGTTCACATGACACCACTAATAAGGGAATCACAACATACATACCATCAAAATATCAAACACATATAACATTCACATGATTACTTGCAACAAGATTTCTCCCGTGACCTTAAGAACAAAAGTAACTACTGACAAATGATAATCATGCTCAAGATCAGAGGGTTATTAAATAGCATATTGGATCTGAACATATAATCTTCCACCAAATAAACCATATAGTAGTCAACTACAAGAGGTAATCAACACTACTAGTCACCCGCAAGTACCAATCTGTAGTTCTAGTACGAAGATTGAACACAAGAGATGAACTAGGGTTTGAGAGGAGATGTTGTTGATGGAGATTGCCCTCCCCAATATGGGAGAGTTGTTGGTGATGACGATGACGATGATTTCCCCCTCCGGGAGGGAAGTTCCCCCGACGGAATCGCTCCGCCGGAGGGCAAAAGTGCTCCTGCCCAAGTTCCACCTCGAGACGGCGACGCTTCATCCCGAAAGTCCTCCCTTTATTTTTTCTAGGTAAAAATGACTTATATACCATAAGATGGGCACCGGAGGTGGGCTGGGCTAAGCACAAGCCATCAGGGCGCGCCTGGGGGGCCAGGTGCGCCCTGGTGTCTTGTGCTCACCAGGTAGCCCCCCTCCGATGGTTATTTGCTCCAGTATTTCTTATTTATTCCATAAAAATTCCCTGTGGAGTTTCAGCCCATTTGGAGTTGTGCAGAATAGGTAGCCTGATGTAGCTTTTTCAGGTCCAGATTTCTAGCTGCCGGAATTCTCCTTTGTGTGAACCTTGCATATTATGAGATAAAAAGGCATTAGAATTACTCCAAAAAGCATTATTATGCATAAAAACATTATGAATAACAGTAGGTACACATGATACAAAATGGACGTATCACATACCCTCTGCATCAAGTCATCATCTATAGATTGCATCTTAGCATCGGAGCCTTCTGAGGCAAACTAGCCAGAGCAAGAGCCGCCAGAACACACCTTCTGGCTTTATCCCACAACTTTGCCATTACGAACTGCATGCAGTAATTATTGACAAACCCTCAAAGATTCGTTAGTGTCCACCACAATCTGCAGCTTGTGCGACTACAGCCTCTCGATCCCCTATCTACAAATCCTAGATCCCACTAATGGAGGGGATTGCGAAATGAATAATGATGGAGGCGTCGTCAGTTCACTTACCATTCCATGATTCCAATATCATGCATCACATGGTGACCGAAGCGAGCAGACGCTTCCTTTTCTGCCGCCCATAACTGATGAGTCAATCAAGGGATCCCCCATCTGTCTCTCTGCATCCCTCATGCTGCCAGGCCAAAAATGACAAAATTGACTTAAGGACAAAAAGGATTCACAAACTGAACTGCTCTTAAAAAAATCGCTCAACTGATCCTTTCATGTAGCGCCCGACAGCCAGGCACCACACTCCACTATGCAGCGCCTAGCTCTCAGGCGCTGCACGTCTGGCCAGCGTGGCACAATTGCGCCCCGCATCAAGCAGTGCGGCGCCTTGGAGCTAGGCACTACACTAGGCATTACACTGTGACTTTGTAACGGCCGCGCTCTAGCCCTCCCCCCACCCCACCCCATTTGTTCTAGTTACAGAATACACGCAGCGGAGGCGGCTTCCTCCTCTCCCCCTCTCAATCCCCTCTCCCAAAATCTTCAGATCTGACAATTTGTTGCGTGGATTTCTTCACCAATCCATCATAGAGGTATTCTCCTCTGATCCCCTTCTTTCTATTCAGAAAAATGTTAAGTATTTTCAGATTTGTGGAACCCTTATTTGGTTGGATTAGAAATTTGCATGTAAATTTTGAAATAGATTTGTGGGATCTAGGATTTGTAGATGATATGTAATCATTTGGTAACCCTAGTTTATTTGATTTGCATTGACAATATATGCTTCCATAGTGAAAACCTTGCCATCCACCTTCTTGCCTCGGCACATGTGACTTTGTACACAACTCACCATGTGCCAAGTGGGTCCTCCTTCCATGGTCTTGCACGCACAATCCATGGGCATCGCGGCTCCTCACATGCAACTGTGTAATGCACATTGACGTCTGAGTTGACCACCTTGTGTTGACGATAATGCATAACCGAGTAGTCATCGAGACACGTCTTCAATTCCAAGAAGGTTTCAAACTTAGACCTGGGAGAAATCCCACTCTTGCCGTGCTCCCAATCCCAGTGAGAAGCTAGCCTAACTCCAAGAAATATACCTTTTCCACCATCTACCACAGCTTCATCTGTGAGACTAACATCCTTGAAGAATGGTGTCTGATGATCCTGCCGGAATACCTTCTCAAAAGCTTCGGCCTCCTTCACCGCGAACCCCCTCCTCATCAACTTCTTCATTGGGACCTTCGTCATCCGACTCTAATGCATAGCCATGGGAATAAGGGATGGAAGGGTCCACTATCTCTTGCACATAATATTTGTCGGGATCACCCACATTGTTGTCATGGGGATCAACTTCATTGTCATTGTCCTCATATTCAACATTCTCCTCTTGCAAAGCTTCTTTTGGTTCTTTGACATATGGTTCAATGTTAGCCTCACTTGTTGAGTCAAAGGAGGTTCACTCATTTCATCTTGGTTCATGGGTGGAGGGCTACTAGCAACCAATGGGGAGGCGTTCCGGTTCAAGTCCAAATGCAAACTAGACTCAATCTTCTTCGTAGCAAATAACTCAAGAGCCTTTTCTAGTGATTCAACCACCGTCTCCATGTATGCAACTCAACGTTTCTCAGAGTTCACACGCATGGTCTTCCAACGGATGTGCATTTCAAAACTCACATTATGCCTTCTCTCAAACTCAACGATATCACTTGGGTCCATCCAATTCAAATCTTTACCCACATGTTCCAAGACCTAGGCATATCTAGGATAATTCTCAAACACCATGTCAAGCTCATCTGGCTCCGGTTCAATATTGCCTTTCAGAAAGGCGCCTTTGTCCACATGATGAACATACACACATGTTCTTTCCATCCCTATAATAATTAAAACAACACAACATAACATATCTTCCATAAGTACTCATCCGAAGATTAACACAAAATACAAAGCCCTAACATGGATATGAAACAATAACCCTAACCCCCACTTAACAATGACCATAAGTACAACCCTAACATGCTAACAACCCTAACCCTAGCCTGAACATAACAACACCCCATAACCCTAACCCTAACATACTAAGAAGCCTAATCCTAGCAAATTGGCAAAGAAACATCTCATATCTCCATAAAAATTTCAAGATCCATAAAAAACTAGGGTTTCCCCAAACTAGCAACAAATGAGCAAATGTGGGCATTTTTTGGATGAAAACGAGGGGATCAGAGGAGGTTACCTTGAGGGAGGGGTTGGGTTCAAAATCCACGGAAAAATCTTTAGATTTGGAAGATTTGGAGAAGGATTTGAGAGGGGGAGAGGGGAAATCATGGGTGGGGTGGGGTTGGGGTGTGTGGGGGTGGGGGAGGGGACCAGCCTACCAACTACTAACAGAATGTGCAACGCCTGAGAGCTAGGCACTGCACATTACATGTGTGGCACCTAGCTCCAAGGCGTTGCACTACTCGGTGTGGGGCCTAACTATGCCACGCTAGCCAAACATGCAGCGCCTGAGAGCTAGACGCTGCACAGTGGAGTGTGGCGCCTGGGTGTCGGGCGCTACATGAAAAGGTTAGCTGAGCAATTTTTTTAAAGCAGTTCAGTTTGTGAATACTTTTCTTCCTCAAGTCAATTTTGTTGTTTTTTTGTTGCCTCGTGGTGGACTCTGCTTCTACTCTCACCTCCTTCTGCTGCCCCCGTGAACCTTTCCGTGGGTCAGTGATTGCCGACAATCTACCCCGTGTAGTTAATCTACCACTCGGGTTTTACCATCCGGCCAGAACACGACAGAGGCAAAGACAACCTCCACGCCGTTTGCTAAGAAAAAGGCCATGTAATCCCCTTGGTACTGTTCCAATTAGTTTTCCTTATTAATAATACATGATTCGTACATCATGCAACAATAACATAGGCTTTGTATATCAAGTTTGTGGCACATGTATATATTTGCTAGATTCCTAATAGCTTCCCTGAAGGCCCTCCTCTCACTATATTTTATACCAAGGCCGCAAGCCGAAGGTGGATGCAATTATCTGCATGAGCCCTAGTTTCTTGATGTTGCACTAATGACTGATCATGCAATTAGCACATGGCTTCATAATGAGGTAATCCATGTTGAATTTGTCTGATAAAGAGAATAACATTTATAGTTCATTAATATATTACAAGAGCAGTCATCAGTTGTGAAAGAAAGATAGCAAGTGTTTTGTCCAAAAAAGGAGAAGTGTACATGGTATGTACAGGTACTCTGTTTGCACCGATAAACTATATTGACTATTCATGCTACTGAAATTGGATTTTGGTTTGCTATGAGAATATGCTAAACGGTTCTGAATGATTCTAATTTTATGATGCATGCATATTTTAGAGGTTGTTGTTGACATTCACATTGAGAGTGTTGCTCTTCGCTCTGGTAAATGATCGAGTTGGTACTGAATCTACAACAAAACACTTGAAAGTTAACTATTGAAGGTGATGTTCTTTCTTCATAGTTATCATTAGGGCCTTATATATGCAAGACTTGATTTTCGACGGTATGCCAACATGTTCAAACCAGTGTTCAGAGTTTGGACAACTTCCTCTGCTTTCTTCGTTCCACAAGCTAGGTCACATAATGTTTGTAAATAACAATGTTCTGTTTTGTAGTGGACGATCAAAAGGTGATGTTCGGGACATTCAACCCTTAGTAGGAGCCTTACACTTACAAAGTTGTAGACGATATCACCCGAAGTGGTATCTTCGCAAGGGATTTCTGTTATGCTAAATAAGGGTAATAAGGCCACCCCCAAAGATGTAAAAATAATTGCTCAATGGTGTGTAGTTATGTTGTTCTACTAAATTTATGGTATGTGTGGATTTTCTTGGCAGATTTTGGATGACGATGGGAATGTTTACCAGGACATGAGGTACTGCTTTGAGGCCTGGATAGACTCAGAAGCGTTGTCACACATTAAGGTAACTGAATATGGATTTGGTTGGATGGTTTGTGTTGCTGCAGTTTATTTAGATTGATTTTGGACACTGATTATTATTTTACCCTTTTTCAATACTAATTATTTTGTTTTGAACAACAATATCAACATCTTGGGGTTGCATTAGACTTCTAAAATTAACTCGCTCATTCATGTTGTTTTATGCAGATCTTTGTATTGTCATGTCGACAAGGTATTTGATGAAAACTCAAAAGGGCTACAAGTGAAGCGAGCCAATGTAATATTTATAATGTAGTCAAGGATAATCCACCTCCCCCATGTTGTTTCTTCATAGTTTTTTTTTTGACATTTAGTTTTGAATCTCTGGTTTAAATACTATTGTTGATCATGTAAGAAAGCTACTACTCCATCCCATAATGCAAGACGTTTTTAACACTAGTGTAGTGTCAAAAATCGTCTTACATTATGGGACGGAGGGAGTACTATTTATTTTAGTTGCGCAATCTGCAACCATACATGTTACTTAATAAAATGTTAGAGATCCCTTTCTCATTTTCAAGTTGTTTTATTCATATAAAGTTAGTAAGGAAACCCTTCAAAGCAGAGCCTTTGGAATTTTAGGCCAAGTGAGCCTATTTCAGTCTTAATGCTTGAGCCCTAAGATTATTTTATTCTCCGAGCTCCTTCCAAGCCAAGTGGCACCTTAGGACATCAGGAATTCAGCGATATATTATGCCATATGTTCTGGATTATACTTGCATTTTACACCCCCTTATTTCATTTGTCATCATCCTTACTGAATACAATGCTTAATCCTTAACTAATTACCATACAAAATTGAGAGGTGAGGTCAAGGATAAGAAAACATGTATCTGTGCCATGGTTAAGACTGCAGAATGTCACTCAAGATTGTACAAAACCAGAAAAGCAAAGCTAATCTAGGCAACATCAAAGAAGCAAACTAACACACGTTCAAGTAATCAGTTGGCAAGAGGCCTCATGTATGTGTGTGTTTCCCATGTAACAAGCATTCATGGTTATATACAAATTTGTATTGTTTATCTAATAATTTCTTGGCTCTAATTCCCTCAGCAACACGCGGGGTATCATCTAGTAAATATAATGTTTGGATCATCAGATGACTAATCATAAGGAAATGTTTATTTTGCTGAATATTACCCAACATTTATCTGCACTTTCTGTTAACCCCTTTGTTCAAAAATTGATTAACGATACCTCCCACTTGATCCCGGCCTGCGCACCTTTCATGGTCCGCCTCTCCTGGAGGCGACTATGATGGAGGATTGGGAGAAGTTATAGGAGACCCCTAGGTTGCATTTTCGTGGCACGCTGCGCACCAGGAGGTGTGTTGGGGATATAACTATTGGGTTAACCCGCCCAGGAGGGGCCGGGTTAAGTCCTTGGCGGTTCATCAAGAGAAAGCCCATGAAGATGCTTAAGACGGTAGCTCATTATGCAGACTCATCAAGGGCCTGGAGCCCAAAGGTGACTTAAGGCCCAAGCAAGTGTAAACCGCCATATATGTGTAACTTGTATTATAAGGCATGTGCAGTTAGTCATCGAGCCGGACACGTTGTTTATGAGCCGGCCGGGACTCTGTAAGCCGCCGAGTGTCGACCTGTGTATATAAAGGGACGATCCGGTGGTGACTTAGGACAAGAAAAAACAGATCGAAAGCTAGGTTAAGCGTATCCGCTCCCTGGTAATCAAAACATAAGCAATACCACCTCAAGCTGGATTAGGCCTTTACCTTCATGGCAAGGGGCCGAACAAGTATAAACTCCTTGTGTCCTTTGTCCTGTTTAACCCCTTTAAGCTAACCCTGTTGCGATGGCTCCACGACTAAGTCCTTCTGCTAGGACATCTGCCGTGAAAATTCCACGACAGTTGGTGCCCATCGTGGGGCCAGCGCACGGTGGTTTCGAGTTCTTATAGGGCAGCTTTGAAGGGATCAAGGGATATGATGTGGGCCGGATGACCAAGAGTTGTCGCGGCAAGCTCTACATCGACGACGCAGGCTGGGGCCCCGAGGTCGGCTCAATCGAGTATGGGTACCGGGTCCCCTTCGGTGGAATCCACATCTTCATCGGCAAGATCGGCGAACCAGGCCCTGAGCTGGACAACTGCACTGACGTCATCGAGACGGCTCAGCGTGCATGACCCGCCCGGGTTCAACCGGCCGTGAAGCGCACCATCGTTGGATTCATCCATGGGGGGGAATTTGAGGAAGGATCTATGTCTGGTCGTGAGACGTCCATCTATTTTGATGGTGAGTCGTCCACGGGCGAGACTACTTCGTTGTATCAACTGCAACATGGCAGGCTTGGGGGCTGTTCCGATGGCGATAGTATTCCGGACCCCTATGAGCCGCCGAACCGGGTCGCAATTTTCATGGCCGGTACACAGCCAAGGCAGAATTCTATGACTACGGCAGCAATGATTTTCGGGTTAGCAACGACAATGACAGCCGGGGCGAGAGGCCATGTGCGCCCGTCGGCTCAGGTCTTGTCTGACTTATTGGACAGTTTGACAACATTGTTAACAGCAGAGGTTAACCCGACAGATCAAGATCAGCATAGCGTGAAAGTTGCAAAACTGCGAGATCAGATAGCTTAAGCCAAGGAGGATTTGGCGGCTGAGGACGCAAGGATGACAACGGAACGAGCTGCTCTGGATGTTCAGGCACAACGAGTTTAGGGAGAGTCTTTTCGGCTCACGTTGGATTAGAACGCCTCAAAGGAGGTGATGAGAAAGAGGCACTGGAGTCGTCTGCCTACGGCTTACGAGGCAAGGAACCTCTTCAACACACCGGGTGCAGGGACCAGTGACCCACCAGAAGTAAACCGAGCGGTAACCACGCCTGGAGCTGGAGCGCCGGTTCAGCCACGCGTGACAGATCCGCTTCGTCTGAATAATATCCCACCGCAATATGTGCCGAAGCCGCTGGGTCATTATTCTAACCCTTTGGATAATATGATCGCTGCGGCGTCGCGATTGGCGGCTCTCCCGGTGGAAGGCGAGTCTCCAGCTGCGATTGAAACGCGTAGGGCTAGGGAGCTTCTTCAGACTGCATTGGTATAGTGGGAGGCTTATTCTTACAGTCATGAGAGGATTCACTCAACCCCTCGCCTAAGCCAGAGTTATAGCAGACACATCGATTCACCGGCCGTTTCAAGCAGTGAGAGACACTGTAACCCGCCCCGTGGACATGATCTGGCGCACAGTGGTGCTAATGCTCAGGATTTGGTGGATTAGTGCAGAGCGCGCTGGGAAGCTGAGCTGGCGGCTCAGCAAGGGGCTCATCAACGTTCTCCAATTTATCCAGCAACTTCGGTGGAGACGGGGGTAACCTCTAGAACCTTGGGAGTGCCATGTTTAGTGCTGGCTTTACGCAACGTACGTTTGCCCAAGGATTTCAAGGTTCCTCGTAAGGTGCCCAACTACAGAGCCAACTTACCCCCTGAAGCATGGGTTGAGAGTTATGAGATGGCAATGGAGCTGTTGGATGTTGACGATGTTGCATGCGCTAAGTACTTCACGATGATGTTGGAAGGGACGGCCCACACTTGGTTGAAAGGGCTGCCTGCTAACTCCATTGGGTCGTGGGCTGAGTTAAAAGACCGGTTTATCCAGAATTTTAAACATACATGCAAGCAGCCTATGTCGATTGTGGATCTAGATTCCTATATCCAAGAAGAAGGCAAGTCAACAACCCATTGGGTGCGCCGGGTCTCGACTATCCTGCATTCATCGGATCGTATCAATGCTGGCTCAGCAGTCTTGATGTTACAGAAGAATTGCCGTTTTATGCCCCTTAAGCAGAAGTTAGGGTGGCTTAAGCGCCATTGCAATGACATGGGGGGTTTGATGGCGGCTCTGGTTAAGTATGCCGACTCTGACGATACCAAGGACCCCGAGTCCGAGGAAAAGCCGGGAAACGGAAAGAAGAGCGGCGGTAACACAGGGCGGCAGCATAATCTGGCGAGTTGGGGAGGCAATGGTAAGTGCAAAGCTTATAATAATTTAGATTTTGTGGCTAACACCAATACACAAAATAATGGACAACGGCGTAAGGGAAAGCCACCTCCACAGATTGGGGGGTCAGGATTCGATCTTGAATGGTAGCTGAATATGCCATGTCCAAGGCATGGTACACGGGAAAGGCCATCCACTCACCTCTGGAAGGATTGCTTCATTATGAAGGAGAACAGAAATTCCAATCTTTTTCAAAACAATCATGGGCCGGATGGCGGTTCAGGTTCCGGCTCTCACAGCCCGGGTTATGGTGGTGGAGGTTCTAATTCCGGTTTTCAAAGCCAAGGTAATCAAGGTGGTTACACTCAACAGAACAATCAGGGAAATCAACAACGGCAATCTGGTTATCAGAGTAACCCGAAGCAGTTGAATAGTGGGCAGTACCACGTCTTCACCACAAGTTTATGCAAGTGGGATCAAAACCTCCATAAAAGGGCAGTAAACATCGTTGAGCCGGCGGTTCCCCGTTACTAGCGATGGTCTGAGCAGCCCATTTGTGTGGAGTCATGAAGATCACCAGCCCATTTAGTGGTGGTGCCTCAGGTTGGCGGGTACAAATTCACCAAGGTGCTCATGGATGGAGACAGCAATATCAATATCCTTTACTATGAGACTTTTCGCCGCATGGGATGCTGACAAAAAATCTTAAGCCGTCGAATACAGTTTTTCACGGTGTGGTGCCTGGCAAGTCGCCATATCCGGTTGGTAAAATATCTTTGGAGGTTGCTTTTGGAAATGACTATGATTCCAGATCTGAGACGTTGACCTTTCAAGTGGTTAAAATCAAGAGCCCTTATCATGCTCTGTTTGAGCGGCCGACTTATGCTAAGTTCATGGCAAGGCCTTGTTACGTCTATTTGCAGCTGAAAATGCCAGGTCACAAGGGCACTATAACAGTGCATGGGAGTCGCAAGGTAGCCTTGGAGTATGAAGACGGCGATGTTGCTTATACTGAGTCTGTTTGTGCGACAGAGGAGTTGAAGTTTTACAAAGATAATGTTTACCCGGCAGATATGACATCTTTAAAGAAGCCAACCATAGAGCATGACCCTTTGTTGAAGTTTAAGTTAGCAGACGGCACCAGGCTAGTTGACTTTGTTCCTGGCGACTCATCCAAGCAGTTCAGTATCAGTGCTAATTTGGATTCGAAATAGGAAAGCACGCTCATCGGGTTCATCCCTGAGAACCGGGACATCTTTGCATGGAAGCCTTCAGACATGCTAGGTGTACCGAGGGAACTCGCTAAGCACACTCTTAATATTGATCCAAAGTTTAAGCCAGTCAAGCAATTCCTTCGCCGTTTCAATGAAGAGAGGCGTAAGGCTATTGGTGAGGAGGTTTCCCGGCTCTTGGTGGTTGGGTTCATTGTTGAAGTTTTTCACCCTGAGTGGTTAGCTAACCCGGTGCTGGTGCTTAAGAAAAACGGCACCTGGCGCATGTGTATGGATTATACGGATTTAAACAAAGCTTGTCCAGCTGATCCCTTTGCTCTCCCCCGTATTGATCAAATTATTGATGCTATGGCGGGTTGTGAGCGTCTGAGTTTTTTGGATGCTTATTCTTGTTATCATCAGATCAAGATGGCAGTTAAAGACCAGGAGAAGACAGCCTTTATCACCCCCTTTGGAGCCTTCTGCTATGTATCCATGCCTTTTGGGCTCAAGAGTGCCCAGGCGACTTACCAGCGATGTGTGCATAATTTTCTTCATGATTAGATCGGGCGCAATGTTCATGCCTCTATGGATGATATTGTGGTAAAGTCCAAGAAGAAGGAGACCCTGATTGATGATTTGAAGGAAACCTTTGACAATCTCCAGGTTTATAAGATGATGCTTAACCCGGCTAAGTGTGTTTTTGGTGTACCAGCTGGTAAGCTTTTGGGTTTTCTGGTTTCATAACGGGGCACTGAGGCTAACCCGGAGAAGATAAAAGCCATCACCTCTCTAGCTAAGCTGATGTGTATCAATGATGTTCAGCGGTTAGCGAGTCGTATTGCGGCCTTAAGCCAGTTGGGTGAGAAAGCTATTCCTCTGTATCAGATGATGAAGAAGACAGATCACTTTGTCTGGAGTGATGCTGCTGATCAGGCATTTGAGGCCTTGAAGAAACAATTGGCTGAGCCGCTAGTTCTTGCTGCCCCTATTGATAAGCGGCCTTTATTATTATATGTGGCTGCCAATAGTCGAGCTATCAGTGTAGCCATTGTGGTGGAAAGAAAGGAGTCAGGGAAAGAGCATCCGGTTCAACGGCCGATTTACTACATCAGTGAGGTCCTTCTTGAGTCCAAACAAAGGTATCCGCATTGGCAGAAGCTTGTATATGGGATTTTTATGGGTAGCCAGAAGCTTAAACAGTATTTTCTGGGCATCCTATCATTGTGGTTAGTTCTGCCCCTTTAGGGGATATCATTCAAAACAGAGAAGCCACGGGTCGGGTAGCCAAATGGGCCATTGAGCTTGGACCTCACGGTTTAAAGTATGTGCCCCGTACAACCATCAAGTCTTAAGCGCTTGTGGATTTTATCAATGATTGGACAGAGTTGCATATGCCTGAGGAAAAGCCGGATAACACATATTGATTTATTCACTTTGATGGGTCAAGGCAGTTGGAGGGCTCGGGGGCTGGAGTTGTCTTAACTTCCCCGCGAGGTGATAAATTTTCTTATGTTCTCCGGTTGATGCTCCCTTGTACTAACAATGCAGCTGAATATGAAGCCTTGCTCCATGGTCTTCAGATGGCTAAGGAAATGAACTTAAGCCGGGTTAGGTGTTTCGGTGACTCAGATCTGGTGGCTCAACAAGTCTCTGGCACTTGGGACTCTTAAGGATCCACTCATGGTGGCTTATCATCGAGAGGTTGATGCTATTGCGAGTCATTTCAAGGGTTATCAAGTTGAACACCTTGATCGCAGGAAAAATGAGGCGGCTGATGCTTTAAGCTGGTTAGGGTCTCAGCGTAAGTCGGTGCCACCTAACACTTTCTTGGATATTCCGCATAACCCTTCTGTTAAATTGCCTACAGAGGAGGATCTTGCTATTCCTGACCCGAAGCACAACTAGTGGCGGCTCTTCATGCTATTCTTGATTGGATAGTTCCATATTTGGCTTATATGACTCGGGGCGAGTTACCTGAGGATGCACCTTTGGCCAGGCAGATAACCCGGCGGTCTAAGTCAATGACTATTGTCAATGGAGAGTTGCATCATCGCAGTATTACAGGGGCGTTTCAACGTTGTGTTTCTCCTGAAGAAGGATGTGAGATTCTATGAGAGATTCATGAAGGAGATTGTGGTCATCATGCCAGCTATAAGTCTCTTGTAGCCAAGGCTTTCCGTCATGGGTTTTATTGGCTGGCGTCTCACGCCGATGCTGAGGATCTAGTTAGTAAATGTGATGGGTGTCGGAAGTTTTCACGCCGAGCTCACGTGCCGGCTCAAGAATTGAGGATGATTCCAATTACTTGGCCATTTGCAGTCTGGGGGCTCGATATGGTCGGGCCTTTCAAAAGTTCCAAAGAAAAAAAGACACACCTTCTGGTGGCGGTTGACAAGTTTACAAAGTGGGTTAAGGCAGAGCTGGTTAGTAAATGTGACGTAGCGATGACGGTTCAATTTATTAAAAAGGTGATTTTCCGTTTTGGCTTTCCCCACAGTATTATAACTGATAATGGAACTAAACTATCCAAAGGTGTTATGGAAGAATTTTTTCAACGTGAGCATATATGTCTTGATGTATCATCAGTGGCTCACCCCAGTCTAATGGTCAAGCTGAGAGAGCCAATCAAGAGATCCTGAGAGGCATTAAGCCTCGGCTTATGGTTCCTTTGTAGAGGACGCCGGGTTGTTGGGTCGAGGAGTTACCTTCCATGTTATCGAGTATCAATACTACCCCAATAGATCTATGGGTTATATGCCTTTCTTCATGGTTTACAGAGCAGAGGAGGTTCTCCCTAGTGACATCCGTCATGACTCGCCCCACATGGTGGCTTATGTTGAAGCTGACAATGAAAAAGCACGTCAGGATGCACTTGACCTGTTAGATGAGGAGCGTGACCTTGCAGCGGCTTGTTCAGCGATTTACCAGCAAGATCTGCGCCGTTATCACAGCCGCCGGGTTAAAACCAGAACTTTTCAAGAAGGTGACTTGGTGCTTCGGCTTATCCAGGATCAATCTGATATGCACAAGCTATCCCCACCTTGGGAAGGGCCCTTTGTGGTTAGAAAAAATCTGAACAATGGGTCATACTACCTTATCGATGTTCGAGACCGCAAGGACTCATGCACGTTAGAGGAGGAAACCCGCCGGCCATGGAATATTGCTCATCTACGGCCTTATTGTACCTGAGCCACAGGCTCACCTGATGTACATATTTTGACAATGTATATGTTATGATTAATATAATAAAGACGGCATCCCTGATAATTCAGGGCCTCTGTCGTTTCATTTCTCAGAAATTGAGTCTTTCTTTTATATGATCACTTAAAGGCTTGATACCAAGTTACAGGGACCAAAGAGAGTTTGTTGCACAACACGACTCAAACATAGGTACCCGGCGAGCACAACTCACAAATATATCACTTGGGGGCTTCCTGCTCATCGAGCATAGCTATGATTACCCTTGTTAATCCGGCTTATGTGCCCGGAATATAATGTTACTTGGGGGATCTTTGTTCAACGGACAAGAGTTTTTATGACCCTTGTAATAGGCTTAAAAGCCAGGTGTATTCACCTAAAAACCCGAGTTATCCTGCCTTTTTAAATCTGCCACTCCGTCCAGGTAATCCTGGAACAACCCGCTGTACTTTTGACAAATCAATCTTATATAGACCCTGAATTGGTCAAAGTTAAAACGACGTTATGTGAGGTATGGCTTATAAGGTTTCTATGAAGGTTTAACTCAGTAGCTGTGCAGCCCTTGAACGCACTTGATTTTTAGGCCTGGCCACCTATGACAGCCTTGATTTTTCGATTTTTGATTTGAACATTTTTTGAGATTCCTCTCCTATGACATATTGATACATGGTTAAAAATGAAGGAGGGCTATGCCTTCTGGATTATACATGAAATTACCCGGTGTTTATTAACCCGACCTGGCTTTAAGACTATAAGTCACCAAGATATAATGATTTCATATGCTTGGAAGTTCTACGCTCTAAGTTTGGGATATTACCCCTTGCTGCATATGGCGTATTAAGCCGGCGATATGTGTCAACTTACACAGAGTTTTGTATGCTCAACCTTTTGGGGTTTTCACCCTTATTCCGTTGGTCTGCTAAGCCGGCGGTGTATCACAGGTATGATATTTTTATTGAAGGTCATGATTAAACCGGCCCTGGTTATGGACTATCTTTAGCCACCAGTGGTTTTTATAAGGTATTATGATCCATCCTGCGGTAAACCGCTAGGATCCTTGTCATGTGTCTGTGTGCAGGTACAATAAGTAAAGTGGAGCACGTAGTCGATGAAATAATAAACATAAGTGGCAGATCTTCAACTTGACAGATCAGTAGTATCATGCAAAACAAAGCATGCACGATGGCATGGCAAATCAAGAGTTTAACTAATCCTATTACAAAGGCATCTAATGCCCCACAGGAATAATTGTCTTAGCAGTTTTGCGGAAAGCAAATGCTAAGCCGACCCATGGCTTATGACTCTTGACCTTGCTGAGTTGAAGGTTGCGGCTCGTCCATCACTGGTTCATCTGCCTCCTTTTCACCCAATGGCTGGAAGTCAGTGGTCGACCAGTCGATCCCAGTTAAAGCTCTAAATACAGCTTCATCACTTATAAGTGTGGATGGGTCAACATCAGGGGCATAAGTGTGCTTACGGATCGGAGGCGTCAGGTCTGGAGCATCATGAGTCGGCGCCTTCACCTTCTTATTGTTGGCATCATAAACTGGTTGGTAATGTGTAAGATCAGTGTCTTTAGCCAGTTTGCTAGCCAAAGAGCACATTCCCCTTGTAAGGGTGGTGAAGTCATCTGCAGTGAAGGGTAATAGAACTGCATTCATATTCTTCTTTAGATGAGGAAACAACCTTTGCCTTCAAAGCACGGGTTCGTCCATAGTTGGGGCCATAGATGTCTCTCTTCTCAGACAACTGGAACTCATGTGTGTTGAGCCTCTCAAGTATGTCAGATGGATCGAGATCTTTGAAGTCAGGACGTTCTTGTATCATCAGGGCCAGCATGTCGAATGAGCTATCAAGTGATCTCAGGAGCTTCTTGACGTTTTCGTGCTTAGTGATCTCAGTGGCGCCAAGTGCGCGAAGCTCATTTGTGATATCAGTGAGGCGATCAAACATGAGCTGGACATTCTCATTGTCGTTTCTCTTGAAGCGGTTGAAGAGGTTGTGAAGAACATCAATCCTTGAATCTCTCTGAGTTGAGACGCCTTAGTTGACCTTGGAGAGACAGTCCCAGACCAGATTCGTAGTTTCCAGTGCACTCACACGGCCGTACTGTCCTTTGGTCAGATGACCACAGATGATGTTCTTGGCAGTCGAATCTCGTTGAATGAACCTCTTGACATCAGCAGCGGTGACACCTTCACCGACCTTGGGAACACCATTCTTGATGACATACCAGAGGTCGACATCAATGGCTTCAAGATGCATGCGCATCTTATTCTTCCAGTAGGGGTAATCAGTGCCATCAAAGACTGGGCACGCAGCGGAGACCTTGATTATCTCTATAGTTGACATAGCTAAAACTCCAGGTGGTTAAACCGAATCACACAGAACTAGGGAGCACCTTGCTCTGATACCAATTGAAAGTGCTAGTTATCGACTAGAGGGGGGGATAGGCCATTTTTATAAAAGTCTTCAAAACACGAGGTCTTTGAAGACAAACATTAGAAATGAACCTATTGATATGCAGCCGAAGATAGACTACACTAGACAAGCCATAGTCAAGTAAGCAATGTAGTAAAAGCACGAAGACTATCAACAACTAGGTAGTATGGATCAGGATGGAAGACAGTATGAAGCCAAACAGTAAATAGTCTTCACTAAGTGAAGTCAAACAGATCATACAAGCAAGAAATGACTTCATGAAGAGGGACTGTAAAGTAAAGGGAAGTGGAGGATAGAACTAGTTGCTTGGTGAAGACAAGGATTTGGTAGACCAGTTCCAGTTGCTGTGACAACTGTACGTCTGGTTAGGGTGGATGAGATTTAACTCACAAGACCACGTCTTCACCTTATTCTCCTTGAGCTAAGGACACCCAGTCCTCGCCCAATCACTCTGGCAAGTCTTCAAGGTAGACTTCCAAACCTTCACAGACTCCGTTCACCGGCGATCCACAATGACTCCTGGATGCTCAAAATGCGACGCCTAATTGGCTGGAGGATTCACAGTCCTCAAGTGTAACAAGTCTTCAAGTCATGTGGACAGAAAGACTTCAGTGATGCCTAACACTCTTTGGCTCCGGGTGTTTTGGGCTTTGTCCTCACAAGGATCTCTCTCTCAAATGCTTCGGAGGTGGGTTGCTCTCAAACGACAAAAGCCGAATCAAAAAGGGACTACTACCTATGTTATCCTGCAATTCTCACAAACACATTAGTCCCTCAACCAAGTTTGTCGTCAATACTCCAAAACCAACTAGAGGTGGCACTTTATCATAATTAGTAAGCCACTTTATCATGTTCCAAGATATGTGTCCAAGTCATAGAAAGCGTCAATAAAAAAATCCAAGCATGTGTTTACATTCCGAGATTCCTCCATATAGAGTTATCTTTGCCAAAAAAACAATTTGGGTTGATAACTTCCAATGGACCATCAAGAAAGATGATGCCATTGTGTGAAAAACTGTAATGCACCATTGAGCGATATTTTCAGTCTTCCGTTTCCAAATAGTATGTCATAGTGATATTGGGCAAGCCTCTAGAGTGGCCTGATCTTCATGAATTAGAGGTGGATTTGAGGGAAAAACACGGTGAACCTGAGAGGAAACACGAGGGGAAACACTTGAATCAACACACATAGATGCAAATAAAGATACACATACATAGTTCCTTGATCCAAATCATCCAAAGAGAGAGATGAAACAAGATAGGGTTCTTCCCCAAGTCCTAGAACAAGGAGAGCTTGATACTTCTATGCTTCTATGAAGCATTTCTCCTCCACAAGTGGAGATCTTTATGATTCACTTAGGGAATCCTTCTCCCATTAGGAGGCCTTGTTGAGTTAGAGTGATACTTCTCACAAAGGAGGTTTTGTTCCTCTAGGAGGAGATAGATCCCACAAAGGGGAGGAACACAAGCAAAGCTCTATGGTTTTAGTTCTAGTCTTTGCTAGCCCTAAAATGGAGGGGTGGAGGGATATATGGTGCAAGGCATGAATGGGTAAGTGAGGGGAAAAGGGTAAAGTTACATGTGCTTTGCCCAATTTCTGCACGCATGAGCACTATCGGACAGTATGGTTGGGACTGGACAATATGGTGGCAACAGAAGGTTTGGAGCCTTGCGCAAATGTTAACCGGACTGTCTGGTCATCCGTCCGGACTGTCTAGTTGTGCGGTATTGCAGCATTTCTTCAGTTACTCTGTCTTCTCCCATCGCCGCTTCCATGCTTCCCTCTTGGATGGCATAGTCATACTCTTGTGCTTGAACTCCTTCTTAACAAGTGTGATACTCCGCTAAAACTTATGTATGCACGGGTAAGGATGGTTAGGTAGTATACCATCCAAGAGAGTTTCAAGTAAACACGTGTAAAGGAGAAGATTCGCCTTAATACATATGAAGTAGATGTTGTGTATGTCTATTTTTAGCGAAGACCATCATGGCTAGCTTTATTCTGAAAACAAAATTACATCATTTAGAAGCGCACAGACCAAACATGCCATGGGCTCACCAGGCCAACTAAGAGAAGTATTATTACAGCAAAAAAATTTAGATAACATGCGATGCTTGGTTCACTGAATGAAAACAATGTTTAAAAGAGACCTTCCCAGTCAAGCAGCTACGTCCACACACTCTACAAAGATAGCCAATGTTGCATCCCACCATTGAGATTGGTTATACAGAAGTTAATCACATAAGTGAGTTTAACTCGGCTTCCACTCGATTAAATCCCAAAGCATTAGCAAAATTGAGCATGTCTCTCATTGCTATTGCTTCGGTGGTCTTCACATCTGCAACAAAACCGAATATATTTGCATCGGGCAGCTAGGAATGTACCTCTACAATCTCTCAACATGGTTGTCATGGCTCCTGCACCATCCTCAGTAACACAATTGCATCAACATTCAGTTTCATGAACTTGAAGTCCGGTTTTGTCCATCTCCGCACTTCTGCCATGTTGTTCCATCAGGAGGAACTTTGAAAATTTGCCGCTATACCAATACCGTCACAGACCACCAAAAAGGACGGTATGACTCGTTGTGTGTAATTTGTCGCTTGATCCACCACAAGTATACCGGTAAAACAAGAAGGGCTTGTTTCACTTCCAGATTTTGCGCATAATAAGCAACAGAGACAACAGTAGAAGGAGGAGATGTTCCAATATGACAAAACCTGATTGGTCAATCATGACAACATCATCAATGATCTCCATCATCCCTAAGCGGTTCCATAGTTCCTCCGCGAGATTATATTGGAATAGGAGATGTTTAAGATCTGTTGTTCCTTGATGGCAGATTGGACAAGCACCATGAGTCCCTACATGCCGGATTTTCAAAATTGATTTTAGAGGGATGATCCCATGTTATGATCTCCATCTACAAATTTGAACATATTGGACAAAATGTTTTAACAAGGGTGTGTGAGCTTATAGATCCAACTTCGGGGACTTGGGATGAGGAACTTATACAGAGCATTTTCATTCCCATGGACGCCCGTCGAATACTAGAATTTCCACTGAATGTGCAAGCTTTTGATGGCTTTATTGTATGGCACCATGAGAAAAGAAGGATGTTTTCAATTCATTCGACCCACCATATGTAGTTGATACACAGTTCTCGACCACATGCAATGGCGTCCTAGAGCCAAGGAGGATCTACAACTCCGGTTGTGTGGAGTGCTCTTTGGAAGATACAAGTTTCACGTAAAGTTGCGCATGTCTCTTAATGATGGGGCACTTCACATGGTGATGTTCATGGGAGGCTCCGCATCACATAATCAATAGATTCCAAGACAGAACAATAAACCAGATCCCTTCTCATTGAAGTTCCACAAAGTGTTCTGTAACAATAATAGTGTTCCTCCACAAAGGAATTTGATGACATAATTTCCAATTCCAAAGTATTTCAAAATATAGCATGGAATGCCTAAGTAGACATCATCTACCTTCCTTTGGATTGTTTGAATGTAAATAGTGTTGCTATTATATTCCATAATACATGACATGGAAGCAAAAAACAATTGTCCAATTTTTATTTCAAAAAGTAGTGATAGATAAAAAACTTGCCCAATACATTAACATTGAACAAATACCTCAAATGAAAGGCAATTTTCCTTGTCCTTGGAGTGATTCCAATTTCCCCCCATAAACAAGTGATGCATAATAATATACACTCACTTGAATTCCTTCTCATGCAAGCTTGCTATAATTACCACACACACACACACACAAATCTCTCCACTAGGGAAGTCAGGACATAAGTTGACGATCTACCTGGACCTCCTTCTCGATTGGCTTTCCTCCGGTACTAGTACTAGTACTTCAGCCTCCCATGATTCCCGTGCTTGCAGACCGCAAGGCTCCTCCACAATCTCAAAGCCCCGCGCATCCTTATCAAGCTCGACATCGCCCGTGCCTTTGACATGGTGTCTTGGCCCTTACTCTTCGAGGTCCTCGCGCACCTGGGATTTGGCCATCGTTGGCGGGCATGGGTTGCCATCCTCCTCTCGACCTCCTCTTCGAGAGTGCTCATCAACGGCTCCCCTAGACCGCCCATTGATCATGCTTGTGGCCTTCGACAAGGCGATCCCGTCTCACCCATGCTCTTCGTTCCGGTGATCGACGTCCTCAACACCTTGGTCCAGCACGCGAGCAGGCACAGCATCCTCCAGCACCTCACCGCTAGGCGTGCTATCCCTAGCATCTCTCTGTTTGCGGATGACGTCGTCCTCTTTTTTCACCCCGATCACCGCGACCTCTAGGCTGTCTGGCGCATTCTCGAGCTGTTCAGCCATGCATCTGGCCTCAAGACCAACTTTGCGATGTGCTCCACTACTCCTATTTGCTGCACCACTGAGGTGGCCGCCCTCGCGGGCGAGACACTCTCCTGCTCGACCAAGGCGTTCCCCATCAACTACCTAGGCCTCCCCCTCTCTATGAGGAAAATTGGTACTGCGGCGCTCATGCCTCTTGTCGAGAAGATGGCCAAGCACCTGAGCTCCTGACAGGCATTCCTCCTCTCCCGCGGCGAGCGTCTCGCCCTCATCCGCCACGTCCTCTCTGCCATGCCATTTCACCTACTTCTCATTATGACCCTCTCGGCCCCGATCCTCAAGCTTACCAATCGTCTGATCCGAGATTTCCTGTGGCACGGTCGTAAAGAGGCTCGCTCCAGCAACTGCCTTGTCAACTGGCCGCTCGTCTGCCGCCCTCTCGAGTTCAGTGGCCCGGGCATGCGCGACATCCAGCGCACCGGCATCTCCCTTCATGTTCGCTGGCTATGGCTGCGCATCACTGACCCATCCCGGCCCTGGCACCACCTCCACCTGACGGATAACGCCAGCGTTCGCGACATTTTTCGAGCTTTCCACCACCTAGACCATCGGCGACGGCCGCACATGTTGTTTCTGGACCGATCACTGGCTTGATGGCAAATCCATTGCCGAACTTGCGCCGAGCCTAGCCGCGCTTGTTCCTCGTCGCCTCCGCGCCAAGTGTCTGGTTCATGATGGTCTCCAGAACCGGGCCTGGATCCATGATATCCGCGGCGCGCTGAATGTGGTGACCACTGTGGAGTACGTTGAACTCTGGAGGCGCCTCCTCCAGGTGAATTTCTCCCCCAGCCCGACTCGCTACGATGGCGCTGGACTGACAGCGGATCCTACTCGGCCAAATCATGCTACCACGCCCTCTTCCAAGGCTCCATCGCTGACCCGAAGTGGAGGCTCACTTGGAAATGTTGGACACCCGACGACAACAAGATCTTTCTCTGGCTTGCGAAGCAGGATCGTTGTTGGACGGCCACAAGACTTGCTCGGCACGGCCCGCCCCATCCGTCTACTTGCATGCTCTGCGATCAGGATGCCGAGGACATTCACCATCTACTCGTGGCGTGCCCCTTCTCCAAGGAAATCTGGTGTCGCGCCTACTCTTGGTGTCGCCTTACCACTGCCCCCCCCCCCGACGGCACCATCCCCCTCTTTGATTGGTGGCGTTCTGCGACAGACTCCGTGCCGCGCTCTCTCCGGAAGGCTCTCGCCTCGATCGTCCCAATCATTACGTGGGCGATTTGGAGGCACCGAAATGCATGCATCTTTGATCATCGCCAACCCTCCATCAACATTCTGCTAGCTACCATCCAAGATGAAGTGCGCGCCTGGGCCATGGTCGGCGCCAAAGGGCTGCAAGCACTACTCGATGTAATGTAGACCGCGTGTATTGGGGCTGAGAACCCCCTCCCTCTACTCTCGGGAGCCTTCGACTTGCCTCTTTGCGCACAAGTCGCTGGATCCCTAACCCTGTAACTTTCACTCTACCTATCAATGCAAAGACACCCTTAGGTGTATTGGAGAAAAAAAACGATTCCGGTGCTTGCAGAAATAACCTGGGCAGCACTATATTCCTTGATTCCCGTGTACAGAAAAGCAATCATTTGATCTTCCGGTGCATGTACTAGCAATTGGACAGACAAAGTAAAAGTCTGCACTAGCAGGTGAAGTGGTACCACCCCGCGTGGTGCGGTGCGGTGCGGTGCTATTCCTCATGGTTGATTTGCTACTCAAGGATTCACTCTGGTTGTCTGTCCCCTTGCTGCCGTCGCAGGATGGAACACCATGCCTTCCTCTGGCTCTGCCATTGACCCACGTACTGTGGCAGCTGGAGATGATCTTACTAGTACGGACACCCTACAAAAAGGCAATTACTACTCCCTCCGGTCCTTTTTACTCCGCGTATTAGATTTCTGTCAAGTCAAACTCAACCAAATTTGACCAAATTTATATAGAAAATATAAACATCTATAATACCAACTATATATACAATGAAACTACATTTCCTAATGAATCTAACAATATTGGTTTGGTATTGTGGATGTTGATACTTTTTTCTATAAATTTGATCAAAGTAAAGATATTTTGACTTCGAACAAATCTTATATGCAAAGTAAAAAGGACCAGAGGGAGTACTACTAGTACGTACTCCTGCATCCCACGAACGTAATTTGCTCGGCAGTTTCTCGCAAAACATAGTTGTCAGCATCATGATTAGATTTGCTTAAAATGTGCCAACACTGGTTTGCATGCATGCAACGTAGTCGAGCGAGTGCTCATAGGATCTCTCGTTTCATGCAAGTACTAGTACTACTCCAAGCTAAAAGTAATTAACATACGGCTTACATGTGCACTTGCTTAATTCTTTCTATTCCGTATGGCCTACATGTCAGGTCCACACAGAATCTGGTTCGCGGTTAACCGAACAAACAAGACCGACATATTTTGGTTAATAAGGTTCGGTTTATAATTTTGCTATGATTATTTCGATGCTTATTTTACATACATCAAAATTTAAAAAGCCTGAATAAACCGAACCGAGATAACAATATAAACCAAACTCCACCCCTACGGAAGACCATGGAAGCCATCTTTCTTTAAACTTTGCACGTAAATATAATAATAGACCATGTTTGTTACAAAAAAATAAACCGTTGACATGGCGTGTACAGTTAACAACAAAATTGGGAAAACACACCAGAAGGGTAAAATGTGGCACACGTTTGCTTAAATCGAGTATAAATTGAGAATTTTCATCAAATGGGTAATATATGTCACAAACTTAGGGATAAAACTGGAATGAACTCTTTTTTGATATCTTTTCATCACGGGTGTGTCTAGATCTAGTTTCGTAACCAAAGCTTAGTGTATGCTTCTAGGTGTGGAACTAACCCACCAGGTTCAAGTCCTAGACTTTGCATTGGTGGTCGCATTTTTCTGAATTTATTTCAGGTCTTTCGACAGTGTGCATTCCGTGGAGGAGACAATTCACATCGACAACGAAGGTGTCTGTGGCGACTTCGTCAATGTCAAGATGATATGTTGGTTCGGTCTCTCGGAGGTGCTCATAGGGATAAAGTATGTGCGTGTACGTGCGTTCGTAGAAGTCAGTGTATGTGTGTATGTATGAGTGTATGCATCTATAACGTGTTAAAAAAACATCCGTTTCATCCAGCGCGTTGTCTCGATCATCTGTGGCTTTCAAATAGTAATTAGTTTTTGATTCCTCGATCGATCGGTGAGCTTGATATGGTGTCAGTAGGTTTGTGAAGTATTTCTCTCGTTCAGAATTAGTTGACACTCAAATGGAGTAGGATCAATCGATCAATTAGCTCGATATACGGGGTCAATGAGTATGTGAACTATAGCATGCGCTAATCGCTTATTTTTTCCCGTCGTTTTCTGGTGTGCGGTCCCCTTCTTTCTCTTCGGACCCCCATCAATTGCGGCTGCCTCGCCTGCCCGCCCTGTCCAAGCAACCTCCTTTGTCAGTCATTCGCCACCGGGGTCTATTCCTCGTCTTTCTTGACGCCGGCAACCACCCCGCATCCGCATCCGCACCCCTCAACCCCTTTCCCCTCATCTACCGATAATGCCCCAGTCATACGCGCCGTCTCCGTCTCCAACAGTCCTAGGTTGCTGTCGTTGGGACGTGGACTCCCCGCCCATGGCTTAAAGTTGCATTGTTTCATTTCTCCCTCCGCAAATCCAGTGGCGGCGCAAAAGATTTTAAACAACCGAGGGACAAAAAATGCGATGATGGTATAGTTTTGGACGCGAAGCCGTCCGAATAATATATGTTGCATTTCACCCACAAGTTGATCGCATCAAAATCAAGCCAAACACACACATTTTCCTTCTTCTTTTTTACAGTGTGTCATAGCTCACGACCAGATCGTTTCTACTAGTAAAGGTAGCCGGACGCTGACCTAAAAACACTGACTAGAAGTTGATCATCACAAAACCACCAACACGGAGCTGACCACTCCCTCCGAAGGAAAGCTTGCATTAACTCCAACACAAGCAGGATGTGGGAGCAGTGGAAGGCAAACATCCCCTGAAGCCCCGAGCATTGGTTTTACGTGAACCAGTTTGAAAAGTCAAAGATACGATACGGGTAATCATGGTGCTCTCCCCTGCGGTGGTAGAAGGCTGGTTGGCTCTGTACGAAGCCTTTTCCGCCCGCTCTTTCCCCCGTCCGCTCCTCCCCGTCGCGCACCTGCTCTACCTTGTGGCGTGCCTGCTCTCTCTATATAAGCGGCGGCATACACTTTGGGCTCCTCATTCTCTCACGCGCTCTCCTTCTCCTCTGCCATCCTTCCTGCCTGGTGGCCGCCGAAGCAATGCGGCCCGAGAAGAGCACCGGCGGCGCGCCCCCCTGCCAAGACAGGTATGCCTATACCTCTTCGGGAACCGTCTCTGTCCGCTGCTCTGCGTCCCTTCCTCCCTCTTCTCCCCTGCTGCTGATTTGACATGTTTTGCTCAATTCTCGGTTTCCAAACATGCTCGCTGCTTCTCGACCTCACCTCCTTCTCCTTGTCGACGGCTGGAAGTACCAGTGACGCCCCAGAGTAGATCTACCAAGCACAGGCCAACGATTGCTCGACGTCACTCGAACAGATACGCCCATCAGGTTAGGCCTTGACGAGCCGCCACCTCACCCTTCTGTTTTGGTCTGTTGCAGTTTTCTCAAGTTCGAGCTCGAATTGGTGTTTTCAGGGAGCGTGGCCATCAGCAGGGGGCATGCGAGGGCGCCGGTTCCTGCACATCCCGGTGTGTCTCTAGAACCATCATTTTTTTGTGATCTACACAAGGGAGAGCTTGGTGGAACAAGTGCTGCTCGAGAGCAGGTCGACCGCGCACTGCTCTGCTCTGCGTCCCTTCCTCCGTGTTCCTCCCCTATAGCTGATTTGACATGTTTTGCCCAGTTCTCGGTTTCGAAACATGCATGCTCGCTGCTTTCTCCTCCTCGTCTTCTTGAGGATGGCACGTAGTAGTACTAGTGCCGCTCGAGAGCAGATGGACCGCGCACGAGATGATCGCTCCTCATCCATCTCTGGCCCCGCTACGCTTAGGCCTCGGCGAATCGGCACCTCACCTTGTCCATTTTGCTTTGCTACAGTTTTACTCAAGTTTGAGTTCGATTTGATTTTTGCAGGGAGCGCGGCCATCAGCAGGGGGCAGGCCAGTGCGTCGGTACCTGCACATCAAGGTGTGCCTCTAGCACGGTCATTTTTTTAGGAGTTTACTTGTGATCGACACAAGGAGAGTTGGCACGAGAGCTTGTTGGAACTACTAGTATTTCACATCGATTTTGGTTGAAATTTGTCTTCAGCTCTCGGTTTCCTAACATGTTCCAGCGAACACATCCTCACTTCGCTGTCGACTGCATGCAGGTGTTACTGCTAGTGCCCTTTGTGAGCAGGCCAACCACGCATCACTTGTCGCCCCGCCACGCCCATCAGGTTAGGAACCAGCACCTCGATCTCCCTTGTCTATGCCTTGATATCGCTATGTTGGAGGATTTGTGAATTTCGAGTCGGAATTATATTTTGCAGGGATCGTCATCAATAGGGGGCAGCCAAGGGCGCCATTTCCTGGACATTCAGGTTTGTGTTTAGAACTGTCGCGTTTTCTGATGATTTCACTTGTGATCGGAAGGGGGATTTTGTGTAAGAGCTTTCATGGATTCAAACTACTTGGGGAATTATTTGTTGCAGGGACAGGAAGTACTAGCATGACCCGGGGCCAACACATGTCATCGTCCTTCGTTTCAAATTCATCCAGGCCCTTGTCAGGTGCGTGTTGTGCATTGTTCAGAGCCTTGTCTCGATCTGTTGAGAAATTTGGCGCATGGCGCTCTACATGTTTGCCATCTTTCGTGCAACTGCAGCAATCAAAATTCACCTCGTATTACTGCCGATTTGACACCCGTTTTGTTCATGGTTTCACATTGTTTTTGCTTCACTATTTGTTCGAAATATCTGTTGCAGGAAGCACTGCTATGATCTTGGGGCAGGAGCTTTCTTCTTTCATTGCAAATGCACTCAGGCCCTCATCAGGTGCGTGCGTTGCCTTGTTCAAAGTCATCCTGAATCTCGTATCCCGTATCTACTACCTGTTGAGGCATTTGGCGCATGGCGTTCTATATGTTTCGTGCAACTGCAGCAATGAGCAATCAAATCATTTTGTTCACAATTGACATTTGGCGCATGGCAATTTGACACCCATTTTGTTCACAATTGACATCCTTTTTCTTCAGTTTTGACAAACTTGCTTCAGTTTTGACATCGTTTTGTTTGAGCGAATTCATCCTCAACGCGTCTTGATGAACTTGCTTGTCGTTCGATTGCAGGTACCAGCAGTACCCCTCTTGGACAGACTGCGCATGGCTTCTCTACCCATACCCCGGCACGCCCATCAGGTTAGTAGCCTGTAGCAAACCATCACTTCATCCTCATATGCCTAGATTGTTCATTCCATTTGGAACGATTGATTGCTACAGGGTCACGGGTCCTGTGCCAGGGACAGGCCACCAAGATGGCACCACTTTCTTCGATACATCCTTCGTCTGCTGCTGCAAGTGGTTGGTTTCTCCTCCCAGTTCTGCTTCTTTGTTTGCTGCAGATTTTGATGAATTCGGGGCTGGAATTGTTGATTGCAGTGAGTAGGGTCACGAACAGGGGCCAGACCAGGCCTTCCATGTCTTTTTCAGGTGTGTCCATTGCAATGTTCAGACTCGCCCATATTTGTTCCAAATCCCGTATCGATCTGTTGAGGTATGATGCATGTCGCTCTACATGTTTGCAGGTAACACCTCCTCGTCCCGAGCAACCGCTCCTCCTCGCACCTCACCAAGAACCAGGGATCTACTCGCCAACTTCATCGGCAGTGATCTCTTAAGCTCTCCATGGACTCCTCCAATCCTAGAAAATGACCCAAGCCTCAGTCTAACCCTTGCGCCCCCAGGTGCGTTCATCAACGTTCATTTGGTTGTGCGTGTACGAATTGAATGTGTTACGTGCTCTGACATGTGGTTCCATGCACAGTTGTGATATCAGAGGAGTTGAGTGCTTTGGAGGAAGAGACCTCTGATGATACTAATGGCCAAGGTACTTCTGTAACATTGCAGATATTAGTGTATCCATTTGTTTTGCACCTGGTGACTGACAGTTTGGTATCGAATTAGTTATTGCAGGCACCGTCCTCGTCGAGGAACCAGGTGTGCCCAATTTACTGTCCAAGTTCATCGATGGCAGCTTCTTTGATCGGGAATGGGTGACATCAATACGAGAAAACAACGCTCGTTTGAATCTGATACTCGCCACTCCCGAAGGTGCTTCATCCTTTCTTGTGCTATTCCTTTGCTGCATGGCTCGATAGAATCTGGTACAAAAGCAGTAATGTTGTTTTTATTTGTACGGAGAAGAGGAAACAAGAAGCTTCTTGTTGAAAGACTACTCCTCATGCCCCTCGTGCAAGGCCCGTCCATCAGCGGTGGTAGAGGCCCCCATCCGCCACGTTTGCCTCTGTATTCCATGCAAAAAAGACTTGGTCCCGAACAGTTGTCGTGCGTGCAACATTCTGCATTTTTTCTCAAATCTCGTGGATCTTCTAGCTGGTACACTGCTTGTCAACCTGAGGTCTTGGCATATAATCTTTGTGATGATGTTTGAATATGGAGGTTGATGTTGTTTGCGTCTTTTAGAAAAGAAGAGGCGTCAGGAGGCAGGGGATCCACCAAGGGCAGGGACGGAGCTCGCAAATCTCCGAAGCAGGGTGACAAAATAAATATGGGACAACCCGATGATCTTCCCGCAGTACTACCTCCAGAAGCCATCACCACAGTCGCCTGGTCTGCATGCGCCGCCGATGCCATATTATCTCAGATGCCCGGTGTGCAAGGCGCGCGATGCCACGTTGCGGCTCATGCCGGTCCAGCACATCTGCTTGTACTCAAAGTGCTACATGGATGCCCCCCCCCCCCCCCCCCCACCCCCATGGCTTGTCCCTCGTGCGTCTGATTTTCTAGAGAGTGGCGTACGTATATACTTTGATCGTTGGCTTATTCAGACTGCTTGGGATGCTCGATAGAGTGTGACACCTTTTTTTTTCTTCATGAACTGTGGCACGATATTCATCAATGATGAGAGTGGATGAGTGGCTCGCCTTGACTGTTCTATGCACTGTATTTTGTGTTTGCCAGGCAGTTTGCGCTTACTACTACACTTATTCTTATTCTTGGGCTCTTGGCTCAAGTAGTACTCTACTACCCACTGCTTCTTGTAGAAACTTTGGCATCTTTCTTCTTTGCCTGTTCTTTCTATTACTAGCAGGGGTGATATTTAATCTAAGGCTTCTTGTTGCATTTTTGAGAATTCGAGCATTGTTACACTATGAGAGCACTTGTATATTTGTGGTACTCAACATTATCTGGTCCACAAAACCATGTTATCTTTAAATAGTGGCAAAATATGCAGGATGGAGTAATCCTTAAATCGATAGAGACAAATACACACTTCTTAACTTGGACAGTAAATAGACCAATCCACATAACAGGAGATCATATTTGGCAATGATGTTAGCAATCCTGTAATTGTATCTACCATAGCAAACATTCTTTCAAGAGAAATGTTCAATCTCCTGGCGTGGACAAAGTGCATAGCCATATATGATGAACAATTATTGTGCATTCAATCATCCACGAACAACATCAATATGTTCATGTCTTGGAAACATCTGAATCGGATCATTGCCACTACCAAAAACGCCAGCTCAATTTATTGTTGCTTCTCAGGCCATACTGAACCGAGCAAGAATAGATGTGAACGAAGTAGGAGCGGAGTTCCCACACGTTTAGCCAGCATCCTCTTGCAGTCACCAGCGTGCACCTTACAAGAATACATTGGAAATGAGCTAGCTATGCTCGTGAAGAAGTTCCATAAGTTCTCCAAGAAGAATCGCTTCGGAAAGTCTTCAAGATCCAGCTCAAGAAATGATGAAGCTTCTACTCGTGACCACAAGAAGAGAACATGCCACAAATGCAAGAAACCTGGTCACTACATCTCTGAGTGTCCTCAATGGGACAAGGAATCTAATAATAATAATAATAATAATAATAATAATAATAATAATAATAATAATAATAAGAAGAAGAAGAAGAAGAAGAAGAAGAGGAAGAAGAGGAAGACGAGGAAGACGAGGAAGAGGAGGAAGAGGAGGAAGAAGAGGAAGAGGAGGAAGAGGAGGAAGAAGAGGAAGAAGAAGAAGAAGAAGAAGAAGAAGAAGAAGAAGAAGAAGAAGAAGAAGAAGAGGAGGAGGAGGAGGAGGAGGAAGAGGAGGGAGAGGAGGAAGAGGAGGAAGAGGAGGAAGAAGAGGAAGAAGAGGAAGAAGAAGAAGAAGAAGAAGAAGAAGAAGAAGAAGAAGAAGAGGAAGACGAGGAAGACGAGGAAGAGGAGGAAGAGGAGGAAGAGGAGGACGAAGAAGAAGAGGAAGAGGAGGAAGAGGAGGGTGTTGGGTCCTCAAGAAACAGATTTTGAACCAAAACCCTAGGAAAGAGGGTGTTGGGTTCGAGAGGAAAATGAATGTTGATGGTTCTTACTGGAAGCCTGAGCAGTACCCCAAAACCACATGGGTTGCTGCAAAGGGACCTTCAGTAGATCCATCTACCTTATCTGGCTTCACTTGTGCTAACCCTATTATCATTGATTAATCCTTTGATGCAAATTATAAAATGTCCAAAAATCAAAATGGTGAAGTGTTTGCCAGGTATATCGGTACTAACTACAGGAATGGACCACCCTTGAATAAGATCTGGGTGACCAAAAGTTGTCTTGAGAAGCTTCCTGTGAATGTCTGATGACCCACAAGTATCGGGATCAATTGTAGCTCTTTTCGATAAGTAAGAGTGTCGAACCCAACGAGGAGTAGAAGGAAATGACAAGTGGTTTTTAGCAATGTAATGTCTGCAAGTGCTGAAATTGTAAGTAACAGGGTAGTTTGATATCAAGATATTTTGTAACGAGCAAGTAATGATAATAGTAGCAAAAGTGCAGCAAGGTAGCCCAATCCTTTTGAAGCAAACGACAGGCCAAAGTGGTCTCTTATGATAAGCAAAATGTTCTTGAGGGTACACGGGATTTTCATCTAGTCACTTTCACCATGTTGGTTTGATTCGTGTTTGGTACTTTGATAATTTGATATGTGGGTGGACCAGTGCTTAGGTGTTGTTCTTAATTGAACAAACCTCCTACTTATGATTAACCCTCCCGCAAGCATCCGCAACTACGAGAAAAGTATTAAGAATAAATTCTAACCATAGCATAAAACTTTTGGATCCAATCGGTCCCTTACGAAATAGCGCATAAACTGGGGTTTAAGCTTCTGTCACTCTCGCAACCCATCATCTAATTGCTACTCCACAATGCATTCCCTTAGGCCCAAATATGGTGAAGTGTCATGTAGTCGATGTTCACATGACACCACTAAGGGAATCACAACATACATACTATCAAAATATCGAACACATATCAAGTTCACATGATTACTTGCAACATGATTTCTCCTGTGACCTCAAGAACAAAAGTAACTACTCACAAATGATAACCATGCTCAAGACCAGAGGGGTATTAAATAGCATATTGGATCTGAACATATAATCTTCCACCAAATAAACCATATAGTAATCAACTACAAGATGTAATCAACACTACTAGTCACCCACAAGCACCAATCTATAGTTACGGTAACGAGATTGAACACAAGAGATGAACTAGGGTTTGAGATGAGATGGTGCTGTTGAATATGTTGATGGAGATTGCCCTCCCCAAGATGTGAGAGTTGTTGGTGATGATGATGACGATGATTTTTCCCTCTGGGAGGGAAGTTCCCGCGGCAGAATCGCTCCGTCGGAGGGCAAAAGTGCTCCTGCTAATGTTCCGCCATGAGATGGCGGCGCTCTGTCCCAAAAGTCCTCCCCCTATTTTTTTCTAGGTCAAAATGACTTATATACCAGAAGATGGGCACCGGAGGTGCGCCTGGGTGAGCACAACCCACCAGGGCGCGCCTGGGCTCCTTGGCGCGCCCAGGTGGGTTGTGCCCACCTGGTGGGGCCCCTCTGGTAGTTATTTGCTCCAATATTCCTCATATATTTGATAAAAAATCTCCGTGAAGTTTCAGCTTGTTTGGAGTTGTGCAGAATAGGTGGCCTGATGTAGCTTTTCCAGGTCCAGATTTCCAGCTGCTAGAATTCTCTCTCTTTGTGTATACCTTGCATATTATGAGAGAAAAGGCATTAGAATTACTCCAAAAAGCATTATTGTGGATAAAAACATTATAAATAACAATAAGAAAACATGATGCAAAATGGACGTATCAACTCCCCCAAGCTTAGACCTTGCTTCTCCTCAAGCAAAAAACGAAATCGAAAAACATGTCCACATGCTTAGAGAGAGAGAGAGAGAGAGGTGTCGATAAAAATAAAATACGGACATAGAAGCATCATGTTCATTATTATAACAACAACAAACTTAAACATAAAACTTTTGTCAAAGAACTTTTATCATAGACTTCTCATGAATAAGTGACCATTCATCACACTTTTGAAGTATAAAGCAAAAAATCTATTAGAAACCAACAAACTATGTTTTCGGTCAACTTTGTAACTACAATTCATCATCTTTTCACGAAGGATCACGTTTTAGGAAGGGTCACGTAATGGAGACGTATCAGCATCCCCAAGCTTAATTCCTACTCGTCCTCGAGTAGGTAAATGATAAAAGAAATAATTTATGAAGTGTGAATGCTAGCAAAGTGCACAAGTTTGATCAATGACAATTTCGATCACTTTTCCTAGCATCATAACAACAATTCTTTCCTATAAAACTTCTCATGTTAAAGTAGCAACCAATTCACATGTTAAGGTTCAAACAATGAATTATCTTAAAACTCAACAACCTATGTTCTCAGTCACCAAGCAATTCTAATTCAACTTATTCAACAGAGTTTAAGTAAGAGCTCCACATAATCAACCATCATATAGTCTTCTATGATTGCTAACACTCACTGCGTACACATGAGCAAAACGTTTCAACCGGACACATAGAAAGATAGGGGCTTATAGTTTCGCCTCCCAACGTATTCACCTCAAGGGTGATGTCAACAATAATGACTCATGCTATCTATATTCAACTGGACATATGTGCCTAGATCTTTCCTCACCACATGATACTTGCCAAAGGAGAAAAATTAAAAGGAATAGAAGGAAAACTTTGACTCTTTGCATAAAAGTAAATACATAAAAGTAAAAGATAGGCCCTTCACAGAGGGAAGCAGAGGTTGCCATGCACTCATTTGTTTGTATGCTCAACCCCTTAGTGCAAAAGAATGTCACATTGCATTGCCCCTTGTGATAGCGACCTTTATTATGCAGTCTGTCGTTTTTATTCTTCACCATCACAAGTTTGTGCAACGCACAATTTTCTCTTACAGTAAATGATCTCACACTTCTAGAAGCAATTTTTATTGCCTTTTTGCACCGATGACAACTTACTTGAGGGATCTTGATCAATCCCTAGGTAGGTATGGTGGACACTTGAAAATAAGATTTGGGTTTAAGGGTTTTTGGATGCACAAGTAGTATCTCTACTTAGTGCAGAATTTTTGGCTAGCAAAGATAGGGGCAAGCAGCACATGTTAAAGGATCCATTACAATATGACTTCTACGTGAATATAAACAAACATAAACCATTAAGTTGTCTTCCCTGTCCAACGTCAACAATTCTGGCATATAATATTTTGATGAGGGCTCACAATCACAAAAGATTTCTAGGATAGTATATTTATATGTGAATCTTCTCTTCCCTTATTAATTCTTTCATGAGTTGCATCATTGACTAATGATATGTTTGTCAATCTCAAATAAAATTTTCTACTTATACTTTTCCTTATGTGGTGTCATCACCTACCATAAGATTAGTATATGATATTTTTCATTTATTTCCTTTCTTTTATTTATTTCCTTTCTCTTTCATTTTCTTTCCTATTTCTTTTCTTTTAATTGCAACATGAAAATAAAGAAAGCAAAAAACTCAAACTAAACTTTATTATATATCTTGCACACGATTACAAGGATAGATCACTAAGCAAACTCTCGAAAGGAAAGGATCGAACTAAACTTTTATTTATCTAAAGCAAAAGATCGAACTAAATTAAGTGAAGGCAAAAATATAGTGGGATGATACGATACCGGGGCACCTCCCCCAAGCTTGGCGGAAGCCAAGGGGAGTGCCCATACCTGATACTCAATTTTCCTTTGTTGATGAATATGGTGGTGGTGATGGCAATTGTTCCTTCAATTTTTTCATATTGAGAAATTTCTTCCTTCAAATCATTGACTTCTAGCTCCAGCTTCAAGATCTTGTCACATAAATCCTCTTTGCTTTTCTGCCGAAAACGAAAAGGAATAGATTGGTTTTTAGACCGGTAAGCTCTCTTAGAGAGACTTGACTTTTTGAACTCCATGTGCATATCCCCAGGTTGAGGTAGAGGAACATCCTCCTCCTCCGAGCTTGAACCATCGATCCTCATCAAGTAAGCATCCTCCTCGTCATCAGTAGTTTGACCATAAGGAGATAGGTTCCCATAGGTCTTTGGGTCAGCAATGAGATGTGAGACTCTCTCCGTCAGAGTCTTGGGACGACATATTTTCAGAACAGCGCAGAAAACAGCAAGAGAGAAGAACAGGGGATTTCTCCGCGCTACGGTGATCAACAGATTCGGGAAGTATATATAGATTTTTTATCCTGGTCGACAAGTTATACGTCTCCAACGTATCTATAATTTTTGATTGCTCCATGCTATATTGTCTACTATTTTGAATGTTTATGGGCTTTATTATACACTTTTATATCATTTTTGGGACTAACCTATTAACCCAGAGCCCAGTGCCAGTTTCTGTTTTTACCCTGTTTTAGGGTTTCGAAGAAAAGGAAAATCAAACGGAGTCCAATTGACCTGAAACTTCACGGAACTCATTTTTGGAAGGAAAGAAGCCCAAAAGACTTGGAGTGCACGTCGGGGGATCTGCGAGGAGGTCACGAGGCAGGGCGGCGTGCCCACCCCCCTAGGCGCGCCCTCCACCCTCGTGAGCCCCTCATGGCTCCCCTGACGTACTTCTTCCGCCTATATATCTCCATATACCCTAAAAACATTCGGGAGCACAATAGATCGGGAGTTCCGCCGCCAGAAGCCTCCGTAGCCACCGAAAGCCAATCTAGACCCGTTCCGGCACCCTGCCGGAGGGGGCAATCCCTCTCTGGTGGCCATCTTCATCATCCCGGTGCTCTCCATGACGAGGAGGGAGTAGTTCTCCCTCGGGGCTGAGGGTATGTACCAGTAGTTCTCCCTCGGGGCTGAGGGTTTGTAGACCATCTTCATCCTACGCCTCCTATGGATTGATAAACCTTAGGTCATCCACTTGAGGGAAATTTGCTACTGTCCTACAAACCTCTGCACTTGGAGGCCCAACAACGTCTACAAGAAGAAGGTTGTGTAGTAGACATCAAGCTCTTTTCTGGCGCCGTTGCTGGGGAGGTGAGTGCTTGAAGGTATATCTTTAGATCTTGCAATCGATTCTTTTAGTTTCTTGTTTTATCACTAGTTTAGTTTATAAAAGAAAACTGTAAAAAAATGGAATTGAGTTTGTCTCATACGCTTCACCTTTTTAATATCTTTTGTAAGTATGATGGTAAGGAAAATTGTGCTCAAGTGCTAGAACAAGAAATCTATAAAATGTTTGGCACTAAATATTTGAATGATGAGCATGATCGCAATGTTGTTAGTATGAATTCCTTTAATATCTATGATGCTAATGATATGCAAAGCCACAAGCTTGGGGAAGCTATGTTTGATGAAGATGATATTTTTTGTCCCCCAAGTTTTGATGAGCAAATTTATTATGATGAAAGCATGCCTCCTATCTATGATGATTATTGTGATGACACGTATGCTTTACAGAATAATGATAACCATGAAACTTGTCATCATGATTTTAGTTTTCAATTGGATTATGCCTCACATGATAGTTATTTTGTTGAGTTTGCTCCCACTACTATTCATGAGAAGTAATTTGCTTATGTGGAGAGTAGTAAATTTTCTATGCTTGTAGATCATGAAAATAATGCTTTAGGTGCTGGTTATATTGTTGAATTCATTCATGATGCTACTGAAAATTATTATGAGGGAGGAATATATGCTTGTAGGAATTGCAATATTATTAAGTTTCCTCTCTTTGTGCTTAAAGTTTTGAAGTTAAGCTTGTTTTACCTTCCTACGCAAGTCGATTCTTGTTCCCACAAGTTGTTTGCTCACAAAATCCCTATGCATAGGAAGCATCTTAGACTTAAATGTGCTAGTCACATTCTTCATGATGCTCTCTTTATGTTTCAATTCTTATCCTTTATGTGAGCATCATTGGAATCATCATGCCTAGCTAGGGGCGTTAAACGATAGCGCTTGTTGGGAGGCAACCCAATTTTATTTTAGTTCCTTGCTTTTTGTTCCTGTTTATTAATAAATAATTCATCTAGCCTCTGTTTAGATGTGGTTTTATGCTTTTAATTAATGTTTGTGCCAAGTAGAACCTTTGGGAAGACTTGGGGAAAGTCTTGTTGATCATGCTGTCAAAAACAGAAACTTTAGCGCTCACGAGAATTGCTGCAATTTTTATTTGGAGAGTGCTATTTAGTTAATTCTTTTTGCAGATGATTAATATACAAATTCCTCAGGTCCAGAAATTTGTTTGAGAATTTTATGAGTTCCAGAAGTATACGTTTGATCCATATTACTACAGAGTGTTCTGTTTTTGACAGATTCTGTTTTTCATGTGTTGTTTACTTATTTTGATGAATCTATGGCTAGTAAAATAGTTTATAAACCATAGAGAAGTTAGAATACAGTAGGTTTAACACCAATATAAATAAAGAATGAGTTGATTACAGTACCTTGAAGTGGTGTTTTGTTTTCTTTCGCTAACGGAGCTTACGAGTTTTCTGTTAAGTTTTGTGTTGTGAAGTTTTCAAGTTTTGGGTAAGGATTCGATGGACTATGGAATAAGGAGTGGCAAGAGCCTAAGATTGGGGCTTCCCAAGGCACCCCAAGGTAATATTCGAGGATAGCCAAGAGCCTAAGCTTGGGGATGCCCTGGAAGGCATCACCTCTTTCGTCTTCGTTCATCGGTAACTTTACTTGGAGCTATATTTTTATTCACCACATGATATGTGTTTTGCTTGGAGCGTCAATTTATTTTGTTAGAATTTGCTTGCTGTTATTTATAACAATGTTTTGCATCTTTTATTTCAATAAAAGTTGCATTGATAGCCTTTACTAAGCCTATTTTAGAAGTCCACATGTTGCTGCTTGAAAACAGAAAGTTTACCGCTGTTGCAATAATTCCCTAGAAAAGTCACAATGTGATAAAATGTTGAAACCTTTTGAATATTAAGATCTGATAAATTTACTAAAGTGGGAATTTTCTTTCATAATTTTTGGATCTAGGGAAGTATGGATGTTGCAGCATTCTTTACAGACTATCCTGTTTAGGCAGATTGCTGTTATGTTTGCATTGTTTGCATATGTTTGCTTCTTTAATGATTCTATTTGAGGATAGGACTATTAAATATGCAGAGGAATTTAGTATGCAATGTTGAATAATAATTTTAGTGATTTTCTACAGTAGAGTATGATAAGGTTTTGGCAATGGTTTATACTAACTTATCTCACGAGTCCTTGTTGATTTTTGTGTGGATGAAGCTTTTGAGATTTAAGGAGACTGTGATATGAGAAGAATTAAGGAGACACAAAAGCTCAAGATTGGGGATGCCCAAGGCACCCCAAGATAATATTTCAAGAAGTCTCAAGCGTCTAAGCTTGGGGATGCCCCGGTTGGCATCCCACCTTTCTTCTTCAACAATTATTGGTTAGTTTCGGTTGATCCTAAGTTTTTGCTTCTTCACATGATGTTTACCATTCTTAGAATGTCATTTTAGTTTGTTTTTCTTGCTGTTTGAATAAAATACCAAGATCTAAAATTATTAAATGTTAGAGAGTCTTCACATAGTTGCATAATTATTCGACTACTCATTGATCTTCACTTATATCTTTCGGAGTAGTTTGTCATTTGCTCTAGTGCTTCACTTATATCCTTTTAGAGCACGGTGGTGGTTTTATTTTATAGAAATAGATGAACTCTCATAATTCACTTATATTATTTTGAGAGTCTTAAATAGCATGGTAATTTGCTTAAAATCCTAATATGCTAGGTATACAAGATTAGTAAAAACTTTCATATAGTGTTTTGAATACTAAGAGAAGTTTGATGCTCGATGATTGTTTTGAGATATGGAGGTAATAATATCAAAGTCGTGCTAGTTGAGTAGTTGTGAAATTTAGAAATGCTTGTGTTGATGTAACATCCCAAAATTCTAAATTTTGGAATGTTATAATAAATAGATAGATTTGATTGATTGTGTGAATTGAGTGAAATTCGAAACCTTTTTGAAAGTTAAATGAGAGGGAATAAAAGGACTTTCCCAAACTTTCATTTTTCATTTATGATCTTCGTGAATTCAAATTCTTTTCAAATACAAAACCCTAGAGAGAAGATGACATGACTTCTTCCATTTAATAAATGAAAAGGGTGTTTGAAAAATATTTGAATTCCATTGGAAAATATTCAGAAACATTAAGCAACTCAATGATTTTCACGAGAGAAGATAAAATGACTTCTTCAAATTATATGAAATATGAGTTGGGAGTTTCAAAGAAACTCAAATTTAAAAATCCAGTTGAAGTTAATTTTTCAAATTGGGTTATTTGAGTTTTTATTCAAATTATTTTTCTCCAAAAATAAAATATACGGAAAATAGGGTAAAATGATTCCCTACAATAGAAAATTGGAGAAAAATTAATTTGAAATCATTTTGGTATTTTTAAAATGATTTTATTGAGTTTTTATTAGACCAGTAGCACTCTTTAAATTATTTGAATTTTTCTGGATTTTATTTGACTTTACAAAAATGTCCATGTTGTAGAAAATCTTTTTCTGAAAATCTTGGTATATTATATGCCTATATAATATTTTTAAATTATCTCGTTTTATTATTTTAAATTGTCTGGAAAATGTAAAAAAAAACCTTCCCTCCGACTGGGCCGACCCAGCTCTTAGGCCAGGCCGCAGGCCCAGCCCACCTCCTTGCCGCCCCCGAGCTCACGAGCAGGAATCCCGCCACCGCACGACTCGCCGGCCACCGCCGTGGCCGAGTCGGCCTCCTCGCGCCGCGTTTGCCCCTGCCGCACGCCTCCCGAGGCCGCCCTTCCATAAATAGCGTCCCGGGCCCTCTCCTCCTCGCCGCTCGCGCCGCCTCGCCTCGCCCGCAACTCACGCCGCCGCCGGAGATTCGCGGCCGCCGCCGCAGTGCCTCGCCGCGCCGCCGCCCGCTGCTGCTGTACAGCGCGCCGCCCGCGCCGCCGCACCCCTTTCCCGCGCATCGCCGCCCCGCGCCGCCCTGCCTCGCCGCGCTCGCCGGAACCGCCGCGCCGCCTCGCCTCGCTGCCGCCGGAGTTGACAGCCGACGCCGGTTCGATCCACCGCCGACCCGCCTGAACCGGTAGGAACCGCCCGGTTCGCCGGTTTATTTTAGGGTTTCGGTTTTTGTTTTAGAAAAAAACCAGTTTAGTTTTTTTAGTTAGATCTATTTAGAGAACGTTCTCTGTTTAGAACTAGTTAGTGAACGTTCGTTATTTAGTGTTTTCTTTTTCTGTTAATTTCGGCCAGGGACCTATTCGTGATAAATTTCTTCACAGATTAGTCCCTGTATTTCAAACGACTATAACTTGTCACCCGTTTGTCTAAATCCAACGAAACCAACGCCCACTTCTTCATTTCGATCCCCTCTATCCAGTAATCCAACTCAAACATGTTTTTGAAAATTTTAAAATTTGAGTTAGATCAGATTTGAATTCAAACTTCGTTTGATCATAACTTGAGTTACGTAACTCCGTTTGAGTTGATTCTTTTTGCAAATCGAAGCTCTTGACCTAAACTTTCTGATAAGGCCAAATTCATATAATTTTGGTACTGTTAGAAATTGTTTTGTGTTGCAAGAGTTATTTGCTTGGTTTTGATGTTTTCTGAATTGTCTTCTTCGATCTTTCTGATCTTTTGAGTGATTGCTTATGTGTGGTTACTATTGCTTGCTTATGATAGATTGACCGGAGTGTGACGAGTAGAACTATCAAGAGTTTTGAGTGCGAATCATCTTCATCAACATTGCAGGCAAGTTCACACTTTGATCATACCTTTTTCATACCCAGTTTTTATTGCATTAGATCAATCCTCACACATTGCATGATTAGGATCTAATTAAATTGTGGGATGGGAAGTAGTTGAGGTAGTGCCTATTACCTGTTTATTATCAAACCTTTGGGAGCTACTTCTACGTTTGCTTATTATGCCATGCTATGCTAGTAGACGTGGATTGGGTGAGTGATATCCATGACAGATGTGAGTTTGTTAATTAATGGTTTATCTAAGGTGGCAACTTAAACACACATCTGGGTGGATTGAGGCACCTGGGTATTCCAGGACTTGCCTGTTTTCTTTTGGACCGCCACCCAGGCTCAAAGGGATCATGAGATTTTTCATACTAGAAACTTTCGTGTGCAGCCACAAGCTATTATGGGCTCTAGCATAGTTGACTAAGTCGTGCGAACTCTTATAGTGGTAGACTAGCAGATGTAGGGGATGTAGGTGGTACGGTCTACCCGATCGTAAGGTGCGAGCGCTTTTGAAAGACTATGTCTCGGTCATCCGTCTTCTCAAACACCATGTAGTGCGAGAAACCAAATGGAGGCGATCGAGCCTTGTGGGGAAAAGTGCGCAAACCTCTACAGAGTGTAATAAACTAATCATGGTTAGCCGTGTCCCCGGTTATGGACGTTTTGAGTATCTAGTACATGGATTATCATGTGAATCTCATCATGTTACTTTAAATGAATGTTGTCGGGTGTTAATGATTATTTTTAATTGGGATTGAGAATGATGTCAACCATTCTCAATGTTTAACAACCACCATGATAGTTAAATAAAATTTAGTCCTTTGCAGTAGGGAAAAATTGGCTTTTCGCAAAAACCTTATAACCATAGAGTTTTTCCACCAGCCATATATGCATGTAGTGATAGCCTTTATTCATCATTCTCTATGGTGTGAATTTGCCAGTACATTCAATGTACTGACCCTTTGTGGCTGCAATGTCTCATGTTGCAGGATTATCTTACGACGAGTAAGTGATACGTTAGGGTTACGATTTCTACACTCAACTTTGCCGTTGGTGTTGATGGGAATCGACAACCTTGTTACTTTCGCTATTTTGGATTGAGGTAATAGTATTTTACGTTACTTATGCATGTTATTTACCTCTGTTATAAATCCTCGAGTACTGTGTGTGTCAGCATACCGATCCAGGGATGGCACTTAAGCACAGAGACTTGATCCATTCGGGTCGAGTCGCTACAGTTGAAGTTTGCAAATCCCGTAGCATGCATGTATGGTAAACGTTGTGTAACAAATTTGAAACATGAGGTGTTATTTGATTGTCCTCCTTATGAGTGGAGGTCGGGGACAAGCGATGGTCTTTTCCTACCAATCTATCCCCCTAGGAGCATGCGCGTAGTGCCGAGGTTTTTGATGACTTGTAGATTTTTGCAATAAGTATGTGAGTTCTTTATGACTAATATTGAGTCCATGGATTATACGCACTCTCACCCTTCCATCATTTCTAGCCTCTACGGTACCGTGCATTACCCTTTCTCACATCGAGAGTTGGTGCAAACTTCGCCGGTGCATCCAAACCCCGTGATATGATACGCTCTTTCACACATAAACCTCCTTATATCTTCCTCAAAACAGCCACCATACCTACCTATTATGGAATTTCCATAGCCATTCCGAGATATATTGCCATGCAACTTTCCACCATCCAGTTTATCATGACACATTCATCATTGTCATATTGCTTAGCATGATCATGTAGTTAACATAGTATTTGTGGCAAAGCCACTGTTCATAATTTTTTTCATACTTGTCACTCTTGATTCATTGCATATCCCGATACACCGCCGGAGGCATCCATATAGAGTCATACTTTGTTCTAGTATTGAGTTGTAATCATTGAGTTGTAAATAAATGGAAGTGTGATGATCATCATTCAATAGAGCATTGTCCCAAAAAAAGAGAAAGGACAAAGAAAAAAAAGAAGGCCCAAAAAAAGAGAAAATAAATAAAAAGGGGCAATGCTACTATCCTTTTTTCCACACTTGTGCTTCAAAGTAGCACCATGTTCTTCATATAGAGAGTCTCTTGAGTTATCACTTTCATATACTAGTGGGAATTTTCATTATAGAACTTGGCTTGTATATTCCAACAATGGGCCTCCTCAAGTGCCCTAGGTCTTCGTGAGCAAGCAAGTTGGATGCACACCCACTTAGTTTCTTTTGTTGAGCTTTCATACATTTATAGCTCTAGTGCATCCGTTGCATGGCAATCCCTACTCCTTGCATTAACATCAATCGATGGGCATCTCCATATCCCATTGATTAGCCTCGTTGTTGTGAGACTTTCTCCTTTTTTGTCTTCTCCACATAACCCCCTCATTATATTCTATTCCACCCATAGTGCTATATCCATGGCTCGCGCTCATGTAATGCGTGAAAGTTTATAAGTTTGAGATTACTAAAGTATGAAACAATTGCTTGGCTTATCATCGGGGTTGTTCATGATGAGAGCATTCTTGTGTGACGAAAATGGAGCATGACTAAACTATATGATTTTGTAGGGATGAACTTTCTTTGGCCATGTTATTTTGAGAAGACATGATTGCTTAGTTAGTATGCTTGAAGTATTATTATTTCTATGTCAATATGAACTTTTATCTTGAATCTTTCAGATCTGAATATTCATGCCACAATTAAGAAGAATTACATTGAAATTATGCCAAGTAGCGCTCCGCATCAAAAATTCTGTTTTTATCATTTACCTACTCGAGGACGAGCAGGAATTAAGCTTGGGGATGCTGATACGTCTCCAACGTATCTATAATTTTTGATTGCTCCATGCTATATTGTCTACTGTTTTGAATGTTTATGGGCTTTATTATACACTTTTATATCATTTTTGGGACTAACCTATTAACCCAGAGCCCAGTGCCAGTTTTTGTTTTTACCCTATTTTAGGGTTTCGAAGAAAAGGAAAATCAAACGGAGTCCAATTGACCTGAAACTTCACGGAACTCATTTTTGGAAGGAAAGAAGCCCAGAAGACTTGGAGTGCACGTCGGGGGATCTGCGAGGAGGTCACGAGGCAGGGGGGCGCGCCCACCCCCCCTGGGCGCGCCCTCCACCCTCGTGAGCCCCTCGTGGCCCCCCTGACGTACTTCTTCCGCCTATATATCTCCATATATCCTAAAAACATCCGGGAGCACAATAGATCGGGAGTTCCGCCGCCAGAAGCCTCCGTAGCCACCGAAAGCCAATCTAGACCCATTCCGGCACCCTGCCGGAGGGGGCAATCCCTCTCCGGTGGCCATCTTCATCATCCCGGTGCTCTCCATGACGAGGAGGGAGTAGTTCTCCCTCAGGGCTGAGGGTATGTACCAGTAGCTATGTGTTTGATCTCTCTCTCTCTCGTGTTCTTGATTTGGCACGATCTTGATGTATCGCGAGCTTTGCTATTATAGTTGGATCTTATGTTTCTCCTCCCCCTCTTCTCTCTTGTAATGAATTGAGTTTCCCCTTTGAAGTAATCTTATTGGATTGAGTCTTTAAAGATTTGAGAACACTTTATGTATGTCTTGCCGTGCGTATCTGTGGTGACAATGGGATATCACGTGATTCACTTGATGTATGTTTTGGTGATCAATTTGTGGGTTCCGCCCATGAACCTATGCATAGGGGTTGGCACACGTTTTCTTCATGATTCTCCGGTAGAACTTTGGGGCACTCTTTGAGGTCCTTTGTGTTGGTTGAATAGATGAATCTGAGATTGTGTGACGCTTATCGTATAATCATACCCACGGATACTTGAGGTGACATTGGAGTATCTCGGTGACATTAGGGTTTTCGTTGATTTGTGTCTTAAGGTGTTATTCTAGTACGAACTCTAGGGATGTTTGTGACAATTATAGGAATAGCCCAACGGATTGATTGGAAAGAATAACTTTGAGGTGGTTTCGTACCCTACCATAATCTTTTTGTTCGTTCTCCGCTATTAGTGACTTTGGAGTGACTCTTTGTTGCATGTTGAGGGATAGTTATGTGATCCAATTATGTTAGTATTGTTGAGGGAACTTGCACTAGCGAAAGTATGAACCCTAGGCCTTATTTCCACGCATTGCAATACCGTTTACGCTCACTGTCGGTGTCAAAACCGGCGAATCTCGGGTAGGGGGTCCCGAACTGTGCGTCTAGGCCGGATGGTAACAGGAGGCAGGGGACACGATGTTTTACCCAGGTTCGGGCCCTCTTGATGGAGGTAAAACCCTACGTCCTTCTTGATTAATATTGATGATATGGGTAGTACAAGAGTAGATCTACCACGAGATCAGAGAGGCTAAACCCTAGAAGCTAGCCTATGGTATGATTGTATATTGTGGTTGTTGTCCTACGGACTAAAACCCTTCGGTTTATATAGACACCAGAGAGGGTTAGGGTTACACAAGGTCGGTTACAAAGGAGGAGATATCCATATCCGTATTGCCTAGCTTGCCTTCCATGCCAAGTAGAGTCCCATCCGGACACGAGACGAAGTCTTCAATCTTGTATCTTCATAGTCTAATAGTCCGGCCAATGGATATAGTCTGGCTATCCGGAGACCCCCTAATCCAGGACTCCCTCAGTAGCCCCCGAACCAGGCTTCAATGACGATGAGTCCGGCGCGCAGTATTGTCTTTGGCATTGCAAAGGCGGGTTCCTCTCCAAATTATGTGTACCTGTCGAAATAGTGTCCGGTTTCTTGTGAATGTTGCACTCCTTGGCTTCCACGCCCAATAATAGCCACTTTCCACATGTCGAGTGAATGTGAAGAGCCAGGGTGTTTTCACATTTACCCCCCTAGCTGTGTGAATGAGCCGCCTATTAAAAAGACGAGGATTCAGATCCAAATCACACCATCCCCCCTTGGCAAGCCTTCATCGGAGCGCGCCCGACAGAGATCCATTCCATCATGGCCGGTCGACGCAGCTCCTCCTCTCGCTCCCCTAGCTCCAAGTCTGGAGATTGGGAGAGATGTTCCGTCCCGCACAACAAATTAGTGATGCTTCAGACCAAGGGATTTCTTCCCCCAGCGTACATGGTCCCGGTTCGAGCCAGGCTCGCCACCTATAATGGCAGAGAGCAAGCGGAGAGCCTTCCCAATCCCTCCAAGGGAGAGCGGGTATGCCTTGTCCCTTATTTGGTAAGAGGGCTCGGATTCCCAATTCATCCGTTTCTCCGGGGGCTCCTAGAGTTCTACGGCGTCCAGTTGCGCAACCTTACGCCTGCCTCCATGCTGCATATCGCGGGATTCGTAGCCCTTTGCGAGTTGTTTTTGGGCTGTGAGGCTCATTTCGCTCTGTGGAAGAAGTTGTTCTGCCTTGTGCCCCGTTCTCAGAAGGGGTCAATATATCAAGTGGGCGGAGCCGAAGTGTGGCGTGTTGCCGGGACCGGGTACCTGTCCGGAACCCCAAAGAAGACGTCTGAAGACTGGCCTTCAGAATGGTTTTATATAGAAGACGTCCCCCTCCCGGATCCTATTCGGATCGGCCTTCCTGAGTTCCACAATGCCCCTTTGAAGAAGCGCCGGAGCTGGCGTCCACGGAGCCCCCTGGAGGAAGATGACAGGGACGTTCTTTACCTGATGGGCCGGATAAGTTTTTTAGCTCGATCCGTATTGACCATGATCGAGGTCATGGCCATATGTATCATGCGGGGGGTGCAGCCGCTTCAGTATAGAGGCCACCCCATGTGGGATTTCAACGGGGAGGATGACGCCACCCGCTATGGCCGTAAAGGGCCGGGATCGGTTGCTGATCTAATATAGATCTTATCCACTTTGTACAAGGGAGAAGAGGAGGAATTCCTTCATGCCAGCCCGTAGGGCGGATTTTCTATGTACAATCCTCCGAGCTGGGTAAGCGGAGACTTTTTCTCGCCCATCCGTTTCATATTTCCGCAGTTAAGTATTCAGTCTAGCGATTTCTACGCAGGAACTGCGCCAGGCTGTAAGGGAGATAAACAACCCCCCTCCACAACCCGAGGACCCTGGACGGTCCCTCGACCCGGCCTCCCAAGAGGATCCAGACATATCTGTGGAGCTGATCGATGGGGTGTTTTACCAATCGAGCAATGATAATGGTTTGGTGGCCATTACGACCGATTACCCTGGGCTAGTTCCAGCCTCACAGGTGACTGAGACCGAAGTCCCAACACTTCAAAAAGGGATCTGTCCTTGCGTGTTTTTGATCGCCGTATAACAGCCGTGTTTTGCAGGGGAGGTCCTCGAGGCAGAAGGCCGAGCCTGCGGCGACTGACCAACAAGGGGCCGCGAGGCAAGGCAGGCTGAAAAGACCCGCAGTCCGGATTGAGACACCGACACAGCGGTACGGCGCGCCGTCTTTATTGCAAGACATTATTCTCAGAGGCGTATTAACGCCCATGCCTTCTTTTCAGGAAAAAGAGCGCTTGCCGGACTATACTCGGAGAGGCTACCAATCGCGCCTCCACAAGCCAGGCTCCAAGGCTGAATTCGGAGGCGGGTACGAATATGAGGCGTGCGCTGGGTGCTCCTCCGACAGAGGATGCAGATAAACTGTCCGCCACCAATTCCGAGGTGGAAAATGCCATGAACCACAGGCGTCGCCGGGCTGTTCTTCGTGACGCTTGTTTCTCCCAAGAGGCATTGGATGCCTTCAACTCGGGAGATGCGCACCTCCGTGCCGCTCAAAATGGTCTAGCCAGAGCCACGGAGCAGTATGTAAAAGACATATGGGTGAGAAAATTTGGTGATTATATATATCAGTAGCCCCTGAGACTTGAAACAGTTAGGATAACTGATTTAAGGATCATTTGTTATGCAGGTTCTTACGGAAAAGAATACTCAACTGTCCCAGGAGCTGGAAGAGTGCAAAGCCCAACTTCAGGCCGCACTGGCCGCAGCAAGGGAGCCCAAAGAGACCCCCTCTGGTAACATATCCTTCAAATGATAAGTATCATATAGAATGCGGCGTGTATGCAGATCTGACGATAAAATTGCAGATGACACTGGAGTAAATCCGGATAAGCAACAGCTCCTACGCCAGCTGAAGGCCGGTGAGAACGTGCTTACGAGGGTGAGGCAGGAGAAAAATGATCTCCTAGATGCCAACACCAAGCTGGGCGTGGAACTACAAGATGTTCGTGCCCAACTGTCAGACTCTGTTAAAGAAAATCGGCGGCTTCGACGCGGCATATTTAGTAAGTGCTTGAACGAACTTTGAAAAAGAGTTCGGCGAGGAAGCTGGCAGACAGAGTTATGTCTGTAGGTATGCTAACAGGTCGTCCTGCCGAGGAAATGCCCGGTTCAACGGGTGACCTTCTTCCCGAGCTCTCACAGCTGCATGAACGAGTTCGGCAGGTGATGCAAGGCGTCGCCCAGGCCTTGTGGCCATCCGTCTCCGTACCCGAAGGCCTTGGAGAGCTTGCAGAAAAGCTAAAGGGAGCGCGGCGGCGCTTTCGATTATGGAAGATATCGGCCTGCCGTCAGAGCGCCAGGGAAGCCTGGGCAATGGTGAAGACACGGTACACGAAGGCTGACCCGAACCACATGGCCGAAGTCAGACCTGTGGGGCCCGATGGGAAGGAGATCCCCGTGAGCTTAGTGTACGGCCAAGTAGAATTGGCCGCAAAGTATTCCCAATAGGACTGTAGACTAGACAGCCTATTGGATGGTATTGAAGAGGAATTCAACCAGTCAAATTGACTATGTAATTTTAAAGTGACATGTATAATGCCTTCTAGCCGGATTGTAGATCGTTTGTCGTGGCGGACCTTTTTGCTTCGACCTCGGGACCCGACGGTCCAGAGTGTATCCGAATACCCTCTCGGTTATGTAAGAACCGGGGCATGCGTGGAGACCAGGCGTAGGGGTCATTAGTGCTTTATCAGACAAGTGCCCAACTAGTTATGTTATATTACATGGGTAGTAAGAAACATCTTCCAGGGAGAATAGTTCCGTCAAGGGTTCCTTTCCCTGGGTAAGCATGCCCTAAAGTGCATGTCCGGACTGCGACAAGAAGCGCAGAAAAAGAATCTGAGGGCAGATATGGATAATAAATAAAAGTCATCTTTTGTTCACCGACCGAATATTCCCTTAAGAACGCTAGCTTTTGGCTTCACCCAGTCTGAGGTACACGTCCGACTGACCCGGCGGTAACAATCGCAGAGGTGCTCCGCTTATGCCCTAGCCGAATTAACGGGAATGTAGGGCATAAATACAAGAGCCAGGCAACCCAGCTTGGCCAAAACTTAAGTCATATCGATGCATATAATGGTGAAAAAAGGTATATGCGGAAGTATAACACATGTGTTGGGCGTGAGGCCCAGGTAAATAATTTAAGCTTTTGTGAAAGAAGCCCCCAGGTATGAAGAGTGCGGCTAGCGCATCTGTAATGTATGAGTGAGGCACAAGGTGACCCTTGAAGGCCTAGAGAAATAAAAGAAAGAAAGGGAAACAAGACAGATGATGCATATGCAGAAAATGGACAAAGGGAGGGGACTAACATAGAGTCCGGTGCTAGGCGTAGAATCTTCGAAGCCTGGCTACGTTCCATGGGTTCGGCTCGAGTCGACTAGTCGATGCATCCCACAGTCGATATGCTCCACCGGTCAGAACTTGGTCGATAATGAAGGGACCTTCCCATTTGGGTTCGAGCTTGTTCTTTTTCTTATCCGGCAGTCGTAGAACTAGTTCGCCAACATTATAAGTTTTGGCCCGTACTTCTCTGCTTTGGTATCTGCGAGCCTGTTGCTGGTAAAATGCGGAATGGGCTTTGGCTACGTCGCGCTCTTCCTCCAAGGTGTCCAGACTGTCTTGTCGATCGAGCTCGGCTTCTCTTTCTTCGTACATGCGCACTCGAGGTGAGTCATGAATTATGTCACAGGGCAGGACTACCTCTGCGCCGTACACCATAAAAAATGGTGTATATCCAGTACTACGATTCGGTGTGGTCCGCAGCCCCCAGAGTACGGAGTCGAGCTCCTCTACCCAGTGCGTGTCAGACTCTGTTAAGGAGCGCACTAATCTGGGTTTAATGCCGCTCATTATAAGACCATTTGCTCGTTTGACTTGACCGTTGGTTTGTGGGTGATAGACTGAAGCATAATCGAGCTTGATGCCCATTTTGCTGCACCAGAGTTTTACCTTGTCGGCCGTGAAGTTCGTGCCGTTATTAGTGATGATGCTGTGGGGGACGCCGTAACGGTGTACAACCCCGGATATGAAATCTATCACCGGTCCGGATTCGGCTGTTTTAACCGGTTTAGCCTCTATCCATTTGGTGAATTTATCCACCATGACCAATAAGTATTTTTTCTTGTGGGTTCCCCCTTTAAGGGGTCCAACCATGTCAAGCCCCCAGACCGCGAAGGGCCATGTAATGGGGATTGTTTGGAGGGTGGTGGGTGGCATGTGGCTTTGATTTGCAAAGAGCTGGCAACCGGCGCAACGTTGGACCAGGTCCTGTGCATCTTCCCGGGCCGTTGGCCAATAGAATCCTGTACGGAAGGCCTTGCTTACAAGAGCCGGGCTGCGGCATGATGACCGCCGAGTCCGGCGTGAATTTCTGCCAAAAGGTTCCGCCCTTCCTCTTCGGAGATGCACCTTTGAAGGACTCCGGTAGCGCTTTTTTTGTACAATTCTCCCTCATGGACCCTATAGGCCTTGGATCGCCGCACTATGTAGCGTGCCTCATTTTGGTCCTCCGGAAGTTCCTGTCTAGTTAGGTAGGCCAGGAATGGTTCTATCCACGGGGCAATAATGGCCATTATTTCGTGGGCTAAATGTGTTATTTCGGTGGCGTAGCCCCCGATTGTGTCAGAGAGTTCGGTATCGGGTATTTTGGCCGGGTCCGGACTATTGTTACCGGTGTCCCCTTCCCATGCTACGGCTGGCTTGAAGAGCCTTTCCAGAAATATGTTGGGAGGGACCGCGTCGCGTTTTGCGCCGATGCGGGCGAGCATATCCGCCGCCTGATTGTTTTCCCGAGCCACATGGTGAAATTCGAGCCCCTCGAACCGAGCTGATATTTTTAGGACGACATTGCGATAAGCTGCCATCTTCGGATCCTTGGCATCGAAGTCTCCACTTATTTGGGATATCGCGAGGTTCGAATCCCCACGCACCTCTAGGCGTTGAATGCCCATGGATACTGCCATCCGGAGACCATGTAGAAGGGCCTCATATTCGGCTGCGTTGTTGGAGTCCGTATACATTATCTGTAGTACGTATTGAACGGTATCTCCTGTTGGGGACGTCAAAACGACGCCAGCCCCCAGACCAGCCAACATTTTGGAGCCGTCGAAGTGCATGATCCAGTTTGAATATGTGCCTTACTCTTTAGGGAGTTCGGCTTCCGTCCACTCAGTGACGAAGTCAGCCAAAACTTGCGACTTAATAGCTCGCCGTGGCTTGTAAGTTATGTCGAATGGGAGGAGCTCAATGGCCCATTTGGCAATCCGGCCCGTCGCGTCGCAGTTGTTTATAATATCGTTAAGTGGTACTTCCGAGGCTACCGTTATCGAACACTCTTGAAAGTAGTGTCGCAGCTTCCGGGATGCCATAAATACTGCGTACGCTATCTTTTGATAATGCGGGTACCGTGATTTGCATGGAGTGAGGACAGTGGACACATAGTAAAACGGCTTTTGAAGGGGGAATTTGTGTCCGTCCACTTCTCGCTCGACGACGAGCACTGCGCTTACTACTTGATGAGTTGCCGCAATGTATAATAGCATTAGTTCGCCAATGTTTGGCGCGGCCAGGACTAGGTTTGTTGCCAATATGGCTTTTATTTCGTTGAGTCCGGCCGTGGCGGCATCCGTCCACTCGAAGTGTTCGGTGCGCCGGAGGAGGCGATAAAGGGGTAATGCCTTTTCTCCCAAGCGGGAGATAAAGCGGCTTAGAGCCGCCACGCATCCAGTCAATTTTTGTATTTGTTTGAGGTCTGTTCTCACTCAAGAGGCAAATGACAAGCTTTTCCATAAACCATTTTATAACGAGACATACCCATAGGATTTTTATATGTTGTTCTATAAGCCCAAAGTGCATCATCTAATTTCTTAGACCAATTCTTCCTGGACCTATTGACAGTCTTTTGCAAAATTAATTTTATTTCTCTATTGCTAAGTTCAACTTGACCACTAGACTGAGGATGATAAGGTGATGCAATTCTATGGTTAACATCATACTTGGCAAGCATTTTACGGAAAGCACCATGAATAAAGTGTGAACCACCATCAGTCATTAAATATGTAGGGACTCCAAACCTTAGGAAAATGACTTCCTTAAGCATTTTAATAGAGGTGTTGTGATCAGCACTACTGGTTGGAATAGCTTCTACCCATTTAGTAACATAATCAACAGCAACCAAAATATGTGTATACCCATTAGAGGAAGGAAAAGGTCCCATGTAATCAAATCCCCAAACATCAAATGGTTCAACAACAAGTGAATAATTCATAGGCATTTCTTGACGCTTACCAATATTACCTATTATTTGACATTCATCACAAGATAAGACGAACTTACGGGCATCCTTGAAGAGAGTAGGCCAATAAAATCCAGATTGCAATACCTTGTGAGCAGTTCTATCTCCAGCATGATGCCCTCCATAAGCTTTGGAGTGACATTTCTGTAGGATTTGTCCCTGTTCATGCTCAGGTACACACGGTCTAATAATACCATCTACTCCTTCTTTATAAAGATGTGGGTCATCCCAAAAGTAATGTCTTAAATCATAGAAGAATTTTTTTTCTTTCGTTGATATGTAAAGCTAGGTGGTAAATATTTGGCAACAATGTAATTAGCATAGTCAGCATACCAAGGAGTACTATGAGCAACATTTATTGCAGCTAACTGCTCATCAGGAAAACTATCATCAATAGGTAGTGGGTCATCATGCACATTTTCAAGCCTAGATAAATTATCAGCTATGGGGTTCACAGCTCCTTTTCTATCAGTGATATGTAAATCAAATTCTTGGAACAAGAGAACCCATCGAATAAGTCTAGGTTTAGCATCTTTCTTTTCCATAAGATATTTAATAGTAGCATGATCGGTGTGAACAATAACTTTAGAATCAACAATATAAGGTCTAAATTTATCACAAGCAAAAACCACTGCTAAGAATTCTTTTTCAGTAGTAGCATAGTTTCGTTGAGCACTGTCTAGAGTTTACTAGCATAATGAATAACATTCTGTTTCTTATCAACTCTTTCTCCTAGAACAACACCAACAACATAATCACTATCATCACACATAATTTCAAAAGGCAAGTTCCAATCAGGTGGTTGAACAATAGGTGTAGAAATTAAGGCTTTCTTGAGTGTTTCAAAGGCTTCTAAACAATCATCATTGCTACCTCTTGAGCATGCGTTATTTTTCCCTTGAAGAGGAAAGGGTGATGCAGCAAAGTAGCGTAAGTATTTCCCTCGGTTTTTGAGAAACAAGGTATCAATCTAGTAGGAGACAACGCACAAGTCGCCTAGTACCTGCACAAACAATCAAGAATCTTGCAACCAACGCAATAAAGGGGTTGTCAATCCCTTCACGGTCACTCGCAAAAATGAGATCTGATAGAGATAGTAAAATAAATATTTTTGGTATTTTTGTTGTATAGATTGGAAAGTAAAGATTGCAAAATAGTAAACGAGATGCCATGTAAATAAAAGAGATGCAATATAATAAGAAAGAGACCCGGGGGCCATAGGTTTCACTAGTGGCTTCTCTCAAGATAGCATGTATTACGGTGGGTGAACAAATTACTGTCGAGCAATTGATAGAAAAGTGCATAGTTATGAGAATATCTAGTCAATGATCATGAATATAGGCATCACATCCGTGTCAAGTAGATCGAAACGATTCTGCATATACTACTATTACTCCACACATCGACCGCTATCCAGCATGCATCTAGAGTATTAAGTTCATAAGAACAGAGTAACACATTAAGCAAGATGACATCATGTAGAGGGATAAACTCAAGCAATATGATATAAACCCCATCTTTTTATCCTCGATGGCAACAATACAATATGTGCCTTGCTGCCCCTACTGTCACTGGGAAAGGACACCGCAAGATTGAACCCAAAGCTAAGCACTTCTCCCATTGCAAGAAAGATCAATCTAGTAGGCCAAACTAAACCGATAATTCGAAGAGACATGCAAAGATATCAAATCATGGATATAAGAATTTAGAGAAGAACCAAATAATATTCATAGATAATCTTGTTTATAAACCCACAATTCATCGGATCTCGGCAAACACACTGCAAAAGAGTATTACATCGAATAGATCTCCAAGAACATTGAGGAGAACTCTGTATTGAGAATCAGAGAGAGAAGAAGCCATCTAGCTAATAACTATGGACCCGAAGGTCTATGGTAAACTACTCACGCTTCATCGGAGAGGCTATGGTGTTGATGTAGACGCCCTCCATTATCGATTCCCCCTCCGGCAGATCACTGGAAGAGGCCCCAAGATGGGATCACGGGTACAGAAGGCTGTGGCAGTGGAAAAGTGGTTTTGTGGCTCTCTGCGATCGATCTAGGGTATAAGAGTATATATAGGCGAAAGAAGTACGTCGGTGGAGCTACATGGGGCCCACGAAGGTGGGGGCGCGCCCTCCTGCCTCGTGGCTGCCTCAAGGAGTTCCATACTTCAACTCCAAGTCTTCTGGTTTGCTTTTGGTCCAAGAAAGATCACCGTGAAGGTTTCATTCCATTTGGTATTCCTTTTCTGCGAAACTCTAAAATAGGCAAAAAAAACAAAAACTGGCACTAGGCCTCCGGATAATAGGTTAGTCCCAAAAATAATATAAAAGAGCATATTAAATCCCATTAAACATCCAAAACAGATAATATAATAGCATGGAACAATCAAAAATTATAGATACGTTGGAGACGTATCAAGCATCCCCAAGCTTAATTCCTGCTCGTCCTCGAGTAGGTAAATGATAAAAACAGAATTTTTGATGTGGAATGCTACCTAACATAATTATCAATGTAATTTTCTTTATTGTGGCATGAATGCTCAGATCCGAACAATTCAAAATAAAAGTTTAATATTGACATAGAAAACAATAATACTTCAAGCATACTAACAAAGTAATGTGTCTTCTCAAAATAACATGGCCAAAGAAAGATATCCCTACAAATCATATAGTCTGGCTATGCTCTATCTTCATCACACAAAATATTTAAATCATGCACAACCCCGATGACAAGCCAAGCAATTGTTTCATACTTTTGATGTTCTCAAACTTTTTCAATCTTCACGCAATACATGAGCATGAGCCATGGACATAGCACTATAGGTGGAATAGAATGGTGGTTCTGGATAATACAAAAAGGAGAAGATAGTCTCACATCAACTAGGCGTATCTACATGCTATGGAGATGCCCATAAATAAATATCAATGTGAGTGAGTAGGGATTGCCATGCAATGGATACAGTAGAGCTATAAGTGTATGAAAGCTCAAAAAGAAACTAAGTGGGTGTGCATCCAACTTGCTTGCTCACGAAGACCTAGGGCATTTTGAGGAAGCCCATCATTGGAATATACAAGCCAAGTTCTATAATGAAAAATTCCCACTAGTATATGAAAGTGAGAAAATAGGAGACTCTCTATCATGAAGATCATGGTGCTACTTTGAAGCACAAGTGTGGAAAAAAAGATAGTAGCATTGCCCCTTCTCTCTTTTTCTCATTTTTTTATTTTTTGGGGGGCTTTTTCTCTCTTTTTTTTATGGCCTCTTTTTTTTTCTTTTTTTCGTCCGGAGTCTCATCCCGACTTGTGGGGGAATCATAGTCTCCATCATCCTATCCTCACATGAGACAATGCTCTAATAATGATGATCATCACACTTTTATTTACATACAACTCAAGAGTTGCAACTCGATGATTAGAACAAAATATGACTATGTGAATGCCTCCGGCAGTGTACCAGGGTGTGCAATGAATCAAGTGTGACATGTATGAAAAATTATGAACGGTGGCTTTGCCACAAATACGATGTCAACTACATGATCATGCAAAGCAATATGACAATGATGGAGCGTGTCATAATAAACGGAACGGTGGAAAGTTGCATGGCAATGTATCTCGGAATGGCTATGGAAATGCCATAATAGGTAGGTATGGTGGCTGTTTTGAGGAAGGTAAATGGTGGGTTTATGGTACCGGTGAAAGTTGCGCGGTACTAGAGAGGCTAGCAATGGTGGAAGGGTGAGAGTGCGTATAATCCATGGACTCAACATTAGTCATAAAGAAATCACATACTTATTACAAAAATCTATTAGTTATCAAAACAAAGTATTATGCACATGCTCCTAGGGGGATAGATTGGCAGGAAAAGACCATCGCTCGCCCCCGACTGCCACTCATAAGGAAGACAATCAAAAAATAAATCATGCCTCGACTTCATCACATAACCGTTCACCATACGTGCATGCTACGGGAATCACAAACTTTAACACAAGTATCTCTCAAATTCACAACTACTCAACTAGCATGACTCTAATATCACCATCTTCATATCTCAAAACAATCATAAGGAATCAAACTTCTCATAATATTCAATGCACTTTATATGAAACATTTTATTATACCCATCTTGGATGCCTATCAAATTATGACTAATTTTATAGCCAAAGCAAAATACCATGCTGTTCTGAAGGACTCTCAAAATAATATAAGTGAAGCATGAGATATCAATAATTTCTATGAAATAAAACCACCACCGTGCTCTAAAAAGATATAAGTGAAGCACTAGAGCAAAATTATCTAGCTCAAAAGATATAAGTGAAGCACATAGAGTATTCTAATAAATTCCGATTCATGCATGTGTCTCCCAAATGGTGTGTACATCAAGGATGATTGTGGTAAACTAAAAAGCAAAGACTCAAATCATACAAGATGCTCCAAGCAAAACACATATCATGTGGTGAATAAAAATATAGCCTCAAGTAAACTTACCGATAGACGAAGACAAAAGAGGGGATGCCTTCCGGGGCATCCCCAAGATTAGGCTTTTGGTTGTCCTTGAATTTTACCTTGGGGTGCCTTGGGCATCCCCAATCTTAGGCTCTTGCCACTCCTTATTCCAAAATCCATCAAATCTTTACCCAAAAACTTGAAAACTTCACAACACAAAACTTCAACAGAAAATCTCATGAGCCCCGTTAGTATAAGAAAATAAACCACCACTTTAAGTTACTATAATTAACTCATTATTTATTTATATTGGTGTTAAACCTACTGTATTCCAACTTATCTATGGTTCATACCCCCCGATACTAGCCATAGATGCATCAAAATAAGCAAACAACATGCGAAAAACAGAATCTATCAAAAACAGAACAGTCTGTAGCAATCTGTAGGTTTCGAATACTTCTGTAACTCCACAAATTCTGAAAATTAGAAAGACTAGGAAATTTTTTATATTGTTCTACTTCAGATGGAATTGGTATTTTATCGCTCTCTGGTAAAAACTGAAAATTATTTTCGTAAGCGCATACTTTCTGTCTTTATCAGTAAGATCAAACAACAATCACCCAAGAAAATCCTAAAGGGTTTACTTGGCACAAACACTAATTAAAACATAAAAAACACAATCATAACAGAGGCTAGATGAATTATTTATTACTAAACAGGAGCAAAAAGCAAAGAACAAAAATAAAATTCGGTTGCCTCCTAACGAACGCTATTCTTTAAAGCCATTAAGCTAGGCATCTATAATTTTAATGATGCTCACATGAAAGATAGCAATTGAAACACGAAGGGAGCATCATGAAGCATATGAAAATCACATCTAAGTCCAACATACTTCCTATGCATAGGCATTATATAAGCAAACAAATTATCAAGACAAGCAAAAACTAGCATATGCAAGGAAGGAGAAAGAAACAACAGCAATCTCAACATAACGAGAGGCAATTTAGTGACACGAAAATTTCTACAACCATATTTTCCTCTCTCATAATAATTACATGTACGATCATAATCACATTCAACAATATAGTTATCACATAAAATTTTCTCTTCATGATCCACATGCTTGCAAAGTTGACACTCTTCCAAAATAGTGGGATTATCATAAAATAAAGTCATGACCTCTCCGTACCCACTTTTATCAAAAACTTCATAACATTGAACGTTATCCAAATATGTGGGATCTAAATTTGACACTCTTCCAACCCCACTTTAAATATTATTTCAAACATTATTATCAATCTCATATTCATCATGGGGCTTAAATAAACTTTTAAGATTATAAGAAGAATCACCCCAATCATGATCATTGCAACAAGTAGTAGACATAGCAAAATTAGCATCCCCAAGCTTAGGGTTTTGCATATTATTAGCACAACTTCTATTAATAGAATTTATAATAACATCATTGCAATCATGCTTTTTATTCAAAGATCTATCGTGAATCACTTCATAAAGCACTTCATCGCAATTTTCAGATTCACGGATTTCAAACAAAACTTCATAAAGATAATCTAGTGCACTCAACTCACTAGCAATTGGTTCGACATAATTGGATCTCTTAAAAAGATTAGCAAGTGGGTGAGGATCCATAAGTTTTGGTTCTAATTTGCAATAAACACACAATTATACCAAGCAAACGAGCAAACAATCCAAGTAAGACATAAGGGCAAATGAAAAAGACAAACGAAAGAGAGGTGAAGAAATGGCGAAGGTTTTCGAAAACCGTTTTAGAAGTTGGGAAGAGGAAAACGAGAGGCGGATGGCAAATAATGTAATGCAAGGCAGAAGAGTTTATGATGGGTACTTGGTATGTCTTGACTTGGCGTAGATCTCCCCGGCAACGGCGCCAGAAATCCTTCTTGCTACCTCTTGAGCATGCGTTGGTTTGCCCTTGAAGAGGAAACAGTGATGCAGCAAAGTAGCGTAAGTATTTCCCTCGGTTTTTGAGAACCAAGGTATCAATCTAGTAGGAGACAATGCACAAGTCACATAGTACCTGCACAAACAATCAAGAACCTTGCAACTAACACGATAAAGGGGTTGTCAATCCCTTCACGGTCACTCACAAAAGTGAGATCTGATAGAGATAGTAAAATAAATATTTTTGGTATTTTTGTTGTATAGATTGGAAAGTAAAGATTGCAAAATAGTAAACGAGATGCCATGTAAATAAAAGAGATGCAATATAATAAGAAAGAGACCCGGGGGCCATAGGTTTCACTAGTGACTTCTCTCAAGATAGCATGTATTACAGTGGGTAAACAAATTAGAAAAGCGCATAGTTATGAGAATATCTAGGAAATGATCATGATATAGGCATCACATCCATGTCAAGTAGATCGAAACGATTCTGCATCTACTACTATTACTCCACACATCGACCGCTATCCAGCATGCATCTAGAGTATTAAGTTCATAAGAACAGAGTAACGCATTAAGCAAGATGACATGATGTAGAGGCATAAAGTCAAGCAATATGATATAAACCCCGTCTTTTTATCCTCGATGGCAACAATACAATACGTGCCTTGCTGGCCCTACTGTCACTGGGAAAGGACACCGCAAGATTGAACCCAAAGCTAAGAACTTCTCCCATTGCAAGAAAGATCAATCTAGTAGGCCAAAATAAACCGATAATTCGAAGAGACTTGCAAAGATATCAAATCATGCATATAATAATTCAGAGAAGAACCAAATAATATTCATAGATAATCTTGTTTATAAACCCACAATTCATCGGATCTCAGTAAACACACCGCAAAAGAGTATTACATTGAATAGATCTCCAAGAACATCAAGGAGAACTTTGTATTGAGAATCAAAGAGAGAGAAGAAGCCATCTAGCCAATAACTATGGACCCGAAGGTCTGTGGTAAACTACTCACGCTTCATCGGAGAGGCTATGGTGTTGATGTAGAAGCCCTCCGTGATCGATTCCCCTCCGACAGATCGCCAGAAGAGGCCCCAAGATGGGATCTCATGGGTACAGAAGGTTGCGGTGGTGGAAAAGTGGTTTTGTGGCTCTCTGCGATCGATCTAGGGTATAAGAGTATATATAGGCGAAATAAGTACATCGGTGGAGCTACGTGGGGCCCACGATGGTGGTGGCACGCCTACCCCCTGGGCGCGCCCTCCTGCCTTGTGGTTGCCTCACGGAGTTCCAGACTTCAACTCCAAGTCTTCTGGTTTGCTTTTGGTCCAAGAAAGATCATCGCGAAGGTTTCATTCCGTTTGGATTCCATTTGGTATTCCTTTTCTACGAAACTCTAAAATAGGAAAAAACAGAAACTGGCACTGGGCCTCCAGTTAATAGGTTAGTCCCAAAAATAATATAAAAGAGCATATTAAAACCCATTAAACATCCAAAACAGATAATATAATAGCATGGAACAATAAAAAATTATAGATACGTTGGAGACGTATCAATCATCAAAAACAAAAGGATATCCTTTTGCAAGAGATTCGTAAGAGGCCCAGAAATTTTAGAAAAGTCTTTGATAAATCTCCTATAGAAACCAGCATGACCTATGAAACTATGAATACCTTTTATATCTTTAGGACATGGCATTTTCTCAATTGCATCAACCTTAGCTTTGTCGACTTCAATACCTCCTTCAGAAATTTTATGACCCAAGACAATGCCTTCATTAACCATAAAGTGGCACTTCTCCCAATTCAAGACAAGATTTGTTTGTCCCCATCTCTGCAAAACTCGATCAAGATTGCTTAAACAATCATCAAAAGACTTTCCATAAACAAAGAAGTCATCCATGAAGACCTCAACAATCTTTTCACAGAAGTCAGAGAATATAGCAGTCATACATCTTTGAAAAGTAGCAGGTGCATTACTGTAACGCCCCGAGATCGATGTGCCAGGTGTCCTCCAGTTATTCGCTGTTGTTGCCTTGTCATTTTCTTGCATGTCATGCATTGCATATCATGTCATCATGTGCATTTCATTTGCATACATGTTCGTCTCATGCATCCGAGAATTTTCCCCGTTGTCCGTTTTGCATTCCGGCGCTCCTATCTCCTCCGGTGGTCATTTCTACCTTTCTTTCGGGTGTGGGGATTAAACATTTCCGGATTGGACCGAGACTTGCCAAGCGGCCTTGGTTTACTACCGGTAGACCGCCTGTCAAGTTTCGTACCATTTGGACTTCGTTTGATGCTCCAACGGTTAACCGAGGGACCGAAAAGGCCTCGTGTGTGTTGCAGCCCAACACCCTTCCATTTTGGCCCAAAACCCACCTAAACCTCCTCCATCATCTAGAGCGTTCGATCACGATCGCGTGGCCAAAAACCGCACCTCATTTGGACTCTCCCACCTCCCTCCACCTATAAATATGTGGTCTCCTCCGAAATTCTCACGCAGATCTAACCCTAACTTCGTCCTCTCCGCGCCGCCGGACATTTCTTCCCCTACCGACGGACATGTCCGGCCTCCCCCGCGCCAATCCGGAGCCTCCACGTGGCGTTCACCGCCTCCCGCCGCCGCCGGCTCGCGAGGCCCGCGTCAGGCCCGCGGAGCCCGTTCCCCGCCGCCGCACACCCGAGTCGCCCTTGCGCCGCCTTCCCCGAGCGCCTTGCCGCACCGCCTCTCGCCGGCGAGCTCGTCGCGCGCGCCGCCCGCTGGCTGCCTTCTCTGTCGCGCCGTCCGCGCTCCGCCTTCGCCCTGCGCACCACCCCCGAAGGAGCTCCGCCGCCGCCCGCCGCCAGATCCGGCCACGGGAGCCCGAGCCCGGCCGGATCCACCGCCCCGCCGGCGACGACCTCGCCGGAGACGCCCCTCGCCGGATCTGGGCAAGGTGGACCAGATCCACCCATCCAACCAAACGCGTCCCGCCTCGTCCCTGCACCACATCGTCCCGGTTGGAGTTGACTTTTGCGAGGGTATAATTTCACTAAGTCCCCGAGATTTCCATGTTTCAAATGCCCTTGTTCATCATGTCGTAACTTTGCATCCGTAGCTTCGATTTGCGCGTGTAGCATATCAAAACGTTAGTCTCAGAGAGCAAATCATTTCATCTCATTGCATCATTTTCTTTTGAGTTCATCTTGATGCCCGAAATGCTGTTGGAAGAGTGCTATTTGAGTTAATTGTCAGATCTGCTGCATCAAATAGCTATTTGTCATTTTTTGCCATGATTATTGTGTGCATGATATGCCCCTGAGCTCTACATGAGTTTTGCTATATGCTTTGCCATCTTTCCAGAGGTGCTATCCATGTATTTTTGTGATGTGTGTGGTGACTAGCACAAGCTTGCAAAGTGGTGCATTCGTTAATGCTGATTTCAGGGACTTAGAATTTCACTAAGTCCTTGATCTGTTTTTATCAATATGCCATATGTTCATGTTGTTTCCTAGTGATCCGTGCCTCTTTTGAGGATGATCAGTAAGGATGATTTGTTAATCTTGTAGTGCTCTATCCATCCATTCCTTTGTTTGCAATTATGGAGCACCCTAGCTTGAGTCAATCGAGCTCTACTTTTGCTATTTCATGAATCTGGGCAGATTGTCTACTTGTTAGCGATTTTGCCGAGGATGTTGTAGTTGATCCGTGCATGCTATGTTATTGTTCTTGCCATGTTTAGCTTGTATAATGTGTATTCTTAATGGGTGTATGCTTAGATTGTCATGACATGCTCTGTAGTGAGTGCATCGAGCTCGTAAACATGCCTACTTGATATCTGATTTGCATGCTCCAGTTTTTCACTAAGTCTGTGATCTGATTATGTTTTTGCCATGTTCACATGCTTGCAATTTTATTTTCTTATCCCTTTTGGCTCAAGGTCACTAAGGGACTTTTGTTAAGCTCTTTGAGTAGCTCCATGCCATGCCTTGCTTTGCCATGTTAAGTTCCTGTAGCATATATTTTTCTTGCTCCAAAGTGTGCTACCTGATCTGAAATTCCAGGCTTGTGTTAATTGCACTAAGTCTAAAACCTATTTACCAATTGCACTTTTTCCATGCTTGTTTGAATCTGTTAATGGATGAATTGGCCGTAGCTCAGTGTTCATATTTTGTCAAGCATTATGAGTGGATCCCTGCCATGTATTTTGTTGTCATGTTTTGGTACTGTAGCATGTTCATCTTGTTGCATTTAGATGGCTACTTGCTGTTTATCGCAGACCGTTGCCATATTTGAATTGCTGGCCATTTCCAAACCGTGCATCCGATTCCAGTGATCTTTATATCGATTTCAACCGAAATCACCTCACCTTTCCAGTGGCACTCTTGGATTTCCAAGTTGAGGCCAGGTTCCATCATTCCTTTGCAAATCATGCATATGCATCGCATACTGCATCCCGCATATCATACCATGTTCATGTGTTGGTTGTTTACTATGTTGTGTGCTTCTTTCCGGTGTTTGCTTCTTCGGGTTGGTTCTGGTTACGTCGCATTTGTGAGGACCCGTTCGACTACGTCCGTTTGTCTTCTTCATGGACTCGTTCTTATTCCTTGCGGGATTTCAGGCAAGATGACCATACCCTCGAAATCGCTTCTATCTTTGCTTGCTAGTTGCTCGCTCTTTTGCTATGCCTATGCTGCGATACCTACCACTTGCTTATCATGCCTCCTATATTGTTGAACCAAGCCTTTAACCCACCTTGTCCTAGCAAACCATTGTTTGGCTATGTTACCGCTTTGCTCAGCCCCTCTTATAGCGTTGTTAGTTGCAGGTGAAGATCGAAGTTTGTTCCTTGTTGGAACATGGAGATGTTGTTCCTTGTTGGAACCTGTTTACTTGTTGGGATATCACAATATCTCTTATTTAATTAATGCATCTATATACTTGGTAAAGGGTGGAAGGCTCGGCCTTATGCCTGGTGTTTTGTTCCACTCTTGCCGCCCTAGTTTCCGTCATATCGGTGTTATGTTCCCGGATTTTGCGTTCCTTACGCGGTTGGGTAATAATGGGAACCCCTTGACAGTTCGCCTTGAATAAAACTCCTCCAGCAATGCCCAACCTTGGTTTTACCATTTGCACTAACAACCTACCACCTTCCCTTGGGTTCTGTAGACTCAAGGGTCATCTTTATTCTAACCCCCCCCCCTGGGCCAGTGCTCCTCTGAGTGTTGGTCCGACCGAGCAGACTGCGGGGCCACCTCGGGGCAACTTGAGGTTTGGTTTTACTCGTAGGATGTCTCATCTGAGTGTGCCCTGAGAACGAGATATGTGCAGCTCCTATCGGGATTTGTCGGCACATTCGGGCGGTGTTGCTGAATTTGTTTTACCATTGTCGACATGTCTTGTAACCTGGATGCCGAGTCTGATCGGAATGTCTTGGGAGAAGGAATATCCTTCGTTGACCGTGAGAGCTTGTGATGGGCTAAGTTGGGACACCCCTGCAGGGATTTGAACTTTCGAAAGCCATGCCCGCGGTTATGGGCAGATGGGAATTTGTTAACGTCCGGTTGTAGAAAACCTGAAGTTGACCATAATTAAAATACATCAACCGCGTGTGTAACCGTGATGGTCTCTTTCCGGCGGAGTCCGGGAAGTGAACACGGTGTTGGAGTAATGCTTGACGTAAGTAGACATGGATCACTTCTTGATCATAGTTTATCGACCGTGCTTTTGCCTTCTCTTCTCGCTCTCTTTTGCGTATGTTAGCCACCATATATGCTAGTCGCTTGCCGCAGCTCCACCTCATACCTTTACCTTACCCATAAACTTAAATAGTCTTGATCGCGAGGGTGCGAGATTGCTGAGTCCCCGTGGCTCACAGATACTTCCAAAACCAGCTTGCAGGTGCCGTTGAACCATGCAGATGACGCAACCAAGCTCAAGGAGGAGCCCGATGAAGATCTTGTCCTTTGTGTTGTTTCGTTCTAGTTGATCAATAGTGGAGCCCAGTTGGGGTCGATCAGGGATCTGTGTAGCTTTTGGGGTAGTCTTCTTTTATTTTGGCTCCGTAGTCGGGCCTTGATTGTATTTGGATGATGTAATGCTTTATTCATGTAATTGTGTGAAGTGGCAATTGTAAGCCAACTATGTATCTCTTTCCCTTATGTATTACATGGGTTGTTTGCGAAGATTACCTCACTTGCGACATTGCTTTCAATGTGGTTATGCCTCTAAGTCGTGCTTCGACACGTGGGAGATATAGCCGCATTGAGGGCGTTATAATTACATAAACCGAAAGGCATACGTCTATAAGCATAAGTTTCAAAGGGATAAGTAAAAGTGGTCTTTTCTTGATCAGGTTGAGAAACAGGTATTTATGAAAAACCAGAATATCCATCAAAGAAGCAAAAATATGTGTGCTTAGATAATCTTTCAAGCATTTGATCAATAAAAGGTAGAGGTTAATGATCTTTTCTAGTTGCTTTGTTTAATTTTCTAAAATCAATTACCATTCTATAGCATGTAACATTTTTTGTGGAATAAGTTCATTCTTATCATTAGGAACAACAGCTATACCTCCTTTCTTAGGGATACAACGAACAAGACTTACCCACCTACTATCAGCTATAGGATAGATTATACCTGCTTCTAGAAGTTTTAAGATTTCCGTTCTTACCACTTGCTTCATTTTTGGATTTAACCGACGTTGGTGATCAACAACGGGTTTAGCATCAGGTTCCATATTAATTTTGTGCTGACGTAGAGTGGGACTAATGCCCTTTAAATCATCAAGAGTATACCCAATAGCAGCTCGGTGCTTCCTTAGAACTTTCAACAATCTTTCTTTTTCATGCTTTAAAAGGTTAGCACTGATAATAACATGATATATCTTCTTTTCATCAAGATAAGCATATTTCAAAGTGTCTAGCAATAGTTTTAATTCAAAAACAGGATCACCTTTAGGTGGAGGAGGACCTCATAGAGTTTCAATAGGCAAATTGTGTTTAAGTAGAGGACTTTGTTCAAAGAAAATCTTATCTATTTCATTTATTTCATGCATATGTAAATCATTTTCATGGTCTAGCATATATTGTTCTAAAGGATCAGTAGGAGTCATAGCAATAGAAGAAAGACCAATTAATTCATCTTTACTAGGCAACTTTTTTTCATGAAGCTTTCTACTAAACTTGGAAAAATTAAACTCATGAGACTCATCACCAAAACTAACATCGACAGTTTGTTTCTTACAATCTATTTTAGCATTAACGGTGTTCAAGAAAGGTCTACCAAAGATAATGAGACAAAAGTCATCTTGTGGGGAACCAAGAACAAGAAAATCAATAGGTATTTTATTTTCCCACACAAGACTTCAACATCTCTAACAATCCCAATTGGTGAGATAGTGTCTCTATTAGCAAGTTTAATAGTAACATCTATGTCTTCTATCTCTGCGGGTGCTATGTCATTCATAATTTCTTGATATAAGGAATAAGGAATAGCACTCACGCTAGCACCTATGTCACATAAACCATGATAACAATGGTCTCCTATTTTAACTATGACGACGGGCATGCCAGCAACAGGTATATGTTTATCTTTTTATCAGGTTTGGCAATTCTAGCAGCTTCTTCACGGAAGTAAATAACATGCCCATCTACATCTTCTACCAAGAGATCTTTAACCATAGCAATACTAGGTTCTACTTTAATTTGTTCATCAGGTTTAGGTGTTCTAATATAGCTTTTGTTAACCACAGTTGAAACTTTAGCATGTTCCTTTATCCTAACAGGGAAAGGTGGTTTCTCAATATAAGCAGAAGGAACAGCTGGATCAACATTGTAAAGTATAGTTTCTTCTTTAACTGGTAGCGGTTCTTTGGTTTCTTCTTTAATAGGTGGGTGATATTTAAACCACTTCTATTTAGGGATATCAACATGAGTAGCAAAAGATTCACAAAAGGAGGCTACTATCTCAGAGTCAAGTCCATATTTAGTGCTAAACTTTTGAAAAGCATCGGTATCCATAAAAGATTGAACACAATCATACTTAAGTTTAATACCTGACTCTTTACCTTCGTCGAGTTCCCAATCTTCAGAGTTGCTTTTAATTCTTTCCAAAAGATCCCACCGGAATTCAATAGTCTTCTTCATAAAAGAATCAGCACAAGAAGTATCAAGCATGGTTTGATCATTACGAGAAAGCCGAGCATAAAAGTTCTGGATAATAATTTCTCTTAAGAGCTCATGATTGGGGCATGAAAGTAACATTGACTTAAGCCTACCCCAAGCTAGAGCGATACTTTCTCCTTCACGAGGCCAAAAATTATATATATAATTCCGATCACAATGAACTAGATGCATAGGATATTTTTTTTGATGGAACTCCAATTTCAAACGATTCCAATTCCAAGATCCAATATCATCGCATAGCCTATACCATGCCAATGCTTTTCCCTTCAAAGGTAAAGGAAAACCTTTTTCATAACTTCATCTCCGAGTAAACCTGCAAGCTTGAACAATCCACAAATTTGTTCTGCATATATCAAGTGCATATCAGGATGTTCGGTTCCATCTCCTGCATAAGGATTAGCTAGAAGTTGTTCTATCATACCCGAAGGAATTTCAGATTCAGTATTTTCAGTAGGTGCAGTAGGTTGAGGGGTAGCTAATTGTGGTTCCGGTCGAGGTGAATATACCCCGAACAAACCCCTCAAAGGATTGTTTTCCATAGTAATAAGTGACAACAAATTTCAGCACACTTTATAGATGTTTCCTTACCAAATTCCACTTACCAAAGGCGCTTCACTCCCCGGCAACGGTGCCAGAAAATAGCCTTGATGACCCACAAGTATAGCGGATCAATTGTAGCTCTTTTCAATAACTAAGAGTGTCGAACCCAACGAGGAGCAGAAGGAAATGACAAGTGGTTTTTAGCAAGGTAATGTCTGCAAGTGTTGAAATTGTAAGTAACAGAGTAGTTTGATAGCAAGATATTTTGTAACAAGAAAGTAATGATAATAATAGCAAAAGTGCAGCAAGGTAGCCCAATCCTTTTGAAGAAAAGGACAGGCCAAAACGGTCTCTTATGATAAGCAAAACGTTCTTGAGGGTACACGGGATTTTCATCTAGTCACTTTCACCATGTTGGTTTGATTCGTGTTTGGTACTTTGATAATTTGATATGTGGGTGGACCAGTGCTTAGGTGCTGTTCTTACTTGAAAAAACCTCCTACTTATGATTAACCCTCCCGCAAGCATCCGCAACTACGAGAAAAGTATTAAGAATAAATTCTAACCATAGCATAAAACTTTTGGATCCAATCGGTCGGTCCCTTACGGAGTAGCGCATAAACTGGGGTTTAAGCTTCTGTCACTCTCGCAACCCATCATCTAATTGCTACTCCAGAATGCATTCCCTTAGGCCCAAATATGGTGAAGTGTCATGTAGTCGACGTTCACATGACACCACTAAGGGAATCACAACATACATACTATCAAAATATCGAACACATATCAAGTTCACATGATTACTTGCAACATGATTTCTCCCGTGACCTCAAGAACAAAAGTAACTACTCACAAATTATAATCATGCTCAAGATCAGAGGGGTATTAAATAGCATATTGGATCTGAACATATAATCTTCCACCAAATAAACCATATAGTAATCAACTACAAGATGTAATCAACACTACTAGTCACCCACAAGCACCAATCTATAGTTCCGGTAACAAGATTGAACACAAGAGATGAACTAGGGTTTGAGATGAGATGGTGTTGTTGAATATGTTGATGAAGATTGCCCTCCCCAAGATGGGAGAGTTGTTGGTGATGATGACGATGATTTCCCCCTCCGGGAGGGAAGTTCCCCCAGCGAAATCGCTCCACCGAAGGGCAAAAGTGCTCGTGCCCAAGTTCCGCCTCGAGACGGCGGCGCTCCGTCCTGAAAGTCATCCCCCTATTTTTTCTAGGTCAAAATGACTTATATACCAGAAGATGGACACCGAAGGTGGGCCTGGGTGAGCACAACCCACCAGGGCGCATTTGGGCTCCCTGGCGCGCCCAGGTGGGTTATGCCCACCTGGTGGGCCCCCTCTGGTAGTTATTTGCTCCAATATTCCTCATATATTTGATAAAAAAATCTCTGTGAAGTTTTAGCTTGTTTGGAGTTGTGCAGAATAGGTGGCCTGACATAGCTTTTCCAGGTCCTGATTTCCAGCTGCCGGAATTCTCCCTCTTTGTGTATACCTTGCATATTATGAGAGAAAAGGCATTAGAATTACTCCAAAAAGCATTATTGTGGACAAAAACATTATAAATAACAGTAAGAAAACATGATGCAAAATGGACATATCAATGTCATCATGACACCACCTAGGAAGAAGACAAACCTCAGACCAAAAGCTTCATATGGTCCAATGGCTTCATACAGACAGAGGACCCACTAGGGTCACCCTAACGCTAATGTTTTGCAGGGAAACCATACTCAAACTTATAAATATGAGCGTGTTTCATCAAACTGCTATGTTCATAAGACCAAGAAATTTTCTGCTTATTCCTATGAGTATTATTCACCTCCTGCAAGGCTATTTGCTAGGGCTCCAAAGCCTAAATTCTCAGATGCTGCACTTAGACTCATTGCTTCTAAGCTACCCCTGAAGATGTGGGTGGTTAAGAAGAATTAACTCTCTTTTGTAGGAAATGGTCTCCAGCTAGAAATCAAAAGCTTCTGACGCTTATGCTGGGGAGCTAAAACATCTTTTAGGATGCAGGATAAAATGCCAAAATGGTCTTACTATGTATTTCGTCCCAGGATTTCTTTAAAATCATCCTATCTACCCTAACAAGGATCTGAACCTTGATAGTATGCTTGTGCGTCAAATGTTTATGCTTCACACTTCTCTTTGTGAAGCCTATCCCCCAAACTTCACTGTAGGGTACAACTTTGAAGGCTACTGAGTGGATTATGGATAGTGGATGCACTAACCACATGACTGGTGATCGAAGTCTTCTTATGGATTCAACCCTACGTCCGTCTAACAAAAGTCACATCACATTTGCTGATACTGGTAAAAGCAAGGTATTGGGCCTAGGTAGAGTTGCAATCTCAAAGGATCAGCACATGGATAAAGTGATGCTTGTTGAATCCCTTGGTTTCAAACTAATGTCTGTCTCAATGCTTTGTGATCTGAACATGATTGTGATATTTGGAAAATATCGTTGCCTTGTGCTTATGGAAACTGGCAAATATCTAGTCTTCGAAGGGTATCGAAAAGATGATCTGTATATGGTGGATTTCTCCGCAGGACCAAAGCCGTTTGTATGTCTTCTAGCAAAAGCTTCGGAGTGCTGGCTCTAGCATCGAAGGATAGGGCATGCGGGCATGAGGAACTTGCGCACTCTCACGAAGAAGAAGCACGTCATAGCCATCGAGGGTGTCAAGTTCAAGAAGGATCATCTATGCGGTGCCTGCGAAGATGGAAAGATGACTAGGGCCAAGCATCCTCGAAGACAATCATGACGAATCGTCCCTTCGAGCTGCTATACATGGACTTATTTGGCTCTACTCACTACTCTACCCTTACTACCACTGCATGCCTCTATGGTTTTGTCATTGTTGATGATTACTCAAGATATACATGGGTGCACATAATTCTCTACAAGACTAAAGTGTAGGATGTCTTCAGACGATTCGCCAATCATGCCATGACCAACTATGGCATCAAGATCAAGCACATCAAAAGTGACAACGGCACAGAATTCAAGAACACCGGCCTCAACACTTATCTTGATACATTGGGCATCACACATGAGTTCTCCGCTCCATACACACCTCAACAAAATGGCATCGTGGAGCGCAATAACAGAACCCTCATTGAAATGGCACGAACGATGCTTGATGAGTGCAAGACTCCAAGGAAATTTTGGCCTGAAGCCATTGATATTGCATGCCACATCATCAACCATGTTTATCTTCACAAGTTCCTAAAGAAGACATCATATGAGCTCCTGACTAGTAAGAAGCCAAACGCTAGCTATTTCAGAGTATTTGGTGCTAGGTGCTGGATCAAGGATCTGCATCACACTTCAAAATTTGCACCGAAAGCACATGAAGGTTTTATGCTTGGCTACGAAAAGGATTCACACTCCTACAGAGTCTTCAACCTCTTTCACTACAAAGTGGTTGAAATTGTGGATGTGCGGTTCGATGAGACTAACGGCTCGCAAAGAGAGCACCTGCCAAATGTGCTAGATGAAGCTACACCAAGTGAATCTATCAAGCTTATGGGTACTAGAGAAATCATACCTTCAGAGGAATAGGCTGAAGAGGAAATCATCATTTCTGCACCTAATCAGCATGAAGACACTGCTCAGCCTAAAGCCAATGCTGAGGATGAAGACAATGATCAGCAAGGGCAAAATCTTCGTCCAGTTCATCCTCGCGTTGCAAATGAAGTCCAGATTGAGAAGATTATTGATAGCATCAATGCACCTAGTCCACTCACTCGTTCAAGAGCAACACAGCGAGCAAATTTATGTGGGCACTTTGCATTTGTCTCTATATCTGAACCCAAGAAAGTTAATGAAGCCTTCATGGAACCTAAATGGATTCAAGCTATGCAAGAAGAGCTTCAACAATTTGAGCTGAACAATGTGTGGGAGCTAGTGAAGCATCCAGATCCTCGCAAGCACAATATCAACAGCACCAAATGGATCTATCGCAACAAACAAGATGAGCATGGTCAAGTTGTCAGAAACAAGGCTCGTCTCGTTGCTCAAGGTTACACACAAGTTGAGGGGATTGACTTCGATGAAACCTTTGCTCCTGTTGCAAGGCTTGAAGCCATTCGCATACTGCTAGCCTATGCCAACCACAATAACATTCTTCTATACCAAATGGATGTAAAGAGTGCCTTCCTGAATGGAAAAATTGAAGAAGAAGTGTATGTTGCACAGCCACCTGGCTTTGAAGTCCCAAAGCATCCTGATATGGTATACAAGCTCAACAAGGCATTGTATTGCCTCAAAAAAGCCCCTCACGCTTGGTATGACACACTCAAAGACTTCCTGAAGAGCAAAGGCTTCAAACCTGGTTCCCTAGATCCCACTCTATTCATGAAGACATATGATGGTGAACTGTTTGTATGCCAACTCTATGGATGACATTATCTTCGGCTGCACTGACAAGAGATACAGTGATGAGTTTGGACATATGATGCAAGATCTCAAGGCAGAGTTCAACAATGTGTGCAAGCTTCTGAAAATGACTTTATGTGTTCAAGCGCATAATGAAGCTGAGAAGAGAAAGGCTCTTGGGCGTCCTGACATCGAGCCCAGGATGGCTGCCAAGCAAAAGAAGAAGTCTGTTGATGCCATACCCGAAGCTCAATGGCAGGAACAACCAAGCATAGTCTTCCCTACCAGCATGACTGGCTCGAAGCCAAAGGTCTCCTCAGCAGCTTCTGAGCAGAAGAAGACTAGGCAAGCCGAAGCCAGGAAGAGGAAGCTCAAAGATACATCTGATGATGCTCCCTCCAAAAAGAAATTGAAGACTAAGGCTTCTAAGTCTTCAAAGCGAGAGCGTGCTGCTGCCCCAGAGCCCCTCAATGTTGAACCCATCATTGTTGCTTTCCCTGCCTCTACCAACCAAGAGCGCCGCCTGGTGATTCATGAGCCTGCTTCCACAGAGGCTCCAGAAAGTGAAGAAGTTCCAAGTATTGACCCCAACGCAGCTGAAGACATTGGTCATGAAGACAATGTAAATGATGATGAAGTCCTTCCTCAGCTCGAGCCCAAGTCGGTATCATCGCCTGCTCTCACGAGCAGTGAACTTATTCGCATTGGTCGTCCTCTGGCGCCAGTTGCTTAAGATGACTCATGGGTTGAGCAACAACAACAACAAGATACCCCTCTGCAAGATGAAACACCACATACTCCACCAGCTCAAGTCACCACTCCAGTGCTTGATGATGACAACTACATGGAACAGACCACACCCTCTCCAAAGGCGTCGCCAGCATTCCGCAGGCTTCACAAAGGCCTCAGGCCTTCATGCCAAGCATTCTAGAAGAGGATGTGCAACAACACAACTCAGTAGCACGTCAAGTGTTCCCTGAAGCCATCCCTTCTGCGTCTGCCTCTGAGTCTAAAGCCAAAGCAGCTGAAGACATTCTAGCTGCATCAGACGAAGAAGAAAAAAAGAAGAGAAAGGAGATGAAAGAGAAGCCACACCCCCTGCTAGTGATCCTGTCATTCAAGAAGAGAATGTGATCATGCCCGACCCTCCAGTTGTTGAACAGATGGAGGTTGAAAACAATGAGGTTGCCACCAACAACGCCACTGAAGCCAATGACACTATCATGGCTGAAGATAATGTGGAGCCCAAAGCGAATGTGACTACTGACACCATTGTGACGCAAATCATCTTTGATGACGTTGTTCCCCCTCCAAGGCCTCATACTATGGAACACGCGTTCAATCGTGGTGAGTTGGTGACTGTCAGATGGCCTATCATGGTTCCACCCACTGCTCCCGGACCACAATATGATTATCATGTGGAGCAGAGGCCTCGGGTTCAGAAGCCAAAGCAAAGACTGCCAAGGCTTCCCGGTGCTGCCACTACCCCAGGCTCCTTTGATGTGCAAAGTTAAGGGTGCACAACACTTCCTTCGACGGTGCTAAGAACCCCTACAAGAATCCCAAAATCTCCTCTGACAAGTTTTGGAGCCATCAGCAGCGAAGCTGCTACTCTTGCATCTTGTACAACCAGGACCGCATTTTTCCTCATAAGTGTCTGGATTGTGATGCTATTGCTGGGATGCCATGCCTTAAGGAGGCTCTGGACTGCTTCAAAGATGTTGGGTTGCTGCCATTTGTGACTGACAAGGAGCACTGGAATGAAGAGCTTCTGCTGCAATTCTATGCTACACTACACATTCGAGGCTACAACAGGGATCCGAAGACTTGGATCCTTGAGTGGATGATAGGTGACATTCATCATGAAGCCAAAGCTCAGGATATCATCGAGCTTACTTCCCTGCCCACTCCAGGTGACTTGTATGAACCTGGTTGTCAGTTTCATCAGAACGAACTGCAAAGCATCTTCCAGAAGCCAGAGTCAAACATGAGCCAAATGCTAAGCATGATGAAGACATTGGTCCAAGACGCCGAATACCCCAATGAGTTCTTTGTTAAAGACCTTGAGTACTTGTCACGCACAGTCTATCATACACTAAGGCGTACTCTCTGGCCTATCAAAGGAAACTCTTCTGAAGCTAAACTTGAAGGCGCCATGAAGACATTGGTTTTCTATATAGTCAATGGCGTCAGATTCAACACTCACGGTTTCTTCACCCTACAGCTTGCTGCTTCAGGGATTGATCTATTTGGCCTAGAATTTTATGCTCCATGGGTGATGCGCTTGATCAAGCTTCATTCAACCATCGACTATCAACCCTCAGCACAACCACATTGTATTTCTGCCTGATGTTGATATGTCCATTGAAGCCATCTACCCCCAACCAGCAAAGAAGCCACTCCACCTTCAGAATGCAGAATTCCAAAGCTTCACACAACTTATTGAAGGGATTCGAGTGCCCAATGCTGCAACTCCTACTTATCCTCTGGCTGGCAACTTGTGTATGCCGCATCGAGCCAACACTAAAGCCACTGCTAGCACCATTGCTCAAAGGCCTCAGAAGCGTCCTCGTGTCCTCAACGACCGTGAGCTTCTGGTGTCTTTGCATCAAAAGCAGGATAGGCATCATGACTGGCTGAAGCGTCAGATGCAGAGTCTCTTGGTGGATGTTAATCGCATTCGCAACTTGGCCACCAAGAACTCTTTTGTTACACATGAAGCCTGTTGGCGGTCCTGGAAGAGCCTCACATTGCTCTGCTCTGAAGATGATCTTCACGAAGATGGCTTCACAGAGAGCTTCAAGTTTGACTCCATGCCTCCACAAAATGCAAGCTGGCATTGCACACCATCCATTGAAGATTCTGAACATTCGTCTCCGGCTACAACTGTTGTTGCGAGAGTCATCGATGAAGAGGATGACGCCACTTCACCAACCCTAGCTGCTCTTCACCATGATTCTATGTCAGGCCCGTCTGCACCACCAAACTCCAATGTCGACCCTGCTCCATCTTCTACTCCAACTGGGAACGAGTAGATCCTCTATGTCTTCAAACCTTTTTGCTCCTTACTGACAAAAGGGTCAATATGGGTGGTTGCATTATTTTTGCTAAGTTCTTACAAGTCTCGTTTTGAAACTATTTGGATCTTGAGTTGTAACACTTAAACTTGATGGTCGTCTGCTACTTTTGCTGCTACTTTGTGATGTGTTGATAAATTCCGCATGAAGTCATTCTGTAGACGCCCATTTGTCATTGTGCATGTCATTATCTTTGTTGTGTTTACATATGCATGATGAATTTTCTTCATATGCTGAAGAGGATCTCCACAAAGTAAAACCTGCCATGTGCATTTGCATTCAAGTGCAAACTACTTATATGCACATCTTCACGGGGAGCCTCTTGCGACATATGAATACAAATCCTTAATCCTTAACTTTCACATACTTTTATCCCTGTTGAAAACTTCAACCAGTTTGTCATCAATCACCAAAAAGGGGGAGATTGTAAGTGCATCTAGTGCCACCCCTAGTTGGTTTTGGAGTATTGACGACAAACTTGGTTGAGGGACTAATGTGTTTGTGAGAATTGCAGGATAACATAGGTAGTAGTCCCTTATTGATTCGGTTTACCTACTAGAGATGACCCCTAAAAATGTGTGAAGACATTGAAGACAATGGTGGTTCGTGAAGACATCCACGATGAATATTATGACATGTGAAGACATTCACTTGAAGACTATGGAGTGCGAAGACATAGTTGTTTCATAGTTTCTATTTCTTCTTTGTTGAGTCATAGGAACCACCATACTGTTAAGTGGGGTCCAAGTGAACAAAGTCATAGTGACTGATGTGATGCTCAACCAAAATCCTATGTCTTCGAGCGAAGACAATGAGAGCAAATCTCATCCAGTGCTGGATGAGTCAGCTTTACTTGTAGCCCAAGTCAAGCTATCGCGTGTGTTTGAAATCCGACCATTGGACACGTGTCGGTTCCTTAGTGACCCAAGGTAATTTTGGACAAATCAGGTCGGGTTGCCTCATGGCTATAAATAGCCCACCCCCTACACCATAAATTGGTGGCTGCTCAGAGTTAGTGCACGGCTTTTGTCGTTTGAGAGCAACCCACCTCCGAAGCATTTGAGAGAGAGATCCTTGCGAGGACAAAGCGCAAAACACCCAGAGCCAAAGAGTGTTAGGTATCACTGAAGTCTTTCTGTCCGCGTGACCTGAAGACTTGTTACACTTGAGGACTATGAATCCTCCAGCCGGTTAGGCGTCGCATTCTGAGCATCCAAGAGTCAATGTGGATCACCGGTGAACGAAGTCTGTGAAGGTTTGGAAGTCTACCTTGAAGACTTGCCAGAGTGATTGGGCGAGGACTGGGTGTCCTTAGCTCAAGGAGAATAAGGTGAAGACGCGGTCTTCCGAGTTAAATCTCAGCCTCCCTAACCAGACGTACAGTTGTCACTGAAGGAAATATGCCCTAGAGGCAATAATAAAGTTGTTATTTATATTTCCTTATATCATGATAAATGTTTATTATTCATGCTAGAATTGTATTAACCGGAAACTTAGTACATGTGTGAATACATAGACAAAATAGAGTGTCCCTAGTACGCCTCTACTTGACTAGCTCGTTAATCAAAGATGGTTAAGTTTCCTAGCCATGGACATGTGTTGTCATTTGATGAATGGGATCACATCATTAGAGAATGATGTGATGGACATGACCCATCCGTTAGCTTAGCACTATGATCATTTAGTTTATTGCTATTGCTTTCTTCATGACTTATACATGTTCCTATGACTAAGATTATGCAACTCCCGAATACCACAGGAACACTTAGTGTGCTATCAAACGTCACAATGTAACTGGGTGATAATAAAGATGCTCTACAGGTGTCTCCGATGGTGTTTGTTGAGTTGGCATAGATCGAGATTAGGATTTTTCACTCTGTGTATCGGAGACGTATCTCTGGGCCCTCTCGGTAATGATCATCACTATAAAGCCTTGCAAGCAATGTGAATAATGAGTTAGTTGCGGAATGATGCATTATGGAATGAGTAAAGAGACTTGCCGGTAACGAGATTGAACTAGGTATGAGGATACCGATGATCGAATCTCGGGCAAGTAACATACCGATGACAAAAGGAAAAACATATGTTGTTATGCGGTTTGACCGATAAAGATCTTCGTAGAATATGTAGGAGCCAATATGAGCATCTGGGTTCCGCTATTGGTATTGACTGGAGATGTGTCTCGGTCATGTCTACATAGGTCTCGAACCCGTAGGGTCCGCACGTTTAATGTTCGATGATGATTTGTATTATGAGTTATGTGATTTAATGACCGAAGTTTGTTCGGAGTCCCGGATGATATCACAGACATGATGAGGAGTCTTGAAATGGTCGAGAGGTAAAGATTCATATATAGGACGATGGTATTTGGACACCGGAAGTGTTCCGGGTGATACCGGATCACCAGAAGGGGTTCCGGGCAACCCCCGGCAAAGATATGGGCTTAATGGGCCGAGTAAGGGAACACACCAGCCCACAAGGGGCTGGTGCATCCCCTATAGGGCCAGCCACGTGGGGAGAAAGGGAAAGGAGAGGAGGAAAAGGAAAGTATAAAGTCCCCTCCCCCCTCCTTCCTTTCCCCCTTGTCCAAATATGGTAGGGGGGTGGGTGAATTGGACTAGGGGCCCAAGTAGGATTCCTCCTACTTGGGCTCGCCCTAGGCTGCCTCCCTCCCTCTCCCTCCTTTATATACATGGGGAGGGCACCCCTAGAACACACAACAATTGTTCCTAGCCGTGTGCGGCGCCCCCCTCCACAGTTAACACCTCGGTCATATCGTCGTAGTGCTTAGGCGAAGCCCTGTGCCAGTAACATCATCATCACCGTAACCATGCTGTCATGCTGACGAAACTCTCCCCCAGACTCAACTGGATCAAGAGTTTGAGGGACGTCACCGAGCTGAACGTGTGCAGATCGCGGAGGTGCCGTGCGTTCAGTACTTGGATCGGTTGGATCGTGAAGACGTTCGACTACATCAAGCGCGTTACTAAATGCTTCCGCTTTCGGTCTACGAGGGTACGTGGACACGCTCTCCCTGCTTGTTTCTATGCTTCTCCTAGATAGATCTTGCGTGATCGTTGGATTTTTTTGAAATACTACGTTCCCCAACAGTGGCATCCGAGCCAGGTCTATGCGTAGATGTTATATGCATGAGTAGAACACAAAGAGTTGTGGGTGATAATAGTCATACGCTTACCAGCAACGTCTTACTTTGATTCGGCGGTATTGTTGGATGAAGCGGCCCAGACCGACATTACATGACCACGTTCATGAGACTGGTTCTACTGACATGCTTTGCACACAGGTGGCTGGCGGGTGTCTGTTTCCCCAACTTTAGTAGAATCGAGTTTGACTATGCCCGGTCCTTGTTGAAGGTTAAAACAACACACTTGACGAAAAATCGTTGTGGTTTTGATGTGTAGGTAAGGACGGCTCTTGCTAGAAGCCCGTAGCATCCACTAAAACTTGCAACAACAAAGTAGAGGACGTCTAACTTGTTTTTGCAGGGCATGTTGTGATGTGATATGGTCAAGACGTGATGAGATATAAATTGTTGTATGAGATGATCATGTTTTGTTAAAGTTATCGGCAACTGGCAGGAGCCTTATGGTTGTCTCTTTATTGCATAAGATGCAAGCGCCATATAATTGCTTTACATTATCGCTATGCGATAGCAATAGTTGCAAAAGCAATAGTTGGCGAGACTACCATGTGACAACACGTTGATAAAGATCAAGATGATGGAGATCATGGTGTCATGCCGGTGACCATGGAGATCATGACGGTACTTTGGAGATGGAGATCGAAGGCACAAGATGATGATGGCCATATGATTTCACATATTTTGATTGCATGTGATGTTTATCTTTTATGCATCTTATTTTGCTTAGTACGACGGTAGCATTATGAGATGATGCCTTACTAAAATTTCAAGGTATAAGTGTTCTCCCTGAGTATGCACCGTTGCGACAGTTCTTCGTGCCGAGACACCACGTGATGATCGGGTGTGATAAGCTCTACGTTCACGTACAACAGGTGCAAGCCAGTTTTGCACATGCAGAATACTCGAGTTAAACTTGACGAGCCTAGCATATGCAGATATGGCCTCGGAACTCTGAGACCGAAAGGCCGAACATGAATGATATAGTAGATATGATCAACATAGTGATGTTCACCATTGAAAGCTACTCCATCTCACGTGATGATCGGACATGGTTTAGTTGATATGGATCACGTAATCATTTAGATGACTAGAGGGATGTCTATCTAAGTGGGAGTTCTTAAGTAATATGATTAATTGAACTTAAATTTATCATGAACTTAGTCTTGATAGTATTTGCATATCTATATTGTAGATCAATTGCTCGCGTATAGCTTCCCCGTTTTATTTATGATATGTTCCTAAAGAAAACTAAGTTGAAAGTTAATAGTAGCAATGATGCGGACTAGGTACGTGATCTGAGGATTATCCTCATTGATGCACATAAGAATTATGTCCTTGATGCACCGCTAGGTGACAGAACTATTGCAGGAGCAAATGTAGACGTTATGAACATTTGACAAGCTCGGTATGATGACTACTTGATAGTTTAGTACACCATGCTTTACGGCTTAGAACCGGGACTTCAAAAATGTTTTGAAACACCATGGAGCATATGAGATGTTCCAAGAGTTGAAATTGGTATTTCAGACTCATGCCCGAGTCGAGAGGTATGAGACCTCTGACAAGTATTTTTGCCTACAAAGATGGAGGAGAATAGCTCAACTAGTGAGCATGTGCTTAGAATGTCTGAGTACTACAATCGCTTGAATCAAGTGGGAGTTAATCTTCCAGATAAGATAGTGATTGACAGAGTTCTCTAGTCACTATCACGAAGTTACTAGAACTTCGTGATGAACTATAATATGCAAGGGATGACGAAAACGATTCCCCGAGCTCTTCGCGATGCTGAAATTGGCGAAGGTAGAAATCAAGAAAAGCATCAAGTGTTGATGGTTGACAAGACCACTAGTTTTAAGTAAATGGGCAAGGGAAGAAGGGGAACTTCAAGAAGAATGGCAAGCAAGTTGCTGCTCAAGTGAAGAAGCCCAAGTCTGGACCTAAGCCTGAGACTGAGTGCCTCTACTGCAAAGGGACTGGTCACTGGAAGCGGAACTACCCCAAGTATTTGGTGGACAAGAAGGATGGCAAAGTGAACAAAAGTATATATAATATACATGTTATTGATGTGTATTTTACTAGTGTTCATAGTAGCCCCTGGGTATTTGATATTTGTTCAGTTGCTATGATTAATAACTTGAAACAGGAGTTATAAAATTAACAGAGACTAGTTGAGGGCAAGGTGACAATGTGTGTTGGAAGTGATTCCAAGGTTGATAAGATCACCATCGCATAGTCCCTCTACCTTCATGATTAGTATTGGATCTAAATAAATGTTATTTGGTGTTTGCGTTGAGCATAAATATGATTGGATCATGTTTATTGTGATACGGTTACTCATTTAATGTAACGCCCCGTACGTAACTTGCCATATTTGTATTCCAACTCTTGCCATTTTCGACTCTAAGTTATGATATTCCCTCATGGTTGGGTTTTGTCTTCATTTTTCTTTTTGTCCATGTCATGCATCTCATATCATGTCATCATGTGCATCGCATTTGCATACGTGTTCGCCTCATGCATCCGAGCTTTTTCCCCGTTGTCCGTTTCGCATTCCGGCACTCATATGTCCTCCGACGTCCCCCTTTTGCCTCTTTTCGTGTGCGGGTGTTAAATGTTCTCGGATTGGACCGAGACTTGCCAAGTGGCCTTGGTATACCACCGAAAGACCGCCTGTCAAGTTTCGTGCCATTTGGACTTCGTTTGATACTCCAACGGTTAACCGAGGAACCGTAAAGGACTCGTGTGTGTTGCAGCCCAACACCTCTCCAAAGTGGCCCAAAACCCATCCAAACCCCCTCCTTCCTCTCGGTCGTTCGATCACGATCGCGTGGCCGAAAACCGCACCTCATTTGGACTCTCCTAGCTCCGTTTACCTATAAATATGTCCTCTTCCCCGAAATTTTCGTCCCAAACCCTAGATCCAACCTCCCCGCCGCCGCCCGGACCAACCTGCAGCCGCCACGTGGGCGCTGCCACCACCTACCGCGCCGGCCCAACGGCCCGCAGTCGACCCTCCCGGCCCGCTCGCACGCCGCCGCCTCCCGCTCCAAGCTCCGCCGCCCGACGCGCAGCTCGCCGCCCTGCGCCTGTAGCTCCGCCGCCCGCCGGCTGCCGCCTCGCCGCCCGGCTCCGGCGACCCTGCTGCCGGCCGCCGCCACCTTCGTGCCGCCCTGCCAAGCTCCGGCGACGTCGCCACCGGCCTCTCCGGCCACCGCAGCTCCCTCCGCACCGACGAGCGCTCCGGCGACCTCTCCCCTCGACTCCGGCTATCTCCCTCCTCCCCGGCGAGTCCCGGCCACCGCAGGTGAAGATTCTGGTGATCCTCGGAAAGCGCGCCCGAAACCCTAGATCTAGATCTGGGAGGTTATTTTTTCCCCTAAGTCCCTATATTTTCTAGGCATCTTCATCATGTCGTATCTCTGCATCCGTAGCTCCGTTTTGGGCGTGTAATATATCGAATTGTTCGTTAGGATATGCTCTTCATTTCATTCCATTGCACCATGCTCATTTGAGTCCATATTGATGCCTAAAATGTTGTTGCAAGAGTGCTATAGAATGTTAGTTTCTGTTTCTTAACAGATTATGTACATTTGTCATTTTTGCCATGATTATTGTGTGCCTCCTATGAACTTTAGCCCTACATGTGTTTTGGGCTATGCCATGCCATCGTTACAGGGGTGTATGCCATGTATTTTTGTGAGCAATGTGGTGACTAGCACAATCATGCAAAGTAGCTCTCGTGATGTTGCTGATTTCAGGGACTTAGAATTCTTCTAAGTCTTTTCCCTGATGTTATTTTTATGCCATGTATTCATGTTGCTACACAGTGATCCATGCCTCTTTTGAGCATGTTCAGTAAGGATGATTTTGAGATATTGTTATGTTCTATCCATCCATGTCTTTGTTTGCAATTATGGAGTACCCTAGCATGACTCAATCGTTCTCTACTTTTGCTATAAAATGTTCCTGGCAGATTGTTTACGTGTTATTCAATTTTGCCAAGGTTGTTGTAGTTGATCCATGCATGCTATGAGGTTGTTCTTGCCATGTTTAGCTTCTTGATCATGTCTTATTGCTGGGTGTACGGTTAGTTTGTCATGCAATGCCTTGTGGTGAGTTCATCGAGCTTGCAAACATGCCTACATAACTCTGTTTTTGCCATGTCCAGTTTTCTGCTAAGTCTGAATTTGTTAACGAAACTTGCTATGTTTACATGGGTGCCATCATATCTTCTGATCCTTTTTGGCTTATGGCCAGTAAGGGACTTTTGTTATATGCTTTGAGTAGTTTCATGCCATGATATGTTCCTATAGCATGTTGTTATCTTGCTCTAAACATTGCTTCCTGATGTTAATTCCTGGAATGTTATTTTCACTAAGTCTGTGAACCTGATATCTTTTGCACTTTTGCCATGCTTGTTTAAACCTGCTATTTTGTGATTTAGCCGTAGTTCAATGTTCATCTTTTGTTAAGCATCTTGAGTGGATCACTGTCCTGTGCTTTGTTGCTATGTTAGAGTGCAGTAGCTTAGTTTCTTGTTGCATCTTAGATGGCATCATGCTGTTAATCGCAGAATAGTCCATCATTGTTTTGCTTGCCATTTGCAAACCGTGCATCCGATTCCGGTGATTTTTATATCGATTTCGACCGAAATCAACTCATCTTTCCAGCGGCACTCTTGGTTTGCCAAGTTGAGGCCTGGTTAAATCTTTTCCTTCCGGAGCACGCATATGCATTGCCTATTACATCCCGCATATCATGCCATGTGTTTGCATCATGTTGCTTGCGCATTGCACCGTGGTTGATTGTGGTTCCATTTGCTTATGTTCTTGCTTTGGGAAGAGCCGGGAGACAAGTACGTGATCGAGGAACCCGTTGAGTACACTTACGAGGATTTAGCTTACGTCAACTTGGAGAACTTCACACACAAGATGACCATACCCTCAAAATCACTTCTATCTTTGCTTGCTAGTTGCTCGCTCTATTGCTATGCCTATGCCTCAATACCTACCACATGCTTTATCATGCCTCCCATATTGCCATGTCAAACCCCTAACCCAGCTTGTCCTAGCAAACCATTGTTTGGCTATGTTACCGCTTTACTCAGCCCCTCTTATAGCGTTGCTAGTTGCAGGTGAAGATTGGAGTTTGTTCCTTGTTGGAACATGTTTATTGTTGGGGTATCATTATTATATCTTGTTTACTTTAATGCACCTATATACTTGGTAAAGGGTGGAAGGCTCGGCCTTATGCCTGGTGTTTTGTTCCACTCTTGCCGCCCTAGTTTCCGTCATACCGGTGTTATGTTCCTTGATTTTGCGTTCCTTACGTGGTTGGGTTATAATGGGAACCCCTTGACAGTTCGCCTTGAATAAAACTCCTCCAGCAAGGCCCAACCTTGATTTTACCATTTGCCACCTAGCCTTTTTCCTTGGGTTTCGCGGACTCAAGGGTCATCTTTATTTTAAACCCCCGGGCCAGTGCTTCTCTAAGTGTTGGTCCAACCTAGAGCGTTGTGCGGGGCCGTCCCTTGGCAACTTGGGTTACGTTGGCTACCGTACGCTTAGCTTATCTGGTGTGCCCTGAGAACGAGATATGTGCAACTCCTATTGGGATTTGTCGGCACAGCGGGTGGTCTTGCTGGTCTTGTTTTACCATTGTCGAGATGTCTTGTAACCGGGATTCCGAGTCTGATCGGGCCGTCCTGGGAGAAGGAATATCCTTCGTTGACCGTGAGAGCTTGTGATGGGCTAAGTTGGGACACCCCTGCAGGGATTTGAACTTTCGAAAGCCGTGCCCGTGGTTATGGGCAGATGGGAATTTTTTAATGTCCGGTTGTAGAAAAACTGAAACTTAACTTAATTAAAATGAATCAACAGCGTGTGCAGCCGTGATGGTCTCTTTTCGGCGGAGTCCGGGAAGAGAACACAGTCTCGTGTTATGCTTGAACGTAAGTAGTTCTAGGATCACTTCTTGATCATAGATTCTCGACCATGCTTTGCTTTTCTCGTCTCGCTCTCATTTGCGTATGTTAGCCACCATATATGCTAGTGCTTGCTGTAGCTCCACCTCATACCTTTTCCCCTACCCACAAGATTAAACAGTCTTGATCGCGAGGGTGTGAGATTGCTGAGTCCCCGTGACTCACAGATTACTTCCAAAACCAGATGTAGGTGTCGATGATGCCATTCCAGGAGATGCGATTGAACTCAAGTGGGAGTTCGATGAGGACTCAGGACGTTACTATGTTTCCTTTCCAGACGATCAATAGTGGAGCCCAGTTGGGGCGATCGGGGATCTTATGCATTTTGGGTTGTCTTTATTTTGGTTCCGTAGTCAGACCTTGATTGTATCTGGATGATGTAATACTATATTTATGTATTGTGTGTAGTGGTGATTGTAAGCCAACTCTGTACCTCTTTCTTATTCAGTACATGGGATGTGTAAAGATTACCCCTCTTGCAACATGCCTACAATGCAGTTATGCCTCTAAGTCATGCTCCGACACGTGGGAGATATAGCCGCATCGTGGGTGTTACAAGTTGATATCAGAGCCTTCCCCAACTTAGGAGCCCTCTGCTTGATCGAATCGCTGGCGTTGTTGAGTCTAGAAAAATGTTTTGAGTCTTTTAGGATTATATATATCGGAGAGTAGGGTTCTTTTTACTCCTGGTCCCTTCGTCGCTCTGGTGAGGCAACCTGACGTAGAGTTTTGACTCTTCTCTTCTCAAATTTTACAAAAATATATTTTATGATCACGTGGGTATCTTGGAATCGTTCTGATGGTTTTGTGACGAGAACATTGTTCTTGGTGCCTCCTGACATTTAGGGGTTGTGGCAGTGTCCCGGGGAGTTGAGCTCCGAGGTGTTGTCGTCACAATTTTATCGTTGCAATTCTGGAATACCTGAGTTTCGCCGACATCGAAAATCTCTTTTATGCAGTTGTTGGTGAGATAACATCGACGCCACCCAGTACTGGGGTGGGAGTTCGGGAGTATTGCCATAACTCGTATAACGGATGCTTTTCGAAGGTTGAGGTAAATGATTTCCGAAGGTTTCTTGGTTATGTGTTGAAGGATGGATACAGCTGGATGTAGGATTTGCTAGTTTTGGGTGAGATATTATGCTTCCCCTGTATCCCCAACACCTGATTGCATAACCAGAAAGTTTCGGGAGTTTCATAGGTGGGAATTCATGTAGCTCTAGTATTTCTTCCGCAGATATTTGGTTTGTGTTTGGGTAATCCTTACCAAGTATTTGTTCATGTCCGTACCTTGTTGTTTTTCATCTACCTCTATCTAAGTGGCTTCTCAATTTATGGAGGTGTGATCATTTAATTTGGAATTCATTCGTTCATTCTTGTTCGAATGTTAAGGCTACATGTTGCAATTTCGATCCATTTGATTCAGCTTGAATATATGTCTTTCAAGATTCTAACGGATGTCACCCTCTTCAGGATGGCTCCTCCAACGCGTCAGAATCCGGAACCACCGCCACCACCTCCACCTCCGGAGGCATGGCAAGCTGTGATGGCCGCTACCAACGCCAACACGCAGTTGATTATGCAACTCTTGCAAGAGCGCAACCAAGGAAATCAAGGCCATGGCAACAATAAAACTCAGTTTGCTACCCTCAACCAGTTCCTTGCAAACTAGCCAAAGACCTTCAGTAACTGTGTCGAGGCCACAGACACTGATGATTGGCTCGTGGATATCTGCAAAAATTTTGAGTGCAGCAACATCAGGCCTGGGGACTTTGTCAAGTTTGCTTCATTCCAACTCAAAGACCAAGCTACTGAGTGGTATCAACAATACAAAAATTCCAGAGGAGGTCATGTGATTACCTGGGATGATTTCCGCCAAGACTTCAGAGCTCACCACATTCCTCAGAGTGTTGTTGAGAGCAAGCGTGAGGAGTTCCGCAATCTGAAGCAAGGCATCTTGTCTGTTTACCAATACAACATCATGTTCCAGAGGCTCGCTCGTTTCGCCAAGCAAGACGTCCCTGACGAGAAGAGCATGATTTATCAGTTCAGAGGTGGCCTCAGAGAATATCTGCAACTAGCTCTTGTGCTTTTTGAGCTGAAAATATGATGAATTCTACAACATGGCACTGAAGCAAGAAGCTGCTCAGATCAAGTGTGATGCATCTAAGAAGAGAGTCAGGGATGCAACTCCTTCTTCTTCTTCAACGCAAGTGGCAGCTAAGCAGCAAAAGTATTGGTTGCCTCCTCCTCCTCCATTCCGTCAGCCTTATCAGCAGAAGAGCAAAGGTGGCAATGGATCTTCCCACCCACCCAACCCAGGCTTTCAGAACAAAGATTCATCTCATGCTCCAAGGTCAAGTGCTCCGTATCACCGGCCGCTTTCAGAGGTTACGTGCACAAGTGTCAGCAGAAGGGTCACTATGCAAACAAATGCTTCAATCAGAGGCGTCTTCCGCCTCCTACTCCTGTGAGATTTGCTAGCAATGCAGTGGTCAAGCATAATCCCAAGTTTGCAAAGGTCAACATGGTGAACGCAGCTCAGGCAGAGGACTCTTCAAAAGTGATCATGGGTAACTTCCCAGTTAACTCTACTCCTGCAAAAGTCCTTTTTGATACTGGTGAATCGCATTGTTTCATGTCAAGATCATTTGTTTCAAAGCATGACTTCGTTTCGGAAATGTTGGGTAAACCTATGGGAGTGGTTTCTCCGGCCAAGTCTATGAGGGCTACCACGATGATCCCGGATATTTCTATCATGATGGGAGACTATAAGTTTCTGTCTTCTCCAATGGTCCTTGGTGACTCGGATATTGATCTAATTCTTGGTATGGACTGGCTTTCTAAGCACAAGGCTCAACTTGATTGTGCTGCCAGGCAGATTCAACTGACACAATCGTCTGAGGATGTGATCGTCTTTGCTGCCCGTGACGATACCATTCGACTGTTTTCTCTCAATGAGAAGGGCGAGTTGGATGCCATCTCTTAGATTCCAGTCGTTTGTGAATATCAAGACGTCTTTCCAGAAGAGCTTCCAGGAATGCCTCCTCACCGGCCAGTTGAATTCGTCATTGATCTTGAACCTGGCACGGAACCTGTTTGCAAACGTCCTTACAAGCTTGGACCAGAAGAGTTGAAGGATCTAAAGACACAACTCGATATACAAGAGTGTATGGGTCTCATCCGACCGAGTTCTTCTCCATGGGGTTGTGGTGTTCTTTTTGTCAAGAAGAAGGATGGCACGGACTGACTTTGTGTCTACTACCGTCCATTGAACAAGAAGACCATAAAGAACAAGTACCCACTTCCCAACATCAATGAGCTATTCGAACAACTCAAAGGTGCTCAAGTATTCTCCAAGCTTGACCTCCGTATGGGCTATCATCAGATTCGCATTCGTGAACAAGACATCCCCAAGACAGCATTCAGAACAAGCTATGGTTCTTATGAATACACTGTCATGTCTTTCGGCCTTGTCAATGCTCCTCCAACATTCTCTCGCATGATGAACTTCATATTCAACCCCTACACAAATGACTTCGTCTTGGTCTATCTCGATGACATTTTGGTCTTTTCCAAGAACAAGGAGGATCATGCCAAGCACTTGAGATTGGTGATGGACAAACTCAGAGAACATCAGCTCTATGCGAAGTTTTCAAAGTGCGAGTTTTGGCTCGATGATGTTCTCTACCTTGGGCATATCATCTCTGCCAAGGGCATAGCTGTTAATCCTGAGAAGGTGTCTGCAATTGTGAATTGGGAACTGCCTCAGAATGTGAAGCAACTCCGCAGCTTCCTTGGGCTTGCAAGCTATTGTCGAAGATTCATTGAGAATTTCTCTAAGATCACGAAGCCTCTTTCCAACCTCCTCCCGAAGCATGTGAAGTATGTCTGGACGCCTGAATGTGACATCGCTTTCAACACCCTTAAAGAGAAGTTAGTCACAGCTCCAGTTCTGACTCGTCTTGATGAATCCAAACCACTCGAAGTTTTCTGTGATGCTTCCCTTCAAGGTATCGGTGCTGTGTTAATGCAAGAGAAGAAAGTTGTGGCCTATACCTCTCGCCAGCTGAAGCCCAACGAAAAGAACTACCCCACTCATGACCTCGAGTTAGCGGCAGTTGTCCATGCTCTTTTAACATGGAGACATCTCTTGTTGGGAAGAAAAGTGGACATCTTCACTGATCATAAGAGCCTCAAGTACATCTTCACTCAGCCCAACCTCAACCTCAGGAAGACTCGTTGGGTTGAAATGATTCAAGAGTATAATCCGAGTATTGAATATACTCCAGGCAAGGCCAATGTCATTGCAGACGCTTTGAGCAGGAAGGCTTACTGCAACAGTTTGATTCTCAAGCCCTTCCAACCGGATCTTTGTGAAGCTTTCCGCAAACTTAATCTCCAAGTTGTTCCTCAAGGATTCCTTGCCAACCTCCAAGTCTCTCCTACTTTGGAAGATCAGATTCATGAGGCTCAGCTTCTTGATGCTATGGTGAAGAAGGTGAAGATTGGGATTGCCAAGAGCCAACCCAAGTACAAGTGCTATCGCCTTGATGACAAAGATACTCTATTCTTCGAGGATCGCATTGCTGTTCCTAAGGGTGACCTTTGTAAAGTCATTATGAACGAGTCTCACAATTCACTCCTTTCTATTCATCCTGGAAGTACAAACATGTACCATGACCTCAAGCAGTCGTATTGGTGGACTCGAATGAAGCGCGAGATTGCTCAGTTCGTGAATGAATGTGATGTCTGTAGAAGAGTGAAAGCAGAACACCAATGGCCAGCTGGTCTCCTCCAACCTCTTGCCATTCCAGAATGGAAGTTTGACCATATTGAGATGGACTTCGTGACTGGATTTCCCAAGTCCAAGCGTGGCAATGATGCTATCTTCGTTGTCATTGACAAGCTCACTAAAGTGGCTCATTTTATTCCTATCAAAGAATCTATCACAGCAGCTCAGTTGGCAGAGCTATATAGCTCCAGGATTGTCTCTCTGCACGGCATTCCGCAGTTGATATCTTCAGATCATGGAAGCATCTTTACTTCTAAGTTTTGGGATTCTTTTCAGAAGGCCACGGGCACCAACATTCGCTTCAGCACAGCCTTTCATCCTCAAACTAGTGGCCAAGTCAAGCGAGTCAATCAAATTCTTGAAGATATGCTCAGGGCATGTGTCATTTCTTTTGATATGAAGTGGGAAGATTGCCTTCCATATGCCGAGTTCTCCTACAACAACAGCTTCCAAGCAAGTTCGGGCAAGGCCCCATTCAAGATTCTCTATGGCAGAAAGTGCCGTACTCCCCTTAACTGGTCAGAGACTGGTGAACGCCAACTTCTTGGCAATGACTTGATCACAGAGGCTGAAGAAATGTGCAAAGTCATTCATGAAAATCTCAAAGCCGCGCAATCACGCCAGAAGAGTTACTATGATAGCAAGCATCGTGACTTGGCTTTCGAGATCGGAGACCATGTCTACCTCCACGTCTCTCCAATGAAAGGTACTCGTCACTTCGGTATCAAAGGGAAGCTTGCCCCTAGATACGTGGGTCCTTTCAAGATCATTGGCAAAAGAGGCGATCTCGCCTATCAACTTGAGCTTCCATCCAACTTTGCAAACGTGCACGACGTGTTTCACGTGTCTCAGCTTCGCAAGTGTTTCAATACTCCAGATCGCACCATCAACTTCGAAGAGATTGATCTCCAAGAAGACCTGTCTTATCATGAGCATCCCGTTGCTATTCTTGAAGAAACTGAGTGTAAGACTCGCAACAAGTCTATCAAATTCCTGAAAGTGAAGTGGTCACATCATTCCAACTGTGAAGCCACCTGGGAACGCGAGGACCACCTCCGTTCTGAATATCCGGAGTTTTTCCAGTCCTAGATCTCGGGACGAGATCTTTTCGTAGTGGTGGAGTGTTGTAACGCCCCGTATGTAACTTGCCATATTTGTATTCCAACTCTTGCCATTTTCGGCTCTAAGTTATGATATTCCCTCATGGTTGGGTTTTGTCTTTGTTTTGCTTTTTGTCCATGTCATGCATCTCATATCATGTCATCATGTGCATCGCATTTGCATACGTGTTCGCCTCATGCATCCGAGCTTTTTCCCCGTTGTCCGCTTCGCGTTCCGGCACTCATATGTCCTCCGGCGTCCCCCTTTTGCCTCTTTTCGTGTGTGGGTGTTAAATGTTCTCGGATTGGACCGAGACTTGCCAAGCGGCCTTGGTATACCACCGAAAGACCGCCTGTCAAGTTTCGTGCCATTTGGACTTCGTTTGATACTCCAACGGTTAACCGAGGAACCGTAAAGGCCTCGTGTGTGTTGCAGCCCAACACCTCTCCAAACTGGTCCAAAACCTCCAAACCCCCTCCTTCCTCTCGGTCGTTCGATCACGATCATGTGGCCGAAAACTGCACCTCATTTGGACTCTCCTAACTCCCTCTACCTATAAATATGTCCTCTTCCCCAAAATTTTCGTCCCAAACCATAGATCCAACCTCCCCGCCGCCGCCGGACACGTCCGAGACGGCCGGACGTGTCCGCACCGCCGCTCGGACCAACCCGCAGCCGCCACGTGGGTGCCGCCACCACCTACCGCGCCGGCCCACCGGGCCCGCAGCCGACCCTCCCGGCCCGCTCCAAGCTCCGCCGCCCGACGCGCAGCTCGCCGCCCCGCGCCTGTAGCTCCGCCGCCCGATGCGCCCGCCAGCTGCCGGCCGCCGCCACCTTCGCGCCGCCCCGCCAAGCTCCGGCGACGTCGCCACCGGCCTCGCCGACCACCGCAGCTCCCTCCGCATCGACGAGCGCTCCGACGACCTCTCCCCTCGACTCCGGCCATCTCCCTCCTCCCCGGCGAGTCTCGGCCACCGCAGGTGAAGATTCCGGCGATCCTCGGAAAGCGCGCCCGAAACCCTAGATCCAGATCTGGGAGGTGATTTTTCCCCTAAGTCCCTATATTTTCAAGGCATCTTCATCATGTCGTATCTCTGCATCCGTAGCTCCGTTTTGGGCGTTTAATATATCAAATTGTTCGTTAGGATGTGCTCTTCATTTCATTTCATTGCACCATGCTTGTTTGAGTCCATATTGATGCCTAAAATCTTGTTGCAAGAGTGCTATAGAATGTTAGTTTCTGTTTCTTAACAGATTATGTACATTTGTCATTTTTGCCATGATTATTGTGTGCCTCCTATGAACTTGAGCCCTACATGTGTTTTGGGCTATGCCATGCCATCTTTACAGGGGTGTATGCCATGTATTTTTGTGAGAAATGTGGTGACTAGCACAAGCATGCAAAGTAGCTCTCGTGATGTTGCTGATTTCAGGGACTTAGAATTCTTCTAAGTCTTTTCCCTGATGTTATTTTTATGCCATGTATTCATGTTGCTACACAGTGATCCATGCCTCTTTTGAGCATGTTCAGTAAGGATGATTTTGAGATATTGTTATGTTCTATCCATCCATGTCTTTGTTTGCAATTATGGAGTACCCTAGCATGACTCGATCTTGCTCTACTTTTGCTATAAAATGTTCCTGGCAGATTGTTTACGTGTTATTCAATTTTGCCAAGATTGTTGTAGTTGATCCATGCATGCTATGAGGTTGTTCTTTCCATGTTTAGCTTCTTGATCATGTCATATTGCTGGGTGTATGCTTAGTTTGTCATGCAATGCCTTGTGGTGAGTTCATCGAGCTTGCAAACATGCCTACGTAACTCTGTTTTTGCCATGTCCAGTCTTCTGCCAAGTCTGAATCTGTTAACGAAACTTGCTATGTTTACATGGGTGCCATCATATCTTCTGATCCTTTTTAGCTTATGGTCAGTAAGGGACGTTTGTTATATGCTTTGAGTAGTTTCATGCCATGCCTTGCTTTGCCATGATATGTTCCTGTAGCATGTTGTTATCTTGCTCTAAACATTGCTTCCTGATGTGAATTCCTAGCATGTTGTTATTTTCACTAAGTCTGTGAACCTGATATCTTTTGCACTTTTGCCATGCTTGTTTGAACCTGCTATTATGTGATTTAGCCGTAGCTCAGTGTTCATCTTTTGTCAAGCATCTTGAGTGGATCACTGTCATGTGCTTTGTTGCTATGTTAGAGTGCAGTAGCTTAGTTTCTTGTTGCATTTTAGATGGCATCGTGCTGTTAATCGCAGAATAGTGCCATTATTGTTTTGCTTGCCATTTACAAACCGTGCATCCGATTCTGGTGATCTTTTTATCAATTTTGACCGAAATCAACTCATCTTTCCAGCGGAACTCTTAGTTTGCCAAGTTGAGGCCTGGTTCAATCTTTTCCTTCCGGAGCACGCATATGCATTGCATATTACATCCCGCATATCATGCCATGTTTTGCATCATGTTGCTTGCGCATTGCACCGTGGTTGATTGTGGTTCCCTTTGCTTGTGTTCTTGCTTTGGGTAGAGCCGGGAGACGAGTACATGATCGAGGAACCCATTGAATACGCTTATGAGGATCAAGCTTATGTCAACTCGGAGAACTTCGCAGGCAAGATGACCATACCCTCGAAATCACTTCTATCTTTGCTTGCTAGTTGCTCGCTCTATTGCTATGCCTATGCCTCGATACCTACCACATGCTTTATCATGCCTCCCATATTGCCATGTCAAACCCCTAACCCACCTTGTCCTAGCAAATCGTTGTTTGGCTATGTTACCGCTTTGCTCAGCCCCTCTTATAGCGTTGCTAGTTGCAGGTGAAGATTGGAGTTTGTTCCTTGTTTGTAACACCCCCAGTGTCATGCTACAGTAATCCCCTAATAATGGTGCCATGTCATCATGTTACTATTGCTAATCTTCACTTGATCCAAATCACAATTTAGTTTCAAATCCAATCTAAAGTCAAAAATTCAAATTTGTCAAACATGCAAACTAAAATGTTCATCTTTTGGCAAATATTTCATAACTAATTATGATGGTGAACCAACTCTTTACAAAGTGGATTAATGTCGTATAATAATTGAAACAATGGCCAAATCGATTTCTTGTATGCCTTTAAAATTATAAAAGTTTGCAAACTATTTTATTTATGTGCCAAACCATTTTATGGCAGTGCCTAAATTTGCATTGTAAATTATGGGCCAAGTCTCTTATTTTACAAAACCCCTTTTGTTGTTTAAATTAAATACTAAACAGAAACTATAAAAGAAAAGGTAAATAAACAAAGCAAAGGAAAACAACCCCCAGGCCTAACTAGGCCTCTTGGCCTAGCTGGCCGCGACCGGCCAGGCCGACCCAGCCACCCACCCCGGTCGTCTTCCTGTTCAAGCGACCTGTCGCTACAGGGGGCGAGTCCCCGCCGGATCGCCTCGCCAGCGACGCCCCGAGGGGATAAGGCTGACCCCTCGGGCTCCTCCCCCTGCTCCACTCACATCGCCAACCACTCGCCCACACCCACTTGCCTCCTCTCCCTCCTGCTCCACCTCCCCCTCCAGATGCATCTCTCGCCGACGCGCCCGTCGCCATCGTTGCTACGCCACCGCGGCAGCTGTCCTCTTCGCATCCGCAGCTCGTATCCACAAACCCCGCTGGCCTCCGCCTCGTCTTCTGGTGCCCTCTGCTGGAGACGGGGAGCACCGCTATGACCACAACGGCTCCGTCTTCCTCCACCGGCCACCCACGTCGTCCCCGACCCCACCTCGAGCTCCTCCGGCATCCCCGAGCTTGCTTTTGCATGACTACAGGGCCCCGTGAGCTTCTTCTCCGCTTCCCCTCGCCCCGTTCTTGTTTTGCTGCCGTTCCCCGCGCGCGACCGCTGCCTGTCGTGCCTCTGCTCGCCCAGCCGCCCGCGTCCCGGCCCCGCTGCAACACCCGCCTCGCCCTGCAGTTGCACGGCCCCGCGTGGCGCTCGCTGATGCCCATTCGCTTCGGCCGCTCGTCCCGAGCGCACCCGCACTTCGCCTGCAGCTCCGCTCCGGCCGAGCCGCATCGCCAGCGCTCCGCGCCCCCGTGGCCTTGCTCGACCGTCGCCGACTCCGCCCGAGGATGCCCGGCTCGCCGTTGTGGCTCGCACGCCGCCTCCACCCGCTGCTGCTGCTCAGCCTCCCTGTGCCGCCTGCCTCCGCCGCGGCTCACCCCACGCCTGCCGTCGCCGCATGGCCTTCGTTGCGCCACGCCTTGCCGGCCCACCGCCGCCGGCGCCCCGCTGCCTGCGCGCCCTTCTCCTCCCCATCGCACGGCGGCCTCGCCTGTGTTCGGGCGGGCTACGCCCCACCCGCACCCGTTTCGCCCAGTTGGCCCCAATGGGCCACTGACCACAGGGACCCACACCCCCTGTTTGTTTTAAAAAAGAGATTTATAAATAAATATTAATTAATTAATTAATTAATTAAATAGGTAATAATTTAACTGTGATTAATTAGTCTAATTAACTAAATTAGTTAATTTAACCCTGTTAAATTAGTTAGGTCAATGACAGATGGGCCCCCCTGCTCTGTTTGACCAGTCAACGCTCTGTTGACTGCCCAAGTCATGGTGACGTCAGGCTGACGTCATATTTCCCATTTTTGATTTAAGGATAGTTCCAGAATATTACTAGAACTTTAAAAAAATCATAGAAAATAATCCGTAGCTGGGATGAAAAAGTTTTATACATGAAAGTTGCTCATAACGACAAGATGAATCCGGATACGCGGTCCGTTCGACTGTCACATGCCCCTAGCATGTTGAACATGGAACATTCCCCCTCCGGTCATCTGTCTGACACAGGTCCGGAAATAGGGAAACATTCCCGGTTGTTTTCCCCCTTCACCTTTATCGCGTAGCCATACATTAGGTCACATCCGGCACATCTTATTGCCATGTTATGCTTTGTGGTGCTATGTTGCTTTATATTTACTGTTTCCTCCCCCTCTTCTCTCCGGTAGACCCCGAGACCGATGCTGCCCCTGTGATCGACTACGTCGACGACGACCCCTCCTTGCCAGAGCAACCAGGCAAGCAAGCCCTCCCTTTTGATCATCCCAATATCACCCATTCCATTCTCTCATGCTTGCATTAGATTTTGCTACTGTTATTGTTTGCTCCTATTCTGATGCATAGCCTGCTTTTGTAACCTGCTCATTGTTACCTACCTGCTTATCCTAAACTGCTTAGTATAGGTTGGTTAGTGACCCATCAGTGACCCCCACTTTGTCCTTGTTGCCCCTGCTTCATCATCGAAGACCAGGCCCTGGCACCGCACATCACTTTCCCCTTAGTTGTTCGACACTACTGGGTTACTATCGAGTGCCGAGGGTGAGATCTCTTCAGCACTTCTGATGTAACCCTGTAGTGTAGTCATTCGGTCGTGGTCATCGAGGGTGATTTCCTCCTTAACCACTTCCGATACGACTCTGTCGTGCAACCCCTCAAGTGTGAACCTCAGGGGTGATTCCTCTTACGTTCACCTTGATGATTACATCTAGTGGAATTCATCGGGGGTGATTCCTCGGATTTTCCCCTTGATGCTTGGACACACAGATACTTGGACTTTACCGCCGTTACTTGGAAAGACGGGTCGACCCTGAGGGGTACCCGCGCGAGCTTAATTGCGAGTGATGTGGAGTCGGGTTGACCTGGAGGGTGCCCGCGAGATAATTACGAGGCGTGGCCGGGCATTCTTAGCCCTTGCCGCAAGTACTCAAGACGGGGCGACGGGGTCACATCTTTCGTGAGTCTCTGCTTGTTACCGCGCATTCCTAATCCACTACGATTTGGATATTTGATCCGAGGGGCCTCTGGCCTGATAGCACTAACCATCACGTGGGCATAGTATGGGCGTTCTGCGTCGTATACATCAGCTGAAGCTTAATAGACGTCAGCGACTGAGCGGCGTGCGCCGGGTTGGACCGCGTAAGCTCCTGCCTTGTTGAAGGAGGTAGCTAGGTCTTCTCACCGGCCGGCCACGCAACGTGCAGGAGTTCCCGGGGCGATGGCCCATGACCCCTGGGGGCATAGGTTTAGTCCGGTGTGCTGACCTCTCTATTAAGCCTAGGTCAGGTTGCGGCGTATTGTTTGGCCGAGGCCGGGCATAACCCAGGAAAGTGTGTCCGGTCGGAGTTAATCGAGCGTGGTGGGTAAGTTGGTGCACCCCTACAGGGAAGAAAACATCTATCGATAGCATGTCCTACGGTAACGGACACTTGGAGTTGTATCCCGATCGATACAACTAGAACTGGATACTTGAGATGAGACATGGAGATGAGACTTGGATATGTGATGATAAATGGATAGTACACATTTGCCGGCGATCCTCGGAAAGCGCGCCCGAAACCCTAGATCCAGATCTGGGAGGTGATTTTTCCCCTAAGTCCCTATATTTTCAAGGCATCTTCATCATGTCGTATCTCTGCATCCGTAGCTCCGTTTTGGGCGTTTAATATATCAAATTGTTCGTTAGGATGTGCTCTTCATTTCATTTCATTGCACCATGCTTGTTTGAGTCCATATTGATGCCTAAAATCTTGTTGCAAGAGTGCTATAGAATGTTAGTTTCTGTTTCTTAACAGATTATGTACATTTGTCATTTTTGCCATGATTATTGTGTGCCTCCTATGAACTTGAGCCCTACATGTGTTTTGGGCTATGCCATGCCATCTTTACAGGGGTGTATGCCATGTATTTTTGTGAGAAATGTGGTGACTAGCACAAGCATGCAAAGTAGCTCTCGTGATGTTGCTGATTTCAGGGACTTAGAATTCTTCTAAGTCTTTTCCCTGATGTTATTTTTATGCCATGTATTTCAGGGACTAGCACAAGCATGCAAAGTAGCTCTCGTGATGTCGCCGGAGCTTGGCGGGGCGGCGCGAAGGTCTAGACTTGTGTTGTGATATCTTCCCGTGAGTCCTTGATCTTGATCGTACACATTTGCGTGTATGATTAGTGTACGATTGAATCGAGGGCGTCACATTGTTGGAACATGTTTATTGTTGGGGTATCATTATTATATTTTGTTTACTTTAATGCACCTATATACTTGGTAAAGGGTGGAAGGCTCGGCCTTATGCCTTGTGTTTTGTTCCACTCTTGTCGCCCTAGTTTCCGTCATACCGGTGTTATGTTCCTTTATTTTGCGTTCCTTACGCGGTTGGGTTATAATGGGAACCCCTTGACAATTCGCCTTGAATAAAACTCCTCCAGCAAGGCCCAACCTTGGTTTTACCATTTGCCACCTAGCCTTTTTCCCTTGGGTTTCGCGGACTCAAGGGTCATCTTTATTTTAAACCCCAGAGCCAGTGCTTCCCTAAGTGTTGGTCCAACCTAGAGCACCGTGCGAGGCCGTCCCTTGGCAAGTTGGGTTACGTTGGCTCCCGTACGCTTAGCTTATCCGGTGTGCCCTGAGAACGAGATCTGTGCAGCTCCTATCGGGATTTGTCGGCACAGCGGGTGGTCTTGCTGGTCTTGTTTTACCATTGTCGAGATGTCTTGTAACCGGGATTCCGAGTCTGATCGGGCCATCCTGGGAGAAGGAATATCCTTCATTGACCGTGAGAGCTTGTGACGGGCTAAGTTGGGACACCCCTGCGAGGATTTGAACTTTCGAAAGCCGTGCCCGTGGTTATGGGCAGATGGGAATTTGTTAATGTCCGGTTGTAGAAAACTTGAAACTTAACTTAATTAAAATGAATCAACAGCGTGTGTAGCCGTGATGGTCTCTTTTCGGCGGAGTCCGGGAAGAGAACACGGTCTCGTGTTATGCTTGAACGTAAGTAGTTCTAGGATCACTTCTTGATCATAGATTCTCGACCGTGCTTTGCTTTTCTCTTCTCGCTCTCATTTGCTTATGTTAGCCACCATATATGCTAGTGCTTGCTGCAGCTCCACCTCATACCTTTTCCCCTACCCATAAGCTTAAATAGTCTTGATCGCGAGGGTGCGAGATTGCTGAGTCCCCGTGACTCACAGATTACTTCCAAAACCAGATGCAGGTGTCGATGATGCCATTCCAGGAGATGCGATTGAACTCAAGTGGGAGTTCGATGAGGACTCAGGATGTTACTATGTTTCCTTTCCAGACGATCAGTAGTGGAGCCCAGTTGGGGCGATCGGGGATCTTATGCATTTGGGGTTGTCTTTATTTTGGTTCCGCAGTCGGACCTTGATTGTATCTGGATGATGTAATGCTATATTTATGTATTGTGTGAAGTGGCGATTGTAAGCCAACTCTGTACCTCTTTCTTATTCAGTACATGGGATGTGTAAAGATTACCCCTCTTGCGACATGCCTACAATGCGGTTATGCCTCTAAGTCGTGCTCCAACACGTGGGAGATATAGCCGCATCGTGGGTGTTACATTTAAGTCAGAGAATAATTGTTGCTCTGCTTACATGAATAAAACCTTCTATGGTCTTACATCCAATATAAATGGTTTACTGAATATCGATCACAGTGATACACATAATATTGATGCCAAAAGATGCAAAGTTAATAATGATAGTGCAACTTATCTGTGGCACTGCCGTTTAGGTCATATTGGTGTAAAGTGCATGAAGAAACTCCACACTGATGGGCTTTTGGAATCACTTGATTATGAATCATTTGATGCTTGCGAACCATGCCTCATGGGCAAGATGACTAAGACTCTGTTCTCCGGAACAATGGAGTGATCCATTGACTTATTAGAAATAATACATACCGATGTATGCGGTCCGATGAGTGTTGAGGCTTGTGGCAAGTATCGTTATTTTCTGACCTTCACAAATGATTTGAGCAGATATGGGTATATCTACTTAATGAAACACAAGTCTGAAACATTTGAAAAGTTCAAAGAATTTCATAGTGAAGTTGAGAATCATCGTAACAAGAAAATAAAGTTTCTATGATCTAATCGCGGAGGCGAATATTTGAGTTATGTCTTTGGCCTTCATTTGAAACAATGTGGAATAGTTTCACAACTCACGCCACCTGGAACACCACAGTGTAATGGTGTGTCTGAACGTCGTAACCGTACTTTATTAGATATGGTGTGATCTATGATGTCTCTTACCGATTTACCATTATTGTTTTGGGGTTATGCATTAGAGACAGTTGCATTCATGTTAAACAGGGCACCGTCTAAAAATCCGTTGAGACGACACCGTATGAATTGTGGTTTGGCAAGAAACCTAAACTGTCGTTTCTTAAAGTTTGGGGTTGCGATACTTATGTGAAAATGTTTCAGCCTGATAAGCTCAAACCCAAATCGGAGAAGTGCGTCTTCATAGGATACCCAAAAGAAACTGCTGGGTACACCTTCTATCACATATCTGAAGGCAAGATCTTTGTTGCTAAGAGTGGATCCTTTCTAGAGAAGGAGTTTCTCTCGAAAGAAGTGAGTGGGAGGAAAGTAGAACTTGATGAGGTAATTGTACCTTATCTCGAATTGGAAAGTAGCTCATCACTAAAATTAGTCCAGTGAAGTCTACATGAGGAAGTTAATGATGATGATCATGAAACTTCATATCAAGTTACTACCGAACCTCATAGGTCAACCAGAGTACGATCCGCACCAGAGTGGTACGGTAATCCTGTTCTGGAAGTCATGTTACTAGACCATGATGAACCTACGAACTATGAGGAAGTGATGATGAGCCCAGATTCCGACAGATGGCTTGAGGCCATGAAATCTGAGATAGAATCCATGTATGAGAACAAAGTGTGGACTTTGGTGGACTTGCCCGATGACCGGCAAGCCATTGAGAATAAATGGATCTTCAAGAGGAAGACGAACGTTGATAGTAGTGTTACTATCTACAAAGCTCGACTTGTTGAATTTTTGACAAGTTCAAGATGTTGACTACGATGAGATTTTCTCACTTGTATCGACGCTTGAAGTCTGTCCGAATCATGTTAGCATTTGCCACATTTTATGAAATCTGACAAATGGATATCAAAACTACATTCCCTAATGGATTTATTAAAGAAGAGTTGTATATGATGCAACCAGAAAGTTTTGTCCATCCTAAAGGTGCTAACAAAATGTGCAAGCTCCAGCGATCCATCTATGGACTGGTGCAAGCATCTTGGAGTTGGAATATACGCTTTGATAAGTTGATCAAATCATATAGTTTTGTACAGACTTGCGGTGAAGCCTGTATTTACGAGAAAGTGAGTGGGAGCACTACAGCCTTTCTGATAAGTATATGTGAATGACATATTTTTGATCAGAAATGATGTAGAATTTTCTGGAAATCATAAAGGAGTGTTTGAAAGGAGTTTTTCAAATAAAGACATCGATGAAGTGCTACCTCTTGAGCACTGCGTTGGTTTTCCCTTGAAGAGGAAAGGGTGATGCAGCAAAGTAGCATAAGTATTTCCCTCAGTTTTTGAGAACCAATGTATCAATCCAGTAGGAGACTACATGCAAGTCCCTCGTACCTACACAAACAAATAAGAACCTCGCAACCAACACGATAAAGGGGTTGTCAATCCCTTCACGGTCACTTACGAGAGTGAGATCTGATATAGATAATAATAATAATAAGATAAATATTTTTGGTATTTTTATGATATAGCTTGAAAGTAAAGATTGCAAAATAAAATAGATTGGAAACTTATATGATAAAAGATAGACCCGGGGGCCATAGGTTTCACTAGTGGCTTCTCTCAAGATAGCATAAGTATTACGGTGGGTGAAAAAATTATTTTTGAGCAATTGATAGAAAAGTGCATAATTATGAGAATATCTAGGCATGATCATGTATATAGGCATCACGTCCATGACAAGTAGACCGAAATGATTCTGCATCTACTACTATTACTCCACACATCGACCGCTATCCAGCATGCATCTAGAGTATTAAGTTCATAAGAACAGAGTAACGCATTAGGCAAGATAACATGATGTAGAGGGATAAACTCAAGCAATATGATATAAACCCCATCTTTTTATCCTCGATGGCAACAATACAATACGTGCCTTGTTGCCCCTGCTGTCACTGGGAAAGGACACCGCAAGATTGAACCCAGAGCCAAGCACTTCTCCCATTGCAAGAAAGATCAATCTAGTAGGCCAAACCAAACTGATAATTCGAAGAGACTTGCAAAGATACCAATCATACATAAAAGGTTTCAGAGAAGAATAAAATATTGTTCATAGATAAACTTGATCATAAACCACAATTCATCGGATCTCAAAAACACACCGCAAAAAGAGTTACATCAAATAGATCTCCAGGAATATCGAGGAGAACATTGTATTGGGATCCAAAGAGAGAGAAGAAGCCATCTAGCTAATAACTATGGACCCGAAGGTCTATGGTAAACTACTCACACATCATTGGAGAGGCTATGGTGTTGATGTAGAAGCCCTCCGTGATCGATTCCCCCTCCGGCGGAGCTCCGGAAAAGGCCCCAAGATAGGATCTCTTGGGTACATAAGATTGCGGCGGTGGAAATAGGGTTTCTTGGTGCTCCTGGATGTTTTCAGGGTATATATATTATATATTGTAACATTCCAAATTTTCAATTTGGAATGTTATACACTAGATCATCATTGCATATCATAATTTTTGCATTTCGGTTGATCCTAGAAATTTCACACAACTCAAGGACCCTCGGAGAGAGTTGGGGATTTCGTTATTTTCATATTTGAGTTGCCTCAAATTTTGAAAATAGGATCATTTGATTTTATTTATTTTATCTTATATTATTTCTATTATAAAAATTATGAGAGAGGGAATAAAATGACTTTCCCAAAATAAAGAAATATTGAGGATTTAATGAAAAAAATCAAATAAGATTTTATTGGGTTTTATTTGCTATTTTATTTGAATTTAGGAAAAATGTGCGTTTTTCAAAATTTCATTTAGGCCCCAAATAAATGTTCATCCTGTGCGGCTTGATTTTGGAAGCCGGGGAAACTTTATTTCGGGATTTTTGGAGTCCGTTTAGTAGTCCTTTTGTTTTTTTTCTGAGCGTAACTATTTTAAAAAACGCACAACCGACCTACGGGCCGTGTCCGACCCGGACACTAAGGCCCGTCCGGCTTTAAAAGCCGGGGAGGCCCAGCCGGAAGCCCCTCCAAACCCTAGCCGCACCACGCCGCCCTAGCCATGCGCCGCCGCCTTCGCCCCGCGCCGCTAGGCCGTCCCGCGCCGCCGCCCCACGCCGCCGCGGCCGCCCGCCGCCGAAGCCGCCGCTGCCGCCCACCGCCGCCGTCGCTGGAGCCGCCGCCACCGCCGGACCCGCCGCCCGAGGTTTACCTCGATCCCGTCGCCGTTTTTTTAGAAAAACCGTTCGGTTTTCCGACAGTTTTATCCTTTTTTTAGTTTCGGTTTTTTTAAATAGATCGGTTTTTCGGTTTATTTAATTAGTGAGCGTTCGTCCGTTCGTTCATTTTAACGAACGTTCATCGTTTTTCTTTTTCTCGGATTAAATCCGCGATTTTTCTGATCGCGATTTCTGATCCGATTTTCGTTTTAGTATAACTTTTCGCTCGTTTATCGGAATCAGGCGATTCAAGCGCCTGGAGTTTCATCTCGAAACCCTCTTTCCGTTTAACCAACTTAAACAAGTTTTTGCCACTGTAAAAATTTCCTTAGATCCAGAATAGTAAATGAAGCCTGTTTCTTTTGTCGTCTGTTTTTCGTTGCTTCGTTCGATTTGATTCTTTTTGCCAACCAAGTTCTTAAGTTGAACTTTCTGGTTAGGTCTCTTATTCGAGTTTTACCTGTGCATTAGACAAGTACTTATTGTGTGCTTGTTTGTTTGCGATAGAATACCCGGAGTGCGCCGCTTGTTACTTCGAATCACTAGGTTTCCCGGATCATCAGCAAGGCAAGTAACACTTTGATCATACCTCCTACTACCCAGTTTTATTGCATTAGATCAGTCCTCACACACTGCATGTTTTAGGATCTAATTAAATTGTGGGTTTGGGAGTAGTTGAGGTAGTAGCTATTACCTGTTTATTTTCAAACCTTTGGGAGTTACTCTACGTTTGCTTGTTATTGCTATGCTATGCTAGTAGACGTGGATTGGGTGAGTGTATCCATGACAGATGTGAGATTGTTAATTAATGGTTTATTTAAGGTGGCAACTTAAACACACATCTGGGTGGATTGAGGCACCTAGGTATTCCAGGATTTGCCTGTTTTCTTTTGGACCGCCACCCAGGCTCAAAGGGATCATGAGATTATTCATGCTAGAAACTTCTGTGTGCAGCCACAAGCTATTATGGGCTCTAGCATAGTTGACTAAGTCATGCGAACTCTTACAGTGGTAGACTAGCAGATGTAGGGGATGTAGGTGGTACGGTCTACCCATCGTAAGGTGCTAGTGCTTCTGAAAGACTATGTCTCGGTCATCCGTTTCTCAAATGCATTGTAGTGCGAGAAATCCAACGGAGGAGATCGAGTCTTGTGGGGAAAAGTGCGCAAACCTCTGCAGAGTGTATAAACTAATCATGGTTAGTCGTGTCCCCGGTTATGGGCATCTTGAGTATCTAGTACTTGGATTATGATGTGAATCTCAACATGTTACTCAAAAATTAATTTTGTTGGGTTTGTTTAATGATGATGTTTAATTGGGATTGAGAATGCTGTCAACCATTCTCAATGTTTAACAACCACCATGATAGTTAAATAAATTTATTCCTTTGCAGTAGGGAAAAATTAGCTTTACACAAAACTGTAACCATAGAGCTTTCCACCAACCAAATATGCATATAGAATAGCTGTTTCATTCCATTACTCTCTATGTGTTACATTGCCAGCATATTCCATGTGCTGACCCGTTTTCGGGCTGCAACGTTAATGTTGCAGACTTTTCAGACGACGATTAAGGAGGTTTAGGTCGTGGTTCTATACTCAGTGATGCCGTTGGAGTTGATGGACTCACTTATCTTCCAAGCCTTCCGCTGTTATCGTTATTAGATGGCCTTAAGCCATATTTATTGTAATAAGTTCTCCCTTGAGACACTCGATGTAATAAGTGTGTGATTGCTACTCTGCTATAAATCCTTCAAGTACTGTGTGGTGTCAGCATTACTGATCCAGGGATGACACCGGAGCACAGAGATTGGACCGTTTGAGGTCTGGTCGTTCTCAATGTTTAACAACCACCATGATAGTTAAATAAATTTATTTCTTTGCAGTAGGGAAAAATTGGCTTTACGCAAAACTGTAACCATAGAGCTTTCCACAAGCCAAATATGCATATAGAATAGCTGTTTCATTCCATTACTCTCTATGTGTTACATTGCCAGCATATTTCATGTGCTGACCCGTTTTCGGGCTGCAACGTTAATGTTGCAGACTTTTCAGACGATGATTAAGGAGTTTTAGGTCGTGGTTCTATACTCAGTGATGCCGTTGGAGTTGATGGACTCACTTATCTTCCAAGCCTTCCGCTGTTATCGTTATTAGATGGCCTTAAGCCATATTTATTGTAATAAGTTCTCTTTTGAGACACTCGATGTAATAAGTGTGTGATTGCTACTCTGCTATAAATCCTTCAAGTACTGTGTGGTGTCAGCATTACTGATCTAGGGATGACACCGGAGCACAGAGATTGGACCGTTTGAGGTCTGGTCGCTACAAGATGGTATCAGAGCACACGCTGACTATAGGACACGAGCACTAAGCTAAAGACCTAGATCACTACTCACTCTCTTCTCTTCTGACCTCTCATATTTTCTACTCTTTTAGGATGGCGGATGCAAGGAACAAGTTCACTCAACCGGATGAAGATACACCCTTTGGACGTCATTTGAAGGAAGTCACTAGATACCTGAACATAGGAGTACCAAGCTTCATCGGCACCTACAACGCCACTCTACCTGAAGAAGAGCGCTGGATGATTCAAGTTCAAGTTCCAGGAAGGACATTCATGCCAGTCACTGAGCCCATAGAGTTTTCTTTTGATGCACCAACTTGGAGTCTAGGAAAGAGCATGGCAGCTCACATCGCCATGTGACGCATCGGAGAAGTCTACTGCAATGATCTCAAGGATACTATCTACCAGATTTGTGGGTGCCGAGATGAGCACTGGGAGATGATCAGCACCAGAAAGGATAGATTAATTACAACTTTTATCCAGGAGTTAAACTAGCACATTCGACATCAGGAGAACCAGATGTGCGCCGACATGATAGACCTGAAGAAGGCAAAGACAAGAATCAAGGAACTGGAGGAAGAACTCAAGGCTACACGTGAAGATTTTGAAGAAGAAATTGAAGTATTAGTGGAAAAGAATGACGATCTGATCAAGAAGATTGGAATATTTATGGGAGGCCCTACACTAGTAGAAGAAGACGGAGAACCCAAGGAGATTTGCCCGGAAGACTACATCATCATCGACGACACCGACTCAGACCCAGATGATAGCGATGATGACTGTGTTGATGAAGCTGGAGCAGATATCATGGAGTCTGCAACCGAAGAATATTTCTAGTAGACCACCCCAACAGTAGTAGTAGTCCAGCATATAAATATACTAGTCCGAGCACTTTTGCGATAGTTAGATCGATTGTATGCCCTTGTTTGATTGATTGAATGAAGTGAATTGTTTGCTTTTGCCTCATGTGCATATGGGTAGTGTTTTCTCTTTAGACCCCCCCTCTATTCTTAAATCTCATCTTTTCTAAACCCTCAGATGCCTCCGAGACGAGACCCCGGATTTACCTTTCCACCGGAGCTCACCCAGTTGATCCAGCAGCAGAACACATTGATGCAGTTACTAGTCCAGAATCAGAACCAGGGGAACAACAACAACCCACCACCACCACCACCACCACCACCTGTTGATCACTTAGCCCGTTTTCTTAGGCTGAATCCGCCGGTGTTTTCCAGTAGCACCGAACTGATAGTAGCAGATGATTGGCTCCGCAAGACAGCTAGAGAGTTGACCACAGCAGGATGCACGGATGCGGAGAAGGTGAAGTTTGCCACACATCAGCTTGAAGGACCCGCAGCCTCATGGTGGGAAAATTTCATAGCCACTTTCCCTGTCGATACTATCACATGGGACCAGTTTCAGCAGGCTTTTCGTACTGCCCATGTCTCAGCAGGAGCTATGGCCATGAAGAAGCAAGAGTTTCGTAACTTGCGCCAAGGAGGACGGACAGTTTGCCAGTATGTGGAGGACTTTATTAAATTAGCACGTTATGCCCCAGATGACGTTGCTACGGATGCAGCAAAGCAGGAGAAGTTTCTGGAAGGACTGAATGATGAGTTGAGCATGCATTTGATGGTAGCAACCTTCAACAACTACCAGGAGTTGGTAGATCGTGCTCTTATGATTGAAGGGAAACAACAGCAAATTGAGAATCGCAAGAGGAAGTATGCACAAGGAAAGTACAATTCAGGAGCTCAGCAGAAGCCACGATTTACCCCTAGGCCGGGAGGACATTTTCAGCATACCCATGGAGGAGGAAGCTCGCACAATCACAATGGCCCCAGGAATGGTAATGGGAATGGAGGAAGCAACGGCCAGAACCGCACCAACTCATCAACCCCAGCCAAGAAACACCTGAGCCAAGTCACTTGTTTTAATTGCTAGAAGACCGGACATTATGCCAATGAATGTCCTGAATCCCAGAACGGAAATGGCAATGGAAGCTCTGGGAAGAAGCCGAACCCTTTCAACAGGGGACAGGTGAACCATGTTAACGTGGAGGAGGTTGAGGAGCAGCCGGATGCAGTAATCGGTAAGTTTTTGGTTAAGTCATTTACTGCACTCATTCTTTTCGATACTGGTGCATCGCATTCATACATATCAAGGGGATTTGTGGATAAGTATAAACTGCCAACCCAAGCCCTTAGGTCACCCATGTTAGTAACTTCGCCTGGAGCAGAATATATGGCTAGTCTATGGTGTGATCGGTTACCATTAAGAATTGGTAACTATGTTTTTCCCTTAGACCTAATAGTGTTGGAATCCCAAGGATTGGATGTAATATTAGGCATGGATTGGTTGTCAAAGTATGAAGGGAATACTGAATGTGCCAGTAAGTCAATTTTACTTACCACCCCAGAAGGGAGAAGGATCAAGTATGTATCCCGACATGTGCCAAAGAGGACTCAAGTAAATTGTTTAATCGGAGTTATGCAGGAGGAAGTACCAGTAGTGAAGGATTTCCCCGAAGTATTTCCAGAAGAGTTTCCAGGCATGCCACCGGATAGAGATATTGAGTTTTTGATTGAGCTTTTGCCAGGCACAGGGCCAATATCAAAGAGACAATATAGGATGCCTACAAAGGATTTGGTGGAAATTAAGAAGCAGATTAAGGAGTTACTGGATAGAGGATATATTCGCCCAAGTTCATCGCCTTGGGGATCGCCAGTACTTCTAGTAGAGAAGAAGGATGGATCGTTAAGGATGGTTGTCGATTATCGAGGATTAAATGAAGTAACCATCAAGAACAAGTACCCGCTACCGATGATCAATGATCTGTTTGATCGATTGCAAGGAGCTAAGGTATTTTCCAAGATCGATCTGCGATCAGGATACCACCAGTTGAAGATTCGGAAACAGGATATACCCAAGACGGCTTTTACCACCAGGTATGGGCCGTACGAGTATACCGTTATGTCATTTGGCTTGACTAACGCACCTGCATATTTTATGAACATGATGAACAAGGTGTTTATGGAGTTCTTGGATAAGTTCGTCGTAGTGTTTATTGATGATATCCTGGTTTACTCGAAGAACGAAGAGGAGCATAAGGAACATTTGCGTTTGGTTCTTGGAAAGCTCAGAGAACATCAATTATATGCCAAGTTTAGCAAATGTGAGTTTTGGTTGAAGGAAGTTGGATTTCTCGGACACGTTATATCCGGAGAAGGTATAGTAGTAGATCCCACTAAAGTTGATACCGTGACCAAGTGGGAAGCACCAACCACCGTTGGAGAGATCCGGAGTTTTCTTGGACTCGCAGGATACTACCGGAGGTTTATTGAGAACTTCTCAAAGATTGCGAAGCCTATGACGGAGTTGTTGAAGAAGGATACCAAGTTTATATGGACGGAGGAATGTGAGGCTAGTTTTCAGGAGTTGAATAAACGTTTGGTTACCTCACCAGTGTTGATTTTACCGGATCAGACCAAGGATTATGAGGTGTATTGCGACGCTTCACATCGAGGACTTGGAGCAGTGCTTATGCAGGAAGGGAGAGTTGTTTCATATGCCTCACGACAGCTTAAGCCTCATGAGTTGAATTATGCTACGCATGATTTGGAGTTAGCAGCCATAGTGCATGCATTGAAGACTTGGAGACATTTTCTGATTGGAAACCATTGCGAGGTGTACACGGATCACAAGAGTTTGAAGTATATTTTCACACAGAAGGAGTTGAACCTCAGACAAAGGAGATGGTTGGAGCTCATCAAGGATTATGATATGAAATTGCATTATCACCCCGGAAAGGCTAACGTAGTAGCTGACGCATTAAGCCGTAAGAGCCATGTCAACACCCTAATGACGGGAGATTTACCAGGGGAGTTAGCCGAAAATCTACGAGAGCTACGTTTGGAAATAGTTCCAATAGGCTATGTAGCAGCGTTGGAGATTCAGTCTACTTTGATGGATAAGATCAGAAAAGCTCAAAGGACTGACAAGGAAATTGCTTCTATTAAGGAGAAAATGAGCAAAGGAAAAGCTAAGGGATTTCGTGAGGATGAGCACGATACCTTATGGTTTGAAGACCGTGTCTATGTACCAAATGATCCAGAGATTAGGAAGCTAATTCTGCAAGAGGCCCATGACTCACCATACTCGATTCACCCAGGAAATACCAAGATGTATTTGGATTTGAAGGATATTTTCTGGTGGACCGGAATGAAGAAGGATATTGCGGAATATGTAGCAGTTTGTGATGTATGTCAGAGAGTGAAGGCAGAGCATCAGAAGCCAGCAGGATTGCTACAACCATTGCCGATACCCGAATGGAAGTGGGATAAGCTAGGCATGGATTTTATTACAGGATTGCCCAGAACACGTTCAGGCTATGACTCGATATGGGTTATAGTCGATCGTTTGACAAAGGTAGCTCATTTCATTCCTGTGAAGACTACCTATACCAGTGCAAAGTTGGCAAAGATATACATGACCAGAATCGTATGTCTGCATGGAGTTCCAAGGAGCATTGTATCAGATAGAGGAACCCAGTTTACCTCAAAGTTCTGGAATCAGTTGCATGACACTTTGGGAACCAGACTGGAGTTTAGCACAGCTTTCCACCCGCAGACAGATGGACAGACCAAGAGAGTCAATCAGATTTTGGAGGATATGCTAAGAGCTTGTGCGCTAGATTATGGATCTAGTTGGGATGAGAATTTACCATATGCAGAGTTCTCTTACAACAACAGCTATCAAACCAGTTTGAAGATGGCCCCTTTCGAAGCCATGTACGGAAGGAGGTGCAGGACCCCATTGTCTTGGGATGAAGTTGGAGATCGCCAGTTGTTTGGACCGGATCTGATAAAGGAGTCTGAACAGAAAGTGAAATTGATTCACGATAGGCTAAAGGTAGCTCAGTCCAGGCAGAAGAGTTATGCAGATTCTAAACGCAAGGAGACAGTTTACAAAGTAGGAGACCGAGTTTATCTTCGAGTATCTCCACTTCGAGGAGTTCATACAAAGTTTTGGAGCGTATGGGAGAAGTAGCCTACAAGTTGGAATTACCCGAAGGACTGTTAGGAGTTCACGACGTGTTTCATGTATCCAAGCTGAAGAAGTGCCACGCAGAAATGGCAGACATACCGTTGAGGGATACGGTACCACTGGAAGCAATTCAGTTGGACAGTGATTTGACATATGAGGAGAAACCAGTTAAGATTCTAGAATATGCCAGTCGAGTCACCCGCAGCAAGGTTATCAACTTTTGCAAGGTTCAGTGGATCCACCACACGGAGGATGAAGCCACCTGGGAACGAGAGGAAGATTTGCTGAAAGACCACCCTCACCTATTTTCTAGCCAACCAGAATCTCGAGGGCGAGATTCATCTTAAGGGGGGTAGGTTTGTAACATCCCAAATTTTCAGTTTGGAATGTTATACACTAGATCATCATTGCATATCATAATTTTTGCATTTCGGTTGATCCTAGAAATTTAACACAACTCAAGGACCCTCGGAGAGAGTCAGGGATTTCGTTATTTTCATATTTGAATTGCCTCAAATTTTGAAAATAGGATCATTTGATTTTATTTATTTTATCTTCAATTATTTCTATTATAAAAATTATGAGAGAGGGAATAAAATGACTTTCCCAAAATAAAGAAATATTGAGGATTTAATGAAAAAAAATCAAATAAGATTTTATTGGGTTTTATTTGCTATTTTATTTGAATTTAGGAAAAATGTGCGTTTTTCAAAATTTCATTTAGACCCCAAATAAATGTTCATCCTGTGCGGCTTGATTTTAAAAGCCAGGGAAATTTTATTTCGGGATTTTTCGAGTCCGTTTAGTAGTCCTTTTGTTTTTTTTGTGAGCGTAACTATTTAAAAAAACGCGCAACCGACCTACGGGCCATGTCCGACCCGAACACTAAGGCCCGTCCGGCTTTAAAAGCCGGGGAGGCCCAACCGGAAGCCCCCCCCAACCCTAGCTGCATCGCGCCGCCCTAGCCCCGCGCCACAGCCGCCTTCGCCGCCGCCGCCTTGCCGCGCCGCCCCGCGCCGCCGCCGCCTGCCGGAACCGCCACCGCCGCCGGAACCGCCGCCCGAGGTTTACCTCGATCCCGCCGCCATTTTTTTAGAAAAACCGTTCGGTTTTCCGACGGTTTTGTCGTTTTTTTAGTTTCGGTTTTTTAAATAGATTGGTTTTCCGGTTTATTTAATTAGTGAGCGTTCGTCCGTTTGTTCGTTTTAACGAACGTTCGTCGTTTTTATTTTTCTCGGATTAAATCCGCGATTTTTCTGATCGCGATTTCTGATCCGATTTTTGTTTTAGTATAACTTTTCGCTCGTTTATCGGAATCAGGCGATTTAGGCGCCTGGAGTTTCATCTCGAAACCCTCTTTCAGTTTAACCAACTTAAACAAGTTTTTGCCACTGTAAAAATTTCCTTAGATCCAGAATAGTAAACGAAGCCTGTTTCTTTTGCCGTTTGTTTTTCGCTGCTTCGTTCGATTTGATTCTTTTTGCCAATCGGAGTTCTTAAGTTGAACTTTCTGGTTAGGTCTCTTATTCGAGTTTTACCTGTGCATTGGATGAGTACTTATTGTGTGCTTGTTTGTTTGCGATAGAGTACCGGGAGTGCGCCGCTTGTTACTTCGAATCACTAGGTTTCCCGGATCATCAGCAAGGCAAGTAACACTTTGATCATACCTCCTACTACCCAGTTTTATTGCATTAGATCAATCCTCACACACTGCATGTTTTAGGATCTAATTAAATTGTGGGTTTGGGAGTAGTTGAGGTAGTACATATTACATGTTTATTTTCAAACCTTTGGGAGTTACTCTACGTTTGCTTGTTATTGCTATGTTATGCTAGTAGACGTGGATTGGGTGAGTGTATCCATGACAGATGTGAGATTGTTAATTAATGGTTTATTTAAGGTGGCAACTTAAACACACATCTGGGTGGATTGAGGCACCTGGGTATTCCAGGATTTGCCTGTTTTCTTTTGGACCGCCACCCAGGCTCAAGGGGATCATGAGATTATTCATGCTAGAAACTTCCGTGTGCAGCCACAAGCTATTATGGGCTCTAGCATAGTTGACTAAGTCGTGCGAACTCTTACAGTGGTAGACTAGCAGATGTAGGGATGTAGGTGGTACGGTCTACCCATCGTAAGGTGCTAGTGCTTCTGAAAGACTATGTCTCGGTCATCCGTTTCTCAAATGCATTGTAGTGCGAGAAATCCAACGGAGGAGATCGAGTCTTGTGGGGAAAAGTGCGCAAACCTCTGCAGAGTGTATAAACTAATCATGGTTAGCCGTGTCCCCGGTTATGGACATCTTGAGTATCTAGTACTTGGATTATGATGTGAATCTCAACATGTTACTCAAAAATTAATTTTGCTGGGTTTGTTTAATGATGATGTTTAATTGGGATTGAGAATGCTGTCAACCATTCTCAATGTTTAACAACCAGCATGATAGTTAAATAAATTTATTCCTTTGCAGTAGGGAAAAATTGGCTTTACGCAAAACTGTAACCATAGAGCTTTCCACCAGCCAAATATGCATATAGAATAGATGTTTCATTCCATTACTCTCTATGTGTTACATTGCCAGCATATTCCATGTGCTGACCCGTTTTCGGGCTGCAACGTTAATGTTGCAGACTTTTCAGACGATGATTAAGGAGTTTTAGGTCGTGGTTCTATACTCAGTGATGCCGTTGGAGTTGATGGACTCACTTATCTTCCAAGCCTTCCGCTATTATCATTATTAGATGGTCTTAAGCCATATTTATTGTAATAAGTTCTCTTTTGAGACACTCGATGTAATAAGTGTGTGATTGCTACTCTGCTATAAATCCTTCAAGTACTGTGTGGTGTCGGCATGACTGATCCAGGGATGACACCAGAGCACAGAGATTGGACCGTTTGAGGTCTGGTCGCTACATATATATATATATGTGTGTGTGTGTGTGTGTATAGGAGGAAGAAGTAGGTCGGTGGAGCTGCGAGGGGCCCACGAGGGTGGGGGCATGCCCAGGGGGGCAGGCGCGCCTCCCTGCCTCGTGGCCTCCTTGTTGATTTATTGACGTCCACTCCAGGTCCCTTGGATCACGTTTGTTACAAAAATAACTCTCCCGAAGGTTTTATTCCGTTTGGATTCCGTTTGATATTCCTTTTCTGCAAGACACTAAAATAGGCAAAAAACAGCAATTTGCACTGGGCCTTGGGTTAGTAGGTTAGTCCCAAAAATAATATAAAAGTGTATAAATAAGCCCATTAACATCCAAAGCAGATAATATAATAGCATGGAACAATTAAAAATTATAGATATGTTGGAGACGTATCAAGCATCCCCAAGCTTAATTCCTATTCGTCCTCGAGTAGGTAAATGATAAAAACAGAATTTTTGATGTGGAATGCTACCTATCATAATTCTCAATGTAATTTTCTTTATTGTGGCATGAATGTTCAGATCCGAAAGATTCAAGACAAAAAATTAATATTGACATAAAAATAATAATACTTCAAGCATACTAACTAAGCAACCATGTCTTCTCAAAATAACATGGCAAAAGAAAGTTCATCCCTACAAAATCATATAGTTTGGCCATGCTCCATTTTCTTCACACAAGAATGCTCTCGTCATGCACAACCCCGATGACAAGCCAAGAAATTGTTTCATACTTTAGTAATCTCAAACTTTTTTCAACTTTCACACAATACATGAGCGTGAGCCATGGATATAGCACTACGGGTGGAATATAATATGATGATGGAGGTTATGTGGAGAAGACAAAAAAGGATAAAGTCTCACATTGACGCGGCTAATCAACGGCCCATCAATTGATGTCAATGCAATGATTAGGGATTGCCATGCAACGGATGCACTAGAGCTATAAATGTATGAAAGCTCAACAAAAGAAACTAAGTGGGTGTGCATCCAACTTGCTTGCTCATGAAGACCTAGGTCATTTGAGGAAGCCCATTGTTGGAATATACAAGCCAAGTTCTATAATGAAAAATTTCCACTAGTATATGAAAGTGACAAAACAAGAGACTATCTATCATAAAGATGATGGTGCTACTTTGAAGCACAAGCGTGGAAAAAGAGGATAGTAGCATTGTCCCTTTTTATTTATTTTTTTGGGCCTTTCTTTTTTTGGCCTTTCTCTTTTTTGGGACAATGCTCTATTAATGATGAGCATCACACTTCTATTTATTTACAACTCGATACTAGAACAAAATATGACTCCGTATGAATGCCTCTGGCGGTGTACCGGGAAGGGCAATGAATCAAGAGTGGCATGTATGATAAATTATGCATGGTGGGTTTGCCACAAATACGATGTCAACTACATGATCATGCAAAGCAATATGACAATGATGAAGCGTGTCATAAATGAAACAGTGGAAAGTTGTATGGCAATATATCTCGGAATGGCTATGGAAATGCCATAATAGGTAGGTATGGTGGCTGTTTTGAGGAAGATATAAGGAGGTTTATGTGTGATAGAGCGTATCATATCACGGGGTTTGGATGCACCAGCGAAGTTTGCACCAACTCTCAAGGTGAGAAAGGGCAATGCATGGTACCGAAGAGGCTAGCAATGATGGAAGGGTGAGAGTGCGTATAATCCATGGAATCAACATTAGTCATAAAGAACTCACATACTTATTGCAAAAATCTACAAGTCATCAAAAACCAAACACTACGCGCATGCTCCTAGGGGGATATATTGGTAGGAAAAGACCATCGCTCGTCCCTGACCGCCACTCATAAGGAAGACAATCAAATAACACCTCATGTTTTCAAATTTGTTACACAATGGTTACCATACGTGCATGCTACGGGACTTGCAATCTTCAACACAAGTATTTCTCAAATTCACAACTACTCAACTAGAACACTCTAATATCACCATCTTTATATCTCAAAACAATTATCAAGTATCAAACTTCTCATAGTATTCAATGCACTTTCTATGATAGTTTTTATTATACCCATCTTGGATGCCTATCATATTAGGACTAATTTCATAACCAAAGAAAATTACCATGCTGTTCTAAAGGACTCTCAAAATAATATAAGTGAAGCATTATAGATCAATAATTTCTATAAAATAAGACGACCACCGTGCTCTAAAAGATATAAGTGAAGCACTAGAGCAAAATCATCTAGCTCAAAAGATATAAGTGAAGCACATAGAGTATTCTAATAAATTCCAATTCAAGTGTGTCTCTCCCAAAAGGTGTGTATAGCAAGGATGATTGTGGTAAACTAAAAATCAAAGACTCAAATCATACAATACGCTCCAAGCCAAACACATATCATGTGGTGGATAAAAATATAGCCTCAAGTAAAGTTACCGATGGAAGAAAACGAAAGAGGGGATGCCTTCTGAGGCATCCCCAAGCTTAGGCTTTTGGTTGTCCTTGAATTTTACCTTGGGGTGCCTTGGTCATCCCCAAGCTTAGGCTCTTTCCACTCCTTGTTCCATAATCCATCAAATCTTTATTCAAAACTTGAAAACTTCACAACACAAAACTCAACAGAAAATCTCATGAGCTCCCTTAGTATAAGAAAAAAACCACCACTTAAGGTACTGTAATGAACTCATTCTATATTTATATTGGTGTTAAACCTACTGTATTCCAACTTCTCTATGGTTCATACCCTCCGATACTAGGCATAGATTCATCAAAATAAGCAAACAACACACGAAAAACAGAATCTGTCAAAAACAGAACAGTTTGTAGTAATCTGTAGGTTTCGAATACTTTTGTAACCCCAAAAATTCTTAAATAAATTTTTGGACGTGAGGAATTTGTATATTAATCTTCTTCAAAAATAATCAACCTAATCGCACTCTCCAGTAAAAAATCGCAGCAAATCTCGTGAGCGCTAAAGTTTCTGTTTTTTACAGCAAGATCACTAAAACTTCCCCCAAGTCTTCCCAAAGGTTCTACTTGGAACAAACACTAATTAAAAGCATAAAACCACATCTAAACAGAGGCTAGATGAATTATTTATTACTAAACAGAACCAAAAAACAAGAAACAAAAATAAAATTGGGTTGCCTCCCAACAAGCGCTATCGTTTAACGCCCCTAGCTAGGCATAAAAGCAAGAATAGATCTAGGTATTGCCATCTTTGGTATGCAATCCATAAGTGGCTCTCATAATAGATTCATAATGTAATTTAATTTTATTTCTAGGGAAGTGTTCCATGCCCTTCCTTAATGGAAATTGGAATCTAATATTCCCCTCTTTCATATCAATAATCGCACCAATAGTTCTAAGGAAAGGTCTACCAAGAATAATAGGACATGAAGGATTGCAAACAATATCAAGAACAATGAAATCTACGGGCACATAATTCCTATTTTCAACAATAAGAACATCATTAATCCTTCCCATACGTTTCTTAATAGTGAAATCCGCAAGATGCAAATTTAAAGAACAATCTTCAAATTCACGGAAACCTAACACATCACACAAAGTTTTTGGAATCGTGGAAATGCTAGCACCCAAATCACATAAAGCATAGCATTCATGATCTTTAATTTTAATTTTAATAGTAGGCTCCCACTCATCATGAAGTTTCTAGTGATAGAAACTTCTAATTCAAGCTTTTCTTCATAAGATTGCATTAAATCATCAACGATATGTTTGGTAAAAGCTTTATTTTGACTATAAGAATGTGAAGAATTTAGGTTGCAACAAGGAAATACAATCTATCAAAGAGCAATTTTCATAATTAAATTCCTTGAAATCCAAAATAGTGGGTTCATTGCTATATAAAATTTTGACCTCTCCAATCCCACTTTTACCAATTTTTGCATCAAGATCTAAAAACTCCGAATCATTGGGACGCCTTTTAACTAAAGTTGACTCATCTCCAGTCCCATCATTATCAAGATTCATATTGCAAAACAAAGATTTAATAGGGGACACATCCATTACTTTTAGATCTTCATCCTTATTATCATCAAAACTAGAAGAACACGCTTTTATAAAGCAATCTTTTTTAGCACGCATCCTAGCGGTTCTTTCTTTGCACTCATCAATGGAAATTTCCATTCCTTTGAGAGACTCATTGATATCATGCTTAGGTGGAATAGATCTAAGTTTCAAAGAATCACCATCGAGAGAAATTCTATCCACGTTCCTAGCCAACTCATCAATCTTAGACAATTTTTCTTCAATCAAAGCATTGAAACTCTTTTGAGAACTAATAAATTCTTTAATATTAGATTCAAAATCAGAGGGCATCTTATTATTATTTCCATAAGAATTGTTGTAGGAATTACCATAATTGTTAGAAGAATTACTAGGATACGACCTAGGATTAAAGTTTCCTCTATACGCATTGTTACCAAAATTGTTCCTACCAACAAAATTCACATCCATAGATTCATTATTATTCTCAATCAAAGTAGACAAAGGCATATCATTAGGATCAGAAGTAACACTCTTATTAGCAAACAATTTCATAAGTTCATCCATCTTTCCACTCAAAACATTAATTTCTTCTATAGCATGAACTTTTTTACTAGTAGATCTTTCGGTGTGCCATTGAGAATAATTAACCATAATATTATCTAGGAGTTTGGTAGCTTCTCCTAAAGTGATTTCCATAAAAGTGCCTCCCGCAGCCGAGTCTAAAAGATTTCTAGAAGCAAAATTCAATCCGGCATAAAAAATTTGTATGATCATCCATAAATTCAAACCATGAGTAGGGCAATTGTGAATCATTAATTTCATCCTCTCCCAATATTGTGCCACATGCTCATGATCTAGTTGCTTAAAGTTCGTAATATCATTTCTAAGAGAGATGATCTTAGCAGGAGGAAAATACTTAGAGATAAAAGCATCTTTGCACTTGTTCCAAGAATCAATACTATTTTTAGGCAAAGACGAAAACCAAGTTTTAGCACGATCTCTAAGCGAAAACGGAAATAGCTTCAATTTAACAATATCATTATCCACACCTTTCTTCTTTTGCATATCACACAAATCAATAAAGTTGTTTAGATGGGTAGCGGCATCTTCACTAGGAAGGCCGGAAAACGGATCTTTCATGACAAGATTCAGAAAAGCAGTATTAATCTCACAAGATTCAGCATCGGTAAGAGGAGCAATCGCAGTACTAATAAAATCATTATTGTTAGTATTGGAAAAATCACACAATTTAGTATAATCTTGAGCCATCGTGACAAACAATCCAACACACAAGCACACAAGAAGCGAACAGAAAAAAAGCGAGCGGAAAAAGAGGGCGAATAAAACGGCAAGGGTGAAGTGGGGGAGAGGAAAACGAGAGGCAAATGGCAAATAATGTAATGCGAGGGATAAGAGTTTGTGATGGGTACTTGGTATGTCTTGACTTGTGCGTAGATCTCCCCGGCAACGGCGCCAGAAATCCTTCTTGCTACCTCTTGAGCACTGCGTTGGTTTTCCTTGAAGAGGAAAGGGTGATGCAGCAAAGTAGCGTAAGTATTTCCCTCAGTTTTTGAGAACCAAGGTATCAATCCAGTAGGAGACTACACGCAAGTCCCTCGTACCTACACAAACAAATAAGAACCTCACAGCCAACGCGATAAAGGGGTTGTCAATCCCTTCACGGTCACTTACGAGAGTGAGATCTGATAGAGATAATAATAATAAGATAAATATTTTTGGTATTTTTATGATATAGATTGAAAGTAAAGATTACAAAATAAAATAGATTGGAAACTTATATGATAAAAGATAGACCTGGGGGCCATAGGTTTCACTAGTGGCTTCTCTCAAGAGAGCAATTGATAGAAAAGTGCATAATTATGAGAATATCTAGGCATGATCATGTATATAGGCATCACGTCCGTGACAAGTAGACCGAAACGATTCTACATCTACCACTATTACTCCACACATCGACCGCTATCCAGCATGCATCTAGAGTATTTGAAAGTGCAACTATCCCTGGGTGGTTTTGGTAATTCCTAACAACATATAGCCCATTGAGCTAATGCTATTTAAAGATAAATATTTCAGGAAAGCTCAATGTTTGGCATGGCATGGATCAGAAAGTGGACCCCTCAAAATACTAAGAACACATGTTGGCTCAAGCTCAAGACTCTACATTTTACTTTTAGTGATCCAAGATCACATTGAGTCCATAGGAAAAGCCAATACTATTAAAAGGGGGTGAAGTGTTGCTTAATGAGTTACTTGCTCGAAATGCTTAGAGATATGCTCCAAAGCCCTCAACTACTTTCTGATATCCACATATGTCCCAGACCAAAAGTCAAACTCGGCCCCATCGAAATTTCCTATCCGATGCCACCGAGTTCACTTAACATAGCCACTGCCACAAACCCTAGTCATTTTGGTCTCACCAATAGGGATCTCGGTCTCACTGAGATGGGATTGCAAACTCTCTGTTTCCCTTCGTAATGTTTTGGTCTAACCGAGATGAGCGATCGGTCCACCGAGATTGCAATGCAGACTCTGTGTTTCCCCTTCGTAACGTTTCGGTCTAACCAAGATCAGCGAATCGGTCCCACCGAGTTTGCCTGACCAACTCTCTGTTTGCCTATTACAAAAATCGGTCCCACCGAGTTTGTGTAATCGGCCTCACCGTGATTACGTTATGCCCTAACCCTAATGGAATCGGTCCCACTGATTTGACATGTCGGTCCCACCGAAAATCCTAATGTTCACATTTTGAACTAAATCGGTCTGACCGAGTTTCATGTTTCGGTCCCATCGAGTTTGGTGATTTGTGTGTAATGGTTAGATTTTGTGTAGAGGCTATATATACCCCTCCACCCACTCTTCATTCATGGAGAGAGCCATCAGAACATGCCTACACTTCCAACATACATTTTCTGAGAGAGAACCACCTACACTTGTGTTGAGGTCAAGATATTCCATTCCAACCACATAAATCTTGATCTCTAGCCTTCCCCAAGTTGCTTTCCACTCAAACCCTCTTTCCACCAAATCCAATCCTATGAGAGAGAGCTGAGTTTTGGGGAGACTATCATTTGAAGCACAAGAGCAAGGAGTTCATCATCAACACACCATCTATTACCTTTTGGAGAGTGGTGTCTCCTAGATTGGTTAGGTGTCACTTGGGAGCCTCCGTCAAGATTGTGGAGTTGAACCAATGAGTTTGTACGGGCAAGGAGATCGCCTACTTCGTGAAGATCTACCCTAGTGAGGCAAGTCCTTCGTGGGCGATGGCCATGGTGGGATAGACAAGGTTGCTTCTTCGTGGACCCTCCGTGGACTCGCGCAACCGTTACCCTTCGTGGGTTGAAGTCTCCATCAATGTGGATGTACGATAGCACCACCTATCGGAACCACGCCAAAAATCTCCGTGTCTACATTGCATTTGCTCCCTCCAAACTCCTCTCTTTACCTTCATATGCAATTGTTTTACATTCCGCTGCTATACTCTTAGAATTGCATGTGTAGGTTGATTACTTGACTTGTGCTAAGTTGTTAAAATCTGCCAAGACTTAAAATGATAGAGGCAAAGGTGTCCCGATGTTTCGATGAGATGGTGGCTATCGTTTTCTGTGGGAGTCGACCTTGACGATCCGACTACGAACGTGCGAGACGTCGCGCCTTAGCAATCGCTAAACCAACTTCCGAGGGGTTATTGACCACGCCGGAGCACGATCAACCTGACCACGAGGGCCTGTTTCCTGCGAGCAAACGAAGAACAAGCAAGAAACTGAGATTGCAATCTGGATATTGCGAATATAAGATGAAAGCTTTATTGATCAAGGTGGGGTTCTGTGACGTCTTGGTCTGGTCGTTGGACACAAACGAAGTACGCGAAGTTGCAGCTATGGCGAACTTTTAATCTAAACAAAACCCAAGTCTAAACGACGCCCTAAGGGCTGTATATATGGAGGAAGAGAGGGGAATTTCGTGGCCCTTGAGGGTGGGGTCCGAAACCAACCCTAACTCTTGTTTCCCCACACATACGGACTCTAAAAATAGCCTATACTTAAGTATTTCGAAATTACATGGGCCTGGCCCATTAATAAGGTGACGCAGCACCTAGAATAGCCTATGGACGAATATTATGAAGTGGCATCTTGTATATTTCGTCCAAGGCTTCATGCACTCCTTATGGCGGCTTCAAAGTCCTGAAATCATCACTTGTAACTCCGTTCCTGATCCCCTTGCGCATGCCATCAACTCCATTCGTGTTCTTGCTCCAATGTTCATCCTTCTCCAAGCTAGGACCTTCATTTGTAAGCAAAACAAATGTATCCAATTTAGGCAGCATCATAATCTCATGAACATTAGAATCATTACCAAGAAACGAAAGTACCTGGTAATTTAATTGGCGTGCGCGAGCTCTAGTAATTGGTCCAGTATATGTAACAGTAGGGGCTGTGGGTGTAACAATGGTATTGATGTCCTCATCATCCTCCCCTTCTTGAAATGAAGTCGTCCTCGACGGAAGCTCATCTTCCTCACCCAAATAAGGCTTCAAATCTGCAATGTTAAAAGTGGGACTAACCCCAAAATCTGCAGGTAGCTCAAGTTTATATGCATTATCATTTATTTTCTCTAAAACCTTAAAAGGACCATCAGCACGTGGCATTAGCTTTGATTTGCGCAGATTAGGAAATCTATCTTTACGCAAATGTAACCAAACAAGATCTCCAGGTGCAAACACAACATGTTTTCTACCCTTATCTCCAGCAAGTTTATATTTAGCATTCATACGCTCAATGTTTTCCTTAGTTAACTCATGCATTTTTAAAATCAATTCAGAACGTTCTTTAGCATCAAAATTAACCTTCTCCGAAGATGGAAGAGGCAACAAATCAATAGGTGCACGAGGTAGGAAACCATACACAATTTCAAAAGGGCACATCTTAGTAGTAGAATGCAATGAACGATTATAAGCAAATTCAATATGAGGCAAGCATTCTTCCCACATTTTCTTGTTATTCTTCAAAACAGCCCTAAGCATAGTAGACAATGTTCTATTGACTACTTCAGTTTGTCCATCAGTTTGGGGGTGACAAGTAGTACTAAAAAGCAGCTTAGTCCCCAACTTAGCCCATAAACATCTCCAAAAGTGGCTAAGAAATTTAGTATCACGATCTGAAACAATAGTATTTGGCACACCATGTAAGCGAATAATTTCACGAAAGAACAAATCAGCAACATTAACAGCATCATCGCTTTTATGACATGGTATAAAGTGTGCCATTTTCGAGAACCTATCCACGACAACAAATATGCTATCCCTCCCCTTCTTTGTTCGAGGTAAACCTAAAACAAAGTCCATAGATATATCCTCCCAAGGAACACTAGGTACAGGCAAAGGCATATATAAACCATGAGGATTGAGTCGTGACTTAGCTCTTTGACATGTAGTGCAGCGAGCAACAAAACGCTCAACATCCCGTCTCATCTTTGGCCAAAAGAAATGTGTAGCAAGTATATCCTCCGTCTTCTTGACGCCAAAGTGTCCCATTAATCCTCCTCCATGCGCCTCCTGCAATAACAAAAGACGAACGGAGCTAGCTGGAATGCATAGCTTGTTAGCACGAAACACAAATCCATCGTTAAGAACGAACTTGTTCCAAGTTCTCCCTTCCTTACAATTCTGCAATACATCTTTAAATTCAGCATCATTAACATATTGATCCTTGATGGTCTCCAAACCAAATATTTTAAAGTCAAGTTGTGAAAGCATAGTATAACGACGAGACAAGGCATCAGCAATAACATTTTCTTTACCCTTCTTGTGTTTAATGACATAAGGGAAAGTCTCAATGAATTCAACCCATTTAGCATGTCTACGGTTCAGTTTTGCTTGACTTTTAATGTGTTTCAAAGATTCATGATCAGAATGTATAACAAATTCCTTGGGCCATAAATAATGTTGCCATGTTTCTAAGGTCCGAACAAGAGCATATAATTCTTTATCATAAGTAGAATAGTTCAGACTAGGCCCACTCAATTTTTCAGAAAAGTATGCAACAGGTTTTCCATCTTGTAATAACACACCTCCTAATCCAATTCCACTAGCATCACATTCAAGCTCAAAAGTCTTATTGAAATTAGGAAGTTGGAGTAAAGGAGCATGTGTTAACTTATCTTTCAATACCGTGAAGGCTTCTTCCTGTGCGGTACCCCAAACAAAAGGTACATCCTTCTTTGTAAGCTCGTTGAGAGGTGCAGCAATGGTGCTGAAATCTCTCACAAAACGCCTATAGAAACCAGCGAGGCCAAGGAAACTCCTCACTTGTGTGACCGTTTTGGGCTGCGGCCAACTCTCAATAGCTTCAATCTTGGCTTTATCAACTTCAATTCCCTGTGGAGTAACAACATAGCCAAGAAAAGATACTCGGTCGGTGCAAAAGGTGCACTTTCCAAGGTTACCAAACAAACGTGCATCACGTAGAGCAATAAAAACAGCACGTAAATGTTCCAAATGGTCCTCCAAAGATTTGCTATAAATCAATATGTCATCAAAGTAAACTACCACAAATCGTCCAATGAAGGCACGTAAAACTTCGTTCATTAACCTCATGAAAGTACTAGGTGCATTAGTTAACCCAAAAGGCATGACTAACCACTCATATAATCCAAACTTAGTTTTAAATGCTGTTTTCCATTCATCTCCCAATTTCATACGAATTTGATGGTAACCACTACGCAAATCAACTTTGGAGAATATTGTAGAGCCACTCAATTCATCAAGCATATCATCTAGCCTAGGAATAGGATGACGATAACGAATAGTAATATTATTAATGCCTCTACAATCAACGCACATACGCGACGTACCATCCTTTTTCGGCACTAAAATGATAGGAACAGCACAAGGACTAAGGGATTCGCGTATATAACCTTTGTCGAGCAGTTCTTGTACTTGACGCATAATCTCCTTCGTCTCCTCTGGATTGGTACGGTATGGTGCACGGTTGGGTAATGATGCACCGGGAATTAAGTCAATTTGATGCTCAATCCCGCGAATAGGTGGTAATCCCGGTGGCACGTCTTGTGGAAAGACGTCGGCGAACTCCTGCAAAATGTTAGTGACAGCAGGAGGCAAAGAGGAAGGCACGTCCTCGAATGAAAATAATGCCTCTTTGCACACAAAAGCATAGCAAACAGATTTGCTAAAATCTAGATCATCAATATCAGATTTGGTGGCAAGTAAACATGCACTTTTCAATTTAATTTCAGAAGCAACACTAGATTGTTTATTATTATGAGGCTGCATTTGTTGCTCAAATTCTTTTGCCACAATCTGATTTTCACTCTTAGTTTTCTCCTGTTTTGCTTTATTAGCTCTATTAATATCATCTTTCAAAATGGAATCAGGAGTCATAGGAAGCAAAGTAATATTTTTATCCTTATGAACAAGAGTATACTGATTGTTTCTACCATGGTGAATAGAATTTTTATCAAATTGCCATGGTCTACCAAGTAATAAGGAACATGCTTGCATAGGTACCACATCACAATCAACATAATCAGCATATGTAGAGATACTAAAATGCACACGAACAGTACGTGTTACCTTAACCTTGCCGCTGTTGTTGAACCATTGGATGTAGTAAGGATGTGGATGTGGTCTTGTGGTGAGAGATAGCTTCTCCACCATCTCGATGCTAGCCAAGTTGTTGCAACTCCCTCCATCTATGATCACGCGAACAGAACGTTCCTTCACAACTCCCTTTGTATGGAACAAATTATGCCTCTGATTTTGCTCAGCTTGTGTAACCTGCACACTCAAAACACGTTGAGCAACTAAACATTCATACCTGTCAGCATCTTCAGGAGCCATGTATTGCGTCTCATGATCAGAATCGTCTCCACCGTGTTCGTCACGTGTAATAAGAGCCAAAGTCTCCTCATCATAGTCACTAGCGGACTCATACCCACCATCCTCAGTAACAATCATCACACGCTTAGATGGGCATTCTCTCGCATAATGACCTCCACCCTTGCAACGTCGACAAATAATATCATGTGTCTGCCCGGTTGATGCCATGGATGAAGAAGAGCTCTTTGCAGGCCCAGAAGGTGTGCTCTTGGCAGATAGTGGTGATTGTGCCTGCTTTATTGTATCACGGTTGGAGGTGGTAGCCGACGGAGGCGCCGGTGAAGCAGAACGTGTGGAAGTAGATGATGCACGTGGTGTCCATGAAGAAGGTCGACCTGCAGAAAAGTTAGTCCGCGCCAATGCCTGTCGATCCTGCACTTCACGTTCAGCTTTACAAGCAAGATGGAATAAACGAGTGATATTAGTATACTCCTTATACTCTAGAATCGTCTGAATCTCTCTATTTAATCCACCCATAAAACGTGCAAGCATAGCTTCATTCTCCTCAACAATACCACATCTAATCATGCCAGTTTGTAATTCCTGATAATATTCTTCTACAGAATTTTTTCCCTGTCTTAAGCGCTGCAATTTTTGAAGTAATTCACGTTGATAATATGGTGGAACCCAACGAGTACGCATAGCAGTTTTCAAAGCAGCCCAAGTAGCAGGAATGGGATATAATCTACAATGCTCAGACCACCAAACACATGCAAAACTAGTGAATGCACAAACAGCAGCAGGAACACGTCTCTCCTCGGGATATTGTAAACATGTAAATCGTTGTTCAGTTTCTAACTCCCAAGTAAGATATATATCAGGAACATATCTACCCTCAAATGGTGGAATATTCAATTTTAGTTTAGGGAGATGGTCATGATCTCGTACCTGAGGGTGAGCCCTACCATTGCCATTATTTGCATGTGGACGACCTGATGGTTGCTGTGCTGGTGGTGGCACGTAGTTCTGATTTTGATCAACCTCATCCTCGTAATCGCCAGCAAAATCATCCTCCTCCGCATCAGCAGCAGGAGCCACAGAAGTAGCAACAGCAGCACCAACAGTTTGGCCAGGTGCAAGAGGGAGACGGCTCGCTCGGCGGAGGGCTGTTTCACGATGTGTAGGAAGTCGTCGTTGTTGTTGTTGTAGAGGTGCGTTAGGTGCAGCCGGTGGTGGTGGTGGTGGAAGACGCGCGAGCAATTCATTAAACCTGTCATCGAGCTTTGTTTCGAACGTCTTCTCCATGTCATCTATCTTCTCCATGGCCTCTTCAAATCTGTTTAGCACATCCTGCACCTGTCCATTCATCATTTGCTGAAATTTATCATGCAACTCCTGATTCGTCATGTTCTCCCAGTCAGTCTCGTCGGCTTGTGATCCTGCCATGGTTAGCAACAATAGAAAACACACAAGAATATGATCCTACAGAATACTAACAAGAGGTGGTGGTGGCGGGTGTCACAAATCCGTCAAGCAAATCTCAAATTCTTACCAGTTCTTACCCAGCAGCAGGCGGTGACCGGCAACCGTTGTAGTCAAAACTCTCAAAAGCTTGGATAGAGCGATTGCCAGGGAGAGTCAAACGCACGACGTAGAGGTATGTGGAGCTGGGAAGGCTTATAGTATGGTAGCAAAAAGGGTCAGCAATAATCAATTCAGAGATGCAAAGTTGAATAAACGCTCAACGACGGTACTGTGCTGGTCCTAGGCTAGACCGTGCTAGAGACGCGAGCCTAGAACACTAACAAAATCACGGCGCTGCACGTAAATAAGGGAAAAGCACACTCTGGAACTTTTTTTTTTTTTCGCTTTTTTTTTTTGCGCTCCTCTTTTTCTTTTTTTTTTTTTTGCGCTCCTCTTTTTTTTTTTTTTTTTTTGCGAAAAATTACTATAATGGCGAGTGTCTCAAAACTCTTCCCTCGTCAAACTGATAATATGGGCACGAAAAATTTTTTTTCCACTTTTTTTTTTCGGAAATCAGGGCAGCGACGACGAAAAAGTGCGACAAAAAATCACTATGATGGCACGTGGCTCAAAAGACTCAGAAAAGCCTAAAAATAGGATAGGGAAAAAAATTTTTTGCCCGAAAAAATTTTGGCCTAAAAACTGCCCGGGGGTCTCCAGACTTTTTTTTTTTTTTTTTTTTTTTTTTTTTTTTTTTTTTTTCCGAGACCTACGCAGGCAAGGAAACACGAATCGGAATTGAGATTGATCTCAAGAACAAACCTAATATGAGAAGAACTCGGATTGGTGGTGGATATATGGTGGTGGTATATGGCAGCGGTGGTGGTATATGGTAGCGGTGGTGGTATGTGGTATATGGATAAGGATTCAGAGCGGTGGCGGATAAGCAAAAGTGGTAGATGGGCGATGATGATGGTGCGGCGGCGGCGTGACAACTTGTGACCAGAACTCGAAACTCTAAAAGACTAGACTCTAAGACCAGCAACTTGACACGACGATGCAACCGCAAATTCAACAAAGCAAAAACCCTAAAAAGATTATGCAAAGGCTCAGATTGGTTCGGATATGATGAACTAACCCTAATTTTTTTTTGTGGCTTTTTCGTGGACTGTAGGTATGAAGAACAGACTCGATCTAATATACGAAAAACTACAAAATCTCACCGAGCAACCTGGAAATCTGATACCACTTGATAGAGGCAAAGGTGTCCCGATGTTTCGATGAGATGGTGGCTATCGTTTTCTGTGGGAGTCGACCTTGACGATCCGACTACGAACGTGCGAGACGTCGCGCCTTAGCAATCGCTAAACCAACTTTCGAGGGGTTATTGACCACGCCGGAGCACGATCAACCTGACCACGAGGGCCTGTTTCCTGCGAGCAAACGAAGAACAAGCAAGAAACTGAGATTGCAATCTGGATATTGCGAATATAAGATGAAAGCTTTATTGATCAAGGTGGGGTTCTGTGACGTCTTGGTCTGGTCGTTGGACACAAACGAAGTACGCGAAGTTGCAGCTATGGCGAACTTTTAATCTAAACAAAACCCAAGTCTAAACGACGCCCTAAGGGCTGTATATATGGAGGAAGAGAGGGGAATTTCGTGGCCCTTGAGGGTGGGGTCCGAAACCAACCCTAACTCTTGTTTCCCCACACATACGGACTCTAAAAATAGCCTATACTTAAGTATTTCGAAATTACATGGGCCTGGCCCATTAATAAGGTGACGCAGCACCTAGAATAGCCTATGGACGAATATTATGAAGTGGCATCTTGTATATTTCGTCCAAGGCTTCATGCACTCCTTATGGCGGCTTCAAAGTCCTGAAATCATCACTTGTAACTCCGTTCCTGATCCCCTTGCGCATGCCATCAACTCCATTCGTGTTCTTGCTCCAATGTTCATCCTTCTCCAAGCTAGGACCTTCATTTGTAAGCAAAACAAATGTATCCAATTTAGGCAGCATCATAATCTCATGAACATTAGAATCATTACCAAGAAACGAAAGTACCTGGTAATTTAATTGGCGTGCGCGAGCTCTAGTAATTGGTCCAGTATATGTAACAGTAGGGGCTGTGGGTGTAACAATGGTATTGATGTCCTCATCATAAAATTTGGAAAAGGCTAGATTTTTATTTGGAGGGATTCAGAAAGGATTCAGAAAGGATTCAGAAAGGAGGGACAAGCCATCAAGGAGCTACACAAAATGAAGACATCAAGCTCATGTTGGTGAATGGGTATCCGGCTCCGACTCCAACAATCACTCCGAGAGAAGTTATCACTCTGAATCCGGATATACTCAAGATGAAGGTGTTGCCAGTCTAGCACTTGTGCCAACCAACTCCTACGACATATTTGAGTCGCCAAATGAAGGAATTGGAAGATGCTTCATGGCTAAAGGCCCAAAGGTATCACACCCCGAGTATGTTGATTTCAATAGTGATGAAGATGATTTGCTAGGTGATGATGATTTACTTGTTGACAATTCTAGTGATGAAAACTATGGTGAACTTGCTATTAATCATGCTAATCAAGATAAAATGAATGACAATGATAAGAAAGAGATTGAGCGTCTAACTAAAGAACTAAACACTCTTAAGTTAGCTCATGAAACTACCTTGGAAGATCATCGAGAACTTTTAAAGACTCATGAAAAGCTATGCTTTGAAAAGCTCAACCTTGAGCAAGAGCATAAGTTCTTAAAGGCAATCAATGATGATCTTCGCAAGACAAGTTCTTCTTACATTGCCAAGCGTTTACTCTTGTCTACTTACATGCCTCAAGTTAAATCTAGCAACAAGAGTAAGAAAGATTCTTCTTCTAGTAGTAACAATAATCATGCTAAATCCAATGATGTTGCTTCTAGTAGTTCTCTTTATTCCACTAATGATTCTCTTAGCCAAGTTACACTTGAGCAAGAAAATATCTTATTGAAGGGAATTATAGAGAAAGGTGTTTACAAGTCTTGCCGGAAGTAAGCAATTTGAGGAAATTGTACGCAAGCAAGGAAGACACCAGAAGAATCAAGGTGTTGGTTTTGAACGAAAGTTCAATGCCATGGGAGTTGAGTGGGAAGAAGATCAATACCCCAAGACGAAGTTTGTTCCTCAATAAGAGAAGTATGATCCTACTACTTTCCAAGGAACACAAGCTCAAGATTATCTTCCACCACAAGACCACAAGCTAAAGGGCAAGGACAAGCTTCAAGAGGAGATTGATGCATTTGAAGAAGCTCCTAAGGCATTGGTCAAGTGGGTTCCCAAGACTACATCAAGTTCTACTTCATCAAGTACGACTACAACTCCAAGGATTCCCATCAAGATGGTGTGGATCCCGAAGAAGAAGAACTAGAGAGTTCTTGAGGGTGAGTCCGCCAACATACTTCACTCATATCATTTTGGCGAGGACAAATGCAAACAACTTCCATATCTTGCACTAGTTGAAGGAGTCACAAACCCTCTTGTTGGTAAGACAAGGGACAAGGTAACCTAATGCATTCATGGACATAATCTCATGTGAATATCACTCTATGTCTATGGATATCCTTGTTTGTTCCTTATGGGACTAACCCGTGTAGGTATTGAAAGTGCAACTCACTCCAAAGGATTGCTCTGAATGATCTACATCAACTTTGAGCACCGACATCTTCAACACCTACATGAAGTCATCATCGACAAAACCCAAGGTTAGTTCATCCCCCCTAGGGGGGATATCACATATAGGGGGAGCTTTACTCTAATCAATTGAGCTAAAGCAACTCTAACAATGTGAACACAACAATGCATTATGTAAAAGTGGTAACCTCACTCGTGCTTAAACGATGAGTATGACCTACGATAAAATGTTCTCATTTGACTCCTCAGTCAATATACTCATTTATAGATGACCTAGTCATCGCCAAATTGCTTGATAGATGCTAGAGTGATTGTGCATGCTTTGCCACATATTTCATTTGCCATCTTATTGTGTGAGCATGTTGGTTGCATATTTTACTCATTCGAGGACATCCATTCGTTGCCTTGATTGTTTGGCTTTTTCTCTTTTGCCAAATGGATGGACAAGAATGCCTAAGGACTTCCTCTAGCTATCTATGCTTTTGTCATCTCAAACTCTATTCATGCTACATCACAAAGTTTGATCAAGTCAGATTCGAACCACTCTGTGTGAGGAGCACTCGGAGTCCCCGATTTGTCATAGACTTAAACTTCCAAAACCTGGTGCAATCGATTTCGGTCATCCATTTCGGTCACACCGAGATCACTAAGTTGATCTAGGTTTTCAATCTGGTGCAATCGATTTGAACTTTTCGGTCACACCGAGTTGCAGTAACCGCTTGTGAGTCTGCATCTCGGTGCCACCGAGTTGTTCCACTCGGTCACACCGACAAGGTCAGGATATATATACCCACGGGTGAGATTTTGGAAATTTCTTCAAACTCTTCAACCCGCCCATGTGTCCTGCTCTGCCTCCTCGGGTCTCCAGATCGTCTCCTCGCCGCCAGCGACCTCCTGCCGCTGGTCTCCGTCGCCGTCAACGGAAATCTGCTCTGCCGTTGTCGCCGTAGTGAACCCCCACTGAACTAGGGTATGGGTTCGACCCTTGTGCTATTCTTTTACCTCTAATTCATAGCACATTGTTTTTGCCATGATCCTTACCATGTATGCAAACACTCTATCCACTGAAAACATCGTTTAGGTTAGATTTGATTTGAAATTTAGGGTTAGGTCTCCGACGAACTCATCTCGGACCGACCGAGTTGTAGAAGTCGGTCTCACCGATTTGGCTTAGGCCATAGCACTTGCGATTTTCGGTCTGACCAAAAACTACAAATCGGTGTGACCGAGTTCGGTTCTCTGTGAAACCCTAGCAGTCTCGGTGCCATCGAACTGTGACTCGGTCTGACCGAGTTCACTAGTTTAGGTTCCAAAAGCTGCTTCGGTATCACCGAGTTTACAAATCGGTAGCTCTGAAATGTTTTCCGTGGAGAACTAAAACTAAGTTTTTAAGTCATCTGTTTTGCAAAAACTCTGCACTTTGTGATGCTCATCCATCCTATCTCATCTACATCTATTCACAGGGTCTGCTGTCAGTGAATTTGCAAAGATGTCTGATCAGAGTGACAGTCAGAACAAGTCTGCAGAACATGTGCAACTAAGTGAGGGTTCAGATCCCTCGAGCACTTCTGATGATGGCAATAGGAGCACTCCCAGCAACTTGCCAAAGGCAGCCAGCAGATCTAGGAAGAAGAGAACCTCAGAATCGGAGGCTGAGGATTATGTTGCCACTGAGGAGGAAGTAAGCTCCAAGAAGAAGGTGTTGAAAAAGGAGTATGGCACAGCTGCTACAGTTAAGCCAGGAATGAATAAGAAGGCTCGAGCAAAGAGAGTTCCTATGTCTAAGGCCAGAGCCTCTACTCAAGAAACAATGGAGTTCACTCTTGAACCCAAAGAAGCTAGAGAGATAAAGAAAAGAAAGGAAAGAGTCAAGAAGACCATTGCCAGAGTCATTGGCAAGCCCTCCATGATGAAAGATCCCTCTAAAGATGAAGAGGAAGAAGAGGATGCTCCAGCACCCAAAGCTCAGAAGCTTATGGGAGATGCTATAAAGTCAGGGGCGGCAACATCAAAGCCCAAAGCTGCCCCCAAAGCTCAAGCTCAGAAGCCTCCTAAGCCCAAGAGGAACACCAGAAGTATACCTGCTGAAGAAAAGAACAAGGCCCCAGTGCCTAAAGCTGAAGAGGAAGATGATGAGTCTCTTGTTTTGAGAAAATTGAATCCCAAGATTCCATACCACAATGATACTCATCCAGTACCTGAATACATGCACATCAGAAAAGATGCTGGACTGAGATTATGGAGAAAGTCTTGTCCTTATGCTGTGAGGAGAAGGACTGCAGTTGACTACAGGTTTCACACAAAGGAATAGCAAGACTTTTATGAAACCATTCTGCTTGACAAGAAGCCCATTGTGAGTGACATGAGATGGGTTGATTGGGAATTCATCCAGGAGAATGAAGATCACTTCCCAGGAGTTTATGACAGTTTCAAAGCATGTGGAGTAGATGAGTTTATTGGATAGAAGCTCACAAAATGGAATGATGAGCTGATCATGAAGTTTTACTCCACTGCTCACTTTTACCCAGATGGGAAGATCGTTTGGATGTCAGAAGGTACTAGGTACCAATCCACAGTTGAAGAATGGGCAAAATTAATAAATGCCCCAGCAGAACATGAAGATGACTTGGATGTGTATGCCATGAAGAAGAAGGACCACAACACTATAGCTAACATGTACAAGGAGATCCCAGATAAAGCTTTGGAGACTCACAAGCTTGGATCTATACATTTCTTGTTGTCTGGTCTGCCTACTATCAACAAGATCCTAAGGCACACTCTGCTACCCAAGTCAGGAGATCACAAGATGATCAGAGGGCACTCTATCAACCTGCTACAACTTTTTGATGTCCCTCGGAAGTTCAAGGTCATGAGTCTGATTGTAGAGACAATCAAGAGGACTGCTGCTGACCAGAAGAGAAGTTGTGGGAATGCTCCACACATTCAGGAGCTCATCAACTCCAAGATGGGCACAGGAACATATCTGTTGGATAAGGAGCATCTACCCCTGTATCCTGATTTTGAAGATAATACTATTGTGATGAATAAGGAGGAACCATCATCAGTTCAAGCACAGGAGAAGAGAGCCAAAGCAAAGGCTGAGAAAGCTGCCAAGATGCCAAGTGTTGAAGAGACATCTCAGGATTTCCTGAAGAGCAAGCAAGATCAACTTGCATATCTGATCCAGTCTACACTGAGGATTGAGAAGGGCTTGGCCACCCTGACTCAAAACCAGGAGAGCTTGGAGAGGATCGTATAAACTAAGTTTTATGATCTTAATCTGAAGGTAACTGAGATTCAAACAGCAGTTGAGCAGCTTCAGGAGGAAGCAGAAGAGAAGAGAGGCAAGGCAACCACAGATGCATTTTAGTGAGTGCCTAGAGGACAGAGGTCTGCTGTCATGCCAGTGACAGATTCTAGAGCTACAACATCAGCACCTGCAGCCACAGCCTCAGTGCCACCTCCAGCATCCACTCCACCAGCTCCAACTACATCAACAGATGCCTTTGTCCTTGGAGTTCTCTCTACACCACCTCCCGAAGACCAAGCCTGAGAGATGCATAGCACTATGCATATTTGAACTTTTTGGTAACTTGTTGCCAAAGGGGGAGAAATATGTATAGATCATAGGCTTCGAGAGAGTGTTTTGCTTCTTTGTCTTTGGTTGAACTTTTTATTGTGTGAGATACTTTATGTCCTTGTGTGAGATACTTATGTGATCATGTGATTGATCATTTGACACCTTAATGCTTGTTTAGATGATACTATCTTTTATATCCATAAATGACCATTCACTTGCTTGGTGATGAGTGCATGCTTTTAATTTCTATCATTTTGAGCGCTCCACCAAGATGTATGTGACATGGAAGAGTAACCCATGATCCTAATCGATTGTGCGTTTGCATTCAAAAGCAAATTTTAAATGATGCACAAATTTAGGGGGAGCTCTTGCTTATCACATACTTCTCAAAGCGACGATATTTTTCAATCTTATTACCATTTTTCGTAGTTTTGATCTATATGTTGTCATCAATTACCAAAAAGGGTGAGATTGAAAGTGCAACTATCCCTGGGTGGTTTTGGTAATTCCTAACAACATATAGCCCATTGAGCTAATGCTATTTCAAGATAAATATTTCAGGAAATCTCAATGTTTGGCATGGCATGGATCAGAAAGTGCACCCCTCAAAATACTAAGAACACATGTTGGCTCAAGCTCAAGACTCTACATTTACTTTTAGTGATCCAAGATCACATTGAGTCCATAGGAAAAGCCAATACTATTAAAAGGGGATGAGGTGTTGCTTAATGAGTTACTTGCTCAAAATGCTTAGTGATATGCTCCAAAGCCCTCAACTACTTTCTCATATCCACATATGTCCCAAACCAAAAGTCAAACTCGGCCCCACCGAAATTTCCTACCCGGCGCCACCGAGTTCACTTGACATAGCCACTGCCACAAACCCTAGTCATTTCGGTCTCACCAGTAGGGATCTTGGTCTCACCGAGATGGGATTGCAAACTCTCTGTTTCCCTTCATAATGTTTTGGTCTAACCGAGATGAGCGATTGATACGTCCATTTTGCATCATGCTATTATATCGATATTTATTGCATTATGGGCTGTTATTTCACATTATGTAACAATACTTATGGCTATTCTCTCTTACTTTACAAGGTTTACATAAGGAGGGAGAATGCCGGCAGCTGGAATTCTGGGCTGGAAAAGGAGCAAATATTAGAGACCTATTCTGCACAACTCCAAAAGTCCTGAAACTCCATGGAATACCTTATAATAAATAATGAAAAATCCTCGCCAAATATGAAGACTAGGGGGCCCACACCCTGCTCACGAGGGTGGGGGGCGCCCCCCCTAGGGCACGCCCCCTACCTCGTGGGCCCCCTGGTGGCTCTCCGATGACCATCTTCTCCTATATGAAGTCTTTCATCTAGAAAAAAATAAGAAGCAACCTTTCGGGACGAAACTCCGCCGCCACGAGGCGGAACCTTGGCGGATCCAATCTAGAGCTCCGGCAGAGCTGTTCTGCCGGGGAAACTTCCCTCCCGGAGGGGGAAATCATCGCCATCGTCATCACCAACGCTCCTCTCATCGGGAGAGGGCAATCTCCATCAACATCTTCATCAGCACCATCTCATCTCAAAACCCTAGTTCATCTCTTGTATCCGATTCTTGTCTTCAAGTCCGGGATTGGTGCTAGTAGGTTGCTAGTAGTGTTAATTACTCCTTGTAGTTGATGCTAGTTGGTTTAATTGGTGGAAGATCATATGTTCAGATCCTATATGCATATTAATACCCCTCTGATTATGAACATGTTTATGCTTTGTGAGTAGTTACGTTTGTTCCTGAGGACAAGGGAGAAGTCTTGCTATTAGTAGTCATGTGAATTTTGTATTCGTTCGACATTTTGATGAGATGCATGTTGTCTAGCCTCTACTGGTGTTATGTGAACGTCGACTACATAACACTTCACCATTATTTGGGCCTAGAGGAAGGCATTGGAAAGTAATAAGTAGATGATGGTTTGCTAGAGTGACAGAAGCTTAAACCCTAGTTTATGCGTTGCTTCGTAAGGGGCTGATTTGGATCCATATGTTTCATGCTATGGTTAGGTTTACCTTAATACTTTTGTTGTAGTTGCGGATGCTTGCATTAGAGGTTAATCATAAGTGGGATGCTTGTTCAAGTAAGAACAGCACCCAAGCACCGGCCCACCCACATGTCAAATTATCAAAGTACCGAACGTGAATCATATGAACGTGATGAAAACTAGCTTGACGATATTCCCATGTGTCCTCGGGAGCGCTTTTCCTTATATAAGAGTTTGTCCAGGCTTGTCCTTTGCTACAAAAAGGATTGGGCCACCTTGCTGCACTTTATTTACTTTTGTTACTTGTTGCTCATTACAAATTATCTTATCACAAAACTATCTGTTACCACTTATTTCAGTACTTGCAAAGAATACCTTGCTGAAAACCATTTATCATTTCCTTCTGCTCCTCGTTGGGTTCGACGCTCTTACTTATCGAAAGGACTACGATAGATCCCCTATACTTGTGGGTCATCAAGACTCTTTTCTGGCGCCGTTGCCGGGGAGTGAAGCGCCTTTGGTAGGTGGAATTTGGTGAGGAAAAATTTATATAGTGTGCTGAAATTTACTATCACTTGTTATTATGGAAAGTAATCCTCTGAGGGGATTGTTCGGGGTATCTTCACCCCGAACAATAGAGCAAAGAGTTGCTCCTCAACCTACTGAACCTACTAAAAATGAAAATGAAAATGAAAATACTTGCTTTGAAGTTCCTTCAGGTATAATAGAAAAACTGCTAGCTAATCCTTTTTTAGGAGATGGAACAAAACATCCTGATGAACATCTAATATATGTGGATGAAGTTTGTGGATTATTTAAGCTTGCAGGTGTATCCAGAGATGTTGTTAAGAAGAAGGTCTTCCCCATATCTTTGAGGGGAGATGCATCGACATGGTATTGGCTATGTGATGATATGAGGTCTTGGAATTACAAACGATTGAAATTGGAATTTCATCAGAAGTTTTATCATATGCATCTTGTTCATCGTGATCGCAATTATATATATATATATATAATTTTTGGCCTCGTGAAGGAGAAAGCATCGCTCAAGCTTGGGGGAGGCTTAAATCAACGTTATAGTCATGCCCCAATCATGAGCTCTCAAGAGAAATGATTATTCAAAAAAATTATGCTCGGCTTTCTGAAAATAATCGCACCATGCTTGATACTTCTTGTGTTGGCTCTTTTATGATGAAGACTATTGGATTTAGATGGGATTTATTGGATAGAATTAAACGCAACTCTGAAGATTGGGACCTCGACAATGGTAAGGAGTTAGGTATGACACCTAAGTTTGATTGTGTTAAATCTTTTATGGATACCGATATTTTCCGTAAGTTTAGCACTAAATATGGACTTGATTCTGAGATAGTAGCTTCTTTCTGTGAATCTTTTGCTACTTATGTTGATCTCCCTAAGGAGAAGTGGTTTAAATATCATCCTCCCATAGAAGTAAAAGTAGATGCACCTATTAAAGTTGAAGAAAAGACTATCACTTATAATGATCCTATTGTTCCTACTTCTTATGTTGAGAAACCACCTTTCCCTGTTAGAATAAAGGATCATTCTAAAGCTTCAACTTTGGTTCGTAAAAGCAATATTAAAACATTTACACCTCCTGAGCAAGTTAAAGTTGAACCTAATATTGTTATTGTTAAAGAGCTCTTGTCTGATAATATTGATGGGCATGTTATTCATTTCTGCGGTGAAACTGCTAGAATTGCTAAACCTTGTGCTAAAGATAAACATAGACCAGTGGTAGGCGTGCCTGTTATTTCTATTAAAATAGGAGATCATTGTTATCATGGCTTATGTGATATGGGTGCTAGTGCTAGTGTTATACCTTATGACTTGTATAAAGAAATCAAGCATGAAATTACACCTGCTGAGTTAGAAGATATTGATGTCACAATTAAACTTGCTAATAGAGATACTATTTCAGCAATGGGAATTGTTAGAGATGTTGAAGTCTTGTGCGGGAAAACTAAATATCCTGCTGATTTTCCTGTTCTTAGTTCCCCACAAGATAGCTTTTGTCCCATTATATTTGGTAGACCCTTCTTAAACACTGTTAATGCTAGGATAGACTGCGAAAAGAATGTTGTTACTATTGGCTTGGATGATATGACTCATGAATTTAATTTCTCTAAATTTAGTAAACAACACCGTGAAGAAGAACTGCCTAGTAAGGATGAAATTATTGGTCTTGCTTCTATTGCCGTACCTCCTAGTGAACCTTTAGAACAATATTTGCTAGACCATGAGAATGATATGTTTATGAATGAAAGAAGGGAAATAGATGAAGTATTCTTTAAACAGGAACCTATGCTGAAACACAATTTGCATGTTGAAATCCTAGGGGATCCTCCTCCACCTAAGGGTGATCCCGTGTTTGAGCTTAAACCATTGCCTGATAATCTAAATGTGCTTATCTTGATGAAAACAAGATATATCATGTTATTATTAGTGCTAACCTTTCAGAGAATGAAGAATAAAGATTATTGAAAACTCTGAAGACGCACCGTGCTGCTATTGGGTATACTCTTGATGATCTTAAGGGCATTAGTCCCACTCTATGTCAACATAAAATAAATTTGAAGCAGATGCCAAACCAGTTCGTGATCCTCAACGACGTCTGAACCATAAAATGAAAGAAGTGGTAAGAAAAGAAATACTAAAGCTTCTGGAGGCAGGTATAATTTATCCTGTTGCTGATAGTCAGTGGGTAAGTCCTGTTCATTGTGTCCCTAAGAAGGGAGGTATTACTGTTGTTCCTAATGATAAAGATGAATTGATTCCACAAAGAATTATTACAGGTTATAGGATGGTAATTGATTTCCGCAAATTAAATAAGGCTACTAAGAAAGATCATTACCCCTTACCTTTTATCGATCAAATGCTAGAAAGATTATGCAAACATACACATTACTGCTTTCTAGATGGTTATTCTGGTTTCTCTCAAATACCTGTGTCGGCTAAAGATCAATCAAAGACTACTTTTACATCCCCTTTTGGTACTTTTGCTTATAGAAGTATGCCTTTTGGTTTATGTAATGCACCTGCTACCTTTCAAAGATGCATGATGGCTATATTCTCTGACTTTTGTGAAAAGATTTGTGAGGTTTTCATGGACGACTTTTCCGTCTATGGATCTTCTTTTGATGATTGCTTGAGAAATCTTGATCGAGTTTTGCAGAGATGTGAAGAAACTAATCTTGTCTTGAATTGGGAAAAGTGCCACTTTATGGTTAATGAAGGTATTGTCTTGGGGCATAAAGTTTCTAAAAGAGGTATTGAAGTTGATAAAGCCAAGGTTGATGCTATTGAAAATATGCCATGTCCCAAGGACATCAAAGGTATAAGAAGTTACCTTGGTCACGCCGGATTTTATAGGAGGTTCATTAAGGACTTCTCAAAAATTTCTCGGCCTCTGACTAATTTATTAAAAAAAGATATACCATTTGTCTTTGATGATGATTGTGTAGAAGCATTTGAAATACTTAAGAAAGCATTAGTCTCTGCACCCATTGTTCAGCCACCTGATTGGAATTTACCCTTTGAAATTATGTGTGATGCTAGAGATTATGCTGTAGGTGCTATTATAGGGCAAAGAGTTGATAAGAAATTAAATGTTATTCATTATGCTAGTAAGACCCTAGACAATGCTCAAAGAAATTATGCTGCTACTGAAAAAAGAACTTTTAGCAGTTGTATTTGCTTGTGATAAGTTCAGACCTTATATTGTTGATTCTAAAGTAACTATCCACACTGATCATGCTGCTATTAAATATCTTATGGAGAAGAAAGATGCTAAACCTATACTTATTAGATGGGTTCTCTTGCTACAAGAATTTGATTTGCATATTGTCGATAGAAAAGGAGCCGAGAATCCCGTTGCAAACAACTTATCTAGGTTAGAGAATGTTCTTGATGGCCCACTACCTATTGATGATAGCTTTCCTGATGAACAATTAAATGTCATAAGTACTTCTCGTAGTACCCCTTGGTATGTTGATTATGCTAATTACATAGTTGCTAAATTTATACCACCTAGCTTCACATACCAACAAAAGAAAAAGTTCTTCTATGATTTGAGACATTACTTTTGGGATGACCCACATCTTTATAAAGAAGGAGTAGATGGTGTTATTAGACGTTGTGTACCTGAGCATGAACAGGAACAGATCCTACGCAAGTGCCACTCTGAAACTTATGTAGGACACCACGCGGGAGATAGAACTGCACATAAGGTATTGCAATCCGGTTTTTATTGGCCTACTCTCTTCAAGGATGCCCGTAAGTTTGTCCTATCTTGTGATGAATGTCAAAGAATTGGTAATATTAGTAGATGTCAAGAAATGCCTATGAATTATTCACTTGTTATTGAACCGTTTGATGTTTGGGGCTTTGATTATATGGGACCTTTTCCTACCTCTAAGGGATATACACATATTTTAGTTGCTGTTGATTACGTTACTAAGTGGGTAGAAGCTATTCCAACTAGTAGTGATGATCATAACACTTCTATTAAAATGCTTAAAGAAGTTATTTTTCTGAGGTTTGGAGTCCCTAGATATTTAATGACTGATGGTGGTTCACATTTTATTCATGGTGCTTTCCGTAAAATGCTTGCTAAATATGACGTGAATCATAGAATTGCATCTCCGTATCACCCACAGTCTTCAAGTAGAATTGAGTAATAGAGAACTCAAATTAATTTTGCAAAAGACTGTTAATAGGTCCAGAAAGAATTGGTCCAAGAAACTTGATGATGCATTATGGGCATATAGAACTGCATATAAAAATCCTACGGGTATGTCTCCGTATAAAATGGTATATGGAAAAGCATGTCACTTACCTCTCGAACTAGAACATAAGGCATATTGGGCTATTAAAGAGCTCAACTATGATTTCAAACTTGCCGGTGAAAAGAGGTTATTTGATATTAGCTCACTTGATGAATGGAGAACCCAACCTTATGAAAATGCCAAGTTGTTTAAAGAAAAGGTTAAAAGATGGCATGACAAAAGGATACAAAAGCGTGAGTTTAATGTAGGTGATTATGTATTGCTATACAACTCTCGTTTAAGATTTTTTTGCAGGAAAACTTCTCTCTAAATGGGAAGGCCCCTATGTTATCGAGGAGGTCTATCGTTCCGGTGCCATAAAAATCAACAACTTCGAAGGCACAAATCTAAAGGTGGTAAACGGTCAAAGAATTAAACACTATATCTCAGGTAATCCCATAAATGTTGAAACCAATATTATTGAAACCGTAACACCGGAGGAATACATAAGGGATACTTTCCAGAACGTTTCAGACTCCGAAAAGGAATAGATATGTGGTACGGTAAGTAAACCGACTCCAAAACAATTTTTAAGGCAATATTTCTCCGTTTTGGAATATTTAGAAAAATAGAAAATTAAGTAGTAGTCCGGGAAGGACATGAGGGCCCCATGAGGGTGGAGGGCGCGCCCTACCCCCCTGGGCGCGCCCCCCTACCTCGTGAGCTCCTTGTGTGCCTTTCAGACTCCATTTTCTTGCATGATACGTATTTTGGTCGGTAAAAATTCATTATATAATCTCCCGGGGGTTTTGACTCCCGTATCACGCAATTATCCTCTGTTTTTGTTTCGAGCTATCCCGCTGCAGATTAGATCAACATGTCTTCCCAGGATTCGGAAGGAGAAAGCTATGTGGATGATTACTTAGCTAATCCTAAGGTCTATGGAGATGTGGAGCACGATGGTTGGACCACGGAGGAAGAAAAGAACTATGAACCTTATGGGAAGGAGGAGACGAGCTCAGATGAAGATGAAGCCCCATTACCTCAACCTGGGGATATGCACCTGGAGTTCAAAAAGTCAAGTCTCCCTGATAGGGTAAAGAAACCAAAATTCGAGTTTATCCCTTTTCGTCTCTTGCAGGAAAATAAGCAGGACCTATGCAAAAAGATATTAACCCTGGAGTGGGAGATTGATGATCTGAGGGATCAAAATGCCGTCCTCAAGCGTAAATTAAGGGAGAAGTCTATGCCATCAACTAAGTCAACAACACCTCCACATTCTTCACCAACCAAGGAGATATAATCACATGGGTATGGGCACTCCCCTTGGCAACTGGCAACCTTGGGGGAGGTGCCCCGGTATCGTATCACAATCACAACTCCTATCTTTACCGTTTTTCTTAGTTTGATCCTATTAGTAGTATTTTGATCTAGTAGAATAAAGTTTATGGCAAGATCTAGTTTCGAGTTTTGCTTTATGATCTCTCTATGTAATCGAGTCCGTGAGTTATATAATAAAGATTAGTGATTGAGTCAAGGGCTTGCTTATTTTTTCCATGATCCCAAATAAAAGAAAAGAAAAGAGAAAAAGAATAAGAAGAAACAAAAGTTCATATTGATCTTATTGATAGTAATGAATTCACATAGAAAGAGTGTGATGATTAAAATTTGTTGGGAGTTGGCAGACATAGATTCGGTCATCGTTGCAATTAATAGGAAGTAATAAGGAAAGAGAGGTTTCACATATAAATATACTGTTATTGACATCTTTTATGATTGGGAACACTCATCAAAATATGACATGCTAAAGAGTTGATGTTGGACAAGGAAGACAACGTAATGGGTTATGTTTTCTTATATCTGAGATAAAGTATGTTGTCATGGATCATCCAACATGTTGAGCTTGCCTTTCCCCCTCATGCTAGCCAAATTCTCAGCACCAAGCAGAGATACTACTTGTGCTTCCAAATACCCTTAAACCAGTTTTGCCATGAGAGTCCACCATATCTACCTATGGATTGAATAAGATCCTTCAAGTAAGTTGTCATTGGTGCAAAGCAATAAAAATTGCTCTCTAAATATGTATGATTGATTGGTGTGGGAGAAATAAGCTTTATACGTTCTTGTGATGTGGACGTAATAAAAGCGACGGACTGCATAATAAAGGTTCATATCACAAGGGGCAATATAAAGTGACGTTCTTTCGCATTAAGATTTTGTGCATCCAAGCATAAAAGCGCATGGCAACCTCTGCGAAGGGCCTATCTTTTATTATTATCTTCTACCTTATGCAAGTGTCATGGTGATCTTCACCTTTCCTTTTTAATTTTATCCTTTGGCAAGCCCAGCATGTTGGAAAGAACCTAATATATATATATATAATTGGATATAGGGGGCATGAGTTATTATTGTTGACATTACCCTCGAGGTAAAAGGTTGTGGGGCGAAACTATAAGCCCCTATCTTTCTCTGTGTCTGACTAAAACTCTGTAACCACAAGTATTGCGTGAGTGTTAGCAATTATGAATGACTAGATGATAGTTGAGTATGTGGACTTGCTTTTTAGCTCTCACATAGACTCTTTCTGATGTTATGATAAATTGCAATTACTTCAATGATTGAGGTTATAGTTTGTTGGTTCTCAATAAGGTTTCTGATTCATACTTTTGCATTGTGAATAGATCATCACTTGAACATAAGTAATCATATGACAATATCTATGTATGTTGTTGTTATGAGAATAATCATGATGCCCTCATGTCCGTATTTTATTTTTTATCGACGCCTCTACCTCTAAACATGGGGACATATTTATCGTTATCGGCTTTCGCTTGAGGACAAGCGAGGTCTAAGCTTGGCGGAGTTGATATGTCCATTTTGCATCATACTTTTATATCGATATTTATTGCATTATGGGCTGTTATTTCACATTATGTCACAATACTTATGGCTATTCTCTCTTATTTTACAAGGTTTACATAAGGAGGGAGAATGCCGGCAGCTGGAATTCTAGGCTGGAAAAGGAGCAAATATTAGAGACCTATTCTGCACAACTCCAAAAGTCCTGAAACTCCACAGAATACCTTATAATAAATAATGAAAAATCCTCGCCAAATATGAAGAGCAGGGGGCCCACACCCTGCTCACGAGGGTGCCCCCCCAGGGCGCGCCCCCTACCTCGTGGGCCCCCTGGTGGCTCTCCGATGGCCATCTTATCCTATATGAAGTCTTTCGTCTAGAAAAAAATAAGAAGCAACCTTTCGGGACGAAACTCCGCCGCCACGAGGCGGAACCTTGGCGGATCCAATCTAGAGCCCCGGCAGAGCTGTTCTACAGGGGAAACTTCCCTCCCGGAGGGGGAAATCATCGCCATCGTCATCACCGATGCTCCTCTCATCGGGAGAGGACAATCTCCATCAACATCTTCATCGGCACCATCTCATCTCAAAACCCTAGTTCATCTCTTGTATCCGATTCTTGTCTTCAAGTCCGGGATTGGTGCTAGTAGGTTGCTAGTAGTGTTAATTACTCCTTGTAGTTGATGCTAGTTGGTTTAATTGGTGGAAGATCATATGTTCAGATCCTATATGCATATTAATACCCCCCTGATTATGAACATGTTTATGCTTTGTGAGTAGTTACCTTTGTTCCTCAGGACAAGGGAGAAGTCTTGCTATTAGTAGTCATGTGAATTTGGTATCCGTTCGATATTTTGATTAGATGCATGTTGTCTAGCCTCTAGTGGTGTTATGTGAACATCGACTACATAACACTTCACCATTATTTGGGCCTAGAGGAAGGCATTGGGAAGTAATAAGTAGATGATGGGTTGCTAGAGTGACAGAAGCTTAAACCCTAGTTTATGTGTTGCTTCGTAAGGAGCTGATTTGGATCCATATGTTTGATGCTATGGTTAGGTTTACCTTAATACTTTTGTTGTAGTTGCGGATGCTTGCATTAGAGGTTAATCATAAGTGGGATGCTTGTTCAAGTAAGAACAGCACCCAAGCACCGGCCCACCCACATGTCAAATTATCAAAGTACCGAACGCGAATCATATGAACGTGATGAAAACTAGCTTGACGATATTCCCATGTGTCCTCGGGAGCGCTTTTCCTTATATAAGAGTTTCTCCAGGCTTGTCCTTTGCTACAGAAAGGATTGGGCCACCTTGCTGCACTTTATTTACTTTTGTTACTTGTTGCTCATTACAAATTATCTTATCACAAAACTATCTGTTACCACTTATTTTAGTACTTGCAAAGAATACCTTGCTGAAAACCGTTTATCATTTCCTTCTGCTCCTCGTTGGGTTCGACGCTCTTACTTATCGAAAGGACTACGATAGATCCCCTATACTTGTGGGCATCAGCGATCGGTACCACCGAGATTGCAATGCAAACTCTCTGTTTCCCCCTCGTAACATTTCGGTCTAACTGAGATGAGCGAATCGGTCCCGCCAAGTTTGCCTGACCAACTCTCTGTTTGCCTATTACCAAAATCGGTCCCACCGAGTTTGTGTAATCGGTCTCACCGAGATTACATTATGCCCTAACCCTAATGGAATCGGTCCCACCGAGTTGACATGTCGGTCCCACCAAAAATCCTAACGTTCCACATTCTGAACCAAATCGGTATGACCGAGTTTCATGTTTTGGTCCCACCAAGTTTGGTGATTTGTGTGTAATGGTTAGATTTTTTGTCGAGGCTATATATACCCCTCCAACCACTCTTCATTCATGGAGAGAACCATCAGAACATGCCTACACTTCCAACATACATTTTCTGAGAGAGAACCACCTACACTTGTGTTGAGGTCAAGATATTCCATTCCAACCACATATATCTTGATCTCTAGCCTTCCCCAAGTTGCTTTCCACTTAAACCCTCTTTCCACCAAATCCAATCCTATGAGAGAGAGCTGAGTGTTGGCGAGACTATCGTTTGAAGCACAAGATCAAGGAGTTCATCATCAACACACCATCTATTACCTTTTGGAGGGTCGTGTCTCCTAGATTGGTTAGGTGTCACTTGGGAGCCTCCGTCAAGATTGTGGAGTTGAACCAAGGAGTTTGTACGGGCAATGAGATCGCCTACTTCATGAAGATCTACCCTAGCGAGGCAAGTCCTTCGTGGGCGATGGCCATGGTGGGATAGACAAGGTTGCTTCTTCGTGGACCCTTCGTGGGTGGAGCCCTTCGTGGACTCTGATACGTCTCCAATGTATCTATAATTTTTGATTGTTCCATGCCATATTATATCCTATTTTGGACATTATTGGGCTTTATTATACACTTTTATATTATTTTTGGGACTAACCTATTAACCGGAGGCCTAGCCCAAAATTGTTGTTTTTTGCCTATTTCAGAGTTTCGCGGGAAAAGAATATCAAACGGAGTCCAAACAGATTGAAACCTTCGGGGACGTGATTTTTGGAACGAACATGATCCAGAGGACTTGGACCCTATGTCAAGAAAGCAACCAGGAAGGCAAGAGTTAGGGCCCCCCAGGCACGCCCTCCCCCTCGTGGGGCCCACGTTGCTCCACCGACGTACTCCTTCCTCCTATATATACCTACGTACCCCCAAACTACCAGATACGAAGCCAAAACCCTAATTCCACCGCCGTAAATTTTTGTATCCGTGAGATCCCATCTTGGGGCCTTTTCCGGAGCTCCGTCGGAGGGGGCATCGGTCACGGAGGGCTTCTACATCAACACCATAGCCTCTCCAATGAAGTGTGAGTAGTTTACTTCAGACCTTTGGGTCCATAGTTACTAGCTGTATGGCTTCTTCTCTCTTTTTGGATCTCAATACAAAGTTCTCCCCCTCTCTTGTGGAGATCTATTTGATGTAATCTTCTTTTGCGGTGTGTTTGTTGAGACCGATGAATTGTGGGTTTATGATCAAGTTTATCTATGAACAATATTTGAATCTTCTCTGAATTCTTTTATGCATGATTGGTTATCTTTGCAAGTCTCTTTGAATTATCAGTTTGGTTTGGCCTACTAGATTGATCTTTCTTGCAATGGGAGAAGTGCTTAGCTTTGTGTTCAATCTTGCGGTGTCCTTTCCCAGTGACAGTAGTGGTAGAAAGGCACGTATTGTATTGTTGCCATCGAGGATAACAAGATGGGGTTTATTTCATATTGCATGAGTTTATCCCTCTACATCATGTCATCTTGCTTAAAGCGTTACTCTGTTCTCTTGAACTTAATACTCTAGATGCATGCTGGATAGCGATCGACGTGTGGAGTAATAGTAGTAGATGCAGGCAGGAGTTGGTCTACTTGTTTCGGACGTGATGCCTATATACATGATCATACCTAGATATTCTCATAACTATGCTCAATTATGTCAATTGCTCAACAGTAATTTGTTTACCCACCGTAATACTTATGCTCTCGAGAGAAGCCACTAGTGAAACCTATGGCCCCCGGGTCTATTTTCCATCATATTAATCTTCCGTCAACAAGCTATTTCCTTTTCCGTTTATTTTGCTTTCTTTACTTTGCATCTTTATCATAAAAATACCAAAAATATTATCTTATCATATCTATCAGATCTCACTCTCGTAAGTGACCGTGAAGGGGTTGACAACCCCTTTATTGCGTTGGTTGCGAGGAGTTTATTTGTTTGTGTAGGTGCGAGGGACTCGTGCGTGGCCTCCTACTGAATTGATACCTTGGTTCTCAAAAACTGAGGGAATTACTTACGCTACTTTGCTGCATCACCCTTTCCTCTTCAAGGGAAAACCAACGCACTGCTCAAGAGGTAGCAAGAAGGATTTCTGGCACCGTTGTCAGGGAGTGTACGCAAAAGTCAACATACCAAGTACCCATCACAAACCCTTATCTCCCTCATTACATTATTTGCCATTTGCCTCTCGTTTTCCTCTCCTCCCACTTCACCCTTGCCGTTTTATTCGCCCTCTCTCTCTCTGTCCTCCTTCTCTTTCTCTATTTCCCTCTTTTTGCCCGTATCTTGTTTGCTTGTGTGTTGGATTGCTTGCTTGTCATGATGGCTCAAGATAATACTAAATTGTGTGACTTTACTAATACCAACAACAATGATTTTATTGACACTCCGATTGCTCCTCTTACCGATGCTGAATCTTGTGAAATTAATACTGCTTTGTTGAATCTTGTCATGGAAGATCCGTTTTCCGGCCTTCCTAGTGAAGATGCCGCTACCCATCTAAACAACTTTGTTGATTTGTGTGATATGCAAAAGAAGAAAGATGTGTACAATGATATTGTTAAATTGAAGCTATTTCCTTTTTCGCTTAGAGATCGTGCTAAAGCTTGGTTTTCGTCTTTGCCTAAAAATAGTATTGATTCGTGGAATCAGTGCAAAGATGCTTTTATCTCTAAGTATTTTCCTCCAGCTAAGATCATCTCTCTTAGAAACGATATCATGAATTTTAAGCAACTTGATCATGAACATGTTGCACAAGCTTGGGAGAGGATGAAATTAGTGATACGTAATTGCCCTACACATGGTTTGAATTTATGGATGATTATACGAAAAAAAAATATGCTGGATTGAATTTTGCTTCTAGAAATCTTTTAGATTCGGCCATGGGAGGCACTTTTCTGGAAATTACTTTAGGAGAAGCTACTAAACTCCTAGATAATATTATGGTTAATTATTCTCAATGGCACACTGAAAGATCTACTAATAAGAAAGTGCATGCGATAGAAGAAACTAATGTTTTGAGTGGAAAGATGGATGAACTTATGAAATTATTTGCTAATAAAAGTGTTTCTTCTGATCCTAATGATATGCCTTTGTCTAATTTAATTGAGAATAATAATGAATCTATGGATGTGAATTTTGTTGGTAGGAATAATTTTGGTAACAACGCATATAGAGGAAACTTTAATCCTAGGTCGTATCCTAGTAATTCCTCTAATAGTTATGGTAATTCCTACAACAATTCTTATGGAAATTTTAATAAGATACCCTCTGATTTTGAATCTAATATTAAAGAATTTATTACTTTGCAAAGGAATTTCAATGATTTGATTGAAGAAAAATTGCTTAAGATTGATGAATTGGCTAGGAACGTTGATAGAATTTCTCTTGATGTTGATTCTTTGAAACTTAGATCTATTCCACCTAAGCATGATATCAATGAGTCTCTCAAAGCCATGAGAATTTCCATTTATGAGTGCAAAGAAAGAACCGCTAGGATGCGTTCTAAGAAAGATTGTTTTGTGAAAGTGTGTTCTTCTAGTTCCCATGAAAATAAATATGAGGATCTAAAAGTTATTGATGTGTCCCCTATTAAATCTTTGTTTTGTAAACTTGATTTGGAAGTTTCTATCCCTAGAAAACTTTATGATGAGTGGGAACCTACTATTAAAATTAAAATTAAAGATCATGAATGCTATGCTTTGTGTGATTTGGGTGCTTGTGTCTCCACGATTCCAAAGACTTTGTGTGATTTGCTAGATTTCCGTGATTTTGATGATTGCTCTTTAAACTTGCACCTTGCGGATTCCACTATTAAGAAACCTATGGGAAGAATTAATGATGTTCTTATTGTTGCAAATAGGAATTATGTGCCCGTAGATTTTATTGTTGTTGACATAGATTGCAATCCTTCATGTCCTATTATTCTTGGTAGACCTTTCCTTAGAACGGTTGGTGCAATTATTGATATGAAGGAAGGGAATATTAGATTCCAATTTCGGTTAAGGAAAGGCATGGAAAACTTCCCTAGAAAGAAAATTAAATTACCATATGAATCTATTATGAGAGCCACTTATGAATTGCCTACCAAAGATGGCAATACCTAGATCTATCCTTACTTTTATGCCTAGCTAGGGGCGTTAAACGATAGCGCTTGTTGGGAGGCAACCCAATTTTATTTTTATTCCTTGATTTTTGCTCCTGTTTAGTAATAAATAATTTATCTAGACTCTGTTTTGGTTGTGTTTTTTGTCTTTAATTAGTTTTTGTGCCAGGTAGAAACGTTGGGAAGACTTGGGGAAAGTCTTTTTAATCTTGTTGTAAAAAACATAAACTTTAGCGCTCATGAGAATTGCTGCCATTTTTATTTGGAAAGTGCTATTTAGTTAATTATTTTTGCAGATGATTAATAGATAAATTTCTCACGTACAGAAATTTATTTTAGAATTTTGGGGGTTCCAGAACTTGCGTTAGCTACAGATTACTACAGATTGTTCTGTTTTTGACAGATTCTGTTTTTCGTGTGTTGTTTGCTTATTTTGATGAATCTATGGCTAGTAAAATAGTTTATAAACCATAGATAAGTTGGAATACAGTATGTTTAACACCAATATAAATAAAGAATGAGTTCATTACAGTACCTTGAAGTCGTGTTTTGTTTTCTTTCCCTAACGGAGCTCACGAGATTTTCTACTTTAAGTTTTGTGTTGTGAAGTTTTCAAGCTTTGGGTAAAAGATTTGATGGATTATGGAACAAGGAGTGGCAAGAGCCTAAGCTTGGGGATGCCCATGGCACCCCAAGATAATCTAAGGACACCTAAAAGCCCAATCTTGGGGATGCCCCGGAAGGCATCCCCTCTTTCGTCTACTTCCATCGGTAACATGATTCGGAAATTGTTAGAATACTCTATGTGCTTCACTTATATTTTTTGAGTTATATAGTTTTTGCTCCAGTGCTTCACTTATATCTTTTAGAGCACGGTGGTGGATTTGCTTTATAGAAACTATTGTTCTCTCATGCTTCACTTAGATTATTTTGAGAGTTCTACAAAACAGCGTGGTAATTTGCTTTAATTATGTTAGGCATTCAAGATTAATAAAAAAAATCTTATGAGTGTGTTGAATACTATGAGAAGTTTGATACTTGATAATTGTTTTGAGATATGGAGATGGTAATATTAGAGTCGTGCTAGTTGAGTAGTTTTGAATTTGAGAAATGCTTGTGTTGAAGTTTGTGATTCCCGTAGCATGCACGTATGGTGAACCGTTATGTGATGAAGTCGGAGCATGATTTATTTATTGATTGTCTTCCTTATGAGTGGCGTCCGGGGACGAGCGATGGTCTTTTCCTACCAATCTATCCCCCTAGGAGCATGCGCGTAATATTTTTTTTCGATAACTAATAGATTTTTGCAATAAGTATGTGAGTTCTTTATGACTAATGTTGAGTCCATGGATTATACGCACTCTCACCCTTCCACCATTGCTAGCCTCTCTAATACCGCGCACCTTTCGCCGGTATCATACACCCACCATATACCTTCCTCAAAACAACCACCATACCTACCTATCATGGCATTTCCATAGCCATTCCGAGATATATTTTAAAGTGCTAGTTATCGACTAGAGGGGGGTGAATAGGCGATTTTTATGGAAGTCTTCAAAACATGGATGTTTCGAAGACAAACGATAGAAATGAACCTATAAACATGCAGCGGAAGGTAGACTACACTAGGAAGGCCATAGTCAAGTATACAATGAAATGAAAGCACGAAGACTAATAGCAACTAGGCAGTATGGATCAGGATGGAAGATAGTATGAAGCCAATCAGAACAAACAGTCACACAGTGAAGATAAACAGATAATGCAAACAGACTATGACTTCACAAGTACCAACTATAAATAAAGAGAAGGGATGGATAGAACCAGTTGCTTGTTGAAGACAATGATTTGTTGGACCAGTTCCAGTTGTTGTGAAAACTGTACGTCTGGTTAGGGAGGCTGAGATTTAACTCAGAAGACCATGTCTTCACCTTATTCCCCTTGAGCTAAGGACACACAGTCCTCGCCCATCGCTCAGGTAAGTCTTCAAGGTAGACTTCCAAACCTTCACAGACTTCGTTCACCGACGATCCACAATGACTCTTGGATGCTCAGAACGCGACACCTAACTGGATGGAGGATTCACAGTCCTCAAGTGTAACAAGTCTTCAGATCACACAGACAGGAAGATTTCAGTGATTCCTAACACTCTTTGGCTCTGGGTGTTTAGGGCTTTGTCCTCGCAAGGATTTCTCTCTCAAAGGCTTCGGAGGTGGGTTGCTCTCAAACGACAAAAGCCGTGCACTAACTCTGAGCAGCCACCAATTTCTGGTGTAGGGGGTGGGCTATTTATAGCTGTCGGTGTCAAAACCGGCGGATCTCAGGTAGGGGGTCCCGAACTGTGCGTCTAGGCCAGATGGTAACAGGAGGCAGGGAACACGATGTTTTACCCAGGTTCGGGCCCTCTTGATGGAGGTAAAACCCTATGTCCTACTTGATTAATATTGATGATATGGGTAGTACAAGAGTAGATCTACCACGAGATCAAGGAGGCTAAACCCTAGAAGCTAGCCTACGGTATGATTGTTGTATATGGAGTTGATTGCCTACGGACTACAACCCTCCGGTTTATATAGACACCGGATAGGGTTAGGGTTACATAGAGTCGGTTACAATGATAGGAGATCTTGAATATCTGCATCGCCAAGCTTGCCTTCCACGCCAAGGAAAGTCCCATCCGGAGACGGGATGAAGTCTTCAATCTTGTATCTTCATAGTCCTGGAGTCCGGCTGAAGGTATAGTCCGGCTACCCAAACACCCCCTAATCCAGGACTCCCTCAGTAGCCCCTGAACCAGGCTTCAATGACGACGAGTCCGGCGCGCAAATTGTCTTCGGCATTGCAAGGCGGGTTCCTCCTCCAAGTCCTTCATAGAAGATTGTAAACACCAAGAGTAGTGTCCGGCTCTGCAAAATAAGCTTCCACATATTGCCATAGAGAGAATAATATTAACACAAATCAAATCTGCTAACGTATCCCGCAGTGCGTCATCACACTACAGCCAAGTCCTTCACTCGAATCGTTTTCACTTTTCCACCTCAGCGTGTTTTGCGAGGCGGTTTCCTTGGCACGTCTTGTCAAAGGAGAGATCGTGTGCCCCCCTTTTACGCGATTCTCATCAATACGGACGTGGGTAACCCAATCGTGCCCGTTAGCATGTTTTCTCGATTAAAGGCGGGTCCCAAATGGTTACGGGGAGGGCTCCTGGTATTCAACCTCTTATAAAGAGACCAAGGCCTTACTCCTTTTCTCCAATCCCAAAACAAGTTCGCCCGTCGCCTCGAGTTCCAACACCCTAGGCTCCAGATTCCGGGCGCCTCAGACCTTTGACAATGTCCGGTTCTGACCTTCAAGGCCGATGGATGCCCTCCTCCGTCACAGAGGAGGACGTGCTAAAGTTGAGAGAGGCTAAGTTCTTGACCGCCGAAATTTTGCACAGCTTGCCTGCGTCCCCAGCCCGGTGAGAGCGTAGTGTTCGTGTCTCACTTCCTTCGGGGGTTAGGCTTCCCGATGGACCCCTTTGTGAGGGGACTGCTGTTTTATTACGGGCTGGAATTCCACGACTTAGCTCCGGAGTCCATCCTCCATATCTCCTTGTTTATCATTGTATGCGAAGCGTTCCTCCGTGTTACCCCTCACTTCGGATTATGGCTCAAGACTTCCAAAGTGGAGCGAAGATGATCAAGGGATGGCACGCAGAGTGCGGAGGCGCTGTTATAAGCAAAAATGCTGATGCTCCATGGCCCGAGGGCTCTTTTCAAGAGGAGCTAGGCTCGTGGCAACGAGAGTGGTTTTATATCATCGCTTCCCGGAGCACCAAGTGGGTGGCGCTTCCTGCCTTTCGCTCGGGTCCCCCACCACGGCTAGCGTCATGGGTTAACAGAGGGTTAGATTGGGGTTTGCCCAAAGATGTGCCCCTGTTACAGGGCCAAATTAAGGATTTCTTGGAAGGAGGCCTCAGCTTGGTCAAGGTGACGCAAGTCATGCTGATTCGCCGAATATTGCCCGGCAAACGTCGCCCCCTTCGCCTGTGGGAGTTTAATCCAGAGGGACCGCGAGCTCTCTAGAACTTTATGGGCGCAACGCCCGTGGAGATGTATAGACTGTTCTTCGGATCACAAGAGATGTGTCCGGATTTAACCGAGGACGCAGGCCTAAGCTGCAATCGCCCGGATACTCAAGTAAGCAACCTTATGCCTGGACCTTCTATCCGTATAATTGTCATAAACTTGCCCCTAAAAGAGTCGTCCTTCTAAACAGGAGTGGATAGCGAAGGCGAAGCTGATCAGGTGTCCGGCTCCCCTTCCTGAAACCAGGCCCAATCCCGTGCTGGTCAGGATGCTGGAGATAATGCCTTTGGAGGGAGAGGACAAGGAAGCTATGGCCTCCTCGAAGGAGGCTTCTCCGAAGGGAGGAACCGACAATTCCTCTCCTAAGGGGAAGAGGAGAGCCACCTCTGACAACCCGGAAACCATGGCCTCGAAATGGGGGAGAAAATCCTCGTCAGAGGGTCCGAAGCCGGGGAGTTCCTCGGCCGGACTACGCCCTCAAGGGGATCAGCCCTCCAGCAAGCCGTAAGTGGAGAAAAGATTTTCCTTTTGAGGGATGAGGGAAGTCCTTGATTTATATCTGAGAAGATTAACCAAACCTTTATCTTGTAGCTCGGACCTCAGCCCTTCTCAGCAGAGCTCGTATTCGGGGGATCTCCTTCCGGAGATGATGGAGAGCGGGACGCCTCCCCCTGCCGTGCCGCCTAGCGAGGCGGGCGACCCTGAGGTGTCGTCGTGGAGGGTTTCTCCAAAGCCGGCAGGGGCGGAAGGTGGCCATGCGGCCCCCCGAGGTTCTCTGCGTCCGGCCTTCGAAAGAGGTCATGGGACGAGCCCGGCACCGTCTGGTGCTCGGCCGGAGGAGCTAAAGATTCTGCTGGGGCGAGCTTCTATCTCAGAGGAGCACCGCGCATTGATGGGCACGGTGATTGAAAGGATTTCATCCGTAGAGAGCGGATTGTATGAGGCCGTCAAAAGTTTACTAACGGGTTTCGAGGTACATTAGATAATGTATACCTTTGTCAGTTGCGCATGAATAAGATGCGCCCTGTGTAGATAGTAGCCCCTGAGACTCTGCGCGTCGTCAAGAAATGACAGCACGCGGAGGATCATAATCCCAGGTCTAAGATGTCACCTTTGAATGTAGGCGGCAGGGTGTCCGGAATCGAGCCGAACTGACGATTTTGCCGAACTAAAGCGGCAACTGGAAGTGGCAGATGCCGACATCACGCTTGTCGATAAGCAGCTTGATGAGGCTCAAGGTATGTAATTCCTTGGGCAGCATCAGGTAAGAACAGTTTTATGCCTGTGTCTTACGATGTGTGTGCTTGACGCAGATGGTGCGGCCGTTGTGGAGAGTCTTAGGGCAGAACTTGCCCGAGCTAAAGAACAAGCCAGCGAAAGTGATGCGGCCACCAGGAAAGCCCTTGAAGAGCTAAGAGCCGAACAGGCTGCTCATTGCCGAAGCAAAGAAGAGATGGCCGAGATGGCCGAAAAGTTAAAAAGCGCTACAGACCGTTGCAGACTTCTTGAAAAAGAAGACCAGGCTAAACAGACGGACTTAGAGAAGGCCGTTGCCAATGCCGAGGACGCGCGCTCTGCGATGAGAGCTGCGAAGGAGGAGCTGCGTCAGGCCAAACAGATTGCGGCTGGAAAGCCCTTTATGCTGCGAAGGAAATTTTGTGATCCGAAGTTTGCTCCGTTGGACCGGATGTGGATTGTGGAGGATACCTATCTGGACTTGGCAGCGAGTGCTGCTGATGCGACCGAACACTTTCGAGATCAGAAAGATCGCGAAGTGGAAAAGCTTTTCTGGTCGCAGTTTCACAATCCAGAGCGTCCACTGGCAGTGGATGATTGTTTGGCTCAATGGGCCGAACTGAATAGGTTGTCTGGACTCGCCATGAAGTACGTCATGGGTCACCTGTGGCCGGGGAGATCGGAGCCGAAGAGTTATTTCAGCTTGGTGCAGCAATTCCTTGACGCGGTGCCGCGTATAAATGCAATGAAGAGGTCAGCATGCATAGAGGGCGCTAGGATGGCTCTTGCCCGTGTTAAGACATACTGGGCAGAGATGGAGACCATCGTTGTTGCGTCCCGAGATTCGGACAAAAGACGAGTATCCTCCGAGCACTATTTTCAGGAAGTCCTTGAAGGCGCCCGTGTAATAGAGACGCAGTGCTCGAAAGATGCTATGTTATGATAGCATATGTAATTATAAAGTAATATTTTGATAAACAGTAGTGGCCTTTTTATACTTGTGCCTTCAAGTATTGGGAACACCTCCTGTGTGGCCGTTCTAAGATATATATATATACAAAATCTGAAAGATGGCAGTCGTTGGCTTCAGCCCCCACGCACATAGTGCGGGGGTGCTCGTAGAAGACGCATTTTCACACTTAACCCAACGTCTTGGTCCTACAAAGGAGGTGATAGCGCAGTGGGCCAGGCAACCGGACTATAATGCTTTAACACTTTCACTTAGCCATAGGAGCTTGACAGTGAGACTATTTAGGTAGCCCCTTGGTGGCGACTGCGCTCGCCCGAGTTTGGGGCGCGTATGTGCCTGACCGGGAAGTGGCCCTTCGTTAAAGCGGAGGAATCCGATAGATTCTGATAGGTCATCGAGTGGCTGACCAGTCTCACGCTACATCATGACAGTCAGTTTTCGGCTTTCTCTACTGAGGTGCTCGCCCGGCCGAACTGGGGCACAATCGCAGTAGTTCTCCTGGTGCTACCTTAGTCGATAGAGCGGAACGTAAGGTAGCCGAACTCAGGAGCCGGGCAACCCAACATTTGACCAAAGACATGATTCGGAGCTGATGCATATAATGCCAAAACTCGCGACGCCGAACACTCCCTAAGGTGTTCGGTCTTTATGAGTGCGGGCGAAACAACACTCTTTATTAGAAAAGCCCCTAGTGTCCAGGTACGTGCAAAAATTCTGACGTGGCCACATGCCAAGACGCCAGCCTCCTCCTTGGTTATATCAGAAAGAAAAAACCAGGGGATGTGTAGCAACAAGAGACAGTAAAAAAGGTTTACGCAGGGTCTTAATCTGAAAAGAATCCTTTAGGACGGGTCCCTACTGCATGTCTGCGCCTGTGTCTCCATTGTGCCGTATCCTAGACGGGCGCCGCACGATGTTCATCTGTAAAAGAGAGGAACTGAGTTGAAAACGGGTCGTGCCGAAAAAGTTTAAAATAAGCAAAGTATAAAGTAAGATATATAAGATTGAGCTTTATTGTCTCTTATTGTATATGCGTGGAGCCCCTAGTGCGGGGGTATATGGCTTCTAGGCCTGCATCAATGATGATTTTGCACCGAACTCGTCTATCCACGTTCGTGGTCTTGAATGACCTATTTCGAAGTTTTTTTTTGGCCGGTGAGGCCATTTTGCTATGGGGCTGTCAAAGCGGCCGCACAGTCCTCCTCTTGGGGAGGCGCACTTTAGTGCTTTCCCTTCAAAGGGATGATGCCTCATGGACCGGGCATCTTAAGCGTAAGAGATGCATAATGTGGTATTGCGTTAAAGCGAGCGAAAGCTTCGCGTCCCAGTAGTGCTTGATAGCGACTTGAGAACGGGACGATATGGAAGGTCAGCTTTTCGCGGTGGAGGTTATCGGCAAAGCCGAATATGACTTCGAGCCAGAGAAAACCCATACAATGGGTGTCCAGACCAGGTGTTACCCCTTGAAAGGAGGTTTTGCTGCGGCGGATTCTTGCTGGGTTTATCCTCATGTGCTGGATTGTATCCTGATATATCAGGTTTAGTCCACTGCCGCCGTCCATAAGGACATTTGAAAACAGGAGTCCGCCAATTATTGGATCGAGTATCAAGGTAGTCCAGCCTACATTCTTGATATTCCTAGAATAATCTAGCTGATCGAAGATGATCGGTTTTGACAACCAGTGGCAGGACCCTTTGGGGATGGGTCGTGTGGTGCGTACCTTTACGGGCGCCGCACGTTTTGTTATGTGAAGTGAGTTCACTGTTTTTACTTCTTGTGGGAAGTTCTTTTGTTTCCTGGTGCTCTGCTTTTGGGGTTCGTCCTTGTCTTCGCTTGGTGTGTCGAGCCCCTTGTGTTCGGCATTAAGTCTATCGGATTGTTTGAAAACCCAACAGTCTCCGTGGATATGGTTAGCAGGCTTCCCGGGAGTACTGTGTATCTGACATATCCTGTCCAGGAATTTATTTAGGTTGGATGGATCGTCCCTGTTATCCTGGGGGGGGGGCGATTTTTCCTGATTTTGTCGTGAGCCTTTGAATTCGGCATTGACTGTCGTGCTCTTCGGACTTTTGTCCTTAGTCCAGCGACGGTCCTTGTTGCGTCACGATTTTCCGTTTCCATCCCTAGTTTCGGATGTACTTGGGTTGCTGGGGCTGCACCTTGCCAACCAGCTGTCCTCCCCTACACAAAAGCGGGTCATGAGGCTTGTTAGTGCGGCCATTGTTCTTGGCTTTTCTTGGCCGAGGTGTCTGGCGAGCCATTCATCTCGGACGTTATGCCTGAAAGCTGCTAAGGCTTCGGCGTCCGGACAGTCGACTATCTGATTCTTTTTAGTGAGGAATCTATTCCAGAACTGCCGAGCTGATTCTCCGGGTTGTTGAGTTATGTGACTAAGATTGTCTGCATCCGGAGGGCGGACATAGGTCCCTTGAAAGTTTGCTCGGAAAGCATCCTCGAGCTCTTCCCAGCTTCCAATTGTGTTTTTGGGAAGGCTTTTAAGCCAATGCCGGGCTGGCCCTTTAAGCTTAAGGGGTAGATATTTTATGGCGTGGAGATCATCTCCTCTAGCCATGTGTATGTGGAGGATATATCCTCGATCCAAACTCCAGGGTCTGTTGTTCCATCATATGCCTCTATGTTTACGGGTTTGAATCCCTCTGGGAATTCATAGTCCAGGACCTCATCGGTGAAACATAGGGGGTGTGCGGCGCCCCTGTATTTGGGTGTGCCGGATTCTGATGATGGCTTCATAGCGTTGCTTACGAGAGCTTGCTTTCTTGGCCCATAAATGGACCTGACTGGGCCATGATGCGAGTCCTTAAGTGGGTCACATGCCGATTTAGGTGCGGCGCCGCTTTCCGCTTTATGGGGTCGTCTATCCGACCGTGTGGCTTTTTCATTTTTTGAATGCCAGGGCTCTAGGGCCTCTTCGTCGAATTCAGGCAGTAGCTTTCTTTTCGGATAGCTTTTAGTGCGGCGACTGTCGCCGTACTTATCTGTGGTATTGATTACTTTGCTCCATCTAATCCGGAGTGCATCTTCCGCTGTTTTTAGTTTCCGCTTCTGCTTTTTTAGGTTGCGTGCAGTTGCAACGAGCCTCTCGTGGAGATTCTTCTGCTCCATGGGTTTATTCGGCATGAGGTCGTCCGGAATGCCATTTCCGCCGGAGGAGGGATGTTCAGTTTCTCTATCCGTGTTGCTCTGTTCGGACGGTTGCTCTAAGGCCTGCTCGTCGTCTACCGGCTCGTCCTGCTCTATGGCTGGGTTTTTGTCGAGGCGGGGCTTGGGTCGGCGTTTACGCCGATGCTTTGATTGCTTTTCGGGGGGTCGATCTCCCGTCCCATCCCCTTTTTCCTCGTTGTCGCTTCCTTTAGGGGTATCCACCATGTACACATCGTGAGATGAGGTGGCTGTCCAATGCCCTATGGGCGTTGGTTCGTCGGTATCTCCTGCATCGTCATCCATGCTGTCGATGTCTCCAGAGTCAAAGTTGAGCACGTCATTTAAATTGTTGACAGTGGCTACCAAGTGGGTGGTGGGTGGGCTTTGAATTTCTTCATCGTCCGTATCCCATCCTCGCTAACCGTAGTTCGGCCAGGGCTCTCCTGATAAGGAGAGAGACTTGAGAGAGTTCAGGATATCGCCACAAGGCGAGTGCTGAAAGATGTATGTGGCGGTGAACTCTATTATCGGCGCCCAATCGGATTCAATCGGCAGGGGCGCGGGGGGTTCGGAGTTCGGAAAGGAGTCCGGATCCTCGGAGTCACGGATCATGCAGAGTGCGGGGCTAGCGTTCGGCTCGATCGCCTTTGAGATCGAAGCCCCCGAGGTGACGTCCAACCGCTCATCCTCGATTGGCGCAATAGGCTCCGAGTTAGGGGTCGGAACCGATGCGTGTGCGACCTCCAGGACACTGTCCGGAGGCAAAGCTAGGTCATGCCCCTCGAGATAGTGCGGCGCGCTTGGCCGTGGCTCGAACCCGCCGAAGATCAAGTCTCCGCGGATGTCAGCCGTGTAGTTTAAGCTTCCAAACCTGACTTGATGGCCAGGGGCGTAGCTTTCGATCTGCTCCAGGTGGCCGAGCGAATTGGCCCACAGAGCGAAGCCGCCGAAGACAAAGATCTGTCCGGGGAGAAAAGTCTCACCCTGGACCGTATCGTTGTTGATGATCAAAGGAGCCATCGGGCCTAAAGGCGACGACACAGAGGAACTCTCAATGAAAGCACCAATGTCGGTGTCAAAACCGGCGGATCTCGGGTAGAGGGCCCGAACCTGGGTAAAACATCGTGTTCCCTGCCTCCTGTTACCATCCGGCCTAGACGCACAGTTCGGGACCCCCTACCCGAGATCCGCCGGTTTTGACACCGACAATAGCCACTAGGCAACCCGACTTGATTTGTCCGAAATGATCCTGGGTCACTAAGGAACTGACACATGTTCCAACGGTCAGATTTCAAACACACACGGCAGCTTAACTTGGGTTACAAGTAAAACTGACTTATCCAGCTCTGGATAAGATTTGCTCTCATTGTCTTCGCTCGAAGACTTAGGATTTGGTTGAGCATCACTTTAGTCATTCTGACTATGTTCACTTGGTCCCCACTTAACAGTACGGTGGTTCCTATGACTCAACAAAGAAGAAGATGAAACTACGAAACAACTATGTCTTCGTGCTCCAAAGTCTTCATGCGATGTCTTCTCATGTCATAGTGTTCAATGTGAATATCTTCACATACCACCATTGTCTTCAATGTATTCACACATTTTTAGGGGTCATCTCCGGTAGGTAAACTGAATCAATGAGGGACTACTACCTGTGTTATCCTGCAATTCTCACAAACACATTAGTCCCTCAACCAGGTTTGTCATCAATACTCCAAAACCAACTAGGGGTGGCACTAGATGCACTTACAATATTGCCATGCAACTTTCCACTGTTCTGTTTATTATGGCATGCTCCATCATTGTCATATTGCTTGCATGATCATGTAGTTGACATCGTATTTGTGGCAAAGCCACCGCTCATAATTATTTCATACATGTCACTCATGCATCATTGCATATCCCGGTACAACGCCGGAGGCATTCACATAGAGTCCTATTTTGTTCTAAGTATTGAGTTGTAATTGTTGAGTTGTAAGTAAATAAAAGTGTGATGATCATCATTTTTAGAGCAATGTCCCAAGTGAGTAAAGGATGATGGAGACTATGATTCCCCCACAAGTCGGGATGAGACTCCGGACTAAAAAAAGAGGCCATAAAAAAGAGAGAGAAAAGGCCCAAATAAAAAAGGAGAAAAAGAGAGAAGGGACAATGCTACTATCCTTTTACCACACTTGTGCTTCAAAGTAGCACCATGATCTTCATGACAGAGAGTCTCCTATGATATCACTTTTATATACTAGTGGGAATTTTTCATTATAGAACTTGGCTTGTATATTCCAATGACGGGCTTCCTCAAAATGCCCTAGGTCTTCGTGAGCAAGCGAGTTGGATGCACACCCACTTAGTTCTTTTTGTTGAGCTTTCATATACATATAGCTCTAGTGCATCCTTTGCATGGCAATCCCTACTCACTCACATTGATATCTATTAATGGGCATCTCCATAGCCCGTTGACATGCCTAGTTGATGTGAGACTATCTTCTCCCTTTTTGTCTTCTCCACAACCACCATTCTATTCCACATATAGTGCTATGTCCATGGCTCACGCTCATGTATTGCGTGAAGATTGAAAAAGTTTGAGAACACCAAAAGTATGAAACAATTGCTTGGCTTGTCATCGGGGTTGTGCATGATTTAAATACTTTGTGTGGTGAAGATGGAGCATAGCCAGACTATATGATTTTGTAGGGATAACTTTCTTTGGCCATGTTATTTCGAAGAGACATAATTGCTTAGTTAGTATGCTTGAAGTATTATTATTTCTATATCAATATTGAACTTTTGTCTTGAATCTTTTGGATCTGAATATTCATACCACAATAAGAGAATTACATTGAAATTATGCCAAGTAGCATTCCACATCAAAAATTCTGTTTTTATCATTTACCTACTCGAGGATGAGCAGGAATTAAGCTTGGGGGTGCTTGATACGTCTCCAACGTATCTATAATTTTTGATTGTTCCATGCCATATTATATCCTGTTTGGACATTATTGGGCTTTATTATACACTTTTATATTATTTTTGGGACTAACCTATTAACCGGAGGCCCAGCCGAGAATTGCTGTTTTTTGCCTATTTCAGAGTTTCACAGAAAAAGAATATCAAATGGAGTCCGAACGGAATAAACCTTCGGGAACATGATTTTCGGAACGAACATGATCCAGAGGACTTGGACCCTACGTCAAGAAAGCTACCAGGAAGGCACGAGGTAGGGGGCGCGCCTACCCCCCCCCCCCCAGGCACACCCTCCACCCTCGTGGGGCCCATGTTGCTCCACTGACGTACTCCTTCCTCCTATATATACCTACGTACCCCCAAACTACTAGATACGGAGCCAAAACCCTAATTCCACCGCCGTGACTTTCTGTATCCGTGAGATCCCATCTTGGGGCCTTTTCCGGAGCTCCGCCGGAGGGGGCATCGATCATGGAGGGCTTCTACATCAACACCATAGCCTCTCCGATGAAGTGTGAGTAGTTTACTTCAGACCTTCGGGTCCATAGTTATTAGCTAGATGGCTTCTTCTCTCTTTTTGGATCTCAATACAAAGTTCTCTCCCTCTCTTGTGGAGATCTATTTGATGTAATCTTCTTTTGCGGTGTGTTTGTTCAGACCGATGAATTGTGGGTTTATGATCAAGTTTATCTATGAACAATATTTGAATCTTCTCTGAATTCTTTTGTGCATGATTGGTTATCTTGGCAAGTCTCTTCAAATTATCAGTTTGGTTTGGCCTACTAGATTGATCTTTCTTGCAATGGGGGAAGTGCTTAGCTTTGGGTTCAATCTTGCGGTGTCCTTTCCCAGTGACAGTAGGGGCAGCAAGGCACGTATTGTATTGTTGCCATCGAGGATAACAAGATGGGGTTTATTTCATATTGCATGAGTTTATCCCTCTACATCATGTCATCTTGCTTAAAGCGTTACTCTGTTCTCTTGAACTTAATACTCTAGATGCATGCTGGATAGCGGTCGATGCGTGGAGTAATAGTAGTAGATGCAGGAAGGAGTCGGTCTACTTATTTCGGACGTGATGCCTATATACATGATCATACCTAGATATTCTCATAACTATGCTCAATTCTGTCGATTGCTCAACAGTAATTTGTTTACCCACCATAATACTTATGCTCTCGAGAGAAGCCACTAGTGAAACCTATGGCCCCCGGGTCTATTTTCCATCATATTAATATTCCGTCAACAAGCTATTTCCTTTTCTGTTTATTTTGCTTTCTTTACTTTGCATCTTTATCATAAAAATACCAAAAATATTATCTTATCATATCTATCAGATCTCACTCTCATAAGTGACTGTGAAGGGATTGACAACCCCTTTATTGTGTTGGTTGCGAGGAGTTTATTTGTTTGTGTAGGTGCGAGGGACTCATGCATGGCCTCCTACTGGATTGATACCTTGGTTCTCAAAAACTAAGGGAAATACTTACGCTACTTTGCTGCATCACCCTTTCCTCTTCAAGGGAAAACCAACGCAGTGCTCAAGAGGTAGCAAACTCGTGCAACCGTTACCCTTCGTGGGTTGAAGTCTCCATCAACGTGGATGTACGATAGCACCACATATCGGAACCATGCCAAAAATCTCCGTGTCTACATTGCGTTTGCTCCCTCCAAACTCCTCCCTTTACCTTCATATGCAAATTTTTTACATTCCGCTGCTATACTCTTAGAATTGCATGTGTAGGTTGATTACTTGACTTGTGCTAAGATGTTAAAATCTACCAAGACTTAAAATTGGGGAACGAATAGATTTTTATTTGGTCAAGTAGTCTAATCACCGCCCCCCTCTAGACATACTTTCGATCCTACAGTATTAAGTTCATAAGAACAGAGTAATGCATTAGGCAAGATGACATGATGTAGAGGGATAAACTCAAGCAATATGATATAAACCCCATCTTTTTATCCTCGATGGCAACAATACAATACGTGCCTTGCTGCCCCTACTGTCACTGGGAAAGGACACCATAAGATTGAACCCAAAGCTAAGCACTTCTCCCATTGCAAGAAAGATCAATCTAGTAGGCCAAACCAAACTAATAATTCGAAGAGACTTGCAAAGATAACCAATCATACATAAAAGATTTAGGAGAAGAATCAAATATTGTTCATAGATAAAGTTGATCATAAACCCACAATTCATCGGATCTCGACAAACACACCGCAAAAATAGTTGCATCAAATAGATCTCCAAGAAGATCAAGGAGAACATTGTATTGAGATCTAAAGAGATAGAAGAAGCCATCTAGCTAATAACTATGGACCCGAAGGTCTGTGGTAAACTACTCACACATCATCGGAGAGGCTATGGTGTTGATGTAGAAGCCCTCCGTGATCGATTCCCCCTCCGGCGGAGCTCCGGAAAAGGCCCCAAGATGGGATCTCTTGGGTACAGAAGGTTGTGGCGGTGGAAATAGGGTTTCATGGTGTTCCTGGATGTTTTCGGGGTATATGGATATATATAGGAGGAAGAAGTAGGTTGGTGGAGCTGCGAGGGGCCCACGAGGGTGGGGGCGCGCCCAGGGTGCAGGCGCGCCTCCCTGCCTCGTGGCCTCCTTGTTGATTTCTTGACGTCCACTCCAAGTCCCCTGGATCACGTTTGTTCCAAAAATAACTCTCGCGAAGGTTTTATTCCGTTTGGATTCTGTTTGATATTCCTTTTCTGCGAAACATTGAAACAGGCAAAAAAAATTGCACTGGGCCTTGGGTTAGTAGGTTAGTCCCAAAAACAATATAAAAGTGTATAAATAAGCCCATTAACATCCAAAACAGATAATATAATAGCATGGAACAATCAAAAATTATAGATATGTTGGAGACGTATCATGAAGCTGCTTACATATTGGGCATCAAGATCTATAGAGATAGATCAAGACACTTGATAAGATTTTTCAATGAGTACATACCTTGACAAGATTTTTGAAGTAGTTCAAAATGGAACAGTCAAAGAAGGAGTTCTTGCCTGTATTGCAAGGTGTAAAGTTGAGTAAGACTCAAAACACGACCACGGCAGAAAATAGAAAGAGAATGAAAGTCATTCCCTATGCCTCAGCCATAGGTTCTATAAAGTATGCTATGTTGTGTACCAAACCTATTGTGTACCTTTCCATGAGTTTGGCAAGGGGGTATGATATTGATCCAGGAGTGGTTCACTTGACAGCGGTAAAAATTATCCATAGAAGACTAAGGAGATATTTCTCGGTTATGGAGGTGATAAAGAATTCGTCGTGAAGAGTTATGTCGATGCAAGCTTTTACACCGATCTGGATGACTCTAAGTCGCAATCTGGATACATATTGAAAGTGGGAGCAATTAGCTAGAGTAGCTCCATGCAGAGCATTGTAGACATAGAAAATTTGCAAAATACATACGGCTCTGAATGTGATAGACCCATTGACTAAGCTTCTCTCATAAGCAAAACATGATCACACGTTAGTACTCTTTGGGTGTTAATAACATAGCGACGTGAACTAGATTATCGACTCTAGTAAAACCCTTTGGGTATTAGTCACATGGCGATGCGAACTAATCACATAAAGATGTGAACTATTGTCACATCCCTAGTTCTGGTATGACCTAGGCTAGCCTTCATGTGTGCATCATGTTTAAATTCCATTTAAATTTGAAATGAGGATTTGTGAAACCCTCAGAATCATTTCTGGAAATGACCCAGATAAAAATTGTTTCAATTTGGCCCAAGAAAATGTTCCTGATTTTCTCTAAAAATATTGGCCAGAGGTAAAATCCCAACCAATATTTTTGGGAGCTCAGAAGTATTTATTTTTGTCCATTTGAGTTAATCCAGTAATTATTTGCGTTGGGGAGATATTTTATTATATATGAAATATTGTCCAATAATTCTGATTTTTACTATGGGGCTTTGGAATAATCCAATTAAGTTCCTACATTAATTTTCAGAAGAAAATAAATTGATTTAGTATTATTACTAAATCAGAACAAATGTCAGATAAATAGAAAACAGAACAAAAATAGAAAAAAAAAACCTTACCTGGCGCCTCTGGCCGGCCCATCTCTGTTCTAGCCCAGCCCACCAGGGGCATGGCCGTCTTCCTCCTCTTGCCAGTAGGCAGAGGGGAAGCTGTGCCCGACGCCGTGCGCGCCGCCACGCAGCTGCCTGCCTGGCGTCCTCCTCGTCGCCCTGGAACGCCCACGCGTCGCCACGCACCCCCCCCCCCAAGCCTCTCTCACTCTCTCCCGTGCCATTCTCTCCTCCCCCTCGCCCCCTCTCTCGCGGCCGAAATCGCCGTCGCCGCCGTCCATAGCCACCGTGGCCTCGGCCACTGCCGCACCTCCCCGACACGCTTCCCAGCTCCGTCGCGACCCCCTCTCCCTCCTCACCGAGCAAAGAAACCCGGGCGAGCTCCGCTTCATCGCCATCACCGTCGTCTTCAAGCTTCGGCCGACGAGATCGCCGTCGTCGCTCCGGCTGCCCCAAGCCTTCCCCGAGCTCGCCGACGACGCCGTTGGATTCGCTGTGAGCCCCGCCGTCGAACCCCCCCTTCTCCCCTGCCTCCCGGTGCCCCGCAGGCCGATCCCGCTCGCGCCCGAACTCCGGCCGCCGCCCAAGTGGTCGCCGCCGTCGATTTAGGCCGTCTCCGGTGAAACGGAGGGCACGAGTGGATGCGCGCGAGCCCCAGCTCCCCGCGCGTGCCCTCCGCTGCTCGATTAGGCGCCGGAGTGGCAATCTCGCGCCCTCCGCCGCGTCTGCTGCCGCCGGCGGCTAAACGCCGGCGTGTTAGCCCCAGTTGACCAGGGGGTTTGACCTCCCCCGGCTCAATGACAGGTGGGGCCCGTCCCTGCTAATTCTAGTTTAGGATTAGTTTAAATTTAATTAACCTTTGTTATTTAACCATGACACTATCGGGTGGACCCCACGTGTCAGATTTGACCTGGACAGCCGCGTTGACCCGCTGATGTAGTGATAACGTCATGCTGACGCAGTTATTCTTTTTCTGGAATTATTTTTAATCAGGAAATTCCAGAAAATGTTCAAAACTTCAAAAATTCATATAAATTCAACCGTAGCTCAGATTGAAATAATTTATATATGAAAAATTATCAGAAAAATTCAATCTATCCATCTATGCCATTTTCATGCATGACAAACCAACCTATACATGCTGTATATGTGAAAACACACTTATGGCATATATAAGAGCTTAACTTGGAGTTGCATTTGAACCCTTGGTTCAAATGGACTTCATTCAATTTGAATACTAGTTGCATTAGCTCAAACAACATCACATCTTCATGCCATGTTCATGCATCATATTGTTGCATATGCTTGTGTATTGATTGTCGACACCGTTCCTTCTCGGTAGGTATTGCTCCGGAGACCGTTCCAGAGTACCTGTCTGAGGAGCAGTGCTTTCCTTGTTGATCTACCAGGCAAGCAAACCCCCTTGTTCATTCCGACATGATCCCACTCTCTCGCTCCTGCTCTCATTATTGCATTAGGACAACAACGATTCAACTGCTACTTTATGCTGCGGTAGTTGAACCCATTCCTCTGCATGACCTGTCATTGCCACAGTAAATAGTTAAAACCCACTAGCATGTGTAGGAGTTGATTGAGCCATGTTGTGTTCTTGCCATGCCATGCCTGCTATTGCTTAGAGTTGTGTCAGGTTTGATTCATCGGGAATGAATTGGAGTGGTACGATATGTTCTGGTGCTGAGAGTTAAGCGTGTGAACACGATTTGGTAAAGGTAGCGGTGAGAGGCCATGTAGGAGTACATGGTGGGTTGTCTCACTGGAACCGTCCTTAAGCACTGAGTTCTGTGTATGTTGTCCAATGACTAGCTACTACCACACATTGGGCTCCGGGCACTCCAAGCTCTCTCGACTTATTAACCAACTTGATCTTGTCCAGGAGTTGCAATTAGTTTCTGGTGTTTGTAGGTAGTGTTAGTAGTCTACCAAGTGGCACCCGGCCAGGTGGGCTTGGGACAGACTAGGCACAAGTGGCACGGTGTACCAAGCGTAGATCCATCCGGCGAGGTGGGCTTGGAAACCCTGCACACATCGTTTGGGGCCGTGAGCGACACCCCGGCCGGATCTCCTTGCGGATGGAACCCGAATAGGCGATAAACCTGGACTAGAGTCTTGCGTGGTTAGTCAGGTCGTGGCCGACACCCTCGCCAAGCTTCCGCTTGAAGGTTGCCGATATACATGACGTGTACATGGTGATAAGTGGTGAGAGCGTGTGTGAAGAAGTACACCCCTGCAGGGTTATCATGATCTATTCGAATAGCCGTGTCCTCGGTTACGGACTTCTTGGATGCTTACGTGGTACATAGACAACTTGAAGTGGATACTCTAAAATGCTCAAGACAAGTGTGAGTGCTATGGATGGCCTTCTCGTAAGAAGACGAGGATGATTCCATAGTAGTGTATTGATGTGGTGATTAGTGGACTCGTGTGCGCCACCTCAAAAGAGTTACCAGCAGTCGTAGTACAGGATAGCCACTGAGTCAAAGCTGGCTTGCTGCAACTAAACTCCACATTACCTTCTTGATACAAATGCATGTATTATAGGATCTGATGTAAGTCTTGCTGAGTACCTTTGTACTCATGTTTGCTTATTTATGTTTTGCAGATGAGACATCTGTCTCACTAGTAGTACCACTTGGACTTCGACAAGTAGCATGTACCTCAGCTACGATCTTGATCGGATGTTGTAGATAGTCAGGCTCTTCAGCCTTTTTCATTTGTAGTTGTCTGTACTCAGACATGTAATGCTTCCGCTTGTTGCTTGTATGCTCTGAATGATGGGTCATGTGAACCCTGGTTGTATTTAATGCTATGTGGTTCTTCTGAGCCTTTATCTATATGAGTTTGCGTTATGTTGTGATGCCATGTTGTACCTCACATACTTGCATGTTATGCGTACGTGTGACGTGTATTGCTATGTGTGGGATCCGACAATCTAGTTGTTTGTCCTTGGCAGCCTCTCTTATGGGGAAATGTAGTCTAGTGCTTGCTTGAGCCATAGTAGTCCGCTACAGCCCGGTTCACCGGAGTCCTGCTAGCCCAGCACTACTGCTCCGGAACACTCAGACTGGCCGACATGTGATTCACTTCGTTCCTATGTCTGTCCCTTCGGGGAAATGTCACGCGGTGACTTCCGGAGTCCTGCCTGGCCTGCTACAGCCCGGGTTCCCCGGAGTCCTGTTAGCCCAGTGCTACAGCCTGGATTCATATGCCGTTGACCGACATGCTCGATGTGATTCATGTATGCCTGTCCCCATAGGTTAGCACCGCTTTGGGTTCACGACTAGCCATGTCGGCCCGGGTTCTTTGTCATATGGATGCTAGCGACACTATCATATACGTGAGCCAAAAGGCGCAAACGGTCCCGGGCCAAGTAAGGTGGCACCCGTGGGAATACCGTGCGTGAGGCCGCAAGGTGATATGATGTGTTACATGCTAGATCGGTGTGACTTAGGATCGGGGTCCCGACAACTATTGGTGTTAAATCACATGACGATGTGAACTAGATTATTGACTCTAGTGCAAGTGGGAGACTGAAGGAAATATGCCCTAGAGGCAATAATAAAGTTGTTATTTATATTTCCTTATATCATGATAAATGTTTATTATTCATGCTAGAATTGTATTAACCGGAAACTTAGTACATGTGTGAATACATAGACAAAATAGAGTGCCCCTAGTATGCCTCTACTTGACTAGCTCGTTAATCAAAAATGGTTAAGTTTCCTAGCCATGGACATGTGTTGTCATTTGATGAACGGGATCACATCATTAGATAATGATGTGATGGACATGACCCATCCATTAGCTTAGCACTATGATCATTTAGTTTATTGATATTGATTTCTTCATGACTTATACATGTTCCTATGACTATAAGATTATGCAACTCCCGAATACCAGAGGAACACTTAGTGTGCTATCAAACATCACAACGTAACTGGGTGATTATAAAGATGCACTACAGGTGTCTCCGATGGTGTTTGTTGAGTTGGCATAGATCGATATTAGGATTTGTCACTCCGTGTATCGGAGAGGTATCTATGGGCCCTCTCGGTAATGATCATCACTATAAAGCCTTGCAAGCAATGTGACTATTGAGTTATTTGCGGAATGATGCATTACGGAACGAGTAAAGAGACTTTCCGGTAACGAGATTGAACTAGGTATGAGGATACCGACGATCAAATCTCGGGCAAGTAACATACCGATGACAAAAGGAACAACGTATGTTGTTATGCGGTTTGACCGATAAAGATCTTCATAGAATATGTAGGAGCCAATATGAGCATCCTGGTTCCACTATTGGTTATTGACTGGAGATGTGTCTCGGTCATGTCTACATAGTTCTCGAACCCGTAGGGTCCTCATGCTTAACGTTCGATGACGATTTGTATTATGAGTTATGTGATTTGATGACCGAAGTTTGTTCGGAGTCCCGTATGAGATCACGGACATGACGAGGAGTCTCGAAATGGTCGAGAGGTAAAGATTCATATATAGGATGATGGTATTTGGACACGGAAGTGTTTCGGGTGATACCGGATCACCGGAAGGGGTTCCAGGCAACCCCCGACACAGATATGGGCTTAATGGGCCAAGTAAGGGAACACACCAGCCCACAAGGGGCTGGTGCGCCCCCTATAGGGCCAGCCACATGGGGAGGGGAGCTCCTAATCAGCGTTGTAGGCGCCAGTTCACGCTACTGGCGCCCGCGTGAGACGCGCAGCAGGCCGGCCCAGCAACCAGTTGAGAGGCAAAAAGCAAAGGAAAAAAATCCATGTTTATTCTGCCGGTCTGAGAATCGAACTTTGGCCGCTAACTAGAACGCCATGCGCGTTAACCACTAAGACAGGCTACCTTTGTTATCTTTTTGAGGAAACAACGCTATTTGGCCCTTCCTTTAGTACAAATATTGAACATATAGTAGTATTATATAACAACTATAAATTATTTGAATAAACAAAACATAAATTTAAAAACGCATTCAAAAAATCATGAATTGAAAAAAAGTTGAAAAAAGTTCGCGAAAATGGAAAAAGTTTCTGAATTTGCAAAAGTCCATCCAATTTGAAAAAAAAAATCAGCAAAGTTCAAAAGCGTTCATCGATTTCGAAAAGAAGTTCATCAAATTAGAAACAAAACTTCACGAATTTGAATAAAGTTCATCGACTTCGAAAAAAAAGTTCACCAATTTCAAAAAAAGTTCATCGACTTTGAAAAAAAGTTCACCAATTTTAAAAAAGTTTATCGACTTTGAAAAGAAGTTCATCGATTTTCAAAAAAGTTCATATATTTTGAAAAGGTTCATCAAATTTGAAACAAAAAATCAACAATTTTGAGAAAAAGTTCATTGAATTTGAAAAAAGTTCATCGAATATGAAAAAGTTCACCTAAATTGAAAAAAGTTCATTGATTTTGAAAATAAGTTCACGTAAATTGAAAAAAGTTCATCAATTTTGGAAAAAGTTCATCGATTTTGAGAAAAAAGTTCATCAATTTTGCGAAAAAAGTTCATCGATTTTAAGAAATAGTTCATCAAATTTGAAAAATGAGTTCCTCTATTCTGAAAATGGTTCATCAATTTGAAAAAAGTTCACGAGTTTCGAAAGATTTAGTTCATAGATTTAGAGAAGAAGTCCATCTATTTTAAGAAAACAATTACGAATTTCGAAAAAAAGAAAGTAGAAAAGGATAGAGAAAAAAGAAAAAGAAAAAGAAATAAGGAAAAATAAGAACAAATAAATTGATGAAAACATGTATTTCAGCACATCTGGTTAAGTGGTCGAGGTGGTTATACGTTGATACTTGGTAACCTACGACGCAGGTTCGAATCCTATCTTGCGCGCCTCTTTTGCAGTTTTATTTAGAGTTTAAGAAACAGTAAAAATAGAAGTTGGGCCGAGCCCAGGTAGCGCCGCTGCAGGTGCCGGTTTGCAGAAACAGCTATAACCGGCGCCTGCAGCGCCAAATAGGAAATGCCCGTGGGGAGAAAGGGAAAGAAGAGGAGGAAAAGGTAAGTATGAAGTAGGACTCCTACTTCCTTCCCCTCCCCCCTCCTTCCTTTCCCCTTGTCCAAATATGGTAGGGGGCCGAATTGGACTAGGGGCCCAAGTAGGATTCCTCCTACTTGGGCGCGCCCTAGGCTGCCTCCCTCCCTATCCCTTCTTTATATATGTGGGGAGGGCACCCCTAGAACACACATCAATTGTTCCTAGCTGTGTGTGCCCCCCCCTCCACAGTTAACACCTCGGTCATATCGTCGTAGTGCTTAGGCGAAGCCCTGCGCCGGTAACATCATCATCACCGTCACCATGTCGTTGTGCTGACGAAACTCTCCCTCGGCCTCAACTGGATCAAGAGTTCGAGGGACGTCACCGAGTTGAACGTGTGTAGATCTCAGAGGTGTCGTGCGTTCGGTACTTGGATCGGTTGGATCGCGAAGACATTCAACTACATCAACCGCGTTACTAAACGCTTCCGCTTTCGATCTACGAGGGTACGTGGACACACTCTCCCTGCTCGTTGTTATGCTTCTGTAGCGACCCAACCCGAATGGGTCAAGACTCTGTGCTTAAGTGTCATCCCTGGATCGGTATGCTGACACACACAGTACTCGAGGATTTATAACAGAGGTAAATCACATGTAAAAGTAACGTAAATACTATTACCTCAAATACAAAATAGCGGAAGTAACAAGGTTGTGGATTCCCATCAACACCAACGGCAAAGTTGAGTGTAGAAATCGTAACCCTAACGTATCACTTACTCGTCGTAAGATAATCCTGCAACATGAGACGTTGCAGCCACAGAGGGTCAGTACATTGAATGTACTGGCAAATTCACACCATAGAGAATGATGAATAAAGACTATCACTACATGCATATTTGGCTGGTGGAAAAGCTCTATGGTTATAAGGTTTTTGCGTAAAGCTAATTTTCCCTACTGCAAAGGAATAAATTTTATTTAACTATCATGGTGGTTGTTGAACATTGAGAATGGTTGACAGCATTCTCAATCCCAATTAAGTAACATCATTAAACCCAACAATATTCATTTAAAGTAACGTGATGAGATCAACAGGATAATCCAAGAACTAGATACTCAAGATGTCCATAACCGGGGACACGGCTAATCATGATTAGTTTATACACTCTGCAGAGGTTTGCACACTTTTCCCCACAAGACTCGATCGCCTCCGTTGGATTTCTCGCACTACATGGTGTTTGCGAAACGGATGACCGAGACACAGTCTTTCAGAAGCGCTAGCACCTTACGATGGATAGACCGGTACACCTACTTTCCCCTACATCTGCTAGTCTACCCTGTAAGAGTTCGCACGACTTAATCAACTATGCCAGAGCCCATAATGGCTTGTGGCTGCCCACGGAAGTTTCTAGTTTGAAAAATCTCATGATCCCTTTGAGCCTGGGTGGCGGTCCAAAAGAAAACAGGCAAGTCCTGGATTACCCAGGTGCCTAGACAGGCAATCCTAGAATAACCAGGTGCCTCAATCCACCCAGATGTGTGTTTAAGTTGCCACCTTAAGTAAACCATTAATTAACAATCTCACATCTGTCATGGATACTCTCAAAACCCAATCCACGTCTACTAGCATAGCATGGCATAATAAGAAAACATAGAAGTAACTCCCAAAGGTTTGATAATAAATAGGTAATAGGTACTACCTCATCTACTTCCCATCCCACAGTTTAATTAGATCCTAATCATGCAATGTGTGAAGATTGATCTAATGCAAAAAAACTGGGTATGGAAGGGGATATGATCAAAGAGTGAACTTGCCTGCAATGTTGATGAAGATGATTCGCACTCAAAACTCTTGATAGCTCTACTCGTCACACTCCGGTCAATCTATCGTAAGAAAGCAATAGTAACCACACATAAGAAATCACTCAAAAGATCAGAAAGAACGAAGAAGACGATTCGGAAAACTTCAAAACCAAGCAAATAGCTCTTGCAACATAAAACAATTTCTAACAGTACCAAAATTATGTGAATTTGGCCTTATCAGAAAGTTTAGGTCAAGAGCTTCGATTTGCAAAAAGAATCAACTCAACCGGAGCTACGAAACTCAAGTTATGATCAAACGAAGTTTGAATTCAAATCTGATCTAATTCAAATTTTAAACTTTTCAAAAACATGTTTGAGTTGGATTAATGGATAGAGGGGATCATAACGAAGATGTGGGCGTTGGTTTCGTTGGATTTGGACTAACGAGTAAAAAGTTATGCTTGTTTGAAGAATAGGGACTATTTTGTAAATAAAGTATTCACATCTAGGTCCCTGGCCAAAATTACAGAAAAAGAAAAAAACTAAAAGGCGAACGTTCGTTTTCTATACCTAACTAGCGAACGTTCTCTAAATAGATCCTTCTAAAAGAAAATCGGTTTTTTATTTATAAAAGAAACGATCTAGGTTTTTAAAAAAACAGAACTAAACCAAGAATAAACCGGGGTGGTTACCGGTTCGGCCGAAATAAACCGGCCGCGGCGGATCTGTTTGAGCTCGGGCGAGGGTCGTGCGGCTCCGGGGTGGCTGCGAGGCGGCGGCATCGGCGGCAGAGAGCGGCGCGGTGGCGGTGCAGCAGCAGCGAGCGGCGGCGAGGCACTACGGCGGCGGCGGCGGATCTGCGGGGTGCGGCGCGGGCTAAGCAGCGGCGGCGGTGTCCGGCGATGGCGGCGGTTGCGGCGGCGAGAGGCGGGGAGGAGAGGGGCGGCGGTGATGCGAAAAGGAGAGGGGGGGTCCCGGGCGGCGGCTTTATAGGAGGGGAGGCGAGGGCGGCTTGGGCGAGAGGCAATGGAGGCGGCGGTGGCGGCGCGGCGTCGGACTCCGGGAGGAGTCCCGGTCGGGGACGACGGGCGAGGCGGCACGGAGCTGGGCCTTGGCCTGGCTGGGTGCTGGGCCGGCCCAGTCAGCGAGGGGAATTTTAAAAAAAAAACATTTTCCCGACAATTTAAATAATAAAACGAATTAAATGAAAATATTATATAGGCATATAATATATCAAAATTGTCAGGAAAAGATTTTCTATGACATGAACATTATTTTAGCATTAAATAAAATACACACCAATTCTAATAATTCAAAGAGTGCTACTGGTCTAATAGAATCCAACAAAAATCATTTTAAAAATTCCAAAATGATTTCAAATAAATTTTTATCCAATTTTCTATTGTAGGGAATCATGTTACCCTAATTTCCATGTATTTTATTTTTGGAGAAAAATAATTTGAATAAAACTCAAATAACGCCAAATTGAAAATAAATTCAAAAGAACTTTGAATTTAATTCTTTGATACTCCCAACTCATATTTCATATAATTTGAAGAAGTCCTTTTATCTTCTCTCATGAAAATCATTGAGCTGCATGAAGTTTATGAATTGAAATATTTCCAAATGAAATCCAATTATTTTCAAATACCCTTTCATTTAATTTAAATGGAAGAAGTCATATCATCTTCGCTCAAGGGTTTTGTATTTGAAAAGAATTTGAATTCATGGAGATCAGAAAGCAAATATGAAAGTTTGGGAAAGTCCTTTTATTCCCTCTCATTTAACTTTCAAAAAGTTTCGAATTCACTCACTTTCAGACAATCAATCAAACAATCAGTCAAATCTATCTATTTATTATAACATTCCAAAATTTAGAATTTTGGGATGTTACAGCCTCTCCTAGATAGATCTTGCGTGATCGTAGGAATTTTTTTGAAATACTACGCTCCCCAATAGTCACGGTAACTGGAACTGGTCTACCAAATCCTTGTATTCACCAAGCAACTGGTTCTATCCTCCACTTCCCTTTACTTTACAGTCTGTCTTCGTGAAGTCATTGCTTGCTTGTCTGATCTGTTTGACTTCACTTAGTGAAGACTATTTACTGTTTTGCTTCATATCGTCTTCCGTCCTGATCCATACTACCTAGTTGCTAATAATCTTCGTGCTTTCACTACATTGCTTAATTGACTATGGCTTGTCTAGTGTAGTCTATCTTCCGCTGCATATCAATAGGTTCATTTTTACTGTTTGTCTTCAAAGACCTCGTGTTTTGAAGATTTTCATAAAAATCGCATATTCACTCCCCTCTAGTCAATAACTAGCACTTTTAGAAATTCTCAATTTAGTGGGAGGACTATGGTACATGTCAAGCATATGTAACATGTATTTTGATTATACACCTTTTGTGAAGGTGGAAGATGAAAAAAAGATTCACATGGTTACTTATTCGGATATACTTATGATACAAGTCGAAAGGTTTTATTGTGTATGTCACACTGTATATTGAAGCGGGAAACTAGTTGATTAAAGATTTCAAAAATATTAAAAACATACTGGTGAGGGAAGTACACTTCAGGAATATATGAGTTGTATATGTAACAAAGAGCATGAAATTATTGAACATTGTAATATATCATACACTCTACAATGAATGGGGGAATTGAATCTATATTCCCTTGAGTATTTGGAAGAAGCAACACATATTGTTGTTTGTCCATATAATTCTTCATCTAGCACAATACTCTTATGGTTTGTAGACTGGAAGGAAGTCTTTTGTTCAAACAACATGAATATTTTAATGGTTATTCTAGTGGATGAATGACAAGTTTTTTATGTGAAAAGTAAAAATGTTGGAAAGTAGCAACACAATAAATTTTCAATCAAGGGGGGATTTATCGACAATCATGCTGGAATATAGTTTTGACCTACTGTCGGTGTCAAAACCGGCGGATCTCGGGTAGGGGGTCCCGAACTGTGCGTCTAAGGTTGATGGTAACAGGAGACTGGGGACACGAAGTTTTACCCAGGTTCAGGCCCTCTTGATGGAGGTAATACCCTACGTCCTGATTGATTGATATTGATGAATATGAGTATTACAAGAGTTGATCTACCATAAGATGGTAATGGCTAAACCCTAGAAGTCTAGCCTGTATGACTAAGGTATTGAGTATATCCTATCCGGACTAAGTCCTCCGGTTTATATAGACACCGGGAGGATCTAGGGTTACACAAGGTCGGTTACAAAGAAGGGAATTTGCATATTCCATCACCAAGCTTGCCTTCCATGCCAAGGAGAGTCCAATCTGGACACGGATGTAGTCTTCGGTCTTCGTATCTTCACAGCCCATCAGTCCGACCCATAGATAATAGGCCGAACGCCCGAGGACCCCTTAGTCCAGGACTCCCTCAGTAGCCCCTGAACCTGGCTTCAATGACAAGGTATCCGGCGCGTAGTGCTATCTTCGGCATTGCAAGGCGGGTTCCTCCTCCGAACTCCCGAATAGTCTCCAGACGAATTGATTGTGTCCGGACCTGTAACACACACCGCACACAATCGAAGAGAGAATATAATAACACATAAGTCCAATCTGCTGACAACTTTAGCAATGCGACGTCATGCCTGTCCGGTCATAATTTCGAACCGTTTTTCTCCCCACGTTTCGAGACGCGGTTGTCATTGGCACGTCTTGTCAAAGCAGAGATCGTGTCCCCTTATTACGGGATTCTCATCAATAAGAGTGTGGGTAACCCAACTGTGCCGTTTACACAACCCTTGGGAGCAGGAGAATTTTAAGGCGAATGGGGGGGCATTCGATATTCACCGCCCTTATAAGGAGATAAGATTCCCCTTTCTTCTCCCACGCTTTCTTCCTACCTCTCCATTCTTGAGATCCAACGCCTAAGTCCTCATTGGCTCCCATTCAAACAAACACCCAATCATGTCTGGATCCGGAGCCGGCGGCAAATGGATGGCCTCCTCCGTTAAGAGGAAAAATATAAAGGAGCTCCAAGAGGCCGGATACCTGGCCAAGGATATCGTTTACCGACTTCTGGCCGAGGGACAGATCGTCCCCACCCCCGAGCCTCATGAGAGAGTGGTGTTCCTCACACATTCTGTCCACGGGCTGGGATTCCCTCTCCACCCGTTTTTCCATGGACTAATGTTTTATTATGGGCTAGATTTCCATGATCTATCCCCCAACTTTATTCTCAACATATCGGCATTTATAGTCGTGTGTGAGGCCTTTCTCCGCATCCCACCTCATTTCAGCCTATGGCTGAAGACTTTCAATGTGAAGCCGAAGGTGGTGAGCGGTCAACAGGCAGAGTGCGGAGGAGCTACGTTGGGTAGGATGCCCAACGTCACCTGGCTCGAAGGTTCTTTCGTGGAAACGGTGAAGGGGTGGCAATTAGGGTGGTTCTACATCACCTAGCTGCGCGACGCCAACTGGACGGCGGCCCCCGAATTCCGATCCGGAGCTCCGATGCGGCTCACCTCCTGGCATGAGAAGGGCCTATCCTGGGGTACTTCGGACGAGCTGTCATGGCTCCAGACGTGTGTCCAGAACATGATATCCAACAAGATCAAGCTTGTCAATGTGATCCAGGTCATGCTCATCCGCTGGATCCTCCCGTGCCAATGTCGGACCTGCTATTTGTGGGAATTCGATCCAGCCAAGCACCAGACGCTGCTAAAGCTCTTCAGCACAACACACGAGGACATCTGGAAAGTGCTCTTCAAGGCCGGCGAGACGCCACCACCTACAACCGAGGATCATGGGCTTAGCTCAAAGCACCAAGCCAATTCGGTAAGCTCTTTCACGCTCTCAATGCATAATCTTTACTAGCGTATTGTGAGAAAGAATTCTAAGCTCTCTTGTCAATCTTTTCTTAGACCTGGACCGACATAGCGAGGCGGATTAACTATCCAGCCCCGCTACCCGAAGACAAAGAGACCCCACTCCTGACAAAGATGTTGTTCTCGACACCTTATGAAGTGCCAGAGAAGAAGACCAAGAAGGCAGCCAAGGGGACCAGGAGTGGCCTTCGTCGAAAGGATACTTCGGACCTGTCGTACGAAGACGAGACTGACCCTCCGGTCACCGAAGACGACGACGAGGAGGAGGAAGAAGAAAACAAATCCCCCTGAGGGGGGAAGGAAGAAAAGGGTGGCCTCCACGAACCTAGAGGTGAAGGCACCCAAGAGGGGGAAGGGCTCCCTCGTGGAGAACTCCGTGTGGGATGTCGATAGCAGTCCGGAACGAATGCCCCGGACCAAGCCTCGGGCCGCTTCGTAAGTACCAGAGACCTTATGCTCATCCAAATGTATGGCCCTTCCCCTTTGACATATTAATATGTTTAATTTATGCTATTGCAGTCCGGCCCATGACAGTTCTCCGCAATCCTCGACAGAGGGCTCGCTGGACTCAAAGGAGATGGCTAGCATGTCGCCACCACCTACTCACTCTACCTCGCCCAGAGGCGATGACGAGGTGGTGTCCCAAAGGGCCTTTCCCGACCAAGAAGAGGCTCTGGAAATCGTCAGGGCGGCGTCCAAGGATGACTCCACGGCCGCCGGACACATGGGGGAAGAAGCCCCCATGGGGACTGATGGTGGGGGCCGAGTTCCATTCGGCCCCCAGCCGGATATCGTTCCGGAGACCTGTGCGGCTCTGGAGTCCGGTGAACGGCCTTCCCTGAAAGGAGGGGTGTGCCTGTTCCACTGGTGACCTCCGTCCAACCAGAGGCGCCGGATGATCTGCTGGAAGCACTGCAAGGTGCTTCTATTGTAGATGAACACCGTGTCCTCATGGGTACGGTGGTCAAAAATGTTCAGTCTGCCAAAATCGGGCTGACCAAAGCCCGCACTAGCCTTTTAACAGGCTTTGAGGTAATAATAATTGTAGAAAGAATATCACGGCGTAGATAGTAGCCCCTGATGCTCTGTTCGGTGTTCGGAAAGAAAAGCCGAACAGAGGATCAAAACAATTTTCGCAGGAGTCTAATATATGATGTCTATGAAATTAAGTAGGCGTCCCTGCTGGCTGCTGCCGCTCATACTACGAAAGTCTCCGAACTGAAGCGGAGCCTAGAGTGGGCCGAGGAAGAGCTCATCCTTGTGAAGAAGCAGCTGGAGGGAAACCAAGGTATGCAGTAACCTGTGCGTGTATGTTAGGAAGGATGAATACTTCGTGCTGACTAAAGTGTCATGGACTATGCTAGGGGCCATGACCGAGATGGCGGCCCTCAAGAAGGCATTAGCTGAGGCCGACGACAAAGCGGCCAAGGAACACGCTGTACGCGAAAAGCACGAGGCCCGGGTCAGCAAGGTTCAGCAAGAGCTTCAGGATGCCGTCAAGAAGTACGAGTCCCTGGAGCGTGATTCGAAGACGCATGCGTCTGAACTTGCGAAGGCCCACTAGAGTGTACAAGAGGCTCGAGCCAAGGCCCAGAGCGCCCTTCAGGAACTCCAGGCGGCTAAGAAGATTGCAGCGGGTAAGGCTTTTATTACGCAAGGCAAGTCAGTGAAAGAGACGCTCCTTTTACTTACCCGAATTTTTTGCTCTACAGGGTGTTTACGAATTTGCCGCGCGGCGTATCTGATGCTGCTGAATTCTATCGACCCGAAGAAGGGAGTTCGATGGGGAAGCTGTTCTGGTCTCAATATCTTGGGCCAGAACATCCGGTATCCTTCAGCGACCAGCTGAAACAGTTGGTCGAGCTACACACGGCGGCCGAGCTGGCTATGAGGGACTTGATAGTCCGGCTATGGCCTGCCGCGCCGGTACCCAGCAGCTACTTCGGGCTTGTGAAGCGGCTTGTTAGTGCCTGCCCGCGGCTTGAGGTTGTAAAGCGGTCGGTCTGTATTGAAGGTGCCCGGATGGCCTTTGCTCGTTGCAAAATGTGGTGGGCGAAGATGGATGCCGTCGAGCTGACCAAGGGGTCGCCGAAGGGCAAGGAGCACTATACGCCCGAGCACAACTTTGCGGATGTCCTAGAGGGGTCTCGTATTGTAGCCGCGCAGTGCGGGCAGGACATTATTTTCGAGTGAATACACTCGTATTTTGGCTTGTATGATGAAAACAAATCCGCTTTGTAATATTTTTTATTATGTTTTAATTGTATCCTCCTGTGTGACCGTGTTGTATGAAATCTGAGGGTTGGCCAGCCGTCGGCTTCTGCCCTCACGTAGGTAGTACGGAGGTGTTCGGGATGGTATCTAAACAATCTTGATCCAATTATATGGTCCTTGAAGGAGTTTTTAGCACAACGAACCAGGCAACCAGACTATACGGCTTGAACACCCTCACTTAGCCATAGGAGTTTTATAATAAAATATAGGCGCAACCCGCGTCTGACCGGGAAGTACCGATCCTTCGCGAAATGCGGAAAAACCTCCAACGATTTGAGACCTCCAAACAGCTGACCGGCTCTCGCCGCATCATGACAGTTAGTTTTCGGCTTTCTCTACTGAGGTGCTCATCCGGTTTAGACCAGGGCACAATCGCAGTAGTTCTCCCTTTACTACCCTAGCCAATGTAGCAGAACGTAGGATAGCAAGCACAGGAGCCGTGCAACCCAAATATTGACCAAAGACATGATTCTGAGCCAATGCATATAATGCTAAATTCGGGGTGCCGAACTATACTTACAAGAAGTGTTCGGACTTTTGTTGCCGTAATGTGGGGTGCTATAAAGCCCCTGGCAAACATCAAACCATACCAAAGTGTACGGGTGCTACCTGATGGGGTTATCCACAGGGAAACTGAAAAAATAAAGCAAAGAGAGAAAGAAAACAGAAAAGATGTAAAGGTAAAAAGCTGGGGTCCTACAGCTCCAGCTACAAACTGTTTTCGCTGTAATGTAATTAGTACGTCAAGGCGCATTGATACAAGTAGTGCAATAAGCAACAGGCTATTCAACATGCCGAAACTAGGGAAGAGCTGCATGTGGGTCCTGGAAGATAGGTAGAGTTATCATTAACAGAATCACCTAAAAAGTCCCTGTATGTCTGCGCTCATCGCCATCTTGGTGCGTTTGTCCTTCAAGAGGACCGATAACCAGACCACCCGATGGGGTCTGTGGGATTAAAACCTGAAATAAAACAAGCAAAAGTGAAAGTATATGTGTACCCAAGTTGGTTGAGTCGTGCCATGGATCACAATCTAGCTATGCCCCCGTCGATGCCCATGGAATGTTGAGTGTGTAGTTATGTATGCGCAGCACGCAGGCCACCGCTTGATCGGGACTGAGACGGAGGCCGGATTGCTAGTCGAGCTCCTGACGAGCCGAGCTCTCCTGCTGCAGAGTAGTCCGGACCCTCTTAAGGGTGTCCGAGGGCTCGGCAGTAGAATGAAGGTTCTGCTTGAGAAGGCCGCTTTGTACTTCTACTGCTAGGGCAGCTGTGTGCTCTTCTATACAGAGAGAGCGTTTCATATTGCCATTGACTGTTATGACACGGCATGGGCCGGTCATCTTGAGTTTGAGATAAGCATAGTGTGGCACTGCGTTGAATCGAGCAAACGCAGTTCGTCCGAGCAGTGCATGATAGCCGCTACGGAATGGGACGATATCGAAGACTAACTCCTCGCTTCGGAAGTTGTCCGGGGATCCGAAGAAAACTTCTAATGTGATTGAGCCCGTACAACGGGCCTCTACGCCTGGAATGACTCCTTTAAAGCTAGTCTTTGTAGGCTTGATCCTTGATGGATTAATGCCCATTTTTCGCACTGTATCCTAGTAAAGCAGATTGAGGCTGCTACCGCCGTCCATAAGGACATGAGTCAGGTGGAGCCATCAATTATCGAGTCTAAGACCAGTGCTGTTGAGCCTCCGTGACGGATACTGGTCAGGTGATCCCGGCTATCAAAAGTGATCGGGCATGACGACCATGGATTGAATTTTGGGGCGACTGGCTCTATCGCGTAGACGTCCCTGAGCGCACGCTTGCGCTCCCTCTTGGGGATGTGGGTAGCATATATCATGTTCACCGTTTTGACCTGAGGGGGAAACTTCTTATGTCCCCTTGTGTTTGGTTGTCGTGGCTCTTCGTCATCTTCCTCGCTTTGTGATCCCTTTTCCCTATTCTCAGCGTTTAATTTGCCGGCCTGTTTGAAAACCTAGCACTCTCTATTTGTATGATTAGGAGGCTTGTCGGGGGTGCCATGAATCTGGCACAGACAATCAAGTATGCGGTCCAAGCTGGATGGGCCCGAATTGTTCTTTTGGAACGGCTTCTTCCGCTGATCGGACTTAGAGCCACTGAATCCGGCGTTGATCGTTGTATCATCGGTGTTGTCACTATTGTTTCGGCTCACCTCTCAATGAAAGCACCAATGTCGGTGTCAAAATCAGCGGATCTCGGGTAGGGGGTCCCGAACTGTGCGTCTAAGGTTGATGGTAACAGGAGACTGGGGACACGAAGTTTTACCCAGGTTTGGGCCCTCTTGATGGAGGTAATACCCTACGTCCTGCTTGATTGATATTCATGAATATGAGTATTACAACAGTTGATCTACCACGAGATCGTAATGGCTAAACCCTAGAAGTCTAGCTTGTATGACTAAGGTATTGAGTATATCCTATCCGGACTAAGTCCTCCAGTTTATATAGACACCGGGAGGATCTAGGGCTACACAAGGTCGGTTACAAAGAAGGGAATTTGCATATTCCGTCGCCAAGCTTGCCTTCCACGCCAAGGAGAGTCCCATCCGGACACGGGTGTAGTCTTCGGTCTTCGTATCTTCACAGCCCATCAGTCCGGCCCATAGATAACAGGCCGGACGCCCGAGGACCCCTTAGTCCAGGACTCCCTCACCTACCTCGCAAAAAAATATAGTTTTGACCTAGAGGAAACTACAAGTCAAATTCCCGACACTAACATGCTTAGATTAAGTGGGATGAAATAACTTGGAATATCATGTCTGTATAAATTTTATCTGTTGTTCGGGAAATGTTGTACGTAGAGGAATAACTAAAGTTCATTGGGACGGACAAGGCTCACCCGCAGCCTCTGTCGAATTTTTTGATGTTGATTTTTTCTTTTCGGGATCACACTCTCTACCATTGCTTCATCATCCCCTGAAGTTCCCATCCGTGCAGCCAGCTCGCTTGGTTCACCATCCGGGTTGCCATCCTTCTCAACTCCCAAGTTCAAAATAAGTGGTTTAGCAACCAACCTATATTCTTTGTTTTGAGGTGCTCTCTTGCACTTTTGTTGTTGTGTCCTCTTATATGGTGAGTCGACTTCGTTTCCGGCAGCTGTTTCACCATGTGAGCGATAATTCTTGGATTCTTGCTTGCTACTAGTCTTCGAATCCTGGCCTTTGAAAGAAAAAAAACCTCCGCTGGTCGCCGTTTTTTTTTGAATCATCTAGGGCTCAGCTTTGCCCCAAAATGGAAGGCCATTGTTCTCATCGCGAGTGCCCAGAATAAGGCAGTGCAAATCAAAATGACTTAAGCGGTCACACGAGAAACAAAAGTAGGGCAGTTGCTCTATGGTATATCATACGGATCAACCCTCTTCCTCCTCGTGGAATCAATCAGAATCCACCTCCGGCGAATGGCCATATTCACATCAATGAACATGTACACGCAGAAAGCCCTTAGTGTGGTCGAACTGGACCATTGTGACATTTTCATCAATCTACCTAGCAATCAACGAACCCCAAGTATCGGCCCTCATGTGATCAGGCAATTTTAGAACCCTAGCCCAAATATGGAGCTGATCAAAGTTCACTTCATCTGGCCGCATGTGTTGGGGAACGCGGTAATTTCAAAAAAAATTCATACGCACACATAAGATCTATCTAGGTGATGCATAGCAACGAGAGGGGAAGAGTGTTGTCCACGTACCCTCGTAGACCGTAAGCGGAAGCGTTATGACAACGTGGTTGATGTAGTCGTACGTCTTCACGATCTGACCGATCCTAGCACCGAAGATACAGCACCTCCGCGATCTGCACACGTTCAGCTCGGTGACGTCCCGCGAACTCTAGATCCAGCTGAGTGTCGAGGGAGAGTTTCGTCAGCACGCCGGCGTGATGACGGTTATGATGATGCTACCGGCGCAGGGCTTCGACTAAGCACTACAACGATATGACTGAGGTGGATTATGGTGGAAGGGGGCACCGCACACGGCTAACACAATGTCAACTTGTGTGTTCTAGGGTGCCCCTGCCCCCGTATATAAAGGAGCAAGGGGGGAGGTTGTCCGGCCCTTGAGGCTTACTAGTCTCTACTCCTAATGTCTCAGTCCGTACGTGGTTCGTTCGTTGGTTCGCTGCTCGCTACATCCTTTCGATCTCCCCCCATCCCGCCTCCCACCGATTTTTTTCCATCCCTATGAAAACTGGTGGAGAAAACCCCCCAAAAAATTAGGTGGTCAAACAAGTAACCAACGCACAATCAGGTCCAAGCAAACCCTAACTCTAGCCCCTTCTCACGCATCCCACAGCCCACCCCTTTGCCACTGCTCCTCGGCTTCAGCCCTTCATGCGCCGCGCCGCCGCCCCACCCACCCTGCATGCCCCTCCTCACCACCACGCAGAATTGCACGCCGACCTCCATGCTCATCTAGATGGTCTTGAGACGGACGTGCATCCTAGACTTGCCGATCTCGATGCGGGATTGCACACCATCCTCTCCCACCGTGAGCAAGCGTGGCTGCACGATGTGGGCATCGGATTGGACGGCCTTGACGCTAATCAGATTCTCCTCCAGTTGGGATTGCATTCGCAGCTGCACCTACGACACACCCTTACGCATGGCTGCAAGTATGCCGCTGGCGCAGGTACATGTTTTTCTTGATCCCACACACAAGAATACGATGTGGAGAAGGCTACTGGATCTGTTCCGTTCATTGCTAGCTAGCTTTCGATCAGGTGGAAACGAATATAAAACAGCCTTGGCTAATCAATTTCCATTGGTTCTTTTGTCTAATAGGAAAACATACCAGTTGTGCCATATGGGATGACGGAACGCCGGCCTGCACGCAAGCGTTGGACAGGCGCACCCAGAGTAGCGAGTGTTGCACGTTGGCCTCTGAAGATTCGCGGTGCACTACAGGCAGAATTGCAAATTCCGCGTGCATTGCAAATTCAGAGTATGTCCTTTGTTTTCTCACTTTCATGGAGATAAAGTCCTTTGTGTTGTCCATGTATAAATTGCTAGCTGCATGTATAGGATACATATCTACAATGTGATGCAAAAAGAATTACCTGGAGTTATGACACATGTGTAAGAATGTGAACGTTGTAAATATGTTATAATCTATTTGTAGTACCTGACTTCTTCTCGGTGATTTATGAATAATGTTCACCACTACAGACTAGAACATAATTATAATTTTTTGTAGCTAATAAAGTGGTTTTATAGATGCACTACAAAACATGATGATTATTGTGGAAAGAAACATACGCCTCCATGATTTCTGTATGCTCTTATAATTCCACCAGCAATACCAATTACAGTTATACACAACTTAATCATTCAAGCATTGCTATGTCTTCTGCAAGGTCCTAATCATCCTATTTTTTCATAAAATTAACCACTGCATTCTTTGTCTATTTTCCTGAACCTACTATTCTTTTAATAATCTGTGTTGTAGCGCTAATTTATTACATAGGTAAGGTCAGCAAGAGTTGTGGGCTTTGTATATGCTAAATTATATGTTATGTTTTTTTCTATGAATGCAAAACTCTCTCCGGTGTAATAAATGTGCCCATGTTATTTTGCGCTAAAAAAATTATGTAAACCTAGAGTTTGTTTGTATGGGTAAGCTTATAACTTTTTTATGTGCTAATGTCAATATTTTCTTTCATCATGTATGGTGATATGCCAAGCAAACATATTAGAATATTTGGCTTAATGGTTGTTTATTATTTTTGACATTAGAAAGAATTATGCAGTGTAATTATCATGGAAAGGCCCGCATGCAATTCCGCTTGGAGGCCGGCAATGTTGGGCAATAAGCCACGGCGAGCCCGGGACGCAGTGTGCGTGTGCGTGCATGCGGTGGTCGCGTCGGGTTCGGCCGTGGCAGGGCTCGGTGTGTGCGTGCGTGACCGAGCGTAGGTGTATGTGTGTGTGTGTGTGTGTGTGTGAGCTAGCGTGTGTGTGCACGGGGCCATGCGGGTTAGTTACCGATGGTCCAGGGGAGGCGACCGCGTCGAGCGCGCGAGGAGGCCGCGACGATCGTGTGTGTGCGCGATGCGCGGGCGCGAGCCGGAGCGCGCAGGGCATGGCGAGTGGGGGGGAGCGAGTGCATGTGGGCGAGGCCTGGCATGTCAGTGCTCGCGGGTATAAATCCCCCTCATCTATGTGTAGCTTGTTGACATGTCGAGTTCGTGCTCGAGGGAAAGAAAAGGGCGTTGGTGCGCCGGAAAAATTCATGTGTCCACTACCTCGTCTGAGCTTCTTCTTCCTCCTCCTTCTGTCGTCTGAGCGCAGAGAGCGAGGGAGGTGGAGAGAGAGAGAGCTAGGATTTAGCAGGAGCGGCAACAACAATTGGCATCAGAGCTTCAGGTTCGGGAGCTCGCCGGCGGTAATGGCGATCGTGCCACACGGCGGTGGCACGGGCTGATCGGTGTCGATGGCGATGCCGATGCTCACGCCGGACAACTACACGGCGTGGGCGATCAAAGCGCAGGCGGTCCTTGACGCCCACACTCTATGGGAGGTGGTGGCTCCGGCCGACGCGGCGGTGAACGGGAAGAAGTGCAAGACGGCGCGCCCGATGATCCTCGGCGGGCTGCCGGAGGATGTGCTGCTACAGGTGGCCGCGAAGCTCACCGCCAGGGAGGTATGGGACTCCTTGAAGGTGAGGTTCATCGGCGCCGATCGGGTGCGCGCGACGAGGCGGGTGATGTTGCACGGGGAGGTTGATCGCCTGAAGATGGCGGACGGCGAGGCACTGGATGCGTACGCTGGGAGGCTGGCGGGCTTGACGACGCGGTTCGCGAATCTCGGGGAGACCCTGTGCGATGCGGAGCTTGTGAAGAAGCTCCTGGACACGGTGCCCGATCGGCTGTTCCCTGTCGTCGCCGGCATTGAGCAATTCTGCAACCTCGACGAGAAGACATTAGAAAAGGCGCTCGGGAGGCTGCGCGCATTTGATGAGCGGGTTCGGCGCCGGGGACAAGACGGCGGCGAGCGTGGCAGTGATCAGCTGCTGCTGACCATGGGGCAGTGGCGAGTGCGGGAGCGGCAGCAGGGAGTAGCTCACGACAAAGACGACGACGGGCGGAGCACGACGTCGGGCAACGGCGGGAACCGACGCGGGTGCTGCTACAAGTACGGCGAGCACGGCCACTTCAAGCGCGACTGCCCGCAGCTGCGGAGGGAGCCGGCGGCAGAGCGCGCGATGATGGTGGAGTCAGCATCAAAGACGGCGGCCTCCTCTAGGTCGTGGCTTTGGGGGAGAAGTGTTGGGCAATAAGCCACGGCGAGCTCGGGACGCGGTGTGCGTGTGCGTGCACGCGATGGTCGCGTCGGGTTCGGCCATGACAGGGCTTGGGCGCGTGCGTGCATGATCGAGCATAGGTGTGTGTGTGTGCGCGCGCGTGATCTAGCGTGTGTGTGCACGGGGCCACGCGGGTTAGTCAGCGAGGGTCTAGGGGAGGCGACCGCGTCGGGCGCGCGAGGAGGCCGCGGCGATCGTGTGCGTGCACGATGCGCGGGCACGAGCCGGAGCGCGCGGGGCATGGCAAGTGGGGGAGCGAGTGCGTGTGGGTGAGGCTTGGCATGTTAGTGCTCACGGGTATAAATCCCCCTCACCTATGTGGAGCTCGTTGACACGTCGAGTTTGTGCTCGAGGGAAAGAAAAGGGCGTTCGTGCGCTGGAAAAACTCATGTGTCCACTGCCTCGTCTGATCTTCTTCTTCCTCCTTCTGTCGTCTGAGCGCAGGGAGCGAGCGAGGTGTAGCAAGAGAGAGGTAGAGCTAGGGTTTAGCAGGAGCGGCAACGACAGGCAAGTCCAAGCTGCACACCCGTCTCTTGCCCCTCCTCGTCTATAATTCTAAATATACGTGTGTTTAATAACACACATGTTCTCAGATAGTATCGTATTATGCATAGATTTTAAAGTATCCTTCCAGATTTTGACTCGTGAACCAGCAAAGAAAAGTTCAAGTTATGTAGAACTCAAAGAAAAGGCCAGTTTCTTCCAAGCAGATAAAGCTGCATATCTACCCTTTTAAGATCTGGGTAAAAAGGTGTATGTTCAAAGTAGATAGGATGCTGAGCAGAGGATGGCCCCGTGATGAAGTCTGCTCCTTTTGCGACAAAACCATTGAAAGTGCTGCCTGCCTCACCCTTTCTCCTTTTGCGAGCTTGAGTCTACCAACCTGGAGATGATGAGAATATAAGGTTAGGAATCAAACATCAAGAAATGATGGAAGTAAGTTGTGGTCATGGCCAATTCCAAAGATACCAAGCACCTAGCCACAAATGCTATGTATGTTGCCTCGCACTTATGGAAGGAAAGAACCGTAGGATGTTTGAGGGAAAATATGCTAATGCCTGCTGGGAATATGTCCTAGAGGCAATAATAAATTGGTTATTATTATATTATATTTCATTGTTCATGATAATCATTTATTATCCATGCTAGAATTGTATTGATAGGAAACTCAGATACATGTGTGGATACATAGACAACACCATGTCCCTAGTAAGCCTCTAGTTGACTAGCTCGTTGATCAATAGATGGTTATGGTTTCCTGACCATGGACATTGGATGTCGTTGATAACGGGATCACATCATTAGGAGAATGATGTGATGGACAAGACCCAATCTTAAGCCTAGCACAAGATCGTGTAGTTCGTATGCTAAAGCTTTTCTAATGTCAAGTATCATTTCCTTATACCATGAGATTGTGCAACACCCGGATACCGTAGGAGTGCTTTGGGTGTACCAAACGTCACAATGTAACTGGGTGGCTATAAAGGTGCACTACAGGTATCTCTGAAAGTGTCTGTTGGGTTGGTACGAATCGAGACTGGGATTTGTCACTCCGTATGACGGAGAGGTATCTCTGGGCCCACTCGGTAATGCATCATCATAATGAGCTCAATGTGACTAAGCAGTTACTCACGGGATCATGCGTTACGGAACGAGTAAAGTGACTTGTCGGTAACGAGATTGAACAAGGTATTGGGATACCGACGATCGAATCTCGGGCAAGTAACATACCGATTGACAAAGGGAATTGAATACGGGATTGATCGAATCCCCGACATCATGGTTCATCCGATGAGATCATCGTGGAACATGTGGGAGCCAACATGGGTATCCATATCCCGCTATTGGTTATTGGCTGGAGAGGTGTCTCGGTCATGTCTGCATGGTTCCCGAACCCGTAGGGTCTACACACTTAAGGTTCGGTGACGCTAGAGTTGTTATGGGAAATAGTATGTGGTTACCGAAGGTAGTTCAGAGTCCTGGATGAGATCCCAGACATCACGAGGAGTTCCGGAATGGTCCGGCGGTGAAGGTTGATATATTGGACGAAGGGTATTGGAGTCCGGAAGTGTTCTGGAGGTACCAGGCTATGGCCAGCATGACCGAAAGGTGTTTCGGGAGCCCCGCCAAGTGTTGGAGGGCCTCATGGGCCAAAGGGGAAGGGGCAAACCAGACCACTAAGGGGTGGTGCGCCCCCCACACCCTTTCCCACGTTACTTGGGGACGTGGGGCGCCTCCACCAGGCTTGGGAGGCAAGCCTCCACCTGCTTGGCTTGGGGGGCAAGTCTCCCTAGGATTTTCCCTAGGGGGATCCAATCTGCTTGGCCGCCGCCCCCTAGGCGAAACCCTAGGGCGCCTCCCCCTCTCCCCTTGCCCTTATATATAGTGGAGGGGTGGGAGGGCAGCCAGACCCCTTCCCTGGCGCAGCCCTCCCTCCTCCTACACCTCCTCCTCCTCCTCCATAGTGCTTGGCCAAGCCCTGTTGGAGAACCACGAGCTCCATTGCCACCATGCCGTCGTGCTGCTAGAGTTCTCCTTCAACTTCTCCTCTCCCCTTGCTGGATCAAGAAGGAGGAGACGTCCTCGGGCTGTACGTGTGTTGAACGCGGAGGGGCCGTCCGTTCGGCACTAGATCGGATCTTCCGCGATTTGAATCGCCGCGAGTACGACTCCATCAACCGCGTTCTTGTAACGCTTCCGCTTAGCGATCTTCAAGGGTATGAAGATGCACTCCCTCTCTCTCATTGCTAGCATCTCCTATATTGATCTTGATGCCGCCGTATTCCCGTCTTTCAGCTTCGTCGGCCTCATCCCCAAGTGGAAGACGCGACATGTTGCCTCCTCCGTCCGCGCGTCGTCGTTCGCCATGGCCGGCATCTGAGGGTAGGGGAGGTCGGCCTGGAGGTCTCATCCTATGCACAAGGCGGCGGGTAGCCGGAGCTCGGTGGATCGAATATGGCGAGGGGCGATGGGAGGAGGAAGAGTCTGGAGAGGTCGAGACAGAGCTGAGTTGTAACGCCCCGAGACCGATGTGCCAGGTGTCTTCGAGTTATTCGCTGTGTTGCCATGTTATTTGCTTGTGTGTTGCATCTTGTCATGTCATCATGTGCATTGCATCTGAAGGAAATATGCCCTAGAGGCAATAATAAAGTTATTATTTATGTCCTTATATCATGATAAATGTTTATTATTCATGCTAGAATTGTATTAACCGGAAACATAATACATGTGTGAATACATAGACAAACAGAGTGTCACTAGTATGCCTTTACTTGACTAGCTCGTTAATCAAAGATGGTTATGTTTCCTAACCATGAACAAGGAGTTGTTATTTGATTAACGGGATCACATCATTAGGTGAATGATCTGATTGACATGACCCATTCCATTAGCTTAGCACCCGATCGTTTAGTATGTTGCTATTGCTTTCTTCATGACTTATACATGTTCCTATGACTATGAGATTATGCAACTCCCATTTGCCGGAGGAACACTTTGTGTGCTACCAAACGTCACAACGTAAATGGGTGATTATAAAGGTGATCTACAGGTGTCTCCAAAGGTACATGTTGGGTTGGCGTATTTCGAGATTAGGATTTGTCACTCCGATTGTCGGAGAGGTATCTCTGGGCCCTCTCGGTAATACACATCACATAAGCCTTGCAAGCATTGCAACTAATGAGTTAGTTGCGAGATGATGTATTACAGAACGAGTAAAGAGACTTGCCGGTAACGATATTGAACTAGGTATTGAGATACCGATGATCGAATCTCGGGCAAGTAACATACCGATGACAAAGGGAACAACGTATATTGTTATGCAGTCTGACCGATAAAGATCTTCGTAGAATATGTAGGAGCCAATATGAGCATCCAGGTTCCGCTATTGGTTATTGACCGGAGACGTGTCTCGGTCATGTCTACATTGTTCTCGAACCCGTAGGGTCCACACGCTTAAGGTTTCGATGACAGTTATATTATGAGTTTATGAGTTTTGATGTACCGAAGTTAGTTCGGAGTCCCGGATGTGATCACGGACATGACAAGGAGTCTCGAAATGGTCGAGACATAAATATTGATATATTGGACGGCTATATTCGGACACCGGAAGTGTTCCGGGTGATTTCGGAGAAAACCGGAGAGCCGGAGGGTTACCGGAACCCCCCGGGAGAAGTAATGGGCCATATGGGCCTTAGTGGAGAGAGAGGGGCAGCCAAAGGTGGGCTGCGCGCCTCCTCCCCCCTGGTCCGAATTGGACTAGGAGAGGGGGGGTGGCGCCCCCCTTTCCCTCTCCCTCCCCACTTCTTTCCCCCTCCTAGTAGGAGTCCTACTCCTACTAGGAGGAGGACTCCTCCTTGGCGCGCCATAGAGGCCGGACGGCCTCCTCCCCTTGATCCTTTATATACGGGGGCAGGGGGCACCCCTTGACACACAAGTTGATCCACGTGATCATATTCTTAGCCGTGTGCGGTGCCCCCTTCCACCATAGTCCTCGATAATATTGTAGCGGTGCTTAGGCGAAGCCCTGCGACGGTGGTACATCAAGATCGTCACCACGCCGTCGTGCTGACGGAACTCTTCCCCGACACTTTGTTGGATCGGAGTCCGGGGATCGTCATCGAGCTGAACGTGTGCTAGAACTCGGAGGTGCCGTAGTTTCGGTGCTTGATCGGTCGGGCCGTGGAGACGTACGACCACATCAACCAAACGCTTCCGTTGTCGATCTACAAGGGTACGTAGATCACACTCTCCCCCTCTCATTGCTATGCATCACCATGATCTTGCGTGTGCGTAGGAATTTTTTTGAAATTACTATGTTCCCCAACAGTGGCATCAGAGCCTAGGTTTTATATGTTGATGTTATATGCACGAGTAGAACACAAGTGAGTTGTGGGCGATATAAGTCATACTGCTTTCCAGCATGTCATACTTTGGTTCGGTGGTATTGTTGGACGAAGCGGCCCGGACCGACATTACGCGTACGCTTACGCGAGACCGGTTCTCCCGACGTGCTTTGCACATAGGTGGCTTGCGGGTGACAGTTTCTCCAACTTTAGTTGAACCGAGTGTGGCTACGCCCGGTCCTTGCAAAGGTTAAAACAGCACCAACTTGACAAACTATCGTTGTGGTTTTGATGCGTAGGTAAGATTGGTTCTTGCTTAAGCCCGTAGCAGCCACGTAAAACTTGCAACAACAAAGTAGAGGACGTCTAACTTGTTTTTGCAGGGCATGTTGTGATGTGATATGGTCAAGACATGATGCTAAATTTTATTGTATGAGATGATCATGTTTTGTAACCGAGTTATCGGCAACTGGCAGGAGCCATATGGTTGTCGCTTTATTGTATGCAATGCAATCGCGTTGTAATGCTTTACTTTATCACTAAGCGGTAGCGATAGACGTGGAAGCATAAGTTTGGTGAGATGACAACGATGCTACGATGGAGATCAAGGTGTCGCGCCGGTGACGATGGTGATCACGACGGTGCTTCGAAGATGGAGATCACAAGCACAAGATGATGATGGCCATATCATATCACTTATATTGATTGCATGTGATGTTTATCTTTTATGCATCTTATCTTGCTTTGATTGACGGTAGCATTATAAGATGATCTCTCACTAATTATCAAGAAGTGTTCTCCCTGAGTATGCACCGTTGTGAAAGTTCTTCGTGCTGAGACACCACGTGATGATCGGGTGTGATAGGCTCTACGTTCAAATACAACGGGTGCAAAACAGTTGCACACGCGGAATACTCATGTTATACTTGACGAGCCAAGCATATACAGATATGGCCTCGGAACATGGAGACCGAAAGGTCGAGCATGAATCATATAGTAGATATGATCAACATAGTGATGTTCACCAATGAAACTACTCCATCTCACGTGATGATCGGACATGGTTTAGTTGATTTGGATCACGTAATCACTTAGAGGATTAGAGGGATATCTATCTAAGTGGGAGTTCTTTAAGTAAATTAATTGAACCTAAATTAATCATGAAACTTAGTACCTGATAGTATCTTGCTTGTTTATGCTTGATTGTAGATAGATGGCTCGTGCTATTGTTCCGTTGAATTTTAATGCGTTCCTTGAGAAAGCAAAGTTGAAATATGATGGTAGCAATTACACGGACTGGGTCCGTAACTTGAGGATTATCCTCATTGCTGCACAGAAGAATTACGTCCTGGAAGCACCGCTGGGTGCCAGGCCTGCTGCTGGAGCAACACCAGATGTTATGAACGTCTGGCAGAGCAAAGCTGATGACTACTCGATAGTTCAGTGTGCCATGCTTTACGGCTTAGAATCGGGACTTCAACGACGTTTTGAACGTCATGGAGCATATGAGATGTTCCAGGAGTTGAAGTTAATATTTCAAGCAAATGCCCGGATTGAGAGATATGAAGTATCCAATAAGTTCTATAGCTGCAAGATGGAGGAGAACAGTTCTGTCAGTGAGCATATACTCAAAATGTCTGGGTATAATAATCACTTGATTCAATTGGGAGTTAATCTTCCAGATGATTGCGTCATTGACAGAATTCTCCAATCACTGCCACCAAGCTACAAGAGCTTCGTGATGAACTATAATATGCAAGGGATGAATAAGACTATTCCCGAGCTCTTCGCAATGCTGAAAGCTGCGGAGGTAGAAATCAAGAAGGAACATCAAGTGTTGATGGTCAACAAGACCACTAGTTTCAAGAAAAAGGGCAAAGGGAAGAAGGGAAACTTCAAAAAGAACAGCAAGCAAGTTGCTACTCAAGAGAAGAAACCCAAACCTGGACCTAAGCCTGAAACTGAGTGCTTCTACTGCAAGCAGACTGGTCACTGGAAGCGGAACTGCCCCAAGTATTTGGCAGATAAGAAGGATGGCAAGGTGAACAAAGGTATATGTGATATACATGTTATTGATGTGTACCTTACTAATGCTCGCAGTAGCACCTGGGTATTTGATACTGGTTCTGTTGCTAATATTTGCAACTCGAAACAGGGACTACAGATTAAGCGAAGATTGGCTAAGGACGAGGTGACGATGCGCGTGGGAAACGGTTCCAAAGTCGATGTGATCGCAGTCGGCGCGCTACCTCTACATCTACCTTCGGGATTAATATTAGACCTAAATAATCGTTATTTGGTGCCGGCGTTAAGCATGAACATTATATCTGGATCTTGTTTGATGCGAGACGGTTATTCATTTAAATCTGAGAATAATGGTTGTTCTATTTATATGAGTAATATCTTTTATGGTCATGCACCCTTAAAGAGTGGTCTATTTTTATTGAATCTCGATAGTAGTGACACACATATTCATAGTATTGAAGACAAAAGATGCAGAGTTGATAATGATAGTGCAACTTATTTGTGGCACTGTCGTTTAGGTCATATCGGAGTAAAGCGCATGAAGAAACTCCATACTGATGAACTTTTGGAACCACTTGATTATGAATCACTTGGTACTTGCGAACCGTGCCTCATGGGCAAGATGACTAAAACACCGTTCTCCGGTACTATGGAGAGAGCAACAGATTTGTTGGAAATCATACAAATAGATGTATGTGGTCCGATGAATATTGAGGCTCGTGGCGGATATCGTTATTTTCTCACCTTCACAGATGACTTAAGCAGATATGGATATATCTACTTAATGAAACACAAGTCTGAAACGTTTGAAAAGTTCAAAGAATTTCAGAGTGAAGTAGAAAATCATCATAACAAGAAAATAAAATTCCTACGATCTGATCGTGGAGGAGAATATTTGAGTTACGAGTTTGGTGTACATTTGAAAAATTGTGGAATAGTTTCGCAACTCACGCCACCCGGAACACCACAGCGTAATGGTGTGTCCGAATGTCGTAATCGTACTTTACTAGATATGGTGTGATCTATGATGTCTCTTACTGATTTACCGCTATCGTTTTGGGGATACGCTCTAGAGACGGCCGCATTCACGTTAAATAGGGCACCATCAAAATCCGTTGAGACGACGCCTTATGAACTGTGGTTTGGCAAGAAACCAAAGTTGTCGTTTCTGAAAGTTTGGGGCTGCGATGCTTATGTGAAAAAGCTTCAACCTGATAAGCTCGAACCCAAATCGAAGAAATGTGTCTTCATAGGATATCCAAAGGAGACTATTGGATACACCTTCTATCACAGATCCGAAGGCAAGACTTTTGTTGCTAAATTTGGAAACTTTCTGGAGAAGGAGTTTCTCTCGAAAGAAGTGAGTGGGAGGAAAGTAGAACTTGACGAGGTAATTGTACCTGCTCCCTTATTGGAAAGTAGTGCATCACAGAAAACTATTTCCGTGACACCTACACCAGTTAGTGAGGAAGCTAATGATGATGATCATGAAACTTCAGAACAAGATACTGCTGAACCTCGTAGATCAACCAGAGTGAGATCCGCACCAGAGTGGTACGGTAATCCTGTTCTGGAAGTCATGCTACTAGATCATGATGAACCTACGAACTATGAAGAAGCGATGGTGAGCCCAGATTCCGCAAAATGGCTTGAAGCCATGAAATCTGAGATGGGATCCATGTATGAGAACAAAGTATGGACTTTGGTTGACTTGCTCGATGATCGGAAAGCAATTGAGAATAAATGGATCTTCAAGAAGAAGACTGACGCTGACGGTAATATTACTATCTACAAAGCTTGACTTGTCGGAAAAGGTTTTCGGCAAGTTCAAGGGATTGACTATGATGAGACCTTCTCACCCGTAGCGATGCTTAAGTCTGTCCGAATCATGTTAGCAATTGCCGCATTTTATGATTATGAAATTTGGCAGATGGATGTCAAAACTGCATTCCTGAATGGATTTCTGGAAGAAGAGTTGTATATGATGCAACCAGAAGGTTTTGTCGATCCAAAGGGAGCTAACAAAGTGTGCAAGCTCCAGCGATCCATTTATGGACTGGTGCAAGCCTCTCGGAGTTGGAATAAACGCTTTGATAGTGTGATCAAAGCATTTGGTTTTATACAGACTTTTGGAGAAGCCTGTATTTACAAGAAAGTGAGTGGGAGCTCTGTAGCATTTCTGATATTATATGTGGATGACATATTACTAATTGGAAATGATATAGAATTTCTGGATAGCATAAAGGGATACTTGAATAAGAGTTTTTCAATGAAAGACCTCGGTGAAGCTGCTTACATATTAGGCATTAAGATCTATAGAGATAGATCAAGACGCTTAATTGGACTTTCACAAAGCACATACCTTGACAAAATTTTGAAGAAGTTCAAAATGGATCAAGCAAAGAAAGGGTTCTTGCCTGTGTTACAAGGTGTGAAGTTGAGTAAGACTCAGTGCCCGACCACTGCAGAAGATAGATAGAAAATGAAAGATGTTCCCTATGCTTCAGCCATAGGCTCTATCATGTATGCAATGTTGTGTACCAGACCTGATGTGTGCCTTGCTATAAGTCTAGCAGGAAGGTACCAAAGTGATCCAGGAGTGGATCACTGGACAGCGGTCAAGAACATCCTGAAATACCTGAAAAGGACTAAGGATATGTTTCTCATATATGGAGGTGACAAAGAGCTCATCGTAAAAGGTTACGTTGATGCAAGCTTTGACACTGATCCGGACGATTCTAAATCGCAAACCGGATACGTGTTTTCATTAAACGGTGGAGCTGTCAGTTGGTGCAGTTCTAAACAAAGCGTTGTAGCGGGATCTACATGTGAAGCGGAGTACATAGCTGCTTCGGAAGCAGCAAATGAAGGAGTCTGGATGAAGGAGTTCATATCCGATCTAGGTGTCATACCTAGTGCATCGGGTCCAATGAAAATCTTTTGTGACAATACTGGTGCAATTGCCTTGGCAAAGGAATCCAGATTTCACAAGAGAACCAAGCACATCAAGAGATGCTTCAATTCCATCCGGGATCTAGTCCAGGTGGGAGACATAGAGATTTGCAAGATACATACGGATCTGAATGTTGCAGACCCGTTGACTAAGCCTCTTCCACGAGCAAAACATGATCAGCACCAAGGCTCCATGGGTGTTAGAATCATTACTGTGTAATCTAGATTATTGACTCTAGTGCAAGTGGGAGACTGAAGGAAATATGCCCTAGAGGCAATAATAAAGTTATTATTTATTTCCTTATATCATGATAAATGTTTATTATTCATGCTAGAATTGTATTAACCAGAAACATAATACATGTGTGAATACATAGACAAACAGAGTGTCACTAGTATGCCTCTACTTGACTAGCTCGTTAATCAAAGATGGTTATGTTTCCTAACCATGAACAAGGAGTTGTTATTTGATTAACGGGATCACATCATTAGGTGAATGATCTGATTGACATGACCCATTCCATTAGCTTAGCACCCGATCGTTTAGTATGTTGCTATTGCTTTCTTCATGACTTATACATGTTCCTATGACTATGAGATTATGCAACTCCCGTTTGCCGGAGGAACACTTTGTGTGCTACCAAACGTCACAACGTAAATGGGTGATTATAAAGGTGCTCTACAGGTGTCTCCAAAGGTACATGTTGGGTTGGCGTATTTCGAGATTAGGATTTGTCACTCCGATTGTCGGAGAGGTATCTCTGGGCCCTCTCAGTAATACACATCACATAAGCCTTGCAAGCATTGCAACTAATGAGTTAGTTGCAAGATGATGTATTACGGAACGAGTAAAGAGACTTGCCGGTAACCAGATTGAACTAGGTATTGAGATACCAACGATCGAATCTCGGGCAAGTAACATACCGATGACAAAGGGAACAACGTATGTTGTTATGCGGTCTGACCGATAAAGATCTTCGTAGAATATGTAGGAGCCAATATGAGCATCCAGGTTCCGCTATTGGTTATTGACCGGAGACGTGTCTCGGTCATGTCTACATTGTTCTCGAACCCGTAGGGTCCGCACGCTTAAGGTTTCGATGACAGTTATATTATGAGTTTATGAGTTTTGATGTACCGAAGTTAGTTCGGAGTCCCGGATGTGATCACGGACATGACAAGGAGTCTCGAAATGGTCGAGACATAAAGATTGATATATTGGACAGCTATATTCGGACACCGGAAGTGTTCCGGGTGATTTCGGAGAAAACCGGAGAGCCGGAGGGTTACCGGAACCCCCCCGGGAGAAGTAATGGGCCATATGGGCCTTAGTGGAGAGAGAGAGGGGCAGCCAAAGGTGGGTCGCGCGCCTCCTCCCCCTGGTCTGAATTGGACTAGGAGAGGGGGGGCGGCGCCCCCCTTTCCCTCTCCCTCCCCACTTCTTTCCCCCTCCTAGTAGGAGTCCTACTGGTAGGACTCCTCCTTGGCGCGCCATAGAGGCTGGCCGGCCTCCTCCTCTTGATCCTTTATATACGGGGGCAGGGGGCACCCCATGACACACAAGTTGATACACATGATCATATTCTTAGCCGTGTGCGGTGCCCCCTTCCACCATAGTCCTCGATAATATTGTAGCGGTGCTTAGGCGAAGCCCTGCGACGGTGTTACATCAAGATCGTCACCATGCCGTCGTGCTGACGGAACTCTTCCCCGACACTTTGCTGGATCGGAGTCCGGGGATCGTCATCGAGCTGAACGTGTGCTAGAACTCGGAGGTGTCGTAGTTTCGGTGCTTGATCGGTCGGGCCGTGGAGACGTACGACTACATCAACCAAATGCTTCCGTTATCGATCTACAAGGGTACGTAGATCACACTCTCCCCCTCTCGTTGCTATGCATCACCATGATCTTGCGTGTGCGTAGGAATTTTTTTGAAATTACTACGTTCCCCAACAGCATCATCATGTTTTAAAACTTGCATTCGTCCGGGTTCTCCGAGTTCTCTCCGTTGTCCGTTCTGAGCCCAACCACACTTGCACGCGCCCGCGACATGTCCGAAATAATATTTTTTAAGTGGCCGGAAAATGTTCTCGGAATGGGACGAGAGTTGACGTGCGGTCTTATTATAGTGTAGGTAGACCGCCTGTCAAGTTTCATCGCATTCGGAGTTCGTTTGATAGCCCAACCGTTAAACTATAGCGGCACTATAGCCGGTCTAACGTCGGACGTTTTCGGTCTCTGGAAACAGCCGCCGGGCCTCTCCTTCTCTTCTCTGCTCTCAGACCACCTAGTTCCCCCTCCGCTTCGGACCGCACGATCGCGATCCGAGGGTCCAAACGGAGCAAACCCCTCTCCAAACCCTAATCCTAGCCCACCTACTATAAATAGACCACTTCCCCTTCCAAATCGGGTCCAAAACCTAGCCTAGCCCCTTCCCAAACCTCCAGCCGTCGCATCAACCTCGAAGCCTGCGCCGACTAACCAGATCCACCACCTCCTCCTCAATTTCCGCCGCCGGCCACCTCGTCCCTGCCACTTGGCGCCATCCTGGTGGCCAGCCGCCACCACGCAGGACGCGCGCAGCCAACGGGAAGGTGCCACGCGTTCCTCCCATGCCCCACTTCGTCGTGGCCCTGCCAGGCCCATCCGAGGCCCGCCCCGGGCCGATCTGGGCCCGAGGCGCCCGCGCCTCGCCGCCGCCCGTCCCTAGCGCCTGTTCCTCGACCCCGCTCATCCCACTCGTCCCTGTTCGCTCCACTGCCGCTCGCCGGCGACCGCGTCGGACTCCGCCGACTCGCCGGACTCCACGTGCAGGCCTGCCTCGATGCCCCTCTCCTTCCCTTTCGTCTCGCCCTCGCATGTTCACCATCTCCCTCTCTCCTGCAGGAACCCGGGAACTCGTGTTGTGAGGATCCGTTCGACTACGTCCGTTTATCTTCTTCATGGACTCGTTCTTCTTCCTTGCGGGATTTCAGGCAAGATGACCATACCCTCGAAATCACTTCTATCTTTGCTTGCTAGTTGCTCGCTCTTTTGCTATGCCTATGCTGCGATACCTACCACTTGCTTATCATGCCTCCCATATTGTTGAACCAAGCCTCTAACCCACCTTGTCCTAGCAAACCGTTGTTTGGCTATGTTACTGCTTTGCTCAGCCCCTCTTATAGCGTTGTTAGTTGCAGGTGAAGATTGAAGTTTGTTCCTTGTTGGAACATGGAGATGTTGTTTCTTGTTTGGGACATGTTCGCTTGTTGGGATATCACAATACCTCGTATTTAATTAATGCATCTATATACTTGGTAAAGGGTGGAAGGCTCGGCCTTATGCCTGGTGTTTTGTTCCACTCTTGCCGCCCTAGTTTCCGTTATATCGGTGTTATGTTCCCGGATTTTGCGCTCCTTACGCGGTTGGGTAATAATGGGAACCCCTTGACAATTCGCCTTGAATAAAACTCCTCCAGCAATGCCCAACATTGGTTTTACCATTCGCCACCTAGCCTTTTCTTTCCCTTGGGTAGGCCTGCCCAAGGGTCATCTTTATTTTAACCCCCCCCCCCTGGGCCAGTGCTCCTTTGAGTGTTGGTCCGAACTGGGCAGCCTGCGGGGCCACCTCAGGGCAACTTGAGGGTTGGTTTTACTCGTAGCTTGACCTATCTGAGTGTGCCCTGAGAACGAGATATGTGCAGCTCCTATCGGGATTTGTCGGCACATTCGGGCGGTGTTGCTGGACTTGTTTTACCATTGTCGAGGATGTCTTGTAACCGGGATTCCGAGTCTGATCGGGTCTTCCCGCTAGAAGGAATATCCTTCGTTGACCGTGAGAGCTTGTGATGGGCTAAGTTGGGACACCCCTGGAGGGATTTGAACTTTCGAAAGCCATGTCAGCGGTTATGGGCAGATGGGAATTTGTTAATGTCCGGTTGTAGAAAACCTGAAGTTGACGTTATTTAAAAATGCATCAACCGCGTGTGTAACCGTGATGGTCTCTTTCCGGCGGAGTCCGGGAAGTGAACACGGTGTTGGAGTTATGCTTGACGTAGGTTGTTCTAGGATCACTTCTTGATCATAGTTCTCGATCGTGCTTGGTCTTCTCTTCTCGCTCTCATTTGCGTATGTTAGCCACCATATATGCTAGTCGCTTGCTGCAGCTCCACCTCATACCTTTACCTTTCCCATAAGCTTAAATAGTCTTGATCGCGAGGGTGTGAGATTGCTGAGTCCCCGTGACTCACAGATTACTTCCAAAACCAGCTTGCAGGTGCCGTTGAACCGTGCAGATGATGCAACCAAGCTCAGGAGGAGTTTGATGAAGATCTTGTCCTTTGTGTCATTTCGTTCTAGTTGATCAGTAGTGGAGCCCAGTTGGGGTCGATCGAGGACCTTGTCGCATTTGGGGTTCTTCTTTTATTTTGGTTCCGTAGTCGGACCTTGATTGTATTTGAATGTAGTAATGCTTTATTCATGTAATTGTGTGAAGTGGCGATTGTAAGCCCACTATGTATCTCTTTCCCTTATGTATTACATGGGTTGTGTGAAGATTACCTCACTTGCGACATTGCTTTCAATGCGGTTATGCCTCTAAGTCATGCTTCGACACGTGGGAGATATAGCCGCATCGAGGGCGTTACAAGTTGGTAATCAAAGCCTTCCCCGACCTTAGGAGCCCCACTGCTTGATCGTTTTTAGCAGCCGAGTTGAGTCTAGAAAAATGTTTTGAGTCATTTAGGAATTATATATCGGAGAGTTAGGACTTCTTTTTACTCCTCAGTCCCTTCATCGCTCTGGTAAGACATCCTGACGTAGAGTTTTGACTCTTCTCTTCTCAAATTTCACTAAAAAAATTTAGGATCATGCTGGTATCTTGGAATCGTTCTGATGGTTTTGTGACGAGAACATTGTTCTTGGTGCCTCCTGTCATTTAGGGGTTGTGGCAGTGTCTCGGGGAGTTGAGCTCCGAGGTGTTGTCGTCACAATTTTATTGTTGCAATTCTGGAATACCTGAGTTTAGTTCGCCGACATCGAAAATCTCTTTTATGCAGTTGTTGGTGAGATAACCTCGACGCCACCCAGTACTGCGGCGGGAGTTCGGGAGTATTGCCATAACTCATATAACGGATGCTTTTCGAAGGTTGAGGTAGATGATTTCCGAAGGTTTCTTGGTTATGTGTTGAAGGATGGATACAGCTAGATGTAGGATTTGCTAGTTTTGGGTGAGATATTATGCTTCCCCTGTATCCCCAACACCTGATTGCATAACCGGAAAATTTTGGGAGTTTATAAGTGGGAATTCAAGTAGCTCTTAGGATATCTTTCCGACAGATGTATGATATGAAATTGGGGTTCGACGCCTAGTGGTCCGCCTATCCACGGTTGGTTTTACAGTGGTCTCGTTGTGTCTTAAAGAGTCCTTGGCTATGCCGACTCAGGGACGCTTCGTATGTCATGTGCACTGCCTTGTACATGATGGTGCTGTACGATCGAGCCCGTGTAGGCCCCACCACGAAAACTTCAGACGAAATCTCTATCATATGTTTGTTCCGGCTTATTCCGCAAGCCAATCCTTGTTTTGTTTTGAGTTGTGGTATTCGAGTTGCTTCGAAGTCAAATGTTGATTCCATACCTTTCCTAAGTGGTGTTCTCATACTCCTATGCGAATACTAATCCTCCTTGATAATCGAGATTGTTATGCCAATCTTGTTCAACCGGTGTGCTTCTATTCAAGTGGATCCGATCATTTCAACATCCGCAAGATCAATTCTAAGTTTTCTCAACGGTGTTCGTTTCTTCCATCCCAAATTGTCTTTGTTTTTCCCACCCTCCCTCCCTTTGTTTTTCTTCCAGGACCCAGATTTCTTATTCAAGTATCCATTTTATCGATGGAAGTCTCTCCATTCTTATCCGGTCTTTCTCATGAAGATTCTAACGGAGCTTCTAGTTCATCATTATTTGCTCTTTTTCTTCTCCGGTGGAACCAATTCAAGCTTTTGGTGTTGATCATACCCTTTTCCTCATTTCAATACCCTCTCATGCCGGTGCTCCTCATATTCTTTCACTTCTCGTTATTCATTTTTTCTGGAGTGCTCAAGATATCTCGGAGATTCGTGTTTCCACTCTGCATTCGTTCAAACTCTTTCGAGGATGTTATCTCTTTCAAGTCATTTAATTCAACCGGTGCAATCTCTCCTTCAAATCATTCAACGGTGTATCTTTTGAGTGGGCCCTAACCCACGGGTCTTTTCCTTAGGATCTTACCTGACTCTTCTAATTTCCGGAGTTATTCTCATATTCATCTCAAAGTTTGACGTAAGAATGATTTATCATCAGTCAAATGCCTTTCTCCAAGATCGGTTAAATTCTTTTCATCGTTGGCTCAACCTTTTCCATTCTTCATTCCGGAGTGCCTCAACAATTCTTGGTGGTGTTTCTCGTCGTCATTCTCGGATTTTGAAGACCGAAAAAGAGTTTTTCCTCCAAATCTTATCCGTTCTCTCAGAGATTCGTGATTCTAGTTTGAGGCCATCCTTTCAAAATTGTTTTTGATTGTGGAAATTCTTTTCATCCTTCCGGAGCAATTCAAGAGTCTTTTCTGTTTGATTCTCCGAAGCCCATCGTTTCAGAAGATTTATTCATTCTCAGCTTTCAGCTATCATTCTCCAAATCTTACCGGTGCATCATTCAAGTATTCTCTTATCAGCTTGTGATCGCTTCGTTCTCATGTATCTAAATTTCTCTCAAGCTTCTTCGTTCATTTGCTAAATCTTCCCGGTGTTGTCCTTATCTTTTCCTCGGTCATTTTAATTCTTACGGTGGTTCGTTCAAGACTTCTCTTCCTTCGTTATCATATCAATTTATTCGTTGTTTCAACCCTACCGGTGGTTCGTCGAAGACCTTCTCAAGTTTACGCTATATCTATCTTAATCCTTTCTACGAGAATAAGTAGTATGCCAAATCCGTTGCTTGTCATCAATTTAAATTGGTGAAGGATAAGCATAATGTAATTCTTATTCTTGTTTCATCGAGTAAATTCAATTATTCCGGAGGTTCATCAAATTCTCGGTTTCAATTGGTTCATCTTTTCTCTTTCCCGAAGTTCCAAGCTTTCATCATCATGAAGATCCATCTTATCATTGCATGGCTTCAACCTTATTCTTTTCATCCTTCATTTCGTTTGATCATTCTTTTATTACCGGAGTTCTTCATGGAGGCTCTACATGTTAGTTCATCAAAGATTTAATTCCTTCTCGAAGGATTCATCGAGATTCTTTTCAAAGGAGCTCAAGCATTCTTCATCTTACAATCCGGAGTGCAATTCTTTCTACCGTGTCATTGGAGGTGGTATTATGTCATTCTTGATAATTTGAGCTCATGTTTCATGATTCACATATTGTTAAGAATGAGATATTTTAAATCCATCAACCTATTCGTTGGAGTTATCTGGAGTTATATTTCACCTAAAGCTTTTTCCTAAGGATTAATGCTATTAATGGTGATAATATATGATCCAAATTCTTAATCTATCCTTCCCGGTGAAATTAGTTTCTCGTCTCCTTGTTGATATCAATCCAATTCTTCTTCCCGTGAGTGGCAGGTTGTCACCTCATAATTTTGAGATGTATTCCATAAGACCATATCAAGCTTATTCTTTTGTTGTTGTTAATCCAACAACTCCGTTCGACCTTTCTCCTAAATATGCTTTTTCAAGCTCAATTGAGGTAGAAGATGTTGTTTTCTCCTCCGTTCTTTTGATTCCATTATTTTATCTCTTCCGGAGGCATTGTGGTGTTGCTCTCCTCACTCTTCATCTCGGATTGTCAGGTATATGTTCTTTTCGTGCTCATCCTTTTAACCGGAGTGTCATGTCCTCTTTTCAAGTATCCTCTCATCCTGTCAAGATCATGTTCAATTCCTTCCATTTCCAACCGGAGTATTGCCGTAATTGATCTTTATCGTTCTTTGTGCATCTCGTTTCAATCGGAGTGCTTGCATGTACCTATTGTCCATCATAACACTTTTCTTATGTCTTTTAACCTACAATGGTCTAGTAAGGTTCCTTGTTCCTCTTCCCTAACGGAGGTTTCAACTTTGTTCACCTTCGTTGTATTCTTTTCTCGAATTTGTTCAACCTCGCAAGGTTCTTTGGTTTCACTCAATTGTTAAAGAAGCAATTTGGTTTACCTCTTCTCTTCCTCTTCCTTGCCCCTCCGGTGCCATCCCTAGGATCTCGGGTCGAGATCCTCTCGTAGTGGTGGAGTGTTGTAACGCCCCGAGACCGATGTGCCAGGTGTCTTCGAGTTATTCGCTATGTTGCCATGTTATTTTCTTGCGTGTTGCATCTTGTCATGTCATCATGTGCATTGCATCATCATGTTTTAAAACTTGCATTCGTCCAGGTTCTCCGAGTTCTCTCCGTTGTCCGTTCTGAGCCCAACCACACTTGCACGCGCCCGCGACATGTCCGAAATAGTATTTTTTTAAGTGGCCAGAAAATGTTCTCGGAATGGGACGAGAGTTGACGTGCGGTCTTATTATATTGTAGGTAGACCGCCTGTCAAGTTTCATCGCATTCGGAGTTCGTTTGATAGCCCAACCGTTAAACTATAGCGGCACTATAGCCGGTCTAACGTCGGACGTTTTCGGTCTCCGGAAACAGCCGCCGGGCCTCTCCTTCTCTTCTCTGCTCTGAGACCACCTAGTTCCCCCTCCGCTTCGGACCGCACGATCGCGACCCGAGGGTCCAAACGGAGCAAACCCCTCTCCAAACCCTAATCCTAGCCCACCTACTATAAATAGACCACTTCCCCTTCCAAATCGGGTCCAAAACCTAGCCTAGCCCCTTCCCAAACCTCCAGCCGCCGCATCAACCTCGAAGCCCGCGCCGACTAACCAGATCCACCACCTCCTCCTCAATTTCCGCCGCCGGCCACCTCGTCCCTGCCACTTGGCGCCATCCTGGTGGCCAGCCGCCACCACGCAGGACGCCCGCAGCCAACGGGAAGGCACCACGCGTTCCTCTCGCGCCCCACTTCGCCGAGGCCCTGCCAGGCCCATCCGAGGCCCGCCCTAGGCCGATCTGGGCCCGAGGCGCCCGCGCCTCGCCGCCGCCCGTCCCTAGCGCCCGTTCCTCGACCCCGCTCATCCCACTCGTCCCTGTTCGCTCCACTGCCGCTCGCCGGACTTTGCGCCTCGCCGGCGACCGCGTCGGACTCCGCCGACTCGCCGGACTCCACGTGCAGGCCTGCCTCGATGCCCCTCTCCTTCCCTTTCGTCTCGCCCTCGCATGTTCACCATCTCCCTCTCTCCTGCAGGAACCCGGGAACTCGTGTTGTGAGGATCCGTTCGACTACGTCCGTTTATCTTCTTCATGGACTCGTTCTTCTTCCTTGCGGGATTTCAGGCAAGATGACCATACCCTCGAAATCACTTCTATCTTTGCTTGCTAGTTGCTCGCTCTTTTGCTATGCCTATGCTGCGATACCTACCACTTGCTTATCATGCCTCCCATATTGTTGAACCAAGCCTCTAACCCACCTTGTCCTAGCAAACCGTTGTTTGGCTATGTTACTGCTTTGCTCAGCCCCTCTTATAGCGTTGTTAGTTGCAGGTGAAGATTGAAGTTTGTTCCTTGTTGGAACATGGAGATGTTGTTTCTTGTTTGGGACATGTTCGCTTGTTGGGATATCACAATACCTCGTATTTAATTAATGCATCTATATACTTGGTAAAGGGTGGAAGGCTCGGCCTTATGCCTGGTGTTTTGTTCCACTCTTGCCGCCCTAGTTTCCGTTATATCGGTGTTATGTTCCCGGATTTTGCGCTCCTTACGCGGTTGGGTAATAATGGGAACCCCTTGACAATTCGCCTTGAATAAAACTCCTCCAGCAATGCCCAACATTGGTTTTACCATTCGCCACCTAGCCTTTTCTTTCCCTTGGGTAGGCCTGCCCAAGGGTCATCTTTATTTTAACCCCCCCCCCTGGGCCAGTGCTCCTTTGAGTGTTGGTCCGAACTGGGCAGCCTGCGGGGCCACCTCAGGGCAACTTGAGGGTTGGTTTTACTCGTAGCTTGACCTATCTGAGTGTGCCCTGAGAACGAGATATGTGCAGCTCCTATCGGGATTTGTCGGCACATTCGGGCGGTGTTGCTGGACTTGTTTTACCATTGTCGAGGATGTCTTGTAACCGGGATTCCGAGTCTGATCGGGTCTTCCCGCTAGAAGGAATATCCTTCGTTGACCGTGAGAGCTTGTGATGGGCTAAGTTGGGACACCCCTGGAGGGATTTGAACTTTCGAAAGCCATGTCAGCGGTTATGGGCAGATGGGAATTTGTTAATGTCCGGTTGTAGAAAACCTGAAGTTGACGTTATTTAAAAATGCATCAACCGCGTGTGTAACCGTGATGGTCTCTTTCCGGCGGAGTCCGGGAAGTGAACACGGTGTTGGAGTTATGCTTGACGTAGGTTGTTCTAGGATCACTTCTTGATCATAGTTCTCGATCGTGCTTGGCCTTCTCTTCTCGCTCTCATTTGCGTATGTTAGCCACCATATATGCTAGTCGCTTGCTGCAGCTCCACCTCATACCTTTACCTTTCCCATAAGCTTAAATAGTCTTGATCGCGAGGGTGTGAGATTGTTGAGTCCCCGTGACTCACAGATTACTTCCAAAACCAGCTTGCAGGTGCCGTTGAACCGTGCAGATGATGCAACCAAGCTCGGGAGGAGCTCGATGAAGATCTTGTCCTTTGTGTCGTTTCGTTCTAGTTGATCAGTAGTGGAGCCCAGTTGGGGTCGATCGGGGACCTTGTCGCATTTGGGGTTCTTCTTTTATTTTGGTTCCGTAGTCGGACCTTGATTGTATTTGAATGTGGTAATGCTTTATTCATGTAATTGTGTGAAGTGGCGATTGTAAGACAACTATGTATCTCTTTCCCTTATGTATTACATGGGTTGTGTGAAGATTACCTCACTTGCAACATTGCTTTCAATGCGGTTATGCCTCTAAGTCGTGCTTCGACACGTGGGAGATATAGCCGCATCGAGGGCATTACATGAGTGAGGTAGTAGCAGACTAGCTAGCAGCTAGCTGGGTTTTTTTCCTGAGGTAAGTAGCAACGCTGGTTCAGTGTTCGTGAAGTCATTTCCTTTACTTTTCTACTATGGACTCTTCGGTGGATGATCGGCCGAGAGAGAAAGAAACCAGAAAAGCGCTCAAACTAGAGCCTTTTTCGTTGAAGACAGACAATACTTAATTTTTGTTTTTTATATTATATCGTATTTCATCATCTTATTTAGCTTAAAATTAGCTATATGTCGTTACAAGCTGAGTACATGCCATTTTCTATTACTCGACTTTGAACTTCACTTTGTTTGAGCTCGCTTGATTTTAAGTTTAAGTTGAGCTAGACCAACTCGTTCGAGCTCGACTCGTTTGCGACCTGACTGGACAGGACTGAAAATTCACCCATTTTGATAATAACACACGTATAATTGTCCTTCTTTTCTTATGTGTATTTGGCAATATTTTACAATTTATTTCTATGTCTCACATTTTCTAGACATTCATAATGAACCCACTTAACCCTAAGACGTGGTTGTTGAGTCCGAGAACTCACCGACATACATACACTTTAAACAAATTGCATTTTCATTAAGTGCAGAATGTCAAAAAATTATGCTATCCTTTTAATACACATTGAATTTTTCATGCACTGTGTTTGCATATGGGACATCGAGAAAGTGCTACCTCCTTTTTAGGTCCTGCGCGTATATCCGGGGTTGGTAATTTTACTACTGTAATATGAATTGTACATGAAAAACGTTGTACCTTTAAAAATAGAACATTTGAAGTTTCTGATGATATAATCTTTTTAAAATATAACTTGCATTATGTTGAAAAAAATATCATTGATCTAGGGATACGTGTGGGCCTAATAAATTGGAAAGGGGGTAGTATTATAATGACAAGTATTCATAGCAATAAAATTATAAGTCACATGTAACGTCCACATGTTGAATTGTAGTTTATTTGATCGGCACTTTCTCTATATATAGTTTTGTCAGCCCGTGGCAACGCACGGGCATTCTACTAGTAGGAGTAGGATTCATCCTTTCCTGGTCCTACTAGGAGGGGGAAGGAAGGAGTAGGAGAGGGAGAGGGGAAGGAAAAAGGGGGGCGCCCGCCCCCCTCCTAGTCCAATTCGGACTCAAGGGGGAGGGGGCGCGCGACCTGCCCTGGCAGCCTCTCTCTCTCTATCTCCACTAAGGTCCATCTAGGCCCATTAGTTTCACGCGGGGGGGGGGGGGGGTCCGGTAACCCTGCGGCACTCCGGTTTTACCCGAAACCACCCGGAACGCTTCTGGTGTCCGAATATAGCCATCCAATACATAAATCTCTATGTCTCGACCATTTCGAGACTCCTCGTCATGTCTGTGATCACATCCGAGACTCTGAACTACCTTCAGTACATCAAACACACATAAACTCATAATACGATCGTCACCAAACATTAAGCGTGCGGACCCTACGGGTTCGAGAACTCTGTAGACATGACCGAGACTCATCTCCGGTCAATAACCAATAGCGGAACCTGGATGCTCATATTGGTTCCTACATATTCTACGAAGATCTTTATCAGTCAAACCGCATAACAACATACGTTGTTCCCTTTGTCATCGGTATGTTACTTGCCCGAGATTTGATCGTCAGTATCATCATGCCTAGTTCAATCTCGTTACCGCAAGTCTCTTTACTCGTTCCGTAATGCTACATCCCGTAACTAACTCATTAGTCACATTGCTTGCAAGGTTTATAGTGATGTGCATTACTGGGAGGGCCCAAAGATACCTCTCTGATACACGGAGTGACAAATCCTAATCTCGATCTATGCCAACTCAACAAACACCATCGGAAACACCTGTAGAGCATCTTTATAGTCACCTAGTTACGTTGTGATGTTTGATAGCACACTAAGTGTTCCTTCGGTATTCGGGAGTTGCATAATCTCATAGTCATAGGAACATGTATAAGTTATGGAGAAAGCAATAGCAATAAACTAAACGATCATAGTGCTAAGCTAACGGATGGGTCAAGTCAATCACATCATTCTCTAATGATGTGATCCCGTTTATCAAATGACAACTCTTTGTTCATGGCTAGGAAACTTAACCATCTTTGATTAACGAGCTAGTCAAGTAGAGGCATACTAGTGACACTATGTTTGTCTATGTATTCACACATGTACTAAGTTTCCGGTTAATACAATGTTAGCATGAATAATAAACATTTATCATGATATAAGGAAATATAAATAACAACTTTATTATTGCCTCTAGAGCATATTTCTTTCAGCATGCAATCCTCAGATTCAGCCAGGATCATGGCATTCTTGCTAACATGCCAATGGGATCCTCCTTAGAACCGATTATCTCTCTCATTTGATTCTCAAATTCAGCAACGAATATGTGACACCAACCGATCGAAACTGAAAACATTTAGGGTTTTCTCAAGCTGGCCAAAGCGCATTGGCTATGGTTTGGATATGGAATTGGTTTCGGTACACGACCTTTCCAGCCAGCAGCTACTTCCTCGGCCCTTCTTCTCGATCATCTTGCCTCCTCCTCCGATATATCTAGCTTTCCAAGAGCCTCCTAGCATGCCCTGATAGGATCTGGACACTAGTAAGCTTGACGAACTAGGTTTTGAGGCCTGATTGGGGATCGAATTTTGCCAAGCCAAGAGGAATTGTATATATTACAGAGTGTGGTAGCTGTAAAGTATAGGAGTAAAGTGATTTAGATCACCAGAAAAAATGACATGCCCATGCAGGAGCTTTACTGGCTGTTATATAGCCCAACACTGAATGAAACGGTACAGGAAAAGGAATACTGTAGTAACGCTAGAATTACGGTGAGCTACGTGAGCCGTTGGATCTTGCCCTGACGATGCTTCGGATAACTGAATGAAGCGTTACACTTCAGATACCTGACAGTGCCTCCCTGTCGAAACACACCTTGTCCTCAAGGTGGGCCGTGCTTGCGCCAGCTCTCCACCGTTTGCTTGAAAAACCCTGGGAAACGTGTGCTTGATGAAATTGGCGTCTTCCCACGAAGCATCTTCAGGTGGTAAATTTTCCCATTGCACCAGCCACTGCACCACAGGTATATTATTCCTCGGAACTTGGCGGATCTCCAATACAAGTACTGGTTCCATTCTGATCTGTCCATTGGGTCCAATTAAAGGTAGGTCTGCACAGGGAATCGCTGTCGAGCCAATGTGTTTCTTAAGCTGGCTTATATGAAAAACTGGGTGGATTTGAGATTGTGCTGGAAGCAACAATTTATAAGCCACATTGCCAACTTTGTTCATCATCCGAAAAGGCCCATAGTACTTGCTCTGGAGCTTGATGTGATGCCGGATCCCAAAAGCATTTAGGCGGTATGGTTGTAATTTCAAATAGACCATATCTCCTCGAGTCAGCACTCGTTCAGTCCTCTTTTTGTCTGCATACTTGATCATTCTCGCTTGAGCTGTTTGTAAATTGTGCTTTAACTGCCCCATCAGGGCTTGTCTGTCTATAGAAGGGCCATTAGTCCCAATTTCCAGTGATCCAGGTAAGGAAAACTCACTAATATTAGGAGGATCATAACCATATAAAGCTTGGAAAGGTGTCTTCTGTAAAGAGGAGTGGAAAATGTATTGTACCAATATTCTGCCATGGCCAGATGGTACACCCATTTTTTTGGTTCTTGAGAAACCATACACCTTAAATAGTTCTCAATGCATTGGTTAACCCTTTATGTCTGCCCATCGGACTGAGGATGGTATGCAGAACTGTACCTCAACTCTATGTTCATTGCAGCAAAGATGCTCTTCCATAACTGACTAGTAAAAATCCTATCTCGATCAGATACAATGGCAATAGGAGGTCCATGTAATTTGATCACATTATCTATGAATGCAGTAGCTACAGACTGAACTGTATATGGATGCGACATTGCAATAAAATGAGCAAATTTGGTCAATCTGTCCACCACTACAAAAATGATCTCTTTTCCATTGGATTTAGGCAGTCCCTCGATGAAATCCATGCTCAGATGTGTCCAGGCCATATCAGGAATATGCAAAGGATCAAGTAATCCTGGATAATGACAGTGCTCACCTTTGTTTTTCTAGCACGCAGGGCATTCTGCCACAAAATTTTCCAGTTCCTTCTTCATTCTAGGCCAATAAAAGATGTTCTTCACTCTTTGATATGTTGCTTTCATCCCACTGTGCCCTCCCAAAGCAAAAGAATGTAATGCAGACAATAATATGTGTTTCAATGCTCTATCATTGCCCACATATATTCTTCCTTTGTGTTTGATAATTCCCCCTTGCAAGGAATTATGATGAGACTCATGGTTGGGCAGGACTAGTAATTCTTCCAGTGTTTTCTTACAAGCACTGTCCTGCACATATGAACTCTCTATTTCTTCTGTCCACTTAGGAGTGACCAGGGATATAGCCATGAGAGTGCACTTTCTGGATAATGCATCTACTGCTATATTTTCCTTCCCCTTCTTGTACTGAATTTGGAAGTCAAATTCAAGCAACTTAATCATAAGCTTTTGCTGGATTTTCCTAGTTACTTTTTGGTCTGCCATAAATTTCAAGCTCTGGTGATCAGTTTTGATGATCAATTTGTGACCCACTAGATAGTGCCTCCAGTTTTTTAAAGCTTCAATGATAGCTAGGGCTTCCTTCTCATAAGTAGATGGCAAGCAATTCTTGGGACAAAGCACTGAGCTGTAGCAAGCAAGTGGTTTTCCCTGCTGCATAAGCACAACTCCAATGCCCTGACCTGAAGCATCAGTTTCTAGGATGAAGGGGATGTTGAAATTGGGCAGGGCCAACACAGGGGCAGTAGTCATAGCTTGTTTCAGTTGTTGAAATGCCAAATCTTGTGTTGTGGTCCAATGAAAATGTCCCTGCTTCAACATATCATGTAATGGTCTTGCGATAAGCCCAAAATGCTGCACAAACCTTCTGTAATAACCACACAAACCCAGAAAACCCCTGAGTTGTGTTGCTGTAGTAGGAGCGGGCCAGTCCTTAACAGCACTTACTTTCTCAGGATCTGTAGACACCCCTTGCTCATTAATAATGTGACCAAGATAATCCACTTGCTGGACAGCAAACAAACATTTGGACAATTTCACTGACAACTGATGTTCCTTCAATAAATCAAACACCACTTTCAAATGTTCTAGGTGCTCTTCCAAAGAGGAACTAAAAACTAGTATATCATCGAAGAAGACCAATATGAATTTCCTCAGATACTTGCCAAATATTGCATTCATTAAAGCTTGGAAAGTACTCGGAGCATTAGATAGGCCAAAAGGCATAACTAAATACTCAAAATGACCAAAATGGGTTATGAATGCAGTTTTTGGTATGTCCTCTTCACTCATCCTAATTTGATGATAGCCTGATCTTAAATCCAGTTTAGTGAAATATTTTGCTCCATGTAACTCATCTAGCGGATCCTCAATGATAGGAATAGGAAATTTGTCTTTGATAGTAATAGAATTTAAGTCCCTAAAGTCAGTGCACAATCTCCATGTGGCATCTTTTTTCGGAACTACTATTACTGGAGAAGCATAAGGGCTTTGGCTAGGTCTAATTACCTTTGATTTCAACAATTGTTGTACTTGTTTCTCCACTTCATCCCTGTGTTTATGAGGAATTCTATATTACCTGATATTAGGTGGGTTAGAACCAGGCAGAAGCGGAATCTTGTGATCACAACTCCTTTCAGGTGGCAGGCCCTCTGGTTCTGCAAATACTTCAGGATATTATTGCAACACTTGCTCAAATTCAGCAGGTGTCTCATGTTGAGGATGTTTCTTCATTGATACATCCCCGATAATATATATAGCATAACCCATTGTACCAGCTGCTAACTGATGTCTACTACACAACCTTCTTCTTGTAGACGTTGTTGGGCCTCCAAGTGCAGAGGTTTGTAGGACAGTAGCAAATTTCCGTCAAGTGGATGACCTAAGGTTTATCAATCCGTAGGAGGCGTAGGATGAAGATGGTCTCTCTTAAGCAACCCTGCAACCAAATAACGAAGAGTCTCTTGTGTCCCCAATACACCCAATACAATGGTAAATTGTATAGGTGCACTAGTTCGGTGAAGAGATGGTGATCAAGTGGTATATGGATAGTAGATAAAGGTTTTTGTAATCTGAAATTATAAAAACAACAAGGTAACTAATGATAAAAGTGAGCACAAACGGTATTGCAATGCGTTGAAACAAGGCCTAGGGTTCATACTTTCACTAGTGCAAGTTCCCTCAACAATAATAACATAATTGGATCATATAACTATCCCTGAACATGCAACAAAGAGTCACTCCAAAGTCACTAATAGCGGAGGCAGGCCCTCTGGTTCTGCAAATACTTCAGGATATTGTTGCAACACTTGCTCAAATTCAGCAGGTGTCTCATGTTGAGGATGTTTCTTCATTGATACATCCCCGATAATATATATAGCATAACCCATTGTACCAGCTGCTAACTGATGTCTACTACACAACCTTCTTCTTGTAGACGTTGTTGGGCCTCCAAGTGCAGAGGTTTGTAGGACAGTAGCAAATTTCCGTCAAGTGGATGACCTAAGGTTTATCAATCCGTAGGAGGCGTAGGATGAAGATGGTCTCTCTCAAGCAACCCTGCAACCAAATAACAAAGAGTCTCTTATGTCCCCAATACACCCAATACAATGGTAAATTGTATAGGTGCACTAGTTCGGCGAAGAGATGGTGATACAAGTGGTATATGGATAGTAGATAAAGGTTTTTGTAATCTGAAATTATAAAAACAGCAAGGTAACTAATGATAAAAGTGAGCACAAACGGTATTGCAATGCGTTGAAACAAGGCCTAGGGTTCATACTTTCACTAGTGCAAGTTCCCTCAACAATAATAACATAATTGGATCATATAACTATCCCTGAACATGCAACAAAGAGTCACTCCAAAGTCACTAATAGCGGAGAACAAACGAAGAGATTATGGTAGGGTACGAAACCACCTCAAAGTTATTCTTTCCAATCAATCCGTTGGGCTATTCCTATAAGTGTCACAAACAACCCTAGAGTTCGTACTAGAATAACACCTTAAGACACAAATCAACCAAAACCCTAATGTCACCTAGATACTCCAATGTCACCTCAAGTATCCGTGGGTATGATTATACGATATGCATCACACAATCTCAGATTCATCTATTCAACCAACACATAGAACCTCAAAGAGTGCCCCAAAGTTTCTATCGGAGAATCACGACGAAAACGTGTGCCAACCCCTATGCATAAGTTCATGGGCGGAACCCGCAAGTTGGTCACCAAAACATACATCAAGTGAATCACGTGATATCCCATTGTGACCACAGATATGCACGGCAAGACATACATCAAGTGTTCTCAAATCTTTAAAGACTCAATCCGATAAGATAACTTCAAAGGGAAAACTAAATCCATTACAAGAGAGTAGAGGGGGATAAGAAACATAAGATCCGACTATAATAGCAAAGCTCGCGATACATCAAGATCATATCACCTCAAGAACACGAGAGAGAGAGAGATCAAACACATAGCTACTGGTACATACCCTCAGCCCCGAGGGAGAACTACTCCCTCCTCATCATGGAGGGCACCGGGATGATGAAGATGGCCACCGGAGAGGGATTCCCCCTCCGGCAGGGTGCCGGAACGGGTCTAGATTGGCTTTCGGTGGCTACGGAGGCTTCTGGCGGCGGAACTCCCGATCTATTGTGCTCCCCGATCGTTTTAGGGTATATGGATATATATAGACAGAAGAAGTACGTCAGGGGAGCCACGAGGGTGGACGGCGCCCCCAGGGGGGTGGGCGCGCCCCCTGCCTCGTGGCTTCCTCATTGCTTCCCTTATGTGGACTCCAGGTCTCCCAGGTTGTTTTCCTTCCAAAAATAAGTTCCATGAAGTTTCAGGTCAATTGGACTCTATTTGATTTTCCTTTTCTGCGATACTCTAAAACAAGGAAAAAAACAAAAACTAGCACTGGGCTCTGGGTTAATAGGTTAGTCCCAAAAATAATATAAAAGTGTATAATAAAGCCCATAAACATCCAAAACAGGAGATAATATAGCATGGAGCAATCAAAAATTACAGATACGTTAAAGACGTATCACTAACATGGAAGCTAGCTCAGTGCCTGGAATTTCAATTGTTGCAGCAAAGGAATTGCAAGCAGGAACAGTAATTTGATAAGACTTGTTCTTTGTGAGAATGATTTGTTTATTTTCGTAGTCAAAGAAAACATGGCTATGTTGTGCTAGCAGATCACATCCAATGACCATATCATATCATGGCAAATCTAAAACCCGAAAAGGATGTTCAAACTCTTCCTTGCCCATTTGGAATTTGGTGGCAGGGATGTAAGCTCCAGACCACAAAACCCCTCCACCAGCAACAACCACTGCTCTGGATTTGTCCCTCACTATAGAACAAGATGTTGTGAGAGCAAACTTGAGGTTCATAAAGGTGGAATTACTCCCGGAGTCCACTAGAGCTACAGCCTGTTTGCCCCCCACAGTCACTAACACAGACAAGGTACTAACTCGACTGGAGCTCATTGCTTGCAATGAAATCTGCATGCAATTTTTCATCTACAGCTTATTGTTCTTGTTGGTCAGTTTTAGTTACTTCTTCTTGTTCGGTAGATGAATCAGTAGGTTCCTCTCCAGTTAAAAGATTAATAACTGGAGCCTGCTTACACTTGTGCCCATGAAACCACACATCACCACATCGCCAACACTTCCCAGGTTCTCTTGCTCTCTGCACTACTGGAAGGCCCTTACTTTTTGTGCTCTTTTTTGTTACTTGACCCTGTTGTTTATAGTGCTGGAATGTGTACTTGCTCCTGTCAGCAGTTAAAGGGCGATAATGTTTCTTGGCAGGTGTTGCTTGTTCAATATCAACTGCTAGCCAATAAGCATTTGTAAGTGTTTTTGGCCTTAATGGTCTGAGTTGAAACTTAATAGTTGCCCTCATCCCATTAACATAGCACTTTACAAACCACATTTCAGACAAGTTGGGATTGTCCTCTTGCACTTCAGCCATTAGTTCTTCAAACTGGTCGGTGTATTCAACAATGGACAAGTTGTTTTGCTTGAAAGCATTAAATCTGTCGACCAAATCATAAGTGCCAGATGCAGAAAAACGATGTAAAATTTCTTCACAGAATTGTGTCCATGCATACTGCTTCTTGATCACTCCTGCTCTTCTAAGCCAGACATCAGCTCTGCCCACAAAGTACATCTGTGCTAGTGAAACCTTGTATTCAGGTGGTGCTCCTGCCATCTGAAAATATTTCTCTGCTTGACGTATCCACCCTGCAGGATTTGTACCATCAAACCTTGGGAATTCCATCTTCGGACCCTTGGTCATCGACTTAAGGAATTGGGCTCGCATGTCCTTCTCATAAGCTTTGTGATAATCCTCCCACTGTAGCTTATTACCCTGCTATTGAACCTGGTTGAAAGCTGGTGTGCGAGCTGTCCTAGTATGAGCTGTTGGCGACGCCTGTACTAAAATCACTTCAGGGATTGCTGAATTTCCATAACCAGGTGGGGCAGATCGGCGAGCAGTGTTAATGGGTGGAAGATCAGAGCCTGTCAATAGTGCACATTGCCTAGTTTTCTCTTGTTCAACCAACAACCTTTTCTTCAATTTTTCTATTAGTTGCCTATGAGAATCCTCTTGAGCCTCCTTAGGGATTTCCTGTACAATTGGAGACTGGGTGGGTGGTGGTTCCTGTTCAAGATGACTGGGAGGAGGACCAGAGGTCGAAGTTGTGGCGTGTACACTTAAATTCTTCAAAACATCAGAAATTGCTTGTAATTGACCACTTAAAGCAGACACTATTGTTTGTACCCCAGAAATCACTGAAGGCATAGTGTCCTGTTTGGAATCCGTAGCCTGGATCTCCTTCCGCATCATGTCTGCCTCTTCACGCAGCCCCGTGGTTTCCTCTCGAGTAGCCAGCACCTCCTCCTTGAGATGGATTAATTCCGCCGGATCCAACTCCTCCATGACCGGCTTCGATCGCCCCATGATACTGCGCTGTGGAGAGGAATTTTACCACCGATGTGTCGGCAACCCGAACCACAGACAGATCCTGCCGCCGCCTGGGACGAACGCCACCAAGCAGAACCACTCGCGCGTGGATCTGGAATTTTACCGCCGAGACAGGAAGTCTCAGCAACCAATCCCGCGCTGCAAGCTGCCGCCGAATTTCACACCGCCGCCACGCGCCGCCGGCACACCGCCTCCAATGCCGCCGGAAAAAAGGTGGGAAAAAGAGGGTGGGAACGAACTAGCGCAGCATCGCACGCTCCCGACATCGAGAGATCGCCTGGCTCATGATACCATTTGTCATGCCCTGATAGGATCTGGACACTAGTAAGCTTGACGAACTAGGTTTTGAGGCCTGATTGGGGATCGAATTTGGCCAAGCCAAGAGGAATTGTATATATTACAGAGTGTGGTAGCTGTAAAGTATAGGAGTAAAGTGATTTAGATCACCAGACAAAATGACATGCCCACACAGGAGCTCTGCTGGCTGTTATATAGCCCAACACTGAATGAAACGGTACAGGAAAAAGGAATACTGCAGTAACGCTAGAATTACGGCGAGCTACGCGAGCCGTTGGATCTTGCCTGACGATGCTTCCTTGCGGTCGGATAACTGAATGAAGCGTTACACTTCAGATACCTGACACCTCCCCCGGTGAAGACCTTGACATCTTGAATCATGTTTCCGCCCGGCTTTCGCTAGCATCATTGAAAGCCGCCATCGCTTCAGATGCACGAGGTCGCCCCATCGAAGAAGATCGAGCGGGCGCCTGTGAAGTCCCTCAAAACCCTAGTCGCCAACTTGTTAAACACCGTGCATCTATTTACGCAGATGATGTCATCATTTTCCTCAAGCCTGAGATGCATGATTTTGGGGTTGTAACTGAAGTGCTGAAGATTTTTGGTGAAGCAACCGGTCTCATCACTAACCTGGCTAAAAGCAAGATCCTTCCTATTCGGTGCGATGGCCTTGACCTTACTCCCCCGCAGCTGGCTCTTGGATGCCAGCTGGCTAGCTTCCCCTGCACTTACCTTGGGATGCCTCTATCTAATAGGCGGTTGAAGCTCGTTGACTTCCAAGACCTGCTTGACAAGTTAATTAAGAAGATTGCTGGCTGGAAGGCTAGGTGGATCTCCTCCACTGGAAGAATGGTACTCGTGAGGTTTGTACTTTCGGCAATGCCAATTTTCATGCTTCTGGCTGTTCATCAACCGAAATGGGTCATCAAGCAAATTGATAAAGCTACGTCGTTCTTTTTTATGGTCTGGCTCTGATGCTGTTTGCTGTGGCAAGTGCCTTGTCCGCTGGACCCAGGTGTGCTCACCCATCTCTGTAGGTGGGCTTGGCATCCATGACCTTCAAGCTCAGGGGCGGGCGCTTAAAGTACGCTGGCTTTGGCAAAGCGTCACAGATCCGGATAAACCATGGCAAGGTCTGCAGCTCCCTGCTGACAAGCACGTTAAGGCTCTTTTCATTGCTTGTACCTCCATCAAAATTGGTAGTGGTATTAAGATATCCTTTTGGCATGATCACTGGCTCAACGGTGAGATTCCAGCTGTTTCGTTTCCTAACCTTTTCAAGCATAGCAAGAACAGAAGAATATCGTTGGCTGAAGGACTCACCAATAGAAAATGGGTCACTCTTCTCAAGCGCAACCCCGGCACCGAGGTGTTGCGTGAATACATTGACTTCTGGCACAGATCCAGTGTGGTCTCTTTGTCCAACCTAGAGGATGAGTTCATTTGGAAATGGTGAGTGGATGGAAGATATAATGCTAAGTCAGCTTACCTATGTCAATTCTGGGGCAAGATTGATTCTCCTCTTCCTGAGATCATTTGGCATATCAAGGTTCCACCAAGAATAAGATTTTTCAGTTGGCTCTTTGTACAGGGCAAATGTTTGACTGCGGACAACCTTGCGAAGCGAGGTTGGCCTCACAACCCGATCTGTCAATTATGCCACTTAGGGTGGGAGGATGGTCTGCACCTTGTATCTAGCTGCCCTTTCACGGCTGGAATCTGGGGCTATTGCCTGGCGATATATAATTTTCCATTCAACCTCTTACCTATTGCTCATACTGGCTCTATATTGGACTTGTGGTTAAAGGCTCTGGATCGTACAGGCAGGAAAAATGACCTATCATCACTTATAATGGCGGTGTCCTGGTAGGTTTGGAAAGAAAGAAACAGCCGCATATCCAACAACAAGGCAAACCACTTCCTGAGGGTCGCTGAGAACATTATCAATGAGCTGAATTCTTGGAGAATCGCTGGATTCAAAGGAGCACAATGGACAGGCGCGAGATAATTTCTTTCTTTCTCTCTTTCTTTCTTTTTCTAGTGTACATTTGTATAGCTTTTCCTTCCCCTTTCTGGCTGTTAGCCGTCCTGAACCTTGACCTGTATTTTTTGGGGTGTCTCATCCTATCTTAATGAATGAAATCAGCACAATGCTGTTTTTCGTCAAAAAAAAAAGAAAGATAGGATCGGAAAATACGTGTTCCTCGATCCCAATCGCATATCAGGGTGTGTGCGTGCTTGCCTTCGTAAAGATGCGCGTGTTTCTTAGAAAAAACGTAGTCACGCACGCACCGCCTCTAAAATTGTACTACACCAAGAGGGGCCCTAGACCTTGAGCTGGTCACGGCAAAGGCCGGTCACGCCCTCTCCCAATCTCCCCCGACCCAACCCATCTGCTCCGCCGCCGCTCTCCCCGCTCCTCTCCTCCCTCCAGATCGCCCCGTCCTTCTCCCGCCTCTCCCTCCTCGGCGACATGAGCGGCCCAGCCCCGACCCCGCCGCCGCCCCCTCCTCCGGCGGCGGCGCCCGCCCGTCCCGTGCGCTACGACTTCCTCAACTCCAAGCCGCCCCCCAACTACGTCGCGGGTCTCGGCCGTGGCGCCACCGGCTTCACCACCCGTTCCGATATCGGGCCGGCCCGCGCTGCCCCGGACCTCCCAGATCGCTCCGCCGCCGCGGCTGCTCCTCCCGCTGTCGGGCGCGGCCGCGGGAAGCCCCCCGGCGAGGACGAAGGCGGTGATGAAGGCGGCGACGAGGAGAAGGGATACGACGAGAACCAGAAGTTCGACGAGTTCGAGGGCAACGATGCCGGCCTCTTCTCCAACGCCGACTACGACGATGATGACCGCGAGGCTGATGCTGTCTGGGAGAGCATCGACCAGAGGATGGACCTGCGCCGCAAGGATCGGCGCGAGGCGCGGCTCAAGCAGGAGATTGAGAAGTACCGTGCGTCCAACCCCAAGATCACCGAGCAGTTTGCTGATCTCAAGAGGAAGCTGGCTGATGTGTCCGTGCAGGAGTGGGAAAGCATACCTGAAATTGGGGATTACTCGGCGCGCAACAAGAAGAAGCGTTTCGAGAGCTTTGTCCCGGTGCCGGACACTCTGCTTGAGAAGGCCCGGCAGGAGCAAGAGCATGTCACAGCGCTGGACCCCAAGAGCCGTGCGGCTGGTGGCACTGAGACACCGTGGGCTCAAACTCCGGTTACCGACCTGACTGCCGTGGGTGAGGGCCGCGGTACTGTGCTTTCGCTGAAATTGGACAGGCTGTCAGATTCAGTTTCTGGGCTTACTGTTGTTGATCCAAAGGGATACCTTACAGACTTGAAAAGCATGAAAATTACTAGCGATGCTGAGATCTCTGACATTAAGAAGGCGAGACTGCTGCTCAGGTCTGTGACGCAGACAAACCCAAAGCATCCTCCAGGTTGGATTGCTGCTGCCAGGCTTGAAGAGGTTGCTGGCAAGCTCCAGTCTGCTCGGCAGCTCATTCAGAGGGGCTGTGAGGAGTGCCCCAAGAACGAGGATGTGTGGTTCGAGGCATGCCGGTTGGCTAGCCCAGACGAGTCAAAGGCTGTAATTGCCAGGGGTGTGAAGGCAATTCCCAACTCTGTGAAGCTGTGGCTGCAGGCTGCAAAACTAGAGAGTAGTGATTTGAACAAGAGCAGGGTTTTAAGGAAGGGATTGGAGCACATTCCTGATTCAGTTAGGTTGTGGAAGGCTGTTGTGGAGCTGGCGAACGAGGAGGATGCACGGATGTTGCTTCACAGGGCTGTGGAGTGCTGCCCACTTCATGTTGAGCTGTGGCTTGCCCTAGCAAGGCTCGAGACATATGACCAGGCAAAGAAGGTGCTTAACAAGGCCAGGGAGAAGCTCAACAAGGAACCTGCCATTTGGATTACAGCTGCAAAGCTGGAGGAGGCTAATGGGAACACCCAATCTGTAAGCAAGGTGATTGAGAGAGGTATAAGATCTTTGCAGAGAGAAGGGTTGGATATTGATAGGGAGGCATGGCTAAAGGAAGCCGAAGCGGCAGAGCGTGCTGGATCTGTGCTTACTTGCCAGGCTATTGTGAAGAGCACTATTGGAGTTGGGGTTGATGATGAGGACCGGAAGCGAACATGGGTTGCTGATGCTGAGGAATGCAAGAAACGTGGTTCAATTGAGACAGCTCGGGCCATCTATGCACATGCTCTTAGTGTGTTTGTTGCCAAAAAGAGTATATGGCTTAAAGCGGCGCAGCTTGAGAAGAGCCATGGGACAAGAGAATCTCTTGAAGCCATTCTCAGAAAGGCTGTCACGTACAATCCAAAAGCTGAAGTGTTATGGCTTATGGGCGCAAAGGAGAAATGGCTGGCTGGTGATGTCCCTGCAGCTCGGGCCATCCTTCAGGAAGCTTATGCTGCTATCCCTATTTCAGAGGAGATCTGGTTAGCTGCATTCAAGTTAGAGTTCGAGAACAATGAACCGGAGAGAGCAAGAATGCTTTTGACCAAGGCCAGGGAAAGAGGAGGCACCGAGAGGGTTTGGATGAAATCAGCAATTGTTGAGAGGGAATTAGGAAATGTGAATGAGGAAAGGAGGCTGTTGGAGGAAGGTCTGAAGTTATTCCCCTCATTTTTCAAATTGTGGTTAATGCTTGGACAGATGGAAGACCGGATTGGCCATGTAGGGAAGGCAAAGGAGGTTTATGAGAATGGACTCAAACACTGCCCTGGTTGCATCCCTCTTTGGCTCTCGCTAGCTAGTCTAGAGGAGAGGATAAATGGCTTGAGTAAGTCGCGCGCTTTCCTCACCATGTCAAGGAAAAAGAATCCAGCTACACCTGAACTATGGCTTGCAGCAATTCGAGCTGAATTGAGGCACGGGAACAAAAAGGAAGCTGATTCTCTACTAGCCAAGGCATTACAAGAGTGTCCAACAAGTGGCATTTTGTGGGCTGCAGCTATTGAGATGGTGCCACGTCCGCAACGCAAATCAAAGAGCTCAGATGCTATAAAGCGATGTGATCATGATCCACATGTCATTGCAGCTGTCGCCAAACTTTTCTGGCATGACAGGAAGGTTGATAAAGCAAGGAGTTGGTTGAACAGAGCTGTTACTCTTGCTCCTGACATTGGGGATTTTTGGGCATTGTACTACAAATTTGAACTCCAGCACGGAAATGCGGACACACAAAGGGACGTTCTGAAACGATGCATTGCAGCTGAACCAAAACATGGCGAGAGATGGCAAGCTATAAGCAAGGCTGTTGAGAACTCACATCAACCAGTTGATGCCATCCTGAGGAAAGTTGTTCTGGCTCTTGGTGCAGAAGAAAATCCCAATGCTGCAGAACCCTAGTCCTTACTGTTTCGATAAGGTATTTTTCTGTTCCAATAAATATAAATTTGCTATCCTCATGCTCTGAAACTTCTGATGCATCATGTAGCTACTTCTCGTTGTGTGTCAATTCACTATTATTCAGCTATAAGAGTAGCGACATATATTTTGGCACAGAGGGAGTACTTGAGATAAAATATATTTTTAGCAATTTATAAGGTTTGAGTTGCAAGTATGCATACCTCTTAACTAGAAGTAGTCACGCACCTTGTTGTGCCGTTTTCTTTGTAGTATCCCTTTGTTGGCTGTCCGCTTGGTGGATTCTTTTTTTTTCTGTTGTTTATTTCATGCGTGGAGTACTGCTGTATTACTCCATAAGAGGTTAGCATGCTTTGTTGACAGTGAACCACCCGGTGATTACATGGTTATTCTTGCCTCGCCTTAGTTTGTGGTTTCCTAAGGTAGTATGTAGATCAATGGATGAAATAACTAATGTCCATAACTTCTTGCCTCGCCTTAGTTAGTGGTTTCCTAAGGTAGTATATAGATCAATGGATGAAATAACTAATGTCCATATCATTTCATAAGGAAACACGACAAATATTTCATTCGACAGTACAAACAAATCATCCAGCTCATAACATTTCAAATACAAAGTTTTCATCAATACTTCATCTACTTCTTGATTCAAAAGCCTTCGGACTAAGATTCCATTTGTTTACATGTAAGAGCTAGCTTATGTCATCTTTGCCAGGATTTCATGTCTTGAGCATTGGCTTTGAGTGGAGTTTCTGGTAATGCATGAATTATGCTAGCACAAAATTAGCCAAATATAATAATATATCAAAGTGCATGATCTAACTTCTTAGTTGTTTAGACAAAAGCCTCCAATTTCATACCAAACTACAGGCCTTCCTCCAAATCCGTGGAGGCCTATTTATTTCAGTGTTTATTTGATCCTAATAAATATCTATGATTAAGTGATATATAACAACATCCAAACAAAAAATTACTCATCATTGGTCAATTCCATTACCTCTGCTTGTGTCTACTGTTGGATGGATTTGATATGGACAAGCTTGTTGAACTATGGGGCACATTGCTTGAACATGATTATTCCAATATAAACTATGAAATCTTATTTCCAAGAATAGTGCTAGGATATTGTTGTACATGATTTCAAGGGTTGAGGTAATTAAGGACCTTGCTTTCCTTTAGTGGTGCAATTGACCCTTGACGCAAAATAAATATCAGCTACCTATGCTTCACTGCAGTAATGTTGAGTAAAGCCTAGTTTTCATATTAAGCATAAAATTTATAAGAAGCTTTCTACAATATAAAGTCTCTATTTGGTATTATGAGTTACTAAGACTCGTGCCATAAAAATTAAGAGTGGTTTAATATAGAGGTAGTAACCAGGGTGCTAAAAATATAAGATCTGACCTAACATGAAGCGATATGATCTTATTATGCTACTGTTTAACATTGTGATACATGATAGTTAAGAGGATGTGAGTGCACAAAACTACAAACTGATTTGAGGAACAGACCAGGTTTCCAGTTTACACTTAAGAGCATACTATTAGTTCCTACTTCCTGCTATATAAATTAGCTATATATCTGAACCTTCTGAACAGAAATATAGTCTGCACATATTTGTAGTCACCTGAAAGTGTCATATATCATGACTATCTATTGCAATTTCTTCCCCAGTTCATATTAAGCTCGTGACTTGTAACATAGTATAGCTGCAACTATGAACTTCAGTTAATTAGTACATAGTTTTCAGGAAGAAGTGAAGAGCACACATGTTCAATGCCCAAAATAATGTAGCCATGCAAATTCTAGACTTTTGTTGCATCTTGGATCTGGGGTGGCTAGATATGTACCACCATTTTTTTTTGACAGTTAGATATGTACCACTTAATCACATAAGAAACTCTATTCTCAATAATAATAATAATAAATCACATAAGCAACTCTAGCTGAACCAGGTCCAAGAGGGAGTGCTCACAAACACAGGAGAACAATCCCCCCCTCCCCCCCTAAAACACGGGTGTTAATAGGCAAAAGTCATCCTAGAAATCCAAACTCAGTGGAATAAAATTATACCATTCCATATTAGAATCCATGGCTCATCTCTTCGTCATATATTCCATATTGCTTCAGAATTCAATTAAGAGACAGGGGGTGGGGTGACACGCAGTGGCGGAGACCCTGGCCCCCCCTAACATCACTGATTTGGTACTAATATAGCAATGAACAGTGCATAATTTAGAGAATAATACATGCATTAGTGTAGTTTGGCCCCTGTAATCCAAAGTATGTGTCATTTGGCCCCCCTAATCTTTAATTCCTGGCTCCGCCACTGGTGACACGCGGTGTACATTGTCGAGATGTACAGGAGGACGAAGAATACCATAGAATGCAGGGTAGATTGGGATGGACGGCCACTTCGACGCAACACGGCGCTGAGCTCCTGAAGACATGCGACAGTTCTGCAGAGAACAGCCGGCATACGTGTTGGCGTGTTGACCGCACTTGTACAGTAAACACGGGTCGGCAATGGCAAGCTTGCCGGCAGGGGTGCGGTCTCCAGGCGGTTCCGGCGTTGGCGAGCTCACCGGCAGGGATACGGCCGCCGTGCGGTTCCAGCGGCGCTGCGCTAAGCGGCTGTTCTGGAGATAACGATCGGCATAGTTTTTGCCTACACTGCTACAATATAACATACAGTTCAGCATTGCGAGCTCGCCGGTTGGGGTGCGGTCTCCACGTGGTTCCAGCGGCGGCGAGCTCGCCGGCACGTATGCGGCTGCCATGCGGTTCCAGCGGCGGCGAGCTCTCCAGCTGGGGCTGCAGCCTCCACACGGTTCGGGCAACGGTGAGCTTCCTGGCAGGGGTTAAGGACTCCACGAAGTTTCCATGACGACCAGCGAGCAGTGACGGGACTGGGCTTGAATGGAGGAAGAGGAAAATCAATAGAGAAGAAGTAGAACCAAGGACGACGGGAGGAGATACCGAGTGGCGCCGAGCATGGCGACATGCTTCGTATTTGAGCTTTGAATCTGATTGATAAAATATTTGAAAGTTAGAGGAGGTAAGCTGGCAAGGGGAGCACGGATTGGGAATGTGAAGCGGTGGAAGGAAGGTGATTGGGGGCAAGAAGAGGGTTCTCGAGGTGGGAGGCAGGGAGGGGGAATTGATTGCTTCTTTGCCCTCTGCTCTCGTTGCTGCCTCGACAAGTGTCCTCGACAAGTGTGTTTTGGCCCACTTGTCAGAGCTGAGTGTAGATGTGAACGGACGACCACCAAGTGAATCTTTAGAAATATATAAAAGTAAAATAGGAAAGAATGTACTGAATTGGCATGCGATTCTGCAAAGCACAAACTTAGGGCTAGTTTGGATGCTGTCCTGGGCTGCATGGCTGGGCAAATGTGCTGCCTGGCTTGGGCCTGGAATTTCGGATTTTTGTGGCCATTATGGGACGGAGGGAGTATAAGACATTTTAGATCACTAGTGAGGGAGTAGTTGTTTGGATTGTGCCTGGCCTAGGAGGTTGTCAAAGGAATCTACATGGCATTAACTTTAGAAGCACATAATTTCTTCACAGTTACATTATCCTGGAATACTTCTGTAGGCGATTCGCCAGGTTTGAATTTTGACCTGCTACAAAAATCAAATCAGATATAGGAGGTTACTGCTTGATCTTGCCTGCCGCCGGGAGGCGAGCTAGCCGAGTGATTAAGCAGCAGGCGGGACGTCGACGGTGACTACATGCGGCGGCAGCGGTTCTGTTGCTGGATCATAGAGCTGATAAATTCAGTAAAGCTGAATCATAGATCAGCTCCCAACGAATTTGTGTGGAACTGATAATTAATCACCCAACAACACTTGTAATTTGCGAGCCAGTGTTTTTTCCAACAAAAATTCAAAATAGTGAGCATGGATATTAATATGTTGCTTGAAATTGCTCAAGATGAAATATCTTTTCTGGTCCTTGGTTGGAAAGGATGTATGTTTTCTGGTTGCTGCAATGGAACATGATCTGGATGGGTTCACATGTGATTGTGACAACACATCTGCAGTTTCTAACTGCAGTACTACCTCAGAAGCAGAATTAAGGACACTACCTCAGAAGCAGAATTAAGGACTGATATATGCCAAACCTAGTGTTTTTGTTGATGGAAAGTACTATATAATATGCCCATCAGACTGTGAGTCTAAAATGTAGCTCAATATCGATTTTCAACAACTGGTTGTATTTCCTGCAAGTCTATTGTTTGCCTTGCGTTTTGCTGCCATCTTGCCTTACCTTATACGGCTTCCCTTATGCAGGTCATCCAAATATCGGGCTGAAGAGTTATAGATGACGGTGCGCCAGATAAATGCTCCTTGTAGTTTATTCAAGATGCCCTAAGCCCCCGACTGATGATTGTATCATGCATATCTGGTGGAGACCCCAAAATCATTTATGCCAAGCAAGCGGTGTTGATACTCATTTATACCAAGCGAGCGAGCTGGTGATCTCATATGTGCACTGCAAGATTTCTGGGAAATTGGTTCAGCTGGCTTTTGGTGATAGGAGGTCTGTCATGTACCGAAAGCGCCTTGTTGTAACTTTAAAAGAGTTAATGATCATCAACCCACTAATGTGCTTGTATTCTGTATTCCGGTACAGTATGTTACAAGATTTTAATGTTTGGAATGCATTTACGAAGTGGTCTGTTTGTTACCTGACGCATTATATTTGCTCTGACCTTTGTGGTAAAAAGTTATTCTTCTTCTACTCTTATAGCTTACTCTGAATGATGTAACATTCATTGTCTGTATGCTGGTAGTTTTGCCTATTGATTGAGTTTGCACTCGCACAAATGACATAAACTGCCACTTAAGCAGTTGATCAGCTGGCGTGCTGACTAAGAGTTGTTCCCAATCCTCGTGTTGCATGGGATTCCGTACTAGCCTACCTGGAGTCACCCAAGGGTCAAATGTATACAATGCACTTCTCGTGTGTAGCGACCATAATATCACACAGCTGTTAAAAACATGGAGTTGTTATAGCCAGGATGATTCACCCCTTGGGGCATACGAGGCTAGAGACCATCTTCGATTCGATCCCTGGGAATTCCAAGTGAAATTCAGATAGGTTTTTGGCGAAATACACGATTCCCACGAGGACTGAACACTGGCGTTCTAGAGGACAGCACGGACCCAACATACATACGTATATTTATTATTAAAGGTTGTTGATGAAACTAGCATATCCTTCACTTCACAGGAAGCACGCATCATATGTTCATAACACTGCAGAATGTGCACGGAGTAGGGTGCTCAACCAAGTGCAGGCCAAGCATAATAGACTTATAGACCCCGTGTGTCAAGCCACAGGATGGTCCTTGAGGAAGCCAAGGAGGAGCTCGTTGACCTTGTCCGGGAACTGCTCCTGAACGAAATGGCTTCCTTCAGGGATGTAAGTGATCTTCAGATCCGGCGCAAACTTCTCCATGGTGCCATTTTTCAACACGGCCTCGACCCCGGGGAACTTGATCACGTAGTCTTTCTCCCCCATGACGACGAACACCGGGACTTCGAATTTTGGGTCTTCGATTGGTTGCCTCTTATGGAGAGACCTGTCAAGCGTTGCAGCACACATGTAATACCTGTCAATACTTGATGAACCTAATACCACAAACTATTGAGTCACCACAACGGCACATAGTCTAGGCACCTTTAAGAGAATGGAAATTAGTAGTCCCTGCGTTTACCTGTATGGCATCTGCAGTGGATACACGAAACCTGATTTCTCATAGAGGGACGTGTAGACTGCAAGATCCTCCTCGGTGAACCACTCTGGAAGGGGAGTCGACAGGTCCGCGAGATCCGTGATTTCTTGATCTTCCTTCGCTGTCGGGATTTCGCTTCTAGAGAAGAGAATGTAGATGGTGCGCACGACTCGCTTGACGTCATACCTGCCAAAGTCTGCCTCTGCTCTTCCTGGTTCCTGCACAGCGCAAGCTTTTTGTATCATATCATGAGAAGAACTCTCTAGTCATGTGCTTGACATGGGACTTTCAGGTTAGGGTAAAAACCCGCCAACGCAGTATATAGAAGCCTTCGGGCATGGCAGTGAAGGAGGAGCCACCGTGAAGAAAAGGGATGCCCAAACACATAACACCGCATGTGCGGCTGGGGTGACGAAGAGCAAAATCATAAGCTAGCATGGCTCCGAAATCCTTTGCCACAAGGTAAGCCTGATGCGAAGCAAAATGGAAGTTATCAGACGAGAACGTTGAAGAATAGCGCTGTTTTTAGTGAGGGAATTATCTTATTTTGTATGCTTAAATAATGTCGACCAGAAGGGCATGTTTGACTCTCGGTGCTGCCTATATCCCATTGAGTGCCAGCTTAAAACACATCAACTCGATGGAACTGATACCAATCGATAATTTTATACTCTAGATGAACAAATGAAACAGCAGAACTGTGACAAATTTGCCTCTTAAAAGTGCGAGAGAGTACTTTTAAGCACGCTATGAATAAATTGTAATTGTGTCGATGAAACATTAGACCTGTTTCAGAAGAACAATATACCTGTTTTCATAGGTATACATTAATTCTGGAAATATATTACAGTAATAGACTCAAGTGGTCGCCCAACAAGTGAACAACCCAGCTCTCACATAAGATGGAGGAAGAAGACATGGTTATGTGTTTGTAACTACACCAACTCTACCATGATTTCCTGTTTAAAACCTCCATAAATTTCTGCAAATTTCTTACATATTTAAGCAATCAATCTCAACTTCTTCAAATATCTAGTTCCATCTGAATTTTTCTCCCACAGGACCCTGGACTAGTAGAACTCACAGTGACTGTTACGGCCATGTTAGTAACTCTGTACGACCACCATCCCACGCTGATTTTAAGAGACTAACAACAACCAAGAATTCCCTTTTCCCCCAATCCGAACTGACCCCTGATTCCCCCGAAAGTGTCCAATAATTCAGGGCTAGATGGCACCTTGGGGACGGAGAGCGCATCCAGGAGGGCGAGGAGATCCTCTGTCAGGTCGCTGTACGCCGCCGCCTCCGGCTCCGGCGGCTGGTCGGAGAGGCCATACCCCCGCCAGTCCGGCGCGATGGCACGGTACCCGGCGGCGGCCACGGCCAGCATCTGGTGGCGCCACGAGTACCATATCTCCGGGAAGCCGTGCAGGAACAGCACCGTCCCGAGCTCGCCTGCAAGCAAACAACGGTCACCACTCACATCGGCCGGCCTGCCGCGGGCGTGGTCGAGGGAGGGGGCACTGACCTGTGCCTGCTTGCGCTACGTGGAGGTTGAGGCCTCTGATGGCGAGGTGGCTGTGCTCGATCCGCTGCTCCACCATGGCCATGGCTTGCGCCGCCCTGCTCCTCTCCCGCGTCACTTCTTGGAAGGCTTTCTGATTGCCCGTTCTTTCTTTAGACTTTAGAGCTTGTGGATGGAGATTGCCGGCTTGCTGGTAACAACGACAGTTAGTCCGGAGAGGCGGAGATGCTGCCGAAGAACAGAGAGCGCCAGTTTTGTCTCTAGTACTGCCCACCAACTACTATAGCTTCCACAAAGGCCCTGTTTGGATACTCTAACTCGGTTAGAGGTTAGAGTTTAGAGTTAGATTCTAACCCTAAACTAACCCTAAACTAACTCTAGCCAAAGAGGTGTTTGGATGACAGAGTTAGATGGAGCGCGGATACGGCGAGGCACCTTCACAGACGATGTGAGAGGGAGGGAGGAAGAGGACGAGAAGTTTCGAGAAAGTGGGAAGGGATCTGCTGCGGCGAGAGCAAGAGAAAAAAATGTTTTTTTAATGGTCCTGAGAAGAACTAACCCAAATAAACACCACTTGGGTGGGTTAGATTTTTTAGATGGGTTAGATGCATCTAACCCAAACTAACCCTTCTGTTTGGATATTTTTAAGTTAGTTGTGTCCAATCTAACCCAAACTAACTCTAACCTATGGATCCAAATAGGGCCAAAGTTTATCGACGACCGGGATAGTGCTGGTCGGCCGGTTGGTTCGTCTTGCCCATCAACGTAAGTTTTTTCCTCTTCAAACAATCTGATTTTATTAGCTCCTTCGTTCACAAATATAAATGTTTTAGATATTTTATTATATAGGCTGTATACATAATGAAATGAGTGATCAAACATACTACTACCTCCATTTCAGTTTATAAGTCCTACGCGTATACCTAGGTTGTCAATTTTATCACCTTAATATAAACTATATAACACAAAAATTATACGGTTTGAAAATAGAGCATCTGAAGTTTATATTGGTATATTTTTTATAATATATGACTTGTATTAAGTTGGTCAAATTAACGACCTAGAGGTACGCGCTTGCCCTGTAAACTGAGAGAGAGGTAGTATAACATGTCTATATACATTCATTCATAAATAAAATTAGAATATTTTGTATTTATAAACGGAGAGAGTATTAAAGATATAAATATAGTACTAGTAAATTACATAAAAACTAATCCCTTCGTGCCATATTAATATCGCTCAAACAGATGTATATAGACGCATCTCAGTGTTAAATACATCCATTGAGTGTCAATTAATACGGGATGGAGGGAGCCATATTTGGGGCAACATTATAACCACCAGTTTTGGCTCATGAAATGCAATAGACGTTTGAGCAAAGTCGTATCTGTTTCGAGAAAAGCTTTATGTTTCATTGCATTGATTGTGAAAAGAGTCACCACAAGCCCTAACAAGGACACACTCAGACGTAAAGTAACCCAATGAAGGCCATGCCCAATGTACAATAGCCCAATGAAGGTCATAGTCCCTGCACACCACAACGCCCATAAAGCTAGCTGTGACTCCCTTTGGAGCAAACTCACAAGCCCAGATGCGCCCACCAAAGCCCATAGCCTAGCCTTTGAGTTGATCGTGTCGAGGAGATGGGCAAGGCTGAGCCAAGGTTGAAGATGATTGTGTTACGATGCTTCCACATGCATCAACTCACTCGCTGGATGACGGGGACATGCCCTTTGGAGCTAAGGCAGGAGCTGAGAGGCAAGTTTCCCGCCACCAGTCCACAAAGTCCGCCCCGTCCGCTGGACTAGTGACAGTCAGCATGGTCCACGAGAGCACCTCCTAGTAGAGCATGCGTGAGGAGTAGCCAAAGAGGAGGTGGACCATCGTCTCCTTCGACTGGTTGCAGAACACACAACTCGGTCTGTGTAGTGCAAGCCATGATACTCAAGCCGCTCCGTGGTCCAGTATCGATCGAGCCACATAATTCAAAAAAGAAGAAGCGATCGAGCCACATGAAAAACTAGATCCTTGTGGGGGGGGGGGGGGAGGGGCTCTAGATGAGCCTCCACGAGCACGATCTTACCGCGCCCTCGGAGGGTGCATCACATCAACTCTTGGATGTGTACCGCGCATCCGTCGTCCAATGCCACTAGGTGGGGAGTGAGCTGCATCACGTTGACCAAGTGCCAGATCTGGATACAATCCCAAAGAGCCAACGGCCCGAGGACCCCCTGATATCTGAGATCCTGCGGTGACCGTTTCGGGCATCCCAAACAATCTGCCCCTTCCTGGTACGATTGGAGACCAATAGGAGTACCTCAGGTGCGATCACTGAGATGTCCCGACCATCAAGTCAGAGGTCCTCCCAAAATAAGATAGTAGCTCCATCGTGAACCACCATCTTGGTGGAAGCGGTGAACACTGCACGTTCATCTCGGGAGAACTAGAGGTCGAGGCCCTTCCAGGGGTGGTCGGGATCAATGTGCATCCTCCAGAGCCAGTGTACCGGGAGACTGATAGTCACCTTCTCGAGGTCCAAAATGTTGGGGAGCGTTGCATGGAAAACAAAAAAAATTCTACGCACACGCAATGATTTATTCATGAAGATGCATAGCGAGGGGGAGAGTGTGTCTACATACCCTCATAGACCATAAGCGGAAGCGTTTCTCAATGCAGTTAATGCAGTTGAACTTCTTCGCGCTTCAACCGATCAAGTACCGAACACACTGCACCTCCGTGTTCTACACACATTCAGCTCGGTGACGTCTCTCGCCTTCTTGATCCAGCAAGACATCGAGGTAGTAGATGAGTTCCGTCAGCACGACGGCGTGGTGACGGTGATGGTGAAGTGATCCTCGCAGGGCTTCGCCTAAGCACTACGAAAATATGACCAGGGGTGTAAATGGTGGAGGGGGGCGCCGCACACGGCTAAACAATTGTTTGGTATGTGCTAGGCGCCCCCTCCTCATATATATATATAATATAGGTGGGAGGGAGAGGGGAGAGGCCAAGGGGCGCCCCAAGTAGGTCCGAATCCTACTTGGGCCCCTTGGCCGTGTCCCCCCTGCCATGTTTGTTGGAGGGGGAAGGAAAGAGGGGGGAGGGGGAGGGAAGGAAGGGGGAATCCTATTCCTCTCTTTCCTTTCCCTTCCCCTCTTTCCTTATCCTCCTAGGCAGGCCGCGCACCAACCCCTTGTGGCTGGTGCGTTTCCCCTCTTGGCCCATAAGGCCCATATCTTTTGCCGGGGGTGCCCGGAACCCCTTCCGGTGACCCGATAAGTACCCGGTACCCCTCGAAACACTTCCGGTGTCCAAATACCATCGTCCTATATATCAGTCTTTACTTCTCGACCATTTCGAGACTCCTCGTCATGTCCGTTAACTCATCCGGGACTCCGAACAACATTCGGTCACCAAATTACATAACTCATATAATACCATATCGTCATCGAACATTAAGCATGCGGACCCTACGGGTTCGAGAACTATGTAGATATGACCGAGACACCTCTTTGGTCAATAACCAATAGCGGAACCTAGATGCCCATATTGGCTCCTACATATTCTACGAAGATCTTTATTGGTTGAACTGTTATGACAACATACGTAATTCCCTTTGTCTATCGGTGTGTTACTTGCTCGAGATTCGATCGTCGGTATCTTCAAACCTAGTTCAATCTCGTTGCCGACAAGTCTCTTTACTCGTTCCGTAATACACCATCTCGTGACTAACTCCTTAGTTGTTTGCTTGCAAGCTTATGATGTGTATTACCAAGAGGGCCCAGAGATACCTCTCCGAAACTCGGAGTGACAAATCCTAATCTCGATCTATGCCAACTCAACAAACACCTATGAAGATACCTGTAGAGCATCTTTATAGTCACCCAGTTACGTTGTGACGTTTGATAGCACACACTACAAAAAAAATACACTTCTGTGATGATACGTGTTTGTCATAGTAGGTCGCATTTTCTGTCATGCATGTACATCCATGACGATTTTATGACAGAATCAAGATAGTCATACTTGTGCTGTCGTAGAAGTGTTCCATGACATTACCAAAATTATCATCATGGAAGTGTCCACTTCCATGACGATAAATCCCGCGTCACAGAAGTGCTTTCGTTAAGGGTGACCGACACGTGGCATCCACCGTAACGGAACGCCGTTAAGCTATCGGGTCGGGTTTTGGATCCGATAAACCGTTAACAGCCCCGACAAATGGGGATTTTCCACGTGTAAAATCATCATTGGCTGGAGGAAACACGTGTCGGCTCATCGTTGGGACAGATGTCATCCACTCATTGGACAGAAGGCGCCTATGATACGTCGACATGTGGCATGACCCAACAGAGGCCCATTCCTGTGAAAAGGCCGGCCTGTTTGACTTGGTCAAAAGGTGGCGGGCCAGCCCATGTAAAGCCTGTTAACGGCCTGTTCGCATATAGCCCATTTATAGCCCGCTAACCCAAGGCCCATTATGCCCTATCCGAATTAGGCCCAGTAGCGTCATCTGGGCCACCCAATATGATTCCAGCCCGTTTTCATTTTTGGCCCATGTATGGCCCATGGCGTCTTTTGGTCCATATGAGGCCCTATGTAACTCTTGGCCTATTAACGACCCGTGGTGAAACTGGCCCGTAATGAACAGTGTATCACTTTACACCCATTAACGGCCCGTGGTGAAACTGGCCCGTAATGAACAGTGTATCACTTTATACCCATTAACGGCCCGTTATTCTGTTGGGCCGTTTCCAGCCCATGTTATCTTTCAGCCTTCTCAGAGCCCATTTATTCTTGGGCTCATTTCCAGCATTCGTTTACTTACAGCCCGTTACTGTCATTTTCTGCTTGTGGGCCAAATTCAGCCCGTGGTTACAGTCGGCCCGTTTGTGGTCCGTTAATACGTTGGGCCGTTTTCATAGCATGATCAAATACGACCTATTAACGATGGCCCGTTATGGTCGGCCCATGAACAGACGATTCCAACTCTAGCCCGTTTACGGCCATAATGCGGTCTGTTTGGCCCATGTTTATCCAATCGATCATACGGCCCGTATAAGGCCCATTGATGATACGGCCCGCAGAAGGCCCATTGTTTCTATGGCCCGTAGAAGGCCCATTGTTTCTACGGCCCGTAGAAGGCCCACTGTTTCTACGGCCCGTAGGAGGGCCCACTGTTTCTACGGCCAGTAGGAGGCCCAGTGTCACTACAGTAAATATTAGCCCATGGTTATTGTGGCCTAGTTTTAAAAAATAGGTTATTGCAGCCACTAGCTAACCGCGGAAAAAGAACTGCAATGACTACAAGCAAACAAATAAACAAGACAACAAGGAAATAAATAAGCAAGCAACTAACGCTAGGCTATCACGGCTATTACACATATTACATCCACTGGGCATCAAAGTTCGCCACCAGTGCAAATATAGGGAACAAAGCAACATATCATATACACTGGTTGTCAAAGTTGGCGACTAGCGCAAATAAACGCCGCAACAAAACAAATCCAGAACTGAAACCACTTCAGAAGATCTCAAGAAACAATATCCTGGGTACCCATAATGCTGGCAAGATGCTTAGCAAGCTTATTAACTTTCTCTTGTTTGGCGCTTAAATCCTCCAACGCTTGTTGTTGCACTAGAAAATATGCATCTGAATTCTGCAGGGACTTCCTTAGTCCTTCAGCTTCCTGTTGCAGCACATCTGATCAATGTCTTTCAACTTGAAGTTGAGACTCAAGAAGATGAACTGATTCAGGCGGCGAGTTTGAAGAGCTTGTGCCAGCAGTAGTGGCTAGTAACTCGAACACTACATCAAGACAGGACTTTTGGATTCCCTCACTGTCGTCAAGATAGTTTTTATCAGCTTTCTTGGAGACTAGCAGGGATGTCTCACTATCTTGAACCTTATCTGCATTACTTCCTTTACCATTGGATAACGCGGTACTGTTCTCCAATATTTTGTCTGCATTCTAAAAGAGAAACAAGAAGACACATCACATGTTTACCATGTTGTATATGAAACTCATTTTGATAAATGAGTTCAGTAGTAAAGTGGACAGGATAAAAACATGAAACAAACATATATCTATGTACCATGGTCATTTTATGGTCTATATCATTCTAGTTTTTGTTGCCAAATCAAGATAGAGACATAGTTCAAATAATATTTGTTCAAGACAAAGCAGAATAGACAGAATATAAGTGTGGGTAACTATAGAGCAATAACAACACTTGTAATGTGCATGACATGAGAACATAACTGTTTATTCAATTGGAACTGAAATCAACATAGAGCAGGTTACAACAGCAAACTAGTTAAAGAAACAGGTTTAAAACATACCTGTTGCGCCATTGGAGTTTCAATTCCATCCTTCAAATTTGAAAATAGTTGGTATGAGTAAATACAGTAATGCAAGAGCAAAGGAGTATGAACCATAGCTACAGAACCTGACCTGAGAACAAATCTTCTTCTCCTTTAAGCGTTGAGTTGGGATCCGGAGTGGTGGTCCTTGTGCTTTGGGCACTGCAGTTCCCTTACTAACTGCTCGTGTTTGGGTGCTCTGTGGTGGAGACGGTGCTGTGTCAACTGGAACTGGGTTACTATCTGCCGGGGTTGGGGTTAGAAGGGGTGTAGCTGGTTCTCTGTCCAATTGGGTAGGGGTACAATCTGCGAGAGTCTGGGTTATGTGTGGTGGATCTGGTCCTTGGGCAAGTACAACCGTGGTTCTATCTGCATCAACTGGTAGCACTATCTTTTCTGAAGACCGTGTTGTTACTCACTTAGATACTGCCATCGCACTCTCCAATTCAAATGGCTGATAAACAAGAAAAGTAATTGAAAGTATAAACATTGTATGATAGACAGGTGCAATGGATAGTGGGGAATAAAAGAGGGCATGAAATAATTCATATTTATGTTGTCTAACCAAACAGGATAGCATGAAACAATTTCACATATATGATGGCTAACTAAACATGATAGCATGACACAATTTCGCATTATGATGGCTAACTAAAAAAGATGGAAAGACATAGTTCAAAATATGAGACTATGTAAACAGGATGACATGACATAACTATATAATGTGTTTATTAAATAGGTTGGCATGCCATAATTCACACACATTCACGGATAGAATGCCATAATTCAAAATATTATGACTGTAAACACTAAACAGGATGAGATGATATAACTATATGATGTCTTTATTAAATGGGTTGCCATGCCATAATTTAGATAGATGATGTGTATGTACTATGTAAACATGATGGCATGATATAATTCAAATATATGATTTATATAGTAAGCAAGTAAGCAGATGTCAATCCATATATGATGTAAAAACTAAGCAATGCAAGACAACATGCATGACATGGGTAATATAACCCTGCCAAGTTTGAGCATAGACCTCAGGGGGAAAATAGGACTGGTCATCAGTCTCTGAATCCTCCTCTGAGGAGCTCTCTATAACCAGCAAGATGTCTGCTTTAGCAGGTAGCATTGTCTGCTCTGAATACCTTGTTTTCACTCCAGATACTTCCATCATTGCTTCAAATGGCTGATGCACAGGAAGAGTAGTTGAATATACAAACGTTGTCGACAAATGGAACACGTAATACAAAAAAATGATAGCATGATATAATTCACATACATGATGATTGGCTAAACAGCATGTCATTGCATAATTCACATATATAATGCCTTTGCAACAAGATAGCATTGTATAATTCACATATATAATGTCTTGCAACAAGATGGCAATGCATAATTCACATATATGGTAATTAGACACTGAACAGGTGGCATTCACACAAAGTATGTCTAAACTAATCAAATGACATAGCAATGCGAGACACCATATGCACGATATGAGCAACATAACCCCGCCAAGTTAGAGCATACACCTCGGGGGGGGGATAGGACTGGTCATCTGTCTCTGAATCCTCCTCTGAGGAGCTATCCATAACCAGCGAGATATGCGCTTCGTCAGATAGCATAGTCTGCTCTGAAGACCTTGTTTTCACTCCAGAATTTGCCATCACCGTGTCAAATGGCTAATGCACACGAAGAGCAGTTGAATGTACTAACATTGTTGACAAATGTAATATGTAACGAAAAAAAGGATGGCCTGATATAATTTACATATAAGATGACGTGCTAAGCAGGATGGCATTGCAAAATTCACATATATGATGCCTGGCTAAACAAGATGGCGTTGCATAATTCACATAAACGATGAATAAACTAAACAGATGGCATTCGCACAAAGGATGTCTAAACTAAGCAGATGACATATTTGATGTATAAAGTAAGCAATGCAAGACACCATATGCATGATATAACCAACATCAGCATGCCAAGTTAGAGCGAAGACCTCAGGGGGTAAATAGGAGTTGTCTTCTCCTTCTGAATCCCCCTCAAAACAGATATCTTCCTCTCGATTACAATCCGAAATGCATGGAGGGGGGGCTGCCTTTGCGCCTACCATGGAGCGACGTCTGCATGAAATTTTATTGCCACACAAGGCTCGTCTCTTTTGCTCTACATGTTCAGTTCCATTGTTTACAATAACTGTCATGCATAGGAATAAAACATAGTGAGATTATGTAAGGAGTGCATGCAGAAATCTAGAGTGATGGTAGCAACCTGTGGATAGACCCAAAACCAATAATAGCAGGCAGATAATGGCTTCAGTTAAAAAATACAGATAATGGCTTCTTTACTGTTTGTTTCCCACCCAACATGAAACTCATAGTAGACACCGGAGATTAACCAGATAGTAGATAGATACTATTGATAGCGGCCCCAATATGTACCCCACAACCATTTAAAAACTCAAGTTTGACCATTAGTTTGGAGCTGACTCAGAGTCTAATCGGTGAACAGGACGATAAAGTAGCATGTAATATTAAGCGATGCATAACGTAAGCAGACACGAAAGAGTGCGACCTCTCTTGCGGACTCGTATAGTCCTCGAGGTCATCTGCTCGGTTGATGATGGTAATGCAGTTTTCATGGCTGCCAGCGGCGGGGAAGAAGATCTGAGGCGGCGAAAGACAGTCTGGAGGCCGGATCCCTGCTGTGCTGGACCCTTCTGTCGTTGGAGCAGCTGAGCTGGGGTGGACGATGGCGCAGCAGGAGCGGGACAAACCACGCAAGGTTTTCTTTGACAACTATCTGTAAGAGAAGTAATTTTGTAAGGGATCGTTTGAATTGGAGGATTCCAACAATGCAGAGATAGGAAATAGACAGGAATAGGATAGGAATGCACGTGCAAAATAGAGAATTTAAAAACATAGGATTTCTGCCAATCTAGGTGTTTGATTCACAACAATTGGAAGATCACAAGATGCAAAGAAGCATGGTGAGATTAAGTCAAACCACAAGAAAATGTACGGTTATAATGATATTATGCTACTATCTCTTAGTCTTGTGCTTCATGAATAGGAATTTGAAAAGGAGGACAAGTGAAAATTAAAATTCCTACGTTTTTTCTTTCAAGGAGACACTAAAGGAACAAATCCGTGTGCTCAGTGGACAATATATATAACATGTAGAGTAAAAAGGAGATGCAACAAGTGTACAACCTCTTTGGCGAAGCCATGTCGATCTCAGTGTGATTGGGTTGGCCGGTGAGGATGCTCCGGCTGACTTTGCTATCGGAGGAGGGGAAGAAGATCTTAGACGTCTGGAGATGGAGCCTGTTGGGGATATTACTACTGGACGTAAACCGGCCAGGGGTAGCCGGATTAACCTTATGAAGATTAGAAGCCCATGAAGACATAAGAATGATGGCGCTTTATGAAGGCCCAAGGCCCAGAGGCGAGTTAAGGCCTGTAGATGTAAACCGACCTTGTTATGTAACTTGCATTGTAAGATAGGAAGGATAGAGACCGAACCAGACACGTTTATGATCTGGCTTCGGGACTCTGTAAACCGGCGAGCGTCAACCTATGTATATAAAGGGACGACCCGACAGCGGTTTAGGGACAACAGACAACAACTCGAGAGCCAGACAAAGCGGATTCGCTCCCTGGCCTTCGAAACCCCAGCAATATCAATCACAACTAGACGTAGGCTTTTACCTTCATCGAAGGGGCCAAACTAGTATAAACTCCCCGTGTCCCCTTGTCTGGTTTAACCCCTTTAAGCTAACCCGTTGCGATGGCTCCACGACTAAGTACTTTCACAAGGACATCTGCCGTGACAAAACCACGACAGTTGGCGCCCACCGTGGGGCTATCGCACGATGGTTTTGAGTTCTTGAAGGGCATCTTTGATGGACTCAAGGGATACGCCGTGGGCCGGATGACGAAGAGTCGTCGCAGCAAGCTCTACATCGACAACGCAGGATGGGGTCCCGAGGCCGATTCAATCGAATACGGGTACCGGGTCCCCTTTGGTGGGATTCACGTCTTCATCGGCAAGATTGGCGAACCGCCCCCTGAGCCAGACATCTGCACCGACATCATCGAGACGGCTCAGCGTGCAAGCCCTTCACCGGTTCACCCGTGGCAAAGCATGTTTTCGTAGGCGTCATCCATGGAGCCGAATACAAGGGCGGACCGGCGTCCGATGGAGAAACCGTTGTCTGTTCCGACGACGAGTCTTCTGGAGAGACCGAATTGCTCTATCGGTTGCAGGATGGCCGGATAGTGGAGGATCCGAGGGCAACAGTATTCTGGACTTCCCTGATCTGCCAAACCGGGTCGCTATCTTCATGGCCGGTACACAGTCGGCGCCTCATTCATCAGCTGCCGCAGCAATACTCTCCGGTTCAACAACGGCCACGCCGACAGGGGCAGGAAGCTCTGCGCCGCCTCCGGCTCAAGTCCTGTCTGACTTGTTCGACGCTTTGGCAACATTGATGGCCGCAGAGGTGGATGCAGCAGCCCAGGATCAGCACAATGCGGAGATTGCAAAGGTAAAGGATCAGATAGCTCAGGCTAAAGCGGATCTAGCAGCAGAGAACGCTAGGATGGGTACAAAACGGGCTGAGTTGGAAGCTCAGGCCTACCGGATTAGGCTCGATCAGAACGCTTCCGAAGAAGTCATGAGAAGAAGGTACCGATCGCATCTCCCGTCGGGTTATGAGCCACGAAGTCTCTTCAACACGCCAGGAGCAGGAACTAGTAACCAGCCAATATTAAACCGGACGGAGGCACCAGGAACAGGAGCGCCGGTTCAGCCGCGCATGATGGATCCGCCTCGTTAGAACAACATTGTGCCGCAATATGTTCAAACACCTCCCGGGCATTATTCCAACCCGTTGGATAATATTGTGGCCGCCGCTTCACGATTAGCAGCTCTCCCAACCGACGGCGAGTCACCAGTTGCGGTTGAAGCACGACGGGCCAGAGATCTCCTTCAAACAACCCTAAATCGGCAGCAGGCATATTCGCACAGTCATGAGAGGATTCATTCCACCCCACGTCCAAGCCGGAGCTACAGCAGGCATGTAGAGGATGAACCGGCCGTGTCAAGCAGTGCGCGTCGCCGTAACTCACCGCAAGGACACAACCCGGCAGGGGGCGGTGCCAATGCGCAGGATGTAGTGGATCATGGTCGTGCATGTCGGGAGGCCGAGTTAGCAGCCCTGCACGGGGCCCGTCAACCTACTCCGGTTCGTCCCACCGCTTCAGTCGAACCAGGATAGTATTCAGTTCTTTGGGGGTGCCGTGCCTTACCCCCGCTTTGCGTAATGTGAGATTACCCAAAGACTTCAAGGGACCTTGTAAGGTACCCAATTATACCGCCGATCTACAGCCAGAAGCATGGGTTGAAAGCTACGAGATGGCGATGGAGATGCTCGATGTGGATGAAGCGGTATGTGCTAAGTACTTCACCATGATGTTGGAAGGAACAACTCGTACTTGGTTGAAGAGCTTACCAACTAACTCTGTTGGATCATGGGCCGAATTGAAGCACCGGTTTATCCATAACTTCAAAGATACTTGTAAGCAGCCCATGTCAATTGTGGATCTGGCCGCTTGTGTCCAAGAGGAGGGGGAGTCCACGACCCATTGGGTCAAGCAGGTCTCAGCGATTTTGCATTCATCGGATCGTATCAATGCAGATACCGCAGTGCTAACGTTGGAGGGCAATGCCGTTTTCTCCCGCTCAAACAGAAGTTAGGAAGGCTCAAATGCCACTGCAATGATATGTCAATGCTTATGGCCGCTTTGGTTAAGTACGCCAATTTAGATAATACCAAAGAGCCTGACTCCGAGGAGGACAAACCGGGGAAAGGGAAAAAGAACGGCAACGCCAAGGGTCAGCAGCATAATCCGGCAGGCCATGGGAACAGTGGTAAGCGCAAAGCCGACAACATCTTGGACTTTGTCGCTAACACCAATGCTCAGGAGAATGGCCAGCGTCGTAAGGGCAAGCAGCCCCAGAGGGGCGGAGGTTCAGGCCCCAATTTGGAGCGCCTGTTAAATCAACCCTGTCCAAAGCATGGGTCAAAGGAGAAGCCAGCATCGCATCTTTGGAAGGATTGTTATATCATGCAAGATTTCAAGAACTCCAATATGTTCCAGTACGATAATGGCCCGCCCGGCGGTTCAGGAGGTGGCTTCCACGGGCCGGGTTACGGAGGTGGCAGTTTCGGTTCAGGATTTCAGGGCAATCAAACCGGACACATCAATCAAGGGCACCAAGGCAACCAGGGAGGTTACAACCATCAGGGGAACCAGCAGCAGCAGCAGCGGTCGGGTTATCAGAGCAATCCTAAGTAGCTAAATAGTGGGCAATATCATGTCTTCACCACTAGCTTGTGTAAGCGTGATCAGAAGCTTCACAAGAGGGCAGTAAACTCTGTTGAACCGACGGTGCCTCAGTATTTGCGCTGGTCTAAGCAACCCATTTTGTGGAGTAGAGAGGATCACCCACCCCGGGTTGACAATCTGGGTCACTTGGCCCTAGTGGTGGCCCCTCAAGTTGGGGGATATAAGTTCACGAAGGTACTCATGGATGGGGGAAGCAGTATCAACATTCTATATTATGATACCTTCCGTCGTATGGGGTTGACAGATAAGAGTCTTAAACCGTCAAACACTGTTTTTCACGGTGTGGTGCCTGGCAAGTCTGCATATCCAGTAGGCAAGATAGCCTTAGAGGTGGCTTTTGGAGATGACTATGATTCAAGGTCAGAAACATTGACTTTTGAGGTGGTAAAAATCAAAAGTCCATATCACGCTTTGTTCGGACAACCGGCTTATGCTAAGTTCATGGCGAGGCCGTGTTATGTTTATCTACATCTTAAAATGCCAGGTCATAAGGGGACCATCACAGTACACGGGAGAAGGAAAATCGCTTTGGAATGTGAGGAAGGTGATGCGGCTTATGCTGAGTCGGTTTGTGCCACAGAGGAATTGAAGTTTTATAAGGACCAAGTTGATCCGGCAGATATGACTTCTTTGAAAAAGCCAACTACGGAACACGATCCGACGTTGAAGTTTAAATCGGCCACAGATACGAAGATGGTTGATTTTGTTCCTGGTGATTCATCCAAGCAGTTCAGCATCAGCGCTAACCTAGATCCCAAATAGGAAAGCGCGCTCATCGAGTTCATCCGTGAGAACCGGGACATCTTTGCATGGAAACCTTCTGACATGCCAGGTGTACCGAGGGAACTCGCTGAGCACACACTTAGCATTGATCCTAAGTTTAAACCGGCCTGGCAATTTCTCCACCGCTTCAATGAAGAAAGGCGTAAGGCTATCGGTGAAGAGGTAGCTCGGTTGTTGGCCGCAGGGTTTATCGTGGAAGTCTTTCACCTAGAGTGGTTGGCTAATCCGGTGCTGGTTCTTAAGAAAAACGACACTTGGCGTATGTGTGTAGATTACACAGACTTGAACAAAGCTTGTCCTGCAGACCCCTTTGCCCTCCCTCATATTGATCAGATCATTGATGCTACGGCGGGTTGTGACCGTTTGTGTTTTCTGGATGCTTACTCTGGTTATCATCAGATCAAAATGGTAGTTAAGGACCAGGAGAAGACAACTTTCATCACTCCCTTTGGAGCCTTCTGCTATGTCTCCATGCCCTTTGGGCTCAAGAGTGCCCATGCGACTTATCAACGCTGTGTTTAGAATTGTCTTCATAAGCAGATTGGGCACAATGTTCATGCATATGTGGATGATATTGTGATAAAGTCCAGGAAGGAGGAAACATTAATAGACGATTCGAGAGAAACCTTTGACAACCTGCGGGTTTACAAGATGATGCTCAATCCGGAAAAGTGTGTCTTTGGTGTACCGGTGGGCAAACTCTTGGGTTTTCTGGTGTCAAATAGAGGCATTGAGGCTAATCCGGATTTTTTTAGCAATTACATCTTTGGCTAAACCGGCATGTATCAATGACGTTCAACGTCTGGCCGGCCGGATTGCGGCTTTGAGCCGATTTATCAATCGTCTTGGGGAGAAGGCTATCCCTTTATATCATATGCTCAAGAAAACAGATAATTTTGTCTGGAGTGAGGCAGCTGATAAAGTGTTTGAGGATCTGAAGAGGCAGTTAGCTGAACCGCCTGTGCTTGCAGCACCGATCGATAAGGAGCCGTTATTGCTATATGTGGCTGCTAATGCCCGAGCTGTTAGCATGGCTATTGTGGTGGAGCGCAAGGAAGTTGGCAAGGAATATCCGGTTCAACGGCCGGTTTATTATATCAGTGAAGTACTCATTGAATCAAAGCAGAGGTATCCACATTGGCAGAAGCTAGTATATGGAGTGTTTATGGCAAGCCGGAAGCTTAAACATTATTTCCAGGGCCACCCTATCACAGTGGTCAGTTCCGCCCCTCTGGGAGATATCATTCAAAATAGAGAAGCAACTGGCCGGATTGCCAAGTGGGCTATTGAGCTTGAACCTCACGGGCTCAAATATATACCTCGCACAGCGATCAAATCCCAGGCACTCGTGGACTTCATCACTGATTGGACGGAGTTGCAGGCACCATAGGAGAAGCTAGATAATACGTATTGGACTATTCACTTTGATGGATCCAGGCAGTTGGAGGGCTCGGGGGCTGGAGTCGTACTAACTTCCCCACGAGGTGACAAGTTTTGTTATGTCCTCCGTTTAATGTTCCATTGTACTAACAATGCAGCTGAATATGAGGCCTTACTCCACGGTCTTCGGATGGCTAAGGAGATGAACTTAAGCCGAGTTAAGTGTTTCGGGGATTCAGATCTGGTGGCTCAATAGGTGTCTGGCACTTGGGATTCTAAAGACCCACTCATGGTTGCATATCGGCGAGAGGTGGATACAGTGGCTGGTCACTTCAAGGGTTATCAGGTGGACCATGTAGACCGGCGAAAGAATGAAGTGGCAGACGCTTTAAGTCGCCCTGGTTCTCAGCGTAAACCGGTTCCACCAAATGTCTTTCCTGACGTATTGCATAATCCGCCAGCCAAGGTACGAACAGAGGAAGAGTTGGCTATTCCTAGTCCGGAGGCTCAATTGGTGGCGGCTTTGCATGTCATACCGGATTGGACAATCCCATATCTGGCTTACATGAACCGGGGTGAGTTACCGGACAATGAAACCTTGGCCCAACAGATAATCCGGCGTTCCAAGTCCATGACCATACTCAACAGGGAGTTACATCGTTATAGCGTTTCAGGAGCAATTCAGCATTGTGTCTCTCCTCAAGAGGGTTGTGAGATTTTGCGAGAAATCCATGAAGGGGATTGTGGTCACCACGCCGGTTCAAAGTCTTTGGTTGCTAAAGCTTTTCGCCACGGTTTTTGCTGGTTAACAGCTCATGCTGATGCGGAGGATTTAGTCAAGAGATGTGACAGTTGTCAAAAATTCGCACGCCGTGCTCACATTCCGGCTCAGGAGTTGAGGATGATTCCAATTACTTGGCCGTTTGCGACTTGGGGGCTTGATATGGTTGGACCCTTCAAGCGATCCAAGGACAAAAAGACCCACTTGTTAGTGGCAGTTGATAAATTCACCAAATGGGTGGAAGCAGAACCAGTCAGTAAGTGTGATGCGGCCACGGCGGTTCAATTCATCAAAAAGGTGATATTCCGGTTTGGCTTTCCACACAGTATTATAACCGATAATGGTACTAATCTGTCAAAGGGAGAGATGGAGGAATTTTGCCAATGTGAGCACATCCGGCTTGATATAGCATCGGTGGCTCACCCCCAATCTAATGGTCAAGCGGAGAGGGCTAATAAAGAAATTTTGAGAGGTATTAAACCCCGGCTTATGGTTCCTTTGAAGCGGACACCGGGTTGTTGGGTGGAGGAATTACCTTCTGTGTTATGGAGCATCAACACCACACCTAACAGATCGACGGGTTACACACCTTTCTTCATGGTTTATGGAGCGGAGGCGGTTCTCCCTAGTGACATCCGTCACGACTCGCCCCGGGTGGCAGCTTATGTTGAAGCGGATAATGAGACAACACGTCAGGATTCTCTGGACCTGTTAGATGAGGAGCGTGATCTTGCAGCAGCACGTTCAACGATTTATCAACAGGATCTCCGACCTTATCATAGCCGCCGGGTTAAGACTAGAACCTTTCAAGAGGGCAATTTGGTGCTCCGGCTCATCCAGGATCAAACTGATATGCACAAATTATCCCCACCTTGGGAAGGACCTTTTGTGGTCAGCAAGAATCTGCACAACGGGTCATACTACCTCATTGATGTTCAAGAGCACAAAGACTCACGTAAATCGGAGGAGGAGACCAAACGGCCGTGGAACATAGCTCTTCTTTGGCCTTACTATACTTGAGCCATAGGCTCTTCATATGTACATATTTATGACGATGTATATATTATATAATAAACCGGAGCCTCCATTAAAGCGGGGTCTCTGTTCTTTTTACATCATGTGTGTGCTTACAAGAGTTTCTACTGACAAAGCAGAGTTTTTTTTGTTAAAACGGTCTCTGCAGCCATACGGATATAAAGAAAATCACTAGGGGGCTTGGTCATATCTTAACCATAGCTACACCCCTTGATCGGTTTGAAACCACAAAGGGATATCACTAGTGGGCTTGGTTGTTATCACACCATAGCTACACCTCTTGATAGGTGTTAAGCCAAAAAGGAAATTATGGGGGGCCAAAGAGAGTATTGCACAAAGCACAAACTCAAACATAGGCACCCACTGAGCACAGATCACAAAGTTACTTGGGGGCTCTTTGTGCAAAAGCAAAAAAGAGTTTGGAAGGACCCTTGTAATTGGCTATCAAGCCACGGCTTGGAAGCCTGGTGTATTCACCTAAAACCTCGGGTTAACCTGCCTTCATCAAGTAAGCCACTCCTGTCCAGGTAATCCTGGTATGACCCGCCGAACGTTTGACACGTCAATCTTATATAGACCCTGAACTTGTCAAAGTTAAAACGACGATTGGTTAATTGGAGGCCCATCTTAAAAGGCTTTGTTAAATGGTTTAACTCAGAGGCCTGACAGCCCATGAAAAGCCTCGATTTGGAGCCTGGCAGCTCGTAAAAAGCCTTGCATATTTCTTTTTTGAATTCTATTTGCTAAGTTTTCTGCCTTTATTGAGGTTCATAATATGCTCTGATAAACCGGTGTCTTTGGCCCGGCTTGACTTTCAACTACACGTTGTCAGTACATGATCAGTTACAAGCCGGCGTTCCTTAACCCGGTCTGGTTTGACTAAGTCACCAGTGCTATAAAGAAAACCCGGTGATTGTTATATCCCGGTACGGTTTATTATCATAATCCGGCAAAATAAGGACGGAGTTATCAACCTTATGGATTGGTGTTGACACCTTTACCATACAAGCAGTTGATCAACTAACGAGGTATGTTGCATATATTGTTTTTTATACAAAACCTTTGATCATTCATCTAAGTATTGTATATTTGTTGAGCATCATAACCCGTCCAGTGGTAAACCGCTAGGATACTTCCAAGTTCTTGTATCCAGGAACACATCTCATCATGGGCAATGCATAAATAGATCCCAAAAAGTGGAACAAATTGTCACTAAGTATCACAAAACATGCTCGATGGCATGACAAATAAAGGAGTTTTACTATCCTATTACAAGAAGCTTCAAAGCGGCTACAAGTGCATCATTGTTTTTTGGCATTGGCATACAAATATCTAGTAAACCGGCTGCCGGTTTATGACACTTCGCCTGGACGGTTTGATGGTTGAGGGTCAGTTGGTGCAATCACTTCTTCTTCATCCCTCCCCAGATGCTGGAAATCAACTGTTGACCAATCGACTCCAGTTAAAGCTTGAAACACGACCTCTTCATGGATAAGGTTGGAGGGGTTAATATCAGGAGCAAAGGTATGCTTACGGATTGGAGGCACAAGTTCTTCGACTTCATGGATTTCGGCAGGCTGTCTCTTCCCTTCAGCATCATAAGCCGGTTGGAAATGAGACAAGTCTGTGTCCTGTGCCAATTTGCTGGCTATTGGCCGCATTTCCTTGGTTAGCCTTCGGAGGTCATCGTTGTCGAAGTTTGAACCGTCCTCTTTTACACCTGGATATCCTTTAATGATGTCCTCTGCTTAAAGATCTGGAATCCATGCCTTCGCCCGGATTAGTGTGGTTAATGCGCCTGCTCTTGCAGCTGCCTTCTTCAGTTCGGTAATCCGGGCTGGTAACATGGCCAGCTTCTCAAGAGTTTCCTTTATCAATGATGGTGCCGGTTTATTATAAGCCATAGTGCAAATAGCCCGCTGGGACCCAGAGTACAATTGTTCAATCAAAGTATACGCCGCTTTAAGCTTCATTCACATATCTGTGCCCAGATGAGCAATACGAGTGCCTGTTACGGTGTAAAATCAGCATTCTGGTCAATAATAAGGTTCCATGAATTGGACCAACTTCACAAGGAGATACTTACCAAAGACAGCGGAAGTCATGGCGTTGATTTACCGTTTCAAGCCAGCTAGTTCATCTGCCACTGGTTTCAGGGCTGCCTCGGCATCCTCAGCTCTTTTGGTTAAACCGGTTTTCTCGGTTTCCCAGTCAGCAGGATCTTTGTTAAAAGACTCTTTCAGCTTTTCCATCGCTGCCAGGGCTTTGGTCAGCTCCTCTTTAGCTTTTGCAGCTTCTGCTTGTTGAGACTTCACATTCTCTTGCAAATCAGCGGTCCGGGCATCTCTATTGCTTAGTTCGGCCTACAACAATGAAGAAATGTCAAACAACAGGATATATATATTTTCTAAAGTACAAAGCGTATAACAAGTTATGCACTTCGTACTTGGGGGCTAATGCCTATTTGCTCTTATTCACTACATCTTTTATAAAGTCTCCAGAACAATGCAAGCATTATCCTTGACACTTGGGGGCTAATGTATATCTGTTCAAAACGGACGCATGGATTAAAACCCGGATTACCTTGCAAAGCTAACCCGGCCTTTGGGGGCTACGCTGAGGAAAGCTACGTCATTACATTGGTAAAGTATCGGCCTTGGTTTTCACTAAGGACCTAACATTTTGAGGGTCAGTGGGAGAGACTTAAAGTATTACAAAGACCCGGTTCACGATTAACATCATAAAACGGCCCTTGGGGGCTACTTGGGCTGGCATATCAACTTTGGAATCAAGAAATAAAGGGAGATAAAAAAACCTCATAGCGTTCCTTCATCAAATTCACTAAACCGGCTTCATAGTCATGGTTTGAGTGCAGACGGTTTAAGAAACCAGAGTGAAGCTCTTCAGCATTGAGATGGGCATAACTTGATAAGTCAGTGCTCCATTTGCCCTTCTCCCTAGCAGCACGCTCTTCTTTGGCACTATGTTGGGCCAAAATTACGGGATGGCCAGGAGAGCTATGGCCCATACCAGTAACAATAACATCATCTCCTTGGCCTTCAGTGGTTTTTGCGGGTGATGACGGAGTTTCAGTATCTCTCATTTGACTAGCCCGGTTTGGAGCTGCCGGTTCAGTGTAAGGCACGGCAGGGTCAGCTTCTGGTGGTTCATCAGTATTCCGATCTTGAAGGGGCGGTTCATCAGCGGCGGCTTCAGGATGAGGACCCTCCAGTTCACAAGTTTGGTCCGGTTCACCTCTCTGCTCTTCTTCAAAAACTGCCTGGTCTTCTGACGGATTGTTGACCCGAGCTTTCTTGCTGGGTCTGGCTTTGGCTCTGCAAATAAATTAAAAGAGGGTTAGCATCTTATTCAAGATTTGTAACGCATTGGAAGAAAGAGTTTGAAAACTTACCCAGCCATAGTTTTTAGAGGAGGGAGTTGGGTTGCTGTTGACTCGCCAGAGGATGAGGGAGGTGTCACTTGATAATTTGAATCGGACGGATTAAGAGGTTGTCTGAAATAACCTGCCTTGGGATAAGAATGGTCAGAAGTGGAAGAGACCTCAGACCGGCGCTTCCGAGCCGGGGTATCAGGTAAACTGGCCAAAGTGACCTGTTGGCCATTGTGCCGGGTTGTCCGACGAGCTTCATGCTGCTGTGTCTTCAAAATAAATGTTGGGTCCAAGTAAGCAAGAGGATGAGAAAAGCTTACTTTCCGGACTGCTTGACGGGTTTTTTGTGTTGGCATAGAGTCTGAACCGGAGGAAAGGGTAATTACCTCTACATCATCAGCTTGGCTGCCTTCCATGTCCTCCTGATAAAGATCATTGTTAATGAGGTGCATGAAAAGGGAGCCAAGTGAGTCAAGTTCTACGTCAACTTCCGGATCATCAGCATCGTCATCAAGTTCCATGTTGATCCGGTCAGCTGTTTTCCGCTTTGAGGTCCGCTTGACGGCTTTGGTTTTGGGACAAGATGGTTTGACCACTTTATCCCCGGTTGGCTTTACTGCTTTATCTACGGATTTCCGTTTCCAGAAGGGATCATCACCCTATTCATACATAAACAAAAGAAGGATTACAAGTTGAACAAGTTAAAGACATCAAAGATGAAAAGGAAGTATAGTGCTTACAACAGGCGGTTTGTTCTTGGTATAGAAGGGGTTTAAGCCGGTTTGACTATAGACTGATTCCGATTCATTCAAAATTTTCTTTACGCTTTCAGTGACCTCTTCACCGGTCACCTGAATGTTGATATGGCGTTGAGGGTCTTCAACATCACCGGTGTACTCACACATTAAACCGGGGCGTCGGCTTAGCGGCAAGATGCTCCAAGATATCCAACAGCGCACGAAATCAACGCCTGTTAAACCGTTGGCCATAAAAGCCCGGAGTTTGGCGAGTTGAGGGGCATACTTGGCCCATTCTGCAGAACTTAAGCGTTGCGGCATTGGATGGGTGTTGGAAAGCCGGTGATCACGATAGCCTGGAAGGGGATTTTCATCTTCAGGAGAAGTATCTCTGCAGTAAAACCAAGTCTGGTTCCATTCCTTAGGATGGCTGTGCAGTTTGGCATGAGGGAATTCAACTTCCTTCCGCTTTTGAATAGAAACACCACCAAGTTCAGTGTTGGGACCATTTACAAATTCTGTGCGCCGGTTCAGATGAAAGAAGTCCCGGAACAGTTCAGCAGTCGGTTCTTCTTGTAAATACACTTCACAGAAGACCTGGAAGTTGCATAGATTGGACACCGAGTTGGGTCCGATATCTTGAGGATGGAGTTGGAAACTGGCAAGCACATCTCGGTAGAACTTTGACCCCGGCGGTTTGAAACCACGGCCTATGTGGTCGACAAAGACCACAACCTCGCCCTGCCTTGGGGTTGGAGGATTTTCTGTTCCTGGAACTCGCCATCGAATTTCAGTTTTCTTAGGCAAGGTGCCAATGCTGACCATCCCGTTCAACTGTTCCTCGGTGACCCGGGAACGAGCCCAATTGCAAGCGGCAAACTATTTGGCCATTGTGAAACAAAAAGCTGGAAAAGAAATGCCGGTTTACAAGATCAAGGTGAAGATGCAAGGGAGGAATTTTTCTAAGTATTGAAGATTGACATGAACAAGTTCAAACCAATCTGGGGCCTAATGTTGGGGATATTACTACTGGACGTAAACCGGCCAGGGGTAGCCGGATTAACCCTATGAAGATTAGAAGCCCATGAAGACATAAGAATGATGGCGCTTTATGAAGGCCCAAGGCCCAGAGGCGAGTTAAGGCCTGTAGATGTAAACCGACCTTGTTATGTAACTTGCATTGTAAGATAGGAAGGATAGAGACCGAACGAGACACGTTTATGATCCGGCTTCGGGACTCTGTAAACCGGCGGGCGTCAACCTATGTATATAGAGGGACGACCCGACAGCGGTTTAGGGACAACAGACAACAACTCGAGAGCCAGACAAAGCGGATTTGCTCCTTGGCCTTCGAAACCCCAGCAATATCAATCACAACTAGACGTAGGCTTTTACCTTCATCGAAGGGGCCGAACTAGTATAAACTCCCCGTGTCCCCTTGTCTGGTTTAACCCCTTTAAGATAACCCGTTGCGATGGCTCCACGACTAACTCCTTTCACAAGGACATATGCCGTGACAAACCCACGACAGAGCCCGAGGTACTGCTCCGCTGTGATGGAGGGTTTCGTCGTTGGAGCAGCTCCGGTGAGTTGTACGACGCCGAGGCTGAAGCAGGACAAGAGAGACAACGAACAACGTTAACTTGAGTGGAATTCTAATAGCATCTCCAATACATGACGTAAAATACATAACCACAAAGTGCTAGATGTAAAATACATCAGCCGCTCATCTCTGAACTTAACTGTCGAAACTGAACTTAACTGTCGAAACTGAACTTAACTGTCGAAACTGAATTTTGCTGTCAAAACTGAATTTTGTCGTCGAAACTGAACGCACTAGCAAGGTGAGGCTACACGTCGGTCGACTGACTTTTTCATCTCTGGTCAGTCGATTTTGCAGCCGTTGGATACGAAATCAAGGGCCTGTGGTTCATCTTCAACCTCCACCCCCCCTGAGCCGCCAGCCACCACCGGTCAAACAGTAGCCCCCCCGCCGCCCGCGGCTGGCGGTGCACCGCCCCGCCCGCCCCGAAAACACTCCCCACCGCCGGTCCGCCACCGCCCCAGCCATCCCTCTAGCCCCCCCGTGCTGAGCTTTTTCTCCGGTGATCCCCACACCACCGCCCCACCACCGCCGGCGACCACCGCCCCCATCCTGAACCCTAAGATAGATAGTGGGGTACCTCTCCGGTGAGCCCCCCTTCCCGCTGCGGCTGGTTCCTCCTTCACCCCGGCGAGCCCCCCCACCCCCTGAAAATCGACTGACCCAAAAGTCGATTCAGTCGACTGAAGTGTAGCTAAATCGGAGCAACATCGCAAGCAAGAGCAAGAGCGAGAGTAGCAACGCGAGCAAGAGCAATAGGAAGAGCAGACCAGGTAGGGGACCGAGAGAAAGAGCAGAGCAACAGCGTGAGCGAGAGCTAAAGCAGGAACAGCTCCTACTGATGTGGACGTCGCCGCCGAGGGAGCGACGTCGTGGAGGAAGTGGCCGGCGACGCCGCCATGGATGGAGCCGTGCCGTGTCGGCTCGGGACCGAGCGCCGGCAGCACCGTGAGATCGAATTAAGAAGAAAATGCGGCAATTAGTGTACAACCTCTTTGGTGGCGCCGATTAGGCCGCAGCTTCATCCGAGGAAATGGTGATGATGATGCTCTTCCGGTGGTGCAAGCGAAGACGGCGGTGTGGGAATGGAGGTGGCGCGAAAGACGAGGGGAACATCGGGGCAGCTCCTTGGAGGTGGAGGACGGGTTGGCTGAACCGGCGGGACGATGAGATCGACGACGGATCCTCATCCGGTATGGTGGATGAGGGACGTCGAGGTGTTCCTATGGACGACGTCGTCGGGGAAGAGGCTCAGGCTGGGTGGCGGATGGAGCAGGGTGTGGGGTTTCGTCACGGGTTTTCGCGGCCTTGGTGTACGAATGGGTGGGCGGATGGGATGGCAGTGGGGAACCATGGCTTAGAGACGCGCTTGTCCGAAATGTGGGGTAAGTTACGAAAGTACCCCCATCGATTTGAGGCGGTTCTTTCGGTTCAGGGGTACCACAGGCATTTCACGTGTCGGGATTTCACAGGAGGTGGGAGTTTTTGCGTGCGTTGTAATTTCGGAATAGCAATGCTCGGGTTGAGATGGAGGGAGTTGTCGGAGCACAATGAGACAAAGATATATCTTAAATATTTCGGGCTAACAAGGCACGGGTTGAAATTTCCGGACAAGCCTAACGTGTACTGTACCAAATCAACGCGCACTACAAATGTCATTCAAAACTTTGAATTCACGTTATGTTCAATTAAAATATTTCACTACGTGTATAATGCATGTAGCCTACTACTCAAATGAACGTTTTAGTGCATTCCAAACGTATATACTACCGCTTCAATATGAACTAAATTTGAATTCGTTTCTCTATTTGAATAAGATCTACAGTAATGATTGTTGTGAAGTCAAAGCATTTGAATTCGTTTCTCTGTTTTAATAAGATCTACAATCATCATTATTGTCAAGTTAAACCATCATTTGTGTATTATCTTCACAACACACCACATGATTAGTCTCGAGTTACGTATGAACTATGTGTACTATATGAACTCGAACTAGATTTTTTGAATCCACTTTATTTTGATTTCAAGTCACATTACATTTCTAGCTCTAGCTAGATCTTCATAATCTAAACCATGTCTAATATGTATAATGTGTTTATCACATTATGTATGGTGCCCCGCCCCCTACGCCTACAAGTATTTAGATGTGAGTTGCAAACACCACACATTACCACAAATTCAAATAAAATGTGAGAATGTTCGATATATAGTATTGTTTAGATTGTTCGATATTTAGTTGTAAGCTGCAAACGCCACACATTATCACAAATTCAAATAAAATGTGTGTATAGTATGGTTTAGATTGTTCGGCATTTAGCTGTGAGTTGCAAACGCCATGCATTATCACATTATGGTATAACATGTGCACAACACGTGTATCACCGCTATATTCATGCATGCAATGTTTAAAACACTATGATCTCCTATTCAAATATATGAATCATCTTTCATATCAAATTATGATCTTTGTTAGTCTCTTACACCCACACAATCCTCTAACCTTTGTAGCTACCACTAACTTTCTCTCGTGCATGCACACGCCCTCCCCCTCCCTCAACATTCTATACACCGGGCACATTCATTTTTTTTCTTTAGGTCGTTCTCCCAGAGTCTCCACAACTCCTTTCCAACACACACTGATCGATAAACCTCTCCAGCGATGCCTGCCTACAACATACACACACACACCTTCAATCTCCTCCTTTATGTGTCCTTGCCTCGTGTCTCTCATACGGTCAGACACACGTGTAAACTCTCGCCCCTCTTTTCATCGATCTCACAACCGCACACTCCTCCCCATATCTAGCTAGTAGTTGGGCCTCTCGCACCACCTCCTAGCTCCATTCTCTCTATCTATCCGTCTCGCTGGGCCTTATTTGCCTCTAACAAATGGACATACACTGACCGATCTCTCGCTATACATATAGCTAGCTAGGTCCTTATAACTCGTTTTTACCCACACCTCAATCGATCTACCTCATTAGTTGTGTCTCTCCCTTCCTCCGACAAATAACAATTGATCTACCGATCTAGTTAGGTTTGCTTACCAAACACATGGTTCCCCTTCATCATCCATGGATGCGTCCCGACAGATCTATCACACACAGGCACACATAGAAACACATCCCCACTCTTATTGATAACATTGCAGTTCCACCCTCAGTTTGTCTAGTAGGCCTCTCCCACCATCTTCGAGAAGCAACTCCATCACCCATCCAGCACTCTACCCCTCTCCCTCCCTCTCCCTCCCTCCCTCTCTCCTCTCTCTTTGTCCCATCATATTTCCCATCCTTCAGTTATGTATGGATGTCGACCGATCTCCCTCAGGACATAGCTGGGTCTCTCCTTCCCAACACATATACGAGTCGTTCTACCTCTATAGTTAGGCCTCTGCCTACCCCTCCCCCACCCCCTCCCCCTCACACACACCGATACATCGAGCGCTCTAGTCATGTCTCCCTGCCACACACAAACTTGACATGTGCCCTCTAACATTCCGTTAGGCCAGTCGCCCTATATCTTTGACTTGCACACACACACACACACACACAATTTCGATGGCTCTCTTCATCGACCTCGCACCCACCCACTTGATCCTCTCTTCGACTCTATCGATAGCTATGACCCCTCCCTCTCTTCTCGTGGATTGCCCGACCCTCTATGTATGATATGGATACGCCTCCATTTCACACACATTGCATGCAAAATTTTGTTTGAGATGTCATCGACACACATTCCCACAAATAATTCACGAAATCAACCCCCCACCCCACCCCCACCCCAAAACAAAAAACACTCACGAACACGGTTTGTATCTCTCACACACACCCACGTAGGTGGGGGACGTGCACGAAGAGAAGAGGTGCATGCACGACGCACGTACTCCCGTCTCTTTCCCAACCACACCCGCGCGGGTACACTATGGAGCTCATTTCTGTACGAAAAAGGCAGCCCACGTGGTAATTTGGCACGTGTACTGGTTGTCCACTTGGTGGAGGGAGGATCGTCTACCACGGGTGAACAAACAAATTGCGACTTGACGTGTTATGTTAAAAAAAGAGGCAAACCATGTGGGGCCTACCTTAGAGGCAAGGCTCTATACACTGGAGTACTTTTGATGTGTCCCGTCAACTTGCAGAACAAGGAGAAGCTTGCTTAGTATGCCGTCTCCCCCGTTCCTAAATATAAGTCTTTGTAGAGATTTCACCATGAACCACATGCGGATGTATATAGATGCATTTTAAGTGTAGACTCATCCATTCTGTTTCGTATGTAGTGGAATCTCTACAAAGACTTATCTACTAGTAATAGCTAGCCCCCACTACTAGGAATTCTCTATCCTCTCCTTGAGCCACATCATCAAAATTGATGTAGCCGTTAGATGAAGTAAATCAGTCCATAATAGCCGTCTGATCTAGACACTGAGAGGCTCCGCACTAAGCCACATGCAAGCATGCAGAAATATCGTGGCACATGCATGTGAGTGGGTTTTAAATCACATCAACATGTCTGCATGCAAGCATGCACTGTCATGGTTCTAAGTTTGACAGTAAGATAGGGGGGTAGGGATGTAGAGGCAAAGATCTTAGCTATGGAGTTGTACACGCGAGTTTTATGAGTTCAGGCCCTTCTCGGAGGAAGTAACAGCCCTACGTCTCGGAGCCCGGAGGCGGTCGACTGGATTATATGCGTGTGAGTTACAGGGGGTGCGAACCCTTGTCCCTGAGGAGGGGGTGGCTTATATAAAGTTCGCCAGACCCCTCTCGCCCTCAGTTACAAAGGGTTTAAGGTACATAAAGATGGAGATGTTACTGGTAACGCCTGTATTTAGGTGCTATAAATGACAATTAAGACTACAAGTAAATGCTCGACCGTTGTTCGTGCAGAGTGACTTTAGCTCTTCTGCCCGTCGAGTGACTTTTGTGACGGTCGAGTGACATTGACTCTTCCAAGTGGAACATCTATGGTCGAGTGGATGATGGTACTCTTTGAATGATCCTGGCTTTAGGGTGCTGTCCTAGGGTAGGATGTCTGGGTCAGGTCCATGACCCTACCCTAGGTACATAGCTTCATCATTAGCCCCCGAATGGTTCAGGGTTCGAGTGGAGAAGGAGTTGATAACCCCTCCGATTCAGCTTTTGTGCTTTGAGAATATCTTGCCCAAAGGTCGAATGAACCTTTATGATGACTTCAACTGTTTGTTCAGTCGCCTTGATCCATTCTTGGTTTTGTTGAGTGAACTTTTGTTGTTAAGTTTCGGGTGTTGATATGGAACCAATCTTCCGTCTGGCGGGTTGTTCTGCCGTCTGCGGATTTCACGGGATTCGAGTGGGAAGCGCGCTAGGCTGGGGAGGCCGCGGTAATCGGGATGGATTAGGTAGGTCGCCTCGATCCCCGCGCCACCTTTTTTGCCACGTATCGCGCGCGCGACTATTGCGGTATTTGATAGGATCGTCTGGGCCTACAAGTCAGTCACTCGAAAGTGTCCTTATATAAAGCACCGGACCGGGGCTTTTGAACAGTGCACCCTCAATCTCCTTCCTCTTCCTCAGATTTCTCCGCTACACCTGCTTCTGCTCTCGGTGCCGTGATGTCTACTACACAACCTTCTTCTTGTAGACGTTGTTGGGCCTCCAAGTGCAGAAGTTTGTAGGACAGTAGCAAATTTCCCTCAAGTGGATGACCTAAGGTTTATCAATCCGCAGGAGGCGTAGGATAAAGATGGTCTCTCTCAAGCAACCCTACAACCAAATAACAAAGAGTCTCTTGTGTCCCCAACACACCGAATACAATGGTAAGTTGTATAGGTGCACTAGTTCGGCGAAGAGATGGTGATACAGGTGGTATATGGATAGTGGATAATAGTTTTTGTAATCTGAAAATATAAAAACAGCAAGGTAACTAATGATAAAAGTGAGCGTAAACGGTATTGCAATGCGTGGAAATAAGGCCTAGGGTTCATACTTTCACTAGTGCAAGTCCTCTCAACAATAATAACATAATTGGATCACATAACTATCCCTCAACATGCAACAAAGAGTCACTCCAAAGTCACTAATAGCGGAGAACAAACGAAGAGTTTATGATAGGGTACGAAACCACCTCAAAGTTATTCTTTCCAATCAATCCGTTGGGCTATTCCTGTAAGTGTCACAAACAGCCCTAGAGTTCGTACTAGAATAACACCTTAAGACACAAATCAACCAAAACCCTAATGTCACCTAGATACTCCAATGTCACCTCAAGTATCCGTGGATATGATTATACGATATGCGTCACACAATCTAAGATTCATCTATTCAACCAACACAAAGGACCTCAAAGAGTGCCCCAAAGTTTCTATCGGAGAATCACGACGAAAACGTGTGCCAACCCCTATGCATAGGTTCATGGGCGGAACCCGCAAGTTGATCACCAAAACATATATCAAGTGAATCACGTGGTATCCCATTGTCACCACAGATACGCACGGCAAGACATACATCAAGTGTTCTCAAATCTTTAAAGACTCAATCCGATAAGATAACTTCAAAGGGGAAACTCAATCCATTACAAGAGAGTAGAGGGGGGAGAAAACATCATAAGATCCAACTATAATAGCAAAGCTCGCGATACATCAAGATCGTACCACCTCAAGAACACGAGAGAGAGAGAGAGAGATCAAACACATAGCTGCTGGTACATACCCTCAGCCCCGAGGGAGAACTACTCCCTCCTCGTCATGGAGAGCACCAGGATGATGAAGATGGCCACCGGAGAGGGATTGCCCCCTCCGGTAGGGTGCCGGAATGGGTCTAGATTGGTTTTGGTGGCTACAGAGGCTTCTGGCGGCGGAACTCCCGATCTATTCTCCGTTTTGGAAGTTTTAGGGTACGTGAGTATATATGGGTGCAGGAAGTACGTCGATGGAGCTTCGGGGGCCCCACGAGGCAGGGGGCGTGCCCTAGGGGGGGGGCGCCCCCCACCCTCGTGAGCACCTCCCTTGGCTCCTGACGTGGGGTCCAAGTCCATCCGGTAGCTTTCCTTCCAAAAATAACTTCTCCAGTTGATTTCATTCCGTTTCGACTCCGTTTGATATTCCTTTTCTTCGAAACACTGAAATAGGGAAAAAACAACAATTCTGGGATGGGCCTCCGGTTAATAGGTTAGTCCCAAAAATAATATAAAAGTGGATAATAAAGCCCAGTATTGCCCAAAACAGTAGATAACATAGCATGGAGCAATCAAAAATTATAGATACATTGGAGACGTATCAAGCATCCCCAAGCTTAATTCCTGCTCGTCCTCGAGTAGGTAAATGATAAAAACGGAATTTTTGATGCGAAGTGCTACTTGGCATAATTTCAATGTAATTCTTCTTAATTGTGGTAGGAATATTCAGATCTGAAAGATTCAAGACAAAAGTTCATATTGACATAAAAATGATAATACTTCAAGCATACTAACTAAGCAATTATGTCTTCTCAAAATAACATGGCCAAAGAAAGTTATCCCTACAAAATCATATAGTCTGGCTATGCTCTATCTTCACCACACAAAGTATTTAAATCATGCACAACCCCGATGACAAGCCAAGCAATTGTTTCATAATTTTAATGTTCTCAAACTTTTTCAATCTTCACGCAATACATGAGCGTGAGCCATGGACATAGCACTATAGGTGGAATAGAATGGTGGTTGTGGAGAAGACAAAAAGGAAAAGATAGTCTCACATCAACTAGGCGTATCAACGGGCTATGGAGATGCCCATCAATAGATATCAATGTGAGTGAGTAGGGATTGCCATGTAACGGATGCACTAGAGCTATAAGTATATGAAAGCTCAACAAAAGAAACTAAGTGGGTGTGCGTCCAACTTGCTTGCTCACGAAGACCTAGGGCACTTGAGGAAGCCCATCATTGGAATATACAAGCCAAGTTATATAATGAAAGATTCCCACTAGTATATGAAAGTGACAACATAGGAGACTCTCGATTATGAAGACCATGGTGCTACTTTGAAGCACAAGTGTGGTAAAAGGATAGTAGCATTGCCCCTTCTCTCTTTTTCTCCCATTTTTTTATTTGGGCCTTCTCTTTTTTTATGGCCTCTTTTCTCTCTTTTTTATTTGGGCTTCTTTGGCCTGTTTTATTTATTTATTTTCGTCCGGGGTCTCATCCCGACTTATGGGGGAATCATAGTCTCCATCACCCTTTCCTCGCTGGGACAATGCTCTAATAATTATGATCATCACACTTTTATTTACTTACAACTCAAGAATTACAACTCGATACTTAGAATAAGATATGACTCTATATGAATGCCTCCGGCGGTGTACCGGGATGTGCAATGATGCATGAGTGACATGTATGAAAGAATTATGAACGATGGCTTTGCCACAAATACGATGTCAACTACATGATCATGCAAAGCAATATGACAATGATGGAGTGTGTCATAATAAATGGAACGGTGGAAAGTTGCATGGAAATATATCTTGGAATGGCTATGGAAATGCCATAATAGGTAGGTATGGTGGCTGTTTTGAGGAAGGTATATGGTGGGTGTATGATACCTGCGAAAGTTGCATGGTACTAGAGAGGCTAGCAAAGGTGGAAGGGTGAGAGTGCGTATAATCTATGGACTCAACATTGTCATAAAGAACTCACATACTTATTGCAAAAATCTATTAGTTATCGAAACAAAGTACTACGCGCATGCTCCTAGGGGGATAGATTGGTATGAAAAGACCATCGCTCGTCCCCGACCGCCACTCATAAGGAGGACAATCAATAAATAAATCATGCTCCAACTTCATCACATAACGGTTCACCATACGTGCATGCTATGGGAATCACAAACTTCAACACAAGTATTTCTCAAATTCACAACTACTCAACTAGCATGAATCTAATATCACCATCTCCATATCTCAAAACAATCATCAAGCATCAAACTTCTCTTAGTATTCAATACTCTATATGAAAGTTTTTACTATTCTTGGATGCCTAGCATATTAGGATTATTTAAGAAAATTACCATGCTATTTAAGACTCTCAAAATAATCTAAGTGAAGCATGAGAGTTCATCTATTTCTTCAAAATAAAACTACCACCATGCTCTAAAAGATATAAGTGAAGCACTAGAGCAAATGACAAACTACTCCAAAAGATATAAGTGAAGATCAATGAGTGGTTGAATAGTTATGCAGCTATGTGAAGACTCTCTAACATTTAATAATTTAAGATCTTGGTATTTTATTCAAACAGCAAGCAAAGCAAAATAAAATGACATTCTAAGAATGGCAAACATCATGTTAAGAAGCAAAAACTTAGGATCAACCGATACTAACCGATAGTTGTTGAAGAAGAAAGGTGGGATGCCAATCGGGGCATCCCCAAGCTTAGATGCTTGAGACTTCTTGAAATATTATCTTGGGGTGCCTTGGGAATCCCCAAGCTTGAGCTTTTGTGTCTCCTTAATTCCTCTCATATGAAGGTCTCCCTAAATCTCAAAAGCTTCATCCACACAAAACTCAACAAGGACTCGTGAGATAAGTTAGTATAAACCATTGCCAAAACCTTATCATACTCTACTGTAGTAAATCCCTAAAATTATTATTAAACATTGCATACTAAATGCCTCTGAATATTTAATAGTACTATCCTCAAATAGAATCATTAAAGAAGCAAACATATGCAAACAATGCAAACAATGCAAACATAACAGCAATCTGCCTAAACAGGACAGTCTGTAAAGAATGCAGCAACATCCATACTTCCCTAGCTCAAAAAATTATGAAAGAAAATTCCCACTGTAGTAAATTTATCAAAGCATAATATGCAAAAGGTTTCAACATTTTATCACATTCTGACTTTTCTAGGGAATTATTGCAACAGCGGTAAACTTTCTGTTTTCAAACAGCAACATGTGGACTTCTAAAATAGGCATAGTAAAGGCTATCAATGCCACTTTTATTGAAATAAAAGATGCAGAACATTGTTATAAATAAAATCAAACAAATCCTAACAAAATAAATTGATGCTCCAAGCAAAACACATATCATGTGGTAAATAAAAATATAGCTCCAAGTAAAGTTACTAATGAACGAAGACGAAAGAGGGGATGCCTTCCGGGGCATCCCCAAGCTTAGGCTCTTGGATATCCTTGAATATTACCTTGGGGTGCCTCGGTCATCCCCTAGCTTAGGCTCTTGCCACTCCTTATTCCATAGTCCATCGAATCCTTACCCAAAACTTGAAAACTTCACAACACAAAACTTAACAGAAAACTCGTAGGCTCCGTTAGTATAAGAAAATAAATCACCACTTCAAGGTACTGTAATGAACTCATTATTTATTTATATTGGTGTTAAAACTACTGTATTCCAACTTCTCTATGGTTTATAAACTATTTTACTAGCCATAGATTCATCAAAATAAGCAAACATTACACGAAAAACAGAATCTGTCAAAAACAGAAACGTCTGTAGTAATCTGGATCAAACGTATACTTATGGAAGTCATAAAATTCTCAAATAAATTTCTGGACCTGAGGAATTTATATATTAATCATCTTCAAAAATAATTAACTAAATATCACTATCCTAATAAAAATGGCAGCAATTCTCGTGAGTGCTAAAGTTTCTGTTTTTTACAGCATGATCAACAAGACTTTCCCCAAGTCTTCCCAAAGGTTCTACTTGGCACAAACACTAATTAAAAGCATAAAACCACATCGAAACAGAGGCTAGATGAATTATTTATTACTAAACAGGAGAAAAAAGCAAAGAACAAAAATACAATTGGGTTGCCTCCCAACAAGCGCCATTGTTTAACGCCCCTAGCTAGGCATGATGATTTCAGTGATGCTCACATAAAGGATAAGAATTGGAACATAAAGAGAGCATCACGAAGAATATTACTAGCACATTTAAGTCTAACCCACTTCCTATGCATAGGGATTTTGTGAGCAAACAACTTATGGAAACAAGAATCAACTTGCATAGGAAGGTAAAACTAGCATAACTTCAAAACTTTAAGCACATAGAGAGGAAACTTGATATTATTGCAATTCCTACAAGCATATGTTCCTCCCTCATAATAATTTTCAGTATCATCATGAATGAATTCAACAATATAACCAGCACCTAAATCATTCTTTTCATGATCTACAAGCATAGAAATTTTATTACTCTCCACATAGGCAAAATTCTTCTCGTTCGGAATAGTGGGAGCAAACTCAACAAAATAATTATCATGTGAGGCATAATCCAATTGAAAACTAAAATCATGATGACAAGTTTCATGGATATCATTATTCTTTATAGCATACAAGTCATCACAATAATCATCATAGGTAGCAACTTTGTTCTCATAATCAATTGGAACCTCTTCCGGAATGGTGGAATCATTACTAAATAAAGTCATGACCTCTCCAAATCCACTTTCATCAATATAATCATCATAAATAGGAGGCATGCTTTCATCATAATAAATTTGCTCATCAAAACTTGGGGGACAAAAAATATCATCTTCATCAAACATAGCTTCCCCAAGCTTATGGCTTTGCATATCATTAGCATCATGGATATTCAAGGAATTCATACTAACAACATTGCAATCGTGGTCATCATTCAAATATTTAGTGCCAAACATTCTAATGCATTCTTCTTCTAACACTTTGGCACAATTTTCCTTTCCATCATACTCACGGAAGACATTAAAAAGATGAAGCGTATGAGGCAAACTCAATTCCATTTTTTGTAATTTTCTTTTATAAACTAAACTAGTGATAAAACAAGAAACTAAAAGACTCTATTTCAAGATCTAAAGATATACCTTCAAGCGTTAACCTCCCCGGCAACGGCGCTAGAAAAGAGCTTGATGTCTACTACACAACCTTCTTCTTGTAGACGTTGTTGGGCCTCCAAGTGCAGAGGTTTGTAGGACATTAGCAAATTTCCCTCAAGTGGATGACCTAAGGTTTATCAATCCATAGGAGGCGTAGGATGAAGATGGTCTCTCTCAAGCAACCCTACAACCAAATAACAAAGAGTCTCTTGTGTCCCCAACACACCCAATACAATGGTAAGTTGTATATGTGTACTAGTTCAGCGAAGAGATGGTGATACAAGTGGTATATGGATAGTGGATAATAGTTTTTGTAATCTGAAAATATAAAAACAGCAAGGTAACTAATGATAAAAGTGAGCGTAAACGGTATTGCAATGCGTGGAAATAAGGCCTAGGGTTCATACTTTCACTAGTGCAAGTCCTCTCAACAATAATAACATAATTGGATCACATAACTATCCCTCAACATGCAACAAAGAGTCACTCCAAAGTCACTAATAGCGGAGAACAAACGAAGAGTTTATGGTAGGGTACGAAACCACCTCAAAGTTATTCTTTCCAATCAATCCGTTGGGCTATTCCAATAAGTGTCACAAACAGCCTTAGAGTTCGTACTAGAATAACACCTTAAGACACAAATCAACCAAAACCCTAATGCCACCTAGATACTCGAATGTCACCTCAAGTATCCGTGGGTATGATTATACGATATGCCTCACACAATCTGAGATTCATCTATTCAACCAACACAAAGGACCTCAAAGAGTGCCCCAAAGTTTCTACCAGAGAATCACGACGAAAACGTGTGCCAACCCCTATGCATAGCTTCATGGGCGGAACCCGCAAGTTGATCACCAAAACATACATCAAGTGAATCACGTGGTAACCCATTGTCACCATAGATACGCACGGCAAGACATACATCAAGTGTTCTCAAATCTTTAAAGACTCAATCTGATAAGATAACTTCAAAGGGGAAACTCAATCCATTACAAGAGAGTAGAAGGGGGAGAAAACATCATAAGATCCAACTATAATAGCAAAGCTCACGATACATCAAGATCGTACCACCTCAAGAACACGAGAGAGAGAGAGATCAAACACATAGCTACTGGTACATACCCTCAGCCCTGAGGGAGAACTACTCCATCCTCGTCATGGAGAGCACCGGGATGATGAAGATGGCCACCAAAGAGGGATTGCCCCCTCCGGCAGGGTGCCGGAACGGGTCTAGATTGGTTTTCGGTGGCTACGGAGGCTTCTGGCGGCGGAACTCCTGATCTATTCTCCGTTTTGGAAGTTTTAGGGTACGTGAGTATATATGGGTGCAGGAAGTACATCGGTGGAGCTTCAGGGGCCCTACAAGGCAGGGGGCGCGCCCTGCGGGGGCACCCTCGTGAGCACCTCCCTTGGCTCCTAACGTGGGGTCCAGGTCCATCCGATAGCTTTCCTTCCAAAAATAACTTCTCTAGTTGATTTTGTTCCGTTTCGACTCCGTTTGATATTCCTTTTCTTTAAAACACTGAAATAGGCAAAAAACAGCAATTCTGGGCTGGGCCACCGGTTAATAGGTTAGTCCCAAAAATAATATAAAAGTGGATAATAAAGCCCAATATTTCCCAACACAGTAGATAACATAGCATGGAGCAATCAAAAATTATAGATACGTTGGAGACGTATCATGCCGTAGCTCCGCTCAGACTCGATTCGCCGCCATGGGGAAGGAGAAGATGGAGGCATTGGAGCGTGCGAAGAAGGCGACGGCGAAGGCGAAAGGGAAGAGGACCAGCCGGGGTGGATCCTCGTCGAGGTCCGGCCTGCCGCCTGGCTGGATCCAGGGCAACTGGATCCGCTCGACGATCAACCAAGATGACATCGACGATCTGGTTGAGGGGGGACTGATCCCCCACGAATCGGTGCGGCTCTCGAGGAACGAGACTGAGCCGCGGCCGCAGGAGGGTGAGAGCGTTCTCCTTGCTACTCATGTCGATCACGGGTTTTCTTTGCCTCCCCACCCTTTCTTTCGTGGTTTCTTGAACTTCTTCGGGGCTCAACTCCACCACTTTACTCCAAACACCATCGTGTACCTTGCTGCTTTCGTGTCCATGTGCGAGAATTTCTTGGGCCGCCGACCGCACTGGGGCCTCTTCAAGCACATATTCACATGTCGCTCCCAGACGGTCAAGAAGGCCAATCCGAGTGACGAGAGGACGCACATGATACATATGTGCGGGGGCCTTAGAATTCAAATGAGGAACAAGATCACTTTCCCAGCTATGATCCTTCCCGACTTAGTCTGGGGCTGGCAGTCGACCTGGTTTTACTGCAAGGATCAGCCGACCCCGGGTCAGTCGACTGGACTTCCCCCCTTTTCCATGGCTCGAGTGGAGAAGCCCTCCTCCTTGAGAGTGATCCTGGAAGAGAAGGCGCAGGTGAAGGTGTTGGTCGAGCGGGTCGTCCAACTTGTCCGCGACGGAGTGGCTGGTATGGACCTGCTGGAGGTTTTCCTCAGTCGACGCATCCAACCACTCCAAGCTCGTGACCATCCGATGTGGATGTACTCGGGACTCGAGGATTCCACTTGGATCCACCCGGAGGATGTTAGTGAGGACACAGTGGAGAAGTGGCTGAGGGGTATTACCAGCAACAAGGATAATCCCCGGGTGTCCAGGAGGGTGGTTCCATTCGACCATTTGCGCCAGCCGGAACAAGTATGATTCTGCGCTGTTGAGTGTCTTCTTGATTTACTATGTAACATCTTGTTGACGGTCGACTGTCTTTCTTTTGTTCATTGTCTTTTCAGGCTCTTATTGATATGTACTTGATGCCCAATGGAGTGCAGGAGCAAAATGTCGAGGGAGAGGCGAGTAGGGGCGAGAGTGGCGAGTGGCACTCGGATGCAGAGGAGGACGAGGAGAGCGACGACTCGAGTGATGAGGAAGAGGTCGACTCTCCTCCTCACAGAGAAAGGAGGTCCAAGCACGCTCACGACCCGGCGAGCACCCCTGACCTGGCGACCGCACCGACTAGGCAATCTTCGAAGCGCCCTCGGACGTCTTCTCCGGTGCCGAGTGAGAAGGTATCGAAACAGCTCAAGATTGTGCCGCCTCCTGCGCCAAAAGCATTAAAGGCCACATCCTCCAAACCACCAAAGGCTTTGCCCAGAATCAAAGTGACCATCCCCACCATCTCCGGGTAATCATCTGACCCGATCTTTTGGTCGACTTGAGCAATAGAACATAACCGACTGAATGTTGACATTTGCAGTGCTGCTACATCTGGAACTTCTTCCTACCAATACCGAGATGAGGAAATGGAAGACGTGGTTACCTCCAACCCAGGTAAAACTCTCATGATCTTGTTCTTGATTATTTGGTCGATTAAATTCTGGCGATTCACTTGGGGTCGACTGATTTATTTGCAGCCCCGCCCAACGTCATCGAGCTTCCGGATGATGATGAAGATGTGGCCCCTTGGCCCAGAAAGAACAAAAAAGTAGCAGCTGGCAAGACGTCTCAGCAGGGACCGATGATAACACCAACCGTCCAGCAACCTGAAGACGCAGGTGGGGCCTCTGTAACTTTTGCTATCCCATTGTCGAGTGAGCGCCCTGCACCATTGATTGTACCGGTGTTTCCTTCAGTCGTCCAACCTCATGCTTCGGAGCTCCAAGCTGCCACACCTGGGTCGTCTTCCCCCTTCTTCACCAACTACCATGTTCCAGAAAGCCAGTCGGACGCGGCTGTCGAGGCCATCTGTCGGCTAACGTGATGATAGAGCGGATGAAGACGGTGCACAAGAACAGCCAGGCTGCTTATGATGCCAGCGCGGCTCTTCGGGCCAATGTCCAGGTAAGTAGGCTTTCGACTGACCTTGTTCTATTAGGATATGCTACCTGAAATATTTTCTTTTGTACAATCTCTTATTGTTTGCGTCGAATCTGTACACCCATTGGGTGTTTTGTTGTCTTTAGCATTCGCGCTCTTCCACTCGGCCTGGGCGAGTGGGATCTGAACCGGTGGGGGCACGCTATGTGCACCCACTGGGTGTAGTCCCCGAGGCGGTCGACTGGGGTCTGAGTACTTTTCCCTTTCCTTTCTTCCACTCGACCCGGACTGACCGGCCAAGTGGGATCTGAACCAGTGGGGGCACGCCAAGTGCACCCACTGGTTGTAGTCCCCGAGACCGCGGTCGACTGCTGGCAGTCGTCCGGGGTCTGAATAGTTCTTCTCTCTTTCTTCTCTTTTTTGATTCGGGCGGACCGGCCGAGTGGGATCTGAACCAGTGGGGGCACGTCAAGTGCACCCACTGGGTGTAGTCCCCGAGACCGCAGTCAACTACAGGTAGTTGGCTGGGGTCTGAGTCAACTGCGGGCAGTCGGCTGGGGTCTGAGTCAACTTTAAAGTTTTATTCACTCGGAAGTAAATAATCTTTGATCTTGTCGATTGATATGTCTTTTACCTTCTGCAGAAATCTTGTACTCTCATCTATAAATTCGCCGAATTTGAGGAGAAGCAGAGGCAACTCAACCTTGACTTGGAGCTGGCCCAACAAAAGTTGAAGAAAGCTCAAGATGAAGATGCTGGTATGGAAGGTAACTGCCTGTCGACCATTCGCGTCGATCGTCCTTTTTAAAATATTTCTTTGATATCTTGTTTGATCCGATTGCTTATTTTGCAGAGAAAATGAGGTTGGCTCTGGAGAAGGACTCAGACCTTGCAGCTGCGCAGAAGGAAGCTCAAGATAAGACTGCCATTGCAGACCAAAAGCTGGCTTCGGTCGGAGTGCTGGAAGAAGAAGCAAGCAAGCTGAAGTCCTGTCTCACTGAATCCAACCGAGAGGTAACTCGTCTGAAGAAGGATAAGATGGCTCTAAATGAGAAGCTGGAATCCGCGACTCGTAAGAGAAATGACGTGGAAGCTTATCTGAGAACTCTTGCCAAGAAGCTCTTTCTTATGCTGGAAGGTACTCCTTTTAATTCGACTGCTCTACTACTTGTGAGTTAGTTCAGTCCAGTCGATTCACTAACTCCTTGACTGCAGAATTCTGCCAAAACTTTGAGGAGGAGACTGGACGGATCGAGACGGGTTTGGACCCTATTGCTTCTCCAGTCAGCGACGAGGCTGCCATGAATGTGCTTCGACTTGAATCTCGTGTCGCCAGTGTGACAAGTTACCTCGCTCGTCTGAAGGTGGCAGTTTCATGGATCGACTCATCACTCTAGCCAAGGGCGACGCTTCAAAATGACCTCGAATCTCTGATGACTCGGCTCAACGAGGTTCCTGGTCGAGTGCAAGAGTGGAAGAAGTCCTCTGTCTGGTGTGGTGCTGACGTGGCGTTATCCTTGGTAGGAGTCCTCTACAAGGAAGCTCGCGAAGACAAGCTGGCGGCGATCAAGGTCGCCAACACCAAAAGGCACGATTTCCAGTCCTTTATGGAGACTTTCATAGCTGCCACCACTCGGATTGCAGATGGAATCGACTTGGACGAATTCATTAAACCTGCCAGCCCTCCTCCTGCCGAATGAACAAACTTTGAGATCTAAACTTGCCTTAAATTTGCCTCGGGATGCCAAGTGGTTGCTGTAACCATTAAACTCCTTCGGGCTTGATGCTCGAATACTTTTGATCCGTCGCCTGGAATTTTTTGGGATCTATCTGAACTTGGTTTATTTCTGAATATGTTTGTATTTGCCTTCGTATGGAATTTGCTCTTTGGGATGTAGCCCTAAAGTGGAGAATCCAATTGACCTGCGTCTCGTCGTCCCTGAGGGCAGGGTTAGGGTGCACGTTGTATTTGTGGCGTAGCTCGGAGAAGAAGGCCGCGGTCGACCTGCACCTCGTCGTCCTTGCAGATGGGGATGGAGCATACGTTGTACTTGTGGCATAGCTCGGAGAAGAAGGCCGCGGTCGACCTGCACTTCGTTGTCCTTGTGGATGGGGATGGAGCGTACGTTGTACTTGTGGCGCAACTCGGAGTAGAAGGCCGTGGTCGACCTGCAGCTCATCGTCCTTGCAGATAGGGACATATTTTGAACCTTAGGCGAATACTAGACTGCAGCTAAGCCTCCGAGTGGGAGGGTTGATCACCACTCGGTAGGGTTTTTTAAACTTAGGCGAGTACTGGACTGCAGCTAAGCCCTCGAGTGGGAGGGTTGCTCACCACTCGGTAGGATTTTTTAAACTTAGGCGAGTACTGGACTACAGCTAAGCCCCCGAGTGAGAGGGTTGCTCACCACTCGGTAGGATTTTTTAAACTTAGGCGAGTACTGGACTGCAGCTAAGCCCCCAAGTGAGAGGATGGCTCACCACTCAGTAGGATTTTTTAAACATAGGCGAGTACTGGACTGCAGCTAAGCCCCAGAGTGAGAGGCTTGCTCACCACTCGGTAGGATTTTTTTAAACTTAGGCAAGCACTGGACTGCAGCTAAGCCCCCGAGTGGGAGGGTTGCTCACCACTCGGTAGGATTTTTCAAACTTAGGCGAGTACTGGACTGCAGCTAAGCCCCCGAGTGAGAGGCTTGCTCACCAGTCGGTAGGATTTTTTAAACTTAGGCGAGTACTGGACTGCAGCTAAGCCCCCGAGTGAGAGGCTTGCTCACCACTCGGTAGGATTTTTTTAAACTTAGGCGAGTACTGGACTGCAGCTAAGCCCCCGAGTGGGAGGGTTGCTCACCACTCGGTAGGATTTTTCAAACTTAGGCGAGTACTGGACTGCAGCTAAGCCCCCGAGTGAGAGGGTTGCTCACCACTCGGTAGGATTTTTTAAACTTAGGTGAGTACTGGACTGCAGCTAAGTCCCCGAGTGAGAGGGTTGCTCACCACTCGGTAGGATTTTTTAAACTTAGGCGAGTACTGGAGTGCAGCTAAGCCCCCGAGTGAGAGGGTTGCTCACCACTCGGTAGGATTTTTTAAACTTAGGCGAGTACTGGACTGCAGATAAGCCCCCGAGTGAGAGGGTTGCTCACCACTCGGTAGGATTTTTTAAACTTAGGCGAGTACTGGACTGCAGCTAAGCCCCCGAGTGAGAGGCTTGCTCACCACTCGGTAGGATTTTTTTTAAACTTAGGCAAGTACTGGACTGCAGCTAAGCCCCCGAGTGAGAGGGTTGCTCACCACTCAGTAGGATTTTTTAAACTTAGGTGAGTACTGGACTGCAGCTAAGCCCCCGAGTGAGAGGCTTGCTCACCACTCGGTAGGATTTTTTTGAAAACTTAGGCGAGTAGTGGACTGCAGCTAAGCCCCCGAGTGGGAGGGTTGCTCACCACTCGGTAGGATTTTTCAAACTTTGGCGAGTACTGGACTGCAGCTAAGCCCCCGAGTGAGAGGGTTTCTCACCACTCGGTAGGATTTTTTAAACTTAGGCGAGTACTGGACTGCAGCTAAGCCCCCGAGTGAGAGGCTTGCTCACCACTCGGTAGGATTTTTTTAAACTTAGGCGAGTATTGGACTGCAGCTAAGCCCCCGAGTGAGAGGGTTGCTCACCACTTGGTATGATTTTTTATACTTAGGCGAAACGGATTCGCAGCTAAGCCCCCGAGTGAGAGGCTTGCTCACCACTCGGTAGGATTTTCTTTTGAACTTAGGTGAAACAGATTCACAGCTAAGTCACCCACTGGGAGATTTCAGACGCAAATAAAAGCAACAACAATCGTTTAAGAGGACTGTAAAGCTCTTGTCTTTGATAAACAAATTACAAAGGTATTTCTTATTACATTTTATGCGAACGAGTACTTAAGTATAAAAGGGGCAGAGCAGCTCCGTATTCCAAGCCCGTGGCTCGTCCCTGTTATGCTCGACACTGTAAATGTGGTATGCTCCATTGTGGAGCACTCTGGTGACAATGAAGGGACCTTCCCAAGCTGGGGTGAGCTTGTGTGGTTTCTGCTGATCCACTCGAAGAACCAAGTCACCCTCTTGAAAGTCCCGATCCTTCACGTGTCTAGCATGGAATCGAGGCAAGTCTTGCTAATAAATGGTCGACCGGATCAAGGCCATCTCTCTTTCCTCCTCTAGGAGGTCGACTGCGTCTTGCCGAGCTTGTTCTGCTTCATCTTCAGAGAAGATCTCAACTCGTGGTGCATTATGAAGCAAGTCACTCGGTAGAACAGCTTCAGCCCCATAGACCAAGAAGAATGGAGTTCGGCCAGTCGACCGATTGGGGGTTGTCCTCAATCCCCAAAGAACTGATGGAAGTTCATCAACCTAGGCGCCCTCTGCATGCTTGAGATCTCGCATCAGTCGGGGTTTCAGTCCTTTGAGAATCAGGCCATTTGCTCTTTCTGCTTGTCCATTCGACTAGGGATGGGCGACTGAAGCATAGTCGACTCGTGTGCCTTGTGAGGCGCAGAAGGTTCTGAACTCATCAGAATTGAAGTTCAATCCGTTGTCAGTGATGATGCTGTGCGGAACCCCATATCTGAATATCAACTCTCTGATGAAGCTGATAGCAGTACTAGCTTCAAGATTCTTAATAGGCTTGGTTTCGATCCATTTGGTAAACTTGTCGACTGCTACAAGCACGTGAGTAAAGCCACTCCTACCAGTCTTTAGTGGACCAACCATGTCCAATCCCCAAACAGCAAAGGGCCAGACGAGTGGAATGGTCTTCAGGGCTGATGCAGGTTTATGCGACATATTGGAGTAGAACTGGCAGCCTTCGCATCTGTCGACTATATCTTTCGCCATTTCATTTGCTCGTGGCCAATAAAATCCAGCTCGGTATGCTTTAGCCACAATGGTCCGAGAGGATGCATGGTGACCACAGGTCCCCGAATGGATGTCGTGGAGGACTACTCGACCTTCTTCTGGTGTTATGCATTTCTGGCTGACCCCGGTTGTACTTTCTCTGAACAGCTGTCCTCTTATTACAGTAAAGGCCTTGGATCGACGGACGATCTGTCGAGCCTCTTCTTCATCCTCTGGGAGCTCTTTCCTAAGGATATATGCAATGTATGGCACTGTCCATTCGGGAATGATGACCAACACCTCCATGATCAAGTCGACCACTGTAACATCCCAAATTTTCAATTTGGAATGTTATACATTAGGTCATCATGCATATCATATTTTATTTTGCTTTTGGTTTTGATCCTATAAAATCCTAAGCAACTCAAGGACCCACGGAGAGAGTTGGGGATTTCGTTATTTACATATTTGAGTTTTCTCAAATTATGTAAACAGGATCATTTGATTTTAATTATTTTATCATCAATTATTTCTATTACAAAAATATGAGAGAGGGAATAAAATGACTTTCCCAAAATATAGAAATATTGAGGATTTAATAAAAAAATCAAATAAGTTTTATTTCGGAGTTTTTCGGTATTTTTATTTGAATTTAGGAAAAATGCGCATTTTTTAAAGTTGTAGTTTGGGCCCAGATAAATGTTCACTTTATCGGGCTTGCTTTTGGGAACCCGGCAAAATTTATTTCGTGATTTTTGGAACCCGGCCGGGCCTTTAAATAGCACTCGAGGCCGGCCCGAGAGGAGAGCAGCCGCCAGCCCCGGAAACCCTAACCCTAATCCGCCCGCCGCCGCCTCCCAGCCGCCGCCGCCGCCGCCGGAGCGCGCGCCTTTCGAGGTTCGCCACCGCCTTGTTTTCCGTGCAGTTTTTTTAAAAAAATAAATTTCTGTTCGTCGTTTGTCTTTTTCGTCGGATTTTCCGCGGTTATTTTCTTATCGCGATTTCTGATCCGATTTTCGTTTTAGTATAACTTTTCGCTCATTTATCGGAATCAGGTGATTCAGGCGCCTGGAGTTTCGTCTCGAAACCCTCTTTCCGAATAATCAACTTAAACAAGTTTTTGCTACTGTAAAATTTGCCCTAGATCCAGATTACTAGAACGAAGTTGTTTCTTTCGCCGTTTGATTTCTTTTGCTTCGTTTGATTTGATTCTTTTTGCCAACCAGGGTTCTTAAGATGAACTCTCTGGTTAGATCTTCTATTTGAGTTTTACCTGTGCATTAGATGAGTACTTATTGTATGCTTGTTGTTTGTCTGCGATAGAATACCCGGAGTGCGCCGCCTGTTACGTTGAATCTCTAGGTTTTGCGGATCATCAGCAAGGCAAGTAACACTTTGATCATACCTTTTTCTACAACCCAGTTTTATTGCATTAGATCAATCCTCACACATTGCATGATTAGGATCTAATTAAATTGTGGGATGGGAAGTAGATGAGGTAGTACCTATTACCTGTTTATTATCAAACCTTTGGGAGTTACTTCTATGTTTGCTTATTATGCCATGCTATGCTAGTAGACGTGGATTGGGTGAGTGATATCCATGACAGATGTGAGATTGTTAATTAATGGTTTATCTAAGGTGGCAACCTAACACACATCTGGGTGGATTGAGGCACCTGGGGTTTCCAGGACTTGCCTGTTTTCTTTGGACCGCCACCCAGGCCCAAAGGGATCATGAGATTATTCATACTAGAAACTTCCGTGTGCAGCCACAAGCCATTATGGGCTCTGGCATAGTTGACTAAGTTGTGCGAACTCTTACAGTGGTAGACTAGCAGATGTAGGGGATGTAGGTGGTACGGTCTACCCGATCGTAAGGTGCTAGCGCTTCTGAAAGACTATGTCTCGGTCATCCGTCTTCTCAAACACCTTCTAGTGCGAGAAACCAAACGGAGGCGATCGAGTCTTGTGGGGAAAAGTGCGCAAACCTCTGCAGAGTGTAATAAACTAATCATGGTTAGCCGTGTCCCCGGTTATGGACATCTTGAGTATCTAGTACCTGGATTATCATGTGAATCTCAACATGTTACTCTAAATTAATTTTGATGGGTTTTAATGATGTTACTTAATTGGGATTGAGAATGCTGTCAACCATTCTCAATGTTTAACAACCACCCTGATAGTAATTAATTTATTCCTTTGAAGTAGGGAAAAATTGGCTTTACGAAAAAACTATAACCATAGAGCTTTCCACCAGCCAAATATGCATATAGTATAGTTGTTGCATTCCATTATTCTCTATGTGTTACCTTGCCAGCATATTCCATGTGCTGACCCGTTTTCGGGTTGCAACGTTAATGTTGCAGAATTTTTAGACGACGATTAAGGAGTTTTAGGTCGTGGTTCTATACTCAGTGATGCCGTTGGAGTTGATGGACTCACTTATCTTCCAAGCCTTCCGCTGTTATCGTTATTAGATGGCCTTAACCCATATTTATTGTAATAAGTTCTCTTTTGAGACACTCAATGTAATAAGTGTGTGATTGCTACTCTTCTATAAATCCTCCGAGTACTGTGTGGTGTCAGCATTACTGATCCAGGGATGACACCGGAGCACAGAGATCAGACTGTTTGAGGCCTGGTCGCTACAGAGATGGTATCAGAGCACACGCTGACTGTAGGACACGACCACTAAGCCAAAGACCTAGATCACTAGATCACTCTCTTCTCTTCTGACTTCTCATCTTTTCTACTCTTTAGGATGGCAGATGCAAGGAACAGGTTCACCCAACCAGATGAAGATACACCCTTTGGACGCCACTTGAAGGAAGTCACTAGATACCTGAACATAGGAATACCAAGCTTCACGGGAACCTACAACGCCACTTTACCCGAAGAAGAGCGCTGGATGATACAAGTTCAAGTTCCAGGAAGGACGTTCATGCCAGTCACTGAGCCCATAGAGTTTTCTTTTGATGCACCAACTTGGAGTCTAGGAAAGAGCATGGCAGCTCACATCGCCATGGGACGCATTGGAGAAGTCTACCACAAGGATCTCAAGGATACTATCTACCAGATTTGTGGGCGCCGAGATCAACACTGGGAGATGATCAGCACCAGGAAAGATAGATCAATTGTAGCTTTTATCCAGGAGTTAAACCAGCACATTCGACGTCAGGAGAATCAGATGTGCGCCGACATGATAGATCTGAAGAAGGCTAAGACTAGAATTAAGGAACTGGAGGAAGAACTCAAGGCTACACGCGAAGGTTATGAAGAAGAAATTGAAGTATTGGTGGAGAAGAATGACGACCTGATCAAGAAGATTGGCATATTTATGGGAGGCCCAACACCAATAGATGAAGACGAAGAACCCAAGGAGATTAGCCCGGAGGACTACATCATCATTGACGGCACCAACTCGGAACAAGATAGTAGTCATGATGACTATGTTGATGAAGCAGGAGCGGATATCATGGAGTCTACAACCGTAGAATATTTCTAGTAGACCACCTCATCAGTAGTAGTAGTCCACCATGTAAATATAGTAGTCCGAGCACTTTGCGATAGTTAGATCGATTGTATGCCTTTGTTTGATTGATTGAAGTGAATTGTGTGCTTTTGCCTCATGTGCATATGGGTAGTGTTTTCCCTTTAGACCCCCTCTATTCTTATATCTCATCTTTTCTAAACCCTCAGATGCCTCCGAGACGTGACCCCGGATTTGCCTTTCCGCCGGAGCTCACCCAGTTGATCCAGCAACAGAACACCTTGATGCAGTTGCTAGTTCAGAATCAGAATCAGGGGAACAACAACAACAACCCACCACCACCACCACCACCTGTTGACCACTTAGCCCGTTTTCTTAGGCTAAATCCGCCGGTGTTTTCCAGTAGCACCGAGCCGATAGTAGCAGATGATTGGCTCCGCAAGATATCTAGGGAGTTGACCACAGCAGGATGCACAGATGTGGAGAAGGTTAAGTTTGCCGCACACCAGTTAGAAGGACCCGCAGAATCTTGGTGGGAGAATTTCACAGCCACCTTCCCAGTCGACACTGTCACATGGGACCAGTTTCAGCAGGCTTTTCGTACTGCTCATGTTTCAGCAGGAGCAATGGCCATGAAGAAGCGTGAGTTTCGTAACTTGCGCCAAGGAGGACGGACAGTTGGCCAGTATGTGGAGGAGTTTAGTAAGCTAGCACGTTATGCCCCAGATGACGTTGCTACAGATGCAGCTAAGCAGGAGAAATTCCTGGAAGGACTGAATGATGAATTGAGCATGCAGTTGATGGTAGCCACCTTTAACAACTACCAGGAGTTGGTAGATCGTGCTCTTATGATTGAAGGGAAGCAGCAGCAAATTGAGAACCGCAAGAGGAAGTATGGACAAGGAAAGTATAATTCAGGAGCTCAGCAGAAGCCTCGTTTTACCCCTAGACCGGGAGGACAATTTCAGCATACCCATGGAGTAGGTAGCTCGCACAATCACAATAGCACCAAGAATGGTAATGGGAATGGAGGAAGCAATGGACAGAACCGCAGCACCCCATCAACCCCAGCCAAGAAGGACTTGAGCCATGTCACTTGCTATAAGTGTTCGAAGCCAGGAAATTTTGCAAATGAATGTCCTGAAGGCCAAAACGGCAATGGAAGTTCTGGGAAGAAGCCGAACCCTTTCAACAGGGGACAGGTGAATCACGTTAGCTTGGAGGAGGTTGAAGCTCAGCCCGATGCAGTAATAGGTAAGTTTTTGGTTAAGACATTTACTGCACTCGTTCTTTTTAATACTGGAGCATCGCATTCATACATCTCAAGGGGATTTGTGGATAAGTATAACCTACCAACCCAAGCCCTTAGGTCACCCATGTTAGTAACCTCGCCAGGAGCAGAGTATGTGGCAAGTTTATGGTGTGATCGGTTACCATTAAGGATTGGTAACTATGTTTTTCCTTCAGACCTAATAGTATTGGAATCTCAAGGATTGGATGTGATATTAGGCATGGATTGGTTATCAAAGTATAAAGGGAATATTGAGTGTGCTAGTAAGTCAATTTTGCTTACCACACCAGAAGGGAGAAGGATCAAGTATGTATCCCGGCATGTACCAAAAAGGACACAAGTGAATTGCCTAACAGGAGTAGTGCAGGAGGAAGTACCAGTGGTAAAGGATTTTCCTGATGTATTTCCCGAAGAGTTGCCAGGCATGCCACCGGATAGAGACATTGAGTTTTTGATTGAGCTATTGCCAGGCACTGGGCCAATATCAAAGAGACCATATAGGATGCCAGCAAAAGATTTGGTGGAAATTAAGAAGCAGATTAAGGAGTTACTGGATAAGGGATATATTCGCCCAAGTTCTTCGCCTTGGGGATCACCATTACTTCTAGTGGAAAAGAAGGATGGATCGTTAAGGATGGTTGTTGACTATCGAGGATTGAACGAAGTAACGATCAAGAAGAAGTACCCACTACCAATGATCAATGATCTATTTGACCGATTGCAAGGAGCTAAAGTGTTTTCCAAGATCGATTTGCGATCAGGATACCACCAGTTGAAGATTCGAGAACAGGATATACCTAAGACAGCATTCACCACAAGATATGGACTATATGAGTATACCGTTATGTCATTTGGACTGACTAACGCGCCTGCCTATTTTATGAACATGATGAACAAAGTGTTTATGGAGTTTTTGGATAAGTTCGTCGTAGTGTTCATTGATGATATCCTGGTTTATTCGAAGAATGAAGAGGAGCATAAGGAGCATTTGCGTTTGGTACTTGGAAAGCTCAGAGAACATCAGCTATATGCCAAATTTAGCAAATGTGAGTTTTGGTTGAAGGAAGTAGGATTCCTCGGACACGTTATATCCGGAGAAGGTATAGCAGTAGATCCCGCTAAAGTTGAAACCGTGACCAAGTGGGAAGAACCAACAACAGTTGGAGAGATTCGGAGTTTTCTTGGACTCGCAGGATACTACCGGAGATTTATTGAGAATTTCTCAAAGATTGCAAAGCCTATGATGGAGTTGCTGAAGAAGAATACTAAGTTCAAATGGACCGATGAGTGTGAGGCTAGTTTCCAGGAGTTGAAGAAACGCTTGGTTACCTCACCGGTGTTGATTTTGCCAGATCAAACCAAGGATTATGAGGTGTACTGCGACGCTTCACGTCGAGGACTTGGAGCAGTGCTTATGCAGGAAGGGAGAGTTGTTTCGTATGCTTCACGACAACTGAAGCCCCACGAATTGAATTATGCTACGCATGATTTGGAGTTAGCAGCCGTAGTGCATGCATTGAAGACATGGAGACATTTCCTCATTGGGAATCAATGTGAGGTGTACACGGATCATAAGAGTTTGAAGTACATTTTCACGCAGAAGGAGTTGAATCTCAGACAAAGGAGATGGTTGGAGCTTATCAAGGATTATGATATGAGATTGCATTATCATCCCGGGAAGGCTAATGTAGTAGTTGATGCATTAAGCCGCAAGAGCCATGTCAATACACTAATGACGGGAGAAATACCCAAGGAGTTAGCAGAAAATCTTCGTGAACTATGTGTGGAAATAGTTCCGAGAGGCTATGTAGCAGCACTAGAGATTCAGTCTACTTTGATGGATAGAATCAGAGAAGCTCAGAAAATGGACAAGGAGATTTCCGCCATAAAGGAGAAACTGAGCAAAGGAAAAGCTAAAGGATTTCGTGAGGATGAGCACGACACCCTATGGTTTGAAGACCGTGTTTATGTGCCCAATGACCCGGAGATCAGAAAGTTGATTTTGCAAGAGGCACATGACTCACCGTATTCGATTCACCCAGGAAATACCAAGATGTATTTGGATTTGAAGGATATTTTCTGGCGGACCGAAATGAAAAAGGATATTGTGGAGTATGTAGCAGTTTGAAGATGGCCCCTTTCGAGGCTTTATACGAAAGGAGGTGCAGGACACCGTTGTCATGGGATGAAGTTGGAGATCGCCAGTTGTTTGGACCAGATCTGATTAAAGAGTCTGAACGGAAGGTGAAGTTGATTCGCGATAGGCTCAAGGTAGCCCAGTCCAGGCAGAAGAGCTACGCAGATTCTAAACGCAAGGAGACAGTTTACGAAGTCGGAGATAGAGCTTATCTTCGAGTATCCCCACTTCGAGGGATTAAGCGCTTTGGAGTTAAGGGGAAGTTAGCGCCACGATTTATAGGGCCATATCGAGTTTTGGAGCGTATGGGAGAAGTGGCCTACAAGTTGGATTTGCCAGAAGGATTGGCCGGAGTGCATGATGTGTTTCACGTTTCTCAGTTGAAGAAGTGTCACGCAGAGATGGCTGACATACCTTTGAGAGACACAGTACCATTAGAAGCAATTCAGTTGGATGACAATTTAACCTATGAGGAGAAACCAGTCAAGATCCTCGAGTTTGCCAGTCGAGTTACCCGTAGCAAGGTTATCAAGTTTTGCAAAGTTCAGTGGAGCCACCACATGGAGGATGAAGCCACCTGGGAGCGAGAGGAAGATTTGCTCAAAGACCACCCTCAGTATGCTTGAGATCTCGCATCAGTCGGGGTTTCAGTCCTTTGAGAATCAGGCCATTTGCTCTTTCTGCTTGTCCATTCGACTAGGGATGGGCGACTGAAGCATAGTCGACTCGTGTGCCTTGTGAGGCGCAGAAGGTTCTGAACTCATTAGAATTGAAGTTCGATCCGTTGTCAGTGATGATGCTGTGCGGAACCCCATATCTGAATATCAACTCTCTGATGAAGCTGATAGCAGTACTAGCTTCAAGATTCTTAATAGGCTTGGTTTCGATCCATTTGGTAAACTTGTCGACTGCTACAAGCACGTGAGTAAAGCCACTCCTACCAGTCTTTAGTGGACCAACCATGTCCAATCCCCAAACAGCAAAGGGCCAGACGAGTGGAATGGTCTTCAGGGCTGATGCAGGTTTATGTGACATATTGGAGTAGAACTGGCAGCCTTCGCATCTGTCGACTATATCTTTCGCCATTTCATTTGCTCGTGGCCAATAAAATCCAGCTCGGTATGCTTTAGCCACAATGGTCCGAGAGGATGCATGGTGACCACAGGTCCCCGAATGGATGTCGTGGAGGACCACTCGACCTTCTTCTGGTGTTATGCATTTCTGGCTGACCCCGGTTGTACTTTCTCTGAACAGCTGTCCTCTTATTATAGTAAAGGCCTTGGATCGACGGACGATCTGTCGAGCCTCTTCTTCATCCTCTGGGAGCTCTTTCCTAAGGATATATGCAATGTATGGCACTGTCCATTCGGGAATGATGACCAACACCTCCATGATCAAGTCGACCACTGTAACATCCCAAATTTTCAATTTGGAATGTTATACATTAGGTCATCATGCATATCATATTATATTTTGCTTTTGGTTTTGATCCTAGAAAATCCTAAGCAACTCAAGGACCCACGGAGAGAGTTGGGGATTTTGTTATTTACATATTTGAGTTTTCTCAAATTATGTAAACAGGATCATTTGATTTTATTTATTTTATCATTAATTATTTCTATTACAAAAATATGAGAGAGGGAATAAAATGACTTTCCCAAAATATAGAAATATTGAGGATTTAATAAAAAAATCAAATAAGTTTTATTTCGGAGTTTTTCGGTATTTTTATTTGAATTTAGGAAAAATGCGCGTTTTTTAAAGTTGTAGTTTGGGCCCAGATAAATGTTCACTTTATCGGGCTTGATTTTAGGAACCCAGCAAAATTTATTTCTTGATTTTTGGAGTCCGTTTAGTATTTCTTTTTATTTTTCTTCCGAGCGGATTTATATAAAAAAAACGCGTAACCGACTTCGGGCCGTAACCGGCCAGGAGACCGCCGGCCGGGCCTTTAAATAGCACTCGAGGCCGGCCCGAGAGGAGAGCAGCCGCCAGCTGCCAGCCCCGGAAACCCTAACCCTAATCCGCCCGCCGCCGCCTCCCAGCCGCCGCCCGCTGCCGCTGCCACCGGAGCGCGCGCCTTTCGAGGTTCGCCACCGCTCATTTTCCGGGCAGTTTTTTTTTAAAAAAAATTTCTGTTCGTCGTTTGTCTTTTTCGTTGGATTTTCCGCGGTTATTTTCTGATCGTGATTTCTGATCCAATTTTCATTTTAGTATAACTTTTCGCTCGTTTATCGGAATCAGGCGATTCAAGCGCCTGGAGTTTCGTCTCGAAACCCTCTTTCCGAATAATCAACTTAAACAAGTTTTTGCTACTGTAAAATTTGTCCTAGATCCAGATTACTAGAACGAAGTTGTTTCTTTCGCCGTTTGATTTCTTTTGCTTCGTTCGATTTGATTCTTTTTGCCAACCAGGGTTCTTAAGTTGAACTCTCTGGTTAGATCTTCTTTTTGAGTTTTACCTGTGCATTAGCTGAGTACTTATTGTATGCTTGTTGTTTGTCTGCGATAGAATACCCGGAGTGCGCCGCCTGTTACGTTGAATCTCTAGGTTTCGCGGATCATCAGCAAGGCAAGTAACACTTTGATCATACCTTTTTCTACAACCCAGTTTTATTGCATTAGATCAATCCTCACACATTGCATGATTAGGATCTAATAAATTGTGGGATGGGAAGTAGATGAGGTAGTACCTATTACCTGTTTATTATCAAACCTTTGGGAGTTACTTCTACGTTTGCTTATTATGCCATGCTATGCTAGTAGACGTGGATTGGGTGAGTGATATCCATGACAGATGTGAGATTGTTAATTAATGGTTTATCTAAGGTGGCAACCTAAAACACATCTGGGTGGATTGAGGCACCTGGGGTTTCCAGGACTTGCCTGTTTTCTTTGGACCGCCACCCAGGCCCAAAGGGATCATGAGATTATTCATACTAGAAACTTCCGTGTGCAGCCACAAGCCATTATGGGCTCTGGCATAGTTGACTAAGTTGTGCGAACTCTTACAGTGGTAGACTAGCAGATGTAGGGGATGTAGGTGGTACGGTCTACCCGATCGTAAGGTGCTAGCGCTTCTGAAAGACTATGTCTCGGTCATCCGTCTTCTCAAACACCCTGTAGTGCGAGAAACCAAACGGAGGCGATCGAGTCTTGTGGGGAAAAGTGCGCAAACCTCTGCAGAGTGTAATAAACTAATCATGGTTAGATGTGTCCCCGGTTATGGACATCTTGAGTATCTAGTACTTGGATTATCATGTGAATCTCAACATGTTACTCTAAATTAATTTTGATGGGTTTCAATGATGTTACTTAATTGGGATTGAAAATGCTGTCAACCATTCTCAATGTTTAACAACCACCCTGATAGTAATTAATTTATTCCTTTGAAGTAGGGAAAAATTTGCTTTACGCAAAAACTGTAACCATAGAGCTCTCCACCAGCCAAATATGCATATAGTATAGTTGTTGCATTCCATTATTCTCTATGTGTTACCTTGCCAGCATATTCCATGTGCTGACCCGTTTTCGGGCTGCAACGTTAATGTTGCAGAATTTTTAGACGACGATTAAGGAGTTTTAGGTCGTGGTTCTATACTCAGTGATGCCGTTGGAGTTGATGGACTCACTTATCTTCCAAGCCTTCCGCTGTTATCGTTATTAGATGGCCTTAAGCCATATTTATTGTAATAAGTTCTCTTTTGAGACACTCGATGTAATAAGTGTGTGATTGCTACTCTGCTATAAATCCTCCGAGTACTGTGTGGTGTCAGCATTACTGATCCAGGGATGACACCGGAGCACAGAGATCAGACTGTTTGAGGTCTGGTCGCTACAACCACGGCTGGGACCTCGACTTCAGTCGGATCTGTGGCACTCTTAGGCTGCGGGGGTTCTTCAGTGAAGGGATCTTCTTGAACTGAAGGTGCATGAATATGCTCCAGGAACACATTACTAGGAATGGCTTCTCTCTTGGAGCCTATCTTTGCTAAATCATCTGCTGCTTGATTTTTTAGTCAGGGTATATGTTGGAGCTCTAACCCTTGAAACTTCTTTTCCAACTTCCTCACCGCGTTGCAGTAACCAGTCATGGCTGGGCTTTTGACGTCCCACTCCTTCATCACTTGATTGACTACCAAATCTGATTCGCCGTAGACCATGAGGCGACGGACGCCGAGTGAGATGGCCATATGCAACCCATACAAGAGTGCTTCGTTTTCTGCTTCGTTATTGGAGGAATCAAAGTGAATCTGAAGGACATATCTGAGCTTGTCTCCTCGGGGGGACACCAGTACCACCCCAGCACCGGAACCATTCAGCATCTTGGAACCCTCAAAGAACATGGTCCAGTGTTCCGAGTGAACTTGAGTCGGCAGTTGTTGTTCGATCCACTCGGCGAGGTAATCTGCTATTGCTTGGGACTTGATAGCTTTCTTTGCCTCAAACTTGATATCTAAAGGAAGGAGTTCAATCTCCCACTTTGCCACTCGACCAGTTGCATCTCCGTTGTTCAGAATCTCTGACAATGGAGCATTGCTGACGACTGTAATGGAGTGATCAGAGAAGTAATGTGCAACCTTCTTCATGGTCATATAAATCCCATAAACAAGCTTCTGATAATGTGGATATCTTTGCTTTGATGGAGTCAAAACTTCAGAGACATAGTATACTGGGCGCTGAACTTTGTAGGCTTTTCCTTCTTCTTCCCGCTCGACCGTAAGTACTGTACTGACGACTTGTCCAGTGGCTGCAATGTAAAGCAGTAAAGGCTCTTTGCTGATTGGAGCAGCAAGCACCGGCTGGGTGGAAAGCAGGGCTTTAAGCTCTGCAAATGCTGCATCAGCTTCAGGAGTCCACTCGAACTTATCTGACTTCTTCATCAGTCGGTAAAGAGGCAGCACCTTTTCACCAAGGCGAGAAATGAATCGACTTAGGGTGGCCAAACAACCAGTAAGCTTCTGGGCATCATGCACACGCATAGGGCGTTTCATCCGGAGTATGGCACCCACTTTCTCTGGGTTAGCGTTGATCCCTCGTTCGGAAACAAGAAAACCGAGTAATTTTCCACCTGGAACTCCAAACGTGCATTTTGATGGATTAAGCTTGATATCATACCTTCTGAGGTTGGCAAAGGTTTCAACAAGGTCAGCCAGTAGGTCAGAACCTTTACGTGACTTGACCACAATGTCATCCACGTATGCTTCCACATTCTGACTGATCTGAGTGAGAAAACACTTCTGAATCATCCGCATGAATGTGGCTCCGGCGTTCTTCAAACCGAATGGCATAGTGACATAACAGAAGCACCCAAATGGGGTGATGAAAGCTGTTTTTATCTCATCGGGTCCATACAGACGGATCTGATGATACCCGGAATAAGCGTCCAAAAAGGACAATCGCTCACACCTCGCGGTCGAGTCGACTATTTGGTCGATGCGAGGGAGAGGAAAGTGATCTTTCAGGCAGGCCCGATTGATATGTTTGAAGTCGATGCACATGCGAAGTGATTCGTCCTTCTTTGGGACCATGAAAACATTAGCTAACCACTCGGAGTGGTAAATTTCTCGGATAAGCTCAGCTTCTAGAAGTCGAGCCACTTCTTCACCGATTGCCTTCCTCTTCTGTACGGCGGACCGCCGAAGATGTTCTTTAACTGGTTTCACTTTTGGGTCGACTCGCAAACGATGCTTAGCCAGTACCCTGGGAACACCTGGAATGTCAGAAGGTTTCCATGCAAAAATGTCCCAGTTCTCATGGAGGAACTGGATGAGCGCTTCTTCCTATTTGGAGTCGAGTGTTGTTGAAATGTGAGTCGGAGCAGCATTGGGATCCGTCGGGTGAATGTGAATCGACTTTGTTTCGCCAGACGACTGGAATGCTGAATCCGTGGCAGGCTTCTTAGCTCGCAACAAATCACTCGGATCTGCATTTTTTTGATATTCCTGCAATTCTACTACTGCCATCTGTGCATCGGTGATCTTTGAGCCTTTCTGGAAGCACTCTTCTGCCTTCTTTCGATTGCCAGTGATAGTGATCACCCCTTTGGGACCAGGCATCTTCAATTTGAGGTACACGTAACATGGTCGAGCCATAAAACGTGCATAAGTTGGCCTGCCCAGAATAGCATGATAAGCACTCTGGAAATCCACAACTTCAAATGTCAACTTTTCTTTGTGGTAATTCTTGGAATCTCCGAATACTACATCAAGGGCGATCTGGCCGAGTGATGCAGCCTTCTTGCCAGGAATGACTCCATGGAAACTCATATTGCTTTCACTGAGTCTAGACATCGGAATGCCCATTCCTTTCAACGTCTCTACATATAGTATATTCAGACCACTGCCACCATCCATCAGAACCTTAGTCAATCGAGTGCCTTCGACTACTGGGTCGACCACCAGCGCTTGCCTCCTAGGGGTGGCTATATGCGCCGGGTGATCGGACTGGTCGAATGTAATGGCAGTCTGAGACCACTTCAAATAACTGGGTGTCACCGGGGCGACCATGTTCACCTCTCTGTTGATAACTTTTAGTCGACTCTTACTCTCAACATCAGCGAAAATCATTAGAGTGGAATTGACATGGGGGTAACCATCATCGTCCCCTTCCTCGTCCTCAACTTTGTCCGCTTCCTTCTCCTTTTCCTTGGGCTGTTTCCCTTGGAATTGCTGAATTAGGAGTCGACACTGTCGAGTGGTATGCTTTGGGTAAATGAAATTTACCTCTTCATCTTTCTTGGTATGAATGTGGCATGGTAAATTTAGTACATCATTCCCATCCCGATCTTTTACTTTCTTGGGGTTCCACAGTCCTTTGGGTTTCCCCTTGAACTTCCCTTAAGTTACGGCCAAGGCTTCTCCAGGAGCAGCTGGCTCGGCTTTGCGCTTCTGCTTCCGACTGAAGTTCCCTCCTCCGGTTTCATGGGCGACTGTTTTGTGCTTGCCACTCCGGAGTCGGTCTTCTTCTTCACCATTGGCATACTTGGTGGCAATCTCCATCATCCGAGTCAAAGTCATATCTCCTGTCCGACCGAATTTCAGATTCAACTCCCGATACTTAACGCCTTCTTTGAAGGCACAAATTGCTTGGTGATCTGACACATTTTCCACCGTGTGGTGCAACGTGATCCATCTCTGGATATAATCCCTCAAAGTTTCATTCGGTTTCTGAACGCAACACTATAATTCTGTCAACCCTGCTGGCCGCTTGCAAGTACCTTCAAATGTTCTGACAAATACTCGAGCAAGATCTTCCCAAGTATAAATACTACCAGGAGCTAACTGATTCAGCCACGCCCTGGCCGAGCCCTCTAACATCAAAGGAAGGTGCTTCATGGCCACTTCATCATTGCCACCACCAATCTGCACAGCCACTCGGTAATCCTCAAGCCAAGTGTCAGGCTTGGACTCACCAGTGAACTTACTGACTCCAGTCGCCAACCTGAAGTTGAGAGGAATCACCGCAACCCTGATGGCTCTGCTGAAGCACTCTGGACCTGAGACATGCACTCCGCTGCTGGTTGGAAAATCTCTGTCGGGGCCTTCTCTGTGAGCTCTGTTTCTGTTGACCAGACCCTGAACGAGAATAGATCTCCCATCAAAGCCCGGTTCCCTGGGGTCGACTGGAATCCTTCGCCCGCCACTGTGAGGACGTCTGTCATCCTGCTGCCGAGGCACGTATGATCCACTCCTTGGGGGAGGCATGGGCACCCGACGATGATCATCATGATCGAGTCGGTGATCATACTGCTCACGGTTTCTGTACTGATCTCGTCGGTCTCCACGTCCCTCACGCCTCGGGGGCGATCTTGGGCTGTGAGCTGACTGGACTATGTCTGCTACCACGAATCTGCTGTGAATCCTATTCCGCAACTGAGATACTACTGTATTCTGCTCTCCTGCGGCCCAGAGCAAAGCGTGGATCTGCACCAAACCTCGACCAGCTTCTAACTGGGAAGGTTGAATTGACTCCGCTATTCGGGACGCAGCTGCGAGATTCTGGATTGGAGTTTGGTATACCTGAGTCGGAGGTGAAAAAAGTTGACGTCGAATGGATTCGGGAGCACGTTGCCGAGCACGCTCGTTGAGAGCGCACTGGAGGTTCTCCAGTTGAGTGTGCTCAGCCAAGTTGGCCAGGTGCGCCTCCTCCAAGGCCTGGGCCTCAGGGGTTTCTCCAACGATAGGAGTGTGAAGTGCATCCATGTTCCGTCGGCGAAGTTCCTCCCTCCTCTGCGAAGAGAGGGGTTCGGGTCGGTACTCTCCGTGGACACACGACGGATCGCCGCCACCATCGCCTCTGTCCTCACGGGTGAAGCCAGGAGGACTATGTGGTCTATTAACCATCAAAACTTCTGCCGCGGGGTTGCTGCTGTCGCACTCGGATGCAGTCTCTACGGAGCTAGTCGAACAGGCCGTAGAGAGTTTCGCTGGGCTCGATTGCCGCGACTTGGGGGTGGCTGACTGGCGAGCCACCGCATGCTTCACCCATCGCTGAAGCCTCGATCGACCGGAATGCTTGCTCCGGCGGGCTGCAGGGAGGGAGGTCAGCACATGAGCCGACCGATACTGAGTCGATGGTTGCCGTAGGAGGACGCCACAGATGCACGTGCGAAAGTGTGTTGCTCCGCGGACGAGGAGCGCCTCGACATCAAGTGGCGCTTCTTGGAGCCAAGCGGAGTCATCGGCGACGAATACGAGTGCACCGAGACGGATCTCGCGGCCCTCGGACAAACCTCCGCCCGAAACCATGTTGATGGGGATCGGAAAAATCGCAACTTCTCCAACAAGTCACTAAGACACCTGCCCCATGGTGGGCGCCAACTGTCGTGGTTCTAAGTCTGACAGTAAGATAGGGGGGTAGGGATGTAGAGGCAAAGATCTTAGCTATGGAGGAGTTGTACACGCGAGTTTTATGAGTTCAGGCCCTTCTCGGAGGAAGTAACAGCCCTACGTCTCGGAGCCCGGAGGCGGTCGACTGGATTATATGCGTGTGAGTTACAGGGGGTGCGAACCCTTGTCCCTGAGGAGGGGGTGGCTTATATAGAGTTCGCCAGACCCCTCTCGCCCTTAGTTACAAAGGGTTTAAGGTACATAAAGATGGAGACGTTACTGGTAATGCCTGTATTTAGGTGCTATAAATGACAATTAAGACTACAAGTAAATGCTCGACCGTTGTTCATGCAGAGTGACTTTAGCTCTTCTGCCCGTCGAGTGACTTTTGTGACGGTCGAGTGACATTGACTCTTCCGAGTGGAACGTCTATGGTCAAGTGGATGATGGTACTCTTTGAATGATCCTGGCTTTAGGGTGCTGTCCTAGGGTAGGATGTCTGGGTCAGGTCCATGACCCTACCCTAGGTACATAGCTTCATCATGCACCGGTAGCATGCATGTAAGTGAGCTTTTAAGTCCCATTAACATGTGAAAAAGAAAAATATAATCCCATTATGCAGTAGGAGTTGGCTGATCTTTTTTCCTTACGTGGGATGATCTAAATGATGATGGGAGTTTATTTAGTTTGGCTACCACATTTGTCATGCGGTTATAGAGTTTTTTTTAGTTCTATGAAATTGATAATTGTGTGCAGAGAGATATACCGCTGTTCCACGGCAACGCGCGGGGACTCATCTAGTAATATTTAGGAACGAAGGGAGTACTATGTAAAGAGTTAGGTGTCGCACGGTGATAGTGTGAGGTGGGCCATGTAATTACTGAGCCTGCGTGTTTTCACTGCTCTCGCACGCCTCCACTGTAAGAATGGAGAAAATTGTAATCTAGTAGTAGTACCTCCTTTCGCCGAAAGCGTGGGACATCCAGTAGTCCTACCACCTCAGTAATAAAGACCAATGAGCCGTCAAATCACATAGACCCACCAGTAGCCATCACTCTTGTGCCAGTGAGAGGTCGCGTCCGCTCTGCCCGGGCATGAATGCGACACCGATTCTTTGGAGCGGCACTGACCGTTTCGGGTGGGAAGCGTGCGCGGGCGATGGAGGGGCTTTGGGTGGGCCAGGCTGGTCAGGAGCGAGCGTGGCAGCTGTCTGCATGTCCCTACCGGACACGCCCGGAAACGAGAGGATGCACCGACTCTCGCGGCTAAAATCGTACACTACACAACATCTCTTTGTAGGAGTAGGTCGATTTGTCGCTCTCTCTAACACACACATGCTGTTAAACACACACACACACACACACGCGCACACACACACGCACCTTGGTCCCGTTGCACCTTCTCACTTGAGGTATCAGGTTCGATAACTACACTTGAGCATAATTTGTGCCAGGAGGATTCTTTGACTGGTCAAAATGTTTTCTAGGGTTTGCACGCTTCACACTCTCTCTCCAGTATATATATACACGTTGGAGCCTCAGCGCTTGTAGTTGCTCTCTTCACACTCTCTCGCCCTCTCGCTCCGTTCCGAATTACTTGTCGCGGGTATGGATGTATCTAGATGTATTTTAGTTCTAGATACATCCATTTCTTCGATGAGTAATTTGGAACGGAGGGAGTTGTTGCTCTCTTCACACTCTCTCGCCCTCTCCAGATCTAAACAAGACTTCGTTGGCCTCTCTCTCCCCTCACTGCTGCTCAAAGAGCCGGCAGGATCCGTCCGCCGGGAAGGGAAGGAGGCTTAACGCTGTCGCCATCGGCGAGGGACTACCGGCGCAGCTGTTCACTTTCCACCCAGTGGCGGCGCGGGAGGGCCTCCGACCCCTTCTTCTTCGCCGCCGTCCTGTCGCCCACCGAATCACGCCCCAAGAACCTTAAGGTATAATTTACTTACTCCACATGCATTGCTCTAGCTGCATGTATACCATGAATCTAGGACGTGGTTCAAAGAGGAAAGGAGTGGGGGAATGCAGTGGGAAAAGTTGTAAATAGCATGAATCTAGGACGTGGTTCAAAGAGGAAATGAAGGGGGAAAGTTGTATAGTATGAATCTAGGACGTGGTTCAAAGAGGAAAGGAATGGGGGAAAGTAGTGGGGAAAGTTGTATCGCATAAATCTAGGACGTGGTTCAAAGAGGAAAGGAAGGGGCGAAAGTACTAGTTCAAAAAGGAAAGGAAGGGACAAGGCTGTAGAGTTTGAGCAGGACTAGATTTGTTGCGCTCACATAGGGAAAGGTGTCTAAAGATAACAAAACTGGGACCAATACAAATATGCTCCTTGGTTGTTTGTTCTTTGTTGCAACAGACTGTGCATGACCACAGTACATCGGTAGATGCACATGGTGCTGGTGCGTCCACTATCCCGTGCAACTCATTAGCTATTGTTAATCTAAGGCCCTGTTTGGTTAAAAACTACCTAGTCCCTACCTGCTTGGTTCCAGGGACTAAACATGGACTAGAGGTCATTAAATGACATGCTAAAAGACCATGTTACCCCTAGTAATGAACTAATAGAGACAAGGTGTGATGCATGGCAGGGGCAACTGTTGGAAAAAGTCCCAAAAAGACTCCCTCGGGGTCTTCTTTCTTTAGTCCCAAATGCCACTTTTAGTACCTAAAAGTCCCTCCTGTTTGGTTTAGATGGGACTGACACAGAGTTTTCTTAGTCCCTACACCAAAATGTCCATGTAAACAAACACCCTCTAATAATGCCGCTGGAAAATTGATGCAATGCCACAGTTAAAAGCAAATTACATGTTTAACAAATTTTATTGTTAATATAATCTCTATGTTAATATTAAGCAATGCCACCGTTTGAGAAATGCTACTGTCTTGCTTTCTTTCCCATTTAGATAAGGTAGATGTTTCTTTTTGTTGGCTTCTGTGTCATCCACCATTATTGACCACTAATTGTTTCCTTTGCACCTCTGTGTAAACAGGGTTATCTAATTCACCTCATTGCAATTGTGACCTTTTGTTGCACTGCACAAAACACTTTTGTTTTAATAGTATTTTGTGCAGTTCAACCAAAATGTCACACCGACAACGTTGCTTGATTGCTTGATCTTAGTGGAACTGCACAAGAGGAGATCTTACTTCCTATCCGTTAAGGCGAATTTGGTTCAGATCTTCTTCTTGTGAGTTGTTTGAATTACACATCATGAGAGGTCAGTACTAGCCTTCTTTCACATGATTCTGCAGTGTGCTTTCATATGTTGTGCTACTTGTAGGATAATGTTGCTTGATTTTAGTGAACTGCACAAATGGAGACAAGACTTCCAACCTGTATGTGCACCGTAATATCCCATTGAGGTAAGATAAGGATATTTCACAACTGCTGGCCTGTATTTTGCCACTTTCATCAGAAAATTAAGTTTAGTACTATACTTGTGCTCCCTAATTGACATGCCAAATCTTACATTGAAGGTGAAGCTTGTCTGTTATTGAACCAAGTGATGAAGGGGAAGAACAAGCGGAAGAAAAACAAAAATCAACTCCCGGTGCTGTAATGAAGCACTGGAACTATGATGACACAAGTAATGATATAGTTTTGCATCTTAATTTATTGCTATGGCTGGAACGAGCAATTGTTTTGCCACTGATTTGATGCCACTCTTCATGTAATATGTAATTATCTCAACTTGTGCAAATAGGGATCTTCTTTGAAGATACCATATATTTTAGTGGAACTGCACAAGAAGATGTTGGAAACATTAAACTAATCTAGGAGTATATAGTAAGCATGGCCACCACCGTATATAGCAACAGATGGTTCCAGAGAAGTGCTTCATCTGTATGCTCTACACAATAAGCCTCCTGACAAAGGTTGGTACTCGCCCATTGATTTCATCCATATGATTGAGCTTTGTCATCTCTATTGGTGTTGTGCTACTGTTTAGATACTATCATGAAAAAGTGGTATTGTCCTTGAGAAGTGCTTCATCTGTGCTGTTTTAAATATTTCCTTTCCTTTTTTCAAGCAAACAGGGATGCTAGCATTTAGTAGTCCTCTTGTCTTTGCACAATAGGATCATCTTCCTCTGAAGAAGAATATTGAGTACGTGAAGTGACTAGTTCCGATTATGCCAGGATGAAGAAGCCCTGCCTATCTTCTCATCAGAAGGAGCAGTTGAAGGATGGTTACATTACTCCCCACAAGACCAAACTAACTTTAGCTCAGAAGGACTGACAAATCTCCATCTTTTTGCTGTGATGCGCGAGTACAATGTTGTTCTAGGATTCTTTCTGGTGAGTTCCATTTTTCTAAAAGTATGCTCTACATGGACCATGTATGTGCCTGTTGAAACTGTCAATTCATAGTACAGTTTGCTTTATACTAATCACTTTTTTGTATTTGTGCAAACAGGGCTGCTCAGCTTGATTTCAATGGAACTGCACAAGATGTTCATGAATACATCGAATCATTCATTTCCACCACAAGAAAGGAGGTGCCAATAAGTTCAAGGCGTTGCAACATATAAGGGCAAAATCATACAAGCTACACGCGAATTTGGTTGATTTTGGTGGAACTGCACAAAAAGAACAGCTGGTTTATTTAGCACGAGGTGCCATGTCAATGTCCGAACTGATGGCAAACCCTGCCCATTCCACAATCATATGCATTTGATATTTTGGAATGGGACAACCTTGTCAAATTTTGCTCATTGATTTTAGCAAGACATGCGTTTGATATTTTCGAATGGGATGCCCTTTGCTGTCAGTAGCGTCGATCAATTTTTTCTTTATTCTTTAGTTGTGAAGTAAATATTGCCTCTAACATGTGAGTCGCTGAGATGCATAATCATCGATTGTTTTGAATGTTCTCTATGAATTGCCAATCCTGTGTGTTTGATTGCAATGTACAGAAACGCTAAAAAGCTGCTCAAACTCTTTGTACTCCTTCTGTTCCTTTTTACTTCGCACATTGTGAAAGTGCATACTTTTTTGTATAAGATTGGTCAAAGTAGAGATACTTTGATTGCAGACAAAACTTGTATGCAGACTAGAAAGGACCGGAGGGAGTACATGTGAAACTGCTGCAAACGAGGTGATCACCCTGGGAATAATGCTAGTACGTATTGTTTTGCATGTTCATCCGATGCCAGTGATACATGAATTCGAACTAATCGAAATAAATTCATTCATACACGGTCGGATTTCATATAAACATGCCGGAAATCATTACATTTCATACATTCTTCAACTAAAAAGGGGTGCGCTGGAGGTATAATTAATTAACCGAAGCTACCCACCTGTGTCCCGCTAAGCCGAACAGAAGTTTCAGTGACTTAACTACAGGTGCAGTTGCGTAACTGACATGTGGCCTAGAAGCTAACCGACCGTCAATGATCAACCCGCCTAGCTTGGCTTCAACCGGAGGGTAGCAGTGGTGGCCTTACTTGGACCCGAGCGGCGGCGACCTACCGTGTTCTACTCTTCCTCGTTTTCTGTGTGGCGCGGCCTCGTTGGCAGTGGGGCGGGGCCTCGGCGGAGCCGGGGATGTCCTCTGCCTCGTTGTTGGCGGGGCGGGGCCTCGGCAGAGCCGGTGGTGTCCTCTGCCTCGTTGTTGGCGGGGCGGGGCCTCGGCGGAGCCGGCGGTGTCCTCTGCCTCGTTGTTGGCGCCGCGGGGCCTCGGCGGAGTGGGGACTCGTCGGAGCCGGCATTGTCCTCTGCCTCGTCCTCGGTCTCGCCAAACAGCGCCTTGCCCGCTTCATCGCCCTCTTTGCTAGCCTCTTTGTAGGCGGCCGCAGCCTCCGCCACCTGCATGCGGTACCGCCAGTGCTCGAGGCGGCACTTGCGGGCGGATCGGTATGAGTCGAGCAGCGCCTCCTGCTCGGCCTGCTCCGCGGTGATCTGCTCCTCCGCCTGCAGGTGCGCCTCGAGGAGATGGTGGTTGTAGGCGGTGTCGGCCTGCGCCTCCCGGAACTGCTCCTCACGCATCTGCCTCACCCTGTCCATATATTGGGCACGAGCCTCGCCGATGGTCATGGTGCAATGCACCGGCGAGGATGGCGCGGAGGAGGGGGTTGGCGTCGGATCATCGACTACCATGTTCTCCATTGGGACGTCTTCGTCCTCCGGCTGCCTGCCGGCCAGCCGGTCGGCAGCAATGGCTGCCATCTCCTTGTGATCCGTCGTCCGCTCGTCCCGAAGAGCACTGGAGCGCGAGGAATCCATGGTGGGCAGTAGTGGTGTGGACAGGAGAAAGGGAACGTATGCGGATGACTGCGGCTATGGCCGGCGCAGCAGTTTATATAGCAATGGTGGGCGGGGGAGGGACGGACATGTGGCGCTGGAGTAGCCGCCTCGGCAATCACGTATCATTAATGTGGGCGGCAGATGGATGGACGGACGACACTTGTGTCGTTTGAAGGCGGAGCAATCGCCTGCACCGGGAAGCGGGGAGGGCAGCGCTGACTGTTTCGGGCGGAAAGCGCGCGCGGGCGAGGAGATGACTTTACTTGGAGAGGACGACAATGGGGACCCACCAGGTCCATAGCATCACATACGCAAGTGCCTACTTATTATATATATATAACTATAATTTATTTTGCTTCCTCCTGGTTTCCTGACATCACGGTCCCACACCATTGTCAACCTAGTCAATAAACGAGAGAATTGCACAAGAAGCGGCCGACAGCTGGGACCAAGCAGCTCGAGCAGTATTTGTGTTTTTGAGGTGTGAGCACTCCAGAGTTTTTCGATGTTTAGCCCAGATATTAATTTTTCTCCTCTGAACAACAATGAAAACATCGCTGCAGGTATTAACTGGGCGGGCTGTGGCCCGTCTAGCCCAGGCCATATATCCAGCCCAGATATTAATTTTTTTCAAGATGAAAATGGCTAGCCCAGCTATACTTTTTTTAGGAATACCTAGGCAAGGTCAAGTTGTTATTCTCTGCCCCGCTGGGCTGCAAATCTTTCCTAGGAGGGATGCATTAGGCTTAACAAGAAAATGGGCTTTAAGAAATAATAAATGGGATGTAATTATAAAAACTGGGCAGTAACTATAAAAAATACACCAAACACGTGATTACTTTATAAAATATTATTTGTGGATATTGAAAATTTTAATTTCATTAATTGTTGCGAGCGCAATGTTTCGTTGGATTTTTACGTAATATAAATTTATATTGAAATTGTATTTAATCTGACTAGAAATTTCGGGATAAAAATATTTCGGATCCCATCAAAATGTGGGAAATTTTATTGAATTCTATTTTGAACGGTTGGTTGAAATGGGCTGTACTTTTAACAAACTGTAAATGGGCTGTAGTAAATTCCATTAGAATTCAAAAATGGGCTACACATTCTTACAAATCTCAAATGGGCTATAAGTTCTCGGCCGCACACTTCTGGCCTTACTAAGTTGACGCGTCCCCTAAAAAACAGAGTTGACGCGTCTGCAAGGCTTTGTCAACTTATAGTCAACACACGGTTCTAGTAGAAGTGGCCGTTGGATGTCCATCCAACGGATGCCGTGCTTCTTCTTCAATCTCGGATATTCTAGCTTCACCCGCCCAAAAAATGATTCCTCCCCCTGACATCTGGGGCGCACCGTTTCGGAAGCTGACCTGTGAGCCTACTAAGTTGACGTACCAAGGGCTTTGTCAACTTAGTCAATATAAACGATTCTAGCTGTAGTGGCCGTATGATGTCCATCCAACGGTCGTCGTGCTTCTTCAACCTCTGGTCTTCTTTTGCTCCAGCCGCCCAAAGCAGCGCCGGTCGTGCCGCATGCTCCTGCCTCCCGTGGCCGGCTGTGCTGCCGTGGAGGCCTCACCGCCCCCTACTATTCCCACCGCTGGCCAAGCCCTGCGGCGACGGCAGCCTCACACCGCAGCCGAACCAGTGAACCCTCGTACTCCTCTCCACGCGGGCTTCCACTGCCGTGTCTTCCCCGGCTCTCCGTCGTCCCCTTCCTAGGCCTCGTCGTCGTCCACCGCCCTGGTGCTCTCGGCGCGGCGTGGTCAACATGGTCAAGAAACGACTTCCATCGGACGTGGACTGTACGTGGAGAGGCTGACAGCTGGGTCCACGGCCGCAGCAAGGAAGTGCCTCCTTATTACGCGGAAAATAATGATTCCTCCGCCTGACAGCTGGGACCCACCGGACGGGCCACTGTATTTCACGAACGTTTCCCCCTGACTGCTGGGACCCACCAGCTACATCTTCGCACGCAAGGAAGTGCGTCCGAAAAAAAATGATTCGCCTCCCTGACTGCTGGGACCCATCAGCTACATCTTCACAGGCAAGGAAGTGCCTGACAGTCGGGACCCACCTGGTCGAAGCGTATGTAGCGTTCTCATTCTGGTCGCGAACGTATACGTACATACTGGTCGATGTAGAGGCGCGCACATGTCGTAGTAGAGGTGCGCACGTGTCGTAGTAGAGGCGTGCACGTGTCGTAGTAGAGGCGCGCACATAGCATGTACATGTACATATAGCGGCCAGGGTGCAAGAAAGAAAATACGGCCATGTATGTGTACATACGGGCGGGGTCTCGAACGCCTACTCGCGCATACGCATGGCCAGGGCTCGTGTACATGGCTGGGTCGGAACGGAGAAACAACGTCGTCGTGTTCATGGGAAGGCAACGGAATGCGTCGTGTTCATGGGGAGGCAACGGAATGCGTCGTGTACATGGGGAGGCAACGGAATGCGTCGTGTTCATCGGGAGGCAACGGAACACATGGGAGCCAACCGACTGGGTCGGAACAGAATGCGTGGTCGTGTTCATCGGGAGGGCTTGGACGGAACAGATGATGGAAATGAGGCCTGGCGTACCGCAGAACGGAGGAAACGGACCTCCTACGGTCGAAACAGGGGTCCTGTTGATTGGGAGGGGTGTGGCATACCGCAAAACGAAGGAAACGGACCTCCTACGGTCGAAACGGGGGTCCATCTTGATCGGGAGGGGTGTGGCGTACCGCAAAACGGACGAAACGGACCTCCTACAGTCGAAACGGCGGTCCTGTTCATCGGGAGGGGTGTGGCGTACCGCAAAACGGGACTCCACGGGATACTGTTCATCTCCACCGTCGACCTCCTCCAGCCTCCACGGGCTACCGTCGACCTCCTCCAGCCTCCATGGGCTCCTGTTCATCCATCCTCCACCGCGTGCTACTCCACCGGCTACTGTTCAACCACCCCTCCACCGTCTACTGTTCATCTAGCCCTCCACACCACAGGGTCCTGCTCAACCACCCCTCCACGGGCACCCCTCCACCGTCTACTGTTCATCCAGCCCTCCACCACACCACGGGGTCCTGTTCATCCAGAGGCAATGCCACCGCTCACTATTCATTCAACCCCCCGCAACGCTCACTGTTCATCTAATCGATCAGCTTCAGTTAGCAACAGTAGCGAAGGAATCGCTCGATCGGGTTCAGTTAGCAGCCATCGATCGCTCACGTCCAGTAACGCGTAGCCTGCAGTGCAATCGCTCGGGTTTAGTTAGAGCCCAACGCCTCGCTCGGGTTCAGTTAGAGCCAACGCCTCGCACACACGCGCGTACGTGTACGAGAGAAACGCGCATCGCTCGGCCCCCGACCTCCCACCGTAACCGGGAACTCCCCAAAATTTTCCTCGCCCTCGCTTCTACCACGGTTTTTTCTGTCATGGACGGCCCAAAGAATGTCATGCAGCTGCATCTCCGGCCCGCCCAGGACGAAAAGCCCATTTTCCGTCATGATATTTTGTCATAGAAGTAGGAGCCCTCCACATCTATGATGATACCGGGTTTTTCACAATTATCGTCATAGAAGTGTCATATGTATGACAGAATTTTTTTTCGTTCGGCCCAAAATGTCACGGATGTGTCTTTTTTTTTGTAGTGACACAAGGTATTCCTCCGGTATCCGGGAGTTGCATAATCTAATAGTCGAAGGAATATGTATTTGACATGAAGAAAGCAATAGCAATAAAACTAAACGATCATTATGCTAAGCTAATGGATGGGTCTTGTCCATCACATCATTCTCCTAATGATGTGACCCCGTTATCAAATGACAACTCATGTCTATGGTTCGGAAACCTTAACCATCTTTGATCAACGAGCTAGTCAAGTAGAGGCTCACTAGGGACACAATGTTTGTTTATGTATTCATACATGTATTTAGGTTTCCGATCAATACAATTCTAGCATGAATAATAAACCTTTATCGTGAAGAAGGAAATATAAAATAACAACTTTATTATTGCCTCTAGGGCATATTTCCTTCAGTCTCCCACTTGCACTAGAGTCAATAATCTAGTTCACATCACCATGTGATTTAACACCCATAGTTCACATCGCCATGTGACCAACACCCAAAGAGTTTACTAGAGTCAATAATCTAGTTCACATCACCATGTGATTAACATCCAAAGAGTACTAAGGTGTGATCATGTTTTGCTTGTGAGAGAGGTTTAGTCAACAGGTCTGTCACATTCAGATCCGTATGTATTTTGCAAATTTCTATGTCTACAATGCTCTGCATGGAGCTACTCTAGCTAATTGCTCCCACTTTCAATATGTATCCAGATCAAGACTCAGAGTCATCTGGCTCAATAACAAAGCTTGCATCGACATAACCCTTTACGATGAACTCTTTATCACCTCCATAACCGAGAAACATTTCCTTAGTCCTCTTTGAGGTACCTAAGGATAATTTTGACCGCTGTCCAGTGATCTACTCCTGGATCACTATTGTACCCCCTTGCCAAACTCATGGCAAGGCACGCAACATGTCTGGTACACATCATGGCATACTTTATAGAACCTATAACTGAGGCATAGGGAATGGCTTTCATTCTCTCTCTATATTCTGCTGTGGTCAAGTTTTGAGTATTACTCAACTTCACACCTTGTAATACAGGCAAGAACCATTTCTTTGTCTGATCCATTTTGAACTTCTTCAAATTTTATCAAGGTATATGCTTGGTGAAAGTCCTATCAAGCGTCTTGATCTATCTCTATAGATCTTGATGCTCAATATATAAGCAGCTTCACCGAGGTCTTTCATTGAAAAATTCTTATTCAAGTATCCTTTTATGCTATCCAGAAATTCTATATCATTTCCGATCAACAATATGTCATCCACATATAATAGCAGAAATGCTAAAGATCTCCCACTCACTTTCTTGTAAATACAAGCTTCACCGTAAGTCTGTATAAAACCATATGCTTTGCTCACCTCATCAAAGCGTATATTCCAACTCCGAGATGCTTGCACCAGTCCATAGATGGATCGCTAGAGCTTGCACACTTTGTTAGCACCTTTAGGATTGACAAAACCTTCTGGTTCCATCATATACAACTCTTCTTCAAGAAATCCATTGAGGAATGCAGTTTTGACGTCGATTTGCCAAATTTCATACTTATAAAATGCGGCAATTGCTAACATGATTCGGACTGACTTAAGCATCGCTACGGGTGAGAAGGTCTCATCATAGTCAACCCTTGAACTTGTCGAAAACCTTTTGTGACAAGTCTAGCTTTGTAGATGGTGAAATTACCATCGACGTTTGTCTTCTTCTTAAAGTTCCATTTATTCTCAATGGCTTGCCGATCATCGAGCAAGTCCACCAAAGTCCACAATTTGTTCTCATACATGGATCCTATCTCAGATTTCATGGCCTCAAGCGCCTATCGGAATCTGGGCTCATCATAACTTCTTCATAGTTCGTAGGTTCGTCATGGTCTAGTAACATGACTTCCAGGAAAGGATTACCGTACCACTCTGGTGCGGAACATGCTCTGTTCAACCTACGAGGTCCAGTAGTAACTTGATCCGAAGTTTCATGATCATCATCATTAATTTCCTCTCTAGTTGGTTTAGGCATCACGGGAACAGATTTCTTTGATGTGCTCCTTTCCAAATTGAGAGAAGGTACAATTACCTCATCAAGTTCTACTTTCCTCCTACTCACTTCTTTCGAGAGAAACTCTTTCTCTAGAAAGGACCCATTCTTAGCAACAAAGGTCTTGCCTTCTGTATGTGGTAGAAGGTGTACCCAATAGTTTCTTTAGGATATCCTATGAAGACGCACTTCTCTGATTTAGGTTCGAGCTTATCAGGATGAAGCCTTTTTACATAAGCATCGCATCCCCAAACTTTAGGAAATGACAGCTTAGGTTTCTTGCAAAACCATAGTTCATACGGTGTCATCTCAACGGATTTAGACGGGGCCCTATTTAACGTGAATGCCGTTGTCTCTAATGCATAACCCCAAAATGATAGTGGTAAATTGTAAGAGACATCATAGATTGCACCATATCTAATAAAGTACGGTTACGATGCTCGGACATTGTTTTAAATGAAGGCCAAACTCATAACTCAAATATTCGCTTCCGCGATCAAATTGTAGAAACTTTATTTTCTTGTTACGATGATTCTCCACTTCACGCTGAAATTCTTTGAACTTTCCAAATGTTTCAGACTTGTGTTTCATTAAGTAAATATATCCATATCTACTTAAATCATCTATGAAGGTCAGAAAATAATGATACCCGCTGCGTGCCTCAACACTCATCGGACCGCATACATCGGTATGTATTATTTCCAATAAGTCATTAGCTCGCTCCATTATTCCGAAGAACAGACTTTTAGTCATCTTGCCCATGAGGCATGGTTCACAAGTATCAAATGATTCATAATGAAGTGATTCCAAAAGTCCATTCGCATGGAGTTTCTTCATGCGCTTTACACCAATATGACCTAAACGATAGTGCCACAAGTATGTTGCACTATCATTATCAACTTTGCATCTTTTGGCATCAATATTATGAATATGTGTATCACTACAATCGAGATTCAATAAACCATTCACATTGGGTGTATGACCATAGAAGGTTTTATTCATGTAAATAGAACAACAATTATTCTCCGAATTAAATGAATAATCGTATTGCAATAAACATGATCTAATCATATTCATGCTCAACGCAAACACCAAATAACATTTATTTAGGTTCAACACTAATCCCGAAGGTAGAGGGAGTGTGCGATGGTGATCATATCAACCTTGGAATCATTTCCAGCACACATCATCACCTCGCTTTTAACTAGTCTCTTCAACTCCTATTTCGAGTTACTAATCTTAGCAACTGAAGCGATATCAAATACCTAGGGGTTACTTCGAACACTAGTAAAATATTCATCAATAACATGTATATCAAATATACTTTTGTTCACTTTGCCATCCTTCTGATCTGCCAAGTATTTGGGCAGTTCCACTTCTAGTGACCATTTCTTTTGTAGCAGAAGCACTCAGTTTTAGGCTTGGGTCCAGCTTTGGGCTTCTTCACGGGAGTAGCAACTTGCTTTCCATTCTTTTTGAAGTTCCCTTTCTTTCCCTTGCCTTTTTCTTGAAATTAGTGGTCTTGTTTAACCATCAACACTTGATGCTCTTACTTGATTTCTACCTTCACCGATTTCAACATCGTGAAGAGCCCGGGAATCGTTTTCGTCATCACTTGCATATTATAGTTCATCACGAAGTTCTAGTAGCTTGGTGATAGTGACTAGAGAACTCTGTCAATCACTATCCTATCTGGAAGATTAACTCCCACTTGATTCAAGCGATTGTAGTACCAAGACATTTTGAGCACATGCTCACTAGCTGAGCTATTATCCTCCATCTTGTAGGCAAAGTACTTGTCAGAGGTATCATACCTCTAGACACGGGCATGAGTCTAAAATACCAATTTCAGCTCTTAGAACATCCCATATGCTCTGTGGTGTTCAAAACTTTTTGAAGTCCCGATTCTAAGCCCTAATACATGGCGCACTAAACTATTAAGTAGTCATCATATCGATCTTGCCAAACGTTCATAACGTCTGCATCTGCTCCTGCAATACGTCTGTCACCTAGCGGTGCATCAAGGACATAATTCTTCCGTGTAGCAATGAGGATAATCCTCAGATCATGGACCCAGTCCACATCATTGCTACTATCATCTTTCAACTTAGTTTTCTCTAGGAACATATCGAAAATATATAGGAGCTATATCGCGAGCTGTTGATCTACAACATAGATATGCAAAAACTATTAAGACTAAGTCAATGATAAATTTAAGTTCAATTAAACAAATTACTAATGCACTCCCACTTAAATTAACATCCCTCAAGTTATTTAAGTGACACATGATCCAAATCAACTAACCCATGTCCGATCATCACGTGAGATGGGGTAGTCATCAATGGTGAACATCTCTATGTTGATCATTGATACGTCCATTTTGCATCATGTTTACCTAGTGTTATTTATAATGTTTTTATGCACAATAATGCTTTTTGGAGTAATTATAATGCCTTTTCTCTCATAATTTGCAAGGTACACACAAAGAGGGAGAATTCCGGTAGCTGGAAATCTGGACCTGAAAAAGCTACCTCAGGCTACCTATTCTGCACTACTCCAAATGAGCTGAAACTTCACGGGGAATTTTTATGGAATAAATAATAAATATTGGAGCAAATAACTACCGGAGGGGGCCACCTGGTGAGCACAAGACACCAAGGTGCGCCTGGCCCCCCAGGCGCGCCCTGATGCACTACTAGGGAAAACCCTAGTAGTAGCGCTGGTTTTAGAGCTACTAGTAGCGCTTGTACCAGCGCTACCACTAAGGCGCTACAACTAACTGGTAGCAGTAGCGCTGGTTTACCAGCGCTACTAATACACCTAGTTAGCAGTAGCGCTCTTGTTGGAAAAGCACTGCTGATAGAGGTAAGTAGCAGTAGCGTTTCTTCTAAAAAATGCTATTGCTTAGTTTTTCTATTTTTTTAATTACAGCTTATTTTCACTGTATTTGTATATGTTTTATATATAGTACTTTCATCATATGATTTTATGACCATGATTAGTTATTATATATAACAGTGGGTGAAATGAACATGGAGTAGATTCAAGTGGAGGCAACATGTGGTGCATGTCGAAAGTATTACTAATTCAAACTTGATCTAGTTTGGATTAGTAGTACTTTCGATGTGCACCACATGTTGCCTCCACTTGAATCTAATCCATGTTCATTTCACCTACTGATATATATATATATATAAAATAACTCATCATTCCTATATAACAACTCAGCATCATGCATCATCGATCATAATAATAAATAACTCATCATTGGTATCATAATAACAAGTCCTACTCATCATCATCGATCATACAACTTCTACTCGATACCATAATAACAAGTCATACTCATCATCATCATAGTCATCTAACCAATCCTACTTAGTTGTTCTTAGAACATGATCATGAGTATTAGCTAGGACCTAAATACCCTCTCTAAGGTAAAATAGCATAAAACAAGATAGGCCCTGACTCTCCATTATGGAGAATGGAGATTATCTTGTCTCCAATTCTTGCCCTTCGCACAATGTTGCTTCCAAGTAGCTCCCTATGATTGACCATACATTTTTTCAATCTTTGATTGTCATGTCTTCATCCCTTTTAGAAATATGGTATGGACAGGAGTGATTTGTAGGATGACCTGGCCGTAAGTTCAAAACATCAAGGTGACCTTTCCGAAACATCAGATGAGGCACACAATCCTTCGGGATTTTCTGTTGGAAAACATAGTAATGACTTCATAGTTAGCAATTTAGTTGAGTTTTAGAAGAATTTATGCAAAAGATGCACGGATGTCGTAATAGTAAAAAATCTTACCATGATATCTCCATGGATGTTACCGTAGTTCAATACGTGCACTGGTGGCACATATTGACCATAATGTGGAGGAGTTTGATAATAGATATTGTAATTCTCAAGATCAGTAATAAATGAGATCAGATGACTTTTCTCCTGATAAGTTAATTCTGAGCCATCGGTGTAGTAGGTTATGTCTACCATCTTTCACACATTCTTTGAAGAATGAAAATAAGCTGTCAACTATTTTGAAATAAACAATATAAATTACTTAATAACTATGTTTGAGAAACTCACATAGCGGTAGAATTGGAAGCGTATCAACAAGGACCCAAATGTCAAATTATCTTGGGCGATGTCAGGATCACCAAGATCCATGGTGAAAAGCATACCCTCATAAAAACCATACATCTTGCAAAGTGCTTCCCAATTCGTGCAACCAAAATGGGTTACGCTCTCAGAATTGTATAGATTTACTTCAAAATCCATACCATGATGGGCCCTTAGGTGAATTTTCTTTGTTTCCATACTTTCATGATCTTCAAAACCCAGCCTCTCCAAGACATAGTTTCTTGCATGGCATGTGAGGGAGTCCTGGATTAGGGGGTCTTCGGACAGCCGGACTATCTCCATTGGCCAGACTGTTAGACTATGAAGATACAAGATTGAAGACTTCGTCTTGTGTCCGGATGGGACTCTACTTGGCGTGGAAGGCAAGCTAGGCAATACGGATATGGATATCTCCTCCTTTGTAACCGACCTTGTGTAACCCTAACCCTCTCCGGTGTCTATATAAACCGAAGGGTTTTTAGTCCGTAGGACAACAATCGCAACATACAATCATACCATAGGCTAGCTTCTAGGGTTTAGCCTCTTTGATCTCGTGGTAGATCTACTCTTGTACTATCCTTATCATCAATATCAATCAAGCAGGACGTAGGGTTTTACCTCCATCAAGAGGGCCCAAACCTGGGTAAAACATCGTTTCCCCTGCCTCCTGTTACCATCCGGCCTAGACGCACAGTTCGGGACCCCCTACCCGAGATCCGCCAGTTTTGACACCGACATTGGTGCTTTCATTGAGAGTTCCTCTGTGTCGTCGCCGTTAGGCTTGATGGCTCCTACTATCATCGATAGCGATGCGGTCCAGGGTGAGACTTTTCTCCCCGGACAGATCTTCGTATTCGGCGGCTTTGCACTGCGGGCTAATCCGCTTGGCCATTTGGAGCAGATTGAAAGCTACGCCCCTGGCCATCAGGTCAGATTTGGAAGTTTGAACTACACGGCCGACATCCGCGGAGACTTGATCTTCGACGGATTCAAGCCATAGCCGGGCGCGCCGCACTATCGCGATGGGTATGACCTAGCTCTGCCGCCGAACAGTACCCTAGAGGTTGCGCCCGTATCAGCTCCGACCCTTAGCTCAGAGCCAACTGCGCCAGTCGAGGACGGGTGGTTAGACACCGCCTTAGGGGTTGCAGTCTCAACGGTGATCGAGGCGAACACTAGCCTAACCCTCTGCGCAGCCCATGACTCCAAGGTGCCGGACTCTTTTCCGGACTCCGAACCATCCGTGCCCCTGCCAATCGAATCCGATTGGGCGCCGATCATGGAATTCACCGCCGCGGATGTCTTTCAGCACTCGCCCTTCGGCGACATTCTGAATTCACTAAGGTCTGTCTCTTTGTCAGGAGAGCCCTGGCCGGATTATGGCCAACAGGATTGGGATGCGGACGACGAAGAAATTTGACGCCCACCCACCACCCACTTCATAGCCACTGTCGATGATTTAACCGACATGCTCGACTTCGACTCCAAAGACATTGATGGTATGGACGACGATGTAGGAGACGAACATGAACCAGCACCTATAGGGCATTGGAAAGCCACCTCGTCATATGACATATACATGGTGGATACACCCAAAGAAGGCAATGGCGACGGGATAGCGGATGATGACCCCTCCAAGAAGCAACCCAAACGCCGACGTCAGCGGCGCCGCTCTAAGTCCCGCCAAAGCAAAAGTGGTGATACCGGCACAGGAGATAATAACACTCCGGATAGTGCCGAAGAAAACAACAAACCCCTCCAGTAAGATTTAGAGCAGGAGGATGGAGGAGCCAGCTCTCCTGAGAGAGCGGCAGACGGAGAGGAGGAGGATGACAATCACATGCTCCCCTCCAAAGACGAGGCAAGCCTCGGCGACGATGAATTCGCCGTACCACAGGATCCCGTCGAACAAGAGTGCTTCAAGCGCCGGCTTATGGCCACGGCAAATAGCCTGAAGAAAAAGCAGCAGCAGCTTCAAGCTGATCAAGATCTGCTAGCTGACAAATGGACTGAACTCCTCGTGGTCGAGGAATATAAACTCGAGCGCCCCTCCAAGAGTTACCCAAGGCGCAGGTTACTACCCTGACTGGAGAAAGAAGCGTATGATACGGCTGATCGGCCACCTCGTGTCCGCGATAGAGAGGCATTCCAGCCAAAAGCTCCGCCTCCACCCCAACGCCATTCAAATAAAAAGGCATGGGGAGATACGCCAGACCTGCGAGACATATTGGAGGACAAGGCAAAGCATTCAAGATCGATCTATGGATCACGAGGGCGCACCACTCTGCGAGACGACAAATGTCATGCCGGATAAAGTAAAAGCAAATCCGGCCGGGCCAAACACAGCGGGCAAGACCCATTCGAGCTGTGTCACGATATAGCCCAATACAGAGGTGCCGCACACCCCTTGTGCTTCACAGACAAAGTAATGGAACATCAATTCCCAGAAGGTTTCAAACCTGTAAATATTGAATCATACGACGGCACAACAGATCCCGCAGTATGGATTGAGGACTTCCTCCTCCACATCCACATGGCCCGCGGCGATGACTTACACGCCATCAAATACCTCCCACTAAAGCTCAAGGGACCAGCGCGGCATTGGCTTAACAGCTTGCCAGCGGACTCCATTAGCTGTTGGGAAGATCTGGAAGCCGCACTCCTCGACAACTTTCAGGGCACTTATGTGCGACCACCAGACGCCGATGATTTGAGCCGCATAATTCAATAGCCAGAAGAGTTGGCCAGGCAATTCTGGACTCGGTTCCTTACAAAGAAAAATCAAATCATCGACTGTCCGGATGCGGAGGCCTTAGCGGCTTTCAAGCACAACATCTGAGACGAGTGGCTAGCCCGGAAATCTATGGCAGCTCTCACGACGCTCATGACCCGCTTTTCTGCGGGAGAAGACATTTGGCTGGCTCGCAGTAATAACATATCAAAGAACCATGGTACCTCAGATACCAAGGACGGCAATAGCAGGTCACGTCGCAACAAGCATAAGCGCCGTATTAACAGCGAAAATACTGAGGATATGGCAGTCAATGCCGGATTCAAAGGCTCTAAACCCGGTCAGCGGAAAAAGCCATTCAAACAAAGTACGCCGGGTCTGTCCAGCTTGGACCGTATACTCGATCGCTCGTGTCAAATACACGGCACCCCAGATAAGCCAGCCAATCACACCAACAGGGATTGTTGGGTGTTCAAGCAGGCCGACAAGTTAATTGCCGAAAACAAGGACAAGGGGCCGCATAGCGATGACGAGGAGGAGCCCCGGCAGCCGCACACTGGAGGACAGAAGAGGTTTCCCCCACAAGTGCGGGCGGTGAACATGATATACGCAACCCACATCCCCAAGAGGGAGCGGAAGCGTGCGCTCAGGGACGTATATGCGTTGGAGCCAGTCGCCCCAAAGTTCAACCCTTGGTCCTCCTATCTGATCACCTTTGACCGCAGGGACCACCCCACTAGTATCCGTCATGGCGGATTCGCCGCACTGGTCCTAGACCCAATCATCGACGGATTTCACCTCACTCGAGTCCTTATGGATGGCGGCAGAAGCCTGAACCTGCTTTATCAGGACACAGTGCGTAAAATGGGTATAGACCCCTCAAGGATCAAACCCACAAAAACGACCTTTAAGGGCATCATTCCTGGTGTAGAGGCCCATTGCACAGGCTCAATTACACTGGAAGTGGTCTTCGGATCCCCGGATAACTTCCGAAGCGAAGAGTTAATCTTCGATATAGTCCCGTTCCGCAGTGGTTATCACGCGCTGCTCGGGCGAACCGCATTTGCTAGATTCAATGCGGTACCGCATTATGCATACCTCAAGCTCAAGATGCCAGGACCTCACAGAGTTATTGCAGTCAATGGAAACACAGAGCGCTCTCTCCGAACAGAGGAGCACACCGCAGCCCTCGCCGCAGAAATGCAAAGCAGCCTCTCAAGGCAATCAACTAGTTCGGCACTTCACAGCCCGGACACCTTCAAGCGCGCTCAGGGCAATCGACAAATAGACCGCCTGGCACGATCTGAGCTCGCGTAGCAATACGGCGGCCACCCCAATCCCAGCCCAGCGGCGAAACTCGTGCTGCGTGTACATAATTACGCATTAAAAATACCATGGGCACAGGTGGGGAGGGGGGCACAACTGCAGCACGCCCCAAGACGTGGCCTAAACCGCACTAGGGGCTTCCCGTTCGGTTATTTTTATTTTTCTTTTAGGACCTTAATCTCTGGAAACACTGTCCGGCAGCACTATTGCCAAACACATGATGCAGCAACCAAGGAGACAGACAACTACGTTATACCACGGAATTCCCAGGTTGGTTACAGTAACGGGTGAAATATTCAATTTAATATCATTCCTCAGCTTGCCCTTAGAAGGGACATAGTCTTACTCTTTGCTTATCGCACTATCTGTATCACTCTGCTTTAACGCAATTTTTTAATAAACAATGCATGACATTACGACTATTATTGCATTCTTGTTATATATATATATATGTATCTATGTGTTCATTAATGACGCCTTGCAACCGTACACTCTGGTACGGCCAATACACCAGGGGCTTACGTACCCCACAATGCGGTGTGAAAAGTCTAAACACTTTCACAAGTGCGGCACCCGAACTTATAGCATTATATGCATCAGCTCCGAATCATGTCTTTGGTTAAATGTTGGGTTTGCCCGGCTCCTATGTTTTGGTACCTTACGTTCCGCTCTATCGGTTAAGGTAGCGCTAGGAGAACTACTGCGATTGTGCCCCGGTTCTGCCGGGCTTAGCACCTCAGTAGAGAAAGCTAAAACTGACTGTCATGATAAGGCGAGAGACTGGTCGCTGCTCGGCGAGGTTTTTTCGAGTCCCTAAAGACTTATGCCGCTTAGGGCGAGGGGTCGGCCCTGTCCGGCTTATAGGCGTGTATCGCGCCCCGAATTCAGCCTTCCAAATACCAGGGGCTTCGCCGAAATTTAAAATTATAGAATTATATGGCTAAGTGAGAGTGATAAAGCATTATTAGTCCGGTTGCCTTGTTCGTTGTGCTGAGCACCTCCCTCGAAGGACCCAATCATGGGAACAAGAGTACTCAGGTTTATCCCGAACACCCCAACACTCGTGGCATGAGGGCAGAAGCCGAGGACTAGCAATCTCTCAGATTGGATAAACGGCCAAACAGAAGGTAATATTTTAAATTCACACAAGCATTGCATATCGTATATGAAACAAGTTTTCATCATACAGGATCACACGAGCAAGTTCACTCAAATATTACATCCTTTGAACATTCATCCGCTACAAGACGGGCACCCTTCAGGACACCCTCATAATAAATTTCGGGGGTGCGATGCTCCTTGCCCTGCAGCGGCCCTTCCTTGATCAGCTTCACAGCATCTAGCTTGGCCCACTGCACCTTCACACGAGCGAAAGCCCGGCGTGCACCTTCGATGCAGACGGACCGCTTGATGACCTCCAGCCGTGGGCAGGCATCCACAAGCCGCCTCACCAGGCTGAAGTAGCTGTCCGGAAGGACGTCGCCAGGCCACAGCCAGATTATAAGGCCCTTCATGGCCTGTTCGGCTGCCTTGTGCAGCTCGACCATCTGCTTTAGCTGGTCGCTCAGAGGCATTGGGTGTTCGGTCCTAGTATACTGAGACCAGAACAGCTTCTCCGTTGAGCTTCCCTCCTCGGCCTGGTAAAACTGCGCGGCATCCGACACGTTGCGGGGCAAATCTGCAAATGCTGCTGGAGAGCTCCGAATTCGGGTAAGTAATCGGTAATTTACTTTTACATGCTTGCTCTGCATATAGAATGCCTTACCCGCCGCTATCTTCTTCATTGCGTCGATCTCCTGGAGGGCCTTCTGGGCCTCGGCCTTGGCACTCTTTGCGCTCTCAAGGGCCGCGGCAAGCTCAGACTCTCGCGTCTTCGAGTCAAGCTCCAACGCCTCGTGCTTCATCACGAGAGCCTGGAGCTCTTGCTGCACCTCGCCCACCCGAGCCTCGTGCTTCTCTCGCTCGGTGCGCTCCTTGGCCGCTTTATCTTCGGCCTTGGTTAGCGCTTGCTTCAGGGTCGCCACCTCGGTCATGGCCCCTGGCAAACATACAATGATCCTGTCATTTTGCAATCGCGTCCTTTTTTATATATAAATATCTATAGACGGGGTATTACTTACCCCTGTTCTCCTCGAGCTGCCTCTTGGCAAGGCCGAGCTCTTTCCTGGACCCCTCGAGGTCCTGCTTCAGTACGGCGACCTCCGCAGTTAGTGCGGCGGACGCCAGCAGCGAAGCCTGCATATGCATATTGACATACTTTTAGACTCCTGCGATATTATTTGATCCTCTGTCCGGCTTTTCTTTGTGAACACCGAACAAAGCATCAGGGGCTACTGTCTATGCGGTAATATTTCTACTACATTTTAAAACACTTACCTCAAAGCCTGTTAGAAGGCTGGCGAAGCGCTTCCAGCAGATTGTCCGGTGCCTCTGGATGGACAGAGGTCACCGGCACAGGCGTCTTGCCCCTCTTAGAAGGAGGCCGCCTGCCCGAGCCCAGAACCGCTGGAGGGTCCGGCACGGTGTTCAGCTGAGGGCCGAACTCGGAGCTCTCAGGGGCCCCGTCCCCGCGGCTCCGGAGTCCGGAAGGTCACCTTGAGGCACCTCTAGGACTGTCTCCCCTCCATCCGGTGCCTCTTGAGACAACACCTCGACGTCGTCGGCAGGATGAGGGGAGGTGGCAGTCGGGACTGGATCGCTATCCATGTCCGACAAGCCCAAGGAGTCGTCCGATGATACATCGATACTGGCTCATGGCAGCCTGCATAATTGCGTTCGGCGTTAGGGAAAGCAGTGAGACAAAGGAATCCTAGGAGTTACTCTGGTATCCGAATACTTACGATCTCCCCGGGGGCTTGACCCTGGGCAACCACTCGTCTTCGCCTTCGTCGGCGGCGGTGGAACTGTCCGGAAGGAGAGTCCTTCCCATCTTGGACCCTCCGGCCTCCCCAGTTGGGGTGGCCTTCCTTTTCTTGTCTCCCCCAGTCGGCGGGGGAGCATCTTCTTCTTCCTCTTCCTCGTCTTCAGGGGAAGAGTGCGCCGCAGAGTCATCAGACGGTGAGTCCGACGAAGCCTGGCGTCGGGAACTCTTTCGGGTTCCCTTGGCCTTCTTGGTCTTCTCCGGCACCGTATAAGGGGCCGGAGTCAACATCTTCGCCAGAAGAGCGTCTGCGGGGCCTTCGGGCAAAGGAGCCGGACAGTCGATCTGTCCGGCCATCTTCTGCCAGTCCTGTCAAAGGTACGGGAGTTTAGATCCCACATAGAGTCAATCTATATAAAAATAATTATCCTGTGAAAGGTAAAACAGCTTACCGCACTGGCTTGGCGCTTCGCGCTGAATCCGCGATCCTCGATAATAGGGGGGGACCTCGGCACTTTTGAGCAGCACCCTCCAGGCGTCTTCATGAGTCGTGTCGAAGAGCATGTTCAGAGTTCGGTGTTGCACCGTATTGAACTCCCACAAGTTGAACTCCCGTTGTTGGCATGGGAGTATCCGGCGGATGAGCATAACTTGGACTATGTTGACAAGCTTGAGCTTCTTGTCCACCATGTTTTGAATACATGTTTCGAGTCCGGTCAGCTCTTTCGAACTACCCCAGGACATGCCCTTCTCTTTCCAGGAGGTGAGCCGCGTGGGGATGCCAGATCGAAACTCGGGGGCCGCTGCCCATGCAGGGTCACGCGGCTCGATGATATAGAACCACCCCGATTGCCACCCCTTTATGGTTTCCACAAAGGAGCCCTCGAGCCATGTTACGTTGGGCATCTTGCCCACCATGGCGCCTCCGCACTCCGCCTGGCGGCCGCCCACCACCTTCGGCTTGACATTGAAGGTCTTCAGCCATAAGCCGAAGTGGGGCTTGATGCGGAGGAAGGCCTCGCACACGACGATAAACGCCAAGATGTTGAGGATGAAGTTCGGGGCCAGATCGTGGAAATCCAGGCCGTAATAAAACATGAGCCACCGGACGAAGGGATGGAGAGGGAACCCCAGTCCGCGGAGAAAATGGGTGAGGAATACTACCCTCTCATGGGGCCTGGGGGTGGGGATGAGATGCCCCTCATCTAGGAGCCGGTGCGCGATGTCGTCGGGCAGGTATCCGGCTCTCCTCAGTTTCTTGATGTCTCCCTCTGTGACGGAGGAGACCATCCACTTGCCTCCCGCTCCGGACATGATTGGATAAGGTTGAGGTGGGAAGTGCGGACTTGGGCGCTAGATCTCAAGTGTGCGAAAACGGATGGGTAAGGGAGGAAGAAGGCGTGGATAAAAAGGTGAATCCTTATCCCTTTATATGGGCGGACGAAACTAAGCGTCCCCACTTGCCTGGTAAAACTCGCTTATCCCCCAAGCGCCGCAATTGATGGCGTGGTTGGGTTACCCACGCTCGTATTGATGAGAATCCCGTAATAAGGGGACACGATCTCTGCTTTGACAAAGACGTGTCGAAAAACTACCTCGCGTTATGTGCGGGGCTGGTTAAAAGAAACGGTTCGAATAATCACCGGGCCATGATGTAACGTCATGCTGCCAAAACAAGCCAGCAAATTAGATCTGCGAAAATATTATTCTCTCTACGGTGGAATGTGGAACTTATTTTGCAGGGTCGGACACTATCCTCGTATTCAAAATTTTCTGTGATGTATTCGGAGAAGGAACCCGCCTTGCAATGCCGAGGACAATACTGCACGTCGGACTCATTGTCATTGAAGCCTGGTTCAGGGGCTACTGAGGGAGTCCTGGATTAGGGGGTCTCCGGACAGCCGGACTATCTCCATTGGTCGGACTGTTAGACTATGAAGATACAAGATTGAAGACTTCGTCTCGTGTCCGGATGGGACTCTACTTGGCGTGGAAGGCAAGCTAGGTAATACGGATATGGATATCTCCTCCTTTGTAATCGACCTTGTGTAACCCTAACCCTCTCCGGTGTCTATATAAACCGAAGGGTTTTTAGTCCGTAGGACAACAATCGCAACATACAATCATACCATAGGCTAGCTTCTAGGGTTTAGCCTCTCTGATCTCGTGGTAGATCTACTCTTGTACTATCCTTATCATCAATATCAATCAAGCAGGACATAGGGTTTTACCTCCATCAAGAGGGCCCGAACCTGGGTAAAACATCGTGTCCCCTGCCTCCTGTTACCATCTGGCCTAGACGCACAGTTTGGGACCCCCTACCCGAGATCCGCCGGTTTTGACACCGACAGCATGGGATAAGCTAGTCGAATTGTAAAAGACAAAAATTACACATTGAAGTAGTAGAAGTCGTGCTTAATTATGAAAAAAACTTGTCGTCATTGCGTACCGTTTCAACATCGAAGGTCTCATGGAGCTTACTGCTGAAGCGCTGACCTTCGCCCGGGTGAGGCCTGTCGCACAGACCCCGGTCGTCGTTGCACCAGTCGCACTCCCCCGAGAGACTTTCGTCGTCCGATGACGACATTTCCTAGGTTCATATAATTCAAAGATTAAACTTGTACAATTAAATATATGTACTACAAAAACTAAATTAGATCATTATTATTCATCACGGGTTGACTATCGGTCTGCCGAGTCTTTTCTTGAAAACTCTCAGCTCACGTGGTGTATATATTTGACCGTCGGTGATGGTCGCTCCTCCCTTCGTCCCCGAGTGCATTACACCAAAATGTCTAGCACACAGGAACGAAGGAGAAGCGACCCCCACGACAACGGTCGAGATTTTTCGTCCTCTCATATGTGGTGGAGACTCTCACTCACTGACTCCTCTCTAACATTTGTGACATCGGTGATAGTCGTTACTCCTCCTTCCACTAGTGCATAACAAAGGTCTAGCACAAGGAGAAGAAGGAGAAACGACCCCCACGACAACAGTCGGGATTCTTCGTCCTCTCTCATATATGGTGGATACACTCCCCCACTGATTTTTCGGCCGTCGGTGATGGTCGTTATTCTCCTTCCCCTAGTGCATAACAAAGATCTAGCAAAAGGAGAAGAAGGAAAAATGACCCCCAAGACAACAGTCAGGATTCTTCTTCTCTCATACATGGTGCAGACTTTTCCCTCACTCATTTGTTGACTGTCATGTATGGAGCCTCGACAGACTTAAATTCAACCCGAAATGTCGTTTAATTATTTTTCTAGAAAATCCAGGCCACTCGATATTCCCTACATATTCTAGCACAAGTCATGCCAGAATTCAGAGAAAAATCTGGCATGACCTTTGCTAAAAAAAAGGACATATCGAGCGCCTGAAATTTTTCGGAATGGAAATTAATCAACACTCCGGCAAAACATAGGCCACTCGGAGGTGTAACCTGCAAACATGGTCGACCACTTAGGCAAGCACATATCCTATTTGAGCAACACAAGATATACATGTTTATATCTACATCATATGAGCATTCAAACTTGATGGTCATTGCATCAATGGTTGAAAATATGAAAAAAAAACATTTCAAGGTCTCACCTCGAGGCCGGAGGGTGTCGGTGATGGGGACGACGGCGGTGATGATGGAGGGGATCCTTGATTTCTGCAAAAACAAAAACCCTATAAGCTATCAACTAATCAAATGCATACGCCTTGTGTCGTGGAATTGTCACGACAGATGTCCTTAGTGTGAGGACTTAGTCGTGAGGCCAGCGCATCTTTGTGATAGCTTGAGAGGGGTTGATCGGGATGAGAGACGCAGGGCGGATCAACACATAAGACAAGGATTTAGACAGCTTCGGCCCCCGAGAAACATCATCCGGTAATATCCCTACATGCTGTTTGTGGCTAGATCTCATTATGCTCATGAGAGAGTCGCCGCATAAGCTGGCTCCCCCTTTGTGTCTAGCCCTAGAGATTGTTTCTTGTCCCCCCTTGGGGTGCCCTGCCCCTCCTTATATATGTTGAAGGGGAGGGTTACATGACTAGTCCTAGTAGGATTAGGATTACTCTATTACAAGTGGACTCCTAGTCTTGCTTCCCTTGTAAGAGAACATTCCTTACGCTTTCCTCTTAAGCCAGCCCACCATCATACGAACCGGCCTACTGGGCCTTGGGCCTTGTCGTCTGTCTCTGACCCGCCCGCCGGGTTACTAACAAACCGCCAAGATCCGGGCGGGTCACCAGTGAGTCGTCACGCTCCAGCCGGGTCATACATCCGGCGGGTTACACCGCGGGGTATATCCCCGACATTAGCCCCCATTTTAATTAGGATGTATCCATGTTAAACTGATCTGCAATATAAATACAAGAACAAATTTGACAGGTTGTGCTCCGGGTTAAATATTTGTAAGCCGACACCTGATCATCTTTAAGTCCTTGTCATTTCCTCCTTCTAGAAAATCCAGGTCAATAGACCAGCTTCATAATCAATTTTTCTTTGTAGAAGAAATATTGTAAATAAAAAATCCATTTGAGTCGGTCTTCAATGCTCTGACTTGACAAAAATATTGGTCTTCAAATATTCAACTGATATTCAGCCGGCTTGAAGATGTAGAACTTGCTGGTTTATGATTACCACCATTGTCGGGTTATAAAAACTGATAATTCCGGGTCATGATTATTGGTGACGCCGAGTCATGATTATTGGTGACGCCGGGTCATGATTGTTGCAGACACCGGGTTAATCTGGTTTACTCAAAACTGAAAATTAGAAGATATTTCTCCCTTATATCCATATTACTTGCAGCCCCAAGGGCCGGGTCATTATGCAATAATGAGCAGGGACTTTGTAAATATGATCATGTAGACGTGAGCAGCAACGTGTAGCCCCCAAGGGCCGTCTCAGTAAGATAATACTGAGCTAGGACTTCGTATGTAATTCATTGATAATAACATCATATGATGTAATCAGTAATCTCCACCATGGGGCTTGAACCCACGTCCATAAGGTTAAGAGCTTTGTACTCTACCAACTAAGTAGCGGATCTTTCAATATAATGGACCGAGGCTTGTGTACCTTGAATTTTTGACAGGAGCAATTGGTAGCCCCCAAGGGCCGGCTCATTACAATGGGATGAGTCGGGTCTTCAATAAGTTGATCAAAAAATGACTTTACATTAGCCCCCAAGTGCCATGGTGCATGCTGGCAGTGACATGAGACTTGCATATTTGATGTAATCTCAATTTGAATAATGTAGCCCCCAAGTGCCGAGTCGTAAGCCTGCAGCGACTCGGGACTATTCCCCTATTGTAAAAATAAATCATGTCCATTAATAAAATAATAACCATTGCGCTGAAGTGACTTCGAAGACCTCCATCATAATATTGTCTATTGATAACCATAATAAAAATCTAGCCATGTTGGCTAGTAAAGATTTGAATAATATAATCCGGTTTGGAAAACCGGTTCCTGTGATATTGAATCGTACTGCCGGTTTAGGATACCTATGCAGTAAGGGTGATAACCCAATCTTTAGAAGCCAAAACTTCCAAATGTTTATGATTGTCATATGATGGCGACTTATCATCCAAAGTCAAGCCGGGTTAACCGAAACCACATATATATGCTTCAGATATGAGCAAAAAGTCTCAAGACAAACCCAAAAGACCGTTTTCAAAAACTTAAGTCAAACAGAGAGAAAAATTTGAGGCTTCTGATTCAAATACGATCAGTAAACCGGACCAAAGGGGTTAAGCTAGGACTCGAATACAATCATGTAGCCCCCAGTGGCTTTGGCGTTGCGCCGATCAAGAGGGTACCGACAGCTATGTTCTCTTTGGTTCGAATACGACCTATGTTTGAACAGGAAGCCCCCAAATGACCTTGAGAGTTTATTAATGACTCTGATTCGAATACGATCGAAGTCGGACCCAAAAGGGGTTAAGCTATGATTCGAATACGATCAAGAAGCCCCCTGGTGGGTTTGGCATTGCGCCGATCAAGAGGGTACCGACAGCTATGTTCTCTTTGGTTCGAATACGACCTATGTTTGAACAGGAAGCCCCCAAATGACCTTGAGAGTTTTTTAACGACTCTGATTCGAATACGATCAAAGTCAGACCCAAAAGGGGTTATCCTAGATTCAAATACAATCAACCCCCAATAGTTTTTTGAAGCAGGGTACCTATGTTTGAGTTGTGCCTTGCAACAGACTCTCTTTGGTCCCTTCAATTTTTCCTGAGAACTCGAGCTTTGTGAGAGATAAATTCTTCTTAAACCAGGATTTTGAACCGGATATTGAGAGCTTCAAAGCTTTGTGGGAGACAGGTTTACCTTGAGCCGGATTTTAAACCGGATATTGAGAGCTTCAACGCTTTGTGGGAGACAGATTTCCCTTGAACCGGATTTTGAACCGAAATCCTTCTTTTTAAGCTGGAAATTTCCTGACGGCCTTTAAATATTCGCCAATAAGGCAGTAGCCTCCGGGGCCAGGTTATTTTTCCCTCCAATGATCCGGAGTTCTTGAATCTGCTTTAAATTGGCAATCATTTACTGAGTCATGTCATCGTAGCCCCCGAGTCTCAAGGCAACTTGAGGAGTTGTCTTGAGATTCTCCATATTTGACCGTGATATAAACCGGTATGAGTCAGTCAATAGCTCAGTGATATAACTTGTCCTGCATTTGGATAACTTGCAAGCCAGAGTAATTGCTCTTTTAAAGAAAAGCAATATATAATATAAAAATATACTGGATGGATTTCACCTGATATGTTAGGCTAGGAAATATCCGCCAAGAGTTGGTGATCACCACGGCAAAGCTGAAAATAATCACGGGCGAGTCGGTCGCAGCAGCAGACAGATGAGTCGGCCGCGACGTTGCAAGCCGGTGCGGACGGGAGAGCCAGACGTGACGTTGTAAGCCAGCGCGGACAAGAGAGTCGAGCGCTGCCGCAGCGTTTGTGAGCCGGCACGGACACAAAAAACCGGCCGCAGGCGCAGACGGGTGAGTTGACCTTGTATTGACATAATGTACTGTGGGGGTGGCGATTTGCACACATATTCGTCAGGCAGCGTAATACGCGCAGACTCCAATGCAGATGTCACCGGCTCGCACTCCGTACTCAGGATCTTGGCGTCACTTTTATAATGGATAATTGTCCTACAGATAACAACACTGTAGGGTAGAGTAGTTGTTCTCACAAAAATAAAGTATAAATAAAAATAAATTAGACAGATATCACCTGATATATTTGAATGATAGATGATTTCCATGTAGTGCATTGTGCGTCAGAATGTGCCTGCAGAGGCTATGCCGATTGATCTCCATGTGACACCAACACAACAAGTGGTACTACTACTAATCTCCAATCTTCCACGGACGTGGACACTACAAATAATTCTTTGGTATTGATGGGAGCGGGGAGGCACGTCTCGGGAGCTGATCCTTTAATGATCTGGCTTCAAGGAGACGCTGCGGCTTGAAGCTTCTCACAGGCAGGGCCCGGCTCAAAGACGGCGGTTTGAACAACACGAGGCAGAGGCACGTCACAGGAGACTTGAAGGCGACAGCGAGTAGAACCATGGCGACGGGGCGGCTCGACGCGCGGCACGTTCGTGGGCGGCTTGACGGCTGTCGCGAGGCCACGGCGGCGGCTCGGTGCAGGGGTGAGGCGGGAGATAGCGTTGCAGAGCTAGACCCGGCCGGGTGCGGGTAGGCGCAAACGTAGAGGCGGCAAACCGGAGCCAGCGGCACGTGCTTGGCACGACGGCGCAGGCCGGAGTGGAAGCATGTAGGCGCGAGCTCAAGCGAACCGGACCGGTTTGCAGGCGGCCGAAGGCAGGCCGTCACGACGCCAGTGAGTCGGTGACGGAGGTGGCAGTTCGGGGCGGCTCAAAGGAGGACTGAGGCGACGCTTTTCATGCGGCGGTTTGAAGAAGACCTGCAACCTTTTGACTTGGCACCGCACGGACTGTTGGAGGCTGGGCGCGACAGCGGACACGCAAGCAGGTAAGAGGACGAGGCGCATGGTAAGGCAATGGTGATTTCGCCCGGTACGAGGCCGCTCTGGGCCGAGGCGAGTCAGCGCGGTGACTTGGTACACCGGCAACGGCGGTTTGACTTTTAGCCGGTTGAAACATGTCATACATTCAGTTGACATAGGCGGTTGCTCTCGGACGGCGGCTTGACGCGGCGGCGCCTGCTCAGAGGGGGAAGTAAGGCGCTCAGTCAAGGGCGACTCAGCGCAACCCCTAGCAGAGGATGGAAACGACGTGGCGGGTCTCAGTTGCAACTCGGAGAGGTGGAAGTAAGGGTAGAGATTATTTCGGCCCTTCTTGATTTATCTCCGCAAGCAGAGGCTACACCCGGCCGGGCACAGAGGCAGGCGATTCACAGCGCAGGGAAACCGTGGAGGATACAGCGCATGAGCTTCCCGATAGAAGAGGCAGGCGAGCCGGTAGGTGTATGTAGCGGTGAACCGGCGTGGCCGAACCAGCAGGTCTTGCCGGCGGCGGGTCGCGCCCGCGATGACTCGAGCACAGCTGTAGCTTGGGAGTCGGCGAGGATATGCAAGGGCGCAGAGCAACGGTGGAGACGTGGGCGGCGACTGCGGCGACTTTGAGCAAAGGGCGGCTTCAGGCGGAGGCCGACGGATCCCGTCACTGAGGCAGAGGAAACACAGCACGGCGAGGCGACTCATGGCCAGTGAGGAAACAGTCGCCTGGCAACGAAGGCGGCTCGTGGAGACCTGGCAGTGGAGTCACGCAAGCAGCGGCAAAGGAGTCCAGGTCCATCCCACTTCCTCGTTTTGTTTGTTGGTTTAACCTATCCACGTCTGTCTCCTCCAAGTCGTGGTCACGTGAGAATCATGCAGCGTCCTTGCTAGGTAACAAATTCCACGTCTTTTTTTGGTCTTGATCCATCTTAGAGTCAAATTAGTATCCCGCGTGATATTCCTCTCTTTTCTTCAGCGTGGAACCAGAAAATACATGTCGAGCCGGGCCGACTCCTTCAATTAGCGGCAGCCGAAAATCTTGTCGGTCTTGGCGACTTTTGGGCTGGCGGCCGTATGGTTGCAGGACATAACAGAGATGGGACCGGGCGGATGACAGCGACAGCAACCTAGAATCCGTCGCGGAAACAAAGGGGTGTTTGTTTTCAGAGACTTTTTCGTGTAAAGACTAGAAAAAGTCTTTTTTAGATATTTTTTACCAAATGGGAGGGATTTTTTAGGAGCTAAACTAGTCATTTGGGACCAAAAGAAGAAGACTCTCAAGGAGAGTCTTTTTGGGACTTTTCCAACAATGCCCCATCATGCACCAATTGATCTGCCATCCCATGGTGTTGTTTGATTGTTATCTTTCTATATACTAGAGGCAACATGGTCATTTAATAACTTCTAGAAAGGGACTAGGAACTTTTTAGTCTCTGTAAACAAACAGGAGGAGACTTTTTAGGGACTAAGGACTTTTTAGTTAAGACTAGAAAAAGTCCTAGGACTAGAGAACCAAACACCACCAAATTCCCTAGGGCGACTTGGAATAGGTGCGGCGACTCGCGGCACCAACACGGATTCGAGGGTGAAGATGAAGTTAACCACGGAGGCAGGCATGCAGCGCTCGAGTCCTTGGTCAGGGTGGCAAAAATCGAAGCACGGAGTCCACGGAGTTGACCTGGCGAGGATGAGGCAGGCCCGCGAAGAGCACGCCCGCGAGGCGGCTGGCCCTCTCATGGAACTCCATCCATAAAAATTTCTAATCTTGATAAAAAAGCTGATGTAGATTCTTCCAAAATCGATTTCTCTTCATCCAAAAATTTGCGAACTTCTCGAAACTTAGTTAAGATCCCTCCAAGAACTCAATACCACCATGCGTGAGCCCCACGATGGGCGCCAACTGTCGTGGAATTGTTGCGGCAGATGTTCTTAGTGTGAGGACTTAGTCATGAGGCCAGCGCATCTTTGTGATAGATTGAGAGGGGTTGATCGGGATGAGAGACGCAGGGCGGATCAATGCATAAGACAAGGATTTAGACAGCTTCGGCCCCCGGGAAACATCATCCGGTAATAGCCCTACATGCTGTTTGTGGCTAGATCTCATTATGCTCATGAGAGAGTCGCCGCATAAGCTGGCTCCCCCTTTGTGTCTAGCCCTAGAGATTGTTTCTTGTCCCCCCTTGGGGTGCCCTGCCCCTCTTTATATATGTTGAAGGGGAGGGTTACATGACTAGTCCTAGTAGGATTAGGATTACTCTATTACAAGTGGACTCCTAGTCTTGCTTACCTTGTAAGAGAACATTCCTTACGCTTTCCTCTTAAGCCAGCCCACCATCATACGAACCGGCCTACTGGGCCTTGGGCCTTGTCGTCTGTCTCTGACCCGCCCGCCGGGTTACTAACAAACCACCAAGATCCGGGCGGGTCACCAGTGAGTCGTCACGCTCCAGCCGGGTCATACATCCGGCGGGTTACACCGCGGGGTATATCCCCGACACCTTGCATAGTGTTCTCCAATTTGAGCATTCAAAATAGGATTAGTTCTCCAATTTGAGCATTCAATAAGAAAACCAAATCATAAAATAAATTAGCATGCATTCAATAAGCAAAACTAAATCATCTCTTTTGTCCATACATCGTCGAATATTATCACTAATACATCTCGAATAGTATCATACATATAACATCACTAATTCAGCTAAAACCCTAGCGAACGACGGGTATCGGCACAGGCGGTGGACACCCAAAAAGAAGGAACCATCACAGGATCATAGCTCCAGTGAGATCCCTGAAGAACCTGCCAAGTATTGGAGAACCTGCCCTCCAACGCAACCATGTAGCGACGGACGTGCTCGTCCTCCTCACTGACACGGTGATGTACCACCTCCACAGGGTCCTCAAGCCTCTGCACCATCATTGGCCCACGCGACCGCCACCAAAGAAGGTTCGAGTCAACGACGGACTGGCTCCTCACCAAGCTGCGCCCCGGAAGGTAGCACCTCCTAGTACCAGCCCGGCGGAGCCCAGTCCCGGACATGACCCCTCTGATCAAGCAGGCCTCCTCCACCGAGTCGACAACGAGGATGCGGGATAGGCATCGTCGGCGTCGATGCAGGAATAATTGCTTTAACTAAAAAAATAAACTAGTTCTATTATTTTTTTTCTTTCTAAAAATAAACTAGTTCTATAGTAAAATTTTAGTTAGATCATCAAATCTCATATAGCTAAATTTTATTACTAAAAATAAAGTAGTTCTATTAATTCAACTAGTTCAACTAAAATAAACTAGTACTTACTAAAAATAAACTAGTTCAACTAGTTCTATTAATTTTCTTACTAATTCTATTAAACACTTACTAAAAAAAGTAAAAAAAAAACTATATTAATTTTTTCTCTAAACTAAACACTCATGCCCTAAATTAACATCTACTTAGTTACCTAACCTAATTCACATCTACTTAGTTACCTAACCTACTCCCATAACTAAAAAACATCTAATTAACAGTACCACTGCTGCCCTAACCTAATTAACATCTACTTAGTTAACCAAACATCTAAAAAACATCATATTAACCTAGTTAGTAAACTAAATTAACCTAGCTAGTTCACTTAGTTAACCTAATTAACCTAGAGGGAGGAGGAGGGAGGAGGGAGGAGGAGTACCTCTCGGTGGAGGGCAGCCTGCACGGGGGCGGGGGGGGGGGGGGGGGGGAGGGCGGCTCGTGGGGGAGGAGGGCCGGCGCGGGAGGTCGGCCGACGAGGGAGGAGGCCGGCGCGGGGGAGGGTGGCCGTCGAGGGAGGAGAGCCGGCGCGGGCGAGGGCGGTCGGCGGGAGAAGACCGGCACGGGGGGATGGCGGCGCGTGGGGGAGGGCGGCAGCGATGGCGCGCGGCGGAGGCGCGCGAGTGGAGTGTGTGAGGGGGAGTGAGGTCGAGCACGGGCCGTGGTTGTGGATAAGGAGCCCGTAGTAGTAGCGCTTGTATGTAGAAAGCGCTACTGCTACGTTCAATAGTAGTAGCGCTTTCTACATAAAAGCGCTACTATTAAGCCTGGTCTGCCGGCAATGGTGTGGCAGTTGTAGTAGTTGCGTGTTTTATGAACGCAGCGCTACTGATAAGTAGCAACAACATTTTCTTATAAAAAGTGCTACTACTAAGCTCCTGTGTATAGGCATTTCCCTAGTAGTGGTGGGTTGTGCTCAGCCCAGCCCACCTCCGATGTCCATCCTCTGGTAGATAAGTCATTTTGACCTAGAAAAAATAAGGAGAGGACTTTCGGGACGAAGTGCCGCTGTCTCGAGGCGGAACTTGGGCAGGAGCACTTTTGCCCTCCGGCGGAGCGATTCCGCTGGGGGAACTTCCCTCCCAGAGGGGAAATCATCATCATCATCTTCAACATCACCAAAAACTCTCCCATCTTGGGGAGGGCAATCTCCATCAACATCTTCAACATCACCATCTCCTCTCAAACCCTAGTTCATCTCTTGTGTTCAATCTTCATACCGGAACTATAGATTGGTACTTGTGGGTGACTAGTAGTGTTGATTACATCTTGTAGTTGATTACTATGTGGTTTATTTGGTGGAAGATTATATGTTCAGATCCAATATGCTATTTAATACCCCTCTGATCTTGAGCATGACTATCATTTCTGAGTAGTTACTTTTGTTCTTGAGGTCACAGGAGAAATCTTCTTGCAAATAATCATGTGAATTTTATATGCGTTTGATATTTTGATGGTATGTATGTTGTGATTCCCTTAGTGGTGCCTTGTGAACGTTGACTACATGCCACTTCACCATATTTGGGCCTAAGTGAATGCATTGTGGAGTAGTTATTAGATGATAGTTTGCGAGAATGATAGAAGCTTAAACCCTAGTTTATGCACTATTCCATAAGGGACCAATTGGATCCAAAAGTTTAATGCTATGGTTAGAATTTATTCTTAATACTTTTCTCATAGTTGCGGATGCTTGCGAGGGGGTTAATCATAAGTAGGAGGTTTGTTCAAGTAAGAACTATTGGGGAACGCTGTAATTTCAAAAAAAAAATCCTACGCACACGCAAGATCATGGTGATGCATAGCAACGAGAGGGGAGAGTATCGTCTACGTACCCTCGTAGACTGTAAGCAGAAGCGTTATGACAACGCGGTTGATGTAGTCGTACGTCTTCACGACCGACCGATCTAGTATCGAAGATACGACACCTCCGCGATCTGCACACGTTCGGCTCAGTGATGTCCCGCTAACTCATGATCCAGTAGAGCCTCGAGGGAGAGCTTCGTCAGCACGACGGTGTGATGACGGTGATGATGTTGCTACCAGAACAGGGCTTCGCCTAAGCACCGCTACGATATTACCGAGGTGGATTATGGTGGAGGGGGGCACCGCACACGGCTAAAGATCAGTGATCAACTTGTGTGTCTATGGGTGCCCCCCTCCCCCGTATATAAAGGAGTGGAGGAGGGGGAGGGGTCCGGCCTCTCTAGGCGCGCCCCAAGGAGTCCTACTCCCACTGGGAGTAGGATTCCCCACCCCTTCCCTTTGTTGGTTTTAGGAGAGAAGGAAGGAGATGGAAGAAGGAAGGAAAGGGGGGGCCGGCCCCCTCCCAATTCGGATTGGGCTTGGGGGGCGCCCCCTCCTTTGCTTCTTTCCCCTCTCTCTTCCACTAAGGCCCAATAAGGCCCATATACCTCCCGGGGGGTTCCGGTAACCTCCCGGTACTCCGGTATACTCCCGATTTCACCCGGAACCATTCCGATGTCCAAACATAGGCTTCCAATATATCGATCTTTACGTCTCGACCATTTAGAGACTCCTCGTCATGTCCGTGATCAAATCCGAGACTCCGAACTACCTTCGGTACATCAAAACACATAAACTCGTAATACCGATCGTCACCGAACATTAAGCGTGCGGACCCTACGGGTTCGAGAACTATGTAGACATGACCGAGACATGTCTCCGGTCAATAACCAATAGCGGAACATGTGTGCTCATATTGGTTCCTACATATTCTACGAAAATCTTTATCGGTTAAACCGCATAACGATATACGTTGTTCCCTTTGTCATCGGTATGTTACTTGCACTACAAAAAAATACACTTCCGTGATGATACGTGTTTGTCACAGTAGGTCGCGTTTTCTGTCATGCGTGTACATCCATGACGATTTTATGACAGAATCAAGATAGTCATACCTGTGTTGTCGTAGAAGTGTTCCATGACATTACCAAAATTATCATCACGGAAGTGTCCACTTCCACGATGATAAATCGCGCGTCACATAAGTGCTTTCGTCAAGGGTGACCGACACGTGGCATCCACCGTAACGGAACACCGTTAAGCTATCGGGTCGGGTTTTGGATCCGATAACCCGTTAACAGCCCCGACCAATGGGGATTTTCCACGTGTAAAATCATCATTGGCTGGAGGAGACACGTGTCAGGTCCGCGTTGGCACAAGTGTCACTCATCCAATGGGCGAGACGCGCCTATGATATGTTGACACGTGGACCGGCCCATCAAGTTTAAATGGGCCAGCCCAACTGAAGGCCCACAAGATTTTGCGGACCATAATGGGCCGGCCCAGCTAAAGGCCCACGAGATTTTGCGGACCATAATGGGCTGGCCCAGCTAAAGGCCCACAAGATTTTGCGGGCCATAATGGGCCGGACCAGGTAAAGGCCCACAAGATTTTTGTGTGCCATAATGGGCCGACCCAGGTAAAGGCCCACAAGATTCTTGCGGATCATAACAGGCCGGCCCAGCTAAAGGCCCACGAGATTTCGCCGACATTAATGGGCTGGCCCAGCTGTAGGCCCACAAGATTTTGAGGACCCTAGTAGGCCGGCCCATTAACTGGCTGCCATGTTTTGGGCCAAATGCCGGCCCATATTTGATCCGGTCCATTAATGGCCTGCCACGCTCCGGGCCTAATAGTGGCCCATATGAGATCCGGCTCGTTAAAAGCCTACCACGTTCTGGGCCAAATTACGGCCTAGATCAGGTCCGGCCCTTTAAGAGGCTTTGGGCTCAATTATGGCCCATATTAGATTTGGCCCATCAACTGGACACTATGCTTTTGGGCCCACTTGCTAAAGGCCCACTTAGTAATTCGGCCTGATATTAGTTTTGGCCTGTTAAGGGCCCGTTTAACATTTCGGCCCTATATTAATTTCGGCGTGTTAAAAGCCCGTCATATAGTTGGGCCCAACTACGGCCCGGTTTGCATCTGGCTTGCTCGCAGCCGATATCTGATTGGGCCAAATAAGGACCGAGACAATTTTGGCCTGTTAAAAGCCCGTGATTTGATTCGCACAATCATGGGCCGGGGTTCATTTCGGGCTGCTGCCGGCCCGTGAGCTGTTCGGCACGTTTCAGGCCCAACCTACATCGTGATTGCATGATGGCCCGATTATGTACCGTAATTTTACGGTTTGGCCGGTTTACTACGAAGACAGGATATATATATATATAGTAAAATAACTGCAACATCGTGAATAAGAAAATACCTAGACTATACAATAAAGAAATTACGGCATATTACATCCACTGGGCATCAAAGTTCGCCACTATGATAATAAAGCACAAGTAGACAGCAGATTACATACACTGGGCATCAAAGATCGCCACCAGTGCAAATAAACACACCGACAAAATAATATACAAAACCGACAGCACTTCAATAGAGTTCAAGAAAGGTTAGCCCTGCTGGGGAGCTGCAGCGCAAGCAGCTGAGCAATATGATGAGACTGCGCTTGTTCAACACTTATATCTTCCTCGCTCTGAAAGATAAACAAGCAGACAGATGACAGGTTTTGCACATAAAAGTATCAGTGCTGAAAATTCATCACATTTCTTACTGACGAATAAAGTGACACAGTTTAAAATTGCATTAACACAATATGGTATTGTTCAGGTCAAGACATGGCAGGAAATGGCATTGTGAAGGAGTTGGCAGCTTCACGACACCACTGGATTACAGATCAAGAACTCATAAGTATCAATGGTTAGTGTGCTATCAATTTATACCATTTCAGATTGGCAAATAAAGAGACGGTTTAAATAATAGTAGAATGATATGACATTGTTCATAGTTAAGACATTGCAGAATATGACATTATGCTGTAGTGGATAGGTTCACCACGCCACTGGATTACGGATGAAGAACAGAAGCATACATGCAGTGCAAAAGAAGATCACTTGCTCTGTATATTTTAATTTACATGGTATGAAGAAGGAACTTGGTTGTACAACTGAAAACTTAAATTGAGAAAGGACAAACTTTTGTTTATGAACTACATAATAAACTTTAAACAAGCAATTTGATGCAAACACCAAAAATAAACAGCTGTTGTAGTCATGCCTAACCAAATATATACAACAAAGTTTGAAGGCTTGAGATGGACAAACTTACATTATTGGTGAAGACATGCTCTATAAAGGCCTTGTCCATGCTGATGGGGGGGGGGCAATTCCAGAAGTTTACCACAGAATCTTCTTCAGAAGCATTGCCTTTATTCTACATTTTGTTAAGAGTAAATATAGATGTGATAATATATGAAAAAATGGAGAATATTTAAAATAAGATGAAGAGTGATGCTACATAACCAAGTAGCTATAAATGTAAGTGCAGCGATACAAGCAGAAGGTACAACCAAGAGCAATGCACAGCTAAACTTCTTCAGTACCAACCTTATGGTAAGAGTAAATATAGATCTGATGTGTAGAAAATGGAGGGCAAAGGAAAATAAGTTGCATAGTGATGGTGCATGAACAACTACCTGTCATTATAAGTACACTGATAAAGGACAGAATGTACTTACAAGAACAATGCAGAGCTAAAAAAACATTGGCATTGGATATATTCTACACCAATGTAACCATTCATACAGATCAGATAATTTGGAGCGAACAATTGATAAGCAAGCTATCATGCATAATGTTGTCACATAATGAACTAGGTATGTATGCAAGTACAGTGATACAGGACAACAGGTACTAACAAGAGCAAAGCAGCGGGCAGCATATTTGCGATATCATGTTGTTCTCATCAAACCGGAATTCTTCTTCGAGCAGATTTCCTGCAAAGTAGAAGTTCAAATTGTCATGTGATTTCATAGACAGTACCTCATCCTGGGAACGAGACCAGTGCATAACAAGGTTTTTCCATTCAATGTCTTCTAAATTTAGCACAGGAGACTTCACCGGAAATTCATTTATAGACTTGCCATCAAAGTGTGATTTTCTCAGGTAACACCGATACTGCTGCAATGCTTCCTTGAAAAGAACAAGCAAGCTTTGCTCGTCATGACTATCCAGATTGACCCTCGCCTAGTTACAACAATGTAATGTAAATCATTGATGTGTTCAATCAGTAGAAAACAGGAAAATAATAACCATGAATAATAGCACTTACACGTAAGTTGGACAGGAAGATGTGAAAATGGTGTTTGTCTTCACAATAATCTTCCCATGATGGGAATATATGCACATAGTCCCTAACAACATTGAAAGCATTGTCTTTTAAACTGAGAATAAATGGAATGGGGTTCCAATCTGCAGGAATTGGCCGTCTCTGCAGTTGGGATAGGTCTTCGGCCGGTGGACTTGCTGTACTTTTTGCTGGAGTGGGATTTTTCTGTGGTACAGTTGGTGCTATGGCAAATGAAATCGGTATACCTTTTGCTGGAGTGCAGGTCCTGTGTGGCGGGGCTAGTGGTGTGGCTAGTGAAGTATGGGTACAGTCTGTTGGAGTCGGTCCTATGTTTTGTGTCACTGGTTGTACAGCCAATATAAGTGGGGTGCTGTCTGATTTCTCTGGCACCACCACGTTTTTCAAGGACTTTGCAGGTGCTCCTTCAGGTTTGACAATCACCCTCTTCATTTTTGATGTCTGATGCACAAGAACAACATTTGAGTGGAAAAACATGGTATGATGACAGATGGAATATGTATTGATAATGGATGGGCATGGCATCTCGACATATATGATGAGTAAACTAAGCAGATGGCGGTGCAACAAAGTAGAAGAAATGCAAGACAACATATGCAAGATAACCGCAATCAATAAAACATTGCCAAATTAGAATAGGCACCTTGATGGGTGAACATGACAGACCATCTGCCTTTGACTCCTCGAGGTTAGAATAGTCATTAGGATCATATTCTGAACAAGAATCAACAGGTGGGGAGCGTATGAGTTTCATTGCATCCAGAATGGCACTCAATGCCTTGGTGCCAATTTTGTAAGTCACTACAGTGTTTAGCTTCAAGAGTGGACTGCTGCTAGAGCGACATAAAGCAGCTACATAGATCATAGTGTAGATATAACAGGAAAACCTTAAGCATCAGAGTAAAATCAGCAAAGTGGAACTTGCTGGAATATATGTGCTAGTATTGCCGGTACGGCTAGAAAGGCTTCGGATACCAGCTCTCTTCAAGTGAAGGTGCGGTACTGTTAATATCAGTGTAACTCTTAAAGGCGACACAACTCCCCGCATTTCCTTGCTATTCTTATAGGATTCAAGTGGGCAGGCCACTACAAATCCTATTCCTATGTTTACAAGATCCTACGAATCAAAGAGGCTCAAAGTGTCCATCACAACCAACCGTATATACCTCTACACTGCAAATGTCCCTGCTCATCTTCAGTACAAGGAACATACTGTACTACTATCATACTCTCTCCGTTCCAAAATATAAGTCTTGGTAGAGATTTCCACTATGGATCACATACAGATGTATCCAGATACATTTTAGAGTGTAGATTCACTCATTTTGCTCCATATGTAGTCCATGATGGAATCTATACAAAGACTTGTATTTAGGAACGGAGAGAGTAGATATTAAAGAAGAATGGAAGAGGAACATGGTAAAGAAGAGCAAGGAGATTTTGGATAATAAAATGTTGGTTGCGCAGTGCCCACACATGATGAACCAGAGCGCATTAAGAATGCAACTCCCAGCTGTCTCTCGACCATTTCAGGCGGTTGGATGAAGATCCTACGTCTCCTAACCCTTCTTCTTCCTCGTCTCTGATTCTTCCCATACAGAACACCGCACGGGCCGCCGGCCGGACCACCGGCCCCCACCGCCTGTGTTCCTCCGCCACACCCACCCCCACCCCCAGCCCAACCCCCACCCGCGTTGAGTTTCCTTCGTTCGGCGAGGCCCCACAACCACCCGAGCCCCTTCGATCGCACCGGCAAACTCCAGCGAGCTCTGAAAAATCGACTGACCCAATTTTGAAATTTAGTCTACTGTGATTTAACTAGTGTGGAATATAAAAGGGGAAAACCATAAGCATTGGGAGTATAGTGTTGAGCGTGCCATGGCGGATCTGAAGGTGCAAACCGGACAAAGGCAACTTCGCAACCAAGACAAGAAATCAGAGTAAAGCAGTGGCGATCTATTTTCTTGCTGCGATAAATAAGTTGAGCAGATACGAAAGAGTACCGCCTCTGGTGCGGTGCCGTGTATGCATCTACTGAGAATTTGATGGTGCTGCGGTAGCGATAGCTGTCAGCGGCGCGGAAGCAGATCTAGGAGGGTAGACGGTGGCGGCGGGGCGCGGTGGACGAGACGGTCGTAGGAGCGGTGCCGGCAAGGTGGACGACGACGGGGATGAAGCGAGAGGACGGGATGCAAGGATCCCGGTCCGAAGCCGTGGATGAGAGAGGTCGATCTCTTGTAATGGACGGCGGCGTCGGGGTATCAGCTCTGGCATGGTGGAGGAGGACGGCGGTGGATGGGGTGGCGGACGGCGGCAGACGGAGGAGGGTGGGGTGGAGAGGGTGTTTTGGCGCCCACGGAGTACGAATGGGGAAAAGGGAGGTAGAGAGGAAGGGGGAACCATGTATTCAGGGCGAGATTGTCTCAAATGCAAGGAAATTTACAAACTTAGCCCCCGTTTCAAATTTCTACTACATCACAGCAACATTAGTCGGTTGGGGATAGGACGGTAATCTTGCATACACCGAATATTTGCCGACGAGAGTTTGTTTTTGACGCCCACCGTGTATGAATATGAATCTGGGAGGGAGTCGATTTCGGCCGAGGACACACTGTGTTTTGGCGCCCACCGTGTATGAATCCGGGTGAGAGGCGGTTACGTCATGTTTGGGTGAAATTACAAACCTACCCCTATCGAAACCTATAGAAATCCAGCAGATAGGCTTTGCGTGACAGGGATAGGCAATAGTGATTTCCATCTCGCAGATTTTGGTTTCGGGCGGTTACTGCGACTTTCCCCGCTTCGTTCAAATTTTGCAGAGTGCACGTTTACCATGCCAACTCAATTCTAATCCCGTTTGTATTCTATATTTTTTCGGGCGGGATCCATTTTCAATTGGAATTACATTCTATATACATCATTTTTTATATATACTTTCAGAAGCACAACACCATTTGTACATAAATATGGTTTACAAATGGCATGATCTCAGATTCATAAGGTTGTATCCATCAATTTGGATTTTCAAATATTTGAAACCACTTTATGTTGAAATCCAATGTGTGCATTCCTCGCTTACTGTCTCCAATTAATGTGTGTTTCATGTGGGTTTTTTTACTTCTCAAACATGTATAATGTGTTTCACACACGCAACATGTAGTGTAATCCCGTTTAGACATTAATTGCATATAAACCATGCATTGTTTGTAATTGAAGAATCTATGGATCACCAATATTGATAAACTATATAACATTACACGTGTGCCCAAATTCAAATGAATATGCATGTTTGATACACCAATTTGCGTTATGATATTATCGATGTCGTCATCTCTAGTTTAAATATTTGAATCCCCTTTAATCCAGATATTTGTCTCATATAGCTATCACTCATGCTTATATAGGACTATCTCTCTGGACCTATACGCGTTCATCGTCTCTCAGGTATCTCTTGTGCTACCTGTATGTCGACAATGATCTTTTATCTTCGTAACACACTAACGGTACTCTCTCCCTCGACCTTCATCACTCTATCTCTCTCTAAGTATATCTCGCTCCCTGCTATGTGTCTCTAACTATGATTCTCCATGTGGAATCTCTTTCTCTCACACAAACACAAAACTTTGTCTCCCGGGGTCTCATTTCTCTCTACTATTCCCATGTGTGCCACTTGCACACCCCTCATACAGAGATGTCTTTCGCTCCTTAGATATGAGAACCTACGACTCTTCCTCTTCAATATCTCTTTCTCACACACAAACACAAACTCTGTCTCCCAGGGTCTCATATTTCTCCATTGTTCTCTTGTATGTCTCTCACACACACCCTCTCTCCCTAGAGATATCTTGCGTTCCCTTGTATGTCTCTCTAGCTATCACTCTCGTTGTGAAATATCTTTCTCTCTCGCAGACACAAAACTCCATCTCTCTGGATCTCATTTCTCTCTGATATCTGTTTGTATGTGACTCACATGCACCCTCTCTCTATCTCTCTCACACCCACACACATAACCCAGCCTTCTGATCCACTCGACTCCTATCTCTAACGCACACTAGCTAGCATCTTTATCTTTCTATTTATCTGTTTCTCCATCAACCTTGTTTCTCGCCCTCACTCTTGATTCCTATCACGCACACTACATATGTTTCTCTCTACATGCAGTCAAGTGCCCTCTCACACACATATATAACTTCACCCTTTGAACCACCCGACGGTCATCTCCAACACCCAAACTAGCGGATGTCCCTCTAGCTAGCATCTCCATCTCTGTATCTATCTGTAGTTTCTCCGTCAACATTTCTTTCTCGCACGGAGTCTTGCTTCCTATCACCCACACTATATATGTCTCTCCATACATATGCATTTATGGGTTGGTCTCTTTTGCACAATCGTTGCGCCTCACTCCCTCTGCTCGCCATAGATGCATGCTCCAGCCCACGCCACTATCTCTTAAAGACAAAAACACATGCTCAATTGTCGGGCCTTCTTCCCTGCATTCTCACATGCATGCATATTGTCATACCGATCCGTCTCTCCCATGTCGTTGATCTTATGACTTATGTTTTCTTTCTTTTATCTCGATCATGCGCGCGCGCACACACACACATCCCATGTATACATGTATACCTCTCACACATGCACGTTCAAGGTCTCTGTTTCTCCATACGTAGTTAATTACCCTCCATCCTAACGCCACATCGAATTGTTCTCCTCTTTTGTGCACATAACTTCCGCCTGGATGGGTAAAACACACACTCACACTTAACAATCTCCTTCTAGCTACCCCCCGCCTCTCACTCTTCCCCTATATCCCCGAAACCAATAAGACCATCCCTTTGTTTAATTCCCGCCTACATGCACCATTGATATATAGTAGTCTTCCTCGGTGTCTCTCGAACAAACACGTTCTCTCGATGTCGACTCCTCTCACGCGCACACACCTTCTCTTCCCTCTCTACGGGCATTTTCTCCCTCGCACCCCATCGTTGGTGGCCTCTGCCATACACATCACCTCTCTATGATGAAGCCATGCACACTTAAATTACATCCGCCACAGAGGACCCCGCGACACACACACACGCACGCACGCACCCCCCACACACTAAGACTCCATCTCTCTCTATATATCTCTCTCTCTCACACACACACACAAACACACACACGCACACCCCCCACACACACTAAGACTCCATCTCTCTCTCACACACACAAACAAACCAAGACTCCATCTCTCTCTCTCTCACACACACACACACATACACACACCCCACACACACACTAAGACTCCATCTCACACACACATGCTCTAGGTGGATCATTTGTTCCTACCACCCTTCATCCAACCTTACCCGTATGATAAACAATCACCTTTATTTACTTGCATAACATGGACAAATTCCACTTTACTTTAGTAGTCAGCAAACTTACAATCTGTACCCTCATAAAAAATGAGTTGGCGGTGATGGTGTGCCTGCCATCTTGTAATACAGACCGTATGATCTATATCTGAGGATAGAAAGCAAACTATGATAATTTTACAAAAGATACCCGCACCTCTCTCCACATCATTATCTCCCGCAACCTCATTGCTCAGCAATTAAAAAAGGAATAAGTCTCTGGAACAATCTAGCATGCATGGTGGCCGGTGCCGCCTGCCGGTGCCGTCCATTCCCATGCCTCCGCCCATTCCGACCACCAGTCACCACCATGCTCCACTCCTCCTCGCCTTATCTCTCATCTTTCATTTTTTCGATGACATTCTCGAGATACCAGTTTTCCGATAAAATTCTCGAGATATCATTAGTTTTTACACATGGGATTACTCCTGCATGGGTCAATCACAACAGGTGTTTTGTAAAAAATGCATATTGATGTTCCCTGCAATGCACAAGAATCTTGCTTGTAATTATATAACGCAAATCACGAGCAGGAAGTGACATTTTTTTGACATAACCACGTTAACATGGCCATGTAAATCACTAGCTAAAGTAAATACCATTATACTTATTTCCCGATGCAAAAGGTTGAGTACATGTCCGAAGAGTAGAGTCACACACATGCACTCTGTCTCTCAGAATCTCTCTCACACACATACCAGTTACGTGACGCCCACTTAAGAAAACACGTATGTTACAATTTGTGCACCCACGGGTACACGTGATGCTGCGCATTTATTTAAGCCGGAAGGCGAACCCAAACAGTAGCTGCATTCATTCCCCTCCCGCCGCCTCTTCTCTGGTCGCCGTTGCCCGATAGCCATGGGTCGGCCGAAGGTAACAACATACGCCATACTCCCACCGGAGCAGCGCTTTAATATGGAAATTTTAGTGGTCATGCATGCATCTTTTTGTGCCAGCACTCCTATATAAGGGTTGACCGGTCGCTTCGCGCGGACGTGCGCGGGCGGTGGAAGAGGAAGGAGAAGGGAAGCGGGCTGTGGAGTAACGTTTTTACCACAATTTCTTAGGAAACTGAGTGCAATAATTGAGTAATTTTGCAAACAACCAGTACTACACCTGAAACGGTTGAAAACCTATACTCCCTTGCCAGCGCGCGCTTCCCGCGTGAAACGGTCAGCGTCGCCCTGGAGCGTCAGTGCCGCATTAATGCCCGGCCAGAGCGGAGACAACCTCTCACTGGCGCCGGCTTTGAAGTGGTGCGACGGCCGAGAGAGTGCCGCTTCCCGGTGCACGCGATTGCTCCGCGTCGAGACTGGCCATAGGCCCTGTTTGGATCCATGGGTTAGAGTTAGTTTGAGCTAGTTGGGGCTCAAATATCCCTAAAGTATCCAAGCATGAGGGTTTAAATTGGAGTAAGTTGCACCGAACCCACCAAAAAAAACTATCCCACCCAAGAGGTGCTAACTGGAGATAGTTCTCATTGGGACCACTGAAAAATCACTTTTCTCTCTCCATGAAGTGAATTTATTGTCAATCTAACCCTGTCACCCAAACACCTCTTTGGCTACAGTTAGTTCAGGGTTAGTCATGAGTTAGTCTAACCTCTAGCTAAGTTAGAGTATCAAACAGGAGCAGTATAGGACATGCAAGTTGCTCAAAGCATACAGGAAAATTCGTACGTGAAAGGATTTTTTTCTTTTTGAAAACAGAACGTGAAAGGAATTTGTTTTGAATGCTCTTGGCATGTCGCTAACATGTGATAGTTAACCGACCTCAATAGACGGCAGAAACGCCAGCCCGCCGCACTTTGATAGAGACGAGGAGGGAGAAGCGATACAGGCTGCTGGATTACTAGAGATAGGTGTTGCACGGAAGCCAAGAAATATGGTGATAGCGTGGGTTAGCCATGTACTGGTATGATGTAACTACACTGGGCTGCCGTGTTTCGTACTCTTCTAGTCCACTGTGGAGATGATTGGTTAATTTTATATCGCTGAATAATATTAAATATTATAAGTGCAGACGCTCCACCACGAGGTTCCTTGCTCCTTCTCGGTCGTCCGGAATCTATGTTATTCCACTCTATTTTTTACGTGAGCTTTGTTCATCCTTTTGCCAACACGCGAGACATCTAGCATCAAGGTGCACATGTTATGCAAGGATCGTTCCATCTATATGAAGAACACGTGGGACTGGAACTACGAGACGGACATGTACCCAGGAGTGGACGTACGAACCTGAGTAATGTAGCGCAGTAAGTGAAGTAGAAAGGCAAAAATGGTATGAACATGCGTGGCATATAAGGTGTGTTTGGTTGCGTTCTCGTCTCAGCATAGTTGTTCCCTCTTCATTCATGCTCAACTCAACACCCCTCTTCATGCATGCTCTCTTCATGCATGCTTCTAGTGTATTTGTGCTAAACTAGTGTGGACTCATGCACCCTCCATACACTCTACCAAACACCCAAAAGTAGGTCGAGAAGGGAACTGTTGGGCGACATTTGTCTCTTACTACGTACTACCACTAAATGCTGTACGTGCAATGCACGGTGATGTTATGGAGTACGTGCCTAAGTACTCTACTACTACTATATTAGTTGGAGGCACATATTAACTTTTATATTTGTTTACGTGTATGCCCCGAGACCTTCCAACTAGACGTGTCTTTCTCTCCAGGTCGCACTTTGTATCTTTCATACCACTAAGTACGTGGTCTCAGACCCAGAAGTGGAAGAAGTGGGGATGCTCTACCATGCTGTTTTTTTACGCTGGGCTCTACCACGCTGTTCATGTCCCACTCATTTCGCTGACGTGTGGGACATCCAGCACGTGCCGTGTTTGGCACCCTTCGTCGTAAGAGTTGAAACGCTAGCATTCATCAGAAATAAAAAAATAATTATAAATCGGTAGTGATACTAGTTTTTTGCGAACCAATCAGCAGTGATACTATACCACGCGGTTTCCTTGCTCCTCGATATCGGAAAGAATACTTCCGTTCGCCAACATGTGGGACATCGACCATCCTGGTCCACTTGCCATGCACGCAGAACTCCAAGGGAGAGTCACCCAGGTCGTCGCACCGCAGTAACAATGACTAATGAGCCGTCAAATCACATGCCCACTTCCCACTTTGAAGTTGCTCGGACGAAGGAACCGTCATGACTTCGTTGAATTCCGCTTCTTGAAGAAAACTACTGTACCAGCAGTACTGCTAGCTACAGTAGTTACTCCAACAGAGGCCTCCTTTCGTTCATAGGATAGGAATATGAAAATCATAGGAAGTGAGATGACATGCATCTCAATTCCTATAGAGAAAGAGATGCCATTTGATGCTTAGGATAGGAATTTTCCATTTAGTCTAGGCTAATGTACTGGTAATTTGCTCTAAAAACTACAGTAGTAACTAGTAGTATTGGTACATGCTCGTACTCAGACACAGATACACACACACACACACACTAACTACTGGTACTACTACTTCTCACATGATGGCCAGAAGCCGTCGTTCTCCTTCCCGGCTTTGTCGGTGACACCCCACCATGCGTGGATCTTCGCCGACCTCTCCGCAGCAGCGTGTGCGTCCTTTTCTTTCTTACGGCGGCGGGCCTCTCTTTTCTAGAGTGCTTTCTGACTTTTCCACTCCCTCTGTGCGGCTTTGGCCACCTCTTGCTCTACCGCCCATTCGGCCTTGACATCTTCAAATTCCTCCCACATAGTTGTGAGGTCACGAGCGGCGTTGAACTCAGCACGGCGGGATGCCATCGCTTCCCTACCATTTTGTGTGCGGTCATGGGTGGCGAGGAATGATGACCCACAAGTATAGAGGATCTATCGTAGTCCTTTCGATAAGTAAGAGTGTCGAACCCAACGAGGAGCAGAAGGAAATGATAAGCAGTTTTCAGCAAGGTATTCTCTGCAAGTACTGAAATAAGTGGTAACAGATAGTTTTGTGATAAGATAGGTTGTAACGAGCAACAAGTAACAAAAGTAAATAAAGTGCAGCAAGATAGCCCAATCCTTTTGTAGAAAAGGACAAGCCGGAACAAACTCTTATAATAGTAAAAGCGCTCCCGAGGACACATGGGAATATCGTCAAGCTAGTTTTCATCACGTTCATATGATTCGCGTTCGATACTTTGATAATTTGATATGTGGGTGGACCGGTGCTTGGGTGCTGTTCTTACTTGAACAAGCATCCCACTTATGATTAACCTCTATTGCAAGCATCCGCAACTACAACAAAAGTATTAAGGTAAACCTAACCATAGCATGAAACATATGGATCCAAATCAGCCCCTTACGAAGCAACGCATAAACTAGGGTTTAAGCTTCTGTCACTCTAGCAACCCATAATCTACTTATTACTACCCAATGCCTTCCTCTAGGCCCAAATAATGGTGAAGTGTTATGTAGTCGACGTTCACATAACACCACTAGAGGCTAGACAACATACATCTTATCAAAATATCAAACGAATACCAAATTCACATGACTACTCATAGCAAGACTTCTCCCTTGTCCTCAGGAATGAACGTAATTACTCACAAAGCATATTCATGTTCATAATCAGAGGGGTAATAATATGCATATAGGATCTGAACATATGATCTTCCACCAAATAAACCAACTAGCATCAACTACAAGGAGTAATCAACACTACTAGCAACCTACTAGCACCAATCCCGAACTTTGAGACAAGAATTGGATACAAGAGATGAACTAGGGTTTGGAGATGAGATGGTGCTGGTGAAGATGTTGATGGAGATTGCCCTCTCCTGATGAGAGGAGCGTTGGTGATGATTTCCCCCTCCCGGAGGGAAGTTTCCCCGGCAGAACAGCTCTGCGGGAGCTCTAGATTGGATCCGTCAAGGTTCCGCCTCGTGGCGGCGGAGTCTCGTCCCGAAAAGTTCCTTCCTATTTTTTTCTCATCAAAAGACCTCATATACGAGAAGATGGGCATCGGAGAGCCACCAGGGGGCCCACGAGGTAGGGGGCGCGCCCTAGGGGGGGCGCCCCCCACCCTCGTGAGCATGGTGTGGGCCCCCTGGCCTTCATCTTTGGCGTGGATTTTTCTTTATTTCTTTTAAGACGTTCCGTGGAGTTTCAGGACTTTTGGAGTTGCGCAGAACATGTCTCTAATATTTGCTCCTTTTCTAGACCAGAATTCCAGCTGCCGGCATTCTCCCTCCTTATGTAAACCTTGTAAAATAAGAGAGAATTGCCATAAGTATTGTGACATAAAGTGAAATAACAGTCCATAATGCAATAAATATCGATATAAAAGCATGATGCAAAATGGACGTATCAACTCCCCCAAGCTTAGACCTCGCTTGTCCTCAAGCGAAAAGCCGATAACAATAAATATGTCCTCATGTTTAGAGGTAGAGGCGTCGATAAAAAATAAAATACGGACATGAAGGCATCATGATTATTCTCATAACAGCAACATATATAGATTTTGCCATATGATTACTTATGTTCAAGTGATGATCCATTCACAATGCAAAAGTATAAATCATAAACCTTATTGGGCTCCGACAAACTATAATCTCAGTCATTGAAGCAATTGCAATTTATCATAACATCGGAAAGAGTCTATGTCAGAGCTAAAAAGCAAGTCCACATACTCAACTATCATTTAGTCCTCCATAACTGCTAACACTCACGCGATACTTGTGGTTACGGAGTTTTAGTCAGACACAGAGCAAGATAGGGGCTTATAGTTTTGCCTCACAACCTTTTACCTCAAGGGTAATGTCAACAATAATGGTTCATGCTCCCCTACATCCAATTAGATATATATATCATGTTCTTTCCAACATGCTGAGCTTGCCAAAGGATAAAATGAAAAAGAAAAGGTGAAGATCACCATGACTCTTGCATAAGGTAGAGGATAATAATGAAGGATAGGCCCTTCGCAGAGGGAAGCAGAGGTTGCCATGCGCTTTTATGGTTGGATATATAAAATCTCAATGCGAAAGAACGTCACTTTATATTGCCCCTTGTGATATGAACCTTTATTATGCAATCCGTCGCTTTTATTACTTCCACATCACAAGATCGTATAAATCTTATTTCTCCCACACCAATCAATCATACATATTTAGAGCAATTTTTTATTGCTTTGCACCGATGACAACTTACTTGAAGGATCTTACTCAATCCATAGGTAGATATGGTGGACTCTCATGGCAAAACTGGTTTAAGGTATTTGGAAGCACAAGTAGTATTTCTACTTGGTGCTGAGAATTTGGCTAGCATGAGGGGGAAAGGCAAGCTCAACAAGTTAGAGGATCCATGACAACATACTTTATCTCAGATATAAGAAAGACATGACTCATTACGTTGTCTTCCTTGTCCAACATCAACTCTTTAGCATGTCATATTTTAATGAGTGCTCCCAATCATAAAAGATGTCAATGATAATATATCTATATGTGAAAACCTCTCTTTCCTTATTACTTCCTATTAATTGCAACAATGACCAAAGCTATGTCTGCCAACTCCCAACAACTTTTAATCATCATACTCTTTCTATGTGAAGTCATTACTCTCAATAAGATCAATATGAACTCTTTGTTTCTTTTTATTCTTTTTCTCTTTTCTTTTATTCACCCAAGATCATGGCAGAATAATCAAGCCCTTGACTCAACACTAATCTTTATTATATATAGCTCGTGGACTCGATTACAAAGGGGGGTAATAAAGCAAAACTCAAAACTAGATCATGCCATAAACTTTATTCTACTAGATCAAGATACTACTAATAGGATTGAACTAAGAAAAACGGTAAAGATAGGAGTTGTGATTGTGATACGATACCGGGGCATCTCCCCCAAGCTTGCCAGTTGCCAAGGGGAGTGCCCATACCCATGTGATTATATCTCCTTCTTTGTTGTCGGTGTAATATTTTTGGCGATGATTCCCCTTAGGATGCGGTTCTCCTCCTCGAGCTTATTGACTTGATGTTTGAGGTCCATTATTTCCTTACAAAGCTTCTCTGTGATAGCTAAAGCTCCTTGCACCCAATGGTGTTGCATAGCTGCAGGAGAACAAGTGACACTCCTCTTCATATTTTCATAGGTAAGAAATCTAACATTAGAAGGGATAACCGAGTTTGGAATGGATGAGCTCTGTAGTTCCCCCATCGTGAACCCAGCTCGGAGGCGAGAGGTGACTTCTTCATCATCAATGGCATCTACTCTCATCAAGTCAGCCTCCATCTCTTCCTCCGTTGCTGGCCCAAAGTGGACAGCGTCGCTGTTTGCCCTTGGTTGCCGGATTAGATACTCGGCTCTCCCCGATTGATTCTTGAGAAGACATCTTGTTGTAATCTGCATCAGCGACAGCTCGAAAACAAAAACAGAGGAAATTTGCGTGATATGGGAGTCAAAACCTTCGGGAGAATATATAATGAATTTTTACCGACCAAAATACGTAACATGCAAGAAAACGGAGTCCGGAAGGCACACGAGGTGCTCACGAGGTAGGGGGGCGCGCCCAGGGGGGTAGGGCGCGCCCACCACCCTCGTGGGGCCCTCGTGTCCTTCCCGGACTGCTACTTATTTTTCTATTTTTCTAAATATTCCAAAACGGAGAAATATTGCCTTAAAAATTGTTTTGGAGTCGGTTTACTTACTGTACCAGATACCTATTCCTTTTTGGAGTCTGAAACGTTCCGGAAAGTGTCCCTTATGTATTCCTCCGGGGTTACGGTTTCAATAATATTGGTTTCAACATTTATGGGATTACCTGAGATATAATGTTTGATTCTTTGACCATTTACCACCTTCGGATTTGTGCCTTCGAAGTTGTTGATTTTTATGGCACCGAAACAATAGACCTCCTCGATAGCATAGGGGCCTTCCCATTTAGAGAGAAGTTTTCCTGCAAAAAATCTTAACGAGATTTGTATAGCAATACATAATCACCTACATTAAACTCACGCTTTTGTATCCTTTTGTCATGCCATCTTTTAACTTTTTCTTTAAACAACTTGGCATTTTCATAAGCTTGGGTTCTCCATTCATCAAGTGAGCTAATATCAAATAACCTCTTCTCACCGGCAAGTTTAAAATCATAGATAAGCTCTTTAATAGCCCAATATGCCTTATGTTCTAGTTCGAGAGGTAAGTGACATGCTTTTCCATAAACCATTTTATACGGAGACATACCCATAGGATTTTTGTATGCAGTTCTATAAGCCCATAATGAATCATCAAGTTTCTTGGACCAATTCTTTCTAGACCTATTAACAGTCTTTTGCAAAATTAATTTGAGATCTCTATTGCTCAATTCTACTTGACCACTAGACTGTGGGTGATAAGGAGATGCAAATCTATGATTAACATCATATTTAGCAAGCATTTTACGGAAAGCACCATGAATAAAGTGTGAACCACCATCAGTCATTAAATATCTAGGGACTCCAAACCTCGGGAAAATAACTTCCTTAAGCATTTTAATAGAAGTGTTATGATCAGCACTACTAGTTGGAATAGCTTCTACCCACTTAGTAACGTAATCAACAACAACTAAAATATGTGTGTATCCATTAGAGGCAGGAAAAGGTCCCATATAATCAAAGCCCCAAACATCAAATGGTTCAATAACAAGTGAATAATTCATAGGAATTTCTTGACGTCGACTAATATTACCAATTCTTTGACATTCATCACAAGACAAGACAAACTTACGGGCATCCTTGAAGAGAGTAGGCCAATAAAAACCAGATTGCAATACCTTATGTGCAATTCTATCTCCAGCGTGGTGTCCTCCATAAGACTCGGAATGACACTTGCGTAGGATCTGTTCCTGTTCATGCTCAGGTACACAACGTCTAATAACACCATCTACTCCTTCTTTATAAAGATGTGGGTCATCCCAAAAGTAATGTCTTAAATCATAGAAAAACTTTTTATTTTGTTGGTATGTGAAGCTAGGTAGTATAAATTTAGCAACAATATAATTAGCATAATCAGCATACCATGGAGTACTATGAGAAGTACTTATAACATTTAATTGTTCATCAGGAAAGCTATCATTAATAGGTAGTGGGTCATCAAGAATATTTTCTAACCTAGATAAGTTGTCTGCAACGGGGTTCTCAGCTCCCTTTCTATCAACAATATGCAAATCAAATTATTGTAGCAAGAGAACCCATCTAATAAGTCTAGGTTTAGCATCTTTCTTTTCCATAAGATTTTAATAGCAGCATGATCAGTTTGAATAGTTACTTTAGAATCAACAATATAAGATCTGAACTTATCACAAGCAAATACAACTGCTAAAAGCTCTTTTTCAGTAGTAGCATAATTTCTTTGAGCATTGTCTAGAGTCTTACTAGCATAATGAATAACATTTAATTTCTTATCAACTCTTTGCCCTAGAACAGCACCTACAGCATAATCACTAGCATCACACATAATTTCAAAGGGTATGTTCCAATCAGGTGGCTGAACAACAGGTGCAGTGACTAATGCTTTCTTAAGTATTTCAAATGCTTCTACACAATCATCATCAAAGACAAATGGTATATCTTTTTGCAATAAATTAGTCAGAGGCTGAGAAATTTTTGAGAAGTCCTTAATGAACCTCCTGTAAACTCCGGCTTGACCAAGGAAACTTCTTATACCTTTGACGTCCTTGGGACATGGCATCTTTTCAATAGCATCAACCTTGGCTTTATCAACTTCAATACCTCTTTCAGAAACTTTGTGCCCCAAGACAATACCTTCATTAACCATAAAGTGGCACTTTTCCCAATTCAAGACAAGATTAGTTTCTTCACATCTCTGCAAAACTCGATCAAGATTGCTCAAGCAATCATCAAAAGAGGAACCATAGACGGAAAAGTCGTCCATGAAAACCTCACAAATCTTTTCACAAAAGTCAGAGAATATAGCCATCATGCATCTTTGAAAGGTAGCAGGTGCATTACATAAACCAAAAGGCATACGTCTATAAGCAAAAGTACCAAAAGGGCATGTAAAAGTAGTCTTTGTTTGATCTCTAGCCGACACAGGTATTTGAGAGAAACCAGAATAACCATCTAGAAAGCAATAGTGTGTATGTTTGCATAATCTTTCTAGCATTTGATCAATAAAAGGTAAGGGGTAATGATCTTTCTTAGTAGCTTTATTTAATTTGCGGAAATCAATTACCATCCTATAACCTGTGATAATTCTTTGTGGAATCAATTCATCTTTATCATTAGGAACAACAGTAATACCTCCCTTCTTAGGGACACAATGGACAGGACTTACCCACTCACTATCAGCAACGGGATAGATTATACCTGCCTCCAGAAGCTTTAGTATTTCTTTTCTTACCACTTCTTTCATTTTAGGATTCAGACGTCGTTGAGGATCACAACCTGGTTTGGCATCTGCTTCCAAATTTATTTTATGTTGACATAGAGTGGGACTAATGCCCTTAAGATCATCAAGAGTATATCCAATAGCAGCACGGTGCTTCTTCAGAGTTTTCAATAATCTTTCTTCTTCATGCTCTGAAAGGTTAGCACTAATAATAACAGGATATATCTTCTTTTCATCAAGATAAGCATATTTAAGATTATCAGGAAAAGGTTTAAGCTCAAACACGGGATCACCCTTGGGTGGAGGAGGATCCCCTATGATTTCAACAGGCAAATTGTGTTGCAGAATAGGTTCCTGTTTAAAGAATACTTCATCTATTTCCCTTCTTTCATTCATGAACATATCATTTTCATGGTCTAGCAAATAGTGTTCTAAAGGATCACTAGGAGGTACGGCAATAGAAGAAAGACCAATAATTTCATCCTTACTAGATAATTCTTCCTCACGATGTTGTTTACTAAATTTAGAGAAATTAAACTCATGAACCATATCATCCAAGCCAACAGTAACAACATTCTTTGTGCAATCTATGGTAGCATTGGTAGTGTTTAAGAAGGGTCTACCAAATATAATGGGACAAAAGCTATCTTGCGGAGAAGTAAGAACAAGAAAATCAGCAGGATACTTAGTTTTCCCACACAAGACTTCAACATCTCTAACAATTCCAATTGGTGCAATAGTATCTCTATTAGCAAGTTTAATTGTGACATCAATATCTTCTAACTCAACAAGTGCAATATCATGCATAATTTCTTTGTATAAGTCATGAGGTATAACACTAGCACTAGCACCCATATCACATAAGCCATGATAACAATGATCTCCTATTTTAACAAAAATAACAGGCACGCCTACCACATGTCTATGTTTATCCTTATCACAAGGTTTAGCAATTCTAGCAGTTTCACCTTTGAACTGAATAACATGCCCATCAATATTATTAGACAAGAGATCTTTAACAATAGCAATATTAGGTTCCACTTTAACTTGCTCAGGAGGTGTATAAGTTCTAATATTGCTTTTACGAACAACAGTTGAAGCTTTAGCATGATCCTTTATTCTAACAGGGAAAGGTGGTTTCTCAATATAAGAAGTAGGAACAATAGGATCGTTATAAGTGATAGTCTTTTCTTCAACTTTAATAGGTGCATCTACTTTTACTTCTATGGGAGGATGATATTTAAACCACTTCTCCTTAGGGAGATCAACATAAGTAGCAAAAGATTCACAGAAAGAAGCTACTATCTCAGAGTCAAGTCCATATTTAGTGCTAAACTTACAGAAAATATCACTGTCCATAAAAGATTTAACACAATCAAACTTAGGTGTCATACCTGACTCCTTACCTTCGTCGAGGTCCCAATCTTCAGAGTTGCGTTTAATTCTATCCAATAAATTCCATATGAATTCAATAGTCTTCATCATAAAAGAGCCAACACAAGAAGTATCGAGCATGGTGCGATTGTTATTAGAAAGCCGAGCATAAAAACTTTGCATAATTATTTCTCTCGGGAGCTCATGATTGGGGCATGAATATAACATTGATTTAAGGCTCCCCCAAGCTTGAGCGATGCTTTCTCCTTCGCGAGGCCAGAAATTATATATACAATTGCGATCACGATGAACAAGATGCATAGGGTAATACTTTTGATGAAATTCCAACTTCAATCTTTTATAGTCCCAGAATCTCATATCATCACATAGCCTATACCATATCAATGCGTCTCCCTTCAAAGATAAAGGGAAGACCTTCTTCTTAGCAACATCATCGGGTATACCTGCAAGCTTAAATAATCCACAAACTTCATCCACATATATTAAGTGCTCATCAGGATGCTTTGTTCCATCTCCTATAAAAGGGTTAGCTAGCAGTCTTTCCATCGTACCCGAAGGAAATTCAAAAGGAGTTTCATTTTCAATAGGTTCAGTAGGTTGAGGAGCAACTCTTTTCTCTACTGGACGGGGTGAAGATACCCCAAACAAGCCCCTTAGAGAATTACTTTCCATAGTAACAAGTGACAGTAAATTTCAGCACACTATATAAATTTTTCCTTACCAAATTCCACCTACCAAAGGCACCACACTCCCCGGCAACGGCACCAGAAAAGAGTCTTGATGACCCACAAGTATAGGGGATCTATCGTAGTCCTTTCGATAAGTAAGAGTGTCGAACCCAACGAGGAGCAGAAGGAAATGATAAGCAGTTTTCAGCAAGGTACTCTCTGCGAGTACTGAAATAAGTGGTAACAGATAGTTTTGTGATAAGATAGGTTGTAACGAGCAACAAGTAACAAAAGTAAATAAAGTGCAGCAAGATGGCCCAATCCTTTTGTAGCAAAGGACAAGCCGGAACAAACTCTTATAATAGGAAAAGCGCTCCCGAGGACACACGGGAATATCGTGAAGCTAGTTTTCATCACGTTCATATGATTCGCGTTCGATACTTTGATAATTTGATATGTGGGTGGACCGGTGCTTGGGTGTTTTTCTTACTTGAACAAGCATCCCACTTATGATTAACCTCTATTGCAAGCATCCGCAACTACAAAAAAAGTATTAAGGTAAACCTAACCATATCATGAAACATATGGATCCAAATCAGCCCCTTACGAAGCAACGCATAAACTAGGGTTTAAGCTTCTGTCACTCTAGCAACCCATCATCTACTTATTACTTCCCAATGCCTTCATCTAGGCCCAAATAATGGTGAAGTGTTATGTAGTCGACGTTCACATAACACCACTAGAGGCTAGACAACATACATCTTATCAAAATATCAAACGAATACCAAATTCACATGACTACTCATAGCAAGACTTCTGCCTTGTCCTCAGGAACGAACGTAATTACTCACAAAGCATATTCATGTTCATAATCAGAGGGGTAATAATATGCATATAGGATCTGAACATATGATCTTCCACCAAATAAACCAACTAGCATCAACTACAAGGAGTAATCAACACTACTAGCAACCTACTAGCACCAATCCCGGACTTTGAGACAAGAATTGGATACAAGAGATGAACTAGGGTTTGGAGATGAGATGGTGCTGGTGAAGATGTTGATGGAGATTGCCCTCTCCCAATGAGAGGAGCGTTGGTGATGACGATGGTGATGATTTCCCCCTCCCGGAGGGAAGTTTCCCCGGCAGAACAGCTCTGTCGGAGCTCTAGATTGGATCCGCCAAGGTTCCGCCTCGTGGCGGCGGAGTCTCGTCCCGAAAAGTTCCTTCCTATTTTTTTCTCATCGAAAGACCTCATATAGGAGAAGGTGGGCGTCGGAGAGCCACCAGGGGGCCCACGATGTAGGGGGGCGTGCCCTAGGGGGGGGTGCCCCCCACCCTCGCGAGCAGGGTGTGGGCCCCCTGGCCTTCATCTTTGGCATGGATTTTTCTTTATTTCTTTTAAGACGTTCCGTGGAGTTTCAGGACTTTTGGAGTTGCGCAGAACAGGTCTCTAATATTTGCTCCTTTTCCAGACCAGAATTCCAACTACCGGCATTCTCCCTCCTTATGTAAACCTTGTAAAATAAGAGAGAATAGCCATAAGTATTGTGACATAAAGTGAAATAACAGTCCATAATGCAATAAATATCGATATAAAAGCATGATGCAAAATGGACGTATCAAGGAACTCGGCGCGACGGGATGCCATCGCTGCCTTACCGGTTAGTGTACGGCGCGCTGGCATGACGACGCTTGGTGAGAGCTCTGGGGTGGAGTGGCCGGAAAACCATATAGTGCATTGGTTTGTCAAGAGCTCAAGGACAGAAGACGAAGCAAATTTGGATTCCCCTTCAATCCTGGTCATTTATTACCGAGTAAAATGCATTGGCGGTCATCGAACTTGTCTTGATAGCTCACTTTGATCATTGTATACGCTTCGTCATTTTGTTCTGGATTTATATCGATTGATCGCGCGAAAATGTTATGCTTCGCAAGTTCTAAAGGAAAAGGCGGCACACTTATGACTCGTACGCATCGCAACCCCGACAGTTCGGCTCACACGCCGCTCACCAGAGGGGACACGTGTTGCCTTGCAATTTCACTGACATGTGGGACCGTAATTGAATAAACCGTCGATAGCCGAAATCTAATCGCTCGGCGGGCGTCGGCTGAGAAGAGAGAAACGGGGGAGGGAGAAGAGATCGCCCGCCCGCCGCACACGGACTCCAAGAAATATATGGTGATAATGTGAGGTGGGCCATGATCGAGTCCGGACGGCTTCTGGAGCCCGCTCTCACCACCCTGGCCCCTCAAGATGCCAGCTGCCCGCCGCATGCATGCATAGCAAGTAGTACTCCTTATGTGGAGGTGAGAGAGGCATTGACAAAGTCAAGGAGTGGGCTCTGCAAGAGCACGTCTCTACACGTGCTCCTAGGTATAAAAAAATAATTCTAAAAAAGGCATAAAAACAATTGTGTCTTAAAAAAGAAAGGTAAAAAACATTTGAGAGGAAATAGATAGAGAGAAAGTGAGAACAAGCTGTAACCTGGGCAATACATGAGGAAGGAGGGAGTGGTGCACATGCCAAGTTCACTCGGCTGCCGTGTTTCACACTCCTCCGTCATAACAGTGGAGACAATAGCTTTCATCAAAAATAAACAATGAATACTCGTTCTCGTCCTCTATATCGGAAAGAATACTTTCATTCGCCGACATGTGGGACGTCGACCATCCTGGTCCACCTGCCATGCACAAAATTATCCTGGTCTACCCCGGTCGTATCGCTGGCCCAACCTTTCCCACTGTAAGTTGTTCAGACGAAGGAACCATCATGACTTCCTTGAATTCCGCTTCTTCAAGAAAACTTACTGTACCTGCAATACTGCTACCACACGCGAAGACTGGACGGCACTGTACCACGTCATATCACTGAAACCCACTAGGACAAACTAGCCCGCCTAGGTCATCTATTTTGGAACGAAGGGAGTACGTCTCTGCACTGCTATGATTTTGTGTTGCACGTTCTCTTTACTTTTGCTACGATTTTCCTACCCTATGAACCAAATGAGGCCTGAATGTATGTCGACTATTGTCTGATCGATCGCTAAGCCTACAATTTTAGGAGCTAGGGCTATTGGTCGATCGATGAGGGATAAGTATAAGCGTACCACGAGCTCATCAGCCCAAACGTTTCTCTTCGGTGAGTGTTTTGCAAGTACTATAGCTCACACAGTAGCTAGCCTACTAACACCAAGAATCATCAAACAAGCCCTACTGATATGATAAATAGTTCAAACTTACATCTAAGCATGCCATATATTACATCAAAAGCTGGTGAGGATACATCTGTTTCCATAACTCGGAGAGGGTTCACATGATTCATCGCATGATTCACTATCAAACAAAAGTAGCAAGATCCTCCCACACAAGAAAGTGTACTAGCCCTAAGATGGTTTGATAACACACATCGTTCTAGTAATTAAAAATAGGGCAATGCAAACTACCCTAAAGGATTAGCGCGACCAACTATTTCTTGTCATCGATCTCTCGGGCAATGACCACAGCACGGACAGCGGCATGGGAATCGATTTCTAGGGCGATGTCCACAGGACTGACCGCAACATCGGAATCGATCTCTGGGGCGATGTCCACAGGATGGACAGCGGCATTGGAATCGATCTCCGGGGCGATGCCAACAGGACAGGCCACAACATCGGAATCATCAAGGACGTCCACCGGCACCTGCACAACCCTAACATATTAGCAAGTACATTGCAAATAATCAAAAACCACAACTGGTAATAAGCCATTATTTTTTACCTTGTGCAGCTCACCGGGGGATCTCATCCCTCCGGGGGCCATCTCCTCATCCTTGATGGGGGCCATCACCTTGCCAGGGGAATACTGCTTCTCAACGACGACTATCTCCTCAAACTCGGTCTTGAGCCTCACATAGGTGGGAATCAGAGTTCCTGGGGTAGGCACAGTGGGGCCCTTGCTGTTCTTCCAACTTTCTTTGAGGAGTTCGTCCGCCAACGTCCTCAACTCTTTGGCCAGTGCTTGTTTCTTGGAGTTCTTCGTATCCATGGGTTGGCCCGCCAACATGGTCAACTCGTTGGTCGGTGCTTGCTTCCTGGAGATCGCTGTCTCCAGTGGGTTGTCCGCCGGCAACTCTTTGCCTAATGCTCCAGGATCCAGCAATGGACCGACAAACAAAAAGCAATCAAAAGGAAACCACAATCGCAATGAAAATGGGAAAAGAATAGGATGTGAGAATCGGTCGGTGCTTCGCAAAAAGAAGATTCTTGGAATGAAAATATAGCAGCATAACTGATTCGCCCGCCTTTCCTTCGTCGGCATAGAAGAAAAATGGCAGAAGTGAGTAGCCTGGAGTGAGGTTTTCTTCAAGAAAGGGAAGAAAGGGCTTGAACGAGCGTTCCAGTGAAATGATGGTTGCTTCGTCCAGTCCAACTTGGAGGCCACCTTACCACTGCTGGTAAAGTGGGTTTTGTGATATGACAGGTCATGACGGGCACACAGGGGTGACAGGTGAGTCTCGACTGTAGCACCTCGCTGTGATTTGGTGGATGGCACGCGGGCCCGGATGCTTTGAAATGTCCCGCATGTGCACCGCGACCAAGGCGGAGAGGAAAACGAGAGAACTATGTAATTTATGCATGAGTTTAATTAGGGTAGTTTTGTAAAGTATGAGATATATTCCTCCAATCGCAAAATGCCTTGGTTCATGAGATTTGAGCCCTATAAACCGGAAGGGAGGGAGTACTGCACACGGTGTAGTCTAGTCACTTGTTGAAATCTCTAGAAAGGCAAATACTCCTTTCCGGTTTACAGGGCTATACTACTCCCTCTGTCTAGGTGTGTAAGTCATCTTACGAAAACCAAATAGTCCCAAAACACTTAGGCGCGGTGCATTAACTTCTACCTTGTTTCTTGTTTCTTGACATATCAACCAATAAGAGATGAGAGGTGTGCATGCTTTTAATGACTTGCAATGGCTAGTTCATTGCATGCAATGCTATTAATTAGCATATAAACATTGGTGACCCTAGGAGGAAACGGTGCTAAGCGCGTGGACCTATGCAGAATGAGTATCAACCAATGGATAATGGAGTTTAATTGTTAAACAATAGCAATTTTGTCTCATGCAAGAGCCAGGCTAGTACTCCAAGGAACCGCACCACGTGAGTGTTCACAACTGCCACATTCGGGTTGCGCTTGGCTCTTCGCCTCTTCGAGAAGACGAACAATGATGTTACTCCTACTTCTATAGTATCGAATCCACTGCTGCATGTCCGTCCACCTCGTGCGGGAGGGATAGCGTGTAGTGAAAGCTTCTACTTACTGCTCCTGCCTTTGCGTCTATGACAGGTGGGCCCAACAGGTGGTTGGCCTTCCTGTCATGCAGCCAAAGGCAGGTGCAGTTAAGGCACCGGAGCTCAGTCCGCGAGGGAGAGGGCGTTGTAGTAATCAAATTTCTCGGTCTTGTACGAGTTGACGCGACACATCAAAGCACTGCACTCGATATAAGTCTTTTTACACATTTCAAATGGGCTACTTCGTATGTAGGAGTAGACATATTCTGATTCGTATGTAGTCACTTGTTGCAATCTCTAAAAAGACTTATATTTGGAAATGAAGGGAGTACAATGCATGCATGCATGCCGTGACTTTCCTTTTGATACTTGCATGTGTTGATTTGATGCACCTTGCCAAATTTTGACTATAAATTTAACTAACCAAATTTTCATGCATATCACAAAAAATTACGGGGCTGTTTGGATTGTGACTATGTTTGTCTTATGTTGCCACATTATTTTTCCCACACTTGCCACACTTGCCTAACCTGAGTTGCTCAAATTGTTAGACACACTTTGGCTTGCCTAAGGGAATCTTGCCACAATTTTTGTGTCTATGACTTGTGGGGTTCACTGCTAATAAAAAATATTTTTGTCTTAAGTGTGGCTAATAAAAAAGACTTATATTTAGGAACGGAGGGAGTAGAAAATATAAATAGTAATGCATGTTGGGGCAACCCACGTTTCCGCTAATGTAGCCGTGGGCTTGTTCACAATTTTTACGAGGGGGTGGTTGTTCATTTAATGGAGGGACTTGTAGTACCAGACTTGAATGATACAAAGTGCGACCTGGCACACCATAACACCACTTGGAACAAGCAGATAGCTATCTCAAAAAACAATCAACGACTAAAAAAATCGCGACCTGGGATGTAGTAGTACACAATTTTAAACGATTGTTTTGATGGAGTGAAAAAGGAAAACTACCCCACTACGTATATATAGGTCGAAGCCTCCGCGCTTGCTTGCTAGGGTTGCTCTATTCACACACTCTCATCCTCTCTAGATCTAAACAAGATAGGGGTAGTAACACTGTCTTTCTCCCTTCAAAAAACACTGGCTTTCTATCCTCACCGCTGGTTATAGATCCGGACGTATCCCCCTCCGCCGGTGAAGGGGAGGAGGGGCAACATTTAGGCCGTCGTCGATAGGGAGGGAGGAGACCCACTGCCGGCCGCACCGTTATCTCTGGCCGAGCGCCAGCGCGGGAGGTCCTCCGATCCCTTCGTCATTGCCTGTGGGCGGATCCGGCCTCCCGCCGCCCACCTATCCACATCCCGACGACCTTCAGGTATATCTTTGTTCGAAACCGCCTTAGCTCTACTTCCCCAGCTCGCTACGTCGCTGCATGTGCATCGTTTTCTACCTCTCAGCCCCTCTCGGTCGGATGGTCCAATGTCACATATTTTTTTCTTCTATTGTTAGAGGTAAAGCTACTTCATGGAGTCGAATCTTGTACTCCCTCCGTCCGAAAATACTTGTCATTGAAATGGATGTATCTAGATGTATTTTAGTTCTAGACACATCCATTTTGATGACAAGTAATTCCGGACGGAGGGAGTACTTGGTTCAAACAAGAAATAAAGTGGGGGTGGGGGAATTTAGTATGTACATCGGACTTGGTACAAACAGGAAGGAAAGGGGGTGAAACTAGTACAGACTGGTCATCCAACCAGTCTCTTGGTCGAAAAGGGAAATATAGGGGTAACACTGTACACAGTGGTATGACCAGGACTAGATTTGCTATCCGCACATAGGAGTAGGTGGCTAGAGTGAACAAAAATGGGACCAACCCAGATATGTTTCTTGGATGTTTGTTTCTCGGGGCAACAAACTATGAATCACCACTTTATGCCCCTGTTTATGTACATGGTGCTGGACTGCTGGTGCACCCACTGTCCCATGCCCTTATACCAAATATTTAGGCTCCGTTCGGAATAAAGGGGCAGAAAACATAGGTCTTGATGAAAATAGAGGAATAGTAAAGGAATGTAGGTATAAAACTATGGAACAGCGAACCGGAGGAAACTCTCAAGAGAATGTGTTCGGATGGACTACGAAATGTATAGATTTGTTTTTTAGAGTAGCATGCTTGGCAGTATGAGATGCTATTTTTTTATTCAGCTGCACAGTGACTACTCTTGTCCTCACCTCACGTACTACACATAGGTTGATTTTTTTATTCCGGCAACACAGCACAACAACCTGTCTAACGCATGGCAGCGAGCGCCTGCCTCGGGCTTCCGCCCAAAAAATGAGCAGCGCATGGATGTTTCTAATCCTATGGAATCAGTACTACCAGACTAGCTTTCCTATGAAACACTATTCACCTTTCCTGTGTTCCGAACGGTTGGAAGGGAAAGAATACCATAGGAATTGTGTTCCTACGAAAATCCTGCACCAAACCTGTGAACCGAACGCAGCCTTAGCTGTTCTTAATCTAATGTCCCTGGTAAAAATGGAGCCATGCCACTGTTATAAGCCATGACAAGCTTAGCCAAATGTTTTTGCCTGTAATTGTTTGAGACTCTGACTGTTTCCTCTGTGCCTTTTTGTGCAAACAAGGATATCCAATTCACCTGGTTGCTGTTGTGACCTTTTGGTGTACCGCACAAAACTCTTCTTAAAAGAAGTGACTTTTGTGCTATTTAACTGGAATGTCAGAATGGAACAGTTGGTTCATTTTGGTGGAACTGCACAAAGGGAGATCTGTGTTCCAATCCTCATCATCCATATTTACGCCATAACCTTCCTTTAGGTAAGAATGATATTTAATGCATGTGTTAATCTCTATTTTCCGACTACCATGAGAAAATAATGCTATTTTTTACTAGTACACTTGTAGTCCCTCATGGACAAAACCAATTCTGAATTAGAAGGCCAATCATGTACTTGGTTTCACCAACTGGTGAGGAGAAAGAGAAACAGAGCATGAAGAGGAAGAAGAAGAAGAAGAAACAGTGCCAAGGCGATCTTCCTGAAGCCAGAGGCCTGAGTTGAGGCCATTCAAGGGCTCCGGCAACGGCTACCTTGCATGTGAGACGATCCTCCAGGGAGCCCTTCCACTTCTGCTGTCTCACTTAATTAATTAGGAGTAATTAAGTACCACTAATTTATTACTGCCTAATTTTCCTGTTGGAGTTAAACAAATCTTTAGTAGGACCCTATGCTGAATCATGTACGTGTGTATGTTTGTCTATGGAGGTGAATCATGTGGTGGAGCAGGAAGGGAATATTATTAGTGTCATGACATAATAGTGCTATTGTTTTGCATGTCAATTTATTGCCATTGGTTCAATGAGGCAATGTTTTGCGTATTTTCCATCATGAATTTGATGCTACTGTTTGAGTAATATGCTAATGTCTTCCTATCCTTTCTCACTAAGCTAATGAAGGTTTCACCTTGTTCCTACTTGTGCAAACAAGGATCATGTTGTGCCAATCATACATTTTAGTGGAACTACACAAGACAATACAATGAACTGTATCCTAGCCAGTGCTTTAACTCTGCTGGAAGTTCTTGATAATCTTTCGATATAATCTCAGCACTGGTAAACAAGAGTGATTTCAACCATACATTTGAAGTGCACAAAAATATATAGTATTGTGTGATTCCAGTGAGTGCTTTATCATCTCTTATGGGACTACATGAATAAGCTTTTTTTCTCAGGTTGGTACGGGCCTAAGGCCTTCATCCATATTAGTTTGCTATCATCTCTATTTGTATCGTGCTACTGTCATGAGAAACACCTTTATCTTTGCACGTTAAAGTTTTGCAACCTATGATAAATGGCAATGCTTTGAGTGTTGAGTTGAGCTAATTGGCACTGATTAAATAAACTAATACCTCTCTTTAAGCAAGACTCCTATGTTGCTAACTTTACCCATTAAGATAATGAGGGCGCTTCTATTTGTTAGTGTATGTTTGATCAACTAGTCCCACTATTACAGTAATCTCACTCTCTCAATATATGTGCCAACAGGGATGCTCGATTTTGGTGAAACTGCACAAAAACTTTGGGTGCTTCATTGCCTCGACAGCTTCCGTCCTTTCCTGTCAGTCGCTAATCTCCGCTTGCTTTCTTCCCTTGCTGTCAGTCGCTTGGCTTATCTCGGCTTCCAGTCCAAGGAAATAGTAATTGATATGCTACCTCACACAGGTTGGTACTGGTCTTTATCCTGATTATTGTGCCTGTCATATGTATTGGTAATTTGGTATTGTGCTACTATTTGCCGATTTCATAAAGGAGTAATTTGGAGCCTGAACTCGCAGGCAAATCATTACATCAGGTGATTTCAGTAGAGCTGCACAAAATGATCAGATGGACAGGTACTTATGCTGCTGCTATGTACTCCAAAGTTCACTCAGACAAGCATCGATGTTGACAAGAAGTGCCTATATTCATTCGAGTATCAACCGGCATCAACCAATTGTCAAACTCCAAGTATTAGGAGAGTGAACGCCAAAAATATTGCTTGGTGCATAGCCCAGAAAAACGTAGTCCAGTCTTTGGTCCCAACTTGTGCCTTTTGGTTATCGGCACATATGGTAGCAAACTATATGGCATGGAGTCTAAAGATTCCAGACAAGTTGGTTGACGCGTATATTCATCTGGCACTTAATCAGTCTGCACACCAAGGATGCTCCAGTTCAGTTGAACTGAACAAAAAATTTGGGTGGTTCATTTTCTCAACCGCCTCCTTTCTCGTCTGCAATGTAGAATTTTGGCGATATACATGAGCCAGTAAACTAGTTGGATGAAAGTAGTGGCCAAGTTGCTCAAACCTCCCTCGGCACGAGGCCACTATTTGAGGATAAACCTACAAGCAAAGTTCAGATTGTCTGTGCTGCCTCTTATGTACTCGAAAGTTTACTCGTACAAGAACTAATTTTAGCAAGAAGTACCTCCGATTGAACACCATTTACCAGTCTGTACCCTAGGTAATTAAAGTTCGTCCATGGATCATATTGGCTGTGATCTCAATCATTTGGATGCATAAACATACTAAACATGTGTATATCTGAATCTTTTTGTGAATTATGTATGAATATTGTCGTGTGATCTATCAATCATTTGGATGGATAGATATGCTGAGCTTGTGTATATATGAATCTTTTGAGTTGTTGATAGTGAATGTTGGCTATGAATATGAACGTGTCCTGTGAACCTGAGTTTGATATGAATGTTTACCTTTTCTATTGTATTTGTGTGTGAACTTGTTAGTATGCCTATTGTGGGGTATAAAACACAGGTCTCTTATAAAAGTAATGCTGTGTCCAATTTATGTTTTCCCTTCTAACCACATTATATATATTTATATTATTACTATTATCGTATATTTTATAGGGACTTATATATACATTATAAAAACATCCCACGTGTTATTAACTTATAAAAGTAAATGTTTAACGAAAGTTGGCAAGGAAAATCCTAGTTGTTTTTGACTCACAGGCAAGGAAAATCCTGGTGATTGCGTACAAAAGCTTGCGAAGATTTTAGGGACCAATTTAATAATAACACGCTCATTTTTATTTTGAGCAATAACTCGCTAATTTCTTAATTATATATATATAATGTGCCTCTCCGGTTTATCCTTTGATATTAATTGCTCCTTCTAACATAACATTATATATATAACGAGCCCACCTAATACGTGTATTTCAAGGAAGTGCAAATGGGCTGGGATTTCTTAGAAAATATAAATGGGCCTGATTGACGTGGAATTATTTGTTCACCCAGCCCAGCAAATGGACTGTACATTCTAGAAAACATGGGTTAAATATATGCCACATTTTTGTAGGCTCACATGTGTGCCAATAGGTCGAAGCCTACGCAGGGTGTTGTCAACTTGGTCAACAAATGATTGTGTCATCCACAACAATTGGATTTATATCCAACGGTCGGCATGCACCTTCAATCTCTCGTCTTCTTCCTCCAGCGTCGCCGGGACCGCCTGGTCCGGCCTCCGGCGGCTAGCGGCTCTGCTTAGCACGCATCGCTGCGAAGCGCTACCCCACCGCCGGCCAGTCTATCCCTCCACCCCTCGACACCTCCTATTATTCTCCACAGAATACAGCCCCACGCCGCAACAGAACCAGTTATAACCCTTCTCCTCCTCTCAATCTGGGACTCTACTGCCGCGTTTTCCCATCTCCGAGTCGTTCCCGTCCGGGGCCTCGCTGTCGTCCACCGCCTCGCTGCGTTCGGTGCGGCGTGGTCAACAAACGAGATTCATCGGAAGAGGACTGTACGTGGAGAGCCTAACGGCCGGGACCCACGAGGTCCATGGTCGCACACAAGTTCCTCCTTATTAACCTGAAAAAATGTTTCCTCCACCTGACAGCTGGGACCCACCGTTTGTATCTTCGCACGAAAGGAAGTGCCTCCTTGTTTTGTGAAAACAATTATTCACCCCGTTGACAGCTGGGACCGTCAGATTTGGTGACTGACTTGTGGTCCTACTAAGCGGACGTGTACGCACGGCTTTGTCAACTTAATCAACAAATGATTCTAGCAGCTAGACCGTTGGATGTTAATCCAACAGCCGTGCTCCTTCTTCAACCTATGTTCTTGCTCCTGTCTCCCGTGGGCGGCACCGCGGCTGTGTTGCCGCGCACCCGAACCAGTGAAGTTTCCCACTCCTCTCCATCTGCGACTCCACTGCCCCGTCTTCCCCATCTCCGGGTCATTCCAGTCTGGGTGTGCTCGGCACGGTGTGGTCAACATGGTCAACAATCGAGAGTCATTGGAAGATAACTGTACGTGAGAGGCTGACAGTGGGGACGGACCACGCCCATGGATGCATGCATGCAACGGAACGCGGTGAGGTCAAGGTGGTCAAGGAACGACTTCCATCGGAAGTATACTGTATGTGGAGAGTCTCAGCTGGTTCCACGGCCGCAGCAAGTAAGTGCCTCCTTATTACACGGAAAATAATGATTCGTCCAACTGACAGTAGGGACCCACTGGACGGGCCACCGTATTTTGAGAAAAAAATGTTTGCCCCCTGACTGCTGGGACCCACATGACGGGCCACCGTATTTTGTGAAAAAAATGTTCCCCCCACTGTCAGCTCGGACCCATCGGAAGTGCCTCCTTATTACGCACAAAAAAATGAATACTCCCCGGCTAGCTGGGACCCACCTTGGTGGGAGGCTGACTTGTGGGCCTACTAAGTTGACAGGGACGAAGGGCTTTGTCAACTTAGTCAATATGAACGATTCTAGCTCCAGTGACCGTACGATGTCCATCCAACGGCCGTAGTGCTTCTTCAACCTCTGGTCTTCTTGCTCCAGCCGCCCAAAGCAGCGCCGGTCGTGCCACATGCTCCTGCCTCCCGTGGCCGGCTATGCTGCCGCAGAGGCCTCACCGCCCCCTACTATTCCCACTGCTGGCAGGCCCTGCGGCGACGGCAGCCTCACACCACAGTCGAACCAGTGAACCCTTGTACTCCTCTCCGCGCGGGCTTCCACTGTCGCGTCTTCGCCGGCTCCGCGTCGTCCCCTTCATAGGCCGCGCCGTCGTCCACCGCCGTGGTGCTCTCCACGCGGCGTGGTCAACGTGGTCAAGGAACGACTTCCATCGGAAGAGTACTATACGTGGAGAGGCTGACAGCTGGGTCCATGGACACAACCCAGTTTTTTTTGTGATTTGCCAAGTAAGTCGCTTTGTCAGGCCTGTTGGGCTGCAAATCTTTCAAGACGAGGAGAGCTTTCATTCGGCTGGCCGAGAAAATGGCCCATCAGTAATGAGAAATGGGCTGTACATTTTAAAAACACATCAAACCGGCAATTAGTTTCAAATATCTTTTTTTCATTTCGAGATTTTAAATTACATTAATTTTTATGTGTGGAGAATTTGTTGGATTTTATATTAATATACATTTATTTTTAAAATCAGTTTGAATGTGAGGCGAAATTTCAGGATTAATAACAGTTCGGACCGCACCGAAATATGCAAAATTTCGTATAATTTTTTAACCGTGGCCACAATATGCGCTGTAATGGTAACAAAAAGAATATGGGATCCAAAAAAACCTTAAGAATTAGCAAATGGGCTGTAAATTATTAGAAATAATGGCAGATGGGTTGTATGCTATTTTCCACAGATTTGAGGCTTTCCTAAAAAAAGGTTGATGCACAAGCAGTGACTGTTGGATGTCCATCGAACGGCCGTCTTGCTTCTTCAATCTCTGCTCTTCCTGCTCCAGCCGCTCAAACAAGCACCGGGAGGACTTCCTGCTCCCTCCTCCCCATGGCCGGCTGTGCTACCACGCAGGCCTCACCGCCCCACCGTACTCCCATCGCTGGCCTAGCCATCCCTCTACTCACCCACACCTGCTGTTATTCTCCAGCGACGGCAGACGAACCAGTAAACCCTTGTACAGTCGTACTCTCCTCCGCGTGGGAAACAACTGCCAAGTCTTCCCTGCCTCTGTGTTGTTCCCTTCCTAGGCCTCGCCGTCGTCCACCGCCCTGGTGCTCTCGGCGCGGCCTGGTCAACATGGTCAACGACCGACATGCATCTGAAGTGGACTGTACGTGGAGAGGCCGACAGCTGGGTCCACGGCCGCACGCAAGGAAATGCCTCCTTATTATGCGCAAAATAATGATTCCTCCACCTGACATCAAGGACCCACCGAAAGGGCCTCTGTATTTCGCGAAAAAAACGTTACCGCCGCTGATAGCTCGGACCCACCAGCTATATCTTCGCACGCAAGGAAGTGCCTCCTTATTACGCGCAAAAAAATGAATACTCCCCCTATTAGCTGGGACCCAGTATAGTGGCAGGCTGACTTGTGGGCCTACTAAGTTGACGGGGACGGAGGGCTTTGTCAACTTAGTCAATATGCACGATTCTAGCTCCAGTGACCGTACGATGTCCACCCAACGACTGTAGTGCTTCTTCAACCTCTGGTCTTCTTGCTCCAATCGCCCAAACCAGTGCCGGTCGTGCCTCGTGCTCCTGCCTCCCGTGGCCGGCTGCGATGCGGCGGAGGCCTCACCGCCCCCTACTACTCCCACCGCTGGCCAGGCCATCCCTCTACTCACCCACACCCCCTGTTATTTTGCGGCGACGGCTGCCTCACACCGCAGCGAACGAGTGAACCCTCGTACTCCTCTACACGTGGGCATCCACTACCGCGTCTTCCCCGGCTCCGCGTCGTCCCCTTCCTAGGCCTCGCCCTCGTCCACCGCATTGGTGCTCTCGGCGCGGCGTGGTCAACATGGTCGAGGAACGGCTTCCATCGAACATGGACTGTATGTGGAGAGGCTGACAGCTGGGTCCACGGCCGCAACAAGGAAGTGCCTCCTTATTACGTGCAAAATAATTATTCCTCCACCTAACAGCGGGGACCCACTGGACGAGCCACCGTATTTTGCGAAAAAAAGTTTCCCCCCTGACTGCTGGGACCCACCAGCTGCACCTTCGCACGCAAGGAAGTGCGTCTGAAAAAAACAAAATGATTCGCCCCCCTGACTGCTGGGACCCACCAGCTACATCTTCGCACGCAAGGAAGTGCCTAACAGTCGGGACCCACCTGGTCGAAGCGTACGTAGCGTTGTCATTCTGGTCGCGAACGTGTACGTACATACTGGTCGATGTAGAGGCACGCACATGTCGTAGTAGAGGCGCGCATGTAGCATGTACACGTACGTATAGCAGCCAGGGTGCAAGAAAGAAAATACGGCCACATATGTGTACATACGGGCGGGGTCTCGAACGCCTGCTCGCTCATACGTACGGCCAGGGCTCGTGTACATGGCTAGGTCAGAATGGAGAAACAACGTTGTCGTCGTGTTCATGGGGAGGCAACAGAATGCGTCGTGTTCATGGGGAGGCAACGGAATGCGTCGTGTTCATGGGGAGGCAACGGAATGCGTCGTGTTCATCGGGAGGCAACGGAACGCATGGGAGCCAACTGGCTGGGTCGGAACAGAATGCGTGGTCGTGTTCATCGGGAGGGCTTGGACGGAACTGGTGACGGAAACGAGGCCTGGCGTACCGCAAAATGGAGGAGACAGACCTCCTACGTTCGGAACAGGGTCCTGTTGATTGGGAGGGGTGTGGCGTACCGCAAAACGGAGGAAACAGACCTCCTACGGTCGAAATGGGGGTCCTATTGACCGGAGGGGTGTGGCGTACCGCAAAACGGATGAAATGGACCTCCTACAGTCAAAAAGGGGGTCCTGTTGATTGGGAGGGGTGTGGCGTACCGCAAAACGGACGAAACGGATCTCCTACGACCGAAACAGGGGTCCTGTTGATCGGGAGTGGTGTGGCGTACTGCAAACGGGACTCCACGGGGTACTGTTCATCTCCACCGTCGACCTCCTCCAGCCTCCACGGGCTCCTGTTCATCCAGCCTCCATCGCGCGCTACTCCACCGGCTACTGTTCAACCACCCCTCCACGGGCACCCCTCCACCGTCTACTGTTCATCCAGCCCTCCACATCACGGGGTCCTGTTCAACCACCCCTCCACGGGCACCCCTCCACCGTCTACTGTTCATCTAGCCCTCCACCACACCACGGGGTCCTATTCATCCAGAGGCAACGCCACCGCTCACTGTTCATCCAAACACCCCCCCGCAACGCTCACTGTTCATCCCAGAGGCAGCATCGATCGGCTTCAGTTAGCAGCAGCAGCGAAGGAATTGCTCGATCGGGTTCAGTTAACAGCCATCGATCGATCGCTCGGGTTCAGTAACGCGTAGCCTGCAGTGCAATCGCTCGGGTTCAGTTAGAGCCCAACACCTCGCTCGGGTTCAGTTAGAGCCAACGCCTCGCACACACGCGCGTACATGTACGAGAGAAACGTGCATCGCTCGGCCCCTGACCTCCCACCGTAACCGGGAACTCCCCGAAATTTTCCTCCCCCTCGCTTCTACCACGGTTTTTTCCGTCATGGACGGCCCAAAGAATGTCATGCAGCTGCGTCTCCAGCCCGCCCAGGATGAAAAGCCCATTTTCTGTCATGATTTTTTGTCATAGAAGTAGGAGCCCACCACATCTATGATGATACTGGGTTTTGTCACAATTATCGTCATAGAAGTGTCATATGTATGACAGAAAAAAAATTCGTTCGGCCCAAAATGTCACGGATGTGTCTTTTTTTGTAGTGTTGCCCGAGATTTGATCGTCGGTATCCCCATACCTAGTTCAATCTCGTTACCGGCAAGTCTCTTTACTCATTCCGTAATGTTACATCCCGCAACTAACTCATTAGCTACATTGCTTGCAAGGCTTATAGTGATGTACATTACCGAGAGGGCCTAGAGATACCTCTCCGACAATTGGAGTGACAAATCCTAATCTTGATCCATGCCAACAAAACAAACACCACTAGAGACACCTGTAGAGCACCTTTATAATCAGCCAGTTACGTTGTGACGTTTGGTAGCGCACAAAGTGTTCCTCGGGTATTCGGGAGTTGCATGATCTCATAGTCATAGGAACATGTATAGTTATGGAGAAAGCAATAGCAACAAACTAAACGATCATCGTGCTAAGCTAACGGATGGGTCAAGTCAATCACATCATTCTCTAATGATGTGATCCCGTTAATCAAATGACAACTCATGTCTATGGTTAGAAAACATAACCATCATTGATTCAACGAGCTAGTCAAGTAGAGGCAAACTAGTGACACTCTGTTTGTCTATGTATTCACACATGTACTAAGTTTCCGGTTAATACAATACTAGCATGAATAATAAACATTTATCATGATATAAGGAAATATAAATAACTACTTTATTATTGCCTCTAGGGCATATTTCCTTCAAGAACAACACCTAAGCACCGATCCACCCACATATCAAATTATCAAAGTAGCAAAAACAAATCAAACCAACATGATGAAAGTGATTAGATGAAATTCTCGTGTACCCTCAAGACCACTTTGCTTATCATAAGAGACCGTTTTGGCCTGTCCTTTGCCTCAAACGGATTGGGCTACCTTGCTGCACTTTTGTTACTATTATCGTTACTTGCCCGTTACAAATTATCTTGCTATCAAACTACTCGCTACTTACAATTTCAGTGCTTGCAGACATTACCTTGCTGAAAACCACTTGTCATTTCCTTCTGCTCCTCGTTGGGTTCGACACTCTTACTTATCGGAAGGACTACGATTCATCCCCTATACTTGTGGGTCATCAAGGCTCTTTTCTGGCGCCGTTGCCGGGGACGGGGAGTGAAGCTGTCAGTGCACTAAATTTTGGGTCCTTTAGAACCCCATACTTATGCACGGGCAGTCGTAGCCCCACGCGCGGCGAGGCACGAAGAACACGATCGAGGATAAAAATGAGATACAAGGCGAAGAGAAGTGGCCAATCTAGAGAACAGGGGACGAGCTGGACCCTCGGCAAGATCCTTGCCAGGACAGCTTGCGCCACCTCGGCACGATCCTTGCTAGGACGGCTTGCAGGGCACTAACAAGAGCACTACCCTTGTGATTGAGAGCTCTGACGCCATCGACAACGTTAAGGCCAAGACACTAGGGGTACGCGCGTAGAGGCGTGTAGATCTTTGTGGAGGCCAAAAGACGAGGTACCCAGCAAGATCCTTGTCGGAGACGTCTGCGAGGCCCCGGCAAGATCCTTGCCAGGGACGTCGACAAGACCACGGCAAGACTCCGCCACCCCGTCACCACTCCAGCGCAGTGGCCGGCCTGCCAGCCTAGCAAGTGCCTGCGTGGTGGCATGCAGATCTTCGTGAAGATCCTGCCACCTCTCTTGTGCGGCAGCTGGCCAGCCAACTTGGCATTACATGCCTCGCGTGGCATGGATGCGTGTCAAGACGGAGCGGGGCGGGGACGGACGAGACGGGTTCTACTCCCATCCCCAATAAAGCTGAGGGGCACGTAAGCAACGCATTTAATGCGTTTTGTCCTAAGACCCTGGTGATAAACATAGGCACTATAGCTACTTTACACCTCTTGTGTGCCACTGTGGCAGCCCCTTGGACATATAAAAGGAGGCCCATGACATACTGGAGGAGGATTCAGACTTTTGAACCTCTCGGCCTAGCTTGCATGCATAGCGGCGAGCCGAAGCTCAAGAACACAAGAAATACACTCAGGCAGGACTAGGGTTTTACGCTTCTCAGCGGCCCGAACCTGGGTAAAAATCCGCCGTGTTGACCGTTAGATCCTCTCTTTGCACCACGCCTCTTCCCTGCCGAACCATAGAAGGGATTCGCGTGGTCCAGTAGGTGTCGTGAGCACCGACATCTTTGCCGCGCTGATACGTCTCCAACATATCTATAATTTTTTTATTGTTCCATGCTATTATATTATCTGTTTTGGATGTTTAATGGGCTTTATTATGCACTTTGTTATTTTTATTGGGACTAACCTATTAACAGAAGGCCCGGTGCAAATTGTTGTTTTTTGCCTATTTCAGTGTTTCAGAGAAAAGGAATATCAAACGGAACGAAACCTTCGCGAGGATATTTTTTGGAACAAACACAATCCAGGAGACTTGGAGTGGAGGTCAAGGAAGCCACGAGGCGACCACGAGGTAGGGTGGCGCGCCCAGGGGGGCAGGCGCGCCCCCACCCTCATGGGCCCCTCGTAGCTCCACCGACCTACTTCTTTCGCCTATATATACTCTTATACCCTGAAAACATCCAGGAGAGCCACAAAACCACTTTTCCACTTCCGCAACCTTCTGTACCCATGAGATCCCATTTGGGGACCTTTTGCGGTGATCTGCCGAAGGGGGATTCGATCACGGAGGGCTTCTACATCAACACCATAGCCTCTCCGATGACGTGTGAGTAGTTTACCACAGACCTTCGGGTCCATAGTTATTAGCTAGATGGCTTCTTCTCTCTCTTTGTATCTCAATACAAAGTTCTCCTCGATGTTCTTGGAGATCTATTTGATGTAATTCTTTTTGCGGTGTGTTTGTCGAGATCCGATGAATTGTGGGTTTATGATCGAGTTTATCTATGAACAATATTTGATTCTTGTCTGAATTCTTATATGTATGATTTGATATCTTTGCAAGTCTCTTCGAATTATCAGTTTGGTTTCGCCTACTAGATTGATCTTTCTTGCAATGGGAGAAGTGCTTAGCTTTGGGTTCAATCTTGCGGTGCTCGATCCCAGTGACAGAAAGGGAACCAACACGTATTGTATTGTTGCCATCGAGGATAAAAAGATGGGGTTTATATCATAATGCTTGAGTTTATCCCTCTACATCATGTCATCTTGCCTAATGCGTTACTCTATTCGTATGAACTTAATACTCTAGATGCATGCTGGATAGCGGTCGATGTGTGGAGTAATAGTAGTAGATGCAGAATCGTTTCGGTCTACTTGACACGGACGTGCTGCCTATGTTCATGATCATGCCTAGATATTCTCATAACTATGCGCTTTTCTATCAATTGCCCGAGAGTAATTTTTCACCCACCGTAATTTATGCTATCTTGAGAGAAGCCACTAGTGAAACCTATGGCCCCCGGGTCTACTTTACATCATATAAGTTTCCGATCTACAAATCTAGTTTACTATTTATTTTGCAATCTCTACTTTCCAATCTATACAACAAAAATACAAAAAATATTTATCTTATTATACTTATCAGATCTCACTTTTGCAAGTGGCCGTGAAGGGATAGACAACCCTTTTATCGCGGTGATTGCGAGGTTCTTGTTTATTTGTGCTAGTACTAGGCGACTTGCGTGTAGTCTCCTACTGGATTGATACCTTGGTTCTCAAAAACTGAGGGAAATACTTACGCTACTTTGCTGCATCACCCTTTCCTCTTCAAGGGAAAACCAACGCATGCTCAAGAGGTAGCAAGAAGGATTTCTGGCGCCATTGCTGGGGAGATCTACGCTCAAGTCAAGACATACCAAGTACCCATCACAAACTCTTATCCCTCTCATTACATTATTTGTCATTCGCCTCTCGTTTTCCTCTCCCCCACTTCACCTTGCCGTTTTATTCGCCTCTTTTCCGTTCGCCCTTTTTCCGGTCATTTCTTTTCGCCTGCCTCTTGTGTGATTGTGTGTTGGATTGATTGTTTGTCACGATGGCTCGAGATAACACTAAATTATGTGACTTCTCGAATACCAACAATAATGATTTTATTAGCACTCCGATTGCTCCTCTTACCGATGCTGAATCTTGTGAAATCAATACTGCTTTGTTGAATCTTGTCATGAAAGATCAGTTTTCTGGCCTTCCTAGTGAAGATGCCACTACCCATCTAAACAACTTTCTTGATTTGTGTGATATGCCAAAGAAGAAAGATGTGGATAATGATATTGTTAAATTGAAGTTATTTCCGTTTTCGCCTAGAGATCGTGCTAAAACTTGGTTCTGTTCTTTGTCTAAAAATAGTATTGATTCATGAAATAAGTGCAAAGATGCTTTTATCTCTAAGTATTTTCCTCACGCTAAGATCATCTCTCTTAGAAACAATATTATGAATTTTAAGCAACTTGAGCATGAGCATGTTGCACAAGCTTGGGAGAGGATGAAATTAATGATACGTAATTGCCCTACACATGGTTTGAACTTATGGATGATTATACGAAAATTTTATGCTGGATTGAATTTTGCTTCTAGAAATCTTTTAGATTTGGACACGGGAGGCACTTTTATGGAAATCACTTTAGGAGAAGCTACTAAACTCCTAGATAATATTATGGTTAATTATTCTCCATGGTATACCGAAAGATCCACTAGTAAAAAGGTTCATGCGATAGAAGAGATTAATGTTTTGAGTGGAAAGATGGATGAACTGATGAAATTGTTTGCTAATAAGAGTGTTTTTTCTGATCCTAATGATATGCCTTTGTTCACTTTTATCGAGAATAATAATGAACCTATGGATGTGAGTTTTATTGGTAGGAACAATTTTGGTAACAACGCGTATAGAGGAAACTTTAATTCTAGGTTATTCCCTAGTAATTCCTCTAATAATTATGGTAATTCCTACAACAACTCTTATGGAAATTTTAATAAGATGCCCTTTGATTTTGAGACTAGTGTTAAAGAATTTATGAATTCGCAAAAGAATTTCAATGCTTTGTTTGAAGAAAAATTGCTTAAAATTGATGAGTTGACTAGGAACGTGGATAGAATTTATCTTGATGTTGATTCTTTGAAACTTAGATCTATTCCACCTAAGCATGATATCAACGAGTTTCTCAAAGCCATGAGAATTTCCATTGATGAGTGCAAAGAAAGAACCACTAGGATGCGTGCTAAAAAATATTGCTTTGTGAAAGCGTGTTCTTCTAGTTTTCATGATAATAATGACGAAGATCTAAAAGTGATTTGTGTGTCTCCTATTAAGTCTTTGTTTTCCAATATGAATCTTGATAAAGGTGGGACTGGCGATGAGTCAACTTTAGTTAGAAGGCGTCCCAATGATTCGGAGTTTTTAGATCTTGATTCAAAAATTGGTAAAAGTGGGACTGAAGAGGTCAAAACTTTACATAGCAATGAACCCACTATTTTGGATTTCAAGGAATTTAATTATGATAATTGCTCTTTGATAGATTGTATTTCCTTGTTGCAATCCATGTTAAATTCTCCTCATGCTTATGATCAAAACAAAGCTTTTACTAAACATATCATTGATGCTTTAATGCAATATTATGAAGAAAAACTTGAATTAGAAGTTTCTATCCCTAGAAAACTTTATGATAAGTGGGAACCTACTATTAAAATTAATATTAAAGATCATGAATGCTATGCTTTATGTGATTTGGGTGCTAGTGTTTCCACGATTCCAAAAACTTTGTGTGATGTGTTAGGTTTCCGTGAATTTGATGATTGTTCTTCAAATTTGCATCTTGCGGATTCCACCATTAAGAAACCTATGTGAAGGATTAATTATGTTCTTATTGTTGCAAATAGGAATTATGTGCCCGTAGATTTCATTTTTCTTGATATAGATTGCAATCCTACATGTCCTATTATTCTTGGTAGACCTTTCCTTAGAACGATTGGTGCAATTATTGACATGAAAGAAGGAAATATTAGATCCCAATATCCGTTAAGGAAAGGCATGGAACACTTTCCTAGAAATAAAATTAAATTACCTTATGAATCTATTATGAGAGCCACATATGGATTGCATACCGAAGATGACAATACCTAGATCTATTCTTGTTTTTATGCCTAACTAGGGGCGTTAAACGATAGCGCTTGTTGGGAGGCAACCCAATTTCATTTTTGTTCGTTGCTTTTAGTTCCTGTTTAATAATAAATAAATCATCTACCCCCTTTTATGATTGTGTATTTTATGTTTTAATTAGTGTTTGTGCCAAGTAAAGCCTTTAGGATCTTCTTGGATGATTGTTATTTGATCTTGCTGAAAAAACAAAAAGTACGTGCTCACGAGAATAATTTTCAATTTTTATCAGAGAGCGATAAAATACCAATTCCAACTGAAGTATATCAATATACAAATTATTTATTACATCCTAATTTGTCAGGATTTTTGGAGTTACAGAAGTATTCGAGACCTACAGATTACTACAGACTATTCTGTTTTGACAGATTCTGTTTTCGTGTGTTGTTTGGTTATTTTGATGAATCTATAGCTAGTATCGGGGGGTATGAACCATAGAGAAGTTGGAATACAGTAGGTTTAACACCAATATAAATAAATAATGAGTTCATTACAGTACCTTAAAGTGGTGGTTTGTTTTTTTATACTAACGGAGCTCATGAGATTTTCTGTTGAGTTTTGTGTTGTGAAGTTTTCAAGTTTTTGGGTAAAAGATTTGATGGATTTTGGAACAAAGAGTGGCAAGAGCCTAAGCTTGGGGATGCCCAAGGCACCCCAAGGTAAAATTCAAGGACAACCAAAAGCATAATCTTGGGGATGCCCCGGAAGACATCCCCTCTTTCGTCTTAATCTATCGGTAACTTTACATGAGGCTATATTTTTATTCACCACATGGTATGTGTTTTGCTTGGAGCATCTTGTATGATTTGAGTCTTTTCTTTTTAGTTTACCACAATCATCCTTGATGTACACACCTTTTGGAGAGACACACATGAATCCGAATTTATTAGAATACTCTATGTGCTTCACTTATATCTTTTGAGCTAGATAATTTTGCTCTAGTGCTTCACTTATACCTTTTTAGAGCACGGTGGTGGTTTTATTTTATAGAAATTATTGATCTATCATGCTTCACTCATATTATTTTTAGAGTCTTTTAGAACAACATGGTAATTTGCTTTGGCTATAAAATTAGTCCTAATATGATAGGCATCCAGGATGGGTATTATAAAAACTTTCATATAGAGTGCATTGAATATTATGAGAAGTTTGATACTTGATAGTTGTTTTGAGATATAGAAGTGGTAATATTAGAGTCGTGCTAGTTGAGTAATTGTGGAATTGAGAAATACTTGTGTTGAAGTTGGCAAGTCCCGTAGCATGCACGTATGGTAAACGTTGTGTGACAAATTTGAAGCATGAGGTGTTCTTTGATTGCTTTCCTTATGAGTGGCGGTCGGGGACGAGCGATGGTCTTCTCCTACCAATCTACCTCCCTAGGAGCATGCGTGTAGTGCTTGGTTTTGATGACTTGTAGATTTCTGCAATAAGTTTGTGAGTTATTTATGATTAATGTTGAGTCCATGGATTATACGCACTCTCACCCTTCCATCATTGCCCTCTTCGGTACCGTGCATTGCCCTTTCTCACCTCGAGAGTTGGTGTAAACTTCACCGGTGCATCCAAACCTCATGATATGATACACTCTATCACACATAAGCCTCCTTATATCTTCCTCAAAACAGCCACCATACCTACCTATTATGGCATCTCCAAGCCATTCCGAGATATATTGCCATGCAACTTTCCACCGTTCCGTTTATTATGACATGCTCCATATTGCTTTGCATGATCATGTAGTTGACATCGTATTTTTGGCAAAGCTACCTTCATAATTCTTTCATACATGTCACTCTTGATTGATTGCATATCCCGGTACACCACCAGAGGCATTCACATAGAGTCATATTTTGTTCTAAGTATCGAGTTGTAATTCTTGAGTTGTAAGTAAATAAAAGTGTGATGATTTTCATTATTAGAGCATTGTCCCATGTGAGGAAAGGATGATGGAGACTATGATTCCCCCACAAGCCGGGATGATATTCCGGACAAAAAAAAGAGGCCATAAAAAAGAAGAGAAGAAAGGCCCAAATAAAAAAAGAGAAAATAAGAAGAAGGGGAAAATGAGAGAAAAAGAGAGAAGGGGCAATGTTACTATCCTTTTTCCACACTTGTGCTTCAAAGTACCACCATGATCTTCATGATAGAGAGTCTCCCATTTTGTCACTTTCATATACTAGTGGGAATTTTTCATTATAGAACTTGGCTTGTATATTCCAATGATGGGCTTCCTCAAAATGCCCTAGGTCTTCGTGAGCAAACAAGTTGGATGCACACCCACTTAGTTTCTTTTGTTGAGCTTTCATATATTTATAGCTCTAGTGCATCCATTGCATGGCAATCCCTACTCCTTGCATTGACATCAATTGATGGGCATCTCCATAGCCTGTTGATTAGCCGCGTCAATGTGAGACTTTCTCTTTTTTTGTCTTCTCACACAACCTCCATCATCATATTCTATTCCACCCATTGTGCTATGTCCATGGCTCACGCTCATATATTGTGTGAAAGTTGAAAGAGTTTGAAAAGGCTAAGTATGAAACAATTGCTTGGCTTGTCATCGGGGTTGTGCATGATGGGAGCATTTTGTGCGACGAAAATGAAGCATGGCCAAACTATATGATTTTGTAGAGATAAGCTTTCTTTGGCTATGTTATTTTGATAAGACATAATTGCTTGGTTAGCATGCTTGAAGTATTATTATTTTATGTCAACATTAAACTTTTGTCTAGAATCATTTGGATCTAAACATTCACGCCGCAATAAAGAGAATTACATTGAAAATTATGTTAGGTAGCATTCCACATCAAAAATTCCGTTTTTATCATTTACCTACTCGAGGATGAGCAGGAATTAAGCTTGGGGATGCTTGATACGTCTCCATGCTATTATATTATCTGTTTTAGATGTTTAATGGGATTTATTATGCACCTTTATATTATTTTTGGGACTAACCTATTAACCGAAGGCCCAATGCAAATTGTTGTTTTTTTTGCCTATTTCAGTGTTTCGCAGAAAAGGAATATCAAACGGAATCCAAGCGGAACGAAACCTTCGCGAGGATATTTTTTTGGAACAAACGCAATCCAGGAGACTTGGAGTGGAGGTCAAGGAAGCAACGAGGTGGCCACGAGGTAGGGCAGCAGGCGTGCCCCCCAACCCCGTGGGCCCCTCGCAGCTCCACCGAGCTACTTCTTTCACCTATATATACTCTTATACCCTAAAAACATCCAGGAGAGCCACAAAACCACTTTTCCACCGCCGCAACCTTCTGTACCCGTGAGATCCCATCTGGGGACCTTTTCCGGTGATCTGCCAGAGGGGGATTCGATCACGTAGGGCTTCTACATCAACACCATAGCCTCTCTGATGATGTGTGAGTAGTTTACCACAGACCTTTGGGTCCATAGTTATTAGCTAGATGGCTTCTTTTCTCTCTTTGGATCTCGATACAAAGTTCTCCTCGATGTTCTTGGAGATCTATTTGATGTAATTCTTTTTGCGGTGTGTTTGTCAAGATCCGGTGAATTGTGGGTTTATGATCAAGTTTATCTACGAACAATATTTGATTCTTGTCTGAAATCTTATATGTATGATTTGATATCTTTGCAAGTCTCTTCGAATTATCAGTTTGGTTTGGCCTACTAGATTGATCTTTCTTGCAATGGGAGAAGTGCTTAGCTTTGGGTTCAATCTTGTGGTGCTCGATCCTAGTGACAGAAAGGGAACCAACACGTATTGTATTGTTGCCATCGAGGATAAAAAGATGGGGTTTATATCATATTGCTTGAGTTCATCCCTCTACACCATGTCATCTTGCCTAATGCGTTACTCTGTTCTTATGAACTTAATACTCTAGATGCATGCTGGATAGCAGTCGATGTGTGGAGTAATAGTAGTAGATGCAGAATCGTTTCAGTCTACTTGACACGGACGTGATGCCTATGTTCATGATCATGCCTAGATATTCTCATAACTATGCGCTTTTCTATCAATTGCTCCGCAGTAATTTGTTCACCCACCATAATTTATGCTATCTTGAGAGAAGCCACTAGTGAAACGTATGCCCCCCGGGTCTACTTTACATCATATAAGTTTCTGATCTAAAAATCTAGTTTACTATTTATTTTGCAATCTTTACATTCCAATCTATACAACAAAAATACCAAAAATATTTATCTTATTATATTTATCGGATCTCACTTTTGCAAGTGGCCTGAAGGGAGTGACAACCCCTTTATCGCGTTGGTTGCGAGGTTCTTGTTTGTTTGTGCAGGTACTAGGCGACTTGCGTGTAGTCTCCTACTCGATTGATACCTTGGTTCTCAAAATGTGAGGGAAATACTTATGCTACTTTGCTGCATCACCCTTTCCTCTTCAAGGGAAAACCAACACATGCTCAAGAGGTAGCACGCGCCAGGCAGGGGATGAGAGTCCTGCAAACCCGATCTAGTAGTTAGCGCGTCATTTCCTCGATCACCATGGCTCCCAAGAAGAAGGGGATCATGGCGGTCGGTCCGTCTGGAGTCATGTTGCCTATGGCGGCGCGGCGACTTCCAAGTCAACCCCACCGGCATCCATGTTGCGGTCCTCCCATGTCGTGTGCGACAAGCAGCGCCGCGACGTTGGTGACCCCGGACACCGCCGTGGGAAGAGCCACAACATCATTCTCGAGATGCACAAGGCCAACAAGCACTAATGAACCGCAAAAGGTTCCATATTCCTATTTTCTCTTCTTTCTTTTTTCTCAGAGCATAGAAGGTTCCCTCGCATACAAATTTGCCGTGGGGGATAGAAAGTGGGGATGCCAACTGGCGACGCTCGAGGTGGCATCTTGCGAAAAAGAATACATCAGCAAAAAAGCTAAGTCACGAGACTTCGAGCAAATTTATTTTAATATCAGGTTATTTTCCTTGAATGGTCTCGGTTCTTGTATAGGAAAACCTTCACGCGAAGAAACCTTGTCGGGATTGGTTGCGCCCTTGCTCCGTTTCGAGTCCGCTCAACGGCTCAAGTGGCTGCACTAAGAACGGCAAGGTTCCTTGGCGGTGGCGGCACCCCCAGCAGGCTGCTAAGGATCCGTCCTCAAATTGCTCGCAACTAGGGTGCGCGCGCCGGTAAGCCTTTCCCAGTAACGTGTAGGGTGCGTACCATACAAAGGGGAATCATACGAGGAAGATAGCATGCATTCAATTCGAAAAATAGCAAGTTATATTACATTAATAGTTGCCGCAGTTCTAACTTAACTAGGATTGTTGTGGGTACAGATCCATGGCGGCAAGAGGGAGCGGAGCGCCTAGTCTTGGTGCTGGCCTTCCACCCTCTTGACGTTGTCAACCAGGCTGACGATGGGCGCGACAAGCTCTTCAAGCGCCCTACAGTCCACATCTGCCGGCAAGCTGTCTTGGTTGAGGTCGATGCCGGGGTTCCTGTACGCCACCTTTGGTGAGCACCTTGAGGAGGGCGCCCCGGCAATGCTTCCTGGACTCATTGGCCAGGTGGGTCGCTTGGCCATCGTGGAGTATCTTCAAGGCATCAAGGACGGCCTCGAAGAACATGGTCACCCTGACACTCTCGGTTCTTCTCTCATCATGAGAGAACCTAAAGCTTGGCATGCCCAAGGTGGACAGCTGCGTGGTGAGCCTCTCCGCGACATCGACAAGGCGCTCGGTCCACATCCCCATGCCGTTTATGAAGTCGTTATGGGTGGCAGCAGCGCTCTCGAGCAGCAGCTTCTCGTCCTTAAGATCTTTGGCGAGGGTCCTCTCATGAGCTCTGCTACCTTCAAGGGTCTCCCCCAGAGTGGACAGCTTCAGCTTCAGATCAGCAATGGAGTCGTTGGCCTTGGATAGCAGCTTGGTCTTGTCAGATATGGTAATTTGTAGCCCCGCCAAGGTGTCAATGGTTTTGTCCATGTCGCTCTTAAGCGTCGCGACCTCCTCCCTGTGCTTCTCCAGCTTCTCCACCATGCCGGCCAGCTCATTCTTAGCAGCCTCCGTGGCTTTAGCGGCATCGATAGCCTCCTTCATCTAGCCGACATGATCCAACACCAGAGCATCGAGTGCATCCTTGCGTTTCTGCTCCAGTTCCTGGGTCCGCCGCGCGACGAGCTTCTCTATTTCTTCATCCTTGACACGAAGCATGGCGGCAAGGTCCTCTTCCTGGGCATCGAGCAGGACACTGCGCCCCCTTAGCTCACTGTCCTCCTTGGCGGTTTGTGCAGCGGCCTCCTCCTGGGCCTTCTCGGTGTCTGATTGCTTCAGAAGAAGCTCATTCCAGCGCTGACCCAGCTGCTCCTGGCTGGTCTTCAAATCCTGCCGGGCCTCCATAAACTAAGCCTGCATCTGCTCGACGCGCTCGTGGAAGCCCTCCTCCGCCGCGTCAACGATCGTCGTCCGAGAGTCCAGCTTCTCCTTGCAGGCTCGGTGAAGCACCTGAAGCTTCTGGAAGTTGCTGCTCATGGCTTGGAGGAGCTGTCGCTGCTGGCGCCTGGCTCGTCAACAACCTAGAGCCCGACGGCAACTATGACCTCTTCATCAAAAACCTCCCGCTCGGCAGGCGCTCCGGTGCTTGCCATCCCCGGGATGGTGACAAACAGATCCTCGCCGATCTTCAGGTATCTGCTCAAGTTGGGGGCTTCGGAGGTGGATCGTTGGTCGTCGCCCACTGTCGCCCCGGCAGCCGTGGGCTCCGGGACCGCTGCAGCGCCAGGCGCTCCTGAGGCAGGGATGCCATGAGTACAGTCACCGGTCCCCTTGCTGGCCTCCCTGGTAGATCCCCTGGCGGCCTCTTCATGTGCCCCCTTGGTGGCCTCGTCGGCGGCAACCTTGTCGGCCTCAGCGGCGGCATCCTTGGCGATCTCCTCGATGATGCCATCGATATCCATCTGACCCACCGAGGAGAGATCTGAAAACCAAGGAGGAAAAAAGGATGAAACCAGGATCGGAGTTTGAAGCAGAAAGAAGTTACACCGGGGAACCGGTCAAAAAATACACTCACGCTGGGGGCTGAGTCGGGGGCTATGTCGTGGACTGGGGCCCGGGCTGATCGTGATCACCTCCGGCACGCTTGAGGTGCTTGCCGGGGGCTCATCGCCCGTCGAGGTCTTGGCCCTCTTCGCCATCCTCTCTGCCAATGTCTCCGTGTCCCTACAGAGGCAAGCCAAGACAAGATCAAGTCATGCGAAATAACCAAAACAGAGATTCAGGAAATGAAGAAGGTGGTGGAGCACTTACTTGTCCCCTTCTTCGTCCTCTTCCTCCTGCCTCCTCCTGTTCGGGATCATGGAAGAGAGGGCATAGTCGGCCTCTGGTATGGTGTTCGTTCAGAGAGGTGGAGACAGAGGCCTGGGTTGCTTGGTCACGGCGGAAGCAGCGACCGCTGCTTCCTGTGCTGTCACGGTTGTGCGCCTCGTTTGGCGCACGAACTGTGCCTGGGCCTCTTGTCGATGTGCGTCCTTCCCGGCCGCTGTCGGTGTCAAAACCGGCAGATCTTGGGTAGGGGGTCCCAAACTGTGCATCTAGGCCGGATGGTAACAGGAGGCAAGGGACACGAAGTTTTACCCAGGTTCGGGCCCTCTTGACGGAGGTAAAACCCTACGTCCTGCTTGATTAATATTGATGATATGGGTAGTACAAGAGTAGATCTACCACGAGATCGGAGAGGCTAAACCCTAGAAGCTAGCCTATGGTATGATTGTTGTTCCGTATGTTGTCCTACGGACTAAAACCCTTCGGTTTATATAGACACCGGAGAGGGTTAGGGTTACACAAAGTCGGTTACAATGGTAGGAGATCTACATATCCGTATCGCCAAGCTTGCCTTCCACGCCAAGGAAAGTCCCTTCCGGACACGGGATGAAGTCTTCAATCTTGTATCTTCATAGTCCAGGAGTCCGGCTATCCGGACACCCCCTAATCCAGGACTCCCTCAGTAGCCCCTGAACCAGGCTTCAATGTCGACAAGTCCGGCGCGCAGATTGTCTTCGGCATTGCAAGGCGGGTTCCTCCTCCAAGCACTTCATAGAAGATTTTGAACACAAAGATACTGTCTGGCTCTGCAAAATAAGTTTCCACATATTGCCATAGAGAGAATAATATTTACACAAATCTAATCTGCTGACGTATTCCGTAGCGTGACATCACACCACGGCCAAGCCTTTATTCCAATCGTTTTATTGTCCCACCTCAGCGTGTCATGCGAGGCAGTTTCCTTGGCACGTCTTGTTAAAGCAGAGATCGTGTCCCCTTATTCCGGGATTCTCATTAATACGGGCGTGGGTAACCCAACCACTTCTAGGACTCCTAGACTATAAGCAAGTCCGAACGGCCATGCAGAGGACACTTGATATTCACCCTCTTTATAAAGGGACAAGGCTTTTACTCTTTTCCCTCCCGTGCTCAATCGAATCCTTCCCCCACCTCAAGCTCAAACACCCAAAGTTCAGGTCAGGTGCTCCAAACCTTCAATCATGTCCGGATCTAGCCTTCAAGGCCGATGGGTGCCTTCCTCCGTCACAGAAGAAGACATCAAAAAGTTGAGGGAGGCCAGATATCTGACCGCCGAGGTTTTGCATCGGCTGCCTGGCCGAGGGCAGGCCGTCCCCTCCCCCGAACCCAACGAGAATGTCGTATTCGTCTCCCACTTCCTCCGAGGTCTAGGCCTTGCTCTGGATCCTTTCGTCAGGGGTTTGATGTTTTATTACGGGCTAGAATTCCATGATCTAGCTCCGGACTCCTTTCTTCATATCACGACATTTATTGTCGTGTGTGAGGCCTTCCTCCGGGTTACCCCTCACTTTGGCCTGTGGCTCAAGACCTTTGAAGTAAAGCTGAAGATGATCGAGGGGCAACATGCAGCGTGTGGAGGTGCCTCAATACGCAATATGACGGGAGCTCCATGGCCCAAAGGTTCCATTCCAGAGGTGTCTGAATTGTGGCAACAGGAGTGGTTCTACATTACGGCTCCTAGAAGTGCCAAGTGGGCGGCCGCCCTTGTTTTCCGCTCGGGCCCTCCACCACAGCTGATGTCATGGATCAGCAGAGGTCTGAGCTGGGGTCCAGCCAAGGACGTGCCTATGCTGCAAAGCCGCATTTGAGATCTCTTCAATGGAGATTTTAGTTTGGTTGCGGTAATACAAGTTATGTTGGTTCGTCAAGTCCAGCCTTGCAAACGCCAGCCCCTTCGCTTGTGGGAGTTCAATCCCGAGGGACCGCGTGTCATTCAAAATTTCCTCGGCCTGACGCACAAGGAGATGTACAAGTCATTCTTCGGACCTTAGGTAGAGTGTCCGGAAATTACCGAGGACATGGGCCTGAGCAGTAACCGCGTCGCCGAACAGGTAAGGAATCTTCCGGCCGAACATACTATCTCTCACTTGTTACGAAGTTATTTCTGAGACTTTGCTTTTTGACCAGGACTGGCTAACAAAGGCGAACTTGATTCGGTGTTCGGCCCCCTCCCTAAGGGTTTGGAGAATCTGGTATTGGAAAAGATGCTCTAGGTCGCACCTTGCCCGGAGCCCTTGAAGGAAGATACCGGGCAGGATAATACGGGCGGACGCGGGCCCCCAACGCTGCCCATTCTAACCGAGGGAGCGAGCGTCTCCATGAAGGAAGACGACCGGAGGAGGAAAAGGACTGCGCCCGGGGATTCGAAAGCCGAAGCTTCCAAACGGGAGAAGAAGTCTCCCACAGAGGGTCCTACCTTGGGGGGGTGCTTTTGCCGCACAAAGTCCGTGGGGGGATCAATTCTCCAGCGAGTCATAAGTGACCCGAAATACTTCAATAGTACAGGTATGCCATCTTTTTCTTCTGAGAAAATAACCACCGCATATATCTTTGCAGTTCGGGCCTTAGCCCCTCTCAAATGAGCTCGTCTTCGGGGGATCTTCTTCCAGAGATGACGGAGAGCGAAATGCCTCCTCCGGACTCCTCCGCTCCGGAAGCGGGCGACCCCGAAGTGTCGTCGCGGAGGGCCTCTCCGAGTCCGGTGAGGCCAGAAGATAATCCCATTGACCCCCGAAGCTCCCAGTGTCCGGCTCCCGAAGAGAGCAGACAAAAGAGTCCGACACCGTCTGGTGTGCGATCGGATGTTCTGAGGGAGTTGGTGGGGCGAGCGTCCATCTCAGATGAACACCGTGTGCTGATGAATACGGTGATGGAGAGAATCTTGTCCGCCAAAAGCGGATTGCATGAAGCTTTTATGAGTCTACTAACAGGCTTTGAGGTACGTAAAATAATGTATGATAGTCCTGCACATGCTGGGTGTGCCCTGTGTAGATAGTAGCCCCTAAGACTAGTTGTCGTCGGAAACGACGACGAACAGAGGATCATATTCCCAGGTAGTAACCATACTGCCTTTATGTGCAGGTGATGGAAGCTCCGGTGGCTAACCGGACTAGAGAGTTTGCCCATTTAAAACGGCAGTTGGATGCGGCAGACGCCGACATCGAGCTTGTTAACAAAAGGCTTGACGAGGCACATGGTAAGTGTCATTATCTAGTAAACGCCACATAGTAAGAGCAGCATGATGCCAGTATCTTTAATATGTTGTGACTGCAGATGGAGTTGCCACTGTTGAAGCCTTGTGGGCAGAACTTGCCCGAGCCAAGGAACAAGTGAGGTTTGGTAATGCGGCTGCTTTGAAGGCGGCCGAAGAGTTGAAAGCCGAGAAGGCCACGCATGGCGAGAGCCGGGATAAGATGGCCAAGATGGCCATAGAATTAAAAGCCGCCGCCGACCGTTGCCGGGTTCTTGAAAAGGAAAACCTGGCGAAGGCATCAGACCTTGAGAAGGCTGCTACGACGAGGAAAGACATCCGCTCTGCTATGAGGGCGAAGAAGGAGGAGCTGCGGGAAGTCGGGGATATTGTAGCTGGGAAATCCTTTATGTTGCGGAGGAAGTTCGGAGATCCACAGTATGCCACTCTGGATCGGCTGTGGAGTTCGGAGAATGTGTATATGGATTTGGCGGCGAGCGCTGCCGATGCGGCCAAGTACTTCCAGGGTCAGACGGACCGTGAAGTAGACCAGCTGTTTTGGAGATAATTCCATTCTCCCGAGCGTCCGCTTTCATTGACTGACCAATTAGCTGAATGGGCCGAACTGAATAGGTTGTCCGGACTTGCCATGAGGTCTGTTGTGGATCAGCTATGGCTGGAAAGGCCAAAGCCGAATAGCTATTTCAGCTTGGTGCAGCAGTTCCTTGACGTGGTGCCGCGCATTAATGCGATGAAGAGGTCGGCGTGCATAGAGGACTCACGGATGGCCTTTGCCCGTGTTAAAGCATACTGGGCGGAGATGGATGCTACCACTGTTGCAGCGCGGGATTCGGCCATAGGCCGAAGGGCTGCTGGGCACTACTTTGAAGAAGTTCTTGAGGGTGCTCGTTTGATAGAGACCCAGTGCTCAAAAAATATTATGTTTGAGTGATATGTAATCTCATTGTAAGCGAAATGCTTTTATAAATTTTCATAAGGCTATTTTTATACTTTTGCCTGAAAGTAATATGATGCCTCCTGGGCGGCCGTTTATGTATACATGTGTATAACCTGAAAGATTGCAGCCGTCGGCTTCGACCCCCACGCATATAATGCGGAGGTGCTCGCAAAAAACACGTGTTCACACTTAACCCAATGTCTTGGTCCTATTAAGGAGGTGATAGCGGAGTGAGCGAGGCAACCGAACTATAATGCTTTAACACTTTCACTTAGCCATAGGAGTTTGACAGTGGGGCTACTAGATAGCCCCTGGTGGCTCCGCACTCTCCCGATCCCGGGGTGCGTACATGCCTGGCCGGGAAACGGCCCTTCGTTAAGGCGGAGGAATTCTATCATTCTAATAGGTCATCGAGTGGTTGACCAGTCTCATGCTATATCATGACAGTCAGTTTTTGGCTTTCTCTACTGAGGTGCTCGTCCGGATGAACCAGGGCACAATCGCAGTAGTTCTCCTGGTGCTACCTTAGCCGGTAAAGCGGAACGTAAGGCACCAAAACACAGGAGCCGGGCAAACCCAACATTTGACCAAAGACAATGATTCGGAGCTGATGCATATAGGGCCAAACTCGCGACGCCGAACACTCCCTAAGGTGTTCGGTCTTTGTGGTATAAACCGGGCCTAAATAATGGCCTTTGTAAGAAGCCCCTTGTGTCCAGGTACGTGCATTGTTCTGGCGTGGCCACATGCCAAGACACTAGCATCCTTCTCAATGGTGGATATGTATCAACAAGAGACAGTAAAAAAGGTTTACGCAGGGTCTTAATCTAAAAAGAATCCTTGGAGCGGGTCCCTGCTGCACGTTTGCGCCTGTGTCTCCGTTGTGCCGCATCCTAGACGGGTGTAGCACGATGATCGTCTGTAAAAGAGAGGAATTTAGGTGAAAAAGTTGTCGTGCGAAAAGATAGTTTTTAAAGAAACCATGTATAATTCAAGATGAGAGGAAATTGCCACTTGTCTACGCGCGTTGAGCCCCTTGTTTTGGAAAATAGGGGTGTGACCATTTATTCGGTATAAATAGCGGCGTCGGACTTGATTAGTTGTGTCTGAGGTATTGACGACCTATTGGATGCTTTCGCTGGTCCGGGCACCTTTAGTGTGCGGCTGCCAAGGCAGCCGCACTCTCTTCGGCATGTAGAGATCGCTTGATATTTCCTTTCACTGAAATGATGCCACGTGGACCGGGCATCTTGAGTGTGAGGGAGGCGTAGTGTGGTATTGCATTAAAGCGAGCGAAAGCTTCGCGTCCAAGCAGTGCTTGATAGCCACTTTGGAACGGAGCGATGTGGAAGGTTAAATGCTCGCGACGGAAGTTATCGGGGGAGCCGAATATAACTTGTAGTAGGAGGGAGCCCGTACAACGAGCCCCTAGGCCTGGCATTACTCCTTTAAAGGTAGTACTGCTATGGCGAATTTTTGTTGGGTCTAACCCCATCCCGCGGATTGTATCCTGATATATTAGGTTTAGACTGCTGCCACCGTCCATCAAGACTCGTGTGAAGTGATATCCGCCAATTACTAGGTCTAATACCAGGGCAGCCCATCCTGCGTGTCAGATACTTGCTGAGTAATCGCGATGGTCGAAAGTGATCGGTTGAGACGACCAGTGACAGGACTTCGCGGTGACAGGCACTTGGGTATATTTTCCTAGGAGTGCCGTGTTGTTTTTTCCCTTGATCACGTGTAACACGTTTACTGTTTTGACTTCTGGTGGAAATTTCTTTTGTTCCCCAGTGTCTTTCTTGGGAGGCTCGTCGTCGTCTTCACTTGGTGTATCCTCCCCCTTGTGTACGGCGTTGAGCTTGCCGGACTGCTTGAAGACCCAACATTCTCTATGGGTATGATTAGCTGGTTTACCAGGGGTACTATGGATCTGACATACTTGGTCCAGAATTTTGTTGAGGCTGGACAGTTCATCCCTGGTGCCTTTAGAGGGCGGCTTTTGCTGACCTGGCCGAGAGCTTTTGAATCCGGCGTTTACTGCCGTGCCCTTCGTGTTGTCTTCTTTATTCCGGCGTTTGTTATTGCTGTTGCGCTGTGATTTCCCGTTTCCATCTCTAACTTCAGATGTACTGGGGTCGCTAGTGCTGCATCTGGCTAGCCAGCTGTCCTCACCCGCACAAAAGCGGGTCATGAGGCTTGTTAATGCGGACATCGTTCTCGGCTTGTTTTGGCCGAGGTGTCTGGCGAGCCATTCGTCACGGATGCTATGCTTAAAAGCTGCCAAGGCTTCGGCGTCTGGACAGTCGACAATCTGGTTCTTTTTAGTAAGAAACCTGTTCCAAAGCTTTCGGGCTGACTCTCCGGGCTATTGAGTTCTATGACTCAAATCGTCCGCATCCGGAGGTCGGACATAAGTCCCTTGAAAATTTGCCCGAAAGGCGTCTTCGAGCTCTTCCCAACTTCCAATGGAGCTTTCGGGGAGGCCTTTAAGCCAGTGACGAGCTGGCCCTTTGAGCTTGAGGGGTAAGTACTTGATGGCATGAAGATTATCTCCTCGAGCCATATGGATATGAAGGATGTAGTCCTCAATCCAGACCCCAGGGTCTGTTGTTCCGTCGTATGTCTCTATGTTTATGGGTTTGAATCCCTCTGGAAATTCATGGTCCAGCACCTCATCGGTGAAACATAAGGGGTGTGCGGCACCCCTGTAGTTGGGTGTACCGCGTTGTTCGGATGTTTGTGGTGTTGCATTGTATGCTGGGGCGTGCTTGCGTGGTCCATAGATGGATCTTGCTGCGCCGTCCTTTGGGTGCGAGCCCTTGCATGGGTCGCGTGTTGTATTGTGAGTGGCGTTGTATGCCGCTCTGTGTTGGTAGAGGGGTCGTTTATCCGGCCAGGTGGCTACTTTGATATTTGGTTGTGGGGGGTCTAAGGCCTCCTCATCGAATTCAGGTAGCAGCTTCCGCTTTGGGTAGCTCTTGGAGGGGCGATTGTCACCGTACCTCGCTGCTGTGTTGAGTATTTTACTCCATCTGATTTGGAGTGTGTCTTGCGCATCCTTGAGCCTTTGCTTCTGCTTTTTAAGACTCCTCGCGGTGGCAACAAGCCTTTTACGGGCATTCTGCTGCTCCGGGTGCCTGTCCGGCGTTATGTCGTCCGGACCATTATCCTTGATAGAATTTGTTTGTTCGGTTTGATTATATGGATTGCCGCTGTCCGGCAGCGGTTCGCCCTGCTCCAGCACTGGGTCTGTGTGATTGTTATTTCTGTCGAGGCGGGATTTGGGGTGGCGCTTGCGTCGCCGCTTTGACTGCTTCTCGAGGGAACAAGCCTTCGGTGCGTCCTTCCGCTCCTCGTCGTCATCTTTTGGTGCGTCCACCATGTATACGTCATATGACGAGGTGGCTTTCCAGGGCCCAGTAGGCGCTGGTTCTTCATCGTCTCCTTCATCGGCGTCCATACCGTCGATGTATTCAGAGTCGAAGTCGAGCATGTCGGTTAAATCGTCGACAGTGGCTACAAAGTGGGTGGTGGGTGGGCTTTGAATTTCTTCATCGTCCATATCCCAACCTTGCTGACCGTAGTCCGGCCAGGGCTCTCCTGATAAAGGGAGAGACTTTGGTGTCTTCAGAATATCGCCGAAAGGCGAGTGCTGAAATATGTCCGTGGCAGTAAACTCCATGATCGGCGCCCAATCGGATTCGATTGGCAGGGCCGCGGAGGGTTAGGAGTCCAGAGAGGAGTCCGGCTCCTTGGGGTCACGAGTCTCGTGGAGTGCGGGGCTGGTGTTCGGCTCGATCGCCGTTGGGATCGCAGCCCCCGAGGCGGCGTCCAACCACCCATCCTCGATTGGCGCAGTTGGCTCCGAATTAAGGGTCGAAGCCGATGCGGGTGCGGCCTCCAGGGCACTGTTCGGCGGCAGAGCTAGATCATGCTCGTCGTGACAGTGCGACGCGCTTGGCAGTGGCTCGAATCCGTCGAGGATCAAGTCCCCGCGGATGTCAGCCGTGTAGTTTAAACTTCCAAATCTGACCTGACGGCCAGGGGCATAGCTTTCGATCTGCTCCAGATGGCCAAGTGAATTGGCCCGCAGTGCGAAGCCGCCGAAGACGAAGGTCTGTCCGGGGAGGAAGGCCTCACCCTGGACTGCATCGCTATTGATGATCCTAGGAGCCATCAAGCCTAACGGGGACGACACAGAGGAACTCTCAATGAAAGCACCAATGTCGGTGTCAAAACCGGCGGATCTCGGGTAGGGGCTCCCGAACTGTGCGTCTAGGCCGGATGGTAACAGGAGGCAAGGGACACGAAGTTTTACCCAGGTTCGGGCCCTCTTGATGGAGGTAAAGCCCTACGTCCTGCTTGATTAATATTGATGATATGGGTAGTACAAGAGTAGATCTACCACGAGATCGGAGAGGCTAAACCCTAGAAGCTAGCCTATGGTATGATTGTTGTTCTGTATGTTGTCCTACGGACTAAAACCCTACGGTTTATATAGACACCGGAGAGGGTTAGGGTTACACAAAGTCGGTTACAATGGTAGGAGATCTACATATCTGTATTGCCAAGCTTGCCTTCCACGCCAAGGAAAGTCCCTTCCGGACACGGGACGAAGTCTTCAATCTTGTATCTTCATAGTCCAGGAGTCCGGCTGAAGGTATAGTCCGGCCATCCGGACACCCCCTAATCCAGGACTCCCTCAGCCGCCCTCTTGGTGGGGACCTCTTCGGGCGAGGAGGCTCGCCGCACTGGCTCGCTGGAGCCAATTCACCGGAGGACACGCTTCCTCCCCCTGGATTGGGGGCTCCTATTCGTCCACATGGTCGACCGCCTCTTTGGCCGCCTCCTCGGCAGAAGGGCCCCCGGTGGTGGTGCCGCTGTGCTCCCCGGCGGTCTCCGCCTGCTCAACAAAATCTTCTTCGGCCCCGGCCTCGCTTTCCCAAAAGTCGACGCTGCTGGCCGCCGTGGCAAGAGCTGCCTCTTCCGCCATGCTGGCGATGTACGCCACCTCAGCGTCGGTGGTGTCGCAGATGAGTTGCGTTTCCTCGTAGAAGGGCCGCTCCGACAAGCCGTCGAAGAACTCTTGCACCCACACTCCATCTGGCTCGACCCAGCCCTGGTCAAGGCTGTGAGCGTTGAACTCCGGGATCATAGCAATGATGGAGGACCGGGCGGAGTTGTTGCACAGGGGGACCACGGCCGCCGGCAACTTGAACAGCTTGTCGGCGTCCTCTGCCTTGCCGGCCTTGCTGGGCTTGTCGACCTTGAGTTGGAACAGCTTTGAGCAAAGGGACACGTGCTGCATCACTGTAAAGTTGCGATTCAGGCCAGGGCACAACCTCATAATATCCGCCGCATTCTGAAAATCCCAAGTCGGCCTCCCTTTGTTATGCAGAGGGGCGATACGGCGGTGGAGGAAATCGGCCCCGATCATCTCTCCAGAGTAAGCCCGGCAGCCTTGAGTGGTGGATTCTGTTGGTGGCACCTGTGAGCATCTTGTCCTGAGGGTCGAGGTTGCCCCAGTTGCTGCGATGGGCCACTTGCACTTGCCGGGGTGTGCAAAATGGATGCGGCTCTTCTTCCACAGTCCAACACTACCTGTGCCGCCACTCATCCCACTTCTCCTTCTGGGTCCCATTTGGATACGCCCCCTTGCAGCAAGCCCTCGGGATCCAGGTGATTCAGATGGACAGCGCCCCTCCTGGCTAGATGTGGGGGATGAAATAGTGGCAGAAGAGCGCCGTGTTGGGGACCACCCCGGTGAAATTTTCACAAAGGTGGGCAAAGATGGCCATACACGCCACTTCGTTCGGCGTGAAATCCAAAATATGGAAGCTGAAGGTATACATGATGTCGATGAAGAAATCCGAGAATGGGGGGCAGAGCCCGCAGTAGAGATAATCAACAAAAAAGGGGAATTTATTTGGACTTGGCGCGCCGTTGGGTCCAGGGATGACGCGGGTGGCGGGATACCCCGTCGTCTCCCTCCCCCACATGAACTGGTACTGATCCTTGAGCGCGCACATCGATCCCAGGAGTGAAGACGACATGCTCCTTCCGCATCATCACCAGCCCACCCTCCGGCACCTCACCCCTCGCTCGCCTTGAGCGCTCCCTTGTTTTAGAGTGCCATAGCAGCTGACGGAGGGCGAGGGGACTGAAAGTGGTGAGGACGTGGCGGCGATGAGTAGAGAAGGAGGCTCTGGATTGGGCTCGAGGAAGAAGAAGGGGATGGTGGTTTCCTAGATTGGAAAGGGCGAGAGGGGTAAATGAGCAGCGCCCCTGCGGATTCCTCTTTTTATGGGGAAGGCGCGGGGCTGCCTCTTTACTGTTCGATGTGAAGGCATTGGCGCAAGCACAAGCGTGCTGCAACCTTTCCACGCATGACCCCCACACCGCACACTCAATACAGATCATGGGGAAGCACAGCAGACGAGAAGATTATAGTAGTTATACCCTGCTACGCATGCCCGTGCATTGTTTGGGCCTGGCCCAACGACGCTCCACACTCGTGCATGGCCCAGGTCCAGGGGCTCCTGTCGGTGCACTAAAGTTTGGGCCCTTTAGCACCCCATACTTGTGCACGGGCAGTCATAGCCCCACGCGCGGCGAGGCATGAAGAACGCGATCGAGGATAAAAACGAGATACAAGGCGAAGATAAGTGGCCAATCCAGAGAACAGAGGACGAGCTGGACCCCCGGCAAGATCCTTGTCGGGACAACTTGCGCCACCCCCGGCAAGATCCTTGCCGGGACAGCTTGCGCCACGCCGGCACGATCCTTGCCGGGACGGCTTGCAGGGCACTAACAAGAGCACCACCCTTGTGATTGAGAGCTCTAACGCCATCGACAATGTTAAGACCAAGACCCAGGGGTGCGCACGTAGAGGCGTGCAGATCTTTGTGGAGGCCAGAAGACGAGGTACCTAGCAAGATCCTTGCTGGAGACTTCTGCGAGGCCCTGACAAGATCCTAGCCAGGGACGTCGACAAGACCACGGCAAGACTTCGCCACCCCGTCACCACTCCAGCGCAGTGGCCGCCCAGCCAGCCAAGCAAGCGCCTGCATGGTGGCATGCAGATCTTCGTGAAGATCCTGCCACCTCTCCAGCGCGGCAGCTGGCCAACCAACTTGGCACTGCATGCCTTGCCGGCATGGACGCATGTCAAGACAGAGCGGGGTGGCGGCGGACGGGACGGGTTCTACTCCCGCCTCCGATAAAGCTGAGGGGCACGTAAGCAACACATTTAATGTGTTTTGTCCTAAGACGCTGGTGATAAACATAGGCACTATAGCTACTTTACACCTCCTATGTGCCACTTTGACAACCCCTTGGACATATAAAAGGAGGCCCATGGCGTACTGGAGGAGGATTCAGACTTTTGAACCTCTTGACCCAACTTGCATGCATAGCGGGGAGCCGAAGCTCAAGAATACAAGAAATATACTCTCCTCAGTGATCCGAACCTGGGTAAAAATCCGTCGTGTTGACCGTTAGATCCGCTCTTTGTACCACGCCTCTTTCCTGCCAAACCGTAGAAGGGACCCATGTGGTCCCGTAGGTGTCGTGAGCATCGACAGAAGCGCTCTTGGTAAGTGGAAATTGGTAAGGAAAAATTATTACTACATGCCAAAATTTATTGTTACTTGTTACTATGGAAAACAATCCTTTAAGGGGTTTGTTCGGGGTATCTTCACCTCGACCAGAACCAAAATTAGTCACCCCTCAACCTACTACACCTACTAAAAATATTGAATATGAAAGTCCTTCGGGTATGATAGAAGAACTGCTAGCTAATCCTTATGCAGGAGATGGAACCGAACATCCTGATATGCACTTGATATATGTGGAAGAAATTTGTGGATTCCTTAAGCTTGCAGGTTTATCCAGAGATGAAGTTAAGAAGAAGGGTTTACCTTTATCTATTAAGGGAAAGGCATTGGTATGGTATACGCTATGCGATGATATTGGATCTTGGAATTGGAGTTTCACCAAAAAATCCTATGCATCTAGTTCATCGTGATCGGAATTATATATATAGTTTTTGGCCTCGTGAAGGAGAAAGTATCGCTCTATCTTGGGGGAGGCTTAATTCAATGTTATATTCATGCCCCAATCATGAGCTCTTGAAGGAAATTATCATTCAGAATTTTTATGCTCAACTTTCTCATGATGATTGATTACCCACAAGTATAGGGGATCTATCGTAGTCCTTTCGATAAGTAAAAGTGTTAAACCCAACGAGGAGCAGAAGGAAATGACAAGCGGTTTTCAGTAAGGTATTCTCTGCAAGCACTGAAATTATTGGTAACAGATAGTTTTGTGATAAGGTAATTCATAACGGGTAGCAAGTAATAAAAGTGAACAAGGTGCAGCAAGGTGGCTCAATCCTTTTTGTAGCAAAGGACAAGCCTGGACAAACTCTTATATAAAGGAAAGCGCTCCCGAGGACACATGGGAATTATCGTCAAGTTAGTTTTCATCATGCTCATATGATTCACAATTGTTACTTTGATAATTTGATTTGTGAGTGGACCTGTGCTTGGGTACTGCCCTTCCTTGGACAAGTATCCCACTTACGATTAACCCCCTTCGCAAGCATCCGCAACTACGAAAGAAGAATTAAGGTAAACCTAACCATAGCATGAAACATGTGGATCCTAATTAGCCCCTTACGAAGCAACACATAAACTAGGGTTTAAGCTTCTGTCACTCTAGCAACCCATCATCTACTTATTACTTCCCAATGCCTTCCCCTAGGCCCAAACAATTGTGAAGTGTCATGTAGTCGATGCTCACGTAACAACACTAGAGGAAAGACGACATACATCTCATCAAAATATGGAACGAATACCAAATTTACATGACTACTTATAGCAAGACTTCTCCCATGTCCTCAGGAACAAACGTGACTACTCACAAATCATATTCATGTTCATAATCAGAGGGGTATTAATATGCATAAAGAATCTAAACATATAATCTTCCACCGAATAAACCAACTAGCATCAACTACAAGGAGTAATCAACACTACTAGCAACCCACATGTACCAATCTGAGGTTTTGAGATAAAGATCGGATACAAGAGATGAACTAGGTTTTGAGAGGAGATGGTGCTGGTGAAGATGTTGATGGAGATTGACCCCCTCCCGATGAGAGGATCGATAGTGATGACGATGGTGATGATTTCCCCCTCCCGTAGGGATGTTTCCCCGACAGAACAGCTCTGTCGGAGCCCTAGATTGGTTCCACCAAGGTTCCGCCTCGAGGCGGCGGCGCTTCGTCCCGAAAGCTTCCTTATTAGTTTTTCCAGGGCGAAAGACACCTCATACCAGAAGATGGGCATCGGGGGCCTGCCAGGTGGCCCACGAGGCAGGGGGCGCGCCCAGGGGGTTAGGGCGTGCCCCCCACCCTCGTGGACGGTGGCTGGCTCCCCTCTGGTGCTTTCTTCGCCCAATATTTTTAATATATTCCAAAACTGACTTTCGTGGAGTTTCAGGACTTTTGGAGTTGTGTAGAATAGGTCTCTAATATTTGCTCCTTTTCCAGCCCAGAATTCCAGCTGCCGGCATTCTCCCTCTTCATGTAAACCTTGTAAAATAAGAGAGAAAAGGTATAAGTATTGTGACATAATTTGTAATAACAGCCCATAATGCAATAAATATCGACATAGAAGCATGATGCAAAATGGACGTATCAACTCCCCCAAGCTTAGACCTCCACTACAAAAAAATACACTTCCGTGATGATACGTGTTTGTCACAGTAGGTCGCTTTTTTTGTCCTGCATGTACATCCATGACAAATTTATGAGAGAATCAAGATAGTCATACATGTGCTGTCGTAGAAGTGTCCCAGGACATTACCAAAATTATCATCACGGAAGTGTCCACTTCCATGATGATAAATCGCGCGTCACAAAAGTGCTTTCGTCAAGGGTGACCGACACGTGGCATCCACCGTAACGGAACGTCGTTAAGCTATCGGGTCAGGTTTTGGATCCGATAACCCGTTAACAGCCCTGGCCAATGGGGATTTTCCACGTGTAAAATCATCATTGGCTAGAGGAAACACGTGTCGGCTCATCGTTGGGACAGATGTCATCCACTCACTGGACAGAAAGCGCCTATGATACGTCGACACATGGCACGGCCCAACAAGTTTAAATGGGCCGGCCCAACTAAAGGCCCACAAGATTTCGCGGGCCATAATGGGCCGGCCCAGCTAAAGGCCCATGAGATTTTGCGGACCATAATGGGCTGGCCCAGCTAAAGGCCCACAAGATTTTGCGGGCCATAATGGGCCGACCTAGGTAAAGGCCCACAAGATTTTCATGTGCCATAATAGGCCGGCCCAGGTAAAGGCCCACGGTGACTCTAGCCCATAATGAACAGTAATTTTCTTTATACCCGTTAACGGCCCGTGACTTACATGGGCCGTTTCCAGCCCGTGTTAGCTTTCGGCCTATTGACGGCCCATACGTTCTTGGGCTCCTTTTCGGCCCTCGATTACTTCCGGCCCATTACTGGCCTGTTCCCCTAATGGGCCAAATTCGGCCCATGGCAAGAGTCGGCCCGTTACTGGCCTATTACCCTAATGGGCCAAATTCGGCCCATGGCAAGAGTCGGCCCTACTGGCCTGTTACCCTAATGGGCCAAATTCGGCCCATGGCAAGAGTCGGCCCGTTTCTGGCCTGTTAACCTGTTGCGCCGTTTCCAGCCCGTCCTATATTCTGGCCCATTAACGACCCGTTATGCCTGTGACAGAATTAAGCCTTTGCTGTCCTACAGCCTGTTAACGACCTGTTACCGTGCTGGGCCGATACCAATTACACCCGATTATGGCCCATGTAGACCCATTTATCCGACGGCCCGAGGCCCACCGATTACAGGCCCATTTATCGATGGCCCGTAGGAGACCCATGGATCCTACGACCCGTATATGGACCATGGTAGTTGCGGCCACTAGTAAACCAGGGGAAAAGAAGACTAGGAAATAAATAAGGCCGAAACTAACGCTAGGCTATTAAGGCGATTGCACAGATTACATCCACTCGGCATCAAAGATCGCCACCAGTGCAAATATAGGGAACACCCTACACTATACAAAAATGTCTTGCTGTTTTCTTCAGGCGGTGGCTGCACGTTAAGAATAAATTTTGTATCACACCAAAACAAATTAAAACTATATAACAAAAGGATGGTCGGCATAAAACTTAACAGTCTAGCAGATAAATGCACCACCAGAAGTTCAGAAGCTCAGTTCATTTGACCTGACTGTTACGTTTTCATTCTGTATTGTCCGATGGAGCACCATAACCCTCGCCTTCATTTCCCCTAGGCTCCTGAACAACATAGCAAATGTCTGATAGTCTGGTTTCAAAACCATGCATATCTTGACAACATTGAGAAATGTTTCTCCTTGTTTCACAAAGGGTCTCTGTTAGGGAGTGGACTTGTGTCTGGAGCACAGATACAACATTGCTTTGAGCTTGCATATCTTGATCATGAGGCAGTTTAGACGATATTGCCTTAACAACCAACCCAGTATTACGCAGGAATGTGCTTTTGGCACTGTTAGTGGACAGGTACTGACCCACTGCAGCAAGAGCTGACATTGCGACTATATTTGCCTCGCCACCTTCAAAAGGTGGCGGTTCCACCATTTTTTCCATAGCTCACTGAAAAGTTGAGGTTTTACATTAGTAGTACCAGAACAGAAGATATTAAGGAGGCAGCTAAACCAAACAAAATAGCTTTGGTCTATATACAGAACTTATTCTGGTGAACCCATGTAAAATATTAGTTGTATTTTATTGCAAAGTACATAATAAAACCAGGTTCCAAACATATGACCATGTACCATCGCTAATGTATTGTCTATTTCTTCACATTGTATTGAGGGCTAAGGATAAAGAGACGAAGTTTATAATATGGTAAGCATAGTATGACGTCATTCATATCACAAAACAACTGAGAACAGACAAACATGCAATTGTAACGTTGTGTGGGAAAGTCCAGCACGGAACTAGATTACGGGTCAAGATCAAAGGAACATCACTCCTCTCTTTTAAACCTTGTAAGGTGCAATGATACGCTAAGACAATTGTGTATAAAATTGAAAAGAGTAATAGACATTGGCTACAAACCATGCAGTTCAAGGCACAAGTCAGAGTAAATAGTAGTTAAAAGGCATGAGGATTAAGGACTTACAACAACGGCTTTTACTGGTGTAGTCATTCCCTTCTTCTTGCTGGTGTGACAGTCCTTGAAGATTTCCACTGCATTTGGTTCAGGTACTTTTTGGTCCTTGGGGGCTTTCCTCTGCATTTAGAACAAGTCAATATAGATCTGATAATATGGTACAACGAAAAGAGTGAAACAACAGCTAATTACAAGAGCCTCGCAGTGTGCAATATAGCTACGAGATCCTGTCGTACGGTTGGCCTTGTTCTTTGAACAGTTCACCTACAAGAAGATATATTTGTGTGGCACATGCGTAAATAGGACTTCAACATGTGATCTGATGACATATATATAATGTACCTGATACTTTGGATCGGACCAGTGTTTAACAAGGCCTCTCCAGTCTTCATCAAATATATTTTCCATTGGAGATGTTTGGGCAAGTTCACTGTTAGCCTTGCCTTCAAAGTGAGTTTTCCTCAAGTTATACCGATACTATCACAGAGCAGACTTGAAAACATGGGTGCAAGCTTGTATGGTTGCATCATCTTGGCTATCCAACTTGAACCTCATCTGTTGAAAATTATGGGAGTCGCATTATCAGCAACCTAGAAAGTATTGGACAGAGCAAGACGATATTACTAGTTTCCATACATAACCATACTTACAGATAAATGGTCGAGGAAGATGTTGAACTGGGTTTCGTTTTTGTCATTCCTGTACCGAATCCATGTTGGGAGGATACGTACATGACACCTAACAGCAACCGCTACCTCTGATACTAACTTGGCTGACTCTGTAGCATCACGTGGCCTTTTTAAACCTGCCTCATAACGGATCTCCATTCTTCCTCCTCTAGATTTAGTTAACCTATCGAGCATTATCCCTGATGTTTGTTTCCTCTTGCGCCTAGGTGCTAGTCCAACAACAAACATACGAAGTGTTAGTGTACATCAAACTGTGAGACTACATATAAAGAAGCATTCAACTGTAACTTGACTCCAGCAACTACCTTCTTGCTGTTGAAGCTCACAAGGTTCATCTGATATTGCCAACTCGTCTTGTGTCAAGAGTGCTTGGGAAGTAGTGTCAGGTGACAAGGGAGCTTGGGAACGTGTTGCTAGCTCAGTTGACGCACGAGTACGTCGTGCAGCTGGTAGTACTGTGGTAGGTGTTGCAAGAACTAGGGTTGTCTCTACTTGTTTGGTGGCAGCTATTTGTTTCTGTTTGTCTTTTTTGCATCTAGTGTAGCATGGGATGCCGTGTTTGTAGAATTTTCTGCCGTACTTTGACCTTCTATTGCACCATCAGTACCAGCAGAATCTGCAGGATTCATCCGCTTCTCATTCCCCGCCATTCCATGTTTCTTCCTCTTTCTCTGTGCCATGTTAAGTCAAGCCGACAAGAGAAACGAATAACAATTTAGTTCTTCCGAACAAATTGATGCGTGATGCAGACGAACTGAACTTTGATGTTAGACAACCACATGATAGGAGGATGTAATATGTATGAAAAATAGGACGGAAGAGATAACCAGAACTATGATGTGTAAACTAAGAAGAAGACATTTCACCAAATTAGAAGCAATGCAATGGAAGGTAGACACCATATGAAAGATGCTACAAATATCGCTCTGCCAAGTTAACAATGTCTCATCATAAATGGCATTTAAACAAATGTGAAGCAGTACAAGAAATAAATCATATGCAAGATGCAAACAACATCACACTACCATGTTAGAGGTCTCTCGTCATTAGTGCCATTGCATATTCACAGCATTGCATATTCACAATTTATGATGTGTAAACTAAGGAGAAGGCATTTTAACAAATTAGAAGCAATGAAAGCTAGACACCATATGAAAGATGCAACGAATATCACTCTACCATGTTAAAACTGTCTCGTCATAAATGCCATTTCAACAAATTAGTAATACAAGCTAGAAAAGAATGTGAGATGTAACCTATATCACACTCCAAAGTCAAACATGTCTTATGATAAGTGATTGTTGCAGGTTACACAATAGTAGTAATTTGATGTAAGAACATGGTGTGATAGACAGATATTGTATGTTCTAGAAATAGGAACACATGTCTTATTCAAGTATAATGTGCAAATGGAATTCAACAAAATTAGAAGCAATACAAGCTAGACATCACACATAACATGCAACCACATATAACAGTGCCAAGTTAGAGGGAGCACCTGTGATGCTGCACTAGGGGAGACGTGCTCATCATAAACACAGCTTTGTTGAGTGTCTATGCATGTGTTGTCTTGGAAATCATCTTGGGGGTGTGGAGGAGTAGAAACTGTAGAGGCCCTCCGTTTGGAAGGAGCACCTTTATCCGCTGCCTTGCTAACTTCCTTCCGCTTTATTGATTTTGAATTGTCAAGTAAAACCGACAAGAAAAAGCAATAATATTCTCTCTTCAGAACTCATTCATGCATGATACTGACAATCACTACTTTGATGTAAGGCAAACACATGATACCAGGATGGAATATGTACGAAAAATAGGACGGCATGGCATGTTTACAACTGTTTGTGTAAACTAAGCAGAAACCATTCCAGCAAATAAGAAGCAATGCAAGCTAGACACCACATGAAAGATGCAACCAATATGACTCTGCCAAGTTAAAAGCATCCCATCATAAATGGAATTTCAACAAATTAGAAGCAGCGCATGCTATAAATCATATGAAAGATGAAACTAATATCGCACTGCATATACTAAAGGTGTCTCGTCATGTTGATTGATGCGGGATACAAAAAAATAATAGTTTTATGTAAGGACATGCTTAATAGAAAGATGTACTATGTACTAAATACAGGAAGGCATGTCACATTAACAGGTATAATGTATAAGCTAAGCAGACTAGCACATGTAGTTTAACCAGATTGGAAGAATTACAATCTAGACACCATATGCAACATGCAACCACATATCATGCTGCCAAGTTAGAGCAAGCACCTGCGATGCTAGTGTAGGGGAAATGCTATAATCAACTACAAAGCTACGTTCACTATCTTCATCTAGCATTTCTGTTTCTTGAGAATCATGTCGGGAGGCTGACGCTGCATTCTTTAAATGAGGAGTAGTCCCCTTGCCTGCCTGCCTCGTCATAAGTGATTGGTGAGGCATACACAAGAACATTAGTTTGATGTAAGAATATGGTTAATACACAGATGTACTAGTATGTACCAAAAACAGAAAGGCATGTCATATTCAAAGGTATAATGTGTAAGCTAAGCAGATGCAATTTAACCAAATTGGAAGCAATACAAGCTAGACATCTGGCTGGAGTGGTAAGCATGATCATCTAGGACCTAAGAGCCTGGTGGGAGGCGGCTGCTTCGCCACCATCGTAGCTTTTTAGTTGGCTTCCAGGTGATGCCTATCTTTGATGGGCTTGTCACTGGCTCGGCCAGTGCCCTGACTAGCTATTTGTCTTCTGGTGCTCACGGGATGGTGGTTCATGGAAAAAAATAACTTTCCTTATCTTACCGACTTCGGCCTTTCGAATACAAGCTAGACACCATATGGAACATGCAACCACATATGACACCGCGAAGTTAAAGCAAGCACCTAGGATGGTGGTTCATTGCGAGCGAGGTCATCAACTCCAGAGCTACGTTCCTCGTCTCCATCTGCTGACACTACACCCTTTAAAGCGTTGAAACGTGTCTTGCCTAGCCGCACACCAAACTGGAGCGACTTCTCTCTTTTCTTTTTGGCTTCTCTCATGGCAGTAGAGTCGGAAATACCCTTGCATAAAAACACAATAGTGAGAGTAAGGGTGAAGTGTGTGCAGAACTAGTGCACTGTAAAAGTAGCAGATAGCAGGTGGTTGAAAAATAAATGACAGGAGACATATGATAGCTCTACAACATTGCATGGCAAACAAAATTAGATTCTACTCTGTATGATTTTGTAATATATGAGCACAGGAAATGCAGGTACTCCTCCAGCATACCACCACATGTGGTCATATCTAAGATAACAGTCGACTGAAAATAAATAGGTCAGTCGATTTTTTAATGAACCGTCCGATCTATAAGGAACGGGCAGATGACCTTCGTCTACCTCCCGCCAGTCACTGTTGACGATCTTTCTCGAACCGCCAACGACCACCGGCCTAGACCCCTGCCTCCGCCGCCCCGCCCTCCCATCGACCTCACACCACCGCCGTGCTTGGCAGCGCCCCCAGGCCATCCCTTTAATCTCGGCCGACCTCCAGATCCGACGTAATAGGCGTACTAGCGCCTGTTACGCCGGGGAATGCTTCCGTTAATTGGGAATCAAGTTACCAGAAATTGAAATTCAGGGGGGCGACGGACCTCTAGCTAAGGTGAAATAGTATATGAGGAGAAACCTTGTGCATCGCGAGTTACAAGGAACATCTAGTATCAAGAAGAAGCGGTCAACTAGTGTCTTCTGTGGGATGAATACCGTGCAAGCATAGACGTAAAATTTGCATGAATAAGGGAAGAGGAGTACCTTTTTCGGTTGCCGGTGTGGTCACCTCAACAAGTCGCGCCGATTTTCTCCTTTTTACCGGGGAAACCGATGTTCTGGAGGGTGCAGGCTTGGACGAACCCATGGAAAAATTGTTGACTGTGTTGCCGTGGCCGTATGTCAGTGGAGGGGAAGCAGATCCGAGGCGGCGAAGGATGGCATAGCAGGAACAGCTCCGGTGCAGTGGATGGTGGCGAAGTTGGAGCGACAGCGGTGAGGCGCGGGACGGCGTGGTTGAACTGGCTCGGCCAACTACTTGCCGTGGAGGGCGTTGCGGTTGAGGTTGCGGTGGACGGCGACGTCGGGGTATCGGCTCCGGCGTGATGGAGGAGGGCGGCGGTTGATGGGTGGGATGGGGTGGCGGACGGAGGACGCCGGAGTTTCACGGCTGGTGGAGAGGTAGTTTTGGCGCCCACGGAGTACGAATGGGGAATCAGACGGGTGGGGGGGACCATGTTTCAGTCTGGGACGCGCTTGTTTTTGGCTTTTTTGAACAGAAATGGGACACGCTTGTTTGAAATTTGGGGAAAGTACAAACTTTGCCCCCCTCTTAAATTTCGGACCTACTACGGGTCAGGGGTAGGATGGTAATCCCAGGTGTCCCAAATAGTGGGCGGGAGCGATTTCGGCCGCGTGCATGTGTGCTTAGGCGGCCATTGTGTATGAATGTTTTTCGGATGCAGTTGTGTGGCGTCTAGATGAAGCTACAAACCTACCCCGGTTTAGACCTTTGGACGTCGGGCCGGTAGGTTTCACGGGTCGGAGTTATTAGAAAAGTAATTTCCTTGTACTACCAAACATTGGTATCACATGGTTTTGGGTGAGTAGAGGCTCTTTTGGGGCTTCGTTCGAAATTTTGAAACACAAGCATTCACGTTTAGAGTACTCTTGAACTATGAGGATTGACCTAAATATACAATGTTATATTTGACCTTGTATGTTTGAAAACCTCATTAAATTATCCGCTTATTTTTGAAATTTTGACACTTGAAAATCCTATAACAACGATTATTTTGGAATGGAGGAGCTAAGTTTGAATCTATTTTGTACACGACTACATATGCTATTATGTACAAAATCAGAGCAAAGATTGGTGCCCCCATAATTTAGGTATGGTTTACAAATGCCATGATATCAAATTCAAATAATTGAATGGACTTCATGTTGAATTCGATTTTTTTAAACCACCTTAAGTTGAATTCAGATGTATGCTAGTTCATAGGTAGTAGCTATTTATAATGTCCATTGTGTAACTTTCGTATGTATAATGTGCTTTACACACACAACATGAACTATACTCATGTTTATATTCGATTGCTAAAGCGATGCATTGTCTGGAGTTCAAAATACTAACTATGTGGATCAATTGTGTCGAATAATAACATAGACATGCTCAAATTCGATAGAATCTAGATGTCTGATGGATGAATGACCGCTCCTTACGCGAATTGCAAATATCATGATCCCATCCTAATATTTGTATAAAATTTATATCTTTAATCAATGTGTAGAGCAGTCTTTTACGTGTAGTTTCACTCTCCATCGGTGGTCTCTCACACATGCTCACACACTCTCTCCCGAGGTGTCTTTCTCGCACACATGCTCTAGATATAACCCTCCCTCCCTCTCATAACCATTTACAACTGTTTTCACTAACCTTTATCACAAGCACTCTTCCTCTCGCAAACACACACACGCACAATCCTCATCGACCCTTTCTATATACATGGACCTGCCTACGTGTCTCATGTACGCACATTATCTTTACGTCTATCTCTCACGCATTGTCTCACACCTCTCTTCCTAATCGACGAGTATGATTCTAGCAGAGCATTCTGTAGGATGCCCCTTAAAGTTAGGTTGGATGAATAGTAATATCAGAGATAAATGGGTTACCTTAGTCCGAGAACCTAGGGTTACAAATCCTAGCCGGCTTTGTTAGTGGACACAGAGTCCTTCACAATTCTACTATCTTTGTCTTCTACGACTAGTCATCCATGGGTCTTCCTAAATGCATCACGGGCCGACCAATGTGGCGTAGGACGGAACAGAACGAAGGGCCTCGCCTTGACACACCGGACCTCACGCGGTGACACACCCTCTGCCCCCACGTCTCATTATCTTTTGACACCCACACATATCAACACAAACACCACACACACAGAAAATTTCTCCTGGTGCCTCTATTCCCTCCCCCCTTGCATATACACACGCAAGAGAATGGAATCTCTTGTCATGACGTCATATTCGTCTCTCTCTCTAGACCACTCTCATTTCTCGTGCTATCTCTCCCATGCCCCCCCGTCGGCCCCTCTATCCATGCCTCTCTCGAATACGTAATACACACACATACCTCTCTAGGCCCCGCCAAATGCATCAACTACACATTCACACATGTTACATCACGTACCCCATTGATCTAAAAAGCCCTCTCTTCACGTTTATTTCGCATACAACATTCTTTTGAATAAAGTGTGGCCAAAAAATTATTTTAGAGTTTCTACATATATACAACATTACAAAGTTATATGGAGGAGTACGAACGCTAATTTGCATTGCATGGTGCGCACAATGATATTTATTCCGCATTATGAATTTGTATATTTTTATACTATATACAAAGTTAGTCATAATAAAGAGAAACGAAGAGCATCTCTCTCTCCATCGCATACCCCCCCTGTACGCCCCTTTCACGTATGCACACAAAACTATCTCCAAATCCTCTAAAAGTAAGCCCCCAGAAAATTCACGCATGTTTCATCTTTCTCTCGCGATATATGCAATGACGATCATTGTATTTGAAGCAAAAGCACGATACGTACATTGGACTTCAGAATCCACTCATTACGGTCACCATTTACATTTAGTGGTTATTATGCAGTCACGGGCTCGCCGTACAACTCTGTATTTGCTCATGACATGACTAGTTGACCAGTTAAACGCTCCATGTGGCACCTCTAGTGTTGCATCACATTATCTCACTACCATCGTGCCCACCTGTTGACTTGTATCTACTCTACATCTACACTCTTATAAAATACATAAAATACACTCTTATAAAAAAACAGAGTTGGTGATGATGGTGTGCCTGCCATCCTGCAATATAGGCCGTCCGATTTATATCTGACGGATATGAAAGAAACTATGGCAATTTTGCAAAAAGGTACCCACACACCTCTCCACATTTGCAAATAAGGCCTTCCCTCGTTCATCCTTTTCTCTCACAAGATAAAAAAGTCATACAAATGCATCTTGATGTTACATGCAACGCACGGGCATCTTGCTAGTAAGAATGAAAACAAATGACAAAAAATATTTGGACGGTCGTTCGAAGTCATGACCGAGGGCACAACGGACAAGGTGGCCTTGTATTGATATGCTGAGCCGTCTGTTTTAACACACAGGAGCTGGTATTATACACACACACACACACGCATGCACACGAACTGCATCCACGCAACACTCACACAAACACATGCACCCACGCACGCACGCAACACTCACACGTACACATGCAGCCATGCACGCACGCACGCAACACACACACGCACACACGCACGCATGCATGCACACACCAGTACACCACAAGACTAACACACACTCTCAAGCTCAAGTGCTCAACCTAAACGTGCATGTGCACACATCAGGCCCTAACACATACACAACATGTGATTCCCGCGCAAGGGTTGGAGCCTTGTCGCGCCTGCGTAAATTTGTGTTTATCTGACCTTTTGGCTATGCGAACTGATAGGTGGGACCCACAACGAATGTGGTCAATTTAACTAGTCAACATGGCACCACGCAGACTATTTGGCCGGTCAACAGAGTGCAATCCGATGTTGAGCTGTGAGCAAATGACCGTATAATCACCGCAAAACGTATATAGTGACCGTAATCAGCTTATTCTAAAGTTCGGTGACCGTATTACAATTTTCTCTCTATAGGGCCTCCAAAACTACATCTCTACACGTTCTCGCATGTTACATCTAACAACTATGCAATACAGCACTACTACTACACTCTAACACAATAAATCATATGTGTTTTTAGTTTTACTAGATATCATATTGTTACTTATAATTATTCAGTTTGCATACATTAAAATTGCCTTTGAAATGTATGGCCAGTATCATCTACCGCGCGGGAAAAATCCCGCCCTTTCCTGTTTAATCGGGTTTGTATCGATGGATCGTGCGAAACAACAAAACTATAGTACTATACAGTACAAGTGACAGTTCACTGGGCCATCGTGTCGTCTACTCCTCCATCTTAAGAGTGGAGCGCTCGCTTTCATAAATCTTCTAGTCCCTTTCGCCGACATGTGGGACTTCAAGCTACCGGGTCCACGTGCCATATCGGAATACAGTGCAGAGCAGCCGGGGTGAAGCACCCTAGTCATGGCGTCGGCGTAGTAATGAGCAATGAGGCGTCAAATCACAAAGCTGCACCTTTCCCGCAGTTAAGTTAGAGGGACGAAGCAACCATCATTTCACTTGTTGCTGAATCTGCTTCTCCCTCATCTTCTTCAACTTAACCACGTGTTGCTTCTGCCGTTGTTCTGCCTCATGTGGGACGCGGATCGGCTTGGTAAGGCACTGACATGTGGGACCGCATGTTAGCAAACCGCCAGGACAACGTCCTCCGAAAATAAGAAGCCTAATCCTATACTTACAAAGGGCTACGTAGCTGCTACATATACTTTCCATCTAATCTATATATGCCCCCCCTGATTTTCAGGTGGGGTGGGCCTAATCCTCTCCTTTAATCCAATCAAATAGTCCCACATCACATCAGTTCGTAACTTTACGTAAACCATTACGTGGATGTAGCATTGCTCAAATAAGAAACCTCCCCCGCCATCCGTGCGGCAAAATCACCTCCTTTTTACTAATCTCGATACTATAATATTTTAGATCAATATAATTGAGATTTGTATAGATAGCACACAGGAGAAAAACCAAGTGGTACGGTTAAGGGCATCCAAAATGTGTAACCAAATGTGAAAATAGCTTTTGGCATCGTGGGAACCATTGTGGACGGTGTTGCCAAAGCCAAAAAGATGGAACCGAAGCTCCCTGATTGATTGATTGATTGAAGGAATAGAAAAATGCAACGTCTCTCCTCTTTCTCCCATGCTTGGACGCAAGTAGTATAGTATAGAGCACAGAGTCTACTCCCCTGTCCCTTCTATCACAAATCACAAAGCAGTGAGGCATCAAATCACAAAAGCACGGACAAAGCAACCATCATTTCACTCTTCGTTGACTCTGCTTCTCCATTGTCTTCTTCGAGAAGCCATCTCACCGCATTAGTTATAGTAGTACTAGTAAAGGACTTCCTGGATGCAAATAAGGCGGTTGTCTCGGCTTGCAGGTGGCACTTGCGAACGACTTACCGTGGTCTCCCTCAATGGTGTTCTCCGTCGAACGCACTTCGCCAAACCACCAAAAAAACATCGTCGACATCACCGCAATGGGGAAGGAAGTCAAATATAGTTACTACCTCCATTTTTTTGTACACAAGGCTAGTATATCAAAATTACAATTTGCAAAGGGCCACTAACACTAATCGAGGCAAAATTGATGGGGTTAGCAACCAAGGACATTAATATCCCCTGCATGCATGCGGAAGTGAGAAGGTTGGTTTGCATGGCGCTGCATTAATCAAGCGATGATGAGTGAGATGGTTAGCTCTTTGGTCTTTGGAGAAAAAATACGCATTAATTGACACGTGAAACGAGGATTTGTATCGATTAAATCCCGCGAAGGAAAACCCAGCCTTTCTTTTTTAACACTAGTACTCCTAGTACTCCCTCCTTTCCGGTTTATAGGGCTTATCTCAAAATTTTAGTTTTTCCATTTTATAAGGCTCAATTTGGTTGTTCCCCATCACATGTTCAGACTTCAAGGTGCATTAAATCATTGCATGCAAGTATTAAGAGAAAAATGACCAATGCATGCACTTTATGCATGCATGCATTGCAATTAATGCATTCATAAACATAATTTTTTGAGGAAAACAAGAGCATTAATTGGGTGCTTTTGCAAACTACAAAAAATATTCCACCACTCATCATCTACCTTGGTTGGTGAGATTTTTGAATTGAGCCTTATAAACCGGAAAGGAGGGAGTACATACATACTTATCCTGTTTGGGTCTAGGCCTTGCATTGCCAAACTTAGCCACACATTTTTTCCAAGCTTGCCTAAAGTTTTCAAAATGAGAAGGAGGTACACTTGCGCACGGCTATCGCGGTCGCACCGCACCCTCACACGGTCGCTACTGCACGCCGCGGTCGCACCGCACCCTCACACGGTCGGTCCTGCACGCCGCAAACCCAACCAAGGGAACGCACCCTCACTGACACGTGTTGTCGCATGTGAACACACCAAACTCAACCACCCTATCGCTGACACATAAGTTTCGTTCATAGAGTATGTTTATCCAACCGCATGTTGGGGAGTATCCGTACGGCCCGTGCGCTGGTCTGTTGGGGAAGAACAAGAGGTGAGGATGAAGGAAAGAAGGATTAGGAGACATAGGATATTCATCCAACCGCCTGAAATGGTAGACTGACCCAAGTCAGGCGACTTGCATAACAAATATATGTTTTTACACAGCAAAAGATCCATAAAAACAACAACATAAAGAAAAACTATCACTGCTCGCGGAAAGAGACGATCTCGTCGTCTTTGGCTGCCGGTGCGAACCAGCCGTCGCTGCCGACGTGTGTCTCCGCACCGTGATTGTCCTCGGCCTCCAGCTACTCGTTCAAGCGAAGCGTGCGGGCGCTCTGCATGGACGACAGCACAACCCGGTTCAAGTCGAGGACGTCCGGTTCCGCCTGCAGGAGGGCCTCGATGGCAGCGGCATCCGCGCGCTCTGCGTCGAGTCAAGCCTCCGCTGCCCGGTTCAAGTACAGGACGTCTGGTTCTGCCTGCAGGAGGGCGTCGATGAGAGCGGCATCTGCGCGCTCTGCGTTGAGTCGAGCCTCTGCCGCCCGGTTCAAGTCCAGGGTGTCCGGTTCCGCCTGCAGGAGGGCCTCGATGGCAGCGGCATCTGCGTGCTCCGCCTCAAGTTGAGCCTCCGCCGCCCGATTCACATCCACGACATACAGTTACGCCTGCAGGAGAGCCTCGATGGCAGCCGCATGCGCGCGCTCCACGTTGAGTTGAGCCTCTGCCTCCCGGTCCTCCTTTAGTATCGCCATGTTGAACCGCTGGTCCGCCTGCACCATGGGGGACTCGGACACCGGCACGAAGCCGACGTCCATCGTCTCATACCCATCGGGGGCCTTCTGCGCCGCAACCTCCGCCATGAACATTGGATCGGCTTCCTCTTCCTCGTAGCTTGGCTCCAGAGAACTCGGGGATTGGCCCGCCGCCAAGCGAGCTTGGGAACGGAGGTCTGTGGCGCCGACCGCCGCCGCGATTTCTGCACGGCGCTCCAGCGTCAGCATCTTGTAGTAAGTGATCTTGCGGCGCACCATGGCTTTCCGGCGAACTAGGGGACGCTTGATGCGGGCTAGGGGATCGAAAGGTGGGGGAATGGGCTAGAGATTTGGTGTGGTTTTAGGGCAGTGGCTGGCGTAGGCCGAGCAGCGAAGGTTCTGGTGTGAATAGTGGTTCCGGTGACGACCGGTTAATCGGTTTTGACTGTACATCGCTCTTGTCGCGTTCGCGTTGCAGCCCGGCACGCTGGACCCTCCACGTCGCTCACCGAATGGAACACGCTTCATCTTGCGTTTTCGCTCGCTTGTGGGACCGCGGTTGAGAGCAAACCGACGTCCCTCCCCCTCCCCCGCCCACGTCATTTATTATACCACCACTCCCTCCGTTTTATGCGGAGTAAATAAAAACAAAGGGAGTATACTATGGATGAGGATCCCCTGACGTGGCCGAACCCATTGAGTAACTGACATGCGGGGCCTAGCAAGCATGGGGTCCGCCAGTAAGTGACCGAATGGGAGGGTAAGGCAGAGATACCTACGTCAGAGGATCCACTTCCACTATACTACTTTGACCAAATGTTAGAGTAATAATATATGACATGCAACTTACAAAAATGTTAGAGTAATAATATATGACATGCAACTTACACAAAGCATACAGGGTCTAATGCGTTTTTCGAGGCTAACTTTGACCAAATGTTAGAGTAATAATATATGACATGCAACTTACACAAAGCATGCGGTTAAATTCGTATGTGAAAGGAGTTTCCAATGATATAATTTTCACATTATACATCTCATGTACTATTAATCTTGTCAATAGTCAAATTGGAAACCATCTTGAGTACAAATCTAGGAGTACGTACGAATCTAACAATATTGATTGGGCGTTGTTGAATGTTGATACCTTTTTGATCAAAGTAGATATACTTTTACTACACATAAAACTTATATGTAAACTAGAAAGGATAGGAGGGAGTATATTGTACGTTCAAAAACGAAACGAACATTGAATACCCTTTATATATGATTTGCGGATGCTATGATCACAGGTTCAAAATTTTGAATCCGCCTTAGGTATCATGTGCCCCTACTCGTTCCCTCTCGATTTCATCTCGGGGTCCGGAGATCTATTGGAAGAGGACTAGGGTGGGTACAAGCGAATGATACTCGGCGGAATGTTCAAATGAGGCATGGGGGAGGATGGACTCGACTGGAGGGAGACATGATCGATGGAGAAGAGGGTTGGAGAGGAATGAGAAATAAGAAAACACCACATGATTATACTTGAATGGCTCAAATAAACAATAACTTGTCTCGCTTGGCCTACATAGTGAAAGGCCTAATGCGCAACGCGGAGCACTGACGCTCGAATATGGCCGGGAAAACAGGGAAACAGACATGTGGGGCACACCCGTCGGGACGACGTAGCGCAGACTAGTCCAATGGAGGAGCTGGCCCACGACCTCCTCGCCACCGACAACCGTTCATGTGGGTCGTTGGGGCGAATAATGGGGCGCAGCTCCAGCACCGCCTCTGGACACGGCAACCGCGGTGAGCGACACGCTCATATCGTCGCTAGACACGGTCGGTTTCAGTTTGCCGAGGGTGGCATTAATGTTATGGCACGACCAATGGTATGTTTGGTTTGTGCCCAAGGTTGCCCCATCAAAGCATTAGGTAGCCAAAATTTTGGTTGAGGTATTGGTTGCCCATGATTTGGCCGACATTGGCAAGAAAAATGAACTTAAGTTGGCTAGAGTTCATTGGCATGCCAAAGAAATGGCAACCATCCAAACAAAGACCAATCTTTGGGTCATGACCAAAATTTTTGTTGAGGTATTGGTTGCCCATGATTTGGCCGACATTGGCAAGAAAAATGAACTAGAGTTGGCTAGAGTTCATTGGCATGCCAAAAAAATGGCAACCATCCAAACAAAGACCAATCTTTTGGTCATGACCAAAATTTTGGCAAGGTGCACTTTGGCCACAATCCAAACACACCCCAACACCCGGCTCGTCGAGGATGCATGGGGCGTCGCGACGTGTCCGTGGAGTGGTGTAGCGCAGCCAACTGCATCCTCTGGACCTCACACCATGCCGGGTCGTCTTGCTTTTCCAATGACATGCGGGGATCACATGTGAGCAAAGGGCATCTCCAACGTTGCCACGACCGCAGCTGACTACCCTGGCACACCAAAACCCTCATCCCTCGTGCCGTCGCGCGGTGCGTTCCTAGCCGGCGCCAGCTGCCCGCATTCATGCCGTCCATTTGTATGTCGTCATTAAGAGGCTCGGTGCCCGCGGAACCAACTCCGGCGACTTAGTGACGCACCCGGACGCTTGGCCTCACCGGAATGCGCTACTTAAAGAGGCAACGCCCAGCTAACCTCCACACCATAGCGCATCATCCTCCTACCAGGAACCACATCCGCCATGACCGCAAGCACGAACGCTCTGCGGGAGAGCTTGTCTTCGGGGATGGAGCTCGAGGTTGCCGCCCTCGCTCAAGTCGCCGCACAAGCGGTGGCCACGCTGGAGGCCGACGACGGGAGCACCGTCAGCCACGCGTCCTACTTGCCGCCGTCCAACGTCCGGCACTGCCGAGGTCGGGGACTCCTCCGAGGATGAGTAGGGCATGGGAGGCGGCAGGGCATGGTGTGCCAACTGGCCGGTCCGTCTCCCGTGTTCTACTTTTCCCCGCCGGAGACCGCACCTTCACTTCACGGGTCTTGAACCCCGCCCCCGTACATGGAGATCACAGATGGAGGACGTCGGTCGCCGCCGTAGAATAGGTTTAGGGTCGGGTTTCTTTTATTTTTGTGTCCTACAAAAGTTCGAAATGTAATGAAAATCTGTCGTGTTTGCTTTAATCTCGGCCGGTGTATATGAACTTTCACAATCATATACATATTGTAGGAGTACTAGAAAGATGCCCGTGCATTGCACGGAAGATCAAGATCTTGTGGGAGAAAAGGATGAACGAGGGAAAGCCTTATCTGCAAATGTGGAGAGGAGTGCGGGTAAATTGTCTTAGTTTCCTTCCTATCCGTTAGATATAGATCGGACGGCCTATATTGCAGGATCGGACACATCTTTCTACATCTACGGGAACCTACAAAAGGGTTAACGTAAATTGGCTCTCTCTCTCTCCTCCCCTGATTTTCATGGTGGTGGGCCCCTCCCTCCCCCAATATACAATCAAGAGCTCACACGTTTCACATTACGTTAATTAAGTAACTGGGATTACGTAGGTGTAGCATTACTCGTCCTAAAAAACCCAACTAAGCCAACCTCCCAGCATATCGTGCGGGAAAAGACTCGGCCGCGCCGTTTTAGTCGGGATTACCGGATTACTAGTAGTAGTATCGATGGATCGCGCGAAGCAACATATTTTTTTGAGGGGGCGAAGCACCTAGTTTAAAAGGAAAAATTGTGGTACACTCACAGCACTCCTGTCGCGGTCGCATTGCACCACACACACGTTCAGTCCTGCACACGGCTCACGCAAACGGAACGCGCTTCGGCTTGCCTCTTCACTGGCACATGGAACTGCACTCGGAGAAACCGACGATGCGCCAAACTCCCCCCGCCTACCGCGCGAAAATCCTCCCCCCCCCCCACACCCAAAAATTCCCCCCAAATCCGATTCAACCGCCCTTCGACCAACTAGCCAATAATATTCCCCAAACCCCCCTCCCCACTGTCCCCCTCCACTCCATTCGCTCTGCCAAAGCTGCCCTCCCCGCCACGCCGATACATCGGCGCCGCGGTTCGGCGATCCTCTCGCTCCCACAGTACGCTCTCGTAGACTACCGTCCTCTAGCCGCGCCGCCACCTCTGGCTACATTCTTGTGGAGGCGCACGGCGGTCAGCGCCGCCACCACTAGCGACGTTTGTGTGGAGACGCACGGCAGTCAGCTTCTCCCACGGTACACGCATTTTAGACTGAGGCCCCGTTCATGTCGGTGTAGCACTGAATGTTAGCTGATAGACGCTGTTAATCTCACTGTTTGCCGAAGTAGTTTACTGTCAATATGCTCTGCTTAAGAAGCTTTCTTGCCCTGTTCTGCACTCAATCTGCTTAGCTGAGATGGCATGCCAAGGCCGATTAGTTGCTAAAATATCCTTCCATATATTTATTGTGACGTAGATTGCCATGATCTAGTAGCCAATCTGTTAGCTGAAATAGCTGTACACCGTTTTATACTCGATCTTTGTTGCTGCGATGGCCTTCGATAGTTCGATGGCTGTGTGCTCGGCCTCATTGACTGCTGAAACAGCCTGCCATAATTTGGCACTCAAATCTGTTTGCTGAATTAGCTTTACATATATTTCATTACTTAGATCTGCTTGTCCAAATATCTTGCCATAGCTTTAGACATCGACCTAGGTATTTTTTTCTGGACTTCATAAAAAAGCATATATGTTTTTCCTGTAATATCTAGTAGAAGAACTAATTCGTATGTCTAATAGATGGATAGGACTTGGATAACTTCTGCTCGAAGATTCTCCGCTGCATATGTCGAGGGGGTTGAAAACTTCATGAACTTTATCAGAGCTGAGTACGGTGGTCCGAAATCAGATGTGCTCTGCCCGTGTAGCAGTTGTATGAACTCAGTTACAAGACCCCAGTCAACTGTGCAAAATCATCTACACTTGTATGGGGTGTCGGTCACATATACTAGGTGGGTTCATCATGGTGAAGCTGTGAACGTCAATGTTATTGACTACGTGGAAGTAGCAGATCACCATCTTGATCTGCCTGATGCTCAGGTGGAAGAGGAGGAGGAGGTGGTGGTGGTGGAGCCAGTGAGTTTGACCAACATTGAAACAATGCTATGAAATGCTCGTGCATTTCGTGAACTTTCACCTGCAAAAGAAAAACGGTAGGCCCGCATGTTGGAACAATGCAACATCGCTGTCACCCCAGGAAATAAGCTGTCAGTATTCTCAGCTATGGTCACCTTTCTTCAGGTGAAGACATCTGAGCGGATGACCAACAAATCATTCGATGCGATGTTGGCTGCTTTCCGCGAATCTTTCCCAGATGCGTCTGAGCTCCCACACACCTACAGTAAAATGAAGAATTTCCTTCGTGCAGTTGGAATTGGATATGATATGATCCATGTTTTAAGAATAATTGTGTTCTGTTCCGGAAGGATTATGCCAACATAAGTGAATGCCCGAAATGCAAATCATCAAGATGGAAAGATGGCGATGCTGTGAAGAGGATTCCTCATAATGTTCTGAGAAATTTTCCAATTACACCAAGATTGCAGAGGTTGTTTCATGATGCTGAAACAAGAGAGGATGTACTATGGCATTATAGGAACCAGGAGTACAGAGATCAGAATGTAATGAGCCATCCATCTCATGGTAGTGAGTGGAAAAGCTTCAATGATAAACACAAAGAGTTTGCTGCTGACCCGAGAAACATTAGACCTGGCTTAGCTTTAGATGGATTTAACCCATTTGGCCACCAGAGCGCCACATATAGCATGTGGCCAGTGCTTGTTATCCCTTACAACATGCCTCCAAATGTCTGCACCGAAGAATCAAACTACATGATGGCGTTGCTCATCCCAGGTCCAAAAAGTCCTGGAAAGGATTTTGATTTGTCCATGGAGCCTCTTGTGGAGGAACTTCAACAGCTATGGAAGGGTGTTCTCACTCGAGGCCTATATAGCAGCCCACCAGCTGATTTCTTTCTGTGTGCTGTTATAATTTGGTGCATCCATGATTATCTGGCTTTGGGCACTATGTCAGGGCGAACGACACATGGTTACAATGCATGTGTTCGCTATGACAGGAATCCGCTGTCATACGCAATACTTAGCAAGATCTGTTACATTGGACACCGTCGTTTCCTTGCCAAGGACAAGTCGCATCCTAGAAAATACCGAAGACATGTGTTCAATGCAAAGCATGAAAACCGTGATGCGCCAAAGAGGCTCACCGCCGATGAGTTGCAAGTGGAATTAGAGAAGGTCAGGCATATTACACCAGGAAACCATCCTGGTAATGGTAGCGGGAAAAGGAAGCGTGGCAGGGTAGAAGAGAGATTATTGTTTACCCGTAGGTCCACTTTGTGGGACTTGGAGTATTGGAAAGATTTGGATCTAAGGCATAATCTTGATGTGATGCACATCGAGAAAAATATATGTGATAGCATTATCAGCACACTTCTTAATATTGAAGGCAAGACGAAAGATACCTTAAAATCTAGGATTGATTTGACACACCTGGGTATCAGAAAGGATTTGCAGGTGCAAGATGAAGGTAAACCACGGGATATGGAACCAGCTGTGTACGTCTTGGACAAGGTAAAAAGAAAAGAATTCTGCGAGGTCCTGTCACGTGTGAGATTCCCACATGGATTTGCTTCCAACCCTGAAAGGAGAGTCAGTGTAGATGGAAACAAGGTACAAGGGTTGAAAACTCATGACTGCCACGTCCTACTTCAAAGGGTTTTACCTGTTATCCTTAGAGGATTGGGCCGCCCTGACTTATACAGAGCAGTTGCAGAGTTGGGACAATTCTTCAGGGAACTCTGCAGTAGGAATATCAGGATAGATGCTTTGGAGCGTCTTAGAGACAAGATACCAACTACCCTATGCGACCTTGAGAAGATATATCCTCCAGCCTTCTTTGATGTGATGGTGCATTTGGCTGTTCATCTACCTGATGAGGCACTACTTAGAGGTCCAATACAGTATGGCTGGATGTAACCTATTGAAAGGCGGCTAGGCACTTTCAAGGTCTATGTTAGGAATAGAGCTAGACCCGAGGGTTCCATTGCAGAGGCCTACATTGCTACAGAAGCATTGACATTCTGCTCAAAATACATTGAAACAGCTGATCAGCTTAGCAAAGAGGTGGGTGAAGACAATCCCGGGCTCAATGTTTTTGATTATTCTGTTTGAGTTACAGGGAAGAGTCGACAAGAGGACAAACCTAAAGATTTGGACAAAATGGTTTGGTATGTGTTGAACAACTGTCCTGAGATACTACCTTATATCAAGTAAGTGCAATACTGCAGCTTATACATCGTAATCTACTAAACTTGCAGCACATTCTTATATATTTAGATGCTTGACGCGATCACTATGTTGTGCAGCATCTACAAAGAGGAGTTACTGCCGCAAAATCCAAGAAACATTGACAAACTGGTTATGGCAGGATTTTCTAAATGGTTCAAGAACCATGTAAGCTTTTGAAGTGTACTGTTAGTTTTTTTAATATATTGAGTACATAAGATGACCAGCTTGTCTATTTTCTAACCATAGGTTAAGAAGATGTGGGAGGATGGGCAAGTAATTGACGATGCCCTTTACTCACTAGCAATGGGTCCTGATACTCGGGTAAGACATTATGAATCTTGCGTTGTTGGAGATGTGCGCTACAACACCCTTGCACGAGACGAAGGCAGGAAGACATGAAACAGTGCCATCATGAGCATGGATACGTATGACAAAGAGACAACTGAAATGTATGCTAACATAATAGACATTATTCAGTTGCAGTATATCTCCAGTTTCGAGGATCAGCGGTGTGTGGTTCTGTTGTGTTGTCATTGGTATAACCTATTTTCTAGGATCGCAAAAATCAGAGCTGATGAATATTTCAAATCCATCAATGTCAAGGTGGTGTACTAGACCAACGAGCCTTTTATTTTGGCAAATCAAGCAACACAGATATTTTTCTTGGAAGACACATTTGCATGTAGTGATGACTAGAGAGTATTGCAAAGGTTTGAGCAGAGGAATTCGTTTAATGAAGTCGCACAACAAGATGATGCTTACACTGCTCCTGATGTACAAGATAACACAGATGTTCCTAATATCTTTGAGAACCATCACGTCAATGACGCCAGCGAAAAGATTGCCTGTCGTGCTGTGGACATACAAGAGTTGATCTAGAAGAAGCCAACGTTCGAGGACGTTGAGGACGAAGAAGAAGATGACACCCTGGGGAATTACGATTCAGACTGATACACATGGCGAAGATGTTGACGCTGCTGCTGTGGATGATGATTACATTGCTTTTGTCGTATTTGCCTCTCAGAAGACGTTTTTTATCTACTATGTGAAATTGTGTTTGCTATGACAACTGAAACCTGATGAACATGTTGTTTAGTATTTTGCTGTGAGAACATCACTTGTTATGTATGTTGATTTGTGTTTGGTGATTGTATGACAACTAAAACATGATGACATTGTTGTTTAGTTGTACTCATATTTGGCTGTGAAACTTGAATTTGATGACATAGTTTGCTATTGGACTGCAATTTGCTCGATGTCTTCGAATGAGAACAAAGCTGACCCGGCATGGCCTCTGCTATTTATTTATTTATATGAGCAAAAGGGGATACCCCCTGATTTCCGTTAATAGAAATCATTATATGTTCACAACACTACGCCCAGCCTGCTACACAGGTTTCATTCATTACTAGTTTCAGCAAAGTGCTCATGTCGTAGCCACTGAATACATCACGAGTGCTACATACACTACAAATAAAGAGACAATCGTCCTACAGAGCACATCGATTTTGCCCATTGTCTTCACAAGCTCTTTCATATCCTCATTGTTGTCAAGGCCGTTCAGCAGCTATTGCTTGGCCATGATCAGAGGAACTGCATCTTTAAGCTTCTGCTCTGCATCTTCCTCTTCTGCCGTTCCTTCAGTTACTTGTCCAACACCCGAACCTGCTGGTATTGGGATTCCTCGGCTAACCAAATAATCAGCGTAGTTGCATTCCCCCACATCGGCAACTTCCCAGAAATACAAATCACACAAATCTTCCCTTTTTTTGCATGAATCAAATTGGTAGATCATCAACCAAACTATTAAAAAACTCAGCAATTGAAAGCAGCAGAACAACACTTAAACATATTATTACCCCATGATTCGGGCATTTGTAGAAGACTCGGCCAGGGTTGCGGATTATGGTTGAGATGCGACGGATGACTCTGCGTGATTTGCAGCAGTGGCACCACACCAGCGGCAGCGGGTTGCGATGAGCAATCGGCTGCGGTGCGCGTGCCGGCGAGGGTGTGATGAGACCCACAGGCGATGGTACGGGTTGCGACTTGGCGCATATCTGGTTGTTGCCTGCTGAAGAGCAGGTGGACGAGCAGCCAGCGGACATGGTTGCTGCGGCCGGAGCTTCTGATGCTAGGCAGAGTAAGTAGAGAAGAGGAGAAGCGAATGTTGGATATGTCAGTTTCATTACTTGCAGAGTAGCATAGCACCATATATAGTCATATTCTAGGTTTGGATTTGAACCAGCTACAAGAGCACGTCTTTCTTTTTTCTAAAACTTGGCAACGTCTCATTACTGGTACACTAGCTTGTTCTGTACGCCTTCCCAAGTCTTTGATTTTCTTTCCCTTTTTTGCGAGGAAAGAAGGAGGACAAAATTGAGAGTTCCCGGGACTTGAACCCAAGACCTCTCGGTTGAAAACCAAGGGTGCTAGTCACTTATGTGGCGAACGTTCCCTGTGAGGAGGACGGCAGACGAACGCATTTTCCTCGCAGTTTTCTTCCTATATATAAAAAAGTATGCTACTTGGTGTTCGCTTAGTCAATAAAACGATTGTGCCAACCTTGACCGTTGGATTGACATTCAACGTCTGTCGCGTTTCTTCAGTCTCTTCTTCCTCGAGCCGCCAAAGCCAAACAAGCGCCGGCGGGACCGCCTGCTCCCGCCTCCCACGGCTGGCTGTGATCTGCCCCGGCTCCTGTTCGTTCCCGTCCGAGGCCTCACCATCGTCCTCCGCCTTGGTTCGCTCACCGCGGCGCCGCCCTCCGGTGTTGTCAACATGGTCAACAACCGAGAGGAATAAGGAGATGACTGTACATGGTGAGGATGACAGTAGGGACCCAACAGCGCGCGCAGTAATTTTGTTTTTTCGGGACGGAGCAGGGTATCAACTGGGTTGTGTGGGACCCATGACCCATCTAGCCCAGGCTTTTATTTCATATGTTTAGCACATGGCCAACCCAGTTTGTTTTTTTCCTTTCTGAAAATTGCTAGCCAGCTATTTTGTTTTTTGCAGAATAACCAACATAGGCCTACTTGCTTTTCTACGCCCCGCTGGGCCGGAAATCTTTCAAGATGAGGAGGGATGCATTTTGCCCAGAAAATGGGCTATAAGTAATAAGAAATGGGCTATAAGTAATAATAAATGGGCTGTAAAATGAAAAAAATACAGCAAACAGACAATTAGTTCCAAAATACTGTTTTCTTTCGGATTTTGATATTTTAAATTTCATTGTTTTTGTGCGGGTAAAATTTCATTGAATTTAAATTAAGGTATATTTAGATTTAAAATTAATTTGAATCTGGCTCGAAATTTTGGGCTGTATGCTATTTGGGACAGATTTGGAGGCTGACTTGTGGGTCTACTAGGTTGACGTGTACTTTGGCTTTGTCAACTTAGTCCACAAACGATTCTAGTAGCAGTGACCGTTGGATGTTAATCCAACGACCGTGCTGCTTCTTCAATATCCGATCTTCTTGCTCCAGCCGCCCAAACCAGCTCCGGTGGGACTGCCTGCTCCCGCCTCCCGTGGCCGGCTATGCGGCCGCACAGGCCGCACCGCCCCACCCTACATCATTGCTGGCCAGGCCATTCCTCTACTCACCCACACCTTCTGTTATTTTCCGGCGACGGCAGCCGGACCAGTAAACCCTCATACTCCCCACCGCGTGGGCAACCATTGCCGAGTCTTCCCCGGCTCTGTGTCGTTTCCTTCCTAGGCCTCGCCGTCGTCCACCGCCATGGTGCTCTCGGCACGGCCTGGTCAACTTGGTCAACGAACGACATCCATCGGCTGTGGACTGTACGCGCAAAATAATGATTCCTCCACCTGACAGTTGGGACCCACCGGAAGGGCTTGTGTATTTCGCGAAAAAAACATTCCCCCCGCTGACATGTCGGACCCACCAGCTATATCTTCGCACGCAAGGAAGTGCCTCCTTATTACGCACAAAAAAATGAATATCCCCTGCTAGCTGGGACCCACCATAGTGGGAGGATGACTTGTGGGCCAACAAAGTTGACGGGGACGGAGGGCTTTGTCAACTTAATCAATATGAATGATTGTAGCTCCAATGACCGTACGATGTCCATCCAACGGCCGTAGTGCTTCTTCAACCTATGGTCTTCTTGCTCCAGCCGCCCAAAGCAGCGCCGGTCGTGCCGCATGCTCCTACCTCCCATGGCCGGCTGTGCTGCCGCGGAGGCTTCACCGCCCCCTACAATTCCCACCGCTGGCCAGGCCCTGCGGCGACGGCAGCCTCACACCGCAGCCAAACGAGTGAACCCTCGTACTCCTCTCCGCGCGGGCTTCCACTGCCGCATCTTCGCCAGCTCCGCGTCGTCCCCTTCCTAGGCCTCGCCGTCGTCCACCGCCGTGGTGCTCTCCACGCGGCGTGGTCAACGTGGTCAAGGAACAACTTCCATCGGAAGAGTACTGTACGTGGAGAGGCTGACAGCTGGGTCCACGGCCACAGCCCAGTTTTTTTGTGATTTGCCAAGTAAGTCACTTTGTCAGGCCTGTTGGGCTGCAAATCTTTCAAGACGAGGAGAGCTTTCATTCGGCTGGCCGAGAAAATGGCCCATCAGTAATGAGAAATGGGTTGTACATTTTTAAAACACATCAAACCGGCAATTAGTTTCAAATATCTTTTTTTCATTTCAAGATTTTAAATTACATTAATTTTTATGCGTGGAGAATTTGTTGGATTTTATATTGATATACATTTATTTTGAAAATCAGTTTGAATGTGAGTCGAAATTTCGGGATTAAAAATAGTTCGGACCGCACCGAAATATGCAAAATTTCGTATAATTTTTAACCGTGACCACAATTTGGGCTGTAATGCTAACAAAAAGAATATGGGCTCCAAGAAAAACCTTAAGAATTAGCAAATGAGCTGAAAATTATTAGAAATAATGGCAGATGGGTTGTATGCTGTTTTCCACAGATTTGAGGCTTTCCTAAAAAAAGGTTGACGCACAAGCAGTGACTGTTGGATGTCCATCCAACGGCCGTCGTGCTTCTTCAATCTCTGCTCTTCCTGCTCCAGCCGCTCAAACAAGCGCCGGCGGGACTGCCTGCTCCCTCCTCCCTGCGGCCGGCTGTGCTGCCGCGCAGGCCTCACCGCCCCACCATACTCCCATCGCCGGCCTAGCCATCCCTCTACTCACCCACACCTGCTGTTATTCTCCGGTGACGGGAGACGAACCAGTAAACCCTCGTACAGTCGTACTCCCCTCCGCGTGGGAAACAACTGCCGAGTCTTCCCTGCTTCCGTGTCGTTCCCTTCCTAGGCCTCGCCGTCGTCCACCGCCCTGGTGCTCTCGGCGCGGCCTGGTCAACATGGTCAACGACTGACATGCATCTGAAGTGGACTGTACGTGGAGAGGCCGACAGCTGAGTCCACGACCACACGCAAGGAAATGCCTCCTTATTACGCGCAAAATAATGATTCCTCCACCTGACATCAGGGACCCACCGAAAGGGCCTCTGTATTTCGCGAAAAAAACGTTACCGTCGCTGACAGATCGGACCCGCCAGCTATATCTTCGCACGCAAGGAAGTGCCTTCTTATTACGCACAAAAAAAATGAATACTCCCCCTGTTAGCTGGGACCCAGTATAGTGGCAGTCTGACTTGTGGGCCTACTAAGTTGACGGGGACGGAGGGCTTTGTCAACTTAGTCAATATGCACGATTCTAGCTCAAGTGACCGTACGATGTCCATCCAACGGCCGTAGTGCTTCTTCAACCTCTGGTCTTCTTGCTCCAGCCGCCCAAACCAGCGTCGGTCGTGCCTCATGCTCCTGCCTCCCGTGGCCGGCTGCGATGCGGCGGAGGCCACACCGCACCCTACTACTCCCACCGCTGGCCAGGCCATCCCTCTACTCACCCACACCCCCTGTTACTCTGCGGCGACGGCAGCCTCACACCGCAGCGAACCAGTGCCCTCGTACTCCTCTACGTGTGGGCATCCACTGCCGCGTATTCCCCGGCTCCGCGTCCCCTTCCTAGGCCTCGCCGTTGTCCATTGCCCAGGTGCTCTCGGCGCGGCGTAGTTAACGTGGTCAAGGAACGGCTTCCATCGGACGTGGACTGTACGTGGAGAGGCTGACAACTGGGTCCACGGCCGCAGAAAGGAAGTGCCTCCTTATTACGTGAAAAATAATTATTCCTCCACCTGACAGCGGGGACCCACCGGACAGGCCACCGTATTTCGCCCCCCTGACTGCTGGGACCCACCAGCTACATCTTCGCATGCAAGGAAGTGCCTGACAGTCAGGACCCACCTGGTCGAAGCGTACGTAGCGTTTTCATTCTGGTCGCGAACGTGTACGTACATATACTGGTGGATGTAGTGGCGCGCACGTGTCGTAGTAGAGGCGGCCAGGGTGCAAGAAAGAAAATACGGCCATGTATGTGTACATACGGGCGGGGTCTCGAATGCCTACTCACGCATACGTACGGCGAGGGCTCGTTGACATGGCTGGGTCGGAACGGAGAAACAGCGTCGCCGTCGTGTTCATGGGGAGGCAACGGAATGCGTCGTGTTCATGGGGAGGCAACGGAATGCGTCGTGTTCATGGGGAGGCAACGGAACGCGTGGGAGCCAACCGGCTGGGTCGGAACGGAATGCGTGGTCGTGTTCATCGGGAGGGCTTGGACGTAACAGGCGATCGGAACTAGGCCTGGCGTACCGCACAACGGAGGAAACGAACCTCCTACGTTCGGAACGGGGTCCTGTTGATCGGGAGGGGTCTGGCGTACCGCAAAACAGAGGAAACGGACCTCCTACGGTCGAAACAGGGGTCCTGTTGATCGGGAGGGGTGTGGCGTACCGCAAAACGGACGAAACGGACTTGTGTTGGAGTGCTACGGTCGAAACGGGGGTCCTGTTCATCGGGAGGGGTGTGGCGTACCGCAAAACGGGACTCCACGGGATACTGTTCATCTCCACCGTCGACCCCCTCCAGCCTCCACGGGATACTGTTCATCCACCTTCGACCTCCTCCAGCCTCCACCTGCGACTGTTCATCCACGGGCACCTGTTCATCCAGCCTCCACCGCGCGCTACTCTACCAGCTACTGTTCAACCAGCCCTCTCCACGGGCTCCAGTTCAACCACCCCTTCACGGGCTACTGTTCATCCTGCCCTCCACTGTCTACTGTTCATCCTGCCCTCCACGGGGTGGTCCTGTTCATCCATCCCTCCACGGGGTCCTGTTCATCCAGCCCCAACCGGCTCGATCGATCAGGGTCCTGTTCATCCAGAGGCAACACCATGGGGTCCTGTTCATCCACCCCCACCGGGAACTGTTCATCCACCCCCCCCCCGCAACGCTCACTGTTCATCCAGAGGCAGCATCGATCGGCTTCAATTAGCAGCAGTAGCGAAGGAATCGCTCGATCGGGTTCAGTTAATAGCCATCGATCGATCGCTCGGGTTCAGTAACGCGTAGCCTGGAGTGCAATCGCTCGGGTTCAGTTAGACCCAATGCCTCGCTCGGGTTCAGTTAGAGCCAACGCCTCGCACACACGCGCGTACGTGTACGAGAGAAACGCGCATCGCTCGGCCCCCGACCTCCCACCGTAACCGGGAACTCCCTGAAATTTTCCTTCCCCTCGCTTCTACCACGATTTTTTCCATCATGGACGGCCCAAAGAATGTCATGCAGCTGCATCTCTGGCCCGCCCGGGACCAAAAGCCCATTTTCTGTCATGATTTTTTGTCATAGAAGTAGGAGCCCACCACATCTATGATGATACCGGGTTTTGTCACAATTATCGTCATAGAAGTGTCATATGTATGACAGAAAAAAATTTCGTTCGGCCCAAAATGTCACGGATGTGTCTATTTTTTGTAGTGCTCGCTTGTCCTCAAGAGGAAGCCGATATTGAAAAATATGTCCACTTGTTTAGCGATAGAGGTGTCGATAAAATAATATACGGACATGCGGGCATCATGATCATTCTTAGAACAACAACATATAAGAGCTTTTCACAATGTCGAGTATGAATCAGAAACTTCATTGAAAGCTAGCAAACTATAATCTCAGTCACTGAAGCAATTGCAATTTATCATAACATCGGAAAGAGTCAATATAAGAGCTTTTCAACAAGTCCACATACTCAACTATCATTTAGTATTTCACAATTGCTAACACTCACACAATACTTGTGAGTATGAAGTTTTAATCGGACACAGAGAAAGATAGGGGCTTATAGTTTTGCCTCCCAACCTTTTACCTCAAGGGTAATGTCAACAATAATGCTGTATGAAAACCCACATCCAATTAGCTATATATATCAGGATCTTTCCAACACATCATGCTTGCCAAAGGATAAAATGTAAAAAGGAAAGGTGAAGATCACCATGACTCGTGTATAAGGTATAAGACAAAAATAAAACATAGGCCCTTCGCAGAGGGAAGCAGAGGTTGTCATGTGCTTTTATCGTTGGATGCACAAAATCTTAATGCAAAAGAACGTCACTTTATATTGCCACTTGTGATAGGGACCTTTATCATGCAGTCCGTCGCTTTTATTTCTTCCATATCGCAAGCTCGTATAAAGTTTATTTTCTCCACACTAATAGATCATACATATTTAAAGAGCAATTTTTATTACTTGCAACAGTGACAACTTACTTGAAGGATCTTATTCAATCCATAGGTAGATATGGTGGACACTCATGGCAAAACTGGGTTTAAGGATATTTGGAAGCACAAGTAGTTTCTCTACTTGGTGCAAAGAATTTGGCTAGCATGAGGGGGAAAGGCAAGCTCAACATGTTGGATGATCCATGACAATATAATTTATTTCGGATATAAGAAAACATAACCCATTACGTTGTCTTCCTTGTCCAACATCAACTTTTTAGCATGTCATATTCTAATGATTGCTCAAAATCATAAAAGATGTCCAAGATAGTATATTTATATGTGAAAACCTCTCTTTCTTTATTACTTCCTATTAATTGCAACGATGACCAAAACTATGTTTGTCAATTCTCAACAACTTTTATTCATCATACTCTTTATATGTGAAGTCATTACTCTCCATAAGATCAATATGATCTCTTTATTTCTTTTTATTATTTCTTTTCTTTTATTTTTTATTCCCTCAAGATCATAGCAAGACAACCAAGCCCTTGACTCAAAACTAATCTTTATTATATATAGCTCACAGACTCGATTACATAGATAAGGATCAACACAAAACTTAAAGCTAGATCATACTAAACTTTATTCTACTAGATCAAGATATAATCAAAAGGATCGAACTAAGAAAAATGGTAAAGATAGAAGTGTGATGGTGATACAATACCGGGGCACTCCCCCAAGCTTGGCAGTTGCCAAGGGGAGTGCCCATACCCATGCTCAGTTCTCCGGAGGTGGTGATGATGGAGTTGTTGATGATGGCGTGTCGCTCATCGAGCGTAGGAGATCCTCCAGCTTGCGGATAATGCCCTTGAGTGCGGTGATATGCTCTTGCAATAAAAGATTTTCATGTGTGAGATACTTATTTTGTATGCGAGCTAGCTCAGTCATCTTGAAAGCTTCAATCTCAGTTGGGGTGAGATGGTTGTAGTAAGGTTGAGAGGATCCTTCTTCTTCTACTATCGGGACTTACTCCTTTGCGACCTCCTTGATCTTGTCACCTTCCTTGATTTCCCCGATTCCCTCTTGCTTCGTCTCTATCTTCATTAGCCAAGCATCGCCGCCCGCGTTGTTGGAGGAGGGGACGACATGATGAATAGCCTTGAAAACTCTGGCAGAAAACAGCTCGGAACCAGAACATGAGATATTTGCGTGGTACGGTGGTCAAAACCTTCGGGAGATTATATAATGATTTTTTACCGACCAAAAGAAGTATCATGCAAGAAAACAGAGTCCGGAGGGCACACGAGGTGCCCACAAGGCAGGGGGCGCGCCTAGGGGGGTAGGGCACGCCCTCCACCCTCATGGACACCTCATATCCTTTCCGGACTACTTCTTATTTTCCTATTTTCTTAAATATTCCAAAATGGAGAAAAATTGCTATTAGAACTGTTTTGGAGTCGGTTTACTTAGCGTACCACATACCTATTCCTTTTCGGAGTCTGAAACGTTCTGGAAAGTGTCCCTTATGTACTCCTCTGGGGTTACAATATTAATAGCATTGGTTTCAACATTTATGGGATTACCTAATGTTTAATTCTTTGACCGTTCACTACCCTCGGTTTTGTGCCTTTGAATTTGTTGATTTTTATGGCACCGGAACGATAGACCTCCTCGATAATGTAAGGACCTTCCCATTTAGAGAGGAGTTTTCCTGCAAAAAATCTTAAACGAGAGTTGCATAACAGAACATAATCACCTACATTAAACTCACGCTTTTGTATCCTTTCGTCATGCCATCTTTTAACCTTTTCTTTAAACAATTTGGCATTCTCATAGGCCTGGGTTCTCCACTCATCAAGTGAGCTAATGTCAAATAGTCTCTTCTCACCGGCAAGTTTGAAGTCATAATTGAGCTCTTTAATGGCCCAATATGCCTTATGTTCTAGTTCGAGAGGTAAGTGACATGCTTTTCCATAAACCATTTTATATGGAGACATACCCATAGGATTTTTATATGCAGTTCTATAGGCCCATAATGCATCATCAAGTTTCTTGGACCAATTCTTTCTAGATCTATTAACAGTCTTTTGCAAAATTAATTTAAGCTCTCTATTACTCAGTTCTACCTGACCAGTAAACTGTGGGTGGTATGGAGATGCAATTCTATGATTAACATCATACTTAGCAAGCATTTTTCAAAAAGCGCCATGAATAAAATGTGAACCACCATCAGTCATTAAGTATCTAGGGACTGCAAACCTTAGAAAAATAACTTCTTTTAGCATCTTAATAGAAGTGTTATGATCAGCACTACTAGTTGGAATAGCTTCTACCCACTTAGTAACGTAATCAACAGCAACTAAAATATGTGTGTATCCATTGGAGGCAGGAAAAGGTCCCATATAATCAAAGCCCCAAACATCAAATGGTTCAATAACAAGTGAATAGTTCATAGGCATTTCTTGACGTCTACTATATTACCAATTCTTTGACATTCATCGCAAGACAAGACAAACTTACGGGCATCTTTGAAAAGAGTGGGCCATAAAAACCGGATTGCAATACCTTATGTGCAGTTCTATCTCCAACGTGGTGTCCTCCATAAGCCTCAGAGTGACACTTGCGAAGGATCTGTTCATGTTCATGCTCAGGTACACAACGTCTAATGACACCATCTACTCCTTCTTTATAAAGGTGTGGATCATCCTAGAAGTAATGTCTTAAATCATAGAAAAACTTTTTCTTTTGTTGGTATGTGAAACTAGATGGTAGAAATTTAGCAACAATGTAATTAGCATAATCAGCATACCATGGAGCAGTACGAGAAGCATTTATGACTGCTAATTATTCATCAAGAAAACTATCATCAATAGGGAGTGGGTCATCAAGAACATTCTCTAACCTAGACAAGTTGTCTGCAACGGGGTTCTCAGCTCCCTTTTTATCAATAATATGCAAATCAAATTCTTGTAGCAAGAGAACCCATCTGATAAGTCTAGGTTTAGCATCTTTCTTTTCCATAAGATATTTAATAGCAGCATGATCAGTGTGAACAGTTACTTTAGAATCAACAATATAAGGTCCGAACTTATCACAAGCAAATACAACTGCTAAAAATTCTTTTTCAGTAGTAGCATAATTTCTCTGGGCACTGTCTAGAGTTTTACTAGCATATTGGATAGCATTTAATTTCTTATCAACTATTTGTCCTAGAACAACACCTACAACATAATCACTAGCATCACACATAATTTCAAAGGGTAAATTCCAATTAGGTGGCTAAACAATAGGTGCAGAAATCAAGGCTTTCTTAAGTATTTCAAATGCTTCTACACAATCATCATCAAAGACAAAAGGAACATATTTTTGTAAGAGATTAGTCAAAGGCCTAGAAATTTTTGAGAAGTCTTTAATGAACCCCTATAAAAGCCGGCATGACCAAGGAAACTTCTTATACCTTTAATGTCTTTAGGACATGACATCTTTTCAATAGCATCAATTTTAGCTTTATCAACTTCAATACCTCTTTTAGAAACTTTATGCCCCAAAACAATACCTTCATTAACCATAAAGTGGCACTTCTCCCAATTCAAGACAAGATTAGTTTCTTCACATCTCTTCAAAACTCGATCAAGGTGGCATAAGCAATCATCAAAAGAAGTTCCATACACGGAGAAATCATCCATGAAAACCTCAACAATCTTTTCACAAAAGTCAAAGAATATAGCAGTCATACATCTTTGAAAGGTAGAAGATGCATTACATAAACCAAAAGGCATACGTCTTTAAGCAAAGGTACCGAAAGGGCAAGTAAAAGTGGTCTTTTCCTGATCCTCTTTTAACACAGGTATTTGAGAGAAACCAGAATAACCATCTAGAAAGCAAAAATGTGTATGTTTGGATAATCTTTCTAGCATTTGATCAATAAAAGGTAAAGGGTAATGATCCTTTCTAGTAGATTTATTTAATTTGCGGAAATCAATTACCATTCTATAACCTGTAACAATTCTTTGTGGGGTCAATTCATCTTTATCATTAGGAACAACATTAATACCTCCTTTCTTAGGGACATAATGGACATGACTTACCCACTGACTATCAGCAACATGATAAATTATACCTGCCTCAAGAAGCTTTAGTATTTCATTTCTTATCACTTCTTTCATCTTAGGATCTAACCGTCGTTGGTGATTAACAACCGGTTTAGCGTCTTTCTTAAAATTTATTTTGTGCTGGCATAGATTTGGACTAATGCCCTTAAGATCATCAAGTGTATATCCAATAGCAGCACAGTGCTTCTTTAGAGTTTTCAATAATTTATCTTCTTCCTACTCTGAAAGGTTAGCACTAATAATAACATGATATATCTTCTTTTCATCAAGATAAACGTATTTAAGAGTATCAGGTAATTGTTTAAGCTCGAACATGGGATCACCCTTGGGTGGAGGAGGATCCCTAGAATTTCAACAGGCAAGTTGTGTTTCAAAATAGGTCCATGTTTAAAGAATACTTCATCTATTTCCCTTCTTTCATTCATAAACATATCATTTTCATGGTCTAGCAAATATTGTTCTAAAGGATCATTAGGGGGCACATCAATGGAAGCAAGACCAATAATTTCATCTTTACTAGGCAATTCTTTATCATGGGGTTGTCTACGAAATTTAGCAAAATTAAAATCATGAGACATATCCCCTAAACCAACATAAACAATATCCTTTTTGCAGTCTATCTTAGCATTAACAGTATTCAAAAAGGGTCTACCAAATATAATGGGACAAAAGTCATCTTGTGGGGAACCAAGAACAAGAAAATCAGTAGGATATTTAACTTTCCCACACAAGACTTCAACATCTCTAACAACCCCAACTGGTGAAATAGTATCTCTATTGGCAAGCTTAATTGTAACATCAATACCTTCTATCTCAGCAGGTGCAATATTCATGCATAATTTCTTCGTATAAAGAATGAGGTATTGCACTCGCACTAGCACCCATGTCACATAAGCCATGATAGCAATGATCTCCTATTTTAACAGAAACAACAATCATGCCTACAATAGGTCTATGTTTATCTTTAGTATCGGGTCTAGCAATTCTAGCAGCTTCATCATAAAATTAAATAACATGCCCATCAATATTATCGACCAAGAGATCTTTAACCATAGCAACACTAGGTTCAACTTTAATTTGCTCAGTGGGTGTAGGTGTTCTAGCATTACTCTTACGAACCACAGTTGAAGCTTTAGCATGATCATTTATTCTAATAGGGAAAGGTGGTTTCTCAATATAAGCGGTAGGAACAATAGGATCAACATTATAAGTGATAGTATTTTCTTCAACTTTAATAGGTTCAACTACTTTTAGTTCAATGGGAGGATGATACTTAAACCACTTATCCTTAGCGAGATCAACATGAGTAGCAAATGATTCACGAAAAGAAACTACTATCTCAGAGTCAAGTCCATATTTAGTGCTAAATTCACGAAAAGCATCAGTATCCATAAAAGATTTAACACAATCAAACTTAGGTGTTATACCTGACTCCTTATATTCATCAAGTTCCCAATCTTCAGAGCTTGTTTAATTCTTTCCAATAAATCACATCTGAATTCAATAGTCTTCATCATAAAAGAACCAGTGCAAGAAGTATCGAGCATGGAGCGATTATTGAGAGAAAGCCGAGCATAAATTTTTTGAATAATAATTTTTCTTGAAAGCTCATGATTGGGGGATGAATATAACATTGACTTAAGCCTCCCCTAATCTTGAGCGATGCTTTCTCCTTCACGAGGCCAAAAATTATATATATATATAATTACGATCACGATGAACCAGATGCATAGGATAAAAACTTCTGATGAAATTCCAATTTCAATCGGTTGTAGTTCCATGATCCAATATCATCACATAGCCTAAACCATGTCAATGCCTTTCCCTTCAAAGATAAAGGGAAAAAAATCTTCTTGATAACATCCTCGGGCATACCTGCAAGCTTAAATAATCCACAAACTTCATTCACATAGATTAGGCGCATATCGGGATGTAATGTTCCATCTCCTATAAAAGGATTAGCTAGTAGTTTCTCTATCATACCCGAAGGAATTTCAAAGTAAACATTTTTAGTAGGTTTAGTAGGTTGAGGAGCAACTCTTTGCTCTACTGGTCGGCGTGAAGATACCCCGAACAAGCCCCTCAAAGGATTGTTTTCCATAGTAACAAGTGACAGTAAATTTCAGCACACTATATATTTTTCCTTACCAAATTCCACTTACCAAAGGCGCTTCACTCCTCGGCAATGGCGCCAGAAAAGAGTCTTGATGACCCACAATTATAGGGATCTATCATAGTCCTTTCGATAAGTAAGAGTGTCGAACCCACTGAGGAGCAGAAGGAAATGGCAAGTGGTTTTCAGTAAGGTATTATGTGCAAGCACTGAAATTATCGGTAACAGATAGTTTTGTGATAAGGTGATTCGTAACGGGTAACAAGTAATAAAAGTAAACAAGGTCCAGCAAGGTGGCCCAATCCTTTTTGTAGCAAAGGACAAGCCTGGACAAACTCTTATATAAAGGAAAGCGCTCCCGGGGACACATGGGAATTATCGTCAAGCTAGTTTTCATCATGCTCATATGATTCACATTCATTACTTTGATAATTTGATATGTGGGTGGACCGGTGCTTTGGTACTGCCCTTCCTTGGACAAGCATCCCACTTATGATTAACCCCCTTCACAAGCATCCGCAACTATGGAAGAAGAATTAAGGTAAACCTAACCATAGCATGAAACATGTGGACCCAAATCAGCCCCTTATGAAGCAACGCATAAAGTAGGGTTTAAGCTTCTGTCACTCTAGCAACCCATCATCTACTTATTACTTCCCAATGCCTTCCCCTAGGCCCAAACAATGGTGAAGTGTCATGTAGTCGACGTTCACATAACACCACTAGAGGAAAGACAACATACATCTCATCAAAATATCGAACGAATACCAAATTCACATGACTACTTATAGCAAGACTTCTCCCATGTCCTCAGGAACAAACGTAACTACTCACAAATCATATTCATGTTCATAATCAGAGGGGTATTAATATGCATAAAGGATCTGAACATATAATCTTCCACCGAATAAACCAACTAGCATCAACTACAAGGAGTAATCAACACTTCTAGAAACCCACAGGTACCAATCTGAGGTTTTGAGACAAAGATCGGATACAAAAGATGAACTAGGGTTTGAGAGGAGATGGTGCTGGTGAAGATGTTGATGGAGATTGACCCCCCTCCCGATGAGAGGATCGATGGTGATGATGATTTCCCCCTCCCAGAGGGATGTTTCCCCGGCAGAACAGCTCCGCCGGAGCCCTAGATTGCTTCCGCCTCAAGACGGCGGCGCTTCATCCCGAAAGCTTACTTATTATTTTTTCTAGGGCGAAAGACACCTTATACCAGAAGATGGGCATCGGGGGCCTGCCAGGTGGCCCACGAGGCAGGGGGCGCGCCCCCACCCTCGTGGACGGTGGCTGGCTCCCCTCCAATGCTTTCTTCGCCCAATATTTTTAATATATTCCAAAATTGACTTTCGTGGAGTTTCAGGACTTTTGGAGTTGTGCAGAATAGGTCTCTAATATTTGCTCCTTTTCCAGCCCAAAATTCCAGCTGCCGACATTCTCCCTCTTCATGTAAGCCTTGTAAAATAAAAGAGAAAAGGCATAGGTATTGTGACATAATGTGTAATAACAGCCCATAATGCAATAAATATCAATATAGAAGCGTGATGCAAAATGGACGTATCAATGATAGATCCATGCTTGATATTTCTTGTACTGGTACCTTTATGAAGAAAACTATTGAATTCCGGTGGGATCTTTTGGAAAGAATTAAACGCAAATCTGAAGATTGGGAACTCGACGAAGGTAAAGAGTCAGGTATTAAGCTTAAGTATGATTGTGTTAAATCTTTTATGAATACCGATGCCTTTCAAAAATTTAGCACTAAATATGGACTTGACTCTGAGATAGTAGCCTCCTTTTGTGAATCCTTTGCTACTCATGTCGATCTCCGTAAAGAAAAGTGGTTCAAATATCACCCACCTATTAAAGAAGAAATTAAAGAACCAGTAATAGCCAAAGATGAAACTATAATCTATAATGTTGATCCAGTTGTTCCTACTGCTTATATTGAAAAACTACCTTTTCCTGTTAGGAAAAAGGAACATGCTAAAGTTTCAACTGTGGTTAATAAAAGTTATATTAGAACACCTAAACTAGCTGAACAAATCAAGGTAGAACCTAGTGTTGATATGGTCAAGGATCTCCTGGTTGAAAATTTAGATGGGCATGTTATTTACTTCTGTGATGAAGCTGCTAGAATTTCCAAACCTGATGAAAAAGATAAACATAGACGTGTTGTTGGCATGCCTGTTGTCTTAGTTAAAATAGGAGATCATTGTTATCATGGTTTATGTGACATAGGTGCTAGCGTGAGTTCCATTCCCTTCACCTTATATCAAGAAATTATGAATGATATAGCACCCGCTGAAATAGAATACATAGATGTTACTATTAAACTTGTTAATAGAGACACCATCACACCACTTGGGATTGTTAGGGATGTTGAAGTCTTGTGTGGGAAAATAAAATACCCTACTGATTTTCTTGTTCTTGGTTCTCCACAAGATGACTTTTGTCCCATTATCTTTAGTAGACCTTCCTTGAACACCGTTAGTGCTAAAATAGATTGTGAGAAACAAATTGTCGGTGTTAGCTTTGGTGATGAGTCTGATGAATTTAATTTTTCCAAGTTTAGGAGAAAACCTCATAAAAAGAATTACCTAGTAAGGATGAAATTATTGGTCTTGCTTCTATTGTTGTGCCTCCTATGGATCCTTTAGAACAATATATGCTAGACCATGAAAATGATATGCATATGCGTGAAAGAAATGAAATAGATAAGATTTTCTTTGAACAACGTCCTCTGCTTAAACACAATTTGCATATCGAAACTCTAGGAGGTCCTCCTCCACCTAAAGGTGATCTTGTGTTTGAATTAAAACAATTGGCATCCACTTTGAAATATACTTATCTTGATGAGAAGAAGATATATCATGTTATTATTAGTGCTAACCTTTCAGAACATGAAGAAGAGAGATTATTGAAAGTTCTAAGGAAGCACCGAGTTGCTATTGGATATACTCTTGATGATATTAAGGGCATTAGTCCCACTCTATGTCAGCACAAGATTAATATGGAACCTGATGCTAAACCCGTTGTTGATCACCAACGTCCGTTAAATCCAAAGATGAAAGAAGTGGTAAGAACAGAAATATTAAAACTTTTGGAAGCGGGTATAATCTATCCTATAGCTGATAGTAGATGTTTAAGTCATGTTCATTGTGTCCCTAAGAAAGGAGGTATTACTGTTGTTCCTAATGATAAGAATGAACTAATTCCACAAAGAATTGTTGCAGGCTATAGAATGGTCATTGATTTTACAAAACTAAATAAAGCAACTAGAAAAGATCATTACCCTCTGCCTTTTATTGATCAAATGCTAGAAAGATTATCTAAGCACACACATTTTTTCTTCCTTGATGGATATTATGGTTTTTGACAAATACATGTTTATCAACCTGATCAAGAAAATACCACTTTTACTTGCCCTTTTGGAACTTATGCTTATAGACGTATGCCTTTTGGTTTATGCAATGCACTTGCTGCCTTTCAAAGATGTACGACCGCTATATTCTCTGAATTTTGTGAAAAGATTGTTGAGGTTTTCATCGACGACTTCTCTGTTTATGGGAAGTCTTTTGATGATTGCTACCTCTTGACCTTGCGTTGGTTTTTCCCATATTTTTACATGATGACATGATGTAGCGGGATTAACTCAAGCAATATGATGAAAACCCCATCTTTATCCTCGATGGCAACAATACAATACTTGTCGGTTCCCCTGCTATCACTAGGATCAAGCATCGTAAGATTGAACCGAAAGCTAAGAACTTCTCCCATTGCAAGAAAAACCAATCTAGTTGGCCAAACCAAATCGATAGTTCGAAGAGTGTAACATCCCAATTTTCAATTTGAATGTTATTTAGATCATACATATGCATTCATCATTTGTGCATTTCTGAAATTTGTTTTATTTGTATTTTGATCCTAGAAACCTTAAGCAACTCAATGACCAATTGAGAGAGTTGGAGGTTTTCTCAAAAAAAAACATTTTTGAATTTTACAAAATTGGCAAATTGAAAAAAAAAATTATTCAAAATATTTTTCAAATAAATAAAAATAATGAGAGAAGATAATATGACTTCTTCAAAAATAGTAAAGAAATGTTGGAAATTTATTTTTGATTAAATATATATTTTATTTGATTTTATTTGCGTGTTTATTTATTTTCATTAGTACTAAAAAATTTATTTTATTTTTAGGCATTTAGGTCCAGAAAAATGTGCACATTAGTCCATATATCAGGAGGGAATTATGTGAATTTTTCCGAAGTTTTAAAAATATTTTTATTAGGTTTTTACTATTTTTCATATTTTCGAAAAATGTTAAATAAAACTTCAGACCGAACCGGGCCGAAGCCTAGCCGGCCCAGCCGCCGCTCCGCCCTCACCTCTGTCGCTGATCCGGACTCCGGCCGGAGTCCGACCGCGCCACGCCGCCCCAGCTGCCCCCTCCTCCAAGGCCGCCGCACCCCCCCCCCTACTTAAATAGCCACCGCCCCCGCTTCTCCCTCCCTCAAGCCGCCCACGGCCACCGCAGCAGCCGCCTGCCGCCTCTGTCGCCGATGCCGCTACCCGCCGCCGCCGCCGCTCCACCTGCCGCTCGAAGTCGCCGTCGCTCGCACCCGCCGCTACAGCCGTCGCCGCCGCCCGACCCGCCTCGCCATCGCCGGAAGCCGTCGTCGCTGCCAACGTTGAAACCGACCGAACCAGTAAAAAACTGCTCCGGCCTGGTTTTATTTTAGTTTATGGTTTTTTTCGGTTTTTGTTTCGGTTTTCTTTTCGGTCCGATCTACTTAGCGAACGCTCGCCGGTTTAGATCTGTTAACGAACGGTTTCGTTCGTTAGTCTCTCATAGCGGCTGTTCGTCCGATAGATTTTTCTATTTCCGTTTATTTTCGGCTAGGGACCCATCCATAATTATTTTCGTCGCAGATTAGTCCCTATTCTTTAAACGATCGCAACTTTTTGCTCGTTTATCCAAATCCAATGAAACCAATGCCAAATTCTTCATATTGATCCCCTCTATCCAGATAACCAACCTAAACATGTTTTTGAAAGTTTAAAATTTTGTTCCAAACATATTTGAATTTGAACTTCTTTTGATCGTAACTTGAGTTTCGTATTTCCGATTTAGTTGATTCTTTTTGCAAATCGAAGTTCTCGACCTGAACTTTCTGTTAAGATCTTTTTCTCTGGTTTTCTTTGCATCTTCGTGCTTGAGTGCTTATGTATGCTATTATTTTTCTACGATAGATTTTTCGGAGTGCGAAGCTTGCTGCTACGAGTCTCTAGGGTTTTCCGATCGTCAGCAAGGCAAGTTATACTTTGATCATACCCTTTATTACCCAGTTTTTATGCATTAGATACACCCTCAAACATTGCATGAGTAGGATTGGGAACGTGTGGTTGTTGCTATGTAGTTGATGAGGTAGGAACCTAATACCTTTGATCACCCCGGGAATATACGTTATGCTCATATTGCTTAGCCATGCTTGTAGACGGGGATTGGTATGTGAGAATCATGCAAGTTGTGAGAGATAATGACTAAGGGAAACTTAAGGTGGCTACTTTCATACACATCTGGGTGGATTGGTTGTGGGCATCTGGGGAATCCAGTGTTGTCCTAGGAGATCCCGGGGTACCCGTGTGATCATCCTATGGAATGCCACCTAGGCTCAAAGGGATCATAAGATTATTCATGCTCAGAAACTTCCGTGTGCAGCCACAATCCATTATGGGCTCTGGCATAGTTAAGTAAGTTGTGGGAAACCTTTTCATGATGGGCTAGCAGATGTAGGGGAATTGTAGGTGTATCGGCCTATCTATCGGTTAAGGGGACCTCTTCAGAAAGACTATGTCTCCTTCTTCCGATCATGGATGCGGTCGAGTCTTGTGGGGAAAAGTGCGCAAACCTCTGCTGAGTGTACAAACTAATCATGATTAGTTGTGTCCCCGGTTATGGACATCTTGAATATCTGGTATTTGAGTTATTGGTTGATCTCATCACTTTACTTAATAAAATTTTTGGGTATATTATTATTATTACTGTTACTTGATAATTCTGGGATTGAATTGGGGTTACTTTCTCAATAATGGCATAAACTTGGTAGTAAATAAAATCTATTCCTTTGTTGTAGGAAAAAATAGCTTTATGCAAATGTTAAACTTAGAGCCTCCACCAGCCAAATATGCATGTAGTGATAGTCATTCATCATTGCTTTATAATGTGATCTTGCCAGCATATTCCATGTCCTAACTGTTGGGGAACGTAGTATTTCAAAAAAATTCCTACGATCACGTAAGATCTATCCAGAAGATTCATAGCAACGAGAGGGGAGAGTGTGTCCATGTACCCTCGTAGACCGAAAGCGGAAGCGTTTATTAACACGGTTGATGTAGTCGAACGTCTTCGCGATCCAACCGATCCAAGCACCGAACGTACGGCACCTCCGCATTTAGCACACGTTCAGCTTGATGACGTCCCTCGATATCTTGATCCAGTTGAGGACGAGGGAGAGTTCCGTCAGCACGACGCCATGGCGATGGTGATGATGAAGTTACCGGCGCACGGCTTCGCCTAAGCACTACGATGATATGACCGAGGTGTGTAACTGTGGAGGGGTGCACCGCACACGGTTAAGAGAGAACTTGTGTGTTCTAGGTGCCCCCTCTCCCCACATATATATAGGTTGGAGGGGGGGAAGAGGCAGCCTTAGGGCACTCCCAAGTAGGCGAATCCTACTTGGGGTGCAAGCCCAATTCGCCCCCCCCCTTACTTATTTCAGCATATGGGAAGGAAAGAAAAGGGGAAAGAGAAGGAAAGGGTGGAGGCCGAACCCTCATCCTTCCTTTACTCCTACTCCTATTCGGCCTAGGTGGGGTGCACCAGCCCACCAGAGGCTGGTATGTCCCTCAATGGGCCCAATAGGCCCATAACTTTGTCGGTGGTGCCCGGAACCCCTTCCGGTGACCCGATATCACCCGGAACACTTCCGGTGTCCAAATATCATCGTCCTATATATGAATCTTTACCCCTCGACCATTTTGAGACTCCTCATCATGTCCGTGATCTCATCTGGGACTCCGAACAAACTTCAGTCATCAAATCACATAACTCATAATACAAATCGTCATCGAACGTTAGGCATGCGGACCCTACGGGTTCGAGAACTATGTATACATGACCCAGACACATATCCGATCAATAACCAATAGAAAAACCTAGATGCTCATATTGGCTCCTACATTTTCTATGAAGATCTTTATCGGTCAAACTGCATAACAACATGTGTTGTTCCCTTTGTCATCGGTATGTTACTTACCCGAGATTCGATCATCGATATCATCATACCTAGTTCAATCTCGTTACCGACAAGTCTCTTTACTCGTTCCGTAATGCATCATCCCGTGACTAACTCATTAGTCACATTCCTTGCAAGGCTTTATACTAATGTGCATTACCGAGAGGCCCCAGAGATACCTCTCCGATACACGGAGTGACAAATCCTAATCTCGATCTATGCCAACCAAACAAACACCTTCAGAGACATCTGTAGAGCATCTTTATAACCACCCAGTTATGTTGTGAGATTTGATAGAACACAAGGTGTTCCTTCGGTATTTGGGAGTTGCATAATCTCATAGTTAGAGGAACATGTATAATTCATGATGAAAGCAATAGCAATAGAACTAAACGATCATTATGCTAAGCTAATGGATGGGTCTTGTCCATCACATCATTCTCTAATGATGTGATCCCATTTATCAAATGACAACACAGGTCTATGGTCAGGAAACATAACCGTCTTTGATTAACGAGCTAGTCAAGTAGAGGCATACAAGGGACACTTTGTTTTGTCTATGTATTCACACATGTACTAAGTTTCCGGTTAATACAATTCTAGCATGAAAAATAAACATTTATCATGATATAAGGAAATATAAATAACAACTTTATTATTGCCTCTAGGGCATATTTCCTTCAGTCTCCCACTTGCACTAGAGTCAATAATCTAGTTCATATCGCCATGTGATTTAACACCAATAGTTCACATCACCATGTGACTAATACCCAAAGGGTTTACTAGAGTCAATAATCTAATTCACATCACTATGTGATTAACACCCAAAGAGTGATCATGTTTTGCTTGCGAGAGAAGTTTGGTCAAAGGGTCTGCCACATTCAGATACGTATGTATTTTGCAAATTTCTGTGTCTACAATGCTCTGCACGGAGCTACTCTAGCTAATTGCTCCCACTTTCAATATGTATCCAGATTGAGACTCAGAGTCATCTGGTTCAGTGTCAAAGCTTGTATTGATGTAACTCTTTATGACGAACCTTTTGTCACCTCCAAAACCGAGAAATATATCCTTATACCACTAAGGATAATTTTGACCGTTGTCTAGTGATCCACTCCTGGATCACTATTGTACCCTCTTGCCAAACTCATGGTGAGGTATACAATAGGTCTGGTACACAGCATAACATACTATATAGAACCTATGACTGAGGCATAGGGAATGAGTTTCATTCTCTTTCTATTTTCTGCTGTGGTCGGGTCTTGAGTCTTACTCAACTTCACACCTTGCAACACAGGCAAGAACTCCTTTGACTGTTCCATTTTGAACTACTTCAAAATCTTGTCAAGGTATGTACTCATTGAAAAATTTATCAAGTGTCTTGATCTATCTCTATAGATCTTGATGCTCAATATATAAGAAGCTTCACTGAGGTCTTTCTTTGAAAAACTCCTTTCAAACACTCCTTTATGCTTTCCAGAAAATTCTACATCATTTCCGATGAAAAATAAGTCATTTACATATACTTATCAGAAAGGCTGTAGTGCTCCCACTCACTTTCTTGTAAATACAGGCTTCTCCGAAAGTATGTACAAAACCATATGCTTTGAGCACACTATCAAAGCGTATATTCCAACTCTGAGAGGCTTGCACCAGTCCATAAATGGATCGCTGGAGATTGCACACTTTGTTAGCACTTTTAGGATCGACAAAACCTTCTAGTTGCATCATATACAACTCTTCTTTAAGATATCCATTATGGAATGTAGTTGTGACATCCATTTGCCATATTTAAAAAATGCGGCAATTGCTAACATGACTCAGACAGGCTTTAAGCATCGATACGAGTGAGAAAATCTCATCGTAGTCAACACCTTGAACTTGTCGAAAACCTTTTGCGACAATTCGAGCTTTGTAGATAGTAACACTACTATCAGCGTCCGTCTTCCTCTTGAAGATCCATTTATTCTTAATGGCTCGCCGATCATCAGGCAAGTCAATCAAAGTCCATACTTTGTTCTCATACATGGATCCCATCTCAGATTTCATGGCCTTAAGCCATTTTGCGGAATCTGGGCTCATCATCGCTTCCTCATAGTTCGTAGGTTTGTCATAGTCTAGTAACATGACTTCCAGAACAGGATTACCATACCACTCTGGTGCGGAACGTACTCTGGTTGACCTACGAGGTTCGGTAGTAACTTGATCTAAAGTTTCATGATCATCATCATTAACTTCCTCACTAATTGGTGTAGGCATCACTGGAACTGATTTCCGTGACGAACTACTTTCCAACTCGATAGAAGGTACAACTACCTCATCAAGTTCTACTTTCCTCCCACTCACTGCTTTCGAGAGAAACTCCTTCTCTAGAAAGGATCCATTCTTAGCAATGAATATCTTGCCTTCGGATCTGTGATAGAAGGTGTACCTAATAGTTTCCTTTGGGTATCCTATGAAGACACATTTCTCCGATTTGGGTTCGAGCTTATCAGGTTGAAGTTTTTTCACATAAGCATCACAGCCCCAAACTTTAAGAAACAACAGCTTTGGTTTCTTGCCAAACCATAGTTCATACGATGTCGTCTCAATGGATTTATATGCTGCCCTATTTAACATGAATGCAGCTATCTCTAATGCATAACCCAAAAACGATACTGGTAAATCGGTAAGAGACATCATAGATCGCACTATATCTAATAAAGTACGGTTATGACGTTCGGACACACCATTATGTTGTGGTGTTCTAGGTGGCATGAGTTGCGAAACTATTCCACATTGTTTCAAATGAAGACCAAACTCATAACTCAAATATTCACCTCCACGATCAGATCACAGCAACTTTATTTTCTTGTTACGATGATTTTCCACTTCACACAGAAATTCTTTGAACTTTTCAAATGTTTCAGACTTGTGTTTCATCAAGTAGATATACCCATATCTGCTCAAATCATCTGTGAAGGTCAGAAAATAACGATACTCGCCGCGAGCCTCAACACTCATTGGACCACATACATCAGTATGTATTATTTCCAATAAGTCAATTGCTCGCTCCATTGTTCCGGAGAACGGAGTCTTAGTCATCTTGCCCATGAGGCATGGTTCGCAAGCATCAAGTGATTCATAATCAAGTGATTCCAAAAGCCCATCAACATGGAGTTTCTTCATGCACTTTACGCCAATATGACCTAAACGGCAGTGCCACAAATATGTTGCACTATCATTGTCAACTTTGCATCTTTTGGCATAAATATTATGAATATGTGTATAACCACGATTGAGATTCAACGGACCATTCACATTGGGTGTATGACCATTGAAGGTTTTATTCATGTAAACAGAACAACAATTATTCTTTGACTTAAATGAACAATTGTATTACTATAAACATGATCCAATCATATTCATGCTCAACGCAAACACCAAATAACATTTATTTAGGTTCAACACTAGTCCCGAAGGTAAAGGGAGTATGCGACGGTGATCTTATCAACCTCGAAATCACTTCCAACACACATCGTTGCCTCGCCCTCAACTAGTCTATGTTCATTTTGTAACTCCTGTTTTGAGTTACTAACCATAGCAACTGAACCGGTATCAAATACCTAGGGGCTACTATGAACACTAGTAAAGTACACATCAATATCATGTATATCATATGTACTTTTGCTCACTTTGCCATCCTTATTATCCGCCAAGTATTTGGGGCAGTTCCGCTTCCAGTGACCATTTCCTTTGTAGTAGAAGCACTCAGGTTCTGGCTTGGGTCTAGCTTTGGGCTTCTTCATGGGAGTGGCAACTTGCTTGTCATTCTTCTTGAAGTTCCCTTTCTTTTCCTTTGCCCTTTTTCATGAAACTAGTGGTCTTGTCAACCATCAACACTGGATGCTTTTTCTTGATTTCTACCTTCCCTGATTTCAGCATCGCGAAGAGCTCGGGAATCATTTTTGTCATCCCTTGCATATTATAGTTCATCATGAAGTTCCAGTACCTTGGTGACAGTGACTAGATAACTCTATCAATCACTATCTTATGTGGAAGATTAACTCCCACTTGATTCAAGCGATTGTAGTACTCAGACATTCTGAGCACATGCTCACTAGTTGAGCTATTCTCCTCCATCTTGTAGGCAAAGTACTTGTCAGAGGTCTCATACCTCTTAACATGAGCATGAGTCTGAAATACCAATTTCAACTCTTGGAACATCTCATATGCTCCATGTCATTCAAAACATTTTTGAAGTTCCGCTTCTAAGACATAAAGCATGGTGCACTAAACTATCAAGTAGTCATCATACCGAGCTTGTCAAACGTTCATAATGTCTGCATCTACAATAGGTCTGTCACCTAGCGGTGCATCAAGGACATAATTCTTCTGTGCAACAATGAGGATAATCCTCAGATCATGGACCCAGTCTGCATCATTGCTACTATCATCTTTCAACTTAGTTTTCTCTAGGAACGTATCAAAAAATAAAACAGGGAGCTAAACGCGAGCTATTGATCTACAACATAGATATGCAAAAACTATTAGGACTAAGTTCATGATAAATTAAAGTACAATTAATCATATTACTTAAGAACTCCCACTTAGATAGACATCCCTCTAGTCATCTAAATGAACACGTGATCCATATCAACTAAACCATGCCCGATCATCACGTGAGACTGAGTAGTTTTAAATGGTGAACATCAATATGTTGATCATATATACTATATGATTCACGTCCGACCTTTCGGTCTCAATGTTCCAAGGCCATATCTGCATATGCTAGGCTCGTCAAGTTTAACCTAAGTATTCTGCTTGTGCAAAAGTGGCTTCCACCCATTGTATGTGAACGTAAAGCTTATCACACCCGATCATCACGTGGTGTCTCGGCACGACGAACTGTAGCAATGGTGCATACTCAGGGAGAACACTTGTACCTTGAAATTTAGTGAGAGATCATCTTATAATGCTACCGCCGAACTAAGCAAAATAAGATGCATAAAATATAAACATCTCATGCAATCAAAATAAGTGATATGATATGGCCATCATCATCTTGTGCCTTTGATATCCATCTCCAAAGCATCGTCATGATCACCATCATCACCGGCTTGACACCTTGATCTCCATCGTAGCATCGTTGTCGTCTCACCAACTATTGCGTCTCCGACTATCGCTGCCGCTTTAAGTAAAGCAATTACATGGTGATTACATTTCATACAATAAAGCGACAACCATATGGCTCCTGCTAGTTGCCGATAACTGTTACAAAACATGATCATCTCATACAACAATTTATATTATCACGTCTTGACCATATCACATCACAACATGCCCTGCAAAAACAAGTTAGAAATCATCTACTTTGTTGTTGCAAGTTTTATGTGGATGCTACGGGCTTCTAGCAAGAACCGTTCTTACCTACGCATCAAAACCACAACGATTTTTCGTCAAGTGTGATGTTTTAACCTTCAACAAGGACCGGGCGTAGTCAAACTCGATTCAACTAAAGCGGGAGAAACAGACACCCGCTAGCCACCTGTGTGCGAAGCACGTCGGTAGAACCAGTCTCGTGAACGCGGTCATGTAATGTCGGTCCGGGCCGCTTCATCCAACAATACCGCCAAATCAAAGTAAGACATTGCTGGTAAGCAGTATGACTATTATCACCAACAACTCATTGTGTTCTACTCATGCATATAACATCTACGCATAGACCTGGCTCGGATGCCACTGTTGGGGAATGTAGTATTTCAAAATATTTCCTACGATCATGCAAGATCTATCTAGGAGATGCACAGCAACGAGAGGGGAGAGTGTGTCCACGTACCCTCGTAGACCGAAAGCGGAAGCGTTCACTAACGCGGTTGATGTAGTCGAACATCTTCGTGGTCCAACCGATCCAAGCACCGAACGTATGGCACCTCCATGTTCAGCACACATTCAACTCGATGATGTCCCCCAATCTCTTGATCCAGTTGAGGATGAGGGAGAGTTCCATCAACACGATGGCGTGGCGACGGTGATGATGAAGTTACCGGCGCAGGGCTTCGCCTAAGCACTACGACGATATGACCGAGGTGTGTAACTGTGGAGGGGGCACCGCACACAGTTAAGAGAGAACTTGTGTGTTATAGGTGCCCCCTCTCCCCACATATATATATAGGTTGGAGGGGGGAAGAGGAAGCCTTAGGGCGCCCCCAAGTAGGCCGAATCCTCCTTGGGGTGCAAGCCCAATTCGCCCCCTTCCTTATTTCAGCATATGGGAAGGAAAGAGAAGGGGAAAGAGAAGGAAAGGGTGGAGGCCGAACCCTCCACCTTCCTTTCTTCTTCCCCTTCCTTTCCTCCTACTCCTATTCGGCCTAGGAGGGGCGCACCAGCCCACCAGGGGCTGGTCTGTCCCTCACTTGGCCCAATAGGCCCATAACTTTGCCGGGGGTGCGTGAAACCCCTTCCGGTGACCTGGTATCCCCCGGAACACTTCCGGTGTCCAAATATAATCGTCCTATATATGAATCTTTACCTCTCGACCATTTCGAGACTCCTCGTCATGTACATGATCTCATTCGGGACTCTGAACAAACTTCGGTCATCAAATCACATAACTCGTAATACAAATCGTCATCGAACGTTAAGCATGCGGACCCTACGGGTTCGAGAACTATGTAGACATGACCGAGACACATCTCCATTCAATAACCAATAGCGGAACCTGGATGCTCATATTGGCTCCTACATTTTCTACGAAGATCTTTATCGGTCAAACCACATAACAACATACGTTGTTCCCTTTGTCATCGGTATGTTACTTGCCCGAGATTCGATCGTCGGTATCATCATACCTAGTTCAATCTCATTACTGGCAAGTCTCATTACTTGTTCTGTAATGCATCATCCTGTGACTAAATCATTAGTCACATCGCTTGCAAGGCTTTATAGTGATGTGCATTACCGAGAGGGCCCAGAGATACCTCTCCGATACACGGAGTGACAAATCCTAATCTCGATCTATGCCAACTCAACAAACACCTTCAGAGACATCTGTAGAGCATCTTTATAATCACCCAGTTACGTTGTGACGTTTGATAGCACACAAGGTGTTCCTCCGGTATTCGGGAGTGCATAATCTTTTAGTTAGAGGAACATGTATAAGTCATGATGAAAGCAATAGCAATAGAACTAAACGATCATTATGATGAGCTAATGGATGGCTCTTGTCCATCACATCATTCTCTAATGATGTGATCCCATTTATGAAATGACAACACATGTCTATGGTCAGGAAACATAACCATCTTTGATTAACGAGCTAGTCAAGTAGAGGCATACTAGGGACACTCTGTTTTGTCTATGTATTCACACATGTACTAAGTTTCCGGCTAATACAATTCTAGCATGAATAATAAATATTTATCATGATATAAGGAAATATAAATAACAACTTTACTATTGCCTCTAGGGCATATTTCCTTCACTGACCTACACGGCTGCAACGTCTCATGTTGCAGAATTTTCAGACGAGGATTAAGGTGCGATAGGTCGCTGTCTTGCACTTAGTTTTGCCATGGAGTTGGATGGACTCATTTACCTTCGAAGCTTCCGCAATTATTTTGTTAGATGGCCTTTAGCCATATTATTGTAATAAATGCTCTTTATGAGGACCTTGATGTAATAGGTGTGTGATTGAGCTCTGTTATAATTCCTCGAGTACTGTGTGTGTCAGCATACCGATCTAGGGATGACACTTATGCACAGAGACTTCGATCCATTGGTATCGGGTCGCTACAAGATGGTATCAAAGCACAAGCAGACTGTAGGACGCGACCAATGGAAAAGCCACATGATACTCTTCTCTACTCATTTCTAACTCTTCTCTATTTCTACTCTATAGATGTCAGACCCCAGGAACAAGTTCACTCAGCCGGATGACGACACCCCTTTCGGATGACACTTGAAGGAAGTCACTAAGTACCTGAACATCGGCATACCAAGTTTCACCGGAACCTTCACCGCAACTTTATCAGAAGAGGAGCACTGGATGATTCAAGTTCGTGTCCCTGGGAGGACATTTGCACCAATTACCGAGCCCATCGAGTTCTCTTTTGATGCACCAACCTGGAGCTCAGTAAAGAGCATGGCTGCCCACATCACCATTGGACGCATAGGCGAGGTGTACAACAAGGATCTTAAGAACACCGTCTATCAGATATGTGGACGCCGGGATGAGCAATGGGAGATGATTCGCACCAGGAAGGATGGATCTATTGCAGCCTACATACAGGAGTTGAACCAGCACATTCGTTGTTATGAGAATCAGATGTGCGCTAACATGATAGATACGAAGAAGGTGATGACCCAGAACATGGAGCTAGAAGAGGAACTCAAGGAAACACAGGATGGATACAAAGAGGAAATTGCTGTGCAACTGGAGCAGAATGAAGACCTGAGGAAGAAGATAGGAATATCTATAGTTAAACCGGAACCTGAAGTGGACATTCGTTCTGAAGACTACATCATACTTAATGACACCGACACCGATAGTGATGTTGAAGAAGATAGAGATGACGAGGATAGTGATGATTTTGAAGACGAAGCTGGAGATGATATTATGGAGTCTTCCACCGATCAAAATTTTTAGTCGATCACCATATTCTATTAGAATTCTTCCAAGTAGTTAGAAATCGTTCGCGAGATCTTGTAATAGTAGCTTAGATCAATTGTATGAACCTTGTTTGAATTGAGTGGTGTGGTTTGAATATGTTTGTCTCATGTGCATATCGGTAGTGAAATATCTCTTTAGACCCTATTCTATTCTATTCTCACCCCTCTAACCTATCAGATGCCTTCGATACGTGACCCTGGATTCGTTTTCCCGCCGGAGCTCACCCAGTTGATCCAACAGCAGAATGCCTTGATGGAGTTGCTCGTCCAGAACCAAGGCAACAACAACAACAACAACAACAATAACAACAACCCACCGCCACCACCCCTAGTTGACAACCTATCACGTTTCCTAAGGTTGAATCCATCGGTGTTCTCTAGCAGCACCGAGCCGATTGTTGCTGATGATTGGCTTCACAAGATCGGAAGAGAGGTAACAACTACTGGATGCATGGATGCGGAGAAGGTGCACTTTGCCGCACATCAGCTTGATGGACCCGCAGCCTCATGGTGGGAGAACTACACCACCACCTTCCTTGTGGCCAATGTTACATGGGATCAGTTTCAGCAGGCCTTCCGCACCGCACATGTCTCAGCTGGAGCCATGAGTATGAAGAATCATGAGTTCCGCAACTTACACCAAGGTAATCATACTGTGGCGCAATACGTGGATGAGTTCAACAAGTTATCACGCTACGCCCCAGATGATGTGGCCACAGATGCCACGAAGCAGGAGAAGTTTCTTGAAGGAGTGAATGATGAGCTGAGTATGCATTTCATGGTGGAAACATTCACAAACTATCAGGAGATGGTAGACAGGGCCCTCATAATTGAAGGCAAGCAACAGCAAATAGAGAACCGCAAGCGGAAGTATGGACATGGAAAGTACAACTGTGGAGCCCAGCAGAAGCCCCGCTATTCCCCGTACTCAGGAGGACACACTCATACCCATGGAGGACGTAACCATGGAGGCCATTCTCACAATGGAGGAAATTCACACAACCACAGTGTCCCAAAGAATGGTAATGGGAGTGGAGGAAACAACAGTCAGAGCCGTTCCAACCCAGCAACCCCCGCCAAGAAGGATCTGAGTCACATTACTTGTTACAAGTGCGGGAAGACCGAACACTACGCCAATGACTGCCCTGAGGCAAAGTATGGAAATGGAAGCTCAGGAAAGAAGCCAAACCCTTTCACCAGGGGACAGGTGAATCATGTCAACGTGGAGGAAGTTGACGAGCAGCCTGACGCAGTTATTGGTAAGTTTTTGAATAAGTCATTTACAACCCTTGTTCTTTTTGACACTGGTGCATCGCATTCATACACATCAAGGGGAATTGTGGACAAGTTTAAGTTGCCAACCGCAGCCCTTAACACACCTATGTTAGTAAGCTCACCAGGAGCGGAGTATATGGCTAGCCAGGGATGTTTTCAGCTGCCGTTGACCATAGGTAGGCATGTTTTTCCCACAGACCTCATTATTCTAGAATCACAAGGATTGGATGTGATACTAGGCATGGATTGGTGATACCTCCATTTTGCATCATGCTTTTATATTGATATTTATTGCATTATGGGCTGTTATTACACATTATGTCACAATACTTATGCCTATTCTCTCTTATTTTACAAGGTTTACATAAAGAGGGAGAATGCCGGCAGCTAGGATTCTAGGCTGGAAAAGGAGCAAGTATTGGAGACCTATTCTGCACAGCTCCAAAAGTCCTGAAACTTCACGAAAGTCATTTTCAGAATATATAAAAATACTGAGCGCATGAAGTTCCGGAGGGGGGCCACATCCTGCCCATGAGGGTGGGGGCGCGCCCCTGCCTCGTGGGCCCCCTGGTGTCCCTCCGATGCCCATCTTCTACTATATGGAGTCTTTCGATGAGGAAAAAAATCACAGGCCAGCTTTCGGGACGAGACTTCGCTGCTACGAGGCAGAACCTTGGCGGAATCAATCTAGGGCTCTAGTGGAGCTATTCTGCCGGGGAAACTTCCCTCCGGGAGGGGGAAATCATCGCCATCATCATCACCAATGATCCTCTCATCAAGAGGGGGTCAATCTCCATCAACATCTTCACCAGCACCATCTCCTCTCAAACCCTAGTTCATCTCTTGTATCCAATTCTTGTCTCTAAGTCCGGGATTGGTACCTGTGGGTTGCTACTAGTGTTGATTACTCCTTGTAGTTGATGCTAGTTGGTTTGGTGGAAGATCATATGTTCAGATCCTATATGCACATTAATACCCCTCTGATTATGAACATGAATATGCTTTGTGAGTAGTTACATTTGTTCCTAAGGAAATGGGAGAAGTCTTGCTATTAGTAGTCATGTGAATTTGGTATTCGTTCGATATTTTGATGAGATGTATGTTGTCTCTCCTCTAGTGGTGTTATGTGAACGTCGACTACATGACACTTCACCATTATTTGGGCCTAGAGGAAGGCATTGGGGAGTAATAAGTAGATGATGGGTTGTTAGAGTGACAGAAGCTTAAACCCTAGTTTATGCGTTGCTTCGTAAGGGGCTGATTTGGATCCATATGTTTCATGCTATGGTTAGGTTTACCTTAATACTTTTGTTCTACTTGCGGATGCTTGCAATAGAGGTTAATCATAAGTGGGATGCTTGTCCAAGTAAGGGCAGTACCCAAGCACCAGTCCACCAACATACCAAATTATCAAAGTACCAAACACGAATCATATGGTCGTGATGAAACCTAGCTTGACGATAATTCCCATGTGTCCTCGGGAGCGCTTTTCTCTATATAAGAGTTTGTCCAGGCTTGTCCTTTGCTACAAAAAGGATTGGGCCACCTTGCTGCACTTTATTTACTTTTGTTACTTGTTGATCATTACAAATTATCTTATCACAAAACTATCTGTTACCTATAATTTCAGTGCTTGCAGAGAATACCTTGCTAAAAACCGCTTATCATTTCCTTCTGCTCCTCATTGGGTTCGACACTCTTACTTATCGAAAGGACTACGATAGATCCCCTATACTTGTGGGTCATCAAGACTCTTTTCTGGCGTCGTTGCCGGGGAGTGAAGCGCCTTTGGTAGGTGGAATTTGGTAAGGAAAAATGTATATAGTGTGCTGAAATTTACTGTCACTAGTTACTATGGAAAGTAATCCTCTGAGGGGCTTGTTCGGGGTATCTTCACCCCAACTAGTAGAGAAAAGAGTTGCTCCTCAACCTATTGAACCTACTGAAAATGAAAATGTTTACTTTGAGATTCCTTCGGGTATGATAGAAAAACTGCTAGCTAATCCTTTTGCAGGAGACAGAACAATGCATCCTGATGAGCACCTAATATATGTGGATGAAGTATGTGGATTATTTAAGCTAGCAGGTGTGCCCGATCATGTTATTAAGAAGAAGGTCTTCCCTTTATCTTTGAAGGGAGATGCATTGACATGGTATAGGCTATGTGATGATATGGGATCATGGAACTACAAACGGTTGAAATTGGAATTTCATCAGAAGTTTTATTCTATGCATCTTGTTCATCGTGAGCGTAATTATATATATAATTTTTGGCCTCACGAAGGAGAAAGCATCGCTCAAGCTTGGGGAGGCTTAATTCAATGTTATATTCATGCCCCAATCATGAGCTCTCAAGAGAAATGATTATTCAAAAAAATTATGCTCGGCTTTCTAATAACAATTGCACCATGCTCGATACTTCTTGTTCTGGCTCTTTTATGATGAAGACTATTGAATTCAAATGGGATGTATTGGAAAGAATTAAACGCAACTCTCAAGATTGGGACCTCGACGAAGGGAAGAAGTCATGTATGACACCTAAGTTTGATTGTGTTAAATCTTTTATGGATACCGATGTTTTCCGTAAATTTAGCACTAAATATGGACTTGACTCTGAAATAGTAGCTTCTTTCTGTGAATCTTTTACTACTCATGTTGATATCCCTAGGGAGAAGTGGTTTAAATATCATCCTCCCATAGAAGTAAAAGTAGCTGCACCTATTAAAGTTGAAGAAAAGACTATCACTTATAATGATCCTATTGTTCCTACTGCTTATGTTGAGAAACCACCTTTTCCTGTTAGGATAAAAGATCATGCTAAAGCTTCAACTGTGGTTCGTAAAAGCAATATTAGAACTTATACACCTCCCGAGCAAGTTAAAGTTGAACCTAATATTGCTATTGTTAAGGATCTTTTGGCTAATAATATTGATGGGCATGTTATTTATTTCTATGATGAAACTGCTAGAATTGCTAAACCTTGTGCTAAAGATAAACATAGACCTGTGGTAGGCATGCCTGTTATTTCTGTTAAAATAGGAGATCATGGTTATCATGGCTGATGTGATATGGGTGCTAGTGCTAGTGCAATACCTATTGACTTATACAAAGAAATTATGCATGATATTGCACCTGCTGAGTTAGAAGATATTGATGTCACAATTAAACTTGCCAATAGAGATACTATTTCACCAATTGGGATTGTTAGATATGTTGAAGTCTTGTGTGGGAAAACTAAATATCCTACTGATTTTCTTGTTCTTGGTTCCCCACAAGATAGCTTTTGTCCCATTATATTTGGTAGACCCTTCTTAAACACTGTTAATGCTAGGATAGACTGCAAAAAGGATGTTATTACTATTGGTTTAGGTGATATGTCTCATGAGTTCAACTTGTCTAAATTTCGTAGACAACACCGTGAAGAGGAATTGCCTGGTAAAGATGAAATTATTGGTCTTGCTTCTATTGCCGTGCCTCCTAGTGATCCTTTAGAACAATATTTGCTAGACCATGAAAATGATATGTTTATGAATGAAAGAAGGGAAATAGATGAAGTATTCTTTAAACAGGAACCCATCCTGAAACACAATTTGCCTGTCGAAATCCTAGGGGGTCCTCCTCCACCCAAGGGTGATCCCGTGTTTGAGCTCAAACCGTTACCTGATACTCTTAAATATGCTTATCTTGATGAGAAAAGATATATCATGTTATTATTAGTGCTAACCTTTCAGAGCATGAAGAAGAGAGATTATTGAAAACTCTGAAGCAGCACCGTGCTGCTATTGGATATACTCTCGATGATCTTAAGGGCATTAGTCCCACACTATGTCAACACAAAATAAATTTGGAGAAAGATGCCAAACCAGTTCATGATCACCAACGACGGCTGAATCCTAAGATGAAAGAAGTGTTAAGAAAGGAAACACTAAAGCTCCTTGAGGCAGGTATAATTTATCCCGTTGCTGATAGTCAGTGGGTAAGTCCTGTCCATTGTGTCCCTAAAAAGGGAGGTATTACTGTCGTTCCTAATGATAAATATGAATTGATTCCGCAAAGAATTATTACAGGTTATAGGATGGTAATTGATTTCCGCAAATTAAATAAGGCTACTATAAAGATCATTACCCCTTACCTTTTATTGACCAAATGCTAGAAGATTATCCAAACATACACATTTTTACTTTCTAGATGGTCATTCTGGTTTCTCTCAAATACCCGTGTCAGCTGATGATAATCTAAGACCACTTTTACTTGCCCGTTCGGTACTTTTGCTTATAGACGTATGCCTTTTGGTTTATGTAATGCACCTGCTACCTTCCAAAGATGCATGATGGCTATATTCTCTGACTTTTGTGAAAAGATTTGTGAGGTTTTCATGGACGATTTTTCTCTGTTTATGGATCCTCTTTTGATGATTGCTTAAGCAACCTTGATCGAGTTTTGCAGAGATGTGAAGAAACTAACCTTGTCTTGAATTGGGAGAAGTGTCACTTTATGGTTAATGAAGGTATTGTCTTGGGGCATAAAGTTTCTGAAAGAGGTATTGAAGTTGATAAAGCTAAGGTTGATGCTATTGAAAAGATGCCATGTCCCAAGGACATCAAAGGTACAGGAAGTTTCCTTGGTCACGCCGGTTTTTATAGAAGGTTCATTAAGGACTTCTCAAAAATTTCTCGGCCTCTGACTAATTTATTTAAAAAGATATACCATTTGTTTTTTATGATGATTGCGTAGAAGCATTTGAAATACTTAAGAAAGCATTGATCTCTGCACCTATTGTTCAGCCACCTAACTGGAATTTACCCTTTGAAATTATGTGTGATGCTAGTGATTATGATGTAGGTGTTGTTCTAGGGCAAAGAGTTGATAAGAAATTAAATGTTAATCAATATGCTAGTAAAACTCTAGACAATGCTCATAGAAATTATGCTACTACTGAAAAGGAATTCTTAGCAGTTGTATTTGCTTGTGATAAGTTCAGACCTTATATTATTGATTCTAAAGTAACTATTCACACTAATCATGCTGCTTTTAAATATCTTATGGAAAAGAAAGATGTTATACCTAGACTTATTAGATGGGTTCTCTTGCTACAAGAATTTGATTTTCATATTACTGATAGAAAGGGAGCTGAGAACACCGTTGCAGACAACTTGTCTAGGTTAGAAAATGTTCTTGATGACCCACTACCTATTGATGATAGCTTTCTCGATGAACAATTAAATGTCATAAATGCTTCTCACACTGCTCCATGGTATGCTGATTATGCTAATTACATTGTTGCTAAATTTATACCACCTAGTTTCACATACCAGCAAAAGAAAAAGTTTTTCTATGATTTGAGACATTACTTTTGGGATGACCCACATCTTTATAAAGGAGTAGATGGTGTTATTAGACGTTGTGTACCTGAGCATGAACAGGAAAAGATCCTACGCAAGTGTCACTCCGAAGCTTATGGAGGACACCACGCTGGAGATAGAACTACACATAAGGTATTGCAATCCGGTTTTTATTGGCCTACTCTCTTCAAGGATGCCCGTAAGTTTGTTGTATCTTGTGATGAATGTCAAAGAATTGGTAATATTAGTAGATGTCAAGAAATGCCTATGAATTATTCACTTGTTATTGAACCATTTGATGTTTGGGGCTTTGATTATATGGGACCTTTTCCTGCCTCCAATGGATACACACATATTTTAGTTGCTCTTGATTACGTTACTAAGTGGGTAGAAGCTATTCCAACTAGTAGTGCTGATCATAACACTTCTATTAAGATGTTGGGATCTACGGTAGGGTGCGTCGACTGCAAATTAAAATTTCCTACGCGCAGAACAACCAAGAACATGCTACGGGAGATGGATCATAGTTCGTTACCACTAGACGCGCAGTGTCGTGCAGCAGAAGAAGAGTTGGGGCAGCGCGTCCGCGTGGATCGTCTCCTCCTCGTCCGATCTCCCTCGTACAACCGGTGGTCGGTTCCCACGTACAAGTTCGCCGGAGCGGCGCAAGTGCACCGCCTCTAACAGTATCCGCGCGTGCAGGAGGGACATCATGCGGCGGACTGCAAGGTCCGATCACACAACCGACGGCGAGTGGAGGTGTCTATTCGCAACACATGCAAACCCTAGTGACAGCGCCGAAGCGATCAGCCGCGTGAGTGTGCGGCACCTCCACTATATATATAGGCGTCCGTCATGGGCTCAACACTTGGGCCTCGCACGGACCCTAAAGCCCATAAGTCTACTCGGCCACAATCCGAATACAGTTCGGATCACATCCGACCAGTGTCCTCGGATCTGACCTCGTAGGTTCCTTCCCTTAAGCATGCGACCCCTTAGGTTCAAGTCGGCTTGGTCGCAGTTCGGATCACCTCCAAACTACACAGTTGGTAGCGGCCTCTAGCAAGGCATGCCGAACACCAAGCAGACTATGAAGCTGGTTAGCGAACCTGTACATCACACTTCCATTCCTTTTGCCACACGATATATGTTGTCGAGCTCAAGGCGAGTCTGTCATCCTTGTGCTAGCCCGACCTCTTTTCACATTCCAGTGATGCCGACCACAAACCGGATTATCTCATAATCCTTGTCGCATGGCCATGCTTATCCTGGTCGGATCACACGAGGGCCCAGAGTATATCTCTCCTGGTCGGAGGGGCAAATCCCATCTTGCTTGACCATGTCTCACAGCATGGGTCTGGAAAAACCCGAAACCTACCTTTATAACTACCCAGTTACGGAGTAGCGTTTGGTTGGCCCAAAGCAAGTCTGTCACCATCCCGAGTACATGCATCAGCTCAGGTCTTAGGACATAGAACATATGTTGTACTAGAGACTCATAGATGACATATCACTGCGTCTCATAGTTGGGTCTGTCCGACTCGGACCTTATCTCGACTCGGATCCGACTACGCCGAATCCGACCAGATCCTTCCAAGTCCATATTATCCGGTTAGCATCCAATGCTCCATGGCTAGTGAGACCAAGCCATCGACCGTGTCATATGCTAGTCTAGTTGGCTGCATGTCCACACAGCCCTTTCAACTAAGGACCTTTTAGGACAGTCATCATACAATGCATAGTCCCACAAACAAGTCACGTACTTGCTGATACACATCATTCATAATGTCCAAGGACTATATTTATTCATAAACACATAGGAAATATCATCATACATGATTGCCTCTAGGGCATATCTCCAACAGTCTCCCACTTGCACTAGAGTCAATCAAATAGACATCGAATGCCCATAGCTCTAACATGCCCCTCATGCTTGGGTTGTGGAAGCGGCTTAGTCAACGGATCCGCAACATTTGCATCCATGTGAATTTTGCATAACTCTACATCACTACTCATTACAATCGTTCGTATCAGGTGATATTTCCGATCTATGTGTCTGACCTTGTAGTGATTCCTCGGCTCCTTGGCTTTTGCGATGGCACCAGAATTATCACAATAAAGGTCCAACGGTTTTACCGAGGCTGGGAAAATACCAAGATCATCCAGAAAGTTCTGGATCCAAACACCTTCCTTTGCAGCTTCAAAAGCCGCAATGTATTCGGCTTCTGTAGTAGAATCGGCCACCGTATCTTGCTTGGAACTCATCCAGCTCACTGCTCCTCCGTTCATGACGTACACGAATCCGGACTATGATCGACAATCGTCTCTATTGGTTTGGAAACTAGCATCGGCGTACCCCCTTACGACGAGCTCTTCCTCACCTCCATAAACTAGGAACATCTCTTTAGTCCTTTTCAGGTACTTCAAAATAGTCTTTACCGCTGCCTAGTGACTCTCACCTGGGTTGCCCTAGTATCTACTTGTTAGGCTTATTGCAAAAGCAACATCGGGCCACGTACATATCATGGCATACATGATGGATCCGATTGTTGAGGCATATGGAATCCTACTCATCCTGCTTCGCTCATCAGATGTCGAAGGACTCTGAGTCTCGCTTAGCCTTATACCATGTGAGAGTGGCAAGAACCCTTTCTTTGCCTCACTCATGTTGAACGGCTTCAACACTTTATCTATGTACGTGCTCTGGCTTAAGCCGAGCAGCCTCCTTGATCTATCTCTATAGATCTTAATGCCTAAAATGTACATTTTCTCACCAAGGTCCTTCATCAAAAACTTGCCATTCAATGACTCATTGACCGAGTTCAGCATCGAGATATCATTTTTGATCAGTAGTATGCCATCCACATACAAGATCAAAAACACTATCGAGCTCCCACTTAACTTCTTGTATAAACAAGAGTCCTCTTCGCTTTTGATGAAGCCGAAACCAGTGACGACCTCATCAAAATGAATGTTCCAACTCCGAGATGCTTGCCTCAACCCATAAATGGATCTCTTGAGCTTGCATACCTTACTAGTGCTAGTCGGATCGACAAAACCCTCGGGCTGTATCATATACACGTCCTCGATTAAATTTCCATGAAGGAAAGCCGTCTTGACATCCATCTGCCATATCTCGTAATCGAAATATGCAGCTATAGCTAGTACGATCCTCACCGACTTCAGCATCGCTACCAGCGAGTAAGTCTCGTCGTAGTCAATTCCTTGAACTTGTCCATAACCCTTAGCGACAAGCTGAGCTTTGTGGATCGGAACATTTCCATCCACATCGGTTTTCTTCTTAAAGACCCATTTGCAACCAATGGTTGTTACGCCAGGCGGCGGATCAACCAAGTCCCAAACTTGATTCTCATCCATGGACTTTAACTCGAATCTCGTGGCCTCCAGCCATGCCTCGGAATCTGGGCTCGCCATCGCTTCCGCGTATGTGGTCAGCTCGTCGCTTTCTAGCAACAATACATCACGCACTCTGTGCAATCTTTCCGACCTCCATGGTTTCGGTGCCGCTTCCACTACGGGTTCCCTGACTGACTCCGGTATGATCTCATCACTAGCCGAGTCGTCCCCGAGTGGTCCTCGAATTTCTTTGAGTCGGACCGTCCTCCCACTGGCCTCCCGACAGAGAAACTCTTTCTCAAGGAAAACCCCGTTCCGAGCAACAAACACTTTGTTCTCTTCCCGGTTGTAGAAGTTATATCCCAAGGTTTCCCTTGGATATCCCACGAATATGCATTTATCCGACTTGGGTGTAAGCTTGTTTGACATAAGTTTCTTGACAAATGCTTCACAACCCCAAATCTTTAGAAAAGACAAACTGGGACTCTTGCCGGTCCACATCTCATGTGGTGTCTTGTCTATGGATTTTGATGGTACCCTGTTAAGTGTGAAAGCTGCAGTTTCTAGAGCATATCCCCAGAATGACAAGGGTAAATCCGACTTGCTCATCATAGATCGAACTGTGTCCAACAAGGTGCGATTCCTTCGTTCTGATACACCATCTCTCTGTGGCGTACCCGGAGGTGTGAGCTGAGGTACTATACCTCTGCTTTTCAGATGATCATCAAACTCCTGGCTCGTGTACTCACCTCCACGATCCGATCGTAGAAGTTTTATAGTCTTGCCGAGCTGATTCTCCACCTTGTTTTGAAACTCTTTGAACTTTTCAAAAGTCTCTGACTTGTGCCTCATCAAATAGATATATCCGTATCTACTCAAGTCGTCGGTAAAAGTAACGAAGTACTGATAGCCACCTCTGGCAGCTGTGCTCATTGGTCCACACACATCACTGTGTATCAGTTCCAACAACTCGAATGCCCTCTCGCAACTCTTTGCGAAAGGAGACTTAGTCATCTTGCCGAGCAAGCATGATTCGCATGCCTCGAACGACCCAAAGTCGGTCGAAGTTAGGAGCCCATCATCATGGAGCTTCTTCATGCATTTCAGACTAATGTGTCCAAGCCGGCAATGCCAGAAGTATGTCGGATTTATCTCATTGGGCTTATGCCTCTTGACATTCATGTTATAGACCGGTTCCTGTTCTAGATTCAATATAAATAACCCATCAACAATGGGTGCATAGCCGTGGAACATACCATTCAAATAAATCGAACAACCATTGTCCTTTAAATTGAATTCATAACCCTGACTCATCAAGCATGAGGCAGAAATAATGTTCCGACTAAGTGCGGGAATGTAATAACAATTATTCAATTCCAAAATAAATCCAGAAGGAAGCTGGAGCTGCATTGTGCCGACCTCCAACGCAGCAACTCTTGCTTTGTTGCCGACCCTGATGTCAATCTCCCCTTGTGCCACACGCCTAGTTCTTACCAGCCCCTGCATCGAGTTGCAAATATGAACAAGCGATCCGGTATCAAATACCCAAGAGCTACTAGGTATGTCAGCAACGTAAATGTCTATAACATATGCAACAAGTGTACCTTTGCCCGAAGCAGCATTCCCGGCCTTCTTGCCATGCTCTGCAAGCCACTTGCTACAGTTCCTCTTCTAGTGACCAGTTTCCTTGCAATGATAGCAAATGGTCTTTGAGTCCGGTCCAGACTTCGGCGCAGCGGCGGAGGTTACCATCTCCGTGCCCTTTGCCTTAGCCTTCTTCTTAGACCAACTCTTCTTGAACTTAGCCGATTTCTGCACCATCAACACTTGATGCGTGCTTTTCTTAATATCCTGCTCTACCACTTTGAGCATCCACGCCATGCATATGATAGTTTGAGATGAACATCCATAGCTGGGCGGAAGAGAACCCAGAACTGCATCAGTAGCCAGCTCATCCAAGAGCGGGAAGCCCAACCGATCCAAAGCTTGCACATATCTGATTATCTTGATCACATGTGGGCTCAGTGGATCACCTTCCTTTAGCTTACAATCCATCAAGGATCGCCAGACGTTGAACCTTTCGGTCCTAGCCTGCACCTAAAACATGCTCTTGAGACTCTCGATCATATCGAAAGCCCCAACGTCTTCGAAATGCTGTTGCAAATCGGGCTCCATACAAGCCAGCATGAGGCAGCTGATCTCGTTTGATTCATCAACGAGTTTCTGGTAGGCATTCTTGGTTGTGGTACTAGCATTATCGACAGGTTCCTCTGGAAGCGGATCCTCTAGAACATGTTCCTTTTATCATGCTTGAGAACAATTCTCAAATTTCTATACTAGGTAGGAAAGTTTGTTCCATTCAGTTTATCCTTTTCCAGAATTGATTTCAATGCAAAGTTGGGTTGATCAGGTGGTGCCATTGATCTACAACAGAAAAATATGCAATCACTAAGCAATGTGTTTATGTAGAGTAATTCTAGCCTTAAACAGAAATACTCCCACTGAAGTCAGCATCCCTCCGCAAACTCTCAGTGATTCAGGATCCGACTAGCACATGCGACTAGTGAGCTTTAGCATCACTGCTAGACAGCATGCCTATCCGGTAAGCAACTCCTTGCTAATCGTATCTCTATACGACTCCTATCGGTCGGGTAGGTATCTCATACCCCGGCTCCCGACCTCTTTTGCCACAAGGCCCAAAACCGTTTTGATAGCTTTGTCAAGCTAACCTGATGCAGTGCATGTCCGTGTCCGACACGAACCCTTCAGTTCAAGGACACCTAGCAGCACCCCAATTTTATGAGCCCACTACTAGACGTACTTGACGTGCGAAGGTGCAACATCGGGGATGGAAATTCGCTTGATATTCATGAGGGATCTTTCTACCATTCTAACATGCATAGAAAACAAGGAAGCATAACAATCACAAATAAACACATATTGTGAAATAGTATGGCTCCTTCATGGATGTTCTTCCAGGTCGGCTCCAACTCCGATGACCATCTAGAAACTCCATCTTGTTAGTCACGCCGGGACGCCAAGCCACCAACCTGATCTCTATTATCCAACTACTACAACTAGTAATGAATTTTACATAGAGTCAGAAGTCGACACGCAGGTCGTTATACAATATAATGACAGCACTTTGGCTCCTGCCGGCTGCCAAACATGACACGCAGGCCATGTATAATTTACACACATGCATCACATACACATGAGCCATACTATTCACATCAAACCCTGCAAAGTAAAGTTATGCATAGAATCGTATTCTACCGGTTTGAGTGATCGTGTATGAAATACAAGGCGCTACGCACACGGCAGTCCGATTCGGATTCGGATTTACGTTTCACTATTAACCCGATCACGCCGAATTCTCTGATCTGACCTCCGACCACGCCGAATTCTTTGATCTGACCGATCTCATCGATCATCGTGAATCCGATTCGGATTTACGTTTCACTGTTAACCCCGATGGCGGATAACCGACCAGTAGGGGTAGATCGTGTCACGACCTCATCGATCCCAATCATCAGAAAACATAGCCTCATCGATCCCCATGTGCAGTTGATCTCATCAACTGTGCACACAGCCAATCTTATCAATGACAGCATATCTCATCTATTGCCTCCACATATCTAATATGCATACGATCTGAATCCAAATACTATAGCAGAGGCTCTGATACCACTGTTGGGATCTACTGTAGGGCGCGTCGACTGCAAATTAAAATTTCCTACGCGTAGAACAACCAAGAACATGCTACGGGAGATGGATCACAGTTCGTTACCACTAGACGCGCAGTGTCGTGCAGTGGAAGAAGAGTTGGGGCAGCGCGTCCGCGTGGATCGTCTCCTCCGCGTCCGATCTCCCTCGTACAACCGGTGGTCGGTTCCCATGTACAGGTTCGTCGGAGTGGCGCAAGTGCACCGCCTCTAACGGTATCCGCGCGTGCAGGAGGAACGTCGTGCGGCGGACTACTAGGTCCGTTCACACAACCGGCGGCGAGTGGCGGTGTCTATTCGCAACACATGCAAACCCTAGTGACAGCGCTGAAGCGATCAGCCGCGTGAGTGTGCGGCACCTCCACTATATATATAGGCGTCCATCACGGGCTCAACACTTGGGCCTCGCACGGACCCTAAAGCCCATAAGTCTACTCGGCCACAATCCGAATACATTTCGGATCACATCCGACCAGTGTCCTTGGATCCGACCTCGTAGGTTCCTTCCCATAAGCGCGTGACCCCTTAGGTTCAAGTCGGCTTGGTCGCAGTTCGGATCACCTCCGAACTGCACGGTTGGTAGCGGCGTCTAGCAAGGCATGCCGAACACCAAGCAGACTATGAAGCTGGTTAGCGAACCTGTACATCACACTTCCATTCCTTTTGCCACACGATATATGTTGTCGAGCTCAAGGCGAGTCTGTCATCCTTGTGCTAGCCCGACCTCTTTCTCATTCCAGTGATGCCGACCACAAACCAGATTATCTCATAATCCTTGTCGCATGGCCATGCTTATCCTGGTCGGATCACACGATGGGCCCAGAGTATATCTCTCCTGGTTGGAGGGGGAAATCCCATCTTGCTTGACCATGTCTCGCAGCATGGGTTTGGACAAACCCGAAACCTACCTTTATAACTACCCAGTTATGGAGTAGCGTTCGGTCGGCCCAAAGCAAGTCTGTCACCATCCCGAGTACATGCGTCAGCTCAGGTCTTAGGACATAGAACATATGTTGTACTGGAGACTCACAGATGACACATCGCTGCGTCTCATAGTTGGGTTTGTCCGACTCGGACCTTATCTCGACTCGGATCCGACTACGTCGAATCCGACCAGATCCTTCCAAGTCCATATTATCCCGTTAGCATCCAATGCTCCATGGCTAGTGAGACCAAGCCATCGACCGTGTCATATGCTAGTCTAGTTGGCTGCGCGTCCACGCAGCCCTTTCGACTAGGGACCTTTTAGGATAGTCATCATACAATGCATAGTCCCACAAACAATTCACGTACTTGCTGATACACATCATTGATAATGTCCAAGAACTATATTTATTCATAAACACATAGGAAATATCATCATACATGATTGCCTCTAGGGCATATCTCCAACATAAGATGCTTAAAGAAGTTATTTTCCCAAGGTTTGGAGTCCCTTGATATTTAATGACGGATGGTGGTTCACATTTTATTCATGGTGCTTTCCGTAAAATGCTTGCTAAATATGATGTTAATCATAGAATTGCATCTCCCTATCACCCACAGTCTAGTGGTCAAGTAGAATTGAGCAATAGAGAACTCAAATTAATTTTGCAAAAGACTGTTAATAGATCTAGAAAGAATTGGTCCAAGAAACTTGATGATGCATTATGGGCCTATAGAACTGCATATAAAAATCCTATGGGTATGTCTCTGTATAAAATGGTCTATGGAAAAGCATGTCACTTACCTCTCGAACTAGAACATAAGGCTTATTGGGCTATTAAAGAGCTCAATTATGATTTCAAACTTGCCGGTGAGAAGAGGTTATTTGACATTAGCTCACTTGATGAATGGAGAACCCAAGCCTACGAGAATACCAAATTATTTAAAGAAAAAGTTAAAAGATGGCATGACAAAAGAATACAAAAGCGTGAGTTTAATGTAGGTGATTATGTATTGCTATACAACTCTCATTTAAGATTTTTTGCAGGAAAACTTCTCTCTAAATGGGAAGGTCCTTACATTATCGAGCGTGCCTATCGTTCCGGTGCCATAAAAATCAACAACTTTGAAGGCACAAATCCGAAGGTGGTGAACGGTCAAAGAATTAAACATTATATCTCAAGTAATCCTATAAATGTTGAAACCAATGTTATTGAAACCGTAACCCCGGAGGAATACATAAGGGACACTTTCCGGAATGTTTCAGACTCCGAAAAGGAATAGGTATGTGGTCCAGTAAGTAAACCGACTCCAAAACAGTTATAATGGCAATTTTCTTCCGTTTTGGAATATTTAGAAAAATAGAAAAATAAGAAGCAGTCTGGGAAGGACACGAGGGCTCCACGAGGGTGGAGGGCGCACCCTACCCCCTGGGCGCGCCCCCCTACCTCGTGGGCACCTCGTGTGCTCTCCGGACTCCGCTTTCTTACATGTTACATATTTTGGTCGGTAAAAATTCATTATATAATCTCCCAGAGGTTTTGACTCCCGTATCACGCAAATATCTCTCGTCTTTGTTTCGAGTTGTTTTTCTGACAGATCTAGGTCGTCATGTCGTCTTCAAGTTCCCCCAAGCACAAGTTTTTCAAGAAGGTCATCAACCCCTACCTTGCGGAAGTTCTCCAACACCCTCAAACCATTGAGATGCGTGAGGGGGTGCTGCACATCCGTGATGCTGAGGGACCAAGGACGACCAGAAGCTTGGAGACAAGGCTCGAAGCAATGGAGCAACAAGTTTTCAAGTGCCAGGAGATGGTGGAACACAGACTCGACACCAACCATATGATGATCGCGGAGTTCACCAACAACCACAAGATGGATGCCAAGAACATTGGGGAGACCATATTCAAGCTTCACGAGAAGATCGAGCACCTCCAAGCCCAAATCTATGACCTGCAAAACCAAAACTGTGAGTATGAATATAGATTCAAAAGGATGAGTTTGGCTGTAGATTTGAGGATCCAGGAGACTCGATCATCCTTCTATGATGGCGAGCCTATGCCTTGGAAGAAGGAAGACAAGCCTACATCATCAACAACTCCACCCTCTCCACCAACAAAGAAGAATTGTATATCTGGTATGGGCACTCCCCTTGGCAACTACCAAGCTTAGGGGAGTGCCCGGTATCGTATCACCATCACTTTTATCTTTACCGCATTTCTTAGTTCGATCCTTTTGATAATATTTTGATCTAGTAGAATAAAGTTCTTAGTATGATCAAGTTGTGAGTTTTGCTTTATGATCCTTCTATGTAATCGAGTCCGTGAACTATATATAATAAAGATTAGTGTTGAGTCAAGGGCTTGATTATTTTGCCATGATCTTGAGTGAATAAAATAAAAGAGAAAGAATAAAAAGAAATAAAAGAGATCATATGGATCTTATGGAGAGTAATGAGCTCACCTATAAAGAGTATGATGATAAAAAGTTGTTGAGAGTTGACAAACATAGTTTTGGTCATCGTTGCAATTAATAGGAAATAATAAAGAAAGAGAGGTCTTCACACATAAATATACTATCTTGGACATCTTTTATGACTGTGAGCACTCATTAAAATATGACATGCTAAAGAGTTGAGGTTGGACAAGGAAGAAAACGTAATGGGTTATGTTTTCTTACATCTGAGATACATTATGTTGTCATGGATCGTCCAACATGATTGAGCTTGCCTTTCCCCCTCATGCTAGCCAAATTCTATGCACTAAGTAGAGATACTACTTGTGTTTCCAAACACCCTTAAACCAGTTTTGCCATGAGAGTCCACCATACGTACCTATGGATTGAGTAATATCCTCCAAGTAAGTTGTCATTGGTGCAAGCAATAAAAATTGCTCTCTAAATATGTATGACTTATTAGTGTGGGAGAAAATAAGCTTTATACGATCGTGTGATATGGAAGAAATAAAAGTGACGGACTGCATAATAAAGGTCCATATCAAAAGTGGCAATATAAAGTGACATTCTTTCGCATTAAGATTTTGTGCATCCAACCATAAAAGCGCATGATAAACTCTGCTTCCCTCTGCGAAGGGCCTATCTTTTACTTTTATCTCCTACCTTACATAAGAGTCTTGGTGATCTTCACCCTTCCTTTTGAAATTTTATCATTTGGCAAGCACAACATGTTGGAAAGATCCTGTTATATATGGCTAATTGGATGTGAGTTTTCATGAACTATTATTGTTGACATTACCCTTGAGGTAAAACGTTGGGAGGCAAAACTATAAGCCCCTATCTTTCTCTGTGTCCGATTAAAACTCCATACCCATAAGTATTGCGTGAGTGTTAGCAATTGTGAAAGACTATATGATAGTTGAGTATGTGGACTTGCTGAAAAGCTCTTATATTAACTCTTTCCTATGTTATGATAAATTGCAATTGCTTCAATGACCGAGATTATAGTTTGTTAGTTTTCAATGAAGTTTATGATTCGTACTTGAAATTGTGATTGAATTGTTACTCTAGCATAAGAGATCATATGACAATAATCATATAAGTTGCTATTCTAAGAATGATCATGATGCCCTCATGTCCGTATTTTATTTTTATAGACACCTCTATCTCTAAACATGTGGACATATTTTTCGATTTCGACTTTCGCTTGAGGACAAGCGAGGTCTAAGCTTGGGGGAGTTGATACGTCCATTTTGCATCATGCTTTTATATCGATATTTATTGCATTATGGGTTGTTATTACACATTATGTCACAATACTTATGCCTATTCTCTCTTATTTTATAAGGTTTACATAAAGAGGGAGAATGCTGGCAGCTAGGATTCTGGGCTGGAAAAGGAGCAAATATTAGAGACCTATTCTGCACAGCTCCAAAAGTCCTGAAACTTCACGGAAGTCATTTTCAGAATATATAAAAAATACTGAGCGCAAGAAGTTCCAAAGGGGGGCCACTCCCTGCCCACGAGGGTGGGGGCACGCCCTACCCCCCCCTGGGCATGCCCCCTGCCTCGTGGGCCCCTGGTGGCCCTTCGATGCCATCTTCTGCTATATGGAGTCTTTCGAGGAGGAAAAAATCACCAGCCAGCTTTTGGGACAAGACTCTGCCGCCACGAGGCGGAACCTTGGCGGAATCAATCTAGGGCTATGGCGGAGTTGTTCTGCCGGGGAAACTTCCCCCCGGGAGGGGGAAATCATCGCCATCGTCATCACCAATGATCCTCTCATCGGGAGGGGGTCAATCTCCATCAGCATCTTCACTAGCACCATCTCCTCTCAAACCCTAGTTCATCTCTTGTATCCAACTCTTGTCTCTAAGTCCGGGATTGGTACCTGTGGGTTGCTAGTAGTGTTGATTACTCCTTGTAGTTGACGCTAGTTGGTTTACTTGCTGGAAGATCATATGTTTAGATCCTATATGCACATTAATACCCCTCTGATTATAAACATGAATATGCTTTGTGAGTAGTTACGTTTGTTCCTGAGGACATGGGAGAAGTCTTGCTATTAGTAGTCTCATGTGAATTTGGTATTCGTTCGATATTTTGATGAGATGTATGTTGTCTCTCCTCTAGTGGTGTTATGTGAACATCGACTACATGGCACTTCACCATTATTTGGGCCTAGAGGAAGGCATTGGGGAGTAATAAGTAGATGATGGGTTGCTAGAGTGACAGAAGCTTAAACCCTAGTTTATGTGTTGCTTCGTAAGGGGCTGATTTGGATCCATATGTTTCGTGCTATGGTTAGGTTTACCTTAATACTTTTGTTGTAGTTGCAGATGCTTGCAATAGAGGTTAATAATAAGTGGGATGCTTGTCCAAGTAAGGGCAGTACCCAAGCACCGGTCCACCCACATACCAAATTATCAAAGTACCGAACGCGAATCATATGGTCGTGATGAAACCTAGCTTGACGATAATTCCCATGTGTCATCGGGAGCGCTTTTCTCTATACAAGAGTTTGTCCAGGCTTGTCCTTTGCTACAAAAAGGATTAGGCCACCTTGCTTCACTTTATTTACTTTTGTTACTTGTTGCTCGTTACAAATTATCTTATCACAAAACTATCTGTTACCTATAATTTCAGTGCTTGCAGAGAATACCTTGATGAAAACCGCTTATCATTTCCTTCTGCTCCTCGTTGGGTTCGACACTCTTACTTATCGAAAGGACTACGATAGATCCCCTATACTTGTGGGTCATCAATTGGCTATCCAAGTATGGCGGGAACATCGATTGTGCAAGCAAGTCAATTCTTCTCACCACCCCAGAGGGGAAACGGATCAAGTATGTGTCTACGCATGCGCCAAGGAGGACTCAAGTAAATTCACTCTCGAGAGTTGTTCAGTAGGAAGTGCCAGTTGTGAAGTATTATCCCGATGTATTCCCGGAGGAATTACCAGGCATGCCACTAGACCGAGACATAGAGTTTTTGATTGAGTAATTGCCAGGCGTCAGACCAATATCTAAGAGACCGTATCGAATGCCCGCAAATGATCTGGAGGAAATTAAGAAGCAGATTAAGGAGTTGTTGGAGAAAGGTTATATTCGACCAAGTTCATCACCGTGGGGAGCCCCAGTGCTTCTACTTGAGAAGAAGGATGGATCCTTGACAATGGTAGTTGATTATCGAGCATTGAATGAGGTGACGATCAAGAACAAATATCCTCTACCGATGATCAATGATTTGTTTGACCAGCTGTAGGGAGCTAAAGTTTTCTCCAAGATCAATCTTCGATCAAGATATCACCAGCTGAAGATCCGACAACATGATATAACTAAGACAACTTTTACCGCAAGGTATGTGATATATGAGTACACGGTCATGCCTTTTGGTTTGACTAACGCCCCTGCCTACTTTTATGAGTATGATGAATAAGGTGTTCATGGAGTTCTTGGATATGTTTGTCCTGGTGTTCATTGACGATATATTGGTGTACTCGAAGAAGGAAGAAGAACACAAGGAACATTTGCGCTTGGTTCTCGAGAAGCTCAGGGAACATCAGCTATATGCCAAGTTCAGCAAATGTGAGTTTTAGTTGAAGGAAGTCAGATTCCTCGGACATGTTATATCAAGAGAAGGTATAGCAGTAGACCCATCCAGGGTTCAATCCATCATCGAATGGATGGCACCCACCTTACTGGGAGAGATACGTGGTTTCCTTGGAATCGCAGGATATTATCAGAGATTCATTGGGAATTTTTCCAAGATTGTGAAGCCCATGACAGAGTTATTGAAGAAGGACACCAAGTTCAAATGGGCCGAGGAGTGTGAGGCCAATTTTCAGAAGTTGAAGAAACGTTTGGTTACAGCCCCAGTGCTAATTCTTCCGAATATACACAAGGATTTCCAAGTATATTGCGACGCTTCTCGACAGGGACTTGGAGGCGTTCTTATGCAAGAAGGAAGAGTTTTTTCTTATGCCTGACATGAGCTTCGACCTCATGAGTTGAATTATGCCACACATGATTTGGTGTTAGCAGCCTTAGTGCATGCGCTCAAGACCTGGAGACATTTTCTTATCGGAAATCGTTGTGATGTTTACACGGATCATAAGAGTGTGAAGTAGTTTTTCACGCAGAAGGAATTGAACCTCAGGCAGAGGAGATGGTTGGAGCTCATAAAGGATTATGACATGAAACTACATTATCACCCAGGAAAGGCCAATGTTGTGGCACATGCTTTGAGACGCAAGAGTTATGTCAATACTCTCATGTGACGCCCCCGATTCAATCGTACACTAATCATACTCGCAAACGTGTACGATCAAGATTAGGGACTCATGGGAAGATATCACAACACAACTCTACAAATAAAATAAGTCACACAAGCATCATATTACAAGCCAGGGGCCTCGAGGGCTCTAATACAAGAGCTCGATCATAGACGGGTCAGTGGAAGCAACAATATCTGAGTACGGACATAAGTTAAACAAGTTGTGATAAGATGGCTAGCACAAACTGGGATACATACCGAAAGAGGTGCATGCCTCTTGCCTGGGATCCTCCTAAACTACTCCTGGTCATCGTCAGCGGCCTGCACGTAGTAGTAGGCACCTCCAGAGTAGTAGGATTCATCGTCGATGGTGGCGTCTGGCTCCTGGACTCCAACGTCTGGTCACAACAACCGGGTATAGAAAGGGGAAAAGGGGGAGCAAAGCAACCGTGAGTACTCATCTAAAGTACTCGCAAGCAAGGAGCACTACATATGCATTGGTATCTATGAAAAGGGTAGTATATGTGGAATGAACTGTAGAATGCCAGAATAAGAGGGGGATAGCTAGTCCTGTCAAAGACTACGCTTCTAGAAGCCTCCATCTTGAAGCAGAAGAAGAGAGTAGATGGTAAGTTAACCAAGTATCACCGCATAGCATAATCCTACCCGGCGATCCTCCCCTCGTTGCCCTATGAGAGAGCGATCACCGGGTTGTATCTAGCACTTGGAAGGGCGTGTTTTATTAAGTATCTGGTTCTAGTTTTCATAAGGTCAAGGTACAACTCTGGGTCATCCTTTTACCGAGGGACACAGCTATTCGAATAGATAAACTTCCCTGCAGGGGTGCACCACATTTCCCAACATGCTCGATCCCCTTTGACCGGGCACACTTTCCTGGGTCATGCCCGGCCTCGGAAGATCAACACGTCGCAGCCCTACCTAGGCACAACAAAGAGGTCAACACACCGGTCTAAATCCTATGCATGCAGGGGTCTGGGACCATTGCCCATTGCACACCTGCATGTTGCGAGGGCGGCCGATGAGCAGACCTAGCAACCTCCATTTCCAAGGAAGTTGTGTTACGTGGTCAAACCCGGCGTGCGCCACTCAGTCGCTGACGTCACGAAGGCTTTGGCTGATACCACGACGTTGAGTGCCCATAACTGTTCCCGTGTAGTTGGTTAGTGCGTATAGGCCAGTGGCCAGACTCAGATCAAATACCAAGATCTCGTTAAGCGTGTTATTTAGAAGTAACCATGGACGCCGACCAGGGCCAGGCCCACCTCTCTCCACCTGCCCTGTCGCTCCACCACAAAGATCCACCAAGAGGACCATCGGAACAAAGGTCCTTTCAGCCCCCATTCCGTGAATCACTCGCGGGTACTCTACGAGCAGACCTGACTTTAGTCACCACAGGTATCATATGTGATGTATATAAGTATATACCCATGATCACCTCCCGAGTGATCACGGCCCGATAGTATGGCATAGCAGACGGACAAGGATGTAGGGCCACTGATGAAATACTAGCATCCTATACTAAGCATTTAGGATTGCAGGTAAGGTATCAACAACTGTAGCAACAATGACAGGCTATGCAACAGAATAGGATTAACCGAAAGTAGTAACATGCTACACTACTCTAATGCAAGCAGTAGAGAGAAGAATAGGCGATATCTGTTGATCAAGGGGGGGCTTGCCTGGTTGCTCTGGCAAGTAGGGGTCGTCAACAACGTAGTCGACCGGGGCACCAGCAGTGGCGTCAGTCTCATAGTCTACCGGAGAGAAGAGGGGTAAGAAACAATGAATACAATGCAAACAGATGCATATCGATGCATCACATGACAAGTAACGGTGCTAGGTGTGCCCTAACGCAGTAGGAGGTGATACCGGCGAAGGAAGGAAACAACCGGGAAAGTATTCTCGGTGTTTTGCGTTTTCGAACAAACGAACCAAAGGGGGAAAGTTGCGTGTTCGCTATGCTAGGGTTGTGTGGCGGACCAATGGGCTGCGTATTCGGATTCGTCTCGTCGTTCTGAGCAACTTTAATGTACAAAGTTTTTCCATCCGAGCTGCGGTTTATTTTATATTAGTTTTAAAAGATTTAAATCATCTTTAGGATTTATTTAATTATTTTAATTCAACATTATCCAGAATAGTATTTGCTGACGTCATAATAATGTCAGCATGATGTCAGCAGTCAACAGGGTGTTGACTCGGCCAAACTGATGTGTGGGTCCCGCATGTCCTACTCTGTTAACTAATTAACCAAATTAATTAGTTTAATTAACAGATTAGTTAGGTTATTTAATTAATTAGGTTAATTAAACAGGATTAGTTAAGTTAATTAATTTAGTTAATTAATTTAATTTAATTCATTTTTATTTTTATTTTATCTTTTTATAAAAACCGTTCTGGGGTGGGGCCCCCTTGTCATAGGCACCACCAGGAACGAATTAACGGCATGCGGGCATGGGCGAAAGGAGCCCCGGGGGCGGCCGAACCCGAGCGTCGCCGCGGGCAGCGGCTGGACGGTGGGGAGCGGCAGGGGCGAGCGCACGTATGGCCGGCGAGGGCGGCAATGGTGCGCGGGAAGCAACGGGGAGAGCGGGCGCGGGGTGGGCGCGGCCTGGCGCCGGCACGGGCGGCGGAGGCGGGCGTGAGGAGCGGCGATGGCTCGTGGCCGCCGGCGAGGTCAGGGGAGGCGGGGCACGGTGCGGGGTTGGGCTGAGCGTGCAGCGATGCAGCGAGGCACGCGGGCGAGCGAGGCAGAGGGGCGCATGCGAGCGCGGCAGGGGCGAAGGCGGCCGGCACAAGGCGAGGTGGTCGCGGTTGCGCGGCGGGCGGCGAGCGCGGCGCGCGGGCGGCGACTGCAGGGCGGCTGTGGGTGAGAGCAGCGGGGAGCACAAGGGCGGCCTCGGGTAGGCGAGCTGCTGCAACGCGCGAGGCCGCGGGGAAGCGGCGGCAAGAGCAGCAGCAGGGGAGGCGGCCACGGTGGGCGCGCACGAGGCGGGCCGCATGCGAGGCGCGGTCACGGTGGGAGGGCGGGGGGCGCCGGTCCAGTCGCGGCACGTGGAGGAGGCCGCGGCCCCATAGAGGATGCGGGATGCGCGAACGCGCGCTTTTCAGCACGGGCAGGCATGGCCAGGAGCAGGGGCGAGCGAGGCACGGCGTTCGGGGCGCGACTCGGCACGCATATGGGGCGGAGTGCGCGTGCGGGTTGTGGACGGCGCCGGCGACAGAGGGGAAGGAACGGAGCTCACGGGGGTGGGGGCTATAGGGTTCGGGGCAGCTGGGCGTGAGGAGGAAGACGGGGACGTGCGACGGAGACGGAGACGTTGGGGAGGAAGTCCGGCGATGTGGAGGCGCGTCGAGCTCCGGGCGGCGAGGTTCGGTGACGAGGGCGAGGCCGCGGTTCGGTTTGGTACCCCCTATCTAGATCTGCATCGGGGAGAGGTGAGAGTCATGGGGGAGTGGGGGAAAGTGAGGTGGGTCGTGGGTTAGGGTTTCCCCTGGTGGGGATATGGAGAGGGTGGGTCAGCCGGCTGGCGAGGTGGGCCGACCTGGCTATGAGCTGGGCCGCCTGGTCCAGTGGGGGTTGGGGTTTGTTTTTCTTTTTTTGTTAGTTTTGTTTTCCTGTTTTTATTTTTTTCTTCTATTTATTTTTCTTACCGTTTTAATTGACTTTAAAATATTTAGGCATTTTCTAAAAAGTGTTTTATTCACAATAATTACCTATGTAATATTTGGCACTAACCATACATTTTAGTTTTAGTGCGTGAAAAATTTTGATGTTTGACAAAAATTAAAATTTGAAATCGAAACGTTTTGAACTGACGCGAGATTAGCGACAGTAACGGAGGTGACGTGGCATCATTATCATAGGTTCACTGTAGCTTAATTATCCAGGCATTACAAAACTCCTCCACTATAAGAAATCTCGTCCCGAGATTTAGGAGGTAGAAGGAAACTGTGTGGGGTATTCATCACGCAGGCGGTCCTCGCATTCCCAAGTGGCTTCATCTTCAGAGTGATGCGACCACTGGACATTGAGGAACTTCATCGCCTTCTAACGTGTGCGGCATTCCGCTTGGTCGAGAATGCGGACCGGATGCTCTTTATAGGAGAGGTCCTGTTGCAATTCGAGCACTTCATGATCCACTGCTCGGATTGGGTCCTTGAAGCAGCGGCGGAGCTGTGACACGTGGAACACATCGTGAACCTAGGAAAGGTTCGGCGGAAGCTCCAGTTGATATGCCACTTTTCCACGCCTTTCCAGAATAGTGAAGGGACCGATATAGCGAGGAGCTAGCTTGCCCTTGATCCCGAAGCGGTGAGCACCCTTCATTGGTGTAACTCGAAGATAAGCCTTTTCGCCAGGTTGATAGACCATGTCTTTGTGATGACGGTCATACTGACTTTTCTGACATGACTGAGCAGTCTTGAGATTCTTGCAAATAATGTGGACTTGTTCTTCGGCCTGTTGGATAATATCCGGACTGAAGAGTGGACGTTCCCTAGTTTCTTACCACTTCAGAGGGGTTCGACACTTTCGTCCATATAACACTTCGAAGGGGGCCATCTTCAGACTAGCCTGATAGCTATTATTATAAGAGAACTCAGCATACGGGAGAGATTCCTCCCATTTCTTGCCGAAGGAAATTACACAAGCTCGAAGCATGTCTTTGAGAACTTGGTTGATACGTTCAACTTGTCCTTGCGACTGAGGATGAAACGCAGTACTGAACGACAGATGAGTTCCCATAGCTTCTTGGAAACTAACCCAGAATCTTGAAGTGAACAAGCTGCCACGGTCTGAACTGATAACCAGGGGAATACCGTGAAGTGAAACAATTCTAGACATGTAGAGAGTTGCAAGCTGACTAGCAGTGATTGTTTCTTTGACCGCTAGGAAATGTGCAACTTTAGAAAGCCGGTCAATTACGACAAGAATAGCATCATTACCTTTCTGCGATTTGGGAAATCCAGTGACGAAGTCCATTTCAACATGGTCCCATTTCCATTCAGGAATAGAGATAGGCTGCAGAGTTCCAGCAGGCCTTTGATGTTCATCTTTGATACGACGACAAACATCACACTCAGCAACATAACGAGCAATGTCTTGCTTCATATTAGACCACTAGAATCTCTGACGAATGTCCTGGTACATCTTTGTACTACCGGGATGAATAGACAAAGGTGTATCATGAGCTTCTTTCATAACCTCCTGTGTCATATCCTGGCTTTCCTCTAAACATGGCACCACTAGGCGGCCCTTGAAGTACAAGGTGCCAGCATCAGCAATAGTGAAGAATGAGGGCTTGCCTTCGGCGAGGTAGCGCTTAATCTTGTGGGCTTGAGAGTCATACTTCTGTATCGTTTTGATGTTGTTCACGAGATCTGGTTTAGCAACTAGGGTATTGAGAGAACCCTGGGTAACAACATGGAGGTTCATCTTGTGGCTCTCAGGAGGAGGGGGAGTGAGTGCACCAGGAGGGACAATATGAAGGTTCAGCTTTCTAAATTCTTCAACAAGCGAGGGCTGAACTTTTCAAACCTGGAGGTGGTCGCAGTAAGACTTGTGGCTCAAGGCATCAGCCATTACATTAGCCTTGCCTGGGGTATATGATATACCCACGTCAAAGTCTGCAACAGTCTCCATCCATCTCTGCCGACGGAGGTTCAGGTCTGGCTGAGTAAACAGATACTTCAGACTTTGGTGGTCGGTGAACATCTTGCAACGATTACCGAGAAGGTAATGTCGCCACTACTTCAGAGCATGAATGACATCAGCAAGCTCGAGGTCGTGAACTGGGTAGTTTTCTTTGTGAGGGCGTAGTTGACGAGAGGCATAAGCAATCACTTTGCGTTCTTGCATTAGGACACAGCCTAATCCTTGACGGGAAGCATCGCAGTAAATGACGAAATCCTTCTTAGTATGAGGTGGAGCAAGCACTGGGGCAGAAGTCAACTTGTCTTTGAGTGCCTGGAAACTTTCCTGACACTTGTCTGTCCATTGGAACTTGACACCCTTATGCAATGGGTTAGTCAGAGGTCTGGCAATCTTGGAGAAGTTCTCGACAAATCGGGCAATAGTTGGCGAGTCCGAGAAAACTTTTGACTTGATTGACATTCTTCGGAGGAGGCCAATCGAGAATAGCCTGGACTCGTTCAGGGTTGATGGCAATACCATCCTTGGAGATGACATGCCCAAGATAGGTTACTTCGGGAAGCCAGAATTCTCACTTGGAATACTTAGCATACAGTTGATGCTCTCGAAGCTTTTCCAGCACAAGACGAAGATGTTCAACATGTTCTTCTTTGTTCTTGGAAAATACAAGGATATCATCTAGATAAACCACGACGAACTTGTCGAGGTAATCCATGAATATATAGTTCATCAGACAAGAGAAGGTGGCTGGAGCATTCGTTAAGCCGAATGACATGACGGTGTACTCATATGATCCATATCGAGTCACGAAGGCGTCTTTGGGATATCCTCTTCACGAACACGGATCTGGTGGTAACCCAACCTCAAGTCGAGTTTGGAGAACACTGATGAACCAGCTAGTTGATCATAAGTATCATTGACCCTAGGGAGGGGATATTTGTTCAGGATAGTGGCTTGGTTAATAGGACGGTAGTCTTGGACTAATCGGTTCGTCCCATCCTTCTTCTTAACAAAGAGAGAAGGTGCTCCCTGTAAGTGCATCTAGTGCCACCCCTAGTTGGTTTTGGAGTATTGACGACTAATGTGTTTATGAGAATTGCAGGATAACACATGTAGAAGTCCCTCATTGATTCGGTTTTCCTACCAGAGATGACCCCTAAAAATGTATGAAGACATTGAAGTCAAAGGTGGTATATGAAGATATTCACATTGAAGACTATGACAAGAGAAGACACCACATGAAGCCTATGGAGCTCGAAGACTTAGATCTTTCGTAGTTATTTTTCTTTTGTGTTGAGTCATAGGAACCACCGTACTGTTAAGTGGGGTCCAAGAGAACCAGTCAGAATGACTGAAGTGATGCCTAACCAAAAACCTATGTCTTCGAGTGAAGACTTTGAGAGCGAATCTTGTCCAGAGTCGGACAAGTCAGCTTTGCTTGTAGCCCAAGTAAAGTTGCCGTGTGAGTTTGAAATCTGACCGTTGGAACACGTGTCAGTTCCTTAGTGACCCAGGGTCATTTCGGACAAATCAGGTCGGGTTGCCAAGTGGCTATAAATAGCCCACCCCCACAACCATAAACGGTTGGCTGCTCAGATTGAGAGTACAGCTTTTGTCGTTTGAGAGCAACCCACCTCGAAGCCTTTGAGAGAGAATTCCTTGCGAGGATAAAGCCCTAACCACCCAGAGCCAAAGAGAATTGGGCATCACTTAAGTCTTCTTGTCTGTGTGATCTGAAGACTTATTACACTTGAGGACTGTGCATCCTCCAGCCGGTTAGGCGTCGCGTTCTGAGCATCCAAGAGACATTGTGGATTGCCGGTGAACAAAGTGTGTGAAGGTTTGGGAGTCTACCTTGAAGACTTACCAGAGTGATTGGGCGAGGTCTATGTGACCTTAGCTCAAGGGGAATACGGTGAGGACTGGGTGTCCTGAGCTGCGTGTTCATGACTGGGTGTCCGGGACTGTGTGTCCTAAGGTTTAAATACCTAGCCGCCCCAACCAGACGTACAGTTGTGACAGCAACTGGAAGTGGTCCAACAAATCATTGTCTTCAACGAGTCACTGGTTTCATCTTCCCTTCCCTTTACTTACTGTTGCTCCTTGTTAAGTCATTGTATGTTTGCACTATCTTTTTGTCTTCACTGAGTGACTGCATGCTCTGTATGGTTTCATAATATCTTCCTACCTGATCCTTACTACATTGCTGCTATTAAGTCATTGTGCTTTCACTTCATTGAACACTTGACTATGGCTTGCCTAGTGTAGTCTACCTTCCGCTGCATGGTAATAGGTTTATTTCTATCGTTTGTCTTCATAACTTCCACGTTTTGAAGACTTTCATAAAAATCGCCTATTCACCCCCCCCCCCTCTAGTCGATATAACGCACTTTCAATTGGTATCAGAGCAAGGTGCTCCCTTGTTCTGTGTGATTCGGTTTAACCACCTGGAGTTTTAGCTATGTCGACTATAGGGATAATTAAAGTCTCCGCTGTGTGCCCCGTCTTTGATGGAACTGAATATCCCTACTAGAAGAATAAGATGCGCATGCATCTTGAAGCCATTGATGTCGACCTATGGTATGTCATCGAAAACGGCGTTCCCAAGGCTGGAGAAGGTGTCACTGCTGCTGACGTCAAGAAATTTGTTCAACTGGACTCTACTGCCAAGAATATCATCTGTGGTCACCTGACCAAAGGACAGTATGGCTGTGTGAGTGCTTTGAAGACATCTAAGCTGGTCTGGACTGGCTCTCCAAGGTCAATGAAGGCATCTCAACCCAGAGAGATCAGAGAATCAGTGTCCTTCGCAACCTCTTCAACCGCTTCAAGCGAAATGACAATGAGAATGTCCAGCACACTTTTGACCGACTCACTGACATCACAAATGAGCTTCAAGCCCTCGGCGCTGCTGAGATCACCAAACATGAAGTCGTCAAGACACTACTGAGATCACTTGATAGTTCGTTTGACATCCTAGCCCTGATGATTCAAGAACGTCCTGATTTCAAGACACTCGATCCATCTGACATACTTGAGAGGCTCAACACACATGAGTTTCAGCTTTCTGAAAAAAGAGATATCTATGGTCCAAACTATGGGCGAACTTGTGCCTTGAAGGCAAAAGTTGTCTCCTCATCTGAAGAAGAATCTGACAGCAGTTCTGATGATCCTGAAGACATTGGAAGAGAACTTGCTATGCTTGTGAAGAAGTTCCAAAAATTCACCAAGAAGAAAGGCTTCAGAAAGTCTTCCCGATCAAGCTCAAGGAATGATGAAGCTTCTGCTCACGACTACAAGAAGAAAACATGTCACAAGTGCAAGAAACCTGGCCACTTCATCTCTGAGTGTCCACAGTGGGACAATGAGAAAAAAAAGAAGAAGAAGAGCAAGGAATATGACTGACGACAAGAAGAAGAAGAAATACTCAAAGTCTTCGTCCAAGTCTTCCTCAAAGTCTTCATCACACAAGAAGAGCTCATCTGGCAAGGCACGTGCGTTTGTTGGCAAGGAAATGGACTCAGAGAAGGAGTCCGCTTCTGAGGAGGCGAAGGTGGAGTCTGAGGAGGAGTCCGATTCAGGCGTCGCAAGTCTGGCTACAGCATACGTTGCCAAGTCCATCTTCAATACTGAAGACAATGACCTCGTCACTCACACCGATGCAATTGAAAAGGTCTACTCCGCTTCTACCTACTGCTTCATGGCACGCGGTGCCAAGGTAAACACACGCACTACTCACTATCAAACATCTAATGACGATGACTCTGATTGTGATTCAAAACCCAGCTACAAAACACTTGCTAAAATTGCAACTGAACAGTAGAAAGCTATGGAACATATTCAAAAACTGTTAGACAGAAGCGATGATCTGTTAGGTGCTGAAATGACTCGATCTGAATCCTTAATTGAAGACATAAAAAATCTTCACGTTAAGTATCAGGAACTTGAAAGTCGTCATGAAACTCTCTCAACAACTCATGAAAAGCTTTCCTATGATTATCTTCAAAGGAAGCAAGATCTTGAGAAATTGAGAGCGGTTCATGAAGATCTTCAAAAGGAAAACGAGTTACTTCACTCCAAACAGATCAGTCCCGCTCAGGAAGGATTTGAACCACCATGTCTTAAATGCATTGAGCGTGATAATGCTACATCTGTTGCTGAATGTTCTACTGCTACTACTGTTGCAATATCTTCAACTGTTGATGTGGTAACTAACCCCTCTGCTGAGGATACCACTGCTATTGCTGATGAGAATGCTAGGTTGAAGACATTGCTTGAAACAGGGATGTACAAAAGTCTTAAAGGGCATCAGACACTATGTGATGTCCTCAAAAAGCAGATATGAACCAAAACCCAAGGAAAGAGGGTGTTGGGTTCGTAAGGAAAATGAATGTTGATGGCTCTTAGGAAACCTGAGCAGTACCCCAAAACCATGTGGGTTGCTGCAAAGGAACCTTCAGCAGACCCATCCAATCTATCTGGCTTCACTTGTGCTAACCCCATTATCATTGATGAATCCTTTGATGCAAACTATATACTATTTAAGGATCAGAATGGTGAAGTGTTTGCCAGGTACATTGGTACTAACTGCAGGAATGGACCGCCTATGAAGAAGATCTGGGTTCCAAAAAGGTGTCTGGAGAATCTTCCTGTGAATGTCATCATGACACCTCACGTGAAGAAGACAAACCTCAGACCAAAGGCTTCATACGGTCCAAAGGCTTCATACAGACAGAGGACTCACCTGAGTCGCACTAACGCAAATGTTTTGCAGGGAAACCATACTCAGGCATATGAATATGAGAGCGGTTCATCAAACCGCCATGTTCATAAGACCAAGAACTATTCTGCTTATTCTTATGAGTACTATTGTCCGCCTGCAAGACTGTTTGCTAGGGCTCCAAAGCCAAAATTCTCAGATGTTGCACTTAGACTTATTGCTTCTCAGCCACCCTTGAAGATGTGGGTGGCTAAGAAAGCTTAACTCTCTTTTGCAGGGAAAGGTCTCCAGCAGAAAACCAAAATCGCCTGACGCCATTGCTGGGGACCTTAAACATCTTGTAGGGCGCAAGATCAAATGCCTGAATGGTCTTACTATGTACTTCGTTCCTGAATCGCTTGCTACTCTCCCTATTAGTCCTAATCTGGATCTAAGCTTTCATAACCCATTGGTTCGTCAAATGTTTTTGCTTCACAATGCTCTTGGTGAAGCCTATCCCCCTAACTGCACTGTAGGGTATGACACCAGCGTCTTCAGAATGGATTATTGATAGTGGGTGTAAAAATCACATGACTGGCAAAAGAAGTCTTCTTATGGACTCAACCTTACGTCCATCCGACAAGAGCCACATCACATTTGCTGACACTGGTAAAAGTAAGGTATTGGGTCTAGGTAGAGTTGCAATCTCAAGGGATCAACACATGGACAAAGTCATGTTTGTTGAATCCCTTGGCTTCAACTTAATGTCTGTCTCAATGCTTTGCGATTTGAACATGATCTTAATATTTGGGAAATATCGTTGCCTTGTACTAATGGAATCTGACAAGTCTCTAGTGTTTGAAGGGTATCAAAAAGATGATCTGTACGTAGTAGATTTCTCAGCAGGACCACAGCTTGCCGTATGTCTTCTAGCAAAAGCTTCAGAATGCTGGCTCTGGCATCGGAGGCTTGGGCATGCTGGCATGAGGAACCTCCACACCCTTGCGAAGAAGAAGCATGTCATAGGCATCGAGGGCGTCAAGTTCAAGAAAGACCACTTATGCGGTGCCTGTGAAGTAGGGAAGATGACGAGGGCCAAACATCCTTCGAAGACAATCATGACCACTACTCGACCCTTCGAACTGCTTCACATGGATCTTTTCGGTCCCACTCATTACTCAACTCTTACTACTACTGCATGCCTCTATGGCTTCGTTATTGTTGATGATTACTCTAGATACACTTGGGTGCACATAATCCTTTACAAGACTGAAGTGCAGGATGTATTCAGACGCTTCGCCAATCGAGCTATGAACAATTATGGCGCCAAGATAAAGCACATCAGAAGTGACAATGGCACTGAATTCAAGAACACTGGCCTTGATACATATCTTGATACCTTGGGCATCACACATGAATTCTCAGCCCCATACACGCCACAGCAGAATGGTGTCATCGAACGCAAGAACAGAACACTCATTGAGATGGCCAGAACGATGCTAGATGAATACAAGACCCCAAGAAAATTCTGGCCTGAAGCCATTGATACTGCATGCCATACAATCAATCGTGTTTATCTTCACAAGCTTCTGAACAAGACATCTTATGAGCTCCTTACTGCAAGAAGCCAAATGTCAGTTACTTCAGAGTATTTGGCGAAGGTGCTGGATCAAGGACCCACATCACACCTCAAAGTTTGCCCCAAAAGCACATGAAGGTTTTATGCTTGGATATGGAAAGGATTCGCACTCCTACAGAGTCTTCAATCTCTTTCATTACAAAGTGGTTGAAACAGTGGATGTGCGGTTCGATGAGACCAATGGTTCACAAAGAGAGCAACTGCCAAATGTGCTAGATGAAGTTCCATCCAGTGAATCAATCAAGCTAATGGGAACTGGAGAAATTATACCTTCTGAAGCTCATCCTGAATAAGAACTTATCATCTCAGCACCTGATCAACATGAGGACAATGCTCAGCCTGAAGACATTCCTTCTAACAACGACAATGATCAGCAAGAGCAAAGTCTTCGCCCTGTACATCCTCGCGTTGCCAATGAAGTGCAGATTGAAAGAATAATTGATAGCATCAATGCACCCGATCCACTCACTCGTTCAAGGGAAACTCAGCTAGCAAATTTCTGTGGGCACTTCGCATTCGTCTCAATAATAGAACCCAAGAAAGTTGAAGAATCCTTCATGGAACCTGAATGGATTCAAGCTATGCAAGAAGAGCTTCAACAGTTTGAGCTGAATAATGTATGGGAACTAGTTAAGCGTCCTGATCCACGGAAGCGCAATATAATAGGCACCAAATGGATATACCGCAACAAGCAAGATGAGCATGGTCAAGTTGTCAGAAACAAAGCTCGTCTCATTGCTCAAGGATATACTCAAGTGGAAGGCATTGACTTCGATGGAACATTTGCTCCTGTGGCTAGACTTGAAGCCATACGCATACTGCTGGCCTATGCAAATCATCACAACATACTTCTATATCAAATGGATGTGAAGAGTGCTTTTCTCAATGGCAAGGTTGAAGAAGAAGTGTATGTTGCACAACCGCCTGGCTTTGAAGATCCAAAACATCCTGACATGGTATACAAGCTCAACAAGGCACTGTATGGCCTCAAACAAGCCCCTCGGGCCTGGTATGACACACTCAAATACTTCCTGAAGAGCAAAGGCTTCATACCTGGTTCCCTAGACCCCACTCTCTTCATGAAGACATATGATGGTGAACTGTTTGTGTGCCAAATATATGTGGATGACATTATCTTCGGCTGCACCAATCAGAAGTACAGTGAAGAGTTTGGATATATGATGCAAGAGCAATATCATATGTCCATGATGGGAGAGCTGAAGTTCTTCCTCGGTCTTCAAATACGACAACAACGCAACGGCATCTTCATATCTCAAGAGAAGTATCTCAAAGATTGCCTGAAGAAGTTCGGTATGCAAGACTGCAAAGGCTTCACAACACCAATGCCAGCCAAACATCATCTGGGTCCCGACGACAATGGTAAAGAGTTCGATCAAAAGGTATACCGCTCCATGATTGGTTCTTTACTTTATCTATGTGCATCTAGGCCAGATATTATGCTTAGTGTTTGCATGTGTGCTTGATTTCAAGCGGCACCAAAGGAGTCGCATCACTTAGCTGTGAAGCGAACTCTTCGATATTTGGCTCACACCCCAACTCTAGGATTATGGTATCCAAAGGGCTCAAAGTTTGATCTGGTTGGATTCTCGAATGCTGATTATGCTGGTGACAAAGTTGATCGCAAGTCTACATCAGGCACATGTCACTTTCTAGGACGATCACTTGTATGTTGGTCTTCAAAGAAGCAGAACTGTGTATCTCTCTCCACTGCTGAATCTGAATACATTGCTGCTGGATCTTGCTGCGCTCAGCTTCTGTGGATGAAGCAAACACTCAAGGACTATGGCATTCATCTGAAGCAAGTGCCACTTTACTGCGACAACAAAAGCGCCATCAAGATCGCCAACAACCCAGTTCAGCATTCGAAGACAAAGCACATTGAAATTCGTCATCACTTTCTTAGAGATCATGTTGTGAAGGAAGATATTGATATCATACACGTCAACACTGAAGAGCAATTGGCAGATATCTTCACCAAGCCCTTGGATGAGAAGATATTTTGCAAGTTACGGTGTGAGCTAAATATCCTGGAATCCTCAAATGTCCTGTGATCAGGCACACATCCTAACCCTTATGCATATTGATGACTTAGATGTGCAACACACGAAGTAAAGTATATCTTCAATCAATGAAGACATACATTCTAAGTGTGAATACATTAATGTGGAATTTGACTTCGGAGCGCCACGATAATTGTGCGCCGTGTCTGGGTCTAATACTTCCTATACGGTGGGTAACGCCACCACCAAATGTTCTATTTTGAAGTGTTTCACTCATGGGTTACCTTGCAATGTCTTCACATTTGGTTTGGCTTCAATCTCAACACATCTTCATGATTATCTTCACTATGTTGATTATATAGATATATATATATATATTAGTGTTCTGTCCTCTACAGCATTCACTTATAGCTATGTCTTCATTGTTGAATCTTTTGAACTAAGTGAATGTGATCGGACCCTAACGTCTCTATGCTTTCTATCTCAAATTCTATCTCTCCAAATCATATGCATTCTATTGAAACTGTCGAATGTCTTCTCTGCGTCCTTGTCAGCAGAAGATACAGAGACAACCATTAAGTCCGTTTTCAATGCTCATTCCTCCACATGAAACCCGGAGAAGTAGGAACGACCACCCGACAATCAAGGCGTGCGTGGGACGTGGAACAAACCCCAGATGCGAATCGCCAGGGGCACCTATGTAATAGCGCAGTGCCGCCCATGTACCTATAAATACACACTTCACAGTGGTCATTATCTCTTCTTCCACTCTCGCATGAACCCTAGCGCCACCGCTAGCCCTCGACGACGCCGGCGACGAAGCGCTTCGCTGCCGCAACCTCTCCGACGCCGTCTTCACGCCGACCGCGGACATCGTCCTCTCCGCCGTCGTCGTAGGTGTCCTCCGTCGCCAAGTTAGGGCACGGAAGATCGAACTGCTCGGCCTCATCTTCCACTTCGTCTAGCAGTTCTTAGTGTGGTAAATAAAACTTCCTTTTGACAGCACCGTTGATCCTATGGATTTGTCACTTTCTACCACAAGCAGTTTCTATTCACACAAGTTAGATCTCTCTCATACTGCATCTCATAACATGCCTAGTATATTCACTTATGCTTCACAAAGTAGTTAGATTCCTCACTTGTACTGATCTGTGGATTCGTACAAATCTGGAACCAACTCCTTATCTATGAGTGAATGTCTTCGCAAAATGAGGTCAATGTCTTCTAAACTGATTTATCTTCAAAATCTTCTGAGAATGCATATGACCTCTTCCCCTTCCCTCGCACCTTAATGCTGTCACAGGTACATGTCCGTGGGAGAATCCTTTGGTTCTCATAGTCTGCATTCATTTGTAGAATTCTTACAGCATCACATTAATTCTCCCGAAGCTAGTTCCTGTTGGTCCAGCAAGCGAAAACCTTTGAAGCCTTTGAACGTGTTGAAGCCTTTCAAGTTAAAGTTTATGGCTTCAGAGAAAGCAGCAAGGAAGGGTGGCAGAAAGCATCGTGGAGAAACTTCCAGAGATCTGCCAGATGAACTCTCAGAACTGTACAAGACAGATCCTAAAGAGGATTACAATCAGTGCAAGACCCGAATCCAATGGATTCGAAGATATTGGGCAGAACAATGGTTCAAATACCGATTTGTAACCCAAGAATATGCTGAGAAAAATGCCATCAAGAGACCGTGGGGAGACATCCAATACAAGAATCTTCTACCCAGATCCAGAGATGAAGCCATTGCTCAAGGCTTCTTTCCCTGCATGGTCCGTGGGCCATAGCCAGCTGATGCACACTCATCGTCACTACTATGGTGTCGTGACGACAATCTGTTCAAGCGCAACTTCCAGTTTGCCCAGAACTCAGCGAAGCAGAACAAGAAGACTTTGGGGTTAGACTTCAACCCTGGTCCCTCAGCACCAAGGGCAGATGGCACACGAGATGCAGAACCCAATCTCATCGGTCCTTTCTACAACCTTGAAGGCCTCATCACCCGCATCTTAGTTCAAGGGACTGCAGTGAATGAGCCTGCAGCTGACGCTGAATCAGAAGAAGCTCCTGCAGCATCGAAGAGAAAGAAAATGAAGAAGCCTAAAGCTTCAAAGCCTGCCCCCTCACCAAAAATCTCAAGGGCGAAGCCACTGGCAACTGCACCTCCTGAAGACAGTGTGCAGTCCGAAGACTTATCTCGCATCTTCAAGCCCCAGAAAGTCAAGATGCCTCTGCCTCACACCGGACAAGAGCTAACTGCTGCTGCCATTCTGCGCAATGACGACATTGATCTGTCAAGTGATGAAGATCTAGCAGATGACGCTCTTGAGCAACTCATCAAGAGCAAAGAAGAAGCAGAAATCTTCAATGATCTGCCTCTCTTTGATGTGACCATCATCCACAACTTCATTGACGAGTGGTTTGACACGCCAAACATCAGCTTTGAAGATCTGCAGCTACCAATTGGCCTCAGTGTCGCCTTCCAAGGCGCCATTGCTTCAGAACTCGCTATTGCCCAGCGCATTGTTGAACTGAAGCAAAATATTGACTATGAAAAGGCTTAGTTCAAGAAGCATATGGCCAAGCTCAGCGTGCAGGAAGTGAAGAATTTCAAGAGTATGATGCACGAGCTCAAGGAAGCCTTTGTAAAGAAACATGCAGAAGCTCAGGGTTCGTGTGAGCGCATGAAGACTCTGGCTGACAGATGTGTGCAAGCCTACAATGAGGCTGAGAAGCGCAAGGCCCTTGGGCGTCCTGGCATCAACCCCAGGATGGCCGCAAAGAAGAAGAAGAAGAAGAAGCCTGCTACGGCTGAACCTGATGCGCCAAGGCAGGAAGCAGTTCCTATTGTCTTCACAACTAAAATGACTGGCTCGAAGCCAAAAAGCCAGTCAACAGCTTCAGAGCTCAAGAAGACAAGGACTGCTGAGGCTGAAGCCAGGAAGAGGAAACATTCTAAAGCCTCTCCAACTGCCCCCTCCAAGAAGAAGAGGAAGACCAAGAAAGATCGGGCTGCTTCCACAGAGCCCTTGATAGTTGAGCCCATTTCTATGGTCTATCCTGAAGCTGAACGCCAACTGACCATCCATGAGCCTGCTTCCACAGAGGCTCATGAAGCTAAAGACTTTCCAGCAGCTGATCCCATCGTTGCTGAAGACATTGGTCAACATGACAATGTAGAAGATGGTGCAGTCCTTCCTCAGAACAGCGAACTCATTAGCATTGGTCGTCCACTGACGCCAATTGCACAGGATGCTTCATGGGCGGATCGCCCACAAGAAGAAGAATACTTTGAGGCCCAGCCCACTCCAACTCCACAGGCGTCACCCGCGTTGTGCAGGCTTCGCAAAGGTCCAAGGCCTCAAGTCTCTGCTGAAGACAATCCGGCTGCATCAGCCGTGGAAGAAGAAGTACCACAAGTTCCCACTCCCCTGTCCCAACGAAGCAGTTCTCAAGGAGAACGTGCCTGTGACCGACCTTGCAGCTCGTCAAGTGGAGGATGAAAATCTTGCGGCTGCCACAACCACCAATGAAGCTAATGTGGAGCCCTACCCAACGGAAGAAGAAGACAGTGAAGCCACTGATCCCGTCACTTCTGTTCCTGAGTCTGCTGCCGGTCCCCAGTTCGACTATCATGTTGAGCACAGGCCTCAGGTACAGAAGCCAATCCCAAGACTGCCAAGGTTCCCAGGTCCTGCATCAGCACCTGGCTCCTTAAATATCAATGGCTTCAGGGCAGACAACACATTCTTCGATAGCTCCAGGAACCCCTACTCAAGGGAAAGGATATCATCTGATCGGTTCTGGAGCTATCCTCAGCGAAGCTATTACTCATGCATTCTTTACAACCAAGGTCACATCTTCCCACACAAGCGCCTTGACATTGAAGCCATAGCTGGTCTGCCTTGTCTGGAAGAAGCTTTGGATTGCTTCAAGGAAGTTGGACTGCTGTCGTTCGTTACTGACCAAGAGCATTGGAATGAAGAGCTGCTGCTCCAATTCTATGCCACACTTCACATCCGCGGGTACAGCAGAGATCCGAAGACTTGGATCCTGGAGTGGATGACCGGAAATGTTCATCACGAAGCCAATGCATTTGACATCATTGAGCTCACTGGTTTTCCCACTCCTGGCGATCTCTACGAGCATGGCTGTCAGCTGCATAGTGAAGCTATTGAGAGCATCTTTAAGAGGCCGGAACCTGATATGAGTCAGATGCTCAGCATGATGAAGCCATTGCCCCAAGATGCTGCTTATCCAACAGAGTTCTTTGTTGAAGACCTTGAGTATCTGCCACGAACCATCTATCACATCATCAGCCAAACTCGCTGGCCCATCAAAGGGCACTCTCCAAATGCCAAGCTTGAGGGTGCAATGAAGACTTTGGTCTTCTATATTCTTCATGGAAAATGCTTCAATGCACAGGACTTATTCATCCGCCAACTTGCTGCCTCGGGCTCTGATCTGTTTGGCTTGAAATTCTACGCCCCATGGGTAATGCGGCTAATTAAACTTCACTCCGATATCTCATATCAGCCATCTGCTCGCAATCATAGGATTTTTCTGCCTGATGTGGATATCTCTACTGAAGCCATCTATCCTGAGCCTGCAAAGGAACCTCTAAGTCTTCAAAATGCAGAGCATCAGAGTTTCTCACAGAACATTGAAGGAGTTGAAGCAGTCACTCGGGTGTATCCTTTGGCTGGCACTACACGTGCACCACGCCCGGCGTCTACTGAAGCCACTGATAGTACAACTGCTCCAAGACCCAAGAAGTGCACTCGTGTTCTCAATGATCGAGAGCTTCTTGTGGCTCTTCATCAGAAACAGGATAGGCATCATGACTGGCTGAAGCGTCAGATGAAAAGCCTCTTGGTGGAAGTTAATCGCATTCGCAATCTTGCCACCAAGAATGCTTTCGTTGCCCATGAAACCTGTCGCCATACATGGAAAGGGCTAACGATGATGTGTTCTGAAGATGATCTCCAAGAGGATGGCTTCACTGAGCGATTCAAGTTTGACTCCACACCTCCTCGAAGAGCTGTGCTGCTAGGAACTCCACCCCTTGAAGACTCTGAGTTCTCTTCATCTGCTGCAACAGTGACTGCCAGAGTTATCAAGGATGAAGATGATGCTACTTCACCACCACCTCCTTCAGCACGCGTCAACTCTGCTCCAAGCTCTTCAGCACCGCCAAACACCACCAACGACCCTGCTACTTCACCTACTCCGCATGGGAACGAGTAGATGCTCTATGTCTTCAAACCTTTTTGGTCCTTACTGACAAAAGGGGGAGAAGCATATGAGGTTGATAGTCTTCAAGCGGGTTCATATGGGCGGGTGCTTTATATTTTGCTTCGTGCTTACAACTCTCGTCTTGCTACATTTGGTTCTTTGAGTTGTAACACTTAAACTTGATGGTCGTCTGCTACTTATTTGCCACCTTGTGTGCGACGATAAATTCCACACTTAGATCATGCAGACGTCCATTTTCCATTATGCATGTCATTATCTTCACATACTTTCACATGCATAGTGGATTGTCATCATAAGTTGAAGTGGATCTTCACAAGTACAACCTGCCATGTGCATTTGCATTCCAAAAGTAAATTACTTATATGCACATCTTCAGGGGGAGCCCTTGCAACTTATGAAGACAATTCCTTATCCTTTACAATTTCACAGATTATATTCCCCATTGAAAACTTCAACTAGTTTGTCATCAATCACCAAAAAGGGGGAGATTGTAAGTGCATCTAGTGCCACCCCTAGTTGGTTTTGGAGTATTGACGACAAACATAGTTGAGGGACTAATGTGTTTATGAGAATTGCAGGATAACACAGGTAGATGTCCCTCATTGATTCGGTTTTCCTACCAGAGATGACCCCTAAAAATGTATGAAGACATTGAAGTCAAAGGTGGTATATGAAGATATTCACATTGAAGACTATGACAAGAGAAGACACCACATGAATCCTATGGAGCTCGAAGACTTAGATCTTTCGTAGTTCTTTTTATTTTGTGTTGAGTCATAGGAACCACCGTACTGTTAAGTGGGGTCCAAGAGAACCAGTCAGAATGACTGAAGTGATGCCTAACCAAAAACCTACGTCTTCGAGTGAAGACTTTGAGAGCGAATCTTGTCCAGAGTCGGACAAGTCAGCTTTGCTTGTAGCCCAAGTAAAGTTGCCGTGTGAGTTTGAATCTGACCGTTGGAACACGTGTCAGTTCCTTAGTGACCCAGGGTCATTTCGGACAAATCAGGTCAGGTTGCCAAGTGGCTATAAATAGCCCACCCCCCACAACCATAAACGGTTGGCTGCTCAGATTGAGAGTACGGCTTTTGTCGTTTGAGAGCAACCCACCTCGAAGCCTTTGAGAGAGAATTCCTTGCGAGGATAAAGCCCTAACCACCCAGAGCCAAAGAGAATTGGGCATCACTTAAGTCTTCTTGTCTGTGTGATCTGAAGACTTATTACACTTGAGGACTGTGCATCCTCCAGCCGGTTAGGCGTCGCGTTCTGAGCATCCAAGAGACATTGTGGATTTCTGGTGAACGAAGTCTATGAAGGTTTGGGAGTCTACCTTGAAGACTTAACAGAGTGATTGGGCGAGGTTTGTGTGACCTTAGCTCAAGGGGAATACGGTGAGGACTGGGTGTCCTGAGCTGCGTGTTCAGGACTGGGTTTCCGGGACTGTGTGTCCTAAGGTTTAAATACCTAGCCGCCCCAACCAGACGTACAGTTGTCACAGCAACTGGAAGTGGTCCAACAAATCATTGTCTTCAACGAGTCACTGGTTTCATCTTCCCTTCCCTTTACTTATTGTTGCTCCTTGTGAAGTCATTGTATGTTTGCACTATCTTTTGTCTTCACTGAGTGACTGCATGCTCTGTATGGCTTCATAATATCTTCCTACCTGATCCTTACTACATTGCTGCTATTAAGTCATTGTGCTTTAACTTCATTGAACACTTGACTATGGCTTGCCTAGTGTAGTCTACCTTCCGCTGCATGGTAATAGGTTTATTTCTATCGTTTGTCTTCATAACTTCCACGTTTTGAAGACTTTCATAAAAATTGCCTATTCACCCCCCCTCTATCGATATAACGCACTTTCACTCCCCAAGGAGAGCAACTAGGGCGAATGAAACCTTTGCGAAGAGATTTTTCGATTTCCTCCTTAAGCTCAATAAGTTCATGCGGCGGCATCTTGTAGGGTCGTTTGACTATAGGGGTGGTGCCTGGTTTCAAGTCGATGATGAATTCGACAGTTCTAGAAGGGGGAATCCCTGGAAGTTCTTCCCGAAAGATGTCTTGGAATTAGCAAACAATGGGAATGTTTTCAATGCCCTCGAGTGGTGCAGCGTTCAATGCATTCAAGGCATAAAGTCGGGCATCGGCATTTTGAACCAGATGAGCCTGATAAGTAACTATTTCATCAAAAGGGTGTAGCAGATGGATGGTCTTAGTGGCGCAAACTATAGAAGCAGTATGTGCTTTCAACCAATCCATCCCCAGAATGAGTTCAATGCTACAAGACTTCTGTACGATGGGAGAGACAACGAATTCTAGTCTTTCGATTTCAACGGGGACGTCGTTGAAAATCATGGAAGTCCGACATTGGCCTGCAGGGGTGTGTACTAATAGCGAAGCGTTCATGTCTTCGCTTTTAATGCCATGCATGAATGCAAAATCCTCTGACATGAATGAATGTGATGCACCTATATCAAATAAAACAGATGCTGGTACTGAATTTATGAGGAGTGTACCCATCATAGTAGCAGGCTGGTCTTGAGTTTCATTGAGATCAACGTGGTTGCCATGAACACGACCATAAGGCTTGGCATTGTTGTTGCGGGCCTGGTTGTTTCCACGGCCAGCTGCAGGAAGGGCCAGTTGATTCTGGTTCTGATTCTGATAGCAGTTCCTGGCAAGGTGACCCGGTTGACCACACTTGTAGCACAAACCATTATTGGGAGTGAGAATCATTCATGATGAAACATGCATAAAGAAAGGAGCACGATAGATACTACATATTAGTCGGCATATCTTACAAAAGGGATCATGCATAAAGTTTGGTACACAGAGTTCAATACATAGACTAAAGACATCATAGGCAGCACACAGGCTCGCGGTGAATGCATCTAACACTAACAAGCAAGCCTACATCAGTCCCAGGAGGAACTATGGGGGTAGGTGTAGCCTGACAACTGGTAGTGACGCGACAGGAAGTCCTCGATATCAGTAGCCTGGGGTCCGCGGATACTCTGGTGTAGAACCCGACGCTCAGGTGGCAGAAGAGGACCAAGTGCGGGAGAGTAGCCTCCCACATCTGGCCAGCCGACACCCTGGGGCATCACGGTCCTGGCTAGGTAGATCACAAATCGCGACAGCTCACCGGATCGAACAAAGGGGGTGCAACAACGTCAGAGCACGGTAAAGGTCCTGACGGGTGGTGTACAACTCGTGGCGAAGAGCTCGGTTAGCTATATCCAGTCCATCAGCATGTAGAACCAGGTTCTGATGGTAGAAGGGCTCTCAGGTGACAGTGGAGTAGGCAGCAGTGTAGTACCCCTCCGCACCAACATCGGATGCGATAGCAATGTGCCTGAAAGGGGAGGTGTCCAACTCTCGATACTCTCCACGAAGACGTGTCAGAGCAGCATAAGAAGCATTGTGTACTACCATATCGATAGTCACTCCAACACCATGAGCAGTGTGCATCACAGTAGTGGAGTCATACTCCCGAGAGTAGAGGTGGACGATGGCACGGTACTACTCCTGGTTAAAGTCTTGGTACTTCTCGTACACGGTGTACTCAGGGTGCCAGCGATAACCCAGATAGGTCATCATCTCAGCTAACACAACAGGTGAACCTGGGACACCAATGGTCGTCGTGTGGCGCACAACCTGCCTCATGGGTTCCATCTGAAAACAAAGATGTTTCAAAGGAGTCAAATGACAGTGTGGGTAATGTTCAAAATACTACTCTAAGGAATAACTAGGGCTTATCCAACTTTGGGGTGAATGTGGTAACGGGATCCTAATGTTAGAGTTAGCAAATTTGTTTAACCCGAGTAGAAGATAGTTCAGAGTCCCAGAGTAAAGATTGAGGAGTAAAAGATCCTGATACCACCCAAATTGCGACGTGGGCCCATAAGACACACAACCATGTTAGCAAAAGTTCTGCAATGTCTAGACTCGACTTCGGCCAAGGAGTGTTGAAGGGGGATCCCTACAGGCAGTCGGCTCTGAAACCAACTTGTGACGCCCCCGATTCAATCGTACACTGATCATACACGCAAACATGTACGATCAAGTTCAGGGACTCACGGGAAGATATCACAACACAACTCTACAAATAAAATAAGTCATACAAGCATCATATTACAAGCCAGGGCCTCGAGCGTCGAATACAAGAGCTCGATCATAGACGAGTCAACGGAAGGAACAATATCTGAGTACAGACATAAGTTAAACAAGTTGCCATAAGATGGCTAGCACAAATTGGGATACATATTGAAAGAGGCGCAGGCCTCCTGCCTGGGATCCTCCTAAACTACTCCTAGTCATCGTCAGCGGCCTGCACGTAGTAGTAGGCACCTCTAGAGTAGTAGGAGTCGTCATCGACGGTGGCGTCTGGCTCCTGGACTCCAATGTCTGGTCGCAACAACCGAGTATAGAAAGGGAAAAGGGGGGAGCAAAGCAACCGTGAGTACTCATCCAAAGTACTCGCAAGCAAGGAGCTGCACTACATATGCATTGGTATCAATGAAAGGGGTAGTATGTGTGGACTGAACTGCAGAATGCAGAATAAGAGGGGGATAGCTAGTCCTATCGAATACAATGCTTCTGGCAGCCTCCATCTCGAAGCAGAAGAAGAGAGTAGATGGTAAGTTAACCAAGTATCACCGCATAGCATAATCCTACCCAGCGATGCTCCCCTCGTCGCCCTGTGAGAGAGCGATCACCGGGTTGTATCTGGCACTTGGAAGGGTGTGTTTTATTAAGTATCTGGTTCTAGTTGTCATAAGGTCAAGGTACAAGTCGGGGTCGTCCTTTTACCGAGGGACACGGCTATTCGAATTGATAAACTTCCCTGCAGGGGTGCACCACATTTCCCAACATGCTCGATCCCCTTTGGCCGCACACACTTTCCTCGGTCATGCCCGGCCTCGGAAGATCAACACGTCGCAGCCCTACCTAGACACAACAGAGAGGTCAGCACCCTGGTCTAAATCCTATGCGCGCAGGGGTCTGGGCCCATCGCCCACCTGCACGTTGCGAGGGCAGCCGGTGAGCAGACCTAGCAACCTCCATTTCCAAGGAAGTTGCATTATGCGGTCCAACCTGGCGCGCGCCGCTCAGTCGCTGACGTCGCGAAGGCTTTGGCTAATACCACGACGTCGAGTGCCCATAACCGTTCCCGCGTAGTTGGTTAGTGCGTATAGGCCAGTGGCCAGACTCAGATCAAATACCAAGATCTTGTTAAGCGTGTTATTTAGAAGTAACCGCGGGCGCCGACCAGGGCCAGGCCCACCTCTCTCCTAGGCAGTCTCAACCTGCCATGTCGCTCTGCCACAAAGATCCACCCAGAGGGCCGTGGGAACAAAGGTCCTTTCAGCCCCCATTCCGTGAATCACTCGCGGGTACTCTACGAGCTGACCCGACTTTAGTCACCACAGGTATCATATATGATGTATATAAGCATATACCCGTGATCACCTCCTGAGTGACCACGTCCCGATAGTATAGCATAGCAGACGGACAAGAATGTAGGGCCACTGATGAAATACTAGCATCCTATACTAAGCATTTAGAATTGCGGGTAAGGTATCAACAACTATAGCAACAATGACAGGCTATGCAACAGAATAGGATTAACCGAAAGCAGTAACATGCTACACTATTCTAATGCAAGCAGTAGAGAGAAGAATAGGCGATATCTGGTGATCAAGGGGGGCTTGCCTGGTTGCTCTGGCACGTAGGGGTCGTCAACAACATAGTCAACCGGGGCACCAGCAGCGGCGTCAGTCTCGTAGTCTACCGGAGAGAAGAGGGGGAAGAAACAATGAATACAATGCACACAGATGCATATCGATGCATCACATGACAAGTAACGGTGCTAGGTGTGCCCTAGCGCAGTAGGAGGTGATACCGGCGAAGGGGGAAAACAATCGGAAAAGTATTCTCGGTGTTTCGCATTTTCGATCAAACGAACTGGAGGGCGAAAGTTGTGTGTTCGCTATGCTAGGGATGTGTGGTGGACCAACGGGCTGCATATTCGGATACGTCTCATCGTTGTGAGCAACTTTCATGTACAAAGTTTTTCCATCCGAGCTACGGTTTATTTTATATTAATTTTAAAAGATTTAAATCATTTTAAGGATTTATTTAATTGTTTTAATTCAACATTATCCAGAACAGTATTGCTAACTTCATCATGACGTCAGCAGTCAACAGGGCGTTGACTCGGTCAAACTGGCGTGTGGGTCCCGCATGTCATACTTTGTTAACTAATTAATCAAATTAATTAGTTTAATTAACAGATTAGTTAGGTTAGTTAATTAATTAGGTTAATTAAACATGATTAATTTAGTTAATTAATTAAATTAAATTTATTTTTATTTTTTATCTTTTTTTAAAATCGTTCTGGGGGTGGAGCCCCCTTTTCATAGGCCCCACCGGGAACGGGTTAACGGGCATGAGGGCATGGGCGAAAGGAGCCCCGGGGGCGGCCGAACCCGGGCGTCACCGCGAGGGAGCGGCTGGACAACAGGGAGCGGTAGGGGCGAGCGCGCGCATGGACGGCGAGGGCGGCGGTAGTGCGTGGGGAGCAACAGGGAGAGTGGCCACGGGGTGGGCGCGGCCTGGCGCCGGCACGGGCGGCGGATGCAGGCGTGAGGAGCGGCGGTGGCCTGTGGCCGCGGGCGAGGTCATGGGAGGCGGGGCACGACGCAGGGTGGGGCTGCGCGCGCGGTGATGCAACGAGGCATGCAGGCGAGCGAGGCGGAGGGGCGCGGGCGAGCGCGGCAGGGGCGAAGGCGGCCGGCGCAAGGCGAGGTGGCCGCGGTTGCGCGGCGGGGGGCGAGCGCGACGCGCGGGCGGCGACTGTGAGGCGGCGGCGGGTGAAAGCAGCGGGGAGCACAAGGGTGGCCTCAGGTAGGCGAGTTGCCGCAGCGCGCGAGGCCGCGGGGAAGCGGTGGCAAGAGCAGCAGCATGGGAGGCGGCCACGGTGGGCACGCACGGGGCGGGGCGCGTGCGAGGCGCGGTCACGGTGGGAGCGCGGGGCGCCTGTCCAGTCGCGACACGTGGAGGAGGCTGCAGCCCCGCAGAGGGAACGGGACGCGCGAGCGCGCGCGCACTTCAGCGCAGGCAGACATGGTCAGGAGCAGGGGCGAGCGAGGCACGGCTTTCGGGGCGCGGCTCGGCGCGCGTATGGGGTGGAGTGCGCGTGCGGGCTGTGGACGGCGCCGGCGACAGGGGGAAGGAAGGGAGCTCACGGGGGTGCTGTAGGGTTCGAGCAGCAGGGCATGAGGAGGAAGATGGGGATGCGCGATAGAGACGTTGGGGAGGAAGTCCGGCGAGGTGGAGGCGCGTCGAGCTCCGGGCGGCGAGGTTCGGCGACAAGGGCGAGACCGCGGTTCGGTTCGGTACCCCCGATCGCGATCTGGATCGGGGAGGGGAGAGAGTTGTGGGGGAGTGGGGGAAAGTAAGGTGGGTCGTGGGTTAGGGTTTCCCCTAGTGGGGATATGGAGGGGGTAGGTCGGCCGGCTGGGCCAGGTGGGCCGGCCTGGCCTGTGAGCTGGGCTGCCTGGTCCAGTGGGGGTCGGGGTTTGTTTGTTTTTTGTTAGTTTTGTTTTTCTGTTTTTCCTTTTATTTATTTTTCTTACCGTTTTAATTGACTTTAAAATATTTAGGCATTTTCTAAAAGTGTTTTCTTCACAATAATTACCTATGTAATATTCGGCACTAACCGAACATTTTAGTTTTACTGCTTGAAATTTTTTGATGTTTGACAAAAATTCAAATTTGAATTCAAAATGTTTTGAACTGACGCGAGATTAGCGACAGTAACGGAGGTGACGTGGCATCATTATCATAGGTTCACTGTAGCTTAATTATCCGGGCGTTACATCTCATAACCGGAGGATTACCTTAGGAGTTAGCCGACGCTCTGAGTGAACTTCGCTTAGAGATAGTTCCGAGAGGTTTTGTTGCAGCGTTGGAAGTTCAGTCCAGTTTGTTGGGAAAGATCTGAGAAGCTCAAAATATTGATAAGGAAATTGCAGAGATAAAAGAAAATATGAGTAAAGGAAAGGCCAAAGGTTTTCGTGAGGATGAACACGGAACTTTATAGTTTGAAGATCGCATCTATGTGCCCAATGACCTAGAGATCAGGAAGTTAATTCTTCGGGAGGCTCATGATTCGCCTTACTCGATTCACCCAGGCAACACCAAGATGTATCTGGATTTGAAGGAACGTTTCTGGTTGACAGGTATGAAGAAGGATATTGTCGAGTATGTAGCAGTATGCGACGTATGTCAGAGAGTTAAGGCAGAGCATCAGAAACCAGGAGGATTACTTCAGCCTTTGCCGATACCCAAATGGAAGTGGGATAAACTTGACATGGATTTCATCACCGGATTACCCAGGACTCATTCCGGATATGACTCCATCTGGGTTGTAGTTGATCGCTTGACCAAGGTGGCTCACTTTATCCCCGTTAAAACCACTTATACGAGCGCTAAGTTGGCCAAGATATATATGACCAGGATCGTATGTCTGGATGGAGTTCCGAGGACCATAGTATCAGATAGAGGAACACAGTTTATTTCAAAGTTTTGGCATCAGTTACACCAAACTTTGGGTACCAGGCTAGAGTTCAGTACAGCCTTTCATCCGTAGACAGATGGGCAGACTGAGAGAGTCAATCAGATTCTAGAGGACATGTTGAGAGCTTGTGCACTAGATTATGGATCTAGTTGGGATGATAATTTGGCTTATGCAGAGTTCTCGTATAACAATAGCTACCAAGCTAGTTTGAAGATGGCCCCTTTCTAAGCTTTGTATGGAAGGAGGTGCAGGACACCATTGATATGGTATGAAGTTGGAGACCAAAATTGTTCGGACCAGATTTAATCTGAGAGTCTGGGGAGAAGGTCAAGTTGATTCGTGATAGACTCAAGATAGCCCAATCTAGGCAGAAGAGTTATGCCGATACTAAATGCAAGGAGGTGACCTATGAAGTCGAAGACAGAGCATATCTTCGTGTGTCGCCAGTTCAAGGAGTTAAATGGTTTGGAGTCAAAGGAAAGTTGGCGCCACGATTTGTGGGACCATAGAGAGTTTTGGAACGTACGGGTGAAGTTGCCTACAAGTTGGAATTACCCGAAGGTTTCAGGAGTTCATGATGTGTTTCACCTTTCTCAGTTGAAGAAGTGACATGCAGAAATGGTCGATATTCCTCTGAGAGATACAGTGCCCCTAGAAGCAATTCAGTTGGAGAGTGACCTGACTTATGATGAGAAACCCGTCAAGATTCTCGAGTTCACCAACCGAGTTACTCGCAGCAAGGTTATCAAATTTTGCAAGGTTCAGTGGAGTCACCATACCGAGGAGGAAGCCACCTAGGAACGATAAGAAGACCTCCGAAAGAACCACCCACACCTTTTTGCTAGCCAACCCGAATCTGGTGGGCGAGATCCATCTTAAGGGGGTAGGTTTGTAACATCCCAATTTTCAATTTGGATGTTATTTAGATCATTCATATGCATTTCTGAAATTTGTTTTATTTGAATTTTGATCCTAGAAACCTTAAGCAACTCAAGGACCAATTGCGAGCGTTTGAGTTTTCCTCAAAAAACCCATTTCTGAATTTTTCAAAATTGGCAAATTGGATCAAAGTAATTTATTCAAAATATTTTTCCAATAATTTCAAATAAATAAAAATAATGAGAGAAGATAATATGACTTCTTCAAAAATAGTAAAGAAATGTTGGAAATTTATTTTTGAATAAATATATACTTTATTTGATTTTATTTGCGTGTATATTTATTTTTATTAATACTAAAAATGTTATTTTATTTTTAGGCACTTATGTCCAGAAAAATGTTCACATTAGTCCATATGTTAGGAGGGAATTATGTGAATTTTTCAGGAATTTTTAAAAATATTTTTACTAGGGTTTTCCTATTTTTCGTATTTTCGGAAAATGTTAAAAAACTTTGGACCGAACTGGGCCAAAGCCTAGCCAGCCCAACCGCCGCGCCGCCCTCACCTCCGTCGCCGAGCCGGACTCCGGACGGAGTCCGATCGTGCCACGCCGCTCCTACTGCCCCTACCTCCAAGGTCGCCGCACCCTCCCTCTCCTTAAATAGCCGCCGCCCCGGGCTCTCTCTCCCTCAAGCCGCCCGCCGCCACCACAGCTGCGGCCTGCCGCCTTCCACTGCCTCTGCCGCCGACGTCGCGCCGCCGCCGCTCCACCAGCCACTCGCAGTCGCCGCCGCCCGCACCCGCCACTGCAGCTCCGCCGCCCGACCCGCATCATCGTCGCCGGAAGCCGATGTCGCCGCCACGTCGAAACCGACCGAACCGGTAAAAAACCTCTCCGATCCGTTTTTATTTTAGTTTACGGTTTTTTTCGGTTTTCTTTTCGGTTCGATCTACTTAGCGTACGCTCGCCGGTTTAGATCTGTTAACGAACGGTTTCGTTCGTTAGTGTCTCGTAGAGGACGTTCGTCTGATAGGTTTTTCTTTTTCTGTTTATTTTCGGCCAGGGGCCCATACGTAATTATTTTCTTCACAGATTAGTCCCTGTTCTTCAAACGATCACAACTTTTTGCTCGTTTATCCAAATCCAATGAAACCAACACCAAATTATTCATTTTGATCCCCTCTATCCAGATAACTAACTTAAACATGTTTTTGAAAGTTTAAAATTTGGTTTCAAATAGATTTGAATTTGAACTTCTTTTGATCATAACTTGAGTTTCGTATTTTCGATTTAGTTGATTCTTTTTGCAAATCGAAGTTCTCGACCTGAACTTTCTGTTAAGATCTTTTTCTCTGGTTTTCTTTGCATCTTCATGCTTGAGTTCTCATGTATGCTATTGTTTGTCTATGATAGATTTTGCGGAGTGTGAAGCTTGCTACTACAAATCTCTAGGGTTTTCCGATCGTCAGCAAGGCAAGTTACACTTTGATCATACCCTTTATTACCCGGTTTTTATGCATTAGTTACACCCTCAAACATTGGATGAGTAGGATTGGGAACATGTGGTTGTTGCTATGTAGTTGATGAGGTAGGAACCTAATACTTTTGATCACCCCGGGAATATACGTTATGCTCATATTGCTTAGCCATGCTCGTAGACGGGGATTGGTATGTGAGAATCATGAAAGTTGTGAGATATGATGACTTAGGGAAACTTAAGGTGGCTACTTTAATACACATCTGGGTGGATTGGTTGTGGGTATCTGGGTAATCCAGTGTTGTCCTAGGAGATCCCGGGGTACCCGTGTGATCATCCTATGGAATGCCACCCAGGCTCAAAGGGATCATAAGATTATTCATGCTCGGAAACTTCCGTGTGCAGCCACAATCCATTATGGGCTCTGGCATAGTTAAGTAAGTTGTGAGAAACCTTTTCATGATGGGCTAGCAGATGTAGGGGAATTGTAGGTGTACCGGCCTATCTATCGGTTAAGGGGACCTCTTCAGAAAGACTATGTCTCGATCTTCCGATCATGGATGTGGTCGAGTCTTGTGGGGAAAAGTGCGCAAACCTCTGCTGAGTGTACAAATTAATCATGATTAACCGTGTCCCCGGTTATGGAAATCTTGAGTATCTGGTATTTGAGTTATCGGTTGATCTCATCACTTTACTTAATAAATTTGTTGGGTATATTATTATTATTACTGTTACTTGATAATTCTGGGATTGAGTTGGGGTTACCTTCTCAATAATGGCATAAACTTGGTAGTAAATAAAATCTATCCCTTTGTTGTAGGAAAAAATTAGCTTTATGCAAATTATAAACTTAGAGCCTCCACCAGCCAAATATGCATGTAGTGATAGTCATTATTCATCATTGCTCTATAGTGTGATCTTGCCAGCATATTCCATGTGCTGACCTACACGGCTGCAACGTCTCATGTTGCAGAATTTTCAGACGAGGATTAAGGTGCGATAGGTCGTTGTCTTGCACTCATTTTTGCCGTGGAGTTGGATGGACTCATTTACCTTCGAAGCTTCGACAGTTATTTTGTTAGATGGCCTTTAGCCATATTATTGTAATAAATACTCTTTATGAGGACCTCGATGTAATAAGTGTGTGACTGAACTCTGTTATAATTCCTCGAGTACTGTGTGTGTCAGCATAACGATCCAGGGGTGACACTTAAGTACAGAGACTTCGATCTAGAAGGTCCTCCACCACCTAAAGGTGATCCTCTATTTGAATTAAAACAATTGCCAGCCACTTTGAAATATGCTTATCTTGATGAGAAGAAGATATATCATGTTATTATTAGTGCTAACCTTTCAGAACATGAAGAAGAGAGATTATTGAAAGTTCTAAGGAAGCACTGAGCCACTATTGGATATACTCTTGATGATCTTAAGGGCATTAGTCCCGCCCTATGTCAGCACAAGATTAATATGGAACCTGATGCTAAACCCATTGTTGATCACCAACGTCAGTTTAATCCGAAGATGAAAGAAGTGGTCAGAACGGAAATATTAAAACTTCTGGAAGTAGGTATAATTTATCCTATAGCTAATAGTAGATGGGTAAGTCATGTTCATTGTGTCCCTAAGAAAGGAGGTATTACTGTTGTTCCTAATGATAAGAATGAACTAATTCCACAAAGAATTGTTGCAGGCTATAGAATGGTAATTGATTTTAGAAAACTAAATAAAGCAACTAGACAAGATCATTACCCTCTGCCTTTTATTGATCAAATGCTAGAAAGATTATCTAAGCACACACATTTTCTCTTCCTTGATGGATATTCTGATTTTTCACAAATACATGTTTCTCAACCTGATCAAGAAAAGACCACTTTTACTTACCCTTTTGGAACGTATGCTTATATACGTATGCCTTTTGGTTTATGCAATGCACCTGCAACCTTTCAAAGATGTATGACTGCTATATTCTCTGACTTTTATGAAAAAATTGTTGAGGTTTTCATGGACGACTTTTCTGTTTATGGGAAGTCTTTTGATGATTGCTACCTCTTGAGCTTGCGTTGGTTTTTCCCATATTTTTACATGATGACATAATGTTGTGGGATTAACTCAGGCAATATGATGAAAACCCCATCTTTTTATCCTCGATGGCAACAATGCAATACGTGTCGGTTCCCCTTCTGTCACTAGGATCGAGCACCGCAAGATTGAACCCAAAGCTAAGCACTTCTCCCATTGCAAGATATCAAAGGTATCTGTAGTTTCATTGGTCATGCCGGTTTCTATAGGAGGTTTATTAAAGACTTCTCTAAAATTTCTAGGCCTCTTATAAATCTATTGCAAAAGGATATGCCATTTGTTTTGATGATGATTGTTTAGAAGCCTTTGAAACACTCAAGAAAGCCTTAAGTTCTGCACCTATTGTTCAACCACCTGATTGGAACTTTCATTTTGAAATTATGTGTGATGCTAGTGATTATGTTGTTGGTGCTGTTCTAGGACAAAGAGTTGATAAGAAATTGAATGTTATTCATTATGCTAGTGAAACTCTAGATAGTGCTCAATGAAATTATGCTGCTACTAAAAAAGAATTCTTAGCAATGGTGTTTGCTTGTGATAAATTTAGATCTTAAATTATTGATTCTAAAGTTATTGTTCACACTGATCATGCTGCTATAAAATATCTTATGGAAAAGAAAGATGCTAAACCTAGACTCATTAGGTGGGTTTTCTTGCTACAAGAATTTGATTTGCATATCATTGGTAGAGAAGGAGCGGAGAACCCCGTAGCTGATAACTTGTCTAGGCTTGAAAATAGTCCTGATGACCCACAACCTATTAATGATAGTTTTCCTGATGAGCAATTAGCTGCAATAAATGTTTCTCATAGTACACCTTGGTATGCTGACTATTCTAATTATATTGTTGCTAAATACATACCACCTAGCTTTACTTACCAACAAAAGAAAAAATTCTTCTATGATTTAAGACATTACTTCTGAGATGACCCACATCTTTATAAAGAAGGAGTAGATGGTATTATTCAACATTGTGTACCTGAGCATGAACAGGGACAAATCTTACGGAAATGTCACTCCGAAGATTATGGAGGACATCATGTGGGAGACAGAATTGCTCACAAGGTATTGCAATCTAGGTTTTATTGGCTTACCCTCTTCAAGGATGCTCGTAAGTTTGTCTCATCTTGTGATGAATGTCAAAGAATAGGTAATATCAGTAAGCGTCAAGAAATGCCTATGAATTATTAAGTTGTTGTTGAACCATTTGATGTTTGGGGTTTTGATTACATGGGACCTTTTCCTTACTCTAATGGGTATACTCATATTTTGGTTGTTGTTTATTATGTTACTAAGTGCGTAGAAGCTATTCCAACTAGTAGTTTTGATCACAACACCTCTATTAAAATGCTTGAGGAAGTTATTTTCCCAAGGTTTGGAGTCCCTAGATATTTAATGGCTGATGGTGGTTCACATTTTATTCATGGTGCTTTCAGTAAAATGCTTGTCAAGTATGATGTTAACCATAGAATTGCATCACCCTATCATCCTCGGCCTACTGGTCAAGTTAAACTTAGTAATCAAGAAATAAAATTAATTTTGCAAAAGACTGTCAATAGGTCCCGGAAGAATTGGTCTAAGATATTAGATGATGCACTTTGGGCTTATAGAACAACATATAAAAATCCTATGGGTATGTCTCCTTATAAAATGGTTTATGGAAAAGCTTGTCATTTGCCTCTTGAGTTAGAACATAAATCATATTGGGCAATTAAAGAACTCAACTATGACTTCAAACTTGCCGGTGAAAAGAGGTTATTTGATATTAGCTCATTAGATGAATGGAGAACCCAAGCTTATGAAAATGCCAAGTTATTCAAAGAAAAAGTTAAAAGATGGCATGATAAAAGAATCCAAACGTGTGAGTTCAAAGTTGGAGAATATGTTCTTTTGTACAACTCTCGTTTCAGATTCTTTGTAGGAAAACTCCTTCCAAATAGGAAGGACCCTATGTTATCGAGGAGGTTTGTCGATCTGGAGCTATCAAAATAAATAATGCCAAAGGTACTAACCCGAAGGTTGTTAATGGGCAACGAATAAAACACTATATCTCAGGTATGCCCATTAATGTTGAAAGCAATATTATCCAAACTATGACACCGGAAGAACACATAAAAGAAACCTTCCAGAACACTCCAGAATCGTGAAAAAGAGGAGGTACGTGATAGGGTAAGTAAACGGGCTCTAAAAAATCTGCAAAAATATTTTTTGTCCGTATTGGAATATTTATAAAATTAGGAAAATAAGAAACAACCAGGAAGGTCACCCTGGTGGGCACAAAACACCAGGGCACGCCTGGCTGCCCACCTCGAGTACCTTCCGGACTCCGTTTTTCTTCTATTTGCTTGTTTCCCAAGATAAAAAAAATCTTTATATACCCCCCGAACCTATTGACCATCGTATCATGGAGAAATCTCCTATCTTCTTTTCCTTACTGTTTTCTACCAGATCTAAAAATATGTCGTCTCAAAGTTCTGAGGAGGATTGTCCAGTCACATATCAGCCTCTGGATAAGAATATCTTCAAGGATACATATCCCTATATGTGGTACACCGATGAGGAAGATGAAGATGAACCAGTCCCTCCTCGTTTCAAGAACGAAAGCATGGAGGCATTATGCGGGAGGATAAGAAAGCTCGAGATGGAGAATGATGAGTTGAGGATAGATAACTCTATCCTCCGGCGTAAGTTGGAGGAAAAGAAGGACAAACCCTCCACTTCATCACCACCACCTCCTTCTTCATCACCAAAAGAAAATTGAGTATCGGGTATGGGCACTCCCCTTGGCTTTCGCCAACCTTGGGGGAGGTGCCCCGGTATCATATCATCTCCACTATCTTTTGCCTTTACTTATCTTAGTTCGATCCATAGTTATATTTTGCTTTAGATGAATAAAAGTTTAGTTCGATCCTTTCTTTTTGAGAGTTTGCTTAGTGATCCATCTTTGTAATCATGTGTGAGATATATAATAAAGTTTAGTTTGAGTTCTGCTTTCTTTACTTTCATGTTCAATAAAAAGAAAGGAAATAAATGAAAAAGATCATATGCTAATCTTATGGTAAGTAATGACACCACATAAGGAAAAGTATAAGTAGAAAATTTTATTGGAGATTGACAAACATAGCATTGGTCAATGATGCAATTCATGAAAGAATTAATAAGGGAAGAGAAGATTCACATGCAAATACACTATCCTAGAAACCTTTTTTGATTGTGAGCCCCCATCAAAATATTATATGCCAAAATTGTTGACATTGGACAAGGAAGACAACTTAATGATTTATGTTTGTTCATATTCACATAGAAGTTATATTGTCATAGATCCTTCAACATGTGGTGCTTGCCCCCCATCTTTGCTAGCCAAAAATTCCGCACTAAGTAGAGATACTACTTGTGCATCCAAAAACCCTTAAACCCAAATCTTATTTTCAAGAGTCCACCATACCTACGTAAGGATTGAGTAAGATCCTTCAAGTAAGTTGTCATCGGTGCAATAAGGCAATAAAAATTGCTTCTAAAAGTGTTAGATCATTTAGTGTAAGAGAAAATTGAGCGTTGTATGAACTTGTGATGGTGAAGAATAAAAGCGACAGACTACATAATAAAGGTCGCTATCACAAGGGGCAATATAACGTGACGTTCTTTTGCACTAAGGGATTGAGCATACAAACAAAAAGCGCATGGCAACCTCTGCTTCCCTCTGCTGAGGGCCTATCTTTTACTTTTATGTATTTATTTTTATGCAAGAGTCAAAGTTCTTCTTTATATTCCTTTTTATTTTCTCTTTTGGCAAGCATCATGTGGTGAGGAAAGATCTAGGCACATATATCCAGTTGGATATGGGTAGCATGAGTTATTATTGTTGACATCACCCTTGAGGTGAATACGTTGGGAGGCGGAACTATAAGCCCCTATATTTCTATGTGTCCGGTTGAAACGTTTTGCTCATGTGTATGCGGTGAGTGGTAGCAATCATAGAAGACTATATGATGGTTGAGTATGTGGACTTGCCTAAAGGCTCCTATAAGTGACCCTTCCTGAAAAGATGATGAATTGTAGTTGCAAAGTTGACTGAGAACATAGTTTGTTGGTTTCTAATAGAGTTTATGTTTTATACTTCGATGTTGTGATGAATTGCTACTTATTCATGAGAAGTCTATGATAAAAAATTTATGTTGAAGTTTATTGTTGTTATAATAATTCACATGATGCTTTGATGTCCGTATTTTTTTTATCGACACCTCTCTCTCTCTCTCTCTAAGCATGTGGACATGTTTTTCGATTTCGGTTTTCGCTTGAGGACAAGCGAGGCCTAAGCTTGGGGGAGTTGATACGTCCATTTTGCATCATGTTTACCTACTGTTATTTATAATGTTTTTATACATAATAATGCTTTTTGGAGTAATTCTAATGCCTTTTCTCTCATAATTTGCAAGGAACACACAAAGAGGGAGAATTCCGGCAGGTGGAAATATGGACCTGAAAAAGCTATGTCAGGCTACCTATTCTGCACAACTCCAAATGAGCTGAAACTTCACGGGGAATTTTTATGGAATAAATAAGAAATATTGGAGCAAATAACTACTGGAGGGGAGCCACCTGGTGAGCATAAGACACCAGGGTGCGCCTGGGCCCCCAGGCGCGCCCTGGTGGGTTGTGCTCAGCCCAGCCCACCTTCGGTGCCCATCTTATGGTATATAAGTCATTTTGACCTAGAAAAAATAAGGAGAGGACTTTCAGGATGAAGCGTCGCTGTCTCGAGGCGGGACTTGGGCAGGAGCACTTTTGCCCTCCGGCGGAGCGATTCCGCCGGGGGAACTTCCCTCCTAGAGGGGGAAATCATCGTCATCATCATCACCAACAACTCTCCCATCTTGGGGAACGTAGCAGAAAACAAAAATTTTCCTACGGTTTCACCAAGATCCATCTATGAGTTCATCTAGCAACGAGTGATTAGATGCATCTACATACCTTTGTAGATCCCGAGCGGAAGCGTTCGAAGAACGGGGTTGATGTAGTCGAACACGACGTGATTCAAATCACCGGAGATCCTAGCACCGAACGGACGGTACCTCCGCGTTCAACACACGTACGGAGCGGATGACGTCTCCTCCTTTCTTGATCCAGCAAGGGGGGAGGAGAGGTTGATGAAGATCCAGCAGCACGACGGCGTGGTGGTGGATGCAGGGCGTCACAGTAGCAGGGCTTCGCCGTGTACTACGAGGGAGAGATGTAACAGGGGAGAGGGAAGCACCAAAGGCTGAGGTATAAAGTCCTCCCTCTCCTCAACTATATATAGGAGGGCCAAGGGGGGGGGGGTGCGCCAGCCTAGGAGATCCAATCTCCTAGGTGCGGCAGCCAAGGGGAGGTTTCCCTCCCCCCGAGGGCACCTAGAGGTGCCTTCCACCATTGGGACTCTTCCCTTAAGTGGAACCCTAAGCGCATGGGCTTTTGGGGCTGGTGCCCTTGGCCCATCTAGGCCAAGGCACACCCCCTACAGCCCATGTGGCCCCCCGGGATAGGTGGCCCCACCCGGTGGGCCCCCGGGACCCTTCCGGTGGTCCCAGTACAATACCGATGACCCCGAAACTTGTCCCGATGGCCGAAACTGCACTTCCTATATATAATTCTTTACCTCCGGACCATTCCAGAACTCCTCGTGACGTCCGGTATCTCATCCGGGACTCCGAACAACATTCGGGTTACTGCATATACATATCTTCACAACCCTAGCGTCACCGAACCTTAAGTGTGTAGACCCTACGGGTTCGGGAGACATGCAGACATGACCGGGACAACTCTCCGGTCAATAACCAACAGCGGGATCTGGATACCCATGTTGGCTCCCACATGCTCCATGATGATCTCATCGGATGAACCACGATGTCGAGGATTAAACAACCCCGTATACAATCCCCTTTGTCAATCGGTATGTTACTTGCCCGAGACTCGATCGTCGGTATCCCGATACCTTGTTCAGTCTCGTTACCGGCAAGTCACTTTACTCGTACCGTAATGCATGATCCCGTGATCAACCACTTGGTCACCTTGAGCTCATAATGATGATGCATTACCGAGTGGGCCCAGTGATACCTCTCCGTTATATGGAGTGACAAATCCCAGTCTCGATCCGTATCAACCCAACAGACACTTTCGGAAATACCTGTAGTGTACCTTTATAGTCACCCAGTTACGTTGTGACGTTTGATACACCCAAAGCACTCTTACGGTATCCGGGAGTTACACGATCTCATGGTCAAAGGAAAAGATACTTGACATTGGAAAAGCTCTAGCAAACGAACTACACGATCTTGTGCTATGCTTAGGATTAGGTCTTGTCCATCACATCATTCTCCTAATGATGTGATCCCGTTATCAATGACATCCAATGTCCATAGCCAGGAAACCATGACTATCTGTTGATCAACGAGCTAGTCAACTAGAGGCTTACTAGGGACATATTATGGTCTATGTATTCACACGTGTATTACGATTTCCGGATAATACAGTTATAGCATGAATAAAGACAATTATCATGAACAAAGAAATATAATAATAATACTTTTATTATTGCCTCTAGGGCATATTTCCAACAGTCTCCCACTTGCACTAGAGTCAATAATCTAGTTACATTGTGATGAATCGAACACCCATGGAATTCTGGTGTTGATCATGTTTTGCCCTAGGGAGAGGTTTAGTCAACGGATCTGCTATATTCAGGTCCATATGTACTTTACAAATCTCTATGTCTCCATCTTGAACATTTTCACGAATGGAGTTGAAGCGACGCTTGATGTGCCTTGTCTTCTTGTGAAACCTGGGCTCCTTGGCAAGTGCAATAGCCCCAGTGTTGTCACAAAAGAGTTTGATTGGCCCCGACGCATTGGGTATGACTCCTAGGTCGGTGATGAACTCCTTCACCCATATTGCTTCATGTGCTGCCTCCGAGGCTGCCATGTACTCCGCTTCACATGTAGACCCCGCCACGACGCTCTGCTTGCAGCTGCACCAGCTCACTGCTCCACCATTCAACATATACACGTATCCGGTTTGTGACTTAGAGTCATCCAGATCTGTGTCGAAGCTAGCATCGACGTAACCCTTTACGACGAGCTCTTCGTCACCTCCATAAACGAGAAACATTTCCTTAGTCCTTTTCAGGTACTTCAGGATATTCTTGACCGCTGTCCAGTGTTCCTTGCCGGGATTACTTTGGTACCTTCCTACCAAACTTACGGCAAGGTTTACATCAGGTCTGGTACACAACATGGCATACATAATAGAACCTATGGCTGAGGCATAGGGGATGACACTCATCTCTTCTATATCTTCTGCCATGGTCGGGCATTGAGCCGAGCTCAATTTCATACCTTCCAAAACAGGCAAGAACCCTTTCTTGGACTGATCCATTTTGAACTTCTTCAAAATCTTATCAAGGTACGTGCTTTGTGAAAGACCTATGAGGCGTCTCGATCTATCCCTATAGACCTTGATGCCTAATATATAAGCAGCTTCTCCAAGGTCCTTCATTGAAAAACTCTTATTCAAGTAGGCCTTGATGCTGTCCAAGAGTTCTATATCATTTCCCATCAAAAGTATGTCATCTACATATAGTATGAGGAATGCTACAGAGCTCCCACTCACTTTCTTGTAAACGCAGGCTTCTCCATAAGTCTGCGTAAACCCAAACGCTTTGATCATCTCATCAAAGCGAATGTTCCAACTCCGAGATGCTTGCACCAGCCCATAAATCGAGCGTTGGAGCTTGCACACCTTGTCAGCATTCTTAGGATCGACAAAACCTTCCGGCTGCATCATATACAATTCTTCCTTAAGGAAACCATTAAGGAATGCCGTTTTGACGTCCATTTGCCATATTTCATAATCGTAGAATGCGGCAATTGCTAACATGATTCGGACGGACTTTAGCTTCGCTACCGGTGAGAAAGTCTCATCGTAGTCAACCCCTTGAACTTGTCGATAACCCTTAGCGACAAGTCGAGCTTTATAGATGGTCACATTACCATCCGCGTCTGTCTTCTTCTTAAAGATCCATTTATTTTCTATGGCTCGCCGTTCAACGGGCAAGTCAGTCAAAGTCCATACTTCGTTTTCATACATGGATCCTATCTCAGATTTCATGGCTTCTAGCCATTTGTCGGAATCCGGTCCCGCCATCGCTTCTTCATAGTTCGAAGGTTCACCGTTGTCTAACAACATGATTTCCAAGACAGGGTTGCCGTACCACTCTGGTGCGGAACGTGTTCTTGTGGACCTTCGAATTTCAGTAGGAGCTTGATCAGAAGTATCTTGATCATCATGAATAACTTCCTCTCTAGTCGGTGCAGGCACCTCAGGAACATTTTCTTGAGTTGCGCCATTTACCGGTTCAAGAGGCAATACTTCATCAAGTTCTACTTTCCTCCCACTTACTTCTTTCGAGAGAAACTCTTTCTCTAGAAAGGATCCATTCCTGGCAATAAAGATCTTGCCTTCGGATCTGAGGTAGAAGGTATACCCAGCAGTTTCTTTAGGGTATCCTATGAAGACGAATTTTTCCGACTTGGGTTCGAGCTTTTCAGGTTGAAGTTTCTTGACATAAGCATCGCATCCCCAAACTTTTAGAAACGACAGCTTAGGTTTCTTCCCAAACCATAATTCATACGGTGTCGTCTCAACGGATTTCGACGGAGCCCTATTTAAAGTGAATGCGGCAGTCTCTAAAGCATAGCCCCAAAAAGATAGCGGTAAATCGGTAAGAGACATCATAGATCGTACCATATCTAATAGAGTGCGATTACGACGTTCGGACACACCATTACGCTGAGGTGTTCCAGGCGGCGTGAGTTGTGAAACTATTCCACATTTTCTTAAGTGTGTGCCAAATTCGTGACTCAAGTATTCTCCTCCACGATCTGATCGTAGAAACTTGATTTTCCTGTCACGTTGATTCTCAACCTCACTCTGAAATTCCTTGAACTTTTCAAAGGTTTCAGACTTGTGTTTCATTAAGTAGACATACCCATATCTACTCAAGTCATCAGTGAGGGTGAGAACATAACGATAGCCACCGCGAGCCTCAACACTCATTGGACCGCACACATCAGTATGTATGATTTCCAATAAGTTGGTTGCTCGCTCCATTGTTCCTGAGAACGGAGTCTTGGTCATTTTTCCCATGAGGCATGGTTCGCACGTGTCAAATGATTCATAATCAAGAGACTCTAAAAGTCCATCTGCATGGAGCTTCTTCATGCGTTTGACACCTATGTGACCAAGGCGGCAGTGCCACAAGTATGTGGGACTATCATTATCAACCTTACATCTTTTGGTACTCACACTATGAATATGTGTAGTAATACGCTCGAGATTCATTAAGAATAAACCATTGACTATCGGAGCATGACCATAAAACATATCTCTCATATAAATAGAACAACCATTATTCTCGGATTTAAATGAGTAGCCATCTCGTATTAAACGAGATCCTGATACAATGTTCATGCTCAAACATGGCACTAAATAACAATTATTGAGGTTTATAACTAATCCCGTAGGTAAATGTAGAGGTAGCGTGCCGACGGCGATCACATCGACCTTGGAACCATTCCCGACGCGCATCGTCACCTCGTCCTTCACCAGTCTCCGTTTATTCCGCAGCTCCTGCTGTGAGTTACAAATATGAGCAACGGCACCGGTATCAAATACCCAGGAGTTACTGCGAGCACTGGTAAGGTACACATCAATTACATGTATATCAAATATACCTTTGGTGTTGCCGGCCTTCTTGTCCGCTAAGTATTTGGGGCAGTTCCGCTTCCAGTGACCCTTCCCTTTGCAATAAAAGCACTCTGTCTCAGGCTTGGGTCCATTCTTTGACATCTTCCCGACAGCTTGCTTGCCGGGCGCAGCAACTTCCTTGCTGTCCTTCTTGAAGTTCTTTTTACCCTTGCCCTTCTTGAACTTAGTGGTTTTATTCATCATCAACACTTGATGTTCCTTCTTGACTTCTACCTCTGCTGATTTCAGCATAGCAAATACTTCAGGAATGGTCTTTACCATCCCCTGCATATTGAAGTTCATCACAAAGCTCTTGTAGCTTGGTGGAAGCGACTGGAGGATTCTGTCAATGACCGCGTCATCCGGGAGATTAACTCCCAGCTGAGTCAAGCGGTTATGTAACCCAGACATAGTGAGTATGTGCTCACTGACAGAACTATTTTCCTCCATCTTACAGCTGAAGAATTTGTCGGAGACTTCATATCTCTCGATCCGGGCATGAGCTTGAAAAACCATTTTTAGCTCTTCGAACATCTCATATGCTCCATGTCTCTCAAAACGCTTTTGGAGCCCCGGCTCTAAGCTGTAAAGCATGCCGCACTGAACGAGGGAGTAGTCATCAGTACGTGTCTGCCAAGCGTTCATAGCGTCTTGGTTCTGTGGGACGGGTGGATCACCTAGCGGTGCTTGTAGGACATAATCTTTCTTGGCAGCTATGAGGATGATCCTCAGGTTCCGGACCCAGTCCGTATAGTTGCTGCCATCGTCTTTCAGCTTGGTTTTCTCTAGGAACGCGTTGAAATTGAATACAACGTTGGCCATTTGATCTACAAGACATATTGTAAAGATTTTAGACTAAGTTCATGATAATTAAGTTCATCTAATCAAATTATTAATGAACTCCCACTCAGATTAGACATCCCTCTAGTCATCTAAGTGTTACACGATCCGAGTCGACTAGGCCGTGTCCGATTAACACGTGAGACGGACTAGTCATCGCCGGTGAACATCTTCATGTTGATCGTATCTTCCATACGACTCGTGTTCGACCTTTCGGTCTCTGTGTTCCGAGGCCATGTCTGTACATGCTAGGATCGTCAAGTTAACCCTAAGTGTTTTTGCATGTGTAAAACTGTCTTACACCCGTTGTATGTGAACGTAAGGATCTATCACACCCGATTAACACGTGGTGCTTCGAAACGACGAACTGTAGCAACGGTGCACAGTTAGGGGAGAACACTTCTTGAAATTGTTGTAAGGGATCATCTTATTTACTACCGTCGTTCTAAGTAAACAAGATGCAAAACATGATAAACATCACATGCAATCAAATAATAATAGTGACATGATATGGCCAATATCACATAGCTCCTTTGATCTCCATCTTGGGGCTCCATGATCATCCTGTCACCGTCATACTCATCGACATGTAAGTTGTGATTCCTTGTACAATAGCATGAACATCTCATACATCACATATAGATCATTCATCATTCATCACAACTTTGGCCATATCATATCATAAAGCACTTGCTGCAAAAACAAGTTAGACGTCCTCTAATTGTTGTTGCAGGTTTTACGTGGCTGAAGTAGGGTTCTAACAAGAACGTTTTCTTACCTACGTGAAAGCCACAACATGATTTGTAAACTTCTATTTACCCTTCATAAGGACCCTGTTCATCGAATCTGCTCCAACTAAAGTAGGAGAGACAGACACCCGCCAGCCACCTTATGCAACTTGTGCATGTTAGTCGGTGGAACCGGTCTCACGTAAGCATACGTGTAAGGTTGGTCCGGGCCGCTTCATCCCACAATACCGTTGAAGCAAGATAAGACTAGTAGTGGCAAGAAAGTTGACAACATCTACGCCCACAACAAATTGTGTTCTACTCGTGCAAGAGAACTACGCATAGACCTAGCTCATGATGCCGCTGTTGGGGAACGTAGCAGAAAACAAAATTTTTCCTACGGTTTCACCAAGGTCCATCTATGAGTTCATCTAGCAACGAGTGATTAGATGCATCTACATACCTTTGTAGATCGCGAGCGGAAGCGTTCGAAGAACGGGGTTGATGTAGTCGAACACGACGTGATTCAAATCACCGGAGATCCTAGCACCGAACGGACGGTACCTCCGCGTTCAACACACGTACGGAGCGGATGACGTCTCCTCCTTTCTTGATCCAGCAAGGGGGGAGGAGAGGTTGATGAAGATCCAGCAGCACGACGGCGTGGTGGTGGATGCAGGGCGTCACAGTAGCAGGGCTTCGCCGTGTACTACGAGGGAGAGATGTAACAGGGGAGAGGGAAGCACCAAAGGCTGAGGTATAAAGTCCTCCCTCTCCTCAACTATATATAGGAGGGCCAAGGGGGGGGTGCGCCAGCCTAGGAGATCCAATCTCCTAGGTGCGGCAGCCAAGGGGAGGTTTCCCTCCCCCCCAGGGCACCTAGAGGTGCCTTCCACCATTGGGACTCTTCCCTTAAGTGGAACCCTAGGCGCATGGGCTTTTGGGGCTGGTGCCCTTGGCCCATCTAGGCCAAGGCGCACCCCCTACAGCCCATGTGGCCCCCCGGGATAGGTGGCCCCACCCGGTGGGCCCCCGGGACCCTTCCGGTGGTCCCGGTACAATACCGATGACCCCGAAACTTGTCCCGATGGCCGAAACTGCACTTCCTATATATAATTCTTTACCTCCGGACCATTCTGGAACTCCTCGTGACGTCCGGGATCTCATCCGGGACTCCGAACAACATTCGGGTTACTGCATATACATATCTTCACAACCCTAGCGTCACCGAACCTTAAGTGTGTAGACCCTACGGGTTCGGGAGACATGCAGACATGACCGGGACAACTCTCCGGTCAATAACCAACAGCGGGATCTGGATACCCATGTTGGCTCCCACATGCTCCATGATGATCTCATCGGATGAACCACTATGTCGAGGATTAAACAACCCCGTATACAATCCCCTTTGTCAATCGGTATGTTACTTGCCCGAGACTCGATCGTCGGTATCCCGATACCTTGTTCAGTCTCGTTACCGGCAAGTCACTTTACTCGTACCGTAATGCATGATCCCGTGATCAACCACTTGGTCACCTTGAGCTCATAATGATGATGCATTACCGAGTGGGCCCAGTGATACCTCTCCGTTATATGGAGTGACAAATCCCAGTCTCGATCCGTATCAACCCAACAGACACTTTCGGAAATACCTGTAGTGTACCTTTATAGTCACCCAGTTACGTTGTGACGTTTGATACACCCAAAGCACTCTTACGGTATCCGGGAGTTACACGATCTCATGGTCAAAGGAAAAGATACTTGACATTGGAAAAGCTCTAGCAAACGAACTACACGATCTTGTGCTATGCTTAGGATTAGGTCTTGTCCATCACATCATTCTCCTAATGATGTGATCCGGTTATCAATGACATCCAATGTCCATAGCCAGGAAACCATGACTATCTGTTGATCAACGAGCTAGTCAACTAGAGGCTTACTAGGGACATATTATGGTCTATGTATTCACACGTGTATTACGATTTCCGGATAATACAGTTATAGCATGAATAAAGACAATTATCATGAACAAAGAAATATAATAATAATACTTTTATTATTGCCTCTAGGGCATATTTCCAACAAGGGAAATCCCCATCAACATCTTCAACATCACCATCTCCTCTCAAACCCTAGTTCATCTCTTGTGTTCAATCTTTGTACCGGAACTATAGATTGGTACTTGTGGGTGACTAGTAGTGTTGATTACATCTTGTAGTTCATTACTATATGGTTTATTTGGTGGAATATTTATATATTCAGATCCAATATGATATTTAATACCCCTCTGATATTGAGCATGATTATTATTTCTGAGTAGTTACTTTTGTTCTTGAGGTAACGGGAGAAATCTTGTTGCAAGTAATCATGTGAATTTTATATGTGTTCGATATTTTGATGGTATGTATGTTGTGATTCCCTTAGTGGTGTCATGTGAACGTCGACTACATGACACTTCACCATATTTGGGCCTAAGGGAATGCATTGTGGAGTAGTTATTAGATGATGGGTTGCGAGAGTGATAGAATATTAAACCCTAGTTTATGCGTTATTCCGTAAGGGACCGATTGGATCCAAAAGTTTAATTCTATGATTAAATTTTATTCTTAATACTTTTCTCGTAGTTGTGGATGCTTGCGAGGGGGTTAATCATAAGTAGAAGATTTGTTCAAGTAAGAACAACACCTAAGCATTGATCCACCCACATTTCAAATTATCAAAGTAGCGAACACAAATCAAACCAACATGATGAAAGTGATTAGATGAAATTCCCGTGTACCCTCAAGAACACTTTGCTTATCATAAGAGACCGTTTTGGCCTGTCCTTTGCCTCAAAAGGATTGGGCTACCTTGCTGCACTTTTGTTACTATTGTCGTTACTTGCTCGTTACAAATTATCTTGCTATCAAACTACTCGCCACTTACAATTTCAGTGCTTGCAGACATTACCTTGCTGAAAACCACTTGTCATTTCCTTCTGCTCCTTGTTGGGTTCGACACTCTTACTTATTGAAAGGACTACGATTTATCCCATATACTTGTGGGTCATCAATCATATCTACTATATGATTCATGTTCGACCTTTCGGTCTCCAGTGTTCTGAGGCCATGTCTGTACATGCTAGGCTCGTCAAGTTTAAGCCAAGTATTCCGCATGTGCAAAACTGTTTTGCACCCGTTGTATGTGAACGTAGAGTCTATCACACCCGATCATCACGTGGTGTCTCAACACGACGAAGTATAGCAACGGTGCATACTTAGGGAGAACACTTTTACCTTTATATTTAGTGAAGGGATCATCTTACAATGCTACCGCCGTACTAAGCAAAATAGGATGCATAAAAGATAAACATCACATGCAATCAAAATATGTGACATGATATGGCCATCATCATCTCGTGCTTTTGATCTCCATATCCAAAGCATCATCATGATCTCCATCGTCGCCGGCTCGACACCTTGATCTCCATCGTTGTGTCGTGGTCGTCTCGCCAACTATTGCTAACGCATAGTGATAAAGTAAAAAAAATTACATGGCATTTGCATTTCATACAATAAAGAGACAACCATAAGGCTCCTGCCGGTTGTCAGGTATCTTACAAAACATGATCATCTCATACAATAACGTTTATCACATCATGTCTTGACAATATCACATCACAACATGCCCTACAAAAACAAGTTAGACGTCCTCTACTTTCTTGTTGCAAGTTTTACGTGGCTGCTACGGGCTTCTAGCAAGAACCGTTCTTACCTACGCAAAAAACAACAATGGTGTTTCATCAAGTTTTCTGTTTTAACCTTCTTCAAAAGGACCGACCGCAGTCAAATTCGATTCAAGTAAAGTAGGAGAAACAGACACCCGCCAACCACCTTTATGCAAAACTAGTTGCATGTCTGTCTGTGGAACCGATCTCATGTGCGTGAACATGTAAGGTTGGTCCGGGCCGCTTCATCCCACAATACAGCCAAATCAAAATAAGATGTTGGTGGTAAGAAGTATGACTATCACCGCCCACAACTCTTTGTGTTCTACTCGTGCATATCATCTAAGCATAGACCTGGCTCATGATGCCACTGTTGGGAACGTTGCATGGAAAACAAAAAAATCTACGCACACGCAATGATCTATCCATGGAGATGCATATCAACGAGGGGGAGAGTGTTTCTATGTACCATCATAGACCGTAAGAGGAAGCGTTCCTCAACGCAGTTGATGTAGTCGAACTTCTTCGCGCTTCAACCGATCAAGTACCGAACGCACGGCACCTCTGCATTCTGCACACGTTCAGCTCGGTGACGTCCCTCGCCTTCTTGATCCAGCAAGACATCGAGGTAGTAGATGAGTTCCGTCATCACGACGGCATGGTGACGGTGATGGTGAAGTGATCCTCGCAGGGCTTCGCCTAAGAACTACGAAAATATGACCGGGGGTGTAAACGGTGGAGCAGGGCGCCGCACACGGCTAAACAATTGTCTGGTATGTGCTAGGCACCCCCTCCTCATATATATAGGTGGGAGGGAGAGGGGAGAGGCCAAGGGGCACCCCAAGTAGGTCTGAATCCTACTTGGGCTCCTGCCCTTGGCCGTGTCCCCCTGCCATGTTTGTTGGAGGGGGAAGGAAAGAGGGGTGGGAGAGGGAAGGAAGGGGGAATCCTATTCCTCTCTTTCCTTTCCCTTCCCCTCTTTCCTTCTCCTCCTAGGCCGGCCCATATGGAGGGCGCACCAGCCCCTTGTGGCTGGTGCGTTTCCCCTCTTGGCCCATAAGGCCCATATCTTTTGCCGGGGGGTGCCCAGAACCCCTTCCGGTGACCCGATAAGTACCCGGTACCCCCCGAAACACTTTCGGTGTCCGAATACCACATCCTATATATCAATATTTTTACCTCTCGACCATTTCGAGACTCCTCGTCATTTCCGTGATCTCATCCGGGACTCCGAACAACATTCGGTCACCAAATCACATAACTCATATAATACTATATCGTCATCGAACGTTAAGCATGCGGACCCTACGGGTTCGAGAACTATGTAGACATGACTGAGACACCTCTCTGGTCAATAACCAATAGAGGAACCTGGATGCCCATATTGGCTCCTACATATTCTACGAAGATCTTTATCGGTCGAACCGTTATGACAACATACGTAATTCCCTTTGTCTATTGGTATGTTACTTTCCCGAGATTCAATCGTCGGTATCTTCATACCTAGTTCAATCTCGTTGCCGACAAGTCTCTTTACTCATTCCGTAATACATCATCTCGTGACTAACTCCTTAGTCGTTTGCTTGCAAGATTATGATGTGTATTACCGAGAGGGCCCAGAGATACCTCTCCGAAACTCGGAGTGACAAATCCTAATCTCGATCTATGCCAACTCAACAAACACCTTCGGAGATACCTGTAGAGCATATTTATAATCACCCAGTTACGGTGTGACGTTTGATAGCACAAAAGGTATTCCTCCAGTATCGGGGAGTTGCATAATCTCATAGTCGAAGGAATATGTATTTGACATGAAGAAAGCAATAGCAATAAAACTGAACAATCATTATGCTAAGCTAACGGATGGGTCTTGTCCATCACATCATTCTCCTAATGATGTGACCCTTTATCAAATGGAAACTCATGTCTATGGTTAGGAAACCTTAACCATCTTTGACCAACGAGCTAGTCAAGTAGAGGCTCACTAGGGACACGGTGTTTGTTTATGTATTCACACATGTATTTAGGTTTCCGATCAATACAATTCTAGCATGAATAATAAACCTTTATCATGAATAAGGAAATATGAAATAACAACTTTATTATTGCCTCTAGGGCATATTTCCTTCACAAAACCCCTAGGCCTTCCAAAAGAAGGGGCCTACACACCCGATATCAGTTGATGTGGCAAGGGCCGTGTAAGATCCCGCAAAACCTTCCATGTGAAATTATCCAACCAAAATGGCTAAAAAATCCATTGAGGTAAGCTAGACACCAGGGACAGAGCTGGCATGTAGGCATTGGGGTCAATTGACCCCAATGCAATTACTCAACCCTTCATTAACTTAGTATTAATCATTGTTGATTATAGAAGATGACCCCATTGCTATGGATATGACTCCATCAAGCTTTTTTCTAGCTTCCTCCCTGCTAGACACCGTGTAAGATTCCATAGAACCTGCCATGCGTAGGTAAACAAGGTGAGGTGACGTCGAAACCACCGAAGATGTGATTAAGAACATGCACTGAAAAGTCATGTTTACCAGATTCTGTTATGGCAACAAAGCCCAACCCATGATCACACACATAGCAACGGGGTCAGTGTTTAGACAAGTCACGAAATTTTTTCTATTTCAAAGCATGTCTTTCGTGATGGGTAAGAACTTCCCCCTTTTAGGTGATTTTCTTCTTTTTCGACAAGTGTGATTCATATTTTGAAGATGATGTTGTAAGATCACAAAGCTTGGCCCGAGCCTCTTGTCATCTAAACCCACCTCCAACCGTCTGGTTCACCAAATGAGAGAAGTTGACCATCATACACGGACTCAACTTCCCCCTCCTCGATTCCAAGGTTCTCGGGATGGCTGGAGCATTTGGTAGAAACCTTCAAAAGGCCAAACACCACATGCTTGAGATCCCTCACCCACATCTCGATGTCCTCAGACATTCCTTTGAGGAGCTACGCCATGATTTTTCATATTTGAAGAAATACGTGAATGTGAGAAAGAAAGGATTTGGATGGATATATACTTGGGAGTGTACTCAAGATTGTGCAGAGCTTGACGTCTATTCCACATGGATGTCGACATAGTCTTGAGATATGCCCTTCACCCCCTTTGCCTTATTAGGCTTAGTTTCGCTTCTTCTATGGCTTTTATATTTGCCGATGTGATCATTTGTGTGGGCGTATTCATGCTGTTCGTGTGCATCCTAATTATGCATATGCTATGTGTTTCTCAGTTATGGTTGATATCTCCATAGTGTTGCATTTTTGAGTTAATGAAAGGAGTACATTGTAGTAGAAATATAATGTTACCCTCAAAAAAAGAAAAAAACCCTCAAAAAAAGTAGAAATATAATGTTTCTTAATCGATGATGAGCTACCCGATTCAAAAACTGAAAAACCAGACGGGCATGATTACATTACACTATCCATTTTTAACGACCAAGAAAATTCAGAGCGACATGGTTCAAGCAGAGCAATGGTGGCGGAAGCTTTATTCATTGGGAACCCCGAGCTCACTCTCGTCCGGCGATGGATTATAGATCAGGGATGGTCCTTGAGGAAGCCGAGTAGGAGGTCGTTGATCTGGTCCGGGAACTGCTCCTGCACGAAGTGGCTTCCTTCAGGGATGTAGGTGATCTTGAGGTCCGGCGCGAAGGTGTTCATGACGCCGCTCCTCATGGCGGCCTCGAAACCAGGGAACTTGAAGCAGTAGTCCTTCTCCCCCATCACCATGAACACGGGGACCTGGAACTTGGGGTCCACGTGCTTCGTCATCCTGTGCAGAGACCTGCGATCATGCATGGAAGCAGTTGAGTTCATCAATCTGTTTCTTCTTCGTTGTAATATAATCGTGCCATGGCTGGGGGCACGAAGAAGCTTCAGCTGGCCTACCTGTATGGTATCTGGAGAGGGTAGCGGAAGCCGGACTTCTCGTAGAGCGCGGCGTAGGCGTCGAGGTCCTCCTCGGTGAACCACGGCGGCAGGGGCGTGGAGAGGTCGGCGAGGTCCATGATCTCCTGCCCTTCCTCCGCGATCGGGACGTCGCTGCGGGAGAAGAGGATGTAGATGGTGCGCACCACGCGGCGGACGTCGTGCCGGCCGAAGTCGGCCTCCGCCCTGTCGGGCTCGCGCCACCGCAGGATGTAGAACCCCTCCGGCATGGTGTCGAAGTTGAAGGGCCCCGGGCTGAAGGGGATGCCCATGCACATGACGCCGCGGGTGCGGTCCGGGTGCCGCAGCGCGAAGTCGTACGCCGGCATGGCGCCGTAGTCCTTGCCCACCAGGAACACCTGGAGGCAGGAGCACATGATGGTCATGCCAGGGAGCGAGCATGGCGGGCTACGTGCGTCTCTCAGCTGTTCACTGCAGTGGATGTGGTGACTACGTACCTTGTGGATGGAGAGGGCGTCGAGGATGGCGAGCACGTCGGCGACGAGGTCCTCCCAGGTGGCCTCCACGTCCTCCGCCGGCTGGTCGGAGAGCCCGTAGCCGCGGCTGTCGGGCGCGATGGCGCGGTACCCGGCGGCGGCCACGGCCAGCATCTGGTGGCGCCACGTGTACCATATCTCCGGGAAGCCGTGCAAGAACACCACCGTCCCAAGCTCATCTGCAAGCAGCACAAAGAACAGATCACACACATGACCAAGAACCGTCGCTCTGCTTGGCTCCATCAAGCTCAAGCTCCACTCACGACGCCGATGGCGAAAAGAAGGGGGGGAAGAAGCTCTCACCTTTGCCTACTTGAGCAAGGTGGAGGTTGAGCCCACGGAGGAGGAGGTGGGTGTGCTCTATCTGCTGCGCCATTGCTGCTTACTACTACTTCTGGAGCTCCTAGTGCGCGATGCTTCACTTTATATAGCCAGACCAGTAGGAGACATTAGTTTCTAAAATGAAAGGATAGAAAAGGATGGGGATTTTTTTGGTAGTGGGAATGAGTCGAGATGGCTCCCCACTCTCTTTGACACTGCCGTTTCGGCTTCATGCGCTCTTGGTGTTTCCTGCAGGCCGAGCTATAGACAAACACTGCGCACCCCGGAATCCAAGAAATAGCTCAGCCCAGATACCCTGAAATCCTACAAAGAAAAAATTCCGTGGATAAGAATCAGCACTGCACCAGGGCCTTGCAATGCCATTTCAACTCACCCGGAACAGCATTCAGTTAAAACTCTGCACCGCGGTAACTGGTTGTTTGTGCTGTTTACCTGAACAAATACAGTTACGGCGTGAGTGACTCGTGGCTCCTCCAGCCTCCTAGGTACGCCGCTTGATAAAATAGTCCAAGGCCTGAACCACGAGGGCTTTAGTTATGGCCTTACCATATGGCAGGCCGGCCTCGTGCTACTAATAATATTTGCAACCATCGACTGTTGATATGTTTGTCAACTGTTCTTAGATTCCAAATGCCTCGTCGCCGAGCATGTTAGTGATGCTACTAATGATGTGTTCTGTTTAGAAACATCTAATGTTGTGTTTGGATGTTGTGGCGGACCTGGAGCAAGGCGCGGCCGGGTTCCTCTCTCTTTTTTTAAAGAAAAGACATACGCTCGATTTTATAAATAAAGTCATCAGACAAAGTCACATCACAAACACCAGATGAACAGAGTATCAAGCAACAGCTAGCAAGTACGATTACATGGCACCCTAGCCAATCATGGCACGCAGGCCAGCACCGAAACCAAAAGGGTAATTACTAAGACGGCGTCCGAGAGTGCCGCAGCAGGGAGGAAGCCGTTGACTGCATCTTAGATACCATATTGTCAAAAGCCTCAAGGTCCGCCTCCTTAGTCAATAATCTCCAATGCTGCAAGAAGACATTAGCTTTAAATAAGCAGCTCACAGGGTTAGCCGAAAAGACATGCTCAATAATAAACTTGTTTCTAGTAGTCCACAGCGCCCAACATATCTCAGCCCAACCAACCCAAAAAACCCTTTTAGTCACCCCAGATAAAGCAGAAACACATTGTCGCAGGTCCTCGAAGGATGAGGGGTTCCAATTAACATGAAGCCAATGTCGGATGCAAGACCAAAGGAATTTAGCCAGAAAAACAATGAAAGAAAATATGCTCGATGTTTTCAATGGCCCCACAAAGCACGCATCTATCAGAGCTCGGGCCATTCCTTTTCCGGATTTGATCAGCCGCAGGAAGCTTCCCATGAAAAGCTTGCCACATAAAGATTTTGATCTTAGGAGGAATACGGGCCTTCCAAATGTTCTTAAATTTCGACGTGTGAGCACCGAAGATAAGCTTAGCGTAAGTAGTCTTAACCGAAAACCGACCAGAAGAGGCGTGAGGCCAAACGACCGAATCATCTTCATCTGAGAGCATGGAGAAGCAAGCAGTAAGACGTTGCCAGTCTTCCAACTCTGCAGGAGAAAGAGATCGACGAAAGGCGAGATCCCAATTATTAACGAAGAGCTCGAAGATAGAGATCTTCGGATCAGAGCAGTAAGAGAAAAGAACCGGGAAGGCCACCGCGAGAGTGGACTCCCTGGCCCACCAATCTAACCAAAAACGAGTGGACTTACCATTTCTAACTACGAATTTAACCAAAGACTGAAAGATAGGCCGGACTTTAACAAGCTGACGCCAAAACTGGGAGCCACCCGAGAAAGATGCAAACATGGGACTCGAGTCCGAGAAGTATTTGGCCTTGAGAAAGGATAACCAGAGGGGACGCTCCTCAAGGGACATGATTTTCCACCACCATTTTACCATGAGGCACTTGTTCATAACCAAAGTATTAATGATCCCTAAGCCCCCCCCCCCCATGCTCTTAGGTCTGCAAATCAGTTTCCGTTTGACCAACCTATACTTGCGCTTGTTATCGGAAGAATTCCAGTAAAAAACACCTCTGTGTTTGTCAAAGCCCGTGTGAATCCTTCCCGACAAAAGGTAAAAGCCCATTAGAAACATTGGAAGAGAGGACAAACAAGCGTTGGTCTTTTTAGCAAAGGAAAGGCGGCAAGTTTTCATCCAAATCAAGTGTAGAGCACAGGATGAATACATATCCTTCACTGGAAGAATTCAGAGCCGGGTGAGCAAAGTTGTGGGCTTCACTATTCGAAGTCCTAGAAATATGGTCGATGGAAGAGTTAATGTGGGCAACAGTACAAGGAAAGTTCGCCATCAACGGCACATCCTGTGAAGTGATGCGTGTTGCAGCAGCAGCCCTTGTGAGGTTGAGCGAACCTGGCAAGAAGGTGATCTTCTGCAAATGAAGGAGACTTGCAATCTTTAGTAGCCCCAAGGAGTAGAGTTGAAGATTCTGCCGTGAGTGGGGAGAGCGTGACAGCAAAGAAGGCATGTATTTTTATGTTGTATATATAGTGCTGCAACGGACCAGCATCCGTTGGCTGGACGCACGAGCATCCAACCAACAAATGAATTATTTGTGGAGGAATGCTCAATGCTCATGTTGTGGGAGGATCAGCTCTTGTGGATATTTCTTACATTACTGCCTCAACTTTCTGTATTTCGGCCATGGTCCATGTTAAAGGCTCCGAGATCAACTTCAAGATCACCTCGGTATACGGCCCTTCTTCATCCACTCTTAGAAGATGCCTTCTTTGCCGAGCTCATTGCTCAAAAGCCATCGCATGGCGATCTTTAGCTCACCTTTGATGATTTAAACCAAATTTATCGAGCCCGTGACAAAAATAAGAGAAACGTCAGTGTAAGGTGCATCAACTGTTTCCGAGTCACTCTCCATAGATGTGAGCTCAAAAAGATCCATCTCTAAAATCAGTGATTCACTTGGAGCAATGGTAGGCAAAACCCGACCTCGGGCAAACTTGACTCTTTCTTTTGCAATGTTGAATGGGACATCCAATTCGACACCCAGATTTTCCAGGCCCTATCTTCATCACTCTCCGACTACCGCACCCTCTTTCTTGTGGAAGCCGCTGGGCCACGTAGGCCGAGGACTTCTAAATTCCATAATCTTTAGGCTTCCCTTCTGGGTTTCAATGAGGTGGGTTCTAACCTCTGGAGTGAGCACTCCGATCATTCCGAACCATAAGCCCTTCACCACAAACTTATGAAAACCGGCACTCGCCTCTCCGATGGAGCCGGAGGTTGTTCTTTTAACGCCAAAATTCAGCACCATGCCACCCTCTCCATCATCCGAGGTTCGGGAGGCCATCAACCAAGTGACAAGTGATAAAACGCTCGGATCGGACGGGTTCACCGGTCTCTTCTTTAAGAAGTGTTGGGGCATCATCAAGGATGATATCATGAAGGTAATTCCCCTATTCGGCAACCTCCACACTGCCAACCTTCATTGGCTCAGCTCCGCGAATGTTGTCCTCCTCCCGAAGGATGGTGCCGAGATAATCTTTGACTGCCGCCCCATTAGCCTTATCCACACGGTGGCCAAAATTATTGCGAAAATTCTCGCCATCAGGCTTACTCGTCCGTCATATGCGCGCCCAAAGTGCTTTCATCAAGATGAGAAGCATCCACGATAACTTTGTGTATGTGAGCAAGCTCATGTGTGCCGGCTCCATATGTGCAACACCCCCACCCTACTTTTGAAGCTCGACATTTGAAAGGCTTTTGACACGGTGAGGTGGGGGTACCTCCTTGATCTCCTTCAGCACCATATGTGCAACACCCCCACCCTACTTTCCAAAGTGCTTTCATCAAGATGAGAGGCATCCACGATAACTTTGTGTATGTGAGCAAGCTCATGTGTGCCGGCTCCATATGTGCAACACCCCCACCCTACTTTTGAAGCTCGACATTTGAAAGGCTTTTGACACGGTGAGGTGGGGGTACCTCCTTGATCTCCTTCAGCACCATATGTGCAACACCCCCACCCTACTTTTGAAGCTCGACATTTGAAAGGCTTTTGACACGGTGAGGTGGGGGTAACTCCTTGATCTCCTTCAGCAGAGGGGATTCCCAAGCATATTTCGTGATTGGGTCTCCGCACTACATGCACCTCCTCCTGTTACGGCTGAATGGTATTGCTGGCAATCCTATCGCCCATGGGTGTGGTCTTCGACAGGGTGACCCGTTGTCCCCTCTACTCTTCGCTATTTCCATTGACCCACTCCAAGAAAGCCAAACACAAAGTCAGCAATCAGATATGAACTCCAAAGTACATGTGCAATAGTTTCAAGGTTAGAGGTGTTTTCCAAGTACTCTCTCCGTCCGAGAATACTTGTCATCAAGATGAATAAAAGGGGATGTATCTAGATGTATTTTAGTTCTAGATACACCCCTTTTTATCCATTTTGATGACAAATATTTTCGGACAGAGGGAGTACATTAGAAATAATGAAATGTGGAGGGCCAAGGTTGAGAACATACAAATGTTCATGAGCATGGGTCAAAAAGACTACTTCCTCGTTGTTAAAAGAAAAGACTGCATCTTAAAAGTTTAAGCAAGGAAAGGCAAAGGCTACATCCACATTTCATCCCAAAGGAATCGCCCTGGCTGTTGGCCATGATATCATTTGCATCCCAAAGCACTCATTTTATTCAAGGTCATAGGCACTATTCAACACAAAGATGAGCATTATTACCAGAACCCCCTCACAAGCATATTTTACAAAGGTCCAAGTTTGCAGAGTCAGAAACACTAAAATTTACAAGGATATCAACCGCACTAAGGTAATTTTACAGGGTAGATAAGAACACAAGTACTCCCTCCGTCCCAAAATGTAAGATCATTTTTGACACAGATTGTTTGCACTGACGGATCGCTGGGCCTACATACATTGATGCTGGAACTCAAAGTTCGTAGGCGGGGAACCTTGATTCCGAGGGGTTAACCATGTCTAAAAGGAGATATGCCATCCCAGCCTTTCCTTCAAACAATGAAAACGGACGGTCACCACCATGCATGGCCTCCTCAGCAATCAATCGATCAGCATTTTCAAGCAGAAAGCAAGCAAAAGCCTTAGCCCGGTAGAGGTACTCAACATTGCCGGTTAGCCTATAAAGTGAGAGGAATACATAGGCATTCCCGCTTATACCGTGGCATATTCCAACTCGCTTGAGAAGACCACGGTTCCAGACAACTTCAGCAGCCTCTGCAGCGGACTGCTTGAAGTGATCATCTTGGAAGACCTGAAACACAAACGGTTAGCTCATCATTGTGATCAAAGGGAAAGTTAAGTTAGAACACTACTACTTGGCTGCTCATCAGTCATAGCTAAAACTTGTGCCAAAGCCTAATTGGTCGTCAGTAAAAACTCCTGCTGAGGCCTGAACAAACTTGCCTATGTGGAGATGCATGCACAACTTCCCAGATGGGTATACATATGTGGTGTGAATAAGATGCATACATACTCAGGAAGATCCTATAGACTAACTCTATACAGATGCAGCAATACCTGATATGCCTTAGCGAGTGTAAGAGCAACACCAGGGGCACCATGGCACCAATGCACCAGGCGATCGGATTCACTGTCTTCACTCGAGGGGTAGTTTCCACTTGGAAACCGGTTACTGATCATGTACCGCAGAGTATTCTTCACGTCATCCTGCTCATCCAGCTTCAATTCAGTGTGCATGAGAACATGCATGATTCCAGCAAGTCCATGGGCAGCACCCCAGTACTTCTTCCCATGCCACTCATACATCAGCGGGCAGCTCCCCTTGTTCGACAGCTTCCTTCCCTCCCTAATTATGTCCTTTGCTACAGAACTCTGCCTCATTGCAGCGGTTTTGCATGATTAGATAAGATGTACCTTTCACATTGTTCTACAGAAACAAATAATGTGAAAAGAGGAACAGAATCACAGTGTCAACATACAATGTGTTCGGCAGGAATTGTCTTGTCACTGAGATGCTCATTCAGGAACAAACAAGCCCACAAATAGCCCGCCCTTCCATACAGCAGCTCATTTGGAACTTTCTCTGTGATAATTATCTACAAGATCACAAATGTAAGACAACTCTGTCAACAACATTAGGTATACCATCCGTGGTTCTACAACCATGTAGCAAAATAGCACAGAATTTAACATACAGACTCAAGAACCGAAATTACGCTTAATAGAGGCTTCACCTCATCAAACGAGCTCAGAAAGTTGGTCTCCATCAACTGATCATTGCAATGCTTCGCGATCACTGCTCCGAGAGCGCAGACACCGGCCCTCCCACATATGAAAGTCAAGAACCTGCGCCTTGCAACCAGGCGATCATTTCACATGAATTAACAACGACCAGAACAATCTATCTAACCAAACAAAACTACAAAACGGAAACAATGAGAGTCGCCATCGTACGGTAGGCCAAGCGACGCGGCATCGCAGGCTTGGACGATGTCGCTGGCGAGGTTGAGATCACGGCGGTCGCCGGTGACCTGGAAGGACTTGAACAGCAGGAGCGCCGTCCCGAGCGCGCCCGTGTAGAGCGTGTAGTCCGTCACCTGGCCCCCCGTCCTAGTCCATGTCTCTTGCACGACCTGCAGGACACGATCAATCAGTCGAGCACCTCGCGCGCGCGCGCCCCGAAATGAAACCACAACACAAGAAATGAAGCAAAGACGGCGTGCCTTGTCTTTGAGCCGGAGCGCGGCGCGGAGGAGCCGGTCGGAGAGCCTGGGGTAAGGGAGAGAGAGCAGGCCGCGGAGCCCGGCGGCGGGAGGGTCGCCGCCGTCGGGTGCCTCGGCGACGAAGTCGGGGAGGTCGTTGGGGAAGAAGCGGTCGGCCATGGCTGCTGCCGCGCCGTGCGCGCGTCGGCGCTTCGTGGCGTGGCGGGAGGAAGGGGAGGAGGAGGAAGACTCGCCGTGCGGGGGCTGCCGAGCGTGGTGGAGGCCTTCCACCTTCTCCTCGTCGCCATTTCCCATATTTTTCTGCTGGGTTCCTCGGCGAGGCTGGCACGTCTGTGGTGAGCTTGCACACGTGGAGTACCTGCTGTCCCTTTCTTCTAGAGCTTGGAGCTGCTCACCGCTTCAATGTCAGGCGCCAATTTGTTTAAAACATTTTAAGAATTAGGAGCATTTACGTTCAAAAAAATAGGAATATTTAAAGAGTAAAGAAGATGGCAACAATGTCTGAGATTTTGGGATATCAAATCTGGGTTCCCAACCTACTCCCGTGTGAAATTTCGTGAAAAAATACCAGAAAATGCATTCATGGCAAAAAGACAAAATTTCCTATGTATAGAAAAAAATGTTTGGATAGATTTTTGTTCGGAGAGTATTTCCTTCGTCGTGGATATGTTTCCTGATATTTTTTCACGAAATTTCACACGGGGTAGATTGAGAACTCAGGTTTGATATCTCAAATTTTAGTTTTGTATAACTTTTGGTAATTTTTACGTTTAATATCTATATCAATATAAAAAGACTCAAAGGAACAGATCCAATTACTCTCAGCCGTCAAATCATGTCAATCCAACGACCTAGACTGATTCAATGTCAAGTGCTCAACACGTTTAGCGTGTAGTTAATTTCATGCCAAATATAATGCTAATCACATAATAACACGTAAATAATATCCTACTTAATATCCGCATGCACTTGATATACTTTCAAATTAACGTGCATTACATGTACACATTTGACTAGTTCATATAAGGGTGTGGAGCGCGCAGGAGCTCCTATGTATTTCCCGTCAACATAGATCCTTTTTTATGCATGTTGCATACTGAAGTTGGTATGTTTACATGTTGAGATGAATATGTTAGTAGGGGCTAAGGGCATCTTCAACACCAAACTGCAAAAGAACATGGTATTTGTCCGAAAATTGGTCTGGACTGGTGTCCATACACGGATACGAAAGCCATCCATCCAACCCTATACCGCAAATGTATGCCTTAGAAAAATAGCAAATGTAATTTATAATTTGTTTAATAGCTAAACTAATAGTTTCACCAAATGCTACTCATATTTCCGCCAAATGCTACTTATATTTCCGCCAAATGAAGCTACTAAGTTCCGCCTAATCTAGCAAGGACTGCCTAATCAAGCATAATTAGCACCTTCTGCCAAATGCATAAACATCTTTCACATTATCTTTCGTCAAATGTAACGCAATTAGCACAAAGTCTTCCGCCCAAAGCTAGCCATTCTGAGTGGACGAAGAGTAGACACGGTACGTGATGCCTTGGCGGATGTCCGGACTTCCGCACCCCCCCCCCCTACGTTTGGTTCCAGTTTACCAAAAAAAAGTGGCATGGGCCGCTCGGTGGACCAATACAGGACCGCGTTGGATTGCATACTGCGTCCGGACAACGCGATCTGGATGCTTGCGCGAGGTTTGAGGGTCTGCCTTGAAGATGTCCTAACAATTTAGATATGGAAGGTTAAACTAGTACTAGGCTCGGTTTACAACTATTTTTTCATGTATAAGTATAAACTAAGCACAACACAATACAATTCAATAACCATACATCGCTCATTGGTACTTCCTCCGGTTGCGAAGAGAGGGCGTACAAAAATATTTGTCTTTTAGAAAGAAGGGTGCGAGTGATTATTAGCAGTGAATTTCCTAAAATACCCCCTTCCACCATTACCCACTTCTTTCCTTATCAAGGCAGTTATTGTGCACACGATTGCGCAAGGATGAAATGGTCACATGAATGTAAATTAGGAAGTTTCGCTAGCATTGTGCTCCTCCTTAATCTACAAGCCAAAAAAATTATGTGCTCTTTTCATGGTCAGAGGGAGTAGTTGATTAATTATAAATTATGTATCTTGTTTATTAAAAATATTAATATTTCTCGCCTCAAAGTATTCTTAGTTCTTCTCTGAATTTTTAGGGCATATAAGGAAGACTACGAACACGTCATTTTTTTCAAGTAACTCATTAGAACATCAAGGATAAAATAGTAGATTCCTAGAGGGCCTAAGCTCACATATTGAGATTGACGAAGGCATCACTCGCACCTTGCTTATCAAACATGGTGTTTGATCCCTAGTGGACTAGGGGTACAACCATCCTCCTAACCTCCCTAGTGATTCTCAAAAAATTTGTATAACTTTGATGAAACTAATTATAGAGTGAAAAATAAATAGAGATTCGTTGTTTCCTAACACCCTCTAATTACCCGGTCAGCCTTACCCGCCTCAAACAAGTCTCGGTTATAGAGACCCATCGGCCTCTCCATTCAACAAAGCTTGTCTCTTGTTTTTCTAGGCAAATAAAAGACATGTCGTCCATTACAAGAAGAGACTACAATCCCCATCTAGGGCAATTTACCACAATGCCCCAGATAATATGTTCCGCTCAACCATGTAGGGAGAGAGCACGTGGAGGGCCACACATCTAGCGAACATTGGGAGAGACGTCTGACGTTGCTCCACCTCGAAGCCTCGTCGACGACAATCACCATCGAGCAAGATCCCCACTGGACGTTGGTGATGAAGATGATGGTCGGACACCTATAAGAGGATGAAGATGATAAATAGCTCACTGACGACGAGGATCTAGTTGAACAACATGTGTCGGAGAGGAATGATCTCCTTGTACGGGAGGTGGCCTCCTTGTAGAAGATGAAGAAACATCAAATACCTGTGTGCCAAGGATGTGCATCCCAAGACCACATTCGGGGCCTCCAGTGAAGGTGGTTGATGCTTGAGATCGATGGTTGCCTCTGAACATACCAGAATTCGGCTGAGACTCCTTCAAGCCGGAGCAGAAGATGAGCCATGATACAGTTCCCAACTCAAGTGAAGAGAACCACTGCCAATCCATGGAAGAAGAATGAATATGCACCGACTCTAAAGAAAGAAGAAAGAGCATGCACCAATTCCAAAGGAGTCTGCTTCCATTTCTTGGGAACCAAAAGTAAAGCACGAGATCTATGGATAAAGACTTATTGAGTGTTTAGAGATTGGATGGGTATTATCTTACAGAAGATTAAGGATAGGGGGAGAGGCAATGATGGAGTGATTATCTTGTTGATACACTAGTAGTTACAAACTTCTATATGGTCCAACAATTCCAGTGAAAATGTAGAATTGGTATTGAAATATATAGAATTACCATCTTACTAGTACTAACTTCAAACAGAGGCCTGCTTAAATGTTTGAAAGACGGGGTTCATTTTACACAATTAGCATGTTTTCATGATTTCATAAAAAAAAACATGCTCCAGTTATGGAGTATTTAGCATGTGGGATCAAACTTTCTTGTTGAATTCCATGGTTGAACTTTGACCATCAATTTGACCCATAAAAATGGGAAGTTACACCTCGAATACATGGACACCATGTAAATAGGGATAGAGAGAGTAACAACTAAATCTCGATTTTTTTAGAAAACGCAAAAGACTTGCGTTTCTTTGTATTGAAAAGATAGAGTTTGTTACAGCCTCCTAGGAGGAGCGATTACAGATAGCGGTCTAAATCAGTGTACGTCCCAGGTTTGTGGTAGGATGGCACGCAGGCCACGGGCTCCCGCTCTTGCCCAGAGCGTAACTTCATCCTTGATCTGTGTGATCAACAAGTTGGTCGAAGGGGTCGCGCCGTTGAACACGCAGTTGTTGCGATGCTTCCAGGTCATCCAAGGGATCAACAGAGTAGCGGTGGTAAGGCCCTTTTTCATTGGCTTGGGCGTGCTCCGGTGCGCCGAGCGCCACCAGTCGGACAGGGATTCCTCGTTGGAGGGTGCGCTACATGGCAGGCGTAGCCAGGACAGGCTCTCATGACATACTTGTCTGGAGAAGGAGCATTCCAGTAGGAGATGCCGGATCGATTCGGGCTCCTGATCATAAAGCGGGCAGCGAGGGGGTGTGGCAGTCCGCGACGAGCCAGGCGATTAGCCGTCCAGCAATGCCCAAGGTGAGCGAGCTAATGGAAGAACTTGACAGGCGGAGGTGCCCAGCCATTCCAGTTCAGTTTCCATGCAGGGCAGGAGACCGAGCCTTGAAAAGTGGCAAGGTAGGCGGATTGCGCCGTGTAGTTGCCTGCCGCATTCCACTTCCAATGTAGGCGATCCGACTCGACATTGAGCGTTATGTGCTCGAGCGCGTGCCAGGTGGTCAAGTACCGGCCGATCTCTCGGATGCCGAGAGTGTTGGGGAACATAGTAATTTCAAAAAAAATTCCTACGCACACGCAAGATCATGGTGATGCATAGCAACGAGAGGGGGAGAGTGTGATCTACGTGATCGACAACGGAAGCGTTTGGTTGATGTAGTCGTACGTCTCCACGGCCCGACCGATCAAGCACCGAAACTACGGCACCTCCGAGTTCTAGCACACGTTCAGCTCGATGACGATCCCCGGACTCCGATCCAGCAAAGTGTCGGGGAAGAGTTCCGTCAGCACGACGGCGTGGTGACGATCTTGATGTACTACCGTCGCAGGGCTTCGCCTAAGCACCGCTACAATATTATCGAGGACTATGGTGGAAGGGGGAACCGCACACGGCTAAGAATATGATCACGTGGATCAACTTGTGTCTATGGGGTGCCTCTTGCCTCCGTATATAAAGGATCCAAGGGGGGGTGCGGCCGGCCCTAGTAGGAGGCGCGCAGGAGGAGTCCTACTCCTACCGGGAGTAGGACTCCCCTCCCTTTCCTTGTCCAATTAGGAGAGGGGGAAGGTGATGGGGAACGTAGCAGAAATTCAAAATTTTCCTACGTATCACCAAGATCTATCTATGGAGATACTAGAAACGAGGGGAAGGAGAGTGCATCTACATACCCTTGTAGATCGCTAAGCGGAAGCGTTCAAGTGAACGGGGTTGATGGAGTCGTACTCGTCGTGATTCAAATCACCGATGATCAAGTGCAGAACGGGCGGCACCTCCGCGTTCAACACACGTACGGAACGGAGACGTCTCCCATGCCTTGATCCAGCAAGGAGGAGGGAGAGTTTGATGGAGATCCAGCAGCACGACGGCGTGGTGGAAGTAGCGGGATTCCAACAGGGCTTCGCTAAGCGCTGCGGGAGGAAGAAGATGTGTCACGGGAGGGAGAGGGAGGCGCCAGGCCTTAGATTGGTTTGCTCCTCCTTTTTCCCCACTATATATAGGGCCAAGGGAGAAGGGGAGGCACAGCCCTTGCCCCTTCCTCCAAGGAAGGGTGCGGCCAAGGGTGGGGAGGAGTCCATCCTCCCCAAGGCACCTCGGAGGTGCCTTCCCCTTTTAGGACTCTCCTCTTTTTCCCATCTCTTGGCGCATGGGCCTCTTGGGGCTGGTGCCCTTGGCCCATATAGGCCAAGGCACACCCTCTACAGCCCATGTGGCCCCCCGGGGCAGGTGGCCCCACCCGGTGGGCCCCTGGGACCCTTCCGGTGGTCCCGGTGACACCGAAACTTGTCCCGATGGCCGAAATAGCACTTCCTATATATAATTCTTTACCTCCGGACCATTCCGGAACTCCTCGTGACGTCCAGGATCTCATCCGGGACTCCGAACAACATTCGGGTTACCGCATACTAATATCTCTACAACCCTAGCGTCACCGAACCTTAAGTGTGTAGACCCTACGGGTTCGGGAGACATGCAGACATGACCGAGACGTTCTCCGGTCAATAACCAACAGCGGGATCTGGATACCCATGATGGCTCCCACATGTTCCACGATGATCTCATCGGATGAACCACGATGTCGAGGACTTAATCAATCCCGTATACAATTCCCTTTGTCTATCGGTATGTTACTTGCCCGAGATTCGATCGTCGGTATCCAATACCTAGTTCAATCTCGTTACCGGCAAGTCTCTTTACTCGTTCCGTAACACATCATCACGTGATCAACTCCTTGGTCACATTGCGCATATGATGATGTCCTACCGAGTGGGCCCAGAGATACCTCTCCGTTTACACGGAGTGACAAATCCCAGTCTCGATTCGTGCCAACCCAACAGACACTTTCGGAGATACCTGTAATGCACCTTTATGGTCACCCAGTTACGTTGTGACGTTTGATACACCCAAAGCATTCCTACGGTATCCGGGAGTTGCACAATCTCATGGTCTAAGGAAATGATACTTGACATTAGAAAAGCTTTAGCATATGAACTACACAATCTAGTGCTATGCTTAGGATTAGGTCTTGTCCATCACATCATTCTCCTAATGATGTGATCCCGTTATCAACGACATCCAATGTCCATGGTTAGGAAACCGTAACCATCTATTGATCAACGAGCTAGTCAACTAGAGGCTCACTAGGGACATGGTGTTGTCTATGTATCCACACATGTATCTGAGTTTCCTATCAATACAATTATAGCATGGATAATAAACGATTATCATGAACAAGGAAATATAATAATAACTAATTTATTATTGCCTCTAGGGAATATTTCCAACAGAAGGAAGGGAGAGAGCAGAGGGGGGCGCCGCCCCTCCCTCCTTGTCCAATTCGGACTAGGGGGAGAGGGGGCGCGCGGCCTGCCCTGGCAGCCCCTCCTCTTCTCCACTTTAGGCCCATGAGGCCCATTAACTCCCCAGGGGGTTCCGGTAACCCCCCCGGTGCTCCGGTTTTATCTAAAACTTTCCTGGAACACTTCCGGTGTCCGAATATAGCCATCCAATATATCAATCTTTATGTCTCGACCATTTCGAGACTCCTCGTCATGTCCCTGATCACATCCGGGACTCCGAACTAACTTCGGTACATCAAAACTCATAAACTCATAATATAACTGTCATCGAAACCTTAAGCGTGCGGACCCTACGGGTTCGAGAACAATGTAGACATGACCGAGACACGTCTCCGGTCAATAACCAATAGCGGAACCTGGATGCTCATATTGGCTCCTACATATTCTACGAAGATCTTTATCGGTCAGACCGCATAACAACATACGTTGTTCCCTTTGTCATCGGTATGTTACTTGCCCGAGATTCGATCGTCGGTATCTCAATACCTAGTTCAATCTCGTTACCGGCAAGTCTCTTTACTCGTTCCGTAATACATCATCTCGCAACTAACTCATTAGTTGCAATGCTTGCAAGGCTTATGTGATGTGCATTACCGAGAGGGCCCAGAGATACCTCTCCGACAATCGGAGTGACAAATCCTAATCTCGAAATACGCCAACCCAACATGTACCTTTGGAGACACCTGTAGAGTACCTTTATAATCACCCATTTACGTTGTGACGTTTGGTAGCACACAAAGTGTTCCTCCGGCAAACGGGAGTTGCATAATCTCATAGTCACAGGAACATGTATAAGTCATGAAGAAAGCAATAGCAACATACTAAACGATTGGGTGCTAAGCTAATGGAATGGGTCATGTCAATCAGATCATTCAACTAACGATGTGATCCCGTTAATCAAATGACAACTCTTTGTCCATGGTTAGGAAACATAACCATCTTTGATTAATGAGCTAGTCAAGTAGAGGCATACTAGTGACACTCTGTTTGTCTATGTATTCACACATGTATTATGTTTCCGGTTAATACAATTCTAGCATGAATAATAAACATTTATCATGATATAAGGAAATAAATAATAACTTTATTATTGCCTCTAGGGCATATTTCCTTCAGTCTCCCACTTGCACTAGAGTCAATAATCTAGATTACACAGTAATGATTCTAACACCCATGGAGCCTTGGTGCTGATCATGTTTTGCTCGTGGAAGAGGCTTAGTCAACAGGTCTGCAACATTCAGATCCGTATGTATCTTGCGAATCTCTATGTCTCCCACCTGGACTAGATCCCGGATGGAATTGAAGCGTCTCTTGATGTGCTTGGTTCTCTTGTGAAATCTGGATTCCTTTGCCAAGGCAATTGCACCAGTATTGTCACAAAAGATTTTCATTGGACCCGATGCACTAGGTATGACACCTAGATCGGATATGAACTCCTTCATCCAGACTCCTTCATTTGCTGCTTCCGAAGCAGCTATGTACTCCGCTTCACATGTAGATCCCGTTACAACGCTTTGTTTATAACTGCACCAACTGACAGCTCCACCATTTAATGTAAACACGTATCCGGTTTGCGATTTAGAATTGTCTGGATCAGTGTCAAAGCTTGCATCAACGTAACCTTTTACGATGAGGTCTTTGTCACCTCCATAAATGAGAAACATATCCTTAGTCCTTTTCAGGTATTTCAGGATGTTCTTGACCGCTGTCCAGTGATCCACTCCTGGATCACTTTGGTACCTCCCTACTAGACTTATAGCAAGGCACACATCAGGTCTGGTACACAGCATTGCATACATGATAGAGCCTATGGCTGAAGCATAGGGAACATCTTTCATTTTCTCTCTATCTTCTGCAGTGGTCGGGCATTGAGTCTTACTCAACTTCACACCTTGTAACACAGGCAAGAATCCTTTCTTTGCTTGATCCATTTTGAACTTCTTCAAAACTTTGTCAAGGTATGTGCTTTGTGAAAGTCCAATTAAGCGTCTTGATCTATCTCTATAGATCTTAATGCCTAATATGTAAGCAGCTTCACCGAGGTCTTTCATTGAAAAACTCTTATTCAAGTATCCCTTTATGCTATCCAGAAATTCTATATCATTTCCAATTAGTAATATGTCATCCACATATAATATCAGAAATGCTACAGAGCTCCCACTCACTTTCTTGTAAATACAGGCTTCTCCAAAAGTCTGTATAAAACCAAATGCTTTGATCACACTATCAAAGCGTTTATTCCAACTCCGAGAGGCTTGCACCAGTCCATAAATGGATCGCTGGAGCTTGCACACTTTGTTAGCTCCCTTTGGATCGACAAAACCTTCTGGTTGCATCATATACAACTCTTCTTCCAGAAATCCATTCAGGAATGCAGTTTTGACATCCATCTGCCAAATTTCATAATCATAAAATGCGGCAATTGCTAACATGATTCGGACAGACTTAAGCATCGCTACGGGTGAGATGGTCTCATCGTAGTCAATCCCTTGAACTTGCCGAAAACCTTTTGCGACAAGTCAACCTTTGTAGACAGTAATATTACCGTCAGCGTCAGTCTTCTTCTTGAAGATCCATTTATTCTCAATTGCTTGCCGATCATCGGGCAAGTCAACCAAAGTCCATACTTTGTTCTCATACATGGATCCCATCTCAGATTTCATGGCTTCAAGCCATTTTGCGGAATCTGGGTTCACCATCGCTTCTTCATAGTTCGTAGGTTCATCATGATCTAGTAGCATGACTTCCAGAACAGGATTACCGTACCACTCTGGCGCGGATCTCACTCTGGTTGATCTACGAGGTTCAGTAGTATCTTGTTCTGAAGTTTCATGATCATCATCATTAGCTTCCTCACTAACTGGTGTAGGTGTCACAGAAACAGTTTTCTGTGATGCACTACTTTCCAATAAGGGAGCAGGTACAGTTACCTCGTCAAGTTCTACTTTCCTCCCACTCACTTCTTTCGAGAGAAACTCCTTGTCCAGAAAGTTTCTGAATTTAGCAACAAAAGTCTTGCCTTCGGATCTGTGATAGAAGGTGTATCCAATAGTCTCCTTTGGATATCCTATGAAGACACATTTCTCCGATTTGGGTTCGAGCTTATCAGGTTGAAGCTTTTTCACATAAGCATCGCAGCCCCAAACTTTCAGAAACGACAACTTTGGTTTCTTGCCAAACCATAGTTCATAAGGTGTCGTCTCAACGGATTTTGATGGTGCCCTATTTAACGTGAATGCGGCCATCTCCAAAGCATAACCCCAAAACGATAGCGGTAAATCAGTAAGAGACATCATAGATCGTACCATATCTAGTAAAGTACGATTATGATGTTCGGACACACCATTACGCTGTGGTGTTCCGGGTGGCGTGAGTTGCGAAACTATTCCGCATTGTTTCAAATGTACACCAAACTCGTAACTCAAATATTCTCCTCCAAGATCAGATCGTAGAAACTTTATTTTCTTGTTACGATGATTTTCAACTTCACTCTGAAATTCTTTGAACTTTTCAAACATTTCAGACTTATGTTTCATTAAGTAGATATACCCATATCTGCTTAAGTCATCTGTGAAGGTGAGAAAATAACGATATCCGCCACGAGCCTCAATACTCATCGGACCACATACATCTGTATGTATGATTTCTAACAAATCTGTTGCTCTCTCCATAGTACCGGAGAACGGTGTTTTAGTCATCTTGCCCATGAGGCACGGTTCGCAAGTACCAAGTGATTCATAATCAAGTGGTTCCAAAAGTCCATCAGTATGGAGTTTCTTCATGCGCTTTACACCGATATGACCTAAACGATAGTGCCACAAATAAGTTGCACTATCATTATCAACTCTGCATCTTTTGGCTTCAACACTATGAATGTGTGTCACTACTATCGAGATTCAATAAAAATAGACCACTCTTTAAGGGTGCATGACCATAAAATATATTACTCATATAAATAGAACAACCATTATTCTCAGATTTAAATGAATAACCGTCTCGCATCAAACAAGATCCAGATATAATGTTCATGCTTAACGCTGGCACCAAATAACAATTATTTAGGTCTAATATTAATTCCGAAGGTAGATGTAGAGGTAGCGTGCCGACTGCGATCACATCGACTTTGGAACCGTTTCCCACGCGCATCGTCACCTCGTCCTTAGCCAATCTTCGCTTAATCCGTAGTCCCTGTTTCGAGTTGCAAATATTAGCAACAGAACCAGTATCAAATACCCAGGTGCTACTGCGAGCATTAGTAAGGTACACATCAATAACATGTATATCACATATACCTTTGTTCACCTTGCCATCCTTCTTATCCGCCAAATACTTGGGGCAGTTCCGCTTCCAGTGACCAGTCTGCTTGCAGTAGAAGCACTCAGTTTCAGGCTTAGGTCCAGGTTTGGGTTTCTTCTCTTGAGTAGCAACTTGCTTGCTGTTCTTTTTGAAGTTCCCCTTCTTCTTCCCTTTGCCTTTTTTCTTGAAACTAGTGGTCTTGTTGACCATCAACACTTGATGCTCCTTCTTGATTTCTACCTCCGCAGCTTTCAGCATTGCGAAGAGCTCGGGAATAGTCTTATTCATCCCTTGCATATTATAGTTCATCACGAAGCTCTTGTAGCTTGGTGGCAGTGATTGGAGAATTCTGTCAATGACGCAATCATCTGGAAGATTAACTCCCAATTGAATCAAGTGATTATTATACCCGGACATTTTGAGTATATGTTCACTGACAGAACTGTTCTCTTCCATCTTGCAGCTATAGAACTTATTGGAGACTTCATATCTCTCAATCCGGGCATTTGCTTGAAATATTAACTTCAACTCCTGGAACATCTCATATGCTCCATGACGTTCAAAACGTCGTTGAAGTCCCGATTCTAAGCCGTAAAGCATGGCACACTGAACTATCGAGTAGTCATCAGCTTTGCTCTGCCAGACGTTCATAACATCTGGTGTTGCTCCAGCAGCAGGCCTGGCACCCAGCGGTGCTTCCAGGACGTAATTCTTCTGTGCAGCAATGAGGATAATCCTCAAGTTACGGACCCAGTCCGTGTAATTGCTACCATCATCTTTCAACTTTGCTTTCTCAAGGAACGCATTAAAATTCAACGAAACAACAGCACGAGCCATTTATATACAATCAAGCATAAACAAGCAAGATACTATTAGGTACTAAGTTTCATGATAAATTTAGGTTCAATTAATTTACTTAAAGAACTCCCACTTAGATAGACATCCCTCTAATCCTCTAAGTGATTACGTGATCCAAATCAACTAAACCATGTCTGATCATCACGTGAGATGGAGTAGTTTCATTGGTGAACATCATTATGTTGATCATATCTACTATATGATTCACGCTCGACCTTTCGGTCTCCGTGTTCTGAGGCCATATCTGTATATGCTTGGCTCGTCAAGTATAACCTGAGTATTCCGCGTGTGCAACTGTTTTGCACCCGTTGTATTTGAACGTAGAGCCTATCACACCCGATCATCACGGGGTGTCTCAGCACGAAGAACTTTCGCAACGGTGCATACTCAGGGAGAACACTTCTTGATAATTAGTGAGAGATCATCTTATAATGCTACCGTCAAACAAAGCAAGATAAGATGCATAAAAAGATAAACATCACATGCAATCAATATAAGTGATATGATATGGCCATCATCATCTTGTGCTTGTGATCTCCATCTTCGAAGCACTGTCGTGATCACCATCGTCACCGGCGCGACACCTTGATCTCCATCGTAGCATCATTGTCGTCTCGCCAATCTTATGCTTCCACGACTATCGCTACCGCTTAGTGATAAAGTAAAGCATTACAGCGTGATTGCATTGCATACAATAAAGAGACAACCATATGGCTCCTGCCAGTTGCCGATAACTCGGTTACAAAACATGATCATCTCATACAATAAAATTTAGCATCATGTCTTGACCATATCACATCACAACATGCCCTGCAAAAACAAGTTAGACGTCCTCTACTTTGTTGTTGCAAGTTTTACGTGGTTGCTACGGTCTTAAGCAAGAACCAATCTTACCTACGCATCAAAACCACAACGATAGTTTGTCAAGTTGGTGCTGTTTTAACCTTCGCAAGGACCGGGCGTAGCCACACTCGGTTCAACTAAAGTTGGAGAAACTGTCACCCGCAAGCCACCTATGTGCAAAGCACGTCGGGAGAACCGGTCTCGCGTAAGCGTACGCGTAATGTCGGTCCGGGCCGCTTCGTCCAACAATACCGCCGAACCAAAGTATGACATGCTGGTAAGCAGTATGACTTATATCGCCCACAACTCACTTGTGTTCTACTCGTGCATATAACATCAACATATAAAACCTAGGCTCGGATGCCACTGTTGGGGAACGTAGTAATTTCAAAAAAATTCCTACGCACACGCAAGATCATGGTGATGCATAGCAACGAGAGGGGGAGAGTGTGATCTACGTACCCTTGTAGATCGACAACGGAAGCGTTTGGTTGATGTAGTCGTACGTCTCCACGGCTCGACCGATCAAGCACCGAAACTACGGCACCTCCGAGTTCTAGCACACGTTCAGCTCGATGATGATCCCCGGACTCCGATCCAGCAAAGTGTCGGGGAAGAGTTCCGTCAGCACGACGGCGTGGTGACGATCTTGATGTACTACCGTCGCAGGGCTTCGCCTAAGCACCGCTACAATATTATCGAGGACTATGGTGGAAGGGGGCACCGCACACGGCTAAGAATATGATCACGTGGATCAACTTGTGTCTATGGGGTGCCTCTTGCCTCCGTATATAAAGGATCCAAGGGGGGGTGCGGCCGGCCCTAGTCGGAGGCGCGCAGGAGAGGGGGAAGGAAGGGAGAGAGGAGAGGGGGGCGCCGCCCCTCCCTCCTTGTCCAATTCAGACTAGGGGGAGAGGGGGCGCGCGGCCTGCCCTGGCAGCCCCTCCTCTTCTCCACTTTAGGCCCATGAGACCCATTAACCCCCCGGGGGGTTTCGGTAACCCCCCCGGTGCTCCGGTTTTATCCGAAACTTCCCCGGAACACTTCCGGTGTTCGAATATAGCCGTCCAATATATCAATCTTTATGTCTCGACCATTTCGAGACTCCTCACCATGTCCGTGATCACATCCGGGACTCCGAACTAACTTCAGTACATCAAAACTCATAAACTCATAATATAACTATCATCGAAACCTTAAGCGTGCGGACCCTACGGGTTCGAGAACAATGTAGACATGACCGAGACACGTCTCCGGTCAATAACCAATAGCGGAACCTGGATGCTCATATTGGCTCCTACATATTCTACGAAGATCTTTATCGGTCAGACCGCATAACAACATACGTTGTTCCCTTTGTCATCGGTATGTTACTTGCCCGAGATTCGATCGTCGGTATATCAATACCTAGTTCAATCTCGTTACCGGCAAGTCTCTTTACTCGTTCCGTAATACATCATCTCGCAACTAACTCATTAGTTGCAATGCTTGCAAGGCTTATGTGATGTGCATTACCGAGAGGGCCCAGAGATACCTCTCCGACAATCGGAGTGACAAATCCTAATCTCGAAATACGCCAACCCAACATGTACCTTTGGAGACACCTGTAGAGTACCTTTATAATCACCCATTTACGTTGTGACGTTTGGTAGCACATAAAGTGTTCCTCCGGCAAACGGGAGTTGCATAATCTCATAGTCACAGGAACATGTATAAGTCATGAAGAAAGCAATAGCAACATACTAAACGATCGGGTGCTAAGCTAATGGAATGGGTCATGTCAATCAGATCATTCAACTAACGATGTGATCCCATTAATCAAATGACAACTCTTAGTACATGGTTAGGAAACATAACCATCTTTGATTAATGAGCTAGTCAAGTAGAGGCATACTAGTGACACTCTGTTTGTCTATGTATTCACACATGTATTATGTTTCCGGTTAATACAATTCTAGCATGAATACTAAACATTTATCATGATATAAGGAAATAAATAATAACTTTATTATTGCCTCTAGGGCATATTTCCTTCAGAGAGTACCCTGGATGTCTGATGCCCATTGGTGCGCTTGCAGGCCATCCGCCATGGTCCTGCTCTTGCGGTGATTCTTCGGGATGAGGGCGTGAAGTTGTGGCGCTAGTTCCGAGATGGAGTAACTGTTAAGCCATCGGTCCTCCCGGAACAACGCGCGCTGGCCGTCGCCGAGGATCATGGTGGTGGACGCGAAGAAGAAGGCGCGCTCCGTAGCATTGAATTGGAGGTCGAGGCCAGACCATGCCCGGGTGTCGTCTGTGCGGGCGAACCAAAGCCATCTGGTACGCAGGGCCGGTCCCGTGCGCTCCAGGTCATGCACTCCAAGTCCACCAAGGCGAGTTGGGCGGCAGACGCGTTGCCAGTTAACGTGACAGTGGCCACCGTGTGCCTCTGTGCGGCCCGCCCATAGGAATCCTCGTTGAATTTTCTCTAGGAGCTTGAGGATCTTCTATGGCGGCGCGAGCACAAGGAGCTGGTGGATGGGGATCGCGCTTAGTACCGATTTGACGAAGGCGAGGCGTCCAGCTTTGTTCATGAGATGCGCCTTCCAAGTAGGGAGTTTTCGAGCAGTTTTGTCGACAAGGGGTTGGAGTTGTGCAGTGGTTGGGCGCCCAAGGGTGAGCGGGATCCCCAGGTAGGTGACAAGCATCGCCGCGGTTGGGCAGCCCAGGTTGGCGATGGCCGGGGCAGCCATGTCGTCGTCGCATCTGATCAGCGTGGCTGTGCTCTTTTGGAAGTTCACCCATAGGCCGGACGTCTGGCCAAATAGCTGCAGGATATCCCGGACAGCGAGTGTGTCGCTTGCCGAGGGGTGGCAAAAGAGTATGACATCGTCCGCGTACAGCAAGAGGACGGGAAGCGCTCGGCGGGGGTGCAGTTTTTGCAGCACATTGAGCTCGGCAGCGTGGCGAAAAAGGCGTCCCAGTGTGTCGACTGTTGGGGAACGTAGCAGAATTTTAAAATTTTCTACGCATCACCAAGATCAATCTATGGAGTCATCTAGCAACGAGGGAGAGAGTAGTGCATCTACATACCCTTGTAGATTGCGCGCGGAAGCGTTCAAGAGAACGGGGTTGATGGAGTCATACTCGACGTGATCCAAATCACCGATGACCAAGTGCCGAACGGACGACACCTCCGCGTTCAACACACGTACGGTTGGGAAGACGTCTCCTCCAACTTGATCCAGCAAGGGGGGAGGAGAGGTTGATGAAGATCCAGCAGCACGACGGCGTGGTGGTGGAAGCAACGGTGATCTCGGCAGGGCTTTGCCAAGCACAGGGAGACGGAGGAGTGTCACGCGAGGGAGAGGAAGAGGCCAGGGGCTTGGTTGCAGCTGCCCTCCCTCCCCCCCACTATTTATGGGACCCCTAGGGGGGCGCCGGCCCTAGGAGATGCCATCTCCAAGGGGGGGCGGCGGCCAAGGGGGGTGGAGTGCCCCCCAAGCCAAGTGGGGCGCCCCCACCCCTAGGGTTTCCAACCCTAGGCGCAGGGGAAGGCCCAAGGGGGGTGCACCAGCCCACTAGGGGCTGGTTCCCCTCCCACTTAAGCCCATGGGGCCCTCCGGGATAGGTGGCCCCACCCGGTGGACCCCAGGACCCTTCCGGTGGTCCCGGTACAATACCGATTACCCCCGAAACCTTCCCGATGGCCGAAACTTGACTTCCTATATATAAACCTTCACCTCCGGACCATTCCGGATCTCCTCGTGATGTCCGGGATCTCATCCGAGACTCTGAACAACTTTCGGGTTACCGTATACTAATATCTCAACAACCCTAGCGTCACCGAACCTTAAGTGTGTAGACCCTACGGGTTCGAGAGACACGCAGACATGACCGAGACGACTCTCCGGTCAATAACCAATAGCGGGATCTGGATACCCATGTTGGCTCCCACATGCTCCTCGATGATCTCATTGGATGAACCACGATGTCGAGGATTCGACCAATCCCGTATACAATTCCCTTTGTCAATCGGTACGTTACTTGCCCGAGACTCGATCATCGGTATGCCAATACCTTGTTCAATCTCGTTACCGGCAAGTCACTTTACTCGTACCGTAATGCATGATCCCGTGATCAACCACTTGGTCACATTGAGCTCATTATGATGATGCATTACCGAGTGGGCCCAGAGATACCTCTCCGTCATACGGAGTGACAAATCCCAGTCTCGATTCGTGCCAACCCAACAGTCACTTTCGGAGATACCTGTAGTGTACCTTTATAGTCACCCATTTACGTTGTGACGTTTGGCACACCCAAAGCACTCCTACGGTATCCGGGAGTTGCACAATCTCATGGTCCAAGGAAATGATACTTGACATTCGGAAAAGCTATAGCAAACGAACTACACGATCTTTGAGCTATGCTTGGGATTGGGTCTTGTCCATCACATCATTCTCCTAATGATGTGATCCCGTTATCAATGACATCCAATGCCCATAGTCAGGAAACCATGACTATCTTTTGATCAACGAGCTAGTCAACTAGAGGCTTACTAGGGACGTGTTGTGGTCTATGTATTCACACATGTATTACGATTTCCGGATAACACAATTATAGCATGAACAATAGACAATTATCATGAACAAAGAAATATAATAATAACCATTTTATTATTGCCTCTAGGGCATATTTCCAACAGTCTCCCACTTGCACTAGAGTCAATAGTCTAGTTACATTGTGATGAATCGAACACCCATGCAGTTCTGGTGTTGATCATGTTTTGCTCTAGGGAGAGGTTTAGTCAACGGATCTGCCACATTCAGGTCCATATGTACTTTACAAATATCTATGTCTCCATTTTGAACACTTTCACGAATGGAGTTGAGGCGACGCTTGATATGCCTGGTCTTCCTGTGAAACCTGGGCTCCTTGGCAAGGGCAATAGCTCCAGTGTTGTCACAGAAGCGAGTCATCGGGCCTGACGCATTGGGTATGACTCCTAGGTCGGTAATGAACTCCTTCACCCAGACTGCTTCTTGTGCTGCCTCCGAGGCTGCCATGTACTCCGCTTCACATGTAGATCCCGCAACAATGCTTTGCTTGTAACTGCACCAGCTTACTGCCCCACCATTCAAAATATACACGTATCCGGTTTGTGACTTAGAGTCATCCAGATCTGTGTCGAAGCTAGCATCGACGTAACCCTTTACGACAAGCTCTTCTTCACCTCCATACACGAGAAACATGTCCTTAGTCCTTTTCAGGTACTTCAGGATATTCTTGACCGCTGTCCAGTGTTCCATGCCAGGATTACTTTGGTACCTTCCTATCAAACTTACGGCAAGGTTTACATCAGGTCTGGTACACAGCATAGCATACATGATAGACCCTATGGCCGAGGCATAGGGGACGACACTCATCTTTTCTCTATCTTCTGTCGTGGTCGGGCATTGAGCCGTGCTCAATCTCGTACCTTGCAATACAGGCAAGAACCCCTTCTTTGACTAATCCATTTTGAACTTCTTCAATATATTGTCAAGGTACGTATTCTGTGAAAGACCAATGAGGCGTCTCGATCTATCTCTATAGATCTTGATGCCTAATATATAAGCAGCTTCTCCAAGGTCCTTCATTGAAAAACACTTGTTTAAGTAGGCCTTTATGCTTTCCAAGAATTCTATATCATTTCCCATCAACAGTATGTCATCCACATACAATATGAGAAATTCTACAGAGCTCCCACTCACTTTCTTGTAAATGCAGGCTTCTCCATAAGTCTGTGTAAACCTAAACACTTTGATCATCTCATCAAAACGAATGTTCCAACTCCGAGATGCTTGCACCAGCCCATAAATCGAGCGTTGGAGCTTGCACACCTTGTCAGCATTCTTAGGATCGACAAAACCTTCCGGCTGCATCATATACAATTCTTCCTTAAGGAAACCATTAAGGAATGTCGTTTTGACGTCCATTTGCCATATCTCATAATCATAGAATGTGGCAATTGCTAACATGATTCGGACGGATTTCAGCTTCGCTACGGGTGAGAAAGTCTCATCGTAGTCAACCCCTTGAACTTGTCGATAACCCTTAGCGACAAGCCGAGCTTTATAGATGGTCACATTACCATCCGCGTCTGTCTTCTTCTTAAAGATCCATTTATTTTCTATGGCTCGCCGATCATCGGGCAAGTCAGTCAAAGTCCATACTTCGTTTTCATACATGGATCCTATATCGGATTTCATGGCTTCCAGCCATTTGTCGGAATCCGGGCCCGCCATCGCTTCTTCATAGTTCGAAGGTTCACCGTTGTCTAACAACATGATTTCCAAGACAGGGTTGTCGTACCACTCTGGTGCGGAATGTGTCCTCGTGGACCTACGAAGTTCAGTAGTAACTTGATCTGAAGTTTCATGATCATCATCATTAATTTCCTCTCTAGTCGGTGCAGGCACCTCAGGAAAATTTTCTTGAGCTACGCCACTTACTAGTTCAAGAGGTAATACTTCATCAACTTCTACTTTCCTCCCACTTATTTCTTTCGAGAGAAACTCTTTCTCTAGAAAGGACCCATTCTTGGCAACAAAGATCTTGCCTTCGGATCTGAGGTAGAAGGTATACCCAACAGTTTCTTTAGGGTATCCTATGAAGACGCATTTTCCCGACTTGGGTTCGAGCTTTTCAGGTTGAAGTTCATTGACATAAGCATCACATCCCCAAACTTTTAGAAATGACAACTTAGGTTTCTTCCCAAACCATAATTCATACGGTGTCGTCTCAACGGATTTCGACGGAGCCCTATTTAAAGTGAATGCGGCAGTCTCTAAATCATAGCCCCAAAATGACAGCGGTAGATCGGTAAGAGACATCATAGATCGCACCATATCCAATAGAGTGCGATTACGACGTTCGGACACACTATTACGCTGAGGTGTTCCAGGCGGCGTGAGTTGTGAAACTATTCCACATTTTCTTAAGTGTGTGCCAAATTCGTGACTCAAGTATTCTCCCCCACGATCTGATCGCAAGAACTTGATTTTCTTGTCACGTTGATTCTCAACCTCACTCTGAAATTCCTTGAACTTTTCAAAGGTCTCATACTTGTGTTTCATTAAGTAGACATACCCATATCTACTCAAGTCATCAGTGAGGTGAGAACATAACGGTAGCCACCGCGAGCCTCAACACTCATTGGACCGCACACATCAGTATGTATGATTTCCAATAAGTTGGTTGCTCACTCCATTGTTCCTGAGAACGGAGTCTTGGTCATTTTACCCACGAGGCATGGTTCGCACGTGTCAAATAATTCGTAATCAAGAGGCTCTAAAAGTCCATCTGCATGGAGCTTCTTCATGCGTTTGACACCTATGTGACCAAGGCGGCAGTGCCACAAGTATGTGGGACTATCATTATCAACCTTACATCTTTTGGTATTCACACTATGAATATGTGTAGCATTATGCTCGAGATTCATTAAGAATAAACCATTCACCATCGGAGCATGACCATAAAACATATCTCTCATATAAATAGAACAACCATTATTCTTGGATTTAAATGAGTAGCCATCTCGAATTAAACGAGATCCTGATACAATGTTCATGCTCAAAGCTGGCACTAAATAACAATTATTGAGATTTAAAACTAATCCCGTAGGTAAATGTAGAGGCAGTGTGCCGACGGCGATCACATCGACCTTGGAACCATTCCCGACGCGCATCGTCACCTCGTCCTTCGCCAGTCTCCGCTTATTCCGCAGCTCCTGCTTTGAGTTACAAATGTGAGCAACCGCATCGGTATCAAATACCCAGGAGCTACTACGAGTACTGGTAAGGTACACATCAATTACATGTATATCACATATACCTTTAGTGTTGCCGGCCTTCTTGTCCGCTAAGTATTTGGGGCAGTTCCGCTTCCAGTGACCACTTCCCTTGCAATAAAAACACCCAGTCTCGGGCTTGGGTCCATTCTTTGGCTTCTTCCCGGCAGCTTGCTTACCGGGTGCGGTAACTCCCTTGCCGTCCTTCTTGAAGTTCTTTTTACCCTTGCCTTTCTTGAACTTAGTGGTTTTATTCACCATCAACACTTGATGTTCCTTTTTGATTTCCATCTCTGCTGATTTTAGCATTGAATACACCTCAGGAATGGTCTTTTCCATCCCCTGCATATTGAAGTTCATCACAAAGCTCTTGTAGCTCGGTGGAAGCAACTGAAGGATTCTGTTAATGACCGCGTCATCCGGGAGATTAACTCCCAGCTGAGTCAAGCGGTTATGCAACCCAGACATTCTGAGTATGTGCTTACTGACAGAACTATTTTCCTCCATCTTACAGCTGAAGAACTTGTCGGAGACTTCATATCTCTCGACCCGAGCATGAGCTTGAAAAACCATTTTCAGCTCTTCGAACATCTCATATGCTCCGTGTCTCTCAAAACGCTTTTGGAGCCCCGGTTCTAAGTTGTAAAGCATGCCGCACTGAACGAGGGAGTAATCATCAGCACGTGACTGCCAAGCGTTCATAACGTCTTGGTTCTCTGGGACAGGTGCATCACTTAGCGGTGCTTCTAGGACATAATCTTTCTTGGCGGCTATGAGGATGATCCTCAGGTTCCGGACCCAGTCCATATAGTTGCTGCCATCGTCTTTCAGCTTGGTTTTCTCTAGGAACGTGTTGAAGTTGAGGACAACATGGGCCATTTGATCTACAAGACATATTGTAAAGATTTTAGACTAAGTTCATGATAATTAAGTTCATCTAATCAAATTACTTAATGAACTCCCACTCAGATAGACATCCCTCTAGTCATCTAAGTGAAACATGATCCGAGTTAACTAGGCCGTGTCCGATCATCACGTGAGACAAACTAGCCAACATCGGTGAACATCTTCATGTTGATTGTATCTTCTATACGACTCATGCTCGACCTTTCGGTCTTCTGTGTTCCGAGGCCATGTCTGTACATGCTAGGCTCGTCAAGTCAACCTAAGTGTATTGCATGTGTAAATCTGGCTTACACCCGTTGTATTCGAACGTTAGAATCTATCACACCCGATCATCACGTGGTGCTTCGAAACAACGAACCTTCGCAACGGTGCACAGTTAGGGGGAACACTTTCTTGAAATTATTATGAGGGATCATCTTATTTAAGCTACCGTCGTTCTAAGAAAATAAGATGTAAAACATGATAAACATCACATGCAATCAAATAGTGACATGATATGGCCAATATCATTTGCCCCTTTTGATCTCCATCTTCGGGGCTCCATGATCATCATTGTCACCGGCATGACACCATGATCTCCATCATCATGATCTCCATCATCGTGTCTTCTTAAAGTTGTCTCGTCATCTATTACTTCTACTACTATGGCTAACGCTTTAGCGATAAAGTAAAGTAATTACATGACGTTTATATTGACACGCGGGTCATAAATAAATAAAGACAACTCCTATGGCTCCTGCCGGTTGTCATACTCATCGACATGCAAGTCGTGACTCCTATTACAAGAACATGATCATCTCATACATCACATATATCATTCATCACATCCTTTGGCCATATCACATCACAAAACACTTGCTGCAAAAACAAGTTAGATGTCCTCTAATTGTTGTTGCAAGTTTTTACGTGGCTGCTATAGATTTCTAGCAAGAACGTTTCTTACCTACGCCAAAACCACAACGTGAATTGCCAATTTCTATTTACCCTTCATAAGGACCCTGTTCATCGAATCCGATCAGACTAAAGTGGGAGAGACAGACACCCGCCAGCCACCTTATGCAACTAGTGCATGTCAGTCGGTGGAACCAGTCTCACGTAAGCGTACGTGTAAGGTCGGTCCGGGCCGCTTCATCCCACGATGCCGCTGAATCAAGATAAGACTAGTAACGGCAAGCAAATTGACAATATCGATGCCCACAACTGCTTTGTGTTCTACTTGTGCATAGTAACTACGCATAGACCTAGCTCATGATGCCACTGTTGGGGAACGTACCAGAATTTTAAAATTTTCTACGCATCACCAAGATCAATCTATGGAGTCATCTAGCAACGAGGGAGAGAGTAGTGCATCTACATACCCTTGTAGATTGCGCGCGGAAGCGTTCAAGAGAACGGGGTTGATGGAGTCGTACTTGACGTGGTCCAAATCACCGATGACCAAGTGCCGAACGGACGACACCTCCGCGTTCAACACACGTACGGTTGGGAAGACATCTCCTCCAGCTTGATCCAACAAGGGGGAAGGAGAGGTTGATGAAGATCCAGCAGCACGACGGTGTGGTGATGGAAGCAACGGTGATCTCAGCAGGGCTTCGCCAAGCACAGGGAGACGGAGGAGTGTCACGAGAGGGAGAGGGAGAGGCCAGGGGCTTGGGTGCAGCTGCCCTCCCTCCCCCCCACTATTTATGGGACCCAGAGGGGGGGCGCCGGCCCTAGGACATGCCATCTCCAAGGGGGGGCGGCGACCAAGGGGGGTGGAGTGCCCCCCAAGCCAAGTGGGGCGCCCCCCACCCCTAGGGTTTCCAACCCTAGGCGCAGGGGAAGGCCCAAGGGGGGTGCACCAGCCCACTAGGGGCTGGTTCCCCTCCCACTTCAGCCCATGGGGCCCTCCGGGATAGGTGGCCCCACCCGGTGGACCCCGGGACCCTTCCGGTGGTCCCGGTACAATACCGATTACCCCCGAAACCTTCCCGATGGTCGAAACTTGACTTCCTATATATAAACCTTCACCTCCGGACCATTCCGGAGCTCCTCGTGATGTCCGGGATCTCATCCGGGACTCCTAACAACTTTCGGGTTACTGTATACTAATATCTCAACAACCCTAGCGTCACCGAACCTTAAGTGTGTAGACCCTACGGGTTCGGGAGACACGCAGACATGACCGAGACGACTCTCCGATCAATAACCAACAGCGGGATCTGGATACCCATGTTGGCTCCCACATGCTCCTCGATGATCTCATCGGATGAACCACGATGTCGAGGATTTGACCAATCCCGTATACAATTCCCTTTGTCAATCGATACGTTACTTGCCCGAGACTCGATCGTCGGTATGCCAATACCTTGTTCAATCTCGTTACTGGCAAGTCACTTTACTCGTACCGTAATGCATGATCCCGTGATCAACCACTTGGTCACATTGAGCTCATTATGATGATGCATTACCGAGTGGGCCCAGAGATACCTCTCCGTCATACGGAGTGACAAATCCCAGTCTCGATTCGTGCCAACCCAACAGACACTTTTGGAGATACCTGTAGTGTACCTTTATAGTCATCCAGTTACGTTGTGACGTTTGGCACACCCAAAGCACTCCTACGGTATCCGGGAGTTGCACAATCTCATGGTCCAAGGAAATGATACTTGACATTCGGAAAAGCTATAGCAAACGAACTACACGATCTTTGAGCTATGCTTAGGATTGGGTCTTGTCCATCACATCATTCTCCTAATGATGTGATCCCGTTATCAATGACATCCAATGCCCATAGTCAGGAAACCATGACTATCTTTTGATCAACGAGCTAGTCAACTAGAGGCTTACTAGGGACGTGTTGTGGTCTATGTATTCACACATGTATTACGATTTCCGGATAACACAATTATAGCATGAACAATAGACAATTATCATGAACAAATAAATATAATAATAACCATTTTATTATTGCCTCTAGGGCATATTTCCAACATCGACAGCCAGCACGAAGAGCTGTGGCGATACGGGATCACCTTGACGAAGCCCACAACGGTGCCAGATCGCAGGTCCCGGCGCGCCATTGAGGATGACCTTTGTGCTTGCCGACGATAGGAGAATGGCGATCCAGCCAAGGAAACGGGCGATGAAGCCATACCGACGCAAGACCTCAAAGAGGAATGGCCAGGATACGGAGTCAAACGCCCGCGCGAGGTCGAGCTTCAGGAGAATGCGCGGGGCGCCCAGCTGGTGGAGAAGACGGGCCGATTGTCGGACGAGCACGAAATTGTCGTGTAGGCTTCGTCCCGGGATGAATGCGTTCTGAATGGGGCTAACCAGCTCGTTCAGTTTGGGTGCTAGGCGGAGGGACATCACCTTTGCGAAAATCTTGGCGACGAGGTGGATTAGGCTGATGGGCCTATAATCGCCCAGCCCGGCTGCATCGGAGCACTTTGGGATCAGCGTGAGCAATGCTTGGTTCAGGCAACTGAAACCCCGCCCACGGAGCGCGTAGAGCTTCTGGAATACACGGACGAAGTCTTGTTTGACAACAGGCCAGCAGGAGCGCAGGAATTCTGCGGTGAAGCCGTCCGGGCCGGGCGCTTTGCGCGCCGGCAATCGCCTTGACAGCCTGCCAAATCTCCTCTTCACCAAAGGGGGCGTCCAGGTCATCCAGGTTGGAGGGCGCGATGAGGTCGTCGAGGTTGAGGGCACACTCGCGAGGGTGATCCGTTTCGAGCAGGGAGTCAAAGTGCGCGAACGCCGCGGCGGCCAAGTCAGCTGGATCAGTAAGAATGGCTCCCTCAACCGTCAGAGTGTGGATCATATTCTTCTGCTTGCGGTACGTGCATTGTCGATGGAAGAAGGAGGTGTTCACGTCTCCATCCTTGAGCGATGTAACACGTGCATGTTGGAGTGCGAGGGTGCGCTCGAACGAGGCGAGGCCGAGGTAGGAGAGCTTGATCTGCCTTCGTAGCCAATCCTCATGTGGCGTCAATTGGCGACTCTCCTGGGCCGTGTCAAACCGCAGCAGCAGTTCGCGTGAGATCGCGAGCTGGTCGCGGATATTGCCCACGGTGCGCGCGCTCCAGCTCGTGAGCTTGCGTGCGGTGGCCTACATGCATCGCATGATGCGGCGAAACGGGTCCGCATCATCCACAGAGTGCCATGTGTCTGCGACCACGTCATGAAATCCCTTGACTCGTGTCCAGTAGTCCTCAAAGTGGAAGCACCAGCGTGCTGGGGGTAGGGGCGAGCAGTCGAGGAGGAGGGGGCTGTGGTCAGATATGACCGAAGCCAGACAACGTAGGTGACACTCGTCATGCTGCTCTTCCCAATCCGCGGTGCATAGGACGCGATCAAGGTGAACCAGAGTTGGCGGGGTCTGCTCGTTCGACCAAGTGTAGCGCCATCCGTTTAGGTATATCTCCTTGAGAGCAAGGTCGTTGATGACCCGTCGGAAGCGCCCCATCATGCGGCGGCTAAGGTTTCCGTTGTTCTTATCCTCATCGCGATAGATCAGGTTGAAATCACCGCAAAGCATCCATGGGCCAGCACAGTTGGCTCGGACATCATGTATTTCCTGGAGGAGCGCGATCTTGTCGTTGTCATGCTGCGGCCCATAGACGATAGTGAGCCACCAGGGGTTGGCGCTGTGGGGGGGCGTCACCAGGGCGACGTGTTTGTGGTGAGCGAGGGGTTGTTGATCATCACCAAGCTGCGCTTCCAGGCCAGCAGAATACCGCCGCGGGTGCTGATCGCAGGCAAGTACGCGTGGTCGTCGAAGTCCGAGCCAAGTGTCTCGAGGACAGTGGACAAGCCGATCAACTCCATTTTAGTTTCCTGGAGGCAGACAACAGATGCGTTCGCGGATACAATGAGCGACCGGATTGCGGTGCGCCGGGCGCGAGCGTTGAGGCCACGCACATTCCATACTATGATCTTCGGGGCGTGATCCATGAGAACATGGTCGACAAGGGAGGAGCACGGCACGCGCTCAGACCTCGATCGGGCTGCCGTTGATCACTGTGGTGATCGGCGCCGTTGATGGGTCAGCGGGGAGCTCGCGACCGACCAGGGCAGCGATGGCTGCAAGGACTGTCTTAGGGATCGGCGCGGCGAACAGGTTGTCGTAGGCCTTCATTGCATCCAGTGTGATTGGCTCGTCAACACCAACGATGCCTAGAGTGTGCAGCAGCTGAACCTGCGCGCGACGTTCGACAGTAGGTGGCGCAGCCACCTTGGACTTTGCTATGGTCGCAGATCGCCCAAACCGTGGCGGCGAGAAGTTGAGAGGCTACCTGCGTTGCTTGCGGCCTGGGGCGGGAAGGACAGGATTGAGCTGTCGGGTGGCTGTGGCAAGGAAGTCACCCAAGGTCCAGTTGCCCATCGTGGTAGTGCTCGGCCGGCAGCGGCGTAGCGTGACTAGAGGTGAGGCGAAGCGGGTCGTGCACCGAACGGCTGGTGTGGGCGGTGCGGGGCGCACATCCTCGATGGTCGGGCCAGCGGTAGCCGCATCCAGGAGGGGAGGTGGCCTGGGCAGGATCTGCATGGGATCATGGGCCGTCGAAGTGGCAGCGACTGGGAGGCCCATCACATCCGCGCCAGGAGCCTGCAAAGGATTATCGTGGCCTTGGGTGCGCTCTGGCGCGGTGGTGTGGGCTTGCCGCATCTCTTCCTGCGTATCGCCCCGCGCAGCTTCGATACGGTCAGGGAATCGGTCCTCGTCAGGGGCAATAGGAACTGACGTAGACAAAGCAGCGCTTTGCCCCGACAGTAGGTCAGCAGCAGCATCAGTCTCTGGAGCGGACAAGGGTGGGCGCACTTCTGGTTGTGAGTCGGGGAGCTCGCTGCATGAGGATATGCTGTCGGGATCCCTAGGCGCGCAGCGATTGGTGGAGGGCGGTCCCGAGTCAGCTGCGGCGCTCATCTGGGTGCATGGCGACAGGAGGGGCATGGTCGTGGCGGGCCCGACCTCTCTGGTGGGAGGGCCCGGCACCAGCGTCAGGGAGCCAGTTGGTGAAGCGACGTGCGCGTCCGTCCGTTGGGGTGATCCTGTCGGGCTGGGATCCACAGCCGTGGCGGGTCCGGCCTCTGGGGTGGGAGGGCGCGACGCCAGTGCTAGGGAGCCAGCTGGCGAAGCGACGTGTGCATCGGCCCGTGGGGGTGATCTTGTCGGCCTGGGATCGGCAGCCGCAGCAGCTTTGGCAATCGCAGCCGCAATCCTTCCACGCTTTTTCTTTCCTCCCCTCTTTCCTCTTTTGGCTTTGTGATGAGGGCGTCGGGCGTCGTCCAGGGAGGTGGGCCAGGCGTCCATGGGCCGGGGTGTTGACTGTACGGGCGGCGGCGTTTGAGCGCGCACGGCGGTGCATGCCCCGGACCAGTGATCGGCGATGGTAAGGCCGTCAGCGCGGTGCTGGCCACGGGGGTGCGCCCAACCGCCGGCATCCACAGCCATGCCATCGGCACGTCCCTCCGGAGCGACGGCAGTACGGCGGCGTTTGCGGCCGCGGCGGCGCGGGCGGCCCCGCCCGGGGCCATGATCGGCATTAGCGCCATCACCATCAGCCGCATGCCCGTCTTCCTCCCCATCTGGGCGAGCTGCGGGACCGGTGGGGGCGCGAGCTCGGTCGACGTCGGAGCGAACGAGGGCGATGGCGATAGGGTACGTGAGAGTGGTGACCGTAGGGGCGGAGGAGGCGGTGCATCCCGGAGTGACCTCGACAATCTCCAGCGTGGTGGCGCGGCGGATGCTGGCGGGGTCGTGCGCGCGTCCGGAGAGGCGGAACGTGGCCAGGTCAGCGCGGGAGCGCGTCTGCGGGTGGAGGCGCTCGACCAGACGCTGGTCCCGAGGATGTGCTCCGCCGTCGCTAAATGCCAGGCCTGGGCGGGGATGCCGCGGAGCTCGAGCTCGACGCGATATTCGAACCCACCGGAGCCGGCATGGGCAAGTTTGCACCACGGGCGTAGCGACAGCGAAAAGCGCGGGCATCGGATGTAGTGGTCGCCGTTCATGCGGTCCTTGGAGGCGCGGGGGCCGAAGATGATCAGGAAATCTTCAGGCTTGTGGAGGTTGGTGGTGAACTCGCCGTCTTCGAAGTCGAACGTGGTGCACAGGAGCGCAGCGACATCGTCGGTGCACACCTGGGGCCGAGTACCAGTGATGGTGGCCACCATCGCCCGGCTGAGCACCTCCTCTGCCTCCTCCATCTCAACGGAGCGCGACCTGATGGTGCGCGCTGGCTCAGCGGCGCTCATGTGCGCGACCGGAGCGGGGGCAGGTAGCTGGGGCAAGGCATGCACAACCGGAGCAGGGGGCGGCGTCGGGGGCGCGGCAGTCCGCGGGGCGGCGGGTGGGTCGCGGCCAGCACGGTGCGCGGCCGTCCATGGGGCGGCGAGTGGGGTGCGACCGGCGCGGCGGTGGAAGTCGTCACAACCACGGGAGTCGTGGCCGGAGATGAGGCACCGCCTGCAGCGGATGTCGTTGGTGCAGTCGCGGACGCGGTGGCGGGGGTCGAGGCAGCGGAAGCAGAGCCCGGCGAGCTCCTCAGGGGATGGGCTGCATTGGCGCCGCAACTCCGGGCTCAATTCAGGCTCACGGCGAGGCCGACGTCAGTTCCTGCGGCGCGGCTGCTGGTAGCCGTCGGCGTCCACCCTGGCTCCATACGAGACGCGATGAACCTTCAAGCGAGGCCCGAGGCGGGCGGAGGCAGGTAGCCTAGGGGCCGCTGGGCGCCGGCGGTGGTGTGCGAACGACGTCCATGTAGGAGCGGGAGGGAACTGCGCTGTCAGACCCAGAGTCAGACCAGCGGCTGTCCCCGAAGGAGACGCGCTCGCCGGAGAGGGAGTGGGTGGGGGAAGTGGGCGCCATAGCAGGGCGAGGGAGGAGGGCTACCGGCGTGGAGTCGACGGCGGTGGGGCTGGTGGGGAGGAGAGCTAGGGGAGCGGGAGGGGCGCCATCTCCTCTGTACTTCTCAAGATTTTATCTTTCTAAATCTCGATTTGAATTAGGCTTTGCGCAAATAGAATAGGAATGCTCTTTCACAGATATCAGGCTATCAGGCACTCATCTCGATTTGCGTTAGGAGGGCAATGGTTATTTATACACTCAACAAATACATCTTCTCTGAGTGATCATGGTTCATAAGCCTAATTAACAAGTTAATGTACAACAAGGTGACCAAGACCAAGCCTTGATTAAGGTAGAAAAAAATGTAGGGCGATCCTCTACGGAAAACTGGAGACCTCATCATGTGCTGTAGCGTCCACATATTTAGTAACTGGTGCATGACCTGCAAAGAATTAGAAACAAAAGACCTCACATGAATCCAAAATGCGCTTGATAGTGTGGAGTAGAGGTCCACTACTCCTGGTAGTTGGCAAATCAAAAACCTGTACAGCATAATTAACTAGTACCTTAAGCGCCTGGTTCTGTTATGCCTAAACTTTGTACTCATGAACACGAATCCACTTTGTAGATGACCATTTGTCACCTTTTATCACTGGACAACCACCTAAAAGAAATTGCAGGTAGACATAAGAGTCAATATATTGTTGCGCAACCATTTTAAGGAAAACAATTTTGTCATTGCATCGAGTATTAGAATCTCACCATGGAGGCTTGTGGGATCCAGGGTTCCATCAGGCCTCATGCTCCAGAAAAGCAATGCATCTCCCATCTTCGGTTTGACAGATATACCCCGCTTTGCACATTCAGACAGCTCATTATGAAATGGTATTGAGCTGCTATTAACTTTAGCAGAAGGAAACACGGTCTCACCGCCCTCTTCAACATCCGAACTAATTAATCAGTTGGAAAAGAAAAGTCAATTGGATCATCTATGCTGCATGTTATATGTAAAAAATGCATATCTTTGTAGTACATACAGATACATAAGAACAGTGGCTATACGCTGGCCCCCATTTTTGGTGTTGAAATCATCATGGAAGTAATCAAAGTGAGGTTCATATTTCTGTCCAACCTCATAGTGGAGAACTTGAAGGCCCTCTCCGTTTTCTGCACAGATTATGAATAAAAACGGCGAGAAATTGACATCAAATTTGAAGCAAACTTCCAGCGAAAATATAAGCAGCTACGGAATGAAAAAGGTAGTGCTTCGATGTTTCAACATTGAAACATTCAAGAACTCAAAAGGGGTAGGTAGAGTATATAATTTATTTGTGCAACTCTCATGTGGTGAAACGTTGAACTAGGCAGTTCTTATCGACATTCAGCCATTTAGCGCTGGCAATGTGATATTTCTGCAATGCACTAATTATTTTTCTTTTTGCATAAACTGGAGTTAAGACAGCTCATGTACCTTATGTTATTAGGCATGCACAATGTCTTATTTCATTCAAATGTGCAATATTTCAAACTACCCAAAAGTAACTAACAGTTACACAATGTACTGCTTTACATAGCATAAAGAAGTTTCAAAGATGAACTAAACACAGTGGAGTGCATAATTTAGTGTGTGTATCCTTTTTATATTATTTTTTGTAAGAGTGCACATGCACTGTCTAGTTAAATATGAGATATTTGACTTTAACATGTATGATATCATGCTTTGCATGCATGAGCGCTGTCTCAAGTGCAACTGTGAATTTGGTTAACAATTTTGGTACAGTGTATACTTGGTGCCCTTGCACAATTTTAAAATTTTGTCTTCTAGCACTTGGTATGCTATAAAAATTGAAATTATTGGCAATGACCTTGTTGGGAAAATGGCAGACACAGAGCCAGGTCTGTGGTCCATGACAAGGTCGGAAGCATGCTGGCTGAAAGAAACAAATGTTTAACTCAACCAAGTACCTAGCATCTAAGCTAACTTGAGAACAAGATAGTTTGACAGCTTATTCGAGAACCAAAAACACTTTTTTGTCTACTGATATGTGTAACTCTATTTATTAAATGAGGGTCTCAGACAATTGGGTGCGCAAGTGTCACCTAGTATCCGGACAAGGCAATGTAAACTTGAACATACTGCCAGTACGTTGTAAGCTAATACTCCTAGTGGAACCCTTGCTGCCAATTGAAATAAACTTGATAATTCTCGCTGAACATAACTGTGAAAACACCAGATCACCGAAACGCACTGCAGTTGCACTCCATAATGTACTGATACATTATTTTGCATAGTTACTTAATACTCCATGATGAACTATTCAAACTAAGTCGTAAGCAAGTGCACTTTTGGAGAACCAATGACACACAATACTGCATGATAATCAGAACTTTGAAATTATACCATGACGAAGACTAATGCATCAGCCTAAAACTGAAGTTCACAAAATTACAGTTCAGATTTGGAAGAGCAACTATAGTTATAACTTTTGAGTAAAACAAAATGACACTTATAGATAATTTGAGGTGGTGTTCAATTCATTTATGCTGAATTAAAGCTGAAAAGTTCTTCAAATGAACAATACAGTGTATTTAACATATATTCAGACCTTAAGTTCAGCGGTAATCTTCTCCCTAGGCATACTAGCAAAAACATAGAAAGGTAAATAAACTTTCAAGTATCCATGATATTAGTAGGTATGCCATACCTACAGGTATGAAGGTGAAATCTGATATTCTTTTCTCAATGGTGCGAACAATTTTGTCCTGGCCTCTTTTAAGAAATGTTCCTGAACTCGTTCGCACCCTGAATACATTTCATTAAGCGTAAGTGGGCATCAGGTTCCGTAACAGTTCCAAGAGAAAGAAGAATTTGCAGTGTCCAAACCTGCTATCTTTACTCCCTCCAGTTGCAGAATCAACCACTGTCGACTTCTTCATGTGAGGCTTTGCCAATGAAATTAAATACTGACATTCTTCCTTGGACTGAGAGCAGCAGTAAAGTCAAGTCATACCCTGATCGCTATTTGAAGCGAACTAACATAGATGATAAATAGTTGCGGTAATACCAACCAGGTGTAATAAATACAACAAATACACATGACATTTCTTCATCTCCTATTATGCAATGCCATCAGAAGTAAACACCTTCCAAAGGCATTTTGGATACTAATAATCACAGTGCAAAGTTTCTAATGCCAGTGTTGATATTTATCATCTACTTCTTTGTCCCAAGCCCATGTGCCTGCACTTCTGAGTTTGAGCCCCTGGCTTGAAGGTCAAGCAGATTCGAAGCACAAATTATGTGTGACTATATATATGAGGATTCCTAGATGAATAATAAACATGTAGAACTCAACAAGAGCCATGTCCGGGCGCGCTGCATGTACAAGCCCTCTACAGTGAAATGCCAGTGGCGTCCTGCTCACATATGTTTCCTTCATGCTTTTCTGTACCTAATTCAGGGGTTGAGATCCTCAGTTCATAACTAGCATTCTTGCGACTGAAGTACAAGCATTTCGGATTTTACTTAACGAATCTAATCTGGTACGGATAGGCCAATGTTTACAACGAGCTCTTAACTGGAATTCAACAATCGCCTAAAATCACCGACAAAGATCTCGAGATCTCCCAGCCGGCATCCTAGAACCAATAAAGCACGTAAAGAATAAAGAGGCAGCCGTTTAGGCCCAAACCAAAAAAACAGAATGGGGCAAGAGACTCACGAGGAAGTTGTGGTAGATGAACGCCCGTGGCTCCCACGACAGAACCTCCGTCCAGGGCTCCCCTTTCTCCCCGCGCTTCTCCAGCCTCCTGCACAACGACAACGGAGAACAACAAGCACCACGTCAATCTCGGGAAAAAAGGGAGAGCGTGCGCGGGCAACGAACACGGCAGATCACGGAGGCCGTGGACGCGAAGGGGAGGGGGAGGCGAGGACGCACGACTCGGACGCGGATCTGCGGAAGCGCGGGCGCGGCAGCGAGAGGACCGCGCCGCGGCCGGAGCCGGCCGGCAGCGAGAGCGCGCCGAGCGCCAGGAGGAGCAGCAGCGCCACCGACGCCAGCAGCAGCGCGGCCAGGATCGCCTTGGACGGCTTCCCGCGCCTCCCGCCCCCGGCGCCGCCGCCCAGCAGCGGCCTCCCGCCCCGCCCCGCCGTCCTGCTCGCCATCGCGCGCGCGCGCCCGCCCGCCCGCCCGGGATGCGGCCTGGCCTCCGGTCTCGCGGCACCGACGCGGTGGGTTTAGCGCCTCGTCGTCGCCGTCGTCCTCTGTCTCTCCTTCTCTCTCGCGGTGTGACCCGAGTCGTCGGTCTGTTTTGCGCTCGATGAGAGGAGATATGCTGCTGCTGCATTTGTTCGGCTCGACGAGGTATGATGCTAGCTGTACCGTAACTGCTGCTGCGTCCCGTGGGTCCTGTAGCTGACGTGTCAGGAGGAGTGGGCCCCGCTGCGGACAAAGTCCACCGTCCACGCGGCGAAATAGTGGGCCGACAAGCTACAGATGCGCAGGCCAGCTACACGACCGGAAATATGATACTCACTCCACTCCATATTAAATCAGCGACAATTAATATGAATCGAAAAGAATACATAGGGTTTAATAGCTATGCAACCTATATAAAACAATTTATCACTCAAATGATTCACTACCTGACCGAAGGAGATAGACGGGAAGGGAAGATGGTCATACAAAGGCCGCTTAATTCGGAAGAGGAAAACGGCAATAGCTAAAGTGAGAAATAAACAACTGCTCGGAAAGCTTCGGTTTGAGCTTTGGTTTTGATGATAGTGAAGAAAGCAAGATAGATAGAAGCAAGACGAAGAAGATAACCCACGACGAGACAAATAGAAGCATGACGCAGAGGAATAACATGGCATGCACGTCATAATGAAAAATATGGGTTGGTATATTTTCCGACAAATCGGTTACACTAAAACCCACAAAAATACGTATGAACTCGGGAGAGGGGTCCCCTAAATATTGGGCAGTGTTGTTAAATCAAGTTGTATGCTTTATGGAATAGGAGAAGTATCTAAAACTATAGCTAAAACCGTTATCTTCGTAGCTACCTGTAAAATGCTGAAGTTAATTTATTCAATTAAAGATATATGTGTCAGTAAAATAACCATACGAAGGCAATTATTTGATTAGAGATATAGAACCCTAAAAAGGTATGAAAGATCGGAAAAAATTCCAGGTTTTTCTTTCTAAAGTGTTTTACCCCTAAAAAAGATGGGTTTTCTTTTATTAGGGTAAGATGCTCAGATCACTTGTGTTGAAACCCCAAACCTGCTCATATCTGGCATGGGTGATCACAGTTTTATGGATTTATTTCAAGATTTAATAGCTTTATTGTTCCATTTGTAAGTGACGTCTCCGTCGACTCTGAGATGCTTGTGATGATTGTACTGTATTTCAAAAAAAAAAGAACGAAAGTTACCTCGCCTTGAAGAATTTGTCCATGGATAGATGGAGAAGAAAACAAAACAGCAGCACGCACGCGGACGGAAGCTACAAGTCGTGTGCAAAATAAGTGCATCTGCGGATCTGCCGACAGCAGCTCTGTAGACTATATAGAGCTAGCTGGACTAGACTAGAGTCTCTCTCGACATGGAATACGCAGCAATGCCTGATTACAACTCTTTCTTTTCGAGTAACGATTACAACTTTCATGTAAAAAAAAGAGAAGAGTATACTTTTCGTCCGTTAATTCTGGGTGAAGTCTAAATTTGGTTCCTCAATTTCAAAACCGGACAACTTGCATCCCCAATTACCGAAACCGGACAAGGTTCGTCCCTAGACTCGGTTTTGACCGTTTTTTGGTGTTGACTCACCCCGGTTTTGACCCGTGCTCATTCATATTCCTGTAATTTTTTTATAGCCGCACATACACTTTTCAACTCCGCGTAGTTTTTTCAAGGTTGCGTATTTTTTTAAAAATAAACATACCCTTTTTCAAATCAGCAAACTATTCTGAAATTCGTGTACTTTTTTCAAATCCGTGATTTTTAACATTTACGTACTTTTTCCAAATCCCCGTATTTTCCCAAGTTTGTGTAATTTTATCAAATCCAAGTATTTTTCAAAGCCATGAATTGTTTCTGAAATTCACATACTTATTTCAAATCCACATGCTTTCCAAAGTCTGCATTTTTTTTCAAATCTGTGTTGCTTTTATAATCCATGAACTTTGTATGAAATTCACGTACTTGTTTCAAGTTGAAATAATTTTTGAAATCCACAAATTTTTGCGCAAAAGAAGTCCATATCCGCGTACTTTTTTCAAGTTCGCATAAAATTTTCAAATTCATGAACTCTTTCAGAAAAAATGTACTCGGATATGAAAGGTGCATCAATTTTAAAAAAATTAAATGAACTTAAAAAATAAATGAACTTTAAAAAATATGCATATTTGAAAAAGTACATGAACTTGGAAAAAAGTACGCCGATTAAAAAAAAGTACACACATTTTAAAAAGGTTCACGTATTTAAAAAAAGTAACCGAATTTGAAAACAGTACGTGAACTTGGAAAAGGTAGGCAAATTTGAGTTGGAACGGTCAAAACCGGAGTGGGACAGCACTAAAACCGGGCAAAACCGTGACCAGGGATGAATCTTGTCTGGTTCGAAAAGTTAAGGGTGCAAGTTGTCTGATTTTAAAGTTGAGAGACCAAATCTAGACTCCGCCAAAAATTAAGAGATGAAAAGTATACTTTTCTCTGAAAAGCGATTACAAACTTTCGATTACAACTACTACTAGACGCATACTAACGCAGGAAAGTCGGCACCAAACTAAAAGCTTCCAACGTCGCTCGGGCCGATTTTCTTTTATAATAAATAATAAATCTGTAATTACAGAACTGGTAAAGTGTCGGTGAAAATTGTTTTTTTTAAGAGTACGCCAAAAGTGTACCTTATTTTTATAGAAGAGAGGAAAAACCATTTACAAGAAGCCCCAAAAATGGAACAAACCTCCACCTCAAGCACACACCCTTACACCCCACACTTACCCTATACCTACATTCTCACAAAACGTAGTGAAACTTCCTCCACCTAGACCCGCCGCCTTCCACTCCTTGATCTCATCTAGTATGGCAGTGGCCAGGCCATGCGCCTGCAGTTGCTGACGAGTCCTGTTGAAAACTCTCGCGTTCCGTTGCTTCCATAACGCCTAGATCGTGGCAATGACTAGGGTATCAAAACCACGTTTCCCACTCCTCCTAAAGAAGCTCCTGCCCGCAAGCCACCATTCCAATAAAGTGTCCTGAGGCTCCGGGATGCGGCCTTGCAGACCTAGCGTGTTCCAGATACTGTGCCATACTTCTCTGGCATACACGCACTGCACTAAGATGTGTTCCGCATTATCTTCCTCTTGTAGACAGAGGTAGCAGGCCGAGGGTTCCTCCTGCAGGCCATGTCTCGCCCTCCTATCAGACGTCCAAATCCGATGCTGCACTGCCAGCCAGGCAAAGAGTGTACATTTGAGGAGCGCCCAACTTTTCCAAATGCAAGAGGCAAACGGCACCCTCTCCGTCCCAAGGCATAATCTATGATAGGTGGACCGAGCAGTGTACCGACCAGACGGATCCGCCGGCCAAGAGAACACATCATCACCGGTAGGGTCCGTGATTACCGTGCTGATGGCCAAGTTAAGGTGCAAGAGTTGCAGATGACTCCCAAAGTTTAGCTCCCCGTTTAGATCCAAAAGCCACCTACCATTGGTTAACCCCTCCTGCACCGTCCTTCTGTTAACGGTGCGCGTGTCCACTCGAGCGTACAAGAGCGGCGCAATGTCCTTGACGGCAAATCCATGGATCCATCTATCACGCCAGAACAACACCTTATCCCCTCTGCCCATGGCAATGTGAATGAGACTGTCAAATACCGCTCTCGCATCTCGGTCCACCATCGTCGGCAACCCTTGCCACGGCCTCCCAGGGTCAGTACGTCGAATCCACTCCCAACGGACGAGTAGGGTGAGACTTTGGATCCGCAAGTCCCGCACCCCAAGACCACCAAGCTAGGTAGGCCTGCACACCAAGTTCCAAGCAACCAGACATTGCCCTCCATTCGCCTTATTTTTACCCGCCCAAAAAAATCCACGCATCCATTGATCAAGCTCTTCGAAAACCCAAAGCGGAGCATCTTCAATCATGAGGTGGTGGATTGGTTTTGCAGCTATCACCGACTTCACCAAGACGAGCCTACCGGGACGGTGCAATAACCCTCTTTGCCACGCCGGGGCAAATCCCTTTGCATGATCCAACATGGGCTGCCATTCCGCTCTCGTCAACTGCCGAATTGCCAATTGCAGCCCAAGATATTTACAAGGGAAGTTCCCCATGCGACATCTTAGCATCGACTCCACCCGGTTTCTATCCTCCTCACCCCCATGTATCATGACCGCCAGAGATTTGTTATAGTTCACTCTCAATCCCGATGCATCTCCAAACGCCTTGAGAGCAGCCATAATGAAGTTGAGGTCCAGCAACCTTGGTTTAACAAATAGTGCGACATCATCTGCATAGATTGAGACCGATTAATGTGCCGCGATTCCCGAAAATGTACTGATCATCTCAAGTTCGCCGCCTTCACCATGATCTTGGAGAGAACAACCATAGCAATCACAAACAGCAAGGGCGAAACTGGATCTCCTTGCCTCAAACCTTTGACAGGAACGAAACTTCGGCCTGGCACACCATTAACTAGCACTTCGGTGTTGGCTGTCCTAAGGAGAATGCCAATCCAGTCACACCATTTCTGACCAAAGCCTTTGCTTCTCATCACCTCAAAAAGGAATGGCCAAGCAAGGGAGTCAAATGCGCGTGATATGTCCAGCTTAAGGAAAACACCCGCCTCCTTTCTCGCGTGGATTTTCCTCGCCACTTGTCTTACTAAGAGGAAGTTGTCGTGTAATTGCCTCCCACAAATAAATGCCGATTGGTTCACCGACACAATCTCTTTCATCCTCCTCCGAGCCCTGTTCGCCAACATTTTTGCAAAGATCTTTGCCGCACTATGGGTGAGGCTGATCGGCCTAAAATCCCCTACTTCCTTGGCGTCAGACTTTTTGGGGATGAGCACAGTGTGTGCCCGATTAAGCCTACCAAAACCATGTCCATCACCCACGTAGAGCTTTAGAAACACCGCCATCACGTCTTGCTTAATGATATGCCAAGCCTTTTGGTAAAAAGCATTAATAAACCCATTCGGCCCTGGAGCCCTATCCGGGGGCATCTCCTTGATGGTGTTCCACACTTCCTCCTCCGTAAAAATTGCATCCAGCTCTGAGAGCTCGTGTTCCTCCATCTCCAAGAACTGGAGGTTCACATCTGCCTCCCGCATGGGCGAACGACCCAACAGGTTCTTATAAGCATCCGTGAAGATCATTTCTTTCCTCTCCTGATCTGTAACCAACTCCCCATTATGCCTCAGGTGCGGGATGAAGTTTTTTGTCCTCCGACCGTTCGCCACCGCTTGGAAGAGTTTGGTATTCACATCCCCTTCCCTGTTCCAACGAAGACGCGACCGTTGCCTCTCGATCGTGCGCTGAAGGGAAGCCAAGCCCAACACCATCTTCTTGAGCATGCGTCGCAGCCAACGCTCTTCCACCGACAGACTGCGGTCCTCCATAGCCCTGTCCAACCGGAGAATGACGTAGTTTGTGATTGCCAACTGGAGCTTGATATTACCAGTTTTCCTTTGTCCCCAAGCTTGGAGAGCCACCGCAGTGTTTCTTAACAACGCATCAAGCCATTTGAAAGGGTCAACAATTGCTTCGTCACACACCCAAGCATCCTTCACTGCCTGCTCAAAGCCCTCCAACCGAATCCAATATAGCTCGAATCTAAACCTTCTCTTAGCACAGAAAGGTGCAGAAGTGGAAAGATGCAGCGGGGCATGATCCGAAATGTTCATAGACAACGCTTGAAGTAGGACATCCGGGAAGTGCAATTCCCACTCCACCGAGACGAGAACCCTATCGATCTTGGTCATCACCACCTGTTCCCTCTCATTAGACCAAGTAAAACGCCTCCCGTGCATATAAATCTCCTTGAGCTCGTTGTTATCCACAAACGTCCTAAACCTCCTCATCATATTTCGGTTGAGATTTACATTGTTCTTCTCATTGGCATTGAGGATCATGTTGAAATCCCCAATGACCATCCACGGTCCCAGGCACAGGTCTCGTCTTTGTTGCAGCTCCACCAAGAATTGAGTCTTGAGCTCATCCCCTTGGGGGCCATACACCACCGTAAGCCACCAATCCCACCCATCCTTGTTATGCACATGCCCCGTGAGGGCAAAGTTATCAAAGGTAAAGTTATCCAACGCCAAAACGGATGTGTCCCATCCGACAAGAATGCCACCCCTAGTCTCCATCGCCGGCAAGTAAGCAAAGCCATCAAAGGATGGCCCTATACATTGCATAACCACGAAAACATCTATTACATCAAGTTTAGTCTCTTGGAGACACACCAAGTTGACCTTAGCCTCACTAATAAACTTCCTAACAGCATTTCTTTTGGACATGTTGTTCAACCCCCGCACGTTCCAACATAGTACTTGAGGGTTCCAATCCATGGGTCCCATTGCATCCACCCGACACCCCCACAAAGGCCAGCATCAAGCTGCCCCTACGACGACTGTCGTGCCCGAGCTCATGTCTTGCGCTGGTGGCACTTCCTTGCCGAACATCGCCGCAATAACCTGGATGTGTTGCTCCCTCAACGGTGACTCAAATAGGTCTGCCAGCTCCGCAATATGATCATCATTGCCTTCCAAGTCCTCTGGAACAATTCCCAGTGCTCGCATGAGAACGTTCTCAGCCTGGGTCGCCTTATTTTTAGCAGCCGGAGCCCTCTTGGTACTCCTCGTCGCTCTATGCGGAGTAAAAGGCTCAGCTTCCGGCCTCAACGTAGACTGCACCTCCAACAGAAGCGGCGGCGCAAGCTTCTTCACGAGCGCATTGCAAAACCACTTCAGTTTCCCGAACGCAATCGACTCCTGAGGAGTCATTCCGTCTCTGGCAGTCGGGCCCCGCGTTTGCATGGCCAAATCAACGTCCTGGATGCCCGGCGCTGAGACCAGCGAATCGTGGCACGCCACTTGTGCGCGCACGTCCACAGATGCTGGGGAAGCTTCCTCAATAATTGGCTGCACGGGCTCCCCAGCGATAGTCGCCATCATCTCGGGATTCCCTGTGTCCCCACCCACATGCGTCGAGACATCCCTAACCGCCTCTGCAGCAGTCGCGTCCGGATCCTTTGTGGCCGGCCCTTGGACCCGCGCGCCACCGACCAGGGGCGTGGCCAATGGCAACACAGCCACCCCTGGGTGCACTTCCACCAACTGGTTCTGCCGCTGAACAGGCCGCACCTGCAACACCCCCTCGCCCTCCGGTTGGTCAGTCCTTATCTCCTCGATCTCCGCAACCTGCGCTGACCCATCTGCCACCACAGGTCCCACCTGCTGCACTCCCTCTTGCCCAATCACATGCTGATCCAACGCATCCGCCAACAACTCCTGGGTTGGCTGTGCCAGCCTCAAACTCTGCTCGCGAATCACTGATTCCCGCCCCAAGCGGCCAAGATCATTCAAATTTGTCCCCAACCCGGTCTCCCTTGCACGCGCTTCGACCCCGCCCAATCGGTCAAAAGCTGACTAACGACGTGTCAGCCTATCTTGGACCATGGTGGGTCCTCTTTCCCGCCCCACCTGACGCACTGGAGCCATCGGAGGAATCCTCCAGTCCTCTCTCTCCTGGGCACCAAGCAGCACGCCGGCGTAACTCCGGCCAGCCGGAGCGGAAGCTCCACCAGTCGCATTATCTCCACGATCGTCTCGAACCCCAAATTTCCAAGTGCAGCGCCGGGTCGTCTCACCCCCTCCCATGTCATGATCTGAATCAGGCAGGCCACTCTGCCCGCTCCCCGATGATCCATCACGCAGAAACCATGGCTCTTCGCCGTCCGGGAAGGTGGTGACTGAGTCAAGATGGATCAGCACCCGATACTGCAGCGTCTTGGGCTGGAAAACATCTCTCTGCTCCTCCGGCTCCGGCACAGCCAGCCACCTGCGGGTGGGAATCGAATCAGGATCCACCGTCCAGGCCAGCAGCTTGAAGGACACCAGATCCGACCTCGACGAAGTCTCCGACGCTACCGACTCGATGAAACATGACCCACCAAGCAGGCTCTCTACCACCTCCAACTCCCATGCATGCGGAGGAATGCCCTCCAGCTCCAAGAAAACTCTGGTTCGAAGCGCCGCGAACACGGCCTGATTCTGCCTGATCCATTGCCGGAAAGCCAGCCTCTTCCCCTGGAACTCGAGCACTGGCCTCAGCCCCACGTGAATGCGATCTTCCTTCCTCGCAAACACCATCAGAAAATCCTCAGGGCGAAACCGGTGAACCGAAACTCTGTCCGCCGAAATCCCCAATCTCTCCCGCAGAGCCATCAAGACCAGCTCCGGCGAGAGCTTAGAGCGATCACCACCCACGTACACCACCATGGCCTGCTGCAACCTGTCCTCTAGATGCTCCACCACACGAGACCGCCTAACCACACACAGACCCGCCGGCACCATGTCCAAATCCTCCTCCACCTCGAGACGCGGAGGCGCCAGACGTGGCCAGATCTCTGCTGGAGCCGTGCCCGAAGAAATCCCTGGGGACGGCCTGACCGACACCGGCACGCCACCAGCGGAAGAGCCCGGGCCCGCACCCCCGGAAGCCCCCGACCTCCGAGCGACCTTGGCCGCCACCTCGCGCCTGAGATCCTCCACCGGCGAGGGGCTGCGGGGGCGCTTGCACTGGCTGGCGACATGACCTGACAAGCCGCAGCGGAGACAGACAACCTTATTGGTGCAATCCTTCAAGAAGTGACCTTTCTCCAAACACTTGAAGCAGCGATCCCTCATCTCCGGCGAGACCTCACGGCGACCTGGCAAGACCGGACGCGAATCCACCACCGGAGGCCCAGCCTCCCTGCGGCGCTTCCAGAGGGTGCGCTTCGATGCCGGAGCCTCCTGCCATGGCACGATACGGCGAGAAGACGCTGCCAAAGGGTCCGCCACCACCTCCCTCTCCGGAGCCACAGCCGCCACTGAGCCCTCCGACGCCGAGGAGAGGCCAAGGCCGGAGACCACGGGGCGCTCCCCATGGCACGAGGAGGAAGCAGAACGCGGGCTTGCAGCCATGGGAACTAGATCTAGCAGCCGCATCAAGACGAGGAGACGATGACGGGGTGGCCGCCGTAGCCGGAGTGGCCAACGACGGGGGAGTGGCCGCCGGAGCCAGAGCGGCTAGCGGCGGGGAAGGTGGACGCCGACGCTGGAGTAGCGCACGGCGGGGAAGGGGAGCGCTAGGGGAAGGGGAGCATTGTTGCTGGCAGCCGAAAGGTTTGTAAAACCAGCAAAGCAAGATTAAAGTGATGGAGATTGATATGATGAGAATAGACCCGAGGGATGGTGAAAATTGTTAAAATAGAAAGGACGCTATGAAGAGCAGCGTTCAAGTCTGGACGCCATTGCTAAGTGCGTCCTTCTATGGACGTTGTTACGCATGACCTCCGGCTATGTGGTTCGACTTATTAGGCTCAATCGAGTCATCTTTTCTTTTCTCTGATATACGTAAATGTTTCTGATCTGCAAAACCTAATACGCATGCAGTCGTTGCTTCTGATCTCACCGTCTCCTAAGCAAGCTTCAGCGGCCGACATTAAAAATCATCATAGGAGCTGCGTTGTCTCACCGGCCGCTCGTCATTAAGATCGTCCACTTGACCTGTAGTTGGCGCATGTAATTGTACCACGGCCATACTGCATCTTCTCTATCAAGTTTTCTGTATAATTCATTTAATGATTGCAAGTGTACTGCATACATTGTATAGATGATTGGATTATTATTCCTGATAATATAATTGGTAATTGGCTAGTTTATGAAAACTGATAGGTCGTGAAAAATCAATCTTGAGTTCATAGTAAATCAATTCAAGGTCTTGATGCTTACTTCCTATATGTTCATGCGTGCAGGTGAATTGGAGAGCATGCTAATTGTTCTAATGTATGTGGTGTTGGAGAACACAGTAATTTCAAAAAAAATACTACGCACACGCAAGATCCATCTAGGTGATGCATAGCAACGAGAGGGGAGAGTGTTGTCACGTACCCTCGTAGACCGTAAGCGGAAGCGTTATGACAACGTGGTTGATGTAGTCGTACGTCTTCACGATCCGACCGATCCTAGCACCGAAGGTACGACACCTCCGCAATCTGCACACGTTCAGCTCGACGACGTCCCACGAACTCTAGATCCATCCGAGGTCGAGGGAGAGTTTCGTCAGCACGACGGCATGATGACGGTGATGATGTAGTTACCGATGCAGGGCTTTGCCTAAGCTCTATAATGATATGACCGAGGTGGAAATCTGTGAAGGGGGGCACCACACACGGCTAAACAATCAACCTGTGTGTCTATGGAGTGCTCCTCTCCCTCGTATATAAAGGAGTGGAGGGGAAGGCCGGCCCTCTCATGGCGCGCCCGAGGGAGCCCTACTCCCGGTGGGAGTAGGATTCCCTCTTCCCTAGTTGGAGTAGGAGAGGAAGGAAGGGGGGGCGCCCCCACCCAATTCGGATTGGGCTTGGGGGGGTCCGCCCTCCACCTTGGCCGCCTCCTCCTCTCTTTCACTAAGGCCCAATAAGGCCCATTGACTCCTCGGGGGGTTCCGGTAACCCATCGGTACTCCAGTAAATGTCCGAACTCATCCAGAACCATTCCGATGTCCAAACATAGCCTTCCAATATATCGATCTTTATGTCTCGACCATTTCGAGACTCCTCGTCATGTCCGTGGTCACATCCGGGACTCCAAACTACCTTCAGTACATCAAAACACATAAACTCATAATATCGATTGTCATCGAACGTTAAGCATGCAGACTCTACGGGTTCGAGAACTATGTAGACATGACCAAGACTCATCTCCGGTCAATAACCAATAGCGCAACCTGAATGCTCATATTGGTTCCTACATATTCTACGAAGATCTTTATCGGTCAAACCACATAACAACATATGTTGTTCCCTTTGTCATCGGTATGTTACTTGCTCGAGATTCGATCGTCGGTATCTCAATACCTAGTTCAATCTCGTTACCGGCAAGTCTCTTTACTCGTTCCGTAATGCAACATCCCGTAACTAACTCATTAGTCACATTGCTTGCAAGGCTTATAGTGATGTGCATTACCAAGAGGGCCCAGAGATACCTCTCCGATACACAGAGTGACAAATCCCAATCTCGATCTATGCCAACTCAACAAACACCATCGGAGACACCTGTAGAGCATCTTTATAGTCACCCAGTTACGTTGTGACGTTTGATAGCACACTAAGTGTTCATTCGATATTCGGGAGTTGCATAATCTCATAGTCATAGGAACATGTATAAGTTATGAACAAAGCAAGCAACAAACTAAACGATCATCGTGCTAAGCTAACGGATGGGTCAAGTCAATCACATCATTCTCTAATGATGTGATCCCGTTAATCAAATGACAACTCATGTCAATGGTTAGGAAACTTAACCATCTTTGATTAACGAGCTAGTCAAGTAGAGGCATACTAGTGACACTCAGTTTGTCTATGTATTCACACATGTACTAAGTTTCCGGTTAATACAATTCTAGCATGAATAATAAACATTTATCATGATATAAGGAAATATAAATAACAACTTTATTATTGCCTCTAGGGCATATTTCCTTCAGTCTCCCACTTGCACTAGAGTCAATAATCTAGATTACACAGTAATGATTCTAACACCCATGGAGTCTTGGTGCTGATCATGTTTTGCTCGTGAGAGAGGCTTAGTCAACGGATCTACAACATTTAGATCTGTATGTATCTTGTAAATCTATATGTCTCCCTCCTTGACTTGATCGCGGATGGAATTGAAGCGTCTCTTGATGTGCTTGGTTCTCTTGTGAAATATGGATTCTTTTGCCAAGGCAATTGCACCAGTATTGTCACAAAAGATTTTCGTTGGATCCGATGCACTAGGTATGACACCTAGATCGAATATGAACTCCTTCATCCAGACTCCTTCATTTGCTGCTTCCGGAGCAGCTATGTACTCCGCTTCACATGTAGATCCCACCACGACACTCTGCTTGGAACTGCACCAACTGACAACTCCATCATTCAATAAAAATACGTATTCGGTTTGTGACTTAGAGTCATCCGGATCAATGTCAAAGCTTGCATCGATGTAACTTTTTACGATGAGCTCTTTGTCACCTCAATAAACGAGAAACATATCCTTAGCCTTTTCAGGTATTTCAGGATATTCTTAACCGATGTCCAGTGATCCACTCCTGGATTACTTTGGTACCTCCCTGCTAAAGTAATAGCAAGGCACACATCAGGTCTAGTACACAACATTGCATACATGATAGAACCTATGGCTGAAGCATAGGGAATGACTTCCATTTTCTCTCTATCTTTTCCAGTGGTCGGGCATTGAGTCTGACTCAACTTCACACCTTGTAACACAGGCAAGAACCCTTTCTTTGCTTGGTCCATTTTGAACTTCTTCAAAACTTTATCAAGGTATGTGCTTTGTGAAAGTCCAATTAAGCGTCTTGATCTATCTCTATAGATCTTGATGCCCAATATATAAGCAACTTCACCGAGTTCTTTCATTGGAAAATTCTTATTCAAGCATCCTTTTATGCTATTCAGAAATTCAGTATCATTTCCGATCAACAATATGTCATCTACATATAATATCAGAAATGCTACAGAGCTCCCACTCACTTTCTTGTAAATATAGGCTTCTCCAAAAGTCTGTATAAAACCATATGCTTTGATCACACTATGAAAACATATATTCCAACTCCGAGAGGCCTGCACCAGTCCATAAACAGATCGCTGGAGCTTGCACACTTTGTTAGCACTTTTTGGATCGACAAAACCTTCTGGTTGCATCATATACAACTCTTATTTAAGATATCCATTAAGGAATGCAGTTTTGACATCCATTTGCCAAATTTCATAATCATAAAATGTGGCAATTGCTAACATGATTCAGACAGACTTAAGCATCCCTACGGGTGAGAAGGTCTCATCATAGTCAACTCCTTGAATTTGTCGAAAACCTTTTGCAACAAGTCGAGCTTTGTAGACAGTAATATTACCATCAATGTCAGTCTTCTTCTTGAAGATCCATTTATTCTCTATGGCTTGCGGATCATCAGGAAAGTCAACCAAAGTCCACACTTTGTCCTCATACATGGATCCCATCTCAGATTTCATGGGCTCAAGCCATTTTGCGGAATCTGGGCTCGTCATTACTTCCTCATAGTTCGTAGGTTCGTCATGGTCAAGTAACATGACTTCTAGAACAGGATTACCTTACCACTCAGGTACAGATCTTACTCTGGTTGACCTACGAGGTTCGGTAGTAACCTGATCAGAAGTTTCATGATCATCATCATTAGCTTCCTCACTTACTGGTGTAGGAATCACTGGAGCTGATTTCTGTGATGAACTACTTTCCAATAAGGGAGCAGGCACAGTTACCTCATCAAGTTCTACTTCCCTCCCACTCACTTGTTTCGAGAGAAACTCCTTCTCTAGAAAGGATCCATTCTTAGCAATGAATATCTTGCCTTCGGATCTGTGATAGAAGGTGTACCCAACAGTCTCCTTTGGGTATCCTATGAAGACACATTTCTCCGATTTGGGCTTGAGCTTATGAGGTTGAAACTTTTTCACATAAGCATCACAGCCCCAAACTTTAAGAAATGATAACTTGGGTTTCTTGCCAAACCACAGTTCATAAGGTGTCGTCTCAACGGATTTTGATGGTGCCCTATTTAACGTAAATGCAGCCATCTCTAAAGCATAACCCCAAAACGATAGCGGTAAATCAGTAAGAGACATCATAGATCGCACCATATCTAATAAAGTGCAGTTACGACGTTCGGACACACCATTACGCTATGGTGTTCCAGGTGGCGTGAGTTGGAAACTATTCTGCATTGTTTCAAATGAAGACCAAACTCGTAACTTAAATATTCACCTCCACGATCAGACCGTAGAAACTTAATTTTCTTGTTACGGTGATTTTCTACTTCACTCTGAAATTCTTCGAACTTTTCAAATGTTTCAGACTTATGTTTCATCAAGTAGATATACCCATATCTGCTCAAATCATCAGTGAAGGTCAGAAAATAACGATACCCGTCACGAGCATCAACACTCATCGGACCACATACATCAGTATGTATTATTTCCAATAAATCTGTTGCTCGTTCCATTGTTCCAGAGAATGGAGTCTTAGTCATCTTGCCCATGAGGCATGGTTCGCAAGCATCAAGTGATTCCAAAAGTCCATCTGCATGGAGTTTCTTCATGCGCTTTACACCAATATGACCTAAACAGCAGTGCCACAAATAAGTTGCACTATCATTATTAAACTTATATCTTTTGGCTTCAATACTATGAATATGTGTATCACTACTATCAATATTTAGTAAAAATAGACCACTCATCAAGGGTGCATGACCATAAAAGATATTACTCATATAAATAGAACAACCATTATTCTCTGATTTAAATGAATAACCGTCTCGCATCAACAAGATCCAGATATAATGTTCATGCTTAACGCTGGCACCAAATAACAATTATTCTAATACTAACCCCGAAGGTAGATTTAGAGGTAGCGTGCCGACGGCGATCACATCGACTTTGGAACCATTTCCCACGTGCATCGTCACCTCGTCCTTAGCCAATCTTCGCTTAATCCGTAGCCTCTATTTTGAGTTGCAAATATTAGCAACAGAAGCAGTATCAAATACCCAGGCGCTACTGCGAGCATTAGTAAGTTACACATCAATAACATGTATATCAAATATACCTTTCACTTTGCCATCCTTCTTATCCGCCAAATACTTGGGGCAGTTCCGCTTCCAGTGACCAGTCCCTTTGTAGTAGAAGCACTAAGTCTCAGGCTTAGGTCCAGACTTGGGCTTCCTCACTTGAACAGCAACTTGCTTGCTCTTCTTCTTAAAGTTCCCCTTCTTCTCTTTTCCCTTCTTCTTGAAACCGGTGGTCTTGTTGACCATCAACACTTGATGCTCCTTCTTGATTTCTACCTCCACAACCTTTAGCATTGCGAAGAGCTCGGGAATTGTCTTATCTATCCCTTGCATATTATAGTTCATCACGAAGCTCTTGTAGCTTGGTGGCAGTGATTGAAGAACTCTGTCAATGACACTATCATCAGGAAGATTAACTCCCAGCTGAGTCAAGTGGTTGTGGTACCCAGACATTCTGAGTATATGTTCACTGACAGAACTATTCTCCTCCATTTTGCAGCTATAGAACTTATTGGAGACTCCATATCTCTCAATCCGGGCATTTGCTTGAAATATTAACTTCAACTCCTGGATCATCTCATATGCTCCATGACGTTCAAAATGCCGTTGAAGTCCCGGTTCTAAGTCGTAAAGCATGGCACACTGAAATATCGAGTAGTCATCAGCTTTGCTCTGCCAGACGTTCTTAACATTGTCAGCAGCATCTGCAGCAGGCTTGTCTCCCAGCGGTGCTTCCAGGACGTAATTCTTCTATGCAGCAATGAGAATAATTCTCAAGTTATGGACCCAGTCCGTGTAGTTGCTACCATCATCTTTCAACTTAGCTTTCTCTAGGAACACATTAAAATTTGACGGAACAACAACACATGCCATCTATCTACAACAACATAGACATGCAAAATACTATCAGGTACTAAGTTCATGATAAATTGAAGTTCAATTAATCATATTACTCCCTCCGTCCCGTAATTCTTGTCGCAAAGGCTTTTTTGCAATTTTGTCCTTTGAATTTCCCCGACCAAACCCGCAGTCCACTCCGTCTCCTTCCTCGCTTTCTTCCTCGCCGGCTCCACCCCTACTCCGGCGACGGCACTGCCTCCCCCCTCCGTCCCATGCCCCACTCCACCTTGCTCCCCCCCCCCACCTCTCCGCGGCACCACGTCGCCTCCACCTCCGCCTCGCCCCCCACCCCATGCTGCCGCCTGGTTCCCCTGCCAAAACAGAGCAAGCGGCAAGGTTCGCTTTTTTATGCCGCCTGGTTCCCCTACGCGTCCTGGACCACCTCCTCGTCGGCGAGCCTCCGTCGACCTCATACCTACCCGCCGCAGCCCCACCCTGCCCCTCCCACGCCATCTTCGGTCGGTAGCCCCGCCACGCCGCAGCTCCTTCACCAGCAGGTCGACGCCGCTGTACACCCCGTGTCGCCGTCGCCAGCAGGTAAATGACGCCGTCCACTGTTCAGCCATGACACCATCGTCCAGCACCTCAAGGCTGACATCGTCTGGAGCTCACGTTCAAGATTTTGGATTCAGAGATGAGTTTACCCACAAAAAAGATTCAGAGATGAGTACTGAAACTACTTGATGCTAAAATTCGGACTAAATTTATTGTCAAAACTGTCAATTTACTCCTTGATGTGGGCATTTCTAGTTTGATCCAGAGATTCAGACTAAAGCTTTGTTTTCTCTTCAAACTCTGTTCAAGTTCCATTGCTATGCACTGATTTCATCTCAAGTTCTATTGCTTGTTCACTAGCTCAAGTTTGCAATTGCTTTGTTTTGAAACTATGCTCTGTTTTGAAACGGCTTGTTCACTAGCTCAAGATCAAACTATAACCAAATTGTCCATTTAACACAAGTCAGGTTCATAACTGATCACTAGCTGTCAAATTTAGTTAATCAAACTTTAACCAGTCCATTCAACAAAAGTTAGGTTCATAACTAATCACTAACTGACAAAACTGAGAAGTGTACTCCTGGAGTACTCCTGCTTGGAGTATTTTCCATTTCGAAACTATGATCTGCTTGGAGCATTTTCAGTTTGTGAAATTGGAGTATAGCAAAAGTTTATTTTCCATTTTCAGTTTGACAATTTTCACTGAATTCAGTCAGTAGCAATCAAGCCATCAACATAAAGTAGCAACGGATATAGACCCCCTACAGTACTGTAGTTTGAACCTTGCATTTGCTGCATCTACCACATGCATTTAGTATTCATTGGTGCCTAATTAGACCACCTTGGTGCTAAAAGCTCCCCCTTGCGAGCTCAAATGAGGAGTACGGCGGCGGCGATGTCCTGGACCTGCACGGCTGACCTGGATGGGGAGGAGAGTAGCAGCAAGACGAGGGGCACGGCTGAGCCGTCGTACCACACCCTCCATGCCCAGCGCCCACAAGGTCTGCTTCCTCTATCTGAATCTCTGCCCTCCCTTTATCTGAATGTCTTGTTCCTCTATCTGAATCTTCGGACGAGGCTTTCACAGCGTCTTCGTGCTTGCTGTGCACAGTATTGACATGACCCATAAATTTAGCTCACCCTATCTGCATTACTATTCTGCACTTTGCATCTATGAAGAAATGCAGAGTTCATGTGGGCAGATCACCCTCATTTTACTTCTTCTTCTTCTTCTTTTTCAGAAGAAAAGTAAATCTCCATGGACCACTTGCGCAGATCGCCCTCATTTGGCATTTTCAATCATGAGTAAATCAGAAACTAGTCTCAGCTTGAGTCCTGATCTTGTGCATTTTATTTTTCTTTCAGTGAACTAATCTCAACTTGAGTCCTAATCTATTGTAATTTTTCATTTTAAATTGTTTAATTGACAAATCATTTTAAATGGTGCGCACAGGTTTCAGTGAACTAGCCTCAGCTTGAAACCGTTAACTGAATTTTGAGCAGTAAGGAACATCATGGAGTAATCCTGTTACTCCAGATTGTTTTAAATTGTTTAATTTCCCTTACTGTTAACTGATATCCAGATTGTGGAGCAGCAAGGAACATCATGGAGTAATCCTGTTAATTGTCCCTGTGTACTCTCTGTCTAATTGTATAATGGTTCACATCATGGAGTAATCTTGTTAACTGTCCCTGCGTACAATCCTGTTGATTGTAGAGCAATAAGGAACATCATGGAATTTTTATGACCTGGACTTATCATGTGTGAATTAAATTAGGAACAGTATAGTACAAGTTCTTCAGACCTTGTTGATCGACAAAATTATTGCCAAAAAAGTTGATACACATGTTGATCTGTAGAGCTCTGTGTTGTTCTGTTTTTCTGTTGTTCTATTTTTCTATTGTTGATCAGATCCATGTTGTCCTAAATTGTAAAGTAAAGGTACAAGTCCAAACCACAACATTTTCAGAAACTGGACATTTTGAGAACCTGAACATTTTCAGTTAGTGGCTCAAAACTGTTCCACTGGAGGAGTAGACATTTCAGCTGGAGGACGATAGATGATGATCAGGTGAGAGTCCATAATTTCCTCAAAAATAAGGTGAGAGTCCATAATCCATGCCGTAATAATTCTAGTTGTCAAAATCTTGTCCGATTGAGTGTTTCTGAAGTTAACATTGTTGAATGTTTCCAAAATTAACATGATTAAATGTTTCCAAAATTAACAAAATCCCATTCCAGATTGAATGTTTCCATAATTAGCATTATTGAATGTTTCCAAAATTAACAAAATCTTGCCATTTACCGATTGAATGCTTCCAAAATTAACATTGGGACTACCAGCTGCAGGTGGTCGAAGCAGCAGAAGCAGTAGGCGTCGTCGGCGGGGGCAGCAACAGCAGTAGGCGTCGACGGTGAGGAAGGAGCGGCAGAGAAGGACTACCCCACCAGCAGAGCCGGCGAGGAAGGATCCGGTGGGAAAGGAGAGACTGGGCCGACGATTGGAGTCTCCCAGCAGCAGATACGGGGCGCGGGGAAGGATCGCGGCGAGATCGTGGAGGTTGGCGGCGGTGCAGGTGTAGGTGGGCGCCATGCCGTAGTGGCTGGTCGTGCAGGTGGGCGGCAGCTCAGCTAGGTGGCGGAATCGCGCAGCTTGGTGCCGGCAGGTCCTTGCGGATCGAGGACCAGCTCGCCTGGTGGTTGCGGCGGTGGGCGACGGAATCGGCGAGCAGCTGGTGGCGGGTGGGTGGTTGCGGGTGGGCTGCGAGCGCCGAATCTCTAGCACATCGGCGGAAACCCACGGCATCGGCCCGTAGCGACGCGCGGGCGCCGGACGGAGGAAGCAGAAGGAGTCAAGACCTGTTTGCTATTGTTTTAAGATTACGAGGTGTTTTTTGCGAAATAACAACTTCACTGCACGCAACATGAATTTTGGGATGGAGGGAGTACTTAAGAACTCCCACTTAGATAGACATCCCTCTAATCATCTAAGTGATCATGTGAATCATATCAACTAAAGCATGTCCGGTCATCACGTGAGATGGAGTAGTTTTTAGAACATCACTATGTTGATTATATCTACTATATGATTCACGCTCGACCTTTCGGTCTCAGTGTTCCGAGGCCATACCTGCATATGCTAGGCTCGTCAAGTTTAACCCAAATATTCTGCATGTGCAAAACTGGCTTGCACCCATTGTATGTGAACATAGAGCTTATCACACCCGATCATCACGTGGTGTCTCGGCACAACGAACTATAGCAACGGTGCATACTCAGGGAGAACACTTGTACCTTAAAATTTAGTGAGAGATCATATTATAATACTACCACTGAACTAAGCAAAATAAGCAAAATAAGATGCATAAAGGATAAACATCACATGCAATCAAATATAAGTGATATGATATGGCCATCATTATCTTGTGCCTTTGATCTCCTTCTCTAAAGCACCGTCATGATCACCATCGTCACCGGCTTGACACCTTGATCTCCATCGAAGCATCATTGTCGTCTCACCAACTATTGCTTCTACAACTATCGCTACCTCTTAGTGATAAAGTAAAGCAATTACATGGTGATTGCATTTCATACAATAAAGCGACAACCATATGGCTCCTGCCAGTTGCCGATAACTGTGTTACAAAACATGATCATCTCATACAACAATTTATATAATCACGTCTTGACCATATCACATCACAACATGCCTTGCAAAAACAAGTTAGACGTCCTATACTTTGTTGTTGCAAGTTTTACGTGGCTGCTACGGGCTTCTAGCAGGAAATGTTCTTACCTACGCATCAAAAACCACAACGTAGTATAGTGATTGCTTTTTGATCTTCAGAAAGAACCTTGTTCATTGAAATCGATTCAACTAAAGTTGGAGAAACACACACCCACTAGCCACCTGTGTGCGAAGCACGTCGGTAGAACCAGTCTCGCGTAAGCGTACGCGTAATGTCGATCTGAGCCGCTTCATCCAACAATACCGCCGAATCAAGAATCAACTAGTGACGGCAAGCAATATGTATATACTCACGCCCACAACTCCTTTGTATTCTACTCGTGCATATAACATCTACGGATAACCTTGGCTCTGATACCACTATTGGGGAATGCAGTAATTTTAAAAAAATTCCTACGAACACGCAAGATCCATCTAGGTGATGCATAGCAACGAGAGGGGAGAGTATTGTCCATGTACCCTCGTAGACCATAAGCGGAAGCGTTATGACAACGTGGTTGATGTAATAGTGCGTCTTCACGATCCGACCGATCCTAACACCGAAGGTATGACACCTCCACAATCTGCACACGATCAGCTCGGTGACGTCCCATGAACTCTAGATCCAGCTAAGGTCGAGGGAGAGTTTCATCAGCACGACGGCGTGATGATGGTGATGATGTAGTTATCGACGCAGGGCTTCGCCTAAGCTCTACAACGATATGACCGAGGTGGAAATCTATGGAGGGGGCACCGCACACGGCTAAAACAATTAACTTGTGTGTCTATGGGGTGCCCCCCTCCCCCGTATATAAAGGAGTGGAGGAGGGGATGGATGACCCTCTCATGGCGTCCAAGGGGGGAGTCCTACTCCTGGTGGGAATAGGATTCCCTCTTCCCTAGTTGGAGTAGGAGAGGAAGGAAGGGGGAGAGAGAGGGAAGGAAAGGGGGGGCCGACCCCGCACCCAATTCGGATTGGGCTTGGGGGGGGGGCGCCCTCCACCTTGGCCGCCTCCTCCTCTCTCCCACTAAGGCCCAATAAGGCCCATTGACTCCCCAAGGGGTTCCGGTAACCCCCCGGTACTCTGGTAAATGCCCGAATTCATACGTAACCATTCCGATATTCAAACATAGCCTTCCAATATATCGATCTTTATGTCTCTACCATTTCGAGACTCCTCGTCATGTCCGTGATCACATCCGGGACTCAGAACTACCTTCGGTACATCAAAACACATAAACTCATAATACCGATCGTCATTGAACGTTAAGCGTGCGGACCTTACGGGTTCGAGAAGTATGTAGACATGACTGAGACTCATCTACGGTCAATAACCAATAGCGGAACCTGGATGCTCATATTGGTTCCTACATATTATACGAAGATCTTTGTCGGTCAAACCGCATTACAACATACGTTGTTCCCTTTGTCATCGGTATGTTACTTGTCCGAGATTCGATCGTCGGTATCTCAATACCTAGTTCAATCTCGTTACCGGCAAGTCTCTTTACTCGTTCTGTAATGCAACATCCCGTGACTAACTCATTAGTCACATTGCTTGCAAGGCTTATAGTAATGTGCATTACCGAGAGGGCCCAGAGATACCTCTCCGATACACGGAGTGACAAATCCTAATCTCGATCTATGAAAACTCAACAAACACCATCAGAGACACCTGTAGAGCATCTTTATAGTCACCCAGTTACGTTGTGACGTTTGATAGCACACTAAGTGTTCCTCCGGTATTCGGGAGTTGCATAATCTCATAGTCATAGGAACATGTATAAGTTATGAACAAAGCAATAGCAACAAACTAAATGATCATCATGCTAAGCTAACGGATGGGTCAAGTCAATCACATCATTCTATAATGATGTGATCCTGTTAATCAAATGACAACTAATGTCAATGGTTAGGAAAATTAACCATCTTAGATTAATGAGCTATTCAAGTAGAGGCATGCTAGTGACACTCAGTTTGTCTATGTATTCACACATGCACTAAGTTTCCGGTTAATACAATTCTAGCATGAATAATAAAGATTTATCATGATATAAGGAAATATAAATAACAACTTTATTATCGTCTCTAGGGCATATTTACTTCATGTGGATGCAGAAATGCAACAAAAATCCATGGGTATGGAGCATAGTGTTCCTCCCGAAGTCACATTTCCAGCATCTGAGGAAACTACTGTTGCTTGAACTCAGTTATATTCTTGAACATAGCTGGCATGGATTTCTTTCTATCGGGGATGTGTAGCAACATATGCCAGGGGTTGGCTAATCATGGAGAGGGACAAAAGTACGTCGCCGGGCTCTAGAAGTGGGAGTGAGCGAGACCATGTAGGCCTGCGAATCTTACCCAGGTTCGGGGATCTCCGTGGAGATAACACCCCTAGTCCTGCTCTGCGGGGTCTCCACATGATGACTATTGTCAATAGGGTAGCTACAAGATTGCTCCTTGAGCTGTTCGGCTAGAGGAGGAAGAAGGGTAAGGCTAGCTCTACTCCTCTCTCTGTATGTGTGTGTATGACCTCTAGGGTTCTGAACTCTCTGCATGGGGTAACCTGGGGGGTTTATATAGGCCTACCCCCAGGGGTACAATGGTAATCCGGTCGGGTGTAGGACCCGGCCGTCAGCGTCTCTGGGCGCCGGCTTCCCCGCCGGCTGCTGGGCCCCGCCTCTTGGTGGGTCCCGCCGGCTCTTGTGTACTCGACCGACAGGCCGGGCCCGCCACTTGCGGGTCTTGCTGATCGCTTTATACTATAGCCTTGCCACTGATGATGGAGGCTTTGTCGGGTGGGGGGGCGTGGCTACAGTCCCGCCGCCTAGCGGGCGCTCACTGTAGCCACACCCCGTCTCTTCTGGTTAATGGCGCACAAACTTTGAGGGGAGGGAGGGCCACTTGCTAGGAGTCGGCCAACCCTTGGCGCCGCCTTCTGGGGGTTTGCCACCCTCGGGTGGCTCACGGACACGTAGGGCCCGCCGCCTGTGGGCCGTACGGACCACCCGCCGTGGGAGCGTAGCTCCCTATGTCATATTTGATGTCACGGGCTATGCGGAAACAGTACTCCACCGGGTGAGGGGTGTTCGCTTGGTACACTCATACTGTAGCCACGCTCAACCCTAGATTTGGGGGTGGCAGGTTGCACTGTAGCCACGCCCAATCTCATTGCCATGAATGGGTGCAAACTTTGAGGTGGCACTAGGCCGCCTGCTAGATGCCGGCCCTGTGGGGGGCCGTCTATTGGGAGCGCGTCGTCTTCTGGCAGCCGACCATCGGGCCAGATGGCCCAAAGGGTTGGCCTTTCTTCCACGAGGTGTGAGGGGCGCAGCCGGCCCCAATGTCTTGAAATATCATGGGGGGCAGATGAGGCTACCCGTGGTCATTTACTCCGACAGTAGTTCCTGAAGGTGGTGGGGCGCCACGACTGAAAATTGAGGAGCCTCAGCAGCTTCCTACCCCGAGTGATCTGGTAATCTTGCTTCATTCGTCTTCTGGAAATGCCGACTACCAGGAGCCGGCCATGGAGTGGCCGGCTGACTGGCAAATTCAAAACGTTGAAGTAGAGGCCGGGTTGCTGGCTTGTCGCCCGTTGCCCGCGTGCCACGCGGCGCCAGCAGACCAGGCCGGCCTGCCAGCCCACACGTGTGATGGGACATCGCCGCGGGCCTGGGCCCACCACTACAGGGCCTCGGCACGCACGTGGATCCGCTGTGACTGAGGCGGGTGGTTGCGCTTCATAGGTGCATTAAATACACGCAGTTATACCGCAGAAGATGCGGGGTCATCAGGGGAGTGTGCGTAGTTAATCCTGCGCCCCCACGTCTCGCCCCCTTAGCTCCGCTGCCGGGGGGCTATAAGTAGGGGGAGGAGGGGGCGGCAGAAAGCACACGCGCCCCCCTCGCCCTTCTTCTTTTTCTTCTTCTTCTTCTTCTTCTTCTTCTTCTTCTTCTTCTTCTTCTTCTTCTTCTTCTTCTTCTTCTTCTTCTTCTTCTTCTTCTTCTTCTTCTTCTTCTTCTTCTTCTTCCTCTGCTCTCCCACTGCCGCCATGCTGCCGCTCGCCGCCGGAGCTCCTCTGCAGCCACCGTGCTACCGCTCGGCCTCTCTAACCTGCCACGGCTCCATCCACTCGCCACCGTGCCGCGCCACCGATGAGCAACCGCATCCATGGCGTGCGGTGGGCGCTCCAGCGACTGGGACGGCTCCAACATCCACGAGGACCACCTCGTGTTCCTTCGCCAGACGTGGCGGGTGCCCCACGCGTCGTACATGAAGGTGCGCGTTCCTCCCGAGGCGGAGATCTCACCGGCGCCGGAGGACGGCGAGCATGTCGTGTTCTGGTCGCACTTCCTCCGCGGCTTCGGCCTTCCGGCGTGCGACTTCCTTCGATCTTTCCTCAACTTCTACGGCCTATAGTCGCATCGTCTCACTGCCAACACCGTCGTGCTGCTTGCCTCCTTCATCACCCTCTGCGAAGGATACCTTGGCGTCTTGCCGACGCTCGAGCTGTAGGAAGAACTTTTCTATCTCAAGCTCGGCACGGCCGCCAAGTACGAGGCAGCACAGTGCGGGGTCTACTTCGCTGTGCGGTGTTCTGGCTTTGGGATCTGCTTCCCAGCCCTCGCGCTACTACAGTCGGCCAAACTATGGCAGAAATCCTACTTCTACGTCCAGAACATGCACCCGATGCTGTACTTCGTCAACCTGCCAGCTTACACAGCCGGCCTGCCAGCTGAGCCTTGTATGAACTAGAAGTTCCGGCCGAAGCACCTGTCGGCCGCCGCCTCCACCGCTCTCATCTGACTCCAGGAAATGATGGAGTCGGAGGGCCTCAGGGCCTCGGATCTGCTGGCCGCCTTCATGGAGCGCCGGGTGCTACCTCTCCAAGCCCGGCCCCACATAATCAGCAATATGAGCGAGCGCCGGGACCCCTAACAGATGTGCACCAAAGTGCTGCTGGATGTGGAGGTGGTCCGGCTGGTGAATTTCTTCTCCGACTGCAAGCTGTCGGAGGTGGACTGGCGGTTCGGCAAGGAGCCATACAGCCATGCTAACCCGTCGCCTGCGGTAGGTCTTCTGGTTTTCTTCTCTTCGTTAGTTCAAATTTCTTCTTGCCGCCTGACCACCCGGCCGTGATGTAGCACTTCTTGGGCCTGACGGCAGACGGCGCGCTGGCCCTAGGCCACCAATACATGGCGGACTGCGCGGAAAGCGACGTGGACGACCCCGAGCTTGGGGCGGCTGCCTTGGAGGAGTACGACGCCGTAGGAGGCAGCAGCGAGGGAGCATGCGGCTCCAAAGGAGGCGGTCTCGGGGACTGGCTGGATGACGACGAGGAGGACGACGAGCCACGCCGCGCTCCCGACGTCGACCGAAAAGGTGCCAGCTCCTCGGCCGCGCCGACTGGTGCACCCGGCGTGCTGAAGCGTCGGGCTGACGCCGGGTTGTAGGGAAGTCGGCCCAAGAAGCCCAAGCCCACAGCCATAGCCACCAAGCGGTAGGAGGCTACGAAGGCGGCCGTTCTACGGAAGGCCCCAAAGGCGCGTCCACTGGTCTCCACGTAAGTATCTTGACCCCTCTGCTATTTTGCCTTGCGTTTGATCTGGTGTTTGCTTCTTATTTTCTTGCAAACTTCTTATTTACTTTTTCTTCGATGTGTAGTGCCCCGCTTTCCTTGTTGCGAGCCTCGTCTGGCTCGGTGATTGGGGTGGCAGACGGCTCCACAAACCCCCGTTGCGTGGATCCACTTGCTGTCCTCCAGGAGGTGATGGAGAAGAATGCGCGGGAGGCACGAGAGGAGCGGGAGGTCACGACCCGGGAGAAGGCGGAGGCGGCCGAGGCGGCGCGAGCAAAGGCTGAAGCGGCGGCCAAGGTTCAAGCCAACACAGCAGCCAAGGAGCAGGCGGACGCGACCGCCAAGGCGCAGGAGGAAGAGGCGTCCCGCAGCCGGGCTCCAGAGTTCACCGACCCATAGCACGCAGAGCCGCCGGTGCCGGATGGTCAGGCGGCGACTGAAGGGGTTGGTGACGACCAGCCGGCCCTGGAGAGGGAAGGGGCAGGCCCCGTCATCTTGGAGGCGGAGGTGCCTCTGCGCGCGCCGACTGCCGATGTGCCTGGCAGTCGGCCTGAAGCACCGCTAGTGCCGCCATCTGGCGGTGAGTTGGTGGTGGGTCTGACTCCCATGATACGTACTCCGGTGTGCCGATGCCCGAAGAAGGCGGCCTCAGCGCCAAGGCCGACGGAGATCAGGGCCGCGAGCTCGTCGGGGCCCGACACCGAGGCCACCAGTGCTGCCCCACCAGACTGGACGGCTGGGGATGGCTCGGGGGTTCTGAACGTGGCCGCGTAGGAAGTCCTGGCCCGGTTCAACGCCCAAGGCGCCACTCTCCAACAATATATGCAGGAGTTCTTGGCAACACGGACAGCCGTCCAGGTACGCTTCTTACTTCTTGTTCTCATTTCTTGTGATCTTCCGTGGGGGTGCGCCAGCGCACCCACTGGGTGTAGCCCCTGAGTTCCGGGCCGGCTGCTGAGCAGCCGGCTCGGAACTTCAAGGTCCGTTCTGAGTGTTGACTTGTTTTTCTTTTGTTGCCTTCATTATAGGACTACCACAACATCCGCGTGTCCGCCTACAACTCTCAGGTCCAGAAGCTGGCCAAGCGGACCACCGACCTGAACCAGAGCCAGAGTAAGCATTCCATCTTCTTTCTTGCGGGGGCGCATCAGCGCACCCGCTGGGTGTAGCCCCATGATATTTGGGCCGACTGCTGAGCAGTCGGGCTAGATCTCCCGAAAACTACTTGTCTTTGCTTGGTGTTGACTTTTTTTTCTTTTTCCTTGTCTTGGCAGAGGCTGCCACTGATCTGCGGAAGCGCCTGGGCGAGGTTGAGTCCGTGCTCCACACCAAGGAGCAGGAGCGTAGCCAGGCGAGTCTGGAGTGCGACCGCCTGACCAAGGAGCTGGCGGACCAGGCAGAGCGGCACAAGGCGGAGCTCCAGAAGCTGAAGGACGGCGAGGCCCACCTCAGGGCCGAGTTCGAGACTCAACGCTCGCACTGGGCCGAGAAGGAGAAGTTCATGTCCGACGGCTACGGCAAGATCGAGGACATGATCGATGGTAAGTTACTTCTTCTTCTGAATAGCCGCTGACTACTTCAGGAGCCGGCTTCTGGCTTCTAATTTTTTCATATTTATTCTTGTGCAGAATTCTTTCCCGGTCACTCCGTCGCCGTTAGCCAGGCCATCGAGGCGTGGCGCGGCCAACGGAGAAGGACGGGCATTGACATACCGCCGAACGCACCTCGCAACCTTGGCGAGCAGCTTCTGGTTGTCAAGGTTCGCCTGCAGCTGGCTCACCACATGCTCCGCCGCCTACAACGCATTGGAGCAGAAGTGCTGGTGGCCCTCTGGCCAGGTGCTCAAGTCCCCCGCACCCCCAGCCGGACTGCCGACTAGTTGGAGGAGGCCATCGGGCGCTTCGAGGCTTGGAAGGGTGCCGCAGCTCGGGCAGGCACTCGGACGGCCTTGGAGTTCGTCAAGGCATAGTATCCGGAGCTAAACCTGGACCAGCTGGCCTCCTTTCGGTAGGAGGCCAGGCCAGAGCTGGAGGCAGCGAGCCGCAATCTGACTCGTCACGCGGCGACTCTTGCCGAGTACGCCGACACCTCGGTCTTCGTCCCCGATCTAGACGAGGAAGGCGCTGAAGTGCCGCCCAACTAGTTCAGGCTGAACCTAGAGGATGGGGAGGACTCGGCAGAGGAAATTGTTTCCAGCGACGAGGGCGAGGATGAAGAGGACGAGGGCAGTGAAGACGTCGTCCCGGACGACGGAGCGGGCAGCCAGCCTCAGCCTGACCAAGCCTCAACCAGCGGGCCGCGTGATGACGCGCCAACTGCCACCGGCGTCGACCAGGCCGAGACCCACCAGTCGGTAGCTCCACCATTCGGCATCTCTGCCTCCACCGACCCGTCGGACCCGCCTGCTGCTCCTCTGGCCTAGGCAACCACTTTACCTTTCCTGCTTTCATGTCCTTGTAATCTTTTGAACAAGTTAAATTCACGCAATTCCACCCTCTGGGGGTGTAAGTTCAAACTCTGTTGAATGTTGGCTGTGAGCCTTTTGCTATGTAAATTAATTTATTCTCGCACAAGTTTGTGCTCTGCCGAGTTCTAACTTTGTCTTGCTTTTCTGTTCTTTTTGGCTTTTTCCTTTGCCGCCTTCCTTTGGCTGCCGCCCTGCCAACCGGACAGCCGCTCTGCGGTGTGTGGCTGGGTCAAGGACTTGGCCGTTTTTAGGATAGGAAAGTACTTCGGCTGCCTAGAACATAACAAGTCAAGTGAGAAGCCAGCCGGCCGGCTGCTCAGCAGTCGGACAGTGAGGCAAGGAGTCGGCTTGGCCTATGCTAACGTTTTTCCTTAGTCATTTTCATGTGGACACCGTTTCCTGCCTTTAGCTCTTGCAAGCCGGACAGTCGCTCCGTGAGCTGCGGCTTATAGCAAGAGAGGGCTTAGATGTCGGCACACTACTTGTCCGACTGCAGGTAGCATCAACATAGGACAATGCGGCAAGCCCCCGGGCTGACTGGTCGGACCCGGTGCAGGGCATAGGAATGAAACAATACATTCACAGGCATAATCTTATCATATAGATAAAAGGGTAGCCCCCGAGTGCTCCTCGAGGGACCTGTTGTCTTTGCATAATACAAAAGGTAGCATAGTACATACTGCATTTGACTGTAAAATTTCCGAAGGAGATTTGCGTTCCATGGGCACTCTGTTTCTTTGCCGGAATCATCCCTCTTGCGTGCCCTAGGCTTCTGTGAGTCGATGAGGTAGTAGGAGTCATTGCCCAAGGCTTTGCTGATGATGAAAGGGCCCTCCCAAGGGGCCGAAAGCTTGTGCTGGCCGGTTGTTCACTGGATCAGTCGGAGCACAAGGTCCCCCTCTCGGAAGGATCGTGGCCTGACCTTCCGGCTGTGGTAGCGGCACAGGCCTTGCTGGTAGAAGGTGGACCGGCTGAGTGCTAGTAGGCGACCCTCTTGCAGCAGGTTGACACCATCTTCTCGCGCTTCCCTCGCCTCTGCCTCTGTGTACATGGTGACGCGAGGCGAGTCAAACTCGATGTCAGTTGGGATGATGGCCTCGGCCCCATACATGAGGAAGAAGGGAGTGAAGCCAATTGCTTTGTTCGGCGTGGTATGGAGACTCCAGAGGACGACTGGCAGATCTTCGACCCAGCAGCCGGCCAAGCGCTCCAGCGGCTCGACCAACCGGGGCTTGATGCTGGACAAGATGAGGTTGTTTGCTCGCTCCACCTGGCCGTTTGACTGTGCATGGGAAATGAACGCTAAGTCCAGTCGGATGCCCTGTATCGCGCAGAAACGGTCCAAGGCGCCTTTGGCAAAGTTGGTACCGTTGTCGGTGATGATGTTGCGTGGTACACCGTACCGGACGGTGATATCCGCGATGAAGGTCACAGCAGTCGGACCATTCATCTTCTTGATTGGCTTCGCTTCAATCCACTTGAAAAATTTGTCTACAACGGCCAGCAGATGGGTCAAATCGCTGCGTGCTGTCTTGAATGGACCCACCATGTCCAGCCCCCAGACGGCAAACGACCAAGTGAGGGGGATGGTCTTGAGTGCAGAAGCCGGCAGGTGTTGCTTAGAGCTGAAGCGCTGGCATCTATTGCACTTCTTGACCAAATCCTTGGCGTCGTCCAAAGCAGTCGGCCATAAGAACCCGTGGCGTAAAGCTTTGGCAAAAAGGGATCTGGAGGCCGCGTGGTGGCTGCACTCGCCTTGGTGGATGTCTCTGAGGATTGATTTGCCCTTCTCCGGCTCTACGCAGCGCTGGAACACGCGAGTCACACTGCGCCTAACAAGCTCTCTGTTCACTATTGGGTATGCTGCTGCCCAGCGTTGCACCCGCGGGCGAAGATCTCGTCGGCTGGTAATTCTCTATTCACCAAGAAGTTGAGGATGGGCTACGCCCATGACGGTGCTTCTACCACGGTCATCACGGCCACTGGTACCAGGGCGGTTGGGGTGGGAGGTGGCGGGTTGGAGTGGGCCGCCGCTTGCCATGTCGTTGAAGTCCCCGGGCCGGCTATGATTGCAGCAGCCCCCGGGCCGGGTTCTGAAGTCCCTGGGCCGGGTGCGACTGCTGCAGTCCCTGGGCCACCTGCCGAAGTCCCCGGGCCGGTTGCTGCAGCCCCCGGGCCGGGTTCTGTAGTCCCCAGGCCGGGTGCGACTGCTGAAGTCCCCGAGCCAGATATGACTGTTCCGGGAGTAGCCAGCACGAAGATGGACTCTTATTCCGGTGAAGGCTTGATAGACGGCTTGTGCAGGCACTAGATGAAGATGCCGGCTGGTATGGCCTGCCGGGTGGAGCCGATTCGTGCCAGGGCATCTGCTTGCTCATTGTCGGCCCGTGGCACGTGAAGGAACTCGCAACCGTCAAAGTACCCACTGATCTTCTAGAAGAGGAAGCGGTAACTCGCCATGTTCACATCCCTGGCATCCCAGTCGCTAGACGACTGCTGGACCACCAAGTCCGAGTTGCGTAGCACAGCACTCGGCGGATGCCAATTTCTTTGGCCAGTCGGAGACCGTGGACGAGTGCCTCAGACCCGGCCATGTTGTTGGAGGCGGCAAAGTGAATTTGCAATGTGTACTTGAGCTTGTCGCCTTTGGGAGAGGTGAGGACGACGTCGGCTCTCAGACCGGTGCGCATCTTTGAGCCATCAAAGTGCATCCGCCAATGGGTGGAATCCGGCGCTGGCGGCAAGTACTGGGTCTCGGTCCAGTCGACGAGGAAGTCGGCCAGGGCTTGGGACTTGATGGCGGTGCGAGGTTGGTAGAGGATGGTGTGGGGAGCTAGCTCGATGGCCCACTTTGCCACGCGGCCTAATGCATCTCTATTGCCTATGATCTCAGCAAGTGGGGTAATGCAGATGATCGTGATGGAATGCTCTTGGAAATATTGCTTGAGCTTCTTGGTGGCAAAGTACACGCCGTAGCACATCTTCTAGTAGTCGGGGTAATTCTGCTTGGAGGCCAACAACACCTCGCTCAGGTAGTGGACAGCTATGCTCTGCCATTCTCTAGGCGCTCAATGATGATGACGGTGCTGACCACCTGGCTGGTGGTGGCGATGTAGAGGAGCTTGGGCTCCTTAGCAGCCGGTGCCACCAGGACAGGCGGCATGGTTAACATTTTCTTGAGCTGGAGGAAGGCCTTGTCCGCCTTGTCGTTCCACTCGAAACAAGTGGTTTTCTTCATGAGCTAGTACAGGGGAAGAGCCTTCTCGCCCAACCGACTGATGAAACGGCTGAGGGATGCTAAGCACGCGGTGAACTTCTGGATGTCTCGTAGCCGGGTGGGCCTCTCCATCTGCTCAATGGCCTTGATCTTCACAGGGTTGCACTTGATGCCGCGTTCAGAGACAAGGAAACTAAGGAGCTGGCCAGCTGGGACTCCGAAGACACACTTTTCGGGGTTGAGCTTGATTTGAAAATGGCGCAGATTATCAAAGGTCTCCTTGAGGTCTTCCATGAGGGTGCCACACTTCCCCGTCTTCACCACAATATTGTCTACATAGACGTGAGCATTTCTGCCGAGTTGCTTGAGGAGGCACTTCTGCATGCAACGCTGAAACGTGGCACCGGCGTTTCTCAAGCAGAATGTCATGGTCAGGTAGCAGAAGGCTCTGAATGGTGTGATGAAGGCGGTCTTCAGCCGATCAGCCGGGTTCAGCTTGATCTGGTGGTAACCAGAGTAGGCATCCAAAAAAGACAACGACTCGCATCCGGCTGTGGAGTCAATCACTTGGTCTATCCGAGGCAGGGCAAACGGATCTTTGGGGCATGCTTTGTTGAGGCTGGTGTAATCAATGCACATTCACCACTTGTTGTTCTTCTTCAATACAAGGACCAAGTTGGCAAGCCACTCTGGGTAGAACACTTCCATGATGAAGCCGGTTGCCAGCAGCCGGGCTATCTCTTCACCAACAATTCTTCTCTTCTCTTCCGACAGGCGGCGGAGGGGTTGCTTGACCGGCTTCGCATCTGACCTGACATGTAGCTTGTGCTAGGCGAAATCCGTCGGAACACCCGACATGTCCTTGGGAGTCCATGCAAAGATGTCCCGATTCTCACAGAGGAAATTGATGAGCTCGCTTTCCTATTTGCTGTTAAGGTTGGCCCCTATGACAGCGTGCCTCTCAGGGTGTTCCAGGTCCAAGTGGATCTTCTTGGTTTCTTTGGCCGGCTGGAAGGAGCCTTGGGCTTCTGACTCCTTGGGGTCTGGTGACAGGTTCGGCTGCTTGCTGGCCATGGCCACAACCTGATCAAGGAGCCACTTCTCAGCAGCAATCACAAGGGACTCGGCCAGCTGGCTGCTGGCAGCGCACATGCGACCGACTTCTGGTAGTCGCCGGTGATGATGATGATGATGCCTTTGGGACCCGACATCTTCATCTTGAGGTAGGCATAGTGAGGCACCACCATGAACTTGGCGAGCACTAGCCGGCCCAAGAGAGTGTGGTAGGGGCTCTCGAGGTCGACCACCTCGAACCAAATCGTCTCACGGCGGAAGTGATCTTTGTCTCCAAAGAGGACGTCTATCTTGATCTTGCCGATTGGTGAGCAGGAAAGGTCAGGTACAATGCTGTGGAAGACGGTGCGACTGGGCTGTAGCTGCTTCTCCTTGATGCACAGCTTCTCCAGGGTGTCGCGGTAGAGGATGTTGATGCTACTACCGCCATCTATCAGAATTCTGGAGAAGCGACAGGTTCGCCTCTCCAATGAAAAGGTGGCATGCAGCACCATGGCATAGGAACCCGGGGAAGGCATCACTTCCGGGTGGTCGGCGCGGCTCCAACTGATGGGCCTCTCCGACCAGTGCATGAACTCTGGGGCTTTAGAGGCGACAACGTTCACCTCATGGTGCTGCTGGCGCCGGCTCTGCCTGTCGTCAGCCATGCTGGTTAAGACAACATAGGCCCCGTGCTCTTCGGGGAATTCATCTTGGACTGCGCTAACTGGGCGGGCCACCGACTGCTGAGGAGGCGGAGCCGGCGAGCCAGCAGGCGGAGGCGGCAGTCCTTCACCCTTGGTAATGCAGGTGAGCCAGTGGCACTTCCGGGTGGTGTGGTTAGACGGCTTCGCACCGTTGTGGAACTTGCAGGGAGCGTCAAGGGTTTGCTCGAAGGAGAAGGCAGGCAACCAAGCAGGTTTGCCGCCCTTCTGATGCTTGGGGCCGGGCTGCCCCTCCGGCTGTTGATCTTCAACCGTTGCTACTTGCCGGCTGGTGGAAGCCGGCTGGGGGGCCTTGCGCTTGTTGTTGTTCAACTGCTGGCGCTGACTGGAATCGCCAACCGGCATCTGAGGAGCCGGAGGGAGCACCTTTCTGGACGCGTCCACCCGGAGCTCCGACTTCATGGAGGAGTCGCCAGTGGCGTACTTGTCTGCTATGATCATCAGCTCATCGAGTGTGGTTGGCTCGTTGTAGAGGAGTCTATGCTTTAGTAAGGTTCCTTCTCTGCACTCACAGTGAAATACTCTATGGCTTGTACCTCGTGCACCTCTTCACAGGAGTTGCGCAGTTCGGCCCACCGCGTCAAGTAGTCATGGGTGGACTCGGTCGGGCGTTGGACGCACAGAGAGAGCTGGCGAGGCTTGGGCGGCCGCTCGTAGGTGCTGGTGAAGTTGCGGATGAAGACATCAGCGAAGTCCAACCACCTGTTGACGCTGTAGGGCTTGAGGCTGTCCAGCCATGTCCGGGCTGTGCCCTGGAGCATGAGCCGAACGTACTTCATGGCAACGCGCTTGTTGCCGTTGGCTATGCTGACGGCTGTGGAGTAGTCCACCAGCCAATCCTCCGGCTTCATGGAGCCGTTGTACTTGGGCGTATCTCGAGGGAGCGAGAACCCTTTGAGAAAGGGCTCGTCGTGAATGCGGGGTCCTAAGCAGGCCGGACCGATTGCATCTTCTTCTTCTAACGCCAGGGATCGAGCCAGTCGGTCAATCCAGTGGCGGGCGTCATTTTCTCTGACTCCTTCACGGGGGCCTAGCCGACCTCCAAGGGTCGGATGCTCAATAGGCGGCGGGGAGGCGCACATCTCCCTGTATGGGGGAGGCAGACGATCGCCCCGCTGCTCGACTGCTCGAGGGCGGCCATCTTGGTCACGCTCGATGGTGATGTGGGTGCGCCGCATGTGACTGCGGCTAGCAGCCGGCTCTTGATCTCGCCGGACGCGGGCACCGCCTGTCGGGGACCGGGAGGTCGCCCTGTGCTTACGGCGAGGGGGGGTGGGGAGGTTCTCAGCCTGCAGGCCGGGTTCCACCACGCGGCGGCCGGCTTCTTGCTGCGCAGCGGCTGCGTCGAGGAGCTGCTGGACGCGCTCCGTCATGCAGCATCGCTCGTCGCCTTCCAGGTGATCCAGCTCGTCTGTCGCCGCCTGGGCGACATGTAGGTTCTCCAAAGCGGTGGCGTAGACAGGGCGGTCGGACCCTAGCATGCTGGCGATAGTCACGCCACATTGCCGAACGGTGCCCATTCGGCTAGGCTCGCTAGCAGTCGGGGTGCCGCCGGCGGCGTGGTCGATCTCGCATTGGTAGGCTTTGGTGAGGCGCCTCATGGCCGCCGGCTTGTGGGTGCTATCGAGGAGTGAGATGCGGAATGTTTCCAGCATTGCTCCGTCCGTGTTTTCCGCCACGGGTGCAGACAATTCCCGCACTGCCGCCTGCAACGGGTCGTGGGCAGCCCCATCGGAGGCTCTACCGTGGCTAATGACCATCACCTCCATGACGGTGCTAGTGTTGGCGTCGCTAATTGCAGGAGGAAGTGGGTCGTCGATGACCACCATGTTGGTGGGGAAGGCATCGGGGGACGCCGCGTCGAAGTCGACGAGCATCGGTTCAGTGGAGCCGACGGACTCTAGGTCGGAGGCAGGCTCATTGGTGATGTGGAGCTTGCCAAGGAGGTCGACAAGGCAGCTCTCGGAGCTGGCTGCTCCTGCGTTGGGCGAGAGCTCATCAAAGAGGCGGATCCCGCCGATGAGATCAGGGAGCGGCACAGGAGGCTCCTGCGCCGCGCAGGGCGTCGACGCAAACGCCATCAGGCATGCCGGGCTGGCTGCGCTCGCAGGAAGGAAGAGGGTTCCCGTCCAGAATGTGTCTCTGGACGATGGTGCACCTAGCCCCACGGTGGGCGCCAAATGTCGGGGATGTGTAGTGACATATGACAAGGGGTGGCTAATCATGGAGAGGGACAAAAGTACGTCGCCGGGCTCTAGAAGTGGGAGTGAGTGAGACCGCGTATGCCTGTGAATCTTACCCAGGTTCGGGGCTCTCCGTGGATATAACACCCCTAGCCCTGCTCTGTAGGGTCTTCGCATGATGACTAGCGTCAATAGGGTAGCTCTACTCCTCTCTAGACGCTACCCGCAAGTAGGGCAAGGCTACAATATAAGATTGCTCCTTGAGCTGTTCGGCTAGAGGAGGAAGAAGGGCAAGGCTAGCTCTACTCCTCTCTCTATATGTGTGTGTATGATCTCTAGGGTTCTGAACTCTCTGCATGGGGTAACCTGGGGATATAGGCCTACCCCCAGGGGTACAATGGTAATTTGGCCGGGTGTAGGACCCGGCTGTCAGCGTCTCTGGGCCCCGGCTTCTCCGCCGGCTGCTGGGGCCCGCCTCTTGGTGGGTCCCGTCGGCTATTGTGTACTCGGCCGATAGGCCAGGCCCGCTACTTGCGGGTCTTGCTGATCGCTTTATATTGTAGCCTTGCCACTGATGATGGAGGCTTTGTCGAGGAGGGGGGGCGTGGCTACAGTCTCGCTGCTTGGCGGGCGCTCACTGTAGCCACACCCCGTCTCTTCTGGTTAATGGCGCACAGACTTTGAGGGGAGGGAGGGCCGCTTGTTAGGAGTCGGTCAGCCCTTGGTGCCGCCTTCGGGTGGCTCACGGACAGGTAGGGCCCGCCGCCTGCGGGCCGTACCGACCGCCCGTCGTGGGAGCATAGCTCCCTATGTCGTAGGTGATGTTACGGGCTGTGTGGCAACAGTACCCCGCCGGGTGAGGGGTGTCCGCTTGATACACCTGTACTGTAGCCACGCTCAGCCCTAGATTCGGGGGTGGCAGGTTGTACTGTAGCCACGCCCAGTCTCATTGCCATGAATGGGTGAAAACTTTGAGGTGGCACTGGGCCGCCTGCTAGATGCCGACCCTGTGGGAGGCCGTCTGTTGGGAGCGCGCCGTCTTCTGGCAACCGGCTGTCGGGACAGACGGCCCGAAGGGTTGGCCTTTCATCCGCGAGGTGTGAGGGGCGCAGCCGGCCCCGATGTCTTGAAATACCACGGGGAGCTGATGAGGCTACCCGTGGTCATTTACTCCGACACTTTCCCTGCAAAATGCTTAGTTTTTCACAATTTGTGAATCTCTACCTCATCACGCAGAGGACAAGGTGGAATGGTCTGTCTTAACCCAAACTGCCGCATCACCCTTTCTCGATAGTGGAACTCTACAATCCAAAAATGGATTAGTGGCACTCTAGCAAACCACCAATCAGCATCCATAATAAATTACTGAAACGCCCAACTGTACCCATTGCCAGCAATGGTTGCTTCTGCCAAATTGGATGAGAAACCAGCTTAAATCAAGTTAATGCATTTCATAACAAACCACCACAACTCAAAGATTGTCAAACGCAGTGAAGCATTAGTCTAACTGTGAATTTATCAGCTAAGGAAGGATTGCAATGAAGTCCAATTGTTAATTCTTTAGCTGGGGCTTGCTTACTTGCTTCCAAAATTGCATGTCACACAGCTGCAGACACCTAGATTAGGAGAGCAAGAAGGGTGGAGACAAAAGGCTCATGATGATGTGGTCGTAGTCAGCGTCGCCGGACGCAGCGACGTCGGTGGTGGGTGGGTCGTCCTTGGTGTGGAGGATACAACGGATGTTGGCGGAGTCCGACGGAGTAGCGGCAAGCGAAAGGCGGTGACGGGGGCTGCAGGAGCACCATTACCGGTGACTGGTTAGCGGCGGGGCCGCCTATCTGCGGTGACAAGGAGGTGCTCGAGGGGAATAAGTTAGATAGAATATTGGGGCTGCCAGTTTAGGGAATTTGGGGTTGGGGCATAACGAAACACAGGACGCTACTAACAATAACGTCCACACCTGGACGTTGTTAGCAACAGCAGTCGGACCTAGACGCTATTAATCGCCTGTGAACCGACGCCACGTGTCGCGCTCCGAACGCTCCCTTCGGATTTTGTTTTATTTTTCTATACACGTTTTCAGCTTTTAGATGTTTTTTTTTATTTTTTTGCCTTTCGGTTTTCCCCTGGTTTTCTTATGATTTGGACCCCAAAAATTCTGGGACAAAAATTGCGCGAAAAACGCGTTTTTTTACTTCCACGAGAGGCACGGATTTAGTTCTCATTGAGACACGATTTTGCTTCTGCGAGAGGCACGGTCTTGTATCCCAGAAAGAAAAAAGCGTGTTTTCCTTCTGCGAAAGGCACAAATTTCCTTCTCATGGAGGTACGGATTTGCTTCCACGAGAGGCACGGCCGCGTCTTTCGGAAAGTAAAAAACATGTTTTTCTTTTTCTTTCGTATGCAAGAGGCACATATTTACTTCCTGGAGGCATGAATTTTCTTTCATGAGAGGCATGGCCGTGTCTCTCACGTTTTTTCCTTCTGTGAAAGGCACGTCCGAGCCTCTTAGGGAAATAACGTGGTTTCTTCTCTTTCTTGCACGAGAGGCACATATTTACTTCTCGTGCAGACACAGATTTGCTTCCGTCAGTAGCACGGTCCTTTCACGAGAAGCACAAATTTACTGCTCATGGAGGCACATAGTTGTTTAGTTTACACGAAAATACTTTTCCGCCGCCGCAACCTTCTGTTTTCGTGAGATCCCATCTTGGGGCCTTTTCTGGCGATCTTCCGGAGGGGGATTCGATCACGGAGGGCATCTACATCAACCCTATTTCCCTTCCCATGAAGCGTGAGTAGTTGACCTTAGACCTACGGGTCCATAGCTAGTATCTAGATGGCTTCTTCTCTCTCTCTATGATCTTCAATACCATGTTCTCCTCGATGTTCTTGGAGTTCTATCCGATGTAATATTCTTTTGCAGTGTGTTTGTCGAGATGCGATGAATTGTGGATTTATGATCAGATTATCTATGAATATTATTTGAATCTTCTCTGAATTTTTATATGCATGATTTGATATCTTTGTATTTCTCTTTGAATTATCGGTTTGGTTTGGCCAACTAGATTGGTATTTCTTGCAATGGGAGAGGTGCTTAGTTTTGGGTTCAATCTTGCGGTGTCCTCACCCAGTGACATAGTAGGGGTAGGGAGGCACGTATTATATTGTTACAATCAAGGATAAAAAGATGGGGTTTTCATCATATTGCTTGAGTTTATCCCTCTACACCATGTCATCTTACTTAATGCGTTACTCTGTTCTTTATGAACTTAATACTCTAGATGCAGGTAGGAGTCGGTCGATGTGTGGAGTAATAGTAGTAGATGCAAAATCATTTCGGTCTACTTGACACGGACGTGATGCCTATATGCATAATCATTGCCTTGGATATCGCCATAACTTTGTGCTTTTCTATCAATTGCTTGACAGTAATTTGTTCACCCACCGTATTATTTGCCTTCAAGAGAGAAGCCTTTAGTGAAACCTATGGCCCCCGGGTCTATTTTCTATTATATATTTTCACATCTATAAACCAAAAAACCCAAAAATACCTTGCTGCAATTTATTTAATTTTATTTAGTTTTACGTTTTCAGTAATCTTTTATACCTATCTCTATCAGATCTCACCATTGCAGTTGACTGATACTTCTCCAACGTATCTATTTTTTTATTGTTCCATGTTATTATATTAACTGTTTTGGATGTTTTATATGCATTAATATGCTATTTTATATTATTTTTGGGACTAACTTATTAACCTAAAGCCGAGTGTCAGTTTCTGTTTTTCCCTTGTTTTTGATCTTTGTAGAAAAGGAATACTAAATGGAGTCCAAACAGAATAAAACTTCACGATGATTTTTCTTGGACCAGAAGACACCGAGGGGACTTGGAGCGCAAGTCGGAAGAGCCACGAGGCGGCGGCAAGGGTGGAGGGTGCGCCCCCTACCTTGTGGGCCCCTCGGTGACCTCCTTACCTAGATCTTCCTCCTATATATTCATATATATTCCAGAACCACGAGAAGCATCCATGAAAACACTTTTCCACCACCACCACCTTCTGTTCCCGTGAGATCCCATCTTTGGGCCTTTTTCGGCATCCTTCCGGAGGGGGATTCGATCATGGAAGGCATCTACATCAACTCTATTGCCCTTCCGATGAAGCCTGAGTAGTTTACCTCAGACCTACGGGTCCATAGCTAGTAGCTAGATGGCTTCTTCTCTCTCTTTGATTCTCAATACCATGTTCTCCTCGATGTTCTTGGAGATCCATCTGATGTAATCTTATTTTGCGGTGTGTTTGTCGAGATCTGGTGAATTGTGGATTTATGACCAGCTTATCTATGAATATTATTTGAATCTTCTCTGAATTCTTATATGCATGATTTGGTATCTTTGTAGTTCTCTTCGAACTATCGGTTTGGTTTGGCCAACTAGAATGGTTTTTCTTGCAATGAGAGAGGTGCTTAGCTTTGGGTTCAATCTTGCGTGATTTCACCCAGTGACAAAGTAGGGGTAGCGAGACACGTATTGAATTGTTGTCATCGAGGATAAAAAGATGGGGTTTACATCATATTTCTTGAGTTTATTCCTCTACACCATGTCATCTTACTTAAGGCGTTACTCCGTTGTTTATGAACTTAATACCCTAGATGCATGCTGGATAGCGGTTGATGTGTGGAGTAATAGTAGTAGATGCCGGCAGGAGTCGTCTACTTGACACGGAAGTGATGCCTATATTACATAATCATTGCCTTGGATATCATCATAACTTTGCGCTTTTCTATCAGTTGCTTGACAGTAATTTGTTCACTCACCGTATTATTTACCTTCAAGAGAGAAGCCTCTAGTGAAGCCTATGGCCCCCGGGTCTATTTTCCATCATATTAGTTTCCGATCTACTATTTTGCAATCTTTTATTTTTTAGATGTACAAACCAAAAACCCAAAAATATTTTTTCTTTTGTTCAGTTTTATCTATCTCTATCAGATCTCACCTTTGCAAGTGACCGTGAAGGGATTGACAACCCCTTTATCGCATTGGGTGCAAGTGTTTGATTGTGTGTGTAGGTACATCTATTGGTGATTTGTGTGTTTTCTCCTATTGGATTGATACCTTGGTTCTTAACTTAGGGAAATACTTATCTCTACTGTATTGCATCACCCTTTCCTATCTAAGGAAAAAACCAACACAAGCTCAAGAAGTAGCAGGAAGAATTTCTGGCGCCATTGCCGTGGAGATTTATGCCAAGTCAAGACTAGTCTGTTGTCAACTTGCCAATTTATGCATTATTGTTAGGGAGGTCTACATCAAGCTTACCAAGTACCCATCATAAAATCTCATCTCTTGCATTACATTATTCGCCATTTGCCTCTCATTTTCCTCTCCCCCACTTCTAAACGATTTTTGAAAAGAATTGCCCTTTTCTTCGCCATTCTTCCATTCGTCTTTTCGTTTGCTTGTTTGCTGGATTGTATTTCCTTGTTGCAATCCATGTTCAATTGTCCTCATGCTTATAATCTAAATAAAGCTTTTACTAAACATATCATTGATGCTATGATGAAATCTTTTGAAGAAAAGCTTGAATTGGAAGTTTCTATCCCTACCATTAAGATTAAGATTAAGATTAAAGATTATGAGTGACATGCTTTGTGTGATTTGGGTGCTAGCGTTTCCATGATTCCAGAAACTTTATGTGATGTGTTAGGTTTTCCGTGAATTTGATGATTGTTCTTTAGATTTGCATCTTGCGGATTCCACTATTAAGAAACCAATGGGAAGATTTAATGATGTTCTTATTGTTGCAAATAGGAATTATGTGCCCATAGATTTCATTGTTCTTGATATATATTGCAATCCTATATGTCCTATTATTCTTGGTAGACCTTTCCTTAGAACGATTGGTGCAATTATTGATATGAAAGAAGGAAACGCTAGATTTCAATTTTTGTTAAGGAAGGGCATGGAACACTTTTCTAGAAATAAAATTAAGTTGCCATATAAACCTATTATGAGAGCTACTTATGGATTGCATACCAAAGATGACGATACCTAGATCTATTGCAATATGCCTAGCTACGGGCGTTAAACAATAGCCCTTGTTGGGAGGCAACCCAATTTTATTTTATTTCTTGCTTTTTGGTTATGTTTTTCAATAAATAATTCATCTAGCCTCTGGTTAGTGTGTTTTTGTGTTTTAATTGGTGTTTGTGCCAAGTAAGACCTTTGGGATGGCTTACCGTGATAGTTGATTTGATCTTGCTGAAAAACAGAAACTTTTGCGCTCAGGAAAATAATTCTCATTTCAACAGAAGCGTGATAAAATACTGATTATTTCTGTAGAAGATTAAGATACAAATTGCGTCTGTTGTCCTAAGATGTTTTGGAGTTACAGAAGTACTCGAGAGTTACAGATTACTACAGACTGTTCTATTTTTGACAGATTCTATTTATTATGTGTTCTTTACTTATTCTTATGAATTTATGGGTAGTATTGGGGGTATGAACCATGGAGGAGTTGGAATACAGCAGATATTACTCCAATATAAATAAATAATGAGTTCACAATAGTATCATAAGTGGTGATTTATTTTCTTATACTAACAGATATAATGAGATTTTCTGTTGAGTTTTGTGTTGTGAAGTTTTCAAGTTTTGGGTAAAGATTTGATGGACTATGGAATAAGGAGTGGCAAGAGACTAAGCTTGGGGATGCCCCAGAAGGCATCCCCTCTTTCATCTTCGTCTATCGGTAACTTTACTTGAGGTTATATTTTTATTCACCACATGATATGTGTTTTGCTTGGAGCGTCTTGTATGATATGAGTCTTTGCCTGTTAGTTTGCCACAATCATCCTTGTTGTACACACCTTTTGAGAGGGACACACATGAATTGTGATTTATTAGAATACTATATGTGCTTCACTTATATCTTTTGAGCTAGGCAATTTTGCTCTAGTGCTTCACTTATATCTTTCTAGAGCACGACAATGGCTTTATTTTATAGAAATTGTTGAACTCTCATGCTTCACTTATATTATTTTGAGAGTCTCTCTAAACAGCATGGTAATTTTCTTTGGTTATGAATTTAGTCCTTATATGATGGGCATCCAAGAGGGATATAATAAAAACTTTCATATAAAGTGCATTGAATACTATGAGAAGTTTAATTCCTTATGATTGTTTTGAGAAATGAGGATGGTGATATTAGAGTCATGCTAGTAAGTAATTGTGGATTGTAGAAATACTTGTGTTAAAGTTTGTGATTCCATAGCATGCATGTATGGTCAACCGTTATGTAACGAAGTTGTAGCATGGTTTATTTATTGATTGTCTTCCTTATGAGTGGCGGTCGGGGACGAGCGATGGTCTTTTCCTACCAATCTATCCCCCTAGGAGCATGCGTGTAGTACTTTGTTTCGATGACTAGTAGATTTTTGTAATAAGTAAGTGAGTTCTTTATGACTAATGTTGAGTCCATGGATTATACACACTCTCACCCTTCCACCATTGCTAGCCTCTCTAGTACCGCACAACTTTCGCCGGTACCATACACCCATCATATACCTTCCTCAAAACAGCCACCATACCTACCTATTATGGCATTTCCATAGCCATTCCAAGATATATTGCCATGCAACTTCCACTGTTCTGTTTATTATGACACGCTTCATCATTGTCATATTGCTTTGCATGATCATGTAGTTGACACCATTTTGTGGCAAAGCCACCATTCATCATTTTTATACATGCCACTCTTGATTCATTGCACATCCCGGTACACCGCCGGAGGCATTCATATAGAGTCATATTTTGCTCTAAGTATCGAGTTGTAATTCTTGAGTTGTAAGTAAATAAAAGTGTGATGATCTTCATTATTAGAGCATTGTCCCATGCGAGAAAAAAGAGAGGCCAAAGAAGCCCATAAAAATCCAAATAAAAAAAAAAGAAAAAATGAGAGAAAGAGAGAAGGGGCAACGTTACTATCCTTTTTCCACACTTGTGCTTCAAAGTAGCACCATGATCTTCATGATAGAGAGTCTCCTATGTTGTCACTTTCATATACTAGTGGTAATTTTTCATTATAAAACTTGGCTTGTATATTCCAACAATGGGCTTCCTCAAATTACCCTAGGTCTTCGTGAGCAAGCAAGTTGGATGCACACTCATTTAGTTTCTTTTTGAGCGTTCATAAACTTATAGCTCTAGTGCATCCGTTGTATGGCAATCCCTACTCGGTCACATTGATATCTATTGATGGGCATATCCATAGCCCGTTGATACGCCTAGTTGATGTGAGACTATCTCCTTCCTTTTGTCTTCTCCAAAACCACCATATTCTATTCCACATATAGTGATATGTCGATGGCTCACGCTCACATATTGCGTGAAAGTTGAAAAGGTTTGAGCATCAAAAGTATGAAACAATTGCTTGGCTAGTCATCGGGTTGTGCATGATTTGAATATTTTATGTGATGAAGATGGAGCATAGCCAAACTCTATGATTTTGTAGGGATCGCTTTCTTTGGCCATGTTATTTTGATAAGACATGATTGCTTTATTAGTATGCTTGAAGTATTATCGTTTTTATGTCAATATTAAACTTTTGTTTCAAATCTTATGGATCTGAACATTCATGCCACGATAAAGAAGAATTACATGGATAAATATGTTAGGTAGCATTCCACATAAAACATTCCATTTTTATCATTTACCTACTCGAGGACGAGCAGGAATTAAGCTTGGGGATGCTTGATACGTCTCCAATGTATCTATAATTTTTGATTGTTCCATGCTATTATATTATCTGTTTTTGATGTTTTATATGCATTGATATGCTATGTTATATTATTTTTGGTACTAACTTATTAACCTAGAGCCCAATGCCAGTTTCTGTTTTTTCCTTGTTTTCGAGTTTCGCAGAAAAGGAATACTAAACGGAGTCCAAATGGAATAAAACTTCATGATGATTTTTTGGACCAGAAGACACCCAGGGGACTTGGAGTGCAAGTCAGAAGAGCCACGAGGCGGCGGCAAGGGTGGAGGGCGCGCCCCTACCTTGTGGGCCCATCGGTGACCTCCTGACCTAGATCTTCCTCCTATATGTTCACATATATATTCCAGAACCACCAGAAGCATCCACGAAAACACTTCTCCACTGCCGCAACCTTCTGTTCCCGTGAGATCCCATCATGGGGCCTTTTCCGGCATCCTGCCGGAGGGGGATTCGATCACGGAGGGCATCTACATCAAGTATATTGCCCTTACGATGAAGCGTGAGCAGTTTACCTCAGACCTATGGGTCCATAGCTAGTAGCTAGATGGCTTCTTCTCTCTCTCTTTGATTCTCAATACCATGTTCTCCTCAATGTTCTTGGAGATCCATCCAATGTAACCTTTGCGGTGTGTTTGTCGAGATCCGATGAATTGTGGATTTATGATAAGCTTATCTATGGATATTATTTGAATCTTCTCTAAATTCTTATATGCATGATTTGATATCTTTGTATTTCTCTTCGAACTATCAGTTTGGTTTGGCCAACTAGATTGGTTTTTCTTGGAATGGGAGAGGTGCTTAGCTTTGGGTTCAATCTTGTGTGATTTCACCCAGTGACAGAGTAGGGGTAGCGAGACACATATTGAATTGTTGCCATCGAGGATAAAAAGATGGGGTTTAGATCATATTGCTTGAGTTTATTCCTCTACATAATGTCATCTTACTTAAGGCGTTACTCCGTTCTTTATGAACTTAATACTCTAGATGCATGCTGGATACAATGTGTAGAGTAATGGTAGTAGATGCAGGCAGGAGTCGGTCTACTTGACACGGACATGATGCCTATATTACATAATCATTGCCTTGGATATCGTCATAACTTTGTGCTTTTCTATCAATTACTCGACAATAATTTGTTCACCCACCATATTATTTGCCTTCAAGAGAGAAGCCTCTAGTGAAACCTATGGCCCCAGGGTCTATTTTCCATCATATTAGTTCCCGATCTACTATTTTGAAATCTTTTATTTTCAGATCTATAAACCAAAAAACCCATTTTTTTTCCTTTGTTTAGTTTTATCTATCTCTATCAGATCTCACCTTTGCAAGTGACCGTGAAGGGATTGACAACCCCTTTATCGCATTGGGTGCAAGTGTTTGATTGTGTGTGTAGGTACATCTATTGGTGATTTGTGCGTTTTCTCCTACTGGATTGATACCTTGGTTCTTAACTAAGGGAAATACTTATCTCTATTGTGTTGCGTCACCCTTTCCTCTTCAAGGGAAAAGCCAACGCAAGCTCAAGAAGTAGCATTGACCGTGAAGGGATTGACAACCCCTTTTATCGCGTTGGGTGCAAGTGTTTGATTGTTTGTGCAGGTGCATAGATTGGAGACTTGCTTGTACCTGCTAATGCTTGAGCTTGCGTTGGTTTTTCCCTCGAAGAGGAAAGGGTGATGCGGCAAAATAGAGATAAGTATTTCCCTCAGTTAAGAACCAAGGTATCAATCCAGTAGGAGAAGAACACACAGATCACCAATACCTACACAAACAATCAAACACTTGCACCCAATGCGATAAAGGGGTTGGCAATCCCTTCATGATCACTTGCAAAGGTGAGATCTGATAGAGATAGATAAAACTAAACAAAAGATAAAATATTTTTGGGTTTTTTGGTTTATAGATCTGAAAATAAAAGATTGCAAAATAGTAGATCGGAAACTAATATGATGGAAAAGAGATCCGGGGGCCATAGGTTCACTAGAGGCTTCTCTCTTGAAGGCAAATAATACGGTGGCTGAACACATTACTGTCGAGCAATTGATAGAAAAGCTCAAAGTTATGACGATATCCAAGGCAATGATTATGTAATATAGGCATCACGTCCGTGTCAAGTAGGCCGACTCCTGCCTGCATATACTACTATTAAGTTCATCAAGAATAGAGTAACGCTTTAAGTAAGATGACATGATGTAGAGGAATAAACTCAAGCATTATGATGTAAACCCCATCTTTTTATCCTCGATGGCAACAATACAATACATGCCTCGCTACCCCTACTTTGTCACTGGGTGAGGACACCACAAGATTGAACCCAAAGCTAAGCACCTCTCCCATTGCAAGAAAAACCAATCTAGTTGGCCAAACTAAACCGATAGTTCGAAGAGAAATACAAAGATATCAAATCATGCATATAAGAATTCAGAGAAGATTCAAATAATATTCATAGATAAGCTGATCATAAATCCAAAATTCATCGGATCTCGACGAACACACCGCAAAAGAAGATTACATCGGATAGATCTCCAAGAACATTGAGGAGAACACGGTATTGAGAATCAAAGAGAGAGAAGAAGCCATCTAGCTACTAGCCATAGACCCGTAGGTCTGAGGTAAACAACTCACGCTTCATCGGAAGAGTAATAGAGTTGATGTAGATGCCCTCCGTGATCGAATCCCCCTCCGGCAGGATGCCGAAAAAGGCCCCAAGATGGGATCTCACGGGAACAGAAGGTTGCGGCAGTGGAAACGTGTTTTCGTGGATGCTTCTGGTGGTTTGGTAATATATGTGAATATATAGGAGGCAGAACTAGGTCAGCGGGTCACGAGGGGCCCACAAGGTAGGGGGTGTGTCCTGCCGCCTGGGCGCGCCCTCCACCCTTGTCGTCGCCTCGTGGCTCTTCTGACTTGAACTCCAAGTCTCCCAGGTGTCTTCTAGTCCAAAAAAAATCATCGTGAAAGTTTTTTCCGTTTGGTATTCCTTTTATGCGAAGCTCAAAAACAAGGAAAAAACAGAAACCATCACTGGGCTCTAGGTTAATAGGTTAGTCCCAAAAATAATATAGAGTAACATATTAATGCATATAAAACATCCAAAACAGATAATATAATAGCATGGAACAATAAAAAATAATAGATACGTTGGAGATGTATCAGTACCTCCTACTGGATTGGTACCTTGGTTCTCTAACTGAGGGAAATACTTATCTCTACTTTGCTGCATCACCCTTTCCTCTTCAAGGGAAAAACTAACGCAAGCTTAAGAAGTAGCACTCGAGAAGAATTGGCAGCAGATGATGGTGCTGGTCCTCACTGTGAAGGAGTTCGAGGATAGTAACAGAAAGTGACGGTGAGGATCGATTGTCGTTCGTCTTTGCATCCCGCGCAACCGCCATCTCAGGAACATGCTGCTGATGCAAGACTACTTCGCGGTGTCACCGACGTATCCGCCGCACCTCTTTCGGAGAAGGTATCAAATGTGCCGATCCCTCTTCGTAAAAATAGTAGAAGCTTGCGAGGACAATTCTCAATTTTTTTACCCAAAGGAGAAACATCGCGTGCTTGAAGGGTTTTAGTGCATATCGAAAAATCTCGACAGCTATGCGGGTGATTGCATATGGCATTCCGGCTGACTATGCTGACAAGTATCTTCGCATTGGCGAAGATACTACAATTGAGTCAATGCATATGTTCGCCAAAGTGATCATCCGTATCTTTTGTCATGTCTATCTTCGGGTACTGTTGGGGATATAACTACTGAGTATAAACCGCCCAGGAGGGCCCGGGTTATACCCATAAGGAGTTATCCATATTGAAGCCTATGAAGACAAGCAGCATGGCGCTTTGTTATGGAGATATAAAGGCCCAGGGCCCAAAAATGGATTAGGGCCCGTAGACATAAACCGCCATATGGTGTGTAACTTGTGTTGTAAGATAGGAAAAGGGTAGAAACTGAGCCAGACACGTTTATGAGCCGGCCAGGACTCTGTAAACCGCAGGGAGTCAACCTGTGTATATAAAGGGATGACCCGGCGGCGGTTCAAGGACAGACAACAACAAACTCGAGAGCCAGGCAAAGCGTATTTGCTCCCTGGTCATCGGAACCCTCGCAATCCCATCACAACTGGATTAGGCTTTTACCTTCACCGCAAGGGGCCGAACCAGTATAAACTCCTTGCGTCCTTTGTTCCGCTTTAACCCCTTTAAGCTACTACATTGCGATGGCTCCACGACTAAGTCCTTACGCTAGGACATCTGCCGTGACAAACCCACGATAGTTGGCGCCCACCGTGGGGCTATCGCACGATGGTTTCAAGTTTTTAGAGGGCAGCTTCGAAGGGCTCAAGGGATACATTGTGGGACGGATGACCAAGAGTCGTCGTGGCAAGCTCTACATCGACGATACGGGCTGGGGCCCCGAGGCCGGCTCAATCGAGTACGGGCCCCGAGCCGGACACATTTTCATTGGCAAGATCGGTGAACCGGGCCCTGAGCTGGACATCTGCACTGACATCATCGAAACGGCTCAGCGTGCAAGACCTGCCCGGGTTCGTCCTGCCATGAAGCGTGCCTTCGTGGGAGTCATCCACAGAGCGGAATCCGGGGAGAGATCGGTATCTGGTGGTGAAACCGTCATTTACTCTGATGACGAGTCATCAACCGGAGAGACCGAGTCACTGTATCAACTGCAAGATGGCTAGATTGGTGGCAGTTCTGACGGCGACAGTATTCCAGACCCCTTTGATCCGCCGAGCCGAGTTGCGATTTTCATGGCCAGTACACAGTCGGCGCAACATTCTTCTACCACAGCAGCGATGATTTCCGGTTCAGCAGCAGCGACGCCAGCTGGGGCAGGAGGCCCTACGCAACCACCGGTTCAGATTTTGTCTGATTTATTCGACACTTTGGCAACATTGCTAGCGGCTGAAGTTAATCCGGCGGATCGGGATCAGCATAACGCAGAAGTTGCAAAGGTGAAGGATCAGATAGCTCAAGCCAAGGTAGACCTAGCAGCAGAAAACACCAGGATGGCCACAGAGCGGGCCGAGTTGGATGCACAGGCTTATCAGCTTATGTTAGATCAGAACGCGTCAAATGATGTAATGAGGAGAAGATATCGGTCTCACCTGCCTCCGGTTTATGAGGCAAGGAATCTTTTTAACATGCCAGGAGCAGGAACCAGCAACCAACCAATGGTAAACCGGGTAGAAGCGCCTGGAACGGGGGCACCGGTTCAGCCACGCACTGTGGATCCACCCCATCAGAATGTCCCACCACAACACGTATCAACACCTCCAGGTCATTACTCCAAACCCTTGGATAACATAGTCGCCGCTGCTTCACGATTGGCTGCCATCCCAATTGAAGGTCAGTCCCCCGTAGCGGTTGAGACGCGACGGGCGAGGGAGCTCCTTCAGACAGCTTTGACTCAGCAGCAAGCATATTCGTACAGTCGCAAGAGGATTCATTCTACCCCCCGCCCAAGCTGGAGTTATAGCAGGCATATTGATGAACCGGCTGTGTCAAGCAGTGCACGGAACCGTAACCTGCCTCGGAGGCATAACCCGGCGGGTGGTGGTGCTAATGCTCAGGACATGGTGGATCACGGTAGAGCACGACGAGAAGCCAAGTTAGCAGCGTAGGACGCAACCCGTCAGCTTACTCCGGTCCGTCCGACTACTTCGGTGGAACCAAGAGTTGCTTTCAGCTCGTTGGGGGTGCCGTGTCTCACCCTAGCTTTATGTAATGTACGGCTGCCCAAGGATTTCAAAGGTCCTCATAAAGTGCCCAATTACACTGCCGATTTACCCCCCGCGTCATGGGTTGAGAGTTATGAGATGGCGATGGAGATGCTTGATGTCTACTACAAAACCTTCTTCTTGTAAACGTTGTTGGGCCTCCAAGTGCAAAGGTTTGTAGGATAGTAGAAAATTTCCCTCAAGTGGATGATCTAAGGTTTATCAATCCGTAGGAGGCGTAGGATGAAGATGGTCTCTCTCTAGCAACCCTGCAACCAAATAACAAAGAGTCTCTTGTGTCCCCAACACACCCAATACAATGGTAAATTGTATAGGTGCACTAGTTCGGCGAAGAGATGGTGATACAAGTGGTATATGGATGGTAGATAAAGGTTTTTGTAATCTGAAAATATAAAAACAGCAAGGTAACTAATAATAAAAGTGAGCGTAAACAGTGTTGCAATGCGTTGAAACAAGGACTAGGGTTCATACTTTCACTAGTGCAAGTTCTCTAAACAATAATATCATAATTGGATCACATAACTATCCCTCAACATGCAACAAAGAGTCACTCAAAAGTCACTAATAGCGGAGAACAAACAAAGAGATTATGGTAGGGTACGGAACCACCTCAAAGTTATTCTTTCCAATCAATCCGTTGGGCTATTCCTATAAGTGTCACAAACATCCCTAGAGTTCATACTAGAATAATACCTTAAGACACAAATCAACCAAAACCCTAATGTCACCTAGATACTCCAATGTCACCTCAAGTATCCGTGGGTATGATTATACGATATGCATCACACAATCTCAGATTCATCTATTCAACCAACACATAGAACCTCAAAGAGTTCCCCAAAGTTTCTACCGGAGAGTCAAGAGGAAAACGTGTGCCAACCCCTATGCATAGGTTCATGGGCGGAACCCGCAAGTTGATCACCAAAACATACATCAAGTGAATCAATAGAATACCCCATTGTCATCACGGGTATCCCACGCAAGACATACATCAAGTGTTCTCAAATCCTTAAAGACCCAATTCGATAAGATAACTTCAAAGGGAAAACTCAATCCATTACAAGAGAGTAGAGGGGGGAAGAAACATCATAGGATCCAAATATAATAGCAAAGCTCGCGATACATCAAGATCGTATCACCTCAAGAACACGAGAGAGAGAGAGATCAAACACATAGCTACTGGTACATACCATCAGCCCCGAGGGAGAACTACTCCCTCTGTAGCGACCCGACCTTAGATGGTCAAGTATCTATGCTTCAATGTCATCCCTGGATCGGTAATGCTGACACACACAGTACTCGAAGGATTTATAACAGAGTGGCAATCACACACTTATTACATCGGATGTCTCAAAAGAGAACTTATTACAATAATATGGCTTAAGGCCATCTAATATGGTAACAGCGGAAGGCTTGGAAGATAAAGTGAGTCCATTAACTCCAATGGCATAACTGAGCTGCACGGCAATGACCTAATGAACCTTACTCCTCGTCTGAAAAGTCTGCAACATAATACGTTGTAGCCCGAAAATGGGCCAGCACATGGAATATGCTGGCAATATAACACAGTAGAGAAAGAATAAAAAAATGCTATTACTATATGCATATTTGGCTGGTGGAAAGCTCTATGGTTATAGTTTTTGCGAAAAGCCAATTTCTCCCTACAACAGAGGAATAGATTTTAATTTAACTACCATGGTGGTTGAACAACATTGAGAAGGTTCCTCCAACTCAATCCCAATTAAAGTGATTAACATCCCAACAATATTAATTAAGAGTGATGAGATACATGTGATAACCCAAGTACTAGATACTCAAGAATTGTCCATAACTGGGGACACGGCTAACCATGATTAGATTGTACACTCTGCAGAGGTTTGTGCACTTTTCCCCACAAGACTCGATCGCCTCCGTTGGATTTCTCGCATACAAGGTGTTTGAGAAACGGATGACCGAGACACAGTCTTTTCGAAACATTAACTCTCTACTACGGACAGACCATACCAAACCTACATCCCACTACCTGCTGATCTGCTTCTTCAGGAGCTTCATGTAACTTTCTCAACTATGCTAGAGCCCATAATAGCTTGTGGCTACACACGGAAGTTTCTAGCATGCATCATCTCAGTTCCCTTTTAGCCTGGGTGGCGGTCCATAGGAAGATCACACGGGTACTCCGGGATTTCCAAAAAAATACAGGCAACACTGGGTACTCCAGGTGCCTCAATCCACCCAGATGTTAATTTAAATTGCCACCTTAAGTTGAACCATTAATTAACAATCTCACATCTGTCATGGATTTCACTCAAACCCAACCACGTCTACGAGCATAGCATAGTAATATAAGCAAACGTAGAAGTAACTCCCAGGGTTTGATAGTAACAGGGTAATAGGTTCTACCTCAACAACTACTTCACAACCCACATGTTAAAGACATCGTAATCATGCAATGTTTGAGGGGTGAAACTAATGCATAAAAACTGGGTATGAGAAGAGTATGATCAATGTGTTACTTGCCTTGCTGACGATCCGCGAATCCTAGAGACTCGTAATAACACGCTTCGCACTCCGGGTGTTCTATCGCAAACAAACAATAACATACATAAGCAACAAGCAAAGATGCGCAAGCAAAACTCAAATAAAAGAGGTTGACAAGAAAGTTCAACTTAAGAACTTCGGTTTGCAAAAAGAATCAAATCAAACGGAGCAACGAAACTCAAACGACGAAAGAAAGAAGCTTCATTTACTAATCTGAACCTAGGTCAAATTTTACAGTAGCAAAAACTTGTTTGAGTTGGTTAAATGGAAAGAGGGTTTCGAGACGAAACTCTAGGCGCTTGAATCGCCTGATTCCGACTAACGAGCGAAAAGATAAACAGAACTAAGATCGGATCAGAAATCCCGATCAAAAAAATCGCGGAATAAATCCGATAAAAGAAAACTAACGAACAGACTAACGAATGAGCGTTCGTTAGCTGTAACTAACGGGCGAAAACCGTTCGTTAAAACGAACGTACGGATGAGCGTCCGCTAACTAGAAGAACCGAAAAAAGGCTAACCGAGAAAAAAAACGAATGTAGGGTTTCGAAAAAAACCGAACGGTTTTTTGAAAAAACCGGCGGCTCGGATCCGGCGGATACCTCCGGCGAGGGGGTCCGGCGAGGCGGCCGCGGGGCGGCGGGGCTGCGGCTCGCGGGGCGGCGGGCTTGGCGGCGGCGACGGCGGCGGCTGCGGGCAGTGAGGCTGCGGCGGTGGTGGTGTGGGGTTTGGGTGGCGGGGCGGCGGTATATAAAGGGGCGGAGCGGCGTCTTGGAGGAGGGGGCAAGGCGCGGCGGCGGAGAGGAGTCCGGCTCGGACTCCAAGTCCGAGTGGCGGCGGCGGTGGCGCGCGCGCGGGGAGGCGGCGACGGCTGCCGGCTGGCCTGGCTCGGCTGGGCCTTAGGCCCAGTCGGGCGCGGGGAAACTTTTTTTTAAATAATTTCGCCAACCGAAATAAAATCCTAAAAAATAAATAGAAATCTAAAAATGCCAAAACAAAATTTCACCGTCTAAATAAAATATTTAGAACGAGATGAACATTTTCTTGGCCCTAAAATGCAACTTTGAAAACGTGCAATTTTTTTCTAGTGCAAATAAAATCCAACTAAAATCAAGTAAAATCAAATAAATGATTTTAACATTTTTTCCTCCAATATTTCAATTATTTTGGGGAAGTCATATTATCTCCTCTCATTTATTTTGATAAGAAATATTTTTCGGAGAGAAAAATAATTAAAATCAAAATCCTCGTTTCATTATTTGATAAAATCAAATATGAAAAACCGGGAAAATCCCCAACTCTCTCCGTGGGTCCTTGAGTTGCTTAGGATTTCGAGGATTTGCGGAACGGAAAATGCAATAAAATATGATATGCATGGATGACTATGTATAACATTCCAAATTGAAAATTTGGGATGTTACAAACCTACCCCCCTTAAGATGAATCTCGTCCTCGAGATTCGGGTTGGCTAGAAAATAGGTGTGGGTGGTCTTTGCGAAGATCATCCTCTCGTTCCCAAGTGGCTTCATCCTCAGTATGGTGGCACCACTGAACTTTGCGAAACTTGATAACCTTACTGCGGGTGACTCTGCTGGCAAACTCAAGAATCTTAACTGGCTTCTCCTTGTAAGTCAAATCACTGTCCAACTGAATTGCCTCCAAGGGTACTATATCTCTTGACGGTATATCGGCCATCTCAGCATGACACTTCTTCAGCTTTGAAACGTGAAACACATCATGAACTCCTGACAATCCCTCGGGTAATTCCAATTTGTAGGCAACTTCTCCCATCCGTTCCAAAACACGATACAGTCCTACAAACCTCGCAGCTAATTTCCCCTTAACTCCAAAACGTTTCACTCCTCGCAAGGGAGATACTCACAGATATACTCTATCTCCAATTTCATAGGTTACCTCTTTGATTTTTGAGTCTGCATAACTCTTATGCCTAGACTGAGCAATCTTCAATCTATCACGAATCAATTTAACCTTCTCCTCAGACTCCCTGATCAAGTCTGGTCCAAACAACTGTCAGTCTCCTACCTCATCCCACATCAAGGGTGTTCTGCACCTGCGTCCATACAGGGCTTCAAACGGCGCCATCTTCAAACTGGCTTGGTAGCTATTGTTGTATGAGAACTCTGCGTATGGCAAATTGTCATCCCAACTAGGCCCATAATCTAGCGCACGGGCTCTCAACATGTCCTCCAGAATTTGGTTCACTCTCTCGGTCTATCCATCTATCTGCGGGTGAAAGGCAGTACTGAACTCCAATCTCGTACCCAAAGTCTGTTGTAACTGATGCCAAAACTTCGAAGTAAACTGTGTTCCTCTATCTGATACGATGGTCCTCAGAACTCCATGCAGACATACGATCCTGGACATATAAATCTTGGCCAACTTCACACTTGTATAAGTGGTTTTCACTGGGATGAAGTGAGCCACTTTGGTCAAGCGATCAACTACTACCCATATGGAATCATATCCCGCTTTAGTCCTAGGCAATCCGGTGATAAAGTCCATGCCAAGTTTATCCCACTTCCATTCGGGTATCGGCATAGGCTATAACAGTCCTGCTGGCTTCTGGTGTTCTGCCTTCACTCTCTGACATACATCACATACGGCTATATACTCGGCAATATCCTTCTTCATACCGGTCCACCAGAAACGTTCCTTCAAATCTAGATACATCTTGGTGTTTCCGAGGTGTATCGAGTATGGTGAGTCATGAGCCTCTTGAAGTATTAACTTCCTGATCTCCTGGTTATTGGGCACATAAACTCGGTCCTCAAACCATAGGGTATCGTGCTCATCCTCAAGAAAACTTTTGGCCTTTCCTTTGCCCATCTTCTCCTTTATCTCGGCAATCTCTTTGTCATCCTTCTGAGCTTCCCGAATCTTGTCCAGCAATGTCGACTGGACCTCCATTGTCGCAACGAATCCTCTAGGAACAATCTCTAATCGAAGTTCCATGATATCCTCTCCTAACTCCTTCGGCAGTCCCTTACTTTTAAGGATATTAGCATAAATCTTCCTGCTCAAGGCGTCTGCTACGACATTGGCCTTTCCTGGATGATAGTGTAGCTTCATATCATAATCCTTTATAAGCTGCAACCATCTCCTCTGTCTAAGGTTCAGTTCCTTCTGGGTGAAGATGTACTTCAAACTCTTATGGTCCGTGTATACATCACATCGGTTTCCAATAAGGTAATGTCTCCAGGTCTTCAATGCGTGCACTACGGCTGCTAACTCCAAATCATGCGTGGCATAGTTCAACTCATGAGGTTTTAGTTGTCGTGAGGCATATGAAACAACTCTTCCATCCTGCATAAGCACACATCCAAGTCCTAAGCGAGAGGCGTCGCAATACACTTGGAACTCCTTATGTATATCCGGCAGTGTTAGCACTGGCGCTGTAGTCAACCGTTTCTTCAACTCCTGGAAACTTGCCTCACAATCTTCTGTCCATTTAAACTTAGTATCCTTCTTTAACAGTTCAGTCATTGGCTTCGCAATCTTGGAAAAGTTCTCAATGAATCTCCGATAGTACCCTGCTAGTCCAAGGAAACTGCGGATCTCGCTAACTGAAGTGGGTGCCAACCATCCAGTGACTGACTGAACCTTGCTGGGGTCTACTCCTATACCTTCTCCCGATATAACATGTCCAAGGAACCCGACTTCCTTCAACCAAAACTCGCATTTGCTAAACTTAGCATACAACTGGTGTTCCCTGAGTTTCTCGAGAACTAAGCGCAAATGCTCCTTGTGCTCCTCCTCGTTCTTCGAGTATACCATAATATCATCGATAAACACCACAACAAACTTGTCCAAATACTCCATGAACACCTTGTTCATCATGCTCATGAAATAGGCAGGGGCATTAGTCAGTCCTAATGACATGACCGTGTACTCGTATAATCCATACCGCATCGTGAACGCTGTCTTTGGTATATCCTTCTCTCGTATCTTCAACTGATGGTATCCCGATCTCAAATTGATCTTCGAAAACACCTTAGCTCCTTGCAACTGATCAAACAGATCGTTGATCATCGGCAGTGGGTACTTGTTCTTAATTGTCACTTCATTCAAGGCTCAATAATCAACAACCATCCTTAGGGATTTATCCTTCTTCTCAACCAAAAGCACAGGGGCTCCCCAAGGTGATGAACTTCTTTGAATGTACCCTTTCTCCAATAACTCCTTGATCTATTTCTTAATTTCCTCCAGATCATTTGCGGGCATCCGATAGGGTCTCTTGGATATTGGTCCTGTACCTGGCAATAGCTCTATCAAAAACTCAATGTCTCTATCTGGTGGCATGCCTGGTAACTCCTCTGGAAAAACATCCGGGTAATCCTTCACTACCGGCACTTCTTCCTGAACAACTCCCGTGAGGGTATTCACTTGGCTCCTCCTAGGCACATGCCTAGATACATACTTAATCCTTTTTCCCTCTGGGGTGGTAAGGTAAATCGACTTACTAGCACAGTCAATACTTCCTCCAAACTTTGACATCCAGTCCATACCTAATATCACATCCAATCCTTGTGACTCCAAGATAATTAGGTCGGACGGAAAAACATGTGTGCCAATGGTTAAGGGTATCTGGTCGCACCATCGGCTAGCCATGTATTCTGATCCGGGTGAGCTTACTAACAGAGGGGTCCTAAGGGTTTGGGTTGGTAGTTTAAACTTATCCACAAATCCCCTTGATATGTATGAATGCGATGCACCAGTATCGAAAAGAGTATGCTCATGAAAAACTTACCTATTACCGCGTCCGGCTGCTCTTCAACCACCTCCATGTTAACATGGTTCACTTGTCCTTTGTTGAATGGATTGGGCTTCTTCCCAGCACTCCCATTTCTGTTTCCATTATTTCCTTCAGGGCACTCCATGGCGTAGTGTCCAGTCTTCCCGCACTTGAAGCAAGAAACGTGACTTAGATCTCTTTTGGCGGGTGTGGCTGGATTGGGGCGGTTCTGATTATTGTTGGTTCCGTTCCCATTCCCATTCTTAGAACCATTGTGGTTATGCGATCCTCCTCCAGTGTGGTTGTGGCCTCCATGGTTATGAACAAATCCTCCCGAATTCGGGGTTAGGCGAGGCTTGTGCTGAGCTCCTGAGTTATACTTCCCTTGTCCATACTTTCTCTTGCGGCTCTCAATCTGCTGCTGCTTCCCTTCAATCATAAGAGCCTTATCTACCAACTCTTGGTAGTTGTTGAAGGTTGCTACCATCAACTGTATGCTCATCTCATCATTCAGCCCTTCCATAAACTTCTCCTGCTTCGCGGCATCTGTGTCCACATCATCAGGGGCATAGCGTGATAACTTGCTAAAATCATCAACGTACTGAGCCACAGTACGGTTCCCCTGGCATAGGTTGCGGAACTCCCGCTTCTTCATTTGCATAGCTCCAGTTGAGACATGGGCTGTGCGGAAAGCTTGCTAAAACTGGTCCCAAGTGACGGTGGCTATGGGGAAAGTGGCTGTGTAATTCTCCCACCATGAGGCTGCTGGTCCATCCAATTGATGTGCGGCAAAGCGCACCCTCTCAGCATCTGTGCAACCTGCGGTGGTCAACTCCCTTCCAATACGGCGTAGCCAATCATCAGCAACTATTGGCTCGGTGCTACTAGAAAACACCGGCGGCTGTAACCTTAGAAAACGGGCTAGGTTGTCCATTGGCGACGGGTTGTTGTTGTTGCCCTGGTTCTGAACTAGCAATTACATCAAGGCATTCTACTTCTGGATCAACTGGGTGAGCTCCGGTGGGAAAGAAAAACCGGTGTCACGTCTCGGAGGCATCTGATGGGTTTAGATGGAAGAGATCAGAATAGAAAGATGGGGTCTAATGAGAAAGCACTACCCATATGCACATGAGACAAGCACAAACATTTCACTCAATCAATCAAGCAAGGGCATACAAACGGTCTAGGACTATCGCAAATGTGCTCATCTACTACTAATTACATGGGGGAATACTACTAATATTTGGTGGTCATCTAGAAATTTTGATCAGTGGAAGACTCCATGATGTCTGCTCCAGCTTCGTCTTCAAAGTCATCATCACTAGGATCGGAATCGGTGTCGTCGATGATGATGTAGTCCTCGGGGCGTATCTCCTTGGGTTCTTCTTCTTCTACTGGTGCCGGTCCTCCCATGAATACTCCGATCTTCTTGACTAGGTTGTCATTCTTCTCCAGTAGTGTCTTGATTTCCTCCTCATATCCATCGCGTGTAAACTTGAGTTCTTCCTCCAGCCCATTGATTCTAGTCTTCGCCTTCTTCAAGTCCATCATGTCCGCGCGCATCTGGTTCTCCTGACGTCGAATGTGCTGGTTTAACTCCTGGATGAAAGCTGCAATGGATCTATCCTTCCTGGTGCTGATTATTTCCCATTGCTCGTCTTGGCGCCCACATATTTGGTAGATAATGTCCTTAAGCTCCCTGTTGTAGACTTCTCCAATGCATCCCATGGTAATGTGGGCTGCCATGCTCTTGCCTAGATTCCAGGTGGGTGCTTCAAAAGAAAATTCTATGGGTTTAGAAGTTGGCGAGAACATCCTTCCTGGAACTTGTACTTGAACCATCCAGCGCTCCTCTTTAGGTAAAGTGGCGTTGTACGTTCCGGTGAAGCTTGGTATTCCAATGTTCAAGTACCTAGTGACTTCCTTCAAGTGACGTCCAAAAGGTGTGTCTTCATCCGGTTGTGCAAACTTGTTCTTCATCTCCGTCATCCTAAAGAGTAGAAAATGGAGAGGAGTCAGAAATGAGTAGCGAAGTGTGACCTAGGGTTTATCTTAGTGGTCATGTCCTACACTCAGCGTGTGCTCTGATACCATCTTGTAGCGACCCGACCTCAGATGGTCAAGTCTCTGTGCTTCAGTGTCATCCCTGGATCGGTAATGCTGACACACACAGTACTCGAAGGATTTATAACAGAGTGGCAATCACACACTTATTACATCAAATGTCTCAAAAGAGAACTTATTACAATAATATGGCTTAAGGCCATCTAATACGGTAACAGCGGAAGGCTTGGAAGATGAAGTGAGTCCATTAACTCCAACGGCATAGCCGAGCTGCACGGCAACAACCTAACGAACCTTACTCCTCGTCTGAAAAGTCTGCAACATAATACGTTGCAGCCCGAAAACGGGTCAGCACATGAAATATGCTGGCAATATAACACAATAGAGCAAGAACAGAAAAATGCTATCACTATATGCATATTTGGCTGGTGGAAAGATCTGGACTACAAAAAAATACACTTCCGTGATGATACGTGTTTGTCACAGTAGGTCGCTTTTTTGTCATGCATGTACATCCATGACAAATTTATGACAGAATCAAGATAGTCATACCCGTGCTGTCGTAGATGTGTTCCATGACATTACCAAAATTATCATCACGGAAGTGCCCACTTCCATGACGATAAATCGCGCGTCACAGAAGTGCTTTCGTTAAGGGTGACCGACACGTGGCATCCATCGTAACAGAACGCCGTTAAGCTATCGGGTCAGGTTTTGGATCCGATAACCCGTTAACAGCACTTACCAATGGGAAATTTCCACGTGTAAAATTCTTATTGGCCGGACGAAACACGTGTCAGCTCGTCAGCGGGTCAGATAGGCGCCTATGATACATCGACACGTGGCACAGCCCAACAGTGGCCCATTGCTGTGAAAAGGCCGGCCCATTTGACTTGGTCAAAAGCTAGCGGGCCGGCCCGTTTGACTTGGTCAAAAGCTGGCGGCCCGGCCCATGGAAAGCCTGTTAACAGCCTGTTCGCATATAGCCCATTTACAGCCCGCTAACCCAAGGCCCGTTACGTCCTATTCGAATTAGGCCCAATAGCGTCATCTGGGCCGTCCACTATGATTCCAGCCCGTTTTCACTTCTGGCCCATGTATAGCCCATGACGTCTTTTGGCCCATATGAGGCCCTTTGTAACTCTTGGCCCATTAGCGGCCCATGCTGAAACTGGCCCGTAATGAACAGTGTATTACTTTACACCCATTAACGGCCCGTGGTGAAACTGGCCCGTAATGAACAGTGTATCACTTTATACCCATTAACGGCCCGTTATTCTGTTGGGCCGTTTCCAGCCCGAGTTAACTTTCGGCCTTCTGAGGGCCCATTTATTCTTGGGCTCATTTGCAGCATTCGGTTACTTACGGCCCGTTACTGTCATTTTCTGCTTGTGGGCCAAATTCAGCCCGTCGTTACAGTCGGCCCGTTTGTGGACCGTTAGTCTGTTGGGCCATTTTCATAGCATCACCAAATACGGCCTATTAACGGCCCGTTATGGTCAGCCCATAAAACGTATGATTTCTATTAAAGGCCCATCTATGGCCCATTAAAGGCCCGTACAAGACCCATAAATGTGCCGGCAGCCCATGGATCCTACGAGACGTACAAGGCCCATGGATCCTACGAGACGTAGAAGGCCCATGGAACCTACGAGACGTAGAAGGCCCATGGATCCTATGAGACGTAGAAGGCCCATGGATCCGACGGCCCGTGAAGGGCCATGGTCGGGCGAATTGGCCTTCGTTTAAACGATATAGCATATTCAAAGAATTATCCTACTCAATACTATCACCTCTAAAAAGACTACACTATTACAACAAAGAGATCAAGGCATAGAAAGGTAGAATAATCCTACACTATACAATAAAGAAATTACAACCGATTATACCCACTGGGCATTATGGTTCGGCACAGGTGATAATAAAGATACACAAACAGCAAATTACATACACTAGGCAAATACAACTCATACATCATGGACGCGCATCAACTTAACTCCATTTGAACTATAATCTCTTCAGAAAATAGGATTGGCCGGATTCAGATAGCACAAATTTCAGTCTGCAAAATCTCCAATTCCTTCATGGTTACCTTAGTGTCTTGTTTCATTTTTTTGACTCCTGCATCTAATACCTGCATGTCCAGTCTCAACTTGTTGATTATACGTTGACAATCATGTACACGTTGTCTTGCCACTTCTAGTTGATGCTCGAGAACATCAGCACATTCCAATTCCAATCCATAATCATTCGGTAACGGCCATGCCTCACTGCTCGCAGATCTTTGTGTTGATGTCACTTCATCCTGAAATGTTTCTGTAAGTACACATGACTAGGGCAAACATATAGTTACAACAGTGAAGCGAACAAGACACTATTTTATACTACATGGCAAAACACGACTAACAATAATGTTACATGTCACTTTAAAAAAAATGTTACATGTCATGAAGCATAAGCATGTGATATTTTAAAAATTATAAAAAAGATAGTCTGTGCAGCCTGCATACAGAAATCCATCTTAGCTCACCAGAGGAGCATGATGTTGGGGCCCAATCAAAAACACGGACAAGTTACAAATTTAGACAGCATGTTGCGTATAAGTAAGCAAGCAGTTGGCCATTCTGTGCCTCAATTAAAGTCTTAGGGAGCATAATGAATAGCAGAGGGTTTCATACAAACATACTACAACAGGCAAAACTATGTAATCATTAGCGTAGTATAAACTAGATTGTGAGCCTCATGCAATAATAGTTGGTTAATAGACTTCAAAGTTTCAGGCACACTTCTGCAGAGTAATTAAATGGTAAGGCCTTTAATTATGTCAACTAATAGTGATACAAGTACCAAACATCAGGCATGATTATTTGGGCATCTTATTAACTGAGGACAAATAAAGCAATTGAAAAGAGAAAATTAACTATGCCTGAAACAAACAAGGAATTGAACTATTGAGTTGCATACAGTGACTTACCTTAGCAGGTTGAAGAGGCTCAGCGCAGCTCCTACTTCTCTTGCAAGGCTCCTTCCTAACATCTTGTACTTGGAAATCCTCAATCTTATCTTCATTTCACCCCCTCTGCAAGTTGACACAAACTAGTTACTCGTCTCCTTGGAAGATAAATATGCATACTTTCCAGTCTGTGAACACAAAAGGATGAGATTATAACAAAACAACACTACATAATGAAAAATGCCGCATCTCTTGCACTTGCACACAATGAAATGAGCATTTACTATTTCTGCACTATGTAAGAACTAGGCATACCTTCGAACTGGATCTCCAAGTACTCTTGGAGAGCCTAATGTAGTGTACAGCCAAACCTTTATGTCACCTATGAGTTAGACAAGGCCCCACTACAGCAGCCCTTAGTGTTTAAATCATTGACAAGCTCTGTTAGAGTGTTAGGTCAAGAACAACAAGTAATCAAAGCAAACAGTCCTAGTATGGCTGGCTGATGCAAACAAGCAATTGAACAGAAGTGTGAGCAAATCTTACATATCAACAAAAGAAGCAAAGAAGGAGGCTTAAAGACCATCACTTGACTGACCAGATTTAAGGGGCATTTAAACATCATGTGCAACGTATGAACTAACATAAACATTGCATATTCCAGATTCTACAATGGAATGCACATGCATTAGGTTATGCCATGTATGATGATGCCTAAATGACAGATAGCAGGCAGGAGTGATTCATCATTGCATGCACAATTGAATTGCAGGTTAAGGGCCAGTTCGATTCCGCCTTTTCAGGGCATATTGTCAAAATAAGCCATAAAAGATGTAAAGAAGTCATTTTTGAGTTATGGGCTTGGGCTTAACTAATTTCGCTTTGGAGGGGGGGTGTTTCGGGTAGAACCTCACTAAAAATTGAAGGGAAGGGGAATAGTGAAATGACTCTGTTGTCTGTCTATATTACACTTAAAATGCAACTGCTGACGCGCGTGTCACACCTGACCCTCAAGTAAAAACAAACACGCAAGCATTCATTGCCCTGCCCGCTTGCATCTCCTCTCCCCTTTCCCTCTACCTCGATCCCCTGCCTGCAGCACTAGGGTTCCTCTAGCGAGCCGTCGCCACTGGTCCCATCTAGCCTTGTCCTCGATGATGCTATGTCCAGCTAGGCTACATGGCCGGCGGGTAGGGGCAAATCTCCCTGGCTTCTCCTCCCTCTGGCGCCGCCCCTCATTCTCATGGTCTCCAGCAGCTGCTCCACTGTGGTTCGTCCAACGCACTACTCCAGCGGGCGCTGCACAACTACGGCTGATGCCACACTGCGGCAGAAGGCACCTTATTCCCCCTCCCCTCCTCCCAGGCCATGGCCTTGAGGTGCTGTTGAAGGATGAGCTCATCCAACAAGGTGAGGATCTCCTCTGATTTTTTGCCAAATTTTCATTCTGATCCACTATACGATGAATTGCTATGAGCTGCTTCTGCTGCTGCTATATGATGCATTGCTATGAGCTGCTCCTGCTGCTGCTATATGATGAATTGCTATGAGCTGCTGCTGTTGCTGCTGTATGATGAGTTGCTATGAGCTGCTGCTGCTGCTATATGATGAATTGCTATGAGCTGCTGCTGCTGTATGATGAGTTGCTATGAGCTACTGCTGCTGCTATATGATGAATTGCTATGAGCTGCTGCTGCTATATGATGAGTTGCTACAAGCTGCTCCTGCTGCTGCTATATGATGAGTTGCTACAAGCTGCTCCTCCTGCTGCTATATGATGAATTGCTATGAGCTGCTCCTGCTGCTGCTATATGATGAATTGCTATGAGCTGCTCCTGCTGCTGCTATATGATGAATTGCTATGAGCTGCTCCTGCTGCTTCTATGTGATGAATTGCTATGAGCTGCTGCTGGTATATGATGAATTGCAGACTGCTGCTGTTGTATGATGAGTTGCTATGAGCTGCTGCTGCCGCTGCTATATGATGCTTTCAGGTGGTGCTGCTATACGATAATAACCAGCCACTTGGACCATCGAATTTTAATAAATAATTGTTCTTCATTTAAATGTGGGTCATGCGTTCTTCGTTTAAATTAAGCAATGGGATCTCTATGGAAAACATTGACCAAAGTAGATTGTGCCAAATATGTCACGACCGGTTCTCCGGACATAAATTTCCAGAAAAAAGACCGTCGTGCTCATCAGCCCCAGGATTACTGTTAGCTGATGAGGCTCCACTTGATACAGAAATTCCAAGCAAAGTACAACATATGTAGCACAAGACCATTCTGGCCTGTGAGTACAACAAATGGTTTTTTTTAGTGGTCGATGGTGGAAGCGGTTTGTGAATCATCAGTGTATGGGACTCCATTTCCCACGGGAACAGCTGACCAGGTTAACTCCTATCTTCGCGAGGCTGCTATCACAGTTGCTTAGTTCTCGAGGCTGTCAATCGCCACGCTCCTCTCCAAGCAAGAAATCTAGCCAAGACAATAGCCAGGGACAAGCCAGTGAGTACTTTGAATGTACTCGCAAACATTAGGAACACAGGTATAATATAATTGATAATCATGCACGGAAAAATTCTATGATCACATCGTCAGTCATAAATAAAATATCTTTTATGCATGCAAGCAGGTTATTTTCATGCAACATGAATAAGCAATAATAGAGTGGGAATAAAATACCGCAGTCGGGCGTCTGAGCGACACCACGTAAAGGGCTTTAAAAGAAATGCCACAGTCGGGCGTCTGAGCGACACCACAAAAAAGGGCTTTAAAAGAAATGCCACAGTCGGGCGTCTGAGCGACACCACATAAAGGGCTTTAAAAGAAATGCCACAGTCGGGCGTCTGAGCGACACCACATAAAGGGCTTGAGAATAAATAATCACAATGAATATCCAGGAGGTAGAACCGTCCCAGGGATACTCGACAATACAATAATGCAACGGGTTAGTCCATCATAAAATAATAATCATGGTTCTCACAAGTCACAAGTCGCGGTCCAAGTTCTGGTGTAACAATCTCTCCTCCGAAGACCGACACTAAGACCAACACTTGACCCATCCCAGACTGTAATCCTTAACCATGGACACGACTATTCGAATAGGTTTTAATCTCTGCAGAGGGTGTACTCTTTACCCACGAGTAACGGATTCCTTTAGTCCATCGGGACTAATTCCGTCTATGGTCTTTTAGTTGAAAACACGCCTAACTTGCACACACCAGCTTAACTCACCGGTGTCTGGAATCACCCACGACACCTGTTAAGCAAAACTCTAAGTGAGGAGGCTACAACCTCGCGTAGCATGGGATCAAATTTATATCGCGCGCTCTAAGGGGTGGCCTCCCCTCTCGGTCTCAACCGGAAACACCCATGCCCCCGGACCAGGTGGCATGCCTACCGGCTACAACCGATATCTTCCACCATGGCCTCTCTGTACGGTGTGTGCTTGAAAGGGGTTGACGACTTACTGAACCATACCCTACCTGCGGCAGGGACAAGTGGTAGTACATAGCAAGTATGGGGGTTACTGGAAACAAGACTCGGTCTACGGTCGACTCAGGAGGTTTATAAATTCCTTGCATGACCTGTAACAAATATATTTCAATCAACAAAATCACCACTCAATATACCTTACCATGCCATACCGGACATAACCGTCCCAACGGGGACCGGCGACAAGTTCACGCCTACCCAAGGCCGAGGCTTTCCCGGATTCCTTTCCGGCATGCATGCAAGGCACATGAGGATGATTACCATCACAATAATATTCATTCCCAACAGCAAGGAAATCACTAACATGCTTCCATGCAAATGATCATGTCACATGAAATAACAAGTCCTTCGAAATAAGGTGGTGTTATAAACGTGTCAAATAACACACCAAAAACATTATGCCAGGGTTCAGAATGCTTGCCTTTAAGTTGTGGAGGGGTGGGGGTGCTCTCCAAAAGTTTTGAAAGTTTCTTCTCTCTCTCCAAAAATCCTATTTAAAATATATTTGAATTAACACACATTTCAAAAACAGTACAAAAAAGTTGTTTGGAAAATTTTCAAATAAATCTTAAAATAAACTAGACCAAATTTGAGGAAGGTAGGAAAAGGAATCAACTCATTTGGAGTTATATTTAAAAAGTTATAGACAGTCAAAGCTGTGGTCAAAATCTGTTTTTAATAAAATCAGGAAAAGGAAAACGTTTCAAACGAGATTACGCTTTCGGTGCAGAGAAAACGTATTTGCGCCCTTTACGCCTCCACTTAACCACGTGGACCGGCGCTGGGTCTCTGACGGTGGGCCCGCCTGGCCCACTGGTCAGGTTTGACCAGTCGCCCACGTCGTCTCCCTCCTCTGCCCGAGTGGAGCGGGGCTCCGGCGATCATCGCAGGCGAATGGTGGCTCCGTTCGGAAAGCTGAGGCCACCAGCGGATTCAGGGGGCCGAGGTGGTCACTCCGGTAGTCGTAGGGTCGTCGGAGGTGGAGGAAATCGCCGGCGGCGAGCTCCGCGGCGGAGGGAAGCTTCGGGGGTAAAGTGGTTTTGAGGCGGCGGTGGTTCCCGATCAAAATCGAGTAGGGGAAAGGGTTCACGGGAGGATGAGGAGGTTTCTGGCGAAGAGAACAGAGAGGGGGAGGCTCTGGAGGCACCGGCAGGGCCTGGGCAGTGGCGGCGGCTGCAGTCGCCGGAGATGAGGAAGGAGGCCTCCCCGGGTCGATTGGCTGCCAAAGGGGGTCCTCGGGAGGTGGCTTGGGACTGCCTGCGTGCGGAGATGAGCTCGGGGCTCCTTATATAGGCGAGTTGAGGCGGTTCGGTGGCGGCCGCGGATGATCTCGTCGGCGACCATCTTTCTGTAGCTGCAGGGCATCGTGGCGGCGACGAGCGCTAGTGGACATGGCTGCGGATGAGCTCGCGCTGCTCCAGGGGCCAGGTGGCGAGCGGGAGGGGCTTGGGCGGCGCTGCCCGTGGCTGGAGCCACTGCGGACGCTGGTGTGCCACCAAGAATGCCCTGGCGGCGGCGCTGTAGCGTGCCAGGGTGGCTTGGCGCGATGCTGCGAGGCGGGGAGTGCGTGGCGAGGTGCTGCCGTGTGGGCCAAAGCCAGGGGGGCCAGCGTGTCGGCTCGGGCGCGGCATCGTGCAATACGCGCGCTCTGGGCGCGTCCAGTGCACGCACGGGAGATGTTCGACACAATGCCGCGGCATGCTACAGGTCGCAGGTGAGGTTGGGGTTTACCAGATCGAGGTTAGGAGCAACTGGGAGTCTAGTGGACATGCTAGTTTGATCAGAGGTGCAAGCTCAAAGTGAAATGCCAAAACTCATGTCAAAACTGGTCATGCCTACAGGGTGCTCGATAGAATGCCACATGCACCTAGGCAACTCTTGGGGTGGCCAAAACTTCCAGATTGGGGTCTCTTCAGATGTACAAGAGGGTGGTGGGGTTAGTTGGTCAAATGCAGCAACTTGTTAGTGCAAGTTTTACAAAACTTCAATTCTGGACAGGAAATAAATAGCATTATTTCATGAACCAAAAATGATCCAAAAGGTGCATGCTCCTGGACTTAAGGGTTTAACATGGAGGACTACAAGTAGGAGAAATAATCAAGGGTTAAAGAGCAAGCAAAAATATGGTTGCTGTACAAACCATCAAGTTGGTCCAAAATGAAAATGAGGTTGATTCACTCAAATTTTTCAAAGGACAGCACAAGGTTTTTGCATAATGTGGAATCTTAGGCCATTACCATCATCCCATAATTTTGGTGGAGGCTAGAAAGAAATATTTAAATGGGTTGTAGTGCAAATTGCACTATGGACCAGAGAAGGAAAATTGAGTGTAGAGCTCAAAATATTTCATAAAATAAAGATGTTTTTGCACAAAAGTTATTGAATAACATTACATGACATCTCCAAATTTTTGTGAGAATTTTAAGTGAATTTATCAAATGGTTGTAGTTCAAATATGGCCATTTAACCTTGAAAAACCATTTTCAAGAAAGTAAAGATCAAGCAACTTAATTATTTAATTAGTTATATTAAATAAGGAAAAATTTCTCTTGAGAGATTAAATATGTCCAATGACATATTTGAAAAGTTTCTCTTTGGGAAAAACTCATCATAACAGGGAAGGAAAGGATTTAAAAATCAAAATGGAGCTCAGATATTCAAAGTTTTAATACCTGGCAGAATTTTTAATTCATTAAAACAAGGCCAAATTTTTGGGGTGTCACAACACTACCCCCCTTAAGAAAAATCTCGTCCTCGAGATTTGTTAAAAGCTGTGTTAAGAAAATATTACGCAATAAAGATGTGGCTATAGTGAGAGGGCAATAAGTGGTGAAAAACCACAGTGTGAATACTAGTGCGGTGTGGAAAAGTCTACGGTTCGGGACAAAAACGTGAGATTCTATGCTGGATATAAATTTAGAATAGCTCCTAAATTTAAAAAAAAACGCTGGTCGTACCCGAGAGCGCAGTGCTCTCTCTGGCTGACAGGTGGACCCGGGGTCCACTGTCAGTCTCTTCTTCTCCCTCTGGTTCTCTCTTCTTCCTCTCTCTCGCGCGCTTCCCCGCGCTTTCTCCACCGGCGACGTTTAGCGCGTAGGGTATCTAGGCCGTACCGCGGTAGTGCGCGGCGTGCTAGCTGTCGGTGCAGCGTGCACTCACCTCGCGGGCCAGCGTGCTGTCGGCACTGCTTGCGGATTCGTCTCCAAACACCGGCGATCGGCGACGAGCGGCGTTGGTGGACTTCGCCCACCGTACACCGAGCTCGAGCTATAAAACGGCCGGGGTGTTCTCCTCTTCTTCCTCACACCTGGCCTCACTTCTCCTCCTCCTTCTTCCTTCATTACTGCTTACAGAAGCTCGGGTGAGGCTCTAATGGCGGAGGCGATGCCGGACTGGTTTGCGATCCTGATATTTGGAGGGCTGGCGACACTACTGGGGCTCTCTGTGCTCCTGTGCGCGATGATCCTCGACGATCGTCGCGACGCTGCTGCTCGGGTGTTGGCTCTCCGCGGTGGTGGTGATCATGAGGAGTAGATGGGGTGTGCCGGGTGCTAACCGTTGTTAGGGGGTGATTAGTTAGATGTAACACCGTTGCAAAGTTTTGCAAACAGTGTATGCGTTCGAATGATTGTGGTTGTGAGGCTGCTGCCGTGGTGTTGCGAGAAATTAAATAATCCACGTCGTGAGAAAGTGCAGACGTAGCAACTCAGGAAAAAAAAATCTCACTCCGGGATTTTGTGAGAGAAAAACAGTTAATTTTAAAAGGGCATAAACCACAACAAAAACTACACACATAAGTAGAAGCCAAATAATTGACTCGTCGTACAAACTCAGGGTATCACGCATAGGTCACACACATAAATAAATGTTGCAAATAATGAACATCGCAGCAACATCTAAAATGGAAACGGTAATTGGACGGGGTCCCTGGAAAACGTCTCTGGTACTGGGATACACTCCTCTTCTATCGGGGAAAGTGGATTGACCAGTCGATGCACGTGTCTCTCCTGGTCGGGCCTTAGTGCTCTGCCGATGGCGATCTGAGGATTTAAATCTGCGAGGCTCTGAAGATAACCCATCACACGTTGGGTTAAATGCTCTTGAGCGATGACGTACTGGACAAGGTTGGCCAGGACTGGGTCTCTCTCAATTCATCCACCAGGAAAAGATGTCACTCCTCCGGGTTCTGCACGGCTCGGAAAGTAATAGTATCCTCGTTCGCTGGCATAGGGCACTGTGAATCGAAGGCGAGCAAGCGCTTCGTATGCAGCAGCTTCTACGGCCATCTGTGGGGTTGGCATAGATTTCCCCACGAAGGAGACTTCCGTTGGATCTTGGTTTGAGTTTACGGGAGGGATGTGCACTGCTGCCCAATATCTTGAGGTGGAAGAGGTGATCCTCGATTTGAACAGCTCGTACTGGGGTGGCTGGGTAGCGCCCATGGTACTGCAGGTAAAATCCCGCAATATCTTGACAAAACTACCTGGAGTTGCATCTGGGGTTCTCAGATAAATGCTAGGGCTCGGCATGGCTAGGAAATGGTTGTGAGGATGGTGCACAAGATGAGGGGTGCTTGGCAAGGTCACGCGGTGGCCTTTTATAGCACTGGAGCTGGGTCATTTTTTTTTACCGTGGTGAATGGTAAAGAAAATTTTTAGCTCTGTTCCAAGGGTTGGGGTCAAGCCACAGATTCACACATTTCACTATAGTGATGTGTTACTATGGGGTTGACGGGGTGATTTTTGGTAACTGTGCCCGGGATAGAAATCTTTCACTGCATACTGGCGTATCCAGGCAAGGCTACTATTAAAATAGAGGCACGACAACAGGCGGCACAAAAATTACAAGGCCACACGGTTACAAAGCGAGGGTACACTGGAACTCGATACGACTCGGGTGACTTAGTCTACCTCGTTTACATCCAAGCGGGCGTGCCTTGAGGCTCCTCCACGGGTCTCGTCGTCTGAATTAACTGGAGTGGTCTGAGGGGCTGCAGGCTCGGGGTAGCGATGATGACCATCTCGGGGATTGTTGGTCACAACCCCGTTGGAGTGTGCTCCCAATATGCGACGAAGCACTTCTGGGGTTATCGTAGCACCTTGGCCGATGGCTGGGGCAGTCCTCAGGGACTCAATCGGGTGTCCAAACAGCACGACTGGGTTGTCGGTGTTGGGCTCGTTCTCTCCTCTCGCCGGGGCTCGACGAACCAGCTCTCCACGAGCTGCGATTAGATCAATAGTGATTTGATCGCACAGTTCCTCTAGTGCACTTACATAGCGCACTAGGTGCAACAATGCAGGATCCGTCTCGTGATCTCCGTTGACAACTTGGGGTGGTCTACCATACCCTTCACGTCTGGGGTAGTAGTGGAACGAGCGAGAGTTAACCCTGGGCAACAAGTGCCGGAGATGAACTATAGCTTCTCGAGCAGCTAGTTGGATGGCTTGTGGCTCAAAGGAAGTTGTCCTTCCGGTGAACCTGTAGGGGCGCTCGGGCTCTAGTCCCCTACCATAAATGTGCACAGTGGCCCAGAATTGACGGCTCTCACCGCTCATGGGTCCTTGGTACACAACATATTCTGGGGGCTCTTCTAACGCATAGGCACGACGGGTGAGGTTTGCGAGTATGGTCACAAAGCCTCCAAGGTTGGTTGCTGTGGTCTCATTGTGCACGATGGGTCCAGGCATTGTGGCTCGGTTTGGGGTAGCGGCTGCTGTGCTGGGTTGGGGTTAGCATGTCCCTTTTTATAGGAAAAAGGGGATGGAGTCTTCCTTCGCACGCTTGTGAGAAAGGCCTATTTAGGGGCCGGTCACTGGTGCATGAGTGACAGGTTAGGTTGATAGGTTGGGCACCGACTGCCAAAAAGGTGTTGGGTCAATGTGTGGCTATCTTGTATGAGAAGCTTGGTTCGGTTATGGCTTGATGGGTTGGTCTGCCTAAGTTTATAGGCCTGGCTAAGATAGGATTAGCCAATGGTCAGCCTGGCTCTGATACCAAGTCTGTCACGACCGGTTCTCCGGACATAAATTTCCAGAAAAAAGACCGTCGTGCTCATCAACCCCAGGATTACTGTTAGCTGATGAGGCTCCACTTGATACAGAAATTCCAAGCAAAGTACAACATATGTAGCACAAGACCATTCTGGCCTGTGAGTACAACAAATGGTTTTTTTAGTGGTCGATGGCGGAAGCGGTTTGTGAATCATCAGTGTATGGGACTCCATTTCCCACGGGAACAGCTGACCAGGTTAACTCCTATCTTCGCGAGGCTGCTATCACAGTTGCTTAGTTCTCGAGGCTGTCAATCGCCACGCTCCTCTCCAAGCAAGAAATCTAGCCAAGACAATAGCCAGGGACAAGCCAGTGAGTACTTTGAATGTACTCGCAAACATTAGGAACACAGGTATAATATAATTGATAATCATGCACGGAAAAATTCTATGATCACATCGTCAGTCATAAATAAAATATCTTTTATGCATGCAAGCAGGTTATTTTCATGCAACATGAATAAGCAATAATAGAGTGGGAATAAAATACCGCAGTCGGGCGTCTGAGCGACACCACGTAAAGGGCTTTAAAAGAAATGCCACAGTCGGGCGTCTGAGCGACACCACAAAAAAGGGCTTTAAAAGAAATGCCACAGTCGGGCGTCTGAGCGACACCACATAAAGGGCTTTAAAAGAAATGCCACAGTCGGGCGTCTGAGCGACACCACATAAAGGGCTTGAGAATAAATAATCACAATGAATATCCAGGAGGTAGAACCGTCCCAGGGATACTCGACAATACAATAATGCAACGGGTTAGTCCATCATAAAATAATAATCATGGTTCTCACAAGTCACAAGTCGCGGTCCAAGTTCTGGTGTAACAATCTCTCCTCCGAAGACCGACACTAAGACCAACACTTGACCCATCCCAGACTGTAATCCTTAACCATGGACACGACTATTCGAATAGGTTTTAATCTCTGCAGAGGGTGTACTCTTTACCCACGAGTAACGGATTCCTTTAGTCCATCGGGACTAATTCCGTCTATGGTCTTTTAGTTGAAAACACGCCTAACTTGCACACACCAGCTTAACTCACCGGTGTCTGGAATCACCCACGACACCTGTTAAGCAAAACTCTAAGTGAGGAGGCTACAACCTCGCGTAGCATGGGATCAAATTTATATCGCGCGCTCTAAGGGGTGGCCTCCCCTCTCGGTCTCAACCGGAAACACCCATGCCCCCGGACCAGGTGGCATGCCTACCGGCTACAACCGATATCTTCCACCATGGCCTCTCTGTACGGTGTGTGCTTGAAAGGGGTTGACGACTTACTGAACCATACCCTACCTGCGGCAGGGACAAGTGGTAGTACATAGCAAGTATGGGGGTTACTGGAAACAAGACTCGGTCTACGGTCGACTCAGGAGGTTTATAAATTCCTTGCATGACCTGTAACAAATATATTTCAATCAACAAAATCACCACTCAATATACCTTACCATGCCATACCGGACATAACCGTCCCAACGGGGACCGGCGACAAGTTCACGCCTACCCAAGGCCGAGGCTTTCCCGGATTCCTTTCCGGCATGCATGCAAGGCACATGAGGATGATTACCATCACAATAATATTCATTCCCAACAGCAAGGAAATCACTAACATGCTTCCATGCAAATGATCATGTCACATGAAATAACAAGTCCTTCGAAATAAGGTGGTGTTATAAACGTGTCAAATAACACACCAAAAACATTATGCCAGGGTTCAGAATGCTTGCCTTTAAGTTGTGGAGGGGTGGGGGTGCTCTCCAAAAGTTTTGAAAGTTTCTTCTCTCTCTCCAAAAATCCTATTTAAAATATATTTGAATTAACACACATTTCAAAAACAGTACAAAAAAGTTGTTTGGAAAATTTTCAAATAAATCTTAAAATAAACTAGACCAAATTTGAGGAAGGTAGGAAAAGGAATCAACTCATTTGGAGTTATATTTAAAAAGTTATAGACAGTCAAAGCTGTGGTCAAAATCTGTTTTTAATAAAATCAGGAAAAGGAAAACGTTTCAAACGAGATTACGCTTTCGGTGCAGAGAAAACGTATTTGTGCCCTTTACGCCTCCACTTAACCACGTGGACCGGCGCTGGGTCTCTGACGGTGGGCCCGCCTGGCCCACTGGTCAGGTTTGACCAGTCGCCCGCGTCGTCTCCCTCCTCTGCCCGAGTGGAGCAGGGCTCCGGCGATCATCGCAGGCGAACGGTGGCTCCGTTCGGAAAGCTGAGGCCACCAGCGGATTCAGGGGGCCGAGGTGGTCACTCCGGTAGTCGTAGGGTCGTCGGAGGTGGAGGAAATCGCCAGCGGCGAGCTCCGCGGCGGAGGGAAGCTTCGGGGGTAAAGTGGTTTTGAGGCGGCGGTGGTTCCCGATCAAAATCGAGTAGGGGGAAGGGTTCACGGGAGGATGAGGAGGTTTCTGGCGAAGAGAACGGAGAGGGGGAGGCTCTGGAGGCACCGGCAGGGCCTGGGCAGTGGCGGCGGCTGTAGTCGCCGGAGATGAGGAAGGAGGCCTCCCCGGGTCGATTGGCTGCCAAAGGGGGTCCTCGGGAGGTGGCTTGGGACTGCCTGCGTGCGGAGATGAGCTCGGGGCTCCTTATATAGGCGAGTTGAGGCGGTTCGGCGGCGGCCGCGGATGAGCTCATCGGCGACCGTCTTTCTGTAGCTGCCGGGCATCGTGGCGGCGACGAGCGCTAGTGGACATGGTTGCGGATGAGCTCGCGCTGCTCCAGGGGCCAGGTGGCGAGCGGGAGGGGCTTGGGCGGCGCTGCCCGTGGCTGGAGCCACTGCGGACGCCGGTGTGCCGCCAAGAATGCCCTGGCGGCGGCGCTGTAGCGTGCCAGGGTGGCTTGGCGCGATGCTGCGAGGCGGGGAGTGCGTGGCGAGGTGCTGCCGTGTGGGCCAAAGCCAGGGGGGCCAGCGTGTCGGCTCGGGCGCGGCATCGTGCAATACGCGTGCTCTGGGCGCGTCCAGTGCACGCACGGGAGATGTTCGACACAATGCCGCGGCATGCTACAGGTCGCAGGTGAGGTTGGGGTTTACCAGATCGAGGTTAGGAGCAACTGGGTGTCTAGTGGACATGATAGTTTGATCAGAGGTGCAAGCTCACAGTGAAATGCCAAAACTCATGTCAAAACTGGTCATGCCTACAAGGTGCTCGATAGAATGCCACATGCACCTAGGCAACTCTTGGGGTGGCCAAAACTTCCAGATTGGGGTCTCTTCAGATGTACAAGAGGGTGGTGGGGTTAGTTGGTCAAATGCAGCAACTTGTTAGTGCAAGTTTTACAAAACTTCAATTCTGGACAGGAAATAAATAGCATTATTTCATGAACCAAAAATGATCCAAAAGGTGCATGCTCCTGGACTTAAGGGTTTAACATGGAGGACTACAAGTAGGAGAAATAATCAAGGGTTAAAGAGCAAGCAAAAATATGGTTGCTGTACAAACCATCAAGTTGGTCCAAAATGAAAATGAGGTTGATTCACTCAAATTTTTCAAAGGACAGCACAAGGTTTTTGCATAATGTGGAATCTTAGGCCATTACCATCATCCCATAATTTTTGTGGAGGCTAGAAAGAAATATTTAAATGGGTTGTAGTGCAAATTGCACTATGGACCAGAGAAGGAAAATTGAGTGTAGAGCTCAAAATATTTCATAAAATAAAGTTGTTTTTTGCACAAAAGTTATTGAATAACATTACATGACATCTCCAAATTTTTGTGAGAATTTTAAGTGAATTTATCAAATGGTTGTAGTTCAAATATGGCCATTTAACCTTGAAAAACCATTTTCAAGAAAGTAAAGATCAAGCAACTTAATTATTTAATTAGTTATATTAAATAAGGAAAAATTTCTCTTGAGAGATTAAATATGTCCAATGACATATTTGAAAAGTTTCTCTTTGGGAAAAACTCATCATAACAGGGAAGGAAAGGATTTAAAAATCAAAATGGAGCTCATATATTCAAAGTTTTAATACCTGGCAGAATTTTTAATTCATTAAAACAAGGCCAAATTTTTGGGGTGTCACAAAATAACATGTCACGATGATTGCAATGGAGGAGTGACATACCATAGCACACTATATAGGCTCACCGCTGCCTCTCCTTTTTTTGAGATGTTCCATGAAATTGCCACATACATCTTGTACTTTTTCATTGTGTAACCCTATCTGCAAGTTGACACGGCTAATTTCATACATCTCTACATGATACTACATTGCATATCCCTTGCGCATATTTAAACCACCAATTAACGATTGTGTGCGTACCATAAACTAGCCATGACTCTGTATGCTGGACTAGCAGGCACTCTAAGGGAGCCTAATGTAGTGCACTGGAATTCCTATATGCCACCTACGATTTTGTGTAATGTACTGCCCCTGTTCCTAAATATATGTCTTTGTAGAGATTCCAGTATGGACCACATACAAATGTATATAGATGCATTTTCGAGTGTAGATTCACTCATTTTGCTCCGTATGTAGCCTATAGTGGAATCTCTAGAAAGACTTATATTTAGGAATGGAGGTACGAGGTAGTATCATGTATGCCATCTACATATCTAATTTAGCAGCCAGTAGTAGAAATCATTGTCTGCACAAAGGGATTACTGGTCGAAAATCCTAGCAAAGCACGATGGCAGGCACAGAACAATACAAGAGAGAGAGACACGCTTACAAGATCATAGCAATGCCTCAGTCCAGGATCTTGGTTGGCCAAGCTGTTACATCCAGAAGAAACATCGTCCTTGTAGTTTTTGCCAGCTGCATAACAGGTAACAGCGACCGGTTAGTATATTTTGTTGGGAATCGTAGCAGAAATTTAAAATTTTCTACGCATCACCAAGATCAATCTATGGAGTAATCTAGCAACGAGGGGAAGGAGAGTGCATCTACATACCCTTGTAGATCGCTAAGAGGAAGCGTTCAAGTGAACGGGGTTGATGGAGTCGTACTCGTCGTGATCCAAATCACCGATGATCCTAGTGCCGAACGGACGACACCTCCACGTTCAACACACGTACAACCCGGGGACGTCTCCTCCTTCTTGATCCAGCAAGGGGAGAGGAGAAGTTGAGGGAAAACTCCGACAGCACGACGACATGGTGGTGATGGAGCTCGTGGTTCTCCGGCAGGGCTTCGCCATGCACTACGGAGGAGGACGAGGTGTTGGAGGAGGGAGAGGGCTGCGCCAGGGGAAGGGTGCGGCTGCCCTCTCTCTCCCTCACTATATATAGGGGGAAGGGAGGAGGGGGAGGCACCCTAGGGTTCCCTAGGGGAGGGGCGGCGACCACAGGGGAAACCCTAGATGGGTTTGGGCGCCCCCACCCCCTAGGAAACTTGCCCCCCAAGCCGGGAGGGGCGGCTGCCCTAGGGGTGGCGCCCCCACCTCTCCTAGTTACGTGGGATGGGGTGGGAGGGGCGCTCAGCCCCTTAGTTGGCTGATGTGCCCTCTCCCCTTGGCCCATAAGGCCCCCCAACGCTTGCCGGGGCCTCCGAAACCCCTTTCGGACACGCTGGTCATCACCTGGTACCCCCAGAACAATTCCGGACTCCAATACCCTTCGTCCAATATACCGATCTTCACCTCTGGACCATTCCGGAGCTCCTCGTCATGTCCGGGATCTCATCCGGGACTCCGAACAACCTTCGGTAACCACATACTATTTCCCATAACAACTCTAGCGTCACCGAACCTTAAGTGTGTAGACCCTACGGGTTCGGGAACCATGCAGACATGACCGAGACCACTCTCCAGCCAATAACCAACAGCGGGATCTGGATACCCATGTTGGCTCCCACATGTTCCATGATGATCTCATCGGATGAACCACGATGTTGAGGATTCAATCAATCCCGTATACAATTCCCTTTGTCCAGCGGTATTGTACTTGCCCAAGATTCGATCGTCGGTATCCGATACCTTGTTCAATCTCATTACCGGCAAGTCTCTTTACTCGTTCCGTAACACATCATCCTGTGATCAACTCCTTGGTCACATTGTGCACATTATGATGATGTCCTACCGAGTGGGCCCAGAGATACCTCTCCGTTTACACGGAGTGACAAATCCCAGTCTCGATTCGTGCCAACCCAACAGACACTTTCGGAGATACCTGTAGTGAACCTTTATAGCCACCCAGTTACGTTGTGACGTTTGGCACACCCAAAGCACTCTTACGGTATCCGAGAGTTGCACAATCTCATGGTCTAAGGAAATGATACTTGACATTAGAAAAGCTTTAGCAAACGAACTACAGATCTTGTGCTAGGCTTAGGATTGGGTCTTGTCCGTCACATCGTTCTCCTAATGATGTAATCCCGTTATCAACGACATCCAATGTCCATGGTCAGGAAACCGTAACCATCTTATTGATCAATGAGCTAGTCAACTAGAGGCTTAATAGGGACATGGTGTTGTCTATGTATCCACACATGTATCTGAGTTTCCTATCAATACAATTCTAGCATGGATAATAAATGATTATCATGAACAAGGAAATATAATAATAACCAATTTATTATTGCCTCTAGGGCATATTTCCAACAGTCTCCCACTTGCACTAGAGTCAATAATCTAGTTCACATCGCCATGTGATTAACACTCACAGGTCACATCGTCATGTGACCAACATCCAAGAGTCTACTAGACTCAATGATCTAGTTCACATCACTATGTGATAAACACTCAAAGAGTTCTGGGTTTGATCATGTTATGCTTGTGAGAGAGGTTGTAGTCAACGGGTCTTGCCATATTCAGATCCCTATGTATTTCGCAAAACTTTATGTCATATCGTAGATGCTGCTACCACGTTCCACTTGGAGCTATTCCAAATTGTTGCTCCATTATACGTATCCGGTATCTCTACGCAGAGCTATCCGGATAGGTGTTAAGCTTGCATCGACGTAACTCTTTACGTCGAACTCTTTATCACCTGCATAACCGAGAAACATTTCCTTATTCCTCTAAGGATAATTTTGACTGCTATCTGGTGATCCACTCCTAGATCACCTTTGTACCCTCTTGCCAGACGTGTGGCAAGGCACACATTAGGTGCGGTACTTCAGCATGGCATACCGTATAGAGCCTATGACAAGAGCATAGGGGACGACCTTCGTCCTTCTTCTTTCTTCTGCCGCGGTCAAGCTTTGAGTCTTAGTCAACTTTACACCTTACAACTCAGGTAAGAACCCCTTCTTTGACTGATCTGTTTTGAACTCCTTCAAAAACATGTCAAGGTGTGCATTCTTTGAAAGTATCATCAGGCGTTTTGATCTATCTCTATAGATCTTGATGCCCAATTTGTAAGCAGCTTTATCCAGGTCTTCCTTTGAAAAACACTCTTCAAACAACCGTTTATGCTTTCCAGAAATTCTACATTATTTCAAATCAGCAATATGTCATCCACATATACTTATCAGAAATGTTGTAGTGCTCCCACTCACTTTCTTGTAAATACAAGTTTCTAGCAAACATTGTATAAACCTAAAAGCTTTTATCACTCCATCAAAACATATATTCCGATTCCGAGATGCGTGCTCTAGTCCATAGAAGGATTGCTGGAGCCAACATACCTTTTAGCATCCTTAGGATCGTCAAAACCTTTTATCGTATCACATACAACTTTTCTTACGAAAACTGGTAAGAAAACTTGTTTTGACATCCATCTGTCAGATTTCATAATTAAAAATACAGCTAATGCTAACATGATTCCGACGGACTTAAGCATCGCTATGGGTGAGAAATTCTCATCGTAGTCAACTCCTTGAACTTGTGAAAAGACTCTTTCCCACAAGTCGAGCTTCATAGACGGTAACATTACCGCCCACGTCCGTATTCTTCTTAAAGATCCATTTATCTCAATGGCTTGCCGATCATCGGGCAAGTCCACCAAAGTCCATACTTTGTTCTGATATATGGATCCTATCTCGGATTTCATGGCTTCTAACCATTTGTCGGAATACGGGCCCACCATCGCTTCTCCATAGCTCGTAGGTTCATTGTTGACTAACAACATGATATCTAAGACAGGATTACCATACCACTCAAGAGTAGTACATATCCTTGTCGACCTACGAGGTTCGATAGCAACTTGATCCGAAGCTTCATGATCACTATCATTGACTTCCTATTCAACAGACATAGGAGCCACAGAAAACATCTTTCTGTGTTGCATCACTCTCTGGTCGAAATAAAGGTTCGACAACCTCATCAAGTTCTATATTCCTCCCGCTCAATTCTTTCGAGAGAAACTCCTTCTCGAGAAAGGACCCGTTCTTAGCGACAAACAATTTGCCCTCGGATCTAAGATAGAAGGTATACCCAACTGTCACCTTTGGGTATCCTATGAAGATGTGTTTGTCCGCTTTGGGTTCGAGCTTCTCCGGCTGAAGCCTTAAGCATCGCAGCCCCAAACATTAAGAAATGACAACTTTGGTTTCTTGCCAAACCAATGTTCATACGGCGTCGTCTCAACGGACTTAGATGGTGTCCTATCTAAAGTGAATGCAGCTGTCTCTAACGCATAACCTCAAAATGAAAACGGCAGATTGGTAAGAGACATCATAGATCGCACCATATCTCATAGGGTTCGATTACGACGTCCGGACACACCATTACCTTGTGGTGTTCCAGGTGGCTTCAACTGTGAAACAATTCCACAATGTCTTAAGTGATTGCCAAACTCATAACTCAGAAAATCCCCATTTGATCAGATCGTAGGAACATGATCTTATTGTTATGATGATTCTTAACTTCACTCTGAAATCGCTTGAACTTTTCAAATGTTTCAGACTTGTGCTTCATTAAGTAGATATACCTATATCTACCCAAATCGTCAATGAAGATGAGAAAATAGCGATATCCACCGCACGCTTCAATTCTCATTGGATCACACGCATCAGCATGCATGATTTCCAACAAGTCACTTGCCCGTTTCATTGTACCCGAGAATGGGGTCTTAGTCATCCTGCCCATGAGGCATGGCTCGCATGTGTCAAGCGATTCAAAATCAAGTGACTCCAAACATCCATTGAAATGGAGTTCCTTCATGCATCTTACGCCAATATGACCTAAGCGACAGTGCCACGAGAAAGTGGTACTATCATTATTAACTCTACATCTTTTGGCGTAAACATGTGTATTACCACGACCGAGATTCAATGAACCATTCACATAGGGTGCATGACCATGAAAGGTATCATTCATGTAAACAGAATAACCATTATTCTCTAACTTAAATGAATGACCGTATTGCAATGAACATGATCTAATCATATTCATGCTCAACGTAGACACCTGATTACATTTATCTAGGTTCAATACTACTCCCGAAGGCAGAAGGAGTGTGCGATGGTGATCTCATCAACTTTGGAAACACTTCCAACACACATCGTCACCTCGCCCTTAGCCAGTCTCCGTTTAGTCCGTAGCTTTTGCTTCAAGTCACCAATAATAGTAACTGAACCGGTATCCAATACCCAGGTGCTACCAGGAGTACTAGTGAGGTACACATTAATAACACATATAAATTTTGTTGAAGTTGCCAGCCTTCTTATCTACCATGCATTTGGGGTAATTCCGCTACCAGTGACCGTTCCCTTTACAATAGAAGCACTTAGTCTCGGGTTTGGGTTCAACCTTGGGTTCCTTCAATGGAGCGGCAACTAGTTTGCCATCCATGAAGTTTCCCTTCTAGCCCTTTCCCTTCTTGAAACCAGTGGTCTTGTTAAACCATCAACACTTGATGCTCCTTCTTGATTTCTACCTTTTGCGGTCTTAAGCACCGCGAACAGCTCCGGGATCAACTCCATCCCTTGCATGTCATAGTTCATCATGAAGATCTAGTAGCTTAGTGATAGTGGCTAGAGAACTCTATCAATCACTATCTTATCCAGAAGTTTAACTCCCACTTGATTTAAGTGATTGTAGCACCCAGACATTCTGAGCACATGCTCACTAGCTGAGCTATTCTCCTCCATCTTGTTGGCAAAAGAACTTGTCAGAGGTCTCACACCTCTCAACACGGGCATGAGCCTGAAATCCTAATTTCAGCTCTTGGAACATCTCATATGTCTTATGGCGTTCAAAAATGTCATTGGAATCCCGATTCTAAGCCGTAAAGTATGGTGCACTAAACTATTAAGTAGTCATCAGGATGTGTCTGTCAGGTGTTCACAACATCCACAGACGATGTTGTAGGGGTTTGCACATTGAGCGGTGCATCAAAGACGTAAGCCTTCCGTGTAGTAGTGAGGACACTCCTCGGACTACAGACCTAGTCTGCATCATTACTTACAATATCTTTCAACTTAATCTTTCTCTAGGAACGTATTGAAACAGGGAGCTACAACGTGAGCTATTTATCTACAACATATTTGCAAAGACAATTTAGACTATGTTCATGATAATTGAGTTCATCTAATCAAATTATTTAATGAACTCCCACTCAGATGGACATCCCTCTAGTCATCTAAGTGAAACATGATCTGAATCGACTAGGCCATGTCCGATCATCACGTGAGACGGACTAGTCATCAACGGTGAACATCTCATGTTGATCGTATCTTCTATATGACTCATGTTCGACCTTTCGGTCTTCTGTGTTCCGAGGCCATGTCTGTACATGCTAGGCTCGTCAAGTCAACCTAAGTGTATTGCGTGTGTAAATCTGGCTTACACCCATTGTATTCGAATGTTAGAATCTATCACACCCGATCATCACGTGGTGCTTCGAAACGGTGAACCTTCGCAATGGTGCAAAGTTAGGGGGAACACTTTTCTTGAAATTTTAGTGAGGGATCATCTTATTTAAGCTACCGTCGTTCTAAGCAAATAAGATGTAAAACATGATAAACATCACATGAAATCAAATAGTGACATGATATGGCCAATATCATTTTGCTCCTTTTGATCTCCATCTTCGGGGCTCCATGATCATCGTTGTCACCAGCATGACACCATGATCTCCATCATCGTGTCTTCTTGAAGTTGTCTCGTCATCTATTACTTCTACTACTATGGCTAACGCTTTAGCAATAAAGTAAAGTAATTTCATGACGTTTATGTTGACACGCAGGTCATAAATAAATTAAGACAACTCCTATGGCTCCTGCCGGTTGTCATACTCATCGACATGCAAGTCGTGATTTCTATTACAAGAACATGATCAATCTCATACATCACATATATCATTCATCACATCCTTTTGTCCATATCACATCACAAGGCATATGCTGCAAAAACAAGTTAGACATCCTCTAATTGTTGTTGCAAGTTTTTTACGTGGCTGCTATAGGTTTCTAGCAAGAATGTTTCTTACCTACGCGAAAACCACAACGTGATATGCCAATTTCTATTTACCCTTCATAAGGACCCTTTTCATCGAATCCGATCCGACTAAAGTGGGAGAGACAGACACCCGCTAGCCACCTTATGCAACTAGTGCATGTCAGTCGGTGGAACCAGTCTCACGTAAGCGTACGTGTAAGGTCGGTCCGGGCCGCTTCATCCCATGATGCCGCCGATTCAAGATAAGACTAGTAATGGCAAGTAAATTGACAGTATCGACGCCCACAACTGCTTTGTGTTCTACTCGTGCATAGAAACTATGCATAGACCTAGCTCATGATGCCACTGTTGGGAATCGTAGCGGAAATTTAAAATTTTCTACGCATCACCAAGATCAATCTATGGAGTAATCTAGCAACAAGGGGAAGGAGAGTGCATCTACATACCCTTGTAGATCGCTAAGCGGAAGCGTTCAAGTGAACGGGGTTGATGGAGTCGTACTCGTCGTGATCCAAATCACCGATGATCCTAGTGCCGAACGGACGGCACCTCCGCGTTCAACAAACGTACAACCCGGGGACGTATCCTCCTTCTTGATCCAGCAAGGGGAGAGGAGAAGTTGAGGGAAAACTCCGACAGCACGACGGCATGGTGGTGATGGAGCTCGTGGTTCTCCGGCAGGGCTTCGCCATGCACTACAGAGGAGGACGAGGTGTTGGAGGAGGGAGAGGGCTGCGCCAGGGGAAGGGTGCGGCTGCCCTCTCTCTCCCTCACTATATATAGGGGGGAGGGATGAGGGGGAGGCGCCCTAGGGTTCCCTAGGGGAGGGGCGGCGGCCACAGGGGAAACCCTAGATGGGTTTGGGCGCCCCCACCCCTAGGAAACTTGCCCCCCAAGCCGAGAGGGGTGGCGCCCCCACCTCTCCTGGTTATGTGAGATGGGGTGGGAGGGGTGCTCAGCCCCTTAGTAGGCTGATGTGCCCTCTCCCCTTGGCCCATAAGGCCCCCCAACGCTTGCCGGGGCCTCCGAAACCCCTTTCGGACACGCTGGTCATCACCTGGTACCCCCAGAACAATTCCGGACTCCAATACCCTTCGTCCAATATACCGATCTTCACCTCTGGACCATTCCGGAGCTCCTCGTCATGTCCGGGATCTCATCCGGGACTCCGAACAACCTTCGGTAACCACATACTATTTCCCATAACAACTCTAGCGTCACCGAACCTTAAGTGTGTAGACCCTACGGGTTCGGGAACCATGCAGACATGACCGAGACCACTCTCCAGCCAATAACCAATAGCGGGATCTGGATACCCATGTTGGCTCCCACATGTTCCATGATGATCTCATCGGATGAACCACGATGTTGAGGATTCAATCAATCCCGTATACAATTCCCTTTGTCCAGCGGTATTGTACTTGCCCAAGATTCGATCGTCGGTATCCGATACCTTGTTCAATCTCATTACCGGCAAGTCTCTTTACTCGTTCCATAACACATCATCCTGTGATCAACTCCTTGGTCACATTGTGCACATTATGATGATGTCCTACCGAGTGGGCCCAGAGATACCTCTCCGTTTACACGGAGTGACAAATCCCAGTCTCGATTCTTGCCAACCCAAGAGACACTTTCGGAGATACCTGTAGTGAACCTTTATAGCCACCCAGTTATGTTGTGACGTTTGGCACACCCAAAGCACTTCTACGGTATCCGGGAGTTGCACAATCTCATGGTCTAAGGAAATGATACTTTACATTAGAAAAGCTTTAGCAAACGAACTACACGATCTTGTGCTAGGCTTAGGATTGGGTCTTGTCCATCACATCATTCTCCTAATGATGTGATCCCGTTATCAACGACATCCAATGTCCATGGTTAGGAAACCGTAACCATCTTATTGATCAACGAGCTAGTCAACTAGAGGCTTACTAGGGACATGGTGTTGTATATGTATCCACACATGTATCTGAGTTTCCTATCAATACAATTCTAGCATGGATAATAAACGATTATCATGAATAAGGAAATATAATAATAACCAATTTATTATTGCCTCTAGGGCATATTTCCAACATATTTGAAGTACATCGGGCAGGTGATGCTGGATGGGTTTAAAGGTGACAAGTACCTAGGCCGTGGGGGGTGCTTGGCATCTCTCCAGACTCTGGGAATCAGGTTAGAAACATCGAGGGTGATGACGCTGCGCTGGCTGTCGGGGTCTGGTAAGGAGATCTAGAACCGTCGAGTAGGGTGTTTGTGGAGCGGCTCCGGTAGGGTGGACTACGGTGTGGGCGAAGCGGATCTATGGCCGTGGATGAGGGCGTAGGTGAAGCTGCTCCACTGGTTGGGTTAAGGATGGTGTCGACGGTGCGGATCTGCGGCCGTGGACGGGGCATCAGAAGCTGCTCTGGTGGTTGGGTTAAGGGTGGTGTCGACGATGCGGATCTGCGGCCGTGGATGGGGCATCAGAAGATGCTCCGGTAGGTTGGATGAGGGTGCGAGGAAGCGGATCTGAGGCCGTGGACTTGTGAGTTGGCAAAGTGGCCCCGGTAGAGTTGAGAATGGTATAGGCGAAGCTACTCCGGTAGGGTTGAGGAAGGTGTCGGCGAAGCGGCTCCGGTAGGGTTGAGGAAGGTGTCGGCGAAGAGGATCAGAGGCCGTCGACGGGGGCGTCGGGGGGGCGGCTCCGGGGGGTGTGGACGAAGCGTCTCCGGTGGGGAGTATGAATGAGCCGCTGCAGATGCGCGTCGGTTGACGAGAGTACCGGCGAAGCAGATCCGGCGCCTTGGACAAGGCCGGCACTGAATGGGCTGTGGTACAGTGGTGGATGAGCAGTTACTTGTTTCTAGGGGAGGTGGGAGGGGTAGATGTGGCCTCAGAAGCAGATCCGGCGAGGTGGACGCCGCTGGCAGTGAATGGGCTATGGTACGCTGGTGGATGAGCAGTCTAGGGTTTCAAGAGGGGAGGGGAGAAAGGGGGATGAAGTACGGATGGCGTGCCATGTAGTTAGTCGTTTTTGCGGGAGGGGAGAGGAAATGGGGGTGCCGTGTAGTGGGGGAACCGGAAGTTACCAAAGCAGCCCCGACCTATCATGTAGATGAGGGCGGTATTGTAACTGTTGGTCTCCGTGCACCAAGGACAAAAGGGGGATTTCGCATGCTAAAGACTAAGGTGGCGAAATTTTAGAAGGAGGCGGGAGATTTTGCCGCCCGTGGGATCGTTCGTATCCAGTTTCAACTAATTTTGGACCGTGCTAGCGGGAAGGTCATGCTAGACTGTGTACACGGGGCACGCGTCAGCAGTTAATAACTAGTGTGAAGTCCACCCCAGAAAAAAGACAATAACTCAGGATGATGCGCCGATAACTTGGACGTTCACACGGGCGCGGCCAATCGTACGGGTGTAGTGGCGCGTTCACAAAAAAAGGATCAAATGCTCAGCCTATGTATTTCTCGTGTAAATAGATAATTTAGTGCCATTGGTTATTTACTTTAAACATAATGCATTGATGTGTTAGTGTAGAGGCGCACAAAAAGAAAGCTACTTAAAAGTGTTACCTCATATGATTACATAGCCTCCATTTCATAAATTGTGTACCCGTTGAATTCATATATGAATATTACATATATTACTTCAAAAATATAAACTTAAATCATCCAAGACTAATGAATTTGAATGCAAGAGTAACAATGGTGCATGTTCATGATAGCTACATTGGTTGTTTGAAGAAACATCACTGTAACTTTGGCATGCACAACTAAAAGGGCTTATTTAAATAGAAAAAATGTGATATGTGAGTGTCCAATCTTTATAGCGTTGAATCGATATTGTACCTTTGGCCACGATACGAAGTAGATATTGACTTATGTTCAAGCGATGCACGTCCACGATCGCTAGATAGTGATACGTCAATGAATTGTGCAATCTCTCTCACACGCATACATATCTCATTTCCCTGTGGGCATCGGAATCACACACGTGCACTTCTGTATTTCTCTCCCTCTGTCAGGGTTAAATTCGTCTTTCTACCCCATCCTACAAGTCTCTCACACAGAAGCACACACGCTCTCTATGTCTAACATGACCACCCCTTTAATTCCGCCCACCCATAGCCACTAATGTCTCTCACACATATGCTATCTACCTATCCCTTAATATAGCTAGATATGTGTCACACAAACTCCTTCTCCCTACTAGCAAGATTCCCATGCGTTGCACGGAACATCAAGATGCATTTGTATGAGAAGTTTATCTTTTGGGAGAAAACGATGAACGAGGGAATGCCTTATTTGCAAATGCGGAGAGGGGTGTGGGTATCTTTTTGCAAAATTGCCATAGTTTCCTTCCTGTCCGTCGGATATAAATCGGATGGCCTATATTGCAGGATGGCAGGAACACCATCATCACCAACTCTATTTTTTATAAGAGTATAGATATGTGAGTGTCACTGCCCACCCCCCCCCCCCCCACACACCCACACTTCCCAACACCGAAGGAGTAGGGTGACACCTCGATCTTGATACTAATCTATCGACTGGCTTCTCTCTCAAACATACACACACACACACACACACTACCCGGCACCGAAGGAGTAGGGTGGCACATCGATCTTGATAATAATCTATCTACTCCTCTTTCAAACACACACACACACACTCGCTAGTTGTGCCTCTGTGTCTACTGCACACACTCTCAATACGTCTTTCTCTCCCTGCCCCCCCAATAATGACAGCAGAAGGGTGACAACTCGATCTGATCATAATTTGTCAATTGGTTTCTCTCTCAAACATTGTGTCTCGGTGCCTCGCTCGGTAGCCCCCTCGATATATAGACTTCTCGCGCGCGCACAGCTGTAGTGACGATGACGCTGAACCCAGTGTGCCTTGTTTTTATCGGCCTCATGTGATAGTTTTCACCCTGTTTTCTGTTAATTTACAAGGCAACCTTTTCTTTGTTACTACTAGTGAATCTGAAGTCATTCGGGGCAGACATAAAATATATCACTTCAACCCAATTATCGCAGCAACTATTTTAAAAGAAATTAGCTAGCTGCCCGTGCGTTGCACGGAACATCAAGATGCATTTGTATGAGTAGTTTATCTTGTGAGAGAAAAGGTTGAACGAGGGAAGGCCTTATTTGCGAATGTGGAGAGACGTGTGGGTATATTTTTGCAAAATTGCCATAGTTTCTTTCCTATCCGTTAGATATAAATCCGACGGCCTATATTGCAGGATGGCACGCACACCATCATCACCAACTCTTTTTCTACTCCCTCCGTCCGAAAATACTAGTCATCAAAATGGATAAAAAGAGATGTATCTAAAACTAAAATACGTCTAGATACATTTCCTTTTATCCATTTTGATGACAAGTATTTCCGGACGGAGGGAGTATTTGTCTTTTTAGAGATTTCAACAAGTGACCATGACCGGACCTTACCAACATACTCAAAAAAGTAGTCCATAATTTTGATGTTACCCTCTTTTCTTGGCGGTGCAGTGCCATCTGGATACCTCATAAATAAATCAAGGACAAATCTGACCCCTTCCTGAAAAGACATACAGAGCAAAATGAGTGAATCTACACTCTAAAATATGTCTACATACACATCCGTATGTGGTAGTCCATTTGAAATCTGAAAAAGACAAATATTTAGGAACGAATGGAGTATATATATATAAGAGTAGACATGGAGATATATCTCTAGCATGGTCTACAAAAAAATGTGCTGGGCTGGTTAGCGCCGGATGCTCGCAACGCGATGACATGAGTTTGTATACTGTCTTTTAACTTTATATTTTTATATTATATATTACTCTACTTATTTGATATATACTTCTTTCGCCACTATACTGACAGTGGAACCCACACAGTACTTAGAATACAAGATTAAGGATGGACTTGTTTCTTTTTAACTTTCTGTACGAAGTTGTAGCCACCCTGCAAGTCACGTGTACACTGTGCATGCAATTAACTTTTTATAGAGGGACAATCATACAGGCAATTAGCTCAAATGGATTGGATGTCACTCTATTATTTCCAGCATAAAGAGCATCTCCAATGGCAGCCAGCAAATTTCCTCCCGCTTCCTTAAGCGGAGGACGACATCAAACGCCAGCGGCATACATTTTTACAACTCTAACCAACCAGATGAAATTCGTGCAAACACGGACTGATTTCATATAAGCATGAAGGATTTCGTATAAAAAAGCCGGATCTTCATATAAACATCATGGATTTCATTACATTTACATGAACTAAGAGGTGCCAATCCGGCTCTCTTGTATAATTAATACTCCCTCCGTCCGGAAATACTTGTCCTAGAAATGGATGTATCTAGACTTATTTTAGTTGTAGATACATACAATTTACCCAATCTTAGAACAAAAATTCCCAGCCAGCTGGAGAGGGAGTACATAATCTAAATGGCCGCCCGCGGATTCCTTTGTCTTCCTCATGTCCGTCAGACACTTGCGGGGTCGACGAAGGTCCTCGGAAGAGACGAAGCAGCAAAGAAACCACCTGAATCAGCGGTTGTCACCTCGGCGGTGGCCTTCATGGGTCCCAAGTGGCGGCGGCCTCCCGTGTTCTACTTCTCCTCGATGATGGCAGCGGACACGGAGAAGCTGGCCACTGACTCATTGCTCTCCATGCACCCGGCTTCTGTCTCTGCCTGCATGGCACTGCCGCGGGCACGGGAGGCGTGCCCACAGACACGGGAGGCGTAGCCACCGCAGACACTGGTGGCGCGGTATGACGTGGCAGTGATGACGCCCGTACCGGCGTGCTCGCCGCCGTGCCGGCGTGGAGCAACTCTCCACTCCTCATCGAGCTGAACTGGAGCGGCGAGTTGCTGAACCACGCGCCTGCTTGGGGTGGCAACTAGCTCCGTCGGGCCAAGCGAGGTTGGTGAAGCACGGAGCGGCCTCACCTGTATCCGGAGGGTTCGGCGGGCCACCCAACCGGGTAATATGGCGGAGAACGGCTCATCGGAAGCCATCGGAGGAGTGGAGAAAGTGGTGAAGGAGGAGATGGGGGAGCAGCGGAGGGGTGCGATTCTTGTCCGCTGTCTGTCTGGCCTCGTGTAAATAGAGGGCGAACGGTAGGAGCTTGGCCGACATCGGGCCTCATTTAAACTGAGGGCGGACGGGAGGAGCTCGGCCGGTGTTGCGTTTAATTCTGGCCCGCTCATGAACGGACATGTGGCCGGAGTAGGATTCTCGGTTTGCATGCGGGTTTAATGGAGGGGTTTAATGGAGGCGCCGGGCGTGCAACGAGCGGCGCAGTACTATTCGATTTGACAGCAGTAATGAGCCGTCAAATCACAAAGGCCCTCGCCTCTCGTGAAACCGACCGAGCTAGACTGCCCCGCCCTCTAGCCTTTTAAAAAATCTATATACTCCACTTTTGTACAGTAGTAGTATCAATGGATTGCGCCATGGAGCAAAACTTGAAATTAAAAAAAAGGTGGTACATATAGAGAGCGCTCGTCGCCAAATTATGCATATAGTACTATTAAAAAGGCTTGTCACAATAATGGTGTCCAGCAAAAGTGCACAACCCACCCCTCAAATAAAACTAAGCACCCTGGAATTCTTTGACAAAACTAAGCACCCTGAAATTCTTTGACAACTAAACTGCTGGCTATATGATGTTGGCCATATATATTGTACGTATATAATGTGAAGAAACGAGTGGTAGTACTGTACCAACTAAAAGATGAAATGTAAGAAATACTTTGAAAGTGCAACTATCCCTAGGTGGTTTTGGTAATTCATAACAACATATAGCTCATTGAGCTAATGCTATTCCAAGATAATTATTTCAGGAAAGCTCAATGATTGGCATGGCATGGATGTGAAAGTGGAACCCTCAAAATGCTAAGGACAAAGGATTGGCTCAAGCTCAAAAGCTCAAGACTCTTCATTTTATATTTTAGTGATCCAAGATCACATTGAGTCTTTAGGAAAAGCCAATACTATCAAGGAGGGATGAGGTGTTGCTTAATGAGCCTCTTGCTTCATGTGCTTAGTGATATGCTCCAAAACCCTCAACTACTTTCCCATATCCACATATGACCTAAACCCTAAGCCAAACTCGGTCCTACCGATTCTTCCTATCCGGCGCCACCGAGTTTTCATTTGTCATAAGCCACTGCCAAACCCTAGCAATTCGGTCCTACCGATAGGGATCTCGGTCTCACCGAGATGGGGTTGCAAACTCTCTGTTTCCCTTTCGTAACTTTTCGGTCTCACCGAAAGAGCGAATCGGTCCCACCGAGATTGCAATGTAAATTCAGTGTTTCCCCTTTGTAACTTTTCGGTCTCACCGAAAGAGCAAATCGGTCCCACCGAGTTTGCCTGACCAACTCTCTGGTTAGCTAATTACCAAATTCGGTCTCACCGAGTTTGTGTAATCGGTCTCACCAAGATTACGTTATGCCCAAACCCTAACCATATCGGTCCTACCGAGTTGCATGTCAGTCCCACCGAAAATCTCTAACGGTCACTAGGTTTACATTTTCGGTCCGACCGAGTTTGTTGATTCGGTCCCACCGAGATTGGAAAACTGTGTGTAATGGTTGGATTTTGTGTGGAGGCTATATATACCCCTCCACCTCCTCTTCATTTGTGGAGAGAGCCATCAGAACACATACACCATTCCAACTCATATGTTCTGAGAGAGAACCACCTACTCATGTGTTGAGACCAAGACATTCCATTCCTACCATATGAATCTTGATCTCTAGCCTTCCCAAGTTGCTTTCCACTCAAATCTTCTTTCCACCAAATCCAAATCCTATGAGAGAGAGTTGAGTGTTGGGGAGACTATCATTTGAAGCACAAGAGCAAGGAGTTCATTACCTACACACCATTTGTTACTTCTTGGAGAGTGGTGTCTCCTAGATTGGCTAGGTGTCACTTGGGAGCCTCCAACAAGATTGTGGAGTTGAACCAAGAAGTTAGTAAGGGCAAGGAGATCGCCTACTTCGTGAAGATCTACCGCTAGTGAGGCAAGTCCTGTGTGGGCGATGGCCATGGTGGGATAGACAAGGTTGCTTCTTCGTGGACCCTTTGTGGGTGGTTGCTTCTTCGTGGACCCTTTGTGGGTGGTTGCTTCTTCGTGGACCCTTCGTGGGTGGAGCCCTGTGTGGACTCGCGCGACCATTACCCTTTGTGGGTGGAGCCTCGTGTGGACTCTTGCAACCATTACCCTTTGTGGGTTGAAGTCTCCATCAACGTGGATGTAGGATAGCACCACCTATCCGAACCACGGGAAAAACATCCGTGTCTCCAATTGCGTTTGAATTCTCCAAACCCTTCCCTTTACATTCTTGCAAGTTGCATGCTTTACTTTCCGCTGCCTATATACTCTTTGCGTGCTTGCTTGAATTATGTGATGATTGCTTGACTTGTCCTAAATTAGCTAAAATCTGCCAAGAACTAAAATTGGGAAAAGGTTAAGTTTTTATTTGGTCAAGTAGTCTAATCACCCCCTCTAGACATACTTTCGATCCTACAAGTGGTATCAGAGCCTTGGTCTCCATTTGCTTTGATCTCCATAGCTTTGGTGGTCATAGCCTTGGTTTCACAACCTAGGAGAGTATGGCGTCTAGCGAGGGAAATTATCACCGTAGAGGTCCTTACTTTGATGGTACTAATTTTGCTAGTTGGAAGCATAAAATGAAAATGCATATTCTTGGACATAACCCCGTCGTTTGGGCTATTGTGTGTGTTGGCTTGCAAGGTGACTTCTTTGATGGGAGAGAACCAAACCGTGAAGCTACCGCAGATGAGTTGAAGATGTTGCAATACAATGCTCAAGCTTGTGATATTCTCTTCAACGGATTGTGCCCCGAAGAATTCAACAAAATCAGCTGTCTTGAGAATGCAAAGGAAATTTGGGACAGTTTGATTGATATGCACGAAGGTACCGACTCCGTCAAGGAATCCAAGTTGGATGTGCTTCAAAGCCAACTTGACAAGTTCAAGATGAAGGATGGTGAAGGTGTCGCTGAAATGTACTCTAGGCTTGCTCTCATCACAAATGAGATTGCCGACTTAGGAAGTGAAGAGATGACCGATATATTCATCATCAAGAAGATTCTAAGAGCCTTGGATGGAAAATATGATACAGTGTGCACATTGATCCAAATGATGCCAAATTACAAAGATCTCAAGCCAACGGAGGTGATTGGAAGAATTGTTGCTCATGAGATGTCACTTAAGGATAAAGAGGAACTTCACAACAAATCAAGTGGTGCCTATAAAGCCTCATGTGAAGCCCCTACATCATCAAGTGAGAAACAAGACTTCAATGAAGAATTAAGCTTAATGGTGAAGAACTTCAACAAGTTCTACAAGAGTAGAAGCAAAGATAGAAGCTTCAAGTCAAGGTCCTACAATGACAAAAGATCTTCTAGTCGAGAGCGAAACTGCTACAATTGTGGAAGACCCGGACACTATTCCAATGAGTGTACGGCTCCCTACAAGAGAAGAGAAGATTCTCCAAGAAGAAGAAGCAAAGAATCACCACCAAGAGAGAGAAGGAGTAGAGATGATCGTTATGAACGATGATACTCACGGAGAAGCAAGGATTCGGAAAGGAAGGAAAAATCATCAAGGAGCTACACAAGACAAAGACATCAAGCTCATGTTGGTGAATGGGTTTCCGGCTCCGACTCCGACAGCCACTCCGAGAGAAGTTATCACTCCGACTCCGAAGATACTCAAGATGAAGGTGTTGACGGTCTAGCACTTGTGTCAACCAACTCCTACGACATATTTGACTCACCAAATGAAGGAATTGGAAGATGCTTCATGGCCAAAGGTCCTAAGGTAACACACCCCGAGTATGTTGATTTAAATAGTGATGAAGATGACTTGTTAGGTGATGATTTGCTTATTGACAACTCTAGTGATGAATACTACGATGAAACGTCAATTAATCATGCTAATCAAGATAAAACGAATGACAATGATAAGGAGAAGATTGAGGCTCTAACTAAAGAACTAAACACTCTTAAGTTAGCTCATGAAACTATCTTCGAAGATCATCAAGAACTTTTAAGAGCTCATGAGAAATTACGCTTTGAAAAGCTCAATCTTGAGCAAGAGCATGAGTTCTTAAAAGCAATCAATGATGATCTCCGCAAGAAAAGTTCTTCTTACATTGCCAAGCGTTTACTCTTATCCACTTACATGCCTCAAGTCAAGTCTAGTAACAAGAACAAGAAAGATTCTTCCTCTAGCAGTAACAATGATCATGTTAAATCCAACATTGTTGCTTCTAGTAGTTCTCTTGATTCTACTAATGATTCTCTTAGCCAAGTTACACTTGAGCAAGAAAATAGCTTATTGAAGGGAATTATAGAGAAAGGAGTGTACAAAAGCCTTGCCGGGAGTAAGCAATTCGAGGAAATTGTGCGCAAGCAAGGAATGCACCGGAAGAATCAAGGTGTTGGTTTTGAACGAAAGTTCAATGCCAATGGAGTTGAGTGGGAAGAATATCAATACCCCAAGACAAAGTTTATTCCTCAACAAGAGAAGTATGATACTTCTTTCAAGGGGACACAAGCTCAAGATGATCTTCCACCACAAGACTACAAGCAAAAAGGCAAGGACAAGCTTCAAGAGGAAATTGACGCATTCGAAGAAGCTCCAAAGACCTTAGTCAAGTGGATTCCCAAGACTACTTCAAGTTCCACTTCATCAAGTACGACTACAACTCCAAGGATTCCCATCAAGATGATGTGGATCCAAAAGAAGAAGAACTAGAGAGTTCTTGAGGGTGACTCCGCCAACATACTTCACTCTTATCATTTTGGCAAGAACAAGTGCAATCAACTTCCACATCTTGCACTAGTTCAAGGAGTCACAAACCCTCTTGTTGGTAAGACAAGGGACAAGGTAACCTAAAAGTTTTCATGGACATCATCTTGTGTGTGCATCACTCTATGTCTATGGATATCCTTGTTTGTTCCTTGTGGGACTAACCCATGAAGGTATTGAAAGTGCAATTCACTCAAATGGATAGCTCCAAGTGATCTACATCAACATTGAGCATCCACATCTTCAACATCTACATGAAATCATCATCGACAAAACCCAAGGTTAGTTCATCCCTCTTAGGGGGGATATCACACTAGGGGGAGCTTTACTCTAAGACTTGAGCTAAAGCAACTCTAAAGATGTGAACACAAAAATGCTTTATGTAAAAGTGGTAACCCCAATTGAGCTTAAACAATGAGTATGACCTATGATCAAGTGTTCTCACTTGACTCCTAAGTCAATATACTCATATATAGATGACCTAGTCATCGCAAATTGCTTGATAGATGCTAGAATTGGTTGTGCATGCCTTGTCACATATTTCATTTGCCATCTTATTGTGTGAGCATGCTGATTGCATCTTTTACTCATTCGAGGACATCCACTTGTTGTTTTGATTGTTTGGTTTTATCTTCTTCTGCCAAGTGGATGGACAAGAATGCCTAAGAACCTCCTCTACCTATCTATGCTTTTCTCGTCTCAAACTCTACTCATGCTGCATCACAAAATTTGATCAAGTCAGATTCGAACCACTCTGTGTGAGGAGCGCTCGGAGTCCCCGATTCGTCATAGACTTAAACTTCCGAAACCTCTTTATGATTCTCGGTCTGACCGATACCCCACTTTCGGTCCTACCGAGATCATTATGTTGATCTAGGTTTTCGATCTCGGTGCAACCGATTTGAACCTTTTGGTCACACCGAGTTTCAATAACTGCCTGCAGTTATGAATCTCGGTGCCACCGAGTTGTTCCACTCGGTCACACCGACAGGGTCGGGCTATATATATTCACGGGCAAAATTTTGGAAATTTCTCCGAACCCCTTCGCCCGCGCGATAGCCTGCTCTGCCCTCGTGGTCTCCGGATCGTCTTCTCGCCGCCAGCCGCCTCTAGTCGCTGGTCTCCGTCGCCGTCAACGGGAATTCTGCCCCGCCGTTGCCGCCGTAGCGAGTCTCCGCCGAACTAGGGTATGGACTCGATCTTTGTGCTATTCCCCAATCTGATTCCTAGCACATTGTGATCGTATTGATTCTAGCCACGTTTGATAAACTTCTATCCGGTCAATGAACTCATAGATTAGGTTTGATTCGAAAATTCTAGGTTTAGGTTTCCGCCGAAACCATCTCGGACCCACCGAGTTGAAAAACTCGGTCCCACCGATTTGGCTTATGCCATTGCACAAGTGAGACTCGGTCTGACCGAGAATTACTTATCGGTGTGACCGATTTTGGAACTCTGTGAAACCCTAGCAGTCTCGGTGCCACCGAACTGTGACTCGGTCCAACCGAGTTCACCAGTTCAGGTGCCAAAACTGCTTCGGTATCACTGAGTTTAGAAATCGGTAGATCCGAGATGATTTCAGTGGGAAACTAAAACTAAGTTTTTTGGATCATTCTTTTGCAAAAAAAATCTCTGCATTTTGTGATGCTCATCCACTCTATCTCATCTATAACCTATTCACAGGGTCAGCAGTCAGAGTTTGCAGCATGTCTGATCAAAGTGATAGCCAGAACATGTCAGAGCAGCAGGTGCACATGAGTGAGGGCACTAGTCCCTCAAGTTCTTCAGATGAGGGCAGCAGGAGCACCCCTAGCAACTTGCCAATGGCTGCCACGAGACAGAGGAAGAAGAGAACTTCAGACTCCGAAGATGAAGACTATGTGGCAGAGGAAGAGGCCACTTCCAAGAGAGTTGAGCCAGCTTAAGGCACAAAGCCAGGCCTAAAGATCAAAAGGCCAGCAGGCAGGCAGCCCATGTCAAAGGCAAGAGCCTCAACTGAGAAGCCTACTCCCCAAGAGCCAGTTGCTGCAGAAGGCAAGAAGAGGAAGGAAAGGGTCAAGAAGACCGTGGCCAGAGTGCTAGGAAAGGCTTCCATCATGGAAGAGGAAGAGGAAGAAGAGGTAGCTGCACCAGCACCCAAGGCACCCAAGTTGATGGGTGATGCCATAAGATCAGGGGCTACTGCATCTAAGCCCAAAGCTGCCTCCAAGCCCAAGTCTGCACCCAAGAGGAATACAAGGAGCATTCCTGCAGCTGAGAAGAACAAGGCCCCAGTGCCTGAGACTGTTGCTGAAGAAGAGGAAGAGAATGTTCTGAGAAAGCTCAAGCCCAAGATCCCAGACCACAACGATGCTCATCCTGTGGCTGAGGACATGAAGCTCAGGAGAGATTCAGGGCTGAGGAAGTGGAGAGAAGCAGATCCGTATGCTTCAAGGAGAAGGACTGCCGTGGATTACAGATTTCACACCAAGGAATAGCAGGACTTCTATGAGACAGTGCTGCTAGATAAGAAGCCCATTGTCTGTGACATGAGATGGGTCGACTGGACCTACATGAGGGAGAAGGAGGAACACTACCCGGGAGTATATGACAGCTTTAGTGCTTGTGGAGTTGCTGACTTTGTTGGGCAGAAGCTCACAAAGTGGAACGAGGAACTGATCATGCAATTCTACTCCACGGCACACTTTTACCCAGATGGAAAGATCACATGGATGTCTGAGGGTACAAGGTACCAATCTACAGTGGCTGAGTGGGCACAGCTCATTAATGCCCTAGAGGAGCATGATGATGACTTGGACATATATGCCAAGAAGAAAATGGACCACAATTCCATGTCCAATATGTATAAGGAAATTCCAAATGAGGCACTTGACACTTTCAAATTTGGCTCAGTGCACTATCTTCTCTCAGGACTGCCAACCATCAATTGGATCTTGAGGCACACCTTGTTGCCCAAGTCAGGTGATCACAAGATGATCAGAGGCCATGCGATCAACTTGCTACATGTATTTGATGTGCCTCAGAAGTTCAAGGTGATGAGCCTCATAGTGGAAACTATCAAAAGGAGTGCAGCACATCAGAAGAGGAGTTGCGGATATGCCCCTCCGATCCAGGAGCTCATCAACTCTAAGATGGGCACAGGCATATACTTATTGGACAAGGAACACCTGCCCATCCGTCCAGATTTTGAGGATAACCAAGTGGTCATGACTGAGAATGAGCCATCATCAGTTCAAGCACAAGCAAAGAAGGAGAAGGCAAGAAAGGAGAAAGCTGCCAAGATGCCAACTCAAGAGGAGGCATCTGAGTATTTCTTGAAGACTAAACAAGAGTAGCTTGGTTACTTGATTGCATCCACGCTGAGGATTGAGCAAAGTCTGGCCACCCTCATTCAGAATCAGCAGAGCCTAGAGAGAATCATGGAACAAAAGTTCTATGACTTGGATGTCAAAGTAACGGAAGTTCAGTCTGCAGTGGAGCAGCTCCAGGAGGACATGCAGGAGAGGATAGGCAGGACTACCACTCATGCCTTTGCCAGAGTGCCACGAGGCCCGAGGTCATCTGCCATGCCAGTTGCTGACACCAGAGCCACCACTTCAGCACCAGCTACAGCCTCAGTTCCACCAGCTCCAGCATCTACTTCAGCTCCAACTCCAGCGTCTACTTCAGCGTCTACCGAAGCCTTCGTCCTTGGAGTGATCCGGACTCCACCACCACCAGAAGATCAAGCCTGAGCGTCGATCTAGCACTATGCATTTTCTAGGAACTTTTTGGTAACTTGTTGCCAAAGGGGGAGAAGATGTATAGTTCATAGGCTTCGAGAGAGAGAGAGAGTGTTGCTTTTCTCTCTTGCTTTATTTGGTGGTTTTTCGAACTTGTTTGCTTTTGAGTGCTTGAGATACTACGTCATTATTTGTGAGACATTGATGATCATGTGTTTGATCATAAGCTACACTTAATGTTTGCTTAATGCTATTATCTTATCTATCTTATGTGATCATTCACTATTCTTGGTGATGAGTGCATGTATTTCATTCTTATCATTTTAAGCGCTCCACCAAGATGTGTGTGACATGGAAGAGTAACCCATGACTCTAACTCCTTGTGCATTTGCAGTCCAAAGCAAATTTTAAATATGCACAAATTTAGGGGGAGCTCTTACTTATCACATACTTCTCAAAGCAACGATATATTTCATACTTATTCTCAATTGTCGAAGCTTTGATCTATATGTTGTCATCAATTACCAAAAAGGGGGAGATTGAAAGTGCAACTATCCCTAGGTGGTTTTGGTAATTCATAACAACATATAGCTCATTGAGCTAATGCTATTCCAAGATAATTATTTCAGGAAAGCTCAATGATTGGCATGGCATGGATGTGAAAGTGGAACCCTCAAAATGCTAAGGACAAAGGATTGGCTCAAGCTCAAAAGCTCAAGACTCTTCATTTTATATTTTAGTGATCCAAGATCACATTGAGTCTTTAGGAAAAGCCAATACTATCAAGGAGGGATGAGGTGTTGCTTAATGAGCCTCTTGCTTCATGTGCTTAGTGATATGCTCCAAAACCCTCAACTACTTTCCCATATCCACATATGACCTAAACCCTAAGCCAAACTCGATCCTACCGATTCTTCCTATCCGGCGCCACCGAGTTTTCATTTGTCATAAGCCACTGCCAAACCCTAGCAATTCGGTCCTACTGATAGGGATCTCGGTCTCACCGAGATGGGGTTGCAAACTCTCTGTTTCCCTTTCGTAACTTTTCGGTCTCACCGAAAGAGCGAATCGGTCCCACCGAGATTGCAGTGTAAATTCAGTGTTTCCCCTTTGTAACTTTTCGGTCTCACCGAAAGAGCAAATCGGTCCCACCGAGTTTGCCTGACCAACTCTCTGGTTAGCTAATTACCAAATTCGGTCTCACCGAGTTTGTGTAATCGGTCTCACCGAGATTACGTTATGCCCAAACCCTAACCATATCGGTCCTACCGAGTTGCATGTGAGTCCCACCGAAAATCTCTAACGGTCACTAGGTTTACATTTTCGGTCCGACGGAGTTTGTTGATTCGGTCCCACCGAGATTGGAAAACTGTGTGTAACGGTTGGATTTTGTGTGGAGGCTATATATACCCCTCCACCTCCTCTTCATTTGTGGAGAGATCCATCAGAACACATACACCATTCCAACTCATATGTTCTGAGAGAGAACCACCTACTCATGTGTTGAGACCAAGACATTCCATTCCTACCATATGAATCTTGATCTCTAGCCTTCCCAAGTTGCTTTCCACTCAAATCTTCTTTCCACCAAATCCAAATCCCATGAGAGAGAGTTGAGTGTTGGGGAGACTATCATTTGAAGCACAAGAGCAAGGAGTTCATTACCTACACACCATTTGTTACTTCTTGGAGAGTGGTGTCTCCTAGATTGGCTAGGTGTCACTTGGGAGCCTCCGACAAGATTGTGGAGTTGAACCAAGAAGTTTGTAAGGGCAAGGAGATCGCCTACTTCGTGAAGTCTACCGCTAGTGAGGCAAGTCCTGTGTGGGCGATGGCCATGGTGGGATAGACAAGGTTGCTTCTTCGTGGACCCTTTGTGGGTGGTTGCTTCTTTGTGGACCCTTCGTGGGTGGAGCCCTGTGTGGACTTGCGCGACCATTACCCTTTATGGGTGGAGCCCTGTGTGGACTCTCGCAACCGTTACCCTTTGTGGGTTGAAGTCTCCATCAACGTGGATGTAGGATAGCACCACCTATCCGAACCATGGGAAAAACATCCGTGTCTCCAATTGCGTTTGAATTCTCCAAACCCTTCCCTTTACATTCTTGCAAGTTGCATGCTTTACTTTTCGCTGCCTATATACTCTTTGCATGCTTGCTTGAATTATGTGATGATTGCTTGACTTGTCCTAAATTAGCTAAAATCTGCCAAGAACTAAAATTGGGAAAAGGTTAAGTTTTTATTTGGTCAAGTAGTCTAATCACCCCCCTTTAGACATACTTTTGATCCTACATACTTGTATGTACGTACTGAAGAGTTAAAGTAACAAGAAGAAACATAACATAGTTCTGCTGGGGGCTTAGCACAACACACCCCTCAAATTAAATTAAGCACACCTGAAATTAAACTTTGCAACTATTCCGGTAGACACTGCATTAGAACCACCATGAGCAACGACACTGCCACCTTACTCGGAGTCCTCGTCCCCATCCTCGACTTCGTCCTTGTCCCTCTTCCTCTTGGCCGATACTTCTTTGCTTGAACCGCACACTTGGCTGTTGCTCTTCATCCAACCCTTGTAGATATTGAAGCAAAGGTAGCCATCCATTGGAGCGTACTGGATGTGGTCTATATCTAGTACATTCCGCTGCCATGCATGACGATGAAACGTGTATGGAGGTTTCTCCAGTTTACCGTACGAAGGATGAACCATGGCTCCTGCCAGGGTCAGCATTGAAGGCTGAAGAGAGGACACCAGCCGATTCTTCTGGAGGTCGAAGGTGTTGCCTACAACGAGGCCTACCCGACGCAGGACTTCTTTGTCGTCACCAAAGTCTACAGTAACGAATTTGACTAGGTTGCTCCCAAGGAAGTCCTTAAAATCCTGGCACTCAACGTCGGCATGACATATGTGGTAGACCAAGCATAAGTCATGCACGCAAACCTGGATCACGGCGGGCTTCTTCCTCTCTTTGTCCTTTAGATCCTTCTCTCGTCCCAGGACTGTGGTGTACTCAACATCTAGCCCAGCGACCCACTCATCATCTGAGTTTTTGAACATGCGTCTGAAGCGAGAAAGGCATCCTTTCACCGTCGCGGAAGAACGGGTGTAGATGACGTCGAACTCATCGCCGGTGATGGTTCTAACCTTGTACTCACCGCCAATCCTGGAGATTTGGGACGCCATGGATTTGGGAGGAGGGTTAGGATTAGTGGAACTGCCATAATGTGAATGGACGGGACGACTAGGAGCGAACCGCCATAGTATTGAAGGACGTGCGGGGACGAGTAGGAGCGAACTGCCAGCGTGCAAACGGCAGGGTAGTGGCTTTCCATTCTCCCATGATACGGGCTTCCGAGAGCCCTTGGATCTGAGATCGAACGGTTGCATGGCGTGATTCTAGACCTATGAGTGAATATCCTATCCTGGAGGGTTATTCTACAAATTTTCAGCAACTTAGCATGCGACCATTTGATCTCAGATCCAAGGGCTGCCAGCAGCCCGTATCGTGGTCGCGCCTACCACAACCGTCGCGTCGCTCATGCGGTCGCGCCCTTGGAGATTTAACACGGATGCGTTAGGCTATGTGATGTTTGGCATGTTATACATAGTCATCACTTAGTCACTCATACTACAACAAGGTTGGCTATAAGTGTATTTTTTTACTCCTCTGAAAGTGCAACTATCCCTAGGTGGTTTTGGTAATTCATAACAACATATAGCTCATTGAGCTAATGCTATTCCAAGATGATTATTTCAGGAAAGCTCAATGATTGGCATGGCATGGATGTGAAAGTGGAACCCTCAAAATGCTAAGGACAAAGGATTGGCTCAAGCTCAAAAGCTCAAGACTCTTCATTTCATATTTTAGTGATCCAAGATCACATTGAGTCCATAGGAAAAGCCAATACTATTAAGGAGGGATGAGGTGTTGCTTAATGAGCCTCTTGCTTCATGTGCTTAGTGATATGCTCCAAAACCCTCAACTACTTTCCCATATCCACATATGACCTAAACTCTAAGCCAAACTCGGTCCTACCGATTTTTCCTATCCGGCGCCACCGAGTTTCACTTGTCATTAGCCACTGCCAAAACCCTAGCAATTCGGTTCTACCGATAAGGTTCTCGGTCCCACCGAGATGGGGTTGCAATCTCTCTGTTTCCCTTTCGTAACTTTTCGGTCCCACCGAAAGAGCGAATCGGTCCCACCGAGATTGCAATGTAAACTCAGTGTTTCCCCTTTGTAACTTTTCGGTCTCACCGAGTTCCACTCGGTCTCACCGAAAGAGCAAATCGGTCCCACCGAGTTTGCCTGACCAACTCTCTGGTTAGCTAATTACCAAATTCGGTCTCACCGAGTTTGTGTAATCGGTCTCACCGAGATTACGTTATGCCCAAACCCTAACCGAATCGGTCCTACCGAGTTGCATGTCAGTCCCACCGAAATTCCTAACGGTCACTAGGTTTACTATTTCGGTCAGACCGAGTTTTATGATTCGGTCCCACCGAGATTGGAAAACTGTGTAACGGTTGGATTTTGTGTGGAGGCTATATATACCCCTCCACCTCTTTCTCATTTGAAGAGAGAGCCAACAGAACACACACATCATTCCAAATCATTTGTTCTGAGAGAGAACCACCTACTCATGTGTTGAGATCAAGACATTCCATTCCTACCATATGAATCTTGATCTCTAGCCTTCCCAAGTTGCTTTCCACTCAAATCTTCTTTCCACCAAATCCAAATCCTATGAGAGAGAGTTGAGTGTTGGGGAGACTATCATTTGAAGCACAAGAGCAAGGAGTTCATTACCTACACACCATTTGTTACTTCTTGGAGAGTGGTGTCTCCTAGATTGGCTAGGTGTCACTTGGGAGCCTCCGACAAGATTGTGGAGTGAACCAAGGAGTTTGTAAGGGCAAGGAGATCGCCTACTTCGTGAAGATCTACCGCTAGTGAGGCAAGTCCTTCGTGGGCGATGGCCATGGTGGGATAGACAAGGTTGCTTCTTCGTGGACCCTTTGTGGGTGGTTGCTTCTTCGTGGACCCTTCGTGGGTGGAGCCCTCCGTGGACTCGCGCAATCGTTGCCCTTGGGTGGAGCCCTGTGTGGACTCGTGCAACCGTTACCCCCCTCTAGTCACCCCCCTCTAAAATTGGGAAAAGGTTAAGTTTTTGTTTGGTCAAGTAGTCTAATCACCCCCCTCTAGACATACTTTCGATCCTACAAGTGGTATCAGAGCTTTGGTCTCCATTTGCTTGATCTCCATAGCTTTTGGTGGTCATAGCCTTGGTTTCACAACCTAGGAGAGTATGGCGTCTAGCGAGGGAAGTTATCACCGTAGAGGTCCTTACGTTGATGGTACTAATTTTGCTAGTTGGAAGCATAAAATGAAAATGCATATTCTTGGACATAACCCCGCTGTTTGGGCTATTGTGTGTGTTGGCTTGCAAGGTGACTTCTTTGAAGGGAGAGAACCAAACCGTAAAGCTACCGCAGAAGAGTTGAAGATGTTGCAATACAATGCTCAAGCTTGTGATATTCTCTTCAACGGATTGTGCCCCGAAGAATTCAACAAAATCAGCCACCTTGAGAATGCAAAGGAAATTTGGGATACTTTGATTGATATGCACGAAGGTACTGACTCCGTCAAGCAATCCAAGTTGGATGTGCTTCAAAGCCAACTTGGCAAGTTCAAGATGAAGGATGGTGAAGGTGTCGCTGAAATGTACTCTAGGCTTGCTCTCATCACAAATGAGATTGCTGGCTTAGGAAGTGAAGAGATGACCGATAAATTCATCATCAAGAAGATCCTAAGAGCCTTGGATGGAAAATATGATACGGTGTGCACATTGATCCAAATGATGCCCAATTACAAAGATCTCAAGCCAACGGAAGTGATTGTAAGAATTGTTGCTCATGAGATGTCACTTAAGGATAAAGAGGAACTTCACAACAAATCAAGTGGTCCCTATAAAGCCTCATGTGAAGCCCCTACATCATCAATTGAGAAACAAGACTTCAATGAAGAATTGAGCTTAATGGTGAAGAACTTCAACAAGTTCTACAAGAATAGAAGCAAAGATAGAAGCTCCAAATCAAGGTCCTACAATGACAAAAGATCTTCTAGTCGAGAGCGAAACTGTTACAATTGTGGAAGACCCGGACACTATTCCAATGAGTGTACGGCTCCCTACAAGAGAAGAGAAGATTCTCCAAAAAGAAGAAGCAAAGGATCACCACCAAGAGAGAGAAGGAGTAGATATGATCGTTATGAACGAAGATACTCACAGAGAAGCAAGGATTCGGAAAGGAAGGAAAAATCATCAAGGAGCTACACAAGACGAAGACATCAAGCTCATGTTGGTGAATGGGTATCCGGCTCCGACTCCGATAGCCACTCCGAGAGAAGTTATCACTCCGACTCCGAAGATACTCAAGATGAAGGTGTTGCCGGTCTAGCACTTGTGTCAACCAACTCCTACGACATATTTGACTCACCAAATGAAGGAATTGGAAGATGCTTCATGGCCAAAGGTCCTAAGGTAACACACCCCGAGTATGTTGATTTCAATAGTGATGAGGATGACTTTTTAGGTGATGATTTGCTTGGTGACAACTCTAGTGATGAATACTATTATGAAAGACCAATTAATCATGCTAATCAAGATAAAACGAGTGACAATGATAAGGAGAAGATTGAGGCCCTAACTAAAGAACTAAAAACTCTTAATTTAGCTCATGACACTATCTTCGAAGATCATCGAGAACTTTTAAGAGCTCATGAGAAGCTACGTTTTGAAAAGCTCAATCTTGAGCAAGAGCATGAGTTCTTAAAGGCAATCAATGATGATCTCCGCAAGAAAAGTTCTTCTTACATTGCCAAGCGCTTACTCTTATCCACTTACATGCCTCAAGTCAAGTCTAACAAGAAAGATTCTTCCGCTAGTAGTAACAATGATCATGCTAAATCCAATATTGTTGCTTCTAGTAGCTCTCTTGATTCCACTAATGATTCTCTTAGCCAAGTTACACTTGAGCAAGAAAATAGCTTATTGAAGGGAATTATAGAGAAAGGAGTGTACAAAAGCCTTGCTGGGAGTAAGCAATTCGAGGAAATTGTGCGCAAGCAAGGAATGCACCGGAAAAATCAAGGTGTTGGTTTTGAACGAAAATTCAATGCCAATGGAGTTGAATGGGAAGAAGATCAATACCCCAAGACGAAGTTTGTACCTCAACAAGAGAAGTTTTTCAAAGGGACACAAGCTCAAGATGATCTTCCACCACAAGACTACGAGCAAAAAGGCAAGGACAAGCTTCAAGAGGAAATTGATGCATTTGAAGAAGCTCCTAAGACCTTAGTCAAGTGGATTCCCAAGACTTCCTCAAGCTCCACTTCATCAAGTACGACTACAACTCCAAGGATTCCCATCAAGATGATGTGGATCCAAAATAAGAAGAACTAGAGAGTTCTTGAGGGTGACTCCGCCAACATACTTCACTCTTATCATTTTGGCAAGAACAAGTGCAATCAACTTCCACATCTTGCACTAGTTCAAGGAGTCACAAACCCTCTTGTTGGTAAGACAAGGGACAAGGTAACCTAAAGTTTTCATGGACATCATCTTTTGTGTGCATCACTCTATGTCTATGGATATCCTTGTTTGTTCCTTGTGGGACTAATCCATGTAGGTATTGAAAGTGCAATTCACTCAAAAGGATAGCTCCAAGAGATCTACATCAACATTGAGCATCCACATCTTCAACATCTACATGAAGTCATCAATGACAAAACCCAAGGTTAGTTCATCCCTCTTAGGGGGGATATCACATCTAGGGGGAGCTTTACTCTAAGACTTGAGCTAAAGCAACTCTAAAGATGTGAACAAAACAATGCTTTATGTAAAGTGGTAACCCCACTTGAGCTTAAACGATGAGTATGACCTACGATCAAGTGTTCTCACTTGACTCCTAAGTCAATATACTCATATATAGATGACCTAGTCATCGCAAATTGCTTGATAGATGCTAGAATTGGTTGTGCATGCTTTGCCACATATTTCATTTTCCATCTTATTGTGTGAGCATGCTGATTGCATATTTTACTCATTCGAGGACATCCACTTGTTGCTTTGATTGTTTGGCTTTATCTTCTTTTGCCAAGTGGATGGACAAGAATGCCTAAGAACCTCCTCTAGCTATCTATGCTTTTCTCGTCTCAAACTCTATTCATGTTGCATCACAAAATTTTATCAAGTCAGATTCGAACCACTCTGTGTGAGGAGCGCTCGGAGTCCCCGATTCGTCATAGACTTAAACTTCCAAAACCTCTGTGAATCTCGGTCTGACCGATACTCCACTTTCGGTCCTACCGAGTTCATTAAGTTGATCTAGGTTTTCGATCTCGGTGCAACCGATTTGAACTTTTCGGTCACACCGAGTTGCAATAACTGCACATAGTTTTGCATCTTGGTGCCATCGAGTTGTTCCACTCGGTCACACCGACAGGGTCGGGCTATATATAGTGACGGGCAGAATTTTGGAAATTTCTCCAAAACCACCTCGCCTGCGCGATAGCCTGCTCTGCCCCCGAGGTCTCCGGATCGTCTCCTCGCCGCCAGCAGCCTCCAGTCGCTGGTCTTCACCGCCGTCAATGGATTTCTGCCCCGCCGTTGCCGCCGTAGCAAGTCCACGCCGAACTAGGGTATGGACTTGATCATTGTGCTATTCCTCAATATGATTCCTAGCACATTGTGATCATCATGAATCTTGCCACGATTGATAAACTTCTATCCTGTCAAAACGCTCGTAGATTAGGTTTAATTCGAAAATTTTAGGGTTAGGTTTCCGCCGAAACCATCTCGGACCCACCGAGTTGAAAAACTCGGTCCCACCGATCTAGCTTTTGCCATTGCACAAGTTAAACTCAGTCTGACCGAGAATAACTTATCGGTGCGACCGATTTTGGAATTCTGTGAAACCCTAGCAGTCTCGGTGCCACCGAACTGTGACTCGGTCTGACCGAGTTCACCAGTTCTGGTGCCAAAACTGCTTCGGTGTCACCGAGTTTGAAAATCGGTAGATCCGAGATGCTTTCTATGGAAAACTAAAACTAAGTTTTTGAGTTAATCTTTTGCAAAAATCTCTGCTTTTTGTGATGCTCATCCACTCTATCTTATCCATAATCTATTCGCAGGGTCAACAGTCAGTTGCAACATGTCTGATCAAAGTGACAGCCAGAACCTCTCAGAGCAGCAAGTTGTGATGAGTGAGGGCACTAGCCCCTCAAGTTCTTCTGATGATGGCAGCAGGAGCACACCCAGCAATCTGCCTAAGGCTGCCACACGTCAAAGGAAGAAGAGAACGTCTGATTCTGAGGATGAAGACTATGTGGCAGAGGAAGAGGCCACCTCCAAGAGAGTTGAGCCAGCTCAAAGCTCAAAGCCAGGCCTGAAAATCAAGAGGCCAGCAGGCAGGCAGCCAATGTCAAAGGCTAGAGCCTCAACTGAGAAGCCTGCACCTGCTCCCATTGAGCCCATTGCTGCTGAGGGTAAGAAGAGGAAAGAGAGAGTAAGGAAGACTGTAGCCAAAGTGCTTGGGAGAGCCTCCATCATGGTAGAAGAGGAGGAGGAAGAAGAGGTTTCTGCACCAGCACGCAAGGCAGCCAAACTTATGGGAGATGCCATAAGGTCAGGGGGAGCTGCATCCAAGCCCAAGGAAGCTCCTAAGGCTGCATCTAAGCCTAAGACAGCTCCAAAGAGAAACACAAGGAGTATACCTGCTGCAGAAAAGAACAAGGCCCCAGTGCCTGAAGCTATTGAAGAAGAGGAAGAGAGTGTCCTTCGGAAGCTCAAGCCCAAGATCCCAGACCACAACGATGCTCATCCTGTGGTTGAGGACATGAAGCTCAAGAGAGACTCAGGGCTCAGGAAATGGAGAGAAGCAGATCCATATGCTTCTAGGAGAAGGACTGCCGTGGACTACAGATTTCACACAAAGGAGCAACAAGATTTTTATGAGACTGTTTTGCTTGACAAGAAGCCAATCGTTTGTGACATGAGATGGGTCGACTGGACATACATCAAGGAGAATGAAGAGCACTACCCAAGAGTTCAGGACAGCTTCAGAGCATGTGGAGTAGAGGACTTTGTTGGGCAGAAGCTCACAAAGTGGAACGAGGAACTCATCATGCAGTTCTACTCCACAGCTCACTTTTATCCGGATGGAAGGATTACATGGATGTCAGAGGGTACAAGGTACCAATCTACAGTGGCTGAGTGGGCACAGATCATCAATGCCCCAGAAGAGCAAGATGAGGACTTGGATATCTATGCCAAGAAAAAGATGGACCATAACTCCATGTCCAACATGTATAAGGAAATTCCCAATGAAGCTCTTGACACATTCAAGTTTGGCTCAGTGCACTATCTGCTCTCAGGATTGCCTACTATCAATTGGATACTAAGGCACACTCTGTTGCCTAAGTCTGGAGATCACAAGATGATCAGAGGTCACGCGATCAACCTGCTTCATGTCTTTGACGTGCCTCAGAAATTCAAGGTCATGAGTCTCATTGTGGAAACCATTAAGAGGACAGCTGCAGATCAGAAGAGGAGCTGTGGATATGCCCCTCAGATTCAGGAGCTCATCAACTCCAAGATGGGCACGGGCGTATATTTGTTGGATAAGGAACACCTGCCCATCCGTCCAGATTTCGAGGACAATGAAGTTGTGATGACAGAGAATGAGCCATCGTCTACACAAGCATATGCAAAGAAGGAGAAGGCGAAGAAAGAAAAAGCTGCCAGGATGCCTACTCAAGAGGAGGCATCTGACTATTTCTTGAAGACCAAGCAAGAGCAGCTCAGTTACTTGATTGCATCCACGCTGAGAATTGAGCAAAGTCTAGCCAACGTCACTAAGAATCAGCAGAGCCTAGAAAGGATTATGGAACAGAAGTTCTATGACTTGGATGTCAAGGTAACGGAAGTTCAGTCTGTAGTGGAGCAGCTTCAGGAGGACATGAATGAGAGGAGAGGCAGGACCACGACTCATGATTTTTCTAGAGTGCCACGAGGTCCGAGGTCGTCTGCACAGCCAGTTGCTGACACCAGAGCTACAACATCTGCACCAGCCACAGCCTCAGCTCCAGCGTCTACTTCAGCTCCAACTCCAGCGACTACTTCAACATCTACAGAAGCCTTCGTCCTTGGAGTGATCCGGACTCCACCACCACCTGAAGATCAAGCCTGAGCGACGACTTAGCACTATGCATTTTCTAGGAACTTTTTGGTAACTTGTTGCCAAAGGGGGAGAAGATGTATAGATCATAGGCTTCGAGAGAGAGAGTGTTGCTTTTCTCTCTTGTTTTATTTGGTGGTTTCTTCGAACTTTGTTTGCTTTTGAGTGCTTGATACTATGTCATTATTTGTGAGACATCGATGATCATGTGTTTGATCATAAGCTACACTTAATGTTTGCTTAATGCTTGCTTAAATATTATCATTATATCTATCGTTTGTGATCATTCACTATTCTTGGTGATGAGTGCATGTATTACAAAATCTTATCATTTTGAGCGCTCCACCAACATGTATGTGACATGGAAGAGTAACCCATGATTCTAACTCTTTGTGCATTTGCAGTCCAAAGCAAATTTTAAATATGCACAAATTTAGGGGGAGCTCTTACTTATCACATACTTCTCAAAGCGACGATATATTTCATGCTTATTATCATTTGTCGAAGCTTTGATCTATATGTTGTCATCAATTACCAAAAAGGGGGAGATTGAAAGTGCAACTATCCCTAGGTGGTTTTGGTAATTCATAACAACATATAGCTCATTGAGCTAATGCTATTCCAAGATGATTATTTCAGGAAAGCTCAATGATTGGCATGGCATGGATGTGAAAGTGGAGCCCTCAAAATGCTAAGGACAAAGGATTGGCTCAAGCTCAAAAGCTCAAGACTCTTCATTTCATATTTTAGTGATCCAAGATCACATTGAGTCCATAGGAAAAGCCAATACTATTAAGGAGGGATGAGGTGTTGCTTAATGAGCCTCTTGCTTCATGTGCTTAGTGATATGCTCCAAAACCCTCAACTACTTTCCCATATCCACATATGACCTAAACTCTAAGCCAAACTCGGTCCTACCGATTTTTCCTATCCGGCGCCACCGAGTTTCACTTGTCATTAGCCACTGCCAAAACCCTAGCAATTCGGTTCTACCGATAAGGTTCTCGGTCCCACCGAGATGGGGTTGCAATCTCTCTGTTTCCCTTTCGTAACTTTTCGGTCCCACCGAAAGAGCGAATCGGTCCCACCGAGATTGCAATGTAAACTCAGTGTTTCCCCTTTGTAACTTTTCGGTCTCACCGAGTTCCACTCGGTCTCATCGAAAGAGCAAATCGGTCCCACCGAGTTTGCCTGACCAACTCTCTGGTTAGCTAATTACCAAATTCGGTCTCACCGAGTTTTTGTAATCGGTCTCACCGAGATTACGTTATGCCCAAACCCTAACCGAATCGGTCCTACCGAGTTGCATGTCAGTCCCACCGAAATTCCTAACGGTCACTAGGTTTACTATTTCGGTCAGACCGAGTTTTATGATTCGGTCCCACCGAGATTGGAAAACTGTGTAACGGTTGGATTTTGTGTGGAGGCTATATATACCCCTCCACCTCTTTCTCATTTGAAGAGAGAGCCAACAGAACACACACATCATTCCAAATCATTTGTTCTGAGAGAGAACCACCTACTCATGTGTTGAGATCAAGACATTCCATTCCTACCATATGAATCTTGATCTCTAGCCTTCCCAAGTTGCTTTCCACTCAAATCTTCTTTCCACCAAATCCAAATCCTATGAGAGAGAGTTGAGTGTTGGGGAGACTATCATTTGAAGCACAAGAGCAAGGAGTTCATTACCTACACACCATTTGTTACTTCTTGGAGAGTGGTGTCTCCTAGATTGGCTAGGTGTCACTTGGGAGCCTCCGACAAGATTGTGGAGTGAACCAAGGAGTTTGTAAGGGCAAGGAGATCGCCTACTTCGTGAAGATCTACCGCTAGTGAGGCAAGTCCTTCGTGGGCGATGGCCATGGTGGGATAGACAAGGTTGCTTCTTCGTGGACCCTTTGTGGGTGGTTGCTTCTTCGTGGACCCTTCGTGGGTGGAGCCCTCCGTGGACTCGCGCAACCATTGCCCTTGGGTGGAGCCCTGTGTGGACTCGCGCAACCGTTACCCTTCGTGGGTTGAAGTCTCCATCAATGTGGATGTAGGATAGCACCACCTATCCGAACCACGGGAAAAACATCCGTGTCTCCAATAGCGTTTGAAATCTCCAAACCCTTCCCTTTATATTCTTGCAAGTTGCATGCTTTACTTTCTGCTGCCAATATACTCTTTGCATGCTTGCTTGAATAGTGTGATGATTACTTGACTTGTCCTAAAATAGCTAAAATCTGCCAAGAACTAAAATTGGGAAAAGGTTAAGTTTTTGTTTGGTCAAGTAGTCTAATCACCCCCCTCTAGACATACTTTCGATCCTACATCCTCTCTATCTCTTTCTTCGTACTCCCTCCGTCCCATAATATAAGAACGTTTTTGACACTAGTGTAGTGCCAAAAACGTTCTTATATTATGGGACACATGGAGTACTACTATTTATTGCATTTGCCAAGGAGTGACCTCTTCTAATGAAATGGTGTCGCTAATTTTGCTTCATTTAATTAGCTATAGACTCAAAATTGTATTTTCACCTAGGTACGCGCGCTCAGCACCGTTTCTTCATTGGGTCACCAAACTAGTCTCTCTCTTCTTGAATAACTTGCCACATCAGACTTTATGCCTATGTGGCAAGCTTAAGCACCTGTAGGAGCAAGTAAAAGTTAGTACAATAGTGCGCTTTACATGGCATTTTGCATATGTGGAGGAAATAGAGGCAAGGAAAAAGTGGAGAAGTGGGCTCTCATGCAAGAGCCAGCCTCTACTACATGGTGGAGCATTGGGAGAGGCACCTGTATGGAGGTGGTTAGGAATCTAGGAGACTCACGCCAGTCATAGCGCCGCAATTAAAATGATAATGGCAAGTCAAATCACGGGGCCCCACCTGTCCAGCAGTAACTCGCTGTCAAATCACACAGCCCTACGTTTGCAGCAGCCTACTCCCTCGTCTTCTCGCGTCTCTATCGAAGCGACTAAAGCGCTATGTTACAGTAACATATTATGTTACCACAAGCACCTCTTTCCTCATTAAATAGTTGCCACATAAGAAAAATTGTCTTGGGATGTGTTAAGTTACTACCTAAGTTACTACCACTATGGCTAGCCTAAGAAACAATGTGAGAGTTAATGCACCACGCCTATGTGTTTACTATTTGGTTTTCGTAAGATGACTTAATACTCACCTAGACGGAGGGAGTATTCGATTTGAAAGCGGGTGGCGCAGTTCCCGATACGGCTTTAATGCAGACGAGGGAGGGAGTAGCGGTTCCCGATATGTTGAACGGCCAATGCATCCTCCTCAATTAATGCATGAGGGAAGTAATGGGAGGAGGTCCGGGAAAAGAGGCTGCACGATGTGAATGCAATGCAGTTTGCTCTCATTGCCCTCATATAAAGGCTCCCCTCCATTCCAATGCATCTACCACATCGTACGCACCTAAGCATTTGCCTAAGCACCTACACTAAGCGCAAAAGAGCTCACTCCAGACCCATGGCGGCGATGCGCGTGAGCGGCCAGCGGCTGCGCCAGATGGTCCACGACGCCAGCCTGCGGCATGGCACCGAGGATCGTCTCGAGACGGTGTTGGGGACTGGCTGGTGGATGGCCGCCGTCGATGCCAACTACGACTCTCAGTTGGACCAGATGATCGTTGACACCAGCAACAAGTTCACCGTCATCAAGAAGCTCACGGACGACATCGCCGTACTCCTCCAGCCCGCGCGCCCGGGCTCCTCATTGCCTGCCACCCTAATCTGCCTCCATGGCCGGAACCTCTTTCAAGCACCGGTGGCCCTGCGACTGCCCGCCGATGCCACGAAGAATGTCCACCTGGAGGTCGCGCTCGCCGCGAGGCGCCTCACCCTGTAAGAATTCGTCAACCTACACATCCACGTGTATGAGCAAATCGTGTACATAGGTATCTGCAATGCCAGTGAGGACGCTACGAGGTTGGCCTTCCTCAACCGGCTGGAAGCCTTGGATGCCTTTGCTGAGAAGCACCTCGACCTCGCCACAAAAGCCGCCGCTCCTTAGCCACCGGTCGGTGGCCCGGCGCACTAAGTTGAGAAGGAGGAGGAGGTCGTACGTTCGTGGATCCATCTTTCTTCTTTCCTTCTGTAACCACCACTGCGATCGCATCATCGTGGCCTTAATTCTTATTGTGTTGTTGCATTCTCGTTCCAGTCAATACCGAAATGTGCGATCCCTTTGCTTAATTATATGCATCACTGTAACTAGTACTCGATCCGTCAATTTATAAGTTGTGCTTACCTTTTCCATCAACTTCGTGCAACGCGCGGGCATCTTGCTAGAAACACTAGAATATGTCTATATAATCCGTATGTGATAGTCCATTTGAAATCTCAAAAAAGATAAATATTTAGGTACGGAGGGAGTAATATATTAGGAGTATATCATGCACACAAAGGCAGAGGAGCGGTGGGGCCGAGAGGGATGAGGGGCACGTCGGGGGGATGAGGATCCCCTGACGCGAACAATCCTACCATTCTGTCACTGACATGTGGGACCCATAAGCGTGGGTCCCACCTGTCAGTGAAGGAAAGGCAGGGCAAGGCAGTGATAGCCACGTCAAAGGATCCATGTCCACATCGAGGGACGTCGTGCCGTGGGTTGGAGCGGCGTCATGGGAATCGCGTGTGGGTGTGGCAGTGGTAGAAATAAGAAACGTGATGGTCGCCGTGGTTCAACTTCCATGGACAAGCTGTCATGTTTGCTGAGACATGTATATCAAAACTAGAGTGTTTATATTTCAAGCACGTGAACAAGTATTATTCTACTACTTTGGATCCATTGCAACGCACGGGCCAGCACATTGGTAGTAGTAGTGTCCATCTCTATCTCTAGAGGCCTTCCCTCGTTCATCCTTTTCTCTCACAAGATAAACTACTCATACAAATGCATCTTGATGTTCCATGGAACGCACGAGGATGTTTCCTTGGGGGTCTCTCCAGCGCGGCGTGGCCGTAGTTGCAAGTTGACGCCCCTTGAGATGCCGATGTTGAGGGGCACTCGGATTTCCTCTGATGAGCAGGTAAGACGAGTTTGATAATGTAGTAAATGCATTCTAAAGACTACTTCCGTGTCCATTTCCTAATTCTCCCCCTGCCCACTGTTTCACAGGTTAGGCTCGGTGCGAGTGGAGATTGGCTTGCATATGTACGGGAGGGTACCAACATCAATTTGCACAACATTTACAACGGTGACACCGCTCCCGTAGAACCTTTGTCCAACATTGGGATCAGACATGCAACGGGCCACCGCATGAATTGGTACGATGGAACCACATTGAGATTGAATAAGAAAGCACGAACCTTGCACATGGCGGTCAAAGGCGGACCATGCTGTCTGCGGCCGATTTGATGTCGTACGAGTAGGAAGACGCTGTGCTCCTTTCTAACCGCATATTCACGGTGACAAACCAGGGGACTTATTTTTTATGGGACACATCCTACGATATACTCCCTCTCTCCCAGTTTATTTGTTTTGAATCTTTTCGTTTTGTAAGTTTCAAATTCAAATTTAGAGCTCCCCATCACATGTTGAGATTACAATGTCCATTAAATCGTTGCGTGCATGTATAGTAAAGAAACAAATCTCGAGTTTGGCACGAGTTCGTGCTGCGGGAGCACCACAAGCCCTGGCGCAAGAGTTACATTTCCCTCTTAGGGCCGTCGGGACTGAGCTTCAACGCCTTACTACACCTACCTTTGAGTCAATAACATGTGGAACCGATAGGTGACTAGTCCACATGTAATGCTCCCGTGGGCAGAGGGGCAGTGGGGCCAAGAGGGGTGAGCCGCAGGTCGGGGGACGTGTGGTTTCATGGGTTCGAGCGGCATCGTGGGAATCGCGGGTGGCTGTGGTAGAAACTTGATGCTCGCCGCATTTTAGGTGGCCCACATGTCATGCACACAAAGGCAGAGGGGCGATGCGGCTGAGAGGGGTGAGGCGCACGTCGGGGGGCGTGGTGCCGTGGGTTGGAGAGGCATCGTGGGAATCGCAAGATGAAACATGATGGTCGCCATAGTTGAACTTCCATGGACAAGCTGTCATGTCTACGGACACATGCACTGCATACCGATCACTGGAAGGAGTAGCAGAGAAAGCTATATATGCGGATAAATAGTTCCTTATAGTCAAGCGGACCCACGCTACTACTCTGTTCCAGAGACATGCACACCATCGAAATAGTCCATCTATATCAATATGCACCGAGAGGGAATAATTTTTTTACAAGAGAGGAAATAGTTCATCCATCCATAATGCCCTCCTGCTGGTGCAGCTTTTCTTCTTCTTCTTCTTGTTCTCATTCTCTGTGGGAGACAGCTTCGCAACAAGCTCTTTGGACCTTGCAGCTATCTCGAAACTCACACGGGCATCGAGGGCAGCATATTTTATCCGCTCGTATGTCAAGGGATAATTCTCCCATCCAGACGACCTTAATGCCACCGTCTTGTCACCCTTCTGAAGATTTGTACCGAGCGAAAAAATTTCTACGTCGAATAGGGATGGTGTTTGTTTATCACAAACTTCTACAGGAATTTTGATTCTGGTTTGTAGGTTAGCGATGCTTTTCAAATCAAGGTTGTACGGCTCCAGCTTCTGTTTGTCCCCTTCGATGGCTGCCCCACAGAAGTATACGTCCTCCCGAGACAAGAAATCGTGAAGCTCACCTGGTATGGAGGGCGAGTGTATGATGTGGTACACCAAAACATCATCTTCGAGGCACAGCTGAAGGACGGTGGCGCGCTGGATCTTCCCAGGGGCACGCTCCGTGTACTCTGCGTCAAGACCGATGACCCTCGTCTCTACCTTTTCGAGGGAGTTGGATACATTGTTGATCCACTGCCGAACAACCCTTGGGTGGACGGTGACGGTGGCAACTATGCGCATCGAGCCTTCGACGAGGACATGTTGGACGCTAAAAACCTGCATCTCGATCTCTTTCGCCATTTGGAACCGCTGGAACGGAGGGCTATGGTTTGGAGAATTAGGATTAGATGGCTAGTCTAACTGAAGTACTAGATGATTATTTAAAGAGGTTAAAACAATGTGAACGCAGTGGGGTTTGGATGCAAATGAAGATGAAGGGGAGGTGAAGAAGCCGAGGAGAATCGGTTCCCGATGGAGAAGGAGTAAATGGGAGAAGTGGCGTGCAGGCAGTTGATTAGACGGTTAGGTAGACTAAACGAAAAGGCTATGCGGGTAGACTGATGAGTCGTACATGTTCGTGTACGTGCCCATCCTTCCTGATAGGTGGGACCTATGCAAACCAATAAAAAAATGTGTCGTAGTTTTTTTTTGAGCGCATGAGTGGGAGACACAACATTCTTTGGTTAAGGAATACTCTCTCCGTTTAGGTGAGTTTAAGTCACCTCATGAAAATCAGGTTTTCCCAAAACCTTTAGGCGTGGAGCATTAACTTCCTGCTCGATCCCCTCCCAGCCTCGTCAGCCAGAGTTCTCTTCCTCTGCTGCCACGTTCTACCTTTCCATTTTTCCTCTTCTCAAGTGTGGAACGATCTGCATGCCGTCCTTGATGCACCAGAACGACCACTGCATGCATCGCGGCAGAGCGTTGATTGGGCATGCATGAGAATTTGGTTCTGCTCGCAATATGGATGATAGCTGAACGATGAAGTGAACAGGCATGCTAGCACGGGAGACCTATTTACGCTATACAATACTGGAGTACTCATGTACCTACTAGTAGTAGTAGTAGTAGTAGTACAACTGTGGTACACTTGATGGTCAAAATACTATTCATCCGGTCCTCACAGTGAAGTGACAACACCCTGCGCCTGACACTAGTCCAGGCGGTGTGTTCGGATTACCAAAGTTAGCCTCACCCTGTGCATAGTGCAGTCTGTCACCGCCGTTGTACAGCACATTGGAGCCTCGCCTCGTCTCCCTCTCCGCTCCCATAGCACCACTCCATCTCCATCTCCTTCTCCATCTCCATCTCACTGTGCCCCCGTGTACCGTCGCCTCACTCGCCTCCCCAGTACCACTATTCCCTCGCTAGCCGCTCCAGCACTGACATCCTTCTCCCCCGTAAATCAAGCCCCCTTCCAAACTCCACCATGGCCGAACGCGAACCGTGCAGCATCCATATGAGCCACGATTGGAGCAATCTCCCCAGTGATATCCTCGACCTCTGTTGTTCGTGTATGGATATGTTGAGCACCCTGCGGCTGGCTACATGCTCGAGGGACATGCACACGGCCATCGTCGAAGCGAGGCCTAAGCTTTTCAAGACACCATGCTTGCTACTATCTGGTCTTGCGAGATTCGCTCACCATGATACGAAGGCATGCATGATGCCCCTCGACTTCAATCCGATCTCCATTAGCCGAAACTTCTTTGCAGGTATGTAGTGGGTCGCCATACATCATTTCCCTCGACATCGATCCGATCACCATCGCCCGGAACTCCTTGGCAGGTATGTACTGGGTCGGCATGAACTCCCACTGGATGGCTGCCTTCAGAGAAGACGGTAAAAAGTTGGTGCTCGTGAACTTCCAGACCTCCCATGAGATTATCCTTCCTCCGTTGGATGATATAGAGTATTACCATCGCGGTCCAAGTCATCTAGATTACTACGTCAGTTGGACGGACCTTGTTTTGCACAAGATTGTAATCTGCCAAGTGCCCACACGACATGCGAATTACGCAGACTTCAAGCTAATTGCCTTGTTCGACCGCGGACTCGCCTATCTTTACGCCGATGCCTTCTTTAGCCGGAGACAACTCGGCTCGCAGTGGATCATCGTCAAAGCTGATACACACTTCTGTGATGCTATTGAACACAATGGCATCATCTACGCGATCGACAAAGCAGATGGCACCACGTATTGCTGGGACGGCGCGTGTAAGTTGTTTCCTCTCATGTTAGTTTCCTCATTTTCATGATGTAGAAACATGCACCACACTGTTGGTTTCATCTAACCATACATTAGGGAAGTAATTGTGCATATGGAGAACTCTATATTTGGAAGTAGTGAAATCCTGCAATGCTTACCATGTGTACATACCTATATTCGCCCTTCAGCAATCAATGGCTAGAATAATATCCTCACAAAATTTTTGCCCACAGAACACGAGTATATAACAATGCATGGTCTGTTAGTTACCTTGAAGAATTTGTTTGTGAGGACAGAACATGATTACATAACATGCATGACATGGTAGTTTCCTGTGAAGAATCGATTGCGAGATAACATGAGTATAACCATGCATGGCACTTCTATATTTTCGAACCCAGTATACATTTCCCTGTATTTTCCTCCCAGTTCCAAGAGGGACATATCAATGCTGTTTCTTGCACTATCCTACTCATACTCTGAACAATGCTGATCTTACATTAACAATGCCTGTCCTTTTTGATATGATGCAGTGTCCCTACAGTTACTGCCCTTTGTAATCACACCACCTTTGCCAAAAACAGGGAAGCACAACTGGTTCCTCGCTCGATCAGACGGCGGCAAAACACTAATGATCATTCGGACACATGAGCCGGAAAAGTTATATTGGAAAAACCCCACTGTATACAAGCACCGTGTAATACGTGAGTATCCGGACAATGGCTGTTACGTCTATGAGCAGGATACCAGCTTGTTGGGGCCTTTAGGATTTTTTAGTTGGAGGCGGGTAAACAACCTTGGTTCACACTCTCTGTTTCTCGGACTCAATTATCCGATTAATCAGGAGATCATTGTTGGCAAGGACCTTGATGGCAGAGAGACTCTGTTTGCTATGGAAAACTATGTCTACACGGCGAGCCCTAGGAGTTCGGGAGCAAACTCCCCTGATTGTCAACGATACAGCCTGCAGCCAAAAGAAGGTGAGAATGACAAAGGCATCCAGATTAACTTTGATCCTTGGATGTCTCAATTACGACAGGTAGTGATGTGGTTCGAGCCTTCAGGTTGATAGGTAATTGGGCTGTTTCATCGAAAGGGTGGAGTACTGGTGTCTCCGGATCACTGGTCGCTGAAGCGGGGCTGCAAATTATGATGGTGTTGGATCATCTCTTCGAATGACTTTGTTGTCTTTACTGCCGGTTCTGGATGGGTAGTTCTTTCTTTTGTTATGCATATTCCTTGTCATTTGGTCATCCTCGTCTATGTCACTCTTACTATGTAATAGTTGCTTCTGTTTAGAATGTCATTCTCTTCTGGATCACGAGAGTCTGAGCGCTGCATATGGGTACGTTTTGGTGGTGTAGCAAGACTTCTTATGAACTATCATGTCTTGCTGTTTATGTCAGTAGTAGTCACTAGTCAGTGTTTGAATGTTGTATATATCGTTGTTTCGAACTATTTATTGTCTCGAACTACTGGTGGGTTAAATGAGGGCATCACCATTCTCCAGTGTTCAGAGTATATCTCCTTTTTTCAAGTTATATAATTTGAGCTCAGTGTCTTTTCGATGATGTTCACTTGTTTGGGCCAATGAGGTGTCGTTGAATATGGGCCGAGTAGTAACGCAATGCCAAACATGTCAATTATGACTCTTAGACCGGGCTCTAAAAAGATCCTGAAAAAAAGGCCGGGCTCTCCAAAAAAGAAAGAATAAGGACTCTTAGGCCGACATGTGGGCGCCACCGGTGTTTTCGTGCGCTTGCGCGCCGAGAGCATATTTGTGCGTGCTCGAAATTCATGCTACCTTTTCATCCCCAGTCTCCCGCCCTCCCCCACCTCTGGAATCTCGATTCCTACTCCAGTTCCCCCAAATCCCCCTCCTGTACTCCCTGTACTCAAGCGCACTATCATGTCGCCGGTCAACGCGGATCTCCGAGCCGGAGATCCTGAGGTCCGTCCTGCCTTCGGTCGTTGCGTGCTGTCGCTCAACAGTGGCATGGAGACACTTGACGGCCAGTTTGCCGGCAAAGTGCTGATGGCAACCATCAACGGCGACCGGCCTCCCGTCTCGCCGGATGACCTTGTCAAAGCTCTTGGCATTGCGCACGGCATCGAAATAAGTGACTTGCTCGTCGAAGTCTGTCCGCCACCGGCTGATTTCTTTGTCAGGTTCCGGACAACTTTCGACTTCAGTCGTGTGTTCGAGTCTTCCGGGCGTTTGTTCTGCGATGGCGCGCTGGTGAGCTTTGATCGGTGGCACCCAGTATGGGGCTCGGTGCCCTCTGAGCTTGAGTTTTTAACAAAGCTTACCTTCCACGCATGCCTCGATGTGCTTGGAACAACGAGTCCATGAACTAGCTTATCAACGACCTTGGAGGTGAGCTCGTAAGTATGTTTGTTCCTCCAGACAGCTGGGCTCTGACGGTTATGGCATGGATGAAGAAGCCGTCCACCATACCGAAGGTGATTAGTGTTGAGATACCGGTGCAGGAACCGGGGTTGTACTATTCGTCGCCACCAAGGCCGCCGCAGACCACGTTAGGGATGTACCTGTATCGAGTGTCCGTGCATGTCGAAGAAGTGGTCAATCCATCAATCGAAGTCCTGCCGCCGGCGCTGGTGCCAGGTTCCGTCGACAACGTCCATTACAGGAGTCAACGTCAGACTTTCCCCGTGTTGCTCGGAACGATGGATGGCACAGGTCCTACTACATCGCGCGGCGGAGGCCACTGCTTCTTTGGGAGAAGAGGCAGGGTTGGCTGCCTGGATGTGCTCTAATTTGAGGTAACAACTGAATCTTGTCAGATACTAGTTAAATCCGAGCTATGGGTGTGAAGCACTGATATGCCAGTACATTTGATTGTGACTTATTCTAATTTTGTACCTGAACTTTTTTAGAAAGGGCTGTACGTCAACTTAATGTGCTAGCAGAACTTATTGTGTTGTCTGTCTGTTTTCTTTGCACAACATTCAAGATATTTCTCTGTCATTGATAAAGACAATGAACCGTTATGTACGACTTCGTTGGTTTCAACATAGCCCTTCCCGTAGCGATCCACTGCTTCCATCCTGATTGTGCTGCCTGCGTGAAATTTTTGTATGCAAGTTCAGTGTGCTATGATGTTATATATGATTGTGTCAACTATATAAGTTTTTACTGAGCATCAGCAGTGCATATGGCTGAAAGATGTATTTACGAGCATCGGTCGATGGGTCTCTCTCTCTATCTCTCTCTCTCTCTCTCTCTCACACACACACACACACGCACACGCACACGCACAAGAGGGACCCGTTGAATTATTTATTTGCTCCTGACAGCTTTTAATTAGGTTCCACTGTAATCTAACTTTTTTTTAAGTTATTAATTGAGCTCAGTGACTTCAAAAAGTTGTACAGAAGCCTTGTTTGGGCCTTTCTGGCGTCGCTGAATGTGGGCTGAGTAACCATGTTAGGTTGTACTGTACTACACAGGCCTTTTTTCGCTATTTTTAAATAATACATTTTTTATTAATTTTCATAAATATTACGCTGGGTAAATTGTTTTCAAAAATAATACACCGTCGGCCCGCTGCAGGCCGACTGGGCCTAGTCGGCCCACAGCCGGCCGATTGGATTCCAGTCGTCCTACAGCTGGCCGACTGGCCCCTGTCGGCCCACTGTGGGCTGATTGGGTCCTGTCGGCCCACTGTGGGCCGACTAGAGCTAATTGGCTCGTTGTGGGCTAATTGTTTTTGCAAAAGTGTTAATCATGTATTTAAAAAATATGTGTATTGTGACCTCCTCCGCTCGCTGTGGGCCCACTGTTGACTAAAAATATGTTTTAAAAAGTGTTAATCATGTATTTAAATTTTTTTAAATGTATGTATAAAAAATGTTCCTTATCTATACAATTTTTTTAAATGTGTGTATAAAAAATAGCTTTTTTTCAACATCAACAATGCAACTGGGCCGACAGTTGTACACAATATCCGGGTCAACTTGTTATTCTCCGCCCCGCTGGGCTGCAAACTTTCCTAGGAGGTATGCATTAGGCTTAACAAGAAAATGGACTTTAAGAAATAATAAATGGAATGTAGTTATAATAACTGGACAATTACTATGCACCAAACACATAATTAGTTTGAAAAATATATTATTTTGGAATTTGATAATCTTAATTTCATTACTTGTTGCGCCCGGAATATTTCGTTAGATTTTAACGTAATACAACTTTATTTTGAAATTATATTTAACCTGACTAGAAATTTCAGATAAAAATATTTCGGATCCCATCAAAATGTGGGAATTTTTTTGAATTCTGTTTTGAGCGGTTGTTTGAAATTATTAATCGTTGTCCTAGCTAGAAGTTCGGCTGTACTTTTAACAAACTGTAAATGGGCTGTAGTAAATTCCATTAGAATTAAAAAATGGGCGGTACATTCTTACAAATCGAAAATGGGCTATATGTTCTCTGCCAAATCCGAGCTGTGGGCCTACTAAGTTGACGCGTACCAAGGGCTTTGTCAACTTAGTCAATATAAACAATTCTAGCTGCAGTGATCGTACGATGTCCATCCAACGGCCATAGTGCTTCTTCAACCTCTGGTCTTCTTGCTCCAGCCGCCCAAAGCAGCACCGGTCATTTCGCGTGCTCCTACCTCCCATGGCCGGCTATGATGCCGCAGAGGCCTCACCGCCCCGTACTACTCCCACCGCTGGCCAGGCCATCCCTCTACTCACCCACACCCCCTGTTATTCTGTGGCAACGACAGCCTCACACCGCAGCCAAACCAGTGAACCCTCGTACTCCTCTCCGCGCAGGCTTCCACTGCTGCGTCTTCCCCGGCTGCGCGTCGTCCCCTTCCTAGGCCTCGTCGTCGTCCACTGCCCTGGTGCTCTCGGCACGGTGTGGTCAACGTGGTCAAGGAACGAGTTCCATCGGACGTGGACTGTACGTGGAGAGGCTGACAGCTGGGTCCACGGCCGCAGCAAGGAAGTGCCTCCTTATTACATGGAAAATAATGTTTCCTCCACCTGACAGCAGGGACCCACCGGACGGGCCACCGTATTTCGCGAAAAAAACATTTTCCCCTGACTGTTGGGACCCACCAGCTACACCTTCGCACGCAAGGAAGTGCGCCCGGGCAAAAAAAACGATTCGCCCCCCTGACTGCTGGGACCCACCAGCTACATCTTCGCATGCAAGGAAGTGCGTCCGGGCAAAAAAAAACCAAAATGATTCGCCCCCTGATTGCTGGGACCCACCAGCCCCTCGACTGCTGGGACCCACCAGCTACATCTTCGCACGCAAGGAAGTGCGTCCGGGCAAAAAAAATGATTGGCCCCCTGACTGCTGGGACCCACCAGCTACATCTTCGCAGGCAAGGAAGTGCCTGACAGTCGGGACCCACCTGGTCGAAGCGTACATAGCATTGTCATTCTGGTCGCGAACGTGTACGTACATATATACTGGTGGATGTAGAGGCGCGCACGTGTCGTAGTAGAGGCGCGCACGTGTCGTAGTAGAGGCGCGCACGTAGCATGTACACGTATGTATAGCGGCCAGGGTGCAAGAAAGAAAATATGGCCACGTATGTGTACATACGGGCGGGGTCTCGAACGCCTACTCGCGCATACGTACGGCGAGGGCTCGTGTACATGGCTGGGTTGGAATGGAGAAACAGCGTCGTCGTCGTGTTCATGGGTCGGAACGGAATGCGTGGTTGTGTTCATTGGGAGGGCTTGGACAGAAGAGGCGATGGAAACGAGGCCTGGCGGACCGCACAACGGAGGAAACAGACCTCCTACGGTCGAAACGGGGATCCTGTTGATCGGGAGGGGTGTGGCGTACCATAAAACGGAGGAAACGGACCTCCTACGATCGAAACGGGGGTCCTGTTGATCGGGAGGGGTGTGGCGTACCGCAAAACGGAGGAAACGGACCTCCTACGGTCAGAACGGGGGTCCTGTTGATCGGGAGGGGTGTGGCGTACCGCAAAACGGAGGAAACAGACTTGTGTTGGAGCGCTACGGTCGAAATGGGGGTCCTGTTCATCGGGAGGGGTGTGGCGTACCGCAAAACGGGACTCCACGGGGATACTGTTCATCTCTACCGTCGACCCCCTCCAGCCTCCACGAGCTACTGTTCATCCACCGTCGACCTCCTCCAGCCTCCACGGGCTTCTGTTCATCCAGCCTCCACCGCGCGCTACTCCATCGGCTACTGTTCAACCACCACTCCACCGTCTATTGTTCATCCAACCCTCCACACCACGGGGTCCTGTTCAACCACCCCTCCACGGGCACCCCTCCACCGTCTACTGTTCATCCTGCCCTCCACACCACGGGGTCCTGTTCATCCACCCCTCCACGGGCACCCCTCCACGGTCTACTATTCATCCAGCCCTCCACCACACCACGGGGTCCTGTTCATCCAGAGGCAACGCCACCACTCATTGTTCATCCAAACCCCCCGCAACGCTCACTGTTCATCCCATCGACCGGCTTCAGTTTGCAGCAGTAGCCAAGGAATCGCTCGATCGGGTTCAGTTAACAGCCATCGATCGATCGCTCGGGTTCAATAACGTGTAGCCTGCAGTGCACTCGCTCGGGTTCAGTTAGAGCCCAACGCCTCGCTCGGGTTCAGTTAGAGCCAACGCCTCGCACACACGCGTGTACGTGTACGAGAGAAACGCGCATCGCTCGGCCCCGACCTCCCACCGTAACCGGGAACTCCTCAAAATTTTCCTCCCCCTCGCTTCTACCATGGTTTTTTCCGTCATGGACGGCCCAAAGAATGTCATGCAGCTGCGTCTCCGGCCCGCCCAGGACGAAAAGCCCATTTTCTGTCATGATTTTTTGTCATAGAAGTAGGAGCCCACCACATCTATGATGATACCGGGTTTTTTCACAATTATCGTCATAGAAGTTTCATATGTATGACAGAAAAAAATTTTGTTCGGCCCAAAATGTCACGGATGTGTCTTTTTTTTGTAGTGATGGTTATAGTTTTTGCGAAAAGCCAATTTTTCCCTACAACAGAGGAATAGATTTTAATTTAACTATCATGGTGGTTGAACAACATTGAGAAGGTTCCTCCAACTCAATCCCAATTAAAGTGATTAACATCCCAACAATATTAATTAAGAGTGATGAGATACATGTGATAACCCAAATACTAGATACTCAAGAATTGTCCATAACCGGGGACACGGCTAACCATGATTAGATTGTACACTCTGTAGAGGTTTGCGCACTTTTCCCCACAAGACTCGATCGCCTCCGTTGGATTTCTCGCACTACAAGGTGTTTGAGAAACTGATGACCGAGACACAGTCTTTCAGAAACATTAACTCTCTACTCCGGACAGACCATACCAAACCTACATCCCACTACCTGCTGATCTGCCTCTTCAAGAGCTTCACGTAACTTTCTCAACGATGCTAGAGCCCATAATAGCTTGTGGCTGCACACGGAAGTTTCTAGCATGAATCATCTCAGTTCCCTTTTAGCCTGGGTGGCGGTCCATAGGAAGATCACACGGGTACTCCGGGATTTCCAAAAAAATATAGGCAACACTGGGTACTCCAGGTGCCTCAATCCACCCAGATGTTAATTTAAATTGCCACCTTAAGTTGAACCATTAATTAACAATCTCACATCTGTCATGGATTTCACTCAAACCCAAACCACGTCTACGAGCATAGCATAGCATAGTAATATAAGCAAACGTAGAAGTAACTCCCAGGGTTTGATAGTAATAGGGTAATAGGTTCTACCTCAACAACTACTTCCCAACCCACATGTTAAAGACATCCTAATTATGCAATGTTTGAGGGGTGAAACTAATGCATAAAAACTGGGTATGAGAAGAGTATGATCAATGTGTTACTTGCCTTGCTGACGATCCGCGAATCCTAGGGACTCGTAATAACACGCTTCGCACTCTGGGTGTTCTATCGCAAACAAACAATAACATACATAAGAAACAAGCAAAGATGCACAAGAAAAACTCAAATAAAAGAGGTTGACCAAAAAGTTCAACTTAAGAACTCCGGTTCGCAAAAAGAATCAAATCAAATGGAGCAACGAAACTCAAACGGCGAAAGAAAGAAGCTTCGTTTACTAATCTGAACCTAGGTCAAATTTTACAGTAGCAAAAACTTGTTTGAGTTGGTTAAACGGAAAGAGGGTTTTGAGACGAAACTCTAGGCGCTTGAATCGCCTGATTCCGACTAACGAGCGAAAAGATAAACAGAACTAAGATCGGATCAGAAATCATGATCAGAAAAAGCGCGGAATAAACCCGATAAAAGAAAACTGACGAATAGACTAACGAACGAGCGTTCGTTAGCTGTAACTAATGGACGAAAACCGTTCGTTAAAACGAACATACGAACGAGCGTCCGCAAACTAGAAGAACCGAAAAAAACCGGCGAACCGAGAAAAAAAATGAATCTAGGGTTTTGAAAAAAACCGAACGGTTTTAAAAAAACTGGCGGCTCGGATCCGGCGGATACCTCCGGCGAGGCGGCTGCGGGGCGGCGGGGCTGTGGCTCGCGGGGCGGCGGGCTTGGCGGCGACGGCGGCGGGGCTGCAAGCAGCGGCGCGGGCGGCGGCGGCTGCGGGCGGCGGGGCTGTGGCGGCGGTGGTGTGGGGTTTGGGCGGTGGGGCGGCGGTATATAAAGGGGCGGGGTGACGTCTTGGAGGAGGGGCAAGGCGCGGCGGCGGAGAGGAGTCCGGCTCGGACTCCAAGTCCGAGTTGGCGGCGGCGGCGGCGGCTGCGGGCCGGCCTGGCTCGGCTGGGCCTTTGGCCCAGTGGGCACGGGGAAACTTTTTTTAAAATAATTTCGCCGACCAAAATAAAATCCTAGAAAAATAAATAAAAATCTAAAAGTGCCAAAACAAATTTTCACCGTCTAAATAAAATATTTAGAACGAGATGAACATTTTCTTGGCCCTAAAATGCAACTTTGAAAACGTGAAATTTTTTTCTAATGCAAATAAAATCCAACTAAAATCAAGTAAAATCAAATAAAAGATTTTAACATTTTCCTCCAATATTTCAATTATTTTGGAGAAGTCATATTATCTCCTCTCATTTATTTTGATAAGAAATATTTTTCGGAGAGAAAAATAATTAAAATCAAAATCCTCGTTTCATTATTTAATAAAATCAAATATGAAAAACTGGGAAAATCCTCAACTCTCTCCGTGGGTCCTTGAGTTGCTTAGGGTTTCGAGGATTTGCGGAACGGAAAATGCAATAAAATATGATATGCATGGATGACTATGTATAATATTCCAAATTGAAAATTTGGTTTGTTACACCCTCCTCGTCATGGAGAGCGCCGGGATGATGAAGATGGCCACCGGAGAGGGATTCCCCCTCCGGCAGGGTGCCGGAACGGGTCTAGATTGGCTTTCGGTGGCTACGGAGGCTTCTGGCGGCGTGACTCCCGATCTATTGTGCTCCCCGATCGTTTTAAGGTATATGGATATATATAGGCGGAAGAAATACATCAGGGGAGCCACGAGGGGCCCACGAGGGTGGAGGGCGCGCCCAGGGGGGTGGGCGCGCCCCCTGCCTCGTGGCTTCCTTGTTGCTTCCCTTACGTACACTCCAAGTCTTCCGGATTGCTTCCGTTCCAAAAATAAGTTCCGTGAAGTTTCAGGTCAATTGGACTCCGTTTGATTTTCCTTTTCTGCGATACTCTAAAACAAGGTAAAAACAGAAACTGGCACTGGGCTCTGGGTTAATAGGTTAGTCCCCAAAATAATATAAAAGTGTCTAATAAAGCCCATAAACATCCAAAAGAGATAATATAATAGCATGGAACAATCAAAAATTATAGATACGTTGGAGACGTATCAGCATCCCCAAGCTTAATTCTTGCTCGTCCTCGAGTAGGTAAATGATAAAACCAGAATTTTTGATGTGGAATGCTACCTAACATATTCATCATGTATTTATCTTTATTGTGGCAAGAATATTCAGATCCATAAGATTCAAGACAAAAGTTTAATATTGACATAAAAACAATAATACTTCAAGCATACTAACTAAGCAATCACGTCTTCTCAAAATAACATGGCCAAAGAAAGTTCATCCCTACAAAATCATATAGTTTGGTCATGCTCCATTTTCGTCACACAAGAATGCTCTCATCATGCACAACCCCGATGACAAGCCAAGCAATTGTTTCATACTTTAGTAATCTCAAACCTATAAACTTTCACGCAATATATGAGCGCGAGCCATGAATATAGCACTATGGGTGGAATAGAATATGATGGGGGTTATGTGGAGAAGACAAAAAGGAGAAAGTCTCACATCAACGAGGCTAATTAATGGGCTAAGGATATGCCCATCGATTGATGTTAATGCAAGGAGTAGGGATTGCCATGCAACGGATGCACTAGAGCTATAAATGTATGAAAGCTCAACAAAAGAAACTAAGTGGGTGTGCATCTAACTTGCTTGCTCACGAAGACCTAGGGCACATGAGGAGGCCCATTGTTGGAATATACAAGCCAAGTTCTATAATGAAAATTTCCCACTCGTATATAAAAGTGACAAAACAAGAGACTCTCTATCATGAAGATCCTGGTGCTACTTTGAAGCACAAGTGTGGAAAAAGGATAGTAGCATTATCCCTTTTATTTTTTATTTTTATTTTTTATTTGGCCTTTCCTTTTTTATTTGGCCTTTCTTTCTTATTCGGCCCTTTTTGGCCTTTTTTGGGACAATTCTCTATGAATGATGATCATCACACTTCTATTTACTTACAACTCAAGAATTACAACTCGATACTTAGAACAAGATATGACTCTATATGAATGCCTCCGGCGGTGTATCGGGATTGCGATGAATCAAGTGTGACATGTATGAAAAATTATGAACGGTGGCTTTGCCACAAATACGATGTCAACTACATGATCATGCAAAGCAATATGACAATGATGAATGTGTCATGATAAACGGGATGGTGGAAAGTTGCATGGCAATATATCTCGGAATGGCTATGGAAATGCCATAATAGGTAGGTATGGTGGCTGTTTTGAGGAAGATATAAGGAGGTTTATGTGTGATAGAGTGTATCATATCACGGGGTTTGGATGCACTGGTGAAGTTTGCACCAACTCTCAATGTGAGAAAGGGCAATGCACGGTACCGAAGAGGCTAGCAATGATGGAAGGGTAAGAGTGCGTATAATCCATGGACTCAACATTAGTCATAAAGAACTCACATACTTATTGCAAAAATATACAAGTAATCAAAAACCAAGCACTACGCGCATGCTCCTAGGGGGATAGATTGGTAGGAAAAGACCATTGCTCGTCCCCGACCACCACTCATAAGGAAGACAATCAAATAACACCTCATGTTTCAAATTTGTTACACAACGTTTACCATACGTGCATGACACGGGACTTGCAAACTTCAACACAAGTATTCCTCAAATTCACAACTACTAAACTAGCACAACTTTGATATCACTATCTCCATATCTCAAAACAATCATCAAGTATCAAACTTCTCTTAGTATTCAATTCACTTTATATGAAAGTTTTTATTATATCCCTCTTTGATGCCCATCATACTAGGACTAGTTTCATAACCAAAGCAAACTACCATGCTATTCTAAAGACTCTCAAAATAATATAAGTGAAGCACGAGAGTTCATCTATTTCTTCAAAATAAAACCACCACCGTGCTCTAAAAAGATATAAGTGAAGTACTAGAGCAAATGACAAACTACTCCGAAAGATCTAAGTGAAGATCAATGAGTAGTCGAATAATTATGCAACTATGTGAAGACTCTCTAACATTTAAGAATTTCAGATCTTGGTATTTTATTCAAACAGCAAGTAAAAGAAAAGAAAATAAAATGACGGTCCAAGCAAAACACATATCATGTGGCGAATAAAAATATAGCTCCAAGTAAAGTTACCGATGAATGAAGACGAAAGAGGGGATGCCTTCCGGGGCATCCCCAAGCTTAGGCTTTTGGTTGTCCTTGAATATTACCTTGGGGTGCCTTCGGCATCCCCAAGCTTAGGCTCTTGACACTCCTTATTCCATAGTCCATCGAATCTTTACCCAAAAAGTTGAAAACTTCACAACACAAAACTTAACAGAAAACTCGTAAGCTCCGTTAGCGGAAGAAAACAAAACACCACTTCAAGGTACTATAACGAACTCATTCTAAATTCATATTGGTGTAATATCTACTGTATTCCAACTTCTCTATGGTTCATACCCTCCGATACTACTCATAGATTCATCAAAATAAGCAAACAACACCATGAAAACAGAATCTGTCAAAAACAGAACAGTCTGTAGTAATCTTAATCAAACGTATACTTATGGAACTCATGAAATTCTCAAATAAATTGCTGGACGTGAGGAATTTGTCTATTAATCATCTTCAAAAAGAATTAACTAAATAGCACTCTTCAATAAAAAATGGCAGCAGTTCTCGTGAGCGCTAAAGTTTCTGTTTTTTACAGCAAGATCAACAAGACTTTCCCCAAGTCTTCCCAAAGGTTCTACTTGGCACAAACACTAATTAAAAGCATAAAACCACATCTAAACAGAGGCTAGATGAATTATTTATTACTAAACAGGAACAAAAAGTAAGGAATAAAAATAAAGTTGGGTTGCCTCCCAACAAGCGCTATCGTTTAACGCCCCTAGCTAGGCATGATGATTTCAACGATGCTCACATAAAAGATAAGAATTGTAACATAAAGAGAGCATCATGAAGAATATGACTAGCACATTTAAGTCTAACCCACTTCCTATGCATAGGGATTTTGTGAGCAAACAACTTATGGGAACAAGAATCAACTTGCATAGGAAGGTAAAACAAGCATAACTTCAAAACTTTAAGCACATAGAGAGGAAACTTGATATTATTGCAATTCCTACAAGCATATATTCCTCCCTCATAATAATTTTCAAAAGCATCATGAATGAATTCAACAATATAACCAGCACCTAAAGCATTCTTTTCATTATCTACAAGCATACAAAATTTACTACTCTCCACATAAGCAAAATTCTTCTCATTCGGAATAGTGGGAGTATCATAAGAGACTCGGATACTATAAATTGTTTCCACATTAAAAGAGTAATGTTCAGAAAAGGGGTAATCATAATAATGACAAGTTTTATAAATATAATCACTACTTTTTATAGCATAACTATCATCACAATAATCATCATAAGTAGGAGGCATGCTATCATCATTATAAATTTGCATATCAAAACTTTGGAGACAAAAAAATATCATCTTCATTAAACATAGCATCCCCAAGCTTGGGACAGACATTAATTTCAGCAAATATATTCTCAAAAACATCGTCTTCATCAAACATAGCATCCCCAATCTTGGCCCTTTTCATATCATAAGCATAATCACTCTCATCATTAATAGTATGGATAGCACCAATAGTATAGCAATTATCATATTCTTCCAAGCAAGTGACAAAAAGATTTTCAAGATCATAAGAAGTATCATTATATTCCACAATTATATTTTCATGATGCAAAATAGTAATAGGAGCAGCATTATTTCGGAGAGATATCTTTTTACCTCTTCCTTTTTCTTTTCTTCTTCTTCACAACATCATGTGTGGGTTCAATCCTCTTTTTGGAGCTCCTTATTAATGAGATTGGTTGAATAGGAGGCTCCTCCTCGTTACCTGATTCATCATAAGAAATAATAGGAGGGTATTGGGAAGTCTCTTCCCTTTCATTAGTATTCTCTTTATCTTCTATTTGTTTTCTTTTCTTTATGTAGTTGGCAATATAAGGATTTTCAATACAATTCACCGCACAATACATATAAATTTCCTCTAGATCAAAATGAAGAACTCTATCAAGGGAAAATTCTGGAATATCCTTAGTTATACGTTTCATTTCTTCATAACCCAAGAGCAAACTAAGTTCATTATGATGTGCAAGGGAAATCAAGTCATCACAACTTTTGGATACGATACGATCATGAAACAATTTGCATTGGGTACTGAAATGATCATGTTCATTACAAAGTTCACAAGTACGGCTAAGAAAATTTAAATTTTCAGCACAAACTTCTAGCCTTTCTTGCAACCATTTAGTTTCTAAATGCTTATGCCTCTTGCAATATCTATCTTCCCTATTTGGTGTATACTTGCAAACCCAATGCACTCCACAAAAATTGACATGTTTATAGGAGACATTTTCATCATAACTAGTGCAATCATCATTAGTACTATGGATATTCAAGGAGTTCATACTAACAACATTGCAATCATGCTCATCATTCAAATATTTAGTGCCAAACATTTTAATGCATTCTTCTTCTAGCATTTAAGCACAATTTTCCTTTCCATCATACTCATGAAAGATATTAAAAAGATGAAGCGTATGAGGCAAACTTAATTCCATATTTTTTTGTAGTTTTCTTTTATAAACTAAACTAGTGCTAAAACAAGAAATAAAAAGATTTGATTGCAAGATCTAAAGATATACCTTCAAGCGCTAACCTCCCCGGCAACGGCGCCAGAAAAGAGCTTGATGTCTACTACACAACCTTCTTCTTGTAGACGTTGTTGGGCCTCCAAATGCAGAGGTTTGTAGGATAGTAGCAAATTTCCCTCAAGTGGATGACCTAAGGTTTATCAATCCGTAGGAGGCATAGGATGAAGATGGTCTCTCTCAAGCAGCCCTGCAACCAAATAACAAAGAGTCTCTTGTGTCCCCAACACACCCAATACAATGGTAAATTGTATAGGTGCACTAGTTCGGCGAAGAGATGGTGATACAAGTGGTATATGGATGGTAGATAAAGGTTTTTGTAATCTGAAAATATAAAAACAGCAAGGTAACTAATAATAAAAGTGAGCGTAAACGGTATTGCAATGCGTTGAAACAAGGCCTAGGGTTCATACTTTCACTAGTGCAAGTTCTCTCAACAATAATAGCATAATTGGATCACATAACTATCCCTCAACATGCAACAAAGAGTCACTCCAAAGTCACTAATAGCGGAGAACAAACGAATAGATTATGGTAGGGTACGCAACCACCTCAAAGTTATTCTTTCCAATCAATCCGTTGGGCTATTCCTATAAGTGTCACAAACAGCCCTAGAGTTCGTACTAGAATAACACCTTAAGACACAAATCAACCAAAACCCTAATGTCACCTAGATACTCCAATGTCACCTCAAGTATCCGTGGGTATGATTGTATGATATGCATCACACAATCTCAGATTCATCTATTCAACCAACACATAGAACCTCAAAAAGTGCCCCAAAGTTTCTACCGGAGAGTCAAGACGAGAACTTGTGCCAACCCCTATGCATAGGTTCATGGGCGGAACCCGCAAGTTGATCACCAAAACATACATCAAGTGAATCAATAGAATACCCCATTGTCACCACGGGTATCCCACGCAAGACATACATTAAGTGTTCTCAAATCCTTAAAGACTCAATCCGATAATATAACTTCAAAGGGAAAACTCAATCCATTACAAGAGAGTAGAGGGGGGAAGAAACATCATAGGATCCAAATATAATAGCAAAGCTCGCGATACATCAAGATCGTATCACCTCAAGAACACGAGAGAGAGAGAGAGAGATCAAACACATAGCTACTGGTACATACCCTCAGCCCCGAGGGAGAACTACTCCCTCCTCGTCATGGAGAGCGCCGGGATGATGAAGATGGCCATCGAAACGGGTCTAGATTGGCTTTTGGTGGCTACGGAGGCTTCTGGCGGCGGAAGTCCCGATCTATTGTGCTCCCCGATCATTTTAGGGTATATGGATATATATAGGCGGAAGAAATACATCAGGGGAGCCATGAGGGGCCCACGAGGGTGGAGGGCGCGCCCCCCTGCCTCGTGGCTTCCTCGTTGCTTCCCTTATGTACACTCCAAGTCTTCTGGATTGCTTCTGTTCCAAAAATAAGTTCCGTGAAGTTTCAGGTCAATTGGACTCCGTTTGATTTTCCTTTTCTGCGATACTCTAAAACAAGGTAAAAACAGAAATTGGCACTGGGCTCTGGGTTAATAGGTTAGTCCCAAAAATAATATAAAAGTGTCTAATAAATCCCATAAACATCCAAAAAGATAATATAATAGCATGGAACAATAAAAAATTATAGATACGTTGGAGACGTATCAATGCTGGATGTGGATGATGTGGCATGTGCTAAATACTTCACCATGATGTTGGAAGGAACAACCCGTTCCTGCCTGAAGAGTTTACCAGCTAACTCCATTGGGTCGTGGGCTGAGTTAAAAGGCAGGTTTATCCAGAATTTCAAAGATACGTGCAAGCAGCCCATGTCGATTGTGGACTTAGCCGCCTGTGTTCAAGAGGAAGGGGAATCGGCAACCCATTGGGTGAAGCGGGTCTCAGCTATTCTGCATTCATCAGACTGCATCAATGCTGATACGACAGTTTTAACATTGGAAGGCAATTGCCGGTTCACGCCTTTAATGCTGAAATTGGGACGGCTCAAACGTCACTACAATGACATGGCAACGCTTATGGCAGCTCTGGTTAAGTATGACGACTCTGATAGTACTAAGGACCCCGAGTCTGATGATGAAAAGCCAGGGAAGGGAAATAAGAGTGGCAGTACCAAGGGGCAGCAGCATAACCTGGCGGGTCATGGAAACAACGGTAAGCGCAAAGCAGATAATAGTTTGGATTTTGTAGATAACACCAACACGCAGAATAATAATCAGTGTCGTAAGGGTAAACTGCCCCCTCGGGGTGGAGGATCAAGTGTCAATCTCGAGCGCCTGTTAAACCAGCCTTGCCCAAGGCATGGGACACGAGAGAGACCAGCCATGCACCTTTGGAAGGATTGCTTTATTATGCGGGAGTTCAAAAACTCGGATCTTTTCCAATACGATCATGGACCGCCCGGCGGTTCAGGAGGCGGTTCTCATGGGCCGGGTTATGGTGGAGGTAGTTCCGGTTCAGGATTTCAAGGCAACCAGGGCAGACATGGCAGTCCAGGCGGTCAGGGCAACTGGGGTGGTTATAATCATCAGGGGAGTCAGCAGCTACAACAATCAGGTTACCAGAGCAATCCGAAGCAGTTGAATGGTGGGCAGTATCATGTTTTCACCACTAGCCTATGCAAGCGCGATCAAAAGCTTCATAAGAGGGCAGTAAACTCCGTTGAACCGGCAGTGCCCCGTTATTTGCGCTGGTCTGAACAACCCATTTTGTGGAGCCGAGAGGATCATCCACCTCGGGTTGATAATGCAGGTCATCTGGCATTAGTGGTGGCACCTCAGGTTGGGGGGTATAAGTTCACCAAGGTGTTCATGGATGGAGGGAGCAGTATCAATATCATCTATTATGAAACCTTCTGCCGCATGGGGTTGACAGATAAAAATCTTAAACCGTCGAACACTGTTTTCCATGGTGTGATGCCTGGTAAATCGGCATACCCAGTTGGTAAGATAGCTCTAGAGGTTGCTTTTGGAGATGATCATGATTTAAGATCAGAGACATTGACTTTTGAAGTGGTAAAAATCAAGAGCCCATATCATGCCCTGTTTGGACGGCCGACTTATGCTAAGTTCATGGCAAGGCCTTGTTATGTTTATCTGCAGCTCAAGATGCTAGGTCATAAGGGGACCATCACAGTACATGGGAGCCGTAAGATTGCTTTGGAATGTGAAGAAGTTGATGCGGCCTATGCTGAGTCGGTTTGTGCAACAGAGGAGTTGAAGTTCTACAAGGACAATGTTGATCTGGCAGATATGACTGCTCTGAAAAAGCCAACTACAGAGCATGATCTATCCTTGAAGTTTAAATCGGCTGATGAGACTAAGCTGGTTGACTTTGTTCCTATCGATTCATCCAAGCAGTTCAGCATCAGCGCTAACCTGGATCCGAAATAGGAAGGCATGCTCATCAAGTTCATCCGTGAGAACCGGGACATCTTTGCATGGAAACCTTCTGACATGCCAGGTGTACCGAGGGAACTCGCTGAGCACACTCTTAATATTGATCCTAAGTTTAAACCGGTCAAGCAGTTTCTCTGCCGCTTCAATGAAGAAAGGCGTAAGGCTATTGGTGAGGAGGTAGCCCGGCTTTTGACAACAGGGTTTATCGTGGAGGTTTTTCACCCTGAGTGGTTAGCTAACCCAGTGCTGGTACTTAAGAAGAACTACACTTGGCATATGTGTGTGGACTACACATATTTGAACAAGGCTTGTCTAGCTGATCCCTTTGCTCTCCCTCGTATTGATCAAATTATTGATGCTACGGCGGGTTGTGACCGTTTGAGCTTTCTGGATGCTTATTCTGGTTATCATCAGATCAAAATGGCAGTTAAAGACCAAGAGAAGACAGCTTTTATAACTCCCTTTGGAGCCTTCTGCTATGTGTCTATGCCTTTTGGGCTCAAGTGTGCCCAGGCGACTTATCAGCGTTGTGTGTAGAATTGTCTTCATAATCAGATTGGGCGCAATGTTCATGCTTATGTGGATGATATTGTGGTGAAGTCCAGAAAGGAGGAGACGTTAATAGATGACTTGAAGGAAACCTTCGATAATCTCTGGGTCTATAAGATGATGCTTAATCTGGCCAAGTGTGTTTTTGGTGTTCCGGCAGGCAAGCTCTTGGGTTTTCTGGTGTCTAACAGGGGCATTGAAGCTAATCCGGAAAAGATCAAAGCTATTACGTCTTTGGCTAAACCGGCATGTATTAACGATGTTCAGTGTCTGGCGGGTCGTATTGCAGCGTTGAGCCGGTTTATCAGCCGTTTGGGAGAAAAAGCAATCCCTCTGTATCAGATGATGAAGAAGACAAACAATTTTGTCTGGAGTGATGCTGCTAATGCAGCGTTTGAGGACTTAAAAAAGCAGTTGGATGAGCCACATGTCCTTGCTGCTCCGGTTGATAAAGAGCCGTTGTTATTGTATGTGGCAGCCAATGCTCGGGCTGTCAGTGTGGCCATCATGGTAGAACGTAAGGAGGCTGGCAAGGAATATCTGGTTCAACGGCCGGTTTATTATATCAGTGAGGTGCTTATTGAGTCTAAGCAGAGGTATCCACATTGGCAGAAGCTGGTGTATGGGGTTTTTGTGGCAAGCCGGAAGCTTAAGCAGTATTTTTAGGGTCATCCCATCACTATGGTCAGTTCTGCCCCTTTGGGAGATATAATTCAAAACAGGGAAGCAACTGGCCGAGTTGCCAAGTGGGCTATTGAGCTTGGACCCCACGGGTTAAAATATATGCCTCGCACGGCGATCAAGTCCCAAGCGCTTGTGGATTTGATCAATGACTGGACAGAGTTGCAAGCACCAGAAGAAAAGCCGGATAACACTTCTTGGACTATTCATTTTGATGGGTCCAGGCAATTGGAGGGCTTGGGGGCTGGAGTCGTATTAACTTCCCCGCGAGGTGATAAGTTTTGTTATGTTCTCCGTTTAATGTTCCCTTGCACTAACAATGCAGCTGAGTATGAGGCCTTGCTACATGGTCTTTGAGTGGCTAAGGAGATGAATTTAAGCCGGGTTAAGTGCTTTGGTGACTCGGACCTGGTAGCTCAACAAGTGTCTGGTACTTGGGATTCCAAGGATCCACTCATGGCGGCGTATCGACGAGAAGTGGACATGGTGGCTGGTTATTTCAAGGGTTATTAGGTTGACCATGTAGACCAGCGAAAGAACGAAGCGGCGGACGCTTTAAGTCGCTTGGGCTCTCAACGTAAACCGGTGCCACCCAATGTTTTCTTGGATGTTTTGCATAACCCGTCGGTCAAGCTACCTACAGAGGAGGATTTGGTTGTTCCTGACCCGGAGGCTCAATTGGTGGCGGCTCTTCACGTTATCCCCGATTGGACAGTTTCATATTTGGCGTATATGAACCAAGGCGAGTTACCGGAGGATGAAACTTTGGCCAGGCAGATAATCCAGCGGTCCAAGTCAATGACTATTGTCAATGGAGAATTGCATCATTGTAGTGTAACAGGGGCGTTTCAGCGTTGCGTATCTCCTGAAGAAGGCTATGAGATTTTGCGTGAAATCCACGAAGGATATTGTGGTCACCACGCCGGTTCAAAATCCTTGGTAGCTAAGGCTTTTCGTCACGGCTTCTATTGACTGATGGCTCATGCTGATGCTGAGGACTTGGTAAAAAGGTGTGATGGTTGTCAGAAGTTCTCACGCCGAGCTCATGTTTCGGCTCAAGCACTAAGGATGATTCCAATCACTTGGTCGTTTGCAACTTGGGGGCTAGATATGGTTGGGCCCTTTAAGAGGTCCAAGGACAAGAAGACCCACCTTCTGGTGGCGGTTGATAAATTCACTAAGTGGGTGGAGGCAGAGCCAGTCAGTAAGTGTGATGCAGCCACGACGGTTCAATTCATCAAGTAGGTGATCTTCCGTTTGGTTTTCCACACAACATCATAACTAATAATGGTACTAATCTATCTAAGGGTGCCATGGAAGAATTTTATCAACGTGAGCACATCCGGCTTGACGTGTCATCAGTGGCTTACCCCCAATCTAATGGTCAAGCGAAGAGAGCCAATCAAGAGATTTTGAGAGGCATCAAGCCCCGGCTTATGGTTCCTTTAAAGCGGACGCCGGGTTGTTGGGTGGAGGAGTTACCTTCTGTGTTATGGAGCATCAATACCAAGCCCAACAGATCTACGGGTTACACACCTTTTTCATTGTTTGCGGAGTAGAGGCGGTTCTCCCTAGTGACATCCGTCATGACTCACCCCGTGTGGCGGCTTATGTTGAAGCTGACAATGAGAAAGCACGTCAGGAATCACTTGACCTGTTAGATGAGGAGCGTGATATTGCAGCGGCTCATTCGGCGATTTATCAGCAAGATCTGCGTCATTATCACAGCCGCCGGGTTAAAACCAGAACTTTTCAAGAAGGCGATCTAGTGCTCTGGCTCATTCACGATCAGACTGATATGCACAAGTTGTCCCCACCTTGGGAAGGACCCTTTGTGGTCAGCAAGAATCTGCACAATGGATCATACTACCTTATCGATGTTCGAGAGCACAAAGACTCACGTAAATTGGAGGAGGAGACCCACCGGCCGTGGAATATAGCTCATCTTCGGCCTTACTACACCTGAGCCACAGGCTCCTTTTATGTACATATTCTTGACAATGTATATATTATAATGATCAATATAATAAACCGGGATCCCTGCTAAAGCGGGGCCTCTGCTGTTTTTCCTTAAAAGTCTTTGGTTACATGGGGGCTTATGTGTATAAAGCGGAGTTCTGACATCCCATTAATCCGGCTCATAAGCCACACATAAACAGACTTGGGGGCTTGCTACTCAAGTTAAAAGGAGCCAAAGAGAGTTTGTTGCAAAGCGCAACTCAAACATAGGCGTCCATTGAGCACAGCTCAAAATATTACTTGGGGGCTCTTTGCTTCTACAAGAACAAAGAGTCTATAACCTTGTAATAGGCTATAAAAGCCAGGCTTGGAAGCCAGGTGTATTCACCTAAAACCCTGGGTTATCCTGCCTTTTTAAGTAAGCCAGTCCATCCAGGTAATCCTGGTAGACCCGTCGAACGTTTGACAAGTCAATCTTATAAAGAACCTGAACTTGTCATAGTTAAAATGACGATTGGTTGATGTGAGGTCCATCTTATGAGGCTTTGTTAAATGGTTTAACTTAGTGGCCTGACAGCCCATGAAAAGCCTCGCCTTTTTTACATGTTTTCTTCTGAAATCTATCTTTTTGATATTTCTTTTTGATGCGTTTTATTCTAAACCGGTGTTTATTGACCCGGCCTGGCTGTTGACTATAAGTCGGCTAAACAAATTGAGAATATTGCTGGCATCTATTGACCCGGCTTTGCTGTCACTTATAAGTCGTCAGTATACAATCAGATATAATCCGGTGTTAACTGACCCAGCCTGGCTTCGACTACAAGTCGCCAGTATGATATACGAATAATCCGGTGTTTATTACAACCCGGCATGGTTTTATTATAAACTGGCAAAATAGGGAGGAGTTATCAGTACTCAAGATTCGAGTTATCACACTTACTACAGAACGTTGGTAAGCCAACGATGTGATTCAATATCACAGGTATGATAAATTCATATTTGATTATTATTATTTCCAGCCTGGTTATAAATCTGGGTTATATGTTGGGCATTATGACCCGCCCGGCGATAAACCGCTAGGGCACTTTAAACTTGTTATATGCAGAAACAGGTCAAATAAAGCTGCTAAGGATCATAAGCAGACATAACATAAATCATGGCGGATTAACAGTATCATGCAAAGTGAATATGCACGATGGCATAGTAGACCAAGTGTTTAAGCTAGCCTATTACAAGGCGTTTTGATGCCCAAAAGGATAATTGTTTTCGGCAAGTATTGCAGTATGCAGAAGATTAAATCAGCCTCCGGATCATGACTCTTCGCCAGGCTGGCTTGACGGTTGTGGGTCATCCTGCACCGGTTCACCCTCCTCCTCTCCACCAAGCGGCTGGAAATCAATGGTGGTCTAGTCGATTCCAGTTTGGGCCTTGAATACAGCTTTGTCGCTTATAAGGGTGGAGGGGTCAACATCAGGAGCATAGGTATGCTTACGAATTGGTGGGATAAGATTCTCCACATCATGAGTTGGCGCAGCAAGTCGTTTGTTGTCAGCATCATAAACCGGCTGATAGTGAGAAAGATCTGTTTCTTCGGCCAATTTGCTCGCTAATGGGCGCATTTCCTTCGTCAAAGCTCGAAGATCGTCATTATCAAACTCTAACCCGTCTTCCTTTATGCTCGGATAGCCGCGTATTATATCAGCCGAGTCAGGATCTGGTATCCAGGCTTTAGCCTGGATTAGCGCAGTTAGAGCACCTGCTCTTGCAGCTGATCTTTTTAACTCGTCCAACTGGGTAGGCAGCATTGACAACTTTTCTAATGTTTCCTTTATCAAGTTTGGGGGCGTTTTGTTATGAGCGGCAGTACAAATGATCCATTGTGCACCGGTATATAACTGCTCTATCAGAGTATAGGCAACCTTCAACTCCTTCTGCATACCAGAGCCCAGATGGGTAATACGAGATCCTGCATCATTGAACATATTGATAAACCGACATTTTATGGGATAATACATGTTGAAGCTTATCGTAAGGGTACTTACCAAACACAGCAATGGTCATGGCATTGATTTGCCGCTTCAAGCCAGTCAGTTCTTCTACTACCGGTTTAAGAGTTGTTTCAGCATCCTCCGCCCGCTTTAGCAGAGTTGCTTTTTCAGTGTCCCATCCTGCCTGTTCGCTTTTAAAGTTTTCCTTCAGTTGTTCCATGGTGGTTAAAGTGCCAGTCAGCTCCTCTTTAGCCTTGGAAGTTTCTGCTTGCTGGGATTTGATATTTTCCTGAAGGTCGGTGATTTGAGATTCCTTTTTGCTCAGATCAGCCTGCAAGATACATTCAATGAGTTAATAGTGCATATTTGAAGTCCCAAACACATAACAGGTTATACACTTGGCACTTGGGGCCTAATGCATATGGCTTTTATCAACTGACATTTTAAGTCCCAAGCACATAACAAGTTATACACTTGGCACTTGGGGGCTAATGTATGTTTGCTCAAGTCAAAGTTATGGATTTTTTTCTTCCTCAATCAGTTTACAAAGATGGTTATCAAGAATTTTGGAAGCTTCATGACAGACAGGTACCGATTCATCCTAAAGGTATAAACCGGCCCCTGGGGGCTACACAAGCAAAAATTGCAAGATTCATACTCTAAAGTCCCGGTTCATCCTAAAACGATAAACCAGCCCTTGGGGGCTACGCAGGCAAAGTTGAAGTATTATGAAGTCCCGGTTCACGTTGATATCATAAACCGGCCCTTGGGGGCTGCTGGAGTTGATACTAGAAATTGGACACAAGAGAAATAATTATGAAGAGTTAGCAGTGTTTACCTCATATCGCTCCTTCATCAGGCCCACTAAACCGGCTTCATAGTCACGGCTTGTATACAGACGGTTTAAGAAGCAGGAATGGATCTCTTGGGTATTGAGGTGGGCATAGCTGGAGAAATCTGTTTTCCACTTGCCCTTATCCATAGCAGAAAATTCTTCCTTGGCACTATGCTTTGATAAAGCGATAGGATTGCCAGGGGTGGTGTGGCCAACGTCGATAATCATGATATCGTCTGTGTTATCTTCAGCAGTTTTGGCTGGGCTCGGCAGTTTATCAGCCGTTTTTGCTGGGCTTGGCAGATTAGTAGCCCGACTCATCGGATCTGTCTCCACCGGTTCAACAAAAGTATCCTTAAATTGAGGCACTGAATCATCTAAGATAGCATCAGCATTTGGATCCAGTGGTTCAAGGGTCTTCTCCGGTTCAGACGTCGGGTTATCATCAGTCGGTGTATTCAGTTTGGCATTTTTGCTGGCTCTGGCCTTGGCCCTGAAAGGAACAGACATAAAGGTTAGTATAACAAACCAGTGTAAAGCATCAAGAGTTAAGTTTAAAGTGCTCACCCAGGAACAGTCTTGAGAGGAGGGAGTTGTGTGGCCGTTGACTCGCTGGATGACGAATGAGGTGTTCCCTGATAGTTTCAATCAGAAGGATTAAGAGGTTTCCTGAAATAACCCACCTTGGGATAAGGAGTATCAGAAATATATGAGACCTCTGATCGACGTTTCCGGGTTGGAGTGTTCGGTAAACCGGCTGAAGTAATTACATGGCCGCTGTGCCAGGTTGTGTGGCGAGCTTCGTGTTGCTGCTTCTTCAAAAGAAAGTTTGGGTCCAAGTGAGCTAGAGGGTGAGAAAATATTACTTTCCGGATTGCTTGATGGGTTCTCTGTGTTGGCAGAGGATCTGAACCGGAGGAAAGAATAATTACCTCTACATCATCAACTTGGCTGGCTTCAGCGTCATCCTGATAATAGTCATTATCAATGAGGTGTATGAAAAAAGAAGCAAGAGAATCAAGTTCTACCTTTGATTCCGGATTTTCCAGATCATCATCAACATTTGGTTCAGAGGATTCAGCGGTTTTCTTCTTGGTAGGTCTTTTGATAACCTTAGTCTTGGGGCGAGGTGTCTTTGCCGGTTTATCCGGTGGTTTTTTCTCCAGAACGGATCGTCACCCTGTCAAAGATTGATAATTTTTTTAAGGGAATACTTAAAAGGATCAGGTTAAAACAAAAATTATATGATCCTTACAGCTGGCGGTTTATTGGAAGCGCAGAAGGGACTTAACCATGTCTTGCTGCAGACAGACTCCGGTTCATTCAATATTTTCTTGACAGCCTTAGTAATTTTAGCTTCTGTTAGTTGAATGTCCACATGCCTTTGAGGGTCTTTTAAGTCCCATGTGTACTCGCACATTAAACCGGGGCATCGACTTAAAGGCAGAATACTCTAGGAGATCCAACAGCGAACAAAATCAATGCATGTTAAACCGTTTGCAACGAAGGACCGAAGCTTTAAAAGTTGTGGAGCGTACTTGGCTCATTCTTTGGCGCTAAGTCGTTGGGGAAACGAATGTGTGTTGGTAAGCCGATGAGGACGATAACCCGGCAGAGGATTTTCATCAGTTGGAGACGTATCTCGGCAGTAAAACCAAGTCTGATTCCAGTCCTTGGGTGACTATGATGCTTGGCGTGAGGGAAGCTGACGTCTTTTCTTTTCTGAATTGAAACACCGCCAAGTTCAGTATTGGGCCCGTCTACAAATTTGGTACGGCGGTTTAATAGAAAAAAAATCCCTGAACAGTTCAACGGTCGGTTCTTCTTGCAGATAAGCCTCGCAAAACACTTGAAAATTACAAATATTGGACACAGAATTAGGTCCAATATCTTGAGGGTGGATCTGGAAGCTAGCAAGCACGTCACGAAAAAAACTTTGATCCAGGAGGTTTAAAACCATGGTTCAGATGATCAACAAACAGAACTATCTCGCCATCCTTGGGCTCAGGAGGATTTTCTCGACCAGGGGCTCGCCAGTGGATTTCACTCTGTTTTTGTAAAGCGCCAGCTATAACACATCCTTTCAGATCTTCTTCCGTAATCCGGGATGGAACCCAGTTACAAGCATAAAAAGTCTTGGCCATTTTTTGGACAACCTGAAGGAAGGTTTGTGCCGGTTTAAGAGTCATGGTTGACAAGCATAAAGCATTGCAGGTTAAGAGAAAAAAGGTATTCACACATGCAAAATTGTTAAACCGGAGGTTGATGCTATTATAAATGGTAAAGCGATTGGCGGTTTACAAGGGGACTAATGGTATATGGCTGGTTACTTTCTAAAAGATAAACCGCCTACATGGACAATGAGAGTATAGATCTGAAGCCGAAAAATGACTAAGTGAGGAAGAACAAGTTTCACAGTTTCACATTAGAATTTCGGATCTACCACATGTTAGGAAAAGTAAAATATTTAGACCTAAAAGTTGGTGCTTGAGCAGTTCATGAAGTTCCAGATCGGGTTTTTATACACAAAATAGATTATCTGATGGCAAAAAATGACCATCATTGCTACCGCACAAGAGTATATCAGGTTTGGAGTCTATCATATAGGCTCTAATGAAGAACAGGGGAAGAATGCCACAAAGCTTCCATGAGCCCGTGCGAACCCTAAACGGATCTATACAGGAAAGGAAGAAGAACTCACCGAAACTGTTGAACAGCGAAGAGGCGCTGCGATTCTCTGGTATGTTCAGGGTGATGCAGCGGCCAAGGTTGGGGTAGAGTCGAAGGTTGACGGAGGCGGCAGCGCTCGAGTACTGAGGCGATGGGAGGTGGAAGAAAGACGAAGAGGCAAGGGAAAAAAAGGAAACGGACCCTCGGCCCTATTTATAAGACGAAGGGGTAAGCGAGACACGCGGGAATCGAGGTGCCCAAAAAATAGATATATCACAGAGCTGTTGCCTCGATTTTCGGAGGTTCATTAATAAAAGTAAGGTATATAGGGTTTTTTAATGAACAAGTGACGTCATGGCAGTTTATTATAATCCTGGAAGATGATGTCATGGCGGATTACAAGGTTTACTCGAAGGTACTAAAGAAGAAATTTTCCTAAAGTGCTGAAGGTTGACGTGAACAGGTTCAAATCAACCTGGAGCCTAATGTTGGGGATATAACTACTGAGTATAAACCGCCCAGGAGGGGTCGGGTTATACCCATAAGGAGTTATCCATATTGAAGCCTATGAAGACAAGGAGCATGGCGCTTAGTTATGCAGATCTAAAGGCCCAGGGCCCAAAAATGGATTAGGGCCCGTAGACATAAACCGCCATATGGTGTGTAACTTGTGTTGTAAGATAGGAGAAGGGTAGAAACTGAGTCGGAGACGTTTATGAGCCGACCAGGACTCTGTAAACCACTGGGCATCAACCTGTGTATATAAAGGGACGACCAGGCGGCGGTTCAAGGACAGACAACAACAAACTCGAGAGCCAGGCAAAGCGTATTTGCTCCCAGGTCATCGAAACCCTAGCAATCCCATCACAACTGGATTAGGCTTTTACCTTTACCGCAAGGGGCTGAACTAGTATAAACTCCGTGCGTCCTTTGTTTCGCTTTAACCCCTTTAAGCTACTACGTTGCGATGGCTCCACGACTAAGTCCTTACGCTAGGACATCTGCCGTGACGAACCCACGACAAGTACCCAACGAGGAAGACACGAAAATGTTGATGGCAACAAATGAGAAGCGAGGTTGGCCATGCATGCTAGGAAGCATTGATTGCATGCATTGGACTTGGAAAAACTTCCCGAAGGCATTTGATACGTCTCCAACGTATCTATAATTTTTGATTGTTCCATGTTGTTATATTATCAATCTTGGATGTTTTATAATCATTTTATAGTTATTCTATATCATTTTTTGGTACTAACCTATTGACATAGTGCCAAGTGCCAATTCATGTTTTTTGCATGTTTTTTTACATCGCAGATAATCAATACCAAACGGAGTCCAAATGCAGCGAAACTTTTTATGGAATTTTTATGGACCAGAAGACATCCAATGGACCAGGTGGGTTGTGCCCACCTAGGTGTCCTCCCGCACTGCCTCCTTGCTCTATAAATAGCCCAATATTCCAAAAACCCTGGGGGGGAGTCGACGAAAATCAATTCCAGCCGCCGCAGAGTCCAGAACCACCAGATCCAATCTAGACACCTCACGGAGGGGTTCACCACTTCCATTGGTGCCTTTCCGATGATGCGTGAGTAGTTCTTTGTAGACCTTCGGGTTCGTAGTTAGTAGCTAGATGGCTTCCTCTCTCTCGTTTGATTCTCAATACAAGGGTATCATGGAGATCCATATGATGTAACTCTTTTGCGGTGTGTTTGTTGGGATCCGATGAACTTTGAGTTTATGATCAGATCTATTTCTTTTTATCCATGAAAGTTATTTGAGTTTCTTTGATCTATTATATGCATGATTGCTTATAGCCTCATATTTCTTCTCCGATATTTGGCTTTTGTTCGGCCAACTTGATCTATTTATCTTGCAATGGGAATAGGTGCTTTGTAGTGGGTTCGATCTTACGGTGCTTGATCCCAGTGACAAAAGGGGAACCAACACGTATGTATCGTTGCTACTAAGGATAAAATGATGGGGTCTATTTCTACATAAATAGATCTTGTCTGCATCATGTCATCATTATTATTGCATTACTCTGTTTCTCCATGAACTTAATACGCTAGATGCATGCTGGATAGCGGTTGATGTGTGGAGTAATAGTAGTAGATGCAGGCAGGAGTCGGTCTACTAATCTTGGATGTGATGCCTATATAATGATCACTGCCTGGACATCGTCATGATTATTTGAAGTTCTATCAATTACCCAACAATAATTTGTTCACCCACCGTTTGCTATTTTTCTCGAGAGAAGCCACTAGTGAAACCTACGCCCCCCAGGTCTCTTTCTCTTATTATTTTCCTTTGCGATCTATTTTCCTTTGCTTTTACTTTTAGATCTACTAAACCAAAAATAAAAAAATACCTTGCTGCAATTTATTCTTATTTATTTTATTTGGTGTTCGATCTATCAATCTACTATAATTTATTCACGTCCGTTTTGCCTATCTTGGGCGCCATACCCGAAAGGGATTGACAACCCCTTTTACACGTCGGGTTGCGAGTATTTGTTATTTTTGTGTAGGTGTTGTTTACGTGTTGTTGCTTGGTCCTCCTACTGGTTCTATAACCTTGGTTTCATATCTAAGGGAAATACCTACCGCCGTTGTGCTGCATCATCCCTTCCTCTTTGGGGAAATACCAAAATAGCTTCAAGCCGCTATCAAAAGGAATTTCTGGCGCCGTTGTCGGGGAGGATCATCTACATATACCAGGTTCCTAATCACAAATCTCATCTCCTTGCAATTTATATTATTTTCCATTTGCCTCTCGTTTTCCTCTCCCCCACCACAAAAATTTGCTGTTTTATTCACCCTCCTTTTCGTTCATCATTTTCTCGTCATATCTCTTGTTTGCTTGTGTTGCCATGTGTCTCTTATTTGCTTGCATCTTCGCTTGCTAAAAATCTATTAATATGAATCCTCATCCACTTGCTAATCTTTTTAAAAGATCCAATTATGACGAACTAATTGTTAGTGAATTTAATTCACTAGATTATCTTTATGAAGTTTTGCTTGAGATTTCTGAATCTTAAAACTGTGATGAAGTGTTAAACAAAGAAATTGATGAAGTGATTCATGATAGATTCTTGAATGAAAAGCATGATTGCAGTGATGTTATTATAAATTCTATTAATGTCAATTGTGTTAGTGATATGCAAAACCCCAAGCTTGGGGATGCTTGTTCTGATATGTCTACTACTTATTGCAATGATCATGATTGGGGTGATTCTTCTTATGATCTTGAAAATTTATTTAAGCCTCATGATAAATATGTTTGCAATAATATTGAAAGTGAGTTTGGAAGAGCGTCAACTTTAGGTAAAAGTAATCCCACATATTTGGAGAGTGTTCAATCTTATGAATTTTTTGATAAAAGTGGGCTTGGAGAGGTCATGACTTTATTTGATGATAATCCCACTATTTTGGAAGAGTGTCAACTTTGTATGCATGTGGATCATAAAGAGAATATTTTATGTGATTTTTATATTTTTGAATTTGATTACGATCCTTCATGTATTATGAGAGAGGAAAATTTGGTTGTAGACATTTTCATGTTACTAAAATACCTCTTGTTATGTTCAGATCGTCAATGTTTTATTCCTCTTCTTTGCATATGTTAGATGTTTATTGTCTTGATAATTTTCTTGCCTATAAAATTCCTATGCATAGGAAGTATGTTAGGCTTAAATGTGATTGTTATATGTTTCATGATGCTCTGTTTGTGTTTCAATTATTATCTTTCGTGTGAGCATCGTTGAAATCTTATGCCTAACTAGGGGCATGACACAATAACGCTTGTTGGGAGGCAACCCAATGAATAAAATTTATTTTTGCTTTTTGCTTTCTGTTATTGAGTGATAACACAATTATGATACTGTTATGATTGTGTTTTTTGTGTTTTAATTAGTGTTTGTGCCAAGTAAAGCCTTTAGGATCTTCTTGGGTGATAGTTGTTTGATCTTGCTAAAAAACAGAAACTTTTGCGCTCATGAAAACAATTCTCATTTTTAACCAGAGTGCGATAAAATACTAATTACTTTTGAAGTAGATTAATATACAAATTTCCCATACCGTCCTAATTTTTCAGAGTTTTTGGAGTTACAGAAGTATTCGGAATATCCAGATTGCTACAGACTGTTTTGTTTTTGACAGATTCTGTTTTCTTTGTGTTGTGTGCTTGTTTTGATGATTCTATGGTTTTCTTTGATGAGTTTTTGCCATCAAAAAGTTGGAATACAATAGATATAATGCAAGAACAAAATATGAATTGGTTTGCTACAACACTTATAGTAGTGATTTGTTTTCTTATACTAACGGATCTCACGAAGGCTTTTGTTGAGTTTTGTGTGATTGAAGTTTTCAAGTTTTGGGTTATCTTACAATGGATGAAGTAATAAGGAGTAAGAAGAACCTAAGCTTGGGGATGCCCCGACATCCCAAGCTATTATTCTAAAAGAGAGCAAGCAACTAAGTTGGGGATGCCCCGAGTAGCATCCCCTCTTTCTTCTAACGACCATCGGTGTTTTACTCGAAGCTATATTTTTATTCGTCACATACTATGTGCTTTGCTTGGAGCATCTTGTATGATATGAGTCTTTGCTTGTTCTATTTTGTATTTTTAGTCTTGATCCCTTGCTGGACACACCTATTTGAGAGATCCAAAATTATGTCATGACTTGTTAAAATTGCTCTCTATGCTTCACTTAAATTTTTATGAGCTATGGATTTGCTCTAGTGCTTCACTTATATCTTTTTGAGCACGGTGTTCTTTAGTATTTTTTAAGAAATGCTCTCTTGCTTCACTTCATTTGAGAGTTAGTTAAATTTTCAAGAAATTCTCTCTTGCTTCACTTAATTTAATTTGAGAGAAAGAAATATTATGCCCATGATCTTCACTTATATTTGTTTGAGCTTATCAAAAGAAACACATGAAAATTAGTCCTAAAGTGATAGATATCCAAGTAGGATATAATAAAAACTTTCATGAAGATCACTGGACAAAATAAACTTTATTCTTAGTAATAGTTTTGAGATATGATGATGTGATATGTGAGTCATCTTGATGAGTAATTATGCTTTAGTAAGAACATTGGTGTTAAGGTTTGTGATTCCCTATGCAAGCACGAAAGTCAATAGTCATGCAATGAAATTATATCCTACTTGTGGTGCATTATTCGGTGTTAATTATGCTTAATGCTCGCTTATGAGATTATTCATTTCTTGGTTGGTCGCTTCTCAATGTTTTGCTAGCCTCCATTTTGCACTAAGTATGATCACTACTTGTGCATCCAAAATCCTTTAAACCAGTTTTGCCACATGATTCCACTATATCTACCTATATGTGGTATTCTGTTGCCATTCTAAGCAAATTTGTATGTGCCATCTCTAATATTCAAAATAGATTTCTCTTTTGTGTGCTCCTACCGCTTGCGAGGCGGTGAGGGGTGGCTAATATTTTCCATGCTAGATGTGTTATTCTCACGATGAGTGTTTATTCACTTGTCATTGCACGAGAGTAAGGCAAAGGTATTAGGTATGCCCAGTCCCAAAATGAAAAATGCATTTACTTTATGTTGTCAAATAATAAATTCCTTGGAAAGTGTTGGTATGGAAGGCACCCGTGGATATGGTTAGCCATGGAAAATGAAAGTATGGTGGAAAAAGGAATAAACTTTATTTTCTGTTTGGAAACTCCTATGATATATCTAGCATGGAAAGTGTTGGGAACACTAAGTCGTTTTTGTTGGTGGGAAAAGTATGCCTCTCAAAATGTTTCTATCTCTCAATTTTCGCTTTGAGATCTCGCACCTCTACAAATCCCTACTTCCCTATGCGAAGGGCCTTTCATTTACTTTATGCAATTTTTATTTTTTGAATTTGAGCCTCCACCTTCTCTTATAAAGCACCAAGTAGGGGGCACTATGATCGTACTTGAGGAAGGAAATATTCCCTAGCGGCAATAATAAAGTTGTTATTTTATATTTCCTTATATCATGATAAATGTTTATTATTCATGCTAGAATTGTATTAACCGGAAACGTGATACATGTGTGGATACATAGACAAAACAATGTGTCCCTAGTAAGCATCTACTAGACTAGCTCGTAAATCAAAGATGGTTAAGTTTCCTAACCATAGACATGTGTTGTCATTTGATGAACGGGATCACATCATTAGGAGAATGATGTGATGGACAAGACCCATCCATTAGCATAGCATATTGATCGTACAGTTTTATTGCTATTGCTTTCTTCATGTCAAATACATATTCATTCGACTACGAGATTATGTAACTCCCGGATACCGGAGGAATACCTTGTGTGCTATCAAACATCACAATGTAACTGGGTGATTATAAAGATGCTCTAAAGGTATCTCCGAAGGTGTTTGTTGGGATGGCATAGATCAAGATTAGGATTTGTCACTACGAGTATCGGAGAGGTATCTCTGGGCCCTCTCAGTAATGCACATCATAATAAGCCTTGCAAGCAATGTGACTAATGAGTTAGTTGCGGGATGATGTATTACAGAACAAGTAAAGTGACTTGCCGGTAACGAGATTGAACTAGGTATGAAGATACCGACTATCGAATCTCGGGCAAGTAACATACCGATGACAAAGGGAATAACGAATGTTGTCATTTTGGTACGACCAATAAAGATCTTTGTAGAATATGTGGGAACCAATATGAGCATCCAGGTTCCGCTATTGGTTATTGACCGGAGAGGTGTCTCGGTCATGTCAACATAGTTCTCGAACCTAAAGGGTCCGCACGCTTAACGTTCGATGATGATTTTGTATTATATGGGTTATGTGATTTGGTGACTTAATGTTGTTAGGAGTCCCAGATGAGATCACGGACATGACGAGGAGTCTCGAAATGGTCGAGAGGTAAAGATTCATATATAGGACAATAGTACTCGGACACCGGAAGTGTTCTTTGGGTACCGGGTATGTATCGGGTCACCGGAAGGGGTTCCGGGCAACCCCCGGCAAGCTATATGGGCCTAATGGGCCAAGAGTTGGGAAAGAGCTGGTGCGCCCCCTAACGGCTGAATAGGAGGATAAGGAAAGGAAGGGAAGGGAGAAGGAAAGGGGAGGATTCGTGTTGGGGAACGCAGTATTTCAAAAAGTTTACCTACGATCACGCAAGATCTACCTAGGAGATGCATGGCAACGAGAGGGGAGAGTGTGTCTACGTACCCTCGTAGACCGAAAGCGGAAGCGTTTAGTAAAGCGGTTGATGTAGTCGAACGTCTTCGTGATCCAACCGATCCAAGTACCGAACGCACGACACCTCCGTGATCTGCACACGTTCAGCTCGGTGACGACCCTCGAACTCTTGATCCAGTTGAGGCTGAGGGAGAGTTTCGTCAGCACGACGGCGTGGTGATGGTGATGATGAAGTTACCGACGCAGGGCTTCGCCTAAGCACTACGACAATATGACCGAGGTGAAAAACTATGGAGGGGGGCACCGCACACGGCTAAGACAAATCTTGGAGTGCATTTGGGGTGCCCCCTTGCCCACGTATATAAAGGAGGGGGGAAGAGGAGGCCGGCCTAGGAGAGGCGTGCTTATAGGGGGAGTCGAACTAGGATTCCCAATCCTAGTTGGAGTCCCCTTCCTTTTCCAAGAGGGGAGAGAGGGAAGGAGTAGGAGAGGGAGAAGGAAAGAGAGGGGGCGCCACCCCTCCCTAGTCCAATTCGGACTTGCCATGGGGGGGGGTGTGACGCCACCCCTTGAGGCCCTTCTCTCCTTTCCCGTATGGCCCATTAAGGCATACTACTTCCCCCGGCGAATTCCCGTAACTCTCCGGTACTCCGAAAAATACCCGAATCACTCGTAACCTTTCCGATGTCCGAATATAGCCTTCCAATATATAGATCTTTACGTCTCGACCATTTCGAGACTCCTCGTCATGTCCGTGATCTCACCCGGGACTCTGAACAACCTTCAGTACATCAAATCACATAACTCATAATACAAATCGTCATCGAACATTAAGCATGCGGACCCTACTGGTTCGAGAACTATGTAGACATGACCGAGACACATCTCTGGTCAATAACCAATAGCGGAACCTGGATGCTCATATTGGCTCCTACATATTCTACGAAGATCTTTATCAGTCAAACCGCATAACAACATACGTTGTTCCCTTTGTCATCGGTATGTTACTTGCCCGAGATTCGATCGTCGGTATCCTCATATCTAGTTCAACCTCGTTACCAGCAAGTCTCTTTACCTGATCCGTAATGCATCGTCCCGTAACTAACTCTTTAGTCACATTGCTTGCAAGGCTTATAGTGATGAGAATTACCGAGAGGGCCCAGAGATACCTCTCCGACAATCGGGGTGACAAATCCTAATCTCGATCTATGCCAACTCAACAAACACCATCGGAGACAGTTGTAGAGCATCTTTATAGTCACCCAGTTACGTTGTGATGTTTTGTAGCACAGTAAGTGTTCATACGGTATTCGGGAGTTGCATAATCTCAGTCATAGGAACATGTATAAGTCATGAAGAAAGCAATAGCAACAAATTAAACGATCATAGTGCTAAGCTAACGGATGGGTCTTGTCCATCACATCATTCTATAATGATGTGATCTCGTTCATCAAATGACAACACATGTCTATGGCTAGGAAACTTAACCATCTTAGATTAACGAGCTAGTTAAGTAGAGGCATACTAGGGACACCCTGTTTGTCTATGTATTCACACATGTATCAAGTTTCCGGTTAATACAATTCTAGCATGAATAATAAACATTTATCATGATATAAGGAAAGATAAATAACAAATTTATTATTGCCTCTAGGGGATATTTCCTTCAGTCTCACACTTGCACTAGAGTCAATAATCTAGTTCACATCGTCATGTGATTTAACACCAATAGTTCACATCTTTATGTGATTAGTTCACATCTCCATGTGACTAATACCCAAAAGGTTTACTAGAGTCAATTATCAAGTTCACATCGCTATGTGATTAACACCCAAAGAGTGATCATATTTTGCTTGTGAGAGAAATTTAGTCAATGGGTCTGCCACATTCAGATCGTATGTATTTTGCAAAATTTTCTATGTCTGCAATGCTCTGCACGGAGCTATTCTAGCTAATTTCTCCCACTTTCAATATGTATCCAGATTGAGACTCAGAGTCATCCAGATAGGTGTCAAAACTTGCATCGGCGTAACTCTTTAGGAAGAACTTTTTGTCACCTCCATAACCAAGAAACATATCCTTATTCCACTAAGGATAATTTTTACCGATGTCCAGTGATCCACTCTAGGATCACTATTGTACCCTCTTGCCAAACTCTTGGTGAGGTACACAATAGGTCTGGTACACAACATAGCATACTTTATAGAACCTATGGCTGAGGCATAGTGTAGGACCGAAAGTATGTCTAGAGGGGGGGGGGTGATTAGACTACTTGACCAAATAAAAACTTATCCTTTTCCCAATTTTAGTTCTTGACAGATTTTAGCAACTTTGGACAAGTCAAGCAATCTTAACACAATTCAAGCAAGCATGCAAAGAGTATATGAGCAGCGGAAAGTAAAGCATGCAATTTGCAAGAATGTAAAGGGAAGGGTTTGGAGGATTCAAACTCAATAGGAGACACGGATGTTTTTGTCGTGGTTCCGATAGGTGGTGCTATCGTACATCCACGTTGATGGAGATTTCAACCCACGAAGGGTAACGGCTGCGCGAGTCCACAGAGGGCTCCACCCACGAAGGGTCCACGAAGAAGCAACCTTGTCTATCCCACCATGGCCGTCGCCCACGAAGGACTTGCCTCACTAGCGGTAGATCTTCACGAAGTAGGCATTCTCCTTGCCCTTACAAACTCATTGGTTCAACTCCACAATCTTGTCGGAGGCTCCCAAGTGACACCTAGCCAATCTAGGAGACACCACTCTCCAAGAAGCAACAAATGGTGTGTTGATGATGAACTCCTTGCTCTTGTGCTTCAAATGATAGTCTCCCCAACACTCAACTCTCTCTCACAGGATATGGATTTGGTGGAAAGAAGATTTGAGTGTAAAGAAACTTGGGAAGGCTAGAGATCAAGATTCATATGGTAAGAATGGAATATCTTGGCCTCAACACAAGTGTAGGTGGTTCTCTCTCAGAAAATGTAAGTTGGAAGTGTAGGTTCGTTTTGATGGCTCTCTCCACGAATGAAGAGGTGGTGGAGGGATATATATAGCCTCCACACAAAATCTAACCGTTACACACAACTTGCCAATCTCGGTGGGACCGAATAGTTAAACTCGGTCGGACCGACTCAGCAAAGTTAGTGACCGTTAGGGTTTGGTGGGACTGACATGCAACTCGGTAGGACCAATATGATTAGGGTTAGGGCATAACGTAATCTCGGTGAGACCGATTACACAAACTCGGTGAGACCGATTTTGGTAATAAGCTAACCAGAGAGTTGGTCAGGTAAACTCGGTGTGACCAATCGCTCATTTCTGTGAGACCAAAACGTTATGGAGGGGAAACAGAGAGTTTACATTGCAATCTCGGTGGGACCGATCGCTCATCTCGGTAAGACCGAAATGTTACGAAGGGAAACAGAGAGATTACAATCCCATCTTGCTGAGACTGAGATCCCTATCGGTGAGACCGATTTGCCTAGGGTTTGTGGCAGTGGCTATGACATTTGAACTCGGTGGCGCCGGATAGAAAGAGTCGGTGGGGCCGAGTTTGACTTTTGGTTTAGGTCATATGTGGATGTGAGAAAGTATTTGAGGGTTTTGGAGCATATCACTAAGCATTTTGAGAAAGAGCCTCATTAAGAAACACCTCATCCCTCCTTGATAGTATTGGCTTTTCCTATAGACTCAATGTGATCTTGGATCACATAAATAGAAAATGTAGAGTCTTGAACCAATCCTTTTGTCCTTATCATTTTGAGGGGTCCACTTTTCTTATCCATGCTATGCCAAACATTGAGCTTTCCTGAGATATTAATCTTGAAATGGCATTAGCTCAATGAGTCATATGTTGTTAGGAATTACCAAAACCACCTAGGTATAGTTGCACTTTCAATCTCCCCCTTTTTGGTAATTGATGTCAACATATAGATCAAAGCTTAGACAAATGATAATAAGAATGAAAAACATTGTCCCTTTGAGAAGTATGTGAAAAGCAAGAGCTCCCCCTAAATTTGTGCATAGTTTAAGATTTGCTTTGGACTGCAAATGCACAATGAGTTTGGATCATGGGTTACTCTTCCAAGTCACATACATCTTGGTGGAGCGCTCAAAATGATAATAATTAAATACATGCACTCATCACCAAGCAAAGTGAATGATCATATATGGGGATATAAAAGGATAATGTCATCCAACAAGCATTAAGGTAGCAAATGATCAAACACATGATCATCCAAGTATCACACACAAGCATAAAGTATCTCAAACAAGCAAATAAACAAAGTTCAACCACCAAACAATAAGAGAGAATAAAAAGCAACACTCTCTCTCGAAGCCTATGATCTATACATTTTCTCCCCCTTTGGCAACAAGTTACCAAAAAGTTCATAAAAATGCATAGTGCTAGATCGACTCTCAGGCTTGGTCTTCAGGTGGTGGTGTAGATAAAACTCCGAGGACGAAGGCATCCGTTGATGTAGATGGTGCTGGTGGAGTGGGTGCTGGAGCTGATGGCACTGAAGTTGTAGCTGGTGCAGATGAAGTTGCTCTGGTGTCTGTAACAGGCACTGCAGCAGATTTCTGTCCTCTGGGCACTCTAGCAAAAGCATCAGCGGTAGACTTGCCCTTCTTCTCCTGCACTTCATCCTGAAGTTGCTCAATAACTTACTGGATCTCAGTGACCTTCACATCTAAGTCATAGAACTTCTGCTCCATGATCCTCTCCAAGCTCTCCTGGTTTTGAGTCAGGGTGGCCAATCCCTTCTCAATCCTCAGAGTGGAGGCAATCAAGTAGCCAAGCTGATCTTGCTTGCTCTTCAGAAGATACTGAGATGCCTCATCAGTGGTTGGCATCTTTGTAGCCTTTTCAGCCCTTTCCTTCTCCCTCTTTTCTTGTGCGTGCACAGAAGATGGTTCATTTTCATCCATCACCATAGTGTTGTCCTCAAAGTCCGGGTAGATGGGCATGTGTTCCTTGTCCAAGATATATGTGCCAGTGCCCATCTTGGAGTTGATTAGCTCCTAGATCTATGGGGCATACCCCCAACTTCTTGTAACGCCCCCAGTGCCATGCTACAGTAATCCCGTGTTAATGGTACCACATCATCACCCTTACGGTTGCTAATCCTCACTTGCATTCAAACACTACTCAAATTCAAATTCAAATTAAAGTCCAAATTCAAATTTCTCAAACATGCAAACTAAAATGTTCATAGGGTGGAAAATAATCCTTGGATATTTGTCATGTTGGAACCAACCTCTTTTGAATTCCCAAAATGCCTCTGGGAATTAATGTTAGGTCCAGGAGCAATTAAATTGGCCTTTTCAGTTTCTAAAAATGGTTAGGCAACTCATTTTGACCCCAAACTTTTTGTGCCACTCTTATCTTTTGTGTTAGATTTATGTGCAAAGTTCTGTTCAAAGCAAAAATCATTTGGTGGCCCAACTTGATGCAAAACAGTAGCAGAAAATACAAAATAGCAAAGAGTTAAAAAAAACTAAAGTCAAGGTGCACTTTGGCCCAACACCCCACACTGAAGCCCAGCCCACCGCTAGGTTGTCCCCTTCCTCTGTTCATCGGGCGCTTGTGGACGCAGGGCGACCGTACACGGCGCTGATGGCCACGGGGCGGCCATCCACGCCCCCTGGCGCCCTACAAGATCGCAATCTCACTCCTCCCGAACCCTAGCTCAATTCCCCTTCTCTCCCTCACGCCACTGTCTTCTCCCCAACGCGAATCCCAACGGTGGTCGCCGTGCCCGCATCGATCCCGCAGCCACCGGCCACCCCGAGCTACGCCACGGCGTCCAGGCGGTCCGCCGTTGTCGTCTCCTTCCTCTACGCCCCTCAGCTCATCTCTAGACCGCCGCCAGTGTTCGCCATCGGGATCCACCCCACGCACAGACACCACGACCTCGCTGCCGATCCACTGTCCTTCGACCCCTCCGGCTTCATCAAGCCCTCCACGAGCTTCGCTATGAGCTACGCCTCTGATTCCCTCTCATTCCCGCTCCGTTCCGCCTCCGTAACCCGCCCCCTCGAGTCGTTGTCATAGTCGCCGTCCCTGAGCTTGTCCGAGCTCCGGCGTATGCGTACGCGTATGTGTGTGCCATTGCCCTCTGTCTCTGCTAGCTGCTGCAGTAGTCACACTCCTGCTCCTCTCGTCGCTGCTGCTTGTTCCTACTGCCGTTTGTTGCTGCGCTCGCCTGCTGCTCTACTTCGCTGCTTCTGCTAAGGCTGCTACACATACTGCTGCTGCCCGCACGCGGCGGCTTGCTGCCGTCGCTGGTGGCTGCTCGCCTGGCCGTGTCCCCGCGCGCGTGCCCGCACCCGGCCCGCGCCTGCCCGCAGTCGCCTACGCCTGCAAGCGCGCATTAACGCTACTCTGTTGTTGTTGTACTGATGGCCTATTGCTAGTACTGTAGCTAGTGCTAGCTAGCTTTTCAAATTTTACACTGACTAACCCTTTGGACAACCCCTAAACTATGGCAAAGCAAATGTTAACATGAGTAAAAAAAGTATTAGTAGAAAGTATACGAGGAAAACTCCATTTTATCCCACTGGACCCAATACTTTCAATGTATGGATTAAATCCTATGAAAATCGCAAAGTGGTATGTTCTGTTAACTGAAAAACCAAAAAACAGTTTTATTTTCATAGCTACTTTAGTGCTCTTGTTGTTCAAGCAAATGAACTCTAATATGGATGTAATTGGTACTAACATGTAGATCACAGAAAAGTACTCAAAATTGATATAAGGCACTAACTCATCGGATGTACAGAACAATAGTTGTAGTCTTTTGAAAACAGCCAAGTGACATTTAAAACAACTGTCGAATTCTCAGACTTAGCAAAATTTCAGGGATTTCTAGAATATTGGTTAAAACTTTAGAAATTCATATAAAATAAACCGTAGCTCGGATGAAAAAGTTTTATACATGAAAGTTGCTCAGAATGACGAGGCGAATCCGAATACACAGTCCGTTCGTCTTTCACGCGTCTCTAGCATAGCGAACCTGCAACCGCCCCCCTCCGGTTCATCTGTCCGAAATTGCCAAACTTCGGGAAAACATTCCCGGTTGTTTTCCCCCTTCACCTATATTGTGTAGCCATACGTTAGGTCACACCCGGCACATCTTATTGCCATGTTATGCTTTGTGGTGCTATGTTGCTTTATATTTACTGTTTCTTCCCCCTCTTCTCTCTGGTAGACCCCGAGACCGATGTTGCCCCTGTGATCGACTATGTCGACGACGACCCCTCCTTGCCAGAGCAACCAGGCAAGCAAAACCCCCTTGAGCATTCCGATATCGCCCATTTCTTTCCCTCTCATTCTTGCATTAGAACTGCTACTGCTTTTTGTATGATCCTACTCTGATGCATAGCCTGTTGTTGTTACCTACTTTCATACCTTACCTGCTTATCCTAAACTGCTTAGTATAGGTTGGTTAGAGATCCATCAGTGACCCCACCTTGTCCCAGTTGCCTCGCTTTATGTTCGATGACTCGATCAACGTGATCGACGTCCAGGCCCCAACACCGCACATCACCCCCTAGTTGTACGGCACTATAGAGTTACTATCGAGTGCCGAGGGTGAACCTCATACATCACTCCTGATGAGATCTCTGTAGTGTAGCTATGCGGTCGTGATCATCGAGGGTGATTTCCTCCTTAACCACTTCCATTACGGCTTTGTCGTGCAACCCCTCAAGTGTGAACCTCGAGGGTGAATCCTTTTACGTTCACCTTGATGATAACATCGAGTGGAATTCTCCTGGGGTGATTCCTCGGGTTTTCCCCTTGGTGTTAGACACACAATTACTATGGTTACTATGACTTTGCACTGAGCCATGTTACTAAAGATGGGTTGGCCCTGAGGGGTACCCGCGCGAGCTTAATTGCGAGTGATGTGGAGTCAGGTTGACCTGGAAGGTGCCCGCGAGATACTTACGAGGCGTGGCCGGGCATTCTTAGCCCTTGCCGCAAGTACTCGAGCCGGGGCGATGGGGTCACATTGATCGTGAGTCTCTGCTCGTTACCGCGTGCTCCTAATCCACTACGGTTTGGATATTTGATCCGAGGGGCCTCTAGCCTGATAGCACTAACCATCACGTGGGCATAGTATGGGCGTTCTGCATCGTATACATCAGCCGAAGCTTAATAGACGTCAGCGACTGAGCGGCGCGCGCCGGGTTGGACTGGTAAGCACCTACCTTTTTGAAGGAGGTAGCTAGGTCTGCTCACCGGCCGCCCACGCAACGTGCAGGAGTTCCCGGGGCGATGACCCAAGACCCCTGGGGGCATAGGTTTAGTCCGGCGTGTTGACCTCTCTATTAAGCCTAGGTCGGGCTGCGGCGTATTGTTTGGCCGAGGCCGGGCATGACCCAGGAAAGTGTGTCCGGCCGGAGTTAATCGAGCATGGTGGGTAAGTTGGTGCACCCCTGCAGGGAAAAAACATCTATCGATAGCCTGTCCTACGGCAACGGACACTTGGAGTTGTATCCCGATCGATGCAACTAGAACTGGATACTGATGATGAGAACTAGATGGTGATGAGATTTGGATGGTGGTGATAACTAGATAGTATGGCTCTAGGATTGCTTTCTCGCAGGGAGTCGAGAAAGGATCTCTGGCCGAGGTTGATGACACTACTACTACTTTACTTTATGCTACTCTACTTCCTCTTGTTGCTGCAAGATGGTGGTTTTCAGAAGATGCTAGTCTTCGATAGGACTAGGCCTTCTCTCTATTCTGGCATTTCTGCAGCCCAGTCCACATATACAACCTTCCTTTGATAATGCTGCATATGTAGTATAGATCCTTGCTTGATGAGTACTTCGGATGAGTACTCATGGTTGCTTTGCTCCCTCTTTTTCCCCTTTTCCTTTATTTCTGGATGTTGCAACCAGATGCTGGAGCCCAGGATCCAGACGACACCACTGATGATTACTACTACACTGAGGGTGCCTACTACTACGTGGAGGCCACCGACAACCAGGAGTAGTTAGGAGGCTCCCAGGGAGGAGGCCTTGCCTTTTCGATCGATGTTGTTTTTGTGCTAGCCTTCTTAAGGCAAACTTGTTTGACTTATGTCTGTACTCAGATATTGTTGCTTCCGCTGACTCTTGTGTATTCGAGCTTATGTACTCGAGCCCTCGAGGCCCCTGGCTTGTAATATAAAGCTTGTTTTATTTTTAACTTGTGTCTAGAGTTGTGTTGTGATATCTTCCCATGAGTCCCTGATCTTGATCGTACACATTTGTGTGTATGATTAGTGTACGATTGAATCGGGGGCGTCACAAGTTGGTATCAGAGCCGACTGCATGTAGGTAGCCCCCTTCCAACTCCTTGGCCGAAGTTGAGTCTAGTCAGTGAAAACTGTTTTACTAACATGGATGTGTGGCTTATGGCCCCACGTCGCCATTGGGTGGTATTAGGATCTTTTACTCCTCGTCTATACTCTGGGACTCTGATCTCTCTTCTATTCGGGTTAAATGAATTTTGCTAACTCTAACATTAGGATCTTGTGATCACTTCCACCTGGAGAGCCCCTTATTGTTGATTACCGCCTGCTGCACTAGAAGATTCCGAAGACACCCCATGTTGTGCTCTCGAGACTATGTGCCATCGTTTTTGCAATTCACTTCCACCGATAAATCCCTATGGATAACCACGTACACTTGCCATTCATACAATCATTCCTCGTTGATCTTGTTATTACAAGATACCCAGAAATTCTCTCTATTATTCTTAGAATACTTTGTGCCTACTGCCTTGCAGTTATTGCCACATGAATACCCCCTACGGATAATTCCTCGCACTTACCGAGTATCTGTTCTTTCTCCGTTGTTCATGTGTTTCACCAAAGTCTTTGAAATACTATTTGATCTTTCGAAAATCCTCAATAGCCTGTTGTTCTTGAAATTCTTACTTGCATTATGGTCAATCCCATAAGTATACTAATCTTATTGGCATCATTTGTCACTATCATTTTTGAGTCCCTTGATTCAAAAAGTTGTGAATGTTCACAATCATCAGTCGAATCCTAGGATTATCCTTCTGGCTCAGACGCCATTTGGATATGAGCTGGTTCTTGCCTGCTACGTCTTGAGCTTGCGTTGGATTTCTCCGAAGAGGAAAGGATGATGCAGTAGAGTGGCGTAAGTATTTCCCTCAGTTTTTGAGAACCACGGTATCAATCCAGTAGGGGACCACGCTCAAGTCCCTCGTACATGCACAAAATGATAGCTACTCGCAACCAACGCGATTAGGGGTTGTCAATCCCTTCAGGTCACTTACGAGAGTGAGATCTGATAGATATAATATTTTTGGTATTTTTGGTATAAAGATGCAAAGTGAAAAGTAAAGGCAAAGTAAAAGCAAAGCAAGATTAAAGTGATGGAGATTGATATGATGAGAATAGACCCGGGGGCCATAGGTTTCACTAGTGGCTTCTCTCAAGAGCATAAGTATTCTACGGTGGGTGAACAAATTACTGTTGAGCAATTGACAGAATTGAGCATAGTTATGAGAATATCTAGGCATGATCATGTATATAGGCATCACGTCCGTGACAAGTAGACCGAAACGATTCTGCATATACTACTATTACTCCACTCATCAACCGCTATCCAGCATGCATCTGGAGTATTAAGTTAAAAACAGAGTAATGCTTTAAGCAAGATGACATGATGTAGAGAGATAAATTCATGCAATATGAAATAAACCCCATCTTGTTATCCTCGATGGCAACGATGCAATACGTGCCTTGCTGCCCCTTCTGTCACTGGGAAAGGACACCGCAAGATCAACCCAAAGCTAAGCACTTCTCGCATGGCAAGAACTACCAATCTAGTCGGCCAAACCAAATGGATAATTCGAAGAGACTTGCAGAGATAACCAATCATACGTAAAAGAATTCAGAGAAGATTCAAATATTATTCATAGATAGACTTGATCATAAACCCACAATTCATCCATCTCAACAAACACACCGCAAAAAGAAGATTACATCGAATAGATCTCCACAAGAGAGGGGGAGAACTTTGTATTGAGATTCAAAGAGAGAGAAGAAGCCATCTAGCTACTAACTATGGACCCGAAGGTCTGAGGTAAACTACTCACACTTCATCGGAGAGGCTATGATGATGTAGAAGCCCTCCGTGATGACGGCTCTCTTCCAGCGGAGCTCCGGAACAGGCCCCAAGATGGGATCTCGTGGATACCGAAAGTTGCGGTGGTGGAATTAGGTTTTTGGTTCCTGTTTTGATTGTTTGGGGATACGTAGGTATATATAGGAGGAAGGAGTACGTCGGTGGAGCTCCGAGGGGCCCACGAGGCAGGGGGCGTGCCCTGGGGGGCGCGCCCCCCACCCTCGTGACCGCCTCTTTTGTTCCTTGGAGCAGGGTCCAAGTCTCCTGGATCACGTTTGGTGAGAAAATCACATTCCCGAAAGTTTTATTCCGTTTGGACTCCGTTTGATATTCCGTTTCTTCGAAACACTGAAATAGGCAAAAAACAGCAATTCTGGGTTGGGCCTCCGGTTAATAGGTTAGTCCCAAAAGTAATATAAAAGTGGAAAATAAAGCCCAATATAGTCCAAAACAGTAGATAATATAGCATGGAGCAATCAAAAATTATAGATACGTTGGAGACATATCAGGCATCCCCAAGCTTAATTCCTGCTCGTCCTCGAGTAGGTAAATGATAAAAAGAGAATTTTTGATGCAGAGTGCTACTTGGCATAATTTCAATGTAAATCTTCTTAATTGTGATATGAATATTCAGACATAGAAAGATTGAAGACAAAAGTTTATATTGACATAAAAATAATAATACTTCAAGCATACTAACAAAGCAATTATGTCTTCTCAAAATAACATGGACAAAGAAAGTTATCCCTACAAAATCATATAGTCTGGATATGCTCTATCTTCACAACACAAAATATTTAAATCATGCACAACCCCGATGACAAGCCAAGCAATTGTTTCATACTCTAACTTTTTCAAAACTTTTTCAATCTTCACGCAATACATGAGCGTGAGCCATGGACATAGCACTATAGGTGGAATAGAATGGTGGTTGTGGAGAAGACAAAAAGAGGGGAAGATAGTCTCACATCAACTAGGCATATCAACGGGCTATGGAGATGCCCATCAATAGATATCAATGTGAGTGAGTAGGGATTGCCATGCAACGGATGCACTAGAGCTATAAGTATATGAAAGCTCAAAAAGAAACTAAGTGGGTGTGCATCCAACTTGCTTGCTCATGAAGACCTAGGGCAATTTGAGGAAGCCCATCATTGGAATATACAAGCCAAGTTCTATAATGAAAGATTCCCACTAGTATATGAAAGTGATAACATGAGAGACTCTCTACTATGAAGATCATGGTGCTACTTTGAAGCACAAGTGTGGTAAAAGGATAGTAACATTGTCCCTTCTCTCTTTTTCTCTTATTTTTTTATTTTAAATTTTTTTATTTGGGCCTTTTATTTTTATTTTTTATGGCCTCTTTTTTTATTTGGGCTTCTTTGGCCTCTTTTATTTATTTTTCGTCCGGAGTCTCATCCCGACTTGTGAGGGAATCATAGTCTCCATCATTCTTTCCTCACTGGGACAATGCTCTAATAATGATGATCATCACACTTTTATTTTTCTTACAACTCAACAATTACAACTCGATACTTAGAACAAAATATGACTCTATATGAATGCCTCCGACGGTGTACCGGGATATGCAATGAATCAAGAGTGACATGTATGAAAGAATTATGAACGGTGGCTTTGCCACAAATACGATGTCAACTACATGATCATGCTAGCAATATGACAATGATGGAGTGTGTCATAATAAACGGAACGGTGGAAAGTTGCATGGCAATATATCTCGGAATGGCTATGGAAATGCCATAATAGGTAGGTATGGTGGCTGTTTTGAGGAAGGTATATGGTGGGTGTATGATACCAGCGAAAGGTGCGCGGTATTAGAGAGGCTAGCAAAGGTGGAAGGGTGAGAGTGCGTATAATCCATGGACTCAACATTAGTCATAAAGAACTCATATACTTATTGCAAAAATCTAGAAGTTATCAAAGCAAAGTATTACGCGCATGCTCCTAGGGGGATATATTGGTAGGAAAAGACCATCGCTCGTCCCCGACCGCCGCTCATAAGTAAGACAATCAATAAACAAATCATGCTCCGACTTCATCACATAACGGTTCACCATACGTGCATGCTACGGGAATCACAAGCTTCAACACAAGTATTCTTTAAATTCACAACTACTCAACTAGCATGACTTTAATATTATCACCTCCATATCTCAAAACAATTATCATGCTTCAATCTTTTCTTAGTATTCAACACACTCAAAAGAAAGTTTCACAAATCTTGAATACCAAGCATATTATTATTAAGCAAATTACCATGCTATTAAGAGACTCTCAAAATAATTTAAGTGAAGCATGAGAGATCAATAGTTTCTTTAAAACAAATCCACCACCGTGCTCTAGAAGATCTAAGTGAAGCATATAGAGCAAAATTACATAGCTCAAAAGATATAAGTGAAGCACATAGAGCAAAACTACTTAGCTCAAAAGATATAAGTGAAGCACATAGAGTATTCTATCAAATTTCAATTCATGTATGGCTCTCTCAAAAGGTGTGTACAGCAAGGATGATTGTGGCATACTAACAAACAAAGACACAAATAATACAAGACGCTCCAAACAAAGCACATATCATGTTGGTGAATAAAAATATAACTCCAAGTAAAGTTACCGATAGAAGTAGATGAAAGAGGGGATGCCTTTCGGGGCATCCCCAAGCTTTGGCTTTTAGGTGTCCTTAGATTATCTTGGGGGTGCCATGGGCATCCCCACTCTTAGGCTCTTGCCACTCCTTGTTCCATAATCCATCAAATCCTTACCCAAAACTTGAAAACTTCACAACACAAAACTTAAGGCAGAAAACTCGTGAGCTCCGTTAGCGAAAGAAAACAAAAGACCACTTCAAGGTACTGTAATGAACTCATTATTTATTTATATTGGTGTTAAACCTACTGTATTCCAACTTCTCTATGGATTATAAACTATTTTAGTAGCCATAGATTCATCAAAATAAGCAAACAACACACGAAAAACAGAATCTGTCAAAAACAGAACAGTCTGTAGTAATCTGTAGCTAGCGCAAGATATGGAACCCCAAAAATTATAAAATAAATTTCTGGACGTGAGGAATTTATCTATTAATCATCTGCAAAAAGAATTAACTAAATATCTCTCCCCAAATAAAAATGACAGCAGTTCTTGTGAGCGCTAAAGTTTCTGTTTTTTACAGCAAGTTCAACAAGACTTTCCCCAAGTCTTCCCAACGGTTCTACTTGGCACAAACACTAATTAAACACACAAAAAAACACAAACAAAACAGAGGCTAGATAATTTATTTATTACTAAACAGGAGCAAAAATCAAGGAATAAAAATAAAATTGGGTTGCCTCCCAACAAGCGCTATCGTTTAACGCCCCTAGCTAGGCATAAAAGCGAGGATAGATCTAGGTATTGCCATCTTTGGTAGGCAATCCATAAGTGGCTCTCATGATAGTTTCATATGGAAATTTTATCACACCAACCGTTCTAAGGAAAGGTCTACCAAGAATAATAGGGCAAGAAGGATTGCAATCTATATCAAGAACAATGAAATCTACGGGCACATAATTCCTATTTGCAACAATAAGAACATCATTAATTCTTCCCATAGGTTTCTTAATAGTAGAATCCGCAAGATGCAAGTTTAGAGAGTAATCATCAAAATTACGGAAATCTAGCATATCACACAAAGTTTTGGGGATAGTGGAGACACTAGCACCCAAATCACACAAAGCATAAAACTCATGATCTTTAATTTTAATTTTAATAGTTGGTTCCCACTCATCATAGAGTTTTGTAGGGATAGAAACTTTCAACTCAAGTTTTTATTCATAAGATTGCATCAAGGCATCAACAATATGTTCGGTGAAGGATTTATTTTGACTATAAGCATGTGGAGAATTTAGCACGGATTGCAACAAGGAAATACAATCAATTAAAGAGAAACTTTCATAATTAAATTCCTTGAAATCCAATATAGTGGGTTTAGCAACATCTAGATTTTTATTTCTTTCAATCCCACTTTCATCAATTTCATCACAAAGATCTTGTGACGCCCCAAGACTGGATCTTCAGACGCCTTCCAGGGTTTTCAGGTTTCGTCTTGTGATTTGTTTGGTTCGTTGCATCATGTGCATTGCATCATGTCATCATGCCTTCATCTCATAAGTCTTTTGCGTCTCAACTAAATAAACCGTATGGATCTTCGATCCATTTAAACCGAGGGAATTCACATGGTGATTCTCTTTATAACATATCCTCCCGATATTAGGGAGCTATATTAAATATCCCTTGGAATCACCCATCACACAATTGCATTACTCTTCAACTCTTCTTGTATCCGACTTAACCTCATATATTTTTCCTTGTCATCTCTCTCTCAAGCCATACCCATGCATCATCCCTCTCACTTCCTTCTTCTTTCATGTCTTTGCAAGTGACCTTATTCCTCCTCCATTAATGTTCATCTTTTCCCTATAAATCTTGCCTTTTTTCCTACACCCTCTCTGTCAGATTTCATCCCATTCGAAGTTGTTTTCGTCAGGTTCAAAAATGATTGAAGTTTGAGAATAATTCAAACTCTAATTATTTTTCTACCTTCTAAAAGTGCCAGAGCAATTTATTCAAACCCTACATAAATCCAGGGTTCCAGATATATTTTTATATATCTCATATTCCTAACCAAAACCCCTGGTTTTTCCCCTTTTGTTGGTTGTTTAATTATATAAATAATAAATTTAAGATAGGGAAGATTTTGGAAAGGAGAGGGAGCCCAGCTGCAGCCTCAGGCCGGCCGGCCCAAGGCCTCCCATGCCAGCCCACTTGCAGCTAACCCTAGCCTACCACTCGATCCTCAACTCCCTCTCGTCCTCATCCACCGCCGCCTCTCCCTTTGTCCCTTTCCCCCGATCCACTTCTCTCCCTCGCGCTACACCCCAGCGCCCCATCTCCCTCCGCTCGTTTTTCTCCCTTGCCGCCACTCTCATGCACGCATCGCACCAGGGGCCCGATCCCATCTCCCCTAGCCCGCGCTATACCTCCCTCTTCTCCACGTCCGCTGCGCCGCCCAGGGTCTCCTTCGGCGTCGGCCTCCTGCGTCGCCGGTCTGCCTCCCCTTCCTTGCCGGAGCAAGCTCATGGTCCGCCACCATGCTCCAGCGCCGCCTCGAGCTCATCTTCCTCGACCTCCATGCTGTCCCGCAACTCCCTCGCCCTGCTCGATCTGGACGCGGGATCCCGAGCGCCTCGACCCGCTGCCTGCTTGCCGGAGCAGCAACAGCAGCCCCATGTGCTGCCCGGGCCTCCCCTGCATCCTCCTCACCGCTGAACCGGCCTCCCCTCCATCTCCTCTGCGCCCATGGGCCTTGACGCCCTTGTTGTTGCGGCTGCTAGACCACCACGGCGCCATCAGGAAGACTATGGCCACCACCGAGAACCCCCGGACCTGTCAAGACGTGCACACAGAGACCCAAATCAGGAGACTACCGATGGCCCTCCAAGTTCAACAATCGTCGACATCGGAGTACCACTACTTCAACAGGTGTACAACTACGTGGTTTTGCTGAGTACCCCTTCGGATTCGTCGAGTTCGACTACCCCGGAAGAACCAGAGCGCTAAGTACCACTACCTTCGTCTTCGGAATCGCTAAGAATGTCAAGTTCCTCCACGACGCCCTACGCCTAAAACGATCACCGAACCGGAAACAACGCCAAGTACTAGGTCAACGAGGACCGACAAATTCGCCTTCCGTCGTCTCCGAAATCGCCAAGTACCACGACGATACGAGAACAACTGCCGTCGACGTGCATTTTGCCAAGTACCACTACCGTCGTCCCTCGAAGACTCCATGGACGTCAAGTTTCTCGCCGTGCCCCTGAACATCTACGGAAACTTGTGAGACTAAGAACCGTGAACGTGTACCGATGACCCTCAAGTTCGTCCACGATTGCTATGTACCATTACCATCGACGCGAACCACTACTTCCACTATGGCATGAGTACAACTACTACCACTACGAACGTGGCGAGAACATCTACTTCCTCTACTTGCACCGAACCGATACGCTTCGAAACGCACGCTTCGAAGGTATAACCCCAAGACGACCGTCCGACAACGTTTGCATGTGTTGTATGAGTTGCACCCTATGTTTGCACCGTGCCCGAGTTGTCACTTGCTCGGTCCTCCTCTTCTGCCGCTAATTCGTGGGGAACCCGGTTACCGGGATCACCCCACCATCTTGCACGACATGCTCCCGCACACTTCCCCTTTGCATCGGTATCTCAATCGAGTTACCGGAAACCAATATGTTGTCGTGGCATCACTTTCGGATTCGTTGTCGTGGCACCCCTTTCGTTTCCGTCACGATGACAAATGCCTCATATCTATCATGTCAACATTTTCATAAATATTGCATGAACTTGAACATGTCATCTGCATCATGTTAACAACTTTAAGATGTTTAAAATTGTTGTTGCATTAAATTGTTAATGCATATGGGGATTTACCGGATTTGTTGTTGGTTATATCCGGCCTCATTTAAATTGTTAGATGGTATATTTTTGTTATGGTTCACCTCTTGCCATGTTAACCAACATTTAATATTGTTGAGTACCTAACCGAGAGTGAACTAAATAATTGATGTGGTGTTCCGTCAATATGCAACTCGTTGCATATTGAGCTCCATTTAACTTGTAGAGTTATTTGTGCACTTTGCCATGCCATGTATCATTAAACCGGACATGCATCATACTTGGTTGTGCATCATGCAATGATTATGTGGTGGTTGTTTACTATGTTGTGTGCTTCTTTCCGGTGTTTGCTTCTTCGGGTTGGTTTCGGTAACGTCGCGTTTGTGAGGACCCGTTCGACTACATCCGTTTGTCTTCTTCATGGACTCGTTCTTCTTCCTTGTGGAATTTCAGGCAAGATGACCATACCCTCGAAATCACTTCTATCTTTGCTTGCTAGTTGCTCGCTCTTTTGCTATGCCTATGCTGCGATACCTACCACTTGCTTATCATGCCTCCCATATTGTTGAACCAAGCCTCTAACCCACCTTGTCCTAGCAAACCGTTGTTTGGCTATGTTACCGCTTTGCTCAGCCCCTCTTATAGCGTTGTTAGTTGCAGGTGAAGATTGGAGCTTGTTCCATGTTTGGAACATGGATATTTTGTTGGGATATCACAATATCTCTTATTTAATTAATGCATCTATATACTTGGTAAAGGGTGGAAGGCTCGGCCTTATGCCTGGTGTTTTGTTCCACTCTTGCCGCCCTAGTTTCCGTCATATCGGTGTTATGTTCCCGGATTTTGTGTTCCTTACGTGGTTGGGTTATAATGGGAACCCCTTGACAGTTCGTTTTGAATAAAACTCCTCCAGCAAGGCCCAACCTTGGTTTTACCATTCGCCACCTAGCCTTTTTCCCTTGGGAGTCGCGCATCCCGGGGGTCATCTTTATTTTTAAACCCCCGGGCCAGTGCTTGTCTAAGTGTTGGTCCAACCCAGAGCACCGTGTGGGGCCGTCCCTTGGAAACTTGGGTTACGTTGGCTCCCGTACGCTTAGCTTATCCGGTGTGCCCTGAGAACGAGATATGTGCAGCTCCTATCGGGATTTGTCGGCACAACGGGTGGTCTTGCTGGACTTGTTTTACCATTGTCGAGGATGTCTTGTAACCGGGATTCAGAGCCTGATCGGGTCTTCCCGCTAGAAGGAATATCCTTCGTTGACCGTGAGAGCTTGTGATGGGCTAAGTTGGGACTCCCCTGCAGGGTTTTGAACTTCCGAAATCCATGCCCACGGTTATGGGCAGATGGGAATTTGTTAATGTCCGGTTGTAGAAAACCTGAAGTTGACCTTAATTAAAATACATCAACCGCGTGTGTTACCGTGATGGTCTCTTCTCGGCGGAGTCCGGGAAGTGAACACGGTGTTCGAGTTATGCTTGACGTAGGTTGTTCTAGGATCACTTCTTGATCATAGTTGTTCGACCGTGTTTTTGCCTTCTCTTCTCGCTCTCTTTTGCGAATAAGTTAGCCACCATATATGCTAGTCGCTTGCTGCAGCTCCACCTCACACCTTTTACCCTTCCTATAAGCTTAAATAGTCTTGATCGCGAGGGTGCGAGATTGCTGAGTCCCCGTGACTCACAGATACTTCCAAAACCAGTTTGCAGGTGCCGATGTTACCGAGCAGGTGACACAACCAAGCTCAAGGAGGAGCTCGATGAAGATCTTGTCCTTTGTGTCGTTTCGTGCTAGTTGATCAGTAGTGGAGCCCAGTTGGGGTCGATCGGGGATCTGTGTAGCTTTTGGGGTAGTCTTCTTTTATTTGGGTTCCGTAGTCGGACCTTGATTGTATCTGGTTGATGTAATGCTTTATTCATGTATTGGGTGAAGTGGCGATTTTAAGCCAACTATGTATCTCTTTCCCTTATGTATTACATGGGTTGTGTGAAGATTACCTCACTTGCGACATTGCTTTCAATGCGGTTATGCCTCGAAGTCGTGCTTCGACACGTGGGAGATATAGCCGCATCGAGGGCGTTACAAGTTGGTAATAAGAGCCTTCCCCGACCTTAGGAGCCCCCCTGCTTGATCGAACTACCAGCCGTTGTTGAGTCTAGAAAAAAAAATGTTTTGAGTCATTTAGGAATTATATATCAGAGAGTTTAGGAATTCTTTTTACTCCTCAGTCCCTTCATCGCTCTGGTAACGCATCCTGACATAGAGTTTTGACTCTTCTCTTCTCAAATTTCACTAAAAAAAATTTTAGGATCACGCGGGTATTTTGGAATCGTTCCGATCGATTTGTGACGTGAACATTGTTCTTGGTGCCTCCTATCATTTAGGGGTTATGGCAGTGTCCCGGGGAGTTGAGCTCCGAGGTGTTGTCGTCACAATTTTATCGTTGCAGTTCCGGAATACCTGAGTTTAGTTCGCCGACATCGAAAATCTCTTTTATGCAGTTGTTGGTGAGATAACCTTGACGCCACCCAGTACTGGGGCGGGAGTTCGGGAGTATTGCCATAACTTGTATAACAGATGCTTTTCGAAGGTTGAGGTAGACGATTTCCGAAGGTTTCTTGGTTATGTGTTGAAGGATGGATACAGCTGGATGTAGGATTTGCTTGTTTTGGGTAAGATATTATGCTTCCCCTCTATCCCCAACACCTGATTGCATAACTGGGAAAATTTCGGGAGTTTATAAGTGGGAATTCAAGTAGATCCTAGGATATCTTTCTGACAGATGTATGATTTGAAATTGGGGTTCGACGTCTAGTGGTCCGCCTATTCACGGTTGGTTTTACAGTGGTCTCGTTGTGTCTTAAAGAGTCCTTGGCTATGCCGACTCGGGGATGCTTCGTATGTCATGTGCATTGCCTTGTACATGATGGTGTTGTATGATCGAGCCCGTGTAGGCCCCACCACGAAAACTTCGGACGAAATCTCTATCATATGTTTGTTCCGGCTTATTCTGCAAGCCAATCCTTTGTTTTGTTTTGAGTTGTGGTATTCGAGTTGCTTCGAAGTCAAGTGTGATTCCATACTTTTCCTAAACGATGTTCTCATATTCCTATGTGGATACTAATCCTTCTCGATAATCGAGTTTGTCATATCACTCCTTTCAACCGGCGTGGTTCTCTTCAAGTGAATCCGATCGTTTTCAACATCCGCAAGATCAATTATCGGTTCTTTTCAACGGTGTTCATCTCATCCGCCCCAAGCTTGCCTTTGTTTTCCCGCCCACCCACCCTTTTTTTTCTTGAAGGACTAAGATTTCTTTATTAAGTATCCTTTTATTATTGTGAAGTCTCTCCATTCCTTTTTTCGTCAATGTTCTTACCCGGTGTTTTCCATGAAGATGTTCTACTAGCTCATATTTCATCATTCTTTTTCTTCTCCGGTGGATTTCAATTCAAGCCTTGTTGATCATATCCTTTTCCTCGTTTCAAATACCTTCTCATGCCGGTACACCTCTTAATCATCCACTTCTCCCTATTCAATTGTTCCGGAGTGTTCAAGATATCTCGAAGACTCGTGGTTCCACTCTATATTCATGCAAGATCTTTCGAGGATGTTACCTCGTTCAAGCCATTTATTTCAACCGACGCAATCTATCTTTTGAATCATTCAACGGTGTTTCTTTTGAGTGGGCCCTAACCCACAGTTCTTTTCCCAGGATCTTACCTGACTCTTCTTATTTTCCCGGAGCTATCCCCAAATTTTCTTTTCGAAGTTTGGCATAAGAATGATTTATCATCAGTCAAATGTCTTTCTCCAAGATTTTTCAAATTCTTTTCATAGTTGGCTCAACCTCTTCACTTTTGATTCTTCCGGAGTATCTCAACAATACATGGTGGTGTTTCTCGTCGTAATTCTCAGATTTGGAAGGCCGAAGAAGAGTTTTCCCTCCATATCTTGCTCCATTCTCTTCAAGATTCGTGATTCTAGCTTGTTCCACCCTGTCATAATTATTTTCGATTGTGGAAATTCTTTTCATCTATCCGGAGCAATTCAAAATTCTGTTCAGTTTGATTATCCGGAGGTCATCAATCCAGGTTTAGTCATTCCCAGTTTTCAGCTCTCGTTCTCCAAATCTTACCGGTGCATCATTCAAATATTCTCCTATCAGTTCGGGATCTATTCGTTCTCTTGTATCTAAATTCCTTCAAGTATCTTCTTTTGTTTTCCAATTCTTCCCGGTGAATTTGTGCTCTTGCTATTTTCATGTTCAATTTTTACGGTGGTTCTTCCAAGTTTCTTCTTCCTTCGTTTATCATATAAATGCATTCGTGTTTTCCTAATTCTACCAGTGGATCGTTGAAGACCTTCTCAAGCTTAAGTTATGCCTCTCCTTAATCCTTTCCACGAGAATAAATAGTATGCCAAATCTGTTGTTTGTCATCAATTTAAATTGGTGAAGGATACGCATAACGTAATCCTTATTCTTGTTCATCCAAGTGATTAATTCCCTATTCCGGAGGTGCATCAAATTCTCGATTCAAGTTGTCCATCTTTCTTTCCGGAGCTCAAAGTTATTTCAATTATATCATTCCAAAGATCTATCTAATCATTGCAAGGATTCACCTTGTGTTTTCAACTTGTCCTTCATTCCGTTTTGATCATCCTTTTGTTACCGGAGTTCTGCACGAAGGTTCTACATGCTGGTTCATCAAGGATTTAATTCCTTCTCGAAGTGTTCATCAAGTTTCTTTTCAGAGGTGCTCAAGCATTCTTCATCTTGCAATCCGAAGTGCAATTTTTTTTCTACCGCTCCATTGGAGGTGGTATTATGTCATTCTTGATCATTTGAGTTCATGTTTCATGATTCACATGTTGTCAAGAATGAGGTATTTAAACCCATCACTTTCTTCATTGGAGTTATCTTGTGTCACGTTGCACCTAAAGTCTTCCCGAAGGATTGTTGCTATTTATGTTGCTCATGATGACCCAAGTTCTTCATTTATCCTCCCGGTGAAAAAGTTTCTCATTTCCTTGTTCTTATCATTCCAATCTATCGTTTCCGTCAGTGACAGAATTTCTACTTAGTTTTGACATGTTTTCCATAAGCCCACTTAAAGCTTATCTTTTCATTGTTGGTTTTCCAATAACTCCGTTCGACCTTTCGCTTAAGGATGCCTTTTCAACTCTTTTGTGTCAGAAGTTGGCATTTTCTTCTCCATTCTCCTAGTTCAATTATCTATCTTCTATTCTTTTGTTCCGGAGGCATTGTCATGTTGCTTTCTTCAACCATCATCTCATTTTGTCAAAGATCATGTTCTTTTCATGCCTATCCATTTAACCAGAGTGTTGTACCCTTTTGCTCAAGTTCTTTTCGCCTTGTCAAGCCTTGCATCTCTTTTCAATCGGAGTGCTACCCGAATTTGTTCCTTCTTGTCCCTCTTTTCTAACGGAGTGTTTTCAACTACGTTCATCTCCGTTGTATTCTTTTCTCGAAATGGCTTAACCTTTTCAAGGTTCTTTGGTTTCACTCGTTTGTCAAAGATGCAACTTAGTTCTACCTCTTCTTTTTCTCTTCCGTTTTCCCTCCGGTGCCATTCTAGATCTCGGGACGAGATCCTCTCGTAGTGGTGGAGTGTTGTGACGCCCCAAGACCGGATCTTTAGACGCCTTCCAGGGTTTTTGGGTTTCATTGTGTGATTTGTTTGGTTTTTTGCATCATGTGCATTGCATCATGTCATCATGCCTTCATCTCATAAGTCTTTTGCGTCTCAACTAAATAAACCGTACGGATCTTCGATCCATTTAAACTGAGGGAATTCACATGGTGATTCTCTTTATAACATATCCTCCCGATATTAGGGAGCTATATTAAATATCCCATTAACTTGGAATCACCCATCACACAATTGCATTACTCTTCAACTCTTCTTGTATCCGACTTAACCTCATATATTTTTCCTTGTCATATCTCTCTCAAGCCATAGCCATGCATCATCCCTCTCACTTCCTTCTTCTTTCATGTCTTTGCAAGCGACCTTATTCCTCCTCCATTAATGTTCATCTTTTCCCTATAAATCTTGCCTTTTTTCCTACACCCTCTCTGTCAGATTTCATCCCATTCGAAGTTGTTTTGGTCAGGTTCAAAAATGATTGAAGTTTGAGAATAATTCAAACTCTAATTATTTTTCTACCTTCTAAAAATGCCAGAGCAATTCATTCAAACCCTACATAAATCCAGGGTTCCAGATATATTTTTATATATCTCATATTCCTAACCAAAACCCCTGGTTTTTCCCCTTTTGTTGGTTGTTTAATTATATAAACAATAAATTTAAGATAGGGAAGATTTTGGAAAGGAGAGGGAGCCCAGGTGCAGCCTCAGGCCCGCCGGCCCAAGGCCTCCTGCGCCAGCCCACTTGCAGCTAACCCTAGCCTACCACTCGATCCTCAACTCCCTCTCGTCCTCATCCACCGCCGCCTCTCCCTTCGTCCCTTTCCCCCGATCCACTTCTCTCCCTCGCGCTACACCCCAGCGCCCCATCTCCCTCAGCTCATTTTTCTCCCTCGCCGCCACTCTCACACACACATCGCACCAAGGGCCCGATCCCATCTCCCCTGCCCCACGCTATACCTCCCTCTTCTCCACGTCTGCTGCGCCGCCCAGGGTCTCCTTCGGCGTCGGCCTCTTGCGTCGCCGGTCTGCCTCCCCTTCCTTGCCAGAGCAAGCTCGCCGTCCGCCACCATGCTCCAGCGCCGCCTCGAGCTCATCTTCCTCGACCTCCATGCCGTCCCGCAACTCCCTCGCCCCGCTCGATCTGGACGCGGGATCCCGAGCACCTCGACCCGCTGCCTGCTTGCCGGAGCAGCATCAACAGCCCCATGCGCTGCCCGGGCCTCCCCTGCATCCTCCTCACCGCTGAACCGGCCTCCCCTCCATCTCCTCTGCGCCCATGGGCCTTGACGCCCTTGTTGTTGCGGCTGCTAGACCACCACGGCGCCATCAGGAAGACTATGGCCACCACCGAGAACCCCCGGACCTGTCAAGACGTGCACACGGAGACCCAAGTCAGGAGACTTCCGATGGCCCTCCAAGTTCAACAATCATCAACATCGGAGTACCACGACTTCAACAGGTGTACAACTACGCGGTTTCGCTGAGTACCCCTTCGGATTCGTCGAGTTTGACTACCCCAGAAGAACCGGAGCGCTAAGTACCACTACCTTCGTCTTCGGAATCGCTAAGAACGTCAAGTTCCTCCACGACGCCCTACGCCTAAAATGATCACCGAACCGAAAACAACGCCAAGTACTAGGTCAACAAGGACCGACAAGTTCACCTTCCGTCGTCTCCGAAATCGCCAGGTACCACGACGATACGAGAACAACTGCCGTCGACGTGCATTTTGCCAAGTACCACTACCGTCGTCCCTCGAAGACTCCGTGGACGTCAAGTTTCTCGCAGTGCCCCTGAACATCTACGGAAACTTGTGAGACTAAGAACCGTGAACGTGTACCGATGACCCTCAAGTTTGTCCACGATTGCTATGTACCACTACCATCGACGCGAACCACTACTTCCACTACGGCATGAGTACAACTACTACCACTACGAACGTGGCAAGAACGTCTACTTCCTCTACTTGCACCGAACCGATATGCTTCGAAACGCACGCTTCGAAGGTATAACCCCAAGACGACCGTCCGACAACATTTGCATGCGTTGTATGAGTTGCACCCTATGTTTGCACCGTGCCCGAGTTGTCACTTGCTCGGTCCTCCTCTTCTGCCGCTAATTCGTGGGGAACCCGGTTACCGGGATCACCCCACCATCTTGCACGACACGCTCCCGCACACTTCCCCTTTGCATCGATATCTCAATCGAGTTACCGGAAACCGATATGTTGCCGTGGCATCACTTTCGGATTCGTTGTCATGGCACCCCTTTTGTTTCCGTCACGATGACAAATGCCTCATATCTATCATGTCAACATTTTCATAAATATTGCATGAACTTGAACATGTCATCCGCATCATGTTAACAACTTTAAGATGTTTAAAATTGTTGTTGCATTAAATTGTTAATGCATATGGGGATTTACCGGATTTGTTGTTGGTTATATCCGGCCTCATTTAAATTGTTAGATGGTATAGTTTTGTTATGCTTCACCTCTTGCCATGTTAACCAACATTTAATATTGTTGAGTACCTAACCGAGAGTGAACTAAATAATTGATGTGGTGTTCCGTCAATATGCAACTCGTTGCATATTGAGCTCCATTTAACTTGTAGAGTTGTTTGTGCACTTTGCCATGCCATGTATCATTAAACCGGACATGCATCATACTTCTTCGGGTTTACTATGTTGTGTGCTTCTTTTCGGTGTTTGCTTCTTCGGGTTGGTTTCGGTAATGTCGCGTTTGTGAGGACCCGTTCGACTACGTCCGTTTGTCTTCTTCATGGACTCATTCTTCTTCCTTGCGGAATTTCAGGCAAGATGACCATACCCTCGAAATCACTTCTATCTTTGCTTGCTAGTTGCTCGCTCTTTTGCTATGCCTATGCTGCGATACCTACCACTTGCTTATCATGCCTCCCATATTGTTGAACCAAGCCTCTAACCCACCTTGTCCTAGCAAACCGTTGTTTGGCTATGTTACCGCTTTGCTCAGCCCCTCTTATAGCGTTGTTAGTTGCAGGTGAAGATTGGAGCTTGTTCCATGTTTGGAACATGGATATTTTGTTGGGATATCACAATATCTCTTATTTAATTAATGCATCTATATACTTGGTAAAGGGTGGAAGGCTCGGCCTTATGCCTGGTGTTTTGTTCCACTCTTGCCGCCCTAGTTTCCGTCATATCGGTGTTATGTTCCCGGATTTTGTGTTCCTTACGTGGTTGGGTTATAATGGGAACCCCTTGACAGTTCGTTTTGAATAAAACTCCTCCAGCAAGGCCCAACCTTGGTTTTACCATTCGCCACCTAGCCTTTTTCCCTTGGGAGTCGCGCATCCCGAGGGTCATCTTTATTTTTAAACCCCCGAACCAGTGCTTGTCTAAGTGTTGGTCCAGCCCAGAGTACCATGCGGGGCTGTCCCTTGGCAACTTGGGGTACGTTGGCTCCCGTACGCTTAGCTTATCTGGTGTGCCCTGAGAACGAGATATGTGCAGCTCCTATCGGGATTTGTCGGCACAGCGGGTGGTCTTGCTGGAATTGTTTTACCATTGTCGAGGATGTCTTGTAACCGGGATTCCGAGCCTGATCGGGTCTTCCCGCTAGAAGGAATATCCTTCGTTGACCGTGAGAGCTTGTGATGGGCTAAGTTGGGACTCCCCTGCAGGGTTTTGAACTTTCGAAAGCCGTGCCCGCGGTTATGGGCAGATGGGAATTTGTTAACGTCCGGTTGTAGAAAACCTGAAGTTGACCTTAATTAAAATACATCAACCGCGTGTGTTACCGTGATGGTCTCTTCTCGGAGGAGTCCGGGAAGTGAACACGGTGTTGGAGTTATGCTTGACGTAGGTTGTTCTAGGATCACTTCTTGATCATAGTTGTTCGACCGTGCTTTTGCCTTCTCTTCTCGCTCTCTTTTGCGAATAAGTTAGCCACCATATATGCTAGTCGCTTGCTGCAGCTCCACCTCACACCTTTTACCCTTCCTATAAGCTTAAATAGTCTTGATCGCGAGGGTGCGAGATTGCTGAGTCCCCGTGACTCACAGATACTTCCAAAACCAGTTTGCAGGTGCTGATGTTACCGAGCAGGTGACGCAACCAAGCTCAAGGAGGAGCTCGATGAAGATCTTGTCCTTTGTGTCGTTTCGTGCTAGTTGATCAGTAGTGGAGCCCAGTTGGGGTCGATCGGGGATCTATGTAGCTTTTGGGGTAGTCTTCTTTTGTTTTGGTTCCGTAGTCGGACCTTGATTGTATCTGCTTGATGTAATGCTTTATTCATGTATTGGGTGAAGTGGCGATTGTAAGCCAACTATGTATCTCTTTCCCTTATGTATTACATGGGTTGTGTGAAGATTACCTCACTTGCGACATTGCTTTCAATGCGGTTATGCCTCTAAGTTGTGCTTCGACATGTGGGAGATATAGCCGCATCGCGGGCGTTACAGATCTAAATACTCTGAATTTTTAGAACGCCTTCTAGGTAAAGGAAGATCATATTTAGTTTCATCAAGATTCATATTGCAAAACAAATATTTAATAGGAGACACATCAATAACTTTTAGATCTTCATCTTGATTTTCATAGGAATTGGAAGAACACGCTTTAATAAAGGCATCTTTGGAGGCACGCATCCTAGCGGTTCTTTCCTTGCACTCATCAATGGAAATTCTCATGGCTTTGAGAGACTCATTGATATCATGCTTAGGAGGAATAGATCTAAGCTTTAAAGAATCAACCTCAAGAGAAATTCTATCAACGTTCCTAGCCAAATCATCAATTTTAAGCAATTTCTCTTCAAGCAAAGCATTAAAATTCTTTTGTGAATTCATAAATTCTTTAACACTATTCTCAAATTCAGAGGGCATCTTATTATAATTTCCATAAGAGTTGTTGTAAGAATTCCCATAATTATTAGAAGGATTACTAGGATAAGGCCTAGGATTAAAATTCCCTCTATAAGCGTTGTTACCAAAATTATTCCTACCAAAAAAATTCACATCCATATATTCATTGTTATTCTCAATCAAAGTAGACAAAGGCATATCATTAAGATTAGAAGAAACACTCTTAGTAGCAAATAATTTCATAAGTTCATCCATCTTTCCACTCAACACATTGATTTCTTCTATCGCATGCACTTTTTTATTAGAAGTTCTTTCAGTATGCCATTGAGAATAATTAACCATAATATTATCTAGGAGTTTAGTAGCATATCCTAAAGTGATTTCCATAAAATTGCCTCCCGCGGCCGAATCTAAAAGATTTCTAGAGGCAAAATTCAATCCGGCATAAAATTTTTGTATAATCATCCACAAATTCAAACCATGAGTAGGGCAATTACGTATCATTAATTTCATTCTCTCCCAAGCTTGTGCAACATGTTCATGATCAAGTTGTTTAAAGTTCATAATATTGTTTCTAAGAGAGATGATCTTAGTGGGAGGGAAATACTTAGAGATAAAAGCATCTTTTGCACTTGTTCCAGGAATCGATACTATTTTTAGGCAAAGACAAAAACCAAGCTTTAGCACGATCTCCAAGTGAAAAAGGAAATAGCTTCAATTTAACGACATCATTATCGACATCTCTTTTCTTTTGCATAGCACATAAATCAACGAAGCTATTCAGATGAGTAGCGGCATCTTCACTTGGAAGGCCGGCGAATTGATCTTTCATAACAAGATTCAACAAAGCAGCATTGATTTCACAAGATTCAGTATTGGCAAGAGGAGCAATGGGAGTGCTAAGGAAATCATTATTATTGGTATTGGTGAAGTCACACAATTTGGTAGTATCTTGAGCCATCGCGACAAACAAGCAAACAAACTAGCACACGAGCAAACAAGGGCAAACGGGCAAAAGAGGCAAATAGAGAGGGAGGATGGAGAGTGAGAGGGCGAATAAAACAGCAAGGGTGAATTGGGGGGAGAGGAAAATGAGAGGCAAATGGAAAATAATGTAATGCGAGAGATAGGGATTGTGATGGGTACTTGGTATGTTGACTTTTGCGTAGACTCCCCGGCAATAGCGCTAGAAATTCTTCTTGCTACGTCTTGAGCTTGCGTTGGATTTCCCCGAAGAGGAAAGGATGATACAGCAGAGTAGTGTAAGTATTTCCCTCAGTTTTTGAGAACCAAGGTATCAATCCAGTAGGAGGCCACGCTCAAGTCCCTCATACCTGCACAAAACGATAGCTCCTCGCAACCAACGCGATTAGGGGTTGTCAATCCCTTCACAGTCACTTACGAGAGTGAGATCTGATAGATATAATATTTTTGGTATTTTTGGTATAAAGATGCAAAGTGAAAATTAAAGGCAAAGTAAAAGGAAAGCAAGATTAAAGTGATGGAGATAGATATGATGAGAATAGACTCGGGGGCCATAGGTTTCACTAGTGGCTTCTCTCAAGAGCATAAGTATTCTACGGTGGGTGAACAAATTACTGTTGAGCAATTGACAGAATTGAGCATAGTTATGAGAATATCTAGGCATGATCATGTGTATAGGCATCACGTCCGTGCCAAGTAGACCGAAACGATTCTGCATCTACTACTATTACTCCACTCATCGACCGCTATCCATCATGCATCTAGAGTATTAAGTTAAAAACAGAGTAACGCTTTAAGCAAGATGACATGATGTAGAGAGATAAATTCATGCAATATGAAATAAACCCCATCTTGTTATCCTCGATGGCAACGATGCAATACGTGCCTTGCTGCCCCTTCTGTCACTGGAAAAGGACACCGCAAGATCGAACCCAAAGCTAAGCACTTCTCCCATGGCAAGAACTACTAATCTAGTCGGCCAAACCAAATGGATAATTCGAAGAGACCTGCAAATATAACCAATCATACATAAAAGAATTCAAAGAAGATTCAAATATTATTCATAGATAGACTCGATCATAAACCCACAATTCATCGGTCTCAACAAACACACTGCAAAAAGAAGATTACATCGAATAGATCTCCACAAGAGAGGGGGAGAACTTTGTATTGAGATTCAAAGAGAGAGAAGAAGCCATCTAGCTACTATGTAACATCCCAAATTTTCAATTTGGAATGTTATACATTAGGTCATCATGCATATCATATTTTATTTTGCTTTTGGTTTTGATCCTAGAAAATCCTAAGCAACTCAAGGACCCACGGAGAGAGTTGGGGATTTCGTTATTTACATATTTGAGTTTTCTCAAGTTATGTAAACAGGATCATTTGATTTTATTTATTTTATCATCAATTATTTCTATTACAAAAATATGAGAGAGGGAATAAAATGACTTTCCCAAAATATAGAAATATTGAGGATTTAATAAAAAAATCAAATAAGTTTTATTTCGGAGTTTTTTGGTATTTTTATTTGAATTTAGGAAAAATGCGCATTTTTCAAAGTTGTAGTTTGGGCCGAGATAAATGTTCACTATATCGGGCTTGATTTTAGAAACCCGGCAAAATTTATTTCGTGATTTTTGGAGTCCGTTTAGTATTTCTTTTTATTTTTCTTCCGAGCGAATTTATATATAAAAAACGCGTAACCGACTTCGGGCCGTAACCGGCCAGGAGACCGCCGGCCGGGCGTTTAAATAGCACTCAAGGCCGGCCCGAGAGGAGAGCAGCCGCCAGCCCCGGAAACCCTAACCCTAATCCGCCGCAGCCGCCGGAGCGCGCGCCTTTCGAGGTTCGCCACCGCCTCGTTTTCCGTGCAGTTTTTTTTAAAAAAAATTCTGTTCTTCGTTTGTCCTTTTCGTCGGATTTTCCGCGGTTATTTTCTGATCGCGATTTCTGATCCGATTTTCGTTTTAGTATAACTTTTCGCTCGTTTATCGGAATCAGGCGATTCAAGCGCCTGGAGTTTCGTCTCGAAACCCTCTTTCCGAATAATCAACTTAAACAAGTTTTTGTTACTGTAAAATTTGCCCTAGATCCAGATTACTAGAACGAAGTTGTTTCTTTCGCCATTTGATTTCTTTTGCTTCGTTCGATTTGATTCTTTTTCCCAACCAGGGTTCTTAAGTTGAACTCTCTGGTTAGATCTTCTATTTGAGTTTTACCTGTGCATTAGATGAGTACTTATTGTATGCTTGTTGTTTGTCTGCGATAGAATACCCGGAGTGCGCCGCCTGTTACGTTGAATCTCTAGGTTTCGCGGATCATCAGCAAGGCAAGTAACACTTTGATCATACCTTTTTCTACAACCCAGTTTTATTGCATTAGATCAATCCTCACACATTGCATGATTAGGATCTAATTAAATTGTGGGATGGGAAGTAGATGAGGTAGTACCTATTACCTGTTTATTATCAAACCTTTGGGAGTTACTTCTACGTTTGCTTATTATGCCATGCTATGCTAGTAGACGTGGGTTGGGTGAGTGACATCCATGACAAATGTGAGATTGCTAAATTAATGGTTTATCTAAGGTGGCAACCTAACACACATCTGGGTGGATTGAGGCACCTGGGGTTTCCAGGACTTGCCTGTTTTATTTTGGACCGCCACCCAGGCCCAAAGGGATCATGAGATTATTCATACTAGAAACTTCCGTGTGCAGCCACAAGCCATTATGGGCTCTGGCATAGTTGACTAAGTTGTGCGAACTCTTACAGTGGTAGACTAGCAGATGTAGGGGATGTAGGTGGTACGGTCTACCCGATCGTAAGGTGCTAGCGCTTCTGAAAGACTATGTCTTGGTTATCCGTCTTCTCAAACACCATGTAGTGCGAGAAACCAAACGGAGGCGATAGAGTCTTGTGGGGAAAAGTGCGCAAACCTCTGCAGAGTGTAATAAACTAATCATGGTTAGCCGTGTCCCCGGTTATGGACATCTTGAGTATCTAGTACCTGGATTATCATGTGAATCTCAACATGTTACTCTAAAGTAATTTTGATGGGTTTTAATGATGTTACTTAATTGGGATTGAGAATGCTGTCAACCATTCTCAATGTTTAACAACCACCCTGATAGTAATTAATTTATTCCTTTGAAGTAGGGAAAAATTGGCTTTACGCAAAAACTGTAACCATAGAGCTTTCCACCAGCCAAATATGCATATAGTATAGTTGTTGCATTCGATTACTCTCTATGTGTTACCTTGCCAGCATATTCCATGTGCTGACCCGTTTTTGGGCTGCAACGTTAATGTTGCAGACTTTTCAGACGACGATTAAGGAGTTTTTAGGTCGTGGTTCTATACTGAGTGATGCCGTTGGAGTTGATGGACTCACTTATCTTCCAAGCCTTCCGCTGTTATCGTCACTAGATGGCCTTAAGCCATATTTATTGTAATAAGTTCTCTTTTGAGACACTCGATGTAATAAGTGTGTGATTGCTACTCTGCTATAAATCCTCCGAGTACTGTGTGGTGTCAGCATTACTGATCCAGGGATGACACCGGAGCACAGAGATCAGACTATTTGAGGTCTGGTCGCTACAGAGATGGTATCAGAGCACACGCTGACTGTAGGACACGACCACTAAGCCAAAGACCTAGATCACTAGATCACTCTCTTCTCTTCTGACTTCTCATCTTTTCTACTCTTTAGGATGGCGGATGCAAGGAACAAGTTCACCCAACCAGATGAAGATACACCCTTTGGACGCCACTTGAAGGAAGTCACTAGATACCTGAACATAGGAATACCAAGCTTCACGGGAACCTACAACGCCACTTTACCCGAAGAAGAGCGCTGGATGATACAAGTTCAAGTTCCAGGAAGGACGTTCATGCCAGTCACTGAGCCCATAGAATTTTCTTTTGATGCACCAACTTGGAGTCTAGGAAAGAGCATGGCAGCTCACATCGCCATGGGACGCATTGGAGAAGTCTACCACAAGGATCTCAAGGATACTATCTACCAGATTTGTGGGCGCCGAGATGAACACTGGGAGATGATCAGCACCAGGAAGGATAGATCAATTGCAGCTTTTATTCAGGAGTTAAACCAGCACATTCGACGACAGGAGAATCAGATGTGCGCCGACATGATAGATCTAAAGAAGGCTAAGACTAGAATTAAGGAACTGGAGGAAGAACTCAAGGCTACACGCGAAGGTTATGAAGAAGAAATTGAAGTATTGGTGGAGAAGAATGACGACCTGATCAAGAAGATTGGCATATTTATGGGAGGCCCAACACCAATAGATGAAGACGAAGAACCCAAGGAGATTAGCCCGGAGGACTACATCATCATTGACGGCACCAACTCGGAACAAGATAGTAGTGATGATGACTATGTTGATGAAGCAGGAGCGGATATCATGGAGTCTACAACTGTAGAATATTTCTAGTAGACCACCTCATCAGTAGTAGTAGTCCACCATGTAAATATAGTAGTCCGAGCACTTTGCGATAGTTAGATCGATTGTATGCCTTTGTTTGATTGATTGAAGTGAATTGTGTGCTTTTGCCTCATGTGCATATGGGTAGTGTTTTCCCTTTAGACCCCCTCTATTCTTATATCTCATCTTTTCTAAACCCTCAGATGCCTCCGAGACGTGACCCCGGATTTGCCTTTCCACCGGAGCTCACCCAGTTGATCCAGCAGCAGAACACCTTGATGCAGTTGCTAGTTCAGAATCAGAATCAGGGGAACAACAACAACAACCCACCACCACCACCACCACCTATTGACCACTTAGCCTGTTTTCTTAGGCTAAATCCGCCGGTGTTTTCCAGTAGCACCGAGCCGATTGTAGCAGATGATTGGCTCCGCAAGATATCTAGGGAGTTGACCACAGCAGGATGCACAGATGTGGAGAAGGTTAAGTTTGCCGCACATCAGTTAGAAAGACCCGCAGCATCTTGGTGGGAGAATTTCACAGCCACCTTCCCAGTCGACACTGTCACATGGGACCAGTTTCAGCAAGCTTTTCGTACTGCTCATGTTTCAGTAGGAGCAATGGCCATGCAGAAGCGTGAGTTTCGTAACTTGCGCCAAGGAGGACGGACAGTTGGCCAGTATGTGGAGGAGGTTAGTAAGCTAGCACGTTATGCCCCAGATGACGTTGCTACAGATGCAGCTAAGTAGGAGAAATTCCTGGAAGGACTGAATGATGAATTGAGCATGCAGTTGATGGTAGCCACCTTTAACAACTACCAGGATTTGGTAGATCGTGCTCTTATGATTGAAGGGAAGCAGCAGCAAATTGAGAACCACAAGAGGAAGTATGGACAAGGAAAGTATAATTCAGGAGCTCAGCAGAAGCCTCGTTTTACCCCTAGACCAGGAGGACATTTTCAGCATACCCATGGAGTAGGTAGCTCGCACAATCACAATGGCACCAAGAATGGTAATGGGAATGGAGGAAGTAATGGACAGAACCGCAGCACCCCCTCAACCCCAGCCAAGAAGGATTTGAGCCACGTCACTTGCTATAAGTGTTCGAAGCCAGGACATTATGCAAATGAATGTCCTGAAGGCCAAAACGACAATGGAAGTTCTGGGAAGAAGCCGAACCCTTTCAACAGGGGACAGGTGAATCACGTTAGCGTGGAGGAGGTTGAAGCTCAGCCCGATGCAGTAATAGGTAAGTTTTTGGTTAAGACATTTACTGCACTCGTTCTTTTTGATACTGGAGCATCGCATTCATACATCTCAAGGGGATTTGTGGATAAGTATAACCTACCAACCCAAGCCCTTAGGTCACCCATGTTAGTAACCTCGCCAGGAGCAGAGTATGTGGCAAGTTTATGGTGTGATCGGTTACCATTAAGGATTGGTAACTATGTTTTTCCCTCAGACCTAATAGTATTCGAATCTCAAGGATTGGATGTGATATTAGGCATGGATTGGTTATCAAAGTATAAAGGGAATATTGAGTGTGCTAGTAAGTCAATTTTGCTTACCACACCAGAAGGGAGGAGGATCAAGTATGTATCCCGGCATGTACCAAAAAGGACACAAGTGAATTGCCTAACAGGAGTTGTGCAGGAGGAAGTACCAGTGGTAAAGGATTTTCCTGATGTATTTCCCGAAGAGTTGCCAGGCATGCCACCGGATAGAGACATTGAGTTTTTGATTGAGTTGTTGCCAGGCACTGGGCCAATATCAAAGAGACCATATAGGATGCCAGCAAAAGATTTCGTGGAAATTAAGAAGCAGATTAAGGAGTTACTGGATAAGGGAGATATTTGCCCAAGTTTTTCGCCTTGGGGATCACCAGTACTTCTAGTGGAAAAGAAGGATGGATCGTTACGGATGGTTGTTGACTATCGAGGATTGAACGAAGTAACGATCAAGAACATGTACCCACTACCAATGATCAACGATCTATTTGACCGATTGCAAGGAGCTAAAGTGTTTTCCAAGATCGATTTGCGATCAGGATACCACCAGTTGAAGATTCGAGAACGGGATATACCTAAGACAGCATTCACCACAAGATATGGACTATATGAGTATACCGTTATGTCATTTGGACTGACTAACGCGCCTGCCTATTTTATGAACATGATGAACAAAGTGTTTATGGAGCTTTTGGATAAGTTCGGCGTAGTGTTCATTGATGATATCCTGGTTTATTCGAAGAATGAAGAGGAGCATAAGGAGCATTTGCGTTTGGTACTTGGAAAGCTCAGAGAACATCAGCTATACGCCAAATTTAGCAAATGTGAGTTTTGGTTGAAAGGAAGTAGGATTCCTCGGACACGTTATATCCGGAGAAGGTATAGCAGTAGATCCCGCTAAAGTTGAAACCGTGACCAAGTGGGAAGCACCAACAACAGTTGGAGAGATCCGGAGTTTTCTTGGACTCGCAGGATACTACTGGAGATTTATTGAGAATTTCTCAAAGATTGCAAAGCCTATGATGGAGTTGCTGAAGAAGAATACTAAGTTCAAATGGACTGATGAGTGTGAGGCTAGTTTCCAGGAGTTGAAGAAACGCTTGGTTACCTCACCGGTGTTGATTTTGCCAGATCAAACCAAGGATTATGAGGTGTATTGCGACGCTTCACGTCGAGGACTTGGAGCAGTGCTTATGCAGGAAGGGAGAGTTGTTTCATATGCTTCACGACAACTGAAGCCCCACGAATTGAATTATGCTACGCATGATTTGGAGTTATCAGCCGTAGTGCATGCATTGAAGACATGGAGACATTTCCTCATTGGGAATCATTGTGAGGTGTACACGGATCATAAGAGTTTGAAGTACATTTTCACGCAGAAGGAGTTGAATCTCAGACAAAGGAGATGGTTGGAGCTTATCAAGGATTATGATATGAGATTGCATTATCATCCCGGGAAGGCTAATGTAGTAGCTGATGCATTAAGCCGCAAGAGCTATGTCAATACACTAATGACGGGAGAAATACCCAAGGAGTTAGCAGAAAATCTTCGTGAACTATGTGTGGAAATAGTTCCGAGAGGCTATGTAGCAGCACTAGAGATTCAGTCAACTTTGATGGATAGAATCAGAGAAACTCAGAAAACGGACAAGGAGATTTCCGCCATAAAGGAGAAACTGAGCAAAGGAAAAGCTAAAGGATTTCGTGAGGATGAGCACGACACCCTATGGTTTGAAGACCGTGTTTACGTGCCCAATGACCCGGAGATCAGAAAGTTGATTTTGCAAGAGGCACATGACTCACCGTATTCGATTCACCCAGGAAATACCAAGATGTATTTGGATTTGAAGGATATTTTCTGGTGGACCGGAATGAAAAAGGATATTCCGGAGTATGTAGCGGTTTGTGATGTATGTCAGAGAGTAAAGGCAGAGCATCAGAAGCCAGCAGGATTGTCGCAACCATTGCCGATACCCGAATGGAAGTGGGATAAGTTAGGCATGGATTTTATCACGGGATTACCAAGGACTCGTTCAGGCTATGACTCGATTTGGGTTGTAGTTGATCGATTGACGAAGTTAGCTCATTTCATCCCAGTAAAGACCACTTACACAAGTGCTAAGTTGGCAAAGATATACATGACCAGGATCATTTGTCTGCATGGAGTTCCGAGGAGTATCGTATCAGATAGAGGAACCCAGTTTACCTCAAAGTTCTGGAAGCAGTTGCATGAGACTTTAGCTATCAGGCTAGAGTTTAGTACAGCTTTTCACCCGCAGACAGATGGACAGACTGAGAGAGTCAATCAGATTTTGGAGGATATGCTGAGAGCTTGTGCGCTAGATTATGGATCTAGTTGGGACGATAATTTGCCATATGCAGAGTTCTCTTACAATAATAGCTATCAGACCAGTTTGAAGATGGCCCCTTTCGAGGCTTTGTACGGAAGGAGGTGCAGGACACCGTTGTCATGGGACGAAGTTGGAGATCGCCAGTTGTTTGGACCAGATCTGATTAAAGAGTCTGAATGGAAGGTGAAGTTGATTCGCGATAGGCTCAAGGTAGCCCAGTCCAGGCAGAAGAGCTACGCAGATTCTAAACGCAAGGAGACAGTTTACGAAGTCGGAGATAGAGCTTATCTTCGAGTATCCCCACTTCGAGGGATTAAGCGCTTTGGAGTTAAGGGGAAGTTAGCGCCACGATTTGTAGGACCATATCGAGTTTTGGAGCGTATGGGAGAAGTGGCCTACAAGTTGGAATTGCCAGAAGGATTGGCCAGAGTGCATGATGTGTTCCACGTTTCTCAGTTGAAGAAGTGTCACACGGAGATGGCTGACATACCTTTGAGAGACACAGTACCATTAGAAGCAATTCAGTTGGATGACAATTTGACCTATGAGGAGAAACCAGTCAAGATCCTCGAGTTTGCCAGTCGAGTTACTCGTAGCAAGGTTATCAAGTTTTGCAAAGTTTAGTGGAGCCACCACACGGAGGATGAAGCCACCTGGGAGCGAGAGGAAGATTTGCTCAAAGACCACCCTCACCTATTTTCTAGCCAACCCGAATCTCGAGGGCGAGATTCATCTTAAGGGGGGTAGGTTTGTAACAGCCCAAATTTTCAATTTGGAATGTTATACGTTAGGTCATCATGCATATCATATTTTATTTTGCTTTTGGTTTTGATCCTACAAAATCCTAAGCAACTCAAGGACCCACGGAGAGAGTTGGGGATTTCGTTATTTACATATTTGAGTTTTCTCAAATTATGTAAACAGGATCATTTGATTTTATTTATTTTATCATCAATTATTTCTATTACAAAAATATGAGAGAGGGAATAAAATGACTTTCCCAAAATATAGAAATATTGAGGATTTAATAAAAAAATCAAATAAGTTTTATTTCGGAGTTTTTCGGTATTTTTATTTGAATTTAGGAAAAATGCGCGTTTTTCAAAGTTGTAGTTTGGGCCCAGATAAATGTTCACTATATCGGGCTTGATTTTAGGAACCGGGCAAAATTTATTTTGTGATTTTTGGATTCCGTTTAGTATTTCTTTTTATTTTTCTTCCGAGCGGATTTATATATAAAAAAAACGCGTAAGACTTCGGGCCGTAACCGGCCAGGAGACCGCCGGCCGGGCCTTTAAATAGCACTCGAGGCCGGCCCGAGAGGAGAGCAGCCGCCAGCCCCGGAAACCCTAATCCGCCGCCGCTGCCCACCGCCGCCGCCGCCGGAGCGCGCGCCTTTCGAGGTTTGCCGCCGCCTCGTTTTCCGTGCAGTTTTTTTAGAAAAAATCTGTTCGTCGTTTGTCCTTTTCGTCGGATTTTCCGCGGTTATTTTCTGATCGCGATTTCTGATCCGATTTTTGTTTTAGTATAACTTTTCGCTCGTTTATCGGAATCAGGCGATTCAAGCACCTGGAGTTTCGTCTCGAAACCCTCATTCCGAATAATCAACTTAAACAAGTTTTTGTTACTGTAAAATTTGTCCTAGATATAGATTACTAGAACGAAGTTGTTTCTTTTGCCGATTGATTTCTTTTGCTTCGTTCGATTTGATTCTTTTTGCCAACCAGGGTTCTTAAGTTGAACTCTCTGGTTAGATCTTCTATTTGAGTTTTACCTGTGCATTAGATGAGTACTTATTGTATGCTTGTTGTTTGTCTACGATAGAATACCCGGAGTGCGCCGCCTGTTACGTTGAATCTCTAGGTTTCGCGGATCATCAGCAAGGTAAGTAACACTTTGATCATACCTTTTTCTACAACCCAGTTTTATTGCATTAGATCAATCCTCACACATTGCATGATTAGGATCTAATTAAATTGTGGGATGGGAAGTAGATGAGGTAGTACCTATTACTTGTTTATTATCAACCCTTTGGGAGTTACTTCTACGTTTGCTTATTATGCCATGCTATGCTAGTAGACGTGGATTGGGTGAGTGACATCCATGACAGATGTGAGATTGTTAAATTAATGGTTTATCTAAGGTGGCAACCTAACACACATCTGGGTGGATTGAGGCACCTGGGGTTTCCAGGACTTGCCTGTTTTATTTTGGACCGCCACCCAGGCCCACAGGGATCATGAGATTATTCATACTAGAAACTTCCATGTGCAGCCACAAGCCATTATGGGCTCTGGCATAGTTGACTAAGTTGTGCGAACTCTTACAGTGGTAGACTAGCAGATGTAGGGGATATAGGTGGTACGGTCTACCCGATCGTAAGGTGCTAGCGCTTCTGAAAGACTATGTCTCGGTCATCCGTCTTCTCAAACAACATGTAGTGCGAGAAACCAAATGGAGGCGATCGAGTCTTGTGGGGAAAAGTTCGCAAACCTCTGCAGAGTGTAATAAAGTAATCATGGTTAGCCGTGTCCCCGGTTATGGACATCTTGAGTATCTAGTACCTGGATTATCATGTGAATCTCAACATGTTACTCTAAAGTAATTTTGATGGGTTTTAATGATGTTACTTAATTGGGATTGAGAATGCTGTCAACCATTCTCAATGTTTAACAACCACCCTGATAGTAATTAATTTATTCCTTTGAAGTAGGGAAAAATTGGCTTTACGCAAAAACTGTAACCATAGAGCTTTCCACCAGCCAAATATGCATATAGTATAGTTGTTGCATTCCATTACTCTCTATGTGTTACCTTGCCAGCATATTCCATGTGCTGACCCGTTTTCGGGCTGCAACGTTAATGTTGCAGACTTTTCAGACGACGATTAAGGAGTTTTTAGGTCGTGGTTCTATACTGAGTGATGTCGTTGGAGTTGATGGACTCACTTATCTTCCAAGCCTTCCGCTGTTATCGTCACTAGATGGCCTTAAGCCATATTTATTGTAATAAGTTCTCTTTTGAGACACTCGATGTAATAAGTGTGTGATTGCTACTCTGCTATAAATCCTCCGAGTATTGTGTGGTGTCAGCATTACTGATCCAGGGATGACACCGGAGCACAGAGATCAGACTGTTTGAGGTCTGGTCGCTACATACTAACTATGGACCCGAAGGTCTGAGGTAAACTACTCACACTTCATCGGAGAGGCTATGATGATGTAGAAGCCCTCCGTGATGACGGCCCTCTTCCGGCGGAGCTCCGGAACAGGACCCAAGAAGGGATCTCGTGGATACAGAAAGTTGCGGCGGTGGAATTTGGTTTTTGGCTCTTGTTCCGATCGTTTGGGGATATGTAGGGATATATAGGAGGAAGGAGTACGTCGGTGGAGCTCCGAGGGGCCCACGAGGCAGGGGGCGCGCCCCCCACCCTCGTGACCGCCTCTTTTGTTCCTTGGAGCGGGGTCCAAGTCTCCTGGATCACGTTCGTGAGAAAATCACGTTCCCGAAAGTTTTATTCCGTTTGGACTCCGTTTGATATTCCGTTTCTTCGAAACACTGAAATAGGCAAAAAAAACAACAATTCTGGGATGGGCCTCTGGTTAATAGGTTAGTCCCAAAAGTAATATAAAAGTTGAAAACAAAGCCCAATATAGTCCAAAACAGTAGATAATATAGCATGGAGCAATCAAAAATTATAGATACGTTGGAGACGTATCATTGCCCAATCAAGATTTGATGAGGTGCACCTCTAAGTCTATTCAACTTAATCATCTTTTGATCAGAGCCTCTGCTTCTGATCCTTCGTCTTGAAATCATAATTCCTTTGTACTCAAGCACCAAATTATTCAGCTATTTCTATAATCTGATGCCTTTGCATTATTTCCCTCTTCTGATTGAGTACTGATAGTCACATCAGATCCATTAGGACCGCTGAATCCTTTGTTGGATTATTATCCGGCAATGTCCTTCATATTCAAAATCTCGTGCACTCTTCCCCTGATACATATTGCCATCGGTAAATTGTATCCTCTGCTTATTGTCAAACATGCTCTGCTATTGAGCTGGTGATATATGCTCTGGAAGTTAGTGGTATATCTGCCTAAGATACCCCTACGGGTCGAACCTATGCCTTCCCTAATCCGTGTGAACTCAAAAGAGATGTGAGTCATACTCTTCTGGAGCTTCACCAGATAAATCTTTCGCACTACAAATTCTTCAAAAAAAACAAGGAAGGAATGAAAGGTTATGCATTGAAGAAGTGGGAGTCCACCTTGTACTTTGTGTTCATGCCCATAGACACGATCTAGATCTTATCATGGAAGCTTCTCTTATAATCAAATGTTCCCTTGGTATAATCTCATCTTGCAGCTGTAAGTTGATTCTTTGCAATCGTGGTTCCGACCATATTTTCTCCTTGATTCCATTTCCCGGAGAAGTTGAAATACTTGTCTTTTGCAGATCATTTCATCTGTCCAACCTCTATTCTCATCTAGATCGAGTACTGCCCCTTGTTATCAAAAGGATATTGTGTCATTGCACTACCTCTTGTGAATTATCTTGGAATGATACCCCATCACATCATTCCTAGCCTGGTCGACTATATTTTTATCGTGTCAACTTTTAACTATGCTACCAGGTCCTTATGACTGGAGCAACTTCCGACAATGAGCTAAGCTTACATCGATCTTCCTTGTCTTATCATTTTTCTCCTTGAACAACAAGCTTGATTTCGAGTTTGTGTTGTACCCATGGTTCCAATAACTTTTCGTTCATCATTCCTTTGACTTGATGTCATCGCCGATCGATTACATCTTCTTGAAATCTCTCGACAATTGTGTCATTCTCGTCAACATTCTGAGCTATTCCAATATATCAATCGAATTTGTTATAAGAAATACCATCCTTGAGTTATCATCGACACCCCCCCTTGTCTTCTTTCCAACACATGTTTGATCATGTCTTGGTTATACCTTGGACTCCTTGCTATTCCTGCAATTGTTCCGTGAGTATTTCTTGTGATCTTCAACTCCAACCCCTACTTGTAACACCATGTTAATGCTACCTCGAAGCATGACTGAGGTATTTCGAATATCAACAAGAGCATTGGAAGCACATTGTAGAATGTTTCTTGATCTATTATCCAAACACCATTGTATGGGTAATATCAAGATTCTTCCCTCGCCTCCTTTATCTAAATGCTTTTGAACTTGCTGTCATATCATGTATATCCTGCTCCGCTTCCCCTTGGGAAGGATATACTCCCAATTCTTGTGTGTAAACACATTTCCCTTACCAATGTTCTGATTAATCTAATGATCACCTTATCTTTTCCATTGTTTTGTTTATCCTTTCTTGTGGTTTATGAGATCTAAACAGTAATAGTTCCCTGCTTATGAAAACACCTCGGTGTACAATTCTGTCAGCAAGACCCTGTTACTATAGTTGATGACATTCCAGTAACCACCGATGGATGAGAACCTTGCCTATTGGTCCGCCTCGTTCAACGAGAAGGAGAATTGTTCTCTTCGTCCCTCGCCCTTGGTACCAACGTTGTTACCAACATAACTGACAGGCTATGCTCTGACCCGACTTGCTATCATGACCGTGAAAGATGCCAGCACCCTTTCTACCTTTAACCCACATGGTGGGCCCATAACCCACAACTCCACATGATCTAAACCTGACTCATGTACCTCCTTGATTCCGAAGTATCCTTTTTCACTTGCCTTCATATATAATTCATGAACCACCTTCCTAGTGATCTATTCTAGTATCAGACGCAATAATTTTGTTGTTGTTGCATTGAACCCCTTTCACCTTTTGATTAGGCATCGAATGATTGCATGCCCGTTAAAACTTCTCATGGTACCTTCATACTTTGCTCTCGATGTCTTATTAAGTTTCAACTCGAGCGATACTTCTGCCTCATTTCCTGAATTGTTCGCTAGATAATTAAACCTATAAGGACCAGTTCTCTCGAAGTTACTCTTTACTTCCCCACTTAAATCTTGGGACGAGATTTCTTGTAGTGGAGGAGATTTGTAACGCCCCCAGTGCCATGCTACAATAATCCCGTGTTAATGGTGCCACGTCATCACCCTTACGGTTGCTAATCCTCACTTGCATCCAAACACTGCTCAAATTCAAATTCAAATTAAAGTCCAAATTCAAATTTCTCAAACATGCCAACTAAAATGTTCATAGGGTGGAAAATAATCCTTGGATATTTGTCATGTTGGAACCAACCTCTTTTGAATTCCCAAAATGCATCTCGGAATTAATGTTTGGTCCAGGAGCAATTAAATTGGCCTTTTCAGTTTCTAAAAATGGTTAGGCAACTCCTTTTGACCCCAAACTTTTTGTGCCACTCTTATCTTTTGTGTTAGATTTATGTGCAAAGTTCCGTTCAAAGCAAAAAATCATTTGGTGGCCCAACTTGATGCAAAACAGTAGCAGAAAATACAAAATAGCAAAGAGTCAAAAAAAACAAAAGTCAAGGTGCACTTTGGCCCAACACTCCACATTGAAGCCCAGCCCACCGCTAGGTTGTCCCCTTCCTCTGTTCATCGGGCGCTTGTGGACGCAGGGCGACCGTACATGGCGCTGATGGCCACGGGGCGGCCATCCACGCCCCCTGGCGCCCTACAAGATCGCTCTCTCCCTCCTCCCGAACCCTAGCTCAATTCCCCTTCTCTCCCTCGCGCCACTGTCTTCTCCCCAACGCGAATCCCAACGGTGGTCGCCGTGCCCGCATCGATCCCGCAGCCACCGGCCACCCCGAGCTATGCCACGGCGTCCAGGCGGTCCGCCGTCGTCGTCTCCTTCCTCTACGCCCCTCGGCTCGTCTCCAGACCGCCGCCAGCGTTCGCCATCGGGATCCACCCCCACGCACAGACACCGCGACCTCGCCGTCGATCCGCTCTCCCTCGACCCCTCCGGCTTCATCAAGCCCTCCACGAGCTTCGCTGTGAGCTGCGCCTCCGATTCCCTCTCATTCCCGCTCCGTTCCGCCTCCGTAACCCGCCCCCTCGAGTCGTTGTCATAGTCGCCGTCCCCGAGCTTGTCCGAGCTCCGGCGTACGCGTACGCGTATGTGTGTGTCGTTGCCCTTTGTCTCTGCTAGCTGCTGCAGTAGTCACACTATTGCTCCTCTTGTCGCTGCTGCTGCTTGTTCCTACTGCCGCTTGTTGCTGCGCTCGCTTGTTGCTCTGCTTCGCTGCTTCTGCTAAGGCTGCTACGCATACTACTGCTGCCCGCACGCGGCGACTTGCTGCCGTCGCTGGCGGCTTCTCGCCTGGTCGCGTCCCCGCGCACACCCACGCGCTCGTGCCCGCACCCGGCCCGTGCCTGCCCGCAGTCGCCTACACGTGCAAGCGCGCATCAACTCTACTCTGTTGCCGTTGTACTGATGGCCTATTGCTAGTACTGTAGCTAGTGCTAGCTAGCTTTTCAAATTTTACACTCACTAACCCTTTGGACAACCCCTAAACTATGGCAAAGCAAATGTTAACATGATTAAAAATAATATGAGTAGAAAATATACGAGGAAAACTCCATTTTATCCCACTGGACCAAATCCTTTCAATGTATGGATTTAATCCTATGAAAATTGCAAAGTGGTATGTTCTGTTAACTGAAAAACCAAAAAATAGTTTTATTTTCATAGCTACTTTAGTGCTCTTGTTGTTCAAGCAAATGAACTCTAATATGGATGTAATTGGTACTAACATGTAGATCACAGAAAAGTACTCAAAATTGATATAAGGCACTAACTCATCGGATGTACAGAACAATAGTTGTAGTCTTTTGAAAACAGCCAAGTGACGTTTAAAAAAACTGTTGAATTCTCAGACTTAGCAAAATTTCAGGGATTTCTAGAATATTGGTTAAAACTTTAGAAATTCATATAAAATAAACCGTAGCTCGGATGAAAAAGTTTTATACATGAAAGTTGCTTAGAACGACGAGAAGAATCAGAATACACAGTCCGTTCGTCTTTCACGCGTCTCTAGCATAGCGAACCTGCAACCACCCCCTCCGGTTCGTCTGTCCGAAAAGGCCAAACTTCAGGAAAACATTCCCGGTTGTTTTCCCCCTTCACCTATATCGTGTAGCCATACGTTAGGTCACACCCGACACATCTTATTGCCATGTTACGCTTTGTGGTGCTATGTTGCTTTATATTTACTGTTTCTTCCCCCTCTTCTCTCCGGTAGACCCCGAGACCGATGTTGCCCCTGTGATCGACTACGTCGACGACGACCCCTCCTTGCCAGAGCAACCAGGCAAGCAAAACCCCCTTGAGCATTCCGATATCGCCCATTTCTGTCCCTCTCATTCTTGCATTAGAACTGCTACTCCTTTCTGTATGATCCTACTCTGATGCATAGCCTGTTGCTGTTACCTGCTTTCATACCTTACCTGCTTATCCTAAACTGCTTAGTATAGGTTGGTTAGAGATCCATCAGTGACCCCACCTTGTCCCAGTTGCCTCGCTTTATGTTCGATGACTCGGTCAACGTGATCGACGTCCAGGCCCCGACACCGCACATCACCCCCTAGTTCTACGACACTACATAGTTACTATCGAGTGTCGAGGGTGAACCTCATACATCACTCCTGATGAGATCTCTGTAGTGTAGCTATGTGGTCGTGATCATCGAGGGTAATTTCCTCCTTAACCGTTACGGCTCTGTCGTGCAACCCCTCAAGTGTGAACCTCGAGGGTGAATCCTCTTACGTTCACCTTGATGATAACATCGAGTTGAATTCTCGGGGGGTGATTCCTCGGGTTTTCCCCTTGGTGTTAGACACACAGTTACTATGGTTACTATGACTTTGCACTGAGCCATGTTACTAAAGACGGGTCGGCCCTGAGGGGTACCCGCACGAGCTTAATTGCGAGTGATGTGGAGTCGGGTTGACCTGGAAGGTGCCCGCGAGATACTTATGAGGCGTGGCCGGGCATTCTTAGCCCTTGCCGCAAGTACTCGAGACGGGGCGACGGGGTCACATCGACCGTGTGTCTCTGCTCGTTACCGCGTGCTCCTAATCCACTACGGTTTGGATATTTGATCCGAGGGGCCTCTGGCCTGATAGCACTAACCATCACGTGGGCATAGTATGGGCGTTCTGCGTTGTATACATCAGCCGAAGCTTAATAGACGTCAGCGACTGAGCGGCGCGTGACGGGTTGGACTAGTAAGCACCTACCTTTTTGATGTAGGTAGCTAGGTCTGCTCACCGGCCGCCCACGCAACGTGCAGGAGTTCCCGGGGCGATGGCCCAAGACCCCTGGGGGCATAGGTTTAGTCTGGCGTGTTGACATCTCTATTAAGCCTAGGTCGGGTTGTGGCGTATTGTTTGGCCGAGGCCGGGCATGACCCAGGAAAGCGTGTCCGGCCGGAGTTAATCGAGCATGGTGGGTAAGTTGGTGCACCCCTGCAGGGAAGAAAACATCTATCGATAGCCTGTCCTATGGTAACGGACACTTGGAGTTGTATCCCAATCGATACAACTAGAACTGGATACTGATGATGAGAACTGGATGGTGATGAGATTTGGATGGTGGTTATAACTGGATAGTATGGCTCTGGGATTGCTTTCTCGCTGGGAGTCGAGAAAGGATCTCTGGCCGACGTTGATGACACTACTACTACTTTACTTTATGCTACTCTACTTCCTCCTGTTGCTGCAAGATGGTGGTTTTCAGAAGATGCTAGTCTTCGATAGGACTAGGCCTTCTCTCTATTCTGGCATTTCTGCAGCCCAGTCCACATATACAACCTTCCTTTGATAATGTTGCATATGTAGTATAGATCCTTGCTTGCTGAGTACTTCGGATGAGTACTCATGGTTGCTTTGCTCCCTCTTTTTCCCCTTTTCCTTTATTTCCGGATGTTGCAACCAGATGCTGGAGCCCAGGATCCAGACGACACCACTGACGATTACTACTACACCGAGGATGCCTACTACTACGTGGAGGCCGCTGACAACCAGGAGTAGTTAGGAGGCTCCCAGGCAGGAGGCCTTGCCTTTTCGATCGATTTTGTTTTTGTGCTAGCCTTCTTAAGGCAAACTTGTTTGACTTATGTCAGTACTCAGATATTGTTGCTTCCGCTGACTCTTGTGTATTCGAGCTTATGTACTCGAGCCCTCGAGGCCCCTGGCTTGTAATATAAAGCTTGTGTTATTTTTAACTTGTGTCTAGATTTGTGTTGTGATATCTTCCCGTGAGTCCCTGATCTTGATCGTACACATTTGTGCGTATGATTAGTGTACGATTGAATCGGGGGCGTCACACTTCTCTTCTGATCTGCAGTTGTTCTCTTAATGGTTTCCACAATTAGGCTCATGACTTTGAACTTTTGAGGCACATCAAATATGTGAAGCAGGTTGATTGCATGGCCTCTGATCATCTTGTGATCACCTGACTTTGGCAAGAGAGTGTGTCTGAGGATCCAGTTGATTGTTGGCAAACCTGACAGAAGGTAATGTACTGATCCAAACTTGTGTGTCTCAAGAGCAGCAGTCTTAGGAGCAGTCTTAGGCTTAGATGGAGCAACCCCTGCCTTTATAGCATCTCCCATAAGCTTTTGAGATTTGGGTGCTGGTGCTGCATCTTCTTCCTCTTCCTCTGAATCTCTCATAATTGAGGATCTGCCAAGCACTCTGGCAGTGGTCTTCTTGACCCTTTCTTTCCTTTTCTTGCATTCTCCAACTACCTCTTCTGATGGCTTGGAGGTTTCAGCAGTGGATGCTCTGGCCTTTGACATAGGCACTCTCTTGGTAGGAATCTTTGTCTTCATTCCTGGCTTAGTGGTAGCAGTTGTGCCATATTCCTTTTTCAGAACTTTCTTCTTTGAGGTGGCCTCTTCCTCAACAGACACATAGTCCTCATCCTCTGAATCTGAGGTTCTCTTCTTTCTGGCCCTGGTGGCTGCCTTAGGCAAGTTGCTGGGTGTACTCCTGCTTCCCTCATTAAAGCTGCTAGAGGGACTAGTGCCCTCACTCATGTTGACTTGCTCCTCAGATTTGTTCTGGCTGTCACTCTGATCTGACATGATGCAAACATTGACAGCAGACCCTGTGAATAGATTATAGATGAGGTAGATTGGATGAGCATCACAAAGTACAGAGATTTTTGCAAAAGAATGATTTAAAAACTTAGTTTTAGTTTTCCACAGAAAGCATTTCAGATCTACCGATTTGAAAATTTGGTGATACGGAAGCAGCTTTTGGAACCTAAACTAGTGAACTCGGTCAGACCGAGTCACAGTTCGGTGGCACCGAGACTGCTAGGATTTCACAAAGTATTGAACTCGGTCACACCGATTTGCACTTCTCGGCCAGACCGAGAATCACATGTGCAATGGCCTTAGCCAAATCGATGGAACCGATTTCAACAACTCAGTTAGTCCGAGATGATTTCAGCGGAAATCTAACCCTAAATTTTCAATCCACGACTAAACTACGGAGTGATTTCACTGGATAGAATGATCTCAATCATGACAAGATACATGGCAAAACAATGTGCTAAGAATCGGAGAGGGATTAGCACAAGGATCAAGTCCATACCCTAGTGCGGCGATGGACCTGCTACGGCGGCAACGGCGGAGACGATTCCCATTGACGGCGGCGGAGACCAGCGGCGGGAGTCAGCTGGCGATGAGGAGGACGATCCGGAGACCCGGGGAGGCAAAGCAGGCTGAGCGCGGGCGAAGGGGTTCGGAATTTTTTTCAAATTTTGGCCCGGGGATATATATAGCCTGACCCTGTCGGTGTGACCGAGTGGAACAACTTGGTGGCACCGAGATGCATAACTGTAAGCAGTTACTGCAACTCGGTGTGACCGAAAAGTTCAAATCGGTTGCATCGAGATTGAAAACCTAGATCGACTTAGTGATCTCGGTATGACCGAAATGGATGAATCAGTCAGACCGAAATGCACAAAGAAGTTTTGGAAGTTTAAGTCTATGGCGAATCGGGGACTCCGAGTGCTCCTCACATAGAGTGGTTCGAATCTGACTTGATCAAACTTTGTGATGTAGCATGAATAGAGTTTGAGACAAGAAAAGCATAGATAGCTAGAGAAGGTTCTTAGGCATTCTTGTCCATCCACTTGGAAAAAGAAAAAGGAACCAAACAATCAAAACAACAAGTGGATGTCCTCGAATGAGTAAATTATGCAACCAACATGCTCACACAATAAAATAGCAAATGAAATATGTGGCAAAGCATGCACAACCAATTCTAGCATCTATCAAGCAATTGGCGATGACTAGGTCATCTATATATGAGTATATTGACTTAGGAGTCAAATGAGAACATTTGATCATAGGTCATACTCATCGTTTAAGCACAAGTGGGGCTACCACTTTTACATAAAGCATTGTTGTGTTCACACCATTAGAGTTTCTTTAGCTCAATTCTTAGAGTAAAGCTCCCCCTAGATGTGAGATCCCCCTTAAGAGGGATGAACTAACCTTGGGTTTTGTCGATGATGAATTCATGTAGGTGTTTAAGATGTGGATGCTCAAGGTTGATGTAGATCATTTGGAGCAATCCTTTGGAGTGAGTTGCACTTTCAATACCTACATAGGTTAGTCCCACAAGGAACAAACAAGGATATCCATAGACATAGAGTGATGCACACACAAGATGATGTCTATGAAAGCATTAGGTTACCTTGTCCCTTGTCTTACCAACAAGAGGGTTTGTGACTCCTTGAACTAGTGCTAGATGTGGAAGTAGATTGCACTTGTTCTTGCCAAAATGATAAGAGTGAAGTATGTTGGCGGAGTCACCCTCAAGAACTCTCTAGTTCTTCTTTTTCGGGATCCACATCATCTTGATGGGAATCCTTGGAGTTGTAGTCGTACTTGATGAAGTAGAACTTGATGTAGTCTTGGGAACCCACTTGACCAAGGCCTTGGGTGCTTCTTCAAATGCATAAATTTCCTCTTCAAGCTTATCCTTCCCTTTTTGCTCGTGGTCTTGTGGTGGAAGATCATATTGAGCTTGTGTCCCCTTGAAGGAAGTAGGATCATACTTCTCTTGTTGAGGAACAAACTTCGTCTTGGGGTATTGATCTTCTTCCCACTCAACTCCATTGGCATTGAACTTTCGTTCAAAACCAACACCTTGGTTCTTCCGGTGTCTTCCTTGCTTGCGTACAATTTCCTCGAATTGCTTACTCCCGACAAGGCTCTTGTAAACACCTTTCTCTATAATTCCCTTCAATAAGCTATTTTCTTGCTCAAGTGTAACTTGTCTAAGAGAATCATTAGTGGAATCAAGAGAACTACTAGAAGCAACAACATTGGATTTAGCATGATTATTGTTACTACTAGAGGAAGAATCTTTCTTGTTCTTGTTACTAGACTTGACTTGAGGCATGTAAGTGGATAAGAGTAAACGCTTGGCAATGTAAGAAGAACTTTTCTTGTGAAGATCATCATTGATTGCCTTTAAGAAATCATGCTCTTTCTCAAGGTTGAGCTTTTCAAAACGTAATTTCTCATGAGTCCTTAAAAGTTCTCGATGATCTCCTAAGATAGTTTCATGAGCTAAATTAAGAGTGTTTAGTTCTTTAGTTACAAACTCAATATTCTCCTTATCATTGTCATTCATTTTATCTTGATTAGCATGATTAATTGATGTTTCATCAAAGTATTCATCACTAGAGTTGTCAACAAGTAAATCATCATCACCTAACAAGTCATCTTCATCACTATTGAAATCAACATACTCGGGGTGTGATACCTTTGGGCCTTTAGCCATGAAGCATCTTCCAAGTCCTTCATTTGGTGAATCAAATATGTCGTAGGAGTTGGTTGACGCAAGTGCTAGACCGGCAACGCCTTCATCTTAAGTATATTCAGAGTCGGAGTGATAGCTTCTCTCGGAGTGATTGTCGGAGTCGGAGCCGGATACCCATTCACCAACATGAGCTTGATGTCTTCGTCTTGTGTAGCTCCTTGATGATTTTTCCTTCCTTTCCGAATCCTTGCTTCTCTGTGAGTATCTTCGTTCATAACGATCATCTCTACTCCTTCTCTCTCTTGGTGGTGATCCTTTGCTTCTTCTTTTTGGAGAATCTTCTCTTCTCTTGTAGGGAGCCGTACACTCATTGGAATAGTGTCCGGGTCTTCCACAATTGTAACAGTTTCGCTCTCGACTAGAAGATCTTTTGTCATTGTAGGACCTTGATTTGGAGCTTCTATCTTTGCTTCTATTCTTGTAGAACTTGTTGAAGTTCTTCACCATTAAGCTCAATTCTTCATTGAAGTCTTGTTTCTCACTTGATGATGTAGGGGCTTCACATGAGGCTTTATAGGGACCACTTGATTTGTTGTGAAGTTCCTCTTTATCCTTAAGTGACATCTCATGAGCAACAATTCTTACAATCACTTCCGTTGGCTTGATGTCTTCGTTTTGTGTAGCTCCTTGATGACTTGTCATTCCTTTCGAATCTTTGCTTCTCCGGGATGTTCTTCATTCATAACGATCATCTCTACTCCTTCTCTCTCTTGATGGTGATTCTACTCTTCTACTTCTTCTTTTTGGAGAATCTTCTCTTGTTTTGTAGGGTGCCGTACACTCATTGGAATAGTGTCCGGGTCTTCCACAATTGTAGCAATTTCACTCTCGACTAGAAGATCTTTTGTCATTGTAGGACCTTGACTTGGAACTTCTCTCTTTGCTTCTACTCTTGTAGAACTTGTTGAAGTTCTTCACCATTAGGCTCAATTCTTCATTGAAGGTTTGTTTCTCACTTGATGATGTGAGAGCTTCACATGAGGCTTTGTAAGCACCACTTGACTTTTTATGGAGCTCCTCCTTATCCTTGAGTGACATCTCATGAGCAACAATTCTTCCAGTGACTTCCGTTGGCTTGAGATCTTTGTAATTGGGCATCATTTGGATCAACGTGCATACGATATCATATTTTCAATCCAAAGCTCTTAGGATCTTCTTGATGATGAATTTGTCGGTCATCTCTTCACTTCCTAAGCCGGCGATCTCATTTGTGATAAGAGCAAGCCTAGAGTACATTTCAGCGACACCTTCACCATCCTTCATTTTGAACTTGTCAAGCTGACTTTGAAGCACATCCAACTTGGATTCCTTGACGGAGTCGGTACCGGAGTACCCGTGTTGCCTGTATTTTTGGAAATCCCGGAGTACCCGTGTGATATTCCTATGGACCGCCACCCAGGCTCAAAGGGAACTGAGATGATTAATGCTAGAAACTTCCGTGTGCAGCCACAAGCTATTATGGGCTCTAGCATAGTTGAGTAAGTTACGTGAAGCTCTTGAAGAGGTGGATCATCAGGTAGTGGGTTGTAGGTTTAGTATGGTCTGCCCGGAGTAGAGAGTTAATGTTCCTGAAAGACTGTGCCTCGGTCATCCATTTCTCAAACACCATGTAGTGCGAGAAATCCAACGAAGGAGATCGAGTCTTGTGGGGAAAAGTGTGCAAACCTCTGCAGAGTGTACAAACTAATCATGGTTAGCCATGTCCCCGGTTACGGACATCTTGAGTATCTAGTACTTGGAGTATCTTAAGTATCTCATCACTCTAAATTAATATTGTTGGGTTGATTATTACTTTAATTGGGATTGAGTTGGAGGAACCTTCTCAATGATGTTTCAACTACCATGCTAGTTAAATTAAAATCTATTCCTTTGTTGTAGGAAAAAATTGGCTTTTCGCAAAACTGTAACCATAGAGCTTTCCACCAGCCAAATATGCATGTAGTGATAGCATTATTCTGTTCTTGCTCTACTGTGTTACTTTGCCAGCATATTCCATGTGCTGACCCGTTTTCGAGCTGCAACGTATTATGTTGCAGACTTTTCAGACGAGGAGTAAGGTTCGTTAGGTCGTTGCCGTGCAGCTCAACTATGCCGGTTGAGTTGATGGACTCACCTTATCTTCCAAGCCTTCCGTTGTTATCGTATTAGATGGCCTTAAGTCATATTTATTGTAATAAGTTCTCTTTTGAGACATTTGATGTAATAAGTGTGCGATTGCTACTCTGTTATAAATCCTCGAGTACTATGTGTGTCAGCATTACCGATCCAGGGATGACATTGAAGCACAAAAACTTGATCGTTTGAGGTCGGGTCGCTATAAGATGGTATTAGAGCACACGCTGAGTGTAGGACACGACCACTAAGCTAAAGCCATAGATCACTATTCTCTTCTCATTTCTGACTCCTCTCCATTTTCTACTCTTTAGGATGGCGGATGCAAGGAACAAGTTTGCACAACCGGTTGAAGAAGCACCTTTTGGATGACACTTGAAGGAAGTCACTAGGTACCTGAACATAGGAATACCAAGCTTCACCGGGACTTACAATGCCACTTTACCAGAAGAGGAACAATGGATGATTCAACTTCAAGTTCCAGGAAGAACCTTCACGCCAGTCACTAAACCCATAGAGTTTTCCTTTGATGCACCAACTTGGAGTCTAGGCAAGAGTATGGCAGCTCACATCACCATGGGATGCATTGGAGAAGTTTATCACAAGGAGCTTAAGGATACTATCTACAAGATCTGTGGGCGCCGAGATGAGCAATGGGAGATGATCAGCACCAGGAATGATAGATCAATTGCAGCTTTCATCCAGGAACAAAACCAGCACATTCGACGCTAGGAGAATCAGATATGCGTATGCATGATAGATCTGAAGAACGTGATGACAAGGATCACGGAACTGGAGGAAGAACTTAAGGCTACACGTGAAGATTATGAGGTGGAAATCGTCGTACTAGTGGAGAAGAATGGCGTTCTAGAAAGGAAGCTAGGAGTATTCCTAGGAGACCCCGCACCAGGAGAAGAAGATGAAGAACCCAAGGAGATTCGCCCGGAGGACTACATCATCATCGATGACACTGAATCTGACCTTAGCGATGATGACTTTGAAGACGAAGCTGGAGCAGATATCATGGAGTCTTCAACCGAGGAATATTTTTAGTAGACCACCACATCAGTAATAGTATTCCACCATGTAAATAGTGTAGTCCGAGCACTTTTGCGATAGTTCTAGACCGATTGTATGCCCTTGCTTGATTGATTGAGTGAAATGATTGTGTTTGTCTCATGTGCATATGGGTAGTGCTTTCTCATTAGACCTCATTCTATTCTAATTCTCTCCCCTCTAAAACCCATCAGATGCCTCCGAGACGTGACCCCGGATTTGCTTTCCCACCGGAGCTCACTCAGTTGATCCAGCAATAGAATACCATGATGTAGTTGTTAGTTCAGAACCAAGGCAACAACAACAAAAACAATCCACCACCACCACCACCAGTTGACAACTTAGCCCGTTTTCTGAGGTTGCAGCCGCCGGTGTTTTCCAGTAGCATCGAGCCAATAGTAGCAGATGATTGGCTCCGGAGAATTGGAAGGGAGTTAACCACTACAGGATGTACTGATGCTGAGAAGGTGCGTTTTGCCGCACATCAGTTGGATGGACCAGCAGCCTCATGGTGGGAGAATTACACTGTCACCTACCCTATAGCCACGGTGACATGGGACCACTTTCAGCAAGCCTTCCGTATAGCCCATGTCTCAACTGGAGCTATGAGTATGAAGAAGCGTGAGTTTCGCAACTTACGCCAGGGGAACCGTACTGTGGCTCAGTACGCGGATGAGTTTAGCAAGTTATCTCGCTATGCCCCTGATGATGTGGCCATAGATGCCGCAAAGCAGGAGAAGTTTATGGAAGGGCTGAATGATGAGATGAGCATGCAGTTGATGGTGGCAACATTCAACAACTACCAGGAGTTCGTAGATAAGGCTCTTATGATTGAAGGAAAGTAGCAGCAGATTGAGAACCGTAAGAGGAAGTATGGACAAGGGAGGTATAACTCAAGAGCTCAGCAGAGCCTAACCCCGAACTCGGGAGGACTTGTTCATAACCATGGAGGCCACACCCATAATGGAGGAAGGAACCATAACCATACTGGAGCAAGCAAGAATCAGAACCGCCCCAATCCAGCCACAGCCACCAAGAGAGACCTAAGCCACATTACTTGTTTCAAGTGCGGGAAGACTGGACACTATGCCACGGAGTGCCCTGAAGGGAAGAATGGAACGGAAATGGGAGCACTGGGAAGAAGCCCAATCCATTCAACAAAGGACAAGTAAACCACGTTAACGTGGAGGAGGTTGAAGAGACGCGGTTATAGGTAAGTTTTTGGTTAAGTCATTTACCGCTCTTGTTCTTTTTGATACTGGTGCATCGCATTCATACATATCAAGGGAATTCATGGATAAGTTTAAACTACCGACCCAAACCCTTAGGACCCCTCTGTTAGTAAGTTCACCTGGAGCAGAGTATATGGCTAGTCGATGGTGCGACCAGATACCCTTAACCATTGGCAACCATGTTTTTCCGTCCGACCTAATTATCTTGGAGTCACAAGGATTGGATGTGATATTAGGAATGGACTGGATGACAAAGTATGGAGGAATCATTGACTGTGTTAGTAAGTCAATTTGTCTCACCACCCCGGAGGGAAAAAGGATCAAGTATATATCTAGGCATGCGCCAAGAAGTAGCCAAGTAAATACCCTCACGGGAGTTGTTCAGGAGGAAGTGCCTGTAGTAAAGGATTACCCGGATGTTTTCCCAGGGGAATTACCAGGCATGCCACCGGATCGAGATATTGAGTTTTTGATAGAGCTATTGCCAGGCACAGGGCCAATATCCAAGAGACCCTATCGGATGCCCGCGAATGATCTGGAGGAGATTAAGAAACAGATTAAGGAGTTATTGGAGAAAGGTTACATTCGACGGAGTTCATCACCATGGGGAGCCCCAGTGCTTTTGGTCGAGAAGAAGGATAAGTCCCTAAGAATGGTTGTTGATTATCGAGCCTTGAATGAAGTGACAATCAAGAACAAGTACCCATTGCCGATGATCAATGATCTGTTTGACCTGCTGCAAGGAGCTAAGGTGTTTTCGAAGATCGATCTGTGATCAGGGTACCATCAGTTGAATATACGAGAGAAAGATATACCAAAGACAACATTCACCACACGGTACGGGTTATACGAATATACGGTCATGTCGTTTGGACTGACTAACGCCCCTGCCTATTTCATGACCATGATGAACAAGGTGTTCATGGAATATTTGGATAAGTTTGTTGTGGTGTTCATTGATGATATAATGGTATATTCAAAGAATGAAGAGGAGCACAAGGAGCATTTGCGTTTAGTTCTCGCGAAACTCAGGGAACATCAGTTGTATGCCAAGTTCAACAAATGCGAGTTTTGGTTGAAGGAAGTTGGATTCCTTGGTCATGTTATATCAGGAGAAGGTATAGCAGTAGACCCCACCAAGGTTCAGTTAGTCACTGAATGGTTGGCACCCACTTCAGTTAGCGAGATCCGCAGTTTTCTTGGGCTCGCAGGATATTATCGGAGATTTATTGAGAATTTTTCCAAGATCGTGAAGCCAATGACAGAATTATTGAAGAAGGATACCAAGTTTAAATGGATGGAAGCTTGCGAGGCAAGTTTCCAGGAGCTGAAGAAACGTTTGACTACAGCCCCAGTGCTGACCCTGCCAGATATACGTAAGGATTTCCAAGTATATTGCGACGCCTCTCGCCTAGGACTTGGAAGTGTGCTTATGCAGGACGGAAGAGTTGTTTCATATGCCTCACGACAACTAAAACCACACGAGTTGAATTATGCCACGCATGATTTGGAGCTAGCAGCCGTAGTGCATGCGTTGAAGACTTGGAGACATTACCCTATTGGAACCATTGTGATGTGTACCCAGATCATAAGAGTTTGAAGTACATTTTCACACAGAAGGAGCTGAACCTTAGGCAGAGAAGATGGTTGGAGCTTATAAAGGATTATGACATGAAGCTTCACTATCATCCAGGAAAGGCCAATGTCGTAGCAGACCCTTTGAGCCGGAAGAGTTATGCTAATACCCTAGAAAGCACGGGATTGCCGAAGGAGTTAGCTGAGGATCTCTGGGAACTTCGTTTGGAGATTGTTCCTAGAGGTTTTGTGTCAACAATGGAGGTACAGTCTACATTGTTGGGAAAGATTCGAGAAGCTCAGAAGGATGACAAAGAGATTGCGGAGATAAAAGAGAAAATGAGCGAAGGAAAGGCGAGAAAATGAGCGAAGGAAAGGCCAAAGGTTTTCGTGAGGATGAACATGACACCTTATGGTTTGAGGACCGTGTTTATGTGCCAAATAACACAGAGATCGGGAAATTAATACTTCAGGAGGCTCATGACTCACCATACTCGATACACCCCGGAAACACCAAGATGTATTTGGATTTGAAGGAATGTTTCTGGTGGACAGGGATGAAGAAGGATATCGCCGAGTATGTAGCCATATGTGATGTATGTCAGAGAGTGAAGGCAGAGCATCAAAGGTCAGCAGGATTGCTACAGCCTATGCCGATACCCGAATGGAAGTGGGATAAACTTGGCATGGATTTTATCACCAGATTGCCCAGGACCAAATTAGGTTATGATTCTATATGGGTCGTAGTTGACCGCTTGACCAAAGTGGCACACTTTATCCCAGTGAAAACAACTTATACTAGTGCAAAGTTGGCCAAGATATATATGACCAAGATCGTATGTCTGCATGGAGTTCCGAGGACCATCGTATTAGATAGAGGAACACAGTTTACCTCAAAGTTTTGGCATCAACTGCACCAAACTTTGGGAACGAGATTGGAGTTCAGTACCGCATTCCACCCGTAGACCGATGGACAGACCGAGAGAGTCAACCAGATTTTGAAGGATATGTTGAGAGCCTGTGCGCTAGATTATGGATCTAGTTGGGATGATAATTTGTCTTACGTGGAGTTCTCATACAACAATAGTTACCAAGCTAGTCTGAAGATGGCACCATTCTAAGCCCTGTATGGATGAAGGTGCAGAACACCGTTGATGTGGGATGAAGTTGGAGATCGACAGTTGTTTGGACCAGACTTGATCAAAGAGTCTGAGGAGAAAGTTAAACTGATTCGAGATAGACTAAAGATAGCTCAGTCCAGGCAGAAGAGTTATGCAGATTCGAAATGCAAGGAGGTAACCTATGAAATCGGAGACAGAGCATATCTGCGAGTATCAGCTTTGCGAGGAGTGAAACGTTTTGGAGTTAAGGGAAAGTTAGCCCCGAGATTTGTAGGACCGTATCATGTTTTGGAACGGATGGGAGAAGTTGCCTACAAGTTGGAGTTACCCGAAGGACTGTCAGGAGTTCATGATGTGTTTCACGTTTCCCAGTTGAAGAAGTGCCATGCTGAGATGGCTGATATACCGCTAAGAGATACCGTACCCTTGGAAGCGATTCAGTTGTACAATGATTTGACTTATGAGGAGAAGCTAGTCAAGATTTTGGAGTTTGCTAGTCGAGTCACCCGCAACAAGGTTATAAAGTTTTGCAAAGTTCAGTGGAGCCACCATACCGAGGACGAAGCCACCTAGGAACGAGAGGATGATCTTCGCAAAGACCACCCACACCTATTTTCTAGCCAACCCGAATCTCGAGGGCGAGATTCATCTTAAGGGGGGTAGGTTTGTAACATCCCAAATTTTCAATTTGGAATGTTATACATAGATCATTCTTGCATATCATATTTTATTGCATTTCGTCTCGCGATCCTTGAAATCCTAAGCAACTCAAGGACCCTCAAAGAGAGTTGGGGATTTCCCCAGTTTTCAAATTTGATTTTATCAAATTTGGAAACGAGGATTTTGGTTTTAATTATTTTTATCTTCGAAAATATTTCATAATAAAATATATGAGAGGAGATAATATGACTTCTCCAAAATAAATGAAATATGGGAGGAAAAATATTAAAATCAATTATTTGTTTTTATTTGGATTTTATTGCAATTTTGTTTGCATTAGAAAAATTGCACGTTTTCAAAATTGCATTATAGGGCCAAGAAAATGTTCATCTCGTTCTAAATATTTCATTTAAACGGTGAAAATTTGTTTCGGCATTTTTAGATTTTTATTTTATTTTCTAGGATTTTTTTAGTTTCGGCGGAATTAATTTAAAAAAGTGCATAGAGGCTAACTGGGCCGAAGCCCAGCCGCCGGCCCACCTCCCTGCGCGCCATCTCCTTCCAGGAGACCGGCCGCGCCGCGCCGCCGCCGACTCAAGGAGTCCGAGCCGGACTCCCCTCCCTGCCGCCCCTTGCCCCCTCCCCAAGTCACCTCCCTCTTAAATACCAGCCCCCTCCACCACCACCACCCACCACCGCCGCCTCGCCCCGCCCGCAGCCGCAGCCGCCGCCGCCCGCTGCCGCGCCCTGTCGCGCCGCGCCGCCCTACCGCAGCCCCGCCGCGCCGCCTCGCCGCTACCGCGCCTCGCCCCGCCATCGCCGCTGTGTCTCGTCGGACCGACGAGGTAGCCGTTGCGCCGGTTTTTTAAAGAAAACCCTAGTTCATTTTTTTGGTTCACCGGTTTTTCCCGGTTTTTCTTTTTAGCGGACGTTCGTCCGTACGTTCGTTTTAACGAACGGTTTTCGCTCGTTAGTTACAGACAACGAAAGCTTGTTCGTTAGCCTGTTCGTCAGCTTTCTTTTATCGGATTTTTCCGCGGTTATTTCTGATCGCGATTCCTGATTCAATTTTCGTTCTAGTTTATCTTTTCGCTCGTTTATTGGAATCAGGCGATTCAAGCGCCTACATCTTCATCTCGAGACCCTATTTCCGGTTAACCAACTTGAACAAGCTTTTTCTACTGTAAAATTTGACCTAGGTCTAGATTAGTAAACGGATCTTGTTTCTTTCGCCGTTTGAGTTTCGTTGCTCCGTTTGATTTGATTATTTTTGCAAATCGGAGTTCTTAAGTTGAACTTTCTGGTTAGATCTTCTTATTTGAGTTTTACCCGTGTTTCTTTGCTTGATTTCTTATGTATGCTATTGTTTGTTTGCGATAGAATTCTCGGAGTGCGAAGCGTGTTATTTGGAGTCCCTAGGTTTCGCGGATCGTCAGCAAGGCAAGTAACACTTTGATCATACCCCTTTATCACCCAGTTTTTATGCATTAGTTCCAATCCTCAAACATTGCATGATTAGGATGTTATTAACTTGTGGGTTGGGAAGTAGTTGATGAGGTAGAACCTATTGCCTTGTTACATTCAAACCCTTGGGAGTTACTTCTACACGTTGCTTATATTGCTATGCTATGATCGTAGACGTGGTTTGGGTGAGTGAAATCCATGACAGATGTGAGATTGTTAATTAATGGTTCAACTTAAGGTGGAAACTTAAATACACATCTGGGTGGATTGAGGCACCTGGAGTACCCAGTGTTGCCTATATTTTTGGAAATCCCAGAGTACCCGTGTGATATTCCTATGGACCGCCACCCAGGCTCAAAGGGAACTGAGATGATTCATGCTAGAAACTTCCATGTGCATCCACAAGCTATTATGGACTCTAGCATAGTTGAGTAAGTTACGTGAAGCTCTTGAAGAGGTGGATCATCAGGTAGTGGGTTGTAGGTTTGGTATGGTCTGCCCGGAGTAGAGAGTTAATGTTCCCGAAAGACTGTGCCTCGGTCATCCGTTTCTCAAACACCATGTAGTGCGAGAAATCCAACGAAGGAGATCGAGTCTTGTGGGGAAAAGTGTGCAAACCTCTGCAGAGTGTACAAACTAATCATGGTTAGCCATGTCCCCGGTTACGGACATCTTGAGTATCTAGTACTTGGAGTATCTTAAGTATCTCATCACTCTAAATTAATATTGTTGGGTTGATTATTACTTTAATTGGGATTGAGTTGGAGGAACCTTCTCAATGATGTTTCAACTACCATGCTAGTTAAATTAAAATCTATTCCTTTGTTGTAGGAGAAAACTGGCTTTTCGCAAAACTGTAACCATAGAGCTTTCCACCAGCCAAATATGCATGTAGTGATAGCATTATTCTGTTCTTGCTCTACTGTGTTACTTTGCTAGCATATTCCATGTGCGGACCCGTTTTCGGGCTGCAACGTATTATGTTGCAGACTTTTCAGACGAGGAGTCAGGTTCGTTAGGTCATTGCTGTGCAGCTCAGCTATGCTGTTGGAGTTGATGGACTCACCTTATCTTCCAAGCCTTCCGCTGTTATCGTATTAGATGGCCTTAAGTCATATTTATTGTAATAAGTTCTCTTTTGAGATATTCGATGTAATAAGTGTGTTATTGCTACTCTGTTATAAATCCTCGAGTACTGTGTGTGTCAGCATTATCGATCCAGGGATGACACTGAAGCACAGAGACTTGACCGTTTGAGGTCGGGTCGCTACAAGATGGTATTAGAGCACACACTGAGTATAGGACAGGACCACTAAGCTAAAGCCATAGATCACTATTCTCTTCTCATTTCTGACTCCTCTCCATTTTCTACTCTTTAGGATGGCGGATGCAAGGAACAAGTTTGCACAACCGGTTGAAGAAGCACCTTTTGGATGACACTTGAAGGAAGTCACTAGGTACCTGAACATAGGAATACCAAGCTTCACCGGGACTTACAATGCCACTTTACCAGAAGAGGACCAATGGATGATTCAACTTCAAGTTCCAGGAAGAACCTTCACGCCAGTCACTAAACCCATAGAGTTTTCCTTTGATGCACCAACTTGGAGTCTAGGCAAGAGTATGGCAGCTCACATCACCATGGGATGCATTGGAGAAGTTTATCACAAGGAGCTTAAGGATACTATCTACAAGATCTGTGGGCGCCGAGATGAGCAATGGGAGATGATCAGCACCAGGAAGGATAGATCAATTGCAGCTTTCATCCAGGAACAAAACCAGCACATTCGACGCTAGGAGAATCAGATATGCGCATGCATGATAGATCTGAAGAACGCGATGACAAGGATCACAGAACTGGAGGAAGAACTTAAGGCTACACGTGATGATTATGAGGAGGAAATCGTCGTACTAGTGGAGAAGAATGGCGATCTGGAAAGGAAGCTAGGAGTATTCCTGGGAGACCCCGCACCAGGAGAAGAAGATGAAGAACCCAAGGAGATTCACCCGGAGGACTACATCATCATCAACGACACTGAATCCGACCTTAGCGATGATGACTTTGAAGACGAAGCTGGAGCAGATATCATGGAGCCTTCAACCAAGGAATATTTTTAGTAGACCACCACATCAGTAGTAATATCCCGACATGTAAATAGTGTAGTCCGAGCACTTCTGCAATAGTTCTAGACCGATTGTATGCCCTTGCTTGATTGATTGAGTGAAATGATTGTGTTTGTCTCATGTGCATATGGGTAGTGCTTTCTCATTAGACCTCATTATATTCTAATTCTCTCCCCTCTAAAACCCATCAGATGCCTCCGAGATGTGACCCCGGATTTGCTTTCCCACCGGAGCTCACTCAGTTGATCCCGCAACAGAATACCATGATGTAGTTGTTAGTTCAGAACCAAGGCAACAACAACAACAATCCACCACCACCACCACCAGTTGACAACTTAGCCCGTTTTCTGAGGTTACAGCCGCCGGTGTTTTCCAGTAGCACCGAGCCTATAGTAGCAGATGATTGGCTCCGGAGGATTGGAAGGGAGTTAAGCACTGTAGGATGTACCGATGCTGAGAAGGTGTGTTTTGCCGCACATCATTTGGATGGACTAGTAGCCTCATGGTGGGAGAATTACACTGTCACCTACCCTATAGCCACGGTGACATGGGACCAGTTTCAGCAAGCCTTTTGTACAGCCCATGTCTCAACTGGAGCTATGAGTATGAAGAAGCGTGAGTTTCGCAACTTACGCCAGGGGAACCGTACTGTGGCTCAGTACGCGGATGAGTTTAGCAAGTTATCTCGCTATGCCCCTGATGATGTGGCCACAGATGCCGCAAAGCAGGAGAAGTTTATGGAAGGGCTGAATGATGAGATGAGCATGCAGTTGATGGTGGCAACATTCAACAACTACCAGGAGTTCGTAGATAAGGCTCTTATGGTTGAAGGGAAGCAGCAGCAGATTGAGAACCGTAAGAGGAAGTATGGACAAGGGAGATATAACTCAAGAGCTCAGCAGAGCCTAACCCCGAACTCGGGAGGACTTGTTCATAACCATGGAGGCCACACCCATAATGGAGGAAGGAACCATAACCATACTGGCCCAAGGAATGGGAATGGAGCAAGCAACAATCAGAACCGCCCCAATCCAGCCACACCCACCACCGCCGCCTCGCCGCTGCCGCACCTCGCCCCACCGTCGCCGCCGTGTCTCGCCAGACCGACGAGGTAGCCATTGCGCCGATTTTTTTTAAGAAAACCGATCGGGTTTTTTTAAAAGAAAACCCTAGTTCGTTTTTTCCGGTTCGCCGGTTTTCCCGGGTTTTCTTTTTAGCGAACGTTCGTCCGTATGTTCGTTTAACGAACGGTTTTTGCTCATTAGTTACAGACAACGAACGCTCGCTCGTTAGCCTGTTCGTCAGTTTTCTTTTATCGTATTTTTCCGTGGTTATTTCTGAACGCGATTCCTAATCCGATTTTCGTTCTAGTTTATCTTTTCGTTCGTTTATCGGAATCAGGCGATTCAAGCGCCTAGAACTTCGTCTCGAGACCCTCTTTCCGTTTAACCAACTTGAACAAGCTTTTGCTACTATAAAATTTGACCTAGGTCCAGATTAGTAAATGGATCTTGTTTCTTTCGCCGTTTGAGTTCCGTTGCTCCGTTTGATTTGATTCTTTTTGCAAACCGGAGTTCTTAAGTTGAACTTTCTGGTTAGATCTTCTTATTTGAGTTTTACCCGTGTTTCTTTGCTTGATTTCTTATGTATGCTATTGTTTGTTTGCGATAGAATTCTCGGAGTGCAAAGCGTGTTATTTGGAGTCCCTAGGTTTCGCGGATCGTCAGCAAGGCAAGTAACACTTTGATCATACCCCTTTATCACCCAGTTTTTATGCATTAGTTCCAATCCTCAAACATTGCATGATTAGGATGTTATTAACTTGTGGGTTGGGAAGTAGTTGATGAGGTAGAACCTATTGCCTTGTTACATTCAAACCCTTGGGAGTTACTTCTACACGTTGCTTATATTGCTATGCTATGATCGTAGACGTGGTTTGGGTGAGTGAAATCCATGACAGATGTGAGATTGTTAATTAATGGTTCAACTTAAGGTGGAAACTTAAATACACATCTGGGTGGATTGAGGCACCTGGAGTACCCAGTGTTGCCTATATTTTTGGAAATCCCAGAGTACCCGTGTGATATTCCTATGGACCGCCACCCAGGCTCAAAGGGAACTGAGATGATTCATGCTAGAAACTTCCATGTGCATCCACAAGCTATTATGGACTCTAGCATAGTTGAGTAAGTTACGTGAAGCTCTTGAAGAGGTGGATCATCAGGTAGTGGGTTGTAGGTTTGGTATGGTCTGCCCGGAGTAGAGAGTTAATGTTCCCGAAAGACTGTGCCTCGGTCATCCGTTTCTCAAACACCATGTAGTGCGAGAAATCCAACGAAGGAGATTGAGTCTTGTGGGGAAAAGTGCGCAAACCTCTGCAGAGTGTACAAACCAATCATGGTTAGCCGTGTCCCCGGTTACGGACATCTTGAGTATCTAGTACTTGGAGTATCTTAAGTATCTCGTCACTCTAAATTAATATTGTTGGGTTGATAATCACTTTAATTGGGATTGAGTTGGAGGAACCTTCTCAATGATGTTTCAACTACCATGATAGTTAAATTAAAATCTATTCCTTTGTTGTAGGGAAAATTGGTTTTTCGCAAAACTGTAACCATAGAGCTTTCCACCAGCCAAATATGCATGTAGTGATAGCATTATTCTGTTCTTGCTCTACTGTGTTACTTTGCCAGCATATTCCATGTGCTAACCCGTTTTCGGTCTGCAACGTATTTTTTTGCAGACTTTTGAGACGAGGAGTAAGGTTCGTTAGGTCGTTGCCGTGCAGCTCAGCTATGCCGTTGGAGTTGATGGACTCACCTTATCTTCCAAGCCTTCCGCTGTTATCGTATTAGATGGCCTTAAGCCATATTTATTGTAATAATTTCTCTTTTGAGACATTCGATGTAATAAGTGTGTGATTGCTACTCTGTTATAAATCCTCGAGTACTGTGTGTGTCAGCATTACTGATCCAGGGATGACACTGAAGCACAAAGACTTGACCGTTTGAGGTCAGGTCGCTAAAACTTCACTCTAAAATTCTTTGAACTTTTCAAATGTTTCAGACTATGTTTCATCAAGTAGATATACCCATATCTTCTCAAATCATCTGTGATGGTCAGAAAATAACGATACCCGCTGCGAGCCTCAACACTCATCGGATCGCATACATGAGTATGTATGATTTCCAATAAGTCAGTTGCTTGCTCCATTGTTCCGGAGAACGGAGTCTTAGTCATCTTGCCCATGAGGCATGGTTCGCAAGAATCAAATGATTCCAAAAGCCCATCAACATGGAGTTTCTTCATGTGCTTTACACCAATATGACCTAAACGGCAGTGCCACATATAAGTTGCACTATCATTATTAACTTTGCATCTTTTGGCTTTAATATTATGAATATGTGTATCACTACGATCGAGATTCAATAAACCATTTATATTGAGTGTATGACCATAGAAGGTTTTATTCATGTAAATAGAACAACAATTATTCTTTGACTTAAATGAATAACCATATTGCAATAAACATGATCTAATCATATTTATGCTCAACGCAAACACCAAATAACATTTATTTTAGGTTCAACACTAACCCGAAGGTAAAGGGAGTGTGCGATGGTGATCTTATCAACCTTGGCCAACACACATCGTCACCTTGCCCTCAACTAGTTTCTGTTCATTTTGTAACTCCTCTTTCAAGTTACTAATCATAGCAACTGAACCAGTATCATATACCCAGGGGCTATTATGAACACTAGTAAAGTACACATCAATAATCTGTATATCAAATGTACCTTTGTTCACTTTGCCATCCTTCTTATCCGCCAAGTATTTGGGGTAGTTCCACTTCCAGTGACCATTCCCTTTGCAGTAGAAGCACTCAATTTCTGGCTTATGTCTAGCTTTGGGTTTCTTCATGGGAGTGGCAACTTGCTTGCCATTCTTTGAAGTTCCCTTTCTTTTCCTTTGCCCCTTTTTCTTGAAACTAGTGGTCTTATTAACCTTAAACACTTGATGCTCTTTCTTGAATTCTACCTTCATCGATTTCAACATCACGAAGAGCTTGGAATCATTTTCGTCATCCCTTGCATATTAGAGTTTATCATGATTTTCCAGTAACTTGGTGATAGTGACTAGAGAACTCTGACAATCACTATCTTATCTAGAAGATTAACTCCCACTTGATTCAAGCGATTGTAGTACTCAGACATTCTGAGCACATGCTCACTAGCTTAGCTATTCTCCCCCATCTTGTAGGCAAAGTACTTGTCAGAGGTCTCATACCTCTCAACTCGGGCATGAGTCTAAAATACCAATTTTAGCTCTTGGAACATCTTATATGCTCCGTGGCGTTCAAAACAGTTTTTGAAGTCCCGGTTCTAAGCCATAAAGCATGGTGCACTAAACTATCAAATAGTCATCATACCGAGCTTGCCAAACATTCATAACATCTGCATATGCTCCTGCAATAGGTCCGTCACCTAGCGGTGCATCAAGGACATAATTCTTCTGTGCAGCAATGAGGATAATCCTCAGATCACGAACCCAGTCCGCATCATTGCTACTATCATCTTTCAACTTATTTTTCTCTAGGAACATATCAAAATAAAACAGGGGAGCTATACGCGAGCTATTGATCTACAACATAGATATGCAAAAACTACCAGGACTAAGTTCATGATAAATTAAAGTTTAATTAATCATATTACTTAAGAACTCCCACTTAGATAGACATCCCTCAAATCATCTAAGTGATCACGTGATCCATATCAACTAAACCATGTCCGATCATCACGTGAGATGGAGTAGTTTTCAATGGTGAACATCACAATGTTGATCATATCTTCTATATGATTCACGCTCGACCTTTCGGTCTCAGTGTTCCATATATGCATATGCTAGGCTCGTCAAGTTTAACCCTAGTATTCCGCGTGTGCAAAACTGGCTTGCACCCATTGTATGTGAACGTAGAGCTTATCACACCTGATCATCATGTGGTGTCTCGGCACGACGAACTGTCACAACGGTGCATACTCAGGGAGAACACTTATACCTTGAAATTTAGTGAGATCATCTTATAATGCTACCACCGTACTAAGCAAAATAAGATGCATAAAAGATAAACATCATATGCAATCAAAATATGTGACATGATATAGCCATTATCATCTTGTGCCTTTGATCTCCATCTCCAAAGTACGGTCATGATCTCCATCGTCACCGGAATGACACCCTGATCTCCATCATCTTGATCTCTATCAACGTGTCATCACATGGTCATCTCGCCAACTATTGCTTTTGCAACTATTGCTATCACATAGCGATAAAGTAAAGCAATTGTATGGCGCTTGCATCTTATGCAATAAAGAGACACCCATAAGGCTCCTGCCAGTTGCCGATAACTTTAACAAAACATGATCGTCTCATACAACAATTTATATCTCATCACGTCTTGACCATATCACATCACAACATGCCCTGCAAAAACAAGTTAGACGTCCTCTACTTTGTTGTTGCAAGTTTTACGTGGCTTCTACGGGCTTAGCAAGAACCTTTCTTACCTGCGCATCAAAAACCACAACGATTTTTCGTCAAGTGTGTTGTTTTAACCTTCAACAAGGACCGAGCATAGTCACACTCGATTCAACTAAAGCTGGAGAAACAGACACCCACTAGCCACCTATGTGCGAAGCACGGCGGTAGAACCAGTCTCATGAACGCGGTCATGTAATGTCGGTCCGGGCCGCTTCATCCAACAATACCGCCGAATCAAAGTATGACACGCTGGTAAGCAGTATAACTATCATCGCCCCCAACTCTTTGTGTTCTACTCGTGCATATAACATCTACGGATAGACCTGGCTCGGATGCCACTGTTGGGGAATGCAGTATTTCAAAAAAATTACCTACGATCACGCAAGATCTATCTAGGAGATGCATAGCAACAAGAGGGGAGAGTGTGTCTGCGTACCCTCGTAGACAGAAACCGGAAGCGTTTAGTAACGCGGTTGATGTAGTCGAACGTCTTCGAGATCCAACTGATCCAAGTACCAAACGCATGACACCTCCGTGATCTTCACACGTTCAGCTCGGTGACGTCCCTCGAACTCTTGATCTAGTTGAGGCCGAGGGAGAGTTTCGTCAGCATGACGGCGTGGTGACGGTGATGATGAAGTTACCGACGCAGGGCTTCGCCTAAGCACTACGACAATATGACTGAGGTGGAAAACTGTGAAGGGGGGCACCGCACACGGCTAAGACAAATCTTGGAGTGCCTTTGGGGTGCCCCCTTGCCCACGTATATAAAGGAGGGGGGAAGAGGATGCCGACCTAGGAGGGGCGCACCTATAGGGGGAGTCCAACTAGGATTCGCAATCCTAGTTGGAGTCCCCTTCCTTTTCCAAGAGGGGAGAGAGGGAAGGAGTAGGAGAGGGAGAAGGAAAGAGAGGGGGGCGGCGCTCCCTCCCTAGTCCAACTCGGACTTGCCATGGGGGGTGCACGGCCACCCGTTGAGGCCCTTCTCTCCTTTCCCGTATGGCCCATTAAGGCCCACTACTTCCCTCGGCGAATTCCCGCAACTCTCCAGTACTCAAAAAAATACCCGAATCACTCGGAACCTTTCCGATGTCCGAATATAGCTTCCAATATATCGATCTTTACATCTCGACCATTTCTAGACTCCTCGTCATGTCTGTGATATCATCCGGGACTCCGAACAACCTTCGGTACATCAAGTCACATAACTCATAATACAAATCGTCATCAAACATTAAGCGTGCGGACCATACGGGTTCGAGAACTATGTAGACATGGCCGAGACACATCTCCGGTCAATAACCAATAGCAGAACCTGGATGCTCATATTGGCTCCTACATATTCTACGAAGATCTTTATCGGTCAAACCGCATACAATATACGTTGTTCCCTTTGTCATTGGTATGTTACATGCCCGAGTTTTGATAGTCGGTATCCTCATACCTAGTTCAATATCATTACCGGAAAGTATATTTACTTGTTCCGTAATGCATCATCCCGTAACTAACTCTTTAGTCCCGTTGCTTGCAAGGCTTATAGTGATGAGCATTACCGAGAGGGCCCAAAGATACCTCTCCGACAATAGGAGTGACAAATCCTAATCTCGATCTATGCTAACTCAACAAACACCATTGGAGACACCTGTAGAGCATCTTTATAATCACCCTGTTACGTTCTGACGTTTGATAGCACACTAAGTGTTCCTCCGGTATTCGGGAGTTGCGTAATCTCATAGTCATAGGAACATGTATAAGTCATGAAGAAAGCAATAGCAACAAACTAAACGGTCATAGTGCTAAGCTAACGGATGGGTCTTGTCCATCACATCATTCTCTAATGATGTGATCCCATTCATCAAATTACAACACATGTCTATGTCTAGGAAACTTAATCATCTTTGATTAACGAGCTAGTTAAGTAGAGGCATACTAGGGACACTCTGTTTGTCTATGTATTCACACATGTATCAAGTTTCCGGTTAATACAATTATAGCATGAATAATAAACATTTATCATGATATAAGGAAATATAAATAACAACTTTATTATTGCCTCTAGGGCATATTTCCTTCAATTCGGCCTCCCCCTTTCCTTCCCCTCCCCCCTCTCTTTCCTTCCACCTCCGATGGATATGGAAGGGGGGAGGCCAACTTGGAGGAGGCGCCCAAGTAGGATTACTCCTACTTGGGGCGCCCCGTGCAGCTCCTCTCCCTCTCCCACCTATATATATGTGGGGGCACCGCTAGAACACACAACATTGATTCCTAGCCGTGTGCGGCGCCCCCTCCTTAGTTTATGCCTCCGGTCATACTGTCTTAGTGCTTAGTCGAAGCCCTACATGAATCACTTCACCATCACTGTCACCATGCCGTCGTGCTGACGAAACTCTCCCTCGACACTTTGCTAGATCAAGAGTTCGAGGGACGTCATCGAGCTGAACATGTGCCGAACTCGGAGGTGCCGTACGTTTGGTACTTGATCGGTTGAATCGAGAAGACGTTCGACTACATCAACCGCGTTAAACTAACGCCTCCACTTTGGGTCTACGAGGGTACGTGGACAGACTCCCTCCTTCTCGTTGAAGGTTAAAACAACAAACTTGTTTTGCATAAAGGTGGCTGGCGGGTGTCTGTTTCTCCAACTTTAGTTGAATCGAAATTGACTAAGGCCGGTCCTTGTTGAAGGTTAAAACAACAAACTTGATGAAACATCGTTGTGGTTTTGATGCCTAGGTAAGAACGGTTCTTACTAGAAGCCCGTAGCAGCCACATAAAACTTGCAAAAACAAAGTAGAGGGCGTCTAACTTGTTTTTGCAGGTCATGTTATGATGTGATATGGTCAAGACATGATGTGATATCGGCAACTGGCAGGAGCCTTGTGGTTGTCGCTTTATTGTATGAAATGCAATCGCTATGTAATTGCTTTACTTTATCACTATGCGTTAGCGAGAGTTATAGAAGCAATAGTTGGCGAGACGACTACGATGCTACGATGGAGATCAAGGTGTCAAGCCAGCGACGATGGAGATCATGATGGTGCTTTGGAGATGGAGATCAAAGGCACAAGATGATGATGGCCATATCATATCACATATTTTGATTGCATGTGATGTTTGTCTTTTATGCATCTTATTTTGCTTAGTACGGTGGTAGCATTATAAGATGATCCCTCACTAAATTTCAAGGTATAAGTGTTCTCCCTGAGTATGCACCGTTGCTATAGTTCGTCGTGCCGAGACACCATGTGATGATCGGGTGTGATAAGCTCTACGTTCACATACAACGGGTGCACGCCAGTTTTGCACATGCAGAATACTCGGCTTAAACTTCACGAGCCTAGCATATGCAGATATGGCCTCGGAACACTGAGACCGAAAGGTCGAACGTGAATAATATATTAGATATGATCAACATAGAGATGTTCACCATTGAAGACTACTCCATCTCACGTGATGATCGGACATGGTTTAGTTGATTTGGATCACGTAATCATTTAGATGACTCGAGGGATGTCTATCTAAGTGGGAGTTCTTAAGTAATATGATTAATTGAACTTAATTTATCATGAACTTACTCCTGATAGTATTTGCATTTCTATGTTGTAGATCAATAGCTCGTGTATAGCTCCCTGTTTTTATTTTTGATATGTTCCTAGAGAAAACAAAGTTGAAAGATGATGGTAGCAATGATGTGGACTGGGTCCGTGATCTAAGGATTATCCTCATTGTTGCAAAGAATAATTATGTCCATGATGCACTGCTAGGTGACAAACATGTTGCAGGAGCTTATGCAGACGTTATGAACGTTTGACAAGCTCGGTATGATGACTACTTGATAGTTTAGTGCACCATACTTTACGGCTTAGAACCGGGACTTCAAAAACGTTTTGAATGCCACGGAGCATATGAGATGTTCCAAGAGCTAAAATTGGTATTTCAGACTCATGCCCATGCTAAGAGGTATGAGACCCCTGGCAAGTACTTTGCCTACAAGATGGAGGAGAATAGCTCAGCTAGTGAGTGATACGTCTCCATCATATCTATAATTTTTTATTGTTCCATGCCAATATTCTACAACTTTCATATACTTTTGGCAACTTTTTATACTATTTTTGGGACTAACATATTGATCCAGTGCCCAGTGCCAGTTCCTGTTTGTTGCATTTTTTGTTTTGCAGGAAATCCATATCAAACGGAGTCCAAACAGGATAAAAACTGACGGAGATTTTTTTGGAATATATGTGAATTTTGGGAAGTCAAATCAACGCGAGACGATGCTCGAGGGGCCCACGGGGTAAGGGGCGCGCCCCAGGGGGGCAGGAGCGCCCCTGACCCTCGTGGACACCCTATAAGGTAGTTGGTTACTTTCTTTCGCCGCAAGAAAGCTCATATCCAGATAAAAATCGTGTCCAAATTTCAGCCCAATCGGAGTTACGGATCTCCGGGAATATAAGAAACGGTGAAAGGGCAGAATCTGGAACGTAGAAACAGAGAGAGACAGAGAGACAAATCCAATCTCGGAGGGGCTCTCGCCCCTCCCATGCCATGGAGGCCATGTACCAGAGTGTAAACCCTTCTCCCATCTAGGGAGAAGGTCAAGGAAGAAGAAGAATAAGGGGGGCTCTCTCCCCCTCTCTTCCGGTGGCGCCGGAACGCCGCCAGGGCCACCATCATCACCGCAATCTACACCAACAACTTCACCGCCATCATCACCAACTCTTCTGCCCTCTATGCAGCGGTGTAACCCCTCTTTTACCTGTTGTAATCTATACTTAAACATGGTGCTCAACGCTATATATTATTTCCCAATGATGTATGGCTATCCTATGATGTTTGAGTAGATCCGTTTTGTCCTATGGGTAATTGATGATCGTGATTGGTTTGAGTTGCATGTTTTATTATTGGTTCTGTCCTATGGTGCTCTCCGTGTCGCGCAAGCGTGAGGGATCCCCGTTGTAGGGTTTGCAATATGTTCATGATTTTCTTATTGTGGGTGGCGTGAGTGATAGAAACACAGACCCGAGTAAGTAGGTTGTTTGCGTATGGGAATAAAGAGGACTTGATGCCTTATAATGCTATGGTTGGGTTTTACCTTAATGATCTTTAGTAGTTGTGGATGCTTGCTAGACTTCCAATCATAAGTGCATATGATCCGAGAAGAGAAAGTATGTTATCTTATGCCTCTCCCTCAAATAAAATTGCAATAACGATTACCGGTCTAGTTATCGATTGGGTAGGGACAAATAAGTTTCTTGTGTGACAACAAGCTCTCTACTAAAAATAACTTAGTTGTGTCTTCATCTGAACAACCCCTACTTTTTATTTACGCGCTCTTTATTATCTTGCAAACCTATCCAACAACACCTACAAAGTACTTCTAGTTTCATACTTGTTCTAGGTAAAACGAACGTTAAGCGTGTGTAGAGTTGTATCGGTGGTCGATAGAACTTGAGGGATATTTGTTCTACCTTTAGCTCCTCGTTGGGTTCGACAATCTTACTTATCGAAAGAGGCTACAATTGATCCCTATACTTGTGGGTTATCAAGACCTTTTTCTGGCGCTGTTGCTGGGGAGCACTAGCGTGGGGTGAATATTCTCGTGTGTGCTTGTTTGCTTTATCACTAAGTAATTTTTATTTGCTGTTCTAAGTTGTTCTATATCTTTAGTTATGGATATGGAACACGAAATACCAAAAAAATTAGTTTACTTGCTACTCATGGAGATGGGGAACCTCCTAAAACCCTCGATGCTCATTATGTGAGAGATATTATGTACTACTTTGATAATCTTGAGAAAACCCCATTCAACTTTATAATGGGAGTAACGTTGGATCAATGTGAATACTTTAGGGATTATTGCTTGAATCAAAAAGGGAAACTATTATGGGATCAAATTTATATGTTGCATTGGTATGCTCGGGAACTATGCTTGAGATATGATTATACTTGTTGCTCTAGGATGAAGGCTCCACACCTTCCCTTTTCATGTGAATTTAATGATGATGAAACCTTGGCTTCTTATGCTAATGGTATATATGATTATTATGATGTTGAAAAAAATAGAAGAAGTCGTTGCTTTTAGGGGTGCTTATGAAATTGAATCTTTGTTTAAAGAGTTTGAAGATTTTGATGATTCAATTTATAGACCTGAAAATTTAGCTATCCTTAAATATTGCTATGAGAATTATAAATACAATTATGATATTGATGAATTTATTGAGAAAGTCTCCGCTATCTGTAGCGACCCGACCCGAATGGATCAAGTCTCTGTGCTTAAGTGTCATCCCTGGATCGGTATGCTGACACACATAGTACTCGAGGATTTATAACAGAGGTAAATCACATGTATAAGTAACGTAAACACTATTACCTCAATCCAAATAGCGGAAGTAACAAGGTTGTGGATTCCCATCAACACCAACGGCAAAGTTGAGTGTAGAAATCGTAACCCTAACGTATCACTTACTCGTCGTAAGATAATCCTGCAACATGAGACGTTGCAGCCACAAAGGGTCAGTACATTGAATGTACTGGCAAATTCACACTGTAGAGCAATGATGAATAATGGCTATCACTACATGCATATATGGCTGGTGGAAAATCTCTATGGTTATAAGGTTTTTGCGAAAAGCCTATTTTTCCCTACTACAAAGGAATAAATTTTATTTAACTATCATGGTGGTTGTTAAACATTGAGAATGGTTGACAGCATTCTCAATCCCAATTAAGCATCATCATTAAACAAAACCCAACAAAATTAAATTTTAGAGTAACATTTTGAGATTCACATGATAATCCAGGTACTAGATACTCAAGATGTCCATAACCGGGGACACGGCTAATCATGATTAGTTTATACACTCTGCAGAGGTTTGCGCACTTTTCCCCACAAGACTCGATCGCCTCTGTTTGGTTTCTCGCACTACATGGTGTTTGAGAAGACGGATGACCGAGACATAGTCTTTCAGAAGCGCTAGCACCTTACGATGGATAGACCATTACACCTACTTTCCCCTACATCTGCTAGTCTACCCTGTAAGAGTTCGCACGACTTAATCAACTATGCTAGAGCCCATAATAGCTTGTGGCTGCACACGGAAGTTTCTAGTATGAAAAATCTCATGATCCCTTTGAGCCTGGGTGGCGGTCCATAAAAAAATAGGCAATCCTGGTCTACCCAGGTGCCTAGACAGGCAATCCTGGAATACCCAGGTACCTCAATCCACCCAGATGTGTGTTTAAGTTGCCACCTTAAGTAAACCATTAATTAACAATCTCACATCTGTCATGAATACTCTCAAAACCCAATCCACGTCTACGAGCATAGCATGGCACTATAATCATAACGTAATAGTAACTCCCAAGGTTTGAATGCAGGGCAATAGGTTCCTACCTCATCAACTACTTCCCAATACCCACATGTTATCAATCCTACTCATGCAATGTTTGAGGGTGAAACTAATGCATAAAAACTGGGTATGAAAAGGGATATGATCAAAGTGTGAACTTGCCTGCAATGTTGATGAAGATGATTCGCACTCATAACTCTTGATAGTTCTACTCGTCACACTCCAGTCAATCTATCGTAAGCAGGCAATAGTAACCACACATAAGCAATCACTCAAAGATCGGAGAGAACAAAGAAAACAATTCGGAAAACATCAAAACCAAGCAAATAACTCTTGCAACATAAAACAATTTCTAACAGTACCAAAATTAAGTGAATTTGGCCTTATCAGAAAGTTTAGGCCAAGAGCTTCGATTTGCAAAAAGAATCAACTAAATCGGAGTTACGAAACTCAAGTTATGATCAAACGAAGTTTGAATACAAATCTGATCCAATTCAAATTTTAAACTTTTCAAAAACATGTTTGAGTTGGATTAATGGATAGAGGGGATCGTAAAGAAGACGTGAGCGTTGGTTTCATTGGATTTGGATAAACGAGTGAAAAGTAATGATCGTTTGAAAAACTGGGACTATTCTGTAAGAAAAACTAATTGCAACCGGGTCCCTGGCTACGTGGCAGAATCTTACTGGCTGTAACCATTCGCTTCAGAAGTTTATCAAATGAACGTTCATCAATTAAAGAAAAACTATTCGAAAGAAAATAGACGATCTAATCCTAGCCCTAGATCTACGATCGGACGGGCGGGGAGAGACGGGGCGTTACCGCGGCGATTGGGCTCGACATCGCCGGAGAAGACGGCGGCAGCGGCGGCGGCTTCGAGCGGGCGGCGGCTCTGGTGGTCCTCCGGCGTGGCCGTGGGGTCGGGAAGAAGCGGCACGAGGTGGTGAAGCCGATGGCGGGGTCGATGCTCGGCTGCGGCGTCGGAACCGCGCGGGGCTTGGCGGCGGAGCTCATCGGATCTCGCGAACTCCGGCGAGTTCGCGTGGAGCGTGGGGAGGGTCTCAGGCCTTCCGGTTAGAGGCAAAACGAGGCCGGGGCCTGGCTATACATAGGAGGGGGCGAGGCTTGGGCGAGGGGCAAGGTGGAGAGGAGAGTCCAGGGCGGACTCGGCGTCGGCGTACAGGAGAAGGACTCCTGCTGCCTTGCGGGAGGAGGAAGAGGACGCGGGGCCCACTTGTCAGCGTCCGCGGGAGAGAGAGGGAGGGAACGGGCGACCGGGGCGAAGGTGGTTCGCGCGAGGGGAAGAGGTCATGGGCCGATTCGGCTGGGCCGTGGGGCGGAGAGAGGGAGAGAGAGAGAGAGCAGTGCTGGGCTTCGGCCTAGCACTGTTCGAAGAGCTTTTCTCTTTTTTTTATTTTTTTTAACACAGACAAACAAAAATAATAATAAAGCAAAGGAAAAACAAACATAGTCATATAATATATCAAAATTTGCAGAAAAAGATTTTCTACAACATGGACATTTTTATAATGCCAAATAAAATCCACACAAATTCAGATAATTCAAAGAGTGCTACTGCCCTAATAAAATCCAATAAAAACCATTTTAAAAATACCAAAATGATTTCAAACTTATTTATCTCCAATTTTCTGATGTAGGGAATCATGTTACCCTATTTTCCATATATTTTATTTTTGGAGAAAAATAATTTGAATAAAACTCAAATACTCCAAATTGAAAATAAATTCAAAAGAACTTTGAATTTAATTCTTTGAAACTCCCAACTCATATTTCATATGTTTCGAAGAAGTCATTTTATCTTCTCTCGTGAAAATCATTGAGTTGCATAAAGTTTCTAAATTGGAAAATATTTTCCAAATGAAATTCAAATATTTTCAAACACCCCTTTCATTTATTGAAATGGAAGAAGTCATGTCATCTTCTCTCTAGGGTTTTGTATTTGAAAAGACTTTGAATTCACGGAGATCAAAATGCAAAAGGTGAAGGTTTGGGAAAGTCCTTTTATTCCCTCTCATTTAACTTTCAAAAAGTTTCGAATTTCACTCAATCAATAACACAACAATCAAACAAACAATCAATCTATCTATTTATTATAACATTTCAAAATTTAGAATTTTGGGATGTTACACTGTCCGAGAAGAGACTAATATTTTGCAGGAGTCTATGGAAGAAGAAATTGATGAAACTGTGAGCTCATTGGATGAAAAAGATGATGAGGAGAGATAAGAACAAAAGGGGGAAGAGCGGATTAGCTACCCGTGCCCATCTTCTAACGAGAGTAACTCTTCAACTCATACATTGTTTAATTTCCCTTCGTGCTTACCGAAGGATGATTGCTATGATGATTGTTATGATCCCGTTGATTCTTTTGAAATATCCCTTTTTGATGATGCTTGCTATGCTTGTGGCCAAGATGCCAATATGAATTATGCTTACGGAGATGAACTTGCTATAGTTCCTTATGTTAAACATGAAATTGTTGCTATTGCACCCACACATGATAGTCCTATTATCTTTTTGAATTCTCCAAACTACACTATATCGGAGAAGTTTGCACTTATTAAGGATTATATTGATCGGTGGCCTTTTACCGTTGCACATGATAATTTTCATATATATAATATGCATGTGCTTGGTGCTCCTACTTGCAATTATTATGAGAGAGGAACTACATCTCCGCCTCTCCATGTTTCCAATATGATAAAATTGCAAGAAATTGTTTATACTATGCATTGGCCTTTACTATGTGTGCATGAATTGTTATTTTATGACATGCCGATGCATAGGAAGAGAGTTAGACTTTGTTGTTGCATGATATATGTTACTTTGTGCTCACTACCAAATCACAAATCATTGTTAATTAAAATTGGCTTTGATATACCTTGGGATCCGGGTGGATTCATTACTTGAGCACTATATGCCTAGCTTAATGGCTTTAAAGAAAGCGCTTCCAGGGAGACAACCCGGAAGTTTTAGAGAGTCATCTATTTCTGTTGAGTGCTTTTATATAGTTCAAAAACAAAATAAATAAATAAATAAATAGGGGAACCCAAAAACTTTTCAAGAAGGAAAGTGAAAGTGAGAGAGACAAGCATTGTTGAAGTGGGGGAGCTCCTTGAACTTTGTTCATGCTCACGGAAACTTTGTGAATCTTGATTACAGAAAATTTTCAAAAAAAATAATTATCCCCTTGTACAATTCCATTGTATTATAAAAATAATGTGCCAAGATTTTCCTTTAGGATGTTTACATTGCTTGTTGGTTTGTGCGGTGCAGAACAGAAACTTTGGCTGTAGTGCGCGATTTTACATTTTTTACTGGAACATCAAACGGTTCTGAAAATTTTTGCACTGTCTTTATATACAAATTTTCTATTTTTCCTAAATTTTTCAGAATTTTTGGAGTACCAGAAGTATGGTGAATGTTCAGATTACTACAGACTGTCCTGGTTAAGACAGATTCTGTTTTTGATGCATAGTTTGCTTGTTTTGATGAAACTATCAATTTCTATCAGTTGATTAAGCCATGGAAAAGTTATATTACAGTAACTAAAATGCAAAAATAAAATATTAATTGGTTTGCAATAGTACTTAGAGTAGTGATTTTCTTTATTATACTAACGGATCTTACCGAACTTTTTGTTAAGTTTTGTGTGATTAAAGTTTTCAAGTTTTGGGAGAGATCACGATGGATGAAAGAATAAAGAGTGGTAAGAGCCTAATCTTGGGGATGCCTGAGGTACCCCAAGGAAATATTCAAGGACTCCCAAGAAACCAAGCTTGGGGATGCCCCGGAAGGCATCCCCTCTTTCTTCTAACAATCATCGGTAATTTCACTTGGAGCTATATTTTTATTCGTCACATGATATGCATAAATCTTGGAGCGTCTTTTGCATTTAGTTTTCACTTTTCTTTGATGCACCATGCTGGTATGAGATAGTCCTTGGTTGATTTATATAATACTCATTGCACTTCACTTATATCTTTTGAGTATGGCTTTATAGAATGCTTCATGTGCTTCACTTATATCTTTTGAGGTTTGGATTGCCTGTTTCTCTTCACATAGAAAACCGCCATTTGTAGAATGCTCTTTTGCTTAACTTATATTTCTTAGAGTGTGGGCATATATTTTGTAGAAAGGATTAAACTCTCTTGCTTCACTTATATCTATTTAGAGAGATGACAAGAACTGGTCATTCACATGGTTAGTCATAAAATCCTACATAAAACTTGTAGATCACTGAATATGATATGTTTGATTACTTGCAATAGTTTTGCGATATAAAGATGGTTGTCGGTGTCAAAACCGGCGGATCTCGGGTAGGGGGTCCCGAACTGTGCGTCTAGGCCGGATGGTAACAGGAGACAGGGGACACTTTGTTTTACCCAGGTTCGGGCCCTCTCGATGGAGGTAATACCCTACTCCTGCTTGATTAATATTGATGATATGGGTAGTACAAGAGTAGATCTACCACGAGATCAAGGAGGCTAAACCCTAGAAGCTAGCCTATGGTATGATTGTTGTGTATGGAGTTGATTGCCTACGGACTACAACCCTCCGGTTTATATAGACACCGGATAGGGTTAGGGTTACACAGAGTCGGTTACAATGGTAGGAGATCTTGAATATCCGCATCGCCAAGCTTGCCTTCCACGTCAAGGAAAGTCCCATCCGGACACGGGACGAAGTCTTCAATCTTGTATCTTCATAGTCCAGGAGTCCGACCGAAGGTATAGTCCGGCTACCCGAACACCCCCTAATCCAGGACTCCCTCAGTAGCCCCTGAACCAGGCTTCAATGACGACGAGTCCGGCGCGCAAATTGTCTTCGGCATTGCAAGGCGGGTTCCTCCTCCAAGTCCTTCATAGAAGATTTGTAAACACCAAGAGTAGTGTCCGGTTCTGCAAAATAAGTTTCCACATATTGCCATAGAGAGAACAATATTGACACAAATCAAATCTGCTGACGTATTCCGCAGTGCGCTATCACACTACAGCCAAGTCCTTTACTCGAATCATTTTTACTTTTCCACCTCAACATGTTTTGCGAGGCGGTTTCCTTGGCATGTCTTGTCAAAGCAGAGATCGCGTGCCCTTTTTTATGGGTTTCTCATCAATACGGACGTGGGTAACCCTAACCGCGCCATTTACCACGGCGCTTGGGAGGCAAGCGAGTTTTATTAGGCAGGTGGGGACGCACAACCGCATCCGCCCATATAAGGGGATGAGGATCCACCTTTTTACCTGCGCCTTCTTCCTCCTTTGCCTATCCATCTCTTGCGCACTCGAGCTCCAGCGCCCAAGCCCGCACTTCCCACCTCAACCTTCTCCAGCAATGTCCGTAGCGGGAGGCAAGTGGATGGTGTCCTCCGTCACGGAGGGCGACGTCAAAAAGCTAAGGAAGGCCGGATACTTGTCCAAAGACATCGCGCACCGGCTTCCCTAGGAGGGGCAGCTTCTCCCCACCCCAAGGCCCCATGAGAGGGTAGTATTCCTTCCCCACTTCGTCCGTGGACTGGGCTTTCCACTTCACCCATTCGTCCGGGGGCTCATGTTCTACTACGGCCTGGATTTTCACGATCTGGCCCCGAACTTCATCCTCAACATCTCGGCGTTTATCGTCGTGTGCGAGGCTTTCCTCCGCGTCCGCCCCCATTTCGGCCTCTGGCTCAAGACCTTCAACGTCAAGCCCAAGGTGGTGTGCGGCAACCAGGCGGAGTGCGGAGGCGCCATGGCGGGCAAGATTGCCAACGTCCTGTGGTTCGAGGGCTCCTTCGTAGAGACCCTAAAGGGGTGGCAAGCCGGGTGGTTCTACATCACCGAGCCACGCGATCCGAAATGGATCGCAGCCCCCAAGTTCCGATCCGGACCTGCCACGCGGCTCATATCCTGGAAAGAGATGGGCCTATCGTGGGGCAACGAGAAAGAGGTGACCAGACTGAAGACATGCATCCAGTCTCTGGTAAACAAGTCAATCAGGCTTGTAAATGTAGTCCAGGTCATGTTCGTTCGCCGAATCCTCCTGTGTCAACAACGGGACTTTACTCTGTGGGAGTTCGACCCGGCACGGCACCGAACCCTTAACAGGCTCTTCGACACGACGTATGAAGACGTCTGGAAGGCGCTAATCAAAGGTGCTGAGGCTCCCGCATCCGCTTCCGAGGACCGCGGATACAGCTCGCAGCGTCACGCTATCGAGGTAAGCTATTTTCACCTTTTACAGGATGTTCAGCTTTTTTTCATAGTTTAACTCTATGCGGGATCTAAACTCCCTTACCTTTGACGGGCTTGGCGGGCGGTATCCGGACCGATTAACTGTCCGGCTCTGCTGCCCGAAGACCCAGCCCCAGCTCTACTAGTGAAGCTGCTGGCTCCGGCGCCTTATGTGGTGCCGGAAAAGAAGGCCAAGAAGAAGAAGACCACGGGGACTCGAAAGAGTACCCGCAACGTGGTGTTGTCGGACTCGTCATCCGACGAGTCCGAGCCGCCCTCCTCCCATGAAAACGAGGAGGAGGAAGAAGAAAGCTCTCCCCCCCCAGCGGAGGGAGGAAAGAAAAGGAAGGCCGCCCCAACGGGGAAGGCCGAAGGGTCCAAGAAGAGGAAGACCCCTCCGCCGGACTACGCCCCCGACGCCGACGAGGACGAAGAGGAGTGGCCGGACAGGGCCAGGCGTCCGGCGAAGTTGTAAGTGTTCGGATACCAGAGTAACTCATGATATTCCTTTTGTTGCATAGCTTTCCCTAATGTCGGATATAATCATGCAGCCCGCCCCGGGCCGAACTCAACGAGTCGTCGATCGGCTCCCTGGATTCATCGGACGTGAACTCAATTCCACCTGTTGTCTCCCCCCGCACTGCGGATGACGCCGAAGTGGCGTCGCAACGAGCTCCGGGGAAGGAGGAGGTGGTCCTGGAGGAGCCACAAGGCGACCTCCCGGACTCCAGGAGTAAAGGGGACAAGACCCCCCAGGGCTCCAAGTCCGGCTCTGATCCGGACACCGTGCCGGAATCTTCAATGATTCCGGACCGTGGCAGGTGAACTCCTTCCAAGAGGAGCAAGCCTTCTGAGCCGGCAGCCTCTGTCCAACCGGAGGTGCCGGACAATCTGCTGGAGGTGCTTGAAGGCGCCTCCATCGACGAGGAGCACCGTACTATTATGAGTACGGTGATCCAGAAGGTTCAGTCCGCCAAGAGCGGACTGAGTGAAGCTTGTGCTAGCCTCCTAACAGGCTTCGAGGTAAGTAAAAAATATGTAAAAATATTACCGCATAGACAGTAGCCCCTGATGCTCTGTTTGGCGTTCGGAAAGAAAAGCCGAATAGAGGATCTATTAAATTTCGCAGGAGTCTAACAATAAAGAGTCAATATGCGTATGCAGGCTTCGCTGCTATCCATCGCCGCACTGACTGCGGAGATGGGTGTCCTAAAGCAGGACCTCGAGCGGACCGAGCAAGAGCTCGGCTTTGCCAAGCGGCAACTCTAGGAGAAAGAAGGTAAGAAATACCCTACAAAAAAAGGTGCCTATAGAGAGGCGTGATTGCAAAAAATAACAGGATTGTACTGCTTATTGTAGGGGCCACGACTGAGGTGGCGACCCTCAAGCAAGCGCTGTCCGAGGCCAAAAATAAAACGGCCGTGGAGCGCACCGAGCGAGAGAAACTTGGGGCTCAGGTCGGCGAGGTGCAGCAAGAGCTTCAGGCTCTCATGAAAAAACATGAGAGTTTGGAGCTTGAGTCAAAGACCCAAGCGTCCGAGCTCACGACGGCCCTTGAGACTGCCAAGTCTGCCAAGGCTGAAGCCCAAAAGGCCCTCCAAGAGTTGGAGGAGGTGAAAAAGATAGCAGCAGGTAAGGCATTCTTCATGCAAAGCAGAAATATAAAAGTAAACTACTTGTTACTTACCCAAATCCGGAGCTCTCCAGGGGCATTCGCAGATCTTCCCCGCAGGGTATCCGACGCTGCCGCATTCTACCGAGCTGAAGAGGGCAGCTCGACGGAGAAGGTGTTCTGGTCTCAGTATGCTGAGGCCGGACACCCTGCGCCCTTGAGCGACCAGCTGAAATAGCTGGTCGAGCTCCATAAGGCGGCCGAACAGGCCATGAAAGGCTTCATAGTTCGGCTGTGGCCCGGAGAGGCCCTTCTTGGGAGCTACTTCGGGCTGGTCCGGCGGCTGGTGGAGGCCTGTCCAAGGCTCGAGGTCATCAAGCGGTCCGTCTGCATCGAAGGAGCCCGTAGGGCCCTTGCCCGTGCGAAGGTGCACTGGGGTAAGCTGGACGGTGAGAAGCTTGTGAGGGACGGGCCGCCGCCGGGGAAGGAGCATTGCAAGCCCGAGAACTATTACAAGGATGTTCTTGCAGGTGCCCGCCTTGTGGCGGATGAATGCACCAAGGATGTAATTTTTGAATAAACTCGCTCGTTTTTATCCTATGCGCTGAAAACTTGTTCATAGGTGCTTTAAGCAATGCTTATTGAATTTAAAATATTATTTTTTGTGCGGCCGTTTATCAAAAATTGAGAGATGGCCAGTCGTCGGCTTCTGCCCCCATGCCACTAGTGCTGGGGTGTTCGGTGATAAACCTGAGCGCTCTTTTTCCCATGGTTGGGTCCTTCGAGGGAGGCGCTCAGCACGACGAACCAGGCAATCAGACTATAATGCTTGAACACTCTCACTTAGCCATAGAACTTTATAATTTTAAATTTCGGCGAAGCCCCTAGTTCGGAAGACCGAGTTCGGGGCGCTATCCATGCCTTGGCTGGGGTTATCCAGCTCCTCGCTCGAAGCGGCATAAGTCTTTAGGGACTCGAAAAACCTCTCGAACAGCGACCGGTCTCTCGCCTCATCATGACAGTCAGTTTTAGCTTTCTCCACTGAGGTGCTTAACCCAGCTCAACCGGGGCACAATCGAAGTGGTTCTCCTAGTGCTACCTTAGCCGATATAGCGGAACGTAAGGCACCAAAACATAGGAGCCGGGAAAACCCAACTATTGACCCAAATCATGATTCGGAGCCGATGCATATAGTGCTATAAGTCCGGGGTGCCGCACTTGTGAAAGTGTACGGACTTCTCACACCATGTTAAAGGGTACTGAAGCCCCTGGCGTACTTGCCGTACCATAGTGTACGGGTGCAACATGTCATAAATGAACATATATAAAAGAGAGTAATGCAAAAAATAGACAAAAAGCTATGCATTGTTTATAGAGAGGCTATTTATCAAAGCCGAACGATACAAATAGTGCGGTAAGCAAAAGATATTGGACTATTCAGTATGTTCTGACCAGGGGCAGGCCGCGGAATTGTATTTAAAACAGGTATACCGCTCGTAACAGAGACCACCTGGGAGTTCCATAATGCGGCATGGCTTGTCTGCCTCCCTGGATCTTGCATCGTTTGTGCAGCAGTCGAATTGCCGAACAGGTCGTCCGAAGTATGGAGTCCTGAAAGTAAGAAAAAGAAGAATCCGGCAGCCCCTAGTACGTTTTAAGCCGTATTTTGGGCGTGCCGTTATTGTGCCCCTTCCCCTGTGCCCATGGTATTTCCAGGGCATAGTTATGTACGCGAGGTACTGGTTTCGCTATGTTGCGAAAGCTGGGGTTGGGGCCGCATTGCTACGCTTGCTCAGAGCATGCTAGGCGGTCCTGCTGTGGATTACTCCGGGCGCGCTTGGCAGTGTCTGGCTTTTTAATGGCCGGACTGGAGAATTGCCTGAGAAGGCTACTTTGTACCTCTGCTGCGAGAGCCGCCGTATGCTCCTCCGTACGGAGGGAGCGTTCGGTGTTTCCGTTGACCGTAATTACTCCTCGAGGGCATGGCATCTTGAGCTTGAGATATGCGTAGTGCGGCACCGCATTGAACTTTGCGAATGCGGTTCGTCCGAGCAGGGCGTGATAGCCACTGCGAAATGGGACTATATCGAAGATTAACTCTTCGCTTCGGAAATTGTCCGGGGATCCGAAGACCACGTCAAGTGTTACTGAGCCTGTATAGTTGGCTTCTACACCTGGTATAACGCCTTTAAAGGTCGTTCTTGTGGGTTTAATCCTTGAGGGATCTATGCCCATTTTCCGCACTGTGTCCTGATAAAGCAGGTTCAGGCTACTGCCGCCGTCCATGAGGACTCTTGTGAGATGAAATCCGTCGATGATTGGGTCGAGAACCAATGTGGCGAAGCCGCCATGACGGATGCTAGTGGGATGGTCCCTTCGATCAAGAGTGATCGGGCAGGAGGACCATGGGTTGAACTTTGGGGCGACTGGCTCCATCGCGTATACATCCCGTAGCGCACGCTTCCGCTCCCGCTTGGGAATGTGGGTTGCGTATATCATGTTCACCGTCCGCACTTGTGGGGGAAAGCCCTTCTGTCCATTGTTGTTCGGCGGCTTGGGCTCCTCGTTGTCGCTGTGCAGCCCCTTGTCTCTGTTTTCGGCCCTTAACTTGCCTGCCTGCTTGAACACCCAACAATCCTTGTTAGTGTGATTGGCTGGCCTTTCGGGGGTGCCATGTATCTGGCACAAGCGATCGAGTATTCGGTCCAAACTGGACGGGCCCTGAGTATTCTTTTTGAATGGCTTTTTCCGCTGACCGGATTTATAGCCTTTGAATCTGGCATTAACTGCCGTGTCTTCATTGCTGTCGCTGTTAGCGCGGCGCTTTTGCTTATTCCGACGTGTCCTGCCACTTTTTTCCTTGGTATCCGAATTACCAGGGTTCTTCGATAAGTTGTTACTGCGAGCTAGCCAGCTGTCTTCTCCCGCGCAAAAGCGGGTCATGAGTGTCGTGAGGGCTGCCATGGATTTCGGCCTTTCCTGTCCCAGGTGCCGGGCAAGCCACTCATCGCGGATGTTATGTTTGAAGGCTGCTAGGGCCTCTGCGTCCGGACAGTCGACTATTTGGTTTTTCTTTGTTAGGAACCGTGTCCAGAATTGTCTGGCCGATTCTTCTGGCTGCTGAATTATGTCGCTTAAGTCGCCGGCATCCGGCGTCGCACGTAAGTGCCCTGGAAGTTGTCGAGGAATGCGGCTTCCAGGTCCTCCCAAGAACCGATTGAGTCTGCTGGCAGGCTGTTGAGCCAATGACGGGCTGGTCCTTTAAGTTTGAGCGGGAGGTATTTGATGGCGTGTAGATCATCGCCGCGTGCCATGTGGATGTGAAGGAGATAATCCTCTATCCATACCGCCGGGTCTGTTGTGCCATCGTATGATTTGATGTTTACGGGTTTGAAACCCTCTAGGATTTTATGATCCATTACTTCATTTGTGAAGCATAGCGGGTGTGCGGCGCCTCTGTACTGGGCTATATCACGACGCAGCTCGGAGGAGCTATGTCTGTTGTGTTCGGCCCGGCCGGATTTGTTGTATCCGGAGTGAAGATCATTGTCACATGCCGTAGGGCGCTGCGCGATCCGTAGATCGATCTTGTTTGTCTTGCCTTATCCTCCAGTATGTCTCGCAGGTCGGGCGCATTTTCCCGTGCCTTAGTTGAGCAGCGTCGGGGCATGGCTTGGGTGGAGGGCCGACAGGCCTCTCCGTCACGGCCGCGAGGTGGTTGGTCTGCCATGTCATGCGCTGGTGATGTAGGTGCTTCCTCCTCTGATCGGGGTAGCGGCCTGCGCTTCGGGTAACTCTTGGAGGGGCGTTCGAGTTCGTACTCTTCGGCCGCAAGGTCTTCAGTCCATCTGTCAGCTAGCAATTCTTGGGCAGCTCTAAGCTGTTGCTGCTTTTTCTTGAGGCTGCTTGCCGTAGCTAAAAGCCTGCGTTTAAAACGCTCTTGTTCGGCGGGGTCTGATGGTATGACGAATTCGTCATCATCGAGGCTAGCCTCGTCTTCGGAGGGAGGCGTATAATTATCATCCTCAACCTCTCGGTCTGCCACTCTTTCATGAGGGCTGGTTTCTCCATCTTCCTGTGCCGAATTTTGCTGAGGTGGGTGTTCTTCGGCGCTATCCAGGGTAGTATTATCTCCCGTGCCGGAATCACCGTTTTTGCTTTGGCGGGATTTAGAGCGGCGCCGCTGACGCCGGCGCTTTTGTTGTTTCTTGGGGGCGTCATCCCCCACTGTTCCATTGCCATCTCCATCTTTTGGAGTATCCACCATATATATGTCATATGACGAGGTGGCCTTCCAGCGCCCTATAGGTGCTGGTTCTTGTTCGTCTCCTGCATCGTCGTCCATGCCGTCGATGTCTTCGGAATCGAAGTCAAGCGTGTCGGTTAAGTCGTCGACAGTGGCTATGAAGTGGGTGGTGGGTGGGCTTTGAATTTTTTCGTCGTCTGTATCCCAACCTTGCTGACCATAGTCCGGCTAGGGCTCTCCTGATAAAGAGAGAGACTTCAGAGAATTCAGGATGTCGCCGAAGGGTGAGTGCTGAAAGATGTCCGCGGCGGTGAACTCCATGATCGGCGCCCAATCGGATTCGATCGGCAGGGGCGCGGGGGGCTCGGAGCTCGGAGAGGAATCTGGATCCTCGGAGTCACGGGCCATGCGGAGTGCGGGGATGGAGTTCGGCTCAATCGCCTCTGAGATCGCAGCCCCTGAGGCAGCGTCTAACCGCTGATCCTCGATCGGTGCAGTAGGCTCCGAATCAATGGTCGGAACCGATGCGTGTGCGGCCTCCAAGGCGCTGTTCGGTGGCAGAGCTATATCATGCCCATCGAGACAGTGCGGCGCGCTTGGCTGTGGCTCGAATCCGTCGAAGATCAAGTCCCCGCGGATGTCAGCCGTGTATTTAGGCTTCCAAACCTGACCTGATGGCCAGGGGCATAGCTTTCAATCTGCTCAAGGTGGCCAAGCAGATTGGCCCGTAGTGCGAAGCCGCCGAAGACGAAGATCTGTCCAGGGAGAAAAGTCTCACCCTGGACTGCATCGTTGTTGATGATCAAAGGAGCCATCGGGCCTAAAAGCGACGACACAGAGGAACTCTCAATGAAAGCACCAATGTCGGTGTCAAAACCGGCGGATCTCGAGTAGGGGGTCCCGAACTGTGCGTCTAGGCCGGATGGTAACAGGAGACAGGGACACTTTGTTTTACCCAGGTTCGGGCCCTCTCGATGGAGGTAATACCCTACTCCTGCTTGATTAATATTGATGATATGGGTAGTACAAGAGTAGATCTACCACGAGATCAAGGAGGCTAAACCCTAGAAGCTAGCCTATGGTATGATTGTTGTGTATGGAGTTGATTGCCTACGGACTACAACCCTCCGGTTTATATAGACACCGGATAGGGTTAGGGTTACACAGAGTCGGTTACAATGGTAGGAGATCTTGAATATCCGCATCGCCAAGCTTGCCTTCCACGTCAAGGAAAGTCCCATCCGGACACGGGACGAAGTCTTCAATCTTGTATCTTCATAGTCCAGGAGTCCGGCCGAAGGTATAGTCCGGCTACCCGAACACCCCCTAATCCAGGACTCCCTCAATGGTGATATTAGAGTCATTCTAGTGGGTAGTTGTGGATTGTAGAAATACTTGTGTTGAAGTTTGTGATTCCCGTAGCATACACGTATGGTGAACCGTTATGCAACAAAGTTGGAGCATGAGGTATTTATTGATTGTCTTCCTTATGAGTGGCAGACGGGGACGAGCGATGGTATTTTCCTACCAATCTATACCCCTAGGAGCATGCGCGTAGTACTTTGTTTTGATGACTAATAGATTTTTAAAATAAGTATGTGAGTTCTTTATGACTAATGTTGAGTCCATGGATTATACGCACTCTCACCCTTCCATCATTACTAGCCTCTTCGGTACCGTGCATTGCCCTTTCTCACCTCGAGAGTTGGTGCAAAGTTCGCAGGTGCATCCAAACCCCGTGATATGGTACACTCTATCACACATAAGCCTCCTTATATCTTCCTCAAAACAGCCACCGTACCTACCTATTATGGCATTTCCATAGCCATTCCGAGATATATTGCCATGCAACTTCCATCATCATCATATACATGACTTGAGCATTCATTGTCATATTGCTTTGCATGATCGTAAGATAGCTAGCATGATGTTTTCATGGCTTGTCCGTTTTTTGAAGTCATTGCTATGCTAGATCATTGCACATCCCAGTACACCACCGGAGGCATTCATATAGAGTCATATTTTGTTCTAGTATCGAGTTGTAATATTGAGTTGTAAGTAAATAAAAGTGTGATGATCATCATTATTAGAGTATTGCCCCCCCACCCAAAAAAAAGAGAGGCCAAAGAACCCTAAATAAAAAAGGGGGCCAAAGAAGCCCGCCAAAAAAGGGGCAATGTTACTATCCTTTTACCACACTTGTGCTTCAAAGTAGCACCATGTTCTTCATATAAAGAGTCTCTTGAGTTATCACTTTCATATACTAGTGGGAATTTTCATTATAGAACTTGGCTTGTATATTCTGATGATGGGCTTCCTCAAATGCTCGAGGTCTTCATGAGCAAGCAAGTTGGATGCACACCCACTTAGTTTACAGTTTGAGCTTTCATACACTTATAGCTCGTAGTGCGTCCGTTGCATGGCAATCCCTACTCCTCACATTGACATCAATTGATGGGCATCTACATAGCCCATCGATTAGCCGCGTCGATGTGAGACTTTCTTCCTTTTTGTCTTCTCCACACAACCTCCACCATCATATTCTATTACACCTATAGTGTTATATCCATGGCTCACGCTCATGTATTGCGTGAAAGTTGAAAAGGTTTGAGAAGGTCAAAAGTATGAAACAATTGCTTGACTTGTCATCGGGGTTGTGCTTGATTTGAATGCTTTGTATGGTGAAGATGGAGCATAGCCAGACCATATGGTTTTGTAGGGATACCTTTCTTTGGCCATGTTATTTTGAAAAGACATGATTGCTTTATTAGTATGCTTGAAGTATTATTGTCTTAATTTCAAAAGATAGACTATTTCTTTGAATCACTCGTGTTTTAATATTCATGCCATGATTAGATTACATGATCAAGATTATGCTAGGTAGCATTCCACATCAAAAATTATCCTTTTATCATTTACCTACTCGAGGACGAGCACGAATTAAGCTTTGGGATGCTGATACGTCTCCGTCGTATCTATAATTTTTGATTGTTCCATGCCAATATTCTACAATTTTCATATACTTTTGGCAACTTTTTATACTATTTTTGGGACTAACATATTGATCCAGTGCCCAGTGCCAGTTCCTGTTTGTTGCATGTTTTTTTGTTTTGCAGAAAATCCATATCAAACGGAGTCCAAACGGGATAAAAACTGACGGGTTTTTTTGGAATATATGTGAATTTTGGGAAGTGAAATCAACGTGAGACGATGCTCGAGGGGCCCATGAGGCAGGGGATGCGCCCCAGGTGGGGCAGGCGCCCCCTGACCCTCGTGGACACCCCGTAAGGCGGTTGGTGCCCTTCTTTCGCCGCAAGAAAGCTAATATCCGGACAAAAATCGTGTCCAAATTGCAGCCCAATCAGAGTTATGGATCTCCGAGAATATAAGAAACGATGAAAGGGCAGAATCTGGAACGCAGAAACAGAGAGAGACAGAGAGACATATCCAATCTCGGAGGGGCTCTCGCCCCTCCCATGCCATGGAGTCCATGGACCAGAGGGGAAACCCTTCTCCCATCTAGGGACAAGGTCAAGGAAGAAGAAGAAGAAGGGGGTCTCTCTCCCCCTCTCTTCCGGTGGAACGCCACCGGGGCCATCATCATCACCGCAATCTACACCAACAACTTCACCGCCATCATCACCAACTCTTCCCCCCTCTATGCAGCGGTGTAACCCCTCTTTTACCCATTGTAATCTCTACTTAAACATGGTGCTCAACGCTATATATTATTTCCCAATGATGTATGGCTATACTATGATGTTTGAGTAGATCAGTTTTGTCCTATGGGTTAATTGACGATCGTGATTGGTTTGAGTTGCATGTTTTATTATTTATGTTGTCATATGGTGCTCTCCGTGTCGCGCAAGCGTGAGGGATCCCCGCTGTAGGGTTTGCAATATGTTCATGGTTTGCTTATGGTGGGTGACGTGAGTGATAGAAACACAGACCCGAGTAAGTAGGTTGTTTGCGTATGGGAATAAAGAGGACTTGATGCCTTATAATGCTATGGTTGGGTTTTACCTTAATGATCTTTAGTAGTTGTGGCTGCTTGCTAGAGTTCCAATCATAAGTGCATATGATCCGAGAAGAGAAAGTATGTTAGCTTATGCCTCTCCCTCAAATAAAATTGCAATAATGATTACCGGTCTAGTTATCGATTGCCTAGGGACAAATAACTTTCTTGTGTGACAACAAGATCTCTACTAAAACTAACTTAGTTGTGTCTTCATCTAAACAGCCCCTACTTTTTATTTACGCGCTCTTTATTATCTTGCAAACCTATCCAACAACACCTACAAAGTACTTCTAGTTTCATACTTGTTCTAGGTAAAGCAAACGTTAAGCGTGCGTAGAGTTGTATCGGTGGTCGATAGAACTTGTGAGAATATTTGTTCTACCTTTAGCTCCTCATTGGGTTTGACACTCTTACTTATCAAAAGAGGCTACGATTGATCCCCTATACTTGTGGGTTATCAGTGAGCAGGTGCTCAAAATGTCTGAGTACTACAATCACTTGAATCAAGTGGGAGTTAATCTTCCAGATTAGATAGTGATTGGCAGAGTTCTCTAGTCACTATCACCAAGTTACTAGAACTTCATGATGAACTATAATATGCAAGGGATAATGGAAATGATTCTCAAGCTCTTCGCAATGCTAAAATCGGCGAGGGTAGAAATCAAGAAAAAGCATCAAGTGTTGATGGTTGACAAGACCACTAGTTTCTAGTAAAAGGGCAAGGGAAAGAAAGGGAACTTCAAGAAGAATGGCAAGAAAGTTGCCACTCCTGTGAAGAAGCCCAAAGCTAGACATAAGCCTAAAACTGAGTGCTTCTACTGCAAAGGGAATGGTCACTAGAAGTGGAACTACCCCAAATACTTGGCAGATAAGAAGGATGGCAAAGTGAACAAAATTATATTTGATATACATGTTATTGATGTGTACTTTACTAGTGTTCATAGTAACCCCAGGGTATTTGATACTGGTTTAGTTGCTAAGATTAGTAAATCAAAAAAGAAGTTGCAAAATGAATAGAGACTAGTTAAGGGAAAGGTGACGATGTGTGTTGGAAATGATTCCAAGGTTGAGAAGATCACCATCGCACACTCCTTTTACCTTCCGAATTAGTGTTGAACCTAAAATAAATGTTATTTGGTGTTTGTGTTGAGCATGATTGGATCATGTTTATTTCAATACGGTTATTCATTTAAGTCAAAGAATAATTGTTGTTTTGTTTACATGAATAAAACCTTCTATGGTCATACACTTAATATAAATGGTTTATTGAATCCACATATTCATAATATTGATGCCAAAAGATGCAAAGTTGATAATGATAGTGCAACATACTTGTGGCGCTATCGTTTAGGTCATATTGGTGTAAAGCGCATGAAGAAACTCCATGCCGATGGACTTTTGGAATCACTTGATTATGAATCATTTGATGCTTGCGAACCATGCCTCATGGGCAAGATGACTAAGACTCCTTTCTCCAGAACAATGGAGCGAGCCACTGACTTATTGGAAATAATACATACCGATATGCGGTCCAATGAGTGTTGAGGCTCACGATGGGTATCATTATTTTCTAACCTTCACAGATGATTTGAGCAGATATGGGTATATCTACTTAATGAAACACAAGTCTAAAACATTTGAAAAAGTTCAAAGAATTTCAGAGTGAAGTGGAGAATCATCGTAACAAGAAAATAAAGTTTCTACGATCTAATCACGGAGGCGAATATTTGAGTTACGAGTTTGGCTTCATTTAAAACAAGTGGAATAGTTTCACAACTCACGCCACCTGGAAGACCAGAGTGTAATGGTGTGACCGAACGTCGTAACCGTACTTTATTAGATATGGTGCGATCTATGATGTCTCTTACCGATTTACCACTATCTTTTTGGGGTTATGCATTAGAGACAACTGCATTCACGTTAAAGAGGGCACCATGTAAATCTGTTGAGACGACACTGTATGAGTTGTGGTTTGGCAAGAAACCTAAGCTGTCATTTCTTAAAGTTTTGGGTTGCGATGCTTATGTGAAAAAGCTTCAGCCTGATAAGCTCAAACCCAAATCGGAGAAGGGCGTCTTCATAGGATACCCAAAAGAAATGGTTGGGTATACCTTCTATCACAGATCCGAAGGCAAGATATTTGTTGCTAAGAATGGATCCTTTCTAGAGAAGGAGTTTCTCTCGAAAGAAGTGAGTGGGAGGAAAGTAGAACTTGATGAGGTAATTGTACCTTCTCTCGAATTGGAAAGTAGTTCATCACAGAAATCAGTTCCAGTGATGCCTACACCAACTAGAGAGTAAGCTAATGATAATGATCATGAAAACTTTAGATCAAGTTACTACCAAACCTCGTAGGTCAACCAGAGCATGTTCCGCACCAGAGTGGTACGGTAATCCTATTCTGGAAGTCATGTTACTAGACCATGACAAACCTACAAACTATGAGGAAGCGACGATGAGCCCAGATTCCGATAAATGGCTTGAGGCCATGAAATCTGAGATAGGATCCATGTATGAGAACAAAGTGTGGACTTTGGTGGACTTGCCTGACGATCGGCAAGCCATTGGGAATAAATGGATTTTCAATAGGAAGACGGACGCTGATGGTAGGGTTACTATCTACAAAGCTCGACTTGTTGCAAAAAGGTTTTTCGACAAGTTCAAGGGGTTGACTACGATGAGACTTTCACACCCGTAGTGATGCTTAAGTCTATCCGAATCATGTTAGCAATTGCCGTATTTTATGAAATTTGACAAATGGATGTCAAAACTGCATTCCTTAATGGATGTCTCAAAGAAGAGTTGTATATGATGCAACCAGAAGGTTTTGTAGATCCTAAAGGTGCTAACAAAGTGTCCAAACTCCAGTGATCCATCTATGGACTGGTGCAAGCATCCCAGAGTTGGAATATACGCTTTGATGTGGTGATCAAAGCATATGGTTTTACCCTTTTATACATACTTATGGTGAAGCCTATATTTACAAGAAGGGGCAATTCCATTTCTCCACCTAACTTGAACCCACACCTGGCATTTACCCCTAAATTTTGAGTATGCTCAAAAATACCCTTGCGCCATTAGGTGGTGTTATAGAAATACCCTTGAGCGCCGTTTTTGTTAGTTCAAAGGGGTTTCACCATGTGCTTTGTCCAAAATGCCCCTGGATGGTACTAGTCCACATTTCCGTAAAGAAAAAAACTAAGTCAAAGTTAGACTAGTCAACAGAGACTGGTTAAATTTGGTTTTGGAGGCCCACATGTCATTCTCACTTTAAAGTTTTTATAATTGTTTTAGAGTTAGTAAAGGGCCCATGAGTCAGTGGAACACTTAACTGGAGGGTTAGCCTAAATCGCTTTTTAACGACAGCGGCTAAACACCGGCGCCCGGCGACGTACGGGAGGATGCCGGAGAGGTCTGTCGGCTTCAGAGTGGTCCTGCGAGGCTGCGGGCATGAACACGAACTAGACTGAGTTGGTCGGAGACCGTGCGGTGGCTGTGAGGATGGGCAATAGTGAGCTCGAGCGGCGACAATGGGCGACGCTCATGGGGAGAGGTTCTCGGCGATGCAGGGAAGCTCGAGGGCGCACTAGGACATTCGAGAGGTTGCCTTGGAGCTGAGTAACAAGGGGGAATCCTCCTAGATTCATGGCTAGAGGAGATGGGGCAGCGGCAGCAATCCATCGGAGTTGGGGAAGACAATGAGTGAGCCGTCGATTTCGGGTGCCTCGGTCTGATTTATCCTTCTGGAAAACAGATCGGGAAGTGCTCGATCTAATCGACCGCAAACCACGCCTGCGAGCCTAAAGCTGGCCACCGCCGTCGGATGTTGGCCGCCGCCGGAGGTGAGCGAGAGAGAGACACAGAGAGGTAAGAGAGAATACAGTTTTTTACTTTTTTGGTGGGTCCACCTATAAGTGACAGAGGGGGTGAGGGAGAGAGTGAGAGTGTTTTTTTTTCTTTTTCCTAGGGCAGGTCCCACCTGTAAGTGTCATATGCGTACAGGGGCAAAACTGGCCAGAAAATGTCCCGTAGCCAGTCAAACGCCTTTGACCACACGGAAATGGTATGGAAGGGTATATGTATAAGAAGCTTTGACGGAAGAGGGGCATTTTTGAGTTCACTCAAAATTTAGGGGTAAATGCCAGGTGTGGGTTAAAGTTAGGGGGAGAAATGGAATTGTCCCTTACAAGAAAGTGAGTGGGAGCTCTGTAGCATTTCTAATATTATATGTGGATGACATATTGTTGATTGGAAATGATGTAGAATTTCTGGATAGCATAAAAGGATACTTGAATAAGAGTTTTTCAATAAAAGACCTCGGTGAAGCTACTTATATTTTGTGCATCAAGATCTATAGAGATAGATTGAGACGCTTAATAGGACTTTCAAAAGCACATACCTTGACAAGATTTTCAAGAAGTTCAAAATGAATTGGCCAAAGAAAGGGTTCTTGTCTGTGTTGCAAGGTGTGAAGTTGAGTAAGACTCAAAGCCCGACCACGGCAGAAGATAGAGAGAGAATGAAAGTCATTCACTATGCCTCAGCCATAGGTTCTAATAAAGTATGCCATGCTGTGTACCAGACATATTGTGTACCTTACCAAGAGTTTGGCAAGGGGGGGGGTACAATAGTGATCCAGGAGTAGATCACTGAACAGCAGTCGAAATTATCCTTAGTTACCTAAGAGGACTAAGGAAATGTTTCTCGGTTATGGAGGTGATAAAGAGTTACGTCGATGCAAGATTTGACACTGATCTAGATGACTCTAAGTCTCAATCTAGATACGTATTGAACGTGGGAGCAATTAGCTAGAGTAGCTCCATGCAGAGCATTGTAGCCATAGAAATTTGCAAAATACATACATATCTGAATGTGGCAGACCCGTTGACTAAAACTTCTCTCACAAGCAAAACATGATCACACCTTAGTACTCTTTGGGTGTTAATCACATAGCGATGTGAACTAGATTATTGACTCTAGTAAACCCTTTGAGTGTTGGTCACATGGAGATGTGAACTACGGGTGTTAATCACATAAAGATGTGAACTATTGATGTTAAATCACATGGCGATGTGAACTAGATTATTGACTCTAGTGTAAGTGGGAGACTGAACGAAATATGCTCTAGAGGCAATAATAAAGTTGTTATTTTATATTTCCTTATATCATGATAAATTTTTATTATTCATGCTAGAATTGTATTAACCAGAAACTTGATACATGTGTGGATACATTGACAAAACACCGTGTCCCTAGTAAGCCTCTACTAGACTAGCTTGTTAATCAAAGATGGTTAGGTTTCCTAACCATAGACATGTGTTGTCATTTCATGAACGGGATCACATCATTAGGGAATGATGTGATGGACAAGACCCATCCGTTAGCTTAGCATGTTGATCGTTCAGTTTTATTGCTATTGCTTTCTTCATGTCAAATACATATTCCTTCAACTATGAGATTACGCAACTCCCGGATACCGGAAGGAATACCTTGTGTGCTATCAAACATCACAACATAACTGGGTGATTATAAATCTTCTCCACAGGTATCTTCGAAGGTGTTTGTTGGGTTGGCATAGATTGAGATTAGGATTTGTCACTCCGAGTATCAGAGAGGTATCTCTGGGCCCTCTCGGTAATGCACATTATAATAAGCCTTGCAAGCAATGTGGCTAATGAGTTAGTTGCGGGATGATGTATTACAAAACGAGTAAAGAGACTTGCCGGTAATGAGATTGAACTAGGTATGAAGGTACCGACGATCGAATCTCGGGTAAGTAACATACCGATGACAAAGGGAATAACGTATGTTGTCATTACGGTATGACCGATAAAGATCTTCATAGAATATGTGGGAACCAATATGAGCGTCCAGGTTCCACTGTTAGTTATTGACCAAAGAGGTGTCTCGGTCATGTCTACATAGTTCTCGATCTTTGTACAATATGTGGGAACCAATATGAGCATCCAGGGTCCTCACGCTTAACATTCGATGACGATTTTGTATTATATGAGTTTTGTGATTTGTTGACCGATGTTGCTCGGAATCCCGGATAAGATCACGGACATGACGAGGAGTCTCGAAATGGTCGAGAGGTAAAGAATCATATATAGGACGATAGTATTCGGACACCGGAAGTGTTCTGGGGGTATCGGGTACGTATCGGGTCATCGGAAGGGGTTCCGGGCAACCCCCGACAAGCTATATGGGCCTAATGGGCCAAGAGTTGGACAGAGCTGGTGCGCCCCCTATAGGCTGAATAGGAGGAGAAGGAAAGGAAGGGAAGGGAGAAGGAAAGGGGAGGATTCGGCCTCCCCCTTTCCTTCCCCTCCCCCTCTCTTGCCTTCGACCTTCGATGGATATGGAAGGGGGAGACCGACTTGGAGGAGGCGCCCAAGTAGGATTACTCCTACTTGGGGCGCCCCTTGTAGCCCCTCTCCCTCTCCCACTTATATATATGTGGGGGGCACCGCTAGAACACACAACATTGATTCCTAGCCGTGTGCGGCGCCCCCTCCATAGTTTACGCCTCTGGTCATATTGTCGTAGTGCTTAGGTGACGCCCTGCACGTATCACTTCACCATCACCGTCACCATGTCGTCGTGCTGACGAAACTCTCCCTCAACACTTTGCTGAATCAAGAGTTTGAGGGACGTCATCGAGCTGAACGTGTGTATAACTCGGAGGTGTCGTACGTTCGGTACTTGATTGGTTGAATCGAGAAGGCGTTCGACTACATCAACCGCGTTAAACTAACGCTTCCGCTTTCGGTCTATGAGGGTACGTGGACACACTCTCCCCCTCTCGTTGCTATGCATCTCCTAGATAGATCTTGCGTGATCATAGGAATTTTTTTGAATTGCATGTTATGTTCCCCTACACTTGAGCATTGGGTGTAGTTAATATGCGAGTGTGTTTCATGAATGGATCAATGCTTGAGCATGATGGGCTAGGGATAGCTTATTTTAGCGTTAATATTTTAAAAGACATGGTTGCTTGTTGATATGCTTGAGTATTTAAGTTATCATGTCAAAACTAGACTATTGCTTTGAACAATATAAAAGTCCAAATGTCCATGCTATAAAGAAAAGAATATGATATGACATGTTCGGCAGCATTCCATATCAAAAATTCTGTTTTTATCATTTACCTACTCAAGGACGAGCAGGAATTAAGCTTGGGGATGCTGATACGCCTCCAACGTATCTGTATTTTTTTATTGTTCCGTGTTGTTATATTATCAATCTTAGATGTTTTATAATTATTTTATAGTCATTTTATATTATTTTTTGGTACTAACATATTGACATAGTGCCAAGTGTCAGTTGCTGTTTTTTGCATGTTTTTTACATCGGAGATAATCAATACCAAACGGAGTCCAAATGCAGCGAAACTTTTTGTGAAATTTTTATGGACCAGAAGACATCCAATGGGCCGGAGAAGCACCTGGGGGTGCCCCGAGGGGGGCACAACCCACCAGGACGCGCAGAGTCTAGAAACCCTGGGGAGAGTTGACGAAAATCAATTCCAACCGCCGCAAAGTCCAGAACCACCAGATCCAATCTAGACACCGTCACGGAAGGGTTCACCACTTCCTTTGGTGCCTCTCTGATGATGCGTGAGTAGCTCTTTGTAGACCTTCGGGTCCGTAGTTAGTAGCTAGATGGCTTCCTCTCTCTCGTTTGATTCTCAATACAATGATCTCATGGAGATCCATATGATGTAACTCTTTTGCGGTGTGTTTGTTGGGATCCGATGAACTATGAGTTTATTATCAGATCTATCTCTTTTTATCCATAAAAGTTATTTGAGTTTCTTTGATATCTTATATGCATGATTTCTTATAGCCTCGTATTTCTTCTTCGATATTTGGGTTTTTTTTGGCCAACTTGATCTATTTATCTTGCAATGGGAAGAGGTGCTTTGTAGTGGGTTCGATCTTACGGTGCTTGATCCCAGTGACAGAAGGGGAACCGACACGTATCTATCGTTGCTACTAAGGATAAAACGACGGGATCTATTTCTACATAAATAGATCTTGTCTACACCATGTCATCTACTTATTACATTACTCCGTTTCTCCATGAAGTTAATACACTAGATGCATGCTGGATAGCAATCGATGTGTGGAGTATTAGTAGTAGATGTAGGCAGGAATCGGTCTACTAATCTTGGACGTGATGCCTATATAATGATCATTGCCTAGATATTGTCATGATTATTTGAAGTTCTATCAATTGCCCCATAGTAATTTGTTCACCCACCGTTTGCTATTTATCTCGAGAGAAGCCACTAGTGAAACCTACGCCCCCCGGGTCTCTTTCTCTTATTATTTGCCTTTGCGATCTATTTTCCTTTGCTTTTATTTTTCAGATCTACTAAACCAAAAATACAAAAATACCTTACTGCAACTTATTCTTATTTATTTTATTTGGTGTTCGATCTATCAATCTACTACAATTTATTCACGTCCGTTTTGCCTATCTTGGGTGCCATACCTGAAAGGATTGACAACCCCTTTTACACGTCGGGTTGCGAGTATTTGTTATTTATGTGCAGGTGCTTTTTACGTGTTGTTGCTTGGTACTCCTACTGGTTCGATAAACTTGGTTTCATATCTGAGGAAAATACCTATCGCCCCTGTGCTGCATCATCCCTTCCTCTTTAGGGAAATACCGACGTAGCTTCAAGTTGCTATCAGCATGGCACGGGCAATATTGTGGCAAATCTCGTGATGCAAAAATTGTGCTAGAGTCTGTTGCATCCGAGGATTTATGGATTTGGCGTTGCTTCTTTGGTTTGCCGGTACTCTCAATGACATCAATGTGTTGCATCGGTCTTATTTGTTTGTTAGACTTGCTAGTGGTGATGCTCCTGCTTGCAACTACACCGTGAATGGGCATCAGTAGACAAAGGGCTACTATCTTGATGATGGTATTTACCTTTCTTGGTCTATATTTGTCAAGACCATCGGAAAACCCAAAAGTAGGGAGCAAGCTGAATTTGCAAAGATTTTGAAAGAGCCTTTGGGGTTTTGCAAGTTAGGTTTGCCATTGTTCATGGTCCTGCTCGTTTTTGGGACAGACGAACCCTAAACAACATCATGACATGTTCACAACATGATCATCGAAGACGAGAGGGACATGGAGTTCTTCTACGACAATGTCGATAGCCGTGTGAAGCCATCTAGAGACCTTGACCGCATACAAGCATTCCTTCAGATATACCGGGAAATTGAAGACTCAAACACCCACCACCAGCTTCAGCATGATCTCATTGAGCACCATTGGCAAAGGCCTGGGCAATAATAAAACCTGCCATTTTTACATTCATTTAATTAATTCATGTGTGATTCGTATCATTGTTGTATTTGGAATAATTCTTATATTGAATTATAAGTTTAATTCTTATATTTGAATAATTATTGTAATTTGATAATTATTGTATTGTAATATTTAGATTCTAATTTATATCTATTTCATATTTCTATGTAATATGACACATATGTGTCAAATTGGGGAAAAACCACATGTTTTGAGGGCTGGCACGGGATGCAGCGGAACAGACTCCGCAAGGTCGAACATAGAATATTCTGTTTTACCGTTCGGCCTTGCAGGATCTTCTTCACCGTAGCCCGCGCCAGCCCTCAAAACATGTTTTTCACGACCCTTATACTCACTTTAAAGGCCCGCGCGATAAGGGCTCTGCTAGAGATGCTCTTAGCTATCTTCGCTCGCTGCCTTCGATCTTCCACATTCGGTAGTTGAGTTCGGTCGGTTTGGTCTGTGTCTTTTTACCTTTTTTTCTTTGTTTTTTTTCAATTTTTCATGGATTTTCTTTGAGTCTCGATTTTTTTTGTTTTCTCTGCGGTCTTCTTGATTTTTTTCTTTGTTTCTTCTTTATACTTCAGCTTTTTTGTTTGTTTATTCAGTTATGTGTCTTATTTATATCATGAAGATCATAATAAAAGCCATGTAAACACACTTGACAAATTTGTAAAGGCACCAGAATGCTAGAATTTGCACAAAGAAACACTAGCCAAGAAAGAAATTATAGTCAAGACCGAAGAATCATCTAAGCTTGACATAAATGCCCATCACCTGCCTCTAACACCACCACAATGGCCACTAAAGGAAAAAAATGATGGATTCACCTCCTCACCTGAGCTCGAAGCGGCTTCATCGCTGATGTGCAGTTTTACGGACCTCCAAGTTAACTCACTGAAGGAAAAACCATAACCATTGAGCGAACTAGACCAGAGCAACACCCCGAACAAGCCATCGAACTCCGGATCTGGCAACCCTGCACGACCAAGACGTCGGAGGAGAAAACCATACCTACTATCCATGAACCAAACACACGATCCTCCATCTTCAAGATGTCGTTAATGCAGACCATAATCTGCATTCGCTCCTGGACTATTTTCCAAGCTTTGCGACGGCGCTGGAGCGAGCATGTTTTTTTCTTTTTACTAAACACATGTCTAGTCTTTTTCATACACATTGTACATTTTATGTATACATATAAAATATTGCTTTATACACGTTTAATATTTCAAATACATGTTAAACATTTTTACAAAACTTGTTTCGATTTTTTTTCAAATATGTGCTAAAAAGTTAAATACATGTCAAACAATTTCTGAATGATAAATAACATTTTCATTGAACTATGCAAACATTTTTGTATATTGTACAAGCATTTTTTAAACTTGGGAAGATTTTTTAAAATATAATGTAACATTTTTAATGTATGAAACATTTTTTGAATTAGACAAACAATTTTTTACATTTCGTAAACATGTTGTTAAATGTTGCGTACATTTTTAGAAAAATGAGTGAAATTTTGTAATTGTGACAAACACTTCTCATACACATGATTAACATTTTCTACTTCACATTACATATTTTCGTGTACATCGGAAATACTTTCTATACATGCTTACCATTTTCTAAATGCAAGATTAACATTTTATCAAAATGTTATGTAAAGTGTTTCTGCAATATATTTATTTAAAATATGTCAAAATATAAACCAAAAAATAAAAAGAAAAAAACGAAGAAAAAAACATTATGTCAGCGTGACGTGACACGTGGTTACTGGCCTTCGCCGCGGGCTACACATATCCGTGCCCCACTTCAATCCCTCAACAAAATGCAACTCTATCCCCAACATGATGTCAGCGTGACACGACACGTGGTTACTGGCCTTCGCCGCGGGCTACACATATCCGTGCCCCACTTCAATCCCTCAACAAAATGCAACTCTATCCCCAACATGATGTCAACGTGACGCGACACGTGGTTACTGGCCTTCGCCGTGGGCTACACATATCCGCGCCCCACTTCAATCCCTCGACGAAATGCAACTCTATCCCCGTCCCGTGAGATGCGATGCAGCAGTAAGTCAGGCTGTACATGATAGAGTGGTCGGCAATGACCATAAGCTGGCAACAGTATGCGAGGGTCATCTTCTAGGCCTGACCTAGCTGAAAAGACTGGTAGCCATGTTCTGCTAGTCTGTATCCTCTGTGTCCAGCGGCATCAACCTAGGGCCTGTTTGGATCATGGGGTTAGAGCTAGTTTGGGTTAGTTGGAGGTTTAAATAACCCAAAAGTATCCAAACAGGAAGGGTTAGAATGGGTTAGTTCCATCTAACCCAACTATCCCGGTGGAGAGGTGCTTATTTGAGTTAAAGTGGGTTAGAAAATAACTCTAACTCTAACTGTGTTAGAGTATCCAAACAAGGCCCTAGGGTGTTTATGCAAAATATTTTTCTACTTGGGTGTCCCTGGTGAGACCCGTATTGACGTGGCAATGGTCAACACGACACGCAAGCATGTCAAACATTCTTTAGGCTGTTTAAGACCAGAGATGATCCACTAACAAACTTATGAGACCCAAATTTACAGTTTTGAAGTTTTGAGACTAGCTTAACACACCTCAAATAGTTTTAGGACCTTTGGTGCATTTTACTCTTTCGTGAAAACTAGAAGGGTTGGGCGCGCTTTGCTGCGTCATTGGTGTTGCGGGTTTCTTAAAAAAAGTCACTCTGTTACAAAATATAATGTGTATTATTTTTTGAAAGTCAAACATTTTAAATTTGATCAAATTTGTAAAGAAATATATCAAAATCCATAATATCAAATTGGTAATTTTAGATTCATTATGAAATGAATTTTCATACTTATTTTGTTTAATATTGTGGATGTCGATATTTCTGCTGTGAACATGGTCAAAGTTAAAGAAATTTGACTCTCCAAAAAAACTAATACCCCTTATATTCTCAAACTTGTGGAATATTTAGTTTGGTGGGTCCGGGAGATGATAGAGTGTGTTTCATTTTTATTTATAATGCAGTGATTTGGTGGGTCTTTCGTGATGTGATACTGTGTTATGCGCTAGCCAGCCTATATTTATGTAGGGAAATATTTGTGTTGGTGGTTGTACTTACTATATTGGTGCAACAGTATCATATGGTGACACTTCTTTTTTTTAGGTGGTGGTAGGGTGCGCAAGATTGATGTTTTATAGGCCGGTTGCTGCTGATTGATTTGAAAAATCGTTGGTCCGGTTAAAATCGTAAACCAAATCCAAAATTGAATACCTCAATTAAATGAAAGAGCTTTAAAATTAGGGAACATAGTGAATTAAAATAAATGAATGGGAGGTCTTGATAAATTGTTGACCCGGTAAAAATCGGATGACCCAATTCTAAATTGAAAACCTCAATTAATTGTTAGGCCTTAAAATTTGGAAGCACAGTGTATAGTATAAAAACAATTGAATAAGAGAGCTTTGAAAAATTGTTGGCCTGATCAAAATCGGGTGATCTAATTTTAATTGAAGACCTCAATTGAATGTGGGCTTTTTAAAATAAGAAGGCTTAGGTTATAGTAGAGGAGGATATGGAGCCATGGAGGAGGATGATGATGAATGTACAGGCTATACTACCACCAAGTACTAGAAGTGGGCCGGTTCATGGTAAGAAAATAGAGCGTTGGACTGTGATGAAAATTGGGGGAAATGGAAAGTTTCCAAAGAGCGAGATCTGTGAGTTGTATTCGAGAAACATGGTCCTGCTCCTGCTCCCAGACGGAACAAAACCGGCCCATCAAGGCACAACTCACTAGAACCGTCCCGATCGACCATGGACGCCAACAGCGACAAACATTTACCTCAAAACCTTTCCATTCTGTGCAGCAGCCACCCCCCGTGACGGGAATCCAGCCAGTGGAACCCCATTGGCCGCGCCACTGCCAGGTCGGCGCCATCTGGCATCGGCCCGCCTCCCCCTATCACCTTATCGTCCCCGCTAACATAAATGGCGCCGCTCCTTCGCTTTCCCAAGCCTTTCCAAGAGAAGCTCACTGCCATCCGCACTATCTGATACACTCATTCATCGCTGCGTTGCTCGCCGGCTCAGATGGCTCTTCAGGCGGCCACTTCCTTCCTCCCGTCGGCCCTCTCCGCGCGCAAGGAGGTACCCTTAATTTCCTCACCTTCTCCGGCGAGTTCACGTCCGGTGCCAATCTTTGGTGCTGATTTCGTGGCTGTGTGGTCCGTGTGCAGGGAGCGGCCAAGGACTCGGCCTTCTTCGGCGTTCGTCTCGCCGATGGCCTCAAATTCGACACCACCTCCCTGGGCCTGCGCACCAAGGTGAGCTCAAATCTTTGCATTCGGGTCGATGCATGTGTGCACTCTGCCTAGCAAGTCGCTGCTTGTTGTTGCGTGGTATTATTTGGGGAATTGCAGCTGGTAACATAGTCGAGTGATGGAGTGCCGGATTTGTGATTAGTTAGCTGGGTGCTTGGGCTAGACTGTGGACCGTGCTCTGTTAGTCGCTGCTCGTTCTGACCGACATGCGCGTCACGAACCTACGCAGAGGGTGAACACGTCGTCAGTTGCCATCCGCGCGCAGGCCGCGGCGGTGTCCGCGCCGACCGCGACCCCGGCGTCGCCGTCCGGCAAGAAGACCGTCCGCACGGGCAACGCGGTCATCACGGGCGCGTCGTCGGGCCTCGGCCTCGCCACGGCCAAGGCCCTGGCGGAGTCAGGCAAGTGGCACGTCATCATGGCGTGCCGCGACTACCTCAAGACCGCGCGCGCGGCCAGGGCGGCCGGCATGCCCAAGGGCAGCTACACCATCGTGCACCTGGACCTGGCCTCCCTCGACAGCGTCCGCCAGTTCGTCAAGAACGTGCGCCAGCTCGACATGCCCATCGACGTCGTCGTCTGCAACGCCGCCGTGTACCAGCCCACCGCCAAGGAGCCTTCCTTCACCGCGGACGGCTTCGAGATGAGCGTCGGCGTCAACCACCTCGGCCACTTCCTCCTCGCCCGCGAGCTCCTCGAGGACCTCAAGGCCTCCGACTACCCCTCCAAGCGCCTCATCATCGTCGGCTCCATCACCGGTAATATGTACATGCGCGATCCTCTGTTTCTTTGTCGTCCTACTCGTCGTTGTTTCAGACTGTAACCTTCATTTCTGTGTGCAGGGAACACGAACACGCTCGCGGGGAACGTGCCGCCCAAGGCCAACCTCGGGGACCTGAGGGGCCTGGCGGCCGGGCTGAACGGCGTGGGCAGTGCTGCCATGATTGACGGCGCGGAGTTCGACGGCGCCAAGGCGTACAAGGACAGCAAGGTGTGCAATATGCTGACCATGCAGGAGTTCCACCGGCGGTACCACGAGGAGACCGGCGTGACCTTCGCGTCGCTCTACCCGGGGTGCATCGCCACCACGGGCCTCTTCCGTGAGCACGTCCCGTTGTTCCGCTTCCTCTTCCCGCCGTTCCAGAAGTACATCACCAAGGGGTACGTGTCCGAGGAGGAGGCCGGCAAGAGGCTGGCGCAGGTCGTCAGCGAGCCCAGCCTCACCAAGTCCGGCGTCTACTGGAGCTGGAACAAGAACTCGGCGTCCTTCGAGAACCAGCTCTCCGAGGAGGCCAGCGACACCGAGAAGGCCAGGAAGGTCTGGGAGCTCAGCGAGAAGCTCGTCGGACTCGCATGATCACCAAATGGCCGGCCCTCCGGCGAGGTCGCAAACCCTGATCGATCGTCATCCGCACCAAGTGGCGAAATTTTGTGCTTCTTTTCTCAAGCCAAAAAAAAGAAAAAATAATTGTAGGACACGTTTCGCACAAACTGCTAGATTAAGTACGTGGCGCGCCCGATTAAGTCCGAAGTGGTTACAGTTCGCAAGGAGTTTAAGCCTGTAAAACTAGTTCTTTTTCTTTGATTTGGTAATAGTGACAATAAAGTGTCTTGGGCGGCCAAATAGTGGAAGTACAGTTCGACTTTTTGAGTTTCATCCGGTAACTTCACCCCGTGAATTTTCTTTCAACGTTACATGTGTTTGTGCGCGCGCGTGGGCTGTGTGTTTTAGTTGAAATTGGATCCTTTCAAGAGATTAGACGCGCTCTTTGGGAATGCTGCAGTATCATTACAAGCATGGGGCAGAGAACGACCGGAAACATCAAGTTGCTCATGGCAGTGGCCACCTTCGTGATATGCAGATTCGACAAGGCACAGGAAGCCCGCATCCTCACGGATCAGGAGCTCTGGTTGTGTCGTACTCTTAAGCTTGCGTTGCTGGGCATGGCCTCGCTCGAGCGGACAATTGAGCGTCAGCGCTCAAGAATGAGATGGGTTAAGGAAGGAGATGCTAACACGAAGCTATTCCAAGCTTCCGCCAACGGCAGGAGAGTCAAGAACTTCATCCCGCTTTCCACAAAAACAGAAAAAAAGAAAAAAAAAAGAACTTCATCCCGCGAATCAAGGTGGGAGACGAGGTGCACACCGAGCAAGCCCGCATCGAGGCAGCTTCTCCTCATCTTTTGAGGAACTTTGAGTTTCATTCGACCCACTATCAACGTTACAATGTGTGTGCGCGCGCGTGTGGACTCTGTGTTTTAGTTGAAACGATTGCATTTTACTAGTGATTGAGGCCCGTCATTTTGGGCCTCTTGAAAGGAAGTTGAGCGCGTATTTTTTTCTCTTAAATGAAACAAAAAGTTCTCACTTTTCTTTTTTTTTAAAAAAAAAACTTTCTCGCAACACTTTAACATCACATCCATCTTAAACAGAAAAGGAAAAACCTAAAAAATCTCAAAAGCAAAAAAAAGTCTCACTTTCATCTTCCAAAAATAATCTAAAAAAACTTTTCTCAAAAGAAAAAAAATCTTAATTTCATCTTCCAAAAAATTAAAAAGTTTCTCGCCACGGCCAACCAGCATGCGCCATGTGGCCATGCTGGTTGGTCGCCCTTCTCCCGCACGTTAATGTGTTTAATTAGACAGCCTTCGAGGCCACTAACGTGCTAACGGATGCTCCAGCCAAGTTTTACAAAGCTTATTCAAGCAACTTTGCCTACTAAGTTATAGAGCGACTTTATTCGCCAAACATAGCACCCATCTAACTTTTAACTCAAAATCCTGTAGAAGTCCTTTCACCTCTTCAATAATGTGTCCATTTGTACAGCGATCTCAAGCACCCCTCCTTGCTCCCGTGGACACCTGTCTGAAAGTCAGAATCTAGGATGAGCTTCCGAGCTCCAATTTCTCTCGCAAGTTGAATAGCACGCCGGCACGCCATGAGTTTAGCAAGTTCCGGATCCGTGATGCAGGGAAAAAAGGGCATATTCTCCCTCTTGAAAAGCTCCATGATGGTCCCTAGAACCGCCCATCCACCGCCAAAATCAAGAGTCTTTGACATAGCACCCTCTGTGTTGGCCTTGACCCATCCTACCCCTGGAGGGCTCTATAGGTGTCAAAACCGGCGGATCTCGGGTAGGGGGTCCTGAACTGTGTATCCGAGGATCGATGGTAACAGGGGGAAACAAGGACACGATGTTTCCCAGGTTCGGACCCTCTTAATGGAGGCAATACCCTACTTTCTGCTAGATTGATCTTGATGAATATGAGGATTACAAGAGTTGATCTACCTCGAGATCGATGTGGCTAAACCCTAGAAGCCTAGCCTATGGTAATTGTGATTCTGCCTCTACGGACTAAACCCTCCGGTTTATATATGCACCGGAGGGGCCTAGGGTTGTACATAATCATCTTGCAGAGGAAGGAAACATTACACCCGAACTTTAAACTTGCCATTCTACACATATAGGAGTCCTATCCGGATACAGGAGATAATCTTCCGTAGTGATCTTCACGGCCCACCAGTCCGGCCCATAACGAGTAATCCGGCCACCCGAGGACCCCTTAATCTAGGACTCCCTCAGTAGCCCATGAACCAGTCTTCGACGACGATGAGTCCGGCGCACGTAGTATCTTCGGCATCGCAAGGCGGGTTCCTCCTTCCGAACATATGAAGTTTATTTCCTGGATAAAGGAACCATGTCCGGCTCTGCATGATTAGTACAACCCTTAGCCATGAAGGCAATGTGTCAAAACAAACACTGTGTCTTTACTGACAACTTTCCAGCGAAACGTCATGCTTGATCCTTTAATATTTTGAACCGTTTTCTTGACTCTGGTTTCGCATTTCGAGGCATAGCCTCTATTGGCACATCTTGTCGAAGCAGAGATCGTGCCCGCTTATCGTGGGATCCTCATTAATATGATTTGGGTAACCCAACCGCACCTTACGCACGATTACGGTGGGAACATACGAGTTTTACAGCTCGAGTGGGGGGACACTTGGTATTTACTGCCTATAAAAGGACATAGATCCCCTCTTTTACCTCAAGCTCTCCTCAAGCCCTTGCTGCCCAATCTCTTAGCTCCAGCGCCCACAGCTCCAGCGCCCGCAGCTCCCATCTCCTCCACCACCGCCTCCTTCTCCAGCAACGGCTGGATCTGGTTCCAAGGGCAAGTGGGAGGCCTCCACTATCAAGGAGAAGAACGTGAAGAGTCTCCGGAGCGCAGGCTACCTCGCCGACGACATAGGGCACCGGATTCCTGACGAGGATCAGTTGATCCCCGTCCCTGAGCCAGGTGAGAGGGTGGTATCCATCCCTCACTTTATTCGGGGGCTGGGGTTTCCGCTTCACCCCTTTGTTCAGGGTCTCTTATTCTTCTACGGGCTAGATTTCCATGACCTGGCCCCAAACTCTATCCTCCACATATCGGCTTTCATAGTCGTGTGTGAAGCTTTCCTCCGCGTCCCCCACACTTCGACTTATGGCTCAAGACCTTCAATCTGAAGCCGAAGGTGGTCGACGGGCAGCACGCGGACTGCGGGGGAGCTATGGTGAGCAAGCTCCCAAATGCAATCTGGACCAAAGGGGCCTTTGTGGATACCAACAAGATATGGCAGCAGGAGTGGTTCTACATCACCGAACCCCGCGATGCCAAGTGGGCATCCACGCTCGAATTTAGATCTGGACACCCATAGAGGCTCACCTCATGGACCACCAAGGGCCTTTATTGGGGGTCTCAGACAGAGGTGAAGACGCTCCAAAACCGCATCTCCAGCATGATGTCGAAGGGCACCCACCTCACCAACGTGATTCAGGTGATGCTCTTCCGTCGCACCCTTCCCTGCCAACTCCGGGCCTCCCACTTATGGGAGTTTTATCTGTAGGAGCCACGGAACTTGAAGCGCTTCTTCGGCACTACGCACGAAGACATATGGAAGCAACTTTTCAAGGCCCAGAAGGAATGGCCAGAGGAGACCGAAGACAAGGGCTTCGACAGCGTGACTTTGGCCTTAGAGGTAAGCACAATTTTGTCGAATACGTATCTTGTCCATATTTCAATTATGACAGGAATTAGAACTCTTATGTTCCATTCAGGCCTGGACGAAGAAAGCGGAGCGGATCAACTGTCTGACTCCGTTGCTCGAAAACCCAGCCACGCCCCAACTAACGGTGATGCTGGTTCTGGCGCCGTACAAGGCGCCGGAGAAGAAAGCCAAGAAGAAGGGCAAGGAGGTCAAGAGCGGCCTCCGCCCTAAGGGTCTTTCGGATACTGTGTCTGGAGAGACCGACGCCCACTCCTCCCATGACGAAGAGGAAGAGGAGGAGGAGGAAAGCGATTCCCCCCTCAAGGGAAAGGGGAGGGAGAGGGCGGCTCCCGAAGACGCGGGAAATGGGGTGCCCAGGAGGAAGCTGAACCTCCCGGGCAGCTCGGACTCGGAGTCCGAAGCTGATTTCCGAAAGCAACCCAGGAGCAAGCCCCTGGCCGAATCGTAAGTGTTCGGACTTTTGCTGTTATCTTCGGTCAGTTTGTTATCATTGCATAAGCAATTCTATTTGTTGTTTTGCAGTCCTCCCCTCACACTCCCCAGCACACCATTATCGCCAAGGAGCTCTCTGCCAACTGACATGGCGGAGAGTGACATGCCGCCACAGGCTCAATCGCCCATCATACCAGGGAACACCGAGGTGACTTCCCAGCGGGTGTCTCCTGCGCGAGGAGGTGGGAGTGGGGCGGACGAGAGGGTGCCCGAGGTCGACACCTCATCCACCGTCTGCCAAGGGGAAACAGTCCCTATGGCAACCGACGACGGAGAGCCCAAGCAATCCGAGCTCCCACTGAACACCGTTCCGGAGGCCAGCATGGCTCTGGAATCGGGAAGGCAGCCCCCTACGATAGGGGGAGGAGCATCAGCTCCAACGGCGTCCTCCATTAATCCGGAGGCGCCGAACACGCTGGAGCAAGCACTGCAAGGTGCTTCCATCATGGAGGAACACCGCACCCTGATGGGTGCGGTTATGGGAAAGATTCAGTCTGCCAAAAGTGGACCGAATGAAGCCTTCAACGGCATACTGACAGGCTTTGAGGTATGCGACGTAATACTCTAAAAGAACTTTACGTTTTATTTGTATAGGATAACAAACCTTTATACGGATAGTAGCCTCTGATGCTTTGTCTGATTCTAAAGAGAATCGGACAGAGCGTCCACGTAGTACCAGCTAATAGAACATATTGTACCATTTTTTGTACAGGCTTCCCTCATAGAGGCATCCGCCCAGGCCACAGAGGTTTCCAAGCTCAATCGGAAGCTTCAAATAGCTGACGCAGAGCTCGATCGTGTTAACAAGCGATTTGATGAAACGCAAGGTATGCAGACTTTCAAATAATTATTATGTCAAATGACTATGTGTTTGATTATAAGAGTACGAACTCATTGTGCGGTGTGATTATGTCACAATTGGCGCAGCTAAGGTCGAGACCCTCAAAGGCGCTCTTGCACAGGCCAAGAAGGAGGCCGAGATGAACAAAGCAGCCACTGACAAAGCGGTTGCCGAGCTAGAGGCCGAACATGTCTCCCGTCAACAACATGAGTCGTGGGTGGCCGAAGTCGAACAAGAGCTATGTGACGCCATCCGCAAATGCGAGGAGTGGGAGCAGAAGACTTTGGACCAAGCATCCGAACTCAATAAGGCTCTTGATGCCGCCAAGGAGGCGCGGAGTGAGTCTCGGAGTGCTCGCGAGGAGATCAAGCAGGCGTGGCTGGTAAGGCCTTTCTTCTACAGAGTATCTTTGGAGGTCGGAAGTATGTGTCGCTGACGCAATTGTGGAGTTCTCCAGGCACGTTTGCGGATCTCCCGAAGAGTATTGCCGCCGTCGCCGAATTCTTCCAAGCCCAGGAGGGGAATAGCACGGAGAAGCTGTTCTGGTCGCAATTCCTTGCGCCAGAACATCCAGTACCTCCGAACGACCAGTTGAAGCAGCTGGTCGAGCTGCACAACGTGGCGGGTGCAACCATGAAGGACTTGACAGTCCGGCTCTGGCCCGCCGAGACAATCCGAGTAGCTACTTTGGATTGGTGAAGTGATTCGTCGATGCGAGGCCGCGGGTCGACGCTGTGAAGCGTTCGACCTGTATAGAGGGTGCACGAATGGCCTTTTCCCGCGTCAAGATGCACTGGGGGAAGATGAAGGCCACCAAAGTGGCAACCGCCGGCCCGCCCGAGGGCAAGGATCATCGGAGGTCGCAGAGGTACTTCGATGACGTCCTAGAAGGAGCCCGTATTATAGAGGGCCAGTGCTCAAAGGACGCGGCCTTTGAGTATTTGTATTCAGATTGTAAAGACTATGCTTATGAACCGATATGTATATATTTTTGTGCCTTATGTTTCAAGTGACTTTTCCTCCTGTGTGGCTGTTTATTTTATATCTGAAAGTTTCCAGTCGTCGGCTTCAGCCCCCATGTAAATGCTATAGGGGTGTTCGGCATGACGCGTGACTACACTTTACCCAACGTCTTGGTCTTTAAAGGAGGTGTCCGCGAAGTGAACCAGGCAAACAAACTATGTGGCTTTATTTCTTTCACTTAGCCATAGGAGTTTGACTGTGGGGCTAAGTACTAGCCCCTTGTGCGTGTGCGGCTACCTGAATTACAGGCCTGCTCTACGCGGCTGGGTGAAGACCAGCCCCTCGGGTAACACGGAGTAGATCGCTAACGATCTATAGTATAATACTAAGTCGACGAATCGCCGACTAGTTCTCGCTTATCATGATAGTCAGTTTTTGGCTTTATCTACTGAGGTACTTGACCGGATGAACCATAAATACAATCACAATAGTTCTCCCTTTACTACCTTAGCCGAACAATACGGAACGTAAGGTGGTAAGCACAGGAGCCGGGCAACCCAAGTATAGACCCAAGACATGATTCGGAGCCGATGGATATAACGGTATATCCGGGACGCTGAACAGTTCCCTATAGGTGTTCGTACTTTGAAGTGTGCCAGGCGGGATACAACCCCTGGTATTACATCCAGATTTGAGGCACATGTGGCAATCTGAGGTAGGGAGAGAACGCAGATGGTAATAAAATAAACTTCAAACAAATTGGAACCAAACTGCTTCTTTTATATACTGTTTAATACGGCGAGCCGCATGGTTACAGATAATGCCAATAACATCTTGGGCATTTTACATGCCAAAGAAAAAGGGAAGAAAAGTGATAAAGGGAAAGGTTTACATAGAGCCTAAAATTAATGATTTAAAAATCTCGATGGAGGCCCTGCTGCACGTCTGCGCCGTTTCTCCTTTATAACACGTCCTTGAATGGGAGAGGTTTGATGGCCGCCTGTGAAAAAGGAAGGAGAACTCTGAAAAAGAATGCCCTGCACGACCATATATTGACACCAGGAAAAAATTGAAAGGAAGAAGAGGCGACGAATATCGTTTTATCCACAAAGGTGACACGTTTCCCTAACGGAACCATGAGGCTTTCTTGTGAGAATCTTATACCACAACCTCCCTCAAATGGGACAATATTTTTTACCCCAGCATGTTGATGTCATTCCATGATAGCATGCCAAGGTTCATGAATTTCAGACGGGTTTTCGATTTACTAGAATTACAAAAGCATGTACCTCAACATTTGCCAGAGAGCCACAGTGCCGTGGTGTTCGAAATTCATCCCCATTTCTTGCATGAGACATAATCATAAACCCATGGACACATATATGATTTTACAACCCATGTTGGTCATCGGAGCATGTGCATGTGCTTTAATTTTGAATTGTGCACCTAAAATGGCTAGAAAACCAATTTAATGTATAAAATTTCCAAACGAACCATGAATAATCCCATTTTTTACGACACACATATAGTTGCATGTTCACTGCAGATAAAAGGTCTAGCAATTCAAACACCATCCATTTCCACTGTGACCCCATTATGTAATTCAAATCAAGACGAAAAATCAAGTAGATCCCACACAGTTTATTATCACCAACCGTGTGAGATCTAGCATAAAATATCTTGGAGCACCATCGGATTATAGTACGCATACGGCTTACGCGAGCAGGTGCGACGGCTACAGTCCACAGCCCGCTCTGAATAAGGGACCGTGTCTGATGAAACTTTATGTGCTAGTTTTTTCATTGAAGCGATTCCAAATTTTCGGCTTCCGCTGAAATATCTACCTCCCCGCCCTCCCCCTTACCAAAAGCCACATTTCCCTTGTTTCCGCCTTCCTTTCCAAGTTCAAACCTTCACTCCTTGCTTGGAGCGCTGCCTCCTCGCCGACGACCCTCCTTCACGCTGCTCGGCCTCACCTATCCAGGCAGGTAAGCCACACCCGACCCCCATCCTCCTCCTCCTTCCACATCCCACATGCCCCAACCGTCGGCGCAAGCGCGACACCTTCCACCCAAATCACCGATCCCTCCACCAAATAAGCGCCGCCCTAAGCCATGGTGCATGCAGTATAGCCAGGATCTCAAGGAGCATTTGGCAGTGGAGAAGCAAATCGCGGCCGCACACGCGGATGAGGTCGCGATGGCTGCCATTTGTGCCGACCCCCAGATCTTGGAGGAGCACCTCGCCATCGAGGCCACCGTCAACACCTCGTGCGCCGACGCCGCGACGCGGTTGGCTGCTTTAAACGACAGTTAGTGGCGTTTTCTTGAGGCCACCATCGATGCCTTCGACGAAGACTACGATGTGTTTTCTCAGCGTGCACGTGCTTACCTCATCTCGAGAGCCAGCAGGTTGGTGCTTGGAGCGGCTCAAGCAATTCACCACTACGACGAGGGCACCCACGATGCGGAGGCCCCGCCCTCTTCCATCTCCAAGGAGCCAATCGTCATCGATATCTCCAACAATGAGGAGTAGCTTGTCTTATTACCTCACTATAAGGACCCATGTTCAGTTTGCTAGCTACTGCCTTTCCTTAACAAATTCTAGTGAATTGTGATATCTACTTTTACCATGCAATCTTCTGCTCTAGTGTATATATTCTATATGTCGTGCAATGTGGTGTCCAGTTAACTGTTTGGTTCAAATGTGATGTTCAATTCTTCAGGGTGCAATTTTCCAAGTTGTAAAGCATGTTTGGTTTGGTTAACTGTCTGATCTTCTATTAGGAGTGTTATATTGTGCAATGTGGTGCTCAGTTAAAGTTTGGTTCATTTGTTGTGGTGTTTAGTTAACTGTCTGGTTCAATTTTGCAATGCGATGTTCAATTGTTGTGGGTGCATTCTGTTATTGTATACCATGTGAGAAACAAATCGAATTTGGCCGTACTAAATACATGAGAAACAAATACAATTGCTATATTTCCAAGTTGTTAAGAATGCTTGGTTTGTTTAACTCTCTGATCTTCTATTAGGAGTATGTTATATTATGCAATGTGGTGCTCAGTTAACGTTTGGTTCATTTGTTGTGGTGTTTAGTTAACTGCTTGGTTCAATTCTGCAATGTGATGTTCAATTATTGTGGGTGCATTCTGTTATTGTATACCATGTGAGAAATAAATCGAATTTGGTTGTACTAAATACACGAGAAATAAATACAATTGCTATATTTCCAAGTTGTTAAGCATGTTTGGTTTGGTTAATTGTCTGATATTCTATTAGGAGTATGTTATATTGTGCAATGTGGTGCTCAGTTAACGTTTGGTTCATTTGTTGTGGTGTTTAGTTAACTGCACGTGCATGGTCCGTTGTCTAATAGCACATTATTATCCAATTGCAGGAACCATTCTAATATTTAGGTTTTTAACAATTTGGTCTTGCACATGTAGGTCCCGCTGTCAGAGGTTTTGACCCACTGTTCGACCCTTTTTGCATATGGGGAAATGAGTTGTCCATGAATATCAATCAAGTCAAGAAACTCAGAAAGATTGTTAGGATAAAGAAATTAGCGACAAAAAACAACAAGATCTTTGTCTACACAATGAAGAAGACATCAGTTCACTACAAGATGGTACTAACTATTATGCCTTGCCCTTTTTATTCATTTGCCCCATTTCCAATATAGAGAAGATATTTAGGCACATCCTTGTTTCAGGCCTTTCCAAAGCAGTTCACTGATGATTACCTCTCAAACCACCTCTATGGCCAGGAGGCGAGGAAGGTTTTCATACAAAACCCATGGTTCAATATTGAAGTTTTTCTGAAGAGGACGAAGGACGGATAGCCAATCATCCACAGGCACTGGCCTAAAGTTGCAAAGACCTTCAACATGAATGAAGGATCAATATTCGCCTTCCGCTTCAGCAGTTTTCCAGATGAGATGCATCTGTCTATATACCGTCTATGATGCTAATTTCGAAAGGTTCTACATGTTGCATGTGAAACTTGGTGCTGGTGCAGTTGTGTAATAGGGTAGGTGAGTGCTGAAGCTATATCATGTTGTACTCTGATGTATTTCAATTATGAAATCCTGCTTCCTTAATATGGAAATGAAATATATTATGTGCTTAATATGAATGTCAATTAGATTAATAAATGGATTATTAATAATAGGGAAATTAGCCTACTAATGGTGAATTAGCCTGCTAATTAGGTTTTGCTATTACAAAAGGTTATTGAGAAAACACTGTGGGCAATGACCTCAGGCAACGCACACAGTTTCTAGGAATAAACCGTGTTGGATCAATGAACAATCACACACGACCTTCTCTAGAAAACTGTTTGCGTTAGGCCACCATGCGCAAACGTTTACCACATAAAAACTGTGTGTGATGGACAACCTTTGCCACACAGTTTCTTCTACGCACCGTGTGTGATGCATTCAATAACGCAAACGATAAAATTGTTAATATCATGTGCAATGGCAACACTATCACAAACTATTTAACGGGGAAATTGTGTGTGATGTACCTGTGAACGGAAATGTTTTTCCTTGGAACGACTATGTGGGATGTACATACGAACAGAAACGTTTAGCGGGGACTGACTGTGTGGGATGTACTTGTGACCGAAAACAATTTCGCGGGTATAATTGTATTTTTAGCTCTACTATACGTATTTCAGTATTTAAGCAATCACCGGTCGCACACGACCTCAATTTGCCGAGCGTGTATGCCAGGAGGGCATATCCCCGACGGTTTCTGGGTCGTGTGGGAAGGACCCCCTATCCCCGTCACTCACTAGGCGACGGTTCCAAATGCCGTCGCGGAAAGGGCTCAAAAACCGTTTATATAGCACCGGCGCGTACCAGTGAAGGGTGATGCTAAGATATGGTTTAATTCTCTTGCTCCTAGTTTGTGCGTAGTCCCCCAGGATATGATATATTACTTCTTTGAAATATATTTTCCTGCTCATAAGAAACAAGTTGCTTTACAGAGAATATTTAAGTTTGTGCAAATTGAAGAAGAGAGTCTCCCACAAGCTTGGGGGAGGCTTCTCCAATTACTTAATGCTTTGCCTGATCATCCTCTCAAGAAAAATGAAGTACTTGATATCCTTTATAATGGACTAACCGATGCTTCTAGGGACCACCTAGATAGTTGTGCTAGTTGTGTTTTTGGGGAACGAACTATTGAACAAGCTGAAGTACTATTGAATAATATATTGAGTAATGATAATGATTGGATTCTTCTTGAACCACCTCCTAAGCCAACTCCGAAGAAGAGAGGTATTCTATTTCTCAGTCCTGAAGATACGCAATAGGCAAAGAAATCTATGCAAGAAAAATGTATTAAAGCTGAAGACGTTATGAATTTACCGCCTATTGAAGAAATACATGGTCTTAATAGTCCGACACAGGTAGTAGACGTAAATTCTCTTTATAGATTTGATGAAGGTGATATTCCTTATACTAAATCTGCTAGTCAATGCTTGGATGAATTTGATAACTTTATTGTTAAACAAGAAAACTTCAATGCATATGTTAGTAGAGAGTTAAAACGAAATGCCTATATGCTTGAACACTTGAGTGACTATATGTGTAGACCTGTTAATGATCTCAAGTTTGTTAGTAAACATGCTTCCATGGTAAAAACTCAAGTAGAACAGGTTCTCAAGGCGCAAAATGATTTGCTCAATGAGATGAACAATAAAATGAATGTCCTGCTGTTAGAGTTATGACTAGAGGTGGTAAAATGACTCAGGAACCTTTGTTTCCTGAAGGCCATCCTAAGAGAATTGAGCAAGATTCTCAAAAAATTAATACTGATGCACCAAGTTCATCTAAGAAGAAAAAGAAAGATGATAGGACCTTCCATACTTCTAGTGAACCTGTTATAGACATACCTGAGAACCCAAATGATATTTCTATTTTAGATGCTGAGACACAATCTGGTAATGAACATGAACCTAGTAATAATGTTAATGATGATGCTCATGTTGATGCTCAACCTAGTAATGATAATGATGTGGAAATAGAACCTGCTGTTGATCTTGATAACCCACAACCTAAGAATAAAAGATATGATAAGACAAACTTCATTGCTAGGAAACATGGAAAAGAAAGAGAGCCATGGGTTCAGAAACCCATGCCCTTTCCTCCTAAACCACCCAAGAAAAAGGATGGTGAAGAATTTGAGTGCTTTGTTGAAATGCTTAGACCTGTCTTTTGCGCTTATGTTTGACTGATATTCTGAAAATGTCTCCTTATGCTAGGTATATGAAAGATATTGTTACTAATAAAAGAAAGATACCGAAAGCTGAAATTTCCACCATGCTTGCTAATTATACATTTAAGGGTGGAATACCAAAGAAACTAGGAGACCCTGGGATACCAACTATACCATGCTCCATTAAAAGAAACTATGTTAAAACTGCTTTATGTGATCTTGGGGCCGGTGTTAGTGTTATGCCTTTCTATTTGTATCGAATACTTGATTTGAATAAGTTGACACCAACTAAAATCTCTTTTCAAATGGCCGATAAATCAACTGCCATACCCATCGGTACTTGTGAGGATGTGCCTATCGTAGTTGCAAATGTTACTATCTTAACGGACTTTGTTATTCTTGATATACCTGAGGACGACAATATGTCGATCATCCTTGATAGACCCTTTTTGAATACTGCAGGGGCTGTTATTGATTGCAACAAGGGCAATTGTCGGTGTGAAAACCGGTGGATCTCGGGTAAGGGGTCCCGAACTGTGTGTCTAAGGCGGATGGTAATAGGAGGCAGGGGACACGATGTTTACCCAGGTTCGGGCCCTCTTGATGGAGGTAATACCCTACGTCCTGCTTGATTGATCTTGATGAGTATATGGGTTACAACAGTTGATCTACCACGAGATTTTAATGGCTAAACCCTAGATGTCTAGCCTATATGATTACGATTGCCTCTACGGACTAGACCCTCCAGTTTATATAGACACCGGAGGGGGCTAGGGCTTGTACATAGTCGGCTTACAGAGAAAGGAATCTTCATATCCGCACGCTAAGCCTGCCTTCCACGCCAAGGAGAGTCCCGTCCGGACACAGGGATAATCTTTCGTCTTGTATCTCCACGGCCCATTAGTCCGACACATATCACAAAGCTCGGACACCCGAGGACCCCATAATCCTGGAATCCCTTAGTAGCCCCTGAACCAGTCTTCAACGATGATGTGTCTGGCGCGCAGATTGTCTTCGGCATTGCAAGGCGGGTTCCTCCTCCGAACACTTCAAAGTAGTTGAGCACCAGCACTATATCCGGTTTTGTACAATAGTCACAATCCTCAAACATAAAGGTAAAATGCAGATAAGTTCCGTCTTCTGATGATTTCACGGATGAGATGCTACATCCAGCCGTTTTATTACTTTAGACTGTTTTTCGGCCTCCCGTTTTGTGGTTCGAGACGCAACCTTCGGCGACACGTCTTGTCAAAGCAGAGATCGTTCCCCCTTGTTACGAGATTCTCATGAATACGAGTTTTGGTAACCTAACTGTCACTACAAAAAAGAGACATCCGTGACATTTTGGGCCGAACGAATTTTTTTTCTGTCATACATATGACACTTCTATGACAATAATTGTGACAAAACCCGGTATCATCATAGATGTGGTGGGCCCCTAATTCTATGACAAAAAATCATGACAGAAAATGGGCTTTTCGTCCTGGGCGGGCCGAAGACGCAGCTGCATGACATTCTTTGGGCCGTCCATGACGGAAAAAACTGTGGTAGAAGCGAGGGGGAGGAAAATTTCGGGGAGTTCCCGGTTATGGTGGGAGGTCAGGGGCCGAGCGATGCGCGCTTCTCTCGTACACGTACGCGCGTGTGTGCGAGGCGTTGGCTCTAACTGAACCCGAGCGATTGCACTGCAGGCTATGCGTTACTGAACCCGAGCGATCGATCGATGGCTGTTAACTGGACCCGATCGAGCGATTCCTTCGCTACTGCTGCTAACTGAAGCCGATCGATGCTGCCTCTGGATGAACAGTGAGCGTTGCAGGGGGGGGGGTTGGATGAACAGTTCCCGGTGGGGGTGGATGAACAGGACCCCGTGGTGTTGCCTCTGGATGAACAGGACCCCGATCGATCGAGCCGGTTGGGGCTGGATGAACAGGACCCCGTGGAGGGCTGGATGAACAGGACCACCCCGTGGAGGGCAGGATGAACAGTAGACGGTGGAGGGCAGGATGAACAGTAGCCCGTGGAGGGGTGGCTGAACAGGAGCCCGTGGAGAGGGCTGGTTGAACAGTAGCCGGTGGAGTAGCGCGCGGTGGAGGCTGGATGAACAGGAGCCCGTGGATAAACAGTCGCAGGTGGAGGCTGGAGGACGTCGACAGTGGATGAACAGTAGCTCATGGAGGCTGGAGGGGATCGACAGTGGAGATGAACAGTATCCTGTGGAGTCCCATTTTGCGGTACGCCACACCCCTCCCGATGGACAGGACCCCCGTTTCGACCATAGCGCTCCAACACAAGTCCGTTTCCTCCGTTTTGCGGTACGCCACACCCCTCCCGATGAACTTGACCCCCGTTTCGACCGTAGGAGATCCGTTTCCTCCATTTTGCGGTATGTCAGACCCCTCCCGATCAACAGGATCCCGTTTCGAACGTGGCCGGTCGAACACAAGGCCGTTTCCTCCGTTCTGCGGTACACGAAGCCTCGTTTCCATCGCCTGTTCTGTCCAAGCCCTCCCGATGAACACGACGCATTGCGTTGCCTCCCCATGAACACGACGCATTCCGTTGCCTCTCCATGAACACGACGACGACGCTGTTTCTCCGTTCCGACCCAGACATGTACACAAGCCCTGGCCGTATGTATGCGCGAGTAGGCGTTCGAGACTCCGCCCGTATGTACACATACGTGGCCGTATTTTCTTTCTTGCACCCTGGCCGCCATACGTACATGTACATGCTACGTGCGCGCCTCTACTACGACACGTGCGCGCCTCTACATCCACCAGTATATATGTACGTACACGTTCGCGACCAGAATGACAACGCTACGTAAGCTTCGACTAGGTGGGTCCCGACTGTCAGGCACTTCCTTGCGTGCGAAGATGTAGCTGGTGGGTCCCAGCAGTCAGGGGCAAACATTTTTTTCACGAAATACGGTGGCCCGTCCGATGGGTCCCCTCTGTCAGGTGGAGGAATAATTATTTTGCACGTAATAAGGAGGCACTTCCTTGCTGCGGCCGTGGACCCAACTGTCAGCCTCTCCACGTACATTCCACGTCCGATGGAAGCCGTTCCTTGACCACGTTGACCACGCCGCGCCGAGAGCACCAGGGCGTTGGACGACGGAGAGGCCTAGGAAGGGGACGACGCGGAGCCGAGGAAGACGCGGCAGTGGATGCCCATGCGTAGAGGAGTACGAGGGTTCACTGGTTCGCTGCGGTGTGAGGCTGCCGTCGCCGCAGAATAACAGGGGGTGTGGATGAGTAGAGGGATGGCCTAGCCGGCGGTGGGAGTAGTAGGGGGCGGTGAGGCCTCTGCCACATCGCAGCCGGCCACGGGAGGCAGGAGCACGAGGCACGACCGGCGCTGGTTTGGGCGGCTGGAGCAAGAAGACCAGAGGTTGAAGAAGCACTACGGCCGTTGGATGGACATCGTACGGTCACTGGAGCTAGAATCATGCATATTGACTAAGTTGACAAAGCCCTTCGTCCCGTCAACTTAGTAGGCCCACAAGTCAGCCTCCCACCAAGGTGGGTCCTAGCTAGCAGGGGGTATTCATTTTTTGTGCGTAGTAAGGAGGCACTTCCGGTGGGTTCGAGCTGACAGCAGGGGGAACGTTTTTTCGCGAAATACGGTGGCCCGTCGTGTGGGTCCCAGCAGTCAGGGGCAAACATTTTTTTCGCGATATACTGGTGGGTGTCCGGTGGGTCCCTGCTGTCAGTTGGAGGAATAATTATTTTCTGCGTAATAAGGAGGCACTTCCTTGCGGCTGCCGTGGACCCAACTATCAGCCTCTCCACATACAGTATTCTTCCGATGGAATTCGGTCGTTGACCACATTGACCACGCTGCGCCGACAGCACCATGGCGGTGGACGACGCGGAGCCGGGGAAGACACGGCAGTGGATGCCCACGCAGAGAGGAGTATGAGGGTTCACTGGTTCGGCTGCGCTGCTGTCGCCGCAGAATAACAGGGGGTGTGGGTGAGTGGAGTGGAGGGATGGCCTGGCTAGTGGTGGGAGTAGTATGGGGGCGGTGAGGCCTCCGCGGCAGCACAGCCAACCACGGGAGGCAGGAGCAGGCGGCACGACTGGCGCTGCTTTGGGCGGTTGGAGCAAGAAGACCAGAGGTTGAAGAAGCACTACGACCGTTGGATGGACATCGTACGGTCAGTCGAGCTTGAATCATGCATATTGACTAAGTTGACAAAGCCCTTTGTCCCCGTCAACTTAGTAGGCCCACTATACTGGGTCCCAGCTAGCAGGGGGAGTATTCATTTTTTTTGCTTAATAAGGAGGCACTTCCTTGCGTGCGAAGATATAGCTGGTGGGTCTGAGCTGTCAGCGGCGGTAACGTTTTTTCGTGAAATACAGAGGCCGTTTCGGTGGGTCCCAGATGTCAGGTGGAGGAAATCATTATTTTGCGCGTAATAAGGAGACATTTCCTTGCGTGCGGCCGTGGACCCAGCTGTCAGCCTCTCCACGTACAGTCCACTTTAGATGCATGTCGGTCGTTGACCATGCTGACCACGCCATGCCGAGAGCACCAGGGCGGTGGACGACGGCGAGGCCTAGGAAGGGAACGACACAGAGGTAGTGAAGACCCGGCCGTTGTTTTTGTTTCCCACGCGGAGGGGAGTACGACTGTACGAGGGTTTACTGGTTCGTCTGCCGTCGCTGGAGAATAACAACAGGTGTGGGTGAGTAGAGGGATGGCTAGGCCAGCGATGGGAGTACGGTGGGGCGGTGAGGCCTGCGCGGCAGCATAACCGGCCGCGGGGAGGAGGGAGCAGGCAGTCCCGCCGGCGCTTGTTTGAGCAGCTGGAGCAGGAAGAGCAGAGATTGAAGAAGCGCTACGGCCATTGGATGGACATCCAACAGTATACATGCCATCTGTGGAAAGCATCAAATCCGTGGAAAACAACATACATCCCATCTGCCATTATTTCAAATAATTTACAGCCCATTTGCTAATTCTTACTGGTTTTTTTGGAGCCCATATTCTTTATGTTAGCATTACAGCCCATATTGTGGCCACAGTTAAAAAATTATACGAAAATTTGCATATGTCGGTGTGGTCTGAACTGTTTTTAATCCCGAAATTTCGAGTCACATTCAGACTGATTTAAAAAATAAATGTATATCAATATAAAATCCAATAAATTGTCCACGCATAAAAATCAATGCAATTTAAAATCTCGAAATGAAAAAAAAGATATTTGAAAATAATTGCCGGTTTGATGTGTTTTAAAAATGTACAACCCATTTCTCATTACTGATAGGCCATTTTCTCGGCCAGCCGAATGAAGCTCTCCTCGTCTTGAAAGATTTGCAGCCCAACAGGCCTGATAAAGCGACTTACTTGACAAATCACAAAAGAACTGAGCTAGCCATTTTCAGAAAGAAAAAAACTACTAGGCTGGTCTTTGGTAAACATAAAAGAAAAGGCTGTCTAGACATGCCAGAGTGTCCTGCACAGCCCAATTGACACCCTGCTTCCGTCTAAAAAACAAATTAGATAAATGCCACTCCAATTATGGCGATTCATAAAAATGCCACTGCAATTTCCAAACTTTGAAAAATGCCACTGCAATTTTTGCAAACTTTGAAAAATGCCACTCCAGACTTCGAAAAATGCCACTAGAAATGGCATGAAATGGCATTTTTCAAAGTTTGGAAATTGCAGTGGCATTTCTCGGATGCACCAGATTTGGAGTGGCATTTATCAAATTAACCCAAAACAAAAATAACTGGGCGAGCTGCTGGGTCCCTGGTGTCAGCCGCTCGTTGTGCAATTCTCTCGTTTATTGACTACATTGACAATGGCATGGGACCCAGATGTCAGAAATCCACTAGGAGGAGCCATTTTTTATTGGCTTGAAATAAGGAGGCACTTGCCTGCGTACTGCCATGACCTTGGCGGGTCCCTACTATCATCCTCTCCACGTACAATCATCTCCTGATTGTGTACGCGTCAACTTGCTAGGCCCACAAGTCAGCCTCTAAACCGTGGAGGACAAATACAACCCATTTAAAAAAATAATAGCCCATTCCATACGTTCAAACGGAAAGTTCAACATTCAGAGCAAAGTAACAGGTCTGATCCACATATAGAGTACTGAATTTCCACGTTGACAACCATCATAGCCAAGTTAACTATCTACTCCCACTAACACTCTAGTAGCATACAAGTACTAACTTACTCTTAGCTAACTAGACGATGTCGGTCGCCATCTGCTGTCCATGCTAAACGCCGGCACTGGCATCCTCCGCCTCGCCTCGGACTTGCCAGAGGTGCGATAGGGCGCGTTGCTCATGCACGTTGGCCCTTTCCATGCCGGCGTGGTCCACCGAAGCTTCGACTTCCAACCGGGAAACCCACTTGACGAGCTGGTAGTAAAAATCAGCGTCGTGAACGCGTGCGTGCCCGACAGCCTCCAGGGCTATTTGCCGGGCGCCGGCCTCCACGTAGTCGGCCCAGTTGCGGGCGCTCTGCTCGCGACTCAGAGCATCGGTGCGCTACTGCTCCATGTCTCGCTGGCGGCGCAAATCGGCGATACACTGCTCCTCCGCCAGGCGGTCGCGCTCCAACAACTCCTGCTCCTCCGCCATGCGGTCGCGCTCCAACAACTCCTCGATCTCTGCATTGCCATCTAAAGACAGATAGAATGCCTCCTCCCTCCGTCTGCCTTCCGGTGAAAACCCGAACACTAGTTCCGGCGGTGACCGCCTGCGGCGTCGCCTACCGCGGACGGGCGGGGGCATGGCAGACGTGGCGAGCGACGTCGGGCCAGTGGGGGCTTATGAGGATATGGCGAGTTGGGTCACGGTGGCACCTGAGAAGGCCGAGAAACAGTACTTATAGGCAGAAGGTAGCGCGACGGTCATCGGAATTCAATGCGTAATGGCTTAGCGCGCCAGCTTGCCGTGGAAAACTAGAGAAACTGAAATTATGACTATGCCGTCCCGTCCCGTCTGGGTCGCACGCCGGAATGGTGGTCAAACGAGTGCACTCAAATCATCTCCCTCCTTGTCAATAATGATTCCACGGATTTAAAGCGTATATTTTTTCGCATCAGTTAGCTGCCTTAATTACGACCGGCTGCATGCAGGCACTCAGAACCGCTCGCATGCAGTACGCGAAGCAGCATGCAACGAGTCGCAGCCGAGGGCACGCATGCAGCCACTTAAATCGCTGGAATTAATTAGGCTTAAACTTCTGCATGCCGTTAATTATTGCCATGCCTTGGTCTTGCTGCTTTGCTCACAGGACTAATAAATCCCGAACGGAGGGAGTACCTTGGTTGGTGAGAGGTTTGAATTAAGCCCTGCAAACCGGAAAGGAGGTACTAGTACGTGCGTGATCCGCTATTTATTCGTGTAGGATTGAGTAGGTTGTTTCTTGAATTGAGCCCTGCAAACCGGAAAGGAGGTAGTACGTGCGTGATCCGCTATTTATCCATGTAGGATCGATAGTGTAGCTTGTCAGTTTCTTCAGAGGTAGGCATTTTTATCCGTGTAGGATCGATAGTGTAGCCTGTCAATTTCTTCAGAGGTAGGCATTTTTATTCAAAAAACTGCCACTTTGCATCTTGCGTCGCAAATAAAACTGCCAGGAACGCATTTGTAGGCTAGCTAGTGATCGATCAGTAACTTGTAAACACCGAGCAAACAGAAATAAGTAACTGTTAATGCATCTCAATGATTCACAGATCATATACAAATATGTAGCTCCAAAAGCAAAGATCAACCACTTTGGATCTTGCGTCGCAACTAAAACTAACTAGTACGATTCCCATACATAAGATCAACATGTTAATGCATCTCAATGATTCACAGATCATATACAAATATGTAGCTCCAAAAGCAAAGATCTAGAAAAACATCTGTTCTTCCTACTAACATGGATGCTTCTCTTGGCCAACATTCAATACAGGCTGAAAGACAAATTTGTTTGTGAAGTCTACAATTCCTCTTGCAAATGTAAGTGGTTTCACCAACAGCTGGAACCATGAGAATGAACCACACATGATGGAGGAACATCTACTGCAATATGATTTGGTCTTCTCTCGATCACACGGCGAGACTATTTTCGGAATACAAACTTTAACTTAGGCAAAATGATGCCCTTTGTATAATCAGACCAAAGCAATGAAGCACCTAGTGTTGGCCAATAAATAGTACAGTACTACTTTTCTGCAGTCCATGAAGTGACTATCCAGTCTTTCTGTGTCTATTTTCAAATGGCACTGCATGCAGTGACTATACTATTCTCTTGTGCAGTTCAACCAAAATTGCGGGCACTTTTTTTGTTTGCCAAATAGCAACGGACAAACATCTCTGTCTGCACAAATATCAAGCAGCTAGTAAACATATACCACACCTTGTATTTTCGGTTTAAACATGTCTCTTCCGCTTAGCATTTGTCATGTTCTGCACTGGACAATTTGATACAGTTATGTTTTGCCCTGGACAATTTCATACTGAATTGATTTGCTGGTTCAGAGCAGAAATATAGCGCCTATTCTTCATTAGACCAAGGATATCCATGTTCGTAGTGATGGAAGAGGTGAAATCGATACAACCGAAATTGAGCATCCAATCATTGAATCCTGTCCCGCACCTCCAATGTAGGTCCACCCTGCCAATAAATTCACATGCAAACCACTAGTATTACTATCTAATGATAGTACAAAAATAGTAGCAAGATAGTAGCAAACCATGTAACTTCGTAATGAACAGCTCATAGTGCCACCAATTGGATATAAAGGTTTGGAAAAAAACATGCTCCTAATGTTGAACCAGTTGGACTTTTTGTGCAGTTCCACTAAAATCGAGCATCCCTGTTTGCATAGATATTGAAAGTATGATTACTCTAAAAGTGGCACTAGTTGAAGCATAGACTCACAAATATAAGCATTCCAATTTCTTAATGGGAAAAGGTAGCAAGACTGTTTCTAACCACCTGTTTGAAGGAATAAATAAAGCAACATCGGCTGATGTCAGGAAGGCATACATAGTTTTTTCTGGAAAAGTGAGCCATTCCTGACCTTTCCTCTTATTTTAAGCAAATTTTGTGCAGTTCTACTAAAATAAAATTCCATCAACGCCTTGACAATTCAGTGACACTGTACAAAAGGAAATGACTTAACATTACATCATGATGTCAGGTATGTAGTCGACAGGCATTAGAGACAAACATACAGACCTCCTCAAGAGAACAGCCAGAGGAGGTGCCCACTCTTGACCTTTCCTCTTGTCTTCATAATTGTCTGTGCAGTTTAACCAAAATAAAATGACATCAGCGCCTTGGCATTTTGGTGACACTGTAAAAAAAAATTAACTTATCTCATGAAAGTGAGGTATGTAATCTATAAGCATTAACAGTGCAAAAATCTGAAGGTAGTAACAAGTTTCATCGTTGGTATACTGGCTGTGCAATAGCATTAGAATGCCTTAGTAGAAAAATCTTTAATACATCCACAATCAACAGCTAACCCTGAAATAATCCAGTGACATTAAATGACACTGCTTAAATTTATGGGTGGCATTAGACTGAGAGCGGCATTAGTTAAATGTGGCATCACTTTAGCAGTAGCATTGCTTGACTTGACTGCTGGCGTTATACTAACAGCAAAAAAAGTGGCAATAAGAGCATGGGAGGCCCATTCGTACAATGGGCGCACCAGTACGATGTACCTCCACGGACGCAGAGTGGTGAGGGAGGTATGGTTGCCCAGAGCAACAAATATCCAGGCAGCATATGTGGATTACGTCCCATTTTTGTTCTCTTTAGCCACCTTTTTCCTATGCGAGGACAACAAACCGATCGACTTGGTCATTCTCTATTGCGTTGTCATGCCTTTCTACCCTTCTTCAACCAAGAGACACGAGACTCGTTCCTTAGCTACTGATTTTCCCCTTTTCAACCTAGACGCGGGTTCGATGCCTACTCTCTTGGACAGTACAGTCTCCCTTCCTTTCCTTATTCAACCCAGACATGGATTAGTCTGCATGAAGTAGGGTTTCCTTTAATAGTGCAAATTATGGTTTTCGTCTGCGTGGCCAGCAGAGCAGAGGATAGCAAATTGGGAAGATGGTGGAGTGGAAAAAGATCCACATGCAACGACGTGGCAGATGGGGCAATAGAACAAGGTTATGGTTCGAAAAGAGGTAGCATACTTGAGGGTTGGTGGGAAGTGGCTTTGCTCGTGGTCGTCGTCCTCTGCACACACTACGACAACAAGCTTGGGGACGGAGGCCATCCCGCGCGGGCGCTAGGTCTGAGAGGATGGCCTTGTCATCAGTGCGTGACCTCGCTCGCTGACGACGAGTGCGTCAACGCTGCACGTCCTTTTCTTCCCCGGCGGATCTGTGACCACCGGTGAGGAGGGAGAGAGGGCCCGTCTTTTTTAGATCTGGAGAGAGGGTGGTAGTGTGAGAAGCAAGTGGGTACCCCTTAGCAAGAAAGCACTCAAGCTCCAGCCTATATATCTTTTTTATACTACTAGTACTGGAGGTGGAGTAGTGGTAGAGTAGTTTATATTTTCTCCGCGTACAGTACCAGTTAGTCGTGCTTCAAAACTGATCAGCATGCCATTAAAAAATAAAGGTCGATAACTAATGCGGCACCTCGGGCCAACGCGGCCAGATCGCATTTTGCATGAGAAATTACACACCATGTTTCGTTGACATGTGGTCCCGTTCCAACATATCAGTGAGACGACAACGAGTAGTAGGAGTATTTCCGAACGGACGTGTAGGCCGGGGTGCCTCTTCGTGAACCGTGGCAAACTCGCAACCATTCACCGACTCTTCGCCTTTCCCTCTTGATTTGGAACTGCTGTCGCACGCTCTTCCTCTCCCACCTCCATTTTCCTTCAGCCCTTCACCCTTTCTTCTGCCATTGTTCGATCGCCTTCTCCATGGAGGGAACAGGCCGGAAACGACCCCGTTATTCTTACCCCGATCTAAAAGATGACGTGGTGGAGGAACTCATTGATCGGTGCGACGTCATCACCTCGGCTAGCATGGCAGGTTCGTTCAAGCCCATTCTCGACTCAACTAATAACATCATTACAAAGAACCCAAGAGTCAAGGAGCGGTTTGATCTCCCCTATCTTCTTCGCCGTGACCCTGATGACTGGCATCGGCACGACGGAGGCCTCGCCCTGTGCCAGTTGATGCCGCTTGATAATGATACGTATGATGTTAAGATGCCATCGTTTGAGGGCAAGGCTTGGGCGAGCGCAAATGGAGATTGGGTTGTTTACATTGGGTCCAACTGCGAGTGGGAACTTGTGAATGTGTACACTCGTGACCGGGTTCCACTTCCAAAAATCTCAGCAGACTGCCCAGAGGTTGAGCACACCGGTATTGTACGCACGTTCAAATACGATCATGGTGACTGTCTTCTATGGAAGATAGCAATTTGTCGAATTCCCAACCGCTCTTGGAATTACAACAACTATCAAGTTGTTGTTATCTTCGACAAGCTTGTTGCCGTCCTTCGTGGTTTGACTCGATGGATATTGCTCAAAAATCAGTTTCTGTACACGGATGAGTACTGTGATGCAATTCAATACGAGGGCCTTGTGTTTGCTGCCACCACTCGTGGCACTGTTTTTGAATGGGATCCTCGTAGTTTCGGTACATTTGTCTTCCACCATAATTATAATTGTTTCATCCACATGCATGCGGGTTAGCAAGTTTCCCTTTACTAATTAACCTTCTTCTTGTGTTTCCAAGGTCCTGTGAACATCCCACCACCTATACTTGAAAAATTTTATAACCAAGGGGGAGATGACGATGGTGATGATCATGAGCATGAGGACGAGCAGAACCCATATACTCAGTGGCGCCTGGCAACTAATTCCGATGGATCACCTCTTCTTGTGTGTATACATCCCACTGATGATGTTACTACTAAGAAAGCAGGTGTAGTCTCCCATGGTCGCACTCTCCAGACCTATTCCAACACCCATTGCATGGTATTCGGGATGGATACTAGTGTGCTAGTGCCAACTCCTTCTCCCTGGTACAGAACTGATAGTCTTGGAGAAAACTCGCTCTTCCTTGGACAAAACTATCCGATGATGGTGAAAGGCGATCCAACTGCTGTTGACACAACGTTAACAGTACCATTTATGAGAAGCAACTGTGTATATACCTCAGACATTTGGGTGGTTCCCTACCCTGGTACTGATATAGTAGCCCGCTTCAGCCTGGATGATCAGTCCTACGTTGGTTTCCAGATCGACAATCGATGGCCCGTCCCAGAGAATCACTTGTGGTTTAAAGCAAGCGTTTCCAACGCCGAGGAATGGTTGAGTTGAAGTTCATTTCATTGCTTGTTATTTGTTGTGTGGTGAAAACTTTAGTATTTATAATGTATCCTCGTTGTCGATGTGGGTTGATGACCTGCTGTATGTAATAAAATGATATGCCTATGATAAACTTACTAAATTGATGAATGGCTTTCGAGTCGCTTCTCTGAGTGAGTGGTGCGACGAGGCAAAAAAATATTTTCCGAATACATAATTGTACGTGCATTGCAACAGGTTATCGGATGAGGCCAATCAACAATAGTAGTACACTATTTGTACTAGCTTCACATGCTTCGCGCGTCAGGCGGGTGTTTTTACTGTAGCCATATGTTAATGTGTTCGCTGTACGTAACCAACACCTCGAATCCTCGATACTACTAGTATATAGTAGGAGTAAGTAGTAGGAGTAGTAGCGTGGCATGGGCCAGAACAAGCATTCACGTCCAGGAGTACGGCACACGCCACCACCACGACATCCATCTGACACCATATTATTTCTTGGAGTCCGTGCTAGAGCAATCTCTTCAACCTCGTCGTTTCTCTAACTTCAGCCATCGCGCGGCAGGCGAGGTGGGGGTTTGCCGATAGTCGGTTTCCTTAACTACGGTCCCACTTGTAAGGCCAACTCCAACGCACGACCCCAAATGCACCTCCGTTTTGCACGAACTCCAACAATAATTTTGACTAGAAAAGCAAGACCAAAGAAAACAAGAACCACAAGAATACATTTTACTACTCCTGTAAGTTGGATTAGTGCCTTCTCGATGCATTCATTGTTGATCTGCGGAGGCTCGATCTTGCGTCTGTGCTAGCTAAAAGTGATAGAACATCTACTAAATTGCGCTCTATCAATATATGGATGTACTCTTCTTCCCAATACAAAAACTTGCATCCATTCTACTCCCTCCGTTGCACAATACATGCCTTCTATTTGTCAAAATATATATGTATCTAGACATGTCTTACTTTATAGGTACATCCATTTTTGGACAAATGGAAGTCAAGTATTTTGGAACGGAGGGAGTACATAATAAAATTTTTAAGTTAGCACAACTAGTCTAATCCGAGAGCAGAACCGAAGATTTGGTCGGGTTCTTCCTCCTTTTGCCGACACGTGGGACATCCAGCATCCAGGTCGTGTCATGAAAGAAAATATAGTGGTAGTTGAAGCCACGAGATGTGCATCTTGGGTTAAACCGTAAATAGAATCTTACTACTATTGAGTAACTCCAAAAGCGGCCACCAAAGATCTTTATTGGATTTGTTTTTCATCACCAGCACGTCGAGGTGAAAGATGTGCAGGTTCAGTGGGTCCTCTTGCATTTTCACTGACATGTGGGGCCGCATGTGATCAAATAGACGATGGGCTCCGCGCATCCGCTGGCTGGCTGAGAAGAGAGATAGAGGAGGGCTGAGCACGGATTGCAGGAAATTTGTTCTACGTACCTCGATATAGGCTCGATATAGTGGGGTGGCATGGGCCATAACTAGCATTCACGTCTAGCAGTACGGCACACGCCACCCACACGAGTCCCATCCGACACCAATTTTCTTGGAGTCCATGCTACAACCATCTCTTCTCCCTCCTGTTTTCTCCGCCATCGCGCGGTGGGCGGGGTGGGGGTTTACCGGTAGTCGGTTTGCTCAACCGCGGTTCCACTTGTAAGTGAAAATGCAACACCGCACGCATTCCCGCTTGAGCGGCGTGCCAGACCAACCGTGTGGGGGTGCGACGCGAACACGACAGGCTTTTCCTTTTGAACTCATAACTTGTAAAATTTGGTTCTGCTCCATGGCGCAACCAATAGATAGAAAATACCGATTTTGCCTAGAGTAATGAGAAGTTTGGTTCTGGCGCCGTTCATGCATGGAGTACGTACGAAAATTATGAAGTTGATGCGAAAGGTAAGATAATTATTGTAGTATCATATACTACTACATGGATTTGACGGAAAGATAAAAATACATATGGATCCATCAACGTTCAACGACATCCTCATGCCCTAGTGCGCCGGGTCACCAACCGATGTGTGAGGAGCAGCGGCGTTGGCGGCGAGCTCAACGTGCTTCTGAACAGTGCCGTCCAAGGTTGCCCTGCTGCTCCAAGAAGGCCAGGATCCTATCGTCCTCCTCTTGCATGTAGTAGTCCTTGTGGACGATTTGCGCATAGACATGGGTGATTATGTCGATGGTGTCTTGCTGCGCCAGGTGCTGCGCGGCGAGCGCGACCTCGAGGTGGACATTCTCCGGCACGACGGCGGGCAGTCGCAGGGCCACCAGTGCATCTAAGAGGTTGTTACCATAGTTGCCGTTGAGGGTGGCGGGCATCGCAGAGCCTGGGCGCATCGGCTAGAGGCTTACGTCAAAGTCGTCCGCATGCTTTTTGACGATGGTGAACTTGTCGAGGAAACCGACGAGGACCTCATCGAACAAGGAGACGAAGTTATCGTCCAAGAGGCCCCTCTCCCTGGCGGCCTCAAGCAATACTACCTGGAGACGTTCCTCGGTGCCGGGCCGCAGGTTAGAAGTCAAACTTTGGAAACTTTGATCAGGTTTACGCAAATGTTATTTATATCTACAATACCAATGATACATCATACAAAACTACATCTCATGGTGAATCTAATGGTATATGTTTGCCGTACTAGATGTAATTCTTTTTCTCCACGTACATGGTCAAACTTTGTGATGTTTGACTTTTCAATAAATCTATATGCTATGGACCGAGGAGAGTGCCTCAGTTGAGACAGATCAAGTGCGTGTGAAGGAGAATGAGTAAGTATGCAAAAAGAGTATGTGTGTGAAAGAGAAAGTGACAGCAAACGATAAATTAGAGAGAGTGTGTGTTTTTTCGTTTCTTATGCGAACATATCACGCATGCATCTCCGAGATGAAAAAGCGAGGCGAGGAGATACACGAAGATAGCTAGTGTGTGATTGTTTGCAACGGAGAGAGACACCCCTGTAGCACATGTCCAATAGAGGTGTGGACAACAAGGAACAAATGTCGAGAGGGACACATGGATGGCATGGACGCATGGGGAGGGAGAGAGGGTGTGTTTGTGATAGAGAGATCCCGTCGAGATCGTGAGGGGACTATATGGGTGGGAGATCGAGGGAGTGCGTGCGCGATAGAAAGATGCGCTGGGAGAAATCGAGATAGACCATGCACATGTTTGTGATGGAGACTAAGATTAGCTAGTCATATACATATAGGGGGGACTGCGTGTGCCTACAATTGAGTGAGAGACCATCATACTTGGCTAGCTGGGCATGAGATTTTGTGCGTGCGTGTGTGTGAGATGGAGAGAGAACAAGGGGGAGAGATAGAGTTTTAGATGGGCCTATCGAGTGCGAGTGAGATATGCATGTGTATGTTTGACCCAGGTGGATGGAGAGTTTGAGAGAGGGGGGGGAGAGCTTCGAGACGACATTGTGGTGCGTGAGAGAGTTACAGGCAAAGAGCCAAGGAATCTGTATGCGTACGATGAGTGCACCCAAGATATCTAGCTTGGACTAGCTAGAGTATCATACATAGTGTGCGAGAGAGACCTATAGATGGTGTATATATGCATGCGAAATAGAAAGACCCCCCCACACACAAAGAGAGAGATGGAGAGAAAGGGAGAGGGACGAACAAGGTTTTTGTGTCCGATGCGTGCGACAGAATTGAAGATTGTCAGTGAGAGAGAGAGAGAGAGAGAGGGAGAGAGAACATGAGTCCGGGAGAGGGGGAGGTCGCGTTTTATGCATCAAAGACTGATATAAACCATGTTTCGATATAAACTTGCATTCAAATATTTAAATTGGAGAACATGTTGTCTGCAATCCACACATGAACGGATATATGCGTATATCAAACAAGTTCATTAATTTGACTTTCAACATGTTCATGGAGTACTATAATACTGTACAACATGCTACTCGATTGAGGTGTTCAATTTTGGATTTAGTTCACTATTTTGACCTACTGAACGAGCTATTTCATTGAATCGAGATATTTCATTTTGGGTTTGATTCGCGTTTTTGAGTGGGTCAACTATTTGTCTTATAGTAAATCGCTAGCAACGAGCATGTAAAAACACATTACTCCCGAGCATCATCTCTCCATCTAAAAAAGAAGTGGCAAGCTAATATTTCAAAATTTGATCCGAATCGACTTGGTAAGGTAGACGTGGATGCTTGTTCTCCCAAAATTTGAACGAACCGTTAAACATCCTCTCTGCTCGGTGGAATTGGCCCGAGCAAATAAATGGGAGACGTGAAATTATCGTCCTATGTGGGACACGCATCAATTGGCCCGTTGTACATCGAGGGTAGGTTCGTAACTTCATCCAAGCGCGCCTTCTCCTCGGCCGAAATGACATGTGCCGAATAATTCATAAACCATGGTCGGCAAAACACGCTCTCCTCGCCCGAAATAGCTCGCGCCCACTATTTCAAAACACGCTCTCCTCGCCCGAATTCGCTCACGCCCACTATAGTTCAAAACACGCCCTCCTCGCCCGAAATCGCTCCCGCCCAGAGAAGCAAAGTTACTCTACTATCCCCGACCCTCAGTACACAGACCCAAGCCGAGAAGCCTATAGGCAAGGGTAGAACTGTAACTCCCCCTCACATTTCAGACAAATGCGTCCGTAAGACATGGTTCCACTCCCCTCCCAATTTCCCCCGCCCGCCCCCATTCATACCTCGTGGGCGCCAAATCACCTTCTCCCTGGGAAGCTCCCTTCTCCCGAGCCGCAAAACCTCAGCCCCACCTCCATGGCGCCCCCACCACACCAATTTCACAGCCTCCCTCCTCCCTAATGCCGGAGACGCTGTCCATTTGCCGTCGTGCACTGGGCCGTGTGCCTCTTACTCCGTGCTGGTGGTGCTGCCTCGACGACGGCCGCGTGAATCGTACTGGAGCCGATTCACCCCCGCTGTTGTTCACGGCGCCGGAGCGGCTCCAACTTTGGATCCGTCCAGAGTCCTGGCGCTGCTTCGGCGTAGCCATCGACCGTCGTGACATCGCTCTTTCCCTGCCGCCGGTCGCCACCGCAACCGCGCCGGCCTCACCGACTCGGCAGCTGGACCTGCCTACTTCACCATGCCGCCAGATAGGTCGCACCCTCATCTCAAATCACTTTATTTAGGCGTCAGTTGTCTGAATTTTTATTCTGGGCCAATCGATTTGCAATGGGAAGCAGCACCCCTCGAGGCGGCGGAGCTCCTAGGCCGCCGGTTGGCTGGTGTCTAACGTAAGGGTGCGGGGCCGCAAGTTCGCCGTGGAAGCAGCGCTTAGATGGCTATCTTTTAGAGTTGCGTGGGTTGAAGGTACTGCCGCCGCCGGATCTGGATGACGGGGAGTCTTTGTGGATTGGCCCGGGGGCGGCGCAACCATGGCAGTGCGGTGGGGTGGGGAGCGGGGTTTTGGCCGGGACCACGGACGGCGGAGGCAGGCTGCTGTGCCGTTGGTCGCTGGCTCTTTGGGGAAGATTCCGAACAGTGTCAGCCGGGAGGCACAAGATGACCAGCCATCCGGCGTAGATCGGACAGTACCAAAATAAAATAAAATCGGGTGACCCCAATTTAGTCTTCAGTCAACAGACGGGTGACCACTCTCGTAGCTTGCTGTTGATCTCTTAGTGTATTTCTTCAGATCAAAGAGATATGTCGTTCTTAACATTATGCGTTATCTGCATCTTCAGACACACCGTCTTCCGACTCACCGCAGCTGCTCCAACAAGGGATGCATACACCACAAGGGAGCTATAGTCCCCACTCAACAGTTCCCTGCATCGAATGCGCATGCCCGACATGCACAGCCACAACAACTGCAGGGCCATCGACAAGTCAACACATGATGCTCACTCCTATGGATGGCAGCCAGATAGGTTGTACCCTCATCTTACTTGTGTGCAACATTTATGGCTTTGTTATTCATCTAAGCATGGAAAATAGATCATCACATTTCACTGTATATTCATGCTGATCTCTTACGGGTCTTGTTCAGGAGTTAACGCTATTCCATAGTTCAGCTAAGATACCTGTTCTTTAGGTAACACTGTTCCATAGTTATCATCCATCAGCCAATGCTATCCCACAGGCTGGTGATTATAGTATTATACCACTTCTAGTATTTCCTATGTTGTTCTTTAATACTTTTGTGTGCCATCTAGTTAATCTCGAGTACAAACGATACATATTCTGCAGCTTTCATCTGTGTTCTCCCTTTAGTTTATGAGACCTGTTGCTGCTAGTTAACCTCAATCCTACTATTTATGCCATCTCCTACAGGCACTCATTACATAAATCTAACTACTAGTTGTCTTCCATGCATGTTAGATATAATTGCACACACTGATATATCCACAAGAACCTCACAGAGCAATGTAAATGCCAATAAAATTGATGTCAATGATACCCAATATGATGGAACATGTAAAGGCAGCTCTTCAGAAGACTTGCAGAAAGATGATGAATCCTCTTCACCCCACAAGGTCCTTGCTCTAACTTGGCCTGTGATATGGGTACAACATGCATATAAGGTCCTGGAGTGTATCTACTCTGTTGCAATGCCATGTGCTTAGCATGCTGATCATGCATGTAAATATGTCACGCCTTCCTGTTTTTCAGTACCTATTCCATTCATGATAACATGTTTTCAAATTCAAGTACTGTCATTCTACTCTATCGCAATGCCATCTGCTTAATTTGGACATCATGCTTCTGAATATCTTATGCATTGTTATTCATCAGTATGTACTTCATCTGTCTACCCTACCATGTTTTTTTACATTGAAGTGATGTTCTAGTGCTCTGTTGCAATGCCATCTTATTTTCCCAATCATACACGTGTATGTTGCCTTAGTTATTTCTGTACGTATTCCGCTAGCATACAGTTTTACATTCAACTAGTGTTTTTTTTGCTGTGTTGCCCTGTCGTATCCCTAGCTCTTACACCATACTCCCTTCGTCCGAATTACATGTTGCCGAAATGCATAAAAAAGGATGTATCTAGAACTGAAATACACCTAGACCTATCCATTTTTTTCCGTATGGAGGGAATACATGTCAATATGTCATGCCTTTCTATTCTTCAGTACCTATTCCATCTCTCTGCTGCCGCATCTTTTATAATTAAAACACCATTCTTCTATACAAGGCATGCAAGGGGAAGACGACTATGTTAGAATCTGAAGGGTTACAAACAAGGCCTTTGCAAAAGATCCAAATGCCAGGAGATAATAAACCAACTCCAATTTTTATAGATACTGCTCCAGCACAGAGAAACCCAACTCCTACTGATAATAAGCAGATTCCAGTGGCCAAAGAACTAGTCCGCTCCAGTCCAGCAAAAATATGTCAACTCAATTCTAAGAAGTGTGTGCGTATCCTTGCATCATGAAATTTTATAGCATGCTGATCATATTTTCTACATGTTTCTTACCCATCTCTCTTTTAGAAAATAAGCTTAACAGATAGAAGATTTTCTGCAATGGTATCGTTTATGAGGAAAGATTCTTGCATGAATTCTCTGTGCTCCAATGTAGATGTAAGTACCTGTTGTATATCACTATATTTTTACATCAGCATGTATTTTGTTAATCGGCGTGAATCCAACCTTTATATGATCTAAATTTAGTTGTAGCAAAATGTATGATTAAAGGCCACAATGTTGATTTTTGCAAGGAAAACTGCCTGGTAGTTTTGCATCCTGAGCTGCATGAGTGTACTATCTCATATCAGTGGGTTTGAATACTTTGGTTCTGCAGTGGGTTTTTCAGTGTTTTTTACTGTGTTGTCCTGTCGTATCCCTAGCTCTTACATCATACTCCCTCCCTCCGGATTAAATGTCGCAGAAATGGATAAAACTGGATGTATCTAGAACTGAAATACGCCTAGACCCATCCATTTATTTCCGGATGGAGTGAATACATGTCAATATGTCATGCCTTTCTATTTTTAGTACCTATTCCATCTCTGCTGTAGCATGTTTTATAACTGAATCACCATTCTTCTATATAAGGCATGCAAGGGGAAGACGGCTATGTTAGAATCTAAAGGGTTACAAACCAGGTCTTTGCAAAAGATCCAAATGCCAGGAGATAATAAACCAACTCCATTTTTCATAGATACTGCTCCAGCATAGAGAAACCCAACTCCCACTGATAATAAGCAGATTCCAGGGGCCAAAGAACTAGTCCGTTCCAGTCCAGCAAAAGAATGTCAACTCCATTCTAAGAAGCGTGTGTGTATCCTCGCATCATGAAATTTTATAGCATTCTGATAATATTTTCTACATGTTTATTACCCGTCTCTCTTTTAGAAAATAAGGTTAAACGATACAAGACTTCCTCCATTGGGATCGTATTCGAGGAAAATATCTTGCGGGAATTCTCTGTGCTCCAGTGATGATGTAAGTACCTGTTGTATATCACTATATATTTACATCAGCATGTATTTTGTTAATCGGCGTGAATCTAACCTTTATCTGATCTAAAATTAGTTGTAGCAAAAATGTTAAAGGCGCCAATGTTGATTTTTGTAAGGAAAACTGCCTGGTAGTTTTGCGTACTGAGCTGCATGAATGTGCTATCTCATATCACGCACATTACTGAATTGTAGTGCTTCTCTGGTTGCCCATTCATTCATTGTGTCAATGTTGCTTTCGTATTACCTTACCTGGCTGATGAAAGTTGTGCCATATTGTGTTAATTTGGTGTAGGCTAGTTGCCCAAATGTTCATTGTGTCAATGTTGCTTTCCTATTATCTGACTTGCCCAATGATAGCAATGCTAGTGTGTTAATTTTGTGCAGGCTACTGAAGATAAGAAGAAAAACTCTGAAAACATCAGGGCAACCCCATTGTCTCTTTCTAGTAAATCTAGGCCAGTAATATGGCAATAACTCATGATTAATCTGCTTGGTTCCCATCCTAATTTATGTTACGATGCAGTGGTCAAGACACTCTCCACTATCAATAATACAAGCCTGCCAAAATCTCCATCTGAATCTGTTCAGTATCCTTTGTCTTGAATGCAACGGAATGAATGTATGTTTGTGAACCAATTAATGGCTGAAGTAATGATGGAAATGGTGGATGAATCAGAGGTGCAGAGTCGTGTGACACAACAACTAATCAATGTTTTCAGAGACAGTGTGGCAAAGCAGCAAGAACTTGCCCACATGCTTATGGGCGTCATCTGTGCTGAGGTTGCAGATTGTGACGTTGTAGATGGTTAGGTTCTGCTCATTTATTTGCATTGGCATCAATCTTTGATTGCCCAGTGGATGTAATTTCATGTAATATATTCTGGATGTGCAACGTTATTCCCTGTATGCCGTACCTTTGCTCGTCGTAATTGGCTCAAATTATCTAATTTGGCCTAAAGACATGAACGAACTTTAGTGGGCCCATTAAGTTAATGGGCCGTTACTAGGCCGAAAGTTAATGGTCGGCCCTCTTACCTCCCGGGTCGTTAATAGGCCGACATCGAAGCGGGCAACAGGTGGCCCCAATTTATTTCACGGGCCGTTAACAGGCCATTACTAAGTTTGGGCTACATATGGCCCAACTATACTGTAGGCCTTTAGCAGGCCGAAAGAGACAGCGGGCCTGTATTGGACCATGAAGAGCATGGGCCGCTAAGAGGCCGAAAGTCAGGTCATATTGTAAACGACCCAATTGTGTTGTGGGCCTTTAGCAGGCCGAAAGAGAAACCAGGCTGGTATTGGACCATGAAGGGCATGGGCCGTTAAGAGGCCAAAACTAAGGTCCAACTACAAATGGCCCAACTCATTTATGGCCCGTTAACAGGCCGAAAGGCACACAGGGCCGGGAATTGGCCCAACACTTAAATGGGTCGCTAAAAGGCCAAACTCAGGTCCGACTACAATTGGCCCAACTGATTTATGGGCCGTTGTCGGTGTCAGAACCGGCGGATGTCGGTAGGGGGTCCCGAACTGTGCGTCTAGGCGGATGGTAATAGGAGGCAGGGGACACGATGTTTTACCCAGGTTCGGGCCCACTCGATGGAGGTAAAACCCTACGTCCTGCTTGATTAATATTGATGATATGGGTAGTACAAGAGTAGATCTACCACGAGATCGGAGAGGCTAAACCCTAGAAGCTAGCCTATGGTATGATTGTATGTTGTCCTACGGACTAAAACCCTCCGGTTTATATAGACACCGGAGGGGCTAGGGTTACACAAGGTCGGTTACAAAGGAGGAGATATACATATCCATACTGTCTAGCTTGCCTTCCACGCCAAGTAGAGTCCCATCCGGACACGAGACGAAGTCTTCAATCTTGTATCTTCATAGTCCAACAGTCCGACCAAAGGTTATAGTCCGGCTGTCCGGATACCCCCTAATCCAGGACTCCCTCAGTAGCCCCTGAACCAGGCTTCAATGACGATGAGTCCAGCGCGCAGTATTGTCTTCGGCATTGCAAGGCGGGTTCCTCCTCCGAATACACCACGGAAGAATTTGAATACAAGGATAGTGTCCGACCCTGCAAAATAAGTTCCACATTCCACCGTAGAGAGAATAATATTTCCACAAATCTAATCTACTGACTTGCTTTGGGAACATGACGTTATGCCATGGCCCGGTGATTATTCGAACCGTTTCCTTTAACTAGCCCCGCACATAACGCGAGGCAGTTTTTTGACATGTCTTGTCAAAGCAGAGATCGTGTCCCCTTATCACGGGATTCTAATCAATACGGGCGTGGGTAACCCAACCGCGCCATCGATTATGGCGCTTGGGGGATAAGCAAGTTTTACCAGGCTAGTGGGGATGCATAGTTTCGTCCGCCCATATAAAGGGATAAGGATTCACCTTTTCATCCACGCCTTATTCCTCCTTTGCTCATCCATTTTCGCACACTCGAGCTCCAGCGCCCAAGTCCGCATTTCTCACCTCGACCTTCCCCAACCATGTACGGAGCGGGAGGCAAGTGGATGGTCTCCTCCGTCATGGAGGGACACATCAAGAAGCTGAGGAGAGCTGGATACCCGCCCGACGACATCGCGCACCGGCTCCCAGATGAGGGGCAGCTCATCCCCACCCCCAGGCCCCATGAGAGGGTAGTGTTCCTTACCCATTTCCTCCGCGGACTGGGATTCCCTCTCCACCCATTTGTCTGGGGGCTCATGTTCTACTACGGCCTGGATTTCCACGATCTGGCCCTGAACTTTATCCTCAACATCTCAGCGTTTATTGTCGTGTGCGAGGCCTTCCTCCGCATCAAGGCTCACTTTGGCTTATGGCTGAAGACCGTCAATGTCAAGCCGAAGGTAGTGAGCAGCCGCCAGGCGGAGTGCGGAGGCGCCATGGTGGGTAAGATGCCCAACGTCACATGGCTCGAGGGCTCCTTCGTGCAGACCATAAAGGGGTGGCAATCGGGGTGGTTCTACATCACTGAGCCGCGTGACCCTAAATGGGCAGCGGCCCCGAGTTCCGATCTGGCATCCCCACGCGGCTCACCTCCTGGTAAGAGAAGGGCATGTCCTGGGGTAGTTCGGGAGAGCTGACCGGACTCAAAACATGTATTCAAAACATGGTGAACAAGAAGCTGAAACTCGTCAACGTAGTCCAGGTCATGCTCATCCGCCAGATCCTCCCGTGCCAACAACGGGCTTTCAACTTGTGGGAGTTCGACCCGGCCCAGCACCGAACTCTAAATAGGCTCTTCGACACAACTCACGAGGATGCCTGGAAGGTGCTATTCAAGGGTGCCGAGGTTCCCCCTCCCTCTACCGAGGATCGCGGATTCTACGTGAAGCACCAAGCCAGCGCGGTAAGCTGTTTTACCCCTCACAGGATACTTGTTTTTCATAGTTTGACTCTATGCGGGATCTAAGCTCCCGTACCTTTGACAGGACTGGCAGGAGACGGCCGGACAGATTGACTGTTCGGCTCCTTTGCCCGAAGGCCCAGCCGACGCTCTTCTGACGAAGATGCTGACTCCGGCTCCTTACAAGGTGCCGGAGAAGACCAAGAAGGCCAAGGGAACCCGAAAGAGTTCCCGATGCCAGGCGTCATCGGATTCATCGTCCGATGACTCTGCGCCACACTCCTCCCCCGAAGACAAGGAGGAAGAAGAAGATGCTCCCCCTTCAGTTGGGGGAGACAAGAAAAGGAAGGCCGCCCCAACTGGGCAGGCCGAATGGTCCAAGAAGGGAAGGACTCTCCTTCCGGACAATTCCACAACCGCCGCCGAAGGAGAAGACGAGTGGTTTCCCACGGCCAAGCCCCTGGGGAGGTCATAAGTATTCGGATAGCAGAGTAACTCATAGCATTCCTTTGTCGCACTGCTTCCCCTAACACCGAATATGATTATGCAGGTCGCCACGAGCCCGTATCGATGTATCGTCGGACGGCTCCCTGGGCTCGTCAGATATGGATAGCGATCCACTTCAGACCGCCACCTCCCCTTGCCCTGCGGACGACGCCGAGGTGTTGTCTCAAGAGGCACCGGGTCAAGGGGAGACAGTCCCGGAGGCGCCTCAAGGCGACCTTCCGAACTCCGGGAGCAGAGGGGACAAGGCCCCTGAGGGCTCCGAGTTCGGCCCTCAGCCGAACACCGCGCCGGAACCTCCAGTGGTTCCGGACTCGGGCAGGCAGCCTCCTTCCAAGAGGGGCAAGACGGCTGTGTCGGTGACCCCTTTCCAACTAGAGGCACCGGACACTCTGCTAGGAGCGCTTCGTAGCGCTTCCATCGACGAAGAGCACCGCACTATTATCAGTGCGACGATCCAGAAGGTTCAGTCTGCCAAGAGCGGACTGACTGAAGCCTATGCCAGCCTTCTAACAGGCTTTGAGGTAAGTGTTTAAAATATTGGAAAAATATTACCGCATAAACAGTAGCCCCTGATGCTCTATTCGGTGTTCACAAAGAAAAGCCGAATAGAGGATCAAAACAATATCGCAGGAGTCTAATTTAAGTATGTCAATATGCATATGCAGGCTTCGCTGCTGGCATCTGCCGCACTGACTGCGGAGGTCACCGCACTGAAGCAGGACCTTAAAGGGTCCAAGGATGAGCTCAGCCTTGCCAAGAGGCAGCTCGAGGAGAACAAAGGTAAGTAATACCTAGTCTATGGATATGTATAAAAAGAATGCGATTGCAAAATGAAAAGATCATCATGAATTTGCCAGGGGCCATGACCGAAGTGGCAACCCTAAAGTAAGCGCTATCCGAGGCCGAAGATAAAGCGGCCAAGGAGCGCACCGAGCGGGAAAGGCAAGAGGCTCGGGTGGGCGAGGTGCAGCAAGAGCTCCAGGCTCTCGTGAAGAAGCACGAGGCGTTGGAGCTTGACTCGAAGACGCGAGAGTCTGAGCTTTCCGCGGCCCTCGAGAGCGCGAAGAGTGCCAAGGCCGAAGCCCAAAAGGCCCTCCAGGAGATTGACGCGATGAAGAAAATAGCGGTGGGTAAGGCATTCTATATGCAAAGCAAGCATGTGAAAGTAAATTACCTATTACTTACTCGAGTCTGGAGCTCTCCAGGAGCATTCATAGATTTGCCCCACAGCGTGTCGAATGCCGCACAGTTTTGCCAGGCCGAGGAGGGAAGTTCAACGAAGAAGCTGTTCTGGTCTTAGTATATTGGGACCGAACACCCGGTGCCTATGAGCGACCAGCTGAAGCAGCTGGTCGAGCTACACAAGGCGACCGAACAGGCCGTGAAGGGCTTTATAGTCCGGCTGTGGCCTGGTGACGCCCTTCCGAACAGCTACTTTGGCCTGGTGAGGCGACTTGTGGATGCCTGCCCACGGTTGGAAGTCGTCAAGTGGTCCGTCTGCATTGAAGGTGCACGCCGGGCTTTCGCCCGCGTGAAGGTGCAATGGGCCAAGCTAGACGCCGTGAAGCTGGTCAAGGAAGGACCGCCGCAGGGCAAGGAGCATCGCACCCCCAAAATTTATTATGAGGGTGTGCTGAAGGGTGCCCGTCTTGTAGCGGACGAATGTCCAAAGGATGTAATATTTGAGTGAACTTGCTCGTGTGATCCTGTATGATGAAAACTTGTTTCATATGCGCTATGCAACGCTTGTTTGAATTTAAAATATTACCTTCTGTTTGGCTGTTTATCCAATCTGAGAGATGGCTAGTCCTCAGCTTCTGCCCCCATGCCACGAGTGCTGGGGTGTTCAGGATAAACCTGAGCACTCTTGTTCCCATTTTTGGGTCCTTCGAGGGAGGTGCTCAGCACAACGAACAAGGAAACCAGACTAATAATGCTTTATCACTCTCACTTAGCCATAGAATTCTATAATTTTAAATTTCGGCGAAGCCCCTGGTATTCGGAAGGCCGAATTCGGGGCGCGATACACGCCTTTAAGCCGGACAGGACCGGCTCCTCGCTCTAAGCGGCATAAGTCTTTAGGGACTCAAAATATCGCCGAACATCGACCAGTCTCTCGCCTTATCATGACAGTCAGTTTTAGCTTTCTCTATTGAGGTGCTTAACCCAGCAGAACCGGGGCACAATCGCAGTAGTTCTCCTAGTGCTACCTTAGCCGATAGAGTGGAACGTAAGGTACCAAAACATAGGAGCTGGGCAAACCCAATATTTGACCAAGAACATGATTCAGAGCTGATGCATATAATGCTATAAGTTCGGGGTGCCGCACTTGTGAAAGTGTTCGGACTTCTCACACCATATTGTGGGGTACTTAAGCCCCTGGTGTATTGGCCGTACCAAAGTGTACGGTTGCAAGGCGTCATTAATGAACACACACACACACACATATATATATAAAGAAGAATGCAATAATAGTCTTAATGCTATGCATTGTTTATTCAAAAAGGTGCGTTAAAGCAGAATGATACAGATAGTGCGATAAGCAAAAAGTAGGACTATGTCCCTTCCAAGGGCAAGCTGAGGAATAGTATTAAAGCAAATATTTCACTCGTTGTCGTAATCCACCTGGGAGTTCCGTGGTGTGACGTAGCTTTCAGCCACCTTGGTTGTTGCATCATGTGTTCGACAATCATGCTGCCGGATAGGGTTTCCAGAGATTAAAGTCCTGAAAGAGAAAAATAACAAAACGGGAAGCCCCTAGTGCGGTTTAAGCCGCGTCTTGGGGCGTGCCGTAGTTGTGCCCCCTCCCCACCTGTGCCCATGGTATTTTTAATGCGTAATTTTGTACGCGTGGCATGGATTTCGCCGTTTGGCTGGGACTGGGGTGGGGGCCGCATTGCTACGCGAGCTCAGATCATGCCAGGCGGTCTAGTTGCCGAGTACTCCGAGCGCGCTTGAAGGTGTCCGGGTCTTGAAACGCCGGACTGGTGGATTGCCTTGAGAGGATGCTTTGCGCTTCTGCTGCGAGGGCCGCAGTGTGCTCCTCCGTGCGGAGAGAGCGCTCTGTGTTTCCATTAACTGTGATGACCCCCCGAGGTCCTGGCATCTTGAGCTTGAGGTATGCATAATGCGGTACCGCATTGAATCTCGCAAATGCGGTTCGCCCGAGCAGTGCATGATAGCCACTGCGGAACGGGACTATATCAAAGATTAATTCTTCGCTTTGGAAGTCATCCGGGGATCCGAAGACCACTTCCAGTGTAATTGAGCCTGTGCAATGGGCCTCTACACCTGGAATGACGCCTTTAAAGGTCGTTTTTGTGGGTTTGACCCTTGAGGGATCTATACCCATTTTGCGCACTGTGTCCTGTAAAGTAGGTTCAGGCTGTTGCCGCCATCCATAAGGACTCAAGTGATGTGAAATCCGTCAATGATTGGGTCTAGGACCAGTGCGGCGAATCCGCCATGACGGATACTAGTGGGGTGGTCCCTGTGATCGAAGGTGATCGGACAAGAGGACCATGGGTTGAACTTTGGGGCGACTGGCTCCAATGCATATACGTCCCTGAGTGCACGCTTCCGCTCCCTCTTGGGGATGTGGGTTGTGCATATCATGTTCACCGTCCGCACTTGTGGGGGGAACCTCTTCTGTCCTTCGGTGTTCGGCTGCCGGGGCTCCTCTTCGTCATCGCTATGTGGCCCCTTATCTTTGTTTTCGGCAATTAACTTGCCGGCCTGCTTGAATACCCAACAATCCCTATTGGTGTGGTTAGTAGGCTTGTCGGGGGTGCGTGTATTTGACACGAGCGATCGAGTATGCGGTCCAAACTGGATGGGCCCGGAGTGCTTCGTTTGAATGGATTTTTCCGCTGACCGGGTTTAGAGCCTTTGAATCCGGCATTGACTGCCGTATCCTCGGTGCTGTCGCTGTTAATGCGGCGCTTATGTTTGTTGCAACGTGACCTGCTATTGCCGTCCTTCGTATCCGAAATACCATGGTTCTTTGATATGTTATTACTGCGAGCCAGCCAGCTGTCTTCTCCCGCACAAAAGCGGGTCATGAGTGTCATGAGGGCTGCCATAGATTTCGGCTGTTCCTGACCAAGGTGCCGGGCTAGCCACTCGTCGCAGATGTTGGGTTCGAAAGCTGCTAGGGCCTCTGCATCCGGACAGTCAACGATTTGATTTTTCTTTGTTAGGAACCGAGTCCAGAATTGCCTGGCCGATTCTTCTGGCTGCTGAATTATGTGGCTCAAGTCATCGGCATCTGGTGGTCGCACATAAGTGCCCTGAAAGTTGTCAAGGAATGCGGCCCCCAGATCTTCCCAACAGCTAATGGACTCTGCTGGCAAGCTGTTAAGCCAATGCCACGCTGGTCCTTTGAGCTTTAGTGGGAGGTATTTGATGGCGTGTAAGTCATCACGGCGGGCCATGTGGATGTGGAGGAGGAAATCCTCGATCCATACCGCAGGATCTGTTGTGCCGTCGTATGATTCTATATTTACGGGTTTGAAACCCTCTGGGATTTGATGATCCATGACTTCGTCTGTGAAGCATAAGGGGTGTGCAACGCCTTTGTATTGGGCTATATCGCGACCCAGCTCGAATGGGTCTTGCCCGCTGTGTTCGGCCCGGCCGGACTTACTTTTACTGTATCTGGCGTGACGTTTATCGTCTTGCATAGTGGCACACCCTCGTGATCCGTAGATCGATCTTGCATGTTTTGCTTTGTCCTCCAATATGTCTCGCAGGTCTGGCGTATTTCCCCATGCCTTTTTATTTGAATGGCGTCGGGGTGCAGGCTGAACTTTTGGCTGGAATGCCTCTGTATCGCGGCCACGAGGTGGCCGATCAGCCGCATCATACGCTTCTTCCTCCAGTCCAGGTAGCAACCTGCATTTTGGGTAACTCTTGGAGGGGCGTTCTAGTTTATATTCCTTGGCCACAAGGACTTTAGTCCATCTATCAGCTAGCAGATCTTGATCAGCTTGAAGCTGCTGTTGCTTTTTTTAAGGCTATTTGCCGTGGCTATAAGCCGGCGCTTGAAGCGCTCTTGTTCGACGGGATCCTCTGGCACGGCGAATTCTTCATCGTCGAGGCTTGCCTTGTCTTCGGAGGGGGGCATGTAATTATCATCCTCCGCCTCTCCATCTGCCACTCTCTCAGGAGGGCTGGCTCCTCCATCCTCCTGCTCTAAATCTTGCTGGAGGGGATTGTTGTTACCGTCGGCACTATCCAGAGTGTTATTATCTCCTGTGCCGGTATCACCACTTTTGCTTTGGCGGGACTTAGAGTGGCGCCGCTGACGTCGGCGCTTGGGTTGTTTCTTGGAGGGTCATCCTCCGCAGTCTCGTCGCCATTGCCTTCTTTGGGTGTGTCCACCATGTATATATCGTATGATGAGGTGGCTGTCCAGTGCCCTGTGGGTAGTGGTTCCTCTTCGTCTCCCGCATCGCCGTCCATACCATCGATGTCTTCGGAGTCGAAGTCGAGCATGTCGGTTAAGTCATCGACAGTGGCTACTAAGTGGGTGGTGGGTGGGCCGCGAATTTCTTCGTCGACCGCGTCCCAATCCTGCCGGACATAGTTCGGCCAGGATCCACCTGACAAGGAGAGAGACCTTAATGAGTTCAGTATGTCACCAAAGGGCGAGTGCTGAAAAATATCCGCATAGGTAAACTCCATGATCGGCGCCAATTAGATTCTCTAGGAACGGGCGCAGGCGGTTCGAAGTCCTTGGCCGGAGAAGGATCCGGCAGTTTGACAACACGGCTCTCGTGCAGGGTAAGGTCGATGTTCGGCTCAATCGCCGATGAGGGTAAGGCTTCCATGGCAGGGTCCATCCACCCGTCCATGGACGGCGCAACTGGCTCCGAATTGAGGGTCGAAGCGGCTACCGATGCGATCTCCTGAACACTGTATGATGGTAGAGCCAAATCATACTCATCGTGACCGCGTGGTGCACAAGGCAGAGGCTCGAATCCGTTGAAGATCAAGTCTCCGCGGATATCGGCCGTGTAGTTTAAGCTTCCAAACCTGACCTGGTGGCCAGGGGCGTAACCTTCGATCTGCTCCAGATGGCCAAGCGAGTTGGCCCGCAGTGCGAAGCCGCCGAACACAAAGATCTGTCCGGGGAGAAAAGTCTCACCCTGGACTGCATCGCTATCGATGATTGTAGGAGCCATCAAGCCTAACGGCGACGACACAGAGGAACTCTCAATGAAAGCACCAATGTAAGTGTCAGAACCGGCGGATCTCGGGTAGGGGGTCCCGAACTGTGCGTCTAGGCAGATGGTAACAGGAGGCAGGGGACATGATGTTTTACCCAGGTTCGGGCCCTCCTGATGGAGGTAAAACCCTACGTCCTGCTTGATCAATATTGATGATATGGGTAGTACAAGAGTAGATCTACCACGAGATCGAAGATGCTGAACCCTAGTAGCTAGCCTATGGTATGATTGTATGTTGTCCTACGGACTATAACCCTCCGGTTTATATAGACATCGGAGGGGGCTAGGGTTACACAAGGTCGGTTACAAAGGAGGAGATATACATATCCGTATTGTCTAGCTTGCCTTCCACGCCATGTAGAGTCCCATCCGGACACGAGACGAAGTCTTCAATCTTGTATCTTCATAGTCCAATAGTCCGGCCAAAGGGTTATAGCCCGGCTGTCCAGATACCCCCTAATCCAGGACTCCCTCAGCCGTCAACAGACTGAAAGTGACACCGGGCCAGAAATTGGCCCAACACTTAAATGGGCCGCTAAAAGGCCAAAACTCAGGTCCGACTACAAATGGCCCATCAGATTTATGGGCCGTCAACAGGTTGAAAGACACACCGGGCCGGAAATTAGCCCAACATTTAAATGGGTCGCTAAAAGGCCGAAAGATGTACATCCTGAAAATTGGCCCATCCATTAAATGGGCCGTTAACAGGCCGAAATCTCATTGGGCCCATATTGAGCCCAAATATATAGCGGGCTGTTAACGGGCTCAAACTGACGATGGGCTGCGATGGTGTCAAATCTTAAACGGGCCGAATTGGCACATCTTGTATGGGCCATGGGCTTAAATGGACCTGACACAAGTAGGCCTTATATGGGCCGGCCTGCTAATTTTTACTGGGCCGGCCTTTTTCACCGGAATGGGCCACTGTTGGGCCGTGCCATGTGTCAACCTATCATAGGCGCCTCCTGTCCAATGAGTGGATGACATCTGTCCCAATGATGAGCCGACACGTGTTTCCTATAGCCAATGATGATTTTACATGTGAAAAATCCCCATTGGTCGGGGCTATTAACGGGTTATCGGATCCAAAACCCGACCCGATAGCTTAACGGCGTTCCGTTACGGTGGATGCCATGTGTTGGTCACCCTTGACGAAAGCACTTCTGTGACGCGCGATTAATCGTCATGGAAGTGGACACTTCCGTGATGATAATTTTGGTAATGTCATGGAACACTTCTATGACAGCACAGATATGACTATCTTGATTCTGTCATAAATTTTTCATGGATGTACATGCATGACAAAAATGTGACCTACTGTGACAAACACGTATCATCACGGAAGTGTATTTCTTTGTAGTGTGTGCGGTTCGCGTGACCCCTTGGGAATAGGCGAGTTTTAAGGCTCAAGGGAGGGGACGCTTGATATTCGCAGTCCATATAAGTGGATAGAACCCATCTGTTCCACCCCACGCCTCATTCTCTTTGCCTCTCCGCCCCGGAGATCCAGCTCCCAAACTCCAAGCTCTTCCCTTCACGACAACTCCTCCGACCATGGCTGGCTCTCAAGGAAACTGGGTGCCATCCTCCGTCATAGAGGAGAACATCAAGGAGTTGCGGGAAGCGCGGTATTTGACCGCGGAAATCAAGCACATGCTTTCTGATCCAGCGTAGGTCATCCCCACTCCGGGGCCCGGTGGGAGGGTGGCGTTTAACCCCCACTTCCTCCATGGACTCGGATTCGTCGTCCACCCCTTTGTAAGGGGTCTCATGTTCTACTACGGGCTGGATTTTCATGATCTGCCCCCAAATTCGTTCCTTCACATCTCAGTGTTTATCATCGTGTGTGAAGCCTTCCTCCGTGTCCCTCCACATTTCGACTTATGGCTCAAGATTTTTAATATGAAACCAAAGCTGGTCAATGGGAAACACGCGGACTGTGGCGGCACCATGGTGAGCAAGCTTCCCAAAGTCAATTGGCCAAAGGGAGTTTTTTTGGACACCGTCAAAATATGGCAATAAGAATGGTTCTATATCACAGAAACCCGCGGCTCCAAGTGGGCGGCCGCACCAGCCTTTAGATCCGGACCCCGGTGAGGATTACATCCTGGACCGACAAGAGTCCGGACTAGGGGTCGGTCCCTGAGGTGCTGCAGCTGCAGAAACGCATCAAGAGCATGATAGCGAAGGACGTTACCCTTGCTGATGTATTCCAAGTGATGCTGATCCGCCGAGCACTTCCCCGCCAGAGGCAGCCCCTCAAGATGTGGGAGTTCAATCCGGAAGGGTCATGGACCCTACAACGGTTCTACGACACAACGCATAAGGGGATCTGGAAGCTGCTTTTTAAGAAGCGGAAGTCATGGCCAAGGTCCTCAGATGACACCGTCCTCGACTGCAACCACCCGTCCTCCAAGGTAAGTTCAAAAAACTCCGAACACCAATAGGCTTCAACAACCCGAGGGAGAGGTGCGAAGTAATCCATCCCCAAACAGGTCTGGATTAAGAAGGCGGAGCAGATCCGGTGTCCAGCTCCACTCCCCGAAGACCCAGCCAATCCTCTTCTAATGAGGATGCTGGTACCAACGCCATACCAGGTGCCGGCAAAGAAGGACGAGAAGAAGAAAAGGGAGGAGAGCACTTCGGGCGCAATGTCCAGAGATGCTGATGCCCAGTCCTCTCACGAGGGTGATGACGGCGATGAGGAGGAGGAGGACGAAGAAGATCTCCCCCGCAAGGGTAAAAAGAGAGTGGCCTCCAAAGACCTAGAAGACGAAGCGTCCAAGAGGGACAAAATTACCCTCCCCGATGACTCGGGGTCAGACACCAAGGTTACTCGGAAGCACCGGCGCCGGACTAAGCCCCAAGTTGACTCGTAAGTGGTCCGGGATTTTTTTGCACTTATTCAATCAATAAACTGTGATGATAACTCTAAGTTCTATATTTTAGTCCGGCCCGCGATCTTCCCCCACTATCTTCGTCCTCGGGGGATCTTCCACCGGAGATGATGGAGAGCGGGCCGCCTCCATTAGCCTCCCCGCCGCCTAAGGAGGATGATGCCGAGGTGTCGTCTCATAGGCCCTCCCCAAGCCTTGAAGAGACATGGGGGGCGATCTAACGGTGCCAGAGGGTAATACCTTGGCTGCCGGAGGGCCGGGGAGGACGGTCCTCATGGAGACCGGCGACGAGGGCCCCGGTCAATCCATCCCCCAGCCGCAGACTGCTCCGGAGACCAATATGGCCCCGTAGTCTAGTGAACGACCCCCTGCAGGAGAAAAGGGAGCGGCGACCTCTGCTAATCTGGAGGTGCCGAATATCATGACGGACGCTCTTCAAAGTGCATCTGTCCTAGACGAGCACCACATCTTGATGGGTGCGGTGTCTGAGAAGATTTAGTCTGCCAAGAGTGGACTGAATGAAGCCTTCTCCAGCCTGCTAGCAGGCTTCGAGGTATGCAATGTAATGTTTTTTGATCTTTTTTATGGGAAATATGCCCGTATATAGATAGTAGCCCCTGAGACTCTATTCGGTTTTCTGAAAGAAAAGCGAGCATAGGATCAATAATCAGTTGTCAGGTGGTAACATGCTATTTTATTTGAATTTCAAAACAGGCCTCTCTGTTAGCAGCGACTGCCCAGTCAGCGGAGATTTTCGAACTCAAATGGAAACTAGAGCGAGCCGATGAGGATCTACTCCTTGTTAACACGCGACTCGACCAAGCGCAAGGTATAAGATACATCTTGTGGTATGCCTGTTTATTTTCGTGCTTTTGTGGAAGTTGAAGAGCTTTACTGTGCATGGTTGTACAGATGGTGCTACCGCGATGGAGACCCTTGAGGGTGAGCTTGCTCAAGCCAAGGAGCAGGCAAGGGTAAGCCAGGCGGCTGCTGACAAGGCGATTGTGGACTTAATGGCTGAACAGGCCACTCGGCATCGTTTTGAGGAACGGGTGACTGAGATGGAGCAAAAGCTCAAGGAGACTGCTGCCAAGTGTGATTCCCTGGAAATGGAAAACAGAGCGAAGGTGACCGAACTCGCCAAGGCCAATCAAGATGCTTCAGAGGCACGGTCTGAATCCCACGCTGCGCGCGAGGAAATCCGTCAAGCCGATCAGATAGCGGCTGGTAAGCCTATTTATTTTATAGGCTAAATTTGGGGACCAGAAGTATGCCTTGCTTAATCGACTATGGAGTTCTCCAGACGCACATGCAGATCTACTAACGAGTGCTACGGATGCCGCCCAATTCTTCCAGGCCCAGGAGGGGTACAAGTCGGAGAAGCTCTTCTGGTCGTAGTTTGTGGAGCAGGAGCGTCCCCTACTGCTAAATGACCAAATGGCACAATGGGCGGAGCTGCATAAGATGTCCAGCGCGTCCATGAAGGACATCATAGTCCGGTTGTGGCCTGCTGAAGCCGTTCCGGGCAGCTACTTTGGCCTCGTGCGGTGTCTCGTCGATGTGCTACCCCAGATTGATGCTCTAAAGAGGTGGTCCTCCATGGAAGGAGCGCGTATGGCTTTCGCCCGTGTCAAGATGCACTGGGTGAAAATGAACGCCAAAAAGGTGGCGGTCGAGGGTCCTCCTGAAAGCAAGGCCCACCGCACACCAGAGCGCTATTTTGAGGACGTGATAAAAGGTGCTCGCCTTATAGAGGGCCAATGCTCGAAGGACGTAGTGTTCGAATAAAAAGTCCGAACTTTCCGTGGATGTTATAAATTAAATGTTTTGTAATATATTCATTCCTTGATGAAAGGTTTTTATCCTCCTGCACGACCGTTTATTGTATCTGAGAGTTCCTAGTCGGTGGCTTCAGCCCCCATGTAGATGCTACTGGGGTGTTCGAAATGGCACATAACTACACTTAACCCAATGTCTTGGTCCTTGAAGGAGGTGTCAGTGCGGCGAACCAGGCAATCAGACTATTCGGTTTCATTGCTCTCACTTAGCTATAGGAGTTTGGCAATGGGTCTATTAGGTAGCCCCTAGTATGTATGCGGCTACCCTGATGCGGGTGCATTACATATGTGACCGGGAAACGGTCCTTCGTGTAATACGGAAAAATCGCTAAGGATTGTAATGAATCGCCGAGTGGCTAACCAGCTCTCGCCGCATCATGACAATCAGTTTTTAGCTTTCTCTATTGAGGTTCTTAACCGGACGAACCAGAAACACAATCACATTAGTTCTTCCTTTACTACCCTAGCCGATCAAACAAAATGTAAGGTAGCAAGCACAGGAGCCGGGCAACCCAACTATTGACCAAAGACATGATTCAGAGCCGATGCATATAATGCCGAGCTCGGGACGCCGAATTGTGCTATAAAGCTGTTCGAACTTTTGTTTGGCAACGCATATGTTTTCCTATAGAGCCCCTGGCAATTTTGTGCCGAGGTGTGTGAGTGAGGAAACTGTAAAGACGGAATGAAGTCTGCAATTAAAGACGGTTTCGAATAAGAATTTGTTTCACTGGGATCTGATTGATACGTCAAAACATAATCTTACATAATTTATCGTAATCACAAAGGCCATTTTGCATGCCGGGGGTCTAGGGCTGGGAGAAAAAAAGCTTCTATACAGGTTCTTGAGTGAAGTTGTGGTTTGCAAAAATTCTTTGCACCTTCCTGCCGCATGTTTGCGCCGCTTTCGCCCAAATAAGAAAGATTCCTTTAAAGGAATGGTCTTCAGCTATGTATACAGAACCGGGCTCGGAAAGAGTCCTCGTGGGTCCGAAGAATGAGTAGGTTTTGATTCACTTGTGGTAAGAAAATGATTAAATAAAGGGGAAAGCCATATAAGGTCAAACCTTTTTATAGGCCTGTCCATATATTGGCTCCACCGATGCCCAAGGTATTTTGAGTGCATAATTGTGCACGCGCGGTAGGAATTCCGCTGATGTACGTGGTGGTCAACGGAGGCTAGGATGCTAATCCAGCCCTGAAGTTGTCGGACTGCCGGTATACAGGACTGACCGGTCTTGCATGGGGAAGTCCGATGGCCTAATAGCCAAGGAGGTGTGCGGCTTGATAGGGCCGCTTTGTACTTCGGCCGCAATGGCCGCTGTATGCTCCTCAGTACGGGGGGAGCGCTCCATGTTTTCATTGATTGTAATGACGCCACATGGACCGGGCATCTTGAGCTTTAAATAGGCATAATGCGGGACCGCATTGAAGCGGGCAAAAGCGGTTCGTTCGAGCAATGCGTGATAGCATCTGCGGAAGGGGACGATGTTGAAGATCAAGTCTTCGCTTCGGAAGTTGTCCGACGAGCCAAAGACTACTTCCAGCGTGATTGAGCCTGTACAGCGGGCCTCATTTCCAGGTATTACTCTTTTGAAGGTAGTTCTAGTGGGCTTGATTCTTGACGGATCAATGCCATTTTGCGGACAGTGTCTTGATAAAGTAGATTGAGACTGCTGCTGCCATCCATGAGGACTTGCGTAAGATGGAATCCGTCGATGATGGGATGGAGGACCAGAGCTGCCGAATCTCCGTGACGGATACTGGTTGGGTGGTCCTTTCGATCGAAGGTGATCGGACAAGCCGACCATGGGTTAAATTTGGGGGCGACCGGCTCTATGGCGTAGACGTCCCGTAGTGCGTGTTTGCGCTCCCTCCTAGGTATATGTGTGACATATATCATATTCACCATTTTTACTTCGGGGGAAACTACTTCTGTCCACCTGTGTTTGGTTGACGGGGCTCTTGGTCATCGTAGTCACTTGGCAACCCTTTTCCCTTGTGTTCGGCGTTAAGATTGCCGACTTGTTTGAAGACCCAACAATTTCTGTTGGTATGATTGGCGGGTTTATCGGGGGTACCATGAATCTGGCAAGGCCGATCAAGTATTCTATCTAGACTGGATGGGCCATCTCCGTTTGCCTTGAATGGCTTTTTCCGTTGACCGGGTTCGGAGCCACTGAATCCGGCGTTAACCACCGTGTCTTGCGCTCCTTCATTGTTGTTTCGACGCTTATGCTTGTCGCGTCGTGGCTTGCCATTGCTGTCCCTGGTTTCGGAGGCACCAGGGTCGCTGGTGCTATTGCTTCTACGAGCGAGCCAGCTGTCTTCTCCCGCGCAAAAACGGGTCATAAGTGTGGTGATGGCTTCCATGGACTTCGGCTTTTCTTGGCCGAGGTGTCAGGCGAGCCACTCGTCTCGGACGCTATGTTTGAAGGTTGCGAGGGCCTCTGCATCCGGACAATCCACAATCTGATTCTTTTTTATTAGGAACCTTGGCCAAAGCTGTCGGGCGGATTCCCCAGGCTGCTGGATTATGTGGCTAAGTTCATCGGCATCAGGGGACCGTACATAGGTACCTTGGAAGTTGTCTCTGAATGCATCCAGGTCCTCCCAGCTACCAATAGAATTTTCTGGTAGAATGTTCAGCCAGTGCCGTGCTGGTCCCTTAAGTTTGAGGGGAAGGTATTTGATGGTGTGTAGATCGTCACCGCGAGCCATGTGAATGTGGAGAACAAAGTCTTTAATCCATACTGCGAGATCTGTTGTGCCGTCGTATGATTCAATGTTCATGGGTTTGAACTCTTTGGGGAACTCGTGCTCCATTACCCCATCGGTGAAGCATAGGGGTTGTGCGGCGCCTCTATATCGGGCCATGTCACGACGCAGTTCGGATGGAGTCCGTATGCGGTTTTCAGCCCAGGGATTGGTTATATTTATCGCACCAGGCTTGATAGCCCTCCTCTCGCGCCGGAGCATGCCCCCGCGATCTGTAGCTTGACCTTGTCTGACCTGTCCTATTTTCCAGGTCCTGTCGTAGGTCGTATGTGTAACCCCGAGATGTTGTTTCTCTGCTTTTATGGCGAGGTGGAGCGGGCTGGTGTTTGGCTTGACTTGTCGTTCTGCCCTGGCCACGTGGTGGTTGGTTGGGTTCGGCAGCCACATTGCGTGCTGGCGGTATGGGCTCCCGCACCTCGTTGTCGAATTGGGGCAGCAGCTTACGCTTCAGGTAACTCTTTTTTGGGCATTCGAGTCCATACTCTTCGGCTGCCAGGACATTAGTCCATCTGTCGTTGGGCAGATCTTGGTCAGCATGAAGCTGTTGCTGTTTCTTTTTTAGGGTTCTAGCCGTAGCTATTAGCCGGCTCTTGAAGCACTCTTGTTCGAGGGGTTGCTCTGACATGATAAAATCTTCGTCGCCGAGGCTCACGTCGTCCTCGGAGAGTGTCAGATAGTTGTTGTCCTCCGAGTCGTTGTTCCCTGTTTGTTCGTCAGGGTCAACTTGCCCATCCTCCCGATCATCCTGTTCGGATGTTAGTTGATATGTCCATTTTGCATCATGCTTTTATATCGATATTTATTGCATTTCGGGCTGTTATTACACATTATGTCACAATACTTATGCCTATTCTCTCTTATTTTACAAGGTTTACATGAAGAGGGGGAATGCCGACGGCTGGAATTCTGGGCTGGAAAAGGAGCAAATATTACAGACCTATTCCGCACATCTCCAAAAGTCCTGAAACTTCACGGGAGCACGTTTTAGAATATATAAAAAATATTGGGCGAAAGAAGTACCAGAGGGGGCCACCCACCGTCCACGAGGGTGGGGGGCATGCCCTACCCCCCTAGGCGTGCCCCCTGCCTCGTGGGCCCCCTAGCAGCCCTCTGATGCCCATCTTTGGCTATATGGAGTCCTTCATCGAGAAAAAAATCATAAGGAAGCTCACGGGACGAAACTCCGCCGCCACGAGGCGGAACCTTGGCAGAACCAATCTAGGGCTCCGGCGGAGCTGTTCTGCCGGGGAAACTTCCCTCTGGGAGGGGGAAATCATCACCATCGTCATCACCAACGATCCTCTCATCGGGAGGGGGTCAATCTCCATCAACATCTTCACCAGCACCATCTCCTCTCAAACCCTAGTTCATCTCTTGTATCCAATCTTCGTATCAAAACCTCAGATTGGTACCTGTGGGTTGCTAGTAGTGTTGATTACTCTTTGTAGTTGATGCTAGTTAGTTTATTTGGTGGAAGATCATATGTTCAGATCCATTATGCATATTAATACCCTTCTGATTATGAACATGAATATGCTTTGTGAGTAGTTACATTTGTTCCTGAGGACATGGGAGAAGTCTCGCTATAAGTAGTCTTGTGAATTTGGTATTCATTCGATATTTTGATGAGATGTATGTTGTCTTTCCTCTAGTGGTGTCATGTGAACGTCCACTACATGACACTTTACCATTGTTTGGGCCTAGAGGAAGGCATTAGGAAATAATAAGTAGATGATGGTTTGCTAGAGTGACAAAAGCTTAAACCCTAGTTTATGCGTTGCTTCGTAAGGGGCTGATTTGGATCCATATGTTTCATGCTATGGTTAGGTTTACCTTAATACTTATGTTAAAGTTGCGGATGCTTGCAATAGGGGTTAATCATAAGTGGGATTCTTGTCCAAGGAAGGACAGTAGCCAAGCACCGGTCCACCCACATATCAAATTATCAAAGTACCGAACGCGAATCATATGAACGTGATGAAAACTAGCTTGACGATAACTCCCATGTGTCCTTGGGAGCGCTTTCCTTTATATAAAAGTTTGTCCAGGCTTGTCCTTTGCTACAAAAAGGATTGGGCCATATTGTTGCACCTTATTTACTTTTAGTACTTGTTACCCGTCACAAATTACCTTATCACAAAACTATCTGTTACCGATAATTTCAGTGCTTGCAGAAAATACCTTGCTGAAAACCGCTTATCATTTCCTTCTGCTCCTCGTTGGGTTCGACAGTCTTACTTATCGAAAAGGCTACGATAGATCCCCTACACTTGTGGGTCATCATTAGTTCGATGGGGTCTTCTTGGTCTTCGGTGTTCTCCGGAGTATCTTGTGTTCGGTGCCGGTATTGCTGTTCTTACTGCGGCGCGATTTAGAGTGGCGCTGCTGACGTCGATGTTTTGGCGGTATCTTAGGAGGTTCATCCTCGACTGGGTTTTTCTCGTCGTCGCCGTCGCCGTTTTTAGGTGTATCCACCATGTATACATCCTACGAGGAGGTGGCAATCCAACGTCCGATAACCGATGGGATTTGGGCCTGCTCCTCTCTGACATCGTCGTCTATACCGTCAATGTCTTCAGAGACGTAATCAAGCATGTCAGTTAGGTCCTCGATAGTGGCTCTGAAGTGGGTGGTGGGTGGGAAGTAAAATTCCCTATTTCCAGCCCCTAGCCCGGGCTGCGTGTGATTCAGAAGCAGTTCCTCTGTGATGATGAGGGATATCATTAAGTCCAGAGCCTCGTTTAAGAGCGGGGTTTGGATGGAGTCGGAAGTTTCTGGGCCGAGCTCACATGACGAGGGCCTCCAGGGTTCGGAATTAGTGTCTGGAGAAGAATTCGACTTTGTAATGATTGCTGGAGACGTTGTTCTCTCTGGTTTTCCGGTGTTGAGCTCTAAGGCTGCAGAGAGTCCGGCGGGCTCTAGACTCCCGTCTTCGGATCTGATGGTATGCTCCGGATCTAAGGCCGGAGCGGTGGTTGGGGCCACGAACTCTTGGAAGATCAAGTCTCCTCGGGTATCAGCGACATAATTTAGATTTCCAAAACTGATCTGATGTCCAGGGGCATAGCTGTCGATCTGCTCTAGATGGCCAACTGAGTTGGCCCTCAGTGCGAAGCCGCCGAATACAAAGGTCTGGCCAGGGAGAAAAATCTCCTCTGCGGCAGCATTGTTGTAGATGATTGATGTAGCCATTGAGCCTTTCGACGACGACATAGTGGAACTCTCAATGAAAGCACCAATGTTGGTGTCAAAATCGGCAGATCTCGGGTAGGCGGTCCCGAACTGTGCGTCTAAGGATCGAAGGTAACAAGAGATAGGGGACATGATGTTTACCCAGGTTCGGGCCCTCTTAATGGAGGTAATACCCTACGTCCTGCTTGATTGAATTTGATGAGTATAGGGGTTACAAGAGTTGATCTACCACGAGATCGTAATGGCTAAACCCTAGATGTCTAGCCTATATGATTATGATTGCCTCTACGGACTAGACCCTCCGGTTTATATAGACACCGGAGGGGGCTAGGGCTTGTACATATTCGGTTTATAGAGAAAGGAGTCTTCATATCCGCACGCTAAGCTTGCCTTCCATGCCAAGGAGAGTCCCATCCGGACACGGGGAAAGTCTTCTGTCTTGTATCTCCACGGCCCATTATTCCAGCCCATATCACATAGCCCGGACGCCCGAGGACCCCGTAATCCTGGACTCCCTCATCGGGTATAATAGAGAAACTGCTAGCTAATCCTTTTACAGGAGATGGAACATTACATCCCGATATGCACCTAATCTATGTGGATGAAGTTTGTGGATTATTTAAGCTTGTAGGTATGCCCGAGGATGTTATCAAGAAGAAGGTCTTCCCTTTATATTTAAAGGGAAAGGCATTGACATGGTTTAGGCTATGTGATGATATTGGATCATGGAACTACAACCGATTGAAATTGGAATTTCATCAGAAGTTTTATCCTATGCATCTGGTTCATTGTGATCGTAATTATATATATAATTTTTGGCCTCGCGAAGGAGAAAGTATCGTTCAAGCTTGGGGGAGGCTTAAGTCAATGTTATATTCATGCCCCAATCATGAGCTCTCAAGAGAAATTATTATTCAAAAATTTTATGCTCGGCTTTCTCTCAATAATCGCTCCATGATCGATACTTCTTGTACTGGTTCTTTTATGATGAAGACTATTGAATTCAGATGGGATTTATTGGAAAGAATTAAACGCAACTCTGAAGATTGGGAACTCGACGAAGGTAAGGAGTCAGGTATAACACCTAAGTTTGATTGTGTTAAATCTTTTATGGATACCGATGTTTTTCATGAATTTAGCACTAAATATGGACTTGACTGTGAGATAGTAGCTTCTTTCTGTGATTCATTTGCTACTCATGTTGATCTCCCTAAGGAGAAGTGGTTTAAATATCATACTCCCATTGAAGTAAAAATAGTTGAACCTATTGAAGTTGAAGAAAATACTATCACTTATAATGTTGATCCAATTGTTCCTACCGCTTATATTGAGAAACCACCTCCCTGTTAGAATAAAGGATCATGCTAAAGCTTCAACTGCGGTTCGTAAGAGTAATGCTAGAACACCTACACCCTCTGAGCAAATTAAAGTTGAACCTAGTATTGCTATGGTTATGGATCTCTTGGTCGATAATATTGATGGGCATGTTATTTACTCCTGTGATGAAGCTGCTAGAATTGCTAGACCCGATACTAAAAATAAACATAGACCTCTTGTTGGCATGCCTGTTGTTTCTGTTAAAATAGGAGATCACTATTATCATGGCTTATGTTATATGGGTGCTAGTGTCAGTGCAATACCTTACTCTTTATATAAATAAATTATGCATGATATTGCACCTGCTGAGATAGAAGATATTGATGTTACTATTAAGCTTGCCAATAGAGATACTATTTCACCAATTTGGATTGTTAGAGATGTTGAAGTCTTGTGTGGAAAAATTAAGTATCCTACTGATTTTCTTGTTCTTGCTTCCCCACAAGATGACTTTTGTCCCATTATATTTGGTAGACCCTTCTTGAATACTGCTAATGCTAAGATAGACTGCGAAAGGATATTGTTACTGTTGGTATAGGGGATATGTCTCATGATTTCAATTTTGCTAAATTTCATAGACAACCCCATGATAAAGAATTGCCTACTAAAGATGAAATTATTGGTCTTGCTTCTATTGTCGTGCCTCCTAATGATCCTTTAGAACAATATTTTCTAGACCATGAAAATGATATGTTTATGAATGAAAGAAGGGAAATAGATGAAGTATTCTTTAAACAGGGACCTATTTTGAAACACAACTTGCCTGTTGAAATTCTAGGGGATCCTCCTCCACCCAAGGGTGATCCCGTGTTTGAGCTTAAACCATTACCTGATACTCTTAAATATGTTTATCTTGATGAAAAGAAGATATATCATATTATTATTAGTGCTAATCTTTCAGAGCAGGAAGAAGAGAAATTATTGAAAACTCTGAATAAGCCCTCTTGATGATCTTAAGGGCATTAGTCCCACTCTATGCCAACACAAAATAAAATTGGAGAAAGACGCTAAACCGGTTGTTGATCACCAACGACGGTTAAATCCTAAGATGGAAGAAGTGGTAAGAAATGAAATGCTAAAGCTTCTGGAGGCAGGCATAATTTATCATGTTGCTGATAGTCAGTGGGTAAGTCTTGTCCATTGTGTCCCTAAGAAGGGAGGTATTACTGTTGTTCCTAATGATAAAGATGAATTGATCCCACAAAGAATTGTTACAGGTTATAGAATGGTAATTGATTTCCGCAAATTAAATAAAGCTACTAGAAAGGATCATTACCCTTTACCTTTTATTGATCAAATGCTAGAAAGATTATCCAAACATACACATTTTTGCTTTCTAGACGATTATTCTGGTTTCTCTCAAATAACCGTGTTGAAAGAGGAACAGGAAAAGACCACTTTTACTTGCCCTTTCGGTACCTTTGCTTATAGACGTATGCCTTTTGGTTTTTGTAATGCACCTGCTACCTTTCAAAGATGTATGACTACTATATTCTCTGACTTTTTTGAAAAGATTGTTGAGGTTTTCATGGATGATTTCTCCGTGTATGGAACTTCTTTTGATGATTGCTTAAGCAACCTTGATCGAGTTTTGCAGAGATGTGAAGAAACTAATCTTGTCTTGAATTGGGAGAAGTGCCACTTTATGGTTAATGAAGGTATTGTCTTGGGGCATAAAATTTCTGAAAGAGGTATTGAAGTTTATAAAGCTAAAGTTAATGCTATTGAAAAGATGTCATGTCCTAAGGACATTAAAGGTATAAGAAGTTTCCTGGGTCATTCTGGTTTTTATAGGAGGTTCATTAAAGACTTCTCAAAAATTTATAGGCCTCTGACTAATCTCTTACAAAAAGATGTTCCTTTTGTCTTTGATGATGATTGTGTAGAAGCATTTGAAATACTTAAGAAAGCCTTGATGTCTGCACCTATTGTTCAGCCACCTGATTGGAATTTACCCTTTGAAATTATGTGTCATGCTAGTGATTATGCTGTAGGTGTTGTTCTAAGACAAAGAGTTGATAAGAAATTAAATGTCATCCAATATTCTAGTAAAACTCTAGACAGTGCCCAGAGAAATTATGCTACTACTGAAAAGAATTTTTAGCAGTTGTATTTGTTTGTGATAAGTTCAGACCCTATATTGTTGATTATAAAGTAACTGTTCACACTGATCATGCTGCTATTAAATACCTTATGGAAAAGAAAGATGCTAAACCTAAACTTATTAGATGGGTTCTCTTGCTACAAGAATTTGATCTGCATATTATTGATAGGAAGGGAGCTGAGGACCCCATTGCAGACAACTTGTCTAGGTTAGAAAATGTTCTTGATGACCCACTCCCTATTGATGATAGTTTTCCTGATGAACAATTAGCTGTCATAAATGCTTCTCGTACTGCTCCATGGTATGATGATTATGCTAATTACATTGTTGCTAAATTTATACCGCCTAGTTTCACATACCAGCAAAAGAAAAAGTTTTTCTATGATTTTAGACATTACTTCTGGGATGACCCACACCTTTATAAAGAAGGACTAGATGGTGTTATTAGATGTTGTGTACCTGAGCATGAACAGGAACAGATCCTACGCAAGTGTCACTCCAAGGCTTATGGAGGACACCACGCTGGAGATAGAACTAGACATAAGGTATTGCAATCCAGTTTTTATTGGCCTACTCTTTTCAAAGATGCCCGTAAGTTTGTCTTGTCTTGTGATGAATGTCAAAGAATTGGTAATATTAGTAGACGTCAAGAAATTCCTATGAACTATTCACTTGTTATTGAACCATTTGATGTTTGGGCCTTTGATTATATGGGACCGTTTCCTTCCTCTAATTGGTATACACATATTTTAGTTGTTGTTGATTACGTTACTAAGTGGGTAGAAGTTATTCCAACTAGTAGTGCTGATCATAACACCTCTATTAAGATGCTTAAAGAAGTTATTTTTCCGAGGTTTGGAGTCCCTAGATATTTAATGACTGATGGTGGTTCACATTTTATTCATGGTGCTTTTCGTAAAATGCTTGCTAAGTATGATGTTAATCATAGAATTTCATCTCCATACCACCCATAGTCTAGTCGTCAAGTAGAACTAAGTAATAGAGAGATTAAATTAATTTTGCAAAAGACTGTTAATAGATCTAGAAAGAATTGGTCCAAGAAACTTGATGATGCATTATGGGCCTATAGAACTACATATAAAAATCCTATGGGTATGTCTCCGTATAAAATGGTTTATGGAAAATCATGTGACTTACCTCTCAAACTAGAACATAAGGCATATTGCGCCATTAAAGAGCTCAATTATGATTTCAAACTTTCCGGTGAGAAGAGACTTTTTGACATTAGCTCACTTGATGAGTGGAGAACCCAGGCCTATGAGAATGCCACACTATTTAAAGAAAAAGTTAAAATATGGCATGACAAAAGGATACAAAAACGTGAGTTTAATGTTGGTGATTATGTTTTGTTATACAACTCTCGTTTAAGATTTTTTGCAGGAAAACTCTTCTCTAAATGGGAAGGTCCTTACATTATCGACGAGGTCTATCATTTTGGTGCCATAAAAATCAACAACTTCGAAGGCACAAATCCGAAGGTGGTGAACGGTCAAAGAATCAAACATTATATCTCGGGTAATCCCACAAATGTTGAAACCAATGTTATTGACACCGTAACCCCGGAGGAGTACATAAGGGACACTTTCCAGAACGTTACAGACTCCGAAAAGGAATAGGTATGTGGTACAGTAAGTAAACCGACTCCAAAACAGTTCTAACAGCAATTTTTTCCATTTTGGAATACTTAAGAAAATAGGAAAATAAGAAGTAGTCCGGAAAGGACACAAGGAATCCACGAGGGTGGAGGGCGCGCCCTACCCCTTGGGCGCGCCCTCATGCCTCGTGGGCACCTTGTGTTCCCATCGGACTCCGTTTTCTTACACAATACTTCTTCTGGTCGATAAAAATTCATTATATAATCTCCCGAAGATTTTGACCACCGTACCACGACAAAATCCTCTATTTTTGTTTTGAGTCGTTTCTGCCGTAGATTAGAGCAATATATCATCCCAGGATTCGGAGGGAGAAAGCTATGTGGCTGATTACCTTGCAGACCCTAAGGTCTACGAGGACTTGGAGCATTGTGGTTGGACCACGAAGGAAGAAGAAGACTATGATCCTAGGGGATAGGAGGAGACGAGCTCAGATGAAGATGAAGTCCCATTACCTCAACCTATGGACATGCATGTGGAGTTCAAAAAGTCAAGCCTCCCTGATAGAGCAAAGAAACCTAAGATCGAGTTTATCCCTTTTCACCTCTTGCAGGAGAGCAAACAGGAACTATGCAGAAAGATATTAAGCCTGGAGTAGGAGATCGATGACCTAAGGGAGCAAAATTCTATCCTCAAGCGCAAATTAAGGAAGAAGCCTACGTCATCAACAACTCCATCATCACCACCTCCAAAGAAAGAGACATAAACACATGGGTATGGGCACTCCCCTTGGAAACTGCCAAGATTGGGGGAGGTGCCCCGATATCGTATCACCATCACACTTCTATCTTTAACATTTTTCTTTGTATGATCCTTTTGGTTATATCTTGATCTAGTAGAATAAAGTTTAGTATGATCTAGCTTTGAGTTTTTGTGTTGATCCTTATCTATGTAATCGAGTTCGTGAGCTATATATAATAAAGATTAGTCATGAGTCGAGGGCTTGGTTATCTTACTATGATCTTGAGGGAATAAAAGAAAAAAGAAAGAATAAAAAGAAATAAAGAGATCATATTGATCTTATGGAGAGTAATGACTTCACATATAAAGAGTATGATGAATAAAAGTTGTTGAGAGTTGACAAACATAGTTTTGGTCATCGTTGCAATTAATAGGAAGTAATAAACAAAGAGAGGTTTTCACATATAAATATACTATCTTGGACATCTTTTACGATTGTGAGCACTCATTAAAATATGATATGCTAAAAAGTTGACGTTGGACAAGGAAGACAATGTAATGGGTTATGTTTTCTTATATCTGAAATAAATTATATTGTCATGGATCATCCAACATGTTGAGCTTGCCTCCCCCCTCATGCTAGCCAAATTCTTTGCACCAAGTAGAGATACTACTTGTGCTTCCAAATATCCTTAAACCCAGTTTTGCCATGAGAGTCCATCGTATCTACCTATGGATTGAGTAAGATCCTTCAAGTAAGTTGTCATTGTTGCAAGCAATAAAAAATGCTCTCTACATATGTATGATCTATTAGTGTGGAGAAAATAAGCTTTATACGAGCTTGTGATATGGAAGAAATAAAAGCGACAGACTACATAATAAAGGTCCCTATCACAAGTGGCAATATAAAGTGACGTCCTTTTGCATTAAGATTTTGTGCATCCAACCATAAAAGCACATGATAATCTCTACTTCCCTCTACGAAGGGCCTATCTTTTATTTTTGTCTTATACCTTATACAAGAGTCTTGGTGATCTTCACCTTTTCTTTTTACACTTTATCACTTGGCAAGCACTATGTGTTGGAAAGGTCCTGATATATATATATATATATATCCAATTGGATGTGGGTTTTCATAAAGCATTATTGTTGACGTTACCCTTGAGGTAAAAGGTTGGGAGGCAAAACTATAAGCCCCTATCTTTCTCTATGTCCGATTAAAACTTCATACTCATAAGTATTGCATGAGTGTTAGCAATTGTGAAAGACTAAATGATACTCCCTGCGTTCCAAATTACTCGTCGCAAAAATGGATGTATCTACAACTAAAATACTTCTAGATACATCCATACCTACGACAAGTAATTTGGAACAGAGGGATTAGTTGAGTATGTGGACTTGTTGAAAAGCTCTTATATTGACTCTTTCCGATGTTATGATAAATTGCAATTGCTTCAATGACTAAGATCATAGTTTGCTAGTTTTTCAATGGAGTTTCTGATTCATACTCTACATTGTGAATAGATTGTTACTTCAGTATAAGAAATCGTATGACAATACATGTATGTTGCTATTATAAGAATGATCATGATGCCCTCATGTCCGTATTTTATTTTATCGACACCTCTATCTCTAAACATGTGGACATATTTTTCGATATCGGCTTCTGCTTAAGGATAGGCGAGGTCTAAGCTTGGGGGAGTTGATACATCCATTTTGCATCATGCTTTTATATTGATATTTATTGCATTATGGGATGTTATTACACGTTATGTCACAATACTTATGCCTTTCTCTCTTATTTTACAAGGTTTACATGAAGAGGGAGAATGCCGGCAGCTGGAATTCTAGGCTGGAAAAGGAGCAAATATTAGAAATCCATTCTGCACAACTCCAAAAGTCCTGAAACTCCATGAAAGTCGGTTTTGGAATGTATTAAAAATATTGGGCGAAGAAAGCACCAGAGGGGGGCCACCCAGTGTCCACGAGGGTGGAGGGTGCGCCATACCCCCCTATGCGCGCCCCCTGCCTCGTGGGCTACCTGGAAGCCCCCCGATGCCCATCTTCTAGTATAAGGTGTATTTTTCCCTGGAAAAAATCATAAGGAAGCTTTTGGGACGAAGCGCCACCGTCTCGAGGCGGAACCAATCTAGGGCTCCGGCGGAGCTGTTCTACTGGGGAAACATCCCTCCGGGAGGGGGAAATCGTCACCATCGTCATCACCATCGATCCTCTCATCGGGAAGGGGTCAATCTCCATCAACATATTCACCAACACCATCTCCTCTCAAACCCTAGTTCATCTCTTGTATCCGATCTTTGTCTCAAAACCTCAGATTGGTACATGTGGGTTGCTAGTAGTGTTGATTACTCCTTGTAGTTGATGCTAGTTGGTTTATTCGGTGGAAGATTATATGTTCAGATCCTTTATGCACATTAATACCCCTCTGATTATGAACATGAATATGATTTGTGAGCAGTTACGTTTGTTCCCGAGGACATGGGAGAAGTCTTCTTATAAGTAGTCATGTGAATTTGGTATTTGTTCGATATTTTGATGAGATGTATGTTGTCTTTCCTCTAGTGGTGTTATGTGAACGTAGACTACATGGCATTTCACCATTGTTTGGGCCTAGGGTAAGGCATTGGGAAGTAATAAGTAGATGATGGGTTGCTAGAGTGACAGAAGCTTAAACCCTAGTTTATGCGTTGCTTCGTAAGGGGCTGATTTGGATCCATATGTTTCATGCAATGGTTAGGTTTACCTTAATTCTTCTTTCGTAGTTGCGGATGCTTGCGAGGGGGCTAATCGTAAGTGGGATGCTTGTCCAAGTGTCGGTGTAAAAACCGGCGGATCTCAGGTAGGGGGTCCCGAACTGTGCGTCTAAGGCGGATGGTAACAGGAGGCGGGGGACACGATGTTTACCCAGGTTCGGGCCCTCTCGATGGAGGTAATACCCTACTTCCTGCTTGATTGATCTTGATGATATGAGTATTACAAGAGTTGATCTACCACGAGGTCGTAGAGGCTAAACCCTAGAAGTTAGCCTATGGTATGATTGTTGTTGTCCTACGGACTAAACTCTTCGGTTTATATAGACACCGGAGGGGGCTAGGGTTACGTAGAGTCGGTTACAAGGGAGGAGATCTACATATCCATATTGCCAAGCTTGCCTTCCACGCCAAGGTAAGTCCCATCTGGACATGGGACGAAGTCTTCAATCCTGTATGTTCATAGTCCAACAGTTCGGCGAAAGGATATAGTCCGGCTGTCCGGAGACCCCCTAATCCAGGACTCCCTCAGTAGCCCCCGAACCAGGCTTCAATGACGATGAGTCCGGCGTGCAGATTTGTCTTTAGCATTGCAAGGCGGGTTCTTCCTCCGAATACTCCATAGATGACTTTGAACACAAGGATAGTGTCCGGCTCTGCAAAACAAGTTCCACATACCACCGTAGAGAGAATAATATTTCCACAAATCTAATCTGCTGACAGGTTTAGCAACATGACATCATGTCATGGCCCGGTCACTATTCGAACTGTTTTTCTCAACCAGCACTACACATATCGCGAGGCGGTTTTCTTGACACGTCTTGTCGAAGCAGAGATCATGTCCCCCTTATTACGGGATTCTCATCAATACGGAGGTGGGTAACCCAATCGTGCCCGTTGGTATGACTCCTCGATTTTAGGCATGTCCCAAACGACCACGAGGAGGACACTTGATATTCACCCTCTTTATAAAGAGGCCAAGGCCTGTCCTTTTTTCCCTCTCGTACTCAATCGAATCCTTCCCCCGCCTCGAGTTCTAACACCCAAGGCTCAGGTCAAGCGCTTCGGACCTTCAACCATGTCCGGATCCAACCTTCAAGGTCGGTGGATGCCTTCCTCTGCCACAGAGGAAGACATCAAGAAGCTAAGAGAGGCCAGGTATTTGACCTTCGAAATCTTGCACAGGCTGGCTGCTCAAGGGCTGGTCATTCCTACTCCCGAACCTGGCGAGAGCGTTGTATTCATCTCTCACTTCCTGTGAGGGCTAGGCCTCGCTCTGGATCCCTTTGTTAGGGGGATCATGTTCTATTATGGGCTGGATTTCCATGACCTAGCCCCGGATTCCATCCTTCACATCTCGTCGTTCATCGACGTGTGTGAGGCCTTCCTACGCATTACCCCCCCACTTCGGCCTGTGGCTCAAGACTTTCAATGTGAGGCCGAAGATGATCGAGGGGCGACACGCAGAGTGCGAAGGTGCCATAATAAGCAAAGGCGCCGATGTTCCATGGCCAAAAGGTTCCTTCCCGGAGGTGTCCAGTTTATGGCAATGGGAGTGGTTTTATATCACAGCTCCCCGGAGTACCAAGTGGGTGGCCGCCCCTGCCTTTCGCTCGGGCCCCCCACCACAACTGATGTCATGGATCAACAAGGGGCTGGACTGGGGGACAGTAAATGATGTGCCGATATTGCAGAGTCGCATCTGAGATCTCCTCGAGAGAGATGTCAGCCTGGTCACGGTAATGCAAGTCATGCTAGTTCGTCGAGTCCCGCCTTGCAAACGTCGACCCCTCCGTATGTGGTAATTCAACCTGGAAGGACCGCGAACTATTCAGCACTTCCTCGGCATGACGCTCGAAGAGATGTACAAATTGTTCTTCAGACCACAAATAAAGTGTCCGGACACCACCGAGGATGCGGGTCTGAGCTGTAATCACCCAGATACCCAAGTAAGTAATCCCGTGGCCGAACAGGCTGTCTTTTTTATTTATCACAACATCATTCTGAAAAGTCACTCTTTGACCAGGATTGGGTAACAAAGGCGAAGGTGATCAAGTGTTCGGCCCCCCTTCCCGAAGGCTCGGCCGATCCAGTACTAGCCAGAATGCTCGAGCCGACGCCTTATCAAGCGCCCTAAGGGGAAGATAAAGGGGGGAATAAAGAGGCTGAAAGCAGGCCTCACTCATTATTCATCCAAATCGGGGGAATTAGCGCCTCCGCGAAGAAGGATAACCAGGGAGAAGAATCTGAAATTCCCTCTCCCCAAGGAAGGAAGAGGACCACCTCTGAAGACCCGGAAACAAAGGTTTCCAAACAGGGGAAGAACTCTTCGCCAGAAGGTCCTGCCTCGGAGGGTACTCTTGCCGCATAGTGCCCGCAAGGGTATCAGCCCTCTACCGAGCTGTAAGTAAACAAAAAGTACTTAATAGTAAAAATATCATACATTACTTCTGAAGACAATAACCAAAGCATATATCTTGTAGTTCGGATCGTAGCCTTTCTTGACAGAGTTCGTCTTCAAGGGATCTTCTTCCGGAGATGATGGAGAGCGAAACACCTCACCATGCCACCCCGCCACATGAGGCGGGCGATCCTGAATTGTCGTTGCGGAGGGTTTCTCCTGATCCGCCAAGTCCAGAGAGTAATCCTTCGGCCACCCGAAGTCCTCAGTATTCGGCTCCTAAAGAGAGCAACATAAAGAGTCCGGAACCGTCCGGTGTGCGCTCGGACGCACTGAAGGATCTTCTGGAGCAAGCGGTCATCTCAGAAGTACATCGTAAGCTAATGGGTACGGTGATTGAGAGGATTTCATCTGCCGAAAGCGGGTTGCATGAAGCTTTTATGAGTTTGCTGAAAGGCTTTGAGGTACATGAAATAGTGTATGTTTTTGACAGTACTGCAAATGTTAGGTGTGCCCTATGCAGATAGTATGCCTACATCGTGCTTGTCAACAAGCGGCTCGACAAGGCACAGGGTATGTGATTTCTCCGGTGATCAACACATAGTAAGAGGAGCATGATGCTAGTATATTTAATATGTTGTGACTGCAGATGGAGCTGCCGCCGTGGAGACCCTTTGGGCGGAACTTGCCCGAGCCAAGGAACAAGCCAGGAATAGTGATGCGGCCGCTCTAAAGGAGGTCGAAGAGCTGAGGGCTGAACAAGCTGCACATTGCCAAAGCAAGAAAAAATAGCCAAGATGGCCGTTGAGTTGAAAGATGCCGCTGACCGTTACCAGCTTCTTGAAAAAGAAAGTCGAGTGAAGGCGACGGACCTGGAGAAGGCCATGGTAGCAGCCAAGGAAGCCCGCTCTAAAATCAGAGCGGCGAAGGAGGAGCTGCATCAAGCTGGAGATATCACGGCTGGGAAGCCATTTTTGTTGCGGACGAAGTTCACAGATCTGAAGTATTCCCCTCTTGATCAACTATGGAGTTCTGCATACGCATACATGGATTTGGCAGCCAGTGCTGCTGATGCGGCCGAGTACTTCAAGGATCAAAATGATCATCAAGTGGAAAGGCTATTTTGGTCACAGTTCCATGTTCCAGTGCATCCGCTGCTGTTGAATGAGCGAATGGCCGAGTGGGCCGAGCTCAATAGGTTGTCGGGGCTTGCCATGAGGTCTATTGTGGATCATCTGTGGCCGAAAGGGCCAAGGCTGAATAGTTATTTTAGTTTAGTGCAATAGTTCCTTGGTGCTGTGCTGCACATCGATGCTATGAAGAGGTCGGCGTGCATAGAGGGTGCGTGTATGGCACTTGCCCGTGTCAAGACATACTGGGTAGAGATGGAGGCCACCGCTATTGCAACCTAGAGTTCGGTCGTAGGCCGAGTATCTGTCGAGCACTACTTTGAAGAAGTCCTTGAAGGCGCTCGTTCAATAGAGGCTCAGTGCTCGAAGAATATTATGTTCTAGTGACATGTATTTGTTGGAAATATGCCCTAGAGGCAATAATAAAAGTATTATTATTATATTTCCTTGTTCATGATAATTGTCTTTATTCATGCTATAATTGTGTTATCCGAAAATCGTAATACATGTGTGAATAACAGACACCAACATGTCCCTAGTAAGCCTCTAGTTGACTAGCTCGTTGATCAACAGATAGTCATGGTTTCCTGACTATGGACATTGGATGTCATTGATAATGAGATCACATCATTAGGAGAATGATGTGATGGACAAGACCCAATCCTAAACATAGCACAAGATCGTATAGTTCGTTTGCTAGAGTTTTCCAATGTCAAGTATCCTTTCCTTAGACCATGAGATCGTGTAACTCCCGGATACCGAAGGAGTGCTTTGGGTGTACCAAACATCACAACGTAACTGGGTGACTATAAAGGTATACTACGGGTATCTCCGAAAGTGTCTGTTGGGTTGACACGGATCAAGACTGGGATTTGTCACTCCGTATGACGGAGAGGTATCACTGGGCCCACTCGGTAATGCATCATCATAATGAGCTCAAAGTGACCAAGTGTCTGGTCACGGGATCATGCATTACGGTATGAGTAAAGTGACTTGCCGGTAACGAGATTGAACGAGGTATTGGGATACCGACGATCGAATCTCGGGCAAGTAACATATCGATTGACAAAGGGAATTGCATACGGAGTTGCTTGAATCCTCGACATCGTGGTTCATCCGATGAGATCATCATGGAGCATGTGGGAGCCAACATGGGTGTCCAGATCCCGCTGTTGGTTATTGACCGGAGAGCCGTCTCGGTCATGTCTACCTGTCTCCCGAACCCGTAGGGTCTACACACTTAAGGTTCGGTGACGCTAGGGTTGTAGGGATATGTATATGCAGTAACCCGAATGTTGTTCGGAGTCCCGGATGAGATCCCGGACGTCACGAGGAGTTCCGGAATGGTCCGGAGGTAAAGAATTATATATAGGAAGTGCTATTTCGGCCATCGGGACAAGTTTCGGGGTCACCGGTATTGTACCGGGACCACCGGAAGGGTCCCGGGGGCCCACCGGGTGGGGCCACCTGCCCCGGGGGGCCACATGGGCTGTAGGGGGTGCGCCTTGGCCTACATGGGCCAAGGGCACCAGCCCCAAGAGGCCCATGCGCCTAGGGTTCCAAAAGGGGAAGAGTCCCACAAGTGGAAGGCACCCCCTAGGTGCCTTGGGGGGGGGGGAGGGAAACCTCCCTTGGCCGCCGCCCCCTAGGAGATTGGATCTCCTAGGCCGGCGCCCCCCCTGGCCCTCCTATATATAAGGGGGGAAGGAGGGCATTTTGATCCACGCCTTTGGTTGCCTCCTTCTCCCTCTCCAACACCTCCTCCTCCTCCATAGTGCTTAGCGAAGCCCTGCCGGAGTACTGTAGCTCCATCACCACCACGCCGTCGTGCTGCTGCTGGAGCCATCTTCCTCAACCTCTCCTCTCCCCTTGCTGGATCAAGAAGAAGGAGACGTTACGCTGACCGTACGTGTGTTGAACGCGGAGGTGCCGTCCGTTCGGTGCTAGGATCTCCGGTGATTTGGATCACGTCGTGTTCGACTACATCATCCCCGTTCTTTGAACGCTTCCGCTCGCGATCTACAAAGGTATGTAGATGCATCCGATCAGTCGTTGCTAGATGAACTCATAAATGGATCTTGGTGAAACCGTAGGAAAATTTTTGTTTTCTGCAACGTTCCCCAACAGTGGCATCATGAGCTAGGTCTATGCGTAGTTCTTCTTGCGCGAGTAGAACACAATTTTTTGTGGGCGTAGATTTGTCAACTTTCTTGCCGCTACTAGTCTTATCTTGCTTCAGCGGTATTGTGGGATGAAGCGGCCCGGACAACCTTACACGTACGCTTACGTGAGACCGGTTCCACCGACTAACATGCACTAGTTGCATAAGGTGGCTGGCGGGTGTCTGTCTCTCCCACTTTAGTTGGAGTGGATTCGATGAAAAGGGTCCTTATGAAGGGTAAATAGAAGTTGACAAATCATGTTGTGGCTTTCACGTAGGTAAGAAAACGTTCTTGCTAGAACCCTGATTCATCCACGTAAAACTTGCAACAACAATTAGAGGACGTCTAACTTGTTTTTGCAGCAAGTGCTTTGTGATATGATATGGCCAAAGTTGTGATGAATGATGAATGATCTATATGTGATGTATGAGATGTTCATGCTATTGTAATAGGAATCACGACTTGCATGTCGATGAGTATGACAACCGGCAGGAGCCATAGGAGTTGTCTTTATTTTTTATATGACCTGCGTGTCATTGAGAAACGCCATGTAAATTACTTTACTTTATTGCTAAACGTGTTAGCCATAGTAGTAGAAGTAATAGTTGGTGAGCAACTTCATGGAGACACGATGATGGAGATCATGATGATGGAGATCATGGTGTCAAGCCGGTGACAAGATGATCATGGAGCCCCAAGATGGAGATCAAAGGAGCAATGTGATATTGGCCATATCATGTCACGTTTATTATTTGATTGCATGTGATGTTTATCATGTTTTTGCATCTTGTTTACTTAGAACGACGGTAGTAAATAAGATGATCCCTCATAATAATTTCAAGAAGTGTTCCCCCTAACTGTGCACCATTGCGACAGTTTGTTGTTTCGAAGCACCACGTGATGATCGGGTGTGACAGATTCTAACGTTCACATACAACGGGTGTAAGACAGATTTACACATGCAAACACTTAGGTTGACTTGACGAGCCTAGCATGTACAGACATGGCCTCGGAACACAGAAGACCGAAAGGTCGAGCATGAGTCGTATAGAAGATACGATCAACACGAAGATGTTCACCGACGTTGACTAGTCCGTCTCACGTGATGATCGGACATGGCCTAGTTCACTCGGATCATGTTATACTTAGATGACTAGAAGAGGGATGTCTATCTAAGTGGGAGTTCATTGAATAATTTGATTAGATGAACTTAATTATCATGAACTTAGTCTAAAATATTTACAATATGTCTTGTAGATCAAATGGCCAACGTAGTCCTCAACTTCAACGTGTTCCTAGAGAAAACCAAGCTGAAAAATGATGGCAGCAACTATACGGACTGGGTCCGGAACCTGAGGATCATCCTCATAGCTGCCAAGAAAGATTATGTCCTACAAGCACAGCTGGGTGACGCACCTGTTCTCCCTGCAGAACAAGACGTTATGAACGCTTGGCAGGCACGTACCGATGACTACTCCCTCGTTCAGTGCGGCATGCTTTACAGTTTAGAGCCGGGGCTCCAAAAGCATTTTGAGAGACACGGAGCATATGAGATGTTCGAAGAGCTGAAAATGGTTTTCCAAGCTCATGCCCGGGTCGAGAGATATGAAGTCTCCGACAAATTCTTCAGCTGTAAGATGGAGGAAAATAGTTCTGTCAGTGAGCACATACTCACTATGTCTGGGTTACATAACCGCTTGACTCAGCTGGGAGTTAATCTCCCGGATGATGCGGTCATTGACAGAATCCTCCAGTCGCTTCCACCAAGCTACAAGAGCTTTGTGATGAACTTCAATATGCAGGGGATGGAAAAGACCATTCCTGAAGTATTTGCTATGCTGAAATCAGCAGAGGTAGAAGTCAAGAAGGAACATCAAGTGTTGATGGTCAATAAAACCACTAAGTTCAAGAAGGTCAAGGGTAAAAAGAACTTCAAGAAGGACGGCAAGGTAGTTGCTGCGCCCAGCAAGCAAGCTGCCGGGAAGAAGCCAAAGAATGGACCCAAGCCCGAGACTGAGTGCTTTTATTGCAAGGGAAGTGGTCACTGGAAGCGGAATTGCCCCAAATACTTAGGGGACAAGAAGGCCGGCAAAACAAAAGGTATATGTGATATACATGTAATTGATGTGTACATTACCAGTACTCGTAGTAGCTCTTGGGTATTTGATACCGGTGCAGTTGCTCACATTTGTAACTCAAAGCAGGAGCTGCGGAATAAGCGGAGACTGGCGAAGGACGAGGTGACGATGCACGTCGGGAATGGTTCCAAGGTCGATGTGATCGCCGTCGGCACGCTGCCTCTTCATTTACCTACGGGATTAGTTTTAAACCTCAATAATTGTTATTTAGTGCCAGCTTTGAGCATGAACATTGTATCGGGATCTCGTTTAATTCGAGATGGCTACTCATTTAAATCCGAGAATAATGGTTGTTCTATTTATATGAGAGATATGTTTTATGGTCATGCTCCTATGGTGAATGGTTTATTCTTAATGAATCTCGAGCGTAATGCTACACATGTTCATAGTGTGAATACCAAAAGATGTAAGGTTGATAATGATAGTACCACATACTTGTGGCACTGCCGCCTTGGTCACATAGGTGTCAAACGCATGAAGAAGCTCCATGCAGATGGACTTTTAGAGTCTCTTGATTATGAATCATTTGACACGTGCGAACCATGCCTCATGGGTAAAATGACCAAGACTCCGTTCTCAGGAACAATGGAGCGAGCAACCAACTTATTGGAAATCATACATACTGATGTGTGCGGTCGAATGAGTGTTGAGGCTCGCGGTGGCTATCGTTATGTTCTCACCCTCACTGATGACTTGAGTAGATATGGGTATATCTACTTAATGAAACACAAGTCTGAAACCTTTGAAAAGTTCAAGGAATTTCAGAGTGAGGTTGAGAATCAATGTGACAGGAAAATCAAGTTTCTACGATCAGATCGTGGAGGAGAATACTTGAGTCACGAATTTGGCACACACTTAAGAAAATGTGGAATAGTTTCACAACTCACGCCGCCTGGAACACCTCAGCGTAATGGTGTGTCCGAACGTCGTAATCGCACTCTATTAGATATGGTACGATCTATGATGTCTCTTACCGATTTACCGCTATCTTTTTGGGGCTATGCTTTAGAGACTGCCACATTCACTTTAAATAGGGCTCCGTCGAAATCCGTTGTGATGAAACCGTATGAATATGGTTTGGGAAGAAACCTAAGCTGTCGTTTCTAAAAGTTTGGGGATGCGATGCTTATGTCAAGAAACTTCAACCTGAAAAGCTCGAACCCAAGTCGGAAAAATGTGTCTTCATAGGATACCCTAAAGAAACAATTGGGTATACCTTCTACCTCAGATCCGAAGGCAAGATCTTTGTTGCCAAGAATGGATCCTTTCTAGAGAAAGAGTTTCTCTCGAAAGAAGTAAGTGGGAGGAAAGTAGAACTTGATGAAGTATTACCTCTTAAACCGGAAAATGGCGCAACTCAAGAAAATGTTCCTGAGGTGCCTGCACCGACTAGAGAGGAAGTTAATGATAATGATCAAGATACTTCTGATCAAGCTTCTACTGAAATTCGAAGGTCCACAAGGACACGTTCCGCACCAGAGTGGTATGGCAACCCTGTCTTGGAAATCATGTTGTTAGACAACGGTGAACCTTCGAACTATGAAGAAGCGATGGCGGGCCCGGATTCCGACAAATGGCTAGAAGCCATGAAATCCGAGATAGGATCCATGTATGAAAAGGAAGTATGGACTTTGACTGACTTGCCCGTTGAACGGCGAGCCATAGAAAATAAATGGATCTTTAAGAAGAAGACAGACGCGGATGGTAATGTGACCATCTATAAAGCTCGGCTTGTCGCTAAGGGTTATCGACAAGTTCAAGGGGTTGACTACGATGAGACTTTCTCACCGGTAGCGAAGCTAAAGTCCGTCCGAATCATGTTAGCAATTGCCGCATTCTATGATTATGAGATATGGCAAATGGACGTCAAAACGGCATTCCTTAATGGTTTCCTTAAGGAAGAATTGTATATGATGCAGCCGGAAGGTTTTGTCGATCCTAAGAATGCTGACAAGGTGTGCAAGCTCCAACGCTCGATTTATGGGCTGGTGCAAGCATCTCGGAGTTGGAACATTCGCTTTGATGAGATGATCAAAGCGTTTGGGTTTACGCAGGCTTATGGAGAAGCCTGCGTTTACAAGAAAGTGAGTGGGAGCTCTGTAGCATTTCTCATACTATATGTAGATGACATACTTTTGATGGGAAATGATATAGAACTCTTGGACAGCATTAAGGCCTACTTGAATAAGAGTTTTTCAATGAAGGACCTTGGAGAAGCTGCTTATATATTAGGCATCAAAATCTATAGAGATAGATCGAGACGCCTCATAGGTCTTTCACAAAGCACATACCTTGATAAGATATTGAAGAAGTTCAATATGGATCAGTCTAAGAAGGGGTTCTTGCCTGTGTTACAAGGTGTGAAATTGAGCTCTGCTCAATGTCCGACCACGGCAGAAGATATAGAAGAGATGAGTGTCATCCCCTATGCCTCAGCCATAGGTTCTATTATGTATGCCATGCTGTGTACCAGACCTGATGTAAACCTTGCCGTAAGTTTGGTAGGAAGGTACCAAAGTAATCCCGGCAAGGAACACTGGACAGCGGTCAAGAATATCCTGAAGTACCTGAAAAGGACTAAGGAAATGTTTCTCGTTTATGGAGGTGATGAAGAGCTCGTCGTAAAGGGTTACGTCGACGCTAGCTTCGACACAGATCTGGATGACTCTAAATCAAAAACCGGATACGTGTATATTTTGAATGGTGGGGCAGTAAGCTGGTGCAGTTGCAAGCAGAGCGTCGTGGCGGGATCTACATGTGAAGCGGAGTACATGGCAGCCTCGGAGGCAGCACATGAAGCAATTTGGGTGAAGGAGTTCATCACCGACCTAGGAGTCATACCCAATGCGTCGGGGCCAATCAAACTCTTCTGTGACCACACTGGAGCTATTGCACTTGCCAAGGAGCCCAGGTTTCACAAGAAGACAAGGCACATCAAGCGTCGCTTCAACTCCATTCGTGAAAATGTTCAAGATGGAGACATAGATATTTGTAAAGTACATACGGACCTGAATGTAGCAGATCCGTTGACTAAACCTCTCCCTAGAGCAAAACATGATCAACACCAGAATTCCATGGGTGTTCGATTCATCACAATGTAACTAGATTATTGACTCTAGTGCAAGTGGGAGACTGTTGGAAATATGCCCTAGAGGCAATAATAAAAGTATTATTATTATATTTCCTTGTTCATGATAATTGTCTTTATTCATGCTATAATTGTGTTATCCGGAAATCGTAATACATGTGTGAATAACAGACACCAACATGTCCCTAGTAAGCCTCTAGTTGACTAGCTTGTTGATCAACAGATAGTCATGGTTTCCTGACTATGGACATTGGATGTCATTGATAACGAGATCACATCATTAGGAGAATGATGTGATGGACAAGACCCAATCCTAAACATAGCACAAGATCGTATAGTTCGTTTGCTAGAGTTTTCCAATGTCAAGTATCCTTTCCTTAGACCATGAGATCGTGTAACTCCCAGATACCGTAGGAGTGCTTTGGGTGTACCAAATGTCACAACGTAACTGGGTGACTATAAAGGTATACTACGGGTATCTCCGAAAGTGTCTGTTGGGTTGACACGGATCAAGACTGGGATTTGTCACTCCGTATGACGGAGAGGTATCACTGGGCCCACTCGGTAATGCATCATCATAATGAGCTCAAAGTGACCAAGTGTCTGGTCACGGGATCATGCATTACGGTACGAGTAAAGTGACTTGCCGGTAACGAGATTGAACGAGGTATTGGGATACCGACGATCGAATCTCGGGCAAGTAACATATCGATTGACAAAGGGAATTGCATACGGAGTTGCTTGAATCCTCGACATCATGGTTCATCCGATGAGATCATCGTGGAGCATGTGGGAGCCAACATGGGTATCCAGATCCCGCTGTTGGTTATTGACCGGAGAGCCGTCTCGGTCATGTCTACCTGTCTCCCGAACCCGTAGGGTCTACACACTTAAGGTTCGGTGACGCTAGGGTTGTAGGGATATGTATATGCAGTAACCCGAATGTTGTTCGGAGTCCCAGATGAGATCCCGGACGTCACGAGGAGTTCCGGAATGGTCCGGAGGTAAAGAATTATATATAGGAAGTGCTGTTTCGGCCATCGGGACAAGTTTCAGGGTCACCGGTATTGTACCGGGACCACCGGAAGGGTCCCGGGGGCCCACCGGGTGGGGCCACCTGCCCCGGGGGGCCACATGGGCTGTAGGGGGTGCGCCTTGTCCTACATGGGCCAAGGGCACCAGCCCCAAGAGGCCCATGTGCCCAGGGTTCCAAAAGGGGAAGAGTCCCACAAGTGGAAGGCACCCCATAGGTGCCTTGGGGGGGAGGGAAACCACCCTTGGCCGCCGCCCCCTAGGAGATTGGATCTCCTAGGCCGGCGCCCCCCCTTGGCCGTCCTATATATAAGGGGGAAGGAGGGATTTTTGATCCATGCCTTTGGTTGCCTCCTTCTCCCTCTCCAACACCTCCTCCTCCTCCATAGTGCTTAGTGAAGCCCTGCCGGAGTACTGCAGCTCCATCACCACCACGCCGTCGTGCTGCTGCTGGAGCCATCTTCCTCAACCTCTCCTTTCCCCTTGCTGGATCAAGAAGAAGGAGACGTTACGCTGACCGTACGTGTGTTGAACGCGGAGGTGCCGTCCGTTCGGTGCTAGGATCTCCGGTGATTTGGATCACGTCGTGTTCGACTACATCATCCCCGTTCTTTGAACGCTTCCGCTCGCGATCTACAAAGGTATGTAGATGCATCCGATCACTCGTTGCTAGATGAACTCATAGATGGATCTTGGTGAAACCGTAGGAAAATTTTTGTTTTCTGCAACGTTCCCCAACAGTATTCCCATTGTAAAAACAATGTTTTACTGAATTATAAAGGCTATGTTTATACTTTTGCCTGAAAGTATTATGATGCGTCCTGTGCGACCGTTTATGTATATATGTATATAACCTAAAAGTTTGCAGTCGTCGGCTTCAGCCCCCACGCATATAATGCGGGGGTGTTCGCAAAAAACGCGTATTCACACTTGATCCAATGTCTTGGTCCATTAAGGAGGTGGTAGCGCAGCGAACGAGACAATCGGACTATATTGCTTTAACACTTTCACTTAGCCATAGGAGTTTGACGGTGGGACTACTATATAGCCCCTGGTACCTCCACGCTTGTCCGAATACGGTGCGCGTACGTACATGACTGGCAAACGGCCCTTCATTAATACAGAGGAATCCCGAAGATTCCGCTAAGTCATCGAGTGGTTGACCAGTCTGGCGCTTTATCATGACAGTCAGTTTTCGGCTTTCTCTACTAAGGTGCTCATCCGGATGAACCTGGGCACAATCGCAGTAGTTCTCCCGGTGCCGCCTTAGTCGATAGAGCGGAACGTAAGGTAGCAAAACACGGGAGTCGGGCAAACCCAACATTTGAGCAAAGACATGATTCGGAGCTGATGCATATAAGGCCAAGCTCGCGACGCCGAACACTCCCTAAGGCATATTCAGACTTTATAACATATTACGGGTTGAACGATGCCCTTAATAATAAACCCCGAGTGTCTAGGTACGTGCAATATTCTGACGTGGAGAAATGCCAATAATGTCAGCATCCTTCTCGGTTGTATTGAGTATCCGGAGGATGTGAGCAACAAGAGACAATAAAAAGGTTTATGTAGGGTCTTAATCTGAAAAGAAACCTTTGAGCGGGTCCTTGCTGCACGTCTACGCTTGTGTCTCCGTTGTGCCGTGTCCTGGACGGGTGTGGCACAATTTTCATCTATAAAAGAGAAGAACTTAGGTGAAATTTGTCGTGCCAAAAAAATTGGTTATTCTCGATAAACCATTAAAATTCAAGATAAGTCAAGTTGAGGCGAACTAGCCCTGATTACACGCGGGAAGCCCTTGGTACCGTCTACGAGGGTTTAACCATCAAACCAATCTCAGGTATATCTAGTGACGCGCCGGACTCGTCTAACCGTGTCCGCGGTCTTGACGACCTGTCATTTATTCTGGTTGGTGAGGTCGTCTAGTGCTCGGCTGTTAAAGCGGCCGCACGTTCTTCCGCGTGTAGAGAACGCTCAATATTTCCACTAACTGTGATGGTGCCACATGGACCAGGCATCTTATGCTTAAGAGAAGCGTAATGTGGTACCGCGTTAAAACGAGCGAAAGCTGTTCTTTCGAGTAGTGCTTGATAGCCGCTTCAGAATGGAGCAACGTCGAAGTCTAACTTCTCACTTTGGTAGTTGTCGGATGAACCGAACACAACCTCTAGTATTAGAGAGTCCGTGGAGCGGGCCTCTGGGACTGGTAGTACTCCCATGAAGGTAGTATTACTGTGGCTGATTTTTGTCGGGTCTATCCCCATTTTGTGGACTGTGTCCAGATATATCAGATTTAGACCACTGCCGCCGTCCATAAGGACTCGTGTGAGATGGTATCCGTTTATTATTGGGTCTAACACCAAGGCAGCCAATCCTTCATGTCGGATGCTTGTCGGGTGATCCCTGCGATCAAAAGTGATCGAGCAGGCCAACCAGGGGTTGAACTTAGGGGTGACGGGCTCTACGACACGTATGTCTCAGAGTGCATGTTTGGTTCTCCTCTTCGTCACGTGGATCATGTTTACTGTTTTAACCTATGGTGGGAATTTTTTCTGTCCTCCAGTGCTTTGCTGGCGAGGTTCGTCCTCGTCTTCACTTGGTGTCTCCCTCCCCTTGTGTTCGGCATCTAGCTTACCGGCCTGCTTGAAGACCCAGCATTCTCTGTGGGTGTGATTTGCAGGTTTATCGGGGGTGCCATGAATCTGACATACTTTGTGTAGAATCTTGTTTAGGATGGATGGTCCATCTCTGCTGCCTTTGAAAGGATTTTTCCGCTGACTTGGTCGAGATCCCCTGAATTCGGCGTTTACCGCCGTATTATCTGGGCTGTCTTCTTTATTTCGACGCTTGCTTTTACTGCGTCGTGGTTTTCCATTGTCCTCCCTGACTTCGGATGTGCTTGGGTCGCTGGTGCTACTGCGGGCTAACCAACTATCTTCGCCCGCGCAAAAGCGGGTCAAGAGGCTTGTCAGGGCTGCCATTGTTCTCGGTTTTTCTTGGCCGAGGTGTCTGGCGAGCCATTCCTCTCAAACGCTGTGCTTGAAAGCTACTAAGGCTTCGGTGTCCGGGCAGTCGACGATTTGGTTCTTCTTACTGAGAAACCTGTTCCAAAGCTTTTGGGCTGACTCTCCGGGCTGTTGAATTATATGACTTAAATTGTTTGCATCCGGAGGTCGGACATAGGTCCCTTGAAAATTAGCCCGAAAAGCTTCCTCGAGCTCCTCCCAACTTCCAATTGAGTTTTCGGGGAGGGTTTTCAGCCAGTGCCGAGCTGGTCCTTTAAGCTTGAGGGGCAAGTACTTGATGGCGTGGAGATCGTCTCCGCGAGCCATATGGATATGGAGGTTAAAGTCCTCAATCCAGACCCCAGGGTCTGTGGTCCCGCCGTACGCCTCTATGTTCACTGGTTTGAATCCTTCTGGAAATTCGTGGTCCAGCACCTCATCGGTGAAACATAGGGGGTGTGTGGCACCCCTGTATTTGGATGTATCATGGCATTCAGATGGTTGTAGTATTCGGTTTTGATTGTGTGCCGGAGCGCGCTTCCTAGATCCATAGATGGATCTGGTCATACTGGATTTTTGGCGCAAGTCCTCAAGTAGATCGTGTGTTGACTTATGTGCGGCCTTGTTAGCCGCTCTATCGCGGCCGCAAGGTTGTTGATCCGGCCGGTTGGCCGTTTTATTTTTCGGCAGTGTGGGCTCTGAGGCCTCATCATCGAATTTAGGTAATAGCTTGCGCTTTGGATAGCTCTTTGTGTGGTAACTTCCACCATACTTTTCTTCGTTGTCGAGCACTTTGTTGCACCTGCTGTTGAGTGTATTTTGTGTGGCCTTAAGCCTTTGCTTCTGCTTCTTCAAACTCCTTGCGGTGGCAATAAGCCTTCTATGGAGGTTCTCTTGTTCCAAGTGCCTTTCCGGGATGATGTGTGCATCTTCGTCCAGACTGTTTTCCTCCCCCGAGGGGGGTTGATGAAGTTTATCCTCGGCATCGCCATTTGCAGTTTCATCGTGCTCTGCCGCTGGGTCAATGTGGTCGTCGTTTCCTCTGGAGTCAACTGGAGTGTTATTTTCTCCTGCGCTATTATCGCTGTTTTTGCCGAGGCGGGATTTTGAGTGGCGCCTATGCCGACGCTTTGCTTGCTTCTCGAGGGAGCTATTCTTCGCTACATCCTGTCGTTCTTCGTCATTGTTTTCTTTGGGTGTATCCACCATGTATATGTCATGTGGTGAAGTGGCTGTCCAGTGCCCTGTGGGCACTAGTTCCGGTTCCTCTCCTGCATCGTCATCCATGTCGTCGATGTCTTCGGAGTCGAAATCGAGCATGTCGGTTAAATCGTCGACAGAAGTGGGTGGTGGGTTGGCAGTGAACTTCTTCGCCGTCCGCATCCCATTCTAGCTGGATATAGTTCGGCCAATGATCCCCTAACAAGGAGAGAGACCTTAATGAATTTAGCACGTCGCCGAAAGGTGAGTGCTGAAAGATATCCGTGGAGGTGAACTCCATGATCGGCGCCTAATCGGATTAGACGGGCACGGACGCAGGCGGCTCGGAGTCCGCTCGGCAAAACGGCTCTCGTAAGGGGTGAAGTCACCATCCGGCTCCATCGCCACTGAGAGTGCAGCCACCATGGCGGGGTCTATCCACCCGTCCTTGGATGGCGCAATTTTCTCCGGATTGAGGGCCGGAGTAGTTGCAGGTGTGATCTCCCGAACATTGTCCGATGGCAGAGTTACATCATGCTTGTCGTGATCGTCCGGTGCACCTGACATGGGCTCGAATCCATCGAATATCAAGTCTCCGCGGATGTCGGCAGTGTAGTTTAAGTTTCCGAACCTGACCTGATGGCCAGGAGCGTAGCTCTCGGTCTGCTCCAAATGGCCAAGCGAGTTGGCCCGCAGTACGAAGCCGCCAAATACGAAGATCTGTCCGGGGAGGAAAACCTCATCCTGGACCACATCGTTACCGATGATCGAAGGAGCCATCTAGCCTTATGGTGATGACATAGTGGAACTCTCAATGAAAGCACCAATGTCGGTGTCAAAACCGGCGGATCTCGGGTAGGGGGTCCCGAACTGTGCGTCTGAGGTGGATGGTAACAGGAGGTGGGGGACACGATGTTTACCCAGGTTCGGGTCCTCTAGATGGAGGTAATACCCTACTTCCTGTTTGATTGATCTTGATGATATGAGTATTACAAGAGTTGATCTACCACGAGATCGTAGAGGCTAAACCCTAGAAGCTAGCCTATGGTATGATTGTTGTTGTCCTACAGACTAAACCCTCCGGTTTATATAGGCATCGGAGGGGGCTAGGGTTACGCAGAGTCAGTTACAAGGGAGGAGATCTACATATCCGTATTGCCAAGCTTGCCTTCCACGCCAAGGAAAGTCCCATCTGGACACAGGACGAAGTCTTCAATCTTGTATCTCCATAGTCCAATAGTTCGGCCAAAGGATATAGTCCGGCTGTCTAGAAACCCCTAAATCCAGGACTTCCAGACCAAGGAAGGGCAGTACCCAAGCACCGGTCTACCCACATATCAAATTATCAAAGTAACGAACGTGAATCATATGAGCATGATGAAAACTAGCTTGACAATAATTACCATGTGTCCTCAGGAGCGCTTTCCTTTATATAAGAGTTTGTCCAGGCTTGTCCTCTGCTACAAAAAGGATTGGGCTACCTTGCGGCACCTTGTTTACTTTTGTTACTTGTTACCCGTTACGAAATACCTTATCCCGAAACTATCTGTTACCGATAATTTCAGTGCTTGCAGAGAATACCTTACTAAAAACAGCTTGTCATTTCCTTCTGCTCCTCATTGGGTTCGACACTCTTACTTATCGAAAGGACTATGATAGATCCCCTATACTTGTGGTCATCAGGATCCAAGATGCATATACAGCACTCCTACTTGTTTGTGCTTGCATTGCCATCGCAGTCAGTGAGGGAGTCCTGGATTAGGGGGTCTCCGGACAGCCGGACTATATCTTTTGGCCGGACTGTTGGACTATGAAGATACAAGATTGAAGACTTCGTCTCGTGTCCGGATGGGACTCTCCTTGGCATGGAAGGCAAGCTTGGCAATACGGATATGTAGATCTCCTTCCTTGTAACCGACTCTGTGTAACCCAAGCCTCCTCTGGTGTCTATATAAACCAGAGGGTTTAGTCCGTAGGACAACAACAATCATACCATAGGCTAGCTTCTTGGGTTTAGCCTCTACGATCTCGTGGTAGATCAACTCTTGTAATACTCATATCATCAAGATCAATCAAGCAGGAAGTAGGGTATTACCTCCATCGAGAGGGCCCAAACCTGGGTAAACATCGTGTCCCCCACCTCCTGTTACCATCCGCCTCAGACGCACAGTTCGGGACCCCCTACCCGAGATCCGCCGGTTTTGACACCGACATTGGTGCTTTCATCGAGAGTTCCACTGTGTCGTCACCATAAGGCTTGATGGCTCATTCTATCATCGGTAACGATGCGGTCTAGGGTGAGGTTTTCCTCCCCGGACAGATCTTCGTATTCGGCGGCTTCGCACTGTGGGCCAGCCCACTTGGCCATCTGGAGTAGATCGAGAGCTACGCCCCTGGCCATCAGGTCAGGTTCGGAAACTTAAACTACACTGCCGACATCCGCGGAGACATGATCTTCGACGGATTCGAGCCCATGTCAGGTGCGCCGCACAATCACGTCGAGCATGACGTAACTTAGCCGTCAGATAGTGTTCGGGAGATCACACCTACAACTACTCCGGCCCTCAATCCGGAGCAAATTGCGCCATCCGAGGACGGGGGGATAGACCCCGCCACGGAGGCTGCACTCTTAGTGGCGATGGAGCCGGATACTGACTTCACCCCTCACGAGAGCCGTGTTGCCGAACCACTCGATTCGTCTCCGGCCACGGACTCTGAGCCGCCTGCATCCGTGCCTATCGAATCCGATTGGGCGCCAATCATGGAGTTCACCTACGCGGATATCACTACAAAAAAAGACACATCCGTGACATTTTGGGCCGAACAAATTCTTTTTCTATCATACCTATGACACTTCTATGACAATAATTGTGACAAAACCCGGTATCATCATAGATGTGGTGGGCTCCTACTTCTATGACAAAAAATCATGACCGAAAATGGGCTTTTCGTCCTGGGTGGGCCGGAGACGCAGCTGCCTGACATTCTTTGGGCCGTCCATGAAAGAAAAAACCATGGTAGAAGCAAGGGCGAGGAAAATTTCGGGGAGTTCCCGGTTACGGTGGGAGGTCGGGGGCTGAGCGATGCGCGCTTCTCTCGTACACGTATGCGCATGTGCGCGAGGCGTTGGCTCTAACTGAACCCGAGCGAGGCGTTGGGCTCTAACTGAACCCGAGCGATTGCACTGCAGGCTACGCGTTACTGAACCCGATCGATCGATCGATGGCTGTTAACTGAACTCGATCGAGCGATTCCTTTGCTACTGCTGCTAACTAAAGCCGATTGATGTTGCCTCTGGATGAACAGTGAGCGTTGCGGGAGGGGGGGTTGGATGAACAGTTCCCGGTGGGGGTGGATGAACATGACCCCGTGGTGTTGCCTTTGGATGAACAGGACCCCGATCGATCTAGCCGGTTGGGGCTGGATGAACAAGACCCCATGGAGGGCTGGATGAACAGGACCACCCCGTGGAGGGCAGGATGAATAGTAGACGGTGGAGGGCAGGATGAACAGTAGCTCGTGGAGGGGTGGTTGAACAGGAGCCCGTGGAGAGGGCTGGTTGAACAGTAGCCGGTGGAGTAGCGCGCGGTGGAGGCTGGATGAACAGGAGCCCGTGGATGAACAGTCGCAGGTGGAGGCTAGAGGAGGTCGACGGTGGATGAACAGTAGCTCGTGGAGGCTGGAGGGGGTCGACGGTGGAGATGAACAGTATCCCGTGGAATCCCGTTTTGCGGTACGCCGCACCCCTCCCGATGAACAGGACCCCCGTTTCGACCATAGCGCTCCAACACAAGTCCATTTCCTCTGTTTTGCGGTACGCCACACCCCTCCCGATGAACAGGACCCCCATTTCGACCGTAGGAGGTACGTTTCCTCTGTTTTGCGGTACACCAGACCCCTCCCGATCAATAGGACCCCGTTCCGAACGTAGGAGGTCCGTTTCCTCTGTTGTGCGGTACACCAGGCCTCGTTTCCATTGCCTGTTCTGTCCAAGCCCTCCCGATGAACACGACCACGCATTCCGTTCCGACCCAGCCGGTTGGCTCCCACGCGTTCCATTGCCTCCCCATGAACACGACGCATTTCGTTGCCTCCCCATGAACACGACGCATTCCGTTGCCTCCCCATGAACACGACAATTCCGTTGCCTCCCCATGAACACGACGACGACGTTGTTTCTCCGTTCCGACCCAGCCATGTACACGAGCCCTGGCCGTACGTATGTGCGAGTAGGCATTCGAGACCCCGCCTTTACGTACACATACGTGGCCGTATTTTCTTTCTTGCACCATGGCCGCTGTACGTACGTGTACATGCTACATGCGCGCCTCTACTACGACACGTGCGTGCCTCTACATCGACTAGTATGTACGTACACGTTCGCGACCAGAATGACAACGCTACATACGCTTCGACCAGGTGGGTCCCGACTGTCAGGCACTTCCTTGCCTGCGAAGATGTAGCTGGTGGGTCCCTGCAGTCAGGGGGTGCATCGTTTTTTTTGCTCGGACGCACTTCCTTGCGTGCGAAGATGTAGCTGGTGGGTCCCAGCAGTTAGGGGGAAACGTTTTTTTCACGAAATACAGTGGCCCGTCTGGTGGGTCCCAGCTGTCAGGTGGAGGAATCATTATTTTCCGCGTAATAAGGAGGCACTTCCTTGCTGCGGCCGGGGACCCAGCTGTCAGCCTCTCCACGTACAGTCCACGTCTGATGGAAGTCGTTCCTTGACCACGTTGACCATGCCGCGCCGAGAGCACCAGGGCAGTGGACGACGGCGAGGCCTAGGAAGGGGACGACACGGAGGCAGGGAAGACTCGGCAGTTGTTTCCCATGCGGAGGGGAGTACGACTCTATGAGGTTTTAGTGGTTCGTCTGCCGTCGCCGGAGAATAACAGTAGGTGTGGGTGAGTAGAGGGATGGCTAGGCCAGCGATGGGAGTACGGTCGGGCGGTGAGGCCTGCGCGACAGCATAGCCGGCCGCGAGGAGGAGGGAGCAGGCAGTCCCGCCGGCGCTTGTTTGAGCGGCTGGAGCAGGAAGAGCAGAGATTGAAGAAGTACGACGGCCGTTGGATGGACATCCAACAGTCAGTGCTTGTGCGTCAACCTTTTTTTTAGGAAAGCCTCAAATCTGTGGAAAACAGCATACATCCCATCTGCCATTATTTCTAATAATTTACAGCCCATTTGCTAATTCTTAAGGTTATTTTTGGAGCCCATATTCTTTTTGTTAGCATTACAACCCATATTGTGGCAACGGTTAAAAAATTATACGAAATTTCGCATATTTCGGTGCGGTCCGAACCGTTTTTAATCCCGAAATTTCGACTCACATTCAAACTAATTTTAAAAATAAATGTATATCAATATAAAATCCAACAAATTCTCCACGTATAAAAATTAATGTAATTTAAAATCTTGAAATGAAAAAAAAAGATATTTGAAACTAATTGCCGGTTTGATGTGTTTTAAAAATGCACAACCCATTTCTCATTACTGATGGGCCATTTTCTCGGCCAGCCGAACGAAAGCTCTCCTCGTCTTGAAAGAATTGCAGCCCAACAGGCCTAACAAAGCGACTTACTTGGCAAATCACAAAAAAACTGGGCTGTGGCCGTGGACCCAGCTGTCAGCCTCTCCACGTACAGTACACTTCTGATGGAAGTCGTTCCTTGACCACGTTAGCCACGCCGTGCGGAGGGCACCACGGCGGTGGATGATGGCGAGGCCTAGGAAGGGGACGACGCGGCAGTGGAAGCCCGCGCGGAGAGGACTACGAGGGTTCATTGGTTAGGCTGCAGTGTGATGCTGCCGTCGCCGCAGGGCCTAGCCAGCGGTGGGAATAGTAGGGGGCGGTGAGGCCTCTACGACAGCACAGCCGGCCACGGGAGGCAGGAGCATGCGGCACGATCGGCGCTGCTTTCGGCGACTGGAGCAAGAAGACCATTGGTTGAAGAAGCACTACGGCCGTTGGATGGACATCGTACGGTCACTGGAGCTAGAATCGTTCATATTGACTAAGTTGACAAAGCCCTTCGTCCCCATCAACTTAGTAGGCCCACAAGTCAGCCTCCCAGCAAGGTGGGTCCCAGCTAGCCGGGGGAGTATTAATTTTTTTGTGCGTAATAAGGAGGCACTTCCGGTGGGTCCGAGCTGACAGCGGGCGGGACTTTTTTTTTGCGAAATACGGTGGCCCATCCGGTGGGTCCCAGCAGTCAGGGGGAAACAATTTTTTTCGCAAAATACTGGTGGCCCGTTCGGTGCGTCCCCGCTGTCAGGTGGAGGAATAATTATTTTGCACGTAATAAGGAGGCACTTCCTTGCTGTGGCCGTGGACTCAGCTGTCAGCCTCTCCACGTACAGTCCACGTCCGATGGAAGGCGTTCCTTGACTACGTTGACCACGCCGCGCCGAGAGCACCAGGGCGGTGGACGACGGCGAGGCCTAGGAAGGGGAAGACGCGGAGCCGGGGAAGACGCGGCAGTGGATGCCCACGCGTAGAGGAGTACGAGGGTTCACTGGTCAGCGGTGGGAGTAGTATGAGGGCGGTGAGGCCTCTGCGGCAGCACAGCCGACCACGGGAGGCAGGAGCAGGTGGCACGACCGGCGCTGCTTTGGGCGGCTGGAGCAAGAAGACAAGAGGTTGAAGAAGCACTACGGCCGTTGGATGGACATCGTACGGTCAGTCGAGCTAGAATCGTGCATATTGACTAAGTTGACAAAGCCCTTCGTCCCTGTCAACTTAGTAGGCCCACTATACTGGGTCCCAGCTAGCAGGGGGAGTATTCATTTTTTTGTGCGTAATAAGGAGGCACTTCCTTGCGTGCGAAGATATAGCTAGTGGGTCCGAGCTGTCAGCGGCGGTAACATTTTTTCGCGAAATACAGAGGCCATTTCGGTGGGTCCCAGATGTCAGGTGGAGGAAATCATTATTTTGCACGTAACAAGGAGGCATTTCCTTGTGTGCGGCCGTGGACCCAGCTGTCAGCCTCTCCACGTACAGTCCACTTCAGATGCATGTCAGTCGTTGACCATGCTGACCACGACATAGCGAGAGCACCAGGACGGTGGACGACGGCAAGGCCTAGGAAGGGAACGACACGAAGGCAGGGAAGACTCGGCCGTTGTTTTTGTTTCCCACACAGAGGGGAGTACGACTGTATGAGGGTTTACTGGTTCGTCTGCCGTCGCCGGAGAATAACAGCAGGTGTGGGTGAGTAGAGGGATGGCTAGGACAGCGATGGGAGTACGGTGGGGCGGTGAGGCCTGCGCGGTAGCACAGCCGACCGCGGGGAGGAGGGAGCAGGCAGTCCCGCCGGCGCTTGTTTGAGCGGCTGGAGCAGGAAGAGTAGAGATTGAAGAAGCACGACGGCCTTTGGATGGACATCCAACAGTATACATGCCATCTGTGGAAAACAGCATACAGCCCATCTGCCATTATTTCAAATAATTTACAGCCCATTTGCTAATTCTTACAGGTTTTTTAGGAGCCCATATTCTTTATGTTAGCATTACAGCCCATATTGTGGCCACGGTTAAAAAAATATACGAAATTTTGCATATGTCAGTGCGGTCTGAACTGTTTTTAATCCCGAAATTTCGAGTCACATTCAGACTGATTTTAAAAATAAATGTATATCAATATAAAATCCAATAAATTGTCCATGCATAAAAATCAATGCAATTTAAAATCTTGAAATGAAAAAAAAGATATTGGAAAATAATTGCCGGTTCGATGTGTTTTAAAAATGTATAGCCCATTTCTCATTACTGATAGGCCATTTTCTCGGCCAGCCGAATGAAGCTCTCCTCGTCTTGAAAGATTTGCAGCCCAGCAGGCCTGATAAAGCGACTTACTTGACAAACCACAAAAGAACTGGGCTAGCCATTTTCAGAAAGAAAAAAAACTACCGGGCTGGTCTGTGTAGCTGGTGGGTCCCAGCAGTCAGGGGGAAACGTTTTTTTCGCGAAATATGGTGGCCCGTCCGATGGGTCCCTGCTGTCAGGTGGAGGAATAATTATTTTGCACGTAATAAGGAGGCACTTCCTTGCTGCGGCCGTGGACCCACCTGTCAGCCTCTCCACGTTAAATCCACGTCCGATGGAAGTCGTTTGTTGACCATGTTGACCACGCCGCGCCGAGAGCACCAGGGCGGTGGAAGACGGCGAGGCCTAGGAAGGGGACGACGGGGAGCCGGGGAAGACGCGGCAGTGGAAGCCCGCGCGGAGAGGAGTACGAGGGTTCACTTGTTCGGCTGTGGTGTGAGGCTGCCGTCGCCGCAGGGCCTGGCTAACGGTGGGAATAGTAGGGGCGGTGAGGCCTCCGCGGCAGCACAGCCGGCCACGGGAGGCAGGAGCATGCAGCACGACCGGCGCTACTTTGGGCGGCTGGAGCAAGAAGACCATAGGTTGAAGAAGCACTACGGCCGTTGGATGGACATTGTACGGTCATTGGAGCTAGAATTGTTCATATTGACTAAAGTTGACAAAGGCCCCCGTCCCAGTCAACTTAGTAGGCCCACAAGTCAGCCTCCCACCATGGTGGGTCCCAGCTAGCAGGGGGAGTATTCATTTTTTGTGCGTAATAAGGAGGCACTTCCGGTGGGTCCGAGCTGACAGCGGGGGGAACGTTTTTTCGCGAAATACGCTGGCCCGTACGGTGGGTCCAAGCAGTCAGGGGGGAAACGTTTTTTTCGCGAAATAAGGTGGCCTTTTATGTGGCTCCCTGCTGTAAGGTGGAGGAATAATTATTTTGCGCGTAATAAGGAGGCACTTCCTTGCGGCCGCCTGGACCCAGCTGTCAGCCTCTCCACGTACAGTACTCTTCCGATGGAAGTCGGTCATTGACCACGTTGACCACGCCGCGCCGAGAGCACTAGGGCGGTGGTATGGACGACGGCGAGGCCTAGGAAGGGGACGACGCAGCAGTGGAAGCCCGCGCAGAGAGGAGTACGAGGGTTCACTAGTTCGGCTGCGGTGTGAGGCTGCCATCGCCGCAGAATAACAGGGGGTGTGGGTGAGTGGAGGGATGGCCTGGCTAGCGGTGGGAGTAGTATGGGGGGTGAGGCCTCCACGGCAGCACAGCTGGCCACGGGAGGCAGGAGCAGGCGGCACGACCAGCGCTGCTTTGGGCGGCTAGACCAAGAAGACCAGAGGTTGAAGAAGCCCTACGGCCGTTGGATGGACATCGTACGGTCACTGAAGCTAGAAACGTTTATTATTGACTAAGTTGACAAAGCCCTTGGTACGCTCCAACTTAGTAGGCCCACAGGTCAGCCTCTGAAACGGTGTGCCCCAGATGTCAGGGGGAGGAATCATTTTTTGGGCGGCCGAAGCTAAGAATATCCGATATTAAAGAAGAAGCACGACATCCTTTGGATAGACATCCAACGGCCACTGCTGCTAGAACCATGTGTTGACTATAATAAGTTGGCAAAGCCTTGCATACGCGTCAACTTATTTTTTTTAAGGGACGAGTCACTTAGTAGGCCCACAAGTGTGTGGCAGAGAACTTATAGCCCATTTGCGTTTTGTAAGAATGTACAGCCCATTTTGGAATTCTAATGGAATTTACAACAGCCCATTTACAGTTTGTTAAAAGTACAACCCATTTTCTAGCTAGGACAATGATTAATAATTTCAACTAACCGTTGAAGACAGAATTCAATAAAATTTCCCACATTTTGATGTGCCCCGAAATATTTTTATCCCGAAATTTCTAGTCAGATTAAATATAAATTTGTATTACGTAAAAATCCAATGAAACATTGCGCGCAAAACAGTGAAATTTTAATATTTTCAAAATCCATAAATAATATTTTTTAAACTAATTTCTTGTTTGGTGCATTTTTTTATAGTTACTGCCCAGTTTTTATAATTACATCCCATTTATTATTTTTAAATCCCATTTTCCTGTTAAGCCTAATGCATCCCTCCTAGGAAAGATTTGCAGCCCAGCGGGGCGGAGAATAACAAGTTGGCCTTGCCTGGGTATTCCTCAAAAAGACGTATAGCTGGGCTAGCCATTTTCATCTTGAAAAAAATTAGTATCTGGGCTGGATATCTGGCCTGGGCTAGATGGGCCATAGCCCGCCCAGTTAATACCCTGCTCTCCTCTGAACAACAACGAAATCATCGCCAAGAAAAACTCTGCAGTGCTCATGCCTCAAAAACACAAATACTGCTCGAGCTACTTGGTCCCAGCTGTCGACCGCGCCTTGTGCAATTCTCTCGTTTATATTGACTACATAGGTTGACAATGGTGTGGGACCGTGATGTCAGGAAACCAGGAGAAAGCCAAAAAATATAGTTGTACATAATAAGGAGGCTCTTGCGTACATACGGCTATGGCCCTAGTGGGTCCCTAGTGTCATCCAGTCAAAATAAAGTCATCTCCTGAATCCTCATGTTCGTTGACGATGTTAACAATGCTTGGCGCCATGGCGAGCACAACAATTCGAAGGACAACAGAGAGGGACTCGCGGGCCCTACAGATGGTCTGATACAGCGCCCGCTACTCATTCAGGAAGCCAGGATCATCGGACACCTATGAGCACCTTCGAGAAACTAAGACGGCATGAAACGGTAAGGCCATGCTTGGGAGCTCTGGTTTATTTCAAACTTGTATTAACATACAAGTGTCATTTACTCATCATCGAAAACAATGCGTAAAACACAGGCGTAATGAAACCGAGGGCCCGAGGTCTGTAAGTAAAACCGGCGGGTTACGCGTATAATTTGAGAGACCAGTGTATATTTTACGAGCACTACTATATGGACGACATTACCAGACGATACATGCACGACGTGCGTATCATGCCATCCATGGGCAAGGCTGAAACAGCACCTAACGGCTGGATTAGCAATCGTCCGAGTGTCGTTCAACGTTTTTATCATGTGTCAAGTACTTCCGATATTTTACTAGTCGAAATCGACCAACCAAGCGCCTTCGCTCGAGACCATCTGCTTTAATTTACAAGCGTCAGTTTTACAAGCGGTTTTGGTTGGAAAACGACGATCCAATCACGGCCTAATATCATGAGTTGGTCGGAAGATCATATGGTTTCACGTCTAACCTACCCGACTTGTCCTATAGGCTATGAATGAAACATCAGACGATGAACTTCTTAAGCACGGAAACAACAGAAGAGGATGATCTTCCTAACAAGCAAATCACTGGCATTAGATCGACATGCAAAACAATACGAAGCATTATTCTCAGGAGGCACGGTGAACGGCTCGTGATGCCGCATGCCACAACATTCCAAGCTCAACTTTGCAATCAAACACAAGGCCTGTCATTACATAGACAATATTTAGAACAAACTCTTAACACAGGAATATCTCAGTAGAGTAACTATTTACTTCTAAACTGAACACAGGAATAGGAAAAAACACTCGACGCTGCTCACAACAAGGGCGTCCCACTCAAAAATATCAAATGCATGACTTCTGGCTAACATCAATGAGCAAATTTTGACAAGGTTTTACAATTCCAATATATTAAACTAACGTCTTCTTGCTAACATCAATGATTAAACTTTGACAAGCTTTTCCCATTCAAAATATGTAATGCCTATGATCGTGGAGTCCTGTCATAGCTTTTGTACTTGTTTGGGCACTTTTTTCCCAGGGCACTCCACATGTTGTTAAATTGCCAATGGTCTCTGCAGACTAGTCATGTCACCGGTGTCTAATAATACTATGTAAAGCTTCTCGGTCATTCCTTCTGTAATGTAGCGCAAACAGTGACTGCTTCTTTCTGCAAAGTGGAACAACCAACTAGACCCAGTAGTGCAGCAGTTTGCCTTACACATTGGCTCCTTTTGTGCAGTTCAACTAAATTCGAAGTTGGAATAAAACCGAGCTTTAATTTTGATATCCCTGTAAGCAACAATAGGTATAAGGGAAACAATTACTAAGAAATAACGGTTGATGACTTGTACTCCCAGAAGAAAAGCATCTACTGATCTACTTTATCTTAATGGGAAACAAAGCAGGAGAGTAGCAATTCTCCATCAGTGTGATTCATTCATATTAACTGAGACATTATCTTAACAATGCCTTGTTTCAACATGTATAAAGAACGACAAAGCTTATAAAGGGGGTGACGCTGAATTTGTTGTAACAAAGCAACAATCATCATGTCTGGGTTGGTCCCATTTTTGTTCACTACTTAATGGGAAAAGACAGCAATACAATAGCTTCAATTCATCATTTATTTAAAATAGTACCAATACAAGTAGCATAGCATCTCAAAACACACTGCATGATCATGTGGATGAAGGCAAGTACCAACCTGTCATGACGCACACAAGATCACGTACGAATCTGCCAACACAAATAGGAAATCCAATTTTGTTTTGTGTAGTTGCATTGAAATCAACCAAAGTGTTTTGCGTAGCGAAGCAAAATGTCACAATAGCAACAAGTTGAATAGATATCCGTGTATAAACAGAGGCAAAAAAAGAATCAATTACTGGCTAATAAAGGAGGATGAAACATGCGGCCACAAAAATGGTAATCCCGCCAATCCCTAACAACTGTTGCAGCTTTGAAATAAGATTCAGTAGTTAATTCTGAGAGTGGCATCAATTACTGTCTTATAAATGGGGTGATGCTGAATTTGTTGTAACAAAGCAACAAGCATCATGTCTGGGTTGGTCCCATTTTTGTTCACTACTTAATGGGAAAAGACAGCAATACAATAGCTTCAATTCATCATTTATTTAAAACAGTACCAATACAAGTAGCACAACATCTCAAAGCACACTGCACAATCATGTGGATGAAGGCCTGTACTGACCTTTCATGAGACGACCAACATAAAATACGAATCTACCAACACGAATAGGAAATCCAGTCAAGTTTTGTGCAGTTGCACTGAAATCAAGCAAAGTTGCTGGTGTGACATTTAAGTTTTCTATAGCAGCAAGTTGAATAGATATCCCTGTTTTAAGAGGCAAAAAAGAAAACAATTACTGGCCAATAAAGGAGGATGAAGCATGCGGCCACAAAAAGAAGCATCTACCTTATCTTGATGGAAAACAAAGTATAGGACAGTAGCATTTCTAAAACGGTTGCATTGATTCATATTAACTTAGAAATTCTTTTAAAACAGACCAGTAGTTAATTTTGAGATTAACAACAGCAAAATAGCTGCATGGGACTTGCCAGCACCATGTGCGTCCACACGTATAAATGGGTGATGCAGAGTATGTAGCCAAGTAGCATATATGCGCTGGCCCCATATTTGTTCTCTTTGAACGTTCTTCCTATGTGAGGGCAGCAAATCTAGTCGTGCACAAACTACCCGACCCCCCAGTTTCTTTCCCTTTTCAACAAAGAGACCGGTTTCTTACAGATGTGTGTACTGGGTTACCCCCTTTTTTTCCTTTTTGACCTACAAAGCGGCTGGATAGCCAGTCTATACTACTTTCCGCCCCTCCTTTCCTCTTTGAACCAAGTCCTAGATTCTTGCTCCAGCCCACCGCGCCCTTCTTTCCTCTTTGAACCAAGACCTAGATTCGACTACAGATCGAAAAAGATCCACATGCAGCTAGAGCAACGACGGTTGCAAAGATACTTATACCTTAGGGTCGTCGGGATGTGGTAAGGCGTGCGGCGGGAGGCCAGATCTGCCCACACTACGTACGACAGCGAGGAAGAAGGGGTCGGTGGCCCTCCTGCACGGGCGCTGGGTGAAAGAGAACAACGCAACCGGTAGTGGATTGCCTCCCTCGCCAAAGGTGATAGAGTGAACGCTGCACCTCCTCCCCTTCCCGGTGCGACGGGATACGGACACCTCCTTCACCAGCTGTGAGGGGGGAGAGAGAGACAAGAGGCCAATGCAGTCTTGTTTAGATCTGGTGAAGAGTGGGTGAGAGACTGTGAATATAGCAAATCCTAGCAAATGAACGCTGAGCCTCCAGCGTGTAACATATATGTAGTGCGGCGAGCGTGTGGAGAGTGCAAACCCTAGCGAACAAGCATTGAGGCTCCCGCTTATATATATACTGCTGTAGTACGGACTGAGCTCCGGTGCCTTCACTGCACCTGCGTTTGGCTGTATGACAGGTGAGCCAGCCACATTTTGGGCCCACCTGTCGTAAAACCCTAGCAAAAATTGCACCAACGTGAAAGACGACTGCGTCTCCAACGCAACCAAGGTGAACTGACGAAGGATATCATCTTTGTGTGTAACAAGCAAAGAGCACTAATGGAAGACAACTTGCTTTTCATCAAAAATCGATCAGCTTCACTAGTCGACGCAACCATGAGGCGCAACCATGAGCATCGATAGGTCATCATGGTGATGCATCATCCATTTGGCATCAAGTTTGGGTGAGGCACCTAAGAAGTTCGACAAATCCTCACTGTGGTCTGTTTCTTCTCAGTAATCAAGCTCGAGGAAGGAAGAACCACGTGGCAGAGGACAGTGAGGCGGAACAACAATGGCCATCCAATTTTGTGCAGTTCCACTAAAATTGAGGAAGACATGCCCGGGTATGGAGACACGCATCGCTGTTTCCAAAAATATAAAAAAGGGTTAGCAACGACATCTTAATTATTAATAAGAATTAATGAAAAGTACACCAACAAATAGAAGCATTATAATTATCTTGATGGGAACTAAACCAGGATACCCAAGAAAAAAGCATTTCTTCATTTAACCAGTGATAGTACTACAACCATATGGACAATGACCGCACAACCACCATGTACTTTTTGTCGAAACAACATGTATACCTCCACTGAGGCATAAATCAGGACAACTTTTTGAGTGGCATTTCCTCTATAATAGTACTAGTAGGTGTTGTTGGACCAGCCGACGAACCCTAGCTACTATGCATGGGGAGCTGGGGAGCAGTCGCATAGAAGAAAACCCGCACGCAGCGACCTGGGGAGCTGGACCAGTACAAGAAGTTATACCTCAGGTGGGTGAGATGTCGTTTAGGCGGGCGGGCGGTGTCGGAGTAATGGGCCACGGGTAGGCTAACCCAGGCCCAGAACCTTTCAATACATTGAGGCAGACTGCGCCCCTCGAGATCCCAGGACGAAGAGCCGCCTTCTGAGGAGTCGACGGTGGGGCGGCCAACTGCCCACTCACGGCCGAGTCCCAGGAACGGCTTCAGGGTAAAGCCGATTCCTAACTGGCGACTTCCATAGAAGCCGGCCTTGGGGAGTCGGCCCGCGACGCCAACAGCCCCCATGCCCTCATAAAGAGGGACGGGACGGGGAGTGGCCATAGTAAGGTCCACTCCCACCCCTTTTCCAAGGGCAGGCGTGGCTACAGTACGCTGTACCCGCGGAGATCTCCGAGGGGCGCGACACTATTGCCATGTCGGCCCTGACGTCAGCCCCAGGGGGCGGAGCCCTGTGCCCACGACGGCCTGCCGGTACGACCCAGGGATGATGGGTCCCACCAGTCGGTGGGCGTACGAAAGACGGCGAAAGCACCACCAGTCGGCCCGGATGGGAGTCGGCCACCAGAAGTCGGCCGGCCCCTCCCACGGGCCCCACGCGCCATTAATCAAACACGATAAGTAGTGGCCACAGTGATCGCCCGCCAGACGGCGGAGCTGTCGCCACGACCTCATGACCGATCCCGCGTCATTAGAGGCACGACTACAGTAATCTGCAGCCAGCAAGACCCGCCCGCAGCGGACGCGGCCTGTCGGCTCCGTACCGAGCCAGTCGGCGGGCCCCAGGAGTCGGCGGATAAGACGGCGGCCAGAGAGACTGACGGCTGGGCCCGCGCCCAGCCGGATTACCATTGTACCCCTGGGGGGTAGGCCAATATAAACCCCCCAGGGCATCCATGCAAAGGGTTGGAATCCATTAGCACTAGACCAGATCATATAGGAAGGAGAGAGCTAGCCTTGCCTCCTCCTACCTCCAGGAAACAGCTCGAGGAGCAACCGTGTAAAGACTTTGCCATAGTGATCATGCGGAGACCCCGTAGAGCAGCAGTAGGGGTATTATCTCCCCGGAGAGCCCCGAAGTTGGGTAAGATTCACCGGCGTGCATGCCTTTGCCTTATTCCGTTTCCAGGCACCGACGACGTTCTACTCGCCCCCACCATGATAAGCCATCCTTTGGCATATGTTGCACCCAACCCCCGACATTTGGCGCCCACCGTGGGGTCTGGTGCACCATCGTCCGGAGACCTGCTCTGGACGGGAACCCTTTTTCTCCCTGGCGAGCGCAGCCAGCCCGGCACGCCAGACGGAGTTTGCGCTGACGCGCTGCATGGCGCTGAGATAACCTGCGCAGCCAGCTGCCTCGCCGATCTTGTCGGCGAGGTTTGCCTCTCCGACAAACCTGCATCCAAAGGCACGGGCGGCCCCGAGAGCCTCCTCGCGGGCCTCCTCGACCAACTCCACATCGCCGGCGAGCCTGCCGTGGACTTGGAGTCTGTAGGCTCCACCGACCCGATGCTGGTCGACTCCGACACCGCGTCGCTCGACGCGTTCCCCACCAACGTGGTGGTCTACGACAAGCCTCTCCCTCGTGCGGAGAGCGACAGAAGCACCATCACCGAGGTGCTCGTCATCGGTCATGACGAGCCTCCCGGCGGAGGAGCGCATGACCCACTTGGCGCGGCACTTCAAGACCTGAATGCGCCCATTCCGGAAGACGCTGACACGGAGACGTTGGAGGCGCGCTGCCTTCAGCTCGTCGAAGGCGCGAAGAAGCTGGCTAGCATGAGACGCTTGTCAGAAGCCTACCAGCGTGAGATGGATCGCGCTGTGGGTGGCTCACCAGCCCCAGCTGGGCCCAGCTGCCTTGGCGCGGCCCGGCAGCACGGCGTGGCCATCGCCAACCTACTCGGGGCAAATCGCCCTGTGTACGCCACGCCTGTGGAGAACATTCGAGCCGCCCAGGCGGCGGCGGACGAGCTGGACAACTTCGAGGGCAAAGAGCGCCGCCTGATGACGGAGCGAGTCCATCGTCTCCTCGACGCGGCTGCCGCGCAGAATGAGGCTGGCTGCCGCACGGAGGTGCCGCAGCGGCAAAACGACGACCCGCCTCCACGCCAAGATCAAGGCGCGACGTCTCGGACGCCGACTGGCGGCGCCCGAGGAAGGAAAGACAAGGATCCGGCTGTCAGCCACAGTCGGACTCACATTACCATAGAGCGCGACCAAGACGGCCGCCCGAGAGCAGTGGAACGGCGGGACGATTGTCCGCCTCCTCCTCCTCGCAAGGAAAGGTGAGTCTCCCCGCCGCCTGTTGACCATCCGACTCTCGGCGACCGCCTTGGCCGCCGAGAGGGAGTCGGAGAAAATGACACCCGCCACCGGATCGACCGACTTCACCGATCCCTGGCGCTGGAAGAAGAAGACGAGTTGGGTCCGCCTTGTTTCGGGCCCCGCATTCGAGACGAGCCCTTTTCCAAAGGGTTCACGCTCCAAAGAGACACGCCCAAGTACACCGGCTCCGTGAAGCCGGAGGACTGGCTGGTTGACTACTCCACGGCCGTCAACATAGCGAACGGAAACAAGCGTGTCACCGTAAAATACGTTCCGCTCATGCTCCAGGGCACGGCCCGGACATGGCTGAACAGCCTGAAGCCCCGCAGCATCAACAGCTGGGTTGACTTCACCGATGCATTCGTCCGCAACTTCACAAGCACGTACAAGCGTCCTCCCAAGCCTCGTCAGCTTTCCTTGTGCATGCAAGGCCCCAACGAGTCGACTCGCGACTACCTCACGCGTTGGGCCGAGCTTCGGAACTCCTGCGAGGGCGTGCACGAGGTGCAGGCTATCGAGTACTTCACCGCCGGGTGTAGAGAAGGCACCCTCCTCAAGCACAAGCTCCTCTGCGACGAGCCAGAAACCCTCGACGAACTGCTGATCATAGCAGACAAGTATGCCACGGCCGACTCCTCCATGAAGGCGGAAATTTAAGTTAGCACGACTAGCAAAGTGGCCCCTCAGGCTCCTAGAACTCCGGCAGGAGACGCCAGTCGGCAGCAACAGCAGAACGACCACAAGCGCAAGGCCCCGCAGCTGGCTTCCAGCAGCCGGCAGGTGGCAACAATTGAAGACCAAAAGCCGGACGGGCAGCCTCCACCCAAGCGGCAGAAAGGTGGCAAGCCCAACTGGTTGCCGGCTTTCTCATACGAGCAGACTCTGGATGGTCCTTGGAAGTTCCATAGCGACGCGAAGCCGTCGAATCACACCACCCGGAAGTGACACTAGCTCACCAGGATCGCCAAAGGAGACGGCCTCCTACCTCCCCCGCCTGCTGGGCAGCAGCCTCCGCCTCCGCCCCAGTAGCCGGCTATTAGTCCAGTCGGCGCAGTACAAGACGAGTACCCCGAAGAGCACAGAGCCTATGTGATATTTACCAACGTGGCTGATGATCGGCGCAGCAGGCGGCTGCAGCGACAAGAGGTGAATGCAGTAGCATCAGAGACACCAGAGTTCATGCACTGGTCTAAGAAGCCTATCAGCTGGAGCAGAGCTGATCACCCAGAGGTGATGCCGAGTCCGGGCTCTTATGCCTTGGTCTTGGATGCCACCTTTGCCACGGATAGACGAGCTTCTCGTTTCTCGCGAGTTCTGATAGACGGAGGCAGCAGCATCAACATCCTGTACAAGGACACCATGGAGAAGTTAGGAATCAAGCAAAGACACCTTCAGAATAGCCGGACTGTGTTCCACGGCATTGTTCCTGGTCTTTCCTGCTCACCAATCGGCAAGATCCTGATAGACGTCCTCTTTGGAGACGAAGATCACTTCCGCCGAGAGTCAGTTTGGTTTGAGGTGGTGGACCTCGAGAGCCCCTACCATGCATTACTTGGCCGACCCGCCCTGGCCAAGTTCATGGCGGTCCCCCACTACGCCTACCTCAAAATGAAGATGCCTAGTTCCAGGGGGATTCTGACCGTAGCCGGCGACTACCGGAAGTCGTTTGCCTGTGCGGCTGAGAGTAGTCGGTTGACCGAGTCCCTGGTGATCGCGGCCGAGAAGCGGCTCCTTGACCGGGTTGTGGCGATGGCCGGCAAGCAGCTAGAGGTGTCGCCTAACCCAAAGGAGTCGGAGGCTGAGGGTTCGTGCAAGCCGGCCAAAGAGACAAAGAAGATACCCTTGGATCCAGAGCACCCAGAGAGGTACGTTGTCATAGGCGCAAACCTCGACAGCAAATAGGAAGGCGAGCTCGTCAATTTTCTCCATGAGAATCGGGACATCTTCGCGTGGTCCCCCAAATACATGCCAGGTGTGCCGACGGAATTCGCCAAGCACAAGTTACATGTCCGATCTGATGCAAAGCCGGTCAGGCAGCCCTTGCGCCGCCTATCAGAAGAAAAGAGAAGAGTTGTCGGAGAAGAGATAGCCCGACTCCTAGCAGCCGGCTTCATTATGGAAGTATTCTTTCTAGAGTGGCTAGCCAACCCGGTCCTGGTACTGAAGAAGAACAAGCATTGGCGAATGTGTATTGACTACACAAGCCTCAACAAGGCTTGCCCCAAGGACCCGTTTGCTTTACCAAGAATTGATCAGGTGATAGACTCCACAGCTGGATGCGAGCTGTTGAGCTTTTTGGACGCATATTCAGGATATCACCAGATCAAGCTGAACCCGGCTGACAGACTGAAGACCGCCTTCATCACGCCGTTTGGAGCCTTCTGCTACCTCACCATGATGTTCGGCTTGAGGAATGCCGGCGCCACCTTTCAGCGTTGCATGCAGAAGTGCCTCCTCAAGCAACTCGGCAGAAACGCCCACGTCTACGTGGACGATGTGGTGGTGAAGATGGAGAAGCGTGGAACACTGCTGGAAGACCTCAAGGAGACCTTTGAGAACCTGCGTCGATTCCAGATCAAGCTCAACCTTGAGAAGTGCGTCTTCGGAGTACCAGCTGGCCAACTCCTTGGATTCCTGGTATCTGAACGCGGCATAGAGTGCAACCCCTATAAAGATCAAGGCCATTGACAGGATGGAGGTACCCAGCCGACTGCTAGACGTGCAAAAGTTCACCAGCTGCTTGGCGTCCATCAGCTGATTCATCAGTCGGGTGGGCGATAAAGCTCTCCCCTTATACCAGCTCATGAAGAAGACCACTTTTTTCGAGTGGAAGCACAAGGCAGATGAAGCTTTTCTCCAGTTGAAGAAGATGCTGACTACTCCACCCGTTCTGGCGGCTCTGACTCCTAAGGAGCCTATGCTCATGTACATCGCCGCCACCAGCCGGGTAGTCAGCACAGTCATTGTAGTGGAACGCAAGGAGGAAGGCAAGGCACTACCTATCCAGAGACCGGTATATTACCTGAGCGAAGTGCTGTCGGCCTCCAAGCAGAACTACCCCCACTACCAGAAGATGTGCTATGGCGTGCACTTTGCCGCCAAGAAATTGAAGCCTTACTTTCAAGAGCATCCAATCACTATGGTCAACACGGCCCCACTTGCCGAGATCATCGGAAGCCGAGATGCTTCTGGCCGAGTGGCCAAATGGGCCATAGAGCTAGCTCCCTACACCATCCACTACCAGCCCCGCACCACCATCAAGTCACAAGCACTGGCCGACTTCCTCGTCGACTGGGCCAAGACCCAGTACCTACCTCCAGCACCCGACTCCACCCATTGGCGGATGCATTTTGACGGCTCCAAGATGCGCACTGGCTTGGGAGCCGGTGTTGTCCTCACTTCTCCTAAAGGCGACAAGCTCAAATACGCACTGCAAATCCACTTTGCCACCTCCAACAACATCGCCGAGTACAAAGCACTCATTCACGGGCTCCGACTTGCCAAAGAACTTGGCATTCGCCGGATCCTGTGTTATGGCGACTCGGACTAAGTGGTCAAGCAGTCATCTGGCGACTGGGACACCAAAGATGCAAACATGGCGAGTTACCGTTTCCTCGTACAGCAACTCAATGGATATTTCGAGGGGTGCGAGTTCCTCCATGTGCCAAGAAACGACAACGACCAAGCAGACGCCTTGGCATGAATTGGCTCTACCCGCCAAGCAATACCATCCAGCGTCACCCTTCAACGCCTCCTCAAGCCGTCTGTCAAGCCTTCACCAGAATCAGACTCCATCTTTGTGTCGGCTCCTCCCGAAGAAGTCGGATCCGACTCCAAAGCCCCAGCAGACGGTACGGGGATTTTGGCAGATGGCTCCAAGCCGCCACAGTCAAGGCCGGCCCAGGGACTGCAAACCCGGCCCGGGGACTGCGGTGGCCGGCCCGAAGACTCCAGAACTTGGCCCAAGAGCTGCGCCAGTCGGCCCGGGGACTTCATTAATCCAGCAAGCGGTTGCTGACTCCAGCCCACCGCCTCCCAGCCTAGCCGCCCTCGTCCAAGTCGCAGTTCTAGCGGTCGAAGAAATAGCAGCACCCTCATGGGCCCAGCCCATCCTCAAATTCTTGGTGAGCAAAGAGCTACCGACTGATGAGACCTTAGCTCGGCAAGTACAACGCCGAGCGGCAGCCTACACCATAGTCAACAGAGAGCTGGTCAGGCGCAGCATCACTGGTGTCTACCAGCGCTGCGTAGAGCCAGAGCAAGGCCAAGCAATTCTCAAAGACATCCATCAAGGCGAGTGCGGCCACCATGCGGCTTCAAGAGCACTCATCGCCAAAGCATTCCGACACGGTTTCTTTTGGCCAACGGCCTTGGAAGAGGCCAAGGAATTGGTCCAAAAATGCAAAGGGTGCCAGAAGTTCCGCTCCAAGCCGCATCAGCCGGCTTCTGCACTCAAGCCCATCCCCATTGCCTGGCCTTTCGTAGTTTGGGGTCTAGACATGGTGGGACCATTCAAGACGGCACGAGGTGGCTTAACTCACTTACTTGTCGCGGTGGACAAGTTCACCAAGTGGATAGAAGCGAAGCCAATCAAGAAACTGAACGGTCGGACTGCCGTGACTTTCATCTCCGACATCACAATTCGGTACGGCATACCACACAGCATCATCACCGACAACGGCATGAATTTTACCAAAGGCGCCTTGGCCCATTTCTGTGCGACACAGGGCATCCGACTGGACCTAGCATCCGTCGCCCATCCACAGTCAATCGGCCAGGTGGAGCGAGCAAACGGCCTCATCCTGTCCGGCATCAAGCCCCGACTGATCGAGCCTCTGGAGCACTCGGCTGGCTGCTGGCTTGACGAGTTGCCAGGCGTCCTCTGGAGTCTGCGCACGACTCCAAACAAGTCAGCCGGCTTCACGCCTTTCTTCCTCGTCTACGGTGCTGAAGCCGTCATCCCAACGGACATAGAGTTCGATTCCCCGCGAGTCACCATGTACACCGAGGAAGAAGCAGAAGAGGCACGATAAGACGGCGTCGACCTGCTGGAAGAGGGCCGGCTGTTGGCACTCAGCCAGTCCAGCATCTACCAGCAGAGCCTGCGCAGATACTACAACAGGAAGGTCATGCCGAGATCTTTCTAGGAGGGCGACCTCGTGCTCCGATTAATCCAGCGAACAGCCGGCCAGCACAAGCTGTCGGCACCTTGGGAAGGCCCCTTCATCATCAGCAAAGTGCTGGGCAACGACTCCTACTACCTGATCGACACTCAGAAGCCCCGAGCATGCAAGATGGACGACTCCGGCAAAGAGACAGAGTGGCCATGGAATGCAAATCTCCTCCAAAAATTTTACAGTTAAACGCAGTATGTATCACGCTACCTTTTGTATTAAAAGTACCAAGACTTCGGGCCCCCTGAGAAGAGCTCGGGGACTGCCCCCTTTTATCTATATGATAAGAAATATGCCTTCGAGTATATTACTCTTTGTTATGCCGCTTGGCACCGGGTTCGACTAGTCGGCCCAGGGACTTGCCGTCCTGCGCTATGAAATGCTTTCTGCAGCCGGACAAGTAGTGTGTGGCGTCTAAACCGTCTCCTGCCACAAGCCGCAGCTTGCAGAGCGACTGTCTGGTGGGCAGGAGTAAGGAAGAATGGGCGTCCACATGAAAAATGGCTAAGGACTCAAAGCACAAACATAGCTTAAGGCCGGCTTCCAGCCTTTTTTCGCAAACCGACTCTTGAATAGTCGGCTTGCCGCCTTCTATCCGACTTGTTAAACAACTCTAAAAATGGCTAAGTAGTTGCCTTCCCAAAGTGACCAAGAATTTGATCCAGCAGCAGTCCGCGGAGCGGCTGTCTGACTGACAAAGACGACAACTGAGGGAAGACGGCAAAGGAAAAAGCCAAAAGAACAATAAGCAAGAAAGATAGAAGTCGGATGAATATTTACATAACAAAGGCCCTTGGCCGAATCTTCGAGCAGAATTTCAAAATACACCCCGCGGGTGGAATTGTGCGGATTAACAAGTTCTTCAAAAACTATTAGAACAGATAAAACAAAGACAAGGTGGCAGCCTAGGGGCGGCAGACGGGTTTGGAGGATCAGAGGAGATGACGGTGTTGGATGTTGGGGCGGCCGACTGGGCGGTCTCGGCTTGATCACCTCCGACAACAGTCGGCTCGGGCGGGCACGTCTCGTTGCTGGAGGCACGGTCGAGCTGAGGCTGGCCGTTCGCTCTGTCTTCCGGTGCCTCCATCTCGCTCCCGTCCTCTGCCTCGTCTTCCTCCTCGACGCTGGAGCCGATCACCTCTGTCGAGTCCTCGCCGTAGTCGGGGTTCAGCCCAAACCACTCCGGCGGCACCTCCTCGCCGTCTTCAGCCCGCTCGGGGACAAAGATGCTGGTGTCGGTGTACTTGGCGATTGCCGCCGCACGGTTGACAAGGGCGTCTTCCGCGGATGCCAGCTCCGGCTGGGCCTCTAACCGAAGTGTGGCCAGCCAGTCTAGGTCCAGCCCTGGATACCACGCCTTGACGAATTCCATGGCTCGGCGCGCTCTGGCCCAGGCCGAGGAACCCTTCCAGGCCACAAGACGGACAGCCCCGACCTCTAGCCAGTCGGCAGTCCGACTGGGGGTGCGCGGAGCCTGCACGTCTGGCCACAGGGCGACGATCGCTTGGGCGCCGACACGTTGAAACCGGCGCAGCATCTGGTGGGCTGGCCGCAGGCGAACCCCAATGCACAGAATATGCTCGTCAAGGGTCTGAGGGGCATCAGCGGCGATCTCCACGCCACCCGCCCTCCGCTCCTCGCGGTCGGCCTCGATAGCTTGAATCGCGGCCTGTGAGTGGCCGGGGAAGAAGTCTGCCAAGACGGAAAGAACGAAGAACAAGTCAAAAAAACCAGGAGTCAGCTCGACATATAGTTGGCGGCTCAAAGAAGGAAGGCAAAGAGGCTCACCGTCGACGAGGTCCTCGATCTTTTGGAAGCCGAAGACCAGCATTGCCTCCTTGTCGGTCCAGGAGGAGCGCTCGCTCGCGAACTCGGCCAGGAGGGCGGCCTCCGCCTCTTCCGCCTCCTTCTGCGTCTTCGTAAGCAGCTCCTTCTGCTCTGCCAATTGTGCGGCCAGCAGATCGCGCTCTGCGGCGAGCTTGCTGCACTCCTCCCCCTTGGCGTGCAACACAGAGTCAGCTTCGCTCAACTGCTATTGAAGAGTGGCGTTGGCCTCTGGAGAGAAAGAAGAAAGAAGGCGTTAAGTCATCAACGAAGAAGGTCGCCGGGGAGATTCGGCCCAACTGCTCAGCATTCGGCCCGAATCTCGGGGACTACAGCCCGCGGGTGCGCCAGTGCGCCCCCGCAAAGAAGAAAAAAGGCTCACTCCGGCTCTCCGACAAGTCGACAGTCCGCTTGCCCAGCTCTTCAACATTGCGGTTGAAGGCGGTGACACGGAGGTTGTGATAGTCCTGCAACAAGTATTTCAGAACAAAGGTTAGTACCCGGAACTTACCAATTGGAGTTCCGGGCCGCCTGCTTAGCAGCCGGCCCAAAACTCGGGGACTACACCCAGTGGGTGCGCTGGCGCGCCCCCACAGAGAGGAACAAGAAAACAGGGACAAAGGAGAAAGCATACCCGGATGGCTGCCCGCGATGCCAGGTGCGCCTTGGTGCAGTTTTGGATGGCGTCGCTCTCAGCTCGTAGCTTCGTCTGGACATCCAGAAGCGCCTGGTTCAGCGGGCCTGTGCTGCCTCCTCGCACCCACCCAATGGGCGCGGCACTCATCGCTTCAACGTCTGGAATCATCGAGCTGGCGGTGCCGGTCTCCAAGGGGCGTGGCGCCGAAGTCGCCTTCTCAAGACGGCGACGCGTTGGCGAGCCGACTTGAAGGAGTAGCCTTGCCACTGCCTCGTCTTCAGTCGGCGGCAAGGGCGGGTCCGCCGGCTGTTTGCCGGCTGTTTGCCTTGCGTGCTTCTAGACGGCGGCGGGGGCGGCTGTGGCGGCGCGACCGCGTCCGGCATGGGGGCGTCGCCGCCGCCTCTCTCCATGATTGGGAACTCGCCGCCGGGTTCCCCTGACTGCCCCGTGAACTCCGGGGGCGGCGGCGCGGAGTTCAGAGGGGTGACGAACACCGCCGACCGCCGGGGCGCGACTTCCTTGGTTGACCGCTTTGCCGCAGTGGCGGCCTCGGTCGCCTCCAGCTTCTTCAGGGCGGAGGCCTCCGCCTTCTCGGCCTCCGCTTTCTCCAGGCGGGCGGCCTCGTCCTCCTCGCGCTTCTCCTGCGCGTTCTGCTCCATCGCCTCCCGAAGATCGGCGGCGGGGTCAATCCGTCGAGTTGTGGCAGACGTCTCCACCGACCCCATAACGGAGGCGGCGGCAACCCTCTCAAGAGTGAGGGGAGCCCTGAGGCGAGAAAAGCATATGGAAAACTCAGACAAGATCAACAAAGAGAAAATAAAGACAAGGGACGGAGGCGCTTACGCAGAGACCAGTGGTGGCTTCTTCACTTCCTTGCGGAAGCAGTTGGCTTTTGCGGCCGCCTCTTCCCGCTTGGCCGCGGCGGCCGCTCCCTTGAACTTTTTGACCGGCCACCAAGCGTACTCGGCCCGGCCCGGCGCTTCTTCGCACCGCCTTGAGCGTCCAAGCCGGCGGAAGAACTCGCGCTTGGCTGGCCGGCTTTTGGTTGGCGACGCGGGGCGACTTCTCCCTCGGCCTCGTCGTCAGCTTGTAGGCTCGTGGGCTGAGAAGTCGAGGGGGCGGTCGTGGGATTAACTGCGCCCGGGACCCCACGACCCCCACGATTTACCACACAAAGTTACCACGTGCAATAACCGTGCGGGAACCCCAACCATCCGCGCGGCCACAACGGATCCGTTCGCATGCCGAGGCGCGGTACTGGCGGGCCCCGCCTGTAGGCCTGTCCCGTCGCGCGCGTGGGTGAGCAGACTAGCTCCGCCACGTGACGCCTCGCGACGGGTCAACCACGGGCAGCAACCCGGAAGCTTATCAGGCATGCCGCCTGAACTCCGCCGCAACATTCAAACTTTTTTAGGGGCAAGTCGGCCTTGAGCAAGTCCGACTCCAACTAGTCGGCTTGACAGAAGACGGCTAGCGAAGCCCAGATCCAACCGCCGGAGAGAAGAAACTGTTGAGGCTGCACGACATGTCGCCCTCGGAGCCTCACCCGCTTCAGGGACTACTGTCGGAGTAATGGGCCATGGGTAGGCTAACCCAGGCCCAGAACCTTTCAAGACATTGAGGCAGACTGCGCCCCTCGAGATCCCAGGACGAAGAGCCACCTTCTGAGGAGTCGGCGGTGAGGCGTCCGACTGCCCACTCGCGGCCGAGTCCCAGGAACGGCTTCAGGGTAAAGCCGACTCCTGACTGGCGACTTCCATAGAAGCTGGCCTTGGGGAGTCGGCCGGCGACACCAACAACCCCCATGCCCTCATAAAGAGGGACGGGACGGGGAGTGGCCATAGTAAGGTCCACTCCCACCCCTTTTCCAAGGGCAGGCGTGGCTACAGTACGCCGTACCTGCGGAGATCTCCGCTGGGCGCGACACTATTGCCATGCCGGCCCTGACGTCAGCCCCAGGGGGGGAGCCCTATGCCCACGACGGCCTGCCGGTACGACCCAGGGATGATGGGTCCCACCAGTCGGCGGGTGTACGAAAGACGGCGAAAGCACCACCAGTTGGCCCGGATGGGAGTCGGCCACCAGAAGTCGGCCGGCCCCTCCCACAGGCCCCACGCGCCATTAATCAGACATGACAAGTAGTGGCCACAGTGATCGCCCGCCAGACGGCAGAGCTGTCGCCACGACCTCATGACCGAGCTTGCGTCATTAGAGGCACGACTACAGTAATCTGCATCCAGCAAGACCTGCCCGCGGCGGACGCGGCCTGTCGGCTCCGTACCGAGCCAGTCGGTGGGGCCCACCAGTCGGCGGGCCCCAGGAGTCGGCGGATAAGACGGCGGCCAGAGAGACTGACGGCTGGGCCCGCGCCCAGCCGGATTACCATTGTACCCCTGGGGGGTAGGCCTATATAAAGCCCCCAGGGCATCCATGCAAAGGGTTGGAATCCATTAGCACTAGACCAGATCATATAGGAAGGAGAGAGCTAGCCTTGCCTCCTCCTACCTCCAGGAAACAGCTCGAGGAGCAACCGTGTAAACACTTTGCCATAGTGATCATGCGGAGACCCGGTAGAGAAGCAGTAGGGGTATTATCTCCCCGGAGAGCCCCGAAGCTGGGTAAGATTCGCCGACGTGCATGCCTTCGCCTTATCCCGTTTCCAGGCACCGACGACGTTCTACTCGCCCCCACCATGATAAGCCATCCTTTGGCATATGTCGCACCCAACCCCCGACAGGCGGGATCTGCCCACACGACGGCAGCAAACAAGGGCGTAGAGGATCTTCGTCCGTGCCAGCATCGGCTCCGAGAGGATGGGGCGCATCGGCTTCCTCCGTCACCGATGGGGACAACGTCAACGCTGCACCTCCTCACCTCCCGCAGCGGACGGGATTCGGCCGGATCCGTGACCACCGGTGAGGAGAGAGATAGAGTGGACACTGTCATCTTGTTTTGATATGGAGAGGGTGAGAGAGCGAGACGCGAGAAACTCTATCAAACAAGAGGCTATAATGGAGTAAAAAAATCTCTCCATAGCAGTGTTTTTAAATAGAATACGCGCGTTCCCAGAAAAAAGAAACAAAAACTGGTGGACAATTTTTTAAGGGTCTGTCTAGGACACATCTAGATGTGACATAGTTATGTCACATATAAGTTGATGTCCACTCTGATTGTGGTCTTTTCCTAGTTTTTTTTGTTTCTTGTTGCTACATTATATACTTGTGGGAGCTTAGATGTGATATCCATAAATAACATCTAGATGTGAATTAGACAAACTGATTTTCTAACATACCAAGAAAGAAAACTCGATCGAAAACACGCCCCCGCTTCCAGGTCGCGAGAGTCGTCGCGCACACACACATAGACATAGACATGCATATCCGTGTTTACGTAAAATTCCATTTCCATCTCCATCTCCAATCATATTTGTCCAACCGGCACATTATTTACGTTGTTAATTATATATGCAGCAATATTAATGTACATCATCTCTTGTTTGCACACGTCCGGACCGCTGCCACGGCCGGTCCTGACCAACCCGAACCCTCTTCATCACCCGCGCGTGCTTCCCGCCCAAAATTGTCAGTGCCGCATTCATGCCCAGCCAGAGCGGACGCAACCTCTCACTGGCGCCGGCATTGATTGCGGCGCGCCGGCCGAGAGAGTGTCGCCCGTGCCGCTTCCGGGTGCACGCGGCTGCTCCGTATTCAAAGGTCGCAATAGCCGGCTACAACATGCACGATCTCTTCCAGTAGTAAGTTCTTAGGAGTCCGTGCTACAGCTAGCTGTCCTCCCCCAACTCGTCAATCTCTTCCAGTAGTGCTAGTACTCCATGGCGCGATCTATCGACAAGCAGGCGGGATAGTTATGGTATACAACTCGGCTTGCGGTGAGTGGCATGCCGAGCGACCGTGTGGGGTTGAGCCGTGGAGGAGGGTGAGACACGAACATGACATACGTGATTTAAACGTTGGTTTTGCTCGATGGCGTGATCCAACTAAACGAAACGTTGGTTTCTCTCCGTTTCCATTTTTTCTCCAGAAAAACGGAAACTTTTCCACTCCATTTTCATTCCTATTCCAAGGTTGCCCTGTTACAACATTCCATCAAATACAAAGGAAAACTAAAACGCATGCTGATGCATCTCAATGATTCACACATCATAGCCAATATTTATTTCACAACTAAAGAAAAAAGTTGTGAGAGCGTGTACGATAGAAAACTATTGATGGGGTCACTACGACTTAAACCCTAAACCCTAAACATGATTTAATTTCCTGGCCAGGTAGAACCTGTCGAAGGAATGTGCTAGAGGGAGATTCTTTAGTGAGAATTTCAGCAACAATAGAAGCAGCACTCTTTGGTTCTCCACCTTCTGTTACCTCTTGTTCCATAGCACTTTCCATGTCGGGAAGGAAAAACGGCTGGCAACCTCGGATCATACGATGCTTTTGCGCAGTTCCACTTAAATTGACTTGAGCATCCCTGATGGCAAAGATATTGAAGAAGTGTGATTAGAATAATAGTACTGGCACTAGTTCATGAGACATAAACTCATCACAAATAGAAGCCGGTAGAAGTAGAGAAAGATCGACATGGAGATGGAGCTAAGGCAGTGGAGCAAGCCAGCTCCAAAAGGAAGATGGACTACCTGGGACGTCAGGCTGTAGCTAGAAGGGCGGTTGGGACGCGGCATCGGCCCATACCGCGGTGACCCCCGATTGGGACGCACCGACTGTGGGTTTTCTCCCTCGCCGATGTCGACCGCGTCTACGCAGAACATTGTTCCCTTCCCCCAGTTGCGGGATCAGGCCCGTCGTTCTATGCTTGTGAAGAGAGCAACCTAAGCAAGCAGGCTTGTAGCTTAGGCTCCTGCTAGTGTATATATAGTGGTTTTCTTTTTCTCTCCATATCAACCATTTTATATTGCGTACGTGTCATTCAAGAGTGAAATGATGGTTGCTTCTTCCGACTAACTTACTGTGTGATTTCACTGCTCCTTAGTGGCCCCTACACGTACTCCCCCTACGTATATGCAACAGTCACACGTACACATGGACGCAAAAACACGAGCGATGCCCTAATGCATGCATGTCCGAGCACACGACGGAACACACACGGTCACGCTCAAGTGCTCAACCTACACGTGCATGCACACACATGCTCAGTCAGGGTGAGCTAGTGACCGTATGAACACCGGAAAATATATATATTGAGCGCAATGAGCGCATTATGAAGTCCACTGACCGTATTTTTACAAATATACAATGATAGACAGTGTATTTATCTCCTTTGAAATTAAGCCATATTAACCGGAGAGGAGGCAGCATGGACTAGCATTACTTTGCTGTGTCCCGTCAACTTGCCGAACAAGGAGAAGGTTGCTGGACAGGAGAAGCTTGCGCGCGGTGGCTTGCAGGACAAGGAGAAACTTTTGACTAATGCAAGATCTCCCTCGCTCAGGCGGTGGACGTGCAACAGTTAATTCGGTGTCAGATTTCCAGAAGCATACACTATACTACTAGTGCTATTATTGTTTGACTTCCCGAACAGCCAAGCGCAAAGTTTACTAGTACTACTACTATAGTCCATAAAGGTACGTACTATACTAGTACTAGGAACCGGATGGAGGAGCGTCTGCACTCTTATTATAATTTTAAAATGTGATAAAGCAATCTTCAACACATTTGGTTCTCTTCGAGGGTTCTCGCATGTGATAATGGAAGTTGATTGCACGGAACACTCGCCACAATTCTCGCTTAATTCTGGCTCATATCCTGTTACAAATAGTAGCGCTCAGTAATATTTCCTATTTTTTTGTTATTCAACATGTAAACAGGTCAGCAAACCTTGCGGTGCATCTTCGTGCGAACCGTGCTTGCTGCACTTTGAATGTGGCCGAGAGCTGGATTGATGAAACACCTCGCTTCCTACTCCTTTTTTTGCGGGGTACCTTGCTTCCTAGTGACCAGTGTCTTGGCTGATCGTCCTAAGAATGCTTATATATGAATAAAGCTCTCTCATTTACCCGCAAAAAATATTAAGCCATATTAACCGGAAAGGAGGGAGTATGGACTAGCACTACTTTTTGGTGTGTCCCGTCAACTCGCAGAATGAGGAGAAGCTTGCAGGACGGTGAAGCTCGCTTACGCCTTTTGACTGATGCAACCTACCCTCGGTGGACATGCATCAGTCCATTTGGTGTCAGATTGTCAGAGGCATACACTGTAGTACCCAACATGCGGAGTACCATCATTGTTCGACTTCATGAATTGGCTAAGAGCCAAGCGCAGTAGTACGCATACTTGGTTTTGCACCTTCATACTACTCCACCCTCTGTCACAGTTTACAGGGCGCGCTTCATTATGATGCATTTCTCTCAATGCATTTCCACCACCAGAGAGACTTTAGACGCGTTTGGTTTAATGCTCAATTAATTAGGGCGTGGTAACCGCAATGAAGTCCACAATTTTCTCTCCATGTACTGTACTACTACAGAGTGCATGCATGTGTGTACCCGGGGTGGAAGCACTTCATGCATGTGTGTACGCATTATTCCCTCTAGTAATAGATGTCGTGCTATAACTACCAATGCTATTTTTCAGGCCGATCGCTAGTCGCCTTGGTCCCACAGATTTTTTTCTTTTTTCTGAAGCGCGCTGTATAAACAGTGACGGATGGAGTAGTATGAGCGGATTCAAAGAAGAGCGTATTGATGGTTGCTTCTTTAGAGCAACTTATAGTGGGAAAGGTGGGGCTTATGATTTGACTGCTCATTACTCACTATTAATGCGGCGCAACGACCGGGCTGAGTCTCCCATGCGGTTGTGCACTACCCCCTCGGTTCTTAAATATACTCCGGAGTATTTGTCTTTCTAGAGATATCAACGAGTGACTACTCAAATATTTTTCTTTTTAGAGATTTCAAATGGACTGGCACATACGGATGTATATAGACATATTTTAGAGTGTAGATTCACTCATTTTGTTCCGTATGTAGTCACTTGTTGAAATCTCTGTTAAGACGAATAGAATATTTAGGAACGGAGGGAGTACACATACGAAGCAAAATGAGTGGATCTACACTCTAAAATATGCCCGTTTGAAATTTGTAAAAAGAAATTTTTTTAGGAACGAAGGAGTATAATTTTGTGCATGGCACATGGACCCGGATGATGAAGAGGCTTCTGGCAATGCTATCAAGCTTCCATCATTTGTTTACATAATTGACGTACTATACAAATAATTTTCCAGCGACATGAAATTGTACAATGGTGTGAGCTTTCAGCTTTTGTTTCATGTGTCTTTCCACCCATGCTCTTTCGGAAATAATAAAAAACTAACTTCCTTGCTAATGCATGTCAATTATTAGCAGATCAAAGCTAATAATTACATCACAACTGAAGACAAAGTTGTGAGAAGGTGTTAAATTAAAATTGATCCATGCTTTCATTGCCAGCAACGTCCCCCCAGCTCTGTCTAAATCAACAAGGCATGTTGGGAAAAAAGTAGATGTCTCGAGCATGCAACATTCCGATCATTTTTTGCAGTTCCACTAAAATAGAGCTGAGCGTCCCTGTTCCAAAGATATCGAGTGTGTTTACGATAATAGAGGACTGCTGATGAAACAATAAACACACAAATAGAAGCCGGTCACCTTTGCAGTCTCTCTTAAGACTAACTAGTTGGAGAAGATTAGGCTCGGAGTTGGATGAGGAGGATAGAGAAAAACCAATCTCCCTTTGTGCAGTTGCACTGAAATGTAGAGATGTTGCCCGTGTGACATTTTAGTACAACTACACAAAACACTCAAGAAAAAAGTGATTTGTGCAGTTCACCAAAAGGTCGCAATAGCAACAACGTGAAATGGATAGCCCTGTTTGCAAAAAAGAGGTAGAAAGGAAACAATTAATGGCCAACAACAGTTGATGACACATACGACGACAAAAAAGAAGCATATTCCTTGTCCTAAGGGAAGATAACAACACGGTTGTGTTTCTCTAAAACGGTGTGAGGACGAGAATGCAATATGGAAAGTACGCCGGACGAGCTACGTTTTGGGCAAAGAACTATGGAAGATCCACATGCAGCGACGTGGGAAAATGGGCAGCGGAGCAAGGCCGGAGGGGATACCTGGAGGTCGTCGGTATGTAACTAGGTGAGCAGCGGGGGGCGGAATCTGCGAGCAGGTGGCATAGGCCCTGCCGCGCCGGAGCTTGGTCAGAGAGAACGACGTGTACCGCAGATCGGTATGTGCTGCCTCGGCGCCGTCGAATGGAGAAACGATGCACTTCCTCCCTTTCCCTCGGCGGACGGGATGCGGCCGGATTAGTGACCACCGGTGAGAGAGAGAGAGAGAGAGAGAGAGAGGCCACCGCACTCCCTTTCCCCCGGCAGACGGGATCCGGCCGGATCACTGACCAACGGAGAGAGAGAGAGAGAGAGGCCACCGCACTCCCTTTCCCCTGGCGGATGGGATGCGGCCGGATCGGTGACCAACGGTGAGAGAGAGAGGCCACCGGAGCCTTGTGTGAGATACTCTGAAGAGCGGACTACCTTTTCCTCCATAAAAATCGTTTTATATTCTGTGTACGTGCCATTGAGCGCTATAACTTTATTTAAAAATAACGCGGCAATGCGTCAAGTCGAACTTTGTTTCGTGCACGCGTGGTACACAACCTCCCTAGGTAAACAACAGCTACAGACGTTCAAATTAGCACGTGGGCTGCCATTTCGTAAAGAAATGAGCTCCACCGTGTACCCGCGCGGGTGTGGCTGGGCACGAAGGGTGAGTACGTGCGCGGTGCACCTATTCTCTTCTTGTATACGTACACCACCTACGTGGGGTTGTGTGCGAGAGATACAATCCTAGAGAGATATAGTGTGTGGGTTCTTGAGAGTTTTTTTTGTGGGGGGGGGTCAATCAGAAAATTTAACATATGCAATGTGTGTGAAATAGAGTCCTTGATATAACATATATATAGAGGGGGCGATCCACGAGAAGAGAGTGGAGGTATCATTGGCTTGAGGTGTCCATAGAATCAAAGAGAGGGATGATGTGTGTGTATGTGTGTGTGCGCGCGCGATCGATAAAGAGTGCCATCGAATTTGTGTGTGCCCATGTCAAAGATATAGAGTGGTTGGCCTACTGGAACGTGATATGGGACATGTGCAGTTTGTCTCTGTGGCATGGATACCTACCTGCAGCGCTCAACTATCGGTGTGTGGTGGGGGAAGAGGGAGGCCCAATTAACTATAGAGGTACAATGGCTAGTATATGTGTGGAGGAGGAGAGAGGCCTACCTCATGTATTAAGGAGATCGATCTGCCTCATGTATTAAGGGAGATTGATCGACATCCATGCATATGTGCAGGAGATGAATAAGGTTGGGAGAGAGACAGAGCTAGAGTGTTGGAGGGGGTGGTAGTGGAGTTGCTTCTAACAAATGGTGGGATAGGCTTTCTAGACAAACGGAGGGCACGCCCGCAATATCAATAAGAGAGGAGATGGCTACTTATTGTCTCTGCACGTGCATGTTAGAGACGGGTGAGGAGGCATGCACGAATGATGAGGGGGGACGATGTGGCTGTGGTAAGCAGACGTAACTACATAGGAAGATCAATCGCCCTTTGTAAGAGAAAGGAGAGACATAACTTGTGAGGTACGTCGATCGATGGGGGGGGTAGTTAAAGTCGATCTAGGTATATGTTGGGAGATCAATCGGTATACATGCATGTGTGTGTTAGAAGCAAATGAGGCACGAGGAGAAGGATAGAGAGAGAGAGGGATGCATGTAGGAGGTGGTACGAGAGGCATACTATATCGAGGGGGAGGAGTGTGCGAGTACGAGAACAATGAAAAGAGTGGTGGGAGTGAGGCATGGACGGTGACAAGAGTAGAGGGGAAGCTTGTGTTTGTGCTAGGCACACCTGGCTAGAGAGGCATATCGATCGATGTGTGCCGTAAAGAAGGAGCTGGGGGGCCTACACACATCGTGGGTGAACAACCTAAAGTGAAAAGATAAATTTGCGCGATGGAGCTAGAGAATGCTGAGGGAGGGTGAGAGGGATGCGGGCGTGTGCATGCACAAGAGAAAGTTAGCGCTAGCTACAAAGATAAGAGGGTTGTGTGGGTGTAAAAGACAAATAGAGATCATATATACTTCATATAAAAAAGCGAATTAGGATATTTGAAGAATTTATCATAGTGTTTCAAACCGACGGATGTGTGAATATATATAACGGTGATACACATGGTGTGGTTATGAACATGGTATACTACATTTAATATATTTTATCTCTACTCTTATAAAAAACGGAGTTGTTGATGATGGTGTGCCTGCCATCCTGCATTATAGGCCATCTGATTTATATCTGGCGGATAGCAAGGAAACTATGATGGTTGAAGTTGGCAACAATCATGATTGTAGATTCTTATTGAAATAGAGAAACGAATTCAAATTTAGTTCGAATTGCAGCGGTAGTATAGACATTTGGAATGCACTAAAATGTTGGTATGAGTAGCTTACATGCATTATACAGCAAGCGAAAAAATTTAATCAGACATAACATGGATTCATACTCCCTCCTTCCATCTATATAGGGCGTAATGAGATTTTTATGACCGCCTTTGACTATTGACAAGATTAATATTACATGACATGCACAACGTGAAAATTATATCATTGAAAGAACCTTTCACAGATGAATTTAACGGTGTGCTTTGTGTAAGTTGCATGTCATATATCATTGCTCTAATATTTGGTCAAAGTTAGCATCGAAAAACGCATTAGGCCCTATATAGATGGAAGGAGGGAGTAGCTTTGAATAGCATTTGTATAGTAAAACGGGGGAAGACTCTCTCTTTGTGTGGTGTGAATAGTTTTATTTTTTTCGTTTTCTTTTTGGTTGAGGGAAGTGCGAATTGATTTGGTACGTACAACTACAATATCACTACACGTTAGGCTTGTCCCTAAAATTCAACCCGCGTCTTGTTATATCCCAAAAATTCAGATATCGTGCTCCCAAAACTGGCGCCTTCACAACCCGCGCCTTGCTATCCCAAAATTACAATGCGCGCGAAAACTCCCTCCAGCTGCCAAATCCCGACACGCGAAATCCCCCTTCTAACCCTGAGCCGAAAGGGCCGCTAGTTCGAATCGGTGGGGGGTACTTTTGTAACACACCCTACATTTTGGACAAGCGTGCTCCTAAGTCATGCTTCACCCCCTCCCCTCGCCCCCTTTTCGCCATTCGAAATCCCAGGCCGCCATAACCTCTCCGCTCCAGCCGCGAAACCCCACCCTCCTCCGTCCGCCACGTCACCGCTGCCCAGCCGGAGCCTCTTCCCCGACGACGTCGTCCACCGCAATAGCTCGACGTCCCTCGTCTACCTCCCCGAATGAGGATCCGTCGTCCATCTTGTCGTCCCGCCGGTTCAGCCGCCCCGTCCTCCACCTCCAAGGAGCTGCTCCGACGATCACCTCGTCTATCGTGGCTGCTCCATCCCCACAGTGCCTCCTTAACCTACTCCACCGGAACCGCAGCATCCTCACCGACTCCTCGGACGAAGCCGAGGCCTACTCGGCGCCACCAAAGAGGTTGTACACTCATCGCATCGCACCTTCTCCTTAACTCGACCTCCCGGCACCGACGGTGCTCCATCCCGCACCCTCATGGAGCGGCTACCTTGAAGCCGGCGCCGCGGGCGACATCTCCACGGCGGCTCTCCCCCAGTGCGAGGCCCCTTCGGCGGCGGCGTCCATACCAGCCGGATCTGCTGCTGCTGCTACGGCTCTGCTCGATCGCTCGCTCGCCCAGCTACTGCTTCTGCTCTCCCCCTCGCTCATGCTGCTACTCTACTCTGATTAAGCCACACTTCAGTCGACTGAATCGATATTTGGGTCAGTCAATTTTCAGGGGTTGGCGGGGCTCGCCGGAGTTAAGGAAGAACCACCCGCAGCGGGGAATGGGGCTCGCCGGAGAGGTACCCCACTATCTATCTTAGGGTTCAGGGTGGGGAGGGCGCAGGGGGCCTAGAGGGCTGGCCGGGGCGGCGGTGGCGAGTTGTTTCGGGGCGGCGAGGCGGCGCTGGGGCCGGCGGTTTGGCCGGTGGTGGTTGGCGGCTCAGGGGGGTGCAGGTTGAAGATGAACTGCAGGCCCTCCCTAAACTACATGTCAAGTGCCTCTCTGCTACCATTGCATTCCGTTTCGATAGTAGCATTCAGATTCGACAGTAAATTTCAGTTTCGACAGTTAAGTTCAGAGTCTATAGTTTTTATCTCATCTGTTGTAGTCAGGTGGTTTTTGGTGATGTTAATTTTACATCCATTTTACATCATCTATTGGAGATGCTATTAGAATCCCACTTGAGATTTACGATGTCTGTCTTGTGCTGCTTCAGCCTTGACGTCTTACGGCTCACCGGAGCTGCTCCAACGACAGAACGATCCATCACAACAGAGCAGTGCCCTGGACACCGTCTATAGATTCCTCAGATCTTCCTCCACACCTCCGACAACCACCTCTGCCTCAACTGCTTAAGTGACCAACCCAATGATGCTGAGGTCGACACGGCTACGGCAAAGAGGTTGTACACTTGTTGCATCACTTATTACTATACATTCATGTCGATCCATTAGGGCTATTTTGGTTCAACGGAAAAACATCGATCCACTGGTTGTTACCATCACTCTAAATTTTTGCATGCTCTCCTTACATAATCTCACCATATTTTTTTCGTATGCATGTCAGATATTGTACACAGTCATGCTGAACATGTAGAGAAAAAGAGAAGATTTTTGCGCGGCAATACAATGTCATGCAGACATCGCTCCATGGTGGGTTCAATGGCAAACCCTCCCCACCCCTCTCCAGATTGTAATCCAGAGGAAGATATCTGTTCTGAGGCGGATTCGGACGCCGCTGACCACTCCTATTTACCCCCCGAGGTGTTTGCTCTGCCTTGGCATGATGATGTTAGTCATATCATGCATATGTTGCCTTGCTGTGCCTACTTTTGACATCATATATGTCATCTGCTTAGTTTAGACATGTTCTGTAATGCCACCTATTTAGTTTCTATATCATATATGGGAATTATGCAGTCTCATGTCTTTTAGCCAGCCATAATATATGTGAAATTTGCAATGCCATCCTGTTTAACCAGGCATCATATATTTGAATGATATCTTGCCCATCCTTTTCTTCATTACATTTCCATTTTTCGAAAATGTTTGTACATCAAACTACTCTTCCTGTGAATCAGCCATTTGGGTGGGAGATGGAAAAATCTGGAGTGAAAACAAGGCCTTCAGAGCAGATAGTGCTACCTGTCGAAGTAGATCTCTTGTTGGGTCCCGATAGCTCTTCAGAGGTGGATTCAGAGACAGATGACCAGTCCTATTCCCCCACTGAGGTGTATGCTCTAACTTGGCACGTTTATAGTGCTCATATCATGCATATGGTGTCTTGCATTGCATAGTTTAGACAACATATACACAATATTCAACACCATGTTCTTAGTTCAGACATCATATCGAATGCCCTCTGTTTAGCATATAAATCACATATGTGAATTAAATGATGCGATCCTGATTACTTAGATAACATGTAGGTGAATTATTTCATGCGATCCTGTTTAGTTATTCATCATATCTTTGAATTATGTTATGCTATGCTATCCAGTTTAGATAGACATCATATATGTGAAATTATGTCATGCTATCCGTTTTAGTTAAACAATATACATGACAACTATTACATGCTCTCTTTTTTCCACACTATCTATTGCATCTGTCTCTCATACAATGTCTGTACATTCAACTATGTTTCCTGTTTATCAGCCATTTGAATTGGAGCGGGTGATGCTAGTATCTAGCGGACTAAAAACACGGTCTTCAAATAAAGCAGTGCTACCTCTTGGTGGAGATAGCACCCCGGTTGTACATGCACAAGAACCAGCCCTACCACACATAACCCAAACTCTCGCAGATTGTACCCCTACTACGATGGACAGAGAACCAGCTTCACCCAATCTAACCCCAACCCCAGCCGATAGTAACCCAGTTCCTGTTGACACAGCACCATCTCCACCACAGAGCTCCCAAACAAGAGCAGTTAGTAAGGAAGCTCCAGTGCCCAAAGGGCCAGTACTATCACGGCGAACCCCAACTCCACCAGTTAGTACGCCTATTCCTGTGGAGGAAGCACAACCAGCTAGTCGTAGTTTAGCATCTATCGCATTTGATGTTGTTAAATCGTATGTGTGTATCTTCCCATCTTGGAAATATTATACTGAAGATGAAGGAAAATGCTAGTTGTAGGTGTTTGTCCAGGAGTTATGTGTAAGTAATGTTATTCATGGCAATTACTTTGCTTCGTCCCATACATCCTACCTCCATGATGGTTATAATACAGCAAATTTTCCCATTTTTCTCTATAGAAAAGGACCGATTTGGAAACTCAGGATGAGGTAACCTGTGCTAATACCTCTGCTATCTTCAAGAATGCTTGGTGGCAGTATCGGAATTACCTGAAGAAAACGTACTTCACCGACGAAGAAACTCATCAAATTCCCTTACGTTCTCATGAGACACATTTACTGGACGATGACTGGGAACGCCTTGTTCTGTACTGGTCCCGAACCAAGAATGTGGTAAGGTCTATGAGCTCATTTTGTATTTTTAAGTATTATATTCTTGCGTCTTACTGTACTCTGTTCATGTAGAACAAGTGCCTAAACCTGAAGAACAACTGTTCTAATTTAAGATTCCATTACTACCATAGGACATATATATATGTTTGTTTGATGCTTTTATTATGTACTAGTACTTGGCAATAGAAGACTTGGTAGTTTAATCCTGTCCACCTTACTAATGAACTGGTTCACGAAAATGAGTTTCATATACTAATACATGCTAAACTTGTTATGTGTCTGCTTGTTTCTTCTTTTAGAATGCTGACAGAATATTGAGGAAGAGTGCCTTATTAAGCAACGGTAAAGGAAGTAATGCGGATAAGGTTCAGGATAGTGACACATCCTGTCTTGGTTTAGTGTTGGAGTTACTGGCCACTAACGCTTGCATAAGCTATTCAAACTCACTGTCTGAATCAGTTCGGTTTCTTGAGTCTCAACTACAAGCTGAAAGACATCGATCAGCTGTGCTGCGACAAGAAGCGGAAGGACTGCGGAAGTCCCTGGAGCACTCAGATGCATACTTTCTGGTGCAACAGCAAGCGTTGGAGGATTTTAGCGCCAAACAGGACAAAGCTAATTAGCTTGCTAAGCTTATTGCCAGCATGGTGGATACCCAGGATAACGTTTCTTGAGCTCTTCTGAAGTTGTTTCAGTTATGCTCTTGTTTTGTTACCGCGTTTATTTGCACTGGTGGCCAATTTTGACGGCCAGTGTATATGATATGCTGCTTTGTTCCCTATATTCGCACTGGTGGCGAACTTTGATGCCTAGTGGATGTAATATGTGTAATAGCCGTGATAGCCTAGCGTTAGTTGCTTGCTTATTTATTTCCTTGTTGTCTTGTTTATTTGTTTGCTTGTAGTCATTGCATTTCTTTTTCCGCGGTTAACTAGTGGCTGCAATAACCTATTTTTTTAAACTAGGCCACAATAACCATGGGCTAATATTTACTGTAGTGACACTGGGCCTCCTACGGGCCGTAGAAACAGTGGGCCTTCTACGGGCCGTAGAAACAGTAGACCTTCTACGGCCTGTAGAAACAATGGGCCTTCTATGGGCCGTATCATCAATGGGCCTTATACGGGCCGTATGATCGATTGGCCAAACATGGGCCAATAACAAGCCGCATTATGGCCGTAAACAGGCTAGAGTTGGAATCGTCCGTTCATGGGTCGATCGTAACGAGCCATCGTTAATAGGCCGTATTTGATGACGCTATGAAAACGACCCAACGTATTAACGGACCATAAACGGGCCGACTGTAACCACGGGCTGAATTTGGCCCACAAGCATAAAATGACAGTAACGAGCCGTAAGTAAACAAATGCTGGAAATGAGCCCAAGAATAAATGGGCTCTGAGAAGGCCGAAAGATAACATGGGCTGGAAACGGCCCAACAGAATAACGGGCCGTTAATGGGTATAAAGTGATACACTGTTCATTACAGGCTAGTTTCACCATGGGCCGTTAATGGGTGTAAAGTGATACACTGTTCATTACGGGCCAGTTTCACCACGGGCCATTAATAGGCCAAGAGTTACATAGGGCCTCATATGGGCCGAAAGACGTCATGGTCCATACATGGGCCAGAAGTGAAAATGGGCTGGAATCATATTGGATGGCCCAGATGACGCTACTGGGCCTAATTCGGATAGGGCGTAACGGGCCTTGGGTTAGCGGGCTGTAAATGGGCTATATGCGAACAAGCCGTTAACAGGCTTTACATGGGCCGGCCTGCCACCTTTTGACCAAGTCAAACAGGCCGGCCTTTTCACAGGAATGGGCCTCTGTTGGGCCGTGCCACGTGTTGACGTATCATAGGCGCCTATCTGACCCACTGACGAACTGACACGTGTTTCATCCGGCCAATAAGAATTTTACACGTGGAAATTTCCCATTGGTTGGGGCTGTTAACGGGTTACCGGATCCAAAACCCGACCCGATAGCTTAACGGTGTTCCGTTACGGTGGATGCCATGTGTCGGTCACCCTTGACGAAAGCACTTCTATGACGCGCGATTTATCGTCATGGAAGTGGACACTTCCGTGATGATAATTTTGGTAATGTCATGGAACACTTCTACAACAGCATAGGTATGACTATCTTGATTCTGTCATAAATTTTTCATGGATGTACATGCATGACAAAAAACGCGACCTACTGTGACAAACACGTATCATCACGGAAGTGTATTTTTTTGTAGTGTATCTTTCAGCACTCACCTTTTGGCGACGTGCTAAACTCATTAAGGTCTCTCTCCTTGTCAGGAGATCCTTGGCCGAACTATGTCCGGCTAGAATGGGTAGCGGATGACGAAGAAATTCGCTGCCCACCCACCAACCAGTTAGTAGCCTCTGTCGACGATTTAACCGACACGCTCGATTTTGACTCCGAAGACATCGACGGCTGCTACCTCTTGAGCACTGCATTGGTTTTCCCCGAAGAGGAAGGGATGCTGCAGGAAAGTAGCGTAAGTATTTTCCTCAGTTTTTGAGAACCAAGGTATCAATCCAGTAGGAGACTACGCGCGAGTCCCTCGTACCTGCACAAAACAAATAAATCCTCGCAACCAACACAAATAGGGGTTGTCAATCCCTATAAGGCCACTTACGAGAGTGAGATCTGATAGATATGATAAGATAATATTTTTGGTATTTTTATGATAAAGATGCAAAGTAAAATAAAGAAAAAGTAAATAGAAAAGTAAATAACTAAGTAGTAGGAGATTAATATGATGAAGATAGACCCGGGGGCCATAGGTTTCACTAGTGGCTTCTCTCGAGAGCATAAGTATTCTACGGTGGGTGAACAAATTACTGTTGAGCAATTGACAGAATTGAGCATAGTTATGAGAATATCTAGGTATGATCATGTATATAGGCATCACGTCCGAGGCAAGTAGACCGACTCCTGCCTGCATCTACTACTATTACTCCACTCATCGACTGCTATCCAGCATGCATCTAGAGTATTAAGTTAAAAACAGAGTAACGCCTTAAGCAAGATGACATGATGTAGAGGGATAGACTCATGCAATATGAAGAAAACCCCATCTTGTTATCCTCGATGGCAACAATACAATACGTGCCTTGCTGCCCCTACTGTCACTGGGATAGGACACCGCAAGATTGAACCCAAAGCTAAGCACTTCTCCAATTGCAAGAAAGATCAATCTAGTAAACCAAACCAAACTGATAATTCAAAGAGACTTGCAAAGATAACCAATCATACATAAAAGAATTCAGAGAAGATTCAAATATTGTTCATAGATAGACTTAATCATAAACCCACAATTCATCGGTCTCAACAAACAGGCCGCAAAAAGAAGATTACATCGAATAGTTCTCCACAAGAGATGGGGAGAACATTTTATTGAGATCCAAAAAGAGAGAAGAAGCCATCTAGCTACTAACTATGGACCCATAGGTCTGGAGTAAACTACTCACACTTCATCGGAGAGGCTATGGTGTTGATGTAGAAGCCCTCCATGATCGATGCCCCCTCCGGCGGAGCTCCGGAACAGGCCCCAAGATGTGATCTCGTGGATACAGAAAGTTGCGGCGGTGGAATTAGGTTTTTGGCTCCGTATCTGATCGTTTGGGGGTACGTAGGTATATATAGGAGGAAGGAGTACGTCGGTGGAGCAACAGGGGCCCCACGAGGGTGGAGGGCGCGCCTGGGGTAGGCAGGCGCGGCCCCCTACCTCGTGGCCTCCTCTCTTGTTTCTTGACATAGGGTCCAAGTCTCCCGGATCATACTCTTCCTAAAAATCATGTTCCCGAAGGTTTCATTCCGTTTGGACTCCGTTTGATATTCCTTTTCTTCGAAACCCTAAAACAGGAAAAAACAACAATTCTGGGCTGGGCCTCCGGTTAATAGGTGAGTCCCAAAAATAATATAAAAGTGGATAATAAAGCCCAATAATGTCCAGAACAGTAGATAATATAGCATGGAGCAATCAAAAATTATAGATACATTGGAGACGTATCAAGCATCCCCAAGCTTAATTCCTGCTCGTCCTCGAGTAGGTAAATGATAAAAATAGAATTTTTGATGCGGAGTGCTACTTGGCATAATTTTAATGTAATTCTTATTAATTGTGGTATGAATATTCAGATCTGAAAGATTCAAGACAAAAGTTCATATTGACATAGAAAATAATAATACTTCAAGCATACTAACAAAGCAATTATGTCTTCTCAAAATAGTATGGCTAAAGAAAGTTATCCCTACAAAATCATATAGTATGGCTATGCTCTATCTTCATCACACAAAGTATTTAAATCATGCACAACCCCGATGACAAGCCAAGCAATTGTTTCATACTTTTGACATTCTCAAAACTTTTTCAATCTTCACGCAATACATGATTGTGAGCCATGGATATAGCACTATAGGTGGAATAGAGTGGTGGTTGTGGAGAAGACAAAAAGCGAAAGATAGTCTCACATCAACTAGGCGTATCAACGGGCTATGGAGATGCCCATCAATAGATATCAATGTGAGTGAGTAGGGATTGCCATGCAACGGATGCACTAGAGCTATAAGTATATGAAAGCTCAAAAAGAAACTAAGTGGGTGTGCATCCAACTTGCTTGCTCATGAAGACCTAGGGAAATTTGAGGAAGCCCATCATTGGAATATACAAGCCAAGTTCTATAATGAAAAATTCCCACTAGTATATGAAAGTGACAACATGAGAGACTCTCTACTATGAAGATCATGGTGCTACTTTGAAGCACATGTGTGGTAAAAGGATAGTAACATTGTCCCTTCTCTCTTTTTCTCTCATTTTGTTTTATTTTTTTATTTGGGCCTTTTTCTTTTTATGGCCTCTTTTTTTTCGTCCGGAGTCTCATCCCGACTTGTGGGGAATCATAGTATCCATCATCCTTTCCTCACTGGGACAATGCTCGAATAATGATGATCATCACACTTTTATTTTTCTTACAACTCAACAATTACAACTCGATACTTAGAAAAAAATATGACTCTATATGAATGCCTCCGGTGGTGTACCGGGATATGCAATGACTCAAGAGTGACATGTATGAAAGAATTATGAACGGTGGCTTTGCCACAAATACGATGTCAACTACATGATCATGCTAAGCAATATGACAATGATGAATGTGTCATGATGAATGGAATGGTGGAAAGTTGCTTGGCAATATATCTCGGAATGGCTATGGAAATGCCATAATAGGTAGGTATGGTTGCTGTTTTGAGGAAGGTATATGGTGGGTATATGATACCGGCGAAAAGTGCGCGGTATTAGAGAGGCTAGCAAAGGTGGAAGGGTGAGAGTGCGTATAATCCATGGACTCAACATTAGTCATAAAGAACTCATATACTTATTGCAAAAATCTACAAGTTATCAAAGCAAAGTATTACGCGCATGCTCCTACGGGGATAGATTGGTAGGAAAAGACCATCGCTCGTCCCCGAACGCCACTCATAAGGAAGACAATCAATAAATAAATCATGCTCCGACTTCATCACATAACGGTTCACCATACGTGCATGCTACGGGAATCACAAGCTTGAACACAAGTATTTCTCAAATTCAAAACTACTCAACTAGCATGACTTTAATATCACCATCTCCATATCTCAAAACAATTATCAAGTATCAAACTTCTCATAGTATTCAACACACTCATAAGAGAATTTTTATTATTAATCTTGCATACCAAGCATGTTAGGTTTTTAAGAAAATTACCATGCTATTAAGACTCTCAAAATAATGTAAGTGAAGCATGAGAGATCAATAGTTTCTATAAAACAAATCCACCACCGTGCTCTAAAAGATATAAGTGAAGTACTAGAGCAAAACTATATAACTCAAAAGATATAAGCGAAGCACATAGAGTATACTAACAAATTCCAAATCATGTATGGCTCTCTGTCAGGACCGGTTTTTCAGGATATATTTCCCAGAGAATGGTCCTTGTGCTCACCAGCCCCAGGATTACTGTTAGCTGATGAGGCACCAACTTGATACAGAAATTCCAAGCAAAAATACCAAATAGGTAGTACAAGACCATTCTGGCCTATGAGTACAACACAAGGTTTCTAGTGGCTGATGGCGGAAGCGGTTTGTGGTTCATCAGTGTCTGGGACCCCATTTCCCACAGGAACAGCTGACCTGGATAACTCCTATCTTCACGAGGCTTCTATCATCATTGTGTAGGTTCTGGGGCTGTCATCGCAATGCATCCTCTCCATGCATGAAATCTGGCCAAGACAATAGCCAGGGACAAGCCAGTGAGTACTTTGAATGTACTCGCAAACATTATGAACACATGTATAATATAACAAATGATAATCGTGCTCTGAAATATTTTATGGTCACAACGTCAGTCACAAAATAAAAATCCATGATGCACACAAGCAGGTTATTCATATACAACATGAATATGCAATAAGGGAGTAGAAATAGAATGCACCGATCGGGTGTCTGAAGCGACACCTCGAAAGGATAATAATATAAAGCATGCCTCAGTCGGGCGTCTGAGCGACACCACATAAAGGGCTTATAAATAAAAGAAATAACAAGCATGCCACAGTCGGGCGTCTGTGCGACACCACATAAAGGGCTTATAAATAATTTAAATAACAAGCATGCCACAGTCGGGCGTCTAAGTGACACCACATAAAGGGATTATAAGTAATTTAAATAACAAGCATGCCATAGTCGGGCGTCTGAGCGACACCACATAAAGGGCTTATAAGAGAATAATCACAGTGAATATCCAGGAGGTAGAACCGTCCCAGGGATACTCAATAATTCAAATAATGTAAATGGTTAGTCCATAATAATAGTAATCATAATCATCATGAGTCACAAGTCATGATCCATGTTCTGGTTTAGCAATTTTCCTCCGAAAACCGACACTAAGACCGACACTTGACCCATCCCAGACTGTGGTCCTTAACCATGGACACGACTATTTGAATAGATATAACCTCTGCAGAGGGTGTACTCTTTACACACGAGTAATGGATTCCTTTAGTCCATCGGGACTAATTCCGCTTACGGTCTTTTAATTGAAAACACACCCGACCCGCACACACCAGCTTAACTTACCGGTGTCTGGAATCACCCACGACACCCGTTAAGCAAAAATCTAAGTGGGGAGGCTACAATCTCGATTAGCATGGGATCAAATTTATATCGCACGCTTCTAAGGGGTGCCCCCTCTCGGCTCCAACCAGAAACACCCATGCCCCGGAGCAGGTGGCATGCCTACCGGATGCAGCCGGTATCTTCCACCATGGCCTCTCTGTATGATGTGTGCCAAGAAAGGGGTTGACAACTTACTGAACTGTACCCTACCTGCGATAGGGACAAGTGGTAGTATGAAACAAGTATGGGGGTTACTGGAACAAGACTCAATCTATGGTCGACTCAGGATGTCAAAGCATTTCCTGCATGATAAGCATAAGAAATATATTTCACACCAATCAGACAGGATAACCACTCATCATACCTCACCATGCCTTACCGGACATAACCGTCTCGACGAAGAACTAGAGACAAGCTTGTGTCTACCCAAGACAGAGACTTTCCCAGATTCCTTCCGGTAGGCATGAAAGGCATACGAGGGTGATTACTATCAGAAGCATATCAAAATCCCGACAGCAAGGAATCATCATTATGCACTCATGAATATGATCATAGCACCACATAAAATACCGAATACTTCACGTCAAGGTGGTGTCGTATTTGCATCAAACGACACACAACAAATATTATGTCAGGGTTCAGAATGCTTGCCTTCAAGAGTATGTAAGTGGGGTGCACTTTTTGAAAGTTGCTTCCTTCTTCAAAAGTCCTATTTTAAAAAAATTAAATTAACACATAGTTTCAAAACAGTACAAAAAAGTTGTTTGTAAAATTTTCAAATAAATATGAAAATAAACTAGACAAAATTTGAGAAACAACTAAAAAAGAATCAAATCAATTGGACTTGTATTTTAAAAGTTATAGCCAGTCAAAGTTTAGTCAAAATTCTGTTTTCAATAAAAATCAGAAAAAGAAAACGCTTCAGGGGCTTACGCTTTCCCCTAGCGAAGGCGTATTCGGTGGAATACATTTCCACTTAAGCCAGCGCGAGTCGACTCGTGGTTCACTGACAGTGGGTCCCTTGGGCCCACTGGTCAGGTTTGACCAGTCGCCCGCGCCTCCTTCTCCTCTGGCCGAGTGGTGGCGGGGCTCTGGTGATCGCCGTCGACGAACGGCGGCTCCCTGAGGGATTCTGAGGGCGAGGGTGGATCTGCTGGTCCAGGGCGGTCCTCCCAGTGGTTGATAGGCTGGCGGGGGTGGAGGGGGTCACCGGCGGTGAGCTCCGCGGCAGACGGTGGTTTCGGGAACAATTGGGGGCTTGGGCTATGGTGGCTCCCGGTCGAGGCTGTGGTGTTGGGTGGCTCCGCACGGTCGAGGGGAGCTGGACGGTGGCGCTGGAAGGACAGGAGAGGCTCTGCTCGCAACGTACGGCACCGGAGCATGGCGGCGGCCGAACTGGCCGGTGATGAGGAAGACGGCCTCCCTCCGTCAGTTTCTGGCTATGGGAGCTCTAGGGAGATGGCCTGAGGTCTCTTGAGGGTCTGGACGAGCTCTGGGGCTCCTTTTATAGGCGGTCGAGGTCGGCCCTGCGGCGGCCGGGGATAAGATCGCCGGCTTCCTTCGTCCTGTTGCCAAGGGGGCGCGTGGCGGCGACGGGCGCTAGCGGACATGCTCGCGGATAAGCTTGGGCTGTTCAGGGGCGAGCTGGCGCGCGGCTGTGGCTCGGGAGGCGCCGTCCATGGAAGGAGCCTGGCGGGGCGGCAGTGGTGGCTTGCGGTGGTGGCGCAGTAGGGTGCCCGGAGGTGACCAGGGTGGCTCTGCGATGAGGGAGGGGTCGGAGCGCGTTGGCTGCGAGCGGGAATGGATCAGAATGAATGCGGGGAGGCGGCAACGAGATGCGGTGACTCGGGCGCACGCACGTGCAACACACGTGTTCTGGCCGCGCCCAGAGCACGCACGCGAGGTGCTCGGCAAAATGCCAATGCAAGTTAGAGGGCTAGGATGAGGCTGGTAGTTAACAGGTCTAGGTTAGTGGTGGCTAGGAGATTAGTGGAGATCGCTGCTGGGACAGGGGATCTAGTCCATAATGTAAACTAAAAACTATGCCAAAACTGCCATGCACACAAGGTGCTCGACAGAGTGCCGTGGGCATCTGGGCATCTCTTCTGGTGGCTAAAATCTCCAGATCAGAGTCTCTTTAGGTGAATGGGATGGTAGCAAGGTTAGTTTGGCAAGACCAGAAACTTGTTAGTGCAAAATTTTGAGAAAACCAAATCTGGACAAAAGATGAAGGCTACTATTGTATGGACCAAAATTATTCCAAAGGGCCCAATCTCCTGGACTTAAGGGTTTGGTAGAGTGGTTTATAAGCAGGAGAAAAATCATGGGTAATAGGGCAAGATAAAATATGGTTGCAGTAGAAAATACCAAACTGGACCAGAGAGCAAAAGAGGATGATTTGCTCAAAATTTTCAAAGAACACCAATGGGTTTTTGCATATAGTTGAATTATACACTACTACTAACATCCCCCAATATTGGTGGGATTTTTAAAGAAATATTTAAATAGATTGTAGTGCAAATTACAAACTGGACCAGATTTGAAAACTTGAGGTAGGGCTCAAAATCTCCAAATGACTAAAAGAGATCTTTGCATAAAAGTGATGTAGGAATATCACATGTCATCCCCAAATTTTGGTGGAATTTTTAAAGAAGTATTTAAAAGGGTTATAGTGCAAATGGTACTCCAAAACTTATGAAAAATCATTTTAAAAGAAATAAAGCTCAGGAAAAATAATTGTAGAAATAATTCCACTGATAGAAGAAATGTTTCTTGAGGGGGCATACAAGTCCAACAATATTTTTGAAAGGCTTCCACTAAGAGGGAAAATTAAAAAAATTCAGAGGAACAGAGTGATCTGAAATTAAGAGATAAAACCAGAAAATAAAAATTTAATTTCCTGGCAAGAATTTTACTTAATAAAACAAGGTTAAATTTTTGGGGTGTTACACTCTCCCAAAAGGTGTGTAAAGCAAGGATGATTGTAGTAAACTAAAAAGCAAAGACTCAAATAATACAAGACGCTCCAAGCAAAACACATATCATGTGGTGAATAAAAATATAGCTCCAAGTAAAGTTACCGATAGAAGTAGACGAAAGAGGGGATGCCTTCCGGGGCATCCCCAAGCTTTGGCTTTTAGGTGTCCTTAGATTATTTTGGGGGCGCCATGGGCATCCCCAAGCTTAGGATCTTGCCACTCCTTGTTCCATAATCCCTCAAATCTTTACCCAAAACTTGAAAACTGCACAACACAAAATTTAAAGTAGAAAATCTCGTGAGCTCCGTTAGCAAAAGAAAATAAAAGACCACTTCAAGGTACTGTGATGAACTCATTATTCATTTATATTGGTGTTATAACTACTATATTCCAACTTCTATATGGTTTATAAACTATTTTACTCGCCATAGATTCATCAAAATAAGCAAACAACACACGAAAAACAGAATCTGTCAAAAACAGAACAGTCTGTAGTAATCTATAGCTAGCGCAAGATCTGGAACACCAAAAATTCTAAAATAAATTTCTGGACGTGAGGAATTTATCTATTAATCATCTGCAAAAATAATTAACTAAATAGCACTTTCCAAATAAAAATGACAGCAGTTCTCATGAGCGCTAAAGTTTTTGTTTTTTACAGCAAGTTCAACAAGACTTTCCCCAAGTCTTCCCAACGGTTCTACTTGGCACAAACACTAATTAAACACAAAAAAACACAAACAAAACAGAGGATAGATAAATTATTTATTAATAAACAGGAGCAAAAATCAAGGAATAAAATAAAATTGGGCTGCCTCCCAACAAGCACTATCGTTTAACGCCCCTAGCTAGGCATAACAAGCAAGGATAGATCTAGGTATTGCCATCTTTGGTAGGCAATCCATAAGTGGCTCTCATAATAGATTCATAAGGTAATTTAATTTTATTTCTAGGAAAGTGTTCCATGCCTTTCCTTAACGGAAATTGGAATCTAATTAATATTTCCTTCCTTCATATCAATAATTGCACCAATCGTTCTAAGGAAAGGTCTACCAAGAATAAGAGGACATGAAGGATTGCAATCTATGTCAAGAACAATAAAATCTACGGGCACATAATTCCTATTTGCAAAAATAATAACATCATTAATTCTTCCCATAGGTTTCTTAATAGTGGAATCCGCAAGGTGCAAGTTTAGAGAGCAATCATCAAAATCACAGAAACCTAACAAATCACACAAAGTTTTTGGAATCGTGGAAACACTAGCACCCAAATCACATAAAGCATAGAATTCATGATCTTTAATTTTAATTTTAATAGTTGGTTCCCACTCATCATAAAGTTTTCTAGGGATAGAAACTTCCCATTCAAGTTTTTCTTCATAAGATTGCATCAAGGCATCAACGATATGTTTAGTGAACGCTTTATCTTGACTATAAGCGTGAGGAGAATTTAGCACGGATTGCAACAAGGAAATACAATCAATCAAAGAGAAGTTTTAAATAGTTAAATTCCTTGAAATCCATAATAGTATGTTTAGCAATATCTAGGGTTTTAATTTCTTCAATCCCACTTTTATCAAATTTAGCATCAAGATCGACAAATTCCGAATTCTTGGAACGCCTTCTATGTAAAGGTGGATCATATTCAGTCCCATCATTATCAAGATCAATATTGCAAAACATAGACTTAATATGGGACGCATCAATAACTTTTAGATCTTCATCTTTATTTTCATAAGAACTAGAAGAACACGCTCTTATAAAGGCATCTTTCCTAGCACGCATCCTAGCAGTTCTTTCTTTGCACTCATCAATGGAAATTATCATGGCTTTGAGAAAATCATTGATATCATGCTTAGGTGGAATATATCTAAGTTTCAAAGAATCAACATCAAGAGAAATTCTATCAACGTTCCTAGCCAAATCATCAATCTTAAGCAATTTTTCTTCAATCATAGCATTGAAATTCTTTTGCGAAGTAATAAATTCTTTAATATTAGATTCAAAATCAGAGGGCATCTTATTATAATTTCTATAGGAATTGTTGTAGGAATTACCATAATTATTAGAGGGATTACTAGGATAAGGCCTAGGGTTGAAATTTCCTCTATACGCGTTATTACCAAAATTGTTCCTACCAACAAAATTCACATCCATAGATTCATTATTATTCTCAATCAAAGTAGACAAGGGCATATCATCAGGATCAGAAGAAAAACTCTTATTAGCAAATAATTTCATAAGTTCATCCATCTTTCCACTCAAAACATTAATTTCTTCTATCGCATGCACCTTTTCATTAGTAGATCTTTCAGTATGCCATTGAGAATAATTAACCATAATATTATCTAGGAGTTTAGTAGCTTCTCCTAAAGTGATTTCCATAAAAGTGCCTCCCGCGGCCGAATCTAAAAGATTTCTAGAAGCAAAATTCAATCCGGCATAATTTTTTTGTATAATCATCCACAAATTTAAACCATGAATAGGGCAATTACGTATCATTAATTTCATTCTCTCCCAAGCTTGTGCAACATGTTCATGATCAAGTTGCTTAAAATTCATAATATCGTTTCTAAGAGAGATGATCTTAGCGGGAGGAAAATACTTAGAGATAAAAGCATCTTTGCATTTGTTCCATGAATCAATACTATTTTTAGGCAAAGACGAAAACCAAGCTTTAGCACAATCTCTAAGCGAAAAAGGAAATAGCTTCAATTTAACAATATCATTATCCACATCTTTCTTATTTTGCATGTCACATAAATCAACGAAGCTATTTAGATGGGTAGCGGCATCTTCACTAGGAAGGCCGGAAAACGGATCTTTCATGACAAGATTCGGCAAAGCAGTATTAATTTCACAAGATTCAACATCGGTAAGAGGAGCAATCGGAGTGCTAATAAAATCATTGTTGTTGGTATTGGTGAAGTCACACAATTTAGTGTTATCTTGAGCCATCGTGACAAGCAAGCAAACTAACGCACAAGCAAACAAAAAGCAAGAGGGAAAAAAGAGCCAAATAGAGAAAGAGAGGGAGGATAGAGAGAGAGGGCAAATAAAATGGCAAGGGTGAAGTGGGGGAGAGGAAAACGAGAGGCAAATGGCAAATAATGTAATGCATGAGATAAGGGTATGTGATGGGTACTTGGTATGTTGACTTTTGCGTAGACCTCCCAGGCAACGGCGCCAAAAATCCTTCTTGCTACCTCTTGAGCACTGTGTTGGTTTTCCCCGAAGAGGAAGGGATGATGCAGCAAAGTAGCGTAAGTATTTCCCTCAGTTTTTGAGAACCAAGGTATCAATCCAGTAGGAGGCTACGCGCGAGTCCCTCGTACCTGCACAAAAAAAATCCTCGCAACCAACGCAAATAGGGGTTGTCAATCCTTATAAGGCTACTTACGAGAGTGAGATCTGATAGATATGATAAGATAATATTTTTGGTATTTTTATGATAAAGATGCAAAGTAAAATAAAGAAAAAGTAAATAGAAAAGTAAATAACTAAGCAGTAGGAGATTAATATGATGAATACACCCGGGGGCCATAGGTTTCACTAGTGGCTTCTCTCAAGAGCATAAGTATTCTATGGTGGGTGAACAAATTACTGTTGAGCAATTGACAGAATTGAGCATAGTTATGAGAATATCTAGGTATGATCATGTATGTAGGTATCACGTCCGAGAAAAGTAGACCGACTCCTGCCTGCATCTACTACTATTACACCACTCATCGACCGCTTTCCAGCATGCATCTAGAGTATTAAGTTAAAAACAGAGTAACGCCTTAAGCAAGATGACCTGATGTAGAGGGATAGAATCATGCAATATGAAGAAAACCCCATCTTGTTATCCTCGATGGCAACAACACAATACGTGCCTTGCTGCCCCTATTGTCACTGGGAAAGGACACCGCAAGATTGAACCCAAAGCTAAGCACTTCTCCCATTGCAAGAAAGATCAATCTAGTAGGCCAAACCAAACTGATAATTCGAAGAGACTTGCAAAGATAACCAATCATGCATAAAGGAATTCAGAGAAGATTCAAATATTATTCATAGATAGACTTGATCATAAACCCACAATTCATCGGTCTCAACAAACACACCGCAAAAAGAAGATTACATCGACTAGTTCTCCACAAGAGGGGGAGAACTTTGTATTGAGATCCAAAAAGAGAGAAGAAGCCATCTAGCTACTAACTATGGACCCGTAGGTCTGAAGTAAACTACTCACGCTTCGTCGGAGAGGCTATGGTGTTGATATAGAAGCCCTCCGTGATCGATGCCCCCTCCGGCGGAGCTCCAAAACAGGCCCCAAGATGGGATCTCGTGGATACAGAAAGTTGCGGCGGTGGAATTAGGTTTTTGGCTCCGTATCTGATCGTTTGGGGGTACGTAGGTATATATAGGAGGAAGGAGTACATCAGTGGAGCAACAGGGGGCCCACAAGGCTGGAGGGCGCGCGTGGGGTAGGCAGGCGCGCCCCCCTACCTCGTGGCCTCCTCTCTTGTTTCTTGATGTAGGGTCCAAGTCTCCCGGATCATACTCTTCCTAAAAATCACGTTCTCGAAGGTTTCATTCCGTTTAGACTCCGTTTGATATTCCTTTTCTTCGAAACCCTAAAACATGCAAAAAAAACAACAATTCTGGGCTGGGCCTCCGGTTAATAGGTTAGTCCCAAAAATAATATAAAAGTGGATAATAAAGCCCAATAATGTCCAAAACAGTAGATAATATAGCATGCAGCAATCAAAAATTATAGATATGTTGGAGACGTATGAACGACATGGACGACGATACAGGAGAGGATCAGGAACCAGTGCCCACAGGGCGCTGGACAGCCACTTCATCACATGACATATACATGGTGGATACACCCAAATAAAACAATGACGAAGAACGACAGGATGCAGCGAAGAATAGCTCCCTCGAGAAGCAAGCAAAGCATCGGCATAGGCGCCGCTCAAAATCCCGCCTCGGCAAAAACAACGATAACAGCGCAAGAGAAAATAACACTCCAGTGGAAACGACGACCACATTGACCCAGCCGCGGAGCACGATGAAACTCCAAACGGCAAACATAGTACGGATCCGATGTCCAAACACGGCGATGCCAAGGATAAACCTCATGAACCCCCCATTGGGGAGGAAAACAGTCCGGACGAAGATGCACACATCATCCCAGAAGGGCACTTGGAACAAGAGAACCTCCGCAGAAGGCTTATTGCCACAGCGAGGAGTCTGAAGAAGAAAAATCAAAGGCTTAAGGCCAAACAAAGTACGCTCAACAGCAGGTGGAACAATGTGCTCGACAACGAAGAAAAGTATGGTGGAAGTTACCACACAAAGAGCAACCCAAAGTGCAAGCTATTGCCTGAATTCGACGATGAGGCCCACATAGCCGAAAAATAAAACGGCCACCTTGTGGCCGCGATAGAGCGGCTAACAAGGCCGCACATAAGTCAACACACGATCTACGTGAGGACTTGTACCAAAAACCCAGTATGACCAGATCCATCTATGGATCTAGGAAGCGCGCTCCGGCACAAAATCAAAACCGAATACTACAACTGTCTGAACGCCATGATACATCCAAATATAGGGGTGCCGCACACCCCCTATGTTTCACCAATGAGGTGCTGGACCATGAATTTCTAGAAGGATTCAAACCAGTGAACATAGAGGCGTATGATGGGACCACAAACCCTAGGGTCTGGATTGAAGACTTTATCCTCCATATCCATTTGGCTCGCGGAGACGATCTCCACGCCATGAAGTACTTACCCCTCAAGCTTAAAGGACCAGCTCGGCACTGGTTGAAAAGCCTCCCCGAAAACTCAATTGGAAGTTGGGAGGAACTCGAGGGTTCTTTCGGGCTAATTTTCAAGGGACCTATGCCCGACCTCCGGATGCAGACGATTTAAGTCATATAATTCAACAGCCCGGAGAGTCAGCCCGAAAGCTTTGGAACAGGTTTCTTACTAAGAAGAACCAAATCGTCGACTGCCCGGACGCCGAAGCCTTAGCAGCTTTCAAGCACAGCTTTCGAGACGAATGGCTCGCCAGACACCTCGGCCAAGAAAAACCGAGAACAATGGCAGCCCTGACAAGCCTCATGACCCGCTTTTGCGCGGGCGAAGATAGCTGGCTAGCCCGCAGTAGCGCCAGCGACCCAGGCACATCCGAAGTCAGGGAGGGCAATGGAAAACCACGACGCAGTAAAAGCAAGCGTCGAAATAAAGAAGATAGCCCAGATAATACGGCAGTAAATGCCGGATTCAGGGGATCTCGACCAGGTCAGCGGAAAAAGCCTTTCAAAGGCAGCAGAGATGGACCGTCTAGCCTAAACAAGATTCTAGACAAACTATGTCAGATTCATGGCACCCCCGATAAACCTGCAAATCAAACCCACATAGAATGCTGGGTCTTCAAGCAGGCCGGTAAGCTAAACGCCGAACACAAGGGGAGGGAGACACCAAGCGAAGACGAGGACGAACCTCGCCAGCAAAGCACTGGAGGACATAAAAAATTCCCACCAGAGGTTAAAATAGTAAACATGATCCACGTGACGAAGAGGAGAAGCAAACACGCACTCCGAGACATACGCGCCATAGAGCCCGTCACCCCTAAGTTCAACCCCTGGTTGGCCTGCCCGATCACTTTTGATCGCAGGGATCACCCGACAAGCATCTGGCATGAAGGATTGGCTGCCTTGGTGTTAGACCCAATAGTAAACGGATACCATCTCACATGAGTCCTTATGGACGGCGGCAGTGATCTAAATCTGATATATTAGGACACAGTCCGCAAAATGGGGATAGACCCGACAAAAATCAGCCACAGTAATACTACCTTCATGGGAGTACTACCAGGCCCAGAGGCCCGCTCCATGGGCTCTCTAATACTAGAGGTTGTATTCGGTTCACCCGACAACTACCGAAGTGAGAAGTTAGACTTCGACATTGCTCCATTCCGAAGCGGCTATCAAGCACTACTCGGAAGAACAGCTTTCACTCGTTTTGATGCGGTACAACATTACGCTTCTCTTAAGCTTAAAATGCCTGGTCCACGTGGCACCATCACAGTTAGTGTAAATATTGAGCGTTCTCTACGCGCGGAAGAACGTGCGGCGGCTTTAACAGCCGAGCACTAGACGGCCTCACCAACCAGAATAAATGACATGTCGTCAAGACCGCAGACACGGTTAGACGAGTCCGGCGCATCACTACATATACCTGAGATTGGTCTTATGGTTAAAACCTCATAGACGGTACCAGGGGCTTCCCGCGTGTAATCAGGGCTAGTTCGGCTCAACTTGACTTATCTTGAATTTTAATGGTTTATCGAGAATAACCAATTTTTTTGGCACGACAACTTTCACCTAAGTTCTTCTCTTTTACAGATGAAAATCGTGCTACACCTGTCCAGGATACGGCACAATGGAGACACATGCGCAGACGTGCAGCAGGGACCCGCTCAAAGGTTTCTTTTCAGATTAAGACCCTACGTAAACCTTTCTTACTGTCTCTTGTTGTTGACATCCTCCAGATACTCAATACAACCGAGAAGGATGCTGACGTTATTGGCATTTCACCACGTCAGAATATTGCATGTACCTGGACACTCGGGGTATATTATTGAGGGCATTGTTCAGCTCGGTATATGATATAAAGACCGAATACCTTAGGGAGTGTTTGACGTCGCGAGTTTGGCCTTATATGCATCAGCTCTGAATCATGTCTTTGGTCAAATGTTGGGTTTGCCCGGCTCCCGTGTTTTGCTACCTTACGTTCCGCTCTATCGGCTAAGGCGGCACCAGGAGAACTACTACGATTGTGCCCTGGTTCATCCGGATGAGCACCTCAGTAGAGAAAGCCGAAAACTAACTGTCATGATAAAGTGTGAGACTGGTCAACCACTCGATGACTTAGCGGAATCTTCGGGATTCCTCCGCATTAACGAAGAGCCATTTCCCGGTCATGTACGTACGCGCACCCTCTTTGGATGAGCGCAGAGGTACCAGGGGCTATATAGTAGTCCCACCGTCAAACTCCTATGGCTATGTGAAAGTGTTAAAGCAATATAGTCCGATTGCCTCGTTCGCTGCGCTACCACCTCCTTAATGGACCAAGACGTTGGATCAAGTGTGAATACACATTTTTTGCGAACACCCCCGCATTATATGCGTGGGGGCTGAAGCCGACGACTACAAGCTTTCAGGTTATATACATATATACATAAACGGCCGCACAGGAGGCATCATAATACTTTCAAGCAAAAGTATAAACACAGCCTTTATAATTCAATAAAACATTGTTTTTACAATGGTAATACATGTCACTAGAACATAATATTCTTCGAGCACTGAGCCTCTATTGAACGAGCGCCTTCAAGGACTTTTTCAATGTAGTGCTCGGCAGATACTCGGCCTATGGCCGAACTCTGGGTTGCAATAGCGGTGGCCTCCATCTCTACCCAGTATGTCTTGACATGGGCAAGTGCCATACGCGCACCCTCTATGCACGCCGACCTCTTCATAGCGTCGATGTGCAGCACAGCACCAAGGAACTGTTGCACTAAACTAAAATAACTTTTCGGCGTTGGCCCTTCGGGCCACAGATGATCCACAACAGACGTCATGGCAAGCCCGGACAACCTATGGAGCTCGGCCCACTCGGCCATTCGCTCATTCAGCAACAGCGGATGCACAGGAACATGGAACTGTGACCAGAATAGCCTTTCCAGTTGACAATCTTTTTGATCCTTGAAGTACTCGGCCGCATCAGCAGCACTAGCTGCCAAATCCACGTATGCGTCTGCAGAGCTCCATAGTTGATCAAGAGGGGCATACTTCGGATCTCCAAACCTCGTCCGCAACAAAAAGGGCTTCCCAGCCGCGAAATCTCCAGCTGGACGCACCTCCTCCTTCGCCGCTCTGATTTTAGTGCGGGCTTCCTTGGCTGCTACCATGGCCTTCTCCAGGTCTGTCGCCTTCGCTCGGCTTTCTTTTCCAAGAAGCTGGTAACGGTCGGCGGCATCTTTCAACTCAACGGCCATCTTGTCTATTTTTTCCTTGCTTTGTCAATGCGCAACCTGTTCGGCCCTGAGCTCTTCGACCGCCTTTAGAGCGGCCGCATCACTATTCCTGGCTTGTTCCTTGGCTCGGGCAATTTTCGCCCGAAGAGTCTCCACGGTGGCAGCTCCTTCTGCAGTCACAGCATATTAAAGATACTAGCATCATGCTCCTCTTACTATGTGTTGATCACCGGAGAAATCACATACCCTGTGCCTCGTCGAGCCGCTTGTTGACAAGCATGATGTCGGCATCTGCCGCATCAAGTTGCCACTTCAGCTCGGCAAACTCACCAGTACGGCTAGCCATCGGACCTTCAGCCACCTGCACATGAAGGCGGCCTGATTATTACCTGGGACTATGATCATCTGTTTGTCGCCATTCTCGACGGCAACACGAGTCTCAGGGGCTACTATCTACAAAGGGCACACTTAACATGTGCGGTACTGTCAAAAACATACACTATTTCACGTACCTTAAAGCCTTTCAGTAGACTCATAAAAGCTTCATGCAACCCGCTTTCGGCGGATGAAATCCTCTCAATAACCGTACCCATTAGCGTACGATGCGCTTATGAGATAGCCTCTTGCTCCAGAAGATCCTTCAGTGTGTCCGATCGCACACTGGACTGTTCCGGACTCTTTCTTTTGCTCTCTTTAGGAGCCGAATACTGAGGACTTCGGGTGGCCGAAGGATTACCCTCTAGCCTTGGCAGATCAGGAGAAACCCTCTGCGATGACACTTCAGGGTCGCCCGCCTCATGAGGTGGGGTGGCATGGGGAGGTGTTTCGCTCTCCGTCATCTCCGGAAGAAGATCCCCCGAAGACGAACTCTGTCGAGAAAGGCTACGATCCGAACTACAAGATATATGCTTCGGTTATTGTCTTAAGAAGTAATGTAGGATATTTTTACTATTAAGTACTTTTTGTTTAATTACAACTCGATAGAGGGCTGATCCCCTTGCAGGCGCTGTGCGGCAAGAGTACCCTCTGAGGCAGGACCCTCTGGCGAAGATTTCTTCCCCCGTTTGGAAACCTTTGTTTCTGGGTCTTCAGAGGTGGTCCTCTTCCTTACTTGGGGAGTGGGAATTTCAGTTTCTTCTCCCTGGTTATCCTCCTTCGCGGAGGCGCTAATTCCCTCGGTTTGGATGAATAATGAGTGAGGCATGTTTTCATCCTCTTTATTCCCCCTTTATCTTCCCCTGAGGGCGCCTGATAAGGGGCCGGCTCGAGCATTCTAGCTAGTACTGGATCGGCCGAGCCTTCGGGAAGGGGGGCCAAACACCTGATCATCTTCTCCTTTGTTACCCAGTCCTAGTCAAGGAGCGACTTTTCAGAATGATGTTAAGATAAATAAAAAGACAACGTGTTCGACCACGAGATTACTTACTTGGGTATCTGGGTGATTACAGCTCAGACCCGCATCCTCGGTGGTGTCCAGACACTTTATTTATGGTCCGAAGAACAATTTGTACATCTCTTCGAGCGTCATGCCGAGGAAATGCTGAATAGTTCGCGGTCCTTCTGGGTTGAATTCCCACATACGGAGGGGTCGACGTTTGCAAGGCGGGACTCGACGAACTAGCATGACTTGCATTACCGTGACCAGGCTGACATCTCTCTCAAGGAGATCTCGGATGCGACTCTGCAATATCGGCACATCATTTACTGGCCCCCAGTCCAGCCCCTTGTTGATCCATCACGTTAGTTGTGGTGGGGGGGGGGGCGAGCGAAAGGCAGGGGCGGCCACCCACTTGGTACTCCGGGGACCTGTGATATAAAACCACTCCCGTTGCCATAAACTGGACACCTTCGGGAAGGAACCTTTTGGCCATGGAACATCGGCGCCTTTGCTTACTACGTCACCTCCGCACTCTGCGTGTCGCCCCTTGATCATCTTCGGCTTCACATTGGAAGTCTTGAGCCATAGGCCGAAGTGGGGGTAATGCGGAGGAAGGCCTCACACACGACGATGAACGACAAGATGTGTAGAAGGGAATCCGGGGCCAGGTCATGGAAATCCAACCCATAATAGAACAAGAGCCCCCTAACAAAGGGATCCAGAGCGAGGCCTAGCCCTCGGAGGAAGTGAGAGACGAATACAACGCTCTCGCCGAATTCGGGAGTGGGAATGACCTGCCCTCGAGCAGGCAGCCTGGGTAAGATTTCGAAGGTCAAATACCTGGCCTCTCTTAGCTTCTTGATGTCTTCCTCTGTGACAGAGGAAGGCATCCACCAACCTTGAAGGTTGGATCCGGACATGGTTGAAGGTCCGAAGCGCCTGACCTGAGCCTTGGGTGTTAGAACTCGAGGCGGGGGGAGGATTCGATTGAGTACGAGAGGGAAAAAAGGATAGGCCTTGGCCTCTTTATAAAGAGGGTGAATATCAAGCGTCCTACTCATGGCCGTGTTGGACTTGCCTAAAATCGAGGAGTCATACCAACAGGCACGATTGGGTTACCCACGTCCGTATTGATGTGAATCCCGTAATAAGGGGGACACGATCTGTGCTTTGACAAGACATGTCAAGAAAACCGCCTCGCGATATGTGTAGTGCTGGTTGAGAAAAACGGTTCGAATAAGGACCGTGCCATGACATGATGTCATCTTGCTAAACGTGCCAGCAGACTAGATTTGTGGAAATATTATTGTCTCTACGGTGGTATGTGGAACTTGTTTTGCAGAGCCGGACACTATCCTTGTGTTCAAAATCTTCTATGGAGTATTCGGAAGAAGAACCCACCTTGCAATGCCGTAGACAAATCTGCACGCCGGACTCATCGTCATTGAAGCCTAGTCTAGGGGCTACTAAGGGAGTCCTGGATTAGGGGGTCTCCGGACTATGAAGATACAAGATTGAAGACTTCGTCCCGTGTCCGGATGGGACTCTCCTTGGCGTGGAAGGCAAGCTAGGCAATACGGATATGTAGATCTCCTTCCTTGTAACCGACTCTGTGTAACCCTAGCCCCCTCCGGTGTCTATATAAACCAGAGGGTTTAGTCCGTAGGACAACAATAATCATACCATAGGCTAGCTTCTAGGGTTTAGCCTCTACGATCTCATGGTAGATCAACTCTTGTAATACTCATATCATGAAGATCAATCAAGCAGGAAGTAGGGTATTACCTCCATCGAGAGGGCCGAACCTGGGTAAACATCGTGTCCCCCGCCTCCTGTTACCATCCGCCTCAGATGCACAGTTCGGGACCCCCTACCCGAGATCCGCCGGTTTTGACACCGACAGTCAGTATTCTATGGTGCTACGTTTACAATGGGCAGCCCATCACAAACGGTTCACTATTATAGAACGTTTATGATAAGGATACAATCACACACATTCGCTTTTCCTAAAGCGTATGCGATAACTAATTAAGAAGGTTATCTAATCGTTGTACGAGTGTCGGACAGGATTACAAAACATCGGACTGTCGTAACATCGTCGTACACGAGAACTATCGCACACGCTATTCTGTGGTGCAACATTTATGATGCATACACTTGTACGCGTTGGTCCTATACAAACGGTTTTTAACCCCTTTCTATGACGGCATTAGGAACCGTCGCCAAGTGAGTGTGGGCGATAGGGGGGTCCTTCCCACATGACCCAAAAACCATCGGGGATATGCCCTCCTAGCACACACGCTCGGCAAAATGAGGTCGTGTGCGACCGGCGAGCGCTCAAATACGGAAATACATACAGTAGAGCTAAATAAAATACAATTATATGGTGAAATTGTTTCTGGTCGCAAGTACATCCCACACAGTCAGTCCCCGCTAAACGTTTCCGTTTGTATGTACATCCCACACAATCGCTCCAAGGAAAACGTTTCCGTTCACAGGTACATCACACACAATTTTTCCCGTTAAATCGTTTGTGTTATTGAATGCATGACACATGGTCCGTAGAAGAAACTTTGTGGCAAAGGCTGTCCATCACACACAGTTTTTATGTGGTAAATGTTTGTGCAAGGTGGCCTAACACAAACAGTTTTCAAGAGAAAGTCATGTGTGATTGTTCATTGATCCAACACGGTTTATTCCTAGAAACTGTGTGCGTTGCCTGAGGTCATCGCCCGCGGTATTTTTTGAACAACCCTTTGCAATAACAAAACCTAATTAGCAGGCTAATTATCTGATTATTCATAATCCATTTATTAATCTAATTGACATTTCATATTAAGCACACAATATATTTCATTTTCATAATTGAAATACATCAGAGTACAACATAATATAGCTTCAGCACTCAGCTACCCCATTACACAACTACACCAGGACCAAGTTTCACATGCAACATCTATAACCTTTTGAAATTAGCATCATAGACGATACATAGACAGATGTATCTCATCTGGAAAATGGTTGAAGCAGAAGGCGAATATTGAGCCTTCAGTGATGTTGAAGGTCTTTGTAATTTTAGGCCAGTGCCTGTGGATGATTGACCGTCCATCCTTCGTCCTCTTCAGGAACACTTCAATATTGAACCGTGGGTGTTGTATGAATACCTTCCTCGCCTCCTGACCAAAGAGGTGGTTTGAGAGATAATCATCAGTGAACTGCTTTGGAAAGGCCTGAAAACAAGGATGTGCATAAATATCTTCCCTATATTGGAAATGGGGCAAAGGAATAAAAAAGGCAAGCCATGATAGTTAGTATCATACTGTAGTGAACTGTTGTCTTCTTCATTATGCAGCAAAGATCTTGTTGTCTTTTGTCGCTAATTTCTTTATCCTAACAATCTTTCTGAGTTTCATGACTCGACTGATATTCATGGACAACTCATTTCCCCATATGCAAAAAGGGTCGAACAGTGGGTCAAAACCTCTGACAGCAGGACCTACATGTGCAAGACCAAATTGTTAAAAACCGAAATATTAGAATGGTTCCTGCAATTGCCCAATAATGTGCTATTAGACAATGGACCATGCACGTGCTAACCTCGATTGTAAACCTCAGTGCTTCGCATTGTTTCCCTGCAACACATATAAGGTAGTGAGTCATCAGGTTAAGTAAAAGTTCGCATGCTATCAGTAAAATATGTTGATGAAAAATAAGCACATTGCAGATTCATCTGATTAATTCAAGCCACATGGAAACCCCATTTATCCAAACCAATAATGATTAAGAACTAGGAAATATAGCACTTGTATATGTTTCTCATGTATTAAGTGCAACCAAATTCGATTTATTCCTCACATGCACAACAATACAAAATTCTACCCACGACAATTGGACATCGCAGTGTAGAGTTGAACCAAGCAGTTAGCTAAACCCCACAACAAATGAACCAAACATTAACTGAGCACCACATTGAACAATATAACATACTCCTAATAGAAGATCAGACAGTTAACCAAACCAAGCATACTTAACAACTTGGAAATATAGCAATTGTATTTGTTTCTCATGTATTTAGTACAGCCAAATTAGATTTATTTCTCACATGGTATACAATAAAAGAATGCACCCACAACAATTGAACATCGCATTGCAGAATTGAACCAAACAGCCAACCGCGTCGCGTCGTCGACGCGCGAGGCATCGATGGTGGCCTCAACGGCGATGTGCTCCTCCAAGATCTAGGGGTCGACACGCATGGCAGCCATCGCGACCTCATCCGCTCGTGCGTCCAGGATTTGCTTCTCCGCTGCCAAATGGTCCTTGGGATCATGACTATATTGCGTGCACCATGGCTTGGGGCAGCGCTTATTTGGTGGAGGGGGTCTGTGATTTGGGTGGAAGGTGTCATGCTCGCGCCGGCGGTCAGGGCATGTGGGATGTGGAAGGAGGAGAAGGATGGGGGTCGGGTGTGGATTACCTGCCTGGATAGGCGAGGCTGAGCAGTGTGAAGGAGGGTCGCCGGCGAGGAGGCAGCGGCGCTACAAGCAAGGAGTGAAGGTTTCAACTTGTAAAGGAAGGCGGAAACATGGGAAATGTGGCTTTTGGTAAGGGGGAGGGGCGGGGAGGTAGATATTTCCACGGAAGCCGAAAATTTGGAATCGCTTCAGCGAAAAAACTCGCGTGCAAAGTGTCATCAGACACGGTCCCTCATTCAAAACTGTGTACGATATGTGAACATCACAAACGATTCAGATAGCTTAACCCGTGTGTGTTGAGTTTGAACGTCAAAAATTTTGGTTCGAATTTCCCTGGTTATAGTGGTCATCCACGTCATTGCATAATTTGGGTACACAAAGGAGACTAACTTCTTAATTGAGCAAGTTCAGCAATTAAATAGAGCTAGCTGACCTAAACATTACTCTAACAAATTAAAGACCGGCGCTCTTAATTAAACAAAACAAAGAGTACTACTACGGCTGGTGCTCGTCGATCTCCACCGCCGCCTCCATGTCCAGCTCGCGCCCGACGGTCTCTTGGGGAAGGGGCTCCATGGCATCAATTGCACCATACTTGACAAGCATCTCTCCATCCACGTCCGCCATATCTTTGGAATAGGCCGCCATGAGCTGGGCATGGGCGGCCGTGATCTGGGCTCTGGCTAGCTCCGTCGTGGCAAGGTATGCCGCGCAGGAACAGACGGCTGCTCGAACTCTCTCGGCGATTGCCAACTATTCGGTCGTGGATTGCCGACCGTTGTCGGAGAAGCTTCGTTCGATTTGTGCGGTGACCGCCACGACCTGGGCGTGGACGGCCTCGACATGGTAGTGGGCGGCCTCCATCAGGGCTAAGGCTGCCGCTGCGGAATAGACAGCTGCTGTGCCAATCTCGCCAGTTTCTATCCCTGAGGCAGATGCTACTGCCGCCTCCTGAGAAGTAACAACGGTCATTTGGGGTACCTTGGCCGCCCGGACACAGACCGCAGTCGCCCTCACGAAGCTTGTTAGCACGCGCCTGGCGGCTGCAGCCGCGCTCTCGCCAGAGTGGGCCACCGAAGTTGCCCTCACGACATGGGTCCACGTCCCCATCTTTCACCGGTGACGAATGAACAGAGAAATGATATTTGGGGAGTGAGCTAGTGTGCTTGACACGTCGGTTGTGGACTGTAGTCGGCACACCTTCTCGCGTAAGCCATAGGCGTACTATACACCGACGGTGCTCCAAGATATTTTGTGCCGCATCTCACACGGTTGGTGATAATAAACTGTGTGTGATCTACTTGCTTTATCGTGTTGATTTGAATTACGTAATGGGGTCACAACTACAAAGGATGGTGTTTGAATTGCTAGAACTTTTATCTGCAGTGGACATGCAACTATAGGTGTGTCATCAAAAAAAATTGAATTATTCAGGGTTCGTTTGGACGTTTTTATACATTAACTTGGTTTTGTAGGCATTCCAGGTGCATAATTCTAATTTGAACTACATGGACATGCTCCAGTGCGTATGAACGGGTTGAAAAATCAAATATGCGTCCTTGGTTGCATGCTTAGGTCCCATGCAAGAAATGGGTATGAATGTCACACACCCTGCCACCGTCACTCGCCGCAAACATTGAGATACCTGGTTTTAAAATTCTAGTAAATCCAAAACTCGTTTGAAATTCATGAAACTTGGAATGCTATCATGGAGCGGCATCAACATGCCGTGGTAAATTTTTTGTCCCATTTGGTACAGGTTTGCGGATAAGCTTCTCACAAACCAGAGCTTCTCAACACAAGCGTGATGGTTTCGGTAGGGAACATGCCACCTTTGGGGACGAAACGATATCCATTGCCTCTTATTGTTTTCAAAAAAATTCGAGTGTCAACATAGAACAATAGGAGTGTTGTGCTCAATTTTGGAATTTTTCGGGGTACGTTTGGACATTTTTATACATCAATTGGGTTTTCCAGGAATTTTATGCGCATAATTGAAAGTTGAACTACATGCACATTCTCCAGTGCATATAAACTGGTTGAAAAATCAAATTTGTGTCCTTGGTTGCATGCTTAGGTCCCATGCAAGAAATGAGAATGAATTTCAAACACCCTGCCGCCGTCACTCGGCCGCAAACATTGAGATACCTGGTTTTTAAATTCTAGTAAATCCAAAACTCGTCTGAAATTCATAAACTTGGCATGCTATCATGGAGCGGCGTCAACATGCTGTGGTAAAAAATTGTCCCATTTGGGGCAGGCTCACAAACCTTAGCTTCTCACAACAAGTGTGATGGTTTCGGTAGGGAACGTGTCACCTTTGGGGACGAAACAATATCCATTTCCTCTTATTGCTTTCAAAAAATTTCTAGTGTCAACATAGAACAACAGGAGTGTTGTGTTTACTTTTGGAATTTTTCGGGGTTTGTTTGGACATTTTTATACATTAACTAGGTTTTCTAGGCATTTCATGTGCATAATTCAAATTTGAACTACATGCACAAGTTCCAGTGCATATAAATTGGTTGAAAAATCAAATATGTGTCCTTCGGGGCATGCTTAGGTCCTATGCAAGAAGTGGGAATTAATTTCAAAAACCAGGGCACTGTTGATTGCCGGCAAAACATCGAGATACCTAGTTTTTAAATTATAGTAAATCCAAAACTCATCTGAAATTCATGAAACTTGGCATGCTATCATGGAGCGGCATCAACATGTCATGGTAAAAAATTTGTCCCATTTGGGGCAGGTTTGGGTATAAGCTTCTCACAAACCTTAGCTTCTCACAACAAGCATGATGGTTTCGGTGTGGAACGTGCCACCTTTGGGGACGAAACGATATCCATTGCCTCTTATTGCTTTCAAAAAATTTCTAGTGTCAACATTGAACAACAGGAGTGTTGTGTTTACTTTTGGAATTTTTCGGGGTTCGTTTGGAAATTTTTATACATTAACTAGGTTTTCTAGGCATATCATATGCATAATTCAAAATTGAACTAAATGCACAAGCTCCAATGCATATAAATTGGTTGAAAAATCAAATATGTGTCCTTCGGGGCATGCTTAGGTCCCATGCAAGAAATGGGAATGAATTTCAAACACCAGGGCATTGTTGATTACCGGCAAAAAGTTGAGATACTTTGTTTTTAACTTCTAGTAAATCCAAAACTCGTATGAAATTCATGAAACTTGGCATGCTATCATGGAGCAGCATCAACATGTCGTGGTAAAAAATTTGTCCCATTTGTGGTAGGTTTGGGCATAAGCTTCTCACAAATCTTAGCTTCTCACAACAAGTGTGATGGTTTCGATAGGGAACGTGTCACCTTTGGGGACGAAACGATATCCGTTGCCTCTTATTGCTTTCAAAAAATTTCTAGTGTCAACAAAGAGCAACAGGAGTGTTGTGTTTACTTTTGGAATTTTTCGGGGTTCGTTTGGACATTTTCACACATTAAGTGGTTTTCTAGGCATTTCATGTGCATAATTCAAATTTGAACTACATGCACAAGCTCCAGTGCATATAAATTGGTTGAAAAATCAAATCTCTGTCTGATACGTCTCCATTGTATTTATAATTTTTTATTGCTCCATGCTAATATTCTACAACTTTTATAAACTTTTGGCAACTTTTTATACTATTTTTGGGACTAACATATTGATCCAGTGCCTAGTGTAAGTTCCTGTTTCTTGCATGTTTTTTGTTTCCCAAAAAATCCATATCAAATGGAGTCCAAATGGGATAGAAACTGACAGAGATTTTTTTGGAATATATGTGATTTTTGGGAGGAAGAATCAACGCGAGACGATGCCCGAGGGGGCCACGAGGCAGGGGGCGCGCCCCAGGGGGTGGGCGCGCTCCTGGCCCTCGTGGCCACCTCGTAAGGCGGTTAGTTCCCTTCTTTCGCCGCAAGAAAGCCAATATGCGAATAGAAATCGTGTTAAAATTTCAGCCCAATCGGAGTTACAGATCTCCAGGAAAATAAGAAATGGTGAAAGGCCAGAATCTGGAACACAGAAACAGAGAGAGACAGAGAGACATATCCAATCTCGGAGGGGCTCTCGCCCCTCCGCCGGCATGGAGGCCATGGACCTGAGGGGAAACCCTTCTCCCATCTAGGGAGAAGGTCAAGGAAGAAGAAGAAGAAGGGGGGCTCTCTCTCCCCCTCTCTCCCAGTGGCGTCGGAATGCCGCCGGGGCCATCATCGTGTCACCGCAATCTACACCAACACCTCCATCATCTTCACGAACATCTTCATCACCTTCCCCCATCTATCTACATCGGTCCACTCTCCCACAACCCGTTGTACCCTCTACTTGAACATGGTGCTTTATGCTTCATATTATTATCCAATGATGTAGGATCGAAAGTATGTCTAGAGGGGGGGTGATTAGACTACTTGACCAAATAAAAACTTAAACTTTTCCCAATTTTAGTTCTTGGCAGATTTTAGCTATTGTAGGACAAGTCAAGCAATCATCACACAATTCAAGCAAGCATGCAAAGAGTATATTGGCAGCGGAAAGTAAAGCATGCAACTTGCAAGAATGTAAAGGGAAGGGTTTGGAGAATTCAAACGCAATTGGAGACACGGATGTTTTTCCCGTGGTTCGGATAGGTGGTGCTATCCTACATCCACGTTGATGGAGACTTCAACCCACGAAGGGTAACGGTTGCGCGAGTCCACGGAGGGCTCCACCCACGAAGGGTCCACGAAGAAGCAACCACCCATGAAGGGTCCATGAAGAAGCAACCTTGTCTATCCCACCATGGCCATCGCCCACGAAGGACTTGCCTCACTAGCGGTAGATCTTCACGAAGTAGGCGATCTCCTTGCCCTTACAAACTCCTTGGTTCAACTCCACAATCTTGTCGGAGGCTCCCAAGTAACACCTAGCCAATCTAGGAGACACCACTCTCCAAGAAGTAACAAATGGTGTGTAGGTACTGAACTCCTTGCTCTTGTGCTTCAAATGATAGTCTCCCCAACACTCAACTCTCTCTCATAGGATTTGGATTTTGTGGAAAGAATATTTGAGTGGAAAGCAACTTGGGGAAGGCTAGAGATCAAGATTCATATGGTAGGAATGGAATATCTTGGTCTCAACACATGAGTAGGTGGTTCTCTCTCAGAACATATGAGTTGGAATTGTGTATGTGTTCTGATGGCTCTCTCCACGAATGAAGAGGAGGTGGAGGGGTATATATAGCCTCCACACAAAATCCAACCGTTACACACAGTTTTCCAATCTCGGTGGGACCGAATCAACAAACTTGGTCGGACCGAAAAGGTAAACCTAGTGACCGTTAGAGATTTTCGGTGGGACTGACATGCAACTCGGTAGGACCGATATGGTTAGGGTTTGGGCATAACGTAATCTCGGTGAGACCGATTACACAAACTCGGTGAGACCGAGTTTGGTAATAAGCTAACCAGAGAGTTGGTCAGGCAAACTCGGTGGGACCGATTTGCTCTTTCGGTGAGACCGAAAAGTTACAAAAGGGAAACAAAGAGTTTACATTGAAATCTCGGTGGGACCGATTCGCTCTTTCGGTGAGACCGAAAAGTTACGAAAGGGAAACAGAGAGTTTGCAATCCCATCTCGGTGAGACTGAGATCCCTATCGGTAGAACCGAATTGCTAGGGTTTGGCAGTGGCTTATGACAAGTGAAACTCGGTGGCGCCGGATAGAAAGAATCGGTAGGACCGAGTTTGGCTTAGGGTTTAGGTCATATGTGGATATGGGAAAGTAGTTGAGGGTTTTGGAGCATATCACTAAGCACATGAAGCAAGAGGCTCATTAAGTAACACCTCATCCCTCCTTGATATTATTGGCTTTTCCTAAAGACTCAATGTGATCTTGGATCACTAAAATATAAAATGAAGAGTCTTGAGCTTTTGAGCTTGAGCCAATCCTTTGTCCTTAGCATTTTGAGGGTTCCACTTTCACATCCATGCCATGCCAATCATTAAGCTTTCCTGAAATAGTCATCTTGGAATAGCATTAGCTCAATGAGCTATATGTTGTTATGAATTACCAAAACCACCTAGGGATAGTTGCACTTTCAATCTCCCCCTTTTTGGTAATTGATGACAACATATGGATCAAAGCTTTGACAAATAATAATAAGAATGAAATATATCGTTGCTTTGAGAAGTATGTGATAAGTAAGAGCTCCCCCTAAATTTGTGCATATTTAAAATTTGCTTTGGACTGCAAATGCACAAAGAGTTAGAGTCATGGGTTACTCTGCCATGTCACATACATCTTGGTGGAGCGCTTAAAATGATAAGAATGAAATACATGCACTCATCACCAAAAAAAGTGAATGATCACATAAGATAGATAAAATGATAATATTAAGCAAACATTAAGTGTAGCTTATGATCAAACACATGATCATCAATGTCTCACGAGCAATGACATAGTATCTCACACAAAAGCAAACAAAGTTCGAAAAACCACCAAATAAAACAAGAGAGAATAAAAGCAACACTCTCTCTCGAAGCCTATGATCTATACATTTTCTCCCCCTTTGGCAACAAGTTACCAAAAAGTTCCTAGAAAATGCATAGTGCTAAGTCGACACTCAGGCTTGATCTTCAGGTGGTGGTGGAGTCCGGAGCACTCCAAGGACGAAGCCTTCTGTAGACGTGGTCGGAGTCGAGGCTGAAGTGGACGCTGGAGCTGGTGGAACTGAGGCTGTAGCTGCTGCAGACGTGGTGGCTCTGGGGTTAGCAACTGGCACTGCAGACGACCTCGGACCTCGTGGCAGTCGGAAAAGGCATCAGTTGTAGTCTTGCCTCTCCTCTCCTGCATGTCATCCTGGAGCTGCTCCACTGCAGTCTGAATCTCTGTCACTTTGACATCCAAGTCATAGAACTTTTGTTCCCTGATCCTCTCTAAGCTTGCCTGGTTCTGAGTTAGGGTGGCTAGTCCTTGCTCAATCCGCAGGGGGGATGCAATCAAGTAACCAAGCTGCTCTTGTTTGGTTTTCAAGAAATACTCAGATGCCTCCTCTTGAGTTGGCATCTTGGCAGCTTTCTCCTTCCTTGCCTTCTCCTTCTTTGCTTGTGCTTGTGCAGATGATGGTTCATTCTCATTCATGAAAACTTGATTATCTTCAAAATCTGGATGGATGGGCAGGTGTTCCTTGTCCAATAAGTACATGCTGTGCCCATCTTGGAGTTGATTAACTCCTGAATTTGTGGGGCATATCCACAGCTCCTCTTCTGATCAGCTGCTGTCCTCTTAATGGTCTCTACCATGAGGCTCATCACTTTGAACTTCTGTGGCACATCAAATATATGAAGCAAATTGATCGCATGGCCTCTAATCATCTTGTGATCACCTGACTTGGGCAACAAGGTGTGCCTAAGGATCCAGTTGATAGTTGGCAGCCCTGACAGAAGATAATGTACTGAGCCAAACTTGAACGTATCAAGTGCTTCATTTGGAATCTCCTTGTACATGTTTGACATTGAGTTGTGGTCCATCTTCTTCTTGGCATATATGTCCAAGTCATCTGCTTGCTCTTCTGGGGCATTAATTAGCTGAGCCCATTCAGCAACTGTGGACTGGTACCTCGTACCCTCTGGCATCCAAATTATTCTACCATCTGGATAAAAATGGGCTGTGGAGTAGAACTGCATGATGAGTTCCTCGTTCCACTTTGTGAGCTTCTGCCCAACAAAGTCCTCTACTCCACATGCCTTGAAGCTGTCCTGCACTCCAGGGTAGTACTCTTCGTTTTCCTTAATGTATTGCCAATCAACCCATCTCATGTCACAGACAATGGGCTTCTTGTCTAACAGCACTATCTCATAGAAATCTTGCTGCTCCTTGGTGTGAAACCTGTAGTCAACTGCAGTCCTTCTCCTTGAAGCATACGGGTCTGCTTCTCTCCACTTCCTGAGCCCTGAGTCTCTCCTGAGCTTCATATCTTCAGCCACAGGATGAGCATCGTTGTGGTCTGGGATCTTGGGCTTGAGCTTTCTAAGAACATTCTCTTCTTCTTCTTCTGCAGCTTCAGGCACTGGGGCCTTGTTCTTCTCAGTAGCTGGGATGCTTCTTGTGTTCCTCTTTGGCTTTGGCTTTGGAGCTGGCTTGGCCTTGGAGGCAGCTTTGGGTGCTTCTTTGGGCTTAGACGTGGCAGCCCCTGATCTTATAGCATCACCCATAAGCTTAGGTGCCTTAGGTGCTGGTGCAGCAACCTCTTCTTCTTCCTCTTCTTCCACGATGGAAGCCTTTCCAAGCACTCTGGCTACGGTCTTCTTGACCCTTTCCTTCCTTTTCTTTCCTTCAGCAGCAGCTGGCTCTATGGGTGCAGGCTTTTCAGGAATCTGAGTTGAAGCTCTGGCCTTTGGCATAGGCTGCCTACCTGCTGGCCTTTTGATTTTCAAGCCTGGCTTTGTGCTTTGAGTTGTGCCATACTCCTTCTTGAGCACAACTCTCTTTGATGTGGCTTCCTCTTCCTCTGCCACATAATCTTTGTCCTCAGAATCTGAAATCCTCTTCTTCCTTTGTCTGGTGGCAGCTTTTGGTAAATTGCTTGGGTTGCTCCTGCTTCCTTCATCTGAAGAACTAGAGGGACTAGTGCCCTCACTCATGTGCACCTGCTCTTCTGACATGTTCTGGCTGTCACTCTGATCAGACATGATGTAAAAGCTGACTGCTGACCCTGTGAAGAGTTTATAGATGAGGTAGAGTGGATGAGCATCACAAAATGCAGAGATTTTTGCAAAAGAATGATTCAAAAACTTAGTTTTAGTTTCCCACTGAAATCATCTCGGATCTACCGATTTTTAAACTCGGTGATACCGAAGCAGTTTTGGCACCTAAACTAGTGAACTCGGTCAGACCGAGTCACAGTTCGGTGGCACCGAGACTGCTACGGTTTCACAAAGTTCCAAAATCGGTCACACCGATAAGTAATTCTCGGTCAGACCGAGTCTCACTTGTGCCATGGCATAAGTCAAATCGGTGGGACCGAGTTTTACAACTCGATGGGTCCGAGATGGTTTTGGCGGAAACCTAACCCTAAAATTTTCGAATTAAACCTAATCTACGAGTTCATTGACTGGATAGAAGTTTAACAAATGTGGCAAGAATCATGATGATCACAATGTGCTAAGAATCGGATTGGGGAATAGCACAAAGATCGAGTCCATACACTAGTTCGGCGGAGACTCACTACGGCGGCAACGGCGGGGTTGAATTTCCGTTGACGGCGACGGAGACCAGCGACTGGAGGCGGCTGGCGGCGAGGAGATGATCCGGAGACCTAGTTGGCAGAGCAGGCTATCGCGCGGGCGAAGGGGTTCGGAGAAATTTCCAAATTTTTGCCCGTGACTATATATAGCCCGACCCTGTCGGTGTGACCGAGTGGAACAACTCGGTGGCACCGAGATGCAAAACTGTATACAGTTGTTGCAACTCGGTGTGACCGAATGGTTCAAATCGGTTGCACCGAGATCAAAAACCTAGATCAACTTAATGATCTCGGTAGGACCGAAAGTAGGGTATCGGTCAGACCGAGAATCATAAAGAGGTTTTGGAAGTTTAAGTCTATGACGAATCGGGGACTCCGAGCGCTCCTCACACAGAGTGGTTCGAATCTGACTTGATCAAATTTTGTGATGTAGCATGAATAGAGTTTGAGGCGAGAAAAGCATAGATAGCTAGAGGAGGTTCTTAGGCATTCTTGTCCATCCACTTGGCAAAAGGAAATAAAACCAAACAATCAAAACAACAAGTGGATGTCCTCCAATGAGTAAAATATGCAACCAGCATGCTCACACAATAAGATGGCAAATGAAATATGTGACAAGGCATGCACAACCAATTCTAGCATCTATCAAGCAATTTGCGATGACAAGGTCATCTATATATGAGTATATTGACTTAGGAGTCAAGTGAGAACACTTGATCATAGGTCATACTCATCGTTTAAGCTCAAGTGGGGTTACCACTTTTACATAAAGCATTGTTGTGTTCACATCTTTAGAGTTGCTTTAGCTCAAGTCTTAGAGTAAAGCTCCCCCTAGATGTGATATCCCCCCTTAGAGGGATGAACTAACCTCGGGTTTTGTCGATGATGACTTCATGTAGATGTTGAAGATGTGGATGCTCAATGTTGATGTAGATCACTTGGAGCTATCCATTTGAGTGAATTGCACTTTCAATACCTACATGGGTTAGTCCCACAAGGAACAAACAAGGATATCCATAGACATAGAGTGATGCACACACAAGATGATGTCCATGAAAACTTTTAGGTTACCTTGTCCCTTGTCTTACCAACAAGAGGGTTTGTGACTCCTTGAACTAGTGCAAGATGTGGAAGTTGATTGCACTTGTTCTTGCCAAAATGATAAGAGTGAAGTATGTTGGCGGAGTCACCCTCAAGAACTCTCTAGTTCTTCTTCTTTTGGATCCACACCATCTTGATGGGAATCCTTGGAGTTGTAGTCATACTTGATGAAGTGGAACTTGAAGTAGTCTCGGGAATCCACTTGACTAAGGTCTTAGGAGCTTCTTCAAATGCATCAATTTCCTCTTGAAGCTTGTCCTTGCCTTTTTGCTTGTAGTCTTATGGTGGAAGATCATCTTGAGCTTGTGTCCCCTTGAAAGAAGTATCATACTTCTCTTGTTGAGGAACAAACTTTGTCTTGGGGTATTGATCTTCTTCCCATTCAACTCCATTGGCATTGAACTTTCGTTCAAAACCAACACCTTGATTCTTCCAGTGCATTCCTTGCTTGCGCACAATTTCCTCAAATTGCTTACTCCCGGCAAGGCTTTTGTACACTCCTTTCTCTATAATTCCCTTCAATAAGCTATTTTCCTGCTCAAGTGTAACTTGGCTAAGAGAATCATTAGTGGAATCAAGAGAACTACTAGAAGCAACAATATTGGATTTAGCATTATCATTGTTACTACTAAGGAAGAATCTTTCTTGTTCTTGTTACTAGACTTGACTTGAGGCATGTAAGTGGATAAGAGTAAACGCTTGGCAATGTAAGAAGAACTTTTCTTGCGGAGATCATCATTGATTGCTTTTAAGAACTCATGCTCTTGCTCAAGATTGAGCTTTTCAAAGCGTAATTTCTCATGAGCTCTTAAAAGTTCTCAATGATCTTCGAAGATAGTTTCATGAGCTAACTTAAGAGTGTTTAGTTCTTTAGTTAGAGCCTCAATCTTCTCCTTATCATTGTCATTCATTTTATCTTGATTAGCATGATTAATTGACGTTTCATCATAGTATTCATCACTAGAGTTGTCAACAAGCAAATCATCACCTAACAAGTCATCTTCATCACTATTGAAATCAACATACTCGGGGTGTGTTACCTTAGGACCTTTGGCCATGAAGCATCTTCCAATTCCTTCATTTGGTGAGTCAAATATGTCGTAGGAGTTGGTTGACACAAGTGCTAGACCGGCAACACCTTCATCTTGAGTATCTTCGGAGTCGGAGTGATAACTTCTATCGGAGTGGCTGTCGGAGTCGGAGCCGGATACCCATTCACCAACATGAGATTGATGTCTTCGTTTTGTGTAGCTCCTTGATGATTTTTCCTTCCTTTCCGAATCCTTGCTTCTCCGTGAGTATCTTCTTTCATAAGGATCATCTCTACTCCTTCTCTCTCTTGGTGGTGATTCTTTGCTTCTTCTTTTTGGAGAATCTTCTCTTCTCTTGTAGGGAGCCGTACACTCATTGGAATAGTGTCCGGGTCTTCCACAACTGTAGCAGTTTCGCTCTCGATTAGAAGATCTTTTGTCATTGTAGGACCTTGACTTGAAGCTTCTATCTTTGCTTCTACTCTTGTAGAACTTGTTGAAGTTCTTCACCATTAAGCTCAGTTCTTCATTGAAGTTTTGTTTCTCACTTGATGATGTAGGGGCTTCACATGAGGCTTTGTAGGCACCACTTGATTTGTTGTGAAGTTCCTCTTTATCCTTAAGTGACATCTCATGAGCAACAATTCTTCCGATCACCTCCGTTGGCTTGAGATATTTGTAATTGGGCATCATTTGGATCAATGTGCACACAGTATCATATTTTCCATCCAAGGCTCTTAGAATCTTCTTGATGATGAATCTATCAGTCATCTCTTCACTTCCTAAGCCGGCAATCTCATTTTTGATGAGAGCAAGCCTAGAGTACATTCCAGCGACACCTTCACCATCCTTCATTTTGAACTTGTCAAGTTGACTTTGAAGCACATCCAACTTGGATTCCTTGACGGAGTAGGTACCTTCGTGCATATCAATCAAAGTGTCCCAAATTTCATTTGCATTCTCAAGACGGCTGATTTTGTTGAATTCTTCGGGGCACAATTCGTTGAAGATAATATCACAAGCTTGAGCATTGTATTGCAACATCTTCAACTCATCCGCGGTAGCTTCACGGTTTGGTTCTTTCCCATCAAAGAAGTCACCTTGCAAACCAACACACACAATAGCCCAAACGGCGGGGTTATGTCCAAGAATATGCATTTTCATTTTATGCTTCCAACTAGCAAAATTAGTACCATCAAAGTAAGGACCTCTACGGTGATAATTTCCCTCGCTAGACGCCATACTCTCCTAGGTTGTGAAACCAAGGCTATGACCACCAAAAGCTATGGAGATCAAAGCAAATGGAGACCAAAGCTCTGATACCACTTGTAGGATCGAAAGTATGTCTAGAGGGGGGTGATTAGACTACTTGACCAAATAAAAACTTAACCTTTTCCCAATTTTAGTTCTTGGCAGATTTTAGTTATTGTAGGACAAGTCAAGCAATCATCACACAATTCAAGCAAGCATGCAAAGAGTATATTGGCAGCGGAAAGTAAAGCATGCAACTTGCAAGAATGTAAAGGGAAGGGTTTGGAGAATTCAAACACAATTGGAGACACGGATGTTTTTCCCATGGTTCGGATAGGTGGTGCTATCCTACATCCACGTTGATGGAGACTTCAACCCATGAAGGGTAACGGTTGCGCGAGTCCACGGAGGGCTCCACCCACGAAGGGTAATGGTTGCGCGAGTCCACGGAGGGCTCCACCCACGAAGGGTCCACGAAGAAGCAACCACCCACGAAGGGTCCACGAAGAAGCAACCTTGTCTATCCCACCATGGCCATCGCCCACGAAGGACTTGCCTCACTAGCGGTAGATCTTCACGAAGTAGGCGATCTCCTTGCCCTTACAAACTCCTTGGTTCAACTCCACAATCTTGTCGGAGGCTCCCAAGTAACACCTAGCCAATCTAGGAGACACCACTCTCCAAGAAGTAACAAATGGTGTGTAGGTAATGAACTCCTTGCTCTTGTGCTTCAAATGATAGTCTCCCCAACACTCAACTCTCTCTCATAGGATTTGGATTTTGTGGAAAGAAGATTTGAGTGGAAAGCAACTTGGGGAAGGCTAGAGATCAAGATTCATATGGTAGGAATGGAATATCTTGGTCTCAACACATGAGTAGGTGGTTCTCTCTCAGAACATATGAGTTGGAATTGTGTATGTGTTCTGATGGCTCTCTCCTCGAATGAAGAGGAGGTGGAGGGGTATATATAGCCTCAACACAAAATCCAACCGTTACACACAGTTTTCCAATCTCGGTGGGACCGAATCAACAAACTCGGTCGGACCAAAAAGGTAAACCTAGTGACCGTTAGAGTTTTTCGGTGGGACTGACATGCAACTCGGTAGGACCGATATGGTTAGGGTTTGGGCATAACATAATCTCGGTGAGACCGATTACACAAACTCAGTGAGACCGAGTTTGGTAATAAGCTAACCAGAGAGTTGGTCAGGCAAACTCGGTGGGACCGATTTGCTCTTTCGGTGAGACCGAAAAGTTACAAAAGGGAAACAAAGAGTTTACATTGCAATCTCGGTGGGACCGATTCGCTCTTTCGGTGAGACCAAAAAGTTACGAAAGGGAAACAGAGAGTTTGCAATCCCATCTCGGTGAGACCGAGATCCCTATCGGTAGAACCGAATTGCTAGGGTTTGGCAGTGGCTTATGAAAAGTGAAACTCGGTGGCGCCGGATAGAAAGAATCGGTAGGACCGAGTTTGGCTTAGGGTTTAGGTCATATGTGGATATGGGAAAGTAGTTGAGGGTTTTGGAGCATATCACTAAGCACATGAAGCAAGAGGCTCATTAAGCAACACATCATCCCTCCTTGATAGTATTGGCTTTTCCTAAAGACTCAATGTGATCTTGGATCACTAAAATATAAAATGAAGAGTCTTGAGCTTTTGAGCTTGAGCCAATCCTTTGTCCTTAGCATTTTGAGGGTTCCACTTTCACATCCATGCCATGCCAATCATTGAGCTTTCCTGAAATAGTCATCTTGGAATAGCATTAGCTCAATGAGCTATATGTTGTTATGAATTACCAAAACCACCTAGGGATAGTTGCACTTTCAAATGATGTGTTGCCATCCTATGACGTCTGAGTAGATTTTCATTGTCCTATTGGTAATTGGTGAATTGGTATGATTGGTTTAATATGCTTGTGGTTATGTTGCTGTCCTTTGGTTCCAATCATATGAGCGCACGCGTGGATCACACCATAGGGTTAGTTGTATGTCGATAGGACTATCTATTGGAGGGCAAGAGTGACAGAAGCTTCAACCTAGCATAGAAATTGATGCATGCGGGATTGAATGGGGACCAATATATCTTAATGCTATGGTTGGGTTTTACCTTAATGAACATTATTAGTTGCGGATGCTTGCTAATAGTTCCAATCATAAGTGCATAGAATTCCAAGTCAGGGATGACATGCTAGCAGTGGCCTCTCCCACATAAAAGCTGCTATCGGTCTAGTAACGTAGTCAATTTCTTAGGGACAATTTCGCAACTCCTACCACCACTTTTCCACACTCGCTATACTAACTTTATTGCTTCTTTACCTAAAACAGCCCCTAGTTTTTATTTACATGCTCTTTATATTCTTGCAAACATATCCCGTTACACCTACAAAGTACTTCTAGTTTCATACTTGTTCTAGGTAAAGCGAACGTTAAGCGTGCGTAGAGTTGTATCAATGGTCGATAGAACTTGAGGGAATATTTGTTCTACCTTTAGCTCCTCGTTGGGTTCGACACTCTTACATATCTGAAGAGGCTACAATTTATCCCCTATACTTGTGGGTTATCAGTGTCCTTCGGGGCATGCTTAGGTCCCATGCAAGAAATGGGAATGAATTTCAAACACCAGGGCATTGTTGATTGCCAGCAAAACGTTGAGATACTTAGTTTTTAAATTCTAGTAAATCCAAAACTCGTCTGAAATTCATGAAACTTGGCATGCTATAATGGAATGGCACCCGACATGTTGTGGTATTTTTCGTGTCTATTTTGAGAGAAGGCGCACTCGAATAACAGCCAACAAAGGTATTTTGAAACAAATAGCTGCCACTTTAACATCTCAAACATTTTGTATAATTTAAATTATGTGCATTCTGTTAACCATTCACATGAAGCCACGCCTCACTCTTTTAATGGCTAGGAGGTGCCATGCGGACATGTGCTTGAGTGCTTGCCTAAACGGAAGGCGTGCCGACAGCTTCCCCAGGAAGCCAAGAGAAAATGTGTCGAGCAGATTTCTGCAACTCTTGATCGCAAACGTTTTAGATAGAACACCCGGATGCAAAGTGAGAGCTATGGTCTTCCCCCTTAAGTTGAGGGAAAATCTACAGCGCAGGATTTGTGCACCCCTTCAACGCAAACAGTTGTTTTGGATGACCCGTGTGCAACCACGTACAAACAATTTGGTAAGATTTGCATCTGTCATATTTGGTATGTTGCCATTTGTCAAACTGGAAAGATTGACATTTGTTGATCTAGTAACATTTCCATTTGTCAATCCTTGTAACACTGTGATTTGTCAAAATATGCAGCTAGAAATCACTAGCACTGTCTAATTTTTGCAACTAAAATTCAGTAACTAACCATAGATTGCATTCATAGATTAAGTAGTCGTTCTTAATTTATACAAACAGTTCAACTCGACAGCTGAAGCGAACAAACTTTTCCCCAATTGTTGCCAACCACGTATTGAAATAGCTAGTTCAACTATATATACTAGCTAATTTTAAGTACGTTGTACAGTTCAACCACACATCTATAGTCAGATGAACTGGACAAAATAGCCCCTAAATACTACTACCACGAAGAGGGGCTTTGTGCTACTTCCGGCGGCCTCTCCTCTGCCGAGCGCGCTCAGTAAGAGGCAGAGGAGGAGGAGGAGCCTAACGACGAGCTGGAGAAATGCAATACGGTGCCTGCCGCTACTGCACGTTCAGCGACGCTCGCCAGCTCGAACTCCCACTGCCGCTCCAGATGATCCCTCTCAAAGCGGCCGGACTGCTCGTAGATCTCTTGATTCCTCGCCTCTGCATCAGTGTGTGCTGCGGCCACGGCTACGGTAAGGCTCTTTCCGTGCTCGACAAGGTGCTCCTCCTCCCGCAAGAACTCAATGTAGCGTGCAAGGTTGCTGACGCACATGCGGGCCTCCACCTCCGCCTCCCTCCTTCGGGCGACGGGGGCGGAGCAGGTGATGATCTCGGCGGTCGACGGTGGGCTGGCGGCCACGGCGGCTGACGATGGGGTGGCGGCCATGACCACCACCTCCCGCCTTCGGGCCGCGGTGGTGGAACGGGTGATGGCCACGGTGGCCCGCAGTGGGGTGGCGGCCACCTCCACCTCCCACCTTCGGGCCACGGCGGCGGAGCGGGAGATGGCCCTGGCTTTCGATGGTGGTGTGGCGGCAACGGTGGCTGGCAACAGCTGTCGACGGGCAGCGGCGGTGGAGTGTGTGGTGGGTGTTCCACGCATATATATATATATATATATATATATATATATATATGGTTGCTCGCCGTTGAGGCGACCGCGCTTTGCTCGTGTCCCTCTGCGCGAGCTCTACCAGCGGTTGGGCATGCGCATGATCATGTCGGGGGCCCCATATGCATGCGGCTGCGCCGCGCGCGTTGCCATGCAATGCAGTTACGTGCGGCACGATGGTGTCACGCGCTGCATGATGGAGTTACGCGCTGCAAATTAGAACTGCCATCAGGGCCTGCCGATATGCCTGGCCGTCCGGCTTCCCCTTTAATTCCCGCAGCCATTATAACCTTAGTATATTCAACCTTTCGATCGCACCCCACAACAGAACAAGCACACCCACGACAACACATAGAGAGGGGATGTCCAGCGGCACTCCAATGGAGTTCGGCGAGCATAGAGTGGAGACCCACGCGAGGGAGACTGATCTCTCGGTGGTGTACACCATCGACCCGGCCGTGGTGGACGATTACATCAACAGCGTTGAGCAGTTGCTTACTCGAGACAAGTACAAGGTGGTCGGCATCGACCTCGAGTACACCATCGGTCGTCCTGGCATAGATCAGAAGGTTGTCATCGCCCAGTTGTGCGTGGTCCATCATGTCCTCATCTACCACTACTGCATGGCCACAGAGCCTTGCGACCGTTTCAACAGGTTTGTCAACAGCACCGACTACAAGTTCACCATGGTGGAAACCACCGACAATGTAAACATGCTCCGTGTTACGGGCTTGGCCTGCAAGAACCTTGTCGAAATCTGTGACAACCATAGGGTCTGGGGCAGCATGAAGAAGGATTCCCTAGTTGAACTTGCCTCAGCCATCATCAACCCCTACTACAAAAAGATGAAGCAGAATGCCCAGAGAACAAGTCCCCTATCCTGGCACAGGGCCTGGATGCGGCAACTGGATGAACCTCACCTCAGTTTCGCGGCCAAGAGCATATACACATGCTACGAGATGCACAGGCAGATCATTAACATGAGGAAGTGCCTCGTTACCAAAATCGACGAGCCCGGATCGAGCCACAAGCAGGGCAAGCGTCACAAGAAGTAGATGATGATCAAATGATCGTTTATGCTAGTTAATCATGCATGTAATATATAGTTTACTTTATTGGTGTGTGGAAATGTCATGTGTGTAGTAGCCACCTATGTAATTATGCATGTAATAGTTTACTTTGGTGTATGCAAATGCCATGGTTGTAGTAGCCACCTATGTAAGTGGATGTTTGGTTATGCAAGCATGTCCTCATAAGTGTGTGTGTGTGTGTGTATATATATGTTGTTATTCTGTATGCAATCCCATCGCACAACACACATGTCTTATTAACATCAAACGTGTGTGTTATTATCGGTCTTCACACACATCTCTGATTACAGACCTGTTTGCCGCGTATCACACACATCTTGTTAAGTTGAACTTTTTCTGTTCTCATGTCTCAATGCAAACAGTTCATCCAAGTGAACCGCATGCCGTATATCACACACACCTTCATCTGACTGACCATTTCTTTTGTGTTGCCTAATCACAAGTAGTTCATTTGAGTGAACTGTATGTTGTATATCACACACACCTCCATCTGGTTGCCCGTTTCTTTTGTTCCTCCTCATCGCAAACAGTTAATTGAGCTGAACCGTATGCCCTGCATCGCACACGCAACTAAAATCTGAACCATGTTTGATGCATCCTCCATCGCAAACATTTTCACCTTTTTAACGGTTTTTTAAACCACCGTCTGTGATTATGGCATCGCACACAGTTTCGTCAAAGGGTCTCTGATCATAGTGTCGCGTTAGCAGCATCCTACAGTAGTGATACTTCATCATAAACAGTTCATGGTTGCGAATCATGTATGATAAGGCAACTATCACAAACGTTTAGTTTGCGCGCACCATTTGTGATATTGTCCGACATTGCACAGGCTTTGCAAATGGCAATTGTGTGCATGCTTGCACACGTTTCCTCTCTGTGAACCATGTAGGATTATGGTGTATATCAAAAATATTTATGTTTTACCAACCATGTGTGCTGTAATGACCCGGAGAGCGTAATTTCATCGTAATTTAATTGCTGCTATTTCAAATTTTACCGAATTTGAATTTGAATTTGAATGTATGCTATAGCTTTATTCATATCCATCAGGTTCAAACAACCAATGCATTATTCGATTCATAGGTACATATGTTCAAGAATTACATAAGAACCAAATAAAGAATGATGAACCACAGTTGTATACTTGTACTATTAAAGATGGTAAAGAAAGAGGAAAAATATATTCTGATTGCTGAAGAAGGTGAAGCAGAATGCCCATATTGTGCCCTCCTCCATGCAGAAGACACGCACGACTCTAGTCCAACCCCTTGTGATGGCCGACCGCCCATCCTTCACGGTCTTCATGAAAACATCTAGATAATCATTGTGTTCTGGTAGAAATACTTTAACCTTTACATGCCCACCAATCATGTAGTTTGAGAGGTAATCTTGAGTAAACTGCTTTGGCAACCACTGCAAAGGAAAAAGATTCAGACATTGTCATCTAACACAACTCATTATGGGAAGTAAAAAGAAATCTGCAGAGTTCTTACTTACCATCCTGCAGTTCGCTATTGTCTTGGACAAAGTGTAAACAAATAGTTTAATTGCCATTTTTTGACCCATTTTACTGACAATCTTTATCAGCTTCCTCACATGATGCTGGTTCATCAATATCTCATTGCCCCATATGCAGAAAGGGTCGAAGCGCGGATCTTTACCAATGACATATGTACCTAAAAGCACCAAGTTAATATTAGAAGCTAAACAGCAATTGCACAATGATTTAGTACAACACTCTTTTATAATATCTTATAACATCCAATATAGCTGATAAAGGGGCCGGAAGGAGTTTATTGCATTCTTACAAATTATTGGCTGATTAACTGCTGTTGTATCCATGGGTTAGAGTTAGTTTGAGCTAGTTCGGGATCAAATAGCCCTAAAGTATATCCAAACATGAGGGCTAGTTTGTGCTATTTGCATCTAACCCACCCAAAAAAACTATCCAACCCAAGAGGTGCTAATTGGAGCTAGTTCTCCTAGTGCATTTATTGTGAATCTAACCCTGTCGTCGAAACACCTCTTTGGATGGTGTTTGTTCAGGGTTAGTCATGAGCTAGAAACTAACTCTAACCTCTAGCTAAGTTGAGTATCCAAACAGGGTTGTGTTGTTGTTGTTGTTGTTGTTGCCGCTGCTGCTCTTCCACATATATCTAGACATCATCAGAACATTAAGGTAAAACTCTTCCTTGTTGCTATGTAGCCTAGGATTGCATATTTAGACATTAAGTATAGTGCATGTTGCTATGTAGCCTCGGATATATTACATATGGCCCTAGTTAACCTAACGATAAATGGGTTATAGATATATTCAGTTAAAAGTCCGATTCACTGATTAGTCCCTTATCAGCCCCGGCCTATATGGTACCAGCTACCGATATCCTGAGCAGTGAGTATATATAAGCCATGGGATGAAACTAACCTCGATGGAAAACAGCAGTCGTTCCCAAAATTGTCATGTGTAGGTACATCGAGATGCATGTTAAGCACACCAGGCTAAACATCAGCCAAAATTATCTATGGCAGAGAAAATAATCTCCAAAAGATAGCTTCAGTGTGTAGGTTTAAGCATGCTAGTAAAGCAAAACAAGTGGAAAGGTGTGTTAACTGCAACAGGCCTAAAATTTAACACCAAGCAAACATAGTCATTCAAACTGGTATTGTGTCAGTCTAAGTACACTGGTTATTGTTAAATAAAAATGGAAAGGCATGTTAACTACAAGATGCAGCAACCGAATGTATTTATTCATAGTGGTATTGTAGAAACTAGTACTGATGAAATTGAATTGCACAGTTCATACTTGCACATATAGAACATCACATTGTGAATAACTGGAATAATAAAGGCATACTACGAACAACCAAAGATAGCATTTGAAACTGGACATATGCTAACTACAAACAACCGAACAATCAAAAAACTTTAAAAGAGGCATATGCTAGCTATAACTGGCTTAACAGCAAGGAAATATATGCATTCCTATCGGTATGTTTAAAACTGGATTGATGAAATGTACTGCATAGTAAATAATTGCACATATAGAGCATCACATTGTGAACAACTGAAATAAACAAGGCATACTGCAAACAACCAAATATAGCAATTAAAACTGGACATATTCTCAATACACTACAAAAGGAACTCGGCAAAACAAATCATGGGTCTCCCCCTATGAAGAGGCACTGCAAATCAAATCATGGGTTTCCTCACTTTTCATAGATGGGCTCGTTCTAGTGGGAGGAGCACGGACCCTGTATGCGCTCCATGTTGTCGCAGATGGGCTCCTTCCCCTTGGAAGAGCACGGCTGTAGGGTGCCCTTCCTGATGTCGCAGACGGGCTCTTTCCCCTTGGAAGAGCAGATGGGTTCTTTCCCCATGGAAGATCCGGAGAGGGTGCCCTCCTCGTGGTCGTCGTCGATGAGGCCTGGCTTGGAAGCTTTGGATCCCAAGCCAGCGTCGCAGAACATGTCCTTCAAAAATGACAAACGGGGCTCGATGGCGATGTAGGATGGCAAATTCTTGACAGTGAGCCAGAGGAGATCAGCGGCGGGGCCATGGATGAGATCGACGGCGGTTGAACCCGAGGGGTTGGGGGTGGGCCACTTAACATGTGACATAGCCCGCCTCAGGCCATCGCTGTCGATGACCTCGATGTCGTAGTCGGCGCCGTGACGTACCCGCATACTCTAGCCCGCTGATTGAGTGCTTGCGGCCAGTAATGGTCGTCAGCTTCCCTGGTGACGTAGAGGCCTTGTGGCAATGGTGGTGGGGAACTTTCTAGGGTTTTGAGCGAAGGAGGGAGTGTGTCTGGAGGAGGGTGGGGTGTGTGTTTGAGGAAATGACGCGGGTACTGAAAATTTTACTACACGGGAGTGAAATGCCGGGACTATTGAAAATTTTGATGATGGTGCATCGCACATGGTCCAGAGATAACAACCATGTGTTATGAAACAGAAAAAACCTCGAGGCGGGCAGATATTTTCGAGGGATGCATGCGGGGTTGGGAACAAGAAACATCACACACGGTCGAAACACAATAACTGTGTGTTATCAAACATAAAAAAGCTACAGGCGGGTAGATATTTTTGAGAGGGGAAGCCTTGTGGAGCCCAATGTACTATGCGGATGTGTGCGTGATAGGGGCACCAGCATGGCACACGGTTAGTGTGAGTGAATCGTGTCTGTTGTGTCATCCGACCTGTCTAATGTTCATAAATTTGGCGAAAAATGAGGTATGAGAGGGTCAGAACATGAACACGCTTGCATGTGGACCAAATTTATGTATGAAAACAGTGGTTTGATGTCCAAATACCAAATGCAACTTCGATGTGGCACCTATCTCGCAAAGCACAATGTATTGCTTGCCCCCCCTCGTGTTGGCATGAAGGGAATCCTAAGCTATGAATGCATGCCCCCCCAACCGAGGTTCACCTAGCATAGTGCGAAGTAGCTAGCAGCCCCCCTCGTGTCGGCACGAAGGGAATCCTAAGCTATGAATGCATGCCCCCCTCCAATCAAGGTTCACCTAGCAAAGTGCGAAGTAGCTGTCGCTGTCAAAACCGACCGATCTCGAGTAGGGGGTCCCGAACTGTGCGTCTGAGGATCGAAGGTAACAGGAGACAAGGGACACGATGTTTACCCAGGTTCGGGCCCTCTTAATGGAGGTAATACCCTACTTCCTGCTTGATTAACTTTGATGAGTATAGGGGTTACAAGAGTTGATCTACCTTGAGATCATAATGGCTAAACCCTAGATGTCTAGCCTATATGATTATGATTGCCTCTACGGACTAAACCCCCCTATTTATAGAGACACCGGAGGGGCCTAGGGTCGTACAGAGTCGGTTTACAGAGAAAGGAATCTTCATATCCGAACGCAAAGCATGCCATCCACGCAAAGGAGAGTCCCATCTAGACATGGGGGAAGGCCTTCTATCTTGTATCTTCATGGCCCATTAGTCCGAGACATGTCACATAGCCCGGACGCCCGGGGAACCCCTAATCCAGGACTCCCTCAGTATCCCTTGAACCAGGCTTGAATGACGATGTGTCTGGCATGCAGATTGTCTTCGGCATTGCGAGGCGGGTTCCTCCTCCGAATACTCCAAAGTAGCTGAACAAAAGAACTATATCTGGCTCTGTATAATCAGTTACAACCCTGAACCACAAGGGTGAAATACTTAAACAAAACATGTCATGCCCACTGACAGCTTTTTCGGCGAGACGTTATGTTCTGGCCTTATCATTATTTCGAACTGTTTTGCGGCCTACCACTCTGCGCCTCGAGGCGCAACCTCTATTGACATGTCTTGTCAAAACAGAGATCGTGTCCCCTTATTGCGGGATTCTCATCAATATGGGTTTGGGTAATCCAACCGTGCCATTTGCATGACTCCTTGGGAATAGGCGAGTTTTAAGGCCCATGGGGGGCGCTTGATATTCACTTCCTTTATAAGAGGATAAGGATCCATCTTTCTACCCCACACCTTCTTCTTCCTCAGCCCATCTGCCCTCGAGCTCCAGCGCCCAAGATTCAATCTTTTTCGTTCCCACCAAACACTCCAGTCATGTCCGGATCTGTCATGCAGGGCAAGTGGATGGCCTCCTCCGTTACGGAGGGGAACATCGAGGAACTCCGGGAAGCGGGGTACTTAGCCACGGAAATCGTCCATTGGCTCCCTGCCAAAAAGCAAATCATCCCCACTCCGGAGCCTAATGAGAGGGTAGTGTTTATCCCCCATTTTCTCCATGGACTAGGGTTTCCCCTCCACCCTTTCGTCCGCGGGCTTATGTTCTATTACGGGCTAGATTTTCATGATCTAGCCCTGAATTCCTTCCTGCACATTTCGGCGTTCATCATCTTGTGTGAGGCATTCCTCCGCATCCCCCCCCCACTTGGGCCTGTGGCTCAAGGTATTCAACGTGAGGCCAAAGGTGGTCAATGGTCAACACGCGGAGTGTGGCGGTGCCATGGTGAGCAAGCTTCCCAACATCACCTGGCCCAAGGGGGCCTTTGTGGAGAACATGAAGGGATGGTAACATGAGTGTTTCTATATCACGAAACCTCGTGACGCTACATGGGCCGCCACCCCTGGGTTCAAATCTAGGCCTCCAATGCAGCTTACATCATGGATCAAGAAGGGCCTGGACTGGGCGTCGTCCGACGAGGTGATGATGCTGTAGAAGCGGATCAAGAGTATGATAGAGAAGAATACCAGTCTTGCCGATGTGATCTAGGTGATGCTTTTTCGCTGGATTCTCCCCTGCCAGCGCCGGACTCGCCATATGTGGGAATTCAATCCGGCCGGCCCTCGGACCCTGCAGCGATTCTTCGGCATGACGCATGAAGAGATCCAGAAGCTGCTTTTCAAGGCACAGAAGTCGTGGCCGGGAACAACCGAAGACCTCGGCCTCGACTGCGCTCATCCAACTACTCCAGTAAGTTTTTAGATTTCCAAACATAACCTCAACTTGTAGATCCAAGGAGTATGCTAAGCCTTCCCCTCATCCTTCAGGGCTGGACGAAGAAGGCGAAGCGGATCCAATGTCCAGCTCCGCTGCCCGAAGACCCAGCTATTCCTCTACTAACGACGATGCGGGTTCCGGTGCCGTACCAGGCGCCAGAGAAGAAGGGCAAGGAGGCCAGAAGTTGCCTTCGCTGTAAAGGTACTTCGGACATTACGTCCAAAGATACTGAAGCTCTCTCCTCCCACGAGGGGGATGAAGATGAAGAGGAGGAGGAGGAGAGAAATTATCCCCTTAAGGGGGAGAAGAAAAGGGCAGCGGACCTAGAGGCAGAGGCATCCAAGAAGGGGAAGATCTCCCTTTCGGACGATTCAGATTCGGACACTGAAGTCATCCCCGAGCGGCGCCTCACGCTGAAGCCCCCTGCCGAATCGTAAGTATTCAAAGATACTATACATATATCTGGCCTTTTACAAATTGTAGGATAACATGCCATTTACGTATTTCAGTCTGGCCCGTGATCTCCCCAAACAATCATCGTATTCGGGGAACTCATTGGCACCGAAGATGATGCAGAGAGAAACGCCTCCGCGAGCCTCTCCGCCACATACCACGGATGACACCGAGGTGCTATCCCAAAGGACCTCTCCAGGCCAGGAAGAGGTGCGGAAGGCCGCTGAAACAGTGCCAAAGGGTAATGCCTCGGCTGCCGAAAACATGGGGGGCACAACTCCCATGGAAACAGACGACGGGGGCCTGGATCAGTCCGGCCCCAGCCGAATACAACTCCGGAGACCCACATGGCTCCGGAGTCGAGCGAGCATCTCCCTTTAAGGGAGGTGGAGTGCCAACTCCACCGGCGACCTCTATCAATCTGGAGGCACCGGATAAGTTGAGGGAAGCACTTCAACGTGCTTCCGTCGTGGAAGAGCACCGTACCTTGATGGGTACGGTAGTTGAGAAGGTTCAGTCCGCCAAAAGCAGACTGAACAAAGCTTTCACTAGCCTATTAACAGGCTTTGAGGTATGTGATATAATATGCTTTGCCACTTTTCGCATTGGAAGAATATGCCTGTATATAGATAGTAGCCCCTGAGACTCTATTCGGCTCTTTGGAAAAAGGAGCCAGACAGAGGATCACATATTCGCCGGAGATAACGCGTTTATCTATTTTGATAAACATGCATCACTGTTGGTGGCTTCAGCCAGGGACGCTGAAGTTTTCGAACTCCAGTGGAAACTGAAGTGGGCTGATGATGAGATCGACCGTATTAACAAGCGGTTTGATGAGGCCCAAGGTGTGCTTTTAAAAGACCCCTTACAAGCCTAAATTATAATGCAAACTCAGAGTTTAAGCTCATGCGTTGTTATGTATATGATTGTAGGCAACGCGACCGAGGTCGAGGCCCTCAAGAGTGCCCTTGCCGAAGCCAAGGAGGAGGCGAGGGCAAGCAGAGCGGCCATAGACAAAGCAGCTGCGGATGTAGATGCCGAAAAGGTCGCCCGCCGCCAGTATGAGGCGAGGGTGACTGAAGTGGAGCAAGCGCTCCAGGATGCCGCCAACAAGTGTGAGTCCTTGGAGGAGAGTAACAAGGCCCAAGCGGCTGAACTCACCAAGGCTCTTCAAGAGGCGAAGGAGGCGCAGTCCGAGTCCCAGGCGGCTCGCGAGGAGATCAAGCAAGCCGAACAGATAGCGGCTGGTAAGCCTTTTCTTTTATAGAGTATATTCGGCGGTCAAAGATATGCTTTGCTAAATCAACTATGGAGTGCTCCAGACGCCTTTGCAGATCTCCCAAGGAGTGCTGCCGACACTGCCCAGTATTTCCGGGCCCAAGAAGGCAACGTGACGAAGAAGCTCTTCTGGTCTCAGTACTTGGCGCCGGAGCGGCCAACCCTGCTAAACAACTAGATGATGCAGCTGGAGGAGCTGCATAGGATGTCCGGTTGGGCCATGAAGGACATCATAGTCCGGCTATGCTCGGTCGGACCCATTTTCAGCAGCTACTTCAGCCTGGTCAAGCAGCTTGGCGACCCCTTGCCCCGAGTAGAGGCAGTGAAGCGCTTGGCGTTCATAGAAGGTGCGCGGATGGCCTTTGCCCGTGTCAAGATGCACTGGGCGAAGATGAAGGCCGCCGTCGTGGCGGTTGAGGGTCCGCCTGGAGGCAAGGACCACCGCAAGCCGGAATGCTATTTCGAAGATGTCCTCAAGGGTGCCCGTTTGATAGAGGGTCAATGCTTGAAGGATGTTATGTTTGAGTAAATTTATCTGGGCTACCCAGACAATGTATTATAAACCAATGTTGTGTAATATATTTATGCTATTTATCTTGAAGTGTTGTTCCTCCTGTGCGGCCATTTTTATACCTGAGAGTTTGCCAGTCGTCGGCTTCAGCCCCCACATAGATACTACGGGGGTGTTCGGGGTAGCACATAACCACACTTGCCCAAAGTCTTGGTCCGTGAAGGAGGTGTTAGTGCGGCGAACCAGGCAATCGGACTATGCGGCTTTATTACTGATACGTCTCCAACGTATCTACTTCTCCAAACACTTTTGCCCTTGTTTTGGACTCTAACTTGCATGATTTTAATGGAACTAACCCGGACTGACGCTATTTTCAGCAGAACTGCCATGGTGTTATTTTTGTGCAGAAATAAAAGTTCTTGGAATGACATGAAAATCCACGGAGACACATTTTGGAATTAATGAAATATATTGGCGAAAGAATCAGCATCAGGGGCCCCACAACCTGTCCACGAGGGTGCAGGGCGCCCCCTGCCTCGTGGGCCCCCTAGGACTCCACCGACCTCAACCCCAACTCCATGTATTCACTTCCGGGGAGAAAAAAAATTAGAGAGAAGGATTCATCACGTTTTACGATACGGAGTCGCCGCCAAGCCCTAATCTTCCTTGGTAGGGCTGATCTGGAGTCCTCTCGGGGCTCCGGAGAGGGTAATCCGTCGCCATCGTCATCATCAACCATCCTCCATCACCAATTTCATGATGCTCACCGCCGTGCGTGAGTAATCTCATCGTAGGCTTGCTGAATGGTGATGGGTTGGATGAGATTTACCATGTAATCGAGTTAGTTTTGTTAGGGTTTGATCCCTAGTATCCATTATGTTGTAAGATTGATGTTGCTATGACTTTGCTATGCTTAATGCTTGTCACTAGGGCCCGAGTGCCATGATTCCAGATCTGAACCTATTATGTTTTCATGAATATATGTGAGTTCTTGATCCTATCTTGCAAGTCAATAGTCACCTACTATGTGTTATGGTCCGGCAACCCCGAAGTGACAACAATCGGGACCACTCCCGATGATGACCGTAGTTTGAGGAATTCATGTATTCACTAAGTGTTAATGGTTTGGTCCGGTACTCTATTAAAAGGAGGCCATAATATCCCTTAGTTTCCAATAGGACCCCGCTGCCACGGGAGGGTAGGACAAAAGATGTCATGCAAGTTCTTTTCCATAAGCACATATGACTATATTCGGAATACATGCCTACATTACATTGATGAAATGGAGCTAGTTCTGTGTCACCCTATGTTATAACTGTTGCATGAGGAATCGCATCCGACATAATTATCCATCATTGATCCATTGCCTACGAGCTTTTCACATATTGATCTTTGCTTAGTTACTTTTCCGTTGCCACTGTTACGATTGCTACAAAAACTACTACTGTTACTTTTGCCACCGTTACCGTTACCGTTACTTCCATACTACTTTGCCACTAAATATTCTGCTGTAGATATTATGTCTTTCAGGTGTGGTTGAATTGACAACTCAACTGCTAATACTTGAGAATATTCTTTGGCTCCCCTTGTGTCGAATCAATAAATTTGGGTTGAATACTCTACCCTCGAAAATAGTTGTGATCGCTTATACTTGTGGGTTATCAATTACTCTCACTTAGCCATAGGAGTTTGACAATGGGACTGTGAGATAGCCCCTAGTGCGTGTGCGGCTATCCAAACTTGGATGCCTTAAGCACATGACTGGAAAGAGCAAGTCCTTCGTGTAATACGGAAGAAATCACTAGAGATTTAGTAGGTTGCCGAATTGCTGACCAACTCTCGCCACATCATGACAGTCAGTTTTTGGCTTTCTCTACTGAGGTGTTTGACTGGATGAACCAGAAACACAATTGCAGTAGTTCTCCCTTTACTACCTTAGCCGAACAAGCGGAACATAAGGTAGTAATCACAAGAGCCGGGCAACCCAACTATTGACAAAAGACATGATTCGGAGCTAATGCATATAGTGCCATATTTGGGACGCCGAAGCATACTATAAAGGTGTTCAGACTTATTTTATTTGAAAAATATACGTGGCCGTATAAAGCCCCTGGCGATTTGAATCATGTCAAGGTATATACAACAATCTGACATGAAGAGGGAATACAGATTAGGAAATAAGCCAGTACCGAACAGAGTTGGGAGAAACTGTTTCCATTATAGTCTGATTGATACGTCAAAACGTATTTTTACAGAGGATGCGATAAGCATCTAGGCTATTTTACATGTCGGGCACAAGGGAAAGCATTATATAGGTCCTAAGAGGGAAATATGATCTTGATGATCCTTTGGATACTCTGCTGCACGTATGCGCTGCTTGTCACCTTGGTGTGTGATCCTTTGAGAGGATAAACGATTGAGCATACATAAGGGGTCTGGAAGAAGGGCCCTTGGTACCGTCGAAAAGTCATGTGGGTTGTAAAGAACCTGAAAAATAAAAATAAGAAGAAGAAAAGGAAGAATTTGAGGGTCCGGATAGGGTCGAACCGTATTGAGATACTACTTGTGCTTCCAAACATCCCTAAACCCAGTTTTGCCATGAAAGTCCACCATACCTACCTATGGATTGAGTAAGATCCTTCAACTAAGTTGTCATCAGTGCAAGCAATAAAAATTGCTCCCTAAATATGTATGATCTATTAGTGTGAAGAAAATAAACTTTATACGAACTTGTGATATGGAAGAAATAAAAGCGACGGACTGCATAATAAAGGTCTTTATCACAAGCGGCAATATAAAGTGATGTTCTTTGCCATTAAGATTTTGTGCATCCAACCATAAAAGCGCATGACAACCACTGCTTCCCTCTACGAAGGGCCTATCTTTTACTTTTATTTTCTAACCTTATACAAGAGTCATGGTGATCATCATCTTTCCTTTTTCTACTTTTTCCTTTGGCAAGCACTATATGTTGGAGAGATCTGGATATATATATCCACTCGGATGTAGGTTATCATAAAGTATTATCGTTAACGTTACCCTTGAGGTAAAAGGTTGGGAGGCGAAACTATAAGCCCCTATCTTTCTCTCTGTCTAATTGAAGCTTTGAACCCATAAGTATTGCGTGAGTGTTAGCAATTGTGAAATGTTAAATGATAGTTGAGTATGTGGACTTGCTGAAAATCTCTTAATTGAATCTTTCCGATGTTATGATAAAATGCAATTGCTTCAATGACTGAGATCATAGTTTGTTAGTTTTTTCAATGAGGTTTCTGATTCATACTTTACTTTGTGAATGAATTGTAACTTTAGCATAAGAAATTCTATGGCAATATATGTTGTTGTTCTAAAAGATGATCATGATGCCCTCATTTCCGTATTTTATTTTATCGATACCTCTATCTCTAAACATGTGGACATATTTTTCGATATCGGCTTCTCTTGAGGACAAGCGAGGTCTAAGCTTGGGGGAGTTGATACGTCCATTTTGCATCATGCTTTTATATTGATATTTAATGCATTATCGGCTGTTATTACACACTATATCACAATACTTATGCCTATTCTCTCTTATTTTATAAGGTTTACATGAAGAGGGAGAATGCCGGCAGCTGGAATTCTGGACTGGAAAAGGAGCAAATATTAGAGACCTATTCTGCACGACTCCAAAAGTCTTGAAACTTCATAGAGCATGTTTTTGGAATATATAAAAAATATTGGGCAAAGAAAGTACCAGAGGGGGCCACCAACCAGCCACAAGGGTGGGAGCGCGCCCTACCCCCCTGGGCGCCCCCCTCCTTGTAGGCCCCCTGGCAAGCCTCCGGTTCCCATCTTTGGCTATATGGTGTGTTTTGACCGGGAAAAAATCTAAAGGAAGCTTTTGGACGAAGCGCCGCCGTCTCGAGGCGGAACCTGGGCAGAACCAATCTAGGGCTCCGGCGGAGCTGTTCTACCATGGAAACTTCCCTCCAGGAGGGGGAAATCAAAGCCATCATCATCACCAGCGATCCTCTCATCGAGAGGGGGACAATCTCCATCAACATCTTCACCAGCACCATCTCCTCTCAAGCCCTAGTATATCTCGTGTATTCGATCTTGGTTCCAAAACCTCAGATTGGTACATGTGGGTTGCTAGTAGTGTTATTACTCCTTGTAGTTGATGCTAGTTGGTTTATCCGGTGGAAGATTATATTTTTAGATCCTTAATGATAATTAATACTCCTCTGATCTTGATCATAAATATGTTTTGTGAGTAGTTACGTTTGTTCCTGAGGACATGGGAGAAGTCTTGTTATAAGTAATCATGTAAAATTTGGTATTCGTTCGATATTTTGATGAGATGTATGTTATCTCTCCTCTAGTTGTGTTATGTGAACGTCAACTACATGACACTTCACCATTATTTGGGCCTAGGGGAAGGCATTGGGAAGTAATAAGTAGATGATGAGTTGCTAGAGTGATAGAAGCTTAAACCCCAGTTTATGTGTTGCTTCGTAAGGGGCTGATTTGGATCCATATGTTTCATGCTATGGTTAGTTTTACCATAATTATTCTCTCGTAGTTGTGGATGCTTGCGAGAGGGGTTAATCGTAAGTGGGAGGCTTGTCCAAGGAAGGGCAGCACCCTGATACATCTCCAACATATCTATAATCTTTTATTGTTCCATGCTGTTATATTATCATTCTTGGACGTTTTATAATCATTTTATAGTCATTTTTTAGTACTAACCTATTACCATAGTGCCAAGTGTCAGTTGCTGATTTTTGCATGTTTTTACATCATAGGTAATCAATATCAAATAGAGTTCAAAGCAGCGAAACTTTTTGTGGATTTTTGTGTGGACCAGAAGACATCCAATGGGCCGGAGAAGCGCCTGGGGGTGCTCCGAGGGGAGCACAACCCACCAAGGCGCGCCTGGGGTCCTGGGGGTTGTGCCCACCTCAGGCGCGCCCCGGACCGCCTCTTTGCTCTATAAATACCCCAATATTCCAGAAACCCTAAGGGAGTCGACGAAAATCAATTCCAGCCGCCGCAGAGTCTAGAACCACCAGATCCAATCTAGACACCATCACAGAGGGGTTCACCACTTCCATTGGTTCCTCTCTGATGATGCTTGAGTAGTTCTTTGTAGACCTTCGGGTCCATAGTTAGTAGCTAGGTGACTTCCTATCTCTCGTTTGATTCTCAATACAATGGTCTCTTGGAGATCCATAGGATGTAACTCTTTTGCAGTGTGTTAGTTGGGATTCGATGAACTTTGAGTTTATGATCAGATCTATCTTTTTATCCATGAAAGTTATTTGAATCTTCTTTAATCTCTTATATGCATGATTGCTTATAGCCTCATATTTCTTCTTCGATATTTGGGTTTTGTTTGGCCAACTTGATCTATTTATTTCGCAATGGGAAGACGTGCTTTGTAGTGGGTTTGATCTTACGATGCTTGATACGAGTGACAGAAGGGGAACCGACACGTATGCATCATTGCTACTAAGGATAAAACTATGGGTTCTATTTCTACATAAATAGATCGTGTCTACATCATGTCATCATTCTTATTGCATTACTCCGTTTCTCCATGAACTTAATACACTAGATGCATGCTGAATAGCAGTCGATGTGTGGAGTAATAGTAGTAGATGCTGGCAAGAGTCGGTCTACTAATCTTGGACATGATGCCTATATAATGATCATTGTCTAGATATCGTCATGATTATTTGAAGTTCTATCAGTTGCCCAACAGTAATTTATTTACCCATCGTTTGCTATTTTGCTCAAGAGAAGCCACTAATGAAACCTATGGACCCTGGGTCTCTTTCTCATATTTGCCTTTGAGATCTATTTTATTTTCCTTTTATTTTTAGATCTATTAAACCAAAAATACATTGCTGCAATTTATTTTATTTGGTGTTTGACCTATCAATCTACTACAATTTATTCACGTCTATTCGCCAATTTCTGGAGCCGTTACCCGAAAGGGATTGACAACCCCTTTTACACGTCGGGTTGCGAGTATTTGTTATTTGTGTGCAGGTGCTGTTTACGTAGTGTTGCTTAGTTCTCCTACTGGTTCGATAACCTTGGTTTCATCACTGAGGGTAATACCTACCATCGATGTGCTCCATCATTCCTTCCTCTTTGGGGAAATATCGACGTAGCTTCAAGCCGCATCAAAAGGAATTTCTGGCGCCATTGCCGGGGAGGATCTTCAACATATACCAGGTTCCTAATCACAAATCTCATCTCCTTGCAATTTACATTATGTGCCATTTGCCTCTTGTTTTCATCTCCCCTACTTCACAAAAATGTGTCGTTTTATTTGCCTTCTTTTTTTTGTTCGCCTTTTTCTCATCATATCTCTTGTTTGCTTGTGTTGCCATGTGCCTTCTATTTGCTTGCATCCTTGCTTGCTAAAAATCTATTGATATGGATCTTGTCCACTTGCTAATATTTTTAAAAGATCCAATTATCGTGAACCAATTGCTAGTGAATTGAGTTCGCTAGATTATCTTTATGAAGTTTTGCTTGAGATTCGTGAATCTGAAAATTGTGATGAAGTGTTAAAAGAAGAAATTCATAAAGTGGTTCACGATAGCTCCTTGAATCAAAGGCATGATTGCAATAATATTATTGTAAACTCTGTCAATGTCAATGATATGCAAAACCCCAAGCTTGGGGATGCTTGTTTTGTTATGCCCGCTACTTATTGGAATTATCATGATTAGGGTGATGATGATTCTTATGATCTTGATAGTTTATTTAAGCCTCGTCATGAATATGTTTGTAATAATATTGAAAGTGAGTTTGGAAGAGTGTCAACTCTAGGTAAAAATAATCCCACATTTTTGGAGAGTGTTCAATCTTATGAAATTTTTGATAAAAGTGGGTTTGGAGAGGTCATGACTTTAGTTGATGTTAATCCCACTATCTTGGAAGATTATAAAACTTTTATGCATGTGGATCATGAAGAGAATATTTCATATGATAGCTATATTTCTGAATTTTATTATTATCCTGCATGTAATTATTTTGACAGAGGGAAATATGGTTGTAGAAATTTTCATGTTACTAAATTACCTCTCGTTATGATGAGATTTAAATTATTTCTTTCTTCTTCCTTGCATATGCTAGATATTTCTTTCCTTGATGATTTGTTTGCTTATAAAATTCCGATGCATAGGAAGTATGTTAGACTTAAATATGTTTGTCATATGTTTCATGATGCTCTCTCTGTGTTTCAATTCTTATTTTTCATGTGAGCATCATTGAAATCTTATGACAAGCTAGGGGCGTGAAACAATAGCGCTTGTTGGGAGGCAACCCAATGAATAAAATTTATTTTTTCTTTTTCCTTCCTGTTTTTGAGTGTTAGCACAATTATGCTACTGTTATGATTGTGTTTTTAGTGTTTTAATTAGTGTTTGTGCCAAGTAAATCCTTTAGGATCTTCTTGGGTGATAGTTGTTTGATCTTGCTGAAAAAACAGAAACTTTTGCGCTCACGAAAATAATTTTCATTTTTAACCAGAGGTCGAAAAAATACCGATTCCTTTTGCAAAAGATTAATATACAAATTGCCCAGGTCATCCTCATTTTCAGAGTTTGGGAGTTACAGAAGTATTCGAAATATCCAGATTACTACAGACTGTTCTGTTTTTGACATATTCTGTTTTCTTTGCGTTGTGTGCTTGTTTTGATGATTCTATGGTTTTCTTTGATGAGTTTTTGCCATAGAAAAGTTGGAATACAGTAGATATAATGCAAGAATAAAATATGATTTGGTTTGCTACATCACTTGTAGTAGTGATTTGCTTTCTTATACTAACGGATCTCACGGAGGCTTTGTTGAGTTTTGTGTGATTGAAGTTTTCAAGTTTTGGGTTATCTTACGATGGATGAAGGAATAAGGAGTAAGAAGATCCTAAGCTTGGGGATGCCCCAGCATCCCAAGCTATTATCCAAAGAGAAGCAAGCAACTAAGCTTGGGGATGCCCCGAGTGGCATCCCCTCTTTCTTCTAACGGCCATCGGTATTTTACTCGAAACAATATTTTTATTCGTCACATACTATGTGTTTTTCTTGGAGCGTCTTGTATGATATAAGTCTTTTCTTGTTTAATTTTGTGTTTTAAGTCTTGATTCCTTTATGGACACACCTATTTGAGAGAGTCAAAATTATGTCATGACTTGTTAGAATTGCTCTCTATGCTTCACTTAAATTTTTATGAGCTATGGACTGGCTCTAGTGCTTCACTTATATCTTTTTGAGCATGATGTGCTTTAGTATTTTTGGAGAAATGCTCTCTTGCTTCACTTAGATTTATTTGAGAGTTAGTAAAATTTTCAAGAAATTCTCTCTTGCTTCACTTAAATTAATTTGAGAGAAAGAAATTTTATGCTCATGATCTTCACTTATATTTTTTGAGCTTGTCAAAAGCAACACATGAAAATTAGTTCCAAAGTGATAGATATCCAAGAAGGATATAATAAAAACTTCCATAAGATCATTGGACAAAATAAACTTGATTCTTAGTAATAGTTTTGAGATATGATGATGTGATATGTGAGTCATGTTGATGAGTAATTATGCTTTAGTAAGAATATTGGTGTTAAGGTTTGTGATTCCCTATGCAAGCACGAAAGTCAATAGTCATGCAATGAGATTACATCCTACTTGTGGTGCATTATTCGGTGTTAATTATGCTTAAATGCTCGCTTATGAGACTATTTGTTTCTTGGTTGGTCGCTTCCCAATCTTTTCCTAGCCTTCATTTTGCACTAAGTATGATCACTACTTGTGCATCCCAAATCCTTTAAACCAGTTTTGCCACATGAGTCCACTATACCTACCTATATGCGATATTGTTTTATCGTTCTAAGCAAATTTGTATGTGCTATCTCTAATATTCAAAATAAATTTCTCTTTTGTGTGCTCGTACCGCTCGCGAGGCGGTGAGGGTGGCTAATATTTTCCATGCTAGATGTGTTATTCTCATGATGAGTGTTTATTCACTTGTCATTGGACGAGATTAAGGCAAAGGTATTAGGGATGCCCAATCCTGAAATGAAAAATGAGTTTACTTTATGTTGTCAAATAATAAATTCCTTGGAAATTGTTGGTATGAAAGGCACCCTTGGATACGATTAGCCATGGAAAGTGAAAGTATGGTGGAAAAGGGAATAAACTTTAATTTCTGTTTGGGAACCGCCTATGATATATCTAGCATGGAAAGTGTTGGGAACTCTAAGTCGTGTTCGTTGGTGGGAAATGTATGCCTCTCAAAATGTTTTTACCTCTAAATTTTCTCTTTGAGCTCCGGCACCTCTACAATTCCCTACTTCCCTCCGCGAAGGGCCTTTCTTTTACTTTATGCAATTTTTATTTTGAATTTGAGTCTCCATCTTGTCTTATAAAAGCACCAACTAGGGAGCACTATAATCATACTTGAGCATTGGGTGTAGTTAATATGCGAGTGTGTTTCATGAATGGATCAATGATTGAGCATCATGGGCTATGGATAGCTTATTTTAGCGTTGATATTTTGAAAGACATGGTTGCTTGTTGGTATGCTTGAGTATTTAAGTTATCATGTCAAAACTAGACTATTGCTTTGAACAATATAAAAGTCCAAATGTCCATGCTATAAAGAAAAGAATATGAGATGACATGTTAGGTAGCATTCCATATCAAAAATTCTGTTTTTATCATTTACCTATTCGAGGACGAGCAAGAATTAAGCTTGGGGATGCTGATACGTCTCCAACATATCTTGGATGTTTTATAATCATTTTATAGTCATTTTATATCATGTTTTGGTACTAACCTATTGACATAGTCCCAAGTGCCAGTTGCTGTTTTTTGCATGTTTTTTACATCGCAGGTAATCAATATCAAACGAAGTCCAAATGCAGCGAAACTTTTTGTGGAATTTTTTGGACCAGAAGACATCCAATGGGTCGGAGAAGCGCCTGCGGGGTGCTCCGAGGGGAGCACAACCCACCAGGGCGCTCCTGGGCCCCCAGGCGCACCTTGGTGGTTGTGCCCACCTCGGGTGCCCCCCCGGACCGCCTCTTTGTTCTATAAATATCCCAATATTCCAAAAACCCTAGGGGAGTCGATGAAAATCAATTCCAGCCGCCGTAGAGTCCAGAACCACTAAATCTAATCTAGACACCATCACGGAGGGGTTCACCACTTCCATTGGTGCCTCTCCGATGATGCATGACTAGTTCTTTGTAGACCTTCGGGTCCGTAGTTAGTAGCTAGATGGCTTCCTCTCTCTCGTTTGATTCTCAATACAATGGTCTCTTGTAGATCCATATGATGTAACTCTTTTGCGGTGTGTTTGTTGGGATCCGATGAACTTTGAGTTTATGATCACATCTATCTTTTTATCCATGAAAGTTATTTGAATCTTCTTTGATCTCTTATATGCATGATTGCTTAAGCCTCGTATTTCTTCTCCGATATTTGGGTTTTTGTTTGGCCAACTTGATCTATTTATCTTGCAATGGGAAGAGGTGCTTTATAGTGGGTTCAGTCTTATGGTGCTTGATCCTAGTGACAGAAGGGGAACCGACATGTATGTATCGTTGCTACTAAGGATAAAACCATGGGGTCTATTTCTACATAAATAAATCTTGTCTACATCATGTCATCGTTCTTATTGCATTACTCCGTTTCTCCATGAACTTAATACACTAGATGCATGCTGGATAGCGGTAGATGTGTGGAGTAATAGTAGTAGATGCAGGCAGGAGTCGGTCTACTAATCTTGGACGTGATGCCTATATAATGATCATTGCCTGGATATCATCATGATTATTTGAAGTTCTATCAATTTCCCAACCGTAATTTGTTTACCCACCATTTGCTATTTTGCTCGAGAGAAGCAACTAGTGAAACCTACGGGCCCCGGGTTTCTTTCTCATCTTATTTTCCTTTGCGATCTATTTTATTTGCCTTTTATTTTCAGATCTATTAAACCAAAAATACAAAAATACCTTGCTACAATTTATTTTATTTGGTGTTCAATCTATCAATCTACTACAATTTATTCACGTCTGTTTGCCAATTTCTGGCGATGTTACCCGAAAGGGATTGACAACCCCTTTTACACATCGGGTTGCGAGTATTTTTTATTTGTGTGCAGGTGATGTTTACGTAGTGTTGCTTGGTTCTCCTACTGGTTCGATAACCTTGGTTTCATCACTGAGGGAAATACCTACCATCGATGTGCTGCATCATCCCTTCCTCTTTGGGGAAATACTGACGTAGCTTCAAGCCGCATCACACCCAAGCACCGGTCCTCCCACATATCAAATTATCAAAGTAACAAACGCGAATCATATGAGCATGATGAAAACTAGCTTGACAACAATTCCCATGTGTCCTTGGGAGCACTTTGCTTTATATAGGAGTTCGCCCAGGTTTGTCCGTTGCTACAAAAAGGATTGGGCCACTTTGCTGCACCTTAGTTACTTTATTTACTTGTTACCCATTACGATTTATCTGATGACAAAACTATCTGCTAACGATAATTTCAGTGCTTGTAGAGAATACCTTGCTGAAAACCGCTTATCGTTTCCTTCTGCTCCTCGTTGGGTTCGACACTCTTACTTATTAAAAGGACTACGATATATCCCCTACAATTGTGGGTCATCACTACTGCTGTTACAATCACTACGAAACTGCTACCGTCACTTTTGCCACAGTTACAGTTACTTCCTTACTACTTTGCTACTAAATACTTTGCTACAGATATTAAGTCTTTCAGGTGTGGTTGAATTGACAACTCAACTGCTAATACTCGTGAATATTCTTTGGCTCCCCTTTCATGTCAAATCAATAAATTTGGGTTGAATACTCTACCCTCAAAAACTATTACAATCCCGTATACTTGTGGGTTATCAAGCCCTTTTTCTGGCGCCGTTGCTGAGGAGCATAGCTATATGCTTTGAGTCACTTGGGATTTATATTTGTTGATCACTATGAGCAATCTGAAAGATACCAAAACCAATATTTTTCCGTCTAGGACGAGTGGAGGTAAGGAACTGCCATCTAGCTCTGCACTTGAGTCACCTTTTGTTTTGAGTAAGCTTGCAACACCTACACCTGCTATTGATTCTGATATGTCGCAAGTAATTGATGATGCTACTTTTGCTATGCATGACTGTCGGTGTCAAAACCGGCGGATCTCGGGTAGGGGGTCCCGAACTATGCATCTAAGGCGGATGGTAACAGGAGGCAGGGGACATGATGTTTACCCAGGTTCGGGCCCTCTCGATGGAGGTAATACCCTACGTCCTGCTTGATTGATCTTGATGATATGAGTATTACAAGAGTTGATATACCACGAGATCGTAGAGGCTAAACCCTAGAAGCTAGCCTATGGTATGATTGTTGTTGTCCAACGGACTAAACCCTCCGGTTTATATAGACATCGGAGGGGGCTAGGGTTACACAGAGTCGGTTACAAGGGAGGAGATCTACATATCCGTATTGCCAAGCTTGCCTTCCACGCCAAGGAAAGTCCCATCCGGACACGGGACGAAGTCTTCAATCTTGTATCTTCATAATCCAACAGTCCGACCAAAGGATATAGTCCGGCTGTCCGGAGACCCCCTAATCCAAGACTCCCTCAGTAGCCCCTGAACCAGGCTTCAATGACGATGAGTCCGACGCATAGATTTGTCTTCGGCATTGCAAGGCGGGTTCTTCTTCCGAATACTCCATAGAAGATTTCGAACACAACAATAGTGTCCGGCTCTGCAAAATAAGTTCCACATACCACCGTAGAGAGAATAATATTTCCACAAATCTAATCTGCTGACATGTTTAGCTACATGACATCATGCCATGGCCCGGTCTTTATTTGAACCGGTTTTTTTTCATCCAGTACTGCACATATCGCGAGGCAGTTTTCTTGACATGTCTTGTCAAAGCAAAGATCGTGTCCCCCTTATTACGGGATTCTCATCAATACGGACGTTGGTATGACTGCTCGATTTTAGGCAAGTCCCAAACGACCATGAGGAGGACGCTTGATATTCACCGCCAAGGCCTGTCCTTTTTTCCCTCTTGTACTCGATCGAATCCTTCCCCCGCCTCGAGTTCCAACACCTAAGGCTCAGGTCAGGCGCTTCGGACCTTCAACCTTGTCTGGATGCAACCTTCAAGGTCGGTGGATGCCTTCCTCTGTGACAGAGGAAGACATCAAGAAGCTAAGAGAGGCCAGGTGTTTGACCCTCGAAATCTCGCACAGGCTGCCTGCTCGAGGGCAGGTCATTCCCATTCCCTAACCCGACGAGAGCGTTGTATTCATCTCTCACTTCCTCTGAGGGCTAGGCCTCGCTCTGGATCCCTTTGTTAGGGGGCTCATGTTCTATTATGGGCTGGATTTCCATGACCTGGCCCCGGATTCCCTCCTTCACATCTCGTCATTCATCGTCGTGTGTGAGGCCTTTCTCCACATTACCCCACACTTCGGCCTATGGCTCAAGACTTTCAATGTGAAGCCAAAGATGATCGAGGGGCGACACACAAAGTGCGGAGGTGCCGTAATAAGCAAAAGTGCTGATGTTCCATGGCCAGAGGGTTCCTTCCCAGAGGTGTCCGGTTTATGGCAACGGGAGTGGTTTTATATCACAGCTCCCAGAAGTGCCAAGTGGGTAGCCGCCCCTGCCTTTCACTCGGGCCCCCCACCACAACTGACGTCATGGATCAACAAGGGGCTGAACTGGGGGCCAGTACATGATGTGCCGATATTGCAGAGTCACATCCGAGATCTCCTTGAGAGAGATGTCAGCCTGGTCACGGTAATGCAAGTCATGCTAGTTCGTCGAGTCCCGCCTTGCAAATGTCGACCCCTCTGTATGTGGGAATTCAACCTAGAAGGAACGCAAACTATTCAACACTTCCTCGGCATGACGCTCGAAGAGATGTACAAATTGTTCTTCGGACCACAAATAAAGTGTCCGGACACCACCGAGGATGCGGGTCTGAGCTGTAATCGCCTAGATACCCAAGTAAGTAATCCCGTGGCCGAACACACTGTCTTTTTATTTACCATACCATTATTCTGAAAAGTCACTTCTTGACCAGGACTGGGTAACAAAGGCGAAGATGATCAGGTGTTCGGCCCCCCTTCCCGAAGGCTCAGCAAATCTAGTACTAGCCAGATTGCTCGAGCCGGCGCCTTATCAGGCGCCCTCAGGGGAAGATAAAGGGGGGAATAAAGAGGCTGAAAGTAGGCCTCACTAATTATTCATCCAAACCGGGGGAATTAGCGCCTCCGCGAAGGAGGATAACCAGGGAGAAGAATCCGAAATTCCCTCTCCCCAAGGAAGGAAGAGGACCACCTCTGAAGACCCGGAAACAAAGGTTTCCAAACGGGGGAAGAAATCTTCGCCAGAGGGTCCTGCCACGAAGGGTACTTTTGCCGCACAGTGCCCGCAAGGGGATCAGCCCTCTAACGAGCTTTAAGTAACCAAAAAGTACTTAATAGTCAAAATATACATTACTTCTAAAGACAATAACCGAAGCATATATCTTTGTAGTTCAGATCGTAGCCCTTCTCGACAGAGTTCGTCTTGGGGGGATCTTCTTTCGGAGATGATGGAGAGTGAAACACCTCCCCATGCCACCCCGCCTCATGAGGTGGGCGACCCTAAAGTGTCGTCGCGGAGGGTTTCTCCTGATTCGCCAAGGCCATAGGGTAATCCTTCGGCCACCCGAAGTCCTCAGTATTCGGCTCCTAAAGAGAGCAACAGAAAGAGTCCGGAACCGTCTGGTGTGCGATCAGACGCACTGAAGGATCTTCTGGACCTAGCGGCCATCTCAGAAGTGCATCGAACGGTAATGGGTACGGTGATTGAGAGGATTTTATCTGCCGAAAGCTTGTTGCACGAAGCTTTTATGAGTCTGCTGAAAGGCTTTGAGGTACGTGAAATAGTGTATGTTTTTGACAGTACCGCACACGTTTGGTGTGCCCTATGCAGATAGTAGCCCCTGAGACTCTGGTTGCCGTCGAGAACGACGGCAAAAAGAGGATCATAGTCCCAGGTAATAATCAGGCCGCCATCATGTGCAGGTGGCTGAAGGTCCGACGGCTAGCCGGACTGATGAGTTTGCTGAGCTGAAGCGGCAATTTGATGCGGCAGATGCCGACATCGTGCTTGTAAACAAGCGGCTCGACGAGGCATGGGGTATGTGATTTCTCCGGTGATCAACACATAGTAAGAGGAGCATGATGCCAGTATATTTAATATGTTGTGACTGCAGATTGAGCTGCTGCCGTGGAGACCCTTCGGGCGGAACTTGCATGAGCCAAGGAACAAGCCAGGAATAGTGGTGCGGCCGCTCTAAAGGCGGTCGAAGAGCTGAGGGTCGAACAGGCTGCGCATTGCCAAAGCAAGGAAAAATAGCCAAAATGGCCGTTGAGTTGAAAGATGTCGCCGACCGTTACCAGCTTCTTGAAAAAGAAAGCCGAGCGAAGGCGACAGACCTGGAGAAGGCCATGGTAGCAGCCAAGGAAGCCCGCTCCAAAATCAGAGCGGCGAAGGAAGCAACAATTCCTTCGTGCTGTGCTGCGCATCGATGCTATGAAGAGATCGGCGTGCATAGAGGGTGCGCGGATGGCACTTGCCCGTGTCAAGACATACTGGGAAGAGATGGAGGCCACCACTATTGCAACCCAGAGTTCGGCCATGCACCGATTATCTACCGAGCACTACTTTGAAGAAGTCCTTGAAGGCGCTCGTTCAATAGAGGCTCAGTGCTCGAAGAATATTATGTTCTAGTGACATGTATTCCCATTGTAAAAAACAATGTATTATTGAATTGTAAAGGCTATGTTTATACTTTTGCCTAAAAGTATTATGATGCCTCCTGTGCGGCCGTTTATGTATATATGTATATAACCTAAAAGTTTGCAGTCATCGGCTTCAGCCTCCACGCATATAATGCGGGGGTGTTCGCAAAAAACTCGTATTCACACTTGATCCAATGTCTTGGTCCATTAAGGAGGTGGTAGCGCAGCGAACGAGGCAATCGGACTATATTGCTTTAACACTTTCACTTAGCCATAGGAGTTTGACGGTGGGGCTACTATATAGCCCCTGGTACTTCCGCGCTTGTCCGAATACGGTGCGCGTACGTACATGACCGGGAAACGGCCCTTCGTTAATGCGGAGGAATCCCGAAGATTCCGCTAAGTCATCAAGTGGTTGACCTGTCCCGCGCTTTATCATGACAGTCAGTATTCGGCTTTCTCTACTGAGGTGCTCATCCGGATGAACCAAGGCACAATCACAGTAGTTCTCCCGGTGCCGCCTTAGCCGATAGAGCGGAACATAAGGTAGCAGAACACGGGAGCCAGGCAAACCCAACATTTGACCAAAGACATGATTCAGAGCTGATGCATATAAGGCCAAACTCGCGACACCGAACACTCCCTAAGGTATTCGGTCTTTATAACATATGTCGGGCTGAACAATGCCCTTAATAATAAATCCCGAGTGTCCAGGTACGTGCAATATTCTGACGTAGCGAAATGCCAATAACGTCAGCATCCTTCTCGGTTGTATTGAGTATCTGGAGGATGTGAACAACAAGAGACAGTAAAAAAGGTTTACGCAGGGTTTTAATCTAAAAAGAAACCTTTGAGCGGGTCCCTGCTGCACGTCTGTGCCTGTGTCTCTGTTGTGCCGTGTCCTGGACGGGTGTAGCACGATTGTCATCTGTAAAAGAGAAGAACTTAGGTGAAAGTTGTCATGCCAAAAAATTGGTTATTCTCTATAAACCATTAAAATTCAAGATAAGTCAAGTTGAGCTGAACTAGCCCTGATTACACGCGAGAAGCCCCTGGTACCATCTATGAGGGTTTAACCATCAAACCAATCTCAGGTATATCTAGTGATGCGCCGGACTCGTCTAACCGTGTCCGCGGTCCTGACGACCTGTCATTTATTCTGGTTCGTGAGGCCGTCTAGTGCTCGGCTGTTAAAGCCACCGCACATTCTTCCGCGCGTAGAGAACGCTCAATATTTCCACCAACTGTGATGGTGCCACGTGGACCAGGCATCTTAAGCTTAAGAGAAGCGTAATGTGGTACCGCATTAAAACGAGAGAAAGTTGTTCTTCCGAGTAGTGCTTGACAGCCGCTTCGGAATGGAGCAATGTCGAAGTCTAACTTCTCACTTCGGTACTTGTCGGGTGAACCGAATACAACCTCTAGTATTAGAGAGCCCGTGGAGTGGGCCTCTGGGCCTGGTATTACTCCCTTGAAGGTAGTATTAATGTGGCTGATTTTTGTCGGGTCTATCCCCATTTTGCGGACTGTGTCCGGATATATCAGATTTAGACCACTGCCACGTCCATAAGGACTTGTGTGAGATGGTATCCGTTTATTATTGGGTCTCACACCAAGGCAGCTAATCCTTCATGCCGGATGCTTGTCGGGTGATCCCTGCGATCAAAAGTGATCGGGCAGGCCAACCAGGGGTTGAACTTAGGGGTGACGGGCTCTACGGCGCATATGTCTCGGAGTGCGTGTTTGCTTCTCCTCTTCGTCACGTGGATCATGTTTACTGTTTTAACCTCTAGTGGGAAATTTTTTTGTCCTCCAGTGCTTTGCTGGCGAGGTTCATCCTCGTCTTCGCTTGGTGTCTCCCTCCCCTTGTGTTCGGTGTTTAGCTTACCGACCTGCTTGAAGACCCATCATTCTCTATGGGTATGATTTGCAGGTTTATCGGGGGTGCCATGAATCTAACATAGTTTGTCTAGAATCTTGTTTAGGCTAGATGGTCCATCTCTGCTGCCTTTGAAAGGCTTTTTCTGCTGACCTAGTCGAGAGCCCCTGAATCCGGCGTTTACCGCCGTATTATCTGGGATGTCTTCTTTATTTCAACGCTTGCTTTTACTGTGTCGTGGTTTTCCATTGCCATCCGTAACATTGGATGTGCTTGGGTCGCTGGTGCTACTGCGGGCTAACCAGCTATCTTCACCCGCACAAAAGCGGGTCATGAGGCTTGTCAGGGCTGCCATTGTTCTCGGTTTTTCTTGGCCGAGGTGTTTGGCGAGCCATTCGTCTTGGATGCTGTGCTTGAAAGCTGCTAAGGCTTCGGCGTCCGGGCACTCGACGATTTGGTTCTTCTTAGTTAGAAACCTGTTCCAAAGCTTTCGGGCTGACTCTCCGGGCTGTTGAATTATATGACTTAAATCGTCTGCATCTGGAGGTCGGACATAGGTCCCTTGAAAATTAGCCCGAAAAGCATCCTCGAGCTCCTTCCAACTTCCAATTGAGTTTTCGGGGAGGCTTTTCAGCCAGTGCCGAGCTGGTCCTTTAAGCTTGAGGGGCAAGTACTTGATGGTGTGGAGATCGTCTCCGCGAGCCATATGGATATGGAGGATAAAGTCCTCAATCCAGACCCTAGGGTCTGTGGTCCCGTCGTATGCCTCTATGTTCACTGGTTTGAATCCTTCTGGAAATTCATGGTCCAGCACCTCATCGGTGAAACATAGGGGGTGTGTGGCACCCCTGTATTTGGATGTATCATGGTGTTCAGACGGTTGTAGTATTCGGTTTTGGTTTTGTGCCGGAGCGCACTTCCTAGATCCATAGATGGATCTGGTCATACTGGATTTTTGGCGCAAGTCCTCACGTAGATCGTGTGTTGACTTATGTGCAGCCTTGTTAGCCGCTCTATCGTGATCACAAGGTGGTTGATCCGGCCGGTTGGCCGTTTTATTTTTTGGTTGTGTGGGCTCTAAGGCCTCATCGTCGAATTCAGGTAATAGCTTGCGCTTTGGATAGCTCTTTGTGTGGTAATTTCCACCATACTTTTCTTCATTGTCGAGCTCTTTGTTCCACCTGCTGTTGAGCGTGTTTTGTGCAGCCTTAAGCCTTTGCTTTTGCTTCTTCAGACTCCTCGCTGTGGCAATAAGCCTTCTGCGGAGGTTCTCTTGCTCCAAGTGCATTTTTGGGATGATGTGTGCATCTTCATCTGGACTATTTTCCTCCCCGGAGGGGGTTTGATGAGGTTTATCCTCGGTGTTGCCGTGTTCGGACATCGGATCCGTACTATGTTCACTGTTTGCAGTTTCATCGTGCTCTGCCGCTGGGTCAATGTGGTCGTCGTTTCCTCTGGAGTCGACTGGAGTGTTATTTTCTCTTCGCTGTTATTGTTGTTTTTGCCGAGGCGGGATTTTGAGCGGCGCCTACGCCGACGCTTTGATTGCTTCTCGAGGGAGCTATTCTTCGCTGCATCCTGCCGTTCTTCGTCATTGTTTTCTTTGGGTGTATCCACCATGTATATGTCATGTGGTGAAGTGGTTGTCCAGCGCCCTGTGGGCACTGGTTCCTGTTCCTCTCCTGCATCATCATCCATGCCGTCGATGTCTTCGGAGTCAAAATCGAGCATGTCGGTTAAATCGTCGACAGAGGCTACTAAGTGGGTGGTGGGTGGGCAGCGAATTTCTTCTTCGTCTGCATCCCATTCTAGCCGGGCATAGTTCGGCCAAGGATCTCCTGACAAGGAGAGAGACCTTAATGAATTTAGCAGGTCGCCGAAAGGTGAGTGCTGAAAGATATCTGCGGAGGTGAACTCCATGATCGGCGCCCAATCGGATTCGATAGGCACGGACGCAGGCGGCTTGGAGTCCGTGGCCGGGGACAAATCCAGTAGTTTGGCAATACGACTCTCGTAAGGGGTTGATAACCCACAAGTATAGGGGATCACAACAGTTTTTGAGGGTAAAGTATTCAACCCAAATTTATTTCGACACAAGGGGAGCCAAAGAATATTCTCAAGTATTAGCAGCTGAGTTGTCAATTCAACCACACCTGGAAACTTAGTATCTGCAGCAAAGTATTTAGTAGCAAAGTAATATGATAGTAGTGGTAACGGTAGCAAAAGGTAACAGTAGTAAAAGTAATGTTTTTGGTATTTTGTAGTAATGATAGCAATAGCAACGGAAAAGTAAATAAGCGAAGAACAATATATGGAAAGCTCGTAGGCAATGGATCGGTGATGGAGAATTATGCCAGATGCGGTTCATCATGTAACAGTCATAACCTAGGGTGACACAGAACATAGCTCCAGTTCATCAATGTAATGTAGGCATGTATTCCGAATATAGTCATACGTGCTTATGGAAAAGAACTTGCATGACATCTTTTGTCCTACCCTCCCGTGGCAGTGGGGTCCTAATGGAAACTAAGGGATATTAAGGCCTCCTTTTAATAGAGTACCGGACCAAAGCATTAACACATAGTGAATACATGAACTCCTCAAACTACGGTCATCACCGGTAAGTATCCCGATTATTGTCACTTCGGGGTTAATGGATCATAACACATAATAGGTGAATATAGACTTGCAAGATAGGATCAAGAACTCTCATATATTGATAAAAACATAATAGGTTCAGATCTGAAATCATGGCACTCGGGCCCTAGTGACAAGCATTAAGCATAGCAAAGTCATAGCAACATCAGTCTCAGAACATACTGGATACTAGGGATCAAACCCTAACAAAACTAACTCGATTACATGATAGATCTCATCCAACCCATCACCGTCTAGCAGGCCTACGATGGAATTACTCACGCACGGCGGTGAGCATCATGAAATTGGTGATGGGGGATGGTTGATGATGACGATGGTGACGGATTCCCCTCTCTGGAGCCCCGAACGGACTCCAGATCAGCCCTCCGAGAGGTTTTAGGGCTTGGCGGCGGCTCCGTATCGTACAACGCGATGAATCCTTCTCTCTGATTTTTTTCTCCTCGAAACACAATATATAGAGTTGGAGTGGGAGGAGCTCCAGGGGGGCCACGAGGTAGGGGGGCGCACCCTAGGGGGGCAGGTGCGCCCCCCACCCTCGTGGACAGGTGGTGAGCCCATTGGCCTTCATCTTTTCAGGTATTTTTTATATTTTCCAAAAAGTTGCTCTGTGAAGTTTCAGGTCATTCCGAGAACTTTTGTTTTCGCACATAAATAACACCATGGTAATTCTGCTGAAAATAGCGTCAGTCCGGGTTAGTTCCATTTCAAATCATGCAAGTTAGAGTCCAAAACAAGGGCAAAAGTGTTTGGAAAAGTAGATACGACGGAATATCAACTCCCCCAAGCTTAAACCTTTGCTTGTCCTCAAGCAATTCAGTTGATAAACTGAAAGTCATAAAGAAAAACTTTTACAAACTCTGTTTGCTCTTGTTGTTGTAAATATGTAAAGCTAGCATTCAAGTTTTCAGCAAAGATTATAACTAACCACATTCACAATAACGCTTAGGTCTCAAGTTTACTCATATCAATAGCATAATCAACTAGCAAGCAATAATAATAAATCTCGGATGACAACACTTTCTCAAAACAATCATAATATGATATAACAAGATGGTATCTCACTAGCCCTTTCTGAGACCGCAAAACATAAATGCAGAGCACCTTTAAAGACCAAGGACTGACTAGACATTGTAATTCATGGTAAAAGAGATCCACTCAAGTCATACTCAATGTAAACTAACAGTAATGAATGCAAATGACAGCGGTGCTCTCCAACTGGTGCTTTTTATTAAGAGGATGATGACTCAGCATAAAAGTAAATAGATAGGCCCTTCGCAGAGGGTAGTAGGGATTTATAGAGGTGCCAGAGCTCGGCTTTGAAATAGAGGTGAATAATATTTTGAGCGGTATACTTTCATTGTCAACATAACAACTAAGAGATGGCAATATCTTCCATGCTACACACATTATAGGCGGTTCCCAAACAGAATGGTAAAGTTTATACTCCCCCTTCCACCAACAAGCATCAATCCATGGCTTTCTCGAAACAACGAGTGCCTCCAACTAACAAGAGTCCCAGGGGGAGTTTTGTTTGCAATTATTTTGATTTAGTTTGCATAAAGCATGGGACTGGGCATCCCGGTGACCAGCCACTTTCTCGTGAGTGAGTAGCGGAGTCCACTCCTCTTGAGAATAACCCGCCTAACATGGAAGATACGGAGAGCCCTAGTTGATACATGAGCTATTCGAGCATACAAAACAGGATATTTATTTGAAGGTTTAGAGTTTGGCACATACAAATTTACTTGGAACGGCAGGTAGATACCGTATATAGGTAGGTATAGTGGACTCATGTGGAATAACTTTGGGGTTTATACAGTTTGGATGCACAAGAAGTATTCCTGCTTAGTACATGTGAAGGCTAGCAAAAGACTGGGAAGCGACCAGCTAGAGAGCGACAACAGTCATGAACATGCATTAAAATTAATCAACACCGAATGCAAGCATGAGTAGGATATAATCTACCATGAACATAAATATCGTGAAGGCTATGTTGATTTTGTTTCAACTACATGCGTGAACATGCGCCAAGTAAAGTCACTTAAATCATTCAGAGGAGGATACCACCCTATCATACCACATCATAACCATTTCAATAGCATGTTGTCACGCAAGGTAAACCATTATAACTCATAGCTAATCAAGCATGGCACAAGAAACTATGATCTCTAGTTGTCATTGCAAACATGTTTATTCATAATAGGCTGAATTAGAAATGATGAACTAATCATATTTACAAAAACAAAAGAGGTCGAGTTCATACCAGCTTTTCTCATCTCAGTCAGTCCATCTTATATCATCATAATTGCCTTTCACTTGCACGACCGAACGATGTGAATAATAATAATAGTGCACGTGCATTGGACTAAGCTGGAATCTGCAAGCATTCAATAAACAGGAGAAGGCAAGGCAATATGGGCTCTTTTGTCAGATCAACAATAATGCATACAAGAGCCACTTCAACAATTTAATTATGGTCTTCTCCTATCGACCCCCAAAGAAAAGAAAAGAAATAAAACTATTTACACGGGAGAGCTCCCAACAAGTAAAAGAAGAATAGGAAATCTTTTTGGGTTTTCTTTTTAATTACTACTACAATCATGGAAAGTAAACTAATTAAAAGTTACAACTATTTTTTTGTTTTTTCTTAAGGTTTATCAAAAACACAAGAAGAAAGCATAAAAAGGAAATAAAGTAGCATGAATGATACAATGAAAAAGTATGAGCACCGACATCTAGCAATGAGTGTGTGAACATAAATGTAATGTCGGTGAGTACGTACTCCCCCAAGCTTAGGCTTTTGGCCTAAGTTGGTCTATGGCCACGGCTGGCCTGGCGGATATCCATAATAATAGTTGGGGTCATATTGTGATGAAGAAGAAGACTCTGATTGCCACTGGTTGGCAATCATCTCCGGATCCCACTGGTAATTAGACTGCCGTGAAGGATCAACTTGTGGTTCCGGCTCTGGCTCCATGGTTGGTGCAGGGTTCCGGTAGGCGTGAATAGCCTCTAACAGAACAAGGTATTGGCCTGCCGATAAATCAAACAAACAAGGAGCAGACAGGGTAATAGTCTCAGGATGATGTTTATCAAAGAACAATTTGTATTTAAGCTCTCCTTCCCTATTCTTAACAATAAAATCATGTGCCACCATACTTTATAGTCTAAATAAACACGAGGCAGCACTTTTTCTTCCTTCTCATAATGCCTAATAGGTATGTTAAAATGTGCAGCTAGGCGTGAAGCATAGATGCCTCCAAAGATGGGGCCCTTTGTACGGTTCAGACTTAACCGTTTAGCAATAATGCCGCCCATACTAACAAAGTTATCACCGTATAAATCGTGGAGCAAAATAATAATATCAGGGACACTAAGGTTTCCACAGTTTTCGCGACCAATTAAACAACGACTAGCAAATAATGCAAAATAGCGTAAAACAGGAAAATGTATGCTAGTGATTCGTGCATCCGAAATCTTCCTTGTTTCCCCTACAGTGATAGTATCAATAAACCCATCCACATCCTCGCGATGTGGTTCCTCTGTCTTACTCTCGAAAGGGACTAAACAAACCCGACAAAAATCATAAAGTGACATCTCCTTATGCTCATCATATAAATGAAACTCCGCCGTAGGTGGTGAGCTCCTAGAATGGAAATGAAAGTTTTGCACAAAGATATTTGTGAGTAAGAGATACTGATCTCGTTTGTCATGGAGGAAAGCGGTGAGTCCTGCATTCTTAGCTAGTTCATAAAAATCTTCATAAATCTCGGCTGCTCTCAAGAAATCATCGGAAGGCCATTCACACGACCGAATCTCCGCGGTGCGAGGCGGATTATACTTAGGCTTATGTGCCTTTTCCTTCGAGCTTCGTCTTGATGAGCCCCTCAAAAGTCTCTTCATCATTTTCAAGGAACAATCTCCCCAAGCAGTTTTGTGAGAGGTGCTTTGAGCAAGGAGATTGAAAATGGCAGCAAAACGAGCTTGGACTCGGGCATGAATTGGATATTCGTGTTTGTGGGAGGAAGAAGAAGTGTGTGGGTGCAGGAATAAGTGGAGGAGGGCCACCGTGGGCCCACGAGGCAGGGGGCGCGCCCTCCACCCTCGTGGGCAGGTGGTTGACCCCCCTGCTGTGTTCTCAGTGCCAAATATTCTCAAATATTCCAGAAAAATCATATTTAAATTTCAAGGCATTTGGAGAACTTTTATTTTTGGGGTATTTTTATATTGCATGGATAATCAGATAACAGACAGAAAAATACTATTTTTATTTTATTTAATATAAATAACAGAAAGTAAAAGGAAGGTACACAAGGTTGTGCCTTCTAGTTTCATCCGTCTCATGATCATCAAAAAGGAATCCACTAACAAGGTTGATCAAGTCTTGTTAACGAAATCATTCCGAATAACATGGAACCAGAGAAATTTCGAATAACACTATGTTACCTCAACGGGGATGTGCACATCCCCAATAATAAGAATATCATATTTCTTCTTGACAGTGGGAAGAGGAAATTCAAAACCTCCAAATATAATCGATGAGATTTTTCCAATAGAGTTGATGCTATGAACTTGAGGTTGTTTCCTTGGAAAGTGTACCGTGTGCTCATTACCATTAACATGAAAAGTGACATTGCCTTTAGTGCAATCAATAACAGCCCCTGCAGTATTCAAAAAGGGTCTTCCAAGAATAATAGACATACTATCGTCCTCGGGAATATCAAGAATAACAAAGTCCGTTAAAATAGTAACGTTTGCAACTACAACAGGCACATCCTCACAAATACCGACAAGTATAGCAGTTGATTTATCAGCCATTTGCAAAGATATTTCAGTAGGTGTCAACTTATTCAAATCAAGTCTACGATATAAAGAGAGAGGCATAACACTAATATCGGCTCCAAGATCACATAAAGCAGTTTTAACATAGTTTCTTTTAATGGAGCATGGTATAGTTGGTACACCGGGATCTCCAAGTTTCTTTGGTATTCCACCCTTAAAAGTATAATTAACAAGCATGGTGGAAATTTCAGCTTCCGGTATCTTTCTCTTATTTGTAACAATATTTTTCATATACTTAGCATAAGGATTCATTTTGAGCATATCAGTTAATCGCATACGCAAAAAGATAGGTCTAATCATTTCAGCAAAGCGCTCAAAATCCTCATCATCCTTTTTCTTGGATGGTTTGGGAGGAAAAGGCATGGGTTTCTGAACCCATGGTTCTCATTCTTTACCATGTTTCCTAGCAACAAAGTCTTTCTTATCATAACGTTGATTCTTTTATTGTGGGTTATCAAGATCAACAGCCGGTTCAATTTCTATATCATTATCATTACTAGGTTGAGCATCATCATGAACATTATCATTAACTTTATTACTAGTTTCAGGTTCGTTACCAGATTGTGTATCAGCACAGAAATAGAAATGTCATTTGGATTCTCAGGTGTTTCAACAATAGGATCACTAGAAGCATGCAACGTCCTATCATTTTTCTTTTTCTTCCTTTTAGAAGGACTAGGTGCATCTATATTATTTCTCTGAGAATTTTGCTCAATTCTCTTAGGGTGGACTTTAGGATACAAAGGTTCCTAAGTCATTTTACCACCTCTAGTCATAACTCTAATAGCATTATCATTATTCTTACTATTTAATTCATTGAGCAAATCATTTTGAGCTTTAAGTACTTGTTCTACTTGAGTGGTAACCATAGAAGCATGTTTACTAATAAGTTTAAGTTCACCTTTGACATTAGCCATATAATCACCCAAGTGTTCAAGCATATTTGAATTGTATTTCAATTGTCTACCAAAATAAGCATTAAAATCTTCTTGCTTAACCATAAATTTATCAAACTCATCTAAGCATGGGCTAGCAAACTTAGTAAATGGGATTTCAGCTTTATCATATCTATAGAGAGAATTTACCTTTACTACCTGTGTCAGGTTATCAAGACCATGAGTTTCTTCAATAGGTGAAGGATTAAGATCATATGTTTCTTCAACAGGCGGTAAATTAATACCATGTATTTCTTCAATAGGAGGTAATTTCTTAACATCTTCAGCTTTAATACCCTTTTCTTTCATAGATTTCTTTGCCTCTTGCATATCTTCAGGACTGAGAAATAATATACCCCTCTTCTTTGGAGTTGGTTTAGGAATAGGCTCAGGAATTGGCTCCAGAGGTGTCCAATTATTTTCATTTGTCAACATATTATTCAATAGAATTTCAGCTTCATCCGGTGTTCTTTCCCTGAAAACAGAACGAGCACAACTATCCAGGTAATCTCTGGAGGCATCAGTTAGTCCATTATAAAAGATATCAAGTATTTCATTTTTCTTAAGAGGATGATCAGGCAAAGCATTAAGTAATTGGAGAAGCCTCCCCCAAGCTTGTGGGAGACTCTCTTCTTCAATTTGCGCAAAATTATATATATCCCTTAAAGCATCTTGTTTCTTATGAGCAGGGAAATATTTAGCAGAGAAGTAATAACTCATATCCTGGGGACTACGCACACAACCAGGATCAAGGGAATTAAACCATATCTTAGCATCACCCTTTAATGAGAACGGAAATATTTTAAGGATATAAAAGTAGCGAGTTCTCTCATCATTAGTGAAAAGGGTGGCTATATCACTTAATTTAGTAAGATGTGCCACAACAGTTTCAGATTCATAGCCATGAAAAGGATCAGATTCAACCAAAGTAATTATATCAGGATCAACAGAGAATTCATAATCCTTATCGGTAACACAGATAGGTGAAGTAGCTAAAGCAGGGTCAGGTTTCATCCTAGCATTTAGAGATTGCTTATTCCATTTAGCTAATAACCTCTTGAGTTCGTATATATCTTTGCAAGCTAAAATAGCTAAAGAAGCTTCTTTATCAAAAACATAACCCTCAGGAATAACAGGCAAGTCCTCATCATCAATTTCATCAGTATTATCACATTCAATATTTTCAATCTCTCTAGCCCTAGCAAGTTGTTCATCAAGAAATTCACCAAGTAGCACAGTAGTATCAAGCATAGAAGTAGTTTCATCATAAGTATCATGCATAGCAGAAGTGGCATCATCAATAACATGTGACATATCAGAACGAATAGCAGAAGCAGGTTTAGGTGTCGCATGCTTACTCAAAACAGAAGGTGAATCAAGTGCAGAGCTAGATGGCAGTTCCTTACCTCCCCTCGTAGTTGAGGGATAAATCTTGGTTCTTGGATTTTTCAAGTTCTTCAAAATGATAAGCATATATAAATCCCAAGTGACTCAAAGAATAGAGCTATGCTCCCCGGCAACGACGCTAGAAAACAGTCTTGATAACCCACAAGTATAGGGGATCGCAACAGTCTTCGAGGGTAAAGTATTCAACCCAAATTTATTGATTTGACACAAGGGGAGCCAAAGAATATTATCAAGTATTAGCAGCTGAGTTGTCAATTCAACCACACCTGGAAAGTTAGTATCTGCAGCAAAGTATTTAGTAGCAAAGTAATATGATAGTAGTGGTAACGGTAGCAAAAGGTAACAGTAGTAAAAGTAATGTTTTTGGTATTTTGTAGTGATGATAGCAATAGCAACGGCAAAATAAAATAAGCGAAGAACAATATATGGAAAGATCGTAGGCAATGAATCGGTGATGGAGAATTATGTCGGATGCGGTTCATCATGTAACAGTCATAACCTAGGGTGACGCAGAACTAGCTCCGGTTCATTAATGTAATGTAGGCATGTATTCCGAATATAGTCATACGTGCTTATGGAAAAGAATTTGCATGACATATTTTGTCCTACCCTCCCGCGGCAGCGGGGTCCTAATGGAAACTAAGGGATATTAAGGCCTCCTTTTAATAGAGTACCGGACCAAAGCATTAACACATAGTGAATACATGAACTCCTCAAACTACGGTCATCACCGGTAAGTATCCCGATTATTGTCACTTCGGGGTTAACGGATCATAACACATAATAGGTGACTATAGACTTGCAAGATAGGATCAAGAACTCTCATATATTGATAAAAACATAATAGGTTCAGATCTGAAATCATGGCACTCGGGCCCTAGTGACAAGCATTAAGCATAGCAAAGTCATAGCAACATCAGTCTCAGAACATAGTGGATACTAGGGATCAAACCCTAACAAAACTAACTCGATTACATGATAGATATCATCCAACCCATCACCGTCTAGCAAGCCTACGATGACATTACACACGCACAGCGGTGGGCATCATGAAATTGGTGATGGAGGATGGTTGATGATGACGATGGCGGCGGATTCCCCTCTTCGGAGCCCCGAACGGACTCCAGATCAGCCCTCCGAGAGGTTTTAGGGCTTGGCGGCGGCTCTGTATCGTAAAACATGATGAATCCTTCTCTCTGATTTTTTCTCCCTGAAACACAATATATAGAGTTGGAGTCGGAGGAGCTCTAGGGGGCCCACGAGGTAGGGGGCGTGCCCCCACCCTCGTGGACAGGTGGTGGGCCCCCTGGCCTTCATCTTTTTCAGGTATTTTTTATATTTTCCAAAAAGTTGCTCCGTGAAGTTTCAGGTCATTCCGAGAACTTTTGTTTCTGCACATAAATAACACCATGGTAATTCTGCTGAAAATAGCGTCAGTCTGGGTTAGTTCCATTCAAATCATGCAAGTTAGAGTCCAAAACAAGGGCAAAAGTGTTTCGAAAAGTAGATATGACGGAGACGTATCAGGGGTGAAGTTAGTATCCGGCTCCATCGCCACTAAGAGTGCTGCCTCCATGGCGGGGTCTATCCCCCCGTCCTCGGATGGTGCAATTTGCTCCGGATTGAGGGCCGGAGTAGTTGCAGGTCTGATCTCCCGAACACTATCCGATGGCAGAGTTACGTCATGCTCGTCGTGATTATGCGGCGCACCTGACATGGGCTCGAATCCTTCGAAGATCAAGTATCCGCGGATGTCGGTAGTGTAGTTTAAGTTTCCGAACCTGACCTGATGGCCAGGGGTGTAGCTCTCGATCTACTCTAGATGGCCAAGCGAGTTGGCCCGCAGTGCGAAGCCGCCGAATACGAAGATCTGTCCGGGGAGGAAAACCTCACCATGGACCGCATCGTTACCGATGATTGAAGGAGCCATCAAGCCTTACGGTGACGGCACAGTGGAACTCTCAATGAAAGCACCAATGTCGGTGTCAAAACCGGCGGATCTCGGGTAGGGGGTCCCGAACTGTGCGTCTAAGGCGGATGGTAACAGGAGGCAGGGGACACGATGTTTACCCAGGTTCGGGCCCTCTCAATGGAGGTAATACCCTACGTCCTGCTTGATTGATCTTGATGATATGAGTATTACAAGAGTTGATCTACCACGAGATCGTAGAGGCTAAACCCTACAAGCTAGCCTATGGTATGATTGTTGTTGTCCTACAGACTAAACCCTCCAGTTTATATAGACACCGGAGGGGGCTAGGGTTACACAGAGTCGGTTACAAGGGAGGAGATATACATATCCGTATTGCCAAGCTTGCCTTCCACGCCAAGGAAAGTCCCATCCGGACACGGGACGAAGTCTTCAATCTTGTATCTTCATAGTCCAACAATCCGGCCAAAGGATATAGTCCGGCTGTCCAGAGAACCCCTAATCCAGGACTCCCTCAATGATGCTTATGATGATACTACTACTTTGCTTGATAATATTGTACCACAGGGTGAATTTCTTGATGGACAACTTGCTAGAGCTAAAAATATTGAGAATGTTGAAACTGATGATATTTCTGAAACTGATGAAATTATTGAAACTGGAAACTTTGAAACACCCATTAGACCTAGCTCTCCTATATATGAATTGCATGTTATACTAGAGGGTTGTGTTATGGATGGAGAGGTAGCTAGGGACTTTCTTGCTTGTAAGGATAGATATGATCTTAAGAAATTATTATACAAGTCGAAAGAAAAATATTTGAATGCTAGAATGCAATATGATCCTAAGTTTGCTACTTCAACTATCTTTGTTACTGATAAGGATTATGAATTCTGTGTCGATCCTGAGTTAATTAATTTGGTTGAATCTGATCCTTTCCATGGTTATGAATCTGAAACTGTTGTGGCACATCTTACTAAATTGAATGATATAGCTACCATGTTTGCTCATGAGGAAAAAAATCGCTATTACTATATTCTTAAGTTGTTCCCTTTCTCGTTAAAGGGTGATGCTAAGATATGGTTTAATTCTCTTTTTCCTAGTTGTGTGCGTAGTCCCTAGGACATGTATATTACTTTTCTGAAAAACATGACCTCTAGGACAGGATTACCTTACCACTTGTTGGGAAAGATAGTAGAAAACAAAACAAAAACTTCGCACCTACGATCACCAAGATCAATATGAAGATGCATAAGGGTTGGGATCAACGATTGTTACCAACTCCAGAGTGCAATGGAAGAAGAAGAGTCGGTGTAGATCATGCTCAAAGTCCCTTGTACGACGATGATGATCCCGCGAACCGCCTTCGAACAGAAGACCAAAAGCAAGACATCTCTACTTGGTTGCAAGCGTACTTTCTTCACGATCCGGCAGCGCTCCTCCGTCCAGAGCTAATCGTCGCCGAATAATTAGAGGGAGGAGATTAGTACCACACTGGGCTTCTAATTATGAGGATTAGAGGTGGATAGGGCTAGCTCTAATTAGTCTAGGACCAACTAGAACTAGAACTAGATCAACTAGAAGAGGCACCCAAAAACTTATCAAAAGGGTGGGAAACCTCTAGTATATATAGGTTTATTAGGGAGGAGAGGGCAGCCACCAAGGGAGGAAAGTCCTCCCTTGGTGTGCCGGCCTAGGGAGGAAGTCCAACTCCCACCCATGGTAGGATCCCCCCCCCCAAGGAAAGGGGGCCCACCTCCACTTGGGCATTTATGGCCCAAGTCTCCTTCCCCTTCTTGGCCTTTTAAGGCCCATTGATATTTAATTAATATATACAATATTTTAAAAAAAATCAGAGCATTATATATATAATTTAACATCCCTGGAAACATTTTCCACCTAACAAACAACAACAACAAAGCCTTTAGTCCCAAACAAGTTGGGGTAGGCTAGAGGTGAAACCCATAAGATCTCGTGACCAACTCATGGCTCTGGCAAATGGATCACAAGCTTCCACGCACCCCTGTCCATAGCTAGTTCTCTGGTGATACTCCAATCCTTCAGGTCTCTCTTAACGGACTCCTCCCGAAACATTTTTTACCTATATATAATTAATCGATAATACTCGATATTACCCGAAACCCCTCCGGTGACCCCAAAATGCTTCCGGTACCTGTCGGAACTATTCTGGATATTAATGAAACTATTTCAAAAATATATTCTCATCATCCGTTTTCCACTAACTCTCAATATTTCATGATTACCTTAAGTTTGTGACCCCGTAGGTTCGGTAAAACATAGACATGAACGAAACCCCTTCGTCCAATGACCGATAGCGGAACCGTGGACATCCATATCGGTCCCTATGATTACATGAATGATATTCGAGTGAAACTTTGGTTATCAGGTGATGTTCCCTTTGCTTCACAATACTTTACAAAACCCGGTGTGCATCGGTATCCTCTTAGGTCATCACCATGCCCACTATACCGTTGCTCCCGTTACCGGTTTTGTTCTTCTTTCTTGTTGACGTGTTCTGGCATCCCTGTGACGTAGTCACCTGTGTCTAGCCAGACGATGATGGATGCCGTCACACCGAGAGGGCCCTAACAATATCTCTCCATCATCGTAGGAGCAAATCCCACTCTCGAGCTGTTTGTTCACTTGTCAAACTTTCGGGTGAACCTGAAAGTTGTCATTATGATCACCTTGTTACAAATGATGTTTGAGCAACCCCAAAGTCCACCGTATGGTAAGAAGTAACCGAGACACTCTCATGGCCTGAGGAACTAAAGTACACATGCTAACACTTCATGTTACAACATATGATTTCAGACGATATGATCACAAAGTATAACATACAGGATTGGGTCGATTCAATATGATCGCTCTTCTAAATTCATACCCTCAATGTTGTTTTTAGGACTATTGTTGCACCTAATGATATCCTAATATTCATAAAACTTGATCACCAACAACACTTGAGCCGGTCCTAGAGGCTGGGCCGGGAACCTATTGTTTGACCGTTTATCATTCCACATGTGCATATGAGTTTTCCACTGAATTGCATATACCAGGATCATAACAGTTATAGCATGAAATATAAACTCTTAAAAATGAATAATGGAAATATAATAATACAATATTATTGCCTCTAGGGGTATTTCCAACACTATCCCTGCATCTCTATTTATATGTTGAGCCATGGGGTCATTTCTTGGTCTTGGAGAAAGAGCCTCCTCAAAGTCGGTTTGGCACGCAAGGCAGAGTCCTTCTCGGACTCCAGGACTAGATTCCAGGGTCCACGGCGTCTGGCCTAGACGCCAGGTTCCTCGGCGTCTAGCCCAGACACCAAGGTCCCTGGCGTCTGGCCCCTGGCCTCCACAAAACTTCCTTTTGCACCTTCCTAAAGCCCCGTGGGCTTTACCCCTTGGCCCAAATAAAGTGGCCTCGCACCAGAACATTTCGGGAAACATCTGAAACCCCTTCTAGTGAATTCTGAAACCCTTACGGAGACCAAGCACTATTATCCTATATATCAATATCTACCTCCAGACCATTCCAGAGCTCCTCGTCATATTCTTGATCTCATCTGGGACTCCGAACAACATTCGGTCACCAATATACAGAACTCATATAATACTATATGGTCAACGAATGTTAAGCGTGAGGACCCTACGGGTTCGAGAATGATGTAGACATGACCGAGACGCTTCTCCGATCAATAACCAATAAACAGGACCTAGATGCCCATATTGGTTCCTACATATTCCATGAAGATCTTTATCGGTCGAACATTTATGACAACATACATAGTTCCCTTTGTCCGTCGGTATGTTATTTGCCTGAGATTCGATCGTCGATACCTTCATACATAGTTCAATCTCGTTAACGGTAAGTATCTTTACTCGTTCCTTAATACATCATCCCGTAACTAACTCCTTAGTCACTTTGCTTGCAAGCTTCTTGCGATGTTGTATTACCGAGAGGGCCCAGAGATACATCTCCGTCATACAGAGTGACAAATCCCAATCTTGATTCACGCCAACTCAACAGACACCTTCGGAGATACATGTAGATTATCTTTATGACCACCCAGTTATGTTGTGACTTTGATAGCACACAAGGTATTCCTCCGGTATCTGGGAGTTTCATGATCTCATGCTTGAAGGAATGTGTATTTGACATTAAGAAAGCAGTAGCAATTAACTGAACGATCATATGCTAAACTAACGGATGGGTCTTGTTCATCACATCATTCTCCCAATGATGTGATCCTATTATCAAGTGACAGCACATGTGTATGGTTAGGAAACCTTAACCATCTTTTGATCAATGAGCTAATCTAGTAGAGGCTTACTAGGGACACAATGTTTGTTTATGTATCCACATATGTATTTAAGTTTCCGCTCTTGTTTCTCCCACCAACGGCAGCGGGCACTGGTGGCTCACTGACGTGCAGGACCCTTAGGATGATGAGGCCAAGTTTGTCTTCCTGTCCGACCTCCACGAGGTGCGTGAACCGCGCATCGGACCCTGGCTCCTTGGCGGCGACTTCAACATGATCACTTCGGCTGCTGACAGAAACACCCCGAATCTGAATCATTGCGTCATGAGTCGATTCCGGCGTTTCATAGCTGACGAGGAGCTCTGAGACATGTACCTACACGGGCGCCGCTACACTTGGTTCCGTGAGCGTGACATGCCAACCCTCGTGCGAAATGATAGGATCATGTGCACGTCCGGATGGGAGCTTGCCCACCCGCATTGCCTTCTGCACTGTCTCTCCTCCGTGGCATCCGACCACTGCCCGTTGGTCATGGATTGTGCTGCTCACCCCGCAGGGGTGCGCAGATTTCACTTCGAGTGCTTCTGGCTGAAGCTTGATGGCTTCCATGACACGGTCTCGGAAGCTAGGAACTCGATTCCCTCGGAGGCGGATCCCTTCCGGCGTATGGTGGCCCGCCTCAAGGCCACCGCGCGGCACCACCGACGATGGAGTGCGTGCACGATCGGCGGTGTCTCTCTGCAGCTGCAAGTCGTGCGGGAGTTGATTGTCCGCCTTGATGCCGCGCAGGACCTCTGCCCGTTATCCCAAATCGAGGTGTGGCTCAGGCGCAAGCTCAAAAGCACCTACCTGGGGTTGGCTTCCCTTGAACACTCCATCACTCGTCAGCGATCGCGCCTATCCAGGCTCCGCGACTCCCCGCTCTCCTACCTCGGCGTGCATGCCTCATGCCGAAAACAACATAACCTCATCTCCTCCCTCCATGTGGGCGACCATTCCGTCTCCGAGCATGCTAACATGGCTGAGGCCGCCTACAACCACTTTGCCAACATCCTTGGCTCCTTTGAAGAGTGCGCCTTCTCCCTGAACCAGTCCCTTCTGTGCATGGGATCATTTGACCTATCCGACTTGGACACACCTTTCACAGAGGACGAGATTTGGAGGGCCATCAAATGCCTACCAACTAGAAAGGCTCCCGGCCCGGATGGATTCACAATCGAATTCCTCCGTGCTTGTTGGGATATCATGAAGCACGACATATGCGAGGCATTCGACAAGCTATACACCGCCAATGGGCGAGGTTTTCAGAAGCTCAATGAAGCGCTCCTCACTCTCCTGCCCAAGCGCCCGGACGCCGCTGCCTTATCGGACTACCGCCCATTAGCCTCATCCACCTCATTGCAAAGCTCTTTTCAAAGGTGTTGTCTCTGCGGCTTGCACCTCGCCTCGGGGCCATGGTCTCGACCAATCAGAGAGCCTTCATCATCGGACGGTGCATCCACAAGAACGTTCTGCTCGTCCAGCAGACGGTGTTTCTCCTCCATAACCTCAAGGTGCCCCGTGTGCTTCTAAAGCTTGACATCGTGCGGTCCTTCGACAGCATCTCCTGGCCCTTCCTTCTCGCAACCCTGCAGCACCTTGGTTTTGGCCAACGTTGGCGCGTCTGGATATCTATCCTTCTATCCACCGCCTCCACCCGGGTATTGATCAACAGCCACCCCCCCATTGGCCACACCCGCAGCCACCGCCAAGGCGACCCAGTTTCTCCGATGCTCTTCACTATCGTCATCGACGTCCTCAACTCCATGCTAGCCCGTGTTGTCGAGCTTGGCCTCATCCAGCGGCTGACTACGAGACACGCAACCTATAGCATCTCTCTTTATACCGACGATGTCGTCATCTTCTGTCGCCCAGATCACCATGATATCTTTGTTGTCCGCGAGCTTCTGCGTGTCTTTGGGGTGGCCTCCAGGCTCCGCACTAACTTCAACAAGTGCTTGTCTACGCCCACCTAGTGCAATGACGAGGACATAGCGACCATTGCTTCAGAGATGCAATGACCGGTGAAGCAATTCCCTATTCAATACTTGGGACTTCCTCTGTCCATCCGCAAGCCTTCTACCACGAGCATGTTGGGGAACATAGTAATTTAAAAAAAATTCCTACACACACGCAAGATCATGGTGATGCATAGCAACGAGAGGGGAGAGTGTCGTCCACGTACCCTCGTAGACCGTTAAGTGGAAGCATTATAACAACATGCTTGATGTAGTCGTACGTCTTCACGATCGACCAATCCTCGCATCGAACGTATGGCACCTTCGCGTTCAGCACACGTTCAGCTCGGTGACGTCCCGCGAACTCACGATCTAGTAGAGCTCGAGGAAGAGTTTCGTCAACACGATGGCGTGGTGACGATGTTGATGAAGCTACCGACGCAGGGCTTCGCCTAAGCACCGCTATGATATAACAGAGGTGGATTATGGTGGAGGGGGGCACCGCACACAGCTAAGAGATCAACAGATCAATGGTTGTGTCTTTGGGGTGCCCCTTTACCCCCGTATATAAAGGGGGGAGGAGGAGAGGGCCGGCCAAGGGAGAGGCACGCCCAAGGGGGGGGGGGCAATCCTACTCCAAGTAGGTTCCCCCCCCCCTTTCCTATTCCAAGAAGGAGAAGGGGGAAGGAGGAGGTGGAGAGAAGGAAGGAGAGGGGGGCCGCCGCCCCTTCCCCTTGTCCAATTCGGATTGGGGCAAGGGGGCCGCACGCCACCTCCAGGCTGCCCTCTCTCTTCTCCACTCAAGCCCATAAGGCCCAATAGCTTCCGAGGGGTTCCGGTAACCCCCGGTACTCCGGTATATGTCTGAAACCTCCCGGAACCCTTCGATGTCCGAACATAGTCATCCAATATATCGATCTTTATGTCTTGACCATTTCGAGACTCCTCGTCATGTCCGTGATCATATCCGGGACTCTTGTCGTTGTATTAGAGTAGGGGTACCCTAGTATCTCGAACTTGTGCACGGGCAGTCGCAGCATCCCGCGGCAAGGCTTGCCGGGTGACCGCCAAGGTCCTCCGTGGTTCCTTTGGAGCCATTCAAGGACAAAGTATCCAAGCCAAGGAGACAAGACCCCGGCAAGAGGAGCTTGCCGGGAAGGCCAACCAAGGCATGTCAAGGAACTTGCCGCGATGCGCCACGCGTCCCGGCAAGGCCCGGTGAGCGACAAGATCCCGGACGCGACAAGACAACGACCGCGGCAAGGCACTTGCTGCGGCAAGCCACCACTCTGTGTCCGCGCTCCAGCACATCCACCAACGTGTCGCTCTGGGACCCTTCCAGGCGTACGTGGCGGGAGGCTGTGCAGCCAGCGGTGCGTGGTGGCAAGCGGCACTGACAAGATTGCCATCATGGCGAGCGGTGGCGTCCCTGACGGTCCCTTTTGCACTATTTAGGTGACGCAGACGGGCATTTAATGCCCTGGTCCCCTGCCGTCAGGGTTAGGTATGATATACTGTAGCAGGTAGCTGTACCAACCGCAACACCTTTCCATTTTTACCCTTGTCTACGTTGCCACCTGCCGGTGACCCCTTGAGCATATAAAAGGAGGCCCATGCGCAACGTAGAAGGGGGAGGAAGAGAACACTCACGCTCGGTCTCGTTAGCTGCTGGGGTGTACTGTAGCACTCGGCGCTCCCGAGCAAGAACTCAATACAAACCACAAAGCAGGAGTAGGGTTTTACGCATCCGTGCAGCCCGAACCTGGGTAAACTGCTCGTGTGCTTCGCCTCGATCCGCTCTTCGTGCGACCCTCGCCCCCGCCGAACCGAAAGGGACTCGGTCCGCCGGTCCCATAGGTGCTCGTGGATTAGTCCCCCGACATCTTTGGCGCGCCAGGGAGGGGGGTTGAGGTTGTGTGAACCAGATCCGGCGTTCACACGAGCTAGATCTTCATCATCTTCATCGACATGCCGCCGAACAAGAAGGCTTCGGAGGCGGCTGCTCCGTCCGCGCCGAACCCACCACCGCCGAAGCAAACGGCTAATGGGGCAGACGCCGGTGGAAGAACGGGCGTCAAAGAGGGAGCTCACGGTGCTGCCAGGTCCAAGGACAAGGTTGCGCTGCCCATCGGCGGCGTAGCCGGCTCCCACAACGACCGGGCGCACTCCAAGACCTCGGCGTCCGTACATGCACCGCGCCCATCTCAGGAGGCGCGGGACCGGCAGCGTCATGGTACTCACGGTACCATGCGTTTGCTGGACCAAGATCGAGCTGGTGGATCTCGGAGTGCTCAAGACCAGCATGCACGCCAACATGCTGGCACGAGCGAGGCACAGTCGCCTGGACGGGATACTGCTCCTTCTAACATAGTTAGAAGTCCGAGCATATCCCGCTCCTCGCACCGTTCGCCACCGCCACCCGCCACTACAGCAGAAGCTTTGGCGCGAGCTCAACTGCTCCTGGACTACCCTCCAACGGCAGACAAGATCGACGACTGGAGGGCCACCATTCAGAGTCTCATCGGCTTCGCCAACGGCGACACTCAACGGCAGCCGAGCACGTCGCAGCCGCGGCAAGTCAGCCAGGCACGAGCCAGTGGCGACAAGACCGGTGGGGGTGCAACCACTGTGCACTCTCCGCCCCGAAGGCCAAGATCGCCGACTCGCCGGATCCACCTCGACAGCGACTCCACCGCGTCATCAGATCCGCGAGCTCGTCGCGATCAGCGCCAAGTTCTTCACGAACGACAGCAAGAAGACGCTCGTACTCGCATCGAGCGCCGAAGAGAAGCGCGACGTCAATCGGACCAGCGCGCTGGGCCCTCTGTCGACATGCATGCGCCAGGGGAACCAGGCGACTTGCCGTACGCGGTAGGTTGCCCTGCGTTTACTCGTGAGCTGCGGCAAGTCCAGTGGCCCAGCACGAAGAATTTCAAGCCAGACGTACGAGAGAAGTACAACGCCAAGTCGCATCCGTCGGAGTTCCTCAACATCTACACCATCGCGGTGCAGGCTGCCAGGGGGCGGGATGACAAGATCCTTGCCAACTACTTCCCGCTGGTGCTCAAGCCCAACGTCAGGTCTTGGCTCATGCACTTGCCGGACAACTCCATATCCTCCTGGGCAGACCTATGCCATCAGTTTGTCAGCGCCTTTACAGGCGGCCACAAACCTCATGGCCAAGAGAGTGACCTTCATCTGCTCGCCCAGAAGGAAGGAGAGCCCCTGTGCAAGTACATTCAGAGATTCAGCCGTGTACAGCACAACATCCCAGATGTCCACCCTGCCGCGGTCATCAGCGCGTTCCATCAGAACGTGCGTAACCGTAGGATGCGGGAGGAGATGGCGATGTGCAAGATCAGAGACGTCAGTGAGCTATATGCCCTGGCCGACAAGTGTGCACGTGCTGAGGAAGGGAGGAAACTCCCCGGAGAGAATACAGGAGCAGGAGGATCTGACAGCAAGGATGCTGCCCCGACAAAGAAAAACCGGCGGCGGAACAACAGGAAGAAGAAAGGCAAAGATGAGCTAGTCATTGAGCAGTCCGGCAATGAAGGTGGCGCCAAGAAAGCCAAAGCTAGTAGCTCTGGCAAGGAGATTGCCGCATGCACCGACTGCTAGACTGTGGCGGTTGCCGACAAGCAGGACGGCACCAACAAGCAGTACTGCAAGATCCACTGCACCAAGGGCCATGACCTCCAGAGCTGCAAGAAGGTCGAGCAGCTTGTCCAGCAGCAAAAGGCTGAATACGAGCAACGCAACAAGGAGAGGGCCCAAGGAGGCGCTGGAGAATCCGGCAAGAAGCGCGCCGGCCGGGGAGGACGCCGCGGCAAGGCCAAGCAGCGGCAAGGAGACAGACCTCCCCGCGGCTGCGACAAGGATGAAGAAATTCCAGAAACGAGCATCCCCGTCGAGGAAGCAAGCAAGGAGTGGCTGATGTACTTTGATGGTGCCTTTTCGCTGCAAGGCGCCGGCGCTGGCGTGCTGCCTGTCGCACCCACCGGAGAGCACCTCAAGTACGTAGTCCAGATGCACTTTCCCAAGGAGCAAGCAACAAACAATACTGCAGAGTATGAAGGCTTGCTTGCCGGTCTCAGGATCGCGACAAACCTTGGGATCAAGAAGCTCATTGTCAGGGGTGACTCGCAGCTTGTCGTCCGCCAAGTGAACAAGAGCTATCAGAGTCCGTTGATGGAAGCCTACGTCGACGAAGTGAGAAAGCTAGAAGAGCACTTTGACGGCCTACAGATGGAGCATGTTCCAAGATCTCAGAACGCCATTGCCGATGGCCTATCAAAGTGCGCCGCACTTAAGTTACCTGTGGAACCAGGGATCTTTGTGCTCAAGGTGACTCAACCGTCTGTAACGCCATCAACTGGACAGAGCAAGAAGAGGAAGTTGATTTCTGGTGACTATTTTCTGGCAGAGCTTCCCGAAGCCGCCGCCAAGAAGGTCCCCAAGATCAACGCCAAGAGCGTTGAGGAGCAGTCTGCTCCGGCAAGCCCAAGGGTTTGTTCCGTTGAAGCAGAAACTCCCGACAAGTTTTGCTCCGGCAAGCTTGCCGGGGAACGTCAAGCTCCGGCAGAGCCGCAGGTTCTCGCCGTAGAAGCGAATGTTCCCGCAGCAGCAGATTTGCCTTTAGTCCTTGTTGTCGAGCCACAAGCTCCAGCATGGACACAGCAGATTGTCCGTTTCCTTCAGACAGGAGAACTTCCCGAAGAGCAAGAAGAAGCGGAAAGAGTAGCCCGACAGTCAAGTATGTACTAGTTTGTCGACAACACACTGTACAGAAGAAGACTCAACGGTGTGAAATTGAAGTGTATTCACCGGGAAGACGGACAAAAGCTGTTGGCAGAGATACATGGAGGCATATGTGGTCACCACATTGGCGCAAGAGCACTTGCCGACAAAGCATTCCGGCAAGGTTTCTTTTGGCCGACAGCCCTCCAGGATGCAACTGCACAAGTAACCAAGTGTGAAGCGTGCCAGTTCCATTCCAAGTAGATACACCAACCAGCTCAAGCTCTCCAGACGATCCCTTTATCCTGGCCATTTTCGGTCCGGGGGCTCGACATCCTCGGCCCCTTTCCCCGAGCAGTCGGGGGCTTTGAGTACTTGTATGTTGCAATCGACAAGTTCACAAAGTGGCCGGAAGTGGAAGCAGTGAGGAAGGTGACAGCACAGTCAGCAGTCAAGTTCTTCAGGTCGATTGTTTGCCGCTTCGGGATCCGTAACAGGATAATCACCGATAACGGTACGCAATTCACGAGCCGCACCTTCATGCAGTACGTCCAAGATCTTGGCGCCAAGGTCTGCTTCGCTTCTGTTGCTCACCCGAGAAGCAACGGTCAAGCGGAGAGGGAAAATGCTGAAGTGCTGCGTGGGCTCAAGACCAGGACTTTCGACAGGCTGCACAAGTGCGGAAGAAACTGGATCGAGGAGCTGCCGGTGGTTCTTTGGTCGATCAGGACGACACCAAATCGAGCCACTGGCCAGACACCTTTCGCTCTAGTCTATGGAGCAGAGGCAGTTCTCCCCACGGAACTCGTATACGGGTCACCTCAAGTGCTCGCTTATGATGAGCTTGAGCAAGAGCAGCTGCGACAAGATGACGCGCTACTCCTTGAGGAAGACCGTCTTCAGGCTGCTGTACGAGCTGCTCGCTACCAGCAAGCTTTGCGCCGCTACCATAGCCGCAAAGTTAACGCTAGAAGTCTCGAGGAAGGCGACCTTGTTCTTCGGCGTGTTCAGTCCGCCAAGAATTCCAACAAGTTGATGCCGAAGTGGGAAGGCCCTTACCGGGTGAAACAAGTCACTAGGCCTGGCGCTGTCCACCTTGAGACCGAAGATAGCATTCCGGTGAGCAATTCCTAGAACATTGAGTATCTTCGTAAGTTTTACCCGTAAGGCGCGGTTGCCAGAACCTGTTCCGGCAACCACCTTTTGTACAAGTCTCGCCGCTGTTGCATGTAATCCTTTGTACAAAGCCGGGCGCAGACCCCGTGCATAAGTAAAGCTCATATGCTCCGCACATCTTGTCAATTTCATGCTTTCTATTTTTTGCATATGTGATCTGACACTTTGTGCAGCACCTACTCCCCGGTAAGCAATAACGAGCCGTAAGGCTCCATATCTTTATTTTCTCCTCTTTCTTTTTTCTCAAGGAAAGGAAGGTTCCCTCGCCCACAAGTTTGCCGGGGGGGAAAGGAGAAGATAATGGTATGGACCAGGCGTCGTTCAAGAAAGTTTCGCCTTACCGGGAAGCAAACAACAGAAAAGCTAAGTTGCCAAAGTTTGAGCAATCAGATTTTTAAATTTTTTAAGTTATCTCCCTTGAACGACCGCACTTTGTATGGAAAACCTGTGCGCGGAGGAACCAACTCGTAGCTAGTTGCGCCCTTACTTTGTTTCGAGTCCGCTCAACAACTTAAGTGAGCTGCGACTAGTTGCGACAAGGTTTCTTGTCGGTAGCGGCACCGCCAGCAGGCTGCTGACGTCCCGCACTCAGCGCTCGCGGCTAAGGTGCCTGCACCGGCAAGTTCCCTAAAAGCGTAGGGCAAAAACATACAAAGGGAGGAATCAAGTAAAGGGAATAACATTGCAATCATTACCCGGAATAGAGTTATATTACAAGGTAGCTTGTCGCGGCTCTAACAGATTGTTCTCATAACATGACCAGCAGCGACAAGAAAAGAAGAAAACGGGCGGCCTAGTCTACGCGATCGCCCTCAATCCTCTTGATCCCGCTCACCTTATCCACAATGGGTGTGACAAGGGTCTTGAGCGCCTCCAGATCAGCATCCGGCGGCAGGGTCTTGAGGACGTTGGTGAGGTTGAGGGCCGGGTTGCGGAAGGCCACCTTCACCAACACCTTTTGAAGAGCTCCCGCGCAGATCTTGCGCGACTTGTCGGCCAGCTGCTTTGGGATCTTCTCCCGGAGCCGCTGGAGGGCCGTCGCCACGACTTTGAAGAACAAGGTGAGCTTGGCGCTGGATTGGAGGTTCTCATCAGAGGGATACCTGAGATCCTCCACCCCCAGCTGCGCCAGCTCCCTGTCGATATCTGCGGCAGCATTCACGAGACCCTCCGTCCAGTGCTCCACTTTCTCCCTAAAAGCATTCTGGGTGGCGGCAGCACTCGCCAGCAGCGCCTTGTCGGCCTTGATCTCCTCCTTCAAGGCCACCTCCTGCTCCCTGGCGCCGTCCAGCATCTTGGTCAAAGTGGTCAGCTTCAACTCAAGATCTGCGTTGGAGTCCTTGGCGGTGCTAAGCTCTTTGCCCTTCTCGGCGAGACGAACCTGCAGCTCTGAGTTGCTGTGGGCGTCCTTCTCCCGCTCACGCTTGTGCGCAGCAAGCTCTTCACCACTCTCCTTGAGATCGGCCTCCAGCTGCGCCACCTTCGTCTCCAGCTCCTTCTTGGCGGCCTCGGCAACTGCGGCAGCATCCTCTGCTTGCTTAAGGGCTCCGCCGAATTTTTGCTCATGCGCGGCAAGCTCCTCCTCGTGGCTGTCGAGGTTAACTTTCCGCTGCACCAGCTCGCCCTCCTGCGCAGACAGCTTCTCAGCGGCAAGCCGCTGTTGCTCTTCAACTTCGGCCTTCTCGAGGAAGAAGGCCTTCTGCTCTTCGGTGAGTTGCTCCCGCTCCTCTGCCAGGGACCGGAGAGCTTCCTGGTTGAGACCCTGGAGCTCCTCCACGCACTTCTCGATGTCCGCTCCCGCCTTCGCGACAAGCGCCTCGGGGGTTTCCAGCTTGGCTTGCGGCGCGCAGTAGAGCGACAACAGCTTCCGCAGCAGCCGCTCCTCCTCAGGCTCGCCGCTGCTGCTGCTCGGCGCATCAACTAGCGTCAGCCCAGCGGAGGCGAGCACCTCTCCATCAAAGCTCTCTCCCTCGACCGGCGCCCTGGAACTTGACGCCCAGGGGAGGTTGATGAAGACGCCATCGCCGGCCTTCAAGTAGACACCTGGCTGGGGCTCTTCGGAGCCTGGCGCTGCGGCAGCGGCGAACGGGTCGGCGGTCGACGTAGCGCCTGGCGCTCCTGCGGCCTCAGGGCCGTCCGTGCGATCGCCAGACCCCTCGCCAGGTGCTGCGGCGGCAGCTTTGGCGGCCTCATCGCCGGCGGGATCATCAGCGCCGGCTGCTTCTTCAGTGGCAGCGGCGTCGTCGGCAGCAACCTCGGTCTCCATCGGCTCCGCAGCAGATGGGTCTGATGGCCGGAAAAGTGAGAAAAGTCAAGCAAATACCCAAAAAGAAGAAGAACCCAAGGGAAGCTTTGAAGAGAAGATTACCTGTACTGGGTTCGGCAGTCGTAGTCTCCGCCGCCGGGGGGACGCTGGTGCTGTCCCTTGTCGGAGAACTCTCCCTTGCCGGAGGACTCTCCCTTGGCATTTCGAGGGCGGCCTCCGGGCGCTCCTGGTGGGGCTGCTCTGCTCCTACACAAACCAACAGTCAGATGTCAGCAAAGAAAGAGTATCCATGCGCACCTAATAGCGGAAAGCAAACCATATACTTACGCTGGGGGCTGCTCTGGAGAACAGTTGCCGGGTCCGGCAAGGTTGTCTCGGACGCACCCCCTGCTGTCGCGGTGGGTTCGTCCTCGATGAAAATCACCAGGACCTTGGTTCTCTTCGCTGCTCTCTGGGCCAGAGTCCTAAAAAGGAATAAGTTCAGAGTAAAGCAAATGAGATACAAGACAAAACAGCAAGAATTCAAGAACTACAAGTACAACAAGAGAATCTTACTCTTCTTCTTCCTTGTCGGAGCTGAACGCGGAGAAGTCGAAGTCCAGCTCGCGTCCGGCGCGAGGAGGCGGAGGAGTAGTTTCCCTTGGCCGCTTGGCGGGAACAGTGGCGGTGGTCTGAGACGACCCCGCTCCGGCTACCGCCGCGGCTTGAGAAGCGGCAGGAGCAGAAGCGGTGGTCCGGGTGGACCCCGCTCCAGTTACCGCAGCAGCGTGAGGTGCTCCCGCAGCAACAGTGCTTGCCGCGGTGGAGCGTGTCGCGCGGCGCGGCGACTGTTCACTCGCCCGCCGCCCCGCTACGTCCCCGACCTTGCGGAGACGCCTTCTTGGTGGGGATGGAGGCTCTGCTTGCGGCGAGCTGCCTGAAGATGAGGAGGAAGAGGAGTTGATCTCCAGCGAGCCGCTCATATCCTCGGCGGGCTCGCTCGACTCGACGTCATGCCCGGCAAGCTCTTTCTCGCCGACGAGCTCCTCTCACTCGGCACGGCTTGCCGCCTCTGCTGCCTCTGCCTCCTCCACGGTGAATCCAAATTCGCCCGCGGCTGCGGCTGCCGCTGCCTCTTCCAGCCTAGTGGCGATGCGTGTCATCTTCGCATCGGTGGTGTCGCGGGTGAGGCTATTCTTTTCGTCGGAGCGGACCGGCACTTCTACCAAGCCGTCAAAGAACTCCTGCACGACGTCGTCTGTAGGCTCTTGCCAAGTTGGGACAATTCCATGCGAATCGCACAGCGGCATCATTGCACGGATGCGGTCGAGCGCGGAGTTGTTGCACAGCGGAACGACACCCTTCGGCAACCTGAACACTTCGGGATGTTGAGGGTCGTACTTGAATTGCTCCTGGAGCATCGCGTTAAGCTCCAGAACAGTGAAGTTGAAGTTGAGGCCCGGACGCAGCCTCATAATATCCGCCGCATTCTTGAATTCCCAGGCGGGTCTCCTCCGTTCCTGCAGGGGGGCGATGCGGCGGAGAAGAAAATCTGCGCCAACAGCGCCTACAGTGAGCCCGGCAAGCCTGAGGCGTTGGATCCGGGTGACGGCAATCTTAAGCCTATCATCTTCCGGGGCCACGTCACTCCAATCGCTGCCGCGTGCTACTGGGGCTTGGCGCCGGGCGGTAAACGGCTGCGGGTTCTCCTCGACAATCCAGCACCATTCTGCTCTCCATTCCTCCCACTTGCTGCGGAACTCTCCCTCCAGATAAGTGTCCTTCTTGCCGGCCCTCGAGATCCAGGCGATTCCGCCGGATAAAGGCTCTCCTCTCTCTACTCGGGGCATAAAGAAGTGGCGAAAAAGGGCTACATTGGGATAGACTCCGACAAAGTTTTCGCAGAGATGTGCGAAAACTGCCATGGTCAGAACAGCATTGGGGGTGAACTCAAGGAGGCGGAACCCGTAGGTGTTCATAATATCCCAGAAAAACTCAGAGAAGGGCGGGCAGAGCCCGCAGTAGAAGAACAAGGCGAAGAAAGGATATCCGTTTGGAGCCATTTTCCAAGCGGCGGCTGGAAGTACCTTCGTGCGTGGATGCGCTCGCGTCTCCGTCAACCAGAAGAGGTAGTAATTCTCCCTCAGCTCCCTCGCGGCGAGCTTGGGGGGGAAGATTGCCCGCTCCTTTCGGAGCGCCGCAAGCCGCTGCGCCTCGGTCGACTTCACAACCTTCCCTTTGTCGGCTCTCGGAGCCATGGCGGAAGTGGTGGAGGAGGTCGACGGCGTTGGTGGTGCTGATGGCGATGGGGGGCGGAGCGCTGCTCTCTTTCAGCTTTGGGAAGACGAGGGAGCGGCGGAGGTTTCCGAGATTGGAGTAGCAACCGGCGAATGGGCGAACTACCCCTGTTTCCCATGCTTATAAAGAGGGAGGGGCGGACGTTCCGCCTTTCCGAATAAAGAAACCACCCACGATCTATCCCACGACGCCGCATTCAACGCGTGCCGTTCGGGGAGGGCGCGGTGGATACGGGGAGAGATACAGCGTAACCCAGGCCGTGCGTGCCCGTGCCCTGTTTTGGGCCTGGCCCAACAGCGCTCGGCACCGTGTATGGCCCAGGCCCGGGGGCTCCTGTCGGTGTACTAGAGTAGGGGTACCCTAGTATCCCGAACTTGTGCACGGGCAGTCGCAGCATCCCGCGGCAAGGCTTGCCGGGTGACCGCCAAGGTCCTCCGTGGTTCCTTTGGAGCCATTCAAGGACAAAGTATCCAAGCCAAGGAGACAAGACCCCGGCAAGAGGAGCTTGCCGGGAAGGCCAACCAAGGCATCTCAAGGAACTTGCCGCGACGCGCCACGCGTCCCGGCAAGGCCCTGTGAGCGACAAGCTCCCGGACGCGACAAGACAATGACCGCGGCAAGGCGCTTGCCGCGGCAAGCCACCACTCTGTGTCCGCGCTCCAGCACATCCACCAACGTGTCTCTCTGGGACCCTTCCAGGCGTACGTGGCGGGAGGCTGTGCAGCCAGCGGTGCGCGGTGGCAAGTGGCGCTGACAAGATTGCCATCATGGCGAGCGGTGGCATCCCTGACGGTCCCTTTTGCACTATCTAGGCGACGCAGACGGGCATTTAATGCCCTGGTCCCCTGCCGTCAGGGTTAGGTATGATACACTGTAGCAGGTAGCTGTACCAACCGCAACACCTTTCCATTTTTACCCTTGTCTACGTTGCCACCTGTCGGTGACCCCTTGAGCATATAAAAGGAGGCCCATGCGCAACGTAGAAGGGGGAGGAAGAGAACACTCACGCTCGGTCTCGTTAGCTGCTGGGGTGTACTGTAGCACTCCGTGGAGGGGGGCACCGCACACAGCTAAGAGATCAACAGATCAATGGTTGTGTCTTTGGGGTGCCCCTTTACCCCCGTATATAAAGGGGGGAGGAGGAGAGGGCCGGCCAAGGGAGAGGCACGCCCAAGGGGGGGGCAATCCTACTCCAAGTAGGTTCCCCCCCCCTTTCCTATTCCAAGAAGGAGAAGGGGGAAGGAGGAGGTGGAGAGAAGGAAGGAGAGGGGGGCCGCCGCCCCTTCCCCTTGTCCAATTCGGATTGGGGCAAGGGGGCCGCACGCCACCTCCAGGCTGCCCTCTCTCTTCTCCACTCAAGCCCATAAGGCCCAATAGCTTCCGAGGGGTTCCGGTAACCCCCGGTACTCCGGTATATGTCTGAAACCTCCCGGAACCCTTCGATGTCCGAACATAGTCATCCAATATATCGATCTTTATGTCTTGACCATTTCGAGACTCCTCGTCATGTCCGTGATCATATCCGGGACTCTTGTCGTTGTATTAGAGTAGGGGTACCCTAGTATCTCGAACTTGTGCACGGGCAGTCGCAGCATCCCGCGGCAAGGCTTGCCGGGTGACCGCCAAGGTCCTCCGTGGTTCCTTTGGAGCCATTCAAGGACAAAGTATCCAAGCCAAGGAGACAAGACCCCGGCAAGAGGAGCTTGCCGGGAAGGCCAACCAAGGCATGTCAAGGAACTTGCCGCGATGCGCCACGCGTCCCGGCAAGGCCCGGTGAGCGACAAGATCCCGGACGCGACAAGACAACGACCGCGGCAAGGCACTTGCTGCGGCAAGCCACCACTCTGTGTCCGCGCTCCAGCACATCCACCAACGTGTCGCTCTGGGACCCTTCCAGGCGTACGTGGCGGGAGGCTGTGCAGCCAGCGGTGCGCGGTGGCAAGCGGCACTGACAAGATTGCCATCATGGCGAGCGGTGGCGTCCCTGACGGTCCCTTTTGCACTATTTAGGTGACGCAGACGGGCATTTAATGCCCTGGTCCCCTGCCGTCAGGGTTAGGTATGATATACTGTAGCAGGTAGCTGTACCAACCGCAACACCTTTCCATTTTTACCCTTGTCTACGTTGCCACCTGCCGGTGACCCCTTGAGCATATAAAAGGAGGCCCATGCGCAACGTAGAAGGGGGAGGAAGAGAACACTCACGCTCGGTCTCGTTAGCTGCTGGGGTGTACTGTAGCACTCGGCGCTCCCGAGCAAGAACTCAATACAAACCACAAAGCAGGAGTAGGGTTTTACGCATCCGTGCGGCCCGAACCTGGGTAAACTGCTCGTGTGCTTCGCCTCGATCCGCTCTTCGTGCGACCCTCGCCCCCGCCGAACCGAAAGGGACTCGGTCCGCCGGTCCCATAGGTGCTCATGGATTAGTCCCCCGGCAACTCTGAACTACCTTCGGTACATCAAAACACAAAAACTCATAATACCGATCGTCACGGAACTTTAAGCGCGCGGACCCTACGGGTTCGAGAACTATGTAGACATGACCGAGATACGTCTCCGGTCAATAGCCAATAGCGGAACCTGGTGCTCATATTGGTTCCTACATATTCTATGAAGATCTTTATCGGTCAAACTGCATAACAATATACGTTGTTCCCTGTGTCATCGGTATGTTACTTGCCCGAGATTCGATTGTCGGTATCTCAATACTTAGTTCAATCTTGTTACCGGCAAGTCTTTTTACTCGTTCTGTAATGCATCATCCCACAACTAACTCATTAGTCACATTGCTTGCAAGGCTTATAGTGATGTGCATTACCGAGAAGGCCCAGAGATACCTCTCCGACAATCGGAGTGACAAATCCTATTCTAGATCTATGCCAACTCCATGAACACCATCGGAGACACCTGTGGAGCACCTTTATAATCACCCAGTTACGTTGTGACGTTTGGTAGCACACAAAGTGTTCCTCCGGTATTCAGGAGTTGCACAATCTCATAGTCATAGGAACATGTATAACTCATGAAGAAAGCAACAACAGTAAACTTAAACAATCAAGTGCTAAGCTAACGAAATGGGTCAAGTCAATCACATCATTCTCCTAATGATGTGATCCCATTGATCAAATAACAACTCATGTCTATGGCTAGGAAACTCAACCATCTTTGATCAACGAGCTAGTCAAGTAGAGGCATACTAGTGACACTATGTTTGTCTATGTATTCACACATGTATTATGTTTCCAGTTAATACAGTTCTAGCATGAATAATAAACATTTATCATGATATGAGGAAATAAATAATAACTTTATTATTGCCTCTAGGGAATATTTCCTTCAGTCTCCCACTTGCATTAGAGTCAATAATCTAGATTACACAATAATGATTCTAACACCCATGGAGTCTTGGTGTTGATCATGTTTTGCTCCTGGAAGAGGCTTAGTCAACGGGTCTGCAACATTCAGATCCGTATGTATCTTACAAATCTCTATGTCTCCCACCTGGACTTGATCCCGGATGGAATTGAAGTGTCTCTTGATGTGCTTGGTTCTCTTGTGAAATATGGATTCCTTTGCCAAGGCAATAGCACCAGTATTGTCACAAAATATTCTCATTGGACCCGATGCACTAGGTATAACACCTAGATCGGATATGAACTCCTTCATCCAGACTCCTTCATTTGCTGCTTCCGAAGCAGCTATGTACTCCGCTTCACACGTAGATCCCGCCACGACGCTTTGTTTAGAACTGCTCCAACTGACAGCTCCACAGTTCAATATAAATACATATCCGGTTTGCGATTTAGAATCGTCCGGATCAGTGTCAAAGCTTGCATCGATGTAACCATTTACGACAAGCTCTTTGACACCTCCATAAACGAGAACCATATCCTCAGTCCTTTTCAGGTATTTTAGGATGTTCTGACCATTGTCCAGTGATCCACTCCTGGATTACTTTGGTACCTCCCTGCAAAACTAATAGCAAGGCACACATCAGGTCTGGTACACAGCATTGCATACATGATAGAGCCTATGGCTGAAGCATAGGGAACACTTTTCGTTTTCTCTCTATCTTCTGCAGTGGTCGGGCATTGAGTCTTACTCAACTTCACACCTTGTAACACAGGCAAGAACCCTTTCTTAGCTTGATCCATTTTAAACTTCTTCAAAACTTTATCAAGGTATGTGCTTTGTGAAAGTCCAATTAAGCATCTTGATCTATCTCTATAGATCTTGATGCCCAATATATAAGCAGCTTCTCTGAGGTCTTTCATTGAAAAACTCTTATTCAAGTATCCTTTTATGCTATCCAGAAATTCTATATCATTTCCAATCAACAATATATCATCCACATATAATATTAGAAATGCTACAGAGCTCCCACTCACTTTATTGTAAATACAGGCTTCTCCAAAAGTCTGTATAAAACCATATGCTATGATCACACTATCAAAACGTTTATTCCAACTCCGAGAGGCTTGCACCAGTCCATAAATGGATCGCTGGAGCTTGCACACTTTGTTAGTACCCTTTGGATCGATAAAACCTTCAGGTTGCATCATATACATCTCTTCTTCCAGAAATCTATTCAGTAATGCAGTCTTTACATCCATTTACCAAATTTCATAATCATAAAATGCGGCAATTGCTAACATGATTCGGACGGACTTAAGCATCGCTACGGGTGAGAAGGTCTCATCGTAGTCAACTCCTTGAACTTGTCGAAAACCTTTTGAACCAAGTCGAGCTTTGTAGGCAGTAATGTTACCCAGCGTCAGTCTTCTTCTTGAAGATCCATTCATTCTCGATGGCTTGATGTAACACCCCGTATGTAACCTGCCATATTTGTATTCCAACTCTTGCCATTTCCGGCACTAAGTTATGTTATTTCCTCGTTGTCGGGTTTTTGTCTTCGTGTGCATTTGCCTTTGTCATGCATCTCATGTCATCATGTGCATCGCATTTGCATACATGTTCGTCTCATGCATCCGAGCATTTTCCCCGTTGTCCGTTTTGCATTCCGGCGCTCCTATGTCCTCCGGTGTCCCTTTCTACCTCTTTTCATGTATGGGTGTTAAACGTTTTCTAATTGGACCGAGACTTGCCATGCGGCCTTGGTTTACTACCGGTAGACCGCCTGTCAAGTTTTGTGCCATTTGGACTTCGTTTGATACTCCAACGGTTAACCGAGGGACCGAGAAGGCCTCGTGTGTGTTGCAGCCCAACACCCCTCAAAAGTGGCCCAAACCCCACCTAAACCTCCTCCATCATCTAGGTCGTTCGATCACGATCGCGTGGCCGAAAACCGTGCTCAATTTGGAGCCTCCTAGCTCCCTCTACCTATAAATATAACCTCCCCTCCGAAATTTTCCGGATCCCTTCCAACCCTAGACCTAGCCCCGCTCCTCATCCGCGCGCCGCCACTCACGAGCCACCGTGTGGCCCCGCTCGCGCCCCACATCGCTGGCTCCACTGTGGGCCCACGGGCCCGCCAGCCCGAGGCCGGCCCTCCCCGGCCCATCCGCGCCTCTCCACTGCCGCGGGCAGCCCGAGCCGGCCCCCGCGCCACCGTACGCCGCACCGCCGCCTTTGCCGCCGGCCACCGCGCCCGACCTCACCGCCCCGCCGCCGCAGCGTTCCGGCCGGCCACCGCGCGCCGCTCCTCGCCGACCTCGTCGTCGCGCAGCCGTGTCGCCTCCGGCGACCTCCGACTCCGGTCGGCCTCCTCCTCGCTCCACCTCGACCCCGCCGCTCGTCTTCCTCTGATCCGGTCAACTCCGGCACCGACGATCCTCGTTTTCCGTGTTGTTACAGTAACTCGATCCAGATCTAAGATTAGGGTTGACTTTTTGCCCTAACCCTAGTTTTTTATGCATTGCAATTGTTGCTCCGTTTTGGGCGTGTAGCATATAAATTTGTTCGTCTCAACGAGTACTTCATTTCATCTCATTGCACCATGTTCATTTGAGCTCATCTTGATGCCCTAAATGCTGTTGGAAGAGTGCTAGTTTCTGTTAGTTTCAGATTCATATCAGTAATTGGACATTTGTCATTTTTGCCATGATTAATGTATGCCTCCTATGAACTTCAGCCCTACATGAGTTTCGAAGTATGCCATGCCATCTTTACAGGGGTGTATGCCAAGTATTTTTGTGATCTCTGTGGTGACTAGCACAAGCATGCAAAGTAGCCCTCATAATGTTGCTGATTTCAGGGACTTAGAAATATTCTAAGTCAGTGCTCTGTTAATATTTTTATGCCATGTATTCATGTTGCTACAGAGTGATCCATGCCTCTTTTGAGCATGATTAGTAAGGATGTTTTGTAGATATTGTGGTTCTCTATCCATCCATGTCTTTGTTTGCAATTATGGAGCACCCTAGCTTGACTCAATCGAGCTCTACTTTTGCTATAAAATGTTCCTGGCAGAATGTTTATGTGTTAAGCATTTTTGCCGAGGTTGTTGTAGTTGATCCATGCATGCTATGAGGTTGTTCTTGCCATGTTTAGCTTCTATGCCATCTCTACTTGCTGGGTGTATGCTTAGTTTGTCATGCAATGCCTTGTGGTGAGTGCATCGAGCTCGTAAACATGCCTACTTGATATCTATTTTGCCATGTTCCAGTTTTCTACGAAGTCTGAATCTGTTAACGATAATTGCTATGTTCACATGGTTGCCATTGTATTTTCTGATCCCTTTTGGCTTATGGTCAGTAAGGGACTTTTGTTGTATGCTTTGAGTAGCTTCATGCCATGCTTTGGTTTGCCATGATATGGTCCTGTAGAATGTTGTTATCGTGCTCTAACCATTGCTTCCTGATGTTAAATTCCTGACATGTTGTTATTTTCACTAAGTCTGTAACCTGATATCTTTTGCACTTTTGCCATGCTTGTTTGAACCTCCTATTGAGTGAATTAGCTGTAGCTCACTGTTCATCTTTTGTCAAGCATCTTGAGTGGATCCCTGCCATGTATTTTGTTGTCATGTTAGAGTGTTGTAGCTTGTTGTTCTTGATGCATTTAAATGGCCTCGTGCTGTTAATCACAGATCAGTGCCATATTTGTTTTGCTTGTCTTTTGCAAACCGTGCATCCGATTCCGGTGATCCTTATATCGATTTCGACCGAAATCAACTCCTCTTTCCAGTGGCACTCTTGGATTTCCATGTTGAGGCCAGGTTCAATCTTTACTTTCCGAAACATGCATATGCATCACATATCGCATCCCGCATATCATGACATGTTTTGCATCATGTTGTTTGTGCATTGCACGTGGTTGATTGTGTCTCCCTTTGCTTGTGTTCTTGCTTTGGGTAGAGCCGGGAGACGAGTACGTGATCGAGGAGCCCGTTGAATACGCTTACGAGGATCAAGCTAACGTCAACTCGGAGAACTTTGCAGGTAAGATGACCATACCCTCGAAATCTCTTCTATATTTGCTTGCTAGATGCTCGCTCTTTTGCTATGCCTATGCTACGATACCTACCACTTTCTTATAATGCCTCCCATATTGCCATGTCAAACCTCTAACCCACCTTGTCCTAGCAAATCATTGTTTGGCTATGTTACCGTTTTGCTTAGCCCCTCTTATAGCGTTGCTAGTTGCAGGTGAAGATTGGAGTTTGTTCCTTGTTGGAACATGTTTATTGTTGGGATATCATTATATTATCTTGTCTACTTTAATGCACCTATATACTTGGTAAAGGGTGGAAGGCTCGGCCTTATGCCTGGTGTTTTGTTCCACTCTTGCCGCCCTAGCTTCCGTCATACCGGTGTTATGTTCCTTGATTTTGCGTTCCTTACACGGTTGGGTTATAATGGGAACCCCTTGACAGTTCGCCTTGAATAAAACTCGTCCAGCAAGGCCCAACCTTGGTTTTACCATTCGCCACCTAGCCTTTTCCCTTGGGTTTCGCGGACTCAAGGGTCATCTTTATTTTAACCCCCGGGCCAGTGCTTCTCTAAGTGTTGGTCCAACTGGGCGATGTCCGGTGCCACCAGGGGCAACTCTGGGTTGGCCTACCCGACATCTTGCTCATCCTGTGTGCCCTGAGAACGAGATATGTGCAGCTCCTATCGGGATTTGTCGGCACATTCAGGTGGCTTTGCTGGTTTAGTTTTACCATTGTCGAGATGTCTTGTAACCAGGATTCCGAGTCTGATCGGGTTGTCTTGGGAGAAGGAATATCCTTCGTTGACCGTGAGAGCTTGTGATGGGCTAAGTTGGGATACCCTTGCAGGGTTTTGAACTTTCGAAAGCCATGCCCGCGATTATGGGCAGATGGGAATTTGTTAATGTCCGGTTGTAGAAAACCTTAACCTTAACTTAATTAAAATGAATCAACAGAGTGTGTGGCCGTGATGGTCCCTTTTTGGTTGAGTCTAGGAAGAGAACACGGTCTCGAGTTATGCTTGAACTTAGGTTGTTCTAGGATCACTTCTTGATCATAGTTTCTCGACCGTGCCTTTGCCTTCTCTTCTCGCTCTCTTTTGCGTATGTTAGCCACCATATATGCTAGCGCTTGCTGCAGCTCCACCTCATACCTTTTACCCTTCCTATAAGCTTAAATAGTCTTGACCGTGAGGGTGTGAGATTGCTGAGTCCCCGTGACTCACAAATTACTTCCAAAACCAGATGCAGGGACCGATGATACCGCTCTAGGTGATTCGACTGAGCTCATGTGGGAGTTCGATGAGGACTCAGGACGATACTACATTTCCTTTTCAGACGATCAGTAGTGGTGCGCAGTTGGGGCGATCGGGGACTTTGTCGCATTTGGGGTTGTCTTTATTTTGGTTCCGTACTCGGACCTTGATTGTATCTGGATGAATGTATTGATATTTATGCTATTGTGTGACATGGCGAGTGTAAGCCAACTATGTACCTCTTTTCCTTATTCATTACATGGGTTGTTGTGAAGATTACCTCACTTGCGACATTGCTTACAATGCGGTTATGCCTCTAAGTCGTGCTTCGACACGTCGGAGATATAGCCGCATCGTGGGCGTTACAAGTTGGTAATCAGAGCCTTCCCCGACCTTAGGAGCCCCCTTACTTGATCGAATCGTTGGCGTTGTTGAGTCTAGAAAAATGTTTTGAGTCATTTAGGATTTATATATATAGGAGAGTAGGATTCTTTTTACTCCTCAGTCCCTTCGTCGCTCTTGTGAGGCATCCTGGCGTAGAGTTTTGACGCGGGTATCTTGGAATCATTCCAATGGTTTTGTGACAAGAACATTGTTCTTGGTGCCTCCTGACATTTAGGGTTTGTGGCAGTGTCCCGGGGAGTTGAGCTCCGAGGTGTCGTCGTCACAATTTTATCGTTGCAGTTCTGGAATACCTGAGCTCGCCGACATCGAAAATCTCCTTTATGCAGTTGGTGGTGAGATAACCTCGACGCCACCCAGTATTGGGGCGGGAGTTCGGGAGTATTGCCATAACTCGTATAACGGATGCTTTTTGAAGGTTGAGGTAAATGATTTTCGAAGGTTTCTTGGTTATGTGTTGAAGGATGGATACAGCTGGATGTAGGATTTGCTAGCTTTGTGTGAGATATTATGCTTCCCCTGTATCCCCAACACCTGATTGCATAACCGGGAGAATTTCGGGAGTTTCATAGGTGGGAATTCATGTAGCTCTAGTATTTCTTCCGCGGATATTTGGTTTGTGATTGGGTAATCCTCACCAAGTATTTGTTCTTGTCCGTACCTTGTTGTTTTATTCTTCTAGCTCTATCTAAGTGGCTTCTCAATTTATGGAAGTGTGACCATCTCAATTGGAATGCATTCGTTCATTTTGTTCGGATGTTAAGACTATATGTTGCAATTTTGATCCATTTGATTCAGCTTGAATATATGTCTTTCAAGATGCTAACGGATGTCACCCTCTTCAGGATGGCTCCTCCAACGCGTCAGAATCCTGATCCGCCACCACCACCTCCACCTCCGGAGGCATGGCAAGCTGTGATGGCCGCTACCAATGCAAACACGCAGATGCTCATGCAACTCTTGCAAGAGCGCAACCAAGGAAATCAAGGCCATGACAACTTTCAGAATCAGTTTGCTACACTCAACCAGTTCCTCGCAAACCAGCCGAAGACCTTCAGTAACTGTGTCGAGGCAACACACGCTGACGATTGGCTCGTGGATATCTGCAAGCATTTCGAGTGCAGCAACGTCAGGCCTGAGGACTTTGTCAATTTTGCCTCGTTCCAACTCAAAGACCAAGCTGCAGAATGGTATCATCAATACAAAGATTCCAGAGGAGGTCGTGTGATTACCTGGGATGAATTCCGTCAAGACATCAAAGCTCACCACATTCCTCAGAGTGTTGTTGAGGGCAAGCGTGAGGAGTTCCGCAATCTAAAGCAAGGCAGCTTGCCTGTTTACCAGTACAACATCATGTTCCAGAAGCTAGCTCGTTTCGCTAAGCAAGACGTCCCTGACGAGAAGAGCATGATTTACCAGTTCAGAGGTGGCCTCAGAGAAGATCTCCAACTAGCTCTCATGCTTTTTGAGCCGCAGAAGTACGATGAGTTTTACAACATGGCACTAAAACAAGAGACTGCTCAGCTCAAGTGCGATGCTTCCAAGAAGCGAGTCAGAGATGCAACTCCTTCTTCCTCAACTCAAGTGGTAACTAAGCAGCAAAAGTATTGGTTGCCTCCTCCTCCTCCTCCGTTCCATCAGCCTTATCAGCAGAAGAGCAAAGGTGGCAATGTATCTTACCACCCACCCAACCCAGGCTTTTAGAACAAGACTTCGTCTCATGCTCCAAGATCAAGTGCTCCGTATCACCGTCCGCTCTCGGAGGTCACGTGCAACAAGTGTTAGCAGAAGGGTCACTATGCCAACAAATGCTTCAATCAGAGGCGTCTTCCTCCTCCTCCTCCTGTGAGATCTGCCAGTACCGTAGTGGTCAAGCATAATCCCAAGTCTGCTAAGATCAACATGATGAATGCAGCTCATGCAGAGGACTCGTCAGATGTGATTATGGGTAACCTTCCTGTTAACGATATTCCTGCAAGAGTTCTTTTTGATACTGGTGGATCTTTTTCATTCATATCGAAGCCTTTTGCATCCATGCACGATTTGAATACTATGGATTTGCCTAAACCGATAGCGGTTTCCCCTCCGGGTTTGTTCATGAACACCAAAATGATGGCTCCGGATGTTACTATCACGTTGGGCGACTATAAGTTTCTGTCTTCTCCAATGGTCCTTGGCAACTCGGATATTGATCTTATTCTCGGAATGGACTGGCTTTCTAAGCACAAGGCTTAACTTGATTGTGCTGCCAGGTAGATTCAATTGACACATTCGTCTGAGGATGTAATCGTCTTTGCTGCTCGAGATGATACCATTCGTCTATTTTCTCTCAATGAGAAGGGCGAGCTGGATGCCATATCTCAGATTCCAGTCGTTTGCGAATATCAAGACGTCTTTCCAGAAGAGCTTCCAGGAATGCCTCTACACCGGCCAGTTGAATTCGTCATCGATCTTGAGCCTGACACGGAACCTGTTTGCAAACGTCCTTACAGGCTTGGACCTGAAGAGTTGAAGGAGCTGAAGAAGCAACTCGATATTCAAGAGCGTATGGGTCTCATCTGACCTAGTTCTTCTCCTTGGGGTTGTGGCATTCTGTTCGTCAAGGAGAAGGATGGAACGGACCGACTTTGTGTCGACTACCGTCCATTGAACAAGAAGACCATAAAGAACAAGTACCCACTTCCCAACATCAATGAGCTTTTCAAACAACTCAAAGGTGCTCAAGTATTCTCCAAGCTTGACCTCCATATGGGCTATCATCAGATTCGCATTCGTGAAGAAGATATCCGCAAGACAGCATTCAGAACAAGCTATGGTTCCTATGAATACACTGTCATGTCTTTCGGCCTTGTCAACGCTCCTCCAACATTCTCTCGCATGATGAACTTCATCTTCAAGGCCTATACAAATGACTTCGTCTTGGTCTACGTAGATGACATTTTGGTCTTTTCCAAGAACAAGGAGGATCATGCCAAGCATTTGAGATTGGTGCTGGATAAACTCAGAGAACATCAGTTCTATGCGAAGTTTTCAAAGTGCGGGTTTTGGCTCGATGAGGTTCTCTATCTTGGGCATATCAGCTCTGCCAAGGGCTTAGCTGTTAATCCTGAGAAGGTGTCTGCAATTGTGAATTGGGAACCACCTCAGAATTTGAAGCAACTCCGCAGTTTCCTTGGGCTCGCAAGCTATTGTCGAAGGTTCGTTGAGAACTTCTCTAAGATCGCGAAGCCTCTTTCCAACCTCCTGCAGAAGCATGTGAAGTATGTCTGGTCACCTGAATGTGACATCGCTTTCAACACCCTGAAATAGAAGTTAGTCACTGCTCCAGTTCTGACTCCTCTTGATGAATCCAAACCGTTTGAGGTCTTCTGTGATGCTTCCCTTCAAGGTCTTGGTGCAGTGTTGATGCAAGAGAAGAAAGTTGTGGCCTATACCTCTCGCCAGTTGAAGCCTAACAAAAAGAACTACCCCACTCATGACCTCGAGTTGGCGGTAGTTGTCCATGCTCTTTTAACATGGAGACATCTCTTATTGGGAAGAAAAGTGGACATCTTCACTGATCATAAGAGTCTCAAGTACATCTTCACTCAACCAAACCTCAACCTCAGGCAGACTCATTGGGTCGAGATGATTCAAGAGTATAATCTGAGTATCGAATATACTCCAGGCAAGGCCAATGTAATTGCTGACGCATTGAGCAGAAAGGCTTACTGCAACAGTTTGATTCTCAAGCCTTACCAACCGGAGCTTTGTGAACCTTTCCGCAAACTCAATCTACAAGTTGTTCCTCAAAGATTTCTTGCCAACCTCCAAGTCTCTCCTACTTTGGAAGATCAGATTCGTGAGGCTCAACTTCTTGATGCTATGGTGAAGAAGGTGAAGATTGGGATTGCCAAGAGTCAACCCAAGTACAAGTGATATCGCCTTGATGACAAGGATACTCTATTCTTCGAGGATCGCATTGTTGTGCCTAAAGGTGACCTTCGTAAAGTCATTATGAATGAGGCTCACAATTCACTCCTCTCTATTCACCCTGGAAGTACAAAGATGTACCAGGACCTCAAGCAGTCGTATTGGTGGACTCGAATGAAGCGCGAGATTGCTCAGTTCGTGAATGAATGTGATGTCTGCAGAAGAGTGAAAGCAGAACACCAACGACCAGCTGGTCTCCTCCAACCTCTTGCCATTCCAGAATGGAAGTTTGACCATATTGACATGTACTTCGTGACTGGATTTCCCAAGTCCAAGCGTGGCAATGATGCTATCTTCGTTGTCATCGACAAGCTCACCAAAGTGGCTCATTTTCTTCCAATCAAAGAATCTATCATAGCAGCTCAGTTGGCAGAGCTATATACCTCCAGGATTGTCTCTCTGCACGGCATTCCGCAGTTGATATCTTCAGATCATGGCAGCATCTTTACCTCTAAGTTCTGGGATTCTTTTCAGAAGGCCATGGGCACCAACATTCGCTTCAGCACAGCCTTTCATCCTCAAACCAGTGGACAAGTCGAGTGAGTCAATCAGATTCTTGAAAATATGCTCAGGGCATGTGTCATTTCTTTCGGTATGAAGTGGGAAGATTGTCTTCCATATGCCGAGTTCTCCTACAACAACAGCTTCCAAGCAAGTTCGGGCAAGTCCCCATTCGAGATTCTCTATGGCAGGAAGTGTCGTACTCTTAACTGGTCAGAAACTGGTGAACGCCAACTTCTTGGAAATGACTTGATCACAGAGGCTAAAGAAATGTGCAAAGTCATTCGTGAAAATCTCAAAGCCGGGCAATCGCGCCAAAAGAGTTACTATGATAGAAAGCATCGTGACTTGGCTTTCGAGATCGGAGACCATGTCTACCTCCGTGTCTCTCCAATGAAAGGTACTTGTCGCTTCGGTATCAGAGGGAAGCTTGCCCCTAGATACATGGGTCTTTTCAAGATCATGGGCAAAAGAGGCGATCTCGCCTATCAACTTAAGCTTCCCTCCAACTTTGCAAACATGCACGACATGTTTCACGTGTCTCAACTCCGCAAGTGTTTCAAGACTCCTGACCGTGCTGTCAACTTTGAAGAGATTGATCTCCAGGAAGACCTGTCATAACATGAGCACCCCGTTGCTATTCTTGAAGAAACCGAGCACAAGACTCGCAACAAGTCTATCAAATTCCTAAAAGTCAAGTGGTCACATCATTCCGACCGTGAAGCCACCTGGGAACGCGAGGATCACCTCCATTCTGAGTACCCGGAGTTTTTCTAGTCCTAGATCTCGAGACGAGATCCTTTCGTAGTGGTGGAGTGCTGTAACACCCCGTATGTAACTGTTGGAAATATGCCCTAGAGGCAATAATAAAATGGTTATTATTGTATTCCCTTGTTCATGATAATTGTCTATTGTTCATGCTATAATTGTATTAACCGGAAACCGTAATACATGTGTGAATACATAGACCACAACATGTCCCTAGTAAGCCTCTAGTTGACTAGCTTGTTGATCAATAGATGGTCATGGTTTCCTGACCATGGACATTGGATGTCATTGATAACGGGATCACATCATTAGGAGAATGATGTGATGGACAAGACCCAATCCTAAGCCTAGCACAAGATCGTATAGTTCGTCTGCTAAAGCTTTTCTAATGTCAAGTTTCATTTCCTTAGACCATGAGATTGTGCAACTCCCGGATACTATAGGAATGCTTTGGGTGTACCAAACTTCACAACGTAACTGGGTGGCTATAAAGGTGCACTACAGGTATCTCCGAAAGTGTCTGTTGGGTTGGCACGAATCGAGACTGGGATTTGTCACTCCATGTAAACGGAGAGGTATCTCTGGGCCCACTCGGTAGGACATCATCATAATGTGCACAATGTGACCAAGGAGTTGATCACGGGATGATGTGTTACGGAACGAGTAAAGAGACTTGCCGGTAACGAGATTGAACGAGGTATCGGGATACCGACGATCGAATCTCGGGCAAGTATCATACCGATAGACAAAGGGAATTGAATACGGGATTGATTGAATCCTCGACATCATGGTTCATCCGATGAGATCATCATGGAGCATGTGGGAGCCAACATGGGTATCCTGATCCCGCTGTTGGTTATTGACTGGAGAGTTGTCTCGGTCATGTCTACATGTCTCCCGAACCCGTAGGGTCTACACACGATATTAGTATGTGGTTAATCGAAATTTGTTCGGAGTCCTGGATGAGATCCCGGACGTCACGAGGAGTTTCAGAATGGTCCGGAGGTAAAGATTTATATATAGGAAGTCCAGTTTCGGCCACCGGGAGAGTTTCGGGAGTCATAGGTATTGTACCGGGACCACCGGAAGGGTCCCGGTGGTCCACCGAGTGGGGCCACCTATCCCGGAGGGCCCCATGGGCTGAAGGGGCGTGGGAACCAGCCCCTGGTGGGCTGGTGCGCCCCCCCTTGGGCCTCCCATGCGCCTAGGGTTGGAAACCCTAAGGGGTGGGGCCGCCTCCACTTGGCTTGGAGGCCAAGCCACCCCTAGGGCTACCGCCCCCCTCCCTAGATGGGATCTACAAGGGGCCGGCGCCCCCCTAGGCCCCTATATATAGTGGAGGGGAGAGAGGGCAGCCGCACCTGAAGCCCTGGCACCTCCCTCCCTCCCGTGGCACCTCTTCCTCCCTGCTTGTGCTTGGCGAAGCCCTACCGGGATCCCGCTACTTCCACCACCACGCCGTCGTGCTGCTGGATCTCCATAAACTTCTCCTCCCCCCTTGCTGGATCAAGGAGGAGACGTCTCTGCTCCGTACGTTTGTTGAACGCGGAGGTGTCGTCCATTTGACGCTAGGATCATCGGTGATTTGGAGCACGACGAGTACGACTCCATCAACCCCGTTCTCTTGAACGCTTCCGCTTAGCGATCTTCAAGGGTATGAAGATGCCCTCCCTCTCTCTCGTTGCTAGATGACTCCATAGATTGATCTTGGTGATGCGTAGAAAATTCTTAATTTCTGCCACGTTCCCCAACAGTGGCATCATGAGCTAGGTCTATGCGTAGTTTCTATGCACGAGTAGAACACAAGTTGTTGCGGGCGTTGATTTTGTTAATTTACTTGCCGTTACTAGTCTTATCTTGATTCAGCGGCATCGTGGGATGAAGCGGCCCGGACCGACCTTACACGTACGCTTATGTGAGACTGGTTCCACCGACTGACATGCACTAGTTGCATAAGGTGGCTAGCGGGTGTCTATCTCTCCCACTTTAGTCGGATCGGATTCGATGAAAAGGGTCCTTGTGAAGGGTAAATAGAAATTGGCATATCACGTTGTGGTTTTGGCGTAGGTATGGAACATTCTTGCTAGAAACCTATAGCAGCCATGTAAAAACTTGCAACAACAATTAGAGGACATCTAACTTGTTTTGGCAGCATACGCCGTGTGATGTGATATGGCCAAAAGGATGTGATGAACGATATATGTGATGTTTGAGATTGATCATGTTCTTGTAATAGGAATCACGACTTGCATGTCGATGAGTATGACAACCGGCAGGAGCCACAGGAGTTGTCTTAATTTATTTATGACCTGCATGTCAACTTATACGTCATGTAATTACTTTACTTTATCGCTAACCGTTAGCCATAGTAGTAGAAGTAATAGTTGACGAGACAACTTCATGAAGACACGATGATGGAGATCATGGTGTCATGCCGGTGACGACGATGATCATGGCGCCCCGAAGATGGAGATCAAAAGGAGCAAAATGATATTGGCCATATCATGTTACTATTTGATTGCATGTGATGTTTATCATGTTTTACATCTTATTTGCTTAGAACGACGATAGCATAAATAAGATGATCCCTCACCATAATTTCAAGAAAGTGTTCCCCCTAACTGGCACCGTTGCTAAGGTCCGTTGTTCCGAAGCACCACGTGATGATCGGGTGTGATAGGTTCTAACGTTCGCATACAACGGGTGTAAGCCAGATTTACACACGCAATACACTTAGGTTGACTTGACGAGCCTAGCATGTACAGACATGGCCTCGAAACACGGAAGACCGAAAGGTCGAACCTGAGTCGTATAGAAGATATGATCAACATGAAGATGTTCACCGATGATGACTAGTCCGTCTCACGTGATGATCGGAGACGGCCTAGTTGACCCGGATCATGTATCACTTAGATGACTAGAGGGATCCTATCTAAGTGGGAGTTCATTGAATAATTTGATTAGATGAACTTAATTATCATGAACATAGTTAAAAAGGTCTTTGCAAATTATGTCGTAGCTTGTGCTATAGTTCTACTATTTTAGATATGTTCCTAGAGAAATTTTAGTTGAGAGTTGATAGTAGCAACTATGCAGACTGGGTCCATAAACTGAGGATTGTCCTCATTGCTGCGCAGAAGGATTATGTCCTTAATGCACCGCTCAGTGAGCTAAACCTCAAGCGTCGGTTGTGGATGTTGCGAACATCTGACATACACGTTTTGATGACTACATGATAGTTCAGTGCGTAATGCTAAATGGTTTAGAATTGAGGCACCAAAGACGTTTTTTTGAAACATCGCAGAACATATGAGATGTTCCAAGGACTGAAATTGGGATTTCAGGCTAGTGCCCACGTCAAGAGGTATGAGACCTCTGACAAGTTTCCTAAGCCTGCAAACTAAGGAGAAAAGCTCAATCATTGAGCATGTGCTCAGATTGTATGAGTACTACAATCGCTTGAATCAAGTGGGAGTTGATCTTCCAGCTGAGATAGTGATGGTTCTCCAAAGTCACTGCCACTAAGCTACTAGAGCTTCATGATGAACTATAACATATCAGGGATAGATATGATGATCCTTGAACTATTCGCGACACCGCGAAAGTAGAAATCAAATAGGAGCATCAACTGTTGATGGTTAGAAAAACCACTAGTTTCAAGAAGGGCAAGGGCAAGGAAGGGATACTTCATGAGACGGCAAATTAGTTGTTGCTCTAGTGAAGAAACCCAAGGTTGAACCAAACCCGAGACTAAGTTCTTCTATAATGAGGGGAACGGTCACTAAAGCAGAACCACCCTAGATACTTGGTAGATGAGAAGGCTGGCAAGGTTGACAGAAGTATGTATTGGACATATATTAAATGTGTACTTCACTAGTACTCCTAGTAGCAGCAGGGTATTAGATACCGGTTCAGTTGCTAAGTGTTAGTAACTCGAAATAAAAGGCTACAGAATAAATGGAGACTAGCCGAAGGTGAGATGACGATATGTGTTGGAAGTGTTTCCAAGGTTGATATGATCAAGCATCGCATGCTCCCTCTACCATCGAGATTGGTGTTAAACCTAAATAATTGTTATTTGGTGTTTGCGTTGAGCATAGACATGATTGGATTATGTTTATCGCAATACAATTATTCATTTAAGGAGAATAATGGTTACTCTGTTTATTTGAATAATACCTTCAATGGTCTTGCACCTAAAATGAATGGTTCATTGAATCTCGATCGTAGTGATATACATGTTCATGCCAAATGTATAAGATAGTAATGATAGTACCACATACTTGTGGCACTGCCATTTGAGTCATATTAGTATAAAACGCATGAAGAAGCTCCATGTTGATGGATCTTTGGACTCACTCGTTTTGAAAAGATTGAGACATGCGGACCATGTTTATTGGTAGATATGCATGAAGAAACTCCATGCAGATGGATCGTTTGGACTCACTTGATTTTGAATCACTTGAGACATGCAAATCATACCACATGGGCAAGATGACTGAAAGGCCTCGTTTTCAGTAAGATGGAACAAGAAAGCAACTTGTTGGAAGTAATACATTTTGTTGTGTGCAGTCCAATGAGTGCTGAGGCACGCAGTGGATATCGTTATGTTCTTACTTCATAGATGATTTGAGTAGGTGTTGAGTATATTTACTTGATGAAACACAAGTCTGAATTATTGAAAGGTTTAAGTAATTTCAGAGTGAAGTTGAAGATCATCGTGACAAGATGATAAAATGTCTATGATATGATCATAGAGATGAATATCTGAGTTACGAGTTTGGCACACAATTAAGACATTGTGGAAATTGTTTCACAACTAATACCGCCTGGACCACCATAGTGTGATGGTATGTCCGAACATCACAACTGCACCCTATTGGATATGGTGCATACCATGATGTCTCTTATCGAATTACCACTATCATTTATGGGTTAGGCATTAGAGACAACCGCACTCACTTTAAATAGGGCACCACACAATTCCGTTGAGACGACACCGTATGATCTATGGTTTAGAGAAACCCAAGCTATCGTTTCTTAAAAGTTTGGGGCTGTGATGCTTATGTGAAAAAGTTTTTGGCTGATAAGCTCGAACCCAAAGCGGATAAATGCATCTTCATAGAATACCCAAAAATAGTTGGGTATACCTCCTATTTCAGATCTGGAAGCAAAAGTGATTGTTTCTAGAAATGGGTCCTTTCTCGAGGAAAAGTTTCTCTCGAAAGAATTGAGTGGGAGGATGGTGGAAACTTGATGAGGTTATCGAACCATCACTTCAACTCGTATGTAGTAGGGCACAGGAAGTTGTTCCTGTGGAACCTACACCAATTGAAGTGGAAGCTTATGATAGTGATCATGAAACTTCGGATCAAGTCACTACCAAACCTCATAGGTCGACAAGGATGCGTACTACTTTAGAGTGGTACGTAATCCTGTCTTGGAAGTCATGTTGCTAGACAACAATGAACCTACGAGCTATGGAGAAGCGATGGTGGGCCCGGATTCTGACGAATGGCTTGAGGCCATAAAATCCGAGAGAGGATCCATGTATAAAACAAAGTATAGACTTTGAAAGAACTACTTGATGGTCGTAAGGCTGTTAGGTGCAGATGGATTTTAAAAGGAAGACAGACAATGATGGTAAGTGTCACCATTAAGAAAGCTCGACTTGTCGTTAAGATGTTTCCCGACAAGTTCAAGGAGTTGACTACGATAAGACTTTCTCACTCGTAGCGATGCTAAGAGTCTGTTGGAATTATGTTAGTAGTTACTGCATTATTTATGAAATCTTGCAGAAAGGATGTCAAAACATTGTTTCCTCGACGTTTTTATGTGATACAACCAGAAGGTTTTGTCAATCCTGAAAGATTCTAACAAGTATGCAAAGCTCCAGCAATCCTTCTAAGGATTGGAGTAAGCTTCTCGGAATTGGAATGTACACTTTGATGAGATGATCAAAGATTTTGGGTTTATACAAAGTTTATGAGAAACTTGTATTTCCAAAGGAGTGAGTGGGAGCACTATAGAATTTTTGATGAGTATATGTTGTTGATCAAAAATGATGTACAATTTCTAGAAAGCATGCAGGGTTATTTGAAAAGTGTTTTTCGATGGAAAACCTGGATTAAGCTACTTGAACATTGAGCATCAAGATCTGTAAGGATAGATCAAAAACGCTTAATAGTACTTTCAAATGAATACATACCGTGACAAGATTTTGAAGGAGTTCAAATAGATCAGCAAAGAAGGAGTTCTTGGCTGTGTTACAAGGTGTGAGTATTGAGTAAGACTCAAGACCTGACCATGGCAGAAGAGAGAGAAAGGACGAAGGTCGTCCCCTATGCTTTAGACGTAGGCTCTACAATATGCTATGTTGTGTACCGCATCTGAAGTGTGCCTTGCCATGAGTCAGTCAAGGGGTACAAGAGTGATCCAGGAATGGATCACATGACAGCGGTCGAACTTATCCTTAGTAACTAGTGGACTAAGGAATTTTCTCAATTATGGAGGTGGTAAAAGAGTTCGTTGTAAAGGGTTACGTCGATGCAAACTTTGACACTAATCCGGATGACTTTGAGGAGTAAACCGGATTCGTATAGTAGAGCAGTTATTTGGAATAGCTCCAAGTAGCGCGTGGTAGCTGCATCTACAAGATGACATAGATATTTGTAAAGCACATGTGGTTCTGAAAGGTTTAGACCCATTGACTGATAAACCTCTCTCACAAGCAAGATATGAACATACCCCATGGGGGTTGGATTCATTACAATCACATAGTGATGTGAACTAGATTATTGACTCAAGTGCAAGTGGGAGACTGTTGGAAATATGCCCTAGAGGCAATAATAAAATGGTTATTATTGTATTCCCTTGTTCATGATAATTGTCTATTGTTCATGCTATAATTGTATTAACCGGAGTCCGTAATACATGTGTGAATACATAGACCACAACATGTCCCTAGTAAGCCTCTAGTTGACTAGCTCGTTGATCAATAGATGGTCATGGTTTCCTGACCATGGACATTGGATGTCATTGATAATGGGATCACATCATTAGGAGAATGATGTGATGGACAAGACCCAATCCTAAGCCTAGCACAAGATCGTATAGTTCGTCTGCTAAAGCTTTTCTAATGTCAAGTTTCATTTCCTTAGACAATGAGATTGTGCAACTCCCGGATACCGTAGGAATGCTTTGGGTGTACCAAATGTCACAACGTAACTGGGTGGCTATAAAGGTGCACTATGGGTATCTCCGAAAGTGTCTGTTGGGTTGGCACGAATCGAGACTGGGATTTGTCACTCCGTGTAAACGGAGAGGTATCTCTGGGCCCACTCAGTAGGACATCATCATAATGTGCACAATGTGACCAAGGAGTTGATCACGGGATGATGTGTTATGGAACGAGTAAAGAGACTTGCCGGTAATGATATTGAACGAGGTATCGGGATACCGACGATCGAATCTCGGGCAAGTATCGTACCGATAGACAAAGGGAATTGAATACGGGATTGATTGAATCCTCGACATCGTGGTTCATCCTATGAGATCATCGTGGAGCATGTGAGAGCCAACATGGGTATCCAGATCCCGATGTTGGTTATTGACCGGAGAGTTGTCTCGGTCATTTCTACATGTCTCCCGAACCCGTAGGGTCTACACACTTAATGTTCGGTGACGCTAGAGTTGTAGAGATATTAGTATGCGGTTAACCGAAGGTTGTTCGGAGTCCCGGATGAGATCCCGGACGTCACAAGGAGTTCCGGAATGGTCCGGAGGTAAAGATTTATATATAGGAAGTCCAGTTTCGGCCACCGGGAGAGTTTCGGGAGTCATCGGTATTGTACTGGGACCACTGGAAGGGTCCCGGGGGTCCACCGGGTGGGGCCACCTATCCCGGAGGGCCCCATGGGCTGAAGGGGCGTGGGAACCAGCCCCTGGTGGGCTGGTGTGCCCCCCCTTGGGCCTCCCATGCGCCTAGGGTTGGAAACCCTAAGGGGTGGGGCGCCTCCACTTGGCTTGGAGGCCAAGCCACCCCTAGGGCTGCCGCCCCCTCCCTAGATGGGATCTACAAGGGGCCGGCGCCCCCCTAGGCCCCTATATATAGTGGAGGGGAGGGAGGGCAGCCGCACCTGAAGCCCTGGCGCCACCCTCCCTCCCGTGACACCTCTTCCTCCCCGCTTGTGCTTGGCGAAGCCCTGCCGGGATCCCGCTACTTCCACCACCACGCCGTCGTGCTGCTGGATCTCCATCAACTTCTCCTTCCCCCTTGCTGGATCAAGAAGGAGGAGACTTCTCCGCTTCGTACGTGTGTTGAACGCGGAGGTGCCATCCGTTCGGCGCTAGGATCATCAGTGATTTGGATCACGACGAGTACGACTCCATCAACCCCGTTCTCTTGAACGCTTCAGGTTAGCGATCTTCAAGGGTATGAAGATGCACTCCCTCTCTCTCGTTGCTAGATGACTCCATAGATTGATCTTGGTGATGCGTAGAAAATTTTAAATTTCTGCTACGTTCCCCAACAGTAACCTGCCATATTTGTATTCCAACTCTTGCCATTTCCGGCACTAGGTTATGTTATTTCCTCGTTGTTGGGTTTTTGTCTTCGTGTGCTTTTGCCTTTGTCATGCATCTCATATCATGTCATCATGTGCATCGCATTTGCATACATGTTCGTCTCATGCATCCGAGCATTTTCCCCGTTGTCCGTTTTGCATTCTGGCGCTCCTATGTCCTCCAGTGTCCCTTTCTACCTCTTTTTGTGTGCGGGTGTTAAATGTCTTCGGATTGGACCGATACTTGCCATGCGTCCGTGGTTTACTACCGTTTGACCGCCTGTCAAGTTTCGTGCCATTTGGACTTCGTTTGATACTCCGACGGTTAACCGAGGGACCGAGAAGGCCTCGTGTGTGTTGCAGCCCAACACCCCTCCAAAGTGGCCCAAACCCCACCTAAACCTCCTCCATCATCTAGGCCGTTCGATCACGATCGCGTGGCCGCAAACCGTGCTCAATTTGGAGCCTCCTAGCTCCCTCTACCTATAAATATAACCTCCCCTCCGAAATTTTCCGGATCCCTTCCAACCCTAGACCTAGCCCTGCTTCTCATCCGCACGTCGGACATGTCCGGGCCGCGCCAGATGTTTCTCCACCGCCACTCACGATCTTCCATGTGGCCCTGCTCGCGCCCCACATCGCCGCCTCCACCGCGGGCCCGCCCTCCCCGGCCCGGCCGCGCCTCTCCACTGCCGCAGGCAGCCCAAGCCGGCCCCCGCGCCACTGTACGCCGCGCCGCCGCCTCTGCCGCCGGCCGCCGCGCCCAACCTCGCCGCCCCGCCGCCGCAGCGCTCCAGCCGGCCACCGCACGCCGCTCCTCGCCGACCTCATCGCCACGCCGCCGTGTCGCCTCCGGCGACCACAGACTCTGGTCGGCCTCCTCCTCGCTCCACCTCGACCCCGCCGCTCGTCTTCCTCCGATCCGGTCAACTCTGGCGCTGATGATCCTCGTTTTCCGTGTTGCAACAGTAACCCGATCCAGATCTGAGATTCGGGTTGACTTTTTGCCCTAACCCTAGTTTTTTATGCATATTTCATCGCATTGTATCTCGGCAACCGTGGCTCCGTTTTGGGTGTGTAGCATATCAATTTGTTCGTCTCGGCGAGTACTTCATTTCATCTCATTGCACCATGTTCGTTTGAGCTCATCTTGATGCCCTAAATGCTATTGTAAGAGTGCTAGTTTCTTTTAGTTTCAGATTCATATCAGTAATTGGACATTTGTCATTTTTGCCATGATTAATGTGTGCCTCCTATGAACTTGAGCCCTACATGAGTTTTGAAGTATGCCATGCCATCTTTAGAGGGGTGTATGCCATGTATTTTTGTGATCTCTGTGGTGACTAGCACAAGCATGCAAAGTAGCCCTCGTAATGTTGCTGATTTCAGGGACTTAGAAATATTCCAAGTCATTGCTCTGTTAATATTTTCATGCCATGTATTCATGTTGCTACAGAGTGATCCATGCCTATTTTGAGCATGATCAGTAAGGATGTTTTGTAGATATTGTGGTGCTCTATCCATCCATGTGTTTGTTTGCAATTATGGAGCACCCTAGCTTGACTCAATCGAGCTCTACTTTTGCTATAAAATATTCCTGGCAGAATGTTTACGTGTTAAGAATTTTTGCCGAGGTTGTTGTAGTTGATCCATGCATGCTATGAGGTTGTTCTTGCCATGTTTAGCTTCTATGCAACGTCTACTTGCTGGGTATATGCTTAGTTTTCCTTGCAATGCCTTGTGATGAGTGCATCGAGCTCGTAAACATGCCTACTTGATATCTGTTTTGCCATGTTCTAGTTTTCTACCAAGTCTGAATCTGTTAACGATAATTGCTATGTTCACATGGTTGCCATTGTATTTTCTGATCCCTTTTGGCTTATTGTTAGTAAGGGACTTTTGTTGTATGCTTTGAGTAGCTTCATGCCATGCTTTGGTTTTCCATGATATGGTCCTGTAGAATGTTGTTATCGTGCTCTAAACATTGCTTCCTGATGTTAAATTCCTGACATGTTGTTATTTTCACTAAGTCTGTAACCTGATATCTTTTGCACTTTTGCCATGCTTGTTTGAACCTGCTATTGAGTGAATTAGTCGTAGCTCAGTGTTCATCTTTTGTCAAGCATCTTGAGTGGATCTCTTCCATGTATTTTGTTGTCATGTTAGAGTGATGTAGCTTGTTGTTCTTGATGCATTTAGATGGCCTCGTGCTGTTAATTGCAGATCGGTGCCATATTTGTTTTGCTTGTCTTTTGCAAACCGTGCATCCGATTCCGGTGATCTTTATATCGATTTCAACCGAAATCAACTCATCTTTCTAGTGGAACTCTTGGATTTCCAAGTTGAGGTCAGGTTCAATCTTTCCTTTCCGAAATATGCATATGCATCACATATCGCATCCTGCATATCATGACATGTTTTGCATCATGTTGTTTGTGCATTGCACATGGTTGATTGTGTCTCCCTTTGCTTGTGTTCTTGCTTTGGGTAGAGCCGAGAGACGAGTACGTTATCGAGGAGCCCATTGAGTACGCTTACGAGGATCAAGCTAATGTCAACTCGGAGAACTTTGCAGGCAAGATGACCATACCCTCGAAATCACTTCTATCTTTGCTTGCTAGATGCTCGCTCTTTTGCTATGCCTATGCTACGATACCTACCACTTTCTTATCATGCCTCCCATATTGCCATGTCAAACCTCTAACCCACCTTGTCCTAGCAAACCATTGTTTGGCTATGTTACCGCTTTGCTCAGCCCCTCTTATAGCATTGCTAGTTGCAGGTGAAGATTGGAGTTTGTTCCTTGTTGGAACATGTTTATTGTTGGGATATCATTATATTATCTTGTCTACTTTAATGCACCTATATACTTGGTAAAGGGTGGAAGGCTCGGCCTTATGCCTGGTGTTTTGTTCCACTCTTGCCGCCCTAGCTTCCATCATACCGGTGTTATGTTCCTTGATTTTGCACTACAAAAAATACACTTCTGTGATGATACGTGTTTGTCACAGTAGGTCGCTTTTTTGTCATGCATGTACATCCATGACAAATTTATGACAGAATCAAGATAGTCATACCTGTGCTGTCGTAGAAGTGTTCCATGACATTACCAAAATTATCATCACGGAAATTTCCACTTCCATGACGATAAATCGCGCGTCACAGAAGTGCTTTCGTCAAGGATGACCGACACGTGGCATCCACCGTAACGGAACGCCGTTAAGCTATCAGGTCGGGTTTTGGATCTGATAACCCGTTAACAGCCCCGACCAATGGGGATTTTCCACGTGTAAAATCATCATTGGCTAGAGGAAACACGTGTCGGCTCATCATCGGGACAGATGTCATCCACTCACTAGACAGAAGGCTCCTATGATACGTCGACATGTGGCACGGCCCAAGAAGTTTAAATGGGCCGGCCCAACTAGAGGCCCACAAGATTTTGCGGACCATAATGGGCCGGCCCAGCTAAAGGCCCATGAAATTTTGCGGATCATAATGGGCTGGCCCAGCTAAAGGACCACAAGATTTTGCGGGCCATAATGGGCCGGCCCAGGTAAAGGCCCACAAGATTTTTTTGTGCCATAATGGGCCGACCCAGGTAAAGGCCCACAAGATTCTTGCGGGTCATAATGGGCCGGCCCGGCTAAAGGCCCATGAGATTTTGCCGACATTAATGGGTTGGCCCAGCTGTAGGCCCACAAGATTTTGAGGACCCTAGTAGGCCGGCCCATTAACTGGCTGCCATGTTTTGGGCCAAATGCCGGCCCATATTTGATCCGGTCCATTAATGGCCTGCCACGCTCCGGGCCTAATAGTGGCCCATATGAGATCCAGCCCGTTAAAAGCCTACCACGTTCTGGGCCAAATTATGGCCCAGATCAGGTCCGGCCCTTTAAGAGACTTTGGGCTCAATTATGGCCCATATCAGATTCGGCCCGTCAACTGGACACTATGCTTTTGGGCCCACTTGCTAAAGGCCCACTTAGTAATTCGGCTTGATATTAGTTTTGGCCTGTTAAGGGCCCGTTTAACATTTCGGCCCTGTATTAATTTCGGCCTGTTAAAAGTCTGTCATATAGTTGGGCCTAACTACGGCCCGGTTTGCATCCGCCTGCTCGCAGCCGATATCTGATTGGGCCAAACAAGGACCCAGACAATTTTGGCCTGTTAAAAGCTCATGATTTGATTGACACAATCATGGGTCGGGGTTCATTTCGGGCTGCTGCGTAACTAGTAGGAATTAAGAACAAACCTACTCTATACAATAAAGAAATTACGGCATAGTAACTAAGAATAAACCTACACTACACAATAAAGGATTTAAGGTATATTACATCCATTGGGCATCAAAGTTCGCCACCAGTGATCATAAAGCGCAACGAAGAAGCAGATTACAAAAACTGGGCACCATTGCAGCGTAACAAAATAATACTGAACCGAGACCACTTCCAAGACAGTTCAAGAAAGGTTAGCCTTGAGGGGGAACTGTTGCGCAAGCTACTGAGCAAGGCTGTGAGACTGGCCTAGCATGTCGGTTATAGCTTCCAGGTGTAGTTGTTTAGCGATGAGGTTCTCATTGGCGTTCTCCGCAATCTTTCTTAGAGATAGGACTTCAAGTCGAAGTTGAGTTGCAGAATGCCTTTCTGCTAGAACTTGGGACTGAAGAAGTTGAACTGATTCACACAACGAATTCTGTGTGCTTGTCTGACTGTTAGTCTCAAGTAACTTGAACACTGCATCAAGACAAGACTTTAGGGTTGTCTCGCTATCTTCAAGATGTTTTGCCTTCTTTGCTGCAATATATGTTGGGTTTGTCTCACAGCCTTCAGCAGACTTGTGCATGCCATCAGGCATATCACCCTGAAACAAAGCAGAGAGATGACAGGTTTTGCACGTGTATAAACAAAGATGATAACTGTTCTGTCAATTCTATCCAATTTCAAATTAGAAAATAAAGAGCATCTTCAAAATATCAATAGCATAATTTGGCATTGTTCATAATGCGGGGAGCTTCACCACACTACTGGATTACCATGTCAACATAAGAAGCATAGATGAAGGGCAAAGAAAATCATTGTATCTATTTTGGATAATGTGCATGGCATGTTGTTCATATCATCAGCCACATCAGTAAGATAAAACAGGAGATGACAAGGTGCAAACATGGGCTGCTTCACCACACACTGGATTATAGATCCACAAAAACAAGCATACATATAGGGAGTATTAAGTAATGTGCATGGTATGAATAAGGAATTTCGTTTTACAAGTAAAACTTAGAACTTACGGTTCTTAGGAACATGCATTTTGATAGAAACAGCAAACTAAATAGCTGTAAACGATAGGGAGTATGAGAAAATTAAACAGCAGTTGAGGATAAAGGCTTTAGAAGGACTGACTTACATTAATAGTTAACACCGGCTTTATAATGCCCTTCTCCATGGCAAGGGAAGGATAACTCAAGAATTTCAGCACAGAATCTTCTTCATAAGCATTGCCTATACTCTACATTTTGTAGAGAGTAATTATAGATATGATAATACTGGAAGGGATAGAGGATAATGAAGATAAGATGCAGATTGATGCTACATAATCAACTACCAATCCCTAGAAGTACAAGCGTTACAGGACAAAATGTACTGACAAGAGCAATGGGCTACACTTCTGCACTGGCATTGTCTGTGTATTCTACTTGTTGGTAAGATTAAATATAGATCTGATCTTTTTTAGTAAATGGTGGGCGAGGGAGATAAGATGAAGAATGCTACAAAGTGAACCAATCCCTCTTCCCATAATACAAGAGTGTTTTGAACACTGGTGTACTGTACAAAACGTTCTTATATTATGGGACGGAGGGAGTAGCTATTAATGTAAGTACAGTGATAGACCACGTTTAGTCCTTACAAGAGGACTGCAGAGCTAAACCTCTTCAAAAGCATTGGGTTGATTCTAAATTTATGTAAGAGTCCATACAGATCTTATAATGTCCACGAAATGGACGATTACGAGGCTAACATGTGAAGTGATGCCACATAATCAAACAGCTATGGAAGTATGTATGGTCATACAGGGCAAGAGGTACTCACAAGAGCAATGCAGTGTGCAGTATAGTTGTGAGATTCTGTGGTCCCTTGAGAACGAATGTTCTTCTGCTAACAGTTTTCATACAAGTGAGACATTAAGGCAAATGCAGAAATGTAGTTCAAATTGTGATGTGATATCATAGACAGTACCTTACGCTGCAGCCGATACCAATGTGTAACAAGATTATTCCAGTCACCGTCAGATAAATGTAGCACCGGAGACTTTACAGAAATTTCGCTCAGAGGCTTGCCATCGAAGTGCGCTTGCCTCAGGTAGGAACGATACTTCATCAACGAGTGCTTGAAAAGCGCAACCAATCCTTGCTCTTCATCACAATCCATTTTGCGCCTCGCCTATTTAGAAGAATGAAATCTTGTGTCTTCTGTCAGCAGAAACATATGTAGTAATGACCATGAATAACATTAGTACATTACTTACGCGTAAGTTGCGGAGGAAGACTGGAAATTGTTCTGTGTCTGCGGTATAATCTTTCCATGAAGGAAAGATGCGCACAAAGTTCCTGACAACAACATAAGCTTCGTCTTCTAAACTGGGAAGAAATGGAACAGGGGTCCTATTTGCTGCAATTGGGGCTCTCTCTGGTTCGAAAAGGGATTTGGCAACTGGATTTGGTGTACTCTTTGCTGGAATAGGGGTTTTGCGTCGTACAGCTGGTGCTATGTCAACTGGTATAATCATACTATTTGCTGCAGTTGGGGTCTGCTGAGTTGGGGCATCAGAAATGACCAGTGTAGTAGGGCTAGAGTCTGCTAGTGTTGGGGTATTTTGTGGGTCAGATGATATTGCAACTACACCTAATGGGCTATTTGATTTATCAGGTGCCACTACCTTTTCCAAATACTTTGCTTGTGCTCCTCCACGACCAGCAATCGCCGTCTTCCTTTTGAATGTCTGATACACAAGAACAACATTTGAATGGATAAATATGGTATGATGACAGATGGAATATGTACTAAAAATGGATAGGCAGGGTGTATTCAGATACATGATGTGTAAACTAAGCTAATGGCAGTTCAACAAAGTAGAAGCAATGCAAAGCATCAGTTGCAAGATATGTGTGAGCAATGTAACCTTGGAAAGTTAGAGCAAGTACCTTGATGGGTGAATAAGATAGGGCATCTTCCTCTGACTCCTCCACTAGGGAGCTACATTGACTTAGGTCTCCCTCTAGCTCAGAATCACTGTTAGGATCATATTCTGAGCATGAATCTGTAAGTGGAGAGTGTTTGCATTGCATTGCATCCAGACTTGATTTCAGTCCCTTAATGCCAAGTTTGACAGCCATGGCATTGTTCTGCTTTATTCTTTTCATGCGTGCAAGCTCATAATCATTATGATGCTGTTCAGAATCTAAGATTCATGAAAACATAAAAAATTAGTCAAATTATCTATGGAATGCATTGCGGTTTCAACTCGGAGAGTGTCTCCCTATAAAACCCTGCATATGCAAAGTTCACCTCCCCAACCGTGCTGACCAGACCACACATAGAGATACACACCCGAGCGGCGAACATGCATTTTTGAAACTAATTTAGGAACATTTAGCTGACCAATTAAACAACTCTGTTTTAATAATATCAGATTCGTATTTGAACAACTAAGCTTGTTTAGCTTGATGGGTGGAGCAGTGTTATTATGACACGAAGCATGTATTCTGACCGTATAGTGATCATAAAAGGGGGAAACTCTAAGCATATATATTTTTAGCAAAAGAGGGTTTCCCCTCTGATTTCTATTAAAGAAACCACCACGGAACCAACATGATCAATTAAACCGTATTATGGCTGTGCCATGGCAGATTTGAAGCTGCAAACCGGAAAACTGATATTTAGCATCCATTGTTTGCTTCGAACTAAGAACTAAATTCTAAGAGCTGAAAAGAAAGTAGAGTAACCCAGTTAAGACCTATTTTCTGGTTGAGATCAAAAAATTGAGGAGATATGAAGTACCACCTCTCTTGCGGCGCCGTGTAGGCATCGGGGGTGCGATGGCTGTCCGAGGCGTTGAAGCAGATTTGCGATGGTAGACGGGTGCATCGGGGGATAAGTCCCGTTGCGGTGGAAGAGAAGGTCGTGTGAGCGGCCCCGTCAAAGAGGACGACGACGCCGATGAAGCGAGAGGACGCGCTGCAAGGCTATTGGTCCGTCGCCGTGGATGAGAAACGTCCATCTCTAGCAATGGACGACGCGGTCTTGGTAGGCGCTCCGGCATGGTGGAGGACGGTGGTGATGGATGTGGTGGAGGACGGCAGCGATGTTATGGGGTGGCAAACGGAGGCTGGTGTGGGAATGGGGTGTTCTAGCGCGGATGATGTATGAATGGGAAAATGGAGGGAGAGGTATGGGGAACCATGTTTTTGGGACGCGCCTGTCTGAAATATGGGAAAGTTATGAATTTATCCCCCGTTTCAAATTTGGACGTCTCGTCGGTTGGTGATAGGATGGTAATCTCGCATCTCCCAAATATTTGTCGGTAACTATTTCGGGCGAGGAGAGGGTGTTTTGCCGCCCACGGTTGGCGCCCACGGTGTATGAACGGGGCTGACAGGTAGGGCGGTTGTGTCACGTCTGATGGAAGTTACACATTTGCCCCTATTTAAAATATTAGCCTACATCTATTTCGGACGAGGAGAGGGTGTTCTGCCGCCCACCGTGTATGAATGGGGAATGGAGGGAGAAACAGAGGTCTTTCAGACGAGCTTGAATCAAATGAGTTTTTCCGCCCATGTTTGATGCCCACCGTGTCGGAATGGGTCAGAGGCGGTCGTGTCATGTCTAATTGAAGTTAATAACCTACCCCTATTTAGAGCAGTGGAAATCGGGCCGATGGATTGTCCGTGTAATGGCTAGACAGTAATTTCCATCTCCCAAACACTTGGCTTCGGGCAGCCGATGTGGGAGTGGACATTTTGCTATTTCTTTCGAATTTTGGGACAATAAGCATCCACGTTTACCCTAGCAACTAAATTTGAATCCATTTTGTATTCCTATATGAATCTTTATAAATCATTCTATGTGTTTTTATATATCTTCAAAAGGACGACAAAGATGTATTCCACTGTCATATATGAATATGGTTTACAAATGCCGATACTCAAATTCAGAAACTAGAATCTAGTTTAAGGTGAATTCAAATATTTGGAACACTTCATGTCCAACTCAAATGTCACACGCAGCATAATGTGTACTCCCATCTAGATATGTACACAAGCGATGTATCAAGATTCAAATACCGAGTCAATCAACCAAGAATGTACGGAACTAACAGACATATAAACACTTATAGAGTATATGGATCAATAATATCAACTAACATACATAAGCCAGGCCGCTGTACTTTTTTTGGCTACAACAGCATCCTTTTTTTAGCTAGCATCTTGACCCTTTCCGATGCGTGCCACTTATGGTCCATCTATACTACTATTGTTGAATGCACATTCAGCCCGATTGGCATATTTGTAGGTCTGGCACAGCAATCCAAATGAAATGTCTCCGAGTCTTATCAATTAATACAAACTTGTGCTCAAATAAAATTACAAACAAAAAAACAAAAAAACAATTATTACATGATCTCTAAAACAAATGGTTTGATTGATTACATGAACAGACAACACAAAGGTTATTCAACTATGGAAAGAACATTTCACCTATGATTTACCAAGTAGGAATTTAATTTCCTTTTTTCCTTCAGGACCTTAACAATCTGGTCTGTCTCAGCTTGCTTCATTTTGAAATCCACCAAATATTTAATGGTTGTCTTGAGTACTGCTTGTGATTGTGTTGTTTGCTTCCTCAACATGTCAACTTTCTAAGTGCAGAAGCAGAATCTCTTTCTACCACTAGTTTAGCCTCTAGAGCATCAGCAGTTGGCAATTCATAATGCACAATTGGGCCGGTGCCACTGCTGTGGGATGATGCAACGTCCATGGGGACCTCGCTCTTTGATCTTGGGCTAACCTGTTTTGCCATTAAAGTTCCGATTGGATTCAGAAAAGTTGAAGTTAGCAAAACATCTCAACTGGGATTTATAACAGCAAACTAGTTAAACAAACAAGGAATTAAAGAGTTTCAATTGGATGCTGAAAAGTAGTTATTAACAACATTGTAACCTGTTGTTGCAGCAGCAATGTAGTTAAACAAACAAGTAGATATTTAAGTTAAGGCAAACAGGTAATTATTAACAGTAAGTATCAAACACATAGATAGGCGCAGTCTACAATATGATTAACACGCTGTGCCATTATGTAATCAGTAGCAAACTAAATTAAGCCAAGCAACGTAATTGAACAATTTTGCAATAAGTGGCTAACTAAAATTCCGAGAAGCAGGTAATTGAACTTACGCTAGTTCTTTGTACAGGCACACTTCAACTTCTTTTTCGCTTACAAGGTTGTACGAAGGAGTCCATGGCATCAATTGCTTGGATACGCAGTCCCAATACTTCTTTCTTCCCACATTGCATGGGTAAGTCGAATGGTTAATCTAGTAATATGGTGCGTCCTTGATATGTTATATGAGGACGTGTAGTCAGACTAGTTGTAGCCAAACACATCACACTGGCTTTTACTGTATATTTCATGCGATTACTTTTGGCATATCGAGATCTAAGCAATCTACAATAGGATGAAAAGACTGGCATCCTTCACATTATTAGCGAACACAGTTCATAGAAACAAGCAATTCAACCATTCTGTGGGTAAATCAAAAGCGCCACTGGAATATTTTTCACTATCCAATCATACACGCAAAAAGGGGAGACGCCACCATAGGGGCTGGTATGGGCGGCCGCCTCAGGTGGCTCAAAAGTGTGCACCTAGTTTGAGTCGTCCAGGTTGGCCCATGCTAGTTTTGTTCGTCCCAACGCACAAGCAGGCAATGTAAAAAATGAAGAAAAATGTTTCAATTTGGATGGGCCAATAACATAAGTGCAAGGCAGGCCCTATAGTAGGCTCGCGGCCCAAACGAGCGCCTCCCATATTGATCTACAGTAGGAAAAATCCCAATTCATTCGCTCCAGCCTCTAGTCTGGTTCGCTCCTAACCTAGCCGCCGCTGGACAGACCGACACAGCACTTCCTCGCGCCCTCGTTGGAGGGCGGTCGTCGAGCTTCAAGCGAATGGAAGGACAAGAAGATGAAGATCCAACCCTGGGTGTAGCCTGCGTGGGAGGCAGCGGCGGCAGCACGGGCATGGCATCGAGCTTGCGCAAATGGACAGTCGCGGCTTGCAAGAGTAGCATGCGCAACAAGAAGGTACACCACATCCCTGATTATATCTAATTCAACTCTTCAATTTCTGGCCAATAGTTAAACCTGACGGTGTTGTAAAACTGCTTGTATGTAGGGAATCTATGAGAAAATGAAACCAATTTCTACTTATTTTATAACTCCCCCAATCAATACTGAACTGACTGAATCTGATGTATCTAATCAAGTTTCCGGTGCAAACATACAAGCTCATGTTGTTCTTGAGCCTGAAGTGTCTAATGAACAGACAGCTAATGAAGGATTTGATGCAAACATTTTACATGCTCCTGGTGATGAACATATAGTGTCTAATGAGGGATCTAATGCAAGCATTTTGCAAGCTCATTGAAGGATTTAGTGTCTAATGATGATCTACTATGTTGAGAGAGACAGAGATTTGCAGGCATTGATGACAAGCAAATTATAGTGCATTTTAGTAGCTTGAGGAAACATCGAGGCCATCTACCAGAAAGTCCCCGTATCATGACAACATAGCATAAATACTTTTCTAATCTGTTGTTTGAAACTATTGGCATACTTGTGCATGATAGATATATTGATATGCAGTTTGCACACTGGTTATACGTGCAATTACACTTCGATATTTTCAGCCAGAGAACGAATAATTCAAGCAGGTACAGACCATGTTTGTAGTCCTAGTACACCATGTTGAATTTTGTGTTTTTTGGTGCTTGCATCATTTAGTGTTTATAATCTGAACTACTTTGGATCATTAGCTGGTTTTCAAAGTGCATGTAGCTTCACATTTATCAAGTTATGTTGATTTCCAGAGTGCAAGTGCCTTCGTATTTTTTAAGTTAAATGTTCACCCCTAGTAACTTGAATTCGTGGATCAGACACTGCACACAAATCATACACGAATGCCAGTACGAATTAAATGAAATGCAGGGACTTACGCTAGCTCGTTGTACAGGCTCACTGCAGCTCTGCTTGTGCTTCGGATGTTCCATGTACAAGTCCATGTTACCACTTGCTTGGATGTGCAGGCCTTGTGCTCCTTGCATCCCCCTCTGCATTTTTGACACGGCGAATGGTTGATCAAATAAGAGGAATCGACCTTGATGTTGTACCGGAGGACAGATACTTACAAGGTTATACGGGTGTGCAGGATGTGTACCAGATCCCGTAGTGCCGTCATGCATCGCTAAAATATGGATTTGCTTGTTTCAGATGATATCTCCAGAAGAAATAAGAGTTAAGGTCAGAGTTGCATAGGTGTGTAAGCTAAGAGAGCAGTGAAAGGATATCCAAACATCGTCGAAATAGTGCACAAGGGAGTGATGTGTGGATACCTAGATCGGGCCAGCGTTTGGGCATGCTCGCCTAGCTAGAGTGCGGGTCACTTCAGAGCCGTTGAGGGTGATGGGCTGGTGTTGGCTGGCCGCGCATGGATGCAGATCTTGAGTGGCAGCGGGGCGCTACGATGCGGTGGACGAGACCGTTGGTGAAGCCCCAATGGCCTCGGGGGGCGGAGGTGCGATGATGTGCTCGGTGAAGTAGCCCTGGTGAGCTGGGAGACGGCGTCGGTGAAGCGCACCTGATGCGGTGGAACTCGGTGTCTGTGAGGCACGTCGGTTGCGGCGGCCGACGTTGTTGGTGGACCACCCGGTGCGGTGGACGAGGGCGTAGATGAGGTAGCTCCGGTGCGGTGGTGAAGCACGACCATAATCTTCATCGTCCGGCACAGAGGTGGGGAACGGCGGGGAAAGGGACGAGACGAGGGGCGATTCGAGGGTTGGCGGCGAATTAGGGACTTGAGCAATCTGGACAGGAAGGGGACGGTGGAGAAGAGAGATTTTGCAGGGCTGCAATTGGGGCCGCCAGATATTTCAATCCGAAATGTGGAAGCACGAACTTATATTGTCGTCGTCCTTTTTTTGGGGGGGAGGGGGGTGGGTGGCTGGGTGCTACGCGTCCGTCCTACACACGCGACCACCCCGACAGGACTATGCTTCGGTGCCTTAAGGCACCTGCCTTTGTGTCCATGACATATGGGCCCAACAGGTGGCTGGCCCACATGTTAGTGACCCAAAGGCAGTTGCCTTTAAGGCACCGAAGCAGCGTCCACCCCGACACGACCCTGGTTTGCCTGCTGCGCCTACATTTGAGAATGCAAACGAATCTTCTTTCATTTGCAAATGAATCTGCATGTATTACCATGCCCGTGTTTTCCTTGCAATAATTAGTCATTCGAAACGAGATACTCCATCCATTCACTTTTGTAAGTCGTTTCAGACAACTTAAAATGAATTGTTTTGCACATTGTCTGAAATGTCTTCAAGGCCTTATAAAAGTGAACAGAGGGAGTACTATAAATTAATTAATGAGGAGTTATTTGAAACAAAATCGAAATGGTACTGAGGGAGTCCTGGATTATGGGGTCTCCGGACAGCCGGACTATATCCATTGGCCGGAATGCTAGACCATGAAGATACAAGATTGAAGACTTCGTCTCGTGTCCGGATGGGACTCTACTTGGCGTGGAAGGCAAGCTAGGCAATACGAATATGTGTATCTCCTCCTTTGTAACCGACCTTGTGTAACCCTAACCCTCTCCGGTGTCTATATAAACCGGAGGGTTTTAGTCCGTAGGACAACATACAATCATACCATAGGCTAGCTTCTAGGGTTTAGCCTCTCTGATCTCGTGGTAGATCTACTCTTGTACTACCCATATCATCAATATTAATCAAGCAGGACGTAGGGTTTTACCTCCATCAAGAGGGCCCGAACCTGGGTAAAACATCGTGTCCCCTGCCTCCTGTTACCATCCGCCTAAGACGCACAGTTCGGGACCCCCTACCCGAGATCCACCGATTTTGACACCGACATTGGTGCTTCCATTGAGAGTTCCTCTATGTTGTCGCCATTAGGCTTGATGGCTCCTTCTATCATCGATAGCGATGCAGTCCAGGGTGAGACTTTCCTCCCCGGACAGATCCTTATGTTCGGCGGCTTCGCACTGCGGGCCAACTCACTTGGCCATCTGGAGCAGATCAAAAGTTATGCCCATGGACGTCAGGTCAGGTCTGGAAGCTTAAATTACATGGCCGATATCCATGGAGACTTGATCTTCGACGGATTCGAGCCCCTGCCTTGTGCGCCACACGGTCACGATGAGTACGATTTAGCTCTACCATCAGACTGTATTCAGGAGATCGCACCGGCAGCCGCTCCGAACCTCAATTCGAAGCCAGTTGCACCATCCATGGATGGGTGGATAGACCCTGTCACGGAGACCGTATCCTCAGCGGCGATCGAGCCGAATATCGACCTTACCCTTCACAAGAGCCGTGTTGTTAAACTGCCGGATACTTCTCTGGCCACGGACTCCGAACCGCCTGCGCCCTTTCCAGTCGAGTCCGGTTGGGCGCCGATCATGGAGTTTACCTCCGCGGATATCTTTCAGCACTCGCCCTTCGGCTATATACTGAATTCATTAAAGTCTCTCTCCTTGTTAGGAGAGTCCTGGCCGAACTATGCCCGGCAGGATTGGGATGCGGATGACGAAGAAATTCGCCGCCCACCCACCACCCACTTAGTAGCCACTGTCGATGACTTAACAGACATGCTCGACTCCGACTCTGAAGACATCGACGGTATGGACGACGATGCAGGAGACGAACAGGAACCACTGCCCACAGGGCACTGGACGCCCACTTCACCACATGACGTATACATGGTGGACACACCAAAAGAAAACGACGACGAGGAACGGAAGGACGCAACGAAGGGTTGTTCCCTCGAGAAGCAGTCAAAACAAAGGCGTAAGCGCCGCAACAAATGCCGCCTCGGTAGAAACAACGATCATACAGATCCAGCGTTAGAGCAGGGTGAACCATTGCTGGACCATGGCAAGACGGAGAATCAAACCGAACAACCCGACTCTGTGAAAGATAATAGTCCAGACGACATCACACCGGACAGACACCCGGAGCAACAGAATGCCCATCAAAGGCTCGTTGCCGCCACGAGGAGTCTAAAAAAGCGGAAGCAAAGGCTCAAGGCTGCGCAAGACACACTCCAAATCAGATGGAGTAAAGTACTCAACATAGTAGCGAAGTACGGCGGCAATCGCCCCACCAAGAGATACCCAAAGCGGAAGTTGCTACCTGAATTCGATGAGGAGGCCTTAGATCCCCCACAACCAAAAATTAAAACAGCCATCTGGCCAGATAGACGACCTCACGGCCAACTAAAGCGGCAAACAACGCCGCACAAAAGCCAATACATGATCCACGCGAGGGCTCGCATCAAAAGGACGACGAAACCAGATCCATCTATGGACCATGCAAGCGTGCTCCAGCATACGATGCAACAAAACAAACATCCGAACAACACGGTACACCTAGATATAGGGGTGCCGCACACCCCCTATGTTTCACCGATGAGGTGCTGGACCATGAATTTCCAGAGGGATTCAAACCCGTAAACATAGAGGCATACGACGGAACAACAGACCATGGGGTCTGGATTGAGGACTATATCCTCCATATCCATATGGCTCGAGGAGATGATCTCCACGCCATTAAGTATTTACCCCTCATACTCAAAGGGCCAGCTCGGCACTGGCTTAAAAGCCTCCCCGAAAGCTCCATTGGAAGCTGGGAAGAGCTCGAAGACGCTTTTCGGGCAAATTTTCAAGGGACTTATGTCCGACCTCCGGACGCGGATGATTTGAGTCATATAACTCAACAGCCCGGAGAGTCAGCCCGAAAGCTTTGGAACAGGTTTCTTACTAAAAAGAACCAAATAGTCGACTGTCCGGACGCCGAAGCCTTGGCAGCTTTTAAGCATAGCGTCCGTGACGAATGGCTTGCCAGACACCTCGGCCAAGAAAAGTAGAGAACAATGGCAGCATTAACAAGCCTCATGACCCACTTTTGCACGGGTGAGGATAGCTGGCTAGCCAGATGCAGCACCAGCGACCCCAGTACATCCAAAGTTAGAGATGGAAATGGGAAATCACGGCACAACAACAATAACAAACGCCGGAATAAAGAAGACAGCATGAAGAGCACGGCAGTAAACGCCGGATTCAGAAGCTCTCGGCCAGGTCAGCAAAAGCCGCCCTCTAAAGGCTCCAGAGACGAACTGTCAAGCCTAAACAAAATTCTGGACCAAATATGTCAGATCCATAGCACCCCTGGTAAACCCGCTAATCATACCCATGAAGAATGTTGGGTCTTCAAGTAGTCCGGCAAGCTCAACACCGTACACAAGGGGGAGGATACACCAAGCGAAGACGAGGATGAGCCTCTCAAGCAAGACACTGGGGAACAAAAGAAATTTCCACCAGAAGTAAAAACAGTAAACGTGTTACACGTGATCAAGGGGAGAAACAAAGCGGCACTCCCAGAAAAATATGCCCAAGGGCCTATCAGCGTGGAGTCTTGCCACTGGTCGTCTCAACCGATCACTTTCGACCATCGGGATTACTCAGCAAGTATCTGGCGTGCAGGATGGGCTGCCTTGGTATTAGACCCAATAATTGAAGGGTACCACTTCACACAAGTCCTGATGGACGGTGGCAGTAGTCTAAACCTGATATACCAGGACACAATCCGCAAAATGGCGATATACCCAACGAAAATTTGCCACAGCAATACTACCTTTAAAGGAATAACGCCAGGCCTAGGGCTCATTGCACGGGCTCCCTGCTACTAGAGGTTATATTCGGCTTCCCCGATAACTTCCGTAGCGAACATTTAACCTTCCACATTGCTCCGTTCCAAAGTGGCTATCAAGCACTACTTGGACGTGAAGCCTTCGCTCGCTTTAATGCAATACCGCATTACGCTTCCCTCACGCTCAAGATGCCCGATCCACGTGGCATCATTATAGTGAATGGAAGTATTGAGCGATCTTTGCGCGCCGAAGAGAGTGTGACTGCCTTGGCAGCCGCACACTAAAAACGGCCTCACCAGCTAAAGCATTTGATAGGTCGTCAAGACCACGGACACGGTTAGACGAGTCCGTCGTAGCTATATGTAATTCATACCGTATCGATGGCCACACCAAATACAAGGGGCTCAACGCGCGCAGACAAGTGGCAATTTTTACTCATCTTGAATTATACATGGTCTCTTTAAAAACTACCTTTTTGCATGACAACTTTTCACCTAAGTTCCTCTCTTTTACAGATGACCATCATGCTACACCCATCCAGGATACGGCACAATGGAGACACAGGCGCAGATGTGCAGCAGGGACCCGCTCCAAGGATTCTTTTTAGATTAAGACCCTGCGTAAACCTTTTTTACTGTCTCTTGTTGATACACATCCCTCGGATTCTCAGTACAATTGAGAAGGATGCTGACATCTTGGCATGTGGCCACGTTAGAATAACGCACGTACCTGGACACAAGGGGCTTCTTACAAAGGGCACTATTTAGGCCCAGTTTATACCATAAAGACCGAATACCTTAGGGAGTGTTCGGCGTCGCGAGTTTGGCCTTATATGCATCAGCTCCGAATCATGTCTTTGGTCAAATGTTGGGTTTGCCCGGCTCCTGTGTTTTGGTGCCTTACGTTCTATTCTATCGGCTAAGGCGGCACTAGGAGAACTACTGCGATTGTGCCCTGGTTCATCCGGATGAGCACCTCAGTAGAGAAAGCCGAAAACTGACTGTCATGATATAGCGCGAGACTGGTCAACCACTCGATGACCTATTGGAATGTTATAATTCCTCAGCTTTAACGAAGGGCCATTTCCCGGCCAGGCATATACGCACCCCGAGTTCGGGAGAGTGCGGAGCCACCAGGGGCTATATAGTAGCCCCACCATCAAACTCCTATGGCTAAGTGAATGTGTTAAAGCATCATAGTCCGGTTGCCTCGTTCGCTGCGCTATCACCACCTTAATAGGACCAAGACGTTGGGTTAAGTGTGAACACGCGTCTTCTGCGAGCACCTCCGCATCATATGCGTGGGGGTTGAAGCCGACGACTGTAATCTTTCAGGTTATACACATATATACATAAACGGCCGCACAGGAGGCATCATATTACTTTCAGGCAAAAGTATAAATACAGCCCTAATACATTTCATAAAAACATTGTGTTTACAATGGGAATACATGTCACTCAAACATAATATTCTTTGAGCACTGGGCCTCTATCAAACGAGCACCCTCAAGAACTTCTTCAAAATAGTGCTCGGCAGCCACTCGGCCTATGGCCGAACCCTGCGCCGCAACAGTGGTAGCATCCATCTCCACCCAGTATGCTTTGACACAGCAAAGGCCATCCGCGATCCTTCTATGCACGCCGACCACTTCATCGCATTGATGCGCGGCATCGCACCAAGGAACTGCTGCACTAACCTGAAATAGTTGTTCGGCTTCGGCTTCTCCGACCACAGATGATCTACGACGGACCTCATGGCAAGTCCGGACAATCTATTAAGTTCGGCCCATTCGGCTAGCTGATCAGTCAAGGGAAGCGGACGCTCTGGAACGTTAAATTGCGACCAGAACAGCTTGTCCACTTCACGATCTGTCTGATCTCAGGAGTATTCGACCGCATCGACAGCGCTCGCTGCCAAGTCCATATATGCGTCTGCCGAACTCCACAACCGATCCAGAGGGGCATACCGCGGATCTCCGAACTTCCTCTGCAGAAGAAAGGGCTTCCCAGCCGCAATATCCCTGGCTTCACGCAGCTCCTCCTTCTTCACCCTCATTGCCGAGCGGGTGTCTTTGGTCGCCATCGTTGCCTTTTCAAGGTCCGCTGCCTTCACTCGGCTCTCTTCTTCAAGGAACTGGCAACGGTCGGCAGTGTATTTTAATTTTACGGCCATCTTGGCCATCTTCTCTTTGCTTTTGCAATGCGCGGCCTTCTCGGCTCTTAACTCTTCGGCCGCCTTCAAAGCAGCCGCGTTACTAACTCTTGCTTGTTCCTTGGCTCGGGCAAGTTCCGCCCGAAGGGTCAGCTCCGTCTGCAGTCACAACATATTAAAGATACTGGCATCATGCTGCTCTTATAATGTGACATTCATCAGAAAACATTACTTACCCTGTGACTCGTCAAGCCGCTTGTTAACAAGCTCGATGTCGGCGTCTTCCGCATCCAGTTGCCGCTTTAGTTCGGCAAACTCATTAGTCCGGCTAGCTACCGGAGCTTCCACCACCTGCACATAAAGGTAGCCTGGTTATTACCTGGGACTATGATCCTCTGTTCGCCACCATTCTCGACGACAACCAGAGTCTCAGGGGCTACTATCTACACAGGGCACACCTAACATGTGCGGTACTATCAAAAAGTATATCATTTCACGTACCTCAAAGCCCGTCAGTAGACTCATAAAGGCTTCATGTAATCCGCTTTCGGCGAACGAAATTCTTTCCATCACCGTACCCATCAACAGTAGATGCCCGTCAGTAGATGGCCGCTTGCTCCAACAGCTCCCTCAGAACGTCCGACCGCATACCAGACGATGTCGGACTCTTTTGTTTGCTCTCCTCGAGAGCCGGACGCTGGGGACTTCGGGTGACTATAGGATTATCTTCTGGCCTCACCAGATCCGGAGAGGCCCTCCGTGACGACACTTCGAGGTCGCCCGCTTCTTAAGCGGGGGAGTCCGGGGGAGGCTTTTCGCTCTCCATCATCTCTGGAAGAAGATCCCCCGAAGACAAGCTCAGCTGAGAAGGGCTAAGATCCGAACTGCAAGATATATGCTTTGGTTATTTTCCTCAGAGGAAAGGTAGTATATCTTCACTATTAAAGTATTTTTGATCACTTACGGCTCATTAGAGGTCTGATCCCCACGCGGACTTTGTGCGGCAAGAGAACCCCCCGAGGCAGGACCCTCTGTTGGAGACTTCTTCTCCCATTTGGAAGCCTCGGTTTCCGGATCCTCAGAGGCAGTCCTCTTCCTCCCCCATAGCGAGAGAAGGTCAGAGTCTTCTCCTTGGTTATCTGTAACGCCCTCGATGCGGCTATATCTCCCACGTGTCGAAGCACGACTTAGAGGCATAACCGCATTGAAAGCAATGTCGCAAGTGAGGTAATCTTCACACAACCCATGTAATACATAAGGGAAAGAGATACATAGTTGGCTTACAATCACCACTTCACACAATTACATGAATAAAGCATTACATCAAACAGATACAATCAAGGTCCGACTACGGAACCCAAAATAAAAGAAGACTACCCCAAATGCTACACAGATCCCCGATCGACCCCAACTAGGCTCCACTATGAATCGACTAGAACGAAACAACATAAAGGACAAGATCTTCATCGAGCTCCTCCTGAGCTTGGTTGCGTCATCTGCACGGACTCATCGGCACCTGCAAGATGGTTTTGGAAGTATCTATGAGTCACGGGGACTCAGCAATCTCACACCCTCGCGATCAAGACTATTTAAGCTTATGGGTAAGGTAAAGGTATGAGGTGGAGCTGCAACAAGCGACTAGCATATATGATGACTAACATACGCAAATGAGAGCAAGAAGAGAAGGCAAAGCACGATCGAGAAACTATGATCAAGAAGTGATCCTAGAACAACCTACGTCAAGCATAACTCCAACACCGTGTTCACTTCCTGGACTCCGCCGGAAAGAGACCATCATGGTTACACACGCGGTTGATGTATTTTAATTAAGGTCAACTTCAGGTTTTCTACAACCGGACATTAACAAATTCCCATCTGCCCATAACCGCGGGCACGGCTTTCGAAAGTTCAAATCCCTGCAGGGGTGTCCCAACTTAGCCCATCACAAGCTCTCACGGTCAACGAAGGATATTCCTTCTAGCAGGAAGACCCGGTCAGGCTCAGAATCCCGGTTACAAGACATTTTGACAATGGTAAAACAAGACCAGCAAAACCACCCAGATGTACCGACAAATCCCGATAGGAGCTGCACATATCTCATTCTCAGGGCACACCGGATGAGCAAGACGTCGGTTAAGCCAGCCCAGAGTTGCCCCTGGTAGCCTCGGGCATCACTCAGTTGGACCAACACTCAGAGGAGCACTGGCCCCGGGGGGAGTGTTAAAATAAGATGACCCTTGAGTCTGCAGAACCCAAGGGAAAGAAAAGGCTAGGTGGCGAATGGTAAAACCAATGTTGGGCATTGCTGGAGGAGTTTTATTCAAGGCGAACTGTCAAGGGGTTCCCATTATTACCCAACCGCGTAAGGAACGCAAAATCCGGGAACATAACACCGATATGACGGAAACTAGGGCGGCAAGAGTGGAACAAAACACCAGGCATAAGGCCGAGCCTTCCACCCTTTACCAAGTATATAGATGCATTAATTAAATAAGATATATTGTGATATCCCAACCAGTAACATGTTCCAACAAGGAACAACATATCCATGTACCAACAAGGTACAGACTTCATCTTCACCTGCAACTAACAATGCTATAAGAGGGGCTGAGCAAAGCGGTAACATAGCCAATCAACGGTTTGCTAGGACAAGGTGGGTTAGAGGCTTGGTTCAATAATATAGGAGGCACGATAAGCAAGTGGTAGGTATCGCAGCATAGGCATAGCAAAAGAGCGAGCAACTAGCAAGCAAAGATAGAAGTGATTTCAAGGGTATGGTCATCTTGCCTGAGATCCCGCAAGGGAGAAGAACGAGTCCATGAAGAAGACAAACGGACGTAGTCGAGAACTCGGAACTCGGAACGACTTAGAGGCATAACCGCATTGAAAGCAATGTCGCAAGTGAGATAATCTTCACACAACCCATGTAATACATAAGGGAAAAAGATACATAGTTGGCTCACAATCGCCACTTCACACAATTACATGAATAAAGCATTACATCAAACAGATACGATCAAGGTCCGACTAGGGAACCCAAAAAAAAGAAGACGACCCCAAATGCTACATAGATCCCCGATCGACCCCAACTGGGCTCCACTATGAATCGACTAGAACGAAACAACATAAAGGACAAGATCTTCATCGAGCTCCTCCTGAGCTTGGTTGCGTCATCTGCATGGACTCATCGGCACCTGCAAGCTGGTTTTGGAAGTATCTGTGAGTCACGGGGACTCAGCAATCTCACACCCTCGCGATCAAGACTATTTAAGCTTATGGGTATGGTAAAGGTATGAGGTGGAGCTGCAGCAAGTGTGGTTGGGCTCAGAACGGACAACGGAGAGAACTCGGAGAACCCGGACGAATGCAAGTTTTAAAACATGATGATGCAATGCACATGATGACATGATAAGATGCAACACGCAAGCAAATGACAAGGCAACAACAGCGAAAAACTGGAGTACACCTGGCACAACGGTCTCGGGGCGTTACATTATCCTCCCTTATGGAGGCGATCATTCCCTCGGTCGGAACTGGCAGTGATGGCGGCCCGCTTTCGCCCGCATTATTCCCCCCTTTATCTTCCTTCGAGGGCTCCGGGCAAGGTGCGAGCTCGAGCATCTTTTCCAGTACCGGATTTTCCAAACCCTCGGGGAGGGGGGCCGAACACCGAATCATCTTCGCCTTTGTTAGCCAGTCCTAGTCAAAGGGCGATTTCTCAGAAATGACGTCATGGTAAATAAAAGACGGTGTGTTCAGCTAGAGGATTACTTACTTGGTCGGCGGTGCGGTTGCTACTCAGGCCCACCTCCTCGGTAGTATCCGGACACTGTTTGAGGTCCGAAGAATGACTTGTACATCTCCTCGTGCGTCAGGCTGAGGAAACTTTGAATAGCGCGCGGTCCTTCTGGGTTGAACTCCCACAAGAGAAGGGGCCGGTGTTTGCAAGGCTGGACTCGACGAACCAGCATGACTTGCATTACCATAACCAAATTAAAATCTCCCTCGAGGAGATCTTGAATGCGGCTTCGCAGTATAGGCACGTCCTTGGCTGGACCCCAGCTCAACCCTCTTCTAATCCATGACATCAGTTGTGGTGGGGGGCCCGAGTGGAAAGCGGGGGCAGCCACCCACTTGGCACTTCTGGGAGCTGTGATGTAAAACCACTCCCGTTGCCATAATCCGGACACCTCTGGAAAGGAACCTTTTGGCCACGGAGCTCCTGCAATCTTGCTTATTAATGCGCCTCCGCACGCTGCGTGCTGTCCCTCGATTATCTTCGGCTTCAAATCAAAGGTCTTGAGCCACAGGCCAAAGTGAGGGGTAATGCAGAGGAAGGCCTCACACACGACAATAAATGCCGAGATGTGGATAAAGGAGTCCGGGGGTAGATCATGGAAGTCTAGCCCGTAATAGAACATCAACCCCCTTACGAAGGGATCCAGGGCGAGGCCTAGACCTCGGAGGAAGTGGGAGATGAACACGACGTATTCGTTGGGTTCAGGAGTAGGGATGACCTGCCCTCGGGCAGGCAGCCGATGCGAAACCTCGGCGGTTAGGTATCTGGCCTCCCTCAACTTCTTGATATCTTCTTCTGTAATGGAGGAGGGCATCCACCGGCCTTGAAGGCTAGATCCGGACATGATTGAAGGTCCGGAGCACCTGACCTGGGCTTTGGGTGTTAGAACTCGAGGCGGGGAAGGATTCGATTGAGGACGGGAGGGAAAAAAGTAAAAGCCTTGACCCTTTATAAAGAGGGTGAATATCAAGCGTCCTCTCCATGGCCGTTTGGGACTTGCCTATAATCTAGGAGTCCTAGACGCGGTTGGGTTACCCATGCCCGTATTGATGAGAATCCCATGATAAGGGGACACGATCTCTATTTTGATGAGACATGTCGAAAAACTGCCTCGCGTTATGTGCAGGGCTAGTTAAAGGAAACGGTTCGAATAATCACCGGGCCATGACATAATGTCATGTTGCCAAAACAAGTCAGCAAATTGGATTTGTGGAAATATTATTCTCTCTACGGTGGTATGTGGAACTTATTTTGCAGGGTCGGACACTATCCTTGTATTCAAATTCTTCTGTGGTGTATTCGGAGGAGGAACCCGCCTTGTAATGCCGAAGACAATACTGCACGCCGGACTCATCGTCATTGAAAGCCTGGTTCAGGGGCTACTGAGGGAGTCCTGGATTATGGGGTCTTCGGACAGCCGGACTATATCCATTGGTCGGACTGCTAGACTATGAAGATACAAGATTGAAGACTTCGTCTCGTGTCCGGATGGGACTCTACTTGGCGTGGAAGGCAAGCTAGGCAATACGGATATGTGTATCTCCTCCTTTGTAACCGACCTTGTGTAACCCTAACCCTCTCCGGTGTCTATATAAACCGGAGGGTTTTAGTCCGTAGGACAACATACAATCATACCATAGGCTAGCTTCTAGGGTTTAGCCTCTCTAATCTCGTGGTAGATCTACTCTTGTACTACCCATATCATCAATATTAATCAAGCAGGACGTAGAGTTTTACCTCCATTAAGAGGGCCCGAACCTTGGTAAAACATCATGTCCCCTGCCTCCTGTTACCATCCGCCTTAGACGCACAGTTCGGGACCCCCTACCTGAGATCCGCCGGTTTTGACACCGACAGGTACCCACGCTAACGTGGATTAGAGTGTGTGTCACATAATTAGTTATTTGAATTAGAGTGTGTGTCACGTAGTTAGTTATTTGAATTAGAGTGTGTGTCACGTAGCGATCTCCAATTCTAATGTGGATTTCGCATTTCACTGGATCCACACTACTTTTTTAATACAAATTCATATGTATATGATGAACACCATGGTAGTGAGAAAACTTTTGGATGGATTCAAACATATGACCTACAAAATAGCACAACAAACTAAGTCAATGTCAACTTTTCGAAACTTAGTATGGCACAAATTCGAAATAATTACCCGTATGCCTGGTCCTCGATTCAAATCTTACAATGTACACCGAATTGAAACATCGATATTAAGTCTCGTACTATGTATATTCAAATGTTGTTTTTAGCCCCCCCCCCCCCCGCACAAACCCTACATTCTTCCTGTATCGATCAATCTTCCTCTCCTAACCACCTTAGGAAGCTATCGGTTTCCAACACACGTTCATTCTTTCTCTCCATGTTTCGATCTCTTAGTCTCTCAACTACACAACCCCTTTTTCCACTCTGTTACCAAATGTATTTACCTCACACACCCACCATTGCACCCCATGTCAAGCTCTCTCTCTCCCCCCTCTCCCTCTCACCCTCTCGCGCTAAATACATGCATTGCCTATCTAGCCCCCCAACCTCTCGTGCATGCGCACCCACGCACGTTGTATATCTAGGTCACTCCCTCGAGATTGTATCACTCTTTCTTCCACACGGCGGGCCACACTTGCTCAATCTCACTCTCTTTATCTGAATCTCATTTAACCTCGTTTTCTTTCACACACAAATGATATATCTCCCTGTTCGGGCCTCGATCGACACACTCTATACTCTCTCACACAGATTGTCTATCTAGGTCAGTCCAACCAAGCCGCCACCACTCATTCGACCTCATGGTGGGCCACGCTCACTCAATCTCTCTCTCTCTCTCCGTATGTCTCGATTGACCTCGCTCTTTCTCGGACAAAAACGATATATCACCACGTTGAGCCCAATTTGACCTATTCACATTGTATACTCTCTCACGCACATCATCTATCTAGGTCACTCTCTCCAACCAGTCTCACTCTTTCGATCGCACGTCGACCCTATGTGATCGGTTGACCTTGCTTCCTCTCACGCACAAAATATATCTACACGTCTGTGACTGGGTCATCTCTCAAGCTCTATCTTACAGCCCTCACCCTTGCCAAAAATCTCAATAGGACAATATCTCTCCAGAGCATATATATTTGTTCAATGAATGTCGGACTAAAGGAAATATTCCCTAGAGGCAATAATAAAGTTATTATTTATTTCCTTATATCATGATAAATGTTTATTATTCATGCTAGAATTGTATTAACCGGAAACATAATACATGTGTGAATACATAGACAAACAGAGTGTCACTAGTATGCCTATACTTGACTAGCTCGTTAATCAAAGATGGTTATGTTTCCTAACCATGGACAAAGAGTTGTTATTTGATTAACGGGATCACATCATTAGTTGAATGATCTGATTGACATGACCCATTCCATTAGCTTAGCACCCGATCGTTTAGTATGTTGCTATTGCTTTCTTCATGACTTATACATGTTCCGTTGACTATGAGATTATGCAACTCCCGTGTGCCGGAGGAACACTTTGTGTGCTACCAAACGTCACAACGTAACTGGGTGATTATAAAGGTGCTCTACAGGTGTCTCCAAAGGTACATGTTGGGTTGGCGTATTTCAAGATTGGGATTTGTCACTCTGATCGTCGGAGAGGTATCTCTGGGCCCTCTCGGTAATGCACATCACTTAAGCTTTGCAAGCATTGCAACTAATGAGTTAGTTGCGGGATGATGTATTACGGAATGAGTAAAGAGACTTGCCGGTAACGAGATTGAACTAGGTATTGGATACCGATGATCGAATCTCAGGCAAGTAACATACCGATGACAAAGGGAACAACGTATGTTGTTATGCGGTCTGACCGATAAAGATCTTCGTAGAATATGTAGGAGCCAATATGGGCATCCAGGTCCCGCTATTGGTTATTGACCGGGGACGTGTCTCGGTCATGTCTACATTGTTCTCGAACCGTAGGGTCCGCACGCTTAAGGTTTCGATGGTAGTTATATTATGAGTTTATGAGTTTTGATGTACCAAAGGAGTTCGGAGTCCCGGATGAGATCGGGGACATGACGAGGAGTCTCGAAATGGTCGAGACGTAAAGATCGATATATTGGACGACTATATTCGGACATCGAAAAGGTTCCGAGTGATTCGGGTATTTTTCGAGTACCAGAGAGTTACGGGAATTCACCGGGAGAAGTATTGGGCCTTATTGGGCCATACGGGAAAGAGAGAGGGGCTGCCTAGGGCGCGCCATAGAGAGGGCCGGCCCTCCCCTCCTCCACTCCTTTATATACGGGGGCAGGGGGCACCCCATAGACACACAAGTTGATCTTCATGATCGTTCCTTAGCCGTGTGCGGTGCCCCCCTCCACCATATTCCACCTCGGTCATATTGTTGCAGTGCTTAGGTGAAGCCCTGCGACGGTAGAACATCAAGATCGTCACCACGCCGTCGTGCTGACGGAACTCCTCCCCGACGCTTTGCTGGATCGGAGCCCGGGGATCGTCATCGATCTGAACGTGTGCCAAGAACTCGGAGGTGCCGGAGTAACGGTGCTTGGATCGGTCGGATCGGGAAGACGTACGACTACTTCCTCTATGTTGCGTCAACGCTTCCGCTTCGGTCTACGAGGGTACATAGACAACACTCTCCCCTCTCGTTGCAATGCATCACCATGATCTTGCGTGTGCGTAGGAATTTTTTTGAAATTACTACGTTCCCCAACAGTGGCATCCGAGCCTAGGTTTTTATGGTTTGATGTTATATGCATGAGTAGAACACAAGTGAGTTGTGGGCGATATAAGTCATACTGCTTACCAGCATGTCATACTTTGGTTCGGCAGTATTGTTGGACAAAGCAGCCCGGACCGACATTACGCGTACGCTTACGCGAGACTGGTTCTACCGCCGTGCTTTGCACACAGGTGGCTGGCTGGTGTCAGTCTCTCCAACTTTAGTTGAACCGAGTGTGGCTACGCCCGGTCCTTGCGAAGGTTAAAACAGCACCAAATTGACAAACTATTGTTGTGGTTTTGATGCGTAGGTAAGATTGGTTCTTGCTTAAGCCCGTAGCAGCCACGTAAAACTTGCAACAACAAAGTAGAGGACGTCTAACTTGTTTTTGCAGGGCATGTTGTGATGTGATATGGTCAAAACATGATGAGATATAAGTTGTTGTATGAGATGATCATGTTTTGTTGAAGTTATCGGCAACTGGCAAAAGCCTTATGGTTGTCTCTTTATTGCATAAGATGCAAGCGCCAAATAATTGCTTTACTTTATCGCTATGCGATAGCAATAGTTGCAAGAGCAATAGTTGGCGAGACGACCATGTGACGACATATTGATATAGATCAAGATGATGGAGATCATGGTGTCATGCCGGTGACGATGGAAATCATGATGATGCTTTGGAGATGGAGATCAAAGGCACAAGATGATAATGGCCATATCATGTCACATATTTTGATTGCATGTGATGTTTATCTTTTATGCATCTTATCTTGCTTTGATTGACGGTAGCATTATAAGACGATCTCTCACTAATTATCAAGAAGTGTTCTCCCTGAGTATGCACCGTTGCGAAAGTTCTTCGTGCTGAGACACCACGTGATGATCGGGTGTGATAGGCTCTACGTTCAAATACAACGGGTGCAAAACAGTTGCACACGTGGAATACTCAGGTTATACTTGACGAGCCAAGCATATACAGATATGGCCTCGGAACACGGAGACCGAAAGGTCGAGCGTGAATCATATAGTAGATATGATCAACATAGTGATGTTCACCATTGAAACTACTCCATCTCTCGTGATGATCGGACATGGTTTAGTTGATTTGGATCACGTGATCACTGAGAGGATTAGAGGGATGTCTGTCTAAGTGGGAGTTCTTAAGTAATATGATTAATTGAACTTAAATTTATCATGAACTTAGTCCTGGTAGTATTTTGAAAATCATGTTGTAGATCAATAGCTCGCGTTGTTGCTTCCCTGTGTTTATTTTGATATGTTCCTAGAGAAAATTGTGTTGAAAGATGTTAGTAGCAAAGATGCGGATTGGATCCGTGATCTGAGGTTTATCCTCATTGCTGCACAGAAGAATTATGTCCTTGATGCACCGCTAGGTGACAGACCTATTGCAGGAGCAGATGCAGACGTTATGAACGTTTGGCTAGCTCAATATGATGACTACTTGATAGTTTAGTGCACCATGCTTAACGGCTTAGAATCGGGACTTCAAAGACGTTTTGAACGTCATGGACCATATGAGATGTTCCTGGAGTTGAAGTTAATATTTCAAGCAAATACCCGAGTTGAGACATATGAAGTCTCCAACAAGTTCTATAGCTAAAAGATGGAGGAGAATCGCTCAAGCAGTGAGCATGTGCTCAGATTTTCTGGGTACTACAATCGCTTGAATCAAGTGGGAGTTAATCTTCCAGATAAAATAGTGATTGACAGAATTCTCTAGTCACCATCACCAAGTTAGTAGAACTTCGTGATGAACTATAATATGCAAGGGATAACGGAAACGATTCCCAAGCTCTTCGTAATGCTGAAATCGACGAAGGTAGAAATCGAGAAAAACATCAAGTGTTGATGGTAGACAAGACCACTAGTTTCAAGAAAAGGGCAGAGGGAAGAAGGGGAACTTCAAGAAGAAAGGCAAGCAAGTTGCTGCTCAAGTGAAGAAGCCCAAGTCTGGTCCTAAGCCTGAGACTAAGTGCTTCTACTGCAAAGGGACTGGTCACTGGAAGCGGAACTGCCCCAAGTATTTGGCAGATAAGAAGGATGGCAAAGTGAACAAAAGTATATTTGATATACATGTTATTGATGTGTACTTTACTAGTGTTTATAGCAACCCCTCAGTATTTGATACTGGATCAGTTGCTAAGAGTAGTAACTCGAAACAGGAGTTGCAGAATAAACAGAGACTAGTTAAGGGTGAAGTGACGATGTGTGTTGGAAGTAGTTCCAAGATTGATATGATCATCATCGCACACTCCCCTATACTTTCGGGATTAGTGTTGAACCTAAATAAGTGTTATTTGGTTTTTGCGTTGAGCATGAATATGATTTGATCATGTTTATTGCAATACGGTTATTCATTAAAGTCAGAGAATAATTGTTGTTCATGTTTACATGAATAAAACCTTCGATGGTCATACACCCAATGAAACAAGTTCATTGGATCTCGATCGTAGTGATACACATATTCATAATATTGAAACCAAAAGATGCAAAGTTAATAATGATAGTGCAACTTATTTGTGGCACTGCCGTTTAGGTCATATTGGTGTAAAGCGCATGAAGAAACTCCATGCTGATGGGCTTTTGGAATCACTTGATTATGAATCACTTGATGCTTGCGAACCATGCCTTATGGGCAAGATGACTAAAACGCCGTTCTCCGGAACAATGAAGCAAGCAATAGATTTGTTGGAAATCATACATACTGATGTATGTGGTCTGATGAATATTAAGGCTTGCAGCAGGTATCATTATTTTCTAACCTTCACAGATGATTTGAGCAGATATGGGGATATCTACTTGATGAAACATAAGTCTGAAACATTTGAACAGTTCAAAGAATTTCAGAGTGAAGTGGAAAATCATCGTGACAAGAAAATAAAAGTTTCTACGATATGATCACAGAGGTAAAATATTTGAGTTATGATTTTGGCCTTCAATTAAAACAATGTGAAATAGTTTCACTACTCATGCCACCTGGAACACCATAGTGTAATGGTGTGTCCGAACGTCATAACCGTACTTTATTAGATATAGTGCGATCTATGATGTCTCTTACCGATCTACCACTATCGTTTTGGGGTTATGCATTAGAGACAGCTGCATTCACGTTAAATAGGGCACCATCTAAATCCGTTGAGACGACACCATGTGAACTATGGTTTGGCAAGAAACCTAAGCTGTCGTTTCTTAAAGTTTGGAGTTGCGATGCTTATGTGAAAAAGTTTCATCTCGATAAGCTCAAACTCAAATCGGAGAAATATGTCTTCATAGGATACCCAAAGGAGACAATTGGGTACACCTTCTATCACAGATCCGAAGGCAAGACATTCGTTGCTAAGAATGGATCCTTTCTAGAGAAGGAGTTTCTCTCGAAAGAAGTGAGTGGGAGGAAAATAGAAAACTTGATAAGGTAATTGTACCTTCTCCCTCATTGGAAAATAGTTCATCATAGAAATTTGTTCCTGTGACTACTACACCAATTAGTGAGGAAGCTAATGATGATGATCATGTAACTTCAGATCAAGTTACTACCGAATCTCGTAGGTAAACCAGAGTGAGATCTGCACCAGAGTGGTACGGTAATCCTATTCTGGAGGTCATGTTACTTGACCATGACGAACCTACGAACTATGAGGAAGCGATGATGAGCCCAGATTCCGCAAAATGGCTTGAGGCCATGAAATCTGAGATGGGATCCATGTATGAGAACAAAGTATGGACTTTGGTTGACTTGCCCGATGATCGGCAAGCCATAGAAAATAAATGGATCTTCAAGAGGAAGACGGACGCTGATAGTAGTGTTACTATCTACAAAGCTAGAATTGTCGCAAAAGGGTTTCGACAAGTTCAAGGTGTTGACTACGATGAGAGTTTCTCACTCGTATCTATGCTTAAATCTGTCCGAATCATGTTAGCAATTGCCGCATTTTATGAAATCTGGCAAATGGATAACAAAACTGCAATCCTTAATGGATTTCTTAAAAAAGAGTTGTATATGATGCAACCATAATTTTTTGTCAATCCTAAAGGTGTTAACAAAATGTACAAACTCCAGCGATCCATCTATGGACTGGTGTAAGCAGCTCGGAGTTGGAATATACGCTTTGATAAGATGATCAAAGCATATAGTTTTATACAGACTTGCGGTGAAGCCTGTATTTACAAGAAAGTGAGTGGGAGCACTACAGCATTTCTGATAAGTATATGTGAATGACATATTGTTGATCGGAAATAATGTAGAATTATTCTGCAAAGCATAAAGGAGTGTTTGAAAGGAGTTTTTCAAAGAAAGACCTGGGTGAAGTTGCTTACGTATTGAGCATCAAGATCTATAGAGATAGATCAAGACGCTTGATAAGTTTTTTCAATAAATACATACCTTGACAAGATTTTGAAGTAGTTCAAAATGGAACAGTCAAAGAAAGAGTTTCTTGCCTATGTTACAAGGTGTGAAATTGAGTAAGACTCAAAGCCCGACCACGGCAGAAGATAGAAAGAGAATGAATGTCATTCCCTATGCCTTGGTCATAGGTTCTATAAAGTATGCCATGCTGTGTACCAGATCTATTGTATTCCGTACCACTGAGTTTGGCAAGGGAGTACAATAGTGATCTAGGAGTAGATCAATGGACAGCGGTCAAAATTATCCTTACTGGAATAAGGACATGTTTCTCGATTACGGAGGTGACAAAAGGTTCGTCGTAAAGGGTTACGTCGATGCAAGTTTTGACACTGATCCAGATGATTCTAAGTCTCAATCTGGATACATATTGAAAGTGGGAGCAATTAGCTAGAGTAGCTCCATGCAGAGCATTGTTGACATAGAAATTTGCAAAATACATGCGGATCTGAATGTGACAGACCCGTTGACTAAACTTCTCTCACAAGCAAAACATGATCACTTTTTGGGTCTTAATCACATAGCGATGTGAACTAGATTATTGAATCTAGTAAACCCTTTGGGTGTTAGTCACATGCAGATGTGAATCAATCACATAAAGATGTGAACTATTGATGTTAAATCACATGGTGATGTGATCTAGATTATTGACTCTAGTGCAAGTGGGAGACTGAAGGAAATATGCCCTAGAGGCAATAATAAAGTTATTATTTATTTCCTTATATCATGATAAATGTTTATTATTCATGCTCGAATTGTATTAACCGGAAACATAATACATCTGTGAATACATAGACAAACAGAGTGTCACTAGTATGCCTCTACTTGACTAGCTCGTTAATCAAAGATGGTTATGTTTCCTAACCATGGACAAAGAGTTGTTATTTGATTAACGGGATCACATCATTAGTTGAATGATCTGATTGACATGACCCATTCCATTAGCTTAGCACCCGATCGTTTAGTATGTTGCTATTGCTTTCTTCATGACTTATACATGTTCCGTTGACTATGAGATTATGCAACTCCCGTGTGCCGGAGGAACACTTTGTGTGCTACCAAACGTCACAACGTAACTGGGTGATTATAAAGGTGCTCTACAGGTGTCTCCAAAGGTACATGTTGGGTTGGCGTATTTCAAGATTGGGATTTGTCACTCCGATCGTCGGAGAGGTATCTCTGGGCCCTCTCGGTAATGCACATCACTTAAGCCTTGCAAGCATTGCAACTAATGAGTTAGTTGCGGGATGATGTATTAAGGAATGAGTAAAGAGACTTGCCGGTAACGAGATTGAACTAGGTATTGGATACCGACGATCGAATCTCAGGCAAGTAACACACCGATGACAAAGGGAACAATGTATGTTGTTATGCGGTCTGACCGATAAAGATCTTCGTAGAATATGTAGGAGCCAATATGGGCATCCAGGTCCCGCTATTGGTTATTGACCGGAGACGTGTCTCGGTCATGTCTACATTGTTCTCGAACCGTAGGGTCCGCACGCTTAAGGTTTTGATGGCAGTTATATTATGAGTTTATGAGTTTTGATGTACCAAAGGAGTTCGGAGTCCCGGATGAGATCGGGGACATGACGAGGAGTCTCGAAATGGCCGAGACGTAAAGATCGATATATTGGACGACTATATTCGGACATCGGAAAGCTTCCGAGTGATTCGGGTATTTTTCGAGTACCGGAGAGTGACGGGAATTCACCGGGAGAAGTATTGGGCCTTATTGGGACATACGGGAAAGAGAGAGGGGCTGCCTAGGGCGCTCCATAGAGAGGGCCGGCCCTCCCCTCCTCCACTCCTTTATATATGGGGGAAGGGGGCACCCCATAGACACACAAGTTGATCTTCATGATCATTCCTTAGCCGTGTGCGGTGCCCCCCTCCACCATATTCCACCTCGGTCATATTGTTGCAGTGCTTAGGCGAAGCCCTATGACGGTAGAACATCAAGATCATCACCACGCCGTCGTGCTGACAGAACTCCTCCCCGACGCTTTGCTGGATCGGAGCCCGGGGATCGTCATCGAGCTGAACGTGTGCCAAGAACTCGGAGGTGCCAGAGTAACGGTGCTTGGATCGGTCGGATCAGGAAGACGTACGACTACTTCCTCTACGTTGCGTCAACGCTTCTGCTTCGGTCTACGAGGGTACGTAGACAACACTCTCCCCTCTCGTTGCTATGCATCACCATGATCTTGCGTGTGCGTAGGAATTTTTTTGAAATTACTACGTTCCCCAACACGGACCACACTCACTTTGTCTCTCTATCTATATGTCTCTCGATTAACCTCGCTTTCTCACACCGTATCTTCCACGCGTTGAAGCTACTACCTCTCCATCCCTCGCAAAGCCGAAGCTATTTACACTGCGAGGGGCACTCCAACCTTGGATTAACTTGTGTAGGCATTTATTCCGGTCGGTTTAGATTATATTTTTGTAGCATTCGGCCCACAACTACTCCAATCACCGTATCGGGTAATTAAGCTACAAGGAGCACCTAATATGAGCACCGGGGAGCCGTTGGATCGAAGATGCAGCGGCACACACAAGGCCTGAATGTTTTATTTGCAAAAAAACCTTTGTAGAGTTTGAAAATTGCGCATAATTACAAAGACTACTCCCAAGCCATTGGATCTCACTTCCAACGGTGTAAAAACTCGTATCACCATAGTATCTAAGCTGCGGGGTGGATGTGATATTCTATGTCGTTGTGATTTTTGTTCGTAAACTTGCAAAAAAACGTGTAACTCGTGCCATTACTTGTCTAACCGCGCAAAGTGTTTGTTCAAAAAAACCATCCTACACTGAAATATCGGAACAACACACGGGGTACCACTTGTCATTAATCAAATTTGGACCTAAAACTAACAAATCTGAAAGACGAGATTCGAACTGCCAACCTGGACTACAAAGCATAAGTCGATAGCCTGAAAAAACGAACGGTTGTTGGCTTTGTCCCATAACTTGATTTTATACAGTACTTGCGTTGAGTAGAGTAGAGGGAGTGCCTCGTCAACACGTGCGTGACCGTTATCTCACTTACTGGTGGGTCTCAGGTCTGCGATCTCAATCTCTCTTCTCTCCATCATCTAACCTTTGCACGGGCACACACGAAGAGCGGCGCTAGCTTGCCGTGGTGTTATTACAACTAAAAAAACTTGGAAAATAGAAGAATCGCCTAGAACAAGAGACATTGTGGTTGGTCGAGACGGAGCTAACCACATCTATCCTCAGTGCCACGTTTGCATGATGAAGCTATGTGGCTAGTGGGGTGTTTTCAACCGACTGGCTAGGTCCCGAGGTCGAACCATAGGTACTCTACTACGTCTGATACAGTATATTTTTACACGCACATTTTTCCTCCGTGCCGAGACGTGGCACACCCTACCGCGCGGTTTCGGGGTCCTCCCAGGTGGTGCACGCATATATTCTTCCTGACGTGGGACACCTACCGCGCGTTTTCTGGGTCCTCAGTCGTAGCGCCGAAGCAAGTAAATGAGTCGTCAAATCACGAAAGACCACCTTTCCCGCTGAGTACATCAGTGAAGCACGGTGGCTAGCTAGTTGGGCTAGTTCGACCGATTAGCTAGGCCGCCGCCACATTTGTTTTCTCACCCCTTTTTTTATCTACTTGCCGGCAGGTAAATTTAAATATCCACTGCGGCATTGCTCTGGTGTTTGGGTGCGGCGGGATTTTTAATTTTTTGATTAACGGGAGAAGGTGTGGCAGGATTTTTAATTTTTTGATTGACGGGAGCAGGCGCGGTAGCAATTAGTCACGATGACTCCGCCTGTACCCACTGCTCCCTGATGTGAGAAGTCGTCGACTGGTGTTTTACCGTGGTGAAAACCAAAAGATTCCCCGCTCCCTCCGCCTTCCCGTAGATTGCATTGCCTTTCAGCCGTTTCGCCCCCTTTGCTTCCTCTCCCCATTACTTCTACCTGGTGCCATGGCGGCGCAGCAAATCACGGAGTACGAGGTGAGGCTCCTGACACAGGAGCTCCATGCCAAGGATGCGGAGCTCAGGGCCAAGGATGTGGAGCTCCATGAGCTCAAGGAGGAGAGGAGTGTCATGCTCCTCCGTTATGTGTGGGAGTTCACGGAGCTTCAAAAGCGGCAGGCGTCCACCACAAAGATGCTTGAGGCGTCGGCGGCGTTGATGCAGAAAGCGGGAGATACGATAGGCCGTCAGGGGAGCCGGCTGGAGCGTGAGTGGGCCGATTGTGACGATGTCCAGGATCGCCTCAGCCACTTGGTGAACCAAGTTGCCACGCACGTGTTGCGGCTGCGCAATGCCTACCGTCGTGCCAGCGCGATGATGTCGGCCGTTGGGCTAAACCCTCTGCATGGGCATGTCCATGTCTCGGCACAACATGACCGTTGGATCAAACTCAGACGGTGCAGATCAGTCAGTGTAGCACAAAGCGTGTGGGTGTGTTTGGTTGCATTCTCATCTCAATATAGTTGTTTCCTCTTCGTGTATTTTTGTCAACCTACTAGTGTGTACTCATGCACCCTTCATACACTCTACCAAACACCCAAAAGTGGGTCGAGAATGGAACTTTTGCTCCCATCCCGTGCACCCTTCATACACCCTGCCTAACACTATTCGTGCTTCATGTGGTTCATGTTTCATGGAGTACTGTAGCACCGTACTCTCCGTGCGCTATGGACCTAGATCTGTTAACATTGATCTCACCATCCATTCTCGACCGGACAGTAGGAAAAGCGGTACTATGTTACATATAGGAGTAGTTGACATGCGCACAACATCATTTGTTATCGTCATATCTTACTACACTAGCAACAAGATTGTGTAGTACTGATGTATGAACCACTGCACATGCCTAGTAGTAGGAGCACTGTGTATGTTCAAGTGGCTGCCATGTTTCGCACTCCTCCATCGTAAGAGTGGAAACGCTTGCTGTAATCATTTTTTTCTTCTGAAAAACAGTGGACACGCTCTACCGTGCGGATCCTCCTCCAGCCATGCACTAAAGTACTCACTTTCGCCGATGTGTAGGACAGCCAGCATCGGGGTCCACCAGCCATGCACTAAATTACTCCGTAGTAGAGTGATGGCAGACTACCCCGATCGAAGCACCGCAGTAATGCCCAATGAGCCGTCAAATCACAAAACCCCCTCCTTTCCAACAGTAAGTTGGACGGACGAAGCAACCATCATTTCACTCTTCTCTCTCAGCTTCGTCTCTACCCAACCCTCGCTTCTGCCTCATCTTTTTCCTCATTTCTTCAAGAAAACCCCGACCTGCTTCTGCCATTGTTCTTCTCTCCCAAAGAAGGAAAGGTGAGCGCATAAATGGTGTTGATTCTGGCCAAGGCCCGGTCTTGCAACCCCGAGACTGATCCTATAACTCCATCTCTTTTCTTCTTTTGGGTTTGTGATTATGGTTTCTTTTATTTCTATTTGACAGTTTCATGATGGATGCTGGAGCACCGGCCGAAGTGATGTCTATGGCTCCGACCAAAACCGTCGAGGCTCATGGTACGAACAAGCGCAAGCACCCCTCCGAGACTACCGCAGACAAGCTCAAAGCCATCGCCCTGTCCAAGCCCCCCTCTCCGGGATCCCTCATTAAGCAAGTCCAGGTAATATCTCTTCTTGACGATCTTTTTCTCGATCTTGATTGTGTTTTTTCATCTAACATGCAGTACTAGTACTAGTAGTACAACTTTCTAGGTGATCTTGCATGTGATTTTTGTGTGCCAAATGACAGTTCTAAATTCCTCTTTTGACCAAAACATGCGAGAGGTTGACACTGATTTCTTACAGATTACTTTCAACTGCTCCCTCTGTCCCAAATTTCTTGTCTTAGATTTGTCTAGATATGAATATATCTAATACTAAAATGTGACTTGATACATCCATATCTAGACAAATCTAAGACAAGAATTTTGGGGCGGAGGGAGTACTTTATGAACATCAATGCTACCTTTTAAGAGGGTATATTTGCCTCAGTAACTTGTGTTATGGATATTGCATGTAATCCCTCTGCTCTCATGCCTTTGAAGACATGTTCTAGTGTCTTTGTTCACTCATTTCTGTGCGTATATGTAGTCATATATGGAGTATAATATCGAAAATCATCTTATATTCCTGAACGGAGGTAGTAATAAAATATGGTTTCTGTTTGAATTAGAACCAGGTCCGCGGTGGAGATGAAGTTCTCAAAGTCATGCCGTGTGAACTGGAAGACCTGATGATGAGTTCTACTGCTGAACTATCCAGTTGATGTGTCCTTGTCGCCACGTGTCTTGAACTAGTGTTTTCCTGTAGCATTGTTGTCAGGCGTGTTCTCGAGGCTGTACTTGACCACAACAATTTCCTAGTTGTGCCTTCGATTACGAAGGGTGTGGTTCTTGTAAAGCTTCCCAACAAATCTGATGCGGCATGTCTTCATCATCATGTTTATGAGTGGAAATACCACTCTGTTAGGTTCTCCAAGGTTGACAAGATGGTGATGGTGCATGTAGACATCTCACACGAAGTCCATGGCCTAGTCAGTTATGCGGGGTTCATCCTGTAGGTCCGTGGCAAAAAATAGTCTGCAGAGTTTAGTTAGTGCAACTTTGCTTGTCTGTAGTAAGTACTATTGTTCAGTACTTGATTTGTGTTTGTGAACCCTGTATTGTTTATTAGTACTGCCGCTTTTGGTGTGTGTTCAGTCCTGAGAACGGTCTATGTTAATGTCTATCCACTCAATTCAGTCTGTATATTTTGAAGTATCCGTATCATATTTTTTGTGAGGACAGTCTATCAATTATGGTTACACTCCAATATTTGTATGCATTGCAGGGTTTATCGCACCCACCAGGATTTCCAGCCCCATTGATGTTCGGTCCATACGATTTGTCACGACCTTTGGGTTGTCCTGCTTGTGGGAGTAGGCGGGCCCTTGCATGCCACGCGTAGTTGAATGATCAATCTTCTGTTTAGTACTTCAACATAGTGATTTCCTGGTAAGGATTCACTCGTGTCACATCAAGTAAATCTTATTGATTTACTATCTAAATCTTATTGATTTAATGTCATGTTTTCTTTCTTTTCCTACAATTTTACGATGCAGGTTTTGCCATGTGACATTCATCACAGAATAAACTGTTTGGTTTGCTCTACGATGCCTATTTTTGCAGGTTTCACTTCTTATGTCGTGTCAGTAACGAAGGCACTGTCCATCACTTATATTACTGGAAAAAAATTGGATCAGTCTGTTGTCTGAGTACAAGCTGAATCCCTATGATGAACTGCAGTTTGGTTTAACAAAAATGCCACAATTAGTCCTTCTCGCGTTTAAAAGAAATGAAGAAAAAGACTGGATCACGGTCACGGATCCTAGTCAACTTAGAAAGCTGATCATAGCAGACCAGACACGATCGCCGCTGTCTCGCACAGATCGAGCACCGACAATTGCTCTAGCACTGACAGCGGCAGCAGCTCAGTCTGATCCAGCTGAGGATTGGGCACCGATCGCGTCAGCAGATCAGTCTGATCTACTGGAGGATCGGGCATCGACACCGGCACCTGCTTCGACACCGGCACCAGCTCTACAAGGAGCACCAACAAAAACCGACATGTCCACCTTCTTGGTAAGCATTGGCCGCCCAAGTGCTTCATTCTTTTTTCTTTCCATGTTGTTTCACATGATTCACTATGTTGATATAACTGTTTGGGTATGTCTTCTTGTTTGCAAACAGAGAATTCCTAGAGCAACGAGGGAGTCGTTCAACAATCCGGGCGACCGCGGCCAAGTTTCTCTTACCATGCGCAGCCTTGGTGTGAATGAACCTGCTCAATATATCATAAGTACAAAGGATGGTCGCATGATGATTGATGCTAAAGGATGGTCAAGGTTCAAATCTAAATCATATCTTGCGGTAGGGGATGATGTCAAAATCGAACTTTCTCGGCAAGGAGAGCTGGTCCAAATCAACTTTGAAATTCTTCAGTAGCAGCACGCAACTGCCTAACTGATCTATCCTCCGAGAGATTTTGAAGTAATAATTTGGCATGGTGAAACAAGTGTCCTGTCTGTATAAGTAGTACGATATTATTATTTATCACATTGTATATCGTTGATAGAAATGCAACTCTGATTGCTGGTTAGGAACTGTCGTTCGATTTCATTCCAACAGCTTTCGTGCTTTATTCAATTTTGTGTATTCGCCTTGCGACATCATCTAAAACCAGCACCGTACCGATTGCTTGCAATATGAAAAGCGCTGAGGTAGAACACATGGGCCCCCAAACATGCAGGGTCGGCCTGCGGCCCAAAGTCCATAACCTGGTTTCGAGAAGCACTAGCTCAGTGCAGAAGTGGCGTCCTCCTCCTGCTGTGGGTTGGGCAAAGATGAATGTTGATTGTTGCGTTATCTCGCAATGGTGAAAGGGGAGCCCTGGCAGTTGTGAGACGGGATCATACAGGATTCTTCCTTGGAGCATCGGCACTGGTGTGCGAAAGTGTTACTGATCCAGAGATCCTAGAGGCAATGGCATGTTGCGAGGGGCTATCTCTGGCTCTTGACTTAAACCTGCAACAAGTTCATATTAGCACCGATTGTTCAGCAACAGTCAAGCATATCGGAGAGGCATACTTGGGGCCCAGCAAAGTTATTATGGACGAGATCAAGATGAAGAAGAATATGTTCCAAACCATGGAGATCATACATGAAAAATGCGAGTGTAATGTTGAAGCGCATGTGCTCGCAAAAGCTGCTACTTCTTTGCCCTGTGGACGCCATCTTTGGCTCACAGGAACCCCCAAAATTATTTGTATACCTGTGACTGTTAATCTTCAATAAAGTAGCTTTTATCCCTCAAAAAAACATCTGAGTATTATATTCTCAGCTGAACCCCCATAATGCACGTGCATTGTAGAGGGCGTGTTTTTCTCAGCAAGGTGAGCCTATGATATAAAATATTTGTATATTTCTTTACAGAGGGAGTATCTCTCTGTCAAAAAATATATTTATGTGTAACTAGTTACTCCTGTCTTTCTACTTCCTTTCGCTGATATGTGGGGCAACCGGCAACGGGGTCCACGTGCCATATGCACAAATTAGAGTGCACACCTTCACGGTAGACACACCCCGGTCGTAGAGCCGCAGTAATGCCCAATGAGCCGTCAAATCACAACCCCCCCCCTTTCCAGCTTTAGTAGTAAGCTGGACGGACGAAGCGGCAATATTTTCACTGGGCCTGAATCCCTTTCTCCCTCGTCTGCTTGTTTAGAGAAAACCCCCTCTCGGCGATTGCATAGGGTTTTCTCATGGAGAACCAGGTACGAATTCTTCATCCATCCCGATAAACCCAAGTCCCTTGGTCGCAGGTAATCCTAGGATGGCAGCCGCCGCCGTTGATGCATTTTTCTTCCTACTGAATCTAGTGTGTTTCATTTGTAGTGCCCAAAGTGCGAGTACCCTACAGGTTTCTGCGCCCTTGGCGAGATGCCACACTTGTTCCTTCTCATCCTAACATAGCATTTTGAAACGCGCATAGTATGTTCCTAGAATCCTCTTTTCTATCCGGGAGGGTGGGGTTTTTTTGAACATGCTATGTTCTCATATTATTTTTCCTGCAGTGTATTATTTGCTCTGCCAGAACACATGTACTCAAGACGCTCGGCCATGCCATAACTGAATACACTAGTTTAATGGTCACAGTGAAGACAAGCCATGGATATAAGTTCCGAGTTTGGTTCATGCACCAAGAAGATCGCTGCTTTTTTTATGGCCAAACTTGGATAAACTTTCTCAAGTGTTACGGACTGAAAGTTGGTGCACGAATGTTGATGGAAATAGCAGAACCTGGTCTCATCTTCACTGCGATCTTCTACCCCGACGTCGTTCCAATTGTTCATCCATGTTAGTTTTGTATCTGGTTCTTGCTTGTTGCCTCGATTACTTCTTAATCCACATATTCTGTCTAACTAATCACAATTTAACTTTAGAAGTAGCAACGAATCTCTCACGAAGATGCTACTTCTAACTAATATTTTCTTATAATTGGTGGCACGTGTAGGTTTTTTCAGAGTAAAGCAGTCTGCTCGTTTGTTAACTAATGGCACTGAAGTTGACTAGATCGACATCCACAAGTTCCTACACTTTATTGATCGTCTTGAGGTCCTTGTGGGGCGTTTCAATGGTGGAAGGCCACGCAGGATATGTGTGCCACTGCTGCACTCGTTGAACAGTTCCATCTATGTCGAGAAACTTATGGTACGAGTTGTTTTCTGTTATATATGTTGTTCATAAACTATTGCTTATACACAGTTTTACAGTTGTGATCTTCTTGAAATAGGAACTGCCGAGTTCTATTGTTCCTATACAGATGCCTGACCATGGTCGGGTCAGACTTGCGCTTGGTCACAACATGATGTTTATGCCGACCTACTCAATTCCCCTTGGAGGTGAAAAGATACGTATTCATGGGTGGTCTCAAATAATGAAGGCCCGTCCATCTTGGAGAATAGGACAGAAGATTATGTTCATGCTTTTCCATGGCTCTAAAGCGAATATCATGTTTATTGACCACGTTGCGAGATGAAGCCGCTTTCAGAAGGTTGTGGATGCGCGGGGTGGCGCCTGGGCCTTGTCCTGGGGCTTGGCGGCCTCACCCTTGGTTAACTGTAGGCGAAGTAGCACTGTTCGAGGTGTGCTTTGTACGGTTGAACCTGTATAAGTACTCATACTGCTTTCAGCTTTGGTTGTTAAGTGCCCCTGCTGGTTTCAGTTAAGGTTGTTAAGTACTACAGTCTGTCGTGTTTCTTTAGTCCTGTCTTCCTCCAGCCGTCAAAACCAAACCAGCGCCGGCGGGGCCGCCTGCTTCCGCCTCCCACGGCTGGCTGCGCCTCAGCGCACGCATCGCCGCCCCACCATCTCCTAAATCATTAACGCCGACGTCCTCCGCGTGCTTTGGTGCGCTCGCCGCGGCGCCGCCCTCTCGCGTTGTCAACATGGTCAACAAACAACAGGAATTGGCAGAAGTACCTAGAGAGGATGACAGTAGGGGCCCACCACGTCAGCGTATGGAAAAATAAAATGCTTCCTCCTAGTGTTTTCCTGACATCTGGGACCCACGACATTGGGAGCGTATATAGTCAATAGACAAGAGAACAACACAAGATCGGCTGACACCTGGGACGTAGCTACTCGAGCAGTATTTTTTTTGTTTGGTATTGTTGAGACGGAGCAGGGTTTGAACTGGGCTGTGGCCCGTCTAGCCCAGGCTTATATTTTATGTTCACCATGTGACCAGCCCAGCTATTTTTTCTTTGTGAAAATGAGCATAGTTTATTTTTTCTGAAGAATACCCAATCCAGGCCTACTTATTTTTCTACGCCCTGATGGGCTGCAACTCTTTCAAGACGCTTGCAAATCTTGAAAGTAATATGAAATGGGTTGTAAATATAAAAACAGATGACAAATTGGTAATTACTTTATAATTTCTGAATTTTATTACATTTTCAGATTCCTATTTCACTGGGCATTAACCTAATTTAAATATATCTTCAAAGTACATTAAATCTGGCTGGACATTTCGGTATTAAAAATAGTTTGGAACCCACAGAAATATGCGAAATTGGCCCTGGCCAACCAAAGAAACAACTGCAATAAATTGCATAAGAAGTTGCCATGAGCTATATATAAATTATTAAAAAAAAGAGGGAGTGGTCTGACTTGTGGGCCTGTTTAGTTGACGCGTATGCAAGATTTTTTTAGTTATTATATACGTCAATAAACGATTCTAGCAGACGTAACCGTTGGATGTCAATCCAACGGCCGTCGTGTTTCTTCAATCTCTGATCTTCTTGCTCCAGCCGCCAAAGTAGCGCCGGCGGGACCGCCTACTCCCGCTGAGGGAGTCCTGGATTAGGGGGTGTTCGGGTAGCCGGACTATACCTTCAGCCGGACTCCAGGACTATGAAGATACAAGATTGAAGACTTCGTCTCGTGTCCGGATGGGACTTTTTCTTGGCGTGGAAGGCAAGCTTGGCGATGCGGATATTCAAGATCTCCTATCATTGTAACCGACTCTATGTAACCCTAACCCTATCCGGTGTCTATATAAACCGGAGGGTTGTAGTCCGTAGGCAATCAACTCCATATACAACAATCATACCATAGGCTAGCTTCTAGGGTTTAGCCTCCTTGATCTCGTGGTAGATCTACTCTTGTACTACCCATATCATCAATATTAATCAAGCAGGACGTAGGGTTTTACCTCCATCAAGAGGGACCGAACCTAGGTAAAACATCATGTTCCCTGCCTCCTGTTACCATCCGGCCTAGACGCACAGTTCGGGACCCACTACCCGAGATCCGCCGGTTTTGACACCGACATTGGTGCTTTCATTGAGAGTTCCTCTGTGTCGTCGCCTTTAGGCCCGATGGCTCCTTTGATCATCAACAACAATGCGGTCCAGGGTGAGACTTTGCTCCCCGGACAAATTTTCGTCTTCGGCGGCTTCGCTCTGCGGGCCAATTCGCTCGGCCACCTGGAGCAGATCGAAAGCTACGCCCCTGGCCATCAAGTCAGGTTTGGAAGCTTAAACTACACGGCTGACATCCACGGAGACTTGATCTTCGACGGACTCGAGCCACGGCCAAGCGCGCCGCACTATCTCGAGAGGCATGATCTAGCTCTGCCCCTGGACAGTGTCCTGGAGGCCGCACACGCATCGGTTCCGACCGCTAACTCGGTGCCTATTGCGCCAATCGAGGATGAGCGGTTGGACGTCACCTCGGGGGCTGCGATCCCAAAAGCGATCGAGCCGAACGCTAGCCCCGCACTCTACACGACCCGTGACTCTGAGGATCCGGACTCCTCCCCGGACTCCGAACCCCCCGCGCCCCTGCCAATCGAATCCGATTAGGCGCCGATAATGGAGTTCACCGCAGCAGACATCTTTCAGCGTTCGCCTTTTTGCGATATCCTGAAGTCTCTCAAGTCTCTCTCCTTATCAGGAGAGCCCTGGCCGAACTACGGTCAGCGAGGATGGGATACGGACGATGAAGAAATTCAAAGCCCACCCACCACCCACTTGGTAGCCACTGTCGACAATTTAAACGACGTGCTCAACTTCGACTCCGGAGACATCGACAGCATGGATGACGATGCAGGAGATACCAATGAACCAACGCCCATAGGGCATTGGACAGCCACCTCATCTCATGATGTGTACATGGTGGATACCCCTAAAGGAAGCGAGAACGAGGAAAAAGGGGATGGGACGGGAGATCGACCCCCCAAAAAGCAATCAAAGCGTCGGCGTAAACGCCGACCCAAGCCCCGCTTCGACAAAAACCCAACCATAGAGCAGGACGAGCCGGTAGACGACGAGCAGGCCTTAGAGCAACCGTCCGAACAGGGCAACACGGATAGAGAAACCATACATCCCTCCTCCGGCGAAAACGGCATTCCGGACGACCTCACGCCGAATAAACCCATGGAGCAGAAGAATCTCCACGAGAGGCTCGTTGCAACTGCACGCAGCCTAAAAAAGCAGAAGCGGAAACTAAAAACAGCGGAAGATGCACTCCGGATTAGATGGAGCAAAGTAATCAATACCACAGATAAGTACGGCGATAGTCGCTGCACTAAAAGCTATCCGAAAAGAAAACTACTGCCTGAATTCGACGAAGAGGCCCTAGAGCCCTCGCATTCAAAAAATGAAAAAGCCACACGGTCGGATAGACGACCCCATAAAGCGGCAAGCGGCACCGCACCTAAATCGGCATGCGACCCACTTAAGGACTCGCATCATGGCCCAGTAAGGTCCATTTATGGGCCAAGAAAGCAAGCTCTCGTAAGCAACGCTATGAAGCCATCATCAGAATCCGGCACACCCAAATACAAGGGCGCCGCACACCCCCTATGTTTCACCGATGAGGTCCTGGACTATGAATTCCCAGAGGGATTCAAACCCATAAACATAGAGGCATATGATGGAACAACAGACCCTGGAGTTTGGATCGAGGATTATATCCTCCACATACACATGGCTAGAGGAGATGATCTCCATGCCATAAAATATCTACCCCTTAAGTTTAAAGGGCCAGCCCGGCATTGGCTTAAAAGCCTTCCCGAAAACACAATTGGAAGCTGGGAAGAGCTCGAGGATGCTTTCCGAGCAAACTTTCAAGGGACCTATGTCTGCCCTCCGGATGCAGACGATCTTAGTCACATAACTCAACAACCCGGAGAATCAGCTCCGCAGTTCTGGAATAGATTCCTCACTAAAAAGAATCAGATAGTCGACTGTCCGGACGCTGAAGCCTTAGCAGCTTTCAGGCATAACGTCTGAGACGAATGGCTCGCCAGACACCTCGGCCAAGAAAAGCCAAGAACAATGGCCGCACTAACAAGCCTCATGACCCGCTTTTGTGCAGGGGAGGACAGCTGGTTGGCAAGGTGCAGCCCCAGCAACCCAAGTACATCCGAAACTAGGGATGGAAACGGAAAACTGCGACGCAACAAGGACTGTCGCTGGACTAAGGACAAAAGTCCGAAGATCATGGCAGTCAATGCCGGATTCAAAGGCTCACGACAAAATCAGGAAAAATCGCCCCCCCAGGATAACAGGGACGATCCATCCAACCTAAATAAAGTCCCAGACAGGATATGTCAGATACACAGTACTCCCGGGAAGCCTGCTAACCATACCCACAGAGACTGTTGGGTTTTCAAACAATCCGGCAGACTCAATGCCAAACACAAGGGGCTCGACACACCAAGCGAAGACGAGGACGAACCCCAAAAGCAGAGCACCAGGAAACAAAAGAACTTCCCACAAGAAGTAAAAACAGTGAACTCACTTCACATAACAAAATGTGCGGCGCCCGTAAAGGTACGCACCACACGGCCCATCCCCAAAGGGTCCTGCCACTGGTTGTCAAAACCGATCATCTTCGATCAGCTAGATTATTCTAGGAATATCAAAAATGTAGGCTGGACTGCCTTGATACTCGATCCAATAATTGGCAGACTCCAGTTTTCAAATGTCCTTATGGACGGTGGCAGTGGACTAAACCTGATATATCAGGATACAATCCAGCACATGGGGATAAACCCAGCAAGAATCCGCCGCAGCAAAACCTCCTTTCAAGGGGTAATACCTGGTCCGGACACCCATTGTATGGGTTTTCTCCGGCTCGAAGTCATATTCGGCTCTGCCGATAACCTCCGCCGTGAAAAGCTGACCTTCCATATCGTCCCGTTCTCAAGTCGCTATCAAGCACTACTGGGACGCGAAGCTTTCGCTCGCTTTAACGCAATACCGCATTATGCATCTCTTACGCTTAAGATGCCCAGTCCATGAGGCATCATCTCTTTGAAGGGAAAGCACTAAAGTGTGCCTCCCCAAGCGGAGGACTGTGCGGCCGCTTTGACAGCCCCACAGCAAAATGGCCTCACCGGCCAAAAAAAACTTCGAAATAGGTCATTCAAGACCACGAACGCGGATAGACGAGTTCGGTGCAAAATCATCATTGATGCAGGCCTAGAAGCCATATACCCCCACACTAGGGGCTCCACGCATATACAATAAGAGACAATAAAGCTCAATCTTATATATCTTACTTTATACTTTGCTTATTTTAAACTTTTTTGGCACGACCCGTTTTCAACTCAGTTCCTCTCTTTTACAGATGAACGTCGTGCGGCGCCCGTCCAGGATACGGCACAACGGAGACACGGGCGCAGACGTGCAGTAGGGACCCGTCCTAAAGGATTCTTTTCAGATTAAGACCCTGCGTAAACCTTTTTTACTGTCTCTTGTTGCTACACATCCCCTGGTTTTTTCTTTCTAATATAACCAAGGAGGAGGCTGGCGTCTTGGCATGTGGCCACGTCAGAATTTTTGCACGTACTTGGACACTAGGGGCTTTTTTAATAAAGAGTGTTGTTTAGCCCGCACTCATAAAGACCGAACACCTTAGGGAGTGTTCGGCGTTGCGAGTTTTGGCATTATATGCATCAGCTCTGAATCATGTCTTTGGTCAAATGTTGGGTTGCCCGGCTCCTGAGTTCGGCTACCTTACGTTCCGCTCTATAGGCTAAGGTAGCACCAGGAGAACTACTGCGATTGTGCCCTGGTTCAGCCGGGCAAGCACCTTAGTAGAGAAAGCCGAAAACTGACTGTCATGATGTAGCGTGAGACTGGTCAGCCACTCGATGACCTATCGGAATCTATCGGATTCCTCTGCTTTAATGAAGGGCCACTTCCCGGTCAGGCACATACGCGCCCCGAACTCGGACGAGTGCAGTTGCCACCAAGGGGCTACCTAAATAGTCTCACTGTCAAACTCCTATGGCTAAGTGAAAGTGTTAAAGCATTATAGTCCGGTTGCCTGGCCCGCTGCGCTATCACCTCCTTTGTAGGACCAAGACATTGGGTTAAGTGTGAAAATGCGTCTTCTGCGAGCACCCCCGCACTATGTGGGTGGGGGCTGAAGCCAACGACTGCCATCTTTCAGATTCTATATATATATATATCTTAAAACGGCCGCACAGGAGGTGTTCCCAATACTTGGAGGCACAAGTATAAAAAAGGCCACTACAGTTTATCAAAATATTACTTTATAATTACATATGCTATCATAACATAGCATCTTTCGGGCACTACGTCTCTATTACACGAGCGCCTTCAAGAACTTCCTGAAAATAGTGCTCGGAGGGTACTCGGCTTTTGTCCGAATCTCGGGACGCAACAACGGTGGTCTCCATCTCTGCCCAGTATGTCTTAACACGGGCAAGAGCCATCCTAGCGCCCTCTATGCATGCTGACCTCTTCATTGCATTTATACGCGGCACCGCGTCAAGGAATTGCTGCACCAAGCTAAAATAACTCTTCGGCTCCGATCTCCCCGGCCACAGGTGACCCATGACGTACTTCATGGCGAGTCCAGACAACCTATTCAGTTTGGCCCATTGAGCCAAACGATCATCCACTGCCAGTGGACTCTCTGGATTGTGAAACTGCGACCAGAAAAGCTTTTCCACTTCGCGATCTTTCTGATCTCGAAAGTGTTCGGTCGCATCAGCAGCACTCGCTGCCAAGTCCAGATAGGTATCCTCCACACTCCACATCCGGTCCAACGGAGCAAACTTCGGATCACAAAATTTCCTTCGCAACATAAAGGGCTTTCCAGCCGCAATCTGTTCGGCCTGACGCAGCTCCTCCTTCACAGCTCTCATCGCAGAGCGTGCGTCCTTGGCATTGGCAACGGCCTTCTCTAAGTCCGTCTGTTTCGCTTGGTCTTCTTTTTCAAGAAGTCCGCAACGGTCTGTAGCGCTTTTTAACTTTTCGGCCATCTCTTCTTTGCATCGGCAATGAGCAGCCTGTTCGGCTCTTAGCTCTTCAAGGGCTTTCCTGGTGGCCGCATCACTTTCGCTGGCTTCTTCTTTAGCTCGGGCAAGTTCTACCCTAAGACTCTCCACGGCGGCCGCACCATCTGCGTCAAGCACACACATCGTAAGACACAGGCATAAAACTGTTCTTACCTGATGCCGCTCGAGGAATTACATACCTTGAGCCTCATCAAGCCGCTTATCGACAAGCGTGATGTCGGCATCTGCCACTTCCAGTTGCCGCTTTAGTTCGGCAAAATCGTCAGTTCGGCTCGATTCTGGACACCCTGCCGCCTACATTCAAAGGCGACATCTTAGACCTGGGATTATGATCCTCCGCGTGCCGTCATTTCTTGACGACGCGCAAAGTCTCAGGGGCTACTATCTACACAGGGCGCATCTTATTCATGCGCAACTGACAAAAGTATACATTATCTAATGTACCTCGAAACCTGTCAGTAAACTTTTGATGGCCTCATACAATCCGCTCTCTACGAATGAAATCCTTTCAATCACCGTGCCCATCAATGCGCGGTGCTCCTCTGAGATAGAAGCTCGCCCTAGCAGAATCTTTAGCTCCTCCGGCCGAGCACCAGACGGTGCCGGGCTCGTCCCATGACCTCTTTCGAAGGCCGGACGCGGAGAACCTCGGGGGGCTGCATAGCCACCTTCCGCCCCTGCCGGATTTGGAGAAACCCTCCGCGACGACACCTTAGGGTCGCCTGCCTCGCTAGGCGGCACGGAAGGGGGAGGCGTCCCGCTCTCCATCATCTCCGGAAGGAGATCCCCCGATGACGAGCTCTGCTGAGAAGAGCTGAGGTCCGAGCTATGAGATAAAGGTTTGGTTAATCTTCTCAGATATAAATCAAGGACTTCCCTCATCCCTCAAAATGAAAATCTTTTCTCCACTTACGGCTCGCTGGAGGGCTGATCCCCTTGAGGGCGTAGTCCGTCCGAGGAACTCCCCGGCTTCGGACCCTCTGACGAGGATTTTCTCCCCCGTTTCGAGGCCATGGTTTCCGGGTCGTCAGAGGTTGCTCTCTTCTTACCCTTAGGAGAGGAATTGTCGGTTCCTCCCTTCGGAGAAGCCTCCTTCGAGGATGCCATAGCTTCCTTGTCCTCTCCCTCCAAAGGCGTTATCTCCAGCATCCTGACCAGCACGGGATCCGGCCTAGTTTCAGGAAGGGGAGCCGGACACCTGATCAGCTTCGCCTTCGCTATCCACTCCTGTTTAAAAGGACGGCTCTTTTAGGGGCAAGTTTATGACAATTATACAGATAGAAGGTCCGGGCACAAGGTTGCTTACTTGAGTATCCGGGCAATTGCAGCTTAGGCCTGCGTCCTCGGTTAAATCCGGACACATCTCTTGCGATCCGAAGAACAGTCTATACATCTGCACGGGCGTCGCGCCCATAAAGTTCTGGAGAGCTCGCGGTCCCTCTGGATTAAACTCCCACAGGCGAAGGGGGCGACGTTTGCCGGGCAATATTCGGAGAATCAGCATGACCTGCATCACCTTGACCAAGCTGAGGCCACCTTCCAAGAGATCCTTAATTCGGCCCTGTAACAGGGGCACGTCTTTGGGCAAACCCCAATCTAACCCTCTGTTAACCCATGACGCTAGCCGTGGTGGGGGACCCGAGCGAAAGGCGGGAAGCGCCACCCACTTGGTGCTCCGGGAAGCGGTGATATAAAACCACTCTCATTGCCACAAGCCTAGCTCCTCTTGAAAAGAGCCCTCGGGCCATGGAGCATCAGCATTTTTGCTTATAACAGCGCCTCCGCACTTTGCGTGCCGTCCCTTGATCATCTTCGGCTCCACTTTGAAAGTCTTGAGCCATAATCCGAAGTGAGGGGTAACACGGAGGAACGCTTCGCATACAACGATAAACGAGGAGATATGGAGGATGGACTCCGGAGCTAAGTCATGGAATTACAGCCCGTAATTAAACAACAGTCCCCTCACAAAGGGGTCCATCGGGAAGCCTAACCCCCGAAGGAAGTGAGACACGAACACTACGCTCTCACCGGGCTGGGGACTGGGGATAGCCTGCCTTTGAGCAGGCAACCTGTGCGAAATTTCGGCGGTCAAGAACTTAGCCTCTCTCAACTTTATCACGTCCTCCTCCGTGACGGAGGAGGGCATCCATTGGCCTTGAAGGTCGGAACCGGACATTGTCGAAGGTCTGAGGCGCCCGGAATCTGGAGCCTAGGGTATTGGAACTCGAGGCGACGGGCGAATTTGTTTTGGGATTGGAGAAAAGGAGTAAGGCCCTGGTCTCTTTATAAGAGGTTGAATACGAGGAGCCCTCCCCGTAACCGTTTGGGACTCGCCTTTAATCGAGAAAACATGCTAACGGGCACGATTGGGTTACCCACGTCCGTATTGATGAGAATCCCATAAAAGGGGGGCACACGATCTCTGCTTTGACAAGACGTGCCAAGGAAACCGCCTCGCAAAACACGCTGAGGTGGAAAAGTGAAAACGATTCGAGTGAAGGACTTGGCTGTAGTGTGATGACGCACTGCAGGATACGTCAGCAGATTTGATTTGTGTTAATATTATTCTCTCTATGGCAATATGTGGAAGCTTATTTTGCAGAGCCGGACACTACTCTTGGTGTTTACAATCTTCTATGAAGGACTTGGAGGAGGAACCCGCCTTGCAATGCCGAAGACAATTTGCGCGCCGGACTCGTCATCATTGAAGCCTGGTTCAGGGGCTACTGAGGGAGTCCTAGATTAGGGGGTGTTCGGGTAGCCAGACTATACCTTCAACCAGACTCCAGGACTATGAAGATACAAGATTGAAGACTTCGTCCCGTGTCCGGATGGGACTTTCCTTGGCATGGAAGGCAAGCTTGGCGATGCGGATATTCAAGATCTCCTATCATTGTAACCGACTCTATGTAACCCTAACCCTATCCGGTGTCTATATAAACCGGAGGGTTGTAGTCCATAGGCAATCAACTCCATATACAACAATCATACCATAGGCTAGCTTCTAGGGTTTAGCCTCCTTGATCTCGTGGTAGATCTACTCTTGTACTACCCATATCATCAATATTAATCAAGCAGGACGTAGGGTTTTACCTCCATCAAGAGGGCCTGGACCTAGGTAAAACATCGTGTTCCCTGCCTCCTATTACCATCCGGCCTAGACGCACAGTTCGGGACCCACTACCCGAGGTCCGCCGGTTTTGACACCGACACCCGCCTCCCATGGCCGGCTATGCTGCCGCGCAGGCCTCAGCGCCCCCTACTATTCCCACCGCTGGCCAAGGCATCCCTCTACTCACCCACACCCCCTGTTATTCTGCAGCAAAGGCAGCCTCACACCGCAGCGGAACCGGTGAACACTCGTACTCCTCTCCGCGTGGGCATCCACTGCCGCGTCTTCCCCGGCTCCGCGTCGTCCCCTTCCTATGCCTCGCCGTCGTCCACCATTGTGGTGCTCTCAGCGCGGCGTGGTGAATGTGGTCAACGACCGACTTGCATCAGAAGAGTACTATACGTGGAGAGGCTGACAGCTAGGTCCACGGCAGCCGCAAGGAAGTGCCTCCTTATTATGCGCAAAATAATTATTCCTCCACCTGACAGCGGGGACCCACCGGACAGGCCACCAGTATTTTGCGAAAAAAATCATTTCCCCATGACTTCTGGGACCCACCGGACGGGCCACCGTATTTCACGAAAAAAACGTTCCCCCCGCTGTCAGCTCGGACCCACCGGAAGTGCCTCCTTATTACGCAAAAAAAATGAATACTCCTCCGGCTAGCTGGGGCCTACTAAGTTGAGGGGGACGAAGGGCTTTGTCAACTTAGTCAATATGAATGATTCTAGCTCCAGTGACCGTACGATGTCCATCCAACGGCTGTAGTGCTTTTTCAACCTCTGGTCTTCTTGCTCCAGCCGCCCAAAGCAGCTCCGGTCGTGCCGCATGCTCCTGCCTCCCGTGGCCAGCTGTGCTGCAGTGGAGGCCTCACCGCCCCCTAATATTCCCACCGCTGGCCAGGCCCTACGGCGACGGCAGCCTCACACCGCAGCCAAACTAGTGAACCCTCGTACTCCTCTCCGCGTGGACTTCCACTATCGCGTCTTCCCCGGCTCCGCGTCGTCCCCTTCCTAGGCCTCACCATCATCCACCGCCATGGTGCTCTCGACGCGGCGTGGTCAATATGGTCAACGACCGACTTCCATCAGAAGAGTGCTATGCATGGAGACGCTGACAGCTGGGTCCACGGCCGCAGCAAGGAAGCGCCTCCTTATTACGCGCAAAATAATTATTCATCCACCTGACAGTGGGGACCCACCGGACGGGCCACCGTATTTCGCGAAAAAAACGTTTGCCCCTGACTGCTGGGACCCACCAGCTACATCTTCACATGCAAGGATGTGCCGGACAGTCGGGACCCACCTGCTCGAAGCGTACGTAGCGTTGTCATTCTGGTCGCGAACGTGTACGTACATATATACTGGTCGATGTAGAAGCGCGCACGTGTCGTAGTAGAGGCGCGCACGTAGAATGTACACGTACGTACAGCGGTCAGGGTGCAAGAAAGAAAATACAGCCACGTATGTGTACATACGGGTGGGGTCTCGAACGCCTACTCGCGCATACGTACGGCCAGGGCTCGTGTACATGGCTGGGTCAGAACGGAGAAATAGCGTCGTCGTCGTGTTCATGGGGAGGCAACAGAATGCATCATGTTCATGGGGAGGCAACAGAATGCATCGTGTTCATGGGGAGGCAAAGGAATGCGTCGTGTTCATCTGGAGGGCTTGGACGGAACAGACAATGGAAACGAGGCATGGCGTACCGCAGAACGGAGGAAACGGCCTTGTGTTCGACCGGCCACGTTCGAAACGGGATCCTGTTGATCGGGAGGGGTCTGGTGTACCGCAAAACGGAGGAAACGAACCTCCTATGGTCGAAACGGGGGTCCTGTTGATCGGGAGGGGTGTGGCGTACCGCAAAACAGACGAAACGGACTTGTGTTGGAGCGCTACGGTCGAAACGGGGGTCCTGTTCATCGGGAGGGGTGTGGTGTACCGCAAAACGGGACTCCACGGGATACTGTTCATCTCCACCGTCGACCCCCTCCAGCCTCCATGAGCTACTGTTCATCCACCGTCGACCTCCTCCAGCCTCCACCTGCGACTGTTCATCCACGGGCTCCTGTTCATCCAGCCTCCACCGCGCGCTACTCCATCGGCTACTGTTCAACCAGCCCTCTCCATGGGCTCCTGTTCAACCACCCCTCCACGGGCTACTGTTCATCCTGCCCTCCACCGTCTACTCTTCATCCTGCCCTCCACTAGGTGGTCCTATTCATCCAGCCCTCCACGGGGTCCTGTTCATCCAGCCCCAACCGGCTAGATCGGTCGGGGTCCTGTTCATCCAGAGGCAACACCACGGGGTCCTGTTCATCCACCCCCACCGGGAACTGTTCATCCAAACCCCCCCCCCCCGGCAATGCTCACTGTTCATCCAGAGGTAGCATCGGTCGTCTTCAGCTAGCAGCAGTAGCGAAGGAATCGCTCGATCGGGTTCAGTTAACAGCCATCGATCGATCGCTCGGGTTCAATAACGCGTAGCCTGCAGTGCATCGCTCGGGTTCAGTTAGAGCCCAACGCCTCGCTCGGGTTCAGTTAGAGCCAACGCCTGATCTTGTAACCGGGATTCCGAGTCTGATCGGGTTGTCTTGGGAGAAGGAATATCCTTCGTTGACCGTGAGAGTTTGTGATGGGCTAAATTGGGACACCCCTGCAGGGTTTTGAACTTTCGAAAGCCGTGCCCGCGGTTATGGGCAGATGGCAATTTGTTAATGTCCGGTTGTAGAAAACCTTAACCTTAACTTAATTAAAATGAATCAACAGAGTGTGTGGCCGTGATGGTCCCTTTTCGGCTGAGTCCGGGAAGAGAACACAGTCTCGAGTTATGCTTGAACGTAGGTTATTCTAGGATCACTTCTTGATCATAGTTTCTCGACCGTGCCTTTGCCTTCTCTTCTCGCTCTCTTTTGCGTATGTTAGCCACCATATATGCTAGCGCTTGCTGTAGCTCCACCTCATACCTTTTACCCTTCCTATAAGCTTAAATAGTCTTGATCGCGAGGGTATGAGATTGCTGAGTCCCCGTGACTCACAGATTACTTCCAAAACAAGATGCAGGGACCGATGATACCGCTCCAGGTGATTCGACTAAGCTCAAGTGGGATTTTGATGAGGACTCGGGACGATACTACATTTCCTTTCCAGACGATCAGTAGTGGTGCCCAGTTGGGGCGATCGGGGACTTTGTCGCATCTGGGGTTGTCTTTATTTTGGTTCCGTAGTCGGACCTTGATTGTATCTGGATGAATGTATTGATATTTATGCTATTGTGTGACGTGGCGAGTGTAAGCCAACTATGTACCTCTTTTCCTTATTCATTACATGGGTTGTTGTGAAGATTACCTCACTTGCGACATAGCTTACAATGCGGTTATGCCTCTAAGTCGTACTTCGACACGTGGGAGATATAGCCGCATCATGGGCGTTACACTTGATGATCATCGGGCAAGTCAACCAAAGTCCACTATTTGTTCTCATACATGGATCCCATCTCAGATTTCATGGCTTCAAGCCATTTTGCGAAATCTGGGCTCATCACCGCTTCCTCATAGTTCGTAGGCTTGTCATGGTCAAGTAACATGACCTCCAGAACAAGATTACCGTACCACTCTGGTGCGGATCTTACTCTGTTTTACCTACGAGGTTTAGTAGTAACTTGATCTGAAGTTTCATGATCATCATCATTAGCTTCCTCACTAATTGGTGTAGGTGTCACAGGAACAGGTTTCTGTGATGAACTACTCTCCAATAAGGGAGCAGGTACGGTTACCTCATCAAGTTCTACTTTCCTCCCACTCACTTCTTTCGAGAGAAACTCCTTCTCTAGAAAGGATCCATTCTTAGAAACAAATGTCTTGCCTTCGGATATGTGATAGAAGGTGTACCCAACAGTTTCCTTTGGGTATCCTATGAAGACACATTTCTCCTATTTGGGTTCGAGCTTATCAGGTTGAAGCTTTTTCACATAAGCATTATAGTCCCAAACTTTAAGAAACGACAACTTTGGTTTCTTGCCAAACCATAGTTCATAAGGTGTCATCTCAACGGATTTCGATGGTGCCCTATTTAATGTGAATGCAGCCGTCTCTAAAGCATAACCCCAAAACGATAGCGGTAAATCAGTAAGTGACATCATAGATCGCACCATATCTAGTAAAGTATGATTACGATGTTCGGACACACCATTACGTTTTGGTGTTCCGGGTGGCATGAGTTGCGAAACTATTCCACATTGTTTCAAATGTAGACCAAACTCATAACTCAAATATTCTCCTCCACGATCAGATCATAGAAACTTTATTTTCTTGTTACAATGATTTTCCACTTCACTCTAAAATTCTTTGAACTTTTCAAATGTTTCAGACTTATCTTTCATTAAGTAGATATACCCATATCTGCTCAAATCATCTATGAAGGTGAGAAAATAACGATACCCACCGCGAGCCTCAATATTCATCGGACCACATACATCAGTATGTATGATTTCCAACAAGTCTGTTGCTCACTCCATTGTTCCGGAGAATGGCGTTTTATTCATCTTGCCCATGAGGCATGGTTCGCAAGTACCAAGTGATTCGTAATCAAGTGATTCCAGAAGTCCATCAGTATGGGGTTTCTTCATGCGCTTTACACCAATATGACCCAAACAGTAGTGCCACAAATAAGTTGCACTATCATTATCAACTCTGCATCATTTGGCTTCAACATTATGAATATGTGTATCACTACTATCAAGATTCAACACAAATAGACCACTCTTTAAGGGTGCATGACCATAAAAGATATTACTCATATAAATAGAACAACCATTATTCTCAGATTTAAATGAATAACCATCTCGCATCAAACAAGATCCAGATATAATGTTCATGCTTAACGCTGGCACCAAATAACAATTATTCAGGTCTAAAACTAATCCCGAAGGTAGATGTAGAGGTAGCGTGCCGACGGCGATCACATCGACTTTGGAACCATTTCCCTCGCGCATCGTCACCTCGTCCTTAGCCAGTCTTCGCTTAATCCGTAGTCCCTGTTTCGAGTTGCAAATATTAGCAACAAAACCAGTATCAAATAGCCAGGTGCTACTGTGAGCTCTAGTAAGGTACACATCAATAACATGTATATCACATATACCTGTGTTCACCTTGCCATCCTTCTTATCCGCCAAATACTTGGGGCAGTTCCGCTTCGAGTGACCAGTCCCTTTGCAGTAGAAGCACTCAGTCTCAGGCTTAGGTCCAGACTTGGGTTTCTTCTCTTGAGTAGCAACTTGTTTGCCATTCTTCTTGAAGTTCCCTTTCTTCTTCCCTTTACCCTTTTTCTTGAAACTGGTGGTCTTGCTAACCATCAACACTTGATGCTCCTTCTTGATTTCTACCTCCGCAGCTTTTAGCATTGCGAAGCGCTCGGGAATCGTCTTATCCATCCCTTGCAAATTATAGTTCATCACAAAGCTCTTGTAGCTTGGTGGCAGTGATTGAAAAACTCTGTCAATGACACTATCAACTGGAAGATTAACTCTCAACTGAGTCAAGTGGTTATGATATCTAGACATTCTAAGTATGTGTTCACTGATAGAACTATTCTCCTCCATCTTGCAGCTGTAGAACTTATTGGAGACTTCATATCTCTTAATCCGAGCATTTGCTTGAAATATTAACTTCAACTCCGGGAACATCTCATATGCTCCATGACGTTCAAAACGTCGTTGAAGTCCCAGTTCTAAGCCATAAATCATGGCACACTGAACTATTGAGTAGTCATCAGCTTTGCTCTACAACGGGTTTGGCACCCAGTGGTGCTTCCAGGACGTAATTCTTCTGTGCAGCAATGAGGATAATCCTCAAGTTACGGACCCAGTCCGTGTAATAGCTACCATCATCTTTCAACTTTGCTTTCTCAAGGAACGCATTAAAATTCACTGGAACAATAGCACGTGCCATCTATCTACAATAACATAGACAAGCAAAATACTATCAAGTACTAAGTTCATGATAAATTTAAGTTCAATTAATCATATTACTTAAGAATTCCCACTTAGATAGACATCCCTCTAATCATCTAAGTGATCACGTGATCCATATCAACTCAACCATAACCGATCATCGCGTGAAATGGAGTATTTTTCAATGGTGAACATCATTATGTTGATCATATCTACTATATGATTCACGCTCGACCTTTCGGTCTCAGTGTTCCGAGGCCATATCTGCGTATGCTATGCTCATCAAGTTTAACCTGAGTATTATGCGTGTGCAAAACTGTCTTACACCCGCACTACTAGGGAAAAGGCTAGCAGCAGCACGGGTTCTAGGTATATCTGTAGCGCGGGGACCGGCGCTACTAATAAGGCGCTACAGCTAACCCGTAGCAGTAGTGCGTGCACACCCGCGCTACTGCTATACAAGTGTAGCAGTAGTGCGCTTCGTGGAAGCTCGCTACTGCTAATAGCTCTAGCGCGCTTTGCCTGGATGCGCTACTGCTACTGTGGTGCTGCTGCTAACTTTTCTCCACTCGCTACTGCTAATTTTAGTAGTTTTTTTCCTGCATATTTGTTTTGTATTTGGACAGGCTTTATACAAGAATATTTAGCAGATACAAATGTCATCATGATACACATACAAATGGCTGCGAGACCACAAATGTAATCATAGCATATACATACAAATGTCTCATCATAATAATCATCCAACACAAAGTGGTATCTCATCATCATCTCGAAAATAGCGATGCATGCAAGTTTCAAATACTTGCAACTACAACGTCATCCATCTAAACAATGGTATACACGAGAAGAGCTCTCACTATGAGTGAGAGCGGAACTATGCAGTACATGAGGCGGTGGTTACGAGTCCTCTCTCGCGCTAGCGTGAACCTCAAGTAACTAGCTTCGGCTTCTTGTCTAGTTTTGAAGCCTTTATGGATGGTGCCCGAGACCCCGTTCACTTGCGCCTGACACTCAGGCCACTCGTTGTACACCCCCGGAACCTTCCCTTTGTACACGACATAGCACCACCATCTCGCCATCAAGAAACTAGGTACCTGTTAGAGATGCATGTTCATCAAGAGGATGTACAATCATATGCAACAAAATATATTAGAGCAACACGAAAAAGAAAGGGTTAATTAGCAACTAGATGCAACATACAGTATGAAAACTAATTAACTAGAGGTACGTAGGTCATCGTACCCAAACAAACAAAGTAGCGTTACGCAAGTTCGGCAGGGACCATGGACATCACAAAGTTTCATCGCTACAGAAAGTATACAAGTTCAACCGACACATATCATCATCATCGGCATCGTAAATCACTAGAAGTTCCATCCTTCCATATCATCGAGGATGGACCCTAGCTTCTTGAACGGCATGAGGTCTTGACGTTGCATTCCTATGCGAGTTCGGACGTCAGCTCACGATATAGGGCCATGGTGGAACATCCCCTTCTCATCGACGACTTCTTTCATGATGATCGTCGCAATGTCTCTTTTGATGCAAAAGAAATCATCTCTAAGTTTATAATCCGCTTCTCCATGAGATTCTAGCCACTTGTGGATATGTTCATCATTTCTGCTTGTCATGCGAAGCTTTTGGTGATCCGTGTTGAACTCAATCATGAGATGGAGGATGCAGAATCCATCCTTCTTGCTTGGTTCTGGGACATGGGTGCAGCAAAAGTTAGTTTTATGCACGAAACCCATCTTCTTGTTCCTTTGTTTCCTGATCTGCATGTGGCCACCTCTAATGCTGAAGCCTTGGAGAGCATCATCTAGAATATTCATTATGTGGGTGTAGTCCTTCTTCTCGTAGTCTCTGGAAGGGTCGAAATACACGGCGTGTGGGACACTCGCGGGTAAAGAATGGTAAGGAGGGCGCGCCCGTTGCTGTGGGGAAAAGACACCTCAAATTATTCTCCATATGAGCGAGAAGGAATGATTGAAATGTACAAAAGGGTTGTCCGGAACTGACTTACTTTGGATGATAAGGCAGGAGGACAATTTCCTGGTCCTTATTATGTACCATGAAGTTTTGGAGGTAGTCCCTAGCAATTTCACGCTCAAAGTCGCCGAGACTCAAGAAAGACTCGTGCATGTAGTACGGATCCGCCACATAGATTTACGAGACTTCTTCTCTCTTCATGACGGAGCTCATATGTAGCGCAAAAAGGCAGATGATTGTAAAATCAGCCGCCTTGTCAGAAACATCTCAAAGATATGGTCAAACCGCAGGAAGAACACCTCCGTGGGCCGTGTGTCGACGTAGCACTTCCCCTCAGGCACTCGAGCCGCGTATGTCAGATATCCTGGATCCTTTGAGGCTAGTAGGCTTTTCTCAGTCGACAGCACATGGTCGTGCAGTCTCCTGAGATCCCCTGATAGTGCCTCCAGCGGTTTTGACAGTAGCATCGGCTCGCCCGTGAGATGGAACATGGCCGCACCTTTCACGGGTACACGCTCTTCAGAATCCATCATCTGGCTGCGATGTGCTCTGGCTTGTTTGGAGGCAGCTATCTTCCCCGATCTCTTCCTCTCCTTTTTCTTGGGCACACCTTCCAGACCCTTCCTTAACCCCTGCCCCAGTGTTCCCGGTATAAGCACTGTACGGCCCTCGGCTAGTTGAGCCTGTGTTGAGGCGGCATCTTCAGGCATGTCCTGTGAGGATTTCATGAAGAGAGCCTTTTTGCAATCCCTGCTACGACCTTCCTACCCGGGAAGATCATCCATATCCTCATTAGCATGCTGATAGCCCGATTCGTCATATGGTTGACTCATCATATCTATGTCACAGTCATACACTTTTGTATTGAGGAAACCCATTGGGTCGACCTCCGTCTCATCATCCATTCTATGTTCTACAGGACCGATTACATTAGCCAGTACTATTGCACCCCCTCCATCACATCATCCACCGCTCTCACCTGGCACTACAGGAGCTGGTAATTGCATAGGCGGGGTGGTGGTCTCCGCACATGGTTGTTGATGGGTTGTTGATGTGTGGTTATTGGTGTGCTCTCGGCCGGCTCCAGATGAATAAGATTCTTCGGCCATAGTAGCACCTAACCCTTGTAGTTTCCAATCTGTGGCGGGGTCTCGTCGTCCTCTCCCACAGGCTTTACTAGAGGAGGCAAATGCTCGTGCCCCGATTTCACACTTGACAAGTTAACTCTGAAGTGCCCAGCGGGGATCGGGTGGTTGTGGAACGTGGGTTGCAAGGGGTTCATTATCATCCCCTTTCCCACGTCCACCTTTTGGCCTTTGATCAAGTAGAGTATGGTGCACGGGGTTTCTTCGGCCTGCAAACACATGACTATGGCGTAAAACATCCGAAAGGCAACGAAAATGGAATGTTCTATGTTGGTGCGACATGTAATTACCGTGATGGCGTCGAGCTCAGCCAAAGACGAAGGCCCACCTAGCATGCCAGAGACTGAGGACGGGCTGCTATGAGCGGGAGCGACTGCGAGAGGAGGCTCGGTTGTGTGAGCATGTGATGGTGCGGCGGTGTTGTTGTTCACGGAGTTGCTCCCGATGAAACTGGGCAACGGGAAATCATGTACCGTCTTGTCTGGATTTTCCTTCGTCCAGTTGATGATAGCTGGAACCAAGTTAGTAGAGAAATCATTTCTACAGGCAGTTATAGCTGCATTGACTGCCTGCAGTAGCAACTCATTTTTCTCCTCGGCTATTTTTTCGCGTCCTCAGCTGCTTTTTCCTTGACCACAAGCTTCACCTTCTCATCGATGTCCGCCTGACTAAACTTCCCTTTCTGCTTCTTGGTAAAACACCTTCCGCGTGGGGCCGTCTCCAGCGCCGTGCACACGACCATATTGCGGCCACTGGCCCAAAGGGAGTCCCTTAAGTTTGTTCAAGGCCCGGTTGAGAGGGGTGTCCCACTTGGGCCTCATCGGAGAAGTAGGGCTTTCGGCTGCAAGCTGGTGTTGCTTCTCCCGCGGAAGGAGCGTGAACCGTTTAGGAATGTGTAGTCGACTAGATCTAGAGCTAAATGTAAGGTGGTAAAAGAATAATTACCAGTAGTCTAATCAATTTCCTCATGATCTGGTCCGTGTAAAAAACCTTATTTTCCTTGTCCCACTTGTAGTGGGCTGAGGGAGTCCTGGATTAGGGGGTCTCCGAACAGCCGGACTATTTCCTTTAGCCGGACTGTTGGACTATGAAGATGCAAGATTGAAGACTTCGTCTGTGTCCGGATGGGACTCTACTTGGCGTGGAAGGCAAGCTAGGCAGTACGGATATGTAGATCTCCTCCCTTGTAACCGACCTTGTGTAACCCTAGGCCCCTCTGGTGTCTATATAAACTGGAGGATTTAGTCCGTAGGACAACATACAATCATACCATAGGCTAGCTTCAAGGGTTTAGCCTCTACGATCTCGTGGTAGATCAACTCTTGTAATACTCATATCATCAAGAACAATCAAGCAGGACGTAGGGTATTACCTCCATCAAGAGGGCCCGAACCTGGGTAAACATCGTGTCCCATGCCTCCTGTTACCATCCGCCTTAGACGCACAGTTTGGGACCCCCTACCCGAGATCCATCGGTTTTGACACCGACACGGGCCCTGATGAAGTCACGCTCCAAGGGGTTGGTGAACTTCGCGAAGGGGTCTGGGATACCCGCGGCTTCACGTTCCACGTCCTCCTTATCCCATATGGGCTTTTTACCGAGGTAGCCACAGCTTCCAAGGCAATGCTTCCCCGTGTTCCTTTGCTGAAGGCTCTTGAATTTCGTAGCCTTAGACTTGGCTACCTCGGTAGTGCAAGTGTCCTTGAACTTTTCGAACTCCTCAACCATAAGTGTCGAATTTTTCTCCAGAATCTTGGACAGGGGTTCCTCAGCCTCAATAGCTCATTTCACCCTCCCTTTCCAGGAGGCCAAATCATTGCTGAACAAGCCCATGGCGTGATTGTTAATCTTTTTCATCTTCGGATCATCCCATGGCTCTTCTATGTTATCATCCCGGTCGGGGAACTTGAATCTCTTGTGCAACTTCATCACGAGCAATTGCGTCAAATGTTCTTTACTCCTTAAGTCATCGTCGTTGATGCTCGTGCATTCCCGTAGGATGCATCCTACTTGGTTCCCATAGCACTTGCGAGGTTCTTCTGGCTCTAATGGCTCAAACTTGCCAGGTGCCATCTTTGTGATCACCAGTCGTCCAATCCCTAGTTTGTTAGGTTTTTGTATCCTCTGCTTCTTCTTTTCGGTAGTGTCATCGGCGCCGGTACCTTCCCCGCCGGTATCTTCCTCGCCGGTACCTTCCCCGCCGGCCTCGGTGCCGCCATCGGTCTCGGCGCCGTCATCGGTGTCGGCGCCGTCGGTGTCGATGTCGATGCCGGCGTCAGTACCACCATCGAGGCCGACCTGCAAACCTTGACTTTACATTTTCTTAGCAGTCAAATAGTCGAGGTACTCTTGTTCACCCTCATAATCCATCTCGTCTTCATCTTGGTCAGAAGGCCCAGTTTCTTCGTTGTTCGACATGTTTCCTATGATTAAGTCTCCTCGTTTAATTCTAAAACAATGAAAAAAATGAGAAATGACATAAAAAAGAAATCTATGTTTGCCGGAATGTCGTTTTCGAGCACTCAATATGCCTACTATCTAGCACAAATCATGCCAAAATTCATGGAAAATTTCTGCATGACCTTTGCTAAAAAAATGGACATATTGAGCGCCTGAAATTCACCGGAATGGAAATGAATCAACATTCCGGCGTAACATAGGCCACTCGGATCATTTACCCTGCACATAATCATCATGTCCAAATGACATGTCCAAATTTACAAATATGACATGTCCAAAACATCACATGTCCACATATATAACCTAATTAACCATCTGCCCTAACTAAATTGACCAAAAAACCTAGCTACCGGAGAGAGGAGGAGAGGTGGGGGGCTTACAGAGGGTGCAGGCCCGACGACGGCCGAGATTGGGAGGGGTCGGGGTCGAGCGCCGAGGCCGGGGCCGTGGGCGAGCTCCGGGGTCGGGGTCCGGGGCCGTGGGCGAGCGCCGGGGTCTGGGTCGAGGGCCGGAGCCGGCGCCAGGGTCGGTCGGCGTCGGGGTCAGGGGCGAGCGCATAGGCGCGGCGAGGGCTCCGGCGGCATGACGGGGAAGAGAGAGTGTGGGGATTTGGGGGAAAAGAGGCAGGATGAAGAGAGGAGTGGGGATTTTCGGGGTTAAGTGGGCATAGTAGTAGCGCATTTAGGAAAAACGTGATATAGCTACTCGAGGTAGCTATAGCGGTTTCATGTAGAAACCGCTACTACTACCTTGACTAGCTGTAGCTCTTTTCTGAAAAACGCGCTACTGCTATAACCAGTAACAGTTTTCCCGTTTTTTTTCCTTTATTTTCTCTCACTTTTTTCCGAGAGCAGTTAACTAAGTGTGTATATAAAATAGGAACATATATATTACATCATTTGACCGATAACATATGGTTCCTCGGCGTTGACGTTTTCGTTTCTGAGTCAGCTTCTTTCCCTTCTTGTTCGTTGAAGAATAATTGAGCCCATCATTGTGACTTTGCCTTTTCCATGGAGTACGATTTTTCTTAGGTAATGTAGGTATTGATTCTTCTTTTGACGTATACTTCATCATCATCATCATCATCTTCCCTCATTGGGTTGTCGTACTGATCTTAGTCTTCCTCGTTGACGGCTCCATCCATTCCAATGATGTTCCTTTTGCCTCTCCTCATGACAACACGGCTGGGATTGCGCGGGTCGGTTATGAAGAAGCATTGTGTCACGTGCTTAGCGTGTACCCATGGCTCATTTTTTGCGATAGTGTTCACGGTAGCGCTCTTGGCGTCGGGTATAGTCATGGTAGTGAAATTCCGGTTTTCTCTTTTGACATTCTTAGCCCATCTAACACGGAACATTGTCGTGTTGTGCAGTCCAGAGTAGTCAAGCTCCCAAATCTCCTCGACCCTTCCGTAAAATCTTTCAACTGTGCTGTTGTCGCTGCTGGTCATGCATTCCATCGTCACCCCTGAGTTCTGGTCATCACTGTCCATATCTTTGGCCTCCATGTAGAACGTGTATTCGTTGATATCGTATGCCTGATAGGTTAGGAGGTTGGGCGAGCGGCCATGTGCTAAGGCGTATATGAGCAATCTTTCCTTAGAGCCCTCCTCCGTGGGATTAGCAATAATATGCTCTTTGAACCAATGCAGGAAAGTGGAGTTGTGCTCTCTAGTAACTTCGGCGTATGTCCTGCATACCCCCCGATCACGATACTTCTTTGTGATAATTTCTTTGTGCAGTGCCACGAAAGGATCTACCTCGTCTAGGTGTTGTAGCACTACCAAGTTTGCTATGTCAAAGTCGTTGCGTCGATCTGAGTATGCCACGTGCAGTTCCCTGCGACTGTTGGAGTGACCTTCTCCTTCGAGCCTCCCATCGTGCTTGTTAACGGGCAAACCAACACTAACATCAGATAGCCCTGGATGATGCTTCCATCCGGATGGGACATGTTACGAACGAATCCTTTGATGATCCCATTCATCCTCTCAAATGGCATCATGTTGTGCAGAAATGACGGCCCCAAGTCTATTATGTCGTCCACAATATGGACACACAGATGCACCATCACGTCAAAGAACGCGGGCGGGAAGTACATCTCAAGCTCATTCAGTATCACAACGATCTCTTCCTGTAGCCTTCGGAGCTGCTTAAGACTGATCGACTTTCGAGAGATGACGTTGAAGAAGTTGCCGAGACCAATAAGCGTGTCACAGACGTGCTTGTCCATTATCCCTCTAAGGGCAACAGGTAGTATCTGCATCATCATCACATGACAGTCATGGGACTTCATCCCATTGAACCTTTTCTTGTCTGTGTCTAGATATCTGCTTATCTTTCCACAGTAACCGGAACTAACTTTGACTTCGGTAAGGCACTTAAAGAATTGATTGATCTCAGCCTGACTTAAGGTGAAGCAAGAAGGGGGGCAATAATCCTCTTTCTTTATTTTCTTGCCCTTCTTGTCCCGCGCCTCTGTCTCCGTCTCTGTCTTGTCTGACTGTTACAGGACAGCATGTGCAGATCTTCCCTAATTTTCAAATCTTGCAAGTATTTTCTTGCCTTCGGCCCATCCTTGGTCTTATCCGGCATGTTGATGAGTGTCGCGAGCAAACTCTCAAGGACATTCTTACATATGTGCATTTGATCAAGGCAATGAGGTGTATCGAGTTTGTGCCCGTACTCCAAGTCCCAGAACATAGACCTCGTCTTCCATACCTTCAGCAGTGGCTCCGGCGCCTTTTTCATCATCTTTCCCGGCGCGGGGCACCCCTTCCAGTTTTTCAACAGCTCATCAATTTTGGCACCACTCCGCTTACGTGGAGGTCCTCGATGCTCAGCGTGACCATCGAATAGATCTCCACGGTTTCTCCACGAGTCGTCTTGTTCGAGCCATCTTCGATGCCCCATGTACACGATTTTCCCAGACCCGCCATATTTCCTTGACGTTAGCTGCTAAGACATTGTATCATCCATGCACCGCATGCATCCGCAATATCCATGGCACACCTAGCCTGCGACATATCCGTAACCGAGATAATCATGCACCGTCTGATCAGCGCGGCTCTCATGTAGAAATACTCGCCTTTGCTGGCGACCCATGTCTTGGCCGGTGTTTTCCATAAAGTGTCTAACTCCTCTTGAAGTAGCCCCAGATACAAATAAATATTATTTCCTGGTTGTTTCGGCCCTTGAATAAGCCTGCTCATGTGAATGTACTTCGACTTCATGCACAACCAGGGGAGGTTGTACATCCATACAAACACGGGCCATGTGCTATGGTTGGTGCTCTGGTTGCCAAACGGATTCATGCCATCGGTACACGCGCCGAGCACGATGTTCCTTGCATCACATTCAAAATACTGATAGAAGTTGTTCAACGGTCTCCACTGGCTTCCATCCTTGACGTGTCTCAGCTTCGGATCATCTCCATCGACATGCTTCTTCCTCTCTGCGTGCCAGCACATTAGCTTTGCTTCCTTGGGATCTATGAAATACCGCTGGAGACGGGGAGTGGTCGGTAAGTACCATACAACTTTCTGGGGACATTTCTTCCCGGCCTTCTTGTATCGAGAAGCATTGCACACCGGACAGCTTGTTTTTTCCGCGTGCTCCTTCCAACAAATTATGCAATTGTTGATGCATGCATGGTATCTAACATGCGGCAGATCAAGAGGGCACACGATCTTCTTGGCCTCATCAACACTAGTAGGACATAGATTCCCCGCGGGAAGAACATCCTTTAGGTACTTGAGATGCTCATCGAGGCCAGTGTCGGTCCATTTGTTTTTAGCCTTCGTCTTCAGGAGTTGGAGCGTGAAACTCAAGTGGGTCACCTCAGGATTGCAACCATCATACAATGGAGTGTTCGAGTCTGTCGGCATTCTGGGAATGGGGGTCCCCAGACTTGCCTGCCTGCGGCGTGGCTCAAGTGGGGGCCTAGCGCGGCCCATCTTCATCAGCTCAAGCTCAAGACCCTCGCGAGGGGCCAAGTCTCGCGGGGCGGATGACCGGAAGCTTCCTCAGAGGCAGCCTCATTAGGCAGGCTCGCGAGGAGGCGGAGAGATCAAAGCAGGGGTACCTCACGAGGAGCCCGTGACGCAAGCCATGACGATCGAGACCAGGCGGGCGCCGGCCTGCGCAGTGTCCTTGTTTCCCCTTTGGTGCAATGGGGGCAAGCACAGGCCAAGGCATCGGGCAAAGGTTACCACTCCGGTGCAATGAGACCAAGACCAGCAGAGCGGCAGGATGAAGGTCACCATGGAGCCCAAGACGGCGTCATCACAGGTGCTTTTGGCAGCCGAAGACCACCTTTGGTCAGGATAACTTGTACTAGATGTTCCCCTTCAAAATGGCCAAGTGTTAGCACCCTTCCCACTCATTATTTGGGGAGAGGCCCAGGGCCTCTTTAAATAGAGCTAGCCACCACAGAGTAGAGGGACAGGGAGAGATCTGGTAGAACCCCAGCAGGGAGCTAGAGATCTGGTAGAACCCCAGGGGGAGATCTAGAGATCTGATAGAGCCCCAGCAGAGAGAGAGAGAGAGGTGACTGAACTCACCCGAGCAGTTCATCGCACCAGCTCAAGAACACCTCTCGCGAGGTTGTTCTTCCCTTGTACTATTCATCATCAGCCCCTGAGGAAATCCACCACACCACACACTGGAGTAGGGTATTACACCACAACGGTGGCCCGAACCAGTATAAACCTCGTGTCCCTTGTGCTGTTCGTTGTTCAGCTTAGATCACGTGAGGAGATTGGACGTAGATCGGTAGGGGAGAGATATCCGCGCGCACCCCTGTGTTCGAACCTCAAGGGTCTGCCGGAACCCGAAATCCGACATTTGGCGCGCCAGGTAGTGGTGCGCCAGAATCTTTCTTCCACTGTTCGCGTGTGATCTTCCTTCGTGTCCATGGCTGATGCTCGTCGGGCTCGCGCCGAGCGCCAGGCTGCTCTCGCCACTCGCGTCGCCCGGACAGCGCCCGTCGGCGGACGCCCTCGTCGTTCCTCGTCGCCCGCCGCCAACGCCGCCATCGGCCCGGCGGGGAACGAGCAGCAGGCCTCATCCCAGCATCCTTCGGTACGGTGGGAGGGCCGCACCGCCACACCGTCGCTGCCTCTAGCCGCTTCGTCGTCCCACGCCCGTCGCACCCCCACGGACGCGCACGCCGCGCTGCTCCTGGCAAGAGAGCTCTTGCACTACCGCCCCGTCGATGACCTCTACGAGGACTGGCTCGCCCGCATCACCGAGCTCGTCAGTGCCGCAGGGGGCTCCCCCTTGCCGTCCTTCTCGCTGCCTCGCCCTCCATTCCGCGCAGGAGGCGAGGATCAGGAGGTGCCTCCACCACCTCCTCACCAAAAAGGCTCCCTGGCTCCAAGGTGTGCAGCCCCAGGGCGAGACCCTCTGCATCCGGCGCCTGCGCAGCAAGAAAGGAGCTGCCAAGAGATCCCTCATCCCCAAGAAGGTGCTCGCGCGCTCCCAACGCCGGCATGCCAAGATCGCGTCCCTGCACCTCCATGCCAAGACCCCACGCTGCTCCAAGCGGCGACGCACGGTAATCCCCAGGAACAAGCCCAGCACCAGCAAAAGGCGCCGGTGGCCACAGCAGGCTGTCGTGCCCTCACCCCCGAGCTACGCGGCATCGCATGGCCAGGCAAGTTCAAGCCTGACCTGCCCCTCGCTACGATGGCATGATGGACCCCGCAGAGTTCCTACAGCTCTACGAGCTATGCATCGAAGCCGCCAACGGAGACGAAAGCGTCATGGCGAACTGGTTTCCCATGGCGCTCAAGGACGAGGCCCGCACCTAGCTCCTAAACCTGGCTCCTGGCACGATCTCCTCCTGGGACGAGATGCACACTCGCTTCATCGCCAACTTCCAGGGCATTCGCGACCGTCCCCCGGCCGTGAGCGATCTGCACCGCATCAAGCAGCAGCGAGGGGAAACCCTGCAGAAATACATCCAGCGCTTCAACAACGCTCGCCTTAAGATCCCCAAAGTGACTGAAGAAGCCATCATCTCGGCCTTCTCCGATGGCGTACGCGACATCAAGATGAAGGAGGAGCTAGCAATCCATGAAGACTTGTGCACATCCCTGGAGCTGTTCAACTTCGCAACCAAGTGCGCCAGGGCTGAGGAACGGCGCCTTTCCCTCCTCGAACTCCCGGCTACCGACCCAGAAGAGAAGAAGCCCAAGGCCAAGGACGTGAAGCGCAAGGGGGCTGCCGTGCTTGCAGCGGAACCAGACACCAAGCGAGGCAGGGATCAGCCTGAGTCATCCAAGGGCAGCCGGTACTGCATGTACCACGACCTCCACACCCACAACACCAACGAATGTCAAGAGCTCAGGGCCGTGAGAGATGGACGTGTTGGCCGACGCCCCGAGCGCAACGACAGGGGCTATGGCCGAGGAGGAAAAGGTGGTGGACGATGGGAAGACCGTGGCCCTCGCCAAGGGTGGCGTGACCGACCTCGCGAGGATCGCTGGCAGGACCAGCCTCGCGAGGGAGGCTGGAGAGATCAGCCTCATGAGGATCGCCCGCACGGCAACGCAGGCCTTCCTCCTCTGCCGCCACCGCCAGGAGGAACAAATACCAACATCAGGACGAGGGGGCTGGAGGCTTCCAGGAGCCGCGCGCAATCGCTTGCATCTTGGGTGGCGCGCAGGCCCCAGCCTCACAGTGCATCTTCAAGCAGTTTGCTCGCGAGGTGAATGCAGTCCTCCCCAAGCTTAAGGCCACGCGCCCTCTTAGGTGGTCTGCGTGCGCTATCACATTCAGCTCAGCGGATCAGCTCAAGTGCGCGGCAATGGCCGGAGTCCTCCCGATGCTTTACTCCCCAGTCATCATCAATGTGCAGGTCACCAGGACCCTCATTGATGGCAGAGCAGGACTCAACATCCTGTCCGTCGAGACGTTCGACAATCTCCAAGTGTCGTACGATCAGCTTCAGCCGACCAAGCCTTTCTCAGGAGTCACTGATGGTTCGACTGTTCCAATAGGGCAGGTTCGCCTTCCAGTCACCTTTGGGCAGCGCAACAACTACCGCACCAAGCTCATTGACTTTGATGTCGCCCACATCCGTCTGCCATACAACGCCATCCTCGGGTACCCAGCACTGGCCAAGTTCATGGCAGTGACTCACCATGGATACAATGTCCTCAAGATGCCAGGAAGCGGTGGAGTCATCACCGTACCCTGTGAAGAAAGGGACGCAGTGTGTTCACTTGAGCGCGCGTTCCAAGCCGCAGCAATTGAAGACCCGGACCACAGGAACGGAAGACTTCCCGAGGCAACCCTTAAGAAGAAGAAGGTTTCGCCTAGCCCAAGCCATAAGGAGGCAGGCGCCTCCGGAGGTGTTGCGTCAGGATCTGCGCCCAATCAGGGAGCGCCACCCTCTCTCGCATAGGAAGGCGCGCCCGGCGCCCTCCTCAGGCAGGGCTCAGGGGCTCTTTTTTTGAGAGCCACCGACTTTGCCAAGGTCGCGAGGGAGGCGCTCGGGCACCACTTGGAGGGGTGCTTCCAGGCACGTTTCCCTCAGGAAAGTACAAGGCAAGGAAGACCAAACCCTCAGGAGTTCATCGCAAGAAACACCCAGGAGCTACAGGAGTCAAGAGTCATGTGCGGCAGCCGCCGCTTGCCCACCGTGGACCCACATCCAGGCAAGGATGGTGGGCTACGCGTCTGCATCGACGTGGTAGGGCTCAACTGAGTCGCGTCTCAGGAGTGCCTCTGGCCTTCGTGCGTGGGGCGTTGCGAGGGTCCACCTCACAGCTACGTTTGCATGCCTTTCGGCCTGCCGAACGCGGTCGCCGCTCATCAGCGCCCGTTGAGGAGCATTGGAGGCTCAGGAGGTCAGGCATTGTGCGGTCCTGGCGGAGATGGAGATGGCCCTCGGAGACCCACCTGCGCCCCCAGAGCCTCTCGAGGCTCCTGGGCCTAGGGGCTCGTGAGGATCGACGTCTTCTTCGCGCATCGCCCGCTTCTTAAACATCACTTCATCTTCAACGCCACCAGGTGACATCTTTCTAAGTTCCATTTTTAGCTGGGAGCGCCCACAGGGCCGCATCATTCCCAGGTCGCGTGGGTCCGTCCCTGCGGCATGTATCTGTTTTGCTTATGCTCTTTACTTACCTTATTGGGGGCGCCCCTCGGGTTGCATCATCCCCGAGCTGCTCGGGCTTGGCCCAGCGGCGTTTGCTTTTCTCGCGTCTATTTAAAATGAATTTTCTCCTGCGTGCTTAACATACCCGACCTAATTGCCTGCTCGATTGACGCCTACCTATGGAGCCGCTCGCTCTAGAACGGCATTTGCGCACGGGTCCGTCCCTACAACGCCGATAAATCTGAGTGGTCGAGCTCTGGCTGCGGTAGCCCCGCAAGGTGCCACCTCACCAGGCCCTCGGTGCCCCAATCACTTCCCCGGAGCGACCAAAGGTTGGCTGGCAGCCGTAACGACAGGTCTTGTTTCTCTTCATGATTAGTGTGCAGGACCTACTCTAGGAGCAGCACCGGGGACGTCGCGAGCTGTCTCTCCCTCTCTCCCACATGGACCGCTTGCACGTTAAAAGGGGGGCGCGTGAGCATCGCGACTCATGGGCTCCTACTGGCTCTCCAACCCTCACCCCCTGGCCTTGACCCACGGCATCGCGACCTGTCATACCAGCGGCGGCTGAGCTTGCTTGAGGGTCGGAACCTGAGGACGTAGAGCATTAAGGAAAGTGCGGGGGAGTGGGAAGGAGCTCGCGAGGACCTAACCCAGCAGTGCCTCAGCTGCCACCACTCGGGCCGGGCGCTTCATCGAGGAACTACACTAGACTCAAGAGATAAGTCACGCCCTTACAGGAGTTGGACCAACGTAGCGCCAAACCCTCGCCCAGTGCGGCTCTGTCATGGCGACATTGCCTTCCTTTCTCGCCCAGCAAGGGCTGCTTGAGCGCTAAAGGGGACCTCCCGAGCATTGCGACCTGGGGGCTCTTACTAGACCTTGGGCCGCTCACCTCCTGGCCTTGACAACGGCATCGCGACGTGGCATACCAGCGACGGCTGAAGCCTGCCTGGGGACTGGGACCTGTCAGCGTAGAGCGCCAAGTCCTCGTAAGGATAGAAAGGGGGAGCCAAGCCGAGACAGTACAAGCACCTCGCATTGATTCATATTAAGGATATAATGTTCACAAAAGACATGGCAGGCGCCTTACATACCCCCACGGGGTGTTGCTTCGATTCCTCACAGGGAACGAAAGTACTAATCCTAAGGAACGCTAATCGCCCGCATCTTCGCAAGGGACGCCATCATCAACAGTGGGCTGCCCAACGCCGGCGCCAACCCCATCCAGATCAGTGGCGTCGGCGGCTGGACGCAGCTGCTCCGCTCCGAGCACGGCGCAAGCTCGGGGGCTCGTAGCTGTCGTCGCTCGTCTCCAGAGTCGCGAGGAGCTCGGGGGAGCCACTGGATTCGCCAGCTCCTCCGTTGCTGCTTGAGGAGCTGCTGGAGGGCCAATGGGTGGGACAGGTCCTCGCCAGTTCGTTGCCCCTGCCGCTCTCCTTGGGGCAGCACTCCAGCCGGCGTCCTTCAGCATCGAAGACCTTGAAGAACATCAGGGAGGCGCCGTCGTACTCAAGATGAATCACGAGGGCACCTACCGTCTGGCAGACCCGGGCGATTTCGCCCCAGCCCCGGGTCATGAAGACCTTGCCCGGAGCGACGATCGCAACCTCCGCTCCGGTCGCAAGGGTACTGCAGTCAGCATGCTGCAGCCAGAGCTCCAGAGCGCCGTTCAGCGGCATCTCGAAGGCGAAGGAGGGAGGAAGGCGGATCCAAGAGCTTGGAGGCATGGCGGCGTGGAGCACGAGCTCGCGAGAGGAGCGCTTGGCATGGACTCCAGGAGGAACGACACGCACCACCGTGACTCGCCGGCGTCGACGGCGGCACCGTCAATGTCGCTCGACGCCTTCTCCCCCAGGACCCATGACGCGGGCATACAAGGGTAGCGGAAACCCAGGCGGCGGCCGCTCATACCAGGGCATCGATGCCTCCTGGTGAGCACCCTCATCTCGGTGGCAGAGGACCAGCCGCTTCTTCGGCGGAAGTGGGTCAGGACCCTCTCGGGGGGCCTTTCCCTTCTCTTCTGCAGAAAACCAGCGGATTGGTGCCATTGGCGTAAGGAGAAGCAAGAATAGGGAAGGAGAAGGAAAGGAGCAGCAAGAAGGGATGGACTGAAGGGGCTCACGCAGCCCCGTACTTATAGCCGGAGGAGGCCAACCACTGAGCACCACGATCGCAGGTAATCATGACCGATCTCTCTACATGCAGGGACTTGTCAAGTCGTGCAACCGCCGAGGCGTCGTGGGGAAGCGCATACGTCCACGACCAATCAATCGCCATGCGGCGCCCGAGCCGCAGGCTTTTTGGGCCCGCGGCGCTTCACGCTTGCCTCTTCGCTCCCTGTTAGGCCAAGCTCGGGCGCGCCTTGGGCCCGGGGGCTACTGTTGCCGTTCTGGGAACAAGGGTCCCCAGACTTGCCTGCCTGCGGCCTGCAGCATGGCTCAAGTGGGGGCCCAGCACGGCCCATCTTCATCAACTCAAGCTCAAGACCCTCGCGGGGTGGATGACCGGAAGCTTCCTCAGAGGCAGCCTTATCAGGCAGGCTCACGAGGAGGCGGAGGGATCAAGGCAGGGGTACCTCGCGAGGAACCCGTGACGCAAGCCATGACGATCGAGACCAGGCGGGCGCCAGGCGGGCACCGGCCTGTGCAGTGTCCTTGTTTCCCCTTTGGTTCAAAGGGGGCAAGCACAGGCCAAGGCATCGGGCAAAGGTTACCATTCCGGTGGAACGAGACCAAGACCAGAAGAGCGGCAGGACGGAGGTCACCATGGAGCCCAAGACGGCGTCATCACCAGCGGTTTTGGCAGTCGAAGACCACCTTTGGTCAGGATAACTTGTACTAGATGTTCCCCTTCAAAATGGCCAAGTGTTGGCGCCCTTCCCACTCATTATTTGGGGAGAGGCCCAGGGCCTCTATAAATAGAGCTAGCCACCACAAAGTAGAGGGACAGGGAGAGATCTGGTAGAACCCCAGCAGGGAGCTAGAGATCTAGTAGAACCCCAGGGGGGAGATCTAGAGATCTGATAGAGCCCCAGCAGAGAGAGAGAGAGAGAGGCGACTGAACTCACCTGAGCAGTTCATCGCACCAGCTCAAGAACACCTCTCGTGAGCCCGTTCTTCCCTTGTACTATTCATCATCAGCCCGTGAGGCAATCCACCACACCACACACTGGAGTAGGATATTACACCACAACGGTGGCCCGAACCAGTATAAACATCGTGTCCCTTGTGCTGTTCGTTGTTCAGCTTAGATCACGCGAGGAGATTGGACGTAGATCGGTAGGGGAGAGATATACGCGCGCACCCTAGTGTTCGAACCTCAAGGGTCTGCCGGAACCCGAAATCCGACAGAGTCTACCACCAGTTGCTCCAGCTTAGCCTCCTCTCTAGAAGAAGCTCTCTCAGTACTCGTCTCCTTGCGAAGCAGTGCTTGAACATGAGGGTCCCGCACGATTGAACTTAGTACCAACGAACTCTGTTGCGTGGAGTCCACATTCTCTCAGCCGCCATGTCCGGCCCCTTCTACTCCGCCATGTTCGGCCCCTTCTCCGACGCCATGTCCGGCCTCTTCCCCGCCGCCATTATCGATCATCTCTTCGTCTTGCCCGTGTCGTCATTGCATGCCCCGTCGGTGTCCTTAACATCGTCATCCTCATCTTGAATTATCCATCGAGTATAGCCATCCATGAAACCAGTCATGAGCAGGTGCACTTCGACACAACCATCGTCATAGGGGTCGAGCCAAACTATTCCTTTGCATTTTCGACACGGACATAAAACCTATGTCCAGTTGTTTTCTTTCATGTCCTGCACCGCCGACCGCAACCACCTGTCCACCATCGTTCCACTGACCATCATGAACGTCTGCACGGTAATAATAAACAAATTGATTATAAAAATGTGTGCATGCATCAAAGTCATACAAAAATTCGGCATGACCTTCCCTAAAAATAGGACATATGTAGATCTAGAGAGTTTGCTCGGAATTCACCGAAACGGAAATAAATCGACATTTTGGCAAAACATAGGCAACTCAAAAGCACAATTTGGCGTCAACACATGCCACACACACAATTTCCATCATATTGCCCAATTATCATATCACACACACATACACATATTTCCATTTTTCAAAAGCATGAAATTTTAGTCACCTCTATCTCGAGATCGAGCACACGGTGGAGATGATGATGTACGGAGATCAAAAGTGCACAAAGCTCTTCTTGACAAAGAAAGATCTAGTTAGGGGGAAAATATGTCACTTAACTAAATGCTACATCTACCTAGCTAGCTAATTTGGGAGGAGACAACTTCAACTAGTGGAGGGGGGAGGAAAAAGAGAAATGAGATGCATTAATGGAGGTGGTGTAGTTAGCTAGGAGTAATGAAGAGAGAGAAAGTTAGGTAGGGGAGGGAGAGTAATGGGGGGAGAAGTATTGAGGAAGAAGAAGAGTGAGAGAGGGAGGATGTGGGAGGAAGGGGAAAGGGAGGAGAGGAGATAGGCAGAGGGGAGGTGGTGGGTCCTGTGTCTTAGTAGTAGCGTGGGAGGAAACATGCGCTGCTGCTAAGAGCGTAGCAGCAGCGCGCTTTCCCACCACACGCTACTGCTAAACAAGCCAACCGTGTGGACAATTTCAAAATTAGCAGCAGCGACGTGACTAAAAAGCGCGCTACTACTATTGCATTAGCAGTAGCGCGCTTCGCGATGCCACGCTGCTGGTAAACTTAGGTCGCTGTGTTCTGTCGGTGGATTTTTGTAGCAGCGCGGTTTAGACATCACGTGCTACTGCTAAATTTACATCAGTAGCGCGCTTTTCCTAACCTTGCTGCTTCTAATTAGCAGCAGCGCCTCTTTTTGTGCCGCACTGCTGCTAAGATTCTGTGTATAAGGTTTTCCCTAGTAGTGCCATTATAGATGAACGTTGAGATTATCACACCCGATCATCACGTGGTGTCTCAACACGACGAACTTTGGCAACGGTGCATACACTACAAAAAAAGACACATCGGTGACATTTTGGGCCGAACGAAAAAAAATTATGTCATACTTATGACACTTCTATGACAATAATTGTGACAAAACACGGTATCATCATAGATGTGGTGGGGTCCTACTTCTATGACAAAAAATCATGACAGAAAATGGGCTTTTCGTCCTGGGCGGGCCGGAGACGCAGCTGCATGACATTCTTTGGGTCGTCCATGACAGAAAAAACCGTGGTAGAAGCGAGGGCGAGGAAAATTTCGGGGTGTTCCCGATTACGGTGAATGGTCGGGGCCGAGCGATGTTTGTTTCTCTCATACACGCACGCGCGTGGGTGCGAGGCATTGGGCTCTAACTGAACCCGAGCGAGGCATTGGGCTCTAACTGAACCTGAGCGATTACACTACAGGCTACGCGTTACTGAACCCGAGCGATCGATCGATGGCTGTTAACTGAACCCGATCGAGCGATTCCTTCGCTACTACTGCTAACTGAAGCCGATCGATGCTGCCTCTAGATGAACAGTGAGCGTTGCCGGGGGGTTTGCATGAACAACTCCCGGTGGAGGTGGATGAATAGGACCCCGTGGTGTTGCCTCTGGATGAACAGGTGAAACTGCAACTATCCCTAGGTGGTTTTGGTAATTCCTAACAACATATAGCTCATTGAGCTAATGCTATTTCAAGATTAATATCTCAGGAAAGCTCAATGATTGGCATGGCATGGATGAGAAAAGTGGACCCCTCAAAATGCTAAGGACAAAAGGATTGGCTCAAGCTCAAAGCTCAAGACTCTACATTTTCTATTTTAGTGATTGAAGGAGTCCTGGATTAGGGGGTGTCCGGATGGCCGGACTATACCTTCAGTCGGACTCCTGGACTATGAAGATACAAGATTGAAGACTTCGTCCCATGTCCGGAAGGGACTTTCCTTGGCGTGGAAGGCAAGCTTGGCAATACGGATATGTGGATCTCCTACCATTGTAACCGACTTTGTGTGACCCTAACCCTCTCCGGTATCTATATAAACCGGAGGGTTTTAGTCCGTAGGACAAGATACAGAACAACCATACCATAGGCTAGCTTCTAGGGTTTAGCCTCTCCGATCTCGTGGTAGATCTACTCTTGTACTACCCATATCATCAATATTAATCAAGCAGGACATAGGGTTTTACCTCCATCAAGAGGGCTCGAACCTGGGTAAAACTTCGTGTCCCTTGCCTCCTGTTACCATCCGGCCTAGACGCACAGTTCGAGACCCCCTACCCGAGATCCGCCGGTTTTGACACCGACATTGGTGCTTTCATTGAGAGTTCCTCTGTGTCATCGCCATCAGGAAGGATGCCGCGCCCTGTCTTTAAAGAGGGCACCGTTGCTAAGGGAGCTTTGGCTGTCGGCCAAACCCTCCGGCTAGGTGGTTTTCTTATGACCGCCTGTTCAGCTTCTGCGCCGACGGTGACCTCTCGAGCCATTGAAAACAATCTTCATGTCAGCTCGGAACTTGCTGAGCAGTTAGATTCAATGGAGCTCTCCTCCATAAACGAGCTCTTAGATCGCATCGCCGCCCTGGGAGTCGCTACGGATTACGACCAGATTGGGCCTAAACCCGATCTGAGAGAGATTAACTCTCCCCAAGTCACCCATCACGTTGCCGTGGTAGAGGGACAGTGCGGCGACCCTTCATCTATCTTAAGGACTAGCTACGTCCGGATTCCTGATCCCTCCAAGCCGGATACCCGCGGAGGGGAGGATATCACTCAAGACCTGAACTTAGAGTCAGACAATGGGCTGGATTCATTGGACAACATCCAGGAATCCAAATTTTCGAGTTCGGAAATTCCTCAGCCTCTGAGCCTCAGATTGGGTGAGGCTTCGGATTTAATTCCACCCACCCACCCGAACATAAGCGATCTATCCCAAATCAGGCAAGAGCCCGAAGAAACAGTACATCATTACTGGGCCAGGTTCCTCCTGGTTAGGAACAGGATAAGGGACTGCCGCGAGGAAGACGCAATCTCAATCTTCTGCAATAATTGCACGGACAAGGGAATCCTCAATGCCATAAGTCACCGTGATATTACACGCTTCGCTGACTTGGCGTCCATTGTACGAAAGTACTATGCGATGGAAAGCGCCTGGAAAACCGAAATAAAATTTTGGGACGATCCGGCCCTGAATACAACCCCAGTCCGAAATAAAAGGGTGCATCATCGCCAGACACCCGGGTCAAACACCAAAAAGCAAAAACCCTTTACAGGGCATGGAACCGTACTGGAAGGATGGCTTAATGGACCCTGTAAAATTCACAGTACAGAGGACGCCACACCAACTCACAGCCTTAGAGCATGTTGGATACTCCGGCAGGTGGCCAAAATTGGTGAAGATCTCCTAATTCTGGAGGCCACAAAAAGCCACCCCAGAGACACCAATACGGTATTAACAGTCTTCGAGACTTTCGCATCAAATAATATGCGAAAAAGGACACTCCACAGCCTTGCCGAAGTCTACCAAGTAGCAACAATAAACCCATGGAGTAACACGGCTATTACCTTTAACGCTAGTGATGAACCTAAATTCCGAACAACCCGAGCACCATCCGCATTGGTCCTCAGTCCAATAGTGGACGGCTTTCGTCTTACCAAGGTACTCATGGACGGCGGCAGCGGATTGAACCTCATTTATGAGGAAACCCTTCAAAAAATGGAAATAGACTGGAATCGCATTGAGCGAAGCAGCACAACCTTTAGAGGAATAATCTCCAGTCGGGAAGTGCGCTGTACAGGAAAAATCACACTAGATGCGGTGTTCGGCACGCTGGATAATTACAGGTCCGAAGAGGTCACGTTCCATGTGGCTCTGTTCAGCAGTGGTTATCACGCTCTGCTAGGACGGGAAGCGTTTACAATCTTCCAAGCAATACCCCATTACGGGTACATGAATCTCAAGATGCTCGGGCCTAACGGGATCATCACTCTCGCTAGTGATCCGGACATAGCACTCCGCGCCGAAAACAAGACAGCCACACTGGCCCTCGAGGCACTATCCGAAGCCCTAGCGGCTGAGGAACTGACTGCGCTGCGCTCCACGGTGAATAGGGACGCTGTGGTACTCGACAAAAGATCCAAGTCCACCTCCTTTAAACTGGCGGACGAAATAGTCAAATTCCAAGTCCATCCAACGGACCCCAATAAAACAGCTTCCATCGGGGCACAGTTAAACCCTGATGTAGACGCCGCACTGCGAGAGTTCCTACGAGAGAACTGGGACATTTTTGCCTGGCACCCTTCAGACATGCCAGGAATCCCATGCAGGTTGGCCGAGCACAGCTTAAATATCCTAAAAGGATTCAAACCTGTCAAACAAGCTCTTCGGCGTTTTTCCGAACCTAAGAGACAGGCCATGGGAGAGGAGCTAGCAAAGCTATTGGAGGCCGGATTCATCAGAGATATAAAACATCCAGACTGGCTAGCAAACCTGGTGATGTTACCAAAGAAGGACAAATCATGGTGCATGTGCGTTGATTTTAAAGACCTTAACAAGGCTTGCCCAAAGGATCCCTTCCCCCTCCCCCGCATCGATCAATTATCGACGCTACCGCAGGACACGATTCGTTGTGTTTCCTCGACACATATTCCGGCTACCATCAAATCAAGATGGCAGAATCAGACCAAGCCGCAACGGCATTTATCACACCATACGGCCCATTCTGCTTCAACACAATGCCCTTCGGTCTCAAAAACACCGGCACAACATATCAGTGCATGATTCAGACATGTCTGGCAAACCAGATCGGCAAAACAGTGGAGGCATATGTAGATGATGTGGTCGTCAAAACAAGACATGTTGAATCTCTAGTAGATGACTTGAGGCTCACATTTGATAACCTCCGAACATACGACATCAAGCTCAACCCGGAAAAATGCGTTTTCGGCGTTCCAGCCGGAAAGCTCTTGGGCTTCATTGTATCCGATAGAGGAATTGAAGCAAATCCAGCCAAGATCCGAGCTCTATCACAATTGAATATCCCAAAGGATCTCAAACAAATACAAAAGTTAACTGGATGCGTGGCGGCTCTAAGCCGCTTTATCTCCCGCTTGGGAGAAAAGGCCCTACCCCTTTACCGCCTCCTTCGGCGCACCGAACACTTCGAATGGACGGATGCAGCCACGGCCGGACTCGACGAAATAAAAGCCATATTGGCAACAAACCCAGTCCTAGATGCGCCAAACATTGGCGAACCAATGCTATTGTACATTGCAGCATCACATCAGGTTGTAAGCGCAGTACTCGTCGTCGAACGAGAAACGGACGGACACAAATTCCCCCTTCAAAAGCCGGTCTATTATGTGTCCACTGTCCTCACTCCGTGCAAATCACGGTACCCGCATTATTAAAAGATTGCGCACGTGGTATTCATGGCATACCGGAAGCTACGACACTACTTTCAAGAGTGTTCAATAACAGTAGCCTCGGAAGTACCACTTAATGATATTATAAACAGCCGTGACGCAACGGGCCGGATTGCAAAATGGGCCATTGAGCTCCTCCCGTTCAACATAACTTATAAGCCACGGCGAGCCATCAAGTCGCAAGTCTTGGCCGACTTCGTCGCAGAATGGACGGAGGCCGAACTCCCTAAAGAGTACGGCACATATTCAAATTGGATCATGCATTTCGACGGCTCCAAGATGTTGGTCGGACTAGGGGCTGGCGTCGTTTTGACGTCCCCCACAGGAGACACAGTTCAATACGTACTCCAGATTATGTACACAGACTCCAACAATGCAGCCGAATATGAGGCCCTTTTACATGGTCTCCGGATGGCAGTATCCATGGGCATTCAACGCCTAGAGGTGCGCGGGGACTCGAACCTCGCAATATCCCAAATAAAGGGAAAAATTTGTTTTTGCCACTAGTTTTTGCCAACTTTGCTTATGCCACTCTAGAATTTGACATTTCACTTTTGCCACTCTTAGCTTTTGACAATACATCACAAATGCCATTCCGTGGCAAAAACGAAAATTTTAGAGTGGCAATTGTGATACATGTCAAAAGCTAAGAGTGGCAAAAGTGAAATGAAAAATTATCGTTTTTGCCACGGAATGGCATTTGTGATGTATTGTCAAAAGCTAAGAGTGGCAAAAGTGAGATGTCAAATTCTAGAGTGGCATAAGCAAAGTTGGCAAAAACTAAAGTGGCAAAAACAAAGTTTTCCCCCAAATAAATGGAGACTTCGATGCCAAGGATCCAAAAATGGCAGCTTACCGCAACGCCGTCCTAAAAATGTCAGCTCGGTTCGAAGGGCTTGAATTTCACCATATAGCCCAGGAAAATAATCAGGCGGCAGATGTCCTGGCACGCATCGGCACAAAATGCGATGTAGTCCCCCCCCCCCCCCAACATCTTCTTGGAAAGGTTGTTCAAGCCATCCGTAGTATGGGAAAGGGAGCCGAACAATAACAGCCCGGACCCAACCGCACTGCCCGACACCGAACATTCTGACACAATCGGAGGCTCTGCCAATGAAATAACACCTTCAGCCCACGTAATAATGGCCGTCATCGCCCCGTGGACAGAACCATTCCTTGCCTACCTTACTAGGCAGGAACTCCCCGAGGACCAAAATGAGGCACGCTGCATAGTGCGGCGATCCAAAGCCTACAAAGTCCACGAGGGAGAGCTTTATAAGAAAAGCACTACCGGAGTCCTTCGAAGGTGCATCTCCGAAAAGGAAGGGCGGAACCTCCTGGCTGAAATTCATGCCGGACTCGGCGGTCATCACGCTGCAGCTCGGTCCCTTGTAAGCAAGGCCTTCCGTACAGGCTTTTATTGGCCGACGGCCCGGGCAAACGCCCAGGACTTAGTCCAACGATGCGTCGGTTGCCAGCTCTTTGCAAACCAAAGCCATATGCCACCCACCGCCCTCCAAACCATCCCCATCACTTGGCCCTTCGCGGTCTGGGGGCTTGACATGGTTGGACCCCTTAAAGGCGGAACCCACAAGCAAAAATACTTACTGGTCATGGTGGATAAGTTCACCAAATGGATAGAAGCCAAGCCTGTTAAGACGGCCGAATCCGGACCGGTGATAGACTTTATATCCGAGGTTGTACACTGTTACGGCGTCCCCCACAGCATCATCACTGATAACGGCACGAACTTTACGGCCGATGAGGTAAAACTCTGGTGCAAAAACATGGGCATCAAGCTCGATTATGCTTCCGTCTATCACCCACAAACTAACGGTCAGGTCGAACATGCAAATGGTCTTATCATGAGCGGCATCAAACCCAGATTAGTGCGGTCCCTCAAGGAATCTAACACGCACTGGGTAGAGGAGCTCGACTCCGTACTCTGGGGGCTGCGGACCACGCCGAATCGCACCACCGGATACACACCATTCTTTATGGTGTACGGCGCAGAGGCAGTTTTGCCTTGCGACATAATTCATGACTCACCTCGAGTGCGCATGTACGAAGAAAGAGAAGCCGAGCTCGATCGGCAGGACAGTTTGGACGCATTGGAGGAGGAGCATGACGTGGCAAAAGCCCGTTCCGCATTCTATCAACAACAGGCTCGAAGATACCAAAGCAGAGAAGTACGGGCCAAAAATTACAACGTTGGCGAATTAGCTCTACGCCTGTCGGACAAGAAAAAGGACAAACTCAAGCCCAAGTGGGAAGGTCCCTTCATAATTGACCAAGTCCTGACTGGTGGAGTGTACCGCCTGCGAGATGCATCGGATAACCAACTCGAGTCGAACCCATGGAACGCAGCCCGTCTCCGAAGATTCTATGCCTAGCACTGGACTCTGTGTTCGTCTCCTTCCTCTATCCATTTTTTATATACTGTCTGTCTTACATTTCTCTCCTTCTCCCCTTCCTTTCTCTTATAGCCTTTAAAGGCTCATCAAATGACATGCTATTCACACTCATTAAACCTGGGAGCTTCTTTTAACAGAAGCTTGTTTATACGGGCTTCATGCCCAACACATGTGTTACACTTCCGCATGTACCTTTTATTTCACCATTATATGCATCGATATGACATAAGTTTTGGCCAAGCTGGGTTGCCTGGCTCCTGTGCTTACCCCTACGTTCCCGACTATTCAACTAGGCGGTAAAGGGAGCACCTCTGCGATTGTTACTGCCGGATCAGCCGGATGTGTACCTCAGACTGGGTGAAGCCGAAAGCTAGCATTCTTAAGTGAATATTCGGTCGGTGACCTAAAAGATGATCTTTTCACTTATTTATTTATGCGCCCCCAGATGCTTTTTCCCGCGTCTTTTTCGCAGAATGGGCATGCACTTTAGGGCATGCCTCCCAGGTAAAGGAACCCCTAACGGAACTATTCTCCCTGGAAGATGTTTCTTACTAACCATGTAATATAACATAACTAGTCGGGCACTTGTCTGTTCATGCACTAATGACCCCTATGCCTGATCTCCATGCATTCCCCGGTTCTTATATAACCGCATGGGAATTCGGACACACTCCGGACCGTCAGGTCCCGAGGCAGAAGCGAAAAGGTCGGCCATGACAAACGATCTACAATCCGGCTAGAAGGCATTATAAATGTCAATTAAATTACATAGTCATTCTCACTGATTGTATTCCTCTTCAATACCATCTAACAGGTTGTCTAATTTATAGTCCTGCTGGGAATACTTTGCGGCCAATTCTACTTGGCCGTATACTAAGCTTACAGGGATCTCCTTCCCATCGGGCCCCACAGGACCGACCTCGGCCATGTGGTTGGGGTCAGCCTTTGTGTACCACGTCTTCACCATGGCCCAGGCCTCCCTAGCGCCTTGATGGCAGGCCGATATCTTCCACAATCAGAAGCGCCGCTGTGCTCCCTTTAGCTTCTCCGCAAGCTCTCCAAGACCTTCAGCCACAAGGCCTGGGCGACGCCTTGCATTGCCTGCCGAACTCGCTCGAGCAGTTACGAGAGCTCGGGAAGAAGGTCACCCGTAGAACCGGGCATCTCCTCTGCATGACGACCCATTAGCACACCTACAGACATTACTCTGTTAGTCGACTTCCCCGCCGAACTTTTTTTCAAAGGTTCGTTCAAGCACTTACTAAATATGCCGCGCCAAAGCCGCTGATTCACCTTAACGGAGTCTGACAGCTGGGCACGAACATCTTTCAGGTCGACGCCCAGCTTGGTGTTGGCATCTTGGAGACCATTCTTCTCCCGCCTCACCTTTGTCAGCACCTTCTCACCAGCCTTCAGCTGGCGTAGGAGATGTTGCCTTTCCGAATTCAATCCGGCGCCATCTGCAATTTCATTTGTCAGATTCGCACCCATGTCGCGCTTCGCAAAATACTTATCTTTCGAAGTGTATATTACCAGAGGGGGTCTCCTTGGGCTCCCCTTCCGCGGCTAGTGCGGCCTCAAGTTGGGCTTTGCACTCTTCCAGCTCCTGGGATAGTAGGGAATTCTTTTCTGTAAGAACCTGCATAACAAATGATCCTTAAATCAGTTATTCTAACTGTTTCAAGTCTCGGGGGCTACTGGTATATATATAATTACCAAAATTTTCTTACCCGTATGTCTTTTACATATTGCTCCGTGGCTCTGGCTAGACCATTTTGAGCGGCACGGAGGTACGCATCTCCTGAATTGAAGGCATCTAATGCCTCTTGGGAGAAACAAACGTCGCGAAGAATTGTCCGGCGACGCATATGGTTCATGGCACTCTCCACCTCAGAGTTGGTGGCAGACAACCTGTCCACATCCTCCGTCGAAGGAGCGTCCGGTGCACGCCTTGTGTTTGCCTCCGCCTCCGGACCAGGCTTTGGAGCCTGGCTGGTGGAGGCGCGATTGGCAGCCTCTCCGGATATAGTCCGGCGAGGTCTCTTTGTCCTGAAGAGAGCACGAGTGTTAATATGCCTTGAAGGTATAACACCGAGGATAAGGGGGCGCGCCATACCTTTGCGCTGACGCCTCGATCCGGACTGCACCTCTTTTCTGCCCACGGGGCCCTGCGGCCCCTTGTTGTCTTGTCGCCGCAGGTTCGGCCTCCCATCTCAAAAACCTCCCTTGCAAAGCTCGGTTGTAATCAGGAAACTAAAAACACGAGAGGGCGGACCCCTATTCGGGGTACTGGGACTTCGATCTCAGTTACCTGGGAGGCCGGGATTAGCCCTGGGTAATCGGCCGTAATGGCCACCAAGGCGTTGTCCTTGCTCAATTGATGGAACACTCCATCAATCAGCTCCACAGATAAGTCCGGATCCTCTTGAGAGGCCGGGTCGAGGGACCGTCCTGGGTCCTCGGGTTGTGGAGGAGGGCTGTTTATTTCTTTAACAGCCTGGCGCAGTAACTGCGTTGAAGTCGTCAGACTGAATATTTAACAATGGGAATATAAAACGGATGGGCAAGTAAATGTGAACACTTACCCAGCTTGGGGGATTGTACATAGAAAATCCACCCTGTGGGTTGACGCGGAGAAATTCCTCCTCTTCTCCCTTGTACAAAGCGAACAAGGTCTTTGTTAAAGCCGCAGCCAAATCCGGTCCCTTACGCCCGTAACGGGTGGTGTCGTCCTCCCCGTTGAAGTCCCACATGGGGTGGCCTCTATACTGTAGCGGCTGCACCCCTCGCATGATGCATGCGGCCATGACCCCGATCATGGTCAGTCCGGAATGAGCTAACAATCTTATCCGGCCCATCAGGTAAAGTTCGTCCTTGTCACTTTCCCTCTGAGGGCTCCATGGACGCCAACTTAGGCGCTTCTTTAGTGGAGCACTGTCGAACTCAGGGAGGCCGATCCGGATAGGATCCGGCAGCGGGACGTCCTCTATTTAAAACCATTCCGAAGGCCAGTCCTCGGACGCCTTCTTTGGGGTTCCGGATAGATATCCGGTCCCGGCGATGCGCCACACTTCGGCTCCGCCCACTTGATATATTGACCCCTTCTGAGAACGGGGCACAAGGCAGAATAGCTCTTTCCACAGCCCGAAATGAGCCTCAACACCCAAAAACAGCTCGTAGAGGGCTACGAAGCCCGCGATATGCAATACGGAGGCAGGCGTAAGATTGTGTAGCTGGAGGCCATAAAACTCCAGGAGCCCCCGGAGAAACGGATGGATTGGAAATCTGAGCCCTCTTATTAAATAAGGGACAAGTCATACCCGCTCTCCTTTGGATGGATTAGGGGCACTCTCCGCTTGCTCTCCGCCATTATAGATGGCAAGACCGGCTCGAACCGGGACCATATAGGCCGGGGGAGAAATCCCTTGGTCTGGAGCGTCACTAGCTCGCCATGCGGGATGGAGCATCTCTCCCAATATCCAGGCTGAGGGTTGGAAGGGCGAAAGGAGGAGTTGCGACGGCTGGCCATGGTGGAATGGACCTTTGTCGGATGCGCTCTGATGAACACTCGCGAAGGGGAGAAGGTGTGGTTTGGATCTAAATCCTCATCCCCTTAAATGGGCGGCTCATTTACGCGGCTAGGGGTGTGTATGTAAAAGCACTCAGACTTTTCATATTCGTTTGACACGTGGGAAACGGCCATTATTGGGCGTAGAAGCCAAGGAGCGCAACATTTACAAGAAACCGGACTTTATTCAATAGGTACACGGAATTTGGAGGAGAACCCGCCTTGCAATGCCGAAGACAATCTGCGCGCCGGACTCATCGTCATTGAAGCCTGGTTCGGGGGCTACTGAGGGAGTCCTGGATTAGGGGGTGTCCGGATGGCCGGACTATACCTTCAGTCGGACTCCTGGACTATGAAGATACAAGATTGAAGACTTTGTCCCATGTCCGGAAGGGACTTTCCTTGGCGTGGAAGGCAAGCTTGGCGATACGGATATGTGGATCTCCTACCATTGTAACCGACTTTGTGTGACCCTAACCCTCCCCGGTGTCTATATAAACCGGAGGGTTTTAGTCCGTAGGACAAGATACAGAACAATCATACCATAGGTTAGCTTCTAGGGTTTAGCCTCTCCGATCTCGTGGTAGATCTACTCTTGTACTACCCATATCATCAATATTAATCAAGCAGGACATAGGGTTTTACCTCCATCAAGAGGGCCCGAACCTGGGTAAAACTTCGTGTCCCTTGCCTCCTGTTACCATCTGGCCTAGACGCATAGTTCGGGACCCCCTACCCGAGATCCGCTGGTTTTGACACCGACAGTGATCCAAGATCACATTGAGTCTATAGGAAAAGCCAACACTATTAAGGAGGGATGAGGTGTTGCTTAATGAGGCTCTTGCTCAAAATGCTTAGTGATATGCTCCAAAACCCTCAATTACTCTCTCACATCCACATATGACCTAAACCAAAAGTCAAACTCAGCCCCACCGATTCTTTCTATCCGGCGCCACCGAGTTCAAATGTCATAGCCACTGCCACAAACCCTAGGCAAATCGGTCTCACCGATAGCTATCTCGGTCTCACCGAGATGGGATTGTAATCTCTCTGTTTCCCTTCGTAACGTTTCGGTCCCACCGAGATGAGCGGTCGGTCCCACTGAGATTGCAATGTAAACTCTCTGTTTCCCTTTCGTAACATTTCGATCTCAAAGAAATGAGCGAATTGGTCCCACCGACTTTACCTGACCAACTCTCTGGTTAACTTATTACCAAAATCGGTCTCACCGAGTTTGTGTAATCGGTCTCACCGAGATTACGTTATGCCCTAACCCTAACCATATCGGTCCTACCGAGTTGCATGTTGGTCCCACCGAAACTCCTAATGGTCACTAGCTTTGTTGAATTGGTCCGACCGAGTTTATCAATTCGGTCCCACCGAGATTGGCAAGTTGTGTGTAAAGGTTAGTTTTTGTGTGGAGGCTATATATACCCCTCCACCACCTCTTCATTCGTGGAGAGAGCCATCAGAACAACCCTACACTTCCAACTTATTTTTTCTGAGAGAGAACCACCTACACTTGTGTTGAGGCCAAGATATTCCATTCTTACCATATGAATCTTGATCCCTAGCCTTCCCAAGTTGCTTTCCACTCAAATCCTCTTTCCGCCAAATCCATATCCTGTGAGATAGAGTTGAGTGTTGGGGAGACTATCATTTGAAGCACAAGAGCAAGGAGTTCATCATCAACACACCATTTGTTACTTCTTGGAGAGTGGTGTCTCCTAGATTGGCTAGGTGTCACTTGGGAGCCTCCGACAAGATTGTGGAGTTGAACCAAGGAGTTTGTAAGGGCAAGGAGATCGCCTACTTCGTGAAGATCTACCGCTAGTGAGGCAAGTCCTTCGTGGGCGACGGCCATGGTGGGATAGACAAGGTTGCTTCTTTGTGGACCCTTTGTGGGTGCAGCCCTCCATGGACTCGTGCAGCCGTTACCCTTCGTGGGTTGAAGTCTCCATCAACGTGGATGTACGATAGCACCACCTATCGGAACCACGACAAAAACATCCGTGTCTCCTATTGCGTGTGAATCTTCCAAACCCCTCCCTTTACATTCTTGCAAGTTGCATGCTTTACTTTCCGCTGCTCATATACTCTTTGCATGCTTGCTTGAATTGTGTTAAGATTGCTTACTTGTCCAAAGTTGCTAAAATCTGCCAAGAACTAAAATTGGGAAAAGGATAAGTTTTTATTTGGTCAAGTAGTCTAATCACCCCCCCCCCCTCTAGACATACTTTCGATCCTACAAGTGGTATCAGAGCATTGGTCTCCATTTGCTTTGATTTCCATAGCTTTTGGTAGTCATAGCCTTGGTTTCACAACCTAGGAGAGTATGGTGTCTAGCGAGGGAAATTACCACCGTAGAGGTCCTTACTTTGATGGTACTAATTTTGCTAGTTGGAAGCATAAGATGAAAATGCATATTCTTGGACATAACCCCGTCGTATGGGCTATTGTGTGTATTGGCTTGCAAGGTCAATTCTTTGATGGGAGAGAACCGAACCGTGAAGCTACCGCGGAAGAGTTAAAGATGCTGCAATACAATGCTCAAGCTTGTGATAGCCTCTTCAACGGATTGTGCCTCGAAGAATTCAACAAAATCAGCCGTCTTTAGAATGCAAAGGAAATTTGGGATACTTTGATTGATATGCACGAAGGTACCGACTCTGTCAAGGAATCCAAGTTGGATGTGGTTCAAAGTTGGCTTGACAAGTTCAAAATGAAGGATGGTGAAGGTGTCGCTGAAATGTACTCTAGGCTTGCTCTTATCACAAATGAGATCGCCGGCTTAGGAAGTGAAGAGATGACCGACAAGTTCATCATCAAGAAGATCCTAAGAGCTTTGGACGGAAAATATGATACCATATGCACGTTGATCCAAATGGTGCCCAATTACAAAGATCTCAATCCAACGGAAGTCATTGGAAGAATTGCTGCTCATGAGATGTCACTCAAGGATAAGGAGGAGCTCCATAACAAGTCAAGTGGTGCTTACAAAGCCTCATGTGAAGCTCCCACATCATCAAGTGAGAAACAAACCTTCAATGAAGAATTGAGCCTAATGGTGAAGAAATTCAACAAGATCTACAAGAGTAGAAGCAAAGAGAGAAGTTTCAAGTCAAGGTCCTACAATGACAAAAGATCTTCTAGTCGAGAGAGAAATTGCTACAATTGTGGAAGACCCGGACACTATTCCAATGAGTGTACGACACCCTACAAAAGAAGAGAAGATTCTCCAAAAAGAAGAAGTAGAAGAGAAGAATCACCATCAAGAGAGAGAAGGATTAGAGATGATCGTTATGAATGAAGAACATCCCGGAGAATCAAGGATTCGGAAAGGAAGGACAAGTCATCAAGGAGCTACACAAAACGAAGACATCAAGCTCATGTTGGTGAGTGGGTATCCGGCTCCGACTCCAACAATCACTCCGAGAGAAGCTATCACTCTGACTCCGAATATACTCAAGATGAAGGTGTTGCCAGTATAGCACTTGTGTCAACCAACTCCTACGACATATTTGATTCACCAAATGAAGGACTTGGAAGATGCTTCATGGCTAAAGGCCCAAAGGTATCACACCTCGAGTATGTTGATTTCAATAGTGATGAAGATGACTTGTTAGGTGATGATGATTTACTTGTTCACAACTCTAGTGATGAATACTATGATTAAACGTCAATTAATCATGCTAATTGAGATAAAACGAAAGACAATGATAAGGAGAAGATTGAGTTTCTAACTAAAGAACTAAACACTCTTAAGTTAGCTCTTGAAACTATCTTAGGAGATCATCGAGAACTTTTAAGGACTCATGAGAAATTACGTTTTGAAAAGCTCAACCTTGAGCAAGAGCATGAGTTCTTAAAGGCAATCAATGATGACCTTCGCAAGAAAAATTCTTCTTGCATTGCCAAGCGTTTACTCTTATCCACTTACATGCCTCAAGTCAAGTCTAGTAACAAGAACAAGAAAGATTCTTCCTCTAGTAGTAACAATAATCATGTTAAATCCAATGTTGTTGCTTCTAGTAGTTCTCTTGATTCCACTAATGATTATCTTCGCCAAGTTACACTTGAGCAAGAAAATATCTTATTGAAGGGAATTATAGAGAAAGGTGTTTACAAGAGCCTTGCCGGGAGTAAGAAATTCGAGGAAATTGTACGCAAGCAAGGAAGACACCGGAAGAACCAAGGTGTTGGTTTTGAATGAAAGTTCAATGCCAATGAAGTTGAGTGGGAAGAAGATCAATACCCCAAGACAAAGTATGTTCCTCAACAAAAGAAGTATGATCCTACTTCCTTCAAAGGGACACAAACTCAAGATGATCTTCCACCACAAGACCACAAGCAAAAAGGCAAGGATAAGCTTCAAGAGGAAATTGATGCATTTGAAGAAGCACCCAAGGCCTTGGTCAAGTGGGTTCCCAAGACTACATCAAGTTCTACTTCATCAAGTACGACTACAACTCCAAGGATTCCCATCAAGATGATGTGGATCCTGAAGAAGAAGAACTAGAGAGTTCCTGAGGGTGACCCCCCCCCAACATACTTCACTCTTATCATTTTGGCAAGAACAAGTGCAATCAACTTACACATCTTGCACTAGTTCAAGGAGTCACAAACCCTCTTGTTGGTAAGACAAGGGACAAGGTAACCTAATGCTTTCATAGACATCATCTTGTGTGTGCATCACTCTATGTCTATGGATATCCTTGTTTGTTCCTTGTGGGACTAACCCGTGTAGGTATTGAAAGTGCGACTCACTCCAAAGGATTGCTCCAAATGATCTACATCAACATTGAGCATCCACATCTTCAACACCTACATGAAGTCATGATCGACAAAACCCAAGGTTAGTTCATCCCTCTTAGGGGGGATCTCACATCTAGGGGGAGCTTTACTCTAAGAATTGAGCTAAAGCAACTCTAATGGTGTGAACACAACAATGCTTTATATAAAATTGGTAACCACACTTGTGCTTAAACGATGAGTATGACCTATGATCAAATGTTCTCATTTGACTCCTAAGTCAATATACTCATATATAGATGACCTAGTCATCGCCAATTGCTTGATAGATTCTAGAATTGGTTGTGCATGCTTTGCCACATATTTCATTTGCCATTTTATTGTGTGAGCATGTTGGTTGCATAATTCACTCATTCAAGGACATCCACTTGTTGTTTTGATTGTTTGGTTCCTTTTTATTTTGCCAAGTGCATGGACAAGAATGCCTAAGAACCTTCTCTAGCTATTTATGCTTTTCTTGTCTCAAACTCTATTCATGCTACATCACAAAGTTTGATCAAGTCAAATTCGAACCACTCTGTGTGAGGAGCACTCGGAGTCCCCGATTCGTCATAGACTTAAACTTCCAAAACTTCTTTGTGCGTTTCGGTCTGACCGATTCATCCATTTCAGTCATACCGAGATCACTAAGTCGATCTAGGTTTTCAATCTCAGTGCAACCGATTTGAACTTTTCGGTCACACCGAGTTTCAGTAACTGCTTGTAGTTATGAATCTCAGTGCCACCGAGTTGTTCCACTCAGTCACACCGACAGGGTCAGGCTATATATATCCCCGGGCCAAAATTTGGAAAAATTTCTAAACCCCTTCGCCCGCGCTTAGCCTGCTCTACCTCCCTGGGTCTCCGGATCGTCCTCCTCATCGCCAGCTGCCTCCCGCCGCTGGTCTCTGCTGCCGTCAACGGAAATCGTCTCCGCCGTTGCCGCTGTAGCAGGTCCATCGTCGCACTTAGGGTATGGACTTGATCCTTGTGCTAATCCCTCTCTGATTCCTAGCACATTGTTTTGCCATGTCTCTTGCCACGATTGAGATCACTCTATCCAGCGAAATCACTCCGTAGTTTAGTCGTGGATTGAAAATTTAGGGTTAGGTTTCCGCTGAAATCATCTTGGACCAACCGAGTTGTTGAAATCGGTTCCACCGATTTGGCTAAGGCCATTGCACATGTGATTCTCGGTCTGACCGAGAATTGCAAATCGGTGTGACCGAGTTCAATACTTTGTGAAACCCTAGCAGTCTCAGTGCCACCGAACTGTGACTCAGTCTGACCTTGTTCACTATCTTAGGTTCCAAAAGCTGCTTCGGTATCACCGAGTTTTCAAATCGGTAGATCCGAAATGCTTTCTGTGGAAAACTAAAACTAAGTTTTTAACTCGTTCTTTTGCAAAAACCTCTATACTTTGTGATGCTTATCCAATCTACCTCATCTATAATCTATTCATAGGGTCTGTTGTCAGTGTTTGCATCATGTCAGATCAGAGTGACAGTCAGAACAAGTTTGAGGAGAAAGTTAACATGAGTGAGGGCACTAGTCCCTCTAGCAGCTTTGATGAGGGAAGCAGGAGTACACCCAGCAACTTGCCTAAGACAGCCACCAGGACCAGAAAGAAGAGAACCTTAGATTCTGAGGATGAGGACTATGTGGCTGTTGAGGAAGAGACCACCTCAAAGAGGAAAGTTCTGAAAAAGGAATATGGCTTAGCTGATGCCACTAAGCCAGGAATGAAGCAAAAGGTTCCTGCCAAGAGAGTTCCCATGTCAAAAGCCAAAACATCCACTCAAGAGACTTTGGGATCTGCACCCAAAGAACAGGTTGTGGCAGAGAAGAAAAGGAAGGAAAGGTTCAAGAAGACCACTGCCAGAGTGCTTGGCAGATCTTCAATAATGAGAGATTATGAAGAAGAGGAAGAGGAAGAGGATGCAGCACCAGCACCTAAAGCTCAAAAGCTTATGGGAGATGCTATAAGGGCAGGGGCTGCTCCATCTAAGCCCAAAACTGCTCCTAAGACTGCTGCTCCAGCTCCAAAGCCAAAGCCCAAGAGGAGCACCAGGAACATCCCTGCTGAGGAGAAGAACAAGGCCCCAGTGCGAGGCGGTTATTATACGAACCGCTTTTCTCAACCAGCTCCGCACATATTGCGAGGCGGTTTTCTTGACACATCTTGTCAAAACAGAGATCGTGTTCCCTTTATCACGGGATTCTCATCAACACGGACGTGGGTAACCCAACCGCGCCATCAATTACGGCGCCTGGGGAATAAGCGGTTTTATCAGGCAAGTAGAGAGACACATCGCCCCTTCCGCCCTTATAAAGGGATAAGGATTTACTTTTTTCACCCATGCCTTCTTCTTCCTCGCTTACCCATTCCCGCACACTCGATCTCTAGCGCCCAAGCTCGCATTCTTCTTCTCAAACCACTCCAAGCATGTCGGGAGCAGGAGGCAAGTGGATGGTCTCCTCCGTCACGGAGGAGAACGTCAAAAAATTACGGGAAGCCGGATATCTGGCCGCGGATATCGCGCACCGGCTGCCCGATGCAGGGCAGATCATCCCAACGCCCGAACCCCATGAGAGGGTAGTTTTTCTTACCCATTTCATCCGCAGACTGGGATTTCCCCTCCACCTGTTTGTCCGCAGGATCATGTTCTACCATGGGCTGGATTTTCATGATATGGCCCCCAACTTCATCCTCAACATCTCGGCGTTTATCGTTGTGTGCGAGGCCTTCCTCCGCATCAGGCCCCACTTCGGCCTATGGCTGAAAACCTTCGATGTTAAACCGAAGGTGGTGAGCAGCCAGCAAGTAGAGTGCGGAGGTGCCATGGTGGGCAAGATGCCTAATGTCACCTGGCTTGAGGGCACCTATGTGGATACCATAAAGGGGTGGCAATTGGGGTGGTTCTACATCACCGAGCCGCGTGACTCCAACTGGGTGGCGGCCCCCAAATTCCGATCCGGAATCCCCACGCGGCTCACCTCCTGGAAAAAGAAGGGCCTGTCCTAGGGTTCTTCGGTAGAGCTGACCGGACTCCAGACCTGCATCCAGAACATGACGAGCAAGAAAATCAAGCTCGTCAACGTGGTCCAGGTTATGCTCTTCCGCCGGATCCTTCCGTGTCAACGGCGGGCATTTGTTTTGTGGGAGTTCGACTCGGCCAAGCACCAGACGCTGCGAGAGCTCTATGACACAACGCACGAGGACGTCTGGAGGGTGTTGTTCAAGAGCGCCGAGATCCCTCCACCCCCTCAATGAGGACTGCGGACTCAGCGCAAAGCGCTACGCCAATGCGGTAGGCATTTTATATCTCTCAGGGTATTTATTTGCCTCGGTTTAGTTGTGTGCGGGATCTGAACCTCCATGTCATTTAACAGGACTAGATAGACATGGCGGAGCATCTTGATAGCCCAGCCCCGCTGCCCGAATATCCCGCAGATGCTCTTCTGATGAAGATGCTAACTCTGGCACCCTACGAAGAAGGCCGTGGGGACCCGAAAGGGTCTCCGGCGCAAGGTTGTATCGGAGTCCTTGGAAGATGACTCCGACGCGCACTCCTCCCATGGAAAGGAGGAGTAGGAGAAAATTTCTCCCCCCCCCCCAGCCAGGGAAGACAAGAAAAGGAAGGCCGACCCATCCGAGGAGGTCGAAGGGTCCAAGAAGGGAAGGACCCTCATTCCAGACTGTGCCACGACGGCCGCCGACAGCGGCGACGAGTGGCTACCCAGGGACAATCCCCTGGCGAAGTCGTAAGTGTCCGGACACCATAGTACTTCATGGTATGTTTTATTGTATTGCCTTTCCTCATGCTGAACATGATTATGTAGTCTGTCCTGAGCTCATCTCGACGTATCCTCGTCCAGCGGCTCTTTGGACTCGTTGGATATGAACAGCGGTTCTTGTCGTGGAATTGTCACGACAGATGTCCTTAGTGTCAGGACTTAATCGCGAGGCCAACGCATCTATGTGGTAGTTTGAGAGGGGTTGAGCGGGACGAGAGACGCGAGGTTTTACCCAGGTTCGGCCCCTCACGGTGGAGGTAAAAGCCTACGTCCTGCTTCATTGATATTGATGATGATGATGATCACGGTTACAAGAGTGCTCTATCTTGAGAGCTATTGTCTAAACCTAACTTGTCCAACTCGTGGAACTTGTGAATCTTGTCCCCTTTTGGGGAGCCCTGCCCCTCCTTATATATGTTGGAGGGGCGGGTTACATGTAGAGTCCTATTAGGATTAGGACTAGTCTATCTCTAATACAAACCGGATACAAGTCCAGGTCTTAGCTCCTTTGTAAGATAAATGTTCCTCATGCCTTTCCTCTTAAACCGGCCCACCATTAACATGAACCAGCATGCTGGGCCTTGGGCCTTGTCATCCGCACGGAACATGCGCCGGGTCACCAATGAGTCTTCAGGCTCGTAAACCGCTAGACACGTAAACCGCTAGACACGTAAACCGCCAATCCTCTGGCGGTTTACCAATGAAATGCCTAGTCCGGCCGGGTTATACTTCCGGCCGGTTTACGCCGCGGGGTATATCCCCGACATTAGCCCCCAAGTTTAGCTTGGATTTATCCATGGTAAACTTATGCTGCATAATAAACACAAGAAATAAATTTGACAGGTTGTGCTCCGGGTTAAGAATTCTTGTCAACCGGTACCTGATCACCCTTAAGTCCTTGTTATTTCCTCCTTCTGGGAAGTCCGGGTCAACAGACCAGCTTCATAATCAATTTGCCGACATTGGTTTGTCACCGAGAAATATTGTGAAGAATAACTCCTTTGACTCAGCTCCCAAAGCGCCGGTTTTAAGAAATATGGGTCTTTGAAATACTTATCTGATATTCAGCCGGTTTGAAGATGTAAAACTTGCCGGTTTTAATATTACCAAAATGGCCAGTTTATAAATATTAATAGCACCGGGTCATAATTGTTGTCGACACCGGGTCATGTAATTGATCTTCCTGATTTTCTCAAAACTGTCATGGTTTTGTCACGGCAGATGTCCTAGAGAAAGGACTTAGTCGTGAGGCCATCACAACGGGTTAGCTCGAAGGGGTTAAAGCGGACACAGGGACGCAAGAGGGTTTATACTAGTTCGGCCCCTTCGATGAAGGTAAAAGCCTACGTCTAGTTGTGATGGGATTGATGAGGTTTCGATGACTAGGGAGCAAACAAGCTTCGCCTAAGTCTCGAGTTGTTGTCTGTCCTCCTAAACCGCCGCCGGGTCGTCCCCTTATATATACGGGTGACGCCCGTCGGTTCACAGAGTCCTAACACCGGTTCATATTCGTATCCGGGTTGTTCTCTCCTTATTCCTATCTTACAATACAAGTTTACATACAGATGCCGGTTTACGGCTACAAGTCTTAAACCGACTACGGGCCTCAGGCCCTCATCTATCTTCTTGGGCTTTAACACTCTTGAGTTACTGATGAAGTTAATCCGGCCCACATAGGCCAGTTTACGCCCAATAGTAATATTCCCAACATTAGGCCCCAGATTGATTTGAACGGGTTCATGTCAATCCTTAGCAAAATCTTCATCTTCAACATCTTCTTGTAGTTGTTGAACCGCCATGATGTCATCCTCTCCAGTTACTGTAAGCCGAGGTGACGTCATCTGTCATAAAGAAAACATCCATGATATCTCCTTGTTTAATAAACTCACAACAACCGAGGCAACAGCTCCGCTTCCGAAATTTTCGGTTCCTGGATTCACGCGCCTGACACATGTCTTTTTGCTTTATAAATAGGGCCGAAGGGTCATTTCTTTTCTCCCCTTCATGCCCTTCCTCTTCGTCTTCCTCGCATCGCCAGTCTCAGAGCTCCGCCGCCACCGTCGTCTTCTGCATCGACTTTGGCCGCTGCATCAACCTGAGCGTACCAGAAAACTGCGGCGACCTTCCGCATCTTCCTCAGCTCTGGTAGGTCTTCTGCTCTTCTCAACATAGATCTGTTCTAGGGTTTCGTGTTCTTGCTGCGTTCATCACCTGTTCATGTTCGTATGCTAGCTCCTGGATACATCTGTGAACCCCTTCTCTATGTAGTGATGACTTTTAGTAGCCGCCTTTAGTTTCATGCCTAAAACCATAGATCTCACATATATTTCCGCCCATTGATTCAATACTATTCTGCTTTGAGCTTTTGAATATTTTCCTTCTTTTCTGAACTTGCTTCAGATCCATCGCTGTAGAGAAATCTTGTGAAATCTGTTTCTGTACACTTACCCATCCGCAATCTCAACGGTTTCAATGCTTAGATCCGGCGGTTTAACTTGGTGTAGAAAAAATTAACAAACCGGTATATACCATTAGTCCCCTTGTTGAATCGCCAGATGCTGTTGCTTCATAAAACTCTGGTTTAGATAGAGTTGTCTCCGGTTTAACATTGTACATACCAGTGTACTTTAATCAATGCATTCTTGAACCGAAATCACCTATCTTGTAGATTTCATCATGGCCAAGCAAGTATATGAGTGCAACTGGCTTCCTTCTCGCGTCACAGAGACTCAACTGAACAATTTAGTCCTGATCGGCGCCTTAGGCAGCAAAAATACCATCCATTGGAGGGTCCCTGGCAAAGAATGCCCTCCCACACCTAAAGAAGGAGAGGTCGTCATTTTCGTAGATCACTTAGCCTGGGGCTTTAAGCCGCCCGGTTCTAAATTTTACCGGGATGTTTTAGCCAATTTTCAACTCCGCCCACAAGACACTGGCCCCAACTCTGTTACAAACATGTGTCACTTCCAAGTGCTCTGTGAGGTGTTCTTTCAAGAGGAGCCCACAGTTGAGTTCTTCAGAGATTGCTTCCATCTAAACCGTCGCACTGAGTTTACTGACGGTTCCAATACAGAATTGGGTGGTGTGGCGATTCGGAAAACGAAAGAGGTCACATACCCTCACGCCAAACTGCACAGCCACCCCAAAGAGTGGAATCAAACATGGTTCTATTGCAAAGACACCTCCCTTGCTGATGAAAATCCTTTGCCTGGCTTTCGTCCGGAGCGTCTTAGCAATACACACCCCTTTCCGCAAAGGTTGATTGCCAAGGAGAGAACTCCTCAACTGTCCAAGCTCAGAGCCTTCATGGCCAACGGTTTAACAGGGGTTGATCTCGCTCGCTGTTGGATATCGTGGAGCATATTGCCCCTTAGTCAGCGCTCCGGTTTGATGTGCGAGTATACTGGCAGTGTTGATGACCCACTGCGACATGCTAACATCCAGCTCACCGACGAAGAAATCACAGAGGCTGTGAATAAAATGCTGAATGAACCGGAACACATCTGTGCTCGAACCGGCCTGCTTCCCTTCTGTGCCACCAACAAACCGCCAGCTGTAAGAGTTTGATTTTTCTTTTTACTGAACCTGTTATTGATATATCTGGTCACTGTTTAATATCAATGTCTGTTTAAACAGGGCAATGGTCCATTTTGGAGCAAGAAGCTTCCACAGGAGAAGCCAGAAAAAACAGACAAACCGGAAAGACCAACCCGGCCAAAGACTAAAGTCGTGAAACGGCCTGCTCATAAGAAGAAAACCACTGCATCTTCTGATCCGGCCGATGATGATGATGTGGGTAATCCGGACCTTGAGGTAGAGCTTGACTCACTTGGCTTATTTTTCACACTCCTTATTGATGATGATATTTGTCAGGATGATGCCGAAACCAGCCATGCTGATGCTGCAGAGGTAATTACTCTCTCTTCCGATTCAAACCCTTTGCCTTCGCTAAAAATCCGTCAAGCAAACCGGAAGGTTAAATTTTCTCATCCTCTTGCTTACTTGGATCCCAAATTTCTTATGAAGACCCAACAGCACGAAGCTCGCCGCACAACCCGGCATAGCGGCCAGGTAGTTACCTCCGCCGGTTTACCGAACAGTCCGGTTCGGAAACGCCGTTCAGAGGTCTCTAATTTGCTTGTCAGTGCTTGTCCTAAAGCGGGCTGTTTTCGTCAACCTCTTAATCCATCTGACTCCAATTATCAGGTTACTTCCCACCCATCCTCTGGCGAGTCATCGGCTACTCAGCTTCCACGCTCAAAACGGTGCTTGGTTAAGCTATACTTATCATAATATTTCTGGTACATCACCTTGGAACATATGTTGTATTTGACTTTGTCATTCCTTTCAGGGCCAAGCCTAGGCCGAGCAAGAAGGCTTACCTGGATAAAGCGGTCGAGGAGGACGCCGTCCCTGAACCGGGTAAAACACCAGATCTTGAAGCGGCTATTCATGAAGATATACCCAATGATCCACCATAGCAGGATGACGATTTTGTTGCTGAAGAAAGGCCTATTGACACCTTAGGCCCTATCAACCAGCCCACAAGCCCCATCCGGATTGAGAAATCCACCAGTCCATCAAAGCCTACTGATAAGCAAACGGCCTCAGTGCAAACCGGCGATGCCAAGGATGATGAGGTTGTCATTACTGGCATTGGTCGCACAGAGCCAGGCAATATCGTTGCTTTATCCAGACACACTGCCAAGGAAGAATTTGCTTCCTTTGGCAAGGGAAAATGGAATGCCGATCTGACAACTTATGCTGCTCTGAACGCCCAAGATCTCCATTCCGGCTATCTGAACCGGCTATACACCAGCTGTGCCTATGAAGCTGGTCTGGTTAATATGATGAAAGAGAAATATGAGGTAACTTCCATATGCTTATCTGCGTATGTACTTCAATCTGTCAACTCTCCTAGCCCCCAAGGGCTGGTTTAGAATCTCCGTTCAAACTGGGACTTGTCAATGCAGACTTCAATGTTTTCTGAATTTGCTGATATAGCCCCCAAGGGCCGGTTCAACTTAGTGTAGTTAAACCGGGACTTTAGGTAATCAAGATTGTAGCAGCAGTATTAACTGAACAAATAGCCATTAGCCCCCAAGTGCCAAGTTGAATACTTGTATTAAGCTTGGGACTTTTCTGAATAATTGAAGAGCAAATATGCATTAGCCCCCAAGTACCAAGGGCATAACTTGTTATGTGGTTGGTACTTCAATTCTTGTACCGTTATCTGAATCGTATGACTGTCTATATGCAGGCTGAGCTGAACAAAAGGGAAAACCAAATCGCTGATCTACAAGAAAATCTGAAGTGCCAACAAGCTAAAACCTCCAAATCAAAAGAGAAATTAACCAGCGCTTTAAGCGCCATGGAACAGCTTAAGGAGGGCTTCAAGAAGGAGCGGGCGGATTGGGCCAATAAAAAATCCGCTTTAACCAAACGAGCAGAAGATGCCGAGGCTGCACTGAAATCGGTGGTGGACGAACTGACCAGCATAAAGCAGCGAGTGCATGCCATGACCGCTGCTATCTTTGGTAAGCTGGTTTGATTTCTGGATTGATTCGTCCGTCTTATAGAGCTGCCGGTTTGTTAACCCTTTGTAATATTTCAGGGACACGCATTGGTCACTTGGGGTCAGATGTGCGGAAGAAATTGAAAGCCGCCTACACATTGATCAAACAACTGTACACTGGTGCACAGCGGATCATCTCTACTGCATCCCACAACAATCCGGCGCCCACTTTGATTTAGGACACTTTGAAGAGACTGTCGATGCTTCCTGCCCGGGTTGAAGAGCTAAAGAAATCTGCTGCTCGAACCGGTGCGATCAATGCCTTAATCCGGGCAAAAGCTTGGGTGCCGGATTTTGATCCTGTTGAAGCGGCTCAAGGCTATCCCAGCTTGAAGGAAGACGGGTCAGAGTTTAGTGAAGCGGATCTGCGAGCAATAAACCGGGAGGTGCATCCGCTAGCTTGTCAATTGGTTGAAGAAGCAGACTTGTCTCATTATCAAGCCCAATATGACAACCAAAACAAGCGAGTAGTTGCACCAATTCCTGAAGCGGAAAATCTTATCCCTCCAATCCGTAAGCATACTTACGCTCCCGATATTGAACCGTCGTTGCTGATCCATGATGAAGCTGTCTTTCAAGCATTAATGGGAATCGACTGGAAAACTGTTGATTTCCAGCCGCTGGGTAGAGAAGCTGAAGTTGAAGCGGCGCGGGATGACCCACAACCATCAGGCCAGGCTGGTGACCAAACTTGAACCGGAAGCTGGTTTAAACTGCTTCTCCTTTGCAAAAAAACAATGATCTTATTTTGGGCACCGTGTTGCCTTGTAATAGGCTAGACGATACTCTTGATTTTGATATGCCTTCATGCATAATTACTGCAACTTGTTCTTCCTTTGGGTGATGAACTTTCCAAAGTATTTTCTACAATACAAAAAATCTTAAAGTGCCACCGCGGTTGTACCGTCAGGCAGAGTATGATGTCTGCATATGTGAAATCAAAATATCTGAAATTTAAGCATATGATCAAATCTTTGGGATACATGATACCTGCCATCGTTGGGCATGAAGTTGGTTTGGCCAATCTTGAAGCGGAGGTTTATAAACCCACACTGTTGGAGGAGATAGCAGCTCCTGTATATATATAATGCCGGTTTACCATGTAAACCATGCCGGGTTATAATAAAACACCGTGTTACTCCGTAATAGGATGTTAATAAAAAATCAAACCGGGTAAATAGTCTCCGGATTAAAAATGGACCGTGTTCCGTCAATTGACAGTTTGAACCGGTTTAAAACTTTGTCGGTTTAAAAAAGCAACAAAAAGAAAGAAATATCTATCAAAGAAAATTGTGAAGCAAAGGCAATGATAAAACCGTTTGCAAAAAGAGGCTTATTTGAGCCGATCAGATGGTGTTACCATGGTCGGACACGACCAAGCTCCCGATAGGTGTAGCTATGGTTCAAGTCAGCCAGGTCCCCAAATGAAACCGTGGCATTTATGCCGATCAAGAGGCGTGGCAATGGTTCGGGTTCGACCAAGCCCCCAAGTGATTCTGTGGCCTTAGGCCGATCAAGAGGCATGACTGGTTCAGACTTGACCATGTCCCCAAATGATCTGGTGGCTTTCGCCTATCAAAAGGTGTTGCATTGGTTCGGATACGACCAAGCCCCCAAGTGATTTTACATGATGCTTTGAAAAGCTAACTCAAGGGGTAAACCGGAGGCCGCTTTAGAACAACTCCATGTAACCACACATGATGTAAAAGAACAGATACCCGCTTTAGCTGAGGTTCCGGTTTATTATATTAATCATAATATATACATCGTCGTAATATGTACATAAGTAGAGCCAATGGCTCAGGTATAGTAAGGCCGAAGATGAGCTATGTTCCACGGCCTGTTGGTCTCCTCCTCTGATGTACGTGAGTCTTTATGCTCTCGAATGTCGATCAGATAGTATGACCCGTTGTGCAGATTCTTGCTGACCACGAAAGGTCCCTCCCAAGGTGGGGATAACTTATGCATATTAGTCTGATATTGGATGAGCCGAAGCACCAAATCTCCCTCTTGAAAGGTTCTGGTTCTAACTCGGCGACCGTGATAACGACGAAGATCCTATTGGTAAATCACCGAGCGAGCAGCTGCTATGTCACGCTCTTCATCCAACCGGTCCAAAGCATCTTGTCGTGCTGTCTCGTTGTCTGCTTCAACATAAGCCGCCACATGAGGTGAATCATGACGGATATCACTAGGGAGAACCGCCTCCGTTCCATAGACCATGAAGAATGGTGTGTATCCTGATGATCTGTTGGGTGTGGTATTGATGCTCCATAACACAGATGGTAACTCTTCTACCCAACAACCCGGTGTTCTCTGCAAAGGAACCATAAGCCGGGGCTTGATGCCTCTCAAGATCTCTTGATTAGCCCTTTCTGCTTGACCATTGGACTGTGGTTGCGCTATGGATGAAACGTCAAGCCGGATGTGCTCCCGTTCGCAGAACTCCTTCATGGCACCCTTGGACAAATTGGTACCATTATCTGTGATGATACTGTGTGCAAAGCCAAACCGGAAAATCACTTTTTTGATGAACTGAACCGCCGTAGCCGCATCACACTTGCTAACAGGTTCTGCCTCCACCCACTTTGTAAACTTGTCAACCGCCACCAGGAGGTGGGTCTTCTTATCTTTGGACCTTTTGAAAGGCCCAACCATATCCAGCCCCCAATCCGGCCATCTTGTAGCTGATATAGAGATTCGGTTTCTCCGGTTGATGACTCGTCGCCGGAGTAAACGACGGTCTCGCCGCGCGATTCCGATCCATCCTCATAACTTCCTCCACGGATGACTCCCACGAAGGCATGCTTCATGGCCGGTTTAACCCGGGCGGATCGCGCACGCTGAGCCGTTTCGATGGGGTCGGTGCAGATGTTCGGCTTAGGGCCCGGTTCACTAATCTTGCCGATGAAAACGTGTATGCCACCAAAGGGGACCCGGTACCCGTACTCAACTGAGCCGGCCTCGGGGCCCCAGCCTGCATCGTCGATGTAGAGCTTGTCGCGACGACTCTTAGTCATCCGGCCCACAGCGTAGCCCTCGAGTCCTTCAAAGCGGCCCTCCAAGAACTTGAAACCATCGTGCGATAGCCCCACGGTGGGCGCCAACTGTCGTGGAATTGTCACGGCAGATGTCCTTAGTGTCAGGACTTAGTCGCGAGGCTAACGCATCTATGTGGTAGTTTGAGAGGGGTTGAGCGGGACGAGAGACGCGAGGTTTTACCCAGGTTTGGCCCCTCACGGTGGAGGTAAAAGCCTACGTCCTGCTTCATTGATATTGATGATGATGATGATCACGGTTACAAGAGTGCTCTATCTTGAGAGCTATTGTCTAAACCTAACTTGTCCAACTCGTGGAACTTGTGAATCTTGTCCCCTTTTGGGGAGCCCTGCCCCTCCTTATATATGTTGGAGGGGCGGGTTACATGTAGAGTCCTATTAGGATTAGGACTAGTCTATCTCTAATACAAATCGGATACAAGTCCAGGTCTTAGCTCCTTTGTAAGATAAATGTTCCTCATGCCTTTCCTCTTAAACCGACCCACCATTAACATGAACCGGCATGCTGGGCCTTGGGCCTTGTCATCCGCACGGAACATGCGTCGGGTCACCAATGAGTCTTCAGGATCGTAAACTGCCAGACACATAAACCGCCAGACACGTAAACCGCCAGACATGTAAACCGCCAATCCTCTGGCGGTTTACCAATGAAACGCCTAGTCCGGCCGGGTTATACTTCCGGCCGGTTTACGCCGCAGGGTATATCCCCGACAGTTCTCTTCCGACAGCTTCCACCCCTCGCCCTACGGACAACGCCGAGGTGTTGTCTAAATAGGCACCGAGCCAAGGGGAGGTGGTCCTGGGGGCACCTCGCGGCATCTTCCCGTACCCTGGGTACCAAGGGAGCGAGGCTCCCACGGGCTTCGAGTTCGGGCCCCAGCCGGACACTGCGCCGGAACCTTCGATGGTTTCAGACTCCGGCAGGCGGTCCCCCGTCAAGGGGGGCCAACCATTCATGCCGTTGTCCTCTGTCCAACTTGAGGCACCGGACAACCTGCTGGTAGCTCTTCGCAACGCTTCCATCGAAGAAGAGCACCGCACTATCATGAGTGCGGTGGTCGAGAAGGTTCAGTCCGCCAAAAACGGACTGGCCGAAGCCTGCGCCAGCCTCCTAACAGGTTTTGAGGTGAGCAATCAAAATATAAGAAAATATACGGCATAGATAGTAGCCCCTGATGCTCTGTTCAGCGTTCGCGAAGAAAAGCCGAATAGAGGATCAAATGATAACTCAGGAGTCTAATTAGAGTATGTCTATGTGTATGTGCAGGCTTCACTGCTGGCCACTGCCGTGCGTACTGCGGAGGTCTCTGCGCTGAAGCAGGACCTGAAGCGGTCCGAGGACGAGCTCGGCCTTACCAAGAGGCAGCTCGAAGAGAGCAAAGTTAAGAAATACCACTACCTGTATAGTTAAAAAGAAGTTCGGTTGTAAAGTAATAGGATCATCATGGATTTGTCAGGGGCCACAACCGAGGTGGCGACCCTGAGGAAGGCGCTGTCCGAGGCCGAAGACAAAGCGGCCAAAGAACGCATATAACGGGAGAAGCAAGAAGCCCGAGTAGGCGAGGTGCAGCAAGAGCTCGAGGCTCTCGCCAAAAACCACGAGTCCTTGGAGCTTGACTCTAAGACACGAGAGTCCAAGCTCGCGCAGGCACTTGAAGGCGTCCGGAATACCAAGGCCGAAGCCCACAAGGCCTTCCAGGAGATTGACGCGATGAAGAAGATAACAGTGGGTAAGGCATTCATTATGCAAAGCAAGCACGTGAAGGAGACTTTCATGTTTCTTACCCGAGTCCAGAGCTCTCCATGAGCGTTTGCAGATCTTCCCCGCAGTGTACTGGATGCCGCGGAGTTTTACCGGGCTGAGGAGGGGACCTCAACGGAGAAGTTGTTCTGGTCTCAGTATACTGGGACCGAACACCCCGTGCCCTTGAGCGACCAGCTGAAGCAGTTGGTCGAGCTTCACAAGGCGGCCGAACAGGCCATGAGGGGCCTTATAGGCCGGATGTGGCCTGGTGAGCCCCTGTCCGGCAGCTACTTCGGCCTGGTGAGGCGGCTTGTAGAAGCCTGCCCACGGCTTGAAGTCATCAAGTGGTTCGTCTGCATCGAGGGTGCATGCAGGGCTTTTGCCCGGGCGAAGGTGCACTGGGCGAAGCTGGACGCCGTGAACCTGGTGAAGGAGGGGCCGTCGGAGGGCAAGGAGCATCGCCGCCTCGAGAATTATTATGAGAGTGTCCTGGAGGGTTCCCGCCTAGTGGCAGATGAGTGTGCCAAGGATGTAATTTTTGAATGAACATGCTCATGTGATCCTGTAATATGAAATGAGTTCATTTGCGCCATGCGGCGCTTTCTTAATTTAAAATATTACCTTCTGTGCAGCCGTTTATAAAATCTGAGAGTTCGCCAGTCGTCGGCTTCTGCCCCCATGTAACTAGTACCAGGGTGTTCGGGATAAACCTGAACACTCTTTACCCCAATTTTGGGTCCTCCAAGGGAGGTGTTCAGCGCAACGAACCAGGCAATCGGACTATAATGCTTTATCACTCTCACTTAGCCATAGAAGTCTATGATTTTAAATTTTGGCGAAGCCCCTGGTATTCGGAGGGCCAAATTTGGGGCGCTATACATGCCTAAGCCGGACAAGGCCGACTCCTCGCCCAAAGCGGAAAAAGTCTTTAAGGACTTGAGACCTCTCGAACAGCGACCAGTCTCTCGCCTTATCATGACAGTCAGTTTTTGGCTTTCTCTACTGAGGTGCTCGTCCGGAAGAACCGGGACACAACCACAGTAGTTCTCCCACCGCTACCTTAGCCGATATAGCGGAACATAAGGTACCAAAGCATGGGAGCCGGGCAACCCAACATTTGACCAAAGACATGATTCGGAGTTGATGCATATAATGTTATAAGTTCAGGTGCCGCACTCTCGAAAGTGTTTGGACTTATTGCGCCGTATTATGGGGTAAATGGGAACCCCTGGCGAACTGACCGTACCCGAACGTGCGGGTGCGGATTGTCGTAAGTGGACATATAAGAGAAAGAGAAAAACTTAAATAATGCAATGACAGATTAATGATATGCATTGTTATTTAAATAATACGTCGAAGCATACTGGTACAAGTATTGCAATAAGCATAAAGTAGGACAATTCGAAATATCCTATCCCAGGGCAAGCTACGCATAAATAGTGAAAAGCGGGTATATCAATTATTACTAGAGAGCACTTGACAGTTTCCGTGTTCATCTTAGCTTCTTGCCGCCTTGGTTGTTGCTTCCGGAATGTGTCCGGCAATCGTACTGCCGGAAAGGGCTTCCGGAGAGTTAGGCCCTGAAAGAGAGAAGGAATGACAAAGGTATACAGCCCCTAGTGCGGTTAAGGCACAATGTGGGGCATGTTCTGGTCATGCCCCCGCCTATGTCCATGGTATTTTCAAAGCATAGTTATGTACGTGCGGCACGGATTTCGTCGCTTCACTGGGACTGGGACGGGGCCGAACTGCTAGGCGAGCTCTGATCATGCCAGGCGATCCTGTTGCAGCTTGTTCTGGACTCGCTTGAAGGTGTCCGGGGGCTGTGACGCCGAATGAGTGGTCTGCCTGAACAGGCTGCTTTGTGCTTCTACTGCAAGGGCCGCAGTGTGCTCTTCCGTATGGAGCGAGCGTTCTGTGTTTCCATTTACTGCTATGACCCCGCGAGGTCCTGGCATCTTGAGCTTGAGGTATGCATAATGCGGCACTGCATTGAATTTTGCAAATGTTGTTCGTCCGAGCAGTGCATGATAGCCAATGCGAAACGGGACGATGTCGAAGATTAACTCTTCGCTTCGGAAGTTGTCCGGTGATCCGAAGACCACTTCCAGTGTGATTGAGCCTATGCAATGGGCCTCTACACCTGGGATGACGCCTTTAAAGGTGGTTTTGCTGGGTTTGATCCTCGAGGGATCGATACCCATTTTTCGCACTGTATCATGATAAAGCAGGTTTAGGCAACTGCCGCCGTCCATAAGGACTCGAGTGAGGTGAAATTCGTCAATGATGGGGTCTAGGACCAGTGCGGCGGATCCGTCATGACGGATGCTAGTGGGGTGGTCCCTGCGGTCGAAGGTGATCGGGCAAGCAGACCACGGGTTGAACTTTGGGGCGATGGGCTCCATCGCATAGACGTCCCTTAGTGCACGCTTCCGCTCCCTCTTGGGAATGTGGGTTGCGTATATCATGTTCACCGTCTTCACTTGTGGGGGAAACCCTGTTGACACCAGTTTTTGGCATGGTCAAAAACATAATTAAGATGGCCTCAAATGAAGAAGTGATCTACATGAAAGAGTTCCGTATTATTGATATGAACATCTTTGAAATTTGGGTCATAGACATCCGATTTCATCTCGAAAGCCGAAACTATGCTCAAAGTACTAAGATCTTATATTCAAAGTACAGTTTAGCCGATTAAGCCCCCAAGACGACCTCAAATGAAAAAATGATCTACATGGGTTGTCTTCGTCTCGTCGAAATGATCGATTTTGATATAAAAATCGTTCAAATCCAAGTTCATATGCAAAAGTTAGAGCAATCGGAGTGCAGCCCTGTCGCGAGGCGAGATGTGGCGCGCCCCACCAGACACATGTCTGACGGGTAGCGCGAGGAAATAGCCTGTGTTGCGAGACCGATCTGACCCTCAAGATGATCTCTGATCAAAAAACCGTCAACATGAAAGTTGTTCGTTTCGTCGAAACGGTCAAGATTGCTTTTGGGCTTGTTTTCATCCGAGATCGTTTACCACCGCAAAAAATACCCGCAAGGTGCAGCCAGTTTAAACCGAACAGTTTTGGAAAGTTCGGATAAAACCAGTCCGAATTTGACTAGGGTTTTGGACGTGAATTGATGTAATTTTCTTGTAAGGAAAGCCTAGATAAATCCTTTGCTTGTATGGGAAGTCCAGCCGCCTCTTATATATATTGGGGGTGACGGCCGATTGAAACAACACCAATCGAATAAACACATCTACTACTTTTTCGTGTTCATCTACTTTTTATCTCTCCCTTGTATCTTTCTTCTCGTTCTTCGCTAGTTCTTCATGCCGGAGGGCTGCGGAATCACGAGGCTCTAGGGGCGAGCGAATCGACCTGGAGCAGCCCATAGCCGCCGCGAGCCCTGACGGGGTCCCTCCCGGGTAAGCGGGGCTTCGGGTCTACAAAAGCGTCTGCCGGCTGTCCTGCGTATCGCGCTGCTGGTCGGACTTCCTTCAACGCGAGCTGCGGTGCATCACCCCCGGCGTCGAGGGTACACGGTGACGTGTTCGTGTGCGAACACACTTTTTGGCAACTCCGCTGGGGACGAAGCTTTGAACGGTCTCCAGCCCGTTCTTGCTATGAAGAGATCGTCATCAAGTTACTGCAATCAACAAAGATAATATGAATACCCAATTCCCCTTTGTAGATGCAAATAATCCATATGTTGTTGCTGGATGACCTAATGAGCATAATGTATCGGCTAGCCCTAGTTTTATCAATCATGCATCTAAATATGCGCAAGGGCCGATGCAAAACAATCTTCATGCTTTAAATTCTTATGATTTTAGCAACGTACAACATATGTTTCCAAACTCGCATGCATCGGGAACCCCACAAATCCATATGCCGATGAACAACATGATGGGTTTGGTTAATCAATTTGAAACACCTTATTTTAAAATTTCCAATAGCATACAAGAAAGTGTTTCTCCTTTTTATTCATCGGCAACTAATTTGCAATATGTGAATCCAACCTTGCCGATGGATGGGAGAATTGGCCATGCTACTACTAGCTATTCGGCCAGTTACTCTCAACCATCATATGCTACACCTCATGTTAGTAATTTTTCAGCACCATATGCAACTGTAGATGTTCATAATTCGGCCCCGCATCTTCATGGTCATAGCCGAATAAGTGAAAATTTTACAGGAACACATGTGCCGTCATCAAATATTGTAGCATATAATGCATACTCTACGCAATTTGAGAATTTCGGCAACACTCGCAAATCATTGCCAAAAGAATCTGGAAGTATTGCGGAGCAATCTCTTCCAGAAGCGGTTGTGGCTGCATTAAAAAAGAGCTTGGCATGAAACAAGAGGATTAGTGCTCTTTGCCTTGAACAATATGAAAAGGGGTTGTTTCCTGATTATGCTGCAATAAAGGCTAGAGTTTTGCAAGAAGATGAAACTACATGCATTGATAGAATTGGCGAAAGAGCACATGGTTATACAGTAGTGCATACACCTCCACCTAGTACCGCAGCATATTATACATCCCCTACAAAATTGCAAAATTTCGGCAACACTAACACTTCATTGCCGAAAGATTCTAAAAGCATTAGGAGGCAAACTAATCTAGAGCGGGCTGGAATTGAGAGGGGGGTTAAAGCTTTGCGCGATAGGGTGCAGGTACTTCGCCAAGAGAGAATTGATAGGGAATTGGCTCAAAGAAAAGAAGCCTTGCCAATTGATATAACCGGCAAAAAGAATAATGATTCGGAAACTAAAAGTGCTTCGGTTGAAAAAACCGAATCAAGTAGTATATATTCCGAATCTATCAAATCCAAAGAGGCAAGCATTATTGAGAAAGGCCATGGCAAGCATAGTAAAACAGCCATTTTTGATTTTTCTGAAGTTAATGGAACCTACTTCCTGCCCTATGAGTTTTGTGCCATAGAAATTGACAAGCTTCAAGGACAAGAGCAAGTAGCCGAACAAAGTTCGGTTGACGAAGATCTTCAAATTTATGATGCACGAAATCAAGAAGAAAATTGTGACATGGTGTTGGGAAGTCATGCAGAAGCAAAGCACAATATTATTCATCATATGCAATCATCATGCTCTCCCAACATATTCGAAGAGGTATGTCTAGCAAGTAATTTACCTATTTTCAGATTTGGTCACAACTTTATTGTTGATGCATCTATTAGAAAAATTCTAATAAGTAATTTTTAAAGACCAATTAAGAAGGGAAATTTAGTTGTTAGCAATAAAATTGTTACTAAGCATATCGGTCAATATATTGTACCATTCAAAGAGACCGATAGTGACTTATTACTGCAGCCAAAACTTTTCCCATTGCTTTATTTAAAGTTCATATCTAGTTGGGTAGCTTTGCTTATTTCTTACTTGGCTTACACTTGGTCTCAACTGAGACATGTATGTTCTAACTATTTTCGTATCAGAAATTTAAGTGTCAAGGTTAAAATCCTCTGAGCAAACCGATGCCAGTATAGTTTCATATCCAAAGACATCGGAGATAGAGTGCAAAACACAATGCATAGCCGTATGGGGTGATGCAAAATCTAAACCATTTGTTTGCTTAACTCCAAAGCCGTTCTCACAACAAGATCGGATAGAGAATAAAAAATTTACCTTCAATTCAAGCATGTGTGATCAAATATTTAATTTGTTGTTGAGAAATAACTATATTAGAATTCTTGATCACCATGTTGAGCCATCTGTCCAGGGACGAATGTATTGTAAGTTGCATGATTCGTCCAAGCATAATTTTGAGGATTGCAACATGTTTCATCAAATAGTTAAATCGGCCATTGATAAAGGACAATTGAAATTTGTTGAGACACCAAGAGATCACCAGTCTATTCCGATTGGTCCCGATGGCAGAAAGTTTTTGCATCGGCTACTTCAAGCCGATCCATTTAAAGAGAAGGTAAAAACTACAGGTGATGGAATTAAGCTTTCAAGTAAAGAAATTGTTGAAGAGCATAATGAACATAATCTTGAGGGCGAAAATTTCATCGAAGCTATAACGGAGACGTCAAGGACTGGGGGGCAACAAGAAAATCCAAAGATCCGTGCAAGCACAGCCAAAGAAAACAAAAGCCGACGTAAGCACAAAGGTAAAAAGCCGAAAGTCACTTTCGTGCAACTATTGGAAAAATATCAGAAGATAAGTGAGGAGAGCAGTGCTTATCGGCCAACTGATGCAAAAGCATCAAGATCACCCCCTAGGCACAAATCCAAGGATCGATATTGGCAAGAAGAGAATTTGAATGCAACTTATTCATATCCTTATTTTGGACCGTCAATGCCAATGTCGTGGATGCCTCCCTATGCTCACACAAATCCATATCCATCATGGGACAAGTATAATACAAGGGCACATTCTCCATATTATTATAAACCATCTCGCCAATATTATGCAACTCCAAGAAGACCAACATTCAATGAGCAGTCATATGTTCAAGACCGTTTCAATAAAAAAGAATCGGTCCGGAACACAAGGAAGAATAAGGAGGTGGTTGAGCAAGTCTACCGTGTCAAAAGAGATGGTCGTAAGAGTGCCACTTCAGCTATGATCTCAAATGATAAAGATTCAATTAAATTATTGACATTGGCTATAAAAGGCAATGAAGCAAGCCAATCAAGTGCCAAATATGAAGGGAAGAAAAGAGTGCACAAGGTAAAACAAGAATTGCCATTACTTCAAACAAAATCGCAGCCGGGGTGCCCACTCGGCTTATCGTATTGGCAAAATAAGAAGTTGCAAAAGCTTAGTGCACAAGAACTTGATAAGAGAAACATGGCATGGGTTCCAAAAGGAAGTATTCAAAATAAGAATTATGTGCGAGCTTCCTTTACAAGGAGTGCGACAAAGGTGAAGAAGGAAAATAGTGAAAACTATGAAGGACCAAGCCGAAGGTTTCAACATCTTCGGTCTATACATTATCCATATTCTTCAACTATGCCATTGATGCATATGCCATGGAATTCGTCATCAGGCATGATACCCTCAATGGGCTTATTTTAATCCATGGATGCAATATAATTTCTTACATCATGAAAGGGTATTACCAAATCATCATATGTTTGATTAGTTTCACTTTTGTTGCTAATCTAAATGGCCGATATATACCTATCGTCCTAAGCACATACAAATGGCCGATGGAGTGTTGACATCGTGCTTAGAAAAACTTCGTGCAAATTATTTTTCGGCTCACAAGTTTTGCCGAAAAACAGGGGGGCATGTGTTGACACCTGTTTTTGGCATGGTCAAAAACATAATTAAGATGGCCTCAAATGAAGAAGTGATCTACATGAAAGAGTTCCGTATTATTGATATGAACATCTTTGAAATTTGGGTCATCGCCGTCCGATTTCATCTCGAAGGCCGAAACTATGCTCAACGTACTAAGATCTTATATTCAAAGTACAGTGTAGCCTATTAAGCCCCCAAGACGACCTCAAATGAAAAAATGATCTACACGGGTTGTCTTCGTCTCGTCAAAACGATCGATTTTGATATAAAAATCATTCAAATCCGAGTTTGTATACAAAAGTTAGAGAAATCGTAGTGCAGCCCTATCACGAGGTGAGATGTGGCGCGCCCCACCAGACACATGTCTGACGGGTAGCGCGAGAAAATAGCTTGTGTTGCGAGACCGATCTGACCCTTTAAATTTTCTCTGATCAAAAAACCTTCAACATGAAAGTTGTTCGTTTCGTCGAAACGGTCAATATTGCTTTTGGGCTTGTTTTCATCCGAGATCGTTTACCACCGCAAAAAAGACCTGCAAGGTGCAGCCAGTTTAAACCGAACAGTTTTGGAAAGTTCGGATAAAACCAGTCCGAATTTGACTAGGGTTTTGGACGTGAATTGATGTAATTTTCTTGTAAGGAAAGCCTAGATAAATCCAGCCGCCTCTTATATATATTGGGGGTGACGGCCAATTGAAACAACACCAATCGAATAAACACATCTACTACTTTTTCGTGTTCATCTACTTTTTATCTCTCCCTTGTATCTTTCTTCTCGTTCTTCGCTAGTTCTTCATGCCAGAGGGCTGCGGAATCATGAGGCTCTAGGGGCAAGCGAATCGACCTGGAGCAGCCCATAGCCGCCGCGAGCCCTGACGGGGTCCCTCCCGGGTAAGCGGGGCTTCGGGTCTACAAAAGCGTCTGCCGGCTGTCCTGTGTATCGCGCTGCCGGTCGGACCTCCTTCGACGCGAGCTGTGGTGCATCACCCCGGGCGTCGAGGGTACACGGTGACGTGTTCATGTGCGAACAAACCCCTTCAGCCCTCCTGTGTTCGGCGGCCGGGGCTCCTCCTCGTCATTGTTATGCAACCCCTTGTCCTTGTTTTCGGCATTTAACTTGCCGGCCTGCTTGAAAACCCAGCATTCTCTGTTAGTACGATTGGCTGGCTTTTCGGGGGTGTTGTCGATTGGACACGAGCGATCCAGTATGCAATCCAGACTGGACGGAGCCGGAGTATTTCTTTTAAATGGTTTTTTCCGCTGACCGGATCTAGAGCCTCTGAATCCGGCATTCACTACCGTATCTTTGGTGTTATCGCCGTTATTGCGGCGCTTTGGTCTGTTACGATGTTGCCTACAGTTAACATATTTGGTATCCGAGGTATCCGGATTCCTCGATGTGTTGTTGTTGCGAGCGAGCCAGCTATCCTCGCCCGCGCAAAAGCGGGTCATGAGTGTCGTGAGGGCTGCCATAGATTTCGGCTTCTCCTGGCCGAGGTGGCGGGCGAGCCACTCGTCGCGGATGTTATGCTTGAATGCCGCTAGGGCCTCTACATCTGGACAATCTACAATTTGGTTTTTCTTTGTCAGGAACCGAGTACAGAATTGTCTGGCCAATTCCCCTGGCTGCTGGGTTATGTGGCTCAAGTCATCAGCATCCGGTGGCCGCACATAAATGCCCTGGAAGTTGTCAAGGAATGCATCTTCTAGATCCTCCCAACTGCCGACGGAATCTGCTGGCAAGCTATTCAGCCAATGCCGAGCTGGTCCTTTGAGTTTTAGTGGGAGGTACTTGATGGCATGTAGATCATCACCACGAGCCATGTGGATGTGAAGGAGGAAATCCTCAATCCATACAGCGGGATCTGTTGTGCCATCGTATGATTCGATATTTACAGGTTTGAAACCCTCCGGGAATTCATGATTCATAACTTCATCAGTGAAGCATAGGGGGTGTGTGGCACCTCTGTGTCGGGCTATATCCCGACACAGTTCGTATGAGTCTTGTCTACTGTATTCGGCCCGGCCGGATTTACTCTTGGTGTATCCGACGCGACGATCATCGTCCCGTGTTGGTGCGCGTGCCCGTGTCCCATATATTGACCTTGCGATTTTTGCCTTACTGTCCAAGATGTCTCGCAGGTCCTCTATGTTGCCCCGGGCCTTAGTATTTTTGACTGAGTGGCGACGGGGTGCGGTCTGAACTTTAGGCTGAAACGCCTCTCTGGCTCGGCCGCGTAATGGCCGGTCAGTCGCATTGTACACTGGTGAATAAGGTTTCAATGCTTCCTCCTCGAGGTGAGGTAGCAACCTGCGTTTTGGGTAACTCTTGGACGGGCACTCGAGTTCATGCTCCTCGGCCGCAAGGACTTCGGTCCACCTGTCTGCTAGCAAGTCTTGATCAGCTTGAAGCTGTTGCTGCTTTTTCTTCAGGCTATTTGTCGTGGCCATAAGCCGGCGCTTGAAGCGCTCTTGCTCGACGGGGTCCTCAGGCACGATAAACTCGTCGTCACCGAGGCTCACCTCGTCTTCGGAGAGAGGCATGTAATTGTTCTCCTCCGGTTCTCCATCTGCTGTTTGCTCTGGAGGGCTAGCTTGTTCATCTTTCAGCTCTACATCATGCTGGAGGGGATTGTTGTTGTCTTCGGCGCTATCCGGAGTGTTATTATCTCCTGTGTCGGTATCACTGCTCTTGCTGTGGCGGGACTTAGAGCGGCGCCGCTGACGTCGGCGCTTGGCTTGCTTCCTGGAGGGGTCATCCTCCGATGTCTCATCTCCATTGTCTTCTTTGGGGGTGTCCACCATGTATATATCATATGATGAGGTGGCGGTCCAGCGCCCTGAGGGTGGTGGTTCCTATTCGTCTCCGGCTTCATCGTCCATACCGTCGAAGTCTTCGGAGTTGAAGTCGAGCATGTCGGTTAAGTCGTCGACAGTGGCTACTAAGTGGGTGGTGGGTGGGTAGCGAATTTCTTCATCCTCTGCATCCCATTCTAGCCGGACATGGTTCGGCCAAGGTTCTCCTGACAGGGAGAGAGACCTTAATGAATTATCACATCTCTGAAAGGTGAGTGCTGAAAGATATCCGCGGAGGTGAACTCCATGACCGGAGCCCAGTCGGACTCGATGGGCACGGATGTGAGCGGCTCGGAGTCCAGGGCCGGAGATGAATCCAGTGGTTCGGCGACACGACTCTCGTAAGGGGTGAAGTCAGTATCCGGCTCTATCTCCACTGAGAGTGCAGCCTCCATGGTGAGGTCCATCCCTCCGCTCTCGGATGGTACGATTTGCTCTGGATTAAAGGCCGGAGTAGTTGTTGATGCGATCTCCCGAACAATGTCCGACGGTAGAGTTACGTCATGCTCGTCGCGACTGTCCAGCGCGTCCGACATGGGCTCGAATCCGTCAAAGATCAAGTCTCCACGGATGTCGGCTGTGTAGTTCAAGTTTCCAAATCTGACCTGATGGCCAGGAGCGTAGCTCTCGATCTGCTCCAGATGGCCAAGCGAATTGGCCCGCAGTGCAAAGCCACCGAATACGAAGATCTATCTGAGGAGGAAAACCTCACCCGGGACCGCATCACTAGCGATGATCGAAGGAGCCATCAAGCCTTACGGTGACGACACAGTGGAACTCTCAATGAAAGCATCAATGTCGGTGTCAAAATCGGCGGATCTCGGGTAGGGGGTCCCGAACTGTGCGTCTAAGGCGGATGGTAACAGGAGGCAGGGGACACGATGTTTACCCAGGTTCGGGCCGTCCTGATGGAGGTAATACCCTACGTCCTGCCTGATTGTTCTTCATAATATGAGTGTTACAAGAGTTGATCTACCACGAGATCGGAGAGGCTAAACCCTAGAAGCTAGCCTATGGTATGATTGTCGGTTGTCCTACGGACTAAAACCCTCCGGTTTATATAGACGCCGGAGGGGGCTAGGGTTACACAAGGTCGGTTACAAAGGAGGAGATATACATATCCGTATTGCCTAGCTGGCCTTCCACGCCAAGTAGAGTCCCATCCAGACACGGGACGAAGTCTTCAATCTTGTATCTTCATAGTCCAACAGTCCGGCCAAAGGATATAGTCCGGCTGTCCGGAGACCCCCTAATCCAGGACTCCCTCAGTTGTGTTGAGGAAGTTGAAGCCCAAAATTCCAGATCACAATGATGCACACCCAGTTGCAGAGAATATGAAAATCAGGAAGGATTCAGGATTGAGGCTATGGAGAGAGTCTGATCCATATGCCACCAGGAGAAGGACTATTGTGGACTACAGGTTCCATACAAAGGAACAACGGGACTTCTATGAGACTATTTTACTTGACAAGAAGCCCATAGTGTGTGACATGAGATGGGTTGATTGTAAATTCATTGAGGAAAATGAGGATCACTTCCCTGGTGTATATGACAGCTTCAAGGCATGTGGAGTCGATGAGTTTGTGGCTCAGAAGCTCACAAAGTGGAATGATGAGCTTAGTACGTAGTTCTACTCCACATCTCATTTCTACCCAGATGGAAGGATTGTCTGGATGTCTGAAGGTACTAGGTACCAGTCAACAGTTGAAGAATGGGCAAAATTGATCAATGCTCCTGAGGAGAATGAAGATGACTTGGATGTCTATGCCAAGAAGAAGAAGGATCAAAACACCATGGCACATATGTACAAAGAGATCCCAAATGCCGCTCTTGAGACACACAAGTTTGGATCAGTACATTACCTTCTGTCAGGCTTGCCAACAATCAACTGGATCCTCAGGCACACTCTCTTGCCAAAGTCAGGTGATCACAAGATGATCAGAGGCCATGCAATTAACCTGCTTCACATATTTGATGTGCCTCAAAAGTTCAAAGTCATGAGCCTAATTGTGAAAACCATAAAGAGAACAGCTGCAGATCAGAAGAGAAGTTGTGGGTATGCCCCACAGATCCAGGAGCCAACCAACTCCAAGATGGGCACTGGCACATATCTCTTGGACAAGGAACACATGCCCATCTACCCAGACTTTGAGGAGAACACTGTGGTGATGGATGAAAACCATCTTCTGTGCAAGCACAAGCAAAGAGGGAGAAGGCAAGGACTGAAAAGGCTGCAAATATGCCAACCATTGATGAGGCATCTCAGTATCTTCTGAAGAGCAAGCAAGATCAGCTTGGCTACTTGATTGCCTCCACTCTGAGGATTGAGAAGGGATTGGCTACCCTGACTCAAAACCAGGAGAGCTTGGAGAGGATCATGGAGAAGAAGTTCTATGATTTAGATATGAAGGTCACTAAGATACAGTCAGTTTTTGAGCAACTTCAGGATGAAGTGCAGGAGAAGAAGGGCAAGTCTACCACTGATGCTTTTGCTAGAGTGCCCAGAGGACAGAGATCTGCTGCAGTGCCTGTTACAGACACCAGAGCAACTTCATCTGCACCAGCTACAGCTTCAGTGCCACCAGCTCCATCTACATCAACTGATGCCTTCGTCCTTGGAGTTTTATCTACACCACCACCTGAAGACCAAGCCTGAGAGTCAATCTAGCACTATGCATTTTTTATGAACTTTTTGGTAACTTGTTGCCAAAGGGGGAGAAAATGTATAGACCATAGGCTTTGAGAGAGAGTGTTGCTTTTTGTTCTCTCTTATTGTTTGGTGGTTGAACTTTGTTTATTTGCTTGTTTGAGATACTTTATGCTTGTATGTGATACTTGGATGATCATGTGTTTGATCATATGCTACCTTAATGCTTGTTGGATGACATCATCCTTTTATATCCCCATATGATCATTCACTTTGCTTGGTGATGAGTGCATGTATTTAATTATTATCATTTTGAGCGCTCCACCAAGATGTATGTGACGTGGAAGAGTAACCCATGTTCCTAACTCATTGTGCATTTGCAATCCAAAGCAAATCTTAAACTATGCACAAATTTAGGGGGAGCTCTTGCTTTTCACATACTTCTCAAAGCGACAATGTTTTTCACTCTTATTATCATTTGTCGAAGCTATGATCTATATGTTGTCTTCAATTACCAAAAAGGGGGAGATTGAAAGTGCAACTATCCCTAGGTGGTTTTGGTAATTCCTAACAACATATAGCTCATTGAGCTAATGCTATTTCAAGATTAATATCTCAGAAAAGCTCAACGATTGGCATGGCATGGATAAGAAAAGTGGACCCCTCAAAATGCTAAGGACAAAAGGATTGGCTCAAGCTCAAAGCTCAAGACTCTACATTTTCTATCTTAGTGATCCAAGATCACATTGAGTCTATAGGAAAAGCCAATACTATTAAGGAGGGATGAGGTGTTGTTTAATGAGGCTCTTGCTCAAAATGCTTAGTGATATGCTCCAAAACCCTCAATTACTCTCTCACATCCACATATGACCTAAACCAAAAGTCAAACTTGGCCCCACCGATTCTTTCTATCCGACGCCACCGAGTTCAAATGTCATAGACACTGCCACAAACCCTAGGCAAATCGGTCTCATCGATGGGGATCTCGGTCTCACCGAGATGGGATTGTAATCTCTCTGTTTCCCTTCGTAACGTTTCTGTCCCACCGAGATGAGCGATCGGTCCCACCAAGATTTCAAAGTAAACTCTCTATTTCCCTTTCATAACATTTTGGTCTCAAAGAAATGAGTGAATCGGTCCCACCGATTTTACCTGACCAACTCTCTGGTTAACTTATTACCAAAATCGGTCTCACTGAGTTTGTGTAATCGGTCTCGCTGAGATTACGTTATGCCCTAACCCTAACCATATCGGTCCTACCGATTTGCATGTCGGTCCCACTTAAATTCCTAACAGTCACTAGCTTTGTTGAATCGGTCCGACCGAGTTTATCAATTCGGTCCCACCGAGATTGGCAAGTTGTGTGTAATGGTTAGTTTTTGTGTGGAGGCTATATATACCCCTCCACCACCTCTTCATTCGTGGAGAGCCATCAGAACAAACCTACACTTCCAACTTATTTTTTCTGAGAGAGAAACACCTACACTTGTGTTGAGGCCAAGATATTCCATTCTTACCATATGAATCTTGATCTCTAGCCTTCCCCAAGTTGCTTTCCACTCAAATCCTCTTTCCACCAAATCCATATCCTGTGAGAGAGAGTTGACTGTTGGGGAGACTATCATTTTAAGCAGAAGAGCAAGGAGTTCATCATCAACACACCATTTGTTACTTCTTGGAGAGTGGTGTCTCCTAGATTGGCTAGGTGTCACTTGGGAGCCTCCGACAAGATTGTGGAGTTGAACCAATGAGTTTGTAAGGGCAAGGAGGTCGCCTACTTCGTGAAGATCTACCGCTAGTGAGGCAAGTCCTTCGTGGGCGACGGCCATGGTGGGATAGACAAGGTTGCTTCTTCGTGGACCCTTCGTGGGTGGAGCCCTCCGTGGACTCGCACAGCCATTACCCTTCGTGGGTTGAAGTCTCCATCAATGTCGATGTACGATAGCACCACCTATCGGAACCATGACAAAAATAGCCGTGTCTCATATTGCGTTTGAATCTTCCAAACCCCTCCCTTTACATTCTTGCAAGTTGCATGCTTTACTTTACGCTGCTCATATACTCTTTGCATGCTTGCTTGAATTGTGTTAAGATTGCTTGACTTGTCCAAAGTTGCTAAAATCTGCCAAGAACTAAAATTGGGAAAAGGATAAGTTTTTATTTGGTCACGTAGTCTAATCACCCCCCCTCTAGACATACTTTCGATCCTACAACAGGACCCCAATCGATCAAGCCGGTTGGGGCTGGATGAACAGGACCCCGTGGAGGGATGGATGAACAGGACCACCCCGTGGAGGGCTAGATGAACAGTAGATGATGGAGGGCTGTATGAACAGTAGCCCATGGAGGGGTGGTTGAACAGGAGCCCGTGGAGAGGGCTGGTTGAACAGTAGACGATGGAGTAGCGCGCAGTGGAGGCTGGATCAACACGAGCCCGTGGATGAACAGTCGCAGGTGGAGGCTGGAGGAGGTCGACGGTGGATGAACAGAAGCCCGTCGAGGCTGGAGGGGGCGATGGTGGAGATGAACAGTATCCCGTGGAGTCCCGTTTTGCGGTATGCCACACCCCTCCCAATGAACAGGACCCCCGTTTCGACCGTAACGCTCCAACACAAGTCCGTTTCCTCCATTTTGCGGTACGCCACACCCCTCCCGATCAACAGGACCCCCGTTTTGACCGTAGGAGGTCCGTTTCCTACGTTTTGCGATATGCCAGACCCCTCCCGAAGAACAAGATCCCATTTCGACCGTGGCTGGTCGAACACAAGGTCGTTTCCTCCATTCTGCGGTACGCCAGGCCTCGTTTCCATCGGCTGTTCCGTCCAAGCCATCCCGATGAACACGAAGACGCATTTCGTTCCGACCCAGCCGGTTGGCTCCCCGTGAACACGACGACGACGTTGTTTCTCCGTTCCGACCTAGCCATGTACATGAGCCCTGGCCGTACGTATGCGCGAGCAGGCGTTCGAGACCCCGCCTGTATGTACGTACTGGCCGTATTTACTTTCTTGCACCCTGGCCTCTGTACGTGCGTGTAAATGCTACGTGCGCGCCTCTGCTACGACACATGCGTGCCTCTACATCGACCAGTATGTACGTACACGTTCGCGACCAGAATGACAACGCTATGTACGCTTCGACCAGGTGGGTCCCGACTGTCAAGCACTTCCTTGCGTGCGAAGATGTAGCTGGTGGGTCCCAGCAGTCAGGGGGGCGAATCGTTTTGTTTTTTTTTGCCCGGACGCACTTCCTTGCGTGCGAAGATGTAGTTGGTGGGTCCCAACAGTCAGGGGGAAACTTTTTTCGCGAAATACGGTGGCCCGTTCGGTGGGTCCCCGCTGTCAGGTGGAGGAATAATTATTTTGCGCGTAATAAGGAGGCACTTCCTTGCTGCGGCCATGGACCCACCTGTCAGCCTCTCCATGTATAGTCCACGTCCGATGGAAGCCGTTCCTTGACCATGTTGACCACGCCGCGTCGAGAGCACCAGGGCGGTGGACGACAGCGAGGCCTAGGAAGGGGACGACGCGGAGCCGGGGAAGACGCGAAAGTGGAAGCCCACACGGAGAGGAGTACGAGGGTTCACTGGTTCGGCTGCGGTGTGAGGCTGCCGTCGCCGTAGGGCCTGGCCAGCGGTGGGAATAGTAGGGGCGGTGAGGCCTCTGCGGCAGCTCAGTCGGCCACGGGGGGTAGGAGCATGCGACACGGCCGGCGCTGCTTTGGGCGGCTGGAGCAAGAAGACCAGAGGTTGAAGAAGCACTACGGCCGTTGGATGGACATCGTACGGTCACTGGAGCTAGAATCGTTCATATTGACTAAGTTGACAAAGCACTCCGTCCCCGTCAACTTAGTAGGCCCACAAGTCAGCCACCCACTAAGGTGGGGCCCAACTAGCAGGGGGTATTCATTTTTTTGTGTGTAATAAGGAGGCACTTTCGGTGGGTACGAGCTGACAGCGGGGGGCGTTTTTTTCACGAAATATGGTGGCTTGTCCGTTTGGGTCCCAGCAGTCAGGGGGAAACGTTTTTTGCCAAATACGGTGGCCCATCCGGTGGGTCCCTGCTGTCACGTGGAGGAATAATTATTTTCCACGTAATAAGGAGGCACTTCCATGCGGCTACCGTGGACCCAGCTGTCAGCCTCTCCACGTACAGTACTCTTCCGATGGAAGTCGTTCCTTGACCACGCCGCGCCGAGACATTTTGGGCCGAACGGAAAAAAATTTGTCATACATATGACACTTCTATGACGATAATTGTGACAAAACCCGGTATCATCATAGATGTGGTGGGCTCCTACTTCTATGACAAAAAATCATGACAGAAAATGGGCTTTTCTTCCTGGGCGGGCCGGAGACGCAGCTGCATGACATTCTTTGGGCCGTCCATGACGGAAAAAACCATGGTAGAAGCGAGGGGGAGGAAAATTTCGGGGAGTTCCCGGTTACGGTGGGAGGTCAGGGGCCGAGCGATGCGCACGTACGCGCGTGTGTGCGAGGCGTTGGCTCTAACTGAACCCGAGCGAGCCGTTGGGCTCTAACTGAACCCAAGCGATTGCACTGCAGGCTATGCGTTACTGAACCCGAGCAATCGATCGATGGATGTTAACTGAACCCGATCAAGCGATTCCTTCGCTATTGCTGCTAACTGAAGCCGATCGATGCTACCTCTGGGATGAACAGTGAGCGTTGTGGAGGGGTTTGGATGAACAGTGAGCGGTGGCGTTGCCTCTGGATGAACAGGACCCCGTGGTGTGGTGGAGGGCTGGATGAACAGTAGACGATGGAGGGGTGCCCGTGGAGGGGTGGTTGAACTGGACCCCTTGGTGTGGAGGGCTGGATGAACAGTAGACGGTGGAGGGGTGGTTGAACAGTAGCCGGTGGAGTAGCGCGTGGTGGAGGCTGGATGAACAGGAGCCCGTGGAGGCTGGAGGAGGTCGACGGTAGCCCGTGGAGGCTGGAGGAGGTCGACGGTGGAGATGAACAGTATCCCGTGGAGTCCCGTTTTATGGTACGCCATACCCCTCCCGATGAACAGGGCCCCCGTTTCGACCGTAGGATGTCCGTTTTGTCCGTTTTGCGGTACGGCACACCCCTCCCGATCAACAGGACCCCCGTTTCAACCATAGGAGGTCTGTTTCGTCCATTTTGCGGTACGCCACACCCCTCCCGATCAACAGGACCCCCGTTTCGACCGTAGGAGGTCCGTTTCCTCTCTTTTGCGATACGCCAGACCCCTCCCGATTAACAGGACCCCGTTCAGGCCTCGTTTCCATCGCCTATTCCGTCCAAGCCCTCCCGATGAACATGACCACGCATTCCGTTCTGACCTAGCCGGTTGGCTCCCACGCGTTATGTTGCCTCCCGATGAACACGACGCATTTCGTTGCCTCCCCATGAACACGAGCATTCCGTTGCCTCCCCATGAACACGACGACGACGGTGCCTCCCCATGAACACGACGACGACGCTGTTTCTCCGTTCTGACCCAGCCATGTACACGAGCCCTGGCCGTACGTATGCGCGAGTAGGCATTCGAGACCCTGCCCGTATGTACGTACGTGGCCGTATTTTCTTTCTTGCACCCAGGCCGCTGTACATACGTGTACATGCTACGTGCGCGCCTCTACTACGACACGTGCGCGCCTCTACATCGACCAGTATATATGTACGTACACGTTCGCGACCAGAATGACAACGCTATGTATGCTTCGACCAGGTGGGTCCCGACTGTCAGGCACTTCCTTGGGTGCGAAGATGTAGCTGGTGGGTCCCAGCAGTCAGGAGGGCGAATCGTTTTGTTTTTTTGCCCGGACGCACTTCCTTGCATGCGAAGGTGTAGCTGGTGGGTCCCAGCAGTCAGGGGAAAACGTTTTTTTCATGAAATACGGTGGCCCGTCCGGTGGGTCCCCACTGTTAGGTGGAGGAATAATTATTTTACACGTAATAAGGAGGCACTTCCTTGCTGCGGCCGTGGACCCAGCTGTCAGCCTCTCCATGTACATTCCACGTCCGATGGAAGCTGTTCCTTGACCACGTTGACCACGTCGCGCCGAGAGCACCAGGGCGGTGGACGACGGCGAGGCCTAGGAAGGGGACGACGCGGAGCCGGGGAAGACGCGACAGTGGATGCCCATGCGTAGAGGAGTACGAGGGTTCACTGGTTCGCTGCGGTGTGAGGCTGCCGTCGCCGTAGAATAACAGGGGGTGTGGGTGAGTAGAGGGATGGCCTGGCCAGCGGTGGGAGTAGTAGGGGGTGGTGAGGCCTCCGCCGCATCGCATACGGCCACGGGAGGCAGGAGCACGAGGCACGACCGGCGCTGGTTTGGGCGGCTGGAGCAAGAAGACCAGAGGTTGAAGAAGCACTACGGCCATTGGATGGACATCGTACGGTCACTGGAGCTAGAATCGTGCATATATTGACTATCTTGACAAAGCCCTCTGTCCCCGTTAACTTAGTAGGCCCACAAGTCAGCCTGCCACTATACTGGGTCCCAGCTAATAGGGGGAGTATTCATTTTTTTTGTGCGTAATAAGGAGGCACTTCCTTGCGTGCGAAGATATAGCTGGTGGGTCCGAGCTGTCAGTGGCGGTAACATTTTTTTTGCGAAATACAGAGGCCCTTTCAGTGGGTCCCTGATGTCAGGTGAAGGAATCATTATTTTGCGTGTAATAAGGAGGCATTTCCTTGCGTGCGGCCGTGGACCCAGTTGTCAGCATCTCCACGTACAGTCCACTTCAAATGCATGTCGGTCGTTGACCACATTGACCAGGCCGCGCCGAGAGCACCAGGGCGGTGCATGACGGCGAGGCCTAGGAAGGGAACGACACGGAGGCAGGGAAGACTCGGCAGTTGTTTCCCACGCGGAGGAGAGTACGACTGTATGAGGGTTTACTGGTTCGTCTGTCGTCGCCGGAGAATAACAGCAGGTGTGGGTGAGTAGAGGGATGGCTAGGCCAGCGATGGGAGTACGGTGGGGCGGTGAGGCCTGCGCGGCAGCACAGCCGGCCGCGGGGAGGAGGGAGCAGGTAGTCCTCCCACCGGCGCTTATTTGAGCGGCTGGAGCAGGAAGAGCAGAGATTCAAGAAGCACGGCAGCCGTTCAATGGACATCCAACAGTCACTGCTTGTGCGTCAACCTTTTTTTTAGGAAAGCCTCAAATCTATGGAAAACAGCATACAGCTCATTTGCTAATTCTTAAGGTTTTTTTGGAGCCCATATTCTTTTTCTTAGCATTACAGCCCATATTGTGCCCACGGTTAAAAAATTATACGAAATTTTGCATATTTCGGTGCGGTCCGAACTGTTTTTAATCCTGAAATTTCGACTCGCATTCAAACTGATTTCAAAAATAAATGTATATCAATATAAAATCCAACAAATTCTCCACGCATCAAAATTAATGTAATTTAAAATCTCAAAATGAAAAAAAGATATTTGAAACTAATTGCCGGTTTGATGTGTTTTAAAAATGTACAGCCCATTTCTCATTACTGATGGGCCATTTTCTCGGCCAGCCGAATGAAAGCTCTCCTTGTCTTGAAAGATTTGCAGCCCAACAGGCCTAACAAAGCGACTTACTTGGCAAATCACAAAAAAACTAGGCTGTGCCCATGGACCCAGCTGTCAGTCCATTTGTTTTTTCAGTCCATTTGGTGGGCTGGGTGAAACAATGATGTAGCATCTATGCAGCCCGTTTATATCCAATTTGCATTTTTCTCGAAATTCGCGGACTTGCTGGGCTGGGTGAAAATAGCATGTTGGGCTAGACGGAGAAATGTTATAAAAACATAAACACATGATTGCACGTCAGTAAAATCTTTGCAAGCTTATGTACGCAATCACTAGGAGTTAACTTGCCAAGTTGTATATAAACAATTATTATTATTATTTTGTAAGAAATTTCAACTTACGAAATAAAATATCATTTTAATTTTATGAGTTAATAGTACATGGGGTATTATTATTTTTTAGGCTAGACGTGGGACAGTTGAGTTGGTTCTAGGGGAAAGTACTGGGAGAAAACTCAGTTTACATCGAAAAACAAAGTGGGAGAAAATTCAGAGACCTATTGGGTCCACCTGAGGAGAGGAATATGTTGGGAGGAAGGAGATTCAAAGCACGGCAGCTGAGTGAACTAGTTTTTTTTACGGACAAGTGAACTAGTTTAGATACATAAGCAAATAGCCACTAAAAAAGAAATCAGGTTAATGGGTTCTTAAAAGAAATATTTCAGACAAAACAGGTAACTACGACACATAGGCTAATGCATGAAACACTCATATGGTAAAGGTGCTTATAAATAGATAAAGTGCAACATCTAGACCTTCCTGGCATGCTTGATCATGACGCTGCGGCTGTCCGTGTACTCGTCGGTTATGGGAAGCAGACACGCCCTCATGTCCAAGATCTTCCTGTACATGTCGTAGCATGCATATGCGTCCTTGGCCGCATAGGTTATGTAGGCTAGATTCAGAGGTACGTCCCACGTGTTCAGGTCGTCTTTCATGTTGGCGTATCAGGGGTCGATGATGGTCTCAGCGAGGTCAACCATGGAGTCCTTCTCCTGCCCGTTGCTGATGATCTTGTATTGCTTCTGGATGTCGACAAGCTTGTTGCACCAGATGGCCGAATCGTCGCGTTCTTCCTTCTCTCCACCGTAGCGAAGGTGTAGTCGGCGCTGCCGATGAAATGGGTGAATGCTCCAGAACCTGGTGCAGCCATAGGACTTAGGCGAGGCAGAGCTTCACCAAGTCCGTATCGTTGGTGTACATCACATTCAACTTGGTGCAGCCATAGGACTGAATGGCGAACTCAAAGGGGAACTCCTTGCTGATGTCCATATCCAGCAGGCTCACCCCTCGGATCGCCGTTGGAGTCTCTTCGAGTGAACGAGTGTGTAGGCGGCGGCAGTAGTTCGTTTTTCAGATCTTGGGGAACTGGATTTAATAGTAAGCTGAGTGTGTACATGCGACAACAGTTACTACCCCTCCCTCGTCCGCTGCATGCCCGGCAGAAGATGCACCCTCGGCCACACATCGGTTCACGAGCAGGTCTGTATTGGTACTGTAATAACAGGAGTTAGTGGTCACTTTACTTAAATTTAATTAGCTTTAATAGAAATTTGTACTTAAAAGAAGCAATGCGTTCGCTCGTTCTATCAGTGCCACGGGATCAACATGCACAACAATTAGAATTATTATTCTCAGGACGCACACGATCAGCACATTTGTCGCACTTTCACAAAGATAATACTACCAAGTTTGAACTGTTTGTTATGGTTGTTGTCCTCTGCATCATCATGCCGTGCTTCCCAGCTTGCAAGATTCAGAACCAACAAATAAGATCCAAATAATAAGTACAACAAAGATGCCTACACATCTCATTGATTCCCAGCTTGCAAGATTCAGAACCAACAAATAAGATCCAAATAATAAGTACAACAAAGATGCCTACACATTTCACTGATTCCCAGCTTGCAAGATTCAGAACCAACCCATTAGAGCCTTTTGATAAAGTGAATATCGGGATTAAATCCATCTTGGCTAGCCATGTCATACAATCGAAGAACTTGGCGAATGCTCTTGACCGTCACAACATCTGTAGTTGAGTATTCCTGTTTGCACAGCATGTTTGCACAACACAAAGGAGACAGGAGAGCATGATTTCGCTTTAATAGCGGCCTCCTTGAACTCAACCTCCAGCTCTACTTGGATGAGGTCTGCCTGGAGTTCCATGATTCAATTCATGCGCCTTTTTCTGCAGTTCACCTAAAATGAAGCAAAGATTGCATCATTCAGCTAGCAAGAAGTACTTGCTCTTGTGAGGTGTCAGGTTCTTCTTTAGTAGTTGCACTAAAATTGAGGAACATTAAGGTTGGTTGTCCGGCTCATGTAAGGTGCAACTATAATTTTATTATCCTTTTGTGCAGTTCCACTAAAATAAAGTGCCATTGTGGTGACAGTGACGGCTCCATCTTGCAAAGGCTAATAAAATGTTGCACGAGATTACCAGCAGAACTAGACGGAGATTTTGGAAACTCCAATCACCATTTTGTGCAGTTCCACCAAAATTGAGAGATGTTGCCCACATGACATTTTAGTTGAACTGCACAAGACACTCATTCCAAAAAAAAGTGTTTTGTGCAGTTCACCAAAAGGTCACAATAGCAACAAGGTGAAATGGATATCTCTATCTGCACAAAAAGATAGAAGTAAACAGTTGATGGTCAATAAGAATATACGGAACATATACAAAATGAAAAGAAGCATATTAATTATGTTCATGGAAATCACACAAGGACAGTAGAAATTTTAAAACGTCAGCTATGCTTCATGTTACCAGAAGCATTACGATCAACAATGAGATTCCTCGAATATGGGATTAGTTTAATGGTGGCATTGCTTGTTTACCAGACACAGTAAATCAACAGCAGCTAAAGAGTTGGTTTAAGGGCATGGGACCGTGGGGACACTAGGACACTCAGCAGCGAAAAGGAGCAACTTACTTATCATACTGGGGAAAACAGCAGGAGTGCCATTGTACTATGTGAGGGCACCAAATCTAATCTTGGAGACCTTTTACTATGTGAGGGAAGCAAATCTAATCCTGGAGACCTTTTACTATGTGAGGGTAGCAAATCTAATCCTGGAGACCTTTTACTATGTGAGGGCAGCAAATATAATCATGAGACCTTTTACTATGTGAGGGCAGCAAATCTAATCCTGGAGACCTTTTACTATGTGATGGCAGCAAATCTAATCCTGGACATACTCTGTTGACTTGTCCACCAGCCGCCACTTTCTATCCTTTTTTCAACCAATAATGGATTTGTTCCTTATCCAGTTTGTACTGCATTTTCCCATTATTTCCCTTTTCAACCAAGAGACCGGTTGGGTATGCGGTCTCTACTACTTTCACCATATTATTTCCTCTTTGAATCAAGTCCTAGATTCATGCTACAAATTTCCCCCCTTTCTTCGTTGTTTGAACAAAGCCCTAGATTCGAATGCATGAAGTAGCTTTACCTCTAATAATACTAAAAATTTAGGTGGCTTTGGAAGAGCTGATGGGAGTAGAAAAAGATGCACATGCAGACACGTGGGGAGCTGAGGCAGTAGAGCAAGGCCGCTTTTGAAGAACTTATACCTGAGGGTCGCCGGGATGTCGGCGGCGGCAGGTCAGATCTGCGGACAATGCGGCAGGGAGGAAGAAGGGTCGGAGGACCTCCCGAGCCGGCCATGTGTCGGAGAGAACGGCACGGGCAGAGGATCGGGCCCCTCCGACAGCTGTGGGTTTCCTCCCTCGGCGGCGATGACCGCGTGAATGATGCACCTTTTAGTCCTCTACACACAACGGCCGAAGGGATCCGGCCGGATCTGTGACCAGCGGTGAGTAGAGAGAAAATGTCACTACCGCTGTCTTGTTTATATCTGGAGAGGATGAGAGAATGAAGAGAGCAACCCTAGTAAATCAAGTGCTCAGGCCCCTGCGTCCATATATAGTGGAGTGATTATCTTTTTTCTCTCCACAAGAAGAATTTCAATTTGTGTACGTGGCATTAAAGAAAAGAAACTCTCTATTTAAGGTGACTACTGTACAACTCCTACTTACTACTAGTAGTACTACAGTGTTGTTCACTTGTGCTCCCCGCCCCTCCATTCATTGAACAACCCCACGGGTGAATAAACATACAGTAAGTATTGTATTTATATAGAACGAACAAGCTCGAACTATTTTCACGTAGTTAAAAGTTGAGTGTGGGGCTTTTCCCGGGCAGTACACGCAGCAGTTTTCGTGTAGGGCTAGAAGACTATTTTAATTCTTTAAAAAAACTTCGAGACGGCCACATAGCATGGAGCCGACCCCAACGATTTTAAGCTTATGGGCACGGTACACGCTATCCTAGACTACTATACACATGAAACTGCCACACGAGCGTCCAAGCTGCGCTTGGCTCTTTGCCTCTTCGGGAAGTCGAACAATGATGGAATACTACTGCACTGGAGGAGTACTACAATACGCTTCTGGCCATCTGACACCGATTGAACTGCTGCATGTCCACCACATGCGGGAGGGAGAGCGTGTAGTGAAAGCTTCTCCTAGTCTTGCCAGCCACCACGCTCATGGGCGAGGGAGGGACACTCCTGCCTTTGCATGTGTGACAGGTGGGCCCTACAGGTGTGTGGCCAACTTGTCATACAGCCAAAGGCAGGTGCAGTTAAGTCCGCGAGGGAGAGGATAATCAAACTTCTCATTGATGTACGAGTTGACGCGACACATCAAAGCACTGCACTCGATATATTTCAATAATTTGCGTGTGTGACTCCCAGATGCAGAGGCCGGGGGTCATCGTCCTCCTTTTCAAGAAAAAACAGAAGCATGTGTGAGAGGACGAGTGCGTGCGTGCACCTCTTCTCTTCCTGTATAACGTACTACTAAACTTAGAGTACAAGTTTTTGTGGGTGGCACGATGGTGCATGCGAGAAGTCCCGAGAGATAGGTTTAATGCATTAATTGCAATGCATGCATGCATAAAGTACATGCATTGGTCAATTTTCTCTTAATACTTGCATGCAATGATTTAATGCACCTTGGAATCTGAACATGTGTTGGGGACAACCAAATTGAGCCTTATAAAATGGAAAAACTAAAATTTTGAGATAAGCCCTATAAAACCGGAAAGGAGGGAGTAGAAAAAGAAGTACTCCATCCGGGAATAGTGCAGCACTTCGAAACTAGAACCGTCGATAAATTTTGAGCTTGCGTCTCGTCACATTCCAAATTACTCCATGCTATATTGAATTGCAAACCTGTTCACACCGATCACAACCTAAATGGTTTCCCACTTAGGAGCGTATTAGTACTCGGTTATAAATACTAGTATGCCAAGATGACTGCACATTCCTCCTCAACTCCTCATCCACAAAAACAAACAAGTCATTCAGCATCCTTCCCTTGCGTCTGCCATGGCCAGCGTGAGTTCTGGGTCGAGAGATTGCCACCAGGGAGAGGCGAGCATGGAAGCGGAAGCACGAGAGATGTCCCGCGTCGCTGCGAGAGCAGCCGACATGTCCCGTCGCGCGGAAGTAGTAGCACAGAGGTCCCGCCACGCCGCTGAAGCAGCACGGAGGTCCCATCGCACCGTCGATGCAGCAGACTGGTCCGGCCGCGCCGCAGAAGCAGCAGAGATGTCCCGCCGCGCCACGAATGTAGCAGAGATGTCCCGCCGCGCCGCGGCGGCCTGGGAAAATTTCTCACGGGCAGGCGACGACTGTTACAGGCACATGCATGTGATCATCCATAGCCAGATGGATCAGATCTCCGGCTCGGCGAGGTTGCAGGACAACATGATAGCCTCGTTTGAACAGGCTACCGGCGTCATCCGGCAACTAAGGGAGGGCAATGAGAGGCTCCGGGCCGAGCGCGACCTGCTGAGGGAGAAGATCGTCCGAAGTGCAGACTTGCAGGCGGAGACCAGTGCCTTGTTGAAGAAACTTATGGACGAGAATGACATGCTCCGCAACGAGCACCAAAGGCTGGTGGAGGAATCTATGGATGTTCTCAAGCAGCATCTTGAGGACACGAAAGAGCTCATCGCCGCTCGCCATGGAGACTAGTTTCCTGGTTTCTTTTGATGTAATAATCGGTTTAGGATGTGGATTGTGTCATCGGTTGTGAAATGTTGGGTTCTAGCGCGGATGTTTGGCCTTTGTTGGCCTCTTGGGATGTTGCGATTTCAATCTGGTAGCTTTTAGTCCTTCGTGTTACGCTGGAGTTGTGCTGAACTTCTTGTGAATTGTGGTGGTTTTCAGTAATGAAAATCGAAAGGGGCAAGCCCTTCTTTGATCAAAAAAAATTTAATTGTCCTTATATATTCATCAGTCTTGCTATAAGTCGCAGTAGATGCTATATAGGTCCGTCGGATCTTACATCAAGATCCGTGCTTTCAGATTTTCTTTTTTCTCTCTTAAATCTCGGTCGAGTGAGGCATAGCCACGCCATTAAACAGAGGCTCGGGCGCCATTAATTGAGACCTTGGGAGAGAGGTGGACGGCAGATGGAGGTCAAAGGGCTCTCCTCCCGATAAGCACGCGCAGGGGTCTGATCGCACGCCTCTCGTACTCAAATAGCTACCCTGCATGGCGCCTCCTAGCTAATAAAAAATGGGGACGCGTGGCGGCATGTAAATGGTACTAGTAAGTAGAACGCCCACGGTTTCAATAATACTTTGTGTTTTCGATTGTAACGTGACAGCACTTGTTCCAAAATGACTTTGTTGATTGTTAATGTGTGCGCCTTCGCAAATCGGACTGCAAATTTACCACAGCATGTTGGTGCCATGTCATGGCACCAAGCCAAGTTTCATTATTTTCATGCATGTTTTGGATTTATAGGAATTAAAAAACTAAGTTTCTCAATGTTTCCAACCCAGCCACGATGCCCAGAATTTTGAATTTCATTCCCATTTCTTGCATGGAACCTAGAAATTTACCCGAGGACACACATGTGATTTTTCAACCAACTTTGGTGCACTGGAACATGTGCTTGTATTTAAAATTTGAATTATGCACACAAAGGTGACACGTTCCCTCCCAGAACCACGAGCCTTCTTGAGAGAAGCTCCGATTTGCAAGAAGCTTATACCAAAAAAATTTCCTATTCGGCCAATTTTTTTACCACGGCATGGTACTACCATGACATGACACCATGCCAAGTTTCATGATTTTAAAACCAAGTTTCTCAATGTTCTCGACCTAGCCACGATGCCCAGATGTTTGAATTTTATTCTCATTTTTTGCATGGGACCTACTCCCTCCTTCCATCTATATAGGGCCTAATGTGTTTTTCAAGACAGCCTTTGACTATTGACAAGAATAATAGCACATGAGATGTATACTATGAAAATTATATTATTGTAAGCTCCTTTGACATACAAAATTGAAGGTATGCTTTGTGTAAGTTGCATGTCATATATTATTGCTCTAACGTTTGGTCAAAGTTTGCCTCGAAAACCGCATTAGGACCTATATAGATGGAAGGAGGGAGTAGAAATTCACCCGAGGACACAAATGTGATTTTTCAACCAACTTTGGTGCACGGGAGCATGTGCTTGTAGTTCAAATTTGAATTATGCACATTAAATGACCAAAAATTCAATTAATGTGTAAATAAGGCCAAATGAAGCCGGAATAATTCCAAAATTTAACAGGACACTCATGTAGTTATATGTTGCCTTTGTAAATAAGCTCAAGGGGGACAATGTATATCGTTTCGCACTCAAAGGTGGCACGTTCCCTCTCAAAACCACGAGCTCAAGGGGGACAATGTATATCGTTTCGCACGCAAAAGCTTATACCAAAATCTGTTCCTACTCGGCCAATTTTTTTACCAAAACATGGTAGTACCATGACATGACATCCATGCCAAGTTTCATGATTTTCAGACGTGTTTTGGATTTACAAGAATTTTAAAACCAAGTTTCTCAATGTTCTCGGCCGAGCCATGATGCCCAGATGTTTTAATTTTATTCTCATTTCTTGCATGGGACCTAGAAATTCACCCGAGGACACAAATGTGATTTTTCAACCAACTTTGGTGCATGAGAGCATGTGTGAGGGAGTCCTGGATTAGGGGGTGTCCGGATGGCCGAACTATACCTTCAGCCAGACTCCTGGACTATGAAGATACAAGATCGAAGACTTCGTCCCGTGTCCGGAAGGGACTTTCCTTGGCGTGGAAGGAAAGCTTGGCGATACGGATATGTAGATCTCCTACCATTGTAACCAACTTGGTGTAACCCTAACCCTCTCCGGTGTCTATATAAACCGGAGGGTTTTAGTCCGTAGGACAACATACGGAACAACAATCATACCATAGGCTAGCTTCTAGGGTTTAGCCTCTCCGATCTCGTGGTAGATCTACTCTTGTACTACCCATATCATCAATATTAATCAAGCAGGACGTAGGGTTTTACCTCCATCAAGAGGGCCCGAACCTGGGAAAAACTTCGTGTCCCTTGCCTCCTATTACCATCCGGCCTAGATGCACAGTTCGGGACCCCCTACCCGAGATCCGCCGGTTTTGACACCGACATTGGTGCTTTCATTGAGAGTTCCTCTGTGTCATCGCCGTTAGGCTTGATGGCTCCTACGATCATCAATAGCGATGCAGTCCAGGGTGAGACCTTCCTCCCCGGACAGATCTTCGTCTTCGGTGGCTTCGCACTGCGGGCCAATTCACTTGGCCATCTGGAGCAGATCGAAAGCTATGCCCCTGGCTGTCAGGTCAGATTTGGAAGTTTAAACTACACGGCTGACATCCGCGGGGACTTGATCTTCGATGGATTCGAGCCACTGCCGAGCATGCCGCACTGTCACGACGAGCATGATCTAGCTCTGCCGCCGAACAGTGCCTTGGAGGCCGCACCCGCATCGGCTTCGACCCTTAATTCGGAGCCAACTGCGCCGGTCGAGGATGGGTGGTTGGACGCCACCTCGGGGGCTGCGATCCTAACGGCGATCGAGCCGAACACCATCCCCGCACTCCGCAAGACTCGTGACTCCAAGGAGCCGGACTCCTCTCCGGACTTCGAACCCTCCGCGCTCCTGCCGATCGAGTCCGATTGGGCGCCGATCATGGAGTTTACTGCCGCGGACATCTTTCAGCACTCGCCTTTCGGCAATATTCTAAAGACACTAAAGTCTCTCTCTTTATCAGGAGAGCCCTGGCCGGACTACGGTCAGCAAGGTTGGGATACGGACGATGAAGAAATTCAAAGCCCACCCAACACGCACTATGTAGCCACTGTCGACGATTTAACCGACATGCTCGACTTCGACTCCGAAGACATCGATGGTATGGACGCCGATGAAGGAGACGATGAAGAACCAGCGCCTATTGGGCCCTGGAAAGCCACCTCGTCATATGACGTATACATGGTGGACGCACCAAAAGATGACGACGAGGAGCGAAAGGACGCACCGAAGGCTTGTTCCCTCGAGAAGCAGTCAAAGCGGCGACGCAAGCGCCGCCCCAAATCCCGCCTCGATAGAAATAACGATCACACACACCCAGCGCTCGAGCAGGGCGAACCGCTGCCGGACAACGGCAATCCGGATAATCAAACCGAACAAACAAATTCTATCAAGGATAATGGTCCGGACGACATAACGCCGGACAGGCACCCGGAGCAGCAGAATGCCCGTAAAGGGCTTGTTGCCACCGTGAGGAGTCTTAAAAAGCAGAAGCAAAGGCTCAAGGCTGCGCAAGACACACTCCAAATCAGATGGAGTAAAATACTCAACACAGCAGCAAGGTACGGCGACAATCGCCCCTCCAAGAGCTACCCAAAGCGGAAGCTGCTACCTGAATTCGATGAGGAGGCCTCAGACCCCCCACAACCAAATATCAAAGCAGCCACCTGGCCAGATAGACGACCCCTCTACCAACACAGAGCGGCATACAACGCCACTCACAATACAACACGCGACCCATGCGAGGGCTCGCACCCAAAGAATGGCGCAACAAGATCCATCTATGGACCACGCAAGCGCGCCCCAGCATACAATGCAACACAACAAACATCCGAACAACGCGGTACACCCACCTACAGGGGTGCCGCACACCCCCTATGTTTCACCAATGAGGTGCTCGACCATGAATTTCCAGAGGGATTCAAACCCGTAAACATAGAGACATACGACGGAACAACAGACCCTAGGGTCTGGATTGAGGACTACATCCTTCTATCCATATGGCTTGAGGAGATGATCTCCACGCCATCAAGTACTTACCCCTCAAGCTCAAAGGGCCAGCTCGTCACTGGCTCAAAGGCCTCCCCGAAAGCTCCATTGGAAGTTGGGAAGAGCTCGAAGACGCCTTTCGGGCAAATTTTCAAGGGACTTATGTCCGACCTCCGGATGCGGACGATTTGAGTCATATAACTCAACAGCCCGGAGAGTCAGTCCGAAAGCTTTGGAACATGTTTCTTACTAAAAAGAACCAGATTGTCGACTGTCCAGACGCCGAAGCCTTGGCAGCTTTTAAGCATAGTGTCCGTGACGAATGGCTCGCCAGACACCTCGGCCAAAATAAGCCGAGAACGATGGCCGCATTAACAAGCCTCATGACCCGCTTTTGCGCGGGTGAGGACAGCTGGCTAGCTAGATGCAGCACCAGCGACCCCAGTACATCTGAAGTTAGAGATGGAAACGGGAAATCACGGCGCAACAGCAATAACAAACGCCGGAATAAAGAAGACAGCACGAAGGGCACGGCAGTAAACGCCAGATTCAAAAGCTCTCGGCCAGGTCAAAAGCCGCCCCCTAAAGGCACCAGGGATGAACTATCTAGCCTCAACAAAATTCTGGACCAAGTATGTCAGATCCATAGTACCCCTGGTAAACCTGCTAATCATACCCACAGAGAATGTTGGGTCTTCAAGCAGTCCGGCAAGCTCAACACCGTACACAAGGGGGAGGATACACCAAGTGAAGATGAGGATGAGCCTCCCAAGCAAGACACTGGGGAACAAAAGAAATTTCCACCAGAAGTCAACACAGTAAACGTGTTACACATGATCAAGGGAAAAACAATGCGGCACTCCCAGGAAAATATACCCAAGTGCCTGTCACCGCGAAGTCCTGCCACTGGTCGTCTCAACCGATCACTTTCGACCATCGCGATTACTCAGCAAGTATCTGACGCGCAGGATGGGCTGCCCTGGTATTAGACCCAGTAATTGGCGGATATCACTTCACACGAGTCTTGATGGACGGTGGCAGCAATCTAAACCTAATATATCAGGATACAATCCGCGGGATGGGGTTAGACCCAACAAAAATTCGCCATAGCAATACTACCTTTAAAGGAGTAACGCCAGGCCCAGGGGCTCGTTGTACGGGCTCCCTCCTACTACAAGTTATATTCGGCTCCCCCGATAACTTCCGTCATGAGCATTTAACCTTCCACATCGCTCCATTCTAAAGTGGCTATCAAGCACTGCTCGGACGCGAAGCTTTCGCTCGCTTTAATGCAATACCACACTACGCCTCCCTCACACTCAAGATGCCCGGTCCACGTGGCATCATTTTAGTGAACAGAAATATCAAGCGATCTCTGCGCGCCGAAGAGAGTGTGGCTGCCTTGGCAGCCGCACACTAAAGGCGCCCGGACCAGCAAATGCATCCAATAGGTCGTCAAGACCTTAGACACAACTAATCAAGTCCGGCGCCGCTATTTATACCGAATAAATGGTCACACCCCTATTTGTCAATACAAGGGGCTCGACGCGCGCTGACAAGTGGCAATTTCTTCTCATCTTGAATTATACATGGTTTCTTTAAAAACTATCTTTTTGCACGACAACTTTTTCACCTAAATTCCTCTCTTTTATAGACGATCATCATGCTACACCCATCCAGGATACGGCACAACAGAGACACAGGCGCAGACGTGCAGCAGGGACCCGCTCCAAGGATTCTTTTTAGATTAAGACCCTGCGTAAACCTTTTTTACTGTCTCTTGTTGATACATATCCACCGTTGAGAAGGATGCTGACGTCTTGGCATGTGGCCACGCCAGAACAATGCACGTACCTGGACACAAGGGGCTTCTTACAAAGGCCATTATTTAGGCCCGGTTTATACCACAAAGACCGAATACCTTAGGGAGTGTTCGGCGTCGCGAGTTTGGCCCTATATGCATCAGCTCCGAATCATTGTCTTTGGTCAAATGTTGGGTTTGCCCGGCTCCTGTGTTTTGGTGCCTTACGTTCCGCTTTACCGGCTATGGTAGCACCAGGAGAACTACTGTGATTGTGCCCTGGTTCATCCGGACGAGCACCTCAGTAGAGAAAGCCGAAAACTGACTGTCATGATATAGCGTGAGACTGATCAACCACTCGATGACCTGTTGGAATGTTAGAATTCCTCTGCCTTAACGAAGGGCCGTTTTCCGTCCAGGCATGTACGCACCCCGGGATCGGGAGAGTGCGGAGCCACCAGGGGCTATCTAGTAGCCCCACTGTCAAACTCCTATGGCTAAGTGAAAGTGCTAAAGCATTATAGTTCGGTTGCCTCGCTCGCTCCGCTATCACCTCCTTAATAGGACCAAGACGTTGGGTTAAGTGTGAACGCATGTTTTTTGCGAGCACCTCCGCATTATATGCGTGGGGGTTGAAGCCGACGGCTGCAATCTTTCAGGTTATACACATGTATACATAAACGGCCGCCCAGGAGGCATCATATTACTTTCAGGCAAAAGTATAAAAATAGCCTTATAAATATTTATAAAAGCATTTCGCTTACAATGAGATTACATATCACTCAAACATAATATTTTTTGAGCACTGGGTCTCTATCAAACGAGCACCCTCAAGAACTTCTTCAAAGTAGTGCTCAGCAGCCATTCGACCTATGGACGAATCCCGCGCTGCAACAGTGGTAGCATCCATCTCCGCCCAGTATGCTTTAACACGGGCAAAGGCCATCCGTGAGCCCTCTATGCACGCCGACCTCTTCATCGCATTAATGCGCGGCACCACATCAAGGAGCTGCTGCACCAAGCTGAAATAGCTGTTCGGTTTTGGCCTTTCCGGCCATAGCTGATCCACAACAGACCTCATGGCGAGTCCGGACAACCTATTCAGTTCGGCCCATTTGGCTAATTGGTCAGTAAATGAAAGCGGACGCTCGGGAGAATGGAATTGTGTCCAAAACAGCTGGTCCACTTCACGGTCCATCTGACCCTGGAAGTACTTGGCCGCATCGGCAGTGCTCGCCGCCAAATCCATATACACATCCTCCGAACTCCATAGCCGATCCAGAGAGGCATACCGTGGATCTTCGAACTTCCTCCGCAACATAAAGGATTTCCCAGCTACAATATCCCCGGCTTCCCGCAGCTCCTCCTTCTTCGCCCTCATAGCAAAGCGGATGTCTTTTCTCGTCGCAGCAGCCTTCTCAAGGTCCGATGCCTTCGCTAGGTTTTCCTTTTCAAGAACCCGGCAACGGTCGGCGGCGGCTTTTAATTATATGGCCATCTTGGCCATCTTATCTCGGCTCTCGCCATGCGCGGCCTTCTCGGCTTTCAACTCTTCGGCCGCCTTCAAAGCAGCCGCATTACCAAACCTCGCTTGTTCCTTGGCTCGGGCAAGTTCTGCCCGCAAGGCTTCAACAGTGGTAGCTCCATCTGCAGTCACAACATATTAAAGATACTGGCATCATGCTGCTCTTACTATGTGGCGTTTACCAGATAATGACACTTACCCTGTGCCTCGTCAAGCCTTTTGTTAACAAGCTCGATGTCGGCGTCTGCTGCATCCAACTGCCGTTTTAAATGGGCAAACTCGCTAGTCCGGCTAGCCACCGGAGCTTCCATCACCTGCACATAGAGGCAGTATGGTTATTACCTGGGAATATGATCCTCTGTTCATCGTCGTTTCCGACGACAACCAGAGTCTCAGGGGCTACTATCTACACAGGGCACACCTAGCATGTGCAGGACTATCATACATTATTTTACATACCTCAAAGCCTGTCAGTAGACTCATAAAAGCTTCATGCAATCTGCTTTCGGCGGACGAGATTCTCTCCATCACCGTATTCATCAGCACACGGTGCTCATCTGAGATGACCGCTCGCCCCACCAACTCCCTCAGAACATCCGATCGCACACCAGACGGTGTCGGACTCTTTTTTCTGCTCTCTTCGGGAGCCGGACACTGGGAGCTTCGGGGGTCAATGGGATTATCTTCTGGCCTCACTGGACTCAGAGAGGCCCTCCGCGACGACACTTCGGGGTCGCCCGCTTCCGGAGCGGAGGAGTCCGGAGGAGGCGTTTTGCTCTCCATCATCTCTGGAAGAAGATCCCCCGAAGATGAGCTCATTTGAGAGGGGCTAAGGCCCGAACTGCAAAGATATATGCGGTGGTTATTTTCTCAGAAGAAAAAGATGGCATACATGTACTATTAAAGTATTTCGGGTCACTTACGACTCGCTGGAGAATTGATCCCCCTGCAGACTTTGTGCGGCAAAAGCACCCCCCAAGGTAGGACCCTCTGTGGGAGACTTCTTCTCCCATTTGGAAGCTTTGACTTCCGAATCCCCGGGCGCGGTCCTTTTCCTCCTCCGGTTGTCTTCCTTCATGGAGACGCTCGCTCCCTCAGTTAGAATGGGCAGCGTTGGGGGCCCGCGTCCGCCCGTATTATCCTCCCTAGTATCTTCATTCAAGGGCTCCTAGTAAGGTGCGACCTGGAGCATCTTTTCCAATACCAGATTGTCCAAACCCTCAGGGAGGGGGGCCGAACAACGAATCAACTTCGCCTTTGTTAGCCAGTCCTGGTCAAAAAAGACAACTCTCAGAAATAACTTCGTAACAAATGAGAGATAGTATGTTCGGCCGGAAGATTCTTTACCTGTTCGGCGGAGCGGTTACTACTCAGGCCCACGTCCTCGGTGATTTCCGGACACTCTACCTGAGGTCCGAAGAATGACTTGTACATCTCCTCATGTGTCAGGCCGAGGAAACTTTGAATGACACGCGGTCCCTCGGGATTGAACTCCCACAAGCGAAGGGGCCGGCGTTTGCAAGGCTGGACTTGACGAACCAGCATAACTTGTATTACCGCAACCAAACTAAAATCTCCATTGAAGAGATCTCGAATGCGGCTTTGCGGTATAGGCACGTCCTTGGCTGGACCCCAGCTCAGACCTCTGCTGATCCACGACATCAGTTGTGGTGGAGGGCTCGAGCGGAAAACAGGGGCGGCCGCCCACTTGGCACTTCTAGGAGCCGTGATGTAGAACCACTCATGTTGCCACAATTCAGACACCTCTGGAATGGAACCTTTTGGCCATGGAGCTCCCGTCATCTTGCATATTGAGGCACCTCCACACGCTGCGTGTTGCCCCTCAATCATCTTCGGCTTTACTTCAAAGGTCTTGAGCCACAGGCCAAAGTGAGGGGTAACCCGGAGAAAGGCCTCACACATGACAATAAATGTCGTGATATGAAGAAAGGAGTCCGGAGCTAGATCATGGAAATCTAGCCCGTAATAAAACATCAAACCCCTGACGAAAGGATCTAGAGCAAGGCCTAGACCTCGGAGGAAGTGGGAGACAAACACGACGTTCTCGTTGGGTTCGGGGGAGGGGACGGCCTACCCTCAGGCAGGCAGCCGATGCAAAACCTCGGCGGTCAAATATCTGGCCTCCCTCAACTTTTTGATGTCTCCTTCCGTGATGGAGGAAGGCATCCATCGGCCTTGAAGGCTAGATTCGGACATGATTGAAGGTTAGGAGCACCTAACCTGAACTTTGGGTGTTTGAGCTTGAGGTGGGGGAAGGATTCGATTGAGCATGGGAGGGAAAAAATAAAAGCCGTGTCCCTTTATAAAGAAGGTGAATATCAAGCATCCTCTCCGTGGCCGTTTGGACTTGCCTATAGTCTAGCAGTCCTAGAAGTGGTTGGGTTACCCACGCCCGTATTGATGAGAATCCCGGAATAAGGGGACACGATCTCTGCTTTGACAAGACGTGCCAAGGAAACCGCCTCGCATGACGCGCTGAGGTGGGATAATGAAACGACTCGGATAAAGGCTTGGCCGTGGTGTGTCACACTATGGAATACGTCAGCAGATTAGATTTGTGTAAATATTATTCTCTCTATGGCAATATGTGGAAACTTATTTTGCAGAGCCGGACACTATCTTTGTGTTCAAAATCTTCTATGAAGTACTTGGAGGAGGAACCCGCCTTGCAATGCCGAAGACAATCTGCGCACCGGACTCGTCGTCATTGAAGCCTGGTTCAGGGGCTACTGAGGGAGTCCTGGATTACGGGGTGTCCGGATGGCCGTACTATACCTTCAGCCGGACTCCTGGACTATGAAGATACAAGATCGAAGACTTCGTCCCGTGTCTGGAAGGGACTTTCCTTGGCGTGGAAGGCAAGCTTGGCGATACGGATATGTAGATCTCCTACCATTGTAACCGACTTGGTGTAACCCTAACCCTCTCCGATGTCTATATAAACCGGAGGGTTTTAGTCTGTAGGACAACATACAGAACAACAATCATACCATAGGCTAGCTTCTAGGGTTTAGCCTCTCCGATCTCGTGGTAGATCTACTCTTGTACTACCCATATCATCAATATTAATCAAGCAGGACGTAGGGTTTTACCTCCATCAAGAGGGCCCGAACCTGGGAAAAACTTCGTGTCCCTTGCCTCCTGTTACCATCCGGCCTAGACGCACAGTTCGGGACCCCCTACCCGAGATCCGCCGGTTTTGACACCGACAATGTGCTTGTAGTTCAAATTTGACTTATGCACATTAAATGACCAGAAACTCAATTAATGTATAAAAACGACAAACGAACCCGGAATAATTCCAAAATTTAACAGGGCACTAATGTAGTTCTATGTTGCCTTTGTTAAGAAACTCAAGGGGGGCAGCGTATATCGTTTCACACTCAAAGGTGGCACGTTCCCTCTTAGAACCACGAGCTTCCAAATCAGCCCAATTTTTTTCCACAACATGTTAGTGCCATGACATGACACCATGCCAAGTTTCATGTTTTCCAGGCGAGTTTGATTTACATGAATTTAAAATCAAAGTTTCTTGATGTTCTCGGTCGAGTCATGACGCCCAGATGTTTGAATTTCATTCTCATTTCTTCCATGGGACCTAGAAATTCATCCAGGGACACACATGTGATTTTTCAACCCACTTTGGTGCACCGGAGCATGTGCATGCAATTCATATTTAGATTATGCACATTAAAAGTCCAGAAACTCAATTAATGTATAAAAAGGCCAAATGAACCTGAAATAATTCCAAAATTTAACAGGGCACTCATATAGTTCTATGTTGCCTCTGTAAATAAAATCAGGGGGAGGCAGCGTATATCGTTTCACACACAAAGTTGACACGTTCCCTCTCGGAACCACGAGGCTTGTTGAGAGAATCTCTGGTTTCGCAAGAGGCTTATACCAAAACTTGTCCCAATTCAGCCAAAAATTATATGTATGAAAACAGGGTTTAGATTATCCCAAACATCTCGCTACCTAGACCAATAATGTACTATGATTTGAATTCAACATAAAATGGATACAAATATTTGAATTGGAGAGCGTATGGTACATGTAGTTCATAGTGAAATATGATTACTGCTATATGTATGTTTTTTGTTATCAAGATAATATTTAAATTATTGTATAACTTGACAACAATCAAATTCAAGTAAGGAAAACTGATTCAAATTTAGTCCATATGGTAGACAACAATATATATGTTCACATGGTGGAGTAAAATGTTCATATATGATGGAAGATCAAAATGTACGACTACATCAATTATAAACTGCAAGGTCACCTAATGATATATTCGAATTCAACATAACGTGGATTCAAAAATTGAAATTCGAGATCATGGCATCTGTAATCATATAAAAAGGGACATTACTCTTTCTTTGGTGGGAATTGATTTGTTTTTTGTTGTTGTTGAGGGAAGTGCGAATCGATTTGGTACTGTGCAGGGTAATCTTGTTCTCCCGATTTTTTTACATTTTTCTTGTAATTTTTTCAATGGCATCTATAGCAATATAGTAAAAGAGGACATGACTCTCTTGTGTCTTGTATGAATTGTTTTTTTACACGTTAAGTTTGTTCTGCCGAACAAGGAATCCACACCTTGTTATCCCGAAATTTTCAAGCTCGAGTATCTTTTGTCTCACCTGCTTTGAAACTCCCGCTTCTTCAACCCGCACCGCGCCTTGTTATCCCGAAATTTGGACGCGCGCGAGAACTCCCTCCTCATCCGAAATCGCTCCCACAGCCCAGACACGCGAAATCCCCCTTCTACCCCTCAATCGGAAATGAAGTTCCACGTCGTGGTGTCAAACCAGTGGGGGTACGCTGGTAACTTACCCTACATTTCGGACAAGCGCGTCCCTAAGCTTGGCTCACCCCTCCCCCTTCGCCCCCCCCCCATTCGTACACCGAGGCCGCCAAAACCCGTGAAACCCACGCTCCTTCGTCGGCCTCCCGACCGCCGCCCAGCCAGAGACTCTTCCCCGACTACGTCGTCCACCGCAATAGCTCGCCGTCCCTCATCCATCGCACCGGATGAGGATCCGTTGTCGATCTCGTCGTCCCGCCGGATCAGCCGCCCCGTCCTCCACCTCCAAGGAGCTGCCCCGACGTTCGCCTCATCTATCGCGCCACCTCAATCCCCACAGCGCCGTCTTGACCTGCCCCACCAGAACCGCAACACCCTCACCAATTCCTCCGATGAAGCTGAGGCCAACTCGGCACCACCAAGGAGGTTCTGCACTCACCGCTGCATTTTATCTTTTATTCGATCTCATGGGGCTGTCGGTGCTCGATACCGAGCAGACATGGTGTGTCTCCATCGACGGCGCCGTCGCCGGCCACATCATCCACGGCGTCTCTCCCCCATGTTGTTGCTTCCTCAGCGGCGACTTCCACAATGGCACTAGCTGCAGCTGCTCCAGCTCTCACTCGTGTTGCGGCTCAGTTCTTGTTGTCGATCGCGCTGCTGCACTGCTCCTGCTTTCGTTCGTGTTGCTGCTCTGCTCTTGCTCTCGCTTGTGCTGCTGCTGCTGCACGACCTCCGGCAGCTACAGGAGTTGCTGCTTTAGCACTCGCTCGCGGTGCTACTGCACGACTTGCTCTCTGCTAGTGCGTTCCCTGCTCGAGCGTCTGCTGATTTAGATCACTTCTTCTCTGCTACTAGTGCTCGAACGCCCTAAACATCTATTGCAATGCTCTGTTACTAGTTCAATCAGTTTCGGCAGTAAAATTCAGTTTCGACTGTGAAGTTCATTTTCTTCAGTTAAGTTCAGAGTGAACAGTACTTACAGCATCTGTCGGAGCAGCCGTGGCGCGGCTAATGCATTTTGCATCTAGCACTTTTTGGTGATGTATTTTACATCATCTATTGCAGATGATATTAGGGTCCCACTTCAGATTAACATTGTCTGTCTTGTCATGCTTCAGCCTTGTCGCCGTACACCTTAGCGGAGCTGCTCCAATGATGGAACCGTCCATCATAGCGGAGCAGTACCCTCGGCGCCGTTTCCAGAGGCCTCAGATCTTCTTCCCCGCCTCTGATAGTCACACCAGCATCATCACCATCCTCCACGTCCAACCCAATGATGCTGAGGTCCACAAGGCTATGCCAAAGAGGTTGTACACTCGTTGCATCACTTTGTTTCTCCATTCCTCTGTTCTTCCAATTCATGTGAGCCAAACACCCAGGTTGACTGAAATCCTATGTTTCCAAATGCTCTGTTTTGCACATGCATTCCTATCCTATTCCTATGTTTTTCATGTCCCTGTGTTTATAGAATCCTCCAATTCTAAGGAGCCCTTACAGATTTACTTCATTTTCAGATAGGCGTCAAGGAAAACTCTGTGTGTTATGTCCTGCTCCTGCCATGTCGTCATCCACCCCACCTGAGGTGCACCATCGACAGAAGCGTTCACTACAGCAGAGATCCCCCCTGTAGACTTCCTTTCGCCGCCTCAGATCATCTTCCCCGTTGCCGGCAGCCACGTCAACTGCATTACCATCATCGACTTGAGCAGATGAACCTGACGACTACACCGTTCCGGAAGAGAGGTCGCAGTATTTTGTGTTTGCTTACGTTATACATCGGTTATTATTACCTGCTACTTTATCGTTCAATCTTGAGTTTTGAATTGCCCATGGGTCTCATATCGAGCCAGCAATGAATAGTATCTGTCTACTGTCTGGTTCATCTGGGTCTTCTATGTGGTTCATGTTGGGTGGGCAACAAACAATAGATGATCCATTGTCTATCTTTTTAAACTGAAGCTATAATCTACCTGCTATCATTAGTTTTGGATCCATCCACTCGTTTGCTACCATCAGTCTTGATTTTTGCATGCACCCCTTAGGCCTTACAAAATCTAACTATTTTTTTATTATGCATGTTAGATATTGTACACAATCGTACTGAACATGTAGAGAAAAAGAGAAGACTGTTGCGTGCGAATATAATGTCATGCAGACGCCGCTCCATGGTGGGCGAAGTGCCCCCCCTCCTGCATTTCTAGATTGTATTCTAGAGGAAGATAACTGTTCAGATGGAGATTAAGAAGGAGCCGACCACGCCTGTTTACCACCTGAGGTGTTTGCTCTAACCTGGCATACTAATGTTGGTCATATCATGCATATGGCGCCTTGCATTGCTTACATTATACATCTTATATGTCATCAGCTTAGTTTAGATTTGCTTTGTGTGAATGCCACCTGTTTGGTTTCTATATCATACTCCCACCATTCCTAAATATTTGTCTTTTTAGAGATTTCAACAAGTGACTACATACGGAACAAAATGAGTGAATCTACACTCTAAAATGTGTCTATATACATCCGTATGTGGTAGTCCATTTGAAATCTCTAAAAAGACAAATATTTAGGAATGGAGGGAGTATATGGGAATTATGCAATGCCATCTTCTTTAGCCAGGCATCATATACGTGAATCATGCAATGTCATCCTGTTTAGCCAGTCATCGTATATGTGAATTGTATCATGCCATATTTTTTCCATAATGTATTCCATTTGTCAACAATGTTTATACATTCATCTACTCTTCCTGTGCATCAGCCATTTGAGTCGGTCATGGGAAAATCTGCAGTGAAAACAAGGTCTTCTGAGCAGTTAGTGCTACCTGTCAATGCAGATTTCTTGCTGGTTACAGATAGCTCCTCAGAGGAGGATTCAGAGAGAGATGACTAGTCGTATCCCCCCCCCCCGAGGTGCATGCTCTAACTTGGCTGGGTTATATTGCTCATATCATGCATATGGTGTCTTGCATTGCCATGCCATCTGCTTAGATTAGACATGCTTTGTGTGAATGCCTCTGTTTGCTTTCTATATCAGATATGTGAATTATGCAATGCCATGTTTTTCAGCCAGTTATCATATATGTGAATTATGCACCGCCATGGAGCCAGGCATCATATATGTGAATTATCGCATGCCATCTTTTTTTCCATTACGTATTCCATTTGTCGACAATCTGTGTATATTGAACTACTCTTCATGTGTATCAGCCATTTGAGCCGGTTATGGAAAAATCTGGAGTGAAACAAGGTCTTTAGAGCAGGCAATGGTACCTATTGAAGCATATATCTCGATGGTTACAGGGAGCTTCTCAGAGGAGGATTCAGAGACAGATGACCAGTCCTATATCCCACCTGAGGTGTATGCTCTAAGTTGCAATGTTTATATTTCTCATATGATGCATATGGTGTCTTGCATTGCTTAGTTTAGACATCATATGCACAATATTGAATTCTATCTGCTTAGTTTAGAGATCATACATGCGAGTGCCAGCTGTTAGTATATGAATCAATTATGTCAACTATATCATGCCATCCTGTATACTTAGACAACATGTATGTGAATTATTTCATCCCAACCTATTTTAGAAAGACATCATATAGTTGTGTCATGTCATCCTGTTTAGGTACTCATCATATGTTGAATTGTGCCATTATATCATGTTAAGTTATCCATCATATATCTGAAACTGTGTCATGCTATCCTGTTTAGTTAGGCATCATATATGTGAAACTGTGTCATGTTGTCCTGTTTGGTTAGACAACATATATGTGAATTACCACATTTGTCTATCATACAATGTCTGTACGTTCAATTTCTTTTCTTGTTTATCAGCCATTTGAATTGGAGGGGGTTCTTGAACAGGACAGCGGCACTGGCCAGCTACAAGCGCTTGTGCCAGCGGTACTGGCCAGTAACTCGAACAACAAGTTACTGTGGCTGATAAACACCAGTCCTTTCTTGTGCAACAGCAAGCGCTAGAGGATTTAAGCGCCAAACAAGAGAAAGTTAATAAGCTTTCTAAGCATCTTGCCAGCATTATGGGTACCCAGGATATTGTTTCTTAAACTCTTCTGAAGTGGTTTCAGTTCTGGACTTATTTTGTTGTGGTGTTTATATGCTGCTTTGTTCCCTATATTTGCACTGGTGGCGAACTTTGATGCCCAGTGGATGTAATATGTGTAATAGCCGTGATAGCCTAGCATAAGTTGCTTGCTTATTTATTTCCTTGTTGTCTTGTTTATTTGTTTGCTTGTAGTCAGTGCAGTTCTTTTTCCGCGGTTTGCTAGTGGCTGCAATAACCTATTTTTTTAAACTAGGCCACAATAACCATGGGCTAATATTTACTGTAGTGACACTGGGCCTCCTACAGGCCGTAGAAACAGTGGGCCTTCTACGGGCCGTAGAAATAGTAGGCCTTCTACGGGCCGTAGAAATAATTGGCTTTCTACGGGCCGTAGAAACAATGGGCCTTCTACGGGTCGTATCATCAATGGGCCTTATACAGGACGTATGATCGATTGGCCAAACATGGGCCAATAACAGGCCGCATTATGGCCGTAAACGGGCCATCGTTAATAGGCCGTATTTGATGACGCTATGAATATGGCCCAACATATTAACGGACCACAAACGGGCCGACTGTAACCACGGGCTGAATTTGGCCCACAAGCAGAAAATGACAGTAATGGGTCGTAAGTAAACGAATGCTGGAAATGAGCCCAAGAATAAATGGGCTCTGAGAAGGCCGAAAGATAACATGGGCTGGAAACGGCCCAACGGAATAACGGGTCATTAATGGGTATAAAGTGATACATTGTTCATTACGGGCCAGTTTCACCAAGGGCCGTTAATGGGTGTAAAGTGATACACTGTTCATTATGGGCCAGTTTCACCACGGGCCGTTAATAGGCCAAGAATTACATAGGGCCTCATATGGGCTGAAAGACGTCATGGGCCATACATGGGCCAGAAGTGAAAACGGGCTGGAATCATATTGGATGGCTCAGATGACGCTACTGGGCCTAATTCGGATAGGGTGTAACAAGCCTTGGGTTAGCGGGCTGTAAATGGGCTATATGCGAACATGCCGTTAACAGGCTTTCCATGGGCCGGCCCGCCACCTTTTGACCAAGTCAAACGGGCCGGCCTTTTGACAGGAATGGGCCTCTGTTGGGCCGTGCCACGTGTCGACGTATCATAGGCGCCTTTTGTCCAATGAGTGGATGACATCTGTCCCAACGATGAGCCGACACGTGTTTCCTCCAGCCAATGATGATTTTACATGTGGAAAATCCACATTGGTCGGGGTTGTTAACGGGTTATCGAATCCAAAACCCGACCCGATAGCTTAATGGCGTTCCGTTACGGTGGATGCCACGTGTCGGTCACCCATGACGAAAGCACTTCTGTGACGCGCGATTTATCGTCATGGAAGTGCACACTTCCATGATGATAATTTTGGTAATGTCATGGAACACTTCTACGATAACACAGCTATGATTATCTTGATTCTGTCATAAATTTGTCATGGATGTACATGCATGACAAAAAACGCGACCTACTATGACAAACACGTATCATCACGGAAGTGTATTTTTTTTGTAGTGTGAGTAGAGGGATGGCCTGGCCAGCGGTGGGAGTAGTAGGGGGTGGTGAGGCCTCCGCGGCATCGCAGCCGGCCACGGGAGGCAGGAGCACGAGGCACGACCGGCGCTGCTTTGGGCGGCTGGAGCAAGAAGACCAGAGGTTGAAGAAGCACTATGGCTGTTGGATGGACATCATACGGTCACTGGAGCTAGAATCGTTCATATTGACTAAGTTGACAAAGCCCTCCGTCCCCGTCAACTTAGTTGGCCCACAAGTCAGCCTCCCACTATTGTGGGTCCTAGCTAGCAGGGGGGTGTTCATTTTTGTGTCCGTAATAAGGAGGCACTTCCTTGCGTGTGAAGATATAGCTGGTGGGTCCGACCTATCAGCGGTGGGAATGTTTTTCGCAAAATACAGAGGCCCTTCCAGTGGGTCCCAACTGTCAGGTGGAGGAATCATTATTTTGCGCGTAATAAGGAGGCATTTCCTTGCGTGCGTCCATGGACCCAGCTGTCAGCCTCTCCACCCATAGTCTACTTCCGATGGTGTCGTTCGTTGACCACGTTGACCACTCCGCGCCGAGCGCATCCAAGGTGGTGGACGACGACGAGGCCCCGGACAGCAACGAGCCAGAGATGGGAAGACGCGGGAGTAGATTCGCAGACGAAGAGGTGTATGAGGGTTAACTGGTTCTGGTGCGGTGTGGTTCGGCAATCGGTGAAGAAGAACAGGAGGTGTGGAGGGGTGGAGGCAGGATCAGGTGGTCCCGGCGGCGCTGGAGGAAGAAGACGAGAGATTGAAGATGGATGCCGGTCGTTGGATGTAAATCCAACAGCTAACGATGTTAGAATCATTTGTTGACTAAGTTGACAATGACTTGCCTTGGCTTCGACCTATTGGCCCACATTTCAGCCTCCAAAAATGTGGCACGTATTCAACCCATTTTTCAGAATTTACAGTCTTTTTTTGCGGGGTAGAATTTACAGTCCATTTGATATCTTTTTTTTTTTGAATTACAATCCATTAGTTGGGCTGGGTGAACAAATAATGTAGCGTCCATGCGGTCCATTTATGTTTTTCCTAAAAAATTACAGGCCATTTGCACTTTCTCGAAATACACGATTTTGCTGGGCTTATTATAATTATAATGTTGGGGTGGGCGCAGCAATGTTATCAAAAAATAAACAGGAGCTGAGCATTTTGTTATATATATATATATTACATTGGTCCTTAAATCTTACCAAGCTTTTGTACACAATCACCAGGATTTTCGTTGCCAAAAAAATCCAGGATTTTATTGTTAAGAAATTATTTTTATAAGTTAATAAGATGTGGGACATTGTTTTCTTACATATGTAAGTATCTGTTAAATATATGATGACAATAACAATAATATATAATAACATATAAAATAATTTAAATATATATAATATAGTTAGAAGGGAAACATAAGTTGGACCGGGCGTTCCTATTCTTATATAGAAAAATAGAACAGACCTCTGCGTTTTCTTCAAAAAAATATAAATTGGGGTGCCGATGTTTCAGGAAAAATAAAACCTCGGATGGGAGGTCCATAGGCCGGTCGATACATGACAGCCCTCAAGAAAATACAAACATGCCTATGGACCTCCCATCCGAGGTCGTGGGCTGCGCATGTTAAAAAAGAAATCCTAGATGGGGCAGCCCAAAACCCAGCTGATACTTGCTGCCCCAGTGATTATAAATGATACCTGCCAGCTCCCCGGCTTCGTTGTGAATTTATCTCCTATAGTAACTACGTTGAAGCACCTAAAAATGTAACTATATTGACAAACCCGTGGGCCCCAACGCCAGTATAGCATTAGGAGGGAGTATTTTTTCGATGAGGCACTTGCTTGCATACGGCCATAGACCTGGTGGGTCCCGACTGTCCGCCTCTCCACGTACAGTCCTCTCCAGATTCCTCTCGTTTGTTCAGCATGTTCACAACGGCAGACAGTGGCGTCATGGCGAGCGCACAAAAGCACAGGAGAAGATCCGACCACCTGAGGAAGTGCCTTATTAGTAACGAAACAACCGAACTAGCCTAGTGGCCGAGTGACACTACCCGACAGTTGTTCCGCCCGGGTTCGATTCCACCTGTGCAGAGAAAATATCTCCAAAATTTTTGCCTCTACCTTTATTGACATGTGGGTCCCAATTATCATCTACGCACACCACGTCCAACACTTGCCAAAACTTCGTCCCTTGTTTTCTCTGTTTTTCGCACACTCGACATTGTGTGGGCATCTTGAAAATAGCATATCTTTTTGACTATGCATCATATGAAGATGTGCTATGCATGAATGTTGATCAGCATGATGTTAACTGGCTGGTAGTTCCAGTTTCGACCATGAATAAAACTTCCAGCATGATGTTAACACTGTTTGAAAAGGCCGTGTTAATATAAATGCTCTGCCTCTAAAAGTTGCAGTTTCTTATCTGAAACTGAACTTGGAGTTTCTTATCTGAAACTGAAACTTGCAGTTTCTTCTCTGAGAATCACCTGTCAGTGACCGAAAGGCAGGGGAACCTCTCCTCTCCATCATCTCCATTCCGAAACCACCGTCTCACCTCTCCCTCTTCTCCATTTCAAAACCACCCCCTCTCCTCTCCATCATCTCCATTCCAAAACCACCGTCTCGCCTCTCCCTCTTCTCTATTGCAAGACCACCGTCTCTCCTCCCATCTTTCAAAGCTAGCACTAGACCACTCAGAAGGACATCTATGGAGGGGATGCAGCAGCGAATCAGGCAGATTGCTGGCGGCGACCAGGCAAAGTTAGCCAGGTTGAAGGAGATCCTTACTTGGTTTGACAATGAGTGGGAGATTTCGAGGACGGTGAGGGTCATGTGGCAATGTATGCGAAAGAGCGATACGACGGTGATGAGGGCGGCGATGTACTCCTCGGCGGCAGTCACGCCGCAATCCTTCAAGTTCATCGAGTATCTCCTCTGGGCGATGGAGCAGACAGATTCGCCCGAGGCGAAAGTCAGGCGGAGGTGGTGGGCGTACAGTTCGAAGGTCGAGCACCCAGAGGATAACGAATTGATCGAGTACGGTGTGTTGTTCGTGAGGGTGCAGAGCCAGCCAGAGCCACAGGAGTATTCGTTCTCCACCGCAAGAGGAGGCCGGATGGCGCGACGTCGCTTCCTCGCCGTTCTCCACGGTTCCCTCGACGCTCGCCTCGTTTCAACGGCGTTGGTAGGGTTTAAGGTAAGCTTCGCACTAACCTAATCTTCCATCTGCTCATGCTTACAATCAGTGTGACAACTAATAAAAATCATGCTTACAATCAGTCTCCGAGTACTACGCCAATCACCCTAAAATAGCTCTGGACCTTTGGGTCAAAGTTGTGACACTGTGTACAAATAAAGAAAAATAGATCGGTGCTTCTTTCAGAAAAGAGTACACCCCTAGAAAACTGCCAATATAAGCCACTAGTATTTTATTAAGTCTAAGCTACTAGTATTTGGTTAGAGGATTTGCTGCCAAGAAAGATCCGTCCACAGTGAGCACCACACATCCCACTGATGGTGGTGGATGCCAATGCTTAGATGGAGCAGGGTTGGTGTTGGTAATTTTTACTTAGCACCTCACACTCTGCATATATGTCGGTTCCATCTGTACATTTGTGCAGTTCCACCAAAATGCAGTTGAATAACCCTGTTTGCACAAATAATGAAAAGGCATGATTACATTATAGTGGCACTAGTTGATGAAACATACACTAATAAATAGAAGAAAATATTACATCATACTGGAAATCGACCCAAGTCTCCCCGATACACCTTCTGCCAGTGATGAACATCAGTGTACAGCGGTAGTACAAGGAGGGGCCTTGAGACATTCAAATCTCTATTTTTGTGCAGATCAACTAAAATTAAGCACCCCTGTTTGCATAAATGCTTAAACATTAACAATGGGACTAGTTGATGAAACATACATTAACAAAGAGAAGCACTTTCTTTATCTACATTGGAAATGAAATGATAGAGAGGACACTCGCTCTATTTTAACTGTATTATTACTTCATTTTATCAGTGACACTAGGGTCGAGCAGGTGGCAAACGAGGTGTACCGTGCATCGCAAGGATGAAGGCTGGGGGTGCTTAGACTGGGATGCTGAAGCTGGCTCTTTCAGTCCCTATCTTCCCCCTAATGTTTTTGTGGTAGCATTTGGGTTGTAATCCAAACTTGGTCCAGCTGGTGTTGCGTCCCCCTACCTGCCTAGCTTATGTGGCGAACTTGTCTCCTACTAGTACTCAGTCTGTTCTAGTAGTAGTTGCATAACTGCCCGTTTACACTGAGATGTTGTCGGATAATGGTTCTCTATGGTTGGGTTTCTTTAATGAAATCGGAGGGAACCCCCTCTTTCGATATATAAAAAAACAGTGGCACTAGCGGTGCCAAAACATTGCCTCAAATTAATAGTGCCACTAGATTAAGGTGCAAAATAATAACATTACTGCTTTATCATGGCAGTGCCAAAACAGTAGCATAAGAGCAGGATCAACATGCAGGATCTTTGGCAAACGGTCAGACCAAAAAGGAACATACCTATGATGGGAACCATATCTGCAATCAACGCCATCGTAGAAGGGATAACACCAGTCACCAACATGGATGATTCAATTCATGGGACCTTTTGGTGCAGTTCACCTAAAATGAAGCAATGTCCCATGAGCTAGCAGCTTCTTCTTCTTCTTCTTCTAAGAAAAGGGCTCCAGCCCCGGTTCCATTTCCATCAGAAAACGAAACCCACAGAGCTTCTTCTTCATTAGTTGCAATAAAATTGAGTAACATCAAGGTTGGTCGTGAAGCTCGTGGAGAGTAGGCGGACCAGGACAGTTGCATCTCTAACAAAAAGGAGCAACTTATCTTAATGGGAAATTTAGCAGGACATGAAAAAAATGCCATTTATTCATATTACTGGAGGCATTACATTGAAAACAACATTGGTTTAACGTGTCCTTACTTTTAATAGTGCGACTGCTACATTTTACCAGTGGCATTACATAAGAGCGGCTCAGGGCAACAAACGTCAGAAGAGGATATCTGGGTTGGTCCCATTTTTGTTCGGTATATAGCCACCTTATACTGTGTGAGGCTAGCAAATCTAGTGCTGGACTTACTATGTTGACTTGTCCCCCAGTCCCTAGTTTCTTTCCTTTTTCAACCAATAGATCGGGTTTATATTGAGTTTGTACTGTGTTCCCTTTATTTCCCTATTAGACCTAGAGACCAGTTGGATAGCCAGTCTCTGGTACTTTTCGCCCCCATTATTTCCTCTTTCGACCAAGTCCTAGATTCATGTAACAAATCTTCCCCCAGCCCCACCCCCTTTCTTCCTTGTTTGAACCAAGTACTACTAGATTCGAGTGCATGAACTAGTTTTACCTCTTAACAGTAAAAAATTAGGTGGTTTTCAAATAGCCGATCGATCCTATCTACACGAGGGGGGCTGAGAAATAGTAAAAGATACAAATGCAGCAACGTCAGGAGCTCGAGAAGTAGAGCAAGGCCGGTTTCGAAGAAATTTATACCTGAGGGTCGTCGGGATGTCGCTAGGTGGGCAAGGGGAGGCCGGATCTACCCACACTAAGGCAGCGAGGAAGAAGGGGTGGGAGGCCCTCCCTCGCCAGCGATGCTTGGGAGAGAACGGCAAGGCATGCTGATCGGTACGCGTCGGCAGTGGGTAAGAGCCGTCGCCGAGGACGGCCGCGTGAACGTTGCACCTTCTCACCTTCCCCGGTGGAGAGGATCCGGCTGGATCTGTGACCAGCGGTGAGTAGAGAGAGAGTGTGTGGCCACCGCTATCGTGTTTAGATCTGGAGAGGACGAGACAGTGTGAAGAGAGCAACACTAGCAAGCTAGCGCAGAGGCTCCTGCCTATATAGTGGAGTACTAGTTTTCTTTTGTCTACCGGCCGGAGCCGGCTTGACCTCGGCAATGACTGTCGAGAAGTCTTCATGCACATGCCCCGGAGGCGCAGTTTTCGTCATTTTGAACTGAAGCACCGGATTATAACATATAACACGAAAAAATGCCACATGACAAGAAATCATAACCTCACTGCCCAAAGGAGACAATATGAATCCTGACGGACAAACTAGACGAGGATCAAAGCTCAAATTAAAGATAAACTCATAGAAAAGGGGTCCTTCGATAGATGTCCTAATTAACATAGCTGGCTTGACCTAGATGGCAGCCGAGTAGTCTTCGTGCATGTGCCCCCAATGACTAGCCCAACTCAGTTGTCGCTGTTTAACCCTCGCAGTGATCCGAAGCACATGACACCTAATTTTGCGAGATGATAAGAAACATTTTTTTATATTTCTCACCAGAACTATAGCCATGTACAACACAGCCTGCACGATATGTAGACGATAGCCAATCCAGGCGTGTCTGCTGGAGTCTGGTCACATGCATGGACGAACTGATCTTCCGTGTCTTGCAGGGATCGTCCAGGTACCAACGTATGTACTACTTCTATTAACTCACCCAACTTGCGGGGCCGGGGAGTGTGCCTATGGTCTAAGGATGGCAATTTTATCCATGGACATGGATACCCATGGATATCCAACCTGAATGGATAGGGTTTGGATATGCTTTTGCGCCCATGGGCAGCACCCAAACCCGACCTGGTTACTCGTGGATAGGGCATGGACATAATCTTCTACCCATGGATATATCCAAACCCAACCCGATAGTCTGACTTAACGAGCAATATTCTGCTACCCCTACTCCATAGTCACATGTGCCACTATAATTTTATCCTTTATCTAAAACATCCAAAAGAAATTACACAATCCCCATCGTAACATACTCTAACGCACCTTCTCATCCTATTATCTACACTAATTAAATGACTTGTCGTTGAGAATCGGTGCCATCTCCTTGAGTTACTCCTCTCATAGACCTAGAGGTGGCCGCCGCTGCCAGCCGCTACCCTCGCGTAAGGTGGATCACTGCAGCAGCCATTACTGCCCTGCGACAACCCAACTCCATATCTCCTTGACCCCTCTATCTTTGCTTTTCCACACACGCATTGATGCATGGTCGCAGCAGTGGGACAACGCAAGGGCTATGACTGCACGGCGGGGAGTAATCACGCCAATGCGGAGTGCACATTGTGCAATGAGTTATGTCTTATGTATAGGTCTTGAGAGGACCCGATGGATATCCAATGGGTATGGATATCCATCGGATTTGGACATGGTCACAATTTTTCGCCCATCGATTTTTTATGGATGGGCTGGGACTGCCTCCATGGATATGGATATGGATTTGATATTGTTCAACCCGATCCAAGCCCGACCCATTGCATCCTTACTATGGTCGGTTCTCAATTGTGGTCCCACATGTGTGTGCAAACGCAATATGACGCGCGTTCCATTCGGAGAGCGGCGTGCCAGACCGCCCGACCGTCTGGGGTGTGACGCGAACGTGGTGGGTGTGCTGTATACTCCGTACATGTGTACCGCCGTTTTCTTGAGGCTTTGCTCCATGGCGCAATCCATGGATACAAAATTAGTATATTGTACTATTTAAAAGTCGAGGGCAGGGCTTTTCCCATGCGGTAGGCGAGGCAGTTCCGCCTAGTCGGTTCAACAGAGACGCGAGAAGATGAGGGAGTAGGCTGGTGCAAACGTAGGGCTGTGTGATTTGACAATGAGTTACTGTTGGACAGGTGGGGCCCGGTGATTTGCCTTGCCATTATCATTTTAACTGCGGCGCTACGACCAGCTTGAGTCTCCTGATTCCTGACCACCTCCAAACAGGTGCCTCTCCCGATGCTCCACCATGTAGAGGCTGGCTCTTGCTTGAGAGCCCACTCCTCCACTTTTTCCTTGCCTCTTTCCCCTAGATATGCAAAAATGCCATGTAAAGCGGGCATATAGCCCACTATTGTACTTGATCCTACAGGTGCTAAGCCTGCCACATAGGCATAAAGTCTGATTTGGCAAGTTAATTAAGAAGAGACAGACTAGTTTGGTGACCCCAGGAAGAAACGGTGGTAAGCGCATGTACCTAGATGAAGTAAACTTAGCAACAAAAAACTAAGCACCTATGCATTGGGGACTTGAGTTGCTAGGCCATTTAATGCCCATAGCACCTCATCTAAGCACCATTTCATTGGAAAAGCTCACTCCTTGGCAAATGCAATAAATACTACAAAGAAAGAGATAGAGAGATGTAAACAAAAAATACTCTTATAGCCAACCTTATAGCTAACCTTGTTGTATGACTGACTAAGTGATGAATATGTATGACATACCAACATCAGATAGCCTAACGCACCGTGTTAAATCTCCAAGGGCGTGGCCGCGAGAGCGAGGCGACGGTCGTGGTAGGCACGACCATGATACGGGTTGCTGGTAGCCCTTGGATCTGAGATCAAATGGTCGCATGCTAAGTTGCTGAAAATTTGCAGAATAACCCTCCAGGATAGGATATTCACCCATGGATCTAGAATCACGCCATGCAACCGTTCGATTTCAGATCCAAGGGCTCTCGGAAGCCCGTATCATGGGAGAATGGAAAGCTTCGTATCACCTGTAATTTTCCCGACGCTTGACATGACATCGAACGCCATTTAATTGGGCGTCAAGTAGACATGACATCTAATTGGGCCCCCATAGTACTATGCATGAATCCATTTATCCACCAGGCAAGCCACTACCCTACCATTCGCACGCCCCCCCCCCCCCACTCGACATTTTTACAGTCGATAAACCGCTCCTAGTCGTACCGTCCTTTCACATTACGGCAGTTCCACTAATCCTAACCCTCCTCCCAAATCCATGGCATCCCAAATCTCCATGATCAGCGGTGAGTACAAGGTTAGAACCATCACCGGCGATGAGTTCGACGACATCTACATCTGTTCTTCCGCAACGGTGAAAGAATGCCGTGCTCACTTCAAACGCATGTTCAAAAACTCAAATAGTGAGTGGGTCGCTGGGCTATATGTTGAGTACATCACAGTCCTAGGAAGCGAGAAGAATCTAAAGGAGGCAGAGAAGAAGAAGCTGACGTGATCCAGGTTTGCGTGCATGACTTATGCTTGGTCTACCACATATGCCATGCTGACATTGAGTGCCAGGATTTTAAGAATTTCCTCAAGGACGGCCGAGTCAAATTCGTTACTGTAGACTTTAGGAACGACAAGGAAATCCTGGTTCGGATAGGCCTCGTTGTAGGTGACCCCTTTGACCTCCATAAGAAACGGCTGGTGCCCTCCCGTGATCAGCCTTCAATGTTGACCCTGGTAGGAGCCATGGTTCATCCTTCGTACGATACACTGAAGAAACCTCCGTTCAGGTTTCATCATGCCTGGGAGTGGTGAAAGTGCTAGTGATCGACTAGAGGGGGGGTGAATAGGCGATTTTTATGAAAGTCTTCTAAACAGGGAAGTTTTGAAGACAAACGATAGAAGTAAACCTATTACCACGTAGCGGAAGGTAGACTACACTAGGCAAACCTTAGTCGGGTAATCAACGAAGTGAAAGCACGATGACTAATAGCAGCTAGGCAGTAGGGATCAGGTAGGAAGATATTGTGAAGCCAATCAGAACAAGCAGTCACTCAGTGAAGACAAAAGATAATGCAATCACGCAATGACTTCACAAGGACCAATAGTAAGTAAAGGGAAGGGAAGGATGAAACCAGTGACTCATTGAAGACAATGATTTGTTGGACCAGTTCCAGTTGCTGTGACAACTGTACGTCTGGTTAGGGCGGCTAGGTATTTAAACCTGAGGACACACAGTCCCGGACACCCAGTCCTGAACACGCAGCTCAGAACCCTTAGTCCTCACCGTATTCCCCTTGAGCTAAGGTCACGCAGACCTCGCCCAATCACTCTGGTATGTCTTCAAGGTAGACTCCCAAACCTTCACAGACTTCGTTCACCGGCGATCCACAATGACTCTTGGATGCTCAGAACGCGATGCCTAACCGGTTGGAGGATTCACAGTCCTCAAGTGTAATAAGTCTTCAGATCACAGAGACAAGAAGACTTAAGTGATGCCTAACACTCTTTGTCTCTAGGTGGTTAGGACTTTATCCTCGCAAGGAATTCTCTCTCAAAGGCTTCGAGGTGGGTTGCTCTCAAACGACAACAGCCGTAGTTTAACTCTGAGCAGCCAACCGTTTATGGTTGTAGGGGGTGGGCTATTTATAGCCACTAGGCAACCCGACCTGATTTGTCCGAAATGACCCTGGGTCACTAAGGAACTGACACGTGTTCCAACGGTCAGATTTTAAACACACACGGCAACTTTACTTGGGCTACAAGCAAAGCTGACTTGTCCAACTCTGGACAAGATTCGCTCTCATAGTCTTCACTCGAAGACATAGGATTTTGGTTAAGCATCACTTCAGTCATTCTGACTGGTTCTCTTGGACCCCACTTAACAGTACGGTGGTTCCTATGACTCAACAAAGAAGAAAAAGAACTATGAAAGATCTAAGTCTTCGAGCTCCATAGTCTTCATGCGATGTCTTCTCTTGTCATAGTCTTCAATGTGAATATCTTCACATACCACCTTTGACTTCAATGTCTTCATACATTTTTAGGGGTCATCTCTGGTAGGAAAACTGAATCAATGAGGGACTTCTACCTGTGTTATCCTGCAATTCTCACAAACACATTAGTCCCTCAACTAGGTTTGTCGTCAATACTCCAAAACCAACTAGGGGTGGCACTAGATGCACTTACAATCTCCCCTTTTTGGTGATCGATGACAAACTGGTTGAAGTTTTCAACGTGGAATATAATATGTGAAATTGTAAAGGATAAGGAATTGTCTTCATAAGTTGTAAGGGCTCCCCCTGAAGATGTGCATATAAGTAATTTGCTTTTGGAATGTAAATGCACATGGCAGGTTGTACTTGTGGAGATCCTCTTCAACTTATGATGACAATTCATCATGCATGAAAAGTATGTGAAGATAATGACATGCATAATGGAAAATGGACGTCTGCAAAATGATCTAAGTTCGGAATTTATCGTCGCACATGCAGAATTTATCATCGCATCACAAAGTAGCAAACAAGTAGCAGACGACCATCGAGTTTAAGTGTTACAACTCAAAGAACCAAATGTATCAAAACGTGAGTTGTAAACACTAGGCAAAACATAAAGTAACCGCCCATATGGACCCGCTTGAAGACTATCACACTCATATGCTTCTCCCCCTTTTGTCAGTAAGGACCAAAAAGGTTTGAAGACATAGAGCATCTACTCGTTCCCATGAGGAGTAGGTGAAGTAGCAAGGTCGTCGGTGTTGTTAGGCGGTGCAGACGAGCTCGGGGCAGTGTCGACGCGTGCTGAAGGAGGGGGCGGTGAAGTAGCATCGTCTTCGTCCTCGATCACTCTGGCATTCACAGTTGCCGCAGAGGAAGAGAACTCAGAGTCTTCAAGTGAGGGAGTTCGTCGCAGCACAGCCCTTTGGGGAGGTGTGGAGTTAAACTTGAAACGTTCAGAGAAGCCATCCTCTTGAAGATCATCCTCAGAGCACATAAGCGTCAGCCCTTTCCATGTACGCCGACAAGTTTCATGGGCAACAAAGGCATTCTTGGTGGCAAGGTTGCGAATGCGGTTGACATCCACCAAGAGGCTGTGCATTTGGCGCTTCAGCCAGTCATGATGCCTATCCTGTTTCTGATGAAGAGCAACCAGAAGCTCTCGGTCATTGAGAACACGAGATTGCTTCTTGGGCCGTTGGGCAATAGTGCTTTCAGTGGCTTCAGTGAGGGCACGATGAGGTGCGCGTGTAGTGCCAGCCAGAGGATAAACACGAGTGACTGCTTCAACTCCTTCAATGTTCTAAGAGAAACTTTGATGCTCCGCATTCTGAAGACTAAGAGGCTCCTTGGCAGGCTCTGGATGGAGGGCTTCAACGGACATATCCACGTCAGGCATAAAGATCCGATGATTGCGAGCAGAGGGCTGATATGAGATAGCTGAGTGGAGTTTGATCAGCCGCATTATCCATGGAGCGTAAAACTTTAAACCAAAGAGATCAGATCCTGAAGCAGCAAGTTGGCGGATGAATAAGTCTTGTGCATTGAAGCATTTGCCGTGAAGAATATAGAAGACCAAAGTCTTCATTGCACCTTCCAGCTTTGCATATGGGGAATGTCCTTTGATGGGCCAGAGAGTTCGCCTTAAAATGTGATAGATGGTCCTTGGCAGATACTCTAGGTCTTCAACAAGGAAATCCTTAGGATATGCAGCGTCTTGTGGCAAAGGCTTCATCATACTGAGCATCTGACTCATGTTCGGTTCAGGCTTCTGAAAGATGCTCTCCATAGCTTCACTGTGAAGTTGACATCCAGGTTCATAGAGATCTCCAGGAGTGGGCAGACCAGTGAGCTCAATGATATCAAAGGCTTTGACTTCGTGATGAACATTTCCTGTCATCCACTCAAGGACCCAAGTCTTCGGATCTCTGTTGTAACCACGTATGTGAAGTGTGGCATAAAATTGGAGTAGCAACTCTTCGTTCCAGTGCTCTTGGTCGGTGACGAAAGGCAACAATCCAACCTCTTTGAAGCAGTCCAAAGCTTGTTCCAAGCAGGGCAAACCAGCTATTGCTTCAGTGTCAAGACGCATATGTGGGAAGATGCGACCTTGATTGTACAAAATGCAGGAGTAATAGCTTCGCTGTGTATAGATCCAGAACCGATCAGAAGATATTCGTTCCCTTGAGTAGGGGTTCTTGGAGCAATTGAAGAAGGTGTTGTCTGCTTTGAAGCTATTGACATTGAAGGATCCAGGTGCTGATGCAGGACCTGGAAACCTGGGCAACCTTGGCATTGGCTTCTGTACCTGAGGCCTATGCTCAATGTGATAGTCAAACTGAGGACCAGCAGCAGGCGCAGGAACAGAAGCAGTAGCATCATTGGCTTCGCTGACTTCTGGTTCGTGGGTTGGTGTAGGCTCCACATTTGCTTCAGCCATGACAGCGTCAGTGGCTTCACTGGTGTTGGTGGTGGCAGCCTCAAGATTTTCTACCTCCACTTGATGAGCTGGAGGGTCGGGCACAGACACGTTCTCCTCGAGAACAGCTTCGTCAGTAGTTGGGGGAGTGGGGACACGTTCTTCTTCTTGGGTGTCATCAGCTGATGCAGCCGGAATGTCTTCAGCAGCTTTAGCTTCAGATTCGGAGACTGGAGGCCTTGGTCCTTTGCGAAGCCTGCGTAACGCTGGCGACGCCTTTGGAGATGGAGTTGGCTGGGCCTCAAAGTCATCTTCTTCTTCTTGCCGGGGTGGTGTGACTTGTTGTTGTGGGTGATCAGCCCATGATGCATCCTGAGCAATTAGCGTCAGAGGACAACCAATGCTGATGAGTTCGATGTGCGTAAGCACAGGCGATGATACCTGTTGGTGCTCGATCTGAGGAAGAACTGCATCATCTTCAACATGGTCATGGTGACCAATGTCTTCAGCAGCGGTGGGATCAGCTGCTGGAATGTCTTCAGCTTCATGAGCCTCTGTGAAAGCAGGCTCATGGACAGTCAGTTGGCGCTCTTGATGTTCAGCGGCAGGGCAAACCATGGAGATAGGTTCAACAATTAAGGGCTCTGTGGGAGCAGCTCGTTCCTTCTTGGTCTTCCGCTTCTTCTTGGAGGGAGCAGCTGCAGAGGCTTCAGGATATTTCCTCTTTCTGGCTTCAGCCTCAGCAGTCCTCGTCTTCTTCAGTTCTGAAGCGGTAGACCTGGCTTTTGGCTTCGAGCCAGTCATGCTGGTTGGGAAGACAATAGGATGTGCTTCCTGCCTTGGTGCGTCGGGTTCGACCATAGCGGGCTTCTTCTTCTGTTGCTTTGCAGCCATCCTGGGGTCGATGCCAGGACGCCCAAGGGCCTTGCGCTTCTCAGCCTCATTGTAGGCTTGCACACACTTGTCAGCCAGGCTCTTCATGCGCTCACGATAACCTTGAGCTTCTTCATGCTTCTTGAGAAAGGCTTCTTTGAGCTCGTGCAGCATGATCTTGAAGTTCTTGACCTCTTGCACACTGAGCTTGGCCATATGCTTCTTGAACTGAGCTTTCTCAAAGTCAATCTTCTGCTTCAGTTCAACGATGCGCTGGGCTATAGCTAACTCTGAAGCAATGGCGCCATGGAAGGCAACACTGAGGCCAATGGGAAGTTGCAGATCTTCAAAGCTGAGGTTGGGCGTGTCAAACCACTCATCAATGAAGTCGTGGATGATTGCCACGTCAAAGAGAGGCAAATTGTTGAAGATTTCTGCTTCTTCTTTGCTCTTGATCAGTTGCTCAAGAGCGTCATCTGCAAGATTTTCATCACTGGACAGATCAATGGCATCGTTGCGCAGAATAGCAGCAGCAGTCAGTTCTTGGCTGGTGTGTGGCAGAGGCATCTTGACTTTCTGGGGCTTGGAGATGCGTGACAGATCTTCAGACTACACACTGTCTTCAGGAGGTGCAGTAGCCAGTGGCTTCGCCTGTGAGATTTTTGGTGCTGAGGCAGGCTTTGAAGCTTTAGGCTGCTTTAGTTTCTTTGGCTTCGGCGCTGCAGGCGCTTCATCTGATTCAGCGTCATCTGCAGGCTCATCCTCGGCTGTCCCTTGAACCATGATATGAGTGATGAGACCTTCCAGGTTGTAGAAGGGCCCAACAAGATTGGGTTCAGCCTCGCGGGTCCCATCGGCACGGGGAGCAGAGGGACCAGGGTTGAAGTCTAATCCCAAAGACTTCTTGTTCTGCTTCGCCGAATTCTGGGCAAACTGGAAGTTGCGCTTGAACAGATTGTCGTCACGACACCATAGCAGTGACGATGGGTCAGCATCCGCAGGCTGTGGTCCACGAACCATGCAGGGATAGAAGCCTTGTTCAATGGCTTCATCTCTGGACCTGGGTTGAAGATTTTTGTATAGGATGTCTCCCCATGGTCGCTTGATGGCATTCTTTTCAGCATATTCCTTTGTCACAAATCTGTACTTGAACCACGGTTCTGCCCAATATCGTCGAATCCATTGGATTCGTGTCTTGCGTTGATTGTAATCCTCTTCTGGATCTGTCTTGTACAGTTCTGAGAGGTCATCGGGCAGATCTCTTGATGTCTCACCTCGACGCTTTCTGCCACCCTTCCTTGCTGATTTCTCTGCAGCCATGAACTTTAAACTGAATGGCTTCAATACGTTCAAAGGCTTCAAGGGCTTTCGCTTGCTGGACAAACAGGAACTGGCTTCGGGAGAATTTATGTGATGTTGTAAGAATTCTGCAAATGAATGCAGACTATGAGAACCAAGGGATTCTCCCACGGACATGTACCTGTGACAGCATTAAGGTGCGAGGGAAGGGGAAGAGGTCATATGCATTCTCAGAAGATTTTGAAGGTAAATTAGTTTAGAAGACATTGACCTCATCGTGCGAAGACATTCACTCATAGATAAGGAGTTGGTTCCAGATTTGTACGAATCCACAGATCAGTACAAGTGAGGAATCTAACTACTTTGTGAAGCATAAGTGAACATACTAGGCATAATATGAGATAGAGTATGAAGTGGATCCAACTTGTGTGAACAGAAACTGCTTGTGGTAGAAAGTGACGAATCTATAGGATCAAAGAGGCCGTAAAAAGGGAGTTTTATTTACCACACAAGAAACTGCTAGACGGAGTGGAAGAGGAGGCCGAGCAGTTCGATAGTCCGTGCCCTAACTTGGCGACGGAGGACACCTACGGCGACGATGGAGAAGACGATGTCCGCGGTCGGCGTGAAGACGGCGTCGGAGAGGTTGCGGCAGCTAAGCGCTTCGTCGCCGGCGTCGTCGAGGGCTAGCGGTGGCGCTAGGGTTCGTGCGAGAGTGGAAGAAAGGATAATGACTGAGGTGAGGCGTGTATTTATAGGGACAGGGACGGCTCAGTGTTATTACACAGGTGCCCCTGGCGATTCACATCTGAGGAACACGTGGCCATCATGCAGCATATCAGAGGTTGTTCCACGTTCCCACGCATGCCTGGATTGTCGGGTGGTCGTTCCCACTTCTCCGGGTTTCAGGTGAAGGAATTAGCATTGAAAATGGACTTAATGTTTGTCTCTATATCTTCCGCTGACAAGGATGTAGAGAAGACATTCAACGGTTTCAATAGAATGCATATGATTTGGAGAGCTAGAGTTTGAGATAGAAAGCATAGAGAGGTTAGGGTCCGATCACATTCACTTAGTTCAAAAGATTCAACAAGAAGACATAGCTATAAGTGAATGCTGTAGAGGACAGAACACTAGTATATATATATATGATCAACATACTGAAGATAATCATGAAGATATGTTGAGATTGAAGTCAAACCAAATGTGAAGACATAGCAAATGTAACGCCATGAGTGAAATACTTCAAACAGAACATTTGGTGGTGGCGTTACCCACCGTATAGGAAGTAGTAGACCCGGACACGGCGCACAATTATCGTGGCGCTCCAAAGTCAAATTCCTCATTAATGTATTCACACTTAGAATGTATGTCTTCATTGATTGAAGATATACTTTACTTCGTGTGTTGCACATCTAAGTCATCAATACGCATAAGTGTTAGGATGTGTGCCTGATCACAGGACATTTGAGGATTCCAAGATATTTAGCTCACACCGTAACTTGCAAAATCTCTTCTCTTCCAAGGGCTTGGTGAAGATATCTTCCAATTGCTCTTCAGTGTTGACGTGTATGATATCAATATCTTCCTTCACAACATGATCTCTGAGAAAGTGATGACGGATCTCAATGTGCTTTGTCTTCGAGTGCTGAACTGGGTTGTTGGCAATCTTGATGGCGCTTTCGTTGTCGTAGTGGAGTGGTACTTGCTTCAGATGAATGCCATAGTCTTTGAGTGTTTGCTTCATCCACAAAAGCTGAGCGCAGCAAGATCCAGCAACAATGTATTCAGATTCAGCAGTGGAGAGAGATACACAGTTCTGCTTCTTTGAAGACCAACATACAAGTGATCGTCCCAGAAAATGACATGTGCCTGATGTAGACTTGCGATCCACCTTGTCACCAGCATAATCAGCATCCGAGAATCCAACCAAATCAAACTCTGAGCCCTTTGGATACCATAATCCTAGAGTTGGGGTGTAAGCCAAATATCGAAGAATTCGCTTCACAGCTAAGTGATGCGATTCCTTTGGTGCCGCTTGGAATCGAGCACACATGCAAACACTAAGCATAATATCTGGCCTAGATGCACATAGATAAAGTAAAGAACCAATCATGGAGCGGTATACCTTTTGATCAAACTCTTTACCATTGTCGTCGGGACCCAGATGATGTTTGGCTGGCATTGGCGTCGTGAAGCCTTTGTAGTCTTGCATACCGAACTTCTTCAAGCAATCTTTGAGATAATTCTCTTGAGATATAAAGATGCCGTTGCGTTGCTGTCGTATTTGAAGACCAAGGAAGAACTTCAGCTCTCCCATCATGGACATCTGATATTGCTCTTGCATCATATATCCAAACTCTTCACTGTATTTCTGATTGGTGCAGCCGAAGATAATGTCATCCACATATATTTGGCACACAAATAGTTCACCATCATATGTCTTCGTGAAGAGAGTGGGGTCGAGGGAACCAGGTGTGAAGCCTTTGCTCTTCAGGAAGTATTTGAGTGTGTCATACCAAGCCCGAGGGGCTTGTTTGAGGCCATACAGTGCCTTGTTGAGCTTGTATACCATGTCAGGATGTTTTGGATCTTCAAAGCCAGGCGGTTGTGCAACATACACTTCTTTTTCAATCTTGCCATTGAGAAAAGCGCTCTTCACATCCATTTGATATAGAAGTATGTTATGATGATTTGCATAGGCCAGCAGTATGTGTATGGCTTCAAGTCGAGCCACAGGAGCAAATGTTTCATCGAAGTCAATCCCTTCAACTTGAGTATATCCTTGAGCAACGAGACGAGCTTTGTTTTTGACAACTTGACCATGCTCATCTTGCTTGTTGCGATATATCCATTTGGTGCCTATTATATTGTGCTTCCGAGGATCAGGACGCTTAACCAGTTCCCATACATTATTCAGCTCAAACTATTGAAGCTCTTCTTGCATAGCTTGAATCCATTCAGGTTCCATGAAGGCTTCTTCAACTTTCTTGGGTTCTGTTATTGAGACGAATGCGAAGTGCCCACAGAAATTTGCTAGCTGTGTTGCCCTTGAACGAGTGAGTGGACCGGGTGCATTGATGCTATCAATTATTCTCTCAATCTGCACTTCATTGGCAACACGAGGATGTACAGGGCGAAGATTTTGCTCTTGCTGATCATTATCATTGTTAGAGGGATTGTCTTCAGGCTGAGCATTGTCTTCAGGTTGATCAGGTGCAGAGATGATATGTTCCTCTTCAGGTTGAGCTTCAGAATGTATGATTTCTCTAGTTCCCATAAGTTTGATTGATTCACTGGATGGAACTTCATCTAGCACATTTGGCAGGTGCTCTCTTTGTGAGCCGTTAGTCTCATCGAACCGCACATCCACTGTTTCAACCACTTTATAATGAAAGAGATTGAAGACTCTGTAGGAGTGTGAATCCTTTACATATCCAAGCATAAAACCCTCATGTGCTTTTGGTGCAAATTTTGAAGTGTGATGTGGATCCTTGATCCAGCACCTGGCGCCAAATACTCTGAAGTAACTGACATTTGGCTTCTTGCCAGTAAGGAGATCATAAGATGTCTTGTTCAGAAGCTTGTGAAGATAAACACGGTTGATTGTATGGCATGCAATATCAATGGCTTCAGGCCAGAATTTTCTTGGAGTCTTGTATTCATCAAGCATCGTTCGAGCCATCTCAATAAGTGTTCTGTTCTTGCGTTCGACGACGCCATTCTGGTGTGGCGTGTACGGAGCTGAGAATTCATGTGTGATGCCCAAAGTATCAAGATATGTATCAAGGCCGGTGTTCTTGAATTCAGTGCCATTGTCACTTCTGATGTGCTTTATCTTGGCGCCATAGTTGTTCATTGCTCGATTGGCGAAGTGTCTGAAGACATCCTGCACTTCAGTCTTGTAGAGGATTATATGCACCCAAGTATATCTAGAATAATCATCAACAATGACAAAGCCATAGAGACAAGCAGGAGTAGTAAGAGTTGAGTAATGAGTGGGACCGAAAAGATCCATGTGGAGCAGTTCGAAGGGTCGAGTCGTTGTCATGATTGTCTTCGAGGGATGGTTGGCCCTCGTCATCTTTCCTTCTTCACAGGCACCGCATAAGTGATCTTTCTTGAACTTGACGCCCTCGATGCCTATGACATGCTTCTTCTTTGCAAGGGTGTGCAGGTTCCTCATGCCAGCATGCCCTAGCCTCCGATGCCAGAGCCAGCATTCTGAAGCTTTTGCTAGAAGACATACAGCAAGCTGTGGTCCTGCTGAGAAATCTACCATGTACAAATCATCTTTCCGATACCCTTCAAACACTAGAGACTTGTCAGATTCCATTAGAACAAGGCAACGATATTTTCCAAACATCACAATCATGTTTAAATCACAAAGCATTGAGACAGACATTAAGTTGAAGCCAAGGGATTCAACAAGCATGACTTTATCCATGTGTTGATCCTTTGAGATTGCAACTCTACCTAGACCCAATACCTTACTTTTACCAGTGTCAGCAAGTGTGATGTGACTTTTGTCGGATGGACGTAAGGTTGAGTCCATAAGAAGGCTTCTCTTGCCAGTCATGTGATTGGTACATCCACTATCAATAATCCATTCTGAAGCTGCTGGTGTCATACCCTACAGTGCAGTTAGGGGGATAGGCTTCACGAAGAGAATTGTGAAGCAAAAACATTTGACGAACCAGTGGGTTATGAAAGCTTAGATCGAGATTTGGACTGATAGGGCGAGTAGCAAGCGATTCAGGAACAAAGTACATAATAAGACCATTTGGGCATTTGATCTTGCACCCTACAAGATGTTTAAGGTCCCCAGCAATAGCGTCAGACGATTTTGGTTTTCTGCTGGAGACCTTTCCCTGCAAAAGAGAGTTAAGCTTTCTTAGCCACCCACATCTTCAAGGGTGGCTTTGAAGCAATGAGTCTAAGTGCAGCATCTGAGAATTTTGGCTTTGGAGCCCTAGCAAAAAGTCTTGCAGGTGGACAATAGTACTCATAAGAATAAGCAGAATAGTTCTTGGTCTTATGAACATGGCGGTTTGATGAACCGCGCTCATATTCATAGGCCTGAGTATGGCTTCCCTGCAAAACATTTGCGTTAGTGCGACTCCGATGAGTCCTCTGTCTGTATGAAGCCTTTGGACCATATGAAGCCTGTGGTCTGGGGTTTGTCTTCTTCACCTGTGGTGTCATGATGACATTCACAGGAAGATTCTCCAAACACCTTTTCGGCACCCAGATCTTCTTCATAGGTGGTCCATTCCTGCAGTTAGTACCAATATACCTGGCAAACACTTCACCATTCTGATTCTTAAACAGTTTGTAGTTTGCATCAAAGGATTCATCAATAACAATGGGATTAGCACAAGTGAAGCCAAATAGGGTGGATGCATCCACTGAAGGTTCCTTTGCAGCAACCCATGTGGTTTTGGGGTACTGCTCAGGTTTCCAGTAAGAGCCATCGGCATTCATTTTCCTTTCGAACCCAACACCCTCTTTCCTAGGGTTTCAGTTCAGGATCTGCCTTTTGAGGACATCACATAGTGTCTGATGCCCTTTGAGACTTTTGTACATCCCTGTTTCAAGCAGTGTCTTCAACCTAGCATTCTCATCAGCAATGGCAGTGGTATCCTCAGCAGAGGGGTTAGTTACCACATCAACAGGTGAAGATATTGCAACAGTAGCAGCAGTAGAACATTCAGCAACAGAAGTAGCATTATCACGCTCAATGCATTTAAGACATGGTGGTTCAAATCCTTCCTGAGCTGAACTGATCTGTTTTGCGCGAAGTGACACATTTTCCTTTTGAAGATCTTCATGAGCCGCTCTCAAATTCTCAAGGTCTTGCTTCCTTTGAATATAATCATAGGACAGCCTTTCATGAGTTGTTGAGAGCGTTTCATGACGACTTTCAAGTTCCTCATACTTAACATGAAGATTTTTTATGTCTTCAATTAAGGACTGAGATCGAGTCATTTCAGCATCTAACAGATCATCGTTTTTGTCTAACAGTTTTTGAATGTGTTCCATAGCTTTCTGTTGTTCAGTTGCAATTTCAGCAAGTGTTTTGTAGCTAGGTTTGGAATCACAATCAAATTCATCGTCACTGGATGTTTGATAGTGAGTAGTGCGTGTGTTCACCTTGGCACCATGTGCCATGAAGCAGTAGGAAGGAGTGGAGTAGTCCTTGTCATTTCCATCGGTGTCGGTGATGAAGTCATTGTCTTCAGTGTTGAAGATAGACTTGGCAACGTATGCTGTAGCCAGACTCGCAACGCCAGAATCGGACTCCTCATCAGACTCCACCTCCGCCTCCTCAGAAGCAGACTCCTCCTCAGAATCCATTTCCTTGCCAACAAACACATGTGCCTTGCCAGATGAGCTCTTCTTGTGTGATGAAGACTTTGAGGAAGACTTGGAAGAAGACTTTGAGTATTTCTTCTTCTTCTTGTCGTCAGAGTCATACTCCTTGCTCTTCTTCTTCTTCTTGTTCTCATTGTCCCACTGTGGACACTCAGAGATGTAGTGGCCAGGCTTCTTGCACTTGTGACATGTTCTCTTCTTGTAGTCATGATCAAAAGCTTCATCATTCCTTGAGCTTGATCGTGAAGACTTTCTGAACCCTTTCTTTTTGGTGAATTTTTGGAACTTCTTCACAAGCATAGCAAGCTCCTTTCCAATGTCTTCAGGATCATCAGAACTGCTGTCAGATTCTTCTTCGGATGAGGAGACAGCTTTTGCCTTCAAGGCACGAGTTCACCCATAGCTGGGACCGTAGATGTCTCTTTTCTTGGAAAGCTGAAACTCGTGTGTGTTGAGCCTCTCAAGTATGTCAGACGGATCGAGTGTCTTGAAATCAGGGCCTTCTTGAATCATCAGGGCTAGGGTGTCAAACGAACTGTCAAGTGATCTCAGGAGTGTCTTGACGACTTCATGCTTGGTGATCTCAGTGGTGCCGAGGGCTTGAAGCTCATTTGTGATGTCAGTGAGTCGATCAAACGTGAGCTGGACATTCTCATTGTCATTTCTCTTGAAGCGGTTGAAGAGGTTGCGAAGGATAATGATTCTCTGATCTCTCTGGGTGGAGACGCCTTCGTTGACCTTGGAGAGCCAGTCCCAGACTAGCTTGGAAGTCTCCAACGCACTCACATGGCCATACTGTCCTTTGGTCAGATGACCACAGATGATATTCTTGGCAGTAGAGTCCAGTTGAACGAACTTCTTGACATCAGCAGCAGTGACACCTTCTCTAGCCTTGGGAACGTCGTTCTTGACGACATACCATAGGTCAACATCAATGGCTTCAAGATGCATGCGCATCTTATTCTTCCAGTAGGGATATCCAGTTCCATCGAAGACGGGGCATGCAGCGGAGACTTTAATTATCCCTGCAGTCGACATAGCTAAAACTCCAGGTGGTTAAACCGAATCACATAGAACAAGGGAGTACCTTGCTCTGATACCAATTGAAAGTGCTAGTGATCGACTAGAGGGGGGTGAATAGGCGATTTTTATGAAAGTCTTCTAAATAGGGAAGTTTTGAAGACAAACGATAGAAGTAAACCTATTACCACGCAGCGGAAGGTAGACTACACTAGGCAAACCTTAGTCAGGTAATCAACAAAGTGAAAGCACGATGACTAATAGCAGCTAGGCAGTAGGGATCAGGTAGGAAGATATTGTGAAGCCAATCAGAACAAGCAGTCACTCAGTGAAGACAAAAGATAATGCAATCACGCAATGACTTCACAAGGACCAACAGTAAGTAAAGGGAAGGGAAGGATGAAACCAGTGACTCGTTGAAGACAATGATTTGTTGGACCAGTTCCAGTTGCTGTCACAATTGTACGTCTGGTTAGGGCGGCTAGGTATTTAAACCTGAGGACACACAGTCCCGGACACCCAGTCCTGAACACGCAGCTCAGAACCCTTAGTCCTCACCATATTCCCCTTGAGCTAAGGTCACGCAGACCTCGCCCAATCACTCTGGTAAGTCTTCAAGGTAGACTCCCAAACCTTCACAGATTTCGTTCACCGGCGATCCACAATGACTCTTGGATGCTCAGAACGCGACGCCTAACCGGCTGGAGGATTCACAGTCCTCAAGTGTAATAAGTCTTCAGATCACACAGACAAGAAGACTTAAGTGATGCCTAACACTCTTTGGCTCTGAGTGGTTAGGACTTTATCCTCGCAAGGAATTCTCTCTCAAAGGCTTCGAGGTGGGTTGCTCTCAAACGACAACAGCCGTAGTTTAACTCTGAGCAGCCAACCGTTTATGGTTGTAGGGGGTGGGCTATTTATAGCCACTAGGCAACCCGACCTGATTTGTCCGAAATGACCCTGGGTCACTAAGGAACTGACACGTGTTCCAACGGTTAGATTTTGAACACACACGGCAACTTTACTTGGGCTACAAGCAAAGCTGACTTGTCCAACTCTGGACAAGATTCGCTCTCATAGTCTTCACTCGAAGACATAGGATTTTGGTTAAGCATCACTTCAGTCATTCTGACTGGTTCTCTTGGACCCCACTTAACAGTATAGTGGTTCCTATGACTCAACAAAGAAGAAAAAGAACTACGAAAGATCTAAGTCTTCGAGCTCCATAGTCTTCATGCGATGTCTTCTCTTGTCATAGTCTTCAATGTGAATATCTTCACATACCACCTTTGACTTCAATGTCTTCATACATTTTTAGGGGTCATCTCTGGTAGGAAAACCGAATCAATGAGGGACTTCTACCTGTGTTATCCTGCAATTCTCACAAACACATTAGTCCCTCAACTAGGTTTGTCGTCAATACTCCAAAACCAACTAGGGGTGGCACTAGATGCACTTACAAGTGGAATGTACTAGATATAGACCACATCCACTATGCTGCAATGGATGGCTACCTTTGTTTCAATATCTACAAGGGTTGGATGAAGAGCAAGAGCCAAGTGTGCGTTTCAAGCAAAGAAGTATCGGCCAAGAGGAAGAGGGACAAGGACGAAGTCGAGGACGTGGATGAGGAGTCCAAGTAAGGTGGCAGTGTCGTTGCTCATGGTGGTTCTAATGCAGTGTCTACCGGATTAGTTACTTAGTTTAATTTACCGTGTGCTTAGTTTTATTTGAGGGGTGTGTCGTGCTGAGCCCCCAGCAGAACTATGTTATGTTTCTTCTCGTTATATTTCGTACATTTCATCTTTTAGTTGGTATAGTACTACCACTCGTTTCTTCACATTATATACGTACAATATATATGGCCAACATCATATAGCCAGCAGTTTAGCTGTCAAAGAATTTCATGGTGCTTAGTTTTGTCAAAGAATTCCAGGGTGCTTAGTTTTATTTGAGGGGTGTGTTGTGCTGGAGACCATTAACTTATCATTATGAGAATCGGCTTATTTTTTTCAAGTAACATGGTCAACGGGTTTGACATGAAAATAACAATGTATAATGGCATTTCTAATATACGCTGCCTCCCCCCAGATTTTCTTTACAGAGGCAACATAGAACTATATGAGTGCCCTGTTAAATTTTGGAATTATTCCGGGTTCGTTTGGCCTTTTTAATACATTAATTGAGTTTCTGGTCATTTAATGTGCATAATTCAAATTTGAACTACAAGCACATGCTCTCATGCACCAAAGTTGATTGAAAAATCACATGTGTGTCCTCGGGTGAATTTCTAGGTCACATGCAAGAAATGGGAATGAAATTCAAACATCTGGGCATCGTAGTTCGGCCGAGAACATTGAGAAGCTTGGTTTAAAATTCTTGTAAATCCAAAACACGCCTGAAAATCATGAAACTTGGCATGGTGTCATGTCATGGTACTACCATGTTGTGGTAAAAAAATTGCAAAATAGGAAGAAGTTTTGGTATAAGTTTCTTGCAAACCGGAGCTTCTCTCAAGAAGGCTCGTGGTTCTGAGAGGGAAGGTGTCACCTTTGTGTGCATAATTCAAATTTTAAATACAAGCACATGCTCCAGTGCACCAAAGCTGGTTGAAAAATCAAATGTGTGTCCTCGGGTAAATTTCTAGGTCCCATGGCAGAAATGGGAATGAAATTCAAACATCTGGGCGTCATGGCTTGGCTGGAAACATTGAGAAACTTGGTTTTTTAATTCCTGTAAATCCAAAACACGCATGAAAATCATGAAACTTGGCTTGGTGTCATGACATGGCACCAACATGTTGTGGTAATTTTGCTGTCCGATTTGCGAAGGCGCACACATTAACAATCAACAAAGTCATTTTGAAACAAGTGTTGTCACGTTACAATCGGAAACACAAGTATTATTGAAACCGTGGGTGTTCTATTTACCATTTACGTGCCGCCACGCGTCCCCCTATTTTTATTAGCTAGGAGGCGTCGTGCAGGGTAGATATTTGAGTACGGGAGGCGTGCAAGCCCTTTGACCTCCATCCGCCGTCCACCTCTCTCCCAAGGTCTCCATTAATGGCGCCCAAGCCTCTGTTTAATGGCGTGGCAATGTCTCACTCGACTGAGATTTAAGAGAGAAAAAGAAAAATTGAAAAGAAAATTTTGCACGGATCTTGATGTAAGATCCGACGGACCTATATCGCATCTACTGCGACTTATAGCAAGACTGATGAATGTGCGGGCCGCACACGGCACCAAAACGACACGAGCTTCGTCTGCCTGGTGCGCATGCAGTCGGGTGAGTTGTCCAAGTATAGACACAACCAGGCCCTCGCTGGTATCCATGCCTCGACTTTGGCTGGTCATAGTGGAGAGTAGCATAGACTAGTTACTAGTCTATGTTACTAGTACCTTCATAGTGGGTAGTGTCATATAGTATATGCATAATTTGGCGACGAGCGCTCTCTATATGTACCACCTTTTTTCTTTAATTACATCTTGTTAGTTTTGCTCCATGGCGCAATCCATCGATACTACTACTGTACAAATGTATACATTTTTTTAAAAGGCTAGAGGGCGGGGCAGTCTAGCTTGGTCCTTTTCATGAGAGGCGAGGGCCTTTGTGATTTGACGACTCATTACTGCTGGAAGGCGGGGCCTTTTGATTTGACTGCTCGTATAAATGTGCCGACGACCTGAGGAGGAGCAAATAACCATGCGGTGTACTCAAGTTTTCCACTGGAGTACAACGGAGGAGCACGAAACACGGCAGCCCAGTGCCATATCCTCTACTCTCTACTCTTATTATATATTACTAGCAAGAGGCATTGTTCTATTGGTGATAAAGAATGATCTAATTTGCTAGTCATCTCATTTTTAGCATTGTTCTATTCATGCCTCGCAGAGAAGGTGACACGTGCGGCCAAACACCCGAAGCAAAATAAGAAACACAGGAGCAAAAGAAGAAGGAGGATTATCACCCCCTGAAAGTGCAACTATCCCTAGGTGGTTTTGGTAATTCATAACAACATATAGCTCATTGAGCTAATGCTATTCCAAGATGACTATTTCAGGAAAGCTCAATGATTGGCATGGCATGGATGTGAAAGTGGAACCCTCAAAATGCTAAGGACAAAGGATTGGCTCAAGCTCAAAAGCTCAAGACTCTTCATTTTATATTTTAGTGATCCAAGATCACATTGAGTCTTTAGGAAAGCCAATACTATCAAGGAGGGATGAGGTGTTGCTTAATGAGCCTCTTTCTTCATGTGCTTAGTGATATGCTCCAAAACCCTCAACTACTTTCCCATATCCACATATGACCTAAACCCTAAGCCAAACTCGGTCCTACCGATTCTTTCTATCCGGCGCCACCGAGTTTCACTTGTCATAAGCCACTGCCAAACCCTAGCAATTCGGTTCTACCGATAGGGATCTCGGTCTCACCGAGATGTGATTGCAAACTCTCTGTTTCCCTTTCGAAACTTTTCGGTCTCACCGAAAGAGCGAATCGGTCCCACCGAGATTGCAATGTAAACTCTCTATTTACTTTTTGTAACTTTTCGGTCTCACCGAAAGAGCAAATCGGTCCCACCGAGTTTACCTGACCAACTCTCTGGTTAGCTTATTACCAAACTCGGTCTCACCGAGTTTGTGTAATCGGTCTCACCGAGATTACGTTATGCCCAAACCCTAACCATATCGGTCCTACCGAGTTGCATGTCAGTCCCACCGAAAATCTCTAACGGTCACTAGGTTTACCTTTTCGGTCCAACCGAGTTTGTTGATTCGGTCCCACCGAGATTGGAAAACTGTGTGAGTTGGATTTTGTGTGGAGGCTATATATACCCCTCCACCACCTCTTCATTCAGTGAGAGAGCCATCAGAACACATACACAATTCCAACTCATATGTTCTAAGAGAGAACCACCTACTCATGTGTTGAGACCAAGATATTCCATTCCTACCATATGAAATCTTGATCTCTAGCCTTCCCCAAGTTGCTTTCCACTCAAATCTTATTTCCACAAAATCCAAATCCTATGAGAGAGAGTTGAGTGTTGGGGATACTATCATTTGAAGCACAAGAGCAAGGAGTTCATCATCAACACACCATTTGTTACTTCTTGGAGAGTGGTGTCTCCTAGATTGGCTAGGTGTCACTTGGGAGCCTCCGACAAGATTGTGGAGTTGAACCAAGGAGTTTGTAAGGGCAAGGAGATCGCCTACTTCGTGAAGATCTACCGCTAGTGAGGCAAGTCCTTCGTGGGTGATGGCCATGGTGGGATAGACAAGGTTGCTACTTCGTGGACCCTTCGTGGGTGGAGCCCTCTGTGGACTCGCGCGACCGTTACCCTTCGTGGGTTGAAGTCTCCATCAATGTGGATGTAGGATAGCACCACCTATCCGAACCATGGGAAAAACATCCGTGTCTCCAATTGCGTTTGAATTCTCCAAACCCTTCCCTTTACATTCTTGCAAGTTGGATGCTTTACTTTCCGCTGCCAATATACTCTTTGCATGCTTGCTTGAATTGTGTGATGATTGCTTGACTTGTCCTACAATAGCTAAAATCTGCCAAGAACTAAAATTGGGAAAAGGTTAAGTTTTTATTTGGTCAAGTAGTCTAATCACCCCCCTCTAGACATACTTTCGATCCTACAAGTGGTATCAGAGCTTTGGTCTCCATTTGCTTTGATCTCCATAGCTTTTGGTGGTCATAGCCTTGGTTTCACAACCTAGGAGAGTATGGCGTCTAGCGAGGGAAATTATCACCGTAGAGGTCCTTACTTTGATGGTACTAATTTTGCTAGTTGGAAGCATAAAATGAAAATGCATATTCTTGGACATAACCCCGCCGTTTGGGCTATTGTGTGTGTTGGTTTGCAAGGTGACTTCTTTGATGGGAAAGAACCAAACCGTGAAGCTACCGCGGATGAGTTGAAGATGTTGCAATACAATGCTCAAGCTTGTGATATTCTCTTCAACGGATTGTGCCCCGAAGAATTCAACAAAATCAGCCGTCTTGAGAATGCAAAGGAAATTTGGGACACTTTGATTGATATGCACGAAGGTACCGACTCCGTCAAGGAATCCAAGTTGGATGTGCTTCAAAGTCAACTTGACAAGTTCAAAATGAAGGATGGTGAAGGTGTCGCTGAAATGTACTCTAGGCTTGCTCTCATCACAAATGAGATTGCCGGCTTAGGAAGTGAAGAGATGACCGATAGATTCATCATCAAGAAGATTCTAAGAGCCTTGGATGGAAAATATGATACCGTGTGCACATTGATCCAAATGATGCCCAATTACAAAGATCTCAAGCCAACGGAGGTGATTGGAAGAATTGTTGCTCATGAGATGTCACTTAAGGATAAAGAGGAACTTCACAACAAATCAAGTGGTGCCTACAAAGCCTCATGTGAAGCCCCTACATCATCAAGTGAGAAACAAAACTTCAATGAAGAATTGAGCTTAATGGTGAAGAACTTCAACAAGTTCTACAAGAGTAGAAGCAAAGATAGAAGCTTCAAGTCAAGGTCCTACAATGACAAAAGATCTTCTAGTCGAGAGCGAAACTGCTATAGTTGTGGAAGACCCGGACACTATTCCAATGAGTGTACGGCTCCCTACAAGAGAAGAGAAGATTCTCCAAAAAGAAGAAGCAAAGAATCACCACCAAGAGAGAGAAGGAGTAGAGATGATCGTTATGAACGAAGATACTCACGGAGAAGCAAGGATTCGGAAAGGAAGGAAAAATCATCAAGGAGCTACACAAAACGAAGACATCAAGCTCATGTTAGTGAATGGGTATCCGGCTCCGACTCCGACAGCCACTCCGAGAGAAGTTATCACTCCGACTCCGAAGATACTCAAGATGAAGGTGTTGCCGGTCTAGCACTTGTGTCAACCAACTCCTACGACATATTTGACTCACCAAATGAAGGAATTGGAAGATGCTTCATGGCCAAAGGTCCTAAGGTAACACACCCCGAGTATGTTGATTTCAATAGTGATGAAAATGACTTGTTAGGTGATGATTTGCTTGTTGACAACTCTAGTGATGAATACTATGATGAAACGTCAATTAATCATGCTAATCAAGATAAAACGAATGACAATGATAAGGAGAAGATTGAGGCTCTAACTAAAGAACTAAACACTCTTAAGTTAGCTCATGAAACTATCTTCGAAGATCATCGAGAACTTTTAAGAGCTCATGAGAAATTACGCTTTGAAAAGCTCAATCTTGAGCAAGAGCATGATTTCTTAAAAGCAATCAATGATGATCTCCGCAAGAAAAGTTCTTATTACATTGCCAAGAGTTTACTCTTATCCACTTACATGCCTCAAGTCAAGTCTAGTAACAAGAACAAGAAAGATTCTTCCTCTAGCAGTAACAATGATCATGCTAAATCCAATATTGTTGCTTCTAGTAGTTCTCTTGATTCCACTAATGATTCTCTTAGCCAAGTTACACTTGATCAAGAAAATAGCTTATTGAAGGGAATTATAGAGAAAGCAGTGTACAAAAGCCTTGCCGGGAGTAAGCAATTCGAGGAAATTGTGCGCAAGCAAGGAATGCACCGGAAGAATCAAGGTGTTGGTTTTGAACGAAAGTTCAATGCCAATGGAGTTGAGTGGGAAGAAGATCAATACCCCAAGACAAAGTTTGTTCCTCAACAAGAGAAGTATGATACTTCTTTCAAGGGGACACAAGCTCAAGATATTCTTCCACCACAAGACTACAAGCAAAAAGGCAAGGACAAGCTTCAAGAGGAAATTGATGCATTTGAAGAAGCTCCTAAGACCTTAGTCAAGTGGATTCCCAAGACTACTTCAAGTTCCACTTCATCAAGTACGACTACAACTCCAAGGATTCCCATCAAGATGGTGTGGATCCAAAAGAAGAAGAACTAGAGAGTTCTTGAGGGTGACTCCGCCAACATACTTCACTCTTATCATTTTGGCAAGAACAAGTGCAATCAACTTCCACATCTTGCACTAGTTCAAGGAGTCACAAACCCTCTTGTTGGTAAGACAAGGGACAAGGTAACCTAAAAGTTTTCATGGACATCATCTTGTGTGTGCATCACTCTATGTCTATGGATATCCTTGTTTGTTCCTTGTGGGACTAACCCATGTAGGTATTGAAAGTGCAATTCACTCAAATGGATAGCTCCAAGTGATCTACATCAACATTGAGCATCCACATCTTCAACATCTACATGAAGTCATCATCGACAAAACCCGAGGTTAGTTCATCCCTCTAAGGGGGGATATCACATCTAGGGGGAGCTTTACTCTAAGACTTGAGCTAAAGCAACTCTAAAGATGTGAACACAACAATGCTTTATGTAAAAGTGGTAACCCCACTTGAGCTTAAACGATGAGTATGACCTATGATCAAGTGTTCTCACTTGACTCCTAAGTCAATATACTCATATATAGATGACCTTGTCATCGCAAATTGCTTGATAGATGCTAGAATTGGTTGTGAATGCCTTGTCACATATTTCATTTGCCATCTTATTGTGTGAGCATGCTGGTTGCATATTTTACTCATTCGAGGACATCCACTTATTGTTTTGATTGTTTGGTTTTATTTCCTTTTGCCAAGTGGATGGACAAGAATGCCTAAGAACCTCCTCTAGCTATCTATGCTTTTCTCGTCTCAAACTCTATTCATGCTACATCACAAAATTTGATCAAGTCAGATTCGAACCACTCTGTGTGAGGAGCGCTCGGAGTCCCCGATTCGTCATAGACATAAACTTCCAAAACCTCTTTATGATTCTCGGTCTGACCGATACCCCACTTTCGGTCCTACCGAGATCATTAAGTTGATCTAGGTTTTCAATCTCGGTGCAACCGATTTGAACCATTCGGTCACACCGAGTTGCAACAACTGTATACAGTTTTGCATCTCGGTGCCACCGAGTTGTTCCACTCGGTCACACCGACAGGGTCGGGCTATATATAGTCACGGGCAAAAATTTGGAAATTTCTCCGAACCCCTTCGCCCGCGCAATAGCCTGCTCTGCCAACTTGGTCTCCGGATCGTCTCCTCGCCGCCAGCCGCCTCCAGTCGCTGGTCTCCGTCGCCGTCAACGGAAATTCAACCCCGCCGTTGCCGCCGTAGCGAGTCTCCGCCGAACTAGGGTATGGACTCGATCTTTGTGCTATTCCCCAATCCGATTCTTAGCACATTGTGATCATCATGATTCTTGCCACGTTTGTTAAACTTCTATCCAGTCAATGAACTCATAGATTAGGTTTAATTCAAAAAATTTAGGGTTAGGTTTCCGCCGAAACCATCTCGGACCCACCGAGTTGAAAAACTCGGTCCCACAGATTTGGCTTATGCCATTGCACAAGTGAGACTCGGTCTGACCGAGAATTACTTATCGGTGTGACCGATTTTGGAACTCTGTGAAACCCTAGCAGTCTCGGTGCCACCGAACTGTGACTCGGTCTGACCGAGTTCACTAGTTTAGGTGCCAAAACTGCTTCGGTATCACCGAGTTTAGAAATCGGTAGATCCGAGATGCTTTCAGTGGGAAACTAAAACTAAGTTTTTGAATTATTCTTTTGCAAAAATCTCTGCATTTTGTGATGCGTATCCACTCTATCTCATCTATAACCTATTCACAGGGTCAGCAGTTAGAGTTTGCATCATGTCAGACCAAAGTGATAGCCAGAACTTGTCAGAGCAGCAAGTGCAGATGAGTGAGGGCACTAGTCCCTCAAGTTCCTCAGATGATGGCAGCAGGAGCACCCCTAGCAATCTGCCTAAAGCTGCCACAAGACAGAGAAAGAAGAGAACCTCAGACTCAAAAGATGAGGATTATGTGGCAGAAGAGGAAGCAACTTCCAAGAGAGTTGAGCCAGCACAGGGCATAAAACCAGGGATGAAGATCAAAAGGCCAGCAGGCAGGCAGCCTATGTCAAAGGCCAGAGCTTCAACTGAGAAGCCCACTCCCATTGAGCCAGTTGCTGCTGAAGGCAAGAAGAGGAAAGAAAGGGTGAAGAAAACTGTAGCCAGAGTGCTTGGCAAGGCTTCCATCATGGAAGATGAGGAGGAGGAAGAAGAGGTAGCTGCACCAGCACCTAAGGCACCCAAGCTGATGGGTGATGCCATAAGAACAGGGGCAGCTGCTTCCAAGGCCAAGCCAGCTCCAAAGCCAAAGCCAAAGAGGAACACAAGAAGCATCCCAGCTACTGAGAAGAACAAGGCCCCAGTGCCTGAAGCTGCAGAAGAAGAAGAAGAGAATGTTCTTAGAAAGATCAAGCCTGAGTGTCGACTTAGCACTATGCATTTTCTAGGAACTTTTTGGTAACTTGTTGCCAAAGGGGGAGAAAATGTATAGATCATAGGCTTCGAGAGAGAGTGTTGCTTTTATTCTCTCTTGTTTTATTTGGTGGTTTTTTCGAACTTTGTTTGCTTTTGTGTGAGATACTATGTCATTGCTCGTGAGACATTGATGATCATGTGTTTGATCATAAGCTACACTTAATGTTTGCTTAATATTATCATCTTATCTATCTTATGTGATCATTCACTATTCTTGGTGATGAGTGCATGTATTTCATTCTTATCATTTTAAGCGCTCCACCAAGATGTATGTGACATGGAAGAGTAACCCATGACTCTAACTCTTTGTGCATTTGCAGTCCAAAGCAAATTTTAAATATGCACAAATTTAGGGGGAGCTCTTACTTGTCACATACTTCTCAAAGCGACGATATATTTCATGCTTATTATCATTTGTCGAAGCTTTGATCTATATGTTGTCATCAATTACCAAAAAGGGGGAGATTGAAAGTGCAACTAACCCTAGGTGGTTTTGGTAATTCATAACAACATATAGCTCATTGAGCTAATGCTATTCCAAGATGACTATTTCAGGAAAGCTCAATGATTGGCATGGCATGGATGTGAAAGTGGAACCCTCAAAATGCTAAGGACAAAGGATTGGCTCAAGCTCAAAAGCTCAAGACTCTTCATTTTATATTTTAGTGATCCAAGATCACATTGAGTCTTTAGGAAAGCCAATACTATCAAGGAGGGATGAGGTGTTGCTTAATGAGCCTCTTGCTTCATGTGCTTAGTGATATGCTCCAAAACCCTCAACTACTTTCCCATATCCACATATGACCTAAACCCTAAGCCAAACTCAGTCCTACCGATTCTTTCTATCCGGCGCCACCGAGTTTCACTTGTCATAAGCCACTGCCAAACCCTAGCAATTTGGTTCTACTGATAGGGATCTCGGTCTCACCGAGATGGGATTGCAAACTCTCTGTTTCCCTTTCGTAACTTTTCGGTCTCACCGAAAGAGCGAATCGGTCCCACCGAGATTGCAATGTAAACTCTCTATTTCCTTTTTGTAACTTTTCGGTCTCACCGAAAGAGCAAATCGGTCCCACCGAGTTTACCTGACCAACTCTCTGGTTAGCTTATTACCAAACTCGGTCTCACCGAGTTTGTGTAATCGGTCTCACCGAGATTACGTTATGCCCAAACCCTAACCATATCGGTCCTACCGAGTTGCATGTCAGTCCCACCGAAAATTTCTAACGGTCACTAGGTTTACCTTTTCGGTCCGACCGAGTTTGTTGATTCGGTCCCACCGAGATTGGAAAACTGTGTGAGTTGGATTTTGTGTGGAGGCTATATATACCCCTCCACCACCTCTTCATTCAGTGAGAGAGCCATCAGAACACATACACAATTCCAACTCATATGTTCTGAGAGAGAACCACCTACTCATGTGTTGAGACCAAGATATTCCATTCCTACCATATGAATCTTGATCTCTAGCCTTCCCCAAGTTGCTTTCCACTCAAATCTTATTTCCACAAAATCCAAATCCTATGAGAGAGAGTTGAGTGTTGGGGAGACTATCATTTGAAGCACAAGAGCAAGGAGTTCATCATCAACACACCATTTGTTACTTCTTGGAGAGTGGTGTCTCCTAGATTGGCTAGGTGTCACTTGGGAGCCTCCGACAAGATTGTGGAGTTGAACCAAGGAGTTTGTAAGGGAAAGGAGATCGCCTACTTCGTGAAGATCTACCGCTAGTGAGGCAAGTCCTTCGTGGGCGATGGCCATGGTGGGATAGACAAGGTTGCTACTTCGTGGACCCTTCGTGGGTGGAGCCCTCCGTGGACTCGCGCGAACGTTACCCTTCGTGGGTTGAAGTCTCCATCAACGTGGATGTAGGATAGCACCACCTATCCAAACCACGGGAAAAACATCCGTGTCTCCAATTGCGTTTGAATTCTCCAAACCCTTCCCTTTACATTCTTGCAAGTTGCATGCTTTACTTTCCGCTGCCAATATACTCTTTGCATGCTTGCTTGAATTGTGTGATGATTGCTTGACTTGTCCTACAATAGCTAAAATCTGCCAAGAACTAAAATTGGAAAAGGTTAAGTTTTTATTTGGTCAAGTAGTCTAATCACCCCCCCTCTAGACATACTTTCGATCCTACACCCCCAAAAAAGAAGGAAGACGCACACACAAGTCTGGGGCGCTGCTCTCACTACATGAAGGGTTGCTGGCCACGGAGTCGTAACTACTTCTTCATCGCCTCCACGACCTCCATCTCCTTGCGTGTCTCCTCCGCCATCTTCATCATTGTGTCCATGACGCGGGATTTCTCAACACGAGCCTTCATCATCTGTTCCACGGCCGCATTACGTACCTTGACAGCAGTCGGCTGCTCGATGCGAAGCTTCACCAACTCCTCCTTCTGTTCCATGACGAGGGCCTGCAACATCTTCATCGAGGAACTACTATTCTCATGCAGCTTCTTCCAGCCGGCGTTCTCCTCCTTCAGCAGGTCGAGCTCATGGCAGAGCTTCGCCTTGTCTTCCTGAAGTTGCAGGATTTTGCCGGTCGCCTTCTTCTCCCAGGCAATGCTCTTCTTCAGCGGCATCACCAAGCCGGCGGTCAACTCCCCCTGCTCATTGAGCTCAGTGGGCATGTCGTCGAGGCTCTCCTTCAGCAGCTCCACCAAGCCATGGATGAACTCCTTCTGGTTATTGAGGTGCTTATTGAGCTGATCGGGCATGCCGTCGAGGGATAACGACTCCAGCGCCGCATGTTCGCCTCCGCGTCTAGGGCGCTCCTGGGAGCCATCGCCTGCCCATGAGAGATATTTCGAGGTCTCTGCGTGGCGGCGAGCCCTCTCTTTTTTTTCCGCAGCCTTGGTTGCCGCTCCCTTGTTACGAGTAGTTCTCGACCTAGAGCTCTGCACACCGGCCATGGCAAGGACGGACGAAGAAGGAGGACTTATGAGGAGGAAGGTAGAGTAATTTTCAGTTAGGTAGTTCCCCTTTTTATAACCTAAGTACTAGCACTAGTACTAAAACCTGCATAGTGCGAACACGTTCAGGTTTGGTACGTACTAGTAGGTGTGAGAAGGCTTGCACTTAATTGTAGCACTAGTACTTTCGAATGTGACGGGAACAAGGTAAAGATTAATTGATGGTTTTTGGTTTCGAGGCCCGAAACGGCTCCCGATGAGTTTAGTGGAACATAAATTTCAAGTAGACTACACTGCTCAGATGCGTAAATATTATGTTACTGTCAAAAATTGGCACAAAATACAAAGGAGACCAATGGAAGTACTACTACTAGCAACCCATGATTTAACTACTCGCATGCGCGCAGTACTACGCGCATGTCTTTCTTCCGCCCTCACGTCCACTCAATTTGCATGCGCTGTATTAATTGACCACCAATGAAGTGAAGGACTTTACACACGTCAAATTATCACATGGGGTGGATCTTGGTACAAAATTGCATCCGCCCGTGTACCCGCGTGTGCGTGCGAGGGAATGAGTGTGTGCGTGGCGTGCGTGCACATCTTCGCTTCGTGCATGTACCGCCAGTGCGGCTCAGGGAGGACGAGTACATTCTTCTGGAACCAGCAGCACGTCACTGTGATCAATCCACACAAGGATGTCGCGACAACGCCTCCACATGTGCCACATGGCTTCATGAACTGTAAGAGAGACACTGTGTAGCGTGCCATTGTGTTTTGCACATACTCGAAGTACTAGTAAGGTACACGTGCATTGCACGCGTCAGATTTTGCAACCAAATTATGAATAAATACCACACTGTAGCATGTAAGATTTGAGTCATATATGCCTAATGTAGACCTTCATTTAATTCTTATATTTCATCTCATTCAAAATCAATTAGTTTTTATAAAAAACCTAGGGCCTCTTTGATTCGTAGGATTTCCAAAACGCGGGAATAGGAAGAACATGGGATTAGAGTGGAATGTCGTCTTGAATCCTACAGGATGGTACGAGTGTTTGATTGTGCATAGAAAAAATGCAGAATTCTTTCAAAGAGGTTTGAGTGGATGGGATGTTTCCTATGAAATCTAGTGCAAATGAATCATATGGAAAAATTCCTATGGTTTACAATCCTACGAATCAAACAACCAAGATAGGAAAAATTCCTAAGGATTAGAATCCTCCAAAATTCCTTCGAGAATCCTTTGAATCAAAGAAGTCCTTAATCTATTTTATGATTCATGGAATTGTGCGTTGTAAAGCATAAAGTAAAAACAAATAATGGCAATTCAACTAGAAAAAAAGTTTGGGCAGTTATGATACGGAAGATTCTAGAACAAAGGAGAACCACTGTTGTTTTGAGATTTGTGCATTATGCTTAAGTTCAACCATGGAGTCTGCTAGATTGTACATGTGGCAAAATCCGGTGGGGGCTAGAAGATGGTGAGAGGAGCCGAGTGGAGGGAGACTATGAAGGAGTGCACGACTGCAAGATCGATATTTAGAGAGAGGGGGCGAGAACGTGTGCTGTTGCGCGTAGTGGCGGAGCCATGAAAAATGTCCCATGAGCTAGGGGGCCAAGCATTGCTAATCCTTTACGAGGAGGTCCAATTTATCAACTTAAACCATTTTTACTAGCAATTGTCTAATGATCACATTCATATTAGCCTCGATATATAGTGATGTTAGGGGGGCAGGGCCCTTGCTGCCCCTGTCTTCACCATTGTGCGCACGTCTGGGAGATGAAGCGGAAGGCATGGATGATGAGAGGGGGGGTTGGATATATAATTAATGTGGGTGTATTAGCTATATATGTAATCCCATATAGAGAGGTATAGATTGATCGATGTGGACGTGGGAAAGAGGGTGAGACCTCACTAGATATATAGATTGATCGGTTTATGTGGAAAACTATGAAAGACCTAGCTATATACACACACACACACATAGAGGAACATCGATCGTTGCGCATGCACGTGAGAGATAAAGAATGCCCTGTATGATGGAGAGGGGGATGTGTGTGTGTGTGTGTGTGCCTTCATGGGAGACCGACCTGAAGAAAAAGATTGCATGTGTGCGATGGATAATGCCGACTGGTAGTGTGTGCGCATGCTTGCACAAGAGAAAGTTAGTGGTACAATTATAAAGAGAAGACCAATGTGTGGGTGTAAAAGACTAGGTGAGGTCATAATCAATGTAAAGTTGAATTCAAATATTTGAATAAGAGATCATGATGTTTGAAACCCATGCATGCATGAACATAACGGAGATCTGCATGGTGTGGTTTGGAAACGAGCATGTTGTAATGTATACACATTGAACAAGGTCAGACTGGTTTGAATTTGAGATACTGATGGCAGACATCGTTTGGCCACATTGCATCCGTGCATGGACACACTATTCTAATTGGAGATGATGGGTGGCTTTCGCATCACATATCTATATCTATACCCCTATATATATTATATTTTTTATATAGTGTGCGAATAACTTTAACTTTGAAAGATGGTCCTTGGATGAGGCCAATCCGATGGTGCAGAGCTGGCAAATTTGAGCACTACTAGCCGTTGGATATCATCTAGATTCCACCAGATTTTGCCACATGTACAATCTAGAAGACTCTATGGTTGAACTTAGCATAATGCACAAACCTCAAAACACAAGCACTTCTTCTTTGTTCTAAAATCTTCCATATCAGAATTGCCCAAATGTTTTTCTACATGATTTGTTTTTACTTTATGCCTTGCAATGCACAATTCCATGAATCTTAAAATAGATTAGCTTTCTTATAAAAACTAGATGATTTTGAATGAAATGAACTATAAGAATTAAACGAACATCTACATCATGCATATATGACTCAAAGCTTACATGCTATAATGTGGTATTTATTCATAATTTGGTTGCCAAATCTCATGTGTGCAATGCACGTGTACCTTAGTAGTCTAAATGGTGTCTGTGTGTGTGTTGTGCGTGTTAAACACATTGTACGTATGATACGTCTCCAACGTATCTATAATTTTTTATTATTCCATGCTATTATAATATCTATTTTGGATGTTTATGGGCTTTATTATGCACTTTTATATTATTTTTGGGACTAACCTATTAACCCAGAGCCCAGTGCCAGTTTCTGTTTTTTTTCCTATTTCAGTGTTTCGAAGAAAAGGAATATCAAACGGAGACCAAACGGAATGAAACCTTTGGGAGAGTTATTTTTGGAACGGAAGTAATCCAGGAGACTTGGAGTTTACGTCAGTGAAGCTTCGAGGTGGCCACGAGGCAGGGAGGCGCGCCTGCCCCCTGGGCGCGCCCCCCACCCTCGTGGGCCCCTCGTGGCTCCCCTCACTGACTTCTTTCGCCTATATATATATACCCTAAAAACATCGGGGAGCAGAATAGATCAGGGGTTCCGCTGCCAGAAGCCTCCGTAGCCACCGAAAGCCAATCTAGACCCGTTCTGGAACCCTGCCGGAGGGGGGAATCCCTCTCCGGTGGCCATCTTCATCATCCCGGCGCTCTCCATGACGAGGAGGGGGTAGTTCTGTAACACCCACAATGCGGCTATATCTCCCACATGTCGGGGCACGACTTAGAGGCATAGCCGCATGGTAGGCATGTCGCAAGAGGGGTAATCTTTACACATCCCATGTACTGAATAAGAAAGGGATAAAGAGTTGGCTTACAATCGCCACTTCACACAATACATAAGTAATTCATACAACATCCAAAATACAATCAATGTCCGACTACAGAACCAAAATAAAAGAAGACAACCCCAAATGCTAGATCCCCGATCGTCCCAACTGGGCTCCACTACTGATCAACATGAAACAAAACAAAACAACGATCAAGATCTTCATCAAGCTCCCACTTGAGCTCGGTTGCGTCACCTGCACTGGTATCATCGGCACCTTCAACTGTTTGGAAGTATCTGTGAGTCACGAGGACTCAGCAATCTCACACCCACAAGATCAAGACTATTTAAGCTTATGGGTAGGAAAGGGTAGTGAGGTCGAGTTGCAGCAAGTGCTAAGCATATATAGTGGCTAACATACGCAAATAAGAGCGAGAAGAGAAGCAGCGCACGGTCGTGAAGCTAGAAATGATCAAGAAGTGATCCTGAAACTACTTACGTTCAATCATAACACAAGAACTGTGTTCACTTCCCGGACTCTGCCGGAAAGAGACCATCACGAGTACACACGCGGTTGATTCATTTTAATTAAGTTAAGTGTCAAGTTCTCTACAGCCGGACATTAACAAATTCCCATCTGCCCATAACCGCGGGCACGGCTTTCAAAAGTTCAAACCCTACAGGGGTGTCCCAACTTAGCCCATCACAAGCTCTCACGGTCAACGAAGGATATTCTTCTCCTGGGAAGACCCGATCAGTCTCGGAATCTCGGTTACAAGACATTTTGACAATGGTAAAACAAGACCAGCAAGACCGCCCGATGCGCCGACATCCCGATAGGAGCTGCACATATCTCGTTCTCAGGGCAACACCGGATGAGACATCCTATGAGTAAAACCAAACCACAAGTTTCCCCGAGGTGGCCCCGCGGTCTACTCGGTTCGGACCAACACTTAGACAAGCACTGGCCCGGGGGGGTTAAATAAAGATGACCCTGGGGTTGGTCGACCCGAGGGAAGGGTAGGTGGTGGTGAGGCAAATGGTAAAACCAAGGTTGGGCCTTGCTGGAGGAGTTTTATTCAAAGTGAACTGTCAAGGGGTCCCCATAACACCCAACCGTGTAAGGAACGCAACATCACGGAACATAACACCGGTATGATGGAAACTAGGGCGGCAAGAGTGGAACAAAACACCAGGAATAAGGCCGAGTCTTCCACCCTTTACCAAGTATATAGATGCATTAATTAAAATAAGGGGTATTGTGATATCCCAACAAATCCATGTTCCAAACATGGAACAAACTTCATATTCACCTGCAACTAACAACGCTATAAGAGGGGCTGAGCAAAGCGGTAACATAGCCAAACAATGGTTTGTTGGGAAGGTGGGTTAGAGGCTTGACATGGCAATATGGGAGGCATAATATGGCAAGTGGTAGGTGGAGCGACATAGCGGTAGAACGAACAACTAGCAAAGCAAAGATAGAAGTGATTTCGAGGGTATGGTCATCTTGCCTGAGATCCCGCAAGGAAGAAGAACGAGTCCATGAAGAAGACAAATGGACGTAGTCGAACGGATCCTCACAAACGCGACGTTAACGGAACTAACCCAAAGAAGCAACACCGGAAAGAAGCAAACAACATGGTAAACAACCATCACATAAACATGGCATGATGCATGATACGTCTCCAACGTATCTATAATTTTTGATTGCTCCATGCTATATTATCTACTGTTTTGGACTATATTGGGCTTTATTTTCCACTTTTATATTATTTTTGGGACTAACCTATTAACCGGAGGCCCAGCCCAGAATTGCTGTTTTTTGTCTATTTCAGTGTTTCAGAGAAACAGATATCAAACGGAGTCCAAACGGAATAAAATCTTCGGAAACGTGATTTTCTCATCAGATAAGATCCAGGAGACTTGGACCCCCCGTCAAGAAAGCCACGATGTGGTCACGAGGGTAGGGGCACCCCCCTAGGGCGCGCCCCTGCCTCGTGGGCCCCTCGGAGCTCCACCGACGTACTTCTTCCTCCTATATATATCTACGTACCCCCAAACGATCGGGGACGGAGCCAAAAACCTAATTCCACCGCCGCAACTTTCTGTATCCACGAGATCCCATCTTGGGGCCTGTTCCGGAGCTCCGCCAGAGGGGGCATCGATCACGGAGGGCTTCTACATCATCATCCAAGCCTCTCCGATGAAGTGTGAGTAGTTTACTTCAGACCTAAGGGTCCTTAGCTAGTAGCTAGATGGCTTCTTCTCTCTTTTTGGATCTCAATACAATGTTCTCCCCCTCTCTTGTGGAGATCTATTCGATGTAATCTTCTTTTTGCGGTGTGTTTGTTGAGACTGATGAAATGTTGGTTTATGATCCAGCTTATCAATGAATAATATTTGAATCTTCTCTGAATTATTTTATGTATGATTGGTTATCTTTGCAAGTCTCTTCGAATTATCAGTTTGGTTTGGCCTACTTGATTGGTTGTTCTTGCCATGGGAGAAGTGCTTAGCTTTGGGTCCGATCTTGCGGTGTCCTTTCCCAGTGACAGAAGGGGAAGCAAGGCACGTATTGTATCGTTGCCATCGAGGATAACAAGATGGGTTTTTTTTATCATATTGCATGAAACTATCCCTCTACATCATGTCATCTTGCTTAAGGCGTTACTCTGTTTTTAACTTAATACTCTAAATGCATGCTAGATAGCGGTCGATGAGTGGAGTAATAGTAGTAGATGCAGAATCGTTTCAGTCTACTTGTCTCGGACGTGATGCCTATATACATGATCATACCTAGATATTCTCAACTATGCTCAATTCTGTCAATTGCTCAACAGTAATTTGTTCACCCACCATAGAATACTTATGCTCTTGAGAGAAGCCACTAGTGAAACCTATGGCCCCCGGGTCTCTTTTTTATCATATCAATCTCCATCACTTTATTATTGCTTTACTTTTACTTTGCCTTTTACTTTTTACTTTGCATCTTTATACCAAAAATACCAAAAATATTATTTATCATATCTATCAGATCTCACTTTCGTAAGTGACCGTGAAGGGATTGACAACCCCTAAGCATGTTGGTTGCGTTGAGCTATTGTTTTTGTGTAGGTACAAGGGACTTGAGCGTAGCCTCCTACTGGATTGATACCTTGGTTCTCAAAAACGGAGGGAAATACTTACGCTACTTTGCTGCATCATCCTCTCCTCTTCGGGGAAATCCAACGCAGTGCTCAAGAGGTAGCAAGAAGAATTTCTGGCGTCGTTGCCGGGGAGTCTATGCAAAAGTCAACATACCAAGTACCCATCACAATCCCTATCTCCTGCATTACATTATTTGTCATTTGCCTCTCGTTTCCCTCTCCCCCACTTCACCCTTGTCGTTTTATCCGCCCCCTCTCTCTATCCTCCCTCTCTATTTGCCTCTTTTTGCCCATTTGCTTTTTGTTTGCTCGTGTGTTGGATTGCTTCTTTATCGCGATGGCTCTACCTAGATTCGATGATCTTCACCTTAAAAGGTTAGAGGAGATCGAAAACAATGTCAGGAAGTTTATGGTTTTACAATTTGAGCATAATAATTTCTTTAGAAATGAGCTTAAGGAACAAAAAAGTTTCATGAATTATATGAATAAAGAGCTCGATGATCTGTCTAAAGAATTTGAAGGTGTAAGATCCCAAATTGCTCGTCTTGAAAAATTAACTGCTGAAATTTCGGATATGCAAGCCACCTTAGTCAATAAGATGGCCGCCAAACCGGATTCCTATGAAAATCAAGATGAAGATCTAAAAGTTATTGATGTGTCTCCTATTAAATCTTTGTTTTACAATATAAATTTTGATGAAACTGAATATGATCCACCTTTACCTAGAAGACGTTCTAAAAATTCGGAGTATTTAGATCTTGATGATGAAATTGATAAAAGTGGGATTAAAAGAAATAAAACTCCAGATGTTGCTAAACCCACTATATTGGATTTCAAGGAATTTAATTATGAAAATTTCTCTTTAATTGATTGTATTTCCTTGTTACAATCCGTGCTAAATTCTCCTCATGCTTATAGTCAAAATAAAGCCTTTACCGAACATATCGTTGATGCCTTGATGCAATCTTATGAAGAAAAACTTGAGTTGAAAGTTTCTATCCCTACAAAACTTTATGATGAGTGGGAACGTACTATTAAAATTAAAATTAAAAATTATGAGTTTTATGATTTGTGTGATTTGGGTGCTAGTGTCTCTACTATTCCCAAAACTTCGTGTGGTTTGCTAGATTTTCGTGATTTTGATGATTGCTCTCTAAACTTGCATCTTGCGGATTCCACTATTAAGAAACCTATGGGAAGAATTAATGATATTCTTATTGTTGAAAATAGGAATTATGTGCCCGTAGATTTTATCGTTCTTGATATAGATTGCAATCCTTCTTGCCCTATTATTCCCGGTAGACCTTTCCTTAGAACGGTTGGTGCAATTATTGATATGAAGGAAGGGAATATTAGATTTCAATTTCCATTAAAAAGGGAATGGAACACTTTCCTAGAAAGAAAATAAAATTACCATATGAATCTATCATGAGAGCCACTTATGGATTGCCTACCAAAGATGGCAATACCTAGATCTATTCTTGCTCGTTATGCCTAGCTAGGGGCGTTAAACGATAGCGCTTGTTGGGAGGCAACCCAATTTTATTTTATTTTACTTGATTTTTGCTCCTGTTTAGTAATAAATAATTTATCTAGCCTCTGTTTTGGTTGTGTTTTTTGTGTTTAAATTAGTGTGTGTGCCAAGTAGAACCGTTCGGAAGACTTGGGGAAAGTCTTGTTGAACTTGCTGTAAAAAACAGAAACTTTAGCGCTCACGAGAACTGCTGTCATTTTTATTTGGAAAGTGCTATTTAGTTAATTCTTTTTGAAGATGTTTAATAGATAAATTCCTCACGTCCATAAATTTATTTTAGAATTTTTGGGGTTCCAGATTTTGCGCTAGCTACAGATTACTACAGACTGTTCTGTTTTTGACTGATTCTGTTTTTCGTGTGTTGTTTGCTTATTTTGATGAATCTATGGCTAGTAAAATAGTTTATAATCCATAGAGAAGTTGGAATACAGTAGGTTTAACACCAATATAAATAAATAATGAGTTCATTACAGTACCTTGAAGTGGTCTTTTGTTTCCTTTCGCTAACGGAGCTCACGAGATTTTCTACTTTAAGTTTTGTGTTGTGAAGTTTTCAAGTTTTGGGTAAAGATTTGATGGATTATGGAACAAGGAGTGGCAAGGGCCTAAGCTTGGGGATGCCCATGGCACCCCCAAGAAAATCTAACGACACCTAAAAGCCAAAGTTTGGGGATGCCCCGGAAGGCATCCCCTCTTTCGTCTACTTCTATCGGTAACTTTACTTGGAGCTATATTTTTATTCACCACATGATATGTGTTTTGCTTGGAGCGTCTTTTATTATTTGAGTCTTTGCTTGTTAGTCTACCACAATCATCCTTTCTGTACACACCTTTTGAGAGAGCCATACATGATTTGGAATTTGATAGAATACTCTATGTGCTTCACTTATATCTTTTGAGCTTTATAGTTTTGCTCTAGTGCTTCACTTATATCTTTTAGAGCACGGTGGTGGATTTGTTTTATAGAAACTATTGATCTCTCATGCTTCACTTAGATTATTTTGAGAGTCTTAATAGCATGGTAATTTGCTTAAAATCTTAATATGCTTGGTATGCAAGATTAATAATAAAACTTTCTTATGAGTGTGTTGAATACTAAGAAAAGTTTGATGCTTGATGATTGTTTTGAGATATGGAGGTAATAATATCAAAATCATGCTAGATGAGTAGTTGTGAAATTTATAAATACTTGTGTTGAGGTTTGCAAGTCCCGTAGCATGCACGTATGGTAAACGTTATGCAACAAATTTGAAACATGAGGTGTTATTTGATTGTCTTCCTTATGAGTGGCGGTCGGGGACGAGCGATGGTCTTTTCCTACCAATCTATCCCTCTAGGAGCATGCGCGAAGTGCCGAGGTTTTTGATGACTTGTAAATTTTTGCAATAAGTATGTGAGTTCTTTATGACTAATGTTGAGTCCATGGATTATACGCACTCTCACCCTTCCATCCTTGCTAGCCTCTTCGGTACTGTGCATTGCCCTTTCTCACATTGAGAGTTGGCACAAACTTCGCCGGTGCATCCAAACCCCGTGATATGATACGCTCTTTCACACATAAACCTCCTTATATCTTCCTCAAAACAGCCACCATACCTACCTATCATGGCATTTCCATAGCCATTCCGAGATATATTGCCATGCAACTTTCCACCGTTTCGTTTATTATGACACGCATCATCATTGTCATATTGCTTTGCATGATCATGTAGTTGATATCGTATTTGCGGCAAAGCCACCATTCATAATTATTTCATACATGTCACTCTTGATTCATTTCATATCCCGGTACACCGTCGGAGGCATTCATATAGAGACATCTTTGTTCTAGTATCGAGTTGTAATCATTGAGTTGTAAATAAATAGAAGTGTGATGATCATCATTATTAGAGCATTGTCCCAAGTGAGGAATAAATAAATAAATAAAAGAAAGGCCATAAAAAAGAGAAGGCCCCAAAAAAAGAAAGGCCATAAAAAACAAAAGGCCAAAAAATGAGAGAAAAAGAGAGAAGGGACAATGTTACTATCCTTTTACCACACTTGTGCTTCAAAGTAGCACCATGATCTTCATAGTAGAGAGTCTCTCATGTTATCACTTTCATATACTAGTGGGAATTTTTCATTATAGAACTTGGCTTGTATATTCCAACAATGGGCCTCCTCAAGTGCCCTAGGTCTTCATGAGCAAGCAAGTTGGATGCACACCCACTAGTTTCTTTTGTTGAGCTTTCATACATTTATAGCTCTAGTGCATCTGTTGCATGGCAATCCCTACTCCTTGCATTAACATCAATCGGTGAGCATCTCCATAGCCCATTGATTAGCCTCGTTGATGTGAGACTTTCTCCTTTTTTGTCTTCTCCACATAACCCCCTCACTATATTCTATTCCACCCATAGTGCTATATCCATGGCTCGCGCTCATGTATTGCGTGAAAGTTTATAAGTTTGAGATTACTAAAGTATGAAACAATTGCTTGGCTTGTCATCGGGGTTGTGCATGATGAGAGCATTCTTGTGTGACGAAAATGAAACATGACTAAACTATATGATTTTGTAGGGATGAACTTTCTTTGGCCATGTTATTTTGAGAAGACATAATTGCTTAGTTAGTATGCTTGAAGTATTATCACTTGTATGTCAATATGAACTTTTATCTTGAATCTTTCGGATCTGAATATTCATACCACAATTAAGAAGAATTACATTAAAATTATGCCAAGTAGCACTCCGCATCAAAAATTCTCTTTTTATCATTTACCTACTCGAGGACGAGCAACAATTAAGCTTGGGGATGCTTGATACGTCTCCAACGTATCTATAATTTTTGATTGCTCCATGCTATATTATCTATTGTTTTGGACTATATTGTGCTTTATTTTCCACTTTTATATTATTTTTGGGACTAACCTATTAACCGGAGGCCCAGCCCAGAATTGTTTTTTTTTGCCTATTTCAGTGTTTCGGAGAAACAGAATATCAAACAGAGTCCAAACGGAATAAAATCTTCGGAAACGTGATTTTCTCATTAGATAAGATCCAGGAGACTTGGACCCCCCGTCAACAAAGCCACGAGGTGGTCACGAGGGTAGGGACACGCCCCCCCTAGGGCGCGCCCCCTGCCTCGTGGGCCCCTCGGAGCTCCACCGACGTACTTCTTCCTCCTATATATATCTACGTACCCCCAAACGATCGGGGACGGAGCCAAAAACCTAATTCCACCGCCGCAACTTTCTGTATCCACGAGATCCCATCTTGGGGCCTGTTCCGGAGCTCCGCCGGAGGGGGCATCGATCACGGAGGGCTTCTACATCATCATCCAAGCCTCTCCGATGAAGTGTGAGTAGTTTACTTCAGACCTACGGGTCCATAGCTAGTAGCTAGATGGCTTCTTCTCTCTTTTTAGATCTCAATACAATGTTCTCCCCCTCTCTTGTGGAGATCTATTCGATGTAATCTTCTTTTTGCGGTGTGTTTGTTGAAACCGATGAATTGTGGGTTTGTGATCCAGTTTATCTATGAATAATATTTGAATCTTCTCTGAATTATTTTATGTATGATTGGTTATCTTTGCAAGTCTCTTCGAATTGTCAGTTTGGTTTGGCCTACTAGATTGGTTGTTCTTGCCATGGGAGAAGTGCTTAGCTTTGGGTTTGATCTTGCGGTGTCCTTTCCCAGTGACAGAAGGGGTAGCAAGGCACGTATTGTATCGTTGCCATCGAGGATAACAAGATGGGTTTTTTATCATATTGCATGAAACTATCCCTCTACATCATATCATCTTGCTTAAGGCGTTACTCTGTTTTTAACTTAATACTCTAGATGCATGCTGGGTAGCGGTCGATGAGTTGAGTAATAGTAGTAGATGCAGAATCGTTTTGGTCTACTTGTCTCGGACGTGATGCCTATATACATGATCATACCTAGATATTCTCATAACTATGCTCAATTCTGTCAATTGCTCAACAGTAATTTGTTCACCCACCGTAGAATACTTTTGCTCTTGAGAGAAGCCACTAGTGAAACCTATGGCCCCCGGGTCTCTTTCTTATCATATCAATCTCCATCACTTTATTATTGCTTTACTTTTACTTTGCCTTTTACTTTTTACTTTGCATCTTTATACCAAAAATACCAAAAATATTATTTATCATATCTATCAGATCTCACTTTCGTGAGTGACCATGAAGGGATTGACAACCCCTAAGCGTGTTGGTTGCGTTGAGTTATTGTTTTTGTGTAGGTACAAGGGACTTGAGCGTAGCCTCCTACTGGATTGATACCTTGGTTCTCAAAAACTGAGGGAAATACTTACGCTACTGAAAGCACAAGTGCTCCCTAGGTGGTTTTGATAATTGATGACAACATATCTCTTGTCGGACTAACATTTCTATCTAGCATGTTTCAGATAAGTTCAACAATGGAGTGGCATGGACTAAAGGTTGTGGGAACTCCTTCAAGATGCTAAGGACAAAGGATTGGCTAAAGCTTAAAGCTCAAGACTCCTCATTTTATATTTTGGTGATCCAAGATCACATTGAGTCTTTAGGAAAAGCCAATACTATCAAGGAGGGATGAGGTGTTGCTTAATGAGCCTCTTGCTTCATGTGCTTAGTGATATGCTCCAAAACCCTCAACTACTTTCCCATTTCCACATATGACCTAAACCCTAAGCCAAACTCGGTCCTACCAATTCTTCCTATCCGACGCCACCGAGTTTCACTTGTCATAAGCCACTGCCAAACCCTAATCTGTTCGGTCTCACCGATGGGATCTCGGTCTCACCGAGATGGGCTTGCAAACTCTCTGTTACCCATTGCAATATTCTCGGTCCCACTGAGATATGCAATCGGTCCCACCGAGTTTGCTTGACCAAATCTCAGATTCACTTATTACCCAAATCGGTCCCACCGAGTTTGAGTAATCGGTCAAACCGAGTTTTGGATTTACCCTAACCCTAGCACATCTGTCCCACCGAGTTGATCTAGTCAGTCCCACCGAAAATCTCTAACGGTCACTAGGTTTACCTTTTCGGTCCGACCGAGTTTGTTGATTCGGTCCCACCGAGATTGGAAAACTGTGTGTAACGGTTGGATTTTGTGTGGAGGCTATATATATCCCTCCACCTCCTCTTCATTCGTGGAGAGAGCCATCAGACTAAGCCTACACTTCCAGCATCCTATTTCTGAGAGAGAACTACCTACTCATGTGTTGAGGCCAAGATATTCCATTCCTACCATATGAATCTTGATCTCTAGCCTTCCCCAAGTTGCTTTCCACTCAAATCTTCTTTCCACAAAATCCAAATCCTATGAGAGAGAGTTGAGTGTTGGGGAGACTATCATTTGAAGCACAAGAGCAAGGAGTTCATTACCTACACACCATTTGTTACTTCTTGGAGAGTGGTGTCTCCTAGATTGGCTAGGTGTCACTTGGGAGCCTCCGACAAGATTGTGGAGTTGAACCAAGGAGTTTGTAAGGGCAAGGAGATCGCCTACTTCGTGAAGATCTACCGCTAGTGAGGCAAGTCCTTCATGGGCGATGGCCATGGTGGGATAGACAAGGTTGCTACTTCGTGGACCCTTTGTGGGTGGTTGCTTCTTCGTGGACCCTTTGTGGGTGGAGCCCTCCGTGGACTCGCGCAACCGTTACCCTTCATGGGTTGAAGTCTCCATCAACGTGGATGTAGGATAGCACCACCTATCCGAACCACGGGAAAAACATCCGTGTCTCCAATTGCGTTTGATTTCTCTAAACCCTTCCCCTTACATTCTTGCAAGTTGCATGCTTTACTTTCCGCTGCCTATACACTCTTTGCATACTTGCTTGATATGTATTGTGAATGTTGAAATTATGCCTAAACTCCACTTAAACTGAAAAAGCTTAAAAATTGCAACCTTAGCATTAAGTGTCTAATCACCCCCCCCCCTCTAGACACATCTACTTCAAGATCCTACAAGTGGTATCAGAGCTTTGGTCTCCATTGCCTTGGTTTAATCACCATTGGAGGCAGATGGATGTGTCTACTTTAGGGAGTCTTAGACATAGAGTGCCTATTCTTTATGGAGAGCATTTTCGTGAGTGGAAAAATGAGATGCTTGTAATCTTCAATCAATATCATTTGAACAAGTATATTGCTAGTCCTTGTGCTCCTCATATTGATCCTTTGCATCCTACCCTAGATGAAGATATTGACATGATTCGCAATCTTAGAACTATTGAGCTCATCATTAGAGGATTTCCCAAAAATTTGATTACTAGTTTGCCTACTCTTAATTGTGCCTATACTATGTGGAAATTTCTTGAGGAACGATTTCCCGATCATTCCTTGAAAACTTTGGATGAAATTCTCCATAAATCTATTGCCTTGAGTAAGATGAACTCTAGTGATTCTAGTTTTGGTAATTGTCTATTTGAACTTACCAATCTTAAGCATGCTAAAGGAGATGTTGGAATCATTAGTGATATCATATTCGAAGCTATAAGAATTCATAAAAGTGACCACTTTGATGATCATTTATCTAATGAATTACCCTCTCTAGGAAATGATGAGTCACAAGATCATGATGAACATGGATACTATGATGATGATGATAGTGACTTCGATCTTGATGATGCAATGAGACATTTTGGTCTTATGGCAAATCTTCGGGGATATGAATCAGGAGGAAAGGAATGGGTTCTTGATAGTGGATGTACTGATCATATGACCGGAGATGAAGAGATGTTTCGTGAGCTTGCTGAAAATGACGGCCCTTGAAAATATGTCACCTTTGGTGATAATTCAAAGGGTAAAGTGGTTGGCCTTGGTAAGGTGGCCATCTCACATGATAGTTCCATTCAAAATGTCATGCTCGTTGAATCTCTTGGCTACAACTTACTTTCAGTATCTAGACTTGCTGATTTTGGTTTGAATGTCCTATTTACTGAGGTAGATTGCCAAGTATTTCGTAGAGACAATCATAAAATGGTCTTTACCGGTATGCGTAGAGGTGATCTTTACATTGTCGATTTCTCTAAAAAGGCACAACCTAAAACTTGCTTTGTTGCTAAATCCTCAAAAGGTTGGTTGTGGCATAGACGACTAGGTCACGTTGGCATGAGAAACCTTGACAAGCTTATTAAAGGAAATCATATCCTTGGAGTTAACGATGTCATATTTGATAAGGATAGACTTTTCAGTGCTTGTCAAGCAGGTAAACAGGTTGGAGGAAGACATCCCGTAAAGAACATCATGACCACAAGGAGGCCACTCGAGCTACTTCATATGGATCTTTTTGGTCCCAACGCCTACAAGAGTCTCGGTGGAAATTCTTTTGGTCTAGTTATAGTTGATGATTTTTCAAGATTTACGTGGGTGTTCTTTCTTAATGACAAGTCGCAGGTCCAGAAGATCTTCAGAAACTTCGCTAGGAAGGCCCAAAATCAGTTTGACGTGAAGATCAAGAAGGTTCGGAGTGACAACGGAACGGAGTTCAAGAACGCAAATGTGGACACCTTTCTTGACGAAGAAGGGATTTCACACGAGTTCTCAGCTACGTACACACCTCAACAAAATGGAGTTGTTGAGAGGAAGAACCGGACGCTCATCGAAATGGCAAGAACGATGCTTGATGAATACAAGATGCCGAAACACTTTTGGGCAGAAGCGGTTGAGATAGCTTGTCACGCAACAAATCGCTTGTATCTTCACAAGCTACTCGGCAAGACGGCATACGAGCTTCTCACCGGTAACAAACCCCAAGTTGGATACTTTCGAGTATTCGGCTCAAAGTGCTACATTCTTGATAAGCATCGTCGTTCAAAGTTTGCTCCTAAATCTCATGAAGGTTTTCTACTTGGTTATGGCTCAAACTCCCACACTTACCGTGTCTACAACAATTTCACCCGAAAGGTTGAAGAGACGGTAGATGTGAAGTTTGATGAATCTAATGGCTCGCAAGTAGAGCAATTGCCAATTGATGTAGGAGACAAAGACCCTTCAGAAGCAATCCAAGACTTGTCCATTGGCAAAATTCGTCCAACGGAGGTGAAGGAGAGTACCTCGTCCGTCCAAGTGGAAGCTTCTACTTCATGACAAGGTGAACCAAGAATTGATACGGAAGCATCCACAAGTGGGACACACCAAGATGAAGAAGACGAGGAAGTACATCAAGAAGAACATCAACAACCTCCTTCTCCACCACGACAAGAGAACGACAACGTCAACAATGAAGAAGGTCAAGAAGAAGAAGATGTTCAATGAAGACCCAAGCAAAAGCTCTCACGAGTTCGAGCAAGAATTGCCAAAGATCATCCCGTCGAGCAAATCCTCAATGATATACAAACCGGGAGAATCACTCGCTCAAAAACTCGTTTAGCTAACTTTTGTGAAAACTATTCATTCATCTCTAGCATTGAACCTATGAAGGTTGAAGAAGCATTGGAAGATCCGGATTGGATAAACGCTATGCATGAAGAGCTACACAACTTTGAGAGAAACCAAGTTTGGACATTGGTTGAGAAGCCCGACAACAACCACAACATCATTGGTACCAAATGGGTGTTTCGCAACAAGCAAGATGAAGATGGACAAGTGGTTCACAAAAAAGCACGTCTAGTCGCCCAAGGGTACACACAAGTCGAAGGTATGGACTATGGTGAGACATATGCTCCCGTTGCTAGACTTGAGTCCATTCGCATCTTACTTGCCTATGCTAATCACCATAATATCACCTTGTACCAAATGGAAATTAAAAGTGCTTTTCTAAATGGTGAAATAGAGGAGGAAGTTTATGTCAAACAACCTCCTGGCTTTATCAATCCTAAGAAACCAAATCATGTTTACAAACTTCACAAAGCTCTTTATGGTCTTAAACAAGCTCCTAGAGCATGGTATAAATGCTTGACCAAGTTCCTTACTACAAGTGGTTTTGAAATTGGTAAAATTGATTCTACTCTTTTTACTAAAAGGGTTAATGGAGAACTATTTGTATGCCAAATTTATGTTGATGATATCATATTTGGTTCAACTAACCCTCTCTTTAGTGAAAAGTTTGGAAAGCTAATGTCAGAGAAGTTTGAGATGTCTATGATGAGTGAACTCAAATTCTTTCTCGGTTTGCAAATCAAGCAAACTAAGGAAGGTACATTTGTCTCTCAAACAAAGTACACCAAGGACTTATTCAAGAAGTTCAATATGCAAGAATGCAAAGGTATGTCTACACCCATGCCTACTAGTGGACATAATGATTTGACCAAAGATGGTGAACCGGTTGATCAAAAGGTATATCGCTCTATGATTGGTTCATTGTTATACCTATGTGCTTCATGTCCCGATATTATGCTAAGTGTGTGCATGTGTACACGATATCAAGCTGCTCCTAAAGATTGTCATCTTAAGGCCATGAAAAGGATAGTGAGATATTTAATCCATACACCAAATTTTGGCATTTGGTATCCTAAGAGGTCTTCTTTTGATCTTGTTGGCTATTCCGACTCGGATTATGCCGGAGACAAGGTTGATAGAAAGTCCACTTCGGGTACTTGTCAATTTCTTGGTAGATCTCTTGTGTCTTGGTCTTCCAAGAAACAAAACTCGGTATCCTTATCCACCACCGAAGCGGAATACATTGCCGCTGGTTCATGTTGTGCTCAATTACTTTGGATGACCCAAACTCTTAAAGATTATGGGATTTATGTGAAACATGTTCCACTGCTTTGTGACAACGAAAGTGCTATCAAAATTGGTCATAATCCTGTACAACATTCTCGAACTAAGCATATTGAAGTTCGTCATCATTTCATTCGAGATCATGTTGCTAAGGGTGACATTAATCTTAAGCATGTACGCACCGATAAGAAATTAGCGGATATATTCACTAAACCACTTGATGAGAAAGTGTTTTGCAGGTTGAGAGGAGAATTGAACATCATTGATGCTTCGAACTTGGAGTAGAAACTCCATTGGATACATGCAAGACATGAGCTTATGACTAATCCATGATATATCTCTTATGATAACTATCTTATGTCTTGGATATATTTGCACCTTGCATGTTGTCTAACCCATGTAGGTGCTTGGTTGAATCTAATTCCATGAGATTGCGACTCACTCACATCTTGAGCAATCTCTACATCACCAAGACTCTACACAATAGTGGTTGAAGACAAGGAAGCACAAAACCATTCAAACATATCCTTTGACAAATTCTATGTTGAGCTTCATGATTGTCATTTTTGGATACACAAGTGCTCTTCCTTGCAAGAACTAACCCATGTAGGTAGATGAACTCAAACTCAAAGTGGTGCTCCCAACTCTTGATGAGCTACATCAACCTTGAGCACCCACACAAGTTCAACTACATGAGCAAGAACCACACCACCACCCAAGGTATGTTATTCCATCTTAGAGAAGCTTTACTCCAATACATGAGTCAAAGCAACTCAACAAGATGTGAATACATCAAGATGCTTAAACGAAAAATGGTAACCCCATTTTGAGCTTAAACGATGAGTATGACCTATGATCAAGTGTTCTCACGTGACTCCTAAGTCAATATACTCTAACATAGGTGACTATGTCACCGCCCAACTCTAGATGAAGCTCTCTCGTGTTCTTTCTTTGTGTTATTGCATTTATCTCATGCATGTTTATTTTCTTTCTCTTTTTCAAAAACAAAAAAAAACTTCATCTAGATCTTTCAGTTTCTTCTCTTTTCTCTTTGTTTTTTGTTCTGCATTTTCTGCATTTAATTCCTTGCAAATCCTTCAGGTAATTCATTGCAAATCTTTGTGAGGTCCTACATGTCTAGTGAGCTGAGGTGACAAGTGTTTTTCTCTGTGTAAACTCGGTTTCACCGACTTGCAATTTTTGGTCCAACCGAATCTTTTCGGTACCACCGAAATATGCCACTCGGTGCCACCGACTTTGCAATCAAAAAAACAGTTTGCCACTTGTTCTACATTTCTTCTGATCCAGCTCCACTCAATGAATCTTGTCCTCTACAAGCATCACAATTTTATCCTTTGCTTTGTGCTGAGTCTCAAGGACCAAACCTATACGGCGGATTCCAGAAAGCCCTTCTTGGAAATTGATGTCAAAGGGGGAGAAAGAGATCACATCAAAGCTCAAGGGGGAGAGAAAGTCAAGGGGGAGAGAAAGTCTCAAGGATCCCAGATGTTGTTAAGGGAAGCTCAAGGGGGAGAGAAAGTCTCAAGGATCCCAGATGTTGTTAAGAGGGAGAGAGAGATTTCTAGGGAGAGAAAGTCTCAAGGATCCCAGATGCTTGATGTTCAAGAGGAGAGATGTCACATGTCTTTTTGGGGGAAAGACATGTATTTGCATTAAGTTCTATCCATTTGTATCTTTCAAGCTCTGATTTTCTGTTCCCTATCTTCTCCCAATATCCCATGTAAGATTCAGGGGGAGCAAGACACCTAAGGGAAAGAAATCAGTCAAATTCTTTGCATATCTTTATTCTTGGGGACATGTTGAATCCAATGTGGTACCGAGTACTTACTCTCTACATGTCATCCCAGTCTTGGTATTCTTGTGGTTTCTTTTGTTTGCTCTGGCTAGTGGATGTACCTGTATTATCGAACTTTGTTTGTGCAAGTTCATTTCATCCTAAGCCAACTCAAGACCACAAGGTAAGTATATGCATCAAAATCATGAGTGTGAGGAGTTCTTGCTTATGTACATACTGTTTGTAAGAAGGACTCATGAGCATGAAGGTATTTTCCTTGATAATCTTTTGCTCTGATGCATATGGCCAAGATACATGTAACACATTGCCTACTCTGTCATGGTTATGCTCTCACATGCCTCTATATTTCATATTTACATGAGTGCATACATGTAGGGGGAGCCTATGCTTGTTACATGTCCTTCCAAAGCTTTACTTGCTGTTCTTTATATCTTTATCTAAAGCTTTGATGTATGTTGCCATCAATTACCAAAAAGGGGGAGATTGAAAGCACAAGTGCTCCCTAGGTGGTTTTGATAATTGATGACAACATATCTCTTGTTGGACTAACATTTCTATCTAGCATGTTTCAGATAAGTTCAACAATGGAGTGGCATGGACTAAAGGTTGTGGGAACTCCTTCAAGATGCTAAGGACAAAGGATTGGATAAAGCTTAAAGCTCAAGACTCCTCATTTTATATTTTAGTGATCCAAGATCACATTGAGTCTTTAGGAAAAGCCAATACTATCAAGGAGGGATGAGATGTTGCTTAATGAGCCTCTTGCTTCATGTGCTTAGTGATATGCTCCAAAACCCTCAACTACTTTCCCATTTCCACATATGACCTAAACCCTAAGCCAAACTCGGTCCTACCGATTCTTCCTATCCGGCGCCATCGAGTTTCACTTGTCATAAGCCACTGCCAAACCCTAATTTTTCGGTCTCACCGATGGGATCTCGGTCTCACCGAGATGGGCTTGCAAACTCTATGTTACCCATTGCAATATTCTCAGTCCCACCGAGATATGCAATCGGTCCCACCGAGTTTGCTTGACCAAATCTCAGATTCACTTATTACCCAAATCGGTCCCACCGAGTTTGAGTAATCGGTCAAACCGAGTTTTGGATTTACCCTAACCCTAGCACATCAGTCCCACCGAGTTGATCTAGTCGGTCCCACCGAAAATCTCTAACGGTCACTAGGTTTACCTTTTCGGTCCGACCGAATTTGTTGATTCGGTCCCACCGAGATTGGAAAACTGTGTGTAACGGTTGGATTTTGTGTGGAGGCTATATATATATCCCTCTACCTCCTCTTCATTCGTGGAGAGAGCCATCAGACTAAGCCTACACTTCCAGCATCCTATTTCTGAGAGAGAACTACCTACTCATGTGTTGAGGCCAAGATATTCCATTCCTACCATATGAATCTTGATCTCTAGCCTTCCCCAAGTTGCTTTCCACTCAAATCTTCTTTCCACAAAATCCAAATCCTATGAGAGAGAGTTGAGTGTTGGGGAGACTATCATTTGAAGCACAAGAGCAAGGAGTTCATTACCTACACACCATTTGTTACTTCTTGGAGAGTGGTGTCTCCTAGATTGGCTAGGTGTCACTTGGGAGCCTCCGACAAGATTGTGGAGTTGAACCAAGGAGTTTGTAAGGGCAAGGAGATCGCCTACTTCGTGAAGATCTACCGCTAGTGAGGCAAGTCCTTCATGGGCGATGGCCATGGTGGGATAGACAAGGTTGCTACTTCGTGGACCCTTTGTGGGTGGTTGCTTCTTCGTGGACCCTTTGTGGGTGGAGCCCTCCGTGGACTCGCGCAACCGTTACCCTTCGTGGGTGGAGCCCTCTATGGACTCGCGCAACCGTTACCCTTCGTGGGTTGAAGTCTCCATCAACGTGGATGTAGGATAGCACCACCTATCCGAACCACGGGAAAAACATCCGTGTCTCCAATTGCGTTTGATTTCTCTAAACCCTTCCCCTTACATTCTTGCAAGTTGCATGCTTTACTTTCCGCTGCCTATACACTCTTTGCATACTTGCTTGATATGTATTGTGAATGTTGAAATTGTGCCTAAACTCCACTTAAACTGAAAAGCTTAAAAATTGCAACCTTAGCATTAAGTGTCTAATCACCCCCCCCCCCTCTAGACACATCTACTTCAAGATCCTACAGTTACTTTGCTGCATCATCCTTTCCTCTTCGAGGAAGTCCAACACAGTGCTCAAGAGGTAGCAATGCACAACCAAGTATGATGCATGTCCGGTTTAATGAGGCATGGCATGGCAAAGTGCACAAGCAAAACCACAAGTTAAGTGGAGCTCAATATGCAACGAGTTGCATATTTACGAAACACCACAACAATTATTTAGTTCTCTCCTGTTTAAGTACTCAACAACATTAAATGTTTGTTAGCATGGCAAGGGGTGAAGCATAAGTAAACTACACATCTAGGCAAGTTTAAATGAGGCCGGAACAACAAGCAACAAGTCCGGAAAAACCTCATGTGCAATATTTTAGGTTTGGTACTGTTCTGCCCTAAACACAATTTTAGAGCTGTTAAACATGCAAAGCAAGTACACCATGTTAAACTAGGCATTTTTCTACCCCAAATACACATAAAGTTTATTAAATTTGGAGCTACGATTATTTAGTTATGAATTAAACCATTTTAGCATGTTATTAGGGCAAATTTAATCAAACAACATTTTAAACATTTTAAACATGCATGAAAGTTGGATATTATGAAACTATACAAGATTCTAAGCATTTTTCATATATAAATCATTTTAAACCGATGCACGGATGACGAGTTATAATATGCATGAAGTCTAGGGGGCTTCGTGTAAAACTGGTTATCTCTGGATAAATGGACAAATCGTAGAACGGGAAAAAAAACATGCCATGGGCCAAAACTCGCAGGCCCAGAAGTGCATAGGGGAGGCGCTGGAGGGGCTGCTCACATCGGGCCAACAGGCCGAAGGGGGAGCGGGATGGTGGGCCGGCGGATCTGGGCCGCAGAGACACAGCCCACGCGGACGCGATCAACGGTGACGGGCGAGCTCCTCCTGCTCGAAGCAGAGGCGGGAACAGGCGCGGCGGCGGCGGTGGTCCGGCGAGGACGTCGACGGGGCAAGGCGGGGAAGCCCGGGAATGAGCAGATCGGCGCGTGGGGAGCTCGGATTCGGCGCCGGACGCGGTCAATGGTGACGGGCGAGGCCGAGGAGACCGGCGACGAGCTCGGCGGTGGCTCCTACAAAAATGGTGGCAGCGGATGGCTTAGAGCAAAGGAAGAGCAAGGGAGAAAGGAGATGGGGAAGGAGCAGGGCGGCGCGAACGGCCTGCTGGTGCTCGTCGGCGGCGTCTCAGGTGGCCGGCGAAGCGAGGCAAATCGAGACGGCGGCGGGGCTCTGGATCGAGGGGCTCCTCCCCTCGAACCAGATCGGGAGTGAGGAAGCGGGAGGTGCTCAAGCCCTGTATGGGCTCGGGCGGGCCCCGCACGGGCCTGAGCGGGCCGCGGTGGATGGGGACGCTGGAGGGGTGACGTGGCGCATCGTGGATGGCCAGGAGCGGCGGCGCTGGCGGCTTCTACCCTCAGGGACGGCGCCAAGTGGCGGAGAAGGGGTGGCCAGTGCTGAAAACGAGGTGGGAGGTGGCGGCTGAGGGTAGGGGGAGGATAGGTTGCCTGAAATGGACAAGGGGGTATCCATATATAGCAAAAGAGCTAGGGTTAGGGGATTTAGGGGGGTTTTCGGACCCTCCGATCGTGATCCGATGGCTCCGGTCGGAGTGGGGATTTGGTGTGCTATGAAGAGGAGGTTGGGCTGAGATGAGAGGGAAGGAGTGCAGCCCGGCAACTGTTTCCGGAGACCGAAAACGTCCGACGTAAAGACCGGCTACTATTGCCGCTATAGTTATCCGTTGGGGCGTCAAACAGACTCCGAATGCGATGAAATTTGGCAGGAGGTCTACCGGCAACATAACAACACCGCATGCCAACTTTCATCCCATTCCGAGAACATTTTCCAGCCACTTATAAAATAATATTTCGGACGTGCCGCCGGAGCGTGCAAGTGTGTCAGGGCTCAGAACGGACAACGGAGAGAACGGGGAGACCCGGACGAATGCAAGTTTTGAAAACATGATGATGCAATGCACATGATGACATGGCAAGATGCGACACGCAAGCAAATGACATGGCGACAACAGCGAATAACTGGAAGACACCTGGCGCGTCGGTCTCGGGGCGTTACAAGTTCTCCCTCGAGGCTAAGGGTATGTACCAGTAGCTATGTGTTTGATCTCTCTCTCTCTCATGTTCTTGAGTTGGCACGATCTTGACGTATCGCGAGCTTTGCTATTATAGTTGGATCCTATGATGTTTCTCCCCCTCTACTCTCTTGTAATGGATTGAGTTTTCCCTTTGAAGTTATCTTATCGGATTGAGTCTTTAAGGATTTGAGAACACTTGATGTATGTCTTGCACGTGCTTATCTGTGGTGACAATGGGATATCATGTGATCTGCTTGATGTATGTTTTGGTGATCAACTTGCGAGTTCCCTCATGAACTTATGCATAGGGGTTGGCACACGTTTTCGTCTTGACTCTCCGGTAGAAACTTTGGGGCACTCTTTGAAGTTCTTTGTGTTGGTTGAATAGATGAATCTGAGATTGTGTGATGCATATCGTATAATCATACCCACGGATACTTGAGGTGACATTGGAGTATCTAGGTGACATTAGGGTTTTGGTTGATTTGTGTCTTAAGGTGTTATTCTAGTATGAACTCTAAGATAGATCGAACGGAAAGAATAGCTTCGTGTTATTTTACTACGGACTCTTGAATAGATCGATCAGAAAGGATAACTTTGAGGTGGTTTCGTACCCTACAATAATCTCTTCGTTTGTTCTCCGCTATTAGTGACTTTGGAGTGACTCTTTGTTGCATGTTGAGGGATAGTTATATGATCCAATTATGTTATTATTGTTGACAGAACTTGCACTAGTGAAAGTATGAACCCTAGGCCTTGTTTCCTAGCATTGCAATACCATTTACGCTCACTTTTACCACTTGCTACCTTGCTGTTTTTATATTTTCAGATTACAAAAACCTATACCTACCATCCATATTGCACTTGTATCACATCTCTTCGCCGAACTAGTGCACCTATACAATTTACCATTGTATTGGGTGTGTTGGGGACACAAGAGACTCTTCGTTATTTGGTTGCAGGGTTGTTTGAGAGAGAACATCTTCATCCTACGCCTCCCATGTATTAATAAACCTTAGGTCATCCACTTGAGGGAAATTTACTATTGTCCTACAAACCTCTGCACTTGGAGGCCCAACAACGTCTACAAGAAGAAGGTTGTGTAGTAGACATCAAGCTCTTTTCTGGCGCCGATGCCGGGGAGGTTAGCGCTTGAAGGTATATCTTTAGATCTTGCAATCGAATCTTTTGGTTTCTTGTTTTATCACTAGTTTAGTTTATAAAAGAAAACTACAAAAAATGAAATTGAGTTTGCCTCATACGCTTCATCTTTTTAATATCTTTCGTGAGAATGATGGAAAGGAAAATTGTGCTCAAGTGCTAGAAGAAGAAGTCTATAGAATGTTTGGCACTAAATCTTTGAATGATGAGCATGATTGCAATGTTATTAGTATGAACTCTTTGAATATCCATAGTACTAATGATGATTGCACTAGTTATGATGAAAATATCTCTTATAAGCATGTTGATTTTTGTGGAGTGCATAGAGTTTGCAAGTACATACCAAACAGGGAAGATACATTTTGCAGGAGGCATAAGTATTTGGAAACTAAATGGTTGCAAGAGAGGCTAGATGTTAGTGCTGAAAATTTAAAATATATTAGCCATACCTGTGAACTTTGCAATGAACATGGTCATTTAAATATCAAATGCAAATTGTTTCATGATTGAATCGTGTCCAAAAATTGTGATGACTTGATTTCCCTTGCACATCATAATGAACTTAGTTTGCTTTTGGGTTATGAAGAAATGAAACATCAAACTAAGCATATTCCAGAATATAATCTTGAGAAATTCCTCGATATTGATCTAAAAGAAATTTATATGTATTGTGCGGTGAATTGCATTGAAAATCCTTATATTGCCAATTACATAAAGAAAAGAAAACAAATAGAAGATGAAGAGAATACTAACAAAATGGAAGAGACTTCCCAATATTCTCCTATTATTTCTTATGATGAATCAGGTAACGAGGAGGAGCCTTCTATTCAACCAATCTCATTAATAAGGAGCTCCAAAAAGAGGATTGAACCCACACATGATGTGAAGAAAAAAAGAAAATACGGAGAATTAAAGGTAGAAAGGTATCTCTCCAAATGATGTTGCTCCTATTTCTCATTGTGATGATGATAATTGCTTGGTGCTATCCATACTATTAATGATGAGAGTGATTATGCTTATGATATGAAAAGGCCCAAGCTTGGGGATGCTATGTTTGATGAGAATGACATGTTTGAGAATATATTTGCTGCAATTAATGTTTGTCCCAATCTTGGGGATGCTATGTTTAATGAAGATGATATTTTTAGCCTCCCAAGTTTTGATGAGCAAAGTTATTATGATGATAGCATGCCTCCTATTTATGATGATTATTGCGATGACGCTTATGCTATAAAGAGTAGTGATGATTATATTTATAAAACTTGTCATGATTATGATTACCCTTTTTCTGAATACTACTCTTTTAGTGTGGAAACAATTTATAGTATTCGAGTCTCTTATGATACTCCCACTATTCCGAATGAGAAGAATTTTGCTTATGTGGAGAGTAATAAAATTTCTATGCTTGTAGATCATGAAAAGAATGCTTTAGGTGCTGGTTATATTGTTGAATTCATCCATGATGATACTGAAAATTATTATGAGGGAGGAATATATGCTTGTAGGAATTGCAATAATATCAAGTTTCCTCTCTATGTGCATAAAGTTTTAAAGTTATGCTTGTTTTGCCTTCCTATGCAAGTTGATTATTGCTCCCATAAATTGTTTGCTCACAAAGTCCCTATGCACAGGAAGAGGGTTAGACTTAAATGTGCTAGTCATATTATTCATGATTCTCTCTTTATGTTTCAATTCTTATCCTTTATGTGAGCATCATTGAAATCATCATGTCTAGCTAGGGGCGTTAAACGATAGCGCTTGTTGGGAGGCAACCCAATTTTATTTTTGCTCCTTGATTTTTGTTCCTGTTTAATAATAAATTAATCATCTAGCCTCTGTTTTGTTTGTGTTTTTTGTGTTTAATTAGTGTTTGTGCCAAGTAGAACCGTTGGGAAGACTTAGGGAAAGTCTTTTTAATCTTGCTGTAAAGAAACAAAAACTTTAGCGCTCACGAGAATTGCTGCCATTTTTATTTGCAAAGCTCTATTTAGTTAATTATTTTTGCAGATGATTAATAGATAAATTCCTCACGTCCAGAAATTTATTTTAGAATTTTTGGGGTTCCAGAAGTTTGCGTTAGCTACAGATTACTACAGATTGTTCTGTTTTTGACAGATTCTGTTTTTCGTGTGTTGTTTGCTTATTTTGATGAATCTATGGCTAGTAAAAGAGTTTATAAACCATAGAGAAGTTGGAATATAGTAGGTTTAACACCAATATAAATAAAGAATGAGTTCATTACAGTACCTTGAAGTGGTGGTTTGTTTTCTTTTACTAACGGAGCTCACGAAGATTTTCTTTTAAGTTTTGTGTTGTGAAGTTTTCAAGTTTTGGGTAAAGATTTGATGGATTATTGAACAAGGAGTGGCAAGAGGCTAATATTGGGGATGCCCATGGCACCCCAAGGTAAAGTACAAGGACACCAAAGGCCTAAGCTTGGGGATGCCCCGGAAGGCATCCCCTCTTTCGTCTTCGTCTATTGGTAACTTTACTTGGAGCTATATTTTTATTCACCACATGATATGTGTTTTGCTTGGAGCGTCTTGTATGATTTGAGTCTTTTATTTTTAGTTTACCACAATCATCCTTGCTGTACACACCTTTTGAGAGAGACTCGCATGATTCGGAATTTATTAGAATACTCTATGTGCTTCACTTATATCTTTTAGAGCACGGTGGTGGATTTGTTTTATAGAAACTATTGATCGCTCATGCTTCACATATATTATTTTGAGAGTCCTTCAGAACAACATGGCAATTTGCTTTTAGGCATAATAAAAACTTTCATACAAGTGCCTTGAATACTATGAGAAGTTTGATACTTGATAATTGTTTTGAGATATGGAGATGGTGATATTAGAGTCATGCTAGTTGAGTAGTTGTGAATTTGAGAAATACTTGTGTTAAAGTTTGTGATTCCCGTAGCATGGACGTATGGTGAACCGTTATGTGATGAAGTCGGAGCATGATTTATTTATTGATTGTCTTCCTTATGAATGGCGGTCGGGGACGAGCGATGGTCTTTTCCTACCAATCTATCCCCCTAGGAGCATGCGCGTAGTACTTTGTTTCGATAACTAATAGATTTTTGCAATAAGCATGTGAGTTCTTTATGACTAATGTTGAGTCCATGGATTATACGCACTCTCACCCTTCCACCATTGCTAGCCTCTCTAATACCGCACACCTTTAGCCGGTATTTTACACCCACCATATACCTTCCTCAAAACAGCCACCATACCTACCTATTATGGCATTTACATAGCCACTCCGAGATATATTGCCATGCATCTTTCCACCGTTCTGTTTATTATGACATGCTTCATCATTGTCATATTGCTTTGCATGATCATGTAGTTGACATCGTATTTGTGGCAAAGCCACCATTCATAATTCTTTAATACATGTCACTCACGAGTCCTTTCACATCCCGGTACACCACCGGAGGCATTCATATAGAGTCATATTTTGTTCTAAGTATCGAGTTGTAATTCTTGAGTTGTAAGTAAAAAGAAGTGTGATGATCATCATTATTAGAGCATTGTCCCAGTGAGGAAAGGATGGTGGAGACTATGATTCCCCTACAAGTCGGGATGAGACTCCGAAAGAAAAAACAGAGAAGGCCAAAAAAATGAGAGAAAAAGAGAGAAGGGGCAATGCTACTATCCTTTTACCACACTTGTGCTTCAAAGTAGCACCATGATCTTCATGATAGAGAGTCTCCTATGTTGTCACTTTCATATACTAGTGGGAATCTTTCATTATAGAACTTGGCTTGTATATTCCAATGATGGGCTTCCTCAAAATGCCCTAGGTCTTCGTGAGCAAGCGAGTTGGATGCACACCCACTTAGTTTCTTTTTGAGCTTTCATACACTTATAGCTCTAGTGCATCCGTTGCATGGCAATCCCTACTCACTCACATTGATATCTATCGATGGGCATCTCCATAGCCCGTTGATACGCCTAGTTGATGTGAGACTATCTTCTCCTTTTTGTCTTCTCCACAACCACCATTCTATTCCACTTATAGTGATATGTCCATGGCTCATGCTCATGTATTGCGTGAAGATTGAAAAAGTTTGAGAACACCAAAAGTATGAAACAATTGCTTGGCTTGTCATCGGGGTTGTGCATGATTTAAATACTTTGTGTGGTGAAGATGGAGCATAGCCAGGCTATATGATTTTGTAGGGATAGCTTGCTTTGGCCATGTATTAGTATGCTTGAAGTATTATTATTTTTATGTCAATATTAAACTTTTGTCTTGAATCTTATGGATCTGAATATTCTTGCCACAATAAAGAGAACTACATGGATAAATATGTTAGGTAGCATTCCACATCAAAAATTCTATTTTTATCATTTACCTACTCGAGGACGAGCAGGAATTAAGCTTGGGGATGCTGATATGTCTCCAACGTATCTATAATTTTTGATTGTTCCATGCTATTATGTTATCTATTTTGGATGTTTATGGGCTTTATTATGCACTTTTGTATTATTTTTGGGACTAACCTATTAACCCAGAGCCCAGTGCCAGTTTCTATTTTTCCCCTATTTCAGTGTTTCGAAGAAAAGGAATATCAAACGGAGTCCAAACGGAATGAAACCTTCGGGAGAGTTATTTTTAGAACGGAAGCAATCCAGGAGACTTGGAGTTTACGTCAGGGGAGCTTCGAGGTGGCCACGAGGCAGGGAGGCGCGCCTGCCCCCCTGGGTGCGCCCCCACCCTCGTGGGCCCCTCGTGGCTCCCCTGACCGACTTCTTTTGCCTATATATATCAATATACCCTAAAAACATCGGGGGGCAGAATAGATCGAGAGTTCCGCCGCCAGAAGCCTCCGTAGCCATCGAAAACCAATCTACACCCGTTTTGGCACCCTACCGGAGGGGGAATCCCTCTTCGGTGGCCATCTTCATCATCCCGGCGCTCTCCATGATGAGGAGGGAGTAGTTCTCCCTCGGGACTGAGGGTATGTACCAGTAGCTATGTGTTTGATCTCTCTCTCTCTCTCGTGTTCTTGAGTCGGCACGATCTTGACGTATCGCGAGCTTTGCTATTATAGTTGGATCCTATGATGTTTCTCCCCCTCTACTCTCTTATAATGGATTGAGTTTTCCCTTTGAAGTTATCTTATCGGATTGAGTCTTTAAGGATTTGAGAACACTTGATGTATGTCTTGCACGTGCTTATATGTGGTGACAATGGGATATCATGTGATCCACTTGATGTATGTTTTGGTGATCAACTTGCGAGTTCCCTCGTGAACTTATGCATAGGGGTTGGCACACGTTTTCGTCTTGACTCTCCGGTAGAAACTTTGGGGAACTCTTCGAAGTTCTTTGTGTTTGTTGAATAGATGAATCTGAGATTGTGTGATGCATATCGTATAATCATACCCATGGATACTTGAGGTTACATTGGAGTATCTAGGTGACATTAGGGTTTTGGTTGATTTGTGTCTTAAGGTGTTATTCTAGTACGAACTCTATGATAGATCGAACGGAAATAATAGCTTCGTGTTATTTTACTATGGACTCTTGAATAGATCGATCAGAAAGGATAACTTTGAGGTGGTTTCGTACCCTACAATAATCTCTTCGTTTGTTCTCCGCTATTAGTGACTTTGGAGTGACTCTTTGTTGCATGTTGAGGGATAGTTATATGATCCAATTATGTTATTATTGTTGACAGAACTTGCACTAGTGAAAGTATGAACCCTAGGCCTTGTTTCCTAGCATTGCAATACCATTTACGCTCACTTTTACCACTTGCTACCTTGCTGTTTTTATATTTTCAGATTACAAAAACCTATACCTGCCATCCATATTGCACTTGTATCACCATCTCTTCGTCGAACTAATGCACCTATACAATTTACCATTGTATTGGGTGTGTTGGGGACACAAGAGACTCTTCGTTATTTGGTTGTGGGGTTGTTTGAGAGAGACCATCTTCATCCTACGCCTCCCATGGATTGATAAACCTTAGGTCATCCACTTGAGGAAAATTTGCTACTGTCCTACAAACCTCTACACTTGGAGGCCCAACAACGTCTACAAGAAGAAGGTTGTGTAGTAGACGTCAACGTAGTATATCATACTAGTCTAAATTGTCTTTTTTTCTTTTGGGTACATGTTAAGCTTGTTCTCCCGAAATTTCAAGCCGCGCCTTGTTATGCTGAAATTTCAAGCTAGTGTCTCTGTCTATCGTGCTGCGAAACTCCCGCCTCTTCAACCCGCACCTTGTTACCCTGAAATATTTAAGATAAATCTTTGTCTCGTTGTGCTCCGAAAACTCCTTCCATCTCAACCCGCGCCTTGCTATTCCAAAATTACAACGCGCGTGAAAACTCCCACCTCCTGTGAAATCCCGACACACGAAATGCTCGTGATACCCCTGAACCGAAAGAACCGTCTCAAATCGGTGGGGGTACTTTCGTAACTTACCCCACATTTCGGACAAGCGCGTCCCTAAGCCATGGTTCCCCCACTCCCATCCCATCCGCCCACCCATTCGTACAACGAGGCCGGCAAAACCCGCAAAGCCCCACACCCTCCTTCGTGCGCCACCCAGCCGGAGCCTCTTCCCCGACGACGTCGTCCACAGCAACACCTCGACGTTCCTCATCCACCGTACCGGATGAGGATCCGTCGTCGATCTGGTCGTCCGCTGGTTCAGCCACCCCGTCCTCCACCTTCAAGGAGCTGCCCCGACGTTCCCCTCGTCTTTCGCGCCACCTTCATTCCCACATCGCCGTCTTCACCTGCACCACCGAAAGAGCATCATCATCACCGTTTCCTCGGATGAAGCTGCGGCCTAATCGGCGCCACCAAAGAGGTTGTACACTAATCGCTACATTTTCTTCTTGATTCAATCTCACGGTGCTGCCGGCGCTCGGTCCGGAGCCGACACGGCGCGACTCCATCCACGGCGGCGTCACCGGCCACTTCCTCCACGGTGTTGCTCCCTCGGCGGTGACGTCCACATCAGTAGGAGCTGCTGCTGCTTTAGCTCTCGCTCGAGCTGCTGCTCTGCTCTTGCTCTCGGTCCCCTGCCTGGTCTGCTCTTGCTCGCGCTGCTGCTCTCTCTCTTGCTCTTGCTTGCGATGCTGCTCCGATTTAGCTACACTTCAGTTGATTGAATCGACTTTTGGGTCAATCAATTTTCAGGGGGTGGGGGGGGGGCTCGCCGGAGTTAAGGAAGAACCGGCTGCAACAGGGAGGGGGGCTCGCCGAAGAGGTACCCCACTCACTATCTTAGGGTTCAGGGTGGGGGCGGTGGTCGCCGGCGGTGGTGGGGCGGTGGCGTGGGGATCGCCGGAGAAAAAGCTCGGCACGGGGGGCCTACAGGGATGGCCGGGGTGGCGGCGGACCGGCGGTGGGGAGTGTTTTCAGGGCAGGCGGGGCGGCGCACCGCCAGTTGCGGACGGGGGGGGAGGGGCGGCTGTTTGGCCGATGCTGGCTGGCATCTCAGGGGGTGGAGGTTGAAGATGAACTACAGGCCCTTGATTTCGTATCCAATGGCTGCAAAATCGACTGACTAGAGATGAAAAAGTCAGTCGACTGACGTGTAGCCTCACCTCTAGTGCATTCAGTTTCGATAGTAAAATTCAGTTTCGACAGCAAAATTTAGTTTCGAAAGTTAAGTTCAGTTTCGACAGTTAAATTTAGTTTCAACAGTTAAGTTTAGAGATGAGCGGCTGATGTATACATCTAGCACTTTGTGGTTATGTATTTTATGTCATCTATTGGAGATGTTATTAGAATTCCACTCAGGTTAATGTTGTCTCTCTTGTCCTGCTTTAGCCCCGGCATCGTACAACTCACCGGAGCTGCTCCAACGATGAAACCCTCCATCACAGCGGAGCAGTACCTCGGGCTCCATCTCCAGACGCCTAAGATCTTCTTCCCCTCCTCTGATAGCCAAGTCAGTCGGAGCATCCTCACCGGCCAACCCAATCACGCTGAGATCGACATGGCTTCGCCAAAGAGGTTGTACACTTCTTGTGGTTTGACTTAATCTCACCATGCTTCTTTGTATCCTATGATCTTCCAATTCTTGTGAACCAAACACCCAAATTGGCAGAAATCCTGTGTTTTTAAATTCTCTGTTTTGCACGTGCATTCCTATCCTATTCCTGTCTATTTCCTATCCCTGCATTGTTAGAATCCTCAAATTCAAACAAGCCTTTACACAATTGCTTCTGTTACAGATATGTGTCAAAGAAAACCTTGTGTGGTTTGTCCTGCTCCTGCAGTGCTATGTTCCACCCCAGCTGCTCCAACGATAGAAGGGTTCACCACAGCAGGGATCCGCTCTCCAGACTGTCTTTCGCCGCCTCAGATCTTCTTCCCCATCGTCGGCATCCACGACAACTGCATTACCATCATCAACTGAGCAGATGACCTTGAGGACTACACGGGTCCGCAAGAGAGGTCGCACTCTTCCGTGTCTGCTTACGTTATGCATTGCTTAATATGATGACATGCTACTTTATCGTCGTGTTCACCTATTAGACTCCGACTCGGGTCCAAACTTATGCTGAAACTTGAGTTTTTAAATGGTTGTGGGGTACATATTGGGGCAACAATCAGTACTATATGTCTACTATCTGGTTAATCTCGGGTGTCTACTATGAGTTTCATGTTGGGTGCAAACAAACATTAAAGGAGCCATTATCTATATTTTTTAACTAAAGCTATTATCTGCCTGCTATCATTTGTTTTGGGTCTATCCACAGTTTGCTACCATCACTCTGGATTTGAGCATGCACTCCTTACATAATCTCACTATGTTTTATTCCTATGCATGTCAGTTATTGTACACAATGGAGCTGAACATGTAGAGCAAAATAGACGAGCCTTGCGTGGCAATAAAATTTCATGCAGATGTCGCTCCATGGTGGGCGCAAAGGCAGCCCCCCTCCACCCATTTCGGATCGTAATCAAGAGGAAGATAACTGTTCTGAGGGGGATTCAGAAGCAGGAGACCACTCCTATTTACCCCATGAGGTCTTCGCTCTAACTTGGCATGCTGATGTTGGTAAAATAATGCATATGGTGCCTTGCATTGCTTACTGTATACATCAAAGATGGCATCTGCTTAGTTTAGACATGCTTTGTGTCAATGCCATATGTTTAGCTTTATCGTATATGTGAATCATGCAATGCCATCTTGTTTAGTCAGGCATCATATATGTGAATTTTGCAATGCCACCCTGGTTAGCCAGTCATCTTATATGTGAATTATATCATGACATCATTTTTTTTATTACGTGTTAAATTTGTCAACAATTTTAGTACATTCAATTACTCTTCCTGTGCATCAGCCATTCGGCACGGTCATGGAAAAATCTGGAGTGGAAACAAGGTCTTTAGAGCAGACAATGTCATCTGACGAAGCGCATGTCTTGCTGGTTACAGATAGCTCCTCAGAGGAGGATTCAGAGACAAATGACCAGTCCTATCGCCCCCCCCCCCCCCGAGGTGCATGCTCTAACTTGGCAGGGTTATGTTGCTCGTATCGTGCGTATGGTATCTTGCATTGCTATGTCATTTTCTTAATTTAGACATGCTTTGTGTGAATGCCACCTGTTTAGTGTCTAATTACCATATATGTGAATTATGCAATGCCATCTTGTTGCAAGACATTATATATGTGAATTATGCAATGCTATCTTGTTGCAAGGCATTATATATGTGAATTATTCAATGCCATGCTGTTTAGCCAAGCGTCATATATGTGAATTATATCATGCCGTCCTTTTTTTGTATTTCTCAGTGCTTTTGTCGACAATGTTTGTATATTCAACTGCTCTTCCTGTACATCAGCCATTTGAATTGGTGATGGAGAAATCTGGAGTGAAAACAAGGTCTTCGGAGCAGACAATGCTACCTGGTGAAGCAGATACCTTGCTGGTTACAGATAGCTCTTCAGAGGAGGATTCAAAGGCAGATGACCAGTCCTATTATCCCCCTGAGGTGTATGCTCAAACTTGGCAGGGTTATATTACTCATATCATGCATATGTTGTATTGCAATGCTTAGTTTTTACATCATATACACGATATTGAATGCCATCTCCTTAGTTGACACATCATATATGCGATTGCCCTCTGCTCACTTCCTTAGTATATAAAGCATATATTTGAATTATATCATGCCATGATGTTTACATAGACAACATGTATCTAAATTATGGCATGCCAACCCATTTTCTGAAGACATAATATAGTTATATCATCTCATCCTGTTCACACTTCACATAGTCATCATATTTTGAATTATGTCATTCTATCTGTGAATTATATCATGCCATCATGTTTCCATCGACGGCATGTTTGTGATTTATGGCATGCCAACCACTTCAATAGACACATCGTATAGTTATATCATGTCATCCTGTTTACATAGTCATCATATTTTCAAGTATGTCATTCTATCCTGTTTAGTTAGCCATCATACATGTGAAATTGTGTCATGCTATCATGTTTAATTAGCCATCATATATGTGAAATTATGTCCTGCTATTCTGTTTGGTTAGACAACATAAATGTGAATTATTTCATGCCCTATTTTCTTCCCTACTATCCATTACACCTGTCTATCTTACAATGTCTGTACATTCAATTACTTTTCTTGTTTATCGGCCATTTCAATTGGAGGGGGTGATGGCAGTATCTGTGGGAGTAAAAACACGGTCTTTAGAAAAGATCGTGCTACCCGTCAATGGAGATAGAACCACGATTGTACTTGCCCAAGAACCAACCCCACCACACATAACCCAGACTCACCCCTTCTAACCCCAACCCCAATAGATAGTAACCCAGTTCCCGTTGACACATCATCGTCTCCACCACAGAGCACCCAAACACGAGCAGTTAGTAAGGCAATTGCAGTGCCCAAAGCACGAGGACCACCACTCCGAACCCCAAGTCAATGCTTAAAGCATAAGAAGAATTGTTCTCAGGTCAGGTTCCGTAGCTATGGTTCATACTACTTTGCTCTTGCATCACTGTATTTACTCATACCAACTAATTTCAAATTTGAAGGATGCAATTGAAACTCCAATGGCGCAACAGGTATGTTTTAAACCTGTTTCTTTAACGTGTTTGCTGTTGTAACTTGCTCTATGCTGATTTCAATTTCAATTGAATAAACAGTTATATTCTCATGCCATGCACCTTATAAGTGTTGTTATTACTGTGTAGTTTCTCACACTTATATTTTGTCTAAGCTGCTTTGTCTTAAATAGATATGATTCGAATGGTATCTATCTTGATTTGGCAACATAAACTAGAATGATATAGACCATACAGTGACCATACTACATAGATATATGTTTGTTTCATGTTGTTATCCTGTCCACCTTACTACTGAACTGGTTTACCAAAATGAGTTTCATATACTACATTGTAAACCTGTGATGTGTTTGTTTGTTTCTCTTTTAGAATGCAGATAAAATATTGGAGAAGAGTACCCCGTTATGCAATGGTACAGGAAGTAATGCAGATAAGGTTCAAGATAGTGAGACATCCCTGTTGGTCTCCAAGAAAGCTTATAAAAACTATATTGAAGACACTGAGACAACCCCAAAGTCCTGTCTTGATGTAGTGTTCGAGTTACTGGCTACTACTGCTGGCACCAGCTCTTTGAACTCGCCGCCTGAATCAGTTTGGCTTCTTGAGTCTCAACTTCAAGTTGAAAGACATCGATCAGATGTTATGTGATAGGAAGCCGAAGGACTGAGGAAGTCCCTGCAGAATTCAGATGCATACTTTCTGGTGCAACAACAAGTGCTGGAGGATTTAAGCGCCAAATAAGAGAAAGTTAATAAGCTTGCTAAGCATCTTGCCAGCATTATGGGTGCCCAGGATATTGTTTCTTGAGCTCTTCTGAAGTGGTTTCAGTTCTGGACTTGTTTTGCTGCGGCATTTATATGCTGCTTTGTTCCCTATATTTGCACTGGTGGCGAACTTTGATGCCTAGTGGATGTAATATGTATAATAGCCGTGATAGCCTAGCGTAAGTTGCTTGCCTGTTTATTTCCTTATTGTCTTGTTTATTTGTTTTCTTGTAGTCAGTGCAGTTTTTTTTCCCGCGGTTTGCTAGTGGCCGCAATAACCTATTTTTTAAAACTAGGCCACATTAACCATGGGCTACATATTTACTGTAGTTAACATGGGCCTCGTACGGGCCGTAGAAACAATATGCCTTCTAAGGGCTGTAGAAACAATGGGCCTTCTACGGGCCGTTGACACAATGGGCCTTCTACGGGCCGTATCATCAATGGGCCTTCTACGGGTCGTATGATTGGTTGGCTAAACATGGGCCAACAACAGACCACATTATGGCCGTAAATGAGCTAGAGTTGAAATCGTCCATTCATGGGCCGACCATGACGGGCCGTCGTTAATCGGTCGTATTTGATGACGCCATGAAAATGGCCCAACGTATTAACGGGCCACCAACGGGCCGACTGAAACCACAGGTTGAATTTGGCCCACAAGCAGAAAAAGACAGTAACAAGCCGAAAGTAAACGAATGCTAGAAATGAGCCCAAGAATAAATGGGCCCTAAGAAGGTCGAAAGATAACATGGGTTGGAAACGGCCCAACAGAATAATGAGTCGTTAATGGGTATAAAGTGATACACTGTTCATCACGGGCCAGTTTTACCACGGGCCGTTAATGGGCCGAGGGTTACTAAGGGCCTCATATGGGCCGAAAGACGTCATGGGCCATACATGGACCGGAAGTTAAAACAGGCTGGAATTATATTGGACGGCCCAGATGACGCTACTGGGCCTAATTCGGATAGGCCGTAAACGGGCCCTGGGTTAGCGGGCTGTAAATGGGCTATATGCGAACATGTCGTTAACTAGCTTGCCGTGGGCCGGCCCGTCACCTTTTGACCAAGTCAAACGGGCCGGCCTTTTCACAGGAATGAGCCTCTGTTGGGCCATGCTACGTGTCGACGTATCATAGACGCTTTGGGTCCAATGAGTGGACGACATCTGTCCCAACGACGAGCCAACACGTGTTCCCTCCAACCAATGATGATTTTACACGTGGAAAATCCCCATTGGTCGGGGCTGTTAATGGGTTATCGGATCCAAAACCGGACCCGATAGCTTAACGGCGTTCCGTTACGGTGGATGCCACGTGTCGGCCACCCTTGACGAAAGCACTTCTGTGACGCGCGATTTATCGTCATGGAAGTGGACACTTCCGTGATGATAATTTTGTTAATGTCATGGAACACTTCTACGACAGCACAGGTATGACTATCTTGATTCTGTCATAAAATTGTCATGGATGTACATGCATGACAAAAAACGTGACCTACTGTGACAAACACGTATCATCACGGAAGTGTATTTTTTTAGTGATACTCAGGGAGAACACTTTTTACCTTGAAATTTAGTGAGATATCATCTTATAATGCTACCGTCAAACAAAGCAAAATAAGATGCATAAAGGATAAACATCACATGCAATCAATATAAGTGATATGATATGGCCATCATCATCTTGTGCCTTTGATCTCCATCTCCAAAGCACTGTCATGATCACCATCGTCACCGGCGCGACACCTTGATCTCCATCGTAGCATCATTGTTGTCTCGCCAACTATTGCTTCTACGACTATCGCTACTGCTTAGGGATAAAGTAAAGCAATTACATGGCGATTGCATTGCATACAATAAAGCGACAACTATATGGCTCCTGCCAGTTGCTGATAACTCCGTTACAAAACATGATCATCTCATATAATAAATATAGCATCATGTCTTGACCATATCACATCACAACATGCCCTGCAAAAACAAGTTAGACGTCCTCTACTTTGTTGTTGCAAGTTTTACGTGGCTGCTACGGGCTGAGCAAGAACCGTTCTTACCTACGCATCAAAACCACAACGATAGTTTGTCAAGTTAGTGTTGTTTTAACCTTCTCAAGAACCAGGCGTAGGCACACTCGGTTCAACTAAAGTTGGATAAACTGACACCTGCCAGCCACCTGTGTGCAAAGCACGTCGGTAGAACCAGTCTTGCGTAAGCATACGCGTAATGTCGGTCTGGGCCGCTTCATCCAACAATACCGCCGAACCAAAGTATGACATGCTGGTAAGCAATATGACTTGTATCGCCCACAACTCACTTGTGTTCTACTCGTGCATATAACATCCGCATAAACCTGGCTCTGATGCCACTGTTGGGAACGTAGTAATTTCAAAAAAAATTCTACGCACACGCAAGATCATGGTGATGCATAGCAACGAGAGGGGAGAGTGTCATCCACGTACCCTCGTAGACCGTTAAGCGGAAGCGTTATAACAACGCAGTTGATGTAGTCGTACGTCTTCACGATCGACCGATCCTCAGCACCGAACGTACGACACCTCCGCGTTCAGCACACGTTTAGCTCGGTGACGTCCCGCGAACTCATGATCCAGCAGAGCTCGGGGAAGAGTTTCATCAGCACGACGGCGTGGTGACGATGTTGATGAAGCTACCGACGCAGGGCTTCGCCTAAGCACCACTACGATATAACCGAGGTGGATTATGGTGGAGGGGGGCACCGCACATAGCTAAGAGATCAATCGATCAATTGTTGTGTCTTTGGGGTGCCCCCTTACCCCCGTATATAAAGGGGAGAGGAGAAGAGGGCCGGCCAAGGGAGAGGCGCGCCCAAGGGGGGGGCAATCCTACTCCAAGTAGGCCCCCCTTTCCTATTCCAAGAAGGAGAAGGGGGAAGGAGGAGGTGGAGAGAAAGAAGGAGAGGGGGGCCGCCGCCCCTTCCCCTTGTCCAATTCGGATTGGGGCAAGGGGGGCCGCGCACCACCTCCTGGCTGCCCTCTCTCTTCTCCACTAAGGTCCATAAGGCCCAATAGCTTCCGGGGGGGTCCGGTAACCCCCGGTACTCCGGTATATGTCTGAAACCTCCCAGAACCCTTCCGGTGTCCGAACATAGTCATCCAATATATTGATCTTTACGTCTCGACCATTTCGAGACTCCTCGTCATGTCCGTGATCATATCCGGGACTCCGAACCACCTTCGGTACATCAAAACACAAAAACTCATAATACCTATCGTCACAGAACTTTAAGCGTGCAGACCCTACGGGTTCGAAAACTATGTAGACATGACTGAGACACGTCTCCGGTCAATAACCAATAGCGGAACCTGGATGCTCATATTGGTTCCTACATATTCTACGAAGATCTTTATCGGTCAAACCGCATAACAATATATGTTGTTCCCTTTGTCATCGGTATGTTACTTGCCCGAGATTCGATCGTCGGTATCTCAATACCTAGTTCAATCTCGTTACCGGCAAGTATCTTTACTCGTTCCGTAATGCATCATCCAGCAACTAACTCATTAGTCACATTGCTTGCAAGGCTTATAGTGATGTGCATTACCGAGAGGGCCCAGAGATACCTCTCCGACAATCGGAGTGACAAATCCTATTCTTGATCTGTGCCAACTCCACGAACACCATCGGAGACACCTGTAGAGCACCTTTATAATCACCCAATTACGTTGTGACGTTTGGTAGCACACAAAGTGTTCCTCCGGTATTCGGGAGTTGCACAATCTCACAGTCATAGGAACATGTGTAAGTCATGAAGAAAGCAATAGCAGTAAACTTAAACGATCAAGTGCTAAGCTAACGAAATGGGTCAAGTCAATCACATCATTCTCCTAATGATGTGATCTTGTTGATCAAATAACAACTCATGTCTATGGCTAGGAAACTCAACCATCTTTGATCAACGAGCTAGTCAAGTAGAGGCATACTAGTGACACTATGTTTGTCTATGTATTCACACATGTATTATGTTTCCGGTTAATACAATTCTAACATGAATAATAAACATTTATCATGATATGAGGAAATAAATAATAAGTTTATTATTGCCTCTAGGGCATATTTCCTTTAGAGCCTCATGCCGATTATACACAAGCTGGAGCGAAAGCTTTCCACATGGCGCGCCTCCCTCCTCTCCCGAGGAGATCACCTTGCTCTCGTCTGGCATGTCCTATGTGCCATTCCTACGCACTTCCTCACTGCCATCACCTTCAACCCTTCCATCCTCAAGCAGGCCAATCAGATCATTCATGGGTTCCTTTGGGCTGGGAGCACAGATGCCAAAGGCGGCCAATGCTTGGTCAACTGGCAAAGGGTTTGCCGCCCGCTTTCTCTTGGCGGCCTCGACGTCCGGGACCTACAGCGCACCGGCATCGCGCTTAGAACTCGATGTCTATGGCTCAAGTACACGGACACGTCGTGCCCGTGGAGCCACCTGCACATTCCACAAGACCCCGTCATCTCGGCCATCTTCCGTGCGCCTACCATCTGGGCGCTCGGCGACGGACGCACTTGCAGGTTCTAGAGTGACCACTGGATCAACGGTAGATCGGTCGTCGAGATCACCTCGCTCGTTCTTGCGCTTGTTCCTCGGCGGCAGCGCAAGGCCCGCACCGTGCATGATGGCCTCCTACAACGCTCCTGGGTCTGTGACATCCAGGGCGCCCTGGGCCCTGCCGCTCTCATCCAGTATGTCGACCTTTGGTTTTGCGTGCGTCACGTCCCTCCCACTGACTCATAGACTCCCTCCAGTGGCGCTGGACTTCTTCCACTACCTACTCGGCCAACTCATGTTACCAGGCGCTTTTCCTCGGCGCCTGCCAGGACCCACGTTGGCGGCTCACTTGGAAGCCATGGGCCCCCCTTCGCATAAAATTCTTCATGTGGCTTGCGTTGCAAGACCGATGCTGGACGGCTGAACGACTAGCTCGACATGGCCTTCCACACGAGGACTCTTGCGCCTTCTGCGATCAAGAAGAGGAGACAATGCAACATCTTTTGGCGGGCTGCCCTTTCTCCTGCCAAATATGGCATGAGGTCCTCAGTTGGGTTTGCTCTACCGCCGACATTCCGAGCAGTGGCACTGACTTCTTCACCTAGTGGGAGACGTCCTGTAACCGTTCACCATCCCCTACGCGCAAAGGTTTGGCCTCCCTTATCATCCTCACTGCCTGGTGGCTTGGAAGCACCGGAACGCTTGCGTCTTCGACGGTGAGCATCCCTCCATCACCCGGCTTTCCGACATCATCAAGCGCGCATGTGGGCCAAGGCCGGCGCCAACGGACTACACAAAATCCTTCCCGGGAGATAGCTCTATAGGTTTCTGGGGCTGAGCAACCCCATGTCTGTTCTGCACCTAGCTCGCTTCCATGCCTCATTGCGTACATGGCTTAGCGAGCTCTTGTAACCTCATGATGTGCAACTCTTCTTCTATCAATGAAAAGATACGCATCCTCTGCTTATTCACGAAAAAAAGTTTTTGGTCAATACAATTCTAGCATGAATAATAAACCTTTATCATGATTAAGGAAATATAATAATAACTACTTTATTACTGCCTCTAGGTCATATTTCCAACAATTCGTCCATAGCTTTTGTTGTCGTGGTGGATTTGAGAGTGAGGGATATGGGCACTGCGTGTGACCTTGCCATTGCATATGGTGCATCGGTTTGAGTTCACCACGGTGACACGTGGAAGCGAAAGGTGAGAAGCTTATTACTCTTGGGTGTTTGGACACCATAACGCTTGTTCCTCTTGGGTGCTTTGGTGCCCTAGGCGGTTGGTGTTGTCAAAGCTCAATCATTGTGGTGTAAGCTCCGGACAAGTTTTGGGAGACTCCAATTAAGTTGTGGAGAGTGCCCCGAGCAATTTGTACGGGTTCTGATGACCGCTCCCAAGGGTTGCCATTTGTACTGGTTCAGTGACCGCCCTCAAGGGTCTCTTAGTGGAATCACGACATCTTGCATTGTGCAAGGGCGTGGGGAGATTACGGTAGCCCTAGTGGCTTTTTTGGGAGCATTGTGCATTCACACCGGTCCAAAGGAGATTAGCATCCACAAGGGTGTGAACTTCGGGATACATATTCGTCTGCGTGTGCCTCGGTTATCTCTTACTCGAGCCCTTTACTTATGCACTTTACTTTGTGATAACCATAGTGTTCCTTGTTATATATCTTGCTATCACTTAGTTGTTTCTCTTGCTTAGCATAAGTTGTTGGTACACATAGGTGAGCCTAATTGTTTTATGTTTTGTGCTTGATAAATTAAACGCTAGTTTTATTCCGCATTTGTTCAAGCCTAAACCGTGATTATTTTAAAGCGTCTATTTACCCCCCCTCTAGGCGACATCCATGATCTTTCACTTGTGTAACCTTGCCGGAACTAGGATCGGATCCAAACTTTTCTTAAGACATACCCTAGGATTGAAGATGGGGCTTTGCATACCCAGCTTCGTGAAGATCTAATTGAGCATCAACGCAGTTATTTGGGAGACAGTCTCCTTTTATTCAACCATGTCTACACATTTTTTTCGAGAAAATTTCTGATCTATTCATTTTCAATCATGGCAATACAACGAATACTGGAAAATAATAAAAATTACATCCAGATTTATAGACCACCTAGCGACGACTACAAGCATCGAAGCGAGCCAAAGGCGCGCCGCCGTCATCGCTCCTCCCTCGCCGGAGACAGGCAAAACTTGTTGTAGTAGACAGTCGAAAAAATTGTCGTGCTAAGATCTCATAGGACCAGCGCAGCAAAATAACAACTGCCGCTGATGAAGAGTAGCGTAGATCAGAAGGATCCAACCTGAAGAAACACAAACATAGATGAACTACGACTAGATCCGAGCAAATCCATCAAAAATAGATCCATCGGAGACACACCCTCACACGCCCACCGACGATACTAGACACACCACCGGAATGGGGACTAGACAAGGAGAATCTTATTTCATCTTCAGAGAGCCGCCGCCGTCTCGTCTTCCTGAGCAGAACACAAAACCTAACGAAAGTTGAAGAAACATCTAAAAACGAAGCCCTCCCACAGGCAAGGGCCGGGATCCACCGCGGTGCCATGGCCCTAAGGTCACCGTGGACGAGGCGGACCGGCGGCGACGCTGGGGAAGCAAAGGAACCCTATGCTTTTCTTGGGGAGGAGGTGTTTCTAGCCAAACCCATACGCTTATGTCTACTCATTTCATTCATTCATGCTTGATCTAAGCCCTAGACGCTGACCAGACGAGGAAGCTCAAGACCGTGTGCACAAGTGCTCTATCAAAATCAAGATGGAGGAACAATCTGACCGTGGAGAAGCGCGTCGAGACGCCGCGGCCATTTCGATTCAAACTAACTAGGCTGTGCTTTACCTTGGTTATTAACCCTGGCCTGACACGCGATAACTAACCCCAGGCCGCAGCAACGCACAAAACCACCACCACCAGCAGCAGTAACCAACGCACGAAACCAGCTGCAGCTCCCGTCCCCGAATTCGTCCCCTCCCAGTCCCAGGCCAGGCCAGAATCCCCAAATCCGGATCAGCCGCAAAGCAAAACGTTCGAAACCCAGACACAGACGCCCAAGCCCACGCCCACGCCCAAATCTCTCTCTCTCTACTCGCCCCTCGCATGCGCGGAGCTGTAGCTACCCGCAGCAGCGAGTCGCCATGATCGTGCGCACCTACGGCCGCAGATCCCGCACCTTCTCCGACGGCGCCGCCGGCGCCGCCGCCGGCGGAGGCGGAGGGGACCGCGGGCTCTCGTCCTCGCAGGACGCGTTCGACTTCGACGGCGGGGATGGGGACGACGAGCTCGCGGCGCTGGGCTCGTCCGCGTCGCAGCCCTTCCCGCCGTCGCAGGAGTCCTCCTCGATGTGGGACTTCGACGAGGACCCGCCCACGCAGCCGCCGCCGCCCCGGCTAGAGGGGCCGCGCCGGAAGGGGCGACGCGGGAGGCACGCCGAGCCCGAGCCCGAGGCGGCCACCGCCACGCTCATGGAGGCCGAGGAGTACGGGGAGATGATGGAGAGCGTCGACGAGGTCAATTTCGCGCTCGACGGGCTGCGCCCCACCGCGCCCAGGCGGGTGCGCCGGGCAAGCCTGCTCGCGCTGCTCGGGATCTGCGCGTCCGCCGCGCGCCGCCGCGTCCTCCGGGCTCAGGGGTCAGTACACCTTTCTCTTGGTACACAAGTTGCCTTCTTGCTCTTCTTGGTGCCCAATCTTGGCTCCCCGAATCGAGAACCTCGGGTTAGGGTTACCAAATTGGGGCTTCTTGCGGCTGACCTCGGTTCAAAGATTGGGATTCTGTACGATTAGGGCTCAAGAATTTCGGTTTCTTCCGGAAAGGAGCCACCTTTTGGCCTTCAAACCACCACGAACGAGCGCGCTCCGTTTCCTTTGTCTTGTGATGATGAATAGCTCAACTCATGCAGCTTATTTGTTTGCTTGCCTGGCCTGAGCTGTTTAGTTCGATTAGTTTGCTTTGTCGTGGTTTTTGTTGTAGAATCAAGACTTCACATATTGTCGAGAATCCCCACTGACTAACTATCACAACTGGGCTTAAGGAGTATGCACTTGAGTTATCTGCGTCTTAAGCAGGATGGTCTCTTTGTTTTTGCTAAGACCCCAAGTATGCCATGATTCCATAAGAAGGAAGCATGGTGATTGATTGGAAATGTCTTGAAAGACATCTTCCCTTTTGAATTAGAATTTGCTCCGGCCTATAGATACGTCTGAAGAACATTGCTGGTAGAAGTGCCATCCATTGAACTCGAGCCTAATATTTCTCCTCTGTTCAAGAGAGTATACATTTTGTTAACCAAAAGCGCAGTATTGAACCATGGAGTTGCTACCTATTTGAGCTGTGAACAGCACCAGTGTTTCACTCTTAACTCACTGTCATACCAACATTTTGACAATTGACAACTATTTAAGTTTAGGGTATACTGCTTTTCTTTGATCTGTATAGTTGAAGATGTAGGATATTGTCTGTTCCTGTCCCAGCCAGTCTTCAAATTTGTTGTTTCTGTAAGATGTACTATGAGATAATTAATAATAAGCGTACTGAACATGTGGAATGCTTATTTAAACTGGGTAAGTTCAACGTTAGTGTTTAGGGGTGTGTCTATAGCTCAGTCAACTTAGGAATAATGATTTCTCAGTCAACATTGATAGCCATCCGATCAAGATCATCTCATCCCTTGTGTAGTTGCACATTCTCGATGTGAAGACGAAACTATTTTTAGCTGTGACTCAGTTGCCTGAGAAATAGTAAAACTGTTTAGTGAAACAAAGGGCATGCTTGAAGTGAGGATGTTACCTCTGGAATTACTAGATCTTGAGATGTTTTACCCATTTCTACATCTGTAGATGGTTAACGTTGTTGAAAGTAAATTCTCATTGAACACAATTATTTTAACATGTAACCATGTAATGTTCATCTCAGTAATCTATTTAGTCTGAGAAGTACCAAAATCAAAATCACTGTTTAAAAAACAATTCATTTGTTTCTTCAAATATTACACGCATTCCATCTTATTACTCACAAGTGCATGTTTTGTTATGTCCTGTAGACTGGTAAAGCAAATTATAGATAATGTTTTGGCTCTGAACATTGATGATCCTTCCTGTGGTGTTGCGGCGGCAGCTCTTTTATTTGTTTTGGCAAGTGATGTGAGTACCTCTCAATCCCAAACCACCAGATGATATGTTTCTGTGCATGCTGCTTTCCGTGCATATTAAATATTCTCTTCTCACAAATCACAAAGATACTCATGTCGTGACAAAGTTGTTTATTTATTTTTCTTGTAGAAGTACTCGCTTTCTTTCTCAACACTAATGCATGATAAAAATAACTTTAGTTAATTAACTTTATGCTTTATTTTTTATTGACAGCTGAACCATAATTTATGATTTAAATTCAGCTAGTTTGATACTCCCTCTCAAGTCTATAAAATGTCCTATATTAGTTTACAGAGGGAGTATTTACTATTCAGATTTTCATTTGTGAATTACATATATTGCTCGTTGAATGCGTTTTCCCAACAGTTGCTGCTCTTTTAATACTTCTGAGTTCCGATGAGCATTCCTTCAGCTTCAGTTTCTTCTTATGATCAATCTATCCTTTCTTGTTGTTATTCAGGTACAAGAGAATCATGTGCTAAATTCAGAATCGTGTATTCGGTTTCTTCTTAAATTATTAAATCCTCCAATGGACGCAAATGATGTCAAAGCACCATCTATAGGTTCCAAACTCCTTGGAATCAGTAAAGTTCAAATGTTTAATGGCTCAAATAAGGATTCTGATTCCAGCTCAGATGATATCATATCAAAAGTCGAAGAAATCCTCTTAAGCTGTAAAGAAATCAAGCCACTTGACAGGGATGGCAAGAGAGCATCAAGGCCAGAATTATGTTCAAAATGGCTTGCTTTGTTGACAATGGAAAAGGCATGCTTGTCAGCTGTCGCATTAGAGGGTATGGTTTTTAATCAATTTCTTGACCACGATTACCCCATTGCCATTATTGCATTCACCGCGAAGTACACTGTCAATTCACAAGTTAAGCATTGCATGCTTGCTTTACATGGATGCCTTTGCCTAGCCCTTGTTTCACTTGTGTTTGAGTTTTCAGTGATGGCTTGCCTAGCCCAGAATTATGCGTAGTAACTTATTTTTTTGCTACAGTTACTGAAATATTACTCATTTTCAAATGTTTATCTTTTCAGAGACTTCTGACATGGTGACCAGAGTTGGAGGGGATTTCAAAGAAACATTAAGGGCATTGGGTGGTCTTGATAATATTTTTGATGTTATGGTTGATTGTCATTCCTCACTGGAGGTATGATCTTGCTTATTTTTTTATTTTATTTCATAAAATAAACAGATATTTTATGGTAATTTATCCTTCGGCACAGGTTCACATAAACAACATTCAAGCTGTCATTATGTGTTCTGTCACAATGCTGAAGAATGGTTGCATGTTTTTGTAGTCTGTACATTTTAAGCCCTAACATGCTTGAAGCTGCACACTAAAACTTTGCTGCAGCACAAAATTATGCTGTGAAATTTTCTCTGATTGAAAATTTTAAATCCTGAATGCAGTCTTAGAGTGATTTATGTCAAGCATTAATTTTTGAATTTTGAATCTCTAGTGATTATATGTGTCCAAGGTGATAATACTTACATAGGTTTCATGGCATGGAGACATTATATGATTATTACCCTGTTGAACGCTACAATTTCCACTACACAAGCCTCTCTTAGAGTTTAAGTGAATTGAAGCCACTTATCGTGCTTCTGGTTTGTGTAGTTTATGACCTGGGTCTCCGATGTGTACACATTTATTTTCGCAGTGAATTATTCTGCTAGTCCTTTTCCCCATTTCGCATACTTAATGCGTTATACACCAGTTAAGCTAACAGAATATAATATATTTGTGCTGGCCAACCTTGTATATCAGGGAATTGTAAAGGATACCTCCACTCTGTCCTTGGACATAAAGGAAGGAACATCTTTGCAAAGTGCTGCACTCCTCCTGAAATGTTTGAAAATTTTAGAGAATGCCACATTCTTAAGTGATCAGAACAAGGTAATTTTCCATATCTTGGAATGTTAGTTCAGTGCAATGATAGTATTGCCATGTACTACTTCTTAACTTCACTCGACTCCTTTTGATCCTTCCAGACCCATTTGCTCAGCATGAGTAGAAAATTGAGTCCCAGAGGCTCTACAGTTTCTCTTGTTGGTGTCATTATCAATATTGTTGAATTATTATCAGGTAATTTTGCATTAGATTTCAGTATTTTCCTATTCCCATATAATGTAACGTTCAACATCCACTTTGAAAACTTGCAATCTGATGCCTATTTTCCTTTGCTGCAGTACTGTCTCTCCTTCAGAGTTCTTCCACTGTTTCCAGCAGTACAGATAAAAAATCTTCCAAAGGTTGTAAAGGGGGCTGCTCTGGTAGTCACAAGTCACAACCACCAAATTATTTGAACTTCTGTCTTTCCTGTGAACTGTCTAAATCTAGGGCAAATATAATATTTTCACTAGATTCAATACTTGATATAATTTCAGTGTTTTTCTATATTGACGACCCAAAGTATCCTCTCTGGGTGCAGCAATAAATTTGCAAGGCAGTTAGGGTATCATGCATGTGCACAAATATTCACTGTACACAAAACTATGATGTTCACCTTCTAGTCTTATATAAAGCACAACGATATATATTCCTCGATACAAGTTTAATATGGTCTCACGTTTGAAATTCTCATGTGCACAAATGTTCACTGTACGCAAAACTATGACGTTCACCTTCTAGTCTCATATAAAGCACAACGATATATATTCCTCGATACAAGTTTAATATGGTCTCATGTTCTAAATTCTCTTGTGCAGCAGACATCAAGGGTGCAACTACATTGAATGGTCATGGCAAGGGCAAGAACTCAAAGAAAAATAAGCTTTCGCTGAACCAAAAATGCCAAAATTGCTCATCTTCCAAATTAGATGCTTCTCATATTAGTATATCTTCTACTAGTGATGTTGGCCTATCACAAATGACACTTGATTGTTCCCAGTCTACTTCAAGCAACAGGGCATCAAGTGCTTCATTAGGTGAGAGGCACAGCAATGGTCTTGGTCTTGGTCTGAAGCTTAATATAAGAAAGGAACGTGGTAAAGCCAACCCAATTAGAGGCTCAAGTGGATGGGTTTCTATAACAGCACATAGTTCTGATGGAACGTCCAGAGAAATGGCAAAACGACGACGTCTGTCTGAAAACGGCAACAGTGATTTGAGAAGTGGCAGTGGTAGTGATCCTTTTGCATTTGATGATGTTGATCAGGAGCCTGAACTATTTGGTCAAAAAAAGAGATCAACACATGGCTGTCAAGCAAAATCAGCGAATGAGAAATTGTCGGACGATCGTGGGATTGCTGTGATTGGAAGTCAGGAATCATATCAACCTGAAGATAATAATCATCATCTGGGTGCAACATCCCATTCTAATGTTGACGATGATTCCAATCTTTTGGAAGACTGCCTTTTGGCATCAATTAAGGTAAGCCTTCTTGATTTTTGTTGGCTGGCATATTTTTGTAAAGAAGTATTGCATCCCTTTGAAATAGGTTTGTCCATTTGTGAATACTCAGTATAGGCTGTTAAACCTTTGGTCAATGTGTGAATTCGTATGATCGCATGCACTGGAAGATCTTTCACCATTTATACCACACAGTAACTGTTTGTGGAATTGTGATGTGTCACTTGGTTGGAAGTTTAAGAAAGAGTATTAAGACAAATATACATCAATATGTCGTAGTATCTGCTTCATTCCGTGCATCGGTGCATACTCGAGGAATGGGCTGAGCCCGATGCTTAAGTTTAGAGTTCAGTTTGTGGTGCCTGATTAACACTCTTACTTAACCTGAAACCTGCTTTAGTTGGGTTTAAGCATTAACATAAAGCTGTCTCAGGCTTGCCTCCTATTGAAGGTTGAAGGTTCTGCTAAAAGTTACAATAAGCTTATTAAACTGAAGATAAAATTAGAACTTCCATCCAGAGCGTGAATGGACTTGCTCGTATGGTAAGTCCCAATTGTGATCAGCTCAGATGATTTTCTAAGCTTATTGACCACCTTTAAAAGGTTTTAGGTGCTCAGCCTGTTAAGTCACTTTGAAGATATGTTTCAGTATTAAATTTAACTGTGACAATAAGTTGTTTTTGAAAGACTAGTCTGTATGGATAAACTAGTTGTTGATCTTGTCTCAACTAATTGTGGGCCTAAGCTTAACTGTACATACCTATGTATTGCTTCTTGTGACGGTATTTGTGAGATATCCCATAATAATTGTAGTCTCTTATCTTTTTCTGCTCCTTACTAGGATATTTGATGAAAGATCATTGCACCTTTACCTTATCACTCCAAAAAGAAACTGTAACTGTCCAAAGGGTCTAATCTTATTCGTCCCTTCTATTTTGCTGTGCACTATTGAAACTTTTGAACAGTTGGTGGATGATGTTTTATGTTAGAAAAATGTTATGGCGGTGTTACTTTTGCAATGGCATGTAGTATATGATTTTCCCATGTTTTTTCTGGCAGGTTCTTATGAACTTAGCAAATGACAACCCATCTGGTTGTGAACATATTGCATCATGTGGTGGACTTAACACCATGGCCTCCTTGATCATCAAGCATTTCCCTTCATTTGATTTCTCCGTGGACACTGGCCGAGATGTCGATCTTTTACAAGACCTCACCGATTCCGAGGACAGCAAAGCATGCCAAGTGAAAGCTAAGCAACTGCGAGATCATGAGCTTGATTTTCTGGTTGCCATATTGGGCTTGCTTGTCAATCTCGTGGAAAAAGATAGCCTTAATAGGTAAGCCTGTTACTTTCTTCCTTTCCATTTGTTTGATTCATGCCTGTGTTACTGTTCTGCTTCAGCTAGTTCCTTGGGGTCTGGAGCAGTCATATATCCCAACTAACAAATGTCTAGTTCTAAATTATTTCATGACCTGGCTGTAGGGTACGGCTTGCATCTGCTCGTGTTTCTGTGGATCTGTCTAAGAATGCGCAGAGTGAAAAGGCACAGAGGGATGTTATACCACTCCTCTGTTCAATCTTCTTAGCAAGTAAAGGTTCTGGGGAAGCTTCTGCAACTATATCACCGGTAATTCTAACCTTAATTTTTATCTACATTGAAACATGGTAAAGCTAGATGTGTATTACTATTACCCGCTCTTTGTTTCCAAAGTACCTTCTGTTTTGCTGCATATTGAATCCCTTAGTTTAAAATCCATGAAATGGAAACTAATGCATTTGTAGGCTTTGATATCCAGTCAATTGACAAAATATCATGAATAATCGAGTACCATTCCATTTTAAACCTGCACTATATTATTAGCCCTTTTTGGGGACCTTTGTTGCAAATGCCTTGTATGATGTTCTGTATAGTACTTTCTACCTAGTAGCCAGCAAATCCTATTGTATGATGTCCTGTAGCTCATTTGATTGACTGCTTATTATAACTAACCAGGATGATGAAGAGTCAATGTTGCAAGGAGCACGGGAAGCTGAAATGATGATCGTGGAGGCCTATGCAGCCCTCGTGCTTGGCTTTCTTTCGATAGAAAGGTTAGTAATCTGAGTTGTCGTCTGTAATGTTCCATTACGGTGAGTTGATTGCATAATGTGTCTGGACTTGTTAACATTTTGTCTGCTTCAACAGCATGAAGGTTCGAGGAGCGATTTCCAGCTGCCTTCCAAATAACAACTTGAAAGTTCTTGTGCCCGTGCTAGAGAAATTTGTGGTATGCCTCTTGTCCGGTAGATCTTACCCTTGTAGGAAGCTTATTTTCTTCTTCATTTCGACATTTTACCCTTCTTGTGGTATGTTTCTACTTGCTGCTGCGTATAGAGATAGAGCATGTAATAGTCCGTTTATTTGTTACATGTGCAGGCGTTTCATCTGCAGCTTAATATGATGACAGACGAAACACACTCATCTGTTACAGAAGTTATCGAAAAATGCAAACTATGATAGGATGGTGAAGAGGTCACTTTGTATAGACTGACCGGCCTCTTCGCAGCTGAGGCACACACAAGTGTTCCTCCTCGTCTCCCCGTGCGCCGCAGATGACCTGCAGTCGTCTTGCAACTAACCAACCATGGTGTCATTCTTTTCTTTTCCTTTTGCCCCCCTGTTGTTGTCGCCCATCTTTTGTGTGTGCTCCTTGTCGCCTCTCAAAACACGTTGTTTACTTAGCCAATTCAATTGAATGTAAAATAACATCATAGGGAATGTACTCTGTGTGCGTGTGTGTGTTTGTAATTTGTACTGGTACCAGTCATAGTCAGTCACCACACATGCCTAAATCTGAAGAAGCTTAATGGAACGTACCGTTGCCATGCCGTTTGGTCTGTGCCTCCTGTGTCTTAAACAGATATTTTGTTTGCTTGATACTGTTCCAAACACTGGATTACATTCAGCAGATGGATTTTATTTGGACAAAATTGTTGCTAGTCAATTACACAAAAAGTTAAGCAAAAATGCTATTCTTACAACTTGTACAAAATTTGTACGCTCCTTTGATTTTAGCTAACCATCATATATTTGAAAGTGGTAGGAATAGCATCGCTCAAATTAAACGAATATAGTGACACATTGAAAAGGGTAGTTGTCATTTCTTAGGCCCCCTTTGTTTGGGCTACAGATTCTTGAGAATTAGTTGTGGCTTGGATTATAGTGAGGGGCGGCTCCCCTTCTCTGTTCGGTTGGGTGGGAAAGAACGAGGTGGAGGAGAGCCTGGCGTTAGAGGAAATTGGCTGGGGGCTAGTGGCATTTCTAGCGTAATAACGGGGAGGAGATGATCTATTCCCGGAACCTGGATAAGTGGCAACTCGGGCATCTAGGGAATCAGCAAATTCTCAGCTTCTGGCTTGTGCCTCGGCGTAGCACAATTTCAGAACCGATTTTTGAAAGCTAAGATAAAAATCTGAGTGTTTGTTTGAGATTCTGTTTTGGATGGGTTAGAATCCAAGAATCTGTAGCTAAAGCCCAAACAAAGGCCACCTTAAGGTGCAATTGGTGCAGATTAAAAGTACAACTACAAAGAAAATACAAGTATTGGCTGATTTCAAATCAAACCATTTAAATAAAACAAAATGGAAATTACAAGTAAAGAGTTCAAATAAATCTTGAACATTTTTTAATGTGTGCCGGTGAAAAATATATATTCAAGTGTAGCAAATAGATAAAATTGACAAAAAAAGATAAAAAAAGATTGGCTAGCTTATCATCTAGATAAAAATTAACCAAGTCAATTCACATCGTTTGATTTTACGTGAAGATTCGTGCATACTTTTTTATTTGATCAATTGAATGATATAGGAGCCTTGTATTTTTTAATGATATAGTGTTAGCCGAGACTTTCTCAGTTCACATCTAGCAAATAAAAAAAGACGGTAGATTAGCAAAAAAAAAATGATTTGACGGATCAGAAGAAGATCCGTAATAATATTGTCTTATTTTAGGCTCAATAATAGACTAGTTTCTACTTTTTACATCAATAATGTGGCCACTTAGATAAAGCATATAGGATTATTTCTGCCATCATTTTAGTTGGGGCCATATTTGAACTCCGGAATAGCGCGAGTCGACGAAGGTAGGACCCAACCCTAGCCGCCACCCTGTGATCCGATCCCTCTCGCCGCCGCCAGGGTTAGCCGCACGGGCAAAACCCATGTGGCCTCGCGGTGGTGGGTAGGATGTTGTTCATAGCCTGACGTGGAGGAGCTGGTGGGCTGCTACGGTATGGCGATGGTGATTCGTGGTCAGGCTACGACTGCCGGCAGGTGATGCTCGTCGGCGTCGTTGGTGATCCGCATTAGCATTCTTCAATGGTGGCACGGTCTGGCTAGGTCACCAGAGAAGAGGGAGTCGATGCATTGTCCTGAATGGCGACGAGGTCGACAGGCCCGAACTTGTTGTGCAATGATACATGTGTTTTTTCCAAGGTTTTATTTAGGAGTCTTTGAGTTTGGTTTTGGGACATCGAGGCCGCCGCCTTCTAGGAATAATGTTCTTCTTGCTCTTTCATGATTCTGTTGGTATGTTTATCCACGACGGAGGACGTGTGGAGCCGTGCTCCGGCAGGTCCGTGATCCGATCGACTCAGGGGTCCAGTGGATCCTTCTTGATTCAGCTAACATTCGTGGTCTTCCAAGTTTTTGCATATCCTTAGGCCCTCCACTATGTAGGCCAAAACCGATGCCAAATTCACTTTTTGAACATTTGGCACCGGTGCCCTACATAACCCAGCCGATGCCAAATAAAAATTCCAGGGCATCGATTCCTCTACTTGCTCCGACGCCATATTTCGTTGAGGCAATAAACTAGGTAGCCACTGTACATGCGAGGCACCACCGGCGAGACACTGCTTTGAGCTGATATATTACTAGTTTATACGTAGGTGGGCCAGAGGTGGGTGGGTGCCAAATCCTTTACGTTGTGGTGCCGGTGCTAAACTTTTTATATTTGGCATCGAAGTGTATGTGGCAAACTTTTTAAATTTCTGGCACCGAAAACATAGTGGAGGACCTTATCGGTGTTTCCGATTTGCGTTGCAATTCGCGGCCGTTGGTATCTCCTAATATGCATCGATGACTTTTTATCCATTGCTTCTACAAGCTATTGTTTTTTTAAAAAAAAAGCCCCGCCTAGGCGGAGGCCAGAGGCAGCATGGAGTTATGCTCATGCCTCCGCCGATGGATACATAAGGAAGAAGATTTCAGCACCCCAAAATGAAATGTAATTTTATCTTTCTGGGTGGGCGTGTTTGTAAATTCATGTGACACTTAATATACGGTCTTGGGCCTTTTGAAAAAAGAAAACGAATTGTAGATAAAGCGAACCGGGCCATAGAATATAGAGAGAAACTTGGCAAACACCGCCGAAACAAACCACCGCCGGCAGCCGCCGGCCACCGTTTCGCCCGAGTCTAGTCACCTCCCGTCCGCGCGCGCATGCGCATCCAGTCAGCGCGCGCCCGCCCGCTTCCGCCCTCGCGATTTTATCCACTCTCACCACTCACCAACGGAGCTTCGCTCAGCGCAGCGCCATCCCCCCGCCCCGCCTCCGGATTCTCTCGCCCCAGGCCGAACAACCCCACGTTCGCCACGTGCGCTCGCGCCACCGCCTCGCCGCCCCAGCCAATGATCTAGAGCCTCGCGGATCTGACGCGGCGCCCCCGCCCCGCCTCCGCGGTCCGGTCACCGTCTCGGCTTGCCCAGGCCCGCGCTTCCCCGCCTGTTCGTGCCGCCCTCGCCGGCGTAGGGGGGCGCGTGCGGCGAGCTCGTCCATGGGGACGCTCGTCTGGCTGAGGCCGACCGCGGCCCCGGCCGTCCCCGCCGGTCCCTCCGCCGCGCACGGTACGCGACACGGCTCGACGCCTACCTTCGGAGAAAGCCCCGCGCGATGCTGCTGCTGATCCTATCTTATCTGGTGTTTGGTTTCTGTTTCGCTCCTCTGCAGTGGTGGCTGCCGGTGGTGTAAATGCCCGGCCTCGGCGGGTGTCCGTGGCGTCCCGCTGCACGAACCCGCGGGTGCTCCAGGCGGGGAGGTGCCGGTGGCTGGTTGTCAGGTCGGGTGTCACGGCCGCTGCAGCCGCCGCAGATGACCCCGAGGATTCGTCGGAGCTATCAGGTTTCAGGCCTCCTCCCCTCTCTAGAGCCAAATGCTTTGAAGTTCTTATGGCAGTGCCCGAGTAGCTGAGCTGTGCTAGCTAGAAAATTACATTGACATGTGCCTGCGTATGTGAACCTGCAATGTTGCCGTTGCTAGTGCTATGTGAGTGTTAGGTGAATTTGGATAAACCAATAATGCAGAAACTCAAACTATTGTCCCAACCCTTCATTTCAGTATGGACCAGAGGATAGGATTTGATACTTTCCGTCCTTCTGTTTTATAACCAATATATGATGGATTGTAGGCTTATAATTGTTACTTCTACTCATGTGAAAGGTGTCATTAGAGTTTTTAGATAGATTAATTTCAGAGGGAGAACAACAGTTGTTAAGGTATTTATAAACCCTGTAGCAGCTAATGCCAGTGGCATGTTTGATGAAATTTAAGTAGTAGGCCCTACTGACTAGTACGTATTAGGAAAATCATCTGCACATATTTTGCAAACAATGTGTGTGTGAAATCATTCAAATTATATACTAGCTGGATTCTTTTTGAGCTCACTTTTTTTTGAGAAAACTTGCTTATATTTATTTACTTAACCAGATCTGCAAGTGGCTTCGAGGATCAGAGGGGTCTTCTTCTACGCGGTGACTGCTGTTGCGGCGATCTTTTTGTTTATAGCTATGGTTGTGGTTCATCCACTTGTGCTCTTGTTTGACCGCCACCGTAGGAGAGCTCAGCACTATATTGCAAAGATTTGGGCTACTCTGACAGTTTCCATGTTCTACAAGCTTGAAGTTGAGGGAATGGAGAATCTACCTCCCAATAGTAGCCCTGCTGTCTATGTTGCTAACCATCAGAGCTTCTTGGATATCTATACCCTTCTAACTCTAGGAAGGTGCTTCAAATTTATAAGCAAGACCAGTATCTTTATGCTTCCAGTTATTGGTTGGGCAATGTATCTCTTGGGTGTCATTCCTTTACGGCGTATGGACAGCAGGAGCCAGCTGGTATGGCCTTAGCCTTGTCCCTTCCTTTTTCAGTAGGCTCTGAATTTCGATAATCTTGTGATTGAATATAAGCTGTGGATTACCTGCAATTTGTGCCACTGAAGAATTTCTTATTTGGTAATTCCTTTGCATATCCTTTTTGTTAGTGCAGCTCCCGCATCTTATGTGAAGCGTACATGCATACGCCCAAACCTGATAACCTATTTTGTTTTGTTTAGTTTTCAACATTAATGTCGTTTTTTGTTAAATGTCTTCCTATTATAGAGTTTACCTACTTTGCACTCCATCTTGAACATATCATATATCCTCTAAATTCAGGACTGTCTTAAACGGTGTGTGGATTTGGTGAAAAGGGGGGCGTCTGTATTTTTCTTTCCAGAGGGAACTCGAAGTAAAGATGGAAAGCTAGGTATATTCAAGGTTAGGTTCCGTCGAATGTGATTTTACTCTTGTGTGGACTACGCCATTAGCTTTCAGTTCCGTGAAGTACTGACATTTCATAATTATCCCCAGCGAGGAGCATTTAGTGTCGCAGCGAAGACTGGCGTTCCTGTCATACCTATTACCCTTCTCGGGACAGGGAAATTGATGCCTCCTGGAATGGAAAGCAACCTTAATTCAGGTTCAGTACAAGTCATTATTCACCGTCCAATTGAAGGGAATGATGCAGAGAAATTATGTACCGACGCAAGGAATGTGATAGCAGACACTCTTCTTCTACATGGTTATGGAGTGCACTAATGGAAGTGGGTGATTTTTCCTATTCAATGGATCATGGAACCTAGTTTGCCGAAACGTGTCGACTGAAGGCAAAGATAGTTTACAGGTACACGTTACTGACTAGTTCGATATTTTGAGAATCCATAGGAAATGCTATTTGCTTCTTAAGAAGAACAGCTTTTTTGAAATGAAAGAGTTTCCACGGGCGTCGTATATCATTTGTTAAAATAAGGTTCATGACTTCATGTAGCATAATCGTATGACTGCGCGAAACGTATCTTCAGTTTAAACTTCAAGAAAAGGGACACCTTCAGTTTGAATATGTGCCCCACATTTAGAGGTTTGAGATTGTTATCTCCACCACATGGAGGTGTGAGACGAGTGTCCTAATAAGAGACTGAATATAACATAGATGTATTTGGTGGAGGAAATACTTGTAAGTACGTATTTTGTAAAAGGAAGGATTCCAAAAGATCTACCCTTGTTTGTGCAGCTGGTAGAGGTGCTGAGTGCAGGCATTCTTTTTGCTGCAGAATGAAGACAGGGGCTGGAGGAAGAATAAGAATGACTTGCGCTTGTTAGTTGCTGTGTGTGACTTGCAAAACAGGCTTTGATGTAGTTTATCTTTCACAAATTGTAGTTTGCATTTTTTGCCTTGTTCTATAGTATTTTAACATGAAAAGATGTGATGTGGCGAAGAAATCATCTGGACCTAGATGATTTTGCCATATTCTACAATCTGAGAAGATAAGATTTTTTTTGTGTGGGTGAGAAGATAATAAAGTTGGCACGTGATTTCCTTTTGGGACTTGGTAAAGATGGCTTTTCTTCTCCCTTTTTTCCTTTTGGCCTTTTTAAGTGTATATCAGCAGGCAAATCGAATGTAGCCGAGTTCGGCTTCTTGCCGAGATGTTCCTTTCTAGATTGATTTGATCTTGACTCGGAAGCTTCCGGTACGATGCTTGGGTCTTGTCTCCTCGTGTCAGAAATGATCTTATATTATGAGACGGAGAGAGTATTATCCAGACGGGAACCAGAAGGAGTAGGGAACTTTGGCGACGGAATGGGCTTTACCTTCGCTGCTGCTGTCTGTTGTTTTTTCTTTTGTTCTTTTTCACTTAGTTTTCTTTGACTGATTTTGTGGTTTCCTGATCAATTTTTTCTATTTTCTCTTCTACCGTCATTTATTTATTCTTCAAGAAATGTTTAAAATTTATTCGTTTTTTTTCAAAAAATGCTTGATTTTTCAAAAAAGACCACAATTCTAAAAATCTTTGGAATTTCAAAAATTGTTCATGATTATAAAAAAATCATGAATTTTTTTCAATTCATGAACATTTTTGAATTTCATTGTTTTTTAAATTCATGAACATTTTTCATATTTTTTTGAATTCGTTTTTTTATATTTTATGAACCTTTTTGAATTGACGGACATTTTTTTGAATCCGCACACATTATTTTAATTTTAAAAACAATAATGTGAATCTTTTATAGACCTCACATCTTTCAAATTAAAATTGAACTGGCTGAGAAAACCGAATGAGAAAAAAAGAAACAGACGTGCGGTCTCTCGATGGGCCAGGCCCATCTTGCTCGGTCTATAAAAGCAGTGCCCCTCGTGTTTGCTCGTTGTTTCTTAGAGCATCTCCAGCCGTTGCGCCCCCAGGGGACGTTTTCATCCGGCTGGGGCTGCGCCGGAAAATATTTCCAGCCGTGTCTCCACCCCAAGCACTTCTGCACCTCGATGAGTAGGACGCGTGGCGCGCAGCGAGGAAGCGGCCGGGCGCCACCGCTCCTCGAGCTCGCCCTACGGCGGCTCCGGCACGCCCGGGTCGGCGCACGGCGCGCGGTGAGCAGAGGGCGGCGGTGAGGAGGCAGAGGCCGGCGCGCGGCGAGGAGCCGGCCGCGACCAGCGGCGGTGAGGAGGCAGATGCCGGTTGCCGGAGACGTGGACCAGTGCTCCGGTATGAACCGCTTCGTCGCCATCTTCGCTGTGCCGTTGCTCTCCTTCTACTTCACCTTCGCTTCCTGGCCACGGACACGCTGTAGAAGCTCCTCGTCCTGGCGCTGCTCGCCGTGTGCTCCCGTCGAGCATCAGCGAGGCCGAGCTCCCACGGATCCGGACAGTTGTGCCCAGGCCGCGCCTGGCCGGAGAGGCGGCGAGCTTGGGTGGCGCGCTGGAGCCCAGGCGCCCGCTCGCCGGCCGCGCTCGCTCGTTCGGAGCCGGCGCAGGCCGCGACGGCGGATGAGCGAGGAAGGGCTGGTGGAGAGGTGGAGGAGAAGGGGCGGTGGGAATGCGGGAGAGAGGAGATTTTTCTACGCACTACACGTGGTGGGTTGTGACGTCCCCGATTCAATCGTACACTAATCATACACGCAAACGTGTACGATCAAGATCAGGGACTCACGGGAAGATATCACAACACAACTCTACAAATAAAATAAGTCATACAAGCATCATATTACAAGCCAGGGGCCTCGAGGGCTCGAATACAAGAGCTCGATCATAGACGAGTCAGCGGAAACAACAATATCTGAGTACAGACATAAGTTAAACAAGTTTGCCTTAAGAAGGCTAGCACAAACTGGGATACAGATCGAAAGAGGCGCAGGCCTCCTCCCTGGGATCCTCCTAAACTACTCCCGGTCGTCGCCAGCGGGCTGCACGTAGTAGTAGGCACCTCCCGAGTAGTAGTAGTCGTCATCGACGGTGGCGTCTGGCTCCTGGGCTCCAACGTCTGTTCGCAGCAATCGGGTATAAAAAGGGGGAAAAGAGGGAGCAAAGCAACCGTGAGTACTCATCCAAAGTACTCGCAAGCAAGGAGCTACACTACATATGTATGCATTGGTATCAAAAGGAATAAGGGTATCATATGTGGACTGAACTACAGAATGCCGGAATAAGAGGGGGATAGCTAGTCCTATCATAGACTACACTTCTGGTAACCTCCATCTTGCAGCAGGAGAAGAGAGTAGATGGTAAGTTCACCAAGTAGCATCGTGTAGCATAATCCTAACTGATGACCCTCCCCTCGTCGCCCCGTGAGAGAGCGATCACCGGTTGTATCTGGCACTTGGAAGGGTGTGTTTTATTAAGTATCCGGTTCTAGTTGTCATAAGGTCAAGGTACAACTCCAAGTCGTCCTGTTACCGAAGATCACGACTATTCGAATAGATTAACTTCCCTGCAGGGGTGCACCACATAACCCAACACGCTCGATCCCATTTGGCCGGACACACTTTCCTGGGTCATGCCCGGCCTCGGAAGATCAACACGTCGCAGCCCTACCTAGGCACAACAGAGAGGTCAGCACGCCGGTCTAAATCCTATGGCGCGGGGGTCTGGGCCCATCGCCCATTGCACACCTGCACGTTGTGTACGCGGCCGGTGAGCAGACCTAGCCTCCCGTATACAAGAGTAGGCGTTCCAGTCCAACCCGGCGCGCGCCGCTCAGTCGCTGACGTCACGAAGGCTTCGGCTGATACCATGACGTCGAGTGCCCATAACTGTCCCCGCGTAGATGGTTAGTGCGTATAGGCCAGTGGCCAGACTCAGATCAAATACCAAGATCTCGTTAAACGTGTTATTTTGAAATAACCACGGACGCCGACCAGGGCCAGGCCCACCTCTCTCCTAGGTGGTCTCAACCTGCCCTGTCGCTCCGCCATAGTGTAACCGTCGGGGGCCTCCGGGAACTCAGGCCCACCTCTACCGGGATGGAGCCACCCGCCCCTTCAGCCCCCAACATCGGAATCACTCGCGGGTACTCCTACGAGCCCACCCGACTTTAGTCACCACATGTATAGCATGTATATATATATATATATATATGTAAGTATAAACCCGTGATCACCTCCCGAGTGATCACGGCCCGATAGTATAGCACGGCAGACGGACAAGAATGTAGGGCCACTGATGATAAACTAGCATCCTATACTAAGCATTTAGGATTGCAGGTAAGGTATCAACAGTTGTAGCAACAATGATAGGCTATGCATCAGAATAGGATTAACGGAAAGCAGTAACATGCTACACTACTCTAATGCAAGTAGTAGAGAGAGGAGTAGGCGATATCTGGTGATCAAAGGGGGGGCTTGCCTGGTTGCTCTGGCAAGAGAGAGGGGTCGTCAACTCCGTAGTCGTACTGGGTAGTAGCGGCGTCGGTCTCGGTGTCTAGCGAGAGAAGAGGGGGAAGAAATAATAAATATAATGCAAAAAAATGCATGGCGATGCATGACATGGCAAGTAGCGGTGCTAGGGGTGCCCTAACGCGGTATGAAGTGATACCGGTGAAGGGGGGAAACATCCGGGAAAATATCCCTGGTGTTTTGTGTTTTCGGACAGATGAATCAGAGAGGGAAAGTTGTGTGTTCGCTATGCTAGGGATGCGTGGCGGGCGAACGGGTTGCGTAACCGGATTCGTCTCATCGTTCTGAGCAACTTTCATGTACAAAGTTTTTCCATCCGAGCTACAGTTTATTTTATTTTAATTTTACAAGATTTAAATTGTTTTTAGGATTTATTTAATTATTTAAATCAACACTATTCAGAATAGTGTTTGTTAACGTCATCATGACGTCAGCATTAACCTGGTCAACCCGACAGGTGGGTCCCGCATGTCATACACTGCTCAATTTAATTAGGGTTTAGCTAATTAATTACTGTTTAATTAAATTAACTTATTAGTTAGATTAATTAAACTTGATTAATTAACTTAATTAATTAATTATTAGTTTAATTAATTTTATTAATTAATTTTTATTTTATTTTATTTATTATTTTTAATAGACGTTTTGGGCGCGGGCCCCGTTTGTGATAGGCCCATAGGGGCCTATCGGGTTCGGGCATGCGGGCGCCAGCCCGAACGGGCGTGTGCCCGGTGGGGCGAGGCCACCGGGGTGTAGCGGCAGGCGCAGGCTGCAGGATGCAGCGGGGCGGTCGGCAGAGGCCGCGGGTCGCGCGCGACGGGGCGACGTTGTTCGCGCACGGACGGAGCCGGGCGCTGGCTCGCGCGCGCTGGGCAGCAGTGAGCACCACGGGCGCAGCGGGGGGGGGTGCGGCTGCACGGGCCGACGAGGCCGTGGCATCGCTGCGAGGCGGGGCAGCACGTGGACGCGGGCGAGTGACGAGTAGCCAGAGGGGGAGCGGTTGCAGCTGCGGGTGAATGGGTGCGGCGGTGCGGCCGACGGAGCAGGCAACGGTGACTTGAAGGGCAGCAGCAGTGGAGCAAGGGCGCGGCCGTCGTGGGCGACGCGGGGAGGCGGCGCATGGCGAGGACCACTTGGTCGCGAGGAGCACGGCGCAGAGGGCGCGCTGGGCGCGGTGAGCGCGTGCTCACCGCGGGCGCGCGCGTGGGTGGTTTAGCGTGCGGTGACCGCGAGCGAGGCGTTAGGCAGAGGAAGGGAGAGGCCCCGGGCCTCACCAGCATTGATGGGGAGACGGGGCGCCGAGGCTTGTTGGCGGTCGGCGGGGAAGAGGACGAGGACGTGAGGTCCGACGAGGAGGAGGTCAAGGTTGCGTCCGACGCGGGGCGGGGCTTGGCGACACCGGCGAAGACGGTGGGGCGGCTCCGGCGAGGTGGCGTCGCGGGGGAGGACGGAGGCGCGGTGGGGCGGCGACCGGTGACGGAGCCCAGCGGCGGTGGTCGGCGACAAGCGACGGGGCGTCGCGAGTGGCACAGGGGCGAGGCGCTCGATCCGATCTGGATCGGGAGGGCGGGTGAGAGAGAGATCGGGGGTGGGGGGTTTGTGCGGTCGTGGGCTAGGGTTTCGGTGGGTGTGGGGGTTAAGTGAGTGAAGGGGGCCGGCAGGACTAGTGGGCTAGCCGGCTGGGCTGTTTGGCCCAGATGGCCAGGGGAGTTTTCTTCTTTTCATTGTTTTATTTATGTTTGTCTTTTTCTTTTCTATTTATTTTTACTTTACTGTTTTATTTTAGTTTCCTAAATTGCATTAGTTTTGTAAAACATTCAACTAGCACCTAAAATAGTAACATTAATTATATCACCGCCATAATAACTTTGGCACCTAGCTAAAATAGTTTAGTATTTTATAAAATACAACAGGAGTATAATTAATTGTTTTTGCTATTGTTTTAATCACTTTAGGGTATTTAATTATTTTATAAAGATGTTGTTTCTTCACCAATATTATCCATGATTTATTTGTCACATTAAGAACTTTATAGTTTTGACTTTTGAAAACTTTGTTGTTTGCCTTTAACTCAAATTTGAATTTGAAACGTTTTGAACTAACGCGAGATTAACAATAGTAACCGCGGTGACGTGGCATCATTAACAGAGAATTACTGTAGCTTAAATATCCGGGCGTCACAATTCTCCTCCACTACAAGAAATCTCGTCCCGAGATGTAAGAGGTAGAGTAAGGGGAAAGATGTGGTTACGAAATTCTATCGAGTCTTCTCGGTCTTGGTTGCTTTTCTCAAAGAGGTCGATCCATAGAGTTGATTTCTTCATTCCTATGATTTAGTCGTCATGATGAAGCCGGCATCCTTTCTACAGGATCTCCATCGTACTTACGAAAGAATAAAGGGTGGTTATTCCGAAAGAACGGACCTCTACAAGGTTGACTACCTGGTCGATAACATCGAGGAAGGTGGCGGAAAGTAACTCTCGAATTAAAACTTAAGAAAATATCGAGAGAAAAGTAAGGAGGTATCATGGGAAGTTTCGAGCGGGCAGGCAATCGTTCGATGCCTGAAACAGGGCGTGAAAGGGGTTCAAAGCAATGGGGATAACTATTGTGCCTGATACCAGTATAGATCACTAGGAAGGTGGCTCGCGAATTACATACGAGGCCACGCGCGAGGTACAACCTTGGGGACAGGGGTGTACAGGAGAGTCAGGTTTCGTTCCTGTGGAACTGTGGGTTGTGGGCCCACCATGTGGTTTAAAGTAGAAAGGGGGCTGCCATCTTACACGGTCACGATAGCAAGGCATGTTAGAGGGTAGCCTGTCAGTTAGGTCGGCAACAACATCGATACCAAGGGCGAGGGACGAAGAGAACCATTTTCCTGCTCGTTGAACGAGGCGAACCAATAGGCAAAGTTCTCGTCCATCGGCAGTTATCGGAATGTCATCAACAATAGTAACAGGTTCTTACTGGCAGAGTGGTACAACGAAGTGCTTACCTAAGCAGGGAATTATCACTGCTTAGTTAAGTCAGATTACTGGAAAGGTTAAACAAGTAATGGAAAGGGAAATATGTTTAAACACATATTTCAGGGTATATCCTTCTCAAGGACAAGCAGATCATGATATCCAGGACATGATAGAAGTAGAAAACCATTTAGGTAAGGGGAAATAAATTTCATGACATTACCCATACAACAGTGCATGGATAATTGAGCAGGAAACATTTAGCATTGGGCTTCAAATGTTCTTGTTGAAAATCGGAGTATCACAGACATGCTTCGAGATAGCATTGACATGGTCACTAGGTAAAGATCAGACTTTGGATACAAGGATCCATCCGGAACAATTTACAGAATAAGTCTTACAATTCCCTCATGGAAGAATGGCTAACCTTGCCAAAACGGAAACTATAATAATAGGTCCTCCGGCCAGGTGTGCTAGGCAAGTCATCACCTTATTGGGTCAAAGAGCAAGGCTATAACTCACGGGAATATGTTCCAACCACCATATCTGACCGAGATTCAGATCTGGCTAATTGGGGTCAGGATACCTCAGACTCAAGATGCCTGAGAAGAAAAGGTGCAACACAATTTGACGAGGTGAAATTGTAAGATCCTCAGGAAATGAACTATGGAAGCGAGTTCTGAAACAAGAGTTCATCATTAAACCAAGGAGAGGGTGAGGAGGTGACTGATGAACTCAGCACCAATTCATTGAGATTTCCAAAAAGATGGATTTCCACAAATATATGAACAAGGAGATAACATTTGCCAGATCAAATGATATAACGATGTATGCTCGAGGAAACCATACATAATTAAACATTGGTTGAAAAGTGCACCCGAAATATGGGTTGGGTTGCACGGCCAGAGTCAGAATGGCGATTGAGCAACCAAGACTCCAAATTGGAATTATTGTCCATTAACTCTGAAGCAATAGGGTTGCTGGAGATAATAAATTCGCACAACATAGTTCACTCAACACGGGGACCAAGAAAAAGAATGGTGATGGTGAGAAGCATCATTGTATCAAGAATTCTTAAGAGGTGGTGAGATTCTCACGACATTCTTGACATAAAAGATGGTAATACTCCAAGGTAAAGAAGAACAAATCATGGGTAGCAAGGAACTCAAGGTATAACACAAAACACGAACAAGTTTGTGTTGGAGGGAAGGAAATAAAGTTGTCGATGATAACACAAATCATCAAGGGCAAGGATGGTCTTTCTCATCATGAATTCAATTGATATTCTGGAAGAGCTCAGAATGCTGATGATGATCACGACACATTTTTCGAGAGATTTCCTGAAGATGTAATCGATTGGCGATGACATCAAGTCAAAGGAATGATGAAGCGAAAGGTTATTGGAACCACAAGTATGACACAAACTCGAAATCAAGCTTGCTAATCAAGGCGAAATGATATGATGAGGAAGATTGACGTAAGCTTAGCTCATCGTCGAAAGTTGTACTCCGGGAATAAGGACCAGGTAACACAGTTAAAATCAGCACAATAATGATATAGCCAATCAGGCTAGGAATGACTTGAAGGATTATTAAACTCGTAAGCAACGAGAATTACTTAGAGTTATTGAATCATAGTGCGGAATCAATTCACTTATCGGTGTTCTCGGGTGACTAATAACTCAGAACCCGGGGAAAATCTGAAAACGGCGAGAAGCAATACTAGATGAAGAATCATAGGAAGCAACACAGTTCTTTGATATTCTCGAGATATCAGGGGGGTAATGCTCAACGACAGATCAAAGTAGAGGTTGGGCTAGGGTATTGCTCTGCAGAAGACAAGTGCTTAAACTTGCACGAGAAATGATATTTAAAGGAGAACATGGTCGGAACCACGATTGCAAAAGGCCAGATCCCAGAGATAAGATGAACAAATACCAAGGGAATAATTAATTAAGAAAAGCTTTAATGATAAGATCTACATCGTGTCCATGGGCATGAACACAAAGTTCAAGGTCGACTCCCACTTCTCCAATGCATAACCTTTCATTCACTGCTCTACTAAAAATGATTTGAGTGCGAAGATCTACCTGGTAAATTACTAGAGGAGTATGAACCTTGGAAAACTTTCAGGTTCACACAGATTAAGGAAGGCATAGGTTCAACACATCGGGGCTTCTTAGAGCATATACCATGAACTTCAGGAGTAAATAACACAAGCTCAAAAGTAGAGCATGGTTGACAAAGTAGAGGATATAATTTACCAAAGGCATTATGTATCAGGTAAAAATCTCACAAGAATTTTGGTTGTGAAGGACACTGTCGGATAATAACCCTGCAATGGGTATGGCGGTCCACAACGGGGCTGATGTGAGTATCGATACTCAATCAGAGGAAGAATGAATGCCAAGGCATCAGATTATAGAAACAACTGACTAAGGCCTTGTTTGGTTCAGCTTTTATCGATGGATTCCGCTACCGCGCAGCAGAATCTGAACCAAAGGACGAACCCAGTAGAATCCGATTCCAGAAATCCGCTGTCAAAATCTGAACCAAAAGCGAAAGCAGCCCAGGACGTGCTTTCTAAAATCTGATTCCGCTGCGGGCCAAAATCTGAAAAAGCTGTATCAGCTGGTTTGCCAAATGACCTACATCTTTTTCACATCAGATTTTCCACAGCTATTTTTCCACAACAGATTTTTCACAGTTGCTTTTAGAAATCCACAGCCGAACCAAACAGGGCCTAATTCAAAGCTTAATGCAAATAATTTTAGGATTTCCAAACTAAGGGATCATAAGCAATCATTTTGATCGAAAATGAATAAGTTCAATAGACTTAGAAGCACAACCGATCAAGGCATTGATTGGTCAAGAACCAGCTCATATCCAAATGACGTCTGAGACGGAAGGATAATCCTAGGATTCGACTGATGATTGTGAATATTCACAACTTATTGAATCAATGGACACGAAATGATAGTGACAGAGGATGTCAACGGAGATTACTAGAAGTATGGAATTAACCATAATGCAGGAAGGCAAGGAAATCAAGAGCAATGGGCTGCTGAGGATTTTCAGAAAATCGAATGGTATTTCGAGGACTTATGTGAAACACATGAACGACTAGGAATGAGCGGATACTCGGCAAGTGGGAGGAATTATCCGTAGGGGTATTTATGTGGCTAGTAACTGCAAGGCAGTAGGCACAAAGTATTCTCGGAATATCCAAAGAATTTCAGGGTATCTTGTAATAACAAGAACAATTGGAAGTGAAGCTATGGACGACAAGTGTATGTAGTTATCCATAAGGGTTTATCGATGGTCGGGAATAACAAAAGCGGTGCGCACAAAGTCTCGAGAGAATATGGAAGAGTATCTTCGGAATCTTCTGGTGAAGCCGACCATCATCTGGAATGAAGGAGCTCTCCGGGAGAAAGTATGTATGAGAACCTAGAGTTAGAGTTAGCAAAACCATTTAACCCGAATAGAAGAGAGATCAGAATCCCAGAGTATAGATGAGGAGTAAACGATCCTAATACCTCCCAATGGCGACGTGGGTCCATAAGACACACAGCCATGTTAGTAAAAGTTTTGCAATGACTAGACTCGACTTCGGCCAAGGAGTGTGGAAGGGGGATTCCTACAGGCAGTTGGCTCTGATACCAACTTGTGACGCCCCCGATTCAATCGTACACTAATCATACACGCAAACGTGTACGATCAAGATCAGGGACTCACGGGAAGATATCACAACACAACTCTACAAATAAAATAAGTCATACAAGCATCATATTACAAGCCAGGGGCCTCGAGGGCTCGAATACAAGAGCTCGATCATAGACGAGTCAGCGGAAACAACAATATCTGAGTACAGACCTAAGTTAAACAAGTTTGCCTTAAGAAGGCTGGCACAAACTGGGATACAGATCGAAAGAGGCGCAGGCCTCCTGCCTGGGATCCTCCTAAACTACTCATGGTCGTCGCCAGCGGACTGCACGTAGTAGTAGGCACCTCCCGGGTAGTATGTAACACCCTCGATGCGACTATATCTCCCACGTGTCGAGGCACGACTTAGAGGCATAATCGCATTGAAGGCATATGTCGCAAGTGAGGTAATCTTCACACAACCCATGTAATATAATAAGGGAAAGAGATTACATAGTTGGCTTACAATCGCCACTCCACACAATTACAGGAATAAAGCATTACAACAACCAAATACAATCAGGGCCCGACTACGGAGCCAAAATAAAAGAAGAACCCCAAATGCGACAAAGGTCCCCGATCGACCCCAACTGGGCTCCACTACTGAACAACTAGAACGAAACAACACAAAGGACAAGATCTTCATCGAGCTCCTCCTTGAACTTGGTTGCGTCATCTGCACGGACTCATCGGCACCTGCAAGCTGGTTTTGGAAGTATCTGTGAGCCACGGGGACTCAGCAATCTCGCACCCTCGCGATCAAGACTATTTAAGCTTATGGGTAAGGTAAAGGTATGAGGTGGAGCTGCAGCAAGCGACTAGCATATATGGTGGCTGACATACGCAAATGGGAGCGAGAAGAGAAGGCAAAGCACGGTCGATAAAAGTATGATCAAGAAGTGATCCTGGACTACCTACGTCAAGCATAACTCCAACAACTGTGTTCACTTCCCGGACACCGCCGGAAAGAGACCATCACGGTTACACACGCGATTGATTCATTTTAATTAAGGTCAAGTTCAGGTTTTCTACAACCGGACGTTAACAAATTCCCATCTGCCCATAACCGCGGGCACGGCTTTCGAAAGTTCAAATCCCTGTAGGGGTGTCCCAACTTAGCCCATGACAAGCTCTCACGGTCAACGAAGGAATAGACCTCCTCCCGAGACATTCCGATCAGACTCGATATTCCGGTTCTTCAAGACATCCTCGACAATGGTAAAACAAGTCCAGCAAAGCCGCCCGATGCGCCGACATCCTGATGGGAGCTGCACATATCTCGTTCTCAGGGCAACACCGGATAGGTCAAGCTACGAGTAAAACCATCCCTCAAGTTTCCCCGAGGTGGCCCCACAGGCTGCCCATTTCGGACCAACACTTAGACAAGCACTGGCCCGGGGGGTTAAAATAAAGATGACCCTCGAGAGAGCGACTCCCAAGGGAAAAGTAGGTGGTGGTGAGGCAAATGGTAAAACCAAGGTTGGGCATTGCTGGAGGAGCTTTACTTAAGGCGAACTGTCAAGGGGTTCCCGTTATTACCCAACCGCGTGAGGAACGCAAAATCCGGGAACATAACACCGATATGACGGAAACTAGGGCGGCAAGAGTGGAACAAAACACCATGCATAAGGCCGAGCCTTCCACCCTTTACCAAGTATATAGATGCATTAAGTAAATAAGATACATAGTGATATCCCAACAAGTAAATAAATGTCCCGACAAGGAACGGTCTCCAATCTTCACCTGCAACTAGCAACGCTATAAGAGGGGCTGAGCAAAGCGGTAACATAGCCAATAAATGGTTTGCTAGGACAAGGTGGGTTAGAGGGTCAACATGGCAATTTGGGAGGCTGACAAGCAAATGGTAGGCATCGTAGCATTGGCATAGCAAAAGAGCGAGCATCTAACAAAGCAAAGATAGTAGTGATTGCGAGGGTATAATCATCTTGCCTGAGATCCCACAAGGAAGAAGAACGAGTCCGTGAAGAAGACAAACGGAACGTAGACGAACGAATCCTCTCAACACGACGTTATCGGAACCAACCCGAAGAAGCACACCGGAAAGAAGCAAACAATCATGGTAAACAACCATCACATAATCATGGCATGATGCACAATCAAGTATGATGCATGTCCGATTTAAATATGCATGGCATGGCAAAGTGCACAAGCAGTCCTACAAATTAAGTGGAGCTCAATATGCATCGGGATGCATATTGCTCAATATGCATCGGGATGCATATTGACAAAACACCACATCAATTATTTAGTTCTCTCTCGTTTATGTACCCCAACAATATTAAATGTTGACTAACATGGCAAGAGGGTGAAGCAAATGTAAACTACCTATCTAGTCAAGGTTAAATGAGGCCGGAAGCAACGAACAACAATTCCGGAAACTCCTCATATGCATATATTAGGTTTGGTACTGTTCTGCCCTAAACATTATTTTAGAGTTGTTAAGCATGCAAAATGAAGCCACCATGTTAAACTAGGCATTTTTCTACCCCATTTACATATAAAGATTATTAAAATCGGAGCTACGGTTATTTAGTTATGAATTAAATCATTTTAACATGGCATAGGAGCAAAATAATGCAAACATCATTTTAAACATTTTAACATGGCAAGAAAGTTGGATATTATTAATCTACACAAAATTCTGAGCAAGTTTCATATATAAAACATTTTAATCCGATGCACGGTTAGTGAGTTATTAAATGCATGAACTAGGGGGACTAATCTGTAAAACAGCAATCTCCGGAATAATAGACAAATTCGCAGGACCCGAAAAAGAAACATATCGGGCCGAATCTGGGGCAAGCCCATAGCAGGAAGGGAAAAAAACAGAGGCGGGCGCTGGGGGTGTGGCCTCACCCAAGTGGGCTTCGGCCCGTGAAGGAGGAGGAGGCAGGCCGAGGCGGGGCGCTGCGCTGGGCCGGACTCGGGCGCTGGAACTGGGCCTGGGAGGCCAAGGCGGGGAGGAGGCCCACGCGGGCGCTCGTCGTTCTCCTCGGTCCAGAGGGGATCGAGGGAAAGCAGGGGGCAGCGGCGCATCTCCGGCGAGGTGGGGAGGCGCTCCCACGGAGGACTCCGGCGGCTGGCGGGAACGGACTGCGGTGGATCGGATCCGGCGGATCCCGTCCGTGGGCGAGGGATGGAGCTCGAGGCTGCAGGAACCCATGGCGGTGGTTGACCTGTGAGGGAGACAGAGGGCATGAGAGAGAGTGCGAGGAAGGAGGGAAGTAGGCCAGACGGCGAGGGGCTCGCCTGAGAGATCACCGGCGGCGGCACAGCGGGCCCCGGCGACGAACTGCAGCATCGAGGGGCTCCTTCCCTCGAGCGAGACCCTGGATCGAGCGCGGTGGCGGGGATCCGGCCTGCGCGGGCCTCAGATGGGCTCGGCGGGCCCGCGGCGAAGTGGGGCGCTGGGGAGACACGTGGCGGCGCGCTAGAGGAGGAGGGAGGCGGCGCTGCTGAGGTGGCGGCGCGTGATTGGTCCGGGTGATGTGGAGGCTGGACGCGTCCAGCGGGCACGGACATGTCCGGCGGCGGAGTGGGGAGAAGCTAGGGTTTCATCCGCGAATTGATCCGAAATTTCGGGGAGGGGCTATTTATAGGCATAAGTGGAGTTAGGAGAGTCCAAATGAGGTGCGGTTTTCGGCCACGCGATCGTGATCGAACGACCGAGATGATGGAGCAGAGTTAGGTGGGTTTGGGGCCAAAATGGAAGGGTGTTGGGCTGCAACACACACGAGGCCTTTTCGGTCCCTCGGTTAACCGTTGGAGTATCAAACGAAGTCCAAATGGTACGAAACTTGACAGGCGGTCTACCGGTAGTAAACCAAGGCCGCTTGGCAAGACTCGGTCCAATCCGGAAATGTTTAATCCCCACACATGAAAGAAAGGTAGAAATGACCACCGAAGAAGAACGGAACGCCGGATTGCAAAACGGACAACGGGGAAAATGCTCGGATGCGTGAGGCGAACACGTATGCAAATGAAATGCACATGAAGACATGATATGCAATGCATGACACGCAAGCAATGACAAGGCAACACCAGCGAATAACTGAACGACACCTGGCATATCGGTCTCGGGGCGTTACATAGTAGTAGTCGTCATCGACGGTGGCGTCTGGCTCCTGGGCTCCAACGTCTGTTCGCAGCAATCGGGTATAGAAAGGGGGAAAATAGGGAGCAAAGCAACCGTGAGTACTCATCCAAAGTACTCGCAAGCAAGGAGCTACACTACATATGTATGCATTGGTATCAAAAGGAATAAGTGTATCATATGTGGACTGAACTGCAGAATGCCGGAATAAGAGGGGGATAGCTAGTCCTCTCGTAGCCTACGCTTCTGGTAACCTCCATCTTGCAGCAGGAGAAGAGAATAGATGGTAAGTTCACCAAGTAGCATCGTGTAGCATAATCCTAACCGATGACCCTCCCCTCGTCGCCCCGTGAGAGAGCGATCATCGGTTGTATCTGGCACTTGGAAGGGTGTGTTTTATTAAGTATCCGGTTCTAGTTGTCATAAGGTCAAGGTACAACTCCAAGTCGTCCTGTTACCGAAGATCACGACTATTCGAATAGATTAACTTCCCTGCAGGGGTGCACCACATAACCCAACACGCTCGATCCCATTTGGCCGGACACACTTTCCTGGGTCATGCCCGGCCTCAGAAGATCAACACGTCGCAGCCCTACCTAGGCACAACAGAGAGGTCAGCACGCCGGTCTAAATCCTATGGCGCGGGGGTCTGGGCCCATCGCCCATTGCACACCTGCACGTTGTGTACGCGGCCGGTGAGCAGACCTAGCCTCCCGTATACAAGAGTAGGCGTTCCAGTCCAACCCGGCGCGCGCCGCTCAGTCGCTGACGTCACGAAGGCTTCGGCTGATACCATGACGTCGAGTGCCCATAACTGTCCCCGCGTAGATGGTTAGTGCGTATAGGCCAGTGGCCAGACTCAGATCAAATACCAAGATCTCGTTAAACGTGTTATTTTGAAATAACCACGGACGCCGACCAGGGCCAGGCCCACCTCTCTCCTAGGTGGTCTCAACCTGCCCTGTCGCTCCGCCATAGTGTAACCGTCGGGGGCCTCCGGGAACTCAGGCCCACCTCTACCGGGATGGAGCCACCCGCCCCTTCAGCCCCCAACATCGGAATCACTCGCAGGATGCAGCGGGGCGGCCGGCAGAGGCCGCGGATCGCGCGCGACGGTGCGACGTTGTTCGCGCACGGGCGGAGCCGGGTGCTCGCTCGCGCGCGCTGGGCGCCAGTGAGCACCACGGGCGCAGCGGGGGGGGGGGGGTTGCGGCTGCGCGGGCCGACGAGGCCGTGGCATCGCTGCGAGGCAGGGCAGCACGCGGGCGAGTGACGAGTAGCCAGAGGGGGAGCGGTTGCAGCTGCGGGTGAATGGGCGCGACGGTGCGGCCGACGGAGCAGGCAACAGTGACTTGAAGGGCAGCAACAGTGGAGCAAGGGCGCGGGCGCGGCCGTCGTGGACGACGCGGGGAGGCGGCGCACAGCGAGGATGACTTGGACGTGAGGAGCACGGCGCAGAGGCGCGCTGGCGCGATGAGGCGTGAGGCAGAGGAAGGGAGAGGCCCCGGGCCTCAGCAGCGTTGATGGGGAGAGGGGGCGCCGAGGCTTGCTGGCGGCCGGCGGGGAAGAGGACGAGGACGCGAGGTCCGACGATAAGGAGGTCGAGGTTGCGTCCGACGCGGGCGGGGCTTGGCGACGTCGGCGAAGACGGTGGGGCGGCTCCGGCGAGGTGGCGTCACAGGGGAGGACGGAGGCGCAGTGGGGCGGCGACCGGTGACGGAGCCCAACGGCGGTGGTCGACGACAAGCGACGGGGCGTCGCGAGGGGCACAGGGGCGAGGCGCTCGATCCGATCTGGATCGGGAGGGCGGGTGAGAGAGATCGGGGGTGGGGGTGGGGGGTTGTGCGGTCGTGGGCTAGGGTTTCGGTGGGTGTGAGGGTTAAGGGAGTGAGGAGGCCGACAGGACTAGTGGGCTAGCCGGCTGGGTTGTTTGGCCCAGATGGCCAAGGGAGTTTTCTTCTTTTCATTGTTTTATTTATGTTTGTCTTTTATTTATTTATTTATTTTTACTCTACTGTTTTATTTTAGTTTTCTAAATTGCATTAGTTTTGTAAAACATTCAACTACACCTAAAATAGTAACATTAATTATATCACCGCCGTAATAACTTTGGCACCTAGCTAAAATAGTTTAGTATTTTATAAAATACAACAGGAGTATAATTAATTGTTTTTGCTATTGTTTTAATCACTTTAGGGTATTTAATTATTTTATAAAGATGTTATTTCTTCACCAATATTATCCATGATTTATTTATCATATTAAGAACATTATAGTTTTGACTTTTGAAAACTTTATTGTTTGCCTTTAACTTAAATTTGAATTTGAAACATGTTGAACTAACACGGGATTAACAATAGTAATCGCGGTGACGTGGCATAATTAATAGATAATTACTGTAACTTAAATATCCGGGCGTCACATGGGCCTAGCTAGAAAAAGAAAGGAGAGAGAGATTAGAAGCTGGCAGTGGGCCTTTTCCAGCCAAAAAGTAATGCCGGCGCTCTCATCTGCTCCCCGATTCCCCGAGTTTCACTTGCGTGCGCCAGCCGTAGTTTTTGTTAAATCCGACGAAAAAGAAGACTGTGGAGGTGCGACTGAAATGCTTTTTTAACACTGGTGTTAAAAAAAGTTTCTTGGGGCCGTCCGGGGGCGCGGCTGGAGATGCCCGGGAGGTTGTTACCGCCGAACGCCGCCGCAATGGGCTTTCCCTTCGCCGCCGCCGCTGCCCGACCTGCCATGGCATCCACCCTCCCTGGTTGGTCGATGCTTGACTGCTTCGTGTTCTGGAGCGAGAACTTCGCCTTCCCCAAGGACGCCGCCTCAACCCTGGCCTCCGGCACCAACTCCATGGACCAAAAGTTCCGGATCTGCTTCAAACTCGTCGACCCGCCGGAGGTGTCCCGCCTTTATCTGCAAATGGAGGAAGGCCTGTGGCAGTCCCATAGCTTCGAAATCGTCGCGGCCCACCGCGCCGCGGTGCTCCTCCAGATGAGCTACCCCATCCAGGTGCCAGGCTACGACACCATCATCCCGATGGTTGACCACTTCCTCTACCGCGCCGCCAGCTGGCTCCTCGCCGTCTCTGGAGCGGCTCCCCGCTCTTGACGGGACCATCGCCGAGATCCAGGACAGAATCAAGGCCAGGGCCAGTGACGACGCCACCACGAATCAGCTTTTGCGCAGGCTGCATTGCCTGGACCTAGGCGTCCTGTGCCGCGGAGGGGGCGAGGTCGCCGTCGCAGAGCTCGAGATCACCGGGTCCATGGCGCCGCCCAAGCTCCACGTCCTGTGCCCGTCCACCTCTAGCGGTTGGGAGGTCAAGCATCCGCCCATCATTCCCTGCGACGATGCCAGGGAATTTGATCTGGAGGAGTTCTTGCGGTGCTTTGATGCTCACGCCGTCGTCCCCTTCAGGAGCTACCTGTGCTGGGTGGATTACTCCCTTGGCATCCTGTTCTGCGATGTGTTCGACGAGAGCCCCAAGCTCCTATACCTGGAACTCCCAGCTCAATTGCCCCGATTGCATCGCGAAGTCATGGGCCGAGCATGGGCGGATGCGTACCACGTCGTCGGCGTCACAGAGGGCGAGGTCATGAAATTTGTCAAACTTGTCCATGACAAGGACAGGTTCTCTGAAACCATCGGACCTGCCACTGATGCTTTCACCATCACCTCCTGGGCACTTAGAATAACAGAAAGCGACGGCATGATGAAGTGGGAGCAGGATGCATTTCTTAGATCCAGCGAGATCGGGTTTGATGGATTCACGCATCTTCCTCGTGTTGAGTCCTCTGGATCGGTTAGGGTTAAGGATTCACGGTGGTCTCACGGTGGTCTTTACCTTTTCCTTGAATCGATGAGCCCGAGCCGGTGGCCATGGTGGTGCTGTGTCGCACGGGGGTGATGCCAGAGATGGCGAGGTGGTGGCGGAGCTTCTCGTCAGCACTGCACTAACCTAAAATCGGTAGGGGATTAGGTGTGGTGTACGGCGGTGCGACGAACCTCGTGATGCGAGCCGCGACCCCAACCTCTTTATATAGTGCAGGTGACAGGGACCCGTCAACCATAGTGGGTTGAGCGCCCCCAATCAGAGCGCAGATCTAAGGGCCCGGTGAGCCGTTGGGCCCACACGGTGGAGATCATCCTAACATTCTCCTCTTTGATCTCAACTTTTACTTTTGACCTTATACTTTTACTTTACTCGTTTCATAACAGATCAATACATCGAACATGTTTCATTGTCACAGCTCAATTGCCGATAGAATCAGACAGCCACAATGTACCTCTCTGTTTTGAAACAAATTCTTTAACCTTGGGCCCTTTATTGTCCGGAAATCTTAGACTATATCATAAAACCCATGTCGACTGTGTGTTCTCCGAACACACTGGGCGGCAAGCCTTTAATAAGCAGATCTGTAAACACTTGTATGTTGCTTTTATGCTTCAAGCATTCCTACTTAATTTCGGACTTTCTCCTTTACAACGCATAACTCTGTGTCAGTGTGTTTGGCATCAACACTTGACTCATTGTCATAGGAGCGAAAGACTTAAAATAGTTATTGCTGTTGTCAACCATCATCAACTCCGGGTACAGGTCTCCTTAACCATTTTGCCTGTCCCTCAGCCTCATATCAAGCTATAACATATCTTTTGCATCACATTGATGATAATTGTTTCATTCATTGGAGCTTTTCCACACCAAAACTCCAAGTGCGAAAGTTAGCGACAATTATGAATTTCGCTATGCATTTCACAAGTCTTGTCTTTGTACTCACAATCTTTTGAGAGCACTTATTTCTTTCAACTCCATTTCAGTGATCTATATATGGACTGGAAATTGTCAAAACAATTCGGATATGTGAACTGTGTCAGGGTAATGTATTGAGCTTCCAACAACTGAAGCATATGGTACCATATCCTTTTTCAATCTTTTCTCATCAACTTTTGGAACACCATAGTTTCCAGTTCCATTACCCTTGACTATAAGAACAGGCGTAGGTTTTCTCGCATGCATACTTTAGAGACCTTTCTTAGCATGTCCATTCGACATCCCTAATACCCCCTTTTATCCTTTTCTTCGTGAATCTCGCTACTTATAACGAGAGACACTCTACTGAGAACATTCTTTTAACTTTGAGGACAAGAACTTCTTTTCTCCTGCTGCAGTAGGTTGACATCACCACTAGCAAGTAGGATGTCATCCACATGCACAGGATTAGGAAATGAATTTCCCATTCTATAACTTTGCACGAATACAATTGTCCTCTCATTTTTTTAACCCAAAACAACATTTGATTGCTTTAGTCCATAAAGGACTTCTTCAGGTAGTATCCTTTGTGTTCTTTACTTTCATCTTATGTAACTCAGATCATAATATCTTTCATCTGATGTAACTCAGATCATGATGTGCTACCAACACTCATTGTAATCTATTCAGTGCAAAACGCGCAAAAACCTTTCGATTTAAGTTGTGTTTTACACCTTTACATATTTCCTTTGGAGTCACATTGTCCTTGTAGACTCTTTACAGCCTACTGTTTTGGCTCCATTGGAAATTACTCATCAGTCCCAAACATCGTCGGAATGCACAATTTCATTTCATCTCACATAGTCTCTTATCATTTAGATAAGCAGACACTTCACAAAGCTCGAATGAGCGCTTTAAATGAGGTGGGATCAACCTTCATTTGAATTTCACTAACATAGACTTTATAGTAATTAGAAGTATCTGATTTTCTCATTCCTTTATAGAGCTAACAACATGTGTTGTATAGGTCATACAACATGCTCTCCCAGATTACTCCATCTTCACTAAAAATGACGTATCTTTAAACTTTATAATTTGGGTTTATTCTGTTAAAACTTTCTTCTTTATGACACTTTAAGCACCGTCTTAGTATTCCTTACTCTGCTTTCGGAACTGTAAAAGATCCAGAAATACAACTATTTCTTTTCTTTAGGGGTATTAATATGACCGTCATACTCCCCCAGACGATCACATTCTTCATCACATTATCTAAAGTATAGGGGAGTTTCATCATTCTTAATTTATCTCATATATCTTTCTCCCCCTTGAAATGTGACAAGAACTTTTCTGCCACAATTTCGAAAACCATCGATAACTCTTGTGAATTGAGGAAACTTTGATTATCTACTTCATTCATCAGATTACTTCATACGAAATGAAGTTATCTCTTCATACAAAATGAAGTTATCCTTTAATTAGTATAGGAGTACTTTTTCCTCATTTCATTTTAGAAACTCAACAGAGTTCCTTATCATTAGTACTTTTGCAAGTCACACTTGCATACCATTCTTATCTTTAGTTTCGTCTGTAACTTTTAATCTCTTTGGATTTATTGAGTGCTTAATGACCATTACACATAAGGTGTACGGTTGATACTAGGAAAGCATAATAGCTACTCCATACTTTTCTCCTAGAGTGAGACACATTAAGCACATGAGTCATCATATCTTTCTCCTGTCATACATGATAAGTCCTTTGCCAGTATTTCTCCTGACATATAGGATTTTTGACATAATACTATGTCAACTTTACCCAGTTACGCAGGTATTTTCCCAGACTTTCCCCGCCATGCGGGTTTTATCATAATCCTCTTTCCCGCTATGCAGGTAATTCTCTGTAAGGAACATGAATGCCAGAATTGGCTATTTTGACTGCATATTCAATCATCAAATTTATAAATAAATTCGAATGCTCTTTGACACACATGCTTGATCCGACATTGGTCAAATTAAACACACATGTTGCTTGTTTTTATCTCAAATCATAGAAGTACATGAAAGACATTCGTCAACCAAGACTCTCAATGATCTATCTCTTTTCTTTTGAAACCATTCTTCAGAGAGAACATACTATCTCACGTTATGACCTTTCTTGGTCATCTTTCGGGTCACAAGTACCCAACCATTCGCTTTCATGAATGAAAGCATGGAAAACTTTTAGTCTGAGAAAACTTAGCCAATAATTAACAATAATGAGCATAAAAATAACCCTACGTTGGTCTGGTTAAAAAATATGCACAATAAACTTTTGCAAAACTTCCTTTTTATACTCTAAATCATCGTTTTGGTAGAATTAGAATAAAATTCATTCTTCTACATTAATTCCATATCACCGTTGGGCGAAATGAAAATAATGCATATAACTCATAAACAATGTGATGATAGTATTTCTATTAAATAACTTTGCTCAGAAATAATAATCATCATCAACTTTATTGCAGCGGAAAACTAGCAATATACATTTCTCAGTCTTTATCAAATTCTCTAAAAAAAGGTCACTTTGATACAAAATTAATCAGAGATTTGAACTTTTAACTATAAGACTCATTGAGTTATAATATTGTCATCATCAACGTTGGTCAGAAAATAACAATACCATAATTAAACTTTAATCAAATATCTTTGTACTGTCATAGCATAAGCTATCTGAATCTGATTTCACCCATAAGTGAAAAAACTTCTCTCAAAAAACTGTTCATCCAATTAAATTTTCCCGTTGGTTCCAATTTAATTGGAGGATAATACTTTTTCTTTCTTTGTAAAAGAGTACTATTAATTATTTACGCAGCGGAAAAACATGAATAAAAAATTCATGAACTTTTTACTGTTTACAGAAACTTTTCTTTGACTAAATAAAAATTTATGAACTTTATTATTTTCTTTATAAATTCATGAACATGTCTTTTTCTGAAAATTTTCTATTTTCATTTTTTCTTTTAATTTTCAGAAACTTTTATATTTTCTAAACAAAATTTTCGTTGGAAGAATTTGCATAGAAAACTATTTGAAGTCTGCCCAGAAAATTGAACAAATAACAAAACAGAAGGAAAAAAACTGCAGCTGGAATGGCGTGCGGCTGCGGCCTCGGCCCAGCCGCCCAGCTGGCCTCGACCCAGCGCGGTCCAGCCGCCCAGCCTCCACTTTCGGCCCAGCCGCCCATATGAGCCGGCGCCGCTCGTTCTTGGCCGTCGGATGAAATCCGATGGTCCAGCGCGACGATCGCCCGAACAAAACAGGCTCCAGCCATCGGGGAGAAACCCTAGCGCTCATCTCTCCCTTCGAGAGCCGCTCCCTCCTGTCGCTCCTCTCTGTCCCGACCGCGTCGGGCCACCGCGCCGCGCCCGGTCGCCGGCGACGGCGACGACTGCCGCCGCACCGGCCGCGCCGATCTGCAGCGCTCTTTCCCTTTCCCCTCCTTTCTCCTTCCCTTTCTCCTTCTCGCTCGCGACCACGGCCTCTTTCCAGGTTGCCGGGCCACCGCGCTGCGAGCCTTTCTTTCCCTCTTCTTTTCTGTCTCTCCCTTCCGCCAATACTTAGCAAAGAGAGAGAGAGAGAGAGAGAGAGAGAGAGAGAGAGAGAGAGAGAGAGAGAGAGAAGCTCGACGGCCTTCTCTGCCCCGTTGTGCTCGACGACGGCGGAGCGGTCGACGATGGCGCCGTTGCCATTCGTTTCGCCGGTCGCGCGTTCCCTTACGGTGAGCGCGCCGTCGTCGAAACGTTTGACCGCGGTGCCCTTTACCCCTCTCGGGGTGGTTCTTCGTCTGGCGCCTCGGCTTGCCGATGCGCACCCGGATCGAGAGGAACAGGCGCGGCCATATGCGGCAGCACTCTTTGCCGGCGAGCACTGGGCCCTCTCCGGTGATGTCTTTGCCCTGTCACTTTAGGGTTCTAAGGGGGGGGGGGATGATTCCTTTGATTTGCACCGAAATCCTCAACCGAAACATGGCTGATACCATTGTTGAGTCCTCTGGATCGGTTAGGGTTAAGGATTCACGGTGGTCTTTACCTTTTTCCTTGAATCGATGAGCCCGACCCGGTGGCCATGGTGGTGCTGTGTCGCACGGGGGTGATGGCAAAGATGGCGAGGTGGTGCGGAGCTTCCCGTCAGCACTGCACTAACCCAAGATCGGTAGGGGATTAGGTGGGATGTACGGCGGTGCGATGAACCTCGTGATGCGAGCCGCCGGTCCCCACCTTTTTATATAGTGCAGGTGACAGGGGCCCGTCAACCATAGTGGGTTGAGCGCCCCCGATCAGGGCGCAGATCTAAGGGCCCGGTGGGCCGTTGGGCCCACACGGTGGAGATCATCCTAACACCTCGTACCCCATTGGAATTGCCTCTCATCAGCATGTACGAGCCCAGTGTCGTTTACTTCATGGTCGGGCAGGACCCGGCGTCGTACATGTATAACAAGGTATGAATTGTTGCCCTTGACATTAGCAAGGGCAAGGTGAAGTCGTCGTCTGCATACATCAATGGTGTAGGGTGGGGGACCTCTGGTGAGGAAGCTTTGTACTTTGCCAGAGAAAAACCCCAGATTTACACTAGCTTTCTTCCTGCCGAGTTTGCCGAGCACCTCAATTTGCTTGGAACCAGGTAATTGCTTCTCATGTACTCACTCTGTAAAGAGATATAAGAGCGTTTAGATAGTGACGCTCTTATATTTTTTTACAGAGGGAGTATGTAGTATGTATTTCATGGTTTGTGCACAATATTCATTTAGACTGCCCCCTTTGGTGTCTGTGTCAATCAAGAGTAGGCTTGATCTTACTTCCAGTAAACAAAAATAACCTGGGATCTAGAGTTTGGAATTTGAATGCAAATTTTGAAGAGCGATGTTAGTTGGCTGTGACTAAGAGGAGTATTGTCATCCTCTCAGCTGAAGACTTGTTCTTGTAGGCCTGGTCTTGTCCAAGGTGGTAACGATCATGCTGCCGTCGTTGCAGTACCTGGAAAGAGAGTTGCAGTACCTGGAAAGAGGAGAAAGTTAGGAACTCTTTGATTCGTAGGATTTCCCAAATGCAGGAATAGAAAAAATTCGTAGGATTCGTAGGATTGGAATGTCATGTCATCTTGAATCCTACATGATTGTATGAGTGTTTGATTGTGCATAAGAAAAACGTAGGATTCTTTTAAAGAGGTTTGAGTGGATGGAAAATTTCCTATGAAATCTAGTGCAAATAAATTCTATGAAAAAATTCCTACGGCTTACAATCCTGCGAATCAAACAACCCACATAGAAAAAAATCTTAAGGATTAGAATCCTTCAAAATTCCTTTGAGAATCCTTTGAATCAAAGAAGCCCTTAATGTGATGAAGTTACCAGCTTGCCGAAACGTGTGAGCTCTGTCACTGCGACCCCACCAGCCAACTTGCCTTAGACTAGCCACGGTGGGAGTAACTTCAGCAGGAACATCGAATCCAATTCAGCAAATTTGCTTATGTGGCAATGAGTTAATGAGCAGAGAGGTAGTTGTAGTAACTTAGCTAGTTACTGTAATATCACATGTCCCAATGCAATATGAGTCTATAACCTAATAAATGAATCTTTGCATGTTATCACAATTAAGTTACTACCCACTATGACATAGTCTAGGGATATGTGTATGTTATTAGTGTATGTTATTCTCCATTGTGGCTAGTCTTAGTCTACTAGACCAAGCCTGGTTCCGACGACGAAACAAACACCGATCCTGCTCTGCATCGGCTCCACGGAGGCAAGAATTTCAGCTAATGCGACCCGCACGCGCATGCAATCTTCTGAATAATACTCAGCTGAAGACTTAGGAATTTTTAGTATATAAGAGGCAGAAGAGACGACGAGGAGGCGGAGCGGGACAAAGTCTCGGGCCGTCGCTTTCCTGGCCTACTCACTCGTGAAGCATGACTGAGATCTAAAAGGCGCCCGCGCACTTTGTGCGCCGACCTTCCTCGCCGGTTTCTGTCGTCGTCGGCCGCCACCACCCCCAGTAAACAAATTGTGCACGCGGTGGTGGGAGTGGTTGCATACCATGCTCCCCTACCCCATCCCTCTTCTTCTACCGCAAGGAAGTGATGCACTTTATTGATTGATTCCTGGGTGTCTTAGCCGCCGATCAACAGTTGTAGCTTGTGATAAACTATAACTGGAACTTGGTGTGTTGTGCTATTGATCAATGAAAGTGAAATCTGTGTGATCTGAAAATCAATATGAAAAGAAAAACTCAAAATGCCTAACACGGACAGACCGCGGGGGATAATCGTCCTTGGTCGCCAGGGGATGGATGGCAAGCGAACGGGGGAGGTGGCAGTTTTAAAAAAAAAAAAGACAAAACACCCAAGACTTTATTCATTGAAAATAACAGTAAAATCGTTTATGAGGAGAGGTAAAATTTCAATTGGAGGTTCCTCAAACTAATCCAACATCGAAGAAAATCTAGCCAACCTAGCGAGCTCATGAGCAACTTTATTTGCGTCCCTATTATAATGTTCGAATCTAGCTATAGTAAAATCACAGGCGAGACGAAGGCTCCATCCTTCCTCTCCCTCCCCGTACCTCCCGGCCTCCCTCCCCGAGCGGGGCGGTCCTCCCTTCCCTCGCCGCCCAGCCCCCACCTCCCACCCCTCCTCCCGCCGCTGCCGCCAGCTGGCGTGGCCGGGCGTTGCCCGCGCGGCGCCGTGGCGAGGCCGGCGGTGGCGGCCCTCTTCCTCTCCCCCTCGCGGTTCCCCGGCTCGGGCGGCGGTTTCCGGCGACGGTGCGCCTCGGCGGGTGGTGCTCCAGTGTTGATCGAGCGCAGATATGGCGGCGGCGTGACCCTTTGACGGCGGTGACGGCTGGCGGCGGGTGTGGGTCGGCGGAGCCTTGCAGGCCTAGATCTGGGCCCTTTTGGGCCCGATCTGGGTCAAGGCGGGTTGGTCTGGCCTCCGGCGGGTCTCCTCCGGCTGGGCTGGCGGGATGCGGTCGTTGGGATTGGTGGTTCTGCGCTGCGTCGGCTGCAGCGCGGCAGCAGGAGCTTAACGGGCCCGATCTGGGCCCGGCTGGGTAGGGGGTCCGGCGTGCTCCCGCGCTTGTGTCCGGTCTGCTACGGCTTGTGCCTGTGGAGGTTGTCCCCTCCCACGTGGCTGTGGTGCTCCCGGTCCATATCGGCGGTGGTCTCGTTTGGTTCGGCCGGCCTCGCAGCGTCTGCGGTGGAGAGGCGACGGTGGTGTCCTGGTGACTGTGGTGGCGCAGGTTGGTGGGCGGTTAGCATGGTGGAGCCACCGGTTGGTCCTGGGTTGTGGGTATGAGCGGTAGGGCGAAATCCCTCTCGGGTCCGCCCGGCACCGACGCGGTGACGCCTGCGGGCGCCATCAACCTTCTTGAAGGGCATCGGGAGTACCTCTCGCCCGCTTCCCTTCGTGTACCAGGAGAAATCCTAGGATTCATCCGGGCAGCAGCGTTGTCGTCGTCGCAGTCCTTCTTAAAGGTGTTGCTTGGTTCACGGCGACTCGATGGCATGGGAGCGTGGTGGATGCATCCGGTGGGCGCAGCGGTTGCGGGATGCTTCAGCTTTCTTTCATCCGGTGCTGTCGGCATTTCTTTCTCTTGCTTTTCTCTTGTTTTTCTTTTGGGCATGATTGTGCTGTTTGCCCCAGCGACGAACTTCTGGCTGTATCGGGTGCTTGCTATATTACTATAGCGGGGCGCAAGCCTATTTCAGTAAAATCACAAACAAGATGATAGCAATCGCCAAAAATCACCACCGCCGCCCCAAATAATGACCACTCATCTTCATCGTTTCAATGGCCTCCAGGTTGACAGAGTTAATAATGAGGCAATTGAATCCTATGTTTTGCGTGAGGGTAAGACCAAATCTGAGCACTAAAGATTCGGCCGTCGGGGCATCCGCACAGTCGTCGATCTTTCCATTCCCTCCAACAATGAAGTTTCCTTTATAATCCCTGAAAACCACCCCTGTCATACCCCTAAGAAATCTTGATCAAAAGAAGTATCAACGTTAAGTTTGACAAAACCCCCAAGGGGCAGGGGTGGCAGTTTTTTTTTCCTTCCGTGGTCTTTTTGCTTTTTTCTTGAATTATTTGATAAAACCGCCATCCATCGGATGGAGATTGTGTGGTTTAGGGAGGGTTCGTGGGGAACGCCAGCCATCTAAGATTTCCCATTTATTTTCATATGATCCTACAAAAGGATCGAGTTCTACTATCGACTATAACGGAATGAAAGAATTATCTGTCTCATCTAACTCATACACCATTTGATTTTACACAGAAATTCATGTGAATTTTCTTATTTTGTTTGACTAATCAAATGGTATAGGCGTTACATGAGAATTAGCAAATCCATATTGCTTGAGAATCTTTTGTTGCTAAGGTAAAAAGAAAGAGAAACAAATGTGTATGTGAGTGGAATCAAATGGTTATTTGGACTAGGGTGGACCAAAAGCTCGTAGCTCGCGAGTTCAATGACCGCTCAGTATCTTGGCTCATTAAGCTTGTAATACTTCTTAATGAACAAAGCCAATCACTAATTTTAACTTGTTAAACTGAACAAGCTGAACGAACGCTCAGTATCTCGGCTCATTAAGTTTGTAGTACTTCTTAATGAACAAAGCAATCACTAGTTTCAACTCGTTAAACTTAACAAGCTTAACGAACGAGTTAGCTGGTTTCAGGAGCAGATCGTTAAGCTGGTAGTACTTCTTAATAATAGATATCAATCACTAGTTTCAACTCGTTAAACTTAACAAGCTTAACAAACACGCTAACTAGTTTCAGAAGTAGATTGTTAAGCTTGTTAATACAACACAACACATATTCTTATCTTAAATGGCAATATGTCGGGGCACCTCAACCCTTCTATTTGATCTAATTGACCCAACCCAACCCATAGGGAGTAGCAACTAGTGCACCTCCTCCCATGCTCACCTCCTTTTTGTAAAAAATCACAGCTGCACACTTGTTCCATATAGATAGCAAAACCTCATAGCTGAAGCAAAAGAAGGTAATACCCATTAACAAATGTTCACGAGCTTTAAACCTTTCAACGAACAAGTCAAGCAGGTTTTTGCTCGTTAAACTTAACGAGCTTAACTAGCAAGAGCAGCTCATTAATTCACCCCTATTTTGACAGCGAAAATCCTAATCTTATGGGAGGGAGGGTTACCGTCTCCCACTAATCCACCCTGATTTTAATTCCATAAGAATCTGTCAGTAGGTGTAGCTTCTCTCATGGTTGTATCATCCTCCTCACCAGATATCAAAACCCATCATTTGTTGTTTGTATCCCGGCAAGGCAAAATGATCTCCACCGGCAAGCATGGTTCATGGCCGTTGATATGATACATAACCTAAGCGCTTGCTAGGAATGATTTTAGGGCAGGGCATTAGAAAAACGAGCAGGTGACACACGAGCTGTGTCTCTCTCTCTTGCCGCGAAAACCTGGCCGTGACTGTACTCGGCAAAAGCGCGCGCGACTAGGGCCCCCACCCACCGTCAGATCGTCGTTCCACGTATACGTTTGCTTGGTGCAAAGCTTTCCCGTTGCGCGCGCAGATCTCCGTCCCCTCCACTATGGCCTTAACCCTTAAGCAACCAAAGCCGCCTCCCTCCCTCCCTCCCTCGCCTAATCGAAGATCGCGCGCCCGCTCCCTATATAACCAACGCAGACACGACCACGAGACGCCTCCGATCCACCTTAGCTTCCCGGCGAGAGCCACCACCGTCTCACTACCCAGCCAGTACTACCTCTCACAGTCACAGCTGAAGCAAGGAGATCGCACCGATCGAGGCAGGGGAGGGCAGCTGCGGCGGCAGACCGGCCGGTCCGAGCGACATGCACAGAGTCTCACCGTGGAACTCCTCTTCTTCCACCTGGTCGTCGTCGTCGTCGTCTTCCGCCCCGCGCAGCAGCAAGCGCGCCCGCCTCGCCGCCGCCAGCGCCAGCAGGCTGCTGCCCTGGCCCTCGCGGCGCGGACCGGCCAGCCATGGCGTCGCCCTTTCCGCCCGGCTCTTCTTCCTCTTCCGCTTCGTCGCCCCTCTCTTACCTGATCCCTAGGCAGCCGCCGCCTTCCTCCGTCGTGGCGCAGGGCTTCTCGTGCGGCGCTCTGGTGCAGCAGGCCGGAGGATTATACGGTGCCGACGGCGTCGGGGCGCTGGAGGTGAGGCAGGGGGGCAGGCACGCGGGTCACCCGCCGCTGCCGCGCCCGCCGCCGCGGCAGTGCCCGCGCTGCAGGTCGGCCAACACCAAGTTCTGCTACTACAACAACTACAGCCGCAAGCAGCCGCGCTACTTCTGCCGGGCGTGCCGCCGGCACTGGACCGAGGGCGGCACGCTCCGCGACGTGCCCGTCGGTGGCGGCCGCAAGAACAGGCGCAACGGCGGGGGCAAGGGCGGCGCTAAGGCTCCCTCCACCGTCGTCACCACGGAGGTGTCTGCTGCGGCGGCGACGGCGGCTACGCAGGGCAGCGGTGCAGGCGGACCGGCCGGCGCCGTCGACGCGTTCATCCCGGCCGACATCCTGAGGCAGATGCTGTCCCAGTCGGCAAGCTTCACGGCCGTCGGCGGGGGCGGCGGCTACGGCATCGACCTGAGCGCGTGGCAACAAATGAGCGGTGCCGCACCAGCACCGCAGGGCGCCAGCGATGTTGGCGCGGCCGGAGGCACGGCTCCGGCGGCAGATGCCAACTGCGGCACAGGCGCGCAGTACTGGAGCGGATGGCAGCTGCAGGATGACATGCCCGGTTTCGACGGGACTTTCTAAGCAGTACGACGTGAGCTTCGGGGTGGGGAGGTTCCATCGTTCGTCTAGCTGCGCGTGCCCACGATGTTCCGGACGAAAAAAATGACAATCTGTGCACTTTGGCTTCCGATCTGCCACTATATAAGTATGCTTGTATAACAGTGTGAGTATTCCTCTCGTACGTGCTTAATATAGTAAAATAGTATACTACTCCCTCCCTTCCTAAATATAAGTCTTTATAAAGATTTCAACAAGTAACAACATACAAAGTAAAATGAGTGAATCTACACTTTAAAATATGTCTATTTACATCCGTATGTGATAGTCCATTTAAAATATCTAAAAAGACATATACTTATTTAAGGACGGAGGGAGTAGATGTGAAGACTTTGGACCGTGCGAAGTCAGCGACGGTATATTTCGCTCTGCTATATGTGCGGTAATTTGGCGTTTTCAAGCAATTTCATGCCTCCCGTTGACATCAGATTTTGGCATGCTCGAAAATATAATTAAGAATGCCTTAAATGGGAAAATGCTCAAAGTGAGAAAGTTCCGTTTCATCAAAAAGATAAACTTTGATATTTGGGCTATAGCCATCCGGTCTCATCTCCAATGCTGAAGTTGTGTTCGAAGTACTGAGATTTTATATCCAAAACACTATTCGGCTGATTACGCCTCCAAAATGGCCACGTATGAGAAAACTTTTTACACGAATTGTCTTCGTCTCGTCGAAACGGTCGATTTTGATATAATAATCGTTCCAATCCGAATTCGTATGCAAAAGTTACAGCCATCCGAATACAACCCTATCACGAGCCAAAAGTGGCGCACCCCACCAGACACCCTGTCTGATGGGTAGCGCGAATAATAATCTGTTTTGCGCGATCAATTTGGCCCTCAAGATGACCTCTGATCAAAAAACGTTCAAACATGAAAGTCGTTCATCTCGTCGAAACGATCAAGATTGCTTTTGGGCTCGTTTCCATCCAAGGTTGTTTACCACCTTAAAAATTACCCGCAAGGTCCAGCCAGTTTACACCGAACAGTTTTGGAAAGTTCAGACAAAATCAATCCGAATTTGACTAGGGTTTTGGACGTGAATCCAAGCCTTTTCCTTGCACGAGAAGTCCAGCCGCCTCTTATATACCTAAGGGGTGACAGCCGATTGAACAACACACAATCAATCAAATCATCTACCACTTTTTATCTTTTATCTTTTCTCTTTAACCCTAGTTCTTCTTCTTCCTCGTTCTTCGTCTGTTCTTCTTATTGCAGGGCGACGAACATCGAGGCCCTAGGGGCGATCAGGTCGACTTAGGGCAGCCCATAGCCGCTGCGCGCCTTGACGGGGTCCCTCCCGGGCGTGTGGGGTTTCGGTTCCTCAAAAGCACCCGTCGGATTGCTTGCGTACCGTGCTTCCAGACGGGTCTCCTTCGACGTGAGCTGCGGTGCATCACCCCCGGCGTCGGGGGTACACGGTGACGTGTTCGTGTGCGAACACACTTTTTGGCGACTCCGCTGGGGACGAAGCTTTGAACGGTCTTCGGCCCGTTCTTGCTACGAAGAGATCGTCGTCTAGGGTTTGCAATTTACAAAGGTAACATGAATACCCAATTCACCTATGTAGATACAAATAATGCGTATGTTGTTGCTAAATCATTTAATGAGCATAATATATCGTCTAGCCCTAGCTTTATCAATCATGCATCTAATTATGTGCAAGAGCCCATGCAACAAAATCTCCATGCTTCTACCTCATATAATTTTAGCAACATGAAACATATGTATACGAACTCCCATGCATCGGCAGCCCCGCAAATCCATATGCCGATGAACAACATGATGAGTTCCGTTAATCAAGTTGAAACACTTCACATAGGAACTTCTGATAGTATGCAACAAAGTGTTTCACCTTTTTATTCATTGGCAACTAGCTTGCAATATGTTAATCAAAACATGCTGGTGGATACGGGAATTGGCCATGCTACTACTAGTTATCCGGCCAATTACCCTCAGTCATCATATGCTACACCTCATGCTACTATTTTTTTGACACCATATGCAACTATGGGTATTCATAATTCGGCCTCGCACCTTCACGCTAATAGCCGAATAAGTGAAAATTCTATAGGATCACATGTGTCTTCACCTAGTATCGTAGTATATAATTTCCCCCCTGTAAAATTACAGAATTTCGGTGACATCTCGTTACCAAAAAAGTCTAAAAGTGTCGGGGGCAGTTCTATCTAGATTGGGTCATTAAGAAAAATCTTATGTCTTTTTGGGACGAATGCAATGTTGTTCTACATGAATTAATAAAAGAGGGAAAGCCTATTAATTCTACTGCAATTCAAGCTAGATTATGCCAAAAGAAAAAAACATCGGGTGTGGATAGAATTATCAAAAAAGGTGGTGATTCGGATAACAAAGTTAATTCAGCTATTGAAAAGACCGAATCAAATATTACGCATGCCAAATTTATTCTAGAAAAACAGGATGACAAGGTATTGGGGAACTATTCGAAAGAGGAACAACATATCGTTCAAGTAACGCAATCATCATGCTCTCCCAACGTGTTTGAACAGGTATGTCTAGCAAGTGATTAACTATCTTCCGATTTGGTCACAACTTTATTGTTGATGCTTCTATAAGAGAAATTCTCATAAGTAATTTTGAAAGACCAATGAAGAAGGGAAATTTACTTGTTAGCAATAAAAATGTATAGAACCTATTATTGTAGCCAAAGTTTTCCCCATTGCTTTATCAAAATTTCATATCTAATTGGGTAGCTTTGCTTGTTTCATACTTGGCTTGCACTTGGTCTCAATTGAGACATGTGTATTCTAACTATTTTTGTTTCAGAAATTTAAAGCCAAGATCAAATTCTTTTGAGAAATCTGATGCTAATATAATACCTTATCCAAATACATCGGAGATAGGGTGCAAAACACAATGTATAGCCGAATGGGGAGATTCTAAATCTGAACCATTCGTTTGCTTACCTCCAAAGCCGTTCGCACACCATGATCGGCTAGAAAACAAAACATATACCTTCGATTCAAACATCTGTGATCAAATCTTTGATTTGTTGTTGAAAAATAATTACATTAGAATTCTTGATCACCATGTCGAGCCATCTATCTAAGGACGAATTTATTGTAAGTTTCATGATTCATTCAAGCATAGTATTGAGGATTGCAACATGTTTCGTCAAATAGTTAAATCGGCCATTGATAAAGGACGATTGAAATTTGTTGAGACACCAAGAGATGACGAGTCTATTCCAATTGGTCCCCATGGTAGAAGGTTTTTGCATCGGCTGATTCAAGCTGATCCATTTAAAGATAAGGTAAAAACTGCAGGTGATGCGATCAAGCTTTCAAGTAAAGAAGTTGTTGAAGAGCATAATAAACATAATCCTGAGGCCAATAATTCCATCGAAGATACAATGGAGACGCCAAGGACTGGGGGGCAACAAGAAAATCCAAAGATCGGTGCAAGCACAACCAAAGAAAACAAAGGCCGACGTAAGCACAAAGATAAAAAGCCGAAAGTCACTTTCGCGCAACTATTGGAAAAATATCAGAAGATAAGTGAGAAGAACAGTGCTTATCGGCCAACTAATGCGAAAGCATCAAGATCACTCCCTAGGCACAAATCCAAGGATTGATATTGGCAAGAAGAGAATTTGAATGCAACTTGTTCATATCCTTATTTTGGGCCACCAATGCCAATGTCATGGGTGCCTCCCTATGCTCACGTAAATCCATATCCATCATGGGACAAGTATGATACAAGGGCACATTCTCCATATTATTATAAACCATCTCATCAATATTATGCAACTCCAAGAAGACCAACATTCAATGAGCAGTCATATGTTCAAGACCGTTTCAATAAAAAGAGTCGGTCCGGAGCACAAGGAAGAATAAGGAGGTGGTTGAGCAAGTCTCACTACAAAAAAAATACACTTCCGTGATGATACGTGTTTGTCACAGTAGGTCGTGTTTTTGTCATGCATGTACATCCATGACAATTTTATGATAGAATCAAGATAGTCATACATGTGCTGTCGTAGAAGTGTTCCATGACATTACTAAAATTATCATCACGGAAGTGTCCACTTCCATGACGATAAATCGCGCATCACAGAAGTGCTTTCATCAAGGGTGACCGACACGTGGCATCCACCTTAACGGAACGCCGCTAAGCTACCACGCCCTATTTTGGATCCAATAACCCGTTAACAACCGGGACCAATGGGAAATTTCCACGTGTAAAATTCTGATTGGCCGGAGGGAACACCTGTCAGCTCGTCAGTGGGCCAGATGTCGCCCGTCCATTGGAGGAGACATGCCTATGATACGTCGACACGTGGCTGGGCCCAACAAAGGCCCATATAGGTTAAAAAGGCCGGCCTAGTCAAAGGCCGTAGTACTTACTCAGGTACTAGTGGGACAGCCCAATAACGACCTGCTTAATAAAGGCCCATTTACGGCCCGAAGCCAGATCTGACCCATTAATTGTTCGCCGAATATTTGGGCCCAATTACAGCCCAGTGACTTTCGGCCTGTTAGAGGCCCGATGTAGACATGGGCCCATTTAAGCCCGGTGTGACTTTCGGTCTGGGAATGGCCCGTGCTGCCCATGGGCCATATATGGTCCGACGGGACATCGGGCCCACTAACGGCCCGTGATAAAGGTGGTATCAGTTAAGCCCAATGTGACTTTGGTCCTGTTAAAGGCCTGTCGCATAATTCGGCCCATTGATGTCTGTACTAAGCTTTAGGCCTCTTAAAGGCCCATGATATCAGTGGGCCAACTAAGGCCCGAGATATGTTTCGGCCTGGTAACTGCCCGTGATATAACTGGGCCCAAAAAGGCCCGGTCTACATTTCAGCCTCCTGAAGGCCCGTCGACGACTAGTGAAAATTGAGGCCCAACATGCATTTCGGCCTGCTAAAGGCCCATGGTTTCATCTGGGCCGTAACAGGCCAGTACAATATTCAGCCTGTTAATGGGCCAACGCTACCTGGGCCAAACTAAGCATTGGGTCCACAAAAGGCCCAACTAAAATATAGGCCGGTGTAAGTTGTGGGCCTCGCGCAAAGTGTGAAGGCCCCAATCATTTAGGCCCAAGAAAGATGCAGGCCGGCCCAATTGTGGCCCGCTAAAATAAAGAAATTACGGCATAGTAACTAAGAATAAACCTACACTATACAATAAAGGATTTATAGTATATTACATCCACTAGGCATCGAAGTTCGCCACTAGTGATCATAAAGCGCAACGAAGAAGCAGATTACAAAAACTGGGCACCATTGCAGCGTAACAAACTAATACTGAACCGAGACCACTTCCAAGACAATTCAAGAAAGGTTAGCCTTGCGCGGGAACTGTTGCGCAAGCTGCTGAGCAAGGCTGTGAGACCGGCCTAGCATGTCGGTCATAGCTTCCAGGTGTAGCTGTTTAGTGATGAGGTTCTCATTGGTGTTCTCCGCAATCTTTCTTAGAGATAGGACTTCAAGTCGAAGTTGAGTTGCAGAATGCCTTTCTGCTAGAACTTGGGACTAAAGAAGTCAAACTGATTCAGACAACGAATTCTGTGAGCTTGTCTGACTGCTAGTCTCAAGTAACTTGAACACTGCATCAAGACAAGACTTTGGTGTTGTCTCGCTATCTTCAAGATGTTTTGCCTTCTTTGCTGCAATATATGTTGGGTTTGTCTCACAGCCTTCAGCAGACTTGTGCATGCCATCAGGCATATCACCCTGAAACAAAGCTGATAGATGACAGGTTTTGCACATGTATAAACAAAGATGATAACTGTGCTGTCAATTCCATCCAATTTCAAATTAGAAAAAAATAAAGAGTAAGTTCAAAATATCAATAGCATAATTGGCATTGTTCATAATGCGGGGAGCTTCACTACACTACTGGATTACCATGTCAACATAACAAGCATAGATGAAGGGCAAAGACAATCATTGTATCTATTTTGGTTAATGTGCATGGCATGTTGTTCATATCATCATCCACATCAGTAAGATAAAACATGAGATGACAAGGTGCAAACGTGGGCTGCTTCACCACACACTGGATTATAGATCCACCAAAACAAGCATACATATAGGGAGTGTTGAGTAATGTGCATGGTATAAATAAGGAATTTGGTTTTACAAGTAAAACTTAGAACTTACGGTTCTTGCGAACATGCATTTTGGTAGAAACAAAAAACTAAACAGTAGTAAACAATAGGGAGTATGAGAAAATTAAACAGCAGTTGAGGATAAAGGCTTTAGAAGGACTGACTTACATTAACAGTTAACACCGGCTTTATAATGCCCTTCTCCATGTCAAGGGAAGGATAACTCAAGAATTTCAGCACATAATCTTCTTCATAAGCATTGCGTGTACTCTACATTTTGTAGAGAGTAATTATAGATATGATAATACTGGAAGGGATAGAGGATAATGAAGATAAGATGCAGATTGATGCTACATAATCAACTACCAATCCCTGGAAGTACAAGCGTTACAGGACAAAATGTACTGACAAGAGCAATGGGCTACACTTCTGCACTAGCATTGTCTGTGTATTCTACTTTTTGAATGGGCTACACTTCTGCACTAGCATTGTCTGTGTATTCTACTTTTTGGTAAGATTAAATATAGATCTGATCTTTTTTAGTAAATGGCGGGCGAGGGAGATAAGATGCAGAATGCTACACAATGAACTAATCCTTCTTCCCATAATACAAGAGTATTTTGAACACTGGTGTACTGTACAAAACGTTCTTATATTATGGAACAGAGGGAGTAGCTATTAATGTAAGTACAGTGATAGACGACGTTCAGTCCTTACAAGAGGACTGCAGAGCTAAACCTCTTCAAAAGCATTGGGTTAATTCTAAATTTATGTAAGAGTCCATACGGATCCTATAATGTCCACCAAATGGATGATAACGAGGATAACATGTGCAGTGATGCTACATAATCAAACAGCTATGAAAGTAAGTATGGTCATACATGGCAAGAGGTACTCACAAGAGCAATGTAGTGTGCAGTATAGTTGCGAGATTCTGTGGTCCCTTGAGAATGAATGTTCTTCTGCTAACAGTTTTCATACAAGTGAGACGTTAAGGCAAATGCAGAAATGTAGTTCAAATTGTGATGTGATATCATAGACAGTACCTTACACTGCAGCCGAGACCAATGTGTAACAAGATTATTCCAGTCACTGTCGGATAAATGTAGCGCCGGAGACTTTACATAAATTTCGTTTAGAGGCTTGCCATCGAAGTGCGCTTGCCTCAGGTAGGAACGATACTTCATCAACGAGTGCTTGAAAAGCGCAACTAACCCTTGCTCGTCTTCACAATCCAGTTTGGTCCTCACCTATTTAAAAGAATGAAATCTTGTGTCTTCTGTCAGCAGAAACATATGCAGTAATGACCATGAATAACATTAGTGCATTACTTACACATAAGTTGGGGTGGAAGACTGGAAATTGTTCTGTGTCTGTGATATAATCTTTCCATGAAGGAAAGATGCCCACAAAGTTCCTGACAACAATATAAGCTTCGTCTTCTAAACTGGGTAGAAATGGAACAGGGGTCCTATTTGCTGCAATTGGGGCTCTCTCTGGTTCGAAAAGGGATTTGGCAGCTGGATTTGGTGTACTCTTTGCCGGAATGGGGGTTTTGCGTCGTAGAGCTGGTGCTATGTCAGCTGGCATAATCATACTGTTTGCTGCGGCTGGGGTCTGCTAAGTTGGGGCATCAGAAATGACAAGTGTAGTAGGGCTAGAGTCTGCTAGAGTTGGGGTGTTTTGTGGGTCGGGTGATATTGCAACTACACCTAATGGGCTATTTGATTTATCAGGTGCCACTACCTTTTCCAAATACTTTGCTTGTGCTCCTCCATGATCAGCAATCGCCCTCTTCCTTTTGAACGTCTGATACACAAGAACAACATTTGAATGGATAAATATGGTATGATGACAGATGGAATATGTACTGAAAATGGATAGGCAGGGCGTATTCACATACACGATGTGTAAACTAAGCTAATGGTAGTTCAACAAAGTAGAAGCAATGCAAAGCATCAGTTGCAAGATATGTGCGACCAATATAAACTTGGAAAGTTAGAGCAAGCACCTTGATGGGTGAATAAGATAGGGCATCTTCCTCTGACTCCTCCATTAAGGAGCTACATTGACTTAGGTCTCCCTCTAGCTCAGAATCACTGTTAGGATCATATTCTGAGCATGAATTCGTAGGTGGAGAGCGTTTGCATTGCATTGCATTGCATCCAGAGTTGATTTCAGTCCCTTAATGCCAAGTTTGACAGCCATGGCATTGTTCTGCTTTATTCTTTTCATGCGCGCAAGCTCATAATCATTATGATGCTGTTCAGAATCTGAGATTCATGAAAACATAAAAAGTAGTCAGATTATCTATGGAATGCATTGCGGATTCAACTCTAAAGAGTGTCTCCCTATAAACCCCTGCATATGCAAAGGTCACCCCCCAACCGTGCTGACCAGACCACACACAGAAATACAAACCCCTTATGTCTCTATAACAGGCAGACACACATTTCAAAACTGAAGTAGGAACATTAGAATCATATGAAATTCGTATTTGAACAAATAAAGTAAGGAATTATGAGTGGCATAATGTTTATCTTCAAGGGTGGAGTGTTGGCAGTGCGACACAAAGCAAGTAGGCAGATTGTATTCCATGTGAAAGATCGAAGCCTATGTAAAAGCTGGAAATGACACTTTCTTTCTATACAATGCAGTGTTCGTTGCTCACACATGATGGAAGAGATCACATAGAGAAATACTATTCACTGATGTCTACGGTTCCAGTATTTAGAAACAAGGTGGTCCACCCTAAAAGAGTATTGACAACAAATATGACAAGGCAAGCATAGATATAGTGAATCAATCATTTACTTGTGAGCTTACTAGGACAAGTATGCAGAACTGTAACTGCAGTAAGAGACCGTCCAAAATCCTCCTAGAGTCATGCCATCCGGGGACGACAAGTCACCGGCGAGGCAGGCGGCTGGGGGCGAGTAGAGATCGGAAGTGCGCAGCAGAACAAAGGGGAATCGGGGCCTGGGACGACCCAAAATCCCAGGGTGGGCCGGCCCACCATGGGCACCCTGTAGAGATACACACCCGAGCGGCGAACATGCATTTTTAAAACTAATTTAGGAACATTTAGCTGACTAATTAAATGACTCTGTTTTAATAATATCAGATTTGTATTTGAACAACTAAGATTGTTTAGCTTGATGGGTGGAGCAGTGTTATTATGACACGAAGCACATATTCTGATCTTATAGTGATCATAAAAGGTGGAAACTCTAATCATATTTTTTTAGCAAAAGAGGGTTTCCCCTCCGATTTCTATTAAAGAGACCACCACGGAACCAACACGATCAATTAAACCGTATTATGACTGTGCCATGGCAGATTTGAAGCTGCAAACCGAAGAAATGATATTTAGCAGCCATTGTTTGCTTTGAATTAAGAACTAAATTCTAAGAGCTGAAAAGAAAGTAGAGTAACCAAGTTAAGATCTATTTTCTGGTTGAGATCAAAAGGTTGAGGAGATATGAAGTACCACCTCTCTTGCGGCGCCGTGTAGGCATCGGGGGTACGATGGCTGTCGGTGGCGTCGAAGCATATCTGCGACGGTAGATGGGTGCAACGGGGGATAAGTACCGTTGCGGTGGAAGAGAAGGTCGTGTGAGCGGCCCCGGCAAAGAGGACGACAGCGCCGATGAAGCGAGAGGATGTGATGCAAGGCTCTTGGTCTGTCGCCGTGGATGAGAAATGTCCATCTCTAGCAGTGGACGACGCGGTCTTTGTAGGTGCTCCGGCATGGTGGAGGACGGTGGCGATGGATGTGGTGGAGGACAGCGGCGATGGATGGGGTGGAGGACGACGACGATGGATGGGGTGGCGCACGGAGGCTGGTGTGGGGATGGTGTTCTAGTGCGGATGGTGTATGAATGGAAAAATGGAGGGAGAGGTACGTTCAACCATGTTTTTGGGACGCGCCTGTCTGAAATATGGGAAAGTTACGAACTTAGCCCCCGTTTAAAATTTGGACGTCTCGTTGGTTGGGGATACGACGGTAATCTCGCATCTCGCCAATATTTGCCCAGAGCGATTTCGGGCGAGGGGAGGGTGGTTGGCGCCCATGGTTGGCGCCCACGGTGTATGAACGGGGCTGACAGGTAGGGCGGTTGTGTCACGTCTGAGTGAACTTATAAACCTGCCCCTATTGAAAATATTTGCCTACATCGATTTCGGCCGAGTCAAGTTTGTTTTGCCGCCCACCGTGTATGAATGGGGAAATGGAGGAGAAACAAAGGTCTTTCGGATGAGCTTGAATCAAATGTGTTTTGCCGCCCATGTTTGGCGCCCACCGTGTCGGAATGGGCTCAGAGGCGGTCGTGTCACGTCTAATTGAAGTTACTAACCTACCCCTATTTAGAGCAGTGGAAATCGGGCCGATGGATTGTCCGTGTAATGGGTAGACAGTAATTTCCATCTCCCAAACACTTGGCTTCGGGCAGCCGACGTGGGAGTGGACATTTTGCTACTTCTTTCGAATTTTGGGACAATAAGCATCCACGCTTACCCTGGCAACTAAATTCGAATCCATTTTGTATTTCTATACGAATCTTTATAAATCATTCTATGTGTTTTTATATATCTTCAAAATGACGAAAAAGATGTATTCCACTGTCATATATGGATATGGTTTACAAATGCCAATACTCAAATTCAGAAGCTAGAATCCAGTTTAAGGTGAATTCAAATATTTGGAACACTTCATGTCCAACTCAAATGTCACACGCAGCATAATGTGTACTCCCATTTAGATATGTACACAAGCGATGTATCAAGATTCAAATACCGAGTTAATCAACCAAGATTGTACATAACTAACAGACATGTGAACACTTATAGAGTATATGGATCAATAATATCAACTAACATACATAAGCCATGCCACTATACTTTTTTTTGCTACAATAGCATCCTTTTTTTAGCCAAGCTACTACAACATCTTGGCCCTTTCCGATGCATGCCACTTATGGTCCATTTATACTACTATTATTGCTGAATGCACATTCAGTCTGATTGGCATATTTGTAGGTCCGGCACAACAATCAAAATGAAATGTCTCCGAGTCTTATCAATTAATACAGACTTGTTCTCAAATAAAATTACAAACCAAAAAACAGAAAACAAAAAACAATTATTACATGATCTCTAAAACAAATGGTTTGATTGATTACATGAACAAACAACACAAAGGTTATTCAACGATGGAAAGAACATTTCACCTATGATTTACTGATACGTCTCCAATGTATCTATAATTTTTGATTGTTCCATGCTATATTATACCCTGTTTTGGACATTATTGGGCTTTATTATACACTTTTATATTATTTTTAGGACTAACCTATTAACCGGAGGCCCAACCCAGAATTTATGTTTTTTTTGCCTATTTTAGGGTTTCGCAGAAAAAGAATATCAAACGGAGTCCAAACGGAATGAAACCTTCGGGAACGTGATTTTTTGAACGAACATGATCCAGAGGACTTGGACCCTACGTCAACCAATCAACGAGGAAGGCACGAGGTAGGGGGGCACGCCTACCCCCCAGGCGCGCCCTCCACCCTCGTGGGGCCCACGTTGCTTCACCGAAGCACTCCTTCCTCATATATATACCTACGTACCCCCAAACTACCAGATACGGAGCCAAAACCCTAATTCCACCGCCGTAACTTTCTGTATCCACGAGATCCCATATTGGGGCCTTTTCCGGAGCTCCGTCGGAGGGGGTATCGATCACGGAGGGCTTCTACATCAACACCATAGCCTCTCCGATGAAGTGTGAGTAGTTTACTTCAGACCTACGGGTCCATAGTTATTAGCTAGATGGCTTCTTCTCTCTTTTTGGATCTCAATACAAAGTTCTCCCCCTCTCTTGTGGAGATCTATTCGATGTAATCTTCTTTTGCGGTGTGTTTGTTGAGATTGATGAATTGTGGGTTTATGATCAAGTTTATCTATGAACAATATTTGAATATTCTCTGAATTCTTTTATGTATGATTGGTTATCTTTGCAAGTCTCTTCAAATTATCAGTTTTGTTTGGCCTACTAGATTGATCTTTCTTGCAATGGGAGAAGTGCTTAGCTTTGGGTTCAATCTTGCGGTGTCCTTTCCCAGTGACAGTAGGGGCAACAAGGCACGTATTGTATTGTTGCCATCGAGGATAACAAGATGGGGTTTATATCATATTGCATGAGTTTATCCCTCTACATCATGCCATCTTGCTTAAAGCGTTACTCTGTTCTCTTGAACTTAATACTCTAGATGCATGCCGGATAGCGGTCGATGTGTGGAGTAATAGTAGTAGATGCAGGCAGGAGTCAGTCTACTTGTCTCGGACGTGATGCCTATATACATGATCATACCTAGATATTCTCATAACTATGCTCAATTCTGTCAATTGCTCAACAGTAATTTGTTCACCCATCGTAATACTTATGCTCTCGAGAGAAGCCTCTAGTGAAACCTATGGCCCCCGGGTCTATTTTCCATCATATTAATCTTTCAATACTTAGTTATTTCCTTTGCCATTTATTTTACTTGCATCTTTATTTCTCTTTATCATAAAAATACTAATAATATTATCTTATCATATCTATCAGATCTCAGTCTCGTAGGTGACCGTGAAGGGATTGACAACCCCTTTATCGCGTTGGTTGCGAGGAGTTTATTTGTTTGTGTAGGTGCGAGGGACTCGTGCGTGGACTCCTACTGATTGATACCTTGGTTCTAAAAAACTGAGGGAAATACTTACGCTTCTCTACTGCATCACCCTTTCCTCTTCAAGGAAAAACCAACGCAGTGCTCAAGAGGTAGCAAGAAGGATTTTTGGCGCCGTTGCCGGGGAGTTGATAACCCACAAGTATAGGGGATTGCAACAGTTTTCGAGGGTAGAGTATTCAACCCAAATTTATTGATTCAACACAAGGGGAGCCAAAGAATATTCTCAAGTATTAGCAGCTGAGTTGTCAATTCAACCACACCTGGAAACTTAATATCTGCAGCAGAGTATTTAGTAGCAAAGTAATATGATAGTAGTGGTAACGGTAGCAAAAGTAACGGTAGAAAAAGTAATGTTTTTGGTATTTTTGTAGTGATGATAATAATAGCAACGGAAAAGTAAATAAGCGAAGAACAATATATGGAAAGCTCGTAGGCAATGGATCGGTGATAGAGAATTATGCCGGATGCGGTTCATCATGTAACAGTCATAACCTAGGGTGACATAGAACTAGCTCCAATTCATCAATGTAATGTAGGCATGTATTCCGAATATAGTCATATGTGCTTATGGAAAAGAACTTGCATGACATCTTTTGTCCTACCCTCCTGTGGCAGCGGGGTCCTAGCAGAAACTAAGGGATATTAAGGCCTCCTTTTAATAGAGTACCGGACCAAAGCATTAACACATAGTGAATACATGAACTCCTCAAACTACGGTCATCACCGGGAGTGGTCCCGATTATTGTCACTTCGGGGTTGCTGGATCATAACACATAGTAGGTGACTATAGACTTGCAAGATAGGATCAGGAACTCTTATATATTGATGAAAACATAATAGGTTCAGATCTGAAATCATGGCACTCGGGCCCTAGTGACAAGCATTAAGAATTGCAAAGTCATAGCAACATCAATCTCAGAACATAGTGGATACTAGGGATCAAACGCTAACAAAACTAACTCGATTACATGATAAATCTCATCCAACCCATCACTGTCCAGCAAGCCTACGATGGAATTACTCACGCACGGCGGTGAGCATCATGAAATTGGTGATGGAGGATGGTTGATGATGACGATGGCGACGGATTCCCCTCTCCGGAGCCCCGAACGGACTCCAGATCAGCCCTCCCGAGAGGTTTTAGGGCTTGGTTGTGACGCCCGGGTAATCAAGCTATAGTAAACCTCTGTTAATGATGCCACGTCACCACGATTACTATTGCTAAACTCACGTTGGTTCGAAACCGATTCAAATTCCAATTCAAAATCAAGTCAAACAATAAAGGTTATCAAATATTAAAACTAAAATGTTCGCGAAGTGCCAAATAATTCATAAGTACTATTGGTGGGTAAACCAAGTCTTTATAATTAATTTAAATGAACTAAACTAAATAAAACAGTAGCAAAAACAATTAGATAAATGCCTTTTATTAATTATAAAATATTAAACCATTTTATTTGAGGTTAAACTTTTTGTGTCAGTGGTATAATTAGTAAAACTAAATTAGGTACTACTAAAATATTTTACAAAACTAAAATAGATTGAAGAATGAAATAAAACAGAAAAGAAATATAAAAACAGAAAGCAAAAGAAAAACAAAGAAAAGCCCCCTGGCCCAACTGGGCTTTAGCCCAGTCGACCGGCCCACCGACGCCGGCCCACCCCACTCCCCTTATCCCCCTCACCGAAACCCTAGCCCGATCCCACTCCCCACTTCCCCCCCACGATCCCCATCTCTCTCTCGTCTCCCTCCAGCGCCGTCACAGGAGAGGGAGCTCGATCCCCGTCGCTCTCCCCATTCGCCCCGACCCCCCTTATCTCGCTCCCTCACCAGATCTAGAGCGTGCCCGCGCCCGAGGACCGCCACCTCCGCTCGCAACTCCTCTCTTTGTCCTTCCGCCGTCGTCCTCGCCCAGGACCTATCGCCTCGCGTCTCCACTCCTCTGATGCCCGTCGCCGCTGTCCCGGACCGCTCCCCTGCACCTCGGCTGCCCCGCACCGTCCTCTGCTTGTTGGAGAGCCATGGCGCCGCCGGCGACCCTGCCGCCACCTCCCCGAGCCCGCTGCCATGCCCCTCCCGCTCCTATGTGAGCCACTGCCTCCCTCTTCCTCCCTCTCCTCCTCTATGCGCGTGCGCCGCCGTCACCGTGCTCGCCCGCTGCATCCCGTGGTCGCCGTCGCGCCGCACTTGTGCGCCGCGCCACCCGCGACTTGTGCCTCGCCCCCCAGCGCGCGTCTTCGCCCTGGGCGCGTCCTGCCCCGCGTCGCCGCACCCCCGGGCTCCCCTGCCCGCACTCCGCGGCCGCCATGCGCTCGCGCGCTCACTACCGCCGGCCCTTGCTCGCCCGTTGCCGGTGTTCGGCCCGCGGTGCCCCATCGGCCTGCGCCCGGGCTCGCCCAGTTGGCGCCCGCGCGCCCGCACGCTCACGGGGCTTCGCCCCAGCTACCGTGCCCGTTAGCCCGCTGGACCCCTATGGGCCAATGACAAGGGGGCCTGTCCCAGAATGATTAATAAAAAAGAAAAAGAAGTTAAAAATAAATAAAAATAAATAATAAGTAAATAAAAATGTTAACTAATTAATTAATTAACTAACTAAATTAATTAAGTTAATTAATCCTGTTTAACTAAACTAATTAAATGGGTTAACCTAATCTAGTAATCAAGCTAATTAACACTGATTAGTTAGTCTGAGCCTATGACGAATGGGACCCACATGTCAAATTGACCTAGTCCACCTTTGACCCTGCTGACTTCATGATGACATCACGCTGACATCATAATAGCCTTTTCTAACTAAATTAATAAGATAATTCCAATAGTGATTAAATCTTTATAAATTAATATAAAATAAACCGTAGCTCGGATGGGAAAACTTTGTACATGAAAGTTGCTCAGAACGACGAGACGAATCCGGATATGCAGCCCATTCGTCCGCCACGCATCCCTAGCATAGCAAACATGCAACTTTCCCCCTCCAGTTCATTTGTCCAAAAACGCAAAACACCGGGAATACTTTCCCGGATGTTTTCCCCCTTCACCGGTACCACCTCGTACCGCGTTAGGGCACACCTAGCATCACGCTTTGTCATGTCATGCATCGTCATGCATTTGTTTGCATTATATTTATTGTTTCTTCCCCCTCTTCTCTCGCTAGACACCGAGACCGACGCCGCTGCTACCCAGTACGACTACGGTGTTGACGACCCTTCTCTCTTGCTAGAGCAACCAGGCAAGCCCCCCCTTTGATCACCAGATATCGCCTACTCTCCTCTTTACTGCTTGCATTAGAGTAGTGTAGCATGTTCCTGCTTTTCGTTAATCCTATTCGGATGCATAAACTGTCATTGTTGCTACAACTGTTGATACCTTACCTGCAATCCTAAATGCTTAGTATAGGATGCTAGATTATCATCAGTGGCCCTACACTCTTGTCTGTCTGCCATGCTATACTACTGGGCCGTGATGACGGGCATATGCTATATACTTTATACTGTTACATTACTTATGATACTGTTTGGAGTTGGGGGTTGAAGGGGCAGGTGGCTCCATCCAGGTAGTGGTGGGCCTGGGTTCCCGACGGCCCCCGACTGTTACTTTGTGGCGGAGCGACAGGGCAGGTTGAGACCATCTAGGAGAGAGGTGGGCCTGGCCCTGGTCGGCGTTGGTGGATACTTAACATGTTTAACGAGATCTTGGTATTTGATCTAAGTCTGACTACTGGCCTATACGCACTAACCATCTACGCGGGGACAGTTATGGGCACTCGACGTCGTGGTATCAGCCAAAGCCTTCGTGACGTCAGCGACTGAGCGGTGCGCGCCGGATTGGACCGTAAGCCTGCTCTTGTATTAAGGGGGCTAGTTCTGCTTCCGGCTGCCCTTGCAATGTGCAGGTGTGCAATGGGCGATGGGCCCAGACCCCTGCGCCATAGGATTTAGACCGGCGTGCTGACCTCTCTGTTGTGCCTAGGTAGGGCTGCGACGTGTTGATCTTCCGAGGCCGGGCATGACCCAGGAAAGTGTGTCCGGCCAAATGGGATCGAGCGTGTTGGGTTATGTGGTGCACCCCTGCAGGGAAGTTAATCTATTCGAATCGCCGTGATCTTCGGTAACAGGACGACTTGGAGTTGTACCTTGACCTTATGATAACTAGAACTGGATACTTAATAAAACACACCCTTCCAAGTGCCAGATACAACCGGTGATCGCTTTCTCACAGGGCGACGAGGGGAGGATCATCGGTTAGGATTATGCTACACGATGCTACTTGGTGAACTTACCATCTACTCTCTTCTCCTGCTGCAAGATGGAGGTTACCAGAAGCGTAGTCTTCGATAGGACTAGCTATCCCCCTCTTATTCCGGCATTCTGCAGTTCAGTCCACATATGATACCCTTATTCCATTTGATACCAATGCATACATATGTAGTGTAGCTCCTTGCTTGCGAGTACTTTGGATGAGTACTCACGGTTGCTTTGTTCCCCCTTTTCCCCCTTCCTATACCCGTTTGCTGCGACCAGACGTTGGAGTCCAGGAGCCAGACGACACCGTCGACTACTACTACTACTACTACTACTACTACTACTACTACTACTACTCGGGAGGTGCCTACTACTACGTGCATCCCGCTGACGACGACCAGGAGTAGTTTAGGAGGATCCCAGGCAGGAGGCCTGCGCCTCTTTCGATCTGTATCTCAGTTTGTGCTAGCCTTCTTAAGGCAAACTTGTTTAACTTATGTCTGTACTCAGATATTGTTGCTTCCGCTGACTCGTCTATGATCGAGCTCTTGTATTCGAGCCCTCGAGGCCCCTGGATTGTAATATGATGCTTGTATGACTTATTTTTATTTGTAGAGTTGTGTTGTGATATCTTCCCGTGAGTCCCTGATCTTGATCGTACACGTTTGCGTGTATGATTAGTGTACGGTCAAATCGGGGGCGTCACAAGTTGGTATCAGAGCCGACTGCCTGTAGGAATCCCCCTTCCACACTCCTTGGTCGGAGTCGAGTCTAGACATTGCAAAACTTTTTTACTAACATGGTTGTGTGCCTTACGGGCCCACGTCGCCATTTGGGTGGTATTAGGATCTTTTACTCCTCGATCCTTACTTTGGGACTCTGAACTCTCTTCTATTCGGGTTAAATGTATTTTGCTAAATCTAACATTAGGATCACGTTATCACTTTCTCCCAGAGAGCCTTTCATTACAGATGATCGACTGCTTCAACAGAAGATTCTGATAATACTCTCCGATGTTCTCCCGAAACTTTGTGCCATTGCTTTTGCAATTCCCTACCATCGAAAAATCCCTATGGATAAATACTTACACCTGTCGTTCTTACTTTTATTCCCAGTTGGTCTTGTTATTACAAGATACCCCGAAATACTTGTCGTTGTTTCGATAATCCTTTGAGCTTACTGCCTTGCTGTTCTTTGTCACCTGAATACCCCTACGGATAATTCTCGCACTTATCGAGTATCTGCTCATCCCCCAGTTGTTCATGTGTTTCACAATGGTCTTCGAAATACTATTCGATCCTCCAAAAATCCTTAGTAACTTATTGCTCTACAATACTTGTCTGCTTGCATTATGGATGCTTTCCATATGTCTGGCAATATTCGTCAGTATCCTTACACACCGAAATTTTGATCCTATTGATTCAACATGAGTGCGAATGCACGCAATCATTAGTTGATCCTTTCAAATTATCTTTCTGGCTCAGACGTCTTTTTTGAACATGAGCTTGTTCTCGACCAATCTGTTTGCCGTCAATTGTACCCTTAGGTCTATTGAACTTATCCACCCTTGATTAGAGCGTCTGCTTCTGATCCTTCTATTTGGAAATCATAATTCCTTTGATATCTAAGCATCGAATCATTTAGGTGTTCTATAATCTGATGCCCTTGCATCCTTTCTTCAACTGATTGTGTGCCGATGCTCACATCAGCTCCGCTATGGACCGTTAGATCCTTTATTGGATTATTATTCGACAGTGTCCTCCTTATTCAATAACCTCGTGAGCCTTTCCTCTGATACATAATGCTTTTGGTAAATTGTATCCTCTGTTTTCTCAACCATGCTCTGTTTTCGAGCTGGTGGTATTTATGATTGAAGTTTGTGGTATATGTTCCTAAGATGCCCTGATGGGTTGAACCCACGCCTTCCCTAATCCGTGTGAACTCGAAAGATTTCACGGGTCATACTTATCTGGTACTGCACCAGGTAAAACTTTCAATAACTAATGTCATTTCGAAAAGAAACGAGAAGTGAATGATAGGTTATGCATTGAAGAAGTGGGAGTCGACCTTGAGCCTTTGCGTTCATGCCCATGGACCCGTTGTGGAACTTTTCATCGAAGCTTCTTGTAAATGATAATAATCCCCTTGTTATAAGTTCGTCCTGTATCTATGTTTGGTCCTTTGCAATCATGGTTCCGACCATATTTTCTCCTTAATACCATTTCTCGGACAAGTTGAAGTACTTGTCCTGTGCAGATCATTGCACCTGTCCAACCTTTACTTTGATCTACTGTCGAGTATTACACTATGATATCTTGATAATGTCATGGAACTGCATAACTTCTTATGGGTTCTTCATTAACTGTTATTTCTCACCGATTCCAATTTTTTTCTGGGTTCTGGGTTGTCGTCAACTGAGAACACCGATATGTGAACCGATTTCGCATTCCGGTTTGATAACCCTATTAATTTCGTTGCTTATGAGTTTAATAATGCTTCAAGTCATTCCTAGCCTGATCGGCTATACCATTATTGGGCTAATTTTTAACTGTGCTACCTGGTCCTTCTTCACGGAGAACAAATTTCGATAGTGAGCTAATCTTACGTCTATCTTCATTGTCATATCATTTCTCCTTGAATAGCAAACTTGATTTCGAGTTTGTTTCATACCCATGGTTCTGATAACTTTCGCTTCACCCTTCCTTTTTCTTGATGTCATCGATGATCGATTATATCCTCATGAAACCCCTCGACAAGTGTGTCGTGATCACCATCAACATTTTGACCCCTTCCAGGATATCAATTGAATTCATGATGAGAAGTGCCATCCTCGTCCCATGGTAATTTGAGTTACCATCGACAACATATTTACCTTCCTTTCATCACTAACTTGTTCATGTTATGGATGCAACTTGCTATCCAGCTCGTATTATATTCTACCTTGAAGTATTACTGCCTTTTTGTCAAGGATGTTGTGAGAATTTCACCACCTCTTGATAATTCTTGTATCAGTGATACTTCACCATCACCATTCTTTTCTTGGTCCCCGTGTTGTTCCTAATAGGAATACTGATAGATGGACTAGTAATTTTAAAAACTTTTAGCAGCCTTATTGCTTTGAAGTTAATGGTCAAAATTTCATTCTTAGACCATTGGTTATCGAATCGCCATTCTGACATTGTTTATGCTACCTAAGTCCGTATTTCGGGTGCACCATCAACCAATGTTTAATTGTGTATGTTTTCCTCGAGCATACATCATTATATCATTTGATCTGACAAAAATTTATCTCCTTGTTCACATAATTGTGGAAATCCATCTTTTGGAAATCTCGATGAATTGTCGCTGAGTTCATCAGCCACCTCCTCATTCTCTCCTTGATTTAATAATGAACTCATGATTCGGAACTTGCTTCCATAGTTCATTTACCGAGAATCTTACGATGTCTTCTCATCAATTTGTGTCACACCTTTTTCTTCTCAGGCATCCTGAGTCTGAGGTATCCTGACACCGATCAGATCTGAATCTCGGTCAGATATGATGGTTGGGACGTGTTTCCAAGAGTTATAACACTGGTCTTTATATGACCCGGTAAGGTAATGTCATGAAATTTCTCTCCTCTTATCTAAAGGGTTTTCTACTTTATATCCTGTCTTGGATGTCATCCTCTGCTTGGCTTTGGAAAGGATATACCCCTGATATACGTGTTTAAGAACATTTTCCTTTCCATTGCCTGTTTAACCTGGTAATCACCTTTCCTTTCCTTTGGTTTGCTTAACCCTTCTTGTGATCTATATTATATAAGCAGTAGCAATCTTCTGCTTATGTAAAACACCTTGGTGTACAACCATGTCAGTAAGACCCTGTTTCTACTGTTGATGACATTTCGGTAGCCACCAACGGACGGGAACTTTGCCTATTGGTCTGCCTCGTTCAACGAGCAGGAAAATGGTTCTCTTTGTCCCTCGCCCTTGGTATCAACGTTGTTGCCGGCATAATCAACAGGCTACCCTCTGACATGCCTTACTTACATGATCGTGCAAGGTGCCACCGCCCTTCCTACTTTTAATCGACATGGTGGGCCCATAACCCACAGTTCTACAGGATCGAAACTTGACTCTCCTATACACCCTATTGCCAAAGTTATTCCTAGAGCTTGACTTCGTATGTAGTTCATGGGCCACCTGCCTAGTGATCTATTCTGGTATCAGACGCAATACTTATTCCCATTGCTCTGAATCCCTTTCACACTTTGTTTCAGGCACCGAACGATTGCCTACCCGCTCAAAACTTCTCATGATACCTTCTTACTTTGCTCTCGATATTTTCGTAAGTTTCAATTCAAGAGTTACTTCCGCCACCTTCCTCGATGTTATCGACCAGATAGTCTACCTTGTAGAGGTCAGTTCTCCCGGAATGTCCACCCTTTATTCTTTCGTAAGTACGATGGAGTCCTGTAGAAAGGACACCGACTTCATCATGATGACCTGAAGCAGAGAAACGAAGATATCAACGTAATGGATCGACCTCTTCGAGAAGAGCAACCAAGACCGAGAAGATCCGTTAGCATTTCACAACCACACATTTCCACCTTACAGCACCTCTTAAAATCTCGGGACGAGATTTCTTGTAGTGGAGGAGAATTGTGGCGCCCGGGTAATCAAGCTACAGTAAACCTCTGTTAATGATGCCATGTCACCATGATTACTATTGCTAAACTCACATTGGTTCGAAACCGATTCAAATTCCAATTCAAAATCAAGTCAAACAATAAAGGTTTTCAAATATTAAAACTAAAATGTTCGCGAAGTGCCAAATAATTCATAAGTACTATTGGTGGGTAAACCAAGTCTTTATAATAAATTTAAATGAACTAAACTAAATAAAACAGTAGCAAAAATAATTAGATAAATGCCTTTTATTAAATATAAAATATTAAACCATTTTATTTGAGGTTAAACTTTTTGTGTCAGTGGTATAATTAGTAAAACTAAATTAGGTACTACTAAAATATTTTACAAAACTAAAATAGATTGAAGAATGAAATAAAACAGAAAAGAAATATAAAAACAGAAAGCAAAAGAAAAACAAAGAAAAGCCCCCTGGCCCAACTGGGCTTTAGCCCAGTCGACCGGCCCACCGACGCCGGCCCACCCCACTCCCCTTATCCCCCTCACTGAAACCCTAGCCCGATCCCACTCCCCACTCCCCCCCACGATCCCCATCTCTCTCTCGTCTCCCTCCAGCGTCGTCACAGGAGAGGGCGCTCGGTCCCCGTCGCTCTCCCCATTCGCCCCGACCCCCCTTCTCTCGCTCCCTCATCAGATCTGGAGCGTGCCCGCGCCCGAGGACCGCCACCTCCGCTCGCAACTCCTCTCTTCGTCCTTGCGCCTCGTCCTCGCCCAGGCCCTGTCGCCTCGCGCCTCCACTCCTCCGACGCCCGTCCCCGCTGTCCCGGACCGCTCCCCTGCACCTCGGCTGCCCCGCACCGTCCTCTACTCATCGGAGAGCCATGGCGCCGCCGGCGACCCTGCCGCCACCTCCCCGAGTCCGCTGCCATGCCCCTCCCACTCCTATGTGAGCCACCGCCTCCCTCTTCCTCCCTCTCCTCCTCTATGCGCGCGCGCCGCCGTCACCGTGCTCGCCCGCTGCATCCCGTGGCCGCCGCCACGCCGCACTTGCGCGCCGCGCCACCCGCGACTTGCGCCTCGCCCCCCAGCGCGCGTCGTCGCCCTGGGCGCATCCTGCCCCGCGTCACCGCACCCCCGGGCTCCCCTGCCCGCACTCCGCGTCCGCCATGCGCTCGCGCGCTCACTACCGCCGGCCCTTGCTCGCCCGCTGCCGGTGTTCGCCCCGCGGTGCCCCATCGGCCTGCGCCCGGGCTCGCCCAGTTGGTGCCCGCGCGCCCGCATGCTCACGGGGTTCGCCCCAGCTACCGCGCCCGTTAGCCCGCTGGACCCCTATGGGCCAATGACAAGGGGGCCCGCCCCAGAACGATTAATAAAAAAAGAAAAAGAAGTTAAAAATAAATAATAAGTAAATAAAAATGTTAACTAATTAATTAATTAACTAACTAAATTAATTAAGTTAATTAATCCTGTTTAACTAAACTAATTAAATGGGTTAACCTAATCTAGTAATCAAGCTAATTAACACTGATTAGTTAGTCTGAGCCTATGACGAATGGGACCCACACGTCAAATTGACCTAGTCCACCTTTGACCCTGCTAACTTCATGATGACATCACGCTGACATCATAATAGCTTTTTCTAACTAAATTAATAAGATAATTCCAATAGTGATTAAATCTTTATAAATTAATATAAAATAAACCGTAGCTCGGATGGAAAAACTTTGTACATGAAAGTTGCTCAGAACGACGAAACGAATTTGGATACAGAGCCCGTTCGTCTGCCACACATCCCTAGCATAGCAAACACGCAACTTTCCCCCTCCGGTTCATCTGTCCGAAAACGCAAAACACCAGGAATACTTTCCCGGATGTTTTCCCCCTTCACCGGTACCACCTCGTACTGCGTTAGGGCACACCTAGCATCACGCTTTGTCATGTCATGCATCGTCATGCATTTGTTTGCATTATATTTATTGTTTCTTCCCCCTCTTCTCTCGCTAGACACCGAGACCGACGCCGCTGCTACCCAGTACGACTACGGTGTTGACGACCCTTCTCTCTTGCCAGAGCAACCAGGCAAGCCCCCCCCTTTGATCACCAGATATCGCCTACTCTCCTCTATACTGCTTGCATTAGAGTAGTGTAGCATGTTCCTGCTTTCCGTTAATCCTATTCGGATGCATAGCCTGTCATTGTTGCTACAACTGTTGATACCTTACCTGCAATCCTAAATGCTTAGTATAGGATGCTAGATTATCATCAGTGGCCCTACACTCTTGTCCGTCTGCCATGCTATACTACTGGGCCGTGATCATGAGCATATGCTATATACTTTATACTGTTACATTACTTATGATACTGTTTGGAGTTGGGGGCTGAAGGGGCAGGTGGCTCCATCCAGGTAGTGGTGGGCCTGGGTTCCCGACGGCCCCCGACTATTACTTTGTGGCGGAGCGACAGGGCAGGTTGAGACCATCTAGGAGAGAGGTGGGCCTGGCCCTGGTCGGCGTTCGCGGATACTTAACACGTTTAACAAGATCTTGGTATTTGATCTAAGTCTGGCTACTGGCCTATACGCACTAACCATCTACGCGGGGACAGTTATGGGCACTCGACGTCGTGGTATCAGCCGAAGCCTTTGTGACGTCAGCGACTGAGCGGCGCGCGCCGGATTGGACCGTAAGCCTGCTCTTGTATTAAGGGGGCTAGTTCTGCTTCCGGCCGCCCTCGCAACGTGCAGGTGTGCAATGGGCGATGGGCCCAGACCCCTGCACCATAGGATTTAGACCGGTGTGCTGACCTCTCTGTTGTGCCTAGGTAGGGCTGCGACGTGTTGATCTTCCGAGGCCGGGCATGACCCAGGAAAGTGTGTCCGGCCAAATGGGATCGAGCGTGTTGGGTTATGTGGTGCACCCCTGCAGGGAAGTTAATCTATTCGAATAGCCGTGATCTTCGGTAACAGGACGACTTGGAGTTGTACCTTGACCTTATGATAACTAGAACCGGATACTTAATAAAACACACCCTTCCAAGTGCCAGATACAACCGGTGATCGCTTTCTCACAGGGCGACGAGGGGAGGATCATCGGTTAGGATTATGCTACACGATGCTACTTGGTGAACTTACCCTCTACTCTCTTCTCCTGCTGCAAGATGGAGGTTACCAGAAGCGTAGTCTTCGATAGGACTAGCTATCCCCCTCTTATTCCGACATTCTGCAGTTCAGTCCACATATGATACCCTTATTCCATTTGATACCAATGCATACATATGTAGTGTAGCTCCTTGCTTGCGAGTACTTTGGATGAGTACTCACGGTTGCTTTGTTCCCCCTTTCCCCCCTTCCTATACCCGTTTGCTGCGACCAGACGTTGGAGTCCAGGAGCCAGACGACACCGTCGACGACAACTACTACTACTCGGGAGGTGCCTACTACTACGTGCATCCCGCTGACGACGACCAGGAGTAGTTTAGGAGGATCCCAGGCAGGAGGCCTGCGCCTCTTTCGATCTGTATCTCAGTTTGTGCTAGCCTTCTTAAGGCAAACTTGTTTAACTTATGTCTGTACTCAGATATTGTTGCTTCCGCTGACTCGTCTATGATCGAGCTCTTGTATTCGAGCCCTCGAGGCCCCTGGCTTGTAATATGATGCTTGTATGACTTATTTTTATTTGTAGAGTTGTGTTGTGATATCTTCCCGTGAGTCCCTAATCTTGATCATACACGTTTGCGTGTATGATTAGTGTACGGTCAAATCGGGGGCGTCACATTGGCGGCGGCTCCGTATCGTAAAACGCGATGAATTCTTCTCCTTTATTTTGTTCTCCCTGAAAGTGAATATATAGAGTTGGAGTTGAGGTCGGAGGAGCTCTAGGGGGCCCACGAGGTAGGGGGGCGCGCCCAGGGGGGCAGGCGCGCCCCTACCCTCGTGGCTAGGGTGTGGGCCCCCTGGTCTTGATCTTTTGCCAGTATTTTTTATTATTTTCAAAAATACGCTCCTTGGAGTTTCAGGTCATTCCGAGAACTTTTGTTTCTGCACATAAATAACACCATGGCAATTCTGCTGAAAACAACGTCAGTCCGGGTTAGTTCCATTCAAATCATGCAAATTAGAGTCCAAAACAAGGGCAAAAGTGTTTGGAAAAGTAGATACGACGGAGACGAATCAACTCCCCCAAGCTTAAACCTTTGCTTGTCCTCAAGCAATTCAGTTGACAAACTGAAAGTGATAAAGAAAAACTTTTACAAACTCTGTTTGCTCTTGTTGTTGTAAATATGTAAAGCCAGCATTTAAGTTTTCAGCAAAGATTATGAACTAACCATATTCACAATAACTCTCGGGTCTCATGTTTACTCATATCAATGGCATAATCAACTAGCGAGCAACAATAATAAATCTCGGATGACACTTTCTCAAAACAATCATAATATGATATTACAAGATGGTATCTCGCTAGCCCTTTCTGAGACCACAGAACATAAATGCAGAGCACCTTTAAAGATCAAAGACTGACTAGACATTGTAATTCATGGTAAAAGAGATCCAGTCAAGTCATACTCAATGTAAACTAACAGTAATGAATGCAAATGACAGCGGTGCTCTCCAACTAGTGCTTTTTTAATAAGAGGATGATGACTCAACATAAAAGTAAATAGATAGGCCCTTCGCAGAGGGAAGCATGGATTTGCAGAGGTGCCAGAGCTTGGTTTTGAAATAAAGATGAATAATATTTTGAGCGGTATACTTTCATCGTCAACATAACAACCAAGAGATGGCGATATCTTCCATGCTACACACATTATAGGAGGTTCCCAAACGGAATGGTGAAGTTTATACTCCCCCTCCACCAACAAGCATCAATCCATGGCTTTCTCGAAACAACGAGTGCCTCCAACTAACAAGAGTCTCAAGGGGAGTTTTGTTTGCAATTATTTTGATTTAATTTGCATAAAGCATAGGACTGGGCATCCCGGTGACCAGCATTTTCTCGTGAGTGAGGAGCGGAGTCCACTCCTCTTGAGAATAACCTGCCTAACAGGGAAGATATGGACAACCCTAGTTGATACATGAGCTATTCGAGCATACAAAACAGAATGTTTATTTGAAGGTTTAGAGTTTGGCACATACAAATTTACTTGGAACGACAGGTAGATACCGTATATAGGTAGGTATGGTGGACTCATATGGAATAACTTTGAGGTTTATGGGATTGGATGCATAAGCAGTATTCCCGCTTAGTACATGTGAAGACTAGCAAAAGACTGGGAAACGACCAGCTAGAGAGCGACAATAGTCATGAACATGCATTAAAATTAATCAACACCAAATGCAAGCTATAGCATCCCAAATTTTCAAATTGGAATGTTATGCATTAGAGCATCATTGCATATCATGTTTTATTGCATTTTGGTTGATCCTAGAAATTTCACGCAACTCGAGGACCTACGGAGAGAGTTGGGGATTTCGTTATTTTCATATTCTGGTTTTTCTCGAATTATGAAAAGAGGATCGTTTCATTTTAATGATTTTTCTCTGAAATATTTCTTTCATTAAAAATAAAAGAGAGAGGATAAAATGACTTCCTCAAAATAAAGAAATATCAGAGATTTAATATTAAAATCAAATAAGATTTTTATTCGGAGTTTTGTCGCTATTTTATTTGAATTAGGAAAAAAGTGCATTTTTTAAATTGCATTTTAGGCCCAAATAAATGTTCACCTTTTCCGGCTTATTTTTAGAGGACGGGAAAAATTTATTTCGGGATTTTTGGAGTCCATTTAGTATTTCTTTTCTTTCTTTTTCTGCCTGTCGAAATTATTTTAAAAAAAGTCAACCGACTTAGGGCCGTATTTGGCCAGGACTTCTCAAGCCAGGCCTCTTATAAGCCGTTGCCCCGAGGCCCGTTAGACCCAGCCCCGCCCCCAACCCTAACCCTAGCCGCCGCCGCCCGCGCCGCCTCGCCACCGCTCGCACCGCCACACCGCCGCCCCGCCGGAGCCGCCGCCGTCGACCCGCCGCCCCTCGCCGTCTCGCGGGAGGTAGCGCCGCCGCCGCCGGTTTTCTTCGGAAAACCATGCGTTTTTTTAGATCCGCGGTTTTTATTATTTATTTAGATCAGTTTATTTTTTCCGGTTTAGTTATTTAGCGGACGTTTGTCCGTACGTTTGTTTTAACGAACGGTTTTCGCTCGTTAGTTACAGATAACGAACGTTCGTTCGTTAGGCTGTTCGTTAGTTTTTCTTTTTATCGGATTTTCCGCGATTATTTTTCGATCGCGATTTCTAATCCGATTTTCGTTCTAGTATAACTTTTCACTTGTTTATCGGAATCAGACGATTCAAGCGCCTAGAGTTTCGTCTCGAAACCCTCTTTCCGTTTAATCAACTTAAACAAGTTTTTGCTATTGTAAAATTTGACCTAGGTCTAGATTAGTAAATGAAGCTTGTTTCTCTCGCCGTTTGAGTTTTGTTGCATCGTTTGATTTGATTCTTTTTGCCAACCGGAGTTCTTAAGTTGAACTTTCTGGTTAGATATCTTATTTGAGTTTTACCCATGCTTTTGTTTTATTGCTTATTGTATGCTTGTTTGATTGCGATAGAGTACCCGGAGTGCGAAGCGTGCTACATCGAGTCTCTAGGTTTCGCGAATCATCAGCAAGACAAGTAACACTTTGATCATACCTCTTACTGCCCAGTTTTTATTGCATTAGATCAACCCTCAAACATTGCATGGTTAGGATCTGAATTAAATTGTGGGGTTTGGGAAGTAGTTGAGGTAGTACCTATTCACCTATTTATTACCAAACCCTGGGAGTTACTTCTACATTGCTTATATTGCTATGCTACGCTAGTAGACGTGGATTGGGTTTGAGTGTTTTCATGACCGGTGTGAGAATTGATAAATAATGGTTAACTTAAGGTGGCAACTTTAATACACATCTGGGTGGATTGAGGCACCTAGCGAACCTAGTGATTGCCTGTATTTTTGGAAATCCCGGGGTACCGTGTGATTCTCCTATGGACCGCCACCCAGGCTCAAAGGGATCATAAGATTATTCATACTGGAAACTTCCGTGTGCAGCCACATGCCATTATGGGCTCTGGCATAGTTGATTAAGTTGTGTGAACTCTTACAGTGGTAGACTAGCAGATGTAGGGGATGTAGGTGTACCGGTCTACCCATCGTAAGGTGCTAACGCTTCTGAAAGACTGTGTCTCGGTCATCCGTTTCTCAAACATCATGCAGTGCGAGAAATCCAACGGAGGAGATCGAGTCTTGTGGGGAAAAGTGCACAAACCTCTGCAGAGTGTACAAACTAATCATGGTTAGCCGTGTCCCCGGTTATGGACATCTTGAGTATCTAGTTCTTGGATTATCATGTGGATCTCATCACTCTTAATATAATTTGATTGGGTTTAATGATGATTACTTTTAATTGGGATTGAGTTGGGTGAACCTTCTCAATATTTAACAACTACCATGATAGTTAAATAAAATTTATTCCTTTGCAGTAGGGAAAAATTGGCTTTACGCAAAAACATATCAACCATACAGCCTCCACCAGCCATATATGCATATAGTGATAGCTTTACATTGTTCATTATTCTCTTGTGTTACCTTCCCAGCATATTCTATGTGCTGACCCGTTCTCGGGCTGCAACGTATCATGTTGCAGACTTTTCAGACGACGAGTAAGGAGCCTTAGGTCATTGTCTTTCACTCAGTGATGCCGTTGGAGTTGATGGACTCACTTTATCTTCCAAGCCTTCCGCTGTTATCGTATTAGATGTCCTTAAGCCATATTTATTGTAATAAGTTCTCTTTTGAGACATTCGATGTAATAAGTGCGTGATTGCCACTCTGTTATAAATCCTTCAAGTACTGCGTGTGTCAACATTACCGATCCAGGGATGACACTTATACACACAGGTCAGACCGTTGGAGGTCTGGTCACTACAAAGATGGTATCAGAGCACACGCTGACTATAGGACACGACCACTAAGCTAAAGCCCTAGATCACTATTCTCTTCTCATTTCTAACTCCTCTCCTTTTTCCACTCTTTAGGATGGTGGACGCAAGGAACAAGTTTGCGCAACTGGATGAAGACGCCCCCTTTGGAAGACATTTGAAGGAAGTCACTAGGTACCTAAACATTGGAATACCAAGCTTCACCGGGACCTACAATGCCACTTTACCAGAAGAGGAGCGCTGGATGATTCAAGTTCAAGTTCCAGGTAGGACATTCACACCAGTCACTGAGCCCATAGAGTTTTCTTTCGATGCACCAACCTGGAGTCTAGGAAAGAGTATGGCAGCTCACATAACCATGGGACGCATTGGAGAAGTTTACCACAAGGATATCAAGGATACTATCTACCAGATTTATGGGCGCCGAGATGAGCAATGGGAGATGATTAGAACTAGGAAGGATAGATCCATTGCAGCTTTCATCCAGGAGTTAAACCAGCATATTCGCCGTGAGGAGAACCAGATGTGCGCAGGCATGATAGATCTGAAGAAGGCAATGACCAGGATCACGGAGCTTGAAGAGGAACTCAAGGCTACTCGTGAAGATTATGAGGAGGAAATCGTCGTACTAGTGGAGAGGAATGACGATCTGGAAAGGAAGCTAGGAGTATTCATGGGAGACCCCACGCCAGGAGGAGAAGACAAAGAACCCAAGGAGATTCGTCCGGAGGACTACATCATCATTGACGACACCGATTTGGACCCCGACGATAGTGATGATGACTATGTTGATGAAGCTGGAGCATATGTCATGGAGTCTTCGACCGATCAATATTTCTAGTTGACCACCAAAACAGTAGTAGTAGTCTACCATGTAAATAGTGTAGTCCAAGCACTTTGTAACGATAGTTCTAGACCGATTGTATGCCTTGCTTGATTGATTGAGTGATATGATTGTGTTTGTCTCATGTGCATATGGGTAGTGTTTTCTCACTAGACCTCATTCTATTCTATTCTCTTCTCTCTAAACCCTCAGATGCCTCCGAGACGTGACCCTGGATTTACCTTTCCACCGGAGCTCACTCAATTGATCCAGCAGCAGAATACCCTGATGCAGCTGTTAGTTCAGAACCAAGGCAACAACAACAACAACAACAACAACCCACCACCACCAGTTGACAACTTAGCCTGTTTTCTGAGCTTGCAGCCGCCGGTGTTTTCCAGTAGCACCGAGCCGATAGTTCTAGATGATTGGCTCCGCAGGATTGGAAGGGAGTTAACCACTATAGGATGCATAGATGCTGAGAAGGTGCGTTTTTCCGCACACCAATTGGATGGACCAGTAGCCTCATGGTGGGAAAATTACACCGTCACTTATCCTATAGCCACTGTCACATGGGATCAGTTCCAGCAAGCTTTCCGTACTGCCCATGTATCAGCAGGAGCTATGGCCATGAAGAAGCGTGAGTTTCGCAACTTACGCCAAGGAGGACGCACTGTTGGCCAGTATGTGGATGAGTTTAGTAAGTTAGCACGTTATGCTCCAGATGACGTTGCTATGGATGCAGCTAAGAAGGAGAAGTTTCTGGAGGGACTGAATGATGAGCTAAGCATGCAGTTGATGGTAGAAAATTTCAATAACTACCAGGAGTTGGTGGATAGAGCTCTCATACTTGAAGGGAAGCAACAACAGATTGACAACCACAAGAGGAAGTATGGACATGGGAAGTATAATTCTGGAGCCCAGCAGAGACCCCGTTTCACCCCGGACTCGAGAGGACTTGTCCATAACCATGGAGGCCACACTCATAATGGAGGAAGTTCGCACAATCATAGTGGCCCCAAGAATGGCAATGGTAATGGAGGAAGTAGCAGACAGAACCGTTCCAACCCGGCAACACCCGCCAAGAAGGATCTAAGCCACGTTACTTGCTACAAGTGTTAGAAGACCGGACATTACGCCAATGAATGTCCTGAAGCCAAAAATGGAAATGGCAATGGAAGCTCTGGGAAGAAGCCCAACCCTTTCATCAGGGGACAAGTGAACCGCGTTAACGTGGAGGAGATTGAAGCCCAGCCAGATGCAGTAATTGGTAAGTTTTTGGTTAAGTCTTTTATTGCAGTAGTTCTTTTTGATACTGGTGCATCTCATTCATACATATCGAGGGGATTTGTGGATAAGTACAACCTTCCCACTAGAGTACTTAAGACACCCATGCTAGTAACCTCACCCGGAGCAGAGTATATGGCAAGACATGGATGTTTTCAGATGCCATTGGCCATAGGTAGGCATGTTTTCCCCTCCGATCTGATAATTTTGGAATCACAAGGTTTGGATGTGATTCTGGGTATGGATTGGCTATCGATATATGGAGGAAACATCGATTGCGCCAGTAAGACGATTTTACTCACCACCCCAGAAGGAAGAAGGATCAAGTATGTATCCCGGCATGTGCCGAATAGGACTCAAGTAAATTGCTTATCGGGAGTAGTACATGAGGAAGTACCAGTGGTGAAGGAATTTCCAGATGTATTTCCAGAAGAGTTGCCAGGCATGCCACCGGATAGAGACATAGAGTTTTTGATAGAGCTTTTTCCAGGCACAGGGCCAATATCAAAGAGACCGTATAGGATGCCCGCACAGGATTTAGAAGAAATTAAGAAGCAGATTAAGGAGTTACTGGATAAGGGATATATTTGCCCAAGCTCGTCACCTTGGGGATCACCAGTACTTCTAGTAGAAAAGAAGGATGAATCGTTAAGGATGGTTGTTGATTATCGTGGATTAAATGAAGTAACGATCAAGAACAAGTACCCACTTCCGATGATCAATGTTTTGTTTGATCAGCTGCAAAGAGCTAAGGTGTTTTCCAAGATCGATCTGCGATCAGGTTATCACCGGTTGAAGATTCGAGAGCAGGACATACCTAAGACAGCTTTTACCACAAGGTATGGGCTATATGAGTATACCGTTATGTCATTTGGCCTGACAAACGCACCTGCTTACTTTATGAACATGATGAACAAAGTGTTTATGGAGTTTTTGGATAAGTTCGTCGTAGTGTTCATTGATGATATTCTGGTCTACTCGAAGAATGAAGAGGAACATAAGGAACATTTGCGTTTGGTACTTGGCAAGCTCAGGGAACATCAGTTATACGCCAAGTTCACCAAGTGTGAGTTTTGGTTGAAGGAAGTTGGATTTCTTGGACATGTTATATTCGGAGAAGGAATAGCAGTAGACCCCAACAAAGTTGTCACCGTGACAAATCGGGAAGTACCCACGACAGTTGGAGAGATCCGGAGTTTTCTTGGGCTCGCAGGATACTACCGGAGGTTCATTGAGAATTTCTCAAAGATTCCAAAGCCCATGACAGAGTTATTAAAGAAGGACACTAAGTTCAATTGGACTAAGGAATGTGAGGCCAGTTTTCAGGAGTTGAAGAGACGCCTGGTTACATTGCTAGTGTTGATCCTGCCAGATCAACGCAAGGATTATGAAGTGTATTGCGATGCTTCTCGTCGAGGACTTGGAGCCGTGCTTATGCAGGAAGGAAGAGTTGTTTCATATGCATCACGACAGCTTAAACCCCACGAGTTAAACTATGCTACGCATGATTTGGAGTTAGCAGCCGTAGTGCATGCGTTGAAGACATGGAGACATTTTCTCATTGGAAACCATTGTGAGGTATACACGGATCACAAGAGTTTGAAGTATATCTTCACACAGAAGGAGTTAAATCTCAGGCAGAGGAGATGGTTGGAACTCATTAAGGATTATGATACAAAATTGCACTATCATCCCGGAAAGGCTAACGTAGTAGCCGATGTGTTGAGCTGCAAGAGTCATGTCAATACCCTCATGACCGGAGGATTACCCAGGGTGTTAGCAGAAGACCTTCATGAGCTATGTTTGGAGATAGTTCCGAGAGGTTATGTAGCATCTTTGGAGATTCAGTCTACTTTGATGGATAAGATCAGAGAAGCGCAAAAGACGGACAAGGAGATCGCCGAAATAAAAGAAAGGATGAGCAAAGGAAAAGCCAAGGGATTTCGTGAGGATGAGCATGATACTTTATGGTTTGAGGACCGCGTATATGTGCCAAAAGATCAGGAAGTTGATTCTGCAAGAGGCCCATGATTCACCATATTCGATTCACCCAGGAAATACCAAAATGTATCTGGATTTGAAGGACAATTTCTGGTGGACCGGTATGAAGAAGGATATTGCGGAGTATGTAGCAGTTTGTGATGTATGTCAGAGAGTGAAGGCAAAACATCAGAAGCCAGCAGGATTGCTACAGCCATTGCCTATACCCGAATGGAAGTGGGATAAACTAGGCATGGATTTTATCACGGGATTGCCCATGACTCGTTCAGGCTATGACTCGATATGGGTTGTAGTCGATCGATTGACGAAAGTAGCTCATTTCATCCCAGTAAAGACCACTTACACCAGTGCTAACTTGGCAAAGATATATATGACTAGGATCGTATGTTTACATGGAGTTCCGAGGACCATTGTATCAGATAGAGGAACCCAGTTTACCTCAAAGTTTTGGAATCAATTGCATGAAACTCTGGGAACCAGACTAGAGTTCAGTACAACTTTTCACCCGCAAACAGATGGACAGACTGAAAGAGTAAATCAGATTCTGGAGGACATGTTGAGAGCTTGTGCGCTAGACTATGGATCTAGTTGGGACGATAATTTGCCTTATGCAGAGTTCTCTTATAACAATAGTTATCAAGCCAGTCTGAAGATGGCCCCTTTCGAAGCACTGTACAGAAGGAGGTGCAGAACACCATTGTTGTGGGACGAAGTTGGAGACCGACAGTTGTTTGGACCAGATTTGATTAAAGAATCTGAAGAGAAGGTTAAGCTGATTCGCGATAGACTCAAGGTAGCCCAATCCAGGCAGAAGAGTTATGCGGATTCGAAACACAAGGAGACAGTCTACGGAGTCGGAGACAGAGCGTATCTTTGAGTATCACCACTCCGAGGAGTGAAGCGTTTTGGAGTTAAGGGAAAGTTAGCACCACGTTTTGTGGGACCATACAGAGTTTTGGAACGTATGGGAAAAGTTTCTTACAAGTTGGAATTACCTGAAGGATTGTCCGGAGTTCACGATGTGTTCCATGTTTCTCAGTTGAAGAAGTGCCACGCGGAGATGGCTGAAATTCCTCTGAGAGATACAGTGCCGCTAGAAGCATTACAGTTAGATAGCGATTTGACCTACGAGGAGAAACCAGTCAAGATACTCGATTTTGCCAGCCGAGTTACGCGCAACAAGGTTATCAAGTTTTGCAAGGTTCAGTGGAGTCACCATGCCGAGGATGAAGCCACTTGGGAACGAGAAGAAGACTTACGAAAGGATCACCCTCACCTATTTTCTAGCCAACCCGAATCTTGAGGGCGAGATTCATCTTAAGGGGGGTAGGTTTGTAACATCCCAAATTTTCAATTTGGAATGTTATACATTAGAGCATCATTGCATATCATGTTTTATTGCATTTTGGTTGATCCTAGAAATTTCACGCAACTCAAGGACCTACAGAGAGAGTTGGGGATTTCGTTATTTTCATATTCGGGTTTTCTCGAATTATGAAAAGAGGATCGTTTGATTTTAATGATTTTTCTCTGAAATATTTCTTTTATTAAAAATAAAAGAGAGAGGATAAAATGACTTCCTCAAAATAAAGAAATATCAGAGATTTAATATTAAAATCAAATAAGATTTTTATTCGGAGTTTTGTCGCTATTTTATTTGAATTAGGAAAAAAGTGTGTTTTCAAAATTGCATTTTAGGCCCAAATAAATGTTCACCTTGTCTGGCTTATTTTTAGAGGACGGGGAAAATTTATTTCGAGATTTTTGGAGTCCGTTTAGTATTTCTTTTCTTTCTTTTTTCTGCGCGTCGAAATTATTTTAAAAAAGTCAACCGACTTAGGACTGTATTCGGCCAAGACTTCTCAGGCCAAGCCTCTTATAAGCCGCCGCCCCGAGGCCCGTTAGACCCGCCAGCCCCGCCCCGAACCCTAACCCTAGCCGCCGCCTCGCGCCGCCCCGCGCCGCCTCGCCGCCGCCCGCACTGCCACACCGCCGCCCCGCCGGAGCCGCCGCCGTCGACCCGCTGCCCCTCGCCGTCTCGCCGGAGGTAGCGCCGCCGCTGCCGGTTTTCTTTGGAAAACCATGCGTTTTTTTTAGATACGCGTTTTTATTATTTATTTAGATCGGTTTATTTTTTTTTCCGGTTTAGTTATTTAGCGGATGTTCGTCCGTACGTTCGTTTTAACGAATGGTTTTCGCTCGTTAGTTATAGATAACGAACGTTCGTTCGTTAGGCTGTTCGTCAGTTTTTCTTTTTATCGGATTTTCTGCGATTATTTTTCGATCGCGATTTCTGATCCAATTTTCTTCTAGTATAACTTTTCGCTCGTTTATCGGAATCAGGCGATTCAAGCGCCTAGAGTTTCATCTCGAAACCCTCTTTCCATTTAATCAACTTAAACAAGTTTTTTCTACTGTAAAATTTGACCTAGGTCCAGATTAGTAAACGAAGCTTGTTTCTCTCGCCGTTTGAGTTTTGTTGCTTCGTTTGATTTGATTCTTTTTGCCAACCGGAGTTCTTAAGTTGAACTTTCTGTTAGATCTCTTATTTGGGTTTTACCCGTGCTTTTGTTTGATTGCTTATTGTATGCTTGTTTGATTGTGATAGAGTACTCAGAGTGCGAAGCATGCTACATCGAGTCTCTAGGTTTCACAGATCATCACCAAGGCAAGTAACACTTTGATCATACCTCTTACTACCCAGTTTTCATTGCATTAGATCATCCCTCAAACATTGCATGGTTAGGATCTGAATTAAATTGTGGGGTTTGGGAAGTAGTTGAGGTAGTACCTATTCGCTTGTTTATTACCAAACCCTGGGAGTTACTTCTACGTTGCTTATATTGTTATGCTATGCTATGCTAGTAGACGTGGATTGGGTTTGAGTGTTTTCATGACCAATGTGAGCATTGATAAATAATGGTTAACTTAAGGTGGCAACTTTAATACACATCTAGGTGGATTGAGGCACCTGGGGAACCCAGTGATTGCCTGTATTTTTGGAAATCCCGGGGTACCGTGTGATTCTCCTTTGGACCGCCACCCAGGCTCAAAGGGATCATAAGATTATTCATACTGGAAACTTCCGTGTGCAGCCACATGCCATTATGGGCTCTAGCATAGTTGATTAAGTTGTGTGAACTCTTACAGTGGTAGACTAGCAGATGTAGGGGATGTAGGTGTACCGGTCTACCCATCGTAAGGTGCTAACGCTTCTGAAAGACTGTGTCTCGGTCATCCGTTTCTCAAACATCATGCAGTGCGAGAAATCCAACGGAGGAGATCGAGTCTTGTGGGGAAAAGTGCACAAACCTCTACAGAGTGTACAAACTAATCATGGTTAGCCGTGTCCCCGGTTATGGACATCTTGAGTATCTAGTTCTTGGATTATCATGTGGATCTCATCACTCTTAATATAATTTGATTGGGTTTAATGATGATTACTTTTAATTGGGATTGAGTTGGGTGAACCTTCTCAATGTTTAACAACTACCATGATAGTTAAATAAAATTTAGTCCTTTGCAGTAGGGAAAAATTGGCTTTACGCAAAAACATATCAACCATACAGCCTCCACCAGCCATATATGCATATAGTGATAGCTTTACATTGTTCAATATTCTCTTGTGTTACCTTGCCAGCATATTCTATGTGCTGACCCGTTCTCGGGCTGCAACATATCATGTTGCAGACTTTTCAGACGACGAGTAAGGAGCCTTAGGTCGTGGTCTTTCACTCAGTGATGCCGTTGGAGTTGATGGACTCACTTTATCTTCCAAGCCTTCCGATGTTATCGTATTAGATGGCCTTAAGCCATATTTATTATAATAAGTTCTCTTTTGAGACATTCGATGTAATAAGTGTGTGATTGCCACTCTGTTATAAATCCTTCAAGTGCTGTGTGTGTCAGCATTACCGATCTAGGGATGACACTTATACACACATGTCAGATCGTTTGAGGTCTGGTCGCTACAAAGATGGTATCAGAGCACACGCTGACTATAGGACACGACCACTAAGCTAAAGCCCTAGATCACTATTCTCTTCTCATTTCTAACTACTCTCCTTTTTCCACTCTTTAGGATGGCGGACGCAAGGAACAGGTTTGCGCAACCGGATGAAGACGCCCCCTTTGGAAGACATTTAAAGGAAGTCACTAGGTACCTAAACATTGGAATACCAAGCTTCACCGGGACCTACAATGCCACTTTATCAGAAGAGGAGCGCTGGAAGATTCAAGTTCAAGTTCTAGGAAGGAAATTCACACCAGTCACTGAGCCCATAGAGTTTTCTTTCGATGCACCAACCTGGAGTCTAGGAAAGAGTATGGCATCTCACATAACCATGGGACGCATTGGAGAAGTTTACCACAAGGATCTCAAGGATACTATCTACCAGATTTGTGGGCGCCGAGATGAGCAATGGGAGATTATTAGCACTAGGAAGGATAGATCCATTGCATCTTTCATCCAGGAGTTAAACCATCACATTCGCCGCCAGGAGAACCAGATGTGCGTAGGCATGATAGATCTGAAGAAGGCAATGACTAGGATCACGGAGCTTGAAGAGGAATACGTACTCCCCCAAGCTTAGGCTTTTGGCCTAAGTTGGTTTAATGCCACGGTTGGCCTGGCAGATATCCATAGTAATAGTTGGGGTCGTACTGCAAAGAAGAAGACTCTGATTGCCACTGGTTGGCAATCATCTCCGGATCCCACTGGTAATTAGACTGTCGTGGAGGATCAACTTGTGGTTCCGACTCTGGCTCTGCGGCTGATGTAGGGTTCCGGTAGGCGTGAATAGCCTCCAACGGAACAAGGCACTTGCCTGCAGATAAATCAAACAAGGAAGGAGCGGGCAGGGTAATAGTCTCAGGATGATGTTTATCAAAGAACAATTTGTATTTGAGCTCATTTCCCCTATTCTTGACAATAAAATCGTCTGCTACCATACTCTTATAATCTAAATAAACAGGAGGCAGCAATTTTTCTTCCTTCTCATAATGCCTAATAGGTATGTTAAAATGTGCAGCTAGGCGCGAGGCGAAGATGCCTCCGAAGACTGGGCCCTTAGTACGGTTAAGATTTAACCATTTTGCAATAATAGCACCCATGCTGAATGTATCATCACGAAATAAGGCATGGCACAAAATAACAATATCAGGGGCACTCAGGTTTCCACAGTTTCCGCGCCCAATCAAGCATCTACTAGCAAATATAGCAAAGTAACGTAGAACAGGAAAGTGTATGCTAGTAGTTCGTGCATCGGAAACCTTCCTCGTTTCCCCTACAGTGATGGTATCAAGAAACCCATCCACATCGCCGCGATGTGGTTCCTCTATGATGCCCTCAAAAGGGATCAAACAAACCCGACAAAAATCACGAAGTGACATCTCCTTATGCTCATCATATAAATAAAACTCCACCGTAGGTGGTGAGCTCCTAGCATGGAAATGAAAGTTTTGCACAAAGATATTGGTGAGTAAGAGATACTATTCACGCTGGTCGTGGAGGAAGGCGGTGAGGCCTGCATTCTCAGCCAATTCATAGAAATCATCATAAATCCCGGCTGCTCTCAAGAAATCATCACACAGCCGAACCTCCGTGATGCGAGGCAGATTATATTTGGGCTTCTTTGCTTCTTCCTTTTGGTTTTCCTTCGAGCTTCGGCTCGATGAGCCCCTCAAAAATCTCTTCATTATTTTCTGAAAAATTCTGAAATTTTTAGTAACTTCAAATAGAAGTGAACCAAACTCAACAAAATTGATAGCAACTACTCCTACAAGTGCCTAGAGCCTATATCATGCATCAAAACTACTTGGAACCACATAAATTTGACATGCAAGCTCAAGAATAGGGTCACCTAGGCAGAAAAAATATGTAATGAATAAAGAACTAGAAGAAAAACTAATTGGGCCAATGGAGGAGTCACATAACAAGGAACAATCCCCCAAAGCAGTTTTGTGAGAGGTGCTTTGAGCAAGGAGATCGAAAATGGCAGCAAAATGAGCTTGGACTCGGGTTTGAGATGGATAATCGTGTTTGTGGGAGGAAGAAGGAGTGTGTGGGTGCAGGAATAAGTGGAGGAGGGCCACTCTGGGCCCACGAGGCAGGGGGGCACGCCCAGGGGGGTAGGGCGCGCCCTCCACCCTCGTGGTTAGGTGGATGCCCCCCAGCTGTGTTCTCAGTGCCAAATATTCTCAAATATTCCAGAAAAAAATCATATTTAAATTACAGGGCATTTGGAGAACTTTTATTTTCGGGGTATTTTTATATTGCACGAATAATTCAAATAACAGACAGAAAATACTATTTTATTTTATTTAAGATAAATAACAGAAAGTAAAAAGATGGTACAGAGAGTTGTGTTTTCTAAATTCGTCCATCTCATGATCATCAAAAGGAATCCATTAACAAGGTTGATCAAGTCTTGTTAACAAACTCATTCCGAATAACATGCAACCGGAGAATTTTTGAATAACACTAGGTTACCTCAACGGGGATATGCACATCCCCAACAATAAGAATATCATATTTCTTCTTGACAGTAGGTAGAGGAATTTCAAAACCTCCAAAAATAATTGATGGAATTCTTCCAATAGAATCGATACTATGGACTTGAGGTTGTTTCCTCGGAAAGTGTACCGTATACTCATTAACATTAACATGAAGAGTGACATTGCCTTTGGTGCAATCAATAACAGCCCATGCAATATTCAAAAAGGGTCTTCCAAGAATAATAGACATACTATCGTCCTCGGGAATATCATGAATAACAAAGTCCGTTAAAATAGTAACGTTTGCAACCACAACAGGCACATCCTCACAAATACCGATAGGTATAGCAGTTGATTTATCAGCCATTTGCAAAGATATTTCAGTAGGTGTCAACTTATTCAAATCAAGTCTACGATATAAAGAGAGAGGCATAACACTAACACCGGCTCCAAGATCACATAAAGCAGTTTTAACATAGTTTCTTTTAATGGAGCATGGTATAGTGGGTACTCCTGGATCTCCAAGTTTCTTTGGTATTCCACCTTTAAAAGTATAATTAGCAAGCATGGTGGAAATTTCAGCTTCTGGTATCTTTCTTTTATTAGTAACAATTTCTTTCATGTACTTAGCATAAGGATTCATTTTGAGCATATCAGTTAATCGGATACGCAAAAAGATAGATCTAATCATTTCAGCAAAGCGCTCAAAATCCTCATCATCCTTTTTCTTGGATGGTTTGGGATGAAAAGGCATGGGTTTCTGAACCCAAGGCTCTCTTTGCTTACCGTGTTTCCTAGCAACAAAGTCTTTCTTATCATAACGTTGATTCTTTGATTGTGGGTTATCAAGATCAACAACAGGTTCAATCTCTATATCATTATCATTGCTAGGTTAGGCATCAACATGAACATTATCACTAGTTTCAGGTTCATTACCAGGTTGTGTTTCAGCATCCGAAATAGAAATATCATTTGGATTCTTAGGTGTTTCAGCAATAGGTTCACTATAAGCATGCAAAGTCCTATCATTTTTCTTTTTCTTCCTTTTAGAAGGACTAGGTGCATCTATATTATTTCTTTGAGAATCTTGCTCAATTCTCTTAGGGTGGCCTTCAGGATACAAAGGTTCCTGGGTCATTTTACCAGTTCTAGTAGCCACTCTAACAGCAAAATCATTATTCTTACTATTCAATTCATTGAGCAAATCATTTTGAGCCTTAAGTACTTGTTCTACTTGAGTGGTAACCATAGAAGCATGTTTACTAATAAGTTTAAGTTCACCTTTAAGATTAGCCATATAATCACCCAAGTGTTCAAGCATATCAGCACTGCATTTTAATTCTCTACCAAAATAAGCATTGAAGTCTTCTTGCTTAACCATAAATTTATCAAACTCATCTAATCATGGGCTAGCAAACTTAGTAAATGGGATTTCAGCTTTATCATATCTATAGAGAGAATTTACCTTTACTACCTGTGTCGGGTTATCAAGAACATGTATTTCTTAAGTAGGCGGTAAATTAATACCATGCATTTCTTCAATAGGAGGTAAATTCTTAACATCTTTAGCTTTAATACCCTTTTCTTTCATGGATTTCTTTGCCTCTTGCATATCTTCAGGACTGAGAAATAGAACACCCCTTTTCTTCGGAGTTGGTTTAGGAATAGGCTCAGGAGTTGGCTCAGGAAGTGTCCAATTATTTTCATTTGTCAACATATTATTCAATAGAATTTCAGCTTCATCCGATATTCTCTCCCTGAAAACAGAACCAGCACAACTATCCAGGTAATCTCTGGAAGCATCGGTTAGTCCATTATACAAGATATCAAGTATTTCATTTTTCTTAAGAGGATGATCAGGCAAAGCATTAAGTAATTGTAGAAGCCTCCCCCAAGCTTGTGGGAGACTCTCTTCTTCAATTTGCACAAAATTATATATATCCCTTAAGGCAGCTTGTTTCTTATGAGCAGGGAAATATTTAGCAGAGAAGTAATAAATCATATCCTGGGGACTACGCACACAACCAGGATCAAGAGAATTAAACCATATCTTAGCATCACCCTTTAATGAGAACGGAAATATTTTAAGGATATAAAAGTAGCGAGTTCTCTCATCATTAGTGAACAGGGTAGCTCTATCATTTAATTTAGTAAGATGTGCCACAACAGTTTCAGATTCATAGCCATAAAAAGGATCAGATTCAACCAAAGTAATTATATTAGGATCAATAGAGAATTCATAATCCTTATCAGTAACACCAATAGGTGAAGTAGCAAAAGCAGGGTCAGGTTTCATTCTAGCATTAAGGGATTGCTGCTTCCATTTAGCTAATAACCTCTTTAGATCATATCTATCATTGCAAGCTAAAATAGCTCTAGTAGATTCTTCATCCATAACATAACCCTCAGGAACAACAGGCAATTCATATTTATTAGGGGGAGAGTCTTCATCATCACTTTCATCAATATTATCAGTTTCAATAATTTCATTCTCTCTAACCGTAGCAAGTTGTTCATCAAGAAATTCACCAAGTGGCACAGTAGTATCAAGCATAGAAGTAGTTTCATCATAAGTATCATGCATAGAAGAAGTGGCATCATCAATAACATGCGACATATCAAAATGAATGGCAGAAGCAGGTTTAGGTGTCACAAGCTTAATCAAAACAGAAGGTGAATCAAGTGCAGAGCTAGACGTCAGTTCCTTACCTCCCCTCGTAGTTGAGGGATAGATCTTGGTTCTTGGAGCTTTCAAGTTCTTCATAATGCTAAGCATATATAAATCCCAAGTGACTCAAATAATAGAGCTATGCTCCCCGGCAACGGCGCCAGAAAATAGTCTTGATAACCCACAAGTATAGGGGATCGCAATAGTTTTCGAGGGTAGAGTATTCAACCCAAATTTATTGATTCAACACAAGGGGAGCCAAAGAATATTCTCAAGCATTAGCAGCTGAGTTGTCAATTCAACCACACCTGGAAACTTAATATCTACAGCAAAGTATTTAATAGCAAAGTAATATGATAGTAGTGGTAACGGTAGCAAAAGTAACGGTAGAAAAAGTAACGTTTTTGGTATTTTGTAGTGATGATAACAATAGCAACGGAAAAGTAAATAAGCGAAGAAAAATATATGGAAAGCTCATAGGCAATGGATCGGTGATAGAGAATTATGCTGGATGCGGTTCATCATGTAACAGTCATAACCTAGGGTGACACAGAACTAGCCCCAATTCATCAATGTACTGTAGGCATGTATTCTGAATATAGTCATACATGCTTATGGAAAAGAACTTGCATGCCATCTTTTGTCCTACCCTCCCGTGGCAGCGAGGTCCTAGCGAAAACTAAGGGATATTAAGGCCTCCTTTTAACAGAGTACCGGACCAAAGCATTAACACATAGTGAATACATGAACTCCTCAAACTACGGTCATCACCGGGAGTGGTCCCGATTATTGTCACTTAGGGGTTGCCGAATCATAATACATAGTAGGTGACTATAGACTTGCAAGATAGGATCAAGAACTCTCATATATTGATGAAAACATAATAGGTTCAGATCTGAAATCATGGCACTCGGGCCCTAGTGACAAGCATTAAGCATAGCAAAGTCATAGCAACATCAATCTCAGAACATAGTGGATACTAGGGATAAAACCCTAACAAAACTAACTCGATTACATGATAAATCTCATCCCACCCATCACCGTCCAGCAAGCCTACGATGGAATTACTCACGCACGACTGTGAGCATCATGAAATTGGTGATGGAGGATGGTTGATGATGACGATGGCGACGGATTCCCCTCTCTGGAGCCCCGAACGGACTCCAGATCAGCCCTCCCGAGAGGTTTTAGGGCTTGGCGGCGGCTCCGTATCGTAAAACGCGATGAATCCTTCTCCTTTATTTTTTTCTCCCCGAAAGTGAATATATAGAGTTGGAGTTGAGGTCGGAGGAGCTCTAGGGGGCCCATGAGGAAGGGGGGCACGCCCGGAGGGGGGGGGCATGCGCGCCCCCACCCTCGTGGCTAAGGTGTGGGCCCCCTAGTCTTGATCTTTTGCCAGTATTTTTTTTTATTTCCAAAAATACGCTCCATGGAGTTTCAGGTCATTTCGAGAACTTTTGTTTCTGCACATAAATAACACCATGGCAATTCTGCTGAAAACAGCGTCAGTCCGGGTTAGTTCCATTCAAATCATGCAAATTAGAGTCCAAAACAAGGGCAAACGTGTTTGGAAAAGTAGATACGACGGAGACGTATCAGGAGTCTACGCAAAAGTCAACATACCAAGTACCCATCACAAACCCTTATCTCCCGCATTACATTATTTACCATTTGCCTCTCGTTTTCCTCTCCCCCACTTCACCCTTGCCGTTTTATTCGCCCTCTCTCTCTCCATCCTTCCTCGCTTTCTCTATTCGCCTCTTTTTGCCAGTTTCTTGTTTGCTTGTGTGTCGGATTGCTTTCTTGTCACGATGGCTCAAGATAATACCAAATTGTGTGACTTTACCAATACCAACAACAATGATTTTATTAGCACTCCGATTGCTCCTCTTACTGATGTTGAATCTTGTGAAATTAATGCTGCTTTGCCGAATCTTGTCGTGAAAGATCCGTTTTCCGGCCTTCCTAGTGAAGATGCCGCTACCCATCTAAACAACTTCATTGATTTGTGTGATATGCAAAAGAAGAAAGATGTGGACAATGATATTGTTAAATTGAAGCTATTTCCTTTTTCGCTTAGAGATCGTGCTAAAGCTTGGTTTTCGTCTTTGCCTAAAAATAGTATTGATTCGTGGAATAAGTGCAAAGATGCTTTTATCTCTAAGTATTTTCCTCCCACTAAGATCATCTCTCTTAGAAATGATATTATGAATTTTAAGCAACTTGATCATGAACATGTTGCACAATCTTGGGAGAGGATGAAATTAATGATACGTAATTGCCCTACACATGGTTTGAATTTGTGGATGATTATACAATTTTTTTTATGCCGGATTGAATTTTGTTCTAGAATTTTTTTAGATTCGGCCACGGGAGGCACTTTTATGGAAATCACTTTAGGAGAAGCTACTAAACTCCTAGATAATATTATGGTTAATTATTCTCAATGGCACACTGAAAGATCTACTAATAAGAAAGTGCATGCGATAGAAGAAATTAATGTTTTGAGTGGTAAGATGGATGAAATTATGAAATTATTTGCTAATAAAAGTGTTTCTTCTGATCCTAATGATATTCCTTTGTCTACTTTGATTGAGAATAATAATGAATCTTTGGATGTGAATTTTGTTGGTAGGAATAATTTTGGTAACAACGCGTATAGATGAAACTTTAATCCTAGGCCGTATCCTAGTAATTCCTCTAATAATTATGGTAATTCCTACAACAATTCTTATAGAAATTTTAATAAGATACCCTCTGATTTTGAATCTAATATTAAAGAATTTATTACCTCGCAAAAGAATTTCAATGCTTTGATTGAAGAAAAATTGCTTAAGATTGATGAGTTGGCTAGGAACGTTGATAGAATTTCTCTTGATGTTGATTCTTTGAAGCTTAGATCTATTCCTCCTAAGCATGATATCAATGAGTCTCTCAAAGCCATGAGAATTTCCATTTATGAGTGCAAAGAAAGAACCGCTAGGATGCGTGCTAAGAAAGATTGCTTTATAAAAGCGTGTTCTTCTAGTTTCCATGATAATAAAGATGAAGATCTAAAAGTTATTGATGTGTTCCCTATTAAATCTTTGTTTTGTAATATGAATCTTGATAATGATGGGACTGAATATGATCCACCTTTACCTAGAAGGCGTTCCAAAAATTCGGAGTCTTTAGATCTTGATGCTAAAATTGTTAAAAGTGGGATTGAAGAAGTCAAAACTTTAAATATTAATGAACCCACTATTTTGGATTTCAAGGAATTTAATTATGATAATTGCTCTTTGATAGATTGTATTTCCTTGTTGCAATCTATGCTAAATTCTCCTCATGCTTATAGTCAAAATAAAGCCTTTACCAAACATATCGTTGATGCTTTGATGCAATCTTATGAAGAAAAACTTGAGTTGGAAGTTTCTATCCCTAGAAAACTTCATGATGAGTGGGAACCTACTATTAAAATTAAGATTAAAGATCATGAATGCTATTCTTTGTGTGATTTGGGTGCTAGTGTTTCCACGATTTCAAAGACTTTGTGTGATTTGCTAGGTTTCCGTGATTTTGATGATTGCTCTTTAAACTTGCACCTTGAGGATTCCACTATTAAGAAACCTATGGGAAGAATTAATGATGTTCTTATTGTTGCAAATAGGAATTATGTGCCTGTGGATTTTATTGTTCTTGACATAGATTGCAATCCTTCATGTCCTATTATTCTTGGTAGACCTTTCCTTAGAACGATTGGTGCAATTATTGATATGAAGGAAGGGAATGTTCGATTCCAATTTCTGTTAAGGAAAGGCATGGAACACTTCCCTATAAATAAAATTAATTAACTTATGAATCTATTATGAGAGCCACTTATGGATTGCCTTCCAAAGATGGCAATACCTAGATCTATCTTCGCTTTTATGCCAAGCTAGGGGCGTTAAACGATAGCGCTTGTTGGGAGGCAACCCAATTTTAGTTTTATTCCTTGCTTTTTGCTCCTGTTTAGTATTATATAATTTATCAAGCCTCTGTTTGTCTTGTGTTTTTTGTATTTAATCAGTGTTTGTGCCAAGTAGAACCGTTGGGAAGACTTGGAGAAAGTCTTTTTAATCTTGCTGTAAAAAACATAAACTTTAGCGCTCAAGAGAACTGCCGCCATTTTTATTTGGAAAGTGATATTTAGTTAATTCGTTTTGCAGATGATTAATAGATAAATTTCTCACATCCAGAAATTTATTTTAGAATTTTTGGGGTTCCAGATCTTGCGTTAGCTACATATTACTACAGACTGTTCTATTTTTGACAGATTCTGTTTTTCGTGTGTTGTTTGCTTATTTTGATGAATCTATGGCTAGTAAAATAGTTTATAAACCATAGAGAAGTTGGAATACAGTAGGTTTAACACCAATATAAATAAATAATGAGTTCATTACAGTACCTGAAGTGGTGTTTATTTTATTTCGCTAACGGAGCTCATGTGATTTTCTACTTTAAGTTTTGTGTTGTGAAGTTTTCAAGTTTTGGGTAAAGATTTGATGGAATATGGAACAAGGAGTGGCAAGATACTAAGCTTGGGGATGCCCATGGCACCCCCAAGATAATCTAAGGACACCTAAAAGCCAAAGCTTGGGGATGCCCCGGAAGGCATCCCCTCTTTCGTTTACTTCTATCGGTAACTTTCCTTGGAGCTATATTTTTATTTACCACATGATATGTGTTTTGCTTGGAGCGTCTTGTATCATTTGAGTCTTTATTTGTTAGTTTTCCACCATCATCATTGATGCACACACCTTTTTGAGAGAGACACTCATGATTCGGAAATTGTTAGAATACCCTATGTGCTTCACTTATATCTTTTGAGTTATATAGTTTTTGCTCTAGTGCTTCACTTATATCTTTTAGAGCATGATGGTGGATTTGTTTTATAGAAACTTTTATTCTCTCATGCTTCACTTAGATTATTTTGAGAGTCCTACAAAATAGCATGGTAATTTGCTTTAATTATGTTAGGCATTCAAGATTAATAATAAAATTTTCTTATGAGTGTGTTGAATACTATGAGAAGTTTGAAACTTGATAATTGTTTTGAGATATGGAGATGGTGATATTAGAGTCATGCTAGTTGAGTAGTTGTGAATTTGAGAAATGCTTGTGTTGAAGTTTGTGATTCCCGTAGCATGCACGTATGGTGAATTGTTATGTTAAGAAGTCGAAGCATGATGTATTTATTGATTGTCCTCCTTATGAGTGGCGGTCGGGGACGAGCGATGGTCTTTTCCTACCAATCTATCCCCCTAGGAGCATGCACATAGTACTTTGCTTCGATAACTAATAGATTTTTGCAATAAGTATGTGAGTTCTTTATGACTAATGTTGAGTCCACGGATTATACACACTCTCACCCTTCTACCATTGCTAGCCTCTCTAATACCGCGCACCTTTCGCCGGTATCATACACCCACCATATACCTTCCTCAAAACAGCCACCATACCTACCTATCATGGCATTTCCATAGCCATTCTGAGATATATTGCCATGAAACTTTCCACCGTTCCGTTTACTATGACACGCTCCATCATTGTCATATTGCTTCGCATGATCATGTAGTTGACATTTTAGTTGTGGCAAAGCCACCGTTCACAATTCTTTCATATAAGTCACTCATGCATCATTGCTATCCCGGTACACCGCCGGAGGCATTCATATAGAGTCATACTTTGTTCTAGTATCGAGTTGTAATCATTGAGTTGTAAATAAATAGAAGTGTGATGATCATCATTCATAGAGTATTGTCCCAATAAAAAAGAAGAAGAAAGGCCAAAAAAAGGAAGGCCAAAAAAATAATAAATAAAAAGGGGAAATACTACTATCCTTTTTCCCCACTTGTGCTTCAAAGTAGCACCATGATCTTCATGATAGAGAGTCTCTTATGTTATCACTTTCATATACTAGTGGGAATTTTTCATTATAGAACTTGGCTTGTATATTCCAATGATGGGCTTCCTCAAATGCCCTAGGTCTTCATGAGCAAGCAAGTTGGATGCACACCCACTTAGTTTCTTTTTGTTGAGCTTTCATACATTTATAGCTCTAGTGCATCCGTTGCATGGCAATCCCTACTCACTCACATTGATATCTATTGATGGGCATCTCCATAGCCCGTTGATACGCCTAGTTGATGTGAGACTATCTTCTCCCTTTTTGTCTTCTCCACAACCACCATTCTATTCCACCTATAGTGCTATGTCCATGGCTCACGCTCATGTATTGCGTGAAGATTGAAAAAGTTTGAGAACACCAAAAGTATGAAACAATTCCTTGGCTTGTCATCGGGGTTGTGCATGATTTGAATACTTTGTGTGGTGAAGATGGAGCATAGCCAGACTATATGATTTTGTAGGGATAACTTTCTTTGGCCATGTTATTTTGAAGAGACATAATTGCTTAGTTAGTATGCTTGAAGTTTTATTATTTCTATGTCAATATTAAACTTTTGTCTTGAATCTTTCAGATCTGAATATTCATACCATAATTAAGAAGAATTACATTGAAATTATGCCAAGTAGCATTCCACATCAAAAATTCGGTTTTTATCATTTACCTACTCGAGGACGAGCAGGAATTAAGCTTGGGGATGCTTGATACATCTCCAACGTATCTATAATTTTTGATTGCTCCATGCTATATTATATTCTGTTTTGGACATTACTGGGATTTATTATACACTTTTATATTATTTTTGGGACTAACCTATTAACTTGAGGCCCAGACCAGAATTGCTGTTTTTTTGCCTATTTTAGGGTTTCGCAGAAAAAGAATATCAATCGGAGTCCAAACGGAATGAAACCTTCGAGAACGTGATTTTTGGAACGAACATGATCCACATGACTTGGACCCTACGTCAAGCAATCAACGAGGAAGGCACGAGGTAGGGGGGCGCGCCTACCCCCCGGCGCGCCCTCCACCCTCGTGGGGCCCACATTGCTCCACTGACGTACTCCTTCCTCCTCTATATACCTACATACCCCCAAACTACCAAATAAGGAGCCAAAACCCTAATTCCACCGCTGTAACTTTCTGTATCCACGAGATCGCATCTTGGGGCCTTTTCCGGAGCTCCGTCGGAGGGGGTATCGATCACAGAGGGCTTCTACATCAACACCATAGCCTCTCCGATGAAGTGTGAGTAGTTTACTTCAGACCTACGGGTCCATAGTTATTAGCTAGATGGCTACTTCTCTCTTTTTAGATCTCAATACAAAGTTCTCCCCCTCTCTTGTGGAGATCTATTCGATGTAATCTTCTTTTGCAGTGTGTTTGTTGAGATTGATGAATTGTGGGTTTATGATCAAGTTTATCTATGAACAATATTTTAATCTTCTCTAAATTCTTTTATGTATGATTGGTTATCTTTGCAAGTCTCTTCGAATTATCAGTTTGGTTTGGCCTACTAGATTGATCTTTCTTGCAATGGGAGAAGTGCTTAGCTTTAGGTTCAATCTTGCGGTGTCCTTTCCCAGTGATAGTAGGGGCAGCAAGGCACGTATTGTATTGTTTCCATCGAGGATAACAAGATGGGGTTTATATCATATTGCACGAGTTTATCCCTCTACATCATGTCATCTTGCTTAAAGCGTTACTCTGTTATCTTGAACTTAATACTCTAGATGCATGCTGGATAGCGGTCGATGTGTGGAGTAATAGTAGTAGATGCATGCAGGAGTCGGTCTACTTGTCTCGGACGTGATGCCTATATACATGATCATACCTAGATATTCTCATAACTATGCTCAATTCTGTCAATTGCTCAAGAGTAATTTGTTCACCCACAGTAATACTTATGCTCTCGAGAGAAGCCTCTAGTGAAACCTATGGCCCCCGGGTCTATTTTCCATCATATTAATCTTTCAATACTTTGTTATTTCCTTTGCCATTTATTTTACTTGCATCTTTATTTCTCTTTATCATAAAAATACCAAAAATATTATCTTGTCATATCTATCAGATCTCACTCTCGTAGGTGACCGTGAAGGGATTGACAACCCCTTTATCGCGTTGGTTGCGAGGAGTTTATTTGTTTGTGTAGGTGCGAGGGACTCGTGCGTGGCCTCCTACTGGATTGATACCTTGGTTCTCAAAAACTGAGGGAAATACTTACGCTGCTCTACTGCATCACCCTTTCCTCTTCAAGGGAAAACCAACGCAGTGCTCAAGAGGTAGCATTTACCAAGTGGGAATTTAATTTCCTTTTTTCATTCAGGACCTTAAAAATGTGGCCAGTCTCAGCTTGCTTTGTTTTGAAATCCACCAAATATTTAATGGTTGTCTTGAGTACTGCTTGTGATTGTGCTGTTTGCTTCCTCAACATGTCAACTTCATCTCTAAGTGCAGAAGCAGAATCTCTTTCTACCACTAGTTTAGCCTCTAGAGCATCAGCAGCTGCAATTCATAATGCACGATTGGGCCGGTACCATTGCTGTGGGATGATACAACGTCCAGGGGGACCTCACTCTTTGATCTTGGGCTAACATGTTTTGCCATTAAAGTTTCGGTTGGATTTAGAAAAGTTGAAGTTAGCAAAACATCTCAACTGGGAGTTATAACAGCAAACCAGTTAAACAAACAAGGAATTAAAGAGTTTCAATTGGATGCTGAAAAGCAGTTACTAACATCATTGTAACCCGTTGTTGTAGCAGCAAAGCAGTTAAACAAAACAAGTAGCTATTCAAGTTCAGGCAAACTGGTAATTCTTAACAGTAAGTATCAAACACATAGATAGGCGCAGTCTATAATAGGATTAACAGGCTGTGGCATTATGTAACTAGTAGCAAACTAAATTAAGCCAAGCAACATAATTGAACAATTTTCCAATAAGTGGCTAACTAAAATTCCGAGAAGTAGGTAACTGAACTTACGCTAGTTCTTTGTACAAGCATACTACAACTTCTTTTTCGCTTAGAAGGTTGTACGAAGGAGTCCATGGCATCAATTGCTTGGATACGCAGTCCCAATACTTCTTTCCCACACTGCATTGGTAAGTCAAATGGTTAATCTGGTAAGATGGTGCGTCCTTGATATGTTATATGAGGACGTGTAGTCAGACTAGTTGTAGCCACACACATCACACTGGCTTTTACTGTATATTTCATGCGATTACTTTTGGCATATCGAGATCTAAGCAATCTACAATAGGATGAAAAGACTCGCATCCTTCACATTATTGGCGAACTCAGTTCATAGAAACAAGCAATTCAACCATTCTGTGGGTAAATCAAAAGCGCCACTGGAATATTTTTCACTACCCCAATCATACATGCAAAAAGGGGCGACGCCACCATAGGGGCTGGTATGGGCGGCTGCCTCGGGTGGCTGGAAAGTGTGCACCTAGTTTGAGTCGTCCAGGATGGCCCAGGCTAGTTTTTTTCGTCCCAACGCACGAGCAGGCAATGTAAAAAATGAGGAAAAATGTTTCAATTTGGATGGGCCAATAACATAAGTGCAAGGCAGGCCCTATAGCAGGCTCGCGGCCCAAACGAGCGCCTCCCATATCGATCGACAGCAGGAAAAATCCCAATTCATTCGCTCCAGCCTCCAGTCTGGTTCGCTCCTAACCTAGCCGCCGCTGGATAGACCAACATAGCACTTCCTCGCGCCCTCGTTGGAGGGCGGTCGCCAGGCTTGAAGCGAACGGAAGGACAAGAAGATGAAGATCCAACCCTGGGTGTAGCCTGCGTGGGAGGTAGCGACGGCAACACGAGCATGGCATCGAGCTTGCGCAAACGGACAGTCGCAGCTTGCAAGAGTAGCATGCGCAACGAGCATGTACATCACATCCCTGATTATATCTAATTCAACTCTTCAATTTCTGGCCAATAGTTAAACATGACGGTCTTGTAAACTGTTTGTATGTAGGGAATCTATGCGAAAATGAAACCAATTTCTACTTATTTTATAACTCCCCCAATCAATACTGAATTGACTGAGTCTGATGTATCTAATCAAGTTTCCGGTGCAAACATCCAAGCTCATGTTGTTCTTGAGCCTGAAGTGTCTAATGAACAAACTGCTAATGAAGGATTTGATGCAAACATTTTACATGCTCCTGGTGATGAACATATAGTGTCTAATGAGGGATCTAATGCAAGCATTTTGCAAGCTCCCATTGAAGGATTTAGTGTCTAATGATGATCTGCTATGTTGAGAGAGACATAGAGATTTGCAGGCATTGATGACAAGCAAATTATAGTGCATTTTCATGGCTTGAGGAAACGTCAAGGCCATCTACTAGAAAGTCCCCGTATCATGACAACATAGCATAAATACTTTTCTAATCTGTTGTTTGAAACTATTGGCTTAATTGTGCATGATAGATATATTGATATGCAGTTTGCGCACTGGTTATAGGTGCAATTACACTTCGATATTTTCAGCCAGAGAACGAATAATTCAAGCAGGTACTGACCATGTTTGTAGTCCTTGTACACCATGTTGCATTTTGTGATTTTTGGTGCTTGCATCATTTAGTGTTTATAATCTGAACTACTTTGGATCATTAGCTGGTTTTCAAAGCGCATGTAGCTTCACATTTCTCAAGTTATGTTGATTTCTGGAGTGCAAGTGCCTTCGTATTTTTTAAGTTAAATGTTCGCCCCTGGTAACTTGAATTCGTGGATCCGCCACTACACACAAATCATACACGAATGCCAGTATGAATTAAATGAAATGCAGGGACTTACGCTAGCTCGTTGTACAGGCTAACTGCAGCTCTGCTTGCGCTTGGGATGTTCCATGTACAAGTCCATGTAACCACTTGCTTGGATGTGCATGCCTTGTGCTCCTTGCATCCCCCTCTGCATTTTTGACACGGCGAATGGTTGATCAAATAAGAGGAATCGACCTTGTTGTTGTACCGGAGGAAAGATACTTACAAGGTTATACGGGTGTGCAGGATGTGTACTAGATCCCGTAGCACCGTCATGCTTCGCTAAAAAATGGATTTGCTTGTTTCAGGCGATATCTCCAGAAGAATTAAGAGTTAAAGTCAGAGTTGCATAGGCGTGTAAGCTAAGAGAGCAGTGAAAGGATATCCAAACATCGTCCGAACAGTGCACAAGGGAGTGATGTGTGGATACCTAGTTCGGGCCGGCGTTTGGGCATGCTCGCCTAGCTAGAGTGTGGGTCACTTCAGAGCCGTTGAGGATGATGCGCTGGCGTTGGCTGGCCGCGCACGGATGCAGATCTTGAGTGGTAGTGGAGCGCTACGATGCGGTGGACGAGACCGTTGGTGAAGCCCCAACGGCCTCGGGGGGGGGGGGGGGGAGGGGGCGGAGTTGCGACGATGTGCTCAGTGAAGTAGCCCCGGTGAGCTGGGAGACGGCGTTGGTGAAGCGCACCTGATGCGGTGGAAGTCGGTGTCTGTGAGGCACGTCGGTTGCGGCGGCCGACGTTGTCGGTGGACCACCCGATGCGGTGGACGAGGGCGTAGATGAGGTAGCTCCGGTGCGGTGGTGAAGCGCGACCGTCGTCTTCATCGTCGTCGTCCGGCACAGAGGTGGGGAAAGAGACGAGACGAGGGGCGATTCGAACTTTTCTTGGGTTGGCGGCGAATTAGAGATTTGAGCAATCTGGGCATGGAAGGGGACATTGGAGAAGGGAGATTTTGCATGGCTAGAATTGGGGCCGTCAGATATTTCAATCCGAAATGTGGAAGCGCGAACTTATTTTTTCGTCGTCCTCTTTTTTTGGGGGGGGGGAAGGGGGGAGGGAGGGAGGGGGTGGGTGGGACGCAGCTTCGGTGCCTTAAAGGCACCTGCCTTTGGGTCAGTGACATGTGGGCCAACCACCTGTTGGGCCCACATGTCATGGACACAAAGGTAGGTGTCTTAAGGCGCCGAAGCACCCGTCCGGGTGGGTGGCTGGGTGCTAAGCCACCGTACGACACACGCGACCACCACGACACGACCTTGGTCTGCCTGGTGCGCCTACACTTGAGAGGAGATTTGAGAATGCAAACGAATCTTCTTTCATTTGCAAATGAATCTGTATGTATTACCATGCCCGTGTTTCCTTGCAAATAATTAGTCATTCCAAACGAGATACTATAAATTAATTAATGAGGAGTTATTTAAAAAACGAAATGGTATCCACGGTATCCACACTAACTTGGATTAGAGTGTGTGTCACATAATTAGTTATTTGAATTAGAGTGTGTGTCACATAGCGATCTCCAATTCTAACGTGGATTTCACATTTCACTGTATCCACGCTACTTTTTAAATACAAATTCATATGTATATGATGAACACCATGGTAGTGAGAAAACTTTTGGATGGATTCAAACATATGACCTACAAAATAGCACAACAAATCGAGTCAATGTCAACTTTTCAAAACCTAGTATGGCACGAATTCGAAATAATTACCCATATGCATGGTCCTCAGTTCAAATCTTACAATGTACACCGAATTGAAACATCGATATTAAGTCTCGTACTATCTACATACAAATGTTGTTTTTAGCCCCCCCTCCCCCCCGCACACACGCTACATACTTCCTGTATCGGTCAATCTTCCTCTCCTAAGCACCTTAGGAAGCTATCAGTTTCAAACACACATTCATTCTTTCTCTCCATGTTTCGATCTCTAACTCTCTCAACTACACAACCCCCTTTTTCCACTCTATTACCAAATGTATTTACCTCACACACCTGCCATTGCACCCCATGCCGAGCTCTCTCTCTCTCTCCCTCTCCCTCTCACCCTCTCGCGCTAAATACATGCATTGCCTATCTAGCCCCCAACCTCTCGTGCGCACGCACACACGTTGTCTATCTAGGTCACTCCCTCGAGACTGTCTCACTCTTTATTCCGCACGGCGGGCCACACTCGCTCAATCTCGCTCTCTTTATATGAGTCTCGTTTAACCTCGTTTTTTTTCACACGAAAATGATATATCTCCCTGTTCGGGCCTCGATCGACACACTCTATACTCTCTCACACAGATTGTCTATCTAGGTTACTCCATCCAAGCCGCCCCCACTCTTTCGACCTCATGGCAGGCCACGCTCGCTCAATCTCTCTCTCTCCCCCTCTCTCTATCTCCCTCTCTCTCTCTTTGTATGTCTCGTTTGACCTCGCTCTTTCTTGGACAAAAACAATATATCACCATGTTTGAGCCCAATTTGACCTATTCACATTGTATACTCTCTCACGCACATTGTCTATCTAGGTCACTCTCTCCAACTCGTCTCACTCTTTCGATCGCATGACGACCCTATGTGATCGATTGACCTTACTTCCTCCCACGCACAAAATATATCTACACGTCTGTGACTGGATCATCTCTCAAGCTCTATCTTATAGCCCTCACCCTTGCCAAAAGCTCAATCGGACAATATCTCTCCAGAGCATATATATATTTTTTCAATGAATGTCAGACCACAATCACTTTGTCTCTCTATCTATATGTCTCTCGATTGACCTCGCTTTCTCATGCCGTATCTTCCATACATTGAAGCTACCTCTCCATCCCTCGCAAAGCCGGAGCTATTTACATTGCGAGGGGCACTCCAACCTTGGATTAATTTGTGTAGGCATTTATTCCGGTCGGTTTAGATTATATTTTCGTAGCATTCAGCCCACAACTACTCCAAACACCGTTGCAACCCCTGCAACTCCCCTAGTTGATTTCCCTTTGACTCGGTCATCGCTCTCTCGCACGTCCTTTCTTGCCTTCAACGTCACACCATGGTATTATTGCAAAAAGCTCTGTTGTTCTCTTTAATTATTATAAATAAGCTACAAAACTACACACCGATTGTCCACTTGGAATGGAACAAATTTTGACCCACAAATTAAAGTGCTACAAACTACACACCGAGGGGCCCACATGTCATGAAACAAATTTGGACCCATATACAAATTAAAAAATAAAGGACGAGGATCGAACATGCGAGCAGGGCCTTCAAGCCGCACGTCAATAGGCAACATACGTAGAACATCAATGTTTGTTGTACCTCCCTTTGTTCACATAATGTTTTTATATTACCACAGCCTATTTAATGGATAACATGTAATATTATTTTTATTACTATTCGCCTTCACTTACTGGTGGGTTTCATGTGTGCTCTCTCTCTCCTCCCCTTCTGCGTTTAGACGCACGGGCAAACACAAAGAACTCGCGGGCGATGTTGCCGTTGACCATATCTGGACGCATTCACAAGTTACGGCACCAGTTTCATGTACTAGTAGCACTAGTCAGTGTGTACGTGCAATGCACGTTAATTTGGAAGTATATTAAGTGCATGCGGATATTAAGTAGGATATTATTTGCGTGTTATTATGTGTTAGCACTATTTTTGGCATGAAATTAACTGCACGCTAAACGTGTTGAGCGCTCGACATTGAAGCAGTCTAGGTCGTTGGATGACAAGGAATACATGTGGCTTGATGACGTTTTATATTTAATTTGATACGACTCTAGCAAAACATTCAATCGATCAAACCATAGATTTCGCTCAGTCCGACTCCGACTTTAAATTATATGACGATCAATCTAAAATAAACGGAAATGATAAACGTTCCGATTTTAAGCATGGCAATATGAACGTTTTTCATGGCAAATTTAGATTACGCAGCGGCGGCGGGGGCGTCTTGCGATGGGAAGAGGCTCCTCTGCCGTGCTCTGTGTGTCGTCGGGCCACTACCCGATGGCGACGGCGGCGCCTTGCGCCGTTGTTGGTGTACTCCTGGACGTTGGCCTAGCTTCAAGGAAGGCCAAAATGTTCTGGACTTTGGAGCGAGTCAACTGGCGGGAGGAGGCGACTGGTGTCGGTGTAAAAACCCGCGGATCTCGGGTAGGGGGTCCCGAACTGTGCGTCTTGGATCGATGGTAACATGAGACGGGGGACACAATGTTTACCTAGGTTCGGGCCCTCTCTATGGAGGTAAAACCCTACGTCCTGCTTGATTGATATTGATGAATATGAGTGTTACAAGAGTGGATCTACCATGAGATCGTTATGGCTAAAACCCTAGAAGTCTAGCCTATGTGGGTATGGTAATGAGTATATGTGTTGTCCTTTCCGTACTACCCCCTTCAGTTTATATAGACACCGGGGGGATCTAGGGTTTACATGGAGTCGGTTACATAAGAAGGAATCTTCAATTGCTAAGCTTGCCTTCCACGCTAAGTAGAGTCCAATCCGAAAACGATGCAGTCTTTGGCCTTCATGTCTTCACAGCCCATCAGTCCGGCCCAAAGGATAATAGGCCGGACGCCCGAGGACCCCTTAGTCCTGGACTCCCTCAGTAGCCCCTGAACCTGGCTTTAATGACGAGGAGTCCGGCACGTAGATTTGTCTTCGGCATTGCAAGGCGGGTTCCCTTCTTCCCGAACTTCAAGATAGTCTTCGGATGCGATGATTGTATCCGGACTTGTCACACACACCATATATAACCGCAGAGAGAATATATATTCCTACACGAGTCTAATCCGCTGACAGCTTTTACAACATGACATCACGTTTATCCGGTCGTAATTTCAAACCGTTTTTCGTCTACCGCTCCACGTTGCGAGACGCGGTTGTTATTGGCACGTCTTGTCTAAGCAAAGATCGTGCCCCATTATTTCGGGATTCTCATAAATACGGGCGTGGGTAACCCAACTGTGCCATTTTGCACCGTTCTCGGGAATAGGCGAGTTCAAGGCGAGTGGGGAGGCGCTCGATATTCGCGGTCTTTATAAGGGGATAAGGACACTCTTCCTTTACCCACATCCTTCTTCATCTCCAGTCCCTCCGTCCTTGAGCTCTAGCGCCCAAGCATTCGGCTTTTCCTCGTTCGAGAAGACATTCCAATCATGTCCGGATCTGGGGCTGGAGGCAAGTGGATGGCCTCCTCCGTTAAGGAGAAAAACATCACGGAGCTCCGAGAGGCCGGCTATCTAGCCAAGGATATTGCTCACCGACTACCGGAAAAAGGGAAGATCGTCCCTACCCCCGATCCCCATGAGAGGGTTGTGTTTCTCACACACTTCGTCCGTGGGCTGGGATTCCCTCTTCATCCATTTGTTTGTGGATTGATGTTTTACTATGGGTTGTATTTCCACGATCTGGCCCCCAACTTTATCCTCAATATCTCCGCATTCATAGTTGTGTGCGAAGCCTTTCTCCACATCCCACCTCACTTCGGCCTATGGCTGAAGACTTTTAATGTAAAGCCAAAGGTGGTGCGCGGCCAACAGGCCGAGTGCGGAGGTGCCATGGTGGGCAGGATGCCCAATACCACCTGGCTCGAAGGCTCCTTCATAGAGACGGTGAAGGGATGACAATCGGGGTGGTTCTATATCACCGAGCCGCGCGATGCCAACTGGGCGGCGGCTCCCAAATTCTGATCCGGAGTCCTGATGCGGCTTACCTCCTAGCAGGAGAAGGGCCTGACCTGGGGATCTCTGGAAGAGATCACATGGCTCCAAACGTGCCTCCAGAATATGATAACCCGGAAGATCAAGCTAGTTGATGTGATCCAGGTCATGCTTGTACGCCGGATCCTTCCATGTTGCCGGACCTGTTATTTGTGGGAGTTCAATCCGGCCGAGCACCAGACGCTGCCAAGGCTCTTCGGCACGACACACAAAGATATCTGGAAGGTGCTCTTCGAGGGCAGCGAGACGCCGCCACCCTTGACCAAAGATCGCGGGCTCAACTTTAAGCGTCAGACCAATTCGGTGAGCTGTCAAGGTGTAGTCTTTAAGGACACATTTCGAGGGAGGATACTAAGCCTTCTTGTCAATTTCTTTTTCAGGCCTGGGTCGATCTAGCGGGACAGATTAATAGTCCGGCTCCGCCGCCCGAAGATGAAGAAACCCCACTTCTTACCAAGATGCTATTTCCGGCGCCTTACGACATGCCGGAGAAGAAGGTCAAAACCACGGTCAAGGGGACTAGGTGTGGGCTTCACCAAAGGAGCACCTTGGTCATCTCGTCTGACGACGAGACAGACCCCTTAGCTACCAAATACGACGACAAGGAGGGAGGCGACTCCCCCCCTGCGAGAGGAAGGGAGAAAAGGGAGGCCTCCCCGAGTTTGGAGTCGGAGGCGCCCAATAGGGGGAGAGGCTCCTTCGCGGATAACTCCGCGTGGGATGTTGACTGCAGTCCGGAGCGACCTCGTTGGACCAAGCCTCGGGCCACCTCGTGAGTACCAGAATCAGAAACATCCGGCCTTCTCGGTTTGCAATATTGACGCATATTAAACCTTGTTGTTGCAGTTCGGCACGCGACGGCTCCCCACGATCCTCGACAGAGGATTCGCTGGACTCAAAGGAGATGGCTAGCATGTCACCGCCGCCTGCTCATTCCATCTCACCCAAGGGTGACGATGAGGTGGCGTCCAAAAAGACTTTCCCAGGCCGGGGGGAGATTCCGGAGACCATCGGGGTGACGCCCCAGGATGGCTCCTCGGCCGCCGGACATACAGGGGAAAAAGTCCCCACGGGGACCGGTGACGGGGCCCGAGTTCCCTTCGGGCCTCAGCCGGATACCATTCCGGAGATCTACAAGGCGCCGGGGTCCAGCGAACGGCATTCCCCCAAGGAGGGTATGTGCCTGTTCCACAGATGACCTCTGTCCAACCAGAGGCACTGGATAATCTGCTGGAGGCGCTACAAGGCGCCTCTATCGTGGATGAGCATCGTGTTCTTATGGACACGGTAATAGAGAAGGTTCGGTTTGTCAAAAGCGGACTGACTGAAGCCTGCACCAGCCTTCTAACGGGCTTTGAGGTGAGTAATGTGATTGTAGGAAAAATATCGCCGTATAAACAGTAGCCCCTGATGCTCTGTTTGGTGTTCGAGAGGAAAAGCCAAACAGAGGATCGAGAATAAATATCGCAGGAGTCTAACATGAGTTGTCTATGTGAATGAGCAGGTATCGTTGCAGGCTGCCACTACTCATGCTGCGAAAGTGTCCAGACTGAAGGGGAAGCTGGAGCGGGCCGAGGAGGAGCTCGGCCTCGTGAAGAAGTAGCTGGAAGATAGCCAAGGTTTGCAGTAACCTATGGGTATATTTCGAAAAAATGAGCAGTCCAGCCGGACTAAAGTGTCATAAACTTTATTAGTGTCCATGACCGAGGTGGCGGCACTTAAGAAGGCGTTAGCCGAGGCCGAGGACAAAGCGGCCACAGAATGCGCCGCGCGAGAAGCACGAGGCCCAGGTTGCCGAGGCGCAGCAACAGCTCCAGGGCATGATCGAGAGATTTGAGTCCTTGGAGCGCGATTGTAAGGCGCAGGAGTCCGAACTGGCGGAGGCCCGCCAGAGCGCACAGAATGCACGAGCTGAAGCCCAGGACGCTCTCTAGGAGATTCAGGCGGCTAAGAAGATTACATCGGGTAAATCTTTTGATCTGCATAGCAAGTGTGTGTAAGAAACGTTCCTTGTACTTATCCGAATTCGGGTTTTCCAGGGGTGTTTACGGATCTTCCGTGCAGTATATCGGATGCTGCTGAGTATTACAGAGCCGAAGAAGGAATGTCTACGGAGAAGCTATTTTGGTCCCAGTATCTTGGACCCGAACATCCGTTTCCCTTCATTGACCAGCTAAAGCAGTTGGTCGAGCTGCACAAGTCGGCGGAGCTAGCCATGAAGGACCTGATAGTCCAGCTGTGGCCTGCCGAGCCTGTACCTAGCAGCTATTTCGGACTTGTAAAGCGACTTGTTAACGCCCGTCCATGGCTTGAAACCGTGAAGCGGTCGATCTGCATCGAAGGTGCACGTATGGCCTTTGCCCGCGTCAAGACGCATTGGGCAAAGCTGGATGCCAAGAAGCTGATGACCAAGGGACCGCCGGAGGGCAAGGAGCATCGTCGACCCGAGCTCTATTTTGACGGCATCTTGGAGGGGTCCCGCCTTGTGGCGGAACAATGTTCGAAGGATATCATTTTCCTATGAGAACATTTGTATTATATTGTCCTGTAATATGGAGCAGTGATGTTATGTATTATAATGCTTATGATTTACATTTTACGTCTTGTGCGGCCGTTTATGAAATCTGAGGGTGGACCAGTCGTCGGCTTCTGCCCCCACGTAGATAATACGGGAGTGTTTGGGATAAATCTAAACACTCTTTACTCCACATTCTGGTCCTCAAAGGAGGTGTTTAGCGCAACGAACAAGGCAATCAGACTATGCGGCCTTTACCGCCCTCACTTAGCCATAGGAGTTTGACAATTAAAAAGTTTGGCGAAGCCCCTGGTATTCGGAAGGCCGAACTACGGCTGTTATACACGCCTAATCGGAGGGACCGATTCTTCGTGCGAAGTGGAAAAAATCTCTAACGATTTGGAACCTCTCGAACAGTTGACCGGCTCTCGCTGCATCATGACAGTCAGTTTTCAGCTTTCTCTACTGTGGTGCTCGTCCGGAAGAACTGGGACACAATCGTAGTAGTTCTTCCTTTATTACCCTAGCCGATATAGCGGAATGTAAGGTAGTAAGCACAGGAGCCGTGCAACCCAACTATTGACCAAAGACATGATTCGGAGCCGATGCATATAATGCTATAAGTTCGGGGTGCCAAACTATACTATAAAAGTGTTCAGACTTTTTATTGCCGTAGTGTTGGGTTGTAACATCCCAAATTTGCAATTTGGAATGTTATACACTAGATCATCATGCATAGCATATTTTCATGCATTTTGGTTGATCCTAGAAATTTCACGCAACTCAAGGACCCACGGAGAGAGTTGGAGATTTCGTTATTTTCATATTTGAGTTCTCTCAAATTTTGGAAAAGAGGATCATTTGATTTATTTATTTCATCTTCAATTATTTTTCCAGTATCAAAAAAATGAGAGAGGGAATAATATGACTTTCCCAAAATTTAGGAAAATGAAGATCTAATGAATAAATCAAATTTTGTTTTCTGGTGTTTATTTGCATTTTATTTGGATAGGGAAAAATGCGCGTTTTCAAAAATTGCATTCTAGGTCCGGAGTAAAGTTCATTTTGTTCGACTCATTTTTAGGAGTCGGGGAAAATTTACTTTAGTAATTTTGGAGTTTGTTTAGTTTAGTTTTCTTTTGTTTTTCTGCGCGCGAATCCAGTTAAAAAAAAAGACCAAGGCCAGCCGGGCCAAAGGCCCAGCCAGCCAGCCGCCTCCCCAGCCAGCGCGCGCGCCAGGCGCAGCGCCAGGCCGCCGCCTCCCTCGCTCTAGGCCGAGTCCCAGAGGGACTCTAGGCCGGTTAGCCCCCCTTTCCTTGTTTTGTTTTCCCTCTTTTGCTTGCCCCCTACCCCAAGTAATCCCCCCCACCTATATAAATACACCCCAAACCCCCCCTCTCCTCACATCAATCCCAAGCCCCTCTCCTCCTTAGCCGCGCCCCACCCCGCGCCCCTCACCCGCCGCCACCGCCCTATAGCCGCCGTCGCCGCCGTTCGCCGGAGCCTCGCCGAGGTTGTCCCGCGCCGCGTCTCTTTTTCTCCCCTTGGTTCAGTTTTTCTTCTAAACCGTTCCGGTTCTTTCTTAACCGTTCCGGTTTTCTTTCGTTCTTTGTTTCGGTTTTGTTTTCCGAAAACCCTAGATCGGTTCGTTCTTCTTTCGGACCGTTCGTCTCAACGAACGTGATCACGGATTTTCCCGGTTAACGACGCCTGTTCGTTTAACCGTTCGTCTCTTTCTTTTCATCGGATTTATTCCACGATCGTGATCTCAGATCCGATCTTCGTTCTAGTCTTTCTTCTCGCTCGTTTATCGGAATCAGGTGATTCAAGTGCCTGGAGTTTCGTTTCGAAACCGCCGTTCCGCCTAATCAACTTGAACAAGTTTTTGCCACAATAAAATTTGACCTAGTTACAACTTGCTAGAACCGAGTTGTTTTCTTCCGCCGTTTGTTTTCCGTTTCCTTGTTCGGTTCGTTCTTTCTTTGCAACCGGAGTTCTTAAGTTGAACTTTCTGGTTCGTTCTCTTGTTCGAGTTTTACCTGTGCATTAGATGAGTACTTATTGTATGCTTGTTGTTTGTCTGCGATAGATTACCCAGATTGCGCCGCTTGTTACTTCGAAACCCTAGGTCTCGCGGATCATCAGCAAGGCAAGTAACACTTTGATCATACCTTTTCTACAACCCATATTATATTGCATTAGATCAATCCTCTCACATTGCATGAATAGGATCTAATTAAATTGTGGGATGGGAAGTAGATGAGGTAGTACCTATTACCTGTATTATTATGAAACCTTTGGGAGTTACTTCTATGTTTGCTTATTATGCCATGCTATGCTAGTAGATGTGGATTGGGTGAGTGATATCCATGACAGATGTGAGTATTTTTAATTAATGGTTTATCTAAGGTGGCAACTTAAACACACATCTGGGTGGATTCAGGCACCTGATGTCTATCAGGACTTGCCTGTTTTTTTGGACCGCCACCCAGGCTCAAAGGGATCATAAGATCATTCATGCTAGTAAACTTCCGTGTGCAGCCACAAGCCATTATGGGCTCTGGCATAGTTGATTAAGTTGTGCGAACTCTTACAGTGGTAGACTAGCAGATGTAGGGGATGTAGGTGTACCGGTCTACCCGATCGTAAGGTGCTAGCGCTTCTGAAAGACTATGTCTCGGTCATCCGTTTCTCAAACACCATGTAGTGCGAGAAACTAAACGGAGGCGATCGAGTCTTGTGGGGAAAAGTGCGCAAACCTCTGCAGAGTGTACAAACTAATCATGATTAGCCGTGTCCCCGGTTATGGACAACTTGAGTATCTAGTACTTGAATATCATGTGAATCTCATCATGTTACTCTAACTAATATTGTTGGGTTTTAATTGTTCACTTAATTGGGATCGGAATGCTGTCAAACATTCTCGATGTTTCACAACCACCATGATAGTTAATAAATTTATTCCTTTGCAGTAGGGAAAAACTGGCTTTACGCAAAACTGTAACCATAGAGCTTTCCACCAGCCATATATGCATGTAGTATAGCTGTTGCATTCCATTACTCTCTATGTGTTACATTGCCAGCATATTCCATGTGCTGACCCGTTTTCGGGCTGCAACTTCTCATGTTGCAGACTTTTCAGACGACGAGTAAGGTGCTTTTAGGTCGTGGTTCTATACTCAGTGATGCCGTTGGAGTTGATGGACCCATTTATCTTCCGAGTCTTCCGCTGTTATCGTTTTTAGATGGCCTTAAGCCATATTTATTGTAATAAGTTCTCTTTGAGAAAACGATGTAATAAGTGTGTGATTGCCACTCTGCTATAAATCCTTCGATGTACTGTGTGGTGTCAGCATTACTGATCCAGGGATGACACCCGAGCACAGTAGACTTGATCCATTCGGGTCGGGTCGCCACATGGGTGTAATGAAGCCCCTGGTGCAGTAATACGAACCATAGTGTACGTGTGCAATAAGTAATATTTACAAAGGTGAGAAAACAGGAAAATTAGGTAATAAGCTGGCGCCGTCATTCATTCACCATTGTGATGTAATTGGTACGTCGAGGCGTACTTTGTGCAAATAATGCGATAAGCAAGTAAAGCTATTTATCATGCCGTAACCAAGGGCGGGCTGCGTGAGGGTATGTAAAACAAGTATGGTGATCGTTAATAGAGACCACCTGGGGGTTCCTTTGTATGCCAGAGCTCCTTGCCTCCTTGGTGTGTTCTTAAATCGAGTCATCCGTATAGACGTCGAAAAGAGAAAAAACCCGTAATAAAAAGCAAAAGTAAAGGCGTGTGAATCCCGGTGTCGGTCGAGCCATACAGTGGATTGCGGACGAGTTATGCCTGCGTCGATTCCCATGGTGTTTTGAGTGCGTGGTCTATGTACGCGCGGTATTAGTGCCATTGCCTCATCGGGGCTGGGACGGAGGTCATATTGCTAATTCAGCTCTTGTTGAGCCGAGCTGTCCTGCTGCAGTGTGGTCCGGACCCTCTTGATGATGTCAAGGGGCTCGGCAGCCGGATTATAATGCTGCTTGAGAAGGCCGCTTTGTACCTCTGCTGCTAGAGCGGCAGTGTGCTCCTCTGTATGGAGGGAGCGTTCCGTATTTTTGTTTACTGTGATGATGCCACGTGGGCCGGGCATCTTTAGCTTGAGATAAGCGTAATGTGGTACAACATTGAATCTAGCGAATGCGGTTCGTCCGAGCAGGGCGTGATAGCCGCTGCGAAATGGGACAATATCGAAGATTAGTTCTTTGCTTCAGAAGTTATCCGGGGAACCGAAGACCACCTCCAGCGTGATTGAGCCCGTACAATGGGCCTCTACGCCTGGTATGACTCCTTTAAAGGTAGTTATCGTGGGTTTGATTCGTGAGGGATTAATGCCCATCTTGCGTACTGTATCCTGATAGAGCAGGTTGAAGCTGCTACCACCGTGCATTAGGACTTGTGTCATGTGAAATCCGTCGATGATTGGGTCGAGTAACAATGCGGCCGAACCGCCATGACGGATGCTAGTTGGATGATCACGACGATCAAAGGTGATCGGGACTGACGACCATGGGTTAAATTTTGGGGTGACTGGCTCTACCGCATAAACGTCCGCGAGTGCGCACTTGCACTCCCTTTTGGGGATGTGTGTGGCGTATATCATGTTCACCATTTTGACTTGAGGCGGGAATTTCTTCTGCCCCCCAGTGTTCGGCTGTCGGGGCTCCTCGTCTTCGTCCTCTCTCTGTGATTCCCCTTCCTTGTTTATGCTATTTACCTTGCTGGCTTGCTTAAAGACCTGGCAATCTCTGTTAGTATGGTTGGCCGGTTTGTCTGGGGTGCCATGTATCTGGCACGGACGGTTGAGTATGCGGTCCAAGCTGGATGTTCCTTCGCTGTTCCTTTTATAGGGCTTCTTTCGCTGACCGGACTTGGAGCCACTGAATCCGGCATGAATGCTAGTGTCATCGGTGTTATCGCCATTGCTTCTGCCTTTGTGTCTGTTGCGCCGGAGCTTGCCGGTGCTGTTTTTGGCCTCGGAGGGGCCTGTTTCGTTGGCTGTGTTGGTACTGCGAGCCAGCCAACTATACTCTCCCACACAACAGCAGGTCATAAGTGCCGTGAGGGCTGCCATGGATCTTGGCTTTTCCTGGCCGAGGTGGCGGGCGAGCCATTCGTCCCGGATGCTATGCTTAAAGGCCGCTAGGGCTTCAGCGTCCGGACAGTCGAAGATCTGGTTCTTTTTGGTTAGGAACCTAGTCCAGAATTTTCTGGCTGATTCTATAGATTGTTGAACTATGTGGCTTAAGCCATCGGCATCGGGTGGCCGGACATATGTACCTTGGAAGTTGTCGAGGAAGGCCTCTTCCAATTCTTCCCAGCTGTCGATGGAGTTCTCAGGCAGACTATTTAGCCAGTGTCGAGCTGGTACTTTGAGCTTTAACGAGAGGTATTTGATGGCATGGAGGTCATCTCCTCGGGCCATATGTATGTGAAGAATGAAATCTTCGATCCATACAGCGGGGTCGGTTGATTCGTCGTATGATTCAATATTGACAGGCTTGAACACTTCGGGAAATTGATGATCCAGCACCTCGTCTGTGAAGCAGAGAGGGTGTGCGGCACCTCTATAGCGGGCCATGTCACGACGTATCTCCCATGACATCCGTTGATGTCTAATACACAAACTTCTTCTTGTAGACGTTGTTGGGCCTCCAAGTGCAGAGGTTTGTAGGACAGTAGCAAATTTCCCTCAAGTGGATGACCTAAGGTTTATCAATCCATAGGAGGCGTAGGATGAAGATGGTCTCTCTCAAGCAACCCTGCAATCAAATAACAAAGAGTATCTTGTGTCCCCAACACACCCAATACAATGGTAAATTGTATAGGTGCACTAGTTCAGCGAAGAGATGGTGATACAAGTGGTATATAGATGATAGATAAAGGTTTTTGTAATCTGAAAATATAAAAACAGCAAGGCAACTAATGATAAAAGTGAGCGTAAACGGTATTGCAATGTGTGGAAATAAGGCCTAGGGTTCATACTTTCGCTAGTGTAAGTTCCCTCAACAATAATAACATAATTGGATCATATAACTATCCCTCAACATGCAACAAAGAATCACACCAAAGTCACTAATAGCGGAGAACGAACGAAGAGATTATGGTAGGGTACGGAACCACCTCAAAGTTATTCTTTCCAATCAATTTGTTGGGCTATTCCTATAGGTGTCACAAACAGCCCTAGAGTTCGTACTAGAATAACACCTTAAGACACAAATCAACCAAAACCCTAATGTCACCTAGATACTCCAATGTCACCTCAAGTATCTGTGGGTATGATTATACGATATGCATCAGACAATCTCAGATTCATCTATTCAACCAACACATAGAACCTCAAAGAGTGCCCCAAAGTTTCTACCGGAGAATCACAACGAAAACATGTGCCAACACCTATGCATAGGTTCATGGGCGGAACCCGCAAGTTGATCACCAAAACATACATCAAGTGAATCACGTAGTATCCCATTATCACCATAGATACGCACGGCAAGACATACATCAAGTGTTCTCAAATCTTTAAAGACTCAATTCGATAAGATAACTTCAAAGGGGAAACTCAATCCATTACAAGAGAGTAGAGGGGGGAAGAAAACATCATAGGATCCAACTATAATAGCAAAGCTCAAGATACATCAAGATCGTATCACCTCAAGAACACGAGAGAGAGAGAGAGATCAAACACATAGCTACTGGTACATACCCTCAGCCCCGAGGGAGAACTACTCCCTCCTCATCATGGAGAGCACCGGGATGATGAAGATGGCCACCGGAGAGGGATTGCCCCCTCCGGCAGGGTGCCGGAATGGGTCTAGATTGGTTTTCAGTGGCTACGGAGGTTTCTGGCGACGGAACTCCCGATCTATTGTCTGTTCTGGAAGTTTTAGGGCACGTGAGTATATATGGGTGCATGAAGTTCGTCGGTGGAGCTTCGGGGGCCCCACGAGGCAGGGGGCGCGCCCTAGGGGGGGGGGCGCCTCCCACCCTCGTGAGCACCTCCCTTGGCTCCTGACGTGGGGTCCAAGTCCATCCGGTAGCTTTCCTTCCAAAAATAACTTCTCCAGTTGATTTCGTTCCGTTTCGACTCCGTTTGATATTCCTTTTATTTGAAACACCGAAATAGGCAAAAAACAACAAATCTGGGCTGGGCCTCCGGTTAATAGGTTAGTCCCAAAAATAATATAAAAGTGGATAATAAAGCCCAATATTGCCCAAAACAGTATATAACATAGCATGGAGCAATCAAAAATTATAGATACGTTGGAGACGTATCAAGCATCCCCAAGCTTAATTCCTGCTCGTCCTCGAGTAGGTAAATGATAAAAACAGAATTTTTGATGCGGAGTGCTACTTGGCATGATTTCAATGTGATTCTTCTTAATTGTGGTATGAATATTCAGATCCGTAAGATTCAAGACAAAAGTTCATATTGACATAAAAATGATAATACTTCAAGCATACTAACTAAGCAATTATGTCTTCTCAAAATAACATGGCCAAAGAAAGTTCATCCCTACAAAATCATATAGTTTAGTCATGCTCCATTTTCGTCACACAAGAATGCTCTCATCATGCACAACCCCGATGACAAGACAAGCAATTGTTTCGTACTTCAGTAATCTCAAACCTATAAACTTTCACGCAATACATGAGCGCGAGCCATGGATATAGCACTATGGGTGGAATAGAATAATGAGGGGTTATGTGGAGAAGACAAAAAAGGAGAAAGTCTCACATCAACGAGGCTAATCAATGGGCTAGGGAGATGCCCATCGATTGATGTTAATGCAAGGAGTAGGGATTGCCATGCAACGGATGCACTAGAGCTATAAATGTATGAAAGCTCAACAAAAGAAACTAAGTGGGTATGCATCCAACTTGCTTGCTCACGAAGACCTAGGGCACTTGAGGAGGCCCATTGTTGGAATATACAAGCCAAGTTCTATAATGAAAAATTCCCACTAGTATATGAAAGTGACAAAACAAGAGACTCTCTACTATGAAGATCATGGTGCTACTTTGAAGCACAAGTGTGGTAAAAGGATAGTAGCATTGTCCCTTCTCTCTTTTCTCTCATTTTTTGGGCCTTCTCTTTTTTTATGGCCTTTCTCTTTTTTTATTCCTCACTTGGGACAATGCTCTAATAATGATGATCATCACACTTCTATTTATTTACAACTCAATGATTACAACTCGATACTAGAATAAGGATGACTCTATATGAATGCCTCCGATGGTGTACTGGGATATGCAATGAACCAAGAGTGACATGTATGAAAGAATTATGAACGGTGGCTTTGCCACAAATACTATGTCAACTACATGATCATGCTAAGCAATATGACAATGATGAATGTGTCATGATGAACGAAATGATGGAAAGTTTCATGGCAATATATCTCGGAATGGCTATGGAAATGCTATAATAGGTTGGTATGGTGGCTGTTTTGAGGAAGATATAACAAGGTTTATGTGTGAAAGAGCGTATCATATCACGGGGTTTGGATGCACCAGCGAAGTTTGCGCCAACTCTCAATTTGAGAAAGGGCAATGCACGGTACCGAAGAGGCTAGCAAGGATGGAAGGTGAGAGTGCGTATAATCCATGGACTCAACATTAGTCATAAAGAACTCACATACTTATTGCAAAAATCTACAAGTCATCAAAAACCTTGGCACTACACGCATGCTCCTAGGGGGATAGATTGGTAGGAAAAGACCATCGCTCGTCCCCGACTGTCACTCATAAGGAGGACAATCAAATAACACCTCATGTTTCAAATTTGTTACATAACGTTTACCATATGTGCATGCTACGGGACTTGCAAACTTCAACACAAGCATTTCTCAAATTCACAACTACTCAACTAGCACGACTTTGATATTATTACCCCCATATCTCAAAACAATCATCACGCATCAAACTTCTCTTAGTATTCAACACACTCATAAGAAAGTTTTATTATTCTTGAATACCTTGCATATTAGGATTTTAAGCAAATTACCATGCTATTTAAGACTCTCAAAATAATCTAAGTGAAGCATGAGAGTTCATCTATTTATTCAAAATAAAACTACCACCATGCTCTAAAAGATATAAGTGAAGCACTAGAGCAAATGACAAACTACTCCGAAAGATATAAGTGAAGATCAATGAGTAGTTGAATAATTATGCAACTATGTGAAGACTCTCTAACATTTAAGAATTTCAGATCTTGGTATTTTATTTAGACAGCAAGCAAAGCAAAATAGAATGACATTCTAAGAATGGCAAACATCATGTGAAGAAGCAAAAACTTAGGATCAACCGAAACTAACCGATAGTTGTTGAAGAAGAAAGGTGGGATGCCAACCAGGGCATCCCCAAGCTTAGATGCTTGAGACTTCTTGAAATATTATCTTGGGATGCCTTGGGCACCCCAAGTTTGAGCTTTTGTGTCTCCTTAATTCTTCTCATATCACGGTCTCCCTAAATCTCAAAAGCTTCATCCACACAAAACTCAACAAGGACTCGTGAGATAAGTTAGTATAAACCATTGCCAAAACCTTATCATACTCTACTGTAGTAAATCACTAAAATTATTATTCAACATTGCGTACTAAATGCCTCTGCATATTTGATAGTCCTATCCTCAAATAGAATCATTAAATAAGCAAACATAAAAGCAATCTGCCTAAACAGGACAGTCTGTAAAGAATGCAGCAACATCCATACTTCCCTAGCTCCAAAAATTATGAAAGAAAATTCCCACTGTAGTAAATTTATCAGAGATTAATATTCAAAAGGTTTCAACATTTTATCACATTCTGACTTTTCTAGGGAATTATTGCAACAGCGGTAAACTTTCTGTTTTCAAACAGCAACATGTGGACTTCTAAAATAGGCATAGTAAAGGCTATCAATGCCACTTTTATTGAAATAAAAGATTCAAAACATTGTTCTAAATAACAGCAAGCAAATATTAACAAAATAAATTGGCAGTCCAAGCAAAACACATATCATGTGGTGAATAAAAATATAGCTCCAAGTAAAGTTACCGATGAACGAAGACGAAAGAGGGGATGCCTTCCGGGTATCCCCAAGCTTAGGCTCTCGGCTATCCTTGAATATTACCTTGGGGTGCCTTGGGCATCCCCAAGATTAGGCTCTTGCCACTCCTTATTCCATAGTCCATTGAATCCTTACCCAAAACTTGAAAACTGCACAACACAAAACTTAACAGAAAACTCGTAAGCTCCGTTAGTATAAGAAAATAAATCACCACTTCAAGGTACTGCAATGAACTCATTCTTTGTTTATATTGGTGTTAAACCTACTTTATTCCAACTTCTCTATGGTTTATAAACTATTTTACTAGTCATAGATTCATCAAAATAAGTAAACAACACATGAAAAACAGAATCTGTCAAAACAGAACAGTCTGTAGTAATCTGGATCAAACGTATACTTCTCGAACTCATAAAATTCTCAAATAAATTGCTGGACCTGAGGAATTTATCTATTAATCATCTTAAAAAATAATTAACTAAATATCACTTTTCAAATAAAAATGGCAGCAATTCTCGTGAGCGCTAAAGTTTCTGTTTTTTACAGCATGATCAACAAGGCTTTCCCCAAGTCTTCCCAAAGGTTCTACTTGGCACAAAAACTAATTAAAGACATAAAACCACATCTAAACAGAGGCTAGATAAATTATTTATTACTAAACATGAGCAAAAAGCAAGGAATAAAAATAAAATTGGGTTGCCTCCCAACAAGCGCTATCGTTTAACGCCCCTAGCTAGGCACGATGATTTCAATGATGCTCACATAAAGGATAAGAATTGTAACATAAAGAGAGCATCTTGAAGAATATGACTAGCAAATTTAAGTCTAACCCACTTCCTATGCATAGGGATTTTGTGAGCAAACAACTTGTGGGAACAAGAATCAACTTGCATAGGAAGGTAAAACAAGCATAACTTCAAAATTTTAAGCACATAGAGAGGAAACTTGATATTATTGCAATTCCTACAAGCATATGTTCCTCCCTCATAATAATTTTCAGTAGCATCATGAATGAATTCAACAATATAACCAGCACCTAAAACATTCTTTTCATGATCTACAAGCATAGAAATTTTATTACTCTCCACAGAAGCAAAATTCTTCTCATTAATAGTAGTGGGAGCAAACTCAACAAAGTAACTATCATGGGATTGAAAATTGAAATCAAGATGACAAGTTTCATTTTTTTTATTATTCTTTAAAGCATACGTGTCATCACAATAATCATCATAGATAGGAGGCATGCTTTCATCATAATAAATTTGCTCATCAAAACGTGGGGGACAAAAAATATCAAACTTAGCTTCCCCAAGCTTGTGGCTTTGCATATCATTAGCATCATGGATATTCAAGGAATTCATACTAACAACATTGCAATCATGCTCATCATTCAAATATTTAGTGCCAAACATTTTATAGATTTCTTTTTCTAGCACTTGAGCACAATTATCCTTTCCATCATACTCACGAAAGATATTAAAAAGGTGAAGCGTATGAGACAAACTCAATTCCATTTTTTTATAGTTTTCTTTTATAAATTAAACTAGTGATAAAACAAGAAACTAAAAGACTCGATTGCAAGATCTAAAGATATACCTTCAAGCGCTAACCTCCCCGGCAACGGCGCCAGAAAAGAGCTTGATGTCTACTACACAACCTTCTTCTTGTAGACGTTGTTGGGCCTCCAAGGGCAGAGGTTTGTAGGACAGTACCAAATTTCCCTCAAGTGGATGACCTAAGGTTTATCAATCCGTAGGAGGCATAGGATGAAGATGGTCTCTCTCAAGCAACCCTGCAACCAAATAACAAAGAGTCTCTTGTGTCCCCAACACACCCAATACAATGGTAAATTGTATAGGTGCACTAGTTCGGCGAAGAGATGGTGATACAAGTGGTATATGGATGATAGATAAAGGTTTTTGTAATCTGAAAATATAAAAACAGCAAGGTAACTAATGATAAAAGTGAGCGTAAACGGTATTGCAATGTGTGGAAATAAGGCCTAGGGTTCATACTTTCGCTAGTGTAAGTTCCCTCAACAATAATAACATAATTGGATCATATAACTATCCCTCAACATGCAACAAAGAATCACTCCAAAGTCACTAATAGCGGAGAACGAACGAAGAGATTATGGTAGTGTACGGAACCACCTCAAAGTTATTCTTTCCAATCAATCCGTTGGGCTATTCTTATAGGTGTCACAAACAGCCCTAGAGTTTGTACTAGAATAACACCTTAAGACACAAATCAACCAAAACCCTAATGTCACCTAGATACTCCAATGTCACCTCAAGTATCCGTGGGTATGATTATACGATATGCATCACACAATCTCAGATTCATCTATTCAACCAACACATAGAACCTCAAAGAGTGCCCCAAAGTTTCTACCAAAGAATCACGACGAAAACATGTGCCAACCCCTATGCATAGGTTCATGGGCGGAACCCGCAAGTTGATCACCAAAACATACATCAAGTGAATCACGTAGTATCCCGTTGTCACCACAGATACGCACGGCAAGACATACATCAAATGTTCTCAAATCTTTAAAGACTCAATCCGATAAGATAACTTCAAAGGGGAAACTCAATCCATTACAAGAGAGTAGAGGGGGGAAGAAAACATCATAGGATCCAACTATAATAGCAAAGCTCGCGATACATCAAGATCGTATCACCTCAAGAACACGATAGAGAGAGATCAAACACATAGCTACTGGCACATACCCTCAGCCCCGAGGGAGAACTACTCCCTCCTCATCATGGAGAGCACCGGGATGATGAAGATGGCCACCGGAGAGGGATTGCCCCCTTCGGCAGGGTGCCGGAACGGGTCTAGATTGGTTTTCGGTGGCTACGGAGGCTTCTGGCGGCGGAACTCCCGATCTATTGTCTGTTCTGGAAGTTTTAGGGTACGTGAGTATATATGGGTGCAGGAAGTACGTCGGTTTCGTGGGCCCCATGAGGCAGGGGGCGCGCCCTGGGGGGGGGGGGCGCCCCCACCATCGTGAGCACCTCCCTTGGCTCCTGACATGGGGTCCAAGTCCATCCGGTAGCTTTCCTTCCAAAAATAACTTCTCCAGTTGATTTCATTCCGTTTCGACTCCGTTTGATATTCCTTTTCTTCGAAACACTGAAATAGGCAAAAAAACAACAAATCTGGGCTGGGCCTCCGGTTAATAGGTTAGTCCCAAAAATAATATAAAAGTGGATAATAAAGCCCAATATTGCCCAAAATAGTAGATAACATAGCATGGAGCAATCAAAAAATATAGATACGTTGGAGACGTATCATCCGTCTGTGATTATCAGCCCGGGTGTGATTATGTTTGTCACGTCCGAATAGGTAGCTGTCATCCCGAGTATGGGAACGTCCTTGCGATCCGTATATAGATCTGGTGTGTCCTGCTCTATTGTCCAATTTCTGCCGAAGATCGTATGTATGGTCGCGAGCTGGTCTGTCCCTGTTTTTGCGAGGCGGTCGGGTAGGCTACTGTTCAGTATGAGTTGCCGTTTTATCCCGACCGCGGGGTGCTCGTTCCGCATTGTGCGAAGGAGGTATGGGATCTGTTGCCTCCTCATCAAACTGAGGTAGCAGTCTGCGTTTTGGGTACCTCTTGGCTGGGCACTTGAGGCTGTATTCCTCAGCTGTCAGGACATTAGTCCATCTGTCGACGAGCAGGTCTTGTTCAGCTTGAAACTGTTGTTGTTTCTTTTTCAGGCTTTTTGCAGTGGCTATGAGCTGAAGCTTAAAGCGCTCCTGCTCAAGAGGATCCTCAGGCACGATGAAGGCTTCATTGCCAAGGCTTGTCTCCTGCTCGGAGGGTGGATGGTAACTATCATCATCTGGGTCATCTTCTATGGCCTGTCCGTCAGGGTTGTTTTGCCTGCTGTCGTGTTTCTATTCGGATGTAGCCCCGATAGGGCCTTCATTGTTTTCGGCGTCGCCCAGAGTACTATTTTCTCTGGTGCCACTGTTGCCGTCCTTTGAGCAGCGGTGCTTAGAGCGGTGTTTGGGCCGCCGACGCTTGGACTGTGTCTCAGAGGTTTTATTCGTGTCTAGCTCTTCTTTGTTGTCGCTTGCTCCTTTAGGTGTATCAACCATGTACACGTCGTATGAAGAGGTGGCCGTCCAACATCCAGTGAATGGCGGGTCTTGGCCTTGCTCCTCATCGGCATCGTCATCCATACCGTCGATGTCTTCGGAGCCATAGTCTAGCACGTTGGTTAAATCATTGATGGTGGCTATGAAGTGGGTGGCGGGTGGGGAGCAAAATTCCCAATCATCCGTTTCTAGCTCGAACCGGACATAGTTCGGCTGTGAGTCCTTCTCCAAGGACAAATTCTTTAAAGATTTTAGCACGTCGCCCCAACGTGAGTGCTGGAAAACGTCAGCGGCGCTGAACTCGAAGATCGATAACCGATCTAGCTCGGTGTCCGCAGGTGTGCACAGTCCGGAACTTATAGACGGAGACGAGTCCGGAGTTCCATCAAGGCGAACATTGCAGGGCGTCGACTCCATGTGTAGCTCCAATGCCGCAGACTCTGAGGCCTCGGATGGCTCGATCTGCTTTGGCTCTAAGGTCGTTGCAGCCGCATGAACCATCTCCTGGGTGTGATCCGATGACAGATTTAAGTCACGTTCATTGGGATGAGGGGGAGCGATCGCTGCAGGCTCAAATCCCTCGAAGATCGAGTCTCCATAGATATTCGCGCATAGTTCAAGCTTCCGAATCCGACCTGATGGCCAGGGGCGTAGCTGTCGGTCTGCTCCAGATGGTCGAGCGAGTTGGCCCGCAGTACGAAGCCGCCGGATATGAAGATCTGTCCGGGGAGGAAGATTCCTCCCTGGACAACATCATTATTGACGATTGAAGGGGCCATTGAACCTTTTGTCAACGGAACAATGGAACTCTCAATGAAAGCACCAATGTCGGTGTCAAAACCGGCGATCTAGAGTAGGGGGTCCCGAACTGTGCGTCTTGGATCGATGGTAACATGAGACGGGGGACATAATGTTTACCCAGGTTCGGGCCCTCTCTATGGAGGTAAAACCCTACGTCCTGCTTGATTGATATTGATGAATATGAGTGTCGGTGTCAAAACCGGCGGATCTTGGGTAGGGGGTCCCGTACTGTGCGTCTAAGGCGGATGGTAACAGGAGGCAGGGGACATGATGTTTACCCAGGTTCGGGCCCTCTTAATGGAGGTAATACCCTACGTCCTGCTTGATTGTTCTTGATGATATGAGTATTACAAGAATTGATCTACCACGAGATCAAAGAGGCTAAACCCTAGAAGCTAGCCTATGGTATGATTGTATGTTGTCCTACGGACTAAAACCCTCCAGTTTATATAGACACTGGAGGGGGCTAGGGTTACACAAGGTCGGTTACAAAGGAGGAGATATACATATCCGTATTGCCTAGCTTGCCTTCCATGCCAAGTAGAGTCCCATCCGGACACGGGACGAAGTCTTCAATCTTGTATCTTCATAGTCCAACAGTCCGGCCAAAGGATATAGTCCGGCTGTCCGGAGACCCCCTAATCCAGGACTCCCTCGGTAGCCCCTGAACCAGGCTTCAATGACGATGAGTCCAACGCGCAATGTTGTCTTCGGCATTGCAAGGCGGGTTCCTCCTCAGAATACACTACGAAAGAGTTTGAATACGAGGATAGTATCCAACGCTGCAAAATAAGTTCCACATACCACCGTAGAGAGAATGATACTTCCACAAATCTAATCTGCTAACACGTTTTGATAGCATGCCATCATACCATGGCCCGGTTATTATTCAAACCGCTTTTCTCAACCAGCTCCGCACATATCATGAGGCGGTTTTCTTGATACGTCTTGTCAAAGCAGAGATCGTGTTCCCCTTATCACGGGATTCTCATCAATACGGGCGTGGGTAACCCAACCATGCCATCAATTACGGCGCTTGGGGAATAAACGGTTTTGCCAGGCAAGTGGGGAGACACATCGCTTTTCCCCCCTGGGCGCGCCCCTGACCCTCGTGGGCCACCCGTAAGGCGATTGATGCCCTTCTTCGGCCGCAAGAAAGCTAATTTTCGGAAGAAAAATCATGGCGAAGGTTTCAGGCCAATCGGAGTTACGGATCTCCATATATATACGAAACAGTGAAAGGGCAGCATAGCGGAACGCAGAAACAGAGAGAGACAGAGAGACAGATCCAATCTCGGAGGGGCTCTCGCCCCTCCCATGCCATGGAGGCCAAGGACCAGAGGGGAAACCCTTCTCCCATCTAGGGAGGAGGTCAAGGAATAAGAAGACGAAGGGGCCCCCTCTCCCCTTCTCTTCCGGTGGCGCCGGAACGCTGCCGTGGCCATCATCATCATCACCGCGATCTACACCAACACCTCCGCCATCTTCACCAACATCTCCATCACCTTCCCCCTCTATCTACAGCGGTCCACTCTCCCGCAACCCGCTGTACCCTCTACTTGAACATGGTGCTTTACACTTCATATTATTATCCAATGATGTGTTGCCATCCTATGATGTCTGAGTAGATTTTCGTTGTCCAATCGGTGGTTGATGAATTGCTATGATTGATTTAATTTGCTTGTGTTTATGTTGTTGTCCTTTGGTGCCCATCATATGAGCACGCGCGTGGATCACACCATAGGGTTAGTTGTATGTTGATAGGACTATGTATTGGAGGGTAAGAGTGACAGAAGCTTCAACCTAGCATAGAAATTGATGCATACGGGATTGAAGGGGAACCAATATATCTTAAGGCTATGGTTGGGTTTTACCTTAATGAACGTTACTAGTTGCGGACGCTTGCTAATAGTTCCAATCATAAGTGCATAGAATTCCAAGTCAGGGATGACATGCTAGCAGTGGCCTCTCCCACATAATACTTGCTATCGGTCTAGTAAAGTAGTCAATTGCTTAGGGACAATTTCGCAACTCCTACCACTGCTTTTCCACACTCGCTATATTTACTTTATTGTTTCTTTATCTAAACAGCCCCTAGTTTTTATTTACGTAATCTTTATTATCTTGCAAACCTATCCAAAAACACCCACAAAGTACTTCTGGTTGCATACTTGTTCTAGGTAAAGCGAACATCAAGCGTGCGTAGATTTGTATCGGTGGTCTATAGAACTTGAGGGAATATTTGTTCTACCTTTAGCTCCTCGTTGGGTTCGACACTCTTACTTATCGCAAACTGTTGCGATCCCCTATACTTGTGGGTTATCAAGACCTTTTTCTGGCGCCGTTGCCGGGGAGCAATAGCGTGGGGTGAATATTCTCGTGTGTCCTTGTTTGCTTTATCACTAAGTAATTTTTATTTGTTGTTCTTAGTTGTTTTCTATCTTTAGTTATGGGTAGGAAACGCTAAATACCAAAAAAAATTAGTTGTACCTACTAAACCAATGGTTGAAGAACCACTCAAAATCTATCACACTGCTGAAGCTTATTACTTGGATCATCTTCGATCCCTATGTGCTCGTGCTGAAACGCCAACTAGCTTAGTTGAGGGAAAATCCTTAGATGAGCATGCTTGTTATGTGCGACACCGAATATCTGAAAAAGGGAAAATTTTACTGGGTCAAATTCATCGTTTGCAATGCTATGCTTGGAATTTATGTGAAATATATGATATTACTTGTTGTTCTGAAAACCCTAAGAAACACCTTCCCTATCAATGTGAGTTTGGTGATAATGGAATCGTATCTTCGTATGCTAAGGGTGTTTATAGTTACTATGATGTTCAACAAATTGAAGAATTTGTTGCTTTTAACGGTGCTTATGAAATTGCTTCTTTGATTGAAACGTATGATGCTACCCTTTACAAATCTGAAAATTTTGCCATACTTAAATATTGCTATGATAATTATGCTTCTAATGCATATGTTGAACCATATATTGAGGACTACCCCGCTGTCCAAGAAGAGATTAATATTTTGCAGGAGTCTATGGAAGAAGAAATTGATGAAACTATGAGCTCATTGGGTGAAAAAGATGAGGAGGAGAGCGAAGAACAAAAGGAGGAAGAGCGGATTAGCTACCCGTGCCCACCTTCTAATGAGAGTAACTCTTCAACTCATACATTGTTTAATTTCCCTTCATGCTTACTGAAGGATGATTGCTATGATGATTGTTATGATCCTGTTGATTCTCTTGAAATATCCCTTTTTGATGATGCTTGCTATGCTTGTGACCAAGATGCCAATATGAATTATGCTTATGGAGATGAACTTGCTATAGTTCCTTATGTTAAACCTGAAATTGTTGCTATTGCATCCACGCATGATAGTCCTATTATCTTTTTGAATTCTCCCGACTACACTATATCGGAGAAGTTTGCACTTATTAAGGATTATATTGATGGGTTGCGTCTTACTATTACACATGATGATTTTGATGAATATAATATGCATGTGCTTGATGCTCCTACTTGCAATTATTATGAGAGAGGAACTATATCTCGACCTCTCTATGTTTCCAATATGATAAAATTGCAAGAAACTGTTTATACTATGCATTGTCCTTTACTATGTGTGCATGAATTGTTCTTTTATGACATGCCGATGCATAGGAAGAGAGTTAGACTTCGTTGTTGCATTATATATGTTACTTTGTGCTCACTACTAAATTACAAATCATTCTTAATTAAAATTGGCTTTGATATACCTTGGGATCCGGGTGGATTCATTACTTGAGCACTATATGCCTAGCTTAATGGCTTTAAAGAAAGCGCTGCCAGGGAGACAATCTAGAAGTTTTAGAGAGTCATTTATTTCAGTTGAGTGCTTTCATATAGTTTAAAAATAACAAAAATAAAGAGGGGAACCCAAAACCTTTTCAAAAAGGAAAGTGAAAGTGAGAAAGACAAGTATTGTTGAAGTGGGAGAGCTCCTTGAACTTTGTTCATGCTCACGGCAACTTTGTGAATCTTGATCACAGAAACTTTTCAATAAAAATAATTATTCCCTTGTACAATTCCATTGTATTCTAAAAATAATGTGCCAAGGTTTGCCTTTAGGATGTTTACATTTGCTTGATGGTTTGTACGGTGCAGGACAGAAACTTTGGCTGTAGTGCGCGATTTTACATTTTTAGCTGCAACGTCAAATGGTTCTAATTCTTTTTTCATTGTCTTTATATAAAAATTCTTTAATTTTCCTAATTTTGGAAGAATTTTTGAAGTATCAGAAGTATGGTGAATGTTCAGATTATTACATACTGTTCTGTTTTAGACAGATTCTATTTTTGATGCATAGTTTGCTTGTTTTGATGAAACTATCGATTTGTATCAGTGGATTAAGCCATGGAAAAGCTATGTTACAGTAGACAAAATGCAAAAACAAAATATGAATTGGTTTGCAACAGTACTTAGAGTAATGATTTGCTTTATTATACTAACGGATCTTACCGAATTTTCTGTTGAAGTTTTGTGTGGATGAAGTGTTCAATGATCGAGAAGGTCTCGATGTGAGAAGAAGGAAGAGAGGCAAGAGATCAAGCTTGGGGATGCCCGAGGCACCCCAAGTAAATATTCAAGGATACTCAAGCGTCTAAGCTTGGGGATGCCCCGGAAGGCATCCCCTCTTTCTTCAACAAGTATCGGTATGTTTTCAGATTCGTTTCGTTCATGCGATATGTGCAATCTTGGAGCGTCTTTGCAATTAGTTTTCATTTTTATTTTATGCACCATGCTGGTATGAGATAGTCCTTGGTTGATTTATAGAATTCTCTATGCACTTCACTTATATATTTTGAGTATGGCTTTATAGAATGCTTCATGTGCTTCACTTATATCATTTGAAGTTTGGATTGCCTGTTTCTCTTCACTTAGACAACCGCCATTTGTAGAATGCTCTTTTGCTTCACTTAGATTTGTTAGTGCGTGGGTATATCTTTTGTAGAAAGAATTAAACTCTCTTTATTCACTTATATCTATTTAGAGAGATGACAGGAATTGGTCATTCACATGGTTAGTCATAAAATCCTACATAAAACTTGTAGATCACTAAATATGATATATTTGATTCCTTGCAATAGTTTTGCGATATAATGATGGTGATATTAGAGTCATGCTAGTGGGTAGTTGTGGATTAGTAGAAATACTTGTGTTGAGGTTTGTGATTCCCGTAGCATGCACGTATGGTGAACCGTTATGTAACGAAGTCGGAGCATGAGGTATTTATTGATTGTCTTCCTTATGAGTGGCGGTCGGGGACGAGCGATGGTCTTTTCCTACCAATCTATCCCCCTAGGGGCATGCGTAGTAGTACTTTGCTTCGAGGGCTAATAAACTTTTGCAAAAAGTATGTGAGTTATTTATGACTAATGTTGAGTCCATGGATTATACGCACTCTCACCCTTCCATCATTGCTAGCCTCTCTAGTATCGCGCAACTTTCGCCGATACCTTAAACCCACCATATACCTTCCTCAAAACAGCCACCATACCTACCTATCATGGAATTTTCATAGCCATTCCGAGATATATTGCCATGCAACTTCCATCATCATCATATACATGACTTGAGCATTCATTGTCATATTGGTTTGCACGATCGTAAGATAGCTAGCATGATGTTTTCATGGCTTGTCCATTTTTTGATGTCATTGCTATGCTAGATCATTGCACATCCCGGTACATTGCCAGAGGCATTCATATAGAGTCATATCTTTGTTCTAGCATCGAGTTGTAATATTGAGTTGTAAGTAAATAAAAGTGTGATGATCATCATTATTAGAGCATTGTCCCAGTGAGGAAAGGATGATGGAGACTATGATTCCCCCACAAGTCGGGATGAGTCTAGACTTTAAACAAAAAATAAAAGAGGCCTAAGAAGCCTAAATAAAAAAGAGAGGCCAAAGAAGCCCACCAAAAAAAGAAAAAAAAAATAAAAAAATAAAAAAATGAGAGAAAAAGAGAGAAGCGGCAATGCTACTATCCTTTTACCACACTTGTGCTTCAGAGTAGCACCATGTTCTTCATATAGAGAGTCTCTTGAGTTATCACTTTCATATACTAGTGGGAATTTTTCATTGAACTTGGCTTGTATATTCCAACGATGGGCTTCCTCAAATGCCCTAGGTCTTCATGAGCAAGCAAGTTGGATGCACACCCACTTAGTTTCAGTTTGAGCTTTCATATACTTATAGCTCTAGTGCATCCCTTGCATGGCAATCCCTACTCACTCACATTGATATCTATTGATGGGCATCTCCATAGCCCGTTGATACACCTAGTTGATGTGAGACTATCTTCTCCTTTTTGTCTTCTCCACAAGCACCATTCTATTCCACCTATAGTGCTATGTCCATGGCTCATGCTCATGTATTGTGTGAGGGTTGAAAATGCTGAAGCGCGTTAAAAAGTATGAACCAATTGCTCGGCTTGTCATCGGGGTTGTGCATGATGTGAATATTTTGTGTGGTGAAGATGGAGCATAGCCAGACTATATGATTTTGTAGGGATAACTTTCTTTGGCCATGTTATTTTGAAAAGACATGATTGCTTTATTAGTAGGCTTGAAGTATTAGTGTTTTTATGTCAAATGATAGACTATTGCTTTGAATCACTCGTATCTTAATATTCATGCCATGATTAGATATGTGATCAAGATTATGCTAGGTAGCATTCCACATCAAAAATTATCTTTTTTATCATTTACCTACTCGAGGACGAGCAGTAATTAAGCTTGGGGATGCTTGATACGTATCCGTCGTATCTATAATTTTTGATTGTTCCATGCCAATACTATACAACTTTCATATACTTTTGGCAACTTTTTATACTATTTTTGGGACTAACATATTGATCCAGTGCCCAGTGCCAGTTCCTGTTTGTTGCATGTTTTATGTTTCGTAGAATATCCATATCAAACGGAATCCAAATGGGATAAAAACGGACGGAGCATATTTTTGGAATATTTGGAGAATTCCAGAAGAAAAATCCATGGGAGACGGTGCCTGAGGTGGCCACGAGGCAGGGGGCGCACCCCTGACCCTCGTGGGCCACCCGTAAGGCGGTTGATGCCCTTCTTCGGCCGTAAGAAAGCTAATTTTTGGAAAAAAAAAATCACGGCGAAGGTTTCAGGCCAATCGGAGTTACGGATCTCCATATATATACGAAACGGTGAAAGGGCAGCAGAACAGAAAGCAGAAACAGAGAGAGACAGAGAGTCAGATCCAATCTCGGAGGGGCTCTCGCCCCTCCCATGCCATGGAGGCCAAGGACCAGAGGGGAAACCCTTCTCCCATCTAGGGAGGAGGTCAAGGAAGAATAAGACGAAGGGGCCCCCTCTCCCCTTCTCTTCCGGTGGCGCCGGAACGCTGCCGTGGCCATCATCATCATCACCGCTATCTACACCAACACCTCCGCCATCTTCACCAACATCTCCATCACCTTCCCCCCTCTATCTACAGCGGTCCACTCTCCCGCAACCCGGTGTACCCTCTACTTGAACATGGTGCTTTACGCTTCATATTATTATCCAATGATGTGTTGCCATCCTATGATGTCTAAGTAGATTTTCGTTGTCCTATCAGTGGTTGATGAATTGCTATGATTGATTTAATTTGCTTGTGGTTATGTTGCTGTCCTTTGGTGCCCATCATATGAGAGCGCGCGTGGATCACACCATAGGGTTAGTTGTATGTTGATAGGACTATGTATTGGAGGGCAAGAGTGACAGAAGCTTCAACCTAGCATAGAAATTGATGCATACGGGATTGAAGGGGGACCAATATATCTTAAGGCTATGGTTGGGTTTTACCTTAATGAACGTTAGTAGTTGCGGACACTTGCTAATAGTTCCAATCATAAGTGCATAGAATTCCAAGTCAGGGATGACATGCTAGCAGTGTCCTCTCCCACATAGTACTTGCTATCGGTCTAGTAAAGTAGTCAATTGCTTAGGGACAATTTCGCAACTCCTACCACCGCTTTTCCACACTCGCTATATTTACTTTATTGTTTCTTTATCTAAACAGCCCCTAGTTTTTATTTACAGAATATTTATTATCTTGCAAACCTATCCAAAAACACCTACAAAGTACTTCTAGTTTCATACTTGTTCTAGGTAAAGCGAGCATCAAGTGTGTGTAGAGTTGTATCGGTGGTCGATAGAACTTGAGGGAATATTTGTTCTGCCTTTAGCTCCTCGTTGGGTTCGACACTCTTACTTATCAAAAACTGTTGCGATCCCCTATACTTGTGGGTTATCACCTGACTCCTTACCTTCGTCGAGCTCCCAATCTTCAGAGTTGCATTTAATTCTTTCCAATAAATCCCATATGAATTCAATAGTCTTTATCATAAAAGAACCAGTACAAGAAGTATCGAGCATGGAGCGATTATTGAGAGAAAGCCAAGCATAATTTTTTTGAATAATAATTTCTCTTGAGAGCTCATGATTGGGGCATTAATATAACATTGACTTAAGCCTCCCCCAAGCTTGAGCGATACTTTCTCCTTTGCGAGGCCAAAAATTATATATATAATTACGATCACGGTGAACCAGATGCATAGGATAAAACTTCTGATGAAATTCAAATTTCAATCGGTTCTAGTTCCATGATCCAATATCATCACATAGCCTAAACCATGTCAATGCCTTTTTCTTCAAATATAAATGGAAGACCTTCTTATTGATAACATCCTCGGGCATACCTGCAAGCTTAAATAATCCACAAACTTCATCCACGTAGATTAGGTGCATATCGGGATGTAATGTCCCATCTCCTATAAAAGGATTAGCTAATCATACCCGAGGGAATTTCAATGTAAACATTTTCAGTAGGTTTAGTAGGTTGAGGAGAAACTCTTTGCTCTACTGGTCGAGGTGAAGATACCCCTAACAAGCCCCTCAAAGGATTATTTTCCATAGTAACAAGTGACAGTAAATTTCAGCACACTATATAAATTTTTCCTTACCAAATTCCACCTACCAAAGGCGCTTCACTCCCCGGCAACGGAGCCAGAAAAGAGTCTTGATGACCCACAAGTATAGGGGATCTACCATAGTCCTTTCGATAAGTAAGAGTGTCGAACCCAACGAGGAGCAGAAGGAAATGACAAGCAGTTTTCAATAAGGTATTCTCTGCAAGCACTGAAATTATCGGTAATAGATAGTTTTGTGATAAGGTAATTCATAACGGGTAAAAAGTAACAAAAGTAAACAAGGTGTAGCAAGGTGGCCCGATCCTTTTGTAGCAAAGGACAAGCCTGGACAAACTCTTATATAAAGGAAAGCGCTCCCGAGGACATATGGGAATTATTGTCAAGCTAGTTTTCATCATGCTCATATGATTCACGTTCGTTACTTTGATAATTTGATATGTGGGTGGACCGGTGCTTGGGTACTTCCCTTCCTTGGACAAGCATCCCACTTATGATTAACCCCCTTCGCAAGCATCCGCAACTACGAAAGAAGAATTAAGGTAAACCTAACCATAGCATGAAACATATGGATCCAAATCAGCCCCTTACGAAGCAGCGCATAGACTAGGGTTTAAGCTTCTGTAACTCTAGCAACCCATCATCTACTTATTACTTCCCAATGCCTTCCCCTAGGCCCAAACAATGGTGAGGTGTCATGTAGTCGACGTTCACATAACACCACTAGAGGAAAGACAACATACATCTCATCAAAATATCGAACGAATACCAAATTCACATGACTACTTATAACAAGACTTCTCCCATGTCCTCAGGAACAAATGTAACTACTCACAAATCATATTCATGTTCATAATCATAGGGGTATTAATATGCATAAAGGATCTGAACATATAATCTTCCACCGAATAAACCAACTAGCATCAACTACAAGGAGTAATCAACGCTACTAGCAACCCACAAGTACCAATCTGAGGTTTTGAGACAAAGATTGGATACAAGAGATGAACTAGGGTTTGAGAGGAGATGGTGCTGGTGAAGATGTTGATGGAGATTGACCCCCTCCCGATGAGAGGATCAATGGTGATGACGATGGTGACGATATCCCCCTCCCGGAGGGATGTTTCCCCAGTAGAACTGCTCCCCCGGAGCCCTAGATTGGTTCCGCCAAGGTTCCACCTCGAGAGGCGACGCTTCGTCCAGAAAACTTTCTTATAATTTTTTCCAGGGCAAAAGACACCTTATACCAGAAGATGGGCATCGGGGGGCATCCAGGTGGCACACGAGGCAGGGGGCGCGCCCAGGGGGTAGGGCGCGCCCTCCACCCTTGTGGATGGTGGGTGGCCCCCCTCTGGTGCTTTCTTCACCCAATATTTTTAATATATTCCAAATCAGACTTTCGTGGAGTTTCAGGACTTTTGGAGTTGTGCATAATAGGTCTATAATATTTGCTCCTTTTCAAGCCCAGAATTCTAGCTGCCAGCATTCTCCCTCTTCATGTAAACCTTGTAAAATAAGAGAGAAAAGGCATAAGTATTGTGACATAATGTGTAATAACATCTCATAATGCAATAAATATCGATATAAAAGCAGGATGCAAAATGGACGTATCATTGCTCCTGTAGCGGGTCTTGCACCTAGCGGTGCTCCCAGGACGTAATTCTTCTATGCAGCAATGAGGATAATTCTCAAGTTACGGACCCAGTCCGTGTAGTTGCTACCATCATCTTTCAACTTAGCTTTCTCTAGGAACGCATTAAAATTCAAGGTTACGGTAGCATGGGCTGTTGATCTATAACAACATAGACATGCCAATTACTATCAGGTACTAAGTTCATGATAAATTAAAGTTCAATTAATCATATTACTTAAGAACTCCCACTTAGATAGACGTCCATCTAGTCATCTAAATGATCACGTGATCCATATCAACTAAACCATGTCCGATCATCATGTGAGATAGAGTAGTTTTCAATGGTGAACATCACTATGTTGATCATATCTACTATATGATTCATGTTCGACCTTTCGGTCTCAGTGTTCCGAGGCCATATTTGCATATGCTAGGCTCGTCAAATTTAACCTGAGTATTCTACACGTGCAAAAACTGGCTTGCACCCATTGTATGTGAACGTAGAGATTATCACACCCGATCATCACGTGGTGTTTCGGCATGATGAACTGTAGCAACAGTGCATACTTAGGGAGAACACTTGTACCATGAAATTTAGTGAGGGGTCATCTTATAATGCTACCGCCGTACTAAGCAAATAAGATGCATAAAGGATAAACATCACATGCAATCAAAATAAGTGATATGATATGGCCATCGTCATCTTGTGCCTTTGATCTCCATCTCCAAAGCACCATCATGATCACCATCGTCACCGGCTTGACACCTTGATCTCCATCATAGCATCGTTGTCGTCTTGCCAACTATTGCTTCTACAACTATCGCTACCGCTTAGTGATAAAGTAAAAAATTACATGGCGATTGCATTTCATACAATAAAGCGACAACCATAAGGCTCCTGCCAGTTGCCGATAACTTCTACAAAACATGATCATCTCATACAACAATTTATATCTCATCATGTCTTGACCATATCACATCACAACATGCCCTGCAAAAACAAGTTAGACGGCCTCTACTTTGTTGTTGCAAGTTTTACGTGGCTGCTACGGGCTTCTAGCAAGAACCGTTCTTACCTACGCATCAAAACCACAACTATTTTTCATCAAGTGTGTTGTTTTAACCTTGAACAAGGACCGGGCATAGTCAAACTCGATTCAACTAAAGTTGGAGAAACAGACACCCGCCAGCCACCTATGTGCAAAGCACGTCGGTAGAACCAGTCTCATGAACGCGGTCATGTAATGTCGGTCTGGGCCGCTTGATCCAACGATAGCGCCGAATCAAAGTAAGACATTGCTGGTAAGCAGTATGACTATTATCGCCCACAACTCCTTGTGTTCTACTCGTGCATATAACATCTACGCATAGACCTAGCTCGAATGCCACTGTTGGAGAACATAGTAATTCAAACAATTTCCTACGATCATGCAAGATCTATCTAGGAGATGCATAGCAAAGAGATGGGAGAGTGTGTCCACGTACCCTCATAGACCGAAAGCGGAAGCATTTAGTAAAGCGGTTGATGTAGCCGAACGTCTTCGCGATTCAACCAATCCTAGCGCCGAACGTACGGCACCTTCGTGTTCAGCACACGTTCAGCTCGATGACGTCCTTCGAGATCTTGATCCAGTTGAGGACAAGGGAGAGTTTCATCAACACGACAGCGTGTTGACGGTGATGATGAAGTTACAGGTGCAGGGCTTCGCCTAAGCACTACAATGATATGACCGAGGTGTGTAACTGTGCAGGGGGCACAGAACACGGCTAAGAGAAGACTTGGTGTGCCTTTGGGGGTGCCCCCACCCACATATATAAAGGAGGGGGGAAGAGGAGGCCGGCCCTAGAGGGGGCGCGCCAAGGGGGGGGGAGTCCTACTTGGACTCCTGGTCCAAGTAGGATTCGCCCCCCCCTTTCCTATTCCAACTAGGAGAAGGAGGGAAGGAGGAAGAGGGGAGAAGGAAAGAGAGGGGGCTCCGCCCCATCCTAGTACAATTCGGACCAGCCCTGGGGGGGGGGGCGGCCACCCTTGAGGCCCTTCTATCCTTTCCACTAAAGGCCATTAAGGCCCATTACTTCCCCGGGGGGTTCCGGTAACCTCCCGGTACTCCGGAAAATACCCGAAACACTTCAGAACCATTCTGGTGTCCGAATATAACTTTCCAATATATCGAACTTTACCTCTCAACCATTTCGAGACTCCTCATCATGTCCATGATCTAATCCAGGAATCCGAACAAACTTCGGTCATCAAATCACATAACTCATAATACAAATCGTCATCATACGTTAAGCATGCGGACCCTACAGGTTCGAGAACTATGTAGACATGACCGAGACACATCTCCGGTCAATAACGAATAGCGGAACCTGGATGCTCATATTGGATCCTACATATTCTATGAAGATCTTTATCAGTCAAACCGCATAACAACATGCGTTGTTCCCTTTGTCATCGGTATGTTACTTGCCCGAGAATAGATCATCGGTATCATCATACCTAGTTCAATCTCGTTATCAGAAAGTCTCTTTACTCGTTCTGTAATGTGTCATCCCATAACTAACTCATTAGTCACATTGCTTGCAAGGCTTATAGTGATGTGCATCACCGAGAGGGCCCAGAGATACCTCTCCGATACTCGGAGTGACAAATCCTAATATCGATCTATGCCAACTCAACAAACACCATCGAAGACACCTCTAGAGCATCTTTATAATTGCCCAGTTACGTTGTGACATTTGATAGCACATAAGGTGTTCCTCCGGTATTTGGGAGTTGCATAATCTCATAGTCAGAGGAACATGTATAAGTCATGAAGAAAGCAATAGCAGTAAAATTAAACAATCATTATGCTAAGCTAATGGATGGTTCTTGTCCATCACATCATTCTCTAATGATGTGATCTGTTCATCAAATGATAACACATGTCTATGGTTAGGAAACTTAACCATCTTTGATTAACGAGCTAGTCAAGTAGAGGAATACTAGGGACACTTAGTTTTGTCTATGTATTCAAAACTTTCACGCAATATATGAGCGCGAGCCATGGATATAGCACTATGGGTGGAATAGAATATGATGATGGGGGTTATGTGGAGAAGACAAAAAAGGAGAAAGTCTCACATCAACGAGGCTAATCAATGGGCTATGGAGATGCCCATCGATTGATGTTAATGCAAGGAGTAGGGATTGCCATGCAACGGATGCACTAGAGGTATAAATGTATGAAAGCTCAACAAAAGAAACTAAGTGGGTGTGCATCCAACTTGCTTTCTCATGAAGACCTAGGGCACTTGAGGAGGGCCATTGTTGGAATATACAAGCCAAGTTCTATAATGAAAAATTCCCACTAGTATATGAAAGTGACAAAACAAAAGACTCTCTATCATGAAGATTATGGTGCTACTTTGAAGCACAAGTGTGGAAAAAGGATAGTAGCATTGTCCCTTCTTTATTTTATTTTTATTTGACCTTTCTTTTTTTATTTGGACTTTCTCTTTTTTTATGACAATGCTCTATGAATGATGGTCATCACACTTCTATTTACTTACAACTCAAGAATTACAACTCGATACTTAGAACAAGATATGACTCTATATGAATGCCTCCGGCAGTGTACCGGGATATGCAATGAACCAAGAGTGACATGTATGAAAGAATTATGAACAGTGGCTTTGCCACAAACACTATGTCAACTACATGATCATGCTAAGCAATATGAAAATGATGAATGTGTCATGATAAACGGAATGGTGCAAAGTTGGATGGCAATATATCTCGGAATGGCTATGGAAATGCCATAATAGGTAGGTATGGTGGCTGTTTTCAGGAAGATATAAGGAGGTTTATGTGTGAAAGAGCGTATCATATCACGGGGTTTGGATGCACTGGCAAAGTTTGCACCAACTCTCAATGTGAGAAAGGGCAATGCACGGTACCGAAGAGGCTAGCAATGATGGAAGGGTGAGAGTGCGTATAATCCATGGACTCAACATTAGTCATAAAGAACTCACATACTTATTGCAAAAATCTACAAGTCATCAAAAACCAAGCACTATGCGCATGCTCCTAGGGGGATAGATTGGTAGGAAAAGACCATCGCTCGTCCCCGACCGCCACTCATAAGGAAGACAATCAAATAACACCTCATGTTTCAAATTTGTTACATAACGTTTACCATACGTGCATGCTACGGGACTTGCAAACTTCAACACAAGCATTTCTCAAATTCACAACTACTCAACTAGCATGACTTTGATATTATTACCTCCATATCTCAAAACAATCATCAAGCATTAAACTTCTCTTAGTATTGAAAACACTCATAAGAAAAAATTAATTAATCTAGAACACCTAGCATATTAAGATTATTTAAGCAAATTACCATGATATTTAAGACTCTAAAAATAATCTAAGTGAAGCATGAGAGATCAATAGTTTCTATAAAACAAATCCACCACCGTGCTCTAAAAGATATAAGTGAAGTACTAGAGCAAAATTATATAACTCAAATGATATAAGCGAAGCACATAGATTATTCTAACAAATTCCAAATCATGTATGGCTCTCTCAAAAGGTGTGTACAGCAAGGATGATTGTGGTAAACTAAAAAGCAAAGAATCAAATCATACAAGACACTCCAAGCAAAACACATATCATGTGGTGAATAAAAATATAGCTCCAAGTAAAGTTACTGATAGAAGTAGACGAAAAGAGGGGATGCCTTCCGAGGCATCCCCAAGATTTGGATTTTAGGTCTCCTTAGATTATCTTGGGGGTGCCATGGGCATCCCCAAGCTTAGGCTCTTGCCACTCCTTGTTCCATAATCCATCAAATCTTTACCCAAAACTTGAAAACTTCACAACACAAAACTTAAAGTACAAAATCTCGTGAGCTCCGTTAGCAAAAGAAACAAAAGACCTCTTCAAGGTACTGTAATGAACTAATTCTTTATTTATATTGGTGTTAAACCTACTGTATTCGAACTTCTCTATGGTTTATAAACTATTTTACTAGCCATAGATTCATCAAAATAAGCAAACAACACACGAAAAACAGAACAGTCTGTAGTAATATGTAGCTAGCGCAACATCTGGAACCCCAAAAATTCTAAAATAAATTTATAGACGTGAGGAATTTATCTATTAATCATCTGCAAAAAGAATTAACTAAATAGCACCTTCCAAATAAAAATTGCAGCAGTTCTCGTGAGCGCTAAAGTTTCTGTTTTTTACAGCAAGATATCAAGACTTTCCCCAAGTCTTCCTAATGGTTCTACTTGGCACAAATACTAATTAAACACAAAACACACAACCTAAATAGAGGCTAGATAAATTATTTATTACTAAACAGGATCAAAAAGTAAGGAATAAAAATAAAATTGGGCTGCCTCCCAACAAGTGCTATCGTTTAACGCCCCTAGCTAGGAATAAAAAGCAAGGATAGATCTAGGTATTGCCATCTTTGGTTTTCAACTTTTTAGCGGAATCAAGCTCGAATCTGGGAGGTTCTTTACGTTTCCCTTCATATTCTGAAATTTTTAGATCTAACGAATCCAACCGCTTATTGCAAAGGGTAATCAACATATTCATGCGGTGGATATTCCCGCTAACGCTTTTAAGAGGTTCAAGAGACTTTTGTAAAATCTTGGTTACTTCACAAATTTTCTCAAAAACTTGCGTTTCCTCTTGGGTATGATGAGGCCCCTTTTGGGAGGTACAGTTCCTACTATACCTTCTATAATTTCATGCGCAATACTGGGATCAATTTCAATAAAATTACCTTTGGCAACGCAATCCAAAAGTTTTCTACGAGACATACTTAGTCCAACATAGAAGTTGCGATGCAAAATTCTAAAATTCACCTCTAGGGTACAATTACGATAAGATTCCATCATTCTAAACCAAGCATCTTTTAAATTTTCTCCTTGCCTTTGTTTGAAGTGAAGAACCTCAAACTCAGGAGACAAAGGAGCAGATAAGGGCCTAGCCATAACGACACGCAAACGGAAAAGAGGCGAACAGAAAAAGAGAGGGAGGATAGAGAGAGAGAGGGCGAATAAAATGACAAGGGTGAAGTGGGGGAGAGGAAAACGAGAGGCAAATGGCAAATAATGTAATGCGGGAGATAGGGATTATGATGGGTACTTGGTATATTGACTTTTGCGTAGACTCCCCAACAACGGCGCCAGAAATCCTTCTTGCTACCTCTTGAGCACTGCGTTGGTTTTTCCCCGAAGAGTAAGGGATGATGCAGCAAAGTAGCGTAAGTATTTCCCTCAGTTTTGGAGAACCAAGGTATCAATCCAGTAGGAGGCTACGTGCGAGTCCCTCGTATCTGCACAAAACAAATAAATCCTCGCAACCAACGCGATAAGGGGTTGTCAATCCCTACATGGCCACTTACGAGAGTGAGATCTGATAGATATGATAAGATAATATTTTTGGTATTTTTATGATAAAGATGCAAAGTAAAATAAAAGCAAAGTAAAAAGCAAAGGAAGTAACTAAGTATTGGTAGATTAATATGATGAAGATAGACCCGAGGGCCATAGGTTTCACTAGTGGCTTCTCTCAAGAGCATAAGTATTTTACGGTGGGTGAACGAATTACTGTTGAGCAATTGACAGAATTGAGCATAGTTATGAGAATATCTAGGTATGATCATGTATATAGGCATCACGTCCAAGACAAGTAGACCGACTCCTGCATGCATCTACTACTATTACTCCACTCATCGACCGCTATCCAGCATGCATCTAGAGTATTAAGTTAATGAAAACAGAGTAACGCCTTAAGCAAGATGACATGATGTAGAGGGATAAACTCATCCAATATGATGAAAAACCCATCTTGTTATCCTCGATGGAAACAATACAATACGTGCCTTGCTGCCCCTACTGTCACTGGGAAAGGACACCGCAAGATTGAACCCAAAGGTAAGCACTTCTCCCATTGCAAGAAAGATCAATCTAGTAGGCCAAACCAAACTGATAATTCGAAGAGACTTGCAAAGATAACCAATCATACATAATAGAATCCAGAGAAGATTCAAATATTGTTCATAGATAGACTTGACCATAAACCCACAATTCATCGGTCTCAACAAACACACCGCAAAAAGAAGATTACATCGAATAGTTCTCCACAAGAGAGGGGGGAGAACATTGTATTGAGATCCAAAAAGAGAGAAGAAGCCATCTAGCTAATAACTATGGACCCGTAGGTCTGAGGTGAACTACTCACACTTCATCGGAGGGGCTATGGTGATGATGTAGAAGCCCTTCGTGATGGATACCCCCTCCGGCGGAGCTCCGGAACAGGCCCCACGATGGGATCTCGTGGATACAGAAAGTTGCGGCGGTGGAATTAGGGTTTTGGCTCTGTCTCTGATCGTTTGGGGGTACGTAGGTATATATAGGAGGAAGGTGTACGTCGGTGGGGCAACAGGGGGCCCACGAGGGTGGAGGGCGCGCCTGGGGGGGGGGGGGGGTAGGCGCGCCCCCTACCTCGTGGCCTCCTCCTTTGTTTCTTGACGTAGGGTCCAAGTCTCCTGGATCATGTTCGCTGAGAAAATCACGTTCCCGAAGGTTTCATTCCGTTTGGACTCCGTTTGATATTCCTTTTCTTCGAAACCCTAAAATAGGCAAAAAAACAGCAATTCTGGGTTGAGCCTCCGGTTAATAGGTTAGTCCCAAAAATAATATAAAAGTGGATAATAAAGCCCAATAATGTCCAAAACAGTAGATAATATAGCATGAAGCAATCAAAAATTATAGATACGTTGGAGACGTATCATATAAGCACATTCAAATGTAGGCAAACATACAAGCAAATTTCTAGGCAATCCTCATATGATAAGATCAATATTTCTAAGATTGCGGGTCATGTCAAGATATTCATCGAGAGTAGGATGCAACGGATCAATAGGAGGCGCACAAGGGCTAGTGATATACTTGTTCAAATTATATTCATTCAAAATCTCAAGCATCTCATTTTTCCAAGCACTAGAGAACTCTCCGTCAAGAATAGGCACTCTATGTCTAATACTCCCAATCATAGACTCATCCATCTTCCTCCAATGGTGATTAAACCAAAGCAATGGAGACCAATGCTCTGATACCAATTGAAAGGATCGAGAAGAGGTGTCTAGAGGGGGGATTAGACCATCAACAAGCAAAAGTGACAGTTTTTAAGTTCTTCAAGTCGAGGTGGAGTTTTAGCACAAGTTTAAGCATTCGCAATACATTTCAAGAAAGCATGGCAAGAGTATAAGAAGCGGAAAGAGTAAAGCATGCTAAGTAAAGAGATGGGATTGGAGTGTGAAAACGCAATGTAGACACGAAGATTTTTGGCGTGGTTCCGATAGGTGGTGCTATCGTACATCCACGTTGATGGAGACTTCAACCCACGAAGGGTAATGGTTTTGCGAGTCCACGGAGGGCTCCACCCATGAAGGGTCCACAAAGAAGCAACCTTGTCTATCCCACCATGGCCATGGTCCACGAAGGGCTTGCCTCACTTGGGTAGATCTTCACGAAGTAGGCGATTTCCTCACCCTTACAAACTTCTTGGTTCAACTCCACAATCTTGTCGGAGGCTCCTGATACGTCTCTAATGTATCTACTTTCCTAATGCTTTTCCTCTTGTGTTGGACAATAATTTGCATGATTTGAATGTAACTAACCCCGGACTGACGCTGTTTTCAGCAGAACTAGCATGGTGTTGTTTTGTGCTGAAATAAAAGTTCTCAGAATGGAACGAAACTTTGCGAGGATTTTTTATACAATAAACAAGAATTTCTGGAGCCAAGACCCACCAGAGGGGGGCACTTGGGTGGGCACAACCCACCAGGGCGCCCCCTCCTGGCGTGCCCAGGTGGGTTGTCCCCACCTGGTGGCCCCGCAGACCCTGATTCCAACTCCATAAATACCTATTTTTCTAGAAAAAAATCAGGGAGAAAGAATTATCGCGATCCACGAGATGGAGCCGCCGTCACCTCCTGTTCTTCACCAGGAGGCCAAATTTGGAGTCCGTTTGGGGCTCCGGAGCGGGGGATCTCCGTTCTTCTTCATCACCAACCCTTCTCCATCGCCAATTCCATGATGCTCCCCACCGGGAGTGAGTAATTCCTTTGTAGGCTCGCTGGTCGGTGAGGAGTTGGATGAGATTCATCATGTAATCGAGTTAGTTTTGTTAGGGCTTGATCCCTATTATCCACTGTGTTCTAAGATTGCTGTTGCTATGACTTTGCCATGCTTAATGCTTGTCACTTTGGTCCCGGGTGCCATGATTTCAGATCTGTACCGTTTATGTTATCGCCATTATATCCATGTTCTAGATCCGATCTTGCAAGTTATAGTCACCTACTACGTGCTATGATCCGGAAACCCCGGAGTGACAATAGTCGGGACCACTCCCAGTGATGACCGTAGTTTGAGGAGTTCATGTATTCACTATGTGTTAATGCTTTGTTCCGGTACTCTATTAAAAGGAGGCCTTAATATCCCTTAGTTTCCAATAGGACCCCGCTGCCATGGGAGGGTAGGACAAAAGATGTCATGCAAGTTCTTTCCATAAGCACGTATGACTATTTACGGAATACATGCCTACATTATATTGATGAACTGCAGCTAGTGCCATATCGCCCTAGGTTATAACTGTCTCATGATGAATATCATCCAGCAAGTCACCGATCCAATGCCTACGAAATTATCTTATATTGATCTTGCTAAGTTGCTACTACTGCTGTTACTATTGCACTTGTTACAAAAATACTGTACTCACTAGTACTGTTACCATTGCTACTATCACCACTATCAAAACTATCATATTACTTTGCTACTGATCACTTTGCTGCAGATAATTAATCTCCAGGTGTGGTTGAAATGACAACTCAGCTGCTAATACATTCAAATATTCTTTGGCTCCCCTTGTGTCACATCTATAAATTTGGGTCGAATACTCTACCCTCAAAAACTGGTGTGGTCCCCTATACTTGTGGGTTATCAGCTCCCAAGCGACACCTAACCAATCTAGGAGACATCACTCTCCAAAAGGTAATAGACAATGTGTTGATGATGAACTCCTTGCTCTTGTGCTTCAAATGATAATCTCCCCAACACTCAACTCTCTCTCACACAGATTTGGCTATGGTGGAAAGATGATTTGAGTGGAAACCAACTTGGGGAATGCTAGAGATCAAGATTCTTGTGGTTGGATTGGAATGTCTTGGTCTCAACAAATGACTATTGGGGAACATAGTAATTCAAAAAATTCCTACGATCATGCAAGATCTATCTAGGAGATGCATAGCAACGAGAGGGGAGAGTGTGTCCACATACCCTCGTACACCAAAAGCGGAAGCGTTTACTAACGCGGTTGATGTAGTCGAATGTCTTGGCGATTCAACCGATCCTAGCACCGAACGTACGACACCTCCATGTTCAACACACGTTCAACTCGATGACGTCCCTCGAGCTCTTAATATAGTTGAGGACAAGGGAGAGTTTCGTTAGCACATTGGCGTGTTGACGGTGATGATGATGTTACCAGCGTAGGGCTTCGCCTAAGCACTACAACGATATGACCGAGGTGTGTAACTGTGGAGGGGGGCACCACACACGGCTAATAGAAGACTTGGTGTGCCTTTGGGGTGCCCCCCTCCCACGTATATAAAGGAGGGGGGAAGAGGAGGCCAGCCCTAGAGGGGGCACGCCAAGGGGGAGGAGTCCTACTTGGACTCCCGGTCCAAGTAGGATTCGCCTTCCCTTTTCTATTCCAACTAGGATAAGGAGGAAAGGAGGAAGAGGGGTGAAGGAAAGAGAGGGGGGCGCCGCCCCCTCCTAGTCCAATTCGGACCAGCCCTTGGGGGGGCGACCACCCTTGAGTCCCTTCTCTCCTTTCCACTAAAGCCCATTACTTCCCGGGGGGTTCCGGTAACCTCCCGGTACTCCGGAAAATACCCGAAACACTTCGGAACCATTCAGGTGTCCTAATATAACCTTACAATATATCGATCTTTACCTCTCGACCAATTCGAGACTCTTCATTATGTCCGTGATCTCATCCGGGACTCCGAACAAACTTCGGTCATCAAATCACATAACTCATAATACAAATCGTCATCGAACGTTAAGTGTGCGGACCCCACGGGTTTGACAACTACATAGACATGACCGAGACACATCTCTGGTCAATAACCAATAACGGAACCTGGATGCTCATATTGGCTCCTACATATTCTATGAAGATCTTTATGGGTCAAACCGCATAACAACATACGTTGTTCCCTTTGTCATCAGTATGTTACTTGCGTGAGATTCGATCGTCGGTATCATCATACCTAGTTCAATCTCGTTACCGGAAAGTCTCTTTACTCGTTCCGTAATGCGTCATCCCGTAACTAACTCATTTTTCACATTGCTTGCAAGGCAGTGATGTGCATTACCGAGAGGGCCCAGAGATACCTTTCCGATACTCAGAGTGACAAATCCTAATCTCGATCTATGCCAACTCAACAAACACCATCGGAGACAAATGTAGAGCATCTTTATAATCACCTAGTTACGTTGTGACGTTTTATAGCACACAAGGTGTTCCTCCAGTATTTGGGAGTTGCATAATCTCATAGTCAGAGGAACATGTATAAGTCATGAAGAAAGCAATAGCAATAAAACTAAACAATCATTATGCGAAGCTAACGGATGGTTCTTGTCCATCACATCATTCTCTAATGATGTGATCCGTTCATCAAATGACAACACATGTCTATGGTTAGGAAACTTAACCATATTTGATTAACGAGCTAGTCAAGTAGAGGCATACTAGGGACACTCAGTTTTGTCTATGTATTCACAAATGTATTAAGTTTCCGATTAATAAAATTCTAGCATGAATAATAAACATTTATCATGATATAAGGAAATATAAATAACAACTTTATTATTGCCTGTATTGCATATTTCCTTCAATATCCCACTTGCACTAGAGTCAATAATCTCGAGGCGAGGGTCGATCCCTTGTTGGCCCGCTCTTTCATGGCACAAACCTCCATCGCATCAAGTAATCGTAGCAGGTTTACGAAGATGTTCGCAAATCCCGCGAAAATAACACACCAACCCCTCGATCTGAAGGAATAACATGGCCGAACCGTATAGGTTCAGCTTGTAATCTCCTATTTTAATGGAATTCCAAACAAGACCTATATCTGATGTATATAGTACTGTACCAGATAATTCTTTGCCCTGATACTTGCACGTGTATGTGCTATCAGCATATGCATGCGCCTTCTGGTCCATGTCAAACAAATGACAGGGAGCATGCATTATTTCTTCATGCACAATAACAATCTCTTGAACAAGTGCAACGTTAATATGACTAGAGCTAGGACTGGCCGTATCATCCTCCCCTTCTTCAAGTGAAACTGTCCTCGGTTTTGAATCGATCTTTTCAGCAACCTCTTTGTCTGTAGGATGAACGTGTGCCGAAAAAATTTCAGAAGCTTTGGCCTCCTTCTTTGCATGTTGTTGTTCCTTCATCGCCTGCAAGCGTGCTTTTCTCCAAGTCTTGAACGACTTCTTTTCCATTGCCATGAGAACATATTTTCTATCCCATTCAACAATGTATGTGTTGGCGAGATTGTCACATGTAGCATTATTTTTCTTATACCATGTCTCTCCCAAAAGCATATGACACGAATCCATCGGTACCGGAATAATGTCACACAAAACTTCACAAGAAAATTTTCCCACTGAAAACAGTACCGTAGTTTGGTGTGTGATGTCAATCTTATCGTAGCACCTCCTCAGCGAGTATGGCCGTGAATGTGGCGTCATTGATAGCTCCAGCTTCTCCACCATGTCAATGCCGACCGCGCTAATCAAACTCTCGTGGTCGGTCATCGTGGCGCAAACTTTTTGTCCACTTTACTATATGTGTGAAAACGTTCAGTACCATATCCTTTCTCCTCCAGCAAAAATTCACTAGATAGCCTCCAATAGATCCTTGGTGATGGCGCTCCGGCCATCTCCTCCGAAGTGCCATGAGAAATGCCGGTCTCTGATACCACTTGATGAGGAGCGAACCTCGAGGCGAGGGTCGATCTATTGTTGGCCCGATCTTTCACGGCACAAACATCCATTACATCAAGTAATCATAGCAGGTTTACGAAGATGTTCGCAAATCCCGTGAAAACAACACACTAACCCCTCGATCTGAAGGAATAACATGGACGAATCGTATAGGTTCAGCTTGTAATCTCCTATTTTAATGGAATTCCAAACAAGACCTAAATCTGATGTATATAATATTGTACCAGATAATTCTTTGCCATCATACTTGCACGTGTATGTGCTATCAGCATATGCATGCGCCTTCTGGTCCATGTCAAACAAATGACAGGGAGCATGCATTATTTCTTCATGCACAGTAACAATCTCTTGAACAAATGCAACATCAATATGACTGGAGCTAGGACTGGCCGTATCAGATTCTAATACCCATGGATTCTTGGTGCTGATCATGTTTTGCTCTTGAGAGAGGCTTAGTCAACGGGTCTGCAACATTCAGATCCATATGTATCTTGCAAATCTCTATGTCTCCCTCCTTGACTTGATCATGGATGAAATTGAAGCGTCTCTTGATGTGCTTGGTTCTCTTGTGAAATCTGGATTCCTTTGGCAAGGCAATTGACCCAGTATTGTCACAAAAGATTTTCATTGGACCCGATGCACTAGGAATTACACCAAGATCGGATATGAACTCTTTCATCCAGACTCCTTCATTTGCTGCTTCTGAAGTAGCTATTTACTCTGCTTCACACGTAGATCCCACCACGGTGCTCTGCTTGGAACTGCACCAACTGACAGCTCCACCATTAAATATGAATACGTATCCGGTTTGTGACTTAGAGTCATCTGGATCAGTGTCAAAGCTTGCATCGACGTAACCATTTATGATGAGCTCTTTGTCACCTCCATAAACGAGAAACATATCCTTAGTCCTTTTCAGGTATTTCAGGATGTTCTTGACCGTTGTCCAGTGATACACTCCTGGATTACTTTGATACCTCCCTGCTAAACAAATAGCAAGGCACACATCAGGTCTGGTAAACAGCATTGCATACATGATAGAACCTATGGCTGAGGCATAGGGAATGACTTCCATTTTCTCTCTATCTTCTGTAGTGGTCAGGCATTGAGTCTGACTCAACTTCACACCTTGTAACACATGCAAGAACCCTTTCTTTGACTGATCCATTTTGAACTTCTTCAAAACTTTATCAAGGTATGTGCTTTGTGAAACTCAAATTAATCATCTTGATCTATCTCTATAGATCTTGATGCCCAATATATAAGCAGCTTCACCGAGGTCTTCCATTGAAAAATTCTTATTCAAGTATCCTTTTATGCTATCCAGAAATTCTGTATTATTTCCAATCAACAATATGTCATCTACATATAATATTAGAAATGCTACAGAGCTCCCACTCACTTTCTTATAAATACAGGCTTTTCCAAAAGTCTGTACAAAACCATATGCTTTGATCACACTATCAAAGTGTATATTCCAACTCCGAGAGGCTTGCACCAATCCATAAATGGATCGCTGGAGCCTGCACACTTTGTTAGCACCTTTTGGATCGACAAAACCTTCTGGTTGCATCATATACAACTCTTCTTCAAGATATCCATTAAGGAATGCAGTTTTGACATGCATTTGCCAAATTTCATAATCATAAAATGCGGCAATTGCTAACATGATTCGAACAGACTTAAGCATTGCTACGGCTGAGAAGGTCTCATCGTAGTCAACTCCTTGAACTTGTCGAAAACCTTTCGCAACAAGTCGAGCTTTATGGACAATAACATTACCATTACCGTCGGTCTTCTTCTTGAAGATCCATTTATTCTCTATGGCTTGCCGATCATCGGGCAAGTCAACCAAAGTCCACACTTTGTTCTCATACATGGATCCCATCTCAGATTTCATGGCCTCAAGCCATTTCGCGGAATCTGGGCTCATCATCGCTTCCTCATAGTTCGTAGGTTCGTCATGGTCAAGTAACATGACCTTCAGAACAGGATTACCGTACCACTCTGGTGCGTACCATACTCTGGTTGACCTACGAGGTTCAGTAGTAACTTGATCAAAAGTTTCATGATCATTATCATTAGCTTCCTCACTAATTGGTGTAGGAATCACTGCGACTGATTTCTGTGATGAACTACTTTCCAACAAGGGAGCAGGTATAATTACCTCATCAAGTTCTACTTTCCTCCCACTCACTTCTTTCGAGAGAAACTCCTTCTCTAGAAAGGATCCATTCTTAGCAACGAATATCTTGCCTTTGGATCTGTGATAGAAGGTGTACCCAACGGTTTCCTTTGGGTATCCTATGAAGGCACATTTCTCCGATTTGGGTTCGAGCTTATCAGGTTGAAGCTTTGTGACGCCCCCCGATTCAATCATACACTAATCATACACGCAAATGTGTACGATCAAGATTAGGGACTCACGGGAAGATATCACAACACAACTCTAGCCACAAATCAAAATAATACAAGCTTTATATTACAAGCCAGGGGCCTCGAGGGCTCGAATACATAAGCACGAATACACAACAGTCAGCGGAAGCAACAATATCTGAGTACATGCATAAGTTAAAAAAGTCTACCATAAGAAGGCTAGCACAAAAGCAACAACGATCGAAAAGGCAAGGCCTCCTGCCTAGGGGGCTCCTAACTACCACTGGTACATCGACGTGCTAAACAAATGGTTTTTAACCCCTTTCCGTGACGACATCTGGAACCATTGCCAAGTGAGTGTGTTCGATAGGGTGTCCTTCCCACACGACCCAGAAATCGTCGGGGATAGGCCCTCCTGGGACCCAGGCTGGGGTCGTGTGCGATCGGGCGAGGCATCGAAACCCAATCATTTCCATAGGTATGTAAATCCCACACGGTAGTCCGAGAAAATCATTTTCGCGGGTATGTACATCCCACACGGTGAATCTGAGAAAATCATTTCCGTAGGTATGTACATCCCACATGGTGAATCCCAAAAAATCATTTCCGTAGGTATGCACATCCCACACGGTGAATCCTAGAAAAACATTTCCATAGGTATGTATATCACACACAGTTCTTTGTGTGGAAACGTTTGTGCAAGGTGGCCTAACGCAAACAGTTCGCTGCCGGAAGCAGTGTGTGATTGTTAGTTGATCGAACACGCCTACTTTCTAGAAACCGTCTAGGTTGTTTGAGTTCATCGCCCACAGTGCTGTCTGAGTAACCATTTGCAATAGAAAACCCCAATAAGCAGGGTAATTAGCCTATTATTGATAATCCATGTACTAATCAAACTGATATTTCTTATAAAATATGCCAGATATTTGATATCCGTATAAAAGCAACCAGGATTTTATAATCAAATTACATCAGATAGCTTCGGCACTCAGTTACGCCATTACACAGCAGCACCAAGTTTCACATGTAGCATCAAAAACCTTTGGAAAGTTGCATCATACATGGTAAATAGACAGATGAATCTCATCTAGGAAACTGCAGAAGCGGAAGGCAAATATTGAGCCTTTTCAGTGATGTTGAATGTCCTTGCAACTTTAGGCCAGTGGCTATGGATAATTGCCCGCCCAACCTTCGTCCTCTTCAGCAAGACTTCAATATTGTACCGTGGGTGTTGAATGAATACCTTCCTCGCCTCTTGACCATGCAGGTGGTTTGAGAGGTAATCATCAGTGAACTGCTTTGAAAAGTACTGACAACAAAGCTATGCATAAATCACTGTTGTAAATTTTGAAATGGCACAAGGGGTAAAAACAAGGTAAAAGAGTTGGTACCATCCTATATTTGACAGATGTCTTCTTCATTGTGCAAACAAAGATCTTGCTGTTATTCGTCGCAAGTTTCTTCATCCTAATAATCTTTCTGAGTTTCTTGACTTGACTGATATTCATGGACATCTCATTTCCCCATATGCAAAATGGGTCGAACAATGGGTCTAAGCCTCTCACAGCGGGACCTACATGCGCAAGACCAAATTGTAAGAAACCTCAATATTAGAATGATTCCTGCAACTGCACAACAATGTGCTATTAGCCAAAGGACCCTGCTTGAACAAACCTCGATGGTAAACCGCAGTGTCTCCCATTGTTTCCCTGCAACACACATAAGGAAGATCTTGATCAGGTTAACTAAGAGTTGCCATACTATCAGTAGAATATATATTGAGTACAGCCAAATTCGATTGGTGTCACATGCATAACAATACAAAATTGTACCCACAGCAAATGAAAATCAAATTGAAGAACTAAACCAAACAGTTAAATGGACAGCAGACCAAATGAACAAAAGTAGTTAACTGAGCACGACATTGCAGAATACAAACATGTACTAGAAGATAAGACATATAACAAAACAAAGAATGCTTGAGAACAGTACTACGAAATGTAGCAATTGTTGGACCAAAGTGTTAACTGAACATTACATTCCAGAGGACCAAATTATTAACTGAACATCATATTGCATATTAACATTACAGAGGACAAATCACTAGAAGGCACTGGTGGTGGCCTTGAGAAAACATCACGAACTGTATTTTAAAGTAGACAACCGCGTGGCGGTGTCGACGGTGGCCTCAAAGACGAGGTGCTCCTCCAAGATCTGGCGGTCGACACACATGCCAGCCATAGCGACCTCGTTCGCGCATGTGGCCGCATGCTACTCATCTCCACGTTATACTGCGTGTTAAATGGTTGTGGGCGGCACTTAATTGGAGGAGGGGGCAGTGATTTCGGTGAAAGGTGTCGCTCCGTCGGTCGGGGCTTGTGGGACGGGAGAGGAGGATGGTACGGGTGTGGGTGGATTACCGGACCATATCGACGAGGCCGTGTAGCAATAAGAAGGGTCGGCGGCGAGGAGGCCACACAACAAGAAAAAGGGTCGCCGGCGAGGTGGCGGCGCTGCAGGAAGAAGGGTCGCCGGCGAGGAGGTGGCGGTGCAAGAAGAAGGGTAGCTGGCGAGGAGGCGGCGCTGCAAGAAGAAGGGTCGCCGGCGAGGAGGCTGAGCTGCCAGTAAGCAGCAGTGAAGGTTTGAACTTTGAAAGCAATGAGGAATAGTGCAAAATGTGGCTTTTGGTGGAAGGGAGGGGGCGGGGAGATAGATATTTCCGTAGTGGCCAAAAAATTTCGCTCGGTGCCACGAGAAACCAGCGCGCAAGTATGGTTCAAGCGGGGGCGGTGGACAGTAGACGATGAAACTTCCTGCGTAAGCCAGACAAGACGGTGCGCCAAGATATTTTATAGCACATCCCACACGATTCTTTCTAATAAACTGTTTGCGGTATACCTGATTTTTTCATTATATTTTGAAAGATAAAAGGGTGTCACAGAGGGAAAGCATGGTGTTCGAATTGCTAGAACATTTACGTACAGTAAACATGCAACTAGTACATGAGTGTCGTGTTTAAATTTGGATTTATTCCGGGTTTGTTTGGCATTTTTATGCATTAATTGAGTTTCTAGGCATTTAATGTGCATAATTCAAATTTGAACTACAAGCACATGCTCCAATGCACCAAATTTGTTTGAAAAATTACATGTGTGTCCTCGGGTGAATTTCTAGGTCCCATGCAACAGATTAGAGTGAAATTCAAACATCTGGGCATCGTGGCTCGACCGAAAAGATTGAAAAACTTGGTTTTTTTAATTCCTGTAATTCCAAAACACGCCTGAAAATCATGAAACTTGGCATGGTGTCATGACATGGGACCAACATGCTGCGGTAATTTTTTGGAATGAATTGGAACAAGCTTTGGCGTAAGGTTCTTGCAAACCGGAGCTTCCCTCAAGAAGGTTCGTGGTTCCGAGAGGGAACATGTCACCTCCGTGTGCGAAACGACATACGTACACTGCTTCTCCTGCCTTAATTTTATTACACAGACAGATTAGACCAAATAGAAGTACCGTGCTAAATTTTGGAATTATTCCGGGTTTGTTTGGCTATTTTTATGCATTAATTGAGTTTCTGCGCATTTAATGTGCATAATTCAAATTTGAACTACAAGCACAGGCTCCAGTGCACCAAAATTATTTGAAAAATCACATGTGTGTGTCCTTGGGTGAATTTATAGGTCCCATGCAAGAGATGGGAGTGAAATTCAAACATCTAGGCGTCGTGGCTCGGCCGTAAAGATTGAGAAACTTGGTTTTTAAATTCCTGTAATTCCAAAACACGCCTGAAAGTCATGAAACTTGGCATGGTGTCATGATATGGCACCAACATGATGCAGTAATTTTTTTGGCCAAATTGGGACAAACTTTGGTGTAAGCTTCTTGCAAACCGAAGCTTCTCTCAAGAAGGCTCGTGGTTCCGAGAGGGAACGTGTCACCTTCGTGTGCGAAACGACATACATACACTGCCTTCTCCCGCCTTAATTTTTTTACACAGGCAGATTAGACCAATTAGAAGTACCGTGCTAAATTTTGGAATCATTCCGGGTTCATTTGGCCTTTTTTATGAATTAATTGAGTTTATGCGCATTTAATGTGCATAATTCAAATTTGAACTACAAGCATAGGCTCCAGTGCACCAAAGTTGTTTGAAAAATCACATGTGTGTCCTTGGGTGAATTTCTAGCTCTCATGCAAGAGATGGGAGTGAAATTCAAACATCTAGGCATCGTGGCTCGGCCGAAAGATTAAGAAACTTGGCTTTTTAATTCATGTAATTCCAAAACATGCCTGAAAATCATGGAACTTGGCATGGTGTCATGCCATGGCACCAACATGCTGCGGTAATTTTTTTGGCCGAATTGGGACAAGCTTTGATGTAAGCTTCTTGCAAACCGGAGCTTCCCTCAAGAAGGCTCGTGGTTCTGAGAGGGAACGTGTCACCTCCGTGTGCGAAATGACATACGTACACTGCCTTCTGCCGCCTTAATTTTTTACATAGACAGATTACACGAAATAGAAGTACTGTGCTAAATTTTGGAATTATTCCGGGTTCATTAGGTCTTTTTATGCATTAATTGAGTTTTTGCGCATTTAGTGTGCACAATTCAAATTTGAACTTCAAGCACAGGCTCCAGTGCACCAAAGTTGTTTGAAAAATCACATGTGTGTCGTTGGGTGAATTTCTAGGTCCCATGCAAGAGATGGGAGTGAAATTCAAACATCTGGGCGTTGTGGCTCGGCCGAAAAGATTGAGAAACTTGGTTTTTTAATTCATGTAATTCCAAAACACACCTGAAAATCATGAAACTTGGCATGGTGTCATGACATGGCACCAACATGATGCGGTAATTTTTTTGGCCGAATCGGGACAAGCTTTGGTGTAAGCTTCTTGTACACCGGAGCTTCCCTCAAGAAGGCTCGTGGTTCCGAGAGGGAACCTGTCACCTCCGTGTGCGAAACGATATTCGTACACTATCTTCTCCCGCCTTAATTTTTTGACATAGGCAGATTAGACCAAATAGAAGTACCCTGCTAAATTTTCGAATTATTCCGGGTTCATTTGGCCTTTATTATGCATTAATTGAGTTTTTGTGCATTTAATGTGCATAATTAAAATTTGAACTACATGCACAGGCTCCAGTGCACCAAAGTTGTTTGAAAAAAATCACATTTGTGTCCTTGGGTGAATTTCTAGCTCCCATGCAAGAGATGGGAGTGAAATTCAAACATCTGGGCGTCGTGGCTCGGCCGGAAATATTGAGAAACTTGGTTTTTTAATTCATGTAATTCCAAAACACGCCTGAAAATCATGAAACTTGGCACGGTGTCATGAGATGGCACCAACTTGCTGCGGTAATTTTTTTGGCCGAATTGGAACAAGCTTTGGTGTATGCTTCTTGCAAACCCGAGCTTCCCTCAAGAAGGCTCGTGGTTCCGAGACGGTACGTGTCACCTCCGTGTGCGAATCGACATAAGTACACTGCCTTCTCCCACCTTAATCTTTTTACACAGGCAGATTAGACCAAATAGAAGTACCGTGCTTAATTTTGGAATTATTCCGGGTTCATTTGGCCTTTATTATGCATTAATTGAGTTTCATCGCATTTAATGTGCATAATTCAAATTTGAACTACAAGCATAGACTCCAGTGCACTAAAGTTGTTTGAAAAATCAGACGTGTGTCCTTGGGTGAATTTCTAGGTCCCATGCAAGAGATAGGAGTGAAATTCAAACATCTGGGCATCGTGGCTCGGCCGGAAAAATAGAGAAACTTGGTTTTTTAATTCCTGTAATTCCAAAACACGCCTGAAAATCATGAAACTTGCCATGGTGTCATGACATGGCACCAACATGCCGCGGTAATTTTTTTGGCCGAATTGGGACAAGCTTTGGATTAAGCTTTTTGCAAACCGGAGCTTCCCTGAAGAAGGCTACCGTGCTAAATTTTGGAATTATTCCAGGTTCGTTTGGCCTTTTTATGCATTAATTGAGTTTTTGCGCATTTAATGTGCATAATTTAAATTTGAACTACAAGCAAAGGCTACAGTGCACCAAAGTTATTTGAAAAATCACATGTGTGTCCTTGGGTGAATTTATAGGTCCCATGAAAGAGATGGGAGTGAAATTTAAACATCTGGGCGTTGTGGCTCGGCCTGAAAGATTGAGAAACTTGGTTTTTAAATTCCTGTAATTCCAAAACACGCCTGAAAATAATGAAACTTCGCATGGTGTCATGATATGGCACCAACATGCTGCGGTAATTTTTTTGGACAAATTGGGACAAGCTTTGGTGTAAGCTTTTTGCAAACCGGAGCTTCCCTCAAGAAGGCTCGTGGTTCCGAGAGGGAACTGTCACCTCCGTGTGCGAAACGACATACGTACACTGCCTTCTGCCGCCTTAATTTTTTACATAGACAGATTACACGAAATAGAAGTACTGTGCTAAATTTTGGAATTATTCCGGGTTCATTAGGTCTTTTTATGCATTAATTGAGTTTTTGCGCATTTAGTGTGCACAATTCAAATTTGAACTTCAAGCACAGGCTCCAGTGCACCAAAGTTGTTTGAAAAATCACATGTGTGTCGTTGGGTGAATTTCTAGGTCCCATGCAAGAGATGGGAGTGAAATTCAAACATCTGGGCGTTGTGGCTCGGCCGAAAAGATTGAGAAACTTGGTTTTTTAATTCATGTAATTCCAAAACACACCTGAAAATCATGAAACTTGGCATGGTGTCATGACATGGCACCAACATGATGCGGTAATTTTTTTGGCCGAATCGGGACAAGCTTTGGTGTAAGCTTCTTGCACATCGGAGCTTCCCTCAAGAAGGCTCGTGGTTCCGAGAGGGAACCTGTCACCTCCGTGTGCGAAACGATATTCGTACACTATCTTCTCCCGCCTTAATTTTTTGACATAGGCAGATTAGACCAAATAGAAGTACCCTGCTAAATTTTTGAATTATTCCGGGTTCATTTGGCCTTTATTATGCATTAATTGAGTTTTTGTGCATTTAATGTGCATAATTAAAATTTGAACTACATGCACAGGCTCCAGTGCACCAAAGTTGTTTGAAAAATCACATGTGTGTCCTTGGGTGCATTTCTAGGTCCCATGGAAGAGATGGGGGTGAAATTCAAACATCTGGGCGTCGTGGCTCGGCCGGAAAGATTGAGAAACTTGGTTTTTTAATTTATGTAATTCCAAAACACGGATGAAAATCATGAAACTTCGCATGGTGTCATGAGATGGCACCAACATGCTGCGGTAATTTTTTTTGGCCGAATTAGGACAAGCTTTGGTGTAAGCTTCTTGCAAACTGGAGTTTCCCTCAAGAAGGCTCGTGGTTCTGAGAGGGAACGTTTCACCTCCGTGTGCGAAACGACATACGTACACTGCCTTCTCCCGCCTTAATTTTTTTACACAGACAGGTTAGGCCAAATAGAAGTACGGTGCTAAATTTTGGAATTATTCCAGGTTCGTTTGGCCTTTTTATGCATTTATTGAGTTTTTGCGCATTTAATGTGCATAATTTAAACTTGAACTACAAGCACAGGCTCCATTGCACCAAAGTTGTTTGAAAAATCACATTTGTGTCCTAGGGTGAATTTATAGGTCCCATGCAAGAGATGGGAGTGAAATTTAAACATCTGGGCGTTGTGGCTCGTCCGGAAAGATTGAGAAACTTGGTTTTTAAATTCCTGTAATTCCAAAACACGCCTGAAAATAATGAACTTTGCATGGTGTCATAACATGGCACCAACATGCTGCGGTAATTTTTTTGGACAAATTGGGACAAGCTTTGGTGTAAGCTTCTTGCAAACCGGAGCTTCCCTCAAGAAGGCTCGTGGTTCCGAGAGGGAACCTGTCACTTTCGTGTGCGAAACGACATACGTACGCTGCCTTCTCCCGCCTTAATTATTTTACACAGGCAGATTAGACCAAATAGAACTACCGTGCTAAAATTTTGAATTATACCGGGTTCGTTTGGCCTTTTTATGAATTAATTGAGTTTCTGTGTATTTATTGTGCACAATTGAAATTTGAACTACAAGCATAGGCTTCAGTGCACCAAAGTTGTTTGAAAGATCACATGTGTGTCTTTGGGTGAATTTCTAGCTCCCATGCAAGAGATGGGAGTGAAATTCAAACATCTGGGCGTCGTGGCTCGGCCGGAAAGATTGAGAAACTTGGTTTTTTAATTCATGTAATTCCAAAACACGCCTGAAAATCATGAAACTTGGCACGGTGTCATGACATGGAACCAACATGCTGCGGTAATTTTTTTGGCCGAATTGGAACAAGCTTTTTTGTATGCTTCTTGCAAACCCGAGCTTCCCTTAAGAAGGTTCGTGGTTCCGAGACGGAACGTGTCACCTCCGTGTGCGAAACGACATAAGTACACTGCCTTCTCCCACCTTAATCTTTTTACACAGGCAGATTAGACCACATAGAAGTACCGTGCTTAATTTTGGAATTATTTCGGGTTCATTTGGCCTTTATTATGCATTAATTGAGTTTCATCGCATTTAATGTGCATAATTCAAATTTGAACTACAAGCATAGACTCCAGTGCACCAAAGTTGTTTGAAAAATCACATGTGTGTCCTTGGGTGAATTTCTAGGTCCCATGCAAGAGATGGGAGTGAAATTCAAACATCTGGGCGTTTTTTAATTCCTGTAATTCAAAAACACGCCTGAAAATCATGAAACTTAGCATGGTGTCATGACATGGCACCAACATGCCGCGGTAATTTTTTTGGCCGAATTGGGACAAGCTTTGCATTAAGCTTTTTGCAAACCGGAGCTTCCCTCAAGAAGGCTACCGTGCTAAATTTTGGAATTATTCTGGGTTCGTTTGGCCTTATTATGCATTAATTGAGTTTTTGCGCATTTAATGTGCATACTTTAAATTTGAACTACAAGCAAAGGCTATAGTGCACCAAAGTTATTTGAAAAATCACATGTGTGTCCTCGGGTGAATTTATAGGTCCCATGAAAGAGATGGGAGTGAAATTCAAACATCTGGGCATCGTCGCTCGACCGGAAAGATTGAGAAACTTGGTTTTTAATTCCTGTAATTCCAAAACATGCCTGAAACTCATGAAACTTGGCATGGTGTCATGACATGGCACCAACATGCTGCGGTAATTTTTTTGGCCGAATTGGGACAAGCTTTGGTGTAAGCTTCTTGCAAACCGGAGCTTCCCTGAAGAAGGCTCGTGGTTCCGAGAGGGAACCTGTCACCTCCGTGTGCGAAACGACATTCGTACACTGTCTTCTCCCGCCTTAATTTTTTGACACAGGCAGATTAGACCAAATAGAAGTACCGTGCTAAATTTTCGAATTATTCCGGGTTCATTTGGCCTTTATTATGCATTAATTGAGTTTCTGCGCATTTAATGTGCATAATTAAAATTTGAACTACATGCACAGGCTCCAGTGCACGAAAGTTGTTTGAAAAAGCACATGTGTGTCCTTGGGTGAATTTCTAGGTCCCATGCAAGAGATGGGAGTGAAATTCAAATATCTGGGCATCGTGGCTCGGCCGGAAAGATTGAGAAACTTGATTTTTTAATTCCTGTAATTCCAAAACACGCCTGAAAATCATGAAACTTGGCATGGTGTCATGATATGGCACCAACATGCTGTAGTAATATTTTTTTGGCCGAATTGGGACAAGCTTTGGTGTAAGCTTCTTGCAAACCGGAGGTTCCCTCAAGAAGGCTCGTGGTTCCGAGAGGGAACGTGTCACCTCCGTGTGCGAAACGGCATACGTACACCGCCTTCTCCCGCCTTAATTTTTTACACAGGTAGATTAGACCAAATAGAAGTACCGTGCTAAATTTTGGAATTATTCTGGGTTCATTTGGCCTTTTTATGCATTAATTGAGTTTCTGCTCATTTAATGTGCATAATTAAAACTTGAAATACAAGCACAGGCTCCAGTGCACTAAAGTTGATTGAAAAATCACATGTGTGTCGTTGGGTGAATTTCTAGGTCCCATGCAAGAGATGGGAGTGAAATTTAAACATCTGGCGTTATGGCTCGGCTGGAAAGATTGAGAAACTAGTTTTTTAATTCCTGTAATTCGAAAACATGCCTGAAAATCATGAAACTTCGCATGGTGTCATGACATGGCACCAACATGCTGCGGTAATTTTTTTGGCCGAATTGGGACAAGCTTTGGTGTAAGCTTCTTGCAAACCGGAGCTTCCCTCAAGAAGGCTCATGGTTCCGAGAGGGAACGTGTCACCTCCCTGTGCGAAACGACATACGTACATTGCCTTCTCCTGCTTAATTTTTTACACATGCAGATTAGACCAAATAGAAGTACGGTGCTAAATTTTGGAATTATTCCGGGTTTGTTTGGCCTTTTTATGCATAAATTGAGTTTTTACGCATTTAATGTGCACAATTCAAATTTGAACTACAAGCATAGGCTCTAGTGCACCAAAGTTGTTTGAAAAATCACATGTGTGTCCTTGGGTGAATTTCTAGCTCCCATGCCAGAGATGGGAGTGAAATTCAAAGATCTGGGCGTCGTGGCTCGGCCGGAAAGATTGAGAAACTTGGTTTTTAAATTCATGTAATTCCAAAACACGCCTGAAAATCATGAAACTTGGCAAGGTGTCATGACATGCAACCAACATGATGCGGTAATTTTTTTGGACGAATTGGGACAAGCTTTGGTGTAAGCTTCTTGCAAACCGGAGCTTCCTCAAGAAGGCTCGTGGTTCCGAGAGGGAACGTGTCACCTCCGTGTCCGAAACAACATACGTACACTGCCTTCTCCCGCCTTAAGTTTTTATAGAGACAGATTACACCAAATAGAAGTACCGTGCTAAATTTTGGAATTATTCCGAGTTCGTTTGGTCTTTTTATGCATAAATTGAGTTTTTGCGCATTTAATGTGCATAATTCAAACTTGAACTACAAGCACAGGCTCCAGTGCACCAAAGTTGTTTGAAAAATCACATGTGTGTCCTTGGGTGAATTTATAGGTCCCATGCAAGAGATGGGAGTGAAATTTAAACATCTGGGCGTTGTGGCTCGGCCAGAAAGATTGAGAAACTTGATTTTTTTAATTCCTGTAATTCCAAACCACGCCTGAAAATAATGAAACTTCGCATGGTGTCATGACATGGCACCAACATGCTGCGGTATTTTTTTTGGCCGAATTGGGACAAGCTTTGGTGTAAGGTTCTTCGAAAACCGGAGCTTCCCTCAAGAAGGCTCGTGGTTCCGAGAGGGAACGTGTCACCTCCGTGTGCGAAATGACATACGTACATTGCATTCTCCCGCCTTAATTTTTTTTTCATAGGCAAATTTGACCCAATAGAAATACCGTGCTAAATTTTGGAATTATTCCGGGTTCATTTGGCCTTTTATATGCATTAATTGAGTTTCTACTCATTTCATGTGCATAATTAAAACTTGAACTACAAGCACAATCTCCAATGCACCAAAGTTGTTTGAAAAATCACATGTGTGTCCTTGGGTGAATTTATAGGTCCCATGCAAGAGATGGGAGTGAAATTCAAACCTCTGGGTGTTGTGGCTCGGCCAGAAAGATTGAGAAACTTGGTTTTTTAATTTCTGTAATTCCAAAACATGTCTGAAAATCATGAAACTTCGCATGCTGTCATGACATGGCACCAACATGCTGCGGTAAAATTTTTGGCCAAATTGAGACAAACTTTGGTGTAAGCTTCTTGCAAACCGGAGCTTCCCTGAAGAAGGCTCGTGGTTCCGAGAGGGAACGTGGCACGTCCTTGTGCGAAACGACATACATACACTGCCTTCTCCCGCCTTAATTTTTTTACATAGGCAGATTAGACAAAATAGAAGTACCGTGCTAAATTTGGAATTATTCCGGGTTCATTTGGCCTTTTATGCATTAATTGAGTTTCTACGCATTTAATGTGCATCATTCAAATTTGAACTACAAGCACAGGCTCCACTGCACCAAAGTTGTTTGAAAAATCACATGTGTGTCCTTGGGTGAATTTCCAGGTCCCATGCAAGAGATGGGAGTGAAATTCAAACATCTGGGCGTCGTGGCTCGGCCGGAAAGATTGAGAAACTTGGTTTTTAAATTCCTGTAATTCCAAAACACGCCTGAAAATCATGAAACTTGCATGGTGTCATGACATGGCACCAACATGATGCGGTAATTTTTTTGGCCGAATTGGGACAAGCTTTGGTGTAAGCTTCTTGCAAACCGGAGCTTCCCTCAAGAAGGCTCGTGGTTCCGAGAGGGAACGTGTCACCTCCGTGTGCGAAACGAAATACATACACTGCCTTCTCCCGCCTTAATTTTGTAAACAGACAGATTAGACCAAATAGAAGTATCATGCTAAATTTTGGAATTATTCCGGGTTCGTTTGGCCTTTTTATGCATTAATTAAGTTTTTGCGCATTTAATGTGCATAATTAAAATTTGAACTTCAAGCACAGGCTCCAGTGCACCAAAGTTTTTTGAAAAATCACATGTGTGTCATTGGGTGAATTTCTAGGTCCCATGCAAGAGATGGGAGTGAAATTCAAACATGTGGGCATTGTGGCTCGGCCGGAAAGATTGAGAAACTTGGTTTTTTTAGTTCATATAATTCCAAAACACGCCTGAAAATAATGAAATTTGGCATGGTTTAATGATATGGCACCAACATGCTGCGGTAATTTTTTTGGCCGAATTGGGACAAGCTTTGGTGTAAGCTTCTTGCAAACCGGAGCTTCCCTAAGGTTGGCTCGTGGTTCCGAGAGGGAACGTGTCACCTCCGTGTGCGAAACGACATGCGTACACTGCCTTCTCCCGCCTTAATTTTTTTACACAGGCAGATTAGACCAAATAGAAGTATCGTACTAAATTTTGGAATTATTCCGGGTTCATTTGGCCTTTTTATGCATTAATTGAGTCTCTGCTCTTTTAATATGCATAATTCAAACTCGAACTGCAAGCACAGGCTCCAGTGCGCCAAAGTTGTTTCAAAAATCACATGTGTGTCCTTGGGTGAATTTATAGGTCGCATGCAAGAGATGGGAGTGAAATTCAAACATCTGGGCGTCGTGGCTCGGCCGGAAAGATTGAGAAACTTGGTTTTTATATTCCTCTAATTCCAAAACACGCCTGAAAATCACGAAACTTGGCATGGTGTCATGACATGGCACCAACATGTTGCGGTAATTCTTTTGGCCAAATTGGGACAAGCTTTGGTGTAAGCTTCTTGCAAACCGGAGCTTCTCTCAAGAAGGCTCGTGGTTCCAAGAGGGAACGTGTCACATACGTGTGCCAAACGACATACGTACACTGCCTTCTCGCGCCTTAACTTTTTACACAGACAGATTAGACCACATAGAAGTACCGTGCTAAATTTTGGAATTATTCCGGGTTCGTTTGGCCTTTTTGGGATTAATTGGGTTTTCTGCACATTTACTGTGCATAATGCAAATTTGAACTTCAAGCACCGGCTCCAGTGCACCAAAGTTGTTTGAAAAATCACATGTGTGTGTCGTTGGGTGAATTTCTAGGTCCCATGCAAGAGATGGGAGTGAAATTCAAACATCTGGGTCTTGTGGGTCGGCCGTAAAGATTGAGAAACTTGGTTTTTTAATTCCTGTAATTCCAAAACATGCCTGAAAATCATGAAACTTGGCATGGTGTCATGATATGGCACCAACATGCTGCGGTAATTTTGTTTGGCCGAATTGGGACAAGCTTTGGTGTAAGCTTCTTGCAAACCGGAGCTTCCCTCAAGAAGGCTCGTGGTTCCGAGAGGGAACGTGTCACCTCCTTGTGCGAAACGACATACATACACTGCCTTCTCTCGCCTTAATTTTTTTACACAGGTAGATTAGACCAAATAGAAGTACCGTGCTAAATTTTGGAATTATTCCGGGTTCATTTGGCCTTTTTATGCATTAATTGAGTTTATGTGCATTTAATATGCATAATTCAGATTTGAACTACAAGCATAGGCTCCACTTCACCAAAGTTGTTTGAAAAATCACATGTGTGTCCTTGGGTGAATTTCTAGGTCCCATACAAGAGATGGTTGTGAAATTCAAACATCTGGGCGTCGTGGCTCGGCCGGAAAGATTGAGAAACTTGGTTTTTTATTTCCTGTAATTTCAGAACACGCTTGAAAATCATGAAACTTGGCATGGTGTCATGACATGGCACCAACATGTTTTAGTAATTTTTTTGGCCGAATTGGGACAAGCTTTGGTGTAAGCTTCTTGCAAACCGAAGCTTCCCTCAAGAAGGCTCGTAGTTCCGAGAGGGAACGTGTCACTTCCGTGTGTGAAATGACATACGTACACTGCGTTCTCCCGCCTTAATTTTTTACACAGACAGATTAGACCAAATAGAAGTACCGTGCTAAATTTTGGAATTATTCCGGGTTCATTTGGTGTTTTTATGCATTAATTGAGTTTCTGCGCATTTAATGTGCATAATTCAAATTTGAACTACAAGCACAGGCTCCAGTGCACCAAAGTTATTTGAAAAAACACATGTGTGTCCTTGGGTGAATTTATAGGTCCCATGCAAGAGATGGGGGAGTGAAATTCAAAGATTTGGGCGTCGTGGCTCGGCCGGAAATATTGAGAAACTTGGTTTTTTAATTCCTGTAATTCCAAAACACGTCTGAAAATCATGAAACTTGGCTTGGTGTCATGACATGGCACCAACATCCTGCAGTAATTTTTTTGGCCGAATGGGGACAAGTTTTGGTGTAAGCTTCTTGCAAACCGGAGCTTTTCTCAAGAAGGCTCGTGGTTTCGAGAGGGAACGTGTCACCTCCGTGTGCGGCATACGTACACTGCCATCTCCCGCCTTAATTTTTTTACACAGGCAGATTAGACCAAATAGAAGTATCATGCAAAATTTTGGAATTATTCTGTGTTTGTTTGGCCTTTTTATGCAATAATTGAGTTTCTGTGCATTTAATGTGCATAATTCAAATTTGAACTACAAGCACAGGCTCCACTACACCAGAGTTGTTTGAAATATCATATGTGTGTTCTTGGGTGAATTTCTAGGTTCCAGGCTAAAGATGGGAGTGAAATTCAAACATCTGGAAGTCGTGGCTCGGCCGGAAAGATTGAGAAACTTGGTTTTTTAATTCCTGTAATTGCAAAAGACGCCTGAAAATCATGAAAGTTGGCATGGTGTCATGACATGGCACCAACATGCAACGGTAATTTTTTTGGCCGAATTGGGACAAGCTTTGATGTAAGCTTCTTGCAAACAGGAGCTTCCCTCAAGAAGGCTCGTGGTTCCGAGAGGGAACGTGTCACCTCCATGTGTGAAACGACATAGGTACACTGCCTTCTCTCGTCTTTAATTTTTTACACGGGCAGATTAGGCCAAATAGAAGTACTGTGCTAAATTTTGGAATTATTCCGGGTTCGTTTGGCCTTTTTATGCATTAATTGAGTTTCTGCGCATTTAATGTGCATAATTCAAATTTGAACTACAAGCATAGGCTCCAGTGCACCAAAGTTGTTTGAAAAATCACATGTGTGTCCTTGGGTGAATTTCTAGGTCCCATGCAAGAGATGGGAGTGAAATTCAAACATCTGGGTGTTGTGGGTCAGCCGAAAAGATTGAGAAACTTGGTTTTTTAATTCCTGTAATTCCAAAACACGCCTGAAAATCATGAAACTTGGCATGGTGTCATGATATGGCACCAACATGCTGCGGTAATTTTGTTTGGCCGAATTGGGACAAGCTTTGGTGTAAGCTTCTTGCAAACCAGAGCTTCCCTCAAGAAGGCTCGTGGTTCCGAGAGGGAACGTGTCACCTCCTTGTGCGAAACGACATACATACACTGCCTTCTCTTGCCTTAATTTTTTTACACAGGCAGATTAGACCAAATAGAAGTACCGTGCTAAATTTTGGAATTATTCCGGGTTCATTTGGCCTTTTTATGCATTAATTGAGTTTATGTGCATTTAATGTGCATAATTCAGATTTGAACTACAAGCATAGGCTCCACTTCACCAAAGTTGTTTGAAAAATCACATGTGTGTCCTTGGGTGAATTTCTAGGTCCCATACACGAGATGGTTGTGAAATTCAAACATCTGGGCATCGTGGCTCGGCCAGAAAGATTGAGAAACTTGGTTTTTTATTTCCTGTAATTTCAAAACACGCTTGAAAATCATGAAACTTGGCATGGTGTCATGACATGGCACCAACATGTTTCAGTAATTTTTTTGGCCGAATTGGGACAAGCTTTGGTGTAAGCTTCTTGCAAACCGAAGCTTCCCCCAAGAAGGCTCGTAGTTCCAAGAGGGAACGTGTCACTTCCGTGTGTGAAATGACATACGTACACTGCGTTCTCCCGCCTTAATTTTTTACACAGACAGATTAGACCAAATAGAAGTACCGTGCTAAATTTTGGAATTATTCCGGGTTCATTTGGTGTTTTTATGCATTAATTGAGTTTCTGCGCATTTAATTTGCATAATTCAAATTTGAACTACAAGCACAGGCTCCAGTGCACCAAAGTTATTTGAAAAAACATATGTGTGTCCTTGGGTGAATTTATAGGTCCCATGCAAGAGATGGGGGAGTGAAATTCAAAGATTTGGGCGTCGTGGCTCGGCCGGAAAGATTGAGAAACTTGGTTTTTTAATTCCTATAATTCCAAAACACGTCTGAAAATCATGAAACTTGGCATGGTGTCATGACATGGCACCAACATCCTGCAGTAATTTTTTTGGCCGAATGGGGACAAGTTTTGGTGTAAGCTTCTTGCAAATCGGAGCTTCTCTCAAGAAGGCTCGTGGTTTCGAGAGGGAACGTGTCACCTACGTGTGTGACATACGTACACTGCCTTCTCCCGCCTTAATTTTTTTACACAGGCAGATTAGACCAAATAGAAGTATCATGCAAAATTTTGGAATTATTCTGTGTTTGTTTGGCCTTTTTATGCAATAATTGAGTTTCTGTGCATTTAATGTGCATAATTCAAATTTGAACTGCAAGCAGAGGCTCCACTACACCAGAGTTGTTTGAAATATCATATGTGTGTTCTTGGGTGAATTTCTAGGTTCCAGGCTAAAGATGGGAGTGAAATTCAAACATCTGGGCGTCGTGGCTCGGCCGGAAAGATTGAGAAACTGACGCCTGAAAATCATGAAACTTGGCATGGTGTCATGACATGGCACCAACATGCAACGGTAATTTTTTTGGCCGAATTGGGACAAGCTTTGGTGTAAGCTTCTTGCAAACAGGAGCTTCCCTCAAGAAGGCTCGTGGTTCCGAGAGGGAACGTGTCACCTCCATGTGTGAAACGACATACGTACACTGCCTTCTCTCGTCTTTAATTTTTTACACGGGCAGATTAGGCCAAATAGAAGTACCGTGCTAAATTTTGGAATTATTCCGGGTTCGTTTGGCCTTTTTATGCATTAATTGAGTTTCTGCGCATTTAATGTGCATAATTCAAATTTGAACTACAAGCATAGGCTCCAGTGCACCAAAGTTGTTTGAAAAATTGCATGTGTGTCCTTGAGTGAATTTCTAGGTCCCATGCAAGAGATAGGAGTGAAATTCAAACATCTAGGCATCATGACTCGGCCGGAAAGATTGAGAAACTTGGTTTTTTAATTCATGTAATTCCAAAACACGCCTAAAAATTATGAAAATTGGCGTGGTGTCATGACATGGCACCAAAATGCTGCGGTAATTTTTTTGCCCGAATTGGGACAAGCTTTGGTGTAAGCTTCTTCTAAACCGGAGCTTCCCTCAAGAAGGCTCGTGGTTCAGAGAGGGAACGTGTCACCTCCGTCTGAGAAATGACATACGTACACTTCCTTCTCCCGCCTTAATTTTTTACACAGGAAGATTAGACCAAATAGAAGTATCATGCTAAATTTTGGAATTATTCCGGGTTCGTTTGGCCTTTTTATGCGTTAATTGACTTTCTGCGCATTTAATGTGCATAATTCAAATTTGAACTACAAGCAGAGGCTCCAGTGCACCAAAGTTGTTTGAAAAATCACATGTGTGTCCTTGGGTGAGTTTATCGTCCCATGCAAGATATGTGAGTGAAATTCAAACATCTGGGCGTCGTGGCTCAGCCAGAAAGATTGAGAAACTTGGTTTTTTAATTCTTGTAATTCGAAAACACGCCTGAAAATCATGAAACTTGGCATGGTGTCATGACATGGCACCAACATGCTGCGGTAATTTTTTTGGCCAAATTGGGACAAGCTTTGGTGTAAGCTTCTTGCAAACCAGAGCTTCCCTCAAGAAGGCTCGTGGTTCCGAGAGGGAACGTGTCACCTCCGTGTGTGAAACGACATACATACACTGCCTTCTCCCGCCTTAATTTTTTTACACAGGCAGATTAGACCAAATAGAAGTACCGTGCTAAATTTTGGAATTATTCTGGGTTCATTTGGCCTTTTTATGCATTAATTGAGTTTCTGCGCATTTAATGTGCATAATTCAAATTTGAACTTCAAGCACAGGCTCAATTGCACCAAAATTGTTTGAAAAATCACATGTGTGTCGTTGGGTGAATTTCTAGGTCCCATGTAAGAGATGGGAGTGAAATTCAAACTTCTGGGCGTTGTGGCTTGCCCGGAAAGATTGAGAAACTTGGTTTTTTAATTCTTGTAATTCCAAAACACACCTGAAAATCATGAAACTTGCCATGGTGTCATGATATGGGCCAACCTGCTGCCGTAATATTTTTGGCCGAATTGGGACAAGCTTTGGTGTAAGCTTCTTGCAAACTGGAGGTTCCCTCAAGAAGGCTCGTGGTTCCGAGAAGGAACTTGTGTCGGTGGGAAATGACACCTATGGGGTCACTCGGATCCCTTCTACGGTTGGCAGGCGCGGGGTTGTGCGAAGAGCGGGTCTGGCGGTTAGCACACAAATCATTTACCCAGGTTCAGGCCGCAGAGACGCGTAAAACCCTAGTCCTGCTTGTATGTGTATTTAGGTGTCCGTGTGTTCTTGCACTAGCTGCAGTGGCTCTCTAGTCCAAAAAATCCGAATCCCTCTCCAGTACGCCTCAGGCCTCCTTTTATAGACAAAAAGGGGTTGCCACAGTGGCACACAATAGGTGGAAAGGTGCAGGAGCTGAGTCTATCCCCTGGCATCGTCGGAAAAACGCATTTAATGCATTGCCGATGTGCCCCTCTTGCTTTATTGGGGACGGCAGAGAAGCTCGTCCCAGCTGTCGTTGCCTCGCCTGGCTCCGAGGCGTGCCCAAGCTGACGAGGTGTTCTAGCGCCACATTGGCTGGCCGCTGGGCTGGTGCGATGGTGGAGCCTTCACGAAGATCTGCATGGTGCCACACAGATGCCTGCTCAGCTGGTCGAGCTGGCAGCTATATGGGAGCGGCGGTGGAGTCTTTGGCAGACGCGGGCCTGGCTGAGGCCCCGCAGGCGTCCTCGGCAAGGGTCTTGCGGAGGGCCCGACAAGGGTCTCGCTGCGGCACCGCGGTCATCCCCGGCAAGGATCTTGCCGGGGCTCTCGTGGATTTCCTTGGCAAGTCATCGCCAAGGGTCGTCGTCTTCTGGCTTCCATCTGATCTTGCGTGTCTATGATCTCTACAAAGATCTGCATGCCACCATGGAGGTGCCTCCCGAGCCTCGGTTCTAATATGGTGTAGGAACACCTTGCAAGGGTGGCGTGCTCTGCTGGCATCAGGCAAGCTTCCCCGGCAAGGATCTTGCCGAGGCTGCGGAAGCCACCCCGGCAAGAGCCTTGCCGGGGGAGTCCACCTCGCCCTCTTACTCTCTTTGCATCTCTGGCCTTGGCGTTGCTCCGGCACCCCTCCCCTACCCTGCTTAGTATGGCCGTGGGCGCGGCTCTGACTGCCCGTGCACAAGTTTAAGGGGTGCAAAAGGAGAGCCCCTACTTTTGTACACCGACAACGTATCACCTCCGTGTGCGAAACGACATACGTACACTACCTTCTCCCGCCTTATTTTTTTACACAGCCAGATTAGACCAAATCGAAGTATTGTGCTCAATTTTGAAATTATTCCGGGCTCGTTTCGCCTTTTTCATACATTAATTGAGTTTCTGGCCATTTAATGTGCATACTTCAAATTTGAACTACAAGCACATGCTCCAGTGCACCAAAGTTGTTTCAAAAATCACATGTGTGTCCTTGGGTGAATTTCTAGGTCCCATGCAAGAGATGGGAGTGAAAATCAAACATCTGGGCATCGGGGCTTGGCTGGAAAGATTGAGAAACTTGGTTTTTTAATTCTTGTAATTCCAAAACACGCCTGAAAATAATGAAACTTGGCATGGTGTCATGACATGGCACCAACATGTTGCGGTAATTTTTTGGCCGAATTGGGACAAGCTTTGGTGTCAGCTTCTTGCAAACCGGAGCTTCTCTCAAGAAGGCTCGTGGTTCCGAGAGGGATCGTGTCACCTCCGTGTGCGAAACTACATATGTACACTGCCTTCTCCCGCCTTAATTTTTTACACAGGCAGATTAGACCAAATAGAAGTACCGTGCTAAATTTTGGAATTATTCTGGGTTCGTTTGGCCTATTATGCATTAATTGAGTTTCTAGGCATTTAATGTGCATAATTCAAATTTGAACTACAAGCACAGGCTCCAGTGCACCAAAGTTGTTTGAAAAATCACATATGTGTCCTTGGGTGAATTTATAGGTCCCATGCAAGAGATGGGAGTGAAATTCAAACATCTGGGCGTTGTGGCTCAGCCGAAAAGATTGAGAAACTTCGTGTTTTAATTCCTATAATTCCAAAACAAACCTGAAAATCATGAAACTTGGCATGGTGTCATGATATGGCACCAACATGCTACGGTATTTTTTTTGGCCAAATTGGGACAAGCTTTGGTGGAAGCTTCTTGCAAACCAGAACTTACCTCAAGAAGGCTCGTGGTTCCGAGAGGGAACGTGTCACGTCCAGGTGTGAAACAACATACGTACACTGCCTTCTCCCGCCTTAAATTTTTTACACAGGCAGATTAGACCAAATAGAAGTACCGTGCTAAATTTTGGAATTATTCCGGGTTCGTTTGGCCTTTTTATGTATTAATTGAGTTTTTGTGCATTTAATGTGCATAATTCAAATTTGAACTACAAGCACAGGTTCCAGTGCACCAAAGTTGTTTTAAAAATCACATGTGTGTGCTTGGGTGAATTTCTAGGTCCCATGCAAGAGATTGGAGTGAAATTCAAACATATGGGCATCGTGGCTCGGCCGGAAAGATTGAGAAACTTGGTTTTTTAATTCCTGTAATTCCAAAACACGCCTGAAAATCATGAAACTTGGCATGGTGTGATGACATGGCACCAACATGCTGTGATAATTTTTCTGTCCGATTAGCGAAGGTGCACACATTAACAATCAACAAAGTCATTTTGGATCAAGTGCTGTCATGTTACAAATTGGAAACACACGTATTATTGAAACCGTGGGCGTTCTACTTACCAATTACGTGCGGCCACGTGTCCCCTTTTTTTATCGGCTAGGAGGTGTTGTGCGGGGTAGCTATTTGAGTATGGGAGGCGTGCGATCAGACCCCTGCGCGTGCTCATCGGGAGGAGAGCCCTTTGACTGCTACCCGCCGCGCACCTCTCTCCCAACGTCTCCACTAATGGCGCCCGAGCACCTGTTCTACGACGTGGCTATATGTCTCACTGGACGGAGATTTAAGAGAGAAAAATGAAAATCTGAAAAGAAAGTTTTGCATGGATCTTGATGTAAGATCCGATGGACCTATATAGCATCGACTGTGACTTATAGCAAGCATGATGAATATAAGGATGATGACAGTGGATAATAATTGTCTTACATATTTAGAAACATAATTTAAAAAGCCACATGCGGCAACGCCATAAATACATAAGGGCAAAAGAAGATGGAAGCCAACGATCTCGCTCGCTAATCTCTACTTTCTTGATGCATTGCTGCAGGCCGCGGGAACTAGTCTCGCGGCGAGCAGCGATGTGCTCTTTCTTGTCCTCAAGATGCTACTTGAGAGCATCCACGGATTCCTCCACCAGCCTTCTGCGCTTGATGCGTAGCATGGCATTCTCGTCCATAAGTTTCTCAACGATGACGTTGTCGGATTTCGGGTTCCGGCAAAACCCTTGAGGTTCGAACTCTGGGGTGCGCACGAAGATCTCTCCTCCCCCTAGCTCACGCCCTCACCACAATCTCAAAGCTCAGCATGTCGAACTCGCAGAACAAGGGACACAGGGTTTATACTAGTTCGGGCCACCGATGTCGTGTAATACCCTACTCCAGTGTGGTGTGGTGGATTTCCTCTTGGGCTGAGGATGAACAAGTACAAGGGAAGAACAGCCTCCTGAGGAGAGGTGTTCTTGGGCTTGGTGAGCTTGTGTGTGTGAGGATGGAATGGATCCGATCCAAGATGAGATGCCTCCCTACGGTGGTGGCTAGTCCTATTTATAGAGGCCATGGTCCTCTTCCCAAATATTAGGCGGGAAGGGATCCCACAATGGCCAGTTTGAAGGGGGACAACTAGTACAAGTTATCCTGACAAAAGGTGGTCTTCGCCTGCCAAAGGTTCTGGTGGTGACGCCGTCCTGGGCTCCATGGTGACCTCTGTCCTGTCGTCCTGCTGATACATCTCCAACGTATCTATAATTTTTGATTGTTCATGCTATTATATTATCAACCTTGGATGTTTTATATGCATTTATATGCTATTTTATATGATTTTTGGGACTAACCTATTAACCCAGAGCCCAGTGCCAGTTTTTGTTTTTCCCTTATTTCAGTGTTTCGCAGAAAAGGAATATCAAACGGAGTCCAAACGGAATGAAACCTTCGGAAAAGTTATTTTTGGAAAGAAATCAATACAGGAGACTTGGAGTGCATGTCAGGGGATCAACAAGGAGAGCACAAGGTAGGGGGCACGCCAACCCCCCTGAGCGCGCCCTCCACCCTCGTGGGCCCCTCGTGGCTCCCCTGATGTATTTCTTCCGCCTATATATATCCATATACCCTAAAACTATCGGAGACGAGAATAGATTGGGAGTTCTGCCGCCAAAAGCCTTTGTAGCCACCGAAAGCCAATTAGACCCGTTCTGGCACCCTGTCGGAGGGGGAATCCCTCTCCGGTGGCCATCTTCATCATCCTGGTGCTCTCCATGACGAGGAGGTAGTAGTTCTCCCTCGGGGCTGAGGGTATGTACTAGTAGCTATGTGTTTGATCTCTCTCTCTCTCTCTCTCTCTCTCTCTCTCTCGTGTTCTTGAGGTGGTACGATCTTGATGTATTGCGAGCTTTGCTATAATAGTTGGATCTTATGATGTTTCTACCCATCTACTCTCTTGTAATGGATTGAGTTTTCCTTTTGAAGTTATTTTATCGGATTGAGTCTTTAAGGATTTGAGAACACTTGATGTATGTCTTGCGTGGGATAACCGTGGTGACAATGGGTTATTCTATTGATTCACTTGATGTATGTTTTGGTGATCAACTTGCGGGTTCCGCCCATGAACCTATGCATAGGGGTTGGCACACGTTTTTGTCTTGACTCTCTGGTAGAAACTTTGGGGCACTCTTTGAGGTTCTATGTGTTGGTTGAATAGATGAATCTGAGATTGTGTGATGCATATCGTATAATCATACCCACGGATACTTGAGGTGACATTGGAGTATCTAGGTGACATTAGGGTATTGGTTGATTTGTGTCTTAAGGTGTTATTCTAGTACGAACTCTAGGGCTGTTTGTGACACTTATAGGAATAGCCCAACGGATTGATTGGAAAGAATAACTTTGAGGTGGTTTTGTACCCTACAATAATCTCTTCATTTGTTCTCCGCTATTAGTGACTTTGGAGTGACTCTTTGTTGCATGTTGAGGTATAGTTATATGATCCAATTATGTTATTATTGTTGAGGGAACTTGCACTAGTGAAAGTATGAACCCTAGGCCTTCTTTCAACGCATTGCAATACCGTTTACGCTCACTTTTATCATTAGTTACCTTGCTGTTTTTATAATTTCTGATTACAAAAACTATTATCTACTATCCATATTGCACTTGTATCACCATCTCATCGCCGAACTAGTGCACCTATACAATTTACTATTGTATTGGGTGTGTTGGGGACACAAGAGACTCTTTGTTATTTGGTTGCAGGGTTGTTTGAGAGAGACCATCTTCATCCTACGCCTCCTACGGATTGATAAACCTTAGGTCATCCACTTGAGGGAAATTTTCTACTGTCCTACAAACCTCTGCACTTGGAGGCCCAACAACGTCTACAAGAAGAAGGTTGTGTAGTAGACATCACCTGCTGGTCTTGGTATTGTTGTACCGATATGGAAACCTTTGCCTGATGCCTCGGGACTCCTTGCCTACGCCTGCCCCTTTAGCACCAAAGAGGAAACGAGGACACTGCGCACGCTGGCGCCCACCTAGTGCCCACCTGGCCTTGGTCGTCATGGCTTGCGTCAGAGGAACCTCACGAGGTGCCACTCGCCTTGATCTCTCCGCCCCTCGTGAGCCAGCCTGGTGAGGCCGCCCCGAGGAGGTCTTGCATCGTCCTCCTCGTGAGGCTTGGCCCATCGCAAGGGTCTTGAGTTTTCGCTGATGAAGATGGGCCATACAGGGCCGCTGGCGGAGCCACGCCATGGGCCGCAGGCAAGCAAGTCTAGGGACCCCCGTTCCCAGGACGCCGACAGTAGCCCCCGGGCCCAAGGCGCGCTCGAACTTGGCTTCGAGGAGAAGCCAAGGGGCAAGTGCGGGGTGCCGCTGGCCCCAACAGCCTGCGGCCTCACTTGACACGTGGCGATTAATGGGACGTGGGCATCTCCGCTTCCCCATGCTGCCTCGGCAACTGCCCGACTGACAAAAGGCTAGTGTGGGCTGCATTTTCCTTCATTTCTTTCCATCGCCTTGCTCCAGATCCCCATTCTTGCTCCTTGCTTCCAGAGACTCCAATGGCGCCCAAGAAAGCTCGGGCCACTCCCTTGTCATCTTGGTATGAGCTGGCGCTCGATGCGCCGAGCATTTCGGAGAAGAACCTTGCCGCCGTGCTCCTGGTGACGGCGGAGGGTGATAAGAAGAGGAAGATTGTGCTCCGGGCTGGCTCCGCCGAGCTGGAGGCCTCAGGCAGCACCTTCTACCCCTTCTTTATGAGCAGCATCGTCGCCCGGCTGGTTCCCCCTTTCTCCGACTTCTTCTACCCCGTCTTTAGCCATTACAAGATCCACGCTCTCCATCTTCATCCCAACTCCATCTTCCTCCCGTCGATCTTCGCCTTCTACTACGAGGCGTATGTTGGAGTGATGCCATCTGTGGCGCTGTTGCGCGACTTCTTCTTCCTCCGGATCAAGGACGGCCACTGCTCTGGGTCCGTTGGCTTTGTCGCGGCCAACAAGACCAACGCCATCTCGAAGGCTAGGAAGAAGGCCGAGGGCTTCAGGGGCAAGTGGGTCTTGATGGACGCCAAGCGCTCCCACCCCCGACTGGTGCTGCCGGCGAAGATGGTTGTGTCCCAAGAGGGGTGGCTCTGCGTAAAGCTCACCGACTCCCGGGCCGCGCAGGTGTTGGAAAGGATGACCGCCGACCTGAGGCCTGGTGACTCAAGGGCGGTGAAGCTGACGCGGGCCATGATCGTCAAAGAATTCATGAAGCAGCGCGTGGCTCCCCTCCAGTCGTGCCCACGCCCCTTGTGGATGATCGGGGGCGAAGACCTCCGCCTGCGCCCGGAGGCCTTGTATGACATGGAGCTGGGCGCGACCCTTCGCTCCTTGGTCGAGGACGACCAAGGGTACCCGCCGGACATCTTCATTCCCTTGTACCGCCGTCCGGATGGGGCGAAGGTTGCCGTTGCTCTGCCTGTCTTCGACGGGCATGGGATTGTGTCGCCTGTGCCTTCGAACGTTCTAGTGACGACGATTCGGGTGGACGTGTATTCCGACGAGTCTCGCGAGAAGGAAGAGGAGGAAGAAGAGGAGGAGGAGCGCGACTCGGAGGAGACTTGTGAAGGGGCGGGGACACCTCCCCTTTGCACAACGCCGACATCCTCTGCGCCCTGCCTGATGACGATGATGAGGCCGATATCCCCCTGGAAAGGGGGGAGCTGCATGTGGTTGGGGTCCACGAGGTCCAAGGTCAGTCCCCGGAGGAGGTCACCGACCGAGGTTCCAATGAGAGGAAGGTCGGCGTTGATCTCCCGAGACGATGCCCCTGTTCTGACACTGCTTGGAGCTGCTTCCGGCCTATCTGATGCCCCCTCTTCTGCACTTGGAGCCCATGCGCCCGCGCCTCAGGCTGCGAGGCTCATAGGTTTCAAGCTTAGGAAGCTAAGAGACTACACCGTGGTGGACCAGTAACTATTCTCGTCCTGCCTTGATCTTGCTTCTGCTGCTAATTCTTGGTGCTTCTCCGTTGCGGAATTAGGCCGACGCCCACGGAGAAGAAGAGGAAGGAGGAAGCGGTGGTACTGCTCGGAACCAAATTGCCTGTGACAGCCGCACCCTCCTCTGTGGGGAAGGGAAGTGACGGCGCTCGCGCTTCCCTGGCCCGATCGACCTCGCGAGACTTGGGGGAGCATCCTCCGGCGGAGGCAGCCCCTGTAGCCCCGTTGGCTCCGAAGGTGCCGATGTCCGGCTCGGTTGCTGGGGGTCCCCCAAGTTTAGGAGCTCCTAGGCTCTCATGCTATGGTGACGGCGTTGCCTCCTCCTCCTTCCGCCGCACTGCTGACCCCGGATCCTTCCGCCTCCCCTGACGTCCTGGAGCGCGCTCTCTCTGCACTGACCCTGCTGCGAGAGGATGTTCAAGGCACCGACCGTCACCTGGCGGTCGGGCGCCTGGAGCTGATTTCTGGCTGGCTTCACTCCGATGCGTCTGTCCAGGTGGCATTGAGCCAGGCTGCGGCGGCCTCCGAGAAGGACAAGCAGGTCGTCGCCCAAGCCGCGGCTGCTTGTGAGGTGGCACTGAAGGACAACGGGGCCGCCCAGGATCGCTGTCGGTCGCTGGAGACCATGCGCAACGAGCGTGCGACCGAAGCTCGCGACCGCAAGGCAGAGGAGGAGAAGATGAAGGCCCGAGAGGACGCCGTCAGGGGTCACGACGCCGAGCTGGAGCAGCTAGCGAAGGCGAAGGCGAAGTTCATGGAGCGTAGCCGGCTGGAGAAGCTGGAGCAGAAGATGAAGGCAGAGAAGGCCAAGCTGGAAGTCAAGGCGAAGGTCCTGGCTGAGGACCGCGTGGCCTTCAAGTCCCTTGAGGAGAGGTCCCACGTGGCGTTGCGGGTGCTCTACGAGAAGGGCTTGGCGGAGCCGCTGGCAACAGCCGACGAGGGCCCCACCCAGCCGCTTCCTCATCTGGTCGCGGCGCTTGAGGATGTCGTGGACGGGATCGACCCCTTGGTGGAGGGGGAAGCCCGCACACATTCCTCGGCTGCGCTGACGCGCGTCTTCAGCCATCTCCATCTTCGTGATCCTGACGCCAAACTTGACGAGCTACTGGAGCCTGTGGATGACGAGCACTGCGCAGCTACTGCCGAAGCCGTGAAGGGCCAGGTGGAGGCTTTGCTGAAGAAGTTCCGCGCCTTCGACCCTACACCCTTAACTGGTGGTGCTGAACCTGCAACTCCAGCGGGCGGCTCAGGTGAGGGCAGCATCACCGTCGAAGGGACGCCTCTTGCAAGCGACGGTGGCGTCCAAGGATGATGAGATGACTTGTTGGCGACTCCTTTCCTTGCTTTGCTTCTGCAACACGTAGCACGCCTCGTGGAGGCGTTAAACTTGTGTTTGGTATTTAAAGAACAATATGTTTTGTAATATTCATTTGAGTTCTGTGATTTCCTTCCTGTTTTCTTCATGTTCTACGTCGGCAGGGCTCGACCCCGCGCATACCTCAGCCGCCGTTGGGTCGTCCGGATCACCAGGACGAGACCAAGGGGTGAGGGGCTACATGGATAGTTAGGCTCCTGAGTCGCGATGCTCAGGAGTCCCCCTTAACGTGCAAACAGCTACAGAAAGGAGATGCAAGAGTAGGCCTAGTGTTCTACGTCGGCAGGGCCCGACCCCGCGCATACCTCAGCCGCCGTTGGGTCATCCGGATCACCAGGACGAGACCAAGGGGTGAGGGGCCATGTGGCCAGTTAGGCTCATGATTCGCGATGCTCGGGAGTCCCCCTTGACGCTCGAACGACCTTGATACCTTTTCCCTCGCCGATGCTCCGCTCTGGAGGGGCGCACGACGACCAGGTCCGAGGAACCTGGCAGGGTGGCGTACGCTTGGGCCTGACCCAAGCGTAGCCCCCGTGCCCAGCCCCCTCACACGACTCTCCCGAGGGGAGGTGTTGCGATGGGGCCAAACACTAAGCTCGGAGGCTCCCTGAGGTTGATACGGCCATAGGTCCGCCCTCAGTTGTATATCACCAGTGCAGAGCATAGCGCTTCCGCACTTGCACGGGCATAACTGCTCCTCGGTCGTGTCGACTGCCAGCACAGAGCATGGTGTTTCCACTGGTGCGTGGGTGAGGGCCCCTCTGAGTGGAGCCCCTGGGGTGTGTACAGCCCCGCCCTGACACGTGGCTTGCATGGAAGGGCTGGACGAGGTGTGTCTGGGCACTCATGAGCCAGCGCAGGACTCACGAGGCCCTACCTCAAGGCGGGTTGCGCCTGGTCTTGGCTCTTGATGACTGTGGTGGTCCTGTGAGATGGTTAGGCAACCTGCACTGAGCGAATCTCCTAAGGCTATCGCATGAGAAGGCCAAGCACCAACGACCCCAGGAGGTGACGTGAACGGGGCTGGCCCGCCATACAGAGCTCAGCCATTGAGTTTATCGATGCTGTAGGGAAGGACCCGAGCACAGGCGTCGTGCCTAGTCTTCTCATGCGAAGGATCCTGAAGAACAACGTTCGGCACGCGGCTCCCGTGGTGGGTGACAATCAAGCACGTGATAACCATGGGTAACTGACGACAGGAAGCGAACTAGCTTAGATAGGTGCGAGAACGATACATGCCACTGGGACGGACCCGAGCGGCCTGGGGATGATGCAGCCCGAGGGTGCCCCCAGTAGGGTAAGCTAAAAAATGCGGAAGGATACACGCCACAGGGACATGCCCATGCGACCTGGGAATAATGCAGCCCGAGGGGCGCTCCCAGCTGAATAAACTTGGAAGTGTCACCTGGTTCCGTTGTTGAAGGAGTGTTGGGGTAGCTGAAGGCGCGCACTGAAGAAGTTGCTCCTCATGAGTCGCCAAGACACTGAGCCTCGAGAGGCTCTGGGGGCTCAGGTGGCTCCTTGAGGACCGTCTCCACCTCCGCCAGGACCGCGTGATGCCGGGCCTCCTGAGTTGCCAGGATGCTTTTTTAGGTTGCGCTGGAAGGCGGTTGCCACGCTCGGCAGGCCAAACGGCATGCGAACATAGATGTGAGGTGGACCCTCGCACTGCCCAACGCATGAAGGCCAGAAGCGCTCCTGAGATGTGGCCCTGTTGAGCCCTGGGATGTCGATGCAGACATGCAGCTCGCCACCCTCGCCTGGATGGGAAGCTACACCAGGTGGGCGGCGGTCGCTGCGCATAGCCCTTGCTTCTTGAAGCTCCTCGGTGGTCTTGACGATGAACTCCTGAGCGTCGGGCGCTCCTCGCCCGGTGCCCTCCTGAGAGAAACGTGCCGCAAAGCACGCCTCCATGTGGTGCCTAAGCGCCTCCCTCATGATGTTAGCCAGGTCTGAGACCATCCAGAGGAGATCCCCCGAGCCTCGCCCGAGGAGGGCACCGGGCGTGCCTTCCTATGCGAGGGAGGGAGGCGCCCTAGGTGCGGGCACTAATCCTGAGGTAGCGCCGCTAGAGACACCGCTCTCCTGAGGCCCTGTGCGGAGTAGTTGCTTATTATTCTTGGGGGTGGCCTCAGGAGGGTACTGCGTGCCCTCGCTGTCAAGGACTTCGATTGCTGCGGGTTGGAAGGCGCGCTCGAGGGAGCACACCACATCTCTTTCCTCGCAGGGGACTGTGCTGATTCCGCCGCTTCTTGGCATCTTGAGGACGTTGTAGCCGTGGTGGGTCACTGCCATGAACTTGGCTAATGCTGGGTACCCAAGGATGGCGTTGTATGGCAGATGGTTATGGGCGACGTTGAAGTCGATGAGCTCAGTGTGGTAGTTGTCACGCTGGCTGAAGGTGACAGGGAGACGAACGCCCTATCAGGGTGGTGGAGCCGTCGGTCACTCCTAAGAAGGGCTTGGTAGGCTATAGCTGATCATAGGGCACTTGGAGGCTGTCGAACGTCTCGACGGACAGGACACTGACCCTCGCGCCGCCATTGATGAGGGTCTTGGTGACTTGGACATTGCTGATGACAGGTGAACAGAGTATCGGGAGGACGTCGGCAGTCGCCCCGCATTTGAGCTTGTCCGCCGAGCTAAAGGTGATGGCGTACTTGGACCACCTGAGCGGGCGCGTGGCCTCGAAGCTGGGGATGGCTACATTCACCTCGCGAGAGAACTTCTTGAAGATGCGCTGGGAAGTCGGGGCCTGAGCACCGCCCAAGATGCAAGCAATGGCGCGTGGCTCCTGGAAGCCCCCAGCCCCCTCGTCTTGATGATGGTCGTCGTTCCTTCTTGGTGGTGGCGGCAACGGAGGGGGGCCAGGATTGCCTTGAGGATGGTCCTCGCAAGGCTGGTCGCGCCAGGCGCCCTCACGAGGCTGCTCCTACCAGTGGTCCTCATGAGGCCGGTCCCACCACTCCTGGCGAGGGCCGCCGTCGTCCTAGAGTCCTCCACCTTGTCCTCCTCCTTGATCATAGCCCCAGTCGTTGCGCTCGGGGCGTCAACCGAAGCATCCATCTCGGATGGCCCTAAGCTCTTGACAATCGTTGGTGTTGTGGCTATGTACGTTGTGGAAGGTGCAGAACGGACAACTGCTCTTGGACGACTCAGGGTGGTCCTGGCCGCGCTTCGTGTCCGGCTCTGCCACGAGCACGGCTACTCCCTTGCTCTTCACGTCCTTGACCTTGGCTTTCTTCTCCTCTGGGTCGGCAGCAGGGAGCTCGAGGAGGGAGAGGCGCCCTTCCTCAGCTCTTGCGCACTTGGTCGCCATGTGGAACAGCTCCAGAGTCATGCATAGCTCCTCATGGATGGCGAGCTCCTCCTTCATCTTGACGTTGCGGACGCCATCGACGCTGAGGTGATGGCCTCGCCCGTCACCTTGGGGATCTTGAGGCGAACGCTGTTGAAGCACTGGATGTACTTCTGCAGGGTCTCTCCCGGCTGTAGCTTGATGCGATGCAGGTCACCTGCGGCCGGAGGGCGGTCGCGAGTGCCCTGGAAGTTGGCTATGAAGCCGTCGCGCATCTCACCCCAGGAGGAGATTGATCCCGCAGGTAGGTTTAGGAGCCACGAGCAAGCGCCATCCTTGAGAGCCATGGGAAACCAGTTCGCCATGAATTTTTTGTCGCCGTTAGCCACCTCGATGCTCGGCTCATAGAGCTGCAGGAACTCCGCGGGGTCGGGGGTGCCGTCATAGCACAGAGGCAGATCCGGCTTGAACTTGCCTGGCCAAACGTCGGTGCGCAGCTCGGGAGTGAATGCATGGCAGCCCGTTGTGGCCACCGGGGCCCTCTGCAGGGGCGGAGCCTGCCCTTGATGTCCGCGCACTGCCGCTGCAGGTGGCACGCGGTGTTGTCGTGGTGGTGCCGGGAGTGCAGGAGCGTTTTCTTGCGGCCGGGGAACCTTTTGGCAGCTTCCTTCTACTCGCGCGGGCGCCTAGCGCGATGGATCGCGCCGCGGGACCGCGCGTCTCGGGGCGAGGACGCCTTCTTGGCGCAGAGGAGGCGGGGGTGCTCCATGTGCCGCGCTTATCAGCGCGAGGGCACCGTCTTGATGCAGGGGTGGTGGAGGCGCCCCGTGAGCTACGTCTCCCGCGGGCGAGGCATCAAGAAGGATGGTGCAGGAGAGCCCCCAGCGGCGTTGACGAGCTTGGCGATGCGGTCCAGCCAGTCCTCGTAGAGGTCGTCGACCAGGCGGTAGCGCAGGAGCTCGCGTGCCATGAGCAGCACGGCCTGCGCGCCTGTGGGCGCACGGCGAGCGTGAGACGATGAGCCGGCCAGAGTCAGCGACGGGGTGGTGGTCTGGCCGTCCCGCCGCACGGAGGGGTGTAGTGAGGATGCTTGCTGCTTGTTTGCTACCGGGCCGGTAGCGGCATTGGCAACAGGTGATGGAGAATGACGGGGAGGCCTGCGACAGGGGCCGTCTAAGCGACACGGGTGGCAAGGGCGGCCCGACGCTCGGCGTAGGCTCGGCGCGCGCCTGCCATGGATGCGGTGGAGCGGTGGAACGTGGATCAACAGAAGGAAAGCTTCAGCGCACCCCTACCTGGCGCGCCAAATGTCAGATTTCGGGTTCTGGCAAAACCCTTGAGGTTCGAACTCTGGGGCGCGCATGAAGATCTCTCCTCCCCCTAGCTCACGCCCTCACCACAATCTCAAAGCTTAGTACGTCGAACTCGCAGAACAGGGGACACAAGGTTTATACTGGTTCGAGCCACTGATGTGGTGTAATACCCTACTCCAAAGTGGTGTGGTGGATTGCCTCTTGGGCTGAGGATGAACAAGTACAGGGGAAGAACAGCCTCCTGAGGAGAGGTGTTCTTGGGCTTGGTGAGCTTGTGTGTGTGAGGATGGAATGGATCTGATCCAAGATGAGATGCCTCCCTACGGTGGTGGCTAGTCCTATTTATAGAGGCCCTGGTCCTCTTCCCAAATATTAGGCGGGAAGGGATCCCACAAAGGCCAGTTTGAAGGGGGACAACTAGTACAAATTGTCCTGATAAAAGGTGGTCTTCGTCTGCCAAAGGTTCTGGTGGTGACGCCATCCTGGGCTCCATGGTGACCTCCGTCCTGCCGTCCTACTGGTCTTGGTCTTGTTGCACCCATATGGAAACCTTTGCCCGATACCTCAGGACTCCTCGCCTGCACCTGCCCCTTTAGCACCAAAGAGGAAACGAGGACACTGCGTGCGCTGGCACCCGCCTGGTGCCCGCCTAACCTTGGTCGTCATGGCTTGTGTCACAGGGACCTCGCGAGGTGCCCCTCACCTTGATCTCTCCGCCCCTCGCGAGCCAGCCTGGTGAGGCTGCCCCCGAGGAGGTCTTGCATCGTCCGCCTCGCGAGGGTCTTGAGTGTTCGCTGATGAACACGGGCCGTACAGGGCCGCTAGCGGAGCCACGCCGTGGGCCGCAGGCAGGCAAGTCTGGGGACCCCCGTTCCCAAGACGCCGACAGACGCTAGTCCATTTCAACAAGGCAGTGGTCTCCTCCTGCTGCTTCGCACTTTCAACGATCTTCACCCTCAGCAGGTCGCGCTCGGCCCGGAGCTCTACATTTCTCTCATTTAGTTGCTGGATGATGTCGGAAGACTGTTGAAACGAGACTTTCAGGTCATCCTGCAACCTCGCCCATCTGGAGAGCTGATCCATCTGCCTAAGGATGAGGGCACGCATGCTCCTATAAGAGTCCTCGCCTGCCCGTGAGACATTTTCCCAGGCCACCGCGGCACAGGAGGACATCTCTACTGCATTGGCGGCGCGGCAGGACATCTCTTCTGCTTCCGCGGCGCGGCCGAACCAGTCTGCTGCATCGACGGCGTGGCGGGACCTCTGTGTTGTTTCTGTGGCGCGGCGGGACCTCTCTGCTGCTATGGCCGTGCGGCGGGACATGTTGGCTGCTTTCGCAGCGAGGTAGGACATCTATCGTGCTTCCGCTTCCAGGCTCGCCTCTCCCTGGTGGCAATCTCTCGACCCAGAACTCACGCTGGCCATGGCGGACGCAAGGGAACGATGATGAATGACTTGTTTGTTTTTGTGGATGAGGAGTTGAGGAGGAATGTGCAGTCATCTTGGAGTAGTAGTATTTATAACCGCGTAGTAATACGCTCCTAAGTGGGAAACCGTTTAGGTTTTCATCCATGTGAACAGGTTTGCAATTCGGAATGTGACGGGACGCATGCTCAAAATTTACTGATGGTTATAACTGTGGCACTATTCCCGGAAGGCGTAACGTGGGCACGTATGCCTTCTCGGTCGCGTACGTGGCGTTTGCACCATAGGGTGCACCACAATAGGCAATGCCAGCACATGTCTTGTTCCAACAACCGTGCGCGCTCGTTATTACCATCGCGCACGCTTCTTTTAATAAGAATGCGTGTGCCCGTCTAGCGCACACACGTTGACCTATCTAACTGTTTCAGTTTGTTGTGGCTAATCGTAAACAGTTCATCCATCTGGACTGTATGCCATCAATCGCAGACACTTTGACCTGGCTGACCCATTTCTTTCTGTTGCCTAATCGTAAACAGTTAATCCTTCTGAAGTGTATGCCCTCAATCACACACACCTTGATCTGGCTGACCATTTCTGTTGTGTTGCCAAATCACAAACAGTTCATCCGAGTGAACCGTATGTTGTATATCGCACATGCCTTCATCAGGCTGCCGGTTTCTTTTGTTCCGCCTCATCACTCATAGTTCATTGGACTGAACCGTATGCCCTAAATCGCACACGCAACTAAAATTTGAACCGTGTTTGATGGCTCCTCAATCGCAAACGTTTTGCACCTTTTTTGATGGTTCTTTTACACCACCGTTTGCTATTATCGCATCACAGACAGTTTCGTCGAAGGGTCTCTGATCGTAGTGTCGCGTTAGCAGCATCCTGCAATAGTGTACTCCAGATCATCAACGGCCGTCACGTAGTAGAAGGCACCCTCGCGGTAGTAGTAGTCATCAGTGGTGTCATCTGGCTCCTGGGATCCGTCATCTGGTCGCAACAATCGGGTATGGGGGAAAACAGGTAATAAAGCAACCGTGAGTACTTATCCAAAGTACTCGCAAGACTTACATCAGATCTAAACTAAGTATGCATCTATATCAAAGGAATGGGTTGTATCTGTGGACTAAACTGCAGAATGTCAGAAGAGAAGGGGAAAGCCTAGCCTATCGAAGACTAGCCTCTTCAAGAATCTTGCAGCATTTAGAAGAGTACAGATCAACATAATGTAAAGTAGTAGTAGTGTTATCAACCTCGCCAAGAGATCCTTCCTCGACCCCCTACGAGAAAGGAATCCCAGAGCCATACTATCCATTGCTCATCACAAGTATCCAGTTCTAGTTGTATCAATCGGGATACAACTCTAAGCGTCCGTTACCATAGGACAGGCTATCGATAGATGTTTTCTTCCCTGCAGGGGTGCACCAACTTACCCACCACGCTCTATTAACTCCGGCCGGACACACCATCGGGTCATGACCACCCTCGGTTGATCAACACACCGCAGTCCTACCTAGGCTCGTTAGAGAGGCCAGCACGTCGGTCTACATCCTAAGCGCGCAGGGGTCTTTAGCCCATCACCCTTTCAGTCCTACATGTTGCGTACGTGGCCGGTGAGCAGACCTAGCCCCCATTATACAAGGCGAGGCGATCCAGTCCAACCCAGCGCATGCTGCTCCATCGCTGACGTCCGTTGAGCTTTCGGCTGATACATACGACGCAAAGTGCCCATACTTATTCCCGCATGATGGTTAGTGCTATCAGGCCAGAGGCCCCTCAGATAAAATATCCAAATCATAGTGGATTAGGAACGCACGGTAACGAGCAGAGACTCACGATCGAAGTGACCCCGTCGCCCCGTCTCGAGGACTCACGGCAAGGGCTAAGGATGTCCGGCCACGCCTCGTAATTATCTCGCGGGCACCATCCAGGTCAACCCGACTCCACATCACTCGCAATTAAGCTCGCGTGGGTACCCCCGGAGCCGACCCGTCTTTAGTAAAATGGTTCAGTGTAAAGTCATAGTAACCATAGTAACCGTGTGTCTAACACCAAGGGAAACCCTGAGGAATCACCCTCGATGGAATTCCACCTGATGTTATCGTCAAGGTGAATGAAGGAGGAATCACCCTCGACGTCCACTCTTGAGGAGTTGCACGGCAGTGTCGTTATCAGAAGTGGAGAAGGAGGAATCACCCTCGATGACCATAACCAATGAACTAACTTACAAGGTTAACATTAGAAGTGTTGATGAGATATCACCCTCGGCACTCGATAGTAACCCAGTAGTGTCCAGCAACTAAGGGGAAAGTGATGGGCGGTGCCGGGGCCTGGTCTTCGATCCCATTGATCGGGTCTTCTGATAATCCAGCGGGGCAGTCGGGACAAAGTGGGGGTCTCTGATGGGTCTCTACCCAGCCTATACTAAACAATTTAGGATAAGCAGGTAGGTAACAACAGTAGGTTACAATAAACAGGCCATGCAATAGAGTAGGTTCATACAAAAGGTAGTAGCAGTTCTTGACAACTTCCGGGGCACTTACTTGTGACCACCAGATGCCGATGACTTGAGTCACATAACCCAACAGCCAGGGGAATCAGCCAGGAAATTTTGGACTCGGTTCCTAACTAAAAAGACCAAATTTTCAACTGCCCGCATGCCGAGGCCTTAGCGGCATTTAAGCATAATATTCGCGACGAATGGCTCGCCCGACACCTCGGCCAAGAAAAGCCAAAATCCATGGCAGCCCTCACGACACTCATGACCTGCTTTTGTGCGGGCGAGGATAGTTGGATGGCTCGCAACAACAACACATCAAGAAACCCTGGCAATTCAGATGCCAAAGATAGCAACGGCAGGCCACGTCGTAACAGGCACAAGCGCCATAACAACGGCGACAATGCCGAAGAGACGACAGTTAATGCCAGATTCAGTGGCTCTAAATCCGGTCAGCGGAAAAAGTCATTCAAAAGAAGCAATCCGGGACCGTCCAGCTTGGACCGCATACTCGATCGTTCGTGTCAAATTCACGGCACCCCCGATAAACCAGCCAACCACACCAACAGAGAATGTTGGGTGTTCAAGCAGGCTGGCAAGTTGAATGCCAAAAATAAGGAAAAGGGGCTGCATAGAAACGACGAGGAGGAGCCCCGACCGCCAAACACAGGAGGGCAGAAGAAATTTCCTCCACAAGTGAAAGCGGTAAACATGATATACGCAACCCATATTCCCAAGAGGGAACGGAAGCGTGCACTAAGGGATGTCTATGCGTTGGATCCAGTCGCCCCAAAGTTCAACCCATGGTCTTCTTGTCCGATCACCTTCGATCGCAAGGACCACCCCACCAACATCCATCATGGCGGTTCTGCTGCATTGGTCCTTGACCCCATCATTAACGGATTTCACCTCACTCGGGTCCTTATGGACGGTGGCAGCAGCCTAAACCTGCTTTATCAGGATACAGTGCGCAAAATGGGTATAGACCCCTCGAGGACCAAACCCACCAAAACCACCTTTAAAGGTGTCATCCCAGTGTAGAGGCATGTTGCACGGGCTCAATCACGCTGGAAGTGGTCTTCGGATCTCCGGATAACTTCCGAAGCGAGGAATTAATCTTCGATATCGTCCCCTTCCGTAGCGGCTATCACGCACTGCTCGGACGAACCGCATTTGCCAGATTCAATGCGGTACCACATTATGCATACCTCAAGCTCAAAAGGTCAGGACCTCGCGGGGTTAAAACAGTTAATGGAAACACAGAGCGCTCACTCCGCACAGAGGAACACACTGCGGCCCTCGCAGTAGAAGCGCAAAGCAGCCTTATGAGGCTAACCGCCAACTCAGCCAAAAAGACCCCGGACACCTTCAAGCGAGTCCGGAGTACCCTGCAAGAGGATCGCCAGGCACGTTTAGAGCTCGCCTAGAAGTTCGGCCTCCGTCCTAGTCCCATCCAAGTGGCGAAATTAGTGTCGCGCGTACATAATTAAGCACTCAAGATACCATGGGCATAGGCGGAGGCACAGCCACGGCACAGCCCACAATGCGGCTCAACCGCTTTAGGGCCCGTATACCTTTAACATTTTCTTCCTTTCAGGCATCTACTCTCCAAAGGCCCTCTCTGGTAGTCTTATTATCGGACCCGTCACGGGAAGAAAACACCAAGGAAGCAAGAAGCCTTGATATACAAGGGAATCCCCAGGTGGTCTCTGATAACGATCACTATACCTGTTTTACATACCCACACGCAGCTTGCCCTTGGATAGGACATGTTAAATAGTCCTATTTTTGCTTATTGCACTACTTGTATACATACGCTTTGACGTATCATCTCAATAAAAATATACAACGTTAGCTTATTATTACATTTCTTCATCCTTTTTCCTATCTGCCTATTTACGACAAATTGCACCCATACGTTCTGGTACGCCCAGTGCGCCAGGGGCTTCAGTGTGCCCCATAACACGGCAAGAAAAGTCCGAACACTTTCGACAGTGCGGCACCCCGAACTTATAGCATTATATGCATCAGCTCCGAATCATGTCTTGGGTCAATAGTTGGGTTCACCCGACTCCCATGTTTTGGTACCTTACATTCCGCTATATCGGCTAAGGTAGCACTGGGAGAACTACTGCGATTGTGTCCCGGTTCTTACGGACGAGCGCCTCAGTAGAGAAAGCCGAAAACTGACTGTCATGATGCGGCGAGAGCTGGTCGTTGTTCGAGAGGTCTCAAACCCCTAAAGATTTTTTCTGCTTCGGGCGAGGAGCCGGTCTTGTCTGACTTAGGCGTACACAGCGCCCCAAGTTCGGCCTTCCGAATACTAGGGGCTTTGCCAAAATTTAAAATTGTAGACTTCTATGGCTAAGTGAGAGTGATAATGCTTTATAGTCCGATTGCCTGGTTCGTTGTGCTGAACACCTCCTTCGAAGGACCCAAAACTGGGATAAAGAGTGATCAGGTTTATCCCGAACACCTCTGTCGGCGTTCTGGGAACGGGGGTCCCCAGACTTGCCTGCCTGCGGCCTGCGGCGCGGCTCAAGTGGGGGCCCAGCGCGACCCATCTTCATCAGCCCAAGCTCAAGACCCTCGCGAGGGGCCAAGCCTCGCAGGGCGGACGGTAGGAAGCTTCCTCAAGAGCGGCCTCATCAGGCAGGCTCGCGAGGAGGCGGAGAGATCAATGCAAGGGTACCTCGCGAGGATCCCATGACGCAAGCCATGACGATCAAGGCCAAGCGGGCGCCAGGCGGGCGTCGGCCTGTGCAGGGTCCCTGTTTTCCCTTTCGTGCAAAGGGGGCAAGCACAGGCCAAGGTATCAGGCAAAGGTTACCATTCCGGTGCAACGAGACTAAGACCAGCCGGACGGCCGGACAGAGGTCACCGTGGAGCCCTAGACGGCGTCATCTCCGGTGCTTTTGGCAGCCGAAGACCACCTTTGGTCAGGATAACTTGCACTAGATATTCCCCTTCAAAATGGCCAATTGTTGGCGCCCTTCCCGCTCAATTATTCGGGGAGAGGCCCAGGGCCTCTATAAATAGAGCTAGCCACCACAGAGTAGAAAAACATGGAGAGATCTGGTAGAACCCTAGCAGGGAGAGAGGAGAAACCCAGTAGAGACTAAGTAGAACACACCGCACCAGCTCAAGAACACCCCTCGCGAGGCTGTTCTTCCATTGTATTGTCCATCATCAGCCCCAGAGGCAATCCACCACACCACACACTGGAGTAGGGTATTACACCACAATGGTGGCCCGAACCAGTATAAACCTCGTGTCTCTTGTGTTGTTCATCATTTTCATCTTAGTTCGCACGAGAGGATCAGACGTAGATCGGTAGGGGAGAGATCTCCACGCGCACCCCAGTGTTCGAACCTCAAGGGTCTGCCGGAACCCGAAATCCGACATTTGGCGCGCCAGGTAGGGGTGCGCCGAAGTCCTTCATATGCTGTTCGCGTGTGATCTTCCGTCGTGTCCATGGCTGACGCTCGTCGGGCTCGCGCCGAGCGCCAGGCTGCTCGCGCCACTCGCGTCGCCCAGACGGCGCCCACCGACGGCCCCCCTTGTCGTTCCCCGTCGCCCGCCGCCAACGCCGCCACCGGCCCAGCGGGGAACGAGCAGCAGGCCTCGTCCCAGCATCCTTCGGTGCGGCGGGATGGCCGCACCGCCACCCCGTCACTGACTCCAGCTGGCTTGTCGTCCCACGCCTGTCGCGCACCCATGGATGCGCACGCCTCACTGCTCTTGGCGCGGGAGCTCCTGCACTATCGCCCCATCGACGACCTCTACGAGGACTGGCTCGCCCACATCACCGAGCTCGTTAGTGCCGCAGGGGGCTCCCCCTTGCGGTCCCTCTTGTTGCCTCGCCCTCCGTCCCGTGCAGGGGGCGAGGATCAGGAGGCGCCTCCGCTGCCTCCTCCCCAAGAAGGTGCATTGGCTCCAAGGCGCGCAGCCCCAGGGCGGGACCCTCCATGTCCGGCACCTGCGCAGCAAGAAGGGAGCTGCCAAGAGATCCCACGTCCCCGGGAAGGTGCTCGCGCGCTCCCAGCGCCGGCACGCCAAGGTCGCGCCCCAGCTCCTCCATGAAAAGACCCCGCGCTGCTCCCAGTGATGGCGCATGGTGACCCGCAAGAACAAGTCCAGCACCAGCAAAGGGCGCCGGTGGCCACGGCGGGCTGCCTCGCCTTCACCTCGAGCTGCGCGGCGTCATATGGCTAGGCAAGTTCAAGCCTGACCTCCCTCCCCGCTACAATGGCATAGCGGACCCCGCGGAGTTCCTGCAGCTCTACGAGCTGGGCATTGTAGCCGCGAACGGAGACGAAAAGGTCATGGCGAATTGGTTCCCCATGGCGCTCAAGAAAGGCGCCCGCACCTGGCTCCTGAACCTGGCTCCCGGCACGATCTCCTCCTGGAGCAAGATGCGCACCCGCTTCATCGCCAACTTCTAGGGCACTCGCGACCGGCCCCCGGCCGTGAGCGACCTGCGCCGCATCAAGCAACAGCCAGGAGAAACCCTGCAGAAGTACATCCAGCTCTTCAACTATGCTCGCCTCAAGATCCCCAAGGTAACTGAAGAAGCTATCATCTCAGCCTTCTCCGACGGCGTGCGCAACGTCAAGATGAAGGAACAGCTAGCAATCCATGAAGACATGTGCACATCCCTAGAGCTGTTCAACTTGGCGACCAAGTGCTCTAGGGCTGAGGAAGGGTGTCTCTCCCTCCTCGAGCTCCCGGCAGCCGACCCAGAAGAAAAGAAGCTGAAGGACAAAGACGTGAAGCGCAAGGGGGGTGTCGTGCTAGCAGCGGAACCGGACACCAAGCGAGGCAGAGATCAGCCTGAGTCATCCAAGGGCGGATGATACTGCGTGTACCACGACCTCCACACCCACAACACCAACGAATGTCAAGAGCTCAGAGTCATGCGAGATGGGCGAATCGGCCGACGCCCAGAGGGCAACGACAGGGGCTATGGCCGAGGAGGAGGAAGAGGTGGCGGACGATGGGAAGACCGTGGCCTTCACCAGGGATGGCGTGACCGCCCTCGCGAGGACCGCTGGCAGGACCAGCCTTGTGAGGGCCACCCGCATGGCAACGCAGGCCTCCCTCCTCTGCTGCCTCCACCAAGGTGGAACGGAGACCAACACCAAGACGATGGGGCTGGGGGCTTCCAAGAGCCGCGTGCAATTGCTTGCATCTTGGGTGGCGCCCAGGCCCCAGCCTCATAGCGCATCTTCAAGCAGTTTGCTCGCGAGGTGAATGCAGTCCTTCCCAAGCTTGAGGCCACGCGCCCTCTCAGGTGGTCTACATGCGCGATCACATTCAGTTCCGCAGACCAGCTCAAGTGTGCGGCAACGGCCGGAATCCTCCCGATGCTTTGCTCCCTAGTCATCAGCAATGTGCAGGTCACCAGGACCCTCATCGATGGCGGGGAAGGACTCAACGTCTTGTCCGTCGAGACGTTCGACAATCTCCAAGTACCGTACGACCAGCTTCAGCCAACCAAGCCTTTCTCAGGAGTCACCGATGGTTCCACTGTTCCAATTGGGCAGGTTCGCCTTCCGTTCACCTTCGGGCAACGCAACAACTACCGCACCGAGCTCATCGACTTTGACATAGCTCACATCCGCCTGCCGTACAATGCCATCCTCGGGTACCCAGCACTAGCCAAGTTTATGGCAGTGACTCACCATGGTTACAATGTCCTCAAGATGCCAGGAAGCGGTGGAGTCATCACCGTACCCTGTGAAGAAAGGGACGCAGTGTGCTCGCTTGAGCATGCGTTCCAAGCCGCAGCAATCGAAGACCCAGATCACAGGAGCGGGAGGCCTCCCGAGGCGACCCTCAAGAAGAAGAAGACCTCACCTGGCCCGAGCCACAAGGAGGCAGGCACCTCCGGAGGTATTGCATCAGGATTCGCGCCCGATCAGGGAGCGCCACCCTCTCACGCATAGGAAGGCATGCCCGGCGCCCTCCTCAGGCAGGGCTCGGGGGCTCTCTCTTGGAGAGCCGCCGACCTTGCCAAGGTCGCGGGGGAGGCGCTTGGGCACCACTTGGAGGGGTGCTTTCAAGCACGCTTCCCTCAGGAAGGTACAAGTCAAAGGAGACCAAACCCTCAGGAGTTCATCGCAAGGAACACCCATGAGCTACAAGAGTCCAGAGTCATGCGCGGCAGCCGCCGCTTACCTACCGTGGCCCCACATCCAGGCGAGGATGGAGGACTGCGCGTCTGCGTCGACGTACCAGGGCTCAACCGAGCTGCGTCCCAGGAGCGCCTATGGCCTTCGGCCGTAGGGTGCTGCGAGGGACCACTTCACAGCTACGTTCGCATGCCCTTCGGTCTACCGAGTACGGTCGCCGCAAATCAGCGCCTGTTGAGGAGCATTCTGGAGGCTCAGGAGGTCAGGCATCGCGCGGTCCTGGCGGAGGTGGCGATGGTCCCCGAAGACCTGCACGCGCCATCGGAGCCTCCCGAGGCCACTGGGCCTGGGGGCTCATGAGGGCCGACGTCTTCACCGCGCATCGCTCACTTCCTCAGCATCACTTCATCTTCAACAGCACTAGGTGACATCTTTCAGAGTTCTACTTTCAGCTGGGAGCGCCCACAGGGCTGCACCATTCCCAGGCCGCATGGGTCCGTCCCCGCAGCATGTATCCATTTTGGTTATGCTCTTTATTTACCTTGTTGGCGGCGCCCCTTGGGCTGCATCATCCCCACGCCGCTCGTGCCCGACCCAGCGGCAGTTGCTTTTCCAGCATTTACCTTAGGATGAAGTTGTTCTTTCACGCTTAATCTGATTCCCATAATTATCACCTACTGCTTGTCATCATGCAAAGCGCTTGCACGTTAAAAAAGGGGGCGCCTGAGCATCGCGACTCATGGGCTCTCACTGGCTCTCCAACCCTCACACCCTGGCCTTGACCCACGGCATCGCGACCTATCATACCAGCGGCGCCTGAGCTCGCTCGAGGGTCGGGACCTGAGGACATAGAGCATTTGCATTCTAACAACCCTGCAGGAACACACCAATTGATAAAGGCCCAGAGCCAGGCGCAACCCTCCTCGAGGTAGGGCCTCGTGAGTCCCGCGCTAGCTCACAGGTGCCCAGATACACCTCTCCTAGCCATACCGTGCCGGCCACGTGTCAGGGCGGGGCTGTACACGCCCCAGGGGCTCCTCCCGGAGGGGAGCGCCCTCCCACGCACCAGTGGAAGCACCATGCTCCGCGTTGGTTGACGACACTGCCGAGGAGCGGCTATGCCCGTACACATACAGAAGCGCTATGCTCCACGCTGGTGATAAAAAACTGAGGGCGGCCCACGGCCGTACCAACCTCAGGGAGCCCAGAGCACAGTGTCCGACACCATCGCAACGCCTCCCCTCGGGAGTGCCGCACGAGGGGGCTGGACTCGGGGGCTACGCCCGGGCCTCGCCCGAGCGCACGCCACCCAGCCAGGTCCCTTGGACCTGGTCGTCGCGCGCCACTCCCCGAGCGGAGCCAAGGTACGAAGCTCATTTGAGCGTCAAGGGGGACTCCTGAGCATCGCGACTCAGGAGCCTAACTTGCCATGTAGCCCCTCACTCCTTAGTCCCGTCCATGGTTTCCGGTCGGGGCTAACGGTGGGTGAGGTACGCGCGGGGCCGGGCCCTGCTGACCTAGAACGATCAATCCACTCCTCGATCCCCCCTTCCCTACTTGTTTCTCGCGCGTCAAGGGGGACTCCTGAGCATCGTGACTCAGTAGCCTAACTTGCCACATAGCCCCTCACTCCTTAGTCCCGTCCATGGTTTCCGGTCGGGGCTAACGCTGGGTGAGGTACGCGCAGGGCCGGGCCCTGCCGACGCAGAGCGTAAGAAAGTAGGAGAGGAAAATGCAAATTCCAGGAAATTCAAAGCAAATATTACAAGCCATAAGATTGTTCCACAATGCCAAACACAAGTTTAAATGCCTCCGCGAGGCATGGTGCATGTGCAGGAATAAAACAGGACAGAAGTCGCGAAGGGATCACTCCCCAGTAACGCCGTCACCGGTGGTGGAGTCACACTGGACGGCGGCACCGTGCCCAGGCAGGACGCTGGGGGAGCGGAACTTCCCCAGCAAAACCTCAGCTCGGCCTCTCACGGCCTCAGCGGCGGCAGCGGCACGGTCGCCGCTCACGGGCTCTAGCAGGCTATCGAAGTCGACGTTGGGGTCGCGCAGGTAGACATGGCTGAGGACATGCGTCAGCGCCGCAGAAGACAGGGCACGCACCTCGGCCTCGACCGTGGGGCCTAGGCTGTTCGCAACGTCCTCAAGCACATCAACCAGGAAGGGGAGCAGCTTGGCGGGGCCATCCTTCGCACCAGCCAACGGCTCCTCCAGGCCGCTCTCATACAGCGTCTTCATTATGCCACGAGCCTTCTTCTCCAGCTTCGTGAAGGCCACCCGGTCCTCCGTCAAGACCTTCGCCTTTGCGTCCAGCTCGGTCCTCTCCGCCTTCAGCGACCGCTCCAGCATCTCCAGTCGGCTGTGGCGGTCATCAAGCTTGGCGTCCCGATCCTTGGCGGCGGCCTCCCTAGCCTTCATCTCCTTCTCCTGGGGCTGTGCACCTCCTTGGCGAGCTCGTCGCGCAGGCCTTGCAGCTCGGTGTCAAGCGTCTTGCAGCGGCCCTGGGCAGTTGCAGCATCGCCCAGGGCAGCGTCACGAGCGGCCTTGGCTTGGTTAGCGGCCCGCTTCTCCTTGTCGGAGGACGACACGGCCTGGCTCAGCACCGCTCGGACGGAAGCAGCAGATCACACCAACATGAGCCTCGCAATAGTAGGCGAAAATTGCCAGGAGAAGGACAGAGTTGGGGTGGAGATGCAGGGCCTGCAAGTTGTATTGGCGGAGAACGACATGGAAGAACTTAGAGAAAGGAGGCACCAGACCGGCGACAATGGCGCTCACGAAGAACGGGTAGAAGGTGCTCCCCTTGCCCTCGGGCTGGACAGAGCCGACCTTGAGCACAGTCGCCCCCTCGCTGCCATGTGCCACCGTCATCAGGCGCGCGAGGGCGAGGTTCTTCTCCGACAAATTCGGGGAACCTAGGGCCGGCGAGTACCAAGCATCAGCCAGGGACTTGCGAGTCGCCATGGCGTGCCGGATGCGAAGGATTGAGACGGATCTGGAGGATTTCGGGAGCAAGAGGGAGGAAAGTGAGAAAGGGGATCTAGGGCAAGACGGACAAGAGCAGGGCAAGTAAGCCTGGCCCAGGCACCCCCTTTTGTCAGTCGTGCAGTTGCCGAGGCGTCGTGGGAAGTGCAGACGCCCACGTCCAATCTGTTAGAATATGTATAGGATAGTTTCATTCAAATTGTAATCTATCTCTATCTCCTTTCTTTCGTCTCCTCGTTAACCTCCTGTACCGAACCACCTGAGATCAATCTTCTTGATCTCTTCTTGTACTCGAAGGCATAGCCATTATATATAAACATGCGGCCCGAGACAAAGGGTTCAACGCTTCCAACCCAATTTACATGGTAATCAGAGCATCTTCCTCTTAGATCGAAGATCGCATCTAGCTACCTTCCCGCGGCCGAGATCATGTCCTCCTCCGCAGCCCTATCTTCCACCACGAGCACGCTTTCCTCCTCCACGGCCTCCACCTTCGCATCATCATCTAGCAGCATCTCTATTCCCCTCGGACCGCCCCCACAGGAGAAGCTAACAAGGGGAAACTTCCTCTTATGGAAGGCCGTGGTGCTCCCGCAAATCCGAGGCGCACAGATGGAGCGCCACCTTGATGGGACGAGCCAGGAACCACCGGCCACCCTCACCATCACCAAAGATGGAAAAGACGAAGAGATTGTCAACTACGCCCGAACCCTCTGGTACACGCAGCAGCAGCAACTCCAGGGATATCTGATGGGATCTTTGTCCCGTGAGATCCTCGCTCAAGTTGCCACCCTCCAGACGCCAGCAGAGGTCTGGAGCGCCATCAACGCCATGTTCGCCACCCAGAGCCAGAGTCAGGCCATCAACACCCGCATCGAGCTCACAAACTTGAAGAAAGGTAGCATGTCTATGGCAGAATATCTTGGCAAAATTAAAAGCCTTACAGATGAAGTTGCATGCTGCACCGGAGTTCCTCTTCCCGATCCAGAGATAGTCTCCAAGATCATGGCTGGCCTCGATCTGGACTACAATCCAATCGTGTCCGCTCTGTCTGCTAGGGTTGAGCCGGTCTCGGTTCAGGAGCTGTACAGCCAGCTCTTGAGCTTTGATGCTCGCCTCGCCCTCCTCCACGGCACCAACATCAGGCAGTCCTCTGTCAACTCGGTGGCTCGCGGGCGCAGCCGTGGGCGCGGTCACCTGGGACAGAACTGCAGCTCCAACGGCGGCGGACGCGGTCGCGGCAACTACCAGGGCGAGGGTGCTTGTTCTGGTGGTGGCAATAACTCCGGAGGTGGCGGCTTCAACAACAACAACAGCTGCCGCTCCTCCTCAAATCGCCGCCCTCGTTGTGAGCTGTGCAAAAAGTCAGGCCATGAGGTCATGGACTGTTGGCACAGGTATGATGAAGACTTCGTCCCCGACGCTCATCATGTTGCTGCTGCCATACGTGAAGAAGGAGGAGGATACGATGTCTGGTACATGGACTCGGGTGCAACAGATCATGTCACCAGCGAGTTAGAGCAACTTGCACTCCGTGAGAGATACCATGGTGGCGATCAGATTAACACTGCGGCAAGTGGTGGAGGTATGGATATTTGTCACATTGGACAAGCTTACATTAATTCCCTAACCTTAAACATGATCTAGTTCTTAAAGACGTTCTTCATGTCCCACAAGCTGATAAAAATCTTGCATCCATGTCTCGTCTAGCCACTGACAATAACGTCTTCCTTGAAACTCACCCTCGTTACTTTTTTATAAAGGACCGGGCAATGAGGGAACTTCTTCATCATAGTTAAACAAGTATTCAATAAAGACAAACTTTCTTTGTCACATAGTTAAAATAGTGAGTCAGTTTGTGAAGCTTGTCAGTGTGCCAAGAGCCACCAACTTCCTTATCCCAAGTCAAATAGTGTGTCTCATGCTCCTTTAGAGCTTATTTTCAGTGATGTATGGGGTCATGCAAGAGATTCCTTTGGAAGAAATAAATACTATGTTAGTTTTATTGATGATTATAGCAAGTTCACTTGGATTTATTTACTCAAATATAAATCTGAGGTTTTCTCTGTCTTTCAAAAATTTCAGAAACTGGTTGAAAGACACTTTAACAGAAAAATTCTAACAGTCCAAAGTGACTGGGGAGGGGAGTACGAAAAACTCAACTCTTTCTTCTGTAGCATAGGAATTCAACACCATGTGTCTTGTCCTCATGCTCATCAACAGAACGGTTCTGCAGCGCAAACACCGCCACATTGTTGAAGTTGGACTCTCTCTACTTGCTCATGCGTCTATGCCTCTAAAATATTGGGATGAAGCTTTTATTACAGCAACATATCTCATTAATTGTCTTCCAAGTAAAGTTATTGGCAACTCCACTCCTTTGGAACGTCTCTACCATCAAAAACCAGACTACAACTCTCTCAAAACTTTTGGGTGTGCTTGTTACCCAAACTTACGTCTGTATAATCATCACAAACTTGAATTCCGTTCCACTCAATGTGTTTTTCTAGGCTATAGTAATCTACACAAGGGATACAAGTGCCTAGAAATTTCCACCGGACGTATATATATTTCTCGATATGTAATTTTTGATGAAACTCTCTTTCCGTTTGCCAAGCTTCATCCCAACGCAGGCGCTCTTCTCCATGCTGAAATAGCACTTCTTCCGGATCTTGACACACTATCTGATTACGGGGGTGAATTATCTGTAGCTGACCATGTGAACAAATCCGCAGAAATTGCAGCCCTAATGATGTATGTACAAATGCAGCTCATGATTTTATGTGTCCAGAAATAGACAATACATGTGTTGCTGATCATGAGGAGGATTTTGGCGGCAGCAGGCGATCTGGCGCGCGATCCCAGGCGAATCCTGGCGCCAGCGCCAGCGCAATCATTGGCACATGATCCGAGGAGGATCATGTCCACCTGCATGCGGAGACGGCACGCGACCTAGTGGTCGATAGTGACCGTGCGGAGCCCACCAGCGCAGGAGGGGCTGGAGGCGAATCCCCGCTTGCCACGAGCCCACGGTCCGCGGGGTGGCCGACCAGCCGCCCGACCGGGCGACCGTGGCTGGGTCCAGCCCACAGGCCCCGATGCGCACGTCCACCCGTGTGGAGTCCTCAGGCAACATGCGGCCCGCTTCTGCTGGTGGATCAATCCCGAGGCCGATTCTGTCTGCAGAAGAGACGACACGTGATCCCGTGGCTGCTGGACGTGTATAGGACGCTGGATCTTCTGTGGACGCCTCCTCTGCTGCACAAATTGTTCCTCGGTGTCACACACAGTCACAATCAGGTATTACCAAGGAAAAGGAATACAAAGATGGCACCATTAGGTATGATAAAAAAATGAGTTTTTCTCACTACTACTGGTGAACCAGTTAATCTTGTTGATGCCCTTGCTCACAAAGATTGGAAAGAGGCCATGGATAGTGAGTATGATGCACTTATGAAAAATAAAACATGGCACCTAGTACCATCAAAAAGTGGAATGAATGTTATTGATTGTAAATGGGTGTACAAGATAAAAAGGAAGTCAGATGGAAGCATAGACAGGTACAAGGCTAGATTAGTTGCTAAAGGTTTTAAGCAAAGGTTTGGGATTGACTATGAGGATACTTTTAGTCCAGTTGTTAAATTAGCCACAATTCGATTTGTCTTGTCTATTGCTGTTTCCAGAGGTTGGAGCTTAAGACAGCTAGATGTTCAGAACGCGTTTCTTCATGGTGTTCTTGAGGAAGAGGTGTTCATGCGGCAGCCACCAGGTTATGAAAACAAAGGTACACCACATTATGCTTGTAAGTTGGATAAAGCTCTATATGGTTTAAAATAGGCACCAAGAGCTTGGTATTCACGATTGAGCATGCAACTACAACAACTTGGATTTGTACCATCCAAAGCAGACACATCCTTGTTCTTTTACAATAAAGGAAATGTCATTATTTTGTGCTGGTTTATGTTGATGATATTATTGTTGCTAGCTCGAGTTCAAGTTCCACCAGTTGTTTGCTTAAGGATCTTAAGTTAGAATTTGCCCTCAAGGACTTGGGAGATCTTCATTATTTTCTTGGTATTGAGGTCAAACAGATAAGAGATGGTATACTTCTGACACAGGGAAAATACACAGCTGACATACTCAAGAGAGTAGGATTTGAAAAATGTAAACCTATGAGTACACCTATCTCAACTTCTGAAAAACTCTCTGTTGAAAGTGGAGAGCCACTTGGGTCAGAGGATGCAAAAAACTACAGGAGTGTTGTGGGTGCATTGCAATATTTGACACTTACACGCCCTAACATTTCTTATGCTGTCAACAAGGTCTGTCAATATTTTCATGCTCCTAGCACTACTCATTGGACTGCAGTGAAGAGGATTTTGAGGTACCTTAAGTTTCCAGAGGGACTTGGACTTCAAATTACCAAGTCTTCTTATATGCTTGTTACTGCCTACTCTGATGCAGACTGGGCAGGATGTATTGATCACAGAAGGTCAACTGGTGGATTTGCTGTATTTCTGGGATCCAATCTTGTGTCATGGAGTGCAAGAAAGCAGGCTATAGTCTCTAGATCAAGTATTGAGGCTGAATACAAAGCTTTGGCAAATGCCACAGCTGAAGTAATGTGGATACAGACATTTCTTTATGAACTTGGAATTTAGACTCCAAAAGCAGCCAGATTGTGGTGTGATAATATTGGTGCAACCTATCTGTCAGCTAATCCTGTTTTTCATGCACGCACAAAGCATATTGAAGTTGATTTCCACTTTGTCAGAGAAAGAGTAGCTAGAAAGCTCCTCGAAATTCAGTTCATTCCTACTGGAGATCAACTTGCTGATGGATTCACAAAGCCTCTCACTATGAGGAAGTTAGATGAGTTCAAGTACAATCTCAACCTTGGTCGAAGTTCATGAGGTTTAGATTGAGGGGGAGTGTTAGAATATGTATAGGATAGTTTCATTCAAATTGTAATCTATCTCTATCTCCTTTCTTTCCTCTCCTCGTTAACCTCCTGTACCGAACCACCTGAGATCGATCTTCTTGATCTCTTCTTGTACTCCAAGGCATAGCCATTATATATAAATATATGGCCCGAGACAAAGGGTTCAACACTTCCAACCCAATTTACACAATCAACCGCCACGCGGCACCCAAGGCCGCAGGTTGTTAGGGCCCGCGACGCTTCGTGCTTGCCCCTTCGCTTCTCTGCTAAGCCAAGCCCGCGCGCCTTGGGCCCGGGGGCTACTGTCGGCGTTCTGGGAACGGGGGTCCACAGAATTTCCTGCCTGCGGCCTGCGGCGTGGCTCAGGTGGGGACCCAGCGCGGCCCATCTTCATCAGCACAAGCTCAAGACCCTCGTGAGGGGCCAAGCCTCGCGGGGCGGATGACAGGAAGCTTCCTCAAGAGCGGCCTCATCAGGCAGGCTCGCGAGGAGGTGGAGAGATCAATGCAAGGGTACCTCGCGAGGATCCCATGACACAAGCCATGACGATCAAGGCCAGGCGGGTGCCAGGCGGGCGCCGGCTTGCGCAGGGTCCTTGTTTCCCCTTTGGTGCAAAGGGGGCAAGCATAGGCCAAGGTATCAGGCAAAGGTTACCATTCCGGTGCAACGAGACCAAGACCAGCCAGACGGCCGGACGGAGGTCACCGTGGAGCCCTAGACAATGTCATCATCGGTACTTTTGGCAGCCAAAGACCACATTTGGTCAGGATAACTTGTACTAGATGTTCCCCTTCAAAATGGCCAATTGTTGGCGCCCTTCCCGCTCAATTATTTGAGGAGAGGCCCAGGGCCTCTATAAATAGAGCTAGCCACCACAGAGTAGAAAAACATGGGAGAGATCTGGTAGAACCCTAGCAGGGAGAGAGGAGAAAACCCAGTAGAGACTAAGTAGAACACACCGCACCAGCTCAAGAACACCCCTCGCGAGGCTGTTCTTCCCTTGTACTGTCCATCATCGGCCCCAGAGGCAATCCACCACACCACACACTGGAGTAGGGTATTACACCACAACGGTGGCCCGAACCAGTATAAACCTCGTGTCTCTTGTGTTGTTCATCATTTTCATCTTAGTTCGCACGAGAGGATCGGACGTAGATCGGTAGGGGAGACATCTCCGCGCGCACCCCAGTGTTTGAACCTCAAGGGCTACCGGAACCCGAAATCTGACAACCTTAGTACTTGTTACATGGGGGCAGAAGCCGACGATTGGCCAACTCTCAAATTTTATAAACGGCCGCATAGAAGGTAATATTTTAAATCAAACAAGCGCTACATAGCGCATATGAACTTGGTTCACATTACAGGATCAGAAAGTACATTCATTCAAATATTACATCCTTAGTACATTCTTCTGCCACAAGGCGAGCACCCTTCAGGACGCTGTCATAATACTTTTCGGGGTGGCGATGCTCCTTGCCCTCCGGCGGCCCTTCCTTCACCAGCTTTTCGGCGTCCATCTTCGCCCAGTGCACTTTCGCCCCGGCAAAAGCCCTGCGCGCACCCTCAATGCAGACGGACTGCTTTATGACTTCAAACTGGGGGCAGGCGTTCACGAGCCGCCTTACCAAGCCGAAATAGCTGCCAGGCAGGGGCTCACCAGGCCACATCCAAACTATAAGACCTTTCATGGCCAGTTTGGCTGCCTTGTGAAGCTCGACCAGTTGCTTCAACTAGTCGCTCAAGGGCATCAGATGTTCGGTCCCAGTATACTGAGACCAGAACAATTTCTCCGTCGAGCTTCCTTCCTCGACCTGGTAGAACTCTGCGGCATCTGACACACTACGGGGTAGATCTACGAACGCTCCTGGAGAACTCCGAATTCGGGTAAGTAAATGGAAAGTTTCCTTCACATGCTTGCTTTGCGTAATGAATGCCTTACCCACCGCTATCTTCTTAACCGCCTCAATTTCCCGGAGGGCCTTTTGGGCTTCGGCCGTGGCATTTTGTGCGTTCTCGAGGGCCTTCGCAAGCTCGAACCCTTGTGTCTTAGAGTCACGCTCCAAGGACTCATACTTCTTGACGAACTCCTAGAGCTCTTGCTGAACCTCGCCAACTCAGGCCTCTTGCTTCTCGCGCTCGGCACGCTCCTTGGCTGCTTTGCTTTCAGCCTCGGATAGCGCCTTCTTCAGGGCTGCCACTTTGGTCGTGGCCCCTAGAAAAATTCATGACGATCCTGTGATCCAATGACAAGTTTCCTTTTTCTTTATCAATAAACAGACAAAGTATCACTTACCTTTGTTCTCTTAGAGCTGCCTCTTAGTAAGGCCGAGCTCCTCCTCGGACCGCTCAAGGTCCCGCTTCAGTGCGGAGACCTCCTCCGTGTGAGCGGCAGCGGCTAGTAGTGAAGCCTGCTTATGCACATAGACATATTCTGATTAGACTCCTGTGGTTATTATTTGATCCTCTGTTCGGATTTTCTTCCGAACACCAAACAGAGCATCAGGGGCTACTGTCTATGCTATAAAATTTTCTCATAATTTGATTACTTACCTCAAAGCATGTTAGGAGGCCGGCACAGGCTTCAGTCAGTCCGCTTTTGGCGGACTGAATCTTCTTGACCACCGCACTCATGATAGTGCAGTGCTCTTCATCAATGGAAGCGCCGCAAAGTGCTTCCAGCAAATTGTCCGATGACCCTGGATGGACAGAGGCCATCGGCACAGACTTGCTGCCCCCGGCGTTAGAGCCCGTGGGAGTCTTGCCCCTTGTGCGCCCAGCGTCCGGAATGTCGCCTTGGGGCGCTTCTGGAACTGTCTCCCCTTGGTTCGGTACCCTTTGAGACAGCACCTCGACGTCGTCCATAGGGCGGGGGGAGGAGACGGTCGGGAGTGAATCGCTATTCATCTCCGACAGGCCCAAAGATTCATCCAAAGAGGATACATCGATATGGGCTTTGGATGGGATGCATGATCATGTTTGGCATGATAAGAAGCAATAAAATAAAACATACCAAGAACTATTATGGTATCCGGATACTTATGACTTCGCCAGGGCCTTGTCCCTGGGTAACCACTCCTCGTTGCTAACAGCGGCCGCCTTGGAGCAGTCCGGAAGGAGAGTCCTTCCCTTCTTGGACCCTTCGGCTTCCCCTGATGGGGTGGCCTTCCTTTTCTTGTCCCCCCAGCTAGGGGGGGACTTTCCTCTTCCTCCTCCTCATTTTTGTGGGAGGAGGGCGCCTCGGTGTTATCGGACGATGAGTCCGATATGACCTTGTGCCGGAGACCTTTCCTGGTCCCTGTGGCCTTCTTCTTGGCCTTCTTCTCCGGCGCCTCATAGGGCGTCGGAGCCAGCATCCCAGTTAAGAGAGCACTTGTTGGATCCTCGGGCAGTGGGGCAGGACAATCGATCTGCTCCGGTGTCGCGACCCATTCCTGTCAAATGGCACGGAGGCTTAGATCCCCCACATGATTACACCGGGGAAAGAAACATCTTATGAGTTATAAAGAGCTTACCGGATTGGCAGGGTGCTTTGCGCTGAGTCCGCGATCCTCGGTAAGGGGAGGAGGTACCTCGGCGGCCTTGAATAGCACCCTCCAAATGTCTTGGTGCGTCGTGTCAAAAAGCTCCCGCAGCGTCTGGTGCTTGGCCGGGTTGAACTCCCACATATTAAATGCCCGTCCTTGACACGAAAGGATCCGGCGGAAGAGCATGACATGGACCACGTTGACGAGCTTTATTTTCTTGCTTATCATATTTCTTACGCAGTTCTAGAGTCCAGTCAGCTGCACTGATGAACCCCAGTATAGGCCCTTCTCTTTCCAGGAGGTGAGCCGCGTGGGGATGCCGGATCGAAATTCGGGGGCCGCCACCCAGTTGGCGTTGCGCGGCTCAGTGATGTAAAACCACCCCGATTGCCACCCCTTCTCGGTCTCCACATAGGAGCCCTCGAGCCAGGTGACATTAGGCATTTTTCCCACCATGGCACCTCCGCACTCCGCTTGCTGGCCAACCACCACCTTCGGTTTCACGTTGAAGGTCTTCAGCCATAGGCCGAAGTGGGGCTTGATGCGGAGGAAGGCCTCGCACACGACGATAAACGCCGAAATGTTGAGGATGAAATTGGGGGCCAGATCATGGAAGTCTAGCCCGTAGTAGAACATGAGCCCACGGATGAACGGGTGGAGGGGAAATCCCAACCCGCGGACGAAGTGGGGGAGGAATACAACCCTCTCATGGGGTCTTGGAGTAGGGACGATCTGCCCCTCGTCTGGGAGCCGGTGCGTGATGTCTGCGGCCAGGTATCCGGCTTCCCGGAGCTTCATAATGTTCTCCTCCGTAACGGAGGAGACCATCCACTTGCCTCCTGCTCCGGACATGTTTGGAGTGGTTTTATGGAGAGAATGCGAACTTGGGCGCTAGAGCTCGAGTGAGCAAGAATGGATGTTCAGGGAAGAAGAAGGTGTGGGTGAAAAGGAGGAGTCATTGTCCCTTTATAAGGGTGGAAGAAGCTATGTGCCTCCCCACCTGCCTGGTAAACTTGCTTATTCCCCAAGCGCCGCAATTGATGGCACGGTTGGGTTACCCACACCCGTATTGATGAGAATCCCATGATAAGGGGACACGATCTCTGCTTCGACAAGACGTGCCAAGAAAACCGCCTCGCAATGCGCGTAGTAGCTGGTTGAAAAAAGCGGTTCGCATAATGAACAGGCCATGGCGTGATGTCACGTTATGAAAAGTTGTCAGCAGATTAGATTTGTGGAAATATTATATACACTCTCTACGGTAGTATGTGGAATTTGTTTTGCAGAGCCAGACATGATCATCGTGTTCAAAATCTTCTATGGAGTATTCGGAGAAAGAACCCGCCTTGCAATGCCGCAGACAATCTGCGCGCCGGACTCATCGTCATTGAAGCCTGGTTCAGGGGCTACTGAGGGAGTCCTGGATTAGGGGGTCCTCGGACAGCCGGACTATATACTTTGGCCGGACTGTTGGACTATGAAGATACAAGATTGAAGACTTTGTCCCGTGTCCGGGTGGGACTCTCCTTTGCGTGGAAGGCAAGCTTGGCAATTCGGATATGTAGATCTCCTCCCTTCTAACCGACTCTGTGTAACCCTAGCCCCCTCCGTTGTCTATATAAACCAGAGGGTTTAGTCCGTAGAACAACAACAATCATAATCATAGGCTAGCTTCTAGGGTTTAGCCTCTACGATCTCGTGGTAGATCAACTCTTGTAATACTCATATCATCAAGATCAATCAAGCAGGACGTAGGGTATTACCTCCATCGAGAGGGCCCGAACCTGGGTAAACATTGTGTCCCCTGCCTCCTGTTACCATCCGCCTTAGATGCACAGTTCGGGACCCCCTACCCGAGATCCGCTGGTTTTGACACCGACACCTACCCCCCCCCCCAGGCGCACCCTCCACCCTCATGGGGCCCATGTTGCTCCACCGACGTACTTCTTCCTCCTATATATACCTACGTACCCCAAACTACCAGATATGGAGCCAAAACCCTAATTCCACCACCGTAACTTTCTGTACCCGTGCGATCCCATCTTGGGGCCTTTTCCGGAGCTCCGCCGGAGGGGGCATCGATCACGGAGGGCTTCTACATCAACACCATAGCCTCTCCGATGAAGTGTGAGTAGTTTACTTCAGACCTTTGGGTCCATAGTTATTAGCTAGATGGCTTCTTCTCTCTTTTTGGATCTCAATACAAAGTTCTCCACCTCTCTTGTGGAGATCTATTCGATGTAATCTTCTTTTGCGGTGTTTGTTGAGACCGATGAATTGTGGGTTTATGATCAAGTTTATCTATGAACAATATTTGAATCTTCTCTGAATTCTTTTATGTATGATTGGTTATCTTTGCAAGTCTCTTCGAATTATCAGTTTGGTTTGGCCTACTAGATTGATCTTTCTTGCAATGGGAGAAGTGCTTAGCTTTGGGTTCAATCTTGTGGTGTCCTTTCCCAGTGACAGTAGGGGCAGCAAGGCATGTATTGTATTGTTGCCATCGAGGATAACAAGATGGGGTTTATTTCATATTGCATGAGTTTATCCCTCTACATCATGTCATCTTGCTTGAAGCGTTACTCTGTTCTTTTAAACTTAATACTCTAGATGCATGCTGGATAGCGGTCGATGTGTGGAGTAATAGTAGTAGATGCAGGCAGGAGTCGGTCTACTTGTCTAGGACGTGATGCCTATATACATGATCATACCTAGATATTCTCATAACTATGCTCAATTCTATCAATTGCTCAACAGTAATTTGTTTACCCACTATAATACTTATGTTCTCGAGAGAAGCCACTAGTGAAATCTATGGTCCTCGAGTCTATTTTCCATCATATTAATCTCCCGTCAACAAGCTATTTCCTTTTCCGTTTATTTTGCTTTCTTTACTTTGCATCTTTATCATAAAAATACCAAAAATATTATCTTATCATATCTATCAGATCTCACTTTCGTAAGTGACCGTGAAGGGATTGACAACCCCTTTATTGCGTTGGTTGTGAGGATTTTATTTGTTTGTCTAGGTGTGAGGGACTCGTGTGTGGCCTCCTACTGGATTGATACCTTGGTTCTCAAAAATTGAGGGAAATACTTACGCTACTTTGCTACATCACCCTTTACTCTTCAAGGGAAAACCAATGTAGTGATCAAGAGGTGGCAATCCCCAAGCTTAGGCTCTTGCCACTCCTTGTTCCATAATCCATCAAATATTTACCCAAAACTTGAAAACTTCACAACACAAAACTTAACAAGAGAATCTCGTGAGCTCCGTTAGCGAAAGAAAACAAAACACCACTTCAAGGTACTGTAATGAACTCATTCTTTATTTATATTGGTGTTAAACCTACTGTATTCCAACTTCTCTATGGTTTATAAACTCTTTTACTACCCATAGATTCATCAAAATAAGCAAACAACACGCGAAAGACAAACGGCGATGTGTTGTGGCGGGAGCGCGCTCGGCGCAGCTCCGTCGGAGGTACAGGGGGATGAAGGCGAGCGGTGGGGATGGGCCACGGGGTTGGTGTGGATGGGCCTAAGCCCAGGGGGCAAGGGGGTTCTCTCCTTCTTTTCCTTTCTGTTGACTTTGCTTTTCTTTTTATTCTTTATTTGTCTTTCTGATTCCTTAATTCTTTTCAAAACAAAAATAGTTTTAGAAAATACAAAACCTGAACCTAATTTGTTATTATAAATTAGGCTACTGCCACATTAAGTTTAACATTATAATAAATTAGCTTAACCTTTTTTAACTTAAAAAGCATTTAACTTAATTGCTTTAGAAACTCTTTTAAATAGTTTAGGCCACTTAAACATTTTGCAAAAATGTTGGTTCACCACAAATATTAACTAGTGATTATTTGCCACTGGCTAAACATTTTTTTTCATGTTTGGGCAATTTATAATTTTACTTAGCATTTGAATTTGAATTTGACTAGAATTTCAAATGGGATATTAAACAAAGGTGTTTAAGCACTGTTTGGAAAAAAATGATTAGTTTAAACACATAGGGTTACTGTAGCATGACACTGGGGGTGTTACAAGGTTTTCCACATGAGCATCGCAGCTCCAAACTTTAAGAAACGATGGCTTAGGTTTCTTGCCAAACCACAGTTCATATGGTGTCGTCTCAACGGATTTAGATGGTGCCCTATTTAACGTGAATGCAGCCGTCTCTAAAGCATAACCCCAAAACGATAGCGGTAAATCAGTAAGAGACATCATAGATCACACCATATCTAATAAAGTGCGGTTACGACGTTCGGACACACCATTATGCTGTGGTGTTCCAGGTGGCGTGAGTTGTGAAACTATTCCACATTGTTTCAAATGAAGACCAATCTCATAACTCAAATATTCACCTCCACGATCAGATCATAGAAACTTTATTTTCTTGTTACGATGATTTTCCACTTCATTCTGAAATTCTTTGAACTTTTCAAACGTTTCAGACTTATGTTTCATCAAGTAGATGTACCCATATCTGCTCAAATCATCTGTGAAGGTCAGAAAATAATGATACCCACCGCGAGCCACAACACTCATCGGACTGCATACATCAGTATGTATTATTTCCAATAAGTTAGTTGCCTGCTCCATTGTTCCGGAGAACAGAGTCTTAGTCATCTTGCCCATGAGGCGTGGTTCGCAAGCATATTCCAAAAGCCCACCAGCATGGAGTTTCTTCATGCACTTTACACCAATATGACCTAAACGGCAGTGCCACAAATAAGTTGCACTATCATTATTAAACTTGTATCTTTTGGTATCAATATTATGAATATGTGTATCACTACTATTGAGATTCAACAAAAATAGACCACTCATCAAGGGTGCATGACCATAAAAGATATTACTCATATAAATAGAACAACCATTATTCTCTGATTTAAATGAATAACCGTCCCGCGTCAAACAAGATCCAGATATAATGTTCATGCTTAACGCTGGTACCAAATAACAATTATTCAGGTCTAAAACTAATCCCAAAGTTAGATGTAGAGGTAGCATGCCAACGGCGATCACATCGACTTTGGAACCATTTCCCACGCGCATCGTCACCTCGTCCTTAGCCAATCTTTATTTAATCCGTAGCCCCTGTTTTGAGTTGCAAATATGAGCAACAGAACCAGTATCAAATACCCATGCGCTACTATGAGCATTAGTAAGGTACACATCAATAACATGTATATCAAATATACCTTTCACTTTGCCATCCTTCTTATCCGCCAAATACTTGGGGCAGTTCTGCTTCCAGTGACCAGTCCCTTTGCAATAGAAGCACTCAGTTTCAGGCTTAGGTTCAGACTTGGGCTTCTTCACTTGACCAGCAACTTGCTTGCCGTTCTTCTTGAAGTTCCCCTTCTTCCATTTGCCCTTTTTCTTGGAACTGGTGATCTTGTTAACCATCAACACTTGATGCTCCTTCTTGATTTCTACCTCCACAGCCTTTAGCATTGCGAAGAGTTCGGGAATTGTCTTATCCATCCCTTCCATATTATAGTGCATCACGAAGCTTTTGTAGCTTGGTGGCAGTGATTGACGAACTATGTCAATGACACTATCATTAGGAAGATTAACTCCCAGTTGAGTCAAGTGGTTGTGGTACCCATACATTCTGAGTATATGTTCACTGGCAGAACTATTCTCCTCCATTTTGCAGCTATAGAACTTATTGGAGACTTCATATCTCTCAATTCGGGCATTTGCTTGAAATATTAACTTCAACTCCTAGAACATCTCATATGCTCCATGACGTTAAAAACGTCGTTGAAGTCCCAATTCTAAGCCGTAAAGCATGGCACGTTGAACTATCGAGTAGTCATCAGCTTTGCTCTGCCAGACGTTCACAACGTCCGGAGTTGCTCCTACAGCGGGTCTTGCACCTAGCGGTGCTTCCAGGACGTAATTCTTCTGTGCAACAACGAGGATAATCCTCAAGTTACGGACCCAGTCCATGTAGTTGCTACCATCATATTTCAACTTAGCTTTCACTAGGAACGCATTAAAATTCAAGGGAACGGTAGCACGGGCCATTGATCTACAACAACATAGACATGCAAATTACTATCAGGTACTAAGTTCATGATAAATTAAAGTTCAATTAATCATATTACTTAAGAACTCCCACTTAGATAGACATCCCTCTAGTCATCTAAATGATCACGTGGTCCATATCAACTAAACCATGTCCGATCATCACGTGAGATGGAGTAGTTTTCAATGGTGAACATCACTATGTTGATCATATCTACTATAGGATTCACGTTTGACCATTCGGTCTCAGTGTTTCGAGGCCATATTTGCATATGCTAGGCTCGTCAAGTTTAACCTTAGTATTCTGCACGTGCAAAACTGGCTTGCACCCGTCGTATGTGAATGTAGAGCTTATCACACCCGATCATCACGTGGTGTCTCGGCACGACGAACTGTAGCACGGTGCATACTCAGGGAGAACACTTGTACCCTGAAATTTACTGAGGGGTCATCTTATAATGCTACCGCCGTACTAAGCAAAAAAAGATGCATAAAGGATAAACATCACATGCAATCAAAATAAGTAATATGATATGGCCATCATCATCTTGTGCCTTTGATATCTATCTCCAAAGCACCGTCACGATCACCATCATCACCGGCTTGAAACCTTGATCTCCATCGTAGCATTGTTGTCGTCTCGCCAACTATTGCTTCTAAGACTATCACTACCGCTTAGTGATAAAGTCAAGCAACTACATGGCGATTACATTTCATACACTAAAGAGACAACCATAAGGCTCCTACCAGTTGCCGATAACTTTTACAAAACATGATCATCTCATACAACAATTTATATCCCATCATGTCTTGACCATATCACATCACAACATGCCCTGCAAAAACAAGTTAGACAGCCTCTACTTTGTTGTTGCAAGTTTTACGTGGCTGCTACGGGCTTATAGCAAGAACCATTCTTACCTATGCATCAAAACCACAATGATTTTTCGTCAAGTGTGCTGTTTTAACCTCCAACAAGGACTGGGCGTAGTCAAACTCGATTCAACTAAAGTTGGAGAAACAGACACCCGCCAGTCACCTGTGTGCAAAGCACGTCGGTAGAACCAGTCTCATGAACCCGGTCATGTAATGTTGGTCCGGGCCGCTTCATCCAACAATACCGCAAAATCAAAGCAAGACGTTGCTGGTAAGCAGTATGACTATTATCGCCCACAACTCTTTGTGTTCTACTCATGCATATAACATCTACGCATAGACCTGGCTCAGATGCCACTGTTGGAGAACGTAGTAATTCAAAAAAATCATATGATTACGCAAGATCTATCTAGGAGATGCATAGCAACGAGAGGGGAGAGTGTGTCCACATACCCTCGTAGACCGAAAGCGGAAGCGTTTAGTAACACGGTTGATGTAGTCGAACGTCTTTGCGATTCAACCGATCCTAGCACCGAACGTATGGCACCTCAGTGTTCAACACACGTTCAGCTCGATGACGTCCCTCTTGCTCTTGATCCAGTTGAGGATGAGGGAGAGTTTCGTTAGCATGACGGCATGTTGACGGTGATGATGATGTTACCGGCGTAGGGCTTCGCCTAAGCACTACAATGATATGACCGAGGTGTGTAACTGTAGAGGGGGCACCGCACACGGCTAAGAGAAGACTTGGTGTGCCTTTGGGGTGCCCCCCTCCCATGTATATAAAGGAGGGGGAAGAGGAGGCCGGCCCTAGAGGGGGTGTCGGTGTCAAAACCGGCGGATCTCGGGTAGGGGGTCCCGAACTGTGCGTCTAAGGTTGATGGTAACAGGAGACAGGGGACATGAACTTTTACCCAGGTTCGGGCCCTCTTGATGGAGGTAATACCCTACGTCCTGCTTGATTAATATTGATGAGTATGGGGCTACAAGAGTTGATCTACCATGAGATCGTAATAGCTAAACCCTAGAAATCTAGCATGTCAGATTATGATTGCCTCTACGGACTAAACCCTCCGGTTTATATAGACACCGGAAGGGACTAGGGTTCAAAAAAGTCGGTTATAGAGAAAGGAATCTTCATATCCGCATGCTAGGCTTGCCATCCACGCCAAGGAGAGTCCCATCCGGACACGGGAGAGAGTCTTCTGTCATGTATCTTCATAGCCCATTAGTCCGGCCCACGTCACACAGGCCGAACGCCCGAGGACCCCTTAATCTAGGACTCCCTCAGTAGCCCCCGAACCAGGCTTCAATGACGAGGTGTCCGGCGTGCAGATTGTCTTCGGCATTGCAAGGTGGGTTCCTCCTCCGATCACTTCAAAGTACCTGACTAAAAGAGCTGTATTCGGCCCCCATTTGATGTCGCACCCATCGGCTTCTGTTCCTCCACACCTTCTGCTTCTACATGTCGAGCGACTGCGAGAGGTCGGGGTGTTTTTTGCATAACCCCCTTCCGGCCACATAAGAAAGGGCTCTATTTAAAGGGATTGGATCTCGGATCCATTAAGCACCTAGCAGAAAATCCTTAGAGTCTTGCCAAAGGAAACCATTCGACATGGTCAGCGTCCCTAGTTCCTCCTCCTGCCCTCACGGCTCCGAAAAAGGCGATTGGGAGAGATGCTCTGTATCCCATGAGAAGTTGGTTAAGCTCCAAACACAGGGATTCCCCCCCCCCCCCCCCCCGTGGATCTGGTCCCTGTTCGAGCAGGATTGTCCTCCTTCATAGGCTATGTTCTAGCAGAAAATTTCCCCAATCCAACCAGGGGGAATGGGTGTTCTTCGTATCTTATTTGTTGAGAGGTGTCGGGTTTCCAATCCACCCTTTCCTCCACGGACTCCTGGAGTATTACGGCCTCCAACTGCACAACCTCACGTCGGCCTCTATCCTGCACATCACGGGTTTTGTTTCCCTGTGCGAGCTTTTCCTGGGCTATGACACCCACTTTGATTTGTGGAGGAAGCTATTCTGCCTCGTCCCTTGCAACCGAGAAGGGTCGATATTTGAGGTGGGCGGCGCCGAAGTATGGCGCATGGCTAGGACCGAGTACCTGTCCGGCACGCCGAAGAAGGCACCCGAAGAATGGCCCTCAGAATGGTTTTATATTGAGGACGTCACTCTCCCCGACCTAGTTCGAATGGGCCTTCCCAAAATTTCAAATGCTCCGCTGAAGAAACGTCACAGGTGGCGCCCTCGGAGCCTCGAGGAGAAAGATAGCGCAGAAGTCCATCAATTGATGGGCAAGATAAAGACACTTGCCCAGTCCGGATTATCAATAATCCAGGTGATGGCGATTTCTATAGTGCGGGGGGTCCAGCCACTCCAATACCGAGGGCTTCCCATGTGGCACTATAATGGGGAGGATGAGGCCTCATGCTGCGGTCGGAAGGGTCTGGACACCCAGCCGCTTTGGTCAAAATATTGGCCGAACTGTACAAAGGGGAGGAAGAGGAGTTCGCTTGTCTTAAACGTCGAGATGTATTTTCCATGTACAATCCTCCGAGCTGGGTGAGCTCTAATCCCACCACTTTACTCAATCTTCTCCCTGGATCACTTTAATTGGACATTAACCCATCTATTTATAACAGGAATGGCGGAAGGTTACCAAGGGGATCCATAACCCCGCCCCACAGCCAGAGGATCACAACGGGACCTTGACCCCGGATTCGAAGAGGATCCAGACATATTTGTGGAGCTCGAGAAGGGAATATTCTACCAGGCGAGCTATGATGGCACAATTGTGCCAATCGTGGCCGACTATCCCGGCCTCTTTCCTGCCTCACATGTAAGTAACCAAGAGACACCTTCTTAGAAAGAGCTTCCTCATTACGCCTCACCCACCACACCATTTCATGCTCCAAAGAGGCGCTCGACGCCACAACATGCACCAGAGGCATCTCCGAGGAGATCGGTGCCCGCGCCAAGCACATCTTCGAAGAGAAAGGCGAACGACAATACGGCAGGACCTTCATCAAAGAGGTATGGCTTTATTTTTAAATATGCCTCCTGGTTGTCACATCACATTGTGATATTATTCGCTACATTTTATCAGGAAGAGCGTCCGCCAGACTATGTCCGGGGATCCTGCCAGTCGTGCCTCCACTAGTCAGGTTCCAGACCCTGCCCTAAGGACGGGGGCTGACACGGGAGTGGCACCGGACTGTCCTCCCATAGAGGATTCGGATGATATGTCTGTCACGAACTCTGAAGTGGAGAGCGCCATGAATCATCGGTGCCGAAGGGCCGCTCTCTGTGACCCCGACTTTTCAAAAGAGGCATTCAATGCCTTCAGCTCCGCCGATGCATACACCCGAGCTGCTCGGGATGGACTTGCTAGAGCCACGGGCCAACATCTAAAAGATATGCGGGTAAGTGTAGATTTGATAATCATATACCAGTAGCCCCCGAGACTTGAAGTAGTTGACACAACTGATTTAAGGATCATTGTATAATCGGGCACTTACGGAGAAGAATAGCCTGCTGTCTCAAGAGCTGGAAAAGTGTCAGACCCAACTAACTACGTCTACCGCCGAATTGGAGAAATCCAAGGAGGCACCGCCTGGTAATGTTTCTCCACATCAGAAAAAGTACAATCATATACCAGTAATATTAATACTGGTGTGTTTCCGCTGACAGAATTAGTAGAGCAACTGAGAGAGAAACTGAAGGTCGCTCAGGCTGGTGAACAAGAGGCCAAAAGGCAACATGCGGCAGGCGAACGTGTGCTGACGCGAGTCAGGGATGAAAAGAACAAGCATCAGGATTCCAATACTCGGTTGGGTGAAAAACTAAAAGATCTTCGAGCCCAGCTAGTTGACGCCATCAAGGAGAATAGGAGGCTACAAGGCGGCATATTCAGTATGTTTTTGACATCACCTTTATGCATTCAGCGAAGAAATGATCTCACAGATTGATGTCTGCAAGTATGTTGACTGGCCGTCCGGAAGAGGAAATGTCCGGCTCTCAAGACGACTTTCTGCAAGAGCTGTCCCAATTGCACGAGCGAGCTCGGCTAGCAATGCGGAGCATTTCCAAAGCTTTGTGGCCATCCTCCTCTCCTCCAGGAAGTATGGAGGAGCTTGTGAAGCTATTCCAGGGAGCTCGGCAACGCTTCCGATTATGGAAGATATCGGCCTGTCGAGAAGGTGCATGAGAGGCCTGGGCCATGGTATAAACACGATACACCAAGCTCGATCCGAATCATATGGCCCGGGTCAGACCTAAGGGGTCAGATGGAAAAGAAATTCCCGTTTGTTTGGTATATGACCAAGTAAAGGTAGCCGCCATGATACGTCTCCAACGTATCTATAATTTTTGATTGCTCCATGCTATGTTATCTACTGTTTTCGGCAATATTGGGCTTTATTATCCACTTTTATATTATTTTTGGCACTAACCTATTAACCGAAGGCCCAGCCCAAAATTGCTGCTTTTTGCCTATTTCAGTGTTCCGAAGAAAAGGAATATCAAACAGAGTCAAAACGGAACGAAATCAACTGGAGAAGTTATTTTTGGAAGGAAAGCTACCGGATGGACTTGGACCCCATGTCAGGAGCCAAGGGAGGTGCTCACGAGGGGGCGCCCCACCCCCCTAGGGCACGCCCCCTGCCTTGTGGGGCCCCCGAAGCTCCACCGACGTACTTCCTGCACCCATATATACTCACGTACCCTAAAACTTCCAGAAGAGACAATAGATCGGGAGTTCCGCCACCAGAAGCCTCCGTAGCCACCGAAAACCAATCTAGACCCGTTCCGGCACCCTGCCGGAGGGGGAATCCTTCTCCGGTGGCCATCTTCATCGTCCCAGTGCTCTCCATGACGAGGAGGGAGTAGTTCTCCCTCGGGGCTGAGGGTATGTACCAGTAGCTATGTGTTTGATCTCTCTCTCTCTCGTGTTCTTGATTTGGCACGATCTTGATGTATCGCGAGCTTTGCTAATATAGTTAGATCTTATATTTCTCCTCCCCCTCTACTCTCTTGTAATGAATTGAGTTTCCCCTTCGAAGTAATCTTATCGGGTTGAGTATTTAAAGATTTGAGAACACTTGATGTATGTCTTGCAGTGCGTATCTGTGGTGACAATGGGATACCACGTGATTCACTTGATGTATGTTTTGGTGATCAACTTGCGGGTTCCGCCCATGAACCTATGCATAGGGGTTGGCACAAGTTTTCTTCGTGATTCTCCGGTAGAAACTTTGGGGCACTCTTTGAGGTTCTATGTGTTGGTTGAATAGATGAATTTGAGATTGTGTGATGCATATCGTATAATCATGCCCACGGATACTTGAGGTGACATTGGAGTATCTAGGTGACATTAGGGTTTTGGTTGATTTGTGTCTTAAGGTGTTATTCTAGTATGAACTCTAGGGCTGTTTGTGACACTTATAGGAATAGCCCAACGGATTGGTTGGAAAGAATAACTTTGAGGTGGTTTCGTACCCTACCATAATCTCTTCGTTTGTTCTCCGCTATTAGTGACTTTGGAGTAACTCTTTGTTGCATGTTGAGGGATAGTTATGTGATCCAATTATGTTAGTATTGTTGAGGGAACTTGCACTAGCGAAAGTATGAACCCTAGGCCTTGTTTCAACGCATTGCAATACCGTTTACGCTCACTTTTATCATTAGTTACCTTGCTGTTTTTATAATTTCAGATTACAAATACCTTTATTCATATACCACTTGTATGACCATCTCTTCGCCGAACTAGTGCACCTATACAATTTACCATTGTATTGGGTGTGTTGGGGACACAAGAGACTCTTTGTTATTTGGTTGCAGGGTTGCTTGAGAGAGACCATCTTCATCCTATGCCTCCGACGGATTGATAAACCTTAGGTCATCCACTTGAGGGAAATTTGCTACTGTCCTACAAACCTCTGCACTTGGAGGCCCAACAACGTCTACAAGAAGAAGGTTGTGTAGTAGACATCAAGCTCTTTTCTGGCGCCGTTGCCGGGGAGGTTAGCGCTTGAAGGTATATCTTTAGATCTTGCAATCGAGTCTTTTAGTTTCTTGTTTTATCACTAGTTTAGTTTATAAAAGAAAACTATAAAAAAATGGAATTGAGTTTGTCTCATACGCTTCAGCTTTTTAATATCTTTCGTGAGTGTGATGGTAATGATAATTGTGCTCAAGTGCTAGAAGAAGAAATCCATAAAATGTTTGGCACTAAATATTTGAATGATGAGCATGATTGCAATGTTGTTAGTATGAATTCCTTGAATATCCATGATGCTAATGATATGCAAAGGCACAAGCTTGGGGAAGCTATGTTTAATGAAGCTAATGATTGCTATGTTTGATGAGCAAATTTATTATGATGAAAGCATGTCTCCTATCTATGATGATTATTGTGATGACACGTATGCTTTAAATAACAATGATAACCATGAAACTTGTCATCTTGATCTTAATTTTCAATCACATAATAGTTATTTTGTTGAGTTTGCTCCCACTATTATTCACGAGAAGAATTTTGCTTGTGTGGAGAGTAGTAAAATTTCTATGCTTGTAGATCATGAAAAGAATGCTTTAGGTGCTGGTTATATTGTTGAATTCATTCATGATGCTACTGAAAATTATTATGAGGGATGAACATATGCTTGTAGGAATTGCAATAATATCAAGTTTCCTCTCTATGTGCTTAAAGTTTTGAAGTTATGCTTGTTTTACCTTCCTATGCAAGTTGATTCTTGTTCCCACAAGTTGTTTGCTCAAAAAATCCCTATGCATAGGAGGTGGGTTAGACTTAAATGTGCTATTCATATTCTTCATGATGCTCTCTTTATGTTTCAATTCTTATCCTTTATGTGAGCATCGTTGAAATCATCATGCCTAGCTAGGGGCATTAAACGATAGCGCTTGTTGGGAGGCAACCCAATTTTATTTTAGTTCCTTGATTTTGTTCCTGTTTAGTAATAAATAATTCATCTAGCCTCTGTTTATATGTGGTTTTATTCTTTTTATTAGTGTTTGTGCCAAGTAGAACCTTTAGGAAGACTTAGGGAAAGTCTTGTTGATCATGCTGTAAAAAACAGAAACTTTAGCGCTCACGAGAATTGCTGCCATTTTTATTTTGAGAGTGATATTTAGTTAATTCTTTTTGCAGATGATTAATAGATAAATTCCTCAGGTCCAGAAATTTATTTGAGAATTTTATGAGTTCCATAAGTATACGTTTGATCCAGATTACTACAGGCTGTTCTGTTTTTGACAGATTCTGTTTTTCATGTGTTGTTTACTTATTTTGATGAATCTACGGCTAGTAAAAAAGTTTATAAACCATAGAGAAGTTGGAATACAGTAGGTTTAACACCATTATAAATAAATAATGAGTTCATTACAGTACCTTGAAGTGGTGATTTATTTTCTTGTACTAACGGAGCTTACGAGTTTTCTGTTAAGTTTTGTGTTGTGAAGTTTTCAAGTTTTGGGTAAGGATTCGATGGACTATGGAATAAGGAGTGGAAAAAGCCTAAGCTTTGGGATGCCCAAGGCACCCCAAGGAAATATTCAAGGATAGCCAAGAGCTTAAGCTTGGGGATGCCCCGGAAGGCATCCCCTCTTTCATCTTCGTTCATCGGTAACTTTACTTGGAGCTATATTTTTATTTACCACATGATATGTGTTTTTCTTGGAGCGTCAATTTATTTTGTTAAGATTTGCTTGATGTTATTTATAAAAATGTTTTTCATCTTTTATTTCAATAAAAGTGGCATTGATAGCCTTTACTATGCCTATTTTAGAAGTCCACATGTTGCTGTTTGAAAACAGAAAGTTTACCGCTGTTGCAATAATTCCCTAGAAAAGTCAGAATGTGATAAAATGTTGAAACCTTTTGCATATTAAGCTCTGATAAATTTACTACAGTGGGAATTTTCTTTCATAATTTTTGGAGCTAGGGAAGTATGGATGTTGCAGCATTCTTTACAGACTATATGTTTGCATTGTTTGCATATGTTTGCTTCTTTAATGATTCTATTTGAGGATAGGACTATTAAATATGCAGAGGCATTTAGTATGAAATGTTGAATAATAATTTTAGTGATTTCCTACAGTAGAGTATGATAAGGTTTTTGCAATGGTTCATACTAACTTATCCCACGAGTCCTTGTTGAGTTTTGTGTTGATGAAGCTTTTGAGATTTAGGGAGACCGTGATATGAGAGGAATTAAGGAGACACAAAAGCTCAAGCTTGGGGATGCCCAAGGCATCCCAAGATAATATTTCAATAAGTCTCAAGCATCTAAGCTTGGGGATGCCCCGGTTGGCATCCCACCTTTCTTCTTCAACAACTATCGGTTAGTTTCGGTTGATCCTAAGTTTTTGCTTCTTCACATGATGTTTGCCATTCTTAGAATGCCATTTTATTTTTGCTTGATGTTTGAATAAAATACCAAGATATGAAATTATTAAATGTTAGAGAGTCTTCACATAGTTGCATAATTATTCAACTACTCATTGATCTTCACTTATATCTTTCGGAGTAGTTTGTCGTTTGCTCTAGTGCTTCACTTATATCTTTTAGAGCATGGTGGTAGTTTTATTTTGAAGAAATAGATGAACTCTCATGCTTCACTTATATTACTTTGAGAGTCTTAAATAGCATGGTAATTTTCTTAAAAAACTAATATGCTAGGTATACAAGATTAGTAAAAAACTTTCATATAGACTATTGAACACTAAGAGAAGTTTGATGCTTGATGATTGCTTTGAGATATGGAGGTAATAATATCAAAGTCGTGCTAGTTGATTAGTTGTGAATTTGAGAAATGCTTGTGTTGAAGTTTTTAAGTCCCGTAGCATGCACGTATGGTAAACGTTATGTAACAAATTTGAAACATGAGGTGTTATTTGATTGTCCTCCTTATGAGTGGCGGTCGGGGACAAGCGATGGTATTTTCCTACCAATCTATCCCCCTAGGAGCATGCGCGTAGTGCCGAGGTTTTTGATGACTTGTAGATTTTTGCAATAAGTATGTGAGTTCTTTATGACTAATGTTGAGTCCATGGATTATACGCACTCTCACCCTTCCATCCTTGCTAGCCTCTTTGGTACTGTGCATTGCCCTTTCTCACATTGAGAGTTGGCGCAAACTTCGCCAGTGCATCCAAACCCCGTGATATGATACGCTCTATCACACATAAACCTCCTTATATCTTCCTCAAAATAGCCACCATACCTACCTATTATGGCTTTTCCATAGCCATTCCGAGATATATTGCCATGCAACTTTCCACCATTCCGTTTATCATGACACATTCATCATTGTCATATTGCTTAGCATGATCATGTAGTTGACATAGTATTTGTGGCAAAGCCACCGATCATAATTCTTTCATACATGTCACTCATGCATCATCGCTATCCTGGTACACCGCCGGAGGCATTCATATAGAGTCATCTTTTGTTCTAGTATCGAGTTGTAATCATTGAGTTTTAAATAAATAGAAGTGTGATGATCATCATTTTCTAGAGCATTGTCCCAGGTGAGGAATAAAAAAGAGAAAGGCCATAAAAAAGAGAAAGGCCATAATAAAAGAGAAAGGTCATAAAAAAAGAGAAGGCCCCAAAAAAAGAGGAGGCCCAAAAAATGAAAATGAGAGAAAAAGAGAGAAGGGACAATGCTACTATCCTTTTACCACACTTGTGCTTCAAAGTAGCACCATGATCTTCATAGTAGAGAGTCTCTTGTTTTGTCACTTTCATATACTAGTGGGAATTTTTCATTATAGAACTTGGCTTGTATATTCCAACAATGGGCCTCCTCAAGTGCCCTAGGTCTTCGTGAGCAAGCAAGTTGGATGCATACCCACTTAGTTTCTTTTGTTGAGCTTTCATACATTTATAGCTCTAGTGCATCCGTTGCATGGCAATCCCTACTCCTTGCATTAACATCAATCGATGGGCATCTCCCTAGCCCATTGATTAGCCTCATTGATGTGAGACTTTCTCCTTTTTTGTCTTGTCCACATAACCCCTCATTATTCTATTCCACCCATAGTGCTATATCCATGGCTCGCGCTCATGTATTGCGTGAAAGTTTATAGGTTTGAGATTACTAAAGTATGAAACAATTGCTTGGCTTGTCATCGGGGTTGTGCATGATGAGAGCATTCTTGTGTGACGAAAATGGAGCATGACTAAACTATATGATTTTGTAGGGATGAACTTTCTTTGGCCATGTTATTTTGAGAAGACATAATTGCTTAGTTAGTATGCTTGAAGTATTATCATTTTTATGTCAATATGAACTTTTGTCTTGAATCTTTCGGATCTGAATATTCATACCACAATTAAGAAGAATTACATTGAAATTATGCCAAGTAGCACTCCGCATCAAAAATTCTGTTTTTATCATTTACCTACTCGAGGACAGGCAGGAATTAAGCTTGGGGATGCTTGATACGTCTCCAACGTATCTATAATTTTTTATTGCTCCATGCTATGTTATCTACTATTTTGGGCAATATTGGGCTTTATTATCCACTTTTATATTATTTTTGGGACTAACCTATCAACCGGAGGCCCAGCCCAGAATTGCTGTTTTTTTGCCTATTTCAGTGTTTCGAAGAAAAGCAATATCAAACGGAGTCGAAACGGAACGAAATCAACTGGAGAAGTTATTTTTGGAAGGAAAGCTACCGGATGGACTTGGACCCCACGTCAGGAGCCAAGGGAGGTGCTCACGAGGGTGGGGGCACCCTCCCAAGGCGCGCCCCCTGCCTCGTGGGGCCCCCGAAGCTCCACCGGCGTACTTCCTGCACCCATATATACTCACGTACCCTAAAACTTCCAGAAGAGACAATAGATCGGGAGTTCCACCGCCAGAAGCCTCCGTAGCCACTGAAAACCAATCTAGACCCGTTCCGGCACCCTGCCGGAGGGGGAATCCTTCTTCGGTGGCCATCTTCATCATCCCGGTGCTCTCCATGACAAGGAGGGAGTAGTTCTCCCTCGGGGCTGAGGGTATGTACCAGTAGCTATGTGTTTGATCTCTCTCTCTCTCATGTTCTTGATTTGGCACGATCTTGATGTATCGCAAACTTTGCTATTATACTTGGATCTTATGTTTCTCCTCCCAATCTACTCTCTTGTAATGAATTGAGTTTCCCCTTCGAAGTAATCTTATCGGATTGAGACTTTAAAGATTTGAGAACACTTGATGTATGTCTTGCAGTGCGTATCTGTGGTGACAATGGGATACCACGTGATTCACTTGATGTATGTTTTGGTGATCAACTTGCGGATTCCGCCCATGAACCTATGCATAGGGGTTGCCACACGTTTTCGTCGTGATTCTCTGGTAGAAACTTTGGGGCACTCTTTGAGGTTCTATGTGTTGGTTGAATAGATGAATCTGAGATTGTGTGACGCATATCATATAATCATGCCCACGGATACTTGATGTGACATTGGAGTATCTAGGTGACATTAGGGTTTTGGTTGATTTGTGTCTTAAGGTGTTATTCTAGTATGAACTCTAGGGCTGTTTGTGACACTTATAGGAATAGCCCAACGGATTGATTGGAAAGAATAACTTTGAGGTGGTTTCGTACCCTACCATAATCTCTTCGTTTGTTCTCCGCTTTTAGTGACTTTGGAGTAACTCTTTGTTGCATGTTGAGGGATAGTTATGTGATCCAATTATGTTAGTATTGTTGAGGGAACTTGCACTAGCGAAAGTATGAACCCTAGGCCTTGTTTCAATGCATTGCAATACCGTTTACGCTCACTTTTATCATTAGTTACCTTGCTGTTTTTATAATTTCAGATGACAAATACCTTTATCTACTATCCATATACCACTTGTATCACCATCTCTTCGCCGAACTAGTGCACCTATACAATTTACCATTGTATTGGGTGTGTTGGGGACACAAGAGACTCTTTGTTATTTGGTTGCAGGGTTTCTTGAGAGAGACCATCTTCATCCTACGCCTCCTACGGATTGATAAACCTTAGGTCATCCACTTGAGGGAAATTTGCTACTGTCCTACAAACCTCTGCACTTGGAGGCCCAGCAATGTCTACAAGAAGAAGGTTGTGTAGTAGACATCATGCCACATATTCCCAACAGGATTGTAAGCTAGACAGCCTATTAGACGGCATAGAGGAAAAAGTTTTTGAGTCTAAATGACTATGTACTTTTATTGAAAAATTTGTCCCTAGCCGGATTGTAAAACGATTGTCATGGCAGACCTTTTCGCTTCGACCTCTAGACCCAAAGGCTCAGAGTGTTTCCGAATACCCGCTCAACAATATAAACCGGGGTATGCGTGGAAACCAGGTGTAGGGATCATAGTTGCTTGAACAGACAAGTTGTATCTGGCTAGCTATGTTATATTACATGTTTATTGTAAGAAACATCTTCCAGGGAGAATAGTTCCATTAAGGGCTCCTTTCCCTGTGCGGATATGCGTTAGTATGCATGTCCGAACTATGATTTGAAAAATCGCAGTATGCCTAACATCTGGGGGTTCATGGTGTGAAGAAAGTTGTCGGTGTCAAAACCGGCGGATCTCGGGTAGGGGGTCCCGAACTGTGCGTCTAGGCCGGGTGGTAACAGGAGGCAAGGGACACGAAGTTTTACCCAGGTTCGGGCCCTCTCGATGGAGGTAAAACCCTACATCATGCTTGATTAATATTGATGGTATGGGTAGTACAAGAGTAGATCTACCACGAGATCAGAGAGGCTAAACCCTAGAAGCTAGCCTATGGTATGATTGTTGACGTGTATGTTGTCCTACAGACTAAAACCCTCCAGTTTATATAGACACCGGAGAGGGTTAGGGTTACATAGAGTCGGTTACAACGGTAGGAGATCTGAACATCCGTATCGCCAAGCTTGCCTTCCACGCCAAGGAAAGTCCCTTCCGGACACGGGACGGAGTCTTCAATCTTGTATCTTCATAGTCCAGGAGTCCGGCTGAAGGTATAGTTCGGCTATCCGAACACCCCCTAATCCAGGACTCCCTCAGTAGCCCCTGAACCAGGCTTCAATGACGATGAGTCTGGCGCGCAAATTGTCTTCGGCATTGCAAGGCGGGTTCCTCCTCCAAGTACTTCATAGAAGATTTTAAACACAAAGATAGTGTCCGGTTCTGCAAAATAAGTTTTCCACATATTGCCATAGAGAGAATAATATTTACACAAATCTAATCTGCTGACGTATTCCGTGGTGCGACACACCACGACCAAGCCTTTATCCGAGTCGTTTAATTATCCCACCTCAGCGCGTCATGCGAGGCGGTTTCCTTGGCACGTCTTGTCAAAGCAGAGATCGTGCCCCCTTATTCCGGGATTCTCATCAATACGGGCGTGGGTAACCCAACCGCTTCTAGGACTCCTAGATCATAGGCAAGTCCAAACGGACACGGAGAGGACGCTCGATATCCACCCTCTTTATAAAGGGACGAGGCCTTTTATTTTTCCCTCTCGTGCTCAATCGAATCCTTCCCCCACCTCAAGCTCAAATGCCCAAAGTTCAGGTCAGGTGCTCCGAACCTTCAGTCATGTCTGGATCTAGCCTTCAAGGCCAATGGGTGCCTTCTTCCGTCACGGAAGAAGATGTCAAAAAGTTGAGGGAGGCCAGATATCTGACCGCCGAGATTCTGCATCGGCTGCCTCCCCGGGGGCAAGCCGTCCCCTCCCCCGAACCCAACGAGAGCGTCGTGTTCGTCTCCCACTTCCTCCGATGTCTAGGCCTTGCATTGGATCCTTTTGTCAGGGGCTTGATGTTTTACTACGGGCTAGATTTCCATGATCTAGCTCCGGACTCCTTTCTTCATATCACAACATTTATCATTGTGTGCGAGGCCTTCCTCCGGGCTACCCCTCACTTTGGCCTATGGCTCAAGACCTTTGAAGTAAAACCGAAGATGATCGAGGGGCAACATGCGGAGTGTGGAGGTGCCTCAATACGCAAGATGATGGGAGCTGCATGGCCCAAAGGTTCCATTCCAGAGGTGTCTGAACTGTGGCAACAGGAGTAGTTCTACATCACGGCTCCTAGAAGTGCCAAGTGGGCGGCCGCCCCTGTCTTCCGCCCGGGCCCTCCACCACAACTGATGTCATGGATTAGCAGAGGATTGAGCTAGGGTCCAGCCAAGGACGTGCCTATACTGCAAAGCCGCATTCAAGATCTCTTTGATGGAGATTTCAGTTTTGTTGCGGTAGCACAAGTTATGCTGGTTCGCCAAGTCCAGCCTTGCAAACGCCGGCCCCTTTGTTTGTGGGAGTTCAATCCCGAGGGACCGCATGTCGTTCAAAATTTCCTCGGTTTGACACACGAGGAGATGTACAAGTCATTCTTCGGACCTCAGGTAGAGTGTCCGGAAATCACCGAGGACGTGGGCCTGAGCAGTACCCGCACCGTCGAACAGGTAAGGAATCTTCCGGCCGAACATATTGTCTCTCATTTGTTACGAAGTTATTTCTGAGAGTTCGCTTTTTGATCAGGACTGGCTAGCAAAGGCAAAGTTGATTCGGTGTTCGGCCCCACCCCTGAGGGTTTGGAAAATCCGGTCCTGGAAAAGATGCTCCAGATCACACCTTGCCCGGAGCCCTTGAAGGAAGATACTGCGGAGGACAGTAAGGGCGGACGCGGGCCCCCAATGCTGCCCATTCTAACCGAGGGAGCGAGCGTCTCCATGAAGGAAGACGACCGGAAGAGGAAAAGGACCGCGCCCGGGGATTCGGAAGCCGAAGCTTCCAAACAGGAGAAGAAGTCTCCCACCGAGGGTCCTACCTTGGGGGGTGCTGTTGCCGCACAAAGTCCGCGGGGGGATCAATTCTCCCGCGAGTCATAAGAGACCCGGAATACTTTAACAGTACAGATATGCCATCTTTTTCTTCTGAGAAAATAACCACCGCATATATCTTAGCAGTTCGGGCCTTAGCCCCTGTCAAATGAGCTTGTCTTCGAGGGATCTTCTTCCAGAGATGATGGAGAGCGAAACGCCTCCTCCGGACTCCTTCGCTCCGGAAGCAGGCGACCCTGACGTGTCATCGCGGAGGGCCTCTCCGAGTTCGGCGAGGCCAGAAGATAATCCCGCCGACCCCCGAAGCTCCCAGTGTCCGGCTCCCGAAGAGAGCAGACAAAAGAGTTCGGCACCATCTAGTGTGCGATCGGATGTTCTGAGGGAGTTGGTGGGGCGAGCGGCCATCTCAGATGAACACCGTGTGGTGATGAATACGGTGATGGAGAGAATCTCGTCCGCCGAAAGCGGATTGCATAAAGCTTTTATGAGTCTACTGACAGGCTTTGAGGTACGTAAAATAATGTATGATAGTCCTACACATACTAGGTGTCCCTGTGTAGATAGTAGCCCCTGAGACTCTGGTCGTCGTCGGAAACGACGACGAACAGAGGATCATATTCCCAGGTAATAACCATACTGCCTTTATGTGCAGGTGATGGAAGCTCCGGTGGCTAGCCGGGCTCGCGAGTTTGCCCATTTAGAACAGCAGTTGGATGCGGCAAACGCCGACATCGAGCTTGTTAACAAAAGGCTTGACGAGGCCCAAGGTAAGTGTCATCATCTAGTAAACGCCACATAGGAAGAGCAGCATGATGCCAGTATCTTTACTGTGTTGTGACTGCAGATGGAGCTACCACTGTTGAAGCCTTGCGGGCAGAACTTGCCCGAGCCAAGGAACAAGCGAGGTTGGGTAATGCGGCTGCTTTGAAGGCGGCCGAAGAGTTGCAAGCCAAGAAGGCCGCGCATGGCGAGAGCCGAGATAAGATGGCCAAGATGGCCATAGAATTAAAAGCCGCCACCGACCGTTGTCGGGTTCTTGAAAAGGAAAACCAGGCGAAGGTATTGGACCTTGAGAAGGCTGCTACAACGGGAAAAGACCTCTGCTCTGTAATGAGGGCAAAGAAGGAGGAGCTGCGGGAAGCCGGGGATATTGTAGCCGGGAAATCCTTTATGCTGCAGAGGAAGTTCGGAGATCCATGGTATGCCCCTGTGGATCGGCTGTGGAGTTCGGAAGATGTGTATATGGATTTGGCGGCGAGCGCTGCTGATGCGGCCAAGTACTTCCAGAGTCAGACGGACCGTGAAGTAGACCAGCTGTTTTGGAATTCCTTTCTCCCGAGCTTACGCTTTCATTGACGGACCAATTAGCCGAATGGGCCGAACTAAATAGGTTGTCCGGACTCTCCATGAGGTCTATTGTGGATCAGCTATGGCCGGAAAGGTAAAAACCGAGCAGCTATTTCAGCTTGGTGCAGCAGTTCCTTGACGTGGTGCCGCGCATAAATGCGATGAAGAGGTCGGCGTGCATAGAAGGCGCACGAATGGCCTTTGCTCGTGCTAAAGCATACTAGGAAGAGATGGATGCTACCACTGTTGCAGCGCAGGATTCGGCCATAGGTCGAAGGGCTGCTGAGCACTACTTTGAGGAAGTTCTTGAGGGTGCTCGTTTGATAGAGACCCAGTGCTCAAAAAATATTATGTTTGAGTGACATGTAATCTCATTGTAAGAGAAATTCTTTTATAAATTTTCATAAGGCTACTTTTATACTTTTGCCTGAAAGTATTGTGATGCCTCCTGGGCGGCCGTTTATGTATACATGTGTATAACCTGAAAGATTGCAGTCGTCGGCTTCAACCCCCACGCATATAATGCGGAGGTGTTCGCAGAAACACGCGTTCACACTTAACCCAACGTCTTGGTCCTATTAAGGAGGTGATAGCGGAGCAAGCGAGGCAACCAGACTATAATGCTTTAACACTTTCACTTAGCCATAGGAGTTTGACAGTGGGGCTACTAGATATCCCCTGGTGGCTCCGCACTCTCCCGATCCCGGGGTGCGTACATGCCTGGCTGGGAAATGGCCCTTCGTTAAGGAGGGGGAATTATAACATTCCCATAGGTCGTCAAGTGGTTGATCAGTCTCACGCTATATCATGACAGTCAATTTTCGGCTTTCTCTACTGAGGTGCTCGTCCGGATGAACCAGGGCACAACCGCAGTAGTTCTCCTGGTGCTACCTTAGCCGGTAAAGCGGAACGTAAGGCACCAAAACACAGGAGCCGGGAAAACCCAACATTTGACCAAAGACAATGATTCGGAGCTGATGCATATAGGGCCAAACTCGCGCCGCCGAACACTCCCTGAGGTATTCGGTCTTTGTGGTATAAACCAGGCCTAAAAATGGCCTTTGAAAGAAGCCCCTTGTGTCCAGGTACGTGCATTGTTCTGGCGTGGCCACATGCCAAGACATCAGCATCCTTCTCAACGGTGGATATGTATCAACAAGAGACAGTAAAAAAGGTTTACGCAGGGTCTTAATCTAAAAAGAATCCTTGGGGCAGGTCCCTGCTGCACGTCTGTGCCTGTGTCTCCGTTGTGCCGTATCCTGGACGGGTGTAGCACGATGATCGTCTGTAAAAGAGAGGAATTTGGGTGAAAAGGTGATCATGCAAAAAGATAGTTTTTCTAAAGAAACCATGTGTAATTCAAGAGGAGGAGAAATTGCCACTTGTCTGCGTGCGTGGAGCCCCTTGTATTGAAAAATAGGGGTGGGACCGTTTATGTGGTATAAGTAGTGGCGCCGGACTTGATTAGTTGTGTCTGAGGTCTTGACGACCTATTGGATGCTTTCGTTGGTCCGGGCGCCTTTAGTGTGCGGCTGCCAAGGCAGCCTCACTCTCTTTGGCGCGCAGAGATCGCTTGATACTTCCGTGCACTGAAATGATGCCTCGTGGACCGGGCATCTTGAGTGTAAGGGAGGCGTAGTGTGGTATTGCATTAAAGCGAGCGAAAGCTTCGCGTCCGAGCAGTGCTTGATAGCCACTTTGGAACGGAGGGATGTGGAAAGTTAAATGCTCGTGACGGAAGTTATCGAGGGAGCCGAATATGACTTGTAATAGGAGGGAGCCCGTACAACGAGCCCCTGGGCCTAGCGTTACTCCTTTAAAGGTAGTGTTGCTATGGCGAATTTGTGTTGGTTCTAACCCCATCCCACGGATTGTATCTTGATATATTAGGTTTAGGCTGCTGCCACCGTCCATCAATACTCGTGTGAAGTGATATCCGCCAATTACTGGGTTTAACACCAGGGCGGCCCATCCTGCGTGTCGGATACTTGCTGAGTAATCGCGATGGTCAAAAATGATCGGTTGAGATGACCAGTGGCAGGACTTCACGGTGATAGGCGCTTCGGTATATTTTTCTGGGAGTGCCGCATTGCTTTTTCCCTTGATCACGTGTAACACGTTTACTGTTTTGACTTCGGGTGGAAATTTCTTTTGTTCCCCCGTGTCTCGCTTGGGAGGTTCATCCTCGTCTTCACTTGGTGTATCGTCCCCCTTGTGTATGGCGTTGAGCTTGCCATACTGCTTGAAGACCCAACATTCTCTGTGGGTATGATTGGCAGGTTTGCCAGGGGTATTATGGATCTTACATACTTGGTCCAGAATTTTGTTGAGGCTGGACAGTTCATCCCTGGTGCCTTTAGGGGGCGGCTTTTGGCCTGGCCGATAGACTTTGAATCCGGCGTTTACTGTCGTGCCCTTCGTGCTATCTTCTTTATTCCGGTGTTTGTTATTGCTGTTGCACCGTGATTTCCCGTTTCCATCTCTAACTTCAGATGTGTTGGGATCGCTAGTGCTGCATCTGGCTAGCCAGCTGTCCTCACCCGCGCAAAAGCAGGTCATGAGGTTTGTTAATGCGGCCATTGTTCTCGGCTTATTTTGGCCGAGGTGTCTGGCGAGCCATTCATCACGGACGTTATGCTTGAAAGCCGCTAAGGCTTCGGCGTCCGGACAGTCGACAATCTGGTTCTGTTTAGTAAGAAACCTATTCCAAAACTTTCGGGCTGACTCTCCGGGCTGCTGAGTTATATGACTCAGATAATCCGCATCCGAAGGTCGGGCAGAAGTCCCTTGAAAATTTTCCCGAAAGGCGTCTTCGAGCTCTTCTCAACTTCCAATGGAGCTTTCGGGGAGGCCTTTAAGCCAGTGACGAGCTGGCCCTTTGAGCTTGAGGGGTAAGTATTTGATGGCATGGAGATCATCTCCTTGAGCCATATGGATATGAAGGATATAGTCCTCAATCCAAACCCCGGGGTCTGTTGTTCCATCGTATGCCTCTATGTTTATGGGTTTGAATCCCTCTGGAAATTCATGGTCCAGCACCTCGTCGGTGAAACATAGAGGGTGTGCGGCACCCCTGTAGCTGGGTGTACCACGTTGTTCGGATATTTGTTGTGTTGCATTGTATGCTGGGGGGCGCTTGCGTGGTCCATAGATGGATCTTGTTGCGCCGTCCTTTGGGTGCGAACCCTCGCCTGGGTCGCGTGTTGTATTGTGAGCGGCGTTGTATGCCGCTCTGTGTTGGTAGAGGGGTCGTCTATCTGACCAGGTGGCTGCTTTGATATTTGGTTGTGGGGGGTCTGCGGCCTCCTCATTGAATTCGGGTAGCAGCTTCCGCTTTGGGTAGCTCTTGGAGGGGCGATTGTCGCCGTACCTTGCTGCAGTGTTGAGTATTTTGCTCCATCTGAATTGGAGTGTGTCTTGCGCGGCCTTGAGCCTTCGCTTCTGCTTTTTAAGGCTCCTCGCGGTTGCAACAAGCCTTTTACGGGCATTCTGTTGCTCCGGGTGCCTGTCCGGCGTTATGTCGTGCGGACCATTATCCTTGATAGGATTTGTTTGTTCGGTTTGATTATCCGGATTGCCGTTGTCCGGCAGCGGTTCGCCCTACTCCAGCGCTGGGTCTGTGTGATCGCTATTTCTGTCGAGGCGGGATTTGGGGCGGCGCTTGCGTCGCCGCTTTGACTGCTTTTCGAGGGAACAATCCTTCGGTGCGTCCTTCTGCTCTTCATCGTCATCTTTTGGTGCATCCACCATGTATACGTCATATGACGAGGTGGCGTTCCAGGGCTCAATAGGCGCTGGTTCTTCATCGTCTCCTTCATCGGCGTCCATACCGTCAATGTCGTCGGAGTCGAAGTCGAGCATGTCGGTTAAGTCGTCGACAGTGGCTACGAAGTGGGTGGTGGGTGGGTTTTGAATTTCGTCATCGTCCGTACCCCAACCTTGCTGACCGTAGTCCGGCCAGCGCTCTCTTGATAAAGAGAGAGACTTCAGTAACTTCAGGATATCGCCGAAAGGCGAGTGCTGAAAGACGTCCGCGGCTGTGAACTCCATGATCGGCGCCCAATCGGATTCGATCGGCAGGGGCGCGGAGGGTTCAGAGTCCGGAGAAGAATCCGGCTCCATTGAGTCATGAGTCTTGTAGAGTACGGGGCTGGTGTTCGGCTCAACCGCCGTTGGGATCACAGCCCCCGAGGTGGCGTCCAACCGCCCATCCTCGATCGGTGCGGTTGGCTCCGAACTAAGGGTCGGAGCCGATGCGAGTGCGGCCTCCAGGGCACTGTTCGGCGGCAGAGCTAGATCATGCTCGTCGTGACAGTGCGGCGCGCTCGGCAGTGGTTCAAATCCTTCGAAGATCAAGTCCCTGCGGATGTCAGCCGTGTAGTTTAAACTTCCGAATCTGACCTGACGGCCAGGGGCGTAGCTTTCGATCTGCTCTAGATGGCCAAGTGAATTGGCCCGCAGTGCGAAGCCGCCAAAGACGAAGATCTGTCCGGGGAGGAAGGTCTCACCCTGGACTGCATCGCCATTGATGATCGTAGGAGCCATCGGGCCTGACGGCAACGGCACAGGGGAACTCTCAATGAAAGCACCAATGTCGGTGTCAAAACAGGCGGATCTCGGGTAGGGGGTCCCGAACTGTACGTCTAGGCCGGATGGTAACAGGAGGCAAGGGACACGAAGTTTTACCCAGGTTTGGGCCCTCTCGATGGAGGTAAAACCCTACGTCCTGCTTGATTAATATTGATGGTATGAGTAGTACAAGAGTAGATCTACCACGAGATCAGAGAGGCTAAACCCTAGAAGCTAGCCTATGGTATGATTGTTGACGTGTATGTTGTCCTACGGACTAAAACCCTCCGGTTTATATAGACACCGGAGAGGGTTAGGGTTACATAGAGTCGGTTACAATGGTAGGAGATCTGAACATCCGTATCGCCAAGCTTGCCTTCCACGCCAAGGAAAGTCCCTTCCGGACACGGGATGGAGTCTTCAATCTTGTATCTTCATAGTCCAGGAGTCCGGCTGAAGGTATAGTTCAGCTATCCGAACACCCCCTAATCCAGGACTCCCTCAAAGGTAAAACGTCTTTAGTCCGCCGACCGAATATTCCCTTAAGGACGCTAGCTTTCAGCTTCACCCAGTCTGAGGTACATGTTCGGATGACCCGACAGTAACAATCGCAGTGGTGCTCCCTTTATGCCCTAGCCGAATAAACAGGAACGTAGTGCATAAGCACAGGAGCCAGGCAACCCAGCTTGGCCAAAACTTAAGTCATAACGATGCATATAATGGCGAAGAAAAGGTACATATGCGGAAGAGGACACATATGTGTTGAGCTTGATGCTCGGAAAAATAATAATAAGCTTCTGTAAGAGAAGCCCCCAGGTATTATGAGTGTATACATTTAAGGATGTGCAAATCATAGGTGTGTGGTTTAGCCGCACAAGAGCTAAAGAGCTAAACGAAAAGCTAAAGAGAAGGAAAGAAAATAATGGAAACAAAGGGAGAAGAAGACGAACAAAGAGTCCGGCTCTAGGCGTAGAATCTTCGGAGTCTGACGGCATTCCATGGGTTCGGCTCTAAGCGGTTGTCCTATGCATCATGCAGGCGGTACGCTCCTCCAGTGAGAACTTCATCTATGATGAAGGGACCCTCCCACTTGGGCTTGAGTTTGTCCTTTTTCTTCTCTGTAAGCGCCGAATGAGTTCGCCAATGTTATAAGTCTTGGCCCGCACTTCCCTGCTTTGATATCTGCGAGCCTACTGTTGATAAAATGCGGAATGGGCTTTTGCAACATCGCGCTCCTCCTCCAGGGCATCTAGGCCATCCTGCCGATCAAGATCGGCCTCTTTCTCTTCATGCAAGCGCACTCTAGGTGAGCCATGAATAATGTCGCAGGGCAACACTACCTCTGTGCCGTACACCATGAAAAAAGGTGTATATCCGGTAGTGCAATTGGGCGTGGTCCGCAGCCCCTAGAGTACGGAGTCAAGCTCCTCAACCACGTGCTTGTATGATTCTTTCAAAGACTGCACTAGTCTAGGCTTAATGCCGCTCATAATAAGACCATTAGCTCGTTTGACTTGACCGTTTGTTTGTGGATGATAGACTGAGGCGTAATCGATTTTAATGCCCAATTTAGCATACCAAGATTTCACTTCATCGACTGTGAAATTGGAGGCGTTGTCGGTGATAATGCTGTGTGGGACACAATAACGGTGCACGACACCGGATATAAAAGTCGATCACCGGTCCAGCTTCGGTCGTTTTCACTGGTTTAGCCTCTATCCACTTGGTGAATTTATCTACCATGACTAGCGGATATTTTTTTCTTATGGCTCCCTCCTTTAAGGGATCCCACCATATCAAGCCCTCAGACCGCAAAAGGCCAAGTAATGGGGATTGTTTGTAGTGCAGTAGGCGGCTTATGGCTTTGATTAGCGAAGAGCTGGCATCTGCAACGTTGGACCAACTCCTGGGCGTTTTCTCGGGCCGTCTGCCAGAAGAAACCTGTACGAACGGCCTTACTTACAAGGGCCCGAGAGCGCGGCGTGGTGACCGCCGAGGCCAGCATGGATTTCAGCCAGGAGCTCTCGTCCTTCTTCTTTGGAGATACATCTTTGAAGGACTCCGGTAGCACTTTTTTTTGTAGAGCTCTCCGCCGTGGACCTTGTAGGCTTTCGAGCGCCGAACAATGCAGCGAGCCTCATTCTGGTCTGCCGGGAGCTCTTGCCTGTTAAGGTAGGCCAAGAATGGTTCGGTCCATGGGGCAATTACTGCCATTATTAGATGGGCCGATGGTGTTATTTCGGTGGCTGAGCCCCGATGGTATTGGTATTGTGTTCGGAATCTCAGGGTATAGTCGGATCCGGACTAGTGTTGCCGCACTCATCCTGCCATACCACAGATGGCTTGAAGAGCCTTTCCAAAAAGATGTTAGGCGGGACGGGATCGACCGTCGCGCTTGGCCCCCATGCGAGCGAGGACGTTCGCCGCTTGATTACTCTCTCGAGCCACATGATGGAACTCGAGTCCCTCGAACCGTGCTGATATTTTGAGTACGGCGTTACGATAGGCCACCATCTTTGGGTCCTTGGCATTGAAGTCTCCATTTATCTAGGATATTGCGAGGTTTGAATCCCCGCACACCTCTAGGCATTGTATGTCCGTGGAGGTAGCCATCCGAAGACCATGCAATAAGGCATCGTATTCGGCTGCATTGTTGGAGTCTGTGTATAATATTTTCAGTACATACTGGACCGTGTCTCCAGTGGGGGACGTTAAAATGACGCCTACCCCTAAACCAGCTAGAATTTTAGAGCCATCGAAGTACATGACCCAGTTGGAATATGTGCCGTACTCTTTAGGGAGTTCGGCCTCTGTCCATTCGGCGACGAAGTCGGCCAATACTTGGGATTTGATGGCCCGACGTGGTTTGTATGTTATGTCAAATGGTAGGAGCTCAATATCCCACTTGGCAATCTGACCCGGTTATTTATTATGTCATTAAGTGGTACTTCGGAAGCCACTCTAATCGAGCATTCTTGGAAATGGTGTCATAGCTTCTGGGATGCCATGAATACTGCATATGTTATCTTTTGGTAATGAGGGTACCGGGATTTGCATGGTGTAAGGACCGTGGATACGTAGTATACCGGTTTCTGGAGTGGGAACTTGTGTCCGTCCTCCTCTCGCTCAACGACGAGCACTGCGCTCACCACCTGGTGCGTTGCAGAGATGTATAATAACATTGGTTCGCCGACGTTTGGCACGGCTAGGGTTGGGTTGCTCGCTAAAAGAGCCTTTATTTCCTCCAGTCCGGTCGTTGCCGCTTCCATCCACTCGAAGTGGTCGGTACGTCGGAGAAGTCGATAAAGCGGCTTAAAGTTTCCACGCATCCGGCTAGTTTTTGGACCTGTTTAAGGTCGGTTGGTGTAGCCAATTGTGACAAAGCTCGGATTTTGGCTGGATTTGCCTCAATTCCTCTATTGGAAACAATGAAGCCCAGCAGCTTTCCGACGGGGACGCCGAAAACACACTTTTCCAGATTGAGCTTAATGTCATATGTCCGGAGGTTGTCGAATGTGAGACGCAAGTCGTCTATTAACGACTCGACGTGTTTATTCTTGATGACGATGTCATCCACATATGCTTCCACTGTCTTGCCGATGTTTTTCTCCAAGCATGTTTGAATCATGTGTTGGTAGGTGGCGCCGGCGTTTTTAAGCCCGAAGGGCATAGTGTTGAAGCAGAAAGGCTCGTATGGGGTGATGAATGTCGTTGCGGCTTGATCGGATTCCTTCATTTTAATTTGATGGTATCCGGAGTATGCATAGAGGAAACACAGTGAATCGTGTCCTGGAGTAGCATCACTAATCTGATCGATGCGGGGAAGGGGGAAGGGATCCTTAGGGCAAGCCTTATGGAGGTCTTTGAAGTCGATGCACAGGCGCCAGGATTGGTCCTTCTTTGGTACCATCACCAGGTTTGATACGTCTCCAACGTATCTATATTTTTTTACTGTTCCATGCTATATTATATTCTGTTTTGGACATTATTGGGCTTTATTATACACTTTTATATTATTTTTGGGACTAACCTATTAACCGGAGGCCCAGCCCAGAATTGTTTTTTTTGCCTATTTCAGAGTTTCACAGAAAAAGAATATCAAACGGAGTCCCAACGGAATGAAACCTTCGGCAATGTGATTTTCGGAACGAACGTGATCCAGAGGACATGGACCCTACGTCAAGCAATCAACCAGGAGGCCACGAGGTAGGGGGCGCGCCTACCGCCCCTGGGCGCGCCCTCCACCCTCGTGGGCCCCCTGTTGCTCCACCGACGTACGCCTTCCTCCTATATATACCTACGTACCCCCAAACTACCAGATACGGAGCCAAAACCCTAATTCCACCGCCGTAACTTTCTGTATCCACGAGATCCCATCTTGGGGCCTTTTCCGAAGCTCCGCCGGAGGGGGCATCGATCACGGAGGGCTTCTACATCAACACCATAGCCCCTCCGATGAAGTGTGAGTAGTTTACTTCAGACCTTCGGGTCCATAGTTATTTGCTAGATGGCTTCTTCTCTTTTTGGATCTCAATACAATGTTCTCCCCCTCTCTTGTGAAGATCTATTCGATGTAATCTTCTTTTGCGGTGTGTTTGTCGAGATCGATGAATTATGGGTTTATGATCAAGTTTATCTATGAACAATATTTGAATCTTCTCTGAATTCTTTTATGTATGATTGGTTATCTTTGCAAGTCTCTTCGAATTATCAGTTTGGTTTGGCCTACTAGATTGATCTTTCTTGCAATGGGAGAAGAGCTTAGCTTTGGGTTCAATCTTGCGGTGTCCTTTCCCAGTGACAGTAGGGGCAGCAAGGCACGTATTGTATTGTATTGTTTCCATCGAGGATAACAAGATGGGGTTTTTATATCATATTGCATGAGTTTATCCCTATACATCATGTCATCTAGCTTAAAGCGTTACTCTGTTCTTATGAACTTAATACTCTAGATGCATGCTGGATAGCGGTCGATGTGTGGAGTAATAGTAGTAGATGCAAGCAGGAGTTGGTCTACTTGTCTCGGACGTGATGCCTATATACATGATCATACCTAGAGATTCTCATAGCTATGCTCAATTCTGTCAATTGCTCAATAGTAATTTGTTCACCCATCGTAAATACTTATGCTCGTGAGAGAAGCCACTAGTGAAACCTATGGCCCCCGGGTCTATCTTCCATCATATTAATCTTCCAATACTTAGTTATTTCCTTTTCCATTTATTTTACTTTGCATCTTTATCATAAAAATACCAAAAATATTATCTTATCATATCTATCAGATCTCACTCTCGTAAGTGACCGTGTAGGGATTGACAACCCCTTATCGTGTTGGTTGTGAGGATTTATTTGTTTGTGTAGGTGCGAGGGACTCGTGCGTGGCCTCCTACTGGATTGATACCTTGGTTCTCAAAAATTGAGGGAAATACTTACGCTACTTTGCTGCATCACCCTTTCCTCTTCAAAGGAAAACCAACGCAGTGCTCAAGAGGTAGCAAGGTTTGCTAGCCAGTCCGGGTGTTTTATTTCTCTGATGAATCCGGCCTCGATTAACTTGGCTAGCTCCTCCCCCATGGCTTGTCATTTAGGTTCAGAAAAGCACCGCAGTGTTTGCTTGACTGTCTTATATCCCTTTAATATATTGAGGTTGTGTTCGGCCAGCCTGCGTGGGATTCCTGGCATATCAGAAGGGTGCCAGGCGAATATATCCCAGTTCCCGCATAGGAACGTTCGTAGTGCGGCGTCAACCGTTGGGTCTAGCTGTGCCCCGATGGAAGCTATCTTCTTGGGGTTCGTCGGGTGGACTTGGAATTTGACTATTTCATCTGCTGGTTTGAAGGAGGTGGATTTGGGACGCTTATCAAGGATTACCTCGTCCCTATCCACCATAGAGCGTAGTGCGGTTAGCTCTTCGGCCGTGAGTGCCTCATATAGTGCCTCGAGGGCTAGGGATGTTGTTTTGTTTTTGGCGCGGAGGGCTATGTCCGGATCACTAGCAAGAGTGATAATACCGTTGGGCCCGGGCATCTTGAGCTTCATATACCCGCAATGAGGTATAGCTTGAAAGCGTGTGAATTCATCTCGCCCCAACAGGGCATGATATCCACTGTTGAAAGGGGCCACTTGGAAGGTTATCTCTTCGGACCGATAGTTCTCCGGCGTGCCGAATACTACATCGAGTGTAATTTTCCCCGCGCATCGTGCCTCTCAGCTGGGGATGATCCCTCGAAAGGTTGTATTACTATGCTCGGTGTGGCTCCTGTCTATTTCCATTTTATTCAGTGTGTCCTCGTAGATGAGGTTTAGTCCGTTGACATCATCCATGAGCACTTTAGTGAGCCGAAAGCCATCCACAATTGTATTGAGGACCAAGGTGGCTGGTGCCCGGACTGACCGGATTTTTGGTTCATCACTGGCGTTGAAAGTTATGGTCGTGTCGCTCCAAGGATTTATTGTTGTGACTTGGCAGACTTCGGAGAGGTCGCGGAGTGCCCTCTTGCGCCGATTGTTTGAAGCGAAAGTCTCGAAGACTGTCAATACTCTGTGGTTGTCGTGTTTCGGGGGGAGTTTCTCCGCGGTGTTTTTGGTGAGGATCCTCGCCGCTCTTGGCCACTTGGCGGAGTATCCAACATGCTCTAAGGCTATGGGTTGGTATGGTATCCGATGTTGTGTGTATTTTGCATGGCCTATGAGCCATCCCTCCAGAACGGTTCCGCACCCCGTGATGGGCTTTGATTTCTTTACTACTGGGCTGGGCGCCTCGCGAGGGTGCATCCTTTTTGCCCGGACGAGGGGTTGGGTGGAAACCGATGGTTCCCAGCGAGCTGCCTGAGCTTTCCAGGCGCTTTCCATTGCGCGGTACTTCTGTACTATGGTTCCCAAGTCCGTGAAGTGTGATACGTGACGGCGGTTGATGGCGTTGAGGATTCCTTCGTCTGTGCAATTATTTCAGAATACTGAGATCGCGTCTTCGTCGCGGCAATCTTTAATTTTGTCTTTGACAAGGAGGAATCTGGCCCAAAAGTGATGGGCTATTTCCCGAGATTGCTGTCATATGCATGTGAGGTCGCGCATATCTGGGTGGGTGGGTGGCTTTAGATCCGAACCCTAGCCCAATTTGGGATCCAGAGTCTGAGGAACTTCTGAGCTTAATAGTTCGGGCTCTGGGATATCAACCGATTTTTCAAGCCCGCCATCCGATTCTAGGTTCGGAGAACGGGACGTGTTGTTCCACGGACGGGTATCCGGCTCTTCGAGCTCGGAAATCCGAACATAGTTCATCCTCAATATAGAGGAAGAGTTGTCGATTTGCACCTCTACTACCGCTATCTGATGGGTGATCGGCGGAGATTTGATTTCTCTTTGATCGGTTTTAAGCCCAATCCGATCGTAGTCTATTGCGACCCCTGATAACCCACAAGTATAGGGGATCGCAACAGTTTCGATAAGTAAGAGTGTCGAACCCAACGAGGAGCTAAAGGTAGAAGAAATATTCCCTCAAGTTCTATCGACCACTGATACAACTCTACGCACGCTTGATGTTCGCTTTACCTAGAACAAGTATGAAACTAGAAGTACTTTGTAGGTGTTGTTGGATAGGTTTGCAAGATAATAAAGAGCAAGTAAATAAAATGTAGGGGCTGTTTAGGTTAAGAAACAATAAAGTAAATATAGCGAGTGTGGAAAAGTGGTGGTAGGAGTTGTGAAATTGCCCCTAAGCAATTGACTACTTTACTAGACCGATAGCAAGTATTATGTGGGAGAGGCCACTGCTAGCATGTCATCCCTTACTTGGAATTCTATGCACTTATGATTGGAACTATTAGCAAGCATCCGCAACTACTAATGTTCATTAAGGTAAAACCCAACCATAGCATTAAGATATATTGGTCCCCCTTCAATCCCGTATGCATCAATTTCTATGCTATGTTGAAGCTTCTGTCACTCTTGCCCTCCAATACATAGTCCTATCAACATACATCTAACCCTATGGTGTGATCCACGCGCGCGCTCATATGATGGGAACCAAAGGACAGCAACATAACCACAAGCAAATTAAATCAATCATAGCAATTCATCAACCACCGATAGGACAACGAAAATCTACTCAGACATCATAGGATGGCAACACATCATTGGATAATAATATGAAGCATAAAGCACCATGTTCAAGTAGAGGGTACAGCGGGTTGCGGGAGAGTGGACCGCTGTAGATAGAGGGGGGAAGGTGATGGAGATGTTGGTGAAGATGGCAGAGGTGTTGGTGAAGATCGCGGTGATGATGATGATGGCCATGGCGGCGTTCCGGCGCCACCGGAGGAGAGGGGGAGAGGGGCCCCCTTCTTCTTCTTCTTCCTTGACCTCCTCCCTAGATGGGAGAAGGGTTTTCCCTCTGGTCCTTGGCCTCCATGGCATGGGAGGGGCGAGAGCCCCTCCGAGATTGGATCTATCTCTCTGTTTCTCTCTGGTTCTGCGTTCTGTTCTGGCTCTGTTTCACCGTTTCGTATATATATGGAGATCCGTAACTCCGATTGGCCTAAAACCTTCGCCGTGATTTTTTCTGAATATTATCTTTCTTGTGGAAAAAGAAGAGCGTCAACCGCCTTACGGTGGGCTCACGAGGGTAGGGGGTGCGCCCTAAGGGGGGGCGCTCCCCTGCCTCGTGACCACCTCGGGCACTGGTTCGCGTTGATTTTCCTTCCGAATTTTCCATATTTTCCAAAAATAAGCTCCGTTTGTTTTTATCCCGTTTGGACTCCGTTTGATATGGATATTCTGCGAAACCAAAAACATGCAACAGACAGGAACTGGCACCAGGCACTGGATCAATATGTTAGTCCCAAAAATAACATAAAAAGTTGCCAAAAAGTATATGAAAGTTGAATAATATTGGCACAGAACAATCAAAAATTATAGACACGACGGAGACGTATCAGCATCCCCAAGCTTAATTCCTGCTCGTCCTCGAGTAGGTAAATGATAAAAAAAGATAATTTTTGATGTGGAATGCTACCTAGCATAATCTTGATCATATGTCTAATCATGGCATGAATATTAAGACACGAGTGATTCAAAGCAATAATCTATCTTTTGACATAACGACAATAATATTTCAAGCATACCAACCAAGCAATTATGTCTTATTGAAATAACATAGCCAAAGAAAGATCATCCCTATAAAATCATATAGTCTGGCTATGCTCCATCTTCACCACACAAAATATTTACATCATGCACAACCCCGATGACAAGCCAAGCAATTGTTTCATAATTTTTATGTTCTCAAACCTTTTCAACTTTCATGCAATACATGAGCGTGAGCCATGGACATAGCACTTTAGGTGGAATATAATATGATGGCGGGGGTTAAGTGGAGAAGACAAAAAAGGAGAAAGTCTCACATCAACTAGGCGTATCAACGGGCTATGGAGATGCCCATTAATAGATATCAATGTGAGGAGTAGGGATTGTCATGCAACGGATGCACTAAGAGCTATAAGTGTATGAAAGCTCAAACTGGAAACTAAGTGGGTGTGCATCCAACTTTCTTGCTCATGAAGACCTCGGGCATTTGAGGAAGCCCATCATCGGAATATACAAGCCAAGTTATAAAATGAAAATTCCCACTAGTATATGAAAGTGGAAGCATAGGATACTCTCTCTATGAAGAACATGGTGCTACTCTAAAGCACAAGTGTGGTAAAAGGATAGTAACATTGCCCCTTCTCTCTTTTTCTCTCATTTTTTTATCTTTTTTTGGTGGGCTTCTTTGGCCTCTTTTTTTATTTGGGCTTCTTTGGCCTCTTTTATTTTTTGTAAAGTCCGAAGACTCATCCCGACTTATGGGGGAATCATAGTCTCCATCATCCTTTCCTCACTAGGGCAATGCTCTAATAATGATGATCATCACACTTTTATTTACTTACAACTCAATATTACAACTCGATATCTAGAACAAAGATATGACTCTATATGAATGCCTCCGGCGGTGTACCGGGATGTGCAATGATCTAGCGTAGCAATGACATCAAAAAACGGACAAGCCATGAAAACATCATGCTAGCTATCTTACGATCATGCAAAGCAATATGGAAATGAATGCTCAAGTCATGTATATGATGATGGTGGAAGTTGCATGTAGCGACCAGACCTCAAACAGTCTGATCTCTGTGCTCCGGTGTCATCCCTGGATCAGTAATGCTGACACCACACAGTACTCGGAGGATTTATAACAGAGTAGCAATCACACACTTATTACATCGAGTGTCTCAAAAGAGAACTTAATACAATAAATATGGCTTAAGGCCATCTAATAACGATAACAGCGGAAGGCTTGGAAGATAAGTGAGTCCATCAACTCCAACGGCATCACTGAGTATAGAACCACGACCTAAAACTCCTCAATCGTCGTCTGAAAAGTCTGCAACATTAATGTTGCAGCCCGAAAACGGGTCAGCACATGGAATATGCTGGCAAGGTAACACATAGAGAGTAATGGAATGAAACAGCTATACTATATGCATGTTTGGCTGGTGGAAAGCTCTATGGTTACAGTTTTGCGTAAAGCCAATTTTTCCCTACTTCAAAGGAATAAATTTATTTAACTATCATGGTGGTTGTTAAATATTGAGAATGGTTGACAGCATTCTCAATCCCAATTAAGCATCATCATTAAACAAAACCCAACAAAATTAATTTAGAGTAACATGTTGAGATTCACATGAAAATCCAGGTACTAGATACTCAAGATGTCCATAACCGGGGACACGGCTAACCATGATTAGTTTATTACACTCTGCAGAGGTTTGCGCACTTTTCCCCACAAGACTCGATCGCCTCCGTTTGGTTTCTCACACTACATGATGTTTGAGAAGACGGATGACCGAGACATAGTCTTTCAGAAGCGCTAGCACCTTACGATCGGGTAGACCATACCACCTACATCCCCTACATCTGCTAGTCTACCACTGTAAGAGTTCGCACAACTTAGTCAACTATGCTATAGCCCATAATAGCTTGTGGTTGCACACGAAAGTTTCTAGTATGAATAGTCTCATGATCCCTTTGAACCTGGGTGGCGGTCCAAAAGAAAACATGCAAGTCCTGGAATACCCAGGTGCCTCAATCCACCCAGATGTGTGTTTAAGTTGCCACCTTAGATAAACCATTAATTAACAAAACTCACATCTGTCATGGATATCACTCACCCAATCCACGTCTACTAGCATAGCATGGCATAAAGCAAATGTAGAAGTAACTCCCAAAGGTTCGATAATAAACAGGTAATAGGTACTACCTCATCTACTTCCCATCCCACAATTTAGTTAGATCCTAACCATGCAATGTGTGAGGATTGATCTAATGCAATAGAACTGGGTAGTAGAAAAGGTATGATCAAAGTGTTACTTGCCTTGCTGATGATCCGGGAAACCTAGAGATTCGAAGTAACAGGCGGCGCACTCCGGGTACTCTATCGCAGACAAACAAACAAGCATACAATAAGAACTCATCTAATGCACAGGTAAAACTCAAATAAGAGATCTAACCAGAAGGTTCAACTTAAGAACTCCGGTTGACAAAAAGAATCAAATCGAACGAAACAACGAAAGTCAAACAGCGAAAGAAAACAACTTCGTTCTAGTAATCTGTATCTAGGGCAAATTTTACAGTAGCAAAATCTTGTTTAAGTTGGTTAAACGGATAGAGGGTTTCGAGACGAAACTCTAGGCGCTTGAATCGCCTGATTCCGATGAACGAGCGAAAAGTTATACTAAAACGAAAATCAGATCAGGAATCGCGATCAGAAAAATCACGGATTTAATCCGAGAAAAAGAAAAACGATGAACGTTCGTTAGAATGAACGAACGGACGAACGCTCACTATTTAAATAAACCGGAAAAACTGATCTATTTAAAAAACCGAATCTAAAAAAACCGACGGAAAAACCGACGAAAACTGATCTATTTTTTTAAAAAAAACGATGGCACGGAAGTCAGGGCGCGGCGAACCTCGGGCAGCGGAATCCGGCGGCGGTGGCGGCGACGGGCGACGGCGGCGGCGCAGGCGGGCGGCGGCAGCGGCGCGTGGGGCACGGGGCGGCTAGGGTTTGCTGGGGTTGGGGCTGGGCCTCTCCCCGGCTTATAAAGCCTGCCCGGGCCGGTGTCCAGGTCGTACACGGCTCGTAGGTTGGTGCGCACTTTTTTTTAAAAAATATTTCGCTCGGAAGAAAAAAATAAAAAAAAATACTAAACGGACTCCAAAAATTCCGAAATAAATTTTCACGGGCTTCTAATATCAAGCCGCACAAGGTGAACATTTATTTGGGACCTAAATGCAATTTTGAAAAACGCACATTTTTCCTAAATTCAAATAAAACACCGAAAAACTCCGAAATAAAATCTTATTTGATTTTATTATTAAATCCTCAATATTTCTTTATTTTGGGAAAGTCATTTTATTCCCTCTCTCATATTTTTGTAGTAGAAATAATTGATGATAAAATAAATAAAATCAAATGATCCTATTCTCAAAATTTGAGAAAACTCAAATATGAAAATAAGGAAATCCCCAACTCTCTCCGTGGGTCATTGAGTTGCGTAGAATTTCTAGGATCAACCAAAATGCAAAATAAAATATGATATGCATAGATGATCTAATGTATAACATTCCAAATTGGAAATTTGGGATGTTACAAACCTACCCCCCTTAAGATGAATCTCGCCCTCGAGATTCGGGTTGGTTAGAAAATAGGTGAGGGTGGTCCTTGAGTAAATCTTCCTCTCTCTCCCAGGTGGCTTCATCCTCCGTGTGGTGGCTCCACTAAACTTTGCAAAACTTGATAACCTTGCTGCGAGTGACTCGACTGGCAAATTTGAGGATCTTAATTGGTTTCTCCTCGTAGGTCAAATCGTTATCCAACTGAATAGTTTCCAACGACATTGTATCTCTCAACGGTATGTCAGCCATCTCCGCGTGACATTTCTTTAACTGAGAAACGTGGAACACATCATGAACTCCTGACAATCCTTCAGGCAATTCCAACTTGTAGGCCACTTCTCCCATACGTTCCAAAACTTGATAGGGTCCTACAAATCGTGGCGCTAACTTCCCTTTAACTCCAAAACGCTTTGTTCCCCGAAGTGGAGATACTCGAAGATAAGCTCTATCTCCGACTTTGTAAACTGTCTCCTTGCGTTTAGAATCTGCATAGCTCTTCTGTCTAGACTGGGCTACCTTGAGCCTATCGCGAATCAACTTCACCTTCTGTTCAGACTCTTTAATCAAGTCAGGTCCAAACAACTGGCGGTCTCCAACTTCGTCCCATGACAACAGTGTCCTGCACCTCCTTCCGTACAAAGCTTCGAAAGGGGCCATCTTTAAACTGGTTTGATAACTGTTGTTGTAAGAGAACTCTACATATGGCAAATTATCGTCCGAACTAGATCCATAATCTAGCGCACAAGCTCACAGCATATCCTCCAAAGTCTGATTGACTCTCTCGGTCTGTCTATCTGTGTGTGGATGAAAAGCTGTACTGAATTCTAGCCTGGTACCCAAAGTTTCGTGCAACTGCTTCCAGAACTTTGAGGTAAACTGGGTTCCTCTATCTAATACGATACTCCTCGGAACTCCATGCAAACATACGATCCTGGTCATGTATATCTTTGCCAACTTACCACTGGTGTAAGTGGTCTTTACCGGGATGAAATGAGCTACCTTCGTCAATCGATCTACTACAACCCAAATCGAGTCATAGCCTGAACGAGTCCTGGGCAATCCCATGATAAAATCCATGCCTAGCTTATCCCACTTCCATTCGGGTATCGGCAATGGTTGTAACAATCCTGCTGGCTTCTGATGCTCTGCCTTTACTCTCTGACATACATCACAAACTGCTACATACTCCACAATATCCTTCTTCATTCCGGTCCACCAGAAAATATCCTTCGAATCCAAATACATCTTGGTATTTCTTGGGTGAATTGAATACGGTGAATCGTGTGCCTCTTGCAAAATCAACTTCCTGATCTCCGGGTCATTTGGCACGTAAACGCGGTCTTCAAACCATAGGGTGTCGTGCTCATCCTCACGAAATCCTTTAGCTTTTCCTTTGCTCAGTTTCTCCTTTATAGCGGCAATCTCTTTGTCAGTTTTCTGAGCTTCCCTGATTCTATCCATCAAAGTTGAATGAATCTCCAATGCTGCTACATAGCCTCTAGGAACTATTTCCACACATAGTTCACGAAGATTTTCTGCTAACTCCTTGGGTATTTCTCCCGTCATTAGCGTGTTGACATGGCTCTTACGGCTTAATGCGTCAGCTACTATATTAGCCTTTCCAGGGTGATAATGCAATTTCATATCATAATCCTTGATAAGCTCCAACCATCTCCTTTGTCTGAGATTGAACTCCTTCTGGGTGAAAATGTACTTCAAACTCTTATGATCCGTGTACACCTCACAATGATTTCCAATGAGGAAATGCCTCCATGTTTTCAAAGCATGAACTACGGCTGCTAACTCCAAATCATGTGTGGCATAATTTAACTCTTGAGGCTTCAGTTGTCTTGAGGCATATGAAACAACTCTTCCTTCCTGCATAAGCACTGCTCCAAGTCCTCGACGTGAAGCGTCGCAATACACCTCATAATCTTTGGTCTGGTCTGGCAAAATCAACACTGGTGAGGTAACCAAACGTTTCTTCAACTCCTGGAAACTAGCCTCACATTCCTCCGTCCATATGAACTTGGTATCTTTCTTTAATAACTCCGTCATAGGCTTCGCAATCTTTGAGAAATTCTCAATAAATCTCCGGTAGTATCCTGCGAGTCCAAGAAAACTCCGGATCTCTCCAACTGTGGTTGGTGCTTCCCATTTAGTCACGGTATCAACTTTAGCGGGATCTACTGCTATTCCTTCTCCAGATATAACGTGTCCGAGGAATCCTACTTCCTTCAACCAAAACTCACATTTGCTGAACTTGGCATATAATTGATGTTCTCTGAGCTTTCCAAGTACCAAACACAAATGCTCCTTATGCTCCTCTTCATTCTTCGAATAAACCAGGATATCATCAATGAACACTATGACGAACTTATCCAAAAACTCCATAAATACTTTGTTCATCATGTTCATAAAATAGGCAGGTGCGTTAGTCAGACCAAATGACATAACGGTATACTCGTACAGCCCATACCTGGTGGTAAAAGCTGTTTTCGGAATATCCTGTTCTCGAATCTTCAACTAGTGGTATCCTGATCGCAGATCGATCTTGGAAAATACCTTAGCTCCTTGCAATCGATCAAACAGATCATTGATCATTGGTAGTGGGTACTTGTTCTTGATCGTTACTTCATTCAATCCTCGATAATCAACAACCATCCTTAACGATCCATCCTTCTTCTCCACTAGAAGTACTGATGATCACCAAGGCGAAGAACTTGGGTGAATATATCCTTTATCCAGTAACTCCTTAATCTGCTTCTTAATTTCCACCAAATCCTTTGCTGGTATCCTATATGGTCTCTTTGATATTGGCCATGTGCCTGGCAATAGCTCAATCAAAAACTCAATATCTCTATCCGGTGGCATGCCTGGCAACTCCTCTGGAAATACTTCAGGGAAATCCCTTACCACTGGTACTTCCTCCTGCACAACTCCTGTTAGGCAATTTACTTGAGTCCTCTTTGGCACATGTCAGGATACATACTTGATCCTTCTCCCTTCTGGGGTGGTAAGCAAAATTGACTTACTAGCACATTCAATATTCCCTTCATACTTTGATAACCAATCCATGCCTAATATCACATCCAATCCTTGGGATTCCAATACTATTAGGTCTGAGGGAAAAACATAGTTACCAATCCTTAATGGTAACCGATCACACCATAGACTAGCCACATACTCTGCTCCAGGCGAGGTTACTAACATGGGTGACCTAAGGGCTTGGGTTGATAGGTTATACTTATCCACAAATCCCCTTGAGATGTATGAATGCGATGCACCAGTATCAAAAAGAACGAGTACAGTAAATGACTTAACCAAAAACTTACCTATTACTGCATCGGGCTGAGCTTCAACCTCCTCCACGCTAACGTGGTTCACCTGTCCCCTGTTGAAAGGGTTCGGCTTCTTCCCAGAACTTCCATTGCCATTTTGGCCTTCAGGAAATTCATTGGCATAATGTCCGGTCTTCTGACACTTAAAGCAAGTGACTTGGCTCAGGTCCTTCTTGGCTGGGGTTGAGGGGTTGGTGCGATTCTGGCCGTTGCTTCCTCCATTGCCATTACCATTCTTGGTGCCATTGTGGTTGTGCCAGCTACCTCCTCCATGGGTATGCTGAAAATGTCCTCCCGATCTAGGGTAAAACGTGGCTTCTGCTGAGCTCCTGAATTGTACTTCCCTTGTCCATACTTCCTCTTGCGATTCTCAATTTGCTGTTGCTTCCCTTCAATCATAAGAGCACGATCTACCAACTCCTGGCAGTTGTTGAAGGTGGCTACCATCAACTGCATGCTCAACTCATCATTCAGTCCTTCCAGAAACTTCTCCTGCTTAGCTGCATCCGTAGCGACGTCATCTGGGGCATAACGTGCTAACTTACTAAAGTCCTCCACATACTGGCCAACTGTCCTTCCTCCTTGGCGCAAGTTGCGAAACTCACGCTTCTTCATGGCTATAGCTCCTGCTGAAACATGTGCAGTACGAAAACCCTGCTGAAACTGGTCCCATGTGACAGTGTTGACAGGGAAAGTGGCTGTGAAATTCTCCCACCATGATGTTGCGGGTCCTTCTAGCTGATGTGCGGCAAACTTCACCTTCTCCGCATCTGTGCATCCTACTGTGGTCAACTCCCTAGCTGTCTTGCGGAGCCAATCATCTTCTACTGTCGGCTCGGTGCTACTGGAAAACACCGGCGGATTCAGCCTAAGAAAACGGGCTAAGTGGTCAACAGGTGGTGGTGGTGGTTGTCGGATTTCGGGTTCCGGCAGACCCTTGAGGTTCGAACACTGGGGTGCGCACGGAGATTTCGCCTTCTACCTACCTGCACCCCTCCGCCTTGCTAAGATCTAAGCTATGGAAAGAACAATACAAGAGACACAGGGTTTATACTGGTTCGGCCACCGTTGTGGTGTAATACCCTACTCCAGTGTGTGGTGTGGTGGATTGCCTCTTGGGCTGATGATGATGAGCAATACAAGGAAGAACAGCCTCGCGAGGGTCTGTTCTTGGCTGTGGGGATGAACTGCTAGGAGGAGTTCAGTCACCCTTCTCTCTCTCACTTCTGTGTGATGTTACTCGATCCGATTTTTCCTTCCCCCCTCTACACTATGGGTGGCTAGTCCTATTTATAGGAAAAGGCCCTAGGCCTCTTCCCAAATATTGAGCGGGAAGGGCGCCAACAATTGGCCATTTTGAAGGGGAACATCCGGTACACTTATCCTGACTAAAGTTAGTCATCGCCTGCCAAAGGCTCTGGTGGTGATGCTGGCTTGGGCTCCACAATGATTTCCTTCCTGCCGTTGGACTGGTCTTGGTCTCGTTGCACCGAAACGGGTTCCTTTGCTTGATGCTCTCGCCTGCGCTGGCTCCCTTTGCACCAAAGAGGAAAGGAGGACACTGCGCGGGCTGGCGCCCGCCTGGCGCCCTTGGTCGTCATGGCTTGCATCACGGGCACCTCGTGAGGTACCCCGCCTTGATCTCTCCGCCTCCTCGCGAGCCAGCCTGATGTGGCCGTGCCTGAGGAAGCTCCGTGTCGTCCGCCCCGCAAGGCTTGGCCCCTCGCGAGGGTCTTTGGTCTGCGTCGATGAAGCCGGGCCGTGCTGGGCCCCCTTTGAGCCACGCCGCAGGCCGCAGGCAGGCAAGTCTGGGGACCCCCGTTCCCAGAACGCCGACAGTAGCCCACGGGCCCAAGGCGTGCCCGGACTTGGCCGTGCAGGGAGGCGAAAGGACAAGGGCGAAGTGCCGCGGGCCCTAACAGCCTGCGGCCTTGGGCGCCGCGTGGCGGTTGATTGGGCGTGGGCGGCACTGTTCCCCCACGCCCCCCTTATTTTGGGCCTTGCTAGGCGGACTCGTAGTCGTACACAGCCGCTCCCCTTTTTGTTGCTCGAGCGCCCTCTGTCCTTCCTCCGCTCGAACTCCAGCTTCCGTCTTCAACCCAATCTCGAACCTTCCCCCCCCCCTTCCTATCGCCATGGCTCCGACAAAGAAGGGAAGAGGGAAGAAACCCATGCCTCCGCCTTGCTCGCCGCTGCTGGCGGCCCCCGCCGAGGGCTTGGGCAAGGTCAGCTTGGCTCTGGCTACTATCTTCAACGAATGCGGGAGGACGACGGCCTGGCCCGCGTCCCACTTCTCCATCGACAGGATAACCACCGAGGTCCCGTATTTGGCCGACGCCCTGTGGGCGGGTCTGGTTCCCCCTTTTTTCGATTTCTTCAATGTCGTGCTTTCCCACTATCAGATCCACATGATGCATCTGGGTCCTAAATCCATCGCCCTCCTTTCGGTCTTCGCCTTTGTTTGCGAGGCAATGATGGGCATCCTTCCTTCGGTTGCCTTGCTGCACCACTTCTTCTCTCTGCGCCTTGTCGACCCTACCCAATGCTGGGCGTGCGTGAGCTTCGTTGCCGCATCTGAGACAGCGGCCTCAGGGATTGACTTCAGGCTCCCTCTGCCCGTGGCTGGGTTCCGCGAGTGGTGGCTGTATGTGGATGCAGGGGTACCCAGCCCCCTGCTATCGGAGCCAACTTCGCCTGCTGTCCCCAATTCGGGCTGGGGCCACGAGACGCTTGAGAGCCCCCGGCTCATCTTCGTCAGGCACCGCTTCGCGTTCTTGAGGTCGCTTGGCGTGACAGCGGCCAAGGTGGTGAAGGAGTTCCTGCTTCGCCGCATTGCTCCTCTCCAACGCCACTCCCGCCGGATGTGGGCCTTCAGTGGGCGTGGTGATCGTATGAGGCTCCAGGGAGAGGACCTGACGCCTGAAGTGCTGAGGACAGTGCTCTTGATCCTGACTGGAGACCCCAACCCCGGCAGCATCCAGCAGGGAGGGGCCTTGCTGTACCTCTGCCAGAACAGGGGCGATTTTGTGAAACAGATGCCTATCTTTGATGAGTGGGGGCCGCGCCCCGCCGGCCTCCAGGGGCCTCGCGAGAACCCAGTGATGGTGACTGCCCTTCCAGTCGGCCAAGGCGGCTCTTCCTCAAGTGGCGGAGCGGGGAGGCATGAGGCGCCAGAGGCCGAGGGGGCTCCCGGCGGGGTGACAGCGCCGAGCGATGCTCATGAGGGAGCAGCTCTTGGGGGTCGTGCCGCTGAGGCTGAGGGTGGCAAGCAGCTGCCCTCAGCGCCTGTGACTGAGGCCCCTGAGGCTCCAGCCGCTTCTCTTGGCGAGGCGATCGGCTGCGCGCATCAGGCAGGCGCCCCTGACGCGGATCGCCTTGACGCTCCGTCTTCGTCGCAGGTTGATCCCTGCGCTCAACTCTTGGGCCGCTTCCGCGTGGACTTTGAGGCCCTCCAGAAGAGAAGGGAGGCCCTGGGCGACGATTACCCTTGTCGCCTGCTGAAGCATAGGAAATACTTCGCCACTGATGAGTAAGCCTTCTCCTTTCCTAGCTCCCGATCCTTCTGTTGCTTTTACTGATCCTTGTTCCGCAGGCCCCTTCCAGCCGAGCTTGCGGGGACGGCTGAGGTGCCGTCCCCCTTGGCTCCGCCCCCTCCATCGTCCTCAAGCACTCCGAGCAGTAGAGCCCTTGTGGTGAGGGCGATCAGAGAGGCGAACCGTCCCGAGGCACATCGTGGCCCTGCGCACCTCGCGATCCTCCTTCGCGGGCCTTCTCGTGGCATAGCCAGCCTGCCGTGGGCTTCTCGCCTGATCGTGGACTGCGATTGGCTGAGGCGCTCTCTGCCCTCTTCATCTGGGGATGGGCTGGCTCCAGGCCGGGCTTCTGGCGTGACGTGCCCGGCCGTCATGAGGGTGTCGGCCCCCAGCCCCCTGCCCGGAGGGGGAGTGCTGATTCGTGGCCCCCGGCGCTTGCTCGGGGCAGATGATGGTGTGGAAGACGTGCTCGAGCGCGCCCGGGAGCGTCGCGCTCTTCACCAAGGATTCTTTCGAAGGGCGGCTGACGCGGTGAGCCTGCTTGGTGAGGAGCTTGCTGATGAAGACGCGCGCCTTGAGGCCGAGGGCCTGCGCCTGGCTGCAGAGAGGCGCGAGCTGGAGGGCTCCATCGCCCTTGCGCACCGTCGGCGCGATCTTGACGACGCAGAGGCCAAGGCGTCGCTGGTGGCCTCTCGGGAGGCCCGATCTTGGGCCGCTGAGGAGGCCCGGGAAGCCGACCGGTGGCGAGAGGCGGTGGAGGAGCAGGCTCGGGAGCTCCTGGCCTGGTGCCACTCACTGGAGGAGCAAGTGGAGCTGCGCGAGGCAGCCCTCGCGTCGATGAAGGTGGCCTCTGGTGACCCAGCAGAGCTCCAGAAGCGCGAGGAGACGCTGACGCTAGAAGCCGCCGAACGTTCCCGCGAGTACGAGCGCCTGGAGACGAGGGAGCGCTTGGTGACGCAGGCGGAGGATGATGTCGCTGCACGGGAAGCCTGCGTCCTGGAGGAGGTCGACGTCGGGTGGCGATGGCACGCTTGAGCCTCGAGCACGAGTTCGAGGAGAGGCTGGAGTTGATCCGGGCCGAGGCTGAAGGTAGGACTGCTGCCTTGAGGGCCAAGCTGGAGGAAGCGACACGGAGGGCCGATGCTTTTCGGGCCGCCCTTGAGGTAGCGCAAGGGGAGTCAACCACCTCCCAGGCCGAGGTGCTCCTTCTTCGCCAGCGGGTGGAGGAGGCCGAGGTCGTCGCGCGCCAGAATGCGAACGAGATACGTCAGCGGCGGATCCTAGAGCATGAGCACGGCCCCATGCTCACCACGCTCCGGGAGAGAGCCAACACAGCCTTGGGAAACCTCTGCGAGGCAGCTATTGGCGAGCCGCACGCAGTCAACTACGCCGGCAACCTTCAGTTCTTCACTGACGTGGTGACGCAGCTGGAGGCGCGGTTGGTCAGGGCCGACAGGTTGGTGGAGGAGAGGAGCCGCGCCCTGCTCGGGCGCGCCTTTTCTCGCGTCTTCAGCCATCTCCGGAACATGGATCCCCACTTCGACTTCGACGCCGCCATCGCCCCAGTCCCCCAGGCCGTCCGAGACGACCTGGCGCACTGGGTGGAACAAATGTTGATGCTCTTGTCAGGGCCTTCGCTTCAGACAACAACGGCGTGATCGTGGCTGCTGACGAGGGCCGTGTGGTGAACGGCCCTGACACCGCTGGCGGCGACGCAGACAGTGATGGCGAGTTCAGCGACGCCAGCAACGGTTCGGGTGGTGCTCCTGAGGACACATTGGGGGATTTATCCAACTGATCATGCATCGTTCCTGTTTCCTTACCCTGCATGAATAGAACTCAGGTTTTGGCCTGATGGCTGTGAGAGCATTTTGGAGGGGGAGCCCCTCATGTAAAACTTGTGTTCATCGTATTAGTAGACGTTACATTGCCCATGTGCCCGCGCCAAGTCGTTGGCTTAAGCGACGTGCTGGTCGGCTAGTTTACCTTTGTCCCGTGCGGGCCCTGAGGTAGCCTGTGGGAGGCTGTGGTGTCCCGAGTGTTCCCTGATCGAATCTGTAGGATCTGCAGTAAAAAACCCTCCTGAGAGGACGCAGCGGCGGCAGTCTAGGCTGCGCGCAAGCTAGGCCTGACCCGGCTCGCGAGGGGCTCACGAGGGGAGGCAGTTGAGGTGAAGTGGTAACCAAAACGCGAGAAATTTCTCGAACGAGACTAAGCACCCCTTCCCTGAACACACGCAAATCTCAAATTCGAATCCAACTTAAATCCAGCGGGGGAAAGCGACAACCAAAGGGAAAGGCAACGAAAGCAGACAAAAGGCCGCGTCCGGCACCTGATCTAGTCTTGGACGTCTTCTCACCAGCGCGGAGCTAAGTGTTGCCACTGGGCGTGGGAGGGAGCCCCAGGGCCTGAGGCCGGCACCCCTGAGACTCCGGGGTGTGTACAGCCCCACTCATTATTACGTGAGAGTGTCACGGGGCGGCGAGCTTCACAGGCACTCGGCCTTCTTCACAGGAACCAGCCTTGCTTCATATCGCCAGACGAGGGCCCCGCCTTGCGCCACACTCTAGTGCCATCAACGACGACCGGAAACCAGGACGCCACCGATGGGGTAGAGCGGTCGCCAGCAGTTGCCCCGACGACCACGGGTCCTCCGCCAGGGGCAGGCCCTGAGGCACCTCCCCAGCAGAGGGCCTACCTCCTGAGAACACCTTGCTCCGAACGCCGCGGTGGTGATGTTGGATCTCGGCCTCTCTCCTACAGCCCCCTGCGCCCTCCTCCCGAGGGATAGGAGACTGTGGGAGCGGGGCTGCTGCTCGCTGTGGCGACCTGCACCTGCTGCGATCCATGATTAGCGTATGCTTGCTCCTGAGGAATTAGCGGTACCCGATAATCGTTGCCTCCAGCATGGCCAGTGGGACCGTCCCGGGGCTCCTGGAAGGGCTCAGCTTCTGGCGCCTCGTCCCCCCAGCTTGGGCTGAGGAGCGAGCCTTGTTCGCCCTGGTGAAGGTGTCCTTGGTCCATCATGAGGGGCACGTATTCTTCTGGTGCCGTCATCCCGAAGGCCATGCCATAGTGCTCCGCGTGCCACGCAGCTCTGCTTGACGCGCCCACTGTGGGGTGGTAGCGTGGCTGTCCACTAGGTCCGTGGGTCGCGCCGAGTCCTTCTTCTTCGCGGACCGGGAGTGGGGGTAGCGCCGCCGCCGGTCCGGTGCCGACAGCTTCGCTGGTGTTGGAGTAGCCTTGGAGCCCACGGGCGCGCGCGGAGCCCCCGCGCGGGCCGCCCTGGGCTTGAGATGGGAGCTGGGTGCAGAAGGGGTGAGCCCCCGAGGCGGTGAAGCCCAGGAGCTCTTCCACCCGCTCCAGCAGCACGTCGCGGCCGCCCTCCAGCAGCCTGCACTGCAGCAGCTCTCGGGCCACCGTGAGCGCGGCCCTCGAGTTCGCCTGTTCCCGACGGGTGTACGGTGTCGTGGTCGCGGCATGATTGGAGGCCTTGCTGCCGACCACGCTTGCCGCGGTGTGAGAGCTGTCGAAGCCTGTCCGCGTCGCCCGCGGCCCGCAGCACCCTACGTACCGCGAGCTGCCTGGGGCACGGGGTCGCCCGAGGCGAGCGGCTCTGCACGGGCGGGCCACGCCGCCCATGGATCTGGGTTGCCCGCCTGGTCGCCGGACATGGTGATGACAACGCGGCGGGGCACGAAGTGGTAGAAGGTGGATTCCGGCGCACCCCTACCTGGCGCGCCAAATGTCGGATTTCGGGTTCCGGCAGACCCTTGAGGTCCGAACACTGGGGTGCGCGCGGAGATTTCGCCTTCTACCTACCTGCACCCCTCCGCCTTCCTAAGATCTAAGCTATGGAAAGAAAAGTACAAGAGACACAGGGTTTATACTGGTTCGGGCCACCGTTGTGGTGTAATACCCTACTCCAGTGTGTGGTGTGGTGGATTGCCTCTTGGGCTGATGATGATGAGCAATACAAGGAAGAACAGCCTCGCGAGGGTCTGTTCTTGGCTGTGGGGATGAACTGCTAAGAGGAGTTCAGTCACCCTTCTCTCTCTCTTCTGTGTGATGTTACTCGATCCGATTTTTCCTTCCCCCCTCTACCCTGTGGGTGGCTAGTCCTATTTATAGGCAAAGGCCCTAGGCCTCTTCCCAAATATTGAGCGGGAAGGGCGCCAACAATTGGCCATTTTGAAGGGGAACATCTGGTACACTTATCCTGACTAAAGTTAGTCCTCGCCTGCCAAAGGCTCTGGTGGTGACGCTGGCTTGGGCTCGACAATGACTTCCTTCCTGCCGTTGGACTGGTCTTGGTCTCGTTGCACTGAAACGGGTGCCTTTGCTTGATGCTCTCGCCTGTGCTTGCTCCCTTTGCACCAAAGAGGAAAGGAGGACACTGCGCGGGCTGGCGCCCGCCTGGCGCCCTTGGTCGTCATGGCTTGCGTCACGAGCACCTCGTGAGGTACCCCGCCTTGATCTCTCCGCCTCCTCGCGAGCCAGCCTGATGTGGCCGTGCTTGAGGAAGCTCCGTGTCGTCCGCCCCGCGAGGCTTGGCCCCTCGCGAGGGTCTTGGGTCTGCGTCGATGAAGCCGGGCCGTGCTGGGCCCCCTTTGAGCCACGCCGCAGGCCGCAGGCAGGCAAGTCTGGGGACCCCCGTTCCCAGAACGCCGACAGTGGTGGGTTGTTGTTGTTGTTCCCCTGATTCTGATTCTGGACTAGTAACTGCATCAATGTGTTCTATTGCTGGATCAACTGGGTGAGCTCCGATGGAAAGGCAAATCCGGGGTCACGTCTCAGAGGCATCTGAGGGTTTAGAAAAGATGAGATGTAAGAATAGAGGGGGTCTAAAGAGAAAACACTACCCATATGCACATGAGGCAAAAGCAAATAATTCACTTCATTCAATCAAACAAGGGCATACAATCGATCTATCTATCGCAAAAGTGCTTGGACTACTATATTTACATGGTGGACTACTACTACTGATGAGGTGGTCTACTAGAAATATTCTTCGGTTGCAGACTCCATGATATCTGCTCCAGCTTCATCAATATAGTCATCATCGCTCTCATCTGGATCCGTGTCGGTGTCGTCGATGATGATGTAGTCTTCCGGGCTAATCTCCTTAGGTTCTTCATCTTCATCTCCTGGTGTAGGGCCTCCCATAAATATCCCGATCTTCTTGATCAGGTCGTCATTCTTCTCCACCAATACTTCAATTTCTTCTTCATAATCTTCACGTGTAGCCCTGAGTTCTTCGTCCAGTTCCTTGATTCTAGTCTTAGCCTTCTTCAGATCTATCATGTCGGCGCACATCTGGTTCTCCTATCGTCGAATGTGCTGGTTTAACTCCTGGATAAAAGCTATGATTGATCTATCCTTCCTGGTGCTGATCATCTCCCAGTGCTCATCTCGGTGCCCACAAATCTGGTAGATAGTATCTTTGAGATCCTTGCGGTAGACTTCTTCAATGCGTCCCATGGCGATGTGAGCTGCCATGCTCTTTCCTAGACTCCAAGTTGGTGCATCAAAAGAAAACTATATGGGCTCAGTGACTGGCATGAACGTCCTTCCTGGAACTTGAACTTGAATCATCCAGCGCTCTTCTTCAGGTAAAGTGGCATTGTAGGTTCCTGTGAAGCTTGGTACTCCTATGTTCAGGTATCTAGTGACTTCCTTCAAGTGACGTCCAAAGGGTGTATCTTCATCCGGTTGTGTGAACTTGTTCCTTGCATCCCCATCCTAAAGAGTAGAAAAGATGAGGAGTCAGAAATGAGAAGAGAGTGAATAGTGATCTAGGTATTTAGCTTAGTGGTCATGTCCTACAGTCAGCGTGTGCTCTGATACCATCTCTGTAGCGACCAGACCTCAAACAGTCTGATCTCTGTGCTCCGTTGTCATCCCTGGATCAGTAATGCTAACACCACACAGTACTCGGAGGATTTATAATGGAGTAGCAATCACACACTTATTACATCGAGTGTCTCAAAAGAGAACTTAATACAATAAATATGGCTTAAGGCCATCTAATAACGATAACAGCGGAAGGCTTGGAAGATAAGTGAGTCCATCAACTCCAACGGCATCACTGAGTATAGAACCACGACCTAAAACTCCTTAATCATCGTCTGAAAAGTCTGTAACATTTACGTTGTAGCCCGAAAACGGGTCAGCACATGGAATATGCTGGCAAGGTAACACATAGAGAGTAATGGAATGAAACAGCTATACTATATGCATGTTTGGCTGGTGGAAAGCTCTATGGTTACAGTTTTGCGTAAAGCCAATTTTTCCCTACTTCAAAGGAATAAATTTATTTAACTATTATGGTGGTTGTTAAATATTGAGAATGGTTGACAGCATTCTCAATCCCAATTAAGCATCATCATTAAACAAAACCCAACAAAATTAATTTAGAGTAACATGTTGAGATTCACATGAAAATCCAGGTACTAGATACTCAAGATGTCCATAACCGGGGACACGGCTAACCATGATTAGTTTATTACACTCTGCAGAGGTTTGCGCACTTTTCCCCACAAGACTCGATCGCCTCCGTTTGGTTTCTCGCACTACATGGTGTTTGAGAAGACGGATGACCGAGGTCTTTTAGAAGCGCTAGCACCTTACGATCGGGTAGACCGTACCACCTACATCCCCTACATCTGCTAGTCTACCACTGTAAGAGTTCGCACAACTTAGTCAACTATGCTAGAGCCCATAATAGCTTGTGGCTGCACACGGAAGTTTCTAGTATGAATAGTCTCATGATCCCTTTGAGCCTGGGTGGCGGTCCAAAAGAAAACAGGCAAGTCCTGGAATACCCAGGTGCCTCAATCCACCCAGATGTGTGTTTAAGTTGCCACCTTAGATAAACCATTAATTAACAAAACTCACATCTGTCATGGATATCACTCACCCAATCCACGTCTACTAGCATAGCATGGCATAAAGCAAACGTAGAAGTAACTCCCAAAGGTTCGATAATAAACAGGTAATAGGTACTACCTCATCTACTTCCCATCCCACAATTTAGTTAGATCCTAACCATGCAATGTGTGAGGATTGATCTAATGCAATAAAACTGGGTAGTAGAAAAAGGTATGATCAAAGTGTTACTTGCCTTGCTGATGATCCGGGAAACCTAGAGATTTGAAGTAACAGGCGGCGCACTCCGGGTACTCTATCGCAGACAAACAAACAAGCATACAATAAGAACTCATCTAATGCACAGGTAAAACTCAAATAAGAGATCTAACCAGAAGGTTCAACTTAAGAACTCCGGTTGACAAAAAGAATCAAATCGAACGAAACAACGAAAGTCAAACGGCGAAAGAAAACAACTTCGTTCTAGTAATATGGATCTAGGGAAAATTTTACAGTAGCAAAATCTTGTTTAAGTTGGTTAAACGGATAGAGGGTTTCGAGATGAAACTCTAGGCGCTTGAATCGCCTGATTCCGATGAACGAGCGAAAAGTAATACTAAAACGAAAATCGGATCAGGAATCGCGATCAGAAAAATCGCGGATTTAATCTAAGAAAAAGAAAAACGATGAACGTTCGTTAGAACGAACGAACGGACGAACGCTCACTATTTAAATAAACCGGAAAAACCGATCTATTTAAAAAAACCGAATCTAAAAAAACCGACGGAAAAACCGACGAAAACCGATCTATTTTAAAAAAAACGATGGCACGAAAGTCGAGGCGTGGCGAACCTCGGGCGGTGGAATCTGGCGGCGGCGGGCGGCGGCGGCGCGTGGGGCACGGGGCGGCTAGGCTTTGCTGGGGCTGGGGCTGGGCCTCTCCCCGGCTTATAAAGCCCGCCCGGGCCGGTGTCTAGGTCGGACACGGCCCGTAGGTCGGTGTGCACTTTTTTTAAAAAAAATATTTCGCTCGGAAGAGAAAAATGAAAAGAAATACTAAACGGACTCCAAAAATTCCGAAATAAATTCCCACAGGCTTCTAAAATCAAGCCGCACAAGGTGAACATTTATTTGGGACCTAAATGCAATTTTGAAAAACACACATTTTTCCTAAATTCAAATAAAACTCCGAAAAACTCCGAAATAAAATCTTATTTGATTTTATTATTAAATCCTCAATATTTCTTTATTTTGGGAAAGTCATTTTATTCCCTCTCTCATATTTTTGTAGTAGAAATAATTGATGATAAAATAAATAAAATCAAATGATCCTATTCTCAAAATTTGAGAAAACTCAAATATGAAAATAACGAAATCCCCAACTCTCTCTGTGGGTCATTGAGTTGCGTAGAATTTCTAGGATCAACCAAAATGCAAAATAAAATATGATATGCATAGATGATCTAATGTATAACATTCCAAATTGGAAATTTGGGATGTTACAAACCTACCCCCCTTAAGATGAATCTCGCCCTCGAGATTCGGGTTGGTTAGAAAATAGGTGAGGGTGGTCCTTGAGTAAATCTTCCTCTCTCTCCCAGGTGGCTTCATCCTCCGTGTGGTGGCTCCACTAAACTTTGCAAAACTTGATAACCTTGCTGCGAGTGACTCGACTGGCAAATTCGAGGATCTTAATTGGTTTCTCCTCGTAGGTCAAATCGTTATCCAACTGAATAGTTTCCAACGACATTGTATCTCTCAACGGTATGTCAGCCATCTCCGCGTGACATTTCTTTAACTGAGAAACGTGGAACACATCATGAACTCCTGACAATCCTTCAGGCAATTCCAACTTGTAGGCCACTTCTCCCATACGTTCCAAAACTTGATAGGGTCCTACAAATCGTGGCGCTAACTTCCCTTTAACTCCAAAACGCTTTGTTCCCCGAAGTGGAGATACTCGAAGATAAGCTCTATCTCCGACTTTGTAAACTGTCTCCTTGCGTTTAGAATCTGCATAGCTCTTCTGTCTAGACTGGGCTACCTTGAGCCTATCGCGAATCAACTTCACCTTCTGTTCAGACTCTTTAATCAAGTCAGGTCCAAACAACTGGCGGTCTCCAACTTCGTCCCATGACAACAGTGTCCTGCACCTCCTTCCGTACAAAGCTTCGAAAGGGGCCATCTTTAAACTGGTTTGATAACTGTTGTTGTAAGAGAACTCTACATATGGCAAATTATCGTCCGAACTAGATCCATAATCTAGCGCACAAGCTCACAGCATATCCTCCAAAGTCTGATTGACTCTCTCGGTCTGTCTATCTGTGTGTGGATGAAAAGCTGTACTGAATTCTAGCCTGGTACCCAAAGTTTCGTGCAACTGCTTCCAGAACTTTGAGGTAAACTGGGTTCCTCTATCTAATACGATACTCCTCGGAACTCCATGCAAACATACGATCCTGGTCATGTATATCTTTGCCAACTTACCACTGGTGTAAGTGGTCTTTAAGTTGAGTTGCGTAGAATTTCTAGGATCAACCAAAATGCAAAATAAAATATGATATGCATAGATGATCTAATGTATAACATTCCAAATTGGAAATTTGGGATGTTACATTGCATGGCAATATATCTCGGAATGGCTATGGAAATGCCATGATAGGTAGGTATGGTGGCTGTTTTGAGGAAGATATATGGTGGGTTTATGGTACCGGCGAAAGTTGCGCGGTACTAGAGAGGCTAGAATGGTGGAAGGGTGAGAGTGCGTATAATCCATGGACTCAACATTAGTCATAAAGAACTCACATACTTATTGCAAAAATCTATTAGTCATCAAAACAAAGTACTACGTGCATGCTCCTAGGGGGATAGATTGGTAGGAAAAGACCATCGCTCGTCCCCGACCGCCACTCATAAGGAAGACAATCAATAAATAAATCATGCTCCGACTTCATCACATAACGGTTCACCATACGTGCATGCTACGGGAATCACAAACTTCAACACAAGTATTTTTACAATCCACAACTACCCACTAGCATGACTCTAATATCACCACCTTTATATCGCAAAACTATTGCAAGGAATCAAACATATCATATTCAACGATCTACAAGTTTATGTAGGATTTTATGACTAACCATGTGAATGACCAGTTCCTGTCATCTCTCTAAATAGATATAAGTGAAGCAAGAGAGTTTAATTCTTCCTACAAAATATATGCCCGTGCTCTAACAAATATAAGTGAAGCAAAAGAGCATTCTACAAATGGCGGTTGTCTAAGTGCAGAGAAACAGGCAATCCAAACTTTAAATGATATAAGTGAAGCACATGAAGCATTCTATAAAGCCATACTCAAAAGATATAAGTGAAGTGCAATGAGCATTCTATAAATCAACCAAGGACTATCTCATACCAGCATGGTGCATAAAAAGAAAAAGAAAAACCTAAATGCAAAATACGCTCCAAGACTTGCACATATCGCATGAACGAAACGAATCCGAGAACATACCGATACTTGTTGAAGAAAGAGGGGATGCCTCCCCAGCATCCCCAAGCTTAGATGCTTGAGTCTCCTTGAATATTTACTTGGGGTGCCTCGGGCATCCCCAAGCTTGATCTCTTTCCTCTCTTCCTTCTTCTCACATCGAAACCTTCTCAATCATCGAACACTTCATCCACACAAAACTTCAACAGAAAACTCGGTAAGATCTGTTAGTATAATAAAGCAAATCACTACTATCAGTACATTTGCAAACCAATTCATATTTTGTTTTTGCATTATGTCTACTGTAATATAACTTTTTCATGGCTTAATCCACTGATATGAATCGATAGTTTCATCAAAACAAGCAAACTATGCATCAAAAACAGAACCTGTCTAAAACAGAACAGTCTGTAATAATTTGAACATTCACCATATTTCTGATAATTGAAAAATTCTACCAAAATTAGTAAAAATAAAATATTTGTGCAGCAAGACAGTGCAAAAACAATCAGAACCATTTGACGTTCCAGTAAAAAAATAAAATTCATGCACTACAGCCAAAGTTTCTGTCCTGCACCGCACAAACCAACAAGCATCGTAAACATCCTAAAGGCAAACCTTGGCACATTATTTTTATAATACAATGGAATTGTACAAGGGGATAATTATTTTTATTGAAAAGTTTCTGTAATCAAGATTCACAAAGTTGCCGTGAGCATGAACAAAGTTCAAGGAGCTCTCCCACTTCAACAATGCTTGTCTTTCTCACTTTCGCTTTCCTTTTTGAAAAAGTTTTGGGTTCCCCTTCTTTATTTTTGTTGTTTTTAAACTATATAAAAGCACTCAACAGAAATAAATGACTCTCTAAAACTTCTGGGTTGTCTCCCTGGCAGCGCTTTCTTTAAAGCCATTAAGCTAGGCATCTAGTGCTCAAGTAGTGAATCCACCCGGATCCCAAGGTATATCAAAGCCAATTAATTAGCAATGATTTGTAATTTAGTAGTGAGCACAAAGTAACATATATCATGTAATGACGAAGTCTAACTCTCTTCCTATGCATCGGCATGTCATAAAAGAACAATTCATGCACACATAGTAAAGGCCAATGCATAGTATAAATAGTTTCTTGCAATTCTATCATATTGGAAACATAGAGAGGTTGAGATATAGTTCCTATCTCATAATAATTGCAAGTAGGAGCAGCAAGCACATGCATATTATACTCATCAAAATCATCATGTGTAGTAGTAAAAGGCAACCCATCAATATAATCCTTAATAAGTGCAAACTTCTCCGATATAGTGTAGTTGGGAGAATTCAAAAAGATAATAGGACTATCATGCGTGGGTGCAATAGCAACAATTTCATGTTTAACATAAGGAACTATAGCAAGTTCATCTCCATAAGCATAATTCATATTGGCATCTTGGCCACAAGCATAGCAAGCATCATCAAAAAGGGATATTTCAAGAGAATCAATGGGATCATAACAGTCATCATAGCAATCATCCTTCGGTAAGCACAAAGGGGAATTAAACAATGTATGAGTTGAAGAGTTACTCTCATTAGAAGGTGGGCACGGGTGATCAATCCGCTCTTCCTCCTTTTGTTCTTCACTCTCTTCCTCATCTTCTTCATCCAATGAGCTCACAGTTTCATCAATTTCTTCTTCCATAGACTCCTGCAAAATATTAGTGTCTTCTTGGACAGCAGAGTAGTACTCAATATATGGTTCAACATAGGCATTAGAAGCATAATTATCATAACAATATTTAAATATGGCGAAATTTTCAGATTTGTAAAGAGTAGCATCATACTTTTCAATCAAAGAAGCAATTTCATAAGAACCCTTAAAAGCAACAAATTCTTCAATTTGTTGAACATCATAGTAACTATAAACACCCTTAGCATAAGAGGATACGATTCCATTATCACTAGACAAACATTGGTAGGGAAGGTGTTTCTTAGGGTCTTCGGAACAACAAGTATAATCATATATTTCACATAAATTCCAAGCATAGCATTGCAAACGATGAATTTGATCCAGTAAAGTTTTCCCTTTTTCAGATATTCGGTGTCGCACATAACAAGCATGCTCATCTAAAGATTTTCCCTCAACTAAGCTAGTTGGGGTTTCAGCACGAGCACATAGGGATCGAAGATGATCCAAGTAATAAGCTTCAGCAGTGTGATAGATTTTGACTGGTTCTTCAACCATTGGTTTAGTAGGTACAACTAATTTTTTTTGGCATTTTGTGTTTCCTACCCTTAACTAAAGATAGAAAACAACTAAGAACAGCAAATAAAAATTACTTAGTGATAAAGCAAACAAGCACACACGAGAATATTCACCCCACGCTATTGCTCCCCAGCAACGGCGCCAGAAAAAGGTCTTGATAACCCACAAGTATAGGGGATCGCAACAGTTTTCGATAAGTAAGAGTGTCGAACCCAACGAGGAGCTAAACGTAGAACAAATATTCCCTCAAGTTCTATCGACCACCGATACAACTCTACGCACGCTTGATGTTTGCTTTACCTAGAACAAGTATGAAACTAGAAGTACTTTGTAGGTGTTGTTGGATAGGTTTGCAAGATAATAAAGAGCAAGTAAATAAAATGTAGGGGCTGTTTAGGTTAAGAAACAATAAAGTAAATATAGCGAGTGTGGAAAAGTGGTGGTAGGAGTTGTGAAATTGCCCCTAAGCAATTGACTACTTTACTAGACCGATAGCAAGTATTATGTGGGAGAGGCCACTGCTAGCATGTCATCCCTTACTTGGAATTCTATGCACTTATGATTGGAACTATTAGCAAGCATCCGCAAATACTAATGTTCATTAAGGTAAAACCCAACCATAGCATTAAGATATATTGGTCCCCCTTCAATCCCGTATGCATCAATTTCTATGCTAGGTTGAAGCTTCTGTCATTCTTGCCCTCCAATACATAGTCCTATCAACATACAACTAACCCTATGGTGTGATCCACGCACGCGCTCATATGATGGGCACCAAAGGACAACAACATAACCACAAGCAAATTAAATCAATCATAGCAATTCATCAACCACCGATAGGACAACAAAAATCTACTCAGACATCATAGGATGGCAACACATCATTGGATAATAATATGAAGCATAAAGCACCATGTTCAAGTAGAGGGTACAGCGGGTTGCGGGAGAGTGGACCGCTGTAGATAGAGGGGGGAAGGTGATGGAGATGTTGGTGAAGATGGCGGAGGTGTTGGTGAAGATCGCGGTGATGATGATGATGATGGCCACGGCGGCGTTCCGGCGCCACTGGAGGAGAGGGGGAGAGGGCCCCCTTCTTCCTCTTCTTCCTTGACCTCCTCCCTAGATGGGAGAAGGGTTTCCCCTCTGGTCCTTGGCCTCCATGGCATGGGAGGGGCGAGAGCCCCTCCGAGATTGGATCTATCTCTCTGTTTCTCTCTGGTTCTGCATTCTGTTCTGGATTTGTTTCACCGTTTCGTATATATATATATATGGAGATCTGTAACTCCAATTGGCCTGAAACCTTCGCCTTGATTTTTTCCGAATATTATCTTTCTTGCGGCAAAAGAAGAGCGTCAACCGCCTTACGGTGGGCTCACGAGGGTAGGGGCACGCCCTAAGGGGGGGGCGCCCCCCTGCCTCGTGACCACCTCGGGCACTGGTTCGCGTTGATTTTCCTTCCGAATTTTCCATATTTTCCAAAAATAAGCTCCGTCCATTTTTATCCCGTTTGGACTCCGTTTGATATGGGTATTCTGCGAAACCAAAAACATGCAACAGACAGGAACTGGCACTGGGCACTGGATCAATATGTTAGTCCCAAAAATAATATAAAAAGTTGCCAAAAAGTACATGAAAGTTTAATAATATTGGCATGGAACAATCAAAAATTATAGATACGACGGAGACGTATCAACCCCCAAGGCGGCGATGCGATCCAGGAGCTCGTTTAAAGACGACAACTCTGTCAAATCCATCCGTTTGGAGTATTCGGGATCAACACGAAGGTGATTTTCGATGACCCGAGAAGTCATCGTTGGCTTAACGGCCAGACGGGCGGTCATGGTAAAGCTGCCCAGTCGGAGGGTTTGGCCTGAGTCCAGGGCTCCTCCGGAGGTGATACTGTCCTTGATAACAAGGCGAGCCATCAATCTTGTCTTTGACATCACGGAGGAACTCTCAATGAAAGCACCAATGTCGGTGTCAAAACCGGCGGATCTCAGGTAGGGGGTCCCAAACTGTGCGTCTAAGGTTGATGGTAACAAGTGACAGGGGACACGAAGTTTTACCCAGGTTCGGGCCCTCTTGATGGAGGTAATACCCTACGTCCTGCTTGATTGATATTGATGAGTATGGGGGTTACAAGAGTTGATCTACCACGAGATCATAATAACTAAACCCTAGAAGTCTAGCCTGTCAGATTATGATTGCCTCTACGGACTAAACCCTCCAGTTTATATAGACATGAAGGGACTAGGGTTGTACAAAGTCGGTTACAAATAAAGGAATCTTCATATCCGCACGCTAGGCTTGCCATCCATGCCAAGGAGAGTCCCATCTGGACACGGGAGAGAGTCTTCTGTCATGTATCTTCATAGCCCATTAGTCCGGCCCACGCCACATAGGCCGGACGCCCGAGGACCCCTTAATCCAGGACTCCCTCAGGGGGCATGCCAAGGGGGGACTCCTACTTGGACTCCCGGTCCAAGTAGGATTCCCCCTGCTATTCCAACTAGGAGAAGGAGGGGAGAAGGAAAGAGAGGGGGCACCGCCCCCTCCTAGTCCAATTCGGACCAGCCCTTGGGGGCGCGCGGCCACCCTTGAGGCCCTTCTCTCCTTTCCACTAAAGCCCATTAAGGCCCATTACTTCCCTGGGGGGTTCCGGTAACCTCCCGGTACTACGAAAAATACCCGAAACACTTCGGAACCATTCCAGTGTTCGAATATAACCTTCCAATATATTGATCTTTGCCTATCGACCATTTCGAGACTCCTCGTCATGTCCGTGATCTCATCCGGGACTCCGAACAAACTTCAGTCATCAAATCACATAACTCATAATACAAATCGTCATCAAACGTTAAGCGTGCGGACCCTACTGGTTCGAGAACTATGTAGACATGATCGATACACATCTCCGATCAATAACCAACAGCGGGACCTGGATGCTCATATTAGCTCCTACATATTCTATGAAGATCTTTATCGGTCAAACCGCATAACAACATACGTTGTTCCCTTTGTCATCAGTATGTTACTTGCCCGAGATTCGATCGTCGGTATCATCATACCTAGTTCAATCTCGTTAACGGAAAGCCTCTTTACTCATTCCATAATGTGTCATCCTGTAACTAACTCATTAGTCACATTGCTTGCAAGGCTTATAGTGATGTGCATTACCGAGAGGGCCCAGAGATACCTCTCCGATACTCGGAGTGACAAATCCTAATCTCGATCTATGCCAACTCAAAAAACACCATCGGAGACACCTATAGAACATCTTTATAATCACCCAGTTACGTTGTGATGTTTGATAGCACACAAGGTGTTCCTCCGGTATTCGGGAGTTGCATAATCTCATAGTCAGAGGAACATGTATAAGTCATTAAGAAAGCAATAGCAATAAAACTAAACGATCATTATGCTAAGCTAACGGATGGGTCTTGTCCATCACATCATTCTCTAATGATGTGATCCAATTCATCAAATGACAACACATGTCTATGGTTAGGAAACTTAACCATCTTTGATTAACGAGCTAGTCAAGTAGAGGCATACTAGGGACACTCAGTTTTGTCTATGTATTCACACATGTACTAAGTTTTCGGTTAATACAGTTCTAGCATGAATAATAAACATTTATCATGATATAAGGAAATATAAATAACAACTTTATTATTACCTCTAGGGCATATTTCCTTCAATGACTAGGTGGTTCTCTCTCAAAAAATGAGTGGTGGAAGTGTAGGAACGTTCTACGTTCTGTTGCCTCTCCCACAAATGGAGAAGGGGGTGGAGGGGTATATATAGCCTCCACACAAAATCCAACCATTACACACATTTGATCCAACTCAGTCAGAACGAATAGAAGAACTCGGTGAGACTGATTTAGTTCAAAATGTGAACGTTAGGTATCTCGATGGGACCGATGTGCTAGGGCTAGGGAAAAACCTCATCTCGGTGAGACCGATTTGAGCAAAGAGAAAACAGAGAGTTGTTCAAGCAAACTCGGTGGGACTGATTGCACATTTTGGTGAGACTGAAATAATTACAGCAAGCAATAGAGAGTTTGCAAGGCCATCTCAATGAGACCGAGATACGTATCGGTGTGACCGAATTGTCTAGGGTTTCTGGTAGTGGCTAGGTCAAATGAACTCGGTGGCGCCAGATAGATCAAATCGGCGGGGCCGAGTTTGGCTTTGAGTTTTGGACAAATGTGGAAATGAGAAAGTGGCTGAGGGTTTTGGAGCAATATCACTAAGCACTTTGAGCAAGTAGACCATTAAGCAACACCTTATCCCCTTTTAATAGTATTGGCTTTCCTATGGACTCAATTTTATCTTGGATCACTAAAATAGAAATGAAGAGTCTTGAGCTCTATCCAATCTTTGTCTTTAGCATTTTGAAGGGGTTCCACATCCTCTTGTCCTTGCCACGCCATTGTTGAACTCACCTGAAATATACTAGATAAAAGTATTAGTCCAACAAGAGATACGTTGACATTAATTACCAAAATCACCGAGGGAGCACTTGTGGTTTCAGGTAGACGTAGCCTGAGGGGGTGACCTTGACTTCTGCCCATGAAGACCTGTTGCGGCAGCCGTCAGGCTGCAGCCACAGCCCGACGGGTCCTCCTGCCGGCAGCTCCTCCGCGAAGGAGTGCGGGAGCCAAATCTAGGTGTATGGCGGACTCTCCATCCACACCACAAACTTGTGGTCCATGTCATCCGAATGGGCCCATGGGCGAGGTGGTCGGGCGGCCACCGTGTGCCTTCACCTCGGCCTCAGCTGCCATGACTTCCACGACCACCTTCGTGGGAGGAGCTCTTTCCACGGGTACCGGAGTCGGTGCGGACCCCCAAGGGAGCATGCCTGTGCCCCTGAGGAGCTGCCACCAGCGTCGGGGTGGACTTACGGGACAGTCGCGCCCCCTCTTGGGTGGCGGTAGCTCCGGCTCGTCCCGTGGTGCCTTGCCCTTCTCCGCGGCAGTGAACCTCCTCACTGGCACCATGGCTACTACGGCAGAGGTTTGGGAGGGGAGAAGCAAGAATATGAAGATGGGTTGGGGGCTCCGTTCCCTTCGCCCTCTTATAGACGATCGAGGAAGGCCAACTGGCGTCCCTTCACATTCGGAGAAATGATGGCCTTGCAGTGCACACGCTAGGCATTTGTCAGCCTGGGTAGTTGCCGAGGCGATGTGGGGAAGTGGGGGCGTCCATTCCCCGTCATGCGGCCCAGCGCGTGGCACCGTCGAGTGCCCAGTATGGCCCAGCTTCAGGACTTCACGGACAAGACCCTCGCGAGGGCCCCTGCCCTGCGAAGAGAACAACACCAAGGCCCCCCGAGGAGCGGTCTCCCGAGGTTGCCTCCCGTGGAGCGGAGATCTCTATGCAAGCCTCCTATCTCGCGAGGTGCATGATGACGTGATCCATGACGACCATGGCCAGGCGGCCGCCAGCGGGCGCATGAGAGGACAATTTCCTCTTTGGTGCTAAGAAGTCAAGGACGTACGCAGGTTCCCAAGGAATCCCCCGAAGGTTTACATTCCAGTGCAACAAGACCAGGACCACGAGCTCGGTAGGACGGAGTTCATCGCCGAGCCCACTACTGCATCAATATCAGAAGCTTTGAGACGAAGACCACCTTTAGTCAGGATAGGGCGTACTCCTATCCCCTTTCAAATTGTCTGTTGTGGAATCCCTTCCCGCCTAAGCCATGAGGAAAGAGGACCAATGAAACTATAAATATAGGTTAGACTCCATCGTGGAGGGGGATTGATCCCTGGATCGACCCTTCGGCCATTGAGCTCACCCGAGGCAGCTCACACTTGTACTAGTTCATCATCATCCTCATCGCGAGGCAATCCACCACAAAGCAGGAGTAGGGTTTTACACCGCAAGGTGGCCCGAACCTGGGTAAACTGTCATGTTCATCTCTTCTTCCCGCCCGCTCGAACACGACGAGGCCAAGCCATGAGGTAATGAGCAGAGAGTTGCAGCTAGGCTAGATCCTTCATACACGCACCAGAGTTCGAACCTTGTTTGGGTCTGCGGAGCCCCGATCCCGACAGATATGTGTTGCAAAAAATGTAGGCGGACAAGATGTAGCTGAAATGCGTCTGTGCGCCGCATCCACAAATTCGGGTGGACGCGACCCCATTGTCACCCCCAAGCGGACGAAAAATGAATGAAACGGACGTCCATTTGGGGTCGTGCGTTGGGGTGATGGGGTTGTCCTTATAGCGTCTACACGCAAGTCCGGCCCCTCCAACCCCCCGCGGGATGCGTCTGGGGGCCTGACCGGGCATGTCTCATATTTTAGCTTTCACATCCATGTCTCTTATATCCGAAACCCTAAAGTCATGCAAATCATGCAACGCTACATATAAGAACACGTTCAACACACATTTCATCGGACCACCATTTAAGGACCATAGTTCATCGGCAGACAGTGGAAATGCATACTGCAAATACTTAAAACATAAATGAAACAAGGAGGGGTGGAGGATATCACCATTTCCTCGCCGGCCCCTTCCCCTTTCCGGTCGTCGGCGCCATTGTGCCCCTCCTCAATGTAGATGTCGGCGTGCGATGGTGAATCATCATGTGAGCTGGAGGTTTCCTCTTGAGAGCTTCTCCGATGGCGGCGCACCAAGGTTGAGGGCAACTGCTGCCAAGAAGACATGGAGGCGATGGAGTTGTGATTGATTTGTTTCTGTGGCTAGATGTATGAGGAAGAGGATGGCTCCAATACCATATAAAGTCTCTGGAAGCGTTCCTACTCTTCGATGAGGAGACGCGTAGGTATATATTGATCGTGGGCAAATAGCAATAGCCTTGTCGTGGCTTACAAGCATAGGCAACCAATCGCTAGGATTCGATTGTTATAGAGAGTCCTAGATAGTTATGGGAGAGAGATAGAATATAGTTGAGATTACATTGTGAAGATAAACCAACCCAAATGATAACACCCACACGTGTGGCATGTTTACACTTGGACCACACGCGTTGATCCATGTTGATTCTGTTTTGCACGAATCATAAAGGAATCTATTAGATTTTCAGTGCCATGTGGGCATAATCATGTGTGTGGGCGTTGGAGAGTTCGCCCACACGACCCGCAACACGCGGTTGCCAGCTGGGTCGTGTGGGCAAATCAATTCCCGCCCACACGATCACCACCTAGTCCGCCCGCGTGTGGGTGAACTGCTCTTCGCCCACAGGACGACTCGTATGATTATAGATGGCAACTGCAGTTGCGCGTATATGGCAACTAGGTAAACACACATGGCAACTATGATTCGTTGGTAGGTGGCAACTGCAGTTGCGGGTACGTGGCAACCAGGTAAACACACACGGAAACTATGATTAACCATACATGGCAACTATGGTTGGACCACACGTGGCAACTAGGTAAACACGCATGACAACAATTGTTTGACCACATATTGCAAGTACATAATCACGGACGGAAACTATGGTTTGATTACACGTGCAACTACCTGAAGGAAATATGCCCTAGAGGCAATAATAAAGTTGTTATTTATATTTCCTTATATCATGATAAAATGTTTATTATTCATGGTAGAATTGTATTAACCGGAAACTTAGTACATGTGTGAATACATAGACGAACAGAGTGTCACTAGTTTGCCTCTACTTGACTAGCTCGTTGAATCAAAGATGGTTAAGTTTCCTAACCATAGACATGAGTTGTCATTTGATTAACGGGATCACATCATTAGAGAATGATGTGATTGACTTGACCCATCCGTTAGCTTAGCATGATGATCGTTTAGTTTGTTGCTATTGCTTTCTTCATGACTTATACATGTTCCTATGACTATGAGATTATGCAACTTCCGAGTACCAGAGGAACACTTCATGTCCTACCAAATGCCACAACGTAACTGGGTGATTATAAAGGTCCTCTACAGGTGTCTCTGATGGTACTTGTTGAGTTGGCATAGATTGAGATTAGGATTTGTCACTCCGATTGTTGGAAAAGTATCTCTGGGCCCTCTCGGTAATGCACATCACAATAAGCCTTGCAAGCAATGTAGCTAATGAGTTAGTTACTGGATGTAGCATTATGGAACGAGTAAAGAGACTTGCAGGTAACAAGATTGAACTAGGTATGAGGATACCGCGATCGAATCTCGGGCAAGTAACATACCGATGACAAAGGGAACAACGTATGTTGTTATGCAGTTTGACCGATAAAGATCTTCATAGAATATGTAAGAACCAATATGAGCATCCAAGTTCCGCTATTGGTTATTGACCGGAGACGAGTCTCGGTCATGTCTACATAGTTCTCGAACCCGTAGGGTCCGCACGCTTAAAGTTCGGTCATGATCGGTAATATGAGTTTATGTGTTTTGATGTACTGAAGGTAGTTCGGAGTCCCGGATATGATCACAGACATGACGAGGAGTCTCGAAATGGTCGAGACATAAATATTGATATATTGGAAGCCTATATTTGGACATCGAAATAGTTCCGGGTGAAATCGGGATTTTACCGGAGTGCTAGGGGGTTACCACAACCCCCTAGGGGTTAATGGGCCTTGTTGGACCCTAGTGGAGAGAGAGAGGGTCCGACCAGGGCAGGCCACGCGCCCCCTCCCCTTGAGTCAGAATAGGACAAGGAAGGGCGGCGCCCCCCTTGCCTTTCCCCTCTCCGACTCCTTCCTTCCCCGTCCTAGTGGGACTAGGAAAAGGGAGTCCTACTCCCACTAGGAGGAGGACTCCTCCTCTTGGCGCGCCCGAGGAGGACTCCTCCTCTTGGCGCGCCCTGCTAGGGCAGGTCAGCCTCCCCCCTTGCTCCTTTATATATGGGGGCAGGGGGCACCCCAAGACACACAAGTTGATCAGTTGATCTTTTAGCCATGTGTGGTGCCCCCCTCCACCATAATCCACCTCGGTCATATCATAGCGGTGCTTAGGAGAAGCCCTGCGTTGGTAGCATCATCATCACTGTCATCACGCCGTCGTGCTGACGGAGCTCTCCCTCGAAGCTCTACTGGATCGAAGTTCATGGGATGTCACCGAGCTGAACGTGTGCTGAACTCAGAGGTGTCGTATGTTCGGTACTTGGATTGGTCGGATCGTGAAGACGTACGACTACATCAACCGTGTTCTCATAACGCTTCCGCTTACTGTCTACGAGGGTACGTGGACGACACTCTCCCCTCTCGTTGCTATGCATCACTGATACGTCTCCAACGTATCTATAATTTTTGATTGTTCCATGCTATATTATATTCTGTTTTGGACATTATTGGGCTTTATTATACACTTTTATTATTTTTGGGACTAACCTATTAACCGGAGGCCCAGCCTAGAATTGATGTTTTTTGCCTATTTTAGAGTTTCATAGAAAAAGAATATCAAACAGAGTCCAAACGGAATGAAACCTTCGGGAACGTGATTTTCGGAATGAACATGATCCAGAGGACTTGGACCCTACGTCAAGCAATCAATGAGGAAGGCACGAGGTAGGGGGGCGCACCTACCCCCCCCCCCCAGGTGCGCCCTCCACCCTCTTGGGCCCCCTGTTGCTCAACCGATGTACTCCTTTCTCCTATATATCCCTACGTACCCCCAAACTACCAGATACGGAGAGAAAACCCTAATTCCGCCGCCATAACTTTCTGTATCCACGAGATCCCATCTTGGGGCCTTTTCCGGAGCTCCGCCGGAGGGGGCATTGATCACGGAGGGCTTCTACATCAACACCATAGCCCCTCCGATGAAGTGTGAGTAGTTTACTTCAGACCTACGGGTCCATAGTTATTAGCTAGATGGCTTATTCTCTTTTTTTGGATCTCAATACAAAGTTCTCCCCCTCTCTTGTGGAGATCTATTCGATTTAATCTTCTTTTGCGGTGTGTTTGTTGAGACCGATGAATTGTGGGTTTATGATCAAGTTTATCTATGAACAATATTTGAATCTTCTCTGAATTATTTTATGTATGATTGGTTATCTTTGCAAGTCTCTTCGAATTATCGGTTTGGTTTGGCCTACTAGATTGATCTTTCTTGCAATGGGAGAAATGCTTAGCTTTGGGTTCAATCTTGCGGTATCCTTTCCCAGTGACAGTAGGGGCAGCAAGGCACGTATTGTATTGTTGCCATCGAGGATAACAAGATGGGGTTTATATCATATTGCATGGGTTTATCCCTCTACATCATGTCATCTTGCTTAAACATTACTCTGTTCTCTTGAACTCAATACTCTAGACGCATGTTGGATAGTGGTCGATGTGTGGAGTAATAGTAGTAGATGCAGGCAGGAGTCGGTCTACTTGTTTCGGACGTGATGTCTATATACATGATCATACCTAGATATTCTCATAACTATTCTCAATTCTGTCAATTGCTCAACAGTAATTTGTTCACCCACCGTAAATACTTATGCTCTTGAGAGAAGCCACTAGTGAAACCTATGGCCCCGGGTCTATCTTCCATCATATTAATCTCCCAATACTTAGTTATTTCCTTTGCCATTTATTTTACTTTGCATCTTTATCATAAAAATACCAAAAATATTATCTTATCATATCTATCAGATCTCACTCTCGTAAGTGACCGTTGTAGGGATTGACAACCCCTTATCGCGTTGGTTGCGAGGATTTATTTGTTTGTGTAGGTGCGAGGGACTTGTGCGCGGCCTCCTACTGGATTGATACATGTGTTCTCAAAAACTAAGGGAAATACTTACGCTACTTTGCTGCATCACCCTTTCCTCTTCAAGGGAAAATCAATGCAGTGCTCAAGAGGTAGCAATCACCATGATCTTGCATGTGCGTAGGATTTTTTTTGAAATTACTACATTCCCCAATAGTGGCATCCGAGCCAGGTTTATGCGTAGGTGTTATATGCACGAGTAGAACACAAAGGAGTTGTGGGCGTGGGTATATACATATTGCTTGCCGTCACTAGTTCATTCTTGATTCAGCGGCATTGTTGGATGAAGCGGTTGATACGTATCCAACGTATCTATAATTTTTGATTGTTCCATGATATTATATTATCAACCTTGGATGTTTTATATGCATTTATATGCTATTTTATATGATTTTTGGAACTAACCTATTAACCTAGAGCCCAGTGCCAGTTTCTGTTTTTTCCCTTGTTTTAGAGTATCGCAGAAAAGGAAAATCAAACGGAGTCCAATTGACCTGAAACTTCACGGAACTTATTTTTGGACTAGAAGAAGCCCACGGAGTATCGGAGATGGACCAGAAGAGTCCCGGGCTGCCCACGAGGGTGGGGGGCGCGCCCACCCCCCTAGGCACACCCCCCTGCCTCGTGGACAGCCCGGAGATCCACCGACGTACTTCTTCCTCCTATATATACCCATATACCCTAAAAACTTCGAGGAGCAGACATCGGGAGTTCCGCCGCCAGAAGCCTCCGTAGCCACCGAAAACCAATCTAGACCCGTTCCGGCACCCTGCCAGAGGGGGGAATCCCTCTCCGATGGCTATCTTCATCATCCCGGTGCTCTCCATGACGAGGAGGGAGTAATTCTCCCTCGGGGCTGAGGGTATGTACTAGTAGCTATGTGTTTGATCTCTCTCTCTCGTGTTCTTGAGGTGGTACGATCTTGATGTATCGCAAGCTTTGCTATTATAGTTGGATCTTATGATGTTTCTCCCCCTCTACTCTCTTGTGATGAATTGAGTTTTCCCTTTGAAGTTATCTTATTGGATTGAGTCTTTAAGGATTTGAGAACACTTGATGTATGTCTTGCATGTAAGCATCTGTGGTGACAATGGGATATCACGTGATCCACTTGATGTATGTTTTGGTGATCAACTTGCGAGTTCTGTGACCTCGTGAACTTATGCATAGGGGTTGGCACACGTTTTCGTCTTGACTCTCTGGTAGAAACTTTGGGGCACTCTTTGAAGTTCTTTGTGTTGGTTGAATAGTGAATCTAAGATTGTGTGATGCATATCGTATAATCATACCCACGGATACTTGAGGTGACATTGGAGTATCTAGGTGACATTAGGGTTTTGGTTGATTTGTGTCTTAAGGTGTTATTCTAGTACGAACTCTAGGATAGATTGAATGGAAAGAATAGGTTCGTGTTATTTTACTACGGACTCTTGAATAGATCGATCGGAAAAAATAACTTTGAGGTGGTTTCGTACCCTACCATAATCTCTTCGTTTGTTCTCCGCTATTAGTGACTTTGGAGTGACTCTTTGTTGCATGTTGATGGATAGTTATATGATCCAATTATGTTATTATTGTTGAGAGAACTTGCACTAGTGAAAGTATGGACCCTAGGCCTTGTTTCAATGCATTGCAATACCGTCTGTGCTCACTTTTATCATTAGTTACCTTGCTGTTTTTATATTTTCAGATTACAAAAACCTTTATCTACCATCCATATACCACTTGTATCACCATCTCTTGGCCGAACTAGTGCACCTATACAATTTACCATTGTATTGGCTGTATCGGCGACACAAGAGACTCTTTGTTATTTGGTTGCAGGGTTTCTTGAGAGAGACCATCTTCATCCTATGCCTCCTACGGATTGATAAACCTTAGGTCATCCACTTGAGGGAAATTTTCTACTGTCCTACAAACTTCTGCACTTGGAGGCCCAACAACGTCTACAAGAAGAAGGTTGTGTTGTAGACATCAAGCTCTTTTCTGGCGCCGTTGCCGGGGAGGTTAGCACTTGAAGGTATATCTTTAGATCTTGCAATAGAATCTTTTTGTTTCTTGTTTTATCACTAGTTTACTCTATAGAAGAAAACTACAAAAAATGGAATTAAGGATGCCTCATATGCTTCATCTTTTTAATGTCTTTCATGAAAATAAGGATTCCGATAATTGTGCCAAAGTGTTAGAAGAAGAATGCATTAAAATGTTTGGCACTAAATCTTTGAATGATGAGCATGATTGCAATGTTATTAGTATGAACTCTTTGAATATCCATAGTACTAATGATGATTGCACTAGTCATGATGAGAATGTCTCTTATAAGCATGTCGATTTTTGTGGAGTGCATAGAGTTTGCAAGTACACACCAATTAGGGAAGATATATTTTGCAAGAGGCATAAGTACTTGGAAACTAAATGGTTGCAAGAAAGGTTAGATGTTCGTGCTGAAAATTTAAATTTTCTTAGCCGTACTTGTGAACTTTGCAATAAACATGGTAATTTAACCATCCGATGCAAATTGTTTCATGATCTAATCGTTTCCCAAAATTGTGATGACTTGATTTCCCTTGCACATCATAATGAACTTAGTTTGCTTATGGGTTATGAAGAAATGAAACGTGTAACTAACTATCTTCCAGTATTTGCCCGCGATAAACTTCTTGATTTTGATCTAGAGGAAATTTATATGTATTGTGCAGTGAATTGTATTGAAAATCCTTATATTGCCTATTACATAAAGAAAATAAAACAAATAGAAGATGAAGAGAATACTAATGAAAGGGAAGAGACTTCCCAATATCCTCCTATTATTTCTTATGATGAATCAGATAACGAGGAGGAGCCTTCTATTCAACCAATCTCATTAATAAGGAGCTCTAAAAAGAGGGTTGAACCCACACATGATGTGAAGAATAAAAAGAAAATACGGAGAAGCAAAGGTAAAAAGGTATCTCTCCCAGATGATGTTGCTCCTATCACTCCTTGTGATGATGATAATTGCTATACTATTGGTGCTATCCATACTATTAATGATGAGAGTGATTATGCTTATGATATGAAAAGGCCCAAGCTTGGGTATGCTATGTTTGATGAAGATGATGTTTTTGAGAATACATTTTCTGCAATTAATGTTTGTCCCAAGCTTGGGGATGCTACGTTTAGTGAAGATGATATTTTTAGTCTCCCAAGTTTTGATATGCAAATTTATAACGATGATAGCATGCCTCCTACTTATGATAATTATGAAAGTGGATTTGGAGAGGTCATGACTTTATTTAGTAATGATTCCACTATCTTGGAAGAGGTTTCAATTGATTATGATGAGAACAAAGTTGCTACCTATGATGATTATTGTGATGAAACGTATGCTATAAAAAGTAGTGATGATTATATTTATAAAACTTGTCATGATTATTATTATCCTTTTTCTGAACATTACTCTTTTAATGTGGAAACAATTTATAGTATTCGAGTTTCTTATGATACTCCCACTATTCCGATTGAGAAGAATCTTGCTTATGTGGAGAGTAGTAAATTTTCTATGCTTGTAGATCATGAAAAGAATGCTTTATGTGATGGTTATATTGTTGAATTCATTCATGATGCTACTGAAATTTATTATGAGGGAGGAATATATGCTTATAGGAGTTGCAATAATATCAAGATTCCTTTCTATGTGCTTAAAGTTTTGAAGTTATGCTTGTTTTACCTTCCTATGCAAGTTGATTCTTGTTCCCATAAGTTGTTTGCTCACAAAATCAGTATGCATAGGAAGTGGGTTAGACTTAAATGTGCTAGTCATATTCTTCATGATGCTCTCTTTACTTACAATTCTTATCTTTTATGTGAGCATCATTGAAATCATCATGCCTAGCTAGGGGCGTTAAACGATAGCGCTTGTTGGGAGGCAACCCAATTTTATTTTTGTTCCTTGCTTTTTGTTCCTGTTTAGTAATAAATAAATAATCTATGCTCTGTTATGATTGTGTTTTTATGTTTTAATTACTGTTTGTGCCAAGTAAAGCCTTTAGGATCTTCTTGGGTGATTGTTATTTGATCTTGCTGTAAAAAACAGAAAGTATGCGCTCACGAGAATAATTTTAATTTTTTACCAGAGAGCGATAAAATACAAAATCCACTTGCAGTAGATTAATAAACAAATTGACTAGCACTTCCTAATTTCTCAGGATTTTTGGAGTTCCAGAAGTATATGTTTGATACATATTACTACAGACTGTTCTGTTTTTGACAGATTCCGTTTTCATAGTGTTGTTAGCTTATTTTGATGAATCTATGAGTAGTATCGGAGGGTATGAACCATAGATAAGTTGGAATACATTAGATATTACACAAATATGAATTTATAATGAGTTCACAACAGTACCAAAAGTGGTGATTTATTTTCTTATACTAACGGAGTTTACGAGTTTTCTGTTAAGTTTTGTGTTGTGAAGTTTTCAAGTTTTGGGTAAAGATTCGATGGATTATGGAATAAGGAGTGGAAAGAGCCTAAGGTTGGGGATGCCCAAGGCATCCCAAGGTCATATCCAAGGACACCAAAAATCCTAAGCTTGGGGATGCCCCGGAAGGCATCCCCTCTTTCGTCTTTGTTCATCCGTAACTTTACCTGGAGCTATATTTTTATTCACCACATCATATGTGTTTTGCTTGGAGCATCATTTTATTCTCTTTTGTTTTGCTTGCTGTTTGAATAAAATACCAAGATCTGAAATTCTTAAATGTTAGAGAGTCTTCACATAGTTGCATATGACTACTTATTGATCTTCACTTATATCTTTCGGAGTAGTTTGTGTGTTGCTCTAGTGCTTCACTTATATATTTTTAGAGCACGGTGGTGGTTTTATTTTGAAGAAATTGTTGAACTCTCATGCTTCACTTATATTATTTTGAGAGTCTTTTAAAACAGCATGGTAGTTTGCTTTGGTTATGAATTTAGTCCTAATACGATAGGCATCCAAGAGGGACATAATAAAAAATCATATAAAGTGCATTGAATACTATGAGAAGTTTGATACTTGATGATTGTTTTGAGATATGGAGATGGTGATATTAGAGTCATGCTAGTTGAGTAGTTGTGAATTTGAGAAATACTTGTGTTGAAGTTTGTGATTCACATAACATGCATGTATGGTGAACCGTTATGTGATGAAGTCGGAGCATGATTTATTTATTGATTGCCTTCCTTATGAGTGGCGGTCGGGGACGAGCGATGGTCTTTTCGTACCAATCTATCCCCCTAGGAGCATGCGCGTAGTACTCTGTTTCGATAACTAGTAGATTTTTGCAATAAGTATGTGAGTTCTTTATGACTAATGTTGAGTCCAATGATGGGCTTCCTCAAAATGCTCTAAGTCTTCATGAGCAAGCGAGTTGGATGCACACCCACTTAGTTTCTTTTTGAGCTTTCATACACTTATAGCTCTAGTGCATCCATTGCATGGCAATCCCTACTCACTCACATTGATATCTATTGATGGGCATCTCCATAGCCCGTTGATACGCCTAGTTGATGTGAGACTATCTTCTCCCTTTTTGTCTTCTCCACAACCACCCTTCTATTCCACATATAGTGCTATATCCATGGCTCACGCTCATGTATTGCGTGAAGATTGAAAAGGTTTGAGAACATCAAAAGTATGAAACAATTGCTTGGCTTGTCATCGGGGTTGTGCATGATTTAAATATTTTCTGTGGTGAAGATAGAGCATAGCCAGACTATATGATTTTGTAGGGATAGCTTTCTTTGGCCATGTTATTTTGAGAAGACATGATTGCTTTGTTAGTATGCTTGAAGTATTATTATTTTTAAGTCAATATTAAACTTTTGCCTTGAATCCTATGGATCTGAATATTCTTGCCACAACAAAGAGAACAAGATGGACAAATATGTTAGGTAGCATTCCACATCAAAAATTCTCTTTTTATCATTTACTTACTCGAGGACGAGCAGGAATTAAGCATGGGGATGCTGATATGTCTCCAACGTATCTATAATTTTTTATTATTCCATGCTATTATATTATCAACCTTGGATGTTTTATAAGCATTTATATGCTATTTTATATGATTATTGGAACTAACCTATTAACCTAGAGCCCAGTGCCAGTTTCTGTTTTTTTTTCTTGTTTTAGAGTATCGCAGAAAAGGAAAATCAAACGGAGTCCAATTGACCTGAAACTTCACGGAACTTATTTTTGGACCAGAAGAAGCCCACGGAGTATCGAAGATGGACCGGAAGAGTCTCGGGCTGCCCATGAGGGTGGGGGCGCGCCCCCCTACCTCGTGGACAGCCCGGAGATCCACCGACGTACTTCTTCCTCCTATATATACCCATATACCCTAAAAACTTCGAGGTGCAGAATAGATTGGGAGTTCCGCCGCCAGAAGCCTCCGTATCCACCAAAAACCAATCTAGACCCATTCTGGCACCCTGCCGGAGGGGGGAATCCCTCTCCGGTGGCCATCTTCATCATCCCGGTGCTCTCCATGACGAGGAGGGAGTAGTTCTCCCTCGGGGCTGAGGGTATGTACCAGTAGCTATGTGTTTGATCTCTCTCTCTCTCTCTCTCGTGTTCTTGAGGTGGTACGATCTTGATGTATCGCGAGCTTTGCTATTATAGTTGGATCTTATGATGTTTCTCCCCCTCTACTCTCTTGTGATGAATTGAGTTTTCCCTTTGAAGTTATCTTATCGGATTGAGTCTTTAAGGATTTGAGAACACTTGATGTATGTCTTGCATGTGCTTATTTGTGGTGACAATGGGATATCACGTGATCCACTTGATGTATGTTTTGGTGATCAACTTGCGAGTTCCGTGACCTCGTGAACTTATGCATAGGGGTTGGCACACGTTTTCGTCTTGACTCTCCGGTAGAAACTTTGGGGCACTCTTTGAAGTTCTTTGTGTTGGTTGAATAGATGAATCTGAGATTGTGTGATGCATATCGTATAATCATACCCACGGATACTTGAGGTGACATTGGAGTATCTAGGTGACATTAGGGTTTTGGTTGATTTGTGTCTTAAGGTGTTATTCTAGTACGATTACTCTAGGATAGATTGAACGGAAAGAATAGCTTCGTGTTATTTTACTACGGACTCTTGAATAGATCGATCAGAAAGAATAACTTTGAGGTGGTTTCGTACCCTACCATAATCTCTTCGTTTGTTCTCCGCTATTACTGACTTTGGAGTGACTCTTTTTTGCATGTTGAGGGATAGTTATATGATCCAATTATGTTATTATTGTTGAGAGAACTTGCACTAGTGAAAGTATGAACCCTAGGTCTTGTTTCAACGCATTGCAATACCGTTTGTGCTCACTTTTATCATTAGTTACCTTGCTGTTTTTATATTTTCAGATTACAAAAACCTTTATCTACCATCCATATACCACTTGTATCACCATCTCTTCTCCGAACTAGTGCACCTAAACAATTCACCATTGTATTGGGTGTGTTGGGGACACAAGAGACTCTTTGTTATTTGGTTGCAGGGTTGCTTGAGAGAGACCATCTTCATCCTATGCCTCCTATGGATTGATAATCCTTAGGTCATCCACTTGAGGAAATTTGCTACTGTCCTACAAACCTCTGCACTTGGAGGCCCAAAAACGTCTACAAGAAGAAGGTTGTGTAGTAGACATCAGTGGCCCAGACCGACATTATGCGAGACTGGTTCTACCGACGTGCTTCGCACATAGGTGGCTAGTGGGTGTCTGTTTCTCCATCTTTAGTTGAATCGGATTCAATGAACATGGTTCTTTCTGAAGATCAAAAAGCAATCACTATACTGCGTTGTGGCTTTTTGATGCATAGGTAAGAACAGTTCTTGCTCAGCCCGTAGCAGCCACGTAAAACTTGCAACAACAAAGTAGAGGACGTATAACTTGTTTTTGCAGGGCATGTTGTGATGTGATATGGTCAAGACATGATGCTAAATTTTATTGTATGAGATGATCATGTTCTGTAACACAATTATCGGCAACTAGCAGGAGCCATATGGTTGTCGCTTAATTGTATGAAATGCCATCGCCATGTAATTGCTTTACTTTATCACTAAGTGGTAGCGATAGTCGTGGAGGCAATAATTGGCGTGACGACAACGATGCTTCGATGGAGATCAAGGTATCAAGCCGGTGACGATGGTGATCATGACGGTGCTTTGGAGATGGAGATCAAAGGCACAAGATGATGATGGCCATATCATATCACTTATATTGATTGCATGTGATGTTTATCTTTTATGCATCTTATTTTGCTTAGATCGACGGTAGCATTATAAGATGATCTCTCACTAAATTTCAAGGTATAAGTGTTCTCCCTGAGTATGCACCGTTGCCAAAGTTCATCGTGCCGAGACACCACATGATGATCGGGTGTGATAAGCTCTACGTTCACATACAACGGGTGCAAGCCAGTTTTGCACACGCAGAATACTCGGGTTAAACTTGACGAGCCTAGCATATGCATATATGGCCTCGGAACACTGAGACTGAAAGGTCGAGCATGAATCATATAGTAGATATGATCAAAATAGTGATGTTCACCATTGAAAACTACTCCATCTCACGTGATGATCGGACATGGTTTAGTTGATATGGATCACGTGATCACTTAGATGATTAAAGGGATGTCTGTCTAAGTGGGAGTTCTTAAGTAATATGATTAATTGAACTTTAATTTATCATGAACTTAGTACCTGATAGTATTTTGCATATCTATGTTGTTGTAGATAGATGGCCCGTGTTGTTGTTCCGTTGAATTTTAATGCGTTCCTTGAGAAAGCAAAGTTGAAAGATGATGGTAGCAATTACATAGACTGGGTCCATAACTTGAGGATTATCCTCATTGCTACACAGAAGAATTACATCCTGGAAGCACTGCTAGGTGCCAAACCCGCCGCATGAGCAACGTCTGATGTTATGAACGTCTGGTAGAGCAAAGCTGATGACTACTCGATAGTTCAGTGTGCCATGCTTTACGGCTTAGAACCGGGACTTCAACGACGTTTTGAACGTCATGGAGCATATGAGATGTTCCAGGAGTTGAAGTTAATATTTCAAGCAAATGCCCGGATTGAGAGATATGAAGTCTCCAATAAGTTCTACAGCTGCAAGATGGAAGAGAATAGTTCTGTCAGTGAGCATATACTCAAAATGTCTGGGTATAACAATCACTTGATTCAACTGGGAGTTAATCTTCTGGATGATAGTGTCATTGACAGAATTCTTCAATCACTGCCACCAAGCTACAAGAGCTTCGTGATGAACTATAATATGCAAGGGATGGATAAGACAATTCCCCAGCTCTTCGCGATGCTAAAGGCTGCGGAGGTAGAAATCAAGAAGGAGCATCAAGTGTTGATGGTCAACAAGACCACCAGTTTCAAGAAAAAGGGTAAAAAGAAGAAGGGGAACTTCAAGAAGAACAGCAAGCCAGTTGCTGCTCAAGTGAAGAAACCCAAGTCTGGACCTAAGCCTGAAACTGAGTGCTTCTACTGCAAAGGGACTGGTCACTAGAAGCGGAACTGCCCCAAGTATTTGGCGGATAAGAAGGATGACAAGGTGAACAAAGGTATATGTGATATACATGTTATTGATGTGTACCTTACTAATGCTCGCAGTAGCACCTGCGTATTTGATACTGGTTCTGTTGCTAATATTTGCAACTCGAAACAGGGGCTACGGATTAAGCGACGATTGGCTAAGGACGAGGTGACGATGCGCGTGGGAAATGGTTCCAAAGTCGATGTGATCGCGGTCGGCACGCTACCTCTACATCTACCTTCGGGATTAATTTTAGACCTGAATAATTGTTATTTGGTGCCAGCGTTGAGCATGAACATTATATCTGGATCTTGTTTGATGCGAGACGGTTATTCATTTAAATATGAGAATAATGGTTGTTCTATTTATATGAGTAATATCTTTTATGGTCATGCACCCTTGAAGAGTGGTCTATTTTTGATGAATCTCGATAGTAGTGATACACATATTCATAATATGGAAGCCAAAAGATGCAGAGTTGATAATGATAGTGCAACTTATTTGTGGCACTGCCATTTAGGTCATATTGGTGTAAAGCGCATGAAGAAACTCCATTCTGATGGACTTTTGGAATCACTTGATTATGAATCACTTGGTACTTGCAAACCATGCCTCATGGGCAAGATGACTAAAACGCCGTTCTCCGAAACTATGGAGCGAGCAACAGATTTGTTGGAAATCATACATACTGATGTATGTGGTCTGATGAATGTTGAGGCTCGCGGTGGGTATCGTTATTTTCTCACCTTCACAGATGATTTGAGCAGATATGGGTATATCTACTTGATGAAACATAAGTCTGAAACATTTGAAAAGTTCAAAGAATTTCAGAGTGAAGTGGAAAATCATCGTAACAGGAAAATAAAGATTCTATGATCTGATCATGGAGGAGAATATTTGAGTTATGAGTTTGGTCTTCATTTGAAACAATGCGGAATAGTTTCGCAACTCACGCCACCCAGAACACCACAACGTAATGGTGTGCCCGAACGTCGTAATCGTACTTTACTAGATATGGTGCGATCTATGATGTCTCTTACTGATTTACTGCTATCGTTTTGGGGTTATGCTTTAGAGACGGCTGCATTCACGTTAAATAGGGCACCATCTAAATCCGTTGAGATGACGCCTTATGAACTGTGGTTTGGCAAGAAACCAAAGTTGTCGTTTCTTAAAGTTTGGGGCTGCAATGCTTATGTGAAAAAGCTTCAACCTGATAAGCTCGAACCCAAATCGGAGAAATGTGTCTTCATAGGATACCTAAAGGAGACTGTTGGGTACACCTTCTATCACAGATCCGAAGGCAAGACATTCGTTGCTAAGAATGGATCCTTTCTAGAGAAGGAGTTTCTCTCGAAAGAAGTGAGTGGGAGGAAAGTAGAACTTGATGAGGTAACTGTACCTGCTCCCTTATTGGAAATTAGTTCATCACAGAAATCTGTTCCTGTGACTCCTACACCAATTAGTGAGGAAGCTAATGATGAAGATCACGTAACTTCAGATCAAGTTACTACCGAACCTCGTAGGTCAACCAGAGTAAGATCCGCACCAGAGTGGTATGGTAATCCTGTTCTGGAAGTCATGTTACTTGACCATGATGAACCTACGAACTATGAGGAAGCGATGATGAGCCCAGATTCCGCAAAATGGCTTGAGGCCATGAAATCTGAGATGGGATCCATGTTTGAGAACAAAGTGTGGACTCTGGTTGACTTGTCCGATGATCGGCAAGCCATCGAGAATAAATGGATCTTCAAGAAGAAGACTGATGCTAACGGTAATGTTATTGTCTACAAAGCTTGACTTGTTGCGAAAGGTTTTCGACAAGTTCAAGGAGTTGACTACGATGAGACCTTCTCACCTGTAGCGATGCTTAAGTCCGTCTGAATCATGTTAGCAATTGCCGCATTTTATGATTATGAAATTTGGCAAATGGATGTAAAGACTGCATTCCTGAATGGATTTCTGGAAGAAGAGTTGTATATGATGCAACCTGAAGGTTTTATCAATCCAAAGGGTGCTAACAAAGTGTGCAAATGTAAGTGCATCTAGTGCCCCTTAGTGATTTTGGTGTATTGAAGACTTATAGGTTAAGGGACTAATGCGTTTGTGAGTGTACACAGGTCTATAAGTCTATGAGGAGTTTGATATTTACAGAGAAAGTCGACCCCTAAAAATGAAGTTCTTCGACTGAAGACTTTAAATCTCTGAAGACTTTCTGAAGACTTTGAAAGTGAAGAAATTGGTGTGACCTTGAAGACTTGGTATTCATTCGAGGAACATGAAGCGTGAAGACTTTTGTTTTCATAGTTTCATTTTCTCTTTCTTGAGTCATAGGAAACACCGTACTGTTAAAGGGGGTCGAGGAAATACTAAGGAAAAATTTCCATGTGATGCTCAACTCAAAATCCTACACCTACCAATCCCTTCGAGTGAAGCCATTGGAAATCTCATACAGTTCAGTTAATTTCTTCAGTGACAGAGACGAAGTTCTTCTGGTCTCTGAGGAATTTGTTCTGACTAACGAGTTAAGAATTCGCTAGTGCGGATTACCTACACAGTGAGGAACATGATAGCCCTGAGGATTTTGCTACTCAAAATTCCGACCGTTGTTGTGCTATGCGCCAGCTGTCCCAAAATATCTATCCATCTAACGGTCATATCATTGAAGGGCATTTATGTCTTATCATGTCGGGTTGCTTCCTAGGATATAAATAGCCGCCCCCTACAACCACTAGCTGGTTGGCTGCTCCGAGAGAAACTGACACTTGTCATTTGAGAGCAACCCATCCTCCGAGGACTTTGAGCGAAAATCATCAAGTGAGGAAAAACCCAAACCCAAACACCTACAAACCCCAAGTGATTGAGCATCACTGAAGAGATTGATCCTGCATGGATCCGACGCTTGTTACCTTTGAAGACTGTGCTGCATCACTGACGGTTAGGCGTCATGGTCTAGAGCATCCAAGAGGAATTGTGGATCACCGAGTGACCAAGTTTGTGAAGGTTCGGAAGTCACCTGAAGACTTACCACGAGCGATTGGACAAGGTCTGTGTGACCTTAGTTCAAGGAGAATACGGTGAGGACTAGGTGTCCTGAGCTGCGTGTTCAGGACTGGGTGTCCGGGACTGTGTGTCCTCGAGTTTAAATACTCAGCCGCTCCAACCAGACGTACAACTGAGACAGCAGTTGGAGCTGGTCTACCAAATCATTGTCTTCACCAAGCTTACTAGTTCTATTCCCTCAACTCGTTCATTTCCTCATAACTGTGTTATGTGTTTGTTCATATCTGTGTTTGAAGACTTTGACTGAAGACTTTCTCAATTTCCTCAGTTCAATTTCTTCAGTCTGTTTGTCTTCATCATGTGTTATCCTGTGCTTACGCTTCCTGTACTCTGTGCCTGTCTTCATTTCATCATGATGACTATGCTTGTATTCTGTTATGTTTACTTTTGAGTACTTATTCTGTTGGTAGTAGTTCTTCGCTAAGGAATTTCCTCACCGGCAAATTCCTTAGTGAAGAATTTCATAAAAATCGCCTATTCACCCCCCCTCTAGTCGATGTAACGCACTTTCAATTGGTATCAGAGCAAGGTACTCCCTTGTTCTGTGTGATTTTGGTTTAACCTCCTGGAGTTTAGTTATGTCGACCGCAGGTATGATCAAGGTCTCTGCTGGGTGTCCTACCTTCGATGGGACAGTGCATCTTGAGGCAATTGATAACGATCTCTGGTATGTTGTGGAAAATGGTGTTCCCTCAGTCATACCTTCTCTGAATGCCGCTGATGTGAAGAGATTCAAGCAACTCGACTCTCAAGGAAGAATATCATATGTGGCCATCTGAGCAAAGGACAGTATGGCAGAGTGAGTGCTTTGGAGACAGCGAAGCTTATCTGGGACAGGTTGTCCAAAGTGAATGAAGGAGTCTCAACACAGCGTGACTCTCAAGTTGATGTTCTTCGCAATCTCTTCAATCGCTTCAAAAGACTCGACAATGAAAATGTTCAACAAACCTTCGATCGCCTCACTGACATCTCAAATGAGCTTCAAGCACTTGGTGCCACTGACATCACCGACCATGAGGTGGTGAAGAAATTGTTGAGATCGCTTGATTCCTCATTTGACACTCTGACATTGATGATACAAGAACATGCTGATTACAAGTCACTTGATCCCGCTGATATTCTCGAGAGGCTAAATACTCATGAGTTCCAACTTGTTGAAAAAAGAGATCTCTATGGTTCGAGCTATGGCAGATCACGCGCACTGAAGGCCAAGGCGGTATCTGAGTCCAAAGATGAAGAGTCTGGTAGCAGCCTTGGTGATCCTGAAGAACTAAGCCATGATCTGGCTCTACTCGTGAAGAAGTTCCAAAAGCTCTCAAGACGTGGTCGCCTTGGAAGACCCTCAAGGAGCAATGATTCCTCATCCAGTGACTACAAGAGGAGACTCTGTCACAAATGCAAGAAACCTGGACATTACATTCAAGATTGTCCTCAGTGGGAAAAGGAATCAAAGAAGAAGAAATACAAGGATTACAGTTCTGATGATGCGAAGAAAAAGAAGAAATCCACAAAATCTTCATCATCAAAATCCTCAAAGCCTTCATATCACAAGAAGAGCAGCTCCAAGAAGGCCAGGGAATTCATTGGCAAGGAAATGGACTCTGAGGCTGAATCTGAAGAAAATGAGGAAGAGGAGACATCTGAGGAGTCCAAATCCGGAGTGGCGAGCCTAGCTCTCGCTACTACATTCGTCAGCAAGTCTATCTTCAACACTGAAGAAAATGGCCTCACCAACAAGGCTGATGAAGGCGATGATGACTACGCTCCCACCTATTGCTTCATGGCAAAGGATGCCAAGGATGATCAGCCCAAAGCCACTGAGTGGGTCCTCGATAGTGGATGTACAAATCACATGACTGGTGACAAGAATCTATTGATGGATGCTCCATTATCTCCATCGCATCTGAAGCTTATCATCTTTGCTGACAAAGGCAAAAGTCGGGTATTGGGTCTAGGTAAGGTTGCGATCACAAAGAATCGACACATGGACAAAGTCATGCTTGTTGAGTCCTTAGGATACAACCTTATGTCTGTCTCAATGCTTTGTGATCTGGATATGGTTGTTGTCTTTGGCAAGTACCGTTGTGTTGTGGTTATGGAAGCTGACAATTCCAAAGTCTTCGAAGGTTTTAGGAGAGGAGACCTGTATATTGTTGATTTCTCTACAGGACCACAACCAGCCGTGTGTCTACTTGCAAAAGCTTCAGAAGGCTGGCTCTGGCATCGACGACTTGGTCATGCAGGCATGAGGAATTTGCACATGCTTGCCAAGAAGAAGCATGTCATTGGCATTGAGAATGTCAAATTCCTCAAGGATCACCTATGCGGAGCCTGTGAAGCTGGAAAGATGACAAAGGCCAAGCATCCAGCGAAGACTATCATGACCACTACTCGCCCATTTGAATTGCTTCACATGGATCTCTTCGGTCCTAATCATTATTCTGCTGTTTCAAATGAAGCATCTCAATATGGCCTTGTTATTGTTGATGATTACTCTCGTTACACATGGGTACACCTTGTTACTTACAAACATGAAGTGCAGGAAGTCTTCAAACGATTTTCCTCGAGGGCTTCAACCAACTTTGGTGTGAAGATCAAGCACATCAGAAGTGACAATGGCACTGAGTTCAAGAATTCTGGTCTCGATGACTATCTTGATGAACTTGGTATTACTCATGAGTTATCTGCTCCTTATACTCCTCAGCAGAACAGCGTCGTGGAGCGTAAGAACAGGACTCTTGCTGAGATGGCTCGCACAATGCTTGATGAATACAAAACGCCTCGTCGTTTCTGGACTGAGGCAATTGATACTGCGTGCCACATCATCAACAGAGTATATCTTCACAAATTCTTCAAGAAGACTGCCTATGAACTCCTCACTGATAAGAAACCCAATGTAAGTTATTTCAAAGTCTTCGGTGCTAAATGTTGGATTAGAGATCTTCATCACAACTCAAAATTTGCACCGAAAGCACATAAAGGTTTTATGCTTGGTTACGGAAAGGACTCGCACACCTATAGAGTCTTCAACAACGTTCTTCACAAGGTTGTTGAAACTGTAGATGTGCGCTTCGATGAAACTAATGGCTCGCAAAGAGAGCACCTACCTACTGTGATAGATGAACCAGCACCTGAGGAAACTATCAAGTTCAAGGCTACTGAGGATGTTATTCCTACTGAAGAATCTGCTGAAGAATTCATTCCAGAACATGAAGAACGTCGAGCTAATGCACCTGAAGAAAATACTGAAGAAAATGGTGCTGAAGAGAATGCTGATCAAATTCTTCAACGACAACCAGCTCATCCTCGCATTGCAAAAGAAGTGCAAGTTGAAAAGATCATCAATGACATCAAAGCGTCAGGTCCTCTCACACGCTCAAAAGCTTCACATTTATCTAACTTTTGTGGGCACTATGCTTTTGTCTCTATTACAGAGCCCACTAAGGTAGATGAAGCATTTCTGGAGCCTGAGTGGATTTAGGCCATGCAAGAAGAATTACATCAGTTCGAGCTCAACAATGTCTGGAAACTGGTCAAACGTCCAGATCCTCGCAAGCACAATATCATTGGCACAAAGTGGATCTACCGCAACAAGCAAGATGAAAATGGCCTTGTGGTGAGGAATAAGGCACGGCTCGTAGCTCAAGGCTACACACGGGTTGAAGGAATTGATTTCGATGAAACTTTTGCACCTGTTGCTAGACTTGAGGCTATTCGCATATTACTTGCTTATGCTAACCATCATGATATCACTTTATATCAAATGGATGTGAAAAGTGCATTCCTCAATGGTAAGCTTGAGGAAGAAGTATATGTTGCTCAACCCCTAGGTTTTGAAGATCCAAAGAATCCTGACAAAGTCTTCAGACTCAACAAGGCCCTCTATGGCCTCAAGCAGGCCCCACGGGCGTGGTATGATACCTTGAAGGAATTCTTCATGAAGAAAGGCTTCAAACCCGGTTCACTCGACCCTACTCTTTTCACTAAATCTTATGATGGTGAATTGTTTGTGTGCCAAATATATGTTGATGATATCATCTTTGGCTGTACTGACCAACGTTATAGTGATGAATTTGCCTATATGATGAGTGAAGAATATCAAATGTCTATGATGGGAGAGTTGAAATTCTTCTTAGGTCTTCAAATTCGTCAACAATGCAATGGCATATTCATATCCCAGGAGAAATACCTCAAGGATGTACTGAGGAAATTCGGCATGCAAGATTGCAAAGGCGTCAAAATTCCTATGCCCACAAATGGCCATCAGTGCACTGATGAAAATGGTATTGACTTCGATCATAAGGTATACCGCTCCATGATTGGCTCTTTATTGTACCTATGTGCATCTAGGCCAGACATAATGCTTAGTGTTTGCATGTGTGCCCGATTTCAAGCTACACTGAAGGAATCACACCATAAGGCTGTGAAGCATATTCTTCGATATCTAGCTCACACACCAACACTTGGATTATGGTACCCCAAGGGCTCGGCTTTTGATCTCATTGGATATTCTGACTCTGACTATGCTGGTGATCGTGTGGACCGCAAGTCAACATCTGGTACATGTCATTTCCTCGGACGATCTTTGGTCTGTTGGTCCTCGAAGAAATAGAACTGCGTATCACTATCTACTGCTGAAGCTGAGTACATTGCCGCTGGTTCTTGCTGTGCTCAATTGCTATGGATGAAGCAAACTCTCAAGGACTACGGCGTCAACATGAAGAATGTGCCTCTCTTCTGTGACAATGAGAGTGCCATCAAGATTGCTCACAACCCAGTTCAGCACTCGAAGACGAAGCACATTCAGATTGGTCATCATTTTCTTCGTGATCATGTGTTGAAGGGTGACATTTCTATTAAGCATGTGAAGATTGAAGAACAGCTAGCCGATATCTTCACAAAGCCCTTGGATGAGAAGAGATTTAGCAAGTTGTGGTGTGAGCTAAATATCCTAGAATCTTCGAATGTTCTTTGAAAAAGACACTCATCCTAACACTTATGCAAAATTGATGACTTAGATGTGCAACACATGAAGAAACATTTTTCTTCAATCAATGAAGAATAACACTCTTAGTGTGAAGAAATTAACGAAGAATTTGATCCTCAGAACCCTACGATAATTGTACGCGGTGTCTGAAATCATCATTCTTATACGGTGGGTCACGCCACCACCAAAAGTTGAAATTCCTCAATTGTTCATATTCTTCAACTTTGCATTGTCTTCACTGTTTCCGTCGTTTTTCTTCATTGGCTATATATATGAGTTTATGTCCTCTACAGCATTCACTTATTGCTAATTCTTCAAGTTGGTTTTTCTACTAAGTGAATGTGATCGGACCCTTCCCCTCTATGCTATACTCAACCCAATCTATTCACAAATTCTTCATGTGCGTTCTATTTGAAACTCGTTCAAAATCTTCACTGTGTCCTTGTCAGCTGAAGAAATTGCGAACGGAACTTTAAAACCTATCTTATCTAAATTTTCGGCTTTGCCGCTCAAACCGCTCCGCATTCCACGATATACTTATCCTTTCACCCACGATCGCACACGATCTCCACCTCTCAGTACGTGGGTGACACATGTCAAGCGAATGAGAAGGGTCAGGGGCACGTTCGTCCAATTTCTTCGGGCGAACAGTTTTTCACCGTGGCTATAAATACCCCTCCTTCCCTTCCTCACTTCTTTTACTCTGCTCGGCCTCTCTCCAGCTCGAACTTCTCAAACCCTAGCGCCGCCGCTACTTCATCGTCGCCGGTGAGGAAGAGTTTCACTGCCTCGACCTCGTCGCCGCCGTACTCGCGCCGACCGCGGAAATCTTCACTCCGCCGCCGCCGTAGCCGTCTTCCTCCGCCGAGTTAGGGCGTGGAAGATCTACACAGACGAACTTCACCTCTCCACTTCACTGTTCGTCGTGTTCTTCATCCAGGGTAATTAAAAGTTACTTTTACTTCCCTCGTTGATTCGAATGATTATCTACAAAATCTTCAAAGGTGTTTCTCTTCATATCTTCACACACTAAACACCTCACAAATCATCTGTTCTTGATTCGTTTCTCTAAGCATCATTTTTCTTCAAGATTCCTCAATTGTGTGGATCTTCGATCTATACAACTCTGGAACCTAAGACAAAGAACGCTTAGTGAAATTCTTCAAGACTCATCTGGTCAAATTCCTCAAACTTGTTCCTTTTTGAAAAACTTTCTGAGAACGCATGTGACCTCTCCAAATTCCTCGCAACTATACTCTGTTCATAGGTACTCATGTCAGCTGCTGAATCACTAGGTTCTCATCAACTTAACTCATTTGCAGCGTTCCTCGAAGAAAAGTTGCATACTTCTTCAGAGAATTCAATTGTCCAAATTCCTCAACTAAAGAAAATGGCTGACGGTAAGAAGCCACAGAAAGGAGGAAAGAGGCTTGAGGTCAATACAGCGTTTGAGATCCCTGATGAAATATATGCTGGGTACTGCACACCTACTAAGGAAACCAAGAATGAGCGCAAGGTGTGCATTCATAAGATAGAGAGGAGATGGGCTAGAGAGTGGAGGGAGTACAGATATGTCACTCCCAAGTACATGAAGAAATTCGCACTCAATCCTCCATGCCCAAGACCTCCATTGGCACCTGGCCAAAAAACAGATCCCACCAGCATCAAGCGTGGTGAGGACTATCCTGACGAATGGGCCAAGCGCCAAGCCAAGTTGGCTAAGCAAGCCAGAGAAGCAGTGAGGAAATTCAATGAAGACTCTGCTGTTGCTGCTGCCTCTGCTGAGGCCTCTGCTGTCAAGCTGAAGAAGGCTATGTCAAAGAAGCATGCGCGCAAGCCAAGTGCTTCACCAACAATGCCCTCAAGGCCAAGTTCCTCAGCAATGCCTTCACGGCCAGAATTCTCAAAGCCCTCACGGACAATTCCTCATGCTGCTCCTGCTTCCTCAAAATCCTCAGCTCCTCCAAAGTCCTCAGCTGTTCCGATAAAGTCCTCAGCACCTGTGCATCTTACCTCGTGCCAAAGGACTGCAGGCATCTCAATTGCCTCAGGAGCTCCAGCTAGTTCCTCAGCTGCACCAACTTCCTCAACGGGACCCTCTCTACTGAAGACAAAGGCCATTGCTGGACGAGGTCCTCGCCCTAGTCCTCAGAAGAAGCAAGTCGCCTTCCAAGTGCCGTTTGAAGAAGACGAAGCTGATGATGATGAACTTGCAGAAATCATCAGAGATAGGCAAGTCAGGGCCGCTAGAGCCAAGGGAACAGATGTGCCACTGCTTTTGGATCCCAAGTTGATCCTCGAATACATTGATGTTTGGCACAAGGACCCCAACACTCCCATGCCTGACTTCAAGCTGACTCCTGGCCAAAGTCACATGCTGACTCACTTCATACAAGAAGAGAAATGGAAATTTGAATAGGGGAGGAGGGTGAAGAAAGCGCAGTACAAGAAAGAGCGCTTTCTGAAGCAAAACATTCTGAAACTTTCACCTGAAGAACTTGTTGCTCTCCAATCAGAAATCAAGAAACTGAGTGATGAATTTGATCGCTATTATGCTGACTGGCTGGGAGCCAAAGTCAGATTTGTAAAGATAACAGAACAGTTCACCTCCAATGTTGCAGCCCAAACGCAACAGGAAATTCCTCAGGCTGAAGCATCTGCTCAGCCTACTGAAGAAAATGCCAGCACCGCTGATGACAATCAGGCTGCTGAAGAAAATGTGAGTTCCAGGGCTGATGACTGCATTCCAGCCGCTGAAGAAATTGCCAGGGCATCCACTAGTGGTGCGCCTGAAGAAACTGAAGAAATCAGGGCAACTGCATCAGTTGTGCCTGAAGAAAATCAACCAAATTCCTCTGATCCTCCTGTGCCAACACCAACTCCAATCCTTCCATCTGCATTAGATGTGAAGAAGATCAAGGTTGCAGAGCGTGCAGCAGTGAAGAAAAGGAAAGCATCAACTACTTCAGATTCCTCAGCTCCGAAGAAGATGAAGCCTTTGACAAGTTCATTTGCTAATCCCATTGATGCTGTTCCAATCTCAACCATGCCATCAAAGAACCTTGTTCCTTTTGGTGAAGAATATGAGATCCCTAGCGGATCTGATGAAGAAAATCATTCTGCTGCTTCGTCGGAGCAGATTGATGAAGAAATTGAAGTGGATACGATCCCTTCAACACCTATCATCTCCTCGCCCATGCCTCGGTTCACAGCTGAAGAGGCTGGCATTGAAGAAATGGAAGATGAAGATGTGGACGTTGGCTGCTCAACACCAGTAATAAGTGATGAATTCTGGGAAAGTCAGCATCCAAACTCTCCAATGTTCACACCGTTGCAGCAAATACCTCAGTCACCTGCACAAACTGTTCAAATTGGCTCTGAAGAAACTCACCCCACTTCATCTGTGCGTGAAGAAATTCCAGCCACTAGCGCTGAAGAAAATGCTGCTATTGAACATCTGAAGACGCAGACTGCCACTGAAGAGGAACCAGAAATTCCTCAGCCTGAAAAACCTAAGATTGCGATTCCTGAGGTCGTGATGCAACTCACTGACACTCCTCTGCCCAAGCCCAAGGATCCATTCTCACGCAAGCAAAAGTTCAAGGCTGGTGATTTCTTCGGCGAGCATGTATTCTTCGAAGACTACAACCCTTACAACTCTGCTCGCATTAGGAAGAGGCGTTTCTGGACTGCTAGTCAAGCCAATTTCTATTCCTCGGTGCTGTTTAACAAAGAGAAAATCTTCTACCATGAGCATATTCCTCACGTGGATATGGAATCTCTGCCGTGCTTCGCACCAGTCCTCAGTGTTCTTCACGACGCTAGACTGTTAAACTTTTGCTCTGACATCTGCGATTGGAATGAAGAACTGATTCTTCAATTTTATGCAACATTGCACATCACAGGAGATTCTGAAGATGTGAATTCATGGGTGCTAGACTGGATATATGAAAACACTCACTACACTGCACCAGCCTCTGAATTGCTTCGTGCCTTACCACTCAGTCCTCCCCTTGAAGAAGCTAGTTGCATCTACAGTGAACCTGAGCTTACAAATCACTACATGCAGGTTCTGATGAAACCTTTGAAGCCAAATTCCTCGTGAAGGAATTAATTTATGTGCCCAGAACTGGCTATCGTATTCATACGAGGACAATGAGTCCTATCAAAGGCCACGACTCATCTGATGAGGAAATTGTTGGCATCATGAAGAATCTGGTATTCAACATCGTTCATGGCATTCCTGTCAATTATCACGATTTCTTCATGAGGACTCTGGCAAATGTTGCACTGTCTCTGTTTGAGCTGAAGCCTTATGCACCTTGGATTATGAGATTCCTCAAGACAAGGTCTTCACTCAACTACAAAGTTGATTTTCAGAATCACCTCAGCTACTTGCCCCTGATTGAAGTCCTCAAGCATACCTATTCCTCAGTTGATGAAAAGGGCAAGGCACCAGCTGTTATAGATGAAAGCATTCGTCCATTGGATGGACAGTTTCGCAAACCTGCCTCTTATTCCACCAATGATGACTCTGCCACACATGACTCTGCCAATGCACCCAAGTCTACTCCTCAAGCCACTGCTCCTCGTGTGGTGACTGATCATGAGCTTCTGCTTAGTCTTCACTAGAAGGTGGATCGAAATCATAAATGGGTTAAGCATCAGTTTGGTTCATTTCTTCACAACATGACTGCTACACACAATGCAGTGAAGAAAAACCATTACTACCTCCATGAAGTGTTCGGTCGCACCTGGGCCATTCTGTCACATCTGTATGGTGAAGACGATCTGAAGAAAATGGGTCTCGAGGAAGATTTTGACTGGTCTGCACCTCCACCGAAGAAATTCAAGAAGGTCAAGGTTCCTTCCTTAGTGGCCAGCTCATATTCTTCATCGCGCGACACTGATGAAAATGAAGACTTGGATGACACTGCGGCAGGCCCTACTATGACAAACGACCCCAACAACGCTGGCGCTCCTTCATCAACTTGATATTCCTCAGGGGCGTTAGTCCTCATATTCGATCCTTTTGGTCATTTGATGACAAAGGGGGAGAATTTTGAGTTAGTCTTCAAGCGGGTCTTTCTATATGGGCGTTTTTTTCCAAGTTACAACTCTCGTTCTTCTAAGACTTTATTGGATCGAGTTGTAAACTTAAACCCAATGGTGCTCTGATACTCATGAGACGTTTTTCTGCATGCTTATTCCTCGCTAATATTATTGCACGCATGTTGAATTACATCAGTCACCATATTTCATCATGCATTTCAAAATCTTCACTGTTATATGTAAAATGCGTGTATGAATTACAAGCTATAGGGGGAGATCTCCATGATTCAACTCTTCAAGTATGCATTGCTTCAAAAGCAAATTCCTCACTATGCACATCTTCAGGGGGAGTTCATCTATATCTTGTAATCAAATTCCTCAATATCAGTATTTACACTTCATATGTTTATCCCCGTTTAAAACTTAACCTATATTGTCATCAATCACCAAAAAGGGGGAGATTGTAAGCGCATCTAGTGCCCCTTAGTGATTTTGGTGTATTGAAGACTTATAGGTTAAGGGACTAATGCATTGTGAGTGTACACAGGTCTATAAGTCTATGAGGAGTTTGATATTTATAGAGAAAGTCGACCCCTAAAATGAAGTTCTTCGACTGAAGACTTTAAATCTCTGAAGACTTTCTGAAGACTTTGAAAGTGAAGAAATTGGTGTGACCTTGAAGACTTGGTATTCATTCGAGGAACATGAAGCGTGAAGACTTTTGTTTTCGTAGTTTCATTTTCTCTTTCTTGAGTCATAGGAAACACCGTACTGTTAAAGGGGGTCGAGGAAATACTAAGGAAAAATTTCCATGTGATGCTCAACTCAAAATCCTACACCTACCAATCCCTTCGAGTGAAGCCATTGGAAATATCATACAGTTCAGTCAATTTCTTCAGTGACAGAGACGAAGTTCTTCTGGTCTCTGAGGAATTTGTTCTGACTGAGGAGTTAGGAATTCGCCAGTGCGGATTACCTACACAGTGAGGAACATGATAGCCCTGAGGATTTTGCTACTCAAAATTCCGACCGTTGCTGTGCTATGCGCCAGCTGTCCCAAAATATCTATCCATCTAACGGTCATATCATTGAAGGGCATTTATGTTTTATCATGTCGGGTTGCTTCCTAGGATATAAATAGCCGCCCCCTACAACCACTAGCTGGTTGGCTGCTCCGAGAGAAACTGACACTTGTCATTTGAGAGCAACTCATCCTCCGAGGACTTTGAGCGAAAATCATCAAGTGAGAAAAAACCCAAACACAAACACCTACAAACCCCAAGTGATTGAGCATCACTGAAGATATTGATCCTGCGTGGATCCGACGCTTGTTACCTTTGAAGACTGTGCTTCTTCCAGACAGTTAGGCGTCATGGTCTAGAGCATCCAAGAGGAATTGTGGATCGCCGAGTGACCAAGTTTGTGAAGGTTCGGAAGTCACCTGAAGACTTACCACGAGTGATTGGACGAGGTCTGTGTGACCTTAGTTCAAGGAGAATACGGTGAGGACTGGGTGTCCTGAGCTGCGTGTTCAGGACTGGGTGTCCGGGACTATGTGTCCTCGAGTTTAAATACTCAGCCGCTCCAACCAGACGTACAACTGAGACAGCAGTTGGAACTGGTCTACCAAATCATTGTCTTCACCAAGCTTACTAGTTCTATTCCCTCAACTCGTTCATTTCCTCATAACTGTGTTATGTGTTTGTTCATATCTGTGTTTGAAGACTTTGACTGAAGACTTTCTCAATTTCCTCAGTTCAATTTCTTCAGTCTGTTTGTCTTCATCATGTGTTATCCTGTGCTTACGCTTCCTGTACTCTGTGCCTGTCTTCATTTCATCATGATGACTATGCTTGTATTCTGTTATGTTTACTTTTGAGTACTTATTCTGCTGGTAGTAGTTCTTCGCTAAGGAATTTCCTCACCGGCAAATTCCTTAGTGAAGAATTTCATAAAAATCGCCTATTCACCCCCCCCTCTAGTCGATATAACGCACTTTCAGCAAACTCCAGCGATCCATCTATGGACTGGTGCAAGCATCTCGGAGTTGGAATAAACGTTTTGATAGTGTGATCAAAGCATATGGTTTTATACAGACTTTTGGAGAAGCATGTATTTACAAGAAAGTGAGTGGGAGTTCTGTAGCATTTCTAATATTATATGTGGATGACATATTGTTGATTGGAAATGACATAGAATTTCTGGATAGCATAAAAGGATACTTGAATAAGAGTTTTTCAATGAAGGACCTCAGTGAAGCTGCTTATATATTGGGCATCAAGATCTATAGAGATAGATCAAGACGCCTAATTGGACTTTCACAAAGCACATACCTTGATAAAGTTTTGAAGAAGTTCAAAATGGATCAAGCAAAGAAAGGGTTCTTGCCTGTGTTACAAGGTGTGAAATTGAGTTAGACTCAATGCCCGACCACTGCAGAAGATAGAGAGAAAATGAAAGGTGTTCCCTATGCTTCAGCCATAGGCTCTATCATGTATGCAATGCTGTGTACCAGACCTGATGTGTGCCTTGCATTAGTTTAGCAGGGAGGTGCCAAAGTAATCCAGGAGTGGATCACTGGACAGCGGTCAAGAACATCCTGAAATACCTGAAAAGGACTAAGGATATGTTTCCCGTTTATGGAGGTAACAAAGAGCTCGTCGTAAATGGTTACGTCGATGCAAGCTTTGACACTGATCCGGATGACTCTAAGTCACAAACCGGATACGTGTATTTATTGAACGGTGGAGCTGTCAGTTGGTGCAGTTCTAAGCAAAGCATCGTGGCGGGATCTACGTGTGAAGCGGAGTACATAGCTGCTTCGGAAGCAGCAAATGAAGGAGTCTGGATGAAGGAGTTCATATCCGATCTAGGTGTCATACCTAGTGCATCGGGTCAAATGAAATTTTTTTGTGACAATACTGGTGCAATTGCCTTGGCAAAGGAATCCAGATTTCACAAAAGAACCAATCACATCAAGAGACGCTTCAATTCCATCCGCGATCAAGTCAATGAGGGAGACATAGAGATTTGCAAGGTACATACGGATCTGAATGTTGCAGACCCGTTGACAAGCCTCTCTCACGAGCAAAACATGATCAGCACCAAGACTCCATGGGTGTTAGAATCATTACTGTGTAATCTAGATTATTGACTCTAGTGCAAGTGGGAGACTGAAGGAAATATGCCCTAGAGGCAATAATAAAGTTGTTATTTATATTTCCTTATATCATGATAAATGTTTATTATTCATGGTAGAATTGTATTAACCGGAAACTTAGTACATGTGTGAATACATAGACGAACAGAGTGTCACTAGTTTGCCTCTACTTGACTAGCTCGTTGAATCAATGATGGTTATGTTTCCTAACCATAGACATGAGTTGTCATTTGATTAACGGGATCACATCATTAGAGAACGATGTGATTGACTTGACCCATCCGTTAGCTTAGCACGATGATCGTTTAGTTTGTTGCTATTGCTTTCTTCATGACTTATACATGTTCCTATGACTATGAGATTATGCAACTCCCGAGTACCGGAGGAACACTTTGTGTTCTACCAAACGTCACAACGTAACTGGGTGATTATAAAGGTGCCCTACAGGTGTCTCCGATGGTACTTGTTGAGTTGGCATAGATCGAGATTAGGATTTGTCACTCCGATTGTCGGAGAGATATCTCTGGGCCCTCTCGGTAATGCACATCACAATAAGCCTTGCAAGCAATGTAGCTAATGAGTTAGTTACGGGATGTAGCATTATGGAACGAGTAAAGAGACTTGCCAGTAACGAGATTGAACTAGGTATGAGGATACCGACGATCGAATCTCGGGCAAGTAACATACCGATGATAAAGGGAACACCGTATGTTGTTATGCGGTTTGACCGATAAAGATCTTCGTAGAATATGTAGGAACCAATATGAGCATCCAGGTTCCGCTATTGGTTATTGACCGGAGACGAGTCTCGGTCATGTCTACATAGTTCTCGAACCCGTAGGGTCCGCACGCTTAAAGTTAGATCACGATCGGTAATATGAGTTTTTGTGTTTTGATGTACCAAAGGTAGTTCGGTGTCCCGGATATGATCACGGACATGACGAGGAGTCTCGAAATGGTCAAGACATGAAGATTGATATATTGGAAGCCTATATTTGGACATCGGAATAGTTCCGGGTGAAATCAGGATTTTACCGGAGTGCCGGGGGGGGGGTTACCGAAAACCCCCGGGGGTTAATGGGCCTTGTTGGACCCTAGTGGAGAGAGAGAGAGGGGCCGGCCAGGGCAGGCTACGCGCCCCCTCCCCTTGAGTCCGAATAGGACAAGGAAGGGGGGGCGGCGCCCCCTTGCCTTTTCCCTCTCCCATTCCTTCCTTCCCCCTCCTAGTGGGACTAGGAAAGGGGAGTCTTACTCCCACTAGGAGGAGGACTCCTCTTGGCGCGCCCTGCTAGGGCCGGCCGGCCTCCTCCCTTGCTCCTTTATATACGGGGGCAGGGGGCACCCCAAGACACACAAGTTGATCAGTTGATCTTTTAGCCGTGTGCGGTGCCCCCTCCATCATAATCCACCTCGGTCATATCGTAGTGGTGCTTAGGCGAAGCCCTGCGTCGGTAGCATCATCATCACCGTCATCACGCCGTCGTGCTTACAGAACTCTCCCTCGAAGCTCTACTGGATCGGAGTTCGTGAGAAAGTCACCGAGCTGAACGTGTGCTGAACTCGGAGGTGCGGTACGTTCGGTACTTGGATCGGTCGGATCGTGAAGACGTACGACTACATCAACCGCGTTCTCATAACGCTTCCGCTTATGGTCTACGAGGGTACGTGGATGACACTCTCCCCTCTCGTTGCTATGCATCACCATGATCTTGCGTGTGCGTAGGAAATTTTTTGAAATTACTACATTCCCCAACACTGCCATAAATTAGACATGTCAACTATAGTTAACCAAAACAGAGAAAGTTGTCGTGCTTTTACAACTTACATTTGTCATCCCGAATAATTAAAGTTACCATCCCCGGGGTAACTGAAGCGTCATCCTGCAGGTAACTAATGTAGCTGCGCCAGGATGTGTGGGCATTTTTGCTTCGTGCCACACATACGGGGTGAGGATGAGTAGTATGTGTTGGACGTGTGGCATAAAATAGGTGCGTCCACACGTGTGAGCAGTTCTAATGTTCGCCCACACATGACCTGTGTGGGCTGCCTCCTGTTTACACCACACACGGTGTGTGAGCGGGTGTTACTCCCACCACACGTGTGAACGTTATCAGTGTCCTAAACCAAATTCTAACAGGAGGAACGCGTGCTCACGCGATTTGCAGCCGGAGAGAAATAAGAGAAGCACATGAGTGCGGACAGCTCGGCCTGAACGCAATGGCCGTGAATACCTTGCCATCGTCCAGGGCAGGCACGCGCTGAACACGAGCACGGTGATGGCAATGGTGTTGTCAACTTGTCATACATGAGGTACATAGACTAGGCCGGCCACCCGAGCTCACCAATCAGCCATAGGTTGTGAAGCTCGTGTCGTTGTGCGTGACATTGGACTTCCTCGGCAACAAGTTGTAGTTCACGACCATGTCAGCGCCGTGCGCACGCCCCACGCCCGTGGACAGCCGCAGCGACTTCAGTACACAACCGCGAGCAGATCAGAATTGTTACGCATCCCAGCGAACACATCACCGTTAGAAACTGTTCCCACCGCGGACCAAGAGCAGGCGGAGCCGGTCAGCAGACTCCCATCCTGTCATGGCGCAAGAAAGCACGCTGCTCTCGTCGATGTGGCGGCGAGGGCAAGACAAACTCGCCGGCAGCAGCAACAGCTCCGGCGCCGATGCCGGACCTCCGCGCAGCGGCGGACCATTTTCTGTCTGCTGTTGCCGGGGAAGCCGATGATACTTCGACTGGGCCCGTGAGGACAGTGAGAGAAACGGTCGATCCCGATTAGGATTGTGCTTCCAAACAGGTATAGGATTAGTGTAAGGTTTAGATTGACCGAGATCGACAAATACAGGGTATGAACTTCAGGGATTTAGATGTGGGGGTCTATTTCCGTCGCGCTCTACAAGATTAGGGTTTAAAACAGACTTCACCCTAATGCAAAAAGAAGCGAAAGCAAAGGTGGGTACAGGGAACAAAATACCTGACACGGCACAAGGGCTGGGAGAATGGCTCACACATTATATGTGCAAAAATCTATATAAAAATGGCCACATAACGGTTATCAAAACTGTTGAGCTAGTTCATAGTGAATCGTTCCCCACAATGCGTTACAGCAGCTTCATAGAGACTCGAGTAGCCCCTCAACCAGGCACCAATCTTCAGCTATACCGGCTCATGTCGATGGCGGCCTCCGGGCGTTGGTAGGCCACCCGTGCCTTGGAGAAGTTGTAGTAGTAGAACCCGGTGAGCACACCGGTGATCAAGGCAAAGGCCGCGCCGGCCCCAAATGTGCCTCGACGCACCGTCTCACAGTCAGGCGGGTTTTCAAATATCACCGTGCGGTAGCCGGTGTGGTAGGCGGACTGCACCAGCCCAGCCAGCAAGCACGCCTCCGCAATGAGAAATGTCAGCCTGTGTAGTAAAACAAGCGAAAAGTTCAGTGTCCACTCCTTGTCCTGCATGAATTGTATGGTTTTTCCACACGGGGGTGTTTAAGGATGAGAAAAGTCCACTAAAAAATATTTAATAAAGCACTATGCATTCTCCTGATTGGTCAATAATTAGAAATTTTCATTGTTCTAATTAAGCAAACACTGATCTAATCTGAAGATGAACAGAAGTTGCTACAACCTGGTGTAGTTTTGAGCTCATGCAGGTGAAGCTATGACATGTTGTGATTTTTTTTTTTGTTCATTACAAGGCTTCCTGTTCAAGTAGTTACAAGAAAATGGTTACATTACTCTATCTGAGTCAAGAATAATCCCCAGAGAAAAGGCAGAGGAAATTTTGCTTGTCTTGCAATGAGCAGGAAATCATACAACACAGGTTCATCGATTGTATTATGGGAAAACACTACTGTGACTTTATCTCTGACATTTTTGGGTTGACAACTTGACATTGGCCAAGGGATTTGAATCTACAGCCCGGTGGTGTGCATGGAAACTAAGGAATGATGTTCTATTTCAAGGACTGGTTTCGGTAAATTCCAAGATGCAGTGACGAAGGATCAATTGTGACTCTACGAAGATGCCTTTTCATCTGCAAGAACTCAGATGTGGCCTCTTCTGGACCGATGCTGGGCGCCTGGAGACAGAGTCACAGGAGTTGGTTGAATATAGCCTTGGAGATAATCGAAGAGTGGAGGGCTAAATGCAGCTGCTGAATGTGGCAGATTGGCAGTCATGATTAAATGGCTTATTGTTACCATCATGTAAGATTTCTTGATTCAACAAATTACCTAGTCTCCAGAAACGTTACTCTGTCTACTTTTGGCTGGATTGGCAATCTACCACTCCATGCAGGATACTATTGGTTTCGCTCAGGAAATGCTCTTTTGATCTATAAAAAATAATCCCGTGAGTAGCCCTAAACATAAGACATGAGAACCTGAAGTAGTCTTAACCAACAGATGCTCCCTGAGTAACTGACTGAGTGTGTCCTTAAATCATTTGTTTTTAGGTACGTGTCCTTAAATCATTTGACATTGTCTCAGAGGTTCCTTTTCAGCACCAACACAAACATGTTGATCGGCTCTCTTGCTAATGACTTAAATCTGCATATGGACTCCTGTTGTGTACGACCAATTCAAAATAAGCACCAGGGGTAGGTGTACGAAATGCAAGACCATTTCCAACTACCGGTAAAAACGTATTGCTGAAGGAATGCTGCCTGCTTTTCGGTGTTAGCGAGAGCAGGATAAATAAGTCGAATATATCATTCAGTTAAGGCCATAAATATGTCCAAACTTCGAAATGTTCTTTTAAAGCAGGAAACGGCGTTCATATGGGGGAAACGGCCACATTATTTAATCACTACTAAAATCAAATCTGAACCCTAAAAGATGATCAAAAATTGATTTGATAAAACGTGGGCTTCCTAGTGGTCTCAGTAAAATGCAGGTGTAGCTGAAACGGTCTTCACGGAAACAACCACCTGACTAGCAACTTGGACAAAAATACAGCATAATCTACATGTGTGCTTGTTGAAGAGCACCACGCAGGTACTCCAAACTGCTTCTACAATGCGCCAAAGGAACCGTTCCTCTTTCTTGAGAAGGCCCCAAAGACTGTTCTACGTGCCTGGACTAGTAGATTAGTTAGAACATCCGCATGAATCACATTTTTTTTCTTTTTGCGGGGGGCGCATGAATCACATTAGCCCCATGAGAATTTCGTGTAGCCGTTCCCGAAAAATTAAACGTGTAGCCATGTCTAATCGTAATCAGTGGGGAAGTTTCCGCAAGAACAAGGTGGTGGGTGGGTGGAGTCGTTGATCCCACACGCTTTCCTGCGCACGACTGTCTGACTTTTCGCTTCCGGTGGCCGGCCTCGACAGGGGTAGTAGGTAAAAAAATAAAAGAGGAAGATCCCGACTCGCGGGGCCCGCACGTCAGCCTCACGTGGAGGTCAAGGAGGCGCGGCGAGCTGGGAAGGAAGGAGAGGAGAGAAGGGGGAGAGGGGATCGATTTGGGTACCAACCAGGAGGAGAGGAAGAGCATGAGGGCGCAGCCGCGGGCGCCGCCGGGCCGGAGCGCGGCGCCGCAGCAGAAGCAGCGGCTGGCGACGGCGGCCACGGCCTGGCCGACGAGCAGCAGGGCGAGCGCGGCGCCGGCCATCCCGGTGGCCGCGTCCGGGCGGTACACGCAGTAGGTCCACTCCTTCCTCGCGTCCGTCTCCAGGCTCGCCTGCGGCACGCACGGTACACAGCAGCACTACGGCGTTAGGCACTGGGGGGGAGAGCTTCAAAAGAAGAAAGGAGGAGGGGCAGCAGATCGGGGCGTACCGATGGGCGGCTCTGCTCGGCGCCGATGGCGAGGCCGAAGGCGACGAGGTCGATGAGCAGGATGGCGGCCAGCACCGCGGTGGAGCCGGCCATGGCGGGGTCGGCTGTGGCTCGCTGGCGCCACAGGCTCACCGGTTAATTGGTCCGAAATTTCAGAGCGTGTGTGCCGTCTGTCGCGTCCCGGGCTTTGGCTTCGGGTACAAGGACAGAAAGATCGAGAGGGGATCCGGCGTGAGGGATACCGTGGTCCGTGGCGTGTCTCGCCGGTTGGACTAACCGGCCTAGTAGGCATAAACAAAGGAAGGAGCAACAGTAGATCGTAGATTGGTCGCGTCATCTCTCTTCTGTCTTCCTTTCGTTTGTGGCGGCTAAAAGCCATTATAGACGCCAGCGCAACGTGACAATGTAAGGGCATGTATAATGGTGACATATAAATACAAATGTCTCATGACAAAATGTAATTTGAGGCATATGTGTTGATTTTTTTCTCTCCAATGCAAACTACTACTAGTGGACCTTATCAAAAAACAGAAAGTGACTCACTACACATGCATCCCTTCTTTCCACTTCAACTTTTCCAACTTTATGCACCGGACCACATTTTTTCTCTCTAAGCACTCGCCTCCTGAAAAGGATCCTACTTCCCCATACGAACCTACTTTTTCTGTTATCCGATCCTACATGGCATGTGAGGCATCACCCTGGGGCTATGCATTGGACATGCCCTAATACTCCCTCCGTTCCCTTATACAAGACCACAGGTATCAAGATAAAAAATTAATGACTCCTGTGCAAGTCAACTTTTCTTTTTGTTAACCGGGATCGTTAATACACCACATGCATGCAACAAATGAATGGGAAGGAAGTGGCTAGGTGTCATTATGACTACATGCATGTAAGTATTAAAAAGTTACTAGTACGAGAAAACATCATTAATTTTTGCCTCGGTTACTGTTGGTGGTCTTGTATTGATGTAAAATGTATTTTTGATAGTGGCCTTGTATAAGGGAATGGGGGAGCAGCAGGGCAACCGTAACGAGTGATGTCAGCCCTTTTCAAATGGAGGTGTCGCTTAATAAGTTCGAAAGGCGCAAATAGCGTGACCCCGACGGCCAGAATCATTGTTTTGATTTTAATTGATGATTAACACCATTTGATCCTACTTTGAGACTTGGCCCATATCTGACCTTTTCAGTACAGCTAGTATCCATGGCGGTTAGGTTACACAACGTACCGTGGGAGACACCGGCGGTAAGGACATGGTCAATGGTGGTAGACCCCGACCACGTCACTCAGTCTTGCATACGTGTCAAGGTATGCTACCGTCGCTGAGTTTGGCGGAAGGCGCTTGGAGAGATATATGGCTGACGGGCCTGCGGGTGGGCCCCCCACCCATTCGACCAGTTCTCCCTTGTTTATCCCGAACAGAGAGGAAACTCCTCTTTCCTTCCCTCCAATCCCACCTCAGATCTCTTTCGTCCATGCGGGGTTTTTGGTGGACCCTCCCCCCCCCCCCACTCCCCCTCCCATGTAGAGCAAGGTAATCTCCTTTCGTTCCTACAATTTTTTGGGGGTTGTTTTGTTTGGCGTTATATGCAAGTGTACAAGAATGTGTGCTTGTATACTCGTATAGATGTTTTCACTTAAATTGGCATATGTATGGATGAATGTTGGAGGCTTGGATGAATGAGTGGATATGTACATTGTTAGTGGTTAAGGGTGGGATTTATGGACGAATTGATATATAGATTGCAAACAAAATGTATGGATATTGTTGGATGAATGAATGGATATATAGAATGTTAGAGGTGCACTAAGGGTAGGTTTTATGGATGAATGGATATATATAACTGCAAAAGAATTGTCTCAAGTACTCCCTCCGTTAAGAAATATAAGAGCGTTTAGATCACTAAAGTAATGATCTAAATGCTCTTAGAAATATAAGAGCGTTTAGATCACTAAAGTAATGATCTAAATGCTCTTATATTTCTTTACAGAGGGAGTATGCCTTTATGGATGTACTCCCTCTGTCCGCGAATAAGTGTACTTCTACCTTTTGTTCTAAGTAAAAATTTGAAAATTTGACTAACTATATGGAAAAGAGTAGTAAGGCCCCTCCCAATGCTCCACCTTGTACAGTGAAGGAAATATGCCCTAGAGGCAATAATAAAGTTGTTATTTATATTTCCTTATATCATGATAAATTTTTATTATTCATGCTAGAATTGTATTAACCAGAAACTTAGTACATGTGTGAATACATAGACAAACAAAGTGTCACTAGTATGCCTCTACTTGACTAGCTCGTTGATCAAAGATGGTTATGTTTCCTAGCCATAGACATGAGTTGTCATTTGATTAACGGGATCACGTCATTAGGAGAATTATGTGATTGACTTGACCCATTCCGTTAGCTTAGCACTTGATCGTTTAGTATGTTGCTATTGCTTTCTTCATGACTTATACATGTTCCTATGACTATGAGATTATGCAACTCCCGTTTACCGGAGGAACACTTTGTGTGCTACCAAACGTCACAACGTAACTGGTTGATTATAAAGGTGCTCTACAGGTGTCTCCAAAGGTACTTGTTAAGTTGGCGTATTTCGAGATTAGGATTTGTCACTCCGATTGTCGGCGAGGTATCTCTGGGCCCTCTCAGTAATGCACATCACTATAAGCCTTGCAAGCAATGTGACTAATGAGTTAGTTACGGGATGATGCATTAAGGAATGAGTAAAGAGACCTGCCGGTAACGAGATTGAACTAGGTATTGAGATATCGACGATCGAATCTCGGGCAAGTAACATACCGATGACAAAGGGAACAACGTATGTTGTTATGCGGTTTGACCGATAAAGATCTTCGTATAATATGTGGGAGCCAATATGAGCATCCAGGTTCCGCTATTGGTTATTGACCGGAGACGTGTCTCGGTCATGTCTACATAGTTCTCGAACCCGTAGGGTCCGCACGCTTAACATTCGATGACGATTTGTATTATGAGTTTATATGTTTTGATATACCGAAGGTAGTTCGGAGTCCCGGATGAGATCGGGAACATGACGAGGAGTCTCGAAATGGTAGAGACGTAAAGATCGATATATTGGACGACTATATTCAGACATCGGAAAGGTTCTGAGTGGTTCGGGTATTTTTCGGAGTACCGGAGAGTTACGGGAATACGGGGGAAGAAGTATATGGGCCTTATTGGGCTTTAGGGGAGATAGAGAGGCAGGCCACGCCCCCCCAATGACTAGTCCGAATTGGACTAGGGGGAGGGGCGGCGCCCCCTCCTTCCTTCTCTTCCCTCTTCCCCTTCCTTGTCTCCTACTCCTACTACTTGGAAGGGGAGGAATCCTACTCCCGGTGGGAGTAGGACTCCTCCAGGGTGCACCATAGGGGCCGACCCTCTCCCCCTTCTCCACTCCTTTATATACGTGGCCAGGGGGCACCCCATAGACACAACAATTGATCTCTTGATCTCTTAGCCGTGTGCGGTGCCCCCATCCACCATATTCCACCTAGACCATATCGTAGCGGTGCTTAGGCGAAGCCCTGCGTCGGTAGCAACATCATCACCGTCACCACGCCGTCGTGCTGACGGAACTCTCCCGTGAAGCTTTGCTAGATTGGAGTTCACGGTACATCATCGAGCTGAACGTGTGCTGAACTCGGAGGTGCCGTGCGTTCGGTACTTGGATCGGTCGGATCGTGAAGACGTACGACTACATCATCCGCGTTGTGCTAACGCTTCCGCTTTTGGTCTACGAGGGTATGTGGACAACACTCTCCCCTCTCGTTTCTATGCATCACCATGATCTTGTGTGTGCGTAGGAAATTTTTGAAATTACTACGTTTCCCAACAGTGGCATCCGAGCCTGGTTTTATTGCGTATATGTTATATGCATGAGTAGAACACAAGTGAGTTGTGGGCGATACAAGTCATACTGCTTACCAGCATGTCATACTTTGGTTCGGCGGTATTGTTGGATGAAGCGGCCCGGACCGACATTACGCGTACACTTACGCGAGACTGGTTCTACCGACGTGCTTTGCACACAGGTGGCTGGCGGGTGTCAGTTTCTCCAACTTTAGTTGAACCGAGTGTGGCTACGCCCGGTCCTTGAGAAGGTTAAGACAGCCCTAACTTGACGAAATATCGTTGTGGTTTTGATGCGTAGGTAAGAACGGTTCTTGCTCAGCCCGTAGCAACCACGTAAAACTTGCAACAACAAAGTAGAGGACGTCTAACTTGTTTTTGCAGGGCATGTTGTGATGTGATATGGTCAAGACATGATGCTATATTTATTGTATGAGATGATCATGTTTTGTAACGGAGTTATCGGCAACTGGCAGGAGCCATATGGTTGTCGCTTTATTGTATGCAATGCAATCGCCCTGTAATTGCTTTACTTTATCACTAAGCGGTAGCGATAGTCGTTGAAGCAATAGTTGGCGAGACGACAACAATGCTACGATGGAGATCAAGGTGTCGCGCCGGTGACGATGGTGATCATGACAGTGCTTCGGAGATGGAGATCACAAGCACAACATGATGATGGCCATATCATATCACTTGTATTGATTGCATGTGATGTTTATGCATCTCATTTAGCTTTGATTGACGGTAGCATTATAAGATGATCTCTCACTAAATTTCAAGATAAAAGTGTTCTCCCTGAGTATGCACCATTGCCAAAGTTCGTCGTGTCGATACACCACGTGATGATCGGTGTGATAAGCTCTACGTCCATCTACAACGGGTGCAAGCCAGTTTTGCACACGCAGAATACTCAGGTTAAACATGACGAGCCTAGCATATGCAGATATGGCCTCGGAACACTGGAGACCGAAAGGTTGAGCGTGAATCATATAGTAGATATGATCAACATAGTGATGTTCACCATTGAAAACTACTCCATCTCACGTGATGATCGGACATGGTTTAGTTGATTTGGATCACATGATCACTTAGATGATTAGAGAGATGTCTATCTAAGTGGGAGTTCTTAAGTAATTTGATTAATTGAACTTTAATTTATCATGAATTTAGTCCTGGTAGTATTAGCATATCTATGTTGTAGATCAATAGCCTGCGTTTAGCTCCCCTGTTTTATTTTTGACATGTTCCTAGAGAAAAGTAAGTTGAAAGATGTTAGTAGCAATGATGCGGATTGGATCCGTGATCTGAGGATTATCCTCATTGCTGCACAGAAGAATTATGTCCTTGATGCACCGCTAGGTGACTGACCTATTGCAGGAGCATATGCAGACGTTATGAACGTTTGGTAAAGATCATATGATGACTACTTGATAGTTTAGTGCACCATGCTTTACGGCTTATAACCGAGACGTCAAAAACGTTTTGAACGCCACATAGCATATAAGATGTTCCAAGAGCTGAAATTGGTATTTCAGACTCATGCCCGAGTCGAGAGGTATGAGACCTCTGACAAGTACTTTGCCTACAAGATGGAGGAGAATAGCTCAACCAGTGAGCATGTGCTCAGATTGTCTGAGTACTACAATTACTTGAATCAAGTGGGAGTTAATCTTCAAGATAAGATAGTGATTGACAGAGTTCTCTAGTCACTATCACCAAGTTACTAGAACTTCGTGATGAACTATAATATGCAAGGGATAACAGAAACGATTCCCAAGCTCTTCGTGATGCTGAAATCAACGAAGGTAGAAATCAAGAAAGAGCATCAAGTGTTGATGGTTGACAAGAACACTAGTTTCAAGAAAAGGGCAAAGGGAAGAAGTGGAACTTCAAGAAGAGCGGCAAGCAAGTTGCTGCTCAAGTGAAGAAGCCCAAGTCTAGACCTAAGCCTGAGACTAAGTGCTTCTACTGCAAAGGGACTAGTCACTGGAAGCAGAACTGCCCCAAGTATTTGGCGGATAAGAAGGATGGCAAAGTGAACAAAGGTATATTTGATATACATGTTATTGATGTGTACTTTACTAGTGTTTATAGCAACCCCTCAATATTTGATACTAGTTCAGTTGCTAAGATTAGTAACTCGAAACGGGAGTTGCAGAATGAACAGAGACTAGTTAAGAGTGAAGTGACGATGTGTGTTGGAAGTGGTTCAAAAATTGATATGATCATCATCGCACACTCCCTATACTTTCGGGATTAGTGTTGAACCTAAATAAATGTTATTTGGTGTTTGCGTTAAGCATGAATATGATTTAATCATGTTTATTGCAATACGGTTATTCATTTAAAGTCAGAGAATAATTGTTGTTCTGTCTGCATGAATAAAACCTTCAATGGTCATATAGCCAAGGTGAATGGTTTATTGAATCTCGATCGTAGTGATACACATATTCATAATATTGAAACCAAAAGATGCAAAGTTAATAATGATAGTGCAACTTATTTGCGGCATTGCCGTTTAGGTCATATTGGTGTAAAGTGCATGAAGAAAATCCATGCTGATGGGCTTTTGGAATCACTTGATTATGAACCAGTTGATGCTTGCAAACCATGCCTCATAGGCAAGATGACTAAAACTCCGTTCTTCGGAACAATGGAGCGAGCAACTGACTTATTGGAAATAATACATACTGATGTATGACGTCTGACGAGTGTTGAGACCCGCGGCGGGTATCGTTATTTTTTGACCTTCATAGATGATTTGAGTAAGATATGGGTATATCTACTTGATAAAACATAAGTCTGAAACGTTTGAAAAGTTCAAAGAATTTTAGAGTGAAGTGGAAAATCATCGTAACAAGAAAATAAAGTTTCTACAATCTGATCGTGGAGGAGAATATTTGAGTTACAAGTTTGGTCTTCATTTGAAACAATGCGAAATAGTTTCGCAACTCACGCCACCTGGAACACCACAGCGTAATGGTGTGTCCGAACTCGTAATCGCACTTTACTAGATATGGTGCAATCTATGATGTCTCTTAATGATTTACCGCTATCATTTTGGGGTTATGCATTAGAGACAGGTGCATTCACGTTAAATAGGGCACCATCTAAATCCATTGAGATGACACCGTATGAACTATGGTTTGGCTAGAAACATAAGCTGTCGTTTCTTAAAGTTTGGGTTTGTGATGCTTATGTGAAAAAGTTTCAGCTAGATAAGCACAAACCTAAATCGGAAAAGTGCATCTTCATAGGATACCCAAAAGAAACTGTTGGGTACACCTTCTATCACAGATCCGAAGGCAAGACATTTGTTGCTAAGAATGGATCCTTTCTAGAGAAGGAGTTTCTCTCGAAAGAAGTGAGTGGGAGGAATGTAGAACTTGATAAGGTAAATGTACCTTCTCCCGAATTGGAAAGTAGTTCATCACAGAAATCAGTTCTAGTGGTTCCTACACCAATTACTGAGGAAGCTAATGATGATGATTATGAAACTTCAGATCAAGTTGCTACCGAACCTCGTAGGACAACCAGAGTATGGTCTGCACCAGAGTGGTACGACAATCCTTTCTGGAAGTCATGTTACTAGACCATGACGAACCTACGAACTATGAGGAAGCGATGATGAGCCCAGATTCCGCAAAATGGCTTAAGGCCATGAAATCTGAGATGGGATCCATGTATGAGAACAAAGTATGGACTTTGATTGACTTGCCCGATGATCGTTGAGTCATTAACAATAAATGGATCTTCAAGAGGAAGACGGACGATGATAGTAGTGTTACTATCTACAAAGCTCGAATTGTCGCGAAATGTTTTTGACAAGTTCAATGTGTTGACTATGATGAGGTTTTCTCACTCGTTTTGATGCTTAAAAGTCTGTCCGAATCATGTTAGCAGTTGCCGCATTTTATGAAATCTGGCAAATGGATGTCAAAACTATATTCCTTAATGGATTTCTTAAAGAAGAGTTGTATATGATGCAAATAGAAGGTTTTATCGATCCTAAAGGTGCTAACAAAGTGAGCAAGCTCCAGCGATCCATCTATGGACTGGTGCAAGCATCTCGGAGTTGGAATATATTCTTTGATAAAGTGATCAAAGCATATGGTTTTATACAAACTTGCGGTGAAGCCTGTATTTACAAGAAAGTGAGTGAGAGCACTACATCATTTCTGATAGGTATATGTGAATGACATATTGTTGATCGGAAATAATGTAGAATTTTCTGGAAAGCATAAAGGAGTGTTTGAAAAGAGTTTTTCAAAGAAAGACCTCGATGAAGCTTCTTACACATTGAGCAACAAAATCTATAGAGATAGATCAAGACACTTTAAGTTTTTTCAATGAGTACATACCTGTAACACCCCGTATGTAACTTGCCATATTTGTATTCCAACTCTTGCCATTTCCGGCACTAAGTTATGTTATTGCCTCGTTGTCGGGTTTTTGTCTTCGTGTTGTTTTGTCTTTGTCATGCATCTCATATCATATTATCATGTGCATTGCATTTGCATACGTGTTCGTCTCATGCATCCGAGCATTTTCCCCGTTATCCGTTTTGCATTCCAGCGCTCCTATGTCCTCCGGTGTCCCTTTCTACCTCTTTTCATGTGCGGGTGTTAAACTTTTTCGGATTGAACTGAGACTTGCCAAGCAGCCTTGGTTTACTACCGATAGACCGCCTGTCAAGTTTCGTGCCATTTGGACTTCGTTTGATACTCCAAAGGTTAACCGAGGGACCGAAAAGGCCTCGTGTGTGTTGCAGCCCAACACCCCTCTAAAGTGGCCCAAAACCCACCTAAACCCCCTCCATCATCTAGGCCGTTCGATCACGATCGTGTGGTCGCAAACCGTGCTCAATTTGGAGCCTCCTAGGTCCTCCTACCTATAAATATAGCCTCCTCCTCGAAATCCCGGGTCATTTCGCACCCTAATCTAGCTCCCTTCCTCTCCGCGCACCGGACAACGTCCGGGCCGCGCCGGACAACCGCACCGCCGCCACTCAGCGCCCACCACGTGTCACCGCCATCTCTCCCCCGCCGCCGGCCCGCTCGGGCCCAGGGAGAGCCCCCGCGGCCGAAGCTGCCCCGCCGCCCGAGAGCCGAGCCACGCCCGCCTCCTCTCACCGGCCGCCGCCTCCGCCCTACTCCGGCGCTGCTGCCTTGACCGACCGCCGCTCCGCCGCCTCGGCTTCTGCCTCGCCTCGGCTTCCACAGCCGCCGCCCGCCTCCGCCGCGGCCACACCGCTCTGGCGACGACCGCGTCCCCGCCGGCCGCCTCTTCCTCGCATCTCCGGCGAGTGCTTCAACTCCGGTGAACAGGAACTCCGACGATGAACCTCGATCTGCGCGCTGCCCCGGATCCAGATCTAGATCGGTTGACCTTTTGCCCTAACCCTAGTTTTTATGCACTTTTCATCATGCAGTATCTCTGCAACCGTGGCTCCGTTTTGGGCGTGTAGCATATCAAATTGTTCATCTCGACGAGTACTTCATTTCGTCTCATTGCATCATGTTCATTTGAGCTCATCTTGATGCCCTAAATGTTGTTGCAAGAGTGCTAGTTGATGTTAGTTTCAGATTATTATCAGTAATTGGACATTTGTCATTTTTGCCATGATTGTTGTGTGCCTCCTATGAACTTGAGCTCTACATGAGTTTTGAAGTATGCCATGCCATATTTACAGGGGTGTATGCCATGTATTTTTGTGATCTCTGTGGTGACTAGTACAAGCATGCAAAGTAGCCCTCTCAATGTTGCTGATTTCAGGGACTTCAAAATATTCTAAGTCTTTGCCTTGTCAATATTTTTATGCCATGTGTTCTTGTTGCTACAGAGTGATCCATGCCTCTTTTGATCATGATCAGTAAGGATGTTTTGTAGATATTGTTGTGCTCTATCCATCCATGTCTTTGTTTGCATTTATGGAGCACCCTAGCTTGACTCAATCGAGCTCTACTTTTGCTATAAAATGTTCCTGGCAGAATGTTTACGTGTTAAGCATTTTTGCTGAGGTTGTTCTAGTTTATCCATGCATGCTATGTTGTTGTTCTTGCGATGTTTAGCTTCTATGCCATGTCTACTTGTTGGGTGTATGCTTAGTTTGTCATGCAATGCCTTGTGGTGAGTGCATCGAGCTCGTAAACATGCCTACTTAATATCTATTTTGCCATGTTCCAGTTTTCTACTAAGTCTGAATCTGTTAACGATAATTGCTATGTTCGCATGGTTGCCATTGTATTTTCTGATCCCTTTTGGCTTATGGTCAGTAAGGGACTTTTGTTGTATGCTTTGTGTAGCTTCATGCCATGCCTTGCTTTGCCATGATATGTTCCTGTAGCATGTTGTTACCTTGCTCTAAACATTGCTTCCTGATGTTAAATTCCTGACTTGTTGTTATTTTCACTAAGTCTGTAACCTGATATCGTTTGCACTTTTGCCATGCTTGTTTGAACCTACTATTGAGTGAATTAGCCGTAGCTAAGTGTTCATCTTTTGTCAAGCATCTTGAGTGGATCCCTGCCATGTATTTTGTTGCCATGTTAGAGTGCAGTAGATTGTTGTTCTTGGTGCATTTAGATGGCCTCGTGCTGTTTATCGCAGATCGGTGCCATATTTGTTTTGCTTGCCATTTACAAACCGTGCATCCGATTCCCGTGGTCTTTATATCGATTTCGACCGAAATCAACTCCTCTTTCCAGTGGCACTCTTGGTTTTCCATGTTGAGGTCAGGTTCAATCTTTCCTTTCCAAAACATGCATATGCATCACATATCACCTCCCGCATATCATGTCATGTTTTTGCATCATGTTGTTTGTGCATTGCACGTGGTTGATTGTGTCTCCCTTTGCTTGTGTTCTTGCTTTGGGTAGAGCCGGGATACGAGTACGTGATCGAGGAGCCCGTTGAGTACGTTTACGAGGATCAAGCTAACATCAACCCAGAGAACTCTGCAGGCAAGATGACCATACCCTCGAAATCACTTCTATCTTTGCTTGCTAGATGCTCGCTCTATTGCTATGCCTATGCTACGATACCTACCACTTGCTTATCATGCCTCCCATATTGCCATGTCAAACCTCTAACCCACCTTGTCCTAGCAAACCGTTTGTTTGGCTATGTTACCGCTTTGCTCAGCCCCTCTTATAGCGTTGCTAGTTGCAGGTGAAGATTGAAGTTTGTTCCTTGTTGAAACATGTTTATTGTTGGGATATCATTATTATATCTTATCTATTTTAATGCACCTATATACTTGGTAAAGGGTGGAAGGCTCAGCCTTATGCCTGGTGTTTTGTTCCACTCTTGCCGCCCTAGTTTCCGTCATACCGGTGTTATGTTCCTTGATTTTGCGTTCCTTACACGGTTGGGTTATAATGGGAACCCCTTGATAGTTCGCCTTGAATAAAACTCCTCCAGCAACGCCCAACCTTGGTTTTACCATTTGCCACCTAGCCTCTTTTTCCCTTGGGTTTCCGGAGCCCGAGGGTCATCTTTATTTTAAACCCCCCCGAGCCAGTGCTCCTCTGAGTGTTGGTCCAAACTGGGCGATGTCCGGTGCCACCAGGGCAACTCTGGGCTGGCCTACCCGACGTCTGGCTCATCCGAGTGTGCCCTGAGAACGAGATATGTGCAGCTCCTATCGGGATTTGTCGGCACATTCGGGCGGCTTTGCTGGTTTAGTTTTACCATTGTCGAGATGTCTTGTAACCGGGATTCCGAGTCTGATCAGATTGTCTTGGGAGAAGGAATATCCTTCGTTGACCGTGAGAGCTTGTGATGGGCTAAGTTGGGACTCCCCTGCAGGGATTTGATCTTTCGAAAGTCATGCCCGCGGTTATGGGCAGATGGGAATTTGTTAATGTCCGGTTGTAGATAACCTGAAACTTAACTTAATTAAAATGAATCAACAGAGTGTGTGGCCATGATGGTCTCTTTTCGGCGGAGTCCGGGAAGAGAACACGGTCTCGATTTATGCTTGATCGTAGGTTGTTCTAGGATCACTTCTTGATCATAGTTTATCGATCGTGCCTTTGCCTTCTCTTCTCGCTCTCATTTGCGTATGTTAGCCACCTTATATGCTAGTTGCTTGTTGCAGCTCCACCTCATGCCTTTTACCTACCTATAAGCTTAAATAGTCTTGATCGCGAGGGTGTGAGATTGCTGAGTCCCCGTGACTCACAGTTTACTTCTAAAACCAGATGCAGGGACCGATGATACCACTCCAGGTGATTCGACTGAGCTCAAGTGGGAGTTCAATGAGGACTCAGGATGATACTACATTTCCTTTCGAGACGATCAGTAGTGGTGCCCAGTTGGGGCGATCGGGGACTTTGTCGCATTTGGGGTTGTTCTTTATTTTGGTTTCGTAGTCGGACCTTGATTGTATCTGGATGAATGTAATGATATTTATGCTATTGTGTGACGTGGCGAGTGTAAGCCAACTATGTACCTCTTTTCCTTATTCATTACATGGGTTGTTGTGAAGATTACCTCACTTGCGACATTGCTTACAATGCGGTTATGCCTCTAAGTCGTGCTTCGACACGTGGGAGATATAGCCGCATCGTGGGCGTTACAATACCATGACAAGATTTTGAAGTAGCTCAAAATGGAACAGTCAAAGAAGGAGTTCTTGCCTGTGTTGCAAGGTGTGAAGTTGAGTAAAGACTCAAATCCCGACCACGGCAGAAAATAGAAAGAGAATGAAAAGTCATTCCCTGTGCCTCAGTCATAGGTTCTATAAAGTATGCTATGCTGTTTACCAGTCCTATTGTATACCTTAGCATGATTCTGGGAAGGGAGTACAATAGTGATCTAGGAGTAGATCACTGGACAACAGTCAAAATTATCCTTAGAGGACTAAGGAAATATTTCTCGATTATGGAGGTGATAAAAGAGTTCGTCGTAAAGAGTTACATCGATGCAAGCTTTTTACATCGATCTAGATGACTCTAAGTCTCAATCTGGATAAATATTGAAAGTGGGAGCAATTAGCTAGAGTAGCTCCGTGCAGAGCATTGTAGACATAGAAATTTGTGAAATACATACGGATCTGAATGTTGCAGACCCATAAACTAAACTTCTCTCACAAGCAAAACATGATCACTCTTTGGGTGTTAATCACATAGCAACGTGAACTAGATTATTGACTCTAGTAAACCCTTTTGGTATTATTCACATGGAGATGTGAACTAAACACATAAAGATGTGAACTATTGATGTTAAATCACATCACGATGTGAACTAGATTATTGACTCTAGTGCAAGTGGGAGACTGAAGGAAATATGCCCTAGAGGCAATAATAAAGTTTTTATTTATATTTCCTTATATCATGATAAATGTTTATTATTCATGCTAGAATTGTATTAACCGGAAACTTAGTACATGTGTGAATACATAGACAAACAAAGTGTCACTAGTATGCATCAACTTGACTAGCTCGTTGATCAAAGATGGTTATGTTTCCTAGCCATAGACATGAGTTGTCATTTGATTAACGGGATCACGTCATTAGGAGAATTATGTGATTGACTTGACCCATTCCATTAGCTTAGCACTTGATCGTATGTTGCTATTGCTTTCTTCATGACTTATACATGTTCCTATGACTATGAGATTATGCAACTCCTGTTTACCGGAGGAACACTTTGTGTGCTACCAAACGTCGTTACGTAACTGGGTGATTATAAAGGTGCTCTACAAGTGTCTCCAAAGGTACTTGTTGAGTTGGCGTATTTCGAGATTAGGATTTGTCACTCTGATTGTCGGCGAGGTATCTCTGGGCCCTCTCGGTAATGCACATCACTATAAGCCTTGCAAGCAATGTGACTAATGAGTTAGTTACAGGATGATGCATTACGGAACGAGTAAAGAGACTTGCCAGTAACGATATTGAACTAGGTATTGAGATACCGACGATCGAATCTCGGGCAAGTAACATACCGATGACAAAGGGAACAACGTATGTTGTTATGCGGTTTGACCGATAAAGATCTTCGTGGAATATGTGGGAGCCAATATGAGCATCCAGGTTTCGCTATTGGTTATTGACCGGAGACGTGTCTCGGTCATGTCTACATAGTTCTCGAACCCGTAGGGTCCGCACGCTTAACATTCGATGACGATTTGTATTATGAGTTTATATGTTTTGATGTACCGAAGGTAGTTCGGAGTCCCGGATGAGATCGGGAACATGACAAGGAGTCTCGAAATGGTAGAGACGTAAAGATCGATATATTGGATGACTATATTCGGACATCTCGAAAAGGTTCTGAGTGGTTCGGGTATTTTTCGGAGTACCGGAGAGTTACGGGAATATGGGGAACAAGTATATGTGCCTTATTGGGATTTAGGGGAGAGAGAGAGAGAGGCAGGCCACGCGCCCCCCAATGACTAGTCCGAATTGGACTAGGGGGAGGGGCGGCGCCCCCTCCTTCCTTCTCTTCCCTCTTCCCCTTCCTTGTCTCCTACTCCTACTACTTGGAAGGGGAGGAATCCTACTCCCGGTGGGAGTAGGACTCCTCCAGGGCGCGCCATAGGGGCCGGCCCTCTCCCCCTCCTCCACTCCTTTATATACATGGCCAGGGGGCAACCCATAGACACAACAATTGATCTCTTGATCTCTTAGCCGTGTGCGGTGCCCCCCTCCACCATATTCCACCTCGACCATATCGTAGTGGTGCTTAGGCGAAGCCCTGCGTCGGTAGCAACATCATCACCATCACCACGCCGTCGTGCTGATGGAACTGTCCCGTGAAGCTCTGCTGGATCGGAGTTCGCGGGACGTCATCGAGCTGAACGTGTGCTAAACTCGGAGATGCCGTGCGTTCGGTACTTGGATCGGTCGGATCATGAAGACGTATGACTACATCATCCGCGTTGTGTTAACGCTTCCGCTTTCGGTCTACGAGGGTACATGGACAACACTCTCCCCTCTCATTGCTATGCATCACCATGATCCTGTGTGTGCGTAGGAAATTTTTGAAATTACTACGTTTCCCAACATACAGGTGCTAAGCCTTCCACATAGACAAAAAATCTGATGTGGCAAGTTATTTAAGAGGAGAGAGATGAGTGTGGTGACCTCAGAAAGAAACAATGCTAAGCGCGTGAACCTAGGCAAAACATTTAAAGGAAGGAAGCCCACCAATACATGAAGAGCTTTAGTTGCTAAATCATTAAATGAAGCAAGCTTAGCAACCATAAGCTAAGCACCTATGCATTGAGGAGTATAGTTGCTAAGCTATTTAATGTGCTTAGCACCTCATCTAAGCACCCATGCATTGGCAGCAGCCTAATACATATGACATCAAATTGGTATATTATGAAAGTAATTTCAAAACGGATCTCATGATACTAATTTAGTGCCATAAATGTTGTACTTTTTCTATGAAGTTGGTCAAAGTTTTAAAACTTTGACTTAGGACAAAAGCTAGATGTACATTTACTCGTGGATGGAGTGAGTATGCCGTAGAAATTATTAATGGTGAAGTAAGGTTAACTTTTATGGATAATCTAAAATGCATATGTATGGATGAGTGTGTCAAGTATGGATGTTGTCATGTATGTACATATAATTTTTGTCAGATAATTGATGAGAAATGCCAATTTTCTTAGGATGGGCAATGATCCAGACAATGGGTGTTGGTATCTTGGGCTTGACGGTGATTACGACAAGGAGCATCATGGGTGGTATATTGAGAATGTGCAGGTAATAAGCATAATCTTGTTCATGTTAACTTTATTTTTCACAATTTGAAGGGAGTGGCCAATTTGTGTTTTTTACAGTTGTTGCCAAGTGTGCGAATGAGGGGACACACAAACGGCACTGAGATGCCATACGACAAGCGGTTCGAGCCGTACTTCGAGGGAGCGGGCGTACTATCCTTCGTCCTCCAGCTCAAGCATACACCATTGAAGATCAACCATGTTTCACTAACTGTCATGCTTGATCGTTGGAGGCTGGAGACACACAGTTCTCACCTCCCTTATGGCAAGACGATGGTCGCCCTGGAGGACTTCGTGAAAGAGCATGGTGCCCCCATGTTTGATTTTGGTAATTGATGGCAATCCCTATGGACTAATATTGGTTGTTTTGAGTTATACTTTAAGGTTTGTCCATAGGCATTGCTTGAAGACCATATGTTGGTTTCAAGGTTATAAGGAGATTATGTGTTGGTCAAAGGTGTTATTCAGGGAGTTACCCAAAGATTGGTCATGTGAGAGTTGAGCCTATTGTAAGAATGTCTTGAAGAAGAAGAAGATTGTGTGAGCATTCATGTTTACCTTCATGGCATCATCTTTATCAAGAGAGAAGATTGGATACAAGGTTGATCAATACTAAGTACAAAGAGTGTATTCAAGTTGATCAACACACAAAGTGTAGAAGATGTACTGAGTGGGATCAATAAGTGATCCCATGGTATGGTAAGCATTGCCCATTACTTTTTGTGTACCAACCCATGATCTATGTGAGGTATCTATGTGGGGTTAGGTATCTTTCCATGGGCTGCATCAAAAGGAGGATATCATATAACCCATGGAGGATGACATCAAGTAGTGGTCGTCATCAAGGTTGCGTTGTGCAAGTTCAAGTAGAGCGTCATGAAGAGATCACATGCTCGAAAATTGCCGTCGATTCTGGTGATAATGGACATGTGAAGATGTGCCTAAAAGAGGCTCACCCATAATGGGGTATGGGGGAGCAATTTACTAGTCATCATCACGCCAGCGCAATCAAGAAAGGTGGTCCAACTTGAGGAGGTCAAGATCATCATCATCTAGCTCAAGTGGACTATGCAAAAGGCTAAGGTATATCCTTGATAGGTTTTCTATATTACCGGTCTCGTGGTGTTAGTTGGGAGACCGGGTTATAGGATCGATAGTCGTACTATCAAGTGGGGCTCTTGAGTGAGTAGCTTGATCGTATCATTCATAGAGAGCTCAAACTTTTTCATCATTGGCGTCTTCTTTCTTTGTTCTTGTTTGTCTTTTCTCTATGTGAAGTTTTGGAGTTTGTGGTTATATTCTTGACAAGCTCAAGTTCATCAAAAACGAATTTCATATGCTCTTCTATTATGCTTTCGATGTTGGAGTTTTTGTCGGTTCTTCATTTATGGTGGTTTCACACTTCTACATTTTTGGCATATTGCTCTTGCTTGTTCTAAATATTTCTGTCATTATCTTTCTATCAAGCTTGAGTTCTTCGAAATCAGAGTTTGTCTGCTAAAGTTATGGCAGTTGTGGACTAACTGTGTGCATTGAGCAATTGTTCTGCTCTGGCTCTGCTGCTATATGATGTCTACTACGCAACTTTATTCTTGTAGACTCGTGTTGGGCCTCCAAGCGTAGAGTTTTGTGGGACAGTAGCAATTTTCCCTCAAGTGGATGACCTAAGGTTTATCAATCTGTGGGAGGCGTAGGATGAATATGGTCTCTCTCAAACAACCTTGCAACCAAATAACAAAGAGTCTATTGTGTCCCCAACACACCAAATACAATGGTAATTTGTATAGGTGCACTAGTTCGGTGAAGAGATGGTGATATAGGTGTAATATGGATAGTAGATATTGGTTTTTGTAATAAGAACAATAAAAACCGCAAGGTAGGAATTGATAATATGGAGCACAAACGGTATTGCAATGCTAGAAAATGAGACCTAGGGTCCGTACTTTCGCTAGTGCAATCTCTCAACAATGCTAATATAATTGGATCATATAACCATCCCTCAACGTGCGATGAAGAATCACTCCAATGTTCCTATCTAGCAGAGAACATAAGAAGAAATTGTTTGTAGCTGTTCTTTCCTATCGATCTATCCAATAGTTCGTACTAAAATAACACCAAGCTATTCTTTCCGACTGATCTCTCAAGAGTTCGTACTAAAATAACACCAAACTATTCTTTTTGATCGACCTATTAAGAGTTCATACTAAAATAACACCAAAGGAAATTCAGATTCATAATACTCAATCCAACACAAAGAACCTCAAAGAGTGCCCCAAGATTTCTACCGGAGAAACAAAAGACGAGAACGTGCATCAACTCCTATGCATAGATTACCCCAATGTCACCTCGGGAATCCACGAGTTGAGTGCCAAAACACATATCAAGTGAATCAATATAATACCCCATTGTCACCACGGGTATTCATATGCAAGACATGCATCAAGTTCTCTCAAATCCATAAAAGTATTCAATCCGATAAAACGAAATCTCAAAGAGAAAACCCAATTCACAACAAGATAGAGAGGGGAAAACACCATATGATCCGACTATATTAACAAAGCCCGCGATACATCAAGACCATGCCATCTCAAGAACACAAGAGAGAGAGAGAAAGAGAGAGAGAGAGATTAAACACATAGCTACTAGTACAAACCCTTAGCCCCGAGGGCGGATGTTGGAAATATTCCCTAGAGGGAATAATAAAATGGTTATTATTATATTTCCTTGTTCATGATAATTGTCTGTTGTTCATGCTATAATTGTATTAACCGAAAACCGTAATACATGTGTGAATACATAGACCACAACATGTCCCTAGTAAGCCTCTAGTTGACTAGCTCGTTAATCAATAGATGGTTATGGTTTCCTGACCATGGACATTGGATGTCATTGATAACGGGATCACATCATTAGGAGAATGATGTGATGGACAAGACCCAATCCTAAGCATATCACAATATCATGTAGTTCGTTTGCTAGAGCTTTTCTAATGTCAAGTATCATTTCCTTAGACCATGAGATTGTGCAACTCCCGGATACCGTAGGAATGCTTTGGGTGTATCAAACGTCACAACGTAACTGGGTGGCAATAAAGGTGCACTACAGGTATCTCCTAAAGAGTCTGTTGGTTGGCACGAATCGATACTGGGATTTTTCACTCCGTATGACGGAGAGGTATCTCTAGGCCCACTCGGTAATGCATCGTCATAATGAGCTCAATGTGACTAAGGAGTTATCCATGGTGTTGGGGATATGATTACTGGAGGTAAACCGGCTAGGAGTGGCCGGGTTAGCTCCATGAAGATAGAAGCCCATGAAGACGTGAAGATGGTGGCGCTTTACGAAGGGCCAAGGCCCAAAGGCGGGTTAAAGCCTGTAGATGTAAACCGACTTTGTCATGTAACGTGTATTGTAAGTTAGAGGAATAGAGACCGAGCCGGACACATGTATGATCCGGCCTCGGGACTCTGTAAACCGGCGGCGTCAACCTATATATATAAAGGGATGACTCGGCCGCGGTTTGAGAACAACGGACAACAACTCGAGAGCCAGGCAAAGCGGATTCGCTCCCTGGTCATCGAAACCCTAGCAATACCAATCACAACTAGACGTAGGCTTTCACCTTCATCGAAGGGGCCGAACTAGTATAAAATCCCTCGTGTCCCTTGTCCGGTTTAACCCCTTTAAGCTAACCCGTAGCGATGGCTCCACGACTAAGTCCTTTCACGAGGACATCTGCCGTGACAAACCCACGACAGTTGGCGCCCACCGTGGGGCTATCGCACGATGGTTTCGAGTTCTTGAAGGGCAACTTTGATGGACTCAATGGATACGCTGTGGGCCGGATGATGAAGAGTTGTCGTGGCAAGCTCTACATCTATGACGCAGGATGGGGTCCCGAGGCATGTTCAATCGAATACGGATACTGGGTCCCCTTTGGTGGGATTCACGTCTTCATCGACAAGATCGGCGAACCGGGCCCTGAGCCGGACACGTGCACTGACATCATCGAGACGGCTCAGCGTGCAAGCCCTTCCCCAGTTTAGCCCGCAGCAAGTCATGTCTTCGTAGGTGTCATCCATGGAGCGGAATATGAGGATGGACCGGCATCTGATGGAGAAACCGTTGTCTGCTCTGACGACGAGTCTTCAACTAGAGAGACTGAACCGCTATATCAGTTGCAGGACGGTTGAATTAGCGGAGGTTCCGATGGCAACAGTATTCCAGACCCCCTCGATCTGCCAAACCGAGTCGCTATCTTCATGGCCGGTACACAATCAGCACACCACTCATCAATCGCCGCGGCAATGCTCTCCGGTTCAGCGATAGCAACACCGGCGGGAGCAGGGGGCTCTGCGCCGCCTCCGGCTCAAGTTCTGTCTGATTTGTTCGACACTTTCGCAACATTGATGGCCACGGAGGTGGATGCAGCAGCCCGGGACCAGCACAATGCGGAGATTGCAAAGGTGAAAGATCAGATAACTCAGTCTAAAGCGGACCTAGCAGCAGATAACGCTAGGATGGCTACGGAACAGGCCGAGTTGGAAGCTCAGGCCTACCGGCTTAGGCTGGATCAGAATGCCTCAGAGGAAGTCATGAGAAGAAGATACTGGTCACATCTCCCACCGGGTTATGAGCCAAGAAATCTCTTCAACACGCCAGGAGCATGAACTAGTAACCAACCAGTATTAAACCGGATGGAGGCACTGGGAACAGGAGTGTCGGTTCAGCCGCAAACGATGGACCCGCCTCGTCAAAACAACATTGTGCCGCAGTATGTTCCGACGCCCCTGAGGCATTACTCCAACCCGTTGGACAACATTGTGGCTGCCGCTTCACGATTGGCAGCCCTCCCAACCAACAGCGAGTCACCAGTTGTGATTGAGGCACGACGAGCTAGAGAGCTCCTTCAAACAGCTTTAAACCAGCAGCAGGCTTATTCGCATAGTCGCGAGAGGATTCATTCCACCCCCTGCCCGAGCCGGAGCTACAGCAGGCACGTTGAGGATGAACCGGCCGTGTCAAGCAGTGCACGTCGCCGTAACTCGTCGTGAGGGCACAACCCGGCAGGTGGAGGTGCTAATGCGCAGGATGTGGTGGATCATGGTCGTGCACGTCGAGAGGCCGAGTTAGCAGCTCTACATGGAGTTCGTCAACCTACTCCGATTCACCCTACCGCTTCAGATGAGCCAGGTGTGGTATTCAGTTCCTTAGGGGTGCCGTGTCTCACCCCCGCTTTACGTAATGTACGACTGCCAGAGGATTTCAAGGGACCTCGTAAAGTACCCAATTACACCGCCGATTTGCAACCAGAGGCATGGGTTGAAAGCTACAAGATGGCAATGGAGATGTTAGATGTGGATGAGGCGGTGTGTGCTAAATACTTCACCATGATGTTGGAGGGGACAACTCGTACTTGGTTAAAGAGCTTGCCAGCTAACTCTGTCGGATCATGGGCCGAATTAAAGCACCGGTTTATCCAGAATTTTAAGGATACTTGTAAGCAGCCTATGTCAATTGTGGACCTGGCCGCTTGTGTTCAAGAGGATGGGGAGTCTACAACCCATTGGGTGAAGCGGGTCTCAGCTATTCTGCATTCGTCGGATCGCATCAATGCAGATACCGCAGTGCTAATGTTGGAGGGCAATTGCCGGTTTCTGCCGCTCAAACAGAAGTTAGGAAGGCTCAAACGTCACTGCAATGATATGTCAACGCTTATGGCCGCTTTGGTTAAATATGCCGATTCAGATAATACCAAAGACCCTGACTCGGAGGAGGACAAACCGGGGAAAGGAAAGAAAAACGGCAACACCAAGGGACACCAGCATAACCCGGCAGGTCATGGGAATAATGGTAAGTGCAAGGCCGACAATAGTTTTGACTTTGTGGCTAACACCAATGCTCATGATAACGGTCAGCGTCGTAAGGGCAAGCAGCCCCAGAGGGGCGGAGGTTCAGGCCCCAATCTGGAGCGCCTGTTAAATCAACCTTGTCCAAAGCATGGATCAAAGGAGAAGCCAGCGTCACATCTTTGGAAGGATTTTTATATCATGCGAGAATTCAAGAACTCCAATATGTTTCAGTACGACAATGGCCCGCCGGGCGGTTCAGGAGGTGGTTTCCATGGGCCGGGTTATGGAGGCGGCAGCTCCGGTTCAGGTTTTCAGGGCAATCAAACCGGACATAGCAATCAAGGGAACCAGGGCAACCAGGGAGGTTATAACCATCAGGGGAATTAGCAGCAGCAGCAGTCAGGTTATCAGAGCAATCCGAAACAGTTAAATAGTGGGATGTATCATGTCTTCACCACTAGCTTGTGCAAGCGTGATCAGAAGCTTCACAAGAGGGCCGTGAACTCTGTTGAACCGGCTGTGCCTCAGTATTTGCGCTGGTCTGAGCAACCCATTTTATGGAGTAGAGAGGATCACCCACCCCGGGTTGACAATCCGGGTCATCTGGCCTTAGTGGTGGCACCTCAAGTTGGGGGGTACAAGTTCACCAAGGTGCTCATGGATGGGGGAAGCAGTATCAATATTCTCTACTATGATACCTTCCGCCATATGGGGTTGACAGATAAGAATCTTAAACCTTCGAACACCGTTTTTCATGGTGTGGTGCCCGGTAAGTCTGCATATCCAGTGGGCAAGATAGCTCTAGAGGTGGCCTTTGGAGATGATCATGATTCAAGGTCAGAAACATTGACTTTTGAGGTGGTGAAAATCAAGAGTCCGTATCACGCCCTGTTTGGGCGACCGACTTATGCCAAGTTCATGGCACGACCGTGTTATGTTTACCTGCAGCTTAAGATGCCAGGTCATAAGGGGACCATCACAGTACATGGGAGCAGGAAGATTGCTTTGGAATGTGAGGAAGGCGATGCGGCTTATGCTGAGTCGGTTTGTGCCACGGAAGAGCTGAAGTTTTATAAGGACAAAGTTGATCTGGTAGACATGACTTCTTTGAAAAAGCCAACTACGGAGCACGATCCGGCATTGAAGTTTAAATCAGCCACAGACACTAAGATGGTTGATTTTGTTCCTGGCGATTCATCCAAGCAGTTCAGCATCAGCGCTAACCTGGATCCCAAATAGGAAAGCGCGCTCATCAAGTTCATCCGTGAGAACCGGGACATCTTTGCATGGAAGCCTTCTACCAGGTGTACCGAGGGAACTCGCTGAGCACACACTTAATATTGATCCTAAGTTTAAACCGGTCAGACAGTTTCTCCGCCGCTTCAACAAAGAAAGGCGCAAGGCTATTGGTGAAGAGGTAGCTCAGTTGTTGGCCGCAGGGTTTATCGTGGAGGTCTTTCACCCGGAGTGGTTGGCTAATCCGGTGCTGGTTCTCAAGAAAAACGGCACTTGGCGTATGTTTGTGGACTACACAGACTTGAACAAGGCTTGCCTAGCAGATCCCTTCGCCCTCCCTCGTATTGATCAGATTATTGATGCTACGGCGGGTTGTGACCGCTTGTGTTTTTTGGATGCTTATTCTGATTATCATCAGATCAAAATGGCAGTTAAGGACCAGGAGAAGACAACTTTTATAACTCCTTTTGGAGCGCTCTGCTATGTCTCCATGCCCTTTGGGCTCAAGAGTGCCCAGGCAACTTATCAACGCTATGTTCAGAATTGTCTTCATAAGCAGATTGGGCGCAATGTTCATGCATATGTGGATGATATTGTGATAAAGTCCGGGAAATAGGAAACATTGATAGATGACCTGAGAGAAACCTTTGATAACCTCCGGGTTTACAAGATGATGCTCAATCCGGACAAATGTGTCTTTGGTGTCCCGACAGGCAAACTCTTGGGTTTTCTGGTATCAAACAGGGGCATTGAGGCTAATCCGGGGAAAAATTCAGCAATCACGTCTTTGGCTATACCGGCGTGTATCAATGACGTTCAACGTTTAGCCGGCCGGATTGCGGCTTTGAGCCGGTTTATCAGTTGTCTCGGGGAGAAAGCTATCCCTTCATACCAGATGTTAAAGAAAATGGATGACTTTGTCTGGAGCGATGCGGCTGATAAAGCGTTTGAGGATCTGAAAAGGCAGTTAGCTGAACCGCCTGTGCTTGCAGCTCCGATCGATAAAGCGCCTTTACTGCTGTATGTGGCTGCTAATGCCAGGGCTGTTAGTGTGGCTATTGTTGTCGAATGCAAGAAGGCTGGAAAGGAGTATCCGGTTCAACGGCCGGTTTATTATATCAGTGAGGTGCTTATCGAATCAAAGCAGAGGTATCCACATTGGCAGAAGCTGGTGTATGGGGTGTTTATGGCAAGCCGGAAGCTCAAACATTATTTTCAGGGTCATCCTATCACAGTGGTCAGTTCAGCCCCTCTGGGAGATATCATTCAAAACAGAGAAGCAACTTGCCGGATTGCCAAGTGGGCTATTGAGCTTGGTACTCATGGGCTCAAGTATACACCTCGCACAACAATCAAATCTCAAGCACTTGTGGACTTCATCAATGATTGGACAGAGTTGCAGGCACCATAGGAAAAGCCAGATAACACGTATTGGACTATTCACTTTGATGGGTCCAGGCAATTGGAGGGCTTGGGGGCTGGAGTTATATTAACTTCCCCGCGAGGTGACAAGTTTTGTTACGTTCTCCGCTTAATGTTCCCTTGTACTAACAATGCAGCTGAGTACGAGGCCCTACTCCACGGTCTTCAGATGGCTAAGGAGATGAACTTAAGCCGGTTAAGTGCTTCGGGGACTCGGACCTGGTGGCTCAACATGTATCTGGCACTTGAGATTCTAAGGACCCACTCATGGCTGCGTATCGACGAGAGGTGGACATAGTGGCTGGTCATTTCAAGGGTTATCAAGTTGACCATATAGACCAGCGAAAGAATGAAGCGGCGGATGCTTTAAGCCGCCTTGGCTCTCAGCATAAACCGGTCCCACCAAATGTCTTCCTCGACGTGCTACATAATCTGTCGGTCAAGATACCAACAGAGGAGGAGTTGGCTATTCCTGACCCGGAGGCTCAATTGGTGGCAGCTTTGCATGTTATACCGGATTGGACAATCCCGTACCTGGCTTACATGAACCGGGGCAAGTTACCGGAGGATGAAACCTCGGCCCGGCAGATAATCCGGCGTTCCAAGTCAATGACCATAATCAATGGGGAGTTACATCGTTACAGCGTCACAGGGGCAATTCAACGTTGTTTATATCCTCAAGAGGGTTGTGAAATTTTGCGAGAAATCCATGAAGGAGATTGTGGTCACCACGCCGGTTCAAAATCCTTGGTAGCTAAGGCTTTTCGTCACGGTTTCTATTGGTTGACAGCTCATGTTGATGCTGAGGATCTAGTCAAAAGGTGTGACGGCTGTCAAAAATTTGCACGTCGCGCTCATGTTCCGGCTCAGGAGTTGAGAATGATTCCAATCACTTGGTCGTTTGCAACTTGGGGGCTTGATATGGTTGGACCCTTTAAGAGATCCAAGGACAAAAAGACTCACCTGTTAGTGGCAGTTGACAAGTTTACCAAATGGGTAGAAGCAGAGCCAGTCAGTAAGTGTGATGCGGCCACGGCGGTTCAGTTCATCAAAAAGGTGATATTCCGGTTTGGCTTTCCACACAGTATTATAACTGATAATGGTACTAATCTGTCAAAGGGTGAGATGGAGGAATTTTGCCAACGTGAGCACATCCGGCTTGATGTAGCATCAGTGGCTCACCCCCAATCTATGTTGGAAATATGCCCTAGAGGCAATAATAAAATGGTTATTATTATATTTCTTTGTTCATGATAATTGTCTATTGTTCATGCTATAATTATGTTATCCGGAAATCGTAATACATGTGTGAATACATAGACCACAACACGTCCCTAGTGAGCCTCTAGTTGACTAGCTCGCTGATCAAAAGATAGTCATGGTTTCCTGACTATGGACATTGGATGTCATTGATAACGGGATCACATCATTAGGAGAATGATGTGATGGACAAGACCCAATCCTAAGCATAGCTCAAAGATCGTGTAGTTCGTCTGCTGTAGCTTTTCCGAATGTCAAGTATCATTTCCTTAGACCATGAGATTGTGCAACTCCCGGATACCGTAGGAGTGCCTTGGGTGTGCCAAACGTCACAATGTAACTGGGTGACTATAAAGGTACACTACAGGTATCTCCGAAAGTGTCTGTTGGGTTGGCACGAATCGAGACTGGGATTTGTCACTTCGTATGACGGAGAAGTATCTCTGGGCCCACTCGGTAATGCATCATCATAACAAGCTCAATGTGACCAAGTGGTTGATCATGGGATCATGCATTACGGTACGAGTAAAGTGACTTGCCGGTAACGAGATTGAACAAGGTATTGGGATACCGACGACCGAGTCTCGGGCAAGTAACGTACCGATTGACAAAGGGAATTGTATACAGATTGATTGAATCCTCGACATCGTGGTTCATCCGATGAGATCATCGTGGAGCATGTGGGAGCCAACATGGGTATCCAGATCCCGTTGTTGGTTATTGACCGGAGAGGCATCTCGGTCATGTCTGCATGTCTCCCGAACCCGTAGGGTCTACACACTTAAGGTTCGGTGACGCTAGGGTTGTAGAGATATGTATATGCAGTAACCCGAAAGTTGTTCGGAGTCCCGGATGAGATCCCGTACGTCACGAGGAGTTCCGGAATGGTCCGGCGGTAAAGATTTATATATAGGAAGTCCAGTTTCGGCCATCTGGAAGGTTTCAGGGGTCGCCGGTATTGTATCAGGACCACCGGAAGGGTCCCGGGGGTCCACCGGGTGGGGCCACCTATCCCGGAGGGCCCCATGGGCTGAGTTGGGAGGGGAACCAGCCCCTAGTGGGCTGGTGCACCCCCCCTTGGGCCTCCCCTGCGCCTAGGGTTGGGAAACCCTAGGGGTGGGGGCGCCCCCCACTTGGCTTGGGGGGGAAGCCACCCCTTGGCCGCCGCCCCCTTGGAGATCCATCTCCTAGGGCCGGCGCCCCCCCAAGGCCCCTATATAAAGAGGGGGGAGGGCAGCCGCACCCCTTGCTCTTGGCGCCTCCCTCTCCCTCTGTAACACCTCTCCTCCCCGCTTGCGCTTAGCGAAGCCCTGCCGGATCCTGCTGCATCCACCACCACGCCGTCGTGCTGTTGGATCTTCATCAACCTCTCCTTTCCCCTCGCTGGATCAAGAAGGAGGAGACGTCTTCCCAACCGTACGTGTGTTGAACGCGGAGGTGCCGTCCGTTCGGCACTAGGTCATCGGTGATTTGGATCACGTCGAGTACGACTCCATCAACCCCGTTCTCTTGAACGCTTCCGCGCGCGATCTACAAGGGTATGTAGATGCACTCCTCTCTCCCTCGTTGCTAGATGACTCCATAGATTGATCTTGGTGATGCGTAGAAAATTTTAAAATTCTGCTACGTTCCCCAACAGTGGCATCATGAGCTAGGTCTATGCGTAGTTTCTATGCACGAGTAGAACACAAAGTAGTTGTGGGCGTCGATATTGTCAATTATCTTGCCGTTACTAGTCTTATCTTGATTCGGCGGCATTGTGGGATGAAGTGGCCCGGACCGACCTTACACGTACGCTTACGTGAGACTGGTTCCACCGACTAACATGCACTAGTTGCATAAGGTGGCTGGCGGGTGTCTGTCTCTCCCACTTTAGTCGGATCGGATTCGATGAACAGGGTCCTTATGAAGGGTAAATAGAAATTGGCAATTCACGTTGTGGTTTTGGCGTAGGTAAGAAGCGTTCTTGCTAGAATCCTATAGCAGCCACGTAAAAACTTGCAACAACAATTAGAGGACGTCTAACTTGTTTTTGTAGCAAGTGTTTTGTGATGTGATATGGCCAAAGGATGTGATGAATGATATATGTGATGTATGAGATGATCATGTTCTTGTAATAGGAATCACGACTTGCATGTCGATGAGTATGACAACCGGCAGGAGCCATAGGAGTTGTCTTAATTTATTTGTGACCTGCGTGTCAACATATAAGGTCATGTAATTACTTTACTTTATTGCTAAACCGTTAGCCATAGTACTAGAAGTAATAGATGACGAGACAACTTCAAGAAGACACGATGATGGAGATCATGATGATGGAGATCATGGTGTCATGCCGGTGACAACGATGATCATGGAGCCCCGAAGATGGAGATCAAAAGGAGCAAATGATATTGGCCATATCATGTCACTATTTGATTGCATGTGATGTTTATCATGTTTTACATCTTATTTGCTTAGAACAACGGTAGCTTAAATAAGATGATCCCTCGTAATAATTTCAAGAAAGTGTTCCCCCTAACTGTGCACCGTTGCGAAGGTTCGTTGTTTCGAAGCACCACGTGATGATCGGGTGTGATAGATTCTAACGTTCGAATACAACAGGTGTAAGCCAGATTTACACACGCAATACACTTAGGTTGACTTGACGAGCCTAGCATGTACAGACATGGCCTCGGAACACGAAAGACCGAAAGGTCGAGCATGAGTCGTATAGAAGATACGATCAACATGTATATGTTCACTGATGTTGGCTAGTCCATCTCACGTGATGATCGGACACGGCCTAGTTAACTCGGATCATGTTTCACTTAGATGACTGGAGGGATGTCTATCTGAGTAGGAGTTCATTGAGTAATTTGATTAGATGAACTTAATTATCATGAACTTAGTCTAAAATCTTTACAATATGTCTTGTAGATCAAATGGCCCAGGTTGTCCTCAACTTCAACGCGTTCCTAGAGAAAACCAAGCTGAAAGATGATGGCAGCAACTATACAGACTGGGTCCGGAACCTGAGGATTATCCTCATAGCTGCCAAGAAAGATTATGTCCTAGAAGCACCGCTAGGTGAAGCACCTATCCCAGAGAACCAAGACGTTATGAACGCTTGGCAGTCACGCGCTGATGATTACTCCCTCGTTCAGTGCGTCATGCTTTACAGCTTAGAACCGGGGCTCCAAAAGCGTTTTGAGAGACATGGAGCATATGAGATGTTTGAAGAGCTGAAAATGGTTTTCCAAGCTCACGCCCGGGTCGAGAGATATGAAGTCTCCGACAAGTTCTTCAGTTGTAAGATGGAGGAAAATAGTTCTGTCAGTGAGCACATACTCAAAATGTCTGGGTTGCATAACCGCTTGACTCAGCTGGGAGTTAATCTCCCGGATGACGCGGTCATTGACAGAATCCTTCAGTCGCTTCCACCGAGCTACAAGAGCTTTGTGATGAACTTCAATATGCAGGGGATGGAAAAGACCATTCCTGAGGTATATTCAATGCTGAAATCAGCAGAGGTGGAAATCAAAAAGGAACATCAAGTGTTGATGGTGAATAAAACCACTAAGTTCAAGAAAGGCAAGGGTAAGAAGAACTTCAAGAAGGACGGCAATGGAGTTGCCGTGCCCAGTAAGCAAGCTGCCGGGAAGAAGCCAAAGAATGGACCCAAGCCCGAGACTGAGTGTTTTTATTGCAAGGGAAGTGGTCACTGGAAGCAGAACTGCCCCAAATACTTAGCGGACAAGAAGGCCGGCAACACCAAAGTTATATGTGATATACATGTAATTGATGTGTACCTTACCAGTACTCGTAGTAGCTCCTGGGTATTTGATACCAGTGCGGTTGCTCACATTTGTAACTCAAAGCAGGAGCTGCAAAATAAGCGGAGACTGGCGAAGGACAAGGTGACGATGCGCGTCGGGAATGGTTCCAAGGTCGATGTGATCGCCGTCGGCACGCTACCTCTACATTTACCTACGGGATTAGTTTTAAACCTCAATAATTGTTATTTAGTGCCAACTTTGAGCATGAACATTGTATCAGGATCTCGTTTAATTCGAGATGGCTACTCATTTAAATCCGAGAATAATGGTTGTTCTATTTATATGAGAGATATGTTTTATGGTCATGCTCTGATGGTGAATGGTTTATTCTTAATGAATCTCGAGCGTAATGTTACACATATTCATAGTGTGAATACCAAAAGATGTAAGGTTGATAATGATAGTCCCACATATTTGTGGCACTGCCGCCTTGGTCACATAGGTGTCAAACACATGAAGAAGCTCCATGCAGATGGACTTTTGGAGTCTCTTGATTACGAATCATTTGACACGTGCGAACCATGCCTCATGGGTAAAATGACCAAGACTCCGTTCTCAGGAACAATGGAGCGAGCAACCATCTTATTGGAAACCATACATACTGATGTGTGCGGTCCAATGAGTGTTGAGGCTCGCGGTGGCTATCGTTATGTTCTCACCCTCACTGATGACTTGAGTAGATATGGGTATGTCTACTTAATGAAACACAAGTCTGAGACCTTTGAAAAGTTCAAGGAATTTCAGAGTGAGATTGAGAATCAACGTGACAAGAAAATCAAGTTCTTGCGATCAGATCGTGGGGGAGAATACTTGAGTCATGAATTTGGCACACACTTAAGAAAATGTGGAATAGTTTCATAACTCACGCCGCCTGGAACACCTCAGCGTAATGGTGTGTCCGAACGTCGTAATCGCACTCTATTGGATATGGTGCGATCTATGATGTCTCTTACCGATCTACCGCTGTCATTTTGGGGCTATGCTTTAGAGACTGCCGCATTCACTTTAAATAGGGCTCCGTCAAAATCCGTTGAGACGACACCGTATGAATTATGGTTTGGGAAGAAACCTAAGCTATCATTTCTAAAAGTTTGGGGATGCGATGCTTATGTCAAGAAACTTCAACCTAAAAAGCTCGAACCCAAATCGGAAAAATGTGTCTTCATAGGATACCCTAAAGAAACTATTGGGTATACCTTCTACCTCAGATCCGAAGGCAAGATCTTTGTTGCCAAGAATGGGTCCTTTCTAGAGAAAGAGTTTCTCTCGAAAGAAATAAGTGGGAGGAAAGTAGAACTTGATGAAGTATTACCTCTTGAACCGGTAAGTGGCGCAGCTCAAGAAAATGTTCCTAAGGTGCCTGCACCGACTAGAGAGGAAGTTAATGATGATGATCATGAAACTTCAGATCAAGTTGCTACTGAACTTCGTAGATCCACAAGGACACGTTCCTCACCAGAGTGGTACGGCAACCCTGTCTTGGAAATCATGTTGTTAGACAACGGTGAACCTTCGAACTATGAAGAAGCGATGGCGGGCCCGGATTCCGACAAATGGCTGGAAGCCATGAAATCCGAGATAGGATCCATGTATGAAAACGAAGTATGGACTTTGACTGACTTGCCCGATGATCGGCGAGCCATAGAAAATAAATGGATCTTTAAGAAGAAGACAGACGCGGATGGTAAGGTAACCATCTATAAAGCTCGGCTTGTCGCTAAGGGTTATCGACAAGTTCAAGGGGTTGACTACGATGAGACTTTCTCACCCGTAGCGAAGCTGAAGTCCGTCCGAATCATGTTAGCAATTGCTGCATTCTATGACTATGAGATATGGCAAATGGACGTCAAAACGGCATTCCTTAATGGTTTCCTTAAGGAAGAATTGTATATGATGACGCCGGAAGGTTTTGTCGATCCTAAGAATGCTGACAAGGTGTGCAAGCTCCGACGCTCGATTTATGGGCTGGTGCAAGCATCTCGGAGTTGGAACATTCGTTTTGATGAGATGATCAAAGCGTTTGGGTTTACGCAGACTTATGGAGAAGCCTGCATTTACAAGAAAGTGAGTGGGAGCTCTGTAGCATTTCTCATATTGTATGTGGATGACATACTGTTGATGGGAAATGATATAGAATTCTTGGAAAGCATAAAGGCCTACTTGAACAAGTGTGTTTCAATGAAGGACCTTGGAGAAGCTGCTTATATATTAGGCATCAAGATCTATAGAGATAGATCGAGACGCCTCATTGGTCTTTCATAGAGTACGTACCTTGACAAGATATTGAAGAAGTTCAAAATGGATGAGTTAAAGAAGGGGTTCTTGCCTGTATTGCAAGGTACGAGATTGAGCACGGCTCAATGCCCGACCACGGCAGAAGATAGAGAAAATATGAGTGTCGTCCCCTATGCCTCGGCCATAGGGTCTATCATGTATGTTATGTTGTGTACCATACCCGATGTAAACCTTGCCGTAAGTTTGGTAGGAAGGTACCAAAGTAATCCCGGCATGGAACACTGTACAGCGGTCAAGAATATCCTGAAGTACCTGAAAAGGACTAAGGATATGTTTCTTGTTTATGGAGGTGACGAAGAGCTCGTCGTAAAGGGTTACGTCGATGCTAGCTTTGACACAGATCTGGATGACTCTAAGTCACAAACCGGATACGTGTATATTTTGAATGGTGGGGCAGTAAGCTGGTGCAGTTGCAAGCAAAGCGTTGTGGCGGGATCTACATGTGAAGCAGAGTACATGGCAGCCTCGGAGGCAGCACAAGAAGCAGTCTGGGTGAAGGAGTTCATAACCGACCTAGGAGTCATACCCAATGCGTCAGGCCCGATGACTCTCTTCTGTGACAACACTGGAGCTATTGCCCTTGCCAAGGAGCCCAGGTTTCATAGGAAGACCAGGCATATCAAGTGTCGCTTCAACTCCATTCGGGAAAGTGTTCAAAATGGAGACATAGAGATTTGTAAAGTACATACAGACCTGAATGTGGCAGATCCGTTGACTAAACCTCTCCCTAGAGCAAAACATGATCAACACCAGAACTGCATGGGTGTTCGATTCATCACAATGTAACTAGACTATTGACTCTAGTGCAAGTGGGAGACTGTTGGATATATGCCCTAGAGGCAATAATAAAATGGTCATTATTATATTTCTTTGTTCATGATAATTGTCTATTGTTCATGCTATAATTGTGTTATCCGGAAATCGTAATACATGTGTGAATACATAGACCACAACACGTCCCTAGTGAGCCTCTAGTTGACTAGCTCGTTGATCAAAAGATAGTCATGGTTTCCTGACTATGGACATTGGATGTCATTGATAACGGGATCACATCATTAGGAGAATGATGTGATGGACAAGACTTAATCCTAAGCATAGCTCAAAGATCGTGTAGTTCGTCTGCTGTAGCTTTTCCGAATGTCAAGTATCATTTCCTTAGACCATGAGATTGTGCAACGGATACCGTAGGAGTGCCTTGGGTGTGCCAAACATCACAACGTAACTGGGTGACTATAAAGGTACACTACAGGTATCTCCGAAAGTGTCTGTTGGGTTGGCATGAATCGAGACTGGGATTTGTCACTCCGTATGACTGAGAGGTATCTCTGGGCCCACTCGGTAATGCATCATCATAATGAGCTCAATGTGACCAAGTGGTTGATCACGGGATCATGCATTATGGTACGAGTAAAGTGACTTGCCGGTAACGAGATTGAACGAGGTATTGGGATACCGATGATCAAGTCTCGGGCAAGTAACGTACCGATTGACAAAGGGAATTGTATACGGATTGATTGAATCCTCGACATCATGGTTCATCCGATGAGATCATCATGGAGCATGTGGGAGCCAACATGGGTATCCAGATCCCGCTGTTGGTTATTGACCGGAGAGGCATCTCGGTCATGTCTGCATGTCTCCCGAACCCGTAGGGTCTACACACTTAAGGTTCGGTGATGCTAGGGTTGTAGAGATATTAGTATGCAGTAACTCGAAAGTTGTTTGGAGTCCCGGATGAGATCCCGGACATTACAAGGAGTTCCGGAATGGTCCGGAGGTAAAGATTTATATATAGGAAGTCCAGTTTCGGCCATCGGGAAGGTTTCGGGGGTCGCCGGTATTGTACCGGGACCACCGGAAGGGTCCCGGGGGTCCACCGGGTGGGGCCACCTATCCCAGAGGGCCCCATGGGCTGAGTTGGGAGGGGAACCAGCCCCTAGTGGGCTGGTGCGCCCCCCCTTGGGCCTCCCCTGCGCCTAGGGTTGGGAAACCCTAGGGGTGGGGGCGCCCCCCACTTGGCTTGGGGGGGAAGCCATCGCTTGGCCGTCGCCCCCTTGGAGATCCATCTCCTAGGGCCGGCGCCCCCCCAAGGCCCCTATATAAAAGAGGGGGGAGGGAGGGCAGCCGCACCCCTTGCTCTTGGCGCCTCCCTCTCCCTCCGTAACACCTCTCCTCCCCGCTTGCGCTTGGCGAAGCCCTGCCGGGATCCTGCTGCATCCACCACCACGCCGTCGTGTTCCTTGATCTTCATCAACCTCTCCTTTCCCCTTGCTAGATCAAGAAGGAGGGGACGTCTTCCCAACCGTACGTGTGTTGAACACGGAGGTGTCGTCCGTTCGACACTAGGTCATCGGTGATTTGGATCACGTCGAGTACGACTCCATCAACCCCGTTCTCTTGAACGCTTCCGCGCGCGATCTACAAGGGTATGTAGATGCACTCCTCTCTCCCTCGTTGCTAGATGACTCCATAGATTGATCTTGGTGATGCGTAGAAAATTTTAAAATTCTGCTACGTTCCCCAACAATCTAATGGTCAAGCGGAGAGGGAAAATCAAGAAATTTTGAGAGGTATTAAACCCCAGCTTATGGTTCCTTTAAAGCGGACACCAGGTTGTTGGGTGGAGGAGTTATCTTCTGTGTTATGGAGCATCAACACCACACCTAACAGATCTATGGGTTATACACCTTTCTTCATGGTTTATGGAGCAGAGGCGGTTCTTCCTAGTGACATCCGTCACGACTCGCCCCGTGTGGCAGCTTATGTTGAAGCTGACAATGAGAAGGCACGTCAGGACTCACTGGACCTGTTAGATGAGGAGCGTGATCTCGCAGCAGCACGTTCGACGATTTATCAACAAGATCTCCGACGTTATCACAGCCGCCGGGTTAGGACCAGAACTTTTCAAGAGGGCGATCTGGTGCTCCAGCTCATCCAGGATCAGACTGATATGCACAAGTTATCCCCACCTTGGGAAGGACCTTTTGTGGTCAGCAAGAATCTGCACAACGGGTCATACTACCTCATTGATGTTCGAGAACACAAGGACTCACGTAAATCGGTGGAGGAGACCAAGCGGCCGTGGAATATAGCTCTTCTTTGGCCTTACTATACTTGAGCCACAGGCTCTTCTTATGTACATATTTATGACAATGTATATATTATATAATAAACCGGAGCCTCGAATAAAGCGGGGTCTCTGTTCTTTTTACATCATGTGTGAGCCTACAAGAGCTTCTACTGACAAAGCGGAGTTTTGTTAAACTGGCCTATACGGCCACACGGATATAAAGAAAATCACTAGGGGGCTTGGTCGTATCCGAACCATAGCTACACCTCTTGATCGGTTTAAAACCAAAAAGGGATATCACTAGGGAGCTTGGTTGTCTTCACACCATAGCTACACCTCTTGATAGGCTTTAAAGCCAAAAGGAAATTATGTGGAGCCAAAGAGAATCTGTTGCATTAAGCACAGTTCAAACATAGGTAACCACTGAGCATAGCTCACATATTACATGGGGGCTCCTTGCTTCTCAAAGAACAGTGAGCTTGGACCCTTGTAATAGGCTATCAAGCCAAGCTTGGAAGCCAGGTGTATTCACCTAAAACCCCGGGTTATCCTACCTCTTTAAGTAAGCCACTCCGTCCAGGTAAACCTGGTATGACCCATCGAACATTTGACAAGTCAATCCCATGGACCCTGAACTTGTCAAAGTTAAAACGGTGATTGGTTAAAGATTGAGGTCCATCTTAACAGGCTTTGCAAAATGGTTTAACTCAGCAGCCTGGCAGCCCATGAAAAGCCTCGATTTAGGGCTTGGTAGCCCATGAAAAGCCTTGCATATTTCTTGTCTTTGCTATTTTATGATAAGGGACTTATGAATATTTTTCTGATAAACCGGTGTTCTTTACAACCCGGCATGACTTTCAACGATTAGTTGTCAGTACATGATTAGTTTTAAATCGGTAGTATATCCTTCCGGTCTGGTTTTTGACTAGATGTCACCAGTATTATGCGGCTATTATAGCCCAATATGGTTTCTATATGAACCCACAAGAGGGCAAGGAGTTCACAACACTCCGGATTGGTGTTTTTTCACCTTTACCAGACAAGCAGTTGGTCAGCCAACGAGGTATGTCACAGATATTATTTATTTTATCTGGTTAATATAAATCTTGGTTATCCATCCAAGTTATGTATATCTTTTGGGCACCATGACCCATCTAGGGGTAAACCACTAGGACGCTTTCAAGTTCTTATATGCAGGAACACAAAGTATAATGGACTATGCATAAATAGATCCCAAAAGTGGAACAAATTTTCAAAATATCAAGCAACACAAGCATGCTCGATGGCATGGCAGATCAAGGTGTTTCTGCTATCCTATTACAAGGAGCTTCAAAACGGCCCAAATTGAATAATTGTTTCAAGCAGTGGCAAACTATAGCTGATAAACCGGTCGCCAGTTTAGGATGCTTCATCGGGACGGCTTCACGATTGAGGGTCATCTTGTATAGTCACCTCCTCTTCATCCCTCCCCGGACGCTGGAAATCAACCATTGACCAATCGATTCCAGTTAAAGCTTGAAACACGGCCTCTTCATGGATAAGGCTGGAGGGGTCAATGTCAAGAGCATAAGTATGCTTACGGATTGGAGGCACAAGTTCTTCAACATCATGGATCGCGGCAGGCTGCCTCTTTCCTTCAGCATCGTAAACCGGCTAGAAATGAGATAAGTTTGTGTCCTCCGCCAGTTTGCTGGCTATTGGCCGCATCTCCTTTGGTAGCCTTCGAAGATCATCATTGTTGAAGTCTGAACCGTCCTCCTTCACACCTGGATATCCTTTAATGATATTTGCCGCTTCAAGATCCGGAATCCATGCCTTGGCCCGGATTAGTGGGTCAGCGCTCCTGCTCTTGCGGCTTCTTTCTTCAGTTCTGTAATCCGGGCAGGTAGCATGGCCAGCTTCTCAAGTGTTTCCTTTATCAATGATGGCGCCGGCTTGTTATACGCTGCAGTGCAAATAGCATGTTGGGATCCAGAATATAGCTGTTCCATTAAGGTGTACACCGCTTTAAGCTTCATCCGCATATCAGAGCCTAGATGAGCAATGCGGGTGCCTGTCACGGTTTAATATCAGTAAACCGGTCAATGATAAGATCTTATGAATTAGACAAACGACATGAAGAGGTACTTACCAAACACAACGGACGTCATGGCATCAATCTGCCGCTTCAAGCCGATCAGTTTGTCTACCACTGGCTTCAGGGCTGCTTCTACATCCTCGTCTTTCCTGGTTAAACTGGCCTTTTCTGTTTCCCAGTCAGCATGTTCCTTGTTGAAAGTCTCTTTCAATTTTTCCATAGCTGCCAGGGCATTGGTTAGCTCCTCTTTGGCGTTGGAAGCCTCTGCTTGTTGAGACTTTACGTTCTCTTGAAGATCAGCGGTTTGAGCATCCCTCTTACTCAGCTCGGCCTGCAAAGGCGAAGATATGTCAACAACGAGATATGTATTTTCTAAGTACCGAGCGTATAACAAGTTATGCACTTTGTACTTGGGGGCTAATGCCTATTTGCTCTATTATCAACAAATCTTTCACAAGTCTCAAGTACAATGCAAGCATTATCCTTAACACTTGGGGGCTAATGTACATCTGTTCAAAACTGACGCATTGATTCAAGACCCGGTTTACCTCGCAAAGCTAAACCGGCCCTTGGGGGTTACACCGATGAAAACTACATGAATACAATGATAAAGTATCGGTTTTGTTTTTACTGAGGACTTGACACATTGAAGATCAACATGTAAGGATTAAGATATTACAAAGTCCTGGTTTATGATTAACATCATAAAACCGGCCCTTGGGGGCTACTTGGGCTGATGTTTAGATTTTGGAATCAAGAAAGGAAAGTTGATGAAAATACCTCGTAGCGTTCCTTCATCAGGTTCACCAAACTGGCTTCATAATCACAGTTTGAGTGTAGGCGATTTAAAAAGCCGGAGTGGAGTTCTTCAGCGCTAAGATGGGCGTAGCTTGACAAGTCAGTGCTCCATTTACCCTTCTCCATGGCAGCACACTCTTCCTTGGCACTATGTTTGGCCAAGATTACAGGATGGCCAGGAGAGCTGTGGCCCATACCGATAATGATAACATCGTCTCCTTGGCCTCCAGTAGTTTTTACGGGTGATGGTGGAGTGTCAGTGGCTCTTACCGGACTAGAGGACCTGTCGTCAGCCCGGATTGGATCTGTCGGTTCACTGTCAGGTATAGCAGTGTCAGCTTCTGGTTGATTATCAATATTCAGATCTTGAGGGGGTGGTTCGTCAAACGTGGCTTCTGGATTTGGACCCTCGGTTCAGCCGTCTGTTCTGGTTCAACCATTTTCTCTGGTTCACGAACCACCTGGTCTTCGGGTGGATTGTTAACCCGAGCCTTTTTGCTGGGTCTAGCTTTGGCCCCGAAATACCAACAGATGTGAAAGTTAAACCACACTACAAAGTATGAACAACATCAAAAGAAGGAGTTCAAGTACTTACCCAGCTACGGTTTTGAGAGGAGGAAGTTGGGTCGCTGTTGACTCGCTAGAGGATGAGGGAGGTGTCACCTGATAATTTGAATCGGACGGATTAAGAGGTTGTCGGAAATAACCTGCCTTGGGATAAGAATTGTCAGAAGTGGGGGAGACCTCAGATCGGCGCTTCCGAACCGGGGTGTCAGGTAAACCGGACGAAGTGACCTATTGGCCGCTGTGCCGGGTTGTCCGGCGAGCCTCGTGCTACTGCGTCTTCAAAATAAATGTTGGATCCAAGTAAGCAAGAGGATGAGAAAAGCTTACTTTCCGGACTGCTTGACGGGTTTTTTGTGTTGGCATAGAGTCTGAACCGGAGGAAAAGGTAATTACCTCTACATCGTCAGCCTGGCTGCCCTCCACGTCCTCTTGATAAGTATCATTGTTAATGAGATGCATGAAAAGGGATCCAAGTGAATCAAGTTCTACCTCAACTTCCGGTTCATCTGCGTCGTCATCAAGTTCCATGCTGATGCGTTCAGCTGCCTTCCGCTTTGAGGTTCTCTTGACGGCTTTTGTTTTGGGACGGGATGGCTTTGCCGCTTTCTCTGCAGGTTTCTTCTTCCAGAATGGATCATCACCCTGTTTATAAACAAGCAGAAGGTTATTCACAGGTTGAACAGTTTAAAAAAATGTCAAAGATAAAAAGGAAGGACAGTACTTACAGCAGGTGGTTTGTTTTTTGTGTAAAAGGGGTTTAAACCAGTTTGGCGGCAGACAGATTCTGATTCATTCAAAATCTTCTTGACACCCTCAGTAACTTCTTCATCAATTAATTGAATGTTGATGTGGCATTGGGAGTCTTCTACTTCACCAGTGTACTCACACATTAAACCGGAGCGGCGGCTTAATGGCAAGATGCTCCAGGATATCTAGCAACGCACAAAGTCGACGCCTGATAAACCGTTGGCCATAAAGGCTCGGAGCTTGGTGAGTTGAGGGGCATATGAGGCCCGTTCCGTAGCACTTAAACGTTGCGGCAGTGGATGAGTGTTGGAGAGCCAGTGGGCACGGTAGCCCGGCAGAGGGTTCTCGTCTTTAGGGGAGGTATCTTTACAGTAGAACCAAGTTTGGTTCCAATCTTTGGGGTGGCTGTGCAGCTTGGCGTGAGGAAATTTGACCTCTTTTCTTTTTGAATTGAGACACCCCCAAGTTCAATGTTGGGTACGTCTACAAATTTAGTGCGCCGGTTCAAATGGAAAAAATCCCGGAACAACTCAGCAGTTGGTTCTTCCTGTAGATACACTTCACAGAAGACTTGGAAGTTGCATATATTGGAAACTGAGTTAGGTCCAATATCTTGAGGGTGGAGCTGAAAACTAGCAAGCACATCTCGGAAAAACTTTGACCCGGGCGGTTTGAAACCACGTGCTATGTGGTCAACAAATACCACTACCTCACCCTGCTTAGGAGTAGGAGGATTTTCCGATCCGGGAACTCGCCACCGGATTTCATTCTTTTTTGGCAAAGTACCAATCCTGACCATTCCGTTAAGCTGTTCTTTGGTGACTCGGGAGGGAGCCCAGTTACAAGCATAGAACTGTTTGGCCATTACAAGCGAAAATCTGAAAGGAAATACCGGTTTACAAATCATTCATGGTGATATACAAGATGCGACGGAATAAAGACATACATGTATGTAAATTGCGTAAACCGGAGGCTAATACTATAATGCATGACAAGTCAATATCAGAACAAAGGAATGCACATACTGTTAAACTGGAGTATAACAATGGAGATAAAAGGCTTGTCCGGTTCACCAGAGGGCTAATGGTATATGATAGATTGCTTTTACAAAGGTAAACCGCCTATGTGGTAAAGAGGATACAGATCTAAGGCAAGAATGACTAAGTAAGGTAAAAACAGATTTCATAAGGTTGCAGTGAAATTTTGGATCTACCGTAAGACAGGAAAATAAAAGGATTTAGACCTAAAAGGTTGATCTCGAAGCAGTTCACAAGGGACCAGATCAGTGTTTTATGCGTATAAAGGTTTGTTTTGGTAACAGAAGATAAGCCATTACGTGGAATACATCAGGTTTGAAGTTTTTATCCACAGACTAAGAAGAAACAAGGGAAGAACAACATCGGAGTCTCTATGAACTTCGATGAACGAGGAAACCCTAGATAGATCTACAACGGAGAAAGGAAGGGACTTACAGTGGCTATCGAAGCAGCAGAGGTATGCCGCGGTTCTCTGGTACAACCAGGTTGATGCAGCGGCCGGCGGAGAGACGGAGGCGAAGCTTGGTGACGGCGGCGGCGCTCAGGGGCAGAGATGTCGCAAGGAGGAGGAAGAAGTGAAGGAGACAAAGGGGAAAAAGGAGAAGGGCCCGTCGTCCTATTTATAAGACAAAGCGATAAGCGACAAGTGCGGGACTCGAGGAGCTCAAAAATGGATAGTAATAAGGATGTCACATCGATGGTTGGATATTCATTAATGAAGGGAATCTTTGGCTTCAATGAATAGATGATGTCAGGACGGTTTACTATGGATCTAAAGGATGACATCACGGCAGTTTACCAGATTTATATGAAGGTGACAAGGCAAGAATTTTTCTAAGCATTGAAGATTGACATGAACAAGTTCAAATCAATCTAGGGCCTAATGTTGGGGATATGATTACTGGAGGTAAACCGGCTAGGAGTGGCCGAGTTAACTCCATGAAGATAGAAGCCCATGAAGACGTGAAGATGGTGGCGCTTTACGAAGGCCCAAGGCCCAAAGGCGGGTTAAAGCCTGTATATGTAAACCGACTTTGTCATGTAACTTGTATTGTAAGTAAGAGGAATAGAGAACGAGCCAGACGCATCTATGATCCGGCCTCGGGACTCTGTAAACCGGCGGGCGTCAACCTATGTATATAAAGGGACGACTCGGCCGCAGTTTGACAACAACGGACAACAACTTGAGAGCCAGGCAAAGCGGATTCGCTCCCTGGTCATCAAAACCCTAGCAATACCAATCACAACTAGATGTAGGCTCTCACCTTCATCGAAGGGGCCAAACTAGTATAAAATCCCTTGTGTCCCTTGTCCGGTTTAACCCCTTTAAGCTAACCCGTAGCGATGGCCCCACGACTAAGTCCTTTCACGAGGACATCTGCCGTGACAAACCCATGACACATGGGATCATGCATTACGGAATGAGTAAATAGACTTGCTGGTAACGAGATTGAATGAGGTATGGGGAAACCGACGATCGAATCTCGGGCAAGTAACATACCGATACACAAAGGGAATTGTATATGGGATTGATTGAATCCCCGACATCATGGTCCATCCGATGAGATCATCATGGAATATGTGGGATCCAATATGGGTATCCAGATCCCGCTATTGGTTATTGGCCGGAGAGGTATCTTGGTCATGTCCGCATGGTTCCCAAACTCGTAGGGTCTACACACTTAAGGTTCGGTGACACTAGAGTTGTAACGGGAATAGTATGTGGTTACCAAAGGTTGTTCGGCGTCCCGGATGAGATCTTGGACGTGACGAGGAACTCCGGAATGGTCCGGAGGTGAAGATCGATATATTGGGCGAAGGGTATTGGAGTCCAGAATTGTTCTAGGAGTATCGGGTGACGACCTGCGTGACCAAAAGGTGTTTCGGAGGCCCCGGCAAGCATTGGGGAGCCTTATGGGCCAAGAGGAGGGGGAACATCAGCCTACTAAGGGGTTGTGCGCCCCTCCCACCCCATCTCATGTAACTTGGAGAGGTGGGGCACCTCCACCTGGCTTGGGAGGCAAGCCTCCACCTAGCTTGGCTTGGGGGGCAAGTCTCCCTAGGATTTCCCTAGGGAGATCCAATCTGCCTTGGCCGCCGCCCCTAGGGAAACCCTAGTGCGCCTCCTCCTCCCCCCTTTCCCCTATATAAAGTGAGGGAGAGAGAGGGCAGCCAAACCCTTCCCCTGGAGCAGCCCTCTCCCTCCTCCAACACCTCCTCCTCCTCCGTACTGCTTAGCGAAGCTCTACCGGAGAACCACGAGCTCCACCACCACCACGCCATCATGCTGCCAGAGCTCTCCCTCAACTTCTCCTCTCCCCTTGCTGGATCAAGTAGGAGGAGACGTCCCCGGGCTGTACGTGTGTTGAACGCGGAGGCGCCGTCCGTTTGGCGCTTGGATCGGATCTTCCGCGATTTGAATCACCGCGAGTACGAATCCATCAACCGTGTTCTTGTAACGCTTCCACTTAGCAATCTTCAAGGGTATGAAGATGCACTCCCTCTCTCTCATTGCTAGTATCTCCTAGATTGATCTTGGTGACACGTAGGAAAATTTTGAATTATTACTATGTTCCCCAATAGTGGTATCAGAGCTAGGTCTATGCGTAGATTCTATGCACGAGTAGAACACAAAGTAGTTGTGGGCGATCATTTTTTCAATTTGCTTACCGTTACTAGTTTATCTTGATTCGGCGGCATTGTGGGATGAAGTGGCCTGGACCGACCTTACACGTACGCTTACGTGAGACTGGTTCCACCGACTGACATGCACTTGATGCATAAGGTGGCTAGCGGGTGTCTGTCTCTCCCACTTTAGTCGGATCGGATTCGATGAAGAGGGTCCTTATGAAGGGTAAATAGCAATTGGCATATCACCGTTGTGGCTTTTGCATAGGTAAGAAACGTTCTTGCTAGAAACCCATAGCAGCCACGTAAAACATGCAACAACAATTAGAGGACGTCTAACTTGTTTTTGCAGGGTATGCTATGTGATGTGATATGGCCAAAAGGATGTGATGAATTATATATATGTGATGTATGAGATTGATCATGTTCTTGTAATAGGGATCAAGACTTGCATGTCGATGAGTATGACAACCGATAGGAGCCATAGGAGTTGTCTTAATTTATTGTATGACATGCGTGTCAATGGAAACATCATGTAATTACTTTACTTTATTGCTAACCGTTGGCCATAGTAGTAGAAGTAATAGTTGGCGAGACAACTTCATGAAGACACGATGATGGAGATCATGGTGTCATGCCGGTGACGAAGGTGATCATGCCGCGCCTCGAAGATGGAGATCAAAGGCGCAAGATGATATTGGCCATATCATGTCACTTTATGATTTGCATGTGATGTTTGTCATGTTTACATCTTATTTGCTTAGAACGACGGTACCATAAATAAGATGATCCCTCACTAAAATTTCAAGAAATGTGTTCCCCCTAACTGTGCACCGTTGTGAAGGTTCGTTGTTTCGAAGCACCACGTGATGATCGGGTGTGATAGATTCTAACGTTCGCATACAATGGGTGTAAGCTAGATTTACACATGCAAGACACTTAGGTTGACTTGACGAGCCTAGCATGTGCAGACATGGCCTCGGAACACGAGAGACCGAAAGGTCGAACATGAGCCGTATAGTAGATGCGATCAACATGAAGATGTTCACCATTGATGACTAGTCCGTCTCACGTGATGATCAGACACGGCCTAGTCGATTCGGATCATGTATCACTTAGATGACTAGAGGGATGTCTATCTGAGTGGGAGTTCATTAAATAATTTGATTAATTGAACTCATTATCATGAACATAGTCTAAATTTTCTTTGCAAATTATGTTGTGGATTAATAGCTCGTGCTTTAGCTCCTTGTTTTAATACGCTCCTAGAGAAAGACTAAGTTGAAAGATATTGTAAGCAATTGTGCGGACTAGGGTCGTAGTCTGAGGATTGTCCTCACTGCTACACAGAAGGCTTCTGTCCTTGATGCACCGCTCAGTGTGCCAACCCCTCTGGCATTGTCTGTGGATGTTGTGAACATTTGGCAGACACGTTCTGATGACTACCTGATAGTTTAGTGTGCCATGCTTTACGGCTTAGAGTCAAGGCTCCAAAAGCATTTTGAACGCCATGGAACATATGAGATGTTCCAAGAGCTGAAATTGGTATTTCAGGCTCATGCCCGTGTTGAGAGGTTTGAGACCTCTGACAAGATCTTTGCCTACAAGATGGGGAGAATAGCTCAGCCAGTGAGCATGTGCTCAGAATGTCTGGGTACTTCAATCACTTGAATCAAGTGGGAGTTAATCTTCCAGATAAGAGAGTGATTGGCAAAAGTTCTCCAGTCACTATCACCAAGCTGCTAGAGTTTCGTGATGAACTATAACATGCAAGGGAAGATGATCCTAGAGCTGTTCATCGTGCTTAAGGCCATAAAGGTAGAAATCAAGAAGGAGCATCAAGTGTTGATGGTTAACAAGACCATTGGTTCCAAAGAAGGGCAAGGGCAAGAAGGGAAACTTCATGAATGGCAAGCCAGTTGCCGCTCTAGTGAAGAAACCAAAGAACCCAAACCCGAGACGAAGTTATTCTATTAGGGGAACGGTCATTGGTAGCGGAACTACCTCAAATACTTGGTAGATAAGAAGGCTGGCAACTTCAACAAAAGTATATTTGATATATGTGTTTGAAGTGTACCTTACTAGTACTCCTAGTAGCACATGGGTATTAGATGCTGGTTCAGTTGCTAATATTGGTAACTCGAAACAAAAGCTACGGAATAAACGGAGACTAGCTAAGGGCGAGGTGATGATGTGTGTTGGAAGTGTTTCCAAGGATGATATATCACCATCACACGCTCCCTCTACCTTCGGGATTAGTGTTGAACCCAGATAAATGTTGTTTTCATTGGTGTCTGTGTTGAGCATGAACATGATTAGATCATGTTTATTGCAATGTGGTTATTCATTTAAGTCAGAGAATAATTGTCGTGGAGTTGACACGGCAGATGTCCTAGAGAAAGGACTTAGTCGTAGGGCCATCGCACTAGGAAGCTTAAAGGGGTTAATCGGGACAAAGAACACACGAGAGAGTTTTTATACTAGTTCGGACCCTTACGATGAAGCTAAAAGCCTACGTCTAGTTGGGATTGGTATTGCTGAAGTTTCGATCTCCAAGAGGCTTAACTTGCCGGCTTGGTTATCGACTTGGTTGTCTCTTTTCCTAAACCGCCACCGGGTCTTCCCCTTATATACACGGGTTGACGCCTGGTGGCCTACAGAGTCCCGGCCGGCTCATAATCGTGTCCGGCTCGGTGACTTCCTTTACATGCCTTTCTTTACAAGTCTTTCCTTACATACGGCGGTTTATAGTATCAGGCCTTAAGCCAGCCCCAGGCCTTTGGGCCTTTTAGTAAACTATCATCTTGAATGTTTATCGGGCTTCTTATGTAACCCGCCATTAGGGCTGACCCGGCCCCTCCTGGGCGGGTCATACTGGTAGTAATATCCCCAACATTAGGCCCCAGGTTGACTTTGAACTTTGTTCTTTCTCAATCTTCAATACTTAGACCGAATTCATCCTCTGTCTGAAAAACTTCTGTAACCCGCCGTGACGTCATCTTCTGAAAATAGAAAAAAACTTTCACGACGTCATCTTCCAATGGATATTTTATTTTTTTAATGCCTTCCGAGAATCGAGGCATCCTTTTAGTTGGATAATCATTATTCAGGTCTCCTTGATTTTCGCGCCCGCCTGTTCGCGCACTCCCTTATAAATAGGTACAACTTAGGTCTTTTTCATTCTCCTCCTTCAGTCGTCTTCCTCCTCTCGCTGTTTCACTGCCGCCCGAGCTCTGCCGCCGCCACCGTAGATCTCCTCGTCTTCTTCACGTCAGGCCACTGCATCGACCTGATTTGACCAGAGAAACGCGATGAACCTCCGCAGTAGCCCTGCATCTGTAAGTCCCTTTCCTTTTCTGCCTTAGATCTGCATTATGGCTTCTCGAGTTTGTCAATGTTCGTCGATGTTCGTCACAGACTCTTGGTAGACTTCACCTCCGATGCTTTTTCCTGATCGTCCGATAGTGTAGAACTGCTGCGGTAGTTGTTTGGCATTCAATTTTGATAGCGGTAGATCTCTTTCTCCTGTATAGATGCTTTGTTAGCTGATAAACTCATCTGTACTAGAGTTTTAGGTCTAGAATATTTTCTTTTTGGGACAGCCATTTGATCCAAAATAATGATGATAGCTTGGTGAAACTTGTTTATGCCAACACTTAGCTGAATCTGCTTTCTGAGAAAGTCTGTAGTCATGGCGGCTTACCACTCCAGCTTTCTTTTCCTTATATGTCATTAGCCCTTAGTTTAAGCCGCCGTTACTTGTTTTATAACTTCAACCTTTTGCCGTAAATTGAACCGGCATGTTGTTTTTCCTTTTCCAGTCCCTTGCACATCATGCCGTCAAAGACACCCACCATCTGCAATTGGGTCCCCTCAACCATAACCGAGGAGCGTCTGAAAGAGTTCTTCCTCATTGGGTTTCTGCCTTCAAGAAACATCATGTCTTATCGTGCTCCTGACCCAGAAGAAGAACGACCCAATCCAAAAGACGGCGAAGTGATCGTCTTTACTGATCACATGAACCAGGGCTTCTCACTGCCCGGTTCAAAGTTTTTCAGAGAAGTTCTTCACCTTTTCAAACTCCATCCTTAGGATATTGGGCCCAATTCCATATCCAATATCTGTAACTTCCAAGTGCTCTGTGAGGTATATCTTCAGCAAGAGCCGACTGTGGAACTATTTAGAGAGTACTTCTATCTGAACCGGCAGAACGAGTGCACCAATGGCCTTAGCTTAGAACATGGAGGCATCTCAATTCAGCGCCGGCAGGGTGCTGTCTTCCCTCTCATAGTTTTACCAAGTCACCCAAAGGACTGGAACCAAACTTGGTTTTACTGTCAGGACATCTCACCCGCCAACGAGAAGCCACTGCCGGGTTACCGCCCCGATCGTCTTGACCCCAAGTTCGCCCTGCCAGATAAACTTACCGTTGCTGAACGCAAGAAGCTGCTTCCAACTATCAGAAGAATCAACGGTTTGCTGGGGAATGGTTTAACCGGAGTCAATCTAACCCGCTGCTGGATCTCATGGCGGATTATTCCATTAAGCCATCGTTCAAAATTGATGTATGAATATGGTGGAGAACCGGACGACTCTCTCCGTCATACCTCGGTTCAACTAACCGAGGAGGACATTGTCGCAATGTCAAACCTTCTGGTGAATGCGAAGTATGAAGACTGCAGTGTTGTTGGGTTAAATCCTTTCTGTAAGCTTAACCCGGTACTAGAAGTAAGGACATTCTAATCCTTTTTCCTTTGTATTTTGTCCAGCCGTATTGTTTATCACTGATCCTTCCTCTTGCCTTTGTAGGCCAACTCTGACTTTTGGAAAGTGAAATATGATCACGAAGCTGCCAAGAAGGTGAAACTTGCCGCCATGAACGCCAAGAAATCGACCCGGAGAACGAAGAAGAAGAAAGCCACTGTTGAAGATTTAATGAAACTTGATGACACGTCTGACTCAGAGGTAGCCCTTGATTCCCTTGGCCAACTTTTTAACAATCTTATGACACTGATCCTTACCAGGATGACACTGGGGCCAGTCAGGCTGGGGAAGCAGAGGTAACTATCATTTCCTCCGACTCGGAGCCCTTACCAAGACACAAAGTTCGACGAGTGATCCGTAAAGTAAGGTTTTCTAACCCCTTAGCTCACTTGGATCCCAACTTTCATTTGAAAAAGCAGCAACATGAAAGCCTCCGTGAAGTTGAGATTGAAGATGAACCGGCTGTCGTCCTTCAACAGACCCCTCGGAAACGCCCGAACGAGGTTTACTTATTACTGTCCTTAACTTTTTTAATGAATCCTGCTCCTTGTATTTCTTTTAGTTCCTTTCTTTTACCTTTTCAGGAGGTGTCTCGTTCCTCAGGCGACTCATCACAAACACAATTTCCAGCTTTCAAGACTGCTCCTGGGTAATCAGAAATCCTCTTTTCTTCCGGGTTGATCAATTGTATTTCTTAGCGGCCAGGCTAAATCCAAGAAGGCGAAGGCAGCAAAACTGGCGGAAGACCTGCCAGTACTAGCATCTGACCTGGCTAGGCCGCCTTCTCCATTAACTGACACCCTAGAAGACCCGCCTATTGTCAATGAAGCAAATCCTCCGGAGCCGTCCCTTGACAAAGCCACTAAGAATCCTTCTACAGCTGGACCGTCAAGCTCAACCGACCCGCTGTCTCCACGTGTTCAAGATGTTCAAATTACTGGGAGCCGCTTTGTTGAGCCGGGGAACCCAACGGTGTTGGCTCGGTGCACAGCAAAACAAGAAGCATTGGAAAGGTAGAAGGTTCACTTTGATGTTGCCAATTATGACCATCTCAATGCCAGTGATATCTTATCCGGCTATCTCAGTCATGTACACTCCAGTCGAGAGTCTGAGATCGAAATGGTCAAGCCGCTTCAGTTGAAGTATGAGGTATGTTGTTTCTGCTTTACTAATATTCCTTCAGCCCTCAAGTCTTCAGACTATGAGAGAAACAGAATAACCTGTAGGCTTAAAGTACAGTTCGAGACTTTTACCTCTAAATCTTTGCCTGGTATTGATAGAAACAAAAACTTCACCTATAGTCCCCAAGGACCGGTTTATTTTGACCATCAATGAATCGGTACTTTAGAATTTAAAACCGTCTTCAAAATACTTAATCCTCCGGTTTAACCTTGATAAATTTGCTGAACTGTGTACATTAGCCCCCAAGTGCCAAGTGCTGTTACTTTGTAAGGGACTTGGGACTTTAAATATGTTTGTAGAGTCGTAAAAATTTGATTTGGCATACATTAGCCCCCAAGTGTCAAGTGGTTTACTTGTAAAGTACTTTGAGACTTGAATCTTGAATTTGAATACTTAAATTTGAAACCAAGTCTTGACTTATCTGAACGTTTCACAGAATGCCTTGTCTGAATTGAATTCTCAATTATCGGACGCAAAGACCCGGCTAGCAAGTCAGGAGTCCAAAATCAAATATTCCACTTCCAAACTACAAATGAGCCTTTCTGCAACGGAAAATTTGAAGACCAGCTTTGCTGCCAAGGAGAAGGTTTGGGAAAATGAGAAAAAACTTCTGACCCGACGAGCTGAGATGGCCGAAAAAGCTCTGAAAGAAATTTCAATAGAGCTGAACGGTTTAAAGGGCTGGGTGTCTCAGATGGTCGCTGCTATCTTTGGTAAGCTGCCTGATTTGACCTTTCGCATAATTTTTGCCAAAACGGAGTATAATCTGCCAACTTACTCTGTTAAAAATATATGCAGGTCCACGAAGTAAAAATCTGAGCCAAGGCCCGTTGATTAAACTGAAGGCAGTATACACCTTGGTTGAACAATTGTATATTGGTGCACAACGGGCTCTGGCCGCTATCTCTCCTGCAAATCAAGGACCCAACTGGCTTAGCGATGTCCTGAAGAAGCTGTCCATCCTTCCTGCTAGATTCCAAGAAGTAAAACGCTCCTGCGCGCGAGCCGGAGCTTTGACTGCCCTAAGCCGCTATAAGGCTTGGGTGCCAGACCTAGACCCGATGGACGTAGCAAGAGGTTACCCTACTGTGAAGGAGGACGGGTCTCCGTTTGATCAGGATGATTTCATAGCGTGTGTGCACGAAGTCCGGCCTCAGGCGACTAGTCTTGGAGATGACACCAATGTTGACAAGTACCAGCCGGGTTTTGATAGTGAAAATAAGAAGATGGCCACTCCTTCGTACAAAGTAGCAGATCTAATCCCACCTGTGAGAGAAGATACCGTTGCCCCGGAAATTGACCCGGTCGGCCTGATTGACGACGAAGTCAAATTTGTCGCCATGAACGGCTTTGACTGGTCAAAATCCAACTTCCAGCAAACAGAAGGTGGTGAACCGACGAGGGAGGGACGATGATCATCTTCATAGGCTTATAAAGCCTTGTGATAACTTTAGTTTCTAAAACACCGCATGTTTGCTTATGCCGTCGTGCATAAAATACGTCTATGTGAATCTGCTTCCAGATGTTAATGTATGCATCATTTAATGTTTGTCTCTGCGATATTTGAACTCTGTTCTTGTGAATACAAGAAAAAGACTTGTCCTTGTTGATCCTTAGATCGCCAGTTTTAATAATCCGGGTGGCGAACTTGATAATTCAATATGTATGAAACGTTAATACTTCTTGAATACTCAATGATCATCATATCTTAGTAGCTCGTACCTTTGGATCCTTGAGCCACTGGCTTGAATAACCCGGGCGGCTGTGTTGTTCAATAATTGAGCCGGTGAAGAAAACCAGGCTATTTTATTTGTAATATTTAAACAACAAAAGCTAAAAGGCAAGCAACATATAATAAACATAATTTTAACTCTGTATTCAAAAGGCTGGGGGTTTCTGATTCGAATACGATCAGTAAACCGGACCAAAGGGGTTAAGCTAAGGTTTGAATACGACCATATAGCCCCCAGTGGCTTTGGCGTTGCGCCGATCAAGAGGGTACAGACAGCTATGTTCTCTTTGGTTTGAATATGACCTATGTTTGAACAAGAAGCCCCCAAATGACCTTGAGAGGTTTTTAATGACCCTGGTTTGAATACGATCCAAGTCGGACTCAAAAGGGGTTAAGCTGTGATTCAGATACGATCAAGAAGCCCCCAAGTGAGTTTGGCCTTGAGCCGATCAAGAGGGTTACGACAGCTATGTTCTCTTTGGTTCGAATACGACCTATGTTTGAACAGGAAGCCCCCAAATGACCTTGAGATTTGCAGCTAGATTCGGATACGATCATAAGCCGGACCAAAAAGGTTAAACTTGATTCAGATATGATCAGCTCCTTAATAGTCATTTGTAAGTAAAAAATAATAACGATGTATAGTCTCTGAAAAGAAAAGAGACCGATGGTCTTACTTTATTGCTTATCATAGTATATACAACGTGAATGTATGTACATGTTGAGAGCCGGTGGCTCAGGTGTAATATGGCCGAAGTTGAGTAATGTTCCATGGCCGGCGGGTCTCCTCTCCTGACTTACGTGAGTCTGCATGCTCTCGAACGTCAATGAGGTAGTATGACCCATTGTTTAAATTTTTACTGACCACAAAGGGTCCCTCCCAAGGTGGGGATAACTTGTGTGCATCTGAAAGATCCTGGATGAGCCGGAGCACCAAGTCGCCTTCCTGAAAAGTCCTGGACTTAACCCGGAAGCTGTGATAACGACACAGGTCCTATTGATAAATTGCTGACTGTGCCGCTGCTAAGTCCCTTTCTTCATCCAGTAAGTCAAGTGCATCTTGTCTGGCTTTTTCATTGTTAGTTTCGACATAAGCCGCCACACGGGGCGAGTCATGACGGATGTCACTAGGCAACACTGCTTCTGCTCCGTAAACCATGAAGAAGGGTGTGTAACCCGTAGACCTGTTGGGCGTAGTATTGATGCTCCATAACACTGAGGGTAATTCCTCTACCCAACAACCCGGCGTTCGTTGTAAAGGAATCATAAGCCGGGGTTTTAGCCCTTTCAGAATTTCCTGATTGGCTCTCTCAGCTTGACCATTGGATTGAGGATGAGCTACAGAAGAAACATCAAGCGGGATGTGCTCTCGCTGACAAAACTCTTCCATGGCCCCTTGGGACAGATTAGTGCCATTATCTGTGATAATACTGTGTGGAAAACCGAAACGGAAGATTACTTTTTTCATGAACTGAACCGCTGTGGCCGCATCACACTTATTCACAGGCTCCGCCTCAACCCATTTGGTAAACTTATCAACTGCCACCAAGAGATGTGTCTTTTTATCCTTAGACCTTTTGAAAGGTCCCACAATGTCAAGCCCCCAGACCGCAAACGAACAAGTGATTGGAATCATCCAGAGCTCTTGAGCCGGCACATGCACTCGTCGTGCAAATTTTTGACATCCATCACATCTACTGACCAGATCTTCTGCATCAGTGTGAGCCGTCAACCAGTAAAAACCGTGACGAAACGCTTTGGCCACTAAAGATTTTGACCCGGCTTGATGACCGCAATCGCCTTCATGGATCTCACGAAGGATTTCTTGACCTTCTTCAGGGGAAACACACCGTTGAAACGCTCCGGAAACACTGCGATGAAACAACTCTCCATCCGAAATCGTCATGGACTTAGATCGCCGGGTTATCTGCCAAGCCAAGGTCTCATCCGCTGGCAACTCTCCCCGGGTCATGTAAGCCAAGAACGGCATTGTCCAATCTGGGATGACATGAAGAGCCGCTACCAACTGCGCTTCTGGGTCAGGAACAACTAAATCTTCTTCTGTGGGAAACTTGACAGAGGGGTTATGCAAAACATCCAAAAAGGTGTTGGGTGGCACCGGCTTACGCTGAGACCCTAGCCGGCTTAAAGCATTAGCTGCTTCGTTCTTTCGACGGTCAATGTGTTCCACCTGATAACCTTTAAAATATCCTGCAACAGCATCGACCTCTCGGCGATAAGCCGCCATGAGAGGGTCTTTGGAATCCCACTTGCCAGATACCTGTTGAGCCACTAGATCTAAGTCACCAAGACATCTGACCCGGCTCAAACTCATCTCCTTTGCCACTCGAAGACCATGGAGCAAGGCTTCATACTCTGCTGCGTTGTTAGTGCATGGAAACATCAACCGTAACACATAACAAAATTTATCACCTCGTGGCGAAGTTAGCACGACTCCAGCCCCTGAGCCTTCCAATTGCCTGGATCCATCAAAATGAATAGTCCAATATGTGTTGTCCGGCTTCTCTTCTAGCATCTGCATCTCTGTCCAGTCATTGATGAAGTCAACCAGGGCTTGAGACTTAATTGCAGTACGTGGAACATACTTCAACCCATGAGACCTAAGCTCAATTGCCCACTTGGCGACTCGCCCCGTGGCTTATCTGTTTTGAATAATGTCTCCCAAAGGAGCAGAGCTAACCACAGTGATTGGATGTCCCTGAAAGTAATGCTTAAGCTTCTGGCTTGCCATGAATACCCCATAAACAAGCTTCTGCCAATGTGGATATCGTTGCTTAGACTCAATTAGCACTTCACTGACATAATAAACCGGCCGCTGAACCGGATGATCTTTGCCAGCCTCCTTGCGCTCTACCACCATAGCCACACTAACAGCCCGTGAGTTGGTAGCCACGTATAACAATAGCGGCTCTTTCTCAATTGGAGCAGCTAGGACCGGTGGCTCAGCCAGTTGTGCCTTCAGATCCTCAAAAGCAGCGTTCGCAGCATCACTCCAAACAAAAACATCCATTTTCTTCATCAACTGATACAGAGGCATAGCCTTTTCCCCTAACCGGCTTATGAACCGGCTCAAAGCAGCCACACGACCCGCCAGTCGCTGAACATCATTGATGCAGGTTGGTTTGGCTAGAGATGTAATTGCCTTGATTTTCTCTGGGTTAGCTTCAATACCTCGGTTAGACACCAAAAAACCCAAGATCTTGCCGGCTGGCACTCCAAAAACACACTTGGCCGGGTTAAGCATCATCTTGTAAACCCGAAGATTATCAAAAGTCTCTTTCAGGTCTGTAACCAAGGTTTCCTCTTCCCTAGATTTCACCACTATATCATCCACATAAGCATGAACATTGCGCCCAATTTGATCGTGAAGACAATTCTGCACACACTGCTGGTAAGTCGCCTGGGCACTCTTAAGCCCAAAAGGCATAGACACATAACAGAAAGCTCCAAAAGGAGTTATAAAAGCTGTCTTTTCTTGATCCTTGACTGCCATCTTAATCTGATGATAACTGGAATAAGCATCTAAGAAACTCAACCGTGCGCAAACCGCCGTAGCATCAATGATCTGATCAATACGGGGGGAGCAAAAGGATCCGCCGGACAAGCCTTGTTCAAATCTGTGTAATCCACACACATACGCCAGGTGCCATTCTTTTTGAGTACCAGCACTGGGTTAGCTAACCATTCAGGGTGAAAGACCTCCACAATGAACCCGGCTGCCAAGAGCCGGGCCACCTCTTCTCCAATGGCCTTCCGCCTTTCTTCATTGAACCGTCGGAGAAACTGTCTAACAGGTTTGAACTTTGGATCGATATTAAGAGTGTGCTCAGCGAGTTCCCTCGGGACACCCGGCATGTCTGAAGGTTTCCATGCAAAGATGTCCCGGTTCTCACGGATGAACTCGATGAGCGCGCTTTCCTATTTCGGATCTAAGTTTGCGCTGATGATGAACTATTTGGATGAGTCGCCAGGCACAAAGTCAACCATCTTAGTGTCATCAGCTGATTTGAATTTCAACTCCGGCTCATGCTCTGTTGTTGGTTTCTTTAATGACGTCATGTCCGCCAGGTCAACATGATCCTTGTAGAATTTTAACTCCTCTGTTTCATAAACATATTCAGCATAGGTAGCATCACCTTCTTCACATTCCAAGGCTATCTTCCGGCTCACATGTACTGTAATGGTGCCCTTGTGACCCGGCATCTTGAGCTGCAAATATACGTAACACAGACGAGCCATGAACTTGGCATAAGCCGGCCGCCCAAACAGAGCATGACATGGGCTTTTGATCTTAACCACTTCAAAGGTTAATTTTTCTGCTCTGGAGTCATACTCATCCCCAAAGGCTACTTCCAGCTCAATCTTACCGACTGGGTATGCCGATTTACCAGGTACCACACCATGAAAAACAGTGTTGGATTGTTTAAGATTTTTATCCGTCAATCCCATCTGGCGGAACGTCTCATAGTAGAGGATGTTGATGCTGCTGCCTCCATCCATGAGCACCTTAGTAAACTTGTACCCACCAACTTGAGGCGCCACCACCAAAGCCATGTGACCCGGATTATCAACCCGGGGCAGGTGATCCTCTCTGCTCCACACAATAGGCTGCTCTGACCAACGTAGATAACGTGGAATTGCCGGTTCAACGGCATTGACGACCCTCTTGTGGAGTTTCTGGTCCCTCTTACATAAACTGGTAGTAAAGACATGATATTGTCCGCTACTCAACTGCTTCGGGTTGCTCTGATAGCCGGATTGTTGCTGCTGTTGATTCCCTTGGCCGTGTTGCTGATTATATCCTCCCTGGTGACCAGGATAACCCCGACCGTGAAAACCTCCTCCGCTTGAACCGGCGCCCGGGCCCTGAAAGCTGCCTCCACCTGAGCCGCCACCTGGGTCGTGACCCCCATCAAATGTGTTTGAATTTTTAAATGCCTTCATGATCGTGCAATCCTTCCACAAGTGGGTGGCTGGTTTCTCCCAGGTGTCATGTTTTGGACAAGGTTCATTCAACAACTGCTTAAGGGTGGGGCCTGACCCGCCCAATCGAGGGGGTTGTCTGCCCTTGCACCGCTGATTACCACCCTGCGCATTAGTATTAGCAACAAACTCATCAGCCTTACGTTTATTACCTCCCTGATTCGCCGGGTTATGCTGGTGACCCTTGTCATTGCCGTTCTTCTTTCCCTTCGTTGCCTTTTCTTCATTAGACACCGGGTCCTTGGTGGTATCAGAATCGGCATACTTGACAAGAGCTGCCATCAACGTCCCCATGTCATTACAGTCATGTTTAAGCCGCCCCAACTTCTGCTTCAGAGGTTCAAAGCGGCAATTTTTCTCCAACATCAAAACTGCTAAACCGGCATCCATCTTATCAGATGAATGTATTATCTCCTTGACCCGGCGCACCCAATGGGTTGTAGATTCACCATCCTCTTGCTTGCAATTGGTCAGGTCCACAATCGACATTGGCTGCTTACACGTGTCCTTAAAGTTCTGGATGAACCGTGCTTTCAACTCTGCCCATGAGCCGATAGAATTGGGTGGCAACCCCTTCAACCAGGTCCGAGACATTCCATCCAACATCATGGTAAAATACTTGGCCATTGCAGCATCGCTAACCTCCAACAGCTCCATAGCCATCTCATAACTCTCAATCCAAGCCCCCGGCTGTAGGTCAGCCGTGTAATTAAGCACCTTACGAGGCCCCTTGAAATCCTTGGGCAACCGCTCATTGCGTATGGCTGGGACCAGGCAAGGTACGCCTCCGGTTCTTGTGGCCACTCCTGCCTCAACCGAGGTTGCTGGATAAGCTGGTAAGGTTTGGTGAGCCACCTACTCTGCTGCTATCTGAGCCGCCCGTTCCGCCTCTTAACGAATCCTCTCCTGATCTGCCAAGTTAAGGGCTCTAGCCCGCACCGGCTCATGCCTATATGGCCGGTTGTGGCGTTGAGCATTACTTGACATCTCTGCGGACTCCATGTGCCTACTTTAACTCGGGCTCCGGCTTGGACGAGGAGTTGAATGAATCCTGTCTCGACTGTTGGAGTATGCATCCTGCTGGGCCAAAGCTGTCTGAAGTAGTCCTCTTACCCTCCGGGTTTCAATTGCTACTGGTGAGTCGCCTTCCATTGGGAGAGCTGCCAAACAAGCCGGCGCTGCGGTGAGATTTTCCATAGGGTTAGAGAAGTGACCCGGAGGTGTTGATACATAACAAGGAGGAGTTGTATTCAGGCGGGGTGGCCCCATGGTGCGTGGCTGATCTGGTGCACCGGGTGTCGTGACCCGGTTCGCCTCCGGCGGGTTGCTCCCCCCAGCCCCCGGTGTATGGAACAGGTTCCTCGGATCCAGCGTTAGAGGCAGTCGCGATTGAGTTTTCTGATGCCTCCTCCTCATGACCTCGTTCGATGCATTAAGATCCACCGAGAGCCGAGAAGTTTCTGCTTGAAGCTGCTGAGCACGAGCATCCAGAGCTGCTGGTTCCGCTGCCATCCGGGTTTCCTCCGCGGCTTGATTTTCCTTAGCTTGCACCATCTCCTCCCGCACACGTGCTACTTCTGCGTCATGCTGGGCTTTATCCGCCGGTTCTACCATAGCGGTTAACAGAGTCGTCAGCCTATCCATGAGGTCCATTAGGACCTGAGCCGGGGGGCGCGCGGGGTCTCCTGACCCGGCTGCTGCCGACCCGGTAGCTGCTGCTGCTGCGGTGGAGTTCTGCCCGGGTTGCGTCCCCGCCATGAAGACTCCGGCCCAATTCGGCGGCTCAAGGGGGTCCGGAATACTGCTGCCATCGGAACAGTCCCCGAGCATGCCGTCTTGTAGCTGGTACAACGAGTCCATCTCAGCTGTGGATGATGCAGTATCAGAGCAGATGGCCGTCTCCCCGCCTTCCATCGATCCTTCGGAGTATTCACCGCCATGGACACAGCCCACGAAGGCATGTTTCGCGACACATTGAACACGGGCGGACCCGGCGCGCTGAGCCGTTTCGATGAGGTTGATGTGGATGTCCGGCTCAGGGCCTGACTCGCCAATCCGGCCGATGAAGACGTGAATTCCGCCGAAGGGGACCCGGTACCCGTACTCGATCGAGCCAGCCTCGGGGCCCCAGCCTTCATCGTCGATGTAGAGTTTGTCGCAACGACTCTTGGTCATCCGGCCCACAGCGTATCCCTTGAGCCCTTCGAAGTTGCCCTTCAAGAACTCAAATCCACCGTGCGCTGGCCCCACGGTGGGTGCCAACTGTCGTGGAGTTGACACGGCAGATGTCCTAGAGCAAGGACTTAGTCGTAGGGCCATCGCACTAGGAAGCTTAAAGGGGTTAATCGGGACAAAGAACACATGAGAGAGTTTGTATACTAGTTCGGACCCTTACGATGAAGGTAAAAGCCTACGTCTAGTTGGGATTGGTATTGCTAAAGTTTTGATCTCCAAGAGGCTTAACTTGCCGGCTTGGTTATCGACTTGGTTGTCTCTTTTCCTAAACCGCCACCGGGTCGTCCCCTTATATACACGGGTTGACGCCTGGTGGCCTACAGAGTCCCGGCCGGCTCATAATCGTGTCTGGCTCGGTGACTTCCTTTACATGCCTTTCTTTACAAGTCTTTCCTTACATACGACGGTTTATAGTATTAGGCCTCAAGCCGGCCCCAGGCCTTTGGGCCTTTTAGTAAACTATCATCTTGAATGTTTATCGGGCTTCTTATGTAACCCGCCATTAGGGCTGACCCGGCCCCTCCTGGGCGGGTCATACTGGTAGTAATATCCCCAACAATAATGGTTATTCTGTTTACATGAATAATACCCTCTATGGTCATGCACCCAATGTGAATGGTTTATTGAATCTCGATCGTGGTGATACACATGTTCACAACATTGATGCCAAAAGATGTAGAGTTGATAATGATAGTACCACTTTCTTGTGGCACTGCCGCTTAGGTCATATTGGTGTAAAGCGCATGAAGAACTTCCATGCCGATGGACTTTTGAAGTCACTTGATTTTGAATCACTTGACACATGCGAACCATGCCTCATTGGCAAGATGACTAAAACCCCGTTTTCTTTGTAACAATGGAACGGGCAAGTGACTTGTTGGAAATCATACATGCTGATGTGTGCGGTCCGATGAGTGTTGACGCGCGCAGTGGATATCATTATTTTCTCACCTTCACCGATGAATTGAGTAGATATGGGTATATTTACTTAATGAAGCATAAGTCTGAAACGTTTGAAAAGTTCAAGCAATTTCGGAGTGAAGTTGAGAATCATCGTAACAAGAAGATCAAGTTCCTACGATTTGATCAAGGGGAGAGTATCTGAGTTATGAGTTTGGCAATCACTAAAGACAAGGTGGAATCGTTTCAAGTTGACGCCGCCTGGAACACCATAGCATAATGGTGTGTCTGAACGTCATAATCGAACCTTATTGGATATGGTGCGATCTATGATGTCTCTTACCGATCTACCGATGTCATTTTGGGGTTATGCATTAGAGACAATTACATTCACTTTAAATAGGGCACCATCTAAGTCCGTGGAGACGACACCGTGTGAACTATGGTTTGGCAAGAAACCTAAGTTGTTGTTTCTTAAGATTTGGGGCTATGATGCTTATGTTGATAGGCTTCGGCTAGAAAAGCTCGAATCCAACGCGGAAAATTGTGTCTTCATAGAATACCCAAATAAGACGATTGGTTATACCTTCTATCTCAGATCTGAGAGCAAAGTGTTTGTCGCTATGAATAGGTCCTTTCTCGAGAAAGAGTTTCTCTCGAAAGAATTGAGTGGGAGGAAGATAGAACTTGATGAGGTCGTTGAACCTTCACTTCAACCAGAGAGTAGCGCAACACAGAAAGATGTTTCTGTGGCAACTACGTCAGTTGAAGAGAAAGCTAATGATGATGATCATGAAGCTTCAGATCAAATTACTATCGAACCTTGTAGGTCAACAAGGGTGTGTACAACTTCTTAGTGGTAACCCTGTCTTAAAGGTCATTGTTGTTGGACAATGATGAACCTATGAGCTATGAAGAAGCGATGGTGAGACCAGATTCCAACAAATGGCTGGAAGCCATGAAATCCGAGATAGGATCCATGTATGAGAACAAAGTATGGACTTTCATGGACTTGCCCGATGATCGGCAAGCCATTGAGAATAAATGGATCTTTAAGAAGAAGACAAACATTGATGGTAATGTCACCATTTATGAAGCTTGACTTGTCTCAAAGAAGTTTCCGACAAGTTCAAGGAGTTGACTATGATGAGACTCTCTCAATCATAGCGATGCTAAAGTCTGTTAGAATTATGTTAGCAGTTGCTACATTTTCATTTACGAAATCAGGCAGATGGATGTCAAAACAAAGTTTCCTTGACAGTTTCCGTGAGGAAAGGTTGTATGTGATACAACCAGAAGGTTTTGTCAATCCTACGGATGCTAAAAGGTATGCAAACTCTAGCGATCCTTCTATGGACTGGAGCAAACATCTCAGAGTTGGAACATACGCTTTGATGAGGTGATCAAAGCATTTGGGTTTATACAAAGTTTGCAAGAAACTTGTATTTGCAAGAAAGTGAGTGGGAGCACTACAACATTTTGATAAGTATATGTGGATGACATATTGTTGATCGGAAATGATGTAGAATTTCTGGAAAGCATAAAGGGTTGTTTGAATGGAGTTTTTCAAAGGAAGACCTGTGTAAAACTGCTTACATGTTGGGTATCAAGATCTATAGAGATAGATCAATACGACTGATAAGACTTTCGCAGAGCACATACCTTGACATGATCTTGAAGGAGTTCAAGATGGATCGGTCAAAGAAGGAGTTCTTGCCTGAGTTGTAAGGTGTGAAGTTAAGACTTGAAGCTTGACCACGGTAGAAGAAAGACAAAGGACGAAATTCGTCCCCTATGCCTTAGCCATAGGGTCTATACGATATGTCATGTTGTGTACCGCGATGTGCCTTGCCACGTGTCTGGCAAGGGGGTATAAGAGTGATCCAGGAGTGGATCATTGGACAGCGGTCAAAATTGTCCTTAGGAATAAGGAAACGTTTCTTGATTATGGAGGTGATGAAGAGTTTGGCGTAAAGGGTTACGTCGATGCAAGCTTTAACACCTATCCGGATGACTCTGAGTAGCAAACCGGATACGTATAGTGGAGCAACCATTTGGAATAGCTCCAAGTGGAGCATAGTAGCAACATCTACAATATGAAATAGAGGTTTGCGAAGAACACATGGATCTGAATGTTGTAGACCCGTTGACTAAAGCCTCTCTCGTAAGCATAACATGATCAAACCCTAGAACTCATTGAGTGTTAATCACATAGTGATGTGAACTAGATTATTGACTCTAGTAAACTCTTGGGTGTTAATCACATGGCGATGTGAACTAGATTATTGACTCTAGTAAACTCTTTGGGTTTTAGTCACATGGCGATGTGAACTATGAGTGTTAATCACATGGCGATGTGAACTAGATTATTGACTCTAGTGCAAGTGGGAGACTGTTGGAAATATGCCCTAGAGGCAATAATAAAATGGTTATTATTATATTTCCTTGTTCATGATAATTGTCTATTGTTCATGCTATATTTGTATTAACCGGAAACTGTAATGCATGTGTGAATACATAGACCACAACATGTCCCTAGTAAGCCTCTAGTTGACTAGCTCGTTGATCAATAGATGGTTATGGTTTCCTGACCATGGACATTGGATGTCATTGATAACGGGATCACATCATTAGGAGAATGATGTGATGGACAAGACCCAATCCTAAGCATAGGACAAGATCGTGTAGTTCGTTTGCTAGAGCTTTTCTAATGTCAAGTATCATTTCCTTAGACCATGAGATTGTGCAACTCCCGGATACCGTAGGAATGCTTTGGGTGTATCAAACATCACAACGTAACTAGGTGGCTATAAAGGTGCACTACAAGTATCTCCAAAAGTGCCTGTTGGGTTGGCACAAATCGAGATTGGGATTTGTCACTCCGTATGACGGAGAGGTATCTCTGGGCCCACTCGGTAATGCATCATCATAATGAGCTCAATGTGACTAAGGAGTTAGCCATGGGATCATGCGTTATGGAATGAGTAAAGATACTTGCCGGTAACGAGATTGAACGAGGTATGGGGATACCGACGATCGAATCTCGGGCAAGTAACATACCGATACACAAAGGGAATTGTATACGGGATTGATTGAATCCCCGACATCGTGGTCCAACCGATGAGATCATCGTGGAATATGTGGGATCCAATATGGGTATCCAGATCCTGCTATTGGTTATTGGCCGGAGAGGTATCTCGGTCATGTCCGCATGGTTCCCGAACCCGTAGGGTCTACACACTTAAGGTTCGGTGACGCTAGAGTTGTAATGGGAATAGTATGCGGTTACCGAAGGTTGTTCGGCATCCCATATGAGATCTTGGACGTGATGAGGAACTCCGGAATGGTCCGGAGGTGAAGATCGATATATTGGACGAAGGGTATTGGAGTCCAGAATTGTTCTGGGAGTATCGGGTGACGACTAGCATGACCGAAAGGTGTTTCGGAGGCCCCAGCAAGCATTGGGGAGCCTTATGGGCCAAGAGGAGGGGGCACATAAGCCCACCAAGGGGTTATGCTCCCCTCCCAGCCCATCTCACGTAACTTGGAGAGGTGGGGCGCCTCCACCTGGCTTGGGAGGCAAGCCTCCACTGGCTTGGCTTGGGGGGCAAGTCTCCCTAGGATTTCCCTAGGGAGATCCAATCTGCCTTGGCTGCCGCCCCTAGGGAAACCCTAGGGCGCCTCCTCCTCCCCTCCTTTCCCCTATATATAGTGAGGGAGAGAGAGGGCAGCCAAACCCTTCCCCTGGCGCAGCCCTCTCCCTCCTCCAACACCTCCTCCTCCTCCGTAGTGCTTAGCGAAGCTCTGCCGGAGAACCACGAGCTCCACCACCACCACATCGTCGTGCTGCCGGAGCTCTCCCTCAACTTCTCCTCTCCCCTTTCTGGATCAAGAAGGAGGAGACGTCCCCGGGTTGTACATGCGTTGAACGCGGAGGCGCCGCCCGTTCGGCGCTTGGAACGGATCTTCCGCGATTTGAATTGCCGCGAGTACGAATCCATCAACCGCGTTCTTGTAACACTTCCGCTTAGCGGTCTTCAAGGGTATGAAGATGCACTCCCTCTCTCTCATTTCTAGTATCTCCTAGATTGATCTTGGTGACACGTAGGAAAATTTTGAACTATTAGTTTATTACTATGTTCCCCAACAGTGGACTACTCCCTCCTCATCATGGTGGCTGTCGGGATGATGAAGATGGCCACCGGTGATGATTTCCCCCTCCGGCAGGGTGCCGGAATGGGGTCTAGATTGGTTTTTCATGGCTACAGAGGCTTACGGCAGCAAAACTTCTGATCTAGGGTTCCCCCGAGGGTTTTTGGAACATTTGGCAATTTATAGGGCGAAGAGGCGGTGCGAGAGGTTATTGCTACCTCTTGAGCACTGCGTTGGTTTTCCCTTGAAGAGGAAAGGGTGATGCAGCAAAGCAGCGTAAGTATTTCCCTCAGTTTTTGAGAACCAAGGTATCAATCTAGTAGGAGACCACGCGCGAGTCACCTCGTACCTACACAAACAAACAAGAACCTCGCAACCAATGCGATAAAGGGGTTGTCAATCCCTTCACGGCCACTTGCAAGAGTGAGATCTGATAGAGATAATAATAATAATAATAAGATAAATATTTTTGGTATTTTTATGATATAGATTGAAAGTAAAGATTGCAAAATAAAATAGATTGGAAACTTGTATGATGGAGAATAGACCCGGGGGCCATAGATTTCACTAGTGGCTTCTCTCAAGATAGCATAAGTATTACGGTGGGTGAACAAATTACTGTCGAGCAATTGATAGAAAAGCAAATAATTATGAGAATATCTAGGCATGATCATGTATATAGGCATCACGTCCGTGACAAGTAGACCGACTCCTGCCTGCATCAACTACTATTACTCCACACATCGACCGCTATATAGCATGCATCTAGATTATTAAGTTCATAAGAACAGAGTAACGCCTTAAGCAAGATGACATGATGTAGAGGGATAAACTCATGCAATATGATATAAACGCCATATTTTTATCCTCGATGGCAACAATCCAATACGTGTCGTTTCCCTTTCTGTCACTGGGATCGAGCACCGCAAGATTGAACCCAAAGCTAGGCACTTCTCCCATTGCAAGAAAGATCAATCTAGTAGGCCAAACCAAACTGATAATTCGAAGAGACTTGCAAAGATAACCAATCATACATAAAATAATTCATAAAAGATTCGAATATTGTTCATAGATAATCTTGATCATAAACCCACAATTCATCGAATCTAGACAAACACACCGCAAAAAGAGTTACATTGAATAGATCTCCAATAGAATCAAGAACTTTGTATTGAGATCCAAAGAGAGAGAGAAAAAGCCATCTAGCTACTAGCTATGGACCCGAAGGTCTGAGGTAAACTACTCACACATCACCGGAGGGGCCATGGAGTTGATGTAGAGGCCCTCCGTGATCAATGCCCCCTCCGGCGGAGCTCCGGAAAAGGCCCCAAGATGGGATCTCTTGGGTACAGAAGGTTGCGGCAGTGGAAATAGGGTTTCGTGGTGCTCCTGGATGTTGTCGGGGTATATGAATATATATAGGAGGAAGAAGTAGGTCGGTGGAGCAACGAGGGCCCACGAGGGTGGAGGCCCAGGGGGGTAGGCGCCCCCCTGCCTCGTGGCCTCCTCGATTGTTTCTTGACGTCCACTCCTAGTCCCCTGGATCATGTTTGTTCCAAAAATCACGCTCCCGAAGGTTTCATTCCGTTTGGACTCCGTTTGATATTCCTTTTCTGCGAAACACTAAAATAGACAAAAAAACAGCAATTTGGGTTGGGCCTCCGATTAATAGGTTAGTCCCAAAATAATATAAAAGTGTAAAATAAAGCCCATTAACATCCAAAACTGATAATATAATAGCATGGAACAATAAAAAATTATAGATACGTTGGAGACGTATCAGTCACTGAGGGGGGCACAACACCCCTGGGCGCGCCCACCTCGGGCCTTCCCTCTGGTACTTTTTTAGCCCATCCTGGGTCTTCTGGTCCAAACAAATTCTCCAAAAAAATCGCTATGTTTGGACTTCGTTTGATATTGATTTCCTGCGAAGTAAAAACCAAGCAAAAAACAGCAACTGGCACTGGGCACTATGTCAATACGTTAGTCCCCAAAAAAGATATAAAGTTGTTATAAAATGATTGTAAAATGTCCAAGAATGATAATATAACAGCATGGAACAAGCAAAAATTATAGATATGTTGGAGACATATCACTATCTACCAAACGGTTGTATCGTGTGTACCTATGGTAGTACCGCTTGTGCGGTGCTTCTGTAGCTCTGCCGCACTACTGCCATGAAGGGTTCTGTTACCCTCCAATATTTAGCGATAGGACCGCCGGCTACTTCAGTAGTACCGCTTGTGCGGTACTCTGCTGTTGTACTGCACGTACTACCATGGGGATTTCTGTTACCCACCTATAATTAGCGGTAGTACTGCTAGGTTGAGCCGGTAGTACTGCTCTGGCAGTACTACTGCGCTAGTAGCGCTGCTAGTTCTCATTGTGTTTCTGCAACTCCTCTATAATTACTAATAGTACTGCTCCCTTGAGCGGTAGTGCTGATTGAGAATTTTCAATGTTTTTCTGCATCATGACGATTATATTATTGGGGGGGGGGCTATTTAAGGGGGTCTTCTTCCATAGTGAGCCCAATGTTGTTGAGTGATGTCTACTACACAACCTTCTTCTTGTAGACGTTGTTGGGCCTCCAAGTGCAGAGGTTTGTAGGATAGTAGTAAATTTCCCTCAAGTGGATGACCTAAGGTTTATCAATTCGTGAGAGGCATAGGATGAAGATGGTCTCTCTCAAACAACCCTGCAACCAAATAACAAAGAGTCTCTTGTGTCCCCAACACACCCAATACAATGGTAAATTGTATAGGTGCACTAGTTCGGTGAAGAGATGGTGATACAAGTGCAATATGGATGGTAGATATAGGTTTTTGTAATCTGAAAATTTAAAAACAGCAAGGTAACTAATGATAAAAGTGAGCGTAAACGGTATTGCAATGCTAGGAAACAAGGCCTAGGGTTCATACTTTCACTAGTGCAAATTCTCCCAACAATAATAACATAATTGGATCATATAACTATCCCTCAACATGCAACAAAGAGTCACTCCAAAGTCACTAATAGCGGAGAACAAACGAAGAGATTATTGTAGGGTACGAAACCACCTCGAAGTTATCCTTTCTTATCGATCTATTTAAGAGTCTGTAGTAAAATAACATGAAGCTATTCTTTCCGTTCAATCTATCATGGAGTTTGTACTAGAATAACACCTTAAGACACAAATCAACCAAAACCCTAATGTCACCTAGATACTCCAATGTCACCTCAAGTATCCGTGGGTATGATTATACGATATGCATCACACAATCTCAGATTTATCTATTCAACCAACACAAATAACTACAAAGAGTGCCCCAAAGTTTCTACCGGAGAGTCAAGACGAAAACGTGTGCCAACCCCTATGCACAAGTTCACGAGGTCACGGAAATCACAAGTTGATCACCAAAACATACATCAAGTGGATCACATGATATCCCATTGTCACCACAGATAAGCACGTGCAAGACATACATCAAGTGTTCTCAAATCCTTAAAGACTCAATCTAATAAGATAACTTCAAAGGGAAAACTCAATCCATTACAAGAGAGTAGAGGGGGAAAACATCATAAGATCCAACTATAATAGGAAAGCTCATGATACATCAAGATCGTGCCAACTCAAGAACACGAGAGAGAGAGAGAGAGAGAGAGATCAAACACATAGCTACTGGTACATACCCTCAGCCCCAAGAGAGAACTACTCCCTCCTCGTCATGGAGAGCGCCGGGATGATGAAGATGGCTACCGGAGAGGGATTCCCCCCTCCGGCAGGGTGCCGAAACAGGTCTAGATTGGTTTTCGGTGGCTACGGTGGCTTCTGTCGGCGGAACTCCCAATCTAGGTTATTTTTTGGAGGTTTCTAGATTTATAGGAATTTTTGGCGTAGGTCTCACGTCAAGGAGGTGCCCAAGTCGTCCACGAGGTAGGCCCACGCGCCCGGGGGGTGGGCACGCCCCCACCCTCGTGGACGCCCCGGGACTCTTCTGGCCCAACTCTTTTACTCCGGGGTCTTCTTTTGGTCCATAAAAATCGTCAATAATTGGCACGTCAATTGGACTCCGTTTGATATTCCTTTTCTATAAAACTCAAAAACAAGGAAAAAACAGAAACTGGCACTGGGCTCTAGGTTAATAGGTTAGTCCCGAAAATCATATAAAATAGCATATAAATGCATATAAAACATCCAAGGTTGATAATATAATAGCATGGAACAATAAAAAATTATAGATACATTGGAGACGTATCAAGCATCCCCAAGCTTAATTCCTGCTCGTCCTCGACTAGGTAAATGATAAAAACCAAATTTTTGATGTGGAATGCTACCTAACATATTTATCAATGTAATTTTCTTTATTGTGGCAAGAATATTCAGATCCGTAAGATCAAGACAAAAGTTTAATATTGACATAAAAATAATAATACTTCAAGCATACTAAATAAGCAATTATGTCTTCTCAAAATAACATGGCAAAGGAATGTTCATCCCTACAAAATCATATAGTTTGGTCATGCTCCATTTTTGTCACACAAGAATGCTCTCATCATGCACAACCCCGATGACAAGCCAAGCAATTGTTTCACACTTTAGTAATCTCAAACTTTTTTCGACTTTCACGCAATACATGAGCGTGAGCCATGGATATAGCACTATGGGTGGAATAGAATATGATGATGGGAGTTATGTGGAGAAGACAGAAAAGGAGAAAGTCTCACATCGACGCGGCTAATCAATGGGTTAGGGAGATGCCCATCAATTGATGTCAATGCAAGGAGTAGGGATTGCCATGCAATGGATGCACTAGAGCTATAAATGTATGAAAGCTCAACAAAAGAAACTAAGTGGGTGTGCATCCAACTTGCTTGCTCACGAAGACCTAGGGCATTTGAGGAAGCCCATTGTTGGAATATACAAGCCAAGTTCCATAATGAAGAATTCCCACTAGTATATGAAAGTGACAAAACAAGAGACTCTCTATCATAAAGATCATGGTGCTACTTTGAAGCACAAGTGTGGAAAAAAGGATAGTAGCATTGCCCTTTTTGGGGGGCCTTTTTGGCCTTTTTTGGACAATGCTCTATTAATGATGATCATCACACTTCTATTTATTTACAACTCAATGATTACAACTCGATACTAGAACAAAGTATGACTCTATACGAATGCCTCCGGCGGTGTACCGGGATGGCAATGAATCAAGAGTGACATGTATGATAAATTATGCATGGTGGCTTAGCCACAAATACGATATCAACTACATGATCATGCAAGGCAATATGACAATGATGATGTGTGTCATGATGAACGGAACAATGGAAAGTTACATGGCAATATATCTCGGAATGGCTATGGAAATGCCATAATAGGTAGGTATGGTGGCTGTTTTGAGGAAGATATAAGGATGTTTATGTGTGAAAGAGCATATCATATCACGGGGTTTGGATGCACCGGCGAAGTTTGCACCAACTCTCGAGGTGAGAAAGGGCAATGCACGGTACCAAAGAGGCTAGCAATGATGGAAAGGGTGAGAGTGCGTATAATCCATGGACTCAACATTAGTCATAAAGAACTCACATACTTATTGCAAAAATCTACAAGTCATTAAAAACCAAGCACTACGCGCATGCCCCTACGGGGATAGATTTGTAGGAAAAGACCATCGCTCGTCCCCGACCGCCACTCATAAGGAAGGCAATCAAAGAAACACCTCATGCTTCAAATTTTTCACACAACGGTTACCGTACGTGCATGCTACAGGACTTGCAAACCTCAACACAAGTATTTCTCAATTTCACAACTACTCAACTAGCATGACTCTAATATCACCATCTTCATGTCTCAAAACAATCATCAAGCATCAAACTTCTCATAGTATTCAATGCACTTTATATGAAAGTTTTTATTATACCCATCTTGGATGCCCATCATATTAGGACTAATTTTATAACCCAAACAAATTACCATGCTGTTCTAAAAGACTCTCAAAATAATATAAGTGAAGCATGAGAGTTCATCTATTTCTATAAAATAAAACTACCGCCATGCTCTAAGAAGATATAAGTGAGGCACTAGAGCAAACAGCAAACTACTACAAAAAATATAAGTGAAGCTCAATGAGTAGTCGAATAATTATGCAACTATGTGAAGACTCTCTAACATTTAATAATTTCAGATCTTGGTATTTTATTCAAACAGCAAGCAAAATAAAAGAAAATAAAATGACGCTCCAAGCAAAACACATATCATGTGGTGAATAAAAATATAGCTCCAAGTAAAGTTACCGATGAACGAAGACGAAAGAGGGGATGCCTTCCGGGGCATCCCCAAGCTTAGGATTTTGGTTGTCCTTGAATATTACCTTGGGGTGCCTTGGGCATCCCCAAGCTTAGGCTCTTGCCACTCCTTATTCCATAGTCCATCGAATCTTTACCCAAAACTTGAAAACTTCACAACACAAAACTTAACAGAAAACTCGTAAGCTCTGATGAAGCTATGTACCTAGGGTAGGGTCACGGACCTGTCCTAACTGTCCAACCCAAGGACACCTCTAGAATAAATCACCTTTCAATCGACTTGGAGGTGTTCCACTCGACAGACTCGAAGACACTCGACCAAGAAGCAATTACTCGACCAAGATCCAACCACTCGATGGCCAGGAGACCTAAAGTCACTCCGCACGCTAACGGTCGGTCATTAAGTAGCTTTTATGGTCATCATAGCACTTTATTACTAGCGTTATCAGTAACGCCCTGCCTTAATGTACATTGAACCCTTCGTAACATGGGCTGGCCGGGGTCCTGGCGCACTCTATATAAGCCACCCCCCTCCTCCGAGACAAGGGTTCGCACCTCTGTAACTCATACACACATAATCCAGTCGACCGCCTCCGGGCTCCGAGACGTAGGGCTTTTACTTCCCCCGAGAAGGGCCCGAACTCGTAAACCTTGCGTCCTTACAACCTCTCCATAGCTAAGACCTCGCCTCTCCATACTTACCCCCCTACATTACTGTCAGACTTAGAACCACGACAGTTGGCGCCCACTGTGGGGCCGGTGTTTTAGCGTTTTATTGGAGGAGTTGCGATCTTTTCCAACCCGAATCATCATGGTTTTCGACGGAGTTTTGGTGGAGGGCCGCGAGATCCGTCTCGGCGCGCTCACGTTCATCGCCGACGACTCCGCCTGGCTTCAGGAGGCTCCGCTCGACGTGGACGTGCTCCCTGTCCGCGGGGCAATGCACTTTAGCGCGTGCGTCCGCGGCGTTCTCCTGCGGCAACCGTCGACCCCCTACCGGTCGGCTCCTGTGTTGTCCTCCCTCCCCGCTTCCCGCCGGTGCAAGCGCTCCGGTCGGTCGAGGCTTCGGCGGTGGGTGAGACATGCGGTGGCCCGTCAGTCGGCCACCCCTCAAGTCGCGGCGATCGAGCCCGACGAATCCCTCTACGGCCTGTTCGACTGGCTCCGAAGAGACTACATCCGAGTGCGACAGCAGCGATCCGGCGGCGGAGGTTCTGATGGTCGATGGACCGCCCAGCCCCCCCCCCCCCCCCGGTCTTACCCGCACCGACGGAGGCGCGGGAGGAGGCGTCCCGTCGCGTCCCCATGAGGAGTATCTTCCCGAGCCTCTCACGTTGCTGCAGAGAGAGGAACTTCGCCGCCGGAACATGGATGTGCTGCACACTCCTATCGTTGGAGAAACCCCCGAGGCTCGCGCCTTGGAGGACGCGTGCCTGGCAAACTTGGCCGAGCGCACTCGACTGGAGAACCTCCAGCAAGCACTCGACGAGCGTGCGCGACAACGGGTTCCCGAATCCAGTCGACGTCAGCTCTTCCCGCCCCCGCAGGTATATCGGACTCCGATTCAGAATTTAGCAGCTGCGGCCTGTATAGCGGAGTCGACTCAGCCTTCCCAGTCGGAGGCAGGCAGAGGCTTGCTACAGATCAGAGCGTTACTCCGGGCAGCGGGAGATCAGAATTCCGCTGTTTCTCAGTCGCGGAACAGAATTCACAGCAGATCCGTTGCCGCGGACACAGTCCAGTCGGCTCACAGCCCGAGATCGCCCCCGAGGCGTGAGGGACGTGGAGACCGGTGTGACCAGTATGGGAACCATGAGCAGTATGATCACCGAGTCGATCGTGACGGTCGATGTCGAGTGCCCATGCCTCCCCCGAGGAGCGGGTCGTATGTGCCTCGCCAGCAGGATGACAGGCGCCCTCATAGTGGTGGGCGAAGGATTCCAGTCGACCCCAGAGGGCCAGGCTTTGACGCGAGATCCATCCTTGTCCAGGGTCTGGTCGACAGGAACAGGGCTCACCGAGAAGGCCACGATAGAGATGCGCCTGCCAGCAGCAGAGTACATGTTTCGGGGCCAGAGTGCTTTAGTAGAGCCATCAGGGCTGCTGTGATTCCTCCCAATTTCAGGTTGGCAACTGGAGTCAGTAAGTTCACTGGCGAGTCCAAGCCCGATACTTGGCTTGAGGACTACCGAGTGGCCGTCCAGATTGGCGGCGGCAATGATGAAGTGGCCATGAAGCACCTGCCTCTCATGTTGGAGGGCTCGGCCAGAGCGTGGCTAAACCAGTTAGCGCCTAGCAGCATTTACACTTGGGAAGATCTCTCCCGAGTGTTCGTCACCACATTTGAGGGCACATGCAAGCGACTAGCAGGACTGACGGAATTGTGGTCTTGTGTGCAAAAGCCGAATGAAACTTTGAGGGATTACATCCAGAGATGGATCACGTTACATCACTCGGTGGAGAATGTGCCTGACCACCAAGCAGTTTGTGCCTTCAAGGAAGGCGTCAAGTACAGAGAGCTGAATTTGAAATTTGGTCGAACCGGTGATATGTCCCTGAATCGGATGATGGAGATTTCCACCAAGTACGCTAATGGTGAAGATGAGGATCGACTCAAGAGTGGCAAGCTCAAGTCAGTCGCCCAAGAAACCGGAGGCAATTCCAATCAGAAACAGAAGCGGAAAGCCGAGCCAGCGGCTCCCGGGGAAGCCTTAGCTTTGGCCCAAGGAAAGTCTAAAGGGAAACCTAAAGGGCCTTGGAATCCCAAAAAGGTTAAAGACCAGGAGGGGAATGATGTGTTGGACTTACCATGTCTCGTCCACACAAAGAAAGATGAAGAGGGTAATTTCATTTACCCGAAACATACCACTAGGCAGTGTCGACTCTTGATCCAGCAGTTCCAGGGCAAGCAGCCCAAGGGTAAGGAAAAGGAGTCAGACAAGGTCGAGGACAAAGAGGACAGTGATGACGGATACCCTCAAGTCAATTCCACCCTGATGATTTTTGCTGATGTTGAGAGCAAAAGTCGACTGAAAGTTATTAACCGAGAGGTGAATATGGTCGCTCCGGCGACACCTAGTTACCTGAAATGGTCTCAGACTGCCATAACATTCAACCAGTCCGACCACCCAACACACATCGCCACCCCTGGGAGGCAAGCTTTGGTGGTCGACCCAGTTGTTGAAGGCACTCGACTGACCAAAGTCCTGATGGATGGTGGCAGTAGTTTGAACATATTATACGCTGAGACGTTGAAAGGGATGGGCATTCCGATGTCCAGACTTAGTGCCAGCAACATGAGTTTCCATGGAGTCATTCCTGGGAAGAAGGCTGAATCACTCGGCCAGATTGCTGTTGATGTGGTTTTCGGTGATTCCAAGAATTACCGCAAAGAAAAGCTGACGTTTGAAGTTGTGGACTTCCAGAGTGCCTATCACGCTATTCTGGGCAGGCCGGCTTATGCACGCTTCATGGCCCGACCATGTTACGATGTATCTCAAATTGAAGATGCCTGGCCCCAAAGATGTGATCACCATTATAGGCAATCGGAAGAAAGCGGAAGAATGTTTTCAGAAAGGTTCGAGGATCACCGACACGCAGATGGCAGTGGTGGAGTTGCAGGAATACCAGAAGACTGCAGACCCGAGTGATCTGTTGCGAGCCAAGAAGCCCGCTACAGAGTCAGCTTTCCAGTCGACTGGCGATACGAAGACAGCTCACATCCACCCGACCGACCCCAGCGCCGCTCCGACTCATATCTCGACAACACTCGACTCCAAATAGGAAGAAGCGCTCATCCAGTTCCTCCGTGAGAACTGTGACATTTTCGCATGGAAGCCTTCTGACATGCCAGGTGTTCCCAGGGAGCTGGCTGAGCATCGCCTGAGAGTCGACTCAAAAGTAAAACCTGTCAAGGAACATCTCCGATGGTCCGCCGTCCAAAAGAGAAAGGCTATTGGCGAGGAAGTGGCTCGGCTCTTAGCAACGGAGTTCATCCAAGAAATCTACCACTCCGAGTGGCTCGCCAACGTTGTCATGGTCCCCAAGAAGGACAAGTCACTTCGCATGTGCATTGATTTTAAACATATCAATCGGGCCTGCCCGAAAGATCATTTTCCTCTCCCCCACATCGACCAGATAGTCGACTCGACCGCAGGATGTGAGCGACTGTCTTTCTTAGACGCCTATTCCGGGTACCATCAGATCCGTCTGTATGGACCTGACGAGATCAAGACAGCTTTCATCACTCCATTCGGGTGCTTCTGTTATGTTACCATGCCGTTCGGCCTCAAGAATGCCGGAGCCACATTCATGAGGATGATTCAGAAGTGTTTACTCACTCAAATCAGTCGGAATGTGGAAGCATACATGGATGATATTGTGGTCAAGTCACGGAAGGGTTTCGACCTGCTGACTGACCTTGCTGAAACCTTTGCCAACCTCAGGAGGTATGATATCAAGCTTAATCCATTAAAGTGTACATTCGGAGTCCCTGGCGGAAAGTTACTCGGCTTTCTCGTTTCCGAACGGGGAATCGACGCCAATCCAGAAAAAGTTGGCACTATACTCCGAATGAAAAGCCCTGTGCGAGTGCACGACGTCCAGAAGCTTACTGGTTGTTTGGCCGCCCTAAGTCGATTCATATCTCGTCTCGGTGAAAAGGCATTACCTCTTTACCGATTGATGAAGAAGTCCGACAAGTTCGAGTGGACTCCTGAAGCTGATGCAGCGTTTGTAGAGCTCAAAGCTCTACTCTCCACCCAGCCGGTGCTTGCTGCCCCAATCAGCAAAGAGCCTTTGCTGCTTTACATTGCAGCCACAGGACAAGTTGTCAGTACGGTACTTACGGTCGAGCGGGAAGAAGGGAAAACCTTCAAAGTTCAGCGCCCAGTATATTATATTTCTGAAGTCTTGACCCCATCGAAGCAAAGATATCCTCACTATCAGAAGCTTGTATATGGGATTTATATGACCACCAAGAAAGTTGCTCACTACTTCTTTGATCATTCCATTACAGTCGTCAGCGACGCTCCATTATCAAAGATCCTGCATAACAGGGATGCAACTGGTCGAGTGGCAAAATGGGCGATTGAACTCCTTCCCCTTGATATCAAGTTTGAGGCAAAGAAAGCTATCAAGTCCCAAGCAATCGCAGATTTCGTCGCCGAGTGGATTGAACAGCAGCTGCCGACTCAGATTCACTCGGAGCATTGGACTATGTTTTTCGACGGCTCCAAGATGCTGAGTGGTTCTGATGCCGGGGTGGTGTTGGTCTCCCCCAGAGGAGATAAACTCAGATATGTTCTTCAAATCCATTTTGATTCCTCCAATAACGAGGCAGAATATGAAGCACTTTTATATGGGTTGCGCATGGCCATCTCACTCGGCGTCCGTTGCCTCATGGTCTATGGCGACTCAGATTTGGTGGTTAATCAGGTGATGAAGGAATGGGATGTCAGAAGTCCAGCCATGACTGGTTATTGCAATGCAGTGAGAAAGCTGGAGAAGAAATTCGAGGGGTTAGAGCTTCATCACATACCCCGACTAAAAAATCAAGCAGCTGATGATTTGGCGAAAATAGGTTCCAAAAGAGAAGCCATTCCCAGCAATGTGTTTTTGGAACACATCCACACACCATCAGTCCAGGAGGATCCCTTCACGGAAGAGGCCCCGCAGCCAAAAAGCGCCACGGATCCGACTGGAGTTGAAGTTCCAGCTGTGGTCGATCTGATAATGGAAGTGCTGGTTATCACTCCCGTCTGGACAGAACCGTACATCGCGTACATCCTAAGGAAAGAACTCCCAGAAGACGAGGAAGAGGCTCGATACATCGTCCGTCGATCCAAGGCCTTTACAGTCATAAAGGGACAGTTATATAGGGAAAGCGCGACTGGGGTCGGCCAGAAGTGTATCACACCAGAGAAGGTCAGATGATCCTTACCGATATCCACTCGGGGACCTGTGGTCATCATGCGTCCTCTCGGACCATTGTGGCTAAAGCATACCGAGCGGGGTTCTACTGGCCAAGGGCCAATGAGATGGCTAAAGAGATAGTTGACAAATGTGAAGGGTGTCAGTATTACTCCAATATGCCGCACAAGCCCGCGTCAGCCCTGAAAACCATTCCACTTGTCTGGCCCTTCGTTGTTTGGGGGCTGGACATGGTTGGGCCACTGAGAACAGGCAGGAGCAACTTCACTCATGTGCTGGTAGCAGTCGACAAGTTCACCAAATGGATTGAAGCCAAGCCTATCAAGAATCTCGATGCTTGCACCGCTATCAGTTTCATCAAAGAGTTGATATTCAGATATGGAGTTCCGCACAGTATCATCACGGACAATGGGTCAAACTTCGATTCCGACAAGTTCAGGGCCTTTTGCGCCTCTCAGGGCACTCGGGTCAACTATGCTTCGGTCGCTCACCCCCAGTCGAATGGACAAGCAGAAAGGGCAAATGGCCTAATTCTCAAAGGACTGAAACCCCGATTGATGCGCGATCTCAAGCACGCGGCGGGTGCATGGGTCGACGAGCTCCCATCAGTCCTTTGGGGATTGAGGACAACCCCGAATCGATCGACCGGAAGAACCCCATTCTTTCTGGTCTACGGAGCCGAGGCAGTCTTACCGAGTGACCTGCTTCACAACGCTCCCAGAGTCGAGCTCTACTCAGAAGATGAAGCAGAACAAGCCCGGCAGGACGCAGTCGACCTCCTAGAGGAAGAAAGAGAAATGGCCCTAATCCGATCGACCATCTATCAGCAAGACTTGCGTCGATTCCATGCCAGAAACGTGAAGAGCCGAGCCTTCCAAGAAGGAGACTTAGTCCTTCGAGTGGATCAGCAGAAACCACACAAGCTTGCTCCTACTTGGGAAGGCCCCTTCATAGTCACCAGAGTCCTCCACAATGGAGCATACCACCTCTACAATGTCGATCGCCAGATTGATGAGCCACGAGCCTGGAATGCGGAGCTACTCCGCCCCTTTTATACTTGAATTCTCACTCGGATGAGATGTAATAAGAAAAACTCCTGTAGTTTATTTATCAAAGACAAGAGCGTTATAATTTTCCCAGTGATTATTATTGTTTTTGTTTGCGTAAGAAATCCCCCAGTGGGTGGCTTAGCTGCGAATCCGCTTCGCCTAAGTTTGTAAAAACAGTTTCCTACCGAGTGGCGAGCCAGCCTCCCACTCGGGGGCTTAGCTGCGATTCCGTTTCGCCTAAGTTTGAAAAATCCTACCGAGTGGAGAGTAACCCTCCCACTCGGAGGCTTAGCTGCAGTCCAGTACTCGCCTAAGTTCTCCCACTTAGAGACTTAGCTGCAGTCAGGCACTCGCCTAAGTTTGAAAAATCCTACCGAGTGGAGAGCAATCCTCCCACTCGGGGGCTTAGCTGCAGTCCAGTACTCGCCTAAGTTCTCTCGCTTGGAGACTTAGCTGCAGTCAGACACTCGCCTAAGTTTGAAAAATCCTACCGAGTGGAGAGCAATCCTCCCACTCGGGGGCTTAGCTGCAGTCCAGTACTCGCCTAAGTTCTCTCGCTTGGAGACTTAGCTGCAGTCAGGCACTCGCCTAAGTTTGAAAAAATCCTACCGAGTGGAGAGCAATCCTCCCACTCGGGGGCTTAGCTGCAGTCCAGTACTCGCCTAAGTTCTCTCGCTTGGAGACTTAGCTGCAGTCGGGCACTCGCCTAAGTTTGAAAAAATCCTACCGAATGGAGAGCAATCCTCCCACTCGGGGGCTTAGCTGCAGTCCAGTACTCGCCTAAGTTCTCCCACTTAGAGACTTAGCTGCAGTCAGGCACTCGCCTAAGTTTGAAAAAATCCTACCGAGTGGAGAGCAATCCTCCCACTCGGGGGCTTAGCTGCAGTCCAGTACTCGCCTAAGTTCTCTCACTTGGAGACTTAGCTACAGTTGGGCACTCGCCTAAGTTTGAAAAAATCCTGCCGAATGGAGAGCAATCCTCCCACTCGGGGGCTTAGCTACAGTCCAGTACTCGCCTAAGTTCTCCCACTTAGAGACTTAGCTGCAGTCAGGCACTCGCCTGAGTTTGAAAAAATCCTACCGAGTGGAGAGAGATCCTCCCACTCGGGGGCTTAGCTGTAGTCCAGTACTCGCCTAAGTTCTCTCACTTGGAGACTTAGCTACAGTCGGGCACTCGCCTAAGTTTGAAAAAATCCTACCGAGTGGAGAGCAATCCTCCCACTCCAGGGCTTAGCTGCAGTCCAGTACTCGCCTAAGTTCTCCCACTTAGAGACTTAGCTGCAGTCAGGCACTTGCCTAAGTTTGAAAAAATCCTACCGAGTGGAGAGCAATCCTCCCACTCGGGGGCTTAGCTGCAGTCCAGTACTCGCCTAAGTTCTCCCACTTAGAGACTTAGCTGCAGTCAGGCACTCGCCTAAGTTTGAAAAAATCCTATCGAGTGGAGAGCGATCCTCCCACTCAGGGGCTTAGCTGCAGTCCAGTACTCGCCTAAGTACGAAACACATCTCAATCCTCAAGGACGATGAAGGGCGGGTCGACTGCCACCTTCTCCTGGAGAGTTTCACCACAAATACAATGCGCGATTCATCCCGCTCTATAGTAACGAAGTACGGGTCAACTGCCACCTTCTCCTGGAGAGCTTCGCCACAAATACAATGTGCGCTCCGTCCCACTCTGCAGTAACAGGGTGTGGGTCGACCGCCGCCTTCCCTTGGGGAGCTTCGCCACAAATACAAGACATGGGTCAACTGCTTCCCTCTCCTTCGGAACTGCGCTGCGAGTGCAAAAGTTGTCTTGAATGAAGAATGGGTTCACTCAATAGGAGATTCATAAAGATATTCAACGGTAAACCAAGTTCAGATAAATTCTAAAGGTTCCAGACCACAGATCGAAGTACTCGGGCATGCAGCCTGAAAAAGTTTAACGGTTACAAAAACCACTCGGCATTCCGAGGCAAATTTAAGGTGGAACATAAGAGTTTGTTCACTCCGCGGGAGGAGGGCTGGCAGGCTCGACGAACTCATCCAGGTCGACGCCGTCGGCTATCCGAGTGCAGCGATGAAAGTCTCCATAAAGGTTCGGAAGTCATGATTCTGGGTGTTGGCGACCTTGATTGCTGCCAGCTTGTCTTGTCGCACCTCCTTGCAGTGGACACGAACCAAGGACAGAGCCACATCAGCGCCACACCGAGCAGAAGACTTCTTCCACTCCTGCACTCGGTCAGGGATTCCGTTAAGTCGAGTCATCAGAGACTCGAGATCGTTTTGGAGCGTAGCCTCTGGCCAAAGTGCCGGGTCGATCCATGACATGGCGACCTTCAGTCGAGCCAAGTAGTCCACGGCACCGTCGATGCGAGATTCCAGTCGGAGCAGATTTATGGCAGTTTCATCTTTCACGGGAGAGTTGATTGGATCCAAACCTGGTTCGATCCGCCCAGTCTCCTCTTCAAAGTTCTGGCAAAACTCTGCATTTACGATCCAAGGATAAGTCAATTTTCATACACTGAGTCGACAAAAAAAACACCAGTCGGAACTAAATGTGCACCTTCAAGCTTGATGTACAACTTCTTGGCGAGGCTCCTCAAGTAGCTCTCCAGATCGTCCCTCCTGCGAGCGATGCCTTCCATCTTTTCATTCAGGTTGAGGTTATCCTTCTTCCAACGTGTACACTCCCTATTGGCTTCATTCAGAGCGGTCTTCAGCCTGGTATTCTCTTCTTCTAACTGGCCGACCGAAGCCAGCTTCTATTCGGCCAGAGCGGTCTTGTCGTCAGCCTCCTTACGGGCAGCAGCCAAGTCCTGATCCTTCTTCGCCAGAGCTTCTCTCAGTTTTTCTGCAAAGAAATGATGATTGATTCGGAAATAGCAGAAGGGTACTCAAGCCTAAAACTAACCAGTCGACAAAATCGTCTTACCTGCGGCGCCGTCTCTGACCTTTTGCAGCTCTGTCCTGGCCAGCTCCAAATCAAGGTTCAGTTGAATCTGCTGCTTCTCCAAGTCAACAAAGCGAGCTCCAAGATCGCAAGATTTCTGAAATCAAAGGGGAGAAGTTATCGTTACAGCAAAAAAACAACAAAGGCAATAAATACTAAGACTACGGTCGACTGCCAGCAGTCCACCATAGTCTCGGGGACTACACCTGGTGGGTGCACTTAGCATGCCCCCACCGGTTCTGATCCCACTCGACCAGCCCGCCGAAGTCGAGTCCAAAAAAAAAGAGAGAAAGAAAGTAGAAATCAGACTACAGTCGACTGCCAGCAGTCCACCATAGTCTCGAGGACTACACCCAGTGGGTGCACTTAGCGCGCCCCCACCGGTTCTGATCCCACTCGACCGGCCCGCCGAAGTCGAGTGGAAGAGACAAACTACCAGTTTGTTTTATGCATTCGGCAAAACACAAAGACTACAGTCGACTGCCAGCAGTCCACCGTAGTCTCCACTAGTCCAAAACTTCAATCGACACACCTAGTGGGTGTACAGACGCAAAGATTTTCGGAAAGAATCTTCAGATAGCCGACTAACCTGAACGTTGCTCTGGAGAGCCGAGCTGGCATCATAGGCGGCTTGGCTGGCGTTCCACACCATCTTCATCTTCTCCATCATAATGCCCGCCTGGCGTATGGCTTCCCTAGCAGCATTCACCTCGTCCTCTGGGACATGATGGGTCGCAAAAACTGAAGGCGGGTCGACAGGGGCCTGAGCAGTCCAAGAAGAAGGCAAGGCACTCGACAGGGGCTCCGCGAAGGTAACAGAACCCCGATTGACGTCACCAGTGTCCTGAACGACTGGTTCCGCCCTCAGCGTCGACTGTAGCGCCTCACTTACAGGAGCTCGCCTACCCTTCCTCGTCAAAGACCTCTTGGGCTCTTCATCATCATTAGGGAGGTCAATAATGTTGGGAGCTGTGCAAAGTTCGAATTGCCAAAATCACGTCACCCAATGATGCACGATGCAGTTGAATCGACCAAAGAAAGATAGTATGGCAGAAATCATACCCGGATTAGAAGTGACTGCATCCTCCATCACCTCATCATCATCCCTGTAAGCTGAGGTCCCGGAAGTGGCAGCGCTAACAATTCCAAAGTTCGTCTAGTTAAAACAAGAAAAACAAACAGCGCGGAGCGTCGAGTGAATACAAGGAGAGACACTCACGCGGAGGCGACAAGGATATCGATCTTGATCTTCGGCAGTGCCTTCCGAGTCTTCAGCTCTGCAACTTTGGGATGCTTTGGCGCCTTCTCAGTCGGGGTTGGTGAAGAGACCCGAGGACGCTTCAAAGACTGACCAGCCTGAGCAGTTGCCTTGTCGCGGGCACTCAGCCGTTCTTGGTCAAGCTTGGATCGTCTCTCTATGCGAGGAGGCGACTCGACTTCTTCCCATCACTTGAGTCGTCACTTCCACCATCCCCTTCACCATCGGAAGTCCACTCGCCACTTTCACCACCACTCGCCTCGCCTTCCAGAGCTTACTCTTGCTCCCCGTTGGGCATCGAATACATTTCAATAATGGCCTGAAAGAAAGCAGGGAGAACAAAGTCAGTCGATGCAATACAGACAGCTGCGCGAGTGAATTCAGATTACAAGCAAAAACTCAGAATCAGACCTGCTCTGGTGCACGCGACTGGTCGAATGGAGGAACTCTCCTGGCTCCTCTGGGATTGTCCTTGTTCCCAGTAATGCTCGACAGCCACTTCTCCAGCGTGTCGTCATTGACCTCCTTCGGGTGGATCCGAGTGGAGTCTTCTAGACCCGAATACATCCACATCGGGTGGTCTCGGGCTTGGAGAGGTTGGATGCGCCGCTGAAGGAAGACCTCCAAGAGATCCATACCAGTGACCCTGTCACGAATGAGCTGGACCACTCGGTTGACCAACACCTTCACGTGCGCCTTCTCCTCCGGGAGCACCTTCAAAGGGGAGGGTTTTTCCACTCGGTCCATGGTAAAGGGAGGGAGGCCAGTCGATTGCCCTGGCGTCGACTGGTCTTTGCAGTAGAACCAGGTCGACTGCCATCCGCGAACTGAATCGGGAAGAATCATGGCCGGAAAGGAGCTTTTTCCCCTCGTCTGGATGCCAAGACCCCCACACATCTGGATCACTTGGGTCCTCTCGTCACTCGGATTAGCCTTTTTCACTGTCTGGGACCGACAAGTGAAAATATGCTTGAAAAGACCCCAGTGAGGTCGACAACCCAAGAAGTTCTCACACAAGGAAATGAACGCGGCAAGATAAACGATTGAGTTGGGGGTAAAATGGTGGAGTTGAGCCCCAAAGAAGTTCAGAAACCCTCGGAAGAAAGGATGAGGAGGCAAGGAAAACCCACGGTCGACGTGGGTGGCAAGAAGAACACGCTCACCCTCCCGGGGTTGCGGCTCGGATTCCTTCCCTGGAAGCCGCGCCGAGTCGTAGGGGATCAGCCCTTCCTCGGCCAGGTCGTCGAGGTCTTCTTGGGAGATCCTCGAGTGGATCCAGTCGCCCTGGATCCAACCCTTCGGCAGGCCAGTCCGCGAGGAAGATCCGCCCCGGCTCGTTGCCTTCCCCTTCGATCTCGCCGTCGCCTTCTTCGCCCGCTCCAGAGCCGCTGTCTTCTCCTTCACCATTGTCCCCGACGAGACGCGTGTGGTGCGGTGGCGCTGGGGCGAGAGCGAGCGCAGCAGAGAGGCGTGAGGAGGAGAAGAGGTAATGGGGCGCACTGTTCGAGGGACTCCGGTCCAACGCCTTATATGAGGCCGCTTCCGAGTGGCTGACAGGTAGGCCCAGATGGCTCTGTCAAATCCCGTAATGACCGCGTGAGCGATACGTGGCAAAAAAAGGTGGCGCGGGGATCGAGGCGGCTCCGCTCTATCCCATCCGATTACTGTGGCCTCCCCCGTCCCGCGCGCTTCCCAAAATTCGGATCCCACTAAATCCGCGGGCAGCAAACAACTTGTCAGACCAAAGATCTCCTCCGCACCATCACTCGGAGCCTTACAAGTAAAGAAACTCATTCGACGAAGAATTAAGAATGGATCAAGGCGACTGAAAAGGAAGTTGCTGTCATCACTCAGGTCCGTTGATCCGAAACAAGATATGTTCACGGCATGGAAAACGAGTCGGAGAAGTCCTCAACTCCTTACCCACTCAAACCTCGATCCATTCGGGGGCTAATGATGAAGCTATGTACCTAGGGTAGGGTCACGGACCTGTCCTAACTATCCAACCCAAGGGCACCTCTAGAATAAATCACCTTTCAATCGACTTGGAGGTGTTCCACTCGACAGACTCGAAGACACTCGACCAAGAAGCAATTACTCGACCAAGATCCAACCACTCGACGTCCAGGAGACCTAAAGTCACTCCGCACGCTAACGGTCGGTCATTAAGTAGCTTTTATGGTCATCATAGCACTTTATTACTAGCGTTATCAGTAACGCCCTGCCTTAATGTACATTGAACCCTTCGTAACGTGGGCTGGCCGGGGTCCTGGCGCACTCTATATAAGCCACCCCCCTCCTCCGAGACAAGGGTTCTCACCTCTGTAACTCATACACACATAATCTAGTCGACCGCCTCCGGGCTCCGAGACGTAGGGCTTTTACTTCCTCCGAGAAGGGCCTGAACTCGTAAACCTTGCATCCTTACAACCTCTCCATAGCTAAGACCTCGCCTCTCCATACTTACCCCCTACATTACTGTCAGACTTAGAACCACGACAAGCTCCGTTAGTATAAAAAAATAAATCACCACTTAGGTACTGTTGTGAACTCATTCTAAATTCACATTGGTGTAATATCTACTGTATTCCAACTTCTCTATGGTTCATACCCTCCGATACTACTCATAGATTCATCAAAATAAGCAAACAACACATAAAAACAGAATCTGTCAAAAACAGAACAGTCTGTAGTAATCTGTATCAAACATATACTTCGGGAACCCCAAAAATTCTAAAATAAATTACTGGACGTGAGGAATTTTTCTATTAATCATCTTAAAAAATAATCAACTAAGTATCACTCTCCAGTAAAACATAGCAGCAAATCTCGTGAGCGCTAAAGTTTCTGTTTTTTACAGCAAGATCGCAAAGACTTTACTCAAGTCTTCCCAAAGGTTCTACTTGGCACAAACACTTTAAAACATAAAACCACATATAAACAGAGTATAGATGAATTATTTATTACTAAATAGGAACAAAAATCAAGGAAAAAAATTGGGTTGCCTCCCAACAAGCGCTATCGTTTAACGCCCCTAGCTAGGCATGATGATTTCAATGATGCTCACATAAAAGATAAGAATTGAAACATAAAGAGAGCATCATGAAGAATATAACTAGCACATTTAAGTCTAACCCACTTCCTATGCATAGGGATTTTGTGAGCAAACAACTTATGGGAATAAGAATCAACTTGCATAGGAAAGCAAAACAAGCAAAACTTCAAGATTTTAAGCACATAGAGAGGAAACTTGATATTATTGCAATTCCTACGAGCATATATTCCTCCCTCATAATAATTTTTAGTAGCATCATGAATTAATTCAACAATATAACCATCACATAAAGCATTCTTTTCATGATCTACAAGTATGCAAAATTGACACTCTTCCAAAATAGTGGGATTAACATTAACTAAAGTCATGACCTCTCCAAACCCACTTTCATAATTACCACAATAAGGTTCAACACCCTCCAAAATAGTGGGATCATTACTTCCTAAAGTTGACACTCTTCCAAACCCACTTTTATCAATATAATCATCATAAATAGGAGGCATGCTATCATCAAAATAAATTTTCTCATCAAAACTTGGGGGACAAAAAATATCATCTTCATCAAACATAGCACCCCCAAGCTTGTGGATTTGCATATCATTAGCATCATAGATATCTAAGGAATTCATACTAACAACATTGCAATCATGCTCATCATACAAAGATTTAGTGCCAAACATTCTAATGCATTCTTCTTCTAACACTTTGGCACAATTATCGGAATCCTTATTTTCATGAAAGACATTAAAAAGATGAAGCATATGAGATATCCTCAATTCCATTTTTTTGTAGTTTTATTTTATAGACTAAACTAGTGATAAAACAAGAAACAAAAACATTCGATTGCAAGATCTAAAGATATACCTTCAAGCGCTAAACTCCCCAACAACGGCGCCAGAAAAGAGCTTGATGTCTACTACACAACCTTCTTCTTGTAGACGTTGTTGGGTCTCCAAGTGCAGAGGTTTGTAGGACAGTAGAAAATTTCCCTCAAGTGGATGACCGAAGGTTTATCAATCCGTGGGAGGCGTAGGATGAAGATGGTCTCTCTCAAACAACCCTGCAACAAAATAACAAAGAGTCTCTTGTGTCCCCAACACACCCAATACAATGGTAAATTGTATAGGTGCACTAGTTCGGCGAAGAGATGGTGATACAAGTGCAATATGGATGGTAGATATAGGTTTTTGTAATATGAAAATATAAAAACAGTAAAGTAACTAATGATAAAAGTGAGTGTAAACGGTATTGCAATGCTAGGAAACAAGGCTTAGGGTTCATACTTTCACTAGTGCAAGTTCTCTCAACAATAATAACATAATTGGATAATATAATTATCCCTCAACATGCAACAAAGAGTCACTCCAAAGTCACTAATAGCGGAGAACAAACGAAGAGATTATTGTAGGGTACGAAACCACCTCGAAGTTATCCCTTCTTATCAATCTATTCAAGAGTCCGTGGTAAAATAACACGAAGCTATTCTTTCCGTTCAATCTATCATATAGTTCGTACTAGAATAACACCTTAAGACACAAATCAACCAAAACCCTAATGTCACCTAGATACTCCAATGTCACCTCAAGTATCCGTGGGTATGATTATACGATATGCATCACACAATCTCAGATTCATCTATTCAACCAACACAAATAACTTCAAAGAGTGCAAGTTGATCACCAAAACATACATCAAGTGGATCACATGATATCCCATTGTCACCACTGATAAGCACGTGCAAGACATACAACAAGTGTTCTCAAATCCTTAAAGACTCAATCTGATAAGATAACTTCAAAGGGAAAACTCAATCCATTACAAGAGAGTAGAGGGGGAAAACATCATAAGATCCAACTATAATAGCAAAGCTCGCCAATCATCAAGATCGTGCCAATTCAAGAACACGAGAGAGAGAGATCAAACATATAGCAACTGGTACATACCCTCAGCCCCGAGGGAGAACTACTCCCTCCTCATCATGGAGAGCATCGTGATGATGAAGATGGCCACCGGAGAGGGATTACCCCCTCCGGCAGGGTGCCGGAACGGGTCTAGATTGGTTTTCGGTGGCTACGGAGGCTTCTGGTGACGGAACTCCCAATCTAGGTTATTTTCTGGAGGTTTCTGGATTTATAGGAATTTTTGGCCTAGGTCTCACGTCAAGGAGGTGCCCGAGTCATCCACGAGGTAAGCCCACGCGCCCGGGGGTGTGGGCGCGCCCCCCACCCTCGTGGACGCCCCGGGACTCTTCTGGCCCAACTCTTTTACTCTGGGGTCTTCTTTTGGTCCATAAAAATCGTTAAAAATTAGCACATCAATTGGACTCTGTTTGATATTCCTTTTCTGTAGAACTCAAAAACAAGGAAAAAAACAGAAACTGGCACTGGGCTCTAGGTTAATAGGTTAGTCCCAAAAATCATATAAAATAGCATATAAATGCATATAAAACATCCAAGGTTGATAATATAATAGCATGGAACAATCAAAAATTATAGATACGTTGGAGACGTATCATTGAGCAAGTTTCCCCCACCATTGTTGATCTCTTGGAGCTTGCTTTCTCTCTATTCCTCTCATGATTCTGACATCTTGTTTGGGGGGGAGGAGATCTAGATCTACATTCTCCACCAATCCATCTCTCCTTTGTGAGAGGAACCTTGTGGATCTTGATCTTTTAGTTCTTTTGAGTTCTCATTGTTCTTCCTCTCATATTCCTCCATAGCTTTTCGTTGCTTTGGTGGGATTTCAGAGTGTGGGACTTGAGCACTTAATGTGTTCTTGTCATTGCATTAGTTGCATCGGTTTGAGTTCTTACAGTGATACAAGGAAACGGAAGTTCAGAAATCTTGGGTGTTTGGGAACCCTAGAGCTTGTACCTCTTGGGTGCTTGGGCACCCTAGACGGTTGGTGGTATCACGGAGCTCAATCATTGTGGTATAAAGCTCCGGGCAAACTTCGAGGTCTCTGGTTAAGTTGTGGAGATTGCTCTGAGCAATTTGTATGGGTTTGGCGACCACCCCAAGGGTCACCAATTGTACGGGTTCAGTGATCACCCTCAAGGGTCCCTTAGTGGAATCACAACACCCTGCATTGTGCGAGGGCGTGGGGAGAATACGGTGGCCCTAGTGGCATTTTGGGGAGCATTGTGCCTTGATACGTCTCCAACATATCTATAATTTTTTATTGTTCCATTCTATTATATTATCAATCTTGGATGATTTATATGCATTATTATACTATTTATATCATTTTTGGGACTAACTTATTAACCTAGTGCTCAGTGTCAGTTGTTGTTTTTTCCTTATTTTTTTCTTTAGAGAAAATCAATATCAAACGAAGTCCAAATGGCACGAAACATTTTGATGATTTTTCTTGGACCACAAGACACACTAGAAGCTTCGGGAGGAAGCCAGAAGGGCCACGAGGCGATGACAAGCTCAGGGGGGCGCCCCCAAGCTTGTGCCCCCCCCCTGGATCCTCTAACCCTAATTCTTCTTCTATAAATACCCAAATTTTCCCCTAAGACCAGGGGCACACCAAAAATACTTCTCCACCGTCGCAAGTTTCTGTCTTTGTGAGGTCCCATCGCAGACCTTTTTCGGTACTCTATCGGAGGGGGATTCGATCACGGAGGGCTTCTACATCAACCTTGCTGCCCTTCCGATGGTACATGAGTAGTTTACCACAGACCTAGGGGTCCATAGCTGTAGCTAGATGGCTTCTTCTATCTCTTTGATCTTCAATACAATATTCTCCTCGATGTTCTTGGAGATCTATTTGATGTAATCTTCTTTTGCGGTGTGTTTGTTGAGATCGGATGAGTTGTGGGTTTATGGTCAGATTATCTATGAATATTATTTGAGTCTTCTCTTAACTCTTTTATGCATGATTTATATATCTTAGTATTTCTCTCCGATCTATTGATTTGGTTTGGCCAAGTAAATTGATTTTTCTTGCAATGGGTTCAATCTTGCGGTGCTCATTCCCAGTGAAAGAAAGGGACGTGACACGTATTTGTATTGTTGTCATTAATGATAAAAAGATGAGTTTTGTTCATATTGATTGGACTATCCCTCTACATCATGTCATTGCTACTTCTTGAGCTTGCATTGATTTTTCCCTTGAAGAGGAAAGGGTGATGCAGCAAAGTAGAGATAAGTATTTCCTTCAATTAGAGACCCAAGGTATCAATCTAGTAGGAGGTACAAGAAAGTCCGCAATGTATGCACCTGCACAAATAATCAAACACTTGCACCCAACGCGATAAAGGGGTTGTCAATCCCTTCACGGTCAATTGCAAATGTGAGATCTCATAGAGATAGGTATAAAAGGTTGCTAAAACGTAAAACAAAATAAAAGTAAATAAATTGCAGCAAGGTATTTTTGGTTTATAGATCTGAAAATATATGACGAAAAATAGACCCGGGGGCCATAGGTTTCACTAGAGGCTTCTCTCTTGAAGGAAAATGATACGGTGGCTGAACAAATTACTGTCGAGCAATTAATAGAAAAGCTCAAAGTTATGACGATATCCAAGGCAATGATTATGAATATAGGCATCACGTCCGTGTCAAGTACATCGACTCCTGCCTGCATCTACTACTATTACTCCACACATCGACTGCTATCTGACATGCATCTAAAGTATTAAGTTCATAAGAACGGAATAACGCCTTAATTAAGATGACATGATGTAGATGGATAAACTCAAGCAATATGATGAAAATTCCATCTTTTACCCTTGATGGCAACAATACAAATACGTGCCTTGCTACCCCTACTTTGTCATTGGGTGAGGACACCGCAAGATTGAACCCAAAACTAAGCACCTCTCCCATTACAAGAAGAACCAATCTAGTTGGCCAAACCAAACCGATAATTCGAAAAAAAATACAAAGATATAATCAAATCATGCATATAAGAATTCAGAGAAGATTCAGATAATATTCATAGATAAACTGATCATAAATTCACAATTAATCAGATCTCAACAAACACACTGCAAAAAAATATTACATCGGATAGATCTCCAAGAATATCGAGAAGAACATGGTATTGAGGATGAAAGAGAGAGAAGAAGTCATCTAGCTACTAGCTATGGACCCGTAGGTCTGTGGTAAACTATAATTTAAAAATGTTTGTATTTTCAAAAAAATTACAATTTTTTTTGTGTTTTTCAAAAATGTTTGGAATTTAATATTTTGTTCTTATTTTTCAAATTTTTGCCTGTGTTTCCAAAATTTGTTTAAAAAAGTTCACATTCTTAAAAAAAATATGTTTTCTTTTCAAATTTGTACGAATATCTTCAAAAATAAAAAAATGTTCATAATATTCGAAAATTATTCAGAAAATTTATAAATATTAAGTTTTTTTAATATTCGTGTTTCAATAATGTTCAATTTTTTCAAAAGTTTGTTCGCAAATACTCTCCCTGTCCGGAAATACTTGTCGGAGAAATGGATGTATACATCTATGTGAGCGACAAGTAATATGGATCGGAGGGAGTATTAACAAACGACTGCGTTTTAGAAAGAAACGCAATAGTATGTTTTTTTTTCATCGAAACGCAATAGTATGTGGTGCTGCAGTACGCGTGAAAAAAGAACCCGCAAAAAAAACTACGCTTGAAAAGAAGCGCCACAGTACGTATTGCTAAAGTAGTACGTTTTTTCCTGAGAAAATAGTGGTAAAGTACGTGTGAAAAAATACCGCTACAGCCCGCGTCGTTTGAAGAATGGGCTGGCCCAGTCGGGTCGCCCTATGTGCGTCCCGCTGCTCCTGGACGCATTGACCGGCACATAGGGACCTCTCTTTCTGCCATGGCGATTTATAATAAGTTATAGGTCTTCCTCCCAATTCCCCTTCTTTCGACTGCCAAAGTGCCGAGCGCCGCCGTCCGCCGGTCCGCCGCACCGTCCTCTAGCCGCCGCCCGCCGGCCTCCGCCGGCTGGTTGTTGCAAGCGCTGCACGCAGTCATTGCTGGCTGCTGGCCCTTCTCGTGCTGCCGGCTATTCTGTGAACTGCTGCCGAAGCCTGAAGAACCGGAGGTCGAAGGAGCAAGCAACTAGTAAGGTATGCATCCGTCGGTCAAGTATCATACGGCGATTCTATATACATTCACTGCTAGTCTGCTACTACTACTCCGCTCCTGTCTAGCACTGAACAAACATGTACAATAAATAAATAAATAAATAAATAAAGGAGACACTAATCCCTTATATTATCTTCAGTTTTTGTATTATATGCTTACTTCACAACAATCACTAGCAAATTAAGATACCCAATGGTGATTCAGAGAAGATTATCTGCAGTTTTTGCCAGTTGCCACTGGATTGCTACTTTGCTAGTTTACTTCACAAAATGATATGTTTAGTGCAGTCATCCATGTCTGATTCAGAGAAGTAATGAAGATTTTTTGTTTTTTGTTTCACGTAAAATAAGTAATGATGATATAATTGCCAATTTCAAAGCTAAGAAGTCTAGAAGAGCATATCTGTGGTTATTGGTTATATTTAGTCTTCTTTTGGTCATTCCGGTGTATTCTAGTGATGTGGAGCACTAGATACTGGTACTTGGACAACAATACGCATGTATTAGTGTAACCATGTATATTTTGTTTCACTTTATGTTGTGAATTTCCATGCATATTTTGCCTTCAGTTTGAAATCAGCCCCCTCTTGGTTGCTGTCACGCCCCGCCACTGCTACCTGTCCAAATCCATCGCCAAGCCACCGGCGTCTCCGATGGAGTCATTTCCGCCGCATCGGCTTCCTCCACTGCCCGGGAATCCCTCCTCTGCTCCGCCGCCACCGCTTCTACATCAGCAGGCTGGGTCTGCTCCGGCGCCGGCAACGCTCCTGGTGCGGCACCTCCCAGAGGCCATCACACAGGAGATGCTCTTCGGACTCTTCTCCCACTATGGCGCCACATCCGTTCGCCTCTGCGGTGGAAAGTACTTTCCTCCTCCCTGTCCGCTCCTGCTTTCTTTGGTGTTTTACATGTTTACTGTGTTTGATAACTTGTGATTTAGCTAGCAGAGTTCCTTATGTATACTATTTCAAAAGAAGTTCTTTAGGTATACTGAGATTTGTCTGCTCGCCTAGGTAATACATGTGGTATATTTTTTACTGAAACTATTTTCACCGTTACAGGCTGCGGAACTGTGCATTTGTGGATTTTAGGGACGAGATGGCGGCCAATCAGGCGCAGTCTGTGTTGAACAGGTTCCTTTCCTCAAGTACACGCTCTGCTTGATTAGTTGTACATTTTCTTTGTTCGAACTAGCTGCGGAATATGATTTTTTTTGTGATCTTAATTTTGTGAATTTCTTTCCTTCATTTTTTTTTGCTAAGGGCTGGTTTTGGCAGGTTCAGGATCCTTGGGAAAGTACTGATAGTTGAGAGAGCAAACCAGCCAAATGCCAAGAATGTGAACGAGAAGCATCAGGAGGAATTAGCTCATGGGATGCCTCAAGTGCCAAGTACGAATTCCCAGAATCAAGAGAATCCTACATCAACTGCCGAACCGATCGCTTCTAGGCTTGGTGTGGACTATTCATTTCCTCCTCATCTTGAGTATGTTATCGCCATCGTCGTTGTTTCACTCATTATCTTCCAACATCTTCCTTTTCTTATGAGTTATGATCACTTAAGCCATTTCATATAGGTAATTGATATGTTATGTGTTATTAGAATGAAGCGAAGTAACTAAAGATGCGAGCTGCTATCTGCAACTTCACCTTTGTATTTGTAGTACTCTTTTGTTCTAAAATACAAGGGACCCACCAAGAGCTAGACCGATATTATTTTAGTTCTGTGACACAAAATTAATATCGTTGAATTCCTAAATGATATCTCTTTCATGTCACATAACCGACATTTTATTGGTCTAATTGTTGGCCAAATTTCTTTTGGAATGTGTGGGCACCTTATATAAAAATGCCTGGTATTAAAGGTATTTTGTAAAAATTAGTCTCCGTGTTCTTTGAATGGATCTCTTAATTGTTGAGAGGGTTGCCCAAACGCGATATATAAGGCATACCCAGTAAAGCTTACAAGTAAACCAGATATGGAGATGGCGACCAAAGTTGCTGTTTCCATTTGTATAGCTCGACAAGGGTAAGATGACCTGGTCTTATTCTATTTTGAGGGAATCCTGGTCTATTCTATTACCAGCAGGGATTACATAAGTACATTGTGTTGTTCAAAGAAAAAAGTAGTGGTTGTATCTCTAATTTAAAAGTTGTCTTCTTTGTTCCCGTTTCAACAAAATGCTTGTCTGTATGAGAAGTTAGTAGCTCAATTTACCACTACTGGATTTATGACCCGTCTAAAGGCCTGTGAGTTATCAATGCAAGCGTTTATTGCCACTTCCGAACTTTGAAGTCCTATATCCTGACCAAGATGCAATTCTGACTTCTGAGACTCCATACTCCATACTTCTGAAATGTTTCATAGTTTTCCAACGAGGTCAACCAATTCTTTTCTGCAGAAGTTCTTTCTGTTATCCATGTTAGCAGTCCTAATCCACCATCTTACTTGAGAAATGTGATTAACTCTTTATTTATTTTTAGGTATGCATATCCACCACCAGATGGAAACATATTGACAAATATTGTCAACTCTCTCATTGCCGTTCCCCGATTTTACACTCAGGTTTATTAGAATTTCAACCTCGTGAACTACTGTTACAGTTCACAAGGTATTATTTTGTGCATTTAGCATGAGCAAATGTATTTGGATTGATGTATTTCTGTAACAGGTGTTGCATTTGATGAACAAGATGAACCTTCCAGCTCCATTTCGGACGGGATTGCCTACTCCACCTCTACCATCACAAGTGCCTGCTCCTCCTCCCCCTCCACCACCGCAGCCTTCTATGGCAGAGAAACTTCATTTGGCTGATTTGTCTAGTGATGAGTCTGAGATGGAGTCTTCTGATGTTCGTACCAATTCTTGCGTTTCTATCTTTTAGTTTGTAGTATCTTCGCCAAAAGTTTATGTGTGCTTTATATATAGGAAGATGTTGATACAAGGAAAGTCAAGCGCGCAAAGCATGAAGCTATTGTTGGTCCTGCAGTTGATAGAAGTGTCGCCCATGAATCGGTCGGGGTGAAACCAACTGCATTAGTTCCCAATGAGCTTCAAGTAATAAAAAAGAAAAATCCAATACTGCAGGTGAAGCATTCTTTCTCAGAACTCAAAAGTTTTATTTACTTATTCATTCTCAAGTGCAATGGTTCTGTGCAGATAAAACTTGTCCCTAAGGCTGCTTATAAGGAACTTGCTGATCGGAGTACTATCGACAAGGGATTGGCCTCTAGAGATGAACAACTTGAAGAGAAACATTTTGCTACGCCTCTGGAAATAGAGAAAGAGAAATTACCGACAGAGGAGATTTTGTCCCTTCCCATGTTCAAGGTAGATGAATTCAGTATTTTATGCCATTTGCACAAACATCATCTATGGGTTTCAACTCTAGCCTACCTCAACTTGTTTGTGACTGAAAGGCTTTGTTGTTGTTGTTGCACAAACATCGTGAGTACTGGTCAGCCTGAACATCTCGATGATGTACAGTTTTAGTGATATTTCTTTTTAACTAAAAGATGATTATTACCAATACACAGTGTATGTATCATCATCTGTTCACTTAATTTCGTTCTTTTTATCTTGATGATGAGATGCTAATAATTGGAAGCATGGTTCCTATTAGCAGATTTTAAATGTGGTTTCATAAGCTGGTGCTGCTGGTTGTTATGTGGTTGGGTCTATTATGTCACTATGACACAATGATCAACTGATGGGCATTAGTTTTTTTCATAAACTTGTATTTGTTTTTTTCTTGCTATTCATCAAAATGAACATCATTATCCGCTTTTTTAACGAAAAACTATGGGAAAATGCTGATTTTTCGCAATTCAAGACTTACAAAATGTCCCTTCTGTTTATTGAAATAACATACAGTTCAATTATGGTTTGATGCCTCACTGACACATGCTTGTGTCTGTTTTGCAGAATTACACGCCAGGGAATCCTGCCAGTGTATTATATATTAAGAACTTGGCAAAAGATGTTGTTCATGATGACTTCTACTATGTCTTTGGTATGACCGAGGGAGACTGAATACTGTGTTTCTTAGAATGTTGATTCTGCACATCTTAGTGCCTTTTCATTTCCTCACCTTGTTTCAAACTGCTCTTAACAGGATCTGTGTTTGAAAGCTTGGATGCTGCAAGGTCTGGTTTAAGTATCAAGTTAATGCAGGTTAGATGTGTACATATCTTATGATTATGATTAAAAAAAAGGAACCTATTCATAAATCAATATCCAAATGATGTTCCTTGCTCCTGCATCTGTGGATCATGGTGAAAATTATCGAGCAAGCTGACGTTTGTTTTTGGACAACATTAAAAAATCTGCCACCATTTTGTTTTATTTTGCTAGCACATTCTTCTGTTTCTGAAATATTCTGATCTTGCTCCAGGAAGGTCGAATGCGGGGCCAAGCTTTTGTGACATTTCCATCTGTCGAACTTGCTCAACGTGCACTGGTTAGTGACTCCGATTTTACCCATTAGTTTGTAATATGACAAAATAAAGCTAATTTACTAAAATTATGGTAGAAATCCCATCTGGATACTCAGATCAAAAGCTGCTCACTGTGCCCAGCACTAACAAACTTTGTCTGAAGTAGCAAAGTTATAAGACCAAAAAGGAAAAACATTGAATGCCATTTGTTGTCAGGAAATAAGTTCCAATTGGAGTTTCTTTTAATTCCTTATTATTCAGTCCTTGAGAGCCAGAAGTGCTAAAGAATGGCGCGGTTTCTGATTTTGCAGAATTTAGCGCATGGTTATGCGTTCAAGGGCAAGCCGATGATCATTCAGTTTGGTAGAAGCCCTGCTGCTACCAAAACTTCTTCCTAGGAGGTTGCATTCTTTCCGACTCTGATGTGCTGTGAAGCTGTTGGAGTTGGCAACCAAGATTCTCATTTTTACCTGTGCTGGTGCCGTTGTTGCTGTTAAATTCCAAGTCGCTCTTACAGTGTTGCTAGAACTTTAGGTAAGCAACGACGTCGGTTAATTTGACCCGCTTACGTCTATCTAACGTACTGCATCTCTCCATGAGAACAAATTCTGTAACTATTCTACGCTATATATGCACACTGCCCTGAATGGTGTTGGACTGTAAGACAGCTAGGCATGTCGTGTGGAAGAAACAGCTGTATCTACTATCTTGTGCTTCTCTTCTCCAGATTCTGAATTCGGGGTAATGTACTTCCTCTGTCCGGAATTACTTATGTCGCACCTGAGTGGTAGTAGCTGTGGCTGCAAAGGTCTGCATGTTGTGCTGACCGCCGTGCGCCCACGTCCATTTGAGGTGGAGGGTGAGTTTTTAGGGGCAGTCGTGTGTGCCACGGCTTGGAGCGCACTTCAACTTCTCTGAATTGAACAAGCTTTTGTGTTGATCTCGTCGGAACCAAATGTGCTCAACATTCAGCTAACCTAGCACTTATCCAGCTTCTTTTCCACTCAGTTGCCTTGTGCAGTGTTCACAACCCTTCACGACACCTCGTGAGTTCGGTGGTGGTCCTTGTCATTGTACTTTTTTTTATGTACACTTGGTTTGTGTTTTTTGTTGGTGGATTTGCCATGGCCGCCGCCATTGTGTGGTTTTCTTGCATCAAGGCCTCTCACAAATTGCTCTACAAATCCTCTCCCTATACATGATGACACTTCTCCACTCGGATGCAAAGGATCAACTATCGATCAATGTGTACCAAATGAGTAAGATGATGTTGAATTGTTGATAAATGTTCCCACACCTATGAACCTGCAAAAGGCTAATATGTTGAGCTTGGAGGCTTAGTGGACCAAAACAAAGCAATAAGTGGATCAAGATATTAAAATAATTAGGCCAGATCCAAATGAACTCAAAGCAATGCAAGATGACCTCAAATGTAAGAGGAAACAAAAGAGGCTCACGCTCAAAGATAATGGGTTAACCAAAGGAATGATCATACAAGATTTGCCTATCAAATACTAAGATCATGTGGCACAAACTCAAGGAGATACGCTAGCTTGATTGCATGTAGAGGGTAACAACTTCGTAAACTTGGCACCACTCTAACGACTCATAAACTTGACGTTTCACTATATGAAGTATTATTGGCACTTGTATCTCCTTTTATTAGCTTTCTTTCTTTCTTACTTACTTTTGGAACTTTTCTTACTTCTCATTTTCTTTATGCCAATATACAAGTGAGGCACAAAATAGATATCAAATTACTCTTACTATGCAGATACTCAAGATAGCAATGATGTATATGACGAAGATGTCACTACGGTGGTCAAGTGTACAATGCCCGACAATACTCAAATAACTAATCTCAATAGGATCAAGGGTATCACCAAAGGTAGAATGACTCACAAAGTTAATGACAAGGAAGGCAAGCGTTTGACATAATGGATACCTTCATCGACACAATACATTAGTCGAGGTAGGACATAACCAGCCTTGCTCCCGGCTGTGGTGTCAAAGGATGAAGTGATTGTCGTTGTAGGAGAGCTTGGTGGACCGTGGAGTCGGTGTAGAGGTACAATGTCCTTGGCTAGGAACTTTGAAGCAGGAAACTGGCAAAGAAGCACGCTTTCAAATTGTCATGGATGAAGGCTTTAGGCAAAGATGCCAAAGTGTCGATGTTCTCTCAAACAAATGAAGTGGTAACCAATGTGACGATCAAGAGCACGTCGATAGCTTCGAAACGAGCCCAAGAACACCAAAATTGGAGTCTGGAATCAAAACTTACAACCAAAAAGGATGTGGATGCTGAAATTTCATGCGTGCCATGCCAATGTCCGGTGTCCAGAAATTCCGGGTTTGCATAGAAGTGTCGGTTAAACCCAAAATTATGGATATGAGTTCGGGGGCGGGAAAACTTGATTTCCAGCTCGAATTGAAGGGGGGAAAGGGGAAATTGGTCAACTAGTTTTGCAAGAGATTCATGGATCAAACCAACTAGTTCGCATGAAATCCAAAAAATAACCAAAAAACTGGGTATCACTATTTTTGGTGAGTATTTTTCAATTTGGCAAGAACAAACAAACAAGAGGCTAGAAAGATGAGGGGAATGGGCTCCAAATCCTGGCAACCTTGCTCATGACATCAAATGATATGAGGCAAAGCATGAAGGTGGCCCGATCTGCACGAATTGGAGGTGGACTTGATGAAGAACACGAAGGAAAACAACATAACTCTGAAGGTTCATGAGATGCTAGCCCTGAAGTTCCAACATAGGCAGTGGCCTTCGGTTGTCCTGGGGAGGGGGGGGGGTGCCACCTTCGTGATTCGTGTCTCTGTCTCCGCGCTTCCTTCTCTGCTTCCATGCTTCCCTCTTGGACTGTATGGATGTTCTCTTGTGTTTGACCTCCTTCATGCCATGGTGACGTTTGGCTCAAACCTAACGGTACACAAGGTATGAGAAGAAGATTCAGCTTTCTATTTATGGAGCACGTGTCACTTGATGATGGAGCACTTGCCATGACGATGACACTTGGTGGAGGCCCTGGATGCAGTGTCGACGCTCTATCGAAATAGGATTTCGCCCCGCTTTATAGATAAGGCAAAACAATGCCGCCGCTCGAAGGACGTGAGTCCTTCCACGTGTTGCAGAGGGCGCACCACTGCCCGTCACTGCCACGAGTAAGAGGGTTGCATGGCCCCTGGCATTTATGGCCATATGGCGTAGTTCCTTGAAGCGGTGACAACATGGCCATAAAGTACAATCCTTCCCCCCGTGCCTCTTAGACAGGTATTTCAAGTACTTGCTCTTAAGCTTTGCCAACTGAGCAGTAGTGCGCCTACAGCGAGGGCCCTAATGCTACCAACCGTCGACATTTGCCAGAGCGTGCGGAGCGACGACCAAGCAGGTTGCTCCACGCGGATGACGACGTAGCGTTGCAGCCGAGGCAGGATCCAATCACGAGGCTGCATCCATAATGTAGGACAACCGCGTGTCGGAGGAGACATGTCTCGAGCTCCTAGTGACGGGGGAGGAGCCTGTGTTGAGGCTGGCCTCCTGCCAGCGACACTCCGGTTCGGTGCCGCGATGAGGCTGAACGACGACAAACCGCGGTGTGGGAAGTGGTGGCTGCTATGGCACCAGGGGACAACAGCGAGCCGGGGTGGCTAGCCACGGAAGGGGAGGCTTGTTTCTTGTCTATGCAAGAGAACTAACGGAGTTGGCCTTGTTGAGTATTATGTTTAGTTAGGAAATATGAGATAGATTAGGATATGTTCCGGCTTGTCTTGTATTTCAAGTTGATTATGTACTCCTATATATATATATGCCCACGAGGCTCAAGCAATACAACAACTATTCTACCAATCCTCTTGCTGGAATTTTGTCTATTTTGGGCCTAGCCCAATAGCAGTTTCAGAAATTCCTAATAAATTCTAGAGGCCCACGCAGCCCATTCGTGCAAGGCAAGAGGTGGAACTAAAGTTTAGTCCCACATTGCTAGTTTAGAGGGAGTTGGACCTCTTTATAAGGGAGGCTCTTTCTCCACATGTATGAGGATGAGAACAAGAGGGACATCCACACGCGCTCCTCCTCCGCCGCCCACCTCGCCACGCCTCGTCACGACACCACGCACAACGGGTATACGAAAGGTCACGCGGAAGCTGAAACGTTTTTGCTGTAGTGGAGATTGAATACGAACGACGCACTCTCGCCTCCTTCTCTTGCGCCTATAAAAGGGAGGTTGCCCCTCTCAGAGAGATGCACCAGAACCTCTTCTTCCTCTCGCCACAAGTTCCTGAGCACTGCACTGCTGCTACGTTCTTCCCCATCCCGGCGTGCGGCGTGCACCGCAGGTCGGGACAGTAGGCCTCCAGAACCGCATCTTTTGAGTCATGTATGGGAGAAGGGTGATAAGGTTTTTGGGGAGCGCTCAACGCGACTACTGACTTCTTCACCACGGACGCCCCGGACTCCGACGACTACTTCCACGACGACGACTACTTCCCCGACGTCGACAACCTCCTCGACGACATGGCTGGCGAGGACACCGACCCCAAGTCCGATGCTACTGCTGCTGCTGTCCCGTATGTGCTCCTCTCCTTTCTTTTCGAGGTCTTGCCACAGTTCCTGGTTCTGCTGTCTGTCCTAGATGTGTTACATTCTACTTCATATATGAAACTTGCCCTACTGTCTGCTCTAGATAAGCTTGATTACAGTTCATATATGTCCATGTTATTTACCTTCTCTCTGTCAAATCACATGACTAGTTTTATCCCTGTTATATTAGTCATGCTTTATCTAATATTTTTGTTCATAAAATCATTCGGTAAATTGCTCATATTTCCAACAATCCAAAAACCTTATTATAGGCAATTTAACCCAAGTGGTTTTGCTGCTTCCATGAGACTTCCTATGTTTGAGGGTATCCACTATAAGGGGTGGCGTGTGAGAGCAGTCTTATGGTTTCAAACCATGAGTTGCTATGACGCCACTCTTGGCAAACCTGAAGGGGAGTCTGATGCCCAACAGGGACAAGCTTTTCAGAAAATGGATACTCTGTTTAAGGCTGCTCTCTTGAGTGTTCTTGGTGAGAACATAGTTGATGCTTATGCGTCAATTGATAATGGAAAAGATATGTGGGACGCACTCGAGTCCAAGTTTGGGGTCTCGAATGCAGGCACTGAGCTGTACATCATGGAACAATTCTATGATTACAGGATGACTGAAGAGAGCTTCGTGGTTGAGCAAGCTCATGAGATACAGTCATTTCTTAGAGAACTTGAGCACTTCAATTGTATGCTACCAGACAAGTTTGTTGCCGGAGGTATCATCACTAAGCTTCCTCCTTCGTGGAGGAACTTTGCTACCTTACTGAAGCATAAGAGCAGGAGTTTTCCGTTTCGGATCTCATTGGCACTCTTGATGTGGAAGAAAAGGCGAGAGCAAAGGACACACGTGCTCGAGGTATTGAGGGAGGATCTAGTGCCAATTTGGTACAGAAGAAGAACTTCCAGCCCCACAAGTTCAAGAACAAGGGCAAGTTTGATGGTAAAGCAAAGTTTGATGGGAAGAACAAGGCTGTGCAACACACGAACTTCAAGAAGAAAAATGACAAGAATAAAGGTGTTTGTCATGTTTGTGGGGATCCTGATCATTGGGCTCCTAGTTGCCCTAATCGCTATGACAAGCGTCATCCTGGGAAAGGCGGCAAGACCGATAATGTTGTCATTGGAGACATTGACATGAAGGATGTTGAGTATGGTATATTTCCCATTATTATTTCAGTATGTCATTCTCCTGATTAGTTGATTGACACGTGTGCTAATGTGCATGTATGCGGTGATATTTCCATGTTTTCGTCTTATCAGACCGCAGGGACTTCAACCGTGCTGATGGTCAATGGTTCAAGTGCTTCTGTTCGTGGTGTTGGCACGGTTGATCTGAAGTTTACTTTGGGGAAGATCGTGCGGCTGAAGAACGTGCATTATGTCCCCTCCATCAATAAAAATCTTGTTAGCGGATCTCTTCTGTGTAGAGATGGCTACAAGCTTGTCTTTGAGTCGAATAAATTTGTAATATCCAAGTATGGAACCTTTATTGGTAAAGGCTATGAGTCAGGAGGCCTGTTTCGTTTATCCTTATCAGACGTTTGCAATAGAGTTGTTAATCATATTTGCAACAATAATGAATCAAATGTGTGGCATTCACGTCTTTGTCATGTTAACTTTGGTTGCATGTCGCGACTAGCGAAGTTGAACTTAATCCCTAGTTTCACCACTATCAAGGGATCCAAGTGTCAAGTGTGTGTGCAAGCTAAGCAACCTCGTAAGTCTCATGTGACTGTGGAAACGAGAAATCTTGCGCCACTAGAACTCATACATTCAGATCTATGTGAAATGAATGGTGTTTTGACAAAAGGTGGGAAGAAATATTTCATGATGTTAATTGACGACTCCACTACATACTGCCGTGTGTATCTTTTGAAATCTAAGGATGAGGCTTTGAACTTTTTCAAGATCTATAAAGCTGAAGTGGAAAACCAACTTGATCGAAAAATCAAGAGGCTTAGGTCCGACCGTGGTGGAGAGTATTTTTCCAATGAATTTGATGCTTTTTGTGCGGAACATGGTATAATCCATGAAAGGACGCCTCCCTATTCACCTCAGTCAAATGGGGTGGCCGAAAGAAAGAACCGTACTCTAACAGATTTGGTTAACGCCATGTTAGGCACATCGGGTCTCTCCAAGGCATGGTGGGGGGAGGCGATATTGACTGCATGTCATGTCCTAAACCGAGTTCCCACAAAGAATAAAGAGATAACTCCATTCGAGGAATGGGAGAAGAAAAGATTAAAACTCTCTTATCTACGAACCTGGGGTTGTTTAGCGAAAGTCAATGTGCCAATTCCAAAGAAGCGCAAGCTTGAATCAAAGACCGTGGATTGTGTTTTCCTGGGATATGCTTTTCATAGCATTGGTTATAGATTCTTGGTTGTAAAATCTGAGATACCTGACATGCATGTCGGTACGATCATGGAGTTGAATGATGCGACTTTATTTGAAGATATCTTTCCCATGAAGGATATGGCTACCTCATCTAATCAGGAGATGCCTACTTCATCGAATCAGGAACCAGTTACAATTATCGAACCTACCATTTTAATGGAACACTTTGAAAGTCCTGTGGAGGAGAACAATGAAGTTCCTACTAGGAGCAAGAGACAGAGGACTGCAAAGTTCTTTGGTGATGATTTCCTTGGGTATCTCATAGATGATACTCTCAGTTCTATTTCAGAGGCCTATACATCTGAAGATGCCGATTACTGGAAGGAAGCGGTTCGTAGCGAGATGGATTCCATCTTGGCGAATGAAACTTGGGAGATAACTGATCGTCCTTATGGGTGTTGTTAGAATAAATCTGAGGCATACCGTTGATCATCTCAGGACCAATCAATCACACGAGCACGACACCGAGATTTGTTAACGAGGTTCACCATCATGACTACATCCCCGGGGCATGACTACGGGCGCTCCTCCCCATGACACCGCTACAATACCGCACCCGGCCGCCCGGGTGCCGGCACACGCCGCAGGCTCCCCCCGCGTGCCCGTGCTATTATGTTGGCATAGGTTACATCGTGTGTCTACCCCCGATATATATGAGAGGCCTAGGATACAAGTGTCCTATTAGGACACAACTCTACTCTGTCTACACACAGTCCAAAACCAAGTCCAATTGTAACCTACCTTGTACAATAATATTCGACACAACTCTAACAAACTCCACCTTGGCGAATATTCTTCACCACCTTGAATTCGTCCATGCATCGAACCTCCATGTACATTGGACTTGAGATACGCCATGCGTTGGGTTTCGTAGTAATTTCAAAAAATTTCCTACGCGCACGCAAGATCATGTGATGCATAGCAACGAGAGGGGAGAGTGTTGTCTACGTACCCACGCAGACCGACTGCGGAAGCGTTAACACAACGTAGAGGAAGTAGTCGTACGTCTTCACGATCCGACCGATCAAGCACCGAAACTACGGCACCTCCGAGTTCGAGCACACGTTCAGCTCGATGACGATCCCCGGACTCCGATCCAGCAAAGTGTCGGGGAAGAGTTTCGTCAGCACGACGGCGTGGTGACGATCTTGATGCACTACAGCAGCAGGGCTTCGCCTAAACTCCGCTACAGTATTATCGAGGAATATGGTGGCTGGGGGCACCGCACACGGCTAAGGAATAGATCACGTGGATCAACTTGTGTGTTCTAGGGTGCCTCTACCTCAGTATATAAAGGACCAAAGGGGGGGAGGCTGGCCGGCCACAAGGGGCGCGCCAGGAGAGTCCTACTCCCTCTGGGAGTAGGATTCCCCCCCCCCCAATCCTAGTTGGAATAGGATTCCTCGCGGGGGGGGGGGGAGAAGAGAGATAGGGGGCCGGCCACCTCTCCTAGTCCTAATAGGACTAGGGGAAGGGGGAGGCGCGCAGCCCACCTTGGGCTGCCCCTTTCTCCTTTCCACTAAAGCCCACTAAGGCCCATATGGTTCCCGGGGGGTTCCGGTAACCTCCCGGTACTCCGGTAAAATCCCGATTTCACCCGGAACACTTCCGATATCCAAACATAGGCTTCCAATATATCAATCTTTATGTCTCGACCATTTCGAGACTCCTCGTCATGTCCGTGATCATATCCGGGACTCCGAACAACCTTCGGTACATCAAAATGCATAAACTCATAATATAACTGTCATCGTAACCTTAAGCGTGCGGACCCTACGGGTTCAAGAACAATGTAGACATGTCCGAGACATGTCTCCGGTCAATAACCAATAGCGGGACCTGGATGCCCATATTGGCTCCTACATATTCTATGAAGATCTTTATCAGTCAGACCGCATAACAACATACGTTGTTCCCTTTGTCATCGGTATGTTACTTGCCCGAGATTCGATCGTCGGTATTCCAATACCTAGTTCAATCTCGTTACCGGCAAGTCTCTTTACTCGTTCCGTAATACATCATCTCGCAACTAACTCATTAGTTGCAATGCTTGCAAGGCTTATGTGATGTGCATTACCGAGAGGGCCCAGAGATACCTCTCTGACAATCGGAGTGACAAATCCTAATCTCGAAATACGCCAACCCAACATCTACCTTTGGAGACACCTGTAATGCTCCTTTATAATCACCCAGTTACGTTGTGACGTTTGGTAGCACCCAAAGTGTTCCTCCGGCAAACGGGAGTTGCATAATCTCATAGTCATAGGAACATGTATAAGTCATGAAGAAAGCAATAGCAACATACTAAACGATCGGGTGCTAAGCTAATGGAATGGGTCATGTCAATCAGATCATTCAACTAATGATGTGACCTTGTTAATCAAATAACAACTCTTTGTTCATGGTTAGGAAACATAACCATCTTTGATTAACGAGCTAGTCAAGTAGAGGCATACTAGTGACACTCTGTTTGTCTATGTATTCACACATGTATTATGTTTCCGGTTAATACAATTCCAGCATGAATAATAAACATTTATCATGATATAAGGAAATAAATAATAACTTTATTATTGCCTCTAGGGCATATTTCCTTCAGTCTCCCACTTGCACTAGAGTCAATAATCTAGATTATACTGTGATGATTCTAACACCCATGGAGTCTTGGTGCTGATCATGTTTTGCTCGTGGAAGAGGCTTAGTCAACGGGTCTGCAACATTCAGATCCGTATGTATCTTGCAAATCTCTATGTCTCCCACCTGGACTAGATCCCGGATGGAATTGAAGTGTCTCTTGATGTGCTTGGTCCTTTTGTGAAATCTGGATTCCTTTGCCAAGGCAATTGCACCAGTATTGTCACAAAAGATTTTCATTGGACCCGATGCACTAGGTATGACACCTAGATCGGATATGAACTCCTTCATCCAGACTCCTTCGTTTGCTGCTTCCGAAGCAGCTATGTACTCCGCTTCACATGTAGATCCCGCTACGACGCTTTGTTTAGAACTGCACCAACTGACAGCTCCACCGTTTAATGTAAACACGTATCCGGTTTGCGATTTAGAATCGTCCGGATCAGTGTCAAAGCTTGCATCAACGTAACCTTTTACGGTGAGCTCTTTGTCACCTCCATATACGAGAAACATATCCTTAGTCCTTTTCAGGTATTTCAGGATGTTCTTGACTGTTGTCCAGTGATCCACTCCTGGATTACTTTGGTACCTCCCCGCTAAACTTATAGCAAGGCACACATCAGGTCTGGTACACAGCATTGCATACATGATAGAGCCTATGGCTAAAGCATAGGGAACATCTTTCATTTTCTCTCTATCTTCTGCAGTGGTCGGGCTTTGAGTCTTACTCAATCTCACACCTTGTAACACAGGCAAGAACCCTTTCTTTGCTTGATCCATTTTGAACTTCTTCAAAATTTTGTCAAGGTATGTTGTTTGTGAAAGTCCAATTAAGCGTTTTGATCTATCTCTATAGATCTTAATGCCTAATATGTAAGCAGCTTCACCGAGGTCTTTCATTGAAAAACTTTTATTCAAGTATCCTTTTATGCTATCCAGAAATTCTATATCATTTCCAATTAATAATATGTCATCCACATATAATATCAGAAATGCTACAGAGCTCCCACTCACTTTCTTGTAAATACAGGCTTCTCCAAAAGTCTGTATAAAACCAAATGCTTTGATCACACTATCAAAACGTTTATGCCAACTCCGAGAGGCTTGCACCAGTCCATAAATGGATCGCTGGAGCTTGCACACTTTGTTAGCTCCCTTTGGATCGACAAAACCTTCTGGTTGCATCATATACAACTCTTCTTCCAGAAATCCATTCAGGAATGCAGTTTTGACATCCATCTGCCAAATTTCATAATCATAAAATGCGGCAATTGCTAACATGATTCGGACAGACTTAAGCATCGCTATGGGTGAGAAGGTCTCATCGTAGTCAATCCCTTGAACTTGTCGAAAACCTTTTGCGACAAGTCGAGCTTTGTAGACAGTAACATTACCATCAGCGTCAGTCTTCTTCTTGAAGATCCATTTATTCTCAATTGCTTGCCGATCATCGGGCAAGTCAACCAAAGTCCATACTTTGTTCTCATACATGGATCCCATCTCAGATTTCATGGCTTCAAGCCACTTTGCGGAATCTGGGCTCACCATTGCTTCTTCATAGTTCGTAGGTTCATCATGACCTAGCATCATGACTTCCAGAACGGGATTACCGTACCACTCTGGCGCGGATCTTATTCTGGTTGATCTACGAGGTTCAGTAGTATCTTGTTCTGAAGTTTCATGATCATTATCATTATCTTCCTCACTAACTGGTGTAGGCGTTACAGAAACAGTTTTCTGTGATGTACTACTTTCCAATAAAGGAGTAGGTACAGTTACCTCGTCAAGTTCTACTTTCCTCCCACTCACTTCTTTCGAGAGAAACTCCTTCTCTAGAAAGTTTCTGAATTTAGCAACAAAAGTCTTGCCTTCGGATCTGTGATAGAAGGTGTATCCAATAGTTTCCTTTGGATATCCTATGAAGACACATTTCTCCGATTTGGGTTCGAGCTTATCAGGTTGAAGCTTTTTCACATAAGCATCGCAGCCCCAAACTTTTAGAAACGACAACTTTGGTTTCTTGCCAAACCACAGTTCATAAGGCGTCGTCTCAACGGATTTTGATGGTGCCCTATTTAACGTGAATGCGGCCGTCTCTAGAGCGTATCCCCAAAACGATAGCGGTAAATCAGTAAGAGACATCATAGATCGTACCATATCTAGTAAAGTACGATTACGACGTTCGGACACACCATTACGCTGAGGTGTTCCAGGTGGCGTGAGTTGCGAAACTATTCCACAATTTTTCAAATGTACACCAAACTCGTAACTCAAATATTCTCCTCCATGATCAGATCGTAGAAACTTTATTTTCTTGTTACATGATTTTCAACTTCACTCTGAAATTCTTTGAACTTTTCAAATGTTTCAGACTTATGTTTCATTAAGTAGATATACCCATATCTTCTTAAATCATCTGTGAAGGTGAGAAAATAACGATATCCGCCACGAGCCTCAATATTCATCGGACCACATACATCTGTATGTATGATTTCCAACAAATCTGTTGCTCTCTCCATAGTATCGGAGAACGGTGTTTTGGTCATCTTGCCCATGAGGCACGGTTCGCAAGTACCAAGTGATTCATAATCAAGTGGTTCCAAAAGTCCATCAGTATGGAGTTTCTTCATGCGCTTTACACCGATATGACCTAAACGGCAGTGCCACAAATAAGTTGCACTCTCATTATCAACTCTGCATCTTTTGGTTTCAACATTATGAATATGTGTGTTACTACTATCGAGATTCAATAAGAATAGACCACTCTTCAAGGGTGCATGACCATAAAAGATATTACTCATATAAATAGAACAACCATTATTCTCTGATTTAAATGAATAACCGTCTCGCATTAAACAAGATCCAGATATAATGTTCATGCTCAACGCTGGCACCAAATAACAATTATTTAGGTCTAATATTAATCCCGAAGGTAGATGTAGAGGTAGCCTGCCGACCGCGATCACATCGACTTTGGAACCGTTTCCCACGCGCATCGTCACCTCGTCCTTAGCCAATCTTCGCTTAATCTGTAGCCCCTGTTTCGAGTTGCAAATATTAGCAACAGAACCAGTATCAAATACCCAAGTGCTACTGCGAGCATTAGTAAGGTACACATCAATAACATGTATATCACATATACCTTTGTTCACTTTGCCATCCTTCTTATCCGCCAAATACTTGGGGCAGTTCCGCTTCCAGTGACCAGTCTGCTTGCAGTAGAAGCACTCAGTTTCAGGCTTAGGTCCAGACTTGGGTTTCTTCTCTTGAGCAGCAACTGGCTTGCCGTTCTTCTTGAAGTTCCCCTTCTTCTTTCCTTTGCCCTTTTTCTTGAAACTAGTGGTCTTGTTGACCATCAACACTTGATGCTCCTTTTTGATTTCTACCTCCGCAGCTTTCAGCATCGCGAAGAGCTCGGGAATATTCTTGTTCATCCCTTGCATATTATAGTTCATCACGAAGCTCTTGTAGCTTGGTGGCAGTGATTGAAGAATTCTGTCAATGACGCAATCATCTGGAAGATTAACTCCCAATTGAATCATGTGATTATTATACCCAGACATTTTGAGTATATGCTCACTGACAGAACTGTTCTCCTCCATCTTGCAGCTATAGAACTTATTGGAGACTTCATATCTCTCAATCCGGGCATTTGCTTGAAATATTAACTTCAACTCCTGGAACATCTCATATGCTCCATGACGTTCAAAACGTCGTTGAAGTCCCGATTCTAAGCCGTAAAGCATGGCACACTGAACTATCGAGTAGTCATCAGCTTTGCTCTGCCAGACGTTCATAACATCAGGCATTGCTCCTGCAGCAGGCCTGGCACCCAGCGGTGCTTCCAGGACGTAATTCTTCTGTGCAGCAATGAGGATAATCCTCAAGTTACGGACCCAGTCCGTGTAATTGCTACCATCATCTTTCAACTTTGCTTTCTCAAGGAACGCATTAAAATTCAACGGAACAACAGCACGAGCCATCTATCTACAATCAACATAAACAAGCAAGATACCATCAGGTACTAAGTTCATGATAAATTTAAGTTCAATTAATCATATTACTTAAGAACTCCCACTTAGATAGACATCCCTCTAATCCTCTAAGTGATCACGTGATCCAAATCAACTAAACCATGTCCGATCATCACGTGAGATGGAGTAGTTTCATCGGTGAACATCATTATGTTGATCATATCTACTATATGATTCACGCTCGACCTTTCGGTCTCCGTGTTCCGAGGCCATATCTGTATATGCTTGGCTCGTCAAGTATAACCTGAGTATTCCGCGTGTGCAACTGTTTTGCACCCGTTGTATTTGAACGTAGAACCTATCACACCCGATCATCACGTGGTGTCTCAACACGAAGAACTTTCGCAACGGTGCATACTCAGGGAGAACACTTCTTGATAATTTAGTGAGAGATCATCTTATAATGCTACCGTCAATCAAAGCAAGATAAGATGCATAAAAGGATAAACATCACATGCAATCAATATAAGTGATATGATATGGCCATCATCATCTTGTGCTTGTGATCTCCATCTCTGAAGCACCGTTGTGATCACCATCGTCACCGGCGTGACACCTTGATCTCCATCGTAGCATCGTTGTCGTCTCGCCAAGTTTGTGCTTCCACGACTATCGCTACCGCTTAGTGATAAAGTAAAGCATTACATCGCGATTTCATTGCATACAATAAAGCGACAACCATAAGGCTCCTGCCAGTTGCCGATAACTCGGTTACAAAACATGATCATCTCATACAATAAAATTCAGCATCATGTCTTGACCATATCACATCACAACATGCCCTGCAAAAACAAGTTAGACGTCTTCTACTTTGTTGTTGCAAGTTTTACGTGGCTGCTATGGGCTTAAGCAAGAACCAATCTCACCTAAGCATCAAAACCACAACGATAGTTTGTCAAATAGGCTCTGTTTTAACCTTCGCAAGGACCGGGCGTAGCCATACTTGGTTCAACTAAAGTAGGAGAGACAGTCGCCCGCAAGCCACCTGTGTGCAAAGCACGTCGGGGGAACCGGTCTCGCGTAAGCGTACGCGTAATGTTGGTCCGGGTCGTCTCGTCCAACAATGCCGCCGAACCAAAGTATGACATGCTGGTAGGCAGTATGACTTATATCGCCCACAACTCACTTGTGTTCTACTCATGCATATAACATCAACATAAATAACCTAGGCTCGGATGCCACTGTTGGGTTTCGTAGTAATTTCAAAAAATTTCCTACGCACACGCAAGATCATGTGATGCATAGCAACGAGAGGGGAGAGTGTTGTCTACGTACCCACGCAGACCGACTGTGGAAGCGTTAACACAACATAGAGGAAGTAGTCGTACGTCTTCACGATCCGACCAATCAAGCACCGAAACTACAGTACCTCCGAGTTCGAGCACACGTTCAGCTCGATGACGATCCCCGGACTCCGATCCAGCAAAGTGTCGGGGAAGAGTTTCGTCAGCACGACGGCGTGGTGACGATCTTGATGCACTACAGCAGCAGGGCTTCGCCTAAACTCCGCTACAGTATTATCGAGGAATATGGTGGCTGGGGGCACCGCACACGGCTAAGGAATAGATCACGTGGATCAACTTGTGTGTTCTAGGGTGCCTCTACCTCAGTATATAAAGGACCAAAGGGGGGGAGGCTGGACGGCCACAAGGGGTGCGCCAGGAGAGTCCTACTCCCTCCGGGAGTAGGATTCCCCCCCCCCAATCCTAGTTGGAATAGGATTCCTCGGGGGGGGGGGAGAGATAGGGGGCCGGCCACCTCTCCTAGTCCTAATAGGACTAGGGGAAGGGGGAGGCGCGCAGCCCACCTTGGGCTGCCCCTTTCTCCTCTCCACTAAAGCCCACTAAGGCCCATATGGTTCTCGGGGGGTTCCGGTAACCTCCCGGTACTCCGGTAAAATCCCGATTTCACCCGGAACACTTCCGATATCCAAACATAGGCTTCCAATATATCAATCTTTATGTCTCAACCATTTCGAGACTCCTCGTCATGTCCGTGATCATATCCGGGACTCCGAACAACCTTCGGTACATCAAAATGCATAAACTCACAATATAACTGTCATCGTAACCTTAAGCGTGCGGACCCTACGGGTTCGAGAACAATGTAGACATGACCGAGACATGTCTCCGGTCTATAACCAATAGAGGGACCTGGATGCCCATATTGGCTCCTACATATTCTACGAAGATCTTTATCGGTCAGACCGCATAACAACATACGTTGTTCCCTTTGTCATCGGTATGTTACTTGCCCGAGATTCGATCGTCGGTATTCCAATACCTAGTTCAATCTCGTTACCGGCAAGTCTCTTTACTCATTCCGTAATACATCATCTCGCAACTAACTCATTAGTTGCAATGCTTGCAAGGCTTATGTGATGTGCATTACCGAGAGGGCCCAGAGATACCTCTCCGACAATCGGAGTGACAAATCCTAATCTCGAAATACGCCAACCCAACATCTACCTTTGGAGACACCTGTAATGCTCCTTTATAATCACCCAGTTACGTTGTGACGTTTGGTAGCACCCAAAGTGTTCCTCTGGCAAACGGGAGTTGCATAATCTCATAGTCATAGGAACATGTATAAGTCATGAAGAAAGCAATAGCAACATACTAAACGATCGGGTGCTAAGCTAATGGAATGGGTCATGTTAATCAGATCATTCAACTAATGATGTGACCTCGTTAATCAAATAACAACTCTTTGTTCATGGTTAGGAAACATAACCATCTTTGATTAACGAGCTAGTCAAGTAGAGGCATACTAGTGACACTCTGTTTGTCTATGTATTCACACATGTATTATGTTTCCGGTTAATACAATTCCAGCATGAATAATAAACATTTATCATGATATAAGGAAATAAATAATAACTTTATTATTGCCTCTAGGGCATATTTCCTTCACCATGAGCACCGCTGCTACTCCCAGACTCCATGTGACTCCACCTGCAACTGTAGTCCCTTCTCGTTTTCTTCACAGTCAACACTCGAGCAATAAATTAAGTTCCTCCTTACTCTACTTTGTGCTCCCAACATCCGGAGAATCCATTCAACGCTATCACACACCGACCACTGCCTGCATGAAATTGAACAACTCACATATTAGACGCCACATATAAGAGTTACTGAACTCAACATCCGCCCTTTCTTGACCGTCTGTCTGAAATTTGAAGGGATTTCACCGTCGACCTGTGTCACCTTGAGTCATATTCACAGTTGTCTCACCTTTTTCCCGGATAGCCTCTCACGTGTCCCATAGCTATAACACTCCGCCTCCTTCTGTATTTGTCATCCGCACTTTGCCATGTGCATCGAACACCACAGAATATGCAGCCATGTACTCTCTCAGCTTTTGACAATTTCAAACTCTCCACCACTTTCTCAGATTCTCCATGGTCAACTCCTGTCCATCTTTCGGCACCGATAGACCCAGTCACCAACTTGAATCTGGTACTCGACAACACTGCTTCAGCACCCCCTGCACAATTTGTCTGACCACATGTCTGACCACCAGTGCCTTGGCCTGTCGTTGTGTCCCGTGCTTACCGCACGCCTCGCCGCTATAGCCGCGTCGAGCCTCTGCTGTCCTGGTCGAGTCTCCAAGGTCGCGAACCCACACCACTCAAACCCCTACTACAGAGAACCACCGATCATCACCAACCGATGCCGAGTATCACGTCTCCATCAGACCACGGGTACCCAGTCCGATCCACGTGTCTCTCGCTTTTCTCGCTGAAATAGGCTTTGACTCTCCATGCATTTACGCCGTAGCCCCTCCACCAGCATAGAGTGAAGTCGTTCATCAGACTCTAGCTCCACCTTCAACATGACTCCATGTAGCTGCGCTATGCTACCACCACGCCCCGTCGACTTCAAGCTCTCATGTGTGCACTGCCTTGAATCAACCCTGCGTCATAGTCTTGTCGAAGCCACACAAGCCCTCAGGCTGCACCACGTGTTTCCACGCCCCAGACATCGGCCACCATCAGCATCACGCTCCTATGTCGTCGTCGCCGAAATCACCGCCGTCTTCTGCTTTGACTGACATCCCCGTCGATCCGTCAGACAGTCCAGTCCAACCCAGCCGCAATTATGCGACTGCAAACATACTCCACCCTGCGTCGTGTTCGCCCGCACATCTCCGTGCATTGCTTTGACGCCCTGTGTATGCATGATCCCTACCATGACGCACTTCAGACTTCTTCAAGCCTTATGTGCCGGTCCTCGCCATAGATACTCGAAGCTCCTCATCATATTGGACCCAAAGAAAAAATATTCGTGCAAGACATGACCCCGCTGGATCCCTTCTCTACACAATTCCTTCTTCTTATCTTCCCATGAATTAGCTTCTCCACGTATCAGCAAGCTCTTTTTTTCCAAACAAATCTCACGCCTTGCGGTTCAGCATCACACGTACTCTGGCAACCTTTCCTTTTTTTGCGTCCCTCTGGCAACCTTTCCTACGCAGCTTTTTTTCCAAACAAATCTCACGCCTTGCGGTTCAGCATCACACGTACTCTGGCAACCTTTCCTTTTTTTGCGTCCCTCTGGCAACCTTTCCTACGCAGCTGCCTGTGCACTCCGCAGTCCACACGTACCTGGCCTTTGTTCGGTCCGCCCGGCACTCAAACCCAGCCCCGCTCTTGGGCCTCGAGGCCCCGCCTGGGCCTTTGGTCGGCCACACGCCTCCAGCCAAACCCCTGACCTAGCGCTACAGCCGCCGCCGCTTCGATCGAGGGAATCGATCTTGCCGACGCCACCGACCAGTAGGCCTGGCCTTGTGTTGCCGCTCCGGTCTGCATGCTACAACCTTGCACCAAGGCAGCCCACTGTCGTACGTATCTGATCTGCCGCCTGCTGCATGTCGCCGATTGCTTTACCAATTCCGTTGAGTTGACCTCCAATCTGATCGCATACGCTGCTAGTTCTGTCACCATTGATCTTCCGAGTCTTTACTCCCGATCACCGGACAAACTACGAACCAATCCGATCTCATCTTCTCGGCCGCACCTCCTCTTGATCAACCCGCCTCACGCCTAGCTCATGATACCATTTGTTAGAATAAATCTGAGGCATACCGTTGATCATCCGAGGACCAATCATTCACACGAGTACGACACCGAGATTTGTTAACGAGGTTCATCATCATGACTACATCCCCGGGGCATGACTACGGGCGCTCCTCCCCATGACACCGCTACAATACCGCACCCCGGCCGCCCGGGTGCCGGCACACGCCGCAGGCTCGCCCCGTGTGCCCGTGCTATTATGTTGGCATATGTTACATCGTGTGTCTACCCCGGATATATATGAGAGGCCTAGGATACAAGTGTCTTATTAGGACACAACTCTACTTTGTCTACACACAGTCCAAAACCAAGTCCAACTGTAACCTACCTTGTACAATAATATTCGACACAACTCTAACAGGTGCAAACCTATAGGATGCAAATGAGTATTCAAGAAGAAGCTTAGGCCTGATGGTACTATTAAAAAGTACAAGGCCCGGCTTGTGGCTAAGGGTTATACCCAAAAGGAAGGTGAAGACTTCTTTGATACTTACCCACCTGTGGCTCGACTGACCACTATTCGAGTTCTACTTTCACTAGTTGCCTCACATGGTCTTCTCGTTCATCAAATGGATGTTAAGACTGCTTTCCTAAATGGAGTGTTGGACGAGGAAATCTATATGGAACAAACAGATGGGTTTGTACTAGATGATCAGGAAGGAAAAGTGTGCAAGTTGCTAAAGTCTTTGTATGGACTCAATCAAGCACCCAAACAATGGCATGAGAAGTTTGAAAGAACTTTAACAGCTGCAGGCTTTGTTGTAAATGAAGCCGACAAATGTGTGTACTATCGCCATGGTGGGGGCGACAGAGTTATCCTTTGCTTGTATGTTGATGACATACTGATTTTCGAAACAAACCTGAATGTTATTAAGGAGGTCAAGGATTTCCTATCTCGTTGTTTTGAGATGAAGGATTTAGGAGTGGCTGATGTCATTCTGAACATCAAGTTGTTGAGAGACGGTGATGGTGGGATTACATTGCTTCAATCTCACTATGTGGAAAAGATCTTGAGTCGCTTTGGCTATAGTGACTGCAAGCCCTCTCCAACACTATATGATGCGAGTGTGTTACTTCAAAAATCGAAGAATTTCTAAAAATCAATTGAAATATTCTCAGATTATTGGCTCGCTTATGTACTTAGCCAGTGCTACAAGAACTGACATCTCTTTTGCTGTTAGCAAACTGAGTCGGTTTGTCTCAAAACCATGAGATGTGCATTGGAAAACTCTAGAGAGAGTTTTGCGTTACTTGAAAGGCACTGCGAATTATGGAATTCACTATACCGGGCACCCAAAGATGCTTGAAGGGTATAGTGACTCAAACTGGATCCTAGATGCTGATGAGATAAAGGCCACGAGCGGTTATGTATTCACTCATGGAGGTGGCGCTGTTTCTTGGAAGTCTTGCAAGCAGACCATCTTAACGAGGTCAACAATGGAAGCAGAACTCACAACACTAGATACAGCTACGGTCGAAGCAGATTGGCTTCGCCGGCTCTTGAATGATTTACCGGTTGTTGAGAAACCTGTACCGGGTATCCTTATGAACTGCGACAATCAAACTGTGATCACGAAAGTGAGCAGCTCAAAGGATAACATGAAGTCATCAAGACACGTTCAGAGAAGGTTAAAGTCTGTCAGGAAAATGAGAAACTCCGGAGTTATTGCATTGGATTATATCCAAACGTCTAAAAATCTGGCAGATCCTTTCACTAAGGGTCTATCATGTGATGTGATAGATAATGCATCGAGGGAGATGGGTATGAGACCCACAATATGAGTTGTTCACAGTGGTAACCTAGTCTATATGATCGGAGATCCCGTGAATTAGATGTGGAAGACAAGCTATTGGTCAACTGAGAGGAGAGTATCCTTACTATTAACAATACCACTCCATGAAGATGCAATACTCTCCTAATATGCATGGCAGGTTGATGTATATCTTAATGTGTTTTAAGTGGCTCATTGAAGCAGATATGTCGTCCTGCAGAACATCTTTTGAAGAACGCACCTATATGAGCCTGATTGTTAAACGTCGCAATCTATGAAAGTAGGGTTCTCTCTAGTAAACTCATGAAAGGTTTCGGAGTATGGCGCATAAGCTCCACCCGCGGGGAAGATCCACGGTAGCCACGTATTGATCAAGGCTTTATGTGAAGCTAGATTCGCAGAAAACTTACAGTTCAAGGCCCAGTCCATTGTTCAAATTGCTTACTAGTGTAGCATAGAGTTCTAGGTGGAAGTTCAACTTAATAGTCTCCACTGCAGTACCAGTATATAAAACAGTGTTTTGGAACTAAAGGAAAATTTTGTATGCCTCTGGGATCTGGTGGGGGATTGCCGAAATTTTGTCTATTTTGGGCCTAGCCCAATAGCAGTTTCAGAAATTCCTAATAAATCCTAGAGGCCCATGCAGCCCATTCGTGCAAGGCAAGAGGTGGAACTAAAGTTTAGTCTCACATTGCTAGTTTAAAGGGAGTTGGACCTCTTTATAAGGGAGGCTCTTTCTCCACATGTATGAGGATGAGAACAAGAGGGACATCCACGCGCGCTCCTCCTCCGCCATCCGCCTCGCCTCGCCTCGACACGCCGCGGGTTGTGAGAATGAGCCGAGCCGATGTCTAAATTTTTGCCATGCACGACGGGTATACGAAAGGTCACGCGGAAGCTGAAACGTTTTTGCTGTAGTGGAGATTGAATACGAACGACGCACTCTCACCTTCTTCTCTTGCGCCTATAAAAGGGAGGTCGCTCCTCTCAGAGAGATGCACCAGAACCTCTTCTTTCTCTCGCCACAAGTTCCTGAGCACTGCGTTGCTGCTACGTTCTTCCCCATCTCGGCTTGCAGCGTGTACCGCAGGTCGGGACAGTAGGCCTCCGGAACCGCACGTTTTGAGTCATGTACGGGAGAAGGGTGATAAGGTTTTTGGGGAACGCTCAGTGCGACTACTGACTTCTTCATCACGGACATCCCGAACTCCGACAACTACTTCCCGACGACGACTACTTCCCCGACGTCGACAACCTCCTCGACGACATGGCTGGCGAGGACACCGACCCCAAGTCCAGTGCTGCTGCTGCGGTTGTCCCGTATGTGCTCCTCTCCTTTCTGCTCGAGGTCTTGCCACAGTTCCTGGTTCTGCTGTCTGTCCTAGATGTGTTACATTCTACTTCATATATGAAACTTGCCCTACTATCTGCTCTAGATAAGCTTGATTATAGTTCATATATGTCCATGTTATTTACCTTCTCTCTGTCAAATCACATGACTAGTTTTAACCCTGTTATATTAGTCATGCTTTATCTAATATTTCTGTTCATAAAATCATTCGGTAAATTGCTCATATTTCCAACACCCTCTCTCCTTTCTAACATGGTATCGGTTTTTGGGTTTTAAACCCTAGCCGCCGCCGCTTCTGAACCCGAGCGCCGCCTTCGGGGCTGTCGGCCTCCATGACCGTCGCCGGGGGCCGCACCGCCCGTACCTAGGTTCGTCCGCCGGCCGTGTTGATCGGCTGCCTTAGAGAGTTTTTTCCCGAGCCCTTGCTCCGGGTTTTTTTCGCTCTCTCGTTGGTCGTTTTGATCGGCGTTTTTTTCTTTTTGGTTTTCTGATCTATGCTTGATCGGTTTGCGTTGCCCATTGCCGCCGTTGACGCCCATGCGCCTCTACTCCGACACCGACGCGACCGGTTGGCCTCTTCATCGACCCGGCGGCCTGGCGCTACAGGCGGCCGCTAACGGCCGTCGTCCGCACGTCCGCCCGCCCGTCGCCCCGACCCGACGGCCTCGCGCGATAGGCGGCCCCTCACGGCCATCGTCCGCGCGTCGGCCCGCTCGTCGAGCTACGCCGGCCATCACCGCCCTATCCCCGAGTTCAACGCGCCCCTCCGCCGATCGAGCAACAGGCTGTCGATGTGTCTCCCCGTTGGGCCGCAGCGCCACCGCCCCGTGGTTCTCCCCGTGCCTACACCGATCCGCGCCGCTGCTGCGTCTCCCCTTCGGGCCATAGTGCCACAACACGTGATCTCCGCCGTCGCCTTGAGTCCGTCCCCGTGGTTGCACCACCTTGCGCGTTGCCGCTGTGTCACCCTTTCGGGCCGTAGTGCCGTGTCCCGTGGTCAACCGTCGCACCGAGGTCGTCCGCTCCAGGTCATCCCCGAAGCTGCACCGACCCTCGCGCTGCTGCTGCGTCGCCCCGTCGGGCCGTAGCGAGAGTGGCACGCGATCCCTGCAACCGCCCTAAAGTCTTCCCCGTTGTCGCCCCGACCTGCCCGCCGCCGTTGCCTCGCCCCTTCGGGTCATAACGCTGCGGCCCGTGGTCCACCGCCGTCCACATGCGTTGACTTCCGCGTGATATGCGCCGCGCCGCCTCCCTTGGCGCGGGAACGTCACCGTCCGCGTCGGTCTTCGTCACGTTGACGGGTTCATTATCGCCTACTTCGACACCGCCGCCGCGCTCCTTCTCTAGCCGTCGCCGCCTCCTTAGGCCGCCGCCGCTACTCTTCTTCCGCGGCTCCACGGCGACTACCTCGACACCGGCGACCCCCGACTCGACACCGTCCACGACGTTCTTCGCACGGCTACCTCAACTACGACTACACAACCTACGCTCTCGGCTACCTCAACAAACGGCACAAAGAGCTACCGCCTTGCTTGAGCAACCTTGTTGGTTTCCTCTCCAGCCACGACTCCGCGATGCATCGACCGTTACGACTGTGGGGGGTGTCCGTCGGCTTTCCTTTTTGGATTCTTCTTCAGTCTCATCGTCTGCGTCGCTACCGTTGTGACTGCGGGGGGATGTTGAGTATTATGTTTAGTTAGGAAATATGAGATAGACTAGGATATGTTCCGACTTGTCTTGTACTCCAAGTTGACCATATACTCAATACAACAACTATTCCACCAATCCTCTCTCTCCCTTCTAACAGACCTCATACCCTCTCATTTCTTAGAACTGAAGCGTTTTGCATCACTCTTCTTTTTTTTAACAGGGAAAGGCACCAAAAGGCGCCAACTTCATTCAGCTCAAATGCATAGTACAACATGTACTACAAAATCCTGGAATTGCATCTGAGAGATAGTAGAAAGAAAGGGACAAAGGGTATGCCTATGAGCTGAAGAAATACAACCGAAGACAGGTTCTACCAGAGGCGGACGTTTGGTCTATGGGTGTATCTGCACCCTATATGGAAAAATAGTAATTAAATAAAAAGTCAAAAGATTCTGAAAATATTTTTGAAATAAACTCGATCTTCCATTGTAGTACTCGTGCTGCTTAAGGATGAACAGGTCACTAGTTCTGTTTAAATATGGATTACAATCGTAGAAAGCAGCTTCGATACACACACAAAAAGTGGCAAATGGTTTGGTCATGGTTTATGAGTCCTTCGTGCCAGGTTAGGTTAGATCCTCACCTTCTCTCCTCCAGGGAATCACCCAACGATCGAGTGGATGATCAGCAGAAACAATGCGGGGCATAATCCTATCAGATAAAAGCAATTTTCGTCTTTGGAAGTGACGTTATGAGTCAATGATTAGATATCAACTTAACAAGGAAAACTTTGTGGAGAAAATCGTACACTGATTATTCCAGAGGACAAGCGTTCTCATGCTAGTACATGTGTATTTACAATCTTATGACAAGATCCTTAACTTTACACAGGGGCTGGTTAATATACAGTGCATACATTATTGTGTATTTGGGGTTGCAACCTAAACGTGTTGAGATCTGCCCAAAGAAGAGAATATGCCATTTCACTGGACGTACAACATTCTGAATTGGAATGAGATGAGGGGTTCTGCCGACTGAGGTTGCTTCTTTCAAAGTTCCAAAGATTATTCCTTAAGAGGTCCCTTCTGATTTACTGTTCCTGTTAACCAATATTAAACAGCCATGTTCACGTTAGCATATAAAACAAAAAAGAAAAGAAAAAAACAGATCCCAAACTAGCCAAGTGTGTTCTAGAATCTCAGATGGTTTAGGGGTGGAACCATCATCTTAGCATTTTAGCAAAAGTAAAACTAGGCTATATCGTCTATGCAGAAAGCAGCTATCTTCGTCAGAATGTCATATAAGATAGGAGTATTACTTTTGCAAGTGAGCACACTATGATTTGAAATGATGGGGTATGTCTGGAAAGTGTGCAACACTCTGAATAACCAGAGTCTTCAGATAGCATTCCTGTAGTAATCATGTCTATCTTCTAATGTATTCCCTCTGTTCACAAATGTAAGACGTTTTGGCAGTTTAATTTAAATTGCCAAAATGTCTTACATTTGTGAACAGAGGTTGTAACTTTTATATGTAAGACCAATATGCTCTAAACTTAGATGAAGAAAGGAATGTAACACTCTGTGACACACCAAGCCACATTCTTCCTGTTAGCTTCTTGTCTGAATTTTCTAAAAATTAGCATGAAACAATTCCTTGTCAAGTCGCATCAGCTCTTAACCAGTCAACAAAACTAATCAAACATTTGATATTAAACTGGTTATCACAGGAGCTGGCTACGTATTAGCGACCCAATATCAAGAAACTCAGCACCATTTGGCAAAACAATTGTATGCAACTCTTATGACAAAAAGGAACGGTATTAACATACAACTGAAAAGCATGGTAATTTTTTATGTTGGTCTACGCGTGAAAGTAAAACAAGAAGACTCTTACGGAGACAACAAAACATAACTCAGATGCTAGAATATACACATCATAATACTTTACAAATATCTTTCCTCTTTTCAAATACTTACTCTTTACGGATAAAAATGCCCGAATTGACAATCACATTTATCATGCTCAATTTTCAATTAATAGTGATAAAATATAGAAAATTTCATAGGCACTTTTAATCTGAACTCTCTATGAACAAAACAGGCTTTACAGATATTTTCTTCTGTTGAAGTATACGTTGACTTGCCCAACCTTCTGCGTCAGTTTGGACTTTTGGTTCTACTGGTTGATGGATGAAACTTAATACTCATTGCTCTCCAACCATATTTCCCACAAATTTTGTAGAAGGGATAAAAAGTTTTGAAACAATACAGCTGCAGGTATTTGCAGTGCCAGCCGTTAAATAGTTCTGCTTCTTAGGAGTGATTAGAATCGTACTCTAATCCCTCTAATGCAGCTCCGAAACAGCCAGCGGCTAATCTTAACATATGGTTGTCTGATTTACTCAACAAGTTTCCTTTGAATTTAAATACGAGTGTTTCACCATTCTACCGTTCACAAATTCTCCAAAGCATTTAACAGTTCTACCACTGCACCAAGATCAAACTAAAAGACTGCAGTGTAGTTGCAGAGAAGGACGCAACCAATGCAGCAAACATCAAGGCCACGGGTAGGCAATAGATAGCTTAAACTAATATTTCACAGATCAGTTTCGATAAAAGGAAAACTGCAATGATAATCAAATTCTCGTGAGCAATTGCGAACATCAAAATAAAGCTATCCATCAATACACCAACCCAATCTACATTCGACAGCACTGAGTAGAATTGAGCAAAAGTGGGTGAAGGTGAATTGCCGCAGACCCCAACAGCAGCACATCCAAATGAGAACAGAAGTAAAAGGAGACTTGGGGAGGTTAGAGCCTTCACCTCTGGGCTTGCGACTCGTAGAACCTGGCGATGCGCCCGCGGTTGGGGGGCTTGGGCTTGACGGGCTTCTTCCGGCGCAGCCCGGCGATCTCCTGCACGAGCGGGACGTGCACCAGCACCGTCCTCCACGCCACATACCAGCCTGAGGCTCGTCAGTTGACCAAGACGAACGGGCCGAAATTAAAAGGGAACGAGCCAAGGTGAAGGGACGGCCGCCGTACTCAGGAGGATGAATGATAGCACGAAGGTGACGGCCAGGACGGGGCGGAGGACGAAAAGTTGGGCGAGCTCCCACGCCGTCTCCAGGCTGCCACCGGCCATGGCGCCGCCGGCCTTCGGGGGGAGGAAGGAATCTCGTTCTGTGCGACGAGGGTTGAGGGGAGGCCCATGAGTCTATGACATGTCGGCCCTAAACCAAGAGATTGCTGGTTGCTCAATCGTTGAAGCAAAGGAGACTTTTGTTTTTCCAAAAAGAAAAGCAAAAGGAGATTGCTGTTTCTGTATCGTTCGCTCCTCGTAGCTGTAACTCTGTAGCTCATGCTCTTGCCGCGATTGGAGCTGAGGGTGACACACGCTTTACCACGCCGTCGTTCAGACATGAATTAAACCTTCCTTTTTGCCCGATATAATATTATGATTATTGGCTTCGTTGTGTGTTTCACATGAGTTAAGCTGACTTTTAATTACACTGATATTTTTCTTTTTTGTTGGCTTCGCTCTTGCTCGATAGAGGCAATTTTTATGTGCGAGGTGAACTAAATTGTTTTGTGAGTGGTTGTGGTATTCTCATATGTAACACAGAAATGAATATATAATTCTCATATTCGACTGTAAGTGGACACAAGAAAATCTCGCATAAGCGATCTACTCTCTTATAGGTGGGCCGACCAACTCCTCAATGCCCTAATGGATCAGGAGCCAACATTTCAAGAGAGCTTAGAATCTTAAAAGATATGACAAAGCAAAGTAAAAAAGCCAAAATTCCAGCAAAAGTATTTGAAAAAAATGTTTAAATCCGCCATTCAACGTTCGGCAAAACTTTTGAACAAATAAAAAAGTTAAACCAGCACTGCTCATCAACAAACAGGCAAGCCAGCTAGGAAAAGTAGACCATGCAAACTAATACTTACCAACACAATCCAAATTTATATAAACAAAACTCTCCAGCCGAAATCAGCAAAAAAAATATTTTAAAACTTTGGGTTAAACCCATTTGCTCGAATCGAACCAAGCCATCAATTTGAAGCAGACATCAACACATGAGCAAGCAGCAAAGAGCTCTTGACGTTAATTAGTCCCTTGCAAGAAGCAGATGTTGACATAGATTAGAGCAACTCCAACGTGCTCATCCAACTGTCTGTGTGTGTCTGTTTGCGTCCAAACAGATAAAAATACTAGCCATACGCGATAAATCAAACCTAAAAGCTGCTCGCGCGCTGTCCTTCAGACACATTTGCGGCCTAAATTTTTTCCATGATTTGCGTCCACGCCAACACGAGACGAACACGTCGCAAGTCCACTTGGTATCCGCCACGGGCCCACGTGTCGGCCACACAACTACCTCACGCGGCCGTAGTCAATGCGTCCACCTAACCCGGGCACGGATGGCAGCGTCTGGAATCCTTTGGAGTGCTCATTTAAATGCAAGTGTGTGTGTTGGGGGGGGGGGGCGAAGGGGAGGGGAGCCTCATCCACTTCCCCTCCCCGTTCACATCTGACCACGCTCGCTCCCCTCGCCGTCGACAGTGCAAATGCTAGCCATGGGTATCTTCTGCAAGAGCAAGGGCAAGCTCGACTCCGACACCACCTCGTCCTGCGCGCCGCCTCCACCTCCAACGGCGCCACCGGCGCCGCCCCGGTCAGCCTGCGCGATGGGCCAACGTGCGACTAGTGGTCGCCGATCATGGGACCGGCTATACATCTTGCACTGGTACTACTGCCAGCCGCTATCGCGGTCGAATGTCAACCACCCGCACGATAGCTTGATCTGCACCGCATCCCGGTGTCGGCACTGATGCGGTTGGCGTGGGCCCACGCGTAGGAGCTGCGCAAGCGTTGCGCCCTCCTGGCGCCAAAGTGAAGGAAATATGCCCTAGAGACAATAATAAAGTTGTTATTTTATATTTCCTTATATCATGATAAATGTTTATTATTCATGCTAGAATTGTATTAGCAGGAAACTTGATACATGTGTGGATACATAGACAAAACACCGTGTCCCTAGTAAGCCTCTACTAGACTAGCTCGTTGATCAAAGATGGTTAAGTTTCCTAACCATAGACATGTGTTGCCATTTGATTAATGGGATCACATCATTAGGAGAATGATGTGATGAACAAGACCCATCCGTTAGCTTAGCATAATGATCGTAAAGTTTTATTGCTATTGCTTTCTTCATGACTTATACATATTCCTTTGACTATGAGATTATGCAACTCTCGGATACCGGAGGAATACCTTGTGTGCTATCAAACATCACAACGTAACTGGGTGATTATAAAGATGCTCTACAGGTATCTCCGAAGGTGTTTGTTGGGTTGGTATAGATCGAGATTAGGATTTGTCACTCCGAGTATCAGAGAGGTATCTCTGGGCCCTCTTGGTAATGCACATCATAATAAGCCTTGCAAGCAATGTGACTAATGAGTTAGTTACGGGATGATGCATTACGGAACAAGTAAAGAGACTTGCCGGTAACGAGATTGAACTAGCTATGGAGATACCGACGATCGAATCTCGGGCAAGTAACATACCGATGAGAAAGGGAATAACGTATGTTGTCATTAAGGTTTGACCAATAAAGATCTTCGTAGAATATGCAGGAACCAATATGAGTATCCAGGTTCCGCTATTGGTTATTGACCGGAGATGTGTCTCGGTCATGTCTACATAGTTCTCGAACCCGTAGGGTCCGCACGCTTAACGTTCGATGACGATTTGTATTATATGAGTTATGTGATTTGGTGACCGAATGTTGTTCGGAGTCCTGGATGGGATTACCGACATGACGACGAGTCTCTAAATGGTCAATAGGTAAAGATTCATATAGGGCGATGATATTTGGACACCGAAAGTGTTCTGGGGGTACCGAGTACATATCGGGTCACCGGAAGGGGTTCCGGGCACCCCCCCCCCCCCGGCAAAGATTTGGGCCTATTGGGCCAAGAGGGGAAACACATCAGCCAGCATGGGCTACTGCGGCCCCCATGTAGGCCGAATAGGAAGAGGAAGGAAAGGGGAAAGAGAAAAAGGAAGGGGAGGGGAGGGATTCGGCCTCCCCCTTCCTTCTCTCCCTCCTCCTCTTTCCTTCTCTCTTCGGAAAACATGGAAGGGGGGGGCAAATTGGGGTGGGAGCCCAAGTAGGATATGGCCTACTTGGGCGCCCCTGGCTGCCTCTTCCCCCTCCAACCTATATATATGTGAGGAGGGGGGCGCCTAGAACACACAGAAACAACTGTTAGCCGTGTGCGACGCCCCCCTCCACAGTTTACTCCTCCGGTCATATTGTCGTAGTGCTTAGGCGAAGCCCTGCGCGGATCACTTCACCGTCACCGTCACCATGTCGTCGTGCTGACGAAACTCTTCCTCGACACTTTGCTGGATCAAGAGTTCGAGGGATGTCATCGAGCTGAATGTGTGCAGAACTCAGAGGTGCCGTACGTTCGGCACTTGATCGGTCGAAACGAGAAGAAGTTGGACTACATCAACCGCGTTGTCAAATGCTTCCACTTTTGGTCTACAAGGGTATGTGGACACACTCTCCCCCTCTCCTTGCTATGCATCTCCTAGATAGATCTTGCTTGAGCGTAGGAAAATTTTGGAAATTGCATGCTACGTTTCCCAACAGTGGCATCCGAGCCAGGTCTATGCGTAGATGATATGCACGAGTAGAACACAAAGACTTGTGGGTGGTGATTGTCATACTGCTTACCACCAATGTCTTATTTTGATTCAGCGGTATTGTTGAATGAAGCGGCCCGGACCAACCTTACATGACCGCGTTCATGAGACCGGTTCCACTGACAAACATGCAACTAGTTTTGCATAAAGGTTGGCTGGCGGGTGTCTGTTTCTCCAACTTTAGTTGAATCGAATTTGACTGCGGCTGGTCCTTGTTGAAGGTTAAAACGACAAACTTGATAAATCACCGTTGTGGTTTTGATGCGTAGGTAAGAACGGTTCTTACTAGAAGCCCGTAGCAGCTACGTAAAACTTTCAACAACAAAGTAGAGGACGTCTAACTTGTTTTTGCAGGGCATGTTGTGATGTGATATGGTCAAGACATGATGTGATATACATTATTGTATGAGATGATCATGTTTTGTAAAAGTTATCGGCAACTGGCAGGAGCCTTATGGTTGTCGCTGAAGGAAATATGCCCTAGAGGCAATAATAAAGTTATTATTTATTTCCTTATATCATGATAAATGTTTATTATTCATGCTAGAATTGTATTAACCGGAAACATAATACATGTGTGAATACATAGACAAACAGAGTGTCACTAGTATGCCTCTACTTGACCAGCTCGTTGATCAAAGATGGTTATGTTTCCTAACCATAGACATGAGTTGTCATTTGATTAACGGGATCACATCATTTGGAGAATGATGTGATTGGCTTGACCCTTTCCGTTAGCTTAGCACTTGATCGTTTAGTTTGTTGCTATTGCTTTCTTCATGACTTATACATGTTCCTATGACTATGAGATTATGCAACTCCCGTTTACCGGAGGAACACTTTGTGTGCTACCAAACATCACAACGTAACTGGGTGATTATAAAGGTGCTCTACAGGTGTCTCCGAAGGTACTTGTTGGGTTGGCGTATTTCGAGATTAGGATTTGTCACTCCGATTGTCGGAGAGGTATCTCTGGCCCCTCTCGGTAATGCACATCACTTAAGCCTTGCAAGCATTGCAACTAATGAGTTAGTTGCGGGATGATGTATTACGGAACGAGTAAAGAGACTTGCCGGTAACGAGATTGAACTAGGTATTGAGATACCGACGATCGAATCTTGGGCAAGTAACATACCGATGACAAAGGGAACAACGTATGTTGTTATGCGGTCTGACCGATAAAGATCTTCGTAGAATATGTAGGAGCCAATATGAGCATCCAGGTTCCGCTATTGGTTATTGACCGGAGACGTGTCTCGGTCATGTCTACATAGTTCTCGAACCCGTAGGGTCCGCACGCTTAATGCTACGATGACAGTTATATTATGAGTTTATATGTTTTGATGTACCGAAGGAGTTCGGAGTACCGGATGAGATCAGGGACGTGATAAGGAGTCTCGAAATGGTCGAGACGTAAAGATCGATATATTGGACGACTATATTCGGACTTCGGAAAGGTTCCGAGTGATTCGGGTATTTTTCGGAGTACCGGAGAGTTACGGGAATTTGCCGGGAAGTATATGGGCCTTATTGGGCCATACGGGAATAGAGGAGAGAGGCCAAAAGGAAGGAGGCGCGCGCCCCCCCTCTGGTCCGAATTGGACAAGGGGTGCAGCCCACTTTTCCTTGTTCCTCTCCCCCTCTTTCGTTCTCTCCTACTCCAACAAGGGAAGGAGGATTCCTACTCCCGGTGGGAGTAGGACTCCCCCCTTGGCGCGCCCTCCTCCTAGGCCAGCCACCTCTCCCCTTGCTCCTTTATATACAGGGGCAGGGGGGCACCTCTATACACAACAAGTTGATCAGTTGATCTCTCCCAACCGTGTGCGGTGCCCCCCTCCACCATATTCCACCTCGGTCATATCGTAGCAGTGCTTAGGCGAAGCCCTGCGTCGGTAGCAACATCATCACTGTCACCACGCCGTCGTGCTGACGGAACTCTCCCGTGAAGCTCTGCTGGATCGGAGTTCGCGGGACGTCATCGAACTGAACGTGTGCTGAACTCGGAGGTGCCGTGCATTCGGTACTTGGATCGGTCGGATCGTGAAGACGTACGACTACATCAACCGCGTTGTGCTAACGCTTCCGCTTTCGGTCTACGAGGGTACGTGGACAACACTCTCCCCTCTCGTTGCTATGCATCACCATGATCTTGTGTGTGCGTAGGAAATTTTTTGAAATGACTACGTTCCCCAACAGTCGCTTTATTGTATGAAATGCAAACGCCATGTAATTGCTTTACTTTATCACTATGCGTTAGCGATAGTTGTAGAAGCAATAGTTGGCGAGACGACCACGACGCTACAATGGAGATCAAGGTATCAAGCCAGTGACGATGGAGATCATGACGATGCTTTGGAGATGGAGATCAAAGGCACAAGATGATGATGGCCATATCATGTCACATATTTTGATTGCATGTGATGTTTATCTTTTATGCATCTTATTTTTGAAGGAAATATGCCCTAGAGGCAATAATAAAGTTGTTATTTATATTTCCTTATATCATGATAAATGTTTATTATTCATGCTAGAATTGTATTAATCGGAAACTTGATACATGTGTGAATACATAGACAAAACATAGTGTCCCTAGTATGCCTCTACTTGACTAGCTCGTTAATTAAAGATGGTTAAGTTTCTTGACCACGGACATGTGTTGCCATTTGATGAACGGGATCACAGCATTAGGAGAATGATGTGATGGACAAGACCCATCCGTTAGCTTAGCATAATGATCGATAAGTTTTATTGCTATTGCTTTCTTCATGACTTATACATATTCCTTTGACTATGAGATTATGCAACTCCCGAATACCGGAGGAACACCTTGTGTGCTATCAAACGTCACAACGTAACTGGGTTATTATAAAGATGCTCTAAAGGTGTCTCGGAAGGTGTTTGTTGGTTTGGCATAGATCGAGATTAGGATTTGTCACTCCGAGTATCGGAGAGGTATCTCTGGGCCCTTTCGGTAATGCACATCACGATAAGCCTTGCAAGCAATGTGAATAATGAGTTAGTTGCAGTATGATGCTGATGACCCACTAGTATAGGGGATCTATCATAGTCCTTTCGATAAGTAAGAGTGTCGAACCCAACGAGGAGCAGAAGGAAATGATAAGCGGTTTTCAGCAAGGTATTCTCTACAAGCACTAAAATTATAGGTAACAGATAGTTTTGTGATAAGATAATTGGTAACGAGCAACAAGTAACAAAAGTAAATAAAGTGCAGCAAGGTGGCCCAATCCCTTTTGTAGCAAAGGACAAGCCTGGACAAATTCTTATATAGAGAAAAGCGCTCCCGAGGACACATGGGAATTATCGCCAAGCTAGTTTTCATCACGTTCATATGATTCGCGTTCGGTACTTTGATAATTTGGTATGTGGGTGGACCGGTGCTTGGGTACTGTCCTTACTTGGACAAGCATGCCACTTATGATTAACCTCTATTGCAAGCATCCGCAACTACAACAAAAGTATTAAGGTAAACCTAACCATAGCATGAAACATATGGATCCAAATCAGCCCCTTACAAAGCAACGCATAAACTAGGGTTTAAGCTTCTGTCACTCTAGCAACCCATCATCTACTTATTACTTCCCAATGCCTTCCTCTAGGCCCAAATAATGGTGAAGTGTCATGTAGTCGACGTTCACATAACACCACTAGAGGAGAGACAACATACATCTCATCAAAATATCGAACGAATACCAAATTCACATGACTACTAATAGCAAGACTTCTCCCATGTCCTCAGGAACAAACGTAACTACTCACAAAGCATATTCATGTTCATAATCAGAGGGGTATTAATATGCATATAGGATCTGAACATATGATCTTCCACCAATTAAACCAACTAGCATCAACTACAAGGAGTAATTAACACTACTAGCAACCCACAGGTACCAATCCCAGACTTGGAGACAAGAATTGGATACAAGAGATGAACTAGGGTTTGAGAGGAGATGGTGCTGGTGAAGATATTGATGGAGATTGACCCCCTCCCGATGAGAGGATCGTTGGTGATGACGATGGCGATGATTTCCCCCTCCCGGAGGGAAGTTTCCCCGGCAGAACAGCTCCGCTAGAGCCCTAGATTGGTTCCGCCAAGGTTCCACCTCGTGGCAGCGGAGTCTCGTCCCGAAAGCTTGCTTATGATTTTTTCCTCATCGAAAGACTCCATATAGCAGAAGATGGGCATCGGAGGGCCACCAGGAGCCCACGAGGCAGGGGGCACGCCCAGGGGGGTAGGGCGCGCCCCCACCCTCGTGGGCAGGGTGTGCCCCCCTCTGGAACTTCTTGCGCTCAGTATTTTTTATATATTCTGGAAATGACTTCCGTGAAGTTTCAGGACTTTTGGAGCTGTGTAGAATAGGTCTCTAATATTTGCTCCTTTTCCAGCCCAGAATCCCAGCTGCCGACATTCTCCCTCTTTATGTAAACCTTGTAACATAAGAGAGAATAGGCATAAGTATTGTGACATAATGTGTAATAACAGCCCATAATGCAATAAATATCGATATAAAAGCATGATGCAAAATGGGCGTATCAGATGCATTATGGAACGAGTAAAGAGACTTGCTGGTAATGAGATTGAACTAGGTATGAAGATACCGACGATCAAATCTCGGGAAAGTAACATACCGATGACAAAGGGAATCACGTATGTTGTCATTGCGGTTTGACTGATAAAGATCTTCGTAGAATATGTAGGAACCAATATGAGCATCCAGGTTCCGCTGTTGGTTATTGACTGGAGATGTGTCTCGGTCATGTCTACATAGTTCTCGAACCCGTAGGGTCCGCACGCTTAATGTTCGATGACGATTTGTATTATGAGTTATGTGTTTTGGTGACCGAAGATTCTTCGGAGTCCCGGATGAGATCACGGACATGACAAGGAGTCTCGAAATGGTCAAGAGGTAAAGATTGATATATTGGACAATAGTATTCGGACACCGGAATGGTTTCAGAGTGGTTCGGGTATTTGTCGGAGTACCGGGAGGTTACTGAACCCCCCGGGGGGAAGTAATGGGCCTACATGGGCCATAGGGGAGAGAGTGGGGAGCCCGCAAGGGATGGCGCGTCCCATGGGAGTCCGAATTGGACAAGGGGAAGGGGGCGCGGCCCCCTTTCCTTCTCCCTCTCCCTCTTCTTCCCCTTTCCCTCTCCGAAAGAAAGGAAAGGGGGGAACTAGGATTGGGAGTCCTAGTCGGTTCCCCCCCCACTTGGGCGCGCCCCTAGGGCTGGCCTCCTCCCCTCCTCCTTTATATACGGGGATAGGGGGCACCCCAAAGCACAACAGTTGTTTCTTAGCCGTGTGCGGTGCCCCCCTCCACAGTTTACTCCTCCGGTCATATTGTCGTAGTGCTTAGGCGAAGCCCTGCGTGGATCACATCACCATCACCATGCCGTCGTGCTGATGAAACTCTCCCTCGACACTTTGCTAGATCAAGAGTTCGAGGGACGTCATCGAGTTGAACGTGTGCTGAACTCGGAGGTGCCGTACGTTCGTTACTTGATCGGTTGGATCGCAAAGATGTTCGACTACATCAACCGCGTTAACCTAATGCTTCCGCTTTCGGTCTACGAGGGTACGTGGGCACACTCTCCCCCTCTCGTTGCTATGCATCTCCTAGATAGATCTTGTGTGATCGTAGGATTTTTTTTGAAATTGCATGCTACGTTCCCTAACAGTGGCATCCGAGCCAGGTCTATGCGTAGATGATATGCACGAGTAGAACACAAAGAGTTGTGGGCGATCATAGTCATACTGCTTACCACCAACGTCTTATTTTGATTTGGCGGTATTGTTGGATGAAGCGGTTGATAACCCACAAGTATAGGGGATCGCAACAGTTTTTGAGGGTATAGTATTCAACCCAAATTTATAGATTCGACACAAGGGGACCAAAGAATATTTGAAGGTATTAGCAGCTGAGTTGTCACTTCAACCACACCTGGAGATTAATTATCTGCAGCAAAGTGATCAATAGCAAAGTAGTTTGGTAGTTTTGATAGTAGTGTCAGCAGCAATAGTAACAGTAACAGTGATAGCAGTAATTTTGTAGCAAGTGTAACAGTGATGATAGCAGTAGTAACTTAGCAAAAACAATATGAAAAAGTTCGTTGGCATTGGATCGGTGACTTGTTGGATGATATTCATCATGTGCCAGTTATAACCTAGGGTTATTAGGTACTAGCCCCACTTCATCGATATAATGTAGGCATGTATTCCGTAAATAGTCATACGTGCTTTGTTAAAAGAACTTGCATGACATCTTTTGTCCTACCCTCCCATGGCAGCGGGGTCCATAATGGAAACTAAGGGATATTAAGGCCTCCTTTTAATAAAGAACCGGAACAAAGCATTAACACATAGTGAATACATGAACTCTTCAAACTACGGTAATCACCAGAAGAAGTCCCGGTTATTGTCACTCCGGGGTTACCGGATCATAACACGTAGTAGGTGACTATAACTTGCAAGATCGGATCTAGAACATGGATATAATGGTGATAACATAAACGGTTTAGATCTGAAATCATGGCACCGGGGCCCAAAGTGACAAGCATTAAGCATGGCAAAGTCATAGCAACATCAATCTAAGAACATAGTGGATACTAGGGATCAAGCCCTAACAAAACTAACTCGATTACATGATGAATCTCATCCAACTCCTCACCGACCAGCGAGCCTACGAACGAATTACTCACTCTCGGTGGGGAGCATCATGGAATTGGCGATGGAGAAGCGTTGGTGATGATGAAGAACGAAGATCCCTCTCTCCGGAGCCCCAAACAGACTCTAGATCTGCCCCCCCAGGAAGAACAAGGTTTGGTGGCGACTTTATCTCGTGGATCGCGATAATTCTTACTCCCTGGTTTTTTCCTTCAAAAATAGGAATTTATAGCGTTGGTTTCAGGGTCTGCGGGGCCACCAGGTGGGGACAACCCACCTGGGCGCGCCAGGAGAGGGGGCGTGCCCTGGTGGGTTGTGCCCACCCAGGTGCCCCTCTCTGGCAGGTCTTGGCTCCAGAAATTCTTATATATTATATAAAAATTCCTTGCAAAGTTTCGTTCCATTCCGAGAACTTTTATTTCTGCACAAAACAACACCATGGTAGTTCTGCTGAAAACAGCGTCAGTCCGGGGTTAGTTTCATTCAAATCATGCAAATTAGAGTCCAAAACAAGAGGAAAAGCATGAGAAATATGTGATTTTATAGTATCAGGGGGGTCGTCAGCAGGGCCTCTAGAGTGGGTACAACCCACCTGGGCGCGCCAGGAGAGGGGGGCGTGCCCTGGTGGGTTGTGCCCACCCACGGGCCCCTCTCTGGTGGGTCTTGGCTCCAGTAATTCTTACTATCGATATAAAAAATCCTCAAAAAGTTTCGTTCCATTCCGAGAACTTTTATTTCTGCACAAAAACAACACCATGGTAGTTCTGCTGAAAACAACGTCAGTCCGGGGTTAGTTTCATTCAAATCATGCAAATTAGAGTTCAAAACAAGTGGAAAAGCGTTAGGAAAAGTAGATATGTTGGAGACGTATCAACTCCCCAAGCTTAAACATTTGCTTGTCCTCAAGCAATTCAGTTGATAAACTGAAAGTGAAAAAGAAAAACTTTTACAAACTCTTTTGCTCTTGTTTGCATAAATAAGCTTAAACAACACCTATGTTTTCAGCCAACATTATAACTAACCATGTTGACAATAACTGTTAAAGATTATAATGACTCATATCAATGACATAATCAGCTAGCGAGCAATAATAAGATATCTCAAACAGCAACACGTTGTCAAAACAACCATGATATAATATGACAATAATGGTATCTCGCTAGCCCTTTCTGAGACCGCAAAACATAAATGTAGAGCACCTCCAAAGTTCAAGCAGCGACTAAACATTGTAATTCATGGTAGAAACGATCCACTCATGATGCACCCAACATTAGCTACACATAATGCATAAATCATGACAATTGTGCTTTGCTCAGTTTCTGGCGCTTGTTTTAGAAGGTGATGACACAACATAAAAGTAAATAGATAGTCCCTTCGCAGAGGGAAGTAGTGATTTGCAGAGGTGCCAGAGCTCAATTTTTAAAACAGAGGTAAATGATATTTTGAGACATCCACCCTTTTCATTTACTTCACGACCATGAGTTATCAACATCTCTCCCATGCTAAACAGGCTAGTGGCGGTTCCCAAGCGATAAAAGTAAAGGTTTTGACTCCATTGCAAGTTTTTGTTTGATTATCCGAGCGATTAACTCTTTTTGTATTTTGCAGTTTGGGACTGGGCATCCCTATTACCGCTATTTTCTCGTGCGATGGCGAGTGAATAAACACTCGACCTGAGAATAACCCGCTTAGCATGGAAGATACCGACCACCTCCTGTCGTTCCATGAACGATCCAGGCACACAAAATGGATATTTTTTTAGAAGTTTTTAGAGGTGGTACATGCAAATTTACTTAGGGCGGCAGGGTAATACCGTATATAGGTAGGTATGGTGGACTCATCTGGAATAACTTTGGGTTCAAGGTTTTTGATGTACAAGCAGAATTCCCACTTAGTACAGGCGAAGGCTAGCAATTTAGATTGAGAAGCGGCCAGCTAGAGAGCAACAACGATCATAACCATGCATTATGCATAAGTAACATTGGACACTAGCATGAGTAGGATATGAACACCATGAACATAAATATCATAGAGGCTATGTTGGTTTTGATTCAACTACATGCATGAACATGTACCAAGTCAAGCCACTTGAACATTCAGAGGAGGATACCATATCATCATACTACATCACAATCATTTTAACGCTATGTTGAGATCCAAGGTAAATCATTATCAACTCCCAGCTACTTATGCATGGCATGAGAAACTATAATCTCTAATTGTCATTGCAAACATGTTTAATCATAATGGGTTGAATCATGGATGCTAGGTTAAACATATTTACACAGACAGAACAAGTCAAGTTCATACCAGTTTCTCTCTGCCACGGCCAGTTCTTCGAATGTCATCATTATTGCCTTTCACTTGCACGACCGAATGATATGAAAATAATAATAGTGCAAGATTGCCATGGACTAAGCTGGAATCTGCAAAACATTTTATTCAATAGGAGAAGACAAGGTAAAATGTGCTCTTTATTAGTTCAATAATTATTCAATTGAGAGCCACTCAACATTTTCATCGTGGTCTTATCCTCGGTACGACTCGAATAAAAAGAACAGAAATTCAGAGGAACACACTGCAATATTTTTGTAGTTTTTGGTTTTCTTGAACAAGCAAATAAAAGAGAAAAGAAAAAATGAGAAAAACTATTTACACGGGAAAGCCCCCAACAATCAAAAGAAGAACAAGGAAATCTTTTTGGGTTTTCTTCTTAATACTACAACTAAGAATGCATAGAAAGTAAATTAACCATAACTATTTTTTTTCGTTTTCTCTGAAGTTTTTCAAACGCACAAGAAGAAAGCAAGAAAATAAATCTAAGCATGGATGATATAATGAAAAAGTGTGAGCACCGGCAAATGGAATAAGTGAACATGAATGTAAAGTCGGTGGAAAGAAGTACTCCCCGAAGCTTAGGCTTTTGGCCTAACTTGGTAGTCGATCAGTAGCCTGGAGGGTAGTAGTCGGTGTGGTAGCTCACGGAGGCTCTTGGTGCGGATGACTCGGCCCGCCGTGCTGCCTCTACTACTGTGTTGTGAGCTCGGGCCTCGCTCTGAAGAACAAAATATCTTCCCTTGCTGTGATAATAAAAAAGAGCAGGTGCGAGCAAATATGTTTGCACAGGAGATGTTAGGTTAAACAAAAGACTATAAGTGAAGTTATCAGCCTTTCCCTTGAGAATCTTATGGTCTTTTAAGGTGTTAAAATCTAAATACTGTGTGGGTATAATAGCATCAAAGGGCAAAGGTGAAACACCAAGCCCTCGAGCTAAACGTGTGGCATAAATTCCGCCATAGAACCAGCCGTTGTTAGCGTTGAGTTGAAGTCTGCGTGTGATCACTCTCTGTCTATAGCGCCAGAAAAGCTCATGTCTGCTAGGACTATGTTGGTATTTCCCCAAAGATGAAGGGATGATGCAGCATAGCAACGGTAGGTATTTCCCTCAGTGAAGAAACCAAGGTTATCGAACCAGTAGGAGAACCAAGCAACACAATGTAAACAACACCTGCACACAAATAACAACACCTCGCAACCCGACGTGTTAAAGGGTTGTCAATCCCTTTCAAGTAACGATGCCAGAAAATTGTAGTAGATTGAAATAATAGATCGCAAATAAAATAAAGTGCATCAAAGTATTTTTGTATTTTTTTGGTTTAATAGATCTGAATAAAAATGCAAAGGAAAAGTAGATCGCAAGCAAATATATGAGGAAGAAGACCTGGGGGCCGTAGGTTTCACTAGTGGCTTCTCTCAAGAAAGATAGCAAACGGTGGGTAAACAAATTACTGTTGGGCAATTGATAGAACCTCAAATAATTATGACGATATCCAGGCAATGATCATTACATAGGCATCACGTCCAAGATTAGTAGACCGACTCCTGCCTCCATCTTCTACTATTACTCCACGCATCGACCGCTATCCAGCATGCATCTGGTGTATTAAGTTCATGGAAAAACAGAGTAATGCAATAAGAACGATGACATGATGTAGACAAGATCCGTTTATCTATTGCGTAGATATAGATCCCATCTTTTTATCCTTAGTAGCAATGATACATACGTGTTGGTTCCCTTTCTGTCACTAGGATCAAGCACCGTAAGATCGAACCCACTACCGGGCACCTCTTCCCTTTGCAAGATAAATAGATCAAGTTGTCCAAACAAAACCCAAATATCGGAGAAGAAATATGAGGCTATAAGAGATCATGCATATAAGAGATCAAAGAAACTCAAATAACTTTCATGGATATAAAAAGATATGACTGATCATAAACTCAAAGTTCATCAGATCCCAACAAACACACCGCAAAAAGAGTTACATCATATGGATCTCCAAGAGACCATTGTATTGAGAATCAAGAGAGAGAGATGAAGTCATCTAGCTACTAACTACGGACCCGAAGGTCTACAAAGAACTACTCACGCATCATCGGAGAGGCACCAATGGAGGTGGTGAACCCCATCCGAGATGGTGTCTAGATTGGATCTGGTGGTTCTGGACTCTGCGGTGGCTGGATGAATATTTCGTCAACTCCCCTAGGGTTTTGGGAATATTTGGGTATTTATAGAGAAAAGAGGCGGTCTGGGGGCCCCCCGAGGTGGGCACAACCCACTAGGGCTTGCCTGGGCCTCCTGGCGCGCCCTGGTGGGTTGTCCCCTCCTCGGGACTCCCCCAGGTGCAACGAGGGCCCAACATGTTCCTTCTGGTCCATACAAAATCTCTGTAAAGTTTCGTGGCATTTGGACTCCGTCTGTTATTGATTTTCTACGATGTAAAAAACACGCAAGAAAACAGGAACTGGCACTTGGCACTATGTCAATAGGTTAGTACCAAAAAATGATATAAAATGACTATAAAATGATTATAAAACATCCAAGATTGATAATATAACAGCATGGAACAATAAAAAATTATAGATACGTAGGAGACATATCAGCATCCCCAAGCTTAACTCCTACTCGTCCTCGAGTAGGTAAGTGATAAAAACAGAATTTTTGATGTGGAGTGTTGTTTAACATGTCATATCATATTCTTTTCTTTATAGCATGGACTATTGGACTTTTTATGTGGTTCAAAGCAATAGTCTAATGTTGACATAATAATTTAGATACTCAAGCATATCAACAAGCAACACTGTCTTTCACAATATCAATACTAAAATAAGTTATCCCTACAAAATCATATAGTCTTGTCATGCTCTGTCTTCTTAACACAAAGTATTTATCATGCACAACCCCGATGACAAGTCGAGAAATTGGTTCATACTTTTTAACGCGCCTCAACTTTTTCAACTCTTACACAATACATGAGCGCAAGCCATGGATATAGCACTACTGGTGGAATAGAATATGATGATGGGGGTGAATATAGAGAAGACAAAAAAGTAAGAAAGTCTCACATCGATGCGGCTAACCAACGGGCTATGGAGATGCCCATCGATTGATATCAATGTGAGGAGTAGGGATTGCCATGCAACGAATGCACTAAGAGCTATAAGTGTATGAAGGCTCAATATGAAAACTAAGTGGGTGTGCATCTAAATCTATAATGAAAAATTCCCACTAGTATATGAAAGTGACAACAGAGGAGACTCTCCATATGAAAAACATGGTGCTACTTTGGAGCACAAGTGTGGTAAAGGATACTAGCAATGCCCCTTCTCTCTTTGTTTATTTTTTTCTTTTTTTCTTTTTCTCTCATTGTCCGGAGTCTCATCCCGGCTTGTAGGGGAACCATGGTCTCCATCATCCTTTCCTCAATGGGGCACTACTCTAAAAATGATTAATGATGATCATCACACTTCTATTTACTTATAACTCATAAGAAAATAAAAAATTACAACTCGGTACCTATGACAAAATATGACTCTATATAAATGCACTACAAAAAAATACACTTCCGTGATGATACGTGTTTGTCACAGTAGGTCGCTTTTTTTGTCATGCATGTACATCCATGACAAATTTATGACAGAATCAAGATAGTCATATCTGTGCTGTCGTAGAAGTGTTCCATGACATTACCAAAATTATCATCACGGAAGTGTCCACTTCCATGACAATAAATCGCGCGTCACAGAAGTGCTTTCGTCAAGGGTGACCGACATGTGGCATCCACCGTAACGGAACGCCGTTAAGCTATCGGGTCGGGTTTTGGATCCGATAACCCGTTAACAGCCCCGACCAATGGGGATTTTCCACGTGTAAAATCATCATTGGCTAGAGGAAACACGTGTCGGCTCATCGTTGGGACATATGTCATCCACTCACTGGACAGAAGGCGCCTATGATACGTCGACACGTGGCACGGCCCAACAGTGGCCCATTCCTGTGAAAAGGCCGACCCATTTGACTTGGTCAAAAGCTGGCGGGCCAGCCCATGGAAAGCCTGTTAACGGCCTGTTCGCATATAGCCCATTTACAGCCCGCTAACCCAAGGCCCGTTACGCCCTATCCGAATTAGGCCCAGTAGCGTCATCTGGGCCGTCCAATATGATTCCAGCCCGTTTTCACTTCTAGCCCATGTATAGCCCATGACGTCTTTCGGCCCATATGAGGCCCTTTGTAACTCTTGACCCATTAGCGGCCCGTGCTGAAACTGGCCCGTAATGAACAGTGTATCACTTTACACCCATTAACGGCCCGTGGTGAAACTGGCCCATAATGAACAGTGTATCACTTTATACCCATTAACGGCCCGTTATTCCGTTGGGCCGTCTCCAGCCCATGTTATCTTTCGGCCTTCTCAAAGCCCATTTATTCTTGGGCTCATTTCTAGCATTCGTTTACTTACGACCCGTTACTGTCATTTTTTGCTCGTGGGCCAAATTCAGCCCATGGTTACAATCGGCCCGTTTGTGGTCCGTTAATAGGTTGGCCGTTTTCATAGCATCATCAAATACGGCCTATTAACGATGGCCCGTTATGGTTGGCCCATGAACGAACGATTCCAACTCTAGCCCGTTTACGGCCAGAATGCGGTATGTTTGGCCCATGTTTGGCCAATCGATCATACGGCCCGTATAAGGCTCATTGATGATACGGCCCGTAGAAGGCCCATTGATGATACGGCCCGTAGAAGGCCCATTGTTTCTACGGCCCGTAGAAGGCCCACTGTTTCTACGACTCGTAGGAGGCCCAGTGTCACTACAGTAAATATTAGCCCATGGTTATTGTGGCCTAGTTTTAAAAAATAGGTTATTGCAGCCACTAGCAAACCGCAGAAAAAGAACTGCACTGACTACAAGAAAACAAATAAACAAGACAACAAGGAAATAAATAAGCAAGCAACTTACACTAGGCTATCACGGCTATTACACATATTACATCCACTGGGAATCAAAGTTCGCCACCAGTGCAAATATAGGGAACACATCAACATATAAACGCCGCAGCAAAACAAGTCCAGAACTGAAACCACTTCAGAAGAGCTCAAGAAACAATATCCTGGGTACCCATAATGCTGGTAAGATGCTTAGCAAGCTTATTAAGTTTCTCTTGTTTGGCGCTTAAGTCCTCCAGTGCTTGCTATTGCACCAGAAAGTATGCATCTGAATTCTGCAGGGACTTCCTCAGTCCTTCAGCTTCCTGTCGCATAACATCTGATCGATGTCTTTCAACTTGAAGTTGAGACTCAAGAAGCCGAACTGATTCAGGCAATGAGTTCGAAGAGCTGGTGCCAGCAGTGGTAGCCAGTAACTCGAACACTACATCAAGACAGGACTTTGGGGTTGTCTCAGTGTCTTCAATATAGTTTTTATCAGCTTTCTTGGAGACCAACAGGGATGTCTCACTATCTTGAACCTTATCTGCATTACTTCCTTTACCATTACATAACAGGGTACTCTTCTCCAATATTTTATCCGCGTTCTAAAAGAGAAACAAACAAACACATCTCAGGTTTACAATGTAGTATATGAAACTCATTTTGGTAAACCAGTTCAGTAGTAAGGTGGACAGGATAACAACATGAAACAAACATATATCTATGTAGTATGGTCACTGTATGGTCTATATCATTCTAGTTTATGTTGCCAAATCAAGATAGATATAGTTCGAATCATATCTATTTAAGACAAAGCAGCATAGACAGAATATAAGTGTGGGAAACTACACAGCAATAACAACATTTGTAATGTGCATGGCATGAGAACATAACTGTTTATTCAATTGAAAATGAAATCAACATAGAGCAAGTTACAACAGCAAACAACCAAACACATTGAAGAAATAGGTTTAAAACATACCTATTGCGCCATTGGAGTTTCAATTGCATCCTTCAAATTTGAAATTAATTGGTATCAGTAAATACAGTGATGCAAGAGCAAAGTAGTATGAACCATAGCTACAGAACCTGACCTGAGAACAATTCTTCTTCTGCTTTAACCGTTGACTTCGGGTTCGAAGTGGTGGTCCTCGTGATTTGGGCACTGCAGTTGCCTTACTAAATGCTCGTGTTTGGGTGCTCTGTGGTGGAGATGGTGCCGTGTCAACGGGAACTGGGTGTATATCTGTTGGGGTTGGGGTTAGAAGGGGTGTAGCTGGTTCTCTGTCCAACTTGGTAGGGGTACAATCTGCATGAGTGTGGGTTATGTGTGGTGGGGCTGGTTCTTGGGAAAGTACAACCGTGGTTCTATCTGCATTGACAGGTAGCACGATCTTTTCTGAAGACCGTGTTTTTACTCCCACAGATACTGCCATCACTCCCTCCAATTGAAATGGTTGATAAACAAGAAAAGTAATTGAATGTACAGACATTGTAAGATAGACATGTGCAATGGATAGCAGGGAAGAAAACAGGGCATGAAATAATTCACATTTATGTTGTCTAAGCAAACAGAATAGCAGGACATAATTTCACATATATGATGGCTAATTAACAGGATAGCATGACACAATTTCACATGTATGATGGCTAACTAAACAGGATAGAATGACATACTTCAAAATATGATGACTATGTAAACAGGATGACATGATATAACTATACGATGTGTCTATTAAAGTGGTTGGCATGCCATAAATCACAAACATGCCGTCGATGGAAACATGATGACATGATATAATTCATGGATAGAATGACATAATTTAAATATGATGACTATGTAAACAGGATGAGATGATATAACTATATTATGTCTTTAGAAAATGGGTTGGCATGCCATAATTCAGATACATGCTGTCTATGTAAACATCATGGCATGACATAATTCAAATATATGATTTATATACTCCCTTCGGTCCTTTTTAGTTCGCATATAAGATTCGACTGAAGTCAAGCCTCGTAAAGTTTGACCAACTTTGTAGAAAAAAGTGCCAACATTCACAATCTGAAATCAATACCACTAGATGTGTCATGACTTAAAGTTTCATATTATATAACTTTAGCATGGCAGATGTTGATATAGTTTTTTATATAAATACGGTCAAACTTTGTGAAGTTTGACTTCAGAGAATTCTAATATGCAGAGTAAAAAGGACCGGAGGGATTACTAAGGAAGTGAGCAGAGGGCAATCGCATATATGATGTGTCAACTAAGGAGATGGCATTCAATATTGTGTATATGATGTAAAAACTAAGCATTGCAATACAACATATGCATTATATGAGTAATATAACCCTGCCAAGTTTGAGCATACACCTTAGGCGGATAATAGGATTGGTCATCTGCCTCTGAATCCTCCTCTGAAGAGCTATCTGTAACCAGCAAGATATCTGCTTCAGCAGGTAGCATTGTTTGCTCTGAAGACCTTGTTTTCACTCCAGATTTCTCCATCACCAATTCAAATGGCTGATGCACAGGAAGAGCAGTTGAATATACAAACATTGTCGACAAAAGCAATGAGAAATACAAAAAAGGACGACATGATATAATTCACATATATGACGCTTGCCTAAACAACATGGCATTGCATAATTCACATACATAATGCCTTGCAACAAGATAACATTGCATAATTCACATATATAATGTCTTGCAACAAGATGGCATTGCATAATTCACATATATGGTAATTAGATACTAAAAATGTGGCATTCACACAAAGCATGTCTAAACTAAGCAAATGACATAGCAATGCAAGATACCATACGCACGATATGCGCAACATAACCCTGCCAAGTTAGGGCATGCACCTCAGGGGGGGGGGATATGACTGGTCATCTGTCTCTGAATCCTCCTCTGAGGAGCTATCGGTAACCAGCAAGACATGCGCTTCGTCATATAGCATTGTCTGCTCTGAAGACCTTGTTTCCACTCCAGATTTTTCCATGACCGTGCCAAATGGCTGATGCACAGGAAGAGTAATTGAATGTACTAAAATTGTTGACAAATTTAACACGTAATAAAAAAATGATGGCATGATATAATTCACATATAAGATGACTGGCTAACCAGGGTGGCATTGCAAAATTCACATATATGATGCCTGGCTAGACAAGATGGCATTGCATGATTCACATATACGATAAAGAAACTAAACAGATGGCATTGACACAAAGCATGTCTAAACTAAGGAGATGACATCTTTAATGTATACAGTAAGCAATGCAGGGCACCATATGCATGATATTACCAACATCAGCATGCCAAGTTAGAGCGAAGACCTCATGGGGTAAATAGGAGTGGTCTTCTCCTTCTGAATCCCCCTCATAACAGTTATATTCCTCTTGATTATGATCTGAAATGGGTGGAGGGGGGCTGCCTTTGCGCCCACCATGGAACGACGTCTGCATGAAATTTTATTGCCACGCAAGGCTCGTCTCTTTTGCTCTACATGATCAGTTCCATTGTGTACAATAACTGGCATGCATAGGAATAAAACATAGTGAGATTATGTAAGGAGTGCATGCACAAATCCAGAGTGATGGTAGCAAACTGTGGATAGACCCAAAACCAATGATAGCAGACAGATAATAGCTTTGGTTAAAAAATACAGATAATGGCTCCTTTAATGTTTGTTTGCACCCAACATGAAACTCATAGTAGACACCGGAGATTAACCAGATAGTAGACATATAGTACTGATTGCTGCCCCAATATGTACCCCACAACCATTTAAAAACTCAAGTTTCAGCATTAGTTTGGACCTGACTCGGAGTCTAATAGGTGAACACGACGATAATGTAGCATGTCATCATATTAAGCGACACATAACGTAAGCAGACACGGAAGAGTGCGACCTCTCTTGGGGACCCGTGTAGTCCTCAAGGTCATTTGCTCAGTTGATGATGGTAATGCAGTTGCCGTGGCTGCCGGCGGCGGGGAAGAAGATCTGAGGCGGCGAAAGACAGTCTGGAGAGCGGATCCCTACTGTGGTGAACCCTTCCGTCGTTGGAGCAGCTGAGCTGGGGTGGAACACAGCGCCGCAGGAGCAGGACAAACCACACAAGGTTTTCTTTGACACATATCTGTAACAGAAGTAATTGAGTAAGGGCTTGTTTGAATTTGAGGATTCTAACAATGCAGGGATAGGAAATAGACAGGGATAGGATAGGAATGCACATGCAAAACAGGGAACTTAAAAACACAGGATTTCTGCCAATCTGGGTGTTTGATTCACAACAATTGGAAGATCACTGGATGCAAAAAAGCATGGTGAGATTAAGTCAAACCACAAGAAAATATATGGTTATAATGTTATTATGATACTATCTCTTAGTCTTGTGCTTGATGAATAGGAATATGAAAAGGAGGAGAAGTGGAAATTAGAATTCCTACGGTTTTTCTTTCAAGGAGACACTAAAGGAACAAATCCTACAGTTTTCCTTTGCTCCATTCCTTTGCACCAAATTCATGAAAAGTAGCACCATAGGAAACTTTCCAATTCCGATGTTTTTCATTCACTTTTCCTTTCAAGCACTGGCGATTCTAGTAGGCAGGCTTGAGCAAGGAAAATCCTACACTAAAAAATGTTTTTGTGCTACTTCTATTACTTTGGACCTAGGCCACTGCCATACTAGCTCAACTCCCAGGCCCATCGACAAATGCACATCTCAAACGCGCAGAGATAAATAATGATGGTGTGCAAGAGAGTCCATCACGGATAGCTAAGTTGCCTGGTACCTCACTGCTTGTCATATAGTAGGATAAAATAATATTATTTCCCGTTACTACGAGTGCTCAATGGACAATATATATAACATGTAGAGTAAAAAGAGATACAACAAGTGTACAACCTCTTTGGCGAAGCCATGTCGATCTCAGCATGATTGGGTTGGCCGGTGAGGATGCTCCGGCTGACTTGGCTGTCGGAGGAGGGGAAGAAGATCTTAGGCGTCTGGAGATGGAGCCCGAGGTACTGCTCCGATGTGATGGAGGGTTTCGTCGTTGGAGCAGCTCCGGTGAGTTGTACGACGCCGAGGCTGAAGCAGGACAAGAGAGACAATGAACAACGTTAACCTGAGTGGAATTCTAATAGCATCTCCAATACATGACGTAAAGTACATAAACACAAAGTGCTAGATGTAAAATACATCAGCCGCTCATCTCTGAACTTAACTGTCGAAACTGAATTTAACTGTCGAAACTGACTTAACTGTCGAAACTGAACTTAACTGTCGAAACTGAATTTTGCTGTCGAAACTGAATTTTGCTGTCGAAACTGAACGCACTAGCAAGGTGAGGCTACACGTCGGTCGACTGACTTTTTCATCTCTGGTCAGTCGATTTTGCAGCTGTTGGATATGAAATCAAGGGCCCGCGGTTCATCTTCAACCTCCACCCCCTGAGCCGGCCAAACAGCAGCCACCCACCGCCCGCGGCCGGCGGTGCACCGCCCTGAAAACACTCCCCACCGCCGGTCTGCCGCTGCCTCGGCCATCCCTCTAGGCCCCCCCTATGCCGAGCTTTTTCTCCGGCGATCCCCACGCCACCGCCCCGCCACCGCCGGCGACCACCGCCCCCATCCTGAACCCTAAGATAGATAGTGGGGTACCTCTCCGGCGAGCCCCCTCCCCGCTGTGGCTGGTTCTTCCTTCACCCCGGCGGGATCAGAGTGAAGTGTAGCTAAATCGGAGCAGCATCGCAAGCAAGAGCAAGAGCGAGAGCAGCAGCGCGAGCAAGAGCAATAGCAAGAGCAGACCAGGCAGGGGACCGAGAGCAAGAGCAGAGCAGCAGCGAGAGCGAGAGCTAAAGCAGCAGCAAGTCCTACTGATGTGGACGTCGCCGCCGAGGGAGTGACGCCATGGAGGAAGTGGCCGGCGACGCCGCCGTGGATGGAGCCGCGCCGTGTCGGCTCGGGACCGAGCGCCGGCAGCACCGTGAGATCGAATCAAGAAGAAAATGCGGCGATTAGTGTACAACCTCTTTGGTGGCTCCGATTAGGCCGCAACTTCATTCGAGGAAACGGTGTTGATGATGCTCTTCCGGTGGTGCAGGTGAAGACGGTGGTGTGGGAATGGAGGTGGCGCAAAAGACGAGGGGAACATCGGGGCAGCTCCTTGGAGGTGGAGGACGGTGTGGCTGAACCGGCGGGACGATGAGATCGACGACGGATCCTCATCCGGTACGGTGGATGAGGGACGTCGAGGTGTTGCTGTGGACGACGTCGTCGGGGAAGAGGCTCCGGCTGGGTGGCGGACGGAGCAGGGTGTGGGGTTTCGTCGCGGGTTTTCGCTGCTTCGGTGTACGAATGGGTGGGCAGATGGGATGGCAGTGGGGAACCATGGCTTAGAGACACGCTTGTCCGAAATGTGGGGTAAGTTACGAAAGTACCCCCACCGATTTGAGGCGGTTCTTTCGGTTCAGGGGTACCACGGGCATTTCGCGTGTTGGGATTTCACAGGAGGTGGGAGTTTTTGCGCGCGTTGTAATTTCGGAATAGCAAGGCGCGGGTTGAGATGGAGGGAGTTGTTGGAGCACAACGAGACAAAGATATATCTTAAATATTCCGGGCTAACAAGGCGCGGGTTGAAGAGGCGGGAGTTTCGCAACACGATAGATAGAGACGCTAGCTTGAATTTTCGGCATAACAAGGCACGACTTGAAATTTCGGAAGAACAAGCTTAACGTGTACCCAAAAAAAGACAATTTGCACCTCAACACACACAACACATACACAAACACCATTTAGACTAGAGTAAGGTACACGTGCATTGCACGCATGAGATTTGGCAACCAAATTATGAATAAATACCACATTATAGCATGCAAGATTTGAGTCATATATGCATGATGTAGATGTTTGTTTAATTCTTATAGTTGATTTCATTCAAAATCATCTAGTTTTTATAAGAAAGCTAATCTATTTTAAGATTCATGGAATTGTGCGTCGTAAGACATAAAGTAAAAACAAATAATGGCAAATCATGTAGAAAAACATTTGGGCAATTCTGATACGGAAGATTCTAGAACAAATAAGAAGTGCTTGTGTTTTGATGTTTGTGCATTATGCTTAAGTTCAACCATGGAGTCTTCTAGATTATACATGTGGCGAAATCTAGTGGAATCTAGATGATATCCAACGGCCAGTAGTGCTTAAATTTGCCATCTTTGGACCATCGGATTCACCTCATCCAACGACCATCTTTCAAAGTTAAAGTTACCCGCACACAATATAAAAAATATATAAAATATAATATATATAGGGGTATAGATATAGATATGTGATGCAAAAGCCGCCCATCATCTCCAATTAGAATAGTGTGTCCATGCACGGATGCGACGTGGCCAAATGATGTCTGCCATCGGTATCTCAAATTCAAATCAGTCTGACCTTGTTCAATGTGTATACATTACAACATGCTCATTTCCAAACCACACCGCGCAGATCTCCGTTTTATTCATGCATGCATGGGTTTCAAACATCAGGATCTCTTATTCAAATATTTGAATTCAACTTTACATTGATTGTGACCTCACCTATTCAGCTATTCTCTTACACCCACACAGTAGTCTTCTCTTTATAATTGTACCACTAACTTTCTCTCGTGCATGCATGCACACACACTACCAGTCGGCATTATCCATCGCACGCATGCAATCTTTTTCTTCAGGTCGGTCTCGCATGAAGGCACACACCAACACACATCCCCCTCTCCATCATATCGGGCATTCTTTATCTCTCACGTGTGCACGCGCAACGATTGATGTTCCTCCATGTATGTGTGTATATAGCTAGGTCTTTCATAGTTTTCCACACAAACCGATCAATCGATATATCCAGTGAGGTCTCACCCTCTTTCCCATGTCCACATTGATTAATCTATACCTCTCTATATAGGATTAACATATATAGCTAATACACCCACATTAATTATGTATCCAATGTCCCCCTCTCATCATCCATGCCTTCCACTTCATCTCTCAGATGCGTGCACAATGGTGAAGACATGGGGCAGTAAGGGCCCTGCCCCCTCCCCCCTAACATCACTATATATCAAGGTTAATATGAATGTGATCATTAGACAATTGCTGCTAAAAATGGTTTAAGTTCATGAATTGACCCTCCTCGTAAAGGATTAGCAATGCTTGGCCCCCTAGCTCATTTATTTTTCATGGCTCCGCCACTGCGCGCATCAGCGCACGTGTTCGACCTCTCTCTCTAAATATCGATCTCGCACTTGTGCATTCCTTCATAGTCTCCCTCCACTCGGCCCCTCGCACCATCTTCTAGCCCCCCACCGGATTTTGCCACATGTACAATCTAGCAGACTCCATGGTTGAACTTAAGCATAATGCACAAACCTCAAAACAACAGTGGTTCTCTTTTGTTCTAGAATCTTCCGTATCATAACTGCCCAAACTTTTTTCTAGTTGAATTGCCATTATTTGTTTTTACTTTATGCTTTACAACGCACAATTCCATGAATCATAAAATAGATTAAGGGCTTCTTTGATTCAAAGGATTCTCAAAGGAATTTTGGAGGATTCTAATCATTAGGAATTTTTCCTATCTTGGTTGTTTGATTCGTAGGATTGTAAACCATAGGAATTTTTCCATATGATTCATTTGCACTAGATTTCATAGGAAACATCCCATCCACTCAAACCTTTTTGAAAGAATTCTGCGTTTTTTCTATGCACAATCAAACATTCGTACAATCCTGTACGATTCAAGACGACATTCCACTATAATCCCATGTTTTTCCTATTCCCGCGTTCTTAGCTTTTTTTATAAAAACTAATTGATTTTGAATGAGATGAACTATAAGAATTAAATGAAGGGCTACATCAGGCATATATGACTCAGAGCTTACATGCTATAGTGTGGTATTTATTCATAATTTGGTTGCAAAATCTGATGCGTGCAATGCACGTGTACCTTACTAGTACTTCGAGTATGTGCAAAACACGTAAATTAGAATACCAATGGCACGCTACACAGTGTCTCTCTTACAGTTCATGAAGCCACGTGGCACATGTGTAGGCATTGTCGCGACCTCCTTGCGTGGATTGATCACAGTGACGTGCTGCTGGTTCCAGAAGAATGTACTCATCCTCCCTGAGCCATACTGGCGGTACATGCACGAAGCGAAGATGTGCACGCATGCCATGCACGCACTCATTCCTCGCACGCACATGCGGGTACACGGGCGGACGCAATTTTGTACCAAGATCCACCCCATGTGATAATTTGACGCATGTAAAGTCGTTCACTTCATTGATGGTCAATTAATAGAGCGCATGCAAATTGAGTGGACGTGAGGGCGGAAGAAAGACATTATTACTCCACTGCACGCATGCGAGTAGTTAAATCGTGGGTTGCTAGTAGTACTTCCATTGGTCTCCTTCGTATTTTGTGCCAATTTTTGACAGTAACATAATATTTACGCATTTGAGCAGTGTAGTACTTGAAATTTATGTTCCGCTAAACTCATCGGGAGCGTTTCGGGCCTCGAAACCAAAACCATCAATTAATCTTTACCTTGTTCCCATCACATTTGAAAGCCTACTCACACCTACTAGTAGTACGTACCAAACCTGAACGTGTTCCCACTATGCAGGTATTAGTACTAGTGCTAGTACTTAGGTTATAAAAAGGGGAACTACCTAACCGAAAATCACTCTACCTTTCCTCCTCATAAGTGCTTCTTCTTCGTCTGTCGTTGCCATGGCCGGTGAGCAGAGCTCTAGGTCGAGAACTACTCGTAACAAGGGAGCGGCAACCAAGGCTGCGAAAAAAAAGAGGGCTCGCCGCCATGCAGAGACCTCGAAAGATCTCTCACGGGCAGGCGATGGCTCCCAGGAGCGCCCTAGCCGCGGAGGCGAACATGCCGAGCCAGCGGAGCTGGAGTCATTATCCCTCGACGACATGCCCGATCAGCTCAATAAGCAGAAGGAGTTCATCCAAGGCTTGATGGAGTTGCTGAAGGAGAGCCTCGACGACATGCCCGCTGAGCTCAATCAGCAGGGGGAGTTGACCGCCGGCTTGGTGATGCTGCTGAAGAAGAGCATTGCCTCGGAGAAGAAGGCGACCGACGACATCCTACGACTTCAGGAGGACAATGCGAAGCTCTGCCACGAGATCGACCTGTTGAAGGAGAAGAGCGCTGGCTGGAAGAAGCTGCATGAGAATAGTAGTTCCTCGATGAAGATGCCGCAGGCCTTCGCCATGGAACAGAAGGAAGAGTTGGCGAAGCTCTGCATCGAGCACCCGACTTCTGTCAAGGTACGTAATATGGCCGTGGAACAGATGATGAAGGCTCGCGTCGAGAAATGCCACGTCATGGACACAATGATGAAGATGGCGGAGGAGACGCGCAAGGAGATGGAGGTCGTGGAGGCGATGAAGAAGCAATTATGACTCCACGGCGAATTAGATCATTTGGGGTGATAATCTTCCTTCTTCTTTTGCTCCTGTGTTTCATCTTTTGCTTCGGGTGTTTCGCCACACGTGTCACGTTCTCTGCGAGGCATGAATAGAACAATGTTTTTTTGAGGGAATGAATAGAACAATGCTAACAATGAGATGACTAGCAAATTAGATCATTTTTTATCGCCATATGGCAATGGGCTGCCATGTTTCGTGCTCCTCCGTCGCAGTACTACTCCAGTGGAAAACTTGAGTATACCGCACGGTTCTTTGCTCCTCCTCGATCAGGTCGTCGGCGCATTTATACGAGCAGTCAAATCACAAGGTCCCGCCTTCCAGCAGTAATGAGCCGTCAAATCACAAAGGCCCTCGCCTCTCGTGAAACCGACCAAGCTAGACTGCCCCGCCCTCTAGCCTTTTAAAAAATGTATACTTTTGTATAACAGTAGTATCGATGGATTGCGCCATGGAGCAAAACTTGAAATTAAAAAAAGGTGGTACATATAGAGAGCGCTCATCGCCAAATTATGCATATAGTACTATTAAAAAGGCTAGTCACAATAATGGTGTCCAGCACAACCCACCCCTCAAATAAAACTAAGAGGGTGCTTGGAAATGTTTTAGTCCCATGACTAAAAGTAGTGGGACTAAAACATGCTAGCCTCACCCATGCTTGGATCCAAATACTAAAAAGGCTAAAATCAAGTTAATGAGCATTTATTATCCTCCAAACCCTCCAATCCAGAACTCGCATGTGTTAAAGGAGAGGAGTTAAATGAGTAGAGAGAGGACTAATCTACATTTTAGTAGGGGTACCACTGACTAAAAAGTTTTAGTCTCAAGACTAGTTTTAGCCCCTCTTTAGTCAGGGGTGCTTGGAACTTTAGCCTCTTAAAGAGACTATTTTTAGTCAGACTAAAATAAGTCCCTTGGATCCAAGCACCCTTTAAGCATCCTGGAATTCTTTGACAAAACTAAGCACCCTGAAATTCTTTGACAACTAAACTGCTGGCTATATGATGTTGGCCATATATATTGTACATATATAATGTGAAGAAATGAGTGGTAGTACTATACCAACTAAAAGATGAAATGTAAGAAATACTAGTATGTACGTACTGAAGAGTTAAAGTAACGAGAAGAAACATAACATAGTTCTGCTGGGGCTCAGCACAACACACCCCTCAAATTAAATTAAGCACACCCGAAATTAAACTTTGCAACTATTCCGGTAGACACTGCATTAGAACCACCATGAGCAACGACACTGCCACCTTACTCGGAGTCCTCGTCCACGTCCTCGACTTCGTCCTTGTCCCTGTTCCTCTTGGCCGACACTTCTTTGGTTGAACCGCACACTTGGCCGTTGCTCTTCATCCAACCCTTGTAGATATTGAAGCAAAGGTAGCCATCCATTGCAGCGTAGTGGATGTGGTCTATATCTAGTAAATTCCGCTGCCATGCATGACGATGAAACGTGTAATGAGGTTTCTCCAGTTTACCATACGAAGGATGAACCATGGCTCCTGCCAGGGTCAGCATTGAAGGCTGATGAGAGGACACCAGCCGATTCTTCTGGAGGTCGAAGGTGTTGCCTACAACAAGGCCTATCTGATGCAGGACTTCTTTGTCTTACCAAAGTCTACAGTAACGAATTTGACTAGGTTGCTCTCGAGGAAGTCCTTAAAATCCCGGCACTCAACGTCGGCATGGCATATGTGGTAGACCAAGCATAAGTCATGCACGCAAACCTGGATCACGGCGGGCTTCTTCCTCTCTTCGTCCTTTAGATCCTTCTCTCGTCCCAGGACTATGGCGTACTCAACATCTAACCCAGCGACCCACTCATCATCTGAGTCTTCGAACATGCGTCTGAAGCGAGAAAGGCATCCTTTCACCGTCGCGGAAGAACGGGTGTAGATGACGTCGAACTCATCGCCAGTGATGGTTCTAATATTGTACTCACCGCCGATCGTGGAGATTTGGGACGCCATGGATTTGGGAGGAGGGTTAGGATTAGTGGAATTGCCATAATGTGAATGGACGGGATGACTAGGAGCGAACCGCCGTAGTATTGAAGGACGTGCGGGGACGAGTAGGAGCGAACTGCCAGCGTGCGAATGGCAGGGTAGTGGCTTTCCATTCTCCCATGATACGTGCTTACAAGAGCCCTTGGATCTGAGATCGAACGGTTGCATGGCGTGATTCTAGACCTATGGGTGAATATCCTATCCTGGAGGGTTATTCTGCAAATTTTCAGCAACTTAGCATGCGACCGTTTGATCTCAGATCCAAGGGCTGCCAGCAGCCTGTATCATGGTTGCGCCTACCACGACCGTCGCGTCGCTTGCGCGGTCGCGCCCTTGGAGATTTAACATGGTGCATTAGGCTATCTGATGTTGGCATGTCATACATAGTCATCACTTAGTCACTCATACTATAACAAGGTTGGCTATAAGTGTATTTTTTACTCCTCTCTATCTCTTTCTTCGTACTCAAGGAAGAAACGGTGCTAAGCACGTGTATTTATTGCATTTGCCAAGGAGTGACCTCTTCCAATGAAATGGTGTTGCTAAGTTTGCTTCATTTAATTAGCTATAGACTCAAAATTGTCTTTTCACCTAGGTACACGCGCTTAGCACCGTTTCTTCCTTGGGTCACCAAACTAGTCTCTCTCTTCTTGATTAACTTGCCACATCAAACTTTATGCTTATGTGGCAAGCTTAAGCATCTGTAAGAGCAAGTAAAAGTAAGTACAATAGTGCGCTTTACATGGCATTTTTGCATATGTGGAGGAAAGAGAGGCAAGGAAAAAGTGGAGAAGTGGGCTCTCATGCAAGAGCCAGCCTCTACTACATGGTGGAGCATTGGGAGAGGCACCTGTATGGAGGTGGTCAGGACTCTGGGAGACTCACGCCGGTCGTAGCGCCGCAGTTAAAATGATAATGGCAAGTCAAATCAAGGGGCCCCACCTGTCCAGCAGTAACTCACTGTCAAATCACACAGCCCTACGTTTGCAGCAGCCTACTCCCTCGTCTTCTCGCATCTCTGTCGAACCAACTAGGCGGAACTGCCCCTCCGCCTACCGCGCAGGAAAAGCCTGCCCTCGACTTTTAAATAGTATACAGTATACTAATTTTGTATCCATGGATTGCGCCCGCGCCATGGAGCAAAGCGTCTAGAAAACGGAGGAGAGACGGTGGTCTTGCAATAGAGAAGAGGGAGAGGCGAGACGGTGGTTTTAGAATGGAGATGATGGAGAGGAGAGGAGGTGGTTTTGCAATGGAGAAGAGGGAGAGGAGCGTGCGGCAGCGATTTAGGATTGGACGAGAGGGCCGGCACGCTCTGACTGGATCAAAATCAAAATCAATTTACCCTTCAATTAAGAAAGCGAGCCCACATTAACTAGTCTCCCTTTTATTCTGGGTCATAATTGACCATGATTTTCGCACATAAAATATATGTTATATGTTGTATACAAGGCCACTATCAAAATTACAATTTGCAACTATACAAGGCCACTAACATTAATCGAGGCAAAATTGATGGCGTTTGCCTCATACTAGCACCCGAGGACATTAATATCTCATGTGTGCATGCGGGAGTGAGAAGGTTAGCTTGCATTCCCAACATTAATCAACCAATGAGGAGTAAGAGGGTTGGCTTGTTGTGCTTGGGAGAGAAAAACCACGTTAATTAACATGACAATCAAGGTGACAAGCTAGCTTGCAACATTGACTTAAACATTACCTTTACTGCCGAGCCGGATGCCCTGATTTGGCAGCTGGACAATAAGGGGAAGTATTCCTCCAGCTCTCTCTATCATGTTATCAACTTTAGAGGGGTTGAACCCGTGTTTATCCCTGCTGTCTAGAAATTGAGAGTTCCCCCTAAAATTCATGTATTTCTCTGGCTTCTCTCCAGAAACAAATTGATGACTAGGGATAACCTTAGGAAGAGACACATCATCAAACCCCTTGATTGTGTTTACTGCATGGAACAAGAGTCTTGTTCTCACCTATTTTTTGAATGTATAGTTGCTAAACATCTCTGGGCCCACATTGAGGAATATTTCTCTAGTCAAATTGGCTCATCCTTCGAATCTGTCGCTAGATTCTGGATTGCTACCAAAAAGTGCTCAGTTTTAAACACGGTTAGCTCAGCTGTCCTTTGGTGCCTCTGGAAATATAGAAATGCTACAATTTTCAGTAACACCTCCTGGATTTCCATTCTGCAGGTCTTGAGGTTGATCAGGAACATGGTGAGGAACTGGGTGATTCTCTCCTCCGGATCGGACAAGGACAAGTTGATGAGCTTCGTGGAAACCCTAACAAGATCCCTCCAGAAACCGTTGGCGATCACTTGTGGCCGAACAAGGCTCGACCTGCTCTGGGGCTGGACCCGTGGGCTCGTCTCAAGATCTCTGATGAAGATGATGGGCACTTGGCACCGAAAAAGAGGGATATCCACCATGCTACGCCTTCCAGCCCGGTGTCTCCGCTTGCTTACTGGTCGCCGCAGGCTGACACGGCCCCTCAGCTGAAGACCATGAAGGCTTTGCTGGACCCACCTTGTGTCATTTGAGTGCTCTATCCGCTCTGCCTTTGGCACTGCTCGGGTGATTTGTGTTATTTAGAGAACTTGTTCATCCACCCCCTAGTTTGTAGCTTTTCTACCTTTGCTTTCGAACTGCTCTTTGAGCTGCTGTATCAGAATATGTTGTGGTTTTGTTCTCAGCAATGGAACCGGGGAGATGCTCCCTGTTTAAAAAAATTGTTTTATTGTCATCATATATTTAACAAATACTTATATATGTAAGAAAACAATATCCCACATCTTATTAACTTATAAAAACAATTTCTTATAACAAATAAAATCCTGGATTGTTTTGGCATGAAAATCCTAGTGATTGTGTACAAAAGCTTGGTAAGATTTAAGGACGAATGTAATAATATCACTTATTATTTAAATATATTTATAAAAAATGCTCAGCCCCTTTTTATTTTTTGATAACATTGCTGGCCCAACCCAACATTATAATTAGAATCAGCCTAGCAAAATCGTGTATTTCGAGAAAGTGCAAATGGGCTGCAATTTTTTAGGAAATAAAATAAACGGGCCGCATGGACGCTATATTATTTGTTCACCTAGCCCAGCTAATGGCTGTAATTCAAAAAAAAAGATCAAATTGACTATAAATTCTACCGCGCAAAAAAAGACTGTAAATTCTGAAAAAATGGGTTGAATACGTGCCACATTTTTGGAGGCTGAAATGTGGGGCAATAGGTCGAAGCCAATGCAAGTTGTTGTCAATTTAGTCAACAAATGATTCTGACATGTTAGCCGTCGGATTTACATCCAACGACCGGCATCCATCTTCAATCTCTCGTCTTCTTCCTCCAGCGCCGCCGGGACCACCTCCCGCCTCCTGCTGCTAGCAGCTCTGCTTAGCACGCTTCGCTATGAAGCGCTACTCCACCGTTGGCCAGGCCATCCGTCCACCCCTCCACACCTCCTGTTCTTCTCCACCGACTGCCGAACCACACCGCACTAGAACCAGTTAACCCTCGTACACCTCTCTGTCTGCGACTCTACTCCCACGTCTTCCCATCTCCGGCTCGTTGCTGTCCGGGGCCTCGCCGTCGTCCACCACCTTGGATGCGCTCGGCGCAGCGTGGTTAACGTGGTCAACGAACGACACCATCGGAAGTAGACTGTGCGTGGAGAGGCTGACAACTGGGTCCACGGCCGCACACAAGGAAATGCCTCCTTATTACGCGCAAAATAATGATTCCTCCACCTGACATCTGGGACCCACCGGAAGGGCCTCTGTATTTCGCGAAATAAAGTGCCCCCCGCTGACATGTCGGACCCACCAGCTATCTTCGCACGCAAGGAAGTGCCTCCTTATTACGCACAAAAAAATGAATATTCCCCCTGCCAGCTGGAACCCAGCATAGTGGGAGGCTGACTTGTGGGCCTACCAAGTTGACGGGGACGGAGGGCTTTGTCAACTTAGTCAATATGAACGATTCTAGCTCCTGTTATCGTACGATGTTCATCCAACGGCCGTAGTGCTTCTTCAACCTCTGGTCTTCTTGCTCCAGCCACCCAAACCAGCACCGGTCGTGCCGCGTGCTCCTGCCTCCCGTGGCCGGCTGTGATGCCGCGGAGGCCTCACCGCCCCTACTACTCCCACTGCTGGCCAGGCCATCCCTCTACTCACCCACACCCCTTGTTATTCTGCGGCGACAACAGCCTCACACCACAGCCGAACCAGTGAACCCTCGTACTCCTCTTCGCGTGGGCATCCATTGTTGCGTCTTCCCCGGCTCCGAGTCGTCCCGTTCCTAGTCCTCGCCGTCGTCCACCGCCCTGGTGCTCTCGGCGTGGCGTGGTCAACGTGGTCAACGACCGACTTCCATCGGAAGAGTATTGTACGTGGAGAGGCTGACAGCTGGGTCCACGGCAGCCACAAGGAAGTGCCTCCTTATTACGCGGAAAATAATTATTCCTCCACCTGACAGCGGGGACCCACCGGACAGGCCACCAGTATTTTGCGAAAAAAATCGTTTCCCCCTGACTGCTGGGACCCACCGGACGGGCCACCGATTTCGTGAAAAAAACATTCCCCCCGCTGTCAGCTCGGACCCACCGGAAGTGCCTCCTTATTACGCACAAAAAAATGAATACTCCCCCGGCTAGCTGGGACCCACCTTGCTAGGAGGCTGACTTGTGGGCCTACTAAGTTGACGGGGATGAAGGGCTTTGTCAACTTAGTCAATATGAACGGTTCTAGCTCCAGTGACCGTACGATGTCCATCCAACGGCCGTAGTGCTTCTTCAACCTCTGGTCTTCTTGCTCCAGCCGCCCAAAGCAGCGCCTGTCGTGCCGCATGCTCCTGCCTCCCGTGGCCGGCTGTGCTGCCGCAGAGGCCTCACCGCCCCTACTATTCCCACCGCTGGCCAGGCCCTGCGGCGACGGCAGCCTCACACCGCAGCCGAACCAGTGAACCCTCGTAGTCCTCTCCGCGCGGGCTTCCACTGCCACGTCGTCCCCTTCCCAGGCCTCGCCGTCGTCCACCACCGTGGTGCTCTTCGCGCGGCGTGGTCAACGTGGTCAAGGAATGACTTCCATCGGAAGAGTACTGTACGTGGAGAGGCTGACAGCTGGGTCCACGGCCACAACCCAGTTTTTTTGTGATTTGCCAAGTAAGTCGCTTTGTCAGGCCTGTTGGGCTGCAAATCTTTCAAGACGAGGAGAGCTTTCATTCGGCTGGCCGAGAAAATGGCCCATCAGTAATGAGAAATGGGTTGTACATTTTTAAAACACATCAATCCGACAATTAGTTTCAAATATCTTTTTTTTCATTTCAAGATTTTAAATTACATTAATTTTTATGCATGGAGAATTTGTTGGATTTTATATTGATATACATTTATTTTTAAAATCAGTTTGAATGTGAGTCGAAATTTCGGGATTAAAAACAGTTCGGACCGCACCGAAATATGCAAAATTTCGTATAATTTTTTAACCGTCACCACTATATGGGCTGTAATGCTAACAAAAAGAATATGGGCTCCAAAAAAACCTTAAGAATTAGCAAATGGGCTGTAAATTATTAGAAATAATGGCAGATGGGCTGTATGCTGTTTTTGAAGGAAATATGCCCTAGAGGCAATAATAAAGTTATTATTTATTTCCTTATATCATGATACATGTTTATTATTCATGCTAGAATTGTATTAACCGGAAACATAATACATGTGTGAATACATAGACAAACATAGTGTCACTAGTATGCCTCTACTTGACTAGCTCGTTGATCAAAGATGGTTATGTTTCCTAACCATAGACATGAGTTGTCATTTGATTAACAAGATCACATCATTAGGAGAATGATGAGATTGACTTGACCTATTTCGTTAGCTTAGCACTTGATCGTTTAGTTTGTTGCTATTGCTTTCTTCATGACTTATACATGTTCCTATGACTATGAGATTATGCAACTCCCGTTTACCGGAGGAACACTTTGTGTGCTACCAAACGTCACAACGTAACTGGGTGATTATAAAGGTGCTCTACAGGTGTCTCCGAAGGTACTTGTTGGGTTGGCGTATTTCGAGATTAGGATTTGTCACTCCGATTGTCGGAGAGGTATCTCTGGGCCCTCTCGGTAATGCACATCACATAAGCCTTGCAAGCATTGCAACTAATAAGTTAGTTGCGGGATGATGTATTACGGAACGAGTAAAGGGACTTGCCGGTAACGACATTGAACTAGGTATTGAGATACCGACGATCAAATCTCGGGAAAGTAACATACCGATGACAAAGGGAACAACGTATGTTGTTATGCGGTCTGACCGATAAAAGATCTTCGTCGAATATGTAGGAGCCAATATGAGCATCCAGGTTCCGCTATTGGTTATTAACCGGAGACGTGTCTCGGTTATGTCTACATTGTTCTCGAACCCGTAGGGTCCGCACGCTTAACGTTACGATGACAGTTTCATTATGAGTTTATATATTTTGATGTACCGAAGGTTGTTCGGAGTCCCGGATGTGATCACGGACATAACAAGGAGTCTCGAAATAGTCGAGACATGAAGATTGATATATTGGACGACTATATTCGGACACATGAATGGTTCCGGGAGTTATCGAATATAAAACGGAGTACCGGGGGTTACCGGAACCCCCGGGGGTTAATGGGCCTCATGGGCCCAAAGTGGAGCAGAGGAGGGGCGGCCAGGGCAGGCTACGCGCCCCTCCCCCTCTAGTCCGAATTGGACAAGGAGGGAGGGGCGGCGCCCCCCTTTCCTTTCTCTCCTCTCTCCCTTCCTTCCCCCTCTCCTAGTTGGACAAGGAAAGGAGGGAGTCCTACTCCCGGTAGGAGTAGGATTCCTCCCTGGCGCGCCTCCTCCTGGCCGGCCGCCCCTCCCCCTTGCTCCTTTATATACGGGGCAGGGGGGCACCTCTAGATGCAACAATTGATCCTTGAGATCTATTAGCCGTGTGCGGTGCCCTCCTCCACCATAATCCTCGATAATATTGTAGCGGTGCTTAGGCGAAGCCCTCCGACGGTAGAACATCAAGATCGTCACCACGCCGTCGTGCTGACGGAAGTCTTCCCCGACATTCCGCTAGATCGAAGTCCGGGGATCGTCATCGAGCTGAACGTGTGCTAGAACTCGGAGGTGCCGTAGTTTCGGTGCTTGATCGGTCGGGCCGTGAAGACGTACGACTACATCAACCGCGTTGTGCTAATGCTTCCGCTTCCGGTCTACGAGGGTACATAGACAACAGTCTCCCCTCTCGTTGCTATGCATCACCATGGTCTCGCGTGTGCGTAGGAAAATTTTGAAATTACTACATTCCCCAACAGTTTTCCACAGATTTGAGGCTTTCCTAAAAAAAGGTTGACGCACAAGCACTGACTGTTGGATGTCCATCCAACGGCCGTCGTGCTTCTTCAATCTCTGCTCTTCCTGCTCCAGCCGCTCAAACAAGCGCCGGCGGGACTGCCTGCTCCCTCCTCCTCACGGCCGGATGTGCTGCCGCGCAGGCCTCACCGCCCGACCGTACTCCCATCGCTGGCCTAGCCATCCCTCTACTCACCCACACCTGCTGTTATTCTTCGGCGACGGCAGACGAACCAGTAAACCCTCGTACAGTCGTACTCCCCTCCGCGTGGGAAACAACTGCCGAGTCTTCCCTGCCTTCGTGTTTTCCCCTTCCTAGGCCTCACCGTCGTCCACCCCCCTGGTGCTCTCGGCGCCGCGTGGTCAACGTGGTCAAGGAACGACTTCCATCGGACGTGGACTATACGTGGAGAGGCTGACAGCTGGGTCCATGGCCGCAGCAAGGAAGTGCCTCCTTATTATGCGGAAAATAATGATTCCTCCACCTGACAGCTGGGACCCACCGGACAGGCCACTGTATTTCGCGAAAAAAACATTTCCCCCTGACTGCTGGGACCCACCAGCTACATCTTCGCATGCAAGGAAGTGCGTCCGGGCAAAAAAAAAAACGATTCGCCCCCTGACTGCTGGGACCGACCAGCTACATCTTCGCAGGCAAGGAAGTGCCTGACAGTCGGGACCCACCTGGTCGAAGCGTACGTAGCGTTGTCATTCTGGTCGCGAATGTGTACGTACATACTGGTCGATGTAGAGGCGCGCACGTGTCATAGTGTAGGCGCGCACGTAGCATTTACACGTACGTACAGCGGCCAGGGTGCAAGAAAGAAAATACGGCCACGTATGTGTACATACGGGCAGGGTCTCGAACGCCCGCGCATACGTACGGCCAGGGCTCGTGCACATGGCTAGGTCGGAACGGAGAAACAGCGTCGTCGTCGTGTTCATGGGGAGGCAATGGAATGCGTCGTGTTCATGGGGAGGCAACTGAATGCATCATGTTCATCGAGAGGGCTTGGACGGAATAGGTGATGGGAATGAGGCCTGGCGTACCGCACAACGGAGGAAACGGCCTTGTGTTCGACCGGCCACGTTCGAAACGGGATCCTGTTCATCGGGAGGGGTGTGGCGTACCGCAAAACGGAGGAAACGGACCTCCTACGGTCGAAACAGGGGTCCTGTTCATCAGGAGGGGTGTGGCGTACCGCAAAACAGATGAAACAGACTTGTGTTGGAGCGCTACTGTCGAAACGGGGGTCCTGTTCATCGGGAGGGGTGTGGCGTACCGCAAAACGGGACTCCACGGGATAATGTTCATCTCCACCGTTGACCTCCTCCAGCCTCCATGGGCTCCTGTTCATCCAGCCTCCACCGCGCGCTACTCCACCGGCTACTGTTCAACCACCCCTCCACCGTCTACTGTTCATCCAGCCCTCCACACCACGGGGTCCTGTTCAACCACCCCTCCACGGGCACCCCTCCATCGTCTACTGTTCATCCAGCCCTCCACACCACGGGGTCCTGTTCAACCACCCCTCCACCGTCTAATGTTCATCCAGCCCTCCACACCACGGGGTCCTATTCATCCACCCCTCCACGGGCACCCCTCCACCGTCTACTGTTCATCTAGCCCTCCACCACACCACGGGGTCCTGCTCATCCAGAGGCAACGCCACCGCTCACTGTTCATCCAACCCCCCCGCAACGCTCACTGTTCATCCCATCGATCGGCTTCAGTTAGCAGCAGTAGCGAAGGAATCGCTCGATCGGGTTCGGTTAACAGCCATCGATTGATCGCTCGGGTTCAGTAACGTGTAGCCTGCAGTGCAATCGCTCGGGTTCAGTAACGTGTAGCCTGCAGTGCAATCGCTCGGGTTCAGTTAGAGCCCAACGCCTCGCTCGGGTTCAATTAGAGCCAACGCCTCGCACACACGCGCGTATGTGTACGAGAGAAACGCGCATCGCTCGCCCCCGACCTCCCACCGTAACCGGGAACTCCCCAAAATTTTCCTCCCCCTCGCTTCTACCATGGTTTTTTCCGTCATGGACGGCCCAAAGAATGTCATGCAGCTGCGTTTCTGGCCCGCCCAGGATGAAAAGCCCATTTTATGTCATGATTTTTTGTCATAGAAGTAGGAGCCCACCACATCTATGATGATACCGGGTTTTGTCACAATTATCGTCATAGAAGTGTCATATGTATGACAGAATTTTTTTCATTCGGCCCAAAATGTCACGGATGTGTCTTTTTTTGTAGTGATGCCTCTAGCATGTACCAGTATGTGCAATGATCTAGCGTAACATGTATGAAAAATGATGAATGGTGGCTGAGCCACAAACACTATGTCAGCTATATGATCATGCAAAGCAATATGACAGTGAATGCTCAAGTCATCAAACGGAAGCGGTGGAAGTTGCATGGCAATATATCTCGGAATGGGCATGGAAAAGCCATAATAGGTAAGTATGGTGGCTATTTTGAGGAAGATATAATGAGGCTTATGTGTGATAGAGTGTATCATATCACAGGGTTTGGATGCACCTGCGAAGTTTGCACCACGTCTCAATGTGAGAAAGGGCAATGCACGGTGCCGTAGAGGCTAGCAAATTGTGAAAAGGTAAGAGTGCGTATAATCCATGGACTCACATTAGTCATAAAGAACTCATATACTTATTGCAAAAGTTTATTAGCCCTCGAAGCAAAGTACTACTGCGCATGCTCCTAGGGGGATAGATTGGTAGGAAAAGACCATCGCTCGTCCCCGACTGCCACTCATAAGGAAGAAAATCAAAAATAAATCATGCTCCAACATCATAGCATAACGAGAGACTATACGTGCATGCTTCGGGAATCACAAACCTTAACACCAATATTCCTACTAGAGCATAATTACTCATCAACATGACTCACATATCACATCATCATATCTCAAAACTATTACTAAGAATAAAGTTTATTTTTTCCAATGATCTTCATGAAAATTTTCTTTTCTTTAGCCTTCTTGGATATCTATCACTTTGGGACTAATTTTCATGTCTTGCTTTTCATAAGCTCAAAAAATATAAGTGAAGATCACGAGCATACTATTTCTTTCTCTCAAAATAATTTAAGTGAAGCAAGAGAGAATTTCTTCAAAATTTTACTAACTCTCAAACAAATCTAAGTGAAGCAAGAGAGCATTTCTTTAAAAATACTAAGCACACCGTGCTCAAAAAGATACAAGTGAAGCACTAGAGCAAGTCCTAGCTCATAAAAATTTAAGTGAAGCATAGACAGCAATTCTAACAAGTCATGACATAATTTTGGCTCTCTCAAATAGGTATGTCTAGCAAGTATTGATGACTTAGAACACAAAATGAAACAAGCAAAGACACATATCATACAAGACGCTCCAAGCAAAACACATATCATGTGACAAATAAAAATATAGTCTCGAGTAAAATACCGATAGTTGTTGGAAGAAAGCGGGAATGCCACTCGGGGGCATCCCCAAGCTTAGGCTCTTCCATCCTTCCTTCATCCATCGTAAGATAACCCAAAACTTGAAAACTTCAATCACACAAAACTCAACAAAACCTACGTGAGATCCGTTAGTATAAGAATAATAAACCACTACTATAAGTGATGTATCAAACCAATTCATATTTTGTTTTTGTATTATATCTACTGTATTCCAACTTTTCTATGGCAAAGACTCATAAAAAACCATAGAGCCATCAAAATAAGCACACAACACAAAGAAAACAAAATCTGTCAAAACAGAACAGTCTGTAGCAATCTGACTATTTTGAATACTTCTGTAACTCCAAAAATTCTGAAAAATTAGGATCACCTGAGAACTTTGTATACTGATCTACTGCAAGTGGAATGGGTATTTTATCGCTCTTTGGTAAAAAATGAAAATTAATTTCGTGAGCATAAAAGTTTTTGTTTTTTCAGCAAGATCAAACAACTATCACCCAAGAAGATCCTAAAGGATTTACTTGGCACAAAAACTAATTAAGACATAAAAAACACAAACATAACAGTAGCATAATTGTGCTAACACACAAAAACAGGAAGCAAAAAGCAAAAATAAATTTTATTTATTGGGTTGCCTCCCAACAAGTGCTATAGTTTTACGCCCTTAGCTAGGCAAAATATTTCAACGATGCTCACACAACAGATAATAATCGAAACACAAAGAGAGCATCATGAAACATGTGATAAACACATTTAAGTCTAACATACTTCCTATGTATAGGAATTTTATAGGAAAATAAATTATCAAGACAAGAAACATCTAGCATATGCAAAGCAGAGGAATAAAACATTGACAATCTCAACACAACGAGAGGAAATTTAATAACATGAAAATTTCTACAACCATATTTTCCTCTCTCATAATAATTATATGTAGGATCATAATGAAATTCAATAATATAACTATCATATAAAATTTTCTCTTTATGATCCACATGCATGGAAAGTTGGCACTCTTCCAAAATAGTGGGATTATAATCAAATAAAGTCATGACCTCTCCAAACCCACTTTCATCGAAAATTTCATAAGATTGAACACTCTCCAAATATGTGGGATTATTTTTAGCTAAAGTTGACACTCTTGCAAATCCACTTTCAATATTATCACAAAAATATTCATCATGAGGCTTAAATAAATTTTCAAGATCATAAGAAACATTATCACCCCAATCATGATCATTGCAATAAGTAGCAGACATGACAAAAGAAGGATCCCCAAGCTTGGGGTTTTGCATATTATTAGCACAATTGACATTAATAGTATTTATAGTAAAATTATTGCAATCATGCTTTTCATTCAAGGAGCTATCATGAATCACTTCATAAATTTCTTCATCACAATTTTCAGATTCACAATTCTCAAGCAAAACTTCATAAAGATAATCTAGTGCACTCAACTCACTAGCAATTGGTTCATCATGATTGGATTTTTTTTAAAAAGATTAGCAAGTGGATGGGGATCCATATCAATAAATTTTTAGCAAGCGAAGATGCAAGAATATAGAAGGCACATGGCAACACAAGCAAACATGAGATCTGAAGAGAAAAAGGCAAACGAAAAAGAGGGGCGAATAAAATGGCAATTTTTTGTGAAGTGGGGGAGAGGAAAATGAGAGGCAAATGGAAAATAATGTAAATTGTGAGGAGATGAGATTTGTGATTAGGAACCTGGTATATGTTGAAGATCCTCCTCGGCAACGGCGCCAGAAATTCCTTTTGATCGCTCTCTGACTATAGCGCCAGAAAAGCTCCTGTCTGCTAGGACTACGTCGGTATTTCCCCAAAGAGGAAGGGATGATGCAACACAACGACGGTAGGTATTTCCCTCAGTGAAGAAACCAAGGTTATCGAACTAGTAGGAGAACCAAGCAACAAAACATAAACAACACCTACACACAAATAACAACACCTCACAACCTGGCGTGTTAAAGGGGTTGTCAATCCTTTTCGGGTAACGATGCCAGAAAATTGTAGTAGATTGAAATAATAGATCGCAAATAAAATAAACTGCAGCAAAGTATTTTTGTATTTTTTTGGTTTAATAGATCTGAATAAAAATGCAAAGGAAAAGTAGATCACAAGCAAGTATATGAGGAAGAAGACCCGGGGGCCGTAGGTTTCACTAGTGGCTTCCCTCAGAAAGATAGCAAACGGTGGGTAAATAAATTACTGTTGGGCAATTGATAGAACCTCAAATAATTATGACGATATCCAGGAAAGGATCATTACATAGGCATCACATCCAAGATTAGTAGACTGACTCCCGCCTGCATCTACTACTATTACTCCACACATCGGCCGCTATCCAGCATGCATCTAGTGTATTAAGTTCATGGAAAAACGGAGTAATGCAATGATACATCTCCAACGTATCTACTTTTTCTCATGCTTTTCCTCTTGTTTTGGACTCCAATTTGCATGATTTGAATGAAACTAACCCCAGACTGACGTTGTTTTCAGCAGAACTACCATGGTGTTGTTTTTGTGCAGAAATAAAAGTTCTCGGAATGGAACGAAACTTCTTGAGGATTTTGTATATCAATAATACGAATTACTGGAGCCAAGACCCACCAGAGTGGGGCCCCTGGGTGCGCACAACCCACCAGGGCGCGCCCCTCTCCTGGCGCGCCCAGGTGGGCTGTACCCACCCGGTGGCCCTGCTGACGACCCCCTGATACTATAAAATCACATATTTCCCAGAAAAAAATCAGGGAGAAAGAATTGTCACGATCCACGAGATGGAGCCACCGCCAAGCCCTGTTCTTCCTCGGGAGGGCAGATCTGGAGTCTGTTTGGGGCTCCGGAGAGGGGGATCTTCGTTCTTCGTCATCACCAACCCTTCTCCATTGCCAATTCCATGATGCTCCCCACCGGGAATGAGTAATTCCTTCGTAGCCTCGCTGGTCGGTGAGGAGTTGGATGAGATTCATCATGTAATCGAGTTAGTTTTGTTAGGGCTTGATCTCTAGTATCCACCATGTTCTTAGATTGATGTTGCTATGACTTTGCCATGCTTAATGCTTGTCACTTTGGGTCCGGGTGCCATGATTTCAGATCTAAACCATTTATGAATTCATCATTATATCCATGTTCTAGATCCGATCTTGCAAGTTATAGTCACCTACTACGCGTTATGATCCGGCAATCCCGGAGTGACAACAACCGGGCCCACTCCCGGTGATGATCGTAGTTTGAGGAGTTCATGTATTCATTATGTGTTAATGCTTTGTTCCGGTTCTCTATTAAAAGGAGTCCTTAATATCCCTTAGTTTCCAATATGGACCCCGCTGCCACGGGAGGGTAGGACAAAAGATGTCATGCAAGTTCTTTTAATAAAGCACGTATGACTATTTACGGAATACATGCCTACATTATATCGATGAACTGGAGCTAGTGTCGTATCACCCTAGGTTATAACTGTCACATGATGAATATCATCCAACAAGTCACCGATCCAATGCCTACGAACTTTTCCATATTGTTTTTGCTAAGTTACTACTGCTATCATCACTATTACACTTGCTACAAAATTAATGCTATCATCGTTACTGTTACTATTGCTACTGATAACTTTGCTGCAGATAATTAATCTCCAGGTGTGGTTGAATTGACAACTCAGATGTTAATACCTACAAATATTATTTGGCTCCCCTTGTGTCAAATCTATAAATTTGGGTTGAATACTTACCCTCGAAAACTATTGTGATCCCCTATACTTGTGGGTTATCAAGACCTTTTTCTGGCGCCGTTGCCGGGGAGCATAGCTATATTTGTTGAGTCACTTGGGATTATTATCATATTATCACTATGAAGAATCTGAAGGATGCTAAGACTAAGACATTTCCCTCAAAGACGAGGGGAGGTAAGGAACTGCCATCCAGTTCTGCTTTAGATTCACCTTCTGTTATGAATAAACTTGCAACACCACCACATGCTATTAATTCTGATATGTCGCAAGTTATAGATGATGCTACTTCTACTATGAAGGATGCTTATGATTATGCTAGTACCTTGCTTGATAATGATGATGTGCCACTTGGTGAATTCCTCGATAAACAAATTGCTAGAGTTATACAACATGATGTTAGTGAATCTGATGATGAGCTTGAAACTGAATCTCCTGAAACACCAGCTAGAACTAGCTTTCCTTGATATGAATTGCCTAAGGTACCAGAAGTTTATGTTATGAGTGAAGAAGCAACTAGAGATATTCGTGCTTGCAATGATAGAGATGATCTAGAGAAATTATTACACAAGTATAAAGAAAAAATCTCTGAATGCTAGAATTAATTGTGATCCTAAGTTCTCTACTTCACCTATTTATTGATGATAAGGAATATGAATTCTATGTCGACCCAGAGTTAATTACTTTGGTTGAATTTGATCCTTTCAATGGTTATGAAACTGAAACTGTTGTGGCACATCTCACTAAGTTGAATGACATAGCCACCCTTTTACTGATGATGAGAAAACTCGCTATTAGTTTATTCTCAAATTATTTCCTTTCTCATTAAAGGGTGATGCTGAAGCTTGGTACAATACCCTTGCTCCTGGTTGTGTGCGGAGTCCCCAGGATACGATTTATTAATTCTCTAAAAAATATTTTCCCACTCATATGAAACAAGCTGCCTTACAGGAAATATTTAACTTTGTGCAAACTAAAGAAGAGAGTCTCCCACAAGCATGGGGGAGGCTTTGCCAGTTACTTAATGATTTGCGTGATCATCCTCTTAAGAAAAATGAAATACTTGATATCTTCTATAATGGACTAACCGATGCTTCTAGGGACTTCCTAGATAGTTGCGCTCGTTGTGTTTTCAGGGAATGAATTGTTGGACAAGCTGAAGAATTATTGAATAACATATTGAAAAATTATGATGATTGGACTATTTCTGAACCACCGCCTAAACCCACTCTTAAGAAGAGGGGTATGCTTGGAAAAGGTGGATGTGCTACAGGCTGCGCTTGTTGCCTCCATGCGTTGTGCGCCGCCTATGCGCAATATTGCTGGGTGGTGGGAAACAGGTGAGGAAATGGCGGGAAACGGTGGCGTGTTTATAAAATGCCATAAATTAATGGAAACTTAGCATAGAAGGAACACCGAGCTAGCATAAGAAGGAGATGACGATCAGATGAACACGGACCACACTAGGGAACCATTTTTGTTATTATCGGTATTCACACACATTTCTGATTACATACCTGTTTGTCGTGTATCACAAACATCTTGTTATATTGAACCGTTTCTGCTCTCATGTCTCAACGCATACAGTTCATCCGAGTGAACCACATGTCGTATATCGCACACACCTTTGATCTAGCTGACCGTTTCTTTTGTGTTGCCTAATCACAAACAGTTCATCCGAGTGAACCGTATGCTGTATATCGCACACGCCTTCATCTGGCTGCCTGTTTCTTTTGTTCCTCCTCATCGCAAACAGTTAATCGAGCTGAACCGTATGCCCTGCGTCGCACACACAACTAAAATCTGAACCGTGTTTGATGCATCCTCCATCACAAATGTTTTGCACCTTTTTTGACGGTTTTTACACCACCGTTTACGATTATGGCATCGCACACAGTTTCGTCGAAGGGTCTCTGATCGTAGTGTCATGCTAGCAGCTCCTGCAGTAGTGCACCCCAATCATGATCATTGCAACAAGTAGTAGACATAACAAAATTAGCATCCCCAAGCTTAGGGTTTTGCATATTATTTGCACAATTGACATTAATAGAATTTATAGTAACATCATTGCAATTATGCTTTTTATTCAAAGATCTATCGTGAATCACTTTATAAAGTACTTCATCACAGTTTCAGATTCACGGATTTCAATCAAAACCCCATAAAGATAATCTAGTGCACTCAACTCACTAGCAATTGGTTCATCATAATTGGATCATTTAAAAATATTAGCAAGTGGATGGGGATCCATAAACTCTTAGCAAGCGAAGATGCAAGCAAAAAGAAGGCACATGGTAACACAAGATCGAATAGAAGAAGGGCGAAAGAAAAGGGAAAATCTTTGTGAAGTGGGGGAGAGGAAAACGAGAGGCAAATGGCAAATAATGTAATGCAAGGGAGAAGAGTTTATGATGGGTACTTGGTATGTCTTGACTTGGCGTAGATCTCCTCGGCAACAGCGTCAGAAATCCTTCTTGCTACCTCTTGAGCATGCATTGGTTTTCCCTTGAAGAGGAAAGGGTGATGCAGCAAAGTAGCGTAAGTATTTGCCTCAGTTTTTGAGAACCAAGGTATCAATCTAGTAGGAGACAACGCACAAGTCACCTAGTACCTGCACAAACAATCAAGAACCTTGCACCAACGCGATAAAGGGGTTGTCAATCCATTCACGGTCACTCGCAAAAGTGAGATCTAATAGAGATAGTAAGATAAATATTTTTGGTATTTTTGTTGTATAGATTGGGAAGTAAAGATTGCAAAATAGTAAACGAGATGCGATGTAAATAAATGAGATGCAATATAATAAGAAAGAGACCCCGGGGCCATAGGTTTCACTAGTGGCTTCTCTAAAGATAGCATGTATTACGGTGGGTGAACAAATTACTATCGAGAAATTGATAGAAAAGCGCATAGTTATGAAGATATCTAAGGAAATGATCATGAATATAGGCATCACGTCCGTGTCAAGTAGATCGAAACGATTCTGCATCTACTACTATTACTCCACACATCAACCGCTATCCAACATGCATCTAGAGTATTAAGTTCATAAGAATAGAGTAACGCTTTAAGCAAGATGACATGATGTAGAGGGATAAACTCAAACAATATGATATAAACCCCATCTTTTTATCCTCGATGGAAACAATACAATACGTGCCTTGCTACCCCTCCTGTCACCGGGAAAGGACACCGCAAGATTGAACCCAAAGCTAAGCACTTCTCCCATTGCAAGAAAGATCAATCTAGTAGGCCAAACTAAACCGATAATTCGAAGAGACTTGCAAAGATATCAAATCATGCATATAAGAATCCACAAAAGAACCAAATAATATTCATAGATAATCTTGTTCATAAACCCACAATTCATCGGATCTCAACAAACACACCGCAAAAGAGTATTACATCGAATAGATCTCCAAGAACATCGAGGAGGACTTTGTATTGAGAATCAAAGAGAGAGAAGAAGCCATCTAGCTAATAACTATGGACCCGAAGGTCTGTGGTAAACTACTCACGCTTCATCGGAGAGGCTATGGTATTGATGTAGAAGCCCTCCATGATCGATTCCCCCTCCGGCAGATCGCCGGAAGAGGCCCCAAGATGGGACCTCACGGCTATAGAAGGTTGCGGCGGTGGAAAAGTGGTTTCGTGGCTCTCTGCGATCGATCTAGGGTATAAGAGTATATATAGGCAAAAGAAGTATGTCGGTGGAGCTAAGAGGGGCCCACGAGGGTGGGGTGGGGGGGGGGGCGCCCTCTTGCCTCGTGGCCTCCTTGTGGCGTTCCAGACTTCAACTTCAAGTCTCCTGGTTTGCTTTCGGTCCAAGAAAGATCATCGCGAAGGTTTCATTCCGTTTGGATTCCGTTTGGTATTCCTTTTCTGAGAAACTCTAAAATAGGCAAAAAAATAGAAACTAGCACTGGGCCTCCGATTAATAGGTTAGTCCCAAAAATAATATAAAAGAGCATATTAAAGACCATTAAACATCCAAAACAGATAATATAATAGCATGGAACAATAAAAAATTATAGATATGTTGGAGACGTATCAAGCGCCCCCAAGCTTAATTCCTGCTCATCCTCGAGTAGGTAAATGATAAAAGCAGAATTTTTGATGTGGAATGCTACCTAACATAATTATCAATGTAATTTTCTTTATTGTGGCATGAATGTTCAGATCCGAAAGATTCAAGACAAAAGTTCAATATTGACATAAAAGTAAGAATACTTCAAGCATACTAACAAAGTAATCATGTCTTCTCAAAATAACATGGCCAAAGAAAGTTCATCCCTACAAAATCATATAGTTTGCCTATGCTCCATCTTCGTCAAAGAAAATATTCAAATCATGCACAACCCCGATGACAAGCCAAGCAATTGTTTCATACTTTAGTATTCTCAAACTTTTTCAACTTTCACGCAATACATGAGCGTAAGCCATGGACATAAAACTATAGGTGGAATAGAATGGTGGTTGTCGAGAAGACAAAAAGGAGGAAGATGGTCTCACATCAACTAGGTGTATTAATGGGCTATGGATATGCCCATCAATAGATATCAATGTGAGTGAGTAGGGATTGCCATGCAACGGATGCACTAGAGCTATAAATGTATGAAAGCTCAACAAAAGAAACTAAGTGGGTGTGCATCCAACTTGTTTGCTCACGAAGACCTAGGGAATTTTGAGGAAGCCAATTGTTGGAATATACAAGACAAGTTCTATGACGAAAATTCCCACTAGTATATGAAAGTGACAAAATAAGAGACTCTCTATCATGAAGATCATGGTGCTACTTTGAAGCACAAGTGTGGAAAAAGGATAGTAGCATTGTCCCTTCTCTCATTTTCTCTCTTTTTTTGGGCCTTCTCTTTTTTATTTGGCCTTTCTCTTTTTTTATTTCCTCACATGGGACAATGCTCTAATAATGATGACCATCATAGTTTTATTTACTTACAACTCAAGAATTACAACTCGATACTTAGAAAAAAATATGACTCTATATGAATGCCTCCGGCGGTGTACCGGGATGTGCAATGAATCAAGAGTGACATGTATGAAAAAATTATGAATGGTGGCTTTGCCACAAATACGATGTCAGCTACATGATCATGCAAAGCAATATGACAATGATGAAGCGTGTCATAATAAACGAAACGGTGGAAAGTTGCATGTCAATATATCTAGGAATGGCTATGGAAATGCCATAATAGGTAGATATGGTGGCTGTTTTGAGGAAGGTAAATGGTGGGTTTATGGTACCGGCAAAAGTTGCATGGTACTAGAGAGGCTAGCAAAGATGGAAGGGTGAGAGTGCGTATAATCCATGGACTCAACATTAGTCATAAAGAACTCACATACTTATTGCAAAAATCTAAAAGTCATCAAAACCAAGCACTACGTGCATGCTCCTAGGGGGATAGATTGGTAGGAAAAGACCATCGCTCGTCCCCAACCGCCACTCATAAGGAAGACAATCAAAGAAACACCTCATGCTTCAAATTTGTTACACAACGGTTACCATACGTGCATGCTACGAGAGTTGCAAACCTCAACACAAGTATTTCTCAAATTCACAACTACTCAACTAGCATGACTCTAATATCACCATCCTCATGTCTCAAAACAATCATCAAGCATCAATCTTCTCATAGTATTCAACGCACTTTATATGGAAGTTTTTATTATACCCATCTTGGATGCCCATCATATTAGGACTAGTTTTATAGCCAAAGCAAAATACCATGCTGTTCTAAAGGACTCCCAAAATAATATAAGTGAAGCATGAGAGATCAATAATTTCTATAAAATAAAACCGCCACCGTGCTCTAAAAAGATACTCCCTCCGTTCCATATTAGTTGTCGCTCAAACGGATGTATCTAGCACTGAAATACATCTAGATACATCCATTCCAGAGACAAGTAATTCCGAACGGAGGGAGTATAAGTGAAGCACTAGAGCAAAATTATCTAGCTCAAAAGATATAAGTGAAGCACATAGAGTATTCTAATAAATTCCGATTCATGTGTGTCTCTCCCAAAAGGTGTGTACAACAAGGATGATTATGGTAAACTAAAAAACAAAGTCTGAAATCATACAAGACACTCCAAGCAAAACACATACCATGTGGTGAATAAAAATATAGCCTCAAGTAAAGTTACCGATAGACGAAGACGAAAGAGGGGATGCCTTCCGGGGCATCCCCAAGCTTATGCTTTTGGTTGTCCTTGAATTTTACCTTGGGCATACCCAAGCTTAGGCTCTTGCCACTCCTTATTCCAAAATCCATCAAATCTTTACCCAAAAACTTGAAAACTTCACAACACAAATCTTCAACAGAAAATCTCATGAGCTCCGTTAGTATAAGAAAATAAACCACCACTTTAAGGTACTTTAATGAACTCATTCTTTATTTATATTGGTGTTAAACCTACTGTATTCCAACTTCTCTATGGTTCATACCCCCCGATACTACTCATAGATTCATCAAAATAAGCAAACAACACGTGAAAATCTGAATCAGTCAAAAACAGAAAAATCTTTAGCAATCTGGAGGTTTCGAATACTTCCGTAACTCCAAAAATTCTGAAAAATTAGGACGACCAGGATAAAAATTATTTAACGCCCCTAGCTAGGCATTGAGGTTTCAATGATGCTCACATGAAAGACAAGAATTGAAGCACAAAGAGAGCATCATAAAACATGTGACAAACACACTTAAGTCTAACATACTTCCTATGCATAGGCATCTTATAAGCAAACAAATTATCAAGGCAAGCAAAAACTAGCATATGCAAGGAAGAAGAAAGGAACAATAGCAATCTCAACATAACGAGAGGTAATTTAGCAACATGAAAATGTCCACAACCATATTTCCCTCTCTCATAATAATTACATGTAGGATCATAATCAATTTCACCAATATAACTATCATATAAAATTTTCTCTTCATGATCCACATGCATGCAAAGTTGACACTCTTCTAAAATAATGGGATTATCATAAAATAAAGTCATGACCTCTCTGAACCCACTTTTATCAAAAACTTCATAAGATTGAACATTATCCAAATATGTGGGATCTAAAGTTGACACTCTTCCAAACCCACTTTCAGTATTATTGCAAACATTATTATCAATCTCATATTCATCATGGGGCTTAAATAATTTTTCAAGATCATAAGAAGAATCACCACTGGTACGCGTCAATCCTAAACAAACGGTTTTTAACCCCTTTCCACCATGGCATTTGGAACCGTCGCCAAGTGAGTGTGTGCGATAGGGTGTCCTTCCCACATGACCCAGAAATAGTCGGGGATAGGCCCTCTTGGGACCCAGTCTGGGGCCGTGTGCGATCAGGAGAGGCATCGAAACCCAATCATTTTCGTAAGTATGCACATCCCACACGATAATTCGAGAAAATCATTTCCATAGGTATGTACATCGCACACAGTGAATCCCAGAAAAACATTTCCGTTCATATGTGCATCACAATCAGTCAATCCAAGGAATATGTTTCCGTTCTTATGTACATCCCACACATAGTCAATCCAGGGAACACGTTTCCGTTCGGACGTACATCCCACACAGTTTTATGTGTAGGCTCGTGTGTGAAAGGTGTAACTATCAGACACGGTTTGCCATGGTTATCTGTTTGCTTTTATCAACTATATCACACACGATTTGATGAAGAAAACTGTGTGGCATTGGGCTATCCATCGCAAGCACTTTTACTGCTAGAACCGTCTGCAAAGGTCCGTGACACATTTAGCAGGTTTATTAGTTTACAATTAATAATTCCAGTATTACGCAAATTCACATTTCATATCGAACAACTGTTTGCCAATTTCATATCAGGCACATAAATATATTATAACATCACAGTATGGTAGCTACATGAAAACAACTCAGTACAACATATAACTAGTTCAACTTCATAAGAACAATATATTCATTTCCCTAATCGAGATCATCCAGGCTCGTCTTATCCACCTCTGCTTTCAGTCCAGTAAGAACCCGTTTTGCACGGGCCAACTGGGAAAGTGCCTCCTCCTTCGCTAACACCATCTTAGCAAAGTTTGATTTAAAAAATCTGAGCTCATTCTCCACCTTCATCTTTTTATTCCGCATCTTGAAATATGCTTCATCGTTGACAACACTTTCTCTAAGCCTACGTGTGTTCTCTTCCTCATACATGGTCCAGAGCTTCGCTAGGCACATCTTCAAAGACTGTGGCCACTGTTGATCAACCCACTCCAAGTAAGAACACTTCCGTTCATCCTATAATATTGAAAACTAGATCAGTAACAATTGTAGGGGAAATGGGTTTATAGCAACATAGAAAATCGCCAATGCTTATTTTGAAAAACTGAAGAAACATGTTAATTATGACATATCTTCTCAAAAAGATCAATGTGCGAATGAAATAATTGGTACTGAGACAACAACCAAATTCTGGAACATCAGAAGCTATAATTAACTACAACAACACTACAAGTTCTTACTCATGTACAATAAATAACAAATTGAACATTTTATGAGGAAGGTAAATATAACTACAACAGCATAGCGACAGTGTTTGGATGACAGCAAATTGATACTAACAGGTGTGTACATGCACAAATTTAGTAACATAGAGCTAATAGCACTAAGGCCGTCCACTATGTATGCCAAAACTGGGGTAAAGAAAACTGTTGCTACATCTCGCACCAGTGCCCTACACTGGTGAGCCGATGCAGCGAAAAAAATCAGGGACCCAGACTCCGGAGCACGTAGTTGCTCCGATGCCCAGTTCATTCATGCCATAAAGATTTAGTATTTTACTGCTTGGCTGCTCGGATGTGTGGACCAAAGTTGGCTGCACAAACTGCTGAAGCGGTGCCAAATAATTTTCTAATGGCATCGCTGATGAGATGGCAACAATTTAAGATATTAGGTACAAACTGTGACACTGTCTTAGGATGCGTTTGGTTGAAGGTGTGGTATGAATGGGTTGGGACCGTGACAGTGTCTGAATGACATCTAACAAATGATTTGTAAGAACGTAAGAGGGTCTAACCTTCTCTGCACATGCCAGAAACTTCCTCCCACTGTCCACATAATCAAACACATGGAGATTGATGGTGACAACATGCAGATAGATCTTCAGCCACCCCGCTCCATTCGTTGCCACCGATGGTCTTAGGGAGCTACAAGAGGAAGAAATGACTCAAATCGACCGCCGGATAAAAATCCTTCATTCCAAGTCATAGCCCGAGAGAGAGAAGAGAGGCATACCCGGGTGGTAAAGGAGTAGTCGCCGGAAGAGGAACCGCTGGAGAGGTCTTTGAAGAAGACCATGGCGACCTCGATGGTAGGATGCGAGATGGCGAGAGCGAGGAAGCGGCTATAGCTTAGCAAGGAAGGAAGGAGGAAACAGGGGAAATGCGACTTGTGGTCAGGGAGAAAAGGGGGTGGGGAAGGGGGGCGGGGGTAGATATTTTGGCGGTAGGCCAAAATTTTGGAAATGTGGAGGGAAACTTTGCGCGCGGTGCCACCGGACCATTCACTTTGAACGATTGTGTGCATCGCAAATGATTCTTCTGCTTTATGCGCATGGGATGAGTTTGATAATTCAAATGTTGGTGGAAATTTCCCCGGGTACGTCATTGCATAATTTAACATCGCTTGCTAATTTGGGCACACAAAAGAGCGTACAGCAGACAGACCACACTTACTAAATCGAGCAATTTAGTAATTAAACAGAGCCACTTGACCTAAACATTGCTCTAACAAAAGACCAGCATTAAAAATAAAGCCTAAGTACGCATAATTTTAACAAATCCGCCACTGCGCTAGCCTATGCATCGCCGGTGTGAGATGAGATGTTGATGACTTGTCCTGGCGATGTGCCGCCGTTGGTGGACTCCGCGTCCCCTGCTGAAGTCGACCGCGTCCTCGTCCTCGGCGCTGCCCTCAGGGTTGTAGTACTCTAGTAGTAGCTGCGCCAGAGCTCGTGTAGGTACTCTACCGCCGATTCCTCGACGGACAGACTCTTCTCTACCTCGACCTCGGCCACACGCAACTCCTCCTCCCGGCGCTCCTCGATCTCCACCGCCTCCTGCATCTCTAGTTCCCGCTCGGCGACCTCATGAGGAAGCAGGTGCTCCATGGCCACCGCCGCCTTTTCAGACGTGGGTTGCATGCTGGAGTCCGAGGTGTCCTGGAATATCTTGGCGTGTGCATCCTCGATCTTGGCGTGGATGGCCTCGACCCAGGCCAGGGCGACATCAGCGGCACGGACGACAGCTTGAGCGCTCTCGGCGTTTGCAGACGCCTTCGCAGCAGCAGTTGCAGCCGTCTCGGCTGCTATAGTTGCCCTGTCGGCTGCCGCAGACGCCCTCTCGGTGGAAGCAGCCGTGCTCAATGCGGATGCGGCGGCACTCTCGGTGTAGGCGGCCGCCCTCTCGGTGCAGGCGGCGGTGCTCCGCGGGGGGGTGGGGGGGGTGGGGGAGGGGGACGCGGCCATCGTACGGGCCTTCACGAAGCGTTTCCACGGCGTCATGTTTGCAAGAAGGGGGTGCGGGAATGGGGGTCAGGATTTGAGGGTTGCCGGCACTGGAGCAGACGAGCCGGCGAAGCTTAAGGAGGGAGACTTAAATATACCCGGATATTTTCATCGCAAACGGTTCCTAGAAAACAACTGTGTGTGATGTTGTAGATATTTTTTATTAGCTGTGAAAGACGAATTTGGAGTACAGTGGCAATGGATGGTGTTTTAAATGCACGAGAAATTTTGTAGTACTAATACAACTGTGATGTCAATTTTTGGAAAATTTCAGGGGTCATTTGACCTTCTAAGACATTTAAGTGATTTTCTAGCCATTTAATGACTGTAATTGAAATTTGAACTACATGTACATGCAACAGCTAACCATAATGGTTTGAAAACTCATATTTTGTGTACTAGTGTGCGATTTAATTCCATGTGTAATAAATTGGAAGGAATTTTCAAACATATTGGTCTTAAGGCTATGACACAATTAAGCATGGAGTGACATGGCATTTTAATTCCAAAAAAATAGAAAACAGAAACACATGAAACCTTGTTTGATGTAATGTCATGCCACCAAGATGATGTGGAAAAAAATTTGGCATGTTTGACGAAAGTTTGGACACACACCCCTCACAAACTGGAGCAACTCACTAGAAGGCTCGTGGTTCCGAGAGGGAACAATGCATGTTTGATGACGAACGGGAGATCGCTTCCTCTTATGGCCTTCAATTTTTTTCTATGTTTAACGTGCACTACTACAACTGTAATGTGAAATTTTGGAAAATTCTAGGGGTCATTTGACCTTTTAAAGACATTTTAGTGATTTTCTAGCCATTTAATTCAAATTTGAACTACATCTATATGCAACGCCTAACCATAACGGTTTGACAAATCATATTTGTGTACTTGTGTGCGAGTTAATTCCATGTGCACTAAATTAGAAGGAATTTTCAAACATATTTTTCTCACGACATGGACACATGCATATGTATACATGGAGTGACTGTTGGGGAACGTAGTAATTTCATAAAATTTCCTACGCACACGCAAGATCATGGTGATGCATAGCAACGAGAGGGGAGAGTGTTGTCCACGTACCCTCGTAGACCGAAAGCGGAAGCGTTAGCACAATGCGGTTGATGTACTCGTACATCTTCATGATCCGACCAATCAAGCACCGAACGCACGGCACCTCTGAGTTCTGCACACGTTCAACTCGATGACGTCCCTCGAACTCCGATCCAGCCGAGCTTTGAGGGAGAGTTCCGTCAGTACGACGGCGTGGTGACGATGATGATGTTCTACTGACACAGGGCTTCGCCTAAGCACCGCTACGATATGACCGAGGTGGATTATGGTGGAGGGGGGCACCGCACACGGCTAAGAGATCCAAGGGATCAATTGTTGTGTCTCTAGGGGTGCCTCCCGCCCTGTATATAAAGGAGTAGAGGAGGGGGAGGGGGCCGGCCACCCTTGGCGTGCCCCATGAGGATTCCTACTCCCACCGGGAGTAGGACTCCCCCATTTCCATGTTGGAGTAGGAGAGGAGAGGGAAGGAGAAAGAGGGAGAAAGGAAAGGGGGGCGCGGCCCCCCTTCCTAGTCCAATTTGGACTTGGGAGGGGAGGGGCGCATGGCTGCCCCTTGGCCGCCTCTCCTCTTCCACCATTTGGGCCCATGAGGCCCATTAACCTCTGGGGGGGGGGGTTCCAGTAACCCCCCGGTACTCCGATATATATCCGATAACCCCCAGAACCATTCCGGTGTCCGAATATAGTCGTACAATATATCAATCTTCATGTCTCGACCATTTCGAGACTCCTCGTCATGTCCATGATCACATCCGGGACTCCGGACTACCTTCGGTACATCAAAACACATAAACTCATTATATAACCGTCATCGAACTTTAAGCATGCGGACCCTACGGGTTCGAGAACTATGTAGACATGACCGAGACATGTCTCCAGTCAATAACCAATAGCGGAACCTGGATGCTCATATTGGCTATGATACGTCTCCGTCGTATCTACTTTTCCAAACACTTTTGCCCTTGTTTTGGACTCTAACTTGCATGATTCGAATGGAACTAACCCGGACTGACGCTGTTTTCAGCAGAATTACCATGGTGTTATTTATGTGCAGAAACAAACATTCTCGGAATGACCTCAAACTTCACGGAGCAACTTTTCAGAAAATATGAAAAATACCTGCAAAAGATGAAGGCCAGGGGGCCCACCACCTCTCCACGAGGGTGGGGGCGCGCCTGCCCCCCTAGGGCGCGCCCCCTACCTCGTGGGACCCTTGTTGCCTCTCCGACTCCAACTCCAACTCCATATATTGTCTTTCGGGGAGAAAAAAATCAGAGAGAAGAAATCATCGCATTTTACGATACAGAGCCGCCGCCAAGCCCTAAAACCTCTCGGGAGGGCTGATGTGGAGTCCGTTCGGGGCTCCGGAGAGGGGAATCCGTCGCCATCGTCATCATCAACCATCCTCCATCACCAATTTCATGATGCTCACCGCCGTGCGTGAGTAATTCCATCGTAGGCTTGCTGGATGGTGATGGGTTGGATGGGATCTATCATGTAATCGAGTTAGTTTTGTTAGGGTTTGATCCCTAGTATCCACTATGTTCTGAGATTGATGTTGCTATGACTTTGCTATGCTTAATGCTTGTCACTAGGGCCCGAGTGCCATGATTTCAGATCTGAACCTATTATGTTTTCATCAATATATGAGTGTTCTTGATCCTATCTTGCAAGTCTATAGTCACCTATTATGTGTTATGATTCGTTAACCCCGAAGTGACAATAATCGGGATACTTACTGGTGATGACCGTAGTTTGAGGAGTTCATGTATTCACTATGTGTTAATGATTTGTTCCGGTTCTCTATTAAAAGGAGGCCTTAATATCCCTTAGTTTCCCTAAGGACCCCGCTGCCACGGGAGGGTAGGACAAAAGATGTCATGCAAGTTCTTTTCCATAAGCATGTATGACTATGTTCGGAATACATGCCTACATTACATCAATGAACTGGAGCTAGTTCTGTGTCACCCTAGGTTATGACTCTTACATGATGAACCACATCCGGCATAATTCTCCATCACCGATCCATTGCCTACGAGCTTTCCGTATATTGTTCTTCGCTTATTTACTTTCCTGTTGCTATTGCTATCATCACTACAAAATACCAAAAGCATTACTTTTACTACCGTTACCTTTTGTTACCGTTACCACTACTATCATATTACTTTGCTACTAGACACTTTGCTGCAGATATTAAGTTTCCAGGTGTAGTTGAATTGACAACTCAGCTGCTAATACTTGAGAGTATTCTTTGGCCCCCCTTGTGTTGAATCAATAAATTTGGGTTGAATACTTTACCCTCGAAAACTGTTGCGATCCCCTATACTTGTGGGTTATCAAGACTATTTTCTGGCGCCGTTACCGGGGAGCATAGCTCTATTCTTTGAGTCAGTTTGGATATCTGTCTGCTTATCATTATGAAGAACTTGAGAGATCCAAAAACCAAGATCTATCCCTCAACTACGAGGGGAGGTAAGGAACTACCATCTAGCTCTGCACTTGATTCACCTTCTGTTTTGAGTAAGCTTGCGACACCTACACCTGCTTCTGCTATTCGTTCTGATATGTCGCATGTTATTGATGATGCCACTTCTGCTATGCATGATACTTATGATGAAACTAACTCTATGCCTGATACCACTGTGCCACTTAGTGATTTTCTTGATGAACAACTTGCTAGGGCTAGAGAAATTGAAAATATTGAATCTGATGATACTGATGAAAGTGATGATGAAGAATCACTTGTTATTCCTAAGGGTTATGTTTTTGATCAAGAAGCTTCTTTAGCTATTTTAGCTTGCAAAAATAGAAATGAACTCAAAAGGTTATTAGCTAAATGGAGTAAGCAATCTCTAAATGCTAGAATGAAACCTGACCCTGCTTTTGCTACTTCACCTATCTGTGTTACTGATAAGGATTATGAATTCTCTGTTGATCCTGATATAATTACTTTGGTTGAATCTGATCCTTTTCATTGTTATGAATCTGAAACTGTTGTGGCACATCTTACTAAATTGAATGATATAGCCACCCTGTTCACTAAAGATGAGAGAACTCGTTACTTTTGTATCCTTAAAATATTTCCGTTCTCATTAAAGGGTGATGCTAAGATATGGTTTAATTCTCTTGATCCTGGTTGTGTGCGTAGTCCCCAGGATATGATTTATTACTTCTTTGCTAAATATTTCCCTGCTCATAAGAAACAAGCTGCTTTAAGGGATATATATAATTTTGTGCAAATTGAAGAAGAGAGTCTCCCACAAGCTTGGGGGAGGCTTCTCCAATTACTTAATGCTTTGCCTGATCATCCTCTTAAGAAAAATGAAATACTTGATATCTTTTATAATTGACTAACCGATGCCTCCAGAGATTACCTGGATAGCTGTGCTGGTTCTGTTTTCAGGGAAAGAACACCAGATGAAGCTGAAATTCTATTGAATAATATGTTGACAAATGAAAATAATTAGACACCTCCGGAGCCAATTCCCGAGCCTATTCCTAAACCAACTCCGAAGAAGAGGGGTATTCTATTTCTCAGTCTTGAAGATATTCAAGAGGCAAAGAAATCTATGAAAGAAAAGGGTATTAAAGCTGAAGATGTTAAGAATTTACCTCCTATTGAAGAAATACATGGTCTTAATCTACCGCCTGTTGAAGAAACATATGATCTTAATCCTTTACCTATTGAAGAAATTCATGGTCTTGATAACCCGACACAGGTAGTAAAGGTAAATTCTCTCTACAGATATGATAAAGCTGAAATCCCATTTACTAAATTTGCTAGCCCATGCTTAGATGAGTTTGATAAATTTATGGCTAAGCAAGAAGATTTTAATGCTTATTTTGGTAGACAATTGAAATACAATTCAAATATGCTTGAACACTTGGGTGATTATATTGCTAATGTTAAAGGTGAACTTAAACTTATTAGTAAACATGCTTCTATGGTTACCACTCAAGTAGAACAAGTACTTAAAGCTCAAAATGATTTGCTCAATGAATTGAATAGTAAAGATAATGATAATGCTGTTAGAGTGGCTACTAGAGCTGGTAGAATGACTCAGGAACCTTTGTATCCTGAAGGCCATCCTAAGAGAATTGAGCAAGATTCTCAGAGAAATAATATAGATGCACCTAGTCCTTCTAAAAGGAAGAAAAAGAAAAATGATAGGACTCTACATGCTTCTAGTGATCCTATTGTTGAGACACCTGAGAATCCAAATGACATTTCTATTTCTGATACTGAAACACAATCTGGTAATGAACCTGAAACTAGTGATAATGTTAGTAATAATGTTCATAATGATGCTCAACCTAGTAATGATAATGATATAGAAATTGAACCTGCTGTTGATCTTGATAACCCACAATCAAAGAATCAACATTATGATAAGAAATTCTTTGTTGCTAGGAAACATGGTAAAGAAAGAGAGCCTTGGGTTTAGAAACCCATGCCTTTTCCTCCCAAACCATCCAAGAAAAAGGATGATGAGGATTTTGGGCGCTTTGCTGAAATGATTAGACCTATCTTTTTGCGTATGCGATTAACTGATATGCTCAAAACCAATCCTTATGCTAAGTACATGAAAGATATTATTACAAATAAAAGAAAGATACCGGAAGATGAAATTTCCACCATGCTTGCTAATTATACTTTTAAGGGTGGAATACCAAAGAAACTTGGAGATCCCGGTGTACCCACTATACCATGCTCTATTAAAAGAAATTATGTTAAAACTGCTTTATGTGATCTTGGAGCCGGTGTTAGTGTTATGCCTCTCTCTTTATATCGTAGACTTGATTTGAATAAGCTGACACCTACTGAAATATCTTTGCAAATGGCCGATAAATCAACTGCTATACCTGTCGGTATTTGTGAGGATGTGCCTGCTGTAGTTGCAAACGTTACTATTTTAACAGACTTTGTTATTCTTGATATTCCCGAGGACGATAGTATGTCTATTATTCTTGGAAGACCCTTTTTGAACACTGCAGGGGCTGTTATTGATTGCACTAAAGGCAATGTCACTTTTCATGTTAATGGTAATGAGCATACGGTACACTTTCCGAGGAAACAACCTCAAGTCCATAGTATCAATTCTATTGGAAAAATTCCATCGATTATATTTGGAGGTTTTGAATTTACTCTTCCTACTGTCAAGAAGAAATATGATATTCTTATTATTGGGGATGTGCATATCCCCGTTGAGGTAACATAGTGTTATTCGAAATTTCTCCGGTTCCATGTTATTCGGAATGGGTTCGTTAACAAGACCTGATCAACCTTGTTAGTGGATTCCTTTTGATGAGCATGAGATGGATGAAACTAGAAGGCACAACCCTCTGTAACCCACTTTTACTTTCTGTTATCTATATTAAATAAAATAAAAATAAATATTTTTCTCTCTGTTATCTGATTATCCGTGCAATATAAAAATACCTTGAAAATAAAAGTTCTCCAAATGCCCTGAAATTTAAATATGATTTTTTCTAGAATATTTGAGAATATTTGGCACAGAGAACACATGAGGGGGGTCAACCACCTGCCCACGAGGATGGAGGGCGCGCCCTACCCCCTGGGCGCGCCCCCTGCCTCGTGGGCCCATGGTGGCCCTCCTCCACTCATTCTTTCACCCACACACTTCTTCTTCCTCCCACAAACACGAATAACCAGCTCAAACCCGAGTCCAAGCTCGTTTTGCTGCCATTTTCGATCTCCTTGCTCAAAGCACCTCTCACAAAACTGCTTGGGGAGATTGTTCCTTGGTATGTGACTCCTCCATTGGTCCAATTAGTTTTTGTTCTAGTTCTTTATTCATTGCAAATTTTTTCTGCTTAGGTGACCCTGTTCTTGAGCTTGCATGTCAAATTTATATGGTCAAAAGTAGTTTTGATGCATGATATAGGCTCTAGGCACTTGTAGGAGTAGTTGCTATCAATATTATTGAGTTTGTTTTATCTTTATTTTGAAGTTACTAAAAATTTTCAGAATTTCTCAGAGGAAGAAATATGCTTAGGAAAATGTTCCAAGGTGGTTCTTCAAGGAAGCAAGGACCCAGGCTTGCAATGCATGATGCTGATGACGAGCCACCAAGAGACGCTCTAGTGCGTCCTTGTGAATGGCCTTTTGAGAACGTTATGGGTCGAGCGGGAATTAAGGAAGAATTCAACGCATATTTGCGTAACGCTGATCTCGTGAGCTTCGAGGAAGAGAAGTGCAGCCAGTATCACAACCTCACCAGTACCTTTGTGAGGAGGTTTGAATTTTCAACTTCACGTAATTCTCCAACTGTCCTGTTTGATATTTATGATAATTCCTATACAATGGACTTAGAGGATTTTACCGCTGCATGCAAACTTCCACAATGGGGTAGTATAAGGGATCCTCGCAAATCTGAATTTAGAGATTTTCTTGCTAGTATAACTGTGGGAGAATCTAGAGATAGTACACAAGCTACCATAGGGAGCATTCACTTTCCTGCTATACATTATTTTTCTCTCTTCATAGGTAGATGCATCAATGGTAAAGATGAGGCATGTCACATGTGTGTCCCCGATCTCAGTATTCTTAGGAGTGCTGTGTTAGGAGACCAAACTTATAATTTGGGAGCCATTGTTGCATGTAGGTTGCATCTTAATAGATTTAATGGAGATTTCTTTGGAGGAATTTATGCAACCCGCATAGCTAATTTTCTTGGTGTAGCCATACGCGAAGATGATATTGAATTACCACCTGCTTACCTAGACTTTAATGCTATGGTTCACCACCTGCTTACCTAGACTTTAATGCTATGGTTCACCACCAGTTTGTTGAGAGGAATGAACCACCTCTCCAGTATCGAGTAATCTTTGACAGACGCCGTGTTGTCCATATTACTCTCCGTGCTCCTGCCTTCTTTGATTATCAGGTAAGAGGAAGATATACCATTACCAGAGAGGAGGCAGATGAGTACGAGAGGAGAGCGGAGGCCGCTCGTTGCCATGCTGCAGCTCAGCAGGCGATAGCCACTGCATCTCAGTACGACCCCAACTACTATTATGGATATCCGCCAGGCCAGCCGTGGCCATAGACCAACTTAGGCCAAAATCCTAAGCTTGGGGGAGTACGTATTTCCCACCGACATTACATTTATGTTCACACACTCATTGCTAGATGTTGGTGCTCATACTTTTTCATTGTATCATCCATGCTACTTTATTTCCTTTTTATGCTTTCTTCTTGTGTGTTTAATAAACCTTAAGAAAAGCCAAAAAAATTTAGTTGTAGCTTTTCATCAGTTTAATTTCCATGCTTGTAGTAGTAATTAAAAAGAAAACCCAAAAAGATTTCCTGTTCTTCTTTTGCTTGTTGGGAGCTTTCCCGTGTAAATAGTTTTATTTCTTTTCTTTTCTTTGGGGGTCGATAGGAGAAGACCATAATTAAATTGTTGAAATGGCTCTTATATGCATTATTGTTTATCTGACAAAAGAGCCTATATTGCCTTGTCTTCTCCTGTTTATTGAATGCCTGTAGATTCCAGCTTAGTCCAATGCACGTGCACTATTATTATTATTCACATCATTCGATCGTGCAAGCGAAAGGCAATTATGATGATATATGATGGACTGGCTGAGATGAGAAAAGCTGGTATGAACTCGACCTCTTTTGTTTTTGTAAATATGATTAGTTCATCGTTCCCGATTCAACCTATTATGAATAAACATGTTTGCAATGACAACTAGAGATCATAGTTTCTTGTGCCATGCTTGATTAGCTATGAGTTATAATGGTTTACCTTGCGTGCCAACATGCTATTGAGATAGTTATGATGTGGTATGATAGGGTGGCATCCTCCTCTGAATGATTTAAGTGACTTGACTTGGCGCATGTTCACGCATGTAGTTGAAACAAAATCAACATAGCCTTCACGATATTTATGTTCATGGTGGATTATATCCTACTCATGCTTGCATTCGGTGTTGATTAATTTTAATGCATGTTCATGACTATTGTCGCTCTCTAGCTGGTCGCTTCCCAATCTTTTGCTAGCCTTCACTTGTACTAAGCGGGAATACTGCTTGTGCATCCAATCCCTTAAACCCCAAAGTTATTCCACATGAGTCCACTATACCTACCTATATATGGTATCTACCTGCCGTTCCAAGTAAATTTGTATGTGCCAAACTCTAAACCTTCAAATAAATATCCTGTTTTGTATGCTCGAATAGCTCATGTATCAACTAGGGCTGTCTATATCTTCCATGTTAGGCGGGTTATTCTCAAGAGGAGTGGACTCCGCCCCTCACTCGCGAGATAAATGGCTGGTCACCGGGATGCCCAGTCCCATGCTTTATGCAAACTAAATCAAAATAATTGCAAACAAAACTCCCCTTGGGACTCTTGTTAGTTGGAGGCACTCGTTGTTTCGAGCAAGCCATGGATTGATGCTTGTTGGTGGAAGGGGGAGTATAAACTCTACCATTCTGTTTGGGAACCGCCTATAATGTGTGTATCATGGAAGATATCGCCATCTCTTGGTTGTTATGTTGACAATGAAAGTATACTGCTCAAAATATTATTCACCTCTATTTTAAAATCGAGCTCTGGCACCTCTACAAATCCCTGCTTCCCTCTGCGAAGGGCCTATCTATTTACTTTTATGCTGAGTCATCATCCTCTTATTAAAAAGCACCAGTTGGAGAGCACCGCTGTCATTTGCATTCATTACTGTTAGTTTACATTGAATATGACTTGACTGGATCTCTTTTACCATGAATAACAATGTCTAGTCAGTCCTTGGTCTTTAAAGGTGCTATGCATTTATGTTTTGCGGTCTCAGAAAGGGCTAGCGAGATACCATCTTGTTATATCATATTATGATTGTTCTGAGAAAGTGTTCTCATCTGAGATTTATTATTATGGCTCGCTAGTTGATTATGCTATTGATATGAGTAAACTTGAGACCTATGCGTTATTGTGAATGTGGTTAGTTATAATCTTTGCTGAAAACTTGAATGCTGGCTTTACATATTTACAACAACAAGAGCAAACAGAGTTTGTAAAATTTTTTCTTTATCACTTTCAGTTTATCAACTGAATTGCTTGAGGACAAGCAAAGGTTTAAGCTTGGGGGAGTTGATACGTCTCCGTTGTGTCTACTTTTCCAAACACTTTTGCCCTTGTTTTGGACTCTAACTTGCATGATTTGAATGGAACTAACCCGGACTGACACTGTTTTCAGCAGAATTACCATGGTGTTATTTATGTGCAGAAACAAACATTCTCGGAATGACCTGAAACTTCACGGAGCAACTTTTCAGAAAATATGAAAGATACCTGCAAAAGATGAAGGCCAAGGGGCCCACCACCTCTCCACGAGGGTGGGGGGCGCGCCTGCCCCCCTAGGGCGTGCCCCCTACCTCATGGGCACCCTGTTGCCTCTCCGACTCCAACTCCATATATTGTGTTTCGGGGAGAAAAAAAATCAGAGAGAAGAAATCATCGCGTTTTACGATACGGAGCCGCCGCCAAGCCCTAAAACCTCTCGGGAGGGCTGATCTGGAGTCCGTTCGGGGCTCCGGAGAGGGGAATCCATCGCCATCGTCATCATCAACCATCCTCCATCACCAATTTCATGATGCTCACTGCCGTGCGTGAGTAATTCCATCATAGGCTTGCTGGACGGTGATGGGTTGGATGGGATCTATCATGTAATCGAGTTAGTTTTGTTAGGGTTTGATCCCTAGTATCCACTATGTTCTGAGATTGATGTTGCTATGAATTTGCTATGCTTAATGCTTGTCACTAGGGACCGAGTGCCATGATTTCAAATCTGAACCTATTATGTTTTCATCAATATATGAGTGTTCTTGATCCTATCTTGCAAGTCTATAGTCACCTATTATGTGTTATGATCCGTTAACCCCGAAGTGACAATAATCGGGATACTTACCGGTGATGACCGTAGTTTGAGGAGTTCATGTATTCACTATGTGTTAATGATTTGTTCCGGTTCTCTGTTAAAAGGAGGCCTTAATATCCCTTAGTTTCCGTAAGGACCCCGCTGCCACGGGAGGGTAGGACAAGTGATGTCATGCAAGTTCTTTTCCATAAGCACGTATGACTATGTTCGAAATACGTGCCTACATTATATCAATGAACTGGAGCTAGTTCTGTGTCACCCTAGGTTATGACTGTTACATGATGAACCGCATCCGGCATAATTCTCCATCACTTATCCATTGCCTACGAGCTTTCCATATATTGTTCTTCGCTTATTTACTTTCCCATTGCTATTGCTATCATCACTACAAAATACCAAAAACATTACTTTTACTATTGTTAACTTTTGTTACCGTTACCACTACTATCATATTACTTTGCTACTAAACACTTTGCTGCAGATATTAAGTTTCCAGGTGTGGTTGAATTGACAACTCAGCTGCTAATACTTGAGAGTATTCTTTGGCTCCCCTTGTGTCGAATCAATAAATTTGGGTTGAATACTTTACCCTCAAAAACTGTTGCGATCCCCTATACTTGCAGGTTATCAGGCTCCTACATATTCTACGAAGATATTTATCGGTCAAACCGCATAACAACATACGTTGTTCCCTTTGTCATCGGTATGTTACTTGCCCGAGATTCAATCATCGGTATCTCAATATCTAGTTCAATCTTGTTACCGACAAGTCTCTTTACTCGTTCCATAATACATCATCCCGCAACTAACTCATTAGTTTCAATGCTTGCAAGGCTTAAGTGATGTGTATTATCGAGTAGGCCTAGAGATACCTCTCCGGCAATCGGAGTGACAAATCCTAATCTCGAAATACGCCAACCCAACAAGTACCTTTGGAGACACCTGTAGAGCACCTTTATAATCACCAGTTACGTTGTTACGTTGGTAGCACACAAAGTGTTCCTCCGGTAAACGGGAGTTGCATAATCTCATAGTCACACGAACATGTATAAGTCATGAAGAAAGCAATAGCAACAAACTAAACGATCAAGTGCTAAGATAACGGAATGGGTCAAGTCAATCACATCATTCTCCTAATGATGTGATCCTGTTAATCAAATGACAACTCATGTCTATGGCTAGGAAACATAACCATCTTTGATTAACAAGCTAGTCTAGTAGAGGCATACTAGTGACACTTTGTTTGTCTATGTATTCACACATGTATCATGTTTCCGGTCAATACAATTCTAGCATGAATAATAAACATTTATCATGATATAAGGAAATAAATAATATCTTTGTTATTGCCTCTAGGGCATATTTCCTCCAGTCTCCCACTTGCACTAGAGTCAATAATCTAGATTACACAGTAATGATTCTAACACCCATGGAGCCTTGGTTCTGATCATGTTTTGCTCGTGGAAGAGGCTTAGTCAACGGGTCTGCAATATTCAGATCCGTATGTATCTTGCAAATCTCTATATCTCCCATCTGGACTTGATCCCAGATGGAGTTGAAGCGTCTCTTGATGTGCTTGGTTCTCTTGTGAAATTTGGATTCCTTTGCCAAAGCAATTGCACCAGTATTGTTACAAAAGATTTTCATTGGACCCGATGCACTAGGTATGACACCTAGATTGGATATGAACTCCTTCATCTGCTACTTCTGAAGCAGCTATGTACTCCGCTTTACATGTAGATCCCGCTACGACGCTTTGTTTAGAACTGCACCAACTGACAGCTCCACCGTTTAATAAAAACACATACCTGGTTTGCGATTTAGAATCGTCCAGATCAGTGTCAAAGCTTGCATCGACGTAACCATTTACGATGAGCTCTTTGTCACCTCCATAAACGAGAAACATATCCTTCGTCCTTTTCAGGTATTTCAGGATGTTCTTGACCGTTGTCCAATGATCCAGTCTTGGATTAGTTTGGTACCTCCCTGCTAAACTAATAGCAAGGCACACATCAGGTCTGGTACACAACATTGCATACATGATCGAACCTATGGCTGAAGCATAGAGAACAGCTTTCATTTTCTCTCTATCTTCTGCATTGGTCGGGCATTGAGTCTTACTCAACTTCACACCTTGCAATACAGGCAAGAACCCTTTCTTTGCTTGATCCATTTTGAACCTTTTCAAAACTTTGTCAGGTATGTGCTTTGTGAAAGTCCAATCAAGCGTCTTGATATATCTCTATAGATCTTGATGCCCAATATATAAGCAGCTTCACCGAGGTCTTTCATTGAAAAACTCTTATTCAAATATCCTTTTATGCTATCCAGAAATTCTATATCATTTCCAATCAACAATATGTGATCCACATATAATATTAGAAATGCTACAGAGCTCCCACTCACTTTCTTGTAAATACAGGCTTCTCCAAAAGTCTGTATAAAACCATATGCTTTGATCACACTATCAAAACGTTTATTCCAACTCCGAGAGGCTTGCACTAGTCCATAAATGGATCGCTGGAGCTTGAACACTTTGTTAGCTCCCTTTGGATCGACAAAACCTTCCGGTTGCATCAGATACAACTCTTCTTCCAGAAATCCATTCAGGAATGCAGTTTTGACATCCATTTGCCAAATTTCATAATCATAAAATGCAGCAATTGCTAACATGATTCGAACAGACTTAAGCATCGCTATGGGTGATAAGGTCTCATCGTAGTCAATCCCTTGAACTTGTCAAAAACCTTTTGCAACAAGTCGAGCTTTATATACAATAACATTACCATCAGCGTTAGTCTTCTTCTTGAAGATCTATTTATTTTCGATGGCTTGCCGATCAATGGGCAAGTCAACCAAAGTCCACACTTTGTTCCCATACATGGATCCCATCTCAGATTTCATGGCCGCAAGCCATTTTGCAGAATCTGGGCTCACCATCGCTTCTTCATAGTTCATAGGTTCGTCATGGTCTAGTAACATAACCTCCAGAACAGGATTACCGTACCACTCTGGTGCGGATCTTACTCTGGTTGATCTACGAGGTTCAGTAACAACTTGATCTGAAGTTTCATGATCATTATCATTAACTTCCTCACTAATTGGTGTAGGTGTCACAGGAACCGGTTTCTGTGATGAACTACTTTCCAATAAGGGAGCAGGTACAGTTACCTCATCAAGTTCTACTTTCCTCCCACTCATTTCTTTCGAGGGAAACTCCTTCTCTAGAAAGGATCCAAATTTAGCAACAAACGTTTTGACTTCAGATCTGTGATAGAACGTGTACCCAACAGTTTCATTTGGGTATCCTATGAAGACACATTTCTCCGATTTGGGTTCGAGCTTATCAGGTTGAAGTTTTTTCACATAAGCATCGCAGCCCCAAACTTTAAGAAACGACAACTTTGGTTTCTTGCCAAACCACAGTTCATAAGGCGTCGTCTCAACGGATTTCGATGGTGCCCTATTTAACGTGAATGCAACCGTCTCTAAAGCATAACCCCAAAATGATAGCGGTAAATCAGTAAGAGACATCATAGATCGCACCATATCTAGTAAAGTATGATTACGACGTTCGGACAAACCATTACGCTGTGGTGTTCCGGGTGGCGTGAGTTGCGAAACTATTCCGCATTGTTTCAAATGAAGACCAAACTCGTAACTCAAATATTCTCCTCCACGATCAGATCGTAGAAACTTTATTTTCTTGTTATGATGATTTTCAACTTCACTCTGAAATTCTTTGAACTTTTCAAATGTTTTAGACTTATGTTTCATTAAGTAGATATACCCATATCTGCTTAAATCATCTGTGAAGGTGAGAAAATAACGATATCCGCCACGAGCCTCAACATTCATTGGACCACATACATCTGTATGTATGATTTCCAACAAATCCATTGCTCTCTCCATAGTACCGGAGAACGGCGTTTTAGTCATCTTACCCATGAGGCATGGTTCGCAAGTACCAAGTGATTCATAATCAAGTGGTTCCAAAAGTCCATTAGTATGGAGTTTCTTCATGCGTTTACACCGATATGACCTAAACGGCAGTGCCACAAATAAGTTGCACTATCATTATCAACTCTGCATCTTTTGATTTCAACATTATGAATATGTGTATCACTACTATCGAGATTCATCAAAAATAGACCACTCTTCAAGGGTGCATGACCATAAAAGATATTACTCATATAAATAGAACAACCATTATTCTATGATTTAAATGAATAACCGTCTCGCATCAAACAAGATCCAGATATAATGTTCATGCTCAACGCTGGCACCAAATAACAATTATTTAGGTCTAAAACTAATCCCGAAGGTAGATGTAGAGGTATCGTGCCGACTGCGATCACATCGACTTTCGAACCATTTGCCACGTGCATCGTCACCTCGTCCTTAGCCAATCTTCGCTTAATCCGTAGTCCCTGTTTCGAGTTGTAAATATTAGCAACAGAACCAGTATCAAATACCCAGGTGCTACTGCGAGCATTATAAGGTACACATCAATAACATGTATATCACATATACCTTTGTTCACCTTGCCATCCTTCTTATCCGCCAAATACTTGGGGCAGTTCCGCTTCCAGTGACCCGTCTGTTTGCAGTATAAGCACTCAGTTTTAGGCTTAGGTCCAGACTTGGGTTTCTTCTCTTGAGAAGCAACCTGGTTTGCCGTTCTTCTTGAAGTTCCCCTTCTTCTTCCCTTTACCCTTTTTCTTGAAACTAGTGGTCTTGTTGACCATCAAAACTTGATGCTCCTTTTTGATTTCTACCTCTGCAGCCTTTAGCATCGAGAAGAGCTCGGGAATTGTCTTATTCATCCCTTGCATATTATAGTTCATCACGAAGATTTTGTAGCTTGGTGGCAGTGATTGAAGAACTCTGTCAATGACACTATTAACATGAAGATTAACTCCCAGTTGAGTCAATTGATTATGATAGCCAGACATTTTGAGTATATGTTCACTGACAGAACTATTCTCCTCCATCTTACAACTATAGAACTTATTGGAGACGTCATATCTTTCAATCCGGGCATTTGCTTGAAATATTAACTTCAACTCCTGGAACATCTCATATGCTCCATGACGTTCAAAACGTCGTTGAAGTCCCGGTTCTAAGCCGTAAAGCATGGCACACTGGACTATCGAGTAGTCATCGGCTTTACTCTGCCAAATGTTCTTAACATTATCAGCAGCATCTGCAGTAGGCCTGGCACCCTACGGTGCTTCCAAGACACAATTCTTCTGTGCAGCAATGAGGATAATTGAGGGAGTCCTGGATTAGGGGGTCTCCGGACAGCCAGACTATATCCTTTGGCCGAACTGTTAGACTATGAAGATACAAGATTGAAGACTTTGTCTCGTGTCCGGATGGGACTCTACTTGGTGTGGAAGGCAAGCTAGGCAATACGGATATGTATATCTCCTCCTTTGTAACCGACCTTGTGTAACCCTAGCCCTTTCCGGTGTCTATATAAACCGGAGGGTTTTAGTCCGTAGGACAACATACAATCATACCATAGGCTAGCTTCTAGGGTTTAGCCTCTCCGATCTCGTAGTAGATCAACTCTTGTAATACTCATATCATCAAGAATAAATCAAGCAGGACGTAGGGTTTTACCTCCATCAAGAGGGCCCGAACCTGGGTAAAACATCGTGTCCCCTGCCTCCTGTTACCATCCGCCTAGACACACAGTTCGGGACCCCCTACCCGAGATCCGCCGGTTTTGACACCGACATTGGTGCTTTCATTGAGAGTTCCTCTGTGTCGTCGCCGTTAGGCTTGATGGCTCCTACGATCATCGATAGCGATGCAGTCCAGGGTAAGACTTTTCTCCCCAGACAGATCTTTGTGTTCGGCGGCTTCGCACTACGGGCCAACTCGCTTGGCCATCTGGAGCAGATCGAAAGTTACGCCCCTAGCCACTAGGTCAGGTTTGGAAGCTTGAACTACACGGCCGATATCCGCGGAGACTTGATCTTCGACGGATTCGAGCCCCTGCCTTGTACGTCACACGGTCGCGATGAGTATGATTTAGCTCTACCATCGGACAGTGTTCAGGAGGTCGCACCGGCAGCCGCTCCGACCCTCAATTCGGAGCCAGTTGCGCCGTCCATGGACGGGTGGATGGACCCCGCCACGGAGGCCTTATCCTCAGCGGCGATCGAGCCGAACATCGACCTTACCCTGCACGAGAGCCGTGTTGTCAAACTGCCGGATCCCTCTCCGGCCACGGACTCCGAACCGCCTGCGCCCATTCCTAGCGAATCCGATTGGGCGCCGATCATGGAGTTTACCTCCGCGGATATTTTTCAGCACTCGCCCTTTGGCGACATACTGAACTCATTAAGGTCTCTCTCCTTGTCAGGAGGATCCTGGCCGAACTATGTCCAGCAGGATTGGGATGCGGATGACGAAGAAATTTGCTGCCCACCCACCACCCACTTAGTAGCCACTGTCGACGACTTAACCGACATGCTCGACTTCGACTCCAAAGACATCGACGGTATGGATGACGATGCGGGAGACGAAGAGGAACCACTGCCCACAGGGCGCTGGACAGCCACCTCATCATACGATATATACATGGTGGACACACCCAAAGAAGGCAATGGCGACGAGACAACGGAGGATGACCCCTCCAAGAAGCAACCCAAGCGCCGACGTCAGCGGCGCCGCTCTAAGTCCCGCCAAAGAAAAAGTGGTGATACCGGCACAAGAGATAATAGCACTCCGGATAGTGCCGAAGATGGAAATAATCCCCTCCAGCACGATTTAGGGCAGGAGGATGGAGAAGCCAGCCCTCCTGAGAGAGCAGCAGATGAGGAGGATGATAATTACATGCCTCCCTCCGAAGACGAGGCAAGCCTCGACGATGACGAATTCGTCATGCCAGAGGACCCCGTCGAACAAGAGCGCTTCAAGCGCCGGCTTATAGCCACGGCAAATAGCCTTAAGAAGAAGCAGCGCCAGCTTCAAGCTGATCAAAATCTGCTAGCTGACAGATGGACTGAAGTCCTGGCGGCCGAGGAATATAAACTCGAACGCCCCTCCAAGAGTTACCCAAAATGCAGGTTGCTACCCCGACTGGAGGAAGAAGCGTACGACGTGGCTGACCGGCCACCTCGTCGCCGCGACAGAGAGGTATTCCAGCCAAAAGCTCAGCCTCCACCCCGACGACATTCAAATAAAAAGGCATGGGGAAATACGCCAGACCTGCGAGACGTATTGGAGGACAAAGCAAAACATGCAAGATCGATCTACGGATCACGAGGGCGCGACACTATGCGAGACGATAATCGTCACGCCGGATACAGTAAAACTAAATCCGGCCGGGCCGAGCACAGCGGGTAGGACTCATTGGAGCTGCGTCGCGATATAGCCCAGTACAGAGGTGCCACACACCCCTTATGCTTCATAGACGAAGTAATGGATCATCAAATCCCAGAGGGTTTCAAACCCGTAAATATAGAATCATACGATGGCACAATAGATCCTGTGGTATGGATTGAGGACTTCCTCCTGCATATCCAGATGGCACGCGGTGATGATCTACACACCATTAAATACCTCCCACTCAAACTCAAGGGACCATCTCGGCATTGGCTCAATAGCTTGCCAGCAGAGTCCATCGGCTGTTGGGAAGATCTGGAAGCCGCATTCCTCGACAACTTTCAGGGCACTTATGTGCGACCACCAGATGCCGATGACTTGAGCCACATAATTCAGCAGCCAGAGGAATCGGCCAGGCAATTCTGGATATGGTTCCTAACAAAGAAAAGTCAAATCATTGACTGTCCGGATGCAGAGGCCCTAGCAGCTTTCAAGCACAACATCCGCGATGAGTGGCTAGCCCGGCACCTTGGTCAGGAAAAGCCGAAATCTATGGCAGCCCTCACGACACTCATGACCCGCTTTTGTGCGGGAGAAGACAGCTGGCTGGCTCGCAGTAATAACACATCAAAGAACCACGGTACTTCGGATACCAAGGACGAAAATAGCAGGTCACGTCGCAACAAACATAAGCGCCGCATTAACAGCGACAATAACGAGGACACGACAGTCAATGCCGGATTCAAAGGCTCTAAACCGGGTCAGCGGAAAAAGCCATTCAAAAGAAGCACTCCGGGCCTGTCCAGTTTGGACCGTATACTCGATCCCTCGTGTCAAATACACGGCACCCCCGACAAGCCAGCCAACCACACCAACAGGGATTGTTGGGTGTTCAAGCAGGCCGGCAAGTTAATTGCCGAAAACAAAGATAAGGGGCCTCATAGCGATGATGAGGAGGAGCCCCGGCAGCCGAATACCGGAGGACAGAAGAGGTTCCCCCCACAAGTGCGGACGATGAACATGATATACGCAACCCACATCCCCAAGAGGGAGCGGAAGCGTGTGCTCAGGGACGTATATGCGTTGGAGCCAGTCACCCCAAAGTTCAACCCATGGTCCTCCTGTCCGATCACCTTCGATCGCAGGGATCACCCCACTAGTATCCGTCATGGCAGATTTGCCGCACTGGTCCTAGACCTAATCATTGACGGATTTCACCTCACTCGAGTCCTTATGGATGGCGGTAGCAGCCTGAACCTGCTTTACCAGGACACAGTGCGCAAAATGGGTATAGACCCCTCAAGGACCAAACCCACAAAAACGACCTTTGAAGGCGTCATACCAGGTGTAGAGGCCCATTGCACAGACTCAGTCACGCTTGAAGTGGTCTTCGGATCCCCGGATAACTTCCGAAGTGAGGAGTTAATCTTTGACATAGTCCTGTTCCGCAGTGGCTATCATGCATTGCTCGGGCGAACCACATTTGCAAGATTCAATGCGGTACCACATTATGCGTACCCCAAGCTCAAGATGCCAGGACCTCGGGGGGTCATTACAGTTAATGGAAACACAGAGCACTCTCTCCGAATGGAGGAGCACACTGCGGCCCTCGCAGTGGAAGCACAAAGCAGCCTCTCAAGGCAATCCACTAGTTCGGCGTTTAAGGACCCGGACACCTTCAAGTGCGCCCGGAGTAATCGGCAACTGGATCGCCTTGCACATTCCGAGCTCGCATAGCAATGCGGCCCCCACCCCGGTCCCAGCCAAACGGCAAAATCCGCGCCACGCGTACATAATTACGCATTAAAAATACCATGGGCACAGGTGGGAAGGGGGCCACGACTGCGGCACGCTCCAAGACGCGGCTTAAACCGCACTAGGGGCTTCCAGCTTTGTTATTTTTCTCTTTCAGGACTTTAATCTCTGGAAACCCTGTCCGGCAGTATGATTGCCGAACACATGATGCAGCAACCAAGGAGGCAGAAAGCTACGTCACACCACAGAACTCCTAGGTGGATTACGATAATAAGTGAAATACTTGCTTTAATATTATTCCTCAGCTTGCCCTTGGAGGGTCCATAGTCCCACTTTTTGCTTATCGCACTACCTGTATCATTCTGCTCTAACACACGTTTTTTAATAAACAATGCATTGCATTAAGGCTTTTATTGCATTCTTCTTTATATATATGTTCATTCATGACATCCAGCACCCGTACACTCTGGTACGGCTAATTCGCTAGGGGCTTATGCATACCCCATAATACGACGTGAGAAGTCCGAACACTTTTGACAGTGCGGCACCCTGAACTTATAGCATTATGCATCAACTCCGAATCATGTCTTGGGTCAATAGTTGGGTTTGCCCGGCTCCCATGTTTTGGTACCTTACTGTCGGTGTCAAAACCGGCGGATCTCGGGTAGGGGGTCCTAAACTGTGCGTCTAGGCCGGATGGTAATAGGAGGCAGGGGACACGATGTTTTACCCAGGTTCAGGTCCTCTTGATGGAGGTAAAACCCTACGTCCTGCTTGATTAATATTGATGATATGGGTAGTACAAGAGTAGATCTACCACGAGATCGAGAAGGCTAAACCCTAGAAGCTAGCCTATGGTATGATTGTATGTTATGGTTGCTGTCCTACGGACTAAAACCCTTCGGTTTATATAGACACCGGAGAGGGTTAGGGTTACACAAGGTCGGTTACAAAGGAGGAGATATCCATATCCGTATTGCCTAGCTTGCCTTCCACGCCAAGTAGAGTCCCATCCGGACATGAGACGAAGTCTTGAATCTTGTATCTTCATAGTCTAACAGTCCGGCCAAAGGATATAGTCCGGCTGTCTGGAGACCCCCTAATCCAGGACTCCCTCAGTAGCCCCTGAACTAGGCTTCAATGACGATGAGTCTGGCGCGCAGTATTGTCTTCAACATTGCAAGGCGGGTTCCTTCTCCGAATACATCACAGAAGAATTTGAATACGAGGATAGTGTCCGACCCTACAAAATTAGTTTCACATTCCACCGTAGAGAGAATAATATTTTCGCAGATCTAATTTGCTGGGTTGTTTTGGCAGCATGACGTTATGTCATGGCCCGGTGATTACTCGAACCGTTTCCTTTAACCAGCCCCGCACATAACGCGAGGCAGTTTTTCGACATGTCTTGTTAAAGCAGAGATTGTGTCCCCTTATTATGGGATTCTCATCAATACGGGCGTGGGTAACCCAACCGCGCCATCAATTACAGCGCTTGGGGGATAAGCGAGTTTTATCAGGCAAGTGGGGATGCTTAGTTTCGTCCGCCCATATAAAGGGATAATGATTCACCTTTCTATCCACGCCTTCTTCCTCCTTCGCTCATCCGTTTTCGCACACTCGAGCTCTAGCGCCCAAGTCCACACTTCCCACCTCAACCTTCTCCAACCATGTCCGGAGCGGGAGGCAGGTGGATGGTCTCCTCCGTCACGGAGGGAGACATCAAGAAGCTGCGCGGAGCCGGATACTTTAGCCGCGAACATCGCGCATCGGCTGCCCACTGCGGACTAGGGTTTCCCCTCCATCCATTCATCCGTGGTCTCATATTCTACTACGGGATGGACTTTCATGATCTGGCCCCGAACTTCATCCTCAATATTTCGGCGTTCATCGTCGTGTGTGAGGCTTTCCTACGCATCCGGCCCCACTTCGGCCTGTGGTTAAAGACCTTCAATATCAAGCCGAAGGTGGTATGAGGCCAACAAGCAGAATGCGGCGGAGCCATGGTGGGCAAGATGCCCAATGTCATATGGCTCGAAGGCTCCTTCGTGGAGACAATAAAAGGATGGCAATCGGCGTGGTTCTACATCACCAAGCCGCGCGACACCAAATGGGTGGCAGCCCCCGAGTTTCGATCGGATTCCCTACACGGCTCACTTCTTGGAAAGAGAAGGGCTTGTCGTGGGGTTCGTCGGTGGAGCTGGATGGACTCCAGAAATGCATCCGGAGTATGGCGAGCAAGAAGCTCAAGCTTGTCAACATAGTCCAAGTTATGCTCATCGCCGGATCCTCCCGTGTCAACAATGGGATTTTACCTTGTGGGAGTTCGACCCAGCCCGGCACCAGATTCTGAGCGAGCTCTTTGATACGACGCACAAGGACGTATGGAAGGTGTTGTTCAAGGGCGCCGAGGTCCCTCCTTCTCTCGCCGAGGACCACGGACTAAGCGCAAAGCGCCTAGCGCGTTCAGTGAGTTCAATACGTCCCGTAGGACATTTATTCTCCCTAGCTTAATTATGTGCGGGGTCTAATCTCCATGCCTTAGACAGGACTGGGTGGAGATGTCGGGGCAGATCGACTGTCCGGCCCCTTTGCCCGAAGATACTGCAGGCGCTCTCCTGACGGAGATGCTGACTCCGGCTCCTTACAAGGTGCCGGAGAAGACCAAGAAGGCCAAGGGAACCCGAAAGAGTTCCCGGCGCCAGGTGTTATCGGACTCATTGTCCGATAACTCTGCGGCACACTCCTCCCCCGAAGACGAGGAGGAAGAAGAAGATGCTCCCCCTCCAGGCGGGGGAGACAAGAAAAGGAAGGCCGCCCCAACTGGGGAGGCCGAAGGGTCCAAGAAGGGAAGGACTCTCCTTCCGGACAGTTCCACCGCCGCCGACGAAGGTGAAGATGAGTGGTTGCCCAGGGCCAAGCCCCCGGGGAGATCGTAAGTATTCGGATACTAGATTAACTCATAGGATTCCTTTGTCACACTGCTTTCCCTAACGCCGAACATAATTATGTAGGCCGCCACGAGCCAATATCGAGGTATCATCGGACGGCTCCCTGGGCTCGTCGGACATGGACAACGATCCAGTCCCGACCGCCACCTCCCCTCATCCTACCGACGACGCCGAGGTGCTGTCTCAAGAGGCACCAGATCGAGGGGAGACCGTCCCGGAGGCGCCTCAAGGCGACCTTCCAGACTCCGGGAGCCGAGGGGACGGGGCCCCTGAGAGCACCGAGTTCGGCCCTCAGAAGAACACCGCGCCGGAACCTCCAGCGGTTCCGGACTCGGGCAGGCGGCCTCCTTCCAAAAGGGGCAAGACGCATGTACCGGTGACCTCTGTCCATCCAGAGGCACCGGACAATCTGCTGGAAGCGCTTCGCAACGCTTCCATCTACGAGGAGCACCGCACTATCATGAGTGCGGTGATCCAGAAGGTTCAATCCGCCAAGAGCGGATTGACTGAAGCTTGTGCCAGCCTTCTAACAGGCTTTGAGGTAAGTGTTTTAAAATGTAGTAGGAATATTACCACATAGACAGTAGCCCCTGATGCTTTGTTCGGTGTTCACAAAGAAAAGCCGAACAGAGGATTAAATAATATCGCAGGAGTCTAATATAAGTGAGTCAATATGCATATGCAGGCTTCGCTGCTGGCGTCCGCCGCACTGACTGTGGAGGTCGCCGTACTGAAGCAGGCCCTCGAGGGGTGCCGGAAAGAGCTCGGCCTTGCCAAGAGGCAGCTCGAGGAGAACAAGGGTAAGTAATACCCTGTCTATAGATATGTATATATAAAAGAAGACGCGATTGCAAAATGACAAGATCATCGAATGTTTGCCAGGGGCCACGACCGAGGTGGCAACCCTGAAGCAAGCGCTAACCAAGGCCAAAGATAAAGCGGCCAAGGAGCGCACCGAGCGAGAGAAGCACGATGCTCGGGTGGGCGAGGTGCAGCAAGAGCTCCAGGCTCTCGTGGCGAAGCACGAGGCGTTGGAGCTTGACTCAAAGACGCGGGAGTCTGAGCTTGCCGCGGCCCTCGAGAGTGCAAAAAGGGCCAAGCCGAAGCCCAAAAGGCCCTCCAAGAGATCGACGCAATGAAGAAGATAGCGGCGGGTAAGGCTTTCTATATGCAAAGCCAGCATGTAAAAGTAAATTACCGATTACTTACCCGAATCCGGAGCTCTCCAGGAGCATTCGCAGAATTGCCCCGCAGTGTGTCCGATGCCGCACAATTTTACCAGGCCGAGGACGGAAGCTCGATGGAGAAGCTGTTCTAGTCTCAGTATGTTGAGGCCGGACATCCGGTGCCAATGAGCGACTAGCTGAAGCAGATGGTCGAGCTACATAAGGCGGCCGATCAGGCCATGAAGGGATTTATAGTCCGGCTGTGGCCTGGCGACGCCCTTCCGAACAGCTTCTTCGGCCTGGTGAGGCGGCTTTTGGATGCCTGCCCACGGCTGGAGGTCGTCAAGCGATCTGTCTGCATTGAAGGTGCACGCCGGGCTTTCGCCCGTGTGAAATTGCAGTGGGTCAAGCTAGATGCCGTGAAGCTGATCAAGGAGGGGCCGTCGGAGGGCAAGGAGCACCGCCACCCCGAGATGTACTACGAGGGTGTTCTGCCGGGTGCCCGTCTCATCGCGGACGAGTGTTCAAAAGATGTAATATTTGAATGAGACTTGCTCGTTTTATCCTGTATGTATGAAAACTTGTTTCATGTGAGCTATGCAACGCTTGTTGGAATTGAAAATATTACCTTCTGTTTGGCTGTTTATCCAATCTGAGAGATGGCTAGTCCTCGGCTTCTGCCCCCATGCCACGAGTGTTGGGGTGTTCGGGATAAACCTGAGCACTCTTGTTCCCATGTTTGGGTCCTTCGAGGGAGGTGCTCAGCACAGCGAATAAGGCAACCGGACTAATAATGCTTTATCACTCTCACTTAGCCATAGAATTCTATAATTTTAAATTTCGGCGAAGCCCCTAGTATTCGGAAGGCTGAATTCGGGGCGCGATACATGCCTTTAAGCCAGACAGGGCCGACCCTCGCTCTAAGCGGCATAAGTCTTTAGGGACTCGAAAACCTCGCCGAACAGCGACCAGTCTCTCGCCTTATCATGACAGTCAGTTTTAGCTTTCTCTACTGAGGTGCTGAACCCAGCAAAACCGGGGCACAATCGTAGTAGTCCTCCTAGCGCTACCTTAGCCGATAGAGCGGAACGTAAGGTACCAAAACATAGGAGTCAGGCAAACCCAACATTTGACCAAAGACATGATTCGGAGCTGATGCATATAATGCTATAAGTTCGGGGTGCCGCACTTGTGAAAGTGTTTGGACTTTACACACCGTATTGTGGGGTACGTAAGCCCCTGGTGTATTGGCCGTACCAAAGTGTACGGTTGCAAGGCGTCATTAATGAACACACACATATATATATATATGACAAGAATGCAATAATAGTCGTAATGTTATGCATTGTTTATTCAAAAAATTGCGTTAAGGCAGATAGTGCGATAAGCAAAGAGTAGGACTATGTCCCTTCCAAGGGCAAGCCGAGGAATGATATTAAATCGAATATTTCGCTCGTTACTGTAATCCACCTGGGAATTCCGTGGTATGACGTAGCTGTCTGCCTCCTTGGTTGCTGCATCATGTGTTCGGCAATAGTGCTACCGGACAGTATTTCCAGAGATTAAGGTCCTGAAAAAAAATAAAAAATAACCAAGCGGGAAGCCCCTAGTGCGGTTTAAGCCGTGTCTTGGGGCGTGCCGCAGTTGTGGCCCCCTCCCTATTTGTGCCCATGGTATTTTTAATGCGTAATTATGTACGCGCGACACGAGTTCCGCCGCTGGGCTGGGATTGGGGTGGCCGCCGTATTGCTACGCGAGCTCAGATCGCGCTAGGTGGTCTATTTGCCGATTACTCTGAGCGCGTTTGAAGGTGTCCGTGCTTTGAAGCGCCGAACTGGTTGATTGCCTTGAGAGGCTGCTTTGCGCTTCTGCTGCGAGGGCTGCGGTGTGCTCCTCTGTTCGGAGAGAGCACTCTGTGTTTCCATTGACTGTAATAACTCCGCGAGGTCCTGGCATCTTGAGCTTGAGGTATGCGTAATGCGGTACCGCATTGAATCTAGCAAATGCAGTTCGCCCGAGCAGCGCGTGATAACCACTGTGGAATGGGACTATATCGAAGATTAACTCTTTGCTTCGGAAGTTTTCCGGGGATCCGAAGACCACTTCCAGTGTAATTGAGCCTGTGCAATGGGCCTCTACACCTGGAATGACGCCCTTAAAGGTCGTTTTTGTGGGTTTGATCCTTGAGGGGTCTATACCCATTTTGCACACTGTGTCCTGATAAAGCAAGTTCAGGCTGCTGCTGCCATCCAAAAGGACTCGAGTGAGGTGAAATCCGTCAATGATTGGGTCTACGACCAGTGCGGCGAATCCACCATGACGGATACTAGTGGGGTGGTCCCTGCGATCGAAGGTGATCGGGCAGGAGGACCAAGGGTTGAACTTTGGGGCGACTGGCTCCAACGCATATACGTCCCTGAGCGCACGCTTCCGCTCCCTCTTGGGGATGTAGGTTGCATATATCATGTTCACCGTCCGCACTTGCGGGGGAAACCTCTTCTGTCCTCCAGTGTGCGGCTGCCGGGGCTCCTCCTCGTCATCGCTATGCGGCCCCTTGTCCTTGTTTTTGGGAATTAACTTGCCGGCCTGCTTGAACACCCAACAATCCCTGTTGGTGTGATTGGCTGGCTTGTCTGGGGTGCCGTGTATTTGACACGAGCGATCGAGTATACAGTCCAAGCTGGACGGACCCGGCGTACTTTGTTTGAATGGATTTTTCCGCTGACCGGGTTTAGAGGCTTTGAATCCGGCATTGACTGCCGTATCCTCAGTATTTTTGCTGTTAATCCGGCGCTTATGTTTGTTGCGACATGCCCTGCTATTGCCATCCTTGGTATCTGAGGTACCATGGTTCTTTGATACGTTATTACTGTGAGCCAGCCAGCTGTCTTCTCCCGCACAAAAGCGGGTCATGAGCATCGTGAGAGCTGCCATAGATTTCGGCTTTTCCTGACCAAGGTGCCGGGCTAGCCACTCATCTCGGATGTTGTGTTTGAAAGCCGCTAAGGCCTCCACATCCGGACTGTCAATAATTTGATTTTTCTTTGTAAGGAACCGAGTCCAAAATTGCCTGGCCGACTCTTCTGGCTGCTGAATTATGTGGCTCAAGTCATCGGCGTCTGATGGTCGCACATAAGTGCCCTGAAAGTTGTCGAGGAATGTGGCTTCCAGATCTTCCCAACAGCTAATGGAGTCCGCTGGCAAGCTGTTAAGCCAATGTCGCGCTGGTCCTTTGAGCTTTAGTGGGAGGTATTTGATGGCGTGTAAGTCATCACCGCGGGCCATGTGGATGTGGAGGAGGAAATCCTCAATCCATACTGCGGTATCTGTTGTGCCGTCGTACGATTCAATATTTACAGGTTTGAAACCTTCTGAGAATTGATGTTCCATTACTTTGTCTGTGAAGCATAAGGGGTGTGCGGCGCCTCTGTATTGGGCTATATCGCGACGCAGCTCGAATGGGTCTTGCCCGCTGTGTTCGGCCCGACCGGATTTACTTTTACTGTATCTGGCGTGACCTTTATCGTCTCGCAGAGTGGTGTGCCGTCGTGATCCGTAGATTGATCTTGCATGCTTTGCTTTGTCCTCCAATATGTCTCGCAGGTCTGGCGTATCTCCCCATGCCTTTTTCTTTGAAAGGCGTCGGGGTGGAGGCTGAGCTTTTGGCTGGAATGCCTCTCTATCGCGGCCACGAGGTGGCTGATCAGCCATATCATACGCTTCTTCCTCCAGTCGGGGTAGTAACCTGCACTTTGGGTAATTCTTGGAGGGGCGCTCGAGTTTATATTCCTCATCCGCGAGGACTTCAGTCCATCTGTCAGCTAGCAGATCTTGATCAGCTTGAAGCTACTGCTACTTTTTCTTCAGGCTATTTGCCGTGGCCGTAAGCCGGCGCTTGAAGCGCTCTTGTTCGACGGGATCCTTTGGTACGGCGAATTCACCGTCGCCGAGGCTTGCCTCGTCTTCGGAGGGGGCATGTAATTGTCATCCTCCTCCTCTCCGTCTGTCGCTCTCTCAGGAGAGCTGGCTCCTCCATCCTCTTGCTCTAAATCATGCTGGAGGGGATTGTTGTTGTCTTCGGCACTATCCGGAGTGTTATTATCTCTTGTGCCGGTATCACCACTTTTGCTTTGGCGGGACTTAGAGCGGCGCCGCTGACGTTGGCGCTTGGGTTGTTTCTTGGAGGGGTCATCCTCCGCTATCTCGTCGCCATTGCCTTCTTTGGGTGTATCCACCATGTATATGTCATATGACGAGGTGGCTTTCCAGTGCCCTATAGGCGCTGGTTCATGTTCGTCTCCTACATCGTCGTCCATACTGTCGATGTCTTCGGAGTCGAAGTCGAGCATGTCGGTTAAATCATCGACAGTGGCTACGAAGTGGGTGGTGGGTGGGCGTCGAATTTCTTCGTCGTCCGCATCCCAATCCTGTTGGCCATAATCCGCCCAGGGCTCTCCTGACAAAGAGAGAGACCTTAGTGAATTCAGAATGTCACCGAAGGGCGAGTGCTGAAAGATATCCGCGGCGGTGACTTCCATGATCGGCGCCCAATCAGATTCGATTGGCAGGGGCGCGGCCGGTTCGGAGTCAGAAAAAGAGTCCGGCACCTTGGAGTCACGGGCTGCGCAGAGGATTAGGCTGGTGTTCGGCTCGATCGCCGTTGAGACTGCAGCCCCTGAGGCGGTGTCTAACCACCCGTCCTCGATTGGCCCAGTTGGCTCCGAGCAAAGGGTCGGAGCTGATGCGGGTGCGGCCTCTGGGGTACTGTTCGGCGGCCGAGCTAGGTCATACCCATCATGACAGTCCGGCGCGCCCGGCTGTCGCTCGAATCCGTCGAAGATCAAGTCTCCGCGGATGTCGGCCGTGTAGTTCAAACTTCCAAGTATGACCTGATGGCCAGGGGTGTAGCTTTCAATCTGCTCCAGATGGCCAAGCGAATTAGCCCGCAGTGCAAAGCCGCCGAATACGAAGATCTGTCCGGGGAGAAAAGCCTCGCCCTGGACCACATCGCTATCGATGATAGTAGGAGCCATCAAGCCTAACGACGAAGACACAGAGGAACTCTCAATGAAAGCACCAATGTCGGTGTCAAAACCGGCAGATCTCGGGTAGGGGGTCCCAAACTGTGCGTCTAGGCCGGATGGTAACAGGATGCAGGGGACACGATGTTTTACCCAGGTTCAGGCTCTCTTGATGGAGGTAAAACCCTACGCCCTGCTTGATTAATATTGATGATATGGGTAGTACAAGAGTAGATCTACCACAAGATCGAGAAGGCTAAACCCTAGAAGCTAGCCTATGGTATGATTGTATGTTATGGTTGTTGTCCTACGGACTAAAACCCTTCGGTTTATATAGACACCGGAGAGGGTTAGGGTTACACAAGGTCGGTTACAAAGGAGGAGATATCAATATCCGTATTGCCTAGCTTGCCTTCCACGCCAAGTAGAGTCCCATCCAGACACGAGACGAAGTCTTCAATCTTGTATCTTCATAGTCCAACAGTCCGGCCAAAGGATATAGTCTGGCTGTCCGGAGACCCCCTAATCCAGGACTCCCTCACTTACATTCCGCTATATCGGCTAAGGTAGCACTAGGAGAACTACTGCGATTGTGCCCCGGTTCTGCTGGGCTAAGCACCTCAGTAGAGAAAGCTAAAACTCACTGTCATGATAAGGCGAGTGACTGGTCGCTGTTCGAGAGGTTTTCGAGTTCTTAAATACTTATGCCGCTTCGAGCGAGGAGTCGGCCCTGTCCGGCTTAAGGCGTGTATCGCGCCCCAGATTCGGCCTTCCGAATACTAGGGGCTTCGCCGAAATTTAAAATTATAGAATTCTATGGCTAAGTGAGAGTGATAACGCATTATAGTCCGATTGCCTTGTTCGTTGTGCTGAGCACCTCCCTCGAAGGACCCCAAAATGGGAAAAAGAGTGCTCAGGTTTATCCCGAACACCCCAGCACTCGTGGCATGGGGCAGAAGCCGACGACTAGCCATCTCTCAGATTTGATAAACAGCCGAACATAAGGTAATATTTTAAATTCAAACAAGTGTTGCATAGTGCATATGAACAAGTTTTCATGAATACAGGATTACACGAGCGGGTTTACTCAAATATTGTATCTTTGGTACACTCGTCCGCTACGAGACGGGCACCCTTTAGGACACCCTCATAGTACATCTTGGGGTGGCGATGCTCCTTGCCCTCAGGCGGCCCTTCCTTGATCAGCTTCACACGGGCGAAAGCCCGGCGTGCACCTTTGATGCAGACGGACCGCTTGACGACTTCTAGCCGTGGGCGGGCATCCACAAGCCGCCTCACCAGGCCGAAGTAGCTGTTCGGAAGGGCGTCGCCAGGCCACAACTGGACTATAAAGCCCTTCATGGCCTGTTCGGCCGCCTTGTGTAGCTCGACCAGCTGCTTTAGCTGGTCGCTCATAGGTACTGGGTGTTTGGTCCCAGTATACTGGGCCTAGAAAAACTTCTCCGTCGAGCTTCCCTCCTCGGCCCAGTAAAATTTTGCGGCATCCGACACACTGCGGGGCAAATCTGCGAATGCTCCTGGAGAGCTCCGGATTCGGGTAAGTAACAAGTAATTTACTTTCATATGCTTGCTTTGCATATAGAATGCCTTATCCGCTGCTATTTTCTTCATCGCGTCAATCTCCTGGAGGGCCTTTTGGGCTTCGGCCTTGGCACTCTTTGCACTCTCAAGGGCTGTGGCAAGCTCGGACTCTCGCGTCTTCAAGTCAAGCTCCAGCGCCTCATGCTTCGTCACGAGAGCGTGGAGCTCTTGTTGTACCTCGCCCACCCGTGCCTCATGCCTTTCCCGCTCAGTGCGCACCTTGGCCGCTTTGTCTTCAGCCTCGGATAGCGCTTGCTTCAGGGTCGCCACCTCGTTCGTGGCCCTTGGCAAATTTACGATGATCATGTCATTTTGCAATCACATTCTCTTTATACATATCCATAGACTAGGTACTACTTACCTTGGTTCTCCTCGAGCTGCCTCTTGGCAAGGCCAAGCTCGTCCTTGGACCCTTTAAGGTCCTGCTTCAGTACAACGACCTCCGCAGTTAGTGCGGCAGAGGCCAGCAGCGAAGCCTGCATACGCATATCGACATACTTATATTAGACTCCTGCGGTATTGTTTGATCCTCCATTTGGCTTTTCTTTGTGAACACCGAACAGAGCATCAGGGGCTACTTTCTATGCGGTAATATTTTTCCCCATATTTCAAAAACTTACCTCAAAGCCTGTTAGAAGGCTGGCACAGGCTTCAGTCAGTCCGCTCTTGGCGGACTGAACCTTCTGGATCACCGCACTCATAATAGTGCGGTGCTCTTCGTCGATGGAAGCGCTGCGAAGCGCTCCCAGCAGATTGTCCGGTGCCTCTGGATGGACAGAGGTCACCGGCACACGCGTCTTGCCCCTTTTGGAAGGAGGCTGCCTGCCCGAGTCCGGAACCGCTGGGGGTTTCGGCGCGATGTTCGGCTGAGGGCCGAACTCAGAGCCCTCAGAAGCCTTGCTCCCCTGCTCCCGGAGTCCAGAAGGTCGCCTTGAGGCGCCTCCGGGACTGTCTCCCCTAGACCCGGTGCCTCTTGAGACAATACCTCGGTGTTGTCCATAGGGCCAGGGGAGGTGGCAGTCGGAAGTGGATCGCTATCCATATCCGACGAGCCCAGGGAGCCGTCCGATGATACGTCGATATGGCCTCGTGGCGGTCTGCATAGTCATAATTTGGCGTTAGGAGAGGCAGTGCGACAAAGGTATGATATGAGTTGCTCTGGCATCCGAATACTTACGACTTTGCCAGGGGCTTGTCCCTGAGCAGCCACTCGTCTTCGCCTTCGGCGGTGGTGGTGGAGTAGTCCGGAAGGGGAGTCCTTCCCTTCTTGGACCCTTTGGCCTCCCCAGTTGGGGCGGCCTTCCTTTTCTTGTCTACCCCGGCTGGAGGGGGAGCATCTTCATCTTCCTCCTCGTCTTCGGGGGAGGAGTGCGTCGCGGAGTTATCGGACGATGAGTCCGATACCACCTAGCGCCGGGAACTCTTTCGGGTTCCCTTGGCCTTCTTGGTCTTCTCCGGCACCTTGTAAGGAGCCGGATTCAGCATCTTCGTTAGGAGAGTGTCTCCTGGGCCTTCGGGCAAGGGAGCCGGACAGTTGATCTGTCCAGCCGTCTCCAGCCAATCCTGTCAAAGGTACGGGAGCTTAGATCCCGCATAGAGTCAAACTATGAAAAACGAGTATCCTGTAAGAGGTAAAACAGCTTACCGCGCTGGCTTGGCGCTTCGTGCTGAATCCGCGATCCTCGGTAGTGGGAGGGGGAACCTCGACACCCTTGAATAGCACCTTCCAGGCATCCTCGTGTGTTGTGTCGAAGAGCCTATTCAGAGTTTTGTGCTGGGCCGGATCGAACTCCCACAAGTTGAGAGCCTGTTGTTGACACGGGAGGATCCGGCGGATGAGCATGACCTGGACTACATTGACGAGTTTGAGCTTCTTGCTCACCATGTTTTGGATACATGTTTGGAGTCCGGTCAGCTTTCCCGAACTACCCCAGGATAGGCCCTTCTCTTGCCCGGAGGTGAGCCGCGTGGGGATGCCAGATCGGAACTCGGGGGCCGCTGCCCATTTAGGGTCACGTGGCTCGGTGATGTAGAACCACCCCGATTGCCACCCCTTTATGGTCTCCACGAAGGAGCCCTCGAGCCATGTGACGTTTGGCATCTTGCCCACCATGGCGCCTCCGCACTCCGCCTGGCGGCCGCTCACTACCTTCGGCTTGACATTGAAGGTCTTCAGCCATAAGCTGAAGTGGGGCTTGATGCGGAGGAAGGCCTCGCACACGATGATAAACGCCAAGATGTTGAGGATGAAGTTCAGGGCCAGATCATGGAAATCCAGGTCGTAGTAGAACATGAGCCCCCGGACGAATGGGTGGAGAGGGAATCCCAGTCCGCGGAGGAAATGGGTAAGGAACACTACCCTCTCATGGGGCCTGGGGGTGGGGCTGAGCTGCCCTTCATCTGGGAGCCGGTGCGCGATGTCGTCGGGCAGGTATTCGGCTCTCCTTAGCTTCTTGATGTGTCCCTCCGTGACGGAGGAGACCATCCACCTGCCTCCCGCTCCGGACATGGTTGGAGAAGGTTGAGGTGGGAAATGCGGACTTGGGCGCTGGAGCTCGAGTGTGCGAAAATGGATGAGCAAAGGAGGAAGAAGGCGTGGATGAAAAGGTGAATCCTTATCCCTTTATATGGGCGGCCGAAACTATGCGCCCCCACTAGCCTGGTAAAACTCGCTTATCCCCCAAGCGCCGTAATCGATGGCGCGGTTGGGTTACCCACACCCGTATTGATGAGAATCCTGTGATAAGGGGAACACGATCTCTGCTTTGACAAGACGTGTCAAGGAACTGCCTCGCGTTATGTGCGGGGCTAGTCAAAGGAAACGGTTCGAATAATTACCGGGCCATGGCATCATGTCATGTTGCCAAAATGTGTCAGCAGATTAGATTTGTGGAAATATTATTCTCTCTACGGTGGTATGTGGAACTTATTTTGCAGGGTCGGACACTATCCTTGTATTCAAATTCTTCCGTGATGTATTCGGAGGACGAACCCGCCTTGCAATGCCGAAGACAATACTGCAGGCCGGACTTATCGTCATTGAAGCCTGGTTCAGGGGCTACTGAGGGAGTCCTGGATTAGGGGGTCTCCGGACAGCCGGACTATATCCTTTGGCCGGACTATTAGACTATGAAGATACAAGATTGAAGACTTCGTCTCGTGTCCGGATGGGACTCTACTTGGCGTGGAAGGCAAGCTAGGCAATACGGATATGTATATCTCCTCCTTTGTAACCGACCTTGTGTAACCCTAGCCCTTTTCGGTGTCTATATAAACCGGAGGGTTTTAGTCCGTAGGACAACATACAATCATACCATAGGCTAGCTTCTTGGGTTTAGCCTCTCCGATTTCATGGTAGATCAACTCTTGTAATACTCATATCATCAAGAATAAATCAAGCAGGACGTAGGGTTTTACCTCCATCAAGAGGGCCCGAACCTGGGTAAAACATCGTGTCCCCTGCCTCCTGTTACCATCCACCTAGACGCACAGTTCGGGACCCCCTACCCGAGATCTGCCGGTTTTGACACCGACAATAATCCTCAAGTTACGGACCCAGTCCGTGTAATTGTTACCATCATCTTTCAACTTTGCTTTCTCAAGGAACACATTAAAATTCAACGAAACAACAACACGAGCCATCTATCTACAATCAACATAGACAAGCAAAAAACTATCAGGTACTAAGTTCATGATAAATTTAAGTTCAATTAATCATATTACTTAAGAACTCCCACTTAGATAGACATCTCTCTAATCCTCTAAGTGATCACGTGATCCAAATCAACCAAACCATGTCCGATCATCACGTGAGATTGAGTAGTTTCAATGGTGAACATCACTATGTTGATCATATTTACTATATGATTCACGCTCGACCTTTCGGTCTCAGTGTTCCGAGGACATATATGCATATGCTAGGCTCGTCAAGTTTAACCTGAGTATTCCACGTGTGCAACTGTTTTGCACCCATTGTATTTGAACGTAGAGCCTATCACACCCGATCATCACGTGGTGTCTCAGCACGAAGAACTTTCGCAATGGTGCATACTCAGGGAGAACACTTATACCTTGATAATTTAATGAGAGATCATCTTATAATGCTACCGTTAATCAAAGCAAGATAAGATGCATAAAAGATAAACGTCACATGCAATCAATATAAGTGATATGATATGGCCATCACCATCTTGTGCTTGTGATCTTCATCTCCGAAGCACCGTCATGATCACTATTGTCACCGGCGCGACACTTTGATCTCCATCATAGCATCATTGTCGTCTCGCCAACTTATGCTTCTACGACTATCGCTACCGCTTAGTGATAAAGTAAAGCATTATAGGGCGATTGCATTGCATACAATAAAGCGACAACCATATGGCTCCTGCCAGTTGTCGATAACTCGGTTACAAAACATGATCATCTCATACAATAAAATATAGCATCATGCCTTGACCATATCACATCACAACATGCCCTGCAAAAACAAGTTAGATGTCCTCTACTTTGTTGTGGCATGTTTTACGTGGCTGCTATGGGCTGAGCAAGAACCATTCTTACCTACGCATAAAAACCACAACGATAGTTCGTCAAGTTAGTGTTGTTTTAACCTTCTCAAGGACCGGGCATAGCCACACTCGGTTCAACTAAAGTTGGAGAAACTGACACCCGCCAACCACCTGTGTGCAAAGCACGTCGATAGAACCAGTCTCGCGTAAGCGTACGTGTAATGTCGGTCCGGGCCGCTTCATCCAACAATACCGCCGAACCAAAGTATGACATGCTGGTAAGCAGTATGACTTGTATCGCCCACAACTCACTGGTGTTCTACTCGTGCATATAACATCAACGCATAAAACCTGGCTCGGATGCCACTATTGGGGAACGTAGTAATTTCATACAAATTCCTACGCTCATGCAAGATCATGGTGATGCATAGCAACGAGAGGGGAGAGTGTTGTCCACGTACCCTCGTAGACCAAAAGCGGAAGCGTTATCACAACACGGTTGATGTAGTCGTACGTCTTCACGATCCGACCGATCAAGCACCGAATGCACGACACCTCCGAGTTCTGCACACGTTCAACTTGATGACGTCCCTCGAACTCCGATCCAGACGAGCTTTGAGGGAGAGTTCCGTCAACACGACGGCATGGTGACGATGATGATGTTCTACCGACACATGGCTTCGCCTAAGCACCGCTACGATATGACTGAGGTGGATTATGGTGGAGGGGGGCACTGCACACGGCTAAGAGATCCAAGGGATAAATTGTTGTGTCTCTAGGGGTGCCTCCCTCCCCGTATACAAAGGAGTAGAGGAGGGGGAGGGGGCCGGCCACCCTTGGCGTGCCCCATGAGGAGTCCTACTCCCACCGGGAGTAGGACTCCCCCTTTCCATGTTGGAGTAGGGGAGGAGAGGGAAGGAGAAAGAGGGAGAAAGGAAAGGGGGGCGCCGCCCCCCTTCCTAGTCCAATTCGGACATGGGAGAGGAGGGGCGCGCGGCTGCCCCTTGGCCGCCTCTCCTGTTCCACCAATTGGGCCCATGAGGCCCATTAACCTCCGGGGGGGTTCGGTAACCCCCCGGTACTCCGGTATATATTCGATAACCCCCGGAACCATTCCGGTGTCCGAATATAGTCGTCCTATATATCAATCCTCATGTCTCGACCATTTCAAGACTCCTCGTCATGTCCGTGATCACATCCGGGACTCCGAACTACCTTCGTTGTATCAAAACACATAAACTCATAATATAACCGTCATCAAATTTAAGCGTGCGGACCCTACGGGTTCGAGAACTATGTAGACATGACCGAGACATGTCTCCGGTCAATAACCAATAGCGGAACCTGGATGCTCATATTGGCTCCTACATATTCTATGAAGATCTTTATTGGTCAAACCGCATAACAACATACGTTGTTCCCTTTGTCATCGGTATGTTACTTGCCCGAGATTCGATCGTCGGTATCTCAATACCTAGTTCAATCTCGTTACCGGCAAGTCTCTTTACTCATTCCGTAATACATCATCCCGCAACTAACTCATTATTTGCAATGCTTGCAAGGCTTAAGTGATGTGTATTACCGAGTGGGCCCAAAGATACCTCTCCGACAATAGGAGTGACAAATCCTAATCTCAAAATACTCCAACCCAAAAAGTACCTTTGGAGAAACCTGTAGAGCACCTTTATAATCACCCAGTTACGTTGTGATGTTTGGTAGCACACAAAGTGTTCCTACGGTAAACGGGAGTTGCATAATCTCATAGTCACAGGAACATGTATAAGTCATGAAGAAAGCAATAGCAACAAACTAAACGATCAAGTGCTAAGCTAACAGAATGGGCCAAGTCAATCACATCATTCTCCTAATGATGTGATCCCGTTAATCAAATGACAACTCATGTCTATGGCTAGGAAACATAACCATCTTTGATTAACGAGCTAGTCTAGTAGAGGCATACTAGTGACACTTTGTTTGTCTATGTATTCAGAAATGTATCATGTTTCCGGTTAATACAATTCTAGCATGAATAATAAACATTTATCATGATATAAGGAAATAAACAATAACTTTATTATTGCCTCTAGGGCATATTTCCTTCAGTCTCCCACTTGCACTAGAGTCAATAATCTAGATTACACAGTAATGATTCTAACACCCATGGAGCCTTGGTGTTGATCATGTTTTGCTCATGGAAGAGGCTTAGTTAACGGGTCTGCAATATTCAGATCCGTATGTATCTTGCAAATCTCTATGTCTCCCATATGGACTTGATCCCGGATGGAGTTGAAGCGTCTCTTGATGTGCTTGGTTCTCTTGTGAAATCGGGATTCCTTTGACAAAGCAATTGCACCATTATTGTCACAAAAGATTTTCATTGGACCCGATGCACTAGGTATGACACCTAGATCAGATATGAACTCCTTCATCTGCTGCTTCCGAACCAGCTATGTACTCTGCTTCACATGTAGATCCTGCTACGACGCTTTGTTTAGAACTGCACCAACTGACAACTCCACCGTTTAATAAAAACACGTATCCGGTTTGCGATTTAGAATCGTTCGGATCAGTGTCAAATCTTGCATCGACATAACCATTTGCGATGAGCTCTTTGTCACCTCCATAAACAAGAAACATATCTTTCGTCCTTTTTAGGTATTTCAGGATGTTCTTGACCGCTGTCTAGTGATCCACTCCTGGATTACTTTGGTACCTCCATGCTAAACTAATAGCAAGGCACACATCAGGTCTGGTACACATCATTGCATACATGATAGAGCCTATGGCTGAAGCATAGGGAACATCTTTCATTTTCTCTCTATCTTCTGCAGTGGTCGGGCATTGAGTCTTACTCAACTTCACACCTTGCAATATAGGCAAGAACCCTTTCTTTTCTTGATCCATTTTGAACTTTTTCAAAACTTTGTCAAGGTATGTGCTTTGTGAAAGTCCAATCAAGCATATCGATCTATCTCTATAGATCTTGATGCCCAATATATAAGCAGCTTCACCGAGGTCTTTCATTGAAAAACTCTTATTCAAATATCCTTTTGTGCTATCCAGAAATTCTATATCATTTCCAATCAACAATATGTCATCCACATATAATATTAGAAATGCTACAGAGCTCCCACTCACTTTCTTGTAAATACAGGCTTCTCCAAAAGTCTGTATAAAACCATATGCTTTGATCACACTATCAAAATGTTTATTCCAACTCTGAGAGGCTTGCACCAGTCCATAAATAGATCGCTGGAGCTTGCACACTTTCTTATCTCCCTTTGGATCGACAAAACCTTCCGATTGCATCATATACAACTCTTCTTCCAGAAATCCATCCAGGAATGCTGTTTTGACATCCATTTGCCAAATTTCATAATCATAAAATGCAGTAATTGCTAACATGATTCGGACAGACTTAAGCATCGCTACGGGTGAGAAGGTCTCATCGTAATCAGTCCCTTGAACTTGTCGAAAAACTTTTGCAACAAGTCGAGCTTTATATACAGTAACATTACCATCAGCGTAAGTCTTCTTCTTGAAGATCCATTTATTTTCGAGGCTTGCCGATCAATGGGCAAGTCAACCAAAGTCCACACTTTGTTCTCATACATGGATCCCATCTCAGATTTCATGGCCTCAAGCCATTTTGCGGAATCTGGGCTCACCATCTGTAATGCCTCAGATCCGATGCGCCAGGTGTCTTCCAGCTACTCGTCGTTGTTGCCATGTCATTTGCTTGCGTGTTGCATTTTGCCATGTCATCATCTACATTTCATGTGCATGTTTTTCAAAGCTTGCATCCGTTCGGGTTCCGCCGATTCTCTTCGTCGTCCGTTCTGAGCACAGCCACACTCGCACGCGTCCGTCGCTCCTCTCGGACCTTGTTTCGTGAGCGGGAGAAAAACATTCTCGGAATGGGCCGAGATTTGCCGAGTGGCCTTGGTATATCACCGGTAGACCGCCTGTCAAGTTTCGTGCCATTTGAAGTCCGTTTGATACTCCAACGGTTAACCGGGTAGCCGCAAAGGCCTCTTTTGTGTGCAGCCCAACACCCCTCCAAAGTGGCCCAATAACCCATCCAAACCCCCTCCATGCTCTTGGTCGTTCGATCACGATCGCGTGGCCGAAAACCGCTCCTCATTTGGACTCTCCTAGCTCCCTCTACCTATAAATATGTGCCCCTCCCCGAAATCTCGCGCAGATGAAACCCTAGCAAACTCCTCCCCGCGTCGCCGGACGCGTCCGCGTCGCGCCAGACATGTCCACCACCGCCGCCACATCACTCTGACCAATCGGGTCACGCCACCTCACCCCAGCGGCCGCTCCCGGCCAACGGGAGCTCGCCACGTCGCCTCGCCGGCTCCCCTGCACCGCGCGGCCCGCCGAGACCCGAGGCCGGCCCGCCCCGATCCCCGCGCCCGCTCGCCGGCGCAACTAGCCACGCCGCCGCCGCTCGCCCACGCCGGCCCGCGCCTGCCCCGCCGCGTCTAGCGCGCCGCCCCGCCGCCGGTTCTTCCTTGCCGGCGCCCTCGCAAGGCTCGCCGCCGCCGCCGTGAGGAGCTCGCCGCCCCGCGCCAAGCGTCCTCCTTCCACCCGGATCCGGCCCCGACGTCCTCCACCGACCCGGATCCAGCCAGATCTCGCTTCTCCGACACCGGCGATGCCTCCTTCTCTGTCTCCGGCACAAGTCTGGCCAACTCCGGCGAGATCTCGTCGGGGTGGACGAGATCCACCCATCCCTCCAACCAAACGGCCGGATCTATCCCGCACCGCGCCGTCCCGCTCTGCTTGATCCCGTGTTGACTTTTCACGGAGGTGATTTTTCCACTAAGTCCCTGTTTTCCTACATTCTGTTGTCCCCTTTGACATGCCATATCTCCTTGCATATAGCTCCGATTCATGCATATGATATATCAAAATGTTCATCATGATGTGCTCTTCATTTTGTTCCATTGAGCCATGCTTGTTTGAGTCCATCTTGATGCCATTATCATTGTTGCAAGAGTGTTATATGATGTTAACTGCTGTCTGTTATCAGAACTTGCTGATTTGTCTTTTTCATTGCATTTTGTGTGTGCATCCTATGAGCTTGATGTCTACATGAGTTTTGAGCTACATCATGCCATCTTTACAGTGGTGCAATCCATGTATTTTTGTGTGCCTTTTGGTGAGTGCATCGAGCTCGTGAAGTAGGGTACTTGTTGTTACTATTTTGCTAGGCTGAATCTGTTACAACATGATGCTATGTAAACCTGCTGCTACAACTCATTCTATGCACAATCTGGAGATGTTCACTAATGATGTTTTGTTATACATGTCATGCTCTATCCATCCATGCCCCTTGTTGCATTTTATAGCCTGCTGTATCTTGTTGTAATCTTGCTCTCAATTTGCTAAATAATGTTGTTTCCAGCCTGTTAACATTAAGTTCAGTTTTGCCATGTGTTTTGCTAGTGATCCATGCACCCTATGACCATGCTATTGCCATGTTTAGCTTCATAATTATGCCATCTTACTGTTGGTCACCTTGTAATGCCATGTATTGCTCTGTGGTGAGTGGTACAAGCTCACCAACATGCCTACTTATCGTTGTTCCTGCCATGTCTGAATCTGTCATATCACTTGCCATATTTGCATGGATGCTACCATCTTTTCTGTTGATCTTTGGAATAAGTTCATTAAGGGAGTTTTGTTCTTTGTCTTTAGTATTAGCATGCCATGCCTTTGTTTGCCATGTTAAGTTCATGTAACATGTTGTTTGATAGCTCTAAACATTGCAACCTGATGTTATTTCTGCCATGTCCAGTGATTTCTGCTAAGTCTGTGAACTGTTATAATTTGCAATCTTGCCATGTCCTTTTGAGCATGTTATAGTGTTTTCTGGAGATAGCTTAGTGTTCATATTTTGTCATGCTTTACCTGTACTTCATGCCCATGCCTTTTGTTTTCACGTTGAGATGTTGTAGAATATTGTTTTGATGCTTGCTAGATGCCTAGTTGCTGTTTTGGACAGCTTGTCCTTTAAACTTGTTTCATGCGTATGTGTTGAACCGTTGCTCCGTTTTGAGTGTGCTCTATATGAAACTTGCTTGATTTTGCATGAAGTTTCATATTATCATGTTGCATCCTTGTTTTGAGATGTTTGCTTGATGTTTGAATGTATTTTGCATCAATGCCATGTTTGACTTGTTTTGCTCATATCTTCTAGGCCGTAGCTCCGAACCAATTGAACTTTATATGTAACTTGACTAGATTTTCGTGTAGATCATCTTGGTGCATCTTAACTTGCTGTTTAACAACTTCAACTTAATGTTTGTTCAGATCTGGACCAATTTCGAAATTTGCATATGAGGACTTACCGGAATTGTTATATGTTGTTTCCGGCCTCATTTAACCTTGCTTTGATGTGTTGTTCTTGTATGCATCATCTCTTGCCATGAGTAGCTTCATGTAGTCTTGTCTTGCACCATACTTGTTTGAGCATCATGTCATGTATATGTGTGGTGTGTTTACCATGTTGTGTGCTTCTTCTCGATAGTTCCTGTTTCGTTGCGATCGTGAGGATTCGTTCGTCTACGCTTGGTTCGGCTTCATCCGTTCGTCTTCTTCATGGACTCGTTCTTCTACCTAGCGGGATTTCAGGCAAGATAATCGTCACCTTGGATCTCATTACTATCATTGCTATGCTAGTTGCTTCGTTCTATCGCTATGCTGCGCTTCCTATCACTTGTTCTACAAGCCTCCCCAAATTGCCATGTCAGCCTCTAACCTTTTCACCCTTCCTAGCAAACCGTTGCTTGGCTATGTTACCGCTTTTGCTCAGCCCCTCTTATAGCGTTGTTAGTTGCAGGTGAAGTTGAAGATTGCTCCATGGCGGACAGGATTATGTTGGGATATCACAATATCTCTTATTTAATTAATGCATCTATATACTTGGTAATGGGTGGAAGGCTCGGCCTTATGCCTGGTGTTTTGTTCCACTCTTGCCGCCCTAGTTTCCGTCGTACCGGTGTTATGTTCCTTGATTTTGTGTTTCTTACGCGGTTGGGTGATTTATGGGACCCCCTTGACAGTTCGCTTTGAATAAAACTCCTCCAGCAAGGCCCAACCTTCGTTTTACCATTTGCCTCACCACCACCTATACCTTTCCCTTGGGTCGGCCAACCCGAGGGTCATCTTTATTTTAACCCCCCGGGCCAGCGCTTCTCTAAGTGTTGGTCCGAACCGAGCAACCTGCGGGGCCACCTCGGGGAAACTTGAGGGCTGGTTTTACTTGTAGCTTGACTTATCCGGTCTTGCCCTGAGAACGAGATATGTGCAGCTCCTATCGGGATTGTCGGCACATCGGGCGGCTTTGCTGGTCTTGTTTTACCATTGTCGAAATGTCTTGTAAACCGGGATTCCGAGACTGATCGGGTCTTCTTGGGAGAAGGAATATCCTTCGTTGACCGTGAGAGCTTGTGATGGGCTAAGTTGGGACACCCCTGCAGGGTATTATCTTTCGAAAGCCGTGCCCGTGGATATGTGACATATGGGAATTTGTTAATGTCCGGTTGTAGATAACTTGACATCAGATTCGAATTAAAACGCATCAACCACGTGTGTAGCCGTGATGGTCTCTTTTCGGCGGAGTCCGGGAAGTGAACACGGTTTTGGGTTATGTTTGACGTAAGTAGGAGTTCAGGATCACTTCTTGATCATTGCTAGCTTCACGACCGTTCCGTTGCTTCTCTTCTCGCTCTTATTTGCGTATGTTAGCCACCATACTTGCTTAGTCGCTGCTGCAACCTCACCACTTTACCCCTTCCTTTCCCATTAAGCTTTGCTAGTCTTGATACCCATGGTAATGGGATTGCTGAGTCCTCGTGACTCACAGATTACTACAACAATAGTTGCAGGTACAGGTTATGCGATGATCATAACGCGAGAGAGATGTTTGCTTGTTTTGGAGTTCTTCTTCTGCTTCTTCTTCGATCAGGGGATAGGTTCCAGGTCGGCAGCCTGGGCTAGCAGGGTGGATGTCATTTGAGTTTCTGTTTGTGTTTCATCCGTAGTCGGATGGTTCTCTTATGTAAGATGATGTTGTATTCGTGTGGCATTGTATGCCTTTTGTATGTATCCCCATCTATTATGTAATATTGATGTAATGATATCCACCTTGCAAAAGTGTTTCAATATGCGGTTCTATCCTTGGTGGGACCTTCGAGTCTCTTTAGGATACACTACAAAAGAATACACTTCCGTGGTGATATGTGTTTGTCACAGTAGGTCGCTTTTTTTTGTCATGCATGTACATCCATGACAAATTTATGACAGAATCAAGATAGTCATACCTGTGTTGTCATAGAAGTGTTCCATGACATTACCAAAATTATCATCACGGAAGTGTCCACTTCCATGACGATAAATCGCGCGTCACAGAAGTGCTTTCGTCAAGGGTGACCGACACGTGGCATCCACCGTAACGGAACGCCGTTAAGCTATCGGGTCGGGTTTTGGATCCGATAACCCGTTAACAGCCCCGACCAATGGGGATTTTCCACGTGTAAAATCATCATTGGCTAGAGGAAACACATGTTGGCTCATCGTCGGGACAGATGTCATCCACTCACTGGACAGAAGGCGCCTATGATACGTCGACACGTGGCACGACCCAACAAGTTTAAATGGGCCGGCCCAACTAAAGGCCCACAAGATTTTGCGGACCATAATGGGCCGGCCCAGCTAAAGGCCCACGAGATTTTGCGGACCATAATGGGCTGGCCCAGCTAAAGGCCCACAAGATTTCGCGGGCCATAATGGGCCGGCCCAGGTAAAGGCCCACAAGATTTTCGTGTGCCATAATAGGCCAGCCCAGGTAAAGGCCCACAAAATTATTGTGGATCATAATGGGCTGGCCCAGTTAAAGGCCCACGAGATTTCGCCATCATTAATGGGTCGGCCCAGCTGTAGGCCCACAAGATTTTGAGGACTCTAGTAGGCCGGCCCGTTAACTGGCTGCCATGTTTTGGGCCAAATGTCGGCCCATATTTGATCCGGTCTATTAATGGCCTGCCACGCTCCGGGCCTAATAGTGGCCCATATGAGATCCGGCCCGTTAAAAGCCTACCATGTTCTGGGCCAAATTATGGCCCAGATCAGGTCCGGCCCTTTAAGAGGTTTTGGGACTAATTATGGCCCATATCAGATTCGGCCCGTCAACTGGACACTATGATTTTGGGTCCACTTACTAAAGGCACACTTAGTAATTCGGCCTGATATTAGTTTTGGCCTATTAAGGGCCCGTTTAACATTTCGGCCCTATATTAATTTCAGCCTGTTAAAAGCCCGTCATATAGTTGGGCCTAACTATGGCCCGGTTTGCATCCGGCCTGCTCGCAGCAGATATCTGATTGGGCCAAACAAGCACTGCGACAATTTTTCGGCCTGTTAAAAGCCCGTGATGATTCGCACAATCATGGGCCGGGGTTCATTTCGGGCTGCTGCCGGCCCGTGAGCTGATCGGCACGTTTCAGGCCCAACCTACATCATGATTGCATGATGGCCCGATTATGTACCGTAATTTTACGGTTTGGCCGGTTTACTGCGAAGACAGGATATATATAGTAAAATAACTGCAGCATCGTGAATAAGAAAAAACCTATACTATACAATAAAGAAATTATGACATATTACATCCACTGGGCATCAAAGTTCGCCACTATGATAATAAAGCACAAGCAGACAGCAGATTACATACACTGGGCATCAAAGATCGCCACCAGTGCAAATAAACACGCCGACAAAATAATATACAAAACCGATAGCACTTCAATAGAGTTCAAGAAAGGTTAGCCCTACTGGGGAGCTGCAGCGCAAGCAACTGAGCAAGATGATGAGACTGCGCTTGTTCAACACTTATATCTTCCTCACTCTGAAAGATAAACAAGCAGACAGATGACAGGTTTTGCACATAAAAGTATCAGTGATGACAATTAATCACATTTCTTACTGACGAATAAAGTGACACAGTTTAAATTTGCATTAACACAATATGGTATTGTTCAGGTCAAGACATGGCAGGAAATAACATTGTGAAGGAGTTGGCAGCTTCACGCCACCACTGGATTACAGATCAAGAACTCATAAGTATCAATGGTTAGTGTGTTGTCAATTTATACCATTTCAGATTGGCAAATAAAGAGACGGTCTAAATAATAGTAGAATGATATGACATTGTTCATAGTTAAGACATTGCAGAATATGACATTCTGATGTAGTGGGTAGGTTCACCACACCACTGGACTACGGATGAAGAATAGAAGCATACATGCAGTGCAAAAGAAGATCACTTGCTCTGTATAGTTTAATTTACATGGTATGAAGAAGGAAGTTCGTTGTACAGCCAAAAACTTAAATTGAGAAAGGACAAACTTTTGTTTATGAACTACATAATAAACTTTAAACAAGCAATTTGATGCAAACACCAAAAATAAACAGCTGTTGCAGTCATGCCTAACCAAATATATACAACAAAGTTTGAAGGCTTGAGATGGACAAACTTACATTATTGGTGAAGACAGGCTCTATAAAGGGCTTGTCCATGCTGACGGGGGGGGGGGGGGGCAATTCAAGAAGTTTACCACAGAATCTTCTTCAAAAGCATTGCCTTTATTCTACATTTTGTTAAGAGTAAATATAGATGTGATAATATACGAAAAAATGGAGCATATTTAAGATAAGATGAAGAGTGATGCTACATAACCAAGTAGCTATAAATGTAAGTGCAGCGATACATGCAAAAGGTACAGCCAAGAGCAATGCACAGCTAAACTTCTTCAGTACCAACCTTATGGTAAGAGTAAATATTGATCTGATGTGTAGAAAATGGAGGGCAAAGGAAAATAAGCTGCAGAGTGATGGTACATGAACAACTACCTGTCATTATAAGTACACTGATAAAGGATAGCATGTACTTACAAGAACAATGCAGAGCTAAAAAAACATTGGCATTGGATATATTCTACACTAATGTAACCATTCATACAGATCAGATAATTTGGAGCGAACAATTGATAAGCAAGCTATCATGCATACTGCTGTCACATAATGAACCAGGTATGTATGCAAGTACAATGATACATGACAATAGGTACTAACAAGAGCAAAGCAGCGGGCAGCATGTTTGCAATATCCTGTCGTTCTTGTCAAACCGAAATTCTTCTTCGAGCAGATTTCCTGCAAAAAAGATCCGTAAGGCACATGCGGAAAAGTAGAAGTTCAAATTGTCATGTGATTTCATAGACAGTACCTCATCCTGGGAATGAGACCAGTGCATAAAAAGGTTTTTCCATTCAATGTCTTCTAAATTTAGCACAGGAGACTTCATCGGAAATTCATTTATAGACTTGCTATCAAAGTGTGATTTCCTCAGGTAACACCGATATTGCTGCAATGCTTCCTTGAAAAGCACAAGCAAGCTTTGCTCTTCATGACTATCCAGATTGACCCTCACCTAGTTACAACAATGTAATGTAAATCATTCATGTGTTCAATCAGCAGAAAACAGGAAAATAATAACCATGAATAATAGCACTTACACGTAAGTTGGACAGGAAGATGTGAAAATGGTGTTTGTCTTCACAATAATCTTCCCATGATGGGAATATATGCACGTAGTCCCTAACAACATTGAAAGCAGTGTCTTTTAAACTGGGAATAAATGGAATGGGGTTCCAATCTGCAGGAATTGGCCGTCTCTGTAGTTGGGATAAGTCTTCGGCCAGTGGACTTGCTGTACTTTTTGCTGGAGTGGGATTTTTCTATGGTACAGCTAGTGCTATGGCAAATGAAATCGGTATACCTTTTGCTGGAGTGCAGGTCCTGTGTGGTGGGGCTAGTGGTGTGGCCAGTGAAGTATGGGTACATTCTGCTGGAGTCGGTCCTACATTTTGTGTCACTGGTTGTACAACCAATATAAGTGGGGTGCTGTCTGATTTCTCCGGCACCACCATGTTTTTCAAGGACTTTGCTGGTGCTCCTTCAGGTTCGGCAATCACCCTCTTCCTTTTTGATGTCTGATGCACAAGAACAACATTTGAGTGGAAAAACATGGTATGATGATAGATGGAATATGTATTGATAATGGATGGGCATGGCATCTCGACATATATGATGAGTAAGCTAAGAAGATGGCGGTGCAACAAAGTAGAAGAAATGCAAGACAACATATGCAAGATACCCGCAATCAATAAAACATTGCCAAATTAGAACAGGCACCTTGATGGGTGAACAGGACAGGCCATCTGCCTTTGATTCCTCGAGGTTAGAATAGTCATTAGGATCATATTCTGAACAAGAATCAACAGGTGGGGAGCGTATGAGTTTCATTGCATCCAGAATGGCACTCAATGCCTTGGTGCCAATTTTGTAAGTCATTGCAGTGTTGAGCTTCAAGAGTGGACTGCTGCTAGTGCGACACAAAGCAGCTACACAAATCATAGTGTAGATATAACGGGAAAACCTTAAACATTAGAGTAAAATCAGCAAAGTGGAACTTGCTGGAATATATGTGCTAGTATTGCCGGTACGGCTAGAAAGGCTTCGAATACCAGCCCTCTTCAAGTGAAGGTGCGGTACTGTTAATATCAATGTAACTCTCAAAGGCGACACAACTCCCCGCATTTCCTTGCTATTCTTATAGGATTCAAGTGGGCAGGCCACTACAAATCCTATTCCTATGTTTACAAGATCCTACGAATCAAAGAGGCTCAAAGTGTCCATCACAACCGACCGTATAGACCTCTACACTGCAAATGTCCCTGCTCATCCTCAGTACAAGGAACATACTGTACTACTATCATACTCCCTCCATTCCAAAATATAAGTCTTGGTAGAGATTTCTACTATGGATCACATACAGATGTATCCAGGTATATTTTAGAGTGTAGATTCACTCATTTTGCTCCATATGTAGTCCATGGTGGAATCTATAGAAAGACTTGTATTTAGGAACGGAGAGAGTACATATTAAAGAAGAACGGAAGAGGAACATGGTAAAGAAGAGAAAGCAGATTTTGGATAATAAAATGTTGGTTGCGTAGTGCCCACACATGATGAACCAGAGTGCATTAAGAATGCAACTCCTAGCTGTCTCTCGACCATTTCAGGCGGTTGGATGAAGATCCTACGTGTCCTAACCCTTCTTCTTCCTCGTCTCTGATTCTTCCCATACAGAACACCGCACGGGCCGCCGACCGGACCACTGGCCCCCACCGCCTGTGTTCCTCCGCCACCCCACCCCACCCCCACCCGAACCCCCACCCGCATCGAGTTTTCTTCGTTCGGCGAGGCCCCACAACCACCCGAGCCACTTCGATCGCACTGGCGAACTCCGGCGAGCTCTGAAAAATCGACTGACCCAATTTTGAATTTTAGTCTACTATGATTTAACTAGTGTGGAATATAAAAGGGGAAAACCATAAGCATTGTGAATATGGTGTTGAGCATGCCATGGCGGATCTGAAGGTGCAAACCGGACAAAGGCAACCTCGCAACCAAGACAAGAAATCAGAGTAAAGCAGTGGCAATCTATTTTCTTGCTGCGATAAATAAGTTGAGTAGATACGAAAGAGTACCACCTCTGGTGCCGTGCCGTGTACGCATCTGCTGAGAATTTGACGGTGCTGCGGTAGCGATGGCTATCGGCGGCGTGGAAGCAGATGTAGGAGGGTAGACGGTGGCGGCGGGGCACGGTGGACGAGACGGTCGTAGGAGCGGCGCCGGCAAGGTGGACGACGGCGGGGATGAAGCGAGAGGACGTGATGCAAGGATCCCAGTCCGAAGCTGTGGATGAGAGAGGTCGATCTCTTGTAATGGACGACGGCGTCGGGGTATCAGCTCCGGCATGGTGGAGGAGGACAGCGGTGGATGGGCTGGCGGACGGCGGCGGACGGAGGAGGGTGGGGTGGAGAGGGTGTTTTGGCGCCCACGGAGTACGAATGGGGAAAAGGGAGGTAGAGAGGAAGGGGGGAACCATGTATTCAGGGCACGCTTGTCTCAAATGCGAGGAAATTTACAAACTTAGCCCCCGTTTCAAATTTCTACTACATCACAGCAACACTAGTCGGTTGGGGATAGGACAGTAATCTCGCATACACCGAATATTTGCTGACGAGAGTTTGTTTTTGGCGCCCACCGTGTATGAATATGAATCAGGAAGGGAGTCGATTTCGGCCGAGGACACACAGTGTTTTGGCGCCCACCGTGTATGAATCCGGGTGAGAGGCGGTTACGTCACGTTTGGGGTGAAATTACAAACCTACCCCTATCGAAACCTATAGAAATCCAGCATATAGGCTTTCCGTGGCAGGGATAGGCAGTAGTGATTTCCATCTCGCAGATTTTGGTTTCGGGCGGTTACTGTGACTTTCCCCGCTTCGTTCAAATTTTGCAGAGTGCACGTTTATCGTGCCAACTCAATTCGAATCCTGTTTGTATTCTATTTTTTCCGGGCGGGATCCATTTTCAATTGGAATTACATTCTATATACATCATTTTTTATATATACTTTCAAAAGCACAACACCATTTATACATAAATATGGTTTACAAATGGCATGATCTCAGATTCATAAGGTTGTATCCATCAATTTGGATTTTCAAATATTTGAAACCACTTTATGTTGAAATCCAATGTATGCATTCCTCGCTAACTGTCTCCAATTAATGTGTGTTTGATGCGGATTTTTACTTCTCAAACATGTATAATGTATTTCACACACGCAACATATAGTGTAATCCCGTTTAGACATTAATTTCATATAAACCATGCATTGTTTGTAATTGAAGAATCTATGGATCACCAATATTGATAAACTATATAACATTACACGCGTGCCCAAATTCAAATGAATATGCATGTTTGATACACCAATTTGCGTTATGATATTATCAATGTCGTGATCTCCAGTTTAAATATTTGAATACCCTTTAATCCAGATATTCGTCTCATATAGCTATCACTCATGCTTATATAGGACTATCTCTCTGGACCTATACGCATTCATCGTCTCTCAGGTATCTCTCGTGCTACCTGTATGTCGACAATGATCTTTTATCTTCGTAACACACTGACGGTACTCTCTCCCTCGACCTTCATCACTCTATCTCTCTCTAAGTATATCTCGCTCCCTGCTATGTGTCTCTAACTATGATTCTCCATGTGGAATCTCTTTCTCTCACACAAACACAAAACTTTGTCTCCCGGGGTATCGTTTCTCTCTACTATTCCTATGTGTGCCACTCGCACACCCCTCATACAGAGATGTCTTTCGCTCCTTAGATATGAGAACCTACGACTCTTCCTCTTCAATATCTCTTTCTCACACACAAACATAAACTCTATCTCCCAGGGTCTCATATTTCTCCATTGTTCTCTTGTATGTCGCTCACACACACCCTCTCTCCCTAGAGATATCTTGCGTTCCCTCGTATGTCTCTCTAGCTATCACTCTCGTTGTGAAATATCTTTCTCTTTCGCAGACACAAAACTCCGTTTCTTTGGATCTCATTTCTCTCTGATATCTGTTTGTATGTGACTCACACGCACGCTCTCTCTATCTCTCTCACACCCACACACATAACCCAGCCTTCTGATCCACTCGACTCCTATCTCTAACACACACTAGCTAGCATCTTTATCTTTCTACTTATCTGTTTCTCCATCAACCTTCTTTCTCGCCCTCACTCTTGATTCCTATCACGCACACTACATATGTTTCTCTCTACATGAAGTCAAGTGCCCTCTCACACACATATATAACTTCACCCTTTGAACCACCCGACGGTCATCTCCAACACCCAAACTAGCGGATGTCCCTCTAGCTAGCATCTCCATCTCTGTATCTATGTGTAGTTTCTCCGTCAACATTTCTTTCTCGCACGGAGGCTTGCTTCCTATCACCCACACTATATATGTCTCTCCATACATATGCATTTATAGGTTGGTCTCTTTTGCACAATCGTTGCGCCTCACTCCCTCTGCTCGCCATAGATGCATGCTCCAGCCCACGCCACTATCTCTTAAAGACAAAATCACATGCTCAATTGTTGGGACTTCTTCCATGCATTCTCACATGCATGCATATTGTCATACCGATCCGTCTCTCCCATGTCGTTGATCTTATGACTTATGTCTTCTTTCTTTTATCTCGATCATGCGTGCGTGCACACACACACATCCCACGTATGCATGTATACCTCTCACACATGCACGTTCAAGGTCTCTATGTCTCAATACGTAGTTAATTACCCTCAATCCTAATGCCACATCGAATCGTTCTCCTCTTTTGTGCACATAACTTCCGCCTGGATGGGTAAAACACACACTGACACTTAACAATCTCCTTCTAGCTACCCCCCCGCGTCTCACTCTTCCCCTATATCCCCAAAACCAATAAGACCATCCCTTAGTTTAATTCCCGCCTACATGCACCATCGATATATAGTAGTATTCCTCCATGTCTCTCGAACAAACACGTTCTCTCGAAGTCGACTCCTCTCATGCATATAGGTCCTAATGCGTTTTTCGAGGCTAACTTTGACCAAACGTTAGAGCAATAATATATGGCATGCAACTTACACAAAGCATACCTTCAATTTTGTATGTCAAAGGAGCTTCCAATAATATAATTTGCATAGTATACATCTCATGTGCTATTAATCTTGTCAATAGTCAAAGGCTGTCTTGAAAAACACATTAGGCCCTATATAGATGAAGGAGGGAGTAGGTCCCATGCAAAAAATGAGAATAAAATTCAAACATCTGGGCATCGTGGCTCGGTCGATAACATTGAGAAACTTGGTTTTAAAATCATGAAACTTGGAATGGTGTCATGTCATGGTAGTACCATGCCGTGGTAAAAAAAATTGGCCGAATAGGAACAAATTTTGGTATAAGCTTCTTGCAAATTGGAGCTTCTCTCAAGAAGGCTCGTGGTTCTGGGAGGGAACATGTCACCTTTGTGTGCATAATTCAAATTTGAAATACAAGCACATGTTCCAGTGCACCAAAGTTGGTTGAAAAATCACATGTGTGTCCTCGGGTAAATTTCTAGGTTCCATGCAAGAAATGGGAATGAAATTCAAAATTCTGGGCGTCGTGGCTGGGTTGGAAACATTGAGAAACTTAGTTTTTTAATTCCTGTAAATCCAAAACACGCATGAAAATAATGAAACTTGGCTTGGTGCCATGACATGGCACTAACATGCTGTGGTAAATTTGCAGTCCGATTTGCGAAGGCGCACACATTAACAATCAACAAAGTCATTTTGGAAGAAGTGCTGTCACATTACAATCGGAAACACAAGTATTATTGAAACCGTGGGCATTCTACTTACTAGTACCATTTACGTGCCGCCACGCGTCCCCTTTTTTATTAGCTACGAGGCGACGTGCAGGGTAGCTATTTGAGTATGAGAGGCGTGCGATCAGATCCCTGCGCGTGCTTATCAGGAGGAGAGCCCTTTGACCTCCATCTGCCGTCCACCTCTCTCCCAAGGTCTCCATTAATGGTGCCCAAGCCTCTATTTAATGGCGTGGCTATGTCTCACTCGACTGAGATTTAAGAGAGAAAAAAGAAAATCTGAAAGCACGGATCTTGATGTAAGATCCGACGGACCTATATAGCATCTACTGCGACTTATAGCAAGACTGATGAATATATAAGGACGATTAATTTTTTTTATCAAAGAAGGGCTTGCCCCTTCCGATTTTCATTACTGAAAACCACCACAATTCATAAGAAGTTCAGCACAACTCCAGCCTAACACGAAGGACTAAAAGCTACCAGATTGAAATCGCAACATCCCAAGAGGCCAACAAAGGCCAAACATCCGCTCTAGAACCCAACATTTCACAACCGACGACACAATCCACATTCTAAACCGATTATTACATCAAAAGAAACCAGGAAACTAGTCTCCACGGTGAGCGGCAATGAGCTCTTTCGTGTCCTCAAGACGCTGCTTGAGAACATCCACGGATTCCTCCACCAGCCTTTGGCGCTCGTTGCGGAGCATGTCATTCTTGTCCATAAGTTTCTTCAACAAGGCACTAGTCTCCTCCTGCAGGTCTGCACTTCGGACGATCTTCTCCCTCAACAGGTCGCGCTCGGTCCGGAGCCTCTCATTGCCCTCCCTTAGTTGTCGGATGACGCCGGTAGCCTGTTCAAACGAGGCTATCATGTCGTCCTGCAACCTCGCCGAGCGGGGATCTGATCCGTCTGGCTATGGACGATCGCATGCATGCGCCTGTAACAGTCGTCGTGTGCCCGCGAGAAATTTTCCCAGGCCGCCGCGGCGCGGCGGGACATCTCTACTGCATTCGTGGCACGGCGGGACATCTCCTCTGCTTCTGCGGCGCGGCCGGACCAGTCTGCTGCATCAACGGCGCGGCGGGACCTCCGTGCTGCTTCAGCGGCACGGCGGGACCTCTGTGCTGCTACTTCCGCGCGGAGGGACATGTCGGCTGCTCTCGCAACGAGGTGGGACATCTCTCGTGCTTCCGCTTCCATGCTTGCCTCTCTGTGGTGGCAATCTCTCGACCCAGAACTCACGCTGGCCATGGCAGACGCAAGGGAAGGACGTTGAATGACTTGTTTGTCTTTGTGGATGAGGAGTTGAGGAGGAATGTGTAGTCATCTTGGCATACTAGTATTTATAACCGAGTACTAATACGCTCCTAAGTGGGAAAGCATTTAGGTTGTGATCGGTGTGAACAGGTTTGCAATTCAATATAGCATAGAGTAATTTGGAATGTGACGAGACGCAAGCTCAAAATTTATTGACGGTTCTAGTTTCGAAGTGCGGCACTATTCCCAAATGGAGTACTTCTTTTTCTACTCCCTCCTTTCCCGTTTTATAGGGCTTATCTCAAAATTTTAGTTTTTCCATTTTATAAGGCTCAATTTGGTTGTCCCCAACACATGTTCAAATTCCAAGGTGCATTAAATCATTGCATGCAAGTATTAAGAGAAAATTGACCAATGCATGTACTTTATGCATGCATGCATTGCAATTAATGCATTAAACCTATCTCTCGGGACTTCTCGCACGCACCATCGTGCCACCCACAAAAACTTGTAGTCTGAGTTTAGTAGTATGTTATACAGGAAGAGAAGAGGTGCACGCACGCACTCGTCCTCTCACACATGCGTCTATTTTTTCTCGAAAAGGAGGATGATGACCCCCGGCCTCTGCATCTGGGAGTCACACACGCAAATTATTGAAATATATCGAGTGCAGTGCTTTGATGTGTCGCGTCAACTCGTACATCAATGAGAAGTTTGATTATCCTCTCTCTCGCGGACTTAACTGCACATGCCTTTGGCTGTATGACACGTTGGCCACACACCTGTAGGGCCCACCTGTCATACACGCAAAGGCAGGAGCGTCCCTCCCTCGCCCATGAGCGTGGTGGCTGGCAAGACTAGGAGAAGCTTTCGCTACACACTCTCCCTCCCGCACGCGGTGGACATGCAACAGTTCAATCGGTGTCAGATGGCCAGAAGCATACTGTAGTACTCCTCCAGTGCAGTAGTATTCCATCATTGTTCGACTTCCCGAAGAGGCGAAGAGCCAAGCGCATCCCGGGCGCTTGTGTGGCAGTTTCATGTGTATAGTAGTCTAGGATAGCGTGTACCATGCCTGTAAGCTTAAAATCGTTGGGGTCGGCTCCATGCTATGTGGCCGTCTCGAAGTTTTTAAAAAAAATTAAAATAGTCTTCTGGCCCTACCCAACCGGTCTCTTGGTTCAAAGTTGTAGCATGAATCCAGGACTTGATTCAAAGAGGAAATAATATGGTGAAAGTAGTAGAGACCGGATACCCAACCGGTCTCTTGGTTGAAAAGGGAAATAATGGGAAAACACAGTACAAACTGGATAAGGAACATATCTATTATTGGTTGAAAAAAGGATAGAAAGTGGCGGCTGGTGGACAAGTCAACAGAGTATGTCGAGGATTAGATTTGCTGCCATCACATAGTAAAAGGTCTCCAGGATAGATTTGCTGCCCTCACATAGTAAAAGGTCTCAGGATTAGATTTGCTGCCCTCATATAGTAAAAGGTCTCCAGGATTAGATTTGTTGTCATCACATAGTACAATGGCACTCCTGCTGTTTTCCCCAGTATGATAAGTAAGTTGCTCCTTTACGCTGCTGAGTGTCCTGGTGTCCCCATGGTCCCATGCCCTTAAACGAACTCTTTAGCTGCTGTTGATTTACTGTGTCTGGTAAACAAGCAATGCCACCATTAAAGTAATCCCATATTTGAGGAATCTCATTGTTGATCGTAATGCTTCTGGTAACATCTCATCGCTGACGTTTTAAAATTTCTATTGTCCTTGAGTGATTGCCATGAACATAATTAACATGCTTCTTTTCATTTTGTATATGTTTCATATATTCTTATTGACCAGCAACTGTTTACTTTCTATATTTTTGTGCAGATAGGGATATCCATTTCACCTTGTTGCTATTGTGACCTTTTGGTGAACTGCAGAAAACACTTTTTTGGAATGAGTGTCTTGTGCAGTTCAACTAAAAATGTCACGTGGGCAACATCTCTCGATTTTGGTGGAACTGCACAAAATGGTGATTGGAGTTTCCAAAATCTCCGTCAAGTTCTGCCGGTAATCTCATGCAACATTTTATTAGCCTTTGCAAGATGGAGCAGTCACTGTCACCACAATGGCACTTTATTTTAGTGGAACTGCACAAAAGGATAAGAAAATTATAGTTGCACCTTACATGAGCCGGACAACCAACCTTAATGTTCCTCAATTTTAGTGCAACTACGAAAGAAGAACCTGCCAGCTCACAAGAGCAAGTACTTCTTGATAGCTGAATGATGCAATCAGTGCTTCATTTCAGGTGAACTGCAGAAAAAGGCGCATGAATTGAATCATGGAACTCCAGGCATACCTCATCCAAGTAGAGCTGGAGGTTGAGTTCAAGGAGGCCGCTATTAAAGCAAAATCATGCTCTCCTGTCTCCTTGTTTGTGTTGTGCAAACATGCTGTGCAAACAGGAATACTCAACTACAGATGTTGTGACGGTCAAGAGCATTCGCCAAGTTCTTCAATTGTATGACATGGCTAGCCAAGATGGATTTAATCCCGATATTCACTTTATCAAAAGGCTCTAATGGGTTGGTTCTGAATCTTGCAAGCTGGGAATCAGTGAGATGTGTAGGCATCTTTGTTGTACTTATTATTTGGATCTTATTTGTTGGTTCTGAATCTTGCAAGCTGGGAACCAATGAGATGTGTAGGCATCTTTGTTGTACTTATTATTTGGATCTTATTTGTTGGTTCTGAATCTTGCAAGCTGGGAAACACGACATGATGATGCAGAGGACAACAACCATAACAAGCAGTTCAAACTCGGTAGTATTATCTTTGTGAAAGTGCGACAAATGTGATGATCGTGTGCGTCCTGAGAATAATAATTCTAATTGTTGTGCATGTTGATCCTGTGGCACTAATAGAACAAGCGAATGCATTGCTTGTTTTAAGTACAAATTTCTATTAAAGCTAATTAAATTTAAGTAAAGTGACCATTAACTCCTGTTATTATAGTACCAATACAGACCCGCTCGTGAACCGACGTGTGGCCGAGGGTGCATCTTCTGCCGGGAGTGCAGCGGATGAGGGAGGGGTAGTAACTGTTGTCGCCTGTACACACGCAGCTTACTATTGAATCCAGTTCCCCAAGAGCTGAAAAATGAACTGCCGCCGCCGCCTACACACTCGTTCACTCGAAGAGACTCCAATGGCGATCCGAGGGGTGAGCCTGGTGGATATGGACTTCAGCAAGGATTTCCCCTTTGAGTTCACCGTTCAGTCCTATGGCTGCACCAAGTTGAATGTGATGTACACCAACGATACAGACTCGGTGAAGCTCTGGCTCGCCTCAGTCCTATGGCTGCACTAGGTTCTAGAGCATTCGCCCATTTCATCGGCTGCGTCGACTGCACCTTCGCTACGGTGGAGAGAAGGAAGAACGCGACGATTCGGCCATCTAGTGCAACAAGCTTGTCGACATCCAGAAGCAATACAAGATCATCAGCAACGGGCAGGAGAAGGACTCCGTGGTTGACCTCGCTGAGACCATCATCGACCCCTGATACGCCAACATGAAAGAAGACGACATGAACACGTGGGAGGTACCTCTGAATCTAGCCTACATAACCTACGCGGCCAAGGGCGCATACGCATGCTACGACATGTACATGCAGATCTTGGACATGAGGGCGTGTTTGCTTCCCATAACCGACGAGTACACGGACAGCCGCAGCATCATGATCAAGCGTGCCAGGAAGGTCTAGATGTTGTACTTTATCTGTTTATAAGCACCTTTATCATGTGAGTGTTTCATGCATTAGCCTATGTGTCATAATTATCTGGTTTGTCCGAAATATTTCTTTTAAGAACCCATTAACCTGATTGCTTTTTTTAGTGGCAATTTGCTTATGTATGTAAACTAGTTCACTTGTCTGTAAAAAAAACTAGTTCACTCTGCTGCCGTGCTTTGAATCTCCTTCCTCCCAACATATTCCCCTCCTCGGGTGGACCCAGCAGGTCTCTGAATTTTCTCCCACTTTCTTTTTCGATGTAAACTGAGTTTTCTCCTAGTACTTTCCCTTAGAAACAACTCAACTGTCCCACATCTAGCCTAAAAAATAATAATACCCCACATACTATTAACTCATCAAATTAAAATGATATTTTATTTCGTAAGTTGAAAGTTCTTACAAAATAATAATAATAATTGTTTATATATAAATTGGCAAGTTAACTCCTAGTGATTGCGTACATAAGCTTGCAAAGATTTTACTGACGTGCAATCATGTGTTTATGTTTTTATAACATTTCTCCGTCTAGCCCATCATGATATTTTCACCCAGCCCAGCAAGTCCGCGGCTTTCGAGAAAAATGCAAATGGGATTTAAATGGGTTGCATAGATGCTACATCATTGTTTCACCCAGCCCACCAAATGGACTAAAAAAACAAATGGACTGACAGCTGGGTCCACGGCCACATCCTAGTTTTTTTGTGATTTGCCAAGTAAGTCCCTTTGTCATGCCTGTTGGGCTGCAAATCTTTCAAGACGAGGCGAGCTTTCATTCGGTTGGCCGAGAAAATGGCCCATCAGTAATGAGAAATGAGCTGTACATTTTTAAAACACATCAAACCGGCAATTAGTTTCAAATATCTTTTTTTCATTTCGAGATTTTAAATTACATTAATTTTTATGCGTGGAGAATTTGTTGGATTTTATATTGATATACATTTATTTTTAAAATCAGTTTGAATGTGAGTCGAAATTTTGGGATTAAAAATAGTTCGGACCGCACCGAAATATGCAAAATTTCGTATAATTTTTTAACCGTGGCCACAATATGGGCTGTAATGCTTAAAAAAACAATATGGGCTCCAGAAAAACCTTAAGAATTAGCAAATGGGCTGTATGCTGTTTTCAACAGATTTGAGGCTTTCCTAAAAAAAGGTTGACACACAAGAAGTGACTGTTGGATGGCCATCCAACGGCCGTCATGCTTGTTCAATCTCTGCTCTTCCTGCTCCAGCCGTTCAAACAGGCGCCGGCGGGACTGCCTGCTCCCTCCTCCCCGTGGCCGGCTCTAGTGCCGCGCAGGCCTCACCGCCCCACCGTACTCCCACCGCTGGCCTAGCCATCCCTGTACTCACCCACACCTGCTGTTATTCTCCGGCGACGGCAAATGAACCAGTAAAACCTCGTATAGTCGTACTCCCCTCCGCGTGGGAAACAACTGCCGAGTGTTCCCTGCCTCCGTGTCGTTCCCTTCCTAGGCCTCGCCGTCGTCCACCGCCCTGGTGCTCTCGGCGCGGCCTGGTCAACGTGGTCAATGACCGACATGTATCTGAAGTGGACTTTACGTGGAGAGGCCGACAGCTGGGTCCACGGCTGCACGCAAGGAAATGCCTCCTTATTACGCGCAAAATAATGATTCCTCCACCTGACATCAGGGACCCACCGAAAGGGCCTCTGTATTTCGCGAAAAAAACGTTACCGCCGCTGACAGCTCGGACCCACCAGCTATATCTTTGCACGCAAGGAAGTGCCTCCTTACTACGCACAAAAAAATGAATACTCCCCCTGTTAGCTGGGACCCAGTATAGTGGCAGGCTGACTTGTGGGCCTACTAAGTTGACGGGGACGGAGGACTTTCTCAACTTAGTCAATATACACGATTCTAGCTCCAGTGACCGTACGATGTCCATCCAACGGCCGTAGTGCTTCTTCAACCTTTGGTCTTCTTGCTCTAGCCGCCCAAACCAGCGCCGGTCGTGCCTCGTGCTCCTGCCTCCCGTGGCCGGCTGCGATGCGGCGGAGGCCTCACTGCCCCCTACTACTCCCACCACTGGCCAGGCCATCCCTCTACTCACCCACACCCCCTGTTATTCTGCGGCGACGGCAGCCTCACACCGCAGTGAACCAGTGAACCCTCGTACTCCTCTACGCGTGGGCATCCACTGCCGCGTCTTCCCCGGCTCCGCGTCGTCCCCTTCCTAGGCCTCGCCGTCATCCACCACCCTGGTGCTCTCGGCGCGGCGTGGTCAACGTGGTCAAGGAACAGCTTCCATCGGACTGGACTGTACGTGGAGAGGCTGACAGCTGGGTCCACGGCCGCAGCAAGGAAGTGCCTCCTTATTACGTGCAAAATAATTATTCCTCCACCTGACAGCAGGACCCACCGGACGAGCCACTGTATTTCACGAAAAAAATGTTTCCCCCTGACTGCTGGGACCCACCACCTACATCTTCGCACGCAAGGAAGTGCGTCCGAGCAAAAAAAACAATTCGCCCCCTGACTGCTGGGACCCACCAGCTACATCTTCGCAGGCAAGGAAGTGCCTGACAGTCGGGACCCACCTGGTCGAAGCGTACTTAGCGTTGTCATTCTGGTCGCGAACGTGTACGTACATACTGGTCGACGGAGAGGCGCGCACATGTCGTAGTAGAGGCACGCACGTAGCATTTACACGTACGTACAACGGCCAGGGTGCAAGAAAGAATATACAGCCACATATGTGTACATACGGGCGGGGTCTCGAACGCCTACTCGCGCATACGTACGGCCAGGGCTCGTGTACATGGCTGGGTCGGAACGGAGAAACAGCGTCGTCGTCGTGTTCATGGGGAGGTAACGGAATGCATCGTGTTCATAGGGAGGCAATGGAATGCATCGTGTTCATCGGGAGGTCTTGGACGAAACAGGCGATGGAAACGAGGCCCGGCGTACCACAGAACGGAGGAAACGGCCTTGTGTTCGACCGGCCATGTTCGAAACAGGATCCTGTTCACCGGGAGGGGTCTGGCGTACCGCAAAACGGAGGAAACAGACCTCCTACGGTCGAAACGGGGGTCCTGTTGATCGGGAGGGGTGTGGCGTACCGCAAAACGGATGAAACGGACTTGTGTTGGAGCGCTACGGTCGAAACGGGGGTCCTGTTCATCGGGAGGGGTGTGGCATACCGCAAAACGGGACTCCATGGGATACTGTTCATCTCCACCGTCGACACCCTCCAGCCTCCACGAGCTATTGTTCATCCACCGTCGACCTCCTCCAGCCTCCACCTGCGACTGTTCATCCAAGGGCTCCTGTTCATCCAGCCTCCACCGTGCGCTACTCCACTGGCTACTGTTCAACCACCCCTCCACCGTCTACTGTTCATCCAGCCCTCCACACCACGGGGTCCTGTCCAACCACCCCTCCACGGGCACCCCTCCACCGTCTACTGTTCATCCAGCCCTCCACACCACGGGGTCCTGTTCAACCACCCCTCCACCGTCTATCCAGCCCTCCACACCACGGGGTCCTGTTCATCCACCCCTCCACGGGCACCCCTCCACCGTCTACTGTTCATCCAGCCCTCCACCACACCACGGGGTCCTGTTCATCCAGAGGCAATGCCACCGCTCACTGTTCATCCAAACCCCCCCGCAACGCTCACTGTTCATCCCATCAATCGGCTTCAGTTAGCAGCAGTAGCGAAGGAATCGCTCGATCGGGTTCAGTTAACAGCCATCGATCGATCGCTCGGGTTCAGTAACGCGTAGCCTGCAGTGCGATCGCTCGGGTTCAGTTAGAGCCCAACGCCTCGCTCGGGTTCAGTTAGAGCCAACGCCTCACACACACGCGCGTACGTGTACGAGAGAAACGTGCATCGCTCGGCTCCCAACCTCCCACCGTAACCGGGAACTCACTGAAATTTTCCTCGCCCTCGCTTCTACCATGGTTTTTTCAGTCATGGACGGCCCAATGAATGTCATGCAGCTGCGTCTCCGGCCCGCCCAGGACGAAAAGCCCATTTTCTGTCATGATTTTTTGTCATAGAAGTAGGAGCCCACCACATCTATGATGATACTGGGTTTTGTCACAATTATCATCATAGAAGTGTCATATGTATGACAGAATTTTTTTTTGTTCGGCCCAAAATGTCACGGATGTTTCTTTTTTTGTAGTGATAGTATCGCATATTGGGCGTGACACCATCGCTTGTTCATAGTTCATAGGTTCGTCATGGTCTAATAACCTAACCTCCAGAACAGGATTACCGTACCACTCTGGTGCGAATCTCACTCTGGTTGATCTACGAGGTTTAGTAACAACTTGATCTAAAGTTTCATGATCATTATCATTAACTTCCTCACTAATTGGTGTAGGTGTCACAGGAACCGGTTTTTGTGATTAACTACTTTCCAATGAGGGAGCAGGCACAGTTACCTCATCAAGTTCTACTTTCCTCCCACTCACTTCTTTCGAGAGAAACTCCTTCTCTAAAAAGGATCCAAATTTAGCAACAAACGTTTTGCCTTCAGATCTGTGATAGAAGGTGTACCCAACAGTTTCCTTTGGGTATCCTATGAAGACACATTTCTCTGATTTGGGTTCGAGCTTATCAGTTTGAAGTTTTTTCACATAAGCATCGCAGCCTCACAAACCGGAGCAACTCACTAGAAGGCTCGTGGTTCCGAGAGGGAACAATGCATGTTTGATGATGAACGGGAGATAGCTTCCTCTTACGGCCTTCAATTTTTTTTCTACGTCTAACATGCACTACTACAACTGTAATGTGAAATTTTTGAAAATTCTAGGGGTCATTTGACCTTTTAAAGACATTTAAGTGATTTGGTAGACATTTAATGACCGTAATTCAAATTTGAACTACATCTACATGCAACGCCTAACCAAAACGGTTTGAAAAATCATATATGCGTACTTGTGTGCAAGTTAATTCCATGTGCAGTAAATTAGAAGGAATTTTCAAACATATTAATCTCACGACGTGGACACATGCATACGTATGCATGGAGTGACATGGCATTTTAATTCCAAAAAATTAAAAAATTATCAGAAAACATGAAACCTTGGTTGATTTAATGTCATGCCACCAAGATGATGTGGTAAAAAATGGCCTATTTGACGAAAGTTTGGACACACACTCCTCACAAACCGGAGCAACTCACTAGAAGGTTCGTGGTTCCGAGAGGGAACAATGCATGTTTGATGACGAACAGGAGATAGCTTCCTCTTACGGCCTTCAATTTTTTCTACGTCTAACGTGCATTAATACAACTGTCATGTGAAATTTTTGAAAATTCCACGGGTCATTTGACCTTTTAAAGACATTTGAGTGATTTTCTAGCCATTTAATGACCGTAATTCAAATTTGAACTACATCTACATGCAACGCCTAACCATAACGGTTTGAAAAATCATATTTTTGTGTACTTGTGTGCGAGTTAATTCCATGTGTAGTAAATTAGAAGGAATTTTCAAACATATTGGTCTCAAGGCATGGGCACACATGCATGGAGTGCCATGGCATTTTAATTCCAAAAAATTAAAAAATAATCAGAAAAACATGAAACCTTGCTTGATTTAATGTCATGCCACCAAGATGATGTGGTAAAAAAATTGGCATGTTTGACGAAAGTTTGGACACACACCCCTCACAAACCGGACCAACTCACTTGAAGGTTCGTGGTTCCGAGAGGGAACAATGCATGTTTGATTCCGAACGGTAGCTTCCTCTTACGACTTAATTTTTTTCTTTGTTTAACGTCCACTAATACAACTGCCTTGTGAAAAATTGGAAATTTTTAGGGGTCATTTGACCTTTTAAAGACATTTAAGTGATTTTATAACCATATAATGATCGTAATTCAAATTTGAACTACATCTATACATGCAACGCCTAACCATAACGGTTTGAAAAATCATATTTTTGTGTACTTGTGTGGGAGTTAAAAAATCATCAGACGATGTAAATATCTGGTGTTCAAAAAACAAAATGTCAAGATCTGGCAAGACAACCGGCCCCCACACGATTGGCACTCTATCTCGCGGCTCGAGGTTTGGTAGGTGAGTGACGGGGATCATTAATCACACATGGTTCTGCATTGGAAACCGTCAGCTATTATGTTCACACACGGGTTTTGGCTATTATGTTCACATATGGATTTTGCTGCGGGAATCATGTGTAATTCAAACTAGAGTACTTGTAAATTCCGGTGACCGGCGTGTGTACTGTCCCCGTCGATCTAGATTCCGTCTGCCAATAAATACTATCTTGCTCACGTCGTCCTGCCTGCATTCTCATCTACATCCTCCCCTCGCTCGTCCTCTCTCTCTCAAATCTCTGCCATGGCGCCGCCGGTCTGCCCACGCGCTGCTGAGGAGTCGCCACCCCTCGAGGACGCTCACTCGATTAGCAGCGAAGAGGACCCCTACGCACCGCCTGACGAGGTTGCGCCAGACCCCCCAACTTTTGATTGGTTTTGGGTCCAGTACGATCTTTGTCTGTGGAAGTCGCTGCCGCCGGTTGAGAAAGCCAGGCAAGTGTCATTCAAGAAGGAGATGGCGGAGGAGGAAGCCAGGTACCAGGCGGCCTGTGAAGCTCGTGATGCCGCCTGGAAAAAGGAGGCGGCGGAGCTTTGGGGGCGGGCGCATCATCGTGCCGAGGAGGTGTACGAATACTGGTACTTCGCGAGGAAGGTCATAGGCGCTGGGCGCCTCATCGCTGCGTGGAGGTGGGCCGATAAGCTCCAGCGTGCCACCGACGAGGAGCTCCAATAGGCGCCCAATGAAACGCCAAGATCGGCCGCACGCGTCCGCCAACAGGAGGCAGATCGGTACGTCAAGCGCTGCGAGGCGAAGGAGGCGGAGTACTGCCTCCACACTGGGAAGACGCCGCGCACCAGGGAGCTGCTAGCGAGGGGCTGCCGGAATACTAGCCCCAGGAGGGATTATTAGTTTTAGTATTGTTCGTTTTCAATTTTATGCATTGTACCTAGTAGTTAAATATGATCATGTATATGTGATGATATTATATATATATATATATATATTATGAATTCCATTTTCTATCTGTTTTGTATACTAATTTGAATCTAGCTGTTATCATCCACATATACAGAATGGAAAGCGTATATACACACATTGAAACAGAACATATAATAATGGAAAACAGAGTACACACATTGAAACAAAGCAATAAACAGAGCAATACTATGATTGCTGCAAATACATAGCTATCCGCATCAAAAACGACTTTTCAAAATAAAACGCGTGCATGAGACCATGACCAGCAGCCCTTGCCTACGGTAGCTCTTGGCTCTGCCTGAACTCGTGCAGGCATTCGTCCAAGCGGTCGACACGCTCACGGTACATCTGGAGCGCGATCTCGAGCTCCAAGTTTGCTATTTCATCGGAGATCACCAGCTCGAGGATGCGACGGCCATGTTCATCTACTGCGCCCAGGTGGACACCTGGGCCGAGGAGGCGGTCGAGCCTACGGACCAGCGCGTTGGCATCCAGCGGGCCACGGATAAGGCGAACGGCGACACTGTCAGATTACGGGTTCCGGCAAAACCCTTGAGGTTCAAACTCTGGGGTGCACACGAAGATCTCTCTCCCCCTTTCTCACACTCTCACCACGATCTCAAAGCCTAGCTCGTCGAACCAACGGAACAAGGGACACATGAGATTATACTGGTTCGGGCCACCGATGTGGTGTAATACCCTACTCCAGTTTGGTGTGGTGGATTGCCTTGTAGGCTGGGGATGAACAAGTACAAGGGAAGAACAACCTCCTGAGGAGAGGTGGTCTTGAGCTCTGTGAGCTTGTGTGCTGAGGATGGTCTGAAAGATTTGTCCAAGATGAGTCCTCCCCCCCATGGTGGTGGCTTGTCCTATTTATAGAGGCCCGGGTCCTCTTCCCCAATATTAGGCAGGAAGGGATCCCGTGACGACCAATTTGAAGGGGGACAACTAGTACAAGTTATCCTGACAAAAGGTGGTCTTCGCTTGCCAAAGGCTCTGGTGGTGACGCCGTCGTGGGCTCTGTGATGACCTCCGTCCCGCCGTCCTGCTGGTTTTGGTCTCGTTGCACCGATATGGAAACCTTTGCCTGATGCCTCGGGACTCCTCGTCTGCACCTACCCCTTTAGCATCAAAGAGGCAACCGGTACTCTGCGCGTGCTGGCACCCGCCTAGCCTTGGTCGTCATGGCTCACGTCATGCGAACCTCGCGAGGTGCCCCTCGCCTTGATATCTCTGCTCATCGCGAGCCAGCCTAGTGAGGCTGCCCCCGAGGAGGTCTTGTGTCGTCCGCCTCGCGAGGCTTGGCCCCTCGCGAGGGTCTTGAGTGTTTGCTGATGAAGATGGGCCGTACCAGGCCGCTGGATGAGCCACGCCCTGGGCCGCAGGCAGGCAAGTCTAGGGACCCCCGTTCCCAGAACACCAACAGTAGCCCCCAGGCCCAAGCCGTGTTCGGACTTGGCTTCAAGGTGAAGCCAAGGGGCAAGTACGGAGCGCCGCGGGCCCCAACTGCCTGTGGCCTTGATTGACGCGTGGCGATTGACGGGACGTGGGCGTCTCTGCTTCCCCACGTAGCCTCGGCAACTGCCCGACTTGACGAGTCCCTGTTGCATGCAGAAAAAGGTCATCATTACCTTAGATCGTGGAGGCCGGTGGTTGGCCTCCCCTTGGCTATAAATGAGGGGAGGAGCAGGGCCCCCGTTGCTCATCTCTTCCTCCATTCCGCCCGCTTCTTCTTCTTTGCCGCGACACCCATGACGCCAATGAAGAGGTTCTTGGCCGCCGAGAAGGGGAAAGCTCGCCAGGAGGGGCCTGGCTCGCCACCGCCTAGGAGGGGCGTGGTCGCCCGCGCAAGCATGCCACAACCCCCGCTGCGGTCCCTCATGGGTGTGGGCAAACTCCCTCGGGGTCAGGTTCCATCCTTGGCGGCTTTGACAGCGCTTCTTCGCGCGGCGGGAGCCTCCTAGGTCGGGGTAGCCCCGTCAATGAGGGGAGGCGCGCCATGGTCGCTCGGCCTCCCGGGCCGCGCTTCCACTGTCAATGAGGGGACATGCTGCCGGAGTTTGTCGTGTGGTCAAAGAACCCGGTCGGCACTTGGCTTCAACTTTCACGCTCCTTCGTCGGTGAACTGCCGGCCATAGGTCCCGGTGACCTTTGGGTGCAGGTCGACGGCTGCTGCAGCAAGGCTTCATGGGTCGCGGCGGAGATCTCTGCTGCGGGTGACATAGCCCTGCCCCGCGGCTGGCAGACGTTCGCCCGTGTGCGTGGCCTGGGCAGGCGGTGCACCCTCCACTTCAAGTTCGACGGGGCAGCGACCCTCTTCGTGAGGGTGTTCAGGGAAGACGACCGCCACGCTGGGTGCTGCCCTGAAGACAACGATGGTGGCGAGGCGCTCGGCCTTGGCGATGGCCGTGACGAGCACGAGGGTGAACTCGCCCTCGGTGGCGGCCGCGGTTCACCCAGCTACGGCAGCTCCTCCTTTGGCGAGACCTCCAGCAGCGGCGGTTATGACCAGCCGCCACGCAGTCGGGCACGCTTCGAGGATGGTGGCAGGTTGTCCCGTCGTCGCGCCCCGGTGAAGCACGAGGAGGGCTCCATCTGAATTCAGGGGCCGATCCTCATGAGCTGCCGCGTCCTAGGAGCCGCTTTTGCTTGTCCTCTCCTTCCCTTTCCCCCTGCATTGTGAGAAACAAGTATGGAGCCCTGCGGGGGCGTGTAATGAACAATGATGCTTACGTTGCTTTTGTGGTGTGTTTATTGCCTCTGGGTTGTGTTGTGAGATCTATGCCCTATATGGGTGTAGAGGGGTAACTTAGCTCGATGCATCTGGGGTAGCTTTGACCTCATGAGGGCGTGCATCTCTGGGCACCTGGTGGGGCTTCCCCGCTGTTGATTCGGGCGAAATCGCGAAGCTGCAAAAATTCATTAAGAAATCCTTAATCGTTCTTGCGTGAGGCCTCAGGTATGGGCTGGTTATGGCTAAACGCACCGCGTCGTGGTACCCGTGGGGCATGGACTAAAAGGGGATGCGCCGATCACATGCTCAGACGAGAATGCCTCACAGAGACCAGGGGAGTATGCACGCGCATACTATGTGTCCAACCCCCCTCGCGAGGCGTGCGAGGGAGAGCGTCGGGCAATTGCCGCCCTCCCTGGCGAAAAACAAAGAATTGAGGGAAGAATCAGAAAGAAGAGGGGGTTCAACCAAACCATCAAGAAACGCCAGAACTCCAAATTTCATTAAAGGAAAAGGGACAAGCCAACTACAGAAAGCAAATGAACAGCCGCGCCCGGCACCTAGTCTAGTCTTCTCACCAGCGCGGAGCTAAGTGCTGCCACTAGGACGTGGGAGGGAGCCCCCGAGGCCCATGGGCGGCACTATGGAGACTCCGGGACATGTACAGCCCCACTCATTATTACGTGAGAGTATCACGAGCGGAGACCTTCACAGGCACTGGGCCTTGCTTCATGGATAGAACTTCCGAAGGTGCTGGATATTCTAGGAGTTCTGGATGGGGATCCCGTCCTGCGTCTCCAGGCGCGCGGTGCTAGGCCTGAAGACACGGGCAATCCTAAACGGCCCCCCACGTGGGTGAGAGCTTATGCAACCCTTCCCTGGAGAGCACCCGCCTCAGGACGAGATCGCCCACCTCGAGCGTCCTAAGCTGACGCTGCGACAGTGGTACCGTCGCAATGCCTGCTGGTATCTTGCCGCTCAGAGCGAGGCTTCATAGCGGCATTCCTCCCCCACACAAGGTCCATCCCCCGCATGGTGTCCTGCTATGTATCATCAAACGCTAGGAACCACGCGGAACGATGCCCGACCTCATGAGGGAGAACCGCTTCTGCTCCATAGACGAGGAAGAACGGGGTCTCGCCTGTTAGCTTGGTGGTGGTGGTGCAGATGGACCACAACATAGACTGGAGCTCGTCGTGCCAGCCGCTGCCGCAGGCTTCGAGCTTCTTCTTGAAGGTCCGGGTCTTGAGGCCTCTCAAGTCCTCGGCGTTGGTCCGGGTCTTGAGGCCTCTCAAGTCCTGGGGTGTGCCACCGAAGCGTAGCAAATCTGCGTTCCAAGGTTAGCACAATAGGTCTTGAAGAGATTGCTAGTGAACTGCGAGCCATTGTCGGTGATGATGTGGTTTGGGACCCCGAACCGGCTCATGAGGCCCTTGATGAACTTAACTGCTGACCCGGCTAGGATGGTGCAGACGGCTTCCACCTTTGCCCATTTGGTGAACTTGTCGGTGGTGACGTAGAGGTAGCGGTAGCCCCCAAGCACTCGCGGGAACGGAACCAAGATATCCAGTCCCCAGACCGCGAATGGCCACGAAAGTGGGATAGTCTGGAGGCCCTGGGCAGGCTGGTGGATTTGCTTGGCATGGAATTGGCAGGCCTCGCAGGACCTCACCAACTCGGTCACGTCGTTGAGTGCCGTGGGCCAGTAGAACCCGCTGCGGAACGCCTTGCCGACCAGGGTGCATGACGATGAGTGGTGCCCACAGTCTCCGCCGTGTATGTCAGCTAGCAGATCGTTCCCCTGCTCCTTGGAGATGCATCGCTAGGAAACATCATTTGGTCGCTTTCTGTATAACTCACCATCCTGTATGCAGTATGTCGTAGCCTGCCGAGCCACGCGTTCCATGTCCTCCTCTTTCTCCGGCAGTGTCCCTCATATCAGGTATGCCTTGAATTCCTCGGTCCAGCATCCCTCCCGAGGCTCAAGTGCCAGGAGCAGACGCGCTCCTGAGGTCGGACCGTAAGCGGGGGCGCCCGAGGCTGGTGGCTGGGGGAGTTCCTCTCGAGGTGATGTAGTCTCCGCGGCCGCGGGGGTCGCCGAAGGCTTGAAGAGTCGTTCTTCGAAAACACCAGGTTCTTGGGGTAGACGTCTTGATGCCCTCTTCGCAGTCTTGTCGGCCTCCTTGTTGGTGTCGCGTAGCACATGTTGTAGCTCTAGGCCTAAGAATTGCTTCTCCATCTTGCGCACCTCCGCGAGGTAGGCCTCCATATGCTCGTCCCTTGGTTCATACACCTTGTTAGAGAAGTTGACGAGGAGCTGGAAGTCGCCCTTGATGGTGAGACGCTTCATCGCCAAGGCTGCTGCTGCCTTGAGGACGGCGATCAACCCCTCGTATTCCGCAATGTTGTTGGAGACCATCTCACCCCGCTGGAAGCAGAGCTGCACGGCGTAGTATAGCTTGTCTTGGGTGGGCGAGATGAGCACAGCGCCAGCCCCCGCGCCTTGGCGTGCGAAGGCGTCGTCGAAGTACATGACCCAACCATCTGGTGCTTCACTTCCTAGCGAGAGAGATAGGCTCTCACCAACTTTAGGTTCCGGGGCGTCGGTCCATTCGGCTACGAAGTCGGCTAGGGCAGCTCCCTTGATAACCCGGGTTGTGCTGAACTCGAGCTGAAATGCCTAAAGTTCGATGTTCCACTCGGCGACCCTTCCCGCGGCATTAGGGCTCTGGAGCACCCTCTCCATTGGGTAAGCAGAGACGACCTTGATCGGGTGGCCTTGAAAGTAATGGCACAGTTTGCGTGAGGCCACCAGGAGCGCGAGCAGAAGCTTCTGGGGCATGGGGTACCGCACCCTTGCATCCCGCAATACCGTGTTGACGAAGTACACCGGGTGCTTGACGAAGGCAGGAGCGTTGATGGAGTCCACAAGTACTGGAGGTTGCGACACCTCCGGAGGTGGGGTGACCTCCGGAGCTTGGTCACCCTTCGGGGCCTCTGCCGGCCCTTGAACGCCGTCTTGTGGGGCGTGATCGTCTGTGGGCATCGTCTTGGCCTTAGTGGCACCGTCTTGTGACCGCACCATTCCAGCTGAGGGCGCGGCATTGCGCTACGGGTTCTTGGCCCAGCGCTCCTCCCGAATTGCCACCAATGCCGCGCTAGCGGAGTGAGGCGTAGCGGCCAGATAGAGCACCAGAGGCTCGAGGGGGAGAGGTGCCACCATCATCGGTGGGCTGGTTAGGTATCTCTTGAGGTCTTGAAATGCCAGATCTGCCTATGGGGTCCATTCGAATGGGCCCTTCTTCTTCATCAGCATGAAGAACGGCAGGGCGCGCTCCCCCAGCTTGGAGATGAAGCACCCCAGCGAGGTCATGCAACCTGCAAGTTTCTGCATTTCCTTGAGAGTTTGCGGTAGGCTCATGTCTTCTATTGCCTTGACCTTCTCATGGTTAGCCTCGATCCCCCTGTGAGACACGAGGAAACCCAGTAGCTTGCTGGAGGGGACACCAAACACACACTTCTCCAGGTTGAGCCGCAAATCCACCTGGGGCAGGCTAGCGAAGGTCTCCTCCAGGTCCTGAATCAGGGTTCTCGCCTCCCGAGATTTTACCACAATGTCGTCGACATAGGCTTCAGTGTTTCTCCCGAGTTGCTGACCCAGGGCGATGTGCATCAGCCACTGGAAGGTCGCCCCAGCGTTGCGCAGTCCGAACGGCATGCAGGAGTAGCAGTACACCCCGTACGGGGTCAAGAAGGCGGTCTTCTCCACATCCTCCACTGCCATCTTGATCTGGTGGTAGCCCGAGAACGCATGCAGGAAACACAGCAGGTCGCAATCGGCGGTGGAGTCGATGATCTGGTCGATGCGCGAAAGCGGGAACGGGTCTTGAGGATAGGCCTGGTTGAGGTTGGTGAAGTAGACACACATGCGTTCCTTCTCACCTTTCTTTGGCACGACGACGGGGTTCGCCAGCCACTCCGGGTCTCGGACCTCGCGAATGACACCTGTCGCCTCCAGCCTGCGAGTTTCCTGGATGATGAAGGACTGCTTCTCCGTGGACTGTCGCCGCGCCTTCTGCTTCACAGGGCGCATATTGGAGAACACCCTTAAGTGATGCTCGATTACCCCCCCTTGGGACCCCTACCAACTGCTTGGGTTCCCAGGTGAATACATCCTTGTTCGCATGCAAGAACTTCACTAATGCCTCCTCTTGATCCCGGTTGAGGTTGGCGCCTATGGTGAAGGTGGCTCCCGAGGGTCCACCTTCCTCGACCGGCACTTGCTTCGTTTCGGCCTGGTCTTGAGTGAACAGCTGCTTCTACTTTGCCGGTGCGGCCTCCTTAGCCCCTGGGGTGGCTCCGCCAGCCGGGCTCGTTGCCGCTGCGGCCCTGAAGGTAAGCTTGAGGGCCGCCAGAGCTTCCTTGGTGTCTCCGGCCACGGTGAAGACGCCGCTGCTGCCCGCCATCTTCAGAGGTTGTAGGCCGGATGGGTCGCTGTCATGAACTGAGCCAAAGCAGGGAACCCGAGGATGACGTTGTACAGGAGGCCGCTGCGGGCAATGTCGAAGTCGATGAGCTCAGAGCGGTACTTGTCCCGGGTACCAAAGGTGACCGGGAGGCGTATTTGTCCCAAGGGGCTAGTGGACCCGCTGCCGACTCCAGAGAAAGGCTTGGTGGGGCAGAGCCGGCCGTACGGCACGTGAAGCAAGCCGAAAGCTTCCACGGAGAGCACATTGAGGCCTGCTCCGCCATCGATGAGAGTCTTGGTCATGGAGATGTTGCAGATGGTGGGCGTGCAGAGCATTGGGAGCACACCCGAGCCAGCAGGGGTAGCGGGGTGATCCCCTGATGTAACACCCCGGATGTAACTTGCCATATTTGTAACTCCGACTCTTGCCATTTTCGGCTTTAAGTTATGAGATTCCCTTCATGGTTGGATTTTGTCTTTCGTTTCGCATTTTGTTCATGTCATGCATTTCATATCATGTCATCATGTGCATCACATTTGCATTCGTGTTCGTCTCATGCATCAGAGCTTTTTCCCCGTTGTCTGTTTCGCAATCCGACACTCCCACATGCACCGGCGCACCCCTCTTGTCTCTTTTTGTGAGCGGGTGTTAAACATTCTCGGAATGGGCCGAGATTTGTCAAGTGGCCTTGCTACACCACCAGTGGACCGTCTGTCAAATTTCGTTCCGTTTGGAGGCTGTTTGACGCTCCAACGGTTAACTGGGTACCGCAAAAGCCCCTTGTGTGTTGCAGCCCAAGACCCCTCCAAAACAGGTCAATAACCCATCTAAACCATCTCCATGTCCTCCGCCGTTGGATCACGATTGTGTGGTCGAAAACCGCACCTCATTTGGACACCCCAAACTCCGCCTACCTATAAATAAGTGATCCCCTCCGATTTTTGCGCAGATGAAACCCTAGCCCCGCTCCCCTCACGCCGCCGGACGATTTCTCCGCTGCCGGACGTGTCCACCGGACACGTCGTCTGGGCCAATAACCGACGCCACGTCATCAGCGCCTCCGCCTCGCCCACTCGCCGGCCGCCACCTCACCCCTGCCCTTCGCCGCGCCGCGCGAGGCCCATCCCGCCGCCGCTGCGACCCGGGCGCTCCACCGCGCGAGCACCTCCTGTATCCGCCCGCCGGCGCCGCCCTCCTCCGCCACCTCGTCGCCGATCCTCCACACCACCTCCACCGACTCATGCATCTCTATTTTATCCTAAGTCCCGAATCTCTATTTTATTTTCAAGCCTACTTCATCATGCCCTATCTTGATGACCGTAGCTCCAAATCATGCATCTGATATGTCGAATTGTTCATATCGTTGAGATCTTCATGTTAGAAGAATTTTCATGCATGTTACTGTCCATTATGATGCCATTTTCATTGATGCAAGAGTACTATAAAATGTTAACTTCTGGTACTTATCTGATCATGGTGATTTTGTCATTTTTGTTGCATTTGATGTGTGCATCATATGAGCATGAGGTCTACATGTGTTTTGAACTACACCATGCCATCTTTACAGAGGTGAAAGTCTTGTATTTTTGTGATCTATGTGGTGACTAGCACAAGCATGCAAAGTAGGCTCCACAATGTTGCTGTTTTCAGGGACTTGGATTTTGCGAAGTCCTTTTCCTGCTGTTATTTTGATGCCATGTAAACTTGATGCTACATTGAGCTCCATGCTTATTTTGAGATACTTCAGTAAGGATGTTTTGAAATGTGGTTATCCTCTATCCGTTAATGCCCCTGGTTGCAATTATGGAGTGCTATAGCATGTCATTTTGTTGCTCTACTTTTGCTATAAAATGTTCCTGGTAGATTGTTAACATGTTAATCAATATTGCCATGGTTGTTGCTAGTGATGCATGTACCCTATGAACTTGCTCTTGCCATGTTTAGCTTCAGGAACATGTCTTCTTGCTGTTGGTATGCTTATGTTGTTATTTAATGCCTTGTGGTGAGTGGCAGGAGCTCGCAAAGTTGCTATCATGAATCTGTTTATGCCATGCTCTATTTTCTTCCAAGTCTGAAACTGTTAATGAAACTTGCTATGTTTACATGGGTGCCATCATATCTTCTGTGCCTTTTTGGCTCATGTTCACTAAGAGACTTTTGTTCTATGATTTTAGTAGAATCATGCCATGCCTTTGTTTGCTATGATATGTTCCTGTAGCATGTTGTTTTCTTGCTCTAAACAGTGCTTCCTGATGTTGTTTTTGACATGTTAGTATTTTCACCAAGTCTGTGAAACTGATATCTTTTGCACTTTTGCCATGCTTGTTTGAACTTGCTCTAGTGTGATTTAGCCGCAGCTCAGTGTTCATGTTTTGGCAAGCATCTCTTTTACATCACTGTCATATGCTTTGTTGCTATGTTGGAGTGCAGTATCTTTGTTTCTTGTTGCATTCTAAGTGCTATCAGGCTGTTAATTGCAGATTTGTGTCATTCTTGTTTTGCTTGCCATTTGCAAACTGTGCATCCGTTTCCGGCGATCTTTATATCGATTTCAACCGAAATCGTCTCATATTTCTAGCGGCATACTTGGTTTGCCAAGTTGATGCCTTGATCATTCTTTCCCTTCCGGAGCACGAATATGCATTGCATATCATACCTTGCATATCATGCCATGTATTGCATCATGTTGCTTGTGCATTGCACCGTGATTGATTGTTGTTCTATTGCTTGTGTTCTTGCCTTGGGTAGAGCCGGGAGATGAGTACGTGAATGAGGAACCTGTTGAGTACGCAAACGAGGATCAAGCTTTCGACAACTTTGAGAACTTTGCAGGCAAGATGACCATACCCTCGAAATCACTTCTATCTTTGCTTAGTTGTTCGCTCTATCGTTATGTCGCGCTACCTACCACTTGTTATAGAATGCCTCCCATATTGCCATGTCAAGCCTCTAACCCACCTTCCTAGCAAACTGTTGTTTGGCTATGTTACCGCTTTTGCTCAGCCCCTCTTATAGCGTTGCTAGTTGCAGGTGAAGTTGAAGTTTGTTCCATGTTGTAACATGGTTATGTTGGGATATAATAATATCTCTTATTTTAATTAATGCATCTATATACTTGGTAAAGGGTGGAAGGCTCGGCCTTTTACCTGGTGTTTTGTTCCACTCTTGCCACCCTAGTTTCCGTCATACCGGTGTTATGTTCCTTGATTTTGTGTTCCTTACGCGGTTGGGTGTTATGGGAACCCCTTGACAGTTTGCTTTGAATAAAACTCCTCCAGCAAGGACCAACCTTGGTTTTAACATTTGCCACCTAAGCCTTTTTCCCTTGGGTTCCATGGACTCAAGGGTCATCTTTATTTTAAAGCCCCGGGCCAGTGCTCCTCTGAGTGTTGGTCCAACCTGTCAACCGCCGGTGGCCACCAGGGGCAACTCTGGGTTGGCCTACCAGAAGTTTGGACAATTCGGTGTGCCCTGAGAACGAGATATGTGCATCTCCTATCGGGATTTGTCGGCACTGTCGGGCGGCTTTGCTGGTCTTGTTTTACCATTGTCGAAATGTCTTGTAACCGGGATTCCGAGACTGATCGTGTCTTCCTGGGAGAAGGAATATCCTTCGTTGACCGTGAGAGCTTGTGATGGGCTAAGTTGGGACACCCTGCAGGGTATAAACTTTTGAAAGTCGTGCCCGCGGTTATGTGGCAGACGGGAATTTGTTAATATCTGGTTGTAGAGAACTCGACACTTGACTTAATTAAAATGAATCAACCGCATGTGTAGCCGTGATGGTCTCTTTCCGGTGGAGTCCGAGAAGAGAACACGATCTTGTGTTATGCTTGAACGTAAGTAGCTTCAGGATTACTTCTTGATCACTTCTAGCTTCTCGACCATTGCGTTGCCTCTCTTCTCACTCTCATTTGCGTATGTTAGCCACCATATATGCTTAGTGCTTGCTGCAGCTCCACCTCACTACCTTCTCCTACCCATAAGCTTAAATAGTCTTGATCTCGCGGGTGTGAGATTGTTGAGTCCTCGTAACTCACAGATACTTCCAAACAGTTGTAGGTGCCTAGGATACCAGTGCAGGTGATGCTACCAAACTCAAGTGGGAGTTCGACGAGGATCTGGGTCGTTACTAAATTTTGTTTCCTGATGATCGGTAGTGGAGCCCAGTTGGGACGGTCGGGGATCTAGCATTTGGGGTTTATCTTCCTTTTTATTCAGATTTGACCGTAGTCGGTCTTTGAGTGTTTTGGGATGATGTATGAATTATTTATGTATTGTGTGAAGTGGCGATTGTAAGCCAACTCTTTATCCCTTTCTTATTCAGTACATGGGATTGTGTGAAGATTACCCCTCTTGCGACAAAACTACCATGCGGCTATGCCTCTAAGTCGTGCCCCGACACGTGGGAGATATACCCGCATTATGGGTGTTACACCTGAGTCGAAGGTGAGGTCGGCCTTGGGCGCCGCCCATCCCGGAGGGGCTCCCCACTGCACAGAGGTGGCGCCCATCTGGCAGAAGAACTGTTTGGTGTGGCGGTCCGAGGGTGGCGCTTGCGAGCCGCCGAGGAGGGACGCAACGATGATAGGAGCCGGTGCCGCGAAGCATGCGACGAAAAGGCTGCGCATCTCCTCCCAAGAAGCCACAGAGGATCCTGGCAGGTTGAGCATAGCCAGGCGCGTGGCGCGCCACCGAGGGCCATGGGGAACCAGTTGGCAATGACCTTCTCGTCGCCTCCAGCTTCCAAGACAGCCTCCTCATACGCCAGCAGGAAGGCCGACGGATCTGCCGCGTCGTCGTAGCGAGGCGGCATCTCTGGCTTGAACTTGTGCGGCCACTACACCCGACGCAAGGCGGGGGTGAAGGCCCTGAGCCCCCCGACGCCGCCGTGGCTGCCCGCCGATCCAGTCAGAGGAGCAACGCTGGCCGTGGGGACCGAGCAGAGAGGCAGAGCCGTCGGAGGAGTGGAACTTTGGTGTACGCCTACCTGGCGCGCCAAATGTCAGATTACGGGTTCTGGCAAAACCCTTGAGGGTAGAACTCTGGGGTGCGCATGAAGATCTCTCTCCCCCTAGCTCACACTCTCACCACGATCTCAAATCCTAGCTCGCCGAACCCATGGAACAAGGGACACAAGAGTTTATACCGGTTCAGGCCACCGATGTGGTGTAATACCCTACTGCGGTTTGGTGCGGTGGATTGCCTAGTACGCTAGGGATGAACAATTACAAGGGAAGAACAGCCTCCTGAGAAGAGGTGTTCTTGAGCTATGTGAGCTTGTGTGCCAAGGATGGTCTGAACGATCCGCCCAAGATGAGTCCTCCCCCCCATGATGGTGGCTAGTCCAATTTATAGAGGCCCGGGTCCTCTTCCCAAATATTAGGCGGGAAGGGATCCCGCAACAACCAATTTGAAGGGGGGTAGCTAGTACAAGTTACCCTGACAAAAGGTGGTCTTCGCCTGCCAAAGGCTCTGGCGGCGATGCCGTCGTGGGCTCCGTGATGACCTCCGTCCTGCTTGTCTTGGTCTCCTTGCACCGATATGGAAACCTTTGCCTGATGCCTCGGGACTCCTTGTCTGCGTCTGCCCCTTTAGCACCAAAGACGCAACCGGTACTCTGCGTGCGCTGGCACCCGCCTGGCCTTGGTTTTCATGGCTCATTTAATTCGAACCTCACGAGGTGCACCTCGCATTGACCTCTCCGCTCCTCGCGAGCCAGCCTAGTGAGGCTGCCCCTGAGGAGGTCTTGTGTCGTCTGCCTCGCGAGGCTTGGCTCCTAGCGAGGGTCTTGAGTGTTTGCTGATGAAGATGGGCCATACCAGGCCGCTGGATGAGCCACGCCCTGGGCCACAGGCAGGCAAGTCTGGGGACCCCCGTTCCCAGAACGCCGATAGGCACCCATGCGAACGGCGCGGCGGGTGTTCGGTGCAAGTACGGCGCGGTCGGCCTCTGGTGCAAGTACGGCGCTGAGGGCCTCTGCCCACTCCTGGTGAGGAATGGGGGTACTGACCGGACGTGTACCCAGCTGCGACGCTGTGTTGACAGCAGGGAAGTGCTAATGGATCCGATCTTGCTGTGTGTTGCGCCGCGCCTCTCGCTCTGCGGTGCTCCAATGGTCTCGCCGTGCGGCGAGCTGCAGCCTATCGGCACGGACGCGCCTAGCTTGCTCTGCGGCGCTCCATCGATCATGTTGTGCGGCGAGCTGCAGCCTGTCGGCGCTGACATGCCTATCTTGATCCGCGGTGCTCAAGCGCCATGCGCCAAAGGTCTGCTCAACCTTGGCGATGACGCGCATCACGGTGTCGTCATCGCATGGCCGAGGAGTGCCTCAGCCTCGACGGGTCGTGGCGCCTGCTCGTTTTACTCGTCGACGAGGTTGATGGCAGAGGCAGCGCTTTGGTGGGTTGGCATGCTTGGAAAAGGTGGATGTGCTACAGGTTGCGCTTGTCGCCTCCGTGCGTCGCGCGCCGCCTATGCGCAATATCACTGGGTGGCGGGAAACAGGTGAGGAAATGGTGGGAAACAGCGGTGTGTTCATAAAACACCATCAATTAATGGAAACTTAGCATAGAAGGAACATCGAGCTAGCACAAGAAGGAGATGATGATCAGATGAACACGGACCACACTAGGGAACCGTTTCTGTTATTATCGGTATTCGCACACATTTCTGATTACAGACCTGTTTGCCGCGTATCACAAACATCTTGTTATATTGGACCGTTTTTGCTCTCATGTCTGAACGCAAACAGTTCATCCGAGTGAACCGCATGTAGTATATCGCACACACCTTTGATCTGGCTGACCGTTTCTTTTGTGTTGCCTAATCACAAACAGTTCATCCGAGTGAACCGTATGCTGTACATCGCACACGCCTTCATCTGGCTGCCCGTTTATTTTGTTCCTCCTCATCGCAAACAATTAAATGAGCTGAACCGTATGCCCTGCTACAGGAATCACAAACTTTAGAACAAGTATTTCCCAAATTCACAACTACTCAACTAGCATGACTCTAATGTCACCATCTTCATATCTCAAAACAATTATCAAGTATCAAACTTCTCATAGTATTCAATGCACTTTTTATGATAGTTTTTATTATACCCATCTTGTATGCCCATCATATTAGTGAAGGAAATATGCCCTAGAGGCAATAATACAGTTATTATTTATTTCCTCATATCATGATAAATGTTTATTATTCATTCTAGAATTGTATTAACCGGAAACTTAGTACACGTGTGAATACATAGACAAACAGAGTGTCACTAGTATGCCTCTGCTTGACTAGCTCGTTGAATCAAAGATGGTTAAGTTTCCTAGCCATAGACATGAGTTGTCATTTGATTAACTGGATCGCAACATTGGAGAATGATGTGATTGACTTGACCCATTCCGTTATCTTAGCATGATGATCGTTTAGTTTGTTGCTACTGCTTTCTTCATGACTTATACATGTTCCTCTAACTATGAGATTATGCAACTCCTGAATATCGTAGGAACACCTTGTGTGCTATCAAATGTCACAACGTAACTGGGTGATTATAAATATGCTCTAGAGGTGTCTCCAAAGGTGTTTGTTGGGTTGGCATAGATCGAGATTAGGATTTGTCACTCCGAGTATCGGAGAGGTATCTCTGGGCCCTCTCGCTAATGCACATCCCTATAAGCCTTGCAAGCAATGTGACTAATGAGTTAGTTGCGGGATGATGCATTACAGAATGAGTAAAGAGACTTACCGGTAACGAGATTGAACTAGGTATGATGATACCGACGATCGAATCTCGGGCAAGTAACATACCGATGACAAAGGGATCAAAGTATTGTTGTTATGTGGTTTGGCCGATAAAGATCTTCGTAGAATATGTAGGAACCAATATGAGCATCCAGGTTCCGCTATTGGTTATTAACTGGAGATGAGTCTCGGTCATTTCTACATAGTTCTCGAACCCGTAGGGTCCGCACGCTTAACGTTTGGTGACGATCGGTATTATGAGTTTATGTGATTTGATGTACCGAAGGTTGTTCGGAGTCCCGGATGAGATCACGGACATGACGAGGAGTCTCGAAATGATTGAGACATAAATATTGATATATTGGAAGGCTATATTTGGACAATGGAAAGGTTCCGAGTGATTCGGGTATTTTCGGAGTACCGGAGAGTTACGGGAATTCGCCGGAGGCGTCAATGGGCCTTAGTGGAAAGATAGGGCAGCAAGGAAGTGTGGGGTGCGCCCCCCTAGGCCCAAACCGAATTGGTTTAGGGCTTTTGGGGCCGGCCCCTCTTTCCTTCTCCCCTCCTCTTTCCTTCCCCTTCTAGTTGGACTAGGAAAGGGGGAACCTACTCCTAGTAGGAGTAGGATTCCCCCCTTTGGGGCGCATCCTATGAGGCCGCCGGCCCCCTCCCCTTGCTCCTTTATATACGGGGGCAGGGGCACCCTAGAACACACAAGTTGATCATTGATCTTTTAGCCGTGTGCGGTGCCCCCCTCCACCATAATCCACCTCGGTCATATCGTAGCGGTGCTTAGGCGAAGCCCTGCGTCGGTAGCTTCATCAACATCGTCATCACGCCATTGTGCTGACGGAACTCTCCCTCGAATCTCTACTGGATCGTGAGTTCGTGGGACGTCACCGAGCTGAACATGTTGAGATCGCGGAGGTGCCATACGTTAGGTACTAGGATCGGTCGATCGTGAAGACGTACGACTACATCAACCGCGTTGCCATAACGCTTCCTCTTACGGTCTACGAGGGTACATGGACGACACTCTCCCCTCTCGTTGCTATGCATCACCATGATCTTGCGTGTGCGTAGGAAAAAATTTGAAATTACTACGTTCCCCATCAGTGGCATCCGAGCCAGGTCTATGCATAGATGTTATATGCACGAGTAGAACACAAAGGAGTTGTGGGCGTGGGTATATACATATTTTTTGCCATTACTAGTTGATTCTTGATTCAGCGGCATTGTTGGATGAAGCGGCTCAGACCGACATTACGCGTACGCTTACGCGAGACTGGTTCTACCGACGTGCTTTGCACACAGGTGGCCAGTGGGTGTCTGTTTCTCCAACTTTAGTTGAATCGGATTCAATGCATAGGGTTCTTTCTGAAGATCAAAAAGCAATCACTATACCGCGTTGTGGTTTTTGATGTGTAGGCAAGAACGGTTCTTGATCAGCCCGTAGCAGCCACGTAAAACTTGCAACAACAAAGTAGAGGACATCTAACTTGTTTTGGCATGGCATTTGTGATGTGATATGGTCAAGACGTGATAAGATATACATTGTTGTATGAGAGGATCATGTTTTGTTAAAGTTATCGATAACTGGTAGAAGCCTTGTGCTTGTCTCTTCATTGCATAAGATGCAAGTGCCATGTAATTGCTTTACTTTATCGCTATGCGATAGCAATAGCTACAAAAGCAATTGTTGATGAGATGACAATGTGACGACACATTGACAGAGATCAAGATGATGAAGATCATGGTGTCATGTCGGTGACGATAGAGATCATAACAGTGTTTTGGAGATGGAGATCAAAGGCGCAAGATGATGATGGCCATATCATGTCACATATTTTGATTGCATGTGATGTTTATCCTTTATGTATCTTATTTTGCTTAGTTCGGCGGTAGCATTATAAGAAGATCTCTCACTAAATTTCAAGGTATAAGTGTTCTCCCTGAGTATGCACCATTGCGACAGTTCGTCGTGCCGAGACACCACGTGATGATCGGGTGTGATAAGCTCTACGTTCACATACAATGGGTGCAAGCCAGTTTTGCACACACGGAATACTACTTGACGAGCCTAGCATATGCAGATATGGCCTCAAAACACTGGAGACCGAAAGGTCGAGCGTGGATCATATAGTAGATATGATCAACATAGTGATGTTCACCATTGAAAACTACTCCATCTCACATGATGATCGGACATGGTTTAGTTGATATGGATCACGTGATCACTTAGATGATTAGAGCGATGTCTATCTAAGTGGGAGTTCTTAAGTAATATGATTAATTGAACTTAAATTTATCATGAACTTAGTCCTGATAGTATTTGCATATCTATGTTGTAGATCAATTGCTCGCATATAGCTTTCCCGTTTTATTTATGATATGTTCCTAGAGAAAAATAAGTTGAAAGATGATAGTAGCAATTATGCAGACTAGGTCCGTGATCTGCGGATTATCCTCATTGCTACACAGAAGAATTATGTCCTTGATGCACCGCTAGGTGACAGACCTATTGCAGGAGCAGATGCACACATTATGAACGTTTGACAAAGCTCGGTATGATGACTACTTAATAGTTTAGTGCACCAGGCTTTACGGCTTTGAACCGGGACTTCAAAAACGTTTTGAACGCCATGGAACATATAAGATGTTCTAAGAGTTGAAATTGGTATTTCATACTCATGCTCGTATCGAGAGGTATGAGACCTCTGACAATACTTTGCCTACAAGGTGGAGGAGAATAGCTCAACCAGTGAGCATGTGCTCAGATTGTCTGGGTACTACAATTGCTTGAATCATGTGGGAGTTAATCTTCCAGATAAGATAGTAATTGATAAAGTTCACTAGTCACTATCACCCGCTATCCAGCATGCATCTAGAGTATGCATCTAGAGTATGCATCACACATCGACCGCTATCCGGCATGCATCTAGAGTATTAAGTTCATAAGAACAGAGTAACGCTTTAAGAAGGATGACATGATGTAGAGGGATAAACTCAAACGATATGATATAAACCCCATCTTTTTATGCTTGATGGCAACAATACAATACGTGCCTTGCTACCCCTACTGTCACTGGGAAAGGACACCGCAAGATTGAACCCAAAGCTAAGCACTTCTCCCATTGCAAGAAAGATCAATCTAGTAGGCCAAACTAAACCGGTAATTCGCAGAGAATTGCAAAGATATCAAATCATGCATATAAGAATTCAGAGAAGAACCAAATAATATTCATAGATAATCTTGTCCATGATCGATTCTCCCTCCGGCATATCGCCGGAAGAGGCCCCAAGATGGGATCTCACGGGTACAGAAGGTTGTGGCGGTGGAAAAGTGGTTTCGTGGCTCTCTACGATTGATCTAGGGTATAAGAGTATATATAGGTGAAAGAAGTACATCGGTGGAGCTACGAGGGGCCCACGAGGGTGGGGGCATGCCCTCCTGCCTCGTGGCCGCCTCATGGCGTTCCATCTTCAACTCCAAGTCTCCTGGTTTGCTTTCGGTCCAAGAAAGATCATCGCGAAGGATTCATTCCATTTGGTATTCCTTTTCTGTGAAACTCTAAAATAGGCAAAAAAACAGAAACTGGCACTGGGCCTCCAATTAATAGGTTAGTCCCAAAAATAATATAAAAGAGCATATTAAAGCCCATTAAACATCCAAAACACATAATATAATAGCATGGAACAATCATAAATTATAGATACGTTGGAGACGTATCAAGCATCCCCAAGCTTAATTCCTGCTCGTCCTCGAGTAGGTAAATGATAAAAACAGAATTTTTGATGTGGAATGCTACCTAACATAATTATCAATGTAATTTTCTTTATTGTGGCATGAATGTTCAGATCCGAAAGATTCAAGACAAAAGTTTAATATTGACATAAAAGTAATAATACTTCAAGCATACTAACAAAGTAATCATGTCTTCTCAAAATAACTTGGCCAAAGAATGTTCATCCCTACAAAATCATATAGTTTGGCTATGCTCCATCTTCGTCACTCAAAATATTCAAATCATGCACAACCCTGCTGACAAGCCAAACAATTGTTTCATACTTTAGTATTCTCAAACTTTTTCAACTTTCACGCAATACATGAGCGTGAGTCATGGACATAGCACTATAGGTGGAATAGAATGGTGGTTGTGGAGAAGACAAAAGGAGGAAGATGGTCTCACATCAACTAGGCGTATTGATGGGCTATGGAGATGCCCATCAATAGATATCAATGCGAGTGAGTAGGGATTGCCATGCAACGGATGCACTAGAGCTATAAATGTATGAAAGCTCAACAAAAGAAACTAAGTGGGTGTGCATCCAACTTGCTTGCTCACGAAGACCTAGGGAATTTTGAGGAAGCCCATTGTTGTAATATACAAGCCAAGTTCTATAACGAAAATTCCCACGAGTATATGAAAGTGACAAAATAAGAGACTCTCTATCATGAAGATCATGGTGCTACTTTGAAGCACAAGTGTGGAAAAAGGATAGTAGCATTGTCCCTTCTCTCTTTTTCTCTCTTTTTTTGGGCCTTCTCTTTTTTCTTTGGCCTTTCTCTTTTTTTCCTCACTTGGGACAATGCTCTAGTAATGATGATCATCACACTTTTATTTACTTACAACTCAAGAATTACAACTAAAGAATATGGCTCTATATGAATGCCTCCGACGGTGTACCGGGATGTGCAATGAATCAAGAGTGACATGTATGAAAAAAATATGAATGGTGGCTTTGCCACAAATACGATGTCAACTACATGATCATGCAAAGCAATATGACAATGATGAAGTGTGTCATAATAAACGAAATGGTGTAAAGTTGCATGGGAATATATCTTCGAATGGCTATGGATATGCCATAATAGGTAGGTGTGGTGGCTGTTTTAAGGAAGGTAAATGGTGGGTTTATGATACCGGCGAAAGTTGATTGGTACTAGAGAGGCTAGCAACGGTGGAAGGGTGAGAGTGCGTATAATCCATGGACTCAACATTAGTCATAAAGAACTCACATACTTATTGCAAAAATCTACAAGTCATCAAAACCAAGCACTACGTGCATGCTCCTAGGGGTTAGATTGGTAGGAAAAGACCATCGCTCGTCCCCGACTGCCACTCATAAGGAAGACAATCAAAGAAACACCTCACGCTTCAAATTTGTTAGACAACGATTACCATACGTGCATGCTACGGGACTTGCAAATCTCAACACAAGTATTTCTCAAATTCACAACTACTCAACTAGCATGACTCTAATATCACCATCCTCATGTCTCAAAACAATCATCAAGCATCAAACTTCTCATAGTATTCAACGCACTTTATATGAAAGTTTTTATTATACCCATCTTGGATGCCCATCATATTATTACTAGTTCTATAGCCAAAGCAAATTACCATGCTGTTCTAAAAGACTCCCAAAATAATATAAGTGAAGCATGAGAGATCAATAATTTCTATAAAATAAAACCGCCACCGTGCTCTAAAAAGATACTCCCTCCGTTCCATATTAGTTGTCGCTCAAACAGATGTATCTAGCACTGAAATACCTCTAGATACATCCATTTCAGAGACAAGTAATTCCGAACAGAGGGAGTATAAGTGAAGCACTAGAGCAAAATTATCTAGCTCAAAAGATATAAGTGGAGCACATAGAGTATTCTAATAAATTCCGATTCATGCGTGTCTCTCCAAAAAGGTGTGTACAAAAAGGATGATTATGGTAAAATAAAAAGAAAAGTCTCAAATCATACAAGAAGCTCCAAGCAAAACACATATCATGTGGTGAATAATATAGCCTCAAGTAAAGTTACCGATAGACGAAGACGAAAGAGGGGATGCCTTCCGGGGCATCCCCAAGCTTAGGCTTTTGGTTTTCCTTGAATTTTACCTTGGGGTGCCTTGGTCATACCCAAGCTTAGGCTCTTGCCACTCCTTATTCCAAAATCCATCAAATCTTTACCCAAAAACTTGAAAACTTCACAACACAAAACTTCAAAAGAAAATCTCATGTGCTCCGTTAGTATAAGAAAATAAACCACCACTTTAAGGTATTGTAATGAACTCATTCTTTATTTATATTGGTGTTAAACCAACTATATTCCAACTTCTCTATGTTTCATACCCCCGAGACTACTCATTGATTCATCAAAATAAGCAAACAACACACGAAAAACAGAATCTGTCAAAAACAAAACAGTCTTTAGCAATCTGGAGGTTTCGAATACTTCTGTAACTCCAACAATTCTGAAAAATTAGGACGACGAGGATAAAAAGTATATTTATCTACTGCAGTTTGAATTGGTATTTTATCGCTCTCTGCTAAAAAATGATAATTATTTTCGTCAGCGCATACTTTCTATTTTTATCAGCAAGATTAAACAACAATCACCCAAGAAGATCCTAAAGGCTTTACTTGGCACAAAAACTAATTAAAACATTAAAAACACAATCATATCATAAGCTAGATGAATTATTTATGACTAAACAGGAGCAAAAAGCAAAGAACAAAAATAAAATTGGGTTGCCTCCCAGCAAGCGCTTATTGTTTAACGCCCCTAGGTAGGCATTGAGGTTTCAATGATGCTCACATGAAAGACAAAAATTGAAGCACAAAGAGAGCATCATAAAACATGTGACAAACACACTTAAGTCTAACATACTTCCTATGCATAGGCATCTTATAAGCAAACAAATTATCAAGGCAAGCAAAAACTAGTATATGCAAGGAAGAAGAAAGGAACAATAGCAATCTCAACATAACGAGAGGTAATTTAGCAACATGAAAATTTCTACAACCATATTTCCCTCTCTCATAATAATTACATGTAGGATCATAATCAATTTTAACAATATAACTATCATATAAAATTTTCTCTTAATGATCCACATGCATGCAAAGTTGACACTCTTCTGAAATAGTGGGATTATCATAAAATAAAGTCATGACCTCTCTGAACACACTTTTATCAAAAACTTCATAAGATTGAACATTATCCAAATATGTGGGATCTAAAGTTGACACTCTTCCAAACCCACTTTCAGTATTATTGCAAACATTATTATCAATATCATATTCAACATGGGGCTTAAATAAGTTTTCAAGATCATAAGAAGAATCACCACTGGTATGCGTCGGTCCTAAACAAACGGTTTTTAACCCCTTTCCTCCACAACATTCGGAACCGTCGCCAAGTGAGTGTGTGTGATAGGGTGTCCTTCCCACACGACCCAGAAATCGTCGGGGATAGGCCCTCCTGGGACTCAGGCTAGGGCCATGTGCGATCGGGTGAGGGATCAAAACCCAATCATTTCCGTAGGTATGTACATCCCACACGGTAATCCGAGAAAATCATTTCTGTAGGTATGTACATCCCACATGGTGAATCCCAGAAAAACATTTCCATTCATATGTATATCACACACAGTCAATCCAAGGAATGTGTTTCCATTCTTATGTACATCCCACACACAGTCAATCCAGGGAACCCGTTTCCGTTCGGACGTACATCCCACACAGTTTTATGTGTAGGCTCGTGTGTGAAATGTGTAACTATGACACACGATTTTCCATGGTTAATTGTTTGCTTTTATCAACTATATCACACATGATTTGATGAAGAAAACTGTGTGGCATTGGGCTAACCATCGCAAGCTCTTTTACTGCTAGAACCGTTTGCAAAGGTCCATGACACATTTAGCAAGTTTATTCGTTTACAATTAATAATTCTAGTATTACGCAAATTCATATTTCATATCGAACAACTGTTTGCCAATTTCATATCGGACACATAAATATATGATAACATCACATTACTGTAGCTACATGAAAACAATGCGTGGGAGCTATTGTGGCTCGTCGCCTCCATCTTAATAAATCACAGGGTGAAATACATGGTGGGATTTATGCTACTCATTTGGTGGCTCACTTTGAGGTTGAGATACGCCCTCATGATTTCCCTCTGACAAAAGTATACCTAGACCGTGCAACCATGGATCACCACCATTTTACTAATATCAAATCTCCTCAAATCCCTATTCCGTATAACCTGGTTTTTAGTGTGAGGACTCGTGATGTTATTCCATTGCCTACTCCTGCCTTGTTTGATTCTGTTGCCAGGGGCGGATATAGGATTATGCCAGCAGATATCATCGCCTACCGGAACGCTCTGGCTAGTGCTAAGGCAGCACACCAGGCACCTCCGCAGTGGGATGAGTGGATGCCCGCTCTTCAAGATAACTAATACCCTCCAGGCTACTAATCGACTACCCAGTTAGGCCAAAAGCCTAAGCTTGGGGGAGTATGTGTCTTTCACCGACATTACATACATGTCCACCTATTTCATTTGTCGGTGCTCACACTTTTTCATTGTATCATCCATGCTTAGATTTATTTTCTTGCTTTCTTCTTGTGTGTTCTAAAAACTTTAGAAAAGCAAAAAAATTAGTCGTAGTTAATTTACTTTCTATGCATGCTTAGCAGTAGTACTAAAAAGAAAATCCAAAAAGATTCCCTTGTTATTCTTTTGCTTGTTGGGAGCTTTCCCGTGTAAATAGTTTTTCTCGTTTTTTCTTTCCCTTTTATTTGCTTGTTGAAGAAAACCAAAAACTCCAAAATATTTCAGTGTGTTTCTCTGAAATTCTTTTCTTTTATTTGAGTTTTATCGAGGAGAAGACCATGATGAAAATGTTGAGTGGCTCTCATATGAATAATTGTTGAACTAATAAAGAGCCCATTTTACCTTGTCTTCTCCTATTGAATAAAATGTTTGCAGATTACAGCTTAGTCCATGGCACTCTTGCACTATTATTATTTTCATATCATTTGGTCGTGCAAGTGAAAGGCAATAATGACGACATTCGATGAACTGGTCGTGGCAAAGAGAAACTGGTATGAACTCAACTTGTCTTGTCTGTGTAAATATGTTTAACCTAGCGTCCATGATTCAGCCTATTATGATTAAACATGTTTGCAATGACGATTAGATATTATACTTTCTCATGCCATGCATAAGTAGCTGGGAGTTAATAATGATTTAGCTTGGATATCAACATAGCGTTAAAATGACTGTGATGTAGTATGATGATATGGTATCCTCCTCTGAATGTTCAAGTGGCTTGACTTGGTACATGTTCATGCATGTACTTGAATCAAAACCAACATAGCCTCTATAATATTTATGTTCATGGTGTTCATAGCCTACTCATGCTAGTGTCCAATGTTACTTATGCATAATGCATGGTTATGATTGTTGTTGCTCTCTAGCTGGCTGCTTCTCCATCTTAATTGCTAGCCTTCGCCTGTACTAAGTTGGAACTCTGCTTGTACATAAAAAACCTGGAATCCAAAGTTATTCTAGATGTGTCCACCATGCATACCTATATACGGTATTACCCTGCCGTCCTAAGTAAATTTGCATGTGCCACCTCTAAAAACTTCTAAAAAAATATCTGTTTTGTGTGCCTGGATCGTTCATGGAACGACAGGAGGTGGTTGATATCTTCCGTGCTAAGAAGGTTATTCTCAGGTCGAGTGTTTATTCACTCGCCATCGCACGAGAAAATGGGCGGTAATAGGGATGCCCAGTCCCAAAATGCAAACATGAAAAAGAGTTCATCTATGAAATAATTAAAAAAAAACTCCCAATGGAGTCAAAACCTTTAATTTTACCGCTTGGGAACCGCCACTAGTGTGCTTAGCATGGAAGATGTTGACAACTGATGGTCGTGAAGTGAATAAGAAGGGTGCATGTCTCAAAATATAATTTATCTTTGTTTTAAAAACTGAGCTCTGGAACCTCTGCAAATCACTGCTTCCCTCTGCGAAGGGACTTTCTATTTATTTTTATGTTGTGTCACCACCTTCTAAAACAAGCGCCAGAAACCGAGTAGAGCACAACGGTCATGATTTATGCATTGTGTGTAGCTAATGTTGGGTGCATCATGACTGGATCTTTTCTACCATGAATTACAATGTTTAGTCGCTGCTTGAACTTTTGAGGTGCTCTGCATTTATGTTTTGCAGTCTCAGAAAGGGCTAGCGAGATACCACTATTGTCATATTATATCATGGTTGTTTTGACAACATGTTGCTGTTTGAGATATCTTATTATTGCTCGCTAGGTGATTATGCCATTGATATGAATCATTATAATCTTTAAGTGTTATTGTTGACATGGTTAGTTATAATGTTGGCTGTAACATGGGTGTTGTTTAAGCTTATTTATGCAAACAAGAGCAAAAGAGTTCGTAAAAGTTTTTCTTTCTCACTTTCAATTTATCAACTGAATTGCTTGAGGACAAGCAAAGGTTTAAGCCTGGGGGAGTTGATACGTCTCCAACGTACCAACCTTTTCTCACGCTTTTCCTCTTGTTTTGGACTCTAATTTGCATGATTTGTATGAAAATAACCCCGGACTGACGCTATTTTCAGCAGAACTACAATGGTGTTGTTTTTATGCAGAAATAAAAGTTCTCGGAATGGAACTAAACTTTTTGAGGATTTTTTATATCAATAATAAGAATTACTGCAGCCAAGACCCACCAGAGAGAGGCCCCTAGGTGGGCACAACCCACCAGGGTGCGCCCTCTCTCCTGGCGCACCCAGGTGGGTTATACCCACCTGGTGGCCCCACTGACGACCCCCTGATACTATAAAATCACATGTTTCCATAAAAAATCAAGGAGAAATAACTATCGTGATCCACGAGATGGAGCCGCCGCCAAGCCCTGTTCTTCCTCGGGAGGGCAGATTTGGAGTCCGTTTGGGGCTCCGAAGAGGGGGATCTTCATTAAGTCTGAAACCTGTTATCATTTGCACTTTTGTCATGCTTCTTTGAGCTTGCTATTGAGTGAATTAGCCGTAGCTCAGTGTTCATCTTTTGTCGAGCATCTTGAGTGGATCCCTGCCATGTATTTTGTTGCCATGTTTGAGTGTTGTAGCATATTTATCTTGTTGCATTTAGATGGCTACTTGCTGTTTATCGCGGACCGGTGCCATATTTGTTTTGCTTGCCATTTCCAAACCGTGCATCCGATTCCGATGATCTTTATATCGATTTCAACCAAAATCACCTCACCTTCCAGTGGCACTCTTGGATTTCCAAGTTGAGGCCAGGTTCAATCATTCCTGTGCAAATAATGCATACGCATCACATACCGCATCCCGCATATCATATCATGTTCATGTGTTGGTTGTTTACTATGTTGTGTGCTTCTTTCCGGTGTTTGCTTCTCCGGGTTGGTTCCGATAACGTCACGTTTGTGAGGACCCATTCGACTACGTCCGTTTTTCTTCTTCATGGACTCGTTCTTCTTCCTTGCGGGATTTCAGGCAAGATGACCATACCCTCGAAATCACTTCTATCTTTGCTTGCTAGATGCTCGCTCTTTTGCTATGCCTATGCTACGATACTTACCACTTGCTTATCATGCCTCCTATATTGTTAAGCCAAGCCTCTAACCCACCTTGTCCTAGCAAACCGTTGTTTGGCTATGTTACCGCTTTGCTCAGCCCCTCTTATAGCGTTGTTAGTTGCAGGTGAAGTTTGGAGCTTGTTCCATGTTTGGAACATGGATTTTGTTGGGATATCACAATATCTCTTATTTAATTAATGCATCTATATACTTGGTAAAGGGTGGAAGGCTCGGCCTTATGCCTGGTGTTTTGTTCCACTCTTGCCGCCCTAGTTTCCGTCATATCGGTGTTTTGTCCACTCTTGCCGCCCTAGTTTCCGTCATATCGGTGTTATGTTCCCGGATTTTGCGTTCCTTACACAGTTGGGTTATAATGGGAACCCCTTGACAGTTCGCCTTGAATAAAACTCCTCCAGCAAGGCCCAACCTTGGTTTTACCTTTCGCCACCTAGCCTTTTTCCCTTGGGAGTCACGCATCCCGAGGGTCATCTTTATTTTAACCCCTCCCCCGGGCCAGTGCTTGTCTAAGTGTTGGTCCAAACTAGAGCCCCTTGCAGCGCCACCTCGGGGAAACTCGACGGCTGGTTTTAGTTGTACGGATTGCTTATCCGGTGTTGCCCTGAGAACGAGATATGTGCAGCTCCTATCAGGATGTCGGCGCATCGGGTGGTCTTGCTGGACTTGTTTTACCATTGTCGAGGATGTCTTGTAACCGGGATTCCGAGTCTCATCGGGTCTTCCCGCTAGAAGGAATATCCTTCGTTGACCGTGAGAGCTTGTGATGGGCTAAGTTGGGACACCCCTGCAGGGATTTGAACTTTCGAAAGTCGTGCCCGCGGTTATGGGCAGATGGGAATTTGTTAATGTCCAGTTGTAGAAAACCTGAAGTTGATCTTAATTAAAATACATCAAGCGCATGTGTAACCGTGATGGTCTCTTTCCGGCGGAGTCCGGGAAGTGAACACGGTGTTGGAGTTATGTTTGGCGTAGGTTGTTCTAGGATCACTTCTTGATCATAGTTTCTCGACCGTGCTTTTGCCTTCTCTTCTCGCTCTCCTTTTGCGTATGTTAGCCACCATATATGCTAGTCGCTTGCTGCAGCTCCACCTCATACCTTTACCTTACCTATATGCTTAAATAGTCTTGATCGCGAGGGTGTGAGATTGCTGAGTCCCCGTGACTCACAGATACTTCCAAAACCAGCTTGCAGGTGCCGATGAGACCGTGCAGATGACGCAACCAAGCTCAGGAGGAGCTCGATGGAGATCTTGTCCTTTGTGTTGTTTCGTTCTAGTTGATCAGTAGTGGAGCCCAGTTGGGTCGTTCGGGGATCTGTGTAGCTTTTGGGGTAGTCTTCTTTTATTTTGGTTCCATAGTCGGACCTTGTATGTATTTGGTTGATGTAATGCTTTATTCATGTAATTGTGTGAAGTGGCGATTGTAAGCCAACTATGTAACTCTTTCCCTTATGTATTACATGGGTCGTGTGAAGATTACCTCACTTGTGACATTGCTTTCAATGCGGTTATGCCTCTAAGTCGTGCTTCGACACGTGGGAGATATAGCCGCATTGAGGGCGTTACAAGTTGGTATCAGAGCCTTCCCCGACCTTAGGAGCCCCCTGCTTGATCGAATAGCTGGCGTTGTTGAGTCTAGAAAAAAATGTTTTGAGTCATTTAGGATTATATATATCGGAGAGTTAGGAATTCTTTTTACTCCCCAGTTCCTTCGTCGCTTTGGTGAGGCATCCTGACGTAGAGTTTTGACTCTTCTCTTCTCAAATTTCACTAAAAAAATATAGGATCACGCGGGTATCTTGGAATCGTTCCGATGGTTTTGTGACGAGAACATTGTTCTTGGTGCCTCCGGACATTTAGGGGTTGTGGCAGTGTCCCGGGGAGTTGAGCTCCGAGGTGTTGTCGTCACAATGTTATCCTTGCAGTTCTGGAATACCTGAGATTAGTTTCGCCGATATCGAAAATCTCTTTTATGCAGTTGTTGGTGAGATAACCTCGACGCCACCCAGTACTGGGGCGGGAGTTCGGGAGTATTGCCATAAATCGTATAACGGATGCTTTTTGAAGGTTGAGGTAAATGATTTCTGAAGGTTTCTTGGTTATGTGTTAAGGATGGATACAGCTGGATGTAGGATTTGCTAGTTTTGGGTGAGATATTATGCTTCCCCTTTATCCCCAACACCTGATTGCATAACCGGAGAATTTCGGGAGTTTATAAGTGGGAATTCAAGTAGCTCTTAGGATATCTTTCCGACAGATGTATGATATGAAATTGGGGTTCGACGTTAAGTGGTCCGCCTATCCACGGTTGGTTTTACAGTGGTCTCGTTGTGTCTTAAAGAGTCCTTGGCTATGCCGACTCGGGGACGCTTCGTATGTCATGTGCACTGCCTTGTACATGATGGTGATGTACGATCGAGCCCGTGTAGGCCCCACCACGAAAACTTCGGACGAAATCTCTATCATATGTTTGTTCCAGCTTATTCTGCAAGCCAATCCTTTGTTTTGTTTTGAGTTGTGGTATTCGAGTTGCATCAATGTCAAGTGTTGATTCCATACCTTCCCCAAATGGTGTTCTCATACTCCGATGTGAATAACAATCCTTCTCGATTATCGAGTTTGTCATTTCAATTTCTTTTCACCGGCATATTTCTCTTCAAGTGGATCCGATCATTTCAACATCCGCAAGATCAACTCAAGTCTTCTCAACGGTGTCCGTTTCATCCATACCAAGTTGTCTTTGTTTTCCCACCCTCCCACTCTTTTTCTTTAAGGACTCGGATTTCTTTATCAAGTATCCATCTTATGGATGTGAAGTCTCTTCTTTCTTTCCTTTCAATGTTCTTACCCGGTGATTTTCATGAAGGTCCTAAAGGAACCTCAAGTTCATCATCCTTCATTCTTTTTCTTCTCCGGTGGAACCAATTTAAGCTTTCGGTGTTGATCATATTCTTTTCCGTATTTCAATGCTTTCTCATGCCAGTGCAAATTCTTTATCATTCACCTCTCGATATTCATTTGTTCCGGAGTGCTCAAGATATCTCGAAGATTCGTGTTTCCACTCTACTTTCGTTCAAGATCTTTCGAGGATGTCACCTCATTCAAGCCATTTAATTAAACCGGTGGAATCTCTCTTTTCAAGCAATCATTTCAACGGTGTTTCTTTTCAGTGGGCCCTAACCCACGGGTCTTTTCCCAGGATCTTTTCCCAGGGTCTTTTCCCAGGATCTTACCTGACTCTTCTAATTTTACCGGAGCTGTCCTAAATTCATTTCAAAGATTGGCGTAAGAATGTATTATCATCAGTCTTATGTTTTTCTCCAAGATCTGTCGAATTCTTTTCATCGTTGGCTCAACCTCTTCGTTTTGATTCTTCCGGAGTGTCTAAATAATTCATGGTGGTGTTTGAGTCATCATTCTCGGATTTTGAAGACTGAAGAAGTATTTTTCTCTCAATCTTGCTCTTTTCTCTTCAAGATTCGTGATTCTAGCTTTATGCCATTCTCTCATAATTATTTTTGGTTGTGAGAATTATTTTCACCCATCCGGAGCAATTCAGGAGTCTTTTCAGTTTGATTATCCGGAGCCCATCATCTCAGAGTTATTCATTCCAGCTTTCAGCTCTCATACTCTAAATCATACAGTTGCTTAAATCAAGGATTCTCTAATCAGCTCGTAATCTCTTCGTTCTCGTGGATCTAAATTCTCTCAAGTATCTTCGTTCTTTATATAATTCTGCCTGGTGTTTCTTTATCTTTACTTTGTTCATTTCCAATTCTACCGGTGGTTCGTTCAAGATTTCTCTTCCGTATCAATTCATTTGTGGTTTCAATTCTACCGGTGGTTCATTGAAGACCTTCCTCAAGTTTGCGCTATATCTATCTTAATCCTTTCTACGAGAATAAGTAGTATGCCAAATCCGTTGATTGTAATCAATTTAATTGGTGGAGGATAAGCATAATATAATTCTTATTCTTGTTTCATCCAGTAAATTCAATTCCCTATTCCGGAGGCTCATCAAATTCCTGATTTCAATTGTTTCATCTTCTCTTTTTCCCGGAGTTCCAACCTTTTTCAATTATTTCACCAAGGAGATTCATCTAAATCATTACAAGGATTCACCTTGTGTTTTCAACTTCTCTTTCCTTTTGTTTGATCATTCTGAGTCCCCGTGAGTCACAGATACTTCCAAAACCAGCTTGTAGGTGCCGATGAGACCGTGCAGATGACGCAACCAAGCTCAGGAGGAGCTCGATGGAGATCTTGTCCTTTGTGTTGTTTCGTTCTAGTTGATCAGTAGTGGAGCCTAGTTGGGTCGATCGGGGATCTGTGTAGCTTTTGGGGTAGTCTTCTTTTATTTTGGTTCCGTAGTCGGACCTTGTATGTATTTTGTTGATGTAATGCTTTATTCATGTAACTGTGTGAAGTGGCGATTGTAAGCCAACTATGTAACTCTTTCCCTTATGTATTACATGTGTTGTGTGAAGATTACCTCACTTGCGACATTGCTTTCAATGCGGTTATGCCTCTAAGTCGTGGTTCGACACGTGGGAGATATAGCCGCATCGAGGGCGTTACAATGGAACAATCAAAAATTATAGATACGTTGGAGACGTATCAGCATGCAACAATGGCTGCAAGGTTATAATCCCTTTCACCGGTGAGAGCAGTACGTATGAGGCTCAAGTCTGGAGCACAAAGCGTGCTATGGTATTGCTTGCCTACTATGCATTTCCTATTAAATAACACAAAGTACTGAATTGCGGGAAAATGAATGCTCTTTATTCCACCTTGAGTCACTCGCCTCCTTTCACCGTAACAAAGGCTCGTCAAGAATGTTTCGAACTCAGCCTTTGGTGGTTCGTCAAACGAACCCCAAAATGGAAGCTTGCCGTGATAAGCAAAATTCTCTAGTGATATGGTAAATGGACTATCATAAATCATAAACGACACCCAAGACTCACGTGGAAAATATTTAAATCCTTTGACAAATGATTCAGTGAGAAGTTGGTGCTGTTCACACTTATCTAAGAGGTAGGGACCGAGGCCAGCATTGTGAACATATTGCTCAAATTCCTCCTTAATGCCCACACGCACCATATACTCATCGCAAGGCCATAAGCATGTTTTGGTGGCAGCATCTCGCGTGGAACTTTCACTTGGTTCAACATAAGACCAGCGAGCAGAACTGTCACTAGAAGATGCCCCCGAGGATCGTCTCCTCGAAGAACTCCTTCCAAATAAGTTCATCATGTCCGCGTACGATTTTCTGAAAATAAAAATTTTGGGGTGACAAAAATTTGTCAACAAAACTTTATAAAATTGATAGTAACTACTCATAGGGATACATAGAAGCCATAGCAAGAATTCAAACTACTTAGAACACTAAGAATTTAACATGCAAGCACCAAGAGTAGCTAAGTATTCAAAGTATAAACCACTAAAACAAAAACTAATTGGACAAACGGTGGAGTCACATACCAAGCAACAATCTCCCGAAATAGTTTCAGAAACAGAGCTTCTAGCAAAGAGATTAAAATCCACGGGTTTGAGCTCAAGAACACAGGAGAGAGAGCAATGGAGATTTTTTTCTATAGGTAAGTGATGATGTGGGATGAAGAGGTAACTGAGGGGCCACGTGGGGACCACAACCCACCAGGGCGCGCCTGGGGGTGCTGGCGCGGCCAGGTGGGTTGTGCCCACCGGGTGCACCTCCCTCTGATGTTTATTGCACCAAAAATTCTCAAATATTCAGAAAAAATTGTGTAAATTTTTTAGGGCATTATAAGAACTTTTATTTTTGGGTCATTTTTTATTGCACGGGAAATTCAAAAAATAGACAAAAGATGGCATTTTATTTTATTTAACCAGTAAAAACGGAAAACAAAAGGTAGGGACAGAAGGTAGTGCTTACTAAATTCATCAACTTCATACTGTTAAAAAATGATGCATTAATAAGGTTGATCAAGTCTTATTAACAAGCACTTTCGATTAGCATGAAACCGAAGAACTTCTGTAAATCACTAGGTTACCTCAATGGGGATATGCATTTCCCCAACAATAAGGATTTCATATTTCTTTTTGACAGTACGTAGAGGTATTTGAAAAAATCCAATAGTGATTGTCGGAGATTTTTCAATAACATTAATACCATTCACTTGGAATTATTTCTTCGGAAAGTGCACCGTATGCTCATTGCCATTAATATGAAAAGTGACCTTGCTTTTAGTGCAATCAACAATAGCCCCTGCAGTGTTCAAGAAGGGTCTACCAAGGATAATCGACATGTTGTCGTCCTCGGGCATCTCAAGTATAACAAAGTCAGTCAAAATAGTAACATTAGCAACAACAATGGGCACATCCTCACAGATACCGATAGGTATGGCAATTGATTTGTCAGCCATTTGCAAAAATATTTCAGTAGGTGTGAGTTTATTCAAGTCAAGTCTTTTATATAAAGAGAAAGGCATAACACTAACACCTGCTCCTAAATCACACAAAGTAGTTTTCACATAATTCTTTTTGATAGAGCAAGGTATAGTTGGTATTCCCGGACCTCCAAGTTTTTTAGGTACTCCTTCTTTAAAGGTATAATTAGCAGGCATATTGGAGATTTCAGCTTCCAGTATTTTTCTCTTATTTGTGATGATGTCTTTCATATACTTTGCATAAGGAGGCATTTTCAAGATATCAGTCAAACGAGTACGCAAAAAGACTGGCCTCAGCATTTCAGCAAAGCGTTCAAATTCTTCATCATCATTCTTTTTAGTTGACTTAGGTGTAAAAGGCATAGGTTTTTGAACCCATGGTTCTCTTTCTTTACCATGTTTTCTAGCCACAAAGTCTCTTCTGTCATATTTTTTATTCTTAGCTTGTGGGTTATCAAGATCAACAGGTGGTTCTGTCTCAACATCATTATCTGGTTCTTTATCATTGGTTGGTTGAGAGTCTTCATGAACCTCATCATTTTCTTTTTCATTATCATTAGGTGAGTGTTCATTACCAGACTGAGTTTCAGCATCAGAGATAGAAGTTTCATTATCATTGTTAGGAGGTTTCTCTATTTCAGGTTCACTAGGAGCATGTGAAGTCCTATCAATCTTCTTTTTCTTTTTCTTTTTAGAAGAACTAGGTGCACTAGCATTAGCTCTTTGTGAATCTTGTTCAATTCTTTTAGGCTGTCCCTCAGGATAAAGTGGTTCCTGAGTCATTTTACCTCCTCTAGTTGCAACTCTAACAGCAAAGTCATGCATATTATTATTCATTTCATCAAGCAATTCTCTTTGAGATTTAGCAACTTGTTCTAATTGAGTCTGGACCATATAAGCATGTTTTCCAACACCTCTGACATCATTTGATATTCTAAATAACAAGTCACTCAAGCGAGCAATCATATCAGAATTATATTTCAATTGTTTCATAACATTTGCATTGAAGTGATCTTGTTTCCTAATGTAGTTTTCAAACTCATAAAGGCATTGACTAGGATGCATGTTGTGAGGATTGTCATTATCATTAAACTTCATAAGAGAATTTACCTCTACTACCTTAGGCAGTGGTGGTTTATTAAGCCCATGTATTTCTTCAATAGGAGGTAAATTTTTAACATCCTCATCTTTAATACCTTTTTCCTTCATAGATTTCTTTGCCTCTTGCATATCTTTAGGACTGAGATATAATATACCCATCTTCTTCGGAGTGGGTTTAGACGGTGGTTCAGGAATAGTCCAATCATCATAGTTTTTCAATATGTTATTCAATAATTCTTCAGCTTGACCAATAGTTCATTTCCTGAAAACACAACCAGCACAACTATCTAGGAAGTCCCTAGAAGCATCGGTTAGTCCATTATAGAAGATATCAAGTATTTTATTTTTCTTAAGAGGATGATCAGGCAAAGCATTAAGTAACTGGCAAAGCCTCCCCCAAGCTTGTGGGAGAATCTCTTCTTTAGTTTGGGCAAAGTTAAATATTTCCTGTAAGGTAGCTTGTTTCTTATGAGCAGGAAAATATTTTTTAGAGAAGTAGTAAATCATATCCTAGGGACTACGCTCACAACCAGGAGCAAGAGTATCGAACCAAGATTTAGCATCACCCTTTAATGAGAAAGAAAATAATTTGAGAATAAAGTAATAGCGAGTTTTCTCATCATGAGTAAAAAGGGTGGCTATATCATTCAACTTAGTAAGATGTGCCACAATAGTTTCAGTTTCATAACCATGGAAAGGATCAGATTCAACCAAAGTAATTAACTCTGGGTTGATAGAGAATTTCATGATCCTTATCGTCAATAAAGATAGGTGAGGTAGCAAACTTAGGATCACATTTCATTCTAGCATTCAGAGATTTTTCTTTATACTTGTGTAGTAATTTCTCTAGATCATCTCTATCATTACAAGCAACAATATCTCTAGTTGTTTCTTCATTCATAACATAAACTTTCGGTACCTTAGGTAATTCATATCTAGGAAGGAAAGTTCTGGCAGGTGTTTCAGGAGTTTCAGTTTCAATCTCATCATCAAATTCAACAACATCATGTTGTATTACTCTAGCAATTTGTTCATCAAGAAATTCACCAAGTGGCACATCATCATTAACAAGCAAAGTACTATCATCATTCATAGTAGAAGTAGCATCATCAATAACTTGTGACATATCAGAATTAATAGCATGTGGTGGTGTTGCAAGTTTATTCGTAACAGAAGGTGAATCTAAAGCAGAACTGGATGGCAGTTCCTTACCTCCCCTCATACTTGAGGGAAATATCTTAGTCTTAGGATCCTTCAGATTCTTCATAGTGATAAATTGATAATAATCCCAAGTGACTCAACAAATATAGCTATGCTCCCCGGCAACGGCGCTAGAAAAAGGTCTTGATAACCCACAAGTATAGGGGATCGCAACAGTTTTCGAGGGTAGAGTATTCAACCCAAATTTATAGATTCGACACAAGGGGAGCCAAAGAATATTTGAAGGTATTAGAAACTAAGTTGTCAATTCAGCCACACCTGGAGATTAATTATCTACAACAAAGTGATCAGTAGCAAAGTAGTTTGATAGTTTTGATAGTAGTGATAGCAGCAATAGTAACAGTAACAGTGATAGCAGTAATTTTGTAGCAAGTGTAATAGTGATGATAGCAGTACTATCTTAGCAAAAACAATATGGAAAAGTTCGTAGGCATTGGATCGGTGACTTGTTGGATGATATTCATCATGTGACAGTTATAACCTAGGGCTATTAGGTACTAGCTCCAGTTCATCGATATAATGTAGGTATGTATTCCGTAAATAGTCATACGTGCTTTATTAAAAGAACTCGCATGACATCTTTTGTCCTACCCTCCCGTGGCAACGGGGTCCATAATGGAAACTAAGGGATATTAAGGCCTCCTTTTAATAAAGAACCGGAACAAAGCATTAACACATAGTGAATACATGAACTCCTCAAACTATGGTAATCACCGGAAGAAGTCCCAGTTATTATCACTCCAGGGTTACCAGATCATAACACGTAGTAGGTGACTATAACTTGCAAGATTGGATCTAGAACATGGATATAATGGTGATAACATAAACGGTTCACATCTGAAATCATGGCACCCGGGCCCAAAGTGACAAGCATTAAGCATGGCAAAGTCATAGCAACATCAATCTAAGGACATAGTGGATACTAGGGATCAAGCCCTAACAAAACTAACTCGATTACATGATGAATCTCATCCAACTCCTCACTGACCAGCGAGCCTACGAAGGAATTACTCACTCCCGGTGGGGAGCATCATGGAATTGGCGATGGAGAAGGGTTGGTGATGACGAAGAACGAAGATCCCCCTCTCTGGAGCCCCAAACGCACTCCAGATCTGCCCTCCCGAGGAAGAACAGGGCTTGGCGGCAGCTCCTTCTCGTGGATCGCGATAATTCTTTCTCCCTTATTTTTTATCCAAAATAGTAATTTATAGCGTTGGTTTTCAGGGTCTACGGGGCCACCAGGTGGGGACAACCCACCTGGGCATGCCAGGAGAGGGGGGCACGCCCTGGTGGGTTGTGCCCACCCAGGTGCCCCTCTCTGGCAGGTCTTGGCTCCAGAAATTCTTATATATTATATAAAAATTCCTCATAAAGTTTCATTCCATTCCGAGAACTTTTATTTCTGCACAAAAACAACACCATGGTAGTTCTGCTGAAAACAGCGTCAGTCCGGGGTTAGTTTCGTTCAAATCGTGCAAATTAGAGTCCAAAACAAGAGGAAATGCGCTAGGAAAAGTAGATACGTTGGAGACGTATCAGCGGCCAGGAAGAACCTTACATGACCACGTTCATGAGACTGTTTCCACCGACAGACATGCAACTTGTTTTGCATAAAGGGGGCTGGCGGGTGTATGTTTCTCCAACTTTAGTTGAATCGAATTTGACTGCGGCCGGTGATACGTCTCCAACGTATCTATAATTTTTTATTGTTCTATGCTGTTATGTTATCAATCTTGGATGTTTTATTATATCAATTTTTTGGTACTAACCTATTGACATAGTGCTAAGTGCGAGTTGCTGTTTTTTCATGTTTTCTAGATCGCAGAAAATCAATACCAAAACGGAGTCCAAATGCCACAAAACTTTACGGAGATTTTTTTGGGACCAGAAGGAACATAATGGGCCCTGGCTGCGCTTGGTGGGGTGCTCCGAGTAGAGCACTACCCACCAGGGCGCGCGTTGTGCCCACCTCGGGTGCCCCCCGAACTGCCTCTTTGCTATATAAATACCCCAATATTCCCAAAACCCTAGGGGAGTCGGCAAAATATTCATCCAGCCGCTGCAGAGTCCAGAACCACCATATCCAATCTAAACACCATCTCGGATGGGGTTCACCACCTCCATTGGTGCATCTCCGATGATGCATGAGTAGTTCTTTGTAGACCTTCTGTTGGGGATATTACTACCAGTATGACCCGCCCAGGAGGGGCCGGGTCAGCCCTAATGGCGGGTTACATAAGAAGCCCAATATACAGTCAAGATGATATTTTATTAAACATATAGAAAGCCCAAAGGCCTTGAGCCGGCTTAAGGCCCGTTATTATAAACCGCCATATGGGCAGCAAGACTTGTAAAGAAAGGCATGTAAAGGAAGTCACCGAGCCGGACACGGTTATGAGCCGGCAGGGACTCTGTAGGCCACCAGGCGTCAACCCGTGTATATAAGGGGATGACCCAGTGGCGGTTTAGGGTAAGAAACAACCAAGTCGATAACCAAGCTGGCGAGTTGAGCCTCTTGGAGATCGAAACCACAACAATACCAATCCCAACTAGACGTAGGCTTTTACCTTCATCGTAAGGGGCCGAACTAGTATAAAAACTCTCTCGTGTCCTTTGTCCCGATTAACCCCTTTAGGCTTCCTAGTGCGATGGCCCTACGACTAAGTCCTTACTCTAGGACAACTATCGTGACATTTCCACGACAGTTGGCGCCCACCGTTGGGCCAGCGCACGATGGATTTGAGTTCTTGAAGGGCAACTTCGAAGGGCTCAAGGGATACGCTGTGGGCCGGATGACCAAGAGTCGTCGCGGCAAACTCTTCATCGACGACGAAGGCTGGGGCCCCGAGGCCGGCTCGATCGAGTACGGGTACCGGGTCCCCTTCGGCGGAAATCACGTCTTCATCGGCCAGATCGGCGAGTCAGGCCCTGAGCCGGACGTCCACACCAACCTTGTCGAAACGGCTCAGCGCGTCGGGTCCGCCCGTGTTCAATCTGTTGTGACGCATGCCTTTGTAGGCTGCATCCATGGTGATGAATAGTCCGAAGGATCGATGGAAGGCGGGGAGACGGCCATCTGCTCTGATACTGCATCATCAACAGGTGAAACAGACTCGTTGTACCAACTGCAAGACGGCATGCTTGGGGGCTGTTCCGATGGCAGCAGTATTCCGAACCCCTTTGAACCACCGAATTGGGCCGGAGTCTTCATGGCGGGGACGCACCCCAGGCAGAACTCCACCGCAGCAACAGCGGCATCCACCGGGTCAGCAGCGGCCGGGTCAGGAGACCCCGGGCGCCCCCGGCTCAGGTTCTAATGGACCTCATGGATAAACTGATAGCTCTGTTAACCGATGTGGTAGAACCGGCGGATAAAGCCCAGCATGACGCAGAAGTGGCACGCGTTCGGGAGGAGATGGTGCAAGCGAAGGAAATTTTAGCCACGGAAGAAACCCGGATGGCAGCAGAACGAGGAGCTCTGGATGCTCGTGCCCAGCAGCTTCAAGCAGAAACTTTCCGGCTCTCGGTGGATCTTAATGCATCAAACGAGGTCATGAGGAGGAGGCACCAGAAAACTCAGTCACGTCTGCCTCTAACGCTGGATCCAAGGAACCCGTTCCATACACCCGGAGCTCGGGGGAGCAACCCGCCGGAAGCAAACCGGGTCGCGACACCCAATGCACCGGTCCAGCCACGGACCATGGAGCCGCCTCACATGAATACAACTCCTCCTCGTTACGTAGCAACACCTACGGGTCACTTCTCCAGCCCCATGGAAAACCTCATCGCAGCGTCGGCTCATTTGGCAGCTCTCCCAATGGAAGGTGACTCGCCCGCAGCCATTGAAACCCGGAGGGTAAGAGAACTACTTCAGACAGCTTTGGCCCAGTAGGATGCATACTCTTACAGTCGAGACAGGATTCATTCAACCCCTCGCCCAAGCCGGAGCCCGAGCTACAGTAGGCACATGGAGTGTGCAGAAATGTCAAGTAACTCTCAACGCCACAACCAGCCGTACAGGCATGAGCCGGTGCGAGCTGGAGCTCTTAACTTGGCAGATCAGGAGAGGATTCATCAAGAGGCGGAACGGGCGGCTCAGATAGCGGCAGAGCAGGCGGCTCACCAGACCTTTCCGGCTTATCCAGCAACCTCGGTTGAGGCAGGAGTGGCCACGAGAACCAGAGGCGTGCCTTGCTTGGTACCAGCCATACGCAATGAGCGGTTGCCAAAGGATTTCAAGGGGCCTCGTAAGGTGCCTAACTACATGGCCGACCTACAGTCGGGGGCTTGGATTGAGAGTTATGAGATGGCTATGGAGCTATTGGAGGTGAGCGATGCTGCAATGGCCAGATACTTTACCATGATGTTAGATGGAACAGCTCGGACTTGGTTGAAGGGATTGCCACCCAATTCCATCGGCTCTTGGGCAGAGTTGAAAGCGCGGTTCATCCAGAACTTTCAGGATACATGTAAGCAGCCAATGTCGATTGTGGACCTGACCAATTGCAAGCAAGAGGATGGAGAATCTACAACCCATTGGGTGCGCCGGGTCAAGGAGATAATACATTCATCTGATAAGATGGATGCCGTCTCAGCAGTTTTGATGTTGGAGAAAAATTGTCATTTTGAACCTCTGAAGCAGAAGCTGGGATGGCTTAAACATGACTGTAATGACATGGGGACATTGATGGCAGCTCTTGTCAAGTATGCTGACTCTGATACCACCAAAGACCCGGTGTCTGATGAAGAAAAGGCAACAAAGGGAAAGAAGAACGGCAACGGCAAGGGTCACCAACATAACCCGGCGAATCAAGGAGGTAATAAACGTAAGGCTGATGAGATTGTTTCTAATACTAATGCACAGGGTGGTAATCAGCGGCGCAAGGGCAGACAGCCCCCTCGGTCGGGCGGGTCAGGCCCTACCCTTGAACAACTGTTGAATGAACCTTGTCCGAAACACGGTACCCGTGAGAAGCCGGCCACCCACCTGCGGAAGGACTGCACGATCATGAAGGCATTTAAAAATTGAAATGCATTTGATGGGGGTCATGGCCCAGGTGGCGGTTCAGGTGGCGGCGGCTTTCATGGCCCGGGCGCTGGTTCAAGTGGAGGAGGTTTTCACAGTCAAGGTCATCCTGGTCACCAAGGTGGATATAATCAGCAACCCGGCCAAGGGAATCAGCAGCAGCAATCTGGTTATCAAAGCAACCCGAAGCAGTTGAGTAGTGGGTAGTATCATGTATTTACTACCAGTTTATGCAAGAGGGACCAGAAGCTTCACAAGAGGGCCGTCAATGCCGTGGAGCCGGCAATTCCACGTTATCTATGTTGGTCAGAGCAGCCTATTGTGTGGAGCAGAGAGGATCACCTGCTCCAGGTTGATAATTCGGGTCACTTGGCCTTGGTAGTGGCACCTCAGGTTGGTGGGTATAAGTTTACTAAGGTACTCATGGATGGAGGCAGCAACATCAACATCCTTTATTATTAGACGTTCCGCCAGATGGGATTGACGGACAAGAATCTTAAACAATCCAACACTGTTTTTCATGGTGTGGTACCTAGTAAGTCGGCATACCCAGTTGGTAAGATCGAGCTGGAAGTAGCCTTTGGGGATGAGTATGACTCCAGAGCAGAAAAATTAACCTTTGAACTGGTTAAAATCAAAAGTCCATATCATGCTCTGTTTGGACGGCCGACTTATGCCAAGTTCATGGCTCGACCGTGTTATGTATATTTGTAGCTCAAGATAGCCTTGGAATGTGAAGAAGGGGATGCTGCCTATGCTGAATCTGTTTGTGCAACAGAGGAGTTGAAATTCTACAAGGATCATGTTGACCCGACGGACATGACGTCATTAAAGAAACCGGCGACAGAGCATGAGCCGGAGTTAAAGTTCAAATCAGCTGATGATACTAAGATGGTTGACTTTGTGCCTAGCGATTCATCCAAATAGTTCATCATTAGCACAAACTTGGATCCAAAATAGGAAAGCGCGCTCATCGAGTTCATCCCTGAGAACCGGGACATCTTTGCATGGAAACCTTCAGACATGTCCGGTGTCCCGAGGGAACTCGCTGAGCACACTCTTAATATCGATCCAAAGTTTAAACCTGTTAGAAGTTTCTCCGGCGGTTCAATGAAGAAAGGCGCAAGGTCATCAGAGAAGAGGTGGCCCGGCTCTTGGCAGCCGGGTTCATTGTGGAGGTCTTTCACCCAGAATGGTTAGCTAACCCGGTGCTGGTACTCAAAAAGAATGGCACCTGGCATATGTGTGTGGATTACACAGACTTGAACAAAGCCTGTCCGGCTGATCCTTTTGCTCTTCCCCATATTGATCAGATCATTGATGCTACGGCGGGTTGCGCACGGTTGAGTTTCTTAGATGCTTACTCCAGTTATCATCAGATTAAGATGGCAGCCAAGGATCAAGGGAAGACAGCGTTTATAAATCCTTTTGGGGCTTTCTGCTATGTGTCTATGCCCTTTGGACTAAAGAGTGCCCAGGCGACTTAACAGCGGTGTGTATAGAATTGTCTTCACAATCAAATTGGGCGCAATGTTCATGCCTATGTTGGAAATATGCCCTAGAGGCAATAATAAAAGCATTATTATTATATTTCTTTGTTCATGATAATTGTCTTTATTCATGCTATAATTGTATTATCCGGAAATCGTAATACATGTGTGAATAATAGACACCAACATGTCCCTAGTAAGCCTCTAGTTGACTAGCTCGTTGATCAACAGATAGTCATGGTTTCCTGACTATGGACATTGGATGTCATTGATAACGAGATCACATCATTAGGAGAATGATGTGATGGACAAGACCTAATCCTAAACATAGCATAAGATCGTATAGTTCGTTTGCTAGAGTTTTCCAATGTCAAGTATCTTTTCCTTAGACCATGAGATCGTGTAACTCCCGGATACCGTAGGAGTGCTTTGGGTGTGCCAAACGTCACAACGTAACTGGGTGACTATAAAGGTATACTACGGGTATCTCCGAAAGTGTCTGTTGGGTTGACATGGATCAAGACTGGGATTTGTCACTCCGTATGACGGAGAGGTATCACTGGGCCCACTCGGTAATGCATCATCATAATGAGCTCAAAGTGACCAAGTGTCTGGTCACGGGATCATGCATTACGGTACGAGTAAAGTGACTTGCCGGTAACGAGATTGAACGAGGTATTGGGATACCGACGATCGAATCTCGGGCAAGTAACATATCGATTGACAAAGGGAATTGCATACGGGGTTGCTTGAATCCTCGACATCGTGGTTCATCCGATGAGATCATCGTGGAGTATGTGGGAGCCAACATGGGTATCCAGATCCCGCTGTTGGTTATTGACCGGAGAGTCGTCTCGGTCATGTCTGCATGTCTCCCGAACCCGTAGGGTCTACACACTTAAGGTTCGGTGACGCTAGGGTTGTAGGGATATGTATATGCAGTAACCCGAATGTTGTTCGGAGTCTCGGATGAGATCCCGGACGTCACGAGGAGTTCCGGAATGGTCCGGAGGTAAAGAATTATATATAGGGAGTGCTGTTTCGGCCATCGGGACAAGTTTCGGGGTCACCGGTATTGTACCGGGACCACCGGAAGGGTCCCGGGGGTCCATCGGGTGGGGCCACCTGCCTCGGGGGGCCACATGGGCTGTAGGGGGTGCGCCTTGCCCTACATGGGCCAAGGGCACCAGCCCCAAGAGGCCCATGCGCTTAGGGTTCACAAAAGGGAAGAGTCCCACTAGTGGAAGGAACCTCCTAGGTGCCTTGGGGGGGAGGGAAACCTCCCTTGGCCGCCCCCCCCCTAGGAGATTGGATCTCCTAGGGCCGCCCCCCCCCCCTTGGCCCTCCTATATATAGTGGGGGAAGGAGGGCTTTTCATCCACGCCTTTGGGTGCCTCCCTCTCCAACACCTCCTCCTCCTCCATAGTGCTTGGCGAAGCCCTGCCGGAGTACTGCAGCTCCATCACCACCACGCCGTCGTGCTGCTGCTGGAGCCATCTCCCTCAACCTCTCCTTCCCCCTTGCTGGATCAAGAAGGAGGAGACGTGACTGTTCCGTACGTGTGTTGAACGCGGAGGTGCCGTCCGTTCGGTGCTAGGATCTTCGGTGATTCGAATCACGTCGAGTACGACTCCCTCATCCCCGTTCTTTGAACGCTTCCGCTCGCGATCTACAAGGTACGTAGATGAATCTAATCACTCGTTGCTAGATGAACTCCTATATGGATCTTGGTGAAACCATAGGAAAATTTTTGTTTTCTGCAACGTTCCCCAACAGTGGCATCATGAGCTAGGTCTATGCGTAGTTCTCTTGCACGAGTAGAACATAATTTGTTGTGGGCGTTGATGTTGTCAACTTTCTTGCCGCTACTAGTCTTACCTTGCTTCAACGGTATTGTGGGATGAAGCGGCCCGGACCAACCTTACACGTACGCTTACGTGAGACCGGTTCCACCGACTAACATGCACAAGTTGCATAAGGTGGCTGGCGGGTGTCTGTCTCTCCTACTTTAGTTGGAGCGGATTCGATGAAAAGGGTCCTTATGAAGGGTAAATAGAAGTTGACAAATCACGTTGTGGCTTTCACGTAGGTAAGAAAACGTTCTTGCTAGAACCCTACTTCAGCCACGTAAAACTTGCAACAACAATTAGAGGACGTCTAACTTGTTTTTGCAGCAAGTGCTTTGTGATATGATATGGCCAAAGTTGTGATGAATGATGAATGATATATATGTGATGTATGAGTTGTTCATGCTATTTGTAATAGGAATCACGACTTGCATGTCGATGAGTATGACAACCGGCAGGAGCCATAGGAGTTGTCTTTATTTTTGTATGACCTGCGTGTCATTGAGAAACGCCATGTAAATTACTTTACTTTATTGCTAAACGCGTTAGCCATAGTAGTAGAAGTAATAGTTGGCGAGCAACTTCATGGAGACACGATGATGGGGATCATGATGATGGAGATCATGGTGTCAAGCCGGTGACAAGATGATCATGGAGCCCCAAGATGGAGATCAAAGGAGCTATGTGATATTGGCATATCATGTCACTATTATTATTTGATTGCATTTGATGTTTATCATGTTTTGCATCTTGTTTACTTAGAACGACGGTAGTAAATAAGATGATCCCTCATAATAATTTCAAGAAAGTGTTCCCCCTAACTATGCACCGTTGCAACAGTTCGTTGTTTCAATGCACCACGTGATGATCGGGTGTTTGATTCAAACGTTCACATACAACGGGTGTAAGAAAGATTTACACATGCAAACACTTAGGTTGACTTGACGAGCCTAGCATGTGTATAGACATGGCCTCGGAACACAGAAGACCGAAAGGTCGAGCATGAGTCGTATAGAAGATACGATCAACATGAAGATGTTCACCGACGTTGACTAGTCCGTCTCACGTGATGATCGGACATGGCCTAGTTGACTCGGATCATGTTATACTTAGATGACTAGAAGAGGGATGTCTATCTAAGTGGGAGTTCATTGAATAATTTGATTAGATGAACTTAATTATCATGAACTTAGTCTAAAATATTTACAATATGTCTTGTAGATCAAATGGCCAACGTAGTCCTCAACTTCAACGCGTTCCTAGAGAAAACCAAGCTGAAAGACGATGGCAGCAACTATACGGACTGGGTCCGGAACCTGAGGATCATCCTCATAGCTGCCAAGAAAGATTATGTCCTACAAGCACCACTAGGTGATCCACCCGTCCCACAGAACCAAGACGTTATGAACGCTTGGCAGACACGTGCTGATGACTACTCCCTCGTTCAGTGCGGCATGCTTTACAGCCTAGAGCCGGGGCTCCAAAAGCGTTTTGAGAGACATGGAGCATATGAGATGTTCGAAGAGCTGAAAATGGTTTTCCAAGCTCATGCCCGGGTCGAGAGATATGAAGTCTCCGACAAATTCTTCAGCTGTAAGATGGAGGAAAATAGTTCTGTCAGTGAGCACATACTCACTATGTCTGGGTTACATAACCGCTTGACTCAGCTGGGAGTTAATCTCCCGGATGATGCGGTCATTGACAGAATCCTCCAGTCGCTTCCACCAAGCTACAAGAGCTTTGTGATGAACTTCAATATGCAGGGGATGGAAAAGACCATTCCTGAGGTATTTTCAATGCTGAAATCAGCAGAGGTAGAAGTCAAGAAGGAACATCAAGTGTTGATGGTGAATAAAACCACTAAGTTCAAGAAGGGCAAGGGTAAAAAGAACTTCAAGAAGGACGGCAAAGGAGTTGCCGCGCCCGGCAAGCAAGCTGCTGGGAAGAAGCCAAAGAATGGACCCAAGCCCGAGACTGAGTGCTTTTATTGCAAGGGAAGTGGTCACTGGAAGCGGAACTGCCCCAAATACTTAGCGGACAAGAAGGCCGGAAAAACAAAAGGTATATATGATATACATGTAATTGATGTGTACCTTACTAGTACCCGTAGTAGCTCCTGGGTATTTGATACCGGTGCAGTTGCTCACATTTGTAACTCAAAGCAGGGGCTGCGGAATAAGCGGAGACTGGCAAAGGACGAGGTGACGATGCGCGTCGGGAATGGTTCCAAGGTCAATGTGATCGCCGTCGGCACGCTACCTCTACATTTACCTTCGGGATTAGTTTTGAACCTTAATAATTGTTATTTAGTGCCATCTTTGAGCATGAACATTGTATCGGGATCTCGTTTAATTCGAGATGGCTACTCATTTAAATCCGAGAATAATGGTTGTTCTATTTATATGAGAGGTATGTTTTATGGTCATGCTCCTATGGTGAATGGTTTATTCTTAATGAATCTCGAGCGTAATGCTACACATATTCATAGTGTGAGTACCAAAAGATGTAAAGTTGATAATGATAGTCCCACATACTTGTGGCACTGCCGCCTTGGTCACATAGGTGTCAAACGCATGAAGAAGCTCCATGCAGATGGACTTTTAGAGTCTCTTGATTATGAATCATTTGACACATGCGAACCATGCCTCATGGGTAAAATGACCAAGACTCCGTTCTCAGGAACAATGGAGCGAGCAACCAACTTATTGGAAATCATACATACTGATGTGTGCGGTCCAATGAGTGTTGAGGCTCGCGGTGGCTATCGTTATGTTCTCACCCTCACTGATGACTTGAGTAGATATGGGTATATCTACTTAATGAAACACAAGTCTGAAACCTTTGAAAAGTTCAAGGAATTTCAGAGTGAGGTTGAGAATCAACGTGACAAGAAAATCAAGTTTCTACGATCAGATCATGGAGGAGAATACTTGAGTCACGAATTTGGCACACACTTAAGAAAATGTGGAATAGTTTCACAACTCACGCCGCCTGGAACACCTCAGCGTAATGGTATGTCCAAACGTCGTAATCGCACTCTATTAGATATGGTACGATCTATGATGTCTCTTATCGATTTACCGCTATCTTTTTGGGGCTATGCTTTAGAGACTGCGCATTCACTTTAAATAGGGCTCCGTCGAAATCCGTTGAGACGACACCGTTTGAATTATGGTTTGGGAAGAAACATAAGCTGTCGTTTCTAAAAGTTTGGGGATGCGATGCTTATGTCAAGAAACTTCAACCTGAAAAGCTCGAACCCAAGTCGGAAAAATGCGTCTTCATAGGATACCCTAAAGAAACTGTTGGGTATACCTTCTACCTCAGATCCGAAGGCAAGATCTTTGTTGCCAAGAATGGATTCTTTCTAGAGAAAGAGTTTCTCTCGAAAGAAGTAAGTGGGAGGAAATTAGAACTTGATGAAGTGTTACCTCTTGAACCGGAAAATGGCACAACTCAAGAAAATGTTCCTGAGGTGCCTGCACCAACTAGAGAGGAAGTTATTGATGATGATCAAGATACTTCTAATCAAGCTCCTACTGAAATTCGAAGGTCCACAAGGACACGTTTAGCACCAGAGTGGTACGGCAACCCTGTCTTGGAAATCATGTTGTTAGACAACGGTGAACCTTCGAACTATGAAGAAGCGATGGCGGGCCCGGATTCTGACAAATGGCTAGAAGCCATGAAATCCGAGATAGGATCCATGTATGAAAACGAAGTATGGACTTTGACTGACTTGCCCGTTGAACGGCGAGCCATAGAAAATAAATGGATCTTTAAGAAGAAGACAGACACGGATGGTAATGTGACCATCTATAAAAGCTAGGCTTGTCGCTAAGGGTTATCGACAAGTTCAAGGGGTTGACTACGATGAGACTTTCTCACCGGTAGCGAAGCTAAAGTCCGTCCGAATCATGTTAGCAATTGCCACATTCTATGATTATGAAATATGGCAAATGGACGTCAAAACGGCATTCCTTAATGGTTTCCTTAAGGAAGAATTGTATATGATGCAGCCGGAAGGTTTTGTCGATCCTAAGAATGCTAACAAGGTGTGCAAGCTCCAACGCTCGATTTATGGGCTGGTGCAAGCATCTCAGAGTTGGAACATTCGCTTTGATGAGATGATCAAAGCGTTTGGGTTTACGCAGACTTATGGAGAAGCCTGCGTTTACAAGAAAGTGAGTGGGAGCTCTGTAGCATTTCTCATACTATATGTAGATGACATACTTTTGATGGGAAATGATATAGAACTCTTGGACAGCATCAAGGCCTACTTGAATAAGAGTTCTTCAATGAAGGACCTTGGAGAAGCTGCTTATATATTAGGCATCAAGATCTGTAGAGATAGATCAAGACGCCTCATAGGTCTTTCACAAAGCACATACCTTGATAAGATATTGAAGAAGTTCAATATGGATCAGTCTAAGAAGGGGTTCTTGCCTGTGTTGCAAGGTGTGAAATTGAGCTCAGCTCAATGTCCGACCACGGCAGAAGATATAGAAGAGATGAGCGTCATCCCCTATGCCTCAGCCATAGGTTCTATTATGTATGCCATGCTGTGTACCAGACCTGATGTAAACCTTGCCGTAAGTTTGGTAGGAAGGTACCAAAGTAATCCCGGCAAGGAACACTGGACAGCGGTCAAGAATATCCTGAAGTACCTGAAAAGGACTAAGGAAATGTTTCTCGTTTATGGAGGTGACGAAGAGCTCGTCGTAAAGGGTTACGTCGACGCTAGCTTCGACACAGATCTGGATGACTCAAAGTCACAAACCGGATACGTGTATATTTTGAATGGTGGGGCAGTAAGCTGGTGTAGTTGCAAGCAGAGCGTCGTGGTGGGATCTACATGTGAAGCGGAGTACATGGCAGCCTCGGAGGCAGCACATGAAGCAATATGGGTGAAGGAGTTCATCACCGACCTAGGAGTCATACCCAATGCGTCGGGGCCAATCAAACTCTTCTGTGACAACACTGGAGCTATTGCACTTGCCAAGGAGCCCAGGTTTCACAAGAAGACAAGGCACATCAAGCGTCGCTTCAACTCCATTCGTGAAAATGTTCAAGATGGAGACATAGATATTTGTAAAGTACATACGGACCTGAACGTCGCAGATCCGTTGACTAAACCTCTCCCTAGAGCAAAACATGATCAACACCAGAATTCCATGGGTGTTCGATTCATCACAATGTAACTAGATTATTGACTCTAGTGCAAGTGGGAGACTGTTGGAAATATGCCCTAGAGGCAATAATAAAAGCATTATTATTATATTTCTTTGTTCATGATAATTGTCTTTATTCATGCTATAATTGTATTATCCGGAAATCGTAATACATGTGTGAATAATAGACGCCAACATGTCCCTAGTAAGCCTCTAGTTGACTAGCTCGTTGATCAACAGATAGTCATGGTTTCCTGACTATGGACATTGGATGTCATTGATAACGAGATCACATCATTAGGAGAATGATGTGATGGACAAGACCCAATCCTAAACATAGCATAAGATCGTATAGTTCGTTTGCTAGAGTTTTCCAATGTCAAGTATCTTTTCCTTAGACCATGAGATCGTGTAACTCCCGGATACCGTAGGAGTGCTTTGGGTGTGCCAAACGTCACAACGTAACTGGGTGACTATAAAGGTATACTACGGGTATCTCCGAAAGTGTCTGTTGGGTTGACATGGATCAAGACTGGGATTTGTCACTCCGTATGACGGAGAGGTATCACTGGGCCCACTCGGTAATGCATCATCATAATGAGCTCAAAGTGACCAAGTGTCTGGTCACGGGATCATGCATTACGGTATGAGTAAAGTGACTTGCCGGTAACGAGATTGAACGAGGTATTGGGATACCGACGATCGAATCTCGGGCAAGTAACATATCGATTGACAAAGGGAATTGCATACGGGGTTGCTTGAATCCTCGACATCGTGGTTCATCCGATGAGATCATCGTGGAGTATGTGGGAGCCAACATGGGTATTCAGATCCCGCTGTTGGTTATTGACCGGAGAGTCGTCTCGGTCATGTCTGCATGTCTCCCGAACCCGTAGGGTCTACACACTTAAGGTTCGGTGACGCTAGGGTTGTAGGGATATGTATATGCAGTAACCCGAATGTTGTCCGGAGTCCCGGATGAGATCCCGGACGTCACGAGGAGTTCCGGAATGGTCCGGAGGTAAAGAATTATATATAGGAAGTGCTGTTTCGGCCATCGGGACAAGTTTCGGGGTCACCGGTATTGTACCGGGACCACCGGAAGGGTCCCGGGGGTCCACCGGGTGGGGCCACCTGCCCCGGGGGGCCACATGGGCTGTAGGGGGTGCGCCTTGGCCTACATGGGCCAAGGGCACCAGCCCTAAGAGGCCCATGCGCCTAGGGTTCACAAAAGGGAAGAGTCCCACTAGTGGAAGGCACCTCCTAGGTGCCTTGGGGGGGAGGGAAACCTCCCTTGGCCGCCCCCCCCCCTAGGAGATTGGATCTCCTAGGGCCGGCGCCCCCGCCCTTGGCCCTCCTATATATAGTGGGGGAAGGAGGGCTTTTCATCCACGCCTTTGGGTGCCTCCCTCTCCCTCTCCAACACCTCCTCCTCCTCCATAGTGCTTGGCGAAGCCCTGCCGGAGTACTGCAGCTCCAGCACCACCACACCGTCGTGCTGCTGCTGGAGCCATCTCCCTCAACCTCTCCTTCCCCCTTGCTGGATCAAGAAGGAGGAGACGTGACTGTTCCGTACGTGTCTTGAACGCGGAGGTGTCGTCCGTTCGGTGTTAGGATCTTCGATGATTCGAATCACGTCGAGTACGACTCCCTCATCCCCGCTCTTTGAACGCTTCCACTCGCGATCTACAAGGTACGTAGATGCATCTAATCACTCGTTGCTAGATGAACTCCTAGATGGATCTTGGTGAAACCGTAGGAAAATTTTTGTTTTCTGCAACGTTCCCCAACAGCCTATGTGGATGATATAGTGGTGAAATCCAGGGAAGAGGAAACCTTGGTCACAGACCTGAAAGAGACTTTTGACAATCTTCGGGTGTACAAGATGATGCTTAACCCGGCTAAGTGTGTTTTTGGAGTGCCAGCCGGTAAGCTCTTGGGGTTTTTGGTGTCTAACCGAGGTATTGAAGCTAACCCGAAGAAAATCAAGGCAATTACATCTCTAGCCAAACCAACTTGCGTCAATGATGTTCAACGACTGGCGGGTCATGTGGCTGCTTTAAGTCGGTTCATAAGCCGGTTAGGGGAAAAGTCTATGCCTCTGTATCAGTTGATGAAGAAAATAGATGCTTTTGTTTGGAGCGATGCTGCGAACGCTGCTTTCGAGGATCTGAAGGCACAACTGGCTGAGCCGCCGGTCCTAGCTGCTCCAATTGAGAAAGAGCTGCTATTGTTATACGTGGCTGCCAACTCATGGGCTGTTAGTGTGGCTATGGTGGTAGAGCGCAAGGAGGCTGGCAAAGAGCATCCGGTTCAGCGGCCGGTTTATTATGTCAGTGAAGTGCTAATTGAATCTAAGCAACGATATCCACATTGGCAGAAGCTTGTTTATGGGGTGTTCATGGCAAGCCAGAAGCTTAAGCATTACTTTCAGGGACATCCAATCACTGTGGTTAGCTCTGCTCCTTTGGGGGACATTATTCAAAATAGAGAAGCCACGGGGAGAGTTGCCAAGTGGGCAATTGAGCTTGGGTCTCATGGGCTGAAGTATGTTCCACGTACTGCAATTAAGTCTCAAGCCTTGGTTGACTTCATCAATGACTGGACAAAGATGCAGATGCCAGAAGAAAAGCCGGACAACACATATTGGACTATTCATTTTGATGGATCCAGGCAATTGGAAGGCTCGGGGGCTGGAGTCGTATTAACTTCCCCACGAGGTGATAAATTTTGTTATGTGTTGCGGTTGATGTTTTCATGCACTAACAACGCAGCAGAGTATGAAGCATTGCTCCATGGTCTTCGAGTAGCAAAGGAGATGAGCTTGAGCCGGGTTAGATGTCTTGGTGACTCAGATCTAGTGGCTCAGCAAGTATCTGGCAAGTGGGATTCCAAGGACCCTCTCATGGCGGCTTATCGCTGAGAGGTCGATGCTGTTGCAGGATATTTTAAAGGTTATCAGGTGGAACATATTGACCGCCGAAAGAATGAAGCAGCTGATGCTTTAAGCCGGCTGGGGTCGGAGCATAAGACGGTACCACCCAACACCTTTTTAGATGTTTTGCATAACCCCTCTGTCAAGTTGCCCACAGAAGAAGATTTAGCTGTTCCTGACCCGGAGGTGCAGTTAGTGGTGGCTCTTCATGTCATCCCAGATTGGACAGTGCCGTTCTTGGCTTACATGACCCGGGGAGAGTTACCAGCGGATGAGACCCTGGCTCGACAGATAACTCGGCGGTCTAAGTCCATGACGATTTTAGATGGAGAATTGTTTCATCGCAGTGTTTCCGGAGCATTTCAACGATGTGTTTCTCCCAAAGAAGGTCAAGAAATTCTTCGTGAGACATGGTGTTTCGTCATGGTTTTTACTGGTTGACGGCTCACGCTGATGCGGAAGATCTGGTCAGTAGATGTGATGGATGTCAAAAATTTGCACGACGAGCGCATGTGCCGGCTCAGGAACTCCGGATGATTCCAATCACTTGGCCGTTTGCAGTCTGGGGGCTTGACATGGTAGGACCTTTCAAAAGGTCTAAGGATAAAAAGACACATTTCTTGGTGGCTGTTGATAAATTTACTAAGTGGGTTGAGGCAGAGCCTGTGAGTAAGTGTGATGCGGCCACGGCGGTTTAGTTGATAAAAAAGTGATCTTCCGTTTCGATTTTCCGCACAGTATTATCACAGACAATGGCACTAATCTGTCTCAAGGAGCTATGGAAGAGTTTTGTCAGCGAGAGCACATCCGGCTTGATGTTTCTTCTGTAGCTCATCCTCAATCTAATGGTCAAGCCGAGAGAGCCAATCAGGAAATTCTGAAAGGGCTAAAGCCCCGGCTTATGGTTCCTTTACATCGAACGCCGGGTTGTTGGGTAGAGGAGTTACCCTCAGTGTTATGGAGCATCAATACTACGCCCAACAGGTCTACGGGTTACACACCCTTCTTCATGGTTTATGGGGCAGAAGCAGTATTGCCCAGTGACATCCGTCATGACTCGCCCCATGTGGCGGCTTATGTTGAAGCTAACAACGAAAAAGCCAGAGAGGATGCGCTTGACTTGTTGGATGAAGAAAGAGACTTAGCAGCAGCGTGGTCAGCAATTTATCAACAGGACCTACGTCGTTATCACAGCCGCCGGGTTAAGCCCAAGACTTTTCAGGAAGGCGATTTGGTGCTCTGGCTCATCCAAGATCTTTCAGATGCGCACAAGTTATCCCCACCTTGGGAAGGACCCTTTGTGGTCAGTAAAAACTTAAACAATGGGTCCTACTACCTCATTGACGTTCGAGAGCATGCAGACTCACGTAAATCGGAAGAGGAGACCCGCCGGCCATGGAACATTGCTCAACTTCGGCCATATTACACCTGAGCCACCGGCTCTCATCATGTACATACGTTCACATTGTATATACTATGATAAGAAATAAAGTAAGACCATCGGTCTCTTTTCTTTGACAGATTATACATCTTTATTATTTCTTACAAATGACTATTAAGGAGCTGATCATATTTGAATCAAGTTTAACCTTTTTGGTTCAGCTCACGATCGTATACGAATCTAGCTGCAAATCTCAAGGTCACTTGGGGGCTTCCTGTTCAAACATAGGTCGTATTCGAACCAAAGAGAACATAGCTGTCGTAACCCTCTTGATCAGCTCAAGGCCAAACTCACTTGGGGGCTTCTTGATCGTATTCGAATCATAGCTTAACCCCTTTTGAGTCCAACTTGGATCGTATTCGAATCAGGGTCGTTAAAAACCTCTCAAGGTCATTTGGGGGCTTCCTGTTCAAACATAGGTCATATTTGAACCAAAGAGAACATAGCTATTGGTACCCTCTTGATCGGCGCAACGCCAAAGCCACTGGGGGCTATATGGTTGTATTCGAACCTTAGCTTAACCCCTTTGGTCTGGTTTACTAATCGTATTCGAATCAGAAACCCCTAACTTTTTGAATACAGAGTTAAAATTATATCGCTTGCCCTTTAGTTTTTGTTGTTTCAATACTACAGATAAGTTAGCCTGGTTTTCTTCACCGGCTCGATTATTCGACAACACAGCCAACCGGGTTATTCAGGCCGGTGGTTCAAAAATCTAAAGGTATGAGCTGCTAAGATATGATGATCATTGGGTATTCAAGAAGTATTAGTTCTTCATATATATTGAATTCTCAATTTCATCATCCGGGTTATTTAAACCGGCGATCTAAGGATCAACAAGGACAAGGTATGGTTCTTGCCCATATGCGCTTACTTGTTGCATTAAAGAGCTGTTATTAAACCTTATCCTTTATTTGTATTTGTCTCTGCTATTTGTTAAGGTAAAAATATGGGTCATAAATTAGGTGCTTTAAACCCGTTTTGGTTCTAAACCGCCTTGCCAGCCTTTTTTCTTATATTCACAGGAATAGAGTTCAACCATTGCAGAGACAAACATTAAATAATGCATGCATTGACATCTGAAACACAGTTTCACATATAAGTATTTTGTGCACAATGGCACAAGCAAACAGGCAGTGTTTTAGCAGATAAGTTATTACAAGGCTTTATAAAGCCTATGAAGATGATCATTGTCCCTCCCTCGCCGGCTCAACATCTTGAATCTGCTGAAAGTTGGGTTTTGACCAGTCATAGCCGTTCATGGCGACAAATTCAGCTTCGTCGTCAATCAGGCCGATCGGGTCAACCTCCGGGGCAAATGTGTCTTCTCTCACTGGTGGGATCAAGTCTGTTACTTTATATGAGGGAGGGGCCATCTTCTTATTCTCACTATCAAAACCTGGCTGATACTTATCCACATTTGTGTCATCTCCAAGGCTAGTCGCCTGAGGCCGGACTTCACGGACGCAGGCTACAAAGTCATCCTAATCAAAAGGAGACCCGTCCTCCTTCATGGTAGGATAGCCCCTTGCCACGTTTGCCGGGTCTAAATCTGGCACCCAAGCCTTGGAGCGGCTTAGGGCAGTCAAAGCTCCGGCTCACGCGCAGGAGCGTTTCACTTCTTGGAATCTAGCAGGAAGGATGGACAGCTTCTTCAGGACGTCACTGATCCGGTTAGACCCTTGATTAGTAGGAGAGATGGCAGCCAGAGCTCGTTGTGCGCTGTTGTGCAGTTAAAGTATATACCGCCTTCAGCTTAATCAACGAGTCTTGGTTCAGATTCTTACTTCACGGACCTGCATATTTTTTCACAGAGTTAGTTGGCAGATCATATTCCGGTTTGACAAGAGAAATATATGAAAGATCACATCAGGAAGCTTACCAAAGATAGCAGCGCCCATCTGGGACACCCGGCCCTTTAAACCGTTCAGCTCGGTTGTTATTTCTTTCAGAGCTATTTCGGCTGTCTCAGCTCACCGGGTCAGAAGTATTTTCTCATCTTCCCAAGTTTTCTCTTTGGCAGCAAAGCTAGTCTTCAAATTCTCTGTTTCAGAAAGGCTTATTTGTAGTTTGGAGGTGGAAGACTTGATTTCTGATTCCTGGCTCGCTAGCCGGGTCTTTGCGTCAGTCAGTTGAGAGTTTAGTTCAGACAATGCATTCTGTGAAACATTCAGATAAAGTCAAGACTTGGTTCTAAATTCCAGTATCCAAATTCAAGATTCAAGTCCCAAGTACTTCACTAATAAACCACTTGGCACTTGGGGGCTAATGTATGCCAAATCAAAATTTTACAACTCTAACAACATTTTGAAGTCCCAAGTCCTTTGCAAAGTAATAGCACTTGGCACTTGGGGGCTAATGTACGCAGTTCAGCAAGTTTATCAAGGATAAACCAGAATGTTAAGTACTTTGCAGATGGTTTTGAAATTCTGAAGTACCGATTCATTAATGATCAAAATAAACCGGTACTTGGGGACTACGGGTGAAGTCTTGTTCTATCAATATTAGGCAAAGATTCAAAGGTAAAGGTCTCGGCCTATATCTTAAGTCTACAGGTTATTTTGTTCCTCTCATAATCTACAGACTTGGGGGCTGAAGGAATATTGGTAACCCGAAAACAACGTACCTCATATTTCAACTGAAGCTGCTTGACCATCTCGATCTCATACTCACGACTAGAATGTACATGACTGAGATAGCCGGATAAGATATCACTGGCATTAAGACGGTCGTAGTTGGCAACATCAAAGTGAACCTTTTGCCTCTCCAATGCTTCCTGCTTAGCTGTGCACCGAGCCAACACCGTTGGGTTCCTCGACTCAACAAAGTGACTCCCAGTAATTTGAACATCTTGAACACGTGGAGACGGCGGGTCAGTTGAGCTTGACGGTCCAACTATGGAAGGATTCATAGTGGTGTTGTCAAGGGACGGCTCCAAAGGATTTGCTTCATTGATAATAGGCGGGTCTTCTGGGGCGGCAGTTAATGGAGAAGGCGGCCTAGCCGGCTCAGATGCTGGTACTGGCGGGTCTTCCGCCGGTTTAGCCACCTTCGATTTCTTGGATTTAGCCAGGCCACTAAAGAATAATATGGCAGAATTGTCAGCGTAAAGATACAATTGAGCAACCTGGAAGAAAGGAGGAGTTCTGATTACCCAGGAGCAGTCTTGAAAGCCGGCAATTGTGTTTGAGATGAGTCATCTGAAGAACGAGACACCTCCTGAAAGGATAAAGGAAAGAGTTAAAAGAAATGTAAGGAGCAGGATTCATTAAAATGAGTTAAAGACAGTAATAATTAAACCTCGTTAGGGTGTTTCCGAGAGGTCTCTTGAAGGACAACAGCCGGTTCATCCTCAATTCCAACTTCATGGCGGCTTTCATGTTGCTGCTTTTTCAAATGAAAGTTGGTATCCAAGTGAGCTAAAGGGTTAGAAAACCTTACTTTACGGATCACTCGTTGCACTTTGTGTCTTGGTAAGGGCTCTGAGTCGGAGGAAATGATAGTTACCTCTACTTCCTCGGCCTGACTGGCCCCAGTGTCGTCCTGGTAAGGATCAGTGTCAATAAGATTGTTAAAAAATTGGCCAAGGGAGTCAAGGGCTACCTCCGAGTCAGATGTGTCATCAAGCTTCATTAAATCTTCAGCAGTGGTTTTCTTCTTCTTCTTCTTCTTTGATTTCCGGGCTGTTTTCTTGGCGTTCATGGCGGCGAGTTTCGCCTTCTTGGAGCTTCGTGATCATATTTCACTTTCCAAAAGTCAGAATTGGCCTACAAAGACAAGAGGAAGGATCAATAATAAACAAATATGACTGGACAAAATACAAAGGAAAAAAGATCAGAATATCCTTACTTCTGGTACCGGGTTAAGCTTACAAAAGGGACTTAACCCAACAACACTGCAGTCTTCATATTGCGCATTTACCAAAAGGTTTGACATTTCGACAATGTCCCCTTCAGTTAGATCAACTGGGGAATGACAGAGTGAATCATCCGGTTCTCCGCCATATTCATACATCAATTTTGAACGACGACTTAATGGGATAATCCGCCATGAGATCCAGCAGCGGGTTAGATCAACTCCGGTTAAACCGTTCCCCAGCAAACCGTTGAGTCTTCTGATAGATGGAAGCAACTTCTTGCGTTCAGCAACGGTAAGTTTATCTGGCAGAGCAAACTTGGAGTCAAGACGATCGGGTGTCGGGACCCCGATCCTAAGTCACACCGATCTAGCATGTAACACATCATATCACTTTGCGGCCTCACGCACGGTATTCCCACGGGTGCCACCTTACCTGGCCCGGGACCGTTTGCGCCTTTTGGCTCACGTATATGATAGTGTCGCTAGCATCCATATGACAAAGAACCCGGGCCGACATGGCTAGTCATGAACCCAAAGCGGTGCTAACCTATGGGGACAGGCATACATGAATCACATCGAGCATGTCAGTCAACAGCATATGAATCCGGGCTGTAGCACTGGGCTAACAGGACTCCGGGGAACCCGGGCTGTAGCAGGCTAGGCAGGACTCCGGAAGTCACCGCGTGACATTTCCCCGAAGGGACAGACACAGGAACGAAGTGGAACACATGCCGGCCAGTCAAGTGTTCTGAGCAGTAGTGCTGGGCTAGCAGGACTTCGGTGAACCGGGCTATAGCGGACTACTATGGCTCAAGGAAGCATTAGACTACATTTCCCCATAAGAGAGGCTGCCAAGGACAAACAACTAGATTGTCGGATCCCACACATAGCAATACACGTCACACGTACGCATAACATGCAAGTATGTGAGGTACAACATGGCATCACAACATAACGCAAACTCATATAGATAAAGGCCCAAAAGAGCCACATAGCATTAAGTACAAGCAAGGGTCACATGACCCATCATTCAGAGCATACAAGCAACAAGCGGAAGCATTACATGTCTGAGTACAGACAACTATAAATGAAAAAGGCTGAAGAGCCCGACTATCTACAACATCCGATCAAGATCGTAGCTGAGGTACAAGCTACTTGTCAAAGTCCACGTAAACTAGTAAGACCGAAGTCTCCGCTGCAAAAACATAAATAAAGCAACATGAGTACAAAGGTACTCAGCAAGACTTACATCAGATCCTATCATACATGCACTTGTATCAAGAAGGTAATGTGGAGTTTAGTTGCAGCAAGCCAGCTTTGACCCAGTGGCTATCCTGTACTACGACTGCTAGTAACTCTTTTGAGGTGGCGCACACGAGTCCACTAAACACCACGTCAATACACTACTATGGATTCATTCCCGTCTTCCTACGAGAAGGCCATCCATAGCACTCACACTTGTCTTGAGCATTTTAGAGTATCCACTTCAAGTTGTCTATGTACCACGTAAGCATCCAAGAAGTCCGTAACCGAGGACACGGCTATTCGAATAGATCATGATAACCCTGCAGGGGTGTACTTCTTCACACACGCTCTCACCACTTATCACCATGTACACGTCATGTATCTCGGCAACCTTCAAGCGGAAGCCTGGCGATGGTGTCGACCACGACCTGACTAACCACACAAGACTCTAGTCCAGGTTTATCGCCTATTCGGGTTCCATCCGCAAGGAGATCCGGCCGGGGTGTCGCTCATGGCCCCAAACGATGTGTGCAGGGTTCCCAAGCCCACCTCGCCGGATGTATCTACGCTTGGTACACCGTGCCACTTGTGCCTAGTCTGTCCCAAGCCCACCTGGCCGGGTGCCACTTGGTAGACTACTAACACTACCTACAAACACCAGAAACTAATTGCAACTCCTGGACAAAGATCAAGTTGGTTAATAAGTCGAGAGAGCTTGGAGTGCCCGGAGCCCAATGTGTGGTAGTAGCTAGTCATTGGACAACATACACAGAACTCAGTGCTTAAGGACGGTTCCAGTGAGACAACCCACCATGTACTCCTACATGGCCTCTCACCGCTACCTTTACCAAATCGTGTTCACACGCTTAACTCTCAGCCCCAGAACATATTGTACCACTCCGATTCATTCCCGATGAATCAGACCTGACACAACTCTAAGAAATAGCAGGCATGGCATGGCAAGAACACAACATGGCTCAATCAGATCCTACACATGCTAGTGGGTTTCAACTATTTACTGTGGCAATGACAGGTCATGCAGAGGAATGGGTTCAACTACCGCAGCATAAAGTAGCAGTTGATTCGCTGTTGTCCTAATGCAATAAAAGAGAGCAGGAGCGAGAGATTAGGATTGTATCGGGATGAACAAGGGGGTTTGCTTGCCTGGTAGATCAACAGGGGGGCACTGCTCCACTGATAGGTACTCTCGAACACTTTCCGGAGCAGGACCTATCGAGAAGGAACGGTGTCGGAAATCAAACACAAGCATATGCAACATTATGATGCATGAACATGGCATGAGTATGTGATGTTGTTTGAGCTAATGCAACTAGTATTCAAATTGAATGAAGTCCATTTGAACCAAGGGTTCAAATGCAACTCCAAATTAAGCTCTTATATATGCCATTTTAGTGTTTCACCTATACAGCAGGTATAACTTGATTTTTCATGCATGAAACTAGTAAAGATGGATAGATTGAATTTTTCTGATAATTTTTCATATATAAATTATTTCAATCTGAGCTACGGTTGAATTACTATGAATTTTTGAAGTTTGAATCATTTTCTGGAATTTCCTGATTAATTTTAATACCAGAAAAGGATTAATTGCGTCAGCACTGCGTCATGCTTGTGTCAGCAAGTCAACAGCGCTGACCAAGTCTAACCTGACGTGTGGGGTCCACACGTCAGTGACTCAGTTAGTTAACATGGGGTTTAGTTAGTCTAATTAGGATTAGTGGGCATCGGGCCCACTGGTCAGTGACTAACTAGGTAACTAACCTAGATTAATTAGTGTTAATCTAATACTAACTAAAGATGTCAAGGGGGTGGCCCACGCGTCAGTGACACAAGGGGGGAGGGTCAACCCCGGTCAGCGGGTCAAAGCCACCGGTGGCTTGACGCCGGCGAGCCAAACGCGGCGGAGGGCGTCGGAAACGCGTCTCCGGCGACCAAATGGGCCGCGGAGACCATCTCCGAGGAGCTGGTGCTCGCGCGCATCCACTGGTGCCCTCCGTTAAACCGGAGACGGCCTAAATCGACAGCGGCGACCACTTGGGCGGCGGCCGGAGTTCAGGCGCGAGCGGGATCGGCCTGCGGGGCACGGGGAGGCAGGGGAGAAGGGGGGGTTTGACGGTGGGGCTCACAGCGAATCCAACGGCGTCGTCGGCGAGCTCGGGGAAGGCTTGGGGCAGTCGGAGCAACGACGGCGATCTCGTCGGCCAAAGCTTGAAGACGAAGGCGATGGCGATGAAGCGGAGCTCTCCCGGGTTGCTTTGCTCGGTGAGGAGGGAGAGGGGGTCACGGCGGAGCTGGGAAGCGTGTCGGGGAGGTGCGGTAGTGGCCGAGGCCGCGGTGGCTATGGACGGCGGCAACGGCGATTTCGGCCACGAGAGAGGGAGCGAGGGGGAGGAGAGAATGGCACGGGAGAGAGCGAGAGAGGGTTGGGGGTGTGCGTTGCGACGCGCGGGCGATCCAGGCGACGAGAGGGAGAAGCAGGAGGTGGCGGGGAACGTGGCCACGGCCGGCTGCGTGGCCGCGCGCGCCGGCGTGTGCCCCTGTCCTTCTGTCGTCGCCAGGAGGACGACGATTGGCGGTTGGGCCAGTGGGCCGCACCACTGGGCCAGCTGAGGCGCCAGGTAAGCTTTCTGTTTTTTTATTTTTGTTTCTGTTTTCTATTTTTCTGACATTTGTTTGGATTTAATAAAATACTAAATCATTTTATTTACTTATGCCAATTTTGCAGGAGCTAGTGGTATTATTCCAGAGCTCCTCAACAACTAACATAATTTTTGGACATATATTATATATAACAAATATATGTCCAAAGCAAATAATTATTCATTAAATCCAAATGCCCAAAATAAATATCTATGAGCTCCTAATAATATTGGTTTGATTTTTATCTCTGTCCAATATTTTCAGAGAGCAACATGAACATTTTCTTAGAGACTTTTGGAGCACTTTTTATTTGGTCATTTCCAGAGATGATTCTGAGGGTTTCACAAATCCTCATTTCAAATTTAAATGGAATTTAAACATGATGCACACAAGGGCTAGCCTAGGTCATACCAGAACTAGGGATGTGACAACTCGCCCCCACTCGAAAGAATCTCGTCCCAAGATTTAGGAGTCGGCGGGAAGAAAGCGGGGTACTCAAGTCAAAGACGATCTTCACGCTCCCAAGTAGCTTCTCTCTCGGAGTGATGAGACCACTGAACCTTGAGGAACTTGATGTTATGACGTCGGGTGACACGCTCTGCTTGATCAAGGATGCGAACAGGGTACTCTCGATATGTGAGGTTATCTTGGAGATTAAGCGTTTCATGGTCCACTCCGCAGATGGGATCCAAGAAGCAACGCCTGAGTTGAGAGACGTGGAAGACATCATGAACTCAAGAAAGATGTGGTGGTAGTTCCAACTGGTAGGCAACCTCTCCTCATTTAGCGAGAATGAGAAAGGGACCAATGTAACGAGCAGCCAACTTGCCCTTGATACCGAATCGATGGTTACCCTTTAGAGGAGTAACCCGAAGATAAGCCTTATCGCCAACTTCATAAGCCACTTCCTTATGACTATGGTCATACTGGCTCTTTTGACGGGATTGGGCTGTTTTCAAATTCTCACGAATGATGCGAACTTGCTCTTCTGCCTCCTGGATCATATCCGGTCCAAAGAATTGTCGTTCACCGGTTTCTGACCAGTTCAAAGGTGTTCGACATCTTCGTCCATACAGAACCTCAAAAGGAGCTTTCTTGAGGCTGGATTGATAGCTATTGTTATAAGCAAACTCGGCAAAAGGAAGACACTTCTCCCAATCCATACCGAATGAGATAACACAAGCTCTAAGCATGTCTTCAAGAATCTGGTTGACCCTTTCCACCTGACCACTTGATTGAGGGTGGAAAGCGGTACTGAAAGAAAGATGGGTACCCATGGCAGTTTGGAAACTCTCCTAGAAATGAGAAGTGAAAAGACTACCACGGTTTGAATTGATCTCTAGTGGAACACCATGAAGTGACACTATTCGAGAAATATATAAGTCAGCGAGCTGACTAGCAGTGATACTCTCTCAAACAGGTAGGAAGTGAGCCACTTTGGAAAGACGATCAATGACTACGAAGATAGTGTTATTCCCTCTCTTGGTCCTGGGAAAGCCGGTGATGAAGTCCATACCAACTTTATCCCATTTCCACTCAGGAATAGCTAAAGGTTGAAGAGTGCCAGCAGGTCTCTGATGCTCTGCCTTCACACGACGACAAACGTCACAGTTAGCAATAAATTGAGCAATTTCTCTCTTCATCCTAGTCCACCAGAACCTCTGGCGTAGGTCCTGATACATCTTAGTACTACCGGGATGAATCGTGAGAGGAGATTCATGCGCCTCCTTAAGGATTAATTGTCAAAGATGTTGATTCTTGGGAACCACCAAGTGACTCTCAAAGAAAACAACACCACCATCATCTATAGAGAAACTACCACCAACTCCCTTGTTAATGTTTCTCTTGATCCGGGAAATTCCCGTATCCTGCTGCTGAGCAGAGATGATTTGATCCACAAGAGTAGGTTTCGCCACCAAGGTAGAAAGGAATCCGTGAGGAGTAAGGTGGAGGTTAAGCTTACATAATTCATCATGGTGAAGTGGTTGGCCCTGCTGCAACATGAGATTGTTGCAATAGGACTTACGACTTAGCGCATCAGCCATGACATTTCCCTTGCCCGGGGTGTAGGTAATCCCTAAGTCGTAATCTGAGATCAACTCCAACCAACGTCTTTGCCTAAGGTTCAAATCTGGTTGGGTGAAGATATACTTGAGACTCTGGTGATCGGTGTAAATCTCGCAACGTTTACCGAGAAGGTAATGTCGCCATGTCTTAAGTGCATAGACTACGGCTGCAAGCTCTAGATCATGTGTAGGATAATTCTCCTCATGTGGATGCAACTGTTGAGATGCATAGGCAATCACATGGCGATCTTGCATAAGAATGCAACCTAGTCCCTGTCGTGAGGCATCACAATAGATAACAAAGTCCTTAGTGAAGTCCGGTGGCACAAGTATGGGAGCAGAAGTCAGGCGTCTTTTCAGTTCCTGAAAACTGTGCTCACACTGTGGGGACCACTCAAACTTTTTATCTTTCTTGAGAAGTTCCGTGAGAGGTTTGGCCACTTTGGAGAAGTTCTCAACGAATCGGCGACAATAACTGGCTAGACCAAGGAAACTCCTAACTTGCTTAACTGTTTCAGGTGGAGTCCAATCAAGAATGGCCTGAACTCTTTTGGGATTGACAGCAATGCCCTTACCAGAATTACGTGGCCGAGATAGGTCACTTCTGGCAACCAAAATTTGCACTTGGAGAACTTGGCATAAAGGCGGTGCTCTTTGAGTTTTTCTAACACAAGTCTAAGATGTTCGGCATGCTCTTCCTCGTTCTTCGAGTAAATAAGGATATCATCGAGGTAAACCACGATGAACTTATCTAAGTACTCCATGAAGATCGAGTTCATCAAGCGAGAGAAAGTAGCTGGAGCGTTGGTTAGACCAAAGGACATGACGGTGTACTCGTACTGACCATAATGAGTGACAAAAGCCGTCTTAGGAATATCCCCATTTCTGATCTTGATTTGGTGGTAGCCTAACCTCAAATCCATCTTGGAGAAGACTGAGGATCCAGCGAGCTGATCATACAGATCGTTGATCCTGGGGAGCAGATACTTGTTCTTTATCGTGACCAAATTAACGGGACGATAATCTACAACCATTCGGTCCGTACCATCCTTCTTCTTGACGAAGAGGACGGGGCAAGCCCAGGGAGAAGAACTAGGACGGATGAAACCCTTTTGCAAGGATTCATCGAGTTGTTTCTTAAGCTCGGCTAGTTCTAAGGGTGCCATCTTGTAAGGTCTCCTAGAAATTGGGGCGGTTCCGGGGATAAGATCTATAACAAACTCTACATCTCTGTCAGGTGGAATACCTGGCAGTTCCTCTGGAAAGACATCCGGAAATTCGCGGACTATCGGGATATCTTCAAGGTCGGGAAGAGGGCTGGCATTTAGAGAATATAGTTGACGCCTTGCAATTTTGGTGGAGATAGTGACTATCTTGCCAGAGGGGTGTGTGAGCTGAACAGACCTGGTGTAACAGTCAATCTTGGCATAATGAGCTTTCATCTAGTCCATACCCAAGATGATGTTAATATCTGAAGACTTGAGGGATATCAAGGAAGCTAGAAATACAAGTGTGTCAACATGTATTTCATTTCCATAACTTATCCTAGAAGTTTGCCACTTGGATCCAGGAGTTTGAATGAGTAGTGGGGAGGGCATATCACAAAATGACATGTCGTGCAAACGGGCATAACTTTCGGAAATGAAGGAGTGAGATGCCCTGGTATTGAATAGAACCGAAGCTGGGTGACAGTTGACAAGGAGTGTACCAAGAACGACATCTGGATCATCATGAGCGTCTTTAGCTGAGACGTGATGCACACGTCCAAGTTCAGTGGGAGCTGACTTGGCACTGATCATCTGGTGTGAAGGCTTACTACCACGGCCAACAGACTTCTCGGGCTGAGGTGGAGCAACAACGGTTTGAGTGCAAATACGGGCAATGTGGCCTGGCTCTCCGCACTTGTAACAAATCTTGGAGGTAGGACAAGGACCCGCATTGACAAGTGGTCTACCAATAGGCATGGGTGTAGCATATGGTTGAACTGGGTGAGGTGCCACACGAGAAGGCCTTGGTGTATAACCGGGTGGAAGAGCGGAGTTCGGAACCCAAATCCGGCACTTCTGAGAACTAGAACCAGAGGAAGAACCCAAATCACGGGTGTGCTTACGAGATTCCTCGTAGGTGAGTTGAGCTGTCTCTGCATTAATGGCCTTGTTCACAAGAGCATGGAATGTATTGCAATGATGCAAGTGGAGATCACGACGCAACTTGGGGTTGAGACCCTTCCGAAACCTAGCCTGGTTCTTGGCATCTGTGGACACTTCTTCTGAAGCATAGCGGGCGAGGTTCTCAAACCCTCTACTATAAGCATCAACAGCCATCTTACTCTGGGTGAAACTACAAAACTCTTCTCTCTTGCGGTTAATGAGGGCTTCAGGAATGTGATGCTCGCGAAAAGCCTCAGTGAAATCTCTCCAGGTAGGAATTTGACCAGCTGGAAGCATAGCCTCATAGTTCTGCCACCAGAGACTAGCAGGACCTTCCAGGTGATATGCAGCATAAGTGACCTTGTCACTTTCAGCTACGTTCGCAGAACGCAGCTTGTGTGTGATACTATGGAGCCAGTCATCTGCATCGAGTGGCTCAATGGAATGATGAAGGGGGGTGGTTTCAGATCAATGAAATCCTGGATGGTCGCTGACTCTTTGCACCGATGTGCGGTGTTCTCCTCGATACGTGCCAACAAGCGGTTAGACTCATGCTTGTTCCTCTCCATCTCTAACATGAACTCTGTCAACGAAGACTGATCGGGAGGATCCTCATCCCTACCATCTCCGTGGTTCCGGCTACGAGCAATAGAACTTCGGTTAACCGGCAACATCCTGAAGAACGAAACCAAGGAAGACAAGGATGGATTCAGCATCAACTATAGGTTGCAGAGGGTAGCACAAGAATTTAGTATCTCTCAAACTCTTAGAACAATTCCGGCAGCATAACGGCAGTAGAATGCTCAAAATGAAACATTCTGCAAAGACGGGTGGCACCAACCTCAACATCATCACTCAAGGTTCAAAAATATTACTAAACATGCTACACCGGAGGTACTCGAACTGGGATATGACTCTGATCAACCAAACCTTAGAGAATACGGAGTAGAAACACGTGATCCTGATAGACGGAAGAGAAAACCTAGTTCCTTAACCCCGTAGGAAAAGATAGGATGACTCAGATCAGAAGGCATGAGGCATAAGGAGTAAAAAGAGCCTTACGTTCCCTTCCACAATCAATTCCCCTATATAGCTAGAGAATTTCTAGACTCAACTTCGACCAGGTTGGCTTGGAAATCCTACAGGCAGTCAAGCTCTGATACCAAAGCTGTCGGGACCCCGATCCTAAGTCACACCGATCTAGCATGTAACACATCATATCACTTTGCGGCCTCACGCACGGTATTCCCACGGGTGCCACCTTACCTGGCCCGGGACCGTTTGCGCCTTTTGGCTCACGTATATGATAGTGTCGCTAGCATCCATATGACAAAGAACCCGGGCCGACATGGCTAGTCGTGAACCCAAAGCGGTGCTAACCTATGGGGACAGGCATACATGAATCACATCGAGCATGTCGGTCAACAGCATATGAATCCGGGCTGTAGCACTGGGCTAACAGGACTCCGGGGAACCTGGGCTGTAGCAGGCTAGGCAGGACTCCGGAAGTCACCGCGTGACATTTCCCCGAAGGGACAGACACAGGAACAAAGTGGAACACATGCCAGCCAGTCAAGTGTTCTGAGCAGTAGTGCTGGGCTAGCAGGACTCCGGTGAACCGGGCTGTAGCAGACTACTATGGCTCAAGGAAGCACTAGACTACATTTCCCCATAAGAGAGGCTGCCAAGGACAAACAACTAGATTGTCGGATCCCACACATAGCAATACACGTCACACGTACGCATAACATGCAAGTATGTGAGGTACAACATGGCATCACAACATAACGCAAACTCATATAGATAAAGGCCCAAAAGAGCCACATAGCATTAAGTACAAGCAAGGGTCACATGACCCATCATTCAGAGCATACAAGCAACAAGCGGAAGCATTACATGTCTGAGTACAGACAACTATAAATGAAAAAGGCTGAAGAGCCCGACTATCTACAACATCCGATCAAGATCGTAGCTGAGGTACAAGCTACTTGTCGAAGTCCACGTAAACTAGTAAGACCGAAGTCTCCGCTACAAAAACATAAATAAAGCAACATGAGTACAAAGGTACTCAGCAAGACTTACATCAGATCCTATCATACATGCACTTGTATCAAGAAGGTAATGTGGAGTTTAGTTGCAGCAAGCCAGCTTTGACCCAATGTCTATCCTGTACTACGACTGCTAGTAACTCTTTTGAGGTGGCGCACACGAGTCCACTAAACACCACGTCAATACACTACTATGGATTCATTCCCGTCTTCCTACGAGAAGGCCATCCATAGCACTCACACTTGTCTTGAGCATTTTAGAGTATCCACTTCAAGTTGTCTATGTACCACGTAAGCATCCAAGAAGTCCGTAACCGAGGACACGGCTATTCGAATAGATCATGATAACCCTGCAGGGGTGTACTTCTTCACACACGCTCTCACCAATTATCACCATGTACACGTCATGTATCTCGGCAACCTTCAAGCAGAAGCCTGGCGATGGTGTCGACCACGACCTGACTAACCACACAAGACTCTAGTCCAGGTTTATCGCCTATTCGGGTTCCATCCGCAAGGAGATCCAGCCGGGGTGTCGCTCACGGCGCCAAACGATGTGTGCAGGGTTCCCAAGCCCACCTCGCCGGATGGATCTACGCTTGGTACACCGTGCCACTTGTGCCTAGTCTGTCCCAAGCCCACCTGGCCGGGTGCCACTTGGTAGACTACTAACACTACCTACAAACACCAGAAACTAATTGCAACTCCTGGACAAAGATCAAGTTGGTTAATAAGTCGAGAGAGCTTGGAGTGCCCGGAGCCCAATGTGTGGTAGTAGCTAGTCATTGGACAACATACACAGAACTCAGTGCTTAAGGACGGTTCCAGTGAGACAACCCACCATGTACTCCTACATGGCCTCTCACCGCTACCTTTACCAAATCGTGTTCACACGCTTAACTCTCAGCCCCAGAACATATTGTACCACTCCGATTCATTCCCGATGAATCAGACCTGACACAACTCTAAGCAATAGCAGGCATGGCATGGCAAGAACACAACATGGCTCAATCAGATCCTACACATGCTAGTGGGTTTCAACTATTTACTGTGGCAATGACAGGTCATGCAGAGGAATGGGTTCAACTACCGCAGCATAAAGTAGCAGTTGATTCGCTGTTGTCCTAATGCAATAAAAGAGAGCAGGAGCGAGAGAGTAGGATTGTATCGGGATGAACAAGGGGGTTTGCTTGCCTGGTAGATCAACAGGGGGGCACTGCTCCACTGATAGGTACTCTCGAACACTTTCCGGAGCAGGACCTATCGAGAAGGAACGGTGTCGGAAATCAAACACAAGCATATGCAACATTATGATGCATGAACATGGCATGAGTATGTGATGTTGTTTGAGCTAATGCAACTAGTATTCAAATTGAATGAAGTCCATTTGAACCAAGGGTTCAAATGCAACTCCAAATTAAGCTCTTATATATGCCATTTTAGTGTTTCACCTATACAGCAGGTATAACTTGATTTTTCATGCATGAAACTGGTATAGATGGATAGATTGAATTTTTCTGATAATTTTTCATATATAAATTATTTCAATCTGAGCTACGGTTGAATTACTATGAATTTTTGAAGTTTGAATCATTTTCTGGAATTTCCTGATTAATTTTAATACTGGAAAAGGATTAATTGCGTCAGCACTGCGTCATGCTTGCGTCAGCAAGTCAACAGTGCTGACCAAGTCAAACCTGACGTGTGGGGTCCACACGTCAGTGACTCAGTTAGTTAACATGGGGTTTAGTTAGTCTAATTAGGATTAGTGGGCGCCGGGCCCACTGGTCAGTGACTAACTAGGTAACTAACCTAGATTAATTAGTGTTAATCTAATACTAACTAAAGATGTCAGGGGGGTGCCCCACGCGTCAGTGACACAAGGGGGGAGGGTCAACCCCGGTCAGCGGGTCAAAGCCACCGGCGGCTTGACGCCAGCGAGCCAGACGCGTCGGAGGGCGTCGGAAACGCGTCTCCGGCGACCAAATGGGCCGCGGAGACCATCTCCGAGGAGCTGGTGCTCGCGCGCATCCACTGGTGCCCTCCGTTTCACCGGAGACGGCCTAAATCGACGGCGGCGACCACTTGGGCGGCGGTCGGAGTTCGGGCACGAGCGGGATCGGCCTGCGGGGCACGGGGAGGCAGGGGAGAAGGGGGGTTCGACGGCGGGGCTCACAGCGAATCCAACGGCGTCGTCGGCGAGCTCGAGGAAGGCTTGGGGCAGCCGGAGCAACGACGGCGATCTTGTTGGCCGAAGCTTGAAGACGACGGCGATGGCAATGAAGCGGAGCTCGCCTGGGTTGCTTTGCTCGGTGAGGAGGGAGAGGGGGTCGCGGCGGAGCTGGGAAGCGTGTCGGGGAGGTGCGGCAGTGGCCGAGGCCGCGGTGGCTATGGACGGCGGCGACGGCGATTTCGGCCGCGAGAGAGGGAGCGAGGGGGAGGAGAGAATGGCACGGGAGAGAGCGAGAGAGGCTTGGGGGGTGCGTGGCGACGCGCGGGCGATCCAGGTGACGAGAGGGAGAAGCAGGAGGTGGCGGGGAACGTGGCCACGGCCGGCTACGTGGCCGCGTGCGCCGGCGCGTGCCCCTGTCCTTCTGTCGTCGCCAGGAGGATGACGATTGGCGGTTGGGCCAGTGGGCCGCACCACTGGGCCGACTGAGGCGCCAGGTAAGCTTTCTGTTTTTTTATTTTTATTTTTGTTTCTGTTTTCTATTTTTCTGACATTTGTTTGGATTTAATAAAATACTAAATCATTTTATTTACTTATGCCAATTTTGCAGGAGCTAGTGGTATTATTCCAGAGCTCCTCAACAACTAACATAATTTTTGGACATATATTATATACAAAACAAATATATGTCCAAAGCAAATAATTATTCATTAAATCCAAATGCCCAAAATAAATATCTATGAGCTCCTAATAATATTGGTTTGATTTTTATCTCTGTCCAATATTTTCAGAGAGCAACATGAACATTTTCTTGGAGACTTTTGGAGCACTTTTTATTTGGTCATTTCCAGAGATGATTCTGAGGGTTTCACAAATCCTCATTTCAAATTTAAATGGAATTTAAACATGATGCACACATGAAGGGCTAGCCTAGGTCATACCAGAACTAGGGATGTGACATCAGGGCGGTAACCCGGCAGTGGCTTCTCATTGGCGCGTAAAATGTCCTGACAGTAAAACCAGGTTTGATTCCAATCCTTTGGGTGACTTGGCAAAACTATGCGAGGGAAGACAGCACCCTGCCGGCGGTGAATAGAGATGCCTCCAAGCTCTAAACTAAGGCCATTGGTGCACTCATTTTGCCGGTTCAGATAGAAGTATTCCCTAAATAGTTCCACAATCGGCTCTTGCTGAAGATATACCTCACAGAGCACCTGGAAGTTACAAATATTGGATATGGAATTGGGCCCAATATCCTAAGGATGAAGTTTGAAAAAGTGAAGAACTTCTCTGAAAAACTTTGAACCGGGCGGTGAGAAGCCCCGGTTCATGTGGTCAGTAAAGACAATTACTTCGCCGGCTTTTGGATTTGGTCGTTCTTCTTCTGGGTCAGGAGCACGATAAGACATGATGTTTCATGAGGGCAGAAACCCGATGAGGAAGAACTCTTTTAAACGCTCCTCGGTTATGGTTGAGGGGACCCAGTTACAGATGGTGGGTGTCTTTGATTGCATGATGTGCAAAGGACTGAAAAAGAAAAAACAACTTGCCGGTTCAGTTTACGGCCAAGTTAACAGTTAAAGGTTAAAGGTGCAAAACAAGTAACGACGGCTTAACTAAGGGCTAATGACATATATGGAAAAGAAAGCCGGAACGATAAGCCGCCATGACTACCGATTTTATCAGAAAGCAGATTCAGCTAACTGTTGGCATAAACAAGTTTCACCAAGCTATCATTATTATTTTGGATCAAATGGCTGTTCTAAAAATGAAATATTCTAGACCTAAAAACCTGGTACAGATGAGTTTGTCGGCTATAAAGAACCATCTATACAGAGAAAAAGAGATCTATTGGTATAAAAAATGAATGCCAAACATCTACGCGTGAGTTATATCTCTTTTTTGGATCAAAAGAAGTTGCGGAGAAGATCTACAAGATGATCCGTGGCGAACAAGTGAAGAACACTGAAGAACTCGCAAACCTAGAACAGATCTAGGTGCGTGAGAGAGAAGAAACTTACAAGATGTAGGCCTGCCGCGAAGAGTCACCGTGTTCTCTGGACGGACTCAGGGTGATGCAGCAGACAAGCTTGATGATGATGATGAGAGTTGCAGCGGCGGCGGAGCTCGAGCAGTGGCGGAGGTTGCAAGAGGAAGAAGATGAGGAAGAAAGGAGAATGAGAAGGACTGGCAGCGTGCCTATTTATAAGGGCAGATGCGAACAGACGGGCGCGAAAATCAAGGGAGAACCAGATAATGGATATCCAGCTATATAGACGCCTCGATTCTCGGGAAGCATTAAAGATCAAAGATCCGTTGGAAGATGACGGCATGAAATTTTTTGTGTTTTCAAAAGATGACGTCACGGCGGGTTACAAAGTTTTTTCAGGCAGAAGATAGATTCCGTTGAAGTATTGAAGATTGAAAAAGAACAAAGTTCAAAGTCAACCTGGGGCCTAATGTTGGGGATATTACTACCAGTATGACCCGCCCAGGAGGGGCCGGGTCAGCCCTAATGGCGGGTTACATAAGAAGCCCAATATACAGTCAAGATGATAGTTTATTAAACATATAGAAAGCCCAAAGGCCTCGGGCCGGCTTAAGGCCCGTTATTATAAACCGCCATATGGGCAGCAAGACTTGTAAAGAAAGGCATGTAAAGGAAGTCACCGAGCCGGACACGGTTATGAGCCGGCCGGGACTCTGTAGGCCGCCAGGCGTCAACCCGTGTATATAAGGGGACGACCCGGTGGCGGTTTAGGGTAAGAAACAACCAAGTCGATAACCAAGCCGGCGAGTTGAGCCTCTTGGAGATCGAAACCACAGCAATACCAATCCCAACTAGACTTAGGCTTTTACCCTCATCGTAAGGGGCCGAACTAGTATAAAAACTCTCTCGTGTCCTTTGTCCCGATGAACCCCTTTAAGCTTCCTAGTGCGATGGCCCTACGACTAAGTCCTTACTCTAGGACAACTGTCGTGACATTTCCACGACAGCTTTGGGTCCGTAGTTAGTAGCTACATGGCTTCCTCTCTCTCTCTCTCTCTTGATTCTCAATACATTGGTTTCTTGGAGATCCATATGATGTAACTCTTTTGCGGTGTGTTTGTTGGGATTGCTGAACTTTGAGTTTATGATCAGGTCTATCTTTTTATATCCATGAAAGTATTTGAGTTTCTTTGATCTCTTTTATGCATGATTGCTTATAGCCTCATATTTATTCTTTGATATTTGGGTTTTGTTTGGCCAACTTGATCTATTTATCTTGCAATGTGAAGAGGTGCTTTGTAGTGGGTTAGATCTTACGGTGCTTGATCCCAGTGACAGAAGGCGAACCGACACGTATGTATCGTTGCTACTAATAAAACGATGGGGTTTATCTCTACATAGATAGATCTTGTCTACATCATGTCATCATTCTTATTGCATTACTCCGTTTCTCCATGAACTATAATACACTAGATGCATGCTGGATAGCGGTCGATGTGTGGAGTAATAGTAGTAGATGCAGGCAGGAGTCGGTCTACTAATCTTGGACGTGATGCCTATGTAATGATCATTGCCTGGATATCGTCATGAGTATTTGAAGTTATATCAATTGCCCAACAATAATTTGTTCACCCACCGTCTGCTATTTTTTTCGAGAGAAGCCACTAGTGAAACCTACGACCCCCGGGTCTCTTTCTCATATATTTGCCTTTGCGATCTACTTTTCCTTTGCATTTATTTTCAGAACTATTAATCCAAAAATCCAAAAATAATTTGCTGCACTTTATTTTATTTGCGATCTATTTATTCAATCTACGACAATCTTTCTCCCGTCCATGCACCAATTTGAGGCGTCGTACCCCGGAAGGGATTGACAGCCCCTTTAACACATCGGGTTGCGAGAAGTTGTTATTTGTGTCCAGGGATTGTTTACATTGTGTTGCTTGGTTCTCGTACTGGTTCGATAACCTTGGTTTCATATCTGAGGGAAATACCTACCGCCGTTGTGCTGCATCATCCCTTCCTCTTTGGGGAAATATCGACGTATCTTCAACATATACCAGGTTCCTAATCACAAATCTCATCTCCTCACAATTTACATTATTTTCCATTTTCCTCTCGTTTTCCTCTCCCCCACTTCACAAAAGTTTCCCATTTTATTCGCCTCTCTTTTTTTTCGTTCGCCGTTTTCTTGTCGGATCTGTTTTTGAGTGCAATCTTGTTGTGTGGTCATCATGACTCAAGAGAACACCAAGTTATGCGATTTCTCAAATACCAACAACAATGATTTTATCGGCACTCCGCTTGCTCCTCCCGCCACTAGTGCGGAGTCTTGTGATATTAATACTGCTTTGCTGAATCTTATTATGGAAGATCAATTTTCTGGTACTCATAATGAGGATGTCACGTCCCATCTTAATACCTTCATGGAATTATGTGATATGCAAAATAAAAACATGTGGAAAATTATGTGGTGAAGATGAATTTATTTCCTTTTTCGTTGCATGATTCTGCAAAAAATTGGTTCTCTTATTTGCCTCGCAATAGTATCAATTCTTGGAATAAGTGCAAAGATGCTTTTATCACTAAGTATTTTCCACCCGCAAAAATTATTTCCCTTAGAACCCAGATCATGAATTTCAAGCAACTTGAACATGATCATGTTGCACAATCTTGGGAAAGGATGAAAATGATGCTAAGGAATTGCCCAACTCATGGGAGAAATCTTTGGATGATCATGCACAAATTTTATGCGGGGTTGAATTTTGTTTCTCATAATCTTTTAGATTCCGCCGCGGGTGGTAATTTTATGGAAATTACTTTGGGTGAAGCCACCAAATTTCTTGATAATATTATGGCAAATTATTCGCAATGGCATACCGAAAGAGCTCCTCCTAGTAAAAAAGTTAATTCGGTTGAAGAAATTTCTTCTTTGAGTGAAAAAGTTGATGCTCTTATGAAATTGGTTGCTAGTAAAAGTTCTCCTATTGATTTTAATGATATGCCTTTGTCTACTTTGATTGAGCAAAATAGTGATGCCATAGCTGTGAATTTTATCTCTCGAAATAATTTCAACAACAATGCTTATAGAGGTAATTTTAATCCTAGGCCTTTTCCTAGTAATTCCTCTAATAATTATGGTAATTCCTATGGAAATCAATCTTATAATAATAATAGGAACACCTCTTATATTGAGAACAATATTAAAGAATTTATCAAGACGCAAAAAGTTTTCAAGACTTCCATAGAAGAAAAGTTGAGTAAGATTGATGATTTGTCTAGAAGCGTTGTAGAATTTCTCATGGTGTGGAAAATCTCAAGCTGCAAATTTTTGTGCGTAAAGTAGATGAATCAATTAAAGATCTTTATGTTTCTATGGATGAAAGTAAGAAAAGAACCGCTATGCTTAGAGCTAAAAGAGAATTTTTAGAAAAAGCGTTTTCTAGTGATTACTTTCACAAAAGTGATGAAGATCTTAAAATGATTGGTGTTTCTTCTATTGATTCCTTGTTTAGTAAAGTTAAGATTGGTGAAAAATGGATTGGAGAAGAGTCCACTTTAGTTAGAAGGCATCCCAATGATTCAGAGAGTGAAAATCTTGTTGAGAAAATTGATAAAAGTGGGTTTGGAGAGGTCAAAAGTTTAGCTAGTGATGTGCCCCCTCTTTTGGATTACAAAGACTTTAATTGTGATAGTTGCTCTTTGATTTATTGTATTTCTTTGTTGCAATCCATGGTAAATTCACCCCGTTCTTATGAACAAAATAAAGCTTTTACTAAACATATTGTTGATGCTATGATGAAAGCTTTTGAAGAAAAATTGGAATTATAAGTTTCAATTCCTAGGAAATTGCATGATGAATGGGAACCTACTATCAAAGTCAAGATTAAAAATTATGAGTATTTTGCTTTGTGTGACTTGGGTGCTAGTGTTTCCACAATTTTGAAATATTTATGTGATGCACTTGGTCTTACCGATATTCAATCATGTTCTTTGAATTTGCACTTGGCGGAATGCACTATTAAAAGGCTTATGGGAAGAATTAGTGATGTTATTATTCTTGCAAATATAAATTATGTGCCCATAGATTTTATTGTTCTTGATATTGATTGCAATCCGTCTTGTCCAATTATTCTTGGTAGCCCGTTTTTACGCACTATTGGTGTCGTGATTGATATGAAAGAAGGCAATATTAAGCTCCAATTTCCTTTGAGGAAGGGTATGGAACACTTTCCTAGAACAAGAATTAGGCCACCATATGAATCAATCATGAGGGCATCTTATGGATCTCGAAACAAGGATGACAAAACTTAGATCCTTGCTTTATGCCTAGCTAAGGGCGTAAAACTATAGCGCTTGTTGGGAGGCAACCCAATGAATAAAATTTATTTTTGATTTTGCTTCCTGTTTTTGAGTGTTAGAAAAATTATGCTCCTGTTATGATTGTGTTTTTTATGTTTTAATTAGTGTTTGTGACAAGTAAAGCCTTTAGGATCTTCTTGGGTGATAGTTGTTTGATCTTGCTGAAAAAACAGAAACTTTTGCACTCACGAAAATAATTCTATTTTTTACTAGAGAGCGATAAAATACCCATTCCACTTGAGGTAGATTGATATACAAATTTCTCAGGTCATCCTAATATTTCATAGTTTTTGGAGTTACATAAGTATTTGAAATAGTCAGATTGCTAGAGACTATTCTGTTTTTGACAGATTCTGTTTTCTTTGCGTTGTGTGCTTATTTTGATGGCTCTATGGTTTTCTTTGATGAGTTTTTCCATAGAAAAGTTGGGATACAGTAGATAGAATGCAATAACAAAATATGAATTGGTTTGATACAACACTTACAGTAGTGATTTATTTTCTTATGATAACGGATCTCACGAAGGTTTTGTTGAGTTTTGTGTGATTGAAGTTTTCAAGTTTTGGGTTATCTTACGATGGATGAATAAATAAGGAGTAGAAGAGCCTAAGCTTGGGTATGCCCCAGCATCCCAAGATATTATCCAAAAATAAGCAACCAACTAAGCTTGGGGATGCCCCCGAGTGGCATCCCCTCTTTCTTCTAACGACCATCGGTCTTCTACTCAAAGCTATATTTTTATTCGTCACATACTATGTGTTTTTCTTGGAGCGTCTTGTATGATGTGTGTCTTTGCTTGTTTTATTTTGTGTTTTAATTAATCAGTCCTTGCTGGACACACCTTTTTGAGAGAGCCAAAATTATGTCATGACTTGTTAGAATTGCTCTCTTTGCTTCACTTAAATCTTTTATGAGCTATGGACTTGCTCTAGTGCTTCACTTATATCATTTTGAGCATGGTGTGATTTAGTATTTTTGAATAAATGACCCTCTTGCTTCACTTAGATTTATTTGAGAGTTAGTAAAATTTTCAAGAAATTCTCTCTTGCTTCACTTAAATTAATTTGAGAGAAAGAAAGAAATATTATGCTCATGATCTTCGCTTATATTTGTTTGAGCTTATGAAAAGCAACACATGAAAATTAGTCCCAAAGTGATAGATATCCAAGAAGAATATAATAAAAAAATTCATGAAGATCATTGGACAAAATAAACTTGATTCTTAGTAATAGTTTTGAGATATGATGATGTGATATGTGAGTCATCTTGATGAGTAATTATGCTTTAGTAAGAATATTGGTGTTAAGGTTTGTGATTCCCTATGCAAGCACGAAAGTCAATAGTCATGCAATGAAATTATATCCTACTTGTGGTGCATTATTCGGTGTTAATTATGCTTAATGCTTGCTTATGAGATTATCCATTTCTTGATTGGTCGCTTCTCAATATTTTGCTAGCCTTCATTTTGCACTAAGTATGATCTCTACTTGTGCATCCAAAATCCTTTAAACCAGTTTTGCCACACGAGTCCATTATATCTACCTATATGTGGTATTCTTTTGCCGTTCTAAGCAAATTTGCATGTGCCATCTCTAATTTTCAAAATAAACTTCTCTTTTGTGTGTTTGTTTCGCTCGTGGAGCGGTGAGGGTTGGCTAATATTTTCCATGCTAGATGTGTTATTCTCACGATGAGTGTTTATTCACTTGTCATTGCACGAGAGTAAGGCAAAGGTATCAGGGATGCCCAGTGCCGAAATGAAAAATGAATTTACTCTATGTTGTCAAATAATAAATTCCTTGGAAAGTGTTGGTAGGAGGGAAACCATGGATACGGCTAGCCATGGAAAGTGAAAGTATGGTGGAAAAAGGAATAAACTTTATTTTCTGTTTGGGAACCGCCTATGATATATCTAAGCATGGAAAGTACTAGGAACTCTAAGTCGTTTTCGTTGGTGGGATGGATACACCTCCCAAAATGTTTTTATCTCTAAATTTTTCGCTTTGAGCTCTGGCACCTCTACAAATCCCTACTTCCCTCTACGAAGGGCCTCTCTTTTACTTTATGCAATTTTTATTTTGAATTTGAGTCTCCATCTTCTCTTATAAAAGCACCAACTAGGAGGCAATATGATCGTACTTGAGTATTGGGTGTAGCTAATATGCGAGTGTGTCTCATGAATGGATCAATGGTTGAGCATGATGGGCTAGGGATAACTTATTTTAGCATTGATATTTTGAAAGACATGGTTGCTTGTTGATATGCTTGAGTATTTAAATTATCATGTCAAAACTAGACTATTGCTTTGAATCACATAAAAGTCCAAATGTCCATGCTATAAAGAAAGAATATTGTTGGGGATATGACTACCAAGTATGACCCGCCCAGGAGGGGCCAGGTCAACTACAATGGCGATTTACATAAATAAAGCCCAAGAGTATACAAGATGCGGTTTACGATTAGGCTTATAATAGGCCCAAGCTAGGAGGCGGCTTATGGCCCGTAAGTATAAACCGCCATGTATGAATAGACTTGTAATGCAAGGCATGTAAGATATGTCACCAAGCCAGACACATTGTATGAGCCGGTCGGGACTCTGTAGGCCGCAGGGCGTCAACCCGTGTATATAAGGGGACGACCCTGTGGCGGCTTACGGCAAGAAACAACAGATTGAGAGCCAAGTTAAGCGGATTCGCTCCTTGGTCATCGAAACCTAGCAATACCATAACAACTGGACTAGGCCTTTACCTTCACTGGAAGGGGCCGAACCAGTATAAACCTCTCGTGTCATTTGTCCCGATTAACCACTTTAAGCTTCCTAGTTGCGATGGCTCCACGACTAAGTCCTTTCACTAGGACATCTGCCGTGACAATTCCACGATAGTTGGCGCCCACCGTGGGGCCAACGCACGGTGGATTTGAGTTCTTGAAGGGCAACTTCGAAGGGCTCAAGGGATACGCTATGGGCCGGATGACCAAGAGTCGTCGCGGCAAGCTCTACATCAACGATGCAGGCTAGGGCCCTGACGCCGGCTCAATTGAGTATGGGTACCAAGTCCCCTTCGGCGGGATCCACGTCTTCATCGGCCGGATCGGCGAGCCGGGTCCTAAGCCGGACATCTGCATTGACATCATCGAGATGGCTCAGCGCGTGAGACCCGCCCGGGCTCAGTCGGCTATGAAGTGTGCCTTCGTGGGATGCATCCATGGAAGGGAATTTTCTGAAGGATCTGTGTCTGGTGGCGAGACGGCCGTCCAATCTGATGGCGAGTCATCCACGGGTGAGACAGATTCGCTGTATCAACTGCAAGATGGTGGGCTTGGGGGTTGTTCTGATGGCAGCAGTATTCCGGACCTCTTTGAGCCGCCGAGCAGAGCGGGGATCTTCATGACTGGCACGCAGGCCTCTCAAAACTCTACGGCTGCGGCAGCGATAACCACCGGGTCAGCAACGGCCGGGGCAGGAGGCCCCGCGCGCCCACTAGCTCTGGTGCTAATGGATCTCATGGACAGGATGGCAGCCCTGTTGACTGCCGTGGTTGACCCGGCGGATCAGGCTCATCACGATGTAGAGGTGGCACGGTTACATGAGGAGGTAGCACAAGCCAAAGAAAACTTAGCGGCGGAGGACGTCAGGATGGCCGCAGAGCGGGCGGCTTTGGATGCTCGAGCTCAGCAGCTTCAATCAAAGGCTTTTCGGCTCACAATGGACCTAAACGCATCAAACGAGGTCATGAGGAGAAGGCACCAGAAGACTCAGTCACGTCTGCCTCTGACTTACGATCCTAGGAACCTCTTCCACACACCTGGTGCGGGCCCCAGTAACCCGCCGCCTGGGGCTGGGGTGCCGGTTCAGCCCCGGGCTATGGAACCCCCTCATGTGAATACTGCTACACCTCATTATGTACCAACACCATCGGGTCATTTTTCTAACCCTTTGGAGAACATGATCGCTGCGGTGGCACGATTGGCGGCTCTCCCAGCGGAGGGTGATTCTCCAACGGCGATGGAGACCCGAAGGGTCAGAGAACTTCTTCAAACGGCTCTGGCGCAGCAGGAGGCTTATTCTTATAGTCGAGACTTCATTCGACCCCTCGCCCAAGCCGGAGCCCGAGTTATAGCAGGCACGTGGATTCAGTAGCAATTTCAAGCAACGTCCGGCACCGTGACTAGCCACACAGGCATGACCCGGCGCGGGATGGAGCCCTTAACTTGGTTGAGCAGGATAGGATCCGCCAAGAGGCTGAGCAGGCGGTTCAACAGGCAGCTGAGCAGGCGGTTCACCAGGCTTTTCTGGTTTATCCGACGACCTCTGTTGAGGCAGGCTGGCCACAAGGAAAGGAGGTGTCCCTTGCTTGGTGTCGGCTCTGCGTAATGAGCGTTTGCCAAAGGATTTCAAGGGGCCTCGGAAGGTGCCCAATTATATGGCCGATTTACAGCCAGGAGCATGGATTGAAAGCTATGAGATGGACATGGAGTTATTGGAGGTCAGTGACGCTGCAATGGCCCAGTACTTCACTATGATGTTAGATGGAACGGCTCGCACTTGGTTAAAGGGGATGCCACCCAATTCCATCGGCTCATGGGCAGAGTTAAAAGCCCGGTTTATTCAGAACTTTAAAGACACTTGCAAGCAGCCCATGTCAATTGTGGATTTAACTAACTGTAAACAAGAGGAAGGAGAGTCCACGACCCATTGGGTGCGCTGGGTCAAAGCCATAATACATTCATCTGATAAGATGGATGCCGGCTCTGTAGTCTTAATGTTGGAGAAAAATTGCCGTTTACGCCTCTAAAACAAAAGTTGGGGTGACTCAAATGCGATTGTAATGACATGGGCCAGCTGATGGCGGCTGTGGTCAAATATGCCGACTCTGATAGTACCAAGGATCCCAAGTCTGACGAGGAAAAGACAGGGAAGGGGAAGAAGAACGGCAAGGGTCATCAACATAACCCGGCAAACCAAGGAGGCAATAATAAACGTAAGGCTGACGGTAGTTTGGAGTTTGTGGCTAACACCAACACACAAGGCAACAATCAGCGACGTGAGGGGAGGCCACCTCCTCGGTCCGGCGGGTCAGGACCCACTCTTGAGCAGCTGTTAAATGAGCCTTGTCCAAGGCACGGCACTCAGCAGAAGCCAGCCACTCACCTATGGAAGGATTGTACGTTCATGAAAGCTTTCAAGAATTCTAACATGTTCAATAGAAATCATGGGCCGGGCGGTGGCTCAGGTGGTGGCGGTTTTCATGGGTCGGGCAGCGGTTCAAATTCCAATTTTCAAGGCTCCCAAGGAAATCAAGGTGGGTACGGTCAGCAATCTGGCCAAGGTGGTCAGCAGCAGCAACAGCAATCTGGATACCAGAGCAATCCAAAGCAGTTGAGCAATGGACAGTATCATGTATTCACCACCAGTTTGTGCAGACGAGACCAGAAGCTTCATAAGAGGGATGTGAACGCTGTTGAGCCGGCAGTCCCTCGTTATTTGAGATGGTCCGAGCAGCCTATTCTATGGAGTAGAGAGGATCACCCTCCCCGGGTTGACAATCCGGGTCATCTGGCTTTGGTGGTGGCGCCTCAGGTTGGTGGATATAAATTCACTAAAGTACTCATGGACGGAGGCAGTAGCATCAACATCCTCTATTATGAGACGTTCCGTCGCATGGGGTTGACTGACAAAAGTCTTAAGACGTCCAACACTGTTTTTCATGGAGTGGTGCCTGGTAAGTCAGCATACCCAGTCGGTAAGATTGAGCTGGAGGTAGCTTTTGGAGATGAGCATGATTCCAGGGCTGAGAAATTAACCTTTGAGGTGGTCAAAATCAAGAGCCCGTATCATGCCCTGTTCGGGTGACCGGCTTATGCCAAGTTCATGGCACGGCCTTGTTATGTTTATTTACATCTCAAAATGTCGGGTCATAAGGGCACCATCACAGTGCATGGGAGCCGGAAGATAGCCTTGGAATGTGAGGAAGGCGACGCTGCTTATGTGGAATCTTCTTGTGCAACAGAGGAGTTAAAGTTCTATAAAGATAATGTTGACCCGGCAGACATGACGTCTTTGAAAAAGCCAACTACATAGCATGAGCTGTTGCTGAAGTTTAAATCGGCGGATGACACTAAGCTTGTTGATTTTGTTCCAGGTGACTCATCTAAGCAGTTTAGTATCAGTGCTAATCTGGATCCCAAATAGGAAAGTGCGCTCATCGAGTTCATCCGTGAGAACCGGGACATCTTTGCATGGAAGCCTTCTGACATGCCGGGTGTACCGAGAGAACTCGCTGAGCACACTCTCAACATTGATCCAAAATTTAAGCCGGTCAGGCACTTTCTACGGCGGTTCAATGAGGAAAGGCACATGGCCATTGGTGAAGAGGTGGCCCGGCTCTTGGCGGCCGGGTTCATTATTGAAGTTTTTGGCTAATCCGGTGCTCATACTTAAAAAGAACGACATCTGGCGTATGTGTGTGGATTACACGGACTTAAACAAAGCTTGTTCGGCTAATCCTTTTGCTCTCCCTCGTATTGATCAAATGATTGATGCTACGGCAAGTTCTGAGCGTTTGAGCTTTTTGGATGCTTATTCTGGTTATCATCATATCAAGATGTCAGTTAAGGACCAGGAGAAGACAACTTTTATTACTCCATTTGGAGCCTTCTGCTATGTGTCCATGCCTTTTGGGCTTAAGAGTGCCCAGGCGACTTATCAGCGGTGTGTGCAGAACTGTCTTCACAATCAGATTGGGCGCACTGTTCATGCTTATGTGGACGATATAGTGGTGAAATCCAAAGAGAAGGAAACCTTGATAGATGATCTGAAGAAAACCTTTGATAACCTCCGGGTCTACAAGATGATGCTTAACCCGGCCAAGTGCGTTTTTGGAGTGCCGACGGGCAATCTTTTGGGTTTTTTGGTTTCTAACAGAGGCATTGAGGCTAACCCGGAGAAAATCAAAGCGATTACGTCTTTGGCTAAGCCGGCGTGCATTAATGACGTTCAGCGGCTAGCGGGTCGTGTTGCAGCTTTGAGCCGGTTCATAAGCCGGTTAGGTGAGAAGGCCATACCACTGTATCAAATGATGAAGAAGACAGATGATTTTGTCTGGAGTGATGCTGCTAACTCTGCCTTTGAAGATCTGAAAAGACAGCTCACTGAGCCGCCGGTTCTTGCTACTCCCATTGATAAAGAGCCACTGTTGTTGTATGTGGCTGCCAACACACGTGATGTTAGTGTGGCCATTGTTGTAGAGCGCAAAGAGGCTGGCAAGGAATATCCGGTTCAACGGCCAGTTTACTACGTCAGTGAGGTGCTCATTGAGTCCAAACAGAGATACCCACATTGGCAGAAACTTGTTTATGGGGTGTTCATGGCGAGCCGGAAGCTTAAGCATTACTTCCAGGGTCATCCTATCACTATGGTTAGCTCTGCTCCTTTAGGAGATATTATTCAAAATAGAGAAGCCACAGGACGAGTTGCCAAGTGGGCCATTGAGCTTGGGCCTCATTGTTCAAAGTATGTGCCACGTACTGCCATCAAATCTCAAGCATTAGTGTACTTCATCAATGATTGGACAGAACTGCAGATGCCTGAAGAGAAGCCGGACAACACATATTGGCCTGTTCATTTTGATGGGTCCAAGCAATTAGAGGGCTCGGGGGCTGGAGTTGTCTTAGCTTCCCCTCGAGGTGATAAATTTTGTTATGTACTAAGGTTAATGTTTCCCTGTACTAACAATGCAGCTGAGTATGAGGCTTTGCTCCATGGTCTTCGGATGGATAAAGAGATGAGTTTGAGCTGGGTAAGGTGCTTTGGCGACTCGGATTTGGTGGCTCAACAAGTATCAGGCAAGTGGGACTCCAAGGATCCTCTCATGGTGGCTTATCGCCGCGAAGTTGATGCCATTGCTGGACACTTCAAGGGTTACCAAGTGGAACACATTGATCGCAGAAAGAATGAAGCGGCTGATGCTTTAAGCCGGCTGGGGTCTCAGCGTAAGCCGGTGCCACCTAACACTTTCTTAGATGTTCTGCATAATCCTTCTGTCAAGTTGCTTACAGAGGAAGACCTGGCTATTCCAGACCAGGAAGCACAATTGTTGGCGGCTCTTCACGTCATCCCGGATTAGACAGTGCCATATTTGGCTTATATGACCCAGGGTGAGTTGCCTAAGGATGAGACCTTGGCTAGACAGATAACCCGGCGGTCTAAATCAATGACAATTACCAACGGTGAGTTACATCATCACAGTGTCACCGGGGCGTTTCAACGTTGTGTCTCTCCTAAGGAAGGTCAAGAAATTCTTCGTGAGATCCATGAAGGAGATTGTGGCCATCATGCCGGTTCAAAGTCTCTTGTGGCTGAGGCTTTCCGTCATGGTTTTTACTGGTTGGTGGCTCACACTGATGTGGAGGATCTGGTCAGTAGGTGCGATGGTTGTCAAAAATTCACACGACAGGCGCACGTGCCGGCTCAAGAATTGCAGATGATTCCAATTACTTCGTCGTTTGCAATCTAGGGGCTCGATATGGTAGAACCTTTCAAAAGATCCAAAGATAAAAAGACACACCTTTTGGTGGCAGTTGACAAATTCATGAAGTGGGTGGAGGCAGAGCCGGTTAGTAAGTGTGATGCAGCCACGGCGGTTCAATTCATGAAAAAGGTGATCTTTCGTTTTGGCTTTCCACACAGCATTATAACTGACAATGGTGCTAATCTGTCCAAGGGTGCGATGGAAGAATTTTGTCAACGTGACCATATCCGGCTTGATGTTTCATCAGTAGCTCACCCCCAATCCAATGGTCAAGCTAAGAGAGCAAATCAGGAAATCTTGAAAGGTCTCAAGCCCCAGCTTATGGTTCCTTTACAACGGACGCCAGGTTGTTGGGTGGAGGAGTTTCCCTCTGTGATATGGAGCATTAATACCACCCCTAACAGATCTATGGGTTATACGCCTTTCTTCATGGTTTATGGAGCGGAGGCAGTCCTACCTAGTGACATCCGTCATGACTCGCCCCGCGTGGCGACTTACGTTGAAGCTGATAACGAACAAGCCCGTCAGGATGCACTTGACCTGTTAGATGAAGAGCGTGACTTAGCAGCAGCCTGCCCGGCGATTTACCAACAGGACTTGCGTCATTATCACAGCCGCCGGGTTAAGTCCAGAACCTTCCAGGAAGGTGACTTGGTGCTCCGACTCATCCAGGACCAAACTTATGCACACAAATTATCCCCACCTTGGGAAGGACCCTTTGTGGTCAGCAGGAACTTGAACAATGGGTCATACTACCTCATCGATGTTTGAGAGCACAAAGACTCACGTAAGTCGGAGGAAGAGACCCGACGGCCGTGGAATATCGCTCATCTTCGGCCTTACTATACTTGAGCCACCGGCTCTCATAATGTACATACTTTGACGTTGTATATATTATGATAAGTAATAAAGCAGGACCTCTGTCCTTTTCATTCTCAATAATCACGTGCCTTTATTCTTATAATTTCAAAATGACCAATTAGGGGCTGATTATATTCAAATCTAGCTTAACCCTTCGGTCCGTCTCATGATCGTATTCGAATCTAGCCTTTAAATCTTATGATCACTAGGGGCTTCCTGTTCAAACGTAGGTCATATTCAAACCAAAGAGAACATAGCTATCGGTACCCTCTTGATCGGCACAATGCCAAACTCACTAGGGGGCTTCTTGATCGTATTCGAATCATAGCTTAACCCCTTTTGTGTCCGACTTGGATCGTATTCGAATCAGGGTCGTTAAAAACCTCTCAAGATCATTTGGGGGCTTCCTGTTCAAACATAGGTCGTATTCGAACCAAAGAGAACATAGCTGTCGGTACCCTCTTGATCGGCGCAACGCCAAAGCCACTGGGGGCTACATGATCGTATTTGAATCCTAGCTTAACCCCTTTGGTCCAGTTTACTGATCGTATTCGAATCAGAAGCCTCCAAATTGTTCTTGATGTTTGACTTACATTGTTTGAAAGACAATCCTTTGTTTTTTCCGGTTTTGTTGTCTAAATCTAAGTGTAAGTATGGTTTCAATATAAACCGGCTTGGGTTTTTGACAATGAATTGCCAGTGTATAATAGTCATCATACATATGGAAGTATTGGCTTCTAAAGATTGGGTGATCACCCTTACTGTTTGGGTCACATAAGCCTGCAGTCCAGATTCAAGAACACAGGTATGATGTTGTGGTTTAAATTCATAACAGGCTTCTCTGTGTTTTTCTTAAATCACAGGCTTTCCAGCCTTAACTGTCCTTACACCAAGCCTTCATAATACAGTTATGTTAGGTTCTATGGTTGTGCACTGGGCGATTTTGACTCGTCCGATGATAAGCCGCCAGGACAATTTTCATATCTTCCATGCAGGAATAGATTCACACAATACTGATATTGTAAAGGATGAAAGGCATATCCTCACATTACGGATAAAAGTGATGTACGAGGCACAATATGCACGATGGCATAAGCACAACATGAAGTTTTAAGCTAGCCTATTACAAGGCACTTGGAGCCCAACAAGATAATACTGTTTTTCTCATAAGCAGAGGATAAACTAAAGCCGGTTCATTAATCCTGGCCGCGTTGTTTGGATGGTTACGACTCATCCCTCGCCGGTCCATCTTCCTCCATCGTTTGGAAACTGGCTTGGACCAATCAAAGCCTTGAAGAGCAACAAACTCAGCTTCATCATCAATTAGACCAGACAGGTCAATTTCCGGGGCAAAGGTGTGCTGGCGAACCGGCGGGATTAGATCTGTCACTTTATATGAAGGAGTTGCCATCTTTTTATTCTCAGCATCAAAACCCGGCTGATACTTATCAACATTCGTCTCGTCGCCAAGGATGGTAGCATGAGGACGAATTTCCTTCACGCAAGCAGCAAAAACTTCTTGATCAAACGGAGTCCCGTCTTCCTTAAAGCTGGGATACCCCTTGGCTACATCCACCGGGTCTAGATCCGGCACCCAGGCTTTGGAGCGGCTTAGAGCAGTTAGGGCTCCGGCTCTCGCACAGGACCGCTTGACTTCTTGGAATCTGGCGGGTAAGATAGATAACTTCTTGAAGACATCACTCAATAGGTTTGGTCCTTGGTTAGCTGGGAGATAATGGCAAGGGCCCGTTGAGCTCCAGTATACAGTTGCTCCACCAGGGTGTAAACCGCCTTGAGCTTTATCAAGCTGTTTTGTCTCAGATTGCTTCTCCGTGGACCTATGAGGTATTCCAAAAGGTTAAGCAGACGGCTTATGTTATGATGGCAAAAATAGAGTTTAAGTAAGTAATATGATAACTCACCGAAGATTGCAGAGACCATCTGAGACACACGGCTCTTTAAACTAGTGAGTTCAGCAGTAACTTCCTTGAGAGCCGCCTCGGCCGTCTCGGCCCGCTGTGTCAGCAAGGTTTTTTCGTCGGCCCAAGATTTTTTTCACTACATTAAAACTGGTCTTCAGTTTCTCTGCTTCAGATATGCTGAACTGGAGTTTAGATTCAGTATTCTTTATCTCAGTCTCTTGAGCCACCAACTGGGTTTTCGCATTAGTCAGTTGAGAATCCAAGTCAGTTATGGCGGTCTGCAGGCATACATAAATGTGTCAAGGTTTATTCCAATAGAGGTCCTAATGATTAAAGTCCCAAGTGCTTTGCACAGCAATACCACTCGGCACTTGGGGGCTAATGTCTGCCAAAGCAATTCTTAAATGCAGAAAAGACTCTTCTAAAAAAGTCCCAAGTGTTTTACAGGTAACAACGCTTGGCACTTGGGTGCTAATGCATGATATTCAGAAAGTTTTTTCCCTCTTGAGCCGGATAACAACATTAGTTTTGACTGGTTCAAAGAAGTTATGAAGTTAAGTACCGGCTCATTCATGATGAATTAAGCCAGCCCTTGGGGACTACAGGTGAAGTTATGCTAATCAGATAAATCCGGTTAAACATTTTAAACTGGACTTGGGGAAAATCTAGGTCAGAACATCAACCTATATCACAAGTCTACAGATCATTCAAGTTTATCATAATCAGGAGACTTGGGGGCTGGCAGAGCATATAAACTAATGAAAGCCGGAGAGCATACCTCATATTTTAATTGCAGCTGTTTGACCATCTCAATTTCAGAGTCACGGCTGGAATGCACGTGACTAAGGTAGCCAGATAGCACGTCACTAATACTCAGGTGAGAATAGTGAGAGATGTCAAACCGCACTTTTTGCTTTTCTAAAGACTCTTGCTTGGCGAGTGTCTGGCCAGCACAGTTGGATTGCCCGGTTCAATGAATCTACTACCATTGATTAAAACATCATTGTCATAAGCCGCTGGCGGGTTAGCTGAGCTTGATGGTTCAACAGTAGATGGATTGAGAACGGTTTCATCAACAGACGGCTCAGGAGGATCTGATTGAACATTGATAGCGGGATCTTCTGGTGCTTCAGCTTGCCCCGGGGCAGGAGTTGGCAGTGCTGGTTCAGCGGCTTTCGGATTTTCAGTCGGCTTAGCCACCCTGGACTTCTTGGGTTTTGCTTGACCACTAAGAACAAATTTGACAAGTCAGTATAATGATATGGACATGAAGATGCAGAAGAAAGATAACTATCCTAACCCATGGGCAGTCTTGAAAGTCGGAAGTTGGGTTTGTCAAGAATCACTAGAAGAGCGAGAGATCTCCTGCAAAAAGTGAAATCACAGTTAAAAAGAGCAAGGAAATAGATTCACTGATAAAGGCAAAAGTCAAAAGTGAAAGAAACCTCATTCTGGTGTTTCCGATGAGTTTTGATAAGCCGGAGGACGGTTCATCATCGTCATTGATCCGGGTCTGATAGCAGCTCTCATGTTGCTGTTTTTTCAAAAGAAAATGAGGATCTAAATAAGCCAAGGGGTGTGAAAACCTTACTTTCCGGGTTACCCGTCGAGGTTTCTGCCTTGGCAAAGGTTCTGAATTGGAGGAAATAATTACCTCTTCTTCCATTGCCTGGCTGGCCCCCCGTGTCATCCTGGTAATAGTCAGTGTCAATAAGGTTGTTAAAAAGAAGGCCAAGAGAGTCAAGGGCTACCTCCGACTCAGAGACGTCATCCAACTTGAACATATCAGAAGCAGTTGTTTTCTTCTTAGATTTTCTGGTCATCTTCTTGGTGGCTATGGCGGCGGCTCTAGCTTCTTGGCAGCCTCATGATCATATTTGGCCTTCCAAAAGTCGGATTTGGCCTGTAGGCAAATAACAGGTTGAAAATCATGCAAGCACTTGACAACTGAACTACTGAAGAAGAAGGAGTCAAGGGGATTTACCTCTGGTGCCGGGTCAAGTTTGCAGAAAGGATTCAATCCTACTTTGCTACAGTATTCGTATTTGTTGTTGGCAAGAGTGGTTGACATCTCAACAATAGCTTCTTCAGTCAGACGAAGGGAGCTATGACGTAATGGATCGTCCGTTCCTCCGGTGTAGTTGCACATCAAGTCAGATCGGCGGCTTAGAGGGATGATTCGCCATGCGATCCAACAGCGGACCAAGTCAACTCCTGTTAAGCCATTCCCTAGTAAAGCTTGAACCCTTTTGAGGGTTGGTTGAAGTTTCTTGTGCTCAGCGGCAGAGAGTTTGTCAGGGAGAACATATTTAGAGTCAAGGCACTCAGCACGATAACCCGACATTGGTTTTTCATCAGCTGGCGACGTGTCTTTACAATAAAACCAAGTTTGGTTCCAGTCCTTGGGATGGCTTGGCAAGACTACTAAAGGAAAGACAGCATCCCGTCTGCGCGGAATAGAAATTCCACCAAGTTCCAAGCTGGGGCCGTTGGTGTATTCATTCTGGCGGTTCAAATAGAAATACTCTTTGAAGAGTTCAACAGTAGGTGTTTCTTGAAGATAAACTTCACAGAAAACTTGGAAATTACAGATGTTTGATAAGGAATTGGGTCCAAGGTCTTGTGGATGAAGTTTGAAGAAATGCAGAACATCTCTGAAGAATTTTGAGCTGGGTGGTGAAAAACCCCGGTTCATATGGCCAGTAAAGACGATGACCTCACCATCCTTGGGCTGAGGTCTTTCTTCGGCCGAGTCAGGGGCGCGATAGGACATAATGCTCTTCTCTGGTAAATATCCAATGGTGACAAAATCCTTCAGAGTGTCATCAGTAACTGTGGAAGGGACCCAGTTGCAAATTGTCGTCGTTTTTGGTGGCATGGCGAAAGGACAAGCTAAAAAAGAAGTAATTTGTCGGTTCAAGTTAAATGCTGGAATCACATGTTAATGATTGCAATACAGATGAGTAATGGCGGCTTAAATAAGGGCTAATGGTATATGAAGGAAAAATGAGTCGGCATGGTAAGCCGCTATGACTAAAGATATTCAAAAGTTGCCAGTGACAAAAAAATTGGTTAAGTGCTGAGGTAAACAAGTTTCACAGGCTACAGATTTTATTTTGGATCAACGGTTGTGCAGAAAAGAAAAATAAATCTAGACCTAAAAGTCAGTGCAGATGAGTTCATAAGCTTGCACAGGATTTTTCTTCAAAGAAAGGGGATCTACTGATATTGAAAGTAGAAATAAAATAGCTACCGCATCAGTTTAACACCGTTCTCAGATCAAAGAGGCTTGCAGTATAACCTGAAGGATGAACTAACGATGAACTCTGACGAACTACAAAGAACATGAAGGATCTCACAAACCCTAGTGCGGATCTAAGGTACGGAAAAGCAGAAAATTACAGCTGCGGATCTGTTGAGGAGGGTCACCGCCGCTGGTCTGGATCGATTCAGGTTGATGCAGCAGTCGAGGTTGAAGAGGACGAAGTGCTCTGTGATGGTGGTGGAGCTCGAGCGACAGAGGGGTTGCGAGAGAAGGAAGAAGAACATTGAGGAAGACCAGCCGTGCCTATTTATAAGGAGATAGGTGAACAGGCAGGCGCGAAAAACGAGGAAGGCAAATGAAAGTTATCCAGCTAGATGGACGCCTCGATTTTTGGAAATACATTAACATAAAGATCTGTTAAGGTGACGTCGTGGCGGGTTTCCAAAAATTCCGGAGATGACGTCATGGCGGGTTACAAGGCTTTCACAGCAGTGGTAGATGGCTTTTTTCTAAGTGTTGAAGATTGACATGAACAAAGTTCAAATCAACCTGGGGCCTAATGTTGGGGATATGACTACCAGGTATGACCCGTCCAGGAGGGGCCGGGTCAACTACAATGGCGGTTTACATAAATAAGGCCCAAGAGTATACAAGATGACGGTTTACGATTAGGCTTATAATAGGCCCAAGCCAGGAGGCGGCTTATGACCCATAAGTATAAACCGCCATGTATGAATAGACTTGTAATGCAAGGAATGTAAGATACGTCACCGAGCCGGGACTCTGTAGGCCGCAGGGCGTCAACCCATGTGTATAAGGGGACGACCCAACGGCGGCTTAGGGCAAGAAACAACAGATCAAGAGCCAAGTTAAGAGGATTCGCTCCTTGGTCATCGAAACCTAGAAATACCATAACAACTGGACTAGGCCTTTACCTTCACTGCAAGGGGCCGAACCAGTATAAACCTCTCGTGTCCTTTGTCCCGATTAACCCCTTTAAGCTTCCTAGTTGCGATGGCTCCACGACTAAGTCCTTTCACTAGGACATCTGCCGTGACAATTCCACGACAAATATGATATGACATGTTAGGCATCATTCCACATCAAAAATTCTATTTTTTTTATCACTTACCTACTCGAGGACGAGTAGGAGTTAAGCTTGGGGATGCTGATACGTCTCCAACGTATCTATAATTTTTGATTGTTCCATGCTTTTATATTACCAATCTTGGATGTTTCATAATCATTTTATAGTCATTTTATATCATTTTTTGGTACTAACCTATTGACATAGTGCCAAGTGCCAGTTGTTGTTTTTCCCATGTTTTTTACATCACAGAAAATCAATACCAAATGGAATCCAAATGCCGCGAAACTTTACGAAGAATCTTTTGGACCAGAAGGAACATGTTGGGCCCTGGCTGCGCCTGTGTAACACCTTCGATGCGGCTATATCTCCCACGTGTCGAAGCACGACTTAGAGGCATAACCGCATTGAAAGCAATGTCGCAAGTGAGGTAATCTTCACACAACCCATGTAATACATAAGGGAAAGAGATACATAGTTGGCTTACAATCGCCACTTCACACAATTACAGGAATAAAGCATTACAAAATCCAAATACAATCGAGGTCCGACTACGGAACCAAAATAAAAGAAGAACCCCAAAAGCGACAAGGTCCCCGATCGACCCCAACTGGGCTCCACTACTGATCAACTAGAACGAAACAACACAAAGGACAAGATCTTCATCGAGCTCCTCCTTGAGCTTGGTTGAGTCATCTGCACGGTTCAACGGCACCTGCAAACTGGTTTTGGAAGTATCTGTGAGTCACGGGGACTCAGCAATCTCACACCCTCGTGATCAAGACTATTTAAGCTTATAGGAAGGGTAAAAGGTATGAGGTGGAGCTGCAGCAAGCGACTAGCATATATGGTGGCTAACATACGCACATGAGAGCGAGAAGAGAAGGCAAAGCACAATCGAGAAACTATGATCAAGAAGTGATCCTAGAACAACCTACGTCAAGCATAACTCCAACACCACGTTCACTCCCCGGACCCCGCCGAGAAGAGACCATCACGGTAACACACGCGGTTGATGTATTTTAATTAAGGTCAACTTTAGGTTTTCTACAACCAGACATTAACAAATTCCCATCTGCCCATAACCGCGGGCACGGCTTTCGAAAGTTCAAATCCCTTCAAGGGTGTCCCAACTTAGCCCATCACAAGCTCTCACGGTCAACGAAGGATATTCCTTCTAGCGGGAAGACCCGATCAGACTCGGAATCCTGGTTACAAGACATTTCGACAATGGTAAAACAAGACCAGCAAAGCCACCCAGATGTGCCGACAAATCCCGATAGGAGCTGCACATATCTCGTTCTCAGGGCACACCGGATGAGCCAGACGTCGGGTAAGCCAGCCCAGAGTTGCCCCTGGTAGCCTCGGACATCGCTCAGTTGGACCAACACTCAGAGGAGCACTGGCCCAGGGGGGTTAAAATAAGATGACCCTTGAGTCTACAGAACCCAAGGGAAAGAAAAGGCTAGGTGGCGAATGGTAAAACCAATGTTGGGCATTTCTGGAGGAGTTTTATTCAAGGCGAACTGTCAAGGGGTTCCCATTATTACCCAACCGCGTAAGGAACGCAAAATCCGGGAACATAACACCGATATGACGGAAACTAGGGCGGCAAGAGTGGAACAAAACACCAGGCATAAGGCCGAGCCTTCCACCCTTTACCAAGTATATAGATGCATTAATTAAATAAGAGATATTGTGATATCCCAACAAGTAAACATGTCCCAACAAGGAACAACATCCCCATGTTCCAACAAGGAATAAACTTCAATCTTCACCTACAACTACAACGCTATAAGAGGGGCTGAGCAAAGTGGTAACATAGCCAAACAACGGTTTGCTAGGACAAGGTGGGTTAGAGGCTTGGTTTAAAAATGTGGGAGGCATGATAAGCAAGTGGTAGGTATCGCAACATAGGCATAGCAAAAGAGAGAGCAACTAGCAAGCAAAGATAGAAGTGAGTTCGAGGGTATGATCATCTTGCCTGAAATCCCGCAAGGAAGAAGAACGAGTCCATGAAGAAGACAAACGGACGCAGTTGAACGGGTCCTCACAAACGCGACGTTACCGGAACCAACCAGAAGAAGCACACACCGGAAAGAAGCACACAACATAGTAAACAACCAACACATGAACATGGAATGATATGCGGGATGCGGTATGTGATGCATATGCATGATGTGCAAAGGAATGATTGAACATGGCCTCAACTTGGAAATCCAAGAGTGCCACTGGAAAGGTGAGGTGATTTCGGTTGAAATTGATATAAAGATCACCGGAATCGGATGCACGGTTTGAAAATGGCAAGCAAAACAAATATGGCACCGGTCTGCGATAAACAGCAAGTAGCCATCTAAATGCATCAAGATAATTATGCTACAGCACTCAAACAAGACCACAATATACATGGCAGGGATTCAATCATGATGCTTGACAAAAGATGAACACTGATCTACGGCCAATTCATCCATTAATAGGTTCAAACAAGCATGGAAAAAGAGCAAATGGTAAACAGGTTTCGGACTTAGTGAAATTAACACAAGCCTGGAATTTCAGATCAGGTAGCACACTTTGAAGCATGAAAACTAGATGCTACAGGAACTTAACATGGCAAAGCAAGGCATGGCATGAAGCTACTCAAAGAGCTTAACAAAAGTCCCTTAGTGCCCTTGAGCCAAAAGGAATCAGGAAATACAATTGCAAGCATGTGAACATGGCAAAAACATAATCAGGTTACAGACTTAGAGAAAAACTGGAACATGCAAATCTATTAACGAGTAGGCATGTTTACGAGCTCGATGCACTCACTACAGAGCAAGCCATGACAATCTAAGCATACACCCATCAAGAATACACATTTTATAAGCTAGACATGGCAAGAACAACAATATAGCATGCCCGGATCAACAACAACATCCTCGGCAAAATCGCTAACAAGTAGACAATCTGCCAGGATTCACGAAATAGCAAAAGTAGAGCTTGATTGACTCAAGCTAGGGTGCTCCATAATTGCAAACAAAGACATGGATGGATATAGCACCACAAGATCAACAAATCATCCTTACTGATCATCCTCAAAAGAGGCACAGATCACTAGGAAACAACATGAACATATGGCATATTGATAAGAACAGATCAAGGACTTAGTGAAATTGCTAAGTCCCTGAAATCAGCATTAACGAATGCACTACTTTGCAAGCTTGTGCTAGTCACCACACATATCACAAAAATACATGGATAGCACCTCTGGAAATATGGCATGGCATATAACAAAACTCATGTAGAGCTCAGGAGCATATCATGCACACATTAATCATGGCAAAAATGACAAATAGCTATTTGATGCAGCAGATCTGACAATTATCTCAAATAGCTCTCTTCCAACAGCATTTCGGGCATCAAGATGAACTCAAATGAAAATGATGCAATGAGATGAAATGATGCGCTCTCTGATACGAACATTTTGATATGCTACACGCCCAAAACGGAGCTATGGATGCGGAGATATAGCATGATGAAAAATGCAATATAGTTAGGGTTTCGGGAGAAAGTCAACCCTCGGGATTTAGATCTCAGATCCAGATCGGGATCTCGCCGGAGTTATTGTAGCGCACGGAGCTCGGAGTTCGCCAGAGGGTCGTCGGAGGTCGGAGAAGAGGGCCGGCGAGGTCGGGGCGCCGGATCCCGCCGGATCCGAGCAGGAGAGGGCGGCGGGGAGGTGCGGCTGCGGCAGAGGAGGAGGAGGAGTAGGGCGGCGAGGCACGGATGGCGGTGATGGCCGCGGCGGCCGGAGCGGGCGGAGGTCGGCGGCGATGCGGTGGCTCGGGCGCCGGAGCTGGGGAAGAGGGGCGGCGTGGCGCGAGGAGCCTCGGGCCCGGTCGGCGTCGGGGAGGGCCCGCGGCGGGCTTCACGGGCCGGCGCGGTTCGCGGCGAAGTGGGGTGCCGGCTGGGACGCGTGGCAGCGTGTGGTTGGTCCGGGCGAGCGGCGGATGTGTCCGGTGGCCGGCGGACGTGTCCGGTCGCGCGGAGGAGTGGATCTAGGGTTTAGGGGGGAGGGGAGACCCGTGAATTTCGGAGGGGAACTTTTATATAGGCATAGGAGGAGCTAGGAGAGTCCAAATGAGGTGCGGTTTTCGGCCACGCGATCGTGATCGAACGACCGAGATGATGGAGAGAGTTTTGGTGGGTTTTGGGCCACTTTGGAAGGGTGTTGGGCTGCAACACACACAAGGCCTTTTTGGTCCCTCGGTTAACCGTTGGAGTATCAAACGAAGTCCAAATGGCACGAAACTTGACAGGCGGTCTACCGGTAGTAAACCAAGGCCGCTTGGCAAGTCTCGGTCCAATCCGAAAACGTTTAACACCCGCACACGAAAAGAAGGTAGAAAGGACCACCAGAGGAGATAGGTGCGCCGGAATGCAAAACGGACAACGGGGAAAATGCTTGGACGAATGAGACGAACATGTATGCAAATGAAATGCACATGATGACATGATATGCAATGCATGACACGCAAGCAATGACAAAGCAACAACAGCGAATAACTGGACGACACATGGCACATCGGTCCCGCGGCGTTACAGCCTGGGGGTGCTCCAAGGAGAGCACAACCCACCAGGGCACGCCAAGAGGCCCAGGCGCGCCCTGGTGGGTTGTGCCCACCTCGGGTGGCCCCCGGACCGCCTCTTTGCTCTATAAATACCCCAATATTCCCAAAACCCAAGGGGAGTCGGCGAAATATTCATCCAGCCGCCGCAGAGTCCAGAACCACCAGATCCAATCTAGACACCATCTCGGATGGGGTTCACCACCTCCATTGGTGCCTCTCCGATGATGCGTGAGTAGTTCCTTGTAGACCTTCGGGTCCGTAGTTAGTAGCTAGATGGCTTCCTCTCTCTCTTGATTCTCAATACAATGGTCTCTTGGAGATGCATATGATGTGACTCTTTTGCGGTGTGTTTGTTGGGATCGATGAACTTTGAGTTTATGATCAGATCTATCTTTTTATATCCATGAAAGAATTTGAGTTTCTTTGATCTCATTTATGCATGATTGCTTATGGCCTCATATTTCTTCTCCGATATTTGGGTTTTGTTTGGCCAACTTGATCTATTTATGTTGCAATGGGAAGAGGTGCTTTGTAGTGGGTTCGATCTTACGGTGCTTGATCCTAGTGACAGAAGGGGAACCGACACATATGTACCGTTGCTACTAAGGATAAAACGATGGTCTATCTCTACATAGATAGATCTTGTCTACATAATGTCATCGTTCTTATTGCATTACTCTGTTTCTCCATGAACTTAATACACTAGATGCATGATGGATAGCGGTCGATGTGTGGAGTAATAGTAGTAGATGCAGGCAGGAGTCGGTCTACTAATCTTGGACGTGATGCCTATGTAATGATCATTGCCTGGATATCGTCATGAGTATTTGAAGTTCTATCAATTGCCTAGCAGTAATTTGTTCACCCACCGTTTGCTATTTTTCTCGAGAGAAGCCACTAGTGAAACCTACGGCCCCCGGGTCTCTTCCTCGTATATTTGCCTTTACGATCTACTTTTCCTTTGCATTTATTTTCATATCTATTAATCCAAAAATACAAAAATACTTTGGTGCACTTTATTTTATTTGCGATCTACTTATTCAATCTACTACAATCTTTCTCCCGTCCATGCATCAATTTGAGGCGCTGTACCCCGGAAGGGATTGACAACCCCTTTAACATGTCGTGTTGTGAGAAGTTGTTATTTGTGTGTAGGGGTTGTTCACGTTGTGTTGCTTGGTTCTCCTACTGGTTCGATAACCTTGGTTTCATATCTAAGGGAAATACCTACCGCCGTTGTGCTACATCATCCCCTCCTCTTTGGGGAAATACCAATGTAGCTTCAAGTGACATCAGCCGGTCCTTGTTGAAGGTTAAAACAACACACTTGACAAAAAAAATCGTTGTGGTTTTGATGCGTAGGTAAGAACCGTTCTTACTAGAAGCACGTAGCAGCCACGTAAAACTTGCAACTACAAAGTAGAGGACGTCTAACTTGTTTTTGCAGGGCATGTTGTGATATGATATGGTCAAGACATGATGTGATATACGTTATTGTATGAGATGATCATGTTTTGTAGAAGTTATCGGCAACTGGCAGGAGCCTTATGGTTGTCGCTTTATTGTATGAAATGTAATCGCCATGTAATTGCTTTACTTTATCACTATGGGTTAGCAATAGTCGTAGAAGCAATAGTTGGCGAGACACAACGACGCTACGATGGAGATCAAGGTGTCAAGCCGGTGACGATGGAGATCGTGACGGTGCTTTGGAGATGGAGATCAAAGGCACAAGATGATGATGGCCATATCATGTCACATATTTTCATTGCATGTGATGTTTATCTTTTATTCATCTTATTTTGCTTAGTATGGCGGTAGCATTATAAGATGATCCCTCACTAAATTTCAGGGTATAAGTGTTCTCCCTGAGTATGCACCGTTGCGATAGTTCGTCATGCCAAGACACCACATGATGATCGGGTGTGATAAGCTCTACGTTCACATACAACGGGTGCAAGATAGTTTTGCACGTGCGGAATACTCGGGTTAAACTTGACGGGCCTAGCATGTACAGACATGGCCTCGGAACACTGAGACCGAAAGGTCGAACGTGAATCATATAGTAGATATGATCAACATAGAGATGTTAACCATTGAAAACTACTCCATCTCACATGATGATCGGACATGGTTTAGTTGATATGGATCACGGGATCATTTAGATGACAAGAGGGTGTCTATCTAAGTGGGAGTTCTTAAGTAATATGATTAAATTGAACTTAAATTTATCATGAATTTAGTCCTGATAGTTTTTGCATAGCTATGTTGTAGATCAATGGACCATGCTACCGTTTCCTTGAATTTTAATGTGTTCCTAGAGAAAGCTAAGTTGAAAGATGATGGTAGCAACTACACGGACTGGGTCCTTAACTTGAGGATTATCCTCATTGCTGCACAGAAGAATTACGTCCGTGATGCACCGCTAGGTGCAAGGCCTGCTGCAGGAGCAACTCCGGACGTTATGAACGGCTGGCAAGCTAAATCTGATGACTACTCGATAGTTCAGTGTGCCATGCTTTACGGCTTAGAATCGGGACTTCAAAGACGTTTTAAACGTCATGGACCATACGAGATGTTCTAGGAGTTGAAGTTAATATTTCAAGCAAATGCCCGAGTTGAGAGATATGAAGTCTCCAACAAGTTCTATAGCTGCAAGATGGAGGAGAACAGTTCTGTTAGTGAACACATACTCAGAATGTCTGGGTACCATAACCACTTGACTCAGCTGGGAGTTAATCTTCCGGATGATAGCGTCATTGATAGAGTTCTTCAATCACTACCACCAAGCTATAAAGGCTTTGTGATGAACTATAATATGCAAGTGATGGAAAAGACTATCCCGAGCTCTTCGCAATGCTCAAAGCTGTGGAGGTAGAAATCAAGAAGGAGCACCAAGTGTTGATGGTTAAAAAAACCACTAGTTTTAAGAAAAAGGGCAAAGGAAAGAAGGGGAACTTCAAGAAGAATAGCAAGCAAGTCGCTGCTCCCGGGAAGAAGCCCAAGTCTGGACCTAAGCCTGAAACTGAGTGCTTCTACTTCAAAGGGACTGGTCACTGGAAGCGGAACTGTCCCAAGTATTTGGCGGATAAGAAGGATGGCAAAGTGAAAGGTATATTTGATATACATGGTATTGATGTGTACCTTACTAATGCTCGTAGTAGCGCCTGGGTATTTGATACTGGTTCTGTTGCTCATATTTGCAACTTGAAACAGGGGCTACGGATTAAACGAAGATTGGCTAAGGACGAGGTGACAATGTGTGTTGGAAATGGTTCCAAGGTCGATGTGATCGCCGTCGGCATGCTACCTCTACATCTACCTTCGGGATTAGTTTTAGACCTGAACAATTGTTATTTGGTACCAGCATTGAGCAAGAACATTATATCTGGATCTTGTTTGATGCGAGACAGTTATTCATTTAAATCAAAGAATAATGGTTCTTCTATTTATATGAGTAATATATTTTATGGTCATGCACCCTTGATGAGTGGTCTATTCTTGTTGAATCTCGATCGTGGTGATACACATATTCATAATATTGATGCAAAAAGATGCAAAGTTAATAATGATAGTGCAACTTACTTATGGTGCTGCTGTTTAGGTTATATTGGTGTAAAGCGCATGAAGAAACTCCATGCTGATGGACTTTTGGAATCACTTGATGCTTGCGAACCATGCCTCATGGGCAAGATGACTAACACTCCGTTCTCCGGAACAATAGAGCGAGCCACTAACTTATTGGAAATAATACATACTGATGTATGCGGTCCGATGAGTATTGAGGCTCGCGGCAGGGATCATTATTTTCTGACCTTCATAGATGATTTGAGCAGATATGGGTATATCTACTTAATGAAATATAAGTCTGAAACATTTGAAAAGTTCAAAGTTTCAGAGTAAAGTAGAAAATCATCGTAACAAGAAAATAAAGTTTCTACGATCTGATCGCGGAGGCGAATATTTGAGTTACAAGTTTGGTCTTCATTCAAAACAATGTGGAATAGTTTCGCAACTCAAGCCACCTGGAACACCACAGCGAAATGGTGTGTCCGAACGTCGAAACCATACTTTATTAGATATGGTGCGATCTATGATGTCTCTTGCCGATTTACCACTATCATTTTGGGGTTATGCATTAGAGACAGCTGCATTCACGTTAAATAGGGCACCATATAAATCCGTTGAGACGACACCATATGAACTGTGGTTTGGCAAGAAACCTAAGTTGTCGTTTCTTAAAGTTTGGGGTTGTGATGCTTATGTGAAAAAGCTTCAGCCTGATAAGCTCGAACACAAATCGGAGAAGTGCATCTTCATAGGATACCCATAATAAAGTGTTGGGTACACCTTCTATCATAGATTCGAAGGCAAGATATTTGTTGCTAAGAATGGATCCTTTCTAGAGAAGGAGTTTCTCTCAAAAGAAGTGAGTGGGAAGAAAGTAGAACTTGATGAGGTAGTTGTACATTCTCTCGAATTGGAAAGTAGTTCATCGCAGAAATCAGTTCCAGTGATGCCTACACCAATTAGTGAGGAAGTTAATGATGATGATCATGAAACTTCAGATCAAGTTACTACTGAACCTCGTAGGTCAACCAGAGTGGTACAGTAATCCTGTTCTGGAATTCATGTTACTAGACCATGACGAACCTACAAACTATGAGGAAGTGATGATGAGCCTAGATTCCGCAAAATGGCTTGAGGCCATGAAATCTGAAATGGGATCCATGTATGAGAACAAAGTATGGACTTTGGTTGACTTGCCCGATGATCGGCAAGCCATAGAGAATAAATGGATCTTCAAGAAGAAGACTGACGATGATAGTAATGTTACCGTCTACAAAGCTCGACTTGTTATGAAAGGTTTTCGACAAGTTCAATGAGTTGTCTACAATGAGACCTTCTCACCCGTAGCGATGCTTAAGTCTATCCGAACCATGTTAGCAATTGCCGCATTTTATGATTATGAAATTTGGCAAATGGACGTCAAAACTGCATTCCTTAATGGATTTCTTAAAGAAGAGTTGTATATGATGCAACTAGAAGGTTTTGTCGATCCTAAAGGTGCTAACAAAGTGTGCAAGCTCCAGCGGTCCATTTATGGACCGGTGCAAGCCTCTCGGAATTGGAATATACACTTTGATAGTGTGATCAAAGCATATGGTTTTATACATACTTTTGGAGAAGCATGTATTTACAAGAAAGTGAGTGGGAGCTCTATAGCATTTCTAATTTATATGTGGATGACATATTGTTGATTGGAAATAATACATAATTTCTGGATAGCATAAAAGGATACTTGAATAAGAATTTTTCAATGAAAGACCTCGGTGAAGCTGCTTATATATTGGGCATCAAGATCTATAGAGAAAGATCAAGATGCTTAATTGGACTTTCACAAAGCACATACCTTGATAAAGTTTTGAAGAAGTTCAAAATAGGGTCAGTCAAAGAAAGGGTTCTTGCCTGTGTTACAAGGTGTGAAGTTGAGTCAGACTCAATGCCCGACCACTACAAAAGATAGAGAGAAAATGAAAGTCATTCCCTATGCCTCAGCCATAGGCTCTATCATGTATGCAATGTTGTGTACCAGGCCTGATGTGTGCCTTGCTATAAGTTTAGTAGGGAGGTACCAAAGTAATCCAGGAGTGGATCACTGGACAGCGGTAAAGAACATCATGAAATACCTGAAAAGGACTAAGGATCTGTTTCTCGTTTATGCAAGTAACAAAGAGCTTGTCGTAAATGGTTACGTCGATGCTAGCTTTCACACTGATCTGGATGACTCTAAGTTGCAAACTGGATACGTATTTATATTGAATGGTGGAGCTGTCAGTTGGTGCAGTTCCAAGCAGAGTGTCGTGGCGGGATCTACGTGTGAAGCGGCGTACATAGCTGCTTCGGAAGCAACAAATGAAGGAGTCTGCATGAAGGAGTTCATATACGATCTACGTGTAATACCAAGTGCATCGGGTCCAATGAAAATCTTTTGTGACAATACTGGAGCAATTGCCTTAGCGAAGGAATCCAGATTTCACAAGAGAACCAAACACATCAAGAGACGCCTCAACTCCATCCGCGATCAAGTCAAGGAGGGAGACATAGAGATTTGCAAAATACATATGGATCTGAATGTTGCACACCGGTTGACTAAACCTCTTCCACCATCAAAACATGATCAGCACCAAGACTCCATGGGTGTTAGAATCATTACAATGTAATCTAGATTATTGACTCTAGTGCAAGTGGGAGACTGAAGGAAATATGCCCTAGAGGCAATAATAAAGTTGTTATTTATATTTCCTTATATCATTATAAATGTTTATTATTCATGCTAGAATTGTATTAACCGGAAACTTGATACATGTGTGAACACATAGACAAAACAGAGTGTCCCTAGTATGCCTCTACTTGACTAGCTCGATAATCAAAGATGGTTAAGTTTCCAGACCATAGACATGTGTTGTCATTTGATGAACGGGGTCGCATCATTAGGAGAATGATGTGATGGACAAGACCCATCTGTTTGCTTAGCATAATGATCAATTAGTTTTATTGCTATTGCTTTCTTCCTGACTTATACATATTCCTTTGATTATGAGATTATGCAACTCCCGAATACCGGAGGAACACCTTGTGTGATATCATACGCCACAACATAACTGGGTGATTATGAAGATGCTCTACAGGTGTCTCCAAAGGTGTTTGTTGGGTTGGCATAGACCGAGATTAGGATTTGTCACTCTGAGTATCGGAGAGGTATCTCTAGGCCCTCTCGGTAATGCACATCACGATAAGCCTTGCCAGTAATGTGACTAAGGAGTTAGTTGCGGGATGATGCATTACGGAACGAGTAAAGAGACTTGTCGGCAACAAGATTGAACTAGGTATGAAGATACCGACGATCAAATCTCGGGCAAGTAACATACCGATGACAAAGGGAATTGCTACCTCTTGAGCACTGCGTTGGTTTTCCTTGAAGAGGAAAGGGTGATGTAGTAACGTAGCGTAAGTATTTCCCCCAGTTTTTGAGAACCAAGGTATCAATCTAGTTGGAGACTACACGCAAGTCACCTCGTACCTACACAAACAAATATGAACCTTGCAACCAACGCGATAAAGGGGTTGCCAATCCCTTCATGGCCACTTGCAAAAGTGAAATCTGATAGAGATAATAAGATAAATATTTTTGGTATTTTTATGATATAGATTGAAAGTAAAGATTGCAAAGTAAAATAGATTGGAAACTTATATGATGAAAAATAGACCCGGGGGCCATAGATTTCACTAGTGGCTTCTCTCAAGATAGCACAAGTATTACGGTGGGTAAACAAATTACTGTCAAGCAATTGATAGAAATGTGCATAATTATGAGAATATCTAGGCATGATCATGTATATAGGCATCACTTCCATGACAAGTAGACCAAAATGATTCTGCATCTACTACTATTACTCCACACATCGACCGCTATCCAGCATGCATCTAGAGTATTAAGTTCATAAGAACAGAGTAACGCATTAGGCAAGATAACATGATGTAGAGGGATAAACTCAAGCAATATGATATAAACCCCATCTTTTTATCCTCGATGGCAACAACATAATACATGCCTTGATGCCCCTGCTGTCCCTGGGAAAGGACACCGCAAGATTGAACCCAAAGCTAAGCACTTCTCCCATTGCAAGAAAGATCAATCTAGTAGGCCAAACCAAACTGATAATTCGAAGAGACTTGCAAAGATAACAAATCATACATAAAAGATTTCAGAGAAGAATCAAATATTGTTCATAGATAATCTTGATCATAAACCCACAATTCAACGGATCTCGACAAACACACCGCAAAAAGAATTACACCGAATAGATCTCCAAGAAGATCGAGGAGAACTTTGTATTGAGATCCAAAGAGAGAGAAGAAGCCAACTAGCTAAGAACTATGGACCCGAAGGTATGTGGTAAACTACTCACACATCATCGGAGAGGCTATGGTGTTGATGTAGAAGACCTCCGTGATTGATTCCCCCTCTGGCAGAGCTCCGAAAAAGGCCCCAAGATGGGATCTCTTGGGTACAAAAGGTTGCAGTGGTGGAACTAGGGTTTCGTGGTGCTCCTGGATGTTTTCGGGGTATATGGGTATATATAGGAGGAAGAAGTCTGTCGGTGGAGCTGCGAGGGGCCCACAAGGGTGGAGGCGTGCCTGCCCCCCTGGGCGCGCCCTCCTGCCTCGTGGCCTCCTCGCTTCTTTCTTGATGGCCACTCCAAGTCTCCTGGATCAGTTTATTCCAAAAATAACTCTCCCGAAGGTTTCATTCCGTTTGGATTCCGTCTGATATTCCTTTTCTGTGAAAGACTAAAATAGGAAAAAAACAGCAATTTGCATTGGGCCTTTGGTTAGTAGGTTAGTCCCAAAAATAATATAAAAAGGTAAATTAAAGCCCATTAAACATCCAAAATATATAATATAATAGCATGGAACAATCTAGAATTATACATACGTTGGAGACGTATCAAGCATCCCCAAGCTTAATTCCTGCTCATCCCCAAGTAGGTAAATGATAAAACAGAATTTTTGATGTGGAATGCTACCTAGCATAATTCTCAATGTAATTTTCTTTATTGTGGCATGAATGTTCAGATCCGAAAGACTCAAGACAAAAGTTTAATATTGACATAAAAATAATAATACTTCAAGCATACTAATAAAGCAATCATGTCTTCTCAAAATAACATGGCCAAAGAAAGTTAACCCTACAAAATCATATAGTCTGGCTAAGCTCCATCTTCACCACACAAAATATTTACATCATGCACAACCCCGATGACAAGCCAAGCAATTGTTTCATACTTTTGATGTTCTCAAACTTTTTCAATCTTCACGCAATATATGAGCGTGAGCCATGGACATAGCACTATAGGTGGAATAGAACGGTGGTTGTGGAGAAGACAAAAAGGATAAGATAGTCTCACACCAACTAGGCGTATCAATGGGCTATGGAGATGCCCATTAATAGATATCAATGTGAGTGAGTAGGGATTGTCATGCAACGGATGCACTAGAGCTATAAGTGTATGAAAGCTCAACAAAAGAACTAAGTGGGTGTGCATCCAACTTGCTTGCTCACGAAGACCTAAGGCATTTTGAGGAAGACCATCATTGGAATATACAAGCCAAGTTCTATATTGTAAAATTCCCACTAGTATATGAAAGTGACAACATAAGAGACTTTCTATCATGAAGATCATGGTTCTACTTTGAAGCACAAGTGTGGTAAAAGGATAGTAACATTGTCCCTTCTCTCTTTTTCTCTCATTTTTTTGGGCCTTCTCATTTTTTATGGCCTTTCTTTTTTTCGTCCAGAGTCTCATCCCGACTTGTGGGGGAATCATAGTCTCCATCATCCTTTCCTCACATGGGACAATGCTCTAAATATGACTCTATGTGAATGCCTCCGGCGGTGTATCGGGATGTGCAATGATTCATGAGTGACATGTATGAAAGAATTATAAAGGTGGCTTTGCCACAAATAAGATGTCAACTACATGATCATGCAAAGCAATATGACAATGATGAAGCGTGTCATAACAAACGGAACGGTGGTAAGTTGCATGACAATATATCTCGGAATGGCTATGGAAATGCCATAATAGGTAGGTATGGTGGCTGTTTTGAGGAAGGTATATGGTGGGTTTATGGTACCGGCGAAAGTTGCGCGGTACTAGAGAGGCTAGGAGTGGTGGAAGGGTAAGAGTGCGTATAATCCATGGACTCAACATTAGTCATAAATAACTCACATACTTATTGCAAAAATCTATCAGTTACCGAAACAAATTACTACGCGCATGCTCCTAGGGGGATAGATTGGTAGGAAAAGACCATCTCTTGTCCCCGACCGCTACTCATAAGGAAGACAATAAATAAATAAATCATGCTCTGACTTCATCACATAACGGTTCACCATACGTGCATGCTACGGGAATCACAAACTTTAGAACAAGTATTTCCCAAATTCACAACTACTCAACTAGCATGACTCTAATGCCACCATCTTCATATCTCAAAACAATTATCAAGTATCAAACTTATCATAGTATTCAATGCACTTTTTATGATAGTTTTTATTATACCCATCTTGGATGCCCATCATATTAGTGAAGGAAATATGCCCTAGAGGCAATAATAAAGTTATTATTTATTTCCTTATATCATGATAAATGTTTATTATTCATGCTAGAATTGTATTAACCGGAAACTTAGTACATGTGTGAATACATAGACAAACAGAGTGTCACTAGTATGCCTCTACTTGACTAGCTCGTTGAATCAAAGATGGTTAAGTTTCCTAGCCATAGACATGAGTTGTCATTTGATTAACTGGATCACATCATTGGAGAATGATGTGATTGACTTGACCCATTCCGTTAGCTTAGCATGATGATCGTTTAGTTTGTTGCTACTGCTTTCTTCATGACTTATACATGTTCCTCTAACTATGAGATTATGCAACTCCTGAATATCGGAGGAACACCTTGTGTGCTATCAAATGTCACAACGTAACTGGGTGATTATAAAGATGCTCTACAGGTGTCTCCAAAGGTGTTTGTTGGGTTGGCATAGATCGAGATTAGGATTTGTCACTCCGAGTATCGGAGAGGTATCTCTGGGCCCTCTCGCTAATGCACATCCCTATAATCCTTGCAAGCAATGTGACTAATGAGTTAGTTGCGGGATGATGCATTACAGAATGAGTAAAGATACTTGCCCGTAACGATATTGAACTAGGTATGATGATACCGACGATCGAATCTCGGGCAAGTAACATACCGATGACAAAGGGAACAAAGTATTGTTGTTATGTTGTTTGGCCGATAAAGATCTTCGTAGAATATGTAGGAACCAATATGAGCATCCATGTTCCGCTATTGGCTATTGACCGGAGATGAGTCTCGGTCATGTCTACATAGTTCTCGAACCCGTAGGGTCCGCACGCTTAACGTTTGGTGACGATCGGTATTATGAGTTTATGTGATTTAATGTACCGAAGGTTGTTCAGAGTCCCGGATGAGATCACAGACATGACGAGGAGTCTCGAAATGATCGAGACGTAAATATCGATATATTGGAAGGCTATATTCGGACAATGGAAAGGTTCCGAGTGATTCGGGTATTTTCGGAGTACCGGAGAGTTACGGGAATTCGCCGGAGGGGTCAATGGGCCTTAATGGGCCTTAGTGGAAAGAGAGGGAAGCAAGGAAGTGTGTGGTGCGCCCCCCTAGGCCCAAACTGAATTGGTTTAGGGCTTTGGGGGCCGGCCCCTCTTTCCTTCTCCCCTCCTCCTCTTTCCTTCCCCTCCTAGTTGGACTAGGAAAGGGGGAACCTACTCCTAGTAGGAGTAGGATTCCCCCCTTTGGGGCGCATCCTATGAGGCCGCCGGCCCCCTCCCCTTGCTCCTTTATATACGGGGGTAGGGGGCACCCTAGAACACACAAGTTGATCATTGATCTTTTAGCCAGGTGCGGTGCCCCCCTCCACCATAATCCACCTCGGTCATATCGTAGTGGTGCTTAGGCGAAGCCCTGCGTCGGTAGCTTCATCAACATCATCATCACGCCGTCGTGCTGACGGAACTCTCCCTCGAATCTCTACTGGATCGTGAGTTCGTGGGACGTCACCGAGCTGAACATGTTGAGATCGCGGAGGTGCCGTACGTTAGGTACTAGGATTAGTCAATCGTGAAGACGTACGACTACATCAACCGCGTTGTCATAACGCTTCCTCTTACGGTCTACGAGGGTACATGGACGACACTCTCCCCTCTTGTTGCTATGCATCACCATGATCTTGCGTGTGCGTAGAAAAAAATTGAAATTACTACATTCCCCATCAGTGGCATCCGAGCCAGGTCTATGCATAGATGTTATATGGATGAGTAGAACACAAAGGAGTTGTGGGCGTGGGTATATACATATTTCTTGCCGTTACTAGTTGATTCTTGATCCAGCGGCATTGTTGGATGAAGCGGCTCTGACCGACATTATGCGTACGCTTACACGAGACTGGTTCTACCGACGTGCTTTGCACATAGGTGGCTAGTGGGTGTCTGTTTCTCCAACTTTAGTTGAATCGGATTCAATGAATAGGGTTCTTTCTGAAGATCAAAAAGCAATCACTATACCGCGTTGTGGTTTTTGATGTGTAGGCAAGAACAGTTCTTGCTCAGCCCGTAGCAGCCAAATAAAACTTGCAACAACAAAGTAGAGGACGTCTAACTTGTTTTGGCAGGGCATGTTGTGATGTGATATGGTCAAGACGTGATAAGATATAAATTGTTGTATGAGATGATCATGTTTTGTTAAAGTTATCGGTAACTGGTAGAAGCCTTGTGGTTGTCTCTTCATTGCATAAGATGCAAGTGCCATGTAATTGCTTTACTTTATCGCTATGCGATAGCAATAGCTGCAAAAGCAATTGTTGATGAGACGACCATGTGACGACACATTGATAGAGATCAAGATGATGGAGATCATGGTGTCATGTCGGTGACGATAGAGATCATAACAGTGTTTTGGAGATGGAGATCAAAGGCACAAGATGATGATGGCCATATCATGTCACATATTTTGATTGCATGTGATGTTTATCCTTTATGTATCTTATGTTGCTTAGTTCGGCGGTAGCATTATAAGATGATCTCTCACTAAATTTCAAGGTATAAGTGTTCTCCCTGAGTATGCACCGTTGTGACAGTTCGTCGTGCCGAGACACCACGTGATGATCGGGTGTGATAAGCTCTACGTTCACATACAATGGGTGCAAGCCAGTTTTGCACACGCGGAATACTACTTGACGAGCCTAGCATATGCAGATATGGCCTCAAAACACTGGAGACCGAAAGGTCGAGCGTGAATCATATAGTAGATATGATCAACATAGTGATGTTCACCATTGAAAACTACTCCATCTCACATGATGATCGGACATGGTTTAGTTGATATGGATCACGTGATCACTTAGATGATTAGAGCGATGTCTATCTAAGTGGGAGTTCTTAAGTAATATGATTAATTGAACTTAAATTTATCATGAACTTAGTCCTGATAGTAGCATATCTATGTTGTAGATCAATTGCTCGCATATAGCTTCCCATTTTTATTTATGATATGTTCCTAGAGAAAAATAAGTTGAAAGATGATAGTAGCAATTATGTGGACTAGGTCCGTGATCTGCGGATTATCCTCATTGCTGCACAGAAGAATTATGTCCTTGATGCACCGTTAGGTGACAGACCTATTGCAGGAGCAGATGCACACGTTATGAACGTTTGACAAAGCTCGGTATGATTGACTACTTAATAGTTTAGTGCACCATGCTTTACGGCTTATAACCGGTACTTCAAAAACGTTTTGAACTCCATGGAACATATAAGATGTTCTAAGAGTTGAAATTGGTATTTCATACTCATGCCCGTATTGAGAGGTATGAGACCTCTGACAGTACTTTGCCTACAAGGTGGAGGAGAATAGCTCAACCAGTGAGCATGTGCTCAGATTGTCTGGGTACTACAATTGCTTGAATCAAGTGGGATTTAATCTTCCAGATAAGATAGTAATTGATAAAGTTCTCTAGTCACTATCACCAAGTTACTAGAACTTAGTGATGAACTATAATATGCAAGGGATGACGAAAGTAATTCCCAAGCTCTTCGCAATGCTGAAATCGGTGAAGGTAGAAATCAAGAAATAGCATCAAGTGTTGATGGTTAACAAGACCACTAGTTTCAAGAAAAGGGCAAAGGGAAAGAAAGAGGAACTTCAAAGAAGAAAGGCAAGCAAGTTGCCACTCCCATGAAGAAGCTCAAAGCTAGACCCAAGCCTGGAACTGAGTGCTTCTACTGCAAAGGAAATGGTCACTGGAAGTGGAACTGCCCTAGATACTTAGCGGATAAGAAGGATGGCAAAGTGAACAAAAGTATATATTTGATATACATATTATTTATGTGTACTTTACTAGTGTTTATAACAACACCTCAGTATTTGATACTAGTTCAGTTACTAAGAGTAGTAACTCAAAACGGGAGTTGCAAAATAAACAGAGACTAGTTAAGGGCAAGGTGATGATGTGAGTTGGAAATGATTCCAAGGTTGATAAGATCACCATCGCACACTCCCTTTACCTTCGGGATTAGTGTTGAACCTAAAATAAATGTTATTTGGTGTTTGCGTAAAGCATAATATGATTGGATCATGTTTATTGCAATACGGTTATTCATTTAAGTCAAGGATAATTGTTATTCTGTTTACATGAATAAAACCTTCTGAGGTCATACACCCAAGGTGAATGGTTTATTGAATCTCGATCGTAGTAATACACATATTCATAATATTGAAGCCAAAAGATGTGAAGTTAATAATGATATTGCAACTTATATGTGGCACTGCCGTTTAGGTCATATTGGTGTAAAGTGCATGAAGAAACTCCATGCTGATGGGCTTTTGGAATCACTTGATTATGAATCATTTGATGCTTGCGAACCTTGCCTCGTGGGCAAGATTACTAGAACTCCGTTCTCCAAAACAATGGAGCAAGCAACTGACTTATTGGAATTAATAAATACTGATGTATGGAATCTGATGAGTGTTGAGGCTCGCGGGGGGTATCATTATTTTCTGACCTTCACAGATGATTTGAGCAGATATGGGTATATCTACTTGATGGAACATAAGTCTGAGACATTTTAAAAGTTCAAGGAATTTCAGGGTGAAGTAGAAAATCATCGTAACAAGAAAATAAAGTTTCTGCGATCTGATCATGGAGGAGAATATTTGAGTTATGAGTTTGGTCTTCATTTGAAAAAATGCGGAATAGTTTCGCAACTCACGCCACCTGGAACACCACAGCGTAATGGTGTGTCCGAACGTCATAACCGTACTTTATTAGATATGGTGTGATCTATGATGTCTCTTATCGATTTACCACTATTGTTTTAGGGTTATGCATTAGAGACAGTTGCATTCACGTTAAATAGGGCACCATCTAAATCCATTGAGACGACACCATATGAACTGTGGTTTAGCAAGAAACCTAAGCTGTCGTTTCTTAAAGTTTGGGGTTGTTGTGCTTAAGTGAAAAAGTTTCAGCCTGATAAGCACAAACCTAAATCGGAAAGGTGTGTCTTCATAGGATACCCAAAAGAAAATGTTGGGTACACCTTCTATCACATATCCGAAAGGCAATATCTTTGTTGCTAAGAGTGGATCCTTTCTAGAGAAGAAGTTTCTCTTGAAAGAAGTGATTGGGAGGAATGTAAAACTTGATGAGGTAATTGTACCTTCTCCCTAATTGGAAATTAGTTCAAAATAGAAATCAGTTCTAGTGATTCCTACACGAATTAGTGAGGATGTTAAGGATGATGATCATGAAACTTCAGATCAAGTTACTACCGAACCTCGTAGGTCAACCAGAATATGTTCCGCACCAGAGTGGTACGGTAATCCTTTCTGGAAATCATGTTACTAGACCATGACGAACCTACGAACTATGAGGAAGCGATGATGAGCCCAAATTCCGCGAAATGGCTTGAGGCCATGAAATCTAAGATGGGATCCATGTATGAGAACAAAGTATGGACTTTGATTGACTTGCCCGATGATCGGTGAGTCATTAAGAATAAATGGATCTTCAAGAGGAAGACGGACGCTGATAGTAGTGTTACTATCTACAAAGCTCAAATTGTCGCAAAATGTTTTCGACAAGTTCAAGGTGTTGACTACGATGAGATTTTCTCACTCGTATCGATGCTTAAAAGTCTGTCCGAATCATGTTAGCAGTTGCCGCATTTTATGAAATTTGGCAAATGGATGTCAAAATTGTATTCCTTAATGGATTTATTAAAGAAGAGTTGTATATGATGCAACCAAAAGATTTTGTCGATCCTAAAGGTGCTAACAAAGTGAGCAAGCTCCAGCGATCCATCTATGGACTGGTGCAAGCATCTCAGAGTTGGAATATATGCTTTGATAAAGTGATCAAAGCATATGGTTTTATACAAACTTGCGGTGAAGCCTGTATTTACAAGGAAGTGAGTGGGAGCACTACAGCATTTCTGATAAGTATATGTGAATGACATATTGTTGATCGGAAATAATGTAGAATTTTCTGGAAAGCATAAAGGAGTGTTTGAAAAAGGTTTTTCAAAGAAAGACCTCAATGAAGCTGGTTACACATTGAGCATCAAGATCTATAGAGATAGATCAAGACGCTTGATAAGTTTTTTCAATGAGTACATACCTTGAAAAGATTTTGAAGTAGTTCAAAATGGAACAGTCAAAGAAGGAGTTCTTGCCTGTGTTGCAAGGTGTGAAGTTGAGTAAAGACTCAAAACCCGACCACGGCAGAAAATAGAAAGAGAATGAAAAGTCAGACCCTATGCCTCAGTCATAGGTTCTATAAAGTATGCTATGCTTTGTACCAGACCTATTGTATACCTTAGCATGATTTTGGCAAGGGAGTACAATATTGATCTAGGAGTAGATCACTGGACACTGGTCAAAATTATCCTTAGAGGACTAAGGAAATATTTCTCGGTTATGGAGGTGATAAAAGAGTTCGTCGTAAAGAGTTATGTCAATGCAAGCTTTTGACACCGATCTAGATGACTCTAAGTCTCGATCTAGATACATATTGAAAGCGGGAGCAATTAGCTAGAGTAGCTCTGAGCAAAGCATTGTAGACATAGAAAATTTGCAAAATACATACGGCTCTGAATGTGGCAGACCCGTTGACTAAATTTCTATCACAAGCAAAACATGATCACTCTTTGGGTGTTAATCACATAGCGATATGAACTAGATTATTGACTCTAGTAAACCCTTTGGGTGTTAGTCACATGGAGATATGAACTAATCACATAAAGATGTGAACTAGATTATTGACTCTAGTGCAAGTGGGAGACTGAAGTAAATATGCCCTAGAGGCAATAATAAAGTTATTATTTATTTCCTTATATCATGATAAATGTTTATTATTCATGCTAGAATTGTATTAACAGAAAACTTAGTACATGTGTGAATACATAGACAAACAGAGTGTCACTAGTATGCCTCTACTTGACTAGCTCGCTGAATCAAAGATGGTTAAGTTTCCTAGCCATAGACATGAGTTGTCATTTGATTAACGGGATCACATCATTGGAGAATTATGTGATTGACTTGACCCATTCTGTTAGATTAGCATGATGATTGTTTAGTTTGTTGCTACTGCTTTCTTCATGACTTATACATGTTCCTCTAACTATGAGGTTATGCAACTCCCGAATACCGGAGGAACACCTTGTGTGCTATCAAATGTCACAACATAACTGGGTGATTATAAAGATGCTCTACAGGTGTCTCCAAAGGTGTTTGTTGGGTTGGCATAGATCGAGATTAGGATTTGTCACTCCAAGTATCGGAGAGGTATCTCTGGGCCCTCTCGGTAATGCACATCACTATAAGCCTTGCAAGCAATGTGACTAATGAGTTAGTTGTGGGATGATGCATTATAGAACGAGTAAAGAGACTTGCCGGTAACGATATTGAACTAGGTATGATGATACAGACGATCGAATCTCGTGCAAGTAACATACCGATGACAAAGGGAACAAAGTATTGTTGTTATGCAGTTTGACCGATAAAGATCTTCGTAGAATATGTAGGAACCAATATGAGCATCCAGGTTCCGCTATTGGTTATTGACCGGAGATGAGTCTCGATCATGTCTACATAGTTCTCGAACCCGTAGGGTCCGCACGCTTAACATTTGGTGACGATCGGTATTATGAGTTTTTGTGATTTGATGTACCGAAGGTTGTTCAGAGTCCCAGATGAGATCACGGACATGACGAGGAGTCTCAAAATGGTCGAGAAGTAAAGATCGATATATTGGAAGGCTATATTCGGACATCGGATAGGTTCTGAGTGATTCGGGTATTTTCGGAGTACCGGAGAGTTACAAGAATTCGCGGGAGGGGTCAATGGGCCTTAATGGGCCTTAGTGTAAAGAGAGGGCAGAAAGGAAGTGTGGGGTGCGCCCCCCCCCCCCCCCCCGCCCCTAGGCCCAAACCGAATTGGTTTAGGGCTTTGGGGGCGGCCCCCTCTTTCCTTCTCCCCTCCTCCTCTTTCCTTCCCCTCCTAGTTGGACTAGGAAAGGGGGAACCTACTCCTAGTACGAGTAGGATTCCCCCCTTTGGGGCACATCCTATGAGGTCACCGGCCCCCTCCCCTTGCTCCTTTATATACGGGGGCAGGAGGGCACCCTAGAACACACAAGTTGATCATTGATCTTTTAGCCGTGTGCGGTGCCCCCCTCCACCATAATCCACCTCAGTCATATCGTAGCGGTGCTTAGGCGAAGCCCTGCGTCGGTAGCTTCATCAACATCGTCAACGCCGTCGTGCTGACGGAACTCTCCCTCGAAGCTCTACTGGATCGCGAGTTCGTGGAACGTCACCGAGCTGAACGTGTGTAGATCGCGGAGGTGTCGTGCGTTCGGTACTAGGATCGGTCGATCGTGAAGACGTATGACTACATCAACCGCATTGTCATAACGCTTCCGCTTACGGTCTACGAGGGTACGTGGACGACACTCTCCCCTCTCGTTGCTATGCATCACCATGATCTTGCGTGTGCGTAGGATTTTTTTTAAATTACTACGTTCCCCAGCAATTATGACTAATTTTATAGCCAAAGAAAATTACCATGCTGTTCTAGAGGACTCTCAAAATGATATAAGTGAAGCATGAGAGATCAATAATTTCTATAAAATAAAACCACCACCGTGCTCTAAAAAGATATAAGTGAAGCACTAGAGCAAAATTGTCTACCTCAAAAGATATAAGTGAAGCACATAGAGTATTCTAATAAATTCCAATTCATGTGTGTCTCTCCAAAAGGTCTGTACAGCAAGGATAATTGTGGTAAACTAAAAATCAAAGACTCAAATCATACAAGACGCTCCAAGCAAAACACATATCATATGGTGAATAAAAATATAGCATCAAGTAAAGTTACCGATGGACGAAGATGAAAGAGGGGATGCCTTCCGGGGCATCCCCAAGATTAGGCTTTTGGTTGTCCTTGAATTTTACCTTGGGGTGCCTTGGGAATCCCCAAGCTTAGGCTGTTTCCACTCCTTGTTCCATAATCCATCAAATCTTTAACCAAAACTTGAAAACTTCACAACACAAAACTCAACAGAAAATCTCATGAGCTCCGTTAGTATAAGAAAACAAACCACCACTTAAGGTACTGTAATGAACTCATTATTTATTTATATTGGTGTTATACCTACTGTATTCCAACTTCTCTATGGTTCATACCCCCTGATACTAGCCATAGATTCATCAAAATAAGCAAATAACACACGAAAAACAGAATCTATCAAAAACAGAACAGTCTGTAGTAATCTGTAGGTTTCGAATACTTATGTAGCCCTAAAAATTCTGAAATAAATTGGCGGACGTGAGGAATTTTTTTATCAATCATCTGCAAAAAGAATTAACCTAATCGCACTCTCCAGTAAAAAATGGCAGCAAATCTCGTGAGCGCTAAAGTTTCTGTTTTTTACAGCAAGATCGCAAAAACTTCCCCCAAGTCTTCCCAAAGGTTCTACTTGGCACAAGCACTAATTAAAAGCATAAAACCACATATAAACAGAAGCTAGATGAATTATTTGTTGCTAAATAGAAACAAAAATCAAGAAACAAAAATAAAATTGGGTTGCCTCCCAACAAGCACTATCGTTTAACGCCCCTAGCTAGGCATTGATAATTTCAATTATGCTCACATGAAAGACAAGAATTGAAGCACACAAAGAGAGAATCATAAAACATGTGACAAACACATCTAAGTCTAACATACTTCCTATGCATAGGCATCTTATAGTCAAACAAATTATCATAGCAAGCAAAAACTAGCATATGCAAGGAAGCGGAAAGAAACAATAGCAATCTCAGCATAATAAGAGGTAATTTAGTAACATGAAAATTTCTACAACCATATTTTCCTCTATCATAATAATTACATGTAGGATCATAAGAAAATTCAACAATATAGCTATCACAAAACATATTCTTAACACGATCCACATGTATGCAAAGTTGACACTCTTCCGAAATAGTGGGATTAATATTATCTAAAGTCATGACCTCTCCAAACCCACTTTTATCAAAAACTTCATAAGATTGAACATTCTACAAATATGTGGGATCTAAGGTTGACACTCTTCCAAACTCACTTTCAATATTATTGCCAACATTATTATCAATCTCATATTCATCGTGGGGCTTAAATAGATTTTCAAGATCATAAGAAGAATCACCCCAATCATGATCGTTGCAACAACTAGATGACATAGCAAAACTAGCATCCCCAAGCTTAGGGTTTTGCATATTATTAGCACAATTGACATCAATAGAATTTATAGTAAAATCATTGCAATCATGCTTTTGATTCAAGGAACTATCAAGTATGGGTGCAATAGCAATAATCTCGTGTTTAACATAAGGAACTATAGCAAATTCATCTCCATAAATATTGGCATCATGGCTATAAGAATAGCAAGAATCATGTTCATCAAGGGATATTTCAATCAAATCATCGGAATCATAATTATCTATAGATTCATGCATATCATTATTTTCTTCCAAAGCAATGGTCATTCTCTCAATAAATTCCTTAACATAGGCATTGTGAGCATAGTTTTCATAGCAATATTTAAGTATGTTGGAATTTTCAGATTTGTAGAGAGTAATATCATACTTTTCAATCAAAGAAGAAACTTCATGAGCACCCTTAAAAACGAGAAATTCTTCAATCTGTTTGATATCATAGTAACTATAAACACCCTTTCCATAAGAATATAAGATTTCATTATCATTAAACTCACATAGGTAGGGAAGGTGTTTTTTAGGGTTCTTAGAGCAACAAGTAAAGTCATAAATTTCACAAAGATTCCAAGCATAGCATAGCAAACTATTTATTTGATACCACAAGAGCTTCCCCTTTTCAGACAAACGATGGCGCACAAAATGAGCATGCTCATCTAAAGATTTCCCATCAACTAGGCTAGTTGGGGTTTCAGCACGAGCGCATAAGGATCGAAGATGATCCAAGTAGAACACTTTAAGTGGATCCATATCAATAGATTTTTAGCAAGCAAAGATGCAAGCAAATAGAAGGCACATGGAAACACAAAGAAAAAGACATACGAGAAGAAGGCGAAGAAAAGGCAAAGGTGAAGTGGGGGAGAGGAAAACGAGAGGCAAATGGCAAATAATGTAATGCAAGGGATAAGAGTTTGTGATGGTACTTGGTATGTCTTGACTTGTGCGTAGATCTCCCCGGCAACGGCACCAGAAATGGCTTGTTGACGGGAGATCAAATCTTGACTTGACTTGGTGCAACCTCCCCGGCAACGGCGCCAGAAATCCTTCTTGCTACCTCTTGAGCACTGCGTTGGTTTTCCCTTAAAGAGGAAAGGGTGATGCAGTAAAGTAGTGTAAGTATTTCCCTCAGTTTTTGAGAACCAATGTATCAATCCAGTAGGAGACTACACGCTAGTCACCTCGTACCTACACAAACAAATAAGAACCTTGCAACCAATGCGATAAAGGGGTTGTCAATCCCTTCACGGCCACTTACAAAAGTGAGATCTGAGAGAGATAATAAGATAAATATTTTTGGTATTTTTATGATATAGATTGAAAGTAAATATTGCAAAGTAAAATAGATTGGAAACTTATATGATGAAAAATAGACCCGGGGCCATAGGTTTCACTAGTGCCTTCTCTCAAGATAGCATAAGTATTACGGTGGGTAAACAAATTACTGTCGAGCAATTAATATAAAAGTGCGTAATTATGAGAATATCTAGGCATGATCATGTATATAGGCATCACGTCTGTGACAAGTAGACCGAAACGATTCTGCATTTACTACTATTACTCCACACATCGACCACTATCCAGCATGCATCTAGAGTATTAAGTTCATAAGAACAGAGTAACACATTAGGCAGGATGACATGATGTAGAGGGATAAACTCAAGCAATATGATATAAACCCCATCTTTTTATCCTCGATGGCGACAACACAATACATGCCTTGCTGCCCCTGCTGTCCCTGGGAAAGGACACCGCAAGATTGAACCCAAAGCTAAGCACTTCTCCTATTACAAGAAAGATCAATCTAGTAGGCCAAACCAAACTGATAATTCGAAGAGACTTGCAAAGATAACAAATCATACATAAAAGATTTCAGAGAAGAATCAAATATTGTTCATAGATAATCTTGATCATAAACCCACAATTCATCGGATCTCGACAAACACACCGCAAAAAGAATTACATCGAATAGATCTCCAAGAAGATCGAGGAGAACTTTGTATTGAGATCCAAAGAGAGAGAAGAAGCCATATAGCTAATAACTATGGACCCGAAGGTCTGTGGTAAACTACTCACACATCATCAAAGAGGCTATGGTGTTGATGTAGAAGCCCTCCGTGATTGATTCCCCCTCCAGCGGAGCTCTGGAAAAGGCCCCAAGATGGGATCTCTTGGCTACAGAAGGTTGCGGTGGTGGAAATAGGGTTTCGTGGTGCTCTTGGATGTTTTCGAGGTATATGGGTATACATAGGAGGAAGAAGTACGTCGGTGGAGCTGCGAGGGGCCCACGAGGGTGGGGGCGCACCTACCCCCCCCCCGGGCGCGCCTCCTGCCTCGTGGCCTCCTCGCTTCTTTCTTAACGGCCACTCCAAGTCTCCTGGATCACGTTTGTTCCAAAAATAACTCTCCCGAAGGTTTCATTCCATTTGATATTCCTTTTCTGCGAAACACTGAAATAGGCAAAAAAAATAGCAATTTGCATTGGGCCTTTGGTTAGTAGGTTAGTCCCAAAAATAATATAAAAAGGTAAATTAAAGCCCATTAAACATCCAAAACAGATAATATAATAGCATGGAACAATCAAAAATTATAGATACGTTGGAGATGTATCAGGAATCACGCATGTTGTCATTGCGGTTTGACCGATAAAGATCTTCGTAGAATATATAGGAACCAATATGAGCATCCAGGTTCCGCTGTTGGTTATTGACCGGAGATGTGTCTCGGTCATTGCTACATAGTTTTCGAACCCGTAGGGTCCGCACGCTTAACGTTCGATGACGATTTGTATTATGAGTTACTCGCTCCTTCCATCTATATAGGGCCTAATGCATTTTTCGAGACTAACTTTGACCAAATGTTAGAGCAATAATATATGACATGCAACTTACACAAAGCATATGGTCAAATTCGTAGGTGAAAGGAGCTCCCAATGATATAATTTTCACATTATACATCGAATTTACTATTAGTTTTGTCAATTGTCAAGGCGGTCTTGAAAAACGCTTTAGGCCCTATATAGATGGAAGGAGGGAGTATGTGTTTTGGTGACCAAAGATTGTTCGGAGTCCCGGATGAGATCACGGACATGACGAGGAGTCTCGAAATGGCTGAGGGGTAAAGATTGATATATTGGACGATAGTATTCGGACACCAGAATGGTTTCAGAGTGGTTCGGGTATTTTTCGGAGTACCGGGAGGTTACCGGAACCCCTCCGGGGAAGTAATGGGCCTACATGGGCCATAGGGGGAGAGAGAGGGGAGCCCGCAAGGGGTGGCTCCACCCCCATGGGAGTCCGAATTGGACAAGGGGGAAGGGGGTGCAGCCCCCTTTCCTTCTCCCTCTCCCTCTCCCTCTCCTTCCCTTTTCCCTCTCCAAAAGAAAGGAATGGGGGCCGACTAGGATTGGGAGTACTAGTCGGTTTCCCCCCACTTGGGCGCACCCCTAGGGTCGGCCTCCTCCCCTCCTCCTTTATATACGGGGGCAGGGGGCACCCCAAAGCATAACAGTTGTTTCTTAGCCGTGTGTGGTGCCGCCCTCCATAGTTTACTCCTTCGGTCATATTGCGTAGAGCTTAGGCGAAGCCCTGCGCCGATCACGTCACCATCAATCACTGTCACCACGCCGTCCTACTAAAGAAACTCTCCCTCGACAATTTGATGGATCAAGAGTTCGAGGGACGTCATCGAGTTGAATGTGTGCTGAACTCGGAGGTGTCGTACGTTAGGTACTTGATCAGTTGGATCGCGAAGACGTTCGACTACATCAACCACGTTAACCTAACGCTTCCGCTTTAGGTCTACGAGGGTACGTGGACACACTCTCCCCCTCTCATTGCTATGCATATCCTAGATAGATCTTGCGTGATCATAGGATTTTTTTTGAAATTGCATGCTACGTTCCCCAACAATTTTGCTTAGTGCAGCGGTATCATTATAAGATGATCCCTTACTAAAATTTCAAGGTATAAGTGTTCTCCCTGAGTATGCACCGTTGTGACAGTTCATCATGCTGAGACACCACATGATGATCGGGTGTGATAAGCTCTACGTTCACATACAACGGGTGCAAGACAGTTTTGCACATGCAGAATACTCGGGTTAAACTTGACGAGCCTAGCATGTACAGACATGGCCTCGAAACACTGGAGACCGAAAGGTCAAATGTGAATCATGTAGTAGATATGATCAACATAGAGATGTTCACATTGAAGACTACTCCATCTCACGTGATGATCGGACATGGTTTAGTTAATTTGGATCACATGATCATTTAGATGACTCGAGGGATGTCTATCTAAGTGGGAGTTCTTAAGTAATATGATTAATTGAGCTTAATTTATCATGAACTTAGTCCTTGTAGTATTTGCATATATATGTTGTAGATCAATAGCTCGCGTATAGCTCTCCTGTTTTATTTTTGATATGTTCCTAGAGAAAAACTATGTTGAAAGATGATAGTAGCAATGATGCAGACTGGGTCTGTGATATGAGGATTATCCTCATTGTTGCACAGAATAATCATGTCCTTGATGCACCGCTAGGTGATAGACCTATTGTAGGAGCAGATGCAGACGTTATGAACGTCTGACAAGCTCGATATGATGACTATTTGGTAGTTTAGTGCACCATGCTTTATGGCTTGGAACCGGGACTTCAAAAATGTTTTTGAATGCCATAGAGCATATGAGATGTTCCAAGAGCTGAAAATGATATTCAGACTCATGCCCGTGTTAAGAGGTATGAGACCTCTGACAAGTACTTCGCCTACAAGATGGAGGAGAATAGCTCAGCTAGTGAGCATATGCTCAGAATGTCTGGGCACTACAATCGCTTGAATCAAGTGGGAGTTAATCTTCCAGATAAGATAGTGATTGATAGAGTTCTCTATTCACTATCACCAAGTTACTAGAACTTCATGATGAACTATAATATGCAAGGGATAACGAAAAACGATTCCCAAGCCTTCGCGATGCTGAAATCGGCGAAGGTAGAAATCAAGAAATAGCATCAAGTGTTGATGGTTAACAAGACCACTAGTTTCAAGAAAAAGGGCAAGGGAAAGAAAGGGAACTTCAAGAAGAATGGCAAGCAAGTTGCCACTCCCATGAAGAAGCCCAAAGCTAAACCCAAGCCTGAAACCGAGTGCTTCTACTACAGAGGAAATGATCACTGGAAGCAGAACTGGCCCAAATACTTGGTGGATAAGAAGGATGGCAAAGTGAACAAAGGTATATTTTATATAAATGTTATTGATGTGTATTTTACTAGTGTTCGTAGTAACCCCTAGGTATTTGATACCGGCTCATTTGCTAAGAATAGTAACTTGAAACAGGATTTGCAAAGACTAGTTAATAGCAAGGTGGCGATGTGTGTTGAAAGTGATTTCAAGGTTGATAAGATCACCATCGCACACTCCCTCTACCTTCGGGATTAGTGTTTAACCTAAATAAATGTTATATGGTGTTTGCGTTGAGCATGAATACGATTGGATCATGTTTATTGCAATACGCTTATTCATTTAAGTCACGGAATAATTTTTGTTATATTTACATGAATAAAACCTTCTATGGTCATACACCCAATGTAAGTGGTTTATTGAATATCGATCGTAGTGATACACTGCTACCTCTTGAGATTTCATTGGTTTTTCCCTTGAAGAGGAAAGGGTGATGCAGCAAAGTAGAGTAAGTATTTCCCTCAGTTTTGAGAACGAAGGTATCAATCTAGTAGGAGACAACGCGACAAGCCACCTAATACCTGCACAAACAAACACCAACTTGCACCCAACGCGATAAAGGGGTTGTCAATCCCTTCACGGGTATTTGCAACATGAGATCTGATAGAGATGGATATAAGCTTCTAATTCAAGCTTTTCTTCAAAAGATTGCATCATAGCATCAACGATATGTTTAGTAAAAGCTTTGTTTTGATTATAAGCATGAGGAGAATTCAACATGGATTGAAACAAGGAAATATAATCTATTAAAGAAAAATTATCATAATTAAATTCCTTGAAATCCAAAAGAGTGGGTTCATTGCTACCTAAAGTTTTGACCTCTCCAATCCCACTTTTATCAACTTTTGCATCAAGATCTAGAAACTCTAAATCATTGGGATGCCTTCTAACTAAAGTTGACACATCTCCAGTCCCATCTTTATCAAGATTTACATTGTAAAACAAAGATTCAATAGGAGTCACCTCAATCACTTTAAGATCTTCATCATTATTTTCACGAAAACTAGAAGAACATGCTTTTATAAACCAATCTTTCTTAGCACGCATCTTAGCTGTTCTTTCTTTGCACTCATCAATGGAAATTCTCATGGCTTTGAGAGACTTGTTGATACCATGCTTAGGTGGAATAGATCTAAGTTTCAAAGAATCAACATCAAGAGAAATTCTATCCACGTTCCTGGCCAAATCATCAATCTTATGTAATTTTTCTTCAATCAAAGCATTGAAATTCTTTTGCTAACTCATAAATTCTTTAACACTATTCTCAAAATCAAAGGGCATCTTTTTATAATTTCCATAAGAATTGTTGTAGGAATTACCATAATTATTAGAGAAATTACTAGGAAACGGCCTAGGATTAATATTACCTCTATACGCGTTATTACCAAAATTATTCCTACAAACAAAATTCACATCCATAGATTCATTATTGTTTTAAATCAAAGTAGAAAAAGGCATATCATTAGGATCAATAGGAGCACTCTTGTTAGCAAATAATTTCATAATCTCATCCATCTTTCCACTCAAAACATTATTCTCTTCAATTGCATGCACTTTTTTACTAGTGGAAGATCTTTCGGTATGCCATTGAGAATAATTTACCATAATATTATCTAGGAGTTTAGTAGCTTCTCCTAAAGTAATTTCCATAAAAGTGCCTCCTGTGGCCGAATCTAAAAGATTTCTAGAAGCAAAATTCAATCCGGCATAAAAATTTTGTATAATCATCCACAAATTCAAACCATGCGTAGTGCAATTTCTAATCATTAATTTCATCCTCTCCCAAGATTGTGCAACATGTTCATGATCAAGTTGCTTAAAATTCATAATACCGTTCATAATGGAGATGATCTTAGCGGGAGGAAAATACTTGGAAATAAAAGCATCTTTACATTTGTTCCATGAATCAATACTATTTTTAGGCAAAGATGAAAACCAAGTTTTAGCGCGATCCCTAAGAGAGAACGGAAATAGCTTCAATTTAACAATATCATTATCCACATCTTTTTTTCTTTTGAATATCACACAAATCAACAAAATTATTAATATGGGATGCGACATCTTCATTGGGAAGGCCAGAAAATTGATCTTTCATAACAAGATTTAGCAAAGCGGTATTAATTTCACAAGATTCCGCATTAGCATCGGGAGCAATCGGAGTACTAATAAAATCATTGTCGTTGGTATTGGAAAATTCACACAATTTGGTATTATCTTGAGCTTGGAGACAAAGCAAGCAATCCAACACACGAGCACACAAAAAGCAAGCGAAGAAGACGAACGGAAGAAGGGCGAAGAAAAGGCGAATCTTTTCGAAAATTGTTTTAGAAGTGGGGGAGAGGAAAACGAGAGGTGAATGGCGAATAATGTAATGCGAGGGATTAGAGTTTATGATGGGTACTTGGTATGTCTCGGCTTGGCGTAGATCTCCCCGGCAACGGCACCAGAAATTCTTCCTGCTACCACTACAAAAAAAAGACACTTCTGTGATGATACGTGCTTGTCACAGTAGGTCACGTTTTCTGTCATGCATGTACATCCATGACAATTTTATGACAGAATCAAGATAGTCATACCTGTGTTGTCGTAGAAGTGTTTCATGACATTACCAAAATTATCATCATGGAAGTGTCCACTTCCATGATGACAAATGGCGCGTCATGAAAGTGCTTTCATAAAGGGTGACCGACACATGGCATCCACCGTAACTGGTCGCCGTTAAGCTATCGCGTTCGGTTTCGGATCCGATAACCCGTTAACAGCCCAGACCAATGCGGATTTTCCACGTGTAAAATTCTCATTGGCCGGAGGAAACACGTGTCGGCTCACCGTTGGGACAGATGTCATCCACTCATTGGACAGGAGGCGCCTATGATAGATCAACACGTGGCACAGCCCAACAATGGCCCATTCCGATGAAAAAGACTGCCCTAGTAAAAATTAGCAGGCTGGCCCATATAAGGCCTACTTGTGCCAGGTCCATTTAAGCCCACGGCCCATACGAGATGTGCCAATTCGGACTGTCAACGACCCGTTAAAGATTTGACACCATTGCAGCCCATCGTCAGTTCGAGCCCGTTAATAGCCCGCTATATATTTGGGCTCAATATCGGCCCGATGTGATTTCGGCCTGTTAACGGCCCATTCAAGGGATGGGCCAATTTTCAGGATGTACATATTTCGGCCTTTTAGCGACCCATTTAAGTGTTGGGCCAATTTCCGGCCCGGTGTGTCTTTCAGCCTGTTGACGGGCCATAAATGAGTTGGGCCATTTGTAGTTGGACCTTAGTTTCAGCCTTTTAGCGACCCATTTAAGTGTTGGTCCAATTCCCGGCCCGTTGTGTCTTTTAGCCTGTTGACGGCCCATAAATGAGTTGGGCCATCTGTAGTCGGACCTGAGTTTTGGCCTTTTAACGGACTATGCTCTTCATGGTCCAATACCAGCCCGGTTTTTCTTTTGGCCTGCTAAAGATCCACAACACAGTTGGTCCATTTACTGTACGACCTGACTTTTGGCCTCTTAGCAGCCCATGATCTTCATGGTCTAGTACGAGCCCGATGTCTCTTTCGGCCTGCTAAAGGCCCACAGTATAGTTGGGCCAATGTAGCTCGACCTTAGCAATGTCCTGTTAACGGCCCGTGAAATCAAATGGGCCCACCTGTCGCCCGCTTCAATGTCGGCCTGTTAACGACCCAAGAGGTAAGAGGGCCGACCATTAAAATTTGGCCTGGTAACGGCCATTAACTTAATGATCCCACTAAAGTTCGTACATGTCTTTAGGCCCAATTAGATAATTTGAGCCCATTACAACGAGAAATTATGCACAGGACCAAAACCGATCAAGCAAAGGTATGACATACAGGGAAAAACGTTGCACATCCAGCATATATTACAGGAAATTACATCCACTGGGCAATCAAAGATTGATGCCAGTGCAAATAAATGAAGAGAACCTAATGATCTACAACGTCACAATCTGCAACTCAGCGCGGATGGCGCCCATAAGCATGTGGGCAAGTTCTTGCTGCTTTGCTACACTGTCTCTGAAAACATTGATCAGCTATTGTTGCGCATGAATGTGCACCTCTGATTCCTCCACCATTTCCATCATTGCTTCAGCCATTAATTGGTTCACAAACATACATTTTTCCGTAGCATTCCAGACAGAGAAAATTGAACATATTCAGATGGAGATTTTGGCGGGCTTGTATTATTGATAGTGGAGAGTGTCTCGACCACTGCATCATAACATAAATTAGGAGGGGGACCGAACAGATTAATCATGAGTTATTGCCATATTTCCTGGCCTAGATTTATTGGAAAGAAACAATGGGGTTGCCTTGCTATTTTCAGAGTTTGTCTTCTTATCTTCAGCAGCCTGCACCAAATTAACACACTAGCATTGCTATCATTGGCCAGGTCAGATAATAGGAAAGCAACATTGACACAATGAATGTTTGGGCAACTAGCCTACACCAAATTAACACAATATGACACAGCTATCATCAGCCAGGTAAGGTAATATGAAAGCAACATTGACAAAATGAATGAATGGGCAACCAAAGCAGCACTACAATTCAGTAATGTGCATGATATGAGATAGTACACTCATGCAGCTCGGTATGCAAAACTACCAGGCAGTTTTCCTTACAAAAATCAACATTGGCGCCTTTAACATTTTTCTACAACTAATTTTAGATCAGATAAAGGTTGGATTCATGCAGATTAACAAAATACATGCCGATGTAAAAATATAGTGATATACAACAGGTACTTACATCAGCATTGGAGCATAGAGAATTCCCGCAAGATATTTTCCTCGAATACGATCCCAATGGAGGAAGTCTTCTATCGTTTAACGTTATTTTCTAAAAGAGAGATGTATAAGAAAACATGTAGAAAATATTATCAGAATGCTATAAAATTTCATGATGTGAGGATACGCACACGCTTCTTAGAATGGAGTTGACATATTTTTGCTGGACTGGAGCAGACTAGTTCTTTGGCCACTAGAATCTGCTTATTATCAGTGGGAGTTGGGTTTCTCTGTGCTGGAGCAGTATCGATGAAAATTGGAGTTAGTTTATTATCTCTTGGCGTTTGGATCTTTTGCAAAGACGTGGTTTGTAACCCTTCAGATTTTAACATAGACGTCTTCCCCTTGCATGCCTTATATAGAAGAATGGTGCTTCAATTATAAAACATGCTACAACAGAGATGGAATAGGTACTGAAGAATAGAAAGGCATGACATATTGACATGTATTCCCTCCATCCAGAAATAAATGGATGGGTCTAGGTGAGGGAGTCCTGGATTAGGGGGTGTTCGGATAGCCGGACTATACCTTCAGCCGGACTCCTGGACTATGAAGATACAAGATTGAAGATTCCGTCCCGTGTCCGGAAGGGACTTTCCTTGGCGTGGAAGGCAAGCTTGGCGATACGGATATGAAGATCTCCTACCATTGTAACCGACTCTATGTAACCCTAACCCTATCCGGTGTCTATTAAACCGGAGGGTTTTAGTCCGTAGGACAACATACACATCAACAATCATACCATAGGCTAGCTTCTAGGGTTTAGCCTCCTCGATCTCGTGGTAGATCTACTCTTGTACTACCCATATCATCAATATTAATCAAGCAGGACGTAGGGTTTTACCTCCATCGAGAGGGCCCGAACCTAGGTAAAACTTTGTGTCCCTTGTCTCCTGTTACCATCCGGCCTAGACGCACAGTTCGGTACCCCCTACCCGAGATCCGCCGGTTTTGACACCGACATTGGTGCTTTCATTGATAGTTCCTCTGTGTCGTCGCCGTCAGGCTCGATGGCTCCTATGATCATCGATAGCGATGCAGTCCAGGGTGAGACCTTCCTCCCCGGACAGATCTTCGTCTTCGGCGGCTTCGCACTGCGGGCCAATTCGCTTGGCCGTCTGGAGCAGATCGAAAGCTACGCCCCTGGCCGTCAGGTCAGATTTGGAAGTTTTAACTACACGGCTGACATCCGCGGGGACTTGATCTTCGACGGATTCAAGCCATTGCCGAGTGCGCCGCACTGTCAGGACGAGCGTGATTTAGCTCTGCCGCTGAACAGTGCCCTGGAGGCCGCACCCGCATCGGCTCCAACCCTTAATTCGGAGCCAACTGCGCCGATCGAGGATGGGCGGTTGGACACCACCTCGGGGGCTGCGACCCCAACGGCGATTGAGCCAAGCACCAGCCCCATACTCTGCGAGACTCGTGACTCCAAGGAGCAGGACTCCTCTCCGGACTCCGAACCCTCCGCGCCCCTACCGATCGAATCCGATTGGGCGCCGATCATGGAGTTCACTACCGCAGACATCTTTCAGCACTCGCCTTTCGGCGATATCCTGAAGTCACTGAAGTCTCTCTCTTTATCAGGAGAACCCTGGCCGGACTACGGTCAGCAAGGTTGGGGTACGGACGATGAAGAAATTCAAAGCCCACCCACCACCCACTTTGTAGCCACTGTCGACGACTTAACCGACATGCTCGACTTCGACTCCGTAGACATCGACGGTATGGATGCCGATGAAGGAGATGATGAAGAACCAGTGCCTACTAGGCCCTGGAAAGCCACCTCATCGTATGACATATACATGGTGGACACCCCAAAAGAGGGAGATGGCGATGGAACAGCGGAGGATGACCCCTCCAAGAAACAGCCTAAGCGTCGGCGTCAACGGCGCCGCTCAAAATCCCGCCAAAACAAATACGGTGATTCCAGCACGGGAGATAATAATACTCTGGAAAGCGCCGAAGAAAACCCCTCCAGCAAGATTTAGCACAGGAGGATGGAGAAACCAGCCCTCATGAGAGAGCGGCAGACAGAGAGGTCGAGGACGATAATTATATGCCTCCCTCCGAAGACGAGGCAAGCCTCGACGATGATGAATTCGTCGTGCCAGAGGATCCCGTCGAGCAAAAGCGTTTTCAACGCAGGCTTATGGCCACGGCAAGAAGCCTCAAGAAAAAACAGCAACAGCTTAGAGCTGATCAAGATTTGCTAGTCGACAGATGGACTGAAGTCCTTGCGGCCGAAGAGCATAAACTCGAACGCCCCTCCAAGAGCTACCCAAAGCGCAGGTTGCTACCCCGATTAGAGGAGGAAGCACTTGATGCGGCCGACCGGCCACCTCGTGGTCGCGACAGAGAGGCCTCTCGGCCCTCCACTCAAGCCGCACCCCGTACCAAGGCACGGGAATATGCGCCGGACTTACGAGACATGTTGGAGGACAAGGCAAGGCAAACAAGATCGATCTACGGATCGCGTGGGCGCCCCACGGCTCGAGACGGTAACCATCATGCCGGCCACAAATTCGGCAGGGCCGAACACAGTAGACATGGCTCATTGGAGCTACGTCACGATATAGCCCAGTACAGAGGCGCCGAACACCCACTCTGCTTTACAGACGAAATAATGGATCATCAAATCCCCGAGGGTTTCAAACCCGTAAACATCGAATCATATGATGGCACAATAGATCCTGCGGTATGGACCGAGGATTATCTCCTTCATATCCACATGGCCCGCGGCGATGATTTCCATGCCATCAAATACCTCCCACTCAAGCTTAAAGGACCAGCTCGGCATTGGCTTAAGAGCTTGCCAACAGGATCAATCAATTTTTGGGAGGACCTGGAAGCCGCATTCCTCGACAATTTCCAGGGCACTTATGTGAGACCCCCAGACGCCGATGACCTAAGTCACGTAATTCAGCAGCCAGAGGAATCGGCCAGGCAATTCTGGACACGGTTCCTAACAAAGAAAAATCAAATAGTCGACTGTCCGGACGCTGAGGCCCTAGCAGCCTTCAAACACAATATCCGTGACGAGTGGCTAGCCCGGCACCTTGGACAGGAAAAGCCGAAATCTATGGCAGCACTCACGACACTCATGACCCGCTTTTGCGCGGGAGAAGACAGCTGGCTTGCTCGTAGCAACAATATGACCAAGAACCCTGGTAATTCGGACACCAGGGACAGTAGTGGCAGGTCGCGTCGCAACAAGCAGAAGCGCCGCATTAACGGCAACAATGCTGAGGATACGGCAGTTAATGCCGGATTCAGAGGCTCTAAATCCGGTCAGCGGAAAAAGCCATTCAAAAAGAATCCTAGGGGCCTGTCCAGTTTGGACCGAATACTCAACCGCTCGTGCCAGATACATGGCACCCCCAAAAAGCCAGCCAATCACACCAACAGGGATTGTTGGGTGTTCAAGCAGGCAGGCAAGTTAAACGCCGAAAATGAAGACAAGGGGCTGCATAGAGATGACGACGAGGAGCCCCGGCCGCCGAACAACAGTGGAAAGAAGGGTTTTCCCCCACAAGTGCGGACGGTGAACATGATATACGCAACCCATGTCCCCAAAAGGGAGCGGAAGCGTGCGTTAAGGGACGTATACGCGGTAGAGCCAGTCGCCCCAAAGTTCAACCCATGGTCCTCCTGCCCGATCACCTTTGATCGAAGGGACCATCCCACTAGCATCCGTCATGGCGGATTCGCCGCATTGGTTCTAGACCCAATTATTGACGGATTTCATCTCACTAGAGTCCTTATGGACGGCGGCAGCAGCCTGAACCTGCTTTACCAGGATACAGTGCGGAAAATGGGCATAGATCCCTCGAGGATTAAGCCCACCAAAACGACCTTTAAAGGCGTAATACCAGGTGTAGAGGCCAACTGTACAGGCTCAGTCACACTTGAAGTGGTCTTCGGATCTCCGGATAATTTCCGAAGCGAGGAGTTAATCTTCGACATAGTCCCGTTTCGCAGTGGCTATCACGCACTGCTCGGGCGAACCGTATTCGCTAAGTTCAATGCGGTACCGCATTACGCATACCTTAAGCTCAAGATGCCAGGCCCTCGAGGAGTAATTACGATCAATGGAAACACCGAACGCTCCCTCCGAACGGAGGAGCACACGTCGGCCCTTGCAGCAGAAGTTCAAAGCAGCCTCTCCAGGCAGTTCTCCAGTCCGGCCACTAAACGACCGGCCACCGTCAAGCACGCCCGGAGTAACCTACAACAAGACCGCCTGGCACGATCCGAGCAGGTGTAGCAATGCGGCCCCAACCCCAACCCTCGCAAAAAGGCGACGCCAGTACTTCGCGTACATAACTACGCTCTAGAGATACCATGGGCACAGGGGGAGGGGCACCATCACGACACGCCCAAAACACGGCTTAAACCGTACCAGGGGCTGCCGATTTTTTAATTTTCTCTTACTTTTAGGACTTCATCCTTCGGAAGGCCTGTTCGGCAGTTCAATTGCCGCACAAACGATGCAAGAACCAGGGAAGCAGACAAGCCACGCCGCACTACGGAACTCCCAGGTGGTCTCTATCACAAGCAGTATACCCGTTCCGCATACTATTCCGCAGCTTGCCCCTGGAACGGACATGTTAACTAGTCCAACCTTCCACTTATCGCATTATTTGTATCGTTCTGCCTTGATCGCACACCTTTTTAATAAACAATGCATAACTTTCATCTATTTTTGCATTACCTTTTTTTCTTTATATATGTTCCTTAACGACATGTTGCACCCGTACACGTTGGTACGGCCAAAATACGCCAGGGGCTTTAGTACCCCTCAATATGGTGTGAGAAGTCCGAACACTTTAACAAGTGCGGCACCCCGAACTTATAGCATTATATGCATCGGCTCCGAATCATGTCTTGGGTCAATAGTTGGGTTTGCCCGGCTCCTATGTTTTGGTGCCTTACGTTCCGCTATATCGGCTAAGGTAGCACTAGGAAAACCACTGCGATTGTGCCCCGGTTGAGCTGGGTCGAGCACCTCAGTGGAGAAAGCTAAAACTGACTATCATGATGAAGCGAGAGTTGGTCGTTGTTCGAGAGGTTTTTTCGAGTCCCTAAAGACTTATGCCGCTTAGGGCGAGGAGCCGGCTCTGTCCGGCCAAGGCGTGGATAGCGCCCCGAACTCGGTCTTCCAAATACCAGGGGCTTCGCCGAAATTTAAAATTATAGAATTCTATGGCTAAGTGAGAGTGTTCACGCATTATAGTCTGATTGCCTCGTTCGTTGGGCTGAGCGCCTCCCTCGAAGGACCCAAACATGGGAAAAAGAGCACTCAGGTTTATCCCCGAACACCCCAGCACTAGTGACACGGGGGCAGAAGCCGACGACTCGCCATCTCTCAGAATTGATAAACAACCGCATAGAAGGTAATACTTTAAATTCCAACAGCATTGCTTAGCGCATATAAACAAGTTTTCAGCGCACAGGACAAAACGAGAAAGTTTCACTCAAAAATTACATCCCTAGAACATTCATCTGCCACAAGTCGGGCACCCTTCAGAACATCCTTATAGTAATTCTCGGGCTTGCGATGCTCTTTCCCCGGCGGTGGCCCGTCCTTCACAAGCTTCTCAGCATCCAGCTTGCCCCAGTGCACCTTAGCACGGGCAAGGGCCCTACGGGAACCCTCAATGCAGACGGAGCACTTGATGACTTCGAGCCTTGGACAGGCATCCACCAGCCGCCGCACCAACCCAAAATAGCTCCCAGGAAGAGCCCCTCCAGGCCACAGCCGAACAATAAGGCCCTTCATGGCTTGTTCGGCTGCCTTGTGGAGCTCGACCAGTTGCTTCAGCTAGTCGCTCAGGGGCACGGGGTGTCCGGCCTCAGCGTACTGAGACCAGAACACCTTCTCCGTCGAGTTGCCCTCCTCAGCTCGATAGAATGCGGCGGCATCGGACACACTCCGGGGAAGATCTGCAAATGCTCCTGGAGAACTCCGGATTCGGGTAAGTAACAAGTAACTCACGTTTATGTGTTTGCTTTGCATAAAGAATGCCTTACCCGCCGCTATCTTCTTCACCTCATCCAACTCCTGGAGGGTCTTCTGGGATTTGGCCTTGGCAGATTTGGCATTTTCAATAGCCACCGCGAGCTCGGACGCTTGCGTCTTCGAGTCAAGCTCCAAACTCTCATGTTTTCCCATGAGAGCCTGGAGCTCTTGCCGCACCTTGCCAACCTCGGCCTCATATTTCTCCCGCTCGGTGCGCTCCGAGGCCGCACTCTTCTCGGCCTCGACCAGCGCTTGCTTAAGGGTCGCCACTTCAGACGTGGCCCCTACAATAGCCATGATAATCCTGTCATTCTTTGCAATTGCACCTTTTTATATATATTTTTAACAAGGTATTTCTTACCTTCATTATCCTCGAGCTGCTTCTTGGCACACTCGAGCTCTTGCTCGGACCGCTCGAGGTTCTGCTTTAGCGTGTCCACTTCCGCAGTTAGTGCGGCGGACGCAAGCAGGGAAGCCTGCATACGCATATTGACTCATTTTTGTTAGACTCCTGTGAATTCTATTTGATCCTCTATTCGGCTTTTCTTCCCGAACGCCAAACAGAGCATCAGGGGCTACTGTCTATGCGGTACTATTATTTACACATTCTTTACTTACCTCAAAGCCTGACAAAAGGCTAGTACAAGCTTCAGTCAGTCCGCTGTTGGCGGACTGGACCTTCAGGACCACCGCACTCATAATAGCGCGGTGCTCCTCGTCGATGGAGGCGCCTTGGAGCGCCTCCAACATATTGTCCAGCGCCTCCGGTTGGACGGGGGCCACCGGCACGGCGGACTTGGTCCTCTTGGAAGGAGGTCCCCCGCTGGACTCTGGAACCTCTGAAGGTTCCGGAGTAGTGTCCGGCCTAGAGCCGGACTTGGAGCCCTGGGGGGTTTCATCCCCTTTGCTCCTGGAGTCCGGGAGGTCGCCTTGCGACGCCTCCAGGACCACCTCCTCCCGGCTTGGAACCTGTTGGGACAACACTTCGGTGTAGTCCATAGGGCCGGGGGAGGAAGCCGTCGTAAGCGAGTTCACATCCGACGAGTCCAGTGAGCCGCTCAATGACGCGTCGAGCCGGTCTTTGGGTGGGCTGCATAAACATATTCGACATGAGGGAAAGTTGTGGAATAAACGAATACCATGAATTACTCTGGTATCCGGATACTTACGATTTGGCCAGGGGCTTGGCCCTAGGCGCCCACTCCTCTCCGTCGCCGTCGGCGTCGGTGGAGCAGTCTGGAGGAAGGGTTTTCCCCTTCTTGGACCCTTCGGCCTCCCCAGTTGGGGCGGCCTTCCTTTTCTTCCCTTCCCCCGCTGGAGGGGGAGGGGTCTCTTCTTCCTCCTCCTCGTCTTCGCGGGAGGAGTGCGTCTTGGATTCGTCGGATGATGAATCCGACACCTCCGGGCGTCGGGCACTCTTTCGAGTCCCCGTGGCCTTCTTCTTGACCTTCTTCTCCGGCACCACATAGGGTGCCGGAACTAGCAGCCTCGCCAAGCGAGTGTCCGCTGGGCCTTCGGGCAAAGGGGCCGGACAGTTGATCTGTCCGGACGTCACCTGCCAATCCTGTCAAAGGAAAGGGAGCTTAGATCCTGCATAGAGTCAAACTATGAAAAACTGATACCCTGTAAAAGGAAAAAACAGCTTACCGCGAGAGCGTGACGCTGCGCACTGAATCCGCGATCCTCAGTAGCGGATGTGGGAGCCTCGGCGCCCTTGAAAAGCACCTTCCAGGCATCTTCATACGTCGTGTCGAAGAGCCTGCTCAGAGTTTGGTGCCGCGCCGGGTCGAACTCCCACAGGTTGAAAGCCCGTTGTTGGCATGGGAGGATCAAGCGGATGAGCATAACCTGGACTACGTTGACAAGTTTGAGCTTCTTGTCCACCAGGGTTTTGACGCATGTTTGGAGTCCGGTCAGCTCTCCTTTTTTACCCCACGACAGGCCCGTCTCTTTCTAGGACGTAAGTCGCGTTGGGGGTCCGGACCGGAACTCGGGGGATGCGACCCATTCGGCATCGTGCGGCTCGGTGATGTAAAACCACCCCGATTGCCACCCCTTCAGGGTCTCCACAAAGGAGCCCTCGAGCCATAGGACGTTGGCCATCTTGCCCGCCATGGCGCCTCCGCATTCCGCTTGGCTGCCGCGCACCACCTTCGGCTTAACATTGAAAGTCTTGAACCATAGGCCGAAATGGGGGCGGATGCGGAGGAAGGCCTCGCACACGACGATAAACGCCGAGATGTTGAGGACGAAGTTCGGGGCCAGATCGTGGAAATCCAGGCCGTAGTAGAGCATGAGCCCCCGGACAAATGGGTGGAGAGGGAAGCCCAGTCCGCGGAGGAAATGGGGGAGGAACACCACCCTCTCATGGGGCCTAGGGGTGGGGATGAGCTGCCCCTTTTCGGGGAGCCGGTACGCGATGTCATTAGACAGGTATCCGGCCTTCCTCAGCTTTTTGATATGTCCCTCCGTGACGGAGGAGACCATCCACTTGCCTCCCGCTCCGGACATGGCTGGAGAAGGTTGAGGTGATGAGTGCGGACTTGGGCGCTGGAGTTCGGGTGCGCAAGAATGGATAGGCGAATGAGGAAGAAGGCGTAGGTGAAAAGGTGGATCTTTATCCCCTTATATGGGTGGACGCAGCTACATGTCCCCACCAGCCTGGTAAAACTCGCTTATCTCCCAAGCACCGTAATCACTGGCGCGGTTGGGTTACCCACGCCCGTATTGATGAGAATCCCGGAATAAGGGGACACGATCTCTGCTTTAACAAGACGTGCCAAGGAAACCGCCTCGCATAACGCGCTGAGATGGGATAGTAAAACGGTTCGAATAAAAGCTTGGCCGTGGTGTGATGTCACACTACGGAATACGTCAGCAGATTAGATTTGTGTAAATATTATTCTCTCTATGGCAATATGTGGAAACTTATTTTGCAGAGCCGGACACTATCTTTGTGTTCAAAATCTTCTATGAAGTACTTGGAGGAGGAACCCGCCTTGCAATGCCGAAGACAATCTGCGTGCCGGACTCGTCGTCATTGAAGCCTGGTTCAGGGGCTACTGAGGGAGTCCTGGATTAGGGGGTGTTCAGATAGCCGGACTATACCTTCAGCCGGACTCCTGGACTATGAAGATACAAGATTGAAGATTCTGTCCCGTGTCCGGAAGGGACTTTCCTTGGCGTGGAAGGCAAGCTTGGCGATACGGATATGAAGATCTCCTACCATTGTAACCGACTCAATGTAACCCTAACCCTATCCGGTGTCTATATAAACCGGAGGGTTTTAGTCCGTAGGACAACATACACATCAACAATCATACCATAGGCTAGCTTCTAGGGTTTAGCCTCCTCGATCTCGTGGTAGATCTACTCTTGTACTACCCATATCATCAATATTAATCAAGCAGGACATAGGGTTTTACCTCCATCGAGAGGGCCCGAACCTGGGTAAAACTTCGTGTCCCTTGTCTCCTGTTACCATCCGGCCTAGACGCACAGTTCGGGACCCCCTACCCGAGATCCACCAGTTTTGGCACCAACACTAGGCGTATCTCAGTTCTAGATACATCTAGTTTTATCCATTTCTGTGACATGTAATCCGGACGGAGGGAGTATGATGTAAGAGCTAGGGATACGACATGACAACAGTGTAAAAAAACACTACTTGAATGTAAAATTGTATGCTAGCGGAATACATACAGAAAAACACTAAGGCAACATATGCGTGTATGATTGGGAAACTAAGATGGCATTGCAAGATACCACTAGAACAGCACTTCAATGTAAAAAAACATGCTATGGTAGACAGATGAAGTACATACTGATGAATGACAATGCATAAGATATTGAGAAGCATGATGTCCAAACTAAGAAGATGGCATTGCGATAGAGTAGAATGATAGTACTTGAATTTGAAAACATGATATCATGAATGGAATAGGTACTGAAAAACAGGAAGGCATGCCATATTTACATGCATGATCATCAGGCTAAGCACAAGGCATTGCAACAGAGTAGATGCACTCCAGGACATTATATGCATGGTGTACCCATATCAAGGGCCAAGTTAGAGCAAGGACCTTATGGGGTGAATAGGATTCATTATCTTTCTGCAAGTCTTGTGAAGAACTGCCTTTACATGTTCCATCATATTGGGTATCATTGACGTCAAGTTTGTTGGCCATTACATTGCTCCGTGAGGTTCTTGTGGATAAATCAGTGTGTGCAATTATATCTGACATGCATGGAAGACAACTGGTAGTTAGATTTATGTAATGAGTGCCTGTAGGAGATGACATAAATAGTAGGACTGGGGTTAACTAGCAGCAACAGGTCTCAAAAACTAAAGGGAGAACACAGATGAAAGATACAGAATATGTATCGTTTGTACTCGAGATTAACTAGATGGCACACAAAAGTATTAAGGAACAACATAGGTTATACTAGAAGTGGTATAATGCTATAATCACCAGCCTGTGGGATAGCATTGGCTGATGGATAATAACTATGGAATAGCATTACCTAAAGAACAAGTCTCTTAGCTGAACTATGGAACAGCGTTAACTCCTGAACAAGATCCGTAAGAGATCAGCATGAATATACAGTGAAATGTGATAATCTATTTTCCATGCTTAGATGAATAACAAAGCCATAAATGTTGCACACAAGTAAGATGATGGTACAACCTATCTGGCCGTCCTCCATAGGAGTGAGCATCATGTGCTGACTTGTCGATGGCCCTGCAGTTGTTGTGGTTGTCCATGTCAGGCACGCGCATTCGATGTAGGGAACTGTTGAGTGGGGACTATAGCTCCCTTCTGGTGTATGCTTCCCTTGTTGGAGCAGCTGCGGTGAGTCGAAATACGGTGTGGCTGAAGATGTAGAAAACGCATAATGTTAAGAACGACACATCTCTCTGATCTGAAGAAATACCCTAAGAGATCAACAGCAAGGTACAAGAGTGGTCACACATCTGTTGACTGAAGACTAAATTGGGGTCACACAATTTTATTTTATTTTGGTACTATCCGATCTACGCCAGATGGCTTGATGGTCGTCTTGTGCCTCCCGGCTGACACTGTCGGAATCTTCCCCGAAGAGCCAGCGATCACCGGCAGAGCAGCCTGTCTCCGCCGTCCATGGCCTCGACCAAAACCCCGCTCCCTGCCCCACCGCACTGCCGTGGTTGCGCCGCCCCCAGGCCAATCCACAAAGACTCGCCATCATCCAGATCCGGCGGCGGCAGTACCTTCAACCCACGCAACTCTGAGATAGCAATCTAAGCGCTACTTCCATGGCGAACTTGCGCCCCCGCACCCTTATGTTAGACACCAGCCAACTGGCAGCCTAGGAGCTCCGCCAGCTTGAGGGGTGATGCTTCCCATTGGGAATCGATTGGCCCGGAATAAAAATTCAGACAACTGACGCCTAAATAAAGTGATTTGAGATGAGGGTGCGACCTATCTGGCGGCCCGGTGAAGTAGGCAGCTCCAGCTGCCTAGTCGGTGAGGCCGGCGTGGTTGTAGTGGCTACCAGCGGTAGGGAAGCAGAGATGTCGCGATGGTCGACGGCTACGGGGAAGCAGCACCGGGGCTCTGGACGGGTCCAAAGTTGGAGCCGCTCCGGCGCTGTGAACAACGATGGGGGTGAATCGGCTCCGGTACAGTTCACGCGTCCATCGTCGAGGCAGCTCCGGCAGCACGGAGTAAGAGGCACACGGCCCAGTGCAGGACGGAAAATGGGCAGCGTCTCCGGGATTAGAGAGGAGGGCGGCTGTGAATTTGGTGCGGTGGGGCGCCATGGAGGAGGGGCTGAGGTTTCGCGGCTCAGGAGAAGGGAGCTTCCAGGGAGAAGGTGATTTGGCGCCCACAAGGTATGAATGGGGAATTGGGAGGGGGAGCCATGTCTTATGGACACATTTGTCTGAAATGTGGGGGGGAGTTACAGTTCTACCCCTGCCTTTAGGCTTCTCGGCTTGGGTTTGTGTACTGAGGGTCGGGGATAGTAGAGTAACTTTGCTTCTCCCAAATAGTGGGCGCGAGCGATTTCGGGCGAGGAGGGCGTGTTTTGAAATATAGTGGGCGCGAGCGATTTCGGGCGAGGAGGGCGTGTTTTCAAATATAGTGCGCGCGAGCGATTTCGGGCGAGGAGAGCGTGTTTTGAAATAGTGGGCATGAGCTATTTCGGGCGAGGAGAGGGTGTTTTGCCGACCATGGTTTATGAATTATTAGGCACATGTCATTTCGGCCGAGGAGAAGGCGCGCTTGGATGAAGTTATGAACCTACCCTCGATGTACAATGGGCCAATTGATGTGTGTCCCACATAGGCCGGTAATTTCGCGTCTCCCATTTATTTTCCCGGGCGAATTGCACCGAGCAGAGGGTGTTTAATGGTTCATTCAAATTTTTGGAGAACGAGCATCCACGTCTACCTTACCAAGTCGATTCGAATCAAATTTTGAAATATTAGCTTGCCACTTCTTTTTTAGATGGAGAGATGATGCTCGGGAGTAATGTGTTTTTACATGCTCGTTGCTAGCGATTTACTATATGACAAATAGTTTACCCACTCAAAAACGAGAATCAAACCCAAAATGAAATATCTCGATTCAATGAAATAGCTCATTCACCAGGTCAAAATAGTGAACTAAATCCAAAATTGAACACCTCAATCGGGTAGCATGTTGTACAGTATTATAGTACTCCATGAACATGTTGAAAGTCAAATTAATGAACTTGTTTGATATATGCATATCTCCGTTCATGTGTGGATTGCAGACAACATGTTCTCCACTTTAAATATTTGAATGCAAGTATATATAGAAACATGGTTTATATCAGTCTTCGATGCATAAAACGCAACCTCCCCCTCTTCCAAACTCCTGCTCTCTCTCTCTCTCTCTCTCTCTCTCTCTCGCCGACAATCTTCAATTCTGTCGCACGCATCCAACACACAGACCTTTTTGGTCCCTATCCCTATCCCTCTCTCTCTCTGTGTGTCTCTCTCTCTCTTTGTGTGTGTGTGGGGGGGGTCTTTCTAATTCGCATGCATATATACTCCATCTATAGGTCTCTCTCGCACACTATGTATGATTCTCTAGTCCAAGCTAAATATCTTGGGTGCACTCATCGTATGCACACAAATTCCTTGGCTTGTTGCATGTAACTCTCTCACGCACCACTTTGTCGTCTCGGAGCTCTTCCCTCTCTCTCTCCCAAACTCTCCATCTACCTGGGTCACACATACACATGCATATCTCACTCGCACTTGATAGGCCCATCTAAAACTCTATCTCTCTCCATCTCACACGCACACACACACACAATCCCATGCCTAGCCAAGTGTGATGGTCTCTCACTCAAATGTAGGCACACGCAGTCCCCCTATATGTGTATGACTAGCTAATCTTAGTCTCCATCACAAACATGTACATGGTCTATCTCGATTTCTCTCGGGGCATATTTCTATCGCACACACACCTCCCTCGATCTCCCACCCATATAGTCCCCTCATGATCTCGAGGGGATCTCTCTATCACAAACACACCCTCTCTCCCTCCCCATGCGTCCATGTTCTCCATGTGTCCCTCTCAACCTTTGTTCCTTGTTGGACAGACCTCTATTGGACATGTGCTATAGGGGTGATAACCCACAAGTATAGGGGATCGCAACAGTTTTCCATAAGTAAGAGTGTCGAACCCAACGAGGAGCTAAAGGTAGAACAAATATTCCCTCAAGTTCTATCGACCACCGATACAACTCTACGCACGCTTGATGTTCACTTTACCTAGAACAAGTATGAAACTAGAAGTACTTTGTAGGTGTTGTTGGATAGGTTTGCAAGATAATAAAGAGTACGTAAATAAAAAGTAGGGGCTGTTGTAAGTAAAGAAGCAATAAAGTAAATATAGCGAGTGTGGAAAAGTGGTGGTAGGAGTTGCGAAATTGCCCCTAAGCAATTGACTACTTTACTAGACCGATAGCAAGTATTATGTGGGAGAGGCCACTGCTAGCATGTCATCCCTGACTTGGAATTCTATGCACTTATGATTGGAACTATTAGCAAGCATCCACAAATACTAATGTTCCTTAAGGTAAAACCCAACCATAGCATTAAGATATATTGGTCCCCCTTCAATCCCGTATGGATCAATTTCTATGCTAGGTTGAAGCTTCTGTCACTCTTGCCCTCCAATACATAGTCCTATCAACATACAACTAACCCTAGGGTGTGATCCACACGCGCAATCTGTTGGGGTTTCGTAGTAATTTCAAAAAATTTCCTACGCACACGCAAGATCATGTGATGCATAGCAACGAGAGGGGAGAGTGTTGTCTACGTACCCACGCAGACCGACTGCGGAAGCGTTGACGCAACATAGAGGAAGTAGTCGTACGTCTTCACGATCCAACCGATCAAGTACCGAAACTACGGCACCTCCGAGTTCGAGCACACGTTCAGCTCGATGACGATCCCCGGACTCCGATCCAGCAAAGTGTCGGGGAAGAGTTCCATCAGCACGACGGCGTGGTGACGATCTTGATGTACTACAGCAGCAGGGCTTCGCCTAAACTCCGCTACAGTATTATCGAGGAATATGGTGGCTGGGGGCACCGCACACGGCTAAGGAATAGATCACGTGGATCAACTTGTGTGTTTCTGGGGTGCCTCTGCCTCAGTATATAAAGGACTAGAGGGGGGAAGGCTGGCCGGCCAAGCTTGGCGGGCCAGGAGAGTCCTACTCCCTCTGGGAGTAGGATTCCCCCCCCCCAATCCTAGTTGGAATAGGATTCCTCGGGGGAGAAAGAGAGAGAGGGGGCCGGCCACCTCTCCTAGTCCTAATAGGACTAGGGGAGGGGGGAGGCACGCAGCCCACCTTGGGCTGCCCCTTTCTCCTTTCCACTAAAGCCCACTAAGGCCCATATGGTTCCCGGGGGGTTCCGGTAACCTCCCGGTACTCCGGTAAAATCCCGATTTCACCCGGAACACTTCCGATATCCAAACATAGGCTTCCAATATATCAATATTTATGTCTCGACCATTTCGAGACTCCTCGTCATGTCCGTGATCACATCCGGGACTCCGAACAACCTTCGGTACATCAAAATGCATAAACTCATAATATAACTGTCATCGTAACCTTAAGCGTGCGGACCCTACGGGTTCGAGAACAATGTAGACATGACCGAGACACGTCTCCGGTCAATAACCAATAGCGGGACCTGGATGCCCATATTGGCTCCTACATATTCTACGAAGATCTTTATCGGTCAGACCGCATAACAACATACGTTGTTCCCTTTGTCATCGGTATGTTACTTGCCCGAGATTCGATCGTCGGTATTCCAATACCTAGTTCAATCTCGTTAACGGCAAGTCTCTTTAATCGTTCCGTAATACATCATCTCGCAACTACCTCATTAGTTGCAATGCTTGCAAGGCTTATGTGATGTGCATTACCGAGAGGGCCCAGAGACACCTCTCCGACAATCGGAGTGACAAATCCTAATCTCGAAATACGCCAACCCAACATCTACCTTTGGAGACACCTGTAATGCTCCTTTATAATCACCTAGTTACGTTGTGACGTTTGGTAGCACCCAAAGTGTTCCTCCGGCAAACGGGAGTTGCATAATCTCATAGTCATAGGAACATGTATAAGTCATGAAGAAAGCAATAGCAACATACTAAACGATCGGGTGCTAAGCTAATGGAATGGGTCGTGTCAATCAGATCATTCAACTAATGATGTGACCTCGTTAATCAAATAACAACACTTTGTTCATGGTTAGGAAACATAACCATCTTTGATTAACGAGCTAGTCAAGTAGAGGCATACTAGTGACACTAAGTTTGTCTATATATTCACACATGTATTATGTTTCCGGTTAATACAATTCTAGCATGAATAATAAACATTTATCATGATATAAGGAAATAAATAATAACTTTATTATTGTCTCTAGGGCATATTTCCTTCAGTCTCCCACTTGCACTAGAGTCAATAATCTAGTTCACATCGCCATGTGATTTAACAGCAATAGTTCACATCACCATGTGATTATCACCCATAGTCCACATCGATATGTGATCAACACCCAAAGGGTTTACTAGAGTCAGTAATCTAGTTCACATCGCTATGCGATTAACACCCAAAGAGTATTAAGGTGTGATCATGTTTTGCTTGTGAGATAATTTTAGTCAACAGGTCTGTCATATTCCGATCCGTAAGTATTTTGCGAATTTCTATGTCAACAATGCTCTGCACGGAGCTACTCTAGCTTATTGCTCCCACTTTCAATATGTATCTAGATCAAGACTTAGAGTCATCCAGATCTGTGTCAAAACTTGCATCGACGTAACTTTTTACGACGAACCTTTTTGTCACCTCCATAATTGAGAAATATTTCCTTATTCCACTAAGAATAATTTTGACCGCTGTCCAGTGATCTACTCTTACATCACTATTGTACTCCCTTGCTTAACACAGTGTAGGGTATACAATAGATCTGGTACACAGCATGGCATACTTTATAGAACCTATGGCTGAGGCATAGGGAATGACTTTCATTCTCTTTCTATCTTCTGCCGTGGTCGGGCTTTGAGTCTTACTCAATTTCACACCTTGTAACATAGGCAAGAAACTTTTTCTTTGACTGTTCCATTTTGAACTACTTCAAAATCTTGTCAAGGTATGTACTCATTGAAAAACTTATCAAGCGTCTTGATCTATCTCTATAGATCTTGATACTCAATATGTAAGCAGCTTTACCGAGGTCTTTCTTTGAAAAACTCCTTTAAAACACTCCTTTATGCTTTGCAGAATAATTCTACATTATTTCCGATCAACAATATGTCATACACATATACTTATCAGAAATGATGTAGTGCTCCCACTCACTTTCTTGTAAATACAGGCTTCACCGCAAGTCTGTATAAAACTTATATGCTTTGATCAACTTATCAAAGCGTATATTCCAACTCCGAGATGCTTGCACCAGTCCATAGATGGATCGCTGGAGCTTGCATATTTTGTTAGCACCTTTAAGATTGACAAAACCTTCTGGTTGTATCATATACAACTCTTCTTTAATAAATCTATTAAGGAATGCAGTTTTGTTTATCCATTTGCCAGATTTCATAAAATGCGGCAATTGCTAACATGATTCGGACAGACTTAAGCATAGATACGAGTGAGAAACTCTCATCATAGTCAACACCTTGAACTTTGTCGAAAACCTTTTGCGACAATTCTAGCTTTGTAGATAGTAACACTACTATCAGCGTCTGTCTTCCTCTTGAAGATCCATTTATTTTCTATGGCTTGCCGATCATCGGGCAAATCCATCAAAGTCCATACTTTGTTCTCATACATGGATCATATCTCAGATTTCATGGCCTCAAACCATTTCGCGGAATCTGGGCTCATCATCGCTTCCTCATAGTTCGCAAGTTCGTCATGGTCTAGTAACATGACTTCCAGAACAGGATTACCGTACCACTCTGGTGCGGATCTCACTCTGGTTTACCTACGAGATTTGGTAGTAACTTGATCTGAAGTTACATGATCATCATCATTAGCTTCCTCACTAATTGGTGTAGTAGTCACAGGGACAGATTTCTGTGATGAACTACTTTCCAATAATGGAGAAGGTACAATTACCTTATCAAGTTTTTTTACTTTCCTCCCACTCACTTCTTTCGAGAGAAACTCCTTCTCTAGAAAGTTTCCGAATTTAGCAACAAAAGTCTTGCCTTCGGATATGTGATAGAAGGTGTATCCAATAGTTTCCTTTGGATATCCTATGAAGATTTACTTCTCCGATTTGGGTTCGAGCTTATCATGTTGAAACTTTTTCACATAAGCATCGCAGTCCCAAACTTTAAGAAACGACAGCTTGGGTTTCTTGCCAAACCATAGTTCACACGGTGTCGTCTCAATGGATTTAGATGGTGCCCTATTTAATGTGAATGCAGCTGTCTCTAATGCATAACCCCAAAACGATAGTGGTAGATCGGTAAGAGACATCATAGATTGCACTATATCCAATAAAGTACGGTTATGACGTTCGGACACACCATTATGCTGTGGTGTTCCATGTGGCATGAGTTTGTGAAACTATTCCACATTGTTTTAATTGAAGACCAAACTCGTAACTCAAATATTTGTCTCTGCGATCAGATCGTAGAAACTTTATTTTCTTGTCATGATGATTTTCCACTTCACTCTGAAATTCTTTGAACTTTTCAAATGTTTCAGACTTATGTTTCATCAAGTAGATATACTCATATCTGCTCAAATCATCTGTGAAGATCAGAAAATAATGATACTTGTCGCGAGCCTCAATATTTATCGGACCACATACATTAGTATGTATGATTTCCAACAAATCTGTTGCTCGCTCCATTGTTCCGAAGAACAGAGTCTTAGTCATCTTGCCCATGAGGCATGGTTCGCAAGCATCAACTGATTCATAATCAAGTGATTCCAAAAGCCCATCAGTATGGAGTTTCTTCATGCACTTTACACCAATATGACCTAAACGGCAGTGCTACAAATAAGTTGCACTATCATTATTAACTTTGCATCTTTTGGTTTCAATATTATGATTATGTGTATCACTACGATCGAGATCCAACGAACTATTTTCATTGGGTGTGTAACCATATAAGGTTTTATTCATGTAAACAGAACAACAATTTATTCTCTTACTTAAATGAATAACCATATTACAATAAACATGATCAAATCATATTCATGCTCAACACAAACACCAAATAACACTTATTCAGGTTCAACACTAATCCCGAAAGTATAGGGAGTGTGCGATGATGATCATATCAATCTTGGAACCACTTCCAACACACATCGTCACTTCACCCTTAACTAGTCTCTGTTTATTCTGCAACTCCCGTTTCGAGTTACTAATCTTAGCAACTGAACTAGTATCAAATACTGAGGTGTTGCTATAAACACTAGTAAAGTACACATCAATAACATGTATATCAAATATACTTATGTTCACTTTGCCATCTTTCTTATCTGCCAATCACTTGGGGTAGTTCCGCTTCCAGTGACCAGTCCCTTTGTAGTAGAAACAGTTAGTCTCAGGCTTAGGACCAGACTTGGGCTTCTTCACTTGAGCAGCAACTTGCTTGCTGTTCTTCTTGAAGTTCCCCTTCTTCCCTCTGCCCTTTTCTTGAAACTAGTGGTCTTGTCTACCATCAACACTTGATGTTTTTCTCGATTTCTACCTTCGTCAATTTCCGCATTACGAAGAGCTTGGGAATCGTTTCCGTTATCCCTTGCATATGATAGTTCATCACAAAGTTCTACTAACTTGGTGATGGTGACTAGAGAATTCTGTCAATCACTATCTTATCTGGAAGATTAACTCCCACTTGATTCAAGCGATTGTTGTACTCAGACAATCTGGGCACATGCTCACTAGTTGAGCGATTCTCCTCCATCTTTTAGCTATAGAACTTGTTGGAGACCTTCATATCTCTCAACTCGGGTATTTGTTGAAATATTAACTTCAACTCCTGGAACATCTCATATGCTCCATGACGTTCAAAACGTCTTTGAAGTCCCGATTCTAAGCCATTAAGCATGGTGCACTAAACTATCAAGTAGTCATCATATTGAGCTAGCCAAACGTTCATAACGTCTGCATCTGCTCCTGCAATAGGTCCGTCACCTAGCAGTGCATCAAGGACATAATTCTTCTATGCAGCAATGAGGATAAACCTCAGATCACGGATCCAATCCGCATCTTTGCTACTAACATATTTCAACACAATTTTCTCTAGGAACATATCAAAATAAACACAGGGAAGCAACAACGCGAGCTATTGATCTACAACATAATTTGCAAAATACTACCAGGACTAAGTTCATGATAAATTTAAGTTCAATTAATCATATTACTTAAGAACTCCCACTTAGATAGACATCCCTCTAATCCTCTAAGTGATCACGTGATCCAAATCAACTAAACCATGTCCGATCATCACGTGAGATGGAGTAGTTTCATCAGTCAACATCATTATGTTGATCATATCTACTATATGATTCACGCTCGACCTTTCGGTCTCCGTGTTCCGAGGCCATATCTGTATATGCTTGGCTCGTCAAGTATAACCTGAGTATTCCGCGTGTGCAACTGTTTTGCACCCGTTGTATTTGAACGTAGAACCTATCACACCCGATCATCACGTGGTGTCTCAGCACGAAGAACTTTCGCAACGGTGCATACTCAGGGAGAACACTTCTTGATAATTTAGTGAGAGATCATCTTATAATGCCACCGTCAATCAAAGCAAGATAAGATGCATAAAAGGATAAACATCACATGCAATCAATATAAGTGATATGATATGGCCATCATCATCTTGTGCCTGTGATCTCCATCTCTGAAGCACCGTCATGATCACCATTGTCACCGGCGCGACACCTTGATCTCCATCGTAGCATCGTTGTCGTCTCGCCAATCTTATGCTTCCACGACTATCGCTACCGCTTAGTGATAAAGTAAAGCATTACATCGCGATTGCATTGCATACAATAAAGCGACAACCATATGGCTCCTGCCAGTTGCCGATAACTCGGTTACAAAACATGATCATCTCATACAATAAAATTCAGCATCATGCCTTGACCATATCACATCACAACATGCCCTGCAAAAACAAGTTAGACGTCCTCTACTTTGTTGTTGTAAGTTTTACGTGGCTGCTACGGGCTTAAGCAAGAACCAATCTCACCTACGCATCAAAACCACAACGATAGTTTGTCAAATAGACTCTGTTTTAACCTTCGCAAGGACCGGGCGTAGCCATACTCGGTTCAACTAAAGTTGGAGAGACAGTCGCCCGCAAGCCACCTATGTGCAAAGCACGTCGGGGGAACCGGTCTCGCGTAAGCGTACACGTAATGTTGGTCCGGGTCGTCTCGTCCAACAATGCCGCTGAACCAAAGTATGACATGCTGGTAGGCAGTATGACTTATATCGCCCACAACTCACTTGTGTTCTACTCGTGCATATAACATCAACATAAATAACCTAGGCTCGGATGCCACTGTTGGGGTTTCGTAGTAATTTCAAAAAAATTCCTACGCACACGCAAGATCATGTGATGCATAGCAACGAGAGGGGAGAGTGTTGTCTACGTACCCACGCAGACCGACTGCGGAAGCGTTGACGCAACGTAGAGGAAGTAGTCGTACGTCTTCACGATCCAACCGATCAAGTACCGAAACTACGGCACCTCCGAGTTCGAGCACACGTTCAGCTCGATGACGATCCCCGGACTCCGATCCAGCAAAGTGTCGGGGAAGAGTTCCGTCAGCATGATGGCGTGGTGACGATCTTGATGTACTACAGCAGTAGGGCTTCGCCTAAACTCCGCTACAGTATTATCGAGGAATATGGTGGCTGGGGGCACCGCACACGGCTAAGGAATAGATCACGTGGATCAACTTGTGTGTTTCTGGGGTGCCTCTGCCTCAGTATATAAAGGACTAGAGGGGGCAAGGCTGGCCGGCCAAGCTTGGCGCGCCAGGAGAGTCCTACTCCCTCTGGGAGTAGGATCCCCCCCCCAATCCTAGTTGGAATAGGATTCCTCGGGGGGAGAAAGAGAGAGAGGGGGCCGGCCACCTCTCCTAGTCCTAATAGGACTAGGGGAGGGGGGAGGCGCGCAGCCCACCTTGGGCTGCCCCTTTCTCCTTTCCACTAAAGCCCACTAAGGCCCATATGGTTCCCGGGGGGTTCCGGTAACCTCCCGGTACTCCGGTAAAATCCCGATTTCACCGGAACACTTCCGATATCCAAACATAGGCTTCCAATATATCAATCTTTATGTCTCGACCATTTCGAGACTCCTCGTCATGTCCGTGATCACATCCGGGACTCCGAACAACCTTCGGTACATCAAAATGCATAAACTCATAATATAACTGTCATCGTAACCTTAAGCGTGCGGACCCTACGGGTTCGAGAACAATGTAGACATGACCGAGACACGTCTCCGGTCAATAACCAATAGCGGGACCTGGATGCCCATATTGGCTCCTACATATTCTATGAAGATCTTTATCGGTCAGACCGCATAAAAACATACGTTGTTCCCTTTGTCATAGGTATGTTACTTGCCCGAGATTCGATCGTCGGTATTCCAATACCTAGTTCAATCTCGTTACCGGCAAGTCTCTTTACTCGTTTCGTAATACATCATCTCGCAACTACCTCATTAGTTGCAATGCTTGCAAGGCTTATGTGATGTGCATTACCGAGAGGGCCCAGAGATACCTCTCCGACAATCGGAGTGACAAATCCTAATCTCGAAATACGCCAACCCAACATCTACCTTTGGAGACACCTGTAATGCTCCTTTATAATCACCCAGTTACGTTGTGACGTTTGGTAGCACCCAAAGTGTTCCTCCGGCAAACGGGAGTTGCATAATCTCATAGTCATAGGAACATGTATAAGTCATGAAGAAAGCAATAGCAACATACTAAACGATCGGGTGCTAAGCTAATGGAATGGGTCGTGTCAATCAGATCATTCAACTAATGATGTGACCTCGTTAATCAAATAACAACACTTTGTTCATGGTTAGGAAACATAACCATCTTTGATTAACGAGCTAGTCAAGTAGAGGCATACTAGTGACACTAAGATTGTCTATGTATTCACACATGTATTCTGTTTCCGGTTAATACAATTCTAGCATGAATAATAAACATTTATCATGATATAAGGAAATAAATAATAACTTTATTATTGTCTCTAGGGCATATTTCCTTCACAATCATATGATGGGCACCAAAGGACGGCAAATAACCACAAGTAAATTAAATCAATCATAGCAATTCATCAACCACCGATAGGACAACGAAAATCTACTCAGACATCATAGGATGGCAACACACCATTGGATAATAATATGAAGCATAAAGCACCATGTTCAAGTAGAGAGTACAGTGGGTTGCGGGAGAGTGGACCGCTGTAGATAGAGGGGGGAAGGTGATGGAGATGTTGGTGAAGATGGCGGAGGTGTTGGTGTAGATCGCGATGATGATGATGGCCCCCGGCGGCGTTCCGACGCCACCGGAAGCGAGGGGGAGAGAGCCCCCCTCCTCCTTCTTCTTCCTTGACCTTCTCCCTAGATGGGAGAAGGGTTTACCCTCTGGTCCATAGCCTCCATGGCGTGGGAGGGGCGAGAGCCCCTCCGAGATTGGATCTGTCTCTGTTTCTGCGTTCTCAGATTCTTCCCTTTCACCGTTTCTTATATTCCCGGAGATCCGTAACTCCGATTGGGCTGAAATTTTTAACACGATCTCTATCTGGATATTAGCTTTCTTGCGGCGAAAGAAGGGCACCAACCGCCTTACGGGGTGGCCACGAGGGTCAGGGCGCGCCTGACACCCTGGGGCGCGCCCCCCTACCTCGTGGGCCCCTCGAGCATCGTCTCACGTGGATTTTTCTTCCCAAAAATCATATATATTCCAAAAAAATCTCTGTCAGTTTTTATTCCGTTTGGACTCCGTTTGATATGGATATTCTGCGAAACAAAAAACATGCAACAAACTGGAACTGGCATTGGGCACTGGATCAATATGTTAGTCCCAAAAATAGTATAAAAAGTTGCCAAAAAGTATATGAAAGTTGAATAATATTGGCATGGAACAATAAAAAATTATAGATACGACGGAGACATATCAGCATCCGCAAGCTTAATTCCTGCTCGTCCTCGAGTAGGTAAATGATAAAAAAGATAATTTTTGATGTGGAATGCTACCTAGCATAATCTTGATCATATGTCTAATCATGGCATGAATATTAAGACACGAGTGATTCAAAACAATAGTCTATCCTTTGACATAAAAAATAATAATACTTCAAGCATACCAACCAAGCAATTATGTCTTATTGAAATAACATAGCCAAAGAAAGCTCATCCCTACAAAATCATATAGTCTGGCTATGCTCCATCTTCACCACACAAAATATTTACATCATGCACAACCCCGATGACAAGCCAAGCAATTGTTTCATACTTTTGACGTTCTCAAACCTTTTCAACTTTCACGCAATACATGAGCGTGAGCCATGGACATAGCACTATAGGTGGAATAGAATATGATGATGGGGGTTATGTGGAGAAGACAAAAAAGGAGAAAGTCTCACATCAACTAGGCGTGTCAACGGGCTATGGAGATGCCCATTAATAGATATCAATGTGAGGAGTAGGGATTGCCATGCAACGGATGCACTAGAGCTATAAGTATATGAAAGCTCAAACTGAAACTAAGTGGGTGTGCATCCAACTTGCTTGCTCATGAAGACCTAGGGCATTTGAGGAAGCCCATCATCGGAATATACAAGACAAGTTCTATAATGAAAATTCCCACTAGTATATGAAAGTGATAACTCAAGATACTCTCTATATGAAGAACATGGTGCTACTTTGAAGCAAAAGTGTGGTAAAAGGATAGTAACATTGCCCCTTCTCTCTTTTTCTCTCATTTTTTGTTTTCTTTTTTCTTCTTTTTTTGGGCCTTTTTTTTCCTTTCTCTTTTTTTATTTTTTTTATTTTTTTCGTCTGGAGTCTCATCCCGACTTGTGGGGGAATCATAGTCTCCATCATCCTTTCCTCACTGGGGCAATGCTCTAATGATGATGATCGTCACACTTTTATTTACTTACAACTCGATATTACAACTCGATATCTAGAACAAAGATATGACTCTATATGAATGCCTCCGGCGGTGTACCGGGATGTGCAATGATCTAGCGTAGCAATGACATAAAAAAGGGACAAGCCATGAAAGCATCATGCTAGCTATCTTACGATCATGCAAAGCAATATGACAATAAATGCTCAAGTCATGTATATGATGATGATGGAAGTTGCATGGCAATATATCTCGGAAAGGCTATGGAAATGCCATGATAGGTAGGTATGGTGGCTGTTTTGAGGAAGATATAAGGAGGTTTATGTGTGACAGAGTGTATCATATCACGGGGTTTGGATGCACCGGCAAAGTTTGCACCAACTCTCGAGCTGAGAAAGGGCAATGCACGGTACCGAAGAGGCTAGCAATGATGGAAGGGTGAGAGTGCGTATAATCCATGGACTCAACATTAGTCATAAAGAACTCACATACTTATTGCAAAAATCTATTAGTCATCGAAACAAAGTACTACGCGCATGCTCCTAAGGGGGTAGATTGGTAGGAAAAGACCATTGCTCGTCCCCGACCGCCACTCATAAGGAAGACAATCAATAAACACCTCATGCTCCGACTTTGTTACATAACGGTTCACCATACGTGCATGCTACGGGACTTGCAAACCTTAACACAAGTATTTCTCAATTTCACAATTACTCAACTAGCACGACTCTAATATCACCATCTTTATATCGCAAAACTATTGCAAGGAATCAAACATATCATATTCAGTGATCTACAAGTTTTATGTAGGATTTTATGACTAACCATGTGAATGACCAATTCCTGTCATCTCTCTAAATAGGTATAAGTGAAGCAAGAGAGTTTAATTATTTCTACTAAAGATATGCTCGTGCTCTAACAAATCTAAGTGAAGCAAAAGAGCATTCTACAAATGGCGGTTGTCTATGTAAAGAGAAACATGCAATCCAAACTTCAAATGGTATAAGTGAAGCACATGAAGCATTCTATAAAGCCATACTCAAAAGATATAAGTGAAGTGCAAAGAGCATTCTATAAATCAACCAAGGACTATCTCATACGAGCATGGTGCATAAAAGAAAAATGAAAACTAAATGCAAAAGACGCTCCAAGATTGCACATATCGCATGAACGAAACGAATCCGAAAACATACCGATACTTGTTGAAGAAAGAGGGGATGCCTACCCAGCATCCCCAAGCTTAGACGCTTGAGTCTCCTTGAATATTTACTTGGGGTGCCTCGGGCATCCCCAAGCTTGATCTCTTGCCTCTCTTCCTTCTTCTCACATTGAGACCTTCTCGATCATCGAACACTTCATCCACACAAAACTTCAACAGAAAACTCGGTAAGATCCGTTAGTATAATAAAGCAAATCACCACTATAAGTACTATTGCAAACCAATTCATATTTTGTTTTTGCATTGTGTCTACTGTAGTATAACGTTTTCATGGCTTAATCCACTGATATAAATTGATAGTTTCATCCAAACAAGCAAACTATGCATCAAAAACAGAATCTATCTAAAACAGAACAGTCTGTAGCAATCTGAACATTCACCATACTTCTGATACTTGAAAAATTCTGCCAAAATTAGGAAAAATAAAAAATTTGTAAAGATAGTGCAAAAAGAATCAGAACCGTTTGACGTTCCAGTAAAAAATTAAAATTCATGCACTACAGCCAAAGTTTCTGTCCTGCACCGCACAAACCAACAAGCATCGTAAACATCCTAAAGGCAAACCTTGGCACATTATTTTTATAATACAATGGAATTGTACAAGGGGATAATTATTTTTGTTGAAAAGTTTCTATAATCAAGATTCACAAAGTTGCCGTGAGCATGAACAAAGTTCAAGGAGCTCTCCCACTTCAACAGTGCTTGTCTTTCTCACTTTCACTTTCCTTTTTAAAAAGTTTTGGGTTCCCCTCTTTATTTTTGTTGTTTTTAAACTATATGAAAGCACTCAACAGAAATAAATGACTCCCTAAAACTTCCGGGTTGTCTCCCTGGCAGCACTTTCTTTAAATCCATTAAGCTAGGCATATAGTGCTCAAGTAGTGAATCCACCCGGATCCCAAGGTATATCAAAGCCAATTTTAATTAACAATGATTTGTAATTTAGTAGTGAGCACAAAGCAACATATATCAAGCAATGACGAAGTCTAACTCTCTTCCTATGCATTGGCATGTCATAAAAGAACAATTCATGCACACCTAGTAAAGGCCAATGCATAGTATAAACAGTTTCTTGCAATTTTGTCATGTGGGAAACATAGAGTTGGAGATATAGTTCCTCTCTCATAATAATTACAGGTAGGAGCAGCAAGCACATGCATATTATATTCATTAAAATCATCATGTGTAACAGTAAAAGGCAACCCATCAATATAATCCTTAATAAGGGCAAACTTCTCCGATATAGTGTAGTTTGGAGAATTCAAAAAGATAATAGGACTATCATGTGCGGGTGCAATAGCAACAATTTCATGTTTAACATAAGGAACTATAGCAATTTCATCTCCATAAGCATAATTCATATTGGCATCTTGGCCACAAGCATAGCAAGCATCATCAAAAAGGGATATTTCAAAAGAATCAACGGAATCATAACAGTCATCATAGCAATCATCCTTCGGTAAGCACGAAGGGGAATTAAACAATGTATGAGTTGAAGAGTTACTCTCATTAGAAGGTGGGAACGGGTGATCAATCCACTCTTCCTCCTTTTGTTCTTCGCTCTCCTCATCATCTTTTTCATCCAATGAGCTCATAGTTTCATCAATTTCTTCTTCCATAGACTCCTGCAAAATATTAGTCTCTTCTTGGACAGCGGAGTATTCCTCAATATATAGTTTAACATAGGCATTAGAAGCATAATTCTCATAACAATATTTAAATATAGCAAAATTTTCAGATTTGTGAAAAGTAGCATCATACTTTTCAATCAAAGAAGCAATTTCATAAGCACCCTTAAAAGCAACAAATTCTTCAATTTGTTGAACATCATAGTAATTATAAACACCTTTAGCATAAGAAGATAAGATTCCATTATCAATAAACTCACATTGGTAGGGAAGGTGTTTCTTAGGGTTTTCAGAACAACAAGTAAAATCATATAATTCACATAAATTCCAAGCATAGCATTGCAAACGTTGAATTTGACTCCATAATAATTTCCCTTTTTCAGATATACGGTGTCGCACATAACAAGCATGCTCATCTAAAGATTTGCCCTCAACTAAGCTAGTTGGGGTTTCGGCACGAGCACAAAGGGATCAAAGATGATCCAAGTAAAAAGCTTCAGCAGTGTGATAGATTTTGAGTGGTTCTTCAATCATTGGTTCAGTAGGTACAACTAATTTTTTGGTATTTTGCGTTTCCTACCCATAACTAAAGATAGAAAACAACTAAGAACAGCAAATAAAAATTACTTAGTGATAAAGCAAACAAGCACACACGAGAATATTCACCCCACGCTATTGCTCCCCGGCAACGGTGCCAGAAAAAGGTCTTGATAACCCACAAGTATAGGGGATCGCAACAGTTTTCGATAAGTAAGAGTGTCAAACCCAACGAGGATATGATACTAGTATATGATACTCCCCACTAGCCTAAAGGCTCCCCGCAAGTCCAATCTACGAAATCCTACGCACCTACGGACCCTAACCAAGGGCAAGAGTGATCACTCCAATCGCAAGATTAGTTGACTAGAAGCTAGACCCATGGAGGCGATGAGCGCGAGCATCAGCCGGCTGTGCCAGATGGTCCACGACGCCGGCCTGCGGCCCGGCACCGAGGAACGTCTCCACGTCATGCTTGAGGCCGCCAGGGCGAGAGGCCGCTTGGACGACAACTTCGTCTCCTTGTTCGACAAGGTCCTCGTCGGCTTCCTCGACAAGTTCACCGTCGTCAAGAAGCCCGCGGGCGACCTTGACGTACGCCTCCAGCCCACACACCCAGGCTCTGCGATGCCCGCCACCCTCAGCGGCCTCTATGGTGACAACCTCTTCGACGCACTGGTGGCCCTGCGACTGCCTGTCGTCGCGCCGGAGAATGTCCACCTCGAGGTCGCGCTCGCCGCGCAGCGCCTGGCGTAGCAAGACACCATCGACATAATCACCCACGTCTATGCGCAAATCGTCCACAAGGACTACAACATGCCAGAGGAGGACGATAGGTCGCTGGCCTTCTTGACCCACAGGGCAACCTTGGACGGCATTGTTCAGAAGCACGTTGAGCTCGCCACCAACGCCGGTGCTCCTCACACATCGGTTGGTGACCCGGCGCACTAGGGCGTGAGGATGTCGTTGATGGATCTATATGTATCTTTATCTTCCCGTCAAATACATGTAGTAGTATATGGTACTACTAGTAATTATCTTACCTTTCGCATCAACTTCATAATTTTCGTACATACTCCATGCATGAACCGCGCCAGAACCAAACTTCTCATTACTCTAGGGAAAATCATTATTTCTACCTATCGGTCACGCCATGGAGCAGAACCAAAATTTACAAGTTACAAGTTCAAAAGGAAAATCCTACTGTGTTCGTGTATGTCGCACCCCCACACAGTTGGTCCGGCACGCCGCTCAAGGGGGAATGTGTGTTGTGTTGCATTTTCACTTACAAGTGGGACCGCAGTTGAGCAAACCGACTATCGGCAAATCCCCACCCCTCCCACCGTGCGATGGCTGAGAAAACATGAGGGAGAAGAGATGGTTGTAGCATAGACTCCAAGAAAATTGGTGTCGGATAGGACTCGTGTGGGTGGTGTGTGTCGTACTGCTAGTAATGGCCCATGCCACCCCACTATATCGAGCCTATATCGAGGTGCTGGTTACATAGAAAAAATTTCCTGGAGTTCGTGCTCAGCCCTCCTCTATCTCTCTTCTCAGCCAGCCAGCAGACGCGTGGAGCCCATCGTCTGTTTTCTCACATGCAGTCCCACATGTCAGTGAAAACGCAAGAGGACCCACTGAACCTGCACATCTTTCACCTTGATGTGCTGGTGATGAAAAACAAATCCAATAAAGATCTTCGGTGGCTGCTTTTGGAGTTACTCAAGAGTAGTAAGATTCTATTTACAGTTTAACCCAACATTCACATCACGTGGCTTCACCTACCACTCCATTTTCTTGCATGACACGACCTGGATGTTGGATGTCCCACGTGTCGACGAAAGGAGGAAGAACTCGACGAAATCTTCTCCACATTTAGACCGGAGGAGTAGGAAACACGGCAAGACTTGTGCCTACATCATACTACTACGTACAAGCCCACCTCACACAGTCACGCTATCACCATATTTCTCAGCCTCCGTGCGACACCTAGCTCTAGTTCATCTAACTAGAACTAACTATTGGTTGGCTCTATGTGATGTGGCAACTGCATACTACTACGGATGCTGGCTATACCACTACGGCACTAACACTCCAAGAAGTGAGTCGAAAACCATTTATAAATTGAGTTTATGACATGCATATGCAAATGTACCATTCATTACATACAACAAGTCATCAACACACAACGACAACGAGGATACATGTTGGATTATAAATTAGTTCCAACAAAACATTCTAGTAAATACTAAAGTTTTCATCACACAACAAATAACAAGCAATGAAATGAACTTTAGCTCAACCACTCCTCGGCGTTGGAAACGCTTGCTTTGAACCAGAAGTGATTCTCTAGGAAGGGGCAGCTACTGTCAATCTCGAGACCAACGCAGGACTGATCATCCAGGCTGAAGCGGCCTATTTCATGACCCATATTGTGATAGCCACGGTAGGGAAGCATAGCAATGCCCGAGGTATAGATACAATTGCTTCTCATAAATGGTAGTAACGTTGTGTCAACAGCAGCTGGATCGCCTTTCACCATGATTGGATAGTTTTGTCCAAGGAAGAGCGAGTTTCCTCCAAGAGTATCAATACTAAACCAGGGAGAAGGTGTTGGCGCTAGCGCAGTAGTATCCATCCCGAATACCCTGCAACGGATGTTGGAATAGGTCCGGAGAGTGCGACCATGGGAGACAACACCTGCTTCCTTAGTCACATCAGTGGTGCCCTGTATACGGACAAGAAGAGGTGATCCATCGGAATAAGTTGCCAGGCGCCACTGAGTACTCCTATATGGGTCCTCATGCTCGTGATCATCAGCATCGTCATCTCCCCCTTGGTTATAAAATTTTTCAAGTATAGGTGGTGGAATGTTCACAGGACCTTAGAAACACAAGAAGGTTAATTAGTAAAGGGAAAGTAGCTAACCCGCATGCATGTGGATGAAACAATTATAATTACGGTGGAAGACAAACGTATCGAAAGCATCAGGATTCCATGCAAAAACAGTGCCACGAGTGGTGGCAGCAAACACAAGACCCTCGCGTTGAATTGCATCACAGTACTCATCCGTGTATAGAAACTGATATTTGAGAAATATCCATCGAGTCGAACCTTGAAGGACGGCAACAAGCTTGTCGAAGATGGCGACAACACAAGCATTCTTATAACCCCAAGAGCGGTTGGGAACTCGACAAATTGCTATCTTCTATAGATGACAGTCACCATGATCGTAGTTGAACGTACGTAGAATACCGGTGTGCTCAACCTCTGGGCAGTCTGAGATTTTGGAAGTGGAACCTGGTGACAAGTGTACACGCTCACAAGTTCCCACTCGCAGTTGTACCCAATATAAACAACCCAATCTCCATTTGCGCCTGCCCAAGCCTTACCCTCAAGCGATGGCATCTTAACATCACATGTATCATTATCAAGCGGCACCAACTTGCACAAGGTGAGGCCTCTGTCGTCCGCGCACCAGTGAGCAGGGTCACGGTGAAGAAGATAGGGGAGATCAAGCCGCTCCTGGACCCTTGGGTTCCTTGTAATGATGTTATTAGTTGAGTCGAGAATGGTCTTGAACGAACCTGCCATGCTAGGCGAGGTGATGACGTCACACCGATCAATGAGTTCCTCCACCACGTCATCATTCAGATCGGGGCAAGAATAACGGGGTCGTTTCCGGTCTGGTCCCTCCATGGAGAAGACGATCGAACAATGGCAGAAGGAAGGGTGAAGGCAAATGGAGGAGGGAGGGAGAGCGTGCAACAACAGTTCCAAATCAAGAGGGAAAGGCGAAGAGTTGGTGGACGGTTGCCATGGTACACGAAGAGGCGCCCCGGCCTACATAGACGTTCGTTCGGAAATTGTACAAAAGGACTCGCCGTCGTCTCACTGACATGTTGGAACGGGACCACATGTCAACGAAGAGGCTAGTGGGGAGCGGACGGTTGCCACGGAGGTCACACACTGACGACAAGGTCGCCCTATCAGACCTAGCGCCCGCGGGATGGCTTCTGTCCCCCACACGAGCGAAGCCATAGAGGTCCATTTGGGGTCGTGAGTTGGAGTTGGCCTTACAAGTGGGACCACAGTTGAGGAAACCGACTATCGGCAAACCCCCACCTCGCCCACCGTGTGATGGCTGAGTTAGAGAAACAACGAGGTTGAGGAGATAGCTGTAGCATGGACTTCAAGAAATATGGTGTCGGATGGAAGTCGTGCTGGTAGCGTGTGACGTACTCCTGGACATGAATGCTTGTTCTGGCCCATGCCACCCTAGTGTACTACTCCACCTCACATTAACATATGGCCCACCTCACACTGTGGCCAAATTTCCTGGAGTATCTGATAGGTTAAAAAGTGTTCTTTGTGAGGGTGTGTGGCTGGTCTCAAGTTTAAAACTTGTTGTATTACGTATACGTAGACGTAGAGATAGTGCAGCAGTTTTGACAGTTTGAACCCAAACATCAGAATGCAATTTCTACTAGACTCATCCAAGGACCTAGGATGATGGGATTTGCAGCTATAGTAAAAACACCCGCCTGACGCGCGAAGCATGTGAAGCTAGTACAAATAGTAGTAGTACTATTGTTGATTGGACTCATCTGATAACCTGTTGCAATGCACGTACAATTATGTATTCGGAAAATATATTTTTTTCCTCGTCGTAGCACCCACTCAGAGAAGCGACTCGAAAGCCATTCATAAATTTAGTAAGTCTACCACAGGCATATCATTTTATTACATACAACAAGTCATGAACCCACAACGACAACGACGATACATTCTAGTAAATACTAAGGTTCTCATCACACAACAAATAACAAGCAATGAAATGAACTTCAGCTCAATGAATCCTCGGCGTTGGAAACGCTTGCTTTGAACCAGAAGTGATTCTCTGGGAAGGGCCAGCCACTGTCAGTCTCGAGACCAATGCAGGACTGATCATCCAGGCTGAAACGGGCTATGTCAGGACCCATAGTGCGATGGTAGGGAAGCATAGCAATGACAGAGGTATAGATACAGTTGCTTCTCATAAATGGTATTAACATTGTGTCAATAGCAGCTGGATCGCCTTTCACCATGATTGGATAGTTTTGTCCAAGGAAGAGCGAGTTTCCTCCAAGACTTTCAATATTGAACCAGGGAGAAGGTGTTGGCGCTAGTACACTAGTATCCATCTCGAATACCCTGCAACGGATGTTGGAATAGGTCCGAAGAGTGCGACCATGCGAGACAACACCTGCTTCCTTAGTAACATCAGCAGTGCCCTGTATACAGACAAGAAGAGGTGATTGTCGGTGTAAAAATCGGCGGATCTCGGGTAGGGGGTCCCGAACTGTGTGTCTAAGGCGGATGGTAACAGGAGGCAGGGACACGATGTTTACCCAGGTTCGGGCCCTCTTGATGGAGGTAATACCCTATGTCCTGCTTGATTGTTCTTGATGATATGAGTATTACAAGAGTTGATCTACCACGAGATCATAGAGGCTAAATCCTAGAAGCTAGCCTATGGTATGATTGTATGTTTCCTACGGACTAAACCCTCCGGTTTATATAGACACCGGAGGGGGCTAGGGTTACACAGAGTCGGTTACAAGGAAGGAGATCTACATATACGTATTGCCTAGCTTGCCTTCCACGCCAAGGAGAGTCCCATCCGGACACGGGACGAAGTCTTCAATCTTGTATCTTCATAGTCCAATAGTCTGGCCAAAGGATATAGTCCCGATGTCCGAAGACCCCCTAATCCAGGACTCCCTCAATAGCCCCTGAACCAGGCTTCAATGACGATGACTCCGGCGCGCAGTATTGTCTTCGGCATTGCAAGGCGGGTTCCTCCTCTGAATACTCCATAGAAGATTTGGAACACCAGAATAGTGTCCGGCTCTGCAAAACAAGTTCCACATACTACCGCAGAGAGAATAATATTTGCACAAATCTAATCCGTTGACGCGTTCTGATAGCACAATGTTATGTCATGGCTCGGTCATTATTCGAACCGTTTTTCTCAACCAGCACCGCACATAACATGGGGCGGCTTTCTCGACATGTCTTGTCAAAGCAGAGATCGTGTCCCCCTTATTACGGGATTCTCATCAATACGGACGTGGGTAACCCAACCGCGCCATCAATTACGGTGCCTGGGGAATAAGCGGTTTTACCAGGAAAGTGGGGAGACGCATCACCTCTTCCGCCCTTATAAAGGGACAATGATTTACTCTTTTCACCCACGCCTTCTTCCTCCTTATTTACACATTCCCGCACACTCGAGCTCTAGCGCCCAAGCTCGTGTTCTTCTTCTCAAACCACTCCAAGCATGTCCGGAGCAGGAGGCAAGTGGATGGTCTCCTCCATCATGGAGGAGAACATCAAAAAGTTACGGGAAGCCGGATATCTGGCCGCAGATATCGCGCACCGGCTGCCAGATGCGGGGCAGATCATCCCAATGCCCGAACCCCATGAGAGGGTAGTTTTTCTTACCCATTTTGTCTGCGAACTGGGATTTCCCCTCCACCCGTTTGACCGCGGGCTCATGTTCTACTACGGGCTGGATTTTCATGATCTGGCCCCCAATTTCATCCTCAACATCTTGGCGTTTATCCTCGTGTGCGAGGCCTTCCTCTGCACCAGGCCCCACTTCGTCCTATGGATGAAAACCTTCAATGTTAAACCTAAGGTGGTGGGTGGCCAGTAAGCAGAGTGCGGAGGCGCCATGGTGGGCAAGATGCCTAACGTCACCTGGCTCGAGGGCACCTATGTGGATACCATAAAGGGGTGGCAATCGGGGTGGTTCTACATCACTGAGTCGTGCGACTCCAACTGAGTGGCGGCCCCCAAATTTCGATCCAGAATCCTCGCGCGGCTCACCTCCTGGAAAGAGAAGGGCCTGTCCTGGGGTTCTTCGGTAGAGTTGACCGGACTCCAGACCTGCATCCGGAACATGATGAGCAAGAAAATCAAGCTTGTCAACGTGGTCCAGGTCATGCTCTTCCGCCGGATCCTCCCGTGTCAATGACGGGCATTCGATTTGTGGGAGTTCGACTCGGCCAAGCACCATACGCTGCGAGAGCTCTATGACACGATGCACGAGGACGTCTGGAGGGTGCTATTCAAGGGCATCGAGATTCCTCCTTCCCTCACCGAGGACCGCGGACTCAGTGCAAAGCGCCGCACCAATCCGGTATGTTTTTATATCTCTCAGGGTATTTATTTTCCCTGGTTTAGTCATATGCAGGATCTAAGCCTCTATGTCATTAACGGGACTGGATAAAGATAGCGGAGCAGCTTGATTGCCCAACCCCCTGCCCGAAGATCCTGCAGGCGCTCTCCTAACGGAGATGCTGACTCCGGCACCTTACGAGGTGCCGGTGAAGAAGACCAAGAAGAAGGCCGCGGGGGCCTGAAAGGGTCTCCGGCGCAAGGTTGTATCGGACTCATCGCTCGATGACTCTGATGCGCACTCCTCCCACGAAGACGAGGAGGAGGAAGAGGAAAGTCCCCCCCCCCAGCCGGGGAAGACAAGAAAAGGAAGGCCGACCCAACCGGGGAGGTCGAAGGGTCCAAGAAGGGAAGGACCCTCCATCCAGACTGCTCCACGGCGGCCGCCTACAGCGGCGATGAGTGGCTACCCAGGGTCAAGCTCCTGGCGAAGTCGTAAGTATCTGGAAACCATAGTAATTCGTGGTATGTTGTACTGCACTGCTTCTTCTCATGCCGAACATGACTATACAGCCCCTCCCGAGCTCATCTCGACACAACTTCATCGAGCGGTTCGTTGGACTCGTCGGATATGAACAACGGTTCTCTTTCGACCGCCTCCACTCCTTGCCCTGCGGACAATGTCGAGGTGTTGTCTCAACGGGCACCGGGCCAAGGGGAGGCAGTCCTGGGGGCGCCTCGAGGCGACCTTCCGGACCCTGGGCGCAAAGGGAGCCGGACTCCCATGGGCTCCAGGTTCGGCCCCCAGCCGAACACTACACCGGAATCTTTGGTGGCTCCGGACTCCGGCGGGCGACCCCCCGTTAAGGGGGCAAGCCGCCCGTGCCGGTGTCCTTTGTCTATCCAGAGGCACCGGACAACTTGCTGGAAGCGCTTCACGGCGCTTCCATCGACGAAGAGCACCGCACTATCATGAGTGCGGTGATCGAGAAAGTTCAGTCCGCCAAGAACAGACTGACCGAAGCTTGCGCCAGCCTCCTAACAGGCTTTAAGGTAAGCAATGAAGATATAGGAAAATAAGCCCGCATGGATACTATCCCCTGATGCTCTGTTCGGTGTTTGGGAAGAAAGGCTGGATAGAGGATCAAATGATAACTCAGGAGTCTAATCAGAAAAATATCTATGTGTATGTGCAGGCTTCACTCCTGGCCGCTGCCGCACGTACTGCGGAGGTCTCTACGCTGAAGCAGGACCTGGAGCGGTCCGAGGATGAGCTCGGCCTTACCAAGAGGCAGCTCGAGGAGAGCAAAGGTAAGCAATACCCTTGTCTATATATTGAAAAAGAAGTTCGGATGTAAAGTAATAGGATCATCATGGATTTGCCAGGGGCCATGACCGAAGTGGCAACCCTGAGGAAGGCGTTGTCCGAGGCCGAAGACAAAGCGGCCAAGGAGAGCATTGAACGGGAGAAACAAGAGGCCCGAGTAGGCGAGGTGCAGCAAGAGCTCGAGGCTCTCGCCAAAAAGCACGAGTCCTTGGAGCTTGACTCCAAGATGCGAGAGTCCGAGCTTGCACAGGCGCTTGAAAGTGTCCGGAGCGCCAAGGCCGAAGCCCACAAGGCCCTCCAGGAGATTTATGTGGTGAAGAAGATAGCAGCGGGTAAGGCATTCATTATGCAAAGCAAGCATGTGAAGGAAACATTCCTTTTTCTTACCCGAGTTCGGAGCTCTCCAGGAGCGTTTGTAGATCTTCCCCGCAGTGTACTGGATGCCACGGAGTTTTACCGAGCTAAGGAAGGGAGCTCGACAGAGAAGTTGTTCTGGTCTCAGTATACTGGGACCGAACACCCCGTGCCCTTGAGCGACCAGCTGAAGCAGTTGGTCGAGCTTCACAAGGCGGCCGAACAAGCCATGAGGGGCCTTATAGTCCGGATGTGGCCTGGCAAGCCCCTGCCTGGCAGCTACTTTGGTCTGGTGAGGCGGCTGGTGGATGCCTGCCCATGGCTTGAAGTTATAAAGCGGTCCGTCTGCATCGAGGGTGCGCGCGGGGCTTTTACTCGGGCGAAGGTGCACTGGGCGAAGCTGGACGCCGTGAAGCTGGTGAAGGAGGGGCCGCCGGAGGGCAAGGAGCATCGCTGCCCCGAGTTGTACTATGAGAGTGTCCCGAGGGGTTCCCGCCTTGTGGCGGATGAGTGTGCCAAGGATGTAATTTTTGAATGAACATGCTCATGTGATCCTGTAATATGAAACGAGTTCATTTGCGCCATGCGACGCTTTTTTAATTTAAAATATTACCTTCTGTGCGGCCGTTTATAAAATCTGAGAGTTGGCCAGTCGTCAGCTTCTGCCCCCATGTAACTAGTACTAGGGTGCTCGGGATGAACCTGAGCACTCTTTACCCCAATTTTGGGTCCTTCAAGGGAGGTGTTCAGCGCAATGAACCAGGCAATCGGACTATAATGCTTTATCACCCTCACTTAGCCATAGAAGTCTACAATTTTAAATTTTGGCGAAGCCCCTGGTATTCGGAAGGCCGAAATTGGGGCGCTATACACGCCTAAGCCGGACAAGGCCGACTCCTCGCCCAAAGAGGAAAAAGTCTTTAGGGACTTGAGACCTCTCGAACAGCGACCAGTCTCTCACCTTATCATGACAGTCAGTTTTCGGCTTTCTCTACTGAGGTGCTCGTCCGGAAGAACCGGGACACAATCGCAGTAGTTCTCCCACCGCTACCTTAGCCGATATAGCGGAATGTAAGGTACCAAAGCATGGGAGCCGGGCAAACCCAACTATTGACCCAAGACATGATTCGGAGTTGATGCATATAATTCTATAAGTTCGGGGTGCCGCACCGTCGAAAGTGTTTGGACTTCTCGCCCGTATTGTGGGGTAAACGAAAGCCCCTGGCATACTGACCGTACCCGAATTTACGGGTTCGGGTTGTCGTAAATGGACATAAGGGAAAAAAAGAATGAATAATGCAATAATAGACTAATGCTATGCATTGTTATTTAAATAATACATCGAAGCGTACTGGTACAGGTAGTGCAATAAGCAGAAAGTAGGACTATTCAAAATTTCCTATCCAAGGGCAAGCTGCGTATGGATAGTAGAAAGCGGGTATTATTATTAGAGACCACCTGGGGGTTCCCGTGTACATCGCGACTTCTTGTTGCCTTGGTTGTTCCTTCCCGTAATGTGTCCGGCAATCATACTGCCGGAAAGGGCTTCCAGAGAGTTAGGTCCTGAAAGAGAAAAGAAATGATAAAGATATACAGCCCCTAGGGCGGTTAAGCCGCATTGCGGGGCGTGCCCTGATCGTGCCCCCGCCTATGTCCATGGTATTTTCAGTGCGTAATTATGTACGTGCGGCATGGATTTCATCACTTGACTGGGACTAGGACGGGGGCCGAATTGCTAGGCGAGCTCTGAACATGCTAGGCGATCCTGTTGCAGTTTACTCCGGACACGCTTGAAGGTGTTCGGGGGCTGTATCGCCGAATTAGGGGTTTTCCTTGAAAGGCTGCTTTGTGCTTCTGCTGCGAGGGCCGCAGTGTGCTCTTCCGTGCGGAGCGAGCGTTCTGTGTTTCCATTCACTGTTATGACCCCCCGAGGTCCTGACATCTTGAGCTTGAGGTATGCGTAATGCGGTACTGCATTGAATTTTGCAAATGCAGTTCGTCCGAGCAGTGCATGATAGGCACTGCGAAACGGGACGATGTCGAAGATTAACTCCTCGCTTCAGAAGTTGTCCAATGATCCGAAGACTACTTCTAGTGTGATTGAGCCCGTGCAATGGGCCTCTACACCTGGGATGACGCCCTTAAAGGTGGTTTTGGTGGGTTTGATCCTCAAGGGATCGATACCCATTTTGCGCACTGTATCCTGATAGAGCAGGTTCAGGCTGCTGCCACCGTCCATAAGGACTTGAGTAAGATGAAATCCGTCGATGATGGGGTCTAGGACCAGTGCGGCGGATCCGCCATGACAGATACTAGTGGGGTGATCCCTGCGATCAAAGGTGATCGGGCAAGCAGGCCATGGGTTGAACTTTGGGGCGACAGGCTCCATCGCATAGACGTCCCTTAGTGCACGCTTCCGCTCCCTCTTGGGAATGTGGGTTGCGTATATCATGTTCACCGTCTTCACTTGTGGGGGGGAACCCCTTATGTCCTCCCGTGTTCGGCGGTCGGGGCTCCTCCTCGTCATCACTATGCAGCCCCTTGTCCTTGTTTTCGGCATTTAACTTGCCAGCCTGCTTGAACACCCAGCATTCTTTGTTTGTGTGATTGGCTGGCTTGTCGGGGGTGCCGTGAATTTGACATGAGCGATCCAGTATGCGATCCAAACTGGACGGAGCCGGGGTACTTCTTTTAAATGGCTTTTCCCGCTGACCAGATCTAGAGCCCCTGAATCTGGCATTGACTGCCGTATCCTCGGTGTTATCGCCGTTATTGCGGCGCTTTGGTCTGTTACGACGTTGTCTACCATTGGCATCTTTGTTATCCGAAGTGCTCGGATTCCTCGATGTGTTATTGCTGCGAGCCAGCCAGCTATCCTCGCCTGTGCAAAAGCGGGTCATGAGTGTCGTGAGGGCTGCCATAGACTTCGGATTCTCCTGGCCAAGGTGGCGGGAAAGTCACTCATCACGGATGTTGTGCTTGAATGTCGCCAGGGCCTCTGCGTCCGGATAGTCGACAATTTGGTTTTTCTTGGTCAGGAACCGAGTCCAGAATTGTCTGGCCGATTCCCCTGGCTGCTGAGTTATATGGCTCAAGTCATCAGCATTCGGTGGTCGCACATAAGTGCCCTGGAAGTTGTCAAGGAATGCGTCTTCAAGATCCTCCCAACTGCCAACGGAATCTGCTGGCAAGCTATTCAGCCAATGCCAAGCTGGTCCTTTGAGTTTTAGTGGGAGGTACTTGATGACGTGTAGATCATCACCGCGAGCCATGTGGATGTGAAGGAGGAAATCCTCAATCCATACGGCGGGATCTGTTGTGCCATCATATGATTCTATATTTACGGGTTTGAAACCCTCCGGGAATTCGTGATCCATAACTTCATCAATGAAGCATAGGGGGTGTGCAGCGCCTCTGTGCCGGGCTATATCCCGACGCAGTTCATATGAGTCTTATCTGCTCTATTTGGCCCGGCCGGATTTGCTTTTGGCGTATCCGGCGCGACGATCATCGTCCCGTGTTGGCGCGCGTGCCCGTGACCCGTATATTGACCTTGCGAGTTTTGCCTTACTGTCCAATACGTCTCGCAGGTCCCGTGTGTTGCCCCGAGCCTTGGTATTTTGGATTGAGTGGCGGCGGGGTGCAGGCTGAACTTCGGGCTGAAACGCCTCTTTGGCTCGGCCACGTAGTGGCCAGTCAGCCGCATCATACACTGGTGCATGGGGTTTCAATGCTTCCTCCTCGAGGTGAGGTAGCAACCTGCGTTTTGGGTAACTCTTGGAGGGGCACTCGAGTTCGTATTCCTCGGCCACAAGGACTTCGGTCCATTTGTCTGCTAGCAAGTCTTGATCAGCTTGAAGCTGTTGTTGCTTTTTCTTCAGGCTATTTGTTGTGGCCATAAGCCGGCGCTTGAAGCGCTCCTGTTCGACGGGGTCCTCAGGCACAATAAATTCTTCGTCGCCGAGGCTCGCCTCGTCTTCGGAAAGAGGCATGTAATTGTCCTCCTCCGGTTCTCCATCTGCTGCCTGCTCTGGAGGGCTGGCTTGTTCATCCTCCGGCTCTACGTCGTGCTGGAGGGGATTGTGATTGTCTTCGGCACCATCCGGAGTGTTATTATCTCCTGAGTCGGTATCACTACTTTTGCTGTGGCGGGACTTAGAGCAACGCCGCTGACATCGGCGCTTGGGTTGCTTCTTGGAAGGGTCATCCTCCGTTGTCTCGTCGCCATTGCCTTCTTTGGGGGTGTCCACCATATATATGTCGTATGATGAGGTAGCGGTCCAGCGCCTCGTGGGCGGTGGTTCCTGCTCGTCTCCTACATCGTCGTCCATACCGTCGATGTCTTCGGAGTCAAAGTCGAGCATGTCGGTTAAATCGTCGACAGTGGCTACTAAGTGGGTGGTGGGTGGGCAGGGAATTTCTTCGTTGTCCGCATCCCATTCTAGTCGGACATAGTTCGGCCAAGGTTCTCCTAATAGGGAGAGGGACCTCAATGAATTTAGCACATCGCCGAAGGGCGAGTGCTGAAAGATATCCACGGAGGTGAACTCCATGATCGGCGCCCAGTCGGATTCGACGGGCATGGATGTAGGCGGCTCGGAGTCCGTGGCCGGAGGTGAATCCAGTGGTTCGGCGACACGGCTCTCGTAAGAGGTCAAGTCAGTATCCGGCTCTATCGCCACTGAGAGTGCGGCCTCCATGGCGGGGTCTATCCCTCCGCTCTCGGATGGCGCGATTTGCTCCGGATTGACGGCCAGAGTAGTTGCAGATGCGATCTCCCGAACACTGTCTGACGGCAGAGTTACGTCGTGCTCGTCATGACTGTGCAGCGCACCTGACACGGGCTCGAATCCGTCGAAGATCAAGTCTCCGCGGATGTCGGCAGTGTAGTTTAAGTTTCCGAATCTGACCTGATGGCCAGGGGCGTAGCTCTCGATCTGCTCCAGATGGCCAAGCGAATTGGCCTGCAGTGCGAAGCCGCCGAATACAAAGATCTGTCCAGGGAGGAAAACCTCACCCTGGACCGCATCTCTACCGATGATCGAAGGAGCCATCAAGCCTTATGGTGACGACACAGTGGAACTCTCAATGAAAGCACCAATGTCAGTGTCAAAACCGGCAGATCTCGGGTAGGGGGTCCCGAACTGTGTGTCTAAGGCGGATGGTAACAGGAGGCAGGGACACGATGTTTACCCAGGTTCGGGCCCTCTTGATGGAGGTAATACCCTACGTCCTGCTTGATTGTTCTTGATGATATGAGTATTACAAGAGTTGATCTACCACAAGATCGTAGAGGCTAAACCCTAGAAGCTAGCCTATGGTATGATTGTATGTTGTCCTACGGACTAAACCGTCCGGTTTATATAGACACCGTAGGGGGCTAGGGTTACACAGAGTCGGTTACAAGGGAGGAGATCTACATATCTGTATTGCCTAGCTTGCCTTCCACGCCAAGGAGAGTCCCATCCGGACACGGGACGAAGTCTTCAATCTTGTATCTTCATAGTCCAACAGTCCGGCCAAAGGATATAGTCCCGCTGTCTAGAGACCCCCTAATCTAGGAATCCCTCAGTGATCCATCGGAATAAGTTGCCAGGTGCCACTGAGTATATGGGTCCTGCTCGTCCTCATGCTTGTGATCATCAGCATCGTCATCCCCCCCTTGGTTATAAATTTTTTCAAGTATAGGTGGTGGAATGTTCACAAGACCTTGGAAACACAAGAAGGTTGATTAATTAGTAAAGGGAAACTAGCTAACCTGCATGCATGTGGATGAAACAATTATAATTACGGTGGAAGATAAATGTACCAAAAGCATGATGATTCCATGCAAAAACAATGCCATGAGTGGTGGCAGCAAACACAAGACCCTCGTATTGAATTGCATCATAGTACTCATCCATGTACAGAAATTGATTTTTCAGCAATATCCATCAAGGCGCAGAAGTAAGGAAGGCAACAAGCTTGTCGAAGATAGCAACAACTTGTATAAAAGGAAATTGTATAAAAGGACTCGTCGTCGTCTCACTGACATGTTGGAATGGGACCACATGGAAGTTCAGTACTCTATATCTGGATCAGACCTGTTACTTTGCTCTGAATGTTGAACTTTCCATTTGAACATATGGAATGCGCTGTTATTTTTCTAAATGGGTTGTATTTGTCCGCCACGGGTTTAGAGGCTGACTTGTGGGCCTACCAGATTGACGCGTACACAATCAGGAGCTGATTGTACGTAGAGAGGATGACAACAGGGACCCACCAAGGTCATGGCAGTACGCAAGCAAGTGCCTCCTTATTTCAAGCCAATAAAAAATGGCTCCTCCTAATGGATTTCTGACATCTGGGTCCCATGCCATTGTCAACGTAGTCAATAAACGAGAGAATTGCACAACGAGCTGCTGACACCAGGGACCCAGCAGCTCGCCCAGTTATTTTTGTTTTGGGTTAATTTGATAAATTTCACTCCAAATATGGTGATTCCAAGAAATGTCACTGCAATTTCCAAGCTTTGAAAAATGCCATTTCATGCCAATTTCAGTGGCATTTTTCGAAGTCTGGAGTGGCGTTTTTCAAAGTTTGCAAAAATTGTAGTGGTGTTTTTCAAAGTTTGCAAAAATTGCAGTGGCATTTTTCAAAGTTTGGAAATTGCAATGGCATTTTTATGAATTGTCATAATTGGAGTGGCATTTATCTAATTTGTTTTTGAGACAGAAGCAGTGTGTCAACTAGGCCGTGCGGGGCACTCTGGCCTGTCTAGACAACCTTTTCTTTTATGTTTACCACAGACCAGCCCAGTAGTTTTTTTCTTTCTTTGTGAAAATGGCTAGCCCAGTTTTTTGTGATTTGTCAAGTAAGTCGCTTTGTCAGGCCTGTTGGGCTGCAAATCTTTCAAGACGAGGAGAGCTTCATTCGGCTAGCCGAGAAAATGGCCTATCAGCAACGAGAAATGGGATGTACATTTTTAAAACACATCAAATCGGCAATTAGTTTCAAATTTCTTTTTTTCATTTCGAGATTTTAAACTGCATTGATTTTTATGCGTGGACAATTTGTTGGATTTTATATTGATATACATTTATTTCTAAAATCAGTTTGAATGTGACTCGAAATTTCGGGATTAAAAACAGTTTGAACCGCACCGAAATATGTAAAATTTCGTATAATTTTTTAACCGTGGCCACAATATGGGCTGTAATGCTAACAAAAAGAATATGGGCTCCAAAAAAACCCTTAAGAATTAGAAAATGGGTTGTAAATGATTAGAAATAATGGCAGATGGGTGTATGCTATTTTTCACGGATTTGAGGCTTTCCTAAAAACAGGTTGACGCACAAGCAGTGACTGTTGGATGTCCATCCAACGGCCGTCGTGCTTCTTCAATCTCTACTCTTCCTGCTCCAGCCGCTCAAACAAGAGTCGGCGGGATTGCCTGCTTCCTCCTCCCGCGGCTGGCTGTGCTGCCGCGCAGGCCTCACCACCCCACCGTACTCTCATCGCTGGCCTAGTCATCCCTCTACTCACCCACACCTGCTGTTATTCTCCGGCGATGGCAGACGAACCAGTAAACCCTCATACTCCCCTCCGCGTGGGAAACAACTGTCGAGTCATCCCTGGCTTCGTGTCGTTCCCTTTGCCTCGCCGTCGTCCACCGCCCTGGTGCTCTCGGTGCGGCGTGGTCAACGACCGACATGCATCTGAAGTGGACTGTACATGGAGAGGCTGACAGCTGGGTCCACGGCCGCATGCAAGGAAATGCCTCCTTATTACGCGCAAAATAATGATTCGTCCACCTAACATCTAGGACCCACCGTAAGGACCTTTGTATTTCGTGAAAACAAAACGTTCCCGCCGCTGACAACTCGGACCCACCAGCTATATCTTCACACGCAAGGAAGTGCCTCCTTATTACGCACAAAAATGAATACTCCCCCTACTAGCTGGGACCCGGCATAATGGGAGGCTGACTTGTGGGCCTACTAAGTTGACGGGGACGGAGGGCTTTGTCAACTTAGTCAATATGAATGATTCTAGCACCAGTGACCGTATGATGTCCATCCAATGGCCGTAGTGCTTCTTCAACCTCTGGTCTTCTTGCTCCAGCCGCCCAAAGCAGCGCCAGTCGTGTCGCGTGCTCCTGCCTCCCGTGGCCGGCTGTGATGCCGCGGAGGCCTCACTGCCCCCTACTACTCCCACTGTTGGCCTGGCCATCCCTCTACTCACGCACACCCTCTGTTATTCTGCGGCGACGACAGCCTCACACAGTAGCCGAATCAGTGAACCCTTGTACTCCTCTCCGCGTGGGCAACCACTGTTACGTCTTCCCCGGCTCCGCGTCGTCCCCTTCCTAGGCCTCGTTGTCGTCCACCGCCATGGTGCCCTCGGCGCGGCGTGATCAACGTGGTCAAGGAACGGCTTCCATCGGAAGAGTACTGTATGTGGAGAGGCTGATAGCTGGGTCCACGTCCATAGCAAGGAAGTGCCTCCTTATTACGCGGAAAATAATGATTCCTCCACCTGACAGCAGGGACCCACCGGACAGGCCACCGTATTTCGTGAAAAAAATGTTTCCCCCTGACTGCTAGGACCCACCAGCTACATCTTTGCACGCAAGGAAGTGCGTGCATATTACGGGCAAAAAAATGATTCGCCCCCTGACTGCTGGGACCCACCAGCTACATCTTCGCATGCAAGGAAGTGCTTGGCAGTCGGGACCCACCTGGTCGAAGCGTACGTAGCGTTGTCATTCTGGTCGCGAACATGTACGTACATACTGGTCGATGTAGAGGCGCGCACGTGTCGTAGTAGAGGTGTGCACGTAGCATGTACACGTATGTATAGCGGCCAGGGTGCAAGATAGAAAATACGGCCATGTACGTACATACGGGTGGGGTCTCGAACGCCTACTCGCGCATACGTACGGCCAGGGCTCGTGTACATGGTTGGGTCGGAACAGAGAAGTTGCGCAGTCGTCGTGATCATGGGGAGGCGACCGGCTGGGTCGGAACAGAATGCGTCGTCATGTTCATCGGGAGCCAACCGGCTTGGACAGAACAGCCGATGGAAACGAGGCCTGGCGTACCGCAGAACAGAGGAAACGGCCTTGTGTTCGACTGACCGCGGTCGAAACGGGATCTTATTCATCGAGAGGGGTCTGGCGTACCGCAAAACGGAGGAAACGGACTTGTGTTGGAGCGCTACGGTCGAAACAGGGGTCCTGTTCATCGGGAGGGGTGTGGTGTATCACAAAACGGGACTCCACGGGATACTGTTCATCTCCACCGTCGACTACCTCCACGGGCTACTATTCATCCACCGTCGACTGCCTCCACGGGCCCCTGTTCATCCACCATCGACCTCCTCCAGCCTCCACCTGCGACTGTTCATCCATGGGCTCCTGTTCATCCAGCCTCCACCGCTCCTCCATCGGCTACTGTTCAGCCAGCCCTCTCCATGGGGTCCTGTTCAACCACCCCTCCACGGGCTACTGTTCATCCATCCCTCCACCGGCTACTGTTCAACCAGCCCTCCACCGGCTACTGTTCAACCAGCCCTCCACCGGCTACTGTTCAACCAGCCCTCCACCCGCTACTGTTCAACCAGCCCTCCATGGGGTCCTGTTCATCCAGCCCTCCACGGGGTCCTGTTCATCCACCGACTCAATCGATCAGGGTACTATTCATCCAGCGGCAATGGCCTCTACTACCACGGGGTCCTGTTCATCCAACCCCCACCAGGAACTATTCATCCAAACCCACCAACAACGCTCATTGTTCATCCAGAGGCAGTATCGATCGGCTTTAGTTAGCAGTAGTAGCGAAGGAATCACTCGGGTTCAGTTAACAGTAAGGGATCGATCGATCGCTCGGGTTCAGTAACGCGTAGCCTGCAGTGCAATCGCTCGGGTTCAGTTAGAGCCCAACGCCTTGCTCGGGTTCAATTAGAGCCCAACGCCTCACACACACGCATGTACGTACGTACGAGAGAAACGCGCATCGCTCGGCCCCCGACCACCCACCGTAACCGGGAACTCCCCGATATTTTCCTCGCCCTCGCTTCTACCACGGTTTTTTCCGTCATGGACGGCCCAAAGAATGTCATGCAGCTGCGTCTCTGGCCCGCCCAGGACGAAAAGCCCATTTTCTATCATGATTTTTTGTCATAGAAGTAGGACCCCACCACATCTATGATGATACCAGGTTTTGTCACAATTATCGTCATAGAAGTGTCATAAGTATGACATAATTTTTTTTCATTCGGCCCAAAATGTCAAGGATGTGTCTTTTTTTTGTAGTGTACCTCTTGAGCTTGTGTTGATTTTTCCCTTGAAGAGGAAAGGGTGATGCAACAAAGTAGAGTAAGTATTTCCCTCAGTTTTGAGAACCATGGTATCAATCCAGTAGGAGACAACGCGTCGAATACCTGCACAAACAAACACCAACTTGCACCCAACGCGATAAAGGGGTTGTCAATCCCTTCACGGTTATTTGCAACATGAGATCTGATAGAGATGGATAAATGGTAAAGTAATATTTTTGGTATTTTTGGTTTATGGAATGAAAAGAAAAGATTGCAAAGAAAGTAAATCGAAAACTAAAAGTATAGATCGGAAACTTATATGACGGAAAATAGACCCGGGGGCCATAGGTTTCACTAGAGGCTTCTCTCAAGATAGAAATTATTACGGTGGGTGAACAAATTACTGTCGAGCAATTGATAGAAAAGCGCAAAGTTATGACGATATATAAGGCAATGATCATGAACATAGGCATCACGTCCGTGTCAAGTAGACCGAAACGATCCTGCATCTACTACTATTACTCCACACATCGACTGACTCCTGCCTGCATCTAGAGTATTAAGTTCATAAGAACAGAGTAATGCATTAAGTAAGATGACACGATGTAGCGGAATTAACTCAAGCAATATGATGAAAACCCCATCTTGTTATCCTCGATGGCAATAATACAATACGTGTCGGTTCCCCTTCTGTCACTAGGATTGAGCACCACAAGATTGAACCCAAAGCTAAGCACTTCTCCCATTGCAAGAAAAACCAATCTAGTTGGCCAAACCAAATCGATAGGTTGAAGAGACTTGCAAAGATATCAAATCACGCATATAAGAATTTAGAGGAGATTCAAATAATATTCATAAATAAGCTGATCATAAATCCACAATGAATCGGATCTCAGCAAACACACCGCAAAAGAGTATTACATCGAATAGATCTCCAAGAACATCGAGGAGAACATGGTATTGAGAATCAAAAGAGAGAAGAAGACATCTAGCTACTAGCTATGGACCTGTAGGTCTGTAGTAAACTACTCACGCTTTATCGAAGAGGCAATGGTGTTGATGTAGAAGCCCTCCGTGATTGAATCCCCCTCTGGCAGGATGCCGGAAAAGGCCCCAAGATGGGATCTCACGGGTACAGAAGGTTGCGGGGGTGGAAAAGTGGTTTCGTGGCTCCCCTGGAAGTTTTCGGGGTATTTGAGAATATATAGGAGGAAGATCTAGGTCAGGGGGTCACCGAGGGGCCCACAAGGTTGGGGGCCTACACCAACTAGAGAGGAAGCTAATGATAATGATCATGAAACTTCAGATCAAGTTACTACCAAACCTTGTAGGTCAACCAGAGCACGTTCCACACCAGAGTCGTATGGTAATCCTGTTCTAGAAGTCGTGTTACTGGACCATGATGAACCTATGAATTATTAAGAAGCTATGATGAGCCCAGATTCCGACAAATGGCTTGAGGCCATGAAATCTGTGATAGGATCCATGTATGAGAACAAAGTGTGGAATTTGGTGGACTTGCCCATTGATTGACAAGCCATTGAGAATAAATGGATCTTCAAGAGGAAGATGGACGCTGATGGTAGTGTTACTATCTACAAAGCTCGATTTGTCGCAAAAGGTTTTTGACAAGTTCTAGGTGTTGACTGCGATGAGATTTTCTCACTCGTAGCAATGCTTAAGTCTGTCTGGATCATGTTAGCAATTGCCGCATTTTATGGAATTTGGCAAATGGATGTCAAAACTGCATTCCTTAATGAATTTATTAAAGAAGAGTTGTATATGATGCAACCAGAAGGTTTTTTCGATCCTAAAGGTGCTAACAAATTGTGGAAGCTCCAGTGATCCATCTATGGACTGGTGCAAGCATCTCGGAGTTGGAATATAGGCTTTGATAAGGTGATCAAATCATATGGTTTTATACAGACTTACGGTGAAGCCTGTATTTACAAGAAAGTGAGTGGGAGCTCTATAGCATTTATAATATAATATGTGGATGACATATTGTTGATTGGAAATGATATAGAATTTCTGTATAACATAAAATGATACTTGAATAAGAGTTTTTCAATGAAAGACCTTAGTGAAGTTGCTTATATATTGGGTATCACGATCTACAGAGATAGATCAAGACGCTTAATTGGACTTTCACAAAGCACATACCTTGATAAAGTTTTGAAGAAGTTCAAAATGGATCAGTCAAAGAAAGGGTTCTTGCCTGTGTTACAAGGTGTGAAGTTGAGTAAGACTCAAAACCCTACCACAGCAAAAGATAGAGAGAGAATGAAAGTCATTCCCTATGCCTCAGCCATAGGTTCTATAAAGTATGCCATGTTGTGTACCAGACCTATTCTATACCTTGCCATGAGTTTGGAAAGGGGGTACAATAGTGATCTAGGAGTAGATCACTGGACAATGGTCAAAATTATCATTAGGTACCTAAGAGGACTAAGGAAATGTTTCTTGATTATGGAGGTGACAAAGAGTTCGTCGTAAAGGGTTACGTCGATGCAAGCTTTGACACTGATCCAGATGACTCTGAGTCTCAATCTGGAAACATATTAAAAGTGACAGCAATTAGCTAGAGTAGCTCCGTGCAGAGCATTGTAGACATAGAAATTTGCAAAATACATATGGATCTGAATGTGGCAGATTCGTTGACTAAACTTCTCTCACAAGCAAAACATGATCACACCTTAGTACTCTTTGGGTGTTAATCACATAGCGATGTGAACTAGATTATTGACTCTAGTAAACCCTTTGGGTGTTGGTTACATGGCGATGTGAACTATGGGTGTTAATCACATAAAGATGTGAACTATTGGTGTTAAATCACATGGCGATGTGAACTAGATTATTGACTCTAGTGCAAGTGGCAGACTGAAGGAAATATGCCCTAGAGGCAATAATAAAGTTGTTATTTTATATTTCCTTATATCATGATAAATGTTTATTATTCATGCTAGAATTGTATTAGCCGGAAACTTGATACATGTGTGGATACATAGACAAAACACCGTGTCCCTAGTAAACCTCTACTAGACTAGCTCGTTGATCAAAGATGGTTAAGTTTCCTAACCATAGACATGTGTTGTCATTTGATTAATGGGATCACATCATTAGGAGAATCATGTGATGGACAAGACCCATCTGTTAGCTTAGCATAATGATCGTTAAGTTTTATTGCTATTGCTTTCTTCATGACTTATACATATTCCTTTGACTATGAGATTATGCAACTCCGGATACCGGAGGAATACCTTGTGTGTTATCAAACATCACAACATAACTGCGTGATTATAAAGATGCTCTACAGGTATCTCTCAAGGTGTTTGTTGGGTTGGCATAGATCAAGATTAGGATTTGTCACTCCGAGTATCAGAGAGGTATCTCTGGGCCCTCTCGGTAATGCACATCATCACAAGCCTTGCAAGCAATGTGACTAATGAGTTAGTTATGGGATGATGCATTATGGAACGAGTAAAGATACTTGCCGGTAACGAGATTGAACTAGGTATGGAGATACCGACGATCGAATCTTGGGCAAATAACGTACCGATGACAAAGGGAATAACGTATGTTGTCATTACAGTTTAACCGATAAAGATCTTTGTAGAATATGTAGGAACCAATATGAGCATCCAAGTTCTGCTATTGGTTATTGACCGGAGAGGTGTCTCAGTCATGTCTACATAGTTCTCGAACCCATAGGGTCCGCACGCTTAACGTTCAATGACGATTTGTATTATATGACTTATGTGATTTGGTGACCGAATGTTGTTCGGAGTCCTGGATGAGATCACAGACATGACGAGGAGTCTTTAAATGGTCGAGATGTAAAGACTCATATATATAGGACGATGATATTCGTACACCGGAAGTGTTCCGGGGGTACCGAGTACATATCGGGTCACCGGAAGGGGTTCCGGGCACCCCCGGCAAAGATTTGGGCCTATTGGGCCAAGAGGGGAAACGCAGCAGCCAGCATGGGCTGCTGCACCCCCCGTGTAGGCCGAATAGGAGGAGGAAGGAAAGGGGGGAAGACAGAAAGGAAGGGGAGGGATTTGGCCTCCCCCTTCCTTCTCCCCCCTCCTCTTTCCTTCTCTCTCTCCGGAAAACATGGAAGGGGGGCGAATTGGGGTGGGAGCCCAAGTAGGATTCGACCTACTTGGGCGCTGCCTCTTCCCCCTCCAACCTATATATATGTGGGGATGGGGGCGCCTAGAACACACAAAAATAACTGTTAGCCGTGTGCGGCGCCCCCCTCCACAGTTTACTCCTCCGGTCATATTGTCATAGTGCTTAGGCGAAGCCCTGCGCGGATCACTACACTGTCACCACGCCGTTGTGCTGACGAAACTCTTCCTCGATACTTTGCTGGATCAAGAGTTTGAGGGACATCATCGAGCTGAATGTGTGCAGAACTCGGAAGTGTCGTACGTTCGGTACTTGATCGGTCGGAATGAGAAGAAGTTCGACTACATCAACCGCTTTGTCAAACACTTCCGCTTTCGGTTTACGAGGGTATGTGGACACACTCTCCCCCTCTCGTTGATATGCATCTCCTAGATAGATCTTGTGTGAGCGTAGGATTTTTTTGAAATTGCATGCTACGTTTCCCAACACAAAGCAGTCGCACAACCCTTCCTACATGCCAGACTCCCCCGACTGGGTGGCCTGGTTCGCCATGGAGCAAGACGTGGCTCGGCGCTACAGCGTGCAACTCAACAATGGGTTTGTGCCGTCGCCCCTGGAGGTGGTGCCGGAGGAGGAGGAGGCCTACCGGCCGCATTGGAGGCGACGCTCTAGCATGCCCAAGAGGAGAGCCATCACATGGAGGAGACGTGTTGGGATGGCTTGGAGGAGGCCCTTGCGCTGTCGCCGATGGGGGACTACGCCTACATCCCGCCGCTACCTGAGCCCAAGGCCAAGCCGAAGCACACGTTGGCGGTCACGCTCACTCCCACGCCCATGCCACCCACGGAGCCGGAGTCGAAGATGTGTGCGTGGACTGGCATCCTCCGTGAGTGGGTGAGCCCACCCATCATGATAGGCGCCACACCAGAGTAAGAGGAGGCCTACCTGGAGCACTGGCAACAACTCCACCTGTCGGAGGAGCGCGCCAACGGCGAGCGCTGAATGTAGGCCGAGCGCAAGGAGGAGGAGCGTCATGTCCGCTGGGCACGAGAGGTGGAGGAAGAGCGCCGGGAGCAGAAGGAGGAGCGCGTGCGCCGCAGGAGGCGTGGTGGACCGCATTCGTGTGGGCTGGGCCGCCGCCAGCCTTCGTCGTCCTCACCGACGACGACAACAACGATGGAGACGCCTAGGACAACGTGCTAGGTGGCTGGGAAACATGTTTATTCAGCTTTTTATGTTTTATTAATGTTGAAGTGGGCTTTGACCGGTGGTTGACGGGACATTTAATGTTTAATTATGTTTAATTCAGACGCATATGTTTTTAAAATTGTTTTACTAAGTGGGCGTGAAAAAAATGTGTCGACCATCGTTGGATGAGCGGTTGACCCAAATAAAAAAATGAACAATCCAGTCTAGAAAACCAGTTTTCCTTTCGCTTCTACTAATACGCTGCCACGTAGTAATCATTACCTAGAAAAGCAGCATGTTGCATGGGCCACTATACACGCTGGAGCGATACACAAAAGGCAGACCGACACTTCCTCTCTCTCTGACGGGGTCCATCATTTGACCAAGGTCCACGATCAATCGGAGGGCTCCATTTCATGAGGGCTTAGCAATCCTCTCTCGCCGACGGAGTCCATCATTTAACCAAAGTCCATGATCAATCAGAGGGCTTCATTTCATGGGAGCTTAGTAATTGTAGAGATGGCAATAATCCCCACCGCCCTATGGTTGGAGGATGTGTTGGGTGATGTATGTGACCTTGTGGCCAGCGACTTAGGTGTGCTTGATGTTTAATGGAATCAGTTTCCAGTTTCTAAAAAGGAAAAGAAAAAGAAGCAAAGGAGATTGCTTGCGGGAGAGGGGATGTAGACTATAAACAAATAGGGTTCAAATGTGTGCTGATCAAATCACATTCACACCCAATCCTATACCTATCAATACATTCACATATTGGATAAAAATAACCCTCATTCAAATTAGATTCAAAGTTATCTCACCCATTTTCTAATGAATTTTTTAAGCATGGCAAATAGAACATTTTTAGGGCAAACTATGTTGTCGTCAGGATGAAAATTTTCTTTAGCAAGCAAATGACAAATGCTAGCAAAAAAAAAGAATAATGACAAGGATTTGGCATGCTTGTTAAAATAAATTGCCATCCTCGTGACAGTATAATTTGCCGTAAAAAACATTGTATTTGCCATGCTAAAAAAATAATCTGACATTCAATTTATAGCCAACAAAAAAATTGCAGAGTAAATTGTATTTCCATCAACTTATCGTGAAGTATGGTTTTTCTCCTAGACTTTATTTTGGTGTAAACCTTCATCCTTCAACTCTTAATACAAGTTAGATTTAGTCCTTCGTGGTGGCATTTTCGGGTCAAAGTAGGTCTTGACTTTGTTGTCATTGTAACCTTTGCCCCTCAACTCTTAATATTCATAGATTTAGTCTCTCACTCTTCCTCTCTCACGAGCTACTGTCCCATCGAATCCTTTCATCAGTCGGTCCAATTGATGTGCATCTCTCTCTCTCCCTCCCTCTCTCTCTCTTTCTCTCGCTCTCTCTCTCTCCACGTGTTAGTTTGATCTATTGTGCCACTAATCTTTGCCTTGAATGCCCCTACCTCCATGAATCCCAGGGTTTAAGATTAGACCTCATTGACGTCCACGTCAAATCTTCCGGAATCTTCCTATTGCTCGTCATGGGCCACCAAGTGGTCTAGGACGGAACCGACAAAGGGGTCTTCAGTCCGGCCCACCTAGTCGGGAGTCCATGTGGTGAGTGAAGGAAATATGCCCTAGAGGCAATAATAAAGTCATTGTTTATTTCCTTATTTCATGATAAATGTTTATTATTCATGCTAGAATTGTATTAACCGGAAACATAATACATGTGTGAATACATAGACAAATAGAGTGTCACTAGTATGCCTCTATTTGATTAGCTCGTTGATCAAAGATGGTTAAGTTTCCTAACCATATACATGAGTTGTCATTTGATTAACGGGATCACATCATTAGGAGAATGATGTGATTGACTTGACCCATTCCATTAGCTTAGCACTTGATCGTTTAGTTTGTTGCTATTGCTTTCTTCATGACTTATACATGTTCATATGACTATGAGATTATGCAACTCCCGTTTATCGGAGGAACACTTTGTGTGCCACCAAACATCACAATGTAACTGGGTGATTATAAAGGTGTTCTACAGGTGTCTCCAAAGGTACTTGTTGGGTTGGCGTATTTTGAGATTAGGATTTGTCACTCCGATTGTCGGAGAGGTATCTCTGGGCCCACTCGATAATGCACATCACTATAAGCCTTGCAAGCATTGCAACTAATGAGTTAGTTGCGGGATGATGTATTACGGAACGATTTGCCGGTATGCAACTAATGAGTTAGTTGCGGGATGATGTATTACGGAACGAGTAAAGAGACTTGCCGGTAACGAGATTGAACTAGGTATTGAGATACCGACGATTGAATCTCGGGCAAGTAACATACCGATGACAAAGGGAACAATGTATGTTGTTATGCGGTCTGACCGATAAAGATCTTCGTAGAATATGTAGGAGCCAATATGGGCATCCAGGTCCCGCTATTGGTTATTGACCAGAGAGGTGTCTCGGTCATGTCTACATAGTTCTCGAACCCGTAGGGTCCGCACGCTTAACGTTCGTTGACGATGTAGTACTATATGAGTTATGTATGTTGATGACCGAATGTTGTTCAGAGTCCAGGATGAGATCACGAACATGACGAGGAACTCCGGAATGGTCCGGAGATAAAGTTTGATATATGGGATAATAGTGTTTGGTCACCGGAAGGGTTCCGGAAATCACCGGAAGGGGTTCCGGATGTTTCCCGAAATGTTTGGGTACGAGAACACTTTATTTGGGCCAACGGGGAAAGCCCACAAGGTTTTTCGAAAGCGCAAAAGGAAGTTTTGCGGAGTCCAGGGGCCAGACGCCAGGGTCCCTGGCGTCTGGGTCCAGACGCCGGGAACCCTGGCGTCTGGCCCTGGAGTCCGAGAAGGACTCTTGCCTTTCGGGTGAAACCGACTTTGTGGAGGCTTTTACTCCAAGTTTCGACCCCAAGGCTCAACATATAAATAGGGGGGTAGGGCTAGCACCCAAGACACATCAAGAAACACCAAGCTGTGTGCCGGCAACCCCGTCCCCTCTAGTTTATCCTCCGTCATAGTTTTCGTAGTGCTTAGGCGAAGCCCTGCGGAGATTGTTCTTAACCAACACCGTCACCACGCCGTCATGCTGCCGGAACTCATCTACTACTTCGCCCCTCTTGCTGGATCGAGAAGGCGAGGACGTCACCGAGCCGAACGTGTGCAGAACTCGGAGGTGTCGTGCTTTCGGTACTTGGATCGGTCGGACGTGAAGACGTACGACTACATCAACCACGTTGATATAACGCTTCTGCGAACGGTCTACGAGGGTACGTAGACAACACTCTCCCCTCTCGTTGCTATGCATCACCATGATCTTGCGTGTGCGTAGGAATTTTTTTGAAATTACTATGTTCCCCAACAGTGGCATCAGAGCCTAGGTTTTATGCGTTGATGTTGTGCACGAGTAGAACACAAGTGAGTTGTGGGCGATATAAGTCATACTGCTTACCAGCATGTCATACTTTGGTTCGGCGGTATTGTTGGATGAAGCGGCCCGGACCGACATTACGCGTACGCTTACGCGACTGGTTCTACCGACGTGCTTTGCAAACAGGTGGCTGGCGGGTGTCAGTTTCTCCAACTTTAATTGAACCAAGTGTGGCTACGCCCGGTCCTTGCGAAGGTTAAAACAGCACCAACTTGACAAACTATCATTGTTGTTTTGATGCGTAGGTAAGAAAGGTTCTTGCTTAAGCCCATAGTAGCCACGTAAAACTTGCAACAACAAAGTAGAGGACGTCTAACTTGTTTTTGCAGGGCATGTTGTGATGTGATATGGTCAAGACATGATGCTAAATTTTATTGTATGAGATGATCATGTTTTGTAACCGAGTTATCGGCAACTGGCAGGAGCCATATGGTTGTCGCTTTATTGTATGCAATGCAATTGCGCTGTAATGCTTTACTTTATCACTAAGCGGTAGCGATAGTCGTGGAAGCATAAGATTGGCGAGACAACAACGATGCTACGATGGAGATCAATGTGTCGCGCCAGTGACGATGGTGATCATGACGGTGCTTCGGAGATGGAGATCACAAGCACAAGATGATGATGGCCATATCATATCACTTATATTGATTGCATGTGATGTTTATCTTTTATGCATCTTATCTTGCTTTGATTGACGGTAGCATTATAAGATGATCTCTCACTAAATTTCAAGATAAAAGTGTTCTCCCTGAGTATGCACCGTTGCCAAAGTTCGTCGTCCCCAGACACAACGTGATGATCGGGTGTGATAAGCTCTACGTCCATCTACAACGGGTGCAAGCCAGTTTTTGCACACGCGGAATACTCAGGTTAAACTTGACGAGCCTATCATATGCAGATATGGCCTCGGAACACTAAGACCGAAAGGTCGAGCGTGAATCATATAGTAGATATGATCAACATATTGATGTTCACCATTGAAAGCTACTCCATTTCACGTGATGATCGGTTATGGTTTAGTTGATTTGGATCACGTGATCACTTAGAAGATTAGAGGGATGTCTTTCTAAGTGGGAGTTCTTAAGTAATATGATTAATTGAGCTTAAATTTATCATGAACTTAGTACCTGATAGTATTTTGCTTGTCTATGTTGATTGTAGATAGATGGCCCGTGCTGTTGTTCCGTTGAATTTTAATGCGTTCCTTGAGAAAGCAAAGTTGAAAGATGATGGTAGCAATTACACGGACTGGGTCCGTAACTTGAGGATTATCCTCATTGCTGCACAGAAGAATTACGTCCTGGAAGCACCGCTAAGTGCCAAGCCTGCTGCAGGAGCAACACCAGATGTTATGAACGTCTGGCAGAGCAAAGCTGATGACTACTCGATAGTTCAGTGTGCCATGCTTTACGGCTTAGAACCGGGTCTTCAACAACGTTTTGAACGTCATGGAGCATATGAGATGTTTCAGGGGTTGAAGTTAATATTTCAAGCAAATGCCCGGATTGAGAGATATGAAGTCTCCAATAAGTTATATAGCTGCAAGATGGAGGAGAATAGTTCTGTTAGTGAACATATACTCAAAATGTCTGGGTATCATAATCACTTGACTCAACTGGGAGTTAATCTTCCTGTTGACAGTGTCATTGACAGAGTTCTTCAATCACTGCCACCAAGCTACAAGAGCTTCGTGATGAACTATAACATGCAAGGGATGGATAAGACGATTCCCGAGCTCTTCGCAATGCTAAAGGCTGTGGAGGTAGAAATCAAGAAGGAGCATCAAGTGTTGATGGTCAATAAGACCGCCAGTTTCAAGAAAAAGGGCAAAGGGAAGAAGAAGGGGAACTTCAAGAAGAACAGCAAACAAGTTGCTGCTCAGGAGAAGAAACCTAAATCTGGACCTAAGCCTGAAACTGAGTGCTTCTACTGCAAGCAGACTGGACACTGGAAGCGGAACTGTCCCAAGTATTTGGCGGATAAGAAGGATGGCAAGGTGAACAAAGGTATATGTGATATACATGTTATTGATGTGTACCTTACTAGAGCTCGCAGTAGCACCTGGGTATTTTATACTGGTTCTGTTGCTAATATTTGCAACTCGAAACAGGGACTACGGATTAAGCGAACACTGGCAAAGGACGAGGTGACGATGCGCGTGGGAAATGGTTCCAAAGTCGATGTGATCGCGGTCGGCACGCTACCTCTACATCTATCTTCGGGATTAGTTTTAGACCTAAATAATTGTTATTTGGTGCCAGCGTTGAGCATGAACATTATATCTAGATCTTGTTTGATGCGAGACGGTTATTCATTTAAATCAGAGAATAATGGTTGTTCTATTTATATGAGTAATATCTTTTATGGTCATGCACCCTTGAAGAGTGGTCTATTTTTGATAAATCTCGATAGTAGTGATACACATATTCATAATGTTGAAGCCAAAAGATGCAGACTTGATAATGATAGTGCAACTTATTTGTGGCACTGCCGTTTAGGTCATATCGGTGTAAAGCGCATGAAGAAACTCCATACTGATGGACTTTTGGAATCACTTGATTATGAATCACTTGGTACTTGCGAACCGTGCCTCATGGGCAAGATGACCAAAACGCCGTTCTCCGGTACTATGGAGAGAGCAACGGATTTGTTGGAAATCATACATACAGATGTATGTGGTCCGATGAATGTTGAGGATCGTGGCGGATATCGTTATTTTCTCACCTTCACAGATGATTTAAGCAGATATGGGTGTATCTACTTAATGAAACATAAATCTAAAATATTTGAAAAGTTCAAAGAATTTCAGAGTGAAGTTGAAAATCATCGTAACAAGAAAATAAAATTTCTACGATCTGATCGTGGAGGAGAATATTTGAGTTACGAGTTTGGTCTACATTTGAAACAAAGCGGAATAGTTTCGCAACTCACGCCGCCCGGAACACCACAGCGTAATGGTGTGTCCGAATGTCGTAATCGTACCTTACTAGATATGGTGCGATCTATGATGTCTCTTACTAATTTACCGCTATCGTTTTGGGGTTATGCTTTAGAGACGGCCGCATTCACGTTAAATAGGGCACCATCGAAATCCGTTGAGACGACGCCTTATGAACTGTGGTTTGGCAAGAAACCAAAGTTGTCGTTTCTTAAAGTTTGGGGCTGCGATGCTTATGTGAAAAAGCTTCAACCTGATAAGCTCGAACCCAAATCGGAGAAATGTGTCTTCATAGGATACCCAAAGGAGACTGTTGGGTACACCTTCTATCACAGATCCGAAGGCAAGACATTCGTTGCCAAGAATGGATCCTTTCTAGAGAAGGAGTTTCTCTCGAAAGAAGTGAGTGGGAGGAAAGTAGAACTTGATGAGATAACTGTACCTGCTCCCTTATTGGAAAGTAGTTCATCACAGAAACCGGTTTCTGTGACACCTACACCAATTAGTGAGGAAGTTAATGATGATGATCATGGAACTTCAGATCAAGTTATTACTGAACCTCGTAGATCAACCAGAGTAAGATCCGCACCAGAGTGGTACGGTAATCCTGTTCTGGAAGTCATGCTACTAGATCATGATGAACCTACGAACTATGAAGAAGCGATGGTGAGCCCAGATTCCGCAAAATGGCTAGAAGCCATGAAATCTGAGATGGGATCCATGTATGAGAACAAAGTGTGGACTTTGGTTGACTTGCCCGTTGATCGGCAAGAAATTGAGAATAAATGGATCTTCAAGAAGAAGACCGACGCTGACGGTAATGTTACTGTCTACAAAGCTCGACTTGTTGCAAAAGGTTTTCAACAAGTTCAAGGGATTGACTACGATGAGACCTTCTCACCCGTAGCGATGCTTAAGTCTGTCCAAATCATGTTAGCGATTGCCGCATTTCATGATTATGAAATTTGGCAGATGGATGTCAAAACTGCATTCCTGAATGGATTTCTGGAAGAAGAGTTGTATATGATGCAACCGGAAGGTTTTGTCGATACAAAGGGAGCTAACAAAGTGTGCAAGCTCCAGCGATCCATTTATGGACTGGTGCAAGCCTCTCGGAGTTGGAATAAACGCTTTGATAGTGTGATCAAAGCATTTGGTTTTGTACAGACTTTTGGAGAAGCCTGTATTTACAAGAAAGTGAGTGGGGGCTCTATAGCATTTCTGATATTATATGTGGATGACATATTACTAATTGGAAATGATATAGAATTTCTGGATAGCATAAAGGGATACTTGAATAAAAGTTTTTCTATGGAAGACCTCGGTGAAGCTGCTTACATATTGGGCATAAAGATCTATAGAGATAGATCAAGATGCTTAATTGGACTTTCACAAAGCACATACCTTGACAAAGTTTTGAAAAAGTTCAAAATGGATCAAGCAAAGAAAGGGTTCTTGCCTGTGTTACAAGGTGTGAAGTTGAGTAAGACTCAATGCCCGACCACTGCAGAAGATAGAGAGAAGATGAAAGATGTTCCCTATGCTTCAGCCATAGGCTCTATCATGTATGCAATGTTGTGTACCAGACCTGATGTGTGCCTTGCTATAAGTCTAGCAGGGAGGTACCAAAGTAATCCAGGAGTGGATCACTGGACAGCGGTCAAGAACATCCTAAAATACCTGAAAAGGACTAAGGATATGTTTCTCGTTTATGGAGGTGACAAAGAGCTCATCGTAAATGGTTACGTTGACGCAAGCTTTGACACTGATCCGGAAGATTCTAAATCGCAAACCGGATACGTGTTTATATTAAACGGTGGAGCTCTCAGTTGGTGCAGTTCTAAACAAAGCGTCGTGGCGGGATCTATGTGTGAAGCGGAGTACATAGCTGCTTCGGAAGCAGCAAATGAAGGAGTCTGGATGAAGGAGTTCATATCCGATCTAGGTGTCATACCTAGTGCGTCGGGTCCAATGAAAATCTTTTATGACAATACTGGTGCAATTGCCTTGGCAAAGGAATCCAGATTTCACAAGAGAACCAAGCACATCAAGAGACGCTTCAATTCCATCCGGGATTTAGTCCAGGTGGGAGACATAGAAATTTGCAACATACATACAGATCTGAATGTTGCAGACCCGTTGACTAAGCCTCTTCCACGAGCAAAACATGATCAACACCAAGGCTCCATGGGTGTTAGAATCATTACTGTGTAATCTAGATTATTGACTCTAGTGCAAGTGGGAGACTGAAGGAAATATGCCCTAGAGGCAATAATAAAGTTATTTTTTATTTCCTTATTTCATGATAAATGTTTATTGTTCATGCTAGAATTGTATTAACCGAAAACATAATACATGTGTGAATACATAGACAAACAGAGTGTCACTAGTATGCCTCTACTTGACTACCTCGTTGATCAAAGATGGTTAAGTTTCCTAACCATATACATGAGTTGTCATTTGATTAACGGGATCACATCATTAGGAGAATGATGTGATTTACTTGACCCATTCCATTAGCTTAGCACTTGATCGTTTAGTTTGTTGCTATTGCTTTCTTCATGACTTATACATGTTCCTATGACTATGAGATTATGCAACTCCCGTTTACCGGAGGAACACTTTGTGTGCCACCAAACGTCACAACGTAACTGGGTGATTATAAAGGTGCTCTACAGGTGTCTCCAAAGGTACTTGTTGGGTTGGCGTATTTTGAGATTAGGATTTGTCACTCTGATTGTCGGAGAGGTATCTCTGGGCCCACTCGGTAATGCACATCACTATAAGTCTTGCAAGCATTGCAACTAATGAGTTAGTTGCGGGATGATGTATTACGGAACGAGTAAAGAGACTTGTCGGTAGCGAGATTGAACTAGGTATTGAGATACCGACGATCGAATCCCGGGCAAGTAACATACCGATGACAAAGGGAACAACGTATGTTGTTATGCGGTCTGACCGATAAAGATCTTCGTAGAATATGTAGGAGCCAATATGGGCATCCAGGTCCCGCTATTGGTTATTGACCAGAGAGGTGTCTCGGTCATGTCTACATAGTTCTCAAACCCGTAGGGTCCGCACGCTTAACGTTCGTTGACGATATAGTACTATATGAGTTATGTATGTTGATGACCGAATGTTGTTCGGAGTCCGGGATGAGATCAAGGACATGACGAGGAACTCTGGAATGGTCCGGAGGTAAATTTTGATATATGGGATAATAGTGTTTGGTCACCGGAAGGGGTTCCGGATGTTTCCCGAAATGTTTGGGTACGAGAACACTTTATTTGGGCCAAAGGGGAAAGCCCACAAGGTTTTTGGAAAGCGCAAAAGGAAGTTTTGCGGAGTCCAGGGGCCAGACGCCAGGGTCCCTGGCGTCTGGGTCCAGACGCCGGGAACCCTGGCGTCTGGCCCTGGAGTCCGAGAAGGACTCTTGCCTTTCGGGTGAAACCAACTTTGTGGAGGCTTTTACTCCAAGTTTCGACCCCAAGTCTCAACATATAAATAGAGGGGTAGGGGCTAGCACCCAAGACACATCAAGAAACACCAAGCCGTGTGCCGGCAACCCCGTCCCCTCTAGTTTATCCTCCGTCATAGTTTTCGTAGTGCTTAGGCGAAGCCCTGCGGAGATTGTTCTTCACCAACACCGTCACCACGCCGTCGTGCTGCCGGAACTCATCTACTACTTCGTCCCTCTTGCTGGATCGAGAAGGCGAGGACGTCACCGAGCCGAACGTGTGCAGAACTCGAAGGTGCCGTGCTTTCGGTACTTGGATCGGTCAGACGTGAAGACGTACGACTACATCAACCGCGTTGATATAACGCTTCCGCGAACGGTGTACGAGGGTACGTAGACAACACTCTCCCCTCTCGTTGCTATGCATCACCATGATCTTGCGTGTGCGTAGGAATTTTTTTAAAATTACTACGTTCCCCAACTGTGAGAAGCCCCTTAGCGGGGACATCGTCACCACCTGAAAGCTTCTGTAACCGTCCCAATACTAGCAATGAAAGTATGCCAAATGGGTCGGCCTTTACCAGAACTAAACATTGTAAGGGGTTTGTGTTTTTACGGAAAGACTATTGTGATTCCTGTTTGCCGCTCGATGTAGCAAATTGATGCCCAATCGTATTCGTAGGGGGGAGCAAAAGGAGCGGTTTGAACTTGGTCGACTTGTTTTAGCCAGGTTATCTTTCGAGTTTTCCTTGTTTTGGAAACCTTTTGGAAGGTTCCAGTCTAGTCAAGGTCTGGTTTTTCAAAAAAAAAAAAACTCCTTTTGTTTCTTTCACCTGTTTTCTTTCCTTTTGTATTTTTCAGGGTTTTTTTTCCAAAATAAGTTCAGAATTTTATTTTTTTATTTTTTAAAAGTTTCAAAACGTATTCATGTTTAGTTTTCTAAATTTTAAAATTTTTAAAAACCTCCTTAAAAATGACCATTCTCATTTTTTGATGTTTATTCTGAAAAATAAAGAATGGTTGAAATTGAAAAAAATTATTCATGATGTTTTAAAAAATGATTACATTAAAATATTTTAAAATGTTCACATTTTTTAAAAATTGCTATTTTAAAATAAATAGGCATTCATGTTAATTCAAATTTATACTTAAATCAATTGTAAAAATGCAACCATGCTACATCCACCGAACCTCACGTATACCGAACAACCAAACATATCTCTGCCACATCTACCAAACTGGGCCGGCCCAGAAATGCATGAACCTGTGTGTTTGCTCGACATATTTCTGCAACGCACGACATATAGGGGCTAAGACTTAGGGCCTCTTTGATTCACAAGATTAAGATGGTCATGCCAATCCTGTGAATTTTGGGTTGTTTGTTTGCATCATAGAAAAACAAAGGAATATTTCAAAGAGATTTTAGTTCATGATAGAAAATCGTATGGGAACTACTACAAAGAAATATATATGAGCAATTCATATAGGGTTCAATCCTATAAATCAAACAACCAACATAGAAAAAAGTTTTGAGGATTCTAATCCTTCAAAATTCCTATGGAAATCTTTTTTTTGAAAAGGAGGAAAACACCCGGCCTTTGCATCAATCGATGCATGCAACCATATTATTAATAAAAGTGTAACAAAGTTTGAGATCCACAAAAGTTTCACAATCCGATTGCAAAACAAAGATAACATAAAAAATATGCCACATCCGCCGATAAGGAACAGGCTACGATGCCTATATACCTAGCCTATTAGTAGCTCGCCATCCACATCCTATGAAAATCCTTTGAATCAAAGAAACCCTTATATCCTACGCAATAAACACAGAATGCGGATTTTTTAACATATCACTCTAGCTCAAGTAGGTCTTATAACTTGATTCCCGAATAGAACAACAAAGAGCTTGTCTACTACTCCCACTTGATTTTGTAGGTGATCTTGGCCCCAAAATGAGCCTAAACATTTGCCCACGCAACAAATACTTGATTTGGTAGGGTGTGGCTATGACTGGCTTGTAGCCAGACAGTAGCTCGCCTTGGTCAAACCACAACATGTAGTGGGTCGGCCTAGTAGTTAGTTTCCTTTGTTTGCTGGTTACGTTTGTTTTTTCCCTTCTCTTTTTTCTTCTCTTTATACTTCAAAATGTTCCATTAAACTTTTATATATATTTCAAAAATTAATTTGCTTAAACTTTTAGAAGCGTTAATTGCATGTTAAAAAGAAGTTCATCAAAGGTCAAATTTTGATTGGGCAATTTTTAAAAAATCATACCATTAAAAAAATGTTTGCATGTTTAAAACAATATGTTCGTGGCATTTTTAAAAATTCATAAAAATATGAAGAATTGTTCGCGTAATTTGTAAAAGAGGTTTGTACCATTCAAAAATTCTTCATGACATTTATAAAATTTTCAAGTGATTAAAGATATGTTTTATATTTGTTCATGCAATTTTAGGAAGAAGTTCATAACATATAAAAAATTATTCGTGCCATATAAAAAATATTGTAACACATAAAAGAATGTTCAAACGTGTGTTTAATTTATTTCCCGTGTATTCAGAAAATGTTCAATGTGCATTTGGCAAATGTACAACATTTATTAGGATAAATGTTCAACCTGTATTCGCAAAAGGTTTAACTTGTACCTGCAAAATGTTCAACCTAGATACGTAAAATCTTCAATGTCTTTTTAAAAAGTTGACATGTATTCAAAAATGAAAAGGAACAAAAAAAAAGAACAGAAAAAGAAGAAAACAATAGAGGAGAAAGTACATAGAAAACACAAAAAGGAAAATACCGCGTGGAAGCTTCAGAAATCGGTCTGTCCATAGAAGCTTCCAAAATTCTCTCTACTGGGCTGGCTCACTAAGGCGAATCCTTGAGTTGACGCTCCCCATGTCTCACTTACTTCAAGATGAACATTACCTAAAAAAGAATACCTTACTTCAAGATGAACATTACCTAAAAAAGAATACCTTACTTCAAGATGAACAAAATTTTGAACATATGGATCCTTTGAATGGTATGAACAGTTTTATAAAACTGTTTAAAAAATATTTATGTTGCATAATTTTTTTACAATGTCATAAACACATTTTTTAAATTTGCAAACATTTTTAAAATGTATTGAACATTTTTTGGATAATATGAACATAATTTAAAAATTACACGAACAAAATCTACATTATACGAAATTTTTTATGATGCACTAAAATTTATAAAATTTAGTTAATTAACTTTTGAAATATAATATATTTTTAAATATTTAAAAAGTAATAATAAAAAAGTAGGTTCTTATGAAAAAAGACAAAAAAGAAATCCCTCTGTAAAGAAATGTAAGACTTTCTAAATCACTACTTATGTGTAATATTTTTTTTTGAGAGAGTACGCAATGCAACTTTTTTTAAGGGGTAAAGCCAATTTATTCATCGAAGTCCACAGAGTGTGAGATACAAGCCGGAGCCTGGGGTTGTCCTAACCAGATGTGGCGCCCCGGCCCTAGTGAGAGTGAATATTTGGCAAGTTTATGTGCAATTGTTTTTTTTTTTTTTGAGAAATATGTGCAACTGTTGACGTGATGGAGCACTGTGTAGCAGATGCGCGTCGCGCTGGGCCTGAGTTTCTGTCTCGCAATAGGCGGGACCTCCAGACATGGTAACGGGCCCGTTAGATCATCTGAGCACGAGAGAGCCCACGTGAGGAATCTGAATTCCGGAGCAGTAGTTCGCCCTCTCCATTCCCACTCGCGACAGCCCCGATGTTCGCCGGCGGCGAGGACGGCAACGGCCATCTGCCGCGGCCGCGCAGGCCGCGGCGCGTCGGCGGCATGGGATCTCCTCCGGGCCAGGCGGCCTCGGCTCTGCCGCACCCCGCGCCGCCCCCCTGCACCGACTACGACATGGCCTATTTCAAGGCCTACTCCCACATCGGCGTCCACGAGGAGATGCTCAAGGTAACGCGTGCACGAGCACACACTTTCTCAATTCTCCCTCTATGATATATGCTCCGTATTTGATGGAGGATTGGCCGCCTGCCTGTACTTGCTATTGCATCTGTGGAGTTAGGGTTTTGTTTACTACGGGCAGCGATCTGTGGACCGAGTCCACGGGATCGTCTCCATCGAACAAATAAGGATGTCCGAGGTTCCTTACAGTTCCACCACCTGCGAGGATGTGACCTAGTGTTAGCATTGGTTCAGTTAGTGTGTCGTGTATAAGCTCGCATAGTTAGGGCTGTTTATTGACTAAGTAGACATCGCATGAATAATGTTCTTGCACGAGGAGATGGGTGGTTAAAATGTTTACAATCATGCTCCACGAGAAGATGGGTAGCTTAAATGTTTACGATCATGCTCCGTGTGGATCTGAAGTTTTGTTTGGCTTTGGCAGGTAAAAGATTATGACCACTGTTTGAATCACTTATAACACAACATAAGCCACACAAAGAAATAATGGACATGTCACAGTTTTTTTTTTTTGGTTTGTCAGGAAAATTAACAAGAAAAACGATGCGTCATTATTCTGAATGGAGGAGCTAGCATAACACTGTTGTTGCCCAAATGCTATGATCAGATGCTAGCATTGTTTGTTGTTTGTCGCGCACCTGGAAATTCAGATGTTGTTATCTGGTAATTTGTTAATGTAAGCTACTAACCTTACGACCTGGCGTGCATTGGTAGAGAGTGATGTGCAGCTGCTGCTATGCTTACACAGAGTGCCACAGACCTTACACCTATTGAAAAAAGATTTCTCAGAATACACTAATTACACCAGTTTTTTTTTGAGCTTTATGTTGTGTTGGTGATTTCAGTAGCATCTCTGGATTGCTTAGGTCTCAAGATAATGCAACATCATCATTCTTGAATTAGTATTAATCTTGAGATTGCTAATTTCAGGATCATGTGAGGACTAATACTTACAGAAATGCTATCATGCACCACAAAGATCTAATTTCAGGCAAGGTCAGAGTTGCTTACAGTTTGTATGCTTACTGGACTACATGATATTCTTGGATAGATACCAAACAGGATACAGCTTTCTGTTCACTCAATTAACTCATGAATGGCTGAAGTTTCAATTTTCAGGTCGTATTGGATGTTGGCTGCGGCACTGGCGTTCTTTCTATATTTTGTGCTTTTGCTGGTGCCACTCGGGTAACTTAAGTAATTAATTATTAGCTGGACACCTATCTAAGTGTCCCTTTCTATATAGATGTTAAGTATGTTTCGAATCTTTGTTGCTCCTCAAGCCTTTTCCTCATTTTTTTCTTTTCTTTCTGTATAAGTTGGTCGCTTAGTGAATTCACACTAAGCAGATAGGTTTTTTAATCACGGTGTAATTTGTTTTTCTGTGGATCTTAGCTGTCCATTTGTGAACAACATATCTGACAAAAAAAATGATATTCTAAAGAGAGAACACAGGAGCAAACTCTTTCACCAAAAAAATAAAAAGAGATTAGCACCAGATAGTCATTTAAAAAGCTGCATCAATGCACGCATTGATAATTTGATCTGTACCATAAGATCTATTGTACCCATTGTTTACCAATACTAGTAGCCTCCATGTTTACACTTTTCTGTGCTTTGAATCATCTTTCATTCGATTGCAGCAATTTAGCCCTTTCTTTTGCAATAAGACACATATATGCTATATTGCTGTGTAATAATAATTATTACGGGTTCATTTTGCAATGTTGCTAATTCATTTTATGATGTGGATGGCAGATTACCTGTTTTCCATTAATATTTAATTTTTAATTAATCTACTGAGTTTATTGTGTTCAGGTCTATGCAGTCGATGCAAGTGATATTGCGTTACAGGTATATCCTCCCCTCTTGGTTTTTCCTTTATGGTTGAGATTGCAAAACTACAAGTAATTTAATAAACTAGTGCTGCACCCCAACTCTTATACTGTGTGCTACTTGAAAGCTAAATGCAACATGGAGGGAAGCCCCTTATGATCAAATAAATACATTTTTCTTAGAATAGTGATAAATACTTAGTAGCTTGAAAAGTGGTGCTAGGCAAGTTCCCTTGCTTGATCTGCTACCATACTATCTGCTAATAATATGTATGTTTGTGAAATGCTTTTGCAATTTCTTTAATATGCATTTTTTACTTTCATTGTTTTATTATTTGCTTCTACAAATTTAATGCTGATTCCATTTCCTTCAATCTAAATGTGTTTAGGCAATGGAAATTGTGAGGGAAAATGAGCTGTCTGACAAAGTCATTGTTTTGCATGGACGAATCGAGGTACACCTTTTCTTGCCATTTCTGTCATAACTATTTCATCACCTTTTGCATGTACCTAAAGCTTTATTTTATGAAAGGTTGAAACATTATCTTGCTTGTAGATTATAGCCAATTATAATATCTTGATTGTAGTTGCTTTAGCATCCTTAAACTAATATTTGAGGCCTTCAGCGTTATGGAAGTTGACTGCTATAATATTCAAATGCAGGATGTCGAAATTGAAGAAAAAGTTGATGTCATTATATCTGAATGGATGGGCTATATGCTTCTCTATGAGGTTCTATAAATATATTGTTTGTGCAGTTGGACTTATTCAACACATCACTTTACATCTGCCCGATATGTGAAATCTGAAATATAGTCATGTTGATTGTAGAGTATGCTGGGGAGCGTAATTTTTGCTAGGGATAAATGGCTTAAGCCAGGGGGTCTTATTCTTCCATCTCATGCGTCGGTAAGTGTTTCCGCAAAATGTTACTCCCTCCGTTCCATATTAAGTGTCGCTGATTAAGTACAAAGTTGTACTAAATCAGCAACACTTAATATGGAACAGAGGGAGTATGTAGCAATGATTTGGTTGAGACATTGATTGAAAAATTGCTTGGCTGACATAAACAAGTAATCGTGCTGCAGCTTTATCTTGCGCCTATTACAAATTCGCACAGATATCAGGATAGTATTTACTTCTGGCGAGATGTATATGGTATAAAAAGTAAGTTCATTGTCCTTTGTATATGTTCTCTTAATAACTACTCCCTCCGTCCCATAATATAAGAGCGTTTTTGTCGAAAACACTCTATTATGGGACGGAGGGAGTAGTATAGATTCCTTAAATATGAGGAGACTTAGTTGCTTGTTCGTAATGTGCCAATAGCTTCCTAAGTTAGCTTGGCATGGAAGCTAATTATTGTTTCTCATTCTCAGATTAATCTGTAATTTATTCTTTGCTTGATTCAGTGTCCTGTATGATGCCTCTTGCAAAACAATGCACATTCATGGAGCCTTCTGTTGAGACAATTAGTGGCGAGAATGTTTTGACATGGCCAACGGTGGTGAGATATTTGTTGCTGAACTGTGTATTCTTCTCTGCTTGACATCTGCTTTGCATACATATCACCCTCGGGCTTTGCGTATAAATTAGTTCCTGTTTGTGTAGCTCTACATTTTTATGTAAGCTGAACTATTTTTTAGTACAACTTACTGGATCCCTTGAACAGGTTGCACAAGTGGATTGCTATACCATACAAGCTCCAGATCTTGAAACTATTACCGCTGCATACAAGTTTACCTCAATGTTGCAAGGTAAGTTGTATTTCATTCTTTTTACATTCGAGGTAGATACACATGGTGAAACATATTCATGATTTCATCTAGTAAATTTGCACAGCTAGGTTTCTACTGATAGTATGATATACTCCCTCTGTAAACAAATATAAGACGTTTTATAGGCTTGACACAAGTATCTAAAACATCTTATATTTGTTTACAGAGGTTGTGTATTTTAATCTGTGGAGTCCTCGAGCTATGATCGTGCCAGGTCTGTTTGAGAGGACTTAAGCTTGATCACTCTAAGACAGTGCTGCTGTTAGAGAGGCTTTTTGATAAGCTGTGGGATGTTTCTGTTGATAGAACAAGCTTCCTGCAGAAGCGGAAAACCCACTATATAAGGCGTACCGGAAAAGTGTTACCTAGATTCTTACTGAAGTCAGGAATCTATTTCCTGTGTGTGAACCTATTGCAGCAAGGTGGCAATTCTTAGCAGCTTCAGGTAGCTAGCTGGTGTTAAGGATGTATGGTGATAAGTAATCACATCTCTTTAGGGTCTCGTTGAGTTGCATTTTCGTCGGGCACACAGATATAGAAGTTCTAAGATTGAAAAACCACAAAAGAGAATGGCCATGGTACCCTCCATTACATGCTCTGGAACGATGATAAATGATGTTTGTTTCAGTACTGATACATACATGCAAAGATAGACTACATACAATTTATGTGCATATTTTTTATCTTGTGGTAGAGCAAGAAATTGCCAGGCCCTGTTCAGATAGTGTCACTTGAAATTATTAATGCAAATTACACCGAAGATACATTTTTTCTATAGAGTTACTGAAGACATGCGAAAGAAAACAGCACAATCTTGGGTACAGTTGTACTCCTTGAATTATTTTTTCTTGTCTTTTTCATCTGCATGGAAATCTAAATATGTAATGCTAAGAGCATCAACAGCTGGACTGGTCAAATTTGACCCTCTATACGTCCGCAGCCGCGTCCGTAGATAGTGACTAATCACCCCTCATATCTCCCCGTTCGCAACCGCGCCCTCAAATTTTGCCCCCCCCCCCCCCCCCACACACACATCCATGCGATTAATGCAACGTAATGGAAACTACGGATCAGCATACCAACATAGCATAATCTATATAGATCAGGGATAAACGGGTTATAAGTTTTGTACAATTGGACCCAAAAGAGAAAGTTTATCACCGAGCATCACTAGATACATAGATAAACGATAGCTAGATAAACGGAGAGGGGAGCCGAACATCACCATTTCCTCGCCTGCCCCTTCCCCTTGCGGTCACAGGAGTGGAGGTAGTACTCTTGCTTCTCCTTCGCGAGCCGTGTCGCTTTCGTCGCGGCCTCTTGCTTCTCCTTCGCGAGGCGCTCAGACTCTTTGATGCTGAGCCGGAATGCCTTCGTGTTCTTGTGGTGGAGGCGCCCCGCATCTGTCTCCGCCGCGCTCAGCGACCGGCGGAGGATCTCGCGCGGGAGCTGCTTCTACGTATCGATCGACGCGGAAATTGCGTAGGTGCGGGAGGAACTGACCTCCTCTGCCCTCGGCGCGGCATGCGGTGTGCGCCTTCAATTTGGGTATCCTCGTACGCGGGCACGAGCACCCGACGCCGGCTAGGAGGAGCTGTGGCCGGAGGGGTAGGGGAGGGGTGCGCCCGGAGACGGATGTGCAGCAGCGTGAAGCACGAATGGCCGACGTGGTTGACTGCATTGGGTCGCCAGACCACTGGGGACGACATGGAGCTCAAGCTCCTGTCCCGGTCCATCCGTGCCGTCGGAGGGCAATGCAGACTGTGAGCTCCTCGTCGTTCAGGGCCTCGCTGCCGGAGCCGTCCTCTTTCAATAGCCTGTACCAATTGATGGGATCGGACTCGTTGCCGGAATTGCTGCCGTAGTTTGGCATGGTGGAGGGGAGGGGAGTGGAGGAGACGGGCAGTGGAAACGAAGCGGAGCGCTCGAGAAGAGTGGATTTTAACTAGGGTTTGGTTCGGGGTGGGGTATTTGTGGGAAACGGTGGGCCAGTGTGGCCCGTATCTGACGTGGCAGACGCGTCCGGGCCTCCCCATATCTGCCCCACATATGGGCTGGGTTTGGGGGTGCCGGGTGGCCCAGACGTATAGGGCCGGTTTGAGGGGTCAGGTTGGGTCGCAAAAAAGTGACCGGTCACTGACCGAGCCGTCCAGACGGGCATATAGGAGCAATATGAGGGATCCGGCTGTAAATGCTCTAACCTTGCTCTCTTCTGTGTTATTTTTTCAGCTCCATTGCATGGATTTGCATTTTGGTTCGATGTCGAGTTTAATGGACCAGTTCGCCAGAAATTCAAGAAGCAAGCAAGCCAACCCTTGGATGTCAATATGCAAAATTCCAACCCAAGCAATAAAAAGAAAAAGGCAGATGTCTCAATTGTTCTGTCAACTGCCCCAGAGGACGCCCCTACTCACTGGCAGCAGGTGATTGCTTTAATAAGTGCCATATTGGTTTCCTTTTCACTTAGGTATATGGTTATTTTGAGATTCCTAGAAATTGCATTGCTAACATCCACAAGAATGCTGTTCTTTTTGTAATGCAGACTCTCCTTTACTTATTTGAACCTATCGAGTTAAAGAAAGACCAAATCATGGAAGGTTCTGTTACCATATCTCAGAGCCAGCAACATGCCCGGTTCCTTAACATTTGCCTGAAATATTTGTGAGTCTGATTGCTCTGGTTTGGTGTTATCCAGTTTACTCATTTTCTACTATCACTTTCAAGTTTGATATAACTTTGCATCCCTCTTGTCTGTGCAGTACTGGAGACCAATGGTACGTTAAAGAATCCGTGATGCGATAGCATGGAAAACTTCCATAGAACAATATTTTACTGACAGGTGCAAATCTATCAATTCCTGTGCATCATGAACCTTATCGGCCATTGCAATTTTGGAGCATTCTGACTGAAGCGGGGCATCATGATGGCAAATTGATCAACATATGCTGCCATTTAGTTTTCATTTGGAGAGCTGGAATTTTGGACGTGGAGCAATTCATCCTGAACTCCCAACAAAAATCCATTACTCCAAATCAGGCCTTAGATTTGAATTGTTCCTAGTCGAGTTTGGGTAGATCAGTAGAATGAATGAAGCATTGAAAAATTCAATAATTACATGCTGGCGAAGGTAGTATAGGTTTTCCCTTATGTTAACAGTACAGTTCGTCTTGGCCCATCTGATTAGTCGCCTTTTCTTACACTAGATAGCCATGCAGATTGTTTCTGTTGTTTGTAACAACTGTATTTTCCAACATGACATTCATGCGGCCCTTGAGTGGTTGTAATAACAGACTAAGATTTTCCATGCGGCTGTGAAATCATCATCTGGCAGTGTCAACATATTATCACAGCTGTGTATGTTTGGTTCGATGTTGCAAAAAGAAGAGTGGTAGTATCAAGATTCTTTTTAGGAGTATCATTCATCGGCATTGTGTGTGGCCAGGAGATTTTGTAGGAGTTGCTGTTCCAGTCATGAAAGCGCAGTCGATCAAAGGGCAATTCTGTAATATTCTGCTGAACCATGCTGGGCCATGGCTTCTTGCAGTTCCATCATTATTGAGATGCACGCCAGTTTGATTTGTACCATGAAGAAGAAAGCTGGATTAAGTTATCATAACAACCCTAGTGAACACTAATAAGGCTATAATCTACTAGGACCATATATTCACTCCAACAGAAGATGTTGCACACGGGAGTAGGAGACTGTCACATACGGCGAAGTTATATTGGGGTCGTTCGCAGGGAGGCGAGGGCGTGTGGTGGTGATTAGTTAATTTTCCTGTTCCTCTGGATTAATGGGAGGAATCGATCGGGCGATCGTGGGAGCCGAACCCAAAGCTGAGAATATTAGCCTAGTCAGAAATCAGAAATTACTAAGCTATCCCCGAGCTGAACTTTTAGGCGAACCATATCAATGGTTGGATTAACTTAATACCAGGGTACTATGTACCGTACATAATCTCTAGATTTGGCCATAAAACGATTCGAAGCATTATAACCGATATCCAAAAAAGTCACTACATATAGGATGACGATATGTGTCGGCCGACTGGGTCGTGAGCCGTTTGATCCATTGCGACATAGCAGTCTGATCCAGCTGATGAAGTTTGCAACATGGGTCATATTGCACTTGAAGGTTTGCAACATGAATCATGTTGTGCTGAGATTTGCACAATGAATACTTCACAACATGAGCCATACTACGCTCCCAAGCTTTCTAACATGGCCGACGTTGCGGTCGTCGCTGATGTACCTTAGTGCTGTGCATGTTCGATTTTCCTTGAAGCACATCCGATATTGTCCTTGTAGCTGTTGAATGTGGCCGTCACAACCTCGTCGGTGTTTCCAACACATCAACCCCGCGTTGTCAAGATGTCGTAGGATGTGTCCATGCCCCGCAACGTCAGGGACCATTCCTTTGCAGCAACGACCACCAGCCGCGTGAGAGACGTCTCCATCTCATCTGCTTTGAAAGGCGCATGGAGGCCACTGTTTGTTGGGCAGCGTCCTTGTGGAAGGGGAATCCATGGCGTCACAGAAAGAAGCCTCACCGATGAGAGGTAGCCTAAAGAAAGGAGAGAGAGAGAGAGATGGGTTTGCTTTGGCTTGAGAAAAACTTATGGCTGTTGTGAAGATAATGATAAGAGAGACAAGCGGTGCGTGTGGTCCCACGGGGGCACGTGGCGTCGGACCGAGTCATGAAAATCGGTCAGGTAGGTTCAAGCTTTTCTTCTATTTATAACCTATGACATGTTGTTTTAAGACAATACAATCAAAGTCGCTCACATACACGAGTATACAATCACCCTTATGGACACACACGCACAACCTATCTTTATAAGCATCTTTGATAGACTGAACCGGCATAAAGATTGATGAAGTCGTTACATACGTCTTCGTTGTCGACGGGAACATTTTCTCCCATTGAATGACATCACCAAAAACCTGAAATAAATTCAGGAAAATGCGAGCAGCAATGTCAAGTTTAGGAATTAAATTTTGATGGGCTGGGGATACCACTATTTTTCTAACCATCCAACTATAGATTGGTTCATATAAAGTCTGACATGTTGATGATTTATACATGTGGAAAGTGGAAGCAGAATAAACATCAAACCATAAAAGAAAAACTGAGAAAAAAAATAAACAACTTAAAATGAAACTAGCCGGTGGGTTTGGGACTTGGGTTTCTGAGAATGCTTCCGGTGTGCCAGGCTGGCGAGGTGGGCCCCGCGGCTGTAACCGATCATTTACCTCGCGCGCCGCCGAAGTGAAAGGGTGGGGAAAATGACGAGCGGCTAAAAATCTCAAAATCGCTGTCAGTGACACAGTAATACGGCCGATTCCGCTTGGCTTCTCTCCCAAGACACGGTAACAAAGCACATTTCACCTCGCCGCCGGCCCGTCCCGTCCCTATAAATTCCCCTCTCTCCCCTCCTTCCCCGTCTTATTCTACATCCACATTCCACACCATCACGCTCGCGAAGCAGAGGGAGAGAGACCGGCGCGGCGAGCGGCGGCAATGGCGGACGCGAACCGGTGGCGGGGGGCAGCGCACGTGGTGTCGCAAGCCTTCGCGCAAGCTGTCGGTGTTCCCGAAGAAGTCCTCAGGTCGATCAACCTCGCCATCGCCAAGCTCGAGGCGCGAGCCGGGTTGCTGCGCGCGATCCGCGACGGCGCCACCCTCGAGGAGGCGACCGCAGGCTACGTCGAGCCGGGTCCCGACGGGGTCCTCCCCGCCGCGCTCCTCGAGGACGCCCGGCGCGGCATCAAGCGCCGCCGCTCGCTCCACAGCTTGGCCCGCGGCCTGCCCCTCTGCGCCCGTGCACTGGGCCGGGCACCCGACGCGGAGACGATCCAGAGATGGGAGATCTGCAACGTCGCCGTGCTCACCTACGCCCGCCGCGCGCAGATGGGGCTCCGCAACGCCGCGTCCTTCTACATGGCGGCCGGGGACGCCATCGTCTTGGCCTCGGTGCTTCCGTTCGGAGCCCCGCTCCGCGTCGCCTGGATGGGGGCGGCCGAGCGGCTCACGAGGCTTGCCTCCAGGGAGGCCACCATGGCGCGCGACAACATGTTCATGATGGGGCTAGCCGTTGGTCAGCAGGCCTGGCTCGCCATGGCCATGATGGGGCTTGCGCCAGGCGCGCTCGGCGGAGGAGTCAACAACCAAGTCCATCACCAGTAAGCCTCTGTTGCCATTCCTTCCTGCATTCCTGCGCCCCGGAGAGAGATTTTTCGCAAGCGCTTCTGTACGGTCTCGGTGTGTGGGGCTCGAAACTCTTGATGAGTTGGTGGGTCAGATAAACACGTCCCCGCTTCTTCTAGTACTATACGTATGTACATTGGTTGTTAATAGTTGTATAGATTAGGTGATTTGTGCTCTAGAATGTCTGGCGTTCACCTGATGCAATCCGGTCTGTCCGCCGTCAGATTCTCTGGCTGACCAATGCAATGCGAACGTGAACATGTGTACTTTGAAACTGTTGCTGCTCGGTTTCTTGTTGAATCTCGAATGTGGGTGATCATCTGCTGTGGTGCACGTTTTGTTGCCCAAAGAAATGTAAATGCGCTTTGATCGTCTACACGTGTTCATATCCAAAATTTCAGTTGATTCAGCATGATAATTTGACGGCCATTTTAATCATATTATACCTGATGTTTGGCTGCAGGCAGTTCCCTGTCTAAGTGTCAAGATATGCAAATTCTGGCCATTAGACCTCCATGATAATTTTAGCCAACGTTTTTATTATTCTCTTCTGTTGGGATAGATCCCTTCCGTTTGACTGGTTGTACAAAGCCTCACACAGTCTTCGCTCATGACTTTGGCTTACTGGGAAGTTCTCTGCTGATACCCAACGTTTTTATTAACCTCCTCTGGCTGTGGAGATTGCCACCAGGCCCTTTTGGTACTATGTGTCTTTTCGTAGCTCGAATAAACATCATATGCACGTGACGACTTTGGCTTACTGGGAAGTTACCTTTGTCTTGATTTTAATTCAGGAGGGATACTTCATTCTGACCAAACATGTTGATTCCATCACCTTAGCTGAGTCGGTGTTTTTGTCAAATGTAGGAGTTCCCTTAACTTAGCAATTGTACAGCATATCATTTGTGCAGGATTATAAATGACATCGTCGAGCAGTGGTGTTATCTGTCCTAGTCGAACCCGAGCGCTTGAGTATGCAGGAGAAACATTTTCTTCTGTTCACAAGGTGTACTCTTTCAAAGTCCCTCTTAGTTAGAAGGAAGTCTGTAAAAGCCCCGTAACAAGTCTGCGCGTTAATTTAGGATTATTGTTATTCGATTGAGCGGAAAATCTGCCGACTATTTTGACAAGGAAGTTAAGCAGGAACGAAGGCTGACATGTGTCATTCCACAATTGGACAAAGATTCGACTAAGACCCGAATCAAAATTAGCCGACCGATGATTAGATACTCCCAAAACTGTATCTCTAAATACTCCTTATCCAAACAACCAAATAAGAATGTTCAGCGATTCGGTGTCCAGGCTCGTCTGCACCTGGACAGAAAAAAATTCACAAAAAATACTAAAAACATTCAAAAAATTCTAAAATTTTCCCATGGTAGAAAATTTATCGCGTGAGGTTCGCTCCAAATTCTAGCTCATTTGGACATCTGAGTAGCTGTCAGCAAAAAAAAATCGGGACAAAACAATATATGAACAGTAAACTATTTTACAGACCCTGAATTTGTCTTTTTTTCCGAGAGTTGCTCATTTGTCCAAATGATGTGAAAATTGGAGTGGGTCTCACGCATCAAATTGTCTACCATGGATTTTTTTTTTGGAATTTTTGGACTTTTTTAGTATTTGTTTTGATTTTTTATTCAACACGGGTGCAGATAAGCCCGGGCTCAGAAAAAAAATTCTTGAATGTTCTATCCCTTTTTAGGGGATATGATACTCTATCTACAAAACAAGGACGCCAATCCCCAACGAACCTTCGCTGGGGGTCATGGCATTCCCCTGGCGGTTTTGTGTATGTAGGGGTGAGGCTAGATTGGCATTTAAAAAAAAAATGCTATGGCAGTTTGTTTAAATTATGGGGATTTTTATGCATAAAAATGCCACCATCCGACTAAGGTCTAACGGATCTTGGGATGCTTGTCAGGATCTGACTTTTGGCGAACATTCACCAGATAGCATTTCCCTAAAGGAAAACATTTCTAATCACCCGACAGCTCACATGCAAGCATTCGCTGCCTCTTCTGTGTGACGCGTGTCCTGCATGGACTCAAGCATTTTCTCTTGCAACCGAGCCCTTATTGCAATCTCCCACCGCAACAACTCGTTTGTTGTAGGATTTGGATCCGGATCCCTAATATTATCTCTAGCGGCCTCCCATGTTGCTCCCAAGTTCCTTGTCGAGTCGCGCGCCTCCCTGCGCTGCTTCCATCTCCGCCGCCGACAACTTGCCAGCAGCAAGCATGCCGATGTGGACCACATGCAGGTCACGTTCTACCTCTCAATTTTTATACCATCGTCTATCCATGTTGTAAAGTCCTTCCGCAACATCATCTGTGTGGCAGAGTAGTGAATACGGGAAAAAATCTACAATACAATCTCCGTCAAATATTTGTACAACATGATCGAGCTTTGTTTCAATGGGTTCTGCAACACTAACTTTGTTGCAATAACGAGAACGGGGTTGGGCCGCTGAATGGACCAGATCTAACGGTTGCTGAGGCCGCACGACATTATCTATGTTGGCAAAAAGTGAAGACGAAAAAATAATCTGTAACACAATCTCCATTGAATATCTATGCAACACTGATTTTGTTGCAATAATGAGGAGGAGGCTAGGCCGCTGAATGAACTAGATCTAACGGTTGTTGATGCTGCGCAACATTATATATGTTGCAAAAAAGTGAAGACAAAAAAAATCTACAACACAATCTCCATTGAATATTTCTGCAACACGAGGTCTCACTAGTAGAAAAATGGTCAAATGTGAAGCACATTAGTGCCGGTTTGTAATAGAACCGACACTAGTGTGATCAATAGTACTGGTTCATGGCGGCGATTAATAGTACCAGTTCATGCCGAACCTTTAGTACCGGTTCATGCCACGAACCGGTACTAAAGAGGCTGTGGCAGCCTGCGGTCAGGCTATGGCCCCACCATCACCATTTAGTGCCGGTTCGTACCACGAACCGGTACTAATGAGGTTATGCAAGCTGTTTTTAGTCCCACCTCGCTCCCCTAACAAGGCTTTTACCACCTTAAATATGTTACTTCTCAAACTATCAAAAGCACTTGGTCTTCATTAAACTATATGTGTAGAATTTGTTGCCGCAATATGAGTCTTCACCGGTTTACAAATCGTTGAGGACTCATATTGACAATTCAGATTGTACACAAAAAGATCATTGATGATTAAATTATTTTTGATGTATAAAATCATATTGACAATTCAGACTGTAAAGAAATATAAGATCATGATCTAAATGCTCTTATATTTTTTGTGTTCAGTATGCACCATTCAAAGCGATGTCATCAACTTTCAACCATTTGTGCCTTTATTTGCTATTTTTCATGCATTTAATGATTTGTTTTAAGAGGTAAATGACCTTGAAATTGAAAAACACTACAAATGAACTCTGAAAAAGTTGAAACTTGACATGGTATCATCATTTCACCCACATAGCATGTACAAAAAAGTAGAGAGGGTTACGGCAAAAACTGGATGCACTTCGTTTACAAACTGGACAATCTTTTTTGAAGTATTCGGGTTTCTGACAAAATTAAACTCATCTGTTACAAAGGCATTTTATTTTTTTAAACTTATTACAACTCCAGACTTTTTGTGCATTCAGTATGCACCACTCAAAGCGACGCCATTAACTTTCAACAATTTCTGCCTTCATTTACTATTTTTCATGCATTTAATGATTTGTTTTGAGCTAAATGATCCTAAAATTGAAAAGCACTACAAAATGAGATACATTAGTCTCGGTTTGAATTTGAGCCGGCACTAATGTGTCTATTAGTGCCGGTTCCAACTGCTAGGCGGGAGGAGCTCTTTAGTACCGGTTCGTGGTGAACCTTTAACATCGGTTCGTGCCACGAACTGGTACTAATGAGGTTGTGTCAGGTCAGGCTGGGGCCCCACGAGTACCTTTAGTACCGGTTCATGGCATGAACCAGCACTACAGTTTCTTAGTAAGGTGTTTTTAGTCCCACCTCGCGAAGAGAGAGGCACTAGGAGCGGTTTATAAGCCCTGAGTGCAGAGACGATGAAGAAGAGGCTCAATGCTCACGTTGCTTAGCTTCAAGCCTTGAGGAATATGGTAGACTGCATGGAGCTATATGCAGTGCCGTCTACACTATTCCGAAAGGTTTGAAGCTAATTAACGAGCATTGCACCTCTTTTTTATTTTTAATAACTTATTACAACTCCAGACTTCTTCTGTTACGGCAAAAACTGGATGCACTTTGTGTACAAACCGGATAATCTCTTTCAAAGTATCAGGGCCGATTTCAGACGAAAACTCATCTGTTACACCGACACTTTATTTTTTAAAACTTATTATAACTCCAGACTTTGAACCATCAAGTTTCAACCATCAACTTGGCATGGTATATAAAAATAAATGAATAGAAGAAAAGAAAAAAAGCAGAAAAGAAAAAATAGCAGAAAAGAAAAAAACTATAGCAGAAAAGAAAAAAACTATATAAAAAACTACTTATAAATAAATACAAGAAAATAAATATAGCAGAAAAGAAAAAAACTACTCATAAATAAATACAAAAAAAATTAAGAGAAAAGAAAAAAATTATATAAAAAAATTTGGGGCGCTGCCCTGTGGGCCTGCTAGACCACGGGCGTGCAATTTCAGGCCCACAAGGCCCATCAGACTCACAGGGTAGCGCGCCGTAGTTAGGCCCAGAAGCCTGCTTTATAGAGGAGTTCGAAAAGGCAGCTGCGGCTAGGTTTATAAATCAGTGCGGCTGCCCTTCGCCCGGCGAGGTGGGACTAAACTTTATGGTGGCAGCGCACCACCTTTAGTACCGGTTGGTGGCTCCAACCGGTACTAAAGGGTGACCTTTAGTACCGGTTGGAGCCGCCAACCGGTACTAATGGCCTGCTCTTCCCGCCTCTTGGCCTGGCCAAAGTTGGCCTTTAGTACCGGTTGGTGGCTCCAACCGGTACTAAAGGCCTCTCCTATATATACAACACTTACGAAAAATTTCAGTTAGTTCCTCTGTTCGTCTTCGTCGCCGCCCCGTCCCCGTCGCCGTCGTCGCTCCCCGTCCCCGTCGCCGTCGTCGCGCCCCGGCCGTCCCGGCGTCGCGCGCGCCCCGGCCGTCCCCGTCCCCATCGTCGCACGGGCCCGGCCGTCCCCGTCCCCGTCGTCGCGCGCAGCGCCCCGGCCGTCCCCGCCCCCGTTGCGCCGTTCCCGTCGCCGCCCCTATCGCGCCGCCGCCCGTACGCCGCCGCCCCCGTCGCGCCGTCCCTGTCGTCGTCGTCTCGCGCCGCCGCCCGTACGCCGCCGCCCCCGCTCGTACGTACACACACACACAATTTTTTTTTACTTATTTTCTGTTCTCTGTTTTTTAGATTAATGCATGTCAAATTGTTAATTAGATGAATTATCTAGATAAAAATGTTAGATTAATGTGAAATGTTAGATATGAATTAGATAGAAAAGTTAAATATTAATGTCAATCGTTAGATGAATTTGCTATAGATATTAATTAGGTATATGAGATTTGAACTAGTTGAATTAATATAACTAGTTTATTTTTAGTAAATGCTTAGTTGAATTAATTAGTTGAATTAATAGAACTTGTTGAATTAATAGAACTAGTTGAATTAGTTGAAATAATAGAACTAGTAATGTTTCACATATATATAGAACTTAACTAGCTAGATGTTAATGTTAATGATTTTTTCTGTTATTTGTTAATGATTTTTTTCTATTTTTTAATTATATATATATATATATATAGTTTATATAAATGTTAGATTAATGTCAAATGTTAGATGAATTAGATAAAAATATATGTTAGATATTAATGTCAAATGTTAGATGAATATTAGAATTAGCTAGATATTAATTAATGTTAGATAGTAAGTGTTCAATGTTTCACCTATATGAATATAGGAAATATCGTCTGACGATGAAAAAGATTTCATTATGTGCGAGCACTGTGAAGACCAACACGGCCTGTGCGACAGAAATTTCCTTGTTGATAATAGGCGCGTCAGCATCAAGCTGGATGAGACATTCGAAGTGGATACAGTAAGTCACAACGGCAAGTATTTTTTCGTAATAAAGCATGACTTATGCTTCATTTGCTTGAACTTATAATTTTAAATTTTCACTATTCTACTAGCGCATCCCCTGACATGCTCGAATTTTTTTCTTGGATAAGATAGGTTTCAGTGCGATGAATGATATGGAGGTAAAGAGAGTTTACTTGAAGACCGAGCATGGGTATACTTTCAACGTCAAATGATACAATGCGGACACATACACCCATTTTGAATGCAAAACTTGGCAAGCACTATGCAAGGCTTATGCATTTGAGCCTGATATGGTTATCACCTTTGATATTCGTCCGGAAGATGATATTGAAGGTAATAGAGACATCTGGCTCGATGTGCAGACGCCTCTAGTTCTACCATTATGTGAGTTTTTCTCAATCATGTTTATGTCTTTGATATTGTTTATTTAAAAATAGTTGACAACTAATTTCTATTGTCAGCTTATTTCGGTTCAAGCAAACATGTTCGACGCTTGGTAGACAGGACCTACTAATGTCCCGGGGCTGAACTAAACTGCGAGGAGGTAAGTCATTATGTTTCATGGCTTGAGGATCTTCATACTGTCAAGAAAATTTTTCTTCCTGCACTTAGAAATGTTATTACTCAAAACATGCGACCAATAGTGATCGTATTGAACTACGGTCACATCTATAATGGAAAGATGGTAAGATTTTTACTATTTGTCCTTAGTGCATTTTTTGCATACATTATTTTTGAAGCTAAACTTTCATTACTAAGTATATTAATTATTATACGATGTTCTTCAACAGGGACTCCCGATGATAGTTGTGCCTCAGTGGATCGAGACAAAAGGTCGCATGTCAATGGTTAGCTTACAACCAAGATATCCTACATTCCACATGAGTGCATTCAGGATTTCTGAAAGCGATGAATGCTTAATAGTGAAAGATTGAAGCAAAATTGTTAACGATCCCAGAGAAGTACTAGGGGGCAGCAAGGAGAAGCGCATCCCACGATTAGGAGACAAATTCATCTGCATGCTCCAGTATGATGAATCATGAGAGCTATACATGTTCTATGCTATTTTACCTGAGAGGGAGCAGCAGAAATGATTTAGTTAGTTCATGCTCTTAGTACTTGTCCTCTCATGTCCGTATTCTCGTCCTGAACTTAATTAATCTCAAAGAGTGATTTGCTTGTGAACGCTTATAATATCATGACCATGTTGAACTCGATGATATCTTTGCTTCTGTTACAAGTGAATGTTTCTTCTTTAAGCTAGTGTTGGTGGTGATTAGATAGCGGTAATGACTATGATGATTAAATAGTGGTAATGACGACTACGATGATTTTTAGCTAGCTAGTATATACTGTTGTTGGTGATGATATGATGCAAGAGTTTATATATTAATATGTGATAATGGTGATGAGTTATTATATATATTATTTATGAAAGAAACCGCAAATTAGTTTGAACTGGATGGATCCTAGCTAAGTGATCAAGTATATATATATATGCCATATCCATATTACTTGATCACTTAGGTGATCAAGTAATATATATGGATATATGGCATATACTTGATCACTCAGCTAGCTAATCCACATATGCATCCAGTCGAAACTAATCTGCGGTATTTTCACCTAATGATTTAACAACTCATTATAACGTAAAACAATCCTAAATTAAATTGATAACACAAATTTAAAGGAAAAATAAAAAATAAAATCAAAACCCACAAACATTTAGTACCGGTTGATGTTACCAATCGGTACTAATGATCTACCGCACCTGTGGCCTGGCTCGTGCCACGTGGTGGCACTTTACCACCGGTTCATGCCGAACCGATACTAAAGGGGGGGGGGCTTTAGTGCTCATCCTTTAGTGCCGGTTATGGAGCCGGCACTAAAGGCCTTTACGAATCGGGACTAAAGCCCGGTTCTGCACCAGTGTCTGTTTTAGTGGGTTCTGCAACACTAACTTTATTGCAATAATAAGGACGGACTCATCTAATTACTAATTGAAACAACTCACCTCAAAAGTCCTGCAGAGCTTCTGTAATCACTAGCAAAAAGGCCCGAGCGTTGCAACAGGAGAAAAATAAATCCAGTCATATCTTTAGCTGGGTCAGTTGGACAAATTATGCGTGACCGGTTGGCAGATTATGACTCGACAATTTTATTTTTCTCCGACCTGACCCACAGTGCACCGCCAGATGGGCTTCCTGTGTTGGGCCAAAACGGGTGGCGAGTAACGAAACCAAATAGCTTACGTGAAATTAATTGAAACGGGACCAAACGAAGCGGGAAGAAACCAAGAATACCACCTTCTTTTAATAGTAGGTGTATATATATATATATAGGGTCGTGCTATTCGTCATCTGGGTGGGGAATAGTTATTCTTTATCACCTCTATTTTGACATCAATGAACCGTATTTTTACGTTTCGTAAATTTTGTCTTATTTCAACATAAAAAGAGAATGTAAGAAAATATGTACCCACCGTAAAAATATTTTATGTTACGTAAAATTACGAATGTAAAAAATAGTGTAAAACATACATAAAATATGATTTTTCTGGTCTTATAACCTATTTTTTTTGTTTTTTATATCAAATTTTACATATTAAATCAATACACATGTAACTATTTATATTTTAAACGTAATTTATTTAAGAAGCGATCGTAAAATTACCTCGGGTGAAGAATAATTTATTCTGCATCCTGGGTGATGAACAGTAACACTATATAGATATAGATATAGATTGCCGCGTTTCCTATCATCACAAAAATGAAAAGAATTGTATCACGTCTTCTATAGATACATCCGAAATTCAAGGGAGGTTAATAGGAGGTTAGTGTGAATTTCTTCCCTACGTTTACGTAATTAAGTTCGTATAAATCTCAGCCCGGTAGTTTTATCGGAATCCATCTGGAACGCTAGCCCGTGCCTTGACGACGCTACCCGCGAGTAAGGTGCTTTTGGTCGGGATCAGTTCGGATCGGACTACAGGCTGGCTAGCTAAGGAATCAGTTCGGACTACAAGCTGGTTATATTACGGGCTGGTTAGATTACAGGGGTCTACACGTAACATAACAGCAAATTAAAGGAAGAAGACGGCCGTGGTCACAATGGCGATTAACCGACGGCCAAAGAAGAAGAGAAACACAAGAGCGGCTCACCGCGAACCGCTCGATTGGCTGGATCTCCCCTCCGAATTGCTGGAGCTCATCGCCCAGCGATCCCGCGATCCCATCACAGGGCTCACCGCGTTCCGGTCTGTCTGCCGGACATGGCGCGCCGCGTCAGGGCAAGCGCCTCGCCTGCTGCTCCCCGCCCCTCGGAACCGCTCCGCTCCCCGTGCCGGCTCAGCGCACGCGCTCGTCTTCCCCTTGCCGGGCGGGTGGTCGGTCGTCGTCGATGCCCGCGACGCGTCCTGCCGCCTCTCGCACCTGACCACCGGCGCCACCGCCGCTCTGCCCAAGATCAGCGCGGTCCACGACGGCAAGACCATGTCCGACATCAGGTACGTGCACCATACGGCTGACGAGAGCGCGCGCAAGGTCCAGATCCGCACCCCCTTCTATGATGTATCCTTCCGGACATACCTCGAATTCTCAGATCACTTCCGCTTCGCCATTCATGCCCCGCCCGGTTCTTTGTCAGCAAGCACAGACGACATGATGATCATCATGTTCCACCGCTGCTTGCTGGAACGAGAGAGCATAGTGGTCTGCCGGCCGGGAGACGCGGCCTGGACGAAGCTGCCAAAACGCCCGTCTTCTCGCTTCGACTATTTCATCGATGTAACCTCTTTTCAGGGCAAGATTTATGGCTTGGAATCTAATGGTGCCACATTGGTGTTTGACGCAACCACACTCGAGTTCCTCTGCTCGATTGATGCGCCACAGTCGACGTCCAAGCTTTACTCCATGATATATTGGCCTTACAAACATGATGATCCTGTCGATTTCGACTACTTCCATCTCGTTGCATTGCCAAGCAAGCTACTTTTGGTCGTTCTAAGCGTGAAATCACTTGAGCCAGCAGGTTTTGCCTTCTTTGAGTTAACGTCTGGATCTAGGGATGGCCAGCTCTCCTGGCGTAAGGTAACAGGAGATGGAATCGGTGGCAACTACGATGTGTTCATGGATTGCCACCATGCGACCTTTAGCGACAATAATCGTGTTGGAACCGGAGCTCGGATATATTATGTTCTTCACCGGACGTGGCATCCCAAAGCATCGGCGTACTACTATGAGATGCATGACGGCAAGATGGAGTGCCTGTACATGTCACTAGACGATAATCGTGAATACTCAACTAAGCCTAGTTGGTTTGTTCCCTAGCTAGTTTGTTGATTTTCCATGTGCATAGTGCGATCAACCATGTAAACTATGATCTATTAATTGCTTTGCAGGCCTGGTGCGTACTACAGGTTCGATGTACTGTGCAAAATTTAAGATATCAGTTCTTTTTGTTCATGATGACAAACTGCAATTCGGTTTTGGTTAGGTTGATATGCATTTTTTTGTGAGGAAAAATTGGAATTCATTAATTAAGTGGCACCATGTCTGCATTACATAGGTCCGGAACCTTGTCAGGCCTAGAACGAAGCTACACCGCAGTGCGCTTCTTTATTCGACCAAATTTCGCTAAAAAGTGACTAACAACATTTTGTTCACACCTCACAAGCTTAACTAAGAATTCATCATGTTCCCGAAGACGCGAAGTAATCTTGCGGATCAACATCACATGCTCCGACCAGTCGCCAATACCTTCTTCGATTAGTTTATCACTTCTACGCAGTCCATTTGAATCACAAAAGGCAGCTCAGACCAGTGAGTAGTCAGAGAGATGCCTTCTGAACATGAGCAAGTTCAAATTCTAGTGGTGATGCACACGGCCTTAACTCATGGCAAGACAAAAAAAAAATATTTTCATGTTCATCCCGGAGAACTATGCCAGCTCCTGTAGTTCCGTCCTTGGCAGGAAAGGACCCGTTGATGTTGAGCGCAGCCCAGCCGGCCGGTGGTGCCTCCCATCCAAGTGCTGATGGCTTCTCATGCTCTACATGTGATAACAATTTCCTGCTGTACAAGGGCGCAGCCACCATTTTTCCTTTGATGTGATCTCCATAAGGGTACGCCTGGATGGCTAGCAATGAGTTGATATAGCTGGTTAGGAATCTGGTCGAGGCTTCGACCAGCGGTGATCGTTTGTCGTGGACGATCTCATTTCTCACATGCCAGCAATGCCAAATCATCATGAGCGTATACATCCGCTCCTCTGGTGACAAGTCCGCGAGCAGATGAAAAAGCCACTCTGGCCCAGTGTGCATGACTCGGCGGATGTCCGGAATATTCCATTGCCGCGCCATAGCTTGCCATAAGACGACCGCTTGAGGACATCTACAAAGAGCATGAAAAGTGTCCTCCGGTTCGGTAGCACACACATGACACATCTAGTTATGTCACATCTAAACTGATGTCTACTCTGTTTGTGATCTATTTTTTGTCTTTTTTTTCTTGTTGCTGCATTATATATTTGTGGGAGTTTAGATGTGACATCTTTAAAAGACATTTAGATATGAATTAGATAAACTGTATTTGTAACATCGGTGTGTTGTAACACAAACGAATTCTATCCTCTCGTAACTAATAAGACGAGGTAAATCTTTTACCTCCGCTTCACAAAAAAAAACTTAGTTTTGATAGGTGTTTTCCATCAACACTACATGTTAAGAATTGTTCTCACATTTCCAATGCTCGATTAGTGTTATAGGAAATACTCCCTCCGATCTATATTACATGTCTTAAATTTGTTTAGATACAAATGTATCAGACACGTTTTAGTACGTGGGCGTCCCACTTCGCTTTGTTGGTTGATTGCCCGCCCCCAATAAGATCGCCTCCATCCTTCACGTGGTGTGGACGCTCGTACCCCCTCATCACTCGCCCCTCCAGGGCGATCCGGGGGGGGGGGGGGGGGGAGGGGGAACCCTAGCCCCTAACCGCCTCGATCCCATCCCTTCTTCCCCTCTATCGCCGGCAGGGGACAACACCGGGTAGAGCCCGTGTGTTCGACAGCGGCGACGGTGGGTTGTTCCTCCTTCCCTATACGACGACGTGGGCGCAAGATCCGCGGAGGTGCGGCCTCTTCCTCGATCCATGGTGGCGTGGTGGCTCCTGCTGGAGGCGTTTGTGGTGATGCGAGGTGAGATGGACAGAGGATGGAGGTGGGGCTAGGCGTGGCCGGTGGCGGCGTCCGGCCAGGATCCGGTCTTGGCGGACCCGACGGCGACTCCAGCCCAGATTCGAACATGGCGGCGACGGCGTCCCCTCCGCCGGGGATGATGGGCCAGATGGTTGGTCCTCATGGCGGCGGTGGTGGTCGCAGCGGCGTCCGACCCGGATCCGGTGTTGGTGGACCCGGCGGCGACTCCGGCATGGATCTGAACATGGCAGCGGTGGCATCCTCTCCGCCGAGGATGACGGGCCAGATGGTTAGTCCTCGTGGCGGCGCCGGTGACGGCGGATCTTGGGATCCTGCACCCGGCGACATCGTAGGACGCGCTTGGCGGCTGGAGCTTCCTCCGGCGTCGACGGCGCGTGATGCGGGATCGCGGCGGCGGTTGCTGTTGTATGGGCGGCGACAATGGCTGGCGCAATGGTGGGTGCTCCATGTAGTGCCCGGAATCGGGGCGGCGACTGTCGGTGTCAAAACCGGCAGATCTCGGGTAGGGGGTCCTGAACTGTGCGTCTAAGGTCGATGGTAACAGGAGACAGGGAACACAATGTTTTACCCAGGTTCAGGCCCTCTTATGGAGGTAATACCTTACGTCCTGCTTGGTTGATCTTGATGAATATGAGTATTACAAGAGTTGATCTACCACGAGATCATAATGGCTAAACCCTAGAGGTCTAGCTTGTATGGCTATGATAATGTATGTCCTCCGCAGTAAGTCCTCTGGTTTATATAGACACCGGGAGGATCTAGGGTTACACAAGGTCGGTTACAAAGAAAGGAATCTACATATTTTAGTCACCAAACTTGCCTTCCACGCCAAGGAGAGTCCTATCCGGACACGGGTGTAGTCTTCGGTCTTCGTATCTTCACAGCCCATCAGTCCGGCCCATGGCTAACAGGCCGGACGCCCGAGGACCCCTTAGTCCAGGACTCCCTGAGTAGCCCCTGAACCTGGCTTCAATGACAAGGTATCCGACGCATAGGCCTGTCTTCGGCATTGCAAGGCGTGTTCCTCCTTCCAAACTCCACAATAGTCTTCGGATGTATCAACGTGTCCGGACCTGTAACACACACACACACCACACAGCCGCAAAGAGAATATAATATTCCAGGAGTCCAAACTGCCGACAACTTTTTACAACATGACATCACGCTCGCCTGGTTTTTCGAACCGTTTCCTGTCCCGCCGTTCCATGTTTCGAGGCGCGGTTGCTATTGGCACGTTCTGTCGAAGCAGAGATCGTGTCCCCTTATTGGGGATTCTCATTAATACGAGCGCGGGTAACCCAACCGCTCCATTAGAAAGATTCCTTAGGAATAGGCAGGCTTTCAGGCTCAGGAGGAGGCGTTTAATCCCTGCTGCCTTTATAAAGGAACCAAGGGCCGTCCTTCTTGACGCCAAACTTCTCCTCAGCCTCTCCAGCCTCAAGTTCTAGCACCCAAGGTTTCGATTTCATTGCTCCGAGCTTCCTCATTATGTCCATCCCTTAAGGCCGATGGGTGGCTTCCTCTGTTACAGAGGAGGATATTGCGAAGCTTCGAGCAGCCAGATACCTGACCGCGGAAATCCACCACAGGCTTCCTGCTCAAGGGCAGGTTATCCCGACCCCCAGATCTGGCGAGAGGGTGGTGTTCATCTCACACTTCCTTCGAGGGCTAGGGCTCGCTCTTCACCCCTTCGTCCGGGGGCTAATGTTCTATTATGGACTTGATTTTCACGATCTAGCCCCGGAGTCTTTCCTCCATGTCTCGGCGTTCATCATTACGTGCGAGGCCTTCCTTTGAATCCCCCACACTTCGGCTTATGGCTCAAGACCTTCATTGTGAAACCAAAGGTAGTCGACAGGGAACAGGCGGAGTGCGGCGGTGTTGTAGTCAGCCCACTCATCAACACTCCTTGGCCAGAAGGCTCTTTTGCCGAAACTCCCAATCAATGGAAGCAAGAGTGGTTTTACGTTACGGAGCCCCGCAGCACCAAGTGGGTAGCTGCACCCACGTTTTGCCCTGGCCCACCATCACAGCTTGCATCGTGGGTCAACAAGGGGCTGGATTGGGTATTAGTTGATGAAGTGCGAACTCTACAAAGCCGCATCCGAACCCTCCTCGAGAGGGACATCGATCGGGTCAGCGTGATTCAAGTAATGCTGATTCGCCGAATCCTTCCATGCCAGCGTAGGCCTCTCCGTATGTGGGAGTTCAATCCAGCAGGACCACGAACCCTCCAACACTTCTTCGGAATTACGCACAAAGGGATGTGGCAGTTGTTTTTCGGAAAACGAAAATGTTGGCTAGACACTACTGAGGACACATGCCTCGACTGTAACCGTCCGGATACTCCGGTAAGCATTTGACTTCCGAACACCCCCTCTTTTTTAAGTATGCTGTAATACTTTACTGAGCAAACTATCTCTTTCCAGGGCTGGATAAAGAAAGCGAAGCTGATTAGGTGTCCGGCCCCTCTTCCCGAGGGTTCATCGGATCCTGTATTAACAAGGATGCTAGCCCCGACATCGTACTAGATGCCTGTGAAGGAGGGCAAGGCAGAGAGGACCAAAGATGCACCAGGCATCGCGTCCGGAGGAATCAAGATTCCATTATCTGAAGACAAAAATGAAGGGGAAGTCAATGTCTCTTCCCCCCATGGGAAGAAAAGGGCCGCCTTCGAAGATTGGGAGGAAAAGGCTCCTAAGCGAGGCAAGATGCCTTCGTAGGGTGGCTCGGGCTCGGAGGACAACGTCATCGCGTAGTCCCATGACAAGGACAAGCCTCATGCCAAATCATAAGTGAACAAGGGTGTTTTAAATACGTCCTGTCCCTTTCTTATAACGTCTAGAATATATGTTTTTTGTAGTTCAGTATGCAGTCTTCTTCAACAATCCTCTTCCTTGGGGGATCTTCTGCCGGAGATGATGGAAAGCGAGATGTCTCCACCAATCTCCTCGCCCAACAGGGAGGCTGACTTCGAGGTGTCGTCACGGAGGGTCTCTCCCCATCAAGCGATGCGAGGGGTGATGAAGACACAACCCGAAGGTGATACTTCGGTGGCCCAGGGTCCGGGGACCAACAATAAAGGCCCCGAACATTCCGGTCTACAGCTGGATACGAATAAACGGATTCCTTCAACGGGAGGTCGTACTCGTACGGCAGCCTCCGGAGACCCAGAGGCGCCGGATATATTGACGGACATGCTGCGACAGACATCTGTCTCAGAGGAACATCGTACCTTGATGGGCACGGTGGTTGAAAAGGTCCTGGCCACGAAAAGAGGATTGCATGAGGCCTCCGTGGGCCTGCTAAGAGGCTTCGAGGTTTGTACCGTAATCTGTTCGATTGTGTTTTATTCAAGAATACACCTGTGTATAGATAGTAGCCCCCGAGACTCTGATTGGCTTCCCGAGGGAGGCTATGAGAGGATCAAAAGATATGCCCAGGAAGTAATATGATTAATTGGAACACAGGCTGTAACCTCGCCGGAAACTGTTTGGACTGTGGAGATTGCGAATTTGCAACACAAGATTGATGAGGCAGATGCTGATATTGCGCTTATCAACATGCGTCTTGACGAGTCGCAAGGTATGTATTCGAAGCAATCCTTACATATACGTATTTGTAATATAAGCGTGACGCTGAAAATTGCATATTGGAATGTGCATGGCTGCAGATGGTGCCGCCGCCGTTGAGAATCTTCGGGCAGAGCAGGCCCGGGCCAAGGAGCAGGCCCGGTTTAGTAATGCGGCTGCCGAAAAGGCATCGGCCAAGTTAAAGGCCGAACAAGCTGCTCGACACCAATATGAGGAGAAAATATCCTCAATGGCGCTCGAACTGAAAAATGCTATGAGCCGCTGTGAATTCCTAGAGGAGGAGTATAAAGCCAAAGCGGCTGAGTGCTACCTCTTGAGCACTGCGTTGGATTTCCCCGAAGAGGAGAGGATGATGCAGCAAAGTAGCGTAAGTATTTCCCTCAGTTTTTGAGAACCAAGGTATCAATCCAGTAGGAGGCTACGCTTCAAGTCCCTTATACCTACACAAAACAATAGCTCAACGCAACCAACGTGCTTAGGGGTTGTCAATCCCTTCACGGTCACTTACGAAAGTGAGATATGATAGAGATGATAAATAATATTTTTGGTATAAATATGCAAAGTAAAAAGTAAAAGCAAAGCAATAATAAAGTGATGGAGATTGATATGATAAGAAAGAGACCCGGGGTCCATAGGTTTCACTAGTGGCTTCTCTCAAGAGCATAAGTATTCTACGGTGGGTGAACAAATTACTGTTGAGCAATTGACAGAATTGAGCTTAGTTATGAGAATATCTAGGTATGATCATGTATATAGGCATCACATCTGAGACAAGTAGACCGAAACAATTCTGCATCTACTACTATTACTCCACTCATCGACCGCTATCCAGCATGCATCTAGAGTATTAAGTTAAAAACAGAGTAACGCCTTAAGCAAGATGACATGATGTAGAGGGATAGTTTCATGCAATATGATAAAACCCCATCTTGTTATCCTCGATGGCAACGATAAAATACGTGCCTTGCTGCCCCTTCTGTCACTGGGAAAGGACACCGCAAGATCGAACCCAAAGCCAAGCACTTCTCCCATGGCAAGAACAACCAATCTAGTAGGCCAAACCAAACTGATAATTCGAAGAGACTTGCAAAGATAACCAATCATACATAAAAGAATTCAGAGAAGATTCAAATATTATTCATAGATAAACTGGATCATAAACTCACTATTCATCGGTCTCAACAAACACACCGCAAAAAGAAGATTACATCGAATAGATCTCCACAAGAGAGGGTGAGAACATTGTATTGAGATCCAAAAAGAGAGAAGAAGCCATCCAGCTACTAGCTATGGACCCGTAGGTCTGAAGTAAACTACTCACACTTCATCGGAGAGGCTTGGATGATGATGTAGAAGCACTCCGTGATCGATGCCCCCTCCGGCGGAGCTCCGGAACAGGCCCCAAGATGGGATCTCGTGGATACAGAAAGTTGCAGCGGTGGAATTAGGTTTTTGGCTCCATCCCCGATTGTTTGGGGTACATAGATATATATATAGGAGGAAGGAGTACGTCGGTGGAGCTTCGAGGGGCCCATGAGGCAGGGGGGCGCCCTGGGGGGGGGGCACCCTCGTGACCACCTCATGGCTTTCTTGACGGGGGGTCCAAGTCTCCCGGGTCTTATCTGATGAGAAAATCACGTTTCCGAAGATTTTATTCCGTTTGGACTCCGTTTGATATTCTGTTTCTCCGAAACACTGAAATAGGCAAAAAACATCAATTCTGGTCTGGGCCTCCGGTTAATAGGTTAGTGCCAAAAATAATATAAAAGTGGAAAATAAAGCCCAATATAGTCCAAAATAGTAGATAATATAGCATGGAGCAATCAAAAATTATAGATACGTTGGAGACGTATCACTGAGCTTGACAAGGCCCTGCGAGAGGCGAAAGAAGCGCGGTCCAAATCCAGAGCGGCCCGTGAGGAGATCCGGCAAGCTGGGGAGATCGCAGCTGGTAAGCCATTTTTATTACAGACGAAGTTCGGAGATCCGAATTATGCTCAGCTTAACCAAGTGTGGAGTTCTCCAGACGTGTTTTTGGACCTGCCGAAGAGTTCATCCGATGCAGCGCAGTTTTACCAAGCACAAGAGGGATATGCAATGGAGAAGTTTTTCTGGTCGCAGTTCGGCGCATCAAAACGCCCTCTTCTGCTGAATGAACAGATGTCCCAATGGGCTGAGCTTCACAGGATGTCCGGCGCTGCCATGAAGAACGTCATACTTCAACAGTGGCCGACTGAGCCGATTCTGAATAGCTATTTAGCCTTGGTGCGGCGGCTTGCTGATGCGGTGCCACGTATTGATACCGTGAAGCGGTCAGCGTGCATTGAAGGTGCATGGATGGCCTTTGCCCGAGTTAAGACATACTGGGGGAAGATGAAGGCCGTCGATGTTGCGGCGCAGGGTCCACCCAAGGGCAAGGACCATCACGCACTAGATCATACTTTGAGGGCGTATTAGAGGCTGCCCGCTTGATAGAGAGTCAATGTTCGAAAGGCATAATATTCGAGTGAACCTTTTACGGGTTGTAAAAGACAATTGTTATAATCAGTCTATATGTTGATTTTTCCTAAAGGCTTTTGTTCCTCCTGTGTGGCCATTTGTATATGAATTGAAAGTTTTCCAGTCGTCAGCTTCAGCCCCCTCATAGGAAGTACGGGGGTGTTTGGAAAAGCATTTGATCACTCTTGACCCAACGTCTTGGTCCGTGAAGGAGGTGTCAATGCGGCGAACCAGGTAACCAGACTATAGGGCGTTAACACTTTCAGTTAGCCATAGGAGTTTTATGGTGGGTCTACGACATAACCCCTGGTATGTATGCGACTTATTCATGCGATGTGTTTACATATTCGACCGAAAAGAGGTGCTTCGTGTAACACGGAGGGAATAGCGAAAGATTCCGATAAGTCATTGAGTGGTTGACTAGCTCTCGCTGCATCATGACAGTCAGTTTTCGGCTTTTTCTACTGAGGTGCTTAACCAGGTGAACCGGAAGCACAATCGCAGTAGTTCTCCCTTTACTACCCTAGGCGATAGTGCGGAACGTAGGATAGCAAGCACAGGAGCCGGGCAACCCAACTATTGACCTAAGACATGATTCAGAGCTATAGAGCTGTTCGGACTTGTCGGAAACTCCTTTGTTCCCATACTGAGCCCCTGGAAAATTATGCCGAGGTGTACGTTTGAGACAGCCGTAGGGGCAAAACTCGGTCCTTTTAGAAAAGAATGGATTATTTTTTACTGGGATCTGAGTGATGTGCCAATCATATATATAGATAATACAGCCGCAACCCCGGCTATTTGATATGCCAGGGGCCGAAGGCGGTGGAAAAAGGCACTTTACAGGCTCGAAATAGAGAGTGCGACCTACAAAAAGTTGTTTTGGACCTCCTGTCGCACGTCTGCGCCGCCTGTCCTCGGTGAAGGGACTCCTTGACGGAAACAACCCTTAAGTGAGCATACGAACCCGAACTCCGATAGGGTCCGAGGCCAACCATTGAGCCACTTGTGGAGGGAAACAAGAAAGAAAGAAAAATAATAATAAAAAGAAGGAAATTTATGGGAGTACTTTCAGGTCCGTCCATGTTGTGTTTCCGCCGGTGCCCAGGGTATTTTTCTTGGAAATATGCCCTAGAGGCAATAATAAAATGGTTATTATTGTATTTCCTTGTTCATGATAATTGTCTATTGTTCATGCTATAATTGTATTAACTGGAAACCGTAATACATGTGTGAATACATAGACCACAACATGTCCCTAGTAAGCTTCTAGTTGACTAGCTCGTTGATCAATAGATGGTTATGGTTTCCTGACCATGGACATTGGATGTCATTGATAACGGGATCACATTATTAGGAGAATGATGTGATGGACAAGACCCAATCTTAAGCGTAGCACAAGATCGTGTAGTTCGTTTGCTAAAGCTTTTCAAATGTCAAGTATCATTTCCTTAGACCATGAGATTGTGCAACTCTCGAATACCGTAAGAGTGCTTTGGGTGTGCCAAACGTCACAACGTAACTGGGTGGCTATAAAGGTTCACTACAGGTATCTCCGAAAGTGTCTGTTGGGTTGGCACGAATCGAGACTGGGATTTGTCACTCTGTATGACGGAGAGGTATCTCTGGGCCCACTCGGTAATGCATCATCATAATGAGCTCAATGTGACTAAGGAGTTAGCCACGGGATCATGCGTTATGGAACGAGTAAAATGACTTTTGGTAACGAGATTGAACAAGGTATTGGGATACCGACAATCGAATCTCGGGCAAGTAACATACCGATTGACAAAGGGAATTGTATACGGGATTGATTGAATCCCCGACATCATGGTTCATCCGATGAGATCATCATGGAACATGTGGGAGCCAATATGGGTATCCAGAACCCTCTATTGGTTATTGGCCGGAGAGATGTCTCGGTCATGTCTGCATGGTTCCCAAACCTGTAGGGTCTACACACTTAAGGTTCGGTGACGCTAGAGTTGTTATGGGAAATAGTATGTGGTTACCAAAGGTTGTTCGGAGTCCCGGATGAGATCCCGGACGTGACGAGGAGTTCTGGAATGGTCCGGAGATGAAGATCGATATATTGGACGAAGGGTATTGGAGTCCGAAATTGTTCCGGGGGTACCGGGTGATGACCAGCGTGTCCGAAAGTGGTTTCGGAGGTCCCGGCAAGTGTTGGGGGGCCTTATGGGCCAAGAGGAAGGAGCACACCAGCCCACTAAGGGGCTGTGAGCCCCTCCCACCCCATCTCACATAACCAGGAGAGGTGGGAGCGCCTCCCCTAGGACAGCCTCCCCTCCTGGCTTGGGGGGCACACTACTAGGGAAAAGGCTAGCAGCAGCGCGGGTTTTAGGCCTATCAGCAGCGCGGGTGACCGCGCTACCAATAAGGCGCTATAGCTTACTCTTAGTAGTAGCGCTGCCTGTGCCCGCGCTACCACTATTGACTATAGCAGCAACGCTTTTCAGGAACGCGCTGCTATTACTTAGCTGTAGTGATTTCCCGGTCCAGCGCTACTGTTATATCTTTCACCATTTCCCCATTCCAGCTTCGATAAACTACAATTTCCAGATACTAGGTACTACTAGATATCAATTTCATAAAGCATTATAGGTACTAGGTAGTACTCCCTCGGTTCGAAATTACTCGTCGTGGTTTTATTTCAAATTTGAACTCAAACCACGACGAGTAATTTGGAACCGAGGGAGTACTAGATAACAATTTCATATATACTCAACATGCATCCTCAAGCAGTACAAGGTGACATCGACGACAATCATCATATTTAGTTCTAGATGATATCGACGACGATCATCATATGTAGTTCTACATGATATCGACGACGATCATCATATGTAGTTCTAGATGATATAGCCACACACACATATGTAGTTCTAGATGATATCGACGACGATCATCATCCTCAAGCCTGGGCGGTGGGTGTTCCTGATAGTAATTAGGATGGTCTGTCCAGCACGAAGATTCTTGCCAACGAGGAATCTCTTCCACCCAACCGAGTTCAAGTGTGTGCGACCATCTGTGCCCATGCGGTAAGTACATGTGGTGATGGAGCCCCTTGCGGTAAGGCGTAGTCCAACTGAGCCTTCTTCATCAGGCTCGATACCACAACTCACAGATAGGTTCTTTGGCAATCTCTGAATAAGAAAAACATATCAATTAATAAATAGCCTCACACATACTCTTGCAAATATATTTCTATTAAGTCTAGATTTCTACACTACCAAAAGACACAGTACTACGCATTTGTACTAATTAATCATGAATTCTACTAATAATTATATATATGGATTATCTACACTATTAATAGTTCCTTGGATTTTACACTAATAAGCATGTGATTAGACTCTACACTAAAGTATATCATCGACTAGATTCCACAAAGCATATCATTGGACTCTACACTAAGCATATCATCGGATTCACTAAGCATATAATCGGATAATTTGCATTTGTAAGTATAACAATAAAGCATATATATATATCATCAAATTACTACATGCAGTACGTATAACATACCATTTCATGCCGATCGACCATGGTACTTGTCCGGCGGGTCACGAATGGCACCCCGACAAAGTCATCACGTGGCGGAATTATGTCCCATAGGTTGCACACCTCCTCCTCGCTCAGCCTCATTCTTTGAGCTATGATGGATTCATGAAGTGGGTTCTCATCATCTTCATTGAGTGGGTCCTCATTATCTTCATCATCTTCGTCATCTTCATCATCTTCCACCAGGTTGATATAAATGACAACCAGCTTGGGTCTTTCTGCTCTGAAGGAGAATCTGATCAACTCACCACCAGTAAGACGCATGCGAGCGAGGAAACGGGCCCATCCATCTCCTCCAATCTGCGAGATATTGCGTCCTTTCTCGACCTCCATAGTGTACGGCGCCCCAGGAGCCTCAAATGTCACAGTGTCTCCTGTCAGCTTGTTGAATTTCAACCTCACATTGCATGGGATGATCTGTGTAAGAAAAGCAAAATGACACAATGCAGTAATGCCAACACTAAAAATAAAATAGTTGTTACATTTCATCTAATTTCTTACCGCCGCATGACGAAAACTCGGATGGAAGTAGATGCCGAATAGCTTGCCAGTTGCAAGGCTGTTGGCGCACCTTGACTTGCACAGTCGACATAGTGGTGCTGGTGGTGGCGTCATTTTCCTAAAGCAATATGAGCAAAGGATTAACGATTCACTTCATAGGAAACAAGTGGCAAATTTAACTAAATTGGCACCGACATTTTTCCAAAAAATAACTTATTACAAAAAAACTAAATCGAGCATACTAAATCAACTAAATCAACTAGCATACTAAATCCACTAGCATACTAAATCAACTAAATCAAAATGTTCTAAATCAACTAGCCTACTAAATCAACTAAATCAACTAGCCTACTAAATAAACTAAATCAAAATGTTCTAAATCAACTAAATCAACTAGCCTACTAAATCAACTGAATCATATCAACTAAATCAAAATGTTACATATGAAAGCCTACTAAATCAAAATGTATCAGGGAGGAGGGACAAGGAGGGGCGACTCGAGGAGGGAGAAGATAGTAGGACGGAGGAGGAAGGCGGAGCGAGGAGGGGCCGGCCGGCGGCGAGTAGAGGGAGGACGGATCAAGGAGGAAGGCGGAGCGAGGAGGGGGCAGCCAGCGGCGAGTGGAGGGAGGACGGAGGAGGAGGCCGGTACCGAGTCCAGCGAGGAGGATGAGGCGACAACGGCGCAGATCGGGGGAGGGGCGACGGGGGAGGACCGGCGGCGCGCGGGGGGGGGGGGGGTGAGGAGGAGACCGTGAGTGTGTGTGAGTGTGATCTGTGGATGAGGCTAGTGAGTGGGGGGAGATGGAATGGAATAGCAGTAGCGTGCTATAGGTAAACGTGCTACTGCTAAACTACCTATCAGTAGCGCTTTTCGGCCTGAACGCGCTACTGCTATGTGTCAGTATGTAAAAATAGACATAGACATAAAAAATACATTGATCATCAATGGTCTTTTTGTGTACAATCTGATTTGTCAATAGGAATCCTCGCCGGTTGGTTTAAGAACTGGCGAGGACTCCTATTGCGGCCATAGATCCTACACATAGAGTTCAATGAAGACCAAGTGCTTGTGAAAGTTGTAGAAGAAACATATTTAAGGTGGGTAAAACTCTCTTCACGGAGAGAGGTGGGACTAAATTTTTGTAGTTAATTTAGAAGTAGCGATTATTGCCTGAATGCGCTGCTGCTACGTTACGTAGCAGTAGCGCTGTTTATTTTAACGTGCTGCTGCTATAACTGGCCTCGCGGCGGCGTCGTGGGAATTTTAGCAGTAGCGCTTCTTGGAGTGCACGCGCTGCTGATAAACTTGTTTCAGCAGCGAGTTTCCATGGCCCGCGCTACTGCTACTTAGCAGCAGCGCCTAATTTTAAAGCGCGCCGCTGGTAAGATTCTATGTATAGGCTTTTCCCTAGTAGTGGCAAGTCTCCTAGGGGTGGGGGCGCCCAAAACCCATCTAGGGTTCCCTCCCTGGCCGCCCCCTCCCCTAGATGGGATCTTAAGGGGTCGGCCCCCTCTCCCCTTGTCCTATAAATAGAGGGAGGGTGGGTGGGAGGGCTGCGGGGAGACCAAGAGACATCCCCTGGCGCAACGCCTTCCCTTCTCCTACACCTCCTCCTCCTCCGTAGCGCTTGGCGAAGCCCTCCCAGAGAACCACGAGCTTCATCACCACCACACCGTCGTGCTGTCGAAGTTCTCCCTCAACTTCTCCTCTCCCCTTGCTGGATCAAGAAGGAGGAGACGTCCCCGGGATGTACGTGTGTTGAACGCGGAGGCGCCGTTGTTCGGCGCTTAGATCGGAATCGACTGCGATCTGAATCGCTGCGTGTACGACTCCACCAACCGCGTTCTTGTAACGCTTCCGCTTAGCGATCTTCAAGGGTATGAAGATGCACTCCCTCTATCTCGTTGCTAGTATCTCCTAGATTGATCTTGGTGACACGTAGGAAATTTTTGAATTATTGCTACGTTACCCAATAGTGGCATCATGAGCTAGGTCTATGCGTAGATTCTATGCACGAGTAGAACACAAAGCAGTTGTGGGCGATGATTTGTTCAATTTGCTTACCATTACTAGTCTTATCTTGATCCGGCGACATTGTGGGATGAAGCGGCCCGGACCGACCTTACACGTACGCTTACGTGAGACTGGTTCCACCGACTGACATGCACTTGATGCATAAGGTGGCTAGCGGGTGTCTGTCTCTCCCACTTTAGTCGGATCGGATTCGATGAAAAGGGTCCTTATGAAGGGTAAATAGCAATTGGCATATTACCGTTGTGGTTTTGCGTAGGTAAGAAACGTTCTTGCTAGAAACCCATAGCAGCCATGTAAAACATGCAACAACAATTAGAGGATGTCTAACTTGTTTTTGCAGGGTTTGCTATGTGATGTGATATGGCCAAAAGGATGTGATGAATGATATATGTGATGTATGAGATTGATCATGTTCTTGTAATAGGAATCACGACTTGTATGTCGATGAGTATGACAACCGGCAGGAGCCATAGGAGTTGTCTTAATTCATTTATGACCTGCATGTCAATGAAAACACCATGTAATTACTTTACTTTATTGCTAACCGTTAGCCATAGTAGTAGAAGTAATAGTTGGCGAGGCAACTTCATGAAGACACGATGATGAAGATCATGATGATGGAGATCATGGTGTCATGCCGGTGACGAAGGTGATCATGCCGCGCCTCAAAGATGGAGATCAAAGGCGCAAGATGATATTGGCCATATCATGTCACTTTATGATTTGCATGTGATGTTTATCATGTTTACATCTTATTTGCTTAGAACGACGGTAGCATAAATAATATGATCCCTCACTAAAATTTTAAGAGATGTGTTCCCCCTAACTGTGCACCATTGCAAAGGTTCGTTGTTTCGAAGCACCACGTGATGATCGAGTGTGATAGATTCTAACGTTCGCATACAACGGGTGTAAGCCAAATTTACACATGCGAAACACTTAGATTGACTTGACGAGCCTAGCATGTACAGACATGGCCTTGGAACACAAGAGACCGAAAGGTCGAACATGAGTTGTATAGTAGATACGATCAACATGAAGATGTTCACCGATGATGACTAGTACGTCTCACGTGATGATCGGACACGGCCTAGTTGACTCGGATCATGTATCACTTAGATGACTAGAGGGATGTCTATCTAAGTGGGAGTTCATTAAATAATCAGATGAACTTAATTATCATGAACATAGTCAGAAGGTCTTTGCAAATTATGTCGTAGCTTACGCTTTGGTTCTACTGTTTAAGATATGTTCCTAAAGAAAATTTAGTTGAGAGTTGATAGTAGCAATTATGCGGACTGGGTCCGTAAACTGAGGATTGTCCTCATTGCTGCACAAAAGGATTATGTCCTTAATGCACTGCTCAGTGTGCTGAACCTCGAGCGTCGTTTGTAGATGTTGGGAAACATCTGACATACACGTTTTGATGACTACGTGATAGTTCAGTGCGTAATGCTAACGGTTTAGAATTGTGGCACCAAAGACGTTTTTGAAACGTCGCAGAACATATGAGATGTTGCAAAGACTGAAATTGGGATTTCAGACTAGTGCCCACATCAAGAGGCATGAGACCTTTGACAAGTTTCTTAAGCCCGCAAACTAAGGGAGAAAAGCTCAATCGTTGAGCATGTGCTCAGATTGTCTGAGTACTACAATCGCTTGAATCGAGTGGGCGTTAATCTTCCAGATGAGATAGTGATGGTTCTCCATAGTCACTACCACCAAGCTATTGGAGCTTCGTGATGAACTATAACATATCAAGGATAAACATGATGATCCTTGAGCAACTCGCAATGTTTGACACCACAAAAGTAGAAATCAAGTAGGAGCATCAATTGTTGATGGTTAAACCACTAGTTTCAAGAAGGGCAAGGGAAAGAAGGGATACTTCATGAAACGGCAAATCAGTTGCTGCTCTAGTGAAGAAACCTGAGGTTGAGCCCAAACCCGAGACTAAGTGCTTCTGTAATGAGGGGAACGGTCACTGAAGCAGAACTACCCTAGATACTTGGTAGATGAGAAGGCTGGCAAGGTCGACAGAAGTATTTTTGAATATACGTTATATTATTGTGTACTTTACTAGTACTCCTAGTAGCACCAGGGTAATAAATACCGGTTTGGTTGCTAAGTGTTAGTAACTTGAAATAAAAGGCTGCGGAGACTAGCTAAAGGTGAGATGACGATATGTGTTGGAAGTGTTTCCAAGGTTGATGTGATCTAAGATCGCACGCTCCATCTACCATCGGGATTGGTGTTAAACCGAAATAATTGTTATTTGGTGTTTGCGTTGAGCATAGAGATGATTGGATTATGTTTATCGCCATACGGTTATTCATCTAAGGAGAATAATGGTTACTCTGTTTATTTGAATAATACCTTCAATGGTCTTGCACCTAAAATGAATGGTTTATTGAATCTCGATCGTAGTGATAGACATGTTCATGCCAAAAGATATAAGATAGTAATGATAGTACCACATACTTGTGGCACTGCCATTTGAGTCATGTTGGTATAAAACGCATGAAGAAGCTCCATGTTGATGGATCTTTGGACTCACTCATTTTTGAAAAGATTGAGACATGCGAACCATGTCTATTGGTAGATATGCATGAAGAAACTCCATACAGATGGATCGTTTGGACTCACTTGATTTTGAATCACTTGAGACATGCAAATCATACCACATGGGCAAGATGACTGAAAGACCTCGTTTTCAGTAAGATGGAACAAGAAAGAAACTTGTTGGAAGCAATACATTTTGATGTGTGCAGTCCAATGAGTGCTGAGGCACGCAGTGGATATCGCTATGTTCTTACTTCACAGATGATTTGAGTAGATGCTGAGTATATTTACTTGATGAAACACATGTCTGAATTATTGAAAGGTTTAAGTAATTTCAGAGTGAAGTTGAAGATCCTCGTGACAAGAGGATAAAATGTCTATGATATGATCATAGAGATGAATATCTGAGTTACGAGTTTGGCACACAATTAAGACATTATGGAAATTGTTTCACAACTAATACCGCCTGGAACACCATAGTGTGATGGTGTGTCCGAACATCATAACTGCACCCTATTGGATATGGTGCATACCATGATGTCTCTTATCAAATTACCACTATTGTTTATGGGTTAGGCATTAGAGGCAACCGCATTCACTTTAAATAGGGCACCATGCAATTCCGTTGAGACGACACCATATGAACTATGGTTTAGAAAAACCTAAGCTGTCATTTCTTAAAAGTTTGGGGCTGCGACGCTTATGTGAAAAAGTTTCAGGCTGATAAGCTCGAACCCAAAGCGGATAAATGCATCTTCATAGAATACCCAAAACAGTTGGGTATACCTCCTATTTCAGATCCGGAAGCAAAAGTGATTGTTTCTAGAAACGGGTCCTTTCTCGAGGAAAAGTTTCTCTCGAAAGAACAGAGTGGGAGGATGATGGAGACTTGATGAGGTTATTGAATCATCACTTCAACTAGTTTGTAGCAGGGCACAAGAAGTTGTTCCTGTGGCACTTACACCAATTGAAGTGGAAGCTTATGATAGGGATCATGAAACTTCGGATCAAGTCACTACCAAACCTCATAGGTCGACAAGGATGCGTACTACTTCAGAGAGGTACGTAATCCTGTCTTGGAAGTCATGTTGCTAGACAACAATGAACCTACGAGCTATGGAGAAGCAATGGTGGGCCCGAAATCCGATGAATGGCTCGAGGCCATAAAATCCGAGAGAGGATCCATGTATAAAACAAAGTATAGACTTTGAAAGAACTACTTGATGGTCGTAATGCTGTTGGGTGCAGATGGATTTTAAAAGGAAGACGAACAATGATGGTAAGTGTCACCATTAAGAAAGCTCGACTTGTCGTTAAGATGTTTCCCGACAAGTTCAAGGAGTTGACTATGTTGAGACTTTCTCACTCGTAGCGATGCTAAGAGTCTGTTGGAATTATGTTAGCAGTTACTGCATTATTTATGAAATCTTGCAGATAGGATGTCAAAACATTGTTTCCTCGATGATTTTCTTGAGGAAAGGTTGTATGTGATACAACCAGAAGGTTTTGTCAATCCTAAAAGAGGCTAACAAGTATGCAAAGCTCCAGCAATCCTTCTAAGGACTGGAGTAAGCATCTCGGAGTTGGAATGTACGCTTTGATGAGATGATCAAAGATTTTGGGTTTATACAAAGTTTATGAGAAACTTGTATTTCCAAAGAAGTGAGTGGAAGCACTATAGAATTTTTGATGAGTATATGTTGTTAACATATTGTTGATCAGAAATGATGTAGAATTTCTGGAAAGCATACAGGGTTATTTGAAAAGTGCTTTTCAATGGAAAACTTGGATTAAGCTACTTGAACATTGAGCATCAAGATCTATAAGGATAGATCAAAAACGCTTAATAGTACTTTCAAATGAATACATACCGTGACAAGATTTTGAAGGAGTTCAAAATATATCAGCAAAGAAGGAGTTCTTGGTGGTGTTACAAGGTGTGAGTATTGAGTAAGACTCAAGACCTGACCACAGCAGAAGAGAGAGAAAGGACAAAGGTCGTCCCCTATGCTTTAGGCGGAGGCTCTACAGTATGCTATGCTATGTACCGCACCTGAAGTGTGCCTTGCCATGAGTCAGTTAAGGGGTACAAGAGTGATCCAGGAATGTATCACATGACAACGTTCGAACTTATCCTTAGTAACTAGTGGACTAAGGAATTTTCTCGATTATGGAGGTGGTAAAAGAGTTCGTCGTAAAGGGTTACGTCGATGCAAACTTTGCCACTAATCCGGATGACTCTGAGTAGTAAACCAGATTCGTATAGTAGAGCAGTTATTTGTAATAGCTCAAAGTAGCGCGTGGTAGCTGCATCTACAAGATGACATAGAGATTTGTAAAGCACACATGGATCTGAAAGGTTCAAACCCATTGACTAATAAACCTCTCTCACAAGCGAGATATGAACCCCATGGGTGTTGGATTCATTACAATCACATAGTGATGTGAACTAGATTATTGACTCTAGTGCAAGTGGGAGACTGTTGGAAATATGCCCTAGAGGCAATAATAAAATGGTTATTATTGTATTTCCTTGTTCATGATAATTTTCTATTGTTCATGCTATAATTGTATTAACTGGAAACCGTAATACATGTGTGAATACATAGACCACAACATGTCCCTAGTAAGCCTCTAGTTGACTAGCTCGTTGATCAATAGATGGTTATGGTTTCCTGACCATGGACATTGGATGTCATTGATAACGGGATCACATCATTAGGAGAATGATGTGATGGACAAGACCCAATCTTAAGCGTAGCACAAGATCGTGTAGTTCGTTTGCTAAAGCTTTTCTAATGTCAAGTATCATTTCCTTAGACCATGAGATTGTGCAACTCCCAGACACCGTAGGAATTCTTTGGGTGTACCAAACGCCACAGCGTAACTGGGTGGCTATAAAGGTGCACTAAAGGTATCTCCAAAAGTGTCTGTTGGGTTGGCACGAATCGAGACTGGGATTTGTCACTCCGTATGACGGAGAGGTATCTCTGGGCCCACTCGGTAATGCATCATCATAATGAGCTCAATGTGACTAAGGAGTTAGCCACGGGATCATGCGTTACGGAACGAGTAAAGTGACTTGCCGGTAACGAGATTGAACAAGGTATTGGGATATCGATGATCGAATCTCGGGCAAGTAACATACCGATTGACAAAGGGAATTGTATACGGGATTGATTGAATCCCCGACATCATGGTTCATCCGATGAGAACATCATGGAACATGTGGGAGCCAATATGGGTATCCAGATCTTGCTATTGGTTATTGGCCGGAGAGATGTCTCGGTCATGTCTGCATGGTTCCCGAACCCGTAGGGTCTACACACTTAAGGTTCGGTGACGCTAGAGTTGTTATGGGAAATAGTATGTGGTTACCGAAGGTTGTTCGGAGTCCCGGATGAGATCCTGGACGTGACGAGGAGTTCCAGAATGGTTCGGAGGTGAAGATCGATATATTGGACGAAGGGTATTGGAGTCCAGAATTGTTCCGGGGGTACCGGGTGATGACCAACATGTCCGAAAGTGGTTTCGGAGGCCCCGACAAGTGTTGGGGGGCCTTATGGGCCAAGGGGAAGGGGCACACCAGCCCACTAAGGGGCTGTGAGCCCCTCCCACCCCATCTCACATAACCAGGAGAGGTGGGAGCGCCTCCCCTAGGGCAGCCTCCCCTCCTGGCTTGGGGGGCAAGTCTCCTAGGGGTGGGGGCGCCCAAAACCCATCTAGGGTTCCCTCCCTGGCCGCCGCCCCTCCCCTGGATGGGATCTGAAGGGTCCGGACCCCTCTCACCTTCTCCTATAAATAGTGGGGGGGGGTGGGAGGGCTACAGGGAGACCATGAGACATCCCCTGGCGCAGCCCCTTCCCTTCTCCTACACCTCCTCCTCCGTAGCGCTTGGCGAAGCCCTCCCGGAGAACCACGAGCTCCATCACCACCACGCCGTCATGCTGTCAGAGTTCTCCCTCAAATTATCCTCTCCCCTTGCTGGATCAAGAAGGAGGAGACGACCCTGGGCTGTACGTGTGTTGAACGCAGAGGCGCCGTTGTTCAGCGCTTAGATTAGAATCGACCGCGATCTGAATCGCTGCGTGTACGACTCCACCAACCGCGTTCTTGTAACGCTTCCGCTTAGCGATCTTCTAGGGTATGAAGATGCACTCCCTCTCTCTCTCGTTGCTAGTATCTCCTAGATTGATCTTGGTGAGACGTAGGAAAATTTTGAATTATTTCTACGTTACCCAACAATTTTAAGTGCGTAGTTATGTATGCATGGTACAAATTTTCCAGGTATATACGGCGGACGGCGAAAGCTGAACTGCTAGTCTTGTATGGGATTTGAACGGTCATGTTGAATGTAGACCGGTGGCTTAATGGCCGTCGAGGTATGCGGTGTAATGCCCCCTCTGTGTAGTTCGGCTGATATAGCCGTAGTGTGATCTGCTACCTCTTGAGCACTGCGTTGGTTTTCCCTTGAAGAGGAAAGGGTGATGCAGCAGAGTAGCATAAGTATTTCCCTCAGTTTTTGAGAACCAAGGTATCAATCCAGTAGGAGGCCACACACGAGTCCCTCGCACCTACACAAACAAATAAACTCCTCGCAACCAACGCGATAAACGGGTTGTCAATCCCTTCACGGTCACCTACGACAGTGACATCTGATAGATATGATAAGATAATATTTTTGGTATTTTTATGATAAATATAAATAAAGATGCAAGTAAAATAAATGGCAAAGGAAATAACTAAGTATTAGAGGATTAATATGATGGAAAATAGACCAGGGGGCCATAGGTTTCACTAGAGGCTTCTCTCGAGAGCATAAGTATTACGGTGGGTGAACAAATTACTATTGAGCAATTGACAGAATTGAGCATAGTTATGAGAATATCTAGGTATGATCATGTATATAGGCATCACGTCCGAGACAACTAGACCAACTCCTGCCTGCATCTACTACTATTACTCCACACATCGACCGCTATCCAACATGCATCTAGAGTATTGAGTTCAAGAGAACAGAGTAACGCTTTAAGCAAGATGACATGATGTAGAGGGATAAGCTCATGCAATATGATATAAACCCCATCTTGTTATCCTTGATGGCAACAATACAATACATGCCTTGCTGCCCCTACTGTCACTGGGAAAGGACACCGCAAGATTGAACCCAAAGCTAAGCACTTCTCCCATTGCAAGAAAGATCAATCTAGTAGGCTAAACAAAACTGATAATTCGAAGAGACTTGCAAATATAACCAATCATACATAAAAGAATTCAGAAAAGATTCAAATATTGTTCATAGATAAACTTGATCATAAACCCACAATTCATCGGTCTCAACAAACACACCGCAAAATAAGATTACATCGAATAGATCTCCAAAAGAGAGGGGGAGAACTTTGTATTGAGATCCAAAAAGAGAGAAGAAGCCATCTAGCTAATAACTATGGACCCATAGGTCTGAAGTAAACTACTCACACTTCATCGAAGAGGCTATGGTGTTCATGTAGAAGCCCTCCGTGATCGATACCCCCTCCGGCGGAGCTCCGGAAAAGGCCCTAAGATGGGATCTCGTGGATATAGAAAGTTACAGCGGTGAAATTAGGGTTTTGGTTATGTATCTGGTAGTTTGAGGGTACGTAGGTATATATAGGAGGAAGGAGTACGTCGATGGAGCAACGTGGGCCCCACGAGGGTGGAGGGCGCGCCTGGGGGGGGGGTAGGCGCGCCCCCTACCTCGTGCCTTCCTCGTTGATTGCTTGACGTAGGGTCCAAGTCCTCTGGATCATGTTCGTTCCAAAAATCACGTCCCCGAAGGTTTCATTCCGTTTGGACTCCGTTTGATATTCTTTTGTAGCGACCAGACCTCAAACAGTCTGATCTCTGTGCTCCGGTGTCATCCCTAGATCAGTAATGCTGACACCACACAGTACTCGGAGGATTTATAGCAGAGTAGCAATCACACACTTATTACATCGAGTGTCTCATAAGAGAACTTATTACAATAAATATGGCTTAAGGCCATCTAATAATGATAACAGCGGAAGGCTTGGAAGATAGGTGAGTCCATCAACTCCAACGGCATCACTGAGTATAGAACCACGACCTAAAAACTCCTTAATCGTCGTCTGAAAAGTCTGCAACATTAACGTTGCAGCCCGAAACGGGTCAGCACATGGAATATGCTGGCAAGGTAACACATAGAGAGTAATGGAATGAAACAGCTATACTATATGCAAATTTGGCTGGTGGAAAGCTCCATGGTTACAGTTTTGCATAAAGCCAATTTTTCCCTACTTCAAAGGAATAAAATTTATTTATCTATCATGGTAGTTGTTAAACATTGAGAATGGTTGACAGCATTCTCAATCCCAATTAAGCATCATCATTAAACAAAGCCCAACAAAATTAATTTAGAGTAACATGTTGAGATTCACATGAAAATCCAGGTACTAGATACTCAAGATGTCCATAACCGGGGACACGGCTAATCATGATTAGTTTATTACACTCTGCAGAGGTTTGCACACTTTTCCCCACAAGACTCGATCGCCTCCGTTGGGTTTCTCGCACTACAGGGTGTTTGAGAAGACGGATGACCGAGACATAGTCTTTCAGAAGCGCTAGCACCTTACGATCGGGTAGACCGTACCACCTACATCCCCTACATCTGCTAGTCTACCACTCTAAGAGTTCGCACGACTTAGTCAACTATGCTAGAGCCCATAATAGCTTGTGGCTGCACACGGAAGTTTCTAGTATGAATAGTCTCATGATCCCTTTGAGCCTGGGTGGCGGTCCAAAAGAAAACAGGCAAGTCCTGGAATACCTAGGTGCCTCAATCCACCCAGATGTGTGTTTAAGTTGCACCTTAGATAAACCATTAATTAACAAAACTCACATCTGTCATGGATATCACTCACCCAATCCACGTCTACTAGCATAGCATGGCATAATAAGCAAACGCGGAAGTAACTCCCAAAGGTTTGATAATAAATAGGTAATAGGTACTACCTCAACTACTTCCCATCCCACAATTTAATTAGATCCTAATCATGCAATGTGTGAGGATTTGATCTAATGCAATAAAACTGGGTAGTAGAAAAGGTATGATCAAAGTGTTACTTGCCTTGCTGATGATCCGGGAAACCTAGCGATTCGAAGTAACAAGCGGCGCACTCCGGGTATTCTATCGTAGACACACAAACAAGCATACAATAAGTACTCATCTAATGCACAGGTAAAACTCAAATAAGAGATCTAACCAGAAGGTTCAACTTAAGAACTCCGGTTGGCAATAAGAATCAAATCGAACGAAGCAACGAAAGTCAAACGGCGAAAGAAAACAACTTCGTTCTACTAATCTGGATCTAGGGTAAATTTTACAGTAGCAAAATCTTGTTTAAGTTGGTTAAACGGATAGAGGGTTTCGAGACGAAACTCCAGGCGCTTGAATCGCCGGATTCCGATAAACGAGCGAAAAGTTATACTAAAACGAATATCGGATCAGGAATCGCGATCAGAAAAATCGCAGATTTAAATCCAAGAAAAATAAAAAAACGACGAACGCTCGCTAAATTAAATAAACCGGAAAAATCGATCTATTTAAAAAAAAACTGAAACTAGAAAAAAAACCGGCGGAAAAACCGACGGAAAAACCAAACGATTTTTTTTAAAAAAAACTAACGGCGCGGATTACGAGGTGAGGCGAACCTCGGGCGGCGGGCGGCGTCGGCGGGCGGCGGCGCGCGGGTGCGGGGCTGAGGCGGCGGCGGGCAAGGGTTTGCCCCGGGTGGGCTGCCCCGGCTTATAAAGCCCTGGCGGGCCGGAGTCCTAGTCGGACACGGCCCGTAGGTCGGTTCGTTTTTTTTAAATATTACACGCAGAAGAAAAATAAAAAGAAATACTAAACGGACTCTAAAAATTCCGAAATAATTTTTCACGGGCTTCTAAAATCAAGCCACACAAGGTGAACATTTATTTGGGACCTAAATGCAATTTTGAAAAACGCACATTTTTCCTAAATTCAAATAAAATAACGAAAATTTCCGAAATAAAATCTTATTTGATTTTATTATTAAATCCTCAATATTTATTTATTTTGGGAAAGTCATTTTATTCCCTCTCTCTTATTTTTGTAATAGAAATAATTGATGATAAAATAAATAAAATCAAATGATCCTATTCTCAAAATTTGAGAAAACTCAAATATGAAAATAACGAAATCCCCAACTCTCTCCGTGGGTCATTGAGTTGCGTAGAATTTCTAGGATCAACCAAAATGAAAAATAAAATATGGTATGCAATGATGATCTAATGTATAACATTCCAAATTGGAAATTTGGGATGTTACAAACCTACCCCCCTTAAGATGAATCTCGCCCTCGAGATTCGGGTTGGCTAGAAAATAGGTGAGGGTGGTCCTTGAGCAAATCTTCCTCTCGTTCCCAGGTGGCTTCATCCTCTGTGTGGTGGCTCCACTGAACTTTGCAAAACTTGATAACCTTGCTGCGGGTAACTCGGCTGGCAAACTCGAGGATCTTAATTGGTTTCTCATCATAGGTCAAATCGTTATCCAACTGAATAGTTTCCAATGGCACTGTGTCTCTCAAAGGTATGTCAGCCATCTCCGTGTGGCACTTCTTTAACTGAGAAACGTGGAACACATCATGAACTCTTGACAATCCTTCGGGCAATTCCAACTTGTAGGCCACTTCTCCCATACGCTCCAAAACTCGATATGGTCCTACAAATCGTGGCGCTAACTTCCCTTTAACTCCAAAACGCTTTGTTCCCCGAAGTGGAGATACTCGAAGATAAGCTCTATCTCCGATTTCGTAAATTGTCTCCTTGCGTTTAGAATCTGCATAACTTTTCTTCCTGGACTGGGCTATGTTGAGCCTATCGGGAATCAACTTCACCTTCTGTTCAGACTCTTTAATCAAGTCAGGTCCAAACAACTGGCGGTCTCCAACTTCGTCCCACGACAACGGTGTCCTGCACCTCCTTCCGTACAAGGCTTCGAAAGGGGCCATCTTTAAACTGGTTTGGTAACTGTTGTTGTAAGAGAACTCTGCATATGGTAAATTATCGTCCCAACTAGACCCGTAATCTAGCGCACAAGCTCTCAGCATATCCTCCAAAATCTGATTGACTCTCTCGGTCTGTCCATCTGTCTGTGGATGAAAAGCTGTACTGAATTTTAGCCTGGTACCCAAAGTTTCGTGCAACTGCTTCCAGAACTTTGAGGTAAACTGGGTTCCTCTATCTGATACGATACTCCTTGGAACTCCATGCAGACATACGATCCTGGTCATGTATATCTTTGCCAACTTAGCACTGGTGTAAGTGGTCTTTACTGGGATGAAATGAGCTACTTTCATCAATCGATCAACTACAACCCAAATCGAGTCATAGCCTGAACGAGTCCTGGGCAATCCCGTGATAAAATCCATGCCTAACTTATCCCACTTCCATTCTGGTATCGGCAATGGTTGTAACAATCCTGCTGGCTTCTGATGCTTTGCCTTTACTCTCTGACATACATCACAAACTGCTACATACTCCGCAATATCCTTCTTCATTCTGGTCCACCAGAAAATATCCTTCAGATCCAAGTACATCTTGGTATTTCCTGGGTGAATTGAATATGGTGAATCGTGTGCCTCTTGCAGAATCAACTTCCTGATCTCCGGGTCATTGGGCACCTAAACACGGTCTTCAAACCATAGGGTGTCACGCTCATCCTCACGAAATCCTTTAGCTTTTCCTTTGCTTAGTTTCTCCTTTATAGCGGCAATCTCCTTGTCAGTCGTTTGAGCTTCTCTAATTTTATCCATCAATGTAGACTGAATCTCTAGTGCTTCTACATAGCCTCTCAGAACTATTTCCAAACATAGTTCGCGAAGATTTTCTGCTAACTCCTTGGGTATTTCCCTTGTCATTAATGTATTGACATGGCTCTTACGGCTTAATGCGTCAGCTACTACATTAGCCTTCCCGGGGTGATAATGCAATTTCATATCATAATCCTTGATGAGCTCCAGCCATCTCCTTTGTCTGAGGTTCAACTCCTTCTTTGTGAAAATGTACTTCAAACTCTTATGATCCGTATACACCTCGCAATGGTTTCCAATGAGGAAATGTCTCCATGTTTTCAGCGCATGCACTATGGCTGCTAACTCCAAATCATGCGTGGCATAATTCAACTCATGAGGCTTCAGTTGTCTTGAGGCATATGAAACAACTCTCCCTTCCTGCATAAGCACTGCTCCAAGTCCTCGACATGAAGCGTCGCAATACACCTCATAATCTTTGGTCTGGTCTGGCAAAATCAACACTGGTGAGGTAACCAAATGTTTCTTCAACTCCTGGAAACTAGCATCACATTCCTCCGTCCATATGAACTTGGTATCTTTCTTTAACAACTCAGTCATAGGCTTCGCAATCTTTGAGAAATTCTCAATAAATCTCCGGTAGTATCCCGCGAGTCCAAGAAAACTCCGGATCTCTCCAACTGTTGTTGGGGCTTCCCACTTGGTCACGATCAACTTTAGTGGGATCAACTGCTATACCTTCTCCAGATATAACATGTCCAAGGAATCCTACTTCCTTCAACCAAAACTCACATTTGCTGAACTTGGCATATAATTGATGCTCTCTGAGCTTTCCAAGTACCAAATGCAAATGCTCCTTATGCTCCTCTTCATTCTTCGAATAAACCAGGATATCATCAATGAACACTACGACGAACTTATCCAAAAATTCCATAAACACTTTGTTCATCATGTTCATAAAATAGGCAGGTGCGTTAGTCAGACCAAATGACATAACTGTATACTCGTATAGCCCATACCTGGTGGTAAAAGCTGTCTTAGGTATATCCTGTTCTCGAATCTTCAACTGGTGGTATCCTGATCGCAGATCGATCTTGGAAAATACCTTAGCTCCTTGCAATTGATCAAACAGATCATTGATCATTGGTAGTGGGTACTTGTTCTTGATTGTTACTTCATTCAATCCTCGATAATCAACAACCATCCTTAGCGATCCATCCTTCTTCTCCACTAGAAGTACTGGCGATCCCCAAGGCGAAGAACTTGGGCGGATATATCCCTTATTGAGTAACTCCTTAATCTGCTTCTTAATTTCCACCAAATCTTTTGCAGGCATCCTGTATGGTCTCTTTGATATTGGCCCTGTGCCTGGCAATAGCTTAATCAAAAACTCAATATCTCTATCCGGTGGCATGCTTGGCAACTCCTCTGGAAATACTTAAGGGAAATCCTTCACTACTGGTACTTCCTCCTGCACAACTCCTGTTAAGCAATTTACTTGAGTCCTCTTTGGCACATGCCGGGATACATACTTGATCCTTCTCCCTTCTGGGGTGGTAAGCAAAATTGACTTACTAGCACATTCAATATTCCCTTCATACTTTGACAACCAATCCATGCCTAATATCACATCCAATCCTTGGGATTCCAATACTATTAGGTCTGAGGGAAAAACATAGTTACCAATCCTTAATGGTAACCGATCACACCATCGACTAGCCATATACTCTGCTCCAGGCGAGGTTACTAACATGGGTGACCTAAGGGCTTGGGTTGATAGGTTATACTTATCCACAAATCCCCTTGAGATGTATGAATGCGATGCACCAGTATCAAAAAGAACGAGTGCAGTAAATGACTTAACCAAAAACTTACCTATTACTGCATCAGGCTGAGCTTCAACCTCCTCCACGCTAACGTGGTTCACCTGTCCCCTGTTGAAAGGGTTCGGCTTCTTCCCAGAGCTTCCATTGCCATTTCCATTTTGTATCTCAGGGCATTCATTGGCATAATGTCCGGTCTTCGAACATTTAAAGCAAGTGACTTGGCTCAGGTCCTTCTTGGCTGGGGTTGATGGGTTGGTGCGATTCTGGCCGTTGCTTCCTCCATTGCCATTACCATTCTTGGTGCCATTGTGATTGTGCGAGCTACCTCCTCCATGGGTATGCTGAAAATGTCCTCCCGGTCTAGGGGTAAAACGTGGCTTCTGCTGAGCTCCTAAAGTGCACTTTCCTTGTCCATACTTCCTCTTGCGATTCTCAATTTGCTGCTGCTTCCCTTCAATCATAAGAGCACGATCTACCAACTCCTGGTAGTTGTTGAAGGTTGCTACCATCAACTGCATGCTCAACTCATCATTCAGTCCTTCCAGAAACTTCTCCTACTTAGTTGCATCCGTAGCGATGTCATCTGGGGCATAACATGCTAACTTACTAAAGTCCTCCACATACTGGCCAACTGTCCGTCCTCCTTGGCGCAAGTTGCGAAACTCACGCTTCTTCATGGCCATAGCTCCTGCTGAAACATGTGCAGTACGAAAAGCCTGCTGAAACTGGTCCCATGTGACAGTGTCGACTGGGAAAGTGGCTGTGAAATTCTCCCACCATGATGCTGCGGGTCCTTCTAGCTGATGTGCGGCAAACTTCACCTTCTCCGCATCTGTGCATCCTGCTGTAGTCAATTCCCTAGCTGTCTTGCGGAGCCAATCATATGCTACTATCGGCTCGGTGCTACTGGAAAACACCGGCGTATTCAGCCTAAGAAAACGGGCTAAGTGATCAACAGGTGGTGGTGGTGGTGGGTTGTTGTTGTTCCCCTGATTCTGATTCTGGACTAGCAACTGCATCAATGTGTTCTGCTGCTGGATCAACTGGGTGAGCTCCGGTGGAAAGGCAAATCCAGGGTCACGTCTCGGAGGCATATGAGGGTTTTAGAAAAGATGAGATGTAAGAATAGAGGGGGTCTAAAGAGAAAACACAACCCATATGCACATGAGGCAAAAGCAAACAATTCACTTCATTCAATCAAACAAGGGCATACAATCGATCTAACTATCGCAAAAGTGCTCGGACTACTATATTTACATGGTGGACTACTACTACTGATGAGGTGGTCTACTAGAAATATTCTTCGGTTGCAGACTCCATGATATCTGCTCCAGCTTCATCAACATAGTCATCATCGCTACTATCTGGATCCGAGTCGATGCCGTCGATGATGATGTAGTCTTCCGGGATAATCTCCTTGGGTTCTTCGTCTTCATCTACTGGCGTAGGGCCTCCCATAAATATTCCAATCTTCTTGATCAGGTCGTCATTCTTCTCCACCAATACTTCAATTTCCTCTTCATAATCTTCACGTGTAGCCTTGAGTTCTTCCTCCAGTTCCTTGATTCTAGTCTTAGCCTTCTTTAGATCTATCATGTCGGCGCACATCTGGTTCTCCTGTCGTCAAATGTGTTGGTTTAACTCCTGGATAAAAGCTGCGATTGATCTATCCTTCCTGGTGCTGATCATCTCCCAGTGCTCATCTCGGCGCCCACAAGTCTGGTAGATAGTATCCTTGAGATCCTTGCGGTAGACTTCTCCAATGCGTCCCATGGCGATGTGAGCTGCCATGCTCTTTCCTAGACTCCAAGTTGGTGCATCAAAAGAAAACTCTATGGGCTCAATGACTGGCATGAACGTCCTTCCTGGAACTTGAACTTGAATCATCCAGCGCTCTTCTTCAGGTAAAGTGGCGTTGTAGGTTCCAGTGAAGCTTGGTATTCCTATGTTCAGGTATCTAGTGACTTCCTTCAAGTGACGTCCAAAGGGTGTATCTTCATCCGGTTGTGTGAACTTGTTCCTTGCATCCACCATCCTAAAGAGTAGAAAAGACGAGAGGTCAGAAGAGAAGAGAGTGAATAGTGATCTAGGTCTCTAACTTAGTGGTCGTGTCCTACAGTCAGCGTGTGCTCTGATACCATCTCTGTAGCGACCAGACCTCAAACAGTCTGATCTCTATGCTCCGGTGTCATCCCTGGATCAGTAATGTTGACACCACACAGTACTCAGAGGATTTATAGCAGAGTAGCAATCACACACTTATTACATCGAGTGTCTCATAAGAGAACTTATTACAATAAATATGGCTTAAGGCCATCTAATAATGATAAGACGGATGACCGAGACATAGTCTTTCAGAAGCGCTAGCACCTTACGATCGGGTAGACCATACCACCTACATCCCCTACATCTGCTAGTCTACCACTGTAAGAGTTCGCACGACTTAGTCAACTATGCTAGAGCCCATAATAGCTTGTGGCTGCACACGGAAGTTTCTAGTATGAATAGTCTCATGATCCCTTTGAGCCTGGGTGGCGATCCAAAAAAAACAGGCAAGTCCTGGAATACCCAGGTGCCTCAATCCACCCAGATGTGTGTTTAAGTTGCCACCTTAGATAAACCATTAATTAACAAAACTCACATCTGTCATGGATATCACTCACCCAATCCACGTCTACTAGCATAGCATGGCATAATAAGCAAACGCGGAAGTAACTCCCAAAGGTTTGATAATAAATAGGTAATAGGTACTACCTCAACTACTTCCCATCCCACAATTTAATTAGATCCTAATCATGCAATGTGTGAGGATTTGATCTAATGCAATAAAACTGGGTAGTAGAAAAGGTATGATCAAAGTGCTACTTGCCTTGCTGATGATCCGGGAAACCTAGCGATTCGAAGTAACAAGCGGCGCACTCCGGGTATTCTATCACAGACAAACAAACAAGCATACAATAAGTACTCATCTAATGCACACATAAAGCTCAAATAAGAGATCTAACCAGAAGGTTCAACTTAAGAACTCCGGTTGGCAATAAGAATCAAATCGAACGAAGCAACGAAAGTCAAACGGCGAAAGAAAACAACTTCGTTCTACTAATCTGGATCTAGGGAAAATTTTACAGTAGCAAAATCTTGTTTAAGTTGGTTAAACGGATAGAGGGTTTCGAGACGAAACTCCAGACGCTTGAATCGCCGGATTCCGATAAACGAGCGAAAAGTTATACTAAACAAAAATCGGATCAGGAATCGTGATCAGAAAAATCGCGGATTTAATCCGAGAAAAAGAAAAAAACGACAAACGCTCGCTAAATTAAATAAATTGGAAAAACCGATCTACTAAAAAAATCGAAACTAGAAAAAAAAACCGGCGGAAAAACCGATGGAAAAACCGAACGATTTTTTTAAAAAAGAACCGACGTCGCGGATTATGAGGTGAGGTGAACCTCGGGCGGCGTGCGGGCGAGGCGGCGGTGGCGGCGGCTCCGGCGACGGCGTGCGGCGGCGGCGGCGCGTGGGTGCGGGCTGAGGCGGCGGCGGGCTAGGGTTTGCCCCAGGTGGGATGCCCCAGCTTATAAAGCCCTGGCGGGCCAGAGTCCTAGTCGGACACGGCCTGTAGGTCGGTTCGTTTTTTTAAATATTACATGCAGAAGAAAAATAAAAAGAAATACTAAACGGACTCCAAAAATTCCGAAATAAATTTTCACGGGCTTCTAAAATCAAGCCACACAAGATGAACATTTATTTGGGACCTAAATGCAATTTTGAAAAACGCACATTTTTCCTAAATTCAAATAAAATAACGAAAAACTCCGAAATAAAATCTTATTTGATTTTATTATTAAATCCTCAATATTTCTTTATTTTGGGAAAGTCATTTTATTCACTCTCTCATATTTTTGTAATAGAAATAATTGATGATAAAATAAATAAAATCAAATGATCCTATTCTCAAAATTTGAGAAAACTCAAATATGAAAATAACGAAATCCCCAACTGTCTCCGTGGGTCATTGAGTTGCGTAGAATTTCTTGGATCAACCAAAATGCAAAATAAAATATGGTATGCAATGATGATCTAATGTATAACATTCCAAATTGGAAATTTGGGATGTTACATCTTTTTATGCGAAACTCTGAAATAGGCAAAAAAACAACAATTCTGGGCTGGGCCTCCGGTTAATAGGTTAGTCCCAAAAATAAAATAAAAGTGTATAATAAAGACCAATAATGTCCAAAATAGGATATAATATAGCATGGAACAATAAAAAATTATAGATACGTTGGAGACGTATCAAGCATCCCCAAGCTTAATTCCTGCTCGTCCTCGAGTAGGTAAATGATAAAAACAGAATTTTTAATGTGGAATGCTACTTAGCATAATTTCAATGCAATTCTCTTAATTTTGGTATGAATATTAAGATCCGAAAGATTAAAGACAAAAGTTCAATATTGACATAGAAATAATAATACTTCGAGCATACTAACTAAGCAATTATGTTTCTTCAAAATAACATGGCCAAAGAAAGTTAACCCTACAAAATCATATAGTCTGGCTATGCTCCATCTTCACCACACAAAGTATTCAAATCATGCACAACCCCAATGACAAGCCAAGCAATTGTTTCATACTTTTGGGGTTCTCAAACTTTTTCAATCTTCATGCAATACATGAGCGTGAGCCATGGACATAGCACTATAGGTGGAATAGAATGGTGGTTGTGGAGAAGACAAAAAGGGAGAAGATAGTCTCACATCAACTAGGCATATCAACGGGCTATGGAGATGCCCATCAATAGATATCAATGTGAGTGAGTAGGGATTGCCATGCAACGAATGCACTAGAGCTATAAATGTATGAAAGCTCAACAAAAAGAACTAAGTGGGTGTGCATCCAACTTGCTTGCTCACGAAGACCTAGGGCATTTGAGGAAGCCCATCGTTGGAATATACAAGCCAAGTTCTATAATGAAAAATTCCCACTAGTATATGAAAGTGATAACATAAGAGACTCTCTATCATGAAGATCATGGTGCTACTTTGAAGCACAAGTGTGGTAAAAAGGATACTAGTATTGCCCCTTTTTATTTATTTATTATTTTTTTGGGCCTTCTTTTTTTTGGCCTTTTTTGGGACAATACTCCATGAATGATGATCATCACACTTCTATTTATTTACAACTCAATGATTACAACTCGATACTAGAACAAAGTATGACTCTATATGAATGCCTCCGGTGGTGTACCGAGATAGCAATGATGCATGAGTGACTTATATGAAAGAATTATGAACGGTGGCCTTGCCACAACTAAAATGTCAACTACATGATCATGCGAAGCAATATGACAATGATGGAGCGTGTCATAGTAAACGGAATGGTGGAAAGTTGCACGGAAATATATCTCGGAATGACTATGGAAATGCCATGATAGGTAAGTATGGTGGCTGTTTTGAGGAAGGTATATGGTGGGTTTATGATACCGGCGAAAGGTGCACAGTATTAGAGAGGCTAGCAAGGGTGGAAGGGTGAAAGTGCATATAATCCATGGACTCAACATTAGTCGTAAAGAACTCACATACTTATTGCAAAAATCTATTAGTTATCGAAGCAAAGTACAACGTGCATGCTCCTAGGGGGATAGATTGGTAGGAAAATACCATCGCTCGTCCCCGACCGCCACTCATAACGAGGACAATCAATAAATACATCATGCTCCGACTTCTTAACATAACGGTTCACCATACGTGCATGCTACGGGAATCATAAACTTCAACACAAGCATTTCTCAAATTCACAACTACTCAACTAGCATGACTCTAATATCACCATCTCCATATCTCAAAACAATTATCAAGTTTCAAACTTCTCATAGTATTCAACACACTCATAAGAAAATTTTATTATTAATCTTGAATGCCTAACATAATTAAAGCAAATTACCATGCTGTTTTGTAGGACTCTCAAAATAATCTAAGTGAAGCATGAGAGAACAACGGTTTCTATAAAACAAATCTACTAACATGCTCTAAAAGATATAAGTGAAGCACTAGAGCAAAAACTATATAACTCAAAAGATATAAGTGAAGCACATCGAGTATTCTAACAATTTACGAATCATGAGTGTCTCTCTCAAAAAGGTGTGTGCATCAATGATGATTGTGGAAAACTAACAAATAAAGACTCAAATAATACAAGATGCTACAAGAAAAACACATATCATGTGGTAAATAAAAATATAGCTCCAAGTAAAGTTACCGATAGAAGTAGACGAAAGAGGAGATGCCTTCCGGGGCATCCCCAAGCTTTGGCTTTTAGGTATCCTTAGATTATATTGGGGGTGCCATGGGCATCCCCAAGCTTAGGCTCTTGCCACTCCTTGTTCCAGAATCCATCAAATCTTTACCCAAAACATGAAAACTTCACAAGACAAAACTTAAAGTAGAAAATCTCGTGAGCTCCGTTAGCGAAAGAAAACAAAACACCACTTCAAGGTACTGTAATGAACTCATTCTTTATTTATATTGGTGTTAAAACTACTGTATTCCAACTTCTCTATGGTCTATAAATTATTTTACTAGCCATAGATTCATCAAAATAAGCAAACAACACACGAAAAACAGAATCTGTCAAAAACAGAACAATATGTAGTAATCTGCAGCTAACACAAGATCTGGAACCCCAAAAATTCTAAAATAAATGGTTGAACGTGAGGAATTTATCTATTAATCATATGTAAAAATAATTAACTAAATAACACTTTCCAAATAAAAATGGCAGCAGTTCTCGTGAGCGCTAAAGTTTTTGTTTTTTACAGCAAGATTAAAAAGACTTTCCCCAAGTCTTCCCAACGGTTCTACTTGGCACAAACACTAATTAAACACAAAAACACAACCAAAACAGAGGCTATACAAATTATTTATTACTACACAAGAGCAAAAAGCAAGGAATAAAAATAAAATTGGGTTGCCTCCCAACAAGCGCTATCGTTTAACGCCCCTAGCTAGGCATGAACGCAAGGATAGACCTAGGTATTGCCATCTTTGGAAGGCAATCCATAAGTGGCTCTCATAATAGATTCATAAGGTAATTTATTTTTCTTTCTAGGGAAGTGTTCCATGCCTTTCCTTAACGGAAATTGGAATATAATATTCCCTTCCTTCATATCAATAATTGCACCAATCATTCTAAGGAAAGGTCTGCTACCTCTTGAGCACTGCGTTGGATTTCCTTGAAGAGGAAAGGATGATGCAGCAAAGTAGCATAAGTATTTCCCTCAGTTTTTGAGAACCAAGGTATCAATCCAGTAGGAGGCTACGCACGAGTCCCTCGTACCTGCAAAAAACAAATAACTCCTCGCAACCAACGCGATAAGGGGGTGTCAATCCCCTCACGACCACTCATGAGAGTGAGATCTGATAGATATGATAAGATAATATTTTTGGTAATTTTGTGATAAAGATGCAAAGTAAAATAAAATCAAAGTAAATAAATAATTATTGGAAGATTAATATGATGAAGATAGACCCGGGGGCCATAGGTTTCACTAGTGGCTTCTCTCAAGAGCATAAGTATTTTACGGTGGGTGAACGAATTACTATTGAGCAATTGACAGAATTGAGCATAGTTATGAGAGTATCTAGGTATGATCATGTATGTAGGCATCACGTCCAAGACAAGTAGACTGACTCCTGCCTGCATCTACTACTATTACTCCACTCATCGACCGCTATCAATCTAGAGTATTAAGTTCATGAAAACAGAGTAACGCCTTAAGCAAGATGACATGATGCAGAGGGATAAATTCATGCAATATGATAAAAACCCCATCTTGTTATCCTCGATGGCAACAATACAATACGTGGCTTGCTGCCCCTACTGTCACTGGGAAAGGACACCGCAAGATTGAACCCAAAGCTAAGCACTTCTCCCATTGCAAGAAAGATCAATCTAGTAGGACAAACCAAATTGATAATTCAAAGAGACTTGCAAAGGTAACCAATCATACATGAAAGAATTCAGAGAAGATTCAAATATTGTTCATAGAGAATATTGATCATAAACCCACAATTCATCGATCTCAACAAACACACCGCAAAAAGAATATTACATCGAATAGATCTCCACAAGAGAGGGGGAGAACTTTGTATTGAGATCCAAAAAGAGAGAAGAAGCCATCTAGCTAATAACTTTGGACCCGAAGGTCTGAGGTAAACTACTTACACTTCATCGGAAAGGCTATGGTGTTGATGTTGAAGCCCTCCATGATGGATGCCCCCTCCGACGGAGATCCGGAACAGGCCCCAAGATGGGATCTCATGGATACAGAAAGTTGCGGCGGTGGAATTAGGTTTTTGGCTCCGTATCTGATCATTTGGGGGCACGTAGGTATATATAGGAGGAAGGAGTATGTCGATGGAGCAACAGGGGGCCCACGAGGGTGGAGGGCGCGCCTGGGGGGGGGGGGGGGGGTAGGCGCGCCCCCTACCTCGTGGCCTCCTCCTTTGTTTCTTGACATAGGGTCCAAGTCTCCTGGATCATGTTCGTTCCGAAAATCATGTTCCCGAAGGTTTCATTCCGTTTGGACTCCGTTTGATATTCGTTTTCTTCGAAACCCTAAAATAGGCAAAAAATAGCAATTCTGGGCTGGGCCTCCGGTTAATAGGTTAGTCCAAAAAATAATATAAAAGTGGATAATAAAGCCCAATAATATCTGAGGGAGTCCTGGATTAGGGGGTGTTCGGATAGCCGGACTATACCTTCAGCCGGACTCCCGGACTATGGAGATACAAGATTGAAGACTTCGTCCCGTGTCCGGAAGGGACTTTCCTTGGCGTGGAAGGCAAGCTTGGCGATACGGATATGTAGATCTCCTACCATTGTAACCGACTTTGTGTAACCCTAACCCTCTCTGGTGTCTATATAAACCGGAGGGTTTTAGTCCATAGGACAACATACAGAACAACAATCATACCATAGGCTAGCTTCTAGGGTTTAGCCTCTATGATCTCGTGGTAGATCTACTCTTGTACTACCCATATCTTCAATATTAATCAAGCAGGACGTAGGGTTTTACCTCCATCGAGAGGGACCGAACCTGGGTAAAACTTCGTGTCCCTTGCCTCCTATTACCATCCGGCCTAGACGCACAGTTTGGGACCCCCTACCCGAGATCCGCCGGTTTTGACACCGACATTGGTGCTTTCATTGAGAGTTCCTCTGTGTCATCGCCGTCAGGCTCGATGGCTCCAACGATCATCAATAGCGATGCAGTCCAAGGTGAGACCTTCCTCCCCGGATAGATCTTCGCCTTCGGCGGCTTCGCACTGCGGGCCAATTCACTTGGCCATCTAGAGCAGATCGAAAGCTATGCCCCTGGCCGCAGGTCAGATTTGGAAGCTTAAACTACATGACTGACATCCGCGGGGACTTGATCTTCGACGGATTCGAGCCACTGCCAAGCGCGCCACACTGGCACGACGAGCATGATCTAGCTCTGCCGCCGAACAGTGCCCTAGAGGCCGCACCCGCATCGGCTTCGACCCTTAATTCGGAGCCAACTGCGCCGATCGAGGATGGGTGGTTGGACGCTGCCTCGGGGGCTGCGATCCCAACGGCGATCGAGCCGAACACCAGCCCCGCACTCTGCGATACTCGTGACTCCAAGGAGCTGGACTCCTCTCCGGACTCCGAACCCTCCGCGCCCCTGCCGATCGAATCCGATTGGGCGCCGATCATGGAGTTTACTGCCGCAGACATCTTTCAGCACTCGCCTTTCGGTGATATTCTGAAGACACTGAAGTCTCTCTCTTTATCAGGAGAGCCCTGGCCGGACTACGGTCAGCAAGGTTGGGATACGAACGATGAAGAAATTCAAAGCCCACCCACCACCCACTTTGTAGCCACTGTCGACGATTTAACCGACATGCTCGACTTCGACTCCGAAGACATCGACGGTATGGACGCCGATGAAGGAGACGATGAAGAACCAGCCTATCAGGCCCTGGAAAGCCACCTCATCGTATGACATATACATGGTGGACACCCCAAAAGAAGGAGATGGCGATGGAACAGCGGAGGATGACCCCTCCAAGAAACAGCCTAAGCGCCGGCGTCAGCGGCGCCGCTCAAAATCCCGCCAAAACAAATACGGTGATTCCAGCACGGGAGATAATAATACTCCGAAAAGTGCCGAAGAAAACCCCCTCCAGCAAGATTTAGCACAGGAGGATGGAGAAACCACCCCTCATGAGAGAGCGGCAGACAGAGAGGTCGAGGACGATAATTATATGCCTCCCTCCGAAGACGAGGCAAGCCTCGACGAAGACGAATTCGTCGTGCCAGAGGATCCCGTCGAGCAAGAGCGTTTTCAACGCAGGCTTATGGCCACGGCAAGAAGCCTCAAGAAAAAACAGCAACAGCTTAGAGCTGATCAAGATTTGCTAGTCGACAGATGGACTGAAGTCCTTGCGGCCGAAGAACATAAACTCGAACGCCCCTTCAAGAGCTACCCAAAGCGCAGGTTGCTACCCCGATTAGAGGAGGAAGCACTTACACCCACATCACCTGCACTCGATATGGCCGATTGGCCACCTCGTGGCCGCGACAGAGAGGCCTCTCGGCCCTCCACTCAAGCCGCACCCCGTACCAAGGCACGGGAAAATGCGCCGGACCTGCGAGATATGTTGGAGGACAAGGCAAGGCAAACAAGATCGATCTACGGATCGCGTGGGCGCCCCACGACTCGAGACGGTAACCGTCATGCCGGCCACAGATTCGGCAGGGCCGAACACAGTAGACAAAGCTCATTGGAGCTACGTCGTGATATAGCCCAGTACAGAGGAGCCGCACACCCACTATGCTTCACGAACGAAATAATGGATCATCAAATCCCCGAGGGTTTCAAACCCGTAAACATCGAATCATATGATGGCACAACAGATCCTGCGGTATGGATCGAGGATTATCTCCTTCATATCCACATGGCCCACGGCGATGATTTCCACGCCATCAAATACCTCCCACTCAAGCTTAAAGGACCAGCTCGGCATTGGCTTAACAACTTGCCAACAAGATCAATCAGTTGTTGGGAGGACCTGGAAGCCGCATTCCTCGACAATTTCCAGGGCACTTATGTGCGACCCCCAGACGCCGATGACCTAAGTCACGTAATTCAGCAGCCAGAGGAATCGGCCAGGCAATTCTGGACACGGTTCCTAACAAAGAAAAATCAAATAGTCAACTGTCCGGACACTGAGGCCCTAGCAGCCTTCAAGCACAATATCTGTGACGAGTGGCTTGCTCGGCACCTTGGACAGGAAAAGCCGAAGTCTATGGAAGCACTCACGACACTCATGACCCGCTTTTGCGCGGGAGAAGACAGCTGGCTTGCTCGTAGCAACAATATGACCAAGAACCCTGGTAATTCGGATACCAGGGACAGTAGTGGCAGGTCGCGTCGCAACAAGCAGAAGCGCCGCATTAACGGCGACAATGCTGAGGATACGGCAGTTAATGCCGGATTCAGAGGCTCTAAATCCGGTCAGCGGAAAAAGCCATTCAAAAGGAATCCTAGGGGCCCGTCCAATTTGGACTGAATACTCGATCGCTTGTGCCAAATACATGGCACCCCCGAAAAGCTGGCCAATCACACCAACAGGGATTGTTGGGTGTTCAAGCAGGCAAGCAAGTTAAATGCCGAAAACAAAGACAAGGGGCTGCATAGCGATGACGACGAAGAACCCCGGCCGCCAAACAACAGTGGACAGAAGGGTTTTCCCCCACAAGTGCGGACGGTGAACATGATATACGCAACCCATGTCCCCAAGAGGGAGCGGAAGCGCGCGTTAAGGGACGTATACGCGGTAGAGCCAGTCGCCCCAAAGTTCAATCCATGGTCCTCCTGCCCGATCACCTTTGATCGAAGGGACCACCCCACTAGCATCCATCATGGCGGATTCGCCGCATTGCTTCTAGACCCAATTATTTACGGATTTCATCTCACTAGAGTCCTTATGGACGGCGACAGCAGCTTGAACCTGCTTTACCAGGATACAGTGCGGAAAATGGGCATAGATCCCTCGAGGATTAAGCCCACCAAAATGACCTTTAAAGGCGTAATACCAGGTGTAGAGGCCAACGTTACAGGCCCAGTCACACTTGAAGTGGTCTTCGGATCCCCAAATAATTTCCAAAGCGAGGAGTTAATCTTCGACATAGTCCCATTCCGCAGTGGCTATCACGCACTGCTCGGGCGAACCGCATTTGCCAAGTTCAATGCGGTACCGCACTACGTATACCTTAAGCTCAAGATGCCAGGCCCTCGAGGAGTAATAACGGTCAATGGAAACACCGAACGCTCCCTCCGAACGGAGGAGCACACGGCGGCCCTTGCAGCGGAAGTACAAAGCAGCCTCTCCAGGCAGTTCTCCAGTCCGGCCACTAAAAGACCGGACACCGTCAAGTGCGCCCGGAGTAACCTACGACAAGACCGCCTGGCATGATCTGAGCAGGCGTAGAAATGCGGCCCCAACCCCAGCCCTAGCAAAAAGGCGACGCCAGTGCTTTGCATACATAACTACGCTCTAGAAATACGATGGGTACAGGGGGAGGGGCACCATCACGACATGCCCGAAGCACGGCTTAAACCGCACCAGGGGCTGCTGATTTTTTAATTTTCTCTTACTTTCAGGACTCCATTCTTTGGAAGGCCTGTTCGGCAGTTCAATTGCCGCACAAACGATGCAAGAACCAGGGAAGCAGACAAGCCACGCCGCATTACGGAACTCGCAGGTGGTCTCTATCACGAGCAGTATGCCTGTTTCGCATACTATTCCGCAGCTTGCCCCTGGAACGGACATGTTAAATAGTCCAACCTTTTGCTTATCGCATTATTTGTACCGTTCTGCTTTGATCGCAGCCCTCTTTAATAAACAATGCATAGCTTTTGTCTATTTTTGCATTACTTTTTTATATATGTTCCTTAACGACATGTTGCACCCGTACACTTTGGTATGGCCAAAATACGCCAGGGGCTTCAGTACCCCTCAACATGGTGTGAGAAGTCCGAGCACTTTAACAAGTGCGACACCCTGAACTTATAGCATTATATGCATCAGCTCCGAATCATGTCTTAGGTCAATAGTTGGGTTTGCCCGGCTCCTATGTTTTGGTGCCTTACGTTCCGCTATATCGGCTAAGGTAGCACTAGGAGAACCACTGCGATTGTGCCCCAGTTGAGCTGGGTCGAGCACCTCAGTGGAGAAAGCTAAAACTGACTGTCATGATGAAGCGAGAGCTGGTTGCTGTTCGAGAGGTTTTTCGAGTCCCTAAAGACTTATGCCACTTAGAGCGAGGAGTCGGCTCTGTCCGGCCAAGGCGTGGATAGCGCCCCGAACTCGATCTTCCGAATACCAGGGGCTTCGCCGAAATTTAAAATTATAGAATTCTATGGCTAAGTGAGAGTGTTCACACATTATAGTCCGATTGCCTTGTTCGTTGGGCTGAGCGCCTCCCTCGAAGGACCCAAACATGGGAAAAAGAGCGCTCATGTTTATCCCCGAACACCCCAGCACTAGCGGCACGGGGGCAGAAGCCGACGACTCACCATCTCTCAGAATTGATAAACAGCCGCACAGAAGGTAATATTTTAAATTCCAACAGCATTGCTTAGCGCATATGAACAAAGTTTTCACCGCACAGGACAAAACGAGCAAGTTTCACTCAAAAATTACATCCCTAGAACATTCATCCGCCACAAGGCAGGCACCCTTCAGAACATCCTTATAATAATTCTCGGGCTTGCGATGCTCTTTCCCCGGCGGTGGCCCGTCCTTCACAAGCTTCTCAGCATCCAGCTTGCCCCAGTGCACCTTAGCACGGGCAAGGGCCCTACGGGCACCTTCAATGCAGACGGAGCGCTTGATGACTTCGAGCCTTGGACAGGCCTCCACCAGCCGCCGCACCAGCCCGAAATAGCTCCCAGGCAGAGCCTCTCTAGGCCACAGCCGAACTATGAGGCCCTTCATGGCCTGTTCGGCCGCCTTGTGGAGCTCGACCAGTTGCTTCAGCTGGTCGCTCAGGGGCACGGGGTGTCCGGCCTCAGCATACTGAGACCAGAACACCTTCTCTGTCGAGCTGCCCTCCTCGGCTCGATAGAATGCGGCGGCATCAGACACACTCCAGGGAAGATCTGCGAACGCTCCTGGAGAGATCCAGATTCAGGTAAGTAACAAGTAACTCATGTTTATGTGTTTGCTTTGCATAAAGAATGCCTTACCCGCCGCTATCTTCTTCACCTCATCCAACTCCTGGAGGGTCTTCTGGGATTCGGCCTTGGCAGACTTGGCATTTTCAATAGCCGCCGCGAGCTCGGACGCTCGCGTCTTTGAGTCAAGCTCCAAACTCTCATGTTTTTTCATGAGAACCTGGAGCTCTTGATGCACCTTGCCAACCTGGGCCTCGTACTTCTCCCGCTCGGTGCGCTCCGTGGCCGCCCTCTTCTCGGCCTCGACCAGCGCTTGCTTAAGGGTCGCCACCTCAGACGTGGCCCCTACAATAGCCACGATAATCCTGTCATTTTTCATAATTGCACCTTTTTATATATATTTAAACAAGGTATTTCTTACCTTCATTGTCCTCGAGCTGCTTCTTAGCACGCCCGAGCTCTTGCTCGGACCGCTCGAGGTTCTGCTTTAGCGTGTCCACTTCCGCAGTCAGTGCGGCGGACGCAAGCAGAGAAGCCTGCATACGCATATTGACTCCTTTTTGTTAGACTCCTGCGAATTTTATTTGATCCTCTATTCGGCTTTTCTTCCCGAATGCCAAACAGAGCATCAGGGGCTACTGTCTATGCGGTAATATTATTTACACATTCTTTACTTACCTCAAAGCCTGTTAAAAGGCTAGTACAAGCTTCAGTCAGTCCGCTCTTGGCGGACTGAACCTTCTGGACCACCGCACTCATAATGGTGCGGTGCTCCTCGTCGATGGAGGCGCCTTGGAGCGCCTCCAACAGATTGTCCGGCGCCTCCGGTTGGACGGGGGTCACCGACACGGTGGGCTTGCTCCTCTTGGAAGGAGGTCCCCCGCCGGACTCTGGAACCTTTGAAGGTTCCGGAGTGGTTTCCGGCCTAGAGCCGAACTTGGAGCCCTGGGGGGTTTCATCCCCTTTACTCCTGGAGCGCCTCTAGGACCACCTCCTCCCGGATTGGAACCTATTGGGACAACACTTCGGTGTCGTCCGTAGGGCGGGGGGAGGAAGCCGTCGGAAGCGAGTTCACATCCGACGAGTCCAGTGAGCCGCTCGACGATGCGTCGAGCCGGTCTTTGGGTGGGCTGCATAAACATATTCGACATAAGGGAAAGTTGTGCAATAAGCGAATACTATGAATTACTCTGGTATCCGGATACTTATGATTTCGCCAGTGGCTTGGCCCTGAGCGGCCACTCTTCTCCGCCATCATCGGCATCGGTGGAGTAGTTCGGGGGAAGGGTTCTCCCCTTCTTGGACCCTCCGGCCTCCCAGAAAGGGTGGCCTTCCTTTTCTTCTCTCCCCCCGCTGGAGGGGGAGAGGTCTCTTCTTCTTCCTCCTCGTCTTCACGGGAGGAATGCGCCTCAGAACCATCGGATGATGGATCCGACACCTCCTGACGCCAGGCACTCTTTCGAGTCCCCGTGGCCTTCTTCGTGGCCTTCTTCTCCGGCACCACATAGGGTGCCGGAACCAGCAGCTTCACCAAGCGGGCATCGGCTGGGTCTTCGGGCAAGGGAGCCGGACAGTCGATCTGTCCGGACTTCGCCTTCCAACTCTGTCAAAGGTAAGGGAGCTTAGATCCCACATTGAGTTAAACTATGGAAAACTAATACCCTGTAAAAGGTACAAACAACTTACCGCGCTAGCGTGACGCTGCGCGCTGAATCCGCGATCCTCGGTGGCGGATGCGGGAGCCTCGGCACCCTTGAAAAGCACCTTCCAGGCATCTTCGTACGTCGTGTCGAAGAGCCTGCTCAGAGTTCGGTGCTGCGCCGGGTTGAACTCCCACAGATTGAAGGCCTGTTGTTGACACGGGAGGATCAGTCGGATGAGCATAACCTGGACTACATAGACGAGCCTGAGCTGCTTGTCCACTAGGGTTTGGATGCATGTTTGCAGTCCAGTCACCTCTCCTTTGTTGCCCCACGACAGGCCCGTGTCTTTCCAGGACGTGAGCCGCGTTGGGGGTCCGGACCGGAACTCGGGGGCTGCGACCCACTCAGGGTCGCACGGCTCGGTGATGTAAAACCACCCCGATTGCCACCCCTTTAGGGTGTCCACAAAGGAGCCCTCGAGCCATAAGACGTTGGGCATCTTGCCCACCATGGCGCCTCCGCACTCTGCCTGGTTGCCGCGCACCACCTTCAGCTTGACATTGAAAGTCTTGAGCCAAAAGCCGAAATGGGGGCGGATGCAGAGGAAAGCCTCACACACGATGATAAACGCCGAGATGTTGAGGACAAAGTTCGGGGCCAGATCGTGGAAATCCAGGCCATAGTAGAAGATGAGCCCCCGGACAAATGGGTGAAGAGGGAAGCCCAGACCGTGAAGGAAATGGGGGAGGAACACCACCCTCTCATGGGGCCTAGGGGTGGGGATGAGCTGCCCCTTTTCAGGAAGCCGGTACGCGATGTCGTTAGACAAGTATCCGACCTTCCTCAGTTTTTTGATGTGTCCCTCCGTGACGGAGGAGACCATCCACTTGCCTCCCGCTCCGGACATGGCTTGAGAAGGTTGAGGTGGGGAGTGCGGACTTGGGCGCTGGAGCTCGAGTGTGCAAGAATGGATAAGCAAGGGAGGAAGAAGGCGTAGGTGAAAAGGTGGATCCTTATCCCCTTATATGGGTGGACGCAACTACGTGTCCCCACCAGCCTGGTAAAAATCGCTTATCTCCAAGCGCCGTAATCAATGGTGCGGTTGGGTTACCCACACCCGTATTGATGAGAATCCGGGAATAAGGGGACATGATCTCTGCTTTAACAAGACGTGCCAAGGAAACCGTCTCGCATGACGTGCTGAGGTGGGATAATGAAACGACTCGGATAAAGGCTTGGCCGTGGTGTGTCACGCCATGGAATACGTCAGCAGATTAGATTTGTGTAAACATTATTCTCTCTATGGCAATATGTGGAAACTTATTTTGCAGAGCCGAACACTATCTTTGTGTTCAAAATCTTCTATGAAGTACTTGGAGGAGGAAACCGCCTTGCAATGCTGAAGACAATCTGTGTGCCGGACTCGTCGTCATTGAAGCCTGGTTCAGGGGCTACTGAGGGAGTCCTGGATTAGGGGGTGTTCGGATAGCCGGACTATACCTTCAGCCGGACTCCCGGACTATGGAGATACAAGATTGAAGACTTCGTCCCGTGTCCAGAAGGGACTTTCCTTGGCGTGGAAGGCAAGCTTGGCGATACGGATATGTAGATCTCCTACCATTGTAACCGACTTTGTGTAACCCTAACCCTCTCCGGTGTCTATATAAACCAGAGGGTTTTAGTCTGTAGGACAACATACACAACAACAATCATACAATAGGCTAGCTTCTAGGGTTTAGCCTCTCTGATCTCGTGGTAGATCTACTCTTGTACTACCCATATCATCAATATTAATCAAGCAGGACGTAGGGTTTTACCTCCATCGAGAGGGCCTGAACCTGGGTAAAACTTCGTGTCCCTTGCCTCCTGTTACCATCCGGCCTAGACGCACAGTTCGGGACCCCCTACCCGAGATCCGCCGGTTTTGACACCGACAATGTCCAAAACAATAGATAATATATCATGGAGTAATCAAAAATTATAGATACGCTGGAGACGTATGAAGCATCCCCAAGCTTAATTCCTCCTCGTCCTCGAGTAGGTAAATGATAAAAAAGATAATTTTTGATGTGGAGTGCTACTTGGCATAATTTTAATGTAATTCTTCTTAATTGTGGTATGAATATTCAGATCCGAAAGATTCAAGATAGAAGTTCATATTGACATAAAAATAAAAATAATTCAAGCATACTAACTAAGCAATTATGTCTTCTGAAAATAACATGGCCAAAGAAAGTTCATCCCTACAAAATCATATAGTTTAGTCATGCTCCATTTTCATCACACAAGAATGCTCTCATCATGCACAACCCCGACGACAAGCCAAGCAATTGTTTCATACTTCAGTAATCTCAAACCTATAAACTTTCACGCAATATATGAGTGCGAGCCATGGACATAGCACTATGGGTGGAATAGAATATGATGATGGGGGTTATGTGGAGAAGACAAAAAATGAGATAGTCTCACATCAACGAGGCTAATCAATGGGCTATGGAGATGCCCATCGATTGATGTTAATGCAAGGAGTAGGGATTGCCATGCAACGGATGCACTAGAGCTATAAATGTATGAAAGCTCAACAAAAAAAACTAAGTGGGTGTGCATCCAACTTGCTTGCTCACGGATACCTAGGGCACTTGAGGAGGCCCATTGTTGGAATATACAAGCCAAGCTCTATAATGAAAAATCTCACTAGTATATGAAAGTGACAAAACAAGAGGCTCTCTATCATGAAGATTATGGTGCTACTTTGAAGCACAAGTGTGGTAAAGGATAGTAACATTGTCCCTTCTCTCTTTTTCTCTTTTTTTTATATTGGGCCTTCTCTTTTTTTATGGCCTTTCTCCTTTTTTATGCCCTTTCTTATATTCCTCACTTGGGACAATGCTCTAGAAAATGATGATCATCACACTTCTATTTATTTACAACTCAAATGATTACAACTCGATACTAGAACAAAGGATAACTCTGTATGAATGCCTCCGTCGGTGTACCGGGATATGCAATGAACCAAGAGGGACATGTATGAAATAATTATGAATGGTGGCTTTGCCACAAATACTATGTCAACTACATGATCATGCTAAGGAATATGACAATGATGAATGTGTCATGATAAACGGAATGGTGGAAGGTTGCATGGCAATATATCTCAGAATGGCTACAGAAATGCCATAATGGGTAGGTATGGTGGCTATTTTGAGGAAGATATAAGGAGGTTTATGTGTGAAAGAGCATATCATATCACGGGGTTTGGATGCACCGGCGAAGTTTGCACCAACTCTCAATGTGAGAAAGGGTAATGCGCGGTACCAAAGAGGCTAGCAATGATGGAAGGGTGAGAGTGCGTATAATCCATGGACCCAACATTAGTCATAAAGAAGTCACATACTTATTGCAAAAATCTACAAGTCATCAAAAACCAAGCACTACGCGCATGCTCCTAGGGGGGTAGATTGGTAGGAAAAGACCATCACTCGTCCCCGACCGCCACTCATAAGGATGACAATCAAAGAACACCTCATGTTTCAAATTTGTTACACAACGTTTACCATACATGCATGCTACGGGGCTTGAAAACTTCAACACAAGCATTTCTCAAATTCACAACTACTCAAATAGCACGACTTTGATATTATTACCTCCATATCTCAAAACAATCATCAAGCATCAAACTTCTCTTAGTATTCAAAACACTCATAAGAAAGTTTTTACTAATCTTGAATACCTAGCACATTAGGATTATTTAAGCAAATTACCATGCTATTTAAGACTCTCAAAATAATCTAAGTGAAGCATGATGTCACACCCTCGATGCGACTATAGCTCCCACGTGTCGAGGCACGACTTAGAGATATAATCGCATTGAAGGCATATGTCACAAGTTAGGCAATCTTCACAACATCCCATGTAATATAAATAATAAAGGGGAGATAACATAGTTGGCTTACACTCGCCACGTCAATCAAGTACATAAATAACATTACATCATCCAAACACTCATGGCCCGACTACGGCGCCAAAATAAAAGAGAACCCAACATGCGACATGGTCCCAATCACCCCCAACTGGGCACCACTACTGATCATCGGGAAAGGAAACATAGTAATGTTGAGAGTCTTCATAGAACTCCCACTTGAGCTCATACGCGTCTCCTGGAGCGGAATCATCAGGCCCTGCATCTGGTGTAATAGTAATCTGTGAGCCACAGGGACTCAGCAATCTCGCACCCTCGCATTCAAAACTATTTAAGATTATAGGAATGGCAAGGTAAAATATGAGTGGAGCTGCAGCAAGCGACTAGCAAATATGGTGGCTAACTTATTCGCAAAAGAGAGCGAGAAGAGGAGGCAAAGCGCGAGCGAGAAACTAGAGAGCAACCTGCGCAAACATTACTCCAACACCGTGTCCACTTCTCGGACTCCGCCGAGAAGAGGCCATCACGGTAACACACTCAGTTGATTCATTTTAATTAAGTTAAGGTTCAAGTTATCTACAACCGGACATTAACAAATTCCCATCTGCCCATAACCGCGGGCACGGCTTTCGAAAGTTCAAATCCCTGCAGGGGAGTCCCAACTTAGCCCATGACAAGCTCTCACGGTCAACGAAGGAATAGACCTCCTCCCAAGACGTTCCGATCAGACTCGGTATCTCGGTAATTCAAGACACTTCGACAGGTTAAAACAAGTCCAGCAACACCGCCCGAATGTGCCGACAAATCCCGATAGGAGCTGCACATATCTCTTTCTCAGGGCACACTCAGATGAGCCAGATGTCGGGTAGGCCAGCCCAGAGTTGCCCCTGGTAGCCCCGGACATCGCTCGGTGGGACCAACACTCAGAGGAGCACTATCCCGGGGGGGGGGGGGTTAAAATAAGATGACCCTTGAGTCTGCAGAACCCAAGGGAAAGAAAAGGCTAAGTGGCGAATGGTAAGACCAATGTTGGGCATTGCTGGAAAAGCTTTACTCAAGGCGAACTATCAAGGGGTTCCCATTATAACCCAACCGCGTAAGGAACGCAAAATCCGGGAACATAACACCGATATGATGGAAACTAGGGCGGCAAGAATGGAACAAAACACTAGGCGAGAGGCCGAGCCTTCCACCCTTTACCAAGTATATAGATGCATTAAGATAACATAGCAATATAATGATATCCCCAACAAGTAAAATATATGTTCCAACAAGGAACGGCCTTCAATCTTCACCTACAACTAGCAACGCTATAAGAGGGGCTAAGCAAAGCGGTAACATAGCCAATCAACAGTTTGCTAGGACATTGGTGGGTTAGAGGTTTGACATGGCAATTTGGGAGGCTTGCAAGCAAGTGGTAGGCATCATAGCAATGGCATATCAAAAGAGCGAGCAAACTAGCATAGCAAAGATAGTAGTGATTTCGAGGGTATGATCATCTTGCCTGCACAGTTGTCAGAGTTGACTGGATCCTCGAAAGCAAACTCAACAGGCTCCTCGTTAGCGAACTCGTCTCCAGGATCTACCCAAACAAGACAAACAAGCAACAAGGATACAATCAACCACGTGCAAACTCAAACAACACGATGCAAAGATGATATGCTATGCGGGATGCGATGCGGGATGCAAAATGCAAGATATGACAGGAAATGCATGAACCTGGCCTCAACTTGGAAAACCAAGTGTGCCACTGGAAAGATGAGATGAAATCGCTTGAAAACGATATAAAGAACGCCGGAATCGGAGTTACGGTTTGGAAATGGCAAGCGATTCAAAAATGACACCGGTCTGCGATTTACAGCAAGTAGGCTTCTAAATGCAATGAAATGAACATGCTACAACACCCAAACATGACAACAAAATACATTGCAGGGATGCACACAAGATGCTTAACAAAAGTCTAGCACTGAGCTATGGCCAAATCATCCATTAACAGGTTCAAACAAGCACGGCAAAAATGCAAATGGCAAACAGATCTCAGACTTAGTGAAATTAACACGTGTCTGGAATTTCAGATCAGGTAGCACTCTTCGGAGCAACAAAACTACATGCTACAGGACTTGAACATGGCAAAGTAAAGCATGGCATGGAGCTACTCAAAGAGCTTAACAAAAGTCCCTTAGTGACCTTGAGCCAAAAGGGATCAGAAAATACAATTGCAAGCATGTGAACATAGCAAAAACATAATCAGTTTCAGACTTAGTGAAAAACTGACACATGCTGAAATATAACTCAAGTAGGCATGTTTACGAGCTCGATGCACTCACTACAGTGCAAGCCATGGCAAGTCAAGCATACACCCGTCAAGAAGGCACAAAATGAAAGCTAGAAATGGCAAGAACAATAGCATAGCATGCACGGATCAACTACAACATCACCGGCAAAATTGCAAACAAGTTGACAATCTGCCCAGATTCACAAAGTAGCAAAAGTAGAGCTCGATTGACTCAAGCTAGGGTGCTCCATAATTGAAAAAAAAGACATGGATGGATAGATCACTAAAATATTAACAAAACTCCCTTACTGATCATCCTCAAAAGAGGCACGGATCACTAGGAAACAACATGAACATATGGCATCATGAGATAAACAGCTCCAGGACTTAGTGAAATCACTAAGTCCCTGAAAACAGACTTAGCGAGTGCACCACTTTGCAAGCTTGCACAAGTCACCACACACATCCTAAAAATACATGGGTTGCACCTCTGGAAAGATGACAAAACCCTTAACAAAACACATGTAGAACTCACAGGCATATCATGCACACAATAATCATGGCAAAAATGACAAAAGTGCTAAACGGAGTAGCAGATCTAACAATTAACTCAAGTAGCCCTCTTCTAACAGCATTTCGGGCATCAATATGAAATCAAATGAAAATGATGCAATGGAATGAAATGATGTACTCTCTGAGATGAACATTTTGATATGCTATATGCATGAGTCGGAGCTACGGATGCAAAGTTACGGAGCCGTGAACATGGGCATATGAACTAAAAATTCTGGGGACTTAGGAAAAATTCAACCTCCGGATCTGGATCTAGGGTTTCGGGAGCACGCGGGCCGAGGTTCGCCGGCGCGAGCTGGAGCTCGCCGGAGTGGCCGGGGAGCAAGGGGCCGGCCGGATCTTCGCCGGATCCGGGCCGGCCGGCGGCGCGCGACGAGGCGGCGGCGGGGCGGCGCGGTGCGGGTGAGGCGGCGGCGGCGGGGCGGCGCGGTGCGGTGACGGCGGGCGAGGCGAGGCGGCGGCGGCGCGGAGGGAGGCTGGCGGCAGGGCGGCTCGGCCCAGGCGGCGGAGGAGGAGGGCCCGCCCCGGGCCTGGCGGGCCGGCGGGAGGCGGCTGCGGGGAACGAACGCGGTGGCGACACGTGGCGTCGCCGGGGACGGCCGGACAATGTCCGTCGGCAGATTTTTGTCCGGCGCGGCGCGGGGACGATTTCTAGGGTTTCGGAGGTAGGAGGAGATCCGAAAACGGAGAGGTCTATTTATAGGCATAGAGGGAGCTAGGAGAGTCCAAATGAGGTGCGGTTTTCGGCCACGCGATTGTGATCGAACGCTCTAGATGATGAAGCAGAGTTTGGTGGGTTTTGGGCCAAATTGGAGGGGTGTTGGGCTGCAACACACACGAGGCCTTTTCGGTCCCTCGGTTAACCGTTGGAGTATCAAACGAAGTCCAAATGATACGAAACTTGACAGGCGGTCTACCAGTAGTAAACCAAGGCGTCTTGGCAAGTCTCGGTCCAATCCGGAAGTGTTTAAACCCCACACACGAAAGAAGGCTAGAAATGACCACCGGAGGAGAACGAAGCACCGGAATGCAAAACGGACAACGGGGAAAATGCTCGAATGCATGAGATGAACACGTATGCAAAAGCAATGCACATGATGACATGATATGAGATGCATGACAATGACAACAACACACGGAGACAAAGACCCGAACCCGAGGAAATAAATATAACTTAACGCCGGAAATGGCAAGAGTTGGAGTACAAATAGGGAAAGTTACATCCGGGGTGTTACACATGAGAGATCAATAGTTTCTATATAACAAATCCACCACCGTGCTAAAAAAATATAAGTGAAGTACTAGAGCAAAACTATATAACTCAAAAGATATAAGTGAAGCACATAGAGTATTCTAACAATTTCCAAATCATGTATGGCTTTCTCAAAAGGTCTGTACTACAAGGATGAGTGTGGTAAACTAAAAAGCAAAGGCTAAAATCATAAAAGACGCTCCAAGCAAAACACATATCATGTGGTGAATAAAAATATAGCTCCAAGTAAAGTTACCGATAGAAGTAGACGAAAGAGGGGATGCCTTCCGGGGCATCCCCAAGCTTTGGATTTTAGGTGTCCTTAAATTATCTTGGGGGTTCCATGGGCATCACCAAGCTTAGGATCTTGCCACTCCTTGTTCCATAGTACATCAAATCTTTACCCAAAACTTGAAAACTTCACAACACAAAACTTAAAGTAGAAAATCTCGTGAGCTCCGTTAGCGAAAGAAAACAAAAGACCACTTCAAGGTACTGTAATAAACTCATTCTTTATTTATATTGGTGTTAAACCTACTGTATTCCAACTTCTCTATGGTTTATAACTATTTTACTAGCCATAGATTCATCAAAATAAGCAAACAACACACGAAAAACAGAATCTGTCAAAAACATAACAGTCTGTAGTAATATGTAGCTAGCGCAAGATCTGGAACCCCAAAAATTCTAAAATAAATTGATGGATGTGAGGAATTTATCTATTAATCATCTGCAAAAATAATTAACTAAATAGCACTTTCCAAATACAAATGGCAGCAGCTATCATGAGCGCTAAAGTTTCTGTTTTTTACAGCAAGATTAACAAGACTTTTCCCATGTCTTCCCAACGGTTCTACTAGGCACAAACAGTAATTAAACACAAAAACCACAACCAAAACAGAGGCTATATAAATTATTTATTACTAAACAGGAGCAAAAAGCAAGGAATAAAAATAAAATTGGGTTGCCTCCCAACAAGCGCTATCGTTTAACGCCCCTAGCTAGGCATAAAAAGCAAGGATAGATCTAGGTATTGCCATCTTTGGTAGGCAATCCATAAGTGGCTCTCATAATAGATTCATAAGGTAATTTGATTTTCTTTCTAGGAAAGTGTTCCATGCCTTTCTTTAATGGAAATTGGAATCTAATATTTCCTTCCTTCATATCAATAATTGCACCAATCGTTCTAAGGAAAGGTCTACCAAGAATAATAGGACATGAAGGATGGCAATCTATGTCAAGAACAATGAAATCTACAGGTACATAATTCCTATTTGCAACAATAAGAACATCACTGATTCTTCCCATAGGTTTCTTAATAGTGGAATCGCAAGGTGCAAGTTTAAAGAGCAATCATCAAAATCACGAAAACCTAACAAATCACACAAAGTCTTTGGAATCGTGGAAACACTAGCACCCAAATCACACAAAGCATAGAACTCATGATCTTTAATTTTAATTTTAATAGTTGGTTCCCACTCATCATAAAGTTTTCTAGGGATAGGAATTTCCAACTCAAATTTTTCTTCATAAGATTGCATCAAGGCATCAACGATATGTTTAATAAATGCTTTATTTTGACTATAAGCATGAGGAGAATTTAGCACGGATTGAAACAAGGAAACACAATCAATCAAAGAGCAATTTTCATAATTAAATTCCTTGAGATCCAAAATAGTGGGTTTATTAGTATCTAGGGTTTTGATTTCTTCAATCCCATCAAGTTTAGCATCAAGATCTAAAAACTCCGAATTTTTGGAACGCCTTCTAGGTAAAGGTGGATCATAATCAGTCCCATAATTATCAAGATTCATATTGCAAAACAAAGATTTAATACGGGACACATCAATAACCTTTAGATCTTCATCTTTATTTTCATAGGAACTAGAAGAACACACTCTTATAAAGGCATCTTTCTTAGCACGCATCCTAGCGGTTCTTTCTTTGCACTCATCAATGGAAATTCTCATGGCTTTGAGAGACTCATTGATATCATGCTTAGGAGGAATAGATCTAAGCTTTAAATAATAAACATCAAGAGAAATTCTATCAACGTTCCTAGCCAAATCATCAATCTTAAGCAATTTTTTCTTCAAGCAAAGCATTGAAATTCTTTTGCGAAGTAATAAATTCTTTATATTAGACTCAAAATCAGAGGGTATCTTATTAAAATTTCCATAAGAATTGTTGTAGGAATTACCATAATTATTTGAGGAATTTCTAGGATAAGTCCTAGGATTAAAGTTTCCTCTATACGCGTTGTTACCAAAATTATTCTTACCAACAAAATTCACATCCAAAGATTCATTATTATTCTCAATCAAAGTAGACAAAGGCATATCATTTGGATCAGAAGAAACACTTTTATTAGCAAATAATTTCATAAGTTCATCCATCTTCCCACTCAAAACATTAATTTCTTCTATCACATGCACTTTTTTATTAGAAGATCTTTCAGTATGCCATTGAGAATAATTAACCATAATATTATCTAGGAGTTTAGTAGCTTCTCCTAAAGTGATTTCCATAAAAGTGCCTCCCGCGCCTGAATCTAAAAGATTTCTAGAAGCAAAATTCAATCCGGCATAAAAGTTTTGTATAATCATCCACAAATTCAAACCATGAGTAGGGCAATTACGTATCATTAATTTCGTCCTCTCCCAAGCTTGTGCAACATGTTCATGATCAAGTTTCTTAAAATTCATAATATCGTTTCTAAGAGAGATGATCTTAGCGGGAGGAAAATACTTAGACATAAAAGCATCTTTGCACTTGTTCCAAGAATCAATACTATTTTTAGGCAAAGATGATAACCAAGCTTTAGCATGATCTCTAAGCGAAAAAGGAAATAGCTTCAATTTAACAATATCATTGTCCACATCTTTCTTCTTTTGCATATCACACAAATCAACGAAGCTATTTAGATGGGTAGCGGCATCTTCACTAGGAAGGCCGGAAAACGGATCTTTCATGACAAGATTCAGCAAAGCGGCATTAATTTCACAAGATTCAGCATCGGTATGAGGAGTAATTGGAGTGCTAATAAAATCATTATTGTTGGTATTGGTAAAGTCACACAATTTAGTGTTATCTTGAGCCATCGTGACAAGCAAGCAATCCAACACACAAGCAAATAAAAAGCAAGCGGGCAAAAAGAGGCAAATAGAGAAAGAGAGGGAGGATAGAGAGAGAGAGAGGGCGAATAAAATGGCAAGGGTGAAGTGGGGGAGAGGAAAATGAGAGGCAAATGGCAAATAATGTAATGCGAGAGATAAGGGTATGTGATGGGTACTTGGTATGTTGACTTTTGCGTAGACTCCCCGGCAACGGCGCTAGAAATCTTCTTGCTACCTCTTGAGCACTGCATTGGATTTCCTTGAATAGGAAAGGATGATGCAGCAAAGTAGCGTAAGTATTTCCCTTAGTTTTTGAGAACCAAGGTATCAATCCAGTAGGAGGCTACGCGCGAGTCCCTCGTACCTGCACAAAACAAATAACTCCTCGCAACCAACGCGATAAGGGGGTGTCAATCCCCTCACGGTCACTCACGAGAGTGAGATCTGGTAGATACGATAAGATAATATTTTTGGTAATTTTGTGATAAAGATGCAAAGTAAAATAAAATCAAAGTAAAAATCAAAGTAAATAAATAAGTATTGGAAGATTAATATGATGAAGATAGACCCGGGGGCCATAGGTTTCAGTAGTGGCTTCTCTCAAGAGCATTAGTATTTTACGATGGGTGAACGAATTACTGTTGAGAAATTGACATAATTGAGCATAGTTATGAGAGTATCTAGGTATGATCATGTATATAGGCATCACGTCCGAGACAAGTAGACCGACTCCTGCCTGCATCTACTACTATTACTCCACTCATCGACTGCTATCCAGCATGCATCTAGAGTATTAAGTTCATGAAAACAGAGTAACGCCTTAAGCAAGATGACATGATGTAGAGGGATAAATTTCATGCAATATGATAAAAACCCCATCTTGTTATCCCCGATGGAAACAATACAATACGTGCCTTGCTGCCCCTACTGTCACTGGGAAAGGACACCGCAAGATTGAACCCAAAGCTAAGCACTTCTCCCATTGCAAGAAAGATCAATCTAGTAGGCCAAACCCAAACTGATAATTCGAAGAGACTTGCAAAGATAACCAATCATACATAAAAGAATTCAGAGAAGATTCAAATATTGTTCATAGATAATCTTGATCATGAACCCACAATTCATTGATCTCAACAAACACACCGCAAAAAGAAGATTACATCGAATAGATCTCCACAAGAGAGGGGGAGAAATTTGTATTGAGATCCAAAAAGAGAGAAGAAGCCATCTAGCTAATAACTATGGACCCGAAGGTCTAAGGTAAGCTACTCACACTTCATCAGAGAGGCTATGGTGTTGATGTAGAAGCCCTCCGTGATGGATGCCCCCTCCGGCAGAGCTCCGGAACAGGCCCCAAGATGGGATCTCGTGGATACAGAAAGTTGCGGTGGTGGAAGTAGGTTTTTGGCTCCGTATCTGATCGTTTGGGTGTACGTAGGTATATATAGGAGGAAGAAGTACGTCGGTGGAGCAATAGGGGGCCCACGAGGGTGGAGGGCGCGCCTTGGGGGGGGGTAGGCGTGCCCCCCTACCTCATGTCCTCCTCCTTTGTTTCTTGACGTAGGGTCCAAGTCTCCTGGATCATCTTCGTTCCGAAAATCACGTTTCCGAATGTTTCATTCCGTTTGGACTCCGTTTGATATTCCTTTTCTTCAAAATGCTAAAATAGGCAAAAAACAACAATTCTGGGCTAGGCCTCCGGTTAATAGGTTAGTCCCAAAAATAATATAAAAGTGGATAATAAAGCCCAATAATGTCCAATACAGTAGATAATATAGCATGGAGCAATCAAAAATTATAGATACGTTGGAGACGTATCAAGGTCTACCAAGAATAATAGGACATGAAGGATTGCAATCTATGTCAAGAACAATAAAATCCACGGGCACACAATTCCTATTTGCGACAATAAGAACATCATTAATTCTTCCCATAGGTTTCTTAATAGTGGAATCCGCAAGGTGCAAGTTTAAAGAGCAATTGATACATCTCCATCGTATCTACTTATCCAAGCACTTTTGCCCTTGTTTTGGACTCTAACTTGCATGATTTGAATGGAACTAACCCGGACTGACGCTGTTTTCAGCAGAATTGCTATGGTGTTATTTATGTGCAGAAACAAAAGTTCTCGGAATGACCTAAAACTTCATGGAACATCTTTTTGGAAATAATAAAAAATCATTGCTAAAGATGAAGACCATGGGGCCCACCACCTGTCCACGAGGGTGGAGGGCACATCCCCCTACCTTGTGGGCCCCCTGGAGCTCCTCCGACCACAACTCCAACTCTATATATTTTGTTTCGGGGAGAAAAAAATTAGAGAGAAAGATTCATCGCGTTTTACGATACGGAGCCGCCGCCAAGCCCTAAAACCTCTCGGAAGGGCTGATCTGGAGTCCGTTCGGGGCTCCGGAGAGGGGAATCTGTTGCCATCGTCATCATCAACCATCCTCCATCACCAATTTCATGATGCTCACCGCCGTGCGTGAGTAATTCCATCGTAGGCTTGCTGGACGGTGATGGGTTGGATGATATCTATCATGTAATCGAGTTAGTGTTGTTAGGGTTTGATCCCTAGTATCCACTATGTTCCGAGATTGATGTTGCTATGACTGTGCTATGCTTAATTCTTGTCACTAGGGCCCGAGTGCCATGATTTCATATCTGAACCTATTATGTTTTCATTAATATATGAGTGTTCTTGATCCTATCTTGCAAGTCCATAGTCACCTACTATGTGTTATGATCCGGCAACCCCGAAGTGACAATAATCGGGACCACTCATGGTGATGACCATACTTTGAGGAGTTCATGTATTCACTATGTGCTAATGCTTTGTTCCAGTACTCTATTAAAAGGAGGCCTTAATATCCCTTAGTTTCCATTAGGACCCCGCTGCCACGGGAGGGTAGGACAAAAGATGTCATGCAAGTTCTTTTCCATAAGCACGTATGACTATATTCGGAATACATGCCTACATTATATTAATGAATTGGAGCTAGTTCCGTGTCACCCTATGTTATGATTGTTACATGATGAACCGCATCCGACATAATTCTCCATCACCGATCCATTGCCTACGAGCTTTCCACATATTGTTCTTCGCTTATTTACTTTTCCGTTGCTATTGCTATCATCACTACAAAATACCAAAAACATTACTTCTGCTACTGTTACCTTTTGCTACCGTTATCACTACTATCATATTACTTTGCTACTAAAAACTTTGCTGCAGATATTAAGTTTCCAGGTGTGGTTGAACTGACAACTCAACTGCTAATACTTGAGAATATTCTTTGGCTCCCCTTGTGTCGAATCAATAAATTTGAGTTGAATACTTTACCCTCGAAAACTGTTGCGATCCCATATACTTGTGGGTTATCAAGACTATTTTCTGGCGCCGTTGCCGGGGAACATAGCTATATTCTTTGAGTCACTTGGGATTTATATCTGCTTATCATTATGAAGAACTTGAGAGATCCAAAAACCAAAATTTATCCCTCAACTACGAGGGGAGGTAAGGAACTGCCATCTAGCTATGCACTTGATTCACCTTCTGTTTTGAGTTAGCTTGCGACACCTAAACCTGCTTCTGCTATTCGTTCTGATATGTCGCATGTTATTGATGATGCCACTTCAGCTATGAGTAATACTTATGATGAAACTACTTCTATGCTTGATACTACTGTGCCACTTGGTGAATTTCTTGATGAACAACTTTCTAGGGTTAGAGAGATTGAAAATATTGAATCTTATAATATTAATGCAAGTGATGATGAAGACTCTTCCCCTAATAATGAACCACTTGTTATTCCTGAGGGTTATTTATTTTATCAAGAAGCTTCTTTAGCTATTTTAGCTTGCAAAGGTAGATACAAACTTAAGAGGTTATTAGCTAAATGGAATAAGCAATCTCTAAATGCTAGAATGAAACCTGACCCTGCTTTTTCTACTTCACCTATCTTTATTACCGATAAGGATTATGAATTCTCTATTGATCCTGATATAATTACTTTGGTTGAATCTGATCCTTTTCATGGCTATGAATCTGAAACTGTTGTGGCACATCTTACTAAATTAAATGATATAGCTACCCTGTTCACCAATGATGAGAGAACTCGCTGCTTTTATATCCTTAAAATATTTCCGTTCTCATTAAAGGGTGATGCTAAGATATGGTTTAATTCTCTGGATCCTGGTTGTGTGCGTAGTCCCCAGGATATGATTTATTACTTCTCTGCTAAATATTTCCCTACTATAAGAAACAAGCTGCTTTAAGGGATATATATAATTTTGTGCAAATTGAAGAAGAGAGTCTCCCACAAGCTTGGGGGAGGCTTCTCCAATTACTCAATGCTTTGCCTGATCATCCTCTTAAGAAAAATGAAATACTTGATATCTTTTATAATGGACTAACCGATGCCTCCAGAGATTACCTGGATAGTTGTGCTGATTCTGTTTTCAGGGAAAGAACGCCAGATGAAGCTGAAATTCTATTGAATTATATGTTGATAAATGAAAATAATTGGACACTTCCTGAGCCTATTCCTAAACCAACTCCGAAGAAGAGAGGTATTCTATTTCTCAATCCTGAAGATATGCAAGAGGCAAAGAAATCTATGAAAGAAAAGGGTATTAAAGATGAAGATGTTAAGAATCTGCCTCCTATTGAAGGAATACACGGTCTTAATTTACCGCCTGTTGAAGAAACATATGATCTTAATCCTCCACCTATTGAAGAAACTCATGGTCTTGATAACCCGACACAGGTAGTAAAGGTAAATTCTCTCTATAGATATGATAAAGCTGAAATCCCGTTTACTAAATTTGCTAGCCCATGTTTAGATGAGTTTGAGAAATTTATGGTTAAGCAAGAAGATTTTAATGCTTATTTTGGTAGAAAATTGAAATACAATTCAAATATACTTGAACACTTGGGTGATTATATGGCTAATGTCAAAGGTGAACTTAAACTTATTAGTAAACATGCTTCTATGGTTACCACTCAAGTAGAACAAGTACTTAAAGCTGAAAATGATTTGCTCAATGAAATGAATATTAAGAAAAATGATTATGCTGTTAGAGTGGCTACTAGAACTGGTAGAATGACTCAGGAACCTTTGTATCTTGAAGGCCACCCTACGAGAATTGAGCAAGATTCTTAGAGAAATAATATAGATGCACCTAGTCCTTCTAAAAGGAAGAAAAATAAAAATGATAGGACTTTGCATGCTTCTAGTGAACCTATTAGTGAACCACCTGAGAATCCCAATGATATTTCTATTTATGATGCTGAAACACAATCTGGTAATGAACCTGAAACTAGTGATAATGTTAATGATAATGTTCATAATGATGCTCAACCTAATAATGATAATGATATAGAAATTGAACCTGCTGTTGATCTTGATAACCCACAATCAAAGAATCAACATTATGATAAGAAAGACTTTGTTGCTAGGAAACACGGTAAGGAAAGATAGCCTTGGGTTCAGAAACCCATGCCTTTCCCTCCCAAACCATCCAAGAAAAAGGATGATGAGGATTTTGAGCACTTTGCTGAAATGATTAGACCTATCTTTTTGCGTATGCGATTAACTAATATGCTCAAAATGAATCCTTATGCTAAGTACATGAAAGAAATTGTTACTAATAAAAGAAAGATACCGAAGCTGAAATTTCCACCATTCTTGCTAATTATACTTTTAAGGGTGGAATACCAAAGAAACTTGGAGATCCAGGAGTACCCACTATACCATGTTCCATTAAAAGAAATTATGTTAAAACTGCTTTATGTGATCTTGGAGCCGGTGTTAGTGTTAAGCCGCTCTGTTTATACCGTAGACTTGATTTGAATAAGTTGACAACTACTGAAATATCTTTGCAAATGGCTGATAAATCAACTGCTATACCTGTCGGTATTTGTGAGGATGTGCCTGTTGTAGTTGCAAATATTACTATTTTAACGGACTTTGTTATTCTTGATATTCCCAAGGATGATAGTATGTCTATTATTCTTGGAAGACCCTTTTTGAATACCGCAGGGGCTGTTATTGATTGCACTAAAGGCAATGTCACTTTTTATGTTAATGGTAGTGAGCATATGGTACACTTTCCGAGGAAACAATCTCAAGTTCATAGTATCAACTCTATTGGAAGACTCCATCAATTATATTTGGAGGTTTTTAATTTCCTCTTCCTACTGTCAAGAAGGAATATGATATTCTTATTATTGGGGATGTGCATATCCCCGTTGAGGTAACATAGTGTTATTCGAAATTTCTCCGGTTCCATGTTATTCGGAATGAGTTCATTAACAAGACTTGATCAACCTTGTTAGTGGGTTCCTTTTGATGAGCATGAGATGGATGAAACTAGAAAGCACAACTCTCTGTACCTTCCTTTTACTTTTTGTTATTTATATTAAATAAAATAAAAATAAGTATTTCCCATCTGTTATCTGAATATCCGTGCAATATAAAAATACCCCAAAATAAAAGTTCTCCAAATACCCTGAAATTTAAATAAGATTTTTTCTAGAATATTTGAGAATTTCTGGAACTGAAAACACAGCAGGGGGGTCATCGACCTGGCCACGAGGGTGGAGGGCACGCCCTACCCCCTGGCGCGCCCCCTGCCTCGTGGGCCCACGGTGGACCTCCTCCACTTATTCCTGCACCCATATACTTCTTCTTCCTCCCACAAACACGAATATCCAGCTCAAGCACGAGTTCTAGCTCATTTTGCTGCAATTTTCGATCTCCTTGCTCAAAGCACCTCTCACAAAACAGCTTGGGGAGATTGTTCCTTGGTATGTGACTCCTCCATTGGTCCAATTAGTTTTTGTTCTAGTGCTTTATTCATTGCATATTTTTGCTACTTAGGTGACCCTGTTCTTGAGCTTGCATGTCAAATTTATATGGTCAAAAGTAGTTTTGATGCATGATATATGCTCTAGGCACGTGCAGGAGTAGTTTCTATCAATTTTATTGAGTTTGTTTCACTTTTATTTTGAATTTACTAAAAATTTCAGAAATTTTTCATAGGAAGAAATATGTTTAGGAAAAAGTACCAAGGTGGTTCTTCAAGGAAGCAAGGACCCATGCTTGCAATGCGTGATACCGATGGAGAGCCACCAAGAGACGCTCCAGTGCGTCCTTGTGAATGGCCTTCAGAAGACATCATGGGTCGAGCGAGTATTAAGGAAGAATTTAACGCATACTTGCGTAACGCTGATCTTGTGGGCTTCGAGGAAGAAAAATGCCATTAGTATCACTATCTCACTAGTTCCTTTGTGAGGAGGTTTGAATTTTCATCTTCACACAATTCTCCAACTGTCCTGTTCGATCTTTATGAAAAATCTTATACTATGGACATAGAGGATTTTACTATTGCCTGCAAACTTCCACAATGGGATAGTATTAGGGAACCTCGCAAATATGAATTTAGAGAGTTTCTTGCTAGTATAACTATGGGGGAATCTAGAGATATAACACAAGCTACCATAGGGAGCATTCACTTTCCTGCTATACATTATTTTGCTCTCTTCATAGGAAGATGTATTAATTGTAAAGATGAGGCATGTCACATGTGTGTCCCTGACCTCAGTATTCTTAGGAGTGCTGTGTTAGGAGATAAATCTTATAACTTGGGAGCCATTGTTGCACATAGGTTGCATCTTAATAGATTTAATGGAGATTTCTTTGGTGGAATTTATGCAACCCGCATAGCTAATTTTCTGGGTATAGCCATACGTGAGGATGATATTGAGTTGCCTCCTGCTTATTTAGATTATGAGGCTATGGTTCGCCATCAGTTTATTGAGAGGAACGACCAGTTCCTCCAGTACCGACTAATCTTTGACAGACGATGCACCTATCACGTCGCTCTCCCTGCTTCTACTTTCTTTGACTTTCAGGCAAAAGGGAGATATTTCATAACCAGAGAGGAGGCGGAAGAGTATAAGAGGAGAGATGAGATAGCTCGCCTCCAAGCTACAGCCCACAATGCAATGACTGCTGGATCTCAGTACGACCCCAACTAAAACTATGGATATCAGCCAGGCCAACCGTGGCCACAGACCAACTTAGGCCAAAAGCCTAAGCTTGGGGGAGTATGTATTTCTCACCGACATTACATTCATGTTCACACACTCATTGCTAGATGTCGGTGCTCATACTTTTTCATTGTATCATCCATGCTAGTTTATTTTCCTTTTCATGCTTTCTTCTTGTGTGTTTAATAAACCTTAAGAAAAACCAAAAAAATAGTTGTAGCTTTTAATTAGTTTACTTTCCATGCTTGTAGTAGTAATTAAAAAGAGAACCCAAAAAGATTTACTGTTCTTCTTTTGCTTGTTGGGAGCTTTCCCGTGTAAATAATTTTATTTCTTTTCTTTGGGGGTCGATAGGAGAAGACCATAATTAAATTGTTGAAGTTGCTCTTATATGCATTATTATTGATCTGACAAAAGAGCCCATATTGCCTTGTCTTCTCCTGCTTATTGAATGCTTGCAGATTCCAGCTTAGTCCAATGCACGTGCACTATTATTATTATTCACATCATTCGATCGTGCAATTGAAAGGCAATTATGACGATATATGATGGACTGACTGAGATGAGAAAAGCTGGTATGAACTCGACCTCTTTTGTTTTTGTAAATATGATTAGTCCATCATTCCTGATTCAGCCTATTATGGATAAACATGTTTGCAATGACAACTAGAGATCATAGTTTCTTGTGCCATGCTTGATTAGCTAGGAGCTTATAATGGTTTACCTTGCTTGCCAACATGCTATTAAAATGGTTGTGATGTGGTATGATAGGGTGGTATCCTCCTCTGAATGATTTAAGTGAGTTGACTTGGCACATGTTCACACATGTAGTTGAAACAAAATCAACACAGCCTTCACGATATTTATGTTCATGGTGGATTATATCCTACTCATGCTTGCATTTAGTGTTGATTAATTTTAATGCATGTTCATGACTGTTGTCGCTCTCTAGCTGGTCGCTTTCCAGTCTTTTGCTAGCCTTCACCTGTACTAAGCGGGAATACTGCTTGTGCATCCAATCCCATAAACCCCAAAGTTATTCCAGATAAGTCAAATATACCTTCCTATATGCGGTATCTACCTGCCGTTCCAAGTAAATTTGTATGTGCCAAACTCTAAACCTTCAAATAATCATCTTGTTTGGTATGCTCGAATAGCTCATGTATCAACTAGGGTTGTCCGTATCTTCCATGTTAGGCGGGTTATTCTCAAGAGGAGTGGACTCCGCTCCTCACTCACGAGAAAGTGGCTGGTCACCGGGATGCCCAGTCCCATGCTTTATGCAAACTAAATCAAAATAATTGCAAAACAAAACTCCCCCTGGGACTGTTGTTAGTTGGAGGCACTTGTTGTTTCGAGCAAGCCATGTATTGATGCTTGTTGGTGGAGGGGGAGTATAAACTTTACCATTTTGTTTAGGAACCTCCTATAATGTGTGTAGCATGGAAGGTATCGCCGTCTCTTGGTTGTTATGTTGACAATGAAAGTATATCGCTCAAAATATTATTCATCTCTATTTCAAAACAGAGCTCTGGCACCTCTACAAATCCCTGCTTCCCTCTGCGAAGGGCCTATCTATTTACTTTCATGTTGAGTCATCACCCTCTTATTAAAAAGCACTAGTTGGAGAGCACCACTGTCATTTGCATTCATTACTGTTAGTTTACATTGAGTATGACTTGACTGGATCTCTTTTACCATGAATTACCATGTCTAGTCAGTCCTTGATCTTTAAAGGTGCTCTGCATTTATGTTTTGTGGTCTCAGAAAGGGCTAGCGGATACCATCTTGTTATATCATATTATGATTGTTTTGAGAAAGTGTTGTTATCCGAGATTTATTATTATTGCTCGCTAGTTGATTATGCCATTGATATGAGTAAACATGAGACGTAGGCGTTATTTTGAATGTGGTTAGTCATAATCTTTGCTGAAAACTTGAATGCTGGCTTTACATATTTACAACAACAAGAACAAAGAGAGTTTGTAAAAGTTTTTCTTTATCTCTTTCAGTTTATCAACTGAATTGCTTGAGGAAAAGCAATGGTTTAAGCTTGGGGGAGTTGATACGTCTCCATCGTATCTACTTTTCCAAACACTTTTGCCCTTGTTTTGGACTCTAACTTGCATGATTTGAATGGAACTAACCCGGACTGACACTGTTTTCAGCAGAATTGCCATGGTGTTATTTATGTGCAGAAACAAAACTTCTCGGAATGACCTGAAACTTCACGGAACATCTTTTCGGAAATAATAAAAAATCATTGCAAAAGATGAAGACTAGGGGGCCCACCGCCTGTCCACGAGGGTGGAGGGCGCGCCGCCCTACCTCGTGGGCCCCCTGGAGCTCCTCCAACCTCAACTCCAACTCTATATATTTGGTTTCGGGGAGAAAAAAATCAGAGAGAAAGATTCATCGCGTTTTACGATACGGAGCCACCGCCAAGCCCTAAAACCTCTCAGGAGGGCTGATCTGGAGTCTGTTCGGGGCTCCGGAGAGGGGAATCCGTCGCCATCGTAATCATCAACCATCCTCCACCACCAATTTCATGATGCTCACCGCCATGCGTGAGTAATTCCATCGTAGGCTTGCTGGACGGTGATGGGTTGGATGAGATCTATCATGTAATCGAGTTAGTTTTGTTAGGGTTTGATCCCTAGTATCCACTATGTTCTGAGATTGATGTTGCTATGACTTTGCTATGCTTAATGCTTGTCACAAGGGCCCGAGTGCCATGATTTCAGATCTGAACCTATTATGTTTTCATCAATATATGAGTGTTCTTGATCCTATCTTGCAAGTCTATAGTCACCTACTATGTGTTATGATCCGGCAACCCCGAAGTGACAATAATCGGGACCACTCCCGGTGATGACCATAGTTTGAGGAGTTCATGTATTCACTATGTGCTAATGCTTTGTTCCGGTACTCTATTAAAAGGAGGCCTTAATATCCCTTAGTTTCCATTAGGACCCCACTGCCACGGGAGGGTAGGATAAAAGATGTCATGCAAGTTCTTTTCCATAAGCACGTATGCCTATATTTGGAATACATGCCTACATTATATTAATGAATTGGAGCTAGTTCTGTGTCACCCTATGTTATGATTGTTACATGATGAACCGCATCCGGCATAATTCTCCATCACCGATCCATTGCCTACGAGCTTTCCACATATTATTCTTCGCTTATTTACTTTTCCATTGCTATTGCTATCATCACTACAAAATACCAAAAAACATTACTTCTTCTACTGTTACCTTTTGCTACCATTATCACTACTATCATATTACTTTGCTACTAAACACTTTGCTGCAGATATTAAGTTTCCAGGTGTGGTTGAATTGACAACTCAGCTGCTAATACTTGAGAATATTCTTTGGCTCCCCTTGTGTCGAATCAATAAATTTGGGTTGAATACTTTACCCTCGAAAATTGTTGTGATCCCCTATACTTGTGAGTTATCAGCAATCATCAAAATCACGGAAACCTAGCAAAGCACACAAAGTCTTTGGAATCATGGAAACACTAGCACCCAAATCACACAAAGCATATCACTCATGATCTTTAATCTTAATTTTAATAGTAGGTTCCCACTCATCATAAAGTTTTCTAGGGATAGAAACTTCCAACTCAAGTTTTTCTTCATAAGATTGCATCAAAGCATCAACGATATGTTGGGTAAAGGCTTTATTTTGACTATAAGCATGAGGAGAATTTAGCATGGATTGCAACAAGGAAATACAATCTATCAAAGAGCAATTATCATAATTAAATTCCTTGAAATCCAAAATAGTGGGTTCATTAATATTTAAAGTTTTGTCTTCTTCAATCCCACTTTTAACAATTTTAGCATCAAGTTTTAAGGCTTCGAATTTTTGGAACACAATCTAGGTAAAGGTGGATCATATTCAGTCCCATCATTATCAAGATTCATATTACAAAACAAAGATTTAATAGGGGACACATCAATAACTTTTAGATCATCATCTTTATTATCATGGAAACTAGAAGAACACGCTTTTATAAAGCAATCTTTCTTAGCACGCATCCTAGCGGTTCTTTCTTTGCACTCATCAATGGAAATTCTCATGGCTTTGAGAGACTCATTGATATCATGCTTAGGAGGAAGAGATCTAAGCTTCAAAGAACAACATCAAGAGAAATTCTATCAATGTTCCTAGCCAACTCATCAATCTTAAGAAATTTTTCTTCAATCAAAGCATTGAAATTCTTTTGCGAGGTAATAAATTATTTAATATTAGATTCAAAATCAGAGGGTATCTTATTAAAATTTCCATAAGAATTGTTGTAGGAATTACCATAATTATTAGAAGAATTACTAGGATACGGCCTAGGATTAAAGTTTCCTCTATACGCATTGTTACCAAAATTATTCCTACCAACAAAATTCACATCCAAAGATTCATTATTATTCTCAATCAAACTAGATAAATGCATATTATTAGGATCGTAAGAAACACTTTTATTAGCAAATAATTTAATATGTTCATCCATCTTACCACTCAAAACATTAATTTCTTCTATCGCATGCACTTTCTTATTAGTAGATCTTTCAGTGTGCCATTGAGAATAATTAACCATAATATTATCTAGGAGTTTAGTAGCTTCTCCTAAAGTGATTTCCATAAAAGTGCCTCCCGTGGCTGAATCTAAAAGATTTCTAGAAGCAAAATTCAATCCAACATAATTTTTTTGTATAATCATCCACAAATTCAAACCATGTGTAAGGCAATTACGTATCATTCATTTCATCCTCTCCCAAGCTTGTGCAACATGTTCATGATCAAGTTGCTTAAAATTCATAATATAGTTTCTAAGAGAGATGATCTTAGTGGGAGGAAAATACTTAGAGATAAAAGCATCTTTGCACTTATTCCATGAATCAATACTATTTTTAGGCAAAGACGAAAACCAAGCTTTAGCACGATCTCTAAGCGAAAAAGGAAATAGCTTCAATTTAAAAATATCATTGTCCACATCTTTCTTCTTTTGCATATCACACAAATCAGCGAAGTTGTTTAGATGGGTAGCGGCATCTTCACTAGGAAGGCCGGAAAACGGATCTTTCATGACAAGATTCAGCAAAGCAGCATTAATTTCACAAGATTCAGCATTGGTAAGAGGAGCAATCGGAGTGCTAATAAAATCATTGTTGTTGGTATTGGTAAAGTCACACAACTTGGTATTATCTTGAGCCATCGTGACAAGCAAGCAATCCGACACACAAGCAAACAAGAGACGGGCAAAAAGAGGCGAATAGAGAAAGAGAGGGAGGATGGAGAGAGAGAGGGCGAATAAAACGACAAGGGTGAAGTGGGGGAGAGGAAAACGAGAGGCAAATGGGAAATAATGTAATGCGGGAGATAAGGGTTTGTGATGGGTACTTGGTATGTTGACTTTTGCGTAGACTCCCTGGCAACGGCGCCAGAAATGGCTCGTTGTCGGGAGTCCAAATCTTGACTTGACCTTGCGTAAGCCTCCCCGGGAATGGTGCCAGAAATCCTTCTTGCTACCTCTTGAGCACTGCGTTGGTTTTCCCTTGAAGAGGAAAGGGTGATGCAGCAGAGCAGCATAAGTCTTTCCCTCATTTTTTGAGAACCAAGGTATCAATCCAGTAGGAGGCCACACACGAGTCCCTCGCACCTACACAAACAAATAAACTCCTCGCAACCAACGCGATAAAGGGGTTGTCAATCCCTTCACGGTCACCTACGAGAGTGAGATCTGATAGATATGATAAGATAATATTTTTGGTATTTTATGATAAAGAGAAATAAATATGCAAGTAAAATAAATGGCAAAGGAAATAACTAAGTATTGGTAGATTAATATGATGGGAAATAGACCCGGGGGCCATAGGTTTCACTAGAGGCTTCTCTCGAGAGCATAAGTATTACGGTGGGTGAACAAATTACTGTTGAGCAATTGACAAAATTGAGCATAGTTATGAGAATATCTAGGTATGATCATGTATATAGGCATCACGTCCGAGACAAGTAGACCGACTCCTGCCTGCATCTACTACTATTACTCCACACATCGACCACTATCCGGCATGCATCTAGAGTATTAAGTTCGAGAGAACAGAGTAATGCTTTAAGCAAGATGACATGATGTAGAGGTATAAACTCATGCAATATGATATAAACCCCATCTTGTTATCCTTGATGGCAACAATACAATATGTGCCTTGCTGCCCCTACTGTCACTGGGAAAGGACGCCGCAAGATTGAACCCAAAGCTAAGCACTTCTCCCATTGCAAGAAAGGTCAATCTAGTAGGCCAAACCAAACTGATAATTCGAAGAGACTTGCAAAGATAACCAATCATACATAAAAGAATTCAGAGAAGATTCAAATATTGTTCATAGATAAACTTGACCATAAACCCACAATTCATCGGTCTCAACAAACACACCGCAAAAGAAGATTACATCGAATAGATCTCCACAAGAGAGGGGGAGAACTTTGTATTGAGATCCAAAAAGATAGAATAAGCCATCTAGCTAATAACTATGGACTCGTAGGTCTGAAGTAATCTACTCACACTTCATCGGGAGGCTATGGTGTTGATGTAGAAGCCCTCCGTGATCGATACCCCCTCCGGTGGAGCTCCGGAAAAGGCCCCAAGATGGGATCTCGTGGATATAGAAAGTTACGGCGGTGGAATTAGGGTTTTGGCTCTGTATCTGGTTGTTTGGGGGTACGTAGTTATATATAGGAGGAAGGAGTACGTCGGTGAAGCAACATGGACCCCACGAGGGTGGAGGGTGGGCCTGGGGGGGGGGGGGGGTAGGCGCGCCCCTACCTCGTGCCTTCCTCGTTGATTGCTTTACGTAGGGTCCAAGTCCTCTAGATCATGTTCGTTCCGAAAATCACGTCCCCGAAGGTTTCATTCCGTTTGGACTCTGTTTCATATTCTTTTTCTGCGAAACTCTAAAATAGGCAAAAAATAGCAATTCTGGGCTGGGCCTCCGGTTAATAGGTTAGTCCCAAAAATAATATAAAAGTGTATAATAAAGCCCAATAATGTCCAAACAGGATATAATATAGCATGGAACAATAAAAAGTTATAGATACGTTGGAGACGTATCATGATCCTCTACACGGAGAGAGTTCTCCATGCGTTCCCCTGTTGGGAACTGTGCTATGTGTACCATGTTCACTGTCTTTACTTCGGGGGGAAACTGCTTCTGATCCCTGGCGTTTGGTAGGCGAGTTTTGTCGCCGTCGCCGTCGTCGAGCGGCTTCTTCCCCTTGTGTTCGGCGTTTAACCTGCCGTCCTGTTTGAAGACCCAACAATTTCTGTTGGTGTGGTTAGCTGGTTTATTGGGGTGGCCATGAATCTGGCAGGGCATGTCCAATATCTTATCCAAGTTGGATGGTCTGTCTCTGTTTGCCTTGAATTGCTTCTTCCGCTGACCGGGTTTGGGGCCACTGAATCTAGCGTTGACCGTTAAGTCGTGCGCTCCCTCATTACTATTGCCATGTTTGTGCTTATTGCATGGTGGTTTCCCGTTGCCGTCTCGAACTTCGGAAGTGCCCGGGTCGCTGGCACTGTCGCTTCTACGAGCGAGCCAGCTGTCTTCTCCCGCGCAAAAGCGGGTCATCGGAGCGGTAAGGGCTGACATAGATTTTGGTTTTTCCTGACCAAGGTGGCGGGCGAGCCACTCGTCCCGGACACTGTGTTTAAAGGCCGCTAGGGCTTCCGCGTCCAGACAGTCTACCATTTGGTTCTTTTTAACTAAGAACCTAGTCCATAGCTTTCTGGCTGACTCTTCGGGCTGTTGGACGATGTGACTTAAGTCATCGGCGTCTAGTGGCCAGACATATGTACCTGATGTCTACTACACAACCTTCTTCTTGTAGACGTTGTTGGGCCTCCAAGTGTAGAGGTTTGTAGGACAGTAGCAAATTTCCCTCAAGTGGATGACCTAAGGTTTATCAATCCGTAGGAGGCGTAGGATGAAGATGGTCTCTCTCAAGCAACCCTGCAACCAAATAACCAAGAGTCTCTTGTGTCCCCAACACACCCAATACAATGGTAAATTGTATAGGTGCACTATTTCGGCGAAGAGATGGTGATACAAGTGGTATATGGATAGTAGATAATAGTTTTTGTAATCTGAAAATATAAAAACAGCAAGGTAGCAAGTGATAAAAGTGAGCATAAACGGTATTGCAATGATAGGAAACAAGGCCTAGGGTTCATACTTTCGCTAGTGTAAGTTCCCTCAACAATATTATCATAATTGGATCACATAACTATCCCTCAACATGCAACAAAGAGTCACTCAAAGTCACTAATAGCGGAGAACGAACGAAGAGATTATGGTAGGGTATGAAACCACCTCAAAGTTATTCTTTCCAATCAACCCGTTAGGCTATTCCTATAATTGTCACAAACAACCCTAGAGTTCATACTAGAATAACACCTTAAGACACAAATCAACCAAAACCCTACTGTCACCTAGATACTCCAATGTCACCTCAAGTATCTGTGGGTATGATTATACGATATGCATCACACAATCTCAGATTCATCTATTCAACCAACACAAAGGACCTCAAAGAGTGCCCCAAAGTTCTACCAGATAATCACGACGAAAACGTGTGCTAACCCCTATGCATAGGTTCATGGATGGAACCTGGAAGTTGATCACCAAAACATACATCAAGTGAATCACGTGGTATCCCATTGTCACCACAGATACGCACGGCAAGACATACATCAAGTGTTCTCAAATCTTTAAAGACTCAATCCGATAAGATAACTTCAAAGGGGAAACTCAATTCATTACAAGAGAGTAGAGGGGGAGGAGAAACATAAGATCCAACTATAATAGCAAAGCTCGCGATACATCAAGATCGTGCCAAATCAAGAACATGAGAGAGAGAGATCAAACACATAGCTACTGGTACATACCCTCAGCCCCGAGGGAGAACTACTCCCTCCTCGTCAAGGAGAGCACCGAGATGATGAAGATGGCCACCGGAGAGGGATTGCCCCCTCCGGCAGGGTGCTGGAACGGGTCTAGATTGGTTTTCGGTGGCTACGGAGGGTCCTGGCGGCGGAAATCCCGATCTATTGTGCTCCCTGATCATTTTAGGGTATATGGGTATATATAGGAGGAAGAAGTACATTAAGGGGGCCACGAGGGGCTCACGAGGGTGGAGGGCACGCTCAGAGGGGGTGGGCGCGCCCCCTACCTCGTGGCCTCCTCGAAGGTCCCCTGACGTGCACTCCAAGTCTTCTGGGCTTCTTTCCTTCCAAAAACGAGTTCCGTGAAGTTTTAGGTCAATTGGACTCCGTTTGATTTTCCTGTTCTTCGAAACCCTAAAACAAGGTAAAAAACAGAAACTGGCCCTAGGCTCTAGGTTAATAGGTTAGTCCCAAAAATGATATAAAAGTGTATAATAAAGCCCATAAACATCCAAAACAGTAGGTAATATAGCATGGAGCAATCAAAAATTATAGATACGTTGGAGACGTATCAGCATCCCCAATCTTAATTCCTGCTCGTCCTCGAGTAGGTAAATGATAAAAACAGAATTTTTGATGTGGAATGCTAGTTGGCATAATTTCAATGTAATTCTTCTTAATTGTGGCATGAATATTCATCCGAAAGATTCAAGACAAAAGTTCATATTGACATAAAAATGAAGAGATAATACTTCAAGCATACTAACTAAGCAATTATGTTTTCTCAAAATAACATGGCCAAAGAAAGTTCATCCCTACAAAATCATATAATTTAGTAATGCTCCATTTTCGTCACACAAGAATGCTCCCATCATGCACAACCCCGATGACAAGCCAAGTAATTGTTTCATACTTTAGTAATCTCAAACCTATAAACCTTCATGCAATACATGAGCGCGAGCCATGGATATAGCACTATGGTTGGAATAGAATAATGAGGGGGTTATGTGGAGAAGACAAAAAGGAGAAAGTCTCACATCAATGGGCTATGGAGATGCCCATCGATTGATGTTAATGCAAGGAGTAGGGATTGCCATGCAACTGATGCACTAGAGCTATAAATGTATGAAAGCTCAACAAAAGAAACTAAGTGGGTGTGCATCCAACTTGCTTGCTCGCGAAGACCTAGGGCACTTGAGGAGGCCCATTGTTGGAATATACAAGCCAAGTTCTAGAATGAAAAATTCCCACTAGTATATGAAAGTGATAAAACAAGAGACTCTCTATCATAAAGATCATGGTGCTACTTTGAAGCACAAGTGTGGAAAAATGATAGTAGCATTGTCCCTTTTATTTTTTTATTTTTTATTTGGCCTTTCTTTTTTTATTTGGCCTTTCTCTTTTTTTGGGGGACAATACTCTATGAATGATGATCATCACACTTCTATTTATTTACAACTCAATGATTACAACTCGATACTTAGAACAAAATATGACTCTATATGAATGCCTCCGGCGGTGTACCGGGATTGCGATGGATCAAGTGTGACATGTATGAAAAATTATGAACGGTGGCTTTGCCACAAATACGATGTCAACTACATGATCATGCAAGGCAATATGACAATGATAAATGTGTCATGATAAACGGAATGGTGGAAAGTTGCATGGCAATATATCTCGAAATGGCTATGGAAATGCCATAATAGGTAGGTATGGTGGCTGTTTTGAGGAAGATATAAGGAGGTTTATGTGTGATAGTGTGTATCATCTCACGGGGTTTGGATGCACCGGCGAAGTTTGCACCAACTCTCAATGTGGGAAAGGGCAATGCACGGTACCGAAGAGGCTAGCAATGATGGAAGGGTGAGAGTGCGTATAATCCATGGACTCAACATTAGTCATAAAGAACTCACATACTTATTGCAAAAATCTACAAGTCATCAAATACCTCGGCACTACGCGCATGCTCCTAGGGGGATAGATTGGTAGGAAAAGACCATCGCTCGTCCCCGACCGTCACTCATAAGGAGGACAATCAAATAACACCTCATGTTTCAAATTTGTTACATAACGTTTACCATACGTGCATGCTACGGGACTTGCAAACTTCAACACAAGCATTTCTCAATTTCACAACTACTCAACTAGCACGACTTTGATATTATTACCTCCATATCTCAAAACAATCATCAAGCATCAAACTTCTCTTAGTATTCAAAACACTCATAAGAAAATTTTACTAATCTTGAATACCTAGCATATTAGGATTAAGCACATTACCATGCTGTTTAAGACTCTCAAAATAATCTAAGTGAAGCATGAGAGAATAATAGTTTCTATAAAACAAAACCACCACCGTGCTCTAAAAGATATAAGTGAAGCACTAGAGCAAACGAAAAACTACTCCGAAAGATATAAGTGAAGATCAATGAGTAGTTGTATAATAACTACGTGAAGACTCTCTAACATTTAATAATTTCAGATCTTGGTATTTTATTCAAACAGCAAGCAAAACAAAATGAAATAAAATGACGCTCCAAGCAAAACACATATGATGTGGTAAATAAAAATATAGCTCCAAGTAAAGTTACCGATGAACAAAGACGAAAGTGGGGATGCCTTCCGGGGCATCCCCAAGCTTAGGCTCTTAGTTGTCCTTGAATATTACCTTGGGGTGACTTGGTCATCCCCAAGCTTAGGCTCTTTCCACTCCTTGTTCCATTGTCCATCGAATCTTTACCCAAAACTTGAAAATTTCACAACACAAAACTTAACAGAAAACTCGTAAGCTCCGTTAGCGAAAGAAGACAAAACATCACTTCAAGATACTGTAATTAACTCATTATTTATTTATATTTGTGTTAAAACTAATGTATTCCAACTTCTCTATGGTTTATAAACTCTTTTACTAGCCATAGATTCATCAAAATAGGCAAACAACACACGAAAAACAGAATCTGTCAAAAACAGAACAGCCTGTAGTAATCTGTAACTAACGCAAACTTCTGGAACCCCAAAAATTCTAAACTAATTTGCTGGACCTTAGGAATTTATCTATTAATCATCTTCAAAAATAATTAACTAAATATTTCTCTCCAAATAAAAATGGCAACAATTCTCGTGAGCGCTAAAGTTTCTGTTTTTTACAGCATGATCGACAAGACTTTCCCCAAGTCTTCCCAAAGGTTCTACTTGGCACAAACACTAATTAAAAGCATAAAACCACATATAAACAGAGGCTAGATGAATTATTTATTACTAAACAGGAACAAAAAGCAAGGAAGAAAAATAAAGTTGGGTTGCCTCCCAACAAGCGCTATCGTTTAACGCCCCTAGCTAGGCATGATGATTTCAATGATGCTCATATAGAAGATAAGAATTGTAACATAAAGAGAGCATCATGAAGAATATGACTAGCACATTTAAGTCTAACCCACTTCCTATGCATTGGGATTTTGTGATCAAACAACGTGTGGAAATAAGAATCAACTTGCATAGGAAGGTAAAACAAGCATAACTTCAAAACTTTAAGCACATAGAGAGGAAACTTGATATTATTGCAACTCCTACAAGCATATGTTCCTCCCTCATAATAATTTTCAGTAGCATCATGAATGAATTCAACAATATAACCAGCACCTAAAGCATTCTTTTCATGATCTACAAGCATAGAAAATTTACTACTCTCCACATAAGCAAGATTCTTCTCATGAATAATAGTGGGAGCAAACTCAACAAAATAATTATCATGTGATTGAAAATTGAAATCAAGATGACAAGTTTCATTGTTATCATTATTTTTAAAGCATACGTTTCATCACAATAATCATCATAGATAGGAGGCATGCTTTCATCATAATAAATTTGCTCATCAAAACTTGGGGGACAAAAAATATCATCTTCATCAAACATAGCTTCCCCAAGCTTGTGGCTTTGCATATCATTAGCATCATGGATATTCAAAGAATCCGTACTAACAACATTGCAATCATGCTCATCATTCAAATAGTTAGTGCCAAACATTTTATAGATTTCTTCTTCTAGCACTTGAGCACAATTATCCTTTCCATCATACTCACGAAAGATATTAGAAAGGTGAAGCGTATGAGACAAACTCAATTCCATTTTTTTGTAGTTTTCTTTTATAAACTAAACTAGTGATAAAACAAGAAACTAAAAGACTCGATTGCAAGATCTAAAGATATACTTTCAAGCACTCACCTCCCCGGCAACGACACCAGAAAAGAGCTTGATGTCTACTACACAACCTTCTTCTTGTAGACGTTGTTGGGCCTCCAAGTGCAGAGGTTTGTAGGAAAGTAGCAAATTTCCCTCAAGTGGATGACCTAAGGTTTATCAATCCGTAGGAGGCGTAGGATGAAGATGGTCTCTCTCAAGCAACCCTGCAACCAAATAACCAAGAGTCTCTTGTGTCCCCAACACACCCAATACAATGGTAAATTGTATAGGTGCACTATTTCGGCGAAGAGATGGTGATACAAGTGGTATATGGATAGTAGATAATAGTTTTTGTAATCTGAAAATATAAAAACAGCAAGGTATCAAGTGATAAAAGTGAGCATAAACGGTATTGCAATGATAGGAAACAAGGCCTAGGGTTCATACTTTCGCTAGTGTAAGTTCCCTCAACAATATTATCATAATTGGATCACATAACTATCCCTCAACATGCAACAAAGAGTCACTCCAAAGTCACTAATAGCGGAGAACGAACGAAGAGATTATGGTAGGGTACGAAACCACCTCAAAGTTATTCTTTCCAATCAATCCGTTGGGCTATTCCTATAATTGTCACAAACAGCCCTAGAGTTCGTACTAGAATAACACCTTAAGACACAAATCAACCAAAACCCTAATGTCACCTAGATACTCCAATGTCACCTCAAGTATCTGTGGGTATGATTATACGATATGCATCACAAAATCTCAGATTCATCTATTCAACCAACACAAAGGACCTCAAAGAGTGCCCCAAAGTTCTCTCGGAGAATCACGATGAAAACGTGTGCCAACCCCTATGCATAGGTTCATGGGAGGAACCCGCAAGTTGATCACCAAAACATACATCAAGTGAATCACGTGGTATCCCATTGTCACCACAGATACGCACGGCAAGACATACATCAAGTGTTCTCAAATCTTTAAAGACTCAATCTGATAAGATAACTTCAAAGGGGAAACTCAATTCATTACAAGAGAGTAGAGGGGGGGGGGAGAAACATAAGATCCAACTATAATAGCAAAGCTTGCGATACATCAAGATCGTGCCAAATCAAGAACATGAGAGAGAGAGAGATCAAACACATAGCTACTGGTACATACCCTCAGCCCCGAGGGAGAACTACTCCCTCCTCGTCAAGGAGAGCACCGAGATGATGAAGATGGCCACCGGAGAGGGATTGCCCCCTCCGGCAGGGTGCTGGAACGGGTCTAGATTGGTTTTCGGTGGCTACGGAGGGTCCTGGCGGCGGAAATCCCGATCTATTGTGCTCCCTGATCATTTTAGGGTATATGGGTATATATAGGAGGAAGAAGTACATTAAGGGGGCCACGAGGGGCCCACGAGGGTGGAGGGCGCGCTCAGAGGGGGTGGGCGCGCCCCCTACCTCGTGGCCTCCTCGAAGGTCCCCTGACGTGCACTCCAAGTCTTCTGGGCTTCTTTCCTTCCAAAAACGAGTTCCGTGAATTTTTAGGTCAATTGGACTCCGTTTGATTTTCCTGTTCTTCAAAACCCTAAAACAAGGTAAAAAACAGAAACTGGCCCTAGGCTCTAGGTTAATAGGTTAGTCCCAAAAATGATATAAAAGTGTATAATAAAGCCCATAAACATCCAAAACAGTAGGTAATATAGCATGGAGCAATCAAAAATTATAGATACGTTGGAGACGTATCAGTACCTTGGAAGTTGTCCCGGAAGGCGTCTTCCAGATCTTCCCAGCTACCGATAGAGTTTTCAGGCAGACTGTTTAACGAGTACCTTGCTGGTCCCTTGAGTTTTAGTGGGAGGTATTTAATGGCATGAAGGTCGTCTCCTCGAGCCATATGAATATGGAGAAGAAAATCCTCAATCCATACCGCGGGATCAGTTTTTCCATCATATGATTCGATATTCACGGGTTTAAACCCTACTGGGAATTCATGCTCCATTACTTCGTCAGTGAAGCAGAGTGGGTCTGCAGCGCCTCTATATTGGGCCACATCGCGACGTAGCTTAGATGGAGTCCGTCTGCGGTTCTCGGCCCGGGCGTGACTAGACTTGTCCCGTCCGAATAGGTAGCCGACGTTGCGTGTCGAGGCACCTCCTCGCGATCCGTAGATCGATCTGGTATGTCATGCTCTACTGTCCAGGTCTTGCCGAGGGTCGTATGTATGTCCCCAAGCTGTTTTATATCTATTTTTTCTTTGGGGTGAGGCGGGCTTCGGTGCTTCCTTATCGAACCGAGGTAGCAATCTGCGCTGCGGGTAATCCTTGGTTGTGCTCCTGGGGCCGTATCCTTCGGCCACTAGGATATCTATCCATCTATCATTGAGCCGGTTTTGGTCAGCTTGAAGCTGCTGCTGTTTCTTTTTCAGTCTCCTTGTCATGGCTAATAGCCGGCGTTTAAAGCGCTCCTGCTCGAGAGGTTCCTCAGGCACGATGAAATCCTCATCGCCGTGCTCTCCTCATCCTCGGAGAGCGGAAGATAATTACTGTCCTCTGAGTCTTTGTGTATGGCCTGTTCATGCGGGCTATCGTGCCCGTCTTCCAGTTCATCATGTTCGGATGTTGCCCCAACAGGGGCTTCATTGTCTTTGGCATCATCCGGTGTGTTGTTTTCTCCGTTGCCGGTATTACTGTCTTCTGCACGACGTGACTGAGAGCGGCACTGCTGACGCCAGCGTCTGGGCTGTGTCTCAGGAGGTTCATCCTCAACTGATCTTCTTTGTCATCGTCGTTAGTTTCTTTAGGTGTATCCACCGTGTATACGTCGTATGAAGAAGTGACCGTCCCGCGTCCAGTGAGTGGCGGGTTTCGGCCCTGCTCTTCTTTAGCATCATCGTCTATACCTTCGAAGTCCTTGGAGCTGTAATCGAGCATGTTGATTAAGTCCTCGACAGTGGCTATGGAGTGGGTGGCGGGTGGGAAGCAAGATTCTCCGTTATCTGCCCCTAGTTTGAACCGAACATAGTTTGAATGCGAGTCTCCCGCCAAGGACAGGTTTTTCAATGAGTTTAGCATGTCGCCCAAAGGCGAGTGCTGGAAGATGTCTGCGGTGCTGAATTCGAAGATCGATAAATGATCAAGTTCGGCGTCCGCGGGCTCACCTGGTTTGGAACTTATTGCCGGAGGCGAGTCCGGAGTTCCGGTGGCACAGGTGTCGTGTGAGATCAAGTCTATGTGCGGCTCCAACGCTGGGGAATCTGAGGCCTCCGTGGCGGGGTTGAGCCTCCCGTCCGTGGATGGCGCAGTCCACTTTGGATTTAAGGCCAGAGCGGTTACGGGAGCTGTCTCCTGGATACCGTTCGATGACAAATTTAGGTCATGTCTCTCGGGGTGGCCAGGAGTGGTAGCCGCGGTCTCGAATCCAGCAAAGATCAAGTCTCCACGGATGTCCGCGACGTAGTTCAAGATCCCAAATCTGACCTGATGTCCAGGGGCGTAGCTTTTGATCTGCTCCAGATGTCCAAGTGAGTTGGCCCGTAGAGCGAAGCCGCCGAACACGAAGATCTGTCCGGGGAGAAAAACTCCCCCTTGGGCAGCATCGCTGTAGATGGTTAAAGGAGCCATCAAACCTCTTGATGACGGCGCAGTGGAACTCTCAATGAAAGCACCAATGTCGGTGTCAAAACCGGCGGATCTCGGGTAGGGGGTCCCTAACTATGCGTCTAAGGTCGATGGTAACATGAGACAGGGGACACAATGTTTTACCCAGGTTCGGGCCCTCTTATGGAGGTAATACCCTATGTCCTTCTTGATTGATCTTGATGAATATGAGTATTACAAGAGTTGATCTACCACGAGATCCTAATGGCAAAACCCTAGAGGCCTAGCTTGTATGGCTATGATAATGTATGTCCTCCGGACTAAGTCCTCCGGTGTATATAGACACCGGGAGGATCTAGGGTTACACAAGGTCGGTTACAAAGAAAGGAATCTACATATTTAGTCGTCAAGCTTGCCTTCCACGCCAAGGAGAGTCCTATCCGGACACGGGTGTAGTCTTTGGTCTTCGTATCTTCACAGCCATCAGTCCGGCCCATGGCTAACAGGCTGGACGCCCGAGGACCCCTTAGTCCAGGACTCCCTCAGCGGCCCCTCTTCATCAACGAAGGCGGACTCCGGGATCGTGTGGGCGATTGGGAGTCTGGATCTCAAGGCAGCGATGACCTTCTGAGGCTGGTGGCGGTATGTGACATTGTAACACCCCGGATGTAACTTGCCATATTTGTAACTCCGACTCTTGCCATTTTCGGCTTTAAGTTATGAGATTCCCTTTGTGGTTGGGTTTTTGTCTTCGTTTTGCATTTTGGCCATGTCATGCATTTCATATCATGTCATCATGTGCATCGCATTTGCATTCGTGTTCGTCTCATGCATCCGAGCATTTTCCCCGTTGTCCGTTTCGCAATCCGACACTCCCACATGCACCGGCGCACCCCTCTTGTCTCTTTTCATGAGCAGGTGTTAAACGTTCTCGGAATGGACCGAGATTTGCCAAGTGGCCTTGGTACACCACCGGTAGACTGCCTGTCAAAATTTTGTTCCATTTGGAGCCCGTTTGATGCTCCAACGGTTAACCGGGTAACCGCGAAGGCCCCCTTTGTGTTGCAGCCTGATACGTCTCCAACGTATCTATAATTTTTGATTGCTTCATGCTATATTATATTCTGTTTTGGATGATTAATGGGCTTTATTATACACTTTTATATTATTTTTGGGACTAACCTATTAACCACATGCCCAGCCCAGAATTACTGTTTTTTTTGCCTATTTCCGAGTTTCGCAAAAAAAGAATATCAAACGGAGTCCAAACAGAATGAAACCTTCGGGAACGTGATTTTAGGAATGAACGTGATCCAGAGGACTTGGACCCTACGTCAAGATATGAACCAGGAAGGCACGAGGTAGGGGGCGCAACTACCCCCGCCCCCTGAAGTGCGCCCTCCACCCTCGTGGGGCCCATGTTGCTCTACCGACATACTTCTTCCTCCTATATATACCTACGTACCCCCAAACTACCAGATACGGAGCCAAAAACCTAATTCCACCGCCGCAACCTTCTGTACCCATGAGATCCCATCTTGGGGCCTTTTCCAGAGCTCCGCCGGAGGGGGCATCGATCACCGAAGGCTTCTACATCAACACCATAGCCTCTCCGATGATGTGTGAGTAGTTTACCTCAGACCTTCGGATCCATATTTATTAGCTAGATGGCTTCTTCTCTCTTTTTGGATCTCAATACAAAGTTCTCCATGATTCTTGTGGAGATCTATTCAATGTAATCTTCTTTTGTGGTGTGTTTGTTGAGACCGATGAATTGTGGGTTTATGATCAAGTTTATCTATGAACAATATTTGAATCTTCTCTGAATTCTTTCATGTATGATTGGTTATATTTGCAAGTATCTTCTAATTATCAGTTTGGTTTGGCCTACTAGATTGATCTTTCTTGCAATGGGAGAAGTGCTTAGCTTTGGGTTCAATCTTGCGGTGTCCTTTCCCAGTGACAGTAGGGGCAGCAAGACACGTATTGTATTTTTGCCATCGAGGATAACAAGATGGGGTTTATATCATATTGCATGAGTTTATCCCTCTACATCATGTCATCTTACTTAAAGCGTTACTCTGTTCTTTTGAACTTAATACTCTAGATGCATGCTGGATAGCGGTCGATGTGTGGAGTAATAGTAGTAGATGCAGGCAGGAGTCGGTCTACTTGTCTCGGACGTGATGCCTATATACATGATCATACCTAGATATTCTCATAACTATGCTCAATTCTGTCAATTGCTCAACAGTAATTTGTTTACCAACCGTAATACTTATGCTCTCGAGAGAAGCCACTAGTGAAACCTATGGCCCCCGGGTCTATTTTCCATCATATTAATCTGCCGTTAACAAGCTATTTATGGTGCCGTTTTTATTTCGCTTTATTTACTTTGCATCTTTACTATAAAAATACCAAAAATATTATCTTATCATATCTCACTTTCGTAAGTGACCTGAAGGGATTGAAAACCCCTTTATTGCGTTGGTTGCGAGGATTTTATTTGTTTGTGTAGGTGCGAGGGACTCGTGCGTGGCCTCCTACTGGATTGATACCTTGGTTCTAAAAAACTGAGGGAAATACTTACGCTGCTTTACTGCATCACCCTTTCCTCTTCAAGGGAAAACCAACGCAGTGCTCAAGAGGTAGAAAGAAGGATTTGTGGCGCCGTTGCCGGGGATTCTACGCAAAAGTCAACATACCAAGTTCCCATCACAAACCCTTATCTCCTGCATTACATTATTTGCCATTTGCCTCTCGTTTTCCTCTCCCCCACTTCACCCTTGCCGTTTTATTCACCCTCTCTCTCTCACTACTAGGGAAAACCCTAGCAGTAGCGCTGGTTTTGTGCTCACTAGTAGCGCGGGTAGGCGCGCTACTAATAAGGCGCTACAGCTATTGCTTAGCAGTAACGCGTGCCGCACGCGCTACTGCTAGAACAAATAGCTGCAGCGCTTGTTCACTCCCACGCTGCTGCTAATGTAACTACTGGCAGGGTGTTTTCTTTCCATCGCTACTAGTATTGTTTTTTTATTTTTAGTGTATTTATGCGCCATCGTACAAATATTGGTACAATACCAGTTATGAGGTTTACATCATTATGTCCATAACAGTGTGTCAAATGAAGGTGGATTAGGTTCAAGTGGAGGCAATATGTGGTGCATGTCGAAAGTATACTACTAATCCAAACTTGATCTAGTTTGGACTAGTAGTACTTTCGATGTGCACCACATGTTGCCTCCACTTGAATCTAATCCGCCAGCACAAGCTATTTAATCATCATCATAATCATTAGCACCAACAATATTTATTTAATCACCACTAACACTACCTAATAATAATCATCAGTCATTACCACCAACACTAGCTATTTTATCATCATAGTAATAGTGTAGCACATCATCATCCTCAAACTCATTTCTAGCTAATCACTCCTGCTGCTCTCTCTTAGGTAAAACAACATAAAACATGTGTAGCTCTCCTCCTTGATCAAGTTGGAGCATGCAGATGAACCTGTCTCCTAATTTTGGGTAGCACATCTGTTTGCTGCCCCCTAGTACTTGTCTGCGCTCCCCCATCACATATCTGGTCCAGTCTTGCACTATTAAGCATTCATCGCTGATCTTGAATGCACTAAAGTAACATGTAGGATATCTTGGCCTTAAGCTAATAATACTCATGGTACCTTTAGTCTCGATCCCATAAGGCACAACATTCATCGGGAGTCCCTCTTGAATAACATTGTATGGTCACATACTTAGCAATGAAGTTTAGCTTCATAAATAATGTATGGAAAAGATGCACTGAGGACAAATAGTAAAAATCTTACCATCCTTCCTAAATAGATGTGACCATAGTTCATGACGAACACTATTGGTCGCACGTTTTCAGTACTAAGATTTCTAAGTCCAGGAAGAAAATTTGTCTTAACAGTATCAAGATCCTCAAGCCATGAAACATAATGACTTAGCTCCTCGCAGTTTAGTTCAGCCCCGGGACAGTAGTAGGTCCTGTCTACCAAGCGTTGGACATGTTTGCTTGCACCGAAATAAGCTGACAATACAAATTAGTTGTCAACTATTTTTGAATAAACAATATCAAAGACATAAATATGGTTGAGAAACTTACATTTTGGTGTAACTGGAGGCGTCTGCACATCGACCCAGATGTCGGTATTACCTTCAATATCATCTTCCGGACGAATATCAAAGGTGATAACCATATCAGGCTGAAATGCATAAGTCTTGCATAGTGCTCGCCATGTTTTGCATCCAAAATAGGTGTAGTCGTCTGAATTGTATAATTTTGCATGGAAAATATAACCATGCTCGGTCTTCAAATAAACTTTCTTTACCTCCATAGTATGACTGAAACCTATCTTATCCAATACAAAAACTCTTGCATGGCAGGGATACGCTAGTAGAATAGTAAAAAAATATAATTTGAAGCAAATGAAGCAGATGTCATGCTTAATTACGAAAAAAGACTTGTCGTTGTGACTTACTGTATCCACTTCGAAGTTCTCGTACAGCTTGATGCTGAAGCGCCTATCATCATCTAGGAAGATTCCGTCGCATAGGCCGCGCTCGTCTTCGCAGTATTTGCAAATACCGAAATACTTTTTGTCGTCAGACATTTCCTATGTTCATAGTTAAAACATTAATTGAAAATCGATAAAAGACAACTACCAGGATACTCAACACACAAATCCGGGGCACTCGATATTTCCTACATATTCTGGCAAAATTCATGCCAAAATTCACGGAAAAATCCGGCATGACCTTTGCTAAAATAGGATATATCTGTTGGGGAACATAGTAATTTCAAAAAATTTCCTACGCACACACAAGATCATGGTGATGCATAGCAACGAGGGAAGAGTGTGATCTACGTACCCTTGTAGACCGACAGCGGAAGCGTTATGACAACGCGGTTGATGTAGTCGTACGTCTTCACGGCCCGACCGATCAAGCACCGAAACTACGGCACCTTCGAGTTCTAGCACACGTTCAGCTCGATAACGATCCCCGGACTCCGATCCAGCAAAGTGTCGGGGAAGAGTTCCGTCAGCACGACGGCGTGGTGACGATCTTGATGTACTACCGTCGCAGGGCTTCGCCTAAGCACCGCTACAATATTATCGAGGATTATGGTGGAAGGGGGCACCGCACACGGCTAAGAATATGATCACGTGGATCAACTTGTGTCTAGGGGTGCCCCCTGCCCCCGTATATAAAGGATCAAGGGGAGGAGGCTGGCTGGCCCCTATGGCACGCCAAGGAGGAGTCCTCCTCCTAGTAGGAGTAGGACTCCTACTAGGAGGGGGAAAGAAGTGGGGAGGGAGAAGGAAAGGGGGGCGCCGCCCCCCTTTCCTAGTCCAATTCGGACCAAGGGGGGAGGAGGCGCGTGGCCCACCTATGGCTGCCTCTCTCTCTCTCCACTAAGGCCCATATGGCCCATTACTTCTCCCGGGGGGGCTCCGGTAACCCTCCGGCTCTCCGGTTTTCTCCGAAATCACCCGGAACACTTCCGATGTCCGAATATAGCCGTCCAAATATATCAATCTTTATGTCTCGACCATTTCGAGACTCCTCGTCATGTCCGTGATCACATCCGGGACTCTGAACAAACTTCGGTACATCAAAACTCATAATATAACTGTCATCGAAACCTTAAGCGTGCGGACCCTATGGGTTCGAGAACAATGTAGACATGACCGAGACACGTCTCCGGTCAATAACCAATAGCGGAACCTGGATGCTCATATTGGCTCCTACATATTCTACGAAGATCTTTATCGGTCAGACCGCATAACAACATACATTGTTCCCTTTGTCATCGGTATGTTACTTGCCCGAGATTCGATCGTCGGTATCTCAATACCTAGTTCAATCTCGTTACCGGCAAGTCTCTTTACTCGTTTCATAATACATCATCTTGCAACTAACTCATTAGTTGTAATGCTTGCAAGGCTTATGTGATGTGCATTACCGAGAGGGCCCAGAGAACCTCTCCGACAATCGGAGTGACAAATCCTAATCTCGAAATACGCCAACCCAACATTCACCTTTGGAGACACCTGTAGAGCTCCTTTATAATCACCCAGTTACGTTGTGACGTTTGGTAGCACACAAAGTGTTCCTCCGATAAACGGGAGTTGCATAATCTCATAGTCATAGGAACATGTATAAGTCATGAAGAAAGCAATAGCAACATACTAAATGATCGGGTGCTAAGCTAATGGAATGGGTCATGTCAATCACATCATTCTCCTAATGATGTGATCCCATTAATCAAATGACAACACATGTCTATGGTCAGGAAACATAACCATCTTCGATTAACGAGCTAGTCAAGTAGAGGCATACTAGTGACATTTGGTTTGTCTATGTATTCACACAAGTATTATGTTTCCGGATAATACAATTCTAGCATGAATAATAAACATTTATCATGATATAAGGAAATAAAATAATAACATTATTATTGCCTCTAGGGCATATTTCCTTCAGTCTCCCACTTGCACTAGAGTCAATAATCTAGATTACACAGTAATGATTCTAACACCCATGGAGCTTTGGTGCTGATCATGTTTTGCTCGTGGAAGAGGCTTAGTCAACGGGTCTGCTACATTCAGATCCGTATGTATCTTGCAAATCTCTATGTCTCCCACCTGGACTAGATCCCGGATGGAATTGAAGCGTCTCTTGATGTGCTTGGTTCTCTTGTGAAATCTAGATTCCTTTGCCAAGGCAATTACACCAGTATTGTCACAAAAGATTTTCATTGGACCCGATGCACTAGGTATGACACCTAGATCGGATATGAACTCCTTCATCCAGACTCCGTCGTTTGTTGCTTCCGAAGCAGCTATGTACTCCGCTTCACATGTAGATCCCTCCACAACGCTTTGTTTAGAACTGCACCAACTTACAGCTCCATTGTTTAATGTCAACACGTATCCGGTTTGCGATTTAGAATCGTCCGGATCAGTGTCAAAGCTTGCATCAACGTAACCATTTACGATGAGCTCTTTGTCACCTCCATATATGAGAAACATATCCTTAGTCCTTTTTAGGTATTTCAGGATGTTCTTGACCGCTGTCCAGTGATACACTCCTGGATTACTTTGGTACCTCCCTGCTAGACTTATAGCAAGACACACATCAGGTCTGGTACACAGCATTGCATACATGATAGAGCCTATGGCTGAAGCATAGGGAACATCTTTCATTTTCTCTCTATCTTCTGCATTGGTCGGACTTTGAGTCTTACTCAATTTCACACCTTGTAACACAGGCAAGAATCCTTTCTTTGCTTGATCCATTTTGAACTTTTTCAAAACTTTGTCAAGGTATGTGCTTTGTGAAAGTCCAATTAAGCGTCTCGATCTATCTCTATAGATCTTGATGCCCAATATGTAGGCAGCTTCACCGAGGTCTTTCATTGAAAAACTTTTATTCAAGTATCCTTTTATGCTATCCAGAAATTCTATATCATTTCCGATTAGTAATATGTCATCTACATATAATATCAGAAATGCTACAGAGCTCCCACTCACTTTCTTGTAAATACAGGCTTCTCCAAAAGTCTGTATAAAACCAAATGCTTTGATCACACTATCAAAGCGTTTATTCCAACTCCGAGAAGCTTGCACCAGTCCATAAATGGATCACTGGAGCTTGCACACTTTGTTAGCTCCCTTTGGATCGACAAAACCTTCTGGCTGCATCATATACAACTCTTCTTGCAGAAATCCATTCAGGAATGCAGTTTTGACATCCATTTGCCAAATTTCATAATCATAAAATGCGGCAATTGCTAACATGATTCGGACAGACTTAAGCATCGCTACGGGTGAGAAGGTCTCATCGTAGTCAATCCCTTGAACTTGCCGAAAACCTTTTGCGACAAGTCGAGCTTTGTAGACAGTAATATTACCGTCAGCGTCAGTCTTCATCTTGAAGATCCATTTATTCTCAATTGCTTGCCGATCATTGGTCAAGTCAACCAAAGTCCATACTTTGTTTTCATACATGGATCCCATCTCAGATTTCATGGCTTCAAGCCATTTTGCAGAATCTGGGCTCACCATCGCTTCTTCATAGTTCGTAGGTTCATCATGATCTAGTAGCATGACTTCTAGAACAGGATTACCATACCACTCTGGCATGGATCTTACTCTGGTTGATCTACGAGGTTCAGTAGTATCTTGTTCTGAAGTTTCATGATCATTATCTTTAGCTTCCTCACTAATTGGTGTAGGTGTCACAGAAACAGGTTTCTGTGATGTACTACTTTCCAATAAGGGAGTAGGTACAGTTACCTCGTCAAGTTCTACTTTCCTCCCACTCACTTCTTTCGAGAGAAACTCCTTCTCCAGAAAGTTTCCGAATTTAGCAACAAAAGTCTTGCCTTCGGATCTGTGATAGAAGGTGTATCCAATAGTTTCCTTTGGATATCCTATGAAGACACATTTCTCCGATTTGGGTTCGAGCTTATCAGGTTGAAGCTTTTTCACATAAGCATCGCAGCCCCAAACTTTCAGAAACGACAACTTTGGTTTCTTGCCAAACCACAGTTCATAAGGCGTTGTCTCAACGGATTTTGATGGTTCCCTATTTAACGTGAATGCGGCCGTCTCTAGAGCATATCCCCAAAACGATAGCGGTAAATCAGTAAGAGACATCATAGATCACACCATATCTAGTAAAGTACGATTATGACGTTCGGACACACCATTACGCTGTGGTGTTCCGGGTGGTGTGAGTTGCGAAACTATTCCACATTGTTTCAAATGTACACCAAACTCGTAACTCAAATATTCTCCTCCACGATCAGATCATAGGAATTTTATTTTCTTGTTACGATGATTTTCAACTTCACTCTGAAATTCTTTGAACTTTTCAAATGTTTCAGACTTATGATTCATTAAGTAGATATACCCATATCTGCTTAAGTCATCTGTGAAGGTGAGAAAATAATGATATCCTCCACGAGCCTCAACATTCATCGGACCACATACATCTGTATGTATGATGTCCAACAAATCTGTTGCTCTCTCCATAATTCCGGAGAACGGTGTTTTTGTCATCTTACCCATAAGGCACGGTTCGCAAGTACCAAGTGATTCATAATCAAGTGGTTCCAAAAGCCCATCAGTATGGAGTTTCTTCATGCGCTTTACACCGATATGACCCAAACGGCAGTGCCACAAATAAGTTGCACTATCATTATCAACTCTGCATCTTTTGGCTTCAACACTATGAATATGTGTGTCACTACTATCGAGATTTAATAAGAATAGACCACTCCTTAAGGGTGCATGACCATAAAAGATATTACTCATACAAATAGAACAACCATTATTCTCTGATTTAAATGAATAACCGTCTCGCATGAAACAAGATCCAGATATAATGTTCATGCTTAACGCTGGCACCAAATAACAATTATTTAGGTATAATACTAATCCCGAAGGTAGATGTAGAGGTAGCGTGCCGACTGCGATCACATCGACTTTGGAACCATTTCCCACGCGCATCGTCACCTCGTCCTTAGCCAATCTTCGCTTAATCCGTAGTCCTATTTCGAGTTGCAAATATTAGCAACAGAACCAGTATCAAATACCCAGGTGCTACTGCGAGCATTAGTAAGGTACACATCAATAACATGTATATCACATATACCTTTGTTCACCTTGCCATCCTTCTTATCCGCCAAATACTTGGGGCAGTTTCGCTTCCAGTGACCAGTCTGCTTGCAGTAGAAGCACTTAGTTTCAAGCTTAGGTCCAGGTTTAGGTTTCTTCTCTTGAGTAGCAACTTGCTTGCTGTTCTTTTTGAAGTTCCCCTTCTTCTTCCCTTTGCCCTTTTTCTTGAAACTAGTGGTCTTGTTGACCATCAACACTTGATGCTCCTTCTTGATTTCTACCTCCACAGCTTTCAGCATTGCGAAGAGCTCGGGAATAGTCTTATTCATCCCTTGCATATTATAGTTCATCACGAAGCTCTTGTAGCTTGGTGGTAGTGATTGGAGAATTCTGTCAATGACGCAATCATCTGGAAGATTAACTCCCAATTGAATCAAGTGATTATTATACCCAGACATTTTGAGTATATGCTCACTGACAGAACTGTTCTCCTCCATCTTGCAGCTATAGAACTTATTGGAGACTTCATATCTCTCAATACGGGCATTTGCTTGAAATATTAACTTCAACTCCTGGAACATCTCATATGCTCCATGACGTTCAAAACATCATTGAAGTCTCGATTCTAAGCCGTAAAGCATGGCACACTGAACTATCGAGTAGTCATCAGCTTTGCTCTGCTAGACGTTCATAACATCTGGTGTTGCTCCAGCAGCAGGCCTGGCACCCAGCGGTGCTTCCAGGACGTAATTCTTCTGTGCAGCAATGAGGATAATCCTCAAGTTACGGACCCGGTCTGTGTAATTGCTACCATCATCTTTCAACTTTGCTTTCTCAAGGAACGCATTAACATTCAACGGAACAACAGCACGGGCCATCTATCTACAATCAAACATAAACAAGCAAGATACTATCAGGTACTAAGTTCATGATAAATTTAGGTTCAATTAATCATATTACTTAAGAACTCCCACTTAGATAGACATCCCTCTAATCCTCTAAGTGATTACGTGATCCAAATCAACTAAACCATGTCCGATCATCACGTGAGATGGAGTAGTTTCATTGGTGAACATCGCTATGTTGATCATATCTACTATATGATTCACGCTCGACCTTTCGGTCTCTGTGTTCCGAGGCCATATCTGTATATGCTTGGCTCGTCAAGTATAACCTGAGTATTCTGCGTGTGCAACTGTTTTGCACCCGTTGTATTTGAACGTGGAGCCTATCACACCCGATCATCACGTGGTGTCTTAGCACGAAGAACTTTCGCAACGGTGCATACTTAGGGAGAACACTTCTTGATAATTCGTGAGAGATCATCTTAAAATGCTACCGTCAATCAAAGCAAGATAAGATGCAGAAAAGATAAACATCACATGCAATCAATATAAGTGATATGATATGGCCATCATCATCTTGTGCTTGTGATCTCCATCTTCGAAGCACCGTCGTGATCACCATCGTCATCGGCGCGACACCTTGATCACCATCGTAGCATCGTTGTAGTCTCGCCAATCTTATGCTTCCACGACTATCGCTACCGTTTAGTGATAAAGTAAAGCATTACAGCACAATTGCATTGCATACAATAAAGCGACAACCATATGGCTCCTGCCAGTTGCCGATAACTTGGTTACAAAACATGATCATCTCATACAATAAAATTTAGCATCATGTCTTGACCATATCACATCACAACATGCCCTGCAAAAACAAGTTAGACGTCCTCTAATTTGTTGTTGCAAGTTTTACGTGGCTGCTACGGGCTTAAGCAAGAACCAATCTTACCTATGCATCAAAACCACAACGATAGTTTGCCAAGTTGGTGCTGTTTTAACCTTCGCAAGGACCGGGCGTAGCCACACTCGGTTCAACTAAAGTTGGAGAAACTGTCACCCGCTAGCCACCTTTGTGCAAAGCACGTCGGGAGAACCGGTCTCGCGTAAGCGTACGCGTAATGTCGGTCCGGGCCGCTTCGTCCAACAATACCGCCGAACCAAAGTATGACATGCTGGTAAGCAGTATGACTTATATTGCCCACAACTCACTTGTGTTCTACTCATGCATATAACATCAACACATAAAACCTGGCTCTGATACCACTGTTGGGGAACGTAGTAATTTCAAAAAATTTCCTATGCACACACAAGATCATGGTGATGCATAGCAACGAGGGAAGAGTGTGATCTACGTACCCTTGTAGACTGACAGCGGAAGCGTTATGACAATGCGGTTGATGTAGTCGTACGTCTTCACGACCCGACCGATCAAGCACCGAAACTACGACACCTCCGAGTTCTAGCACACGTTCAGCTTGATGACGATCCCCGGACTCCGATCCAGCAAAGTGTCGGGGAAGAGTTCCTTCAGCACGACGGCGTGGTGACGATCTTGATGTACTACCGTCGCAGGGCTTCGCCTAAGCACCGCTACAACATTATCGAGGATTATGGTGGAAGGGGGCACCGCACATGGCTAAGAATATGATCACGTGGATCAACTTGTGTCTAGGGGTGCCCCCTGCCCCCGTATATAAAGGATCAAGGGGAGGAGGCCAGCCGGCCCCTATGGCGTGCCAAGGAGGAGTCCTCCTCCTAGTAGGAGGACTCCTACTAGGAGGGGGAAAGAAGTAGGGAGGGAGAAGGAAAGGGGGGCGCCGCCCCCCCTCTCCTAGTCCAATTCAGACCAAGGGGGAGGAGGCGCGCGGCCCACCTATGGCTGCCTCTCTCTCTCTCTCTCCACTAAGGCCCATATGGCCCATTACTTCTCCCGGGGGGGGGGGGTGTCCGGTAACCCTCCGGCTCTCCGGTTTTTTCCGAAATCACCCGGAACACTTCCAGTGTATGAATATAGTCGTCCAATATATCAATCTCTATGTCTCGACCATTTCGAGACTCCTCGTCATGTTCGTGATCACATCCGGGACTCTGAACTAACTTCGGTGCATCAAAACTCATAAACTCCTAATATAACTGTCATCGAAACCTTAAGCATGCGGACCCTACGGGTTCGAGAGCAATGTAGACATGACCGAGACACGTCTCTGGTCAATAACCAATAGCGGAACCTGGATGCTCATATTGGCTCCTACATATTCTACGAAGATCTTTATCGGTCAGACCGCATAACAACATACATTGTTCCCTTTGTCATCGGTATGTTACTTGCCCGAGATTCGATCGTCGGTATCTCAATACCTAGTTCAATCTCGTTACCGGCAAGTCTCTTTACTCGTTTCATAATACATCATCTTGCAACTAACTTATTAGTTGTAATGCTTGCAAGGCTTATGTGATGTGCATTACCGAGAGGGCCTAGAGATACCTCTCCGACAATCGGAGTGACAAATCCTAATCTCGAAATACGCCAACCCAACATTCACCTTTGGAGACACCTGTAGATCTCCTTTATAATCACCCAGTTACGTTGTGACGTTTGGTAGCACACAAAGTGTTCCTCCGGTAAACGGGAGTTGCATAATCTCATAGTTATAGGAACATGTATAAGTCATGAAGAAAGCAATAGCAACATACTAAACGATCGGGTGCTAAGCTAATGGAATGGGTCATGTCAATCACATCATTCTCCTAATGATGTGATCCCATTAATCAAATTACAACACATGTCTATGGTTAGGAAACATAACCATCTTCGATTAACGAGCTAGTCAAGTAGAGGCATACTAGTGACGTTTGGTTTGTCTATGTATTCACACAAGTATTATGTTTCCGGATAATACAATTCTAGCATGAATAATAAACATTTATCATGATATAAGGAAATAAAATAATAACATTATTATTGCCTCTAGGGCATATTTCCTTCAATATCGAGCGCCTGAAATTTGCCGGAATGGAAATGAATCAACACTCCGGCAAAACATAGGCCACTCGGAGGTGTAACCTGCAAACATGACCGACCACTTGGATATTGAGCAACACAAGATATACATTTCTAAATATCTTATAAGACTCAAATTAGCATGCATTCAATAAGCAAAAGTAAATCATCTCATGCGTCCGTACATCGTCGAATATTATCACTAATACATCCCGAATAGTGTCATACATATAACATCACTAGTACAACTAAAACCCTAGCACACGACGGGTATCGGCGCGGGCGGTGGACACCCACAGAGAAGGAACCATCACGGGATCATAGCTCCAGTGAGATCCCTGGAGAACCTGCCAAGTATTGGAGAACCTGTGCTCCAACACAAACAAGTAGCGACGGACATGCGCGTCCTCCTCACTGACACGGTGACGCACACCTCCACGGAGTCCTCGAGCCTCTGGACCGTCACTGGCCCACGCGACCGCCACCAAAGAAGGTTCGGGTCAACGACAGGCTGGCTCCTCACCAACCTGCACCCCCCGGTAGGTAGCGCCTCCCAGTACCACCCCGGCGGAGCCCAGTCCCGGACATGGCCCATCTGGTCAAGCAGGTGTCGTCCTCCGCCGACTCGACGACGAGGATGCGGGATAGGCATCGTCCACGTCGATGCGGGAAAATTGCTTTAACTAAAAAAATAGCAACAAGTTCTTACTAACTAGTTCTATTAATTCAAATAGTTCTTACTAAAAATAAACTTATTATAAATAAAAATATTCTAGTACCTAATTAGTACCTAGTTCTTACTAACTAATTAGTACCTAAGAACTACTGCCCTAATTACCATCTAATTTGATGAACCTATAGGGGTGGAAAGTGGTAGCGGATATTCCAATTATCCAACTATAAAGTGAAATAAGTGGTCAAATTTTACTCGTTTTATGATTCATCTTAGAAATTTGATTCGTTTCCACCCTTACATGAACCCTAACTCATTTGAGCCGCATCCGCATCCGATTCGTTTCCACCCTAACTAATTTGATGGAGGTAGAAACCCTAGGCAGAGGTAGGGGAGGGAGGAGCAGGCGTGCTCACCTCGGGTGCCTGCGACGAGGGAGGGGCAGGCGGCGTCGAGGTCGTGGTCGGGGCTCCGGGGCGGCGTTGAGGTCGGGGGGGGGGGGGGGGCGGCGTCCGGGGCGGCGTTGAGGTTGGGGTCGGGGGCGGCGTCCCGGGCGGCGTTGAGGTCGGGGGCGGGGCCGGCGTTGAATCTGGGGTCGGGAGCGGCGTGGGGAGAGCGCACGGCGGCCGAGGGGCGACGGTGGCGGCGAGAGTGGAGTTGATTTGGGGGATGCAGTGGCCGTGGGGAAGGACGAACCGCGTGGTTAAGTCAGAAGTACCAGTAGCGTGTTCCAGAAAGGGCGCTGCTGCTACGTTAGCTACAACGCGTTCTGGAATACACGCTGCAGCTAAGGAGATTAGCAGTAGCGCTGGGCCATTATACGCGCTACTGCTAGGTTGGGCTAGCCATGTGCGCCCAGTTCAAACGTAGCAGCAGCGCTTTTCGCTAGTACGCGCTACTGCTAAAGTCATAGCAGTAGCACGGTTTATTTACGCGCGCTGCTACTAAGTAGCAGCAGCGCTTGATTTTGTACAGCACTACTGGTAAAATTCTGTGTATAGGCTTTTCCCTAGTAGTGTCTCCATCCTCCCTCTCTTTCTCTATTCGCCTCTTTTTGCCCGTCTCTTGTTTGCTTGTGTGTCAGATTGCTTGCTTGTCACGATGGCTCAAGATAATACCAAGTTGTGTGAGTTTACCAATACCAACAACAATGATTTATTAGCACTCCGATTTCTCCTCTTACCGATGCTGAATCTTGTGAAATTATTGCTGATTTGCTGAATCTTGTCATGAAAGATCCATTTTCCGGCCTTCCTAGTGAAGATGCCACTACCCATCTAAACAACTTTGTTGATTTGTGTGATATGCAAAAGAAGAAATATGTGGATAATGATATTGTTAAATTTAAGCTATTCCCGTTTTCGCTTAGAGATCGTGCTAAAGCTTGGTTTTTGTCTTTGCCTAAAAATAGTATTGATTCATGGAATAAGTGCAAAGATGCTTTATCTCTAAGTATTTTCCTCCTGCTAAGATCATCTCTCTTAGAAACTATATTATGAATTTTGAGAAACTTGATCATTAACATGTTGCACAAGCTTGGGAGAGGATGAAATTAATGATACGTAATTGCCCTACACATGGTTTGAACTTGTGGATGATTATACAAATTTTTTATGCAGGATTGAATTTTGCTTCTAGAAATCTTTTAGATTCGGCCGCGGGAGGCACTTTTATGGAAATCACTTTAGGAGAAGCTACTAAACTCCTAGATAATATTATGGTTAATTATTCTCAATGGCACACTGAAAGATCTACTAATAAGAAAGTGCATGTGATAGATGAAATTAATGTTTTGTGTGGAAAGATGGATGAACTTATGAAATTATTTGCTAATAAAAGTGTTTCTTCTGATCCTAATGATATGCCTTTGTCTACTTTGATTGAGAATAATAATGAATCTATGGATGTGAATTTTGTTGGTAGGAATAATTTTGGTAACAACGCATCTAGAGGAAACTTTAATCCTAGGCCGTATCCTAGTAATTCCTCTAATAATTATGGTAATTCCTACAACAATTCTTATGGAAATTTTAATAAGATGCCCTTTGAATTTGAGACTAGTGTTAAGGAGTTTATGAATTCACAAAAGAATTTCAATGCTTTGCTTGAAGAAAAATTGCTTAAAGTTGATGAATTGGCTAGGAACGTTGATAGAATTTCTCTCGATGTTGATTCTTTGAAACTTTGATCTATTCCACCTAAGCATGATATCAATGAGTCTCTCAAGGCCATGAGAATTTCCATTGATGTGTGCAAAGAAAGAACCGCTAGATGTGTGCTAAGAAAGATTGTTTTGTGAAAGCGTGTTCTTCTAGTTTCTATGAAAATAAAGATGAAGATCTAAAAGTTATTGATGTGTCCCCTATTAAATCTTTGTTTTGCAATATGAATCTTTATAATGATGGGACTGAATATGATCCACCTTTACCTAGAAGGCGTTCCAAAAATTTGGAGTTTTTAGATCTTGATGCAAAAATTGATAAAAGTGGGATTGAAGAGATCAAAACTTTAATAATCAATGAACCCACTATTTTGGATTTCAAGGAATTTAATTATGATAATTTCTCTTTGATAGGTTGTATTTCCTTGTTGCAATGAGTGCTAAATTCTCCACATGCTTATAGTCAAAATAAAGCCTTTACCAAACATACCGTTGATGCTTTGATGCAATCTTATGAAGAAAAACTTGAGTTGGAAGTTTCTATCCCTAGAAAAATTTATGATGAGTGGGAACCTACTATTAAAATTAAAATTAAAGATCATGAATGCTATGCTTTGTGTGATTTGGGTGCTAGTGTTTCCACGATTCCAAATACTTTGTGTGATTTGCTAGGTTTCCGTGATTTTGATGATTGCTCTTTAAACTTGCACCTTCCGGATTCCACCATTAAGAAACCTATGGGAAGAATTAATGATGTTCTAATTGTTGCAAATAGGAATTATGTGCCCATAGATTTTATTGTTCTTGATATAGATTTCAATCCTTCATGTCCTATTATTCTTGGTAGACCTTTCTTTAGAACGATTGGTGCAATTATTGATATGAAGGAAGGGAATATTAGATTCAAATTTCCGTTAAGGAACGGCATGGAACACTTCCCTAGAAAGAAAATTAAATTACCATATGAATCTATTATGAGAGCCACTTATGGATTGCCTACCAAAGATGGCAATACCTAGATCTATCTTCGCTTTTATGCCTAGCTAGGGGCGTTAAACGATAGCGCTTGTTGGGAGGCAACCCAATTTTATTTTTATTCCTTGCTTTTTGCTCCTTTTTAGTAATAACTAATTTATATAGACTCTGTTTTTTGTGTTATTTGTGTTTAATTAGTGTTTGTGCCAAGTAGAACCGTTGGGAAGACTTGGGGAAAGTCTTTTTGATCTTGCTGTAAAAACATAAACTTTAGCGCCCACGAGAATTGCTGCCATTTTTATTTGGGACACGCTATTTAGTTAATTATTTTTGCAGATGATTAATTGATAAATTCTTCACGTCCAGCAATTTCGTTTGGAATTTTTGGGGTTCCATAAGTTTGCGTTAGCTACAGATTACTACAGACTGTTCTGTTTTTGACAGATTCTGTTTTTCGTGTGTTGTTTGCTTATTTTGATGAATCTATGGCTAGTAAAATAGTTTATAAAACCATAGAAGTTGGAATACAGTAGGTTTAACACCAATATAAATAAAGAATGAGTTCATTACAGTACCTTGAAGTGTTGTTTTGTTTTCTTTCGCTAATGGATCTCACGAGATTTTCTATTTTGAGTTTTGTGTTGTGAAGTTTTCAAGTTTTGGGTTAAGTTTTGATGGATTATGGAACAAGGAGTGGAAAGAGCCTAAGATTGGGTATGCCCATGGCACCCCAAGGTAAAATTCAAGGACACCCAAAATCCTAAGGTTGGGGATGCCCCAGAAGGCATCCCCTCTTTCGTCTTCGTCTATCGGTAACTTTACTTGGAGCTATATTTTTATTCACCACATGATATGTGTTTTGCTTGGAGCGTCTTGTATTATTTGAGTCTTTATTTGTTAGTTTACCACAATCATCTTTTCCGTACACACCATTTGACAGAAACACACATGATTCAGAATTTATTAGAATACTCTATGCGCTTCACTTATATCTTTTGAGCTATATAGTTTTTGCTCTAGCGCTTCACTTATATCTTTTAGAGCACGGTGGTGGATTTGTTTTATAGAAACTATTATTCTCTCATGCTTCACTTATATTATTTTGAGAGTCTTAAACAACATGGTAATTTTCTTAAATTGGGTAATTAATCCTAATATGCTAAGTATTCGAGACTAGTAAAAAACTTTCTTATGAGTGTGCTGAATACTAAGAGAAGTTTGATGATTGATGATTGTTTTGAGATATGGAGGTAGTGATATTAAAGTTGTGCTAGTTGAGTAGTTGTGAAATTGAGAAATACTTGTGTTGAAGTTTGCAAGTCCTGTAGCATGCACGTATGGTAAACGTTATGTAACAAATTTGAAACATGAGGTGTTCTTTGATTGTCTTCCTTATGAGTGGCGGTCGGGGACAAGCGATGGTCTTTTCCTACCAATCTATCCCCCTAAGAGCATGCGTGTAGTGCTTGGTTTTTGATGACTTGTAGTTTTTTGCAATAAGTATATGAGTTCTTTATGACTAATGTTGAGTCCATGGATTATACGCACTCTTACCCTTCCATCATTGCTAGCCTCTTCGGTACCGTGCATTGCCCTTTCTCACATTGAGAGTTGGTGCAAACTTCGCCGATGCATCCAAACCCCGTGATATGATATGCTCTTTCACACATAAACCTCCTTATATATTCCTCAAAACAGCCACCATATCTACCTATTATGGCATTTCCATAGCCATTCTGAGATATATTGCCATGAAACTTTCCACTGTTCCGTTTATCATGACACGCTCCATCATTGTCATATTGCCTTATATGATTATGTAGTTGACATCGTATTTGTGGCAAAGCCACCATTCATAATTTTTCATACATGTCACTCTTGATTCATTGCTATCCCGGTATACCGCCGGAGGCATTCATATAGTCATACTTTGTTCTAGTATCGAGTTGTAATCATTGAGTTGTAAATAAATAGAAGTGTGACGATCATCATTCATAGAGTATTGTCCCCAAAAAAGGCCAAAAAAGGAAGGCCCAAAAAAGGGGACAATGCTACTATCCTTTTTTCCACACTTGTGCTTCAAAGTAGCACCACGATTTTCATGATAGAGAGTCTCTTGTTTTGTTACTTTCATATACTAGTGGGAATTTTTCATTATAGAACTTGGCTTGTATATTCCAACAATGGGATTCCTCAAATACCCTAGGTCTTCTTGAGCAAGCAAGTTGGATGCACACCCACTTAGTTTCTTTTGTTGAGATTTCATGCATTTATAGCTCTACTGCATCCGTTGCATGGCAATCCCTACTCCTTACATTAACATCAATCGATGGGCATCTCCATAGCCCGTTGATTAGCCGTGTTGATGTGAGACTTTATCCTTTTTTGTCTTCTCCACATAACCCCCATCATTATATTCTATTCCACCCATAGTGCTATATCCATGGCTCGCGCTCATGTATTGCTGGAAGGTTGAAAAGGTTCGGGATTTCTAAAGTATGATACAATTGCTTGGCTCGTCATCGGGGTTGTGCATGATGAGATGTAGTGACCAGACCTCAAACAGTCTGATCTTTGTGCTCCGGTGTCATCCCTGGATCAGTAATGCTGATACCACACAGTACTCGGAGGATTTATAACAGAGTAGCAATCACACACTTATTACATCGAGGGTCTCAAAAGAGAACTTATTACAATAAATATGGCTTAAGGCCATCTAATAACGATAACAGCGGAAGGCTTGGAAGATAAGTGAGTCCATCAACTCCAACGGCATCACTGAGTATAGAACCACGACCTAACAACTCCTTAATCATCGTCTGAAAAGTCTGCAACATTAACGTTGCAGCCCGAAACGGGTCAGCACATGGAATATGCTGGCAAGGTAACACATACAGAGTAATGTAATGCAACAGCTATACTATATGCATATTTGGCTGGTGGAAAGCTCTATGGTTACAGTTTTGCGTAAAGCCAATTTTTTTCCCTACTTCAAAGGAATAAATTTAATTACTATCATGGTAGTTGTTAAACATTGAGAATGGTTGACAGCATTCTCAATCCCAATTAAGCATCATCATTAAACAAAGCCCAACAAAATTAATCTAGAGTAACATGTTGAGATTCACATGAAAATCCAGGTACTAGATACTCAAGAATGTCCATAACCGGGGACAAGGCTAACCATGATTAGTTTATTACACTCTGCAGAGGTTTGCGCACTTTTCCCCACAAGACTCGATCGCCTCCGTTTGGTTTCTCGCACTACAAGGTGTTTGAGAAGACGGATGACTGAGACATAGTCTTTCAGAGGTGCTAGCACCTTACGATCGGGTAGACCGTACCACCTACATCCCCTACATCTGCTAGTCTACCACTGTAAGAGTTCGCACGACTTAGTCAACTATGCTAGAGGCCATAATAGCTTCTGGCTGCACATGGAAGTTTCTAGTATGAATAGTCTCATGATCCCTTTGAGTCTGGGTGGCGGTCCAAAAGAAAATAGGCAAGTCCTGGAATACCCAGGTGCCTCAATCCACCCAGATGTGTGTTTAAGTTGCCACCTTAGATAATCCATTAATTAACAAAACTCACATCTATCATGGATATCACTCACCCAATCCACGTCTACAAGCATAGTATGGCAAAATAAGCAAACGCGGAAGTAACTCCCAAAGGTTTGATAATAAACAGGTAATAGGTACTACCTCAACTACTTCCCATCCCACAATTTAATTTGATCCTAGTCATGCAATGTGTGAGGATTGATCTAATGCAATAAAACTGGGTAGTAGGAAAGGTATGATCAAAGTGTTACTTGCCTTGCTGATGATCCGCGAAACCTAGAGATTCGAAGTAACAGGCGGCGCACTCCGGGTATTCTATCACAGACAAACAAACAAGCATACAATAAGTACTCATCTAATGCACGGGTAAAACTCAAATAAGAGATCTAACCAGAAGGTTCAACTTAAGAACTCCGGTTTGCAAAAAGAATCAAATCGAACGAAACAACGAAAGTCAAACGGCGAAAGAAAACAACTTATTCTAGAAATCTGGATCTAAGGCAATTTTTACAGTAGCAAAATCTTGTTTAAGTTGGTTAAACGGATAGAGGGTTTCGAGACGAAACTCCAGGCGCTTGAATCGCCTGATTTCGATAAACGAGCGAAAAGTTATACTAAAAAGAAAATCGGATCAGGAATCGCGATCAGAAAATCGTGGATTTAATCCGAGAAAAAGAAAAACGACGAACGCTCGCTAATTTAAATAAACCGGAAAAACCGATCTATTTAAAAAAAACTGAAACTAAAAAAAACCGACGGAAAAACCGAACGGTTTTTCGAAATAAATAAATAAAAAAAACCGGCACAGAAATCGAGGCGGCGGCGGACCTCGGGCGGCGTGTGGCGGCGGCGGCGCGGCGCGGCGGCGCGGGTGGCGGCGTGGGTGTCGGCGGGGCACGGGGCTCGAGGCGGGGCTGGCGGCTAGGGTTTGGCTCGGGTGGGCTGCCCCGGCTTATAAAGCCTGCCGGGCCTGAGTCCCAGGCGGACACGGCCCTGCTAGGTTGGTGCGCGTTTTTTTTAATTACGCACAGAATAAAAAAAATAAAATGAAATACTAAACGGACTCCAAGAATTCCAAAATAAATTCTCACGAGCTTCTAAAATCAAGCCGCACAAGGTGAACATTTATTTTGGGCCTAAATGCACTTTTGAAAAATGCACATTTTTCCTAAATTCAAATAAAATAACGAAAAACTCTGAAATAAAATCTTATTTGATTTTATTATTAAATCCTCAATATTTCTTTATTTTGGGTAAGTCATTTTATTCTTATCTCATATTTTTGTAATAGAAATAATTGATGATAAAATAAATAAAATCAAATGATCCTATTCTCAAAATTTGAGAAAACTCAAATATGAAAATAATGAATTTCCCAACTCTCTCCGTGGGTCCTTGAGTTGCATAGAAATTTCTAGGATCAACCAAAATGCAAAATAAAATATGATATGCATAGATGATCTAATGTATAACATTCCAAATTGAAAATTTGGGATGTTAGAAACCTACCCCCCTTAAGATGAATCTCGCCCTCGAGATTCGGGTTGGCTAGAAAATAGGTGAGGGTGGTCCTTAAGAAAATCTTCCTCTCGCTCCCAGGTGGCTTCATCCTCCGTGTGGTGGCTCCACTGAACTTTGCGAAACTTGATAACCTTGCTGCGGGTGACTCGATTGGCAAACTCGAGGATCTTAATTGGTTTCTCCTCGTAGGTCAAATCGTTATCCAACTGAATTGCTTCCAATGGCACGGTGTCTCTCAAGGGTATGTCAGCCATCTCCGCGTGGCACTTCTTCAACTAGGAAACGTGGAACACATCATGAACTCCTGACAATCCTTCGGACAATTCCAACTTGTAGGCCACTTCTCCCATACGCTCCAAAACTCGATATGGTCCTACAAATCGTGGCGCTAACTTTCCTTTAACTCCAAAACGCTTTGTTCCCCGAAGTGGTGATACTCGAAGATAAGCTCTATCTCCGACTTCATAAACTGTCTCCTTGCGTTTAGAATCTGCATAACTTTTCTGTCTGGACTGGGCTACCTTGAGCCTATCGCGAATCAACTTCACCTTCTATTCAGACTCTTTAATCAAGTCAGGTCCAAACAACTGGCGGTCTCCAACTTCGTCCCATGACAACGGTGTCCTACACCTCCTTCCGTACAAGGCTTCGAAAGGGGCCATCTTTAAACTGGTTTGGTAACTGTTGTTGTAAGAGAACTCTGCATATGGAAAATTGTTGTCCCAACTAGATCCGTAATCTAGCGCACAAGCTCTCAGCATATCCTCCAAAATCTGATTGACTCTCTCAGTCTGTCCATCTGTCTGTGGATGAAAAGCTGTACTGAATTCTAGACTAGTTCCCAAAGTTTCATGCAACTGTTTCCAGAACTTTGAGGTAAACTGGGTTCCTCTATCTGATACGATACTCCTTGGAACTCCATGCAAACATACGATCCTGGTCATGTATATCTTTGCCAACTTAGCACTGGTGTAAGTGGTCTTTACTGGGATGAAATGAGCTACTTTCATCAATCGATCAACTACAACCCAAATCGAGTCATAGCCTGAACGAGTCTTGGGTAATCCCGTGATAAAATCCATGCCTAACTTATCCCACTTCCATTCGGGTATCGGCAATGGTTGTAACAATCCTACTGGCTTCTGATGCTCTGCCTTTACTCTCTGACATACATCACAAACTGCTACATACTCCGCAATATCTTTCTTCATTCCGGTCCACCAGAAAATATCCTTCAAATCCAAATACATCTTGGTATTTCCTGGGTGAATTGAATATGGTGAATCGTGTGCCTCTTGCAGAATCAACTTCCTGATCTCCGGGTCATTGGGCACATAAACACGGTCTTCAAACCATAGGGTGTCGCGCTCATCCTCACGAAATCCTTTAGCTTTTCCTTTGCTCAGTTTCTCCTTTATAGCGGCAATCTCCTTGTCAGTCCTTTGAGCTTCTCTAATTTTATCCATCAATGTAGACTGAATCTCTAGTGCTTCTACATAGCCTCTCAGAACTATTTCCAAACATAGTTTGCGAAGATTTTCTGCTAACTCCTTGGGTATTTCCCTTGTCATTAATGTATTGACATGGCTCTTACGGCTTAATGCGTCAGCTACTACATTAGCCTTCCCGGGGTGATAATGCAATTTCATATCATAATCCTTGATGAGCTCCAGCCATCTCCTTTGTCTGAGGTTCAACTCCTTCTTTGTGAAAATGTACTTCAAACTCTTATGATCCGTATACACCTCGCAATGGTTTCCAATGAGGAAATGTCTCCATGTTTTCAGCGCATGCACTATGGCTGCTAACTCCAAATCATGCGTGGCATAATTCAACTCATGAGGCTTCAGTTGTCTTGAGGCATATGAAACAACTCTCCCTTCCTGCATAAGCACTGCTCCAAGTCCTCGACGTGAAGCGTCGCAATACACCTCATAATCTTTGGTCTGGTCTGGCAAAATCAACACTGGTGAGGTAACGAAGCGTTTCTTCAACTCCTGGACACTAGCCTCACATTCCTCCGTCCATATGAACTTGGTATCTTTCTTCAACAACTCAGTCACAGGCTTCGCAATCTTTGAGAAATTCTCAATAAATCTCCGGTAGTATCCTGCGAGTCCAAGAAAACTTAGGATCTCTCCAACCGTGGTTGGTGCTTCCCACTTGGTCACGGTATCAACTTTAGTGGGGTCAACTGCTATACCTTCTCCAGATATAACGTGTCCAAGGAATCCTACTTCCTTGAACCAAAACTCACATTTGCTGAACTTGGCATATAATTGATGTTCTCTGAGCTTTCCAAGTACCAAACGCAAATTCTTCTTATGTTCCTCTTCATTCTTTGAGTAAACCAGGATATCATCAATGAACACTACGACGAACTTATCCAAGAACTCCATAAACACTTTGTTCATCATGTTCATAAAATATGCGGGTGCGTTAGTCAGACCAGATGACATAATGGTATACTCATACAGCCCGTACCTAGTGGTAAAAGCTGTCTTAGGAATATCCTGTTCTCGAGTCTTCAACTGGTGGTATCCTGATCGCAGATCGATCTTGGAAAATACCTTAGCTCCTTGCAAATGATCAAACAGATCATTGATCATCGGTAGTGGGTACTTGTTCTTGATTGTTACTTCATTCAATCCTCGATAATCAACAACCATCCTTAGCGATCCATCCTTCTTCTCCACTAGAAGTACTGGCGATCCCCAAGGTGAAGAACTTGGGCGAATATATCCCTTATCCAGTAACTCCTTAATTTGCTTCTTAATTTCCACCAAATCCTTTGCAGGCATCCTATATGGTCTCTTTGATATTGGCCCTGTGCCTGGCAATAGCTCAATCTAAAACTCAATATCTCTATCCGGTGGCATGCCTGGCAACTCCTCTGGAAATACTTCAGGGAAATCCCTTACCACTGGTACTTCCTCCTGCACAACTCCTGTTAGGAAATTTACTTGAGTCCTCTTTGGCACATGCCGGGATATATACTTGATCCTTCTCCCTTCTGGGGTGGTAAGAAAAATTGACTTACTAGCACATTCAATATTACCTTCATACTTTGATAACCAATCCATGCCTAATATCACATCCAATCCTTGAGATTCCAATACTATTAGGTCTGAGGGAAAAACATAGTTACCAATCCTTAATGGTAACCGATCACACCATCGACTAGCCAAATATTCTGCTCCAGGCGAGGTTACTAACATGGGTGACCTAAGGGCTTGGGTTGATAGGTTATACTTATCCACAAATCCCCTTGAGATGTATGAATGCGATGCACCAGTATCAAAAAGAACGAGTGCAGTAAATGACTTAACCAAAAACTTACCTATTACTGCATTGGGCTGAGCTTCAACCTCCTCCACGCTAACGTGGTTCACCTGTCCCCTGTTGAAAGGGTTCGGCTTCTTCCCAGAACTTCCATTGCCATTTCCATTTTGTACCTTAGGGCATTCATTGGCATAATGTCCGGTCTTTGAACACTTAAAGCAAGTGACTTGGCTCAGGTCTTTCTTGGCTGGGGTTGATGGGTTGGTGCGGTTCTGGCCGTTGCTTCCCCCATTCCCATTACCATTCCTGGTGCCATTGTGATTGTGCGATCTACCTCCTCCATGAGTATGCTGAAAATGTCCTCCCGGTCTAGGGGTAAAACGTGGTTTCTGCTGAGCTCCTGAATTGTACTTCCCTTGTCCATACTTCCTCTTGCGGTTCTCAATTTGCTGCTGCTTCCCTTCAATCATAAATGCATGATCTACCAACTCCTGGTAGTTGTTGAAGGTTGCTACCATCAACTGCATGCTCAGCTCATCATTCAGTCCTTCCAGAAACTCCTTCTGCTTAGCTGCATCCGTAGCAACGTCATCTGGGGCATAACGTGCTAACTTACTAAAGTCCTCCACATACTGGCCAACTGTCCGTCCTCCTTGGCGCAAGTTGCGAAACTCACGCTTCTTCATGGCCATAGCTCCTGCTGAAACATGTGCAGTACGAAAAGCCTGCTGAAACTGGTCCCATGTGACAGTGTCGACAGGGAAAGTGGCTGTGAAATTCTCCCACCATGATGCTGCTGGTCCTTCAAGTTGATGTGCGGCAAACTTCACCTTCTCCGCATCTGTGCATCCTGTTGTGGTCAACTCTCTAGCTGTCTTGCGGAGCCAATCATCTGCTACTATCGGCTCGGTGCTGCTGGAAAACACTGGCGGATTCAGCCTAAGAAAACGGGCTAAGTGGTCAACTGGTGGTGGTGGTGGGTTGTTGTTGTTGTTCCCCTGATTCTGATTCTGGACTAGCAACTGCATCAATGTGTTCTGCTGCTGGATCAACTGAGTGAGCTCCGGTGGAAAGGCAAATCCGGGGTCACGTCTCGGAGGCATCTGAGGGTTTAGAAAAGATGAGATCTAAGAATAGAGGGGGTCTAAAGAGAAAACACTACCCATATGCACATGAGGCAAAAACAAACAATTCACTTCATTCAATCAAACAAGGGCATACAATCGATCTAACTATCGCAAAAAGTGCTCGGACTACTATATTTACATGGTGGACTACTACTACTGATGAGGTGGTCTACTAGAAATATTCTTCGGTTGCAGACTCCATGATATCTGCTCCAGCTTCATCAACATAGTCATCATCGCTTTCGTCTGGGTCCGAGTCGGTGTCGTCGATGATGATGTAGTCTTCCGGGCTAATCTCCTTGGGTTCTTCGTCTTCCTCTACTGGCGTAGGGCCTCCCATAAATATTCCAATCTTCTTGATCAGGTCGTCATTCTTATCCACCAATACTTCAATTTCTTCTTCATAATCTTCACGTGTAGCCTTGAGTTCTTCCCCCAGTTCCTTGATTCTAGTCTTAGCCTTCTTCAGATCTATCATGTCGGCACACATCTGGTTCTCCTGTCGTCGAATGTGCTGGTTTAGCTCCTGGATAAAAGCTGCAATTGATCTATCCTTCCTGGTGCTGATCATCTCCCAGTGCTCATCTCGGCGCACACAAATCTGGTAGATTGTATCCTTGAGGTCATTGCGGTAGACTTCTCCAATGCGTCCCATAGCGATGTGAGCTGCCATGCTCATGCCCAGACTCCAAGTTGGTGCATCAAAAGAAAACTCTATGGGCTCAGTGACTGGCATGAACGTCCTTTCTGGAACTTGAACTTGAATCATCCAGCACTCTTCTTCAGGTAAAGTGGCGTTGTAGGTTCCGGTGAAACTTGGTACTCCTATGTTCAGGTATCTTGTGACTTCCTTCAAGTGACGTCCAAAGGGTGTTTCTTCATCTGGTTGCGTGAACTTGTTCCTTGCATCCACCATCCTAAAGAGTAGAAAAGATGAGAGGTCAGAAGAGAAGAGAGTGATCTAGGTCTGTAGCTTAGTGGTCGTGTCCTACAGTCAGCGTGTGCTCTGATACCATCTCTGTAGCAACCATACCTCAAACAGTCTGATCTCTGTGCTCCGGTGTCATCCCTGGATCAGTAATGCTGACACCACACAGTACTTGGAGGATTTATAACAGAGTAGCAATCACACACTTATTACATCGAGGGTCTCAAAAGAGAACTTATTACAATAAATATGGCTTAAGGCCATCTAATAACGATAATAGCGGAAGGCTTGGAAGATAAGTGAGTCCATCAACTCCAACGGCATCACTGAGTATAGAACCAGGACCTAACAACTCCTTAATCGTCGTCTAAAAAGTCTGCAACATTAACGTTGTAGCCCGAAACGGGTTAGCACATGGAATATGCTGGCAAGGTAACACATAGAGAGTAATGTAATGCAACAGCTATACTATATGCATATTTGGCTGGTGGAAAGCTCTATGGTTACAGTTTTGCGTAAAGCCAATTTTTTCCCTACTTCAAAGGAATAAATTTAATTACTATCATGGTAGTTGTTAAACATTGAGAATGGTTGATAGCATTCTCAATCCCAATTAAGCATCATCATTAAACAAAGCCCAACAAAATTAATTTAGAGTAACATGTTGAGATTCACATGAAAATCCAGGTACTAGATACTCAAGAATGTCCATAACCGGGGACACGGCTAACCATGATTAGTTTATTACACTCTGCAGAGGTTTGTGCACTTTTCCCCACAAGACTCGATCGCCTCTGTTTGGTTTCTCGCACTACAAGGTGTTTGAGAAGACGGATGACCGAGACATAGTCTTTCAGAGGTGCTAGCACCTTATGATCGGGTAGACCGTACCACCTACATCCCCTACATCTGCTAGTCTACCACCGTAAGAGTTCGCACGACTTAGTCAACTATGCTAGAGCCCATAATAGCTTGTGGCTGCACACGGAAGTTTCTAGTATGAATAGTCTCATGATCCCTTTGAGTCTGGGTGGCGGTCCAAAAGAAAATAGGCAAGTCCTGGAATACCCAGGTGCCTCAGTCCACCCAGATGTGTGTTTAAGTTGCCACCTTAGATAATCCATTAATTAACAAAACTCACATCTGTCATGGATATCACTCACCCAATCCACGTCTACAAGCATAGCATGGCAAAATAAGCAAACGCGGAAGTAACTCCCAAAGGTTTGATAATAAACAGGTAATAGGTACTACCTCAACTACTTCCCATCCCACAATTTAATTAGATCCTAGTCATGCAATGTGTGAGGATTGATCTAATGCAATAAAACTGGGTAGTAGGAAAGGTATGATCAAAGTGTTACTTGCCTTGTTGATGATCCGCGAAACCTAGAGATCCGAAGTAACAGGCGGCGCACTCCGGGTATTCTATCGCAGACAAACAAACAAGCATACAATAAGTACTCATCTAATGCATGGGTAAAACTCACATAAGAGATCTAAACAGAAGGTTCAACTTAAGAACTCCGGTTTGCAAAAAGAATCAAATCGAACAAAACAACGAAAGTCAAACGGCAAAAGAAAACAACTTCGTTCTAGAAATCTGGATCTAAGGCAATTTTTTCAGTAGCAAAATCTTGTTTAAGTTGGTTAAACGGATAGAGGGTTTCGAGACGAAACTCCAGGCGCTTGAATTGCCTGATTCCGATAAACGAGCGAAAAGTTATACTAAAAAGAAAATCGGATCAGGAATCGTGATCAGGAAAATCGCGGATTTAATCCGAGAAAAAGAAAAACGATGAACGCTCGCTAATTTAAATAAACCGGAAAAACCGATCTATTTAAAAAAAACGAAACTAAAAAAACCGACAGAAAAACCGAACGGTTTTTCGAAAAAAAATAAAAAAAAACCGGTGCGGAAATCGAGGTGGCGGCGGACCTCGGGCGGCGTCCGGCGGCGGCGGGGCGGCGACGGCGGCGCGGCGGGGCGGCGCGGCGACGCGGGTGGCGGCGGGGCACGGGGCTCGAGGCAGGTTTGGCGGCTAGTGTTCGGCTCGGGTGGGCTGCCCCGACTTATAAAGCCTGCCGGGCCAGAGTCCCAGGCGGACACGGCCCGGTTAGGTCGGTGAGCGTTTTTTTTAGTTACGCGCAGAAAAAAAAATAAAAAGAAATACTAAACGGACTCCAAAAATTTTGAAATAAATTTTCACGGGCTTCTAAAATCAAGCCGCACAAGGTGAACATTTATTTGGGGCCTAAATGCACTTTTGAAAAACACACATTTTTCCTAAATTCAAATAAAATAACGAAAAACTCCGAAATAAAATCTTATTTGATTTTATTGTTAAATCCTCAATATTTCTTTATTTTGGGAAAGTCATTTTATTCCCTCTCTCATATTTTTGTAATAGAAATAATTGATGATAAAATAAATAAAATCAAATGATCCTATTCTCAAAATTTGAGAAAACTCAAATATGAAAATATTGAATTTCCCAACTCTCTCCGTGGGTCCTTGAGTTGCGTAGAAATTTCTAGGATCAACCAAAATGCAAAATAAAATATGATATGCATAGATGATCTAATGTATAACATTCCAAATTGAAAATTTGGGATGTTACATGAGAAGATTTTTGTGTGACGAAAATGGAGCATGACTAAACTATATGATTTTGTAGGGATGAACTTTCTTTGGCCATATTATTTTGAGAAGACATAATTGCTTGGTTAGTATGCTTGAAGTATTATTGCTTTTATGTCAATATTAAACTTTTATCTTGAATCTTTCGGATCTGAATATTCATACCACAAAAAAGAGGGTTACATTAAAAAAATATACCAAGTAGCATTCCGCATCAAAAATTTTATTTTTATCATTTACCTACTCGAGGACGAGGAGGAATTAAGCTTGGGGATGCTTGATACGTCTCCAACATATCTATAATTTTTGATTGCTTCATGCTATATTATATTCTATTTTGGATGATTAATGGGCTTTATTATACACTTTTATATTATTTTTGGGACTAACCTATTAACCAGAGGCCCAGCCCAGAATTGTTGTTTTTGACTATTTCAGAGTTTCGCAGAAAAAGAATATCAAATGGAGTCCAAACGGAATGAAACCTTCGGGAACATGATTTTCGGAACGAACATGATCCAGAGGACTTGGACCCTACATTAAGACATCAACCAGGAAGGCATGAGGTAGGGGGGTGCACCTACCCCCCGAGGCGCGCCCTCCACCATCATGGGGGCCATGTTGCTCCACCGACGTACTTCTTCCTCCTATATATAGCTACGTACCCCCAAACTACCAGATACGGAGCCAAAAACCTAATTCCACCGCCGCAACCTTCTGTACCCATGAGATCCCATCTTGGGGCCTTTTCCGGAGCTCCGCCGGAGGGGGCATCGATCACGGAGGGCTTCTACATCAACACCATAGCCTCTCCGATGATGTGTGAGTAGTTTACCTCAGACCTTCGGGTCCATAGTTATTAGCTAGATAGCTTCTTCTCTCTTTTTGGATCTCAATACAAAGTTCTCCATGATTCTCGTGGAGATCTATTCAATGTAATCTTATTTTGCGGTGTGTTTGTTGAGACCGATGAATTGTGGGTTTATGATCAAGTTTATCTATGAACAATATTTGAATCTTCTCTGAATTGTTTTATGTATGATTGGTTATCTTTGCAAGTCTCTTCGAATTATCAGTTTGGTTTGGCCTACTAGATTGATCTTTCTTGCAATGGGAGAAGTGCTTAGCTTTGGGTTCAATCTTGCGGTGTCCTTTCCGAGTGACAGTAGGGGCAGCAAGGCACATATTGTATTGTTGCCATTGAGGATAACAAGATGGGGTTTATATCATATTGCATGAGTTTATCCCTCTACATCATGTCATCTTACTTAAAGCGTTACTCTGTTCTTTTGAACTTAATATTCTAGATGCATGTTGGATAGCGGTCAATGTGTGGCATAATAGTAGTAGATGCAGGCAGGAGTCGGTCTACTTGTCTCGGACGTGATGCCTATATACATGATCATACCTAGATATTCTCATAACTATGCTCAATTCTGTCAATTGCTCAACAGTAATTTGTTTACCCATCGTAATACTTATGCTCTCGAGGGAAGCCACTAGTGAAACCTATGGCCCCCGGGTCTATTTTCATCATATTAATCTCCCGTTAACAAGCTATTTTTATGTCGTTTTTATTTCGCTTTATTTACTTTGCATCTTTATTATAAAAATACCAAAAATATTATCTTATCATATCTATCAGATCTCACTTTCGTAAGTGACCGTGAAGGGATTGACAACCCCTTTATTGCGTTGGTTGCGAGGATTTTATTTGTTTGTGTAGGTGTGAGGGACTCGTGCGTGGCCTCCTACTGGATTGATACCTTGGTTCTCAAAAACTGAGGGAAATACTTACGCTGCTTTACTGCATCACCCTTTCCTCTTCAAGGGAAAACCAACGCAGTGCTCAAGAGGTAGCACAACCTAACACCCCTTCAAAACGGCTGAGGGAGTCCTGGATTAGGGGGTCTCCGGACAGCCGGACTATATCCATTGGCCGGACTGTTAGACTATGAAGATACAAGTTTGAAGACTTCTTCTCATGTCTGGATGGGACTCTACTTGGCGTGGAAGGCAAGCTAGGCAATACGGATATGGATATTTCCTCCTTTGTAACCGACCTTGTGTAACCCTAACCCTCTCCGGTGTCTGTATAAACCGGAGGGTTTTTAGTTCGTAAGACAACAACTACAACATACAATCATACCATAGGCTAGCTTCTAGGGTTTAGCCTCTCTGATCTCGTGGTAGATCTACTCTTGTACTACCCATATCATCAATATTAATCAAGCAGGACGTAGGGTTTTACCTCCATCAAGAGGGCCCGAACCTGGGTAAAACATTGTGTCCCCTGCATCCTGTTACCAACCGGCCTAGACGCACAGTTCGGGACCCCCTACCCGAGAGCCGCCGGTGTTGACACCGACATTGGTGCTTTCATTGAGAGTTCCTCTGTGTCGTCACTTTTAGGCCCGATGGCTCCTCCGATCATCAACAACGATGCGGTCCAGGGTGAGACCTTTCTCCCCGGACAGATCTTCGTGTTCGGCGGCTTTGCACTGCAGGCTAATTCGCTTGGCCATCTGGAGCAGATTGAAAGCTATGCCCCTGGCCATCAGGTCAGATTTGGAAGCTTGAACTACACGGTTGACATCCGCGGAGACTTGATCTTCGACGGATTCAAGCCACAGCCGAGCGCGCCGCATTGTCACGATGGGTATGACCTAGCTCTGCCACCGAATAGTGCCCTCGAGGCCACGCCTGCATCAGCTCCGACCCTTAGCTTGGAGCCAACTGCGCCGATCAAGGACGGGTGGCTAGGCACCGCCTCGGGGGCTGCGGTCTCAACGGCGATCGAGCCGAACACCAGCCTCATCCTCTGCGAAGCCCGTGACTCCAAGGTGTCGGACACTTTTCTGGACTCCGAACCTTCCACGCCCCTGCCAATCGAATCCAATTGGGCGCCGATCATGGAATTCACCGCCACGGATATGTTTCAGCACTCGCCCTTCGGCGACATTCTGAACTCACTAAGGTCTCTCTCCCTTTGTCAGGAGAGCCCTGGCCGGACTATGGCCAATAGGATTGGGATGCAGACGACGAAGAAATTCGACACCCACCCACCACCCACTTCGTAGCCGCTGTCGATGATTTAACAGATATGCTCGACTTCGACTCCGAAGACATCGACGGTATGGACGACGATGTAGGAGACGAACAGGAACCAGCACCTATAGGGCACTGGAAAGCCACCTCATCATACGATATATACATGGTGGATACACCCAAAGAAGGCAACGACGACGAGATAGCAGAGGATGACCCCTCCAAGAAGCAACCCAAGCACCGACGTCAGCGGCGCCGCTCTAAGTCCCTCCAAAGCAAAAGTGGTGATACCGGCACAGGAGATAATAACACTCTGGATAGTGCCGAAGACAACAACAATCCCCTCCAGCAAGATTTAGAGCAGGAGGATGGAAGAGCCAGCCCTCCTGAGAGAGCGGCAGACGGAGAAGAGGAGGATGATAATTACATGCCCCCCTCCGAAGACGAGGCAAGCCTCGGCGACGACGAATTGGTTGTGCCAGAGGATCCTGTCGAACAAGAGTGCTTCAAGCGCCGGCTTATGGCCACGGCAAATAGCCTGAAGAAAAAGCAACAGCAGCTTCAAGCTGATCAAGATCTGCTAGCTGACAGATGGACTGAAGTCCTCGCCGCCGAGGAATATAAACTTGAGCGCCCCTCCAAGAGTTACCCAAAGTGCAGGTTGCTACCCCGACTGGAGGAAGAAGCGTATGATGCGGCTGATCAGCCACCTCGTGGCCGTGATAGAGAGGCATTCCAGCCAAAAGCTCAGCCCGCACCCCGACGCCATTCAAATAAAAAAGCATGGGGAAACACGCCAGACCTGCGAGAAGTATTGGAGGACAAAGCAAAGCATGCAAGATCGATCTACGAATCACAAGGGCGCGCCACTATGCGAGACGATAAACGTCACGCCGGATACAGTAAAAGTAAATCCGTCCGGGCTGGACACAGCGGGCAAGACCCATTCGAGCTGCGTCGTGATATAGCCCAATACAGAGGCTCCGCACACCCTTTATGCTTCACAGACGAAGTAATGGATCATCAAATCCCAGAAGGTTTCAAACCTGTAAATATTGAATCATACGACGGCACTACAGATCCTGCGGTATGGATCGAAGATTTCATACTCCACATCCACATGGCCCGCGGTGATGACTTACACGCCATCAAATACCTCCCACTAAAGCTCAAAGGACTAGTGCGGCATTGGCTTAACAGCTTGCCAGCAGATTCCATTAGCTATTGGGAAGATCTGGAAGCCGCATTCCTCGACAACTTTCAGGGCACTTATGTGCGACCGCCAGATGCCGATGACTTGAGCCACATAATTCAGCAGCCAGAAGAGTCGGCCAGACAATTCTGGACTCGGTTCCTTGCAAAGAAAAATCAAATCTTCGACTGTCCGGATGCAGAGGCCTTAGCGGCTTTCAAACACAACATCCGGGACGAGTGGCTAGCCCGGCACCTTGGTCAGGAAAAGCCGAAATCTATGACAGCCCTCACGACGCTCATGACCCGCTTCTGCGCGGGAGAAGACAGCTGGCTGGCTCGCACTAATAATATATCAAAGAACCATGGTACCTCGGATACCAAGGACGGCAATAGCAGGTCACGTCGCAACAAACATAAGCGCCGCTTTAATAGCGATAATACTGAGAATACGACAGTTAATGCCAGATTCAAAGGCTCTAAACCCGGTCAGCGGAAGAAGCCATTCAAACAAAGTATGCCAGGCCCGTCCAGTTTGGACCGCATACTCGATCACTCGTGTCAGATACACGGCACCCCCGACAAGCCAGCTAACCATGCCAACAGGGACTGTTGGGTATTCAAGCAGGCCGGCAAGTTAATTGCCGAAAACAAGGACAAGGGGCCCCATAGCGATGATGAGGAGGAGCCCCAGCAGCCACACACCGGAGGACAAAAGAGGTTTCCCCCACAAGTGCGGACAGTGAACATGATATATGCAACCCACATCCCCAAGAGGGAGCGGAAGCGTGCGCTCAGAGACGTATATGAGTTGGAGCCAGTCGCCCCAAAGTTCAACCCATGGTCCTCCTATCCGATCACTTACGATCGCAGGGACCACCCCACTAGTATCCGTCATGGCAGATTCGCCGCACTGGTCCTAGACCCAATCATTGATGGATTTCACCTCACTCGAGTCCTTATGGATGGCGGCAGCAGCCTGAACCTGCTTTATCAGGACACAATGCGTAAAATGGGTATAGACCCCTCAAGGATCAAACCCACAAAAACGACCTTTAAAGGCGTCATTCCAGGTGTAGAGGCCCATTGCACAGGCTCAATTACACTGGAAGAGGTCTTCGGATCCCCGGATAACTTCCGAAGTGAAGAGTTAATCTTCGATATAGTCCCGTTTCGCAGTGGTTATCATGCACTGCTCGGGCGAACTGCATTTGCTAGATTCAATGCGGCACCGCATTATGCATACCTCAAGCTCAAGATGCTAGGACCTCGCGGAGTTATTACTGTCAATGGAAACACAGAGCGCTCTCTCCGAACAGAGGAGCACAACGTGGCCCTCGCAGCAGAAGCGCAAAGCAGCCTCTCAAGGCAATCAACCAGTTCGGCATTTCAAAACCCGGACACCGTCAAGCGCGCTCGGAGCAATCGGCAAACAGACCGTCTGGCGCGATCTGAGCTCGCGTAGCAATGCGGCCCCCACCCCAGTCCCAGCCATACGGCGAAACTCATGCCACGCGTACATAATTACGCATTAAAAATACCATGGGCACAGATGGGGAGGGGGCACAACCACGGCATGCCCCAAGACGCGGCTTAAACCGCATGAGGGGCTCCCCGTTTGGTTATTCTTCTCTTTTTTCAGGACCTTAATCTCTGGAAACACTGTCCGGCAGCACTATTGCTGAACACATGATGCAGCAACCAAGGAGGCAGACAGCTACGTCACACCACGGAATTACCAGGTGGATTACAGTAACGAGCGAAATATTCGATTTAATATCATTCCTCAGCTTGCCCTTGGAAGGGACATAGTCCTACTCTTTGCTTATCGCACTATCTATATCATTCCGCTTTAACGCAATTTCTTGAATAAACAATGCATGACATTACGACTATTATTGCTTTCTTTATATATATATATTCATTAACGACGCCTTGCAACCGTACACTTTGGTACGGACAATACACCAGGGGCTTACGTACCCCATAATATGATGTGAAAAGTCCGAACACTTTCACAAGTGCGGCACCCCGAACTTATAGCATTATATGCATCAGCTCCGAATCATGTCTTTGGTCAAATGTTGGGTTTGCCCGGCTCCTATGTTTTGGTACCTTACGTTCCGCTCTATCGGCTAAGGTAGCGCTAGGAGAACTACTGCGATTGTGCCCCGGTTCTGCCGGGCTTAGCACCTCAGTAGAGAAAGCTAAAACTAACTGTCATGATAAGGCGAGAGACTAGTCGCTGTTCGGTGAGGTTTTCGAGTCCCTAAAGACTTATGCCGCTTAGGGCGAAGGGCCGGCCCTGTCCGGCTTAAAGGCGTGTATCGCGCCCCGAATTCGGCCTTCCGAATACCAGGGGCTTCGCCAAAATTTAAAATTATAGAATTCTATGGCTAAGTGAGAGTGATAAAGCATTATTAGTCCGGTTGCCTTGTTCGCTGTGCTGAGCACCTCCCTCGAAGGACCCAAACATGGGAACAAGAGTGCTCAGGTTTATCCCGAACACCCCAGCACTCGTGGCATGGGGGCAGAAGCCGAGGACTAGCCATCTCTCAGATTGGATAAACGGCCAAACAGAAGGTAATATTTTAAATTCAAACAAGCGTTGCATAGCGCATATGAAACAAGTTTTCATAAATACAGGATAAAAACGAGCAAGTCTCACTCAAATATTACATCTTTTGAACACTCGTCCGCTATAAGACGGGCACCCGGCAGAACACCCTCGTAGTACATCTCGGGGTGGCGGTGCTCCTTGCCCTCCAGTGGCCCTTCCTTGATCAGCTTCACAGCGTCTAGCTTGACCCACTGCAATTTCACACGGGCGAAAGCCCGTCGTGCACCTTCAATGCAGACGGATCGCTTGACGACCTCTAGCCGCGGGCAGGCATCCACAAGCCGCCTCACCAGGCCAAAGAAGCTGTTCGGAAGGCCGTCGCCAGGCCACAACCGGACTATAAAACCCTTCATGGCCTGTTCGGCCACCTTATGTAGCTCGACCATCTTCTTCAGCTGGTCGCTCATTGGCACCGGGTGTTCGGCCTTAGTATACTGAGACCAGAACAGCTTCTCCGTTGAGCTTCCATCCTCGGCCTGGTAAAATTGTGCGGCATCGGACACGCTGCGGGGCAAAACTGCGAATGCTCCTGGAGAGCTCCGGATTCGGGTAAGTAATCGGTAATTTACTTTTACATGCTTGCTTTGCATATAGAAAGCCTTACCTGCCGCTATCTTCTTCATTGCGTCGATCTCCTGGAGGGCCTTTTGGGCTTTGGCCTTGGTACTTTTTGCGCTCTCGAGGGCCGCGGCAAGCTCAGACTCTCGCGTCTTCGAGTCAAGCTCCAACGCCTCGTGCTTCGCCACGAGAGCCTGGAGCTCTTGCTGCACCTCGCCCACCCGAGCCTCGTGTTTCTCTCACTCGGTGCGCTCCCTGGCCGCTTTATCTTTGGCCTCGAAAAGTGCTTGCTTTAGGGTCGCCACTTCGGCCGCAGCCCCTGGCAGATTCATGATAATCCTGTCATTTTGCAATCACACTCTTTAAATACATAACCATAGACTAGGTACTACTTACCTTTGTTCTCCTCGAGCTGCCTCTTGGTAAGGCCGAGCTCGTCCTAGGACCCTTTAAGGTCCTGCTTCAGTATAGCGACCTCCGCAATCAGTGCGGCGGACGCAAGCAGCGAAGCCTGCATATGCATATGGACATACTCATATTAGACTCCTGCGATATTGTTTGATCCTCTGTTCGGCTTTTCTTTGCGAACACCGAACAGAGCATCAGGGGCTACTGTCTATGCGGTAATATTTTTCCTATACTTTAAACACTTACCTCAAAGCCTGTTAGAAGGCTGGCACAGGCTTCAGTCAATCCGCTCTTAGCGGACTGAACCTTCTGGATCACCGCACTCATAATAGTGTGATGCTCCTCGTCGATGGAAGCGCTGCGAAGCGCTTCCAGCAGATTGTCCGGCGCCTCTGGATGGACAGAGGTTGCTGATGCAGGCGTCTTGCCCCTCTTAGAAGGAGACCGCCTGCCCGAGTCCGGAACCACTAGAGGTTCTGGCGCGGTGTCCGGCTGAGGGCCGAGCTCGGAGCTCTCAGGGGCTTTGTCCCCTCTGCTCCCAGAGTCCGGGAGGCCGCCTTGAGGCACCTCCAGGACTGTCTCCCCTCGACCCAATGCTTCATGAGATAGCACCTCGGCGTCATCCGCAGGATGAGGGGAGGTGGCGGTCGGAACTGGATCGCTATCCATATCCGACGAGCCCAGGGAGCCGTCCAATGATACATCGATACTGGCTCGTGGCGGCCTGCATAATCATGTTCGGCGTTAGGGAAAGCAGTGTGGCAAAGGAATACTATGACTTACTCTGGTATCCGAATACTTACGACTTCCCCAGGGGCTTGGCCCTGGGCAGCCACTCATCTTCGCCGTCGGTGGCGGTGGTAGAGTAGTCCGAAAGGAGAGTTCTCCCGTTCTTGGACCCTTCGGCCTCCTCAGTTGGGGTGGCCTTCCTTTTCTTTTCTCACCCCGCTGGGGAAGAAACCTCTCTTTCCTCCTCCTCGTCTTCGTGGGAGGAGTGCGCCTCGGAGTCATCGGACGATGAGTCCGACTCCACCGGGCGCTGGGAGCTCTTCGGGTTCCCGTGGCCTTCTTCTTGGCCTTCTTCTCCGGCACCACGTAAGGTGCCGGAACCAGCAGTTCCGCAAAGCAGGCGTCCGCTGGGTCTTCGGGCAAACGAGCCGGACAGTTGATCTGTTCGGCCGTCCTCTGCCAGTCCTGTCAAAGGCATGGGGGCTTAGATCCCGCATAGAGTTAAACTATGAAAGACAAATATCCTGTAAAAGGTAAAAACAGCTTACCGCGTTGGCTTGATGCTGCGCGCTGAATCCATGATCCTTGGTAGTGGATGCGGGAGCCTCGGCGCCCTTGAACAGCACCTTCCAGGCATCTTCGTACGTGGTGTCAAAAAGCCTGCTTAGGGTTCGGTGCTGGGCCGGATTGAACTCCCACAAGCTGAAAGCCCGTTGTTGGCACGGGAGGATCCGGCGGACGAGCATGACCTGAACTACGTTGACAAGTTTGAGCTTCTTGCTCACCAGGTTTTGGATGCATGTTTGGAGTCCGGCCAGTTCTCCTTTTTTACCCCACGGCAGGCCCTTCTCTTTCCAGGAGGTGAGCCGCGTAGGGATTCCGGATCAGAACTCGGGGGCTGCGACCCATGCAGGGTCGCGCGGCTCGGTGATGTAGAACCATCCCGATTGCCACCCTTTTATGGTCTCCACGAAGGAGCCCTCAAGCCATAGGACGTTGGGCATCTTGCCCACCATGGCGCCTCCGCACTCGCCTGGCGGCCGCCCACTACCTTCGGCTTGACATTGAAGGTCTTCAGCCATAAGCCGAAGTGGGGCTGGATGCAGAGGAAGGCCTCACACATGAATGATGAACACCGAGATGTTGAGGATGAAGTTAGGGGCCAAATCATGGAAGTCCAGGCCGTAGTAGAACATGAGCCCCTAGACAAATGGGTGGAGAGGGAAGCCTTGTCCGCAGAGGAAATGGGTGAGGAATACCACCCTCTCATGGGGCCTGGGGGTGGGGGTGAGCTGCCCCTCGTCGGTGAGCCCGTGCGCGATGTCGTCAGACAAGTATCCGGCTTTCCTCAGCTTCTTGATGTGTCCCTCCGTGACGGAGGAGACCATCCACCTGCCTCCCGCTCTGGACATGGTTGGGGAAGGTTGGGGTGGGAATTGCAGACTTGGGCGCTAGAGCTCGAGTGTGCGAAAACGGATGAGCAAAGGAGGAAGAAGGCGTGGATGAAAAGGTGAATCCTTATCCCCTTATATGGGCGGACGAAACTAAGCGTCCCCACTGGCCTGGTAAAACTCGCTTATCCCCCAAGCGCCGTAATCAATGGCGCGGTTGGGTTACCCACACACGTATTGATGAGAATCCCGTAATAAGGAGACATGATCTCTGCTTTGACAAGACGTGTCGAAAAACTGCCTCGCGTTATGTGCGGGGCTAGTTAAAGGAAACGGTTCGAATAATCACCGGGCCATGATGTAATGACATGTTGCCAAAATACGTCAGCAAATTGGATTTGTGAAACATTATTCTCTCTACGGTGGTATGTGGAACTTATTTTGCAGGGTCGGACACTATCCTTATATTCAAAATTCTTCCGTGGTGTATTCGGAGGAGGAACCCGCCTTGCAATGCCGAAGAAAACACTGCACGCCGGACTCATCGTCATTGGAAGCCTGGTTCAGGGGCTACTGAGGGAGTCCTGGATTAGGGGGTCTCCGGACAGCCGGACTATATCCATTGTCCGGACTGTTAGACTATGAAGATAAAAGTTTGAAGACTTTGTCTCGTGTCCGGATGGGACTCTACTTGGCGTGGAAGGCAAGCTAGGCAATACGAATATGCATATTTCCTCCTTTGTAACCGACCTTGTGTAACCCTAACCCTCTCCGGTGTCTATATAAACCGGAGGGTTTTTAGTTCATAGGACAACAACTACAACATACAATCATACCATAGGCTAGCTTCTAGGGTTTAGCCTCTCTGATCTCGTGGTAGATCTACTCTTGTACTACCCATATCATCAATATTAATCAAGCATGACGTAGGGTTTTACCTCCATCAAGAGGGCCCGAACCTGGGTAAAACATTGTGCCCCCTGCATCTTGTTACCATCCGGCCTAGACGCACAGTTCGGGACCCCCTACCCGAGAGCCGCCGGTTTTGACACCGACAACGGCCCAATAACCCATCTAAACCATTTCGATGTCCTCCGCCGTCGGATCATGATCGTGTGAGCGAAAACTACACCTCATTTGGACACTCCAAACTCCCTCTACATATAAATATGCCTCTCCCCGCGAAATTTGCGGGAAAACCCTAGCCTTCCCCTTTCTCTGCGCGCCGGACGCGTCCGCCACCGCCGCTCGAACGAATCGCACATGGCCACATGGCTGCCCGCCCCCGCCAGCCGCCGCAGCCCGCCAAGCCTACGACGGCCCCTCTTTTCTTGCTAGTTGTTTGCTAGTTGTTTGCTCTATTGCTATGTCGCGCTACCTACCACTTGCTATATCATGCCTCCCATATTGCCATGTCAAGCCTCTAACCCACCTTTCCTAGCAAACCGTTGTTTGGCTATGTTACCGCTTTTACTCAGCCCCTCTTATAGCGTTGCTAGTTGCAGGTGAAGATGAAGTTTGTTCCTTGTTGGAACATGGATATTGTTGGGATGCCATTATTATATCTTATTTACTTTAATGAATCTATATACTTGGTAAAGGGTGGAAGGCTCGGCCTTATGCCTGGTGTTTTATTCCACTCTTGCCGCCCTAGTTTCTGTCATACCGGTGTTATTCCTTGATTTTGTGTTCCTTATACGGTTGGTTGTTATGGGAACCCCTTGACAGTTTTCCTTGAATAAAACTCCTCCAGCAAGGCGCAACCTTGGTTTTAACATTTGCCACATAAGCCTTTCCCCTTGGGTTTTCGTGAGCCCGAGGGTCATTATCGGTGTCAAAACTGGCGGATCTTGGGTAGGGGGTCCCGAACTGTGCGTCTAGGCCGGATGGTAATAGGAGGCAAGGGACACGAAGTTTTACCCAGGTTCGGGCCCTCTCGATGGAGGTAAAACCCTACATCCTGCTTGATTAATATTGATGATATGGCTAGTACAAGAGTAGATCTACCACGAGATCAGAGAGGCTAAACCCTAGAAGCTAGCCTATGGTATGATTGTTGTTGTGTATGTTGTCCTACGGACTAAAACCCTCCGGTTTATATAGACATCGGAGAGGGTTAGGGTTACACAAAGTCGGTTACAATGGTAGGAGATCTGCATATCCGTATCGCCAAGCTTGCCTTCCACGCCAAGGAAAGTCCCTTCCGGACACGGGACGAAGTCTTTAATCTTGTATCTTCATAGTCCAGGAGTCCGGCTGAAGGTATTGTCCGGCCATCCGGACACCCCCTAATCCAGGACTCCCTCAGTAGCCCCTGAACCAAGCTTCAATGACGACAAGTCCGGCACGCAGATTGTCTTTGGCATTGCAAGGCGGGTTCCTCCTCCAAGTAATTCATAGAAGATTTTGAACACAAAGATAGTGTCCGGCTCTGCAAAATAAGTTTCCACATATTGCCATAGAGAGAATAATATTTACACAAATCTAATCTGCTGACGTATTTCGTAGTGTGACACACCACGGCCAAGCCTTTATCCGAGTCGTTTTATTATCCCACCTCAGCGTGTCATGCGAGGCGGTTTCCTTGGCACGTCTTGTTAAAGCAGAGATCGTGTCCCCTTATCCCGGGATTCCCATCAATACGGGCGTGGGTAACCCAACCGCTTCTAGGACCCCTAGATTATAGGCAAGTCCAAACGGACACGGAGAGGACGGTTGATATTCACCCTCTTTATAAAGGGGACAAGGCTTTTATTTTTCCCTCCCGTGCTCAATCGAATCCTTCCCCCACCTCAAGCTCAAACGCCCGAAGTTCAGGCCAAGTGCTCCGAATCTTCAGTCATGTCCAGATCTAGCCTTCAAGGCCAATGGGTGCCTTCCTCCGTCACGGAAGAAGACATCAAAAAGTTGAGGGAGGCCAAATATCTGACCGCCGAGATTTTGCATCGGCTGCCTCCCCGAGGGCAGGCCATCCCCACTCCCGAACCCAACGAGAACGTCGTGTTCGTCTCCCACTTCTTCCAAGGTCTAGGCCTCGCTCTGGATCCTTTCGTCAGGGGTTTGATGTTTTATTACGGGCTAGACTTCCATGATCTAGCTCCGGACTCCTTTCTTCATATCACGACATTTATTGTCGTGTGCGAGGCCTTCCTCCGGGTTACCCCTCACTTTGGCCTATGGCTCAAGACCTTTGAAGTGAAGCCGAAGATGATCGAGGGGCAACATGCAGCGTGTGGAGGTGCCTCAATACGCAAGATGACGGGAGCTCCGTGGCCCAAAGGTTCCATCCCAGAGGTGTCTGAATTGTGGCAACAGGAGTGGTTCTACATCACGGCTCCTAGAAGTGCCAAGTGGGCGGCCGCCCCTATTTTCCGCTCGGGCCCTCCACCACAACTGATGTCATGGATCAGCAGAGGTCTGAGCTGGCGTCCAGCCAAGGACGTGCCTGTACTGCAAAGCCGCATTCGAGATCTCTCCAATGGAGATTTTAGTTTGGTTGCGGTAATACAAGTTATGCTGGTTCATCAAGTGCAGCCTTGCAAACGCCGGCCTCTTCGCCTATGGGAGTTCAATCCCGAGGGACCGCGTGTCATGCAAAATTTTCTTGGCCTGACGCACGAGGAGATGTACAAGTCATTCTTCGGACCTCAGGTAGAGTGTCCGGAAAGCACCGAGGACGTGGGCCTAAGTAGTAACCGCGCCGCCGAACAGGTAAGGCATCTTCCGGCCAAACATACTATCTCTCCTTTGTTATGAAGTTATTTCTAAGAGTTTGCTTTTTGACCAGGACTGGCTAACAAGGGCGAAGTTGATTCGGTGTTCGGCCCCCCTCCCTGAGGGTTTGGAAAATCCGGTATTGGAAAAGATGCTCTAGACCGCACCTTTCCCGGAGCCCTTGAAGGAAGATACTGTGGAGGATAATGCGGGCGGACGCGGGCCCCCAACGCTGCCCATTCTAGCCGAGGGAGCGAGCGTCTCCATGAAGGAAGACGACCAGAAGAGGAAAAGGACTGCGCCCGGGGATTCGGAAGCCAAAGCTTCCAAATGGGAGAAGAAGTCTCCCACAGAGGGTCCTACCTTGGTGGGCGCCGTTGCCACACAAAGTCCGCGTGGGGATCAATTCTCCCGCGAGTCGTAAGTGACCCGAAATACTTTAATAGTACAGATATGCCATCTTTTTCTTCTGAGAAGATAACCACCACATATATTTTGCAGTTTGGGCCTTAGCCCCTCTCAAATGAGCTCGTCTTCGGGGGATCTTCTTCCAGAGATGATGGAGAGCGAAACGCCTCCTCCGGACTCCTCTGGACTCCTCCGCTCCGGAAGCGGGCGACCCTGAAGTGTCGTCGTGGAGGGCCTCTCCGAGTCCGGTGAGGCCAGAAGATAATCCCATTGACCCCCGAAGCTCCCAGTGTCAGGCTCCCGAAGAGAGCAGAGAGTCCGGCACCATCTAGTGTGCGATCGGATGTTCTGAGGGAGTTGGTGGGGTGAGCGGCCATCTCGGATGAACACCGTGTGCTGATGAATACGGTGATGGAGAGAATATCGTCCGCCAAAAGCGGATTGCATGAAGCTTTTATGAGTCTACTGACAGGCTTTGAGGTACGTAAAAGAATGTATGATAGTCCTGCACATGCTAGGTGTGCCCTGTGTAGACAGTAGCCCCTGAGACTCTGGTTGTCGTCGGAAACGACGACGAACATAGGATCATATTCCCAGGAAATAACCATACTGCCTCTATGTGCAGGTGATGGAAGCTCCGGTGGCTAGCCGGACTAGCGAATTTGCCCATTTAAAACGGCAGTTGGATGCGGCAGACGCCGACATCGAGCTTGTTAACAAAAGGCTTGACGAGGCACAGGGTAAGTGTCATTATCTAGTAAACGCCACAACAGGAAGAGCAGCATGATGCCAGCATCTTTAATATGTTGTGACTACAGATGGAGCTGCCACGGTTGAAGCCTTGCAGGCAGAACTTGCCCGAGCCAAGGAACAAGCGAGGTTGGGTAATGCGGCTGCTTTGAAGGCGGCCGAAGAGTTGCAAGCCGAGAAGGCCGCGCATGGCGAGAGCCGAGACAAGATGGCCATAGAATTAAAAGCCGCCGCCGACCGTTGCTGGGTTCTTGAAAAGGAAAACCAAGCGAAGGCATCGGACCTTGAGAAGGCTGCTGCGACGAGAAAAGACCTCCGCTCTGCTATGAGGGCAAAGAAGGAGGAGCTGCGGGAAGTCGGGGATATTGTAGCTGGGAAATCCTTTATGTTGCGGAGGAAGTTCGGAGATCCTCGGTATGCCCCTCTGGATCGGCTGTGGAGTTCTGAGGATGTGTATATGGATTTGGCGGCAAGCGCTGCCGATGCGGCCAAGTACTTCCAGGGTCAGACGGACCGTGAAGTAGACCAGCTGTTTTGGAGACAATTCCATTCTCCCGAGCGTCCACTTTCGTTGACTGACCAATTAGCTGAATGGGCCGAACTAAATAGGTTGTCCGGACTCTCCATGAGGTCTGTTGCGGATCAGCTATGGCCGGAAAGGTCAAAACCAAACAGCTATTTCAGCTTGGTGCAGCAGTTCCTTGACATGGTGCCGCGCATTGATGCGATGAAGAGGTCGGCGTGCATAGAGGGAGCACGGATGGCCTTTGCCCGTGTTAAGGCATACTGGCCCGAGATGGATGCTACCAATGTTGCAGCGCAGGATTCGGCTATAGGTCGAAAGGCTGCTGAGCACTACTTTGAAGAAGTTCTTGAGGGTGCCCGTTTAATAGAGACCCAGTGCTCAAAAAATATTATGTTTGAGTGACATGTAATCTCATTGTAAGCGAAATGCTTTTATAAATTTTTATAAGGCTATTTTTGTACTTTTGCCTGAAAGTAATATGATGCCTCCTGGGCGGCCGTTTATGTATACATGTGTATAACCTGAAAGATTGCAGTCGTGGGCTTCAACCCCCATGCATATAATGCGGAGGTGTTCGCAAAAACACGCGTTCACACTTAACCCAACGTCTTGGTCCTATTAAGGAGGTGATAGCGGAGCGAGCGAGGCAACCGGACTATAATGCTTTAGCACTTTCACTTAGCCATAGGAGTTTGACAGTGGGGCTACTAGATAGCCCCTGGTGGCTCCGCACTCTCCCGATTCCGGGGTGCGTACATGCCTAGCCGGAAAACGGCCCTTCTTTAAGGCGGAGGAATTCTAACATTCCCACAGGTCATCGAGTGGTTGACCAGTCTCACGCTAGATCATGACAGTCTGTTTTCGGCTTTCTCTACTGAGGTGCTCGTCTGGATGAACCAGGGCACAATCGCAGTAGTTCTCCTGGTGCTACCTTAGCCGGTAAAGCGGAATGTAAGGCACCAAAACACAGGAGCCGGGAAAACCCAACATTTGACCAAAGACAATGATTCGGAGCTGATGCATATAGGGCCAAACTCGCGACGCCGAACACTCCCTAAGGTATTCGGTCTTTGTGGTATAAACCGGGCCTAAATAATGGCCTTTGTAAGAAGCCCCTTGTGTCCAGGTACGTGCATTATTCTGGAGTGGCCACATGCCAAGACGTCAGCATCCTTCTCAACGGTGGATATGTATCAACAATAGACAGTAAAAAAGGTTTACGCAGGGTCTTAATCTGAAAAGAATCCTTGGAGCGGGTCCCTGCTGCACGTCTGCGCCTGTGTCTCCGTTGTGCCGTATCCTGGACTGGTGTAGCACCTTGATCGTCTGTAAAAGAGAGGAAGTTAAGTGAAAAAGTTGTCGGGCAAAAAGATAGTTTTTAAAGAAACCATGTATAATTCAAGATGATAAGAAATTGCCACTTGTCTGCGCATGTTGAGCCCCTTGTATTGACAAATAGGGGTGTAACCACTTATTCGGTATAAATAGCGGCACCGGACTCGATTAGTTGTGTCTGAGGTCTTGACGACCTATTTGGATGCTTTCACTGGTCCGGGCACGTTTAGTGTGCGGCTGCCATGGCAGCCGCACTCTCTTCGGCACGCAGAGATCGCTTGATATTTCTGTTCACTGAAATGATGCCACGTGGACCGGGCATCTTTAGTGTGAGGGAGGCGTAGTGTGGTATTGCATTAAAGCGAGCGAAAGCTTCGCGTCCGAGCAGTGCTTGATAGCCACTTTGAAACGGAGCGATGTGGAAGGTTAAATGCTCGTGACGGAAGTTATCGGGGGAGCCGAATATAACCTGTAGTAGGAGGGAGCCCGTACAACGAGCCCCTGGGCCTGGCGTTACTCCTTTAAAGGTAGTATTGCTATGGCGAATTTGTGTTGGGTCTAACCCCATCCCGCAGATTGTATCCTGATATATTAAGTTTAGGCCACTGCCGCCGTCCATCAAGACTCGTGTGAAGTGATATCCGCCAATTACTGGGTCTAATACCAGGGCAGCCCATCCTGCGTGTCGGATACTTGCTGAGTAATCGCGATGGTCGAAAGTGATCGGTTGAGACGACCAGTGGCGGGACTTCGCGGTGACAGGCACTTGGGTATATTTTCCTGGGAGTGCCGTGTTGTTTTTTCCCTTGATCACGTGTAACATGTTTACTGTTTTGACTTCTGGTGGAAATTTCTTTTGTTCCGCCGTGTCTTGCTTGGGAGGCTCGTCCTCGTCTTCACTTGGTGTATCCTCCCCCTTATGTACGGCGTTGAGCTTGCCGGACTTCTTGAAGACCCAACATTCTCTGTGGGTATGATTAGCATGTTTACCAGGGGTACTATGGATCTGACATACTTGGCCCAGAATTTTGTTGAGGCTGGACAGTTCATCCCTGGTGCCTTTAGGGGGCGGCTTTTGACCTGGTCGAGAGCTTTTGAATCCGGCATTTACTGCCGTGCCCTTCGTGCTGTCTTCTTTATTCCGGCGTTTGTTATTGCTGTTGCGCCATGATTTCCCGTTTCCATCTCTAGCTTCTGATGTGCTGGGGTCGCTGGTGCTGCATCTGGCTAGCCAGCTGTCCTCACCCGCGCAAAAGCGGGTCATGAGGTTTGTTAATGCGGCCATCGTTCCCGGCTTATTTTGGCCGAGGTGTCTGGCAAGCCATTCGTCACGGACGCTATGCTTGAAAGCTACCAAGGCTTCGGCGTCCGGGCAATCGACAATCTGGTTCTTTTTAGTAAGAAACCAGTTCTAAAGCTTTCGGGCTGACTCTCCGGGCTGTTGAGTTATATGACTCAAATCGTCCGCATCCGGAGGTCGGACATAAGTCCCTTGAAAATTTGCCCGAAAGGCGTCTTCGAGCTCTTCCCAACTTCCAATGGAGCTTTCGGGGAGGCCTTTGAGCCAGTGACGAGCTGTCCCTTTGAGCTTGAGGGGTAAGCACTTGATGGCGTGGAGATCATCTCCTCGAGCCATATGGATATGGAGGATGTAGTCCTCAATCCAGACCCCAGGGTCTGTTGTTCCGTCGTATGCCTCTATGTTTACGGGCTTGAATCCCTCTGGAAATTCATGGTCCAGCACCTCATCGGTGAAACATAGGGGGTGTGCGGCACCCCTGTAGCTGGGTGTATCGTGTTGTTCGGATGTTTGTTGTGTTGCATTGTATGCTGGGGCGTGCTTGCGTGGTCCATAGATGGATCTTCTTGCACCGTCCTTTGGGTGCGAGCCCTCGCATGGGTCGCGTGTTGTATTGTGAGCGGCGTTGTATGCCGCTCTGTGTTGGTAGAGGGGTCGTCTATCTGACCAGGTGGCTGCTTTGATATTTGGTTGTGGGGGGTCTGAGGCCTCCTCATCGAATTCGGGTAGCAGTTTCCGCTTTGGATAGCTCTTGGAGGGGCGATTGTCGCCATACCTTGCTGCTGTGTTGAGTATTTTACTCCATCTGATTTGAAGTATGTCTTGCGCGGCCTTGAGCCTTTGCTTCTGCTTTTTCAGACTCCTCGCAGTGGCAACAAGCCTTTTACGGGCAGTCTGCTGCTCCGGGTGCCTGTCCGGCGTTATGTCGTCCAGACCATTATCCTTGATAGGATTTGTTTGTTCGGTTTGATTATCCGGATTGCTGTTGTCCGGCAGCGGTTCGCCCTGCTCCAGTGCTGGGTCTGTGTGATCGCTATTTCTATCGAGGCGGGATTTGGGGCGGCGCTTGCGTCGCCGCTTTGACTGCTTTTCGAGGGAACAAGCCTTCGGTGCATCCTTCCGATCCTCATCGTCATCTTTTGGTGCGTCCACCATGTATACGTCATATGACGAGGTGGCGTTCTAGGGCCCAGTAGGCGCTGGTTCTTCATCGCTTCCTTCATCGGCGTCCATATCGTCGATGTCTTCGGAGTCGAAGTCGAGCATGTCGGTTAAATTGTCGAGAGTGGCTACAAAGTGGGTGGTGGGTGGGCTTTGAATTTCTTCATCGTCCGTCTCCCAATCTCGCTGACCGTAGTCCGGCCAAGGCTCTCCTGATAAAGAGAGAGACTTTAGTGATTTCATAATATCGCCAAAGGGCGAGTGCTGAAAGATGTCCGCGGCAGTAAACTCCACGATCGGCGTCCAATCGGATTCGATTGGCAAAGGCGTGAATGGTTTGGAGTCCGGAGAGGAGTCCGGCTCCTCGGAGTCACGAGTCTCGCGGAGTGCGGGGCTGGTGTTCGGCTCGATCACCGCTAGGATCGCAGCCCCCGGGGCGGTGTCCATCCACCCATCCTCGATCGGCGCAGTTGGCTCCGAATTAAGGGTCGAAGCCGATGCGGGTGCGGCCTTCAGGGCACTGCTAGGCGACAGAGCTAGATCATGCTCGTCGTGGCAGTGCGGCGCGCTCGACAGTGGCTCGAATCTGTCGAAGATCAAGTCCCCGCGGATGTCAGCCGTGTAGTTTAAACTTCCAAATCTGACTTGACGGCCAGGGGCATAGCTTTCGATCTGCTCCAGATGGCCAAGTGAATTGGCCCGCAGTGCAAAGCCGTCGAAGATAGAGATCTGTCCGGGGAGACAAGTTTCACCCTGGACCGCATCACTATCGATGATCGTGGGAGCCATCAAGCCTGACGGCGATGACACAGAGGAACTCTCAATGAAAGCACCAATGTCGGTGTCAAAACCAGCGGATCTCGGGTAGGGGGTCCCGAACTGTGCGTCTAGGCCGGATGGTAACAGGAGGCAAAGGACACGAAGTTTTACCCAGGTTCGGGCCCTCTCGATGGAGGTAAAACCCTACGTCCTGCTTGATTAATATTGATGATATGGGTAGTACAGGAGTAGATCTACCACGAGATCGGAGAGGCTAAACCCTAGAAGCTAGCCTATGGTATGATTGTTGTTGTGTATGTTGTCCTACAGACTGAAACCCTCCGGTTTATATAGACACCGGAGAGGGTTAGGGTTACACAAAGTCGGTTACAATGGTAGGAGATATGCATATCCGTATCGCCAAGCTTGCCTTCCACGCCAAGGAAAGTCCCTTCCGGACATGGGACAAAGTCTTTAATCTTGTATCTTCATAGTCCAGGAGTCTGGCTGAAGGTATAGTCCGGCCATCCGGACACCCCCTAATCCAGGACTCCCTAAGTCATCTTTATCTTAAACCCCCGGGCCAGTGCTCCTTTGAGTGTTGGTCCAAACTAGAGCACCGTGTAGGACCGTCCCTTGGCAACTTGGGTTATGTTGGTACTTGTACGCTTAGCTTATCAGGTGTGCCCTGAGAACGAGATATGTGTAGCTCCTATCGGGATTTGTCGGCACAGTCGGGTGGTCTTGCTGGTCTTGTTTTACCATTGTCGAAATGTCTTGTAACCGGGATTCCGAGACTGATCAGGTCTTTCCAGGAGAAGGAATATCCTTCGTTGACCGTGAGAGCTTGTGATGGGCTAAGTTGGGACACCCCTGCAGGGTATAAACTTTAGAGAGCCGTGCCCATGGTTATGTGGCAGATGGGAATTTGTTAATATCCGGTTGTAGAGAACTTGACACTTAACTTAACTAAAATGAATCAACCGCGTGTGTAGCCGTGATGGTCTCTTTTCGGTGGAGTCCGGGAAGAGAACACGGTCTTGTGTTATGCTTGAACGTAAGTAGTTTTAGGATCACTTCTTGATCTCTTCTAGCTTCTCAACCGTGCGTTGCTTCTCTTCTCGCTCTTATTTGCGTATGTTAGCCACCATATATGCTTAGTGATTGCTGCAGATCCACCTCACTACCCTTTCCTACCCCTTAAGCTTAAATAGTCTTGATCTCGCGGGTGTGAGATTGCTGAGTCCTTGTGACTCACGGATACTTCCAAACAGTTGCAGGTGCCGATGATACCAGTGCAGGCGATGCTACCGAACTCAAGTAGGAGTTCGACGAAGACTTGGGTCGTTATTATGTTTCTTTTCCTGATGATAAGTAGTGGAGCCCAGTTGGGACGATCGGGGATCTAGCATTTGGGGTTGTCTTTCTTTATTTTGGTTCCGTAGTCGGACCTTTGATTGTACTTTGGATGATGTATGGATTATTTATGTATTTTGTGAAGTGGCGATTGTAAGCCAACTCTTTATACCTTTATTATTTAGTACATGATATGGTTAAAGATTACCCCTCTTGCGACATGCCTACCATGCGGCTATGCCTCTAAGTCATGCCCCGGCACGTGGGAGATATAGCCGCATTGTGGGTGTTACAAGTTGGTATCAGAGCCATCCCCGACTTAGGAGCCCCCTGCTTGATCGAATCGCTGACGTTGTTGAGTCTAGAACAAAATGTTTTGAGTCTTAGGATTATATATATATATATATCAGAGAGTAGGATTCTTTTTACTCCTTAGTCGCTTCATCGCTCTGGTGAGGCCTCCTAACGTAGAACTTTTGACTCTCGTGTCCTCAAATTTCACGATTTTTTTTTAGCATCACGCGGGTATCTTGGAATCGTTCTGATAGTCTTGTGACGAGAACATTGTTCTTGGTGCCTCCTGACATTTAGGGGTTGTGGCAGTGTCCCGGGGAGTTAAGCTCCGAGGTGTTGTCGTCACAATTTTATCGTTGCAGCTCTGGAATACCTGAGTTCGCCGACATCGAAAATCTCTTTTATGCAGTTGTTGGTGAGATAACCTCGACGCCACCCAGTACTGGGCGGGAGTTCGGGAGTATTGCCATAACTCGTATAATGGATGCTTTTTGAAGGTTGAGGTACATGATTTCTGAAGGTTTCTTGGTTATGTGTTGAAGGATGGATACAGCTGAATGTAGGGATTGTTAGTTTGGGTGAGATATTATGCTTCCCCTGTATCCCCAACACCTGATTGCATAACCATAAAGTTTCGAGAGTTTTATAGGTGGGAATTCAAGTAGCTCTAGTATTTCTTCCCGTAGATATTTGGTTTGTGATTGGGTAATCCTTACCAATTATTTGTTCATATCCATACCTTGTTGTTTCATTCATCTACCTTTATCTAAGTGGCTTCTCAACCTAATGGACGTGTGATGGTTTACTTTGGAATTCATTCGTTCATCCTTGTTCGAATGTTTATTGTGAGACTTTATGTTGCAATTTTGATCCATTGATTCAGCTTGAATATCTGTCTATCAAGATTCTAATGGTTGTCACCCTGTTCAGGATGGCTCCTCCAACGTGCCAGAATCCGGACCGCAATGATGGGGATCAGTCGAACCCTCCACCATCACCTCCACCTCCGGAGGCATGGCAAGCTGTCATGGCAGCCACCAACGCCAACACTCAGATGCTTTTGCAACTCTTGCAAGAGCGCAACCAAGGAAATCAAGGCCAAGGCAACAATCAGCCTCAGTTTGCTACCCTCAACCAGTTCCTTGCAAACCAGCCGAAGTCCTTCAGCAACTGTGTCGAGGCCACAAATGCCGACGACTGGCTCGTGGATATCTGCAAACATTTTGAATGTAGCAATGTCAGGCCTGAGGACTTTGTCAAGTTTGCTTCGTTTCAACTCAAGGACCAAGCTGATGAGTGGTTTCAACAATACAAAGATTCCAGAGGAGGTCGTGTGATTACCTGGGATGATTTCCGCCGAGACTTCAAAGCTCATCACATTCCACTAAGCGTTGCTGAGAGCAAGCGTGAGGAGTTCCGCAATCTCAAGCAAGGCAGCATGTCCATGTATCAATACAATATCCAGTTTCAGAAACTTGCTCACTTCGCTAAACAAGATGTTCCTGATGAAAAGAGTATGATCTATCAATTCAGAGGTGGCCTCAGAGAAGATATGCAATTAGCTCTCGTGCTTATTAAGCCGACTAAGTTCGATCAATTCTATAACATGGCACTAAAGCAAGAAGTTGCTCAGCTCAAGTGTGAGGCTTCTAAGAAGAGAGTCAGGGATGCAGTTCAGCCTTCTTCCTCACAAGTGGCAGCTAAGCAACAGAAGTTCTGGTTGCCTCCTCCTCCGTTTCGTCAGTCCTACCAGCAAAAGAGCAAAAATGGCAATGGATCTTCCCACCCACCCAACCCAGGCTATCAGAACAAAGCTCAGTCTCATACTCCAAGGTCAAGTGCTCCTTATCATCGGCCGCTCTCAGAGGTTACTTGCAACAAGTGTCAGCAGAAAGGGCACTATGCAAACAAGTGCTTAAACCAAAGACGCCTTCTGCCTCCTCCTCTTGTGAGATCTGCCAGCAATGCAGTGGTCAAGCATAATCCCAAGCATGCTAAGGTGAACATGTTGAACGCAGCTCAGGCAGATGATTCTTCAGAAGTGATCATGGGTAACCTTCCAGTTAACTCTACTCCAGCAAAAGTTCTTTTTGACACTGGTGCATCCCGTTGTTTCATGTCAAGATCATTTGTTTCAAAGAATGACTTCATTTCAGAAATGTTGGGAAAACCCATGGGAGTTGTTTCTCCGGGCTCTGCTATGAGGGCTACCACGATGATTCCAGATGTTTCCATCAAGATGGGCGACTATAGATTTCTGTCTTCTCCAATGGTTCTTGGTGACTCTGATATTGATCTAATTATCGGCATGGACTGGCTTCCTAATCATAAGGCTCAGCTTGATTGTGCTGCCAGGTAGATTCAATTGACACACTCTTCTGAGGATGTGATCATCTATGCCGCTCGTGATGAAACCATTCGACTATTTTCTCTCAATGAGAAGGGCGAGTTCAATGCCATCTCTCAAATTCCAGTTGTTTGTGAATATCAAGACGTCTTTCTAGAAGAGCTTCGAGGAATGCCTCCTCACCGGCCAGTTGAATTTGTTATCGATCTTGAGCCTGGCACGGAACCTGTTTGCAAACATCCTTACAAGCTTGGACCAGAGGAGTTGAAGGAATTGAAGAAACAACTCGATGAACAAGAGCATCTGGGTCTGATCAGACCGAGTTCATCTCCATGGGGTTGTGGTGTTCTTTTTGTCCAGAAGAAGCATGGCATGGACCGACTTTGTGTTGACTACCGCCCATTGAACAAGAAGACAATAAAGAACAAGTATCCACTTCCCAACATCAATGAGCTATTCGAGAAACTTAAAGGGGCCAAAGTATTCTCCAAGCTTGACCTCCGTATGGGTTATCATCAAATTCGCATTCGTGAACAAGATATCCCCAAGACAACATTCAGAACAAGCAATTGTTCTTATGAATATACTGTCATGTCTTTCGGCCTTGTCAATGCTCCTCCAATGTTCTCTCACATGATCAACTTCATCTTCAACCCTTACACAAATGATTTCATCCTGGTGTATCTCGATGATATCTTGGTCTTTTCCAAGAATAAGGAGGATCATGCCAAGCATTTGAGATTGGTACTCGACAAACTCATAGATCATCAATTATATGCGCAATTTTCCAAGTGTGAGTTCTGGCTTGATGAGGTCCTTTACCTTGGTCATATCATCTCCGCCAAGGGCATCGCTGTTAATCCTGAGAAGGTGTCTACAATTGTGAATTGGGAACCTCCTCAGAATGTCAAACAGCTCCGCAGCTTTCTTGGGCTTGCAAGCTATTGTCGAAGATTCATTGAGAATTTCTCTAAGATTGCAAAGCCTCTTTCCAACCTCCTCCAGAAGCATGTCGAGTATGTCTGGATGCATGAATGTGATGCTGCTTTCAACACCCTCAAAGAGAAGCTGGTCACATCTCATGTCTTGACTCCTCCTGATGAATCCAAGCCATTTGAAGTTTTCTGTGATGCCTCCTTACAAGGTCTCGGTGCTATGTTAATGCAAGAGAAGAAATTTGTGGCTTATACCTCTCGTCAGTTGAAGCCCAACGAAAGGAACTACCCCACTCACAACCTTGAGTTGGCAGCAGTTGTCGATGCATTATTAACGTGGAGACATCTCTTATTGGGAAGGAATGTGGACATCTTCACAGATCATAAGAGCCTCAAGTACATCTTCACTCAACCCAACCTCAACCTTAGGCAGACTCGTTCGGTCGAAATGATTCAAGAATACAATCTGAGTATTGAATATACTCCAGGCAAGGCCAATGTCATTGCAGATGCTTTGAGCAGGAAGGCTTACTGCAGCAGCTTAATTCTCAAGCCCGTCCAACCGGACCTTTGTGTAGCTTTTCGCAAACTGAATCTCCAAGTTGTTCCTCAAGGCTTTCTTGCCAATCTCCAAGTCTCTACTACTTTGGAAGATCAAATTCGTGAGGCACAACTCCTGGATTCCATGGTGAAGAAGGTGAAAAATGGGATTGCCAAGAGCCAACCGAAATACAAGTTCTACCACATTGATGACAAAGACACTCTATTCTTCAAGGACCGGATTGTGATTCCTGAAGGTGATCTAAGGAAAGTCTTCATGAACGAGGCGCACAATTCCCTTCTATCCATTCATCCTGGAAGTACGAAGATGTACCATGACCTCAAGCAGTCGTATTGGTGGACTCGAATGAAGTGAGAGATCGCTCAATTCGTGAATGAATGTGATGTGTGCAGAAGGGTGAAAGAAGAACACCAATGGCTAACTGGTCTCCTCCAACCTCTTGCTATTCCAGAATGGAAGTTTGACCATATTGAGATGGACTTCATGACTGGATTTCCCAAGTCCAAGCGTGGAAATGATGCTATCTTTGTTGTCATCGATAAGCTTACTAAAGTTGCTCATTTCCTTCCAATCAAAGAATCTATCACAACAGCTCAGCTGGCAGAGCTATACGCCTCTAGGATTGTCTCTTTGCACGGTATTCCACAATTGATATCTTCAGATCGTGGAAGTATTTTCACCTCCAAGTTCTGGGACTCCTTCTAGCAGGCCATGGGCACCAACATTCGCTTCAGCACAGCTTTCCATCCTCAAACTAGTGGCCAAGTCGAGCGAGTCAATCAAATCCTTGAAGATATGCTCAGGGATTGTGTCATTTCTTTCGGTATGAAGTGGGAAGATTCTCTTCCATATGCCAAGTTCTCCTACAACAACAGCTTCCAAGCGAGTTCGGGCAAGGCCCCATTGAAAATTCTCTATGACAGAAAGTGTCGTACCCCTCTCAATTGGTCAGAGACTGGTGAACGCCAACTTCTTGGCAATGACTTAATCACAGAAGCTGAAGAAATGTGTAAAGTCATCTGTGAAAATCTCAAAGCCGCCCAATCGCGCCAGAAGACTTACTATGATAGCAAGCACCGTGACTTGGCTTTCAAGATCGGAGACCATGTCTACCTCCGCATCTCTCCAATGAAAGGCACTCGTCGCTTCGGTATCAATGTGAAGCTTGCCCCTAGATACATGGGTCCTTTCAAGATCGTTGGCAAAAGAGGCGACCTCGCCTATCAACTTGAGCTTCCGTCCAACTTCGCAAATGTGCATGATGTGTTTCACGTGTCACAGCTTCGCAAGTGCTTCAAGACTCCTAAGCGCACCATCAACTTCGAAGAGATTGATCTCCAAGAAGGTCTGTCTTATCATGAGCATCCCGTTGCTATTCTTGAAGAAACTGAGCGCAAGACTCGCAACAAGTCTATCAAATTCCTGAAAGGGAAGTGGTCACACCATTCCAATCGAGAAGCCACCTGGGAACGCGAGGACCACCTCCGTTCTGAATATCCAGAGTTCTTTCAGTCTTAGATCTCGGGACGAGATCCTCTCGTAGTGGTGGAGTGTTGTAACACCCCGGATGTAACTTGCCATATTTGTAACTCCGACTCTTGCCATTTTCGGCTTTAACTTATGAGATTCCCTTCGTGGTTGGGTTTTTGTCTTCGTTTTGCATTTTGGTCATGTCATGCATTTCATATCATCTCATCATGTGCATCGCATTTGCATTCGTGTTCGTCTCATGCATCAGAGCATTTTCCCCGTTGTCCGTTTCGCAACCCGACACTCCCACATGCACCGGCGCACCCCTCTTGTCTCTTTTCGTGAGCGGGTGTTAAACGTTCTCGGAATGGACTAAGATTTTTCAAGTGGCCTTGGTACACCAATGGTAGACCGCCTGTCAAAATTTCGTTCCATTTGGAGCCCGTTTGATGCTCCAACGGTTAACCAGGTAACCGCGAAGGCCCCTTTTGTGTTTCAGCCCAACACCCCTCCAAAACGGCCCAATAACCCATCTAAACCATCTCCATGTCCTCCGTCATCGGATCATGATCGTGTGGGAGAAAACTACACCTCATTTGGACACTCCAAACTCCCTCTAACTATAAATATGCCTCCCGCCCCCCAAATTTGCGGGCAAACCCTAGCCTTCCCCTTCCTCTGCGTGCCGGACACATCCGCCCGGCGCCGGACGCGTCCGCCGCCGCCGCCCGAACGAATCGCGCGCCGCCATGTGGCACCCCGCCCCCGCCAGCCGCGGCGGCCCGCCGAGCCCGTGACGGGCCCTCCCGGCCCGTGCGCCACCGCCGCTGCCAGTCCCGCGCACGCTGCCCGCTCCCTCCGCCCTCTGCCTCGCTGTTGCCAGCGGCCGAGCTCGCCGCCGCTCCAGCCGGCACCGACGTTCGCCCTGCCGCCGCTCCCGCTGGAGAACAACTCCGATGCCAACCCCGCGGGTCGCCGCCTCCCCGTCGCGGGCCTCCTCCACCGCCCGCAGCTCCGACGAGCTCCCTAGCGCCGGATCCGCGTCCTCCAACTACGGCGAACTCCAACTCCGGCGAGATCCAGTCATGCATCGGGAAGCGTGCAAACCCTAGGTTGACCCTGATTTCGTCTAAGTCCTTTTTTCTGTGATATTATATGCCCATGTTCATAGCATCGTATCTCCGTGCTCGGTGCTCCAAATGATGCATATTATATGTCAGTTTGTTCGTCTTGTTGAGCTCTTCATGCCAGTAGAATTTCCATGCATGTTCATGTTCATTATGATGCCATGTTCATTGATGAAAGAGTGGCATAAAATGTTAGGAGGTGGTACTTTTGAGATCATGAGGTTTTGTCATTTTTGTTGCAATTGATGTGTGCATCTTATGAGTATGAGGTCTACATCTGTTTTGAACTACAACATGACATCTTTACAGGGGTGCTTGTCTTGTATTTTTGTGATCAATGTGGTGACTAGAACAAGCATGAAAACTAGGCTTCGTGATATTGCTGTTTTCAGGGACTTAGGATTTTGCAAAGTCCTTTTCCTGCTGTTAATTTGATGCCATGTAAACATGATGCTACAGTGAGATCCATGCTTGTTGTGAGTTACTTCAGTAAGGATGTTTTGAATATGTGGTTATGCTCTATCCATCCATTCCCCTGTTTACAATTATGGAGTTGTCTAGCATGTCTTGTTCTTGCTCTACTTTTGCTATAAAATGTTCCTGGCAGAATGTTAACATGTTAAGCAATTTTGCCATGGTTGTTGCTAATGATCCATGCATCCTATGAACTTGCTCTTGCATGGTTAGCTTCATGAACATGTCATCTTGCTGTTTCTATGCTTGTTTTGTCATGCAATGCTTTGTGGTGAGTGGCATGAGCTCACGAAGTTGCTATCGTAATTCTGTTAATAACATGCTCTGTTTTTCTGCTAAGTCTGAAACTGTTAATAAAACTTGCTATGTTTTCATGGGTGCCATCATATCGTCTGTGCTTTTTTTGGCTCATGTTCAGTAAGGGACTTCTGATATATGCTTTTAGTAGATTCATTCCATGCCTTTGTTTGCTATGATATGTTCCTGTAGCATATTGTTTGCTTGCTCTAAATATTGCTTCCTGATGTTGTTTTTGACATGTTAGTAATTTTCTCCAAGTCTGTGATGATGATATCTTTTGCACTTTTGCCATGCTTGTTTGAACCTGTTCTTGTGTGATTTAGCCGTAGCTCAGTGTTCATGTTTTGTCAAGCATCTCTTTTACATCACTGCCATATGCTTTGTTGCTATGTTGGAGTGCAGTAGCTTAGTTTTTTGTTGCATTCTAAGTGGCATCGTGCTGTTAATCGCAGAATAGCACCATTCTTGTTTTGCTTGCCATTTACAAACCGTACCTCCGTTTCCGGTGATCTTTATATCGATTTCAACCAAAAACATCTCATCTTTCTAGCGGCATACTTGGTTTGCCAAGTTGATGCCTTGATCATTATTTTCCTACCGGAGCACGCATATGCATTGCATATCATGTCTTGGATATCATGCCATGTATTGCATCATGTTGCTTGTGCATTGCACCGTGATTGTTTTTTTGTACTTTGCTTGTGTTATTGCTTTGGGTAGAGCCGGGAGATGGGTATGTGACCGAGGAACCTGTTGAGTACGCTATCGAGGATCAAGCTTTCGACAACTTTGAGAACTTTGCAGGCAAGATGACCATACCCTCGAAATCACTTCTATCTTTGCTTGCTAGTTGTTCGCTCTATTGCTATGTCGCGCTACCTAACACTTGCTATATCATGCCTCCCATATTTCCATGTCAAGCCTCTAACCCATCTTTCCTAGCAAACCGTTGTTTGGCTATGTTACCGCTTTTGCTCAGCCCCTCTTATAGCATTGCTAGTTGCAGGTGAAGATGAAGTTTGTTCCTTGTTCGAACATGGATATTGTTGGGATATCATTATTATATCTTATTTACTTTAATGAATCTATATACTTGGTAAAGGGTGGAAGGCTCGGCCTTATGCCTAGTGTTTTGTTCCACTCTTGCCGCCCTAGTTTCCATCATACCGGTGTTATGTTCCTTGATTTTGTGTTCCTTACGCGGTTGGGTGTTATGGGAACCCCTTGACAGTTCGCCCTGAATAAAACTCCTCCAGCAAGGCCCAACCTTGGTTTTAACATTTGCCACCTAAGCCTTTTCCCTTGGTTTTTCGCGAGCCCGAGGGTCATCTTTATCTTAAACCCTCGGGCCAGTGCTCCTCTGAGTGTTGGTCCAAACTAGAGCACCGTGCGGGACCATCCCTTGGCAAGTTGGGTTATGTTGGTACCTGTACGCTTAGCTTATCTAGTGTGCCCTGAGAACGAGATATGTGCAGCTCCTATCGGGATTTGTCGGCATAGTCGGGTGGTCTTGCTGGTCTTGTTTTACCATTGTCGAAATGTCTTGTAACCGGGATTCTGAGACTGATCGGGTCTTTCCGGGGGAAGGAATATCCTTCGTTGACCGTGAGAGCTTATGATGGGCTAAGTTGGGACATCCCTGCAGGGTATAAACTTCTGAGAGCCGTGCCCGTGGTTATGTGGCAGATGGGAATTTGTTAATATCCGGTTGTAGAGAACTTGACACTTAACTTAATTAAAATGAATCAACCGCATGTGTAGCCGTGATGGTCTCTTTTCGGCGGAGTCCGGGAAGAGAACACGGTCTTGTGTTAGGCTTGAACGTAAGTAGTTTCAAGATCACTTCTTGATTTCTTCTAGCTTCTCGACCGTGCGTTGCTTCTCTTCTCGCTCTTATTTGTGTATGTTAGCCACCATATATGCCTAGTGCTTGCTGCAGCTCCACCTCACTACCCTTTCCTACCCCTTAAGCTTAAATAGTCTTGATCTCGTGGGTGTGAGATTGCTGAGTCCTTGTGACTCATGGATACTTCCAAACAGTTGCAGGTGCCGACGATACCAGTGCAGGCGATGCTACCGAACTCAAGTGGGAGTTCGACGAAGATTTGGGTCGTTATTATGTTTCTTTTCCTGATGATAAGTAGTGGAGCCCAGTTGGGACGATCAGGGATCTAGCATTTGGGGTTGTCTTTCTTTAATTTGGTTCCGTAGTCGGACCTTTGATTGTACTTTGGATGATGTATGGATTATTTATGTATTGTGTGAAGTGGCGATTGTAAGCCAACTCTTTATCCCTTTCTTATTCATTACATGGGATGTGTAAAGATTACCCCTCTTGCGACATGCCTACCATGCGGCCATGCCTCTAAGTCGTGCCCTGACACGTGGGAGATATAGCCGCATTGTGGGTGTTACAGACATCCCTTCCATCAAAAGACCGGGTTCGATGCGACTCAACGGGTGACACTGATACGTCTCCAACGTATCTATAATTTTTGATTGTCCCATGCTATTATATTATCTGTCTTGGATTATGCATTAATATGTTATTTTATATTATTTTTGGGACTAACTTATTAACCTATAGCCGAGTGTTAGTTTCTGTTTTTTCTTATTTTTGAGCTTTGTAGAAAAGTAATACCAAACGGAGTCCGAGCGGAATAAAACTTTCACGTTGATTTTTCTTGGACCAGAAAACACCCCGGAGACTTGGAGTTCAAGTCAGAAGAGCCGTGAGGTGGCGACAAGGGGGGATGGCGCACCCAGGGGGTAGGGCATGTCCCTGCCTTGTGGGCCCCTTGGTGACCCCATGACCTAGTTCTGCCTCCTAAATATTCACATATATTCCCAAACCACTAGAAGCATCCACGAAAACTCTTTTCCACCGCTGCAACCTTTTGTTCCCATGAGATCCCATCTTGGGGCCTTTTATGGCATGCTGCCGGAGGGGTATTCGATCACGGAGGGCATCTACATCAACTCTATTGCCCTTTTGATGTAGCGTGAGTAGTTTACCATAGACCTACGGGTCCATAGCTAGTAGCTAGATGGCTTCTCCTCTCTCTTTGATTCTCAGTACCATGTTCTCCTCGTTGTTCTTGGAGATCTATCCGATGTAATCTTCTCTTGCGGTGTGTTTGTCGAGATCCGATGAATTGTGGATTTATTATCAGCTTATCTATGAATATCATTTGAATCTTCTCTGAATTCTTTTGTGCATGATTTGATATCTTTGTAATTCTCTTCGAGCTATCGGTTTGGTTTGGCCAACTAGATTGGTTTTTCTTGCAATGGGAGAAGTGCTTAGCTTTGGGTTCAATCTTGCGGTGTCCTCACCCAGTGACATAGTAGGGGTAGCGAGGCACTTATTGTATTGTTGCCATCGAGGATAAAAAGATGGGGTTTACATCATATTGCTTGAGTTTATTCCTCTACATCATGTCATCTTACTTAAAGTGTTACTCTATTCTTCATGAACTTAATACTCTAGATGCAGGCGGGAGTCGGTCGATGTGTGGAGTAATAGTAGTAGATGTAGGCAGGAGTCGGTCTACTTGACACGGATGTGATGCCTATATTACATAATCATTGCCTTGGATATCGTCATAACTTTGCACTTTTCTATCAATTGCTTGACAGTAATTTGTTCACCCATCATATTATTTGCTATCATGAGAGAAGCCTCTAGTGAAACCTATGGCTCCCGGGTCTATTTTCCATCATATTAGTTTCCGATCTACTATTTTGCAATCTTCTATTTTCAGATCTATAAACCCAAAACCAAAAAAAATATTTACTTTATCTTTTGTTTAGTTTTATTTATCTCTACCAGATCTCACTTTTGCAACTGACTTGAAGGGATTGACAATCCCTTTATTGTGTTGGGTGCAAGTGTTTGATTGTTTGTGCAGGTATTGGTGATTTGTGCATTGTCTTCTACTGGATTGATACCTTGGTTCTTAAATGAGGGAAATATTTATCTCTAGTATGCTGCATCACCCTTTTCTCTTCAAGGAAAAAACCAACGCAAGCTCAAGAAGTAGAAGACACATGTGCCTCTTTCAGAGTTGTCAGGAGGTGCCTATCACCGGCAGGTGAAGCTACCTGTGGATGCGCTATCGGCGCATGCTACGCACGACGTCTTATATGGAGACGTCAAGTCATGCTTGCTACCGACAGGTAATGCATGGTGGCTCTGGCGGAGGTATCATGTTTAGCCTGTTGTCGTTGGACTGAAGGTGGTGTGACAGTAGCTTGAGGCAGGAAGTATGGGACATGTTTGTCTTTCGTTGTCTCCTCCAGAGGTATCCAACTATCGAGGTGTCAGTAGATGGATATGGGCAAATGGTACAGATGACTTCAGCGACGAGTTTATGCACCTTGGTGTAAACACAAGATTTCTAATTAGACTATGTCGTCGCGCACTTGTGTCGTGTCCTTGCCGAAGATGGTTGAAAGGATCGAGAAGAGGGGTCTGGAGGGGGTGGTTAGACCCTCAACAAGCAAAAGTGGCAGTTTTTAATTTCTTCTAGTTAAGGTGGAGTTTTAGCACAAGACTAAGCATTCACAATACATTTCAAGCAAGCATGACATGAGTATGAACAACAGAAAGAGTAAAACATGCTAATTGCAAGAAAGTAAAGGGATGTGATTGGAGTTTGCAAACGCAATGATGACACGAAGATTTTTGGCGTGGTTCCGATAGATGGTGCTATCGTACATCCACGTTGATGGAGACTTCAACCCACGAAGGATAACAGTTTCACGAGTCCACAGAGAGATCCACCCACGAAGGGTCCACGGATAAGCAACCTTTTATATCCCACCATGGCCATCACCCACGAAGGAATTGCCTCACTCGGGTAGATCTTCACGAAGTAGGCGGTCTCCTTGCCCTTACAAACTTCTTGGTTCAACTCCACAATCTTGTCGGAGGCTCCTAGGCGACACCTAACTAATCTAGGAGACACCACTCTCCAAAAGTCAATAGACGTTGTGTTGATGATGAACTCCTTGCTCTTGTGCTTCAAATGATAGTATCCCCAACACTCAACTCTCTCTCACAGATTTGGATATGGTGGAAAGATGATTTGAGTGGAAAGCAACTTGGGGAAGGCTAGAAATCAAGATTCTTGTGGTCGGTTTGGAATGTCTTGATCTCAACACATGAGTAGGTGGTTATCTCTCAGAAAATGTAGGCTGGAAGTGTAGGCACGTTCTGATGGATCTCTCTAAAATGGGGAAGGGGTGGAGGGGTATATATAGCCTCCACACAAAATCCAACCGTTACACACATTTGACCCAACTCGGTGAGACCAAATAGAAGAACTCGGTGAGACCGATTTAGTTCAAAATGTGGACGTTAGGAATCTTGGTGGGACCGACTAGAACAACTCGGTGGGACTGATGTGCTAGGGTTAGGGCAAAACCTCATCTCGGTGAAGCTGATTTCTTGAACTCGGTGAGACCAATTTCAGCAAAGAGCAAACAGAGAGTTGGTCGAGCAAACTTGGTGGGACTGATTGCACATTTCGATGAGATCGAAATAATTCTAACCGGCAGCACAGAGTTTGCAGGGCCATCTCGGTGAGACTGAGATCTGTATCGGTGTGACCAAGGAGTTAGGTTTTCTGGTAGTGGCTAGGTCAAGTGAACTCAGTGGTGCCGGATAGATCATTTTGGTGGGGCCGAGTTTGAATTTGAGTTTTGGACATATTTGGAATTGAGAAAGTGGTTGAGGGTTTTGGAGCAATATCACTAAGCATTTTGAGCAAGTAGACCATTAAGCAACACCTCATCCCCTTTTAATAGTATTGGCTTTCTTATGGACTCAATGTGATCTTGGATCACTAAAATATAAATGAAGAGTCTTGAGCTTTTTCCAATATGTGTCCTTAGCATTTTGAAGGGGTTCCACATCCTCTTGTCCTTGCCACGCCATTGTTGAACTTGTCTGAAATACACTAGGTAGAAGCATTAGTCGAGCAAGAGATATGTTGACATTAATTACCAAAATCACCCAGGGAGCACTTGTGCTTTCAGTCTCCCCCTTTTTGGTAAGATGACAACATACATCAAAGCTTTAGATTATAGATATGTAGAGAAACAAGTAAAGCTTTGGAAAGACATGTAACATGCAAAATCTCCCCTGCATGTATGCATTCATGTGAAGATAGAGTGTAAGAACATGTTAATGCAGAAGCATGACAGAGCAAGCAATGAGTTACATGTATCTTGGCTATATGCATTAGGGTAAATGATGTGGGTAAGAAGTGTACCTCCATGTTTATGAATCCTTCTTGCAAACAATATGTACATTAGCAAGAGATCATCATGCTCATGAGTGTGATGCATATACTTACCTTGTGGTCTTGAGCTGGCTTTGGAAGGAGTGGTCTTGAGAAAACAGGGTTAGATAACACAAGAACACTCTAAGTAAAGCAATTTCAGGAAACCACAAAAGTACCAAGACTAGGATGACATGTAATGAGTGAGTACTTAGTAGTTTGTTTAGATATTTACATGTCCCCATAGATCTAAAGATATGCAATGAGTTCCCAAGATTTTCCTCCCTTGGATATGTAATCTTTCTCCCCCTGAATCTGATATTGGATAATGGGAGGAGGTAAGGCGAGGGAAAATCAGAGCAAGAAATGGTACAATCAACCAGAATTCAGAGCAACAAGAATATTAGCAATAGCTAAGATCAAACAAGTTGACATATCTTTCCCCTCATAAAGACATGTGACTTCTCTCCTGTTTTGTCAACAAGCATCTGTAGAAGAGCTTAGATGGGCTCATATGATAAGCTTTGATGGTCTCTCTAGCCCCCCCTTTGACCTCAATTTCCAAGAAGGGTCCTTCTGGAGCATGAGTCAAATAGGTGTGGTCCTTGAGAGTCACTTCAAAGCAGTAGGCAGTCTGAGATCCTGATAGAGGACATAATCATTGAGTGGAGCTGAAAAACATAGGCAATAAGAAATGTCAAAATATTTTCTTAGAGTTGAAATCGGTGACGCCGAAATGATGGAGTCACCGGTAGTCCAGATCGGTGAGACCGAATCAGTCCATGCCAGCTGGTCTAATGAACTGTTCACAAGTAGATTGCGGTCGAGCCGATGGGTTTGGATCGAAGTGACCGAGTTCAACATAGAGTAAAGATTTTGTATAACTCATCTCACTTGGCAAATGAAATCTCACAAGGATTTGCAAGGAGTTAACTAAGAGATATGCAATGAATTAAACACATAAGTTACAGAGAACAACGGAAATGAGAAAAGAGATCTAGATGAAGTTTTTTTGATTTAGAGGGAGACAAAATAGCAAGAAACATATGCAAGAACACGAAGTGAATGAGCAAAGGAACGCTAGAGAACTTCATCTAGAAGGGGTCGACGACAAAGTCACCTATGTTAGAGTATATCACTTGACTTAGGAGTCAAGTGATATCACTTGATCGTAGGTCATACTCATCGTTTTAAGCTCAAAATAGGGTTACCATTTTTCATTTAAGCATTTTGATGTGTTCACATCTTGTTGAGTTGCTTTGACTCATGACTTGGGGCAAAGCTTCTCTAAGATGGAATAACATACCTTGGATTGTGATGTTGATGTTGATCATGTAGTCAAACTTGTGTTGGATGCTCAAGGTTAATGTAGTTCATCAAGAGTTGGGAGCACCACTTGGGGTTTGAGTTCATCTTCCTACACGGGTTAGTCTTACAAGGAAAAGCACTTGTGTATCCAAAATGACAACCATGAAACTTGATACCAAATGAAATTTGATATATTGAAATTGTCAAAGGATATGTTGAGTGGGTTTATGCTTCCTTGTACTCAATAACCATATAGTAGGAGCTTGGTAATGTAGAGATTGCTCAAAATGTGAGTGACTTGCGATCTCATGAATTTGGGCTCATCCAAGAATCTACAAGGATTAGATAACATGCAAGGGTACAAGTATTGATCCAAGACATATGATCATCATAAGAGAAATATCAAGGATTAGTTATAAAAAAAGGCGCATGCCTTGCATGTATCCAAATGGAGTTTCTACTCCAAGTTTGAGGCATCAATGATGTTCAATTCACCTCTCAAACAAAAAAATACTTTCTCATCAAGTGGTTTGGTGAATATATCCACCAATGGCTTATCGGTACGAACATGCTTAAGATTGATGTCTCATTTAGCAACATGATCTCGAATAAAATGATGAGGAACTTCAATATTCTTAGTTCGAGAATGTTGCACGGGATCGTGAGCAATCTTAATAGCACTTTCATTGTCACAAAGCAATGGAACATGTTTCAGATGTATCCCATAATCCTTAAGGGTTTGGGTCATCCAAAGTAATTGAGCACAGCATGATCCAGCGGCAATGTATTCCGCTTCGGCGGTGGATAAGGATATCGAGTTTTGTTTCTTGGAGGACCAAGACACAAGATATCTACCAAGAAATTGACAAGTACCCGAAGTGGACTTTCTATCAACCTTTTCACTGGCATAGTCCGAATCGTAGTAGCCAACAAGATCAAAAGAAGACCTCTTAGGATACCAAATGCCAAAGTTTGGTGTATGTATTAGGTATCTCACTATCCTTTTCACAACATTAAGATGAAATTCTTTCGGGGCCGCTTGATATCGTGCACACATGCACACACTTAGCATAATGTCGGGAGGGGAGTGTAACGCCCCGGATGTAACATTCCATAATTGTAACTCCAACTCTTACCATTTCCGGCAATGCTATATGTTATATCCTTTGTGGTTGGGTTTTGTCTTCGTTTTGCATTTTGTTCATGTCATGCATTTCATCTCATGTCATCATGTGCATCTCATTTGCATTCGTGTTCGTCTCATGCATCCGGTCATTTTCCCCGTTGTCCGTTTCAGAATCCAACACTCACACACGCACCCACTGCACCCCCTCAGATCTCGTTTCGTGAGCGGGAGAAAAACATCCTCGGAATGGACCGAGATTTGTCTAGTGGCCTTGGTACATCACCGGTAGGCCGCCTGTCAAATTTCGTTCCATTTGGAGGTCGTTTGATGCCCCAACGGTTAACCGTGTAATCACAAAACTCCACTCTCTTTGCAGCCCAACAACCCTCCATAATAGCCCACTAGCCCACTAGCCCATCTAAACCCCATCCATCCTATCCGTCGTTGGATCACGATCGTGTGGGCGAAAACCGCACCTCATTTGGACTCTCCTAGCTCCCTCTACCTATAAAAGGCCTCCCCCGTCCAAATCCCGGAGAAAACCCTAACCTCCCCCTTCCTCCGCACACCGGACACGTCCGGACGGTGCTGGACGCGTCCGCCGCCACCCTGCAGCCAACCAGAGAGCGACACGCGGCCGCGACCACTGCTCGCCGCCGCCGGCCTGCCAGGCCCACGCGGGGCCCTCCGAGCCGCTTCACATCTCTGTCGCCTGAGCCGCCTCCGCTGCCCCGTGCCCGCTCCGATCGCTGTGACGCCGCGCCAGATCCTACCGCCCACCGCCGCCTCGGGGATCGCCGGAGCTCGCCGGATCCCGTTGCCCTGCCGACCCCGCCGCCGAGCGCCGCCGTCCTCACCGAATCTCGCCATACCCGACGCCCCTCGCCGTCGCCGGCGTCCTCCTCCTCCACCTCGTTGCCAGCGCGCCGCCCCCCATCACCGATCTGACGCCACCTCGTTTTCCGTGTCGGGTCAACCCTAGATCCGATGGTGAAAAATCTTCTAAGTCCCCGAATTCCTATCTCACGTGCACATGTTTGTCATGCCATATATTTATGCCCGTAGCTCCGATTTGCGCATATGTGATATCGAAATGTTCGTCTCGTGAGTCATGATGCTCTACATGGTAGTGTCATTTGCATGCATGTTACTGTCCATATTGATGCCTTAATCTTCATTGCAAAAGTGCTATATGATGTTGTCTGCTGGAATCCAATGTATCTATAATTTTTGATTGTTCCATGCTATTATATTATCTGTTTAGGATGTTTATGGGCTTTATTATACACTTTTATATTATTTTTGGGACTAACCTATTAACCGAAAGCCCAGTGCAAATTGTTGTTTTTTTGCCTATTTCAGTGTTTCACAGAAAAGCAATATCAAACGGAATCCAAACGGAATGAAACCTTCGCGAGGATCATTTTTTTGGAACAAACGCAATCCAGAAGACTTGGAGTGGACGTCAAGGAAGCAGCGAGGCGGCCACGAGGTAGGGCGGTGCGCCCCCACCCTCGTGGGCCCCTTGTGGCTGCACTGACCTACTTCTTTCGCCTATATATACACTTATACCCTGAAAACATCCAAGGGAGCCACGCAACCACTTTTCCACTGCCGCAACCTTCTTTACCCATGAGATCCCATCTGGGGACCTTTTCCGGCGATCTGCCGGAGGGGGATTCGATCACGGAGGGCTCCTACATCAACATCATAGCCTCTCCAATGATGTGTGAGTAGTTTACCACAGACCTTCAGGTCCATAGTTATTAGCTATATGGCTTCTTCTCTCTCTTTGGATCTCAATACAAAGTTCTCCTCGTTGTTCTTAGAGATCTATTCGATGTAGTTCTTTTTGCGGTGTGTTTGCCGAGATCCGATGAATTGTGGGTTTATGATTAAGATTATCTATAAACAATATTTGATTCTTCTCTGAATTCTTATATGCATGATTTGATATCTTTGCATGTCTCTTCAAATTATCAGTTTGGTTTGGCTTACTAGATTGATCTTTCTTGCAATGGGAGAAGTGCTTAGCTTTGGGTTCAATCTTGCGGTGTACCTTCCCAGTGACAGTAGGGGTCGCAAGGTACGTATTGTATTGTTGCCATCAAGGATAAAAAGATGGGGTTTATATCATATTGCTTGAGTTTATCCCTCTACATCATGTCATCTTGCCTAATGCGTTACTCTGTTCTTATGAACTTAATACTCTAGATGCATGCTGGATAGCGGTCAATGTGTGGAGTAATAGTAGTAGATGCAGAATCGTTTCGGTCTACTTGACACGGACGTGATGCCTACGTTCATGATCATGCCTAGATATCATCATAACTATGCGCTTTTCTATCAATTTCTCAGCAGTAATTTGTTCACCCACCGTAATATATGCTATCTTGATAGAAGCCACTAGTGAAACCTATGGCCCCCGGGTCTACTTTACATCATATAAGTTTCCCATCTACAATTCTAGTTTACTATTTATTTTGCAATCTTTACTTTTCAATCTATACAACAAAAATACCAAAAATATTTGTCTTATTATTTCTATCAGATCTCACTTTCGTAAGTGACCGTGAAGGGATTGACAACCCCTTTATCACGTTGGTTGCGAGGTTCTTGTTTGTTTGTGTACGTACTAGGTGACTTGCGTGTAGTCTCCTACTAGATTGATACCTTGGTTCTCAAAAACTGAGGGAAATACTTATGCTACTTTGTTGTATCACATTGTCCTCTTCAAGGGAATACCAACGCATGCTCAAGAGGTAGCAAGAAGGATTTCTGGCACCGTTACCGAGGAGATCTACGCCAAGTCAAGACATACCAAGTACCCATCACAAACTCTTATCCCTCGCATTACATTATTTGCCATTTGCCTCTCGTTTTCCTCTCCCCCACTTCACCTTTACCGTTTTATTCGCCCTCTTCCGTTTGTCCTTCTGTTTGCTCATGTTACCATGTGCCTTCTATTAGCTTGCATCTTCGCTTGCTAAATATCTATTGTTATGGATCGTCATCCTCTTTCCAATCTTTTTAAAAGATCCAATTATGATGAACCAATTGCTAGTGAGTTGAGTGCACTAGATTATCTTTATGGAGTTTTTCTTGAAATCCGTGAATCTGAAAAATTGTGATGAGGTTCTTTACAAAGTGATTCACGATAGATCTTTGAATAAAAAGCATGATTACAATGATGTTATTATAAACTCTATGAATGTCAATTGTGCTAATAATATGCAAAACCCTAAGCTTCAAGATGCTAGTTTGGCTATGTCCACTACTTGTTGCAATGATCATGATTGGGGTGATTCTTCTTATGATCTTAAAAATTTATTTAAGCCCCATGATGAATATAAAATTGATAATAATGTTTGCAATATTGAAAGTGGGTTTGGAAGAGTGTCCATTTTAGATCCCACGTATTTGGAGAATGTTCAATCTTATGCAATTTTTGATCAAAGTGGGTTTGGAGAGGTCATGACTTTAGTTAATGTTAATCCCACTATTTTGGAAGAGTGTCAATTTTGCATGCATGTGGATCATGTTGAAAATATTTTATGTGATAGCTATTTTTTTGAATTTTCTTATGATTCCACATGTAATTATTATGAGAGATGAAAATATGACTGTAGAAATTTTCATGTTAATAAATTACCTCTCGTTATGTTGATGTTGCTATTGTTTCTTTCCGCTTCCTTGCATATGCTAGTTTTTGCTTGCTATGATAATGTGTTTTCCTATAATATGTCTATGCATAGGAAGTATGTAAGACTTAGATGTGTTTGTCACATGTTTCATGATGCTCTCTTTGTGCTTCAATTCTTATCTTTCATGTGAGCATCATTGAAATTATCAATGCCTAGCTAGGGGCGTTAAACGATACCGCTTGTTGGGAGGCAACCCAATTTTATTTTTGTTCCTTGCTTTTTGTTCCTGTTTAGTAATAAATAAATTATCTATTCTCTTTTATGGTTGTGTTTTTTATGTTTTAATTAGAGTTTGTGCCTACTAAAGCTTTTAGGATCTTCTTGGATGATTGTTATTTGATCTTGCTGGAAAAAAACAGAAAGTATGCGCTCACGAGAATAACTTTCATTTTTAACCAGAGTGCGATAAAATACGGATTCCAACTGCAGTAGATAAATATACAAATTATTTAGGATTTCCTAATTTCTCAGGATTTTTGGAGTTACAGAAGTATTCGAAACCTACAAATTACTACAGACTATTTTATTTTTGACAGATTCCGTTTTCCGTGTGTTGTTTGCTTATTTTGATGAATTTATGGCTAGTATCGGGGGGTAACCATAGAGAAGTTGGAATACAGTAGGTTTAACACCAATATAAATAAATAATGAGTTTATTACAGTACCTTAAAGTGGTGGTTTGTTTTCTTATACTAACGGAGCTCATGAGATTTTCTGTCGAGTTTTGTGTTGTGAAGTTTTCAAGTTTTTGGGTAAAGATTTGATGGATTTAGGAACAAGGAGTGGCAAGAGCCTAAGCTTGGGGATGCCCAAGGCACCGAAGGTAAAATTCAAGGACAACCAAAAGCCTAAGCTTGGAGATGCCTCAGAAGGCATCCCCTCTTTCGTCTTCATCTATCGGTAACTTTACTTGAGGCTATATTTTTATTCACCACATGATGTGTGTATTGCTTAGAGCATCTTGTATGATTTGAGTCTTTGATTTTTAGTTTAAAACAATCATCCTTGCTGTACACACCTTTTTGGGAGAGACACACATGAATCAGAATTTATTAGATTACTCTATGTGCTTCACTTATATCTTTTGAGCTAGATAATTTTGCTCTAGTGCTTCACTTATATCTTTTTAGAGCACGGTGGTGGTTTTATTTTATAGAAATTATTGATCTCTCATGCTTCACTTATATTATTTTGAGAGTCTTTTAGAATAGCATGGAAATTTGCTTTGGTTATGAAATTAGTCCTAATATGATAGACATCCGGGATGGGTTTAATAAAAACTTTCATATAGAGTGCATTAAATGTTATGAGAAGTTTGATTCTTGATAGTTGTTTTGAGATATAAAGGTGGTAATATTAAACTTGTGCTAGTTGAGTAATTATGGAATTGAGAAATACTTGTGTTGAAGTTGGCAAGTCCCGTAGCATGCACGTATGGTAAACGTTGTGTGGCAAATTTGAAGCATGAGGTATTCTTTGATTGCTTTCCTTATGAGTGGCTGTCGGGGACGAGCGATGGTATTTTCCTACCAATCTATCCCCCTAGGAGCATGCGTGTAGTGCTTGGTTTTGATGACTTGTAGATTTTTGCAATAAGTATATGAGTTCTTTTGACTAATGTTGAGTCCATGGATTATACAAAGTCTCACCCTTCCATCATTGCTAGCCTCTTCGGTACCGTGCATTGCCCTTTCTCACCTCGAGAGTTGGTGCAAACTTCGCCAGTGCATCCAAACCCCGTGATATGATACGCTCTATCACACATAAGCCTCCTTATATCTTCCCGAAAACAGCCACCATACCTACCTATTATGGCATTTCCATAGCCATTCCGAGATATATTGACATGCAACTTTCCACCATTCCGTTTATTATGACATGCTCCATCATTGTCATATTGCCTTATATGATCATGTAGTTGACATCATATTTGTGGCAAAACCACCTTCATAATTCTTCATACATGTCACTCTTGATTCATTTCATATCCCGGTACACCGCCGGAGGCATTCACATAGAGTCATATTTTGTTCTAAGTATCGAGTTGTAATTCTTGAGTTGTAAAGTAAATAAAAGTGTGATGATTTTCATTATTAGAGCATTGTCCCATGTGAGGAAAGTTCTTCGAAAAAAAGAGAGAAAGGAAAAAAAGGGAGAGGCCCAAAAAATGAGAGAAGAAGAGAGAAGGGGCAATGTTACTATCCTTTTTCCACACATGTGCTTCAAAGTAGCACCATGATCTTCATGATAGAGAGTCTCTTATGTTGTCACTTTCATATACTAGTGGGAATTTTTCATTATAGAACTTGGCTTGTATATTCCAACAATGGGCTTTCTCAAATGCCCTAGGTCTTCATGAGCAAGCAAGTTGGATACACACCCACTTAGTTTCTTTTGTTGAGCTTTCATATATTCATAGCTCTAGCATTGACATCAATTGATGGGCATCTCCATAGCCCGTTAATTAGCCGCATCAATGTGAGACTTTCTCCCTTTTTGTCTTCTCACACAACCTCCATCATCATATTCTATTCCACCCATAGTGCTATATCCATGGCTTGCGCTCATATATTGCGTGAAAGTTGAAAGAGTTTGAAAAGGCTAAAGTATGAAACAATTGCTTGGCTTGTCTTCAAGGTTGTGCATGATGGGAGCATTTTGTGTGACGAAAATGAAGCATGGCCAAACTATATGACTTTGTAGGGATAAGCTTTCTTTGGCTATGTTATTTTGATAAGACATGATTGCTTGAAGTATTATTTTTTTTTATGTCAATATTAAACTTCTGTCTAGAATCTTTCGGATCTAGACATTCATGCCGCAATAAAGAGAAATACATTGAAAATTATGTTAGGTAGCATTCCACATCAAAAATTCTATTTTTATCATTTACCTACTCGAGGACGAGCAGGAATTAAGCTTGGGGATTCTTGATACGTCTCCAACGTATCTGTAATTTTTGATTGTTCCATGCTATTATATTATCTGTTTTGGATGTTTATGGGCTTTATTATACACTTTTATATTATTTTTGGGACTAACCTATTAACCGAAAGCCCAGTGCAAATTGTTGTTTTTTTTGGAACAAACGCAATCCAGGAGACTTGGAGTGGACGTCAAGGAAGCAGCGAGGTGGCCACGAGGTAGGGCTGCGCCCCCCACCCTCGTGGGCCCCGATATAACTCCACCGACCTACTTCTTTCGCCTATATATACTCTTATACCCTAAAAACATCCAGGGGAGCCACGAAACCACTTTTCCACCGCCGCAACCTTCTGTACCCATGAGATCCCATCTGGGGACCTTTTCCGACGATCTACCAGAGGGGGATTCGATCACGGAGGGCTTCTACATCAACACCATAGCCTCTCTGATGATGTGTGAGTAGTTTAGCACAGACCTTCGGGTCCATAGTTATTAGCTAGATGGCTTCCTCTCTCTCTTTGGATCTCAATACAAAGTTCTCCTCGTTGTTCTTGGAGATCTATTCGATGTAATTCTTTTTGCGGTGTGTTTGCCGAGATCCGAAGAGTTGTGGGTTTATGATTAAGATTATCTATGAACAATATTTGATTCTTCTCTGAATTCTTATATGCATGATTTGATATCTTTGCAAGTCTCTTCGAATTATCAGTTTGGTTTGGCCTACTAGATTGATCTTTCTTGTAATGGGAGAAGTGCTTAGCTTTGGGTTCAATCTTGCGGTGTTCTTTCCCAGTGACAGTAGGGGCAGCAAGGCACGTATTATATTGTTGCCATCGAGGATAAAAAGATGGGCTTTATATCATATTGCTTGAGTTTATCCCTCTACATCATGTCATCTTGCCTAATGCGTTACTCTATTCTTATGAACTTAATAATATAGATGCATGATGGATAGCAGTCGATGTGTGGAGTAATAGTAGTAGATGCAGAATCGTTTCGGTCTACTTGACATGGACGTGATGCATATGTTCATGATCATGCCTAGATATCATCATAACTATGCGCTTTTCTATCAATTGCTCTATGGTAATTTGTTCACCCATCGTAATATATGCTATCTTGAGAGAAGGCACTATTGAAATTATGGCCCCCGGGTCTACTTTACATCATATAAGTTTCCGATCTACGATTCTAGTTTACTATTTATTTTGCAATCTTTACTTTTCAATCTATACAACAAAAATACCAAAAATATTTATCTTATTATTTCTATTAGATTTCACTTTCGTAAGTGACCGTGAAGGGATTGTCAACCCCTTTATCACGTTGGTTGCGAGGTTCTTGTTTGTTTGTGCAGGTATTAGGTGAATTGCATGTAGTATCCTACTGGATTGATACCTTGGTTCTCAAAAACTAAGGGAAATACTTATGCTACTTTGCTGCATCACCCTTTCCTCTTCAAGGGAAAACCAACACATGCTCAAGAGGTAGCACCCCTCTTATATCGGTGCTAGTTGCAGGCGTCTTGCAGGTTGTTCCATGTTTGGAACATGGATATGTTGGGATATCACAATATCTCTTATTTAGTTAATGCATCTATATACTTGGCAAAGGGTGGAAGGCTTGGCCTTTTGCTCGGTGTTTGGTTCCACTCTTGCCGCCCTAGTTTCCGCCATACCGTTGTTATGTTCCTTGATTTTGCGTTCGCTTCGAATAAAACTCCTCCAGCAAGGCCCAACCTTGGTTTTACCATTTGCCAAATAACAACTAAAATTTTCCTAGCGAGTAATTAACCCGAGGGTTTCTTAATTCAACCCCCCCGGGCCAGTGCTCCTCTGAGTGTTGGTCCGAACCAAGTAGACTGTGGGGCCACCTCGGGGAAACTCGAGGGTTTGTTTTACTCGTAGGATGTCTCATCTAGTGTGCCCTGAGAACGAGATACATGCGACTCCTGTCGGGATATGTCGGCACATCAGGCGGTCTTGCTGGTCTTGTTTTACCATTGTCGAAATGTCTTGTAACCGGGATTCCGAGTTTGATCGATTTATTCCGGGAGAAGGAATATCCTTCGTTGATCGTGAGAGCTTGTGATGGGCTAAGTTGGGACACCCCTGCAGGGTATAAACTTTCGAGAGTCGTGCCTGCGGTTATGTGGCAGATGGGAATTTGTTAATATCCGGTTGTAGAGAACTTGACACTTGACTTAATTAAAATGCATCAACCGCGTGTGTAACCGTGATGGTCTCTTTTCGACGAGGTTCGGGAAGTGAACATGGTTGGGTTATGTTTGAACGCAAGTAGTTCATGATCACTTCTAGCTCCACGTCCGTTGCATAGTTTCTCTTCTTACTCTTGTACTCGTATGTTAGCCACCATATTTTCTTAGTGCTTGCCGCAACTCCATCTCATTACCACATCCTTCCCATAAGCTTAAATAGTCTTGATCTTGCAGGTTTTGAGAGTGCTGAGTCCTCGTGACTCACAGATACTACCAAAACAGTTGTTGGTGCCGATGATACTAGTGCAGGTGATGCCACCGAGCTCAAGTGGGAGTTCGATGAAGACCTTGGCCGTTACTATGTTTCCTTTCTGGATGATCAGTAGTGGTGCCCACTTGGGATGATCGGGATTGAGCTTTTGGGGTTATCTTCTTTTCATTGGGATTCGTCCGTAGTCGGACCTTGTGTATACTCTATTTAATGTATGAATAATATGATCATTGTGTGACATGGCGATTGTAAGCCAACTATTTACTTCCTTGTTCTTGTACATGGGATTGTGTGAAGATGACCCTTCTTGCGACAATACCAAAATGCAGTTATGCCTCTAAGTCGTGCCTCGACACATGGGAGATATAGCCGCATCTTGGGCATTACAAGTTGGTAATCAGAGCCATCCCCGACTTAGGAGCCCCCTGTTTGATCGAATCGCTGACGTTGTTGAGTCTAGAACAAAACTGTTTTGAGTCTTAGGATTATATATATCGGAGTGTAGGATTCTTTTTGCTCCTCAGCCCCCTTTGTCGCTCTGGTGAGGTCTCCTGACGTAGATGTTTTGACTTTCCTCTCCTCATTTTCACTAAAGAAAATTAGGATCACGCGGGTATCTTGCAATCGTTTCGATATTCTTGTGATGAGAACATTGCTCTTGGTGCCTCCTGACATTTGGGGGTTGTGGCAGTGTCCCGGGGTGTTTAGCTCTGAGGTGTTGTCGTCACAATTTTATCGTTGCAGTTCTGGAATACCTGAGTTCGCGGACATCGAAAATCTCTTTTATGCAGTTAGTGGTGAGATAACCTTGACACACCCAGTACTGGGGAGTGAGTTCGGGAGTATTGCCACATCTCGTATAACGGATGCTTTTCGAAGGTTGAGGTACACGATTTCTGGAGTTTTCTTGGTTATGTGTTGACGGATGGATATAGTTGGAGCGTAGGGCTTGTTAGTTGTGTGATATATATTGTGCCTCCCTGTATCCCCAACACCAGATTGCATAACCAGAAAGTTTCGGGAGTTTATATGTGGGAATTCAAGTAGCTCTTAGTTATTCTTCTGACAGATAATTGGTATGGGATTGGGTGATCCTTACCATTTATTTGTTCCAGTCGTGCCTTGTTGTTTCATTCATCAATCTCTTTTAAGTGGCTTCTCACCTTATGGTCGTGTAATGTTAACTTTGGAATTCATTCATTCAATCTCTGTTCGAATGTTTATTGTGAAGACTATATGTTGCAATTTCTATCCATTGATTCAGCTTCTCTTTCTGTCTATCATGGTTCTAACGGATGTCACCCTCTTCAGGATGGCTCCTCCAACACGTCTGAATCCGGACCACAACGATGGGGATCAGGCGAACCCTCCACCTCCGCCACCGGAGGTATGGCAAGCTGTCATGGCAGCCACCAACACCAATACTCAGATGCTTTTGCAACTCTTGCAAGAGCACAACCAAGGCCAATGCAACCAAGAGAATCAAGGTCAAGGGCAATTCAACAACAACCTCAGTTTGCTACACTCAACACGTTTCTTGCAAATCAGCCAAAGTTTTTCAGCAATTGTGCCGAGGCCACAGACTTCGATGATTGGCTCGTGGATATCAACAAGCATTTTGAATGTAGCAATGTCAGGCCTGAGGACTATGTCAAGTTTGCTTCTTCTCAACTAAAGGACCAAGCAGCTGATTGGTATTAGCAGTACAAAGATTCCAGAGGGGCTCGACCGATTACCTTGACTGTCTTTTGCCGAGACTTTAAAGCTCATCACATTCCAACAAGGGTTGTCGAGAGCAAGCGTGAGGAATTCCGCAATCTCAAGCAAGTAAGCATGTCCGTGTATCAATACAACATCCATTTTCAGAAACTTGCTCACTTCGCAAAATAAGACGTGCCTGATGAAAAGAGCATGATCTATCACTTCAGGGGTGGCCTCGGAGAGGATCTGCAGTTAGCTCTCGTTCTTGTTGAGCCTACTCAGTTCGATCAGTTCTATAACATGGCCCTCAAGCAAGAAGCTGCTTGTGTGAGGCTTCAAAGAAGAGAATCAGGGATGCAGTTCAGCCTTCTTCTTCTTCCTCACAAGTGGAGCTAAGAAACAGAAGTTCTGGCTTCCTCCCCCTTCTCCGTTTCGTCAGCCCTACCAGTAGCAGAACAACGGTGGTCGTGGATCCTCGCACCCACCCAACCCAGGCTACCAGAACAAGTCCCAGACTCAAGCTCCGAGGACAGGTGCTCCTCCTCCTCCTTATCATCGTCCGCTCTTAGAGGTTACTTGCAACAAGTGTCAATAGAAAGGTCACTATGCAAACAAGTGCTTCAACCAAAGGCGCCTTCCGCCTCCTCCTGTCCGGCCAGCAAGCAATGCAGTTTTCAAACACAACCCAAAGCATGCAAAGGTGAACATGATGAATGCAGCTCAAGCAGAAGATTCTTCAGATGTGATAATGGGTAACCTTTTAATTAACTCCATTCCTGCAAAAGTATTGTTTCATTCTGGTGCATCGCATTCTTTCATGTCATACCCATTTGCACCTGAGAACAATTTTGACACGGAGGTTTTGGCGAAAGTTATGCAAGTTGTTTCCTCGGGAAAGCTTATGACTTCTAGTTTGGTAGCTCCTGATGTCACTATCAAGATGGGCAACTATAAATTCCTGGCTTCTGATACGTCTCCAACGTATCTATATTTTTAGATTGCTCCATGCTATATTATCTACTGTTTTGGACATTATTGGGCTTTATTATCCACTTTTATATTATTTTTGGGACTAACCTATTAACCGGAGGCCCAGCCCAGAATTGCTGTTTTTTGCCTATTTTAGGGTTTCGAAGAAAAGGAATTACAAACGGAGTCCAAACGGAATGAAACCTTTAGGAACGTGATTTTCGAAACGAACATGATCAAGGAGACTTGGACCCTACGTCAAGAAACAAAGGAGGAAGCCACGAGGTAGGGGGCGCGCCTACCCCCCCAGGCGCGCCCTCCACCCTCGTGGGCCCCCTGTTGCTCCACCGACGTACTTCTTCCTCCTATATATACCTATGTACCCCCAAACGATCAGATACGGAGCCAAAAACCTAATTCCACCGCCGCAACCTTCTGTATCCATGAGATCCCATCTTGGGGCCTGTTCCGGAGCTCCGCCGAAGGGGGCATCCATCACGGAGGGCTTCTACATCAACGCCATAGCCTCTCCGATGAAGTGTGAGTAGTTTACCTCAGACCTTCGGGTCCATAGTTAGTAGCTAGATGGCTTCTTCTCTCTTTTTGGATCTCAATACAATGTTCTCCCCCTCTCTTGTGGAGATCTATTCGATGTAATCTTCTTTTGGCGGTGTGTTTGTTGAGACCGATGAATTGTGGGTTTATGATCAAGATTATCGATGAACAATATTTGAATCTTCTCCGAATTCTTTTATGTATGATTTGGTTATCTTTGCAAGTCTCTTCGAATTATCAGTTTGGTTTGGCCTACTAGATTGATCTTTCTTAGTGCTTAGCTTTGGGTTCAATCTTGTGGTGTTCTTTCCCAGTGACAGTAGGGGAAGCAAGGAACATATTGTATTGTTGCCATCGAGGATAACAAGATGGTTTTTTTATCATATTGCATGAATTTATCCCTCTACATCATGTCATCTTGCTTAAGGCGTTACTCTGTTTTCATGAGCTTAATACTCTAGATGCATGCTGGATAGAGGTCGATGAGTGGAGTAATAGTAGTAGATGCAGGCAGGAGTCGGTCTACTTGTCTCGGACGTGATGCCTATATACATGATCATACCTAGATATTCGCACAACTATGCTCAATTCTGTCGATTGCTCAACAGTAATTCGTTCACCCACCGTAAAATACTTATGCTCTCGAGAGAAGCCACTAGTGAAACCTATCGCTCCCGGGTGTATCTTCATCATATTAATCTTCCAACACTTAGTTATTTCCTTTGCTTTTTTCCTTTGCTTTTATTTTAATTTGCATCTTTATCACAAAAATACCAAAAATATTATCCTATCATATCTATCAGATCTCACTCTCGTAAGTGACCGTGAAGGGATTGACAACCCCTTATCACGTTGGTTGCGAGGAGTTATTTGTTTTGTGCAGGTACGAGGGACTCGCGCGTAGCCTCCTACTGGATTGATACCTTGGTTCTCAAAAACTGAGGGAAATACTTACGCTACTTTGCTGCATCATCCTTTCCTCTTCAAGGAAATCCAACGGAGTGCTCAAGAGGTAGCAAGAAGATTTCTGGCGCCGTTGCCGGGGAGTCTACGCAAAAGTCAACATACCAAGTACACATCACAAACCCTTATCTCCCGCATTACATTATTTGCCATTTGCCTCTTGTTTTCCTCTCCCACACTTCACCCTTGCCGTATTATTCGCCCTCTCTCTCTATATCCTCCCTCTCTTCTCTATTTGCCTCTTTTTGCCCGTTTCTTGTTTGCTCGTGTCTTGGATTGCTTGCTTGTCTCGATGGCTCAAGATAATACCAAATTATTTGACTTTACCAATACCAACAATAATGATTTCCTTAGCACTCCGATTGCTCCTCTTACCAATACTGAATCTTGTGAAATCAATGCTGCTTTGTTGAATCTTGTTACGAAAGATCAATTCACCGGCCTTCCTAGTGAAGATGCCGCTACTCATCTAAATAGCTTCGTTGATTTGTGTGATATGCAAAAGAAGAAAGATGTTGATAATGATATTGTTAAGTTGAAGCTATTTCCATTTTCGCTTAGAGATCGTGCTAAAGCTTGGTTTTCGTATTTGCCTAAAAATAGTATTGATTCTTGGAACAAGTGCAAAGATGCTTTTATCTCTAAGTACTTTCCTCCCACTAAGATCATCTCTCTTAGAAACGATATTATGAATTTTAAGCAACTTGATCATGAACATGTTGCACAAGCTTGGGAGAGGATGAAATTAATGATACGTAATTTCCCTACTCATGGTTTGAATTTGTGGATGATTATACAAAATTTTTATGCCTGCTTGAATTTAGCTTCTAGAAATCTTTTAGATTCGGCCGCGGGAGGCACTTTTATGGAAATCACTTTAGGAGAAGCTACTAAACTCCTAGACAATATTATGGTTAATTATTCTCAATGGCATACTGAAAGATCTACTAATAAAAAAGTGCATGCGATAGAAGAAATTAATGTTTTGAGTGGAAAGATGGATGAACTTATGAAATTATTTGCTAGTAAGAGTGTTTCTTCTGATACTAATGATATGCCCTTGTCTACTTTGATTGAGAATAATAATGAATATATGGATGTGAATTTTGTTGGTAGGAATAATTTTGGTAACAATGCGTATAGAGGAAACTTTAATCCTAGGCCTTATCCTAGTAATCCCTCTAATAATTATGGAAATTCCTACAAAAACTCTTATGGAAATTTCAATAAGATGCCCTCTGAATTTGAGAATAGTGTTAAGGAATTTATGAATTCGCAAAAGAATTTCCATGCTTTGCTTGAAGAGAAATTGCTTAAAGTTGATGATTTGGCTAGGAACGTTGATAGAATTTCTCTTGATGTTGATTCTTTAAAGCTTAGATCTATTCCTCCTAAGCATGATATCAATGAGTCTATCAAAGCCATGAGAATTTCCATTGATGAGTGCAAAGAAAGAACCGCTAGGATGCATGCTAAGAAAGATGCCTTTATAAGAGCGTGTTCTTATAGTTCCTATGAAAATAAAGATGAAGATCTAAAAGTTATTGATGTGTCCCCTATTAAATCTTTGTTTTGCAATATGAATCTTGATAATGATGGGACAGAATATGATCCACCTTTACCTAGAAGGCGTTCCAAAAATTCGGAGTTTTTAAATCTTGATGCTAAATTTGATGAAAGTGGGATTGAAGAGATCAAAACCCTAGATGTCGCTAAACCCACTATTTTGGATTTCAAGGAATTTAATTATGAAAATTGCTCTTTGATTGATTGTATTTCCTTGTTGCAATCCGTGCGAAATTCTCCTCATGCTCATAGTCAAAATAAAGCATCTACTAAACATATTGTTGATGCCTTGATGCAATCTTATGAAGAAAAACTTGAGTTGGAAGTTTCTATCCCTAGAAAACTTTATGATGAGTGGGAACCAACCATTAAAATTAAGATTAAAGATCATGAGTTCTACGCTTTATGTGATTTGGGTGCTAGTGTTTCCACGATTCCAAAGACATTGTGTGATTTGTTAGGTTTCCGTGATTTTGACGATTGCTCTTTAAACTTGCACCTTGCATATTCCACTATTAAGAAACCGATGGGAAGAATCAGTGATGTTCTTATTGTTGCAAATAGGAATTATGTGCCCGTAGATTTTATTGTTCTTGACATAGATTGCAATCCTTCATGTCCTATTATTCTTGGTAGACCTTTCCTTAGAACTATTGGTGCAATCATTGATATGAAGGAAGGAAATATTAGATTCAAATTTACGTTAAGGAAAGGCATGGAACAATTTCCTAGAAAGAAAATTAAATTACCTTATGAATCTATTATGAGTGCCACTTATGGATTTCCTACCAAAGATGGCAATACCTAGATCTATCCTTGCTTTTTATGCCTAGCTAGGGGCGTTAAACAATAGCGCTTGTTGGGAGGCAACCCAATTTTATTGTTATTCCTTGCCTTTTGCTCCTATTTAGTAATAAATAATTTACCTAGCCTCTGTTTTGGTTTTGTTTTTTTGTGTTTAATTAGTGTTTGTGCCAAGTACAACCGTTGGGAAGACTTGAGGAAAGTCTTGTTATCTTGCTGTAAAAAACAGAAACATTAGCGCTCAAGAGAACTGCTGCCATTTTTATTTGGAAATTGATATTTAGTTAATTATTCTGCAGATGATTAATAGATAAATTCCTCACTTCCAGAAATTTATTTTAGAATTTTTGGGGTTCCAGATCTTGCGCTAGATACAGATTACTACAGGCTGTTCTGTTTTTGACAGATTCTGTTTTTCGTGTGTTGTTTGCTTATTTTGATGAATCTATGGCTAGTAAAATAGTTTATAAACCATAGAGAAGTTGGAATAGAGTAGGTTTAACACCAATATAAATAAAGAATGAGTTCACTACAGTACCTTGAAGTGGTCTTTTGTTTTCTTTAGCTAACGGAGCTCACGAGATTTTCTACTTTAAGTTTTGTGTTGTGAAGTTTTCAAGTTTTGCATAAAGATTTGATGGATTATGGAACAAGAGTGGCAAGAGCCTAAGCTTGGGTATGCCCATGGCGCCCCCAAGATAATCTAAGGACACCTAAAAGACAAAGCTTGGGGATGCCCCGGAAGGCATCCCCTCTTTCGTCTACCTCTATCGGTAACTTTACTTGGAGCTATATTTTTATTCACCACATGATATGTCTTTTGCTTGGAGCGTCTTGTATGATTTGAGTCTTTTATTTTTAGTTCACCACAATCATCCTTGCTGTACACACCTTTTGAGAGAGCCATACATGATTTGGAATTTATTAGAATACTCTATGTGCTTCGCTTATATCTTTTGAGTTATATAGTTTTTCTCTAGTACTTCTCTTATATTTTTTAGAGCACGGTGGTGGATTTTTTTATAGAAACTATTGATCTCTCATGCTTCACTTAGATTATTTTGAGAGTCTTAAATAGCATGGTAATTTTCTTAAATAATCTTAATATGCTTGGTATTCAAGAATAGTAAAAACTTTCTTATGAGTGTGTTGAATACTATGAGAAGTTTGATGCTTGATAATTGTTTTGAGATATGAAGATGGTGATATTAAAGTTGTGCTAGTTGAGTAGTTGTGAATTTGAGAAATACTTGTGTTAAAGATTGTGATTCCCTTAGCATGCATGTATGGTGAACCGTTATGTGATGAAGTCGGAGCATGATTTATTTTTTGATTGTCTTCCTTATGAGTGGCGGTCGGGGACGAGCGATGGTCTTTTCCTACCAATCTATCCCCCTAGGAGCATGTGCGTAATACTTTGCTTTGATAACTTGTAGATTTTTGCAATAAGTATATGAGTTCTTTATGACTAATGTTGAGTCCGTGGATTATACGCACTTTTATTCCTTCCACCATTGCTAGCCTCACTAATACCGCACACCTTTCGCCGGTATCACACACCCGCCATATACCTTCCTCAAAACATCCACCATACCTACCTATTATGGCATTTCCATAGCCATTCCGAGATATATTGCCATGCAACTTTCCACCGTTCCGTTTATTATGACACGCTCCATCATTGTCATATTGCTTAGCATGATCATGTAGTTGACATCGTATTTGTGGCAAAGCCACCATTCATAATTATTTCATACATGTCACTCTTGATTCATTGCATATCCTTGTACACCGCCGGAGGCATTCATATAGAGTCATATTTTCTTCTAAGTATCGAGTTATTGTTGTTGAGTTGTAAGAAAATAAAAGTGTGATGATCTTCATTTTTAGAGCATTGTCCCAAGTGAGGAAAAGGATGATGGAGACTATGATTCCCCCACAAGTTGGGATGAGACTCCGGACGAAAAAAAGAGGCCATAAAAAAAGAAAAAAAAGAGAAAAGGCCCAAATTAAAAAAAATGAAAATGAGAGAAAAAGAGAGAAGGGACAATGTTATTATCCTTTTACCACACTTGTGCTTCAAAGTAGCACCATGATATTGATGATAGAGAGTCTCTCATTTTGTCACTTTCTTATACTAGTGGGAATTTTTCATTATAGAACTTAGCTTGTATATTCCAATGATGGGCTTCCTCAAAATGCCCTAGGTCTTCATGAGCAAGCAAGTTGGATGCACACCCACTTAGTTTCTTTTGTTGAGCTTTTATATACTTATAGCTCTAGTGCATCCGTTGCATGGCAATCCCTACTCAATCACATTGATATCTATTGATGGGCATCTCCATAGCCCGTTGGTACGCCTAGTTGATGTGAGACTATCTTCTCCCTTTTTTGTCTTCTCCACAACTGCCTAGTTGATGTGATATATCCATGGCTCAAGCTCATGTATTGCGTGAAGATTGAAAAGTTTGAGAATGTCAAAAGTGTGAAACAATTGCTTGGCTTGTCATCGGGGTTGTGCATGATTTAAGTACTTTGTGTGGTGAAGATAGAGCATAGCCAGAATATATGATTTTGTAGGGATAACTTTCTTTGGCCATGTTATTTTGAGAAGACATGATTGCTTTGTTAGTATGCTTGAAGTATTATTATTTTTATGTCAATATTAAACTTTTATCTTGAATCTTTCGGATCTGAATATTCATACCACAATTAAGAAGAATTACATTAAAATTATGCCAAGTAGCACTTCACATCAAAAATTATCTTTTTTATCATTTACCTACTCGAGGACGAGCAGGAATTAAGCTTGGGGATGCTTGATACATCTCCAACGTATCTATAATTTTTGATTGCTCCATGCTATATTATCTACTATTTTGGACATTATTGGGCTTTATTATCCACTTTTATATTATTTTTTGGACTAACCTATTAACCAGAGGCCCGGCCCAGAATTGCAATTTTTTGCCTATTTTAGGGTTTCGAAGAAAAGGAATATCAAACGGAGTCCAAATGGAATGAAACCTTCGGGAACGTGATTTTTGGAACGAACATGATCCAGGAGACTTGGACCCTACGTCAAGAAACAAAGGAGGAAGCCACGAGGTAGGGGGGCGCGCGTACCCCCCCCCCCCAGGCGCGCCCTCCACCCTCGTGGGCCCCCTGTTGCTCCACCGACGTACTTCTTCCTCCTATATATACCTATGTACCCCCAAACGATCAGATACAGAGCCAAAAACCTAATTCCACCGCCGCAACCTTCTGTATCCACAAGATCCCATCTACGGGCCTGTTCCGGAGCTCCGTCGGAGGGGGCATCCATCACGTTGGGCTTCTACATCAACACCATAGCCTCTCCGATGAAGTGTGAGTAGTTTACCTCAGACCTTCGGGTCCATAATTAGTAGCTAGATGGCTTCTTCTCTCTTTTTGGATTGCAATACAATGTTTCCCCCTCTCTTGTGGAGATCTATTCGATGTAGTCTTCTTTTTGCAGTGTGTTTGTTGAGACCGATGAATTGTGGGTTTATGATGAAGATTATCTATGAACAATATTTGAATCCTCTCTGAATTCTTTTATGTATGATTGGTTATCTTTGCAAGTCTCTTCGAATTATCAGTTTGGTTTGGCCTACTAGATTGACCTTTCTTGCAATGGGAGAAGTGCTTAGCTTTGGGTTCAATCTTGCGATGTCCTTTCCCAGTGACAGTAGGGGCAGCAAGGCACGTATTGTATTGTTGCCATCGAGGATAACAAGATGGGGTTTTTATCATATTGCATGAATTTATCCCTCTACATCATGTCATCTTGCTTAAGGCGTTACTCTGTTTTCATGAGCTTAATACTGCAGATGCATGCTGGATAGCGGTCAATGAGTGGAGTAATAGTAGTAGATGCAGGCAGGAGTCGGTCTACTTGTCTTGGACGTGATGCCTATATACATGATCATACCTAGATATTCTCATAACTATGCTCAATTCTGTCAATTGCTCAACAGTAATTCGTTCACCCACCGTAAAATACTTATGCTCTCGAGAGAAGCCACTAGTGAAATCTATGGCCCCCGGGTCTATCTTCATCATATTAATCTTCCAACACTTAGTTATTTCCTTTGCTTTTTTACTTTGCTTTTATTTTACTTTCCATCTTTATCACAAAAATACCAAAAATATTATCCTATCATATCTATCAGATCTCACTCTCGTAAGTGACCGTGAAGGGATTGACAACCCTTATCGCGTTGGTTGCGAGGAGTTATTTGTTTTGTGCAGGTACGAGGGACTCGCGCGTAGCCTCCTACTGGATTGATACCTTGGTTCTCAAAAACTGAGGGAAATACTTACGCTACTTTGCTGCATCATACTTACCTCTTCAAGGAAATCCAACGCAGTGCTCAAGAGGTAGCAGCTTCCCCAATTGTTCTTGTCGACTCTGATATTGATCTAATTCTCGGCATGGATTGGCTTTCTAAGCACAAGGCTTTCCCTGATTGTGCTGCCAGGGAGATTAAATTGACACACTCTTCTGAGGATGTGATCATCTATGCCGCTCGTGATGAAACCATTCGGTTGTTCTCTCTCAATGAGAAGGGCGAGTTAGACACTATTTCTCAGATCCCAGTTGTTTGTGAGTACATAGATGTCTTTCCAGAAGATCTTCCCGGTATGCGTCCTCACCGGCCAGTCAAGTTCGTCATCGATCTTGAGCCTAGTACAGAACCCGTTTGCAAGCGTCCATGCAAGCTTGGGCCAAGAGAGCTGAAAGAATTGAAGAAACAGCTCGATGAACAAGAGCATCTGGGTCTGATTAGACCAAGTTCATCTCTGTGGGGTTGTGGTGTTCTTTTTGTCCAGAAGAAGCTTGGGTCAAGAGAGCTAAATTTTTTGGAATGATTCAGGGTTCGTTTCTACATTTTTATACATTAGCTGGGTTTTCCAGGCATTTTATGTGCATAATTCAAATTTGAACCACATGCACATGCTCCAGTTCATAGAAACTTATTGAAAAATCAAATATGTGTCCTTGGTTTCATGGTTAGGTCCCATGCAAGAAATGGGAATGAATTTCAAACACCCGACCACTGTCACTCGGCCGCAAACATTGACATGCCAGGTTTTTAAATTCTATTAAATCCAAAACTCATCTGAAATTCTTGAAACTTGGCATGCTATCATGTAGCGGCATCAACATGTCGTGGTACAATTTTTTTCCCATTTGGGTTCTCACAAACCAGAGCTTCTCACAACAAGCGTGATGGTTTCGGTAGGGAACGTGCCACCTTTGGGGACGAAATGATATCTGTTGCCTCTTATTGCTGTAAAAAAAATTCGAGTGTCAACATAGAACAATAGGAGTGTTGTGCGAATTTTTGTGATTTTTGAGGTTCGTTTGGACATTTCTATGCATTAACTAAGTTTTCAATGCATTTATGTGCATAATTCAAATTTGAACTACATGCACATGCTTTAGTGCATATAAACTGGTTGAAAAATCAAATATGTGTCCTTGTGTGCATTCTTAGGTCCCATGCAAGAAATGGGAATGAATTTGAAACACCAGGGCACCGTTGATTGCCGGCAAAACATTGAGATGCCTTGTTGTTAAATTCTAGTAAATCCAAAACTCGTCTGAAATTCATGAAACTTGGCATGCAATCATGTAGCGGCATCAGCATGCCGTGGTACAAATTTTGTCCCATTTGGGGCAGGTTTGGGTATATGCTTCTCACAAACTGGAGCTTCTGACAACAAGCATGATGGTTTTCGGTAGAGAACGTGCCACCTTTGGGGACGAAACGATATCAGTTGCCTCTTATTGCTTTCAAAAATTTCGAGTGTCAACATAGAACAACAGGAGTGTTGTGCAAATTTTTGTGATTTTTCGGGGTTCGTTTGGACATTTTTATGCATTAACTGAGTTTTCAATGCATTTATGTGCAGAATTCAAATTTGAATTACATGCACATGCTCCAGTGCATATAAACTGGTTGAAAAATCAAATCTGTGTCCTTATGTGCATGCTTAGGTCCCTTGCAAGAAATGAGAATGAATTTGAAACACCAGGGCACCGTTGATTGCCGGCGAAACATTGAGATGCTTGGTTTTTAAATTCTATTAAATCCAAAACTCATGTGAAATTCATGAAACTTGGCATGCAATCATGTAGCGGCATCAGCATGCCGTGGTACAAAGTTTGTCCCATTTGGGGCAGGTTTGGGTATATGCTTCTCACAAACTGGAGCTTCTCACAACAAGCATGATAGTTTTCGGTAGGGAACGTCCCCACCTTTGGGGACGAAACGATATCCATTGCCTCTTATTGCTTTCAAATTTTTTCTCGTGTCAACATAGAACAACTGGAGTGTTCTATGAATTTTTGTTATTTTTCATGGTTCGTTTGGACATTTTTATGCATTAACTAAGTTTTCAATGCATTTTATATGCATAATTCAAATTTGAACTACACGCACATGCTCCAGTGCATATAAATTGGTTGAAAAATCAAATCGGTGTCCTTGGGTGCATGCTTAGGTCCCATGCAAGAAATGAGAATGAATTTCAAACACCGGGGCACCGTTGATTGCCGGCAAAACATTGAGATGCCTGGTTTTTAAATTCTAGTAAATCCAAAACTCGTCTGAAATTCATGAAACTTGGTATGCTATCATGGAGCAGCATCAACATGTCGTGGTATAAATTTTGTCCAATTTGGGGCAGGTTTGGGTATATGCTTCTCACAAACCGGAGCTTCTCACAACAAGCATGATGGTTTTCGTTAGGGAACGTCCCACCATTGGGGACGAAACAATATCCATTGCCTCTTATTGCTTTTTTTTCTCGTGTCAACATAGAACAATAGGAGTGTTGTGCGAATTCTTGTGATTTTTCGGGGTTCGATTGGACATTTTTATGCATTAACTGGGTTTTCAATGCATTTTATGTGCATAATTCAAATTTGAACTACATGCACATGCTCCAGTGCATATAAATTGGTTGAAAAATCAAATATGTGTCCTTGGGTGCATGCTTAGGTCCCATGCAAGAAATAGGAATGAATTTCAAACACTGGGGCTCCATTGATTGCCGGCAAAACATTGAGATGCCTGGTTTTTAAATTCTAGTAAATCCAAAACTCGTCTAAAATTCATGAAACTTGGCATGCTATCATGGAGCGGCATCAACATGACGTGGTACAAATTTTGTCCCATTTGGGGCAGGTTTGGGTATATGCTTCTCACAAACCGAAGCTTCTCACAACAAGCATGATGGTTTTCGGTAGGTGATACGTCTCCGTCGTATCTATAATTTTTGATTGTTCCATGCCAATATTATTCAACTTTCATATACTTTTGGAAACTTTTTATACTATTTTGGGGACTAACATATTGATCCAGTGCCCAGTGCCAGTTCCTGTCTGTTGCATATTTTTGCTTTCGCAGAATATCCATATCAAACGGAGTCCAAACGGGATAAAAACGGACGGAGATACTTTTCGGAATATTTGGAAAATCTGGAAGAAGAATCAACGTGAACCAGTGTCCGAGGTGGGCACGAGGTAGGGGGGCGCCCCCCCCTAGGGCGCGCCCCTGACCCTCGTGACCCACCTGTAAGGCGGTTGACGCCCTTCTTTGGCCGCAAGAAAGCTAATTTTCAGGAAAAAAAAGCATGGCAAAGGTTTCGTTCCAATCGGAGTTACGGATCTCCGGATATAAAAGAAACCGTGAAAGGGCAGCAGAAGAGAACGCAGAAACAGAGAGAGACAGAGAGACAGATCCAATCTCGGAGGGGCTCTCGCCCCTCCCATGCCATGGAGGCCAAGGACAAGAGGGGAAACCATTCTCCCATCTAGGGAGGAGGTCCAAGAAGAAGGAGAAGAAGGGGGGCCCTCCCCCCTTGCTTCCCGTGGCGCCGGAGTGCCACCGGGGGCCATCATCATCACCGTCATCTTCACCAACAACTTCACCGCCTTCACCACCAACTCTTCCCCCCTCTATGCAGCGGTGTAACTTCTCTCTTACCCACTGTAATCTCTACTTAAACATGGTGCTCAACGCTATATATTATTTCCCTATGATGTATGGCTATCCTATGATGTTTGAGTAGATCCGTTTTGTCCTAATGGCTATTTGATGATCAAGATTGGTTTGAGTTGCATGTTTTAATATTGGTGTTATCCTATGGTGCTCTCCGTGTCGCACAAGCGTGAGGGATTCCCGCTGTAGGGTGTTGCAATACGTTTATGATTCGCTTATAGTGGGTTGCGTGAGTGACTGAAACACAAACCCGAGTAAGTAGGTTGTTTGCGTATGGGATAAAGAGGACTTGATACTTTAATGCTATGGTTGGGTTTTACCTTAGTGATCTTTAGTAGTTGCGGATGCTTGCTAGAGTTCCAATCATAAGTGCATATGATCCAATTAGAGAAAGTATGCTAGCTTATGCCTCTCCCTCATATAAAATTGCAATAATGATTACCGGTCTAGTTATCGATTGCCTAGGGACAAATAACTTTCTCGTAACAACAAGCTTTCTACTAAACCTAACTTAGTTGTCTCTTTATCTAAACAACCCCTACTTTTTATTTACTTGCTCTTTATTATCTTGTAAACCTATCCAAAAACACCTACAAAGTACTTCTAGTTTTCATACTTGTTCTAGGTAAAGCGAACGTCAAGCATGCGTAGAGTTGTATTGGTGGTCGACAGAACTTGAGGGAATATTTGTTCTGCCTTTAGCTCCTCGTTGGGTTCGACACTCTTACTTATCGAAAACTGTTGCGATCCCCTATACTTGTGGGTTATCAAGACCTTTTTCTGGCGCCGTTGCCGGGGATCAATAGCGTGGAGTGAATATTCTCGTGTGTGCTTGTTTGCTTTATCACTAAGTAATTTTTTATTTGTTGTTCTTAGTTGTTCTGTATCTTTAGTTATGGATATGGAGCACGAAATACCCAAAAAATTAGGTGTACTTTCTGCTCATGGAGATGGGGAACCTCCTAAAACCCTCGATGCTGGTTATGTGAAAGATATTATGTACTACTTTAATAATCCTGAGAAAACCCCATTTAATTATGTAATGGGAGTAACGTTGGATCAACGTGAATACTTTAGGGATTATCGCTTGACACAAAAAGGGAAACTATTATGGGATCAAATTCATATATTAAAGTGGTATGCTTGACAATTATGCGTGAGTTATGATTATACTTGTTGCTCTAGGATGAAGGCTCCACACCTTCCCTTTTCATGAAAATTCAATGATAATAAAACCTTAGCTTCTTATGCTAATGGTATATATGATTACTATGATGTGGAACAAATAGAAGAATTTGTTGCTTTATGGGTGCTTATGAAATTGAATCTATGTGTAAAGAGTTTGAAGATTTTGATGATGCTGTTTATAGATCTGAAAATTTAGCTATCCTCAAATATTGCTATGAGAATTATGAAAGTCTCCGCTATCCAAGAAGAGAATAATATTTTGCAGGAGTCTATGGAAGAAGAAATTGATGAAACTGTGAGCTCATTGGATGAAAAAGATGAGGAAGAGAGCGAAGAACAAAAGGAGGAAGAGCGGATTGATCACACGTGCCCACCTTGAGAGTAACTCTTCAACTCATACATTGTTTAATTCCCCTCCATGCTTACCGAAGGATGATTGCTATGATGACTGTTATGATCCCTTGGATTCTTTTGAAATATCCCTTTTTGATGATGCTTGTGGCCAAGATGCCAATATGAATTATGCTTATGTAGATGAACTTGCTATAGTTCCTTATGTTAAACATGAAATTGTTGCTATTGCACCCACGCATGATAGTCCTATTATCTTTTTGAATTCTCCAAACTACACTATATCGGGGAAGTTTGTGCTTATTAAGGATTATATGGGTTGCCTTATACCGTTGCACATGATGATTTTGATGAATATAATATGAAAGTGCTTGCTGCTCCTACTTGCAATTATTATGAGAGATGAACTATATCTCCACCTCTCTATGTTTCCAATATGATAAAATTGCAAGAAACTATTTATACTATGCATTGGCATTTACTATGTGTGCATGAATTGTTCTTTTATGACATGCCGATGCATAGGAAGAGAGTTAGACTTCGTTGTTACATGATATATGTTACTTTGTGCTCACTACTAAATGCTAAATCATTGTTAATTAAAATTGGCTTTGATATACCTTGGGATCCGGATGGATTCATTACTTGAGCACTATATGCCTAGCTTAATGGCTTTAAAGAAAGAGCTGCCAGGGAGACAACCCGGAAGTTTTAGAGAGTCATTTATTTCTGTTGCGTGCTTTTATAAAGTTTAGAAATAAAAATAATGTGCCAAGGTTTGCCTTTAGGATGTTTACATTTGCTTGATGGTTTGTATGGTGCAGGACAGAAACTTTGGCTGTAGTGCCTGATTTTTCACTTTTTGCTGGAACGTCAAATGGTTCTGATTCTTTTTGCAATGTATTCAGATACAATTTTTTTTATTTTTCCTAATTTTTGCATAATTTTTCAAGTATCATAAGTATGGTGAATGTTCAAATTATTACAGACTGTTCTGTTTTAGACAGATTCTGTTTTTGATGCATAGTTTGCTTGTTTTGATGAAACTATCAATTTATATCAGTGGATTAAGCCATGAAATAGTTATATTACAGTAGGCACAATGCAAAAAAAATATGAATTGGTTTGCAACAGTACTTAGAGTAGTGATTTGCTTTATTATACTAAGGAATCTTACCGAGTTTTCTGTTGAAGTTTTGTGTGGATGAAGTGTTCGATGATCGAGAAGGTCTCTATGTGAGAAGAAGGAAGAGAGGCAAGAGCTCAAGCTTGGGGATGCCCGAGGCACCCCAAGTAAATATTCAAGGAGACTGAAGTGTCTAAGCTTGGGGATGCCCCGGAAGGCATCCCCTCTTTCTTCAACAAGTATCGTTATGTTTTCGGATTCGTTTCGTTCATGCGATATGTGCAATTGATGACCCACAAGTATAGGGTATCTATCATAGTCCTTTCGATAAGTAAGTGTGTCGAACCCAACGAGGAGTAGAAGGAAATGATAAGAGGTTTTCAGCCAGGTATTCTCTGCAAGTACTGAAATAAGTGGTAACAGATAGTTTTGTGATAAGATAATTTGTAACGAGCAACAAATAACAGAAGTAAATAAAGTGCAGCAAGGTGGCCCAATCCTTTTTGTAGCAAAGGACAAGCATGGACAAAGTCTTTTATAAGGAAAAGCGCTCCCGAGGACACATGGGAATATCGTCAAGCTAGTTTTCACCCCACTTATGATTAACCTCTCCCGATGAGAGGAGCGTTGGTGATGACGATGGCGATGATTTCCCCCTCCGGGAGGGAAGTTTCCCCGGCAGAACTGCTCTGCCGGAGCTCTAGATTGGATCCGACAAGGTTCTGCCTCGTGGTGGCGGAGTTTCGTCCCGAAAGGTTGCTTCTTTTTTTTCTTGACGAAAGACTTCATATATCAGAAGATGGTCATCGGAGAGCCACCAGGGGGCCCACGAGGTAGGGGGGCGCGCCCCCACCCTCATGAGCAGGGTGTGGGCCCCATAGTCGTCATCTTTGGCGAGGATTTATCATTATTTATTATAAGGTGTTCTGTGGAGTTTCAGGACTTTTGGAGTTGTGCAGAATAGGTCTCTAATATTTGCTCCTTTTCCAGCCCAGAATTCCAACTGCCGGCATTCTCCCTCCTTATGTAAACCTTGTAAAATAAGAGAATAGCCATAAGTATTGTGACATAATGTGAAATAACAACCCATAATGCAATAAATATCGATATAAAGGCATGATGCAAAATGGATGTATCAACTCCCCCAAGCTTAGACCTCGTTTGTCCTCAAGCGAAAGCCGATAACAATAAATATGTCCCCATGTTTAGAGGTTGAGGCGTTGATAAAAATAAAATACGGATTTGAAGGCATCATGATTATTCTCATAACAGCAACATATATAGATATTGTCATATGATTACTTATGTTCAAGTGATGATCTATTCACAATGCAAAAATATGAATCAGAAACCTTATTGAGAACCAACAAACTATAACCTCAGTCATTGAAGCAATTGCAATTTGTCACAACATCATAAAGAGTCTATGTCAGAGCTAAAAAGCAAGTCCACATACTCAACTATCATCTAGTCCTTCATAATTGCTAACACTCACGCAATACATGTGGTTACGGAGTTTTAATCGGACACAGAGAAAGATAGGGGCTCATAGTTTCGCCCCACAACCTTTTACCTCGAGGGTAATGTCAACAATAATAACTCATGCCCCCCTACATCCAATTAGATATATCTATCAGGATCTTTCCAACACACTGTGCTTGCCAAAGGATAAAATGTAAAAAGGAAAGGTGAAGATCACCATGACTCTTGCATAAGGTAGAAGATAATAATAAAAGATAGGCCCTTCGCAGAGGGAAGCAGAGGTTGCCATGCACTTTTATGGTTGGATGCACAAAATCTTAATGCGAAAGAACGTCACTTTATATTGCCCCTTGTGATATGAACCTTTATTATGCAGTCCATCGCTTTTATTACCTCCACATCACAAGATCATATAATGCTTATTTCTCCCACACTAATCATACATATTTAGAGCAATTTTTATTGCTTTGCACCAATGAAAACTTACTTGAAGGATCTTACTCAATCCATAGGTAGATATGGTGGACTCTCATGGCAAAACTGGTTTAAGGGTATTTGGAAGCACAAGTAGTATTTCTAATTGGTGCTGAGAATTTGGCTAGCAAGAGGGGGAAAGGAAAGCTCAACATGTTGGAGGATCCATGACAACATACTTTATCTCAGATATAAGAAAACATAACTCATCACGTTGTCTTCCTTGTCCAATATCAACTCTTTAGCATGTCATATTTTAATGAGTGCTCACAATCATAAAAGATGTTAATGATAATATATTTATATGTGAAACCTCTCTTTCCTTATTACTTCCTATTAATTGCAACGATGACCAAAGCTATGTCTGCCAACTCCCAACAACTTTTAAATCATCATACTCTTCCTATGTGAAGTCATTACTCTCAATAAGATCAATATGAACTTTTGTTTCTTTTTATTCTTTTTCTCTTTTATTTTATTTACCCAAGATCATAGCAAGAAAATCAAGCCCTTGACTCAACACTAATCTTTATTATATAGCTCACGGACTCGATTACATAGAGTCATAAGGCAAAACTTAAAACTAGATCATGCCATAAACTTTATTCTACTAGATCAAAATACTACTAATAGGATCGAACTAAGGAAAACAGTAAAGATAGGAGTTGTGATTGTGATATGATACCGGGGCACCTCCCCCAAGCTTGGCGGTTACCAAGGGGAGTGCCCATACCCATGTGATTATATCTCCTTGGTTGGTGAAGAAGGTGGAGGTGATGGATAGTCGCATATCGAGCGTAAGAGGTCCTCTAGCTTGCGAATAATGCCCTTGAGTGCAAAGATATGATCCTTCAACAAAATATTTTCACTTGTGAGATACTTGTTTTGAATACGAGTTAACTCAATCATCTGGAAAGCCTCAATCTCAATTGGGGCAAGAAGGTTGTGAGTTGAAGGATGTCTTCTGTTGCCGGAGCTTGGTTCTCCGTGGCCTTCTTGATCCCTTCATCCTTGTTGATCTCCATGGGTTCTTCCCTCTTCAGCTCTATCTTCATTAGCCAGGCATCTTTGTCACCGTTGTTGGAGGAGGGGGACGACATGATGCCTGGCCTTGACAACCCTGACAGAGAACAGCCCAAAACAAGAACCGAGGATATTTGCGTGATACGGGAGTCAAAACATTCGGGAGAATATATAGTGAATTTTTACCGACCAAAATACATATCGTGCAAGAAAATGGAGTCCGGAAGGCACACGAGGTGCTCACGAGGTAGGGGGCGTGCCCAGGGGGGTAGGGCGCTCCCTCCACCCTCGTGGGGCCCTCGTGTCCTTCCCAGACTGCTACTTAATTTTCTATTTTTCAAAATATTCCAAAACGGGGAAATATTGCCTTAAAAACTGTTTTGGAATCGGTTTACTTACCGTACCACATGCCTATTCCTTTTCGGAGTATGAAACTTTCTGGAAAGTGTCCCTTATGTATTCCTCCGGGGTTATGGTTTCAATAATATTGGTTTCAATATTTATGGGATTACCTGAGATATAATGTTTGATTCTTTGACCGTTTACCACCTTCGGATTTGTGCCTTCGAAGTTGTTGATTTTTATGGCACCAGAATGATAGACCTCCTCAATAACATAGGGGCCTTCCCATTTAGAGAGAAGTTTTCCTGCAAAAAATCTTAAACGAGAGTTGTATAGCAGTACATAATCACCTACATTAAACTCACGCTTTTGTATCCTTTTGTCATGCCATCTTTTAACTTTTTCTTTAAACAACTTGGCATTTTCATAAGCTTGGGTTCCCCATTCATCAAGTGAGCTAATATCAAATAACCTCTTTTCACCGGCAAGTTTGAAATCATAATTGAGCTCTTTAATAGCCCAATATGCCTTATGTTCTAGTTCGAGAGGTAAGTGACATGCTTTTCCATATACCATTTTATAAGGAGACATACCCATAGGATTTTTATATGCAGTTCTATAGGCCCATAATGCATCATCAAGTTTCTTGGACCAATTCTTTCTAGACCTATTGACAGTCTTTTGCAAAATTAATTTGAGTTCTCTATTACTCAATTCTACTTGACCACTAGACTGTGGGTGGTACGGAGATGCAATTCTATGATTGACGTCATATTTAGCAAGCATTTTACGGAAAGCGCCATGAATAAAATGTGAACCACCATCAGTCATTAAATATCTAGGGACTCCAAACCTCGGAAAAATAACTTATTTAAGCATTTTAATAGAAGTGTTATGATCAGCACTACTAGTTGGAATAGCTTCTACCCACTTAGTAACATAATCAACAACTAAAATATGTGTATATCCATTAGAGGTAGGAAAAGGTCCCATATAATCAAAGCCCCAAACATCAAATGGTTCAATAACAAGTGAATAATTCATATGCATTTCTTGACGTCTACTAATATTACCAATTCTTTGACATTCATCACAAGATAGGACAAACTTACGGGCATCCTTGAAGAGAGTAGGCCAATAAAAACCGGATTGCAATACCTTATGTGCAGTTCTATCTCCCGCGTGGTGTCCTCCATAAGTTTCGGAGTGCCACTTGCATAGGATCTGTTCCTATTCATGCTCAGGTACACAAAGTCTAATAACACCACCTACTCCTTCTTTATAAAGATGTGGGTCATCCCAAAAGTAATGTCTCAGATCATAGAAGAACTTTTTCTTTTGTTGGTATGTGAAGTTAGGTGGTATGGATTTAGCAACAATGTAATTAGCATAATCAGCATACCAAGGAGTACTACAGGAAGTACTTATGACATTTAATTGTTCATCAGGAAAGCTATCATCAATAGGTAGTGGGTCATCAAGAACATTCTCTAACCTAGATAAGTTGTCTGCAACAGGGTTCTCAGCTCCTTTTCTATCAACAATATGCAAATCAATTTCTTGTAGCAAGAGAACCCATCTAATAAGTCTAGGTTTAGCATCTTCCTTCTCCATAAGATATTTAATAGCAGCATGATCAGTGTGGATAGTTACTTTAGAATCAACAATATAAGATCTGAACTTATCACAAGCAAATACAACTGCTAAAAGTTCTTTTTCAGTAGTAGCATAATTTCTTTGAGCATTGTCTACAGTCTTACTAGCATAATGGATAACATTTAATTTCATATCAACTCTTTGCCCTAGAACAGCACCTACAGCATAATCGCTAGCATCACACATAATTTCAAAGGGTAAATTCCAATCAGGTGGCTGAACAACAGGTGCAGAGACTAATGCTTTCTTAAGTATTTCAAATGCTTCTACACAATCATCATCAAAGACAAATGGTATATCTTTTTGTAATAAATTAGTCAGAGGCCGAGAAATTTTTGAGAAGTCCTTAGTGAACCTCCTATAAAATCCGGCGTGACTGTCGGTGTCAAAACCAGCATATCTCGGGTAGGGGGTCCCGAACTGTGCGTCTAGGCCGGATGGTAACAGGAGGCAAGGGACACGAAGTTTTACCCAGGTTCTGGCCCTCTCGATGGAGGTAAAACCCTACGTCCTGTTTGATTAATATTGATGATATGGGTAGTACAAGAGTACATCTACCACGAGATCAGAGAGGCTAAACCCTAGAAGCTAGCCTATGGTATGATTGTTGATGTGTATGTTGTCCTACGGACTAAAACCCTCCGGTTTATATAGACACTGGAGAGGGTTAGGGTTACATAGAGTTGGTTACAATGGTAGGAGATCTGAACATCCGTATCGCCAAGCTTGCCTTCCACGCCAAGGAAAGTCCCTTCCGGACACGGGACAGAGTCTTCAGTCTTGTATCTTCATAGTCCAGGAGTCCGGCTGAAGGTATAGTTCGGCTATCCGAAGACCCCCTAATCCAGGACTCCCTCAGTAGCCCCTGAACCAGGCTTCAATGACGACGAGTCCGGCGCACAAATTGTCTTCGGCATTGCAAGGCGGGTTCCTCCTCCAAGTACTTCATAGAAGATTTTAAACACAAAGATAGTGTCCGGTTCTGCAAAATAAGTTTTCCACATATTGCCATTGAGAGAATAATATCTACACAAATCTAATCTGCTGACGTATTCCGTGGTGCAACACACCACGGCCAAGACTTTATCCGAGTCGTTTAATTATCCCACCTCAGCGCGTCATGCGAGGTGGTTTCCTTGGCACGTCTTGTCAAAGTAGAGATCGTGCCCCCTTATTCCGGGATTCTCATCAATACGGGCATGGGTAACCCAGCCGCTTCTAGGACTCCTAGATCATAGGCAAGTCCAAACGGACACGGAGAGGATGCTCGATATCCACCCTCTTTATAAAGGGACGAGGCCTTTTATCTTTCCCTCCCATGCTCAATCGAATCCTTCCCCCACCTCAAGCTCAAACGCCCAAAGTTCAGGTTAGGTGCTCCGAACCTTCAGTCATGTCCGGATCTAGCCTTCAAGGTCGATGGGTGCCTTCTTCCGTCACGAAAGAAGACGTCAAAAAGTTAAGGGAGGCCAGATATCTGACCGCTGAGATTCTGCATCGGCTGCCTCCCCGGGGGCAGGCCGTCCCCTCTCCCGAACCCAACGAGAGCTTCGTGTTCGTCTCCCACTTCCTCCGAGGTCTAGGCCTTGCATTGGATCCTTTTGTCAGGGGCTTGATATTTTACTACGGGCTAGATTTCCATGATCTAGCTCCAGACTCCTTTCTTCATATCACGACATTTATCGTTGTGTGCGAGGCCTTCCTCCGGGTTACCCCTCACTTTGGCCTATGGCTCAAGACTTTTGAAGTAAAGCCAAAGATGATCGAGGGGCAACATGCGGCGTGTGGAGGTGCCTCAATACGCAAGATGGCGGGAGCTGCATGGCCCAAAGGTTCCATTCCAGAGGTGTCTGAATTGTGGCAACAGGAGTGGTTCTACATCACGGCTCCTAGAAATGCCAAGTGGGCGGCCGCCCCATTTTCCGCCCGGGCCCTCCTCCACAACTAATTTCATGGATTAGCAGAGGATTGAGCTGGGGTCCGGCCAAGGACGTGCCTATACTGCAAAGCCGCATTCAAGATCTCTTTAATGGAGATTTCAGTTTGCTTGCGGTAACACAAGTTATGCTGGTTCGTCAAGTCCAGCCTTGCAAACGCCGGCCCCTTCACTTGTGGGAGTTCAATCCCGCGGGACCGCGTGTCATTCAAAATTTCCTCGGTTTGACGCACGAGGAGATGTACAAGTCATTCTTCGGACCTCAGGTAGAGTGTCCGGAAATCACCGAGGACGTGGGCCTGAGCAGTACCTGCACCGCCGAACAGGTAAGGAATCTTCCGGCCAAACATACTGTCTCTCATTTGTTACGAAGTTATTTCTGAGATTTTGCTTTTTGATCAGGACTGGCTAGCAAGGCAAAGTTGATTCGGTGTTCGGCCCCCCTCCCTGAGGGTTTGGAAAATCCGGTCCTGGAAAAGATGCTCCAGATCGCACCTTGCCCGGAGCCCTTGAAGGAAGATACTGCGGAGGACAGTAAGGGCGGACGCGGGCCCCCTACGCTGCCCATTCTAACCGAGGGAGCGGGCGTCTCCATGAAGGAAGACGACCGGAAGAGGAAAAGGACCGCGCCCGGGGATTCGGAAGCCGAAGCTTCCAAATGGGAGAAGAAGTCTCCCACCGAGGGTCCTACCTTGGGGGGTGTTGTTGCCGCACAAAGTCCGCGGGGAGATCAATTCTCCCGCGAGTCGTAAGTGACCCGGAATACTTTAATAGTATAGATATGCCATCTTTTCCTTCTGAGAAAATAACCACCGCATATATCTTGGCAGTTCGGGCCTTAGCCCCTCTCAAATGAGCTTGTCTTCGGGGTATCTTCTTCCAGAGATGATGGAGAGTGAAATGCCTCCTCCGGACTCCTTCGCTCCAGAAGCGGGCGACCCTGAAGTATCGTCGCGGAGGGCCTCTCCGAGTCCGGCGAGGCTAGAAGATAATCCCGTCGACCCCCTAAGCTCCCGGTGTCCGACTCCCGAAGAGAGCAGACAAAAGAGTTCGGCACCGTCTAGTGTGCGATCGGATGTTCTGAGGGAGTTGGTGGGGCGAGCGGACATCTCAGATGAACACCGTGTGCTGATGAATACGGTGATGGAGAGAATCTCGTCCGCCAAAAGCGGATTGCATAAAGCTTTTATGAGTCTAATGACAGGCTTTGAGGTACGTAAAATAATGTATGATAGTCCTGCACATACTAGGTATGCCCTATGTAGATAGTATCCCCTGAGACTCTGGTCGTCATCGGAAACGACGATGAACAGAGGATCATATTCCCAGGTAATAACTATATTGCATTTATGTGAAGGTGATGGAAGCTCCGATGGCTAGCCGGGCTCGTGAGTTTGCCCATTTAGAACGGCAGTTGGATGCGGCAGACGCCGACATCGAGCTTGTTAACAAAAGGCTTGATGAGGCCCAAGGTAAGTGTCATTATCTGTTAAACGCCACATAGGAAGAGCAGCATGATGCCAGTATCTTTAATGTGTTGTGACTGCAGATGGAGCTGTCACTATTGAAGCCTTGTGGGCAGAACTTGCCCGAGCCAAGGAACAAGCGAGGTTGGGTAATGCGGCTGCTTTGAAGGCGGCCGAAGAGTTGCAAGCTGAGAAGGCCGCGCATGGCGAGGGCCGAGATAAGATGGCCAAGATGGCCATAGAATTAAAAGCCACCACCGACCGTTGCCGGGTTCTTGAAAAGGAAAACCAGGCGAAGGTATCGGACCTTGAGAAGGCTGCTGCAACGGGAAAAGACCTCCGCTCTGCAATGAGGGCAAAGAAGGAGGAGCTGCGGGAAATCCTTTATGCTACAGAGGAAGTTCGGAGATCCACGGTATGCCCCTCTGGATCGGCTGTGGAGTTCGGAAGATGTGTATATGGATTTGGCGGCGAGCGCTGCCGATGCGGCCAAGTACTTCCAGAGTCAGACGGACCGTGAAGTAGACCAGCTGTTTTGGAAACAATTTCTTTCTCCCGAGCGTCCGCTTTCATTGACGGACCAATTAGCCGAATGGGCCGAACTAAATAGGTTGTCCGGACTCTCGATGAGGTCTGTTGTGGATCAGCTATGGACGGAAAGGTCAAAACCGAGCAGCTATTTCAGCTTGGTGCAGCAGTTCCTTGACGTGGTGCCGCGCATAAATGCGATGAAGAGGTCGGCGTGCATAGAAGGCGCATGAATGGCCTTTGCCCGTGCTAAAGCATACTGGGCAGAGATGGATGCTACCACTGTTGCAGCGCAGGATTCGGCCATAGGTCGAAGGGCTGCTGAGCACTACTTTGAGGAAGTTCTTGAGGGTGCTCGTTTGATAGAGACCCAGTGCTCAAAAAATATTATGTTTGAGTGACATGTAATCTCATTGTAAGCGAAATGCTTTTATAAATTTTCATAAGGCTACTTTTATACTTTTCCCTGAAAGTATTGTAATGCCTCCTGGGCGGCCGTTTATGTATACATGTGTATAACCTGAAAGATTGCAGCCGTCGGCTTCAACCCCCACGCATATAATGCGGAGCTGTTCGCAGAAACACGCGTTCACACTTAACCCAACATCTTGGTCCTATTAAGGAGGTGATAGCAGAGCGAGCGAGGCAACCGGACTATAATGCTTTAACACTTTCACTTAGCCATAGGAGTTTGACAGTGGGGCTACTAGATAGCCCCTGGTAGCTCCGCACTCTTCCGATCCCGGGGTGCATATATTCCTGGCCGGAAAGCGGCCCTTCGTTAAGGAGGGGGAATTCTAACATTCCCATGAGTCATCGAGTGGTTGACCAGTCTCGCACTAGATCATGACAGTCAGTTTTCGGCTTTCTCTACAGAGGTGCTCATCCGGATGAACCAGGGCACAATCGCAGTAGTTCTCCTGGTGCTACCTTAGCCGGTAAAGCGGAACGTAAGGCACCAAAACATAGGATCGGGGCAAATCCAACATTTGACCAAACACAATGATTCGGAGCTGATGCATATAGGGCCAAACTCGCGACGCCGAACACTGTCTAAGGTATTCGGTCTTTGTGGTATAAACCGGGCCTAAATAATGGCCTTTGTAAGAAGCCCCTTATGTCCAGGTGTTGGAAATATGCCCTAGAGGCAATAATAAATTGATTATTATTATATTTCCTTGTTCATGATAATCGTTTATTATCAATGCTATAATTGTATTGATAGGAAACTCAGATACATGTGTGGATACATAGACAACACCATGTCCCTAGTGAGCCTCTAGTTGACTAGCTCGTTGATCAATAGATGGTTACATTTCCTGACCATGGACATTGGATGTCATTGATAACGGGATCACATCATTAGGAGAATGATGTGATGGACAAGACCCAATCCTAAGCATAGCACTAGATCGTGTAGTTCGTATGCTAAAGCTTTTCTAATGTCAAGTATCATTTCCTTAGACCATGAGATTGTGCAACTCCCGGATACCGTAGGAGTGCTTTGGGTGTATCAAACGTCACAACGTAACTGGGTGACTATAAAGGTGCATTACAGGTATCTCCGAAAGTGTCTGTTGGGTTGGCACGAATCGAGACTGGGATTTGTCACTCCGTGTAAGCGGAGAGGTATCTCTGGGCCCACTCGGTAGGACATCATCATATGCGCAATGTGACCAAGGAGATGATCACGGGATGATGTGTTACGGAACGAGTAAAGAGACTTGCCGGTAACGAGATTGAACAAGGTATAGGGATACCGACGATCGAATCTCGGGCAAGTACAATACCGCTAGACAAAGGGAATTGTATACGGGATTGATTAAGTCCTTGACATCGTGGTTCATCCGATGAGATCATCGTGGAACATGTGGGAGCCAACATGGGTATCCAGATCCCGCTGTTGGTTATTGACCGGAGAACGTCTCGGTCATGTCTGCATGTCTCCCGAACCCGTAGGGTCTACACACTTAAGGTTCGATGACGCTAGGGTTATAAAGGAAGTTTGTATGTGGTTACCGAATGTTGTTCGGAGTCCCGGATGAGATCCCGGACGTCACAAGGAGTTCCGGAATGGTCCGGAGGTAAAGATTAATATATAGGAAGTCCTATTTCGGCCATCGGGACAAGTTTCGGGGTCATCGGTATTGTACCGGGACCACCGGAAGGGTCCCGGGGGCCCACCGGGTGGGGCCACCTATCCCGGAGGGTCCCATGGGCTGAAGTGGGAAGGGATCCAGCCCAAAGTGGGCTGGGGCGCCACTTCCCTTATGGCCCATGCGCCTAGGGTGAAGGGGGGAACCCTAAGGAAGAGTCCCAAGGAGGCAAGGCACCTCCTAGGTGCCTTGGGGGGGAGGGAAACCTCCCCTGGCCGCCGCCCCCTAGGAGATTGGATCTCCTAGGGCTGGCGCACCCCCCCTTGGGTTCCCTATATATAGTGAGGGTAGGAGGGCATCTTGAGACAACTCCTTATGCCTTTGGTGCAGCCCCTCCCTCTCTCCTAAGTTCTTCTCCTCTCCCGTGGTGCTTGGCGAAGCCCTGCAGGATTGCCATGCTCCTCCATCACCACCACGCCGTTGTGCTGCTGCTGGATGGAGTCTTCCTCCACCTCTCCCTCTCTCCTTGCTGGATCAAGGCGTGGGAGACGTCACCGGGCTGTACGTTGTTGAAGGCGGAGGTGCCGTCCGTTCGGCACTAGGATCATCGGTGATCTGAATCACGACGAGTACGACTCCATCAACCCCGTTCACTTGAACGCTTCCGCTTAGCGATCTACAAGGGTATGTAGATGGACTCTCCTTCCCCTCATTGCTGGTCTCTCCATAGATGGATCTTGGTGACACGTAGGAAAATTTTGAATTTATGCTACGTTCCCTAACAGTGGCATCATGAGCTAGGTCTATTGCGTAGATTCTATGCACGAGTAGAACACAAAGTAGTTGTGGGCGTTGATTTTGTTCAATATGCTTGCCGTTACTAGTCTTATCTTGATTCGGCGGCATCGTGGGATGAAGCGGCCCGGACCAACCTTACACGTACTCTTACGTGAGACCGGTTCCACCGACAAACATGCACTAGTTGCATAAGGTGGCTGGCGGGCGTCTGTCTCTCCCACTTTAGTCGGATCGGATTCGATGAAAAGGGTCCTTATGAAGGGTAAATAGCAATTGGCATATCACGTTGTGGTCTTTGCGTAGGTAAGAAACGTTCTTGCTAGAAACCCATAGTAGCCACGTAAAACATGCAAACAACAATTAGAGGACGTCTAACTTGTTTTTGCAGGGTATGCTATGTGATGTGATATGGCCAAAAGGATGTGATGAATGATATATGTGATGTATGAGATTGATCATATTCTTGTCAAGGGAATCACGACTTGCATGTCGATGACGAGACAACTTCAAGAAGACACGATGATGGAGATCATGATGATGGAGATCATGGTGTCATGCCGGACAAGATGATCATGGAGCCCCAAGATGGAGATCAAAGGAGCTATATGATATTGGCCATATCATGTCACTATTATTTGATTGCATGTGATGTTTATCATGTTTATACATCTTATTTTCTTAGAACGACGGTAGTAAATAAGATGATCCCTCATTAAAATTTCAAGAAGTGTTCTCCCCTAACTGTGCACCGTTGCTACAGTTCGTCGTTTCTAAGCACCACGTGTTAATCGGGTGTGATGGATCCTTACGTTCACATACAATGGGTGTAAGACAGTTTTACACATGCAAAAACACTTAGGGTTAACTTGACGAGCCTAGCATGTAAAGACATGGCCTCGGGACACAGAAGACCGAAAGGTCGAGCATGAGTCGTATAGAAGATACGATCAACATGAAGATGTTCACCAACGTTGACTAGTCCGTCTCACGCACAGATCGAACACGGCCTAGTTGACTCGGATCATGTAATCGCTTAGATGACTAGAGGGATGTCTATCTGAGTGGGAGTTCATAAGATGAACTTAATTATCCTGAACATAGTCAAAAGGATTTTGCAAATTATGTCGTAGCTCACGCTATAGTTCTACTATTTAGATATGTTCCTAGAGAAAAATTAGTTGAAAGTTGATAGTAGCAATTATGCGGACTAGGTCCGTAAACTGAGGATTGTCCTCATTGCTTCTTAGAAGGCTTATGTCCTTAATGCACCGCTCAGTGTGCTAAACCTCGAACGTTGTCTGTGGATGTTGTGAACATCTGACATACACGTTTTGATAACTACATGATAGTTTAGTTAAACGGTTTAGAGTTGAGGCACCAAAGACATTTTTGAAACGTCACGAAACATATGAGATGTTTTGAGGGCTGAAATTGGAATTTCAGGCTCGTGCCCACGTCAAGAGGTATAAGACCTCCGACGATTTTCTTAACCTGCAAACTAAGGAGAAAAGCTCAATTGTTGAGCTTGTGCTCGGATTGTCTGAATACAGCAATCATTTGAATCAAGTGGGAGTTGATCTTCCAGATAAGATAGTGATGTTTCTCCGAAGTCATTACCACCAAGCTGCTAGAGCTTCGTGATGAACTATAATATATCGGGGACATGTATGATGATCCTTGAGATGTTCGTGATGTTTGACACCACAAAAGTAGAAATCAAGAAGGAGCATCAATTGTTGATGGTTGGTGAAACCACTAGTTTCAAGAAGGGCAAGGGCACGAAGGGATACTTCATAAAATGGCAATTCAGCTGCTGCTCTAGTGAAGAAACCCAAGGTTGAACCCAAACCCAAGACTAAGTGCTTCTGTAATAAAGGGAACAGCCACTGGAGCAGAATTACCCTAGATACTTGGTAGATTAGAAGGTTGGCAAGGTCGATAGAAGTATATTGGATATACATTATGTTAATGTGTACTTTACTAGTACTCCTAGTAGCACCAGGGTATTAGATACCGGTTCGGTTGCTAAGTGTTAGTAACTCGAAATAAAAGCTATCGAATAAACAGAGACTAGCTAAAGGTGAGCTGACGATATGTGTTGGAAGTGTTCTCAATGTTGATATGATCAAGCATCGCACGCTCCCTCTACCATCGAGATTGGTGTTTGCGTTGAGCATAGACATGATTGGATTATGTCTATCGCAATACGGTTATTCATTTAAAGAGAATAATGGTTACTCTGTTTATTTGAATAATACCTTAAAATGGTCTTACACCTAAAATGAATGGTTTATTGAACCTCGATCGTAGTGATACACATGTTCATGCCAAAAGATAGTAATGATAGTACCACCTACTTGTGGCACTGCCACGTAAGTCATATCGGTATAAAACGCATGAAGAAGCTCCATGTTGATGGATCTTTGGGCTCACTCGTTTTTGAAAAGTTTGGGACATGCGAACCATGTCTATTGGTATATATGCATGAAGAAACTCCATGCAAATGGACCGTTTTGTACTCGCTTGATTTTGAATCACTTGAGACATGCAAATCATACCACATGGGCAAGATGACTGAAAGCCTCGTTTTCAGTAAAATGGAACTAGAAAGCAAATTGTTGGAAGTAATACATTTTGATGTGTGCAGTCCAATGAGTGCTGAGGCATGTAGTGGATATCGTTATGTTCTTTCTTCACAGATGATTTGAGTAGATGTTGAGTACATTTACTTGATGAATCACGAGTCTGAATTATTGAAAGGTTCAGGTAATTTCAGTGTGAAGTTGAAAGATCGTCGTGACAAGAGGATAAAAGATCTATGGTATGATCATAGAGATGAATATCTGAATTACGAGTTTGGCACAGAATTAAGACATTGTGGAAATTGTTTCACAACTGATACAGCCTGGAACACCATAGTGTGATGGTGTGTCCGAACATCATAACTGCACCCTATTGGATATGATGCATACCATGATGTCTCTTATCAAATTACCACAATAGTTTATGGGTTAGGCATTAGAGACAACCACATTCACTTTAAAAGGGGCACTACGTAATTCCGATGAGGTGACACCATATGAACTATGGTTTAGAGAAACCTAAGCTGTCATTTCTTAAAAGTTTGGGGCTGTGACGCTTATGTGAAAAAGTTTCAGGCTGATAAGCTCAAACCCAAAGCGGATGAATGCATCCTCATAGAATACCCAAAACAGTTGGGTATACCTCCTGTCTCAGATCCGAAAGCAATAAGGGATTGTTTCTAGAATCGGGTCCTTTCTCGAGGAAAAGTTTCTCTCAAAAGAATTGAGTGGGAGGATGGTGGAGACTTGATGAGGTTATTAAACCGTTACTTCAACTAGTGTATAGCAGGGCACAAAGAGTTGTTCCTGTGGCACCTACACCAATTGAAGTGGAAGCTTATGATATTGATCATGAGACTTCGGATCAAGTCACTCCCAAACCTCGTAGGATGACAAGGATGCGTACTACTTCAGAGTGGTACATAATCCTGTCTTGGAAGTCATGTTGCTAGACAACAATGAACCTACGAGCTATGGAGAAGCGATGGTGGGCCCGGATTCCGATAAATGGCTCGAGGCCATAAAATCCGAGAGAGGATCCATGTATGAAAACAAAGTGTAGACTTTGGAAGAACTACTTGATGGTCGTAAGGCTGTTGAGTATAGATGGATTTTAAAAGGAAGACGGACAATGATGGTAAATGTCACCATTAAGAAAGCTCGACTTGTCGTTAAGATGTTTTCTGGCGAGTTCAAGGAGTTGACTACGGTGAGATTTTCTCACTCGTAGCGATGCTAAGAGTCTGTTGGAATTATATTAGCGATTACTGCATTATTTATGAAATCTTGCAGATAGGATGTCAAAACATTGTTTCCTCGACGATTTTCTTGAGGAAAGGTTGTATGTGATACAACCGGGAGGTTTTGTCAAATCCTGAAATATGCTAATAAGTATGCAAAGCTCCAGCAATCCTTCTAAGGACTGGAGTAAGCATCTCGGAGTTGGAATGTATGCTTTGATGAGATGATCAAAGATTTTGGTGTATACAAAGTTTATGAGAAACTTGTATTTCCAAAGAAGTGAGTGGGAGCACTATAGAATTTCTGATGAGTATATGTTGTTGACATATTGTTAATCAGAAATGACATAGAATTTCTGGAAAGCATATAGGGTTATTTGAAAAGTGTTTTTCAATGGAAAAGCCTGGATTAAGCTACTTGAGCATTGAGCATCAAGATCTATAAGGATAGATCAAAACGCTTAATGGTACTTTCAAATGAGCACATGCCTTGACGTGATCTTGAAGGTGTTCAAGATGGATCAGTCAAAGAAGGAGTTCTTGCCTGAGTTGTAAGGTATGAAGTTAAGACTTAAAGCTCGACCGCGGCAGAATAGAGAGAAAGGACGAAGGTCGTCCCCTATGCTTAAGACATAGGCTCTACAGTATGCTATGTTGTGTACCGCACCTGAAGTGTGCCTTGCCATGAGTCAGTCAAGGGGTACCAGAGTGATCCATGAATGGATCACAAGACAGCGGTCAAAGGTATCCTTAGTAACTAGTGGACTAAGGAATTTTATCGATTATGGAGGTGGTAAAAGAGTTCGTCGTAAAGGGTTACGCCGATGCAAACTTTGGCACTAATCCAGATTATTCGGGTAGTAAACTGGATTCGTATAGTAGAACAGTTATTTGGAATAGCTCCAAATAGAGCATGGTAGCTGCATCTAGGAGATGACATAGAGATTTGTAAAGCACACACGGATCTGAAAGGTTCAGACCCGTTGACTAAAACCTCTCTCACAAGCAACATGATCAAACCTAGAACTCATTGAGTGTTAATCACATAGTGATGTGAGCTAGACTACTAACTCTAGTAAACTCTTGGGTGTTAGTCACATGGTGATGTGACCTGTGAATGTTAATCACATGGCGATGTGAACTAGATTATTGACTCTAGTGCAAGTGGGAGACTGTTGGAAATATGCCCTAGAGGAAATAATAACTTGATTATTATTATATTTCCTTGTTTATGATAATCGTTTATTATCCATGCTATAATTGTATTGATAGGAAACTCAGATACATGTGTGGATACATAGACAACACCATGTCCCTAGTGAGCCTCTAGTTGACTAGCTCGTTGATCAATAGATGGTTACGTTTCCTGACCATGGACATTGGATGTCGTTGATAACGGGATCACATCATTAGGAGAATGATGTGATGGACAAGACCCAATCCTAAGCATAGCACTAGATCGTGTAGTTCGTATGCTAAAGCTTTTCTAATGTCAAGTATCATTTCCTTAGACCATGAGATTGTGCAACTCCCGGATACCGTAGGAGTGCTTTGGGTGTATCAAACGTCACAACATAACTGGGTGACTATAAAGGTGCATTACAGGTATCTCCGAAAGTGTCTGTTGGGTTGGCACGAATCGAGACTGGGATTTGTCACTCCGTGTAAGCGGAGAGGTATCTCTGGGCCCACTCGGTAGGACATCATCATATGCGCAATGTGACCAAGGAGTTGATCACGGGATGATGTGTTACAGAACGAGTAAAGAGACTTGCCGGTAACGAGATTGAACAAGGTATAGGGATACCGACGATCGAATCTCGGGCAAGTACAATACTGCTAGACAAAGGGAATTGTATACGGGATTGATTAAGTCCTTGACATCGTGGTTCATCCGATGAGATCATCGTGGAACATGTGGGAGCCAACATGGGTATCTAGATCCCGCTGTTGGTTATTGACCGGAGAACGTCTCGGTCATGTCTGCATGTCTCCCGAACCCGTAGGGTCTACACACTTAAGGTTCGATGACGCTAGGGTTATAAAGGAAGTTTGTATGTGGTTACCGAATGTTGTTCAGAGTCCCGGATGAGATCCCGGACGTCACGAGGAGTTCCGGAATGGTCCGGAGGTAAAGATTAATATATAGGAAGTCCTATTTCGGCCATCGGGACAAGTTTCGGGGTCATCGGTATTGTACCGGGACCACCAGAAGGGTCCCGGGGGCCCACCGGGTGGGGCCACCTATCCCGGAGGGTCCCATGGGCTGAAGTGGGAAGGGATCCAGCCCAAAGTGGGCTGGGGCGCCACTTCCCTTATGGCCCATGCGCCTAGGGTGAAGGGGGGAACCCTAAGGAAGAGTCCCAAGGAGGCAAGGCACCTCCTAGGTGCCTTGGGGGGGAGGGAAACCTCCCCTGGCCGCCGCCCCCTAGGAGATTGGATCTCCTAGGGCTGGCGCACCCCCCCTTGGGTTCTCTATATATAGTGAGGGTAGGAGGGCATCTTGAGACAACTCCTTATGCCTTTGGTGCAGCCCCTCCCTCTCTCCTAAGTTTTTCTCCTCTCCCGTGGTGCTTGGCGAAGCCCTGCAGGATTGCCATGCTCCTCCATCACCACCACGCCGTTGTGCTGCTGCTGGATGGAGTCTTCCTCAACCTCTCCCTCTCTCCTTGCTGGATCAAGGCGTGGGAGACGTCACCGGGCTGTACGTGTGTTGAAGGCGGAGGTGCCGTCCGTTCGGCACTAGGATCATCGGTGATCTGAATCACGACGAGTACGACTCCATCAACCCCGTTCACTTGAACGCTTCCGCTTAGCGATCTACAAGGGTATGTAGATGGACTCTCCTTCCCCTCGTTGCTGGTCTCTCCAAAGATGGATCTTGGTGACACGTAGGAAAATTTTGAATTTATGCTACGTTCCCTAACACCAGGTACGTGCATTGGTCTAGCGTGGCCACATGGCAAGACGTTAGCATCCTTCTCAACGGTGGATATGTATCAACAAGAGACAGTAAAAAAGGTTTACGCAGGGTCTTAATCTAAAAAGAATCCTTTGGAGCGGGTCCCTGCTGCACGTCTGCGCTTGTGTCTCCGTTGTGCCGTATCCTGGACGGGTGTTGCATGATGATCGTGTGCAAAAGAGAGGAATTTAGGTGAAAAAGGTTGTCGTGCAAAAAGATAGTTAAAGAAACTATGCATAATTCAAGATGAGGAGGAATGGCCACATGTCTGCGCGTGTTGAGCCCCTTGTATTGATGACTAGGGGTGTGACCATTTCTTCGGTGTAAGTAGCGGCGCCGGACTCGATTAGTTGTGTCTGAGGTCTTGACGACCTATGGGGCGTTTTGGCTAGTCCGGGCGCCTTTAGTGTGTGGCTGCCAAGGCAGCCTCACTCTCTTCGGCGCGTAGAGATTGCTTGATATTTCCGTGCACTGAAATGATGCCGTGTGGACCAGGCATCTTGAGTGTGAGGGAGGCGTAGTGTGGTATTGCATTAAAGCGAGCGAAAGCTTTGCGCCCGAGCAGTGCTTGATAGCCACTTTGAAACGGAGCGATGTGGAAGGTTAAATGCTCGCTACAGAAGTTATTGGGGGAGCCGAATATAACTTGTAGTAGGAGGGAGCCCGTACAACGAGCCCCTGGGCCTGGCGTTACTCCTTTAAAGGTAGTATTGCTATGGCGAATTTGTGTTGGGTCTAACCCCATCCCGCGGATTGTATCCTGGTATATTAGGTTTAGGCTGCTGCCGCCGTCCATCAAGACTCGTGTGAAGTGATATCCGCCAATTACTGGGTTTAATACCAGGGCAGCCCATCCCGCGTGTCGGATACTTGCTGAGTAATCGCGATGGTCGAAGATGATCGGTTGAGACGACCATTGGCAGGACTTTGCGGTGACAGGCACTTGGGTATATTTTCCTGGGGGTGCCGCATTGTTTTTTCCCTTGATCATGTGTAGTACGTTTACTGTTTGGACTTCTGGTGGGAATTTCTTTTGTTCCCCAGTGTCCATCTTGGGAGGCTCGTCCTCGTCTTCGCTTGGTGTGTCCTCCCCCTTGTGTACGGCGTTGAGTTTGCCGGACTGCTTAAAGACCCAACATTCTCTGTGGATATGATTAGCGGGCTTGCTAGGGGTACTATATATCTGACATACCTGGTCCAGAATTTTGTTGAGGTTGGACGGGTCATCCCTGGTGCCTTTAGTGGGCGGCTTTTGTCCTGGCCGGGAGCTTTTGAATCCGGCATTTACTGCCGTGCCCTTCATGATGTCTTCTTTATTCCGGCGTTTGCTATTGCTGTTGCGCCGTGATTTCCCGTTTCCATATCTAACTTCAGATGTACTGGGGTCACTGGTGCTGCATCTGGCTAGCCAGCTGTCCTCACCCGCGCAAAAGCGGGTCATGAGGTTTGTTAATGTGGCCATCGTTCTCGGCTTATTTTGGCCGAGGTGTTTGGCGAGCCATTCGTCACGGACGCTATGCTTGAAAGCTGCCAAGGCTTCAGCGTCCAGACAGTCGACAATCTGGTTCTTTTTAGTGAGAAACCTGTTCCAAAGCTTTCAGGCTGACTCTCCGGGCTGTTGAGTTATATGACTCAAATCGTCCGCATCCGGAGGTCGGACATAAGTTCCTTGAAAATTTGCCCGAAAGGCGTCTTCGAGCTCTTCCCAACTTCCAATGGAGCTTTCAGGGAGGCCTTTGAGCCAGTGACGAGCTGGCCCTTTGAGCTTGAGGGGTAAATATTTGATTGCGTGGAGATCATCTCCTCGAGCCATATGGATATGAAGGATATAGTCCTCAATCCAAACCCCAGGGTTTGTTGTCCCATCGTATGCCTCTATGTTTACGGGTTTGAATCCCTCTGGAAATTCATGGTCCAGCACCTCGTCGGTGAAACATAGAGGGTGTGCGGCAGCCCTGTAGCTGGGTGTACCGCGTTGTTCGGATATTTGTTGTGTTGCATTGTATGCTGGGGGGCGCTTGCGTGGTCCATAGATGGATCTTGTTGTGCCATCCTTTGGGTGCGAACCCTCGCCTGGGTCGTGTGTTGTATTGTGAGCGGCATTGTATGCCGCTCTGTGTTGGTGGAGGGGTCGTCTATCTGACCAGGTGGCTACTTTGATATTTGGTTGTGGGGGGTCTGCGGCCTCCTCATCGAATTCAGGTAGCAGCTTCCGCTTTGGGTAGCTCTTGGAGGGGCGATTGTCGCCGTACCTTGCTGCAGTGTTGAGTATTTTGCTCCATCTAAATTGGAGTGTGTCTTGTGCGGCCTTGAGCCTTCGCTTCTGCTTTTTAAGGCTCCTCGCGGTGGCAACAAGCCTTTTACGGGCGTTCTGTTGCTCCGGGTGCCTGTCCGGCGTTATGTCGTCCAGACCATTATCCTTGATAGGATTTGTTTTTTCGGTTTGATTATCCGGATTGCCGTTGTCCGGCAGCGGTTCGCCCTGCTCCAGCGCTGGGTCTGTGTGATCGCTATTTCCGTCAAGGCGGGATTTGGGGCGGCGCTTGCGTCGCCGCTTTGATTGCTTTTCGTGGGAACAATCCTTTGGTGCGTTCTTCCGCTCCTCGTCGTCATCTTTTGGTGCGTCCACCGTGTATACATCATATGACGTGGTGGTGTTCCAGGGTCCAACAGGCGCTGGCTCTTCATTGTCCCCTTCATCGGTGTCCGTATCGTCGATGTCTTCGAAGTCAAAGTCGAGCATGTCGGTTAAATCGTCGACAGTGGCTACAAAGTGGGTGGTGGGTGGGTTTTGAATTTCTTCATCGTCCGTACTCCAACCTTGCTGACTGTAGTCCGGCCAGGGCTCTCCTGATAAAGAGAAAGACTTCAGTGACTTCAGGATATCGCCGAAAGGCGAGTGCTGAAAGATGTCTGCGGCAGTGAACTCCATGATCGGCGCCCAATCGGATTCGACTGGCAGGGGCGCGGAGGGTTCGGAGTCCGGAGAGGAGTCCGGCTACTTGGAGTCACAAGCCTCGCAGAGTACGGGGCTGGTGTTCGGCTCAATCGCCGTTTGGATCGCAGCCCCCGAGGTGGCGTCCAACCGCCCATCCTCGATCGGTGCGGTTGGCTCCGAACTAAGGGTCGGAGCCGATGCGGGTGCAGCCTCCAGGGCACTGTTCGGCGGCAGAGCTAGATCATGCTCGTCGTGACAGTGCGGCGCGCTCGGCAGTGGTTCGAATCCGTCGAAGATCAAGTCCCCGTGGATGTCAGCCGTGTAGTTTAAACTTCCAAATCTGACCTGACGGCCAGGGGCGTAGCTTTCGATCTCCTCTAGATGGCCAAGTGAATTGGCCCGCAGTGCGAAGCCGCCAAAGACGAAGATCTGTCCGGGGAGGAAGGTCTCACCCTGGACTGCATCGCCATTGATGATCGTAGGAGCCATCGGGCCTGACGGCGACGGCATAGAGGAACTCTCAATGAAAGCACCAATGTCAGTGTCAAAACCGGCGGATCTCGGGTAGGGAGTCCCGAACTGTGCGTCTAGGCCGGATGGTAACAGGAGGCAAGGGACACGAAGTTTTACCCAGGTTTGGGCCCTCTCAATGGAGGTAAAACCCTACGTCCTGCTTGATTAATATTGATGATATGGGTAGTACAAGAGTAGATCTACCACGAGATCAGAGAGGCTAAACCCTAGAAGCTAGCCTATGGTATCATTGTTGATTTGTATGTTGTCCTATGGACTAAAACCCTCCGGTTTATATAGACACTGGAGAGGGTTAGGGTTACATAGAGTCGGTTACAATGGTAGGAGATCTGAACATCCGTATCACCAAGCATGCCTTCCACGCCAAGGAAAGTCCCTTCCGGACACGGGACGGAGTCTTCAGTCTTGTATCTTCATAGTCCAGGAGTCCGGCTGAAGGTATAGTTCGGCTATCCGAACAACCCCTAATCCAGGACTCCCTTAGTGACCAAGGAAACTTCTTATACCTTTGATGTCCTTGGGACATGGCATCTTTTCAATAGCATCAACGTTGGCTTTATCAACTTCAGTACCTCTTTCAGAAACTTTTTTAATGCCCCAAGACAATACCTTCATTAACCATAAAGTGACACTTTTCCCAATTCAAGACAAGATTAGTTTCTTCACACCTCTGCAAAACTCGATCAAGATTGCTCAAGCAATCATCAAAAGAAGATCCATAGACGGAAAAGTCATCCATGAAAACCTCACAAATCTTTTCACAAAAGTCAGAGAATATAGCCATCATGCATCTTTGAAAGGTAGGAGGTGCATTACATAAACCAAAAGGCATACGTCTATAAGCAAAAGTACCAAAAGGGCATGTAAAAGTAGTCTTTGATTGATCTTTAGCCGACACGGGTATTTGAGAGAAACCAGAATAACCTTCTAGAAAGCAATAATGTGTATGTTTGCATAATATTTCTAGCATTTGATCGATAAAAGGTAAGGGGTAATGATCTTTCTTAGTAGCCTTATTTAATTTGTGGAAATCAATTAGCATCCTATAACCTGTAATAATTCTCTGTGGAATCAATTCATCTTTATCATTAGGAACAACAGTAATACCTCCCTTCTTAGGGACACAATGAACAGGACTTACCCACTGACTATCAGCAATGAGATAAATTATACCTGCCTCCAGAAGCTTTAGTATTTCTTTTCTTACCACTTCTTTCATTTTAGGATTCAGACATCGTTGAGGATCACGAACTGGTTTGGCATCTGCTTCCAAATTTATTTTATGTTGACATAGAGTGGGACTAATGCCCTTAAGATCATCAAGAGTATATCCAATAGCAGCACGGTGCTTCTTTAGAGTTTTCAATAATCTTTCTTCCTCATGCTCTGAAAGGTTAGCACTAATAATAACAGGATATATCTTCTTTTCATCAAGATAAGCATATTTAAGATTATCAGGCAATGGTTTAAGCTCAAACATGGGATCACCCTTAGGTGGAGGGGGATCCCCTAGGATTTCAACAGGAAAATTGTGTTTCAGAATAGGTTCCTGTTTAAAGAATAATTCATCTATTTCCCTTCTTTCATTCATAAACATATCATTCTCATGGTCTAGCAAATATTGTTCTAAAGGATCACTAGGAGGTACGGCAATAGAAGCAAGACCAATAATTTCATCCTTACTAGGCAATTCTTCTTCACGGTGTTGTTTACTAAATTTAGAGAAATTAAATTCATGAGTCATATCATCTAAGCCGACAGTAACAACATCCCTTGTGCAATCTATGGTAGCATTAACAGTATTCAAGAAGGGTCTACCAAATATAATGGGACAAAAGCTATCTTGTGGGGAACCAAGAACAAGAAAATCAGCAGGATATTTAGTTTTCCCACACAAGACTTCAATATCTCTAACAATTCCCATTGGTGATATAGTATCTCTATTAGCAAGTTTGATAGTGACATCAATTTCTTCTAACTCAACAGGTGCAATGTCATGCATAATTTCTTTGTATAAGTCAATAGGTATTGCACTAGCACTAGCACCCATATCACATAAGCCATGATAACAATGATCTCCTATTTTAACAGAAATAACAGGCATGCCTACCACAGTTCTAGGTTTATCTGTATCACGGGGTTTAGCAATTCTAGCAGTTTCATTACAGAAGTGAATAACATGCCCATCAGACAAGAGATCTTTAACAATAGCAATATTAGGTTCAACTTTAACTTGCTCAGGAGGTGTATATGTTTTAATATTGCTTTTACTAACCATAGTTGAAGCTTTAGCATGATCCTTTATCCTAACAGTGAAAGGTGGTTTCTCAACATAACAAGTAGGAACCATAGGATATTATAAGTGATAGTCTTTTCTTCAACTTCAATTGGTGCAGCTACTTTTACTTCTATGGGAGGATGATATTTAAACCACTTCTCCTTAGGGAGATCAACATAAGTAGCAGAAGATTCATAGAAAGAGGCTACTATCTCAGAATCACGTCCATATTTAGTGCTAAACTCACAGAAAATATCGGTATCCATAAAAGATTTAACACAATCAAACTTAGGTGTCATACCTGACTCCATACCATTGTCGAGGTCCCAATCTTCAGAGTTGCATTTAATTCTTTCCAATAAATCCCATTTGAATTCAATAGTCTTCATCATAAAAGAGCCAGCACAAGAAGTATCAAGCATGGTGCGATTGTTACCAGAAAGCCGAGCATAAATTTTTTGAATAATCATTTCTCTTGAGAGCTCATGATTGGGGCATGAATATAACATTGACTTAAGCCTCCCCCAAGCTTGAGCGATGCTTTCTCCTTCGCGAGGCCAAAAATTATATATATAATTGCGATCACGATGAACAAGATGCATAGGATAAAACTTCTGATGAAATTCCAATTTCAATCGTTTATAATTCCAAGACCTCATATCATCGCATAGCCTATACCATGTCGATGCATCTCCCCTCAAAGATAAGGGGAAGACCTTCTTCTTAACAACATCTCCGGGTACACCTGCAAGCTTAAATAATCCACAAACTTCATCCACATATATCAAATGTTCATCAGGATGTTTTGTTCCATCTCCTAAAAAAGGATTAGCTAGCAGTTTTTCTATTATACCTGAAGGAACTTCAAAGCAAGGATTTTCATTTTCATTTTCATTTTCAGTAGGTACAGTAGGTTGAGGAGAAACTCTTTGCTCTACTGGTCGGGGTGAAGATACCCCGAACAAGCCCCTCAGAGGATTACTTTCCATAGTAACAAGTGACAGTAAATTTCAGCACACTATATAATTTTTTCCATACCAAATTCCACCTACCAAAGTCTCTTCACTCCCAGGCAATGACGCCAAAAAAGAGTCTTGATGACCCACAAGTATAGGGGATCTATCGTAGTCCTTTCGATAAGTAAGAGTGTCGAACCCAACGAGGAGCAGAAGGAAATGACAAGCGGTTTTCAGCAAGGTATTCTCTGCAAGTACTGAAATAAGTGGTAACAGATAGTTTTGTGATAAGATAATTTGTAACGAGCAACAAGTAACTAAAGTAAATAAAGTGCAGAAAGGTGGCCCAATCCTTTTTGTAGAAAAGGACAAGCCTGGACAAACTCTTATATAAGGAAAAGCGCTCCCGAGGACACATGGGAATATCGTCAAGCTAGTTTTCATCACGTTCATATGATTCGCGTTCGGTACTTTGATAATTTGATATGTGGGTGGACCGGTGCTTGGGTGCTGTTCTTACTTGAACAAGCATCCCACTTATTATTAACCTCTATTGCAAGCATCCGCAACTACAACAAAAGTATTAAGGTAAACCTAACCATAGCATGAAACATATGGATCCAAATCAGCCCGTTACGAAGCAACGCATAAACTAGGATTTAAGCTTCTGTCACTCTAGCAACCCATCATCTACTTATTACTTCCCAATGCCTTCCTCTAGGCCCAAATAATGGTGAAGTGTTATGTAGTCGACGTTCACATAACACCACTAGAGGATAGACAACATACATCTCATCAAAATATCGAACGAATACCAAATTCACATGACTACTAATAGCAAGACTTCTCCCTTGTCCTCAGGAACAAACGTAACTACTCACAAAGCATAAACATTTTCATAATCGGAGGGGTATTAATATGCATATAGGATATGAACATATGATCTTCCACCAATTAAACCAACTAGCATCAACTACAAGGAGTAATTAACACTACTAGCAACCTACTAGCACCAATCCCGGACTTGGAGACAAGAATTGGATACAAGAGATGAACTAGGGTTTTGAGATGAGATGGTGCTGATGAAGATGTTGATGGAGATTGCCCTCTCCTGATGAGAGGAGCGTTGGTGATGACGATGGCGATGATTTCCCCTCCGGGAGGGAAGTATCCCCGGCAGAACAGCTCTGCCGGAGCTCTAGATTGGATCCGCCAAGGTTCTGCCTCGTGGCGGCGGAGTTTCGTCTCAAAAGGTTACTTCTTCTTTTTTTCTTGACGAAAGACTTCATATATTAGAAGATGGTCATTGGAGAGCCACCAGGGGGCCCACGAGGTAGGGGGCGCGCCCTAGGGGGGCGCCCCCACCCTCATGAGCAGGGTGTGGGCCCCCTGGTCTTCATGTTTGGCGAGGATTTTTCATTATTTATTATAAGGTGTTCCGTGGAGTTTCAGGACTTTTAGAGTTGTGCAGAATAGGTCTCTAATATTTGCTCCTTTTCCAGCCCAGAATTCCAGCTGGCGGCATTCTCCCTCCTTATGTAAACCTTGTAAAATAAGAGAGAATAGCCATGAGTATTGTGACATAATGTGAAATAACAGCCCATAATGCAATAAATATCGATATCAAAGCATGATGCAAAATGGACGTATCAGCAATCTTGGAGCGTCTTTTGCTTTTAGTTTTCATTTTTCTTTTATGCACCATGCTGGTATAAGATAGTCCTTGGTTGATTTATAGAATGCTCATTGCACTTCACTTATATCTTTTGAGTATGGCTTTATAGAATGCTTCATGTGCTTCACTTATATCATTTGAAGTTTGGATTGCCTGTTTCTCTTTACATAGAAAACCGCCAGTTGTAGAATGCTCTTTTGCTTCACTTATATTTGTTAGAGCGTGGGCATATCTTTTGTAGAAAGAATTAAACTCTCTTGCTTCACTTATATCTATTTAGAGAGATGACAGGAACTGGTCATTCACATGGTTAGTCATAAAATCCTACATAAACTTGTAGATCGCTGAATATGATATGTTTGATTCCTTGCAATAGTTTTGCGATATAAAGATGGTGATATTAGAGTCATGCTAGTGGGTAGTTGTGGATTGTAGAAATACTTGTGTTGAAGTTTGTGATTCTCGTAGCATGCACATATGGTGAACCGTTATGTGATGAAGTCGGAGCATGATTTATTTATTCTTCCTTATGAGTGGCGGTCGGGGACGAGCGATGGTCTTTTCCTACCAATCTATCCCCCTAGGAGCATGCACGTAGTACTTTGTTTCGATAACTAATAGATTTTTGCAATAAGTATGTTAGTTCTTTATGACTAATGTTGAGTCCATGGATTATACGCACTCTCACCCTTCCACCATTGCTAGCCTCTCTAGTACCGCGCAACTTTCGCCGGTACCATAAACCCACCATATACCTTCCTCAAAAGAGCCACCATACCTACCTATCATGGCATTTCCATAGCCATTCTAAGATATATTGCCATGCAACTTCCATCATCATCATATACATGACTTGAGCATTCATTGTCATATTGCTTTGCATGATCGTAAGATAGCTAGCATGATATTTTCATGGCATGTCCGTTTTTTGATGTCATTGCTACTCTAGATCATTGCACATCCCGGTACACCGTCGGAGGCATTCATAGAGTCATATCTTTGTTCTAGACATCGAGTTGTAATATTGAGTTGTAAGTAAATAAAAGTGTGATGATCATCATTATTAGAGCATTGCCCCCAATGAGGAAAGGATGATAGAGACTATGATTCCCCCATAAGTCGGGATGAGATGCCGGACTTTACAAAAAATAAAAGAGGCCAAAGAAGCCCAAATAAAAAAAGAGGCCAAAGAAGCCCACCAAAATGATAAAAAAATAAAAAATAAAAAAATGAGAGAAAAAGAGAGAAGGGGCAATGTTACTATCCTTTTACCACACTTGTGCTTCAGAGTAGCACCATGTTCTTCTTATAGAGAGTCTCTTGAGTTATCACTTTCATATACTAGTGGGAATTTTCATTATAGAACTTGGCTTGTATATTCCAATGATGGGCTTCCTCAAACACCCAATGTCTTCATGAGCAAGCAAGTTGGATGCACACCCACTTAGTTTTTAGTCTGAGCTCTCATACACTTATAGCTCTAGTGCATCCGTTGCATGGCAATCCCTACTCACTCACATTGATATCTATTGATGGGCATCTCCATAGCCCGTTGATACGCCTAGTTGATGTGAGACCATATTCTCCTTTTTGTCTTCACCACAACCACCATCCTATTCCACCTATAGTGCTATGTCCATGGCTCACGCTCATGTATTGCGTGAAAGTTGAAAAGGTTTGAGCATGTCAAAAGTATGAAACAATTTCTTGGCTTGTCATCGGGGTTGTGCATGATGTGAGTATTTTGTGTGAAGAAGATGGAGCATAGCTAGACTATATGATTTTGTAGGGATAACTTTCTTTGGCCTTGTTATTTTGAAAAGACATGATTGCTTTATTAGTAGGATTGAAGTATTATTGTTTTTATGTCAAATGATAGACTATTGCTTTGAATCACTCATATCTGTGATCAAGATTATGCTAGGTAGAATTCCACATCAAAAATTATCTTTTTTTTATCATTTACCTACTCGAGGACGAGCAGGAATTAAGCTTGGGGATGTTGATACGTCTCCGTCGTATCTATAATTTTTGATTGTTCCATGCCAATATTATTCAACTTTCATATACTTTTGGCAACTTTTTATATTATTTTTGGGACTAACATATTGATCCAGTGCCCAGTGCCAGTTCCTGTCTGTTTCATGTTTTTGGTTTCGCAGAATATCCATATCAAACGGAGTCCAAATGGGATAAAAATGGACGGATATACTTTTCAGAATATTTGGAAAATCTGGAAGAAAAATCAATGTGAACCAGTGTCCGAGGTGGGAACGAGGTAGGGGGCGCGCCCCTGACCCTCGTGACCCACCTGTAAGGTGGTTGACGCCCTTCTTCGGCCGCAAGAAAGCTAATTTTCGGAAACAAAAATCATGGCGAATGTTTCATTCCAATCGGAGTTACGGATCTCCGGATATAAAAGAAACAGTGAAAGGGCAGCAGAAGAGAACGCAGAAACAGAGAGAGAGAGAGAGAGAGATCCAATCTCGGAGGGGCTCTCACCCCTCCCACGCCATGGAGGCCAAGGACCATAGGGGAAACCCTTCTCCCATCTAGGGAGGAGGTCAAGGAAGAATAAAAAGAAGGGGGGCCCTCTCCCCCTTGCTTCCGGTGGCGCCGGAGTGCCACCGGGGGCCATCATCATCACCGTCATCTTCACCAACAACTTCACCGCCTTCACCACAAACTCTTCCCCCCTCTATGTAGAGGTGTAACCTCTCTCTTACCCGCTGTAATCTCTACTTAAACATGGTGCTCAACACTATATATTATTTCCCTATGATGTATGGCTATCCTATGGTGTTTGAGTAGATCCGTTTTGTCCTAATGGCTATTTGATGATCAAGATTGGTTTGAGTTGCATGTTTTATTATTGGTGCTTTCCTATGGTGCTCTCCGTGTCGCGCAAGCGTGAGGGATTCCCACTGTAGGGTGTTGCAATACGTTTATGATTCGCTTATAGTGGGTTGCGTGAGTGACTGAAACACAAACCCGAGTAAGTAGGTTGTTTGCGTATGGGATAAAGAGGACTTGATACTTTAATGCTATGGTTGGGTTTTACCTTAATGATCTTTAGTAGTTGCGGATGCTTGCTAGAGTTCCAATCATAAGTGCATATGATCCAAGTAGAGAAAGTATGCTAGCTTATGCCTCTCCCTCATATAAAATTGCAATAATGATTACCGGTCTAGTTATCGATTGCCTAGGGACAAGTAACTTTCTCGTAACAACAAGCTTTCTACTAAACCTAACTTAGTTGTGTATTTATCTAAACAACCCCTACTTTTTATTTACTTGCTCTTTATTATCTTGCAAACCTATCCAAAAACACCTACAAAGTACTTCTAGTTTTCATACTTGTTCTAGGTAAAGCGAACGTCAAGCGTGCGTAGAGTTGTATCGATGGTCGATAGAACTTGAGGGAATATTTGTTTTGCCTTTAGCTCCTTGTTGGGTTCGACACTCTTACTTATCGAAAACTGTTGCGATCCCCTATACTTGTGGGTTATCAGTAGGGAACGTCCCACCTTTCGGGATGAAACGATATCCATGGCCTCTTATTGCTTTCAATTTTTTTCTCGTGTCAACATAGAACAACAGGAGTGTTGTGCGAATTTTTGTGATTTTTCGGGGTTCGTTTGGACATTTTATGCATTAACTGAGTTTTCAATGCATTTTATGTGCATAAAACAAATTTGAACTACATGCACATGCTCCAGTGCATATAAATTGGTTGAAAAATGAAATTTGTGTCCTTGGGTGCATGCTTAGGTCCCATGCAAGAAATGGGAATGAATTTCAAACACCGGGGCACCGTTGATTGCCGGCAAAACATTGAGATGCCTGGTTTTTAAATTCTAGTAAATCCAAAACTCGTCTGAAATTCATGAAACTTGGCATGCAATCATGTAGCGGCATCAACATGCCGTGGTACAAATTTTGTCCCATTTGGGGCAGGTTTGGGTATATGCTTCTCACAAACCGGAGCTTCTCACAACAAGCATGATAGTTTTCAGTAGGGAACGTCCCACCTTTGGGGACGAAACGATATCCATTACCTCTTATTGCTTTCAATTTTTTTCTCGTGTCAACATAGAACAACTGGAGTGTTGTGTGAATTTTTGTTATTTTTCGTGGTTCATTTGGACATTTTTTATGCATTAACTAAGTTTTCAATGCATTTTATGTGCATATTTCAAATTTGAACTACATGCACATGCTCCAGTGCATATAAATTGGTTGAAAAATCAAATATGTGTCCTTGGGTGCATGCTTAGGTCCCATGCAAGAAATGGGAATGAATTTCAAACACCGCGGCACCGTTGATTGCCGGCAAAACATTGAGATGCCTGGTTTTTAAATTCTAGTAAGTCCAAAAGTCGTCTGAAATTCATGAAACTTGGCATGCTATCATGGAGTGGCATCAACATTCCGTGGTACAAATTTTGTCCCATTTGGGCCAGGTTTGGGTATATGCTTCTCACAAACCGGAGCTTCTCACAACAAGCATGATGGTTTTCGGTAGGGAACGTCCCACCTTTGGGAACGAAACGATATCCTCTTATTGTTTTCAAATATTTTTCTCGTGTCAACATAGAACAACATGAGTGTTGTGTGAATTTTTGTGATTTTTCGGGGTTCATTTGGACATTTTTATGCATTAACTCAGTTTCAATGCATTTTATGTGCATAATTCAAATTTGAACTACATGCACATGCTCCAGTGCATATAAATTGATTGAAAAATCAAATCTGTGTCCTTGGGTGCATGCTTAGGTCCCATGCAAGAAATGGGCATAAATTTCAAACACTTGGCACCGTTGATTGCCGGCAAAACATTGAGATGCCTGGTTTTTAAAATCTAGTAAATTCAAAATTTTGTTAACCATTCATGTGACGCCACGTGTCTTAGTTTGAATGGCTGTAGGAGGTGTCATGCGGACAGCTGGTTGACCTTGACTGAACAGGAGGCGTGCGAGCGTCGTCCGGTGCGCAGGCTGACCGAGGGGCGTGCAAGCTGTCCTCGAGTGCGTTGGCTCACCGGGAAACGTGCGAGCTGTACGCTGCGCAGGCTCACTGGGAAGCGAGCCCTTTGATTTCCATGGCCGCCCGCCTTGCTCGCGTCCTCTCCATTAATGGTGCCCACGCCGCAGTGTAATTCACTTTTTAAATATATAAAACACTCATCGCAAACGTTTTAGTTAGAACACCCGTATGCAAACCGACAACTTCCCCAGGAAGCCAAGATAAAATGTGCCGAGCAGGATTTCTGCAGCTCTTGATCACAAACGATTTAGATAGAACACCCGCATGCAAAGTGAGAGCAGCGCATGATTTGTGCATCCCTTCAACACAAACGGTTGTTCTAGATGACCTGTGTGCAACCACGTACAAACAATTTGGTAAGATTTGCATATGTCATATTGGGTATGTTGCCATTTGTCAAACTGGAAAGATTTACATTTGTTGTTCTAGTAACGTTGCCATTTGTCAATCCTTGTAACACTGCGATTTGTCAAAATACGCAGCTAGAAATCATTAGCACTATGTAATTTTTGCAACTAAAATTCAGTAATTAAGCATAGATTTCATTCATACATTAATCACTCGTTCTTAATTTATACAAATAGTTCAACTCGACAGCTGAACCGACCAAACTTCTCCCCAATTGTTGCCAACCACGTACTGAAATAGCTAGTTCAACTATATATACTAGCTAATTTGAAGTATGTTGTACAGTTCGACCACACATCTATAGTGAGATGAACTAAACAAAATAGCCCCTAAATACTACTACTACCACGGAGGGGCTTTGTGCTACTTCCGGCAGCCTCTCCTCTGCCGAGCGCGATGTCTAAGAGGCAGAGGAGGAGGAGGAGCCTGCCGACGAGCTGGAAAAATGCAATACGGTGCCTGCCTCTGCTGCACGTTCAGCGACGCTCACCAGCTCGAACGCCCACTGTCGCTCCAGAAGATCCCTCTCGAACAGCCGGACTGCTCGTAGATCTCCTGATTCCTCGCCTCTGCGTCGGCGTGTGCTGCGGCCACGGCTGCGGTAAGGCTCTTCGCGTGCTCTACGAGGCGCTCCTCCTCTTCCCGCAGGAACTCGATGTAGCGCGCAAGGTTGCTGACGCATGTTTGGGCTCCACCTCCACCCCCTCCTTCGGGCGGCAGTGGCGGAGCGGGTGATGATTCTAGTGGTCGAGGCTGGGCTGGTGGCCATGTCGGCCGACGATGGGGTGGCGGAGCGGGTGATGGCCACGGTGGCCGGCAGTGGGGTGGCGGCCACGACGACCACCTCCTGCCTTCGGGCCGCGGTGGCGGAGCAAGAGATGGCCCTAGCTTTCAATGGTGGTGTGGCAACAATGGCGGCTGGCAACGGCTGCCGACGGGCAGCGGCCGCAGAGTGTGTGGTGGGTGCTCCGCACACACCCAACATGGACGCCACACACACTACACTACACCAGGGACTGCGCCTCCGCCGTGGTGTAGCCTCCTAGCTGGAGCTGTCCTCTGATGAAGGCGGGGTGGCTGAGCGACAACGACGGACTGTTGCCATTGGCGATTGTGGAAGAAGCAGACGAGATAAGCTACAGGGAGGGAGGGGAAAATGCGACACAGGACTCGCTGGCCGTGAGGGTTTTTATAGCAGGCCGGTAAGCATTGGGATTTTGGGGGATTTCACCGAGTCAGGCGGGAAGTTTGCGTGGGAACTTGCGAGGTTGCGTCGGAACGGGCTCACCGATGATTCATTGGCGCCACCATTAGGCCAAAAGAACGCCCCCGCGCGCTACGCAACCTTGCGTTGTAAGCCGTCTGCGGCAGCGGGGTGACATGACATGCGTGAGGAGGACGAAAGGACACATACACATACAATTAATAAAAATACGTTTGCGATTTAATTACCTACTATACCCCCATCCCGGTTATAAGTAGGATTTATTAACTAATAAAATACGAATGCATGTCGCCATAGATTATATCGTTGGAGTCGTATTTGAACATAGTTTCCAGCTATACAATTTTTTTAACATGCATTAACACTTTTTTGGTTAAATTTAAGGTTATACACCAGCAAGTGTTTGCCCGCAACACACACGGCTTATTCCATCATAAACAACTCTGATGGATCATCTATCTGCCACGTATCACACACGCAACTCTAATCTGATTCATGCTTGATGTCTTCGACCTCGCTCGCACAGTTCGTCTTATTTGCCACGTATCACTGTGTCATCCTCTGCTCGCGTCCCTCGGCAAGCTCTGCTCGCTGTTAGGCGCCGCGGCGTGCTCGGTTGTGTCTGTTGGCGCGCTCTACTCGCATCCGTCGGTGCCCTCGGCTTGTGGACAACTTTTCCTTGAGGCGACTGCGGAGCGCTCTGCTCGCGTCCCTCCGCGCGTGCTCTGCCAGTGGTTGGGCGTGCGCACTATCACATCGGGGGGACCATATGCATGCGGTTGCGTCGCGTGCGTTGTCACGCGATGAAGTTACGTGCGACACGATGGAGTTACGCGCTGCAAATTAGAACTGCCATCAGGGCCTGCCGATATTCCTGGCCGTCCGGCTTCCCCTTTGATTCCCACGGCCATTATAACCTTATTCTCTTCAACCTTTCGATCGCGCCCCACAACACAACAAGCACACCGACGATGACACATAGAGAGGGGATGTCCGGCGGCGCTCCAATGGAGTTCGGCGAGCATAGAGTGGAGACCCACACGAGGGAGATAGATCTCTCGGTGGTGTACGCCATCGACCCGGCCGTGGTGGATGACTATATCAACGGCGTTGAGCAGTTGCTTGCTGGAGACAAGTACAAGGTGGTCGGCATCGACCTCCAGTACACCGCCGGTCGTCCCGGCATAGATCAGAAGGTTGCCATCGCCTAGTTGTGCGTGCGCCATCATGTCCTCATCTACCACTACTGCATGGCCACAGAGCCTTGCGACCGTTTCAACAGGTTTGTCAAACAGCATCGACTACATGTTCGCCATGGTGGATACCAAAGACGATGCAAAAGCGCTCAGTCTTACGGGCTTGGCCTGCAAGAACCTTGTCGAAATACGTGACCACTATAGGGTCTGGGGCAGCACGAAGCAGGACTCCCTGGTCAAACTCGCCTCGGCCATCATCGACCCCTACTATGAAAAGATGAAGCAGGATGCCCACAGAACAAGTCCCGTATCCTGGCACAAGGCCTGGATGCGGAAACTAGATGAACCTCACCTCAGGTTCGCGGCCAAGAGTGTGTACACATGCTACGAGATGCACATGCGGATCTTTGACATGAGGAAGTGCCTCATTACCCAAATCGATGAGCCCGGATCGAGCCACAAGAAGAGCAAGCGTCACAAGAACTAGATGATGATCAGATGGTCGTTTGTGCTAGTTAATCATGCATGTAATATATAGTTTACTTTATTGGCGTGTGTGGAAATGTCATGTGTGTAGTAGCCACCTATGTAATTATGCATGTAATAGTTTACTTTGGTGTGTGCAAATGCCATGGTTGTAGTAGCCACCTATGTAAGTGGATGTTTAATTTGGTTATGCAAGCATGTCCTTATAAGTGTGTGTATATATATATGTTGTTGTTCTGTATGCAATCCCATCGCACAACACACACATCTTATTGGCAGCAACCGTCTATGTTCTTATCGGTCTTCAGACACATTTCTGATTACAGACCTGTTTGCCGCGTATCACACACATCTTGTTAAGTTGAACCGTTTCTGTTCTCATGTCTCAACGCAAACAGTTCATCCAAGTGAACCACATGCCGTATATCGCACACATCTTTGATCTGGCTGACCGTTTATTTTGTGTTGCCTAATCACAAACAGTTCATCCGAGTGAACAGTATGCTGTGTATCGCACACGCTTCCATCTGGCTGCCCGTTTCTTTTGTTCCTCCTCATCACAAACAGTTCATTGAACTGAACCGTATATATGCCCTTCATCGCACACGCAACTAAAACCTGAATTGTGTTTGATGCATCCGTCATCGCAAACGTTTTACACATTTCTGACGGTTTTCATACAGCACCGTTTGCGATTATGGCATCACACACAGTTTCTCGAAGGGTCTCTGATCATAGTGTCGCGTTAGCAGCATCCTGCAGTAGTGCTAGTGCATCCGTTGCATGGCAATCCCTACTCACTCACATTGATATCTATTGATGGGCATCTCCATAGCCCGTTGATATGCCTAGTTGATGTGAGACTATCTTCCTCCTTTTTGTCTTCTCCACATCCACCATATTCTATTCCACCTATACTGCTATGTCCATGGCTCACGCTCATGTATTGCGTGAAGATTGAAAAAGCTTGAGAATATCAAAAGTATGAAACAATTACTTGGCTTTTCATCGGGGTTGTGCATGATTTAAATATTTTGTGTGATGAAGATAGAGCATAGCCAGACTATATGATTTTGTAGGGATAGCTTTCTTTGGCCATGTTATTTTGAGAAGACATGATTGCTTTGTTCATATGCTTGAAGTATTACTATTTTTACGTCAATATTAAACTTTTGTTTTGAATCTTATGGATCTGAATATTCTTGCCACAATAAAGAGAATTACATGGATAAATATGTTAGGTAGCAGTCCACATCAAAACTTCTGTTTTTATCATTTACCTACTCGACACCAGAAAAAAAAAAGACACATCCGTGACATTTTGGGCCGAACGAAAAAAATTTCTGTCATACATATGACACTTCTATGACGATAATTGTGACAAAACCCGGTATCATCATAGATGTGGTGGGCTCCTACTTCTATGACAAAAAATCATGATAGAAAATGGGCTTTTCGTCCTGGGCGGGCCGGAGACGCAACTGCATGACATTCTTTGGGCTGTCCATGACGGAAAAAACCGTGGTAGAAGCAAGGGGGAGGAAAATTTCAGGGAGTTCTCGGTTACGGTGGGAGGTCGGGGGCCGAGCGATGCGCGTTTCTCTCATACACGTACGCGCGTGTGTGCGAGGCATTGGCTCTAACTGAACCCGAGCAAGGCGTTGGGCTCTAACTGAACCCGAGCGATTGCACTGCAGGCTACGTGTTACTGAAGCCGAGCGATCGATCGATGGCTATTAACTAAACGCGATCGAGTGATTCCTTCACTACTGCTGCTAACTCGCCGATCGATGCTGCCTCTGGGATGAACAGTGAGCGTTGGGGGGGGGGGGGGGTTGGATGAACAGTGAGCAGTGGCGTTGCCTCTGGATGAACAGGACCCCGTGGTGTGGAGGGCTGGATGAACAATAGACGGTGGAGGGGTGCCCGTGTAGGGGTGGTTGAACAGGACCCCGTGGTGTGGAGGGCTGGATGAACAGTAGACGATGGAGGGGTGGTTGAACAGTAGCCGGTGGAGTAGCGCGCGGTGGAGGCTGGATGAACAGGAGCCCGTGGAGGCTGGAGGAGGTCGACGGTGGAGATGAACAGTATCCCGTGGAGTCCCGTTTTGCGGTATGCCACACCCCTCCCGATGAACAGGACCCCCGTTTCGACCGTAGGAGGTCCGTTTCGTTCGTTTTGCGGTACGCCACACCCCTCCCGATCAACAGGACCCCCGTTTCGACCGCAGGAGGTCCATTTCCTCCGTTTTGCGGTACGCCACACCCCTCCCAATCAACAAGACCCCCGTTTCGACCGTAGGAGGTCCGTTTCCTCCATTTTGCGGTATGCCAGAACCCTCCCGATGAACATGATCCCGTTTCGAACGTGGCCGGTTGAACACAAGGCTGTTTCCTCTGTTTTGCGGTACGCCAGGCCTCGTTTCCACTGCCTATTCCGTCCAAGCCCTCCCGATGAACACGACCACGCATTCCGTTCCGACCCAGCCGGCTGGCTCCCACGCGTTCCGTTGCCTCCCGATGAACACGACGCATTCCGTTGCCTCCCCATGAACACGACGCATTCCGTTGCCTCCCCATGAACACGACACATTCCGTTGCCTCCCCATGAACACGACAACGATGCTGTTTCTCCGTTCCAACCCAGCCATGTACACGAGCCCTGGCCGTACGCATGCATGAGTAGGCGTTCGAGACCCCGCCTGTATGTACACATACGTGGCCGTATTTTCTTTCTTGCACCCTGGTCGCTGTACGTACGTGTACACGCTACGTGCGCACCTCTACGATGACACGTGCGCGCCTCTACTATGACATGTGCGCGCCTCTACATCAACCAGTATGTACGTACACGTTCGTGACCAAAATGACAACGCTATGTACGCTTCGACCAGGTGGGTCCCGACTGTCAGGCACTTCCTTGCGTGCGAAGATGTAGCTGGTGGGTCCCAGCAGTCAGGGCGGCGAATCGTTTATTTTCGGACGCACTTCCTTGCGTGCGAAGGTGTAGCTGGTGGGTCCCAGTAGTCAGGGGAAAACAGTTTTTTCGCGAAATATGGTGGCCCATCCGGTGGGTCCCTGCTGTCAGGTGGAGGAATAATTATTTTGCACGTAATAAGGAGGCACTTCCTTGCTGCGGCCGTGGACCCAGCTGTCAGCCTCTCCACGTACAGTCCACGTCCGATGGAAGCCGTTCCTTGACCACGTTGACCACGCTGCGCCGAGAGCACCAGGGCAGTGGACGACAGCGAGGCCTAGGAAGGGGACGACGTGGAGCCGGGGAAGATGCGGTAGTGGATGCCCACGCGTAGAGGAGTATGAGGGTTCACTGGTTCGCTGCGGTGTGAGGCTGCCATCGCCGCAGAATAACAGGGGGTGTGGGTGAGTAGAGGGATGGCCTGGCCAGCGGTGGGAGTAGTAGGGGCAGCGAGGCCTCCGCCGCATCACAGCCCGCCACGGGAGGCAGGAGCACGAGGCACGACCGGCGCTGGTTTGGGCGGCTGGAGCAAGAAGATCAGAGGTTGAAGAAGAACTACGGTCGTTGGATGGACATCGTACGGTCACTGGAGCTAGAATTGTGCATATTGACTAAGTTGACAAAGCCCTCCGTCCCCATCAACTTAGTAGGAACACAAGTCAGCCTGCCACTATACTGGGTCCCCGCTAACAGGGGGAGTATTCATTTTTTTGTGCGTAACAAGGAGGCACTTCCTTGCGTGCGAAGATATAGCTGGTGGGTCCGAGCTGTCAGCGGCGGTAACATTTTTTTCCCGAAATACAGAGGCCCTTTCTGTGGGCCCCTGATGTCAGGTGGAGGAATCATTATTTTGCGCGTAATAAGGAGGCATTTCCTTGCGTGCGGCCGTGGACCCAGCTGTCGGCCTCTCCACGTACAGTCCACTTCAGATGCATGTCGGTCGTTGACCACGTTGACCAGGCCGCGCTGAGAGCACCTGGGCGGTGGACGACGGCGAGTCCTAGGAAGGGAACGACACGGAGGTAGGGAAGACTCGGCAGTTGTTTCCCACACGGAGGGGAGTACGACTGTACGAGGGTTTACTGGTTCGTCTGCCGTCGTCGGAGAATAACAGCAAGTGTGGGTGAGTAGAGGGATGGCTAGGCCAGCGATGGGAGTACGGTGGGGCGGTGAGGCCTGTGCGGCAGCACAGCTGGCCGCGGGGAGGAGGGAGCAAGCAGTCCCGCCGGCACTTGTTTGAGTGGCTGGAGCAGGAAGAGCAGAGATTGAAGAAGCACGACGGTCGTTTGATGGACATCCAACAGTCACTGCTTGTGCGTCAACCTTTTATTTAGGAAAGCCTCAAATCTGTGGAAAACATCATACAACCCATCTGCTATTATTTCTAATAATTTACAGCCCATTTGCTAATTCTTAAGGTTTTTTTGGAGCCCATATTCTTTTTGTTAGCATTACAGCCCATATTGTGGCCATGGTTAAAAAATTATACAAAATTTTGCATATTTTGGTGCGGTCCGAACTGTTTTTAATCCCGAAATTTTGACTCACATTCAAACTGATTTTAAAAATAAATGTATATCAATATAACATCCAACAAATTCTCCACGCATAAAAATTAATGTAATTTAAAATCTCGAAATGAAAAAAATATATTTTAAACTAATTGCCGGTTTGATGTGTTTTAAAAATGTACAACCCATTTCTCATTACTGATGGGCCATTTTCTCGGCCAGCCGAATGAAAGCTCTCCTCGCCTTGAAAGATTTGCAGCCCAATAGGCCTAACAAAGCGACTTACTTGGCAAATCACAAAAAAACAGGGTTGTGGCCGTGGACCTAGCTGTCAGCCTCTCCACGTACAGTACTCTTCTGATGGAAGTCGTTCCTTGACCATGTTGACCACGCCGCGTGGAGAGCACCACGGCGGTGGACGACGGCGAGGCCTAGGAAGGGGACGACGCGAAGCCAGGGAAGACGCGGCAGTGGAAGCCCGCGTGGAGAGGAGTACGAGGGTTCACTGGTTCAGCTGTGGTGTAAGGCTACCGTTGCCGCAGGGCCTGGCCAGCGGTGGGAATAGTAGGGGCGGTGAGACCTCCGTGGCAGCACAGCCGGCCACGGGAGGCAGGAGCATGCAGCATGACTGGCGCTGCTTTGGGCGGCTGGAGCAAGAAGACCAGAGGTTGAAGAAGCACTACGGCCGTTGGATGGACATCGTACGGTCACTGGAGCTAGAATCATTCATATTGAGTAAGTTGACAAAGCCCTCCGTCCCCATAAACTTAGTAGGCCCACAAGTCAGCCTCCCACAATGGTGGGTCCCAACTAGCAGGGGGTAATCATTTTTGTGTGCGTAATAAGGAGGCATTTCCTTGTGTGCGAAGATATAACTGGTGGGTCCGACATGTCAGCGGGGGGAACTTTTTTTCGCGAAATAAAGAGGCCCTTCCGGTGGGTCCCAGCTGCCAGGTGGAGGAATCATGATTTTGCGCGTACAGTCCACGGCCGATGGATGTCGTTCGTTGACCACGTTGACCAGGCCGCGCCGAGAGCACCATGGCGGTGGACAACGGCGAGGCCTAGGAAGGGAACGACACGGAGCCAGGGAAGACTCGACAATGGTTGCCCACGCGGTGGGGAGTACGAGGGTTTACTGGTCCGGCTGCCGTCGCCGAAAAATAACAGGAGGTGTGGGTGAGTAGAGGAATGGCCTGACCAGCAATGAAGTAGGGTGGGGCGGTGCGGCCTGTGCGGCAGCACAACCGTCCACTGGAGGCGGGAGCAGGCAGTCCCACCGGAGCTGGTTTGGGCGGCTGGAGCAAGAAGATCAGATATTGAAGAAGCAGCACGGCCGTTGGATTAACATCCAATGGTCACTGCTGCTAGAATCGTTTGTGGACTAAGTTGACAAATCCAAAGTACACGTCAACCTAGTAGACCCACAAGTCAGCCTCCAAATCTGTCCCAAACAGCAAACAACCCAAAATTTCTAGCCAGATTCAAATTAATTTTAAATCTAAATATACCTTAATTTAAATTCAATGAAATTTTACCTACACAAAAACAATGAAATTTAAAATATCAAAATCCGAAAGAAAACAGTATTTTGGAACTAATTGCCTGTTTGCTGTATTTTTTCATTTTACAGCCCATTTATTATTACTTATAGCCTATTTCTTATTACTTATAGCCCATTTTCTGGGCAAAATGCATCCCTCCTCGTCTTGAAAGATTTCCGGCCTAGCAGGGCGTAGAAAAGCAAGTAGGCCTACGTTGGTTATTCTACAAAAAACAAAATAACTGGCTAGCCATTTTCAAAAAGGAAAAAAACAAACCGGGCTGGTCATGTGTTGAACAAATGAAATAAAATCCTAGGCTAGATGGGCCATGGGTCCCGCACAACCCAGTTGATACCCTTCTCCGTCCTGAAAAAACAAAATTACTGCGCGCTGCTAGGTCCCTACTGTCATCCTCACCATGTACAGTCATCTCCTTATTCCTCTCGGTTGTTGACCATGTTGACAACACCGGAGGGCGGCGCCGCAGCGAGCGAACCAAGGCGGAGGACGATGGTGAGGCCTCGGACGGGAACGAACAGGAGCCGGGGAAGATCATAGCCATCCGTGGGAGGCGGGAGCAGGCGGTCCCGTCAGCGCTGGTTTGGCTTTGGCGGCTCGAGGAAGAAGAAACTGAAGAAACGCGACAGACGTTGAATGTCAATCCAACGGTCAGGGTTGGCACAATCGTTTGATGACTAAGCGGACACCAAGTAGCATACTTTTTTATATATAGAAAGAAAATCAAAGACTTGGGAAGGCGTACAGAACAAGCTAGTGTACCAGTAAAGAGACGTTGCCGAGTTTTAGAAAAAAGAAAGACGTGCTCCTGTAGCTGGTTCGAATCCAAACCTAGACTATGACTATATATGGTGCTATGCTACTCTGCAAGTAATGAAACTGACATATCCAACATTCGCTTCTCCTCTTCTCTACTTACTCTGCCTAGCATCAGAAGCTCTGGCTGCATCAAACATGTCCGCTGGCTGCTCGTCCACCTGCTCTTCAGCAGGCAACAACCAGATATGCGCCAAGTTGCCACCCGTACCATTGCCTGTGGGTCTCATCACACCCCCGCCGGCACGCGCATCGCAGCCGATTGCTCATCGCAACCCGCTGCCGTTGGTGTGGTTCTACTGCTACAAATCACGCAGAGTCATCCATGGCGTCTCAACCACAATCAGCAACCCTGGCCGAGTCTTCTACAAATGCCCGAATCATGGGGTAATAATATGTTTAAGTGTTGTTCTGCTGCTTTCAGTTGCTCATTTTTTTAATAGTTTGGTTGATGATCTTCCAATTTGATACGTGCAGAAAAGGGAAGATTCGTGTGATTTGTATTTGTGGGAAGTTGCTGATGTGGGGGAATGCAAGTACGCTGATTGTTTGGTTAGTCGAGGAATCCCAATACCAGCAGGTTGGGGTGTTGGACAAGTAACTGAAGGAACGATAGAAGAGGAAGATGCAGAGCAGAAGGTTAAAGATGCAGTTCCTCTGATCATGGCCAAGCAACAGCTGCTGAACAGCCTTGACAGCAATGAGGATATGAAAAGGCTTGTGAAGATAATGGGCAAAATCGATGTGCTCTGTAGGATGATTGTCTCTTTATTTGCAGTGTATGTAGCACTCGTGATGTATTCAGTGGCTACGACATGAGCACTTTGCGAAACTAGTAATGAATGAAACCTGTGTAGCAGGCTGGGCGTAGTGCTGTGAACATCTAATGATTTCTATTAACGGAAATCAAGGGGTATCCCCTTTTGCTCATATAAATAAATAGCAAAGGCCCTGTCAGGTCAGCTTTGTTCTCATTCGAAGACGTCGAGCAAATTGTAGTCGAACAGCAAACTATGTCATCAAATTCAAGTTTCACAGCCAAATATGAGTACAACTAAACAACAATGTCATCATGTTTTAGTTGTCATACAATCACCAAACACAAATCAGCACACATAACAAGTGATGTTCTCACAGCAAATTACTAAACAACATGTTCATCAGGTTTCAGTTGTCATAGCAAACACAATTTCACATAGTAGATAAAAAAACGTCTTCTGACAGGCAAATACGACAAAAGCAATGTAATCATCATCCGCAGCAGCAGCGTTAACATCTTCGCCGTGTGTATTAGTTTGAATCAAAATTCCCCACGGTGTCATCTTCATCTTCGTCCTCAACGTCCTCGAATGTTGGCTTCTTCTTGATCAACTCTTGTATGTCCACAGCACGATAGGCAATCTTTTCACTGGCGTCATTGCCGTGATGGTTCTCAAAGATATTAGGAACATCTGTGTTATCTTGTACATCAGGAGCAGTGTAAGCATCATCTTGTTGTGCAACTTCATTAAACGAATTCCTCTACTCAAACCTTTGCAATACTCTCCAGTCATCGCTACGTGCAAATGTGTCTTCCAAGAAAAATATATGTGTTGCTTGATTTGCCAAAATAAAAGGCTCGTTGGTTTGGCAAGCTTGGAAAAAATGTGTGGCAAAGTTTGGCAATGCAAGGCCTAGACCCAAACAGGATAAGTACATACGTACTAGGAGTACTAGTGTTAAAAAATAAAGGCGGGGTTTTCCTTCGCAGGATTTAATCAATACAAATCCTCGTTTCACGTGTCAATTAATGTGTATTTTTTTCTCCAAAGACCAAAGAGCTAACCATCTCACTCCTCATCGCTTGATTAATGCAGCGCCATGCAAACCAACCTTCTCACTTCTGCATGCATGCATGTCATCTCTCTCTCCCATGTCCATCTCTCTGCATGCATGCGCCTCTTGCTCTCTCTCCTGTTTCTTCATGCAAGCAGCTCTCTCTGCCTTGGGAAGATGCGAAGCACATGGGAAAGAGAGATGGGATTACTACAGGCACGCATGCGGTGGAAAGGGATGGAGGGCCCGGTTGGAAAGAGCAGCGAAAAAATGCCAATGCGCGGAGCATTGCGGGGAAAATGAAATTTTCTTAGACGCAGACAAAAAAGGACCGGAGGGAGTACTACTAGGAGTACTAGTGCGGTGAGATGGTTTCTCGAAGAAGACGATGGAGAAGCGGGGTCAGCGAAGAGTGAAATGATGGTTGCTTCGTCCGTGCTTTTGTGATTTGACGCCTCACTGCTTTGTGATTTGTGATAGAAGGGACAGGGGAGTAGACTCTGTGCTCTATACTGTACTACATGCGTCCAAGCATGGGAGAAAGAGGAGAGACGTTGCATTTTTCTATTCCTTCAATCAATCAATCAGGGAGCTTCGGTTCCATCTTTTTGGCTTTGGCAATACCATCCACAATGGTTCCCACGATGCCAAAAGCTATTTTCACATTTGGCTACACATTGTGGATGCCCTTAACTATACCACTTGGTTTTGCTCCTGTGTGCTATCTATACAAATCTCAATTATATTGATCTAAAAAATTATAGAATCAAGATTAGTAAAAAGGAGGTGATTTTGCCGCGTAGATGGCGGGGGAGGTTTCTTACTTGAGAATTGCTACATCCATGTAATGGTTTACGTAAAGTTACAAACTGATGTGATGTGGGACTATTTGATTGGATTAAAGGAGAGGATTAGGCCCACCCCACCTGAAAATCAGGGGGGCATATATAGATTAGATGGAAAGTATACGTAGCAGCTACGTAGCCCTTTGTAAGTCTAGGATTAGGCTTCTTATTTTCAGAGGACGTTGTCCTCACGGTTTGCTAACATGCGGTCCCATGTGTCAGTGCTTTACCAAGCCGATCCACGTCCCACATGAGGTAGAACAACGGCAGAAGCAACATGTGGTTAAGTTGAAGAAGATGAGGGAGAAGCGGATTCAGCAACGAGTGAAATGATGGTTGCTTCGTCCCTCCAACTTAACTGCGGGAAAGGTGCAGCTTTGTGATTTGACGCCTCATTGCTCATTACTACGCCGGCGCCATGACTGGGGTGCTTCACCCCAGATGCTCTGCACTGTATTCCGGTATGGCACGTGGACCCGGTAGCTTGATGTCCCATATGTCGGCGAAAGGGACTAGAAGATTTATGAAAGCGAGCGCTCCACTCTTACGACGGAGGAGTAGACGACACGACGGCCCAGTGAACTGTCACTTGTACTGTATAGTACTATAGTTTTGCTGTTTCGCACGATCCATCGATACAAACCCGATTAAACAGGAAAGGGTGGGATTTTTCCCGCGCGGTAGATGATACTGGCCATACATTTCAAAGGCAATTTTAATGTATGCAAACTAAATAATTATAAGTAACAATATGATATCTAGTAAAACTAAAAACACATATGATTTATTGTGGTGTGTAGTAGTAGTGCTGTATTGCATAGTTGTTAGATGTAACATGCGAGAACGTGTAGAGATGTAGTTTTGGAGGGCCTACAGAGAGAAAAACGTAATACGGTCACCGAACTTCAGAATAAGCTGATTACGGTCACTATATATGTTTTGCAGTGATTATACGGTCACTTGCTCATAGTTCAGCATCGGATTACACTCTGTTGACCGGCCAAATAAACCACCTGTCAGTTCGCATTGGCAAAAGGTCAGAGAAACACAAATTTACACAGGCGCGACAAGGCTCCAACCCGTGCGCGGGAATCACCTGGTTGTGTATGTGTCTGTCAGGGCCTGATGTGTGCGCATGCACGTGTAGGTTGAGCACTTGAGCATGAGAGTGTGTGTTGGTCGTGTGGTGTACTGGTGTGTGCATGCATGCGTGCGTGCGTGCGTGTGAGTGTTGCGTGTGTGTGTGGCTGGGTGTGTATGTGTGAGTGTTGCGTGCGTGCGTGGGTGCATGTGTTGCGTGGATGCACTTCTTGTAAATGTGTGCGTGTGTGTATAATCACCACACCAGCTCCCATGTGTTAAAACAGACGGCTCAGCATACCAATACAAGGCCACCTTGTCCGCTGTGCCCGCGGTCATGACTTTGAACCACCGTCCAAATATTTTTTTGTAGTTTGTTTTCATTCTTACTAGCAAGATGCCCGTGCGTTGCACGTAACATCAAGATGCATTTGTATGACTTGTTTATCTTGTGAGAGAAAAGGATGAACGAGGGAAGGCCTTATTTGCAAATGTGGAGAGGTGTGTGGGTACCTTTTTGCAAAATTGCCATAGTTTCTTTCCTATCTGTCAGATATAAATTGGACGACCTATATTGCAGGATGGCAGGCACACCATCATCACCAACTCTGTTTTTTATAAGAGTGTATTTTATTTATTTTATAAGAGTGTAGATGTAGAGTAGATACAAGTCGACAGGTGGGCACAATGGTAGTGAGATAATGTGATGCAACACTAGAGGTGCCACGTGGAGCGTTTAACTGGTCAACTAGTCATGTCATGAGCAAATACAGAGTTGTACGGTGAGCCCGTGACTGTATAATAACCACTAAATGTAAATGGTGACCGTAATGAGTGGATTCTGAAGTCCAATGTACGTATCGTGCTTTCGCTTCAAATACAATGATCGTCATTGCATATATCGCGAGAGAAAGATGAAACATGAGTGAATTTTCTGGGGGCTTACTTTCTGGGGGCTTACTTTTAGAGGACCTGGAGATAGTTTTGTGTGCATATGTGAAAGGGTCGTATAGGGGGGTATGCGATGGAGAGAGAGATGCTCTTCGTTTCTCTTTATTATGACTAACTTTGTATATAGTATAAAAATATACAAATTCACAATGCGGAATAAATATCATTGTGGGCACCATGCAATGCAAATTAGCGTTCGTACTCCTCCATATAACTTTGTAATGTTGTATATATGTAGAAACTCTAAAATAATTTTTTGGCCACACCTTATTCAAAAGGAATGTTGTATGCGAAATAAACGTGAAGAGAGGGCTTTTTAGATCAATGGGGTACGTGATGTAACATGTGTGAATGTGTAGTTGATGCATTTGGCGGGGCCTAGAGAGGTATGTGTGTGTATTACGTATTCGAGAGAGGCATGGATAGAGGGGCCGACGAGGGGGGCGTGGGAGAGATAGCACGAGAAATGAGAGTGGTCTAGAGAGAGAGGCGAATATGACATCACGACAAGAGATTCCATTCCCTTGAGTGTGTATATGCAAGGGGGAAGGGAATAGAGGCACCAGGAGAAATTTTCTGTGTGTGTGGTGTTTGTGTTGGTATGTGTGGGTGTGAGAAGATAATGAGACGTGGGGGCAGAGGGTGTGTCACCGCGTGAGGTCCAGTGGGTCGAGGTGAGGCCCTTCGTTCGGTTCCGTCCTGCGCCACATTGGTCGGCCCGTGACGCATTTAGAAAGACCCATGGATGACTAGTCATACAAGACAAAGATAGCAAAATTGTGAAGGACTTTGTGTCCACTGACAAAGCCGGCTAGGATTTGTAACCCTAGGTTCTCGGACTAAGGTAACCCCTTTATCTCTTACTGTTCATCCAACCTAACTTTAAGGGGCATCCTACAGAATGCTCTGCTAGAATCATACTCGTCGATTAGGAAGAGAGGTGTGAGACAATGCATGAGAGACAGGCGTAAAGATAATGTGCGTACATGAGACACGTAGGCAGGTCCATGTATATAGAAAGGGTCGATGAGGATTGTGCGTGTGTATGTTTGCGAGAGGAAGAGTGCTGATGATAAAGGTTAGTGGAAACAGTTCACTACAAAAAAATAAACTTCCGTGATGATACGTGTTTTTCACAGTAGGTCGCGTTTTTTGTCATGCATGTACATCCATGACAAATTTATGACAGAATCAAGATAGTCATACATGTGTTGTCATAGAAGTGTTCCATGACATTACCAAAATTATCATCATGGAAGTGTCCACTTCCATGATGATAAATCGCGCGTCACAGAAGTGCTTTCGTCAAGGGTGACCGACACGTGGCATCCACCGTAACGGAACGCCGTTAAGCTATCGGGTCGGGTTTTGGATCTGATAACCCGTTAACAGCACTGACCAATGGGGATTTTCCACGTGTAAAATCATCATTGGCTAGAGGAAACACGTGTCGGCTCATCGTTGGGATAGATGTCATCCACTCATTGGACAGGAGGCGCCTATGATAGGTCGACACATGGCACGGCCCAACAGTGGCCCATTCCAGTGGAAAAGGCCGGCCCAGTAAAAATTAGCAGGCCGGCCCATATAAGGCCTACTTATGTCAGGTCCATTTAAGCCCACGACCCATACGAGATGTGCCAATTCAGCCCGTTAAAGATTTGACACCATTGGAGCCCATCGTCAGTTCGAGCCTGTTAACAGCCCGCTATATATTTGGGCTCAATATCGGCCCGATGAGATTTCGGCCTGTTAACGGCCCATTTAATGGATGGGCCAATTTTCAGGATGTACATCTTTCGGCCTTTTAGCGACCCATTTAAATGTTGGGCTAATTTCCGGCCTAGTGTGTCTTTCAGCCTGTTGACGGCCCATAAATCTGATGGGCCATTTGTAGTCGGACCTCAGTTTCAGCCTTTTAGCGGCCCATTTAAGTGTTGGGCCAATTTCTAGCCGGGTTGCACTTTCAGCCTGTTGACAGCCCATAAATCAGTTGGGCCAATTGTAGTCGGTCCTGAGTTTTGGCCTTTTAGCGACCCATTTAAGTGTTGGGCCAATTCCCGGCCATGTGTGCCTTTCGGCCTGTTAACGGACCATAAATGAATTGGGCCATTTGTAGTCGGACCTTAGTTTTGGCCTCTTAACGGCCCATGCCCTTCATGGTCCAATACCAGCCCGGTTTCTCTTTCGGCCTGCTAAAGGCCCACAACACAGTTGGGCCATTTACAATACGACCTGACTTTCGGCCTCTTAGCAGCCCATGCTCTTCATGGTCCAATACAAGCCCGCTGTCTCTTTCGGCCTGCTAAAGGCCTACAGTATAGTTGGGCCATATGTAGCCCAAACTTAGTAACGTCCTGTTAACGGCCCGTGAAATAAATTTGGGCCACCTGTTGCCCGCTTCGATGTCGGCCTGTTAACGACCCGGGAGGTAAGAAGGCCGACCATTAACTTTCGGCCTAGTAACGGCCCATTAACTTAATGGGCCCACTAAAGTTCGTTCATGTCTTTAGGCCAAATTAGATAATTTGAGCCCATTACGACGAGCAAAGGTATGGCATACAGGGAATAACGTTGCACATCCAGAATATATTACAGGAAATTACATCCACTTGGCAATCAAAGATTGATGCCAGTGCAAATAAATGAGCAGAACCTAACCATCTACAACGTCACAATCTGCAACCTCAACACAAATGACGCCCATAAGCATGTGGGCAAGTTCTTGCTGCTTTGCCACACTGTCTCTGAAAACATTGATCAGTTGTTGTGTCGCACGACTCTGCACCTCTGATTCATCCACCATTTCCATCATTCCTTCAGCCATTAATTGGTTCACAAACATACATTTATTCCGTCGCATTCGAGACAGAGGATACTGAACAGATTCAGATGGCGATTTTGGCAAGCTTGTATTATTGATAGTGGAGAGTGTCTTGACCACTGCATCATAACATAAATTAGGACGGGAACCGAACAGATTAATCATGAGTTATTGCCATATTACCCGGCCTAGATTTACTGGAAAGAAACAATGGGGTTGCCTTGCTGTTTTCAGAGTTTGTCTTCTTATCTTCAGTAGCCTGCACAAAATTAACACACTAGCATTGCTATCATTGGCCAAGTCAGATAATAGGAAAGCAACATTGACACAACGAACATTTGGGAAACTAGCCTACACAAAATTAACACAATATGGCATAGCTATCATCTGCCAGGTAAGGTAATACGAAAGCAACATTCACACAATGAATGAATGGGGAACTAGAGAAGCACTACAATTCAGTAATGTGTGTGATATGAGATAGCACATTCATACAACTCAGTACGCAAAACTACCAGGCAGTTTCCTTACAAAAATCAACATTGGCGCCTTTAACATTTTTCTACAACTAATTTTAGATCAGATAAAGGTTAGATTCAGGCCGATTAACAAAATACATGCTGATGTAAAAATATAGTGATATACAACAGGTACTTACATCAGCACTGGAGCACAGAGAATTCCCGCAAGATATTTTCCTTGAATACGATCCCAATGGAGGAAGTCTTGTATCGTTTAACCTTATTTTCTAAAAGAGAGACGGGTAAGAAACATGTAGAAAATATGATCAGGATGCTATAAAATTTCATGATGCGAGGATACGCACATGCTTCTTAGAATGGAGTTGACATTCTTTTGCTGGACTGGAGCGGACTAGTTCTTTGGCCACTGGAATCTGCTTATTATCAGTGGGAGTTGGGTTTCTCTATGCTGGAGCATTATCTATTAAAAATAAAGTTGGTTTATTATCTCCTGGTGTTTGGATCTTTTAGAAAGACCTAGTTTGTAACCCTTTAGATTCTAACATAGCCATCTTCCCCTTGCATGCCTTATATAGAAGAATGGTGATTCAGTTATAAAACATGCTATAGCAGAGATGGAATAGGTACTGAAGAATAGAAAGGCATGACATATTGACATGTATTCACTCCATCCGGAAATAAATGGATGGGTCTAGGCGTATTTTAGTTCTAGATACATCCAGTTTTATCCATTTCTGTGACATTTAATCCGGACGGAGGGAGTATGATGTAAGAGCTAGGGATACGACAGGACAGCACAGTAAAAAACACTGAAAACCCCACTGCAGAACCAAAGTATTCAAACCCACTGATATGAGATAGTACACTCATGCAGCTCAGGATGCAAAACTACCAGGCAGTTTTCCTTGCAAAAATCAACATTGTGGCCTTTAATCATACATTTTGCTACAACTAAATTTAGATCAGATAAAGGTTGGATTCACGCCGATTAACAAAATACATGCTGATGTAAAAATATAGTGATATACAACAGCTACTTACATCTACATTGGAGCACAGAGAATTCCTGCAAGAATCTTTCCTCATAAACGATACCATTGCAGAAAATCTTCTATTTGTTAAGCTTATTTTCTAAAAGAGAGATGGGTAAGAAACATGTAGAAAATATGATCCTCATGCTATAAAATTTCATGATGCAAGGATACGCACACGCTTCTAAGAATTGAGTTGACATATTTTTGCTGGACTGGAGCGGACTAGTTCTTTGGCCACTGGAATCTGCTTATTATTAGTAGGAATTGGGTTTCTTTGTGCCGGAGCAGTATCTATAAAAACTGGAGTTGGTTTATTATCTCCTGGTGTTTGGATCCTTTGCAAAGGCCTTGTTTGTAACCCTTCAGATTTTAACATAGTCGTCTTCCCCTTGCATGCCTTGTATAGAAGAATGGTGCTTTAATTATAAAACATGCGGCAGCAGAGCGATGGAATAGGTACTGAAGAATAGAAAGGCATGACATATTGACATGTATTCCCTCCATCCGGAAAAAAATGGATGGGTCTAGGCGTATTTCAGTTATAGATACATCCTTTTTTATCCATTTCGGCAACATGTAATCCGAACGGAGGGAGTATAGTGTAAGAGCTAGGGATACGATAGGACAACACAGCAAAAAAACACTAGTTGAATGTAAAACTGTATGCTAGCGGAATACGTACAGAAATAACTAAGGCAACATACACGTGTATGATTGGGAAAATAGGATGGCATTGCAACAGAGCACTAGAACAGCACTTCAATGTAAAAAACATGGTATGGTAGATAGATGAAGTACATACTGATGAATAACAATGCATAAGATATTCAGAAGCATGATGTCCAAATTAAGAAGATGGCATTGCGATAGAGTAGAATGACAGTACTTGAATTTGAAAACATGTTATTATGAATGGAATAGGTACTGAAAAATAGGAAGGCATGACATATTTACATGCATGATCAGCATGCTAAGCACATGGCATTGCAACAGAGTAGATACACTCCAGGACATTATATGCATGTTGTACCCATATCACAGGCCAAGTTAGAGCAAGGACCTTGTGGGGTGAACAGGATTCATCATCTTTCTGCAAGTCTTCTGAAGAACTTCCTTTACATGTTCCATCATATTGGGTATCATTGACATTAAGTTTATTGGCCTTTACATTGCTCCGTGAGGTTCTTGTGGATATATCAATGTGTGCAATTATATCTGACATGCATGGAAGACAACTAGTAGTTAGATTTATGTAATGAGTGCCTGTAGGAGACGACATAAATAGTAGGACTGGGGTTAACTAGCAGCAACAGGTCTCATAAACTAAAGGGAGAACACAGATGAAAGCTACGGAATATGTATCGTTTGTACTCGAGATTAACTAGATGGCACACAAAAGTATTAAAGAACAACATAGGAAATACTAGAAGTGGTATAATACTATAATCACCAGCCTGTGGGATAGCATTGCCTGATGGATGATGACTATGGAACAGTGTTACCTAAAGAACAAGTATCTTAGCTGAACTATGGAACAACGTTAACTCCTGAACAAGACCCGTAAGAGATCAGCATGAATATACAACGAAATTTGATGATCTATTTTCCATGCTTAGATGAATAACAAAGCCAAAAATGTTGCACACAAGTAAGATGAGGGTACAACCTATCTGGCTGCCATCCGTAGGAGTTAGCATCATGTGCTAACTTGTCGATGGCCCTGCAGTTGTTGTGGCTGTGCATGTCGGGCACGCGCATTCGATGCAGGGAACTGTTGAGTGGGGACTATAGCTCCCTTCTTGTGTATGCTTCCCTTGTTGGAGCAGCTGCGGTGAGTCAGAAGACGGTGTGTCTGAAGATGCAGATAACACATTATGTTAAGAACGACATATCTCTTTGATCTGAAGAAATACACTAAGAGATCAACAGCAAGGTACGAGAGTGGTCACACGTCTGTTGACTGAAGACTAAATTGGGGTCACACGATTTTATTTTATTTTGGTACTGTCCGATCTATGCCGGATGGCTGGCCGTCTTGTGCCTCCCGGCTGACACTGTTTGGAATCTTCCTCGAAGAGCTAGGGACCAACGGCAGACCAGCCTGCCTCTGCCGTCCGTGGCCCCGGCCAAAACCCCGCTCCCCGCCCCACCGCACTGCCATGGTTGCGCCGCCCCCGGGCCAATCCACAAAGACTCCCCGTCATCCAGATCCGGCGGCACAGTACCTTCAACCCATGCATCTCTAAAAGATAGCCATCTAATCACTGCTTCCGTGGCGAACTTTGCGGCCCCGCACCCTTACGTTAGACACCAGCCAATCGGCAGCCTAGGAGCTCCGCCACCTCGAGGGGTGCTGCTTCCCATTGCAAATCGATTGGCCCAAATAAAAATTCAGACAACTGACGCTTAAATAAAGTGATTTGAGATGAGGGTGCGACCTATCTGGCGGCATGGTGAAGTAGGCAGGTCCAGCTACCGAGTCGGTGAGGCCGGCGCGGTTGCGGTGGCGATCGGCGGCAGGGAAAGAGCGATGTCATGACGGTCGACAGCTACGCCGAAGCAGCGCCAGGACTCTGGACGGATCCGAAGTTGGAGCCGCTCCGACGCCGTGAACAACGGCGGGGGTGAATCGGCTCCGGTACGGTTCACGCGGCCGTCGTCAAGGCAACACCAGCAGCACGGAGTAAGAGGCACACGGCCCAGTGCACGACGGCAAATGGACAGCGTCTCCGGCATTAGGGAGGAGGGCGGCTATGAAATTGGTGCGGTGGGGGCGCCATGGAGGTGGGGCTGAGGTTTCGCGGCTCGGGAGAAGGGAGCTTCCCGGGGAGAAGGTGATTTGGCGCCCACGAGGTATGAATGGGGGCGGGCGGGGGAAATTGGGAGGGGAGTGGAACCATGTCTTACGGACGCATTAGTCTGAAATGTGAGTGGGAGTTACAGTTCTACCCTTGCCTATAGGCTTCTCGGCTTGGGTCTGTGTACTGAGGATCGGGAATAGTAGAGTAACTTTGCTTCTCTGGGCGGGAGCGATTTCGGGTGAGGAGGGCGTGTTTTGAACTATAGTGGGCGCGAGCGATTTCGGGCGAGGAGAGCGTGTTTTGAAATAGTGGGCGCGAGCTATTTCAGGCGAGGAGAGCGTGTTTTTCCGATCATGGTTTATGAATTATTCAGCACATGTCATTTCGGCCGAGGAGAAGGCGTGCTTGGATGAAGTTACGAACCTACCCTCGATGTACAATGGGCCAATTGATGCGTGTCCCACATAGGACGGTAATTTCGCGTCTCCCATTTATTTGCTTGGGCGAATTCCACCGAGCAGAGAGGATGTTTAACGGTTTGTTCAAATTTTGGGAGAACGAGCATCCACGTCTACCTTACCAAGTCGATTCGGATCAAATTTTGAAATATTAGCTTGCCAATTCTTTTTTAGATGGAGAGATGATGCTCGGGAGTAATGTGGTTTTACATGCTCGTTGCTAGTGGTTTACTATATGACAAATAGTTGACCCACTCAAAAACGCGAATCAAACCCAAAATGAAATATCTCGATTCAATGAAATAGCTCGTTCAGTAGGTCAAAATAGTGAACTAAATCCAAAATTGAACACCTCAATCGAGTAGCATGTTGTACAGTATTAGAGTACTCCATGAACATGTTGAAAGTCAAACTAATGAACTTGTTTGATATACACATATATCCGTTCATGTGTGGATTGCAGACAACATGTTCTCCAATTTAAATATTTGGATGCAAGTTTATATCGAAACATGGTTTATATCAGTCTTTGATGCATAAAATGCGACCTCCCCCTCTCCCGGACTCATGTTCTCTCTCTCTCTCTCTCTCTCGCCGACAATCTTCAATTCTGTCTCACGCATCCGACACAAAAACCTTGTTCGTCCCTTCCCTTTCTCTCCATCTCTCTCTCTTTGTGTGTGTGTGGGGGGGGGGTCTTTCTAGTTCGCATGCATATATACACCATCTATAGGTCTCTCTCGCACACTATGTATGATACTCTAGCTAGTCCAAGCTAGATATCTTGGGTGCACTCATTGTACACACACAGATTCCTTGGCTCTTTGCCTGTAACTCTCTCACGCACCACTATGTCGTCTCGGAGCTCTTCCCCCCTCTCTCAAGCTCTCCATCCACGTGGGTCACACATACACATGCATATCTCACTCGCACTCGATGGGCCCATCTAAAACTCTATCTCTCCCGCTCGTTCTCTCTCCATCTCACACGCGCACACACACAATCTCATGCCCAGCTAGCCAAGTATGATGGTATCACACTCAATTGTAGGCACACGCAGTCCCCCCTATATGTATATGACTAGCTAATCTTAGTCTCCATCACAAACATGTGCATGGTCTATCTCGATTTCTCTCGGGGCATCTTTCTATCGCGCATGCACTCCCTCGATCTACCACCCATATAGTCCCCTCACGATCTCGACGGGATCTCTCTATCACAAACACACCCTCTCTCCCTCCCCATGCGTCCATGCCATCCATGTGTCCCTCTCAACCTTTGTTCCTTGTTGGCCACACCTCTATTGGACATGTGCTACAGGGGTGTCTCTCTCCGTTGCAAACAATCACACACTAGCTATCTTCGTGTATCTCCTCGCCTCGCTTTTCCATCTCGGAGATGCATGCGTGATATGTTCGCATAAGAAACGAAAAAACACACACTCTCTCTAATTTATCGGTTGTTGTCACTTTCTCTTTCACACGCATACTATTTTTGCACACTTACTCATTCTGCTTCATACGCACTTGATCTGTCTCGACTGAGGCACTCTCCTCGGTCCATAGCATATAGATTTATTGAAAAGTCAAACATCACAAAGTTTGACCATGTACGTGGAGAAAAAGAATTACATCTAGTACGGCAAACATATACCATTAGATTCACCATGAGATGTAGTATTGTATGATGTATCTTTGGTATTGTAGATATAAATAACATTTGCGTAAACCTGATCAAAGTTTCCAAAGTTTGACTTCTAAAAAATTTACATGCACTGCATTATCGAGCGGATGGAATATCTCTTTCCCCCTCTCAGCTATCTGACGCACCACTCAGCCTTATCGGGGCTCCTCAATCTCTCTCAAACTTTATTGGTCAGTTTGGTTCGTGACCTGACCCTCATGCCTTGGTGGCCAGTACTGCCTGGTGTGGACGTGAGATGTAAAATATTTCTGCCTGGCCAGGCTTGTGTGGTGCTGAAGCGTTTGATTCATGCCTGGGCCAGGCAAAGCATCAACGTCCCATCAAACAATCTGTGCATCAATTATTTAATGCTAATATCCATCCATGTTGCTGTTAGCCTCGTGGCGACACGACTAGGCACGACCAGGCGTTCAAAATCGGTCGCTTGGGCCAGGCTACTTGCAGTGTCTGGAGTTCAGCCACTCTAATTAAAGTGCAAGGGAACCCACGCCAGGCGGGCTTTCTTTTTCACATGGTAGCAACCAAACAAGCGTGCATGAAATCCAGCCACAACCGCAGGCCAGGCAAAAGATGCTCAGGACGCAAGCCAAACTAGCCTTATATCTCCCTGGTTCACACATACACATGTCTCGCTCACGCTATACATATAGACCCATCCAACACTCTCCGCCCTTGTTCTCTCTCCATGTGACACGCACCCCCCTAAGTACCATAATCCCTCAATCCATCATAGGCGCAAGCACTCCCCCCCCTCCTAAGTATGATTATCTCTTACTAGCCAACAGGAACACACATATTGTCTCCTTCCATCCATACATCTATCTCGATATCTCTCGGGGCATCTTCTATCGCGCACACACCTTGTCACTCGATCTCCCACCCATGTAGTCTCATCACGATCTCCAGGGGATCTCTCTATGACAAACATACACTCTCTCCTCCCCATGTCTGCATTTTCTCCGTACGTCTCTCTCGACCTCTCTCCCTTGTTTGTCAGACCCCTCTTGGCCACGTGCTAGGGGTCTTGCTCTCTCGGTTCCAAACAACCACACACTATCTCCTCACCTTGCCTCCGTTGTCGAAGATGCATGTGTGATATGTTTGCATAAGACACGCACGCTTTTTCTCTACTTTTATCGTGTGTTGTCCATGTCTCTTTCACACACGCACACACACTTTTTTCACTCTCTCTCTCTCTCTCTCTTGTTAGGGACTCTATCACGTCCATAAGCATATGGATGTTTTGAAAAGTCAAACCTCAGAAACGTTTGACCAGGTATATGTGGAGAAAAACATTTACATCTGGAACGATCATTAGATTCATCACAACATGTACTTACTTCATACTATCATTTATCTTTGGTATTGTAGATATAAATAATTTCTTTATAAACTTGGTCAAAGTTTCAAAAGTTTGACTTAAAAAAATGTTGGAACTACATTACCGAACGGAGGGAGTAGCTCTTTCTCTCTCTCTCTCTCTGCTATCTCTCACGGGCCTCCCCTCTCACTCGAACTCTCTATATCGACGGATTATACGCTCCCTGTGTCAGTGTATAGCTCCATATATTGTTTAGTTGACCGGTCAACCAATCCACATGCTGCCTTGTCAGCTCGTGTTCTGTATCTTTGTGTGCTAGCCCATGTGGTAGTGGGTGAAAATAAGTAAACTAGAGTCCCATCTAACACGCGGTGAAGTAAACAAAGTTGAAACCACTCAGGGTAGCACCCCGCACGCTAGTAAATTGAGGGCGCATTAAGGACAAACTTCTTGCGCGCGAAGGACGCACACGCGCACAATTCACCACTGCGTGTCGGCAAGCACAGAAGGACGCACTCGTGCACACCCAGCACACAACACACACCAGCACACGTGTACACCGGCGTCGCCACCGGTTGAGATGGACGGCGAGGCAGCCAACAAGCAGAGGCGGCTTGAGCCAAAACCGCATCCGGCGAGCCTAGACTTCATCAGCAGCCTCCCCGACGACACGCTGCTTGTCATCATCGGCCTCCTCCCCACCAAATCTGTCGTGCGGACCGCCCTGCTCTCCCGGCGGTGACGCCCCCTCTGGCGCTGCGTCCCCCTCAACCTCACCATCGACAGCTGCCTCTGCGATGGGGATTGCAAACGCATGGCCGCAGTCTCCAAGATCCCTTCATCGCACCCTGGGCTAGCCAAACGCCTTGACATCCGCATGTTCAGTACCAACTGCAAGGTCCAACCCAAGTTCCATGAGTGGTTCTTATCCCCCGCCCTAGATCAGCTCGAGGAGCTCAGCTTTGAAGCTGGACGATGTCGCTCTCTGCCGCTGTCCTCGCTCCGCCTCACGCCAATGCTGCGTCGCGCCAGCTTCAGCTCCTGCTATCTTCCCCAGATTGATGCCGCACCCGCTCTTCTTCTCCCTCAACTCAAGCAGCTCGACCTCTTCGACATTTTCATCTCGAACAAGGCTATGGAGCACCTGGTCCATAGCTGTACTGCGCTCGAGTACCTTCATCTTGAGCAGATCCACAGGTTCATTAGCCTCCACATCGCCTCGACGAATCTCCGATGGATTTATGTGTCTTGCTGGCCCCGCAACAAGACATCAATTGGGAAGAGATCACTCCAGCTGTTCCACGTTATGGTCATTGAGAATGCGCCTTTCCTTGAGAGATTGCTTGTATCGGATCTAGAAGGTCCAACAAAAATCAAGGTCATTGACGCGCCGAAATTGACAGTGTTGGTGTACTTGTCTGCCAAATTCTCCTGGTTTACTCTTCCAATTTTGTAGTATCAAAATTTGACCATAGATTTAACTGACAAAATGTTAATGCATGTCACTAAGAACTATATCGTTGGATTCGTATTTGAACATAATTTCAAATGGTGTAAGTTTTAGTGACATGCATTGGCATTTTCTTAGGTAAATCTATGGTCAAAATTTTATACTAAATACGAGGTAGTATTACAAAAGTGGGCTATGTAGGCCAAAACATGTGCCAAATTCACTTGTGATGCATTTGGCATCGATGCCCCTCCATTGCTCACCTGGTGTCCCAATCTGGATCACCTACTTTGCTCCAGTGCCAAATTAACTCACGCAATGAAAAAACACTGCGTGGGAGAGAGAGAGGACTGAGGCAATAAAAAAACACTTGTTTGGGAGAGTGGGAGGCTGGTGTAGTTGGTTTGATTGATTTGTTTATACATTTGGGTCTGTGTGCACAGCGGTGCCAACTCTCTCACATCGCGAGAGCGGTGCCAAAATCTTTTGATTTGACATCGATGCGTGTTATGTGGCATACTTTTGTGAAATATGGCATCGGCCACATAGTGGAAGGCAACAAATGCCCAAGCTCTTCACGTGCTCCTAGTTAAATGAGAGGAAACATAGAGAGAGAGAGAGAGTGAAAAAATATCACTAGCCAGCCAACCCTATCGTATGAGTGAATGATATTGGTACCTCTTGATCACACGACAATCTTATGCAGCCAACTGCTCTAATATGTTCTCTTCTTTTGCAGATAAAAAAATACCTGAAAGTGAAAAATGTGCTGCACTATAACAATCTCATCGAATGCCTTGATCTCCATCTTACAGAAATTGATTTGATCGACTACCGACGCAGCACATCTGAGATTAAATTGGCCAGGTTATTTGTTCTGGAGGCAAGTGTGCTCAAGGTAATGAGGTTTGGCGTTCTCTAGCGCAACAATGAATGGCGTGCTGATCACCGCAAGCGTCTAAGCCTAAATGACAAAGTCTCCACAGAAGCTGAATTTGTTTTTGAAACATCAAGTGGCCAGAGACTCGAAAACTTATTTGCCCATTAGTGACTTTTCAGGGCGGTGGATTTTAGTTTGTATGATAATGCTGCATCCACCTAAAGTAACGAAAGTTCTTACGTAAACTTCCTAGTAATTCCCTCTTCGTAGGTGCAGCATTACTCCTAACATTTGTAATATCAGTTTGAAACTTGTAATATTGCCGTGTCCTATTCCTACGTTTTCAAAATCCTGCGAATCAAACAGGCCCTGAGTTGGTGATGATGTTGTGCCTCCCATCTTTCACCAATAGCCGTCGGATCTAGATCTGACGCATATAAACCAAGCTTCTCCATTTTTGCAAAAAGATGCCCACACTTGTTCCCTATTTACAAACAACTCCTTGTCTCTCACAATCAGCCTCATCTCCTCCCCACCACATCTAGGAGTAGAAGGCCGTGGAAACATCTGGCGCGATGGCCACTGCCGGAGCCGTCCACCCCCAATCTTGGTGTTCTGTGCAATGCACGGGCATCTACGCACGGGAAATTATGTCGAACAGGGCTAGTTGTAAGCAGGCTAGCTCTACAGCCATGATGATAGTGACTGCAGACGGTGAGGCTGACTATGGTATGTCGAACATGGCGCCTATACTCAGGTGTCATCTCCGGCGCAGGGACTTGTCACTTCACTGTGAGGAGCAGCACGTAATAATTTGACCAACGGGTAGTACAGTGCTAGTACTCCTACTACTACATTGGTAGTACTACTACTAGTACTAGTAGCACCACCGTCTGGATCTAGGAGTACTATCACGTCCATCTAGATTTTATTATTTGACTAGCAATATCTAGTAATGCATGTCACCAAAAATGCACTACACCCTCTGTAAATAAATACATGGTGTTTTATTCCTATCAGCGAGAGAACTTAATGTTTTTTTGCTACTCCTAACTAGAGTACTAATAGGATTACATGCAATGAACTAAACACTGCATGTCATGTTTGGTAGTCTCAAGTCATTGAAAGCATGCACGGCCCACATCTCTCATTGGTTGATATGTCACGAAATAAGAAACAAGGAGGGAGTTAATGCACCGTGCCTAAGTATTTTGGGATTATTTGGTTTTTGTAAGGTGACTTACACAACATTTTTGTTTACATGCATTAATATTTTATTAGTTAAATCAAAGGTCAAAACTTGGCGCAAAATGCAAAGGGGACCAATAAACCAGTAAACATCAAACTTCTCTCGTTTGGCTCCAACTAGAGGTCCGGTGAGATGACTATACTGCACCAGCATGGAGGGGGACGCAGCTTCACTGACTTACGGCAACTACCTTTGGGTGAATGACACGTGGCCCTAGGGGGTGGCTGGCCCACCTATCATATAGCCAAAGGCAGGTGCAGTAGATGGCCGAGGAGTAGTACGAAATCCTACGCACCTACGCATGCTAACCAAGGGCTGAGTGATCACTCGAATCGCAAGATCGGTTGACTAGAAGCTACGCTAGACCCATGGAGGCGATGAGCGCGAGCATCAGCCGGCTGTGCCAGATGGTCCACGATGCCGGCCTGCGGCCCGACACTGAGGAACGTCTCCAGGTAGTATTGCTTGAGGCCGCCAGGGTGAGGGGCCGCTTGGATGACATCTTCGTCTCCTTGTTCGACGAGGTCCTCGTCGGTTCCTCGACAAGTTCATCGTCGTCAAGAAGCTTGCGGACGACTTTGACATAAGCCTCCAGCCGACGCGCCTAGGCTCTGCGATGCCCACCACCCTCAACGGCCACTATGGTAACAACCTCTTCGACGCACTGGTGGCGTCGCGCCGGAGAATGTCCACCTCGAGGTCGCGCTCGCCACGCAGCGCCTGGCGCAGCAAGACACCATCGACATAATCACCCACGTCTACGCACAAATCGTCCACAAGGACTACTACCTGCAAGAGGAAGACGATAGGACGCTGGCCTTCTTGGAGCGCAGGGCAACCTTGGACGACACTGTTCAGAAGCACATTGAGCTCGCCGCCAACGAAGCTGCTCCTCACACGTCGGTTGGTGACCCGGCACACTAGGGCGTGAGGATGTCGTTGAACATCGATTGATCTGTATGTATTTTTATCTTTCCGTCAAATCCATGTAGTAGTATATGATACTACAGTAATTATCTTACCTTTCGCATCAACTTCATAATTTTCGTACGTACTCCATGCATGAACGGCACCAGAACCAAACTTCTCATTACTCTAGGCAAAATCGTTATTTTCTATCTATCGGTCGCGCCATGGAGCAGAACCAAATTTTACAAGTTACGAGTTCAAAAGGAAAAGCCTGCCATGTTCGCGTCGCACCCCCACACGGTTGGTCCGGCACGCCGCTCAAGCGGGAATGCGTGCGGTGTTGCATTTTCACTTACAAGTGGGACCGTAGTTGAGCAAACCGACTATCGGCAAACCCCAACCCCGCCCATCGCGCGATGGCTGAGAAAACAGGAGGGAGAAGAGATGGCTGTAGCACGGACTCCAAGAAAATTAGTGTCGGATGGGACTCGTGTGGGTGGCGTGTGACGTACTGCTAGACGTGAATGCTAGTTATGGCCCATGCCACCCCACTATATCGAGCCTATATCGAGGTACGAAGAACAAATTTCCCGCAGTCCGTGCTCAGCCCTCCTCTGTCTCTCTTCTCAGCCAGCCAGCGGACGTGCGGAGCCCATCGTCTGTTTTCTCACATGCGGCCCCACATGTCAGTGAAAACGCAAGAGGACCCACTGAACCTGCACATCTTTCACCTCGACGTGCTCGTGATGAAAAACAAATCCAATAAAGATCTTCGGTGGCCGCTTTTGGAGTTACTCAAGAGTAGTAAGATTCTATTTACAGTTTAACCCAAGATGCACATCGCGTGGCTTCAACTACCACTCTATTTTCTTTCATGACACGACCTGGATGCTGGATGTCCCATGTGTTGGCAAAAGGAGGAAGAACCCGGCCAAATCTTCGGTTCTGCTCTCGGATTAGACTAGTTGTGCTAACTTAAAAAATTTATTGTGTACTCCCTCCATTCCAAAATACTTGACTTCCAATTGTCCAAAAATTGATGTACCTATATACTAAGACATGTCTAGATACATATATATTTTTACAAATAGAAGGCATGTATTGTGCAACGGAGGGAGTAGAATGGATGCAAGTTTTTGTATTAGGAAGAAGAGTACATCCATATATTGATAGATCACAATTTAGTAGATGTTCTATCACTTTTAGCTAGCACAGAGGCTAGAGATGAGATTAGTGCACTTGTTGATACTCCTACTAGAATAGAGGCTAGACATGAGACTGGATGCGAGGAAGCAACGTCTACTTCTTTACACTCGAAGAAGAAAGAAGCATGCAAGATGGAGCCTCCGCAGATCAACAATGAATGCATCGAGAAGGCACTAATCCAACTTACAGGAGTAGTAAAATGTATTCTTGTGGTTCTTGTTTTCTTTGGTCTTGCTTTTCTAGTCAAAATTATCGTTGGAGTTCATGCAAAACAGAGGTGCGTTTGGGGTCGTGCGTTGGAATTGTCCTTACAAGTGGGACCGCAGTTAAGGAAACCGACTATCGGCAAACCCCCACCTCGCCCGTCGCGCGATGGCTGAAGTTAGAGAAACGACGAGGTTGAAGAGATTGCTCTAGCACGGACTCCAAGAAATAATATGGTGTCAGATTGATGTCGTGGTGGTGGCGTGTGCCGTACTCCTGGACGTGAATGCTTGTTCTAGCCCATGCCACCCTACTACTCCTACTACTTACTCCTACTATATAGTACTAGTATCGAGGATTCAAGGTGCTGGTTACGTGTAGTGAAGACATTAACATATGGCTATAGTAAAAACACCCGCCCGAGACGTGAAGCATGTGAAGCTAGTACAAATAGTGTACTACTATTGTTGATTGGCCTCACCTGATAACCTCTTGCAATGCACGTACAATTATGTATTCGGAAAATATAATTTTTGCCTCGTCGCACCACTCACTCAGAGAAGCGACTCGAAAGCCATTCATAAATTTAGTAAGTTTATCACAGGCATATCATTTTATTACATACAACGGGTCATCAACCCACATCAACAACGAGGATACATTATAAATACTAAACTTTTCACCACACAACAAATAACAAGCAATGAAATGAACTTCAACTCAACCATTCCTCGGTGTTGGAAATGCTTGCTTTGAACCACAAGTGATTCTCTGGGATGGGCCATCGATTGTCGATCTGGAAACCAACGCGGGACTGATCATCCAGGCTGAAGCGGCCTACTATATCGCTACCAGGGTAGGGAACCACACAAATGTCCAAGGTATAGACACAGTTGCTTCTCATAAATGGAACTGTTAAAATTGTGTCAACAGCAGTTGGATCGCCTTTCACCATCATCGGATAGTTTTGTCCAAGGAAGAGCGACTTTTCTCCAAGACTATCAATTCTGTACCAGGGAGAAGGAGTTGGCGCTAGCACACTAGTATCCATCCCGAATACCATGCAACGGGTGTTGGAATAGGTTCGGAGAGTGCGACCATGGGAGACACCTACTTCGTTAGCAGTAACATCATCAGTGGGCTGTATACACACAAGAAGAGGTGATCCATCGGAATTAGTTGGCAGGCGCCACAGAGCATATGGGCGCTGCTCGTCCTCATGCTCGTGATCATCACCATCGTCATCTCCCCCTTGGTTATAAATTTTTTCAAGTATAGGTGGTGGGATGTACACAGGACCTTGGAAACACAAGAAGAAGGCTAATTAGTAAAGGGAAACTTGCTAACCCGCATGCATGTGGATGAAACAATTATAATTACGGTGGAAGACAAACATACCGAAACTATGAGGATTCCATGCAAAAACAGTGCCACGAGTGGTGGCAGCAAACACAAGGCCCTCGTATTGAATTGCATCACAGTACTCATCCGTGTACAGAAACTGATTTTTGAGCAATATCCATCGAGTGAAACCATCAAGGACGGCAACAAGCTTGTCGAAGATAGCAACAACATCATAGTTGCTGTAATTCCAAGAGTGGTTGGGAACTCGACAAATTGCTATCTTCCGTAGAATACAGTCACCATGATCGTATTTGAACATGCATACATTACCAGTGTGCTCAACCTCTGGGCAGTGTGCTGAGATTTTTGGAAGTGGAACCCGGTGACGAGTTTACACATTCACAAGTTCCCACTTGCAGTTGGACCCAATGTAAACAACCCAATCTCCATTTGCACCCACCCAAGCCTTGCCCTCAAGCGATGGCATCTTAACATCATACGTATCATTATAAAGTGACATCAACTTGCACAGGGCGAGGCCTCCGTCATGTTGGCGCCAGTCATCATCAGGGTCACGGCGAAGAAGATAGGGGAGATCAAACCGGTCCTTGACTCTTGGGTTCTTCGTAATGATGTTATTAGTTGAGTCGAGAATGGGCTTGAACGAACTTGCCATGCTAGCTGAGGTGATGACGTCACACCGATCAATGAGTTCCTCCACCACGTTATCTTTTAGATCAGGGCAAGAATGACGGGGTCGTTTCCGGCCTGTTCCCTCCATGGAGAAGATGATCGAACTATGGCAGAAGAAAGGGTGAAGGGCTGAAGGAAAATGGAGGAGGGGGAGAAAGAGTGTGCGACAGCAGTTCCAAATCGATGGGGAAAGGCGAAGAATCGGTGGACGGTTGCGAGTTTGCCACGGTTCACGAAGAGGCGCCCCGGCCTACATGTCCCTTCGGAAATACTCCTACTACTCGCTGTCATCTCACTGATATGTTCGAACGGGACCACATGTCAAGGAAACATGGTGTGTAATTTCTCGTGCAAAATGCGATCTGGCTGTGTTAGCCCGAGGTGCCGCATTAGTTATTGACCTTTATTTTTTTAATGGCGTGCCGATCAGTTTTGAAGCACGACTAACTGGTACTGTACGCAGAGAAAATATAAACTACTCTACCACTACTCCACCTCCAGTACTAGTAGTATAAAAAAGATATATAGGCTGGACCTTGAGCACTTTCTTGCTAAGGGCTGCCCACTTGCTTCTCGAACTACCACCCTCTCTCCAGATCTAAAAAAGATGGCCCCTCTCTCCCTCCTCACCGGTGGTCACATATCCGCCGGGGAAAAAAAGGACATGCAGTGTTGACGCACTCGTCGTCGGCGAGCGAGGTCACGCACTGACGACAAGGCCGTCCTCTCAGACCTAGCGCCCGCGCGGGATGGCCTCCGTCCCCAAGCTCGCTGCCGTACTGTGTGCGGAGGACGACGACCACGAGCGAAGCCACTTCCCGCCGACCCTCAGGTATGATACCTCTTTTCGAACCATAACCTTGTTCTATTGCCCCATCTGCCACGTCATTGCATGTGGATCTTTTTCCACTCCACCATCTTCCCAATTTGCTATCCTCTGCTCTGCTGGCCACATAGACGAAAACTATAATTTGCACTATTAAAGGAAACCCTACTTCATGCAGACTAATCCATGTCTGGGTTGAATAAGGAATGGAAGGGGGACTGTACTGTCCAAGAGAGTAGGCATCGAACCCGCATCTAGGTTGAAAAGGGGGAAATCAGTAGCTAAGGAACGAGTCTCGTGTCTCTTGGTTGAAGAAGGGTAGAAAGGCATGACAACGCAATAGAGAATGACCGGGTTGATCGGTTTGTTGTCCTCGCATAGGAAAAAGGTGGCTAAAGAGAGCAAAAATGGGACATAATCCACATATGCTGCCTGGATATTTGTTGCTCTGGGCAACCATACCTCCCTCACCACTCTGCGTCCGTGGAGGTACATCGTACTGATGCGCCCACTGTCTGAATGGGCCTCCCATGCTCTTATTGCCACTTTTTTTGCTGTTAGTATAACGCCAGCAGTCAAGTCAAGCAATGCCACTGCTAAAGTGATGCCACATTTAACTAATGCCACTCTCAGTCTAATGCCACCGATAAATTTAAGCAATGCCATTTAATGTCACTAGATTATTTCAAGGTTAGCTATGGATTGTGGATGTATTAAAGATTTTTCAGCTAAGGCATTCTAATGCTGTTGCACAGCCAGTATACCAACGATGAAACTTGTTACTACCTTCAGATTTTTGCACTATTAATGCTTATAGATTACATACCTCACTTTCATGAGATAAGTTAATTTTTTGTACAGTGTCACCAAAATGCCAAGGCGCTGATGTCATTTTATTTTGGTTAAACTGCACAGACAATTATGAAGACAAGAGGAAAGGTCAAGAGTGGGCACCTCCTCCTCCGGTTGTTCTCTTGATTTGTTCGATCAAGTTTTTATGTTTGATCGATTATCAAGATTGGGATAGCAATTTTTAAGGTCCCCCCGAGTTCGAAATGATATTTACCTTGGAGGTACATGGTTTGCAATTTTTTTATACTGTCATTAGTTAATAATGCTAGTTACCTTCAGACTTTTGTATTTGGTTTAATGCTCATGCAGAGCTAGTATACCAATGCTGAAACTTGTTCCCTTTACATTTTGTATTGTTAATTCTTATACAAACCTTCTAGTGCTAGAGTTTATTGAAATTTGTTTAGTAAAACCATTGTACTGTACCCAGTAATAAACTAACTACTCTACTGTTGCACTAGCCACTGGATTAGTGTATATTTGTAGCATTCGAATGGTGTTGCATTAGCGTATGGACATAAATAAAGTGTGGCAAGCTTTCCCAGATATGTTCTCAAGAAAACTACTACCTGTTTTTTCTAAATACTAGACGTTTGGGTACTTTAAATTGAACCACGAAAATGTCTTATATTAAGGAACAAAGGGTGTAGAGTTCAGTCAAATTATCCCGGTAAAGCTAGTCACACCTTTGTTAAAATTAATGTTCATTATGTTATCGGAGGAGGTCTGTATGTTTGTCTCTAATGCCTGTCGACTACATACCTAACATCATGATGTAATGTTAAGTCATTTCCTTTTGTACAGTGTCACTGAATTGTCAAGGCAGTGATGGCATTTTATTTTAGTAGAACTGCACAAAATTTGCTTAAAAGAAGAGGAAAGGTCGGGAATGGCTCAGTTTTTCAGAAAAAACTATGTATGCCTTCCTGACATCAGCCGCTGTTGCTTTATTTATTCCTTCAAACAGGTGGTTAGAAACAGTCTTGCTACCTTTTCCCATTATGAAATTGGAATGCTTATATTTGTGAGTCTATGCTTCAACTAGTGCCACTTTTAGAGTAATCACACTTTCAATATCTATGCAAACAGGGATGCTCGATTTTAGTGGAACTGCACAAAAAGTCCAACTGGTTCAACATTAGGAGCATGTTTTTTTTCAAACCTTTATATCCAATTGGTGGCACTATGAGCTGTTCATTACGAAGGTACATGGTTTGCTACTATCTTGCTACTCTTTTTGTACTGTCATTAGATAGTAATACTAGTGGTTTGCATGTGAATTTATTGGCAGGGTGGACCTACATTGGAGGTGCAGGACAGGATTCAATGATTGGATGCTCAATTTCGGTTGTATTGATTTCACCTCTTCCATCACTGCGAACATGGATATCCTTGGTCTAATGAAGAATAGGCGCTATATTTCAGCTCTGAACCAGCAAATCAATTCAGTATGAAATTGTCCAGGGCAAAACATAATTGTATCAGATTGTCCAGTGCAGAACATGACAGATGCTAAGCGGAAGAGACATGTTTAAACCGAAAATACAAGGTGTGGTATATGTTTACTAGCTGCTTGATATTTGTGCGGACAGAGATGTCTTCCCGTTGCTATTTGGCAAACAAACAAAGTGTCCGCAATTTTGGTTGAACTGCACAAGAGAATAGTATAGTCACTGCATGCAGTGCCATTTGAAAATAGACACGGAAAGATTGGATAGTCACTTCATGGACTGCAGAAAAGTAGTACTATACTATTTATTGGCCAACACTAGGTGCTTCATTGCTTTGGTCTGATTATACAATGGGCACCATTTTGCCTAAGTTAAAGTTTGTATTCCGAAAATAGTCTCGCGGTGTGATCGAGAGAAGAGCAAATCATATTGCAGTGGATGTTCCTCCATCATGTGTGGTTCATTCTCATGGTTCCAGCTGTTAGTGAAACCACTTATGTTTGCAAGAGGAATTGTAGACTTCACAAACAAATTTGTCTTTCAGTCTGTACTGAATGTTGGCCAAGAGAAGCATCCATGTTAGTAGGAAGAACATATGTTTTTTCTAGATCTCTGCTTTTGGAGCTACATATTTGTATATGATCTGTGAATCATTGAGATGCATTAACATGTTGATCTTATGTATGGAATCGTACTAGTTAGTTTTAGTTGTGATGCGAGATCCGAAGTGGCTGATCTTTGCTTTTCGAGCTACATATTTGTATATGATCTGTGAATCATTGAGATGCATTAACAGTTACTTATTTCTGTTCGCTCAGTGTTTACAAGTTACTGATCGATCACTAGCTAGCCTACAAATGCGCTCCTGGCAGTTTTATTTGCGACACAAGATGCGAAGTGGTAGTTTTTTGAATAAAAATGCCTACCTCTGAAGAAACTGACAGGCTACACTATCGATCCTACACGGATAAAAATGCCTACCTCTGAAGAATCTGACAAGCTACACTATCGATCCTACACGGATAAATAGCGGATCACGCACGTACTACCTCCTTTCCAGTTTGCAGGGCTCAATTCAAGAAACGACCTACTCGATCCTACACGAATAAATAGGGGATCACGCACGTACTAGTACCTCCTTTCCGGTTTGCAGGGCTTAATTCAAACCTCTCACCAACCAAGGTACTCCCTCCATCCGAGATTTATTAGTCCCGTGAGCAAAGCAACAAGACCAAGGCATGTCAATAATTAACGGCATGCAGAAGTTTAAGCCTAATTAATTCCAGTGATTTAAGTGGCTGCATGCGTGCCCTCAGCTGCGACTCGTTGCATGCTGCTTCGCGTACTGCCTGCGAGCGATTCTGAGTGCCTGCATGCAGCCGGCCGTAATTAAGGCAGCTAACTGATGCGAAAAAAGATACGCTTTAAATCCGTGGAATCATTATTGACAAGGAGGGAGATGATTCGAGTGCACTCGTTTGACCGCCATGCCGGCGTGCGACCCAGACGGGACGGGACGGCACAGTCATAATTCCAGTTTCTCTAGTTTTCCACGGCAAGCTGGCGCGCTAAGCCATTATGCATTGAATTCCGATGACCGTCGCGCTGACTTCCGCCTATAAGTACTGTTTCCCGGCCTTCTCAGGTGCCACCGTGACCCAACTTGCCATATCCTCATAAGCCCCCACCGGCCCGACATCGCTCGCCACGTCCGCCATGCCCCCGCCCGTCCGCGGTAGGCGATGCCGGAGGCGGTCACCGCCGGAACTAGTGTTCGGGTTTTCACCGGAAGGCAGACGGAGGGAGGAGGCATTCTATCTGTCTTTAGATGGCAATGCGGAGATCGAGGAGTTGTTGGAGCGCGACCGCATGGCGGAGGAGAAGGAGTTGTTGGAGCGCGACCGCCTGGCAGAGGAGCAGCGTATCGCCGATTTGCGCCGCCAGCGGGACATGGAGCAGCAGCGCACCAACACTGTGAGTCGCGAGTAGAGCGCCCGCAACTGGGCCGACTACGTGGAGGCTGGCGCCCGGCAAATAGCCCTGGAGGCTGTCGTGCACGCACGCGTTCGCGACACCGATTTTTACTACCAGCTCGTCAAGTGGGTTTCCCGCTTGGAAGCCGAAGCTTCGGTGGACCACGCCGGCATGGAAAGGGCCAACGCGCGCGAGCAACACACCCTATCGCACCTCTGGCAAGTCCGAGGCAAGGCGGAGGACGCCGGTGCCGGCGTTTAGCATGGACAGCAGATGGCGGCCGGCATCATCTAGTTAGCTAAGAGTAAGTTAGTACTTGTACGCTACTAGAGTGTTAGTGGGAGTAGATAGTTAACTTGGCTATGATGGTTCTCAACGTGGAAGTTCAGTACTCTATATGTGGATCAGACCTGTTACTTTGCTCTGAATGTTGAACTTTCCGTTTGAACGTATGGAATGGGCTGTTATTTTTTAAAATAGGTTGTATTTGTCCTCCACGGTTTAGAGGCTGACTTGTGGGCCTAGCAAGTTGACGCGTACGCAATTAGGAGATGATTGTACGTGGAGAGGATGATAGCAGGGACCTGCCAATGTCATGGCAGTACGCAAGCAAGTGCCTCCTTATTTCAAGACAATAAAAAATGGCTCCTCCTAGTGGATTTCTGACATCTGGGTCCCATGCCATTGTCAACGTAGTCAATAAACGAGAATATTGCACAACGAGCGGCTGACACCAGGGACCCAGCAGCTCCCCCAGTTACTTTTGTTTTGGGTTAATTTGATAAATGCCACTCCAAATCTGGTGTATCCGAGAAATGCCACAGGAATTTCCAAACTTTGAAAAATGCCATTTCATGCCATTTCTAGTGGCATTTTTTGAAGTCTGGAGTGGCGTTTTTCAAAGTTTTCAAACTGCAGTGGCGTTTTTCAAAGTTTGCAAAAATTGCAGTGGCATTTTTCAAAGTTTGGAAATTGCAGTGGAATTTTTATGAATCGCCATAATTGGAGTGGCATTTATCTAATTTGTTTTTTGAGACGGAAGCAGGGTGTCAACTGGGCTGTGCGGGACACTCTGGCCTATCTAGACAGCCTTTTCTTTTATGTTTACCACACACCAGCCTAGTAGTTTTTTTTCTTTCTGAAAATGGCTAGCCCAGTTCTTTTGTGATTTGTCAAGTAAGTCGCTTTATCAGGCCTGTTGGGCTGCAAATCTTTCAAGACGAGGAGAGCTTCATTCGGCTGGCCGAGAAAATGGCCTATGAGTAATGAGAAATGGGCTGTACATTTTTAAAACACATCAAACCGGCAATTATTTTCAAATATCTTTTTTTTCATTTCGAGATTTTAAATTGCATTGATTTTTATGCGTGGACAATTTATTGGATTTTATATTGATATACATTTATTTTTAAAACCAGTCTGAATGTGACTCAAAATTTCAGGATTAAAAACAGTTCAGACCGCACCGACATATGCAAAATTTCGTATAATTTTTTAACCGTGGCCACAATATGGGCTGTAATGCTAACATAAAGAATATGGGCTCCAAAAAAGCCATAAGAATTAGCAAATGGAATGTAAATTATTTGAAATAATGGCAGATGGGATGTATGCTCTTTTCCACAGATTTGAGGCTTTCCATAGATGGCATGTATACTGTTGGATGTCCATCGAACGGCCGTCGTGCTTCTTCAATCTCTGCTCTTCCTGCTCCACCCGCTCAAACAAGCGCCGGCGGGACTGCCTGCTCCCTCCTCCCCGCGGCCGGCTGTGCTGCCGCGCAGGCCTCACCGCCCCACCTTACTCCCATCGCTGGCCTAGTCATCCCTCTACTCACCCACACCTGATGTTATTCTCCGGCAACGGTAGACGAACCAGTAAACCCTCGTACAGTCGTACTCCCGTCCGCGTGGGAAACAAAAACAACGGCCGAGTCTTCCCTGCACCGTGCCGTTCCCTTCCTAGGCCTCGCCGTCGTACACCGCCCTGGTGCTCTTGGCGTGGCGTGGTCAGCGTGGTCAACGACCGACATGCATCTGAAGTGGACTGTACGTGGAGAGGCTGACAGCTGGGTCCACGGCCGCACGCAAGGAAATGCCTCCTTATTACGTGCAAAATAATGATTTCCTCCACCTGACATCTGGGACCAACCGAAGTGGCCTTTGTATTTCGCGAAAAAAACATTACCACCGCTGACAGCTCGGACCCACCAGCTATATCTTCGCACGCAAGGAAGTGCCTCCTTATTACGCACAAAAAAATGAATACTCCCCCTGCTAGCTGGGACCCAGTATAGTGGGCCTACTAAGTTGACGGGGACGAAGAGCTTTGTCAACTTAGTCAATATGCATGATTCTAGCTCGACTGACCGTACGATGTCCATCCAACGGCCGTAGTGCTTCTTCAACCTCTGGTCTTCTTGCTCCAGCCTCCCAAACCAGCGCCGGTCGTGCCTCGTGCTCCTGCCTCCCGTGGTCGGCTGCGATGCGGCGGAGGCCTCACCGCCCCCTACTACTCCCACCACTAGCCAGGCCATCCCTCTACTAACCCACACCCCCTGTTATTCTGCGGCGACGGCAACCTCACACCGCAGTGAACCAGTGAACCCTCGTACTCCTCTACGCGTGGACATCCACTGCCGCGTCTTCCCCGTCTCCGTGTCGTTCCCTTCCTAGGCCTCGCCGTCGTCCACCGCCCTGGTGCTCTCGGCGCGGCGTGGTCAACGTGGTCAAGGAACGGCTTCCATCGGACGTGGACTGTACGTGGAGAGGCTGACAGCTGGGTCCACGGCCGCAACAAGGAAGTGCCTCCTTATTACGTGCAAAATAATTATTCCTCCACCTGACAGCGGGGACCCACCGGACGGGCCACCGTATTTCACGAAAAAAACGTTTGCCCCTGACTGCTGGGACCCACCAGCTACATCTTTGCATGCAAGGAAGTGCCTGACAGTCGGAACCCACCTGGTCGAAGCATACGTACCGTTGTCATTCTGGTCGCGAACGTGTACGTACATATATACTGGTGAATGTAGAGGGGCGCACGTGTCATAGTAGAGGCGTGCACGTAGCATGTACACGTACGTACAGCGGCCAGGGTGCAAGAAAGAAAATACGGCCACGTATGTGTACATACGGGCGGGGTCTCGAATGCCTACTCGCGCATACGTACGGCTAGGGCTCTTGTACATGGCTGGGTCGGAACGGAGAAACAACGTCGTCGCCGTGTTCATGGGGAGGCAACGGAAAGCGTCGTGTTCATGGGGAGGCAACGGAATGCGTCGTGTTTATCAGGAGGGCTTGGACGGAACAGGCGATGGAAACGAGGCCTGGCGTACCGCAGAACGGAGGAAACGGCCTTGTGTTCGACCCGCGACGTTTGAAACAGGATCCTGTTGATCGGGAGGGGTCTGGCGTACCGCAAAACGGAGGAAACAGACCTCCTATGGTCGAAACGGGGGTCCTATTCATTGGGAGGGGTGTGGCGCACTGTAAAACGGAGGAAACGGACTTGTGTTGGAGCGCTACGGTCGAAACGGGAGTCCTGTTCATCGGGAGGGGGGTGGCGTACCGCAAAACGGGACTCCACGGGATACTGTTCATCTCCACCGTCGACCCCCTCCAGCATCCACGAGCTACTGTTCATCCACCGTCGACCTCCTCCGGCCTCCACCTACGACTGTTCATCCACGGGCTCCTGTTCATCCAGCCTCCACCGCGCGCTACTCCACCGGCTACTGTTCAACCAGCCCTCTCCACGGGCTCCTGTTCAACCACCCCTCCACGGGCTACTGTTCATCCTGCCCTCCATCGTCTACTGTTCATCCTGCCCTCCACCGTATACTGTTCATCCTGCCCTCCACGGGGTGGTCCTATTCATCCAGCCGTCCACAGGGTCCTGTTCATCCAGCCCCAACCGGCTCGATCGATCGGGGTCCTGTTCATCCAGAGGCAACACCACGGGGTCCTGTTCATCCACCCCCACCGGGAACTGTTCATCCACCCCCCCCCTCCCGCAACGCTCACTGTTCATCCAGAGGCAGCATCGATCGGCTTCAGTTAGCAACAGTAGCGAAGGAATCGCTCGATCGGGTTCAGTTAACAACCATCGATCGATCGCTCGGGTTCAGTAACCCGTAGCCTGCAGTGCAATCGCTCGGGTTCAGTTAGAGCCCAACGCCTCGCTCGGGTTCAGTTAGAGCCAACGCCTCGCACACACACGCATACGTCTACGAGAGAAGCGCGCATCGCTCGGCCCCCGACCTCCCACCGTAACCGGGAACTCCCCGAAATTTTCCTCCCCCTCGCTTCTACCACAGTTTTTTCCGTCATGGACGGCCCAAAGAATGTCATGCAGCTGCATCTCGGGCCCGCCCAGGATGAAAAGCCCATTTTCTGTCATGATTTTATGTCATAGAAGTAGGAGCCCACCACATCTATGATGATACCGGGTTTTGTCACAATTATCGTCATAGAAGTGTCATATGTATGACAGAAAAAATTTCGTTCGGCCCAAAATGTCACGGATGTGTCTTTTTTGTAGTGGTTTTAAATGGTTACGAGAGGGAGGGAGGGTTATATCTAGAGCATGTGTGCGAGAAAGACACCTCGGGAGAGAGTGTGTGAGCATGTGTGAGAGACCACCGATGGAGAGTGAAACTACACGTAAAAGACTGCTCTACACATTGATTAAAGATATAAATTGTATCCAAATATTAGGATGGGATCATGATATTTTCAATTCACGTAAGGAGCGGTCATTGATCCATCAGACATCTAGATTCTATCAAATTTGAGCATGTCTATGTTATTATTCGACACAATTGATCCACATAGTTAGTATTTTGAACTCCAGACAATGCATCGCTTTAGCAATCGAATATAAACGTGAGTATAGTTCATGTTGTGTGTGTAAAGCACATTATACATACGAAAGATACACAATGGACATTATAAATAGCTACCTATGAACTAGCATACATTTGAATTCAACTTAAGGTGGTTTAAAAAATCGAATTCAACATGAAGTCCATTCAATTATTTGAATTTGATATCATGGCATTTGTAAACCATACCTAAATTATGGGGGCACCAATATTTGCTCTGATTTTGTACATAATAGCCTATGTAGTCGTGTACAAAATAGATTCAAATTTAGCTCCTCCATTCCAAAATAATCGTATTTATAGGATTTTCAAGTGTCAAAATTTCAAAAAGAAGCAGATAATTTAATGAGGTTTTCAAACATGCAAGGTCAAATATAACGTTGTATATTTAGGTCAATCCTAATAGTTTAAGAGCACTCTAAACGTGAATGCTTGTGTTTCAAAATTTCGAACGAAGCGCCAAAAGAACCTCTACTCGCCCGAAACCGCGTGAAACCAATGTTTGGTAGTACAAGGAAATTACTTTTCTAATAACTCCGACCCGTGAAACTTACCGGCCCGACGTCCAATGGTCTAAACCGGGGTAGGTTTGTAGCTTCATCTAGACGCCACGCAACTGCATCCGAAAAACATTCATACACAATGGCCGCCTAAACACACTTGCGCGCGGCCGAAATCGCTCCCGCCCACTATTTGGGACACCTGGGATTACCATCCTACCCCCGACCCGCAGTAGGTTCAAAATTTAAGAGGGGGGCAAAGTTTGTACTTTCCCCAAATTTCAAACAAGCGCGTCCCATCTTCTGTTCAAAAAAGCCAAAAACAAGCGTGTCCCAGACCGAAACATGGTTCCCCCCACCCGTCTGATTCCCCATTCATACTCCGTGGGCGCGAAAACTACCTCTCCACCAGCCGTGAAACCCCGGCGTCCTTCGTCCGCCACCCCATCCCACCCATCAACCGCCGCCCTCATCCATCACGCCGGAGCCGATACCCCGACGTCGTCGTCCACCGCAACCTCAACCACAACGCCCTCCACGGCTAGTTGTTGAAGCCGAGGCCTAGCCGTCCGTACCCGAGCCAGTTCAACCACGCCGTCCTGCGCCTCACCGCTGCCGCTCCAACTTCGCCACCCTCCACCGCACCGGAGCTGTTCCTGCTACGCCGTCCTTCGCTGCCTCGGATCTGCTTCCCCTCCGCCGACATACAGCCACGGCAACACAGTCAACAATTTGGCCATGGGTTCGTCCAAGCCTGCACCCTCCAGAACATCGGTTTCCCCGGTAAAAAGAAGAAGATTGGCGTGACATGTCGAGGTGACCACACCGGCAACCGAAAAAGGTACTCATCTTCCCTTATTCGTGAAAATCTTATGTCTCTGCTTGCACGATATTCATCCCACAAAAGACACTAGTTGACCGCCTCTTCTTGATACTAGATGTTCCTAGTAACTCGCGATGCACAAGGTTTATCCTCATATACTATTTCACCTTAGCTAGAGGTTCGTCGCCCCTGAATTTCAATTTCTGGCCAGTTGATTCCCAATTAACGGAAGCATTCCCCGGTGTAACAGGCGCTAGTACGCCTATTACGCCGGCGAAGCAGCGCCTTGGTGTTTATTTTAGGGGCGTGTGCGGCATAGAGCTACTGGCGCCCGATCTGGAGGTCGGCTGGGAATAAAGGGATGGCCTAGGGGCGCTGCGAAGCACGGCGGTGGTGTGAGGTCGATGGGAGGGCGAGGCGGCGGAGGCAGGGGTCTGGGCCGGTGGTCGCTGGCGGTTTGAGAAAGATCATCAACAGTGACTGGTGGGAGGTAGACGAAGGCCATCTACCCATTCCTTATAGATCAGACGGTTCATTAAAAAAATTGACTGACCTATTTATTTTCAGTCGACTGTTATCTTAGATATGACCACACGTGGTGGTGTGCTGGAGGAGTACCTGCATTTCCTGTGCTCATATATTACAAAATCATATGGAGTAGAATCTAATTTTGTTTGCCATGCAATGTTGTAGAGCTATCATATGTCTCCTGTCATTTATTTTTCAGCCACCTGCTATCTGCTACTTTTACAGTGCACTAGTTCTGCACACACTTCACCCTTACTCTCACTATTGTGTTTTTATGCAAGGGTATTTCAGACTCTGCTGCCATGAGAGAAGCCAAAAAGAAAAGAGAGAAGTCGCTCCAGCTTCGTATGCGGGTAGGCAAGACACGTTACAGCGCTATAAAGGGTATAGTGTTAGCAGATGGAGACAGTAAACGTAGCTCTGGAGTTGATGACCTCGCTCGCAATGAACCACCATCCTAGGTGCTTGCTTTAACTTCGCGGTGTCATATGTGGTTGCATGTTCCATATGGTGTCTAGCTTGTATTCGAAAGGCCGAAGTCGGTAAGATAAGGAAATTTTTTTACATGAACCACCATCCCGTGAGCACCAGAAGACAAATAGCTAGTCAGGGCACTGGCCGAGCCAGTGACAAGCCCAGCAAAGATAGGCATCACCTGGAAGCCAACTAAAAAGCTGTGATGGTGGCGAAGAAGCCCGCCTCCCACCAGGCTCTCAGGTCCTAGATGATCATGCTCACCACTCCAGCCGGATGTCTAGCTTGTATTGCTTCCAATTTGGTTAAATTGCATCTGCTTAGCTTACACATTATACCTTTGAATATGGCATGCCTTTCTGTTTTTGGTACATACTAGTACATCTGTGTATTAACCATGTTCTTACATCAAACTAATGTTCTTGTGTATCCCTCATGAATCACTTATGACGAGGCAGGCAGGCAAGGGGACTACTCCTCATTTAAAGAATGCAGCGTTAGCCTCCCGACATGATTCTCAAGAAACAGAAATGCTAGATGAAGATAGTGAGCGTAGCTCTGTAGTTGATTACAGCATTTCCCCTACACTAGCATCGCAGGTGCTTGCTCTAACTTGGCAGCGTGATATGTGGTTGCATGTTGCATATGGTGTCTAGATTGTAATTCTTCCAATCTGGTTAAACTGCATGTGCTAGTCTGCTTAGCTTATACATTATACCTATTAATGTGACATGCCTTCCTGTATTTAGTACATAGTACATCTGTCTATTAAGCATGTCCTTACATAAAACTATTGTTTTTTTGTATCCCACATCAATCAACATGACGAGACACCTTTAGTATATGCAGTGCGATATTAGTTGCATCTTTCATATGATTTATAGCATGCGCTGCTTCTAATTTGTTGAAATTCCATTTATGATGGGACGCTTTTAACTTGGCAGAGTCATATTGGTTGCATCTTTCATGTGGTGTCTAGCTTGCATTGCTTCTTATTTGATGGAATGGTTTCTGCTTAGTTTACACAAACAGTTGTGAACATGCCATGCCATCCTGTTTTTCGTACATATTCCATCCTGGTATCATGTGTTTGCCTTACATCAAAGTAGTGATTGTCAGTATCATGCATGAATGAGTTCTGAAGAGAGAATTTTATTGCTTTTTCTTGTCGGTTTTACTTGACAATTCAAAATCAATAAAGCGGAAGGAAGTTAGCAAGGCAGCGGATAAAGGTGCTCCTTCCGAACGGAGGGCCTCTACAGTTTCTACTCCCCCACACCCCCAAGATGATTTCCAAGACAACACATGCATAGACACTCAACAAAGTTGTGTTTATGATGAGCACGTCTCCCCTAGTGCAGCATCACCGGTGCTCCCTCTAACTTGGCACTGTTATATGTGGTTGCATGTTATGTGTGATATCTAGCTTGTATTGCTTCTAATTTTGTTGAATTCCATCTGCTTACTTTACACATTATACTTGAATAAGACACGTGTTCCTGTTTCTAGAACATACAATATCTGTCTATCACACCATGTTCTTACATCAAATTACTATTGTTGTGTAACCTGCAACAATCACTTATCATAAGACACGTTTGACTTCGGAGTGTGATATAGGTTACATCTCACATTCTTTTCTAGCTTGTACTACTAATTTGTTGAAATGGCACTTATGACGAGGCAGTTTTAACTTGGTAGAGTGATATTCGTTGCATCTTTCATATGGTGTCTAGCTTTCATTGCTTCTAATTTGTTGAAATGCCTTCTACTTAGTTTACACATCATAAGCTGTGAATATGCAATGCTGTGAATATGCAATGGCACTAATGACGAGAGACCTCTAACATGGTAGTGTGATGTTGTTTGCATCTTTTATATGATTTATTTCTTGTACTGCTTCACATTTGTTTAAACGCCATTTATGATGAGACACTGTTAACTTGGCAGAGTGATATTTGTAGCATCTTTCATATGGTGTCTACCTTCCATTGCATTGCTTCTAATTTGGTGAAATGTCTTCTTCTTAGTTTACACATCATAGTTCTGGTTATCTCTTCCGTCCTGTTTTTCATACATATTACATCCTCCTATCATGTGGTTGTCTAACATCAAAGTTTAGTTCGTCTGCATCACGCATCAATTTGTTCTGAAGAACTAAATTGTTATTCGTTTTTCTTGTCGGCTTGACTTAACATGGCACAAAGAAAGAGGAAGAAACACAGAATGGCAGGGAATGAGAAGTGGATGAATCCTGCAAATTCTACTGGTACTGATGGTGCAATAGAAGGTCAAAGTCCAACGGAAAATTCTACAAACACGGCATCCCATGCTACACGAGTTGCAAGAAAGCCAAACAGAAACAAATAGCTGCCACCAAACAAGCAGAGACAGCCCTAGTTCTTGCAACACCTACCACAGTACTACCAGCTGCACGACTTACTCGTGCGTCAACTGAGCTAGCAGCACGTTCCCAAGCTCCCTTGCCACCTGACACTACTTCCCAAGCACTCTTGACACAAGACGAGTTGGCAATATCAGATGAACCTTGTGAGCTTCAATAGCAAGAACGTACTTGCTGGAGTCAAGTTACAGTTGCATGCTTCTTTATATGTAGTCTCATAGTTTGATGTACACTAACACTTCCTATGTTCGTTGTCGGACTAGCACCTAGGCGCAAGAGGAAACAAACATCAGGGATAATGCTCAATAGGTTAACTAAATCTAGAGGAGGAAGAATGGAGATCCATTTTGAGGCAGGTTTAAAAAGGCCACGTGATACTACAGAGTCAGCCAAGTTAGTATCAGAGGCAGCGGTTGCCGTTAGGTGTCATGTACGTATCCTCCCAACATGGATTCAGTACATGAATGACAAAGACGAAACCCAATTCAACACCTTCATCGACCATTTATCTGTAGGTATGGTTATGTATGGAAACTAGTAATATCGCCTTGCTCTATCCCATACTTTCTAGGTTGCTGATAATACAAGACTCCCATAATTTTCAACAGATGAGGTTCAAGTTGGATAGCCAAGATGATGCAACCAGACAAGCTTGCACCCCTATTTTCAAGTCTGCTTTGCGACAGTATCGGTATAACTTGAGGAAAACTCACTTTGAAGGTAAGGCTAACAGTGAACTTTCCCAAACATCTCCAGTGGAAAATATATCGGATGAAGACTGGAGGGGCCTTGTTAAACACTGGTCTGATCCAAAGTATCAGGTACATTATATATATGTGATCAGATCACATGTTGAAGTCCTATTTACGCATGTGTCACACAAATCTATCTTCTTGTAGGTGAACTGTTCAAAGAACAAGGCCAACCATACGAAAGTGAAATTCCAACAGACGACAGGATCACGTAGCTATATTGCACACTGCGAGGCTCTCGTAATTAGCTGTTGTTTCACTCTTTTCGCTGTACCATATTATCAGATCTATATTGACTTGTTCGAAATGCAGAGGAAAGCCCGCAAGGACCAAAAAGTACCTGAACCAAATGCTATGGAAATCTTCAAGGACTGTCACACCAGCAAGAAGAAGGGCATGAGTACACCAGTCAAAGCCGTTGTTGTAAGTCCTTAGTCCTCATGCCTTTTAACTACTACTTACTCTGACTTGTGCCTTGAACTTCATGGTTTGCAGCCAATGTCTATTACTCTTTTCAATTTTATACACAATTGTCTTAGCGTATCATTGCACCTTACAAGGTTTAAAAGAGAGGAGTGATGTTCCTTTGATCTTGACCCGTAATCTAGTTCCATGCTGGACTTGCCCTCACAATGTTACAATTGCTTGTTTGTCTGTTCTCAGTTGTTTTGTGATATGAATGATGTCATACTATGCTTACCGCATTATAAACTTTGTCTCTTTATCCTTAGCCCTCAATACAATGTGAAGAAATAGACAATACATTAGCGATGGTACATTGTCATATGTTTGGAACCTGGTTTTATTATGTACTTTGCAATGAAATACAACTAATATTTTACATGGGTTCACCAGAATAAGTTCTGTATATAGACCAAAGCTATTTTGTTTGGTTTTGCTGCCTCCTTAATATCTTCTGTTCTAGTACTACTAATGTAAAACCTCAACTTTTCAGCGAGCTATAGAAAAAATGGTGGAACCGCCACCTTCTAAAGGTGGCGAGGCAACTATGACCGCAATGTCAACTCTTGCTGCAGTGGGTCAGTACCTGTCCACTAACAGTGTCAAAAGCACGTTCCTGCGTAATACTGGGTTGTTTGTTAAGGCAATATCGTCCAAACTGCCTCATGATCAAGATATACAAGCTCAAAGCAATGTTGTATCTGCACTCCAGACACAAGTCCATTCCCTAACAGAGACCCTTTGTGATCAAGGAGAAACATTGCTCCATGTCGTCAAGATATGCATGGTTTTCAAACCAGACTATCAGACATTTGCTATGTTGTTCAGGAGCCTAGGGGAAATGAAGGCGAGGGTTATGGTGCTCCATCGGACAATACAGCATGAAAACGTAACAGTCAGGTCAAATGAACAGAGCTTCTGAACTTCTGGTGGTGCATTTATTTGCTAGACTGTTAAGTTTTATGCCAACCTTCCTTTTGTTATATAGTTGTAATTTGTTTTGGTGTGATACAAAATTTATTCTTAACGTGCAGCCACCGGCTGAAGAAAACAGCAAGCCATTTTTGTATAGTGTAGGGTGTTCCCTATATTTGCACTGGTGGCGATCTTTGATGCCGAGTGGATGTAATCTGTGCAATCGCCTTAATAGCCTAGCGTTAGTTTCGGCCTTATTTATTTCCTAGTCTTCTTTTTTCCCTTGTTTGCTAGTGGCCGCAACTACCATGGGCCATATACGGGTCGTAGGATCCATGGGTCTCCTACGTGTCGTCGATAAATGGGTCTGTAATCGGTGGGCCTCGAGCCGTCGGATAAATGGGTCTACAAGGGCCGTAATCGGGCGTAATTGGTATCGGCCCAGCACGGTAACAGGCCATTAACAGGCCGTAGGACAGCAAAGGCTTAATTCTGTCACAGGCATAACGGGTCGTTAATGGGCCAGAATATAGGACGAGATGGAAACGGCGCAACGGGTTAACAGGCCAGAAACGGGCCGACTCTTGCCATGGGCCCAATTTGGCCCATTAGGGTAACATGCCAGTAACGGGCCGACTCTTGCCATTGGCCGAATTTGGCCCATTAGGGGAACAGGCCAGTAATGGGCCGACTCTTTCCATGGGCCGAATTTGGCCCATTAGGGGAACATGCCAGTAACGGGCCGGAAGTAATCGAGGGCCGAAAAGGAGCCCAAGAACGTATGGGCCGTCAATAGGCCGAAAGCTAACATAGGCTGGAAACGGTCCATGTAAATCACGGGCCGTTAACGGGTATAAATAAAATTACTGTTCATTATGGGCTAGAGTCACCGTGGGCCTGTAAAGGGCCGAAAGATACGAAGGCCTCATATGGGCCGAAAGACGTCGTGGGCCATACATGGGCCAAAAGTGAAATGGGCTGGTGTTATATTCGACGGCCCACATGACGTTGTTGGGCCGATTTCCTTTAGGGCCTAACGGGCCATGAGTTAACAGGCCATAAAATGGGCTATTTGCGAAGAGACCGTTAACATGCTCTTCATGGGCCAGCCCGTTAACTTTTGACCAAGTCAAACGGGTCGGCTTTGTAAGCTAAATGGGCCAGTGGTGGGCTGTGGCATGTGTCGACATAATAGGCGCCTATCTGACCCACTGACGAGCTGACACGTGTTTCGTCCAGCCAATAAGAATTTTACACGTGGAAATTTCCCATTGGTCGGGGCTGTTAACGGGTTATCGGATCCAAAACCCGACCCGATAGCTTAACGGTGTTCCGTTACGGTGGATGCCACGTGTCGGTAACCCTTGACGAAAGCACTTCTGTGACGCGCGATTTATCGTCATGGAAGTGGACACTTCCGTGATGATAATTTTGGTAATGTCATGGAACACTTCTATGACAGCACAGGTATGACTATCTTGATTCTGTCATAAAATCGTCATGGATGTACATGCATGACAAAAACACGACCTACTGTGACAAACACGTATCATCACGGAAGTGTATTTTTCTTGTAGTGCGAGGACGAGCAGGAATTAAGCTTGGGGATGCTTGATACGTCTCCAACGTATCTATAATTTTTGATTGTTCCATGCTATTATATTATCCATCTTGGATGTTTTATATGCATTTATATGCTACTTTATATGATTTTGGGGACTAACCTATTAACCTAGAGCCTAGTGCCAGTTTCTGTTTTTTTCCTTCTTTTTGAGTTTTACAGAAAAGGAATACCAAATGGAGTCCAATTGACGTGCCAATTTTTGATGATTTTTTATGGACCAAAAGAAGCCCTCGGAGTAAAATAGTTGGGCCAGAAGAGTCCCGATCCATCCACGAGGGTGGAGGGCGCGCCCTACCCCCCTGGGCACCCCCTACCTCGTGGATGACTCGGAGACCCCCCTGACATGAGACCGACGCCAAAAATTCCTATAAATACATAAACCCCTGAAAAGAAACCTAGATTGGGAGTTCCGCCGCCGCAAGCCTCTGTAGCCACCAAAAACCAATAAGGACCCTGTTCCGGCACCCTGCCGGAGGGGGGAATCATCACCGGTGGCCATCTTCATCATCCCGACGCTCTCCATGACGAGGAGGGAGTAGTTCACCCTCGGGGCTGAGGGTATGTACCAGTAGCTATATGTTTGATCTCTCTCTCGTGTTCTTGATTTGGCACGATCTTGATGTATCGCGAGCTTTGCTATTATAGTGGGATCTTATGATACTTCTCCCCCTCTATCTCTTGTAATGGATTGAGTTTTCCCTTTGAAGTTATCTTATCGGATTGAGTCTTTAAGGATTGGAGAACACTTGATGTATGTCTTGCGTGGGATACCCGTGGTGACAATGGGGTATTCTATTGATTCACTTGATGTATGTTTTGGTGATCAACTTGCAGGTTCCGTGACCTGGGGAATCTATGCATAGGGGTTGGCACACGTTTTCGTCTTGACTCTTCGGTGGAAACTTTGGGGCACTCTTTGAAGTTCTTTGTGTTGGTTGAATAGATGAATCTGAGATTGTGTGATGCATATCGTATAAACATACCCGCGGATACTTGAGGTGACATTGGAGTATCTAGGTGACATTAGGGTTTTGGTTGATTTGTGTCTTAAGGTGTTATTTCACTACGAACTCTAGGGTTGTTTGTGACACTTATAGGAATAGCCCAATGGATTGATCGGAAAGAATAACTTTGAGGTGGTTTTGTACCCTACAATAATATCTTCGTTTGTTCTCCGCTATTAGTGACTTTGGAGTGACTCTTTGTTGCATGTTGAGGGATATTTATATGATCTAATTATGTTTTCCTTGTTGAGAGAACTTTCACTAGTGAAAGTATGAACCCTAGGCCTTGTTTCGAAGCATTGCAATACCTTTGTGCTCACTTTTATCATCAATTACCTTGCTGTTTTTATATTTTCAGATTACAAAAACCTATATCTACCATCCATACTGCACTTGTATCACCATCTCTTCACCGAACTAGTGCACCTATACAATTTACCATTGTATTGGGTGTGTTGGGGACACAAGAGACTCTTTGCTATTTGGTTGCAGGGTTGTTTGAGAGAGACCATCTTCATCCTACGCCTCCCACGGATTGATAAACCTTAGGTAATCCACTTGAGGGAAATTTGCTACTGTCCTATAAACCTTTGCACTTGGAGGCCCAACAACGTCTACAAGAAGAAGGTTGTGTAGTAGACGTCAGACCCCGGGTGCCCGGGCATGCAACCACGGGGTGGGCAAAGCCCCTGGACGCCCCGGGTGCCTGGCCCCTCTCCTCCCAAGCGACGCCCTGGGTGCCCGTCCTCCCTGTTCTAGCCGCCAGCCCCCGCCTGGGTGCCCGGGCCTTGGACCCCCGGGTGCCCGGCCTCGCCCCTCCAGCCACCAGCAGCCGCCTCGGGTGCCCGAGCATGGGACCCCCGGGTGCCCGGTCCACCTCCAGCCGGCTCGAAGGATCCCTAACCGATCCGGGTGCCCGGACCTCTTTTCCCTGGGTGCTTGGACCCCGCCGTTATGCCTGCATGCATTTTGGGTTAAAATGACCCTTGTACCCCCGTTTTCATCTTATTTCCTCCCTATCCTATATGAACTCTTCCCCTAGCTCATTTGAGAGGTTAGCAAAGATTTGATAGACACTAGAGAGCTTTGCTCCTTGTATCCCCTCCTCTTGGAGATCAAGCCCCCACTTTGGGAAGAATCCATGTGGATTATCAAGGCCTCTTCTTGGAGAAGATCAACATCAAGACCTCATCTCTTTGGAGTGGGAAGAACTTTACCCTAGTGCTATTTCCCTTGAATTGTTCTTGTATATATGCTTGTGGATCTCATGTATGCTACTCTAGTGGATGTGTTATTTGGGTTTGTTTGAGTGATTTCCCTTGTGTTCTTGTGTTGTTCTTAACTTTCCCCCCTCCAAGTGTGAAAAGATACCCTCTAGGGTTTCACCCTACAACAATTACCCTGCAGGTGTGTAATTCTTCACACACGCTCTCACCACTAATACGTCCATTTTGCATCATGCTTTTATATCGATATTTATTGCATTATGGGCTGTTATTTCACATTATGTCACAATACTTATGGCTATTCTCTCTTATTTTACAAGGTTTACATAAGGAGGGAGAATGCCGGCAGATGGAATTCTGGGCTGGAAAAGGAGCAAATATTAGAGATCTATTCTGCATAACTCCAAAAGTCCTGAAACTCCACGAAACACCTTATAATAAATAATGAAAAATCCTCGTCAAAGATGAAGACCAGGGGGCCCACACCCTGCTCACGAGGGTGGGGGCGCCCCCCTAGGGCGCGCCCCCCCACCTCGTGGGCCCCCTGGTGGCTCTCCGATGACCATCTTCTCCTATATGAAGTATTTCGTCGAAAAAAATAAAGAGGCAACCTTTCGGGACGAAACTCCGCCGCCACGCGGCGGAACCTTGGAGGATCCAATCTAGAGCTTCGGCAGAGCTGTTCTGCGGGGGAAACTTCCCTCCCAGAGGGGGAAATCATTGCCATCGTCATCACCAACGCTCCTCTCATCGGGAGAGGGAAATCTCCATCAACGTCTTCACCAGCACCATCTCATCTCCAAACCCTAGTTCATCACTTGTATCCAATTCTTGTCTCCAAGTCCGGGATTGGTGCTAGTAGGTTTCTAGTAGTGTTAATTACTCCTTGTAGTTGATGCTAGTTGGTTGAATTGGTGGAAGATCATATGTTCAGATCCATTATGCATATTAATACCCCTCTAATTATGAACATGTTTATGCTTTGTGAGTAGTTACGTTTGTTCCTCGGGACAAGGGAGAAGTCTTGCTATTAGTAGTCATGTGAATTTGGTATTCATTCGATATTTTGATGAGATGTATGTTGTCTAGCCTATAGTGGTGTTATGTGAACGTCGACTACATAACACTTCACCATTATTTGGGCCTAGAGGAAGGCATTGGGAATTAATAAGTAGATGATGGGTTGCTAGAGTGACAGAAGCTTAAACCCTAGTTTATGCGTTGCTTCGTAACGGGCTGATTTGGATCCATATGTTTCATGCTATGGTTAGGTTTACCTTAATACTTTTGTTGTAGTTGCGGATGCTTGCAATAGAGGTTAATCATAAGTGGGATGCTTGTTCAAGTAAGAACAACACCCAAGCACCGGTCCACCCACATATCAAATTATCAAAGTACCGAACGCGAATCATATGAACGTGATGAAAACTAGCTTGACGATATTCCCATGTGTCCTCATGAGCGATTTTCCTTATATAAGAGTTTGTCCAGGCTTGTCCTTTGCTACAAAAAGGATTGGGCCACCTTGCTGCACTTTATTTACTTTCGTTACTTGTTGCTCGTTACAAATTATCTTATCACAAAACTATTTGTTACCACTTATTTCAGTACTTGCAGAGAATACCTTGCTGAAAACCGCTTGTCATTTCCTTCTGCTCCTCGTTGGGTTCGACACTCTTACTTATCGAAAGGACTACGATAGATCCCCTATACTTGTGGGTCATCAATAATCTTTTCTGGTGCCGTTGCTGGGGAGTGAAGCACCTTTGGTAGGTGGAATTTGGTAAGGAAAATTTTATATAGTGTGCTGAAATTTATTGTCACTTGTTACTATGGAAATTAATCCTCTGAGGGGCTTGTTCGGGGTATCTTCACCCCGACCTGTAGAGCAAAGAGTTGCTCCTCAACCTGCTGAAAATGAAAATGCTTGCTTTGAAATTCCTTTGGGTATGGTAGAAAAACTGCTAGCTAATCCTTTTTTAGGAGATGGAACAAAACATCCTGATGAGCATCTAATATATGTGGATGAAGTTTGTGGATTATTTAAGCTTGCAGGTGTACCCGGAGATGTTGTTAAGAAGAAGGTCTTCCCTTTATCTTTGAAGGGATATGCATCGACATGGTATAGGCTATGTGATGATATGAAGTCTTATCCTATGCATCTTGTTCATCGTGATCGCAATTATATATATAATTTTTGGCCTCGCGAGGGAGAAAGTATCGCTCAAGCTTGGGGGAGGCTTAAATCAATGTTATATTCATGCCCCAATCATGAGCTCTCAAGATAAATGCTTATTCAAAAATTTTATGCTCAGCTTTCTGATAGCAATCGCACCATGCTTGATACTTCTTGTGCTGGCTCTTTTATGATGAAGACTATTGAATTCAAATGGGATTTATTGGAAAGAATTAAACGCAACTCTGAAGATTGGGACCTCGACAATGGTAAGGAGTCAGGTATGACACCTAAGTTTGATTGTGTTAAATCTTTTATGGATACCGATATTTTCCATAAGTTTAGCACTAAATATGGACTTGATTCTGAGATAGTAGCCTCTTTCTGTGAATCTTTTGCTACTTATGTTGATCTCCCCAAGGAGAAGTGGTTTAAATATCATTCTCCCATAGAAGTGAAAGTAGCTGCACCTATTAAAGTTGAAGAAAAGACTATCACTTATAATGATCCTATTGTTCCTACTTCTTATGTTGAGAAACTTCCCTGTTAGAATAAAGGATCATGCTAAAGCTTCAACTGTGGTTCGTAAAAGCAATATTAAAACATATACACCTCCTGAGCAAGTTAAAGTTGAACCTAATATTGCTATTGTTAAAGAACTTTTGTGTGATAATATAGATGGGCATGTTATTTATTTCTGTAATGAAACTGCTAGAATTGCTAAACCCCGTGATACAGATAAACCTAGACCTGTGGTAGGCATGCCTGTTATTTCTGTTAAAATAGGGGATCATTGTTATCATGGCTTATGTGATATGGGTGCTAGTGCTAGTGCAATACCTCATTCCTTATACCAAGAAATTATGCATGACATTGCACCCGTTGAGTTAGAAGAAATTGATGTCACTATTAAACTTGCTAATAGAGAAACTATAGCACCAATGGGAATTGTTAGAGATATTGAAGTCTTGTGTGGGAAAACTAAATATCCTGCTGATTTTCTTGTTCTTGGTTCCCCACAAGATAGCTTTTGTCCCATTATATTTGGTAGAGCCTTCTTGAATACTGTTAATGCTACCATAGATTGCACAAGGAATGTTGTTACTGTCGGCTTAGATGATATGACTCATGAATTTAATTTCTCTAAATTTAGTAAACAACACCGTGAATAAGAATTGCCTAGTAAGGATGAAATTATTGGTCTTGATTCTATTGCCGTACCTCCTAGTGATCCTTTAGAACATTATTTGCTAGACCATGAGAATGATATGTTTATGAATGAACGAAGGGAAATAGATGAAGTATTCTTTAAACAGGAACCTATTCTGAAATAAAATTTGCCTGCTAAAATCCTAGGGGATCCCCCTCCACCTAAGGGTGATCCTGTTTTTGAGCTTAAATCGTTGCCTGATAATCTTAAATATGCTTATCTTGATGAAAAGAAGATATATCCTGTTATTATTAGTGCTAACCTTCCAGAGCATGAAGAAGAAAGATTATTGAAAACTCTGAAGAAGCACAGTGCTGCTATTGGATATATTCTTGATGATCTTAAGGGCATTAGTCCCACTCTATGTCAACATAAAATAAATTTGGAAGCAGATGCCAAACCAGTTCGTGATCCTCAACGACGTCTAAATCCTAAAATGAAAGAAGTGGTAAGAAAAGAAATACTAAAGCTTCTGGAGGCAGGTATAATTTATCCCATTGCTGATAGTCAGTGGGTAAGTGATGTTCATTGTGTCCCTAAGAAGGGAGGTATTACTGTTGTTCCTAATGATAAAGATGAATTGATTCCACAAAGAATTATTACCGGTTATAGGATGGTAATTGATTTCCGCTAATTAAATAAGGCTACTAAGAAAGATCATTACCCCTTACCTTTTATCGATCAAATGCTAGAAAGATTATGCAAACATACACATTATTTCTTTCTAGATGGTCACTCTGGTTTCTCTCAAATACATGTGTCGGCTAAAGATCAATCAAAGACTACTTTTACATGCCCTTTTGGTACTTTTGCTTATATACGTACGCCTTTTGGTTTATGTAATGCACCTGCTACCTTTAAAAGATGCATGATGGCTATATTCTCTGACTTTTGTGAAAAGATTTGTGAGGTTTTCATGGACGACTTTTCCGTCTATGGATCTTCTTTTGATGATTGCTTGAGCAATCCTGATCGAGTTTTGCAGAGATGTGAAGAAACTATTCTTGTCTTGAATGGAAAAGTGCCACTTTATGGTCAATGAAGGTATTGTCTTGGGGCATAAAGTTTCTGAAAGAGGTATTGAAGTTGATAAAGCCAAGGTTGATGCTATTGAAAAGATGCCATGTCCCAAGGACATCAAAGGTATACGAAGTTTCCTTGGTCACACCGGATTTTATAGAAGGTTCATTAAGGACTTCTCAAAAATTTCTCGACCACTGACTAATTTATTACAAAAAGATATACCATTTGTCTTTGATGATGATTGTGTAGAAGCATTTGAAATACTTAAGAAAGCATTAGTCTCTGCACCTGTTGTTCAGCCACCTGATTGGAATTTACCCTTTGAAATTATGTGTGATGCTAGCGATTATGCTGTAGGTGCTGTTCTAGGGCAAAGAATTGATAAGAAATTAAATGTTATACATTATGCTAGTAAGACTCTAGACAATGCTCAAAGAAATTATGCTACTACTGAAAAGAACTTTTAGCACTTGTATTTGCTTGTGATAAGTTCAGATCTTATATTGTTGATTCTAAAGTAACTATCCACACTGATCATGCTGCTATTAAATATCTTATGGAGAAGAAAGATGCTAAACCTAGACTTATTAGATGGGTTCTCCTGCTACAAGAATTTGATTTGCATATTGTTGATAGAAAAGGAGCTGAGAACCCCGTTGCAGACAACTTATCTAGGTTAGAGAATGTTCTTGATGACCCACTACCTATTGATGATAGCTTTCCTGATGAACAATTAAATGTCATAAGTACTTCTCGTAGTACTCCTTGGTATGCTAATTATGCTAATTATATTGTTGCTAAATTCATACCACCTAGCTTCACATATCAACAAAAGAAAAAGTTCTTTTATGATTTGAGACATTACTCTTGGGATGACCCACATCTTTATAAAGAAGGAGTAGATGGTGTTATTAGAAGTTGTGTACCTGAGCATGAACAGGAACAGATCCTACGCAAGTGCCACTTTGAAACTTATGGAGGACACCACGTGGGAGATAGAACTGCACATAAGGTATTGCGATCCGGTTTTTATTGGCCTACTCTCTTCAAGGATGCCCGTAAGTTTGTCCTATCTTGTGATGAATGTCAAAGAATTGGTAGTATTAGTAGACGTCAAGAAATGCCTATGAATTATTCACTTGTTATTGAACCATTTGATGTTTGGGGCTTTGATTATATGGGACTGTTTCCTTCCTCTAATGGTTATACACATATTTTAGTTGTTGTTGATTACGTTACTAAGTGGGTAGAAGCTATTCCAACTAGTAGTGCTGATCATAACACTTCTATTAAAATGCTTAAAGAAGTTATTTTTCCGAGGTTTGGAGTCCCTAGATATTTAATGACTGATGGTGGTTCACACTTTATTCACGGTGTTTTCCGTAAAATGCTTGCTAAATATGACGTCAATCATAGAATTGCATCTCCGTATCACCCACAGTCTAGTGGTCAAGTAGAATTGAGTAATAGAGAACTCAAATTAATTTTGCAAAAGACTGTTAATAGGTCTAGAAAGAATTGGTCCAAGAAAATTGATGATGCATTATGGGCCTATAAAACTACATATAAAAATCCTATTGGTATGTCTCCGTATAAAATGGTCTATGGAAAAGCATGTCACTTACCTCTCGAACTAGAACATAAGGCCTATTGGGCTATTAAAGAACTTAATTATGATTTTAAACTTGCTGGTGAGAAGAGGTTATTTGATATTAGCTCACTTGATGAATGGAGAACCCAAGCTTATGAAAATGCCAAGTTGTTTAAAGAGAAAGTTAAAAGATGGCATGACAAAAGGATACAAAAGCGTGAGTTTAATGTAGGTGATTATGTATTTCTATACAACTCTCGTTTAAGATTTTTTGCAGGAAAACTTCTCTCTAAATGGGAAGGCCCCTATGTTATCGAGGAGGTCTACCGTTCCGGTGCCATAAAAATCAACAACTTCGAAGGCACAAATCCGAAGGTGGTAAACGGTCAAAGAATCAAACATTATATCTCTGGTAATCCCATAAATGTTGAAACCAATATTATTGAAACCGTAACCCCGGAGGAATACATAAGGGACACTTTCCAGAATGTTTCAGACTCCGAAAAGGAATAGGTATGTGGTACGGTAAGTAAACCGACTCCAAAACAGTTTTTAAGGCAATATTTCTCCGTTTTGGAATATTTAGAAAAATAGAAAAATAAGTATCAGTTCGGGAAGGACACGAGGGTGGAGGGCGCTCCCTACCCCCTGGGCGCGCCCCCTACCTCGTGAGCACCTCGTGTGCCTTCCGGACTCCGTTTTCTTGCACGATACGTATTTTGGTCGGTAAAAATTCACTATATATTCTCCAGAAGGTTTTGACTCCCGTATCACGCAAATATCTTCTATTCTTGTTTCAAGCTGTTTTTCTGACAGATCTAGATTATCATGACGTCCCCAAGTGCTTCCAATGACAAGTTCTTCGAGAAGGCCATCAACCCTTACCTCGCGGAGGTGCTGCAACACCCTCAAACCATTGAGATGCGTGATGGGTTGCTGCACATCCGTGATGCTGAGGTACCAAAGGGAACCGGAAGCGTGGAGGCGAGGCTCGAAGCAATAGAGCATCAAGTCTTCAAGTGCCAGGGGATGGTGGAGCGTGGAATCAATGCTAGCCACACGATGCTCGCGGAGTTCACTAACAACTACAAGCCGGATGCCAAGAACACCGAGGAGGCCATCTTCAAGCTACATGAAAAGATCAAGCACCTCCAAGCCCAAATCTATGACCTGCAAAACCAAAATTGTGAGTATGAATATAGATTCAAAAGGATGAGTTTGGCTTCAGATTCGAGGATTCCGGAGACTCAATCATCTTTCTATGATGGTGAACCTATGCCTTGGAAGATGGATGACAAACCCGCATGGTCAACAACACCTCCACCTTCTTCACCAACCAAGGAGATATAATCACATGGGTATGGGCACTCCCCTTGGCAACTGCCAAGCTTGTGGGAGGTGCCCCGGTATCGTATCACAACCACAACTCCTATCTTTACTATTTTCTTTAGTTCGATCCTATTAGTAGTATTTTGATCTAGTAGAATAAAGTTTATGGCATGATCTAGTTTTGAGTTTTGCCTTATAATTTCTCTATGTAATCAAGTCCGTGAGCTATATAATAAAGATTAGTGTTGAGTCAAGGGCTTGCTTATTTTTGCCATGATCCCAAATAAAAGAAAAGAGAAAGAAATAAAAAGAAACAAAAGTTTATATTGATCTTATTGAGAGTAATGACTTCACATAGAAAGAGTGTGATGATTAAAAGTTGTTGGGAGTTGATAAACATAGTTTTGGTCATCGTTGCAATTAATAGGAAGTAATAAAGAAAGAGAAGTATTCACATATAAATATATTATCATTGACATCTTTTATGATTGTGAGCACTCATTAAAATATGACATGCTAAAGAGTTGATATTGGACAAGGAAGACAACGTGATGAGTTATGTTTTCTTATATCTGAGATAAAGTATGTTGTCATGGATCCTCCAACATGTTGAGCTTGCCTTTCCCCCTCTTTCTAGCCAAATTCTCAGCACCAAGTAGAAATACTACTTGTGCTTCCAAATACCCCTAAACCAGTTTTGCCATGAGAGTCCACTATATCTACCTATGGATTGAATAAGATCCTTCAAGTAAGTTGTCATCGGTGCAAAGCAATAAAAATTGCTCTAAATATGTATGATTAGTGTGGGAGAAATAAGCTTTATACGATCTTGTGATGTGGAGGTAATAAAAGCGACGGACTGCATAATAAAGATTCAAATCACAAGGGGCAATATAAAGTGACATTCTTTTGCATTAAGATCTCGTGCATCCAACCATAAAAGCGCATGACAACCTCTGCTTCCCTCTGTGAAGGGCCTATCTTTTATTATTATCTTCTATCTTATGCAAGAGTCATGGTGATCTTCACCCTTCCTTTTTACATTTTATCCTTTGGCAAGCACAGTGTGTTGGAAGATCCTGATAGATATATCTAATTGGATGTAGGGAGGCATGAGTTATTATTGTTGACATTACCCTCGAGGTAAAAGGTTCTGGGGCGAAACTATAAGCCCCTATCTTTCTCTGTGTCCGACTAAAACTCCGTAACCACAAATATCGCGTGAGTGTCAACAATTATGAAGGACTAGATGATAGTTGAGTATGTGGACTTGCTTTTTAGCTCTAACATAGACTCTTTCTGATGTTATGATAGATTCCAATTGCTTCAATGACTGAGGTTATAGCTTGTTGATTCTCAATAAGGTTTCTGATTCATACTTTCGCATTGTGAATAGATCATCACTTGAATATAAATAATCATATGACAATATCTATATATATGTTACTATTAAGAGAATAATCATGATGCCTTCATGTCCGTATTTTATTTTTATCGACGCCTCTACCACTAAACATGCGGACATATTTATTGTTATCGGCTTTCGCTTGAGGACAAGCGAGCTTGGGGGAGTTGATACGTCCATTTTGCATCATGCTTTTATATCGATATTTATTGCATTATGGGCTGTTATTTCACATTATGTCACAATACTTATGGCTATTCTCTCTTATTTTACAAGGTTTACATAAGGAGGGAGAATGCCGGCAGATGGAATTCTGAGCTGGAAAAGGAGCAAATATTAGAGATCTATTCTGCACAACTCCAAAAGTCCTGAAACTCCACGGAACACCTTATAATAAATAATGAAAAATCCTCATCAAAGATGAAGACCAGGGGGCCCACACCCTGCTCACGAGGGTGGGGGCGCCCCCCTAGGGCGCGCCCCCTACCTCGTGGGCCCCCTGGTGGCTCTCCGATGACCATCTTCTCCTATATGAAGTCTTTCATCGAAAAAAATAAAGAGGCAACCTTTCGGGACAAAACTCCGCCGCCACGCGGAGGAACCTTGGAGGATCTAATCTAGAGCTCCGGCAGAGCTGTTCTGCTGGGGAAACTTCCCTCCCAGAGGGGGAAATCATCGCCATCGTCATCACCAACGCTCCTCTCATCGGGAGAGGGCAATCTCCCTCAACATCTTCACCAGCACCATCTCATCTCCAAACCCTAGTTCATCTCTTGTATCCAATTCTTGTCTCCAAGTCTGGGATTGGTGCTAGTAGGTTGCTAGTAGTGTTAATTACTCCTTGTAGTTGATGCTAGTTGGTTTAATTGGTGGAAGATCATATGTTCAGATCATAAATGCATATTAATACCCCTCTGATTATGAACATGTTTCTGCTTTGTGAGTAGTTACGTTTGTTCCTGAGGACAAGGGAGAAGTCTTGCTATTAGTAGTCATGTGAATTTGGTATTTGTTCGATATTTTGATGAGATGTATGTTGTCTAGCCTCTAGTGGTGTTATGTGAACGTCGACTACATAACACTTCACCATTATTTGGGCCTAGAGGAAGGCATTGGGAAGTAATAAGTAGATGATGGGTTGCTAGAGTGACAGAAGCTTAAACCCTAGTTTATGCGTTGCTTCGTAACGGGCTGATTTGGATCCATATGTTTCATGCTATGGTTAGGTTTACCCTAATACTTTTGTTGTAGTTGCGGATGCTTGCAATAGAGGTTAATCATAAGTGGGATGCTTGTTCAAGTAAGAACAACACCCAAGCACCGGTCCACCCACATGTCAAATTATCAAAGTACCGAACGCGAATCATATGAACGTGATGAAAACTAGCTTGACGATATTCCCATGTGTCCTCGGGAGCGCTTTTTCTTATATAAGAGTTTGTCTAGGCTTGTCCTTTGCTACAAAAAGGATTGAGCCACCTTGCTGCACTTTATTTACTTTCGTTACTTGTTGCTCGTTACAAATTATCTTATCACAAAACTATCTATTACCACTTATTTTAGTACTTGCAGAGAATACCTTGCTGAAAATCGCTTGTCATTTCCTTCTGCTCCTCGTTGGGTTCGACACTCTTATTTATCGAAAGGACTATGATAGATCCCCTATACTTGTGGGTCATCAACCACTTACCACCATGTACACGTCATTTATCTCAGCAACCTTCAAGCAGAAGCCAGGCGAGGGTGTCGGCCACAACCTGACTAACCACACAAGACTCTATTCCAGGTCTATCACCTATCTGAGGCTGAACTCGCAAGGGAAGTCTAGCCGAAGTTTCCATCACTGCCCCAAACGATGTGTGCAGGGTTCCCAAGCCCACCTCGCCGGATGGATCTACGCTTGGTACACCATGCCACGGTGCCTAGTTTGTCCCAAGCGCACCAGTACTGAGGTGCCACTTGGTAGACAAATAGCACGACCTACAAACACCTGAATCTAGTTGCAACTCCTAGACATAGATCAAGGTGGTTAATAAGCCGAGAGGGTCGAGTTATCGGAACCCAATGTGTGGTAGTAACTGTCTTGGATAACATACACATGACTCAGTTCTTAGGGACGGTCTCAATGAGACAACCCACCATGTACTCCTACATGGCCTCTCATCGCTACCTTTACCAAATCATGTTCACACACTTAGCATTAGCAGAACACCATCGATTCACTCCAATCCATCACCATATGAACCATACCTGACACAACTCTAAGCATAGCAAGCACAACTGACATAGCATGGTAAAGATCACATCAGGGGCTCGAGTAACTCCTAACCATGCTAGTAAGGTTTTACTATTTACTGTGAAAAAGACAGGTCATGCAGAGGAAGTGGGTTCAGCTACCGCAACAAGTAATAGTTGAAACGCTGTTGTCTGAATGCAATAAAAGAGAGCAGAGCGGGAGAGTGGGATTGTATCGGAATGCTCAAGGGGGTTTGCTTGCCTGGAATATCAACACGGTAGCATTGCTCCTCAGGTAGATAGTCGGTGCCACTCGGAGAGGCAAAACCTAACAAGAAGGACAATACCGAAGACAATCAATACACAACATATGCAACAAGATGATGCATGATCATGACATGTCAAGAATGCTATGATTTGCACAAATGCATCTACCAATGATTTAAATCAAGTCCATATGATCCAAGGGTTCATATGCAAAACTCCATATTAATCATTTTAAATGCCATTATCATGTTCGTACTTATACAGTAAGTATAAGTTGGTTAAACATGCATGAAAGTAGCATATATGGATATATTGGATTTTTCTGATAATTTTTCATATATAAATCATTTCATTCTGAGCTACGGTTTTATTTTCTATGATTTTTTGAAGTTTATAATATTTTCTGGAATTTCCAAATATTCCAAAATAGAAATAATCCAGAAAGGTATTATGACGCCAGCATGATGTCATCACTGCATTAGTAGGTTAACACGGTCGGCCATGTCAAACCTGACCAGTGGGGCCCATTTGTTGACAGGGGTGATTAACACTAAACTTAGTCCAGATCTAAAATTAGCAGGAGGCTGGCCCCACCTGTAATTGACCCGGAGGGGGTCAAATCCGGTCGGCGGGATTAAACCTGCCGCGTGAAACCGCCGGCGAGGTCAGTGGCGGGCAGGAGCTTCGAAAAACCCCTATGGTGCACCATTCAGCGCGCGGTTGGGTTCTCCGAGACGCTAGTGAATTAGCGCATCCAACTATGGTGGTGTCTCGGCTAGAGGTGGCCTGCAGCGTCGCCGACGACGACCACAACAGTGGCCGGAGCTCGAGCGAGCTTGGGGTCGAGGCTACGGTTTGCAAACGGACGAACCAAAGCGCTTGCGGGGCTCTATGGTGTGCCGCGAGCTTGTTGGACATGCTGGGGTGACCAAATGGTCGCCGGGGCAACACCGGTGACAAGCTCTTGCGACGGTGGGTTCGGTCTGCTTGGGAACGGCGGCTAGAGGAAGCAAACGACGGAGGGGACAGGGGGGAAAGCTTCAGGGGCTCACAACGCATCATTTGGAGGCATCAGCGGGCTCAGGGGTGACCGGATGGCGACTTGATGGCGAAGGCGATTAGGCGGCCGTGCACGGAGAAGACGGGTCGATGGCGAGGCGGCAGGGCGTCCAGCGACGCATGACTTGACGGAGAGGTAGCAGACGTCAAAGCGGACCTCGGGGACAGGTCGAGGAAGTACGAAAACGGTGGTGAGCGCGCGGTCGACGAGTGGCGGCTGCGGTTGCGCTCGGGTGGTTGCGCGCGAGAGAGACAGGGGAGGGGATGAGCACAGGGGGAGAGTGAGAGAGGCGGAGGGGTTGCGTGGAGGCCTCCAGGGGGTCCAAGGCGAGGAGGTAGCAGCCAGGCAGAGTGGAGGTGGCCGGCGCGTGCACGCGGCTCGCGGCCAAATGCCCTCCTGCCTACTGGCAGGAGGTTGAAGACGGTGGGGGTGGGGTGGGCCAGCTCGGCTGGGCCAAAACAGCTGGGCCGCCAGGTGAGTTGGCCCAGGTAAGCTTCTCCTTCCTCTATTTTGTTTCTTTTTCTATTTCTGTAATTTCTTTTCATTCGGTTTTTGAACCAAATCAATTTTTTTTGCTTCTGATAAATTTTGTAGGGAGTAAATGAATTATTCCAAAATCCCTCACAAATTTCCAGAATTGTCGGGGCAACAGAAATATTTATAGAATATATTTTCTCCAATTCAAATACAATATGAATTAATTCAAAGCCTAGATATATCCTGAAAAAATGTGAACCATTTTTTTATAGATGCTTCAACCTTAATCTAGAAATGTTGAAAATTTTTAAAGGGAATTTTTAGTTCATTGAAAAAGATTTTACTTAAACCTATTTGATTTAATTTGATGCTAGGGTTTGGATGAATCCCCAATTCAATTTTAATTGCAATTTAAACATGATGCAACAAGGGATAACTAGTCTAGGTCATTACCAGACTAGGGATGTGACATATTTGATCTATGTAATATGGTTATGGTAATGTTCTTCATGATACTTTGTGAATGCAAACTTCATAATATTTGGCTTCCAGGGACGTTATGGATACAAGTGTCATTGCACAGTCCATGCCCTATTTAAATTTCCATATTGCATTTACTCTTTTTTTTTACAATTACCGTGCACTGTAGTTCTTGCTCACAAACACTCTCGCAACATTTCTTGCTTGGCAACCATGACTGAGTTTGAACATTTGTATCAACTCATCACATTAAAACTCCCGGGACCACAAGTAAAGAAAGTTTTCACAACTTTAGGACCATGATCAAATAAGAAAGCTGCAAAATTAATCAAAGTTTACTTGGCATGCTGCATAGTAAGGAGTTTGTGGGTGATGTCACGGAAGACACGTACTAACCTGTACAATTTTTTGATGACATATGTTTATAAAAATGCAGGATTACCCTGGCCTCTGCATCAAAATGGTGCATACAACCATCTTTATTAAGTTATTCAACGGAGTTTGACAAAATAAATACAAAGATCAATCCAAAGCCAATTTTGAGATGCACAAAAGTCGCTACACCCACAAGTATAAAGATGTGCCCTAATCGCATCAAGACACCATCTAATCCAGTGGCCTAAAGAATCCGCCCGCTTGGCAAGCTTAGAGCACCAACCGGTCTATGTGTCCCACAATGTGCACCGCATGTGCACGCTCTAGGATCCGCCGCCGCCATCTTCCGTCGTCCCATCTTCAGGAGGGATCATTGCATAGACCTTGCCAGGCCCATCTGTTATCGACATTACCACGACACTAGACAACGCCACCATCCTGTGCGCGTCCATTAAACCGCATCCAATGCCGAGACTCCACTGCTCCATGCCGTCGAGCCGCACCATCTTCAATGTGGTAGACGCAACACCACTCCAACTGTTGTCCCCTCTAGTGAATCTTTGCTCCAAAACAATGCCCTCGGAGGGAAATAGCACCATAGTCTCCATCATCATCCGATCCAGGAGACCCGGATCTAGGGTTTCCCCTGGAACAGATGCCTCCTAGAGGAAGAGGGGCACACTATTTGTACCTGCCAATGAACCCGAACGGTGCCCACCAGCACAAAGCTCTCATGGTGATGCCTTCAGGAAGGACACGACGTCTTGAGCACCATCGGCGCCCACCGCGGTTAGGGTTTTCACCCGAGAAGTACTGAGGTGGGAAGAGGTAGATCAGACCCAAACGACGTCTCCAAGAAGAAAATCAGCACCCACAGGTGTCGTCATCATCGTGGGCCTCGTGCCCCCCGAAACCGACCAGGGAATTATCCCGATCTAGATCCCCACCTCCCGCTCAGCCCACAAACCAGTGACCGGTTAGCTAGCCAGCCCAGCCAAGTCCGGCGAGATTGGAGTGCACCTAGATGGGACAATATGCAGTGGACAAAACGGTGTCGTCAGCCACGGAGGCATCGCTGCCACGGCCCAAACCCCCGGTAGTCCACGGGCCGCCCAAGCCGACCTCCGGTAGGCCACCAGCCCCGCTTCGCCACCGGATGGGGAAGCCTCACAAAAGGGACCGCCATCCCTGATCCATGGATTGCAATCGCAGTACCAGCGCCGAGTAGCTGGAGAAGGGTCCCACCGCGGCCTTCCTCAGAGGCATCTGGAATTTGCCAGAGGGTGCCTCACGTGGCGGCGAGGGGAGTAAGGTCCGGCAGGGGGGAGGAAGGGGCTTCGGGGTCAGGTGACGGCGGAGGAGGGATCCAGCGGCGGCACTAGATCGAGTCGCAAGTCTCTCCTCATTTGATGAGATATGTGGGACTGTCCAATTGAATGCCTTTACTTCGATGAAATGAAACTCAAGCTCTTTGGCATATACTTATTTAAGTAGTAAAGCACAATCTTGGCTATTAACACATCACACATGTACTTTCTAGACTTACGAAAAATTGCATTGAGTAAATTTAACTCGCTTCTATCAAGATTAGAAGTCATTGTAATCTTACACTCATTGTAATCTTGCTATTTCTTTCTAGCAGGAATATCCAACAACAAAGGGCTAGTATAACATGAAGAGAACCAGGACAAGCATCGAGGCTACAATCTACTCCCTCCGTTCCTAAATATAAGTCTTTGTAGAGATTTTACTATGGACCACATACGGATGTATGTAGATGCATTCTAGAGTGTAGATTCATTCATTTTACTCTGTATGTAGTCCGTAGTGGAATCTCTACAAAGACTTATATTTAGGAACGGAGGGAGTACAAACTAAAAACAACAACCAAGAAAAAAAACAGTTGTAAGTTGCTAAAAGAAGTCCACATATGAAACCTGCAACTATATAGCTCCGATAGTATAATGAAATAACTTTGAAATGCAGCTACAAACACTTAATCAAGCGGAGATCAGAAGGTGTGAAGATGCAGATGCTATTCTAAGCACTAATAAACAGATAAACTATACAGAAAAAAATATTTTAAAATGCAGGACTGAAATAGTGGCAAATAAGTAGCAACTGTGAGTATTTCTCACAAAAATAAAGATTAGCTACTGTAAATAAAGCAGATAAAAAGGGGCATACTACAATGGCCTGAAAAAGGGACTACACAGAAACTATGGCATTACAGAACGTAATCATAGCTCATAGCTTAAATTCAGAAATGACTTGAACATGAATTTACTCCAATCAGGGATTACTGCAAGGCATTACAGAACAGGAACTGCACAGAAACTAGGGCATTACAGAACATAATCATAGCTCATAGCTTAAATTCAGAAATGACTTGAACATGAATTTACTCCAATCAGGGATTACTGCAAGGTGCAAGGCATTACAGAACAGGAACTGCACAGAAACTAGGGCATTACAGAACATAATCATAGCTCATAGCTTAAATTCAGAAATGACTTGAACATGAATTTACTGCAATCAGGGATTACTGCAAGGCATTACAGATCAGGAACTGCACAGAAACTAGGGCGTTAGTGCAGACAAGATCAAACACCACATAACAAATTATAGCAAAAACAACTAAACCATCAACGAGGAACAAGGTACGAACCAGTCAAAAAGGAACAGGGGACCTAAACCCATAAAATCAACACCGACGACCATGTATATGTGTACAGGCTCCGTTTGAACAAGCATTCAACGTATATGTACTAGACGAGCCGATAAAACTTGCTATGCCGAGCTGATATCACACTACAGCCATGTATGATTTAGCAAAGTTGACAAGCTGGTAATGCGTGCCTACAGCTACTGGCTCGGCCTGCAGGACAGGCAACGACCCCGCTTGTTGTAGCACCTGGGACATAGAGACACGCGGTGATCCGTTAGTGTTGAGCAGTCCCAGCACGGGCACATCCCCTCATCTGGGCCGCCGGTGCTGCTGCTGCTGCCCAGCCGGCTGGTCTGGTGTAGCTGGCCGGTGGAACGCTTCTTCGACGGCGGTGGTGCTGAGCTGCTCCCGGCCTGCAGAGTCTCCTGACCAAGAAACAAGCAAAGGCGTTAGTATCGCCGGAACCTGGGAACATCGGCAATTTGGCATGGAAGGAACTTACCCTGCTCGCGTTGCGCTGCTGCGGCGGAGTGGGGACGCCCCGCGTGACCACAAAAGGCTTCTTGAAGTTCACTGCTGGCGGCGGCCGATCAAGGAGGATGATTTGGCGTTTCACCGGTGGAAGGGCAGGCAGGTTTGCCGCAGGCGCGTCGGCGCCCGCCGCCACCGTTGTTTCTGCACGGGCGTCCCTTCCCTGCTAGTGAAACACGCATGATTAACGACGACCAATGCAACGGAATCAATCAAGACATCTCGCCGGACACTGTGCTTATGCGACGGAAGGAACTTACGTTGCTAGGGTCGCGCAGTGGCGCCTCGGCAGGGGTCAGCTCTCCTGCCACAGGAGGCACGACGACTTCCTCAGAACTAGGCTGGCGCCGCCGTGTCGCAGGCGCGCCACTCCCCGACGGAGTCACTATGTCCGAGCCGGTGCTATTCCCCTGCGCAGGTCAAGATCGACAGACTAAGCTCGTCCAAGAATCTTTGATTTCTTGATAAATTCAAGAAACACGGTCCAAGGATGAACATTACTGCGGCGCCCGGACGCTGCCCCGTCGGCAAGGTCGCCGTACGATCCTCTCGTCCTCGTGGGCGGGCTGAAGATCCCTCCGACGTCGTCGTCGACGTCCCCCGCGCTCGCGGCTCGGACGTCCCGCCCCTATCACCCCGCTGGTGCTTCTTTTGGCCCGTCATGTTCTTCAAACTTCGCCGGCAGAGCTCTTTCTCTCTCTGTCTCTCTCTGTCTCTCTGTGACTCGAGCGATGTTTGGTTGGACGCGAGGAAGAAGATGGATTGAACAAGAGGAAGAAGAAGACAGGGAAGGGGGAGGGGAATTTATAGGGACCCAAATCCACCGGCACCGGAAAACAGAGAGAAGGAGAGACTTTTTTTTGAGTGGGAGAGAGAAGGAGAGATGGAAGACGCAGCGGGAGAACTACTGCTATTTAACTACTGGGCCGACCGGCCCATGCGAGTGGCCCGACGACGACGCGCAGCAACCTCGGGTGGGCCGGCCCAGCAAGCACGCTCAACACCTTTCCTTTGTTCCTTCGATCGCCTTCGTGCACGTTTCGTTCGTTTTTTTTTTGCTGTTCGTCCCTTTCGTTCGCAAAAACTGAAAACCACATGGTTCTGAAAATTACGAATTTGAAAAACAGTTCACGAGTTTGAAAATTTTCATCAATTTTGAAAGCAAAAAATGAAAAAAGTTCACCGAATTTGAAAAGAAAATCAACAAATTTGAGAAAAGTTCACCGAATTTGAGAAAAGTTCACCGAATTTGAAAAAAGTTCATCGACTTTGAATAAAAGTTCATCGATTTCGAGAAAATGTTCATCAATTTTGCAAAAAATTCGCCGCCTTTGAAAAAGTTCAAGCATTTATGGGAAAAGAAAAAAACAAGATAGGAAAAAAGGAAAAGAAAACAGAAAAACAACTGGCCTTTTCGCATTGTATAAAGAAAAGCAAAAAGGATAGTAAGTACATTATGTCTTCTGATCCAACTGGTTAGTTCGTTAGCCACCAGAACGAACGAGCGCTGTTCGATTCGTTGAGGACGCACTATTTGTTTTTTTGCCTTTTTTCAAAATAGAGAAGCAGGAGGAAGTGGGATGGCCCAGCCCAAGTGTACAGGGGGTGTGCGCCCTGTACGGAATGACATATATTTGGCGCATAGGATTTTGGTTCTGGCATCCTTGGAAAAAAACTTATAATTCTAGCAACCCTGAACAAAACACTTATATTCTGGCCGTGATATAAAAAACATATATTCTAGCCGTAGGCCGATGATGAACTTGCAACAGAAGGAAAAGGGTCAGACCTTGGGTGTAGCTCGAACTGTTGCGAAAGTGGTTGGGAGGTAATAACACGACACAGCCGAATTCCATCCCTACTCCCTAGTTCCGGTGATGGCCAGGCGAGCAGCGGCGACGCACTGACAATTTGTAATCGGGTGATAATTGAATGTGATCGTATAGGATTTTGGTTCTGGCATCCTTGGAAAAAAACTTATAATTCTAGCAACCCTGAACAAAACACTTATATTCTGGCCGTGATATAAAAAACATATATTCTGGCCGTAGGCCGATGATGAACTTGCAACAGAAGGAAAAGGGTCAGACCTTGGGTGTAGCTCGAACTGTTGCGAAAGTGGTTGGGAGGTAATAACACGACACAGCCGAATTCCATCCCTACTCCCTAGTTCCGGTGATGGCCAGGCGAGCAGCGGCGACGCACTGACAATTTGTAATCGGGTGATAATTGAATGTGATCACTTCCCTGTTTCTTGTGTTTCGGTTCGACTGCTAATGGTTGATCGCTCGTCCAACGGCTCACCTGGAGGGATACCATTCACCCCAGGAGCGTCTTGGTTAGCCATAAATCAAGCATCGGAGGGTCCCCAATCTCTGTTGCCCATCCGACATCCTTTTTACTTTCTGTTTTATCTTTCCACCTGCTCCTCTCTGTAATGGCTATAAGGCCATGCGCTCCTCTCATTTGGAGACCATCTTGTTGTAATTTGGGGGTGGAACCTAGCCGTCAGTGGCCTGCTACAATACTTTCGTCCGCTCTTTCAATACAAGCCCTATATTGAGACGCTTTGTTGCTCTAAATGTTCATGCATTAGTGTTAAAATTCAGTTAATTAGTAGTCACATCTTGACGATTGGTATCGAGAGCCATGTGTTCCTTGGAGGCATATGGATCTGGAGTATCGTTCAGATTGGGTTCTCTCACAAAATCCCTCCACGAGCTCGGATTCCCCCGGCAGCGAGAGTTCTTGTGGCGGTGACCGAAGTGGCACCGGTTCGGGTGCAATCAGTGACATGGTCTGTTTACTGAAGATCATCTCTTCAACGGTAAAATCCTAGCCCCTGTAGCCTTACTGCCGGTGGTAGACCAGAGGAAACTGGGAAGAGGAGAACGGCAAAAGTACTCCGCCCCTACCCAACCCTTTTGTCGATGGGTAGTAAGAGTTGCGGCAGGATAGAAAAAGATGACAAAGGTTACTGAATCAGGTGATACTGCAGATCTGGAACTCGAGTCACTGGAGCTCGATGTAAATACCTTGCAAAGGAATCAAGAGGAAGATCCCAACGAGTTTTGAACAAATATGTTTATCTATATGCTTTTGTTCTTCCAGCTTCCAAAAGGGGTCTTGCAAAGACTAGACTATTTTAGGTCCAGGTTCTTTTGACAAGGAGATGGTGAAAATAAAAAATATAGACTGGCCAAATGAAGCGTTGTTTGTAGGCCGAAGGACCAGGCTAGCCTCGGTATTCATGACCTACAGGTCAAGAATGAGGGCCTACTTACTAAATGGTTGTTCAAGCTTCTTACTGAGGATGGTGTTTGGCAAACCATGTTGCGTAATTAGTATATAGGCCAAAAGGCAGTGTCTCGGGTATATTGCAAACCAGGAGACACACACTTTTGGGCTGGCCTAATGGTGGCAAAGAAACATCTGTTTTGCTTTGGGTCTTTCGCAATAAAGGACAGGTCGGAGATTCATTTTTACGAAGACATCTGGCTAGGCAATGCTAGTCTCCGAGAACAATACCCATCCTTATACAACATTGCACGCGATAAGAATATTACTATTGCGCAAGTGCTCAGCGCACACTCGCCAAATATTTCGTTCAGGCGGGATTTGATTGGCAACCGACTTATGTCATGGAATAATCTCTTGTCCCCCTTGGTTCGATTTTTTGGGGAACGTAGCATGCAATTTCAAAAAATTCCCTATGATCACGCAAGATCTATCTAGGAGATGCATAGAAACGAGTCGGGGAGAGTGTGTCCACGTACCCTCGTAGACCAAAAGCGGAAGCGTTATGTTAATGTGGTTGATGTAGTCGAACGTCTTCACGATCCAACCGATCCAAGTACCGAACGTACGGCACCTCCGTGTTCAGCACACGTTCAGCTCGATAACGTCCCTCGAGCTCTTGATCCAGTAGAGGGTCGAGCGAGAGTTCCGTCAGCATGACGGCATGGCAACAGTGATGGTGATGTGATCCGTGCAGGGCTTCGCCTAAGCACTACAACACTATGACCGGAGGAGTAAACTGTGGAGGGGGCACCGCACATGGCTAAGAGAACTCTTGGTGTGCCTTTGGGGTGCCCCCCGCCCCCGTATATAAAGGGGGGATGAGGAGGCCGCGGACTAGGAGGGGCGCGCCAAGGGGGGAGTCCTACTTGGACTCCCAGTCCAAGTAGGATTCGCCCCCCCCCCCCTCCTTCCTTCCAACGGAGGGGGAAAGGGGAAAGAGGTGGATATGGAGAAGGAAAGTGGGGTCGCACCCCCACCCCTTGTCCAATTCGGATTGGGCTTGGGGGACCCGTGCCACCTCTTGTGGCTGCCTCCTCCTCCCCACTATGGCCCTTAAGGCCCATTAACTTTCCTAGGGGGTTCCGGTAACCTCCTGGTACTCCGAAAAATCCCCGATCTTCTTCGGAACCATTCCAGTGTCCGTATATAACCTTCCAATATATGAATCTTTACCTCTCTATCATTTCGAAACTCCTCATCATGTCCGTGATCTCATCCTGGACTCCCAACAAACTGCGGTCACCAAAACACATAACTCATAATACAAATCATCATCAAACGTTAAGCGTGCGGACCCTACGGGTTCGAGAACTATGTAGACATGATCGAGACACATCTCCGGTCAATAACCAATAGTGGAACCTGGATGCTTATATTGGATCCTACATATTCTACGAAGATCTTTATCAGTCAAACTGCATAACAACATATGTCATTCCCTTTGTCATCGGTATGTTACTTGCCCGAGATTAGATCGTCAGTATCATCATACCTAGTTCAATCTCGTTACCGACAAGTCTCTTTACTCATTTCGTAATGCATCATCCTGTAACTAACTCATTAGTCACATTGCTTGCAAGGCTTATAGTGATGTGCATTACCGAGAGGGCCCAGAGATACCTCTCCGATACACGGAGTGACAAATCCTAATCTCGGTCTATGCCAACTCAACAAACACCTTCGGAGACACCTGTAGAGCATCTTTATAATCACCCAGTTATGTTTTGACGTTTGATAGCACACAAAGTGTTCCTCCGGTATTCGGGAGTTGCATAATCTCATAGTTAGAGGAATATCTATAAGTCATGAAGAAAGCAATAGCAATAAAACTAAACAATCATAATGCTAAGCTAACGGATGGGTCTTGTCCATCACATCATTCTCTAATGATGTGATCCCATTCATCAAATGACAACACATGTCTACGGTCAGGAAACTTAACCATCTTTGATTAACAAGCTAGTCAAGTAGAGGCATACTAGGGACACTGTGTTTGTCTATGTATTCACACATGTACTAAGTATCCGGTTAATACAATTCTAGCATGAATAATAAACATTTATAATGATATAAGGAAATATAAATAACAACTTTATTATTGCCTCTAGGGCATATTTCCTTCAGTCTCCCACTTGCGCTAGAGTCAATAATCTAGATTACATAGTAATGATTCTAACACCCATGGATTCTTGGTGCTGATCATGTTTTGCTCGTGGAAGAGGCTTAGTCAACGGGTCTGCAACATCCAGATCCGTATGTATTTTGCAAATCTCTATGTCTCCCTCCTTGACTTGATCGCGGATGGAATTGAAGCGTCTCTTGATGTGTTTGGTTCTCTTGTGAAATCTGGATTCCTTCGCCAAGGCAATTGCTCCAGTATTGTCACAAAAGATTTTCATTGGACCCGATGCACTAGGTATTACACCTAGATCGGATATGAACTCCTTCATCCAAACTCCTTCTTTTGCTGCTTTAGAAGCAGCTATGTACTCCGCTTCACACGTAGATCCCGCCATGACGCTCTGCTTGGTACTGCACCAACTTACAGCTCCACCATTCAAAATAAATACGTATCCGGTTTGTGAATTAGAGTCATCCGGATCAGTGTCAAAGCTTGCATCGACGTAACCATTTACGACAAGCTCTTTGTCACCTCCATAAACGAGAAACATATCCTTAGTCCTTTCAGGTATTTCAGGATGTTCTTGACCGCTGTCCAGTGATCCACTCCTGGATTACTTTGGTACCTCCATGCTAAACTTAGAGCAAGGCACACATCAAGTCTGATACATGATACGTCTCCAACGTATCTATAATTTTTTATTGTTCCATGCTGTTATATTATCAATCTTGGATGTTTTATAATCATTTATAGTCATTTTTTGGTACTAACCTATTGACATAGTGCCAAGTGCCACTTGCTGTTTTTTGCATGTTTTTTACACCGCAGGAAATCAATATCAAACGGAGTCCAAATGCAACGAAACTTTATGGAGATTTTTTTAGACCAGAAGGAACATAATGGGCCCTGGCTGCGCTTGGGGGGGTGCTCCGAGGAGAGCACAATCCACCAGGGCGCGCTAGGAGGCCCAAGCGCGCCCTGGTGGGTTGTGCCCACCTCGGGTGCCCCCCGGGACCGCCTCTTTGCTCTATAAATACCACAATATTCCCAAAACCCTAGGGGAGTCGACGAAATATTGATCCAGCTGCCGCAGAGTCCAGAACCACCAGACCCAATCTAGACACCATCTCGGATGGGGTTCACCACCTCCATTGGTGCCTCTCCGATGATGCGTGAGTAGTTCTTTGTAGATCTTCGGGTCCGTAGTTAGTAGCTAGATGGCTTCCTCTCTCTCGCTGAATTCTCAATACAATGATCTCTTGGAGATCCATATGATGTAACTCTTTTGCAGTGTGTTTGTTGGGATCGATGAACTTTGAGTTTATGATCAGATCTATCTTTTTATATCCATGAAAGTTATTTGAGTTTCTTTGATCTCTTATATGCATGATTGCTTATAGCCTCGTATTTCTTCTCCAATATTTGGGTTTTGTTTGGCCAACTTGATCTATTTATCTTGCAATGGGAAGAGGTGCTTTATAGTGGGTTCGATCTTACGGTGCTTGATCCCAGTGACAGAAGGGGAACCGACACGTATGTATCATTGCTGCTAAGGATAAAACGATGGGGTCTATACCTACATAGATAGATCTTGTCCACATCATGTCTTCGTTCTTATGACATTCCTCCATTTCTCCATGAACTTAATACACTAGATGCATGCTGGATAGCGGTCGATGTGTGGAGTAATAGTAGTAGATGTAGGCAGGAGTCAGTCTACTAATCTTGGATGTGGTGCCTATATAATGATCATTGCGTGGATATCGTCATGGTTATTTTAAGTTCTATCAATTGCCCAACAGTAAGTTGTTCACCCATCGTTTGCTATTTTTCTTGAGAGAAGCCACTAGTGAAACCTACGGCCCCCGGGTCTCTTTCTCATATATTTGCCTTTGCGATCTATTTTGCCATTGCATTTATTTTCAGATCTATTAAACCAAAAATACAAAATTACCTTGCTGCAACTTATTCTTATTTATATTATTTGGTGTTAGATCTATGAATCTACTACAATATTATCTCACGTCCGTTTGCCCATCTGGGGCGCCGCTACCCGAAAGGGATTGACAACCCCTTTTACACGTAGGGTTGCGAGGATTTGTTATCTGTGTGTAGGGGCTATTTACGTTGTGTTGCTTGGTTCTCCTACTGGTTCGATAACCTTGGTTTCATATCTGAGGGAAATACCTACCGCCGTTGTGCTGCATCATTCCTTCCTCTTTGGGAAAATACCGATGTAGCTTCAAGCGACATCAAAAGGAATTTCTGGCGTCGTTGCCAGAGAGAATCTTCAACATACACGAGGTTCCTAATCACAAATCTCATCTGCTCGCAATTTACATTATTTGCAATTTTCCTCTTATTTTCCTCTCCCCCACTTCACAAAAATTTGTTGTTTTATTGGCCCCTCTTTTTCGTTCGCCGTTTTCTTGGCGGATCTGTTTTTGAGTGCAATCTTGTTGAGTAGTCATTATGACTCAAGAGAACACCAAGTTGTGTGATTTCTCAAATACCAACAACAATGATTTTATTGGCACTCCGATTGCTCCTCCCACCACTAGTGCGGAGTCTTGTGATATTAATACTGCTTTGCTGAATCTTGTTATGAAAGATCAATTTTCCGGTACTCCTAATGAGGATGCCGCGTCACATCTTAATACCTTCGTGGAATTATGCGATATGCAAAAGAAAAGATATGTGGACAACGATGTTGTGAATATGAAATTATTTCCGTTTCCTTTGCGTGATTCTGCAAAAATTTGATTTTCTTCTTTGCCTCGTAATAGTATCAATTCTTGGAATAAATGCAAAGATGCTTTTATCACTAAGTATTTTCCGCACGCAAATTTTTTCCCTTAGAACCCAGATCATGAATTTCATGCAACTTGAACATGAGCATGTTGCACAATCTTGGGAGAGGATGAAAACCTTGCTAAGGAATTGCCCAACTCATGGGTTAAATCTTTGGATGATCATGCAAATTTTTTATGCGAGGTTGAATTTTGTTTCGCGTAGTCTTTTAGATTCCGCCGCGGGTGGTACCTTTATGGAAATTACTTTGGCTGAAGCCACCAAATTGCTTGATAATATTATGGCAAATTATTCACAATGGCATACCAAAAGGGCTCCTACTAGTAAAAAAGTTAATTCGGTTGAAGAAATTTCTTCTTTGAGTGAAAAAGTTGATGCTCTTATGAAATTGGTTGCTAGTAAGAGTGCTCCTATTGATTTTAATGATATGACTTTGTCTACTTTGATTGAGCAAAATATTCATGCCATAGATGTGAATTTTATTTCTTGAAATAATTTCAATAACAATGCTTATAGAGGTAATTTTAATCCTAGGCCTTTTCCTAGTAATTCCTCTAATAATTATGGTAATTCCTATGGAAACAATCTTATAATAATAATAGGAACACCTCTGATCTTGAGAACAATATTAAAGAATTTATCAACACGCAAAAAGTTTTCAACACTTCCATAGAAGAAAAGTTGAGTAAGATTGATGATTTGTCCAGAGGTGTTGATAGAATTGCTCATGATGTGGAAAATCGGAAGATGAAAATTTTTGTGCCTAAAGTAGATGAATCAATTAAATCTCTTTATGTTTCTATGGATCAAAGTAAGAAAAGAACCGCTATGCTTAGAGCTAAAAGAGATTTTTTAGAAAAAATGTTTTCTTGTGATTTCTTTCGCAAAGGTGATGAAGATCTTAAAATGATTGGTGTTTCTTCTATTGATTCCTTGTTTAGTAAACTTAAGGTTGATGAAAAAGGGACTGGAGATGAGTCAACTTTAGGTAGAAGGCCTCCCAATATTTCGGAGGGTGAAATCTTATTGAGAAAATTGATGAAAGTGGGTTTGAAGAAGTCAAAACTTTGGCTAGTGATGTGCCCACTCTTTTGGATTACAAAGACTTTAATTATGATAGTTTCTCTTTGATTGATTGTATTTCTTTGTTTCAATCCATGATAAATTCACCCCATGATTATGAACAAAATAAAGCTTTTACTAAACATATTGTTGATGATATGATGAGAGCTTTTGAAGAAAAATTAGAACTAGAAGTTTCAATTCCTAGAAAATTGCATGATGAGTGGGAACCTACTATCAAAGTCAAGATTAAAAAGTATGAATGTTTTGCTTTGTGTGACTTGGGTGCTAGTGTTTCTACAATTCCGAAATCATTATGTGATGTGCTTGGTTTTACCGATCTTGAAGAATGTTCTCTAAATTTACACTTGGCGGATTCTACTATTAAAAGGCATATGGGAAGAATTAATGATGTTCTTATTCTTGCAAATAGGAATTATGTTCCCATATATTTTATTGTTCTTGATATTGATTGCAATCCGTCTTGTCCTATTATTCTTGGTAGACCGTTTCTACGCAATATCGGTGTCGTGATTGATATGAAAGAAGGCAATATTAAGTTCTAATTTCCTTTGAGGAAGGGTATGGAACACTTCCCTAAAACAAGAATTGGGCCACCTTATGAATCAATCATGAGGGCATCTTATGGATCTTGAACCAAAGATGACAAAACTTAGATCCTTGCTTTATGCCTAGCTACGGGCGTAAAACTATAGCGCTTGTTGGGAGGCAACCCAATGAATAAAATTTATTTTTGCTTTTTGCTTTCTGTTCTTGTGTGTTTGCACAATTTTTCTACTGTTATGATTTTGTTTTTTGTGTTTTAATTAGTGTTTGTGCCAAGTAAAGCCTTTAGGATCTTCTTGGGCGATAGTTGTTTGATCTTGCTGAAAAATGGAAACTTTTACGCTCACGAAAACAATTCTCATTCTTTACCAGAGCGTGATAAAATACCAATTCTTTTTGAAGAATATTAATATACAAATTTCTCAGGTCGTCCTAATTTTTTAGAATTTTTGGAGTTCCAGAAATTTTCGAAATAGTCAGATTGCCACAGACTGTTCTGTTTTGACAGATTCTGTTTTCTTTGCGTTGTGTGCCTATTGTTATGGCTCTATGGTTTTCTTTGATGAGTTTTTGCCATATAAAAGATTAAATACAGTAGATATAATGCAAAAATAAAATATGAATTGGTTTTACAAAGCACTTATAGTAGTGATTTATTTTTCTCACACTAACGGATCTCACGAAGGTTTTGTTGAGTTTTGTGTGATTGAAGTTTTCAAGTTTTGGGTTATCTTACGATGGATGAAGGAATAAGGAGTAGAAGAGCCTAAGCTTGGGGATGCCCCGACATCCTAAGCTATTATCCAAAAATGAGCAACCAACTAAGCTTGGGGATGCCCCGGAGTGGCATCCCCTCTTTCTTCTAACGACCATCGGTATGTTACTCGAACCTATATTTTTATTTGTCACATACTATGTTTTTTGCTTGGAGCGCCTTGTATGATATGAGTCTTTGCTTGTTTTATTTTATGTTTTAAGTCTTGATTCCTTTCTGGACACACCTATTTTAGAGAGCCAAAAATATGTCATGACTTGTTAGAATTGCTCTCTATGCTTCACTTAAATTTTATGTGCTATGGACTTGCTCTAGTGCTTCACTTATATCTTTTTGAGCATGTTGTGCTTTAGTATTTTTCAAGAAATTCTCTCTTACTTCACTTAGATTTATTTGAGAGTTAGTAAAATTTTCAAAAAATTCTCTCTTGCTTCACTTAAATTATTTTGAGAGAAAGAAAAAGTTATGCTCATGATCTTCACTTATATTTGTTTGAGATTATGAAAAGCAACACATGAAAATTGGTCCCAAAGTGATGGATATCCAAGAAGGATATAATAAAAACTTTCATGAAGATTATTGGACAAAATAAACTTGATTCTTAGTAATAGTTTTGAGATATGATGATGTGATATGTGAGTTATGTTGATCAGTAATTATGCTTTAGTAAGAATATTGGTGTTAAAGTTTGTGATTCCCTATGCAAGCACGAAAGTCAATAATTATGCAGTGAAATTATATCCTACTTGTGGTGCATTAGTCGGTGTTAATTATGCTTTGTGATTGCTTATGAGATTATCCGTTTCTTGGTTGGTCGCTTCTCAATCTTTTGCTAGCCTTCATTTTGCACTAAGTATGATCTCTACTTGTGCATCCAAAAACCTTTAAACTAGTTTTGCCACATGAGCCCACTATATCTACCTATATGCGGTATTCTTTTGCCGTTCTAAGCAAATTTGTATGTGCCATCTCTAATTTTTGAAATAAACTTCTCTTTTGTATGTTTGTTTCGCTCGCGGAGCGGTGAGGTGTGGCTAATATTTTCCATGCTAGATGTGTTATTCTCAAGATGAGTGTTTATTCACTTGTCATTGCACGAGAGTAAGGCAAAGGTATTAGGGATGCCCAGTCCTGAAATGAAAAATGAATTTACTTTATGTTGTCAAATAATAAATTCCTTGGAAAGTGTTGGTATAGAAGGCACCCGTGGATACGGTTAGCCATGGAAAGTGAAAGTATGGTTGAAAAAGGAATAAACTTTATTTTCTGTTCGGGAACCACCTATGATATATCTAGCATGGAAAGTGTTGGGAACTGTAAGTCGTTTTCGTTGGTGGGATGGATACACCTCCCAAAATGTTTTTATCTCTAAGTTTTTCGCTTTGAGCTCTGTCACCTCTACAAATCCATACTTCCCTCTGTGAATGGCCTTTCTTTTACCTTATGCAATTTTTAATTTGAATTTGAGTTTCCATATTCTCTTATAAAAGCACCAACTAGGAGGCAATATGATCATACTTGAGTATTGGGTGTAGCTAATATGCGAGTGTGTTTCATGAATATATCAATGGTTGAGCATGATGGGCTAGGGATAACTTATCTTAGTGTTGATATTTTGAAAGACATGGTTGCTTGTTGATATTCTTGAGTATTTAAATTATTATGTCAAAACTAAACTATTGCTTTGAATCGCATAAAAGTCCAAATTGTCCATGCTATAAAGAAAGAATATGATATGACATGTTAGGCAGCACACATCAAAAATTATGTTTTTATCACTTACCTACTCGAGGACGAGTAGGAGTTAAGCTTGGGGATGCTGATACGTCTCCAACGTATCTATAATTTTTGATTGTTCCATGCTATTATATTATCAATCTTGGATGTTTTATAATCATTTTATATCATTTTTTGGTACTAACCTATTAACATAGTGCCAAGTACTAGTTGCTGTTTTCTGCATGTTTTTTACATCACAGGAAATCAATATCAAACAGAGTCCAAACACAACGAAACTTTACAGAGATTTTTTTGGACTAGGAGGAACATAATGGGCCCTGGCTGCGCCTAGGGGGTGCTCCAAGGAGAGCACAACCCACCAGGGCACGCCAGGAGGCCCAGGCGCGCCCTGGTGGGTTGTTCCCACCTCGGGTGCCCCTCAGACTGCCTCTTTACTCTATAAATACCCCAATATCCCCAAAACCCTAGGGGAGTCAACGAAATATTGATCCAGCCGCCGCAGAGTCCAGAACCACCAGATCCAATCTAGACACCATCTTGGATGGGGGGTTCATCACCTCCATTGTTGCCTCTCCGATGATGCGTGAGTAGTTATTTGTAGACCTTCGGCTCCGTAGTTAGTAGCTAGATGGCTTCCTCTCTCGCTGAATTCTCAATACAACGGTCTCTTGGAGATCCATATGATGTAACTCTTTTGCGGTGTGTTTGTTGGGATCGATGAACTTTGAGTTTATGATCAGATCTATCTTTTTATATCCATGAAAGTTATTTGAGTTTCTTTTATCTCTTATATGCATGATTGCTTATAGCCTCATATATCTTCTCTGATATTTGGGTTTTGTTTGGCCAACTTGATCTATTTATCTTGCAATGGGAAGAGGTGCTTTGTAGTGGGTTCGATCTTACAGCGCTTGATCCAAGTGATAGAAGGGGAACCGACACATATGTATCATTGCTACTAAGGATAAAAAGATGGGGTCTATCTCGACATAGATAGATTTTTCTACATCATGTCATCGTTCTTATGGCATTACTCCGTTTCTCCATGAACTTAATACACTAGATGCATGTTGGATAGCGGTCGATGTGTGGAGTAATAGTAGTAGATGTAGGCAAGAGTCGGTCTACTAATCTTGGACGTGATGCCTATATAATGATCATTGTCTAGATATCGTCATGATTATTTGAAGTTCTATCAATTGCCCAACAGTAATTTGTTCACCCACTGTTTGCTATTTTTCTCGAGAGAAGTCACTAGTGAAGTCTCATATATTTGCCTTTGCGATCTATTTTTCCATTGCATTTATTTTCAGACCTATTAAAACAAAAATACAAAATTACCTTGCTCCAATTTATTCTTATTTATTTTATTTGGCATTCGATCTATCACTCTACTACAATTTTATCTCACATCCGTTTGCCTATCTAGGGCACCGCTACCCGAAAGGGATTGACAACCCCTTTTACACGTCGGGTTGCGAGGATTTGTTATCTGTGTGCAGGGGCTATTTACGTTGTGTTGCTTGGTTCTCCTACTGATTCGATAACCTTGCTTTCATATCTGAGGGAAATACCTACCGCTGATACGTCTCCAGCGCATCTACTTTTCCAAACACTTTTGCCCTTGTTTTGGACTCTAACTTGCATGATTTGAATGGAACTAACCCGGACTGACGCTGTTTTCAGCAGAATTGCCATGGCGTTATTTTTGTGCAGAAATAAAAGTTCTCGGAATGACCTGAAAATCAATGGAGAATATTTTTGGAATATATAAAAAATACTGGCGAAAGAATCAACATCAGGGGGCCCACACCCTGTCCACGAGGGTGGGGGCAGGCCTACCCCCCCCCCCCCCCGGGCGCGCCCCCTGACTCGTGGGCCCCCTGACGCTCCACTGACCTCAAATCAAACTCCATATATTCATGTTCGGGGAGAAAAAAATCAGAGAGAAGGATTCATCACGTTTTACGATACGGAGCTGCCGCCAAGCCCTAATATCTCTCGGGAGGGCTGATCTGAAGTCCGTTTGGGGCTCCCGAGAGGGGAATCCATCGCCATTGTCATCATCAACCTTCCTCCATCACCAATTTCATGATGCTCACCTCCGTGTGTGAGTAATTCCATCGGAGGCTTGCTGGACGGTGATGGGTTGGATGAGATTTATCATGTAATCAAGTTAGTTTTGTTAGGGTTTGATCCCTAGCATCCACTATGTTCTAAGATTGATGTTGCTATGACTTTGCTATGCTTAATGCTTGTCACTAGGGCCCGAGTGCCATGATTTCAGATCTGAACCTATTATGTTTTCATGAATATATGTGAGTTCTTGATCCTATCTTGCAAGTCTATAGTCACATATTATGTGTTATGATCCGTTAACCCCGAAGTGACAATAATCGGGATACTTACCGGTGATGACCGTAGTTTGAGGAGTTCATGTATTCACTAAGTGTTAATGCTTTGGTCCGGTACTCTATTAAAAGGAGGCCTTAATATCCCTTAGTTTCCAATAGGACCCCGCTGCCACAGGAGGGTAGGACAAAAGATGTCATGCAAGTTCTTTTCCATAAGAACGTATGACTATATTCGGAATACATGCCTACATTACATTGATGAACTGGAGCTAGTTATGTGTCGGCCTATGTTATAACTGTTGCATGAGGAATCGCATCTGACATAATTATCCATCACTGATCCATTGCCTACGAGCTTTTCAAATATTGTTCTTCCCTTATTTACTTTTCCATTGCTACTGTTACGATCACTATAAAACCAAAACTGCTACCGTCACTTTTGCCACCATTACCACTACTATCATATTACCTTGCTACTAAATACTTTGCTGCAGATATTAAGTTTCCAAGTGTGGTTGAATTGACAACTCAGCTGCTAATACTTGAGAATATTCTTTGGCTCCCCTTGTGTCGAATCAATAAATTTGGGTTGAATACTCTACCCTCGAAAACTGTTGCGATCCCCTATACTTGTGGGTTATCAAGACTATTTTCTGTCTAGGGTTAGAGAGAATGAAATTATTGAAACTGATAATATTGATGAAAGTGATGATGAAGATTCTCCCCCTAGATATGAATTGCATGTTGTGCCTGAGGGTTATGTTATGGATGATGAAACTGCTAGAGACTTCTTAGCTTGCAATGATAGATCTGATCTTAAGAAATTATTAGCTAAGCTTAAAGAAAAGTCCTTGAATGCTAGAATGAAATATGACCCTTCTTTTGCTACTTCACCTATCTTTATTTCCGATAAGGATTATGATTTCTCTGTCGATCCTGAGTTAATTACTTTGGTTGAATCTAATCCTTTTTATGGCTATGAATCTGAAACTGTTATGGCACATCTTACTAAATTAAATGATATAGCCACCCTGTTTACTCATGATGAGAAAACTCGCTATTACTTTATCCTGAAGTTGTTTCTGTTCTCATTAAAGGGTGATGCTAAAACATGATTCAATTCTCTTGATCATGGTTGTGTGCGTAGTCCCCAGGATATGATTTATTACTTCTCTGCTAAATATTTCCCCGCTCATAAGAAACAAGCTGCTTTAAGGGAAATATATAATTTTGTGCAAATTGAAGAAGAGAATCTCCCACAAGCTCGGGGGAGGCTTCTCCGATTACTTAATGATTTGCCTGATCATCCTCTCAAGAAAAATGAAATACTTGATATCTTTTATAATGGACTAACCGATGCTTCCAGAGACTACCTGGATAGTTGTGTTGGTTATGTTTTCAGGGAAAGAACTGTTGATCAAGCTGAATTGCTATTGAATAATATGTTGAGTAATGAAAATGATTGGACACTTTCTGAACCAACTCCTAAGCCAACTCCAAAGAAAAGAGGTATTCTATTTCTCAGTCCTGAAGATATGTAAGAGGCAAAGAAATCCATGAAAGAAAAAGGTATTAAAGCGGAAGATGTTAAGAATTTACCACCTATTGAAGAAATGCATGGTCTTGATAACCCGACACAGGTAGTAAAGGTAAATTCTCTCTATAGGTTTGCTGGAGGTGGTATTCCTCGTTATAAGTCTGCTAGCCAATGCTTAGATGAGTTTGATAATTTTATTGTTAAACAAGAAAATTTCAATGCCTATGTTGGTAGATAATTGAAACGCAATGCTGATATGGTTGAACACTTGAGTGATTATATGTCTAGAGTTAAAGGTGAACTTAAACTTATTAGTAAACATGCTTCTATGGTTATCACTCAAGTAGAACAAGTACTTAAGGCTCATAATGATTTGCTTAGTGAATTAAATAATAAGAAAAGTGATAATGATGTTAGAGTTATGACTAGAGGGGGTAAAATGACTCAGGAACCTTTGTATCCCGAGGGCCATCCTAAGAGAATTGAGCAAGATTCTCAAAGAACTAATGTTGATGCACCTAGTTCTTCTAAGAAGAAGAAGAAAAATTATAGGACTTTGCATGCTTCTAGTGAACCTGTTGTTGACACACCTGAGAATCCCAATGATATTTCTATTTCTAATGTTGAAACACAATCTGGTAATGAACATGAACCTAGTGATAATGTTAATGATGATGTTCATGTTGATGCTGAACCTAGCAATGACAATGATGTAGAGATTGAACCTGCTGTTGATCTTGATAACCCACAATCAAAGAATCAACGTTATGATAAGAGAGACCTCATTGCTAGGAAGCACGGTAAAGAAAGAGAACCATGGGTTCAGAAACCCATGCCCTTTCCTCCTAAACCATCCAAGAAAAAGGATGATGATGATTTTGAGCGCTTTGCTGAAATGATTAGACCTATCTTTTTGCGTATGCGTTTGACTGATATGCTTAAAATGAATACTTATGCTAAGTACATGAAAGATATTGTTACTAATAAAAGAAAGATACCGGAAGCTGAAATTTCCACCATGCTTGCTAATTACACTTTTAAGGGTGGAATACCTAAGAAACTAGGAGATCCAAGAGTACCAACTATACCATGCTCCATTAAAAGTAACTATGTTAAAACTGCTTTATGTGATCTTGGAGCCGGTGTTAGTGTTATGCCGCTCTCTTTATATTGTAGACTTGATTTGAATAAGTTGACACCTACTGAAATATCTTTGCAAATGGCTGATAAATCAACTTCTATACCTGTCGGTATTTGTGAGGATGTGCCTGTTGTGGTTGCAAACGTTACTATTTTAACATACTTTGTTATTCTTGATATTCCCGAGGATGATAGAATGTCTATTATTCTTGGAAGACTCTTTTAGAATACTGCAGGGGTTGTTATTGATTGCAACAAAGGCAATGCCACTTTTCATGTTAATGGTAATGAGCATACAGTACACTTTCCGAGGAAACAACCCCAAGTCCATAGTATCAATCAAGCTTTTAAATCTAGGTCGATACGACCGATATATAGGCCGATATATCACTTTTGGGGCTCTATCGATATGAACATAACATATCATTTGGTAAATATCATTTTCCAACATATCATCCGATATGGACTGAAATATCAACCGATATGGCCGATATCTAGCCTGATATGTCCACCGTTATAGAATGTTATGTAGATGACAACAATTCTTTATTAGAAAGCAGTGAAATAAATTTATGCATTTAGAACTTCATTATATATATTATCAAATTCATGCATAGTGTTTCATACAAATGCATATATATCGTATTGTTTTTAATCATAGAGTAAGGATTTTGTGAATCTTTCCTTAATATTTTCTTAATCAATAAGTTAATAAACTAGGAATCTAAAAGTGTTATATTAAAGCATTGACATCAACATTTTCTTTTACTAAAAATAAATGTTTTGAACAAGAATAATGAAAAAAACTAGGCATATTTTATTAGATATATCTACACATCGTCCGATATATCACCGATATCCGACATCCGATATGTTGAAGCCAAACCGATATGAACCCGATATCTGATATTTTGAAGCTTGGTATCAATTCTATTGGAAAAATTTCAACGATTATTATTGGAGGTTTTGAATTTCCTCTTCCTACTATCAAGAAGAAATATGATATTCTTATTTTGGGGACGTGCATATCCCCGTTGAGGTAACCTAGTGTTATTCGAAATTTCTCCAGTTTCATGTTATGCGAAATGAGTTTGTTAAGAAGATTTGATCAACCTTGTTAGTGGATTCCTTTTGACGACCATGAGATGGATCAAGTTAGAAAGCACAACTTTCTGTACCCTCTTTTACTTTCTGTTATTTATATTAAATAAAGTAAAAATAGTATTTTCTGTCTATTTTCTGAATTATCCTTGCAATAAAAAATACCCCAAAAATAAAAGTTCTCCAATTGCCCTGAAAATGAAATATGATTTTTTTCCAGAATATTTAAGAATTTTGGCACTGAGAACACACCAGGGGGACCCACCATGTGCCCACGAGGGTGGAGGGCACGCCCTACCCCCCTGGGAGTGCCCCCTGCCTCGTGGACCCCACATGGGCCCCCTCCACTTATTCTTGCACCCACACACTTCGTCTTCCTCCAGAAAAAATCACCCACCAGCTCAAACCCGAGTTCTAGCTCATATTGCTGTCATTTTCGATCTCCTTGCTCAAAGCTCCATTCACAATACAACTTGGGGGCTATTGTTGCACGTAGGTTGCATCTTAATGGTTTAACTGGAGATTTGTTTGGTGGAATTTATGCAACTCGTGTAGCTAACTTTATTGGTATACCCATACGTGGGGATGATATTGAGTTGCCTCCTGCTTATCTAGATTATAATGCTATGGTTCGTCATCAGTTTGTTGAGAGGAACGATCAGTTCCTCCAGTACCGACTAATCTTTGACAGACGGCGCACCATCCATGTTGCTCTCCCTGCTCCTGCTTTCTTTGATTTCTAGACAAAAGGGAGATATGTTATAACCAAGGAGGAGGCGAACGAGTACGAGAGGAGGACGGAGGCAGCTCGCCTCCAAGCTGCAGCTCATGAGGCAATTGCCGCTGCATCTCAGTACGACCCCAGCTACAACTTTGATCCATGGGCATAGACCAACTTAGGCTAAAAGCCTAAGCTTGGGGGAGTACGTATTTCTCACCGACATTACATTCATGTTCACACACTCATGCCAGTTGTCGGTGCTCATAGTTTCTCATTGTATCATCCATGCTAGTTTATTTTCTCTTTAAGCTTTCTTCTTGTGTGTTTGAAAAACCTTAAGAAAAACCCAAAAAAATTGGTTGTAGCTTTTAGCTAGTTTACTTTCCATGCCTGTAGTAGTAGTAATTAAGAAGAAAACCTAAAAAGATTTGTTGTTCTTCTTTTGCTTGTTGGGAGTTTTCCCGTGTAAATAGTTTCATTTCCTTTCTTTTCCTTGGGGGTCGAGAGGAGAAGACCATGATGAAAATGTTGAAGTGGCTCTCATATGCATTATTATTGATCTAACAAAGAGCCCATATTACCTTGTCTTCTCCCTTGAATTGAATGCTTACAGACTCCAGCTTAGTCCAATGCACATGCACTAATATTATTATCCACACTATTCGGTTGTGCAAGTGAAAGGTAATAATGACGATATATGATGGACTGATTGAGATGAAAAAAGCTGGTATGAACTCGACCTCTCTTGTTTTTGTAAATATGATTAGTTCATCGTTCCTGATTCAGCCCATTATGAATGAAACATGTTTGTAATGACAATTAGAGATTATAGTTGCTCATGCCATGCTTAGTTTGCTAGGAGTTTATAATGGTTTATCTTGCGTGCCAACATGCTATTAAAATGGTTGTGATGTGCTATGATAGGGTGGTATCCTCCTTTGAACGATTCGAGTGGCTTGACTTGGCACATGTTCATGCATGTAGTTGAAACAAAATAAACATAGCCACCACGATAATTATGTTCATGGTGATTTATATCCTACTCATGCTTGCATTTAGTGTTGATTAACTTTAATGCATGTTCATGATTGTTGTCGCTCTCTAGCTGGTCGCTTCCCAGTCTCTTTCTAGACTTCACTTGTACTAAGCGGGAATACTACTTGTGCATCCAATTCCATAAACCCCAAAGTTGTTCCATATGAGTCCACCATACCTTCCTATATGCGGTATCTACCTGCCGTTCCAAGTAAATTTGTATGTGCCAAACTCTAAACCTTAAAATAAAAATTATGTTTTGTATGCTCGAATAGCTCATGTATCAACTAGGGTTGTCTGTATCTTCCATGCTAGGCAGGTTATTCTCAAGAGGAGTGGTCTCTGCACCTCACTCACGAGAAAATGGCTGGTCACCGGGATACCCAGTCCCATGCTCAAATCAAATCAAAATAATTGCAAACAAAACTCCCCCAGGATTGTTGTTAGTTTGAGGCACCCGTTGTTTCGGGCAAGCCATGGATTGATGCTTGTTGGTGGTGGGGGAGTATAAACTTTACCATTATGCTTGGGAACCGCCTATAATGTGTGTACATGGAAGATATCGAGATCTCTCGGTTGTTATGTTGACAATGAAAGTATACCGCTCAAAATATTATTCATCTCTATTTCAAAATCGAGCTCTGGCACCTCTACAAATCCCTGCTTCCCTCTGCGAAGGGCTTATCCATTTACTTTTACGTTGAGTCATCATCCTCTTATTAAAAAGCACCAGTTGGAGAGCACCACTGTCATTTGCATGTATTATTATTAGTTTACATTGAGTATGACTTGATTGGATCTCTTTTGCCATGAATTACAATTTCCAGTCAGTCCTTGACCTTCAGAGGTGCTCTACATTTATGTTTTGCGGTCTCAGAAAGGGCTAGCGAGATACCATCTTGTTATATCATATTATGATAGTTTTGAGAAAGTGTTGTCATCTGAGATTTATTATTATTGCTCGCTAGTTGATTATGCCATTGATATGAGTAAACATGAGACCTAAATGTTGTTGTGAATATGGTTAGTTCATAATCTTTGCTGAAAACTTGAATGTTGGCTTTACATATTTACAACAACAAGAGCAAACAGAGTTTGTAAAAGTTTTTCTTTATCACTTTCAGTTTCTCAACTGAATCGCTTGAGGACAAGCAAATGTTTAAGCTTGGGGGAGTTGATACGTCTCCAATGTATCTACTTTTCCAAACACTTTTGCCCTTGTTTTGGACTCTAACTTGCATGATTGGAATGGAACTAACCCGGACTGACGCTGTTTTCAGCAGAATTGCCATGGTGTTATTTTTGTGCAGAAATAGAAGTTCTCGGAATGACCTGAAAATCAACGGAGAATATTTTTGGAATATATAAAAAATACTGGCGAAAGAATCAATGTCAGGGGGCCCACACCATGTCCACGAGGGTAGGGGGCACGCCTACCCCCTGGGAGTGCCCCCTGCCTTGTGGACCCCTGACGCTCCACCAACCTCAACTCCAACTCCATATATTCACGTTCGGGGAGAAAAAAAATCAGAGAGAAGGATTCATTGCGTTTTACGATATGGAGCCGCCGCCAAGCCCTAATCTATCTTGGGAGGGCTGATCTGGAGTTCGTTCGGGGCTCCGGAGAGGGGAATCCGTCGCCGTCGTCATCATCAACCTTCCTCCATCACCAATTTCATGATGCTCACTGCCATGTGTGAGTAATTCCATCGTAGGCTTGCTGGACGATGATGGGTTGGATGATATTCATGATGTAATCGAGTTAGTTTTGTTAGGGTTTGATCCCTAGTATCCACTATGTTCTGAGATTGATGTTGTTATGACTTTGCTATGCTTAATGCTTGTCACTAGGGCCCGACTGCCATGATTTCAGATCTGAACCTATTATGTTTTCATGAATATATGTGAGTTCTTGATCCTATCTTGCAAGTCTATAGTCACCTATTATGTGTTATGATCCGTTAACCCTGAAGTGACAATAATTGGGATACTTAAAGGTGATGACCGTAGTTTGAGGAGTTCATGTATTCACTAAGTGTTAATGCTTTGGTCCGGTACTCTATTAAAAGGAGGCCTTAATATCCCTTAGTTTCCAATAGGACCCCGCTGCCACGGGAGGGTAGGACAAAAGATGTCATGCAAGTTCTTTTCCATAAGCATGTATGACTATATTCGGAATACATGCCTACATTACATTGATGAACTGGAGCTAGTTCTGTGTCACCCTATGTTATAACTGTCGCATGAGGAATCCCATCCGGCATAATTATCCATCACTGATCCATTGCCTACGAGCTTTTCATATATTGTTCTTTGCTTATTCACTTTTCCGTTGCTACTGTTACAATCACTATAAAAACAAAACTGCTACTGTCACTTTTGCCACCATTACCACTACTATCATATTACCTTGCTACTAAATACTTTGCTACAGATATTAAGTTTCCAGGTGTGGTTAAATTGACAACTCAGCTGCTAATACTTGAGAATATTCTTTGGCTCCCCTTGTGTCGAATCAATAAATTTGGGTTGAATACTCTACCCTCGAAAACTGTTGTGATCCCCTATACTTGTGGGTCATCAACCGCCGCTGTGCTGCATCATCCCTTCCTCTTTCAGGAAATACAGACGTTGCTTGAAGCGACATCAGTACACAACATTGAATACATGGTAGAACGTATGGCTGAGGCATAGGGAATGACTTTCATTTTCTCTCTATCTTCGTAGTGGTCGGGCGTTGAGTCTGACTCAACTTCACACCTTGTAACACAGGCAAGAACCCTTTCTTCGACTGATCCATTTTGAACTTCTTCAAAACTTTATCAAGGTATGTGCTTTGTGAAAGTCCAATTAAGCGTCTTGATCTATCTCTATAGATCTTGATGCCCAATATATAAGCAGCTTCACCGAGGTCTTTCATTGAAAAATTCTTATTCAAGTATCCTTTTATGCTATCCAGAAATTCTGTATTATTTCCAATCAAAAATATGTCATCCACATATAATATTAGAAATGCTACAACGCTCCCACTCACTTTCTTGTAAAATACAGGCTTCTCCAGAAGTCTGTATAAACCATATGCTTTGATCACACTATCAAAGCATATATTCCAACTCCGAGAGGCTTGCACCAGTCCATAAATGGATCGCTGGAGCTTGCACACTTTGTTAGCACCATTAGGATCGACAAAACCTTCTGGTTGCATCATATACAACTCTACTTTAAGATATCCATTAAGGAATGCAGTTTTGACATTCATTTGCCAAATTTCATAATCATAAAATGCAGCAATTGCTAACATAATTCAGACAGACTTAAGCATTGCTACGGGTGAGAATGTCTCATCATAGTCAACTCGTTGAACTTGTCGAAAACCTTTCGCAACAAGTCGAGCTTTGTAGACAGTAACATTACCGTCAGCGTCAGTCTTGTTCTTGAAGATCCATTTATTCTCTATGGCTTGCCGATCATCGGGCAAGTCAACCAAAGTCCACACTTTGTTCTCATACATGGATCCCATCTCAGATTTCATGGCCTCAAGCCATTTCGTGGAATCTGGGCTCATCATCGCTTCCTCATAGTTCGTCGGTTCATCATGGTCAAGTAACATGACCTCCAGAACAGGGTTATCGTACCACTCTGGTGCGGACCGTACTCTTGTTAACCTACGAGGTTCGGTAGTAATTTGATCTAAAGTTTCATGATCGTCATCATTAGCTTCCTCACTAATTGGTGTAGAAATCACTGGAACTGATTTCTGTGATGAACTACTTTCCAATTCGGGAGAAGGTACAATTACCTCATCAAGTTCTACTTTCCTCCCACTCACTTCTTTCGAGAGAAACACCTTCTCTAGAAATGATCCATTCTTAGCAACGAATATCTTGCCTTCGGATTTGTGATAGAAGGTGTACCCAACAGTCTCCTTTGGGTATCCCATGAAGACACATTTCTCTGATTTGGGTTCGAGCTTATCAGGTTGAAGCTTTTTCATATGGTGTCGTCTCAACAGATTTAGATGGTGCCCTATTTAACGTGAATGAATCCATCTCTAAAGCATAACCCCAAAACAATAGCGGTAAATCGGTAAGAGACATCATAGTACACATCAATAACATGTATATCAAATATACCTTTGTTCACTTTGCCATCCTTCTTATCTGCCAAATACTTGGGGTAGTTCCGCTTCCAGTGACCAATCCCTTTGCAGTAGAAGCACTCAATTTCAGGCTTAGGTCCAGACTTGGGCTTCTTCCCTTGAGTAGCAACTTGCTTGCCGTTCTTCTTGAAGTTCCCCTTCTTCCCTTTGCCCTTTTTCTTGAAACTAGTGGTCTTGTTAACTATCAACACTTGATGATCCTTCTTGATTTCTACCTCCGTAGCCTTTAGCATCGCGAAGAGCTCGGCAATTGTCTTTTCCATCCCTTGCATATTGTAGTTCATGACGAAGCCTTTATAGCTTGGTGGCAGTGATTGAAGAACTCTGTAAATGACACTATCATCAGGAAGATTAACTCCCAACTGAGTCAAGTGGTTATGATACCCAGACATTTTGAGTATATGTTCACTGACAGAACTATTCTCCTCCATCTTGCAGTTATAGAACTTGTTGGAGACTTCATATCTCTCAACTCGGGCATTTGCTTAAAATATTAACTTCAACTCCTGGAACATCTCATATGCTCCATGACGTTCAAAACGTCTTTGAAGTCCCGATTCTAATCCATAAAGCATGTCACACTGAACTATCGAGTAGTCATCAGCTTTGCTCTGCCAGACGTTCGTAACGTCCAGAGTTGCTCCTGCAACGGTTCTTGCACCTACCCGTGCTTCCAGGACGTAATTCTTCTGTGCATCAATGAGGATAATCCTCAAGTTACGGACCCTACCATCATCTTTCGACTTACTTTCTTTAGGAACACATTAAAATTCAAGGGAACGGTAGCACGGGCCATTGATCTACAACAACGTAGATATGCAAAAAAAACTGTCAGGTACTAAGTTCATGATAATTTGAAGTTCAATTAATCATATTACTTAAGAACTCCCACTTAGATAGACATCCCTCTAGTCATCTAAATGATCACGTGATCCATATCAACTAAACCATGTCCGATCATCACGTGAGATGGAGTAGTTTTCAATGGTGAACATCTCTATGTTGATCATATCTACTATATGATTCACGTTCGACCTTTCGGTCTTAGTGTTCCGAGGCCATATCTGCATATTCTAGGATCGTCAAGTTTAACCCGAGTATTCTGCACGTGCAAAACTGGCTTGTACCCGTTGTGTGTGAACATAGAGCTTATCACACTCGATCATCATGTGGTCTCTCGGCATGACGAACTATAGAAACGGTGCATACTTTGGGAGAACACTTATACCTTGAAATTTAGTGAGGAATCATCTTATAATGCTATCGCCGTACTAAGCAAAATAAGATGCATAAAGGATAAACATCACATGCAATCAAAATACGTGACATGATATGGCCATCATCATTTTGTGCCTTCGATCTCCATCTCCAAAGCACCATCATGATCTCCATCGCCACCGGCTTGACACCTTGATCTCCATCATAGCATCGTTGTCGTCTCGCCAACTATTGCTTCTATGACTATCACTACCGCTTAGTGATAAAGTAAAGCAATTGCATGGAGATTGCATTTCATATAATAAAGCGACAACCATAAGGATCCTGCCAGTTGCCGATAACTTATACAAAACATGATCATCTCATACAACACTTTATATCTCATCACGTCTTGACCATATCACATCACAACTGTAGCGATCAGACCTCAAACGGTCGGATCTCTATGCATAAGTGTCATCCCTGGATCGGTAATGCTGACACGCACAGTACTTGAAGGATTTATAACAGAGTAGAAATCACACACTTATTACATCGTATGTCTCAAAAGAGAACTTATTACAATAAATATGGCTTAAGGCCATCTAATACGATAACAGCGGAAGTCTTGGAAGATAAAGTGAGTCCATCAACTCCAACGGCATCACTGAGTGAAAGACCACGACCTAAGGCTCCTTACTCATCGTCTGAAAAGTCTGCAACATGATACGTTGCAGCCCGAAAACGGGCCAGCACATGGAATATGCTGGCAATGTAACAAAAAAGAGTAATGAACAGAATAATGCTATCACTACATGCATATATGGCTGGTGGAGGTTGTATGGTTAATATGTTTTGCAAAAAGCCAATTTTTTCCTACAACAAAGGAATAAATTTTATTTAACTACAAAGTTGGTTGAAAACATTGAGAATGGTAAACCCCATCTCAATCCCAATTAAAAATAATTAATAACCCAACAAAATTAAGTATATAGAGTGATGAGATCAACATGATAATCCAAGAACCAGATACTCAGGATGTCCTTAACCGGGGACACGGCTAACCATGATTAGTTTGCACACTCTGCAGAGGTTTGCGCACTTTTCCCACAAGACTCGATCTCCTCCGTTGGATTTCTCGCACTACATGATGTTTGAGAAACGGATGACCGAGACACAGTTTTTCAGAAGCGTTAGCACCTTACGATGGGTAGACAGTACCACCTACATCCCCTACATCTGCTAGTCTACCACTGTAAGAGTTCACACGACTTAATCAACTATGCCAGAGCCCATAATGGCTTGTGGATGCACACGGAAGTTTCTAGCATGAATAATCTCATGATCCCTTTGAGCCTGGGTGGCAGTCCATAGGAGAATCACACGGTACCCCGAGATTTCCAAAAAATACAGGCAATCACTAGAATTCCCCAGGTGCCTCAATCCACCCAGATGTCTATTTAAGTTGCCACCTTAAGTTTAACCATTAATTAAGAATACTCATATCTGTCATGAATACACTCAAACCCAATCCATGTCTACGAGCATAGCATAGCAATACAAGCAACGTAGAAGTAACTCCCAAGGTTTGATAGTAAACAGGTGAATAGGTACTACCTCAACTACCTCCCAACCCACAATTTAATTCAGATCCTAACCATGCAATTGTTTGAGGATTGATCTAATGCAATAAAACTGGGTAGTAAAGAGGTATGATCAAAGTGTTACTTGCCTTGCTGATGATCCGCGAAACCTAGAGACTCGTAGTAGCACGCTTCACACTCCAGGTACTCTATCGCAAACAAACAAGCATACAATAGGCAATCAAGCAAGCACATGGGTAAAACTCAAATAAGAGATCTAACCAGAAAGTTCAACTTAAGAACTCCGGTTTGCAAAAAGAATCAAATCAAACGAAGCAACAAAACTCAAACGGCAAAAGAAACAAGCTTCATTTACTAATCTGGTCTAAAGTCAAAATTTTACAGTAGCAAAAACTTGTTTAAGTTGGTTAAACAGAAACAGGGCTTCGAGACGAAACTCTAGGCGCTTGAATCGCCTGATTCCGATAAACGAGCAAAAAGTTATACTAAAACGAAAATCGGATCAGAAATCGCGATCAAAAATAATCGCGGAAAAATCTGAGAAAAAGAAAAACTGACGAACAGGCTAAGGAACGAATGTTCGCTGTCTGCGGCTAAACGGTGAAAACTGTTCATTAAAACGAACGTTTGGACGAACGTCCGCTAAATAACTAAACCGAAAAAAACCCGAACCGAAACTAAAAAAACGGATCTAGGGTTTCGAAAAAACGATCGGTTTTCTCACAAAAACCGAGGACGGCGGCGGCTACCTCCAGCGGATCCGGCGAGACGGCGGCAGCGGCGGCGCTCCGGTGCGGCTAGCGGGGCGGCGGCGGGTGGTGGCGGGCGGCGGCTAGCGGGCGGCATGGCGTGGCGGCGGCGGCGGGCTAGCGGGGCGGCGCTAGGGTTCAGCGGCGGTGGGCTGGGCCTTGGGGCGGCTCGGGCGGCGGCTTATAAAGCCCCCCCTGGCAGAGTCCCGCTCAAGTACGGCCCGGAGTCAGTTTCTTTTTTATTATTAAATTATTTCGACGTGCAGAAAAAGAAAGAAAAGAAATACTAAACGGACTCCAAAATTCCCGAAATAAAATTTCCCCGTCCTATAAAAATAGGCCGGACAAGGTGAACATTTATTGGGGCCTAAAATGCAATTTTTAAAAACGCATATTTTTCCTAATTCAAATAAAATAGCGATAAAACTCCGAATAAAAATCTTATTTGATTTTAATATTAAATCTTCAATATTACTTTATTTTGAGGAAGGCATTTTATCCTCTCTCTTTTTTATTTTTATAAAAGAAATGTTCAAGAGAAAAATAATTAAAATCAAACGATCCTCTCTTTAAAATTTGAGAGAACTCAAATATGAAAATAACGAAATCCCCAACTCTCTCCGTGGGTCATTGAGTTGCATAGAATTTCTAGTATCAAACAAAAATGCAATAAAATATGATATGCAATGATGATCTAATATATAACATTCCAAATTGAAAATTTGGGATGTTACAACAACATGCCCTGCAAAAACAAGTTAGACGTCCTCTACTTTGTTGTTGCAAGTTTTACGTGGCTGCTACGGGCTTCTAGCAAGAACGGTTCTTACCTACGCATCAAAACCACAACGATTTTTCATCAAGTATGTTGTTTTAACCTTTAACAAGGACCGGCCTTAGTCAAACTCGATTCAACTAAAGTTGGACAAACAGACACCCGCTAGCAACCTGTGTGCGAGGCACGTCGGTAGAACCAGCCTCATGAACGCGGTCATGTAATGTTGGTCCGGGCTGCTTCATCCAATAATACCATCGAATCAAAGTAAGACGTTGGTGGTAAGAAGTATGACTATTATCGCCAACAACTCTTTGTGTTCTACTCGTGCATATCATCTACGCATAGACCTGGCTCGGATGCCACTATTGGGGAACGTAGCATGCAATTTTAAAAAAAATCATACGATCACGCAAGATCTAGGAGATGCATAGCAACGAGTCGGGGAGAGTGTGTCCACGTACCCTCATAGACAGAAAGCGGAAGCATTATGTTAACGCGGTTGATGTAGTCGAATGTCTTCATGATCAAACCGATCCAAGTACCGAACGTACGGCACCTCCATGTTCATCACATGTTCAGCTGAATGACTTCTCTTGAGCTCTTGATCCAGTAGAGGGTCAAGGGAGAGTTCCGTCAGCACGACGGTGTGAGGACGGTGATGGTGATGTGATCCACGCAGGGCTTCGTCTAAGCACTACGACGCTATGACCGAAGGAGTAAACTATGGAGGGGGGCACCGCACACAGCTAAGAGAACTCTTGTTGTGCCTTCGGGGTGCCCCCCGCCCCTGTATATAAAGGGGGGAGGAGGAGGCCGGCAGCCTAGGAGGGGCGCGCCAAGGGGGGAGTCCTACTTGGACTCCCAGTCCAAGTAGGATTCGGCCCCCTCCTTCCTTCTAACAGAGGGGGGAAAGGGGAAAGAGGTGGAGAGGGAGAAGGAAAGGGGGGCCGCACCCCCACCCCTTGTCCAATAAGGATTGGGCTTGGGGGGCGTGCCACCTCCTGTGGCTGCCTCCTCCTCTCCACTATGGCCCATGAGGCCCATTAACTTACCCGAGGGGTTCCGGTAACCTCTCGGTACTCCGAAAAATCCCCGATCTTCTTCAGAACCATTCCGGTGTCCATATATAACCTTCCAATATATGAATCGTTACCTCTCGACCATTTCGAGACTCCTCGTCATGTCCGTGATCTCATTCTAGACTCCGAACAAACTTCGGTCACCAAAACACATAACTCATAATACAAATTGTCATCGAACGTTAAGCGTGCGGACCCTACGGGTTTGAGAACTATGTAGACATGACCAAGACACATCTCCGGTCAATAACCAATAGCGGAACCTGGATGCTCCTATTGGCTCCTACATATTCTACAAAGATCTTTATCGGTCAAACCGCATAACAACATACGTCATTCCCTTTGTCATCGGTATGTTACTTTCCCGAGATTCGATCATCGCTATCATCGTACCTAGTTCAATCTCGTTACCGGCAAGTCTATTTACTTGTTCCGTAGAACATCATCCCGTAACTAACTCATTAGTCACATTGCTTCCAAGGCTTATAGTGATGTGCATTACCAAGAGGGCCCAGGGATACCTCTCTGTTAGACAGAGTGACAAATCCTAATCTCGATCTATGCCAACTCAAAAAACACCTTCGGAGACACCTGTAGAGCATATTTATAATCACCTAGTTACGTTGTGATATTTGATAGAACACAAAGTGTTCCTCCGGTATTCAGGAGTTACAGAATCTCATAGTCAGAGGAATATGTATAAGTTATGAAGAAAGCAATAGCAATAGAACTAAACGATCATAATGCTAAGCTAGCAGATGGGTCTTGTCCATCACATCATTCTATAATGATGTGATCCCGTTCATCAAATGACAACACATGTCTATGGTCAGGAAACTTAACCGGCTTTGATTAACGAGCTAGTCTAGTAGAGGCATACTAGGGACACTCTGTTTGTCTATGTATTCACATATGTACTAAGTTTCCGGTTAATACAATTCTAGCATGAATAATAAACATTTATCATGATATAAGGAAATATAAATAACAACTGTATTATTGCCTCTAGGGAATATTTCCTTCACGATTAATCTAACACAAGGTCATGATGTGTTTCGCTGGAACTTTACAACATCGGGATCTTTCACAGTAGACTCTATGTATCATGCACTCATGTATTCTGAGGTACTGATGAGTAATAACAAAAAAATGAAAAGCGAAGGTACCACTTAAAGTTAAAATATTCATGTGGTATCTCCGTAGGAGAGTTGTGCTAACAAAAAACAACCTCACATGACGCAACTGGTCGGGAATTAAAAAGTGTTCTTTTTGTACTCATGTCGAGGCAATTAAACACCTATTTTTCCAATGTAAGTTTGCGCGTTCTACGCGGTTAGCCATCTAAATAGCGTCAAATTTGTATCCGCCCAGAAGTGTTGCCAATATTTTTGATCATTGACCGGACGGTATTTCAAATAGGTACAAAACGCTAATAAGGGTGGGAGCATATGCCTTACTACGGTCGCTTTGGTTATGTAGAAATCATGTTGTTTTTAATGACAAAAATGCTTCTCCTTTGCAGGTTATTTTCCATTGTATGCACTCGCTTCGTACATGGTGTATGCTACAACGAGCGGAGTACCGACCGTTGTTCAAGGCAATGTGTATGTTGTTGGAGTAGGTGGCTACGGAGATTTTTTCCTAACATGGGTGGCAGCATAATCTCTGGATCGGTCCATCATCTCTTTTGACATAGGCATAGTGTCGGTCTATGGACTCTACTGTTGCCGAATTGTCGCTCTTTTATCTTTCTGTTTATCAGACTACTGGTATTTGGTTGTGTGCATCCTAGTTATGCAGAGGTCGGGTGATACTCTTAATGCTTTGTATCCCTTTGATGCTACATTTTGACATAATAAAAGCGCCCTTTATCCGAAAAAAACATGTGAACCGTCAGGCCCACGGCAAATCGACATAACGGTCGGCGGAGTGGTCCTCCACACAGCCGGGTGCCAGGCAGGTTGAGGGCTTGTAACGCCCGAATAATCATGCTACAGTAATCTCACGTTAATGGTGCCATGTCACCTCTGTCACTGTAGTTAATCTCGGGTTAATTCGAAATCGCTTCAAAATTCAAATTTAAATTAATGTCAACAATAAAAGTTTTCAAAAGTTGAAGCAAAAATGTTCGGTGGGTGCCGAATATTACAAGGGTAATTATAATAAAGCAAACACATTTTTATAAATTACCTAAATGATTTAAAATGAAATAAAACAGAAAAGAAAATAAAAAATGCAAAACAGAAAAGAAAAAGAAAAAGAGAGAAAGGCCCCCGTGCCACGGCCCAACAGGCCACCAGGCCGTCCGACTGGCCCACCGGCCCAACCGGCCACCCACTCCCCCCTTATCCACTCACCACCCCCCACCCGAACCGCCACCGACACTTCCCCCCTCTCCCAAGAAAATATCTCCCCCTCTCCCCCGATTGGATCGGGATCGAGGGAGGAAGCCCTCGTCGCCGCCGAACGCCGTCGCCCGCCACCATCAGGAGCACGCGCCGCCTCGCCGGACTCCCCTACCGGTCTAGCCCTCTCCGCCACGTCGTCACTGACCTCCACCTCTAACCCCATTGCCCGCGAACCCTACGGCCCCCCGTGAGCTTCCCCTCCTCTCTCCCTCGCGTGCCGCTAGCCGCAGCCACGACGCCCGCCCGCGTGGTCCGCGCCTCGTGCGTGGTCGCACCTGCTACCTTCGTCGTCGCTGCATCGGCCATTGCCTCGTCCGCCGCTCACGCACGCACGCGCACGCGCGCGCTCACCGCGCCGTGCCCGCGCACCGCACCCGCCCGTGGCCCGGCCTCTCCTCTACCAGTCCCGCCGTCACCTAGCACCATAGCTCCGCGCCCCGACTCCTTCCGCCTCCCTGCTGCCGGCCCGCGCCCGTGGACCCCTTTCCCTTGCTCGCCGCAGCTCCGGCATGGCTCTGCCCGTGCCACCGCGCCGCGTTCGGCTGCCCCCGCCCGAGCACGCCCGCTCTGGCCTTCCCCCCGCGCGCCTGCCGTTCCTGGCGCCGCCCGCCCCGGCCACAGCTGCCCCGCGCCACGTTGCGCCCCACAGCCGCCTTGCTCCGTCGCCCGCACGCTGACCCAGCTCCCCGCACCATCGCCCTGATCCGCCCCGCAGCCACCCGTGCCCGCGGTCGCCTCGCGCGCTGCACGCCGTCGCCGGCCGACGCAGCCGCCGTTAACGGGCGCTCGCCCGTTGCCCGTATCCTCCTCGCTCGTTCGGGCTGTGCCCGTAGCCCACACCCGCTATGGCCCCCTTGCCTATGACATGTGGGGCCCCAACCCCCACCGAACGTTTACAAAAAATAAAAATAAAAATAAAATAAAAATAATTAATTAATTAATTTTGATTAATTAAACTAATCAAATAACTAAACTAATTAAACTGTTAGTCAATTAATTAATTACTCAATGATAGTGGGGCCCACCCCCTAATTCATACTAATTAAGGTAATTAAAATGTTTAATTAAAATGTGTCACTGACCAGTGGGACCCACTGGTCAGGTTGACCAGTCAACCCCTGTTGACTGCTGACGCGAGCATGACATCATGCTGATGTCATAAATCCAAATTCGAATTAAATTAAATAATTAATTAAATTCTAGAAATTAATAAAATCTTTAGAAAATCATATCTTTTAATCCATAACTCGGATTAAATTATTTTCAACATGAAAGTTGCTCGAACGACGAGACGAATCCGGTTGCGCAACCCGTTCGTCCGCCACACATCCCTAGCATAGCAAAGACGCAACTTTCCCCCTCCGGTTCATCTGTCTGAAAACGCGGAACACCGGGAATACTTTCCCTGATGTTTCCCCCTTCACCGGTACCACCTCGTACCGTGTTAGGGCACACCTAGCATCACGCTTTGTCATGTCATGCATCGTCATGCATTTGTTTGCATTATATTTATTGTTTCTCCCCCCTCTTCTCTCGCTAAACACCGAGACTGACGTCGCTGCTACCCAGTACGACTACGGTGTTGACGACCCCTCTCTCTTGCCAGAGCAACCAGGCAAGCCCCCCCCCCCCTTGATCACCAGATATCGCCTACTCTTCTCTATACTGCTTGCATTAGAGTAGTGTAGCATGTTACTGCTTTCCGTTAATCCTATCCTGATGCATAGCCTGTCCTTGCTACTACTATTGTTACCTTTACCTGCAATCCTAATGCTTAGTATAGGATGCTAGTTTATCATCAGTGGCCCTACATTCTTGTCTGTCTACCGTGCTATGCTATCGGGCCGTGATCACTCAGGAGGTGATCACGGGTATATACTATATATTTATACATGATACATGTGATGACTAAAGTCGGGTTGGCTCGAGGAGTACCCGTGGTTCATTCACGAATTGGGGGCTGGAAGGACATACTTTCCCGACAGCCCTCTGTGTGGATCTTTGTGGCGAAGCGACAGGGCAGGTTGAGACCACCTAGGAGAGAGGTGGGTCTGGCCCTAGTCGGCGTTCGCGGTTATTTCAAAATAACACGCTTAACAAGATCTTGGTATTTGATCTGAGTCTGGCTACTGGCCTATACGCACTAACCATCTACGCGGGGACATTTATAGGCACTCGACGTTGTGGTATCAGCCGAAGCCTTCGTGACGTCAGCGACTGAGCGGCGTGCGCCGGGTTGGACTGGAACGCCTACTCTTGTATAAGGGAGGCTAGGTCTGCTCACCGGTCACGTACGCAACGTGCAGGTGTGCAATGGGCGATGGGCCCAGACCCCTACGCCATAAGATTTAGACCGGGGTGCTACCTCTCTATTGTGCCTAGGTAAGGTTGCGACGTGTTGATCTTCCGAGGCCGGGCATGACCCAGGAAAGTGTGTCCGGCCAAATGGGATCGAGCGTGTTGGGTTATGTGGTTGACCCCTACAGGGAAGTTAATCTATTCGAATAGCTGTGATCTTCGGTAACAGGACGACTTGGAGTTGTACCTTGACCTTATGACAACTAGAACCGGATACTTAATAAAACACACCCTTCCAAGTGCCAGATACAACCGATGATCGCTCTCTCACAGGGCGACGAGGGGAGGATCATCGGTTAGGATTATGCTGTGCGATGTTACTTGGTGAACTTACCATCTACTCTCTTCTTCTGCTGCAAGATGGAGGTTACCAGAAGCGTAGCCTTCGAAAGGACTAGTTATCCCCCTCTTATTCCGGCATTCTGCAGTTCAGTCCACATATGATAACCCCTTTTCCATTTGATACCAATGCATACATATGTAGTGTAGCTCCTTGCTTGCGAGTACTTTGGATGAGTACTCACGGTTGCTTTGCTCCCTCTTTCCCCCTTTCTATACCCGTTTGCTACGACCAGACGATGGAGTCCAGGAGCCAGACGCCACCGTCGATGATGACTACTACTACTCGGGAGGTGCCTACTACTACGTGCAGGCCGCTGACGGCGACCAGGAGTAGTTTAGGAGGATCCCAGGCAGGAGGCCTGTGCCTCTTTCGATATGTATCCCAGTTTGTGCTAGCCTTCTTAAGGCAAACTTGTTTAACTTATGTCTGTACTCAGATATTGTTGCTTCCGCTGACTCGTCTATGATCGAGCTCTTGTATTCGAGCCCTCGAAGCCCCTGGCTTGTAATATGATGCTTGTATGACTTATTTTATTTGTAGAGTTGTGTTGTGATATCTTCCCGTGAGTCCCTGATGTTGGTCGTACACGTTTGCTTGTATTATTAGTGTACGATTGAATCGGGGGCGTCACAAGTTGGTATGAGAGCCGACTGCCTGTAGGAATCCCCCTTCCACACTCCTTGGCCGAAGTCGAGTCTAGACATTACAAAAACTTTTACTAACATGGATGTGTGCCCTACGGGCCCACATCGCCATCTGGGTGGTATTAGGATCTTTTACTCCTTGATCCTTACTCTGGGACTCTGAACTCTCTTCTACTCGGGTTAAACGATTTTACTAACTTTAACACTAGGATCTCGTGACCACGTTCACCCCAAAGTTGGATAAGCCCTAGCTATTCTTTAGAGTAGTATATTGAACATTATCCACACTGTCAGTTGACTCCTTTGAAACATCTTTGTTTTCAGATGGAACCCATGAGACAGGTCGTGCGCCACACGATGGCCATTGGTGCCTCAGGGTCACCTGCGGTGTTGGTTGAGATGATGACCTATCTGGGTTATCGCTGGCACCCTGAGTACACCGTCTATGAGGAGTATCAAGACTTCAACCAGGAGCAGTACCATGCCATCGTCCACCTCTACTCTCGGGAGTATGACTCCACTACCGTGCTGCACACTGCTCATGGTGTTGGAGTGACTATCGATATGGCGGTCCACGATGTTGCTTATGCTGCTCTGACACGTCTTCGTGGAGAGTACCAGGAGTTGGACACCTCCCCCTTCAGGCACATTGCTATCGCATCCGATGTTGGTGCGGAGGGATACTACACTGCTGCCTACTCCACTGTCATCCGAGAGCCCTTCTACCATCAGAACCTGGTTCTGCATGCTGATGGGCTGGATAGAGCTAACCGAGCCCTTCGACACGAGTTGTACACCACCCGTCAGCACCTGTACCGTGCTCTGACGCTACTGCACCCCTCTGTCCGATCTAGTGATCTGTCGCATTCTGCGATCTACCCTTCCAGGACCGTGATGCCCCAGGGCGTCGGCTAGCCAAATGTGGGAGGCTACTCTCCCGCACTTGGTCCTCTCCTGCCACCTGCGCATCGGGTTCCGCACCAGAGTATCCGCGGACCCCAGGCTACTCGCGTGGAGGTCTTCCCTTCGCGTCACTACCAGCTGTTAGGCTACACCTACCTCCACAGTTCTTCCTGGGACTGATGTAGGCTTGCTTGTTAGTGTTAGATGCCTTCGCAGCGAGCTTGCGTGCCACCTATGATGTTCTTAATCTGTGTACCGAACTCTATGCTTGATCACTTTTGTAAGATGTGCCAACTACTATGTAGTATCTATCGTGTTCCCTTCATTATGCATGTTTCATCATGAATGATTCTTGCCCTCACAATTTCTCAATGCTGAACTACTCCTGTTATATATTAGCAAGATGGTTAGACCAGGTGGTCGTGGTCATGGTGGCAACGCCCCACCACCGCCTGAGTACATGGCTGGTATGATCCAACAGCTTGAGATGAATCGCCAGTTCATGGAGAATATGATGGCTCAGTTTCCTCGCCCTAATATGAACCAGCAGCCAACCCCAGTAACTTTGCAGGATTTCATGCGCCTGAACCCAACTGTGTACCGCAGCTCAACTCAGCCTCTGGATGCTGATGACTGGCTCCGTGACATCACCTATGAGATGGAGTCTGCTGATGTAGCCCCTGCCAGCTATGTCACCTTTGCTTCCTTCTTCTTGAAGGGACCCACTGCTCAATGGTGGGATAGCCACAGGCGTACTTTGCCAGTTGGAACAATCATCACCTGGCCAGACTTCCAAGCTGCTTTCCGTACTCGCTTCATTCCTCAGGGAGTCATGGACCGTAAGAAGCGTGAGTTCCGCAACCACACCCAAGGCAACAAAACTGTTGAAGCTTATCAGCGGGAGTTTCTTGACTTGTCCCGCTATGATGAAGAATACATTGCAACTGATGCACGCAGACAGGAGAAGTTCCGTGATGGCCTTCAAGCTGACATGAAGCTCGCACTTCTAGTGCATGACTTTGCTGATTTCGCCACCCTGGTGAACAAGGCCATCAATGTCAAAACTGGTCTGCAGGAATACCAGAGCTCTCATAGGCGCAACCGTGACACGGGCTCATCTTTGGGCCCTCCCTCGCAGAAGCGTAAGATATGGATTCCCAACAGCATGTACCAGCCAACTGCACCTGCCCCAAGGCAGTCCTATGCTGCACCTCGTCTGCCTACTCCTCCAACTAGGCAGCCAAGGCTTCCAGCTCCACCACCCCAAGCTCCTGTTCCCACTCCCAATAATGGTTTGTGCTTCAGGTGTGGTCAACTAGGGCACCGTGCTAGGGAATGGAACCAAAACCAGAATCAACTGGCCCTCCCTGCAGCTGGCCGTGGAAACAACCAGCCTCGCAACAACAATGCCAGGTCTTATGGGCGTCTTCATGCCAACCACGTTGATCTTAATGAAGCTCAAGACCAGCCTGCTACTGTGATGGGTACACTCCTCATAAATTCAGTACCTACATCTGTTTTATTCAATTCTGGAGCATCGCATTCATTCATGTCAGAAGATTTTGCATACAAGCATGACGTTAAATGTGAGGAGATGAACACTTCGGTATTGGTAAAAACCGCCATGGGACAATGTCAAACCTCACTGGTTGGCATCGACGTCCCCATGGAAATCGAAGGGCTGGAATTCTATGCCTCTCCCATTATCCTGAAGTCGTCTAACATCGACCTCATTCTAGGGATGGATTGGTTGAAAGCGCATACTGCTTCTATAGTTTGCCCCACTAAGGTTGTCCATCTGCTACACCCTTCTGATGAAATAATTGCTTACCAAGCTCATCTAGTTCAGAACACCGAGGCACGGCTTTATGCCTTGAATGCGTTAAATGCTGCACCACTCGAGGGCATTGAAAACATTCCCGTCGTTCATGAATTCCAAGACATCTTCCCAGAAGAACTTCTAGGGATCCCCCTTGCTAGAGCTGTCGAATTCATCATCGACTTGAAACCCGGCACCACCCCTATAGCCAAACGACCCTACAAGATGCCGCCATATGAACTCATTGAGCTTAAGGAGGAAATCGACAAATCTCTTGTCAAAGGTTTCAATCGCCCAAGTTGCTCTCCTTGGGGAGCACCTTCTCTCTTTGTTAAAAAGAAGGATGGGACAAACCGATTAGTCCAAGACTACCGTCCTATAAACCAAGCTACCATTCAGAATAAATACCCTCTTCCTCGGATCAATGATCTTTATGATCAACTGGCTGGCTCATCAGTGTTCTCCAAACTCGACTTGAGGTTGGGTTACCACCAGATCCGTGTTCGTGAAGAGGATATCCCAAAAACCGCCTTCGTGACTCGGTATGGATCATACGAGTACACCGTCATGTCATTCGGCTTAACGAATGCTCGCGCCACCTTCTCTCGTCTGATGAACTATATATTCATGGATTACCTCGACAAGTTCGTCGTGGTTTATTTGGACGATATCCTTGTATTTTGCAAGAACAAGGAAGAACATGCTGAACATCTTCGTCTTGTGCTGGAAAAGCTTCGAGAGCATCAACTGTATGCTAAGTATTCCAAGTGTGAATTCTGGCTCTCCGAAGTAACCTATCTTGGGCATGTCATCTCCAAGGATGGTATTGCCGTCAACCCTGAACGAGTTCAGGTTATTCTCGATTGGACTCCTCCGAAGAATGTCAAGCAAGTCCGAAGTTTTCTCGGTCTCGCCAGCTATTGACGTCGATTCATCGAGAACTTCTCCAAGATTGCCAAGCCTCTGACTAATCTGTTGCATAAGGGTGTCAAGTTCGAATGGACAGACAAGTGTCAGGAAAGTTTCCAAGCGCTCAGAGAGAAGTTGACTTCTGCCCCAGTGCTTACTCCACCTGATACTAAGAAGGACTTCGTCATTTACTGCGACGCTTCCCATTAAGGATTAGGCTGTGTCCTAATGCAAGAGCGCAGAGTGATTGCTTATGCCTCTCGTCAGTTGCGCCCTCACGAAGAAAACTACCCAGTTCACGACCTCGATCTTGCTGCTGTCATTCATGCACTGAAGCAGTGGCGACATTACCTTCTCGGTAATCATTGCGAAATCTTCACCGACCACCAAAGTCTGAAGTATCTGTTTACTCAGCCAGATCTGAACCTCCGTCAGTAGAGATGGATGGATATTATTGTAGACTTTGACGTGGGTATATCCTATACCCCCGGCAAGGCTAATGTAATGGTTGATGCCTTGATCCGCAAGTCTTACTGCAATCACCTCTAGGTTCACAAAGTTCAGCCCTCGCTTGTCGAAGAATTTAGAAAGATGAACCTTCATATTGTTCCCCCTGGTGCACTCGCTCCCACTCCCCCGGAGTTCCTCAAGATGAATCTTCATGTTGTTACTAAGGGTTCTCTGAATACCCTGGCTGTCATACAAGATCTTGTAGCTGGTATAAAGACTATTCAAGGTTATGACTCTGAAGTCCATAAGATTAAACGCCATCTAGCAGAAGGAAAGCCCTCATTCTTCACTATCGCCGATGATGGCGCCTTGTACTTCAAAGGCCGCCTAGTGGTACCATGTTCGAAGAAAAAACTGGATAAGACTAAAAGGGCTATGAGAGAAGCTCATGATACGCCTCTGTCCATCCATCCTGGTAGTACAAAGATGTACCAGGATATTCGTCAAAGATTCTGGTGGTCTAATATGAAGCAGGACATTGCTCGTTATGTTGCTGAGTGTGACGTTTGGCACCATATCAAAGCAGAGCATCAAAGGCCTGCTAGAACTCTGCAACCTATCTCTATTCCTGAATGGAAATGGGACCATGTTGAAATGGACTTCGTCACTGGATTTCCCAAATCACGGAAAGGTAATGATGCTATTCTTGTCATTATTGACCGGCTTTCTAAAGTTGCACATTTTCTGGCGGTCAAAGAGACAATCATTGCTAGTCATCTTGCTACTCTCTACATGTCCAGAATTGTTTCACTTCACGGTATTCCACTGGTTATCAGTTCAGACCGTGGCAGCTTATTCACATCAAGATTTTGGGCAAGTTTCCAAGAAGCTATGGTAACTCACCTGTCGTTCAATACGGCGTTTCATCCTCAGTCGCAAGGACATGTTGAACGTGTCAACCAAGTTCTCGAAGACATGCTTCGAGCTTGTGTAATTTCCTTCGGCAAGAAATGGGAGGAATCTCTTCCTTATGCCGAGTTCTCTTATAATAATAGCTATCAAGCTAGTCTGAAGATGTCCCCCTTCGAAGTGTTATATGGACGAAAGTGTCGGACCCCTCTGAACTGGTCAGAAACTGGGGAACGTCCACTCTTCGGTCTGGATATTATCCAACAGGCCGAAGAACAAGTTCGCATTATTCGCGAGAATCTCAAGACTGCTCAGTCACATTAGAAAAGTCAGTATGACCGTCATCACAAGGACATGGTCTATCAACCTGGCGAAAAGGCTTATCTTTGAGTTACACCAATGAAGGGTGCTCACCGCTTCGGGATCAAGGGCAAGCTAGCTCCTCTCTATATTGGCCCATTCACTATTCTCGAAAGGCGTGGAAAAGTGGCATATCAACTGGAGCTTCCGCCGAACCTGTCTCAGGTTCACGATGTGTTCCACGTGTCACAGCTCCGCCGTTGCTTCAAGGATCCAATCCGAGCAGTGGATCATGAAGTGCTCGAATTGCAACAGGACCTCTCCTATAAAGAGCATCCGGTCCACATTCTCGACCAAGCTGAACGCCGCACACGTCAGAAGGCGATCAAGTTCCTCAAGGTTCAGTGGTCGAATCACTCTGAAGACGAAGCCACCTGGGAACGCGAGGATCGTCTTCGCGATGAATACCCCGCACTGTTTCCTTCTACCTCCTAAATCTCGGGACGAGATTTCTTGTAGTGGAGGAGATTTGTAACGCCCGGATAATCATGCTACAGTAATCTCACGTTAATGGTGCCACGTCACCTCTGTCACTATAGTTAATCTCGGGTTAACTCGAAATCGCTTCAAAATTAAAATTTAAATTAATGTCAACAATAAAAGTTTTAAAAAGTTGAAGCAAAAATGTTCGGTGGGTGCCGAATATTACAAGGGTAATTATAATAAAGCAAACACATATTTATAAAATGCCTAAATGATTTAAAATGAAATGAAACAGAAAAAGAAAATAAAAGAAAATGCAAAACAGAAAAGAAAAAGAAAAGGAGAGAAAGGCCCCCGGGCCACGGCCCAACAGGCCACCAGGCCGCCCGACTAGCCCACCGGCCCAACCGGCCACTCACTCCCCCCTTATCCACTCACCATCCCCCACCCAAACCGCCACCGACACTTCCCCCCTCTCCCAAGAAAATATCTCCCCCTCTCCCCCGAATGGATCGGGATCGAGGGAGGAGGCCCTCGTCACCGCCGAACGCCGTCGCCCGCCACCGTCAGGAGCACGCGCCGCCTCACCGGACTCCCCCACCGATCTGCCCCTCTCCGCCGCGTCGTCCCCGACCTCCACCTCGAACCCCACTGCCCGTGAACCCTACGGCCCCCCGTGAGCTTCCCCTCCTCTCTCCCTCGCGTGCCGCTAGCCGCAGCCACGACGCCCACCCGCGTCGTCCGCGCCTCGCGCGTGGTCGCCCCCTGCTACCTTCACCATCGCCGCATCGGCCATGGCCTCGTCCGTCGCTCACGCACGCACGCGCTCACTGCGCCGTGCCCGCGCACCGCACCCGTCCGTGGCCTGGCCTCTCCTCTGCCAGTCCCGCTGTCGCCTAGCACCGTAGCTCCGCGCCCCGACTCTTTCCACCTCCCTGCTGCCGGCCCGCGCCCGTGGACCCCTTCCCCTTGCTCGCCGCAGCTCCGGCATGGCTCTGCCCGCGCCACCATGCCGCGTTCAGCTGCCCCCGCCCGAGCACGCCCGCTCTGGCCTTCCCCGCGCGTGCCTGCCGTTGCTGGCGCCGCCCGCTGCAGCCAGCCATCGCGCCGCCCGCCCCTGCCACTGATGCCCCGCGCCACGCTGCACCCCACAGCCGCCTTGCTCCGCCGCCCACACGCTGACCCGGCTCCCCGCACCATCGCCCTGATCCGCCCCGCAGCCACCCGTGCCCGCGGTCGCCTCGCGCGCTGCGCGCCGTTGCCGGCCGCCGCAACCGCCGTTAACGGGCGCCCACCCGTTGCCTATCCCCCTCGCCCGTTCGGGCTGTGCCCGTAGCCCACACCCGCTATGGCCCCCTTGCCTATGACATGTGGGGCCCCAACCCCCACCGAATGTTTACAAAAAATAAAAATAAAAATAAAAATAATTAATTAACTTAATTAATTTTGATTAATTAAACTAATCAAATAACTAAACTAATTAAACTGTTAGTCAATTAATTAATTACTCAATGATAGTGGGGCCCACCCCCTAATTAATACTAATTAGGGTAATTAAAATGTTTAATTAAAATGTGTCACTGACCAGTGGGACCCACTGGTCAGGTTGACCAGTCAACCCCTGTTGACTGCTGACGTCAGCATGACCTCATGCTGATGTCATAAATCCAAATTCGAATTAAATTAAATAATTAATTAAATTCCAGAAATTAATAAAATCTTTAGAAAATCATATCTTTTAATCTGTAACTCGGATTAAATTATTTTTAACATGAAAGTTGCTCAGAATGACGAGACGAATCCGGTTACGCAGCCCATTCATCTGCCACGCATCCCTAGCATAGCAAACACGCAACTTTCCCCCTCCGGTTCATCTGTCCGAAAACGCGAAACACCGGGAATACTTTCCCGGATGTTTCCCCCCTTCATCGGTACCACCTCGTACCGCGTTAGGGCACACCTAGCATCACGCTTTGTCATGTCATGCATCGTCATGCATTTGTTTGCATTATATTTATTGTTTCTCCCCCTTTTCTCTCGCTAGACACCGAGATCGACGCCGCTGCTACCCAGTACGACTACGGTGTTGACGACCCCTCTCTCTTGTCAGAGCAACCAGGCAAGCCCCCCCCCCTTGATCACCAGATATCGCCTACTCTTCTCTATACTGCTTGCATTAGAGTAGTGTAGCATGTTACTGCTTTCCATTAATCCTATCCTGATGCATAGCCTGTCCTTGCTACTACAGTTGTTACCTTTACCTGCAATCCTAATGCTTAATATAGGATGCTAGTTTATCATCAGTGGCCCTACATTCTTGTCCGTCTGCCATGCTATGCTATCGGGTCGTGATCACTCGGGAGGTGATCACGGGTATATACTATATACTTTATACATGGTACATGTGATGACTAAAGTCGGGTTGGCTCGAGGAGTACCCGCGGTTGATTCATGAATTGGGGGCTGGAAGGACATACTTTCCCGACAGCCCTCTCTGTGGATCTTTGTGGCGAAGCGACAGGGCAGGTTGAGACCACCTAGGAGAGAGGTGGGCCTAGCCCTGGTCGGCGTTCGCGGTTATTTCAAAATAACACGCTTAACGAGATCTTGGTATTCGATCTGAGTCTGGCTACTGGCCTATACGCACTAACCATCTACGCGGGGACAGTTATGGGCACTCGACGTCGTGGTATCAGCCGAAGCCTTCGTGACGTCAGCGACTGAGCGGCGCACGCCGGGTTGGACTGAAACGCCTACTCTTGTATAAGGGAGGCTAGGTCTGCTCACCGGCCGCATACGCAACATGCAGGTGTGCAATGGGCGATGGGCCCAGACCCCTGCGCCATAGGATTTAGACCGGCGTGCTGACCTCTCTGTTGTGCCTAGGTAGGGCTGCGACCTGTTGATCTTCCGAGGCCGGGCATGACCCAGGAAAGTGTGTCCGGCCAAATGGGATCGAGCGTGTTGGGTTATGTGGTGCACCCCTGCAGGGAAGTTAATCTATTCTAATAGCCGTGATCTTCGATAACAGGACGACTTGGAGTTGTACCTTGACCTTATGACAACTAGAACCGGATACTTAATAAAACACACCCTTCCCAGTGCCAGATACAACCGATGATCGCTCTTTCACAGTCCCTGTTCAAGAATTCATCCGATTAACCAGTTAACTTGCCGATTAATCCCTACTCATAGGGTCACCGAGTAGCCGATAAACCGAAAAATCGTCCGATTAATTGATTAAATGGCCGATTAACTTGCCGATTAGCCGATTAATCCCATACTCGCTAGCCAACCGAGCAACTACCAGTTAACGATTTCCTCTACAATACTCACAGGGCAACGAGGGGAGGATCATCGGTTAGGATTATGCTATGCGATGTTACTTGGTGAACTTACCATCTACTCTCTTCTTCTGCTGCAAGATGGAGGTTACCAGAAGCGTAGTCTTCGAAAGGACTAGCTATCCCCCTCTTATTCTGGCATTCTGTAGTTCAGTCCACATATGATAACCCCTTTTCCATTTGATACCAATGCATACATATATAGTGTAGCTCCTTGCTTGCGAGTACTTTGGATGAGTACTCACGGTTGCTTTGCTCCCTCTTTCCCCCTTTCTATACCCGTTTGCTGCGACCAGACGCCACCGTCGACGATGACTACTACTACTCGGGAGGTGCCTACTACTACGTGCAGCCCGCTGACGGCGACCAGGAGTAGTTTAGGAGGATCCCAGGCAGGAGACCTGCGCCTCTTTCGATCTGTATCTCAGTTTGTGCTAGCCTTCTTACGGCAAACTTGTTTAACTTATGTCTATACTCAAATATTGTTGCTTCCGCTGACTCGTCTATGATTGAGCTCTTGTATTCGAGCCCTCGAGGCCCCTGGCTTGTAATATGATGCTTGTATGACTTATTTTATTTGTAGAGTTGTGTTGTGATATCTTTCCATGAGTCCCTGATCTTTATCGTACACGTTTGCGTGTATGATTGAATCGGGGGCGTCACAGGGCCCTCCACACAACCGTTTGTGCGGCTGGCTAGGCAGCCGCACGTACCCTCATAGGTCCGGTGAAACATCCCGAAAAGGGCCCCACACACGACCCGGGGGTGCGACCGCAACACACAAATGAGTGCAACCGAACTAGCCCAGCACGGACGAACGCTGCCGCCAGGCGGGTCTGGCTCCCTTTCAGCATGGGAAAAAAAGTCATGGTTAAAAAGGCGCGCCTAAGCGAGCGCTTAAGTGCGCCTAGGCTCTAGGCGTTGGCGAAACGCCTGGCGCATAACTGCACTTAATCTGCGCATAATTGCGCATAAGCATGCGCTTTGGTCAGTAAAGCGTAAGGCAATAGTAAAACGTACATTTAACGCCTAGCGCTTTTTTGAACTAAAAAACACGCAGAGGGCTCCCGCAGGCGCGCCTGACACCGCCAAATGACGGTGGCCCCGGGCGCGATTTCGGTCCTCCAGTCATGAACTGCTCGGCCAGGTCGCCCGGGTCCAAGCCGTCCGGGTAGACTGTACAAGTCGGAGCGCCCGAGAGCACCACTCAGGACGGATGGCTAAGAGGCACTCTCAGCTCGCGAGGCACCCAGGGAGGCGGGTATTCCAAAATCCGTTATAGGAGTAATGAGCGAAACTGAAAAATAAAAAAATTGTACTGCATGATAGGTTATTAGTAATACCATGTGTGTTTTTGGATGATCAAAGTAATACTCCCTCCGTTCCAAAATAAGTCTCAAGAGACTTATTTGGGACATTTATTTTAGGATAGAGGGAGTATGTGTGTAGAATGTAAAATATATACATGAAAGTAGTTACAAATATCATGATATCAGTTCAAAAAGTGCGCACTGTAATTGTATTAAACCTGCAACCAGTAAAATAACGTGTTAAATTTCTTAATGGGGTCTTTTGATGAACAATGAAACACCGGGTAGCAACTTCTCTCATCTGGAGTGTACTAATTACAAAACATACCTTATTTATTCATTCAGGACTCTAGCTAATCTTTCTTCAAGTCTGCTACTGGAGGATCCGAAATGAATCACAGAAAAGTGATTACATCATAAAAAAATGTTGGTGCTATTAATAATCTCGTAAATGTACATTTCCTAAGAATTTAAGGAACTTTTTATAGATGATAATTTAGAAACTATTGTCACCAAGAGGGTGCTTCTCCACAAGGTCCTTTTACATGGCGCTCACCCCTTCATTGGGCAGGCGCCCCTATCGGCACTATATATGGTCAATGAGACCTGAAGATCCGGATCTTTCTATGGCTCTATGTCCGAGGTAGGGTCCTCTCTGGGTGGATGTTCTTAAATGTAACGGTCATGGAGATGGCATATGCCCGCTTTGGGAAGTGCCTGTGGACTCCAATCACATCTTCTTCTCATGTATTACGACGCAATTCCTTTGGACCTACTTCAGAGAAATAGTGGGCGGTGGATGGCACCACACAAATGTTCCGGAACTCTTTGAAGAGCTGCATCAACACATAGATGGCTCCCACCACATTAGATGGCTGGTCATTGGAGTCCTTGCGTGGAAGCTATGGACTACTTGTAACAAGGTAGTGATCGAGCGGTCTCGTCTTTGTCGCCCCACCGATGCGATTTACAAAAATGTGTGATTTCTTGCAGTTGTGGAAGCCGCTTAACCATGGCCAGGATCGTAGCACCATCAATGACTTCACGCTGGCCTCAGGTCGCTAGCCATCCGCTTGCCGCCATCGCTCCCCCCTCCGCCACCGGAGCCTGTCTAGGGCAGAGGTTCTTGTATCCGGCTTGTTGGCACCTATTTGTGTTTTTCTGTGGGCTCGTTGAGTTGTGCCCTCAGCAAAACCTTCTTATTGTTATGTTTTGTATTTGTATTTTCTCTAGATGTTGGTACCTTGGCTCTTGTATATTTATGGCGGTTGTTTTATTTATAAAGTGAGGCGAAAGCCTTTCTTTATATAGGAGGAAGAAACAACATCCATCATCCTCATGGCGGTTTCACTCAAACAAGGGTCAACCAGAATAGCCCGTGCCCGCTGGATTCCCTCCTTCCGCTTGCAGATTGGTCGCCGGCGTCGGCTAGGTCGACCGATCCCGGCATCGCCCGCGACGATTCGCTTCATCTTTCTCTGGCTGCAACCGAGCGATTTGTTATGGATCGAACAATTTTTCTTTCTTTCTGGAACGGTTAGCAATCCCGAAGGCTTTCTAGTGCACGTGGCATGGAGGTTAGCTAAATGTGCAGGTAGAAAAGGCCTATTGAACCACAGATGTCGGATTTTTCTTCTAAGTAGCAGCCCTTTAGAATAGATGGCCTAAAAAATATAATCACTAAATTAGAGCTGCATCTGATGGCCAGAAACGGTCTGTACATGTATCTGATGATGGCTGAAAACGCTAAAGGCCTAAGAGGGTTGGTATTAGACTTGGTTTTGTTGTTCTAAATGTGGGCAACAAAAGAGCTATGGCGTTAATTCGTAGATTCGGACAGCAATGGGTCAGTTATATGGATTTAAATATTGCTATCAAAGCAAACTATTATCTCATGCATGGTTCAAAAAAGAAAAGCACTTCTCTAGCTAAACATCGCCGGCATTCAAGTAAACAGACATGCACGCACCGTTTACATATATGGTTCACCACACTATGCATAAAAAATTAACCTGGTTAATTACATGCATTGTTGTCACACTAAGGTATGCATGGAAAATCAACAAATACTAGTAGCTAGGGAACAAACCAGCTTGGTCTAGTTGAATATTCGCAACTATCATCTGGTGGTGACCTATGCACGCACTCCAGCTCGTCACTCTGCATGTGGTAGGAGTACGTTGATGTCTTGGGATTTCGCTTCCTGCTCAGGACATGATAGATCCGAGTTACACCCACGGCGCGGTTGTGGGTAAATGCGGTGTGGTAGCAGTCCATGAAGATATCGTAGTTACCACCGATGCCGCCCCGAACTACCTTGCGCCAACAAGAGAGACCACCATCCTCGGGCCTAGAGCTAGAGGTTAACTCGAAGATGGCGAAACCCTCTGCCTCGAGCGACTTGACCCTAGTACTGATCAAAAGCAGCTTGCCTGGCAAGGCAACGAGATTGATGCGATCGAAGTCATGTGGAGAGTCCTCCTCTACCACGGTGCAAGGCTTCAACGTCGCGCATGGCACATGGACCGAGTGGAGGAACTCGAGCGTGGCGCCGTCGAACACCGCCGTGGAGCCGTCGCTTTCTAGGCCGTAGATCCTTCCTCGGAAGTAGGCGACGTCGACGAAACATAAGCTGAAAGACGGGCAATCTCCCAGCTTCGTCCAGGCGGCGTCACCAGGCCGGCAGAGCACGATGGTCTTTCTGCCCAGCAGCCACATGTGGCACATCATGATCATGTCGTCCGCCGCGCTTGCCGCCGGGGAGTGGACGGCGAAGCGGAAGTAATCCGTGAAGTCAAGGTAATTTCCGAAGAAAATCATGTAGCCGCAGGCGGGGCGTTCGATCTTGATCTTGTCCCCCGGAAACCAGGACGCGCTTTCTTCGTCGGTATGATGCACGTACTTGCTTGACATGCGTGATGTCGCCGGGTGCGGCGCTCCTGCCGCGGACGGCGTTGATCTTGGGCAGAGCAACCGTTGCGCCCGTCGCAGGGCAAGAGAGGCCGCAGGATGCGTCGCGAGCATCGACGATGATCGACCACCCGCGCGACAACGGGAAGATGAGCGCGTCTTCTGAACCCGCACGGGGAACAGGGCTGTTCGGAGGCGCAGGAAGCAGGAGGCGAGGCGCATGACCTAGAGCAGAGCGCCATGTCCGGCAGACGGAGCGGAACACGGTCAGTCTGGTGACGGCATCATAGGATCGGCTGCCGATGGTCTCCTGGAGATCCAAGGGGAGATTTAACCAGTCGGGTTGTTCCTGATCAGCCTCCATTATAGTAGTAGTTCTGTGTATGAAGAACAACTACGATATATATATAAACTGAAGTTGTTCCCGATTTAAACGTATCCTTCCTGTACACTTGAAATCACATGATAAACGTATGAAACGTGTATACATGTTTCTTTTGTGGAGATACTTTGGTTCGACGGAGCTATATCCTATGTGTCGCCCGATTTTATTTTATTTTGAGTGAAAATCGCCTGATTTTTTATTTTATTTTTGAGAAACAATCGCCCGATTTTTTATTTTATTTTTGAGACAAACAATCGCCCGATTTCCTTTTTTTTAGGGGAAACCAGACACTTTATTAATCTATGAGAGAGTTAAGAGGGATACAAGATAGATCATGGGGGGTTAGCAACCACAGGTGGCGCCCCTGATCAAGTGAAAGAGAGTGTCTGGCAAGGCAAAGTGCCTCATTAGTTGCTGATCTACGTTCAGAAATAAAGCTATAGCTATCAAAAATAGAACTTGTGAGAGAAATTTCTTTGATCACCGACTGATAACCTCCTCCCGTCCCTCTATGGATATCTGATATTAATCCTTGAGTGAATTCCGGTTTTTACCCCCTATTTTGACTTTTTTGACACTAATTACCCCATTTAGCGAGATTTCATCCGTTTTACCCAATTTAGCACAAGTGTTGCCACAATTTACCCTCTTTTAAATTTTGCGTGCGTTCTGACCTACGGGTCACAATTTGTCAGGTCTAGCTGGCATGCCACGTCAACGGGTTTTTTCTATCTATTTTTCTCCCTACTAAACACATTTCCGGTTTGAAGTATTCTGATGGGACGATTGTACTTGATCAGCATGTCATATTACCATTGAATAAATTATAGGAGAAATTGTTACCAATATAATATAAAGTCATGTATATGTTTTTCTTCAGTTATCATATATGGCCTTAAGTATGGATGGTTCTGTAGATTAGATTAAAGTGGTGTAAATATACTACTTTACTAACTCTGATGCACCTACATATCTAAATATCTAGGTAGCAAATATGTTGACTGAAGAGTATGTGTTGTTACTTGCTAGCTGTAAAGGAAGTTTGGATCTTTGTATCTTATGATGCATGCTGAAACGTGTTCGTTCATCGTATTAGAGTATATTATGATTGCAGCCACTAATTCATTTTTCTTTTTCTTGCCCAAAGCGGATGGCAACGGAGATGTAGAGTGTTAGGCATATTTTACATGTCCGTGGATACAAGAATCCAGAGCCAGAGATGATTGAGAGGTATTTCATTATTTATTTTGATATAAAGGAGAAGATGAAGGAATTGGGTTCCAACCCTTGGGACAGCGCTAATTATCAGAAGAAGGGGGCCAACGGGAACTTCATGATTGAGTTAACAGATGATGCAGGCATGATGAACATGCTAGAGGAACTTGATGCTTATAAGAAAATCAGTTTGAATGTTAATTGGGGGAGAGCAACACAAACGAGAAGCCATGGGAGGCGAGCGTGGCGCGCGGCCGACTTGGACGTTGGACGTGCCGCGAGCGACCTCCATCGGCTGAGCCGGTCAGAAGAAGCGGCGCTGCCCAGTTCAGCAGTGAGAAAAATAGCCAGGAAAAACCACTGACGTGGCATGCCAGCTGGACCCGACAATTGTGACCCACCAGTCAGAATGCTCAAAAAAATTAAACGGGATAAACTGTGGCAACATTTTTACTAAATGGGGTAAAATGGATGAAATCTTGTTAAATGGGGTAATTAGTGTCAAAAATATCAAAATAGGGGGTAAAAACCGGAATTCATTCTTAATCCTTTGCAGTCCGAAGTCATCACCACCTTCTGCACCTGTAAGTCTTGAGCTAAGGCCAACGCTTTCCGGCATGCTACTGCTTACAGTATATTTAGATCAACATTCCCGAAGATTACCAGCAAGGAGGAGCCCAAATAATCGCCCAATTTCTATTACCACTTGTCTATAGCGCGACCACTTTTGGGCCAGCCCAATACTGTAGCTGTACGCGAGGCTCTTTATTTTTATCTGTTTTTCACTGTTTTGCATTGGTTTTTATTTCTTTCTCCTATTTTATTTTTTTCTTTAGTTTTCTTTGTTACTTTCTTCAGTTTGCCCCAGAGTGTTTTTCTTTTGCCTTTTCTTTTTTTCTTTTTAAATGCATGTCCAGTTTTTTCATACACACTGCCATTTTCCATGTACATCAAGAATATATTTTGATACATGTTAAATGTTTTCTAAATACATGATTTTCTCAAATATATGTTTGATGTCAACTTTTTCTGATACACATTATATATTTTTTGTATACATGTTAAATATTCTTCTTAATATACAAATTAATCGCATACATAGGGCGTTTTCCCTACCCTAGCCGCCGCCATGAGCCAGACGACTAGGTAGGCGATTTTCTTCCACCAATCTCCACCGGTCAGGGCGCTGGCCCCCTCTCCCTCCAGCGGCAGGAGAGAGGGGGGCATTCTTCCGCTCTGTAGTTAGGGTTTGGATTTGTAAGTCGTGGTGCGTCGTTGTGGTGGTGGGAGCGGCGCCCAGATGAATAAATCTGCTTCAACTTCACTCCCACACCGGTGGCGCCCTTCATGGCAGCGTCTCGGAGTTGATGGCATCGTGTGTTTGTCGATCTTTTAGATCGGTGACGTTAGAGTTTATGAATGGTGTCGGCGAGATGGCGGCGGCGACTCCAATGGCGGAGGCAGTACCCGGCGACCAGGGGCAGCTGCCCGAGCTCACCGGCGAGCTGCCTATAATTGTACGCATTAGTCACGTATTAATCAGGTGAGTTTTACCGTAATATGCCCGGGCTAATAATTCATGGGCTTTGCTTGCTGCTCCTAGGCCCATATGGCTGCACCTGCACGCCTGCAAACAACACACAATGGGGCTAAGCGGCCTACTAGCGTTGTTGGGCAAGTCGCCAGCAAAACCACGTCTCCTCGCCTCCTCACTCTTTCGAGGCGGCAGATCGCACCGGTGAACCGCCGGGGACAGGCGCACCTCCTCTCGCGCGAAGGCAAGGAATTTCGTGATTGATGCCTTGATTTCGAGGTGAGTGATTCTGCTTGGCCTTAGCACAAAATTGTGGCATGGGATTTCATTCCTCAGTTTTGTCGATTCTTTTTATAATTGTTTGTAACTCTAGACAGTTGGGGATTCCCCCAATTTTCATAATTATCGGGTCTAGATTGAAAAATCCGTGTTGAAATGAATATCACTTTGGTGACTCAAATCAAGTTGTAATTTGGTGTTTTTCATGTTTTGATCTAAGAATTATTTTTTCATTTCTGATGCAGAAAAGTTTTCTCGGCAATGATGTCAAGCCATGAGGAGTCGAAAATGGATTTTACCGAGGCGTCATTACTGCTGGAAACGAATATTTTGGCAATGCAACTCGATGTATTGATCGGTGCATAGCGCATGTATATATGGAGTACAAGGTGGGCCACAACCTCAACTATACAATGACTAGGAGGTGGGTCGGACTATACAATATACATGCACAAACCATATATTCAACACCCTCCGCCCCCCCCCCCCCCCCCGCGCAGTCGAAGCGTCGCCGGAGACGCAAAGACTGGACCTGAACTCCTCGAAAACAGAAGTAGGCAGTCCTTTTGTCATAACATCGGCAAACTGTTGCGCCGTCAGGACATGGAGGACCCGGATGCACCCAAGGGCCACCTGCTCACGAACAAAGTGTATGTCGAGCTCAATGTGCTTCGTTCGTCGATGATGGACCGGGTTGGCGGAGAGGTACACGGCGGAGACGTTGTCGCAGTAGACGAGTGTGGCCTCGTGAATATCACAAAGCAACTCCTGGAGCAGCTGACGAAGCCAAGAGCATTCGGCAACGGCGTTAGCCACTGCCCGATACTCTACCTCGGCACTCGAGCGAGAGACTGTGGGTTGTCGCTTGGAAGACCAAGAGATCGGAGACGGCCCAAGGTAGACACAGTACCCCGAAGTGGAGCGCCGTGTGTCCGGGCAGCCAGCCCAGTCCGCATCAGAGTAGGCGACGAGGTCGGTAGAGGCGGAGGCCGTCAGTGTAAGTCTCATGGACGTAGTGACGCGTATGTAACGGAGGATACGCTTCACCAAGGTCCAGTGAGAGTCACGCGGAGCATGCATGTGAAGACAGACCTGCTGAACGGCATACTGCAAGTCAGGGCACGTCAGAGTGAGGTACTGCAAGGCACCCACAATGGAGCGATAGAAGGCCGCGTCGGATGCGAGAGAGCCCTCCAGAGCTGAAACCTTGGCCTTGGTGTCAACAGGCGTGGGAGCAGGCTTGCAGTTAAACATGCCGGCACGATCGAGAAGCTCATGGGCGTAACGCTGCTGGTGCAGAAAGAACCCATCTAGCCGTCGAACCACCTCAATGTCGAGGAAGTAGTGGAGGGGCCCCAAGTCCTTCAGGGCAAACTCATCGCGAAGACGAGCAGTAAGCCGCTGGAGAAGCGCGACAGTGGAAGCCGTCAGGATGATGTCGTCGACGTAGAGCAACAAGTAGGCCGTGTCAACCCCGTGATGGTACACGAAGAGGGACGCGTCGGAGCGGGTCGATGTAAATCCGAGCGTCTGCAGGAAGGCAGCGATGCGCTGGTACCAGGCCCGAGGCGCCTGCTTCAACCCGTAAAGAGAACGGGAGAGCAAGCACACATGATCCGGATGTGTGGCGTCGACGAAGCCGGTGGGCTGCTCACAGAACACCTGCTCGGCGAGGTGTCCGTGCAAGAAGGCGTTGGAGACGTCCAACTGATGCACGGGCCAAGCTCGGGAGACGGCCAGCTGAAGCACGGTGCGGATCGTGCCCGGTTTAACAACCGGAGCAAAAGTGTCGGTGAAGTCCACGCCCGCACGTTGCCGAAAGCCTTGAACCACCCAGCGAGCTTTGTAGCGCTCGAGAGTCCCGTCGGGACGAGTCTTATGACGAAAGACCCACTTGCCCGTGATGATGTTGGCACGAGGTGGCCGAGGGACAAGTTGCCAGGTGCGGTTCCGTTGGAGCGCATCGAACTCTTCCTGCATCGCAGCGAGCCAATGAGGGTCCCGAAGGGTGGCTCGAGCTGACGATGGGAGAGGGGACGGCTCGGAGACGGAAGCGGCGAGAAGATACTCATCGCTGGTGTACCGCGTACTCGGGCGGAAGGTACCGGCCCGAGAGCGGTCATCGGGCGGGGCAGCGAGTCCGAGGCGACGGGCGAGGACGAAGAAGAGCCCGCCGCCACTGAGGCCGCGGGTGAGACCGCGGGTGAGGCCGCCGCGGACGAGGCCGTCAGCGAGGGCGTGGGGGGCGCCGAGGAGGCCCGCGCCGATGGTGACGCAAGGGGCGTCGTAGGCGCCGAGAGGGGTGCAGCCCCTAAGGAAGCCGGCCGGGGAGGAACTCGACCCGGGGCACGGGGGGCACCCTCAAAGCCAGGGGGCGGCCCGAGAGAGACGCCCGAGCGGCCGTCACCAGGAGCGGGCAAGGCCGCAACATCCGAAGGTATTTGCTTAAACGGAAAAACCATCTCATCAAAGTAAACGTGTCGGGAAGTGATGACCCGATGTGAGATAGGATCATAGCAGCGGTAGCCTTTGGTGTTGGGGGGATAGCCAAGAAAAATACAGGCCACGGACCGTGGTGCGAGCTTATGAGAAGCAGTGGAAGCGATGCTAGGGTAGGACAAGCAACCGAAAATGCGAAGCTCGGTGTAGGAAGGTGGCGTGCTGAACAAAAGATGATGAGGAGCAAAATTCCCGCGAGTGCGACAGGGACGGATGTTGAGGAGTAGTGATGCGGTGGCGAGCGCGTCAGGCCAGAAACGTGGTGGCACGTTGGCGTGAAAGAGGAGGGTGCGAACGCAGTCATTAAGAGTGCGAAGTACGCGCTCAGCGCGGTCATTTTGTTGCGAAGTGTATGGGCAAGTGAGACGAAAAATCGTGCCGTGTGTGGCGAGAAGGTTGCGGATTGCAAGATTATCGAACTCCTTCCTGTTGTCTGTTTGCAACGCATGAATGGGGCGACCAAACTGCGTGAAGACATAGGAGTAGAATGCGGTGAGAGTGGCAACAGAATCCGAGTTTCGCCGCAACGGGAAGGTCCACACATAATGCGAAAAATCATCAAGGATAACAAGATAATAGAGATAGCCCATGTTACTTGCAACAGGAGAGGTCCAAACATCACTATGAATTAACTCAAATGGGTATGAAGCAACATGCGAGGAAGTGCTAAAGGGTAAACGAGTATGTTTGCCGAGACGACAAGCATGACAAGTGTGATCGTCAATCTTATGACACGTGAATGAAAAACTGCGAAGAATATGACGAAGGGTGGCAGGGTTGGTATGACCAAGACGAGCATGCCAAAGGTCCACTCCAGAGGAAAGCGCCATGGGTGCAGCGATGGAGGATGTGGAGGAGTTGACCGGGTAGAGATCGTCGGGGCTGTCACAACGGTGGAGCACCATCCGGGTACGGGCATCCTTAACAGAAAAGCCAAACATGTCAAATTCAACGGTGACAGGATTTTCACGTGTAAGAGAACAAACAGAAACAAGATTTTTAATAATGTCAGGTGAAACGAGTATGTTAGAAAGATGTAATGGAACGGAGTTAGAAGGAAAAGCAGTATGGCCGACATGAGTGATGGGCATGGAAGAACCGTCTCCCACAGTAATGCGAGCAGCAGTGTGAACAGGGTGAACGGTAAGAAGGTTACCGGGGTTGGCGGCCATGTGAGCCGTGGCTCCGGTGTCCATGTACCAGTAGTCACCGCCGGTGTACTGCTATGGCGTGGGGCGGTGTGGAGGGCCGCTAGCAGCGCGGGGTCCCATGGTGCCGGCGGGAGGGCCGGGGCCGACAGCAGAGACTGTGGCGGCGGCGCCACGAGCCCACCGGCCGGAGGCAGTCCATAGACCGCCGAGGGGCCGTAGAGCGGCGCCGGCGGATACGCCTGAGGGGCCGCGTACAGAGTCTGATGAGGAGCCGGGCGGGCGCCAAAAACACCGGGGACGGGGGCGCGCGGTATGGGCATGGAGTATGCGTGAACAACCCCCGTCCAGAGGTTCTGGTCGGCCTGCCAGGGTGCCGGCGGGAGCGGGTGCTGCGGCTGGCGCGGCGCCCCGCCATGGGCAGCTGGCTGCTGCTGCTGCTGCTTGCGGCCACCTCGGCCGCGACGCCCGCCCCGACGCTGCTGCTGCTCAGCAGGGGGCGGCGGAGGGGCCTGCGGCGGCGCGGGATATGAGAATCCGGGCGGCGGCTGCACGTGGAGGGGCCTTTGAGCGGGCCGCGGCGGGGGAGCCGGAGCGGTGGGCAGCGCACCGCCGCGGGTTCCAGCGGTGAGAGCCGTATGGGTGGCCCGGGCGCACGACGTCCGTATCCTCTTCTCCTCCAGCTTCAGGTATGCGGCGATCTTGGGGAAGGTCGGCTTGGTGATAAGAGGGATGTTGGAGGCGGCGTTCCCGAAGTCTTCGTTCAGGCCGGCGATGAGAGTGCCAAGGAAGAGCTCGTCGGAGACCTTCTCGCCGAGGTCACGGAGCTCATCGACAAGCTTCTTGAGGCGCATGCAATAGTCGTCTACCAACGAGTCAAGCTGCCGGCACCCAAAAAACTCGCCGTGAAAAAAACCTTGCGTTGGAGAGCGTTGTCGGTGAAGAGGCCGTTGAGCTTAGTCCAAACGGCGTGAGCGTCATCATCGGCGGAGACCACCATGTGGAAGAGGTCCTTCGAGATGGTGGTGTAGAATCAGCAGATAAGAGTGGCGTCGATGGACGTCCACTCCTCATCGTCCTTCATGAAGCGGGAGTCCACGGAGCCATCGATGTGATCCCGGAGATTGTACTCACGAAACACAAGGGAGAAGTACGTCTTTCAGGCATAGTACGTGGAGGTGAGTTGATCGAAAACGACGGGAACCCGAGCGAGGATATTGAGATCACGGATGACGACGGGATCGGACCCTCGAAGGGGTTGGTGTGGCGGCTGCGGGTGGTACCGGTGGAACCGGGGGAGGCCATGGCCGAGAGGGAAGGGCGGAAGCGCGTGGTGAAGTGGCGCGGCGAAGGGATGGCGGCGCGACGCGGGTGGCGAGCAGAAGTGCGAGGCGGCGGCGGCACACAGGGGGGTGACGGCGCGGTGGCGAGGAGACGCGGCGGCGGCGACGGCATGAAGTGGCGGCGGCGGCGGGTGGCGGCGGTGATGGGATCGCGGCGGCGGCGGCAGGAGTTAGGGTTAGGATCGTAGGTATGATACCATGTTGGAAACGAATATTTTGACAATGCAACTTGATGTATTGATCGGTGTATAGCGCACGTATATATGAAATACAAGATGAGCTACAACCTCAACTATACAATGACTAGAAGGTGAGCCGAACTATATAATATACATGCACAAATCATATATTCAACAATTACCACTTTAATGGTAAATTTTATACTTTTCAATGTGAATAAGTCTTTACAACTCCTCAATGAATTATTAATTCTTAATTTCCTAGTCTTGCGTGATCTTTTTTCGGTGCTTCCTAGGGCCTTTGGATATCTATAGTATTTTATTCATGAGTATTTTTGTCTATGAGCTACGAATTATGTGTATGAATAATGGAATATCGACTGTTTGACTTGTAACTATTGCAAATTTATGGCTATCTACTTCGGTGCTCCTAGTTACATAATATGTATCCAAAATATTCGGTTGCAATACTTTGTTTTTATAGTTAGCTTACAGCCCATCCCGGCTCCTAAAATTTCCTGGCTCCGTCACTGGGCGACTTCATAGGTGTGTCTCAGCTTCTGCTATGTCCCTGTTGCCACGGCGTTGTCTCTGATGTCATGATGGAGCAAGGAGGTTTTGTCGTTTAGGAGTACGCAAAAACGATTGTCTACGCAAGTGACAACTGGAAGATGGCGCATCTTGTGCTGGATTTGTGGTTGGAGGCTGACAGTTCTAGTTTCCTCCTCCAACGTCATAGTCATGCGGGGGTGTAAGTTATAGAGTTCGATGGTGTGTCCGGGGACACGTTGCCCCGGTCTGATTCTTTTAACAGCAATGATTTTGCTTTGGGAAAATTACTCTGGAAGTCCGTAGAGCTGTTGATCAGCGATGAAGCCGCGTCGAGTTCAGGTGAAGAGGTGATATGTATCATTTTTCTTAGTGGAGAGGGACAAGCGCTGATTTTTTTAATAGGACCATCCTATCTTTTCAGTCCTGTAATGTCGATATTTACGTGGCTTGTAACTAAATCTTTATTTTATTAATGAGACATGTATTATCATGCAAAAAATAAGATTTTTAATCACATGATTAATATGTTCTCAAATACTTATTTTAAATATTTTTTAATATGAGCTAAACATTTTTCTAATACAGGTCCAACTTTTTTTTGTATGATACGAAAAAAAATTAAACTACGCAAACATTTTTTACATTGGATAAACATTTTTATACATGTCCCAAAGATTTTGTGTGAAATGCGTGTAACGTGCATTTTTATTCATACAAAACTTTTACTGAATTACACGACCAATTTTTTACATTGTATAAAAAATTGGAATGTCACATAATTTTGTTTTTGAAACACATGATTTTTGTTGAAATGTCACATACATTTTTCGAATGATGCAAACATTTTCTAACTGTTGAGCGAAAATTTCTTTACACTGCATTTACATTTTTAACGTGCGATGAATTTCTTTAAAATTATTAACTAAATTATTTTTCATAATATATATAGAATATTCCAAAATATAAACCAGAGTGAAAAAAACTAGCGTGCCGTCAAGATGACGAGGCCACATAGCTACTAGGCCACCCATTACCGGGTCCCAGCGGGCAACGTTGTCTTCTACTCTCTCTGGTCCTTTTTAGTCTACATATAAGTTTTGTCTGGAATCAAAGCATCTCTACTTTGACCGAATTTATAAAAAAAATATTAACATTTACGATGCCAAATCAATTTTGTTAGATTCACTACCAAATGCAATTTCATGGGATATATATTTGGTATGGTAGATATTGATATTTTTTAATATATATTTGGTCAAATTTTGCAAAGTTTTACTTGATACAAATCTAATATGCAGAGTAAAAAGGACCGGAGGGAGTATCTCATACTCCCTCCATTTCAAAATATAGTGCGCCCGCGCTTCCTGAGGTCTAATTTTGACCATAAATTTAACCAACAAGACCAACTGCGGCGGGAGAAAAAAAATTATATAATTGAAAACTTCTTTCGAATACGAATTCACTGATATAATTTTTGCTCCCACCACAATCGGTCTTGATAGTTAAATTTACGGTCAAAGTTGAAGCACGTGGATGAAGAAAGCACTACATTGTAGAATGAAGGGAGTATAAAGCAAGACATAGACTCGCCCATACTTGATTTTCATTACAGGATGAGCACTAGGTGACGTGGTCTTCAATCTTGCATAAAGTGAGACATAACTCGCTCATACTTGGTTTTGTTACATGATGAACATTGTTTCTCGTCTTGGCCTTGATCCATCCGGGTGACGAAAAATTGAAGATTGAATGACTTCGCCGGTATTTTTAAATTGTTCTAGCAAGGCTCAATCGTTTAGAGAAAACGGGATGCATCAAACTTTTCAACGAGGCCTCAAAATTTTGTTTTCACCCCCTATTCACGTTAGAATTGGCACTAGAGAGTTGGTTAGGGCATGTACAACATTGTTATCTTAAGAGTGTCATATGGGAAATTCACAGGGGCGCACACATGTCAAACCCTGCTCGGGCACTCGAATGCCTCGCAATTCGCGAAGTAGTTGAATTCCGCACGTGGGCACAATATTTTTTAAGTTTCAGTCGTTGAAACTTATGACTTTTTAACTGAAACTTACGATTTTCTCGCTCGCTCTTACCAAGTTTCAGAGATAAATTTTGAGAGACATTCTTGTTGTTGTTCTTAGGTACTAAAATCATGATTTTCTCGGTCGCTCGTAGTAAGTTTCAGGAGTTGAAACTTAACATTTATTTTTAAAATTCATCAAAATGTATATTATTTGAAAGCTCTCGTCATGAGAAACAGAAACACAACTTAATTTGAACTGTTTGTTTAAAAGATATAAATGTTTGAAAATCGGTGGACAAAAATAAAAGCACGCGCAGGGGACTCGGTATTCTCGCACTTTTTTTTTTTGAAAACACAAATGTATTCCATTACCTAGGCAAGCTGGACTCGCCAGCGACAAGTTTTTTTACATGGCTCGGAAATGGATCAAGCCAAATCTGATAGCTCTTCCGCTCCATACATACACCATGAGCAGCTAAACAGTGTGCAGAAATATTACATGCCCGTGGGCAGGTTTCTACTTTACAAGATTGAAAAGCTGATTGCAACACTGCTCTTATCTCTTTAAACAGCACGCCTAGGCTTGAGTAGTCATACAGGTCGCTTGTGATTGCCTGCTTTAGAGCAACTGCATCCGTCTCTAAGATGACTTTTTGGCACCCCATTCTTGACGCTTCATTCACAGCATAGAGCATGGCCAGAGCTTCAGCTTGTAGTGGTTCAGCAACATTTTCCAAACTCCCTGCTCCTCCTGCAACTAGTGCAATTCCATGATTATTTTTTATGGTAAAACCCCACCCTCCTGATTTAGTTGATAGCCTAAAGGCTCCATTAGTATTAATTTTAAGGAAATCATCAGGCGGAGGACACCAAACCTGGTTTACAGCCTGCACATTTTGCTCCTGTCGCTTGATGTATTTTTTGTATTCCAACAAGTGCAGCTAAACTGAATATATAATTTCCTCTTCAGTCCTAATCCTTTCTCCTTGATTAGCTCTGTTTCTTTCAGACCACCATAACCACAAAAGGATGCATACTTTCAAACATTTTTCCTCTTCCATGTGCAAGATATCCTCCACCATCGAGATGGCATTTGGGCAATTGAGAAGTTGCATCCGACTTTCTTCCAACAATGCAGTTCTCCAAACGGCCTTGACAAATTTGCACTTTAGGATACAATGACCTCCATCTTCATCCATTCGATGGCATACTGGACATCTTGTATCCACTTCCATTCCTCTATTCTGTAGTTTCATTCTTAGAGGTAAGCTATAATGGGCCAGTCGCCATAGGAAGTGCAGGATCTTGTTGGGCAAGGGAAACGTCCATAGTTTCTTCCAAAATGTTATCCTATGCTGATCATTCTTACTTGATGACGAAGCTCCATCATGTGCAGAGTTCCTGGCTTGGTTTTCCAACACTACTTGATATGCAGATTTTACTGAAATATATCCTTTTTGTCAGAATGCCAGGCAGGAGTGTCCTTAGCACCCTCTCGGATCGGAATTTGGACAATTACCTCTACATCTTCTTTGTTGAAAGTTTGATCAATCAGTTGTAAATCCCATGTGCCAGAGGTAGGGTCAATCAAATCTGAAACCTTTGTGATAACATGGCTGCCTTGCTGAGATGTTACTCTCCTAGAAACACCCCTTGGTAGCCAAGGATCTGCCCATATATTGATATTGCGTCCATCTCCTACTCTCCATATGATTCCACTTTGCAACACCTGCACTCCTTTCAAAATGCTTCTCCAACTATATGAAATGCCATATCTTGGCCTCGCTTGTAACAGATTCTGATTTGGATAGTATTTAGCAGCCATCACTTGAGCGCATAGGGAAGATGGGTTTTGTAGCATTCTCCAAGCCTGCCTTGCCAACATAGCTAAGTTGAAAGAATATAGGTCTCTAAATCCCAGCCCTCCATCCTTTTTGGGTTTTGTGAGCTTGTCCCATCCAACCCAGTGGATTTTATTTTCTTTATCCAATTAACTCCACCAAAACCTCGCAATCATTGAGCCGACATCTTCACACAGAGATTTGGTGAGGTCAAAACATGCCATCGCATAAACAGGGATTGCTTGCGCTACAGCTTTGATGAGGACTTCCTTACCGGCCTTTGAGAGCAATTTTTCTTTCCCACCTTGTAACCTTTTCCATACTTTTTCCTTGATATATTCAAAAGCTTTGGTTTTTTATCTACCAATATAGCATGGTAAACCCAAATATTTTCCGGAGAAGCCTTCTATAGCAATATTTAGCTGATTCATGAGCTCCTCTTTGTCCTCCAGCTTTGTATTCTTGCTGAACAAGATGGCTGACTTTTCCTTATTTATAGCCTGGCCCGAGCAAGCTTCATAGGAGTTCAGAATTTGATTAAGCTCGCGACTGCTGTCGGCATTTACTTCTAGGAGAAGAAGTGAATCATCTGCAAAAAGAAGATGACTTATGCTTGGGGCTGTATTACATAATTTGATTCCTTTCAACCTCCCATTCATCTCAGCATTTTGTAACATGGCCGAGAAGCCCTCAGCGCATAAAAGAAAGAGATATGAGAGAGAGGGTCACCTTGACGAAGCCCCCTCTCAGGAATAATTATCTCTGTGACGTCCCCATTAACTTTGATGTGGTATTTCACCGTTGTCACACAATTCATCACGAGCTGCACCCAACTTCTATTGAAACCGAGTTTCAACATGATTCCTTGCAAGAACTTCCATTCAACTCGATCATAAGCCTTGCTCATGTCAAGTTTGATAGCAGCATAACTTACTCTTCCACCCCTCTTCCTCTGCAAAAAGTGAGTCATTTCATATGCTAAAAGAATATTGTCAGATATCATGCGTCCAGGCACAAATGCGCTTTGATTGGGGGAAATTATTTTAGGTAAAATGTTTTTAATCTTCTGGTGATTACCTTTGATATTAGTTTGTAGACCACATTGCAGAGGCTGATGGGTCGCAAATCCTTCAATCTCTCTGGTCTAGTTGTTTTTGGAATCAGAACTATCATGGTGTTGTTCCACTCTTCAGGCATCTCACCACCTCTCAACACCTTGAGCACCTCCTTGGTTACTTGCTCTCCTACAGTGCTCCAGAATATCTTAAAAAAGATTGCAGGCATTCCATCAGGTCCGGCAGCCTTTAGATCACCAATATTATTCAAGGCAGCTTTCACTTCTTCTTCAGTATATTCTGCAGAAAGGAGCTCGTTCATTTGGTCAGTTACTCTAGGTTGAACTGATTGCAGAATTATATCATTGTCCTGCCCTGCCGTCGAAGTAAACAAACTAAAGAAATAATTTGAAATATATTCCTTTAGTTGTTCTGCCTTCTCTACCCAGGACCCATCTTCTTTCCTCAGCTTCTGAATGGTGTTACGCTTTTTCCTCTCCGAAGCATAGGCATGGAAAAAAGCTGTATTTTTATCTCCAAATTGCATCCAAATCATCTTTTAACTTCTTTATTCTCTTTTGAAGGTCTCCTAGTACGTTACAATCCCAAGCTTTTAAGTCCATGGCTACAATTTTGATGCCTTGAGACACATTACCACCACTTCTGATATTTGAAACATTCCAGGCATTTGTGACTATATCTTCACATTCTTCTTCATCCAACCATTTAGCCTCGAATCTGAATGTGTTTCCTTTTCCAATCCTTTTGTATTGTGTCCTAGTTCCATAAATTGAAACACTGATCGGCCTGTGGTCCGAGTGCCTCGGGTCGCCATTTATCACCCGATAAGATGGGAAGCGTACACACCACTCTCTGGATCCAGTAGCCCGATCCAATCTTTCCTTGACATAAAGTTTAGCATCATGGCTATTATTTCTCCATGTATACTTGTCACCAAAATAGCCGAGGTCATGTAGTCCACATTCCGCAAGTGCCATTCTGAAACTTTCCATTGATCTTTGGCTACGGGGTGTACCTCCTTTTTTCTCATGGCCATACAACACTTCATTAAAATCTCCGGCACACAGCCATGGAAGATTGAGTTGTTGGTTTAGAATCCTTAGTAATTTCCAAGTCTTATCCTTTTTATCCGAGGAAGGTTCACCATATATGCCCGTAAACCGCCATTTGTACCCATCTTGTTCAACAATCTTCATATCTATGTGATATCTTGAGTAGTTGTGGAGTTCTGCTTTGACATGCTTTTTCCACATGAGGGCAAGACCCCCACTTTTACCTTCGCAATCCTTCACTATCATTTTTGACATTCCCAATAAATGTTGGAGCCATTGCATCCTTCTTTTGTCCATCTTTGTCTCGGACAAGAAAAGGATATCGGGGTCTTCCTGCTTCTGGAGATCCAGAAGCCCTCTGACTGCCGGGCCGTTCCCCAGTCCCCGGCAGTTCCATACCGTTATTCTCATTTCGACTCGCCGGGCTGTCCCTGCAGCCCAGCGCTTCCAAATTCTAATATTTGTTTTTCTGCAGATTGTTTTGCTCTAGCTTGTCCCTCCTCTTCTTCGTCAATCTCCATTCTTGCCTTCTTCGAAAATTCCCCCTCATCATCGAACTCCATGTATTCAGCAAACCTTTTCTTGGGTCCCAAAACAAGGGGTACACTCTGTTGCTTCCCTTTTGGTTTATTCACCCTTCTGAAAGTAGTTTGTTTCCCCTTTGTTTCAGATTTTTGAACCAACCTCTCTTCTCTTTCTTCAATCTCGACCTTTTTGCCTTTTCCATCATGAGTCCTTTCACTACCGCCATGTTGACATGGTTGGGTTGCTGTTTCATTAGTCACTTCAGACACCGCTCCTGCTTTATGTTCCCTTTCTGAAAAAGGTTCAGATTTCCTCTCCTCCTCCTCCTCAAACACTAGCTTCTTGCCCCTTGTAGGTTCTGTTTGGTCACCTAGTGCGATTTTGAGCGGGCTGGTAACATCTCCTTCTCCTCCATTAATTTTTTTGTGACCTTTTGTGTTAGGCAGATTTTTGCGCCATGATGGAGCGTCGCTACCTTTACTACCAGTACTATTGCTTCTCCAGAATCCACTACGGTCACTAGAGCTTTTGCTTCTCCCATCTTCACTAGAGGCGCCCTTATATATTGCAGCACGCATCCATGCCCCAAATTGTCTTTCTTCTCCTTTCAGACCCTTTGTGGGGCAGGCTTTCTCACTATGACCAATAATTCCACAGTTGTAACAAAAGTCAGGGAGATGCTCGTACTTAAAAGTGATAATTTTTGTCGTCTCTTTCTTATTCTTCTCTGCATCATTCTCTTCCTCTTCCATCTCCCTTTCTTGCTCATGTTCTTCCTCTCCATCAATGATTAGTGTGAAGACTCTCATCAACGGAATTGTGATATCTATGAGTACTTTGATCCTCATATACTCCCCCATAGCTGAATCATTTTCATCAAGGTCCACATCCAGTACCTTTCCAACCTGTTCTCCGATTAACTCCCCTGTTTCTCTACTCATAACCCCTAGAGGAACATCATATGCTCTAACCCAGATCGGAATCTTCTTAAACTGATACTCGTCAATTGTCTTGCTTGGTGCAAAATCTTCCAGAACCAACAGCTCCTTATTAAAACTCCAAGGTCCATTGTTCAAAGCCTTTCTTTTCCCTGCTTCATCATGGAATGAAAATAAAAACCGATTTCTTCCTAATTCTTTGCAGTCCACTCCCGTGAAGGGACACCAGACTTCCCTTAGAGTTCTTGCTACATGTTCAGCTCTTGCAGGTCTATCAGACAGTAGCTTTCCTACTGCTTTTAGCTTCCCTGCAATGGATGAACAAGTAAACTGATTGCTGATTCTTATACCTTTCTTTTCCGCCTCCGAAAGCTTCAGATTCCTGAGCTTCCCCTCTACTGCATCAACTTCCCTTGCCTTGTCTCCTCCCATCTCTATGTTGCGCTGGATCAAAACAGTGGAAGAAATCCCCGCCTCCGCGCGCCCCCCGCCTCACCGCCACCTAAAGGCCAATACGCCTAGGGATTTTGGGTGTATAAGGATCGCGCACCCCAGCAAGCACGAGAGGCTAATAGGTGGAGGGGTGAGTCAACGGTGGATTTGGGCTAAGATTTGCGGAAACTAAGCAAGACAAGAGATTTTTGGTTCAGTTTCTACGCACTAACAGAGTTCTTGCCAAGAGATTTCACAAGGAGGGCCAACCAAATGTAGATCCGTTCTCTCTCCTTGGACTGGAATTGCAAGCTCTACTGGATTGATTTGAGATTGGGGACACACGCGAAATCAGGGAGGAATTCCGGATTCGCGAACTCTACGCTTACTGTTCACCAGAAGCTACTAGAGCCGTCAGAGCCAATAATGGTATTCTCGCACTTGGGTGCCCCAGATCCTCTTCGGCTGATCAATCGGTTTAAAAGAAACATTTTCCTTGAATAAAACCCTTCAGTTCCCCTAACAAAAAAAATCCAGAAGAAAAAGAAAGGCAAGCGATGACCAACATGAGTACATGACTGCACTCCACATATGACTGTCGAAACTGTGTGTGTGTTTGGATGAAAGCAGCAGTGCTGCACGGTTGCCCTGGAACTCTGGCCGTGCGCCCGTGCCGCCGCGTAGGCCGACCTCGCCGAATACATGAAGCGTGAGTAGGGTAGGGGTGCGATCGAGAGCTTTGAGCGAGGAGCAAAGACCGGGGCTGCCACATGTTGGCCTGGCTGGCAAAATGCCTCTCTGGAAGGAGCGCGATAGCTGCATCTTCTGGCAGAAATGTGCCCCTGATCTGCAGGCCTTAAATAAGATCACTGACGAAGCATGCATTTGGGCTAGGGAAAGGATCATTGCCAAGAGCGCTGAGACGGCAAACACTGAAAACCCTGGCTAGATTAGCAGTGATGTGTCTGTTGCTAGATAATTTGTATAGGCTGTTGTTTAGTTTTGCTCTTTTTTTTTCCGTAAAGCAATCTAAACCCTGCTGTCTGTTACAATGAAAATGAAATGCTGCTTGCATTTCGTCAAATGTTGCCGTCTGTGTTGACCTCTGCGCCAGTGGAGATAGATGTAAACCCAAGGCTTTAGAAGCATGGCTAATAGGAGTAGTAGATAATTGCAGCAGTAATGCAACTGCTAGCAGGAGCATGAGAGTCCCAGAACATGACACAGCATTGCATCAAAAAAATCTTTGTTTAGAGGACTTAGAAACTCAGTGGTTAACACTAACAGCACAAACCAGTAGAAGAGATGTCATTTAGCATAACAGAACTAGAGCATTTAGTATCATCCAGAATACAACTAGAACAATAGCAGAAAGAACCCAGTAGCATCACCGCATCACAGTCACAGATTCACAGACAGAAACATGTTCATTGATCTAGCTAGCCTAACCCAGCAGCATCCCGACATCACTGTAGAACGCGACATCACAAGGGCAGCAAACTAACATGGTAGCAACTGGCGAGTACCGAAGGTCAAACTCACTCATTGCTTGTTCGGTTAATCCCTCCCACAAGGGGATTGGAGAGGATTGGAGGGGATTGAGGTGGATTTTGACTTGTGGGGGATTTAATCCCTCTCAATCCCCTCCAAACCCCTTCAAATCTGAAGGAACCGAACAAGGCCTCAAGAGAATGAAGCCAACAAAGGCCGCAGTAGGGGCACGTGTGGCGCTTGACGTAGCATCTATTGCAGAGGCACTTGTGAAGGCAAGGAACGGCCACCACCTCCGCTGGCCTGGAGAAGCAGTCCCAGCACTCATGCTGGCCGGCCACGCCGCTGCCGCGCTGCGTCTGGTGCCGTTGCAGCTCTTGGCGGAGGAACTGACATTCTTGCTGTAGACCTTGGGTGCGCCCGGCCGCTTCCTGGAGAGCCGTAGCAAGGTCGTGGTTCTGGCGGATGAGCATGTCGCGTTCGATGGTCGCCTGTTGCAGTGCCGCCCAGCCGCGATCAACGTCAGCTTGCTGTAATCATGTGAAAACAACGGAAGATCAGGATGTAAGGAAGGCAAAATATAGTCAGAGGATGGGATGGGGGCACGGGTAAGAGAGACTAGTACTAGTAGCTGGTTACCGATATCATGACCAAGTTTGCCGGCGAGGGTGCCCTGCTGTGGCGCCCATGGGAGGCGAGGGCGAGCCTGCGGTCACGGTCAGGTTGCACGAACCCCTTTGGTCCCGATGGCTGGTACAGCGAGGGGAGGAGTGCGCCGTGCGGCTGCGGTGCCCGCTCCAGCTGCGCGCCCAGAGCTCTGGGCACCATGGCCATCGTCGCGGCAGAATCCGCGCCTGGAGCATCTGCGGCTCCCCTTCCTGGCCTTCTGTAGCCGATCACGCCGACGTCGCCGCGCGGCCTCACCTGTGTCTGTGTGAAGAGCGGGTCCTCCGAGTCGGGACGCATGTCGAGCAGGCACTCCTTGGACTTGGGGTCGAGCAGTTCTGATGCTGTCGGCGCCACCTCCGTGCTGGGCTGGCGCGCGGGGACCGTCGCGGAAGAGGAAGCATGGTCGACGACAGTGAGGTTCGCCAGAAAACGGGCCGTGTCGGCGCGCAGCGCCGCCGCAGAAGGCTGGTCGAACCAACAACAAGATGTCATGGCGGACAGCTAAGAAGCCAACCCAGCGGAGACGGGAGAACAGGAGTAAATGCACGGGTCACTGGGTTATGGAAGAAACTCACGATGGTATCGTCGGCGTCGCCCACGCGCTGTCCCGTGACCGAGGCGGTCGGCGTCGGACGCCCCGATTCTTCCTCCTCGCCGATGACGCGATCGTGCGGCGCCCTCCTCACCACAACCCCACGAATCCCCGTCCCCGAATCACTCAGCCCGCCTGCAAGAGGGAGCGAACTATCTCACGCTAAACACGAACTCGAACTCGAACTCGACGACCGCGCATCTTTTCCTGGTACTGGTACCCACGCCACGCACCTGTGCCGAGAAGGGAGGTGTCGCCGCCGCCGGGCGCCGCGGTCGCCGCCGCCGGCAGCCCAGCAGGAGGCCGCGGCGGCTTCTCGCCGGGACCCGCGCCCGCCATCTGGCTTCAGCAAGCGCGCGGCGAAATGGAGGGGGAGAGAGGGAAGGAGGGGAGGCGGAAGGGAAGATTCGGGAAGATTGGGTGGCAGGCGAAAGCTGTTGGTGGTTTTATATATAGAGGAAAGGGAGGGAAGCTGCAAGACGGCGGAACGGAACCCGGTGACGAGGGAGAGAGAGAGAGCGATGCTCCAAGGGCTTGGGCGAGTTGGGAGGGGGACGCGCGAGGAATTGACCGCATTACCGTGTCACTGACAGCATCGGCCCCACCAATGTTTTAGATTTTTTTAACCGCTCGTAGTTTCCCCATCGTTCCGTTCGGCCGCGCGTGAGGTGAAAAGTCGGTTACGGCCGTGGGGGGCCACCTCGCCAGCCTGGCTATTCCACAGCGCAGCCAGGCGTTCAGAGCATCTCCAGCCGTTGTGTCTTTCATGGATGTTTTTTTATTCGGCTGGGGCTGTGCTGGCGCAAATTTTGAACTTGGGTGACAAATTTTTCCAGCCGTCTCCATCCCAAGCATCTCTGCACCTCGACGAGCAAGACGCGTGGCGGCAGCTTGAAGGTTCACGAGCGCGCGGCGCGCAGCGAGGAAGAGCACCGACGCCCAGTGCCCCGCCGCGGCCAGCGATGCCAGGAGGAGCTCGCGCACCGCCGCGGCCTCCGAGCTCGACCATCGACGCTCTGTTCTCATGCCCCGTGTGCCCGGTGTTCCAATGCCACCCCGTCCTACGCCCACGCTGCGTCGTCTCGAGCAGGAGGAGGCCACCCCGTCCCAGCCCGCGTCGTCCTAGTTGCGCCCGCAGGCTCACATGCTCGCCCAGGCCGTGGAACCGGAGGCTGCTGACGTGGGTAGCATCATCGTAGGCGGAGGGGAGGATGCCGGACACGGCCGCGACGACACCCGCGTCCATCAGCGAGGCCCGGCCCTCCGAGTAGGCGCCCCACGTTGCAGATCACCACGCGAGCCAGCCTGCGGATGGGCGTTGGCTCGGCCCCGCCGGAGGAGGACGTGGCCGCGGCGCGGGGCTCGGCCTACGCCGTGTCGTGGCCGCGCGCCCCCTTGCACGCCCCGCGCTTGAATTGCCGGAGGCAGAGGCAGAGGCCGTGGTCGACAAGCTCCTTCGAGAGGGGACGCTGGTGCTGCTCGCCGGCGCAATGCGGGGCCGCGTGGATGGCCCCGCCACCGTCTCCGTGCCCCGCCACCGTCTCCGCGTGGATGGCCCCGCCGCGTCGCTGGGCTCTCGCCCGGCTGCTGCGAGGACTGGAGGCGTGCGCGAGTGGAGTCGGATGGGGCGGCGAGCGGACCCGGCCACGCTTCCCAACGGCGGCCTCGGCGCCCCCCTGGACTGGAGCCGGCCCTGGTCCTGGCCATGCGCGGAGACGGCCACTGCAAGGCAAAGAAGACGAGCCCCTCCCCGCCCTGAGCATGCGCGCTCCGCTCCGCGAGCCCCTCCCCGGCCATGATCCGCTCCGGCCGCGCGAGCTCGAGCCCCCGCGCCCGGCCATGCGTGCGCCGCCACGGCCGCGCGAGCCCCGCTCCGGCTGTATGTGTAGTAGGTGGTGCTGGGGAGAGAGAAGGTGGGGGCCGGGCTGAAAGCGACGGGGAAGGAGGGAGATGTGGCTGCAGGCGGGCCTTTGCATGCATAAACAAACCGTCGACGCTCTCAGATGCCTCCCTGGGAGTTGGGTTTTGGGTGATACTGCCGGCACTAAAATTGCACGAAACCGGCGAAAAAAGCGATCCTGCGGGCGTGAGTGGAGGCTTTTTTCACTGCCGGCGCTCTCAAAGTTAGAAAAAAGGGCCTCTTGGGGAGCTTAGTGGAGATGCTCTCAGAAGTACAAACCCATCGGCGCCGGAGGGAGCATATTTGCCATGCATATGCCCTTTTTGGTGGAAGTATCTTGTGTTTTTCTTTTTGGCAGTGTATCTTGTGTTTTTCTTGCATGTTCTTTGTCATTGACTGAGGGCATGGCCAATGCATAGCCCCAGGGTGATGCCTCACATGCCATGTAGGACCGGATAACAGAAAAATAGGTTCGGATGGGGAAGCAGGATACTCTTCAGGAGGCGGGTGCTTAGAGAGAAAAAGTGTGATCTGATGCATAAAGTTGGAAAAGTTGGGTGTCCAGCTGCTAGACTAGAAAAGGAAATTGCTTAGCCACATTCCGTAGCGCACATGAATACCGCTAGAATCAGCCTAGATCTTGTCCCCATTGCATTTATTTGGGGTTTAAAAATTCGTAAAAGCCATAACTTTTGATTCAAGCATCAAAATAAAGTTTCGTTTTCACTGTCAGGTTTCTCACGACGAGTTCTTCAAAACTAGATCCCATATGAGTAGGTTTCGTCAAACTTTTTTTGAGAGCAACTTTGGGTGCAATGGAGGCAACTATAGTGTTATAGAAAAGCAACTTCTTCTTTTTGGCCTAGTAGGACCGACTATTAGGTTGGTTTGTGTAAAAACTAGAAAATCACACAAAACACAAGGCTTCTTTAGTGCTATATACAAAACAACTTCGCTACACTATGTGTATCTATGAATTCATGGCTGCTCAGTTGCCTATTGTTGATTGTCAGTTGTCTATGGTTGATGTTCAATTGCGTATAAATACTATAAATTTTCTACTATTGATGCCTAGTTGCTGCTATTGGTAATTAGTTGCCTACAACTGCTGCTCAGTTGCCTAACTTTGCAAAAATAGTTGCTTACAATATTATGAAGTTATTTATCATTGTTTTCCTAAGTTGCCTACAAACACTCTGAAGTGGTTTAGATTCACCATCATGTTGGCCTACCATAACTAGCAATAGCACACAAAGAGCATCACTGGTAGATGACTTCATAGTATTATAGGCAATTTAGAAACAACGACATACGAGCATGACCAATAGGCAAGTTAGAAGTACCGGGAGGAAGAAGGAGAATATTAGACAAAATTGACTTTTTGAAAAAGGAGGAATACCCCCGGCCTCTGCATCTCTTGATGCACACAACCAAATTATAGACAAAATTAACTAGGACACGAAATGTAGTGAAGTTGTCTGCTTTTAGTACTAAAGTTGCCTCTTGTAGAAGGAAAGTTGCTTATGATGATGATGTGATGTTATCTACCTCTGTTTCGAAGTTGTTATGTATTATTAGTTAGTTGCTTATTGTTGCTTGTTAGTTATTTTTAATGGAGTGAAGTTGCTTCTATTTGGCACTAAAGTTGCCTCATCTAGCATAAAAGTTGCTTTGAATTTTTTAAAGAAACATATCCATGTGGTTTAGTTTTGAAGAGCTTGTCGCGATCGGGCTAGCCAACTCATGTGTGTTTTCATCATTATATATGAAGATTTCAATGATTTTGCAGGCAACTCGACCGAAAATTAAGAATTTACGTAGGTTTGTGGGCAATTGTCTGATCTGCCCCCTATGAAACTTCTGGTTACCCCCTATGCACCTTCTTATCTAACACCCGCGACCTGGCTAGCCAACAACCGAACACTCAGTAGTGTTGGCTTCTCAGGTCCTCTAATGGACAACTTTCATAGTATATTAGGCAATTAGGGATCACCATAGGCAACTTCGTAGCGACGTAGACAATTTGGTTTCTGAGGTAGACAATAATTTGGAAACCATGTTAGAAAACTTCCCACTTTACGGTGAGCAACTTCCATAGTATGCTAGGAAACTGAACTATGTACAACTTAGTTTTCGATGTATGCAACTTAGCAACCATGGTAACCACCTATTACACTATTGCACACAACTAAGTAGGAGGCTACTAGGCGGAATTCACTTATACATTGATGCAATTCTTCTAGCATCAAAGTTGCTCATGTTTAGAACTAAACTTGCCTCATCTAGCATTAAAGTTGCTTTTGGGAAAAAATCATCAAAACACGTTCATATAGGATCTAGTTTTGAAGAGCTTGTCACGAGGAACCCAACCGTGAAAACGGATCATAATTCCGGCCCGCGGTTTGAAAGTTATAGTTTTTTGAAATTTCTTGTGCCAAAATTAATGCATGTTACGTCATTACTCGGTTCACACGGATGGTCAGACGAGGTGGAGAAAATCAACGTACTAAAGTGAAAGAATATTTCCATATATAGAATGGGTGGGTGGGCAATTTTCCAAATCAGAGATCAGTTTGTCGCGTAGTTCGGTCTTTGAGCATGCGCTCGGATCAACCGAAAAGTGCAGCTGCACTTTCTAGGATTTAGGTTTTTCTTGTTCCAACTAGTAGATGAGAGACGTTGAACAAAGATAAATTTCACATATGAAGTGGACAACTTCTTGCTTCGTAGAGATGACCTAGCCAGCCGTCCCTCCAAAAGCATCCAAAAGTTAAGGTTTCTCTTCCTCCCGTCAGCGGCGCCGTCGTCGGTCCACCCCATTTCCGATGGCCTTACACGACTAGGGAAAAGCCTAGCAGTAACGCGGGTTTTTGGCCCACCAATAGCGCGGGTGACCGAGCTACTGATACGACGCTACAGCTAAAGGTTAGCAGTAGCATGGGTTTACCCGTACTACTGATATATCCACTTAGTAGTAGCGCTTCCTGCAAAAGGCGCTACTGGTAAGTACTAGTAGTGCTTCTCATTGCCCACGCTACTACTATTATTCTGTATTCTATTTTTTTATTTCATGTCGTATTCATACACCTTTATACAAGTTTTCATACTGTAGAAATTTAAATATTATTTTTTCATCATAATGAGTTATTACATCACTGGGTGAAAGAACCGTGGACTAGTTTCAAATGGATGGACATCCACTTGAAACTAATCCGCAGTTCTTTCACCCAATGATATAGTAAATATCATCGTCATCATCATCATATCATTAACAAGTTATCATCATAATACATCATTGTCATATAACACCTCCTCATGATCATCATTTTCATCAATGAGACATCATATAGCAAGTTGGTCGCTAGTCATAATCATAACTCCTCCTCATCATCATCAACTCTAACACATTGTAGCACATAATAACACATTGTACCTAGGACCTACTTCTCTCTCATAGGACCTACTACCCTCTTTTAGGTAAAATAGCATAAAACAAGATAGGCCCTGACTCTCCATTATGAAGAATGGAGATTATTGTGACGCCCCGAGACCGATGTGCCAGGTGTCCTCCAGTTATTCGCTGTTGTTGCCTTGTCATTTGCTTGCGTGTTGCATCTTGTCATGTCATCATGTGCATTGCATCATCATGTTTTCAAAACTTGCATCTGTTCCGGTCTCCTCGTTCTCTCTATTGTCCGTTCTGAGCCCAACCACACTTGCACGCGCCCGCGGCATGTCCGAAATATTATTTTATAAGTGGCCAGAAAATGTTCTTGGAATGGGATGAAAGTTGGCATGCGGTGTTTTTATGTTGTAGATAGGCCGCCTGCCAAGTTTCATCTCGTTCGGAGCCCGTTTGATAGCCCAACCGTTAACTATAGCGACAATATAGTCGGTCAAAACGTCGGACGTTTTCAGTCTCCGGAAACAGATGCCGGGCTCTCTCTCTCTCTTCTCCCCCTCGCAGTCCACCTAGGCCCGGCCTAACCTCTCTCGTCAGCCCGCAGCCCCCCTCGCACGCGTCCAGAAGCTGTCCCGGACCCAACTCGAACAGTCGTTACCGCTGTGTCCGGAACATCCCCAAACATCTACAAAACGTCTCCGTTTTCTTATTTGGACTCCCTAGCTATTTTATCTGCGATCGTCCGTTTGCGATCGTAGGGTCGAGATAGCCCCTAACCTAATATCCACCTGCTATATATGTATCAGTCCAACCCTAAGATCCAGGAGGTTTGTCCCACCTCCGCCGCCACTCTTCTGGTTCCCCTCGGGATCCCTCCCGATCTATCCACTCGAACCAGCCACCGAATCCCCTCCTCCTCGATTTCAGCTACCAACCAACCAGCGCCCACCCTCTCGATCCAGGAGCCGAGCTCCCCTGCCAGGCCGACCTCACCTCCATTTTCTCTCCCTCGTTGCTCTCTCTCTCTCTCTCACCCGGTTCCCTCTCTCTCTGTTTCTTCGTGCAGGAGCCGCATCGCAGCATGGCCGGAGCTCCTTTCTCGACACTCGTCGCCGACCCCCCCTGTTTCTTCGATCCCAGCAAGAGACAAGCCGCCGGATCTGACGCCTCACCACGGAACGCCATGGCCGCCGCACCATGGAGCCACTTCGACCTGGACCCCGGCCGGATCGACGCAGCCCGCCGCCGTCCTGCTTCGCTAGCTCGGGCACGAGCGCCCCGTCTTCCTCCTCGTCGCGTGGATCCAGGAAGAGCCCCCGCCAGCACCGCCGCTCCTCTGCGCCCTCGCTGCCCAAGTCGCCTGCATCCCCTGCTTCGTGAACGAGAAGACCGGTGCCGCACCTTCTTTGACTTGTCCCAGCGCCAGCGTGGACGAGATCCACGTCGCCCGTGCCTGGGTCTTCTCGCCCGAGGCCCAGCTCCTCCCGAGCCGGCCCCTCTCCACGTCGCCCACTCCCTGGCGTCAAGCCAGATCCAGCAGGCCCAGCGCCTCCCCAAGGCCCAGATCGTGCCGGCCTCACCCGGCCTGCTACCTCCTCCTCCTCACCGACTGGGCTTGGCCCATGGTGAGAACTCCCCCAGCGCCCATCTTTTTTTTCCGGTTGTTGGGCCAGCTAGTTTCGGCCCAGTGCAGTTTTTTTCCTAGTTCTGCGATTCTGCTATTTAACCAGGGAATTACAGTTTTACAGAAAAGACCCTTTTGTTCATGCATTTAATAACTCACTAACCGTGCATCGGATTAAAATGTTTTATATATGAAACTTGCTCAAAATTTTGTGTAGATTAATAATATGCAACTTTCACCCATGTTTAAAATGTTAAACATGTTGTTTGCATTAATTTGCTCCTATGCCATGTTAAAATGATTTGTTTCATAACTAAATAACCGTAGCTCCGAATTTAATAAACTTTATATGTAAATGGGGTAGAAAAATGTCTAGTTTAACATGGTGCACTCATCTTGCATGTTTAACAACTCTAAAATTATGTTTAGGGCAGAACAGTACCTAACCTAATATATGCACATGAGGAGTCCCGGATTTGTTGTTTGTTGTTCCCGGCCTCATTTAACCTTGACTAGATAGGTAGTTTTCTTTTTGTTTCCCCTCTTGCCATGTTTAACAACATTTAATATTGTTGGGTACATAAACGAGATCGAACTAAATAATTGATGTGGTGCTCCGTCAATATGCAACTCGTTGCATATTGAGCTTCCACTTAATTTGTAGTTTTGCTTGTGCATTTTGCCATGCCATGGTTCATTAAACTGGACATGCATCATACTTGATTGTGCATCATGCCATGTTCATGTCGTGGTTGTTTACTATGTTTGTTTGTTTTCTTTCCGGTGTTGCTTCTTCGGGTTGGGTCCGGTAACGTCGAGTTGTGAGGATTCGTTCGACTTCGTTCGTTTGTCTTCTTCATGGACTCGTTCTTCTTCCTTGCGGGATTTCAGACAAGATGATCATACCCTCGAAATCACTTCTATCTTTGCTTGCTAGATGCTCGCTCTTTTGCTATGCCTATGCTGCGATACCTACCACTTGCTTACCATGCCTCCCATATTGTTGAACCAAGCCTCTAACCCACCTTGTCCTAGCAAACCATTGATTGGCTATGTTACCGCTTTGCTCAGCCCCTCTTATAGCGTTGCTAGTTGCAGGTGAAGATTGGAGACCGTTCCTTGTCGGGACATTTATTTACTTGTTGGGATATCACTATATATCTTATTTACTTAATGCATCTATATACTTGGTAAAGGGTGGAAGGCTCGGCCTTATGCCTGGTGTTTTGTTCCACTCTTGCCGCCCTAGTTTCCGTCATATCGGTGTTATGTTCCCGGATTTTGCGTTCCTCACGCGGTTGGGTAATAATGGGAACCCCTTGACAGTTCGCCTTAAGTAAAGCTCCTCCAGCAATGCCCAACCTTGGTTTTACCTTTTGCCTCACCACCACCTACTTTTCCCTTGGGAGTCGCTCTCTCGAGGGTCATCATTATTTTAACCCCCCCGGGCCAGTGCTTGTCTAAGTGTTGGTCCGAAATGGGCAGCCTGCGGGGCCACCTCGGGGAAACTTGAGGGCTGGTTTTACTCGTAGCTTGACCTATCCGGTGTTGCCCTGAGAACGAGATATGTGCAGCTCCCATCAGGATGTCAGCGCATCGGGTGGTGTTGCTGGTTTAGTTTTACCCTGTCGAAATGTCTTGTTGTACCGGGATACCGAGTCTGATCGGAACGTCTCGGGTGGAGGTCTATTCCTTTGTTGACCGTGAGAGCTTGTGATAGGCTAAGTTGGGACACCCTGCAGGGATTTGAACTTTCGAAAGCCGTGCCCGCGGTTATGGACAGATGGGAATTTGTTAACGTCCGGTTGTAGAAAACCTGAAGTTGACCTTAATTAAAATGAATCAACCGCGTGTGTAACCGTGATGGTCTCTTTCCGGCGGAGTCCGGGAAGTGAACACGGCGTTGGAGTTATGCTTGACGTAGGTTGTTATAGGATCACTTCTTGATCATACTTTTATCGACCGTGCTTTGCCTTCTCTTCTCGCTCTCTTTTGCGTATGTTAGCCACCATATGTGCTAGTCGCTTGCTGCAGCTCCACCTCATACCTTTTACCTTACCCACCAGCTTAAATAGTCTTGATCGCGAGGGTGCGAGATTGCTGAGTCCCCGTGGCTCACAGATACTTCCAAAACCAGCTTGCAGGTGCCAATGAGTCCGTGCAGATGACGCAACCAAGCTCAGGAGGAGCTCGATGAAGATCTTGTCCTTTGTGTTGTTTCGTTCTAGTTGATCAGTAGTGGAGCCCAGTTGGGGTCGATCGGGGACCTTTGTCGCATTTGGGGTTCTTTTTTTATTTTGGTTCCGTAGTCGGACCTTGATTGTATCTGGATGATGTAATGCTTTATTCATGTAATTGTGTGAAGTGGCGATTGTAAGCCAACTATGTAACTCTCTTTCCTTATGATATTACATGGGTTGTGTGAAGATTACCTCACTTGCGACATATGCCTTCAATGCGATTATGCCTCTAAGTCGTGCCTCGACACGTGGGAGATATAGTCGCATCGAGGGCGTTAAAAGTTGGTATCAGAGCCTTCCCCGACCTTAGGAGCCCCATTGCTTGATCGTTTTTTGCGGCCGAGTTGTGTCTAGAAAAATGTTTTGAGTCATTTAGGAATTATATATCGGAGAGTTAGGAATTCTTTTTACTTCCTAGTCTCCTCATCGCTCTGGTAAGGCATCCCGACGTAGAGTTTTGACTCTTCTCTTCTCAAATTTCACTAAATTTTTTTTTAGGATCACGCGGGTATCTTGGAATCGTTCTGATGGTTTTATGACGAGAACATTGTCTTGGTGCCTCCTGTCAGGGGTTTTGTGGAAGTGTCCCGGGGAGTTGAGCTCTGAGGTGTTGTCGTCATAATTTTATCGTTGCAGTTCTGGAATACCTGAGTTTAGTACGCCGACATCGAAAATCTCTTTTATGCAGTTCGTTGGTGAGATAACCTCGACGCCACCCAGTACTGGGGCGGGAGTTCGGGAGTATCGCCATAACTTGTATAATGGATTCTTTTCGAAGGTTGAGGTAGATGATTTCCGAAGGTTTCTTGGTTATGTGTTGAAGGATGGATACAGCTGGATGTAGGATTTGCTAGATTTGGGTGAGATATTATGCTTCCCCTGTATCCCCAACACCTGATTGCATAACCGGAAAGTTTCGGGAGTTTCATAGGTGGGAATTCAAGTAGCTCATAGGATATCTTTCCGACGGATGTATGATATGAAATTGGGGTTCGACGTCTAGTGGTCCGCCTATTCACGGTTGGTTTTACAGTGGTCTCGTTGTGTCTTAAAGAGTCCTTGGCTATGCCGACTCAGGGACGCTTCGTATGTCATGTGCACTGCCTTGTACATGATGGTGTTGTACGATCGAGCCCGTGTAGGCCCCACCACGAAAACTTCAGACGAAATCTCTATCATATGTTTGTTCCGGCTTATTCTGCAAGCCAATCTTTTGTTTTTTGTTGTGAGTTGTGTTATTCAAGTTGCCTCGAAGTCAAATGTTGATTCCATCCCTTGTCTAAGTGGTGTTCTCATACTTCGATGTGAATACCAATCCTTCTTGATCATCGAGATTGTGCTGTCAATCCTTTTCAACCGGCGTGTTTCTCTTCAAGTGGATCCGATCACTTCAACATTCGCAAGATCTATTATCATTTCTTCTCAACGGTGTTTGTTTCATCCGTCTCCAAGCTTGCCTTTGTTTTTCCCGCCCACCCTCCCTTTTTCTTCAAGGACTAAGATTTCTAATCAAGTATCCATCTTATTCATGGAAGTCTCTTCACTCTTTTCCTTCAATGTTCTTATCTGGTGATTCTCAAGAAGATGCTAACGAAGCTTCTAGTTCATCATTCTTCGTTCTCTTTCTTCTCCGGTGGTTTCAATTCAAGCTTTCGGTGTTTGATCACATTCTTTTCCTTGTTTCAAATGTTTTTCATACCGGTGCACCTCATAATAATTCACTTCTTTCTATTCAATTGTTCCGGAGTGCTCAAGATATCTCCAAGATTCGTGTCTCCACTCTGCTTTCGTTCAATCTCTTTTCGGGGATGTTATCTCATTCAATCCATTTAATTCAACCGGTGCATTCTCCTTTTCCAGTAATCATTTCCGATGTATCTTTTGAGTGGGCCCTAACCCACAGGCCTTTTCCCAGGATCTTACCTGACTCTTCTTATTTTCCGGAGCTTTTCAAATTCTTTTCCAAGTTTGACGTAAGAATGAGTTATCATCATCAAATGTATTTCTCCAAGATCTCTCAATTTTCTTTTCATCGTTGGCTCAACTTTTCCATTCTTCATTCCAGTGTGCCTCAATAATTCTTGGTGGTGTTTCCCGTCATCATTCTCGGGGATTTGTAGACCGAAGAAGATTTCTCTCTCTCAATCTTGCTCCATTCTCTTCAAGATTCGCGATTCTATCTTGTTGCCATCCTCTCATAATTATTTGCGATTGTGAGATATTCTTTTCAACCATCCGGAGTAATTCAGGAGCCTTTTCAGTTTGTTCATCCGGAGCCCATCATCTAAGATTTATTCATTCTCAGCTTTCAGCTCTCTTTCTCCTATCATACCGGTGTTTTGTTCAAGTAATCTCTAAACAGTTCGTGATCTCTTCGTTCTCTTGTATATAAATTCTCTCAAGCTTCTTCGTTCATTTGCTAATTCTTCCCGGTGTTTCCTTATCTTCTCTTCGTTCGTATTTCAATTCTACCGGTGGTTCGTCGAAGACCTTCTTAAGTTTATGTTATATCTCTCTTAATCCTTGATACGAGAATAAGTAGTGTGCCAAATCCGTTGATTGTCATCAATTAAATTGGTGAAGGATACGCATATCATAATTCTTATTCTTGTTTCATCCTAATGATTAATTCTTATTCCGGAGGCCCTTCAAACTCTCGGTTTCATTTGTTTCATCTTCTCCTTTTCCCGGAGTTCCAAGCTCTAATTATCACGGAGATCCGTCTAAATCATTGCAAGGATTCACCTTGTGTTTCCAATTTCTCTTTCTTTTCATTCTTTTGTTTACCGGAGTTCTTCATGGAGGTTCTACATAATGGTCCATCAAGGATTTAATTCCTTTTCGAAGTGTTCATTGAGATTCTTTTCAAAGGAGCTCAAGCTTTCTTCATATTGTAATCCGGAGTGCTTTCTTTATTCCGTATCATTGGAGGTGGTATTATGTCATTCTTGATAATTGGAATTCATGTTTCATGATTCACATGTTGTCAAGAATGAGATATTTTAAATCCATCAATCTCGTCATTGGAGTTACCTTGGGTTATATTTCACCTAAAGCCTTCCCTGAGGATTGTTGCTATTTATGGTGCTTATAATTGACCCAAGTTCTTCTATTATCCTCCCAGTGAATTAAGTTTCTCGTCTCCTTGTTCATATAAATCCAATCAATTCTTTTCCCGTGAGTGGCAGGCTGTCACCTCATAATTTGAGATGTTTTCCATAAGACCATATCAAGTTTATTCTTTTTGTGGTGGATTGTTTCAACAACTCCGTGTGACCCTTCTCTTTAAGATGCTTTCAAGCTCATTGGAGGTAGAAGATGTTGTTTTCTCCGTTCTTTTGTTCCGTCGATACAACTTCTATTCTTTCGTTTCGGAGGCATCGTGTTGTTGTTCTCTTCAACCCATCTTCTTGTTGTGTCAAGATCATGTTCTTTTCATGATTGTCCATTTAACCGGAGTGTCGAGCCTCTTTTCAAGTTCTATCACCTTATCAAGTTATTATTCAATTCCTTTTCTTTTCAACCGGAGTGCTGCCCGAATTTTGGTTTTCCTTGATCCCCTTCCTTAACCGGAGCATTTTTCAATATATATCTTGCCCTTCAACCTCAAGGGTTTTTCGCAATGTTCTTTGTCCCTCTTTTCTAACGGAGTGGTTTTCAACTTCATCATCTTCGTTGTATTCTTTTCTCAAAATGGTTTAACCTTTTCAAGGTTCATGGTTTCACTCGTTTGTCGAAGAAGCAACTTAGTTTACCTATTCTCTTTCTCCTCCGTTTTCCCTCCGGTGCCATTCTAGATCTCGGGACGAGATCCTCTCGTAGTGGTGGAGTGTTGTGACGCCCCGAGACCGATGTGCCAGGTGTCCTCCAGTTATTCGCTGTTGTTGCCTTGTCATTTGCTTGCATGTTGCATCTTGTCATGTCATCATGTGCATTGCATCATCATGTTTTCAAAACTTGCATCTGTTCCGGTCTCCTCGTTCTCTCTATTGTCCGTTCTGAGCCCAACCACACTTGCACGCGCCCGCGGCATGTCCGAAATATTATTTTATAAGTGGCCAGAAAATGTTCTCGGAATGGGATGAAAGTTGGCATGCGGTGTTTTTATGTTGTAGATAGGCCGCCTGCCAAGTTTCATCTCGTTCGGAGCCCGTTTGATAGCCCAACCATTAACTATAGCGACAATATAGTTGGTCAAAACGTCGGACGTTTTCGGTCTCCGGAAACAGATGCCGGGCTCTCTCTCTCTCTTCTCCCCCTCGCAGTCCACCTAGGCCCGGCCTAACCTCTCTCGTCAGCCCGCAGCCCCCCTCGCGCGCGTCCGGAAGCTGTCCCGGACCCAACTCGAACAGTCGTTACCGCTGTGTCCGGAACATCCCCAAACATCTACAAAACGTCTCCGTTTTCTTATTTGGACTCCCTAGCTATTTTATCTGCGATCTTCCGTTTGCGATCGTAGGGTCGAGATAGCCCCTAACCTAATATCCACCTGCTATATATGTATCAGTCCAACCCTAAGATCCAGGAGGTTTGTCCCACCTCCGCCGCCACTCTTCTGGTTCCCCTCGGGATCCCTCCCGATCTATCCACTCGAACCAGCCACCGAATCCCCTCCTCCTCGATTTCAGCTACCAACCAACCAGCGCCCACCCTCTCGATCCAGGAGCCGAGCTCCCCTGCCAGGCCGACCTCGCCTCCATTTTCTCTCCCTCGTTGCTCTCTCTCTCTCACCCGGTTCCCTCTCTCTCTGTCGCCCGCGCCTGGGTCTTCTCGCCCGAGGCCCAGCTCCTCCCAAGCCGGCCCCTCTCCACGTCGCCCACTCCCTGGCGTCAAGCCAGATCCAGCAGGCCCAGCGCCTCCCCAAGGCCCAGATCGCGCCGGCCTCACCCGGCCTGCTACCTCCTCCTCCTCACCGACTAGGCTTGGCCCATGGTGAGAACTCCCCCAGCGCCCATCTTTTTTTTCCGGTTGTTGGGCCAGCTAGTTTCGGCCCAGTGCAGTTTTTTTCCTAGTTCTGCGATTCTGCTATTTAACCAGGGAATTACAGTTTTACAGAAAAGACCCTTTTGTTCATGCATTTAATAACTCACTAACCGTGCATCGGATTAAAATGTTTTATATATGAAACTTGCTCAAAATTTTGTGTAGATTAATAATATGCAACTTTCACCCATGTTTAAAATGTTAAACATGTTGTTTGCATTAATTTGCTCCTATGCCATGTTAAAATGATTTGTTTCATAACTAAATAACCGTAGCTCCGAATTTAATAAACTTTATATGTAAATGGGGTAGAAAAATGTCTAGTTTAACATGGTGCACTCATCTTGCATGTTTAACAATTCTAAAATTATGTTTAGGGCAGAACAGTACCTAACCTAATATATGCACATGAGGAGTCCCGGATTTGTTGTTTGTTGTTCCCGGCCTCATTTAACCTTGACTAGATAGGTAGTTTTCTTTTTGTTTCCCCTCTTGCCATGTTTAACAACATTTAATATTGTTGGGTACATAAACGAGATCGAACTAAATAATTGATGTGGTGCTCCGTCAATATGCAACTCGTTGCATATTGAGCTTCCACTTAATTTGTAGTTTTGCTTGTGCATTTTGCCATGCCATGGTTCATTAAACTGGACATGCATCATACTTGATTGTGCATCATGCCATGTTCATGTCGTGGTTGTTTACTATGTTTGTTTGTTTTCTTTCCGGTGTTGCTTCTTCGGGTTGGGTCCGGTAACGTCGAGTTGTGAGGATTCGTTCGACTTTGTTCGTTTGTCTTCTTCATGGACTCGTTCTTCTTCCTTGCGGGATTTCAGGCAAGATGATCATACCCTCGAAATCACTTCTATCTTTGCTTGCTAGATGCTCGCTCTTTTGCTATGCCTATGCTGCGATACCTACCACTTGCTTACCATGCCTCCCATATTGTTGAACCAAGCCTCTAACCCACCTTGTCCTAGAAAACCATTGATTGGCTATGTTACCGCTTTGCTCAGCCCCTCTTATAGCGTTGCTAGTTGCAGGTGAAGATTGGAGACCGTTCCTTGTCGGGACATTTATTTACTTGTTGGGATATCACTATATATCTTATTTACTTAATGCATCTATATACTTGGTAAAGGGTGGAAGGCTCGGCCTTATGCCTGGTGTTTTGTTCCACTCTTGCCGCCCTAGTTTCCGTCATATCGGTGTTATGTTCCCGGATTTTGCGTTCCTCACGCGGTTGGGTAATAATGGGAACCCCTTGACAGTTCGCCTTAAGTAAAGCTCCTCCAGCAATGCCCAACCTTGGTTTTACCTTTTGCCTCACCACCACCTACTTTTCCCTTGGGAGTCGCTCTCTCGAGGGTCATCTTTATTTTAACCCCCCCGGGCCAGTGCTTGTCTAAGTGTTGGTCCGAAATGGGTAGCCTGCGGGGCCACCTCGGGGAAACTTGAGGGCTGGTTTTACTCGTAGCTTGACCTATCCGGTGTTGCCCTGAGAACGAGATATGTGCATCTCCCATCAGGATGTCGGCGCATCGGGTGGTGTTGCTGGTTTAGTTTTACCCTGTCGAAATGTCTTGTTGTACCGGGATACCGAGTCTGATCGGAACGTCTCGGGTGGAGGTCTATTCCTTTGTTGACTGTGAGAGCTTGTGATAGGCTAAGTTGGGACACCCTGCAGGGATTTGAACTTTCGAAAGCCGTGCCCGCGGTTATGGACAGATGGGAATTTGTTAACGTCCGGTTGTAGAAAACCTGAAGTTGACCTTAATTAAAATGAATCAACCGCGTGTGTAACCGTGATGGTCTCTTTCCGGCGGAGTCCGGGAAGTGAACACGGTGTTGGAGTTATGCTTGACGTAGGTTGTTATAGGATCACTTCTTGATCATACTTTTATCGACCGTGCTTTGCCTTCTCTTCTCGCTCTCTTTTGCGTATGTTAGCCACCATATGTGCTAGTCGCTTGCTGCAGCTCCACCTCATACCTTTTACCTTACCCATCAGCTTAAATAGTCTTGATCGCGAGGGTGCAAGATTGCTGAGTCCCCGTGGCTCACAGATACTTCCAAAACCAGCTTGCAGGTGCCGATGAGTCCGTGCAGATGACGCAACCAAGCTCAGGAGGAGCTCGATGAAGATCTTGTCCTTTGTGTTGTTTCGTTCTAGTTGATCAGTAGTGGAGCCCAGTTGGGGTCGATCGGGGACCTTTGTCGCATTTGGGGTTCTTTTTTTATTTTGGTTCCGTAGTCGGACCTTGATTGTATCTGGATGATGTAATGCTTTATTCATGTAATTGTGTGAAGTGGCGATTGTAAGCCAACTATGTAACTCTCTTTCCTTATTATATTACATGGGTTGTGTGAAGATTACCTCACTTGCGACATATGCCTTCAATGCGATTATGCCTCTAAGTCATGCCTCGACACGTGGGAGATATAGTCGCATCGAGGGCGTTACAATTATCCTGTCTCCAATTTTTCTTGCGCTTCGCATAATGTTGCTTCCTAGTAGCTCCCTACGATTGACCATACATTTTTTTTCCAATCTTCGATTGTCATGTCTTCATTGGTTTTAGAAATCCGGTATGAACAGAAGTGATTCGTAGGATGACCTGGCCGTAAGTTCAAAACATCAATGCGACCTTTCGGAAACATCATATGAGGCACACAATCCTTCAGGATTTTCTATTGAAAAATATAGTAATAACTTCGTATTTAGCAATGTAGTTGAGTTTTAGAAGAATTTATGCAAAAGATGCACGGATGTCGTAAGCACGGATGTCGTAATAGTAAAAAATCTTACCATGACATCTCCATGGATGTCACCGTAGTTCAACACGTGCACTAGTGGCGCGTATTGACCATAATGTGGAGGAGTTTGATAATAGATATTGTAATTCTCAAGATTAGTAATAAATGAGATCAAATGATTTTTCTCCTGATAAGTTAATTCTAAGCCATCGTTGTTGTAGGTTTTGTCTGCCATCTTCCGCACATTCTTTGAAGAATGAAAATAAGCTATCAATGAAAATAAGTTGTCAACTATTTTGAAGTAAACAATATAAATTACTCAATAACTATGTTTGAGAAACTCACATAGCGGTATAACTGGAAGCGTATCAACAAGGAACCAAATGTCCATATTGTCTTGGGCGATGTCACGATCACCAAGATCCATGGTGACAAGCATTCTGATGTAGGGTAGAACCCTAATCGTCCGATCTTTCACGAAAGGAGAGGATCCCGCGATGAACACGAAGAACACGAGGAGGGAAACGAGGGGAAAGGCACAAGGGGAACACAAGAGAACACTCAAACCAACAAGAATAAGTCACACATGTGCTAGATCCTTGAGTACATAAGAGAAGATACACGATCCACGGACAACTAAGGACGATACAAAGGTAACGGTCTTCTCCGTGAGGAGGTCTTGAGGGGGCCGCCCAAGAGGGGGTCTTGATGATCTTCTCCGCAAGGAGGTCTTGAATCCAAAGGGATCTTCTCCGAAGAGGTCGCGGTCTTTCACGAGGAGTAGATCCGATGTGGATGAGCAATGCTCTATCTCTCAAATGATCTAAACCAATGCTAACCCTAGAAAGGAGGAGAGAGAGGTCTATATATAGTCTTAGTGTAAAAGGGGGCCAAAGGGGTACATGGGCTGCGGCCCAACACGAAACAACACACAGGCGTCGGACGTCCGCGGGTCACCGGTCGTCCGGAGGCTCGCGAGGGTCCAGACGTCCGGTGCCTGTCGGACGTCCGTAGATTCGGCTCGGGTGGTCTTCGGTCGGACGTCCGGTCGGGGTCGGTCGTCCGAGGCGCGTCGGTCGTCCGGGGAGTGTCGGAAGTCTGTAGTTTTGGCTTGGGTGTGGAAGTGTCGGACATCCGGAGCCTGGAGGTCGTCGGACGTCCGATCCTGGCCGGTCGTCTGGAGCCTGGAGCTTCTTCTTCATCACTTCTTCTTCTCGTCTTCACGTCCATATTCCTCTTCTTCTTCTCCTTGACCCTTAGCTTCTCCATGGTACCTGAGTATGCAGAATGTGTCTGTATGAGGTAGTAACCATGTCTCATGTGCATCGAAGTGGAAACGTGAGAGGAGTGATGTCAGCTCGGTTTCGAGAGCTCTTGCACGTGCTCGTGTCATGGGTCCGCTAGGTACTTGGTGAGGCGATGGTAGGTCCATGGGGATGACCTTGGGATGCTCCGCATCATCTCCCCTCCCTTGGGGAAGATCCGTCCTCGGATCAAATTCTTCATCACCATGGTAGGGAGAGAGATCTTTGACATTGAAGATGTCGCTCACGGAGTACTTGTCACATGGAATGTCGATCTTGTAGGTGTTGTCGTTGTAGCGTGCAAGCACCTTGAAGGGTCCATCCGCTCGTGGTCGAAGCTTGGAATTGCGTTCTTGTGGAAAGCGGTCCTTACGAAGGTGTAGCCACATGAGATCACCAATGTTGAAGACCATAGGTTGCTTGTTGAAGTTGAGCTTGGTCGCAAGGCGTTGAACTTAGTGCTCGATGGTGTTTCTTGTATCTTCATGCACCTTCTTGAGATGTGTCACACGTGCACTTGCATCCAAATTGATGCGCTCTCGGAGTGGTAGAGGGAGAATGTCCAATGGGGACAAAGGGTTGAATCCGTAGACGACCTCGAAGGGGGACTTGCCGGTTGTTGAGTGTCTTGCTCGGTTTTAGGCGAACTCGGCGATAGGTAGGCACTCCTCCCACTCCTTGATGTTCTTCTTGATGAGTACTCGAAGTAGAGCAGAGAGTGTGCGGTTGGTAACTTCTGTTTGGCCGTCGGTTTGTGGATGATACGCCGTGGAGAAAAGTAGCTTGATTCCGATCTTGGCGCATAGGGTCTTCCAAAAGTAGCTAAGGAACTTGACGTCGCGGTCCGAGACGATCGTCTTGGGCACTCCATGTGGACGCAATATTTCCCTACAAAAGAGAGTAGCAACATGTGAAGCATCGTCTATCTTGTTGCAAGGAATGAAATGTGCCATTTTTGAGAAACGGTCCACAATGACAAATACCGAATCCTTCCCATTTCGAGTCCTAGGCAAACCAAGTACAAAGTCCATGCTAATGTCTTCCCATGGTTGATATGGAATTGGTAGAGGCATATAAAGGCCATGGGATTGAGCTTTGGACTTAGCTTTGCGACATGTAGAGCATCGGTTGGTGAAGCAGTTGACATCGCGAAACATCTTGGGCCAAAAGTAATTCTTCGAGAGTGTGGCGAACGTCTTGTCTCGTCCAAAATGTCCCATTAAGCCTCCTCCATGAGATTCCTGCAAAAGCAACAAACGAAGAGAAGACTCGGGGATGTAAAGCTTGTTAGCTCTCATAAGATATCCATCTTTGATGTAATAGCATTCCCAAGAGGTGTGCGTCAAACACTTGGCTAAGGAGTAGCAAAGGTAGGATCGTGCTCATACAAGTCTTTTATATGCTCAAAGCCAAGGACATCCAAATCAAGTTGAGTAACAAGCATGCATATGCGGGAAAGGGCATCCGTCACAATGTTTTCTTTACCTTTAGTGTACTTGATGACATAAGGAAAAGACTCAATAAATTCACTCTATTTAGCATGACGCTTGTTCAACTTGGTTTGGGCCTTAAGATACTTGAGCGTTTCATGATCGGTATGAATGATAAACTCATGAGGGCGGAGATAGTGTTCCCATTCATGCAAAACGCGGACTAAAGCATATAGCTCTTTGTCATATATGGGGTAATTGAGTTGCGCGCCGGAGAGTTTCTCACTAAAGTAAGCTATGGGGCGCTTCTCTTGCATTAACACACCTCCTATGCCATTACCACTAGCATCGCAATGAATCTTAAAGGGTTTGTCAAAGTTGGGTAATGCAAGCAAAGGAGCATGAGTAAGCAAATTCTTAAGCTCATTGAAAGCGGTATCTTGGGATGGTCCCCAAACAAAAGGCACATTCTTCTTGCTCAAAGCATGCAAAGGCGAAGCAATGGTGCTAAAATCTTTCACAAAGCGACTAAAGAAACCCGCAAGGCCAAGAAAGCTACGCACTTGTTGCAAATTGGTTGGTTGTGGCCAAGTATTAATAGCATTGATCTTGGACTCATCAACATGAACACCCTTAGAAGAAACAACAAAACCCAAGAAAACGAGCTTGTCAACGCCAAAAAGGCACTTCTCCATATTAGCATAGAGATGCTCTTTTCGAAGAGTTAGAAAAACGGTTCAGACATGGGTGACATGCTCTTTGAGAGACTTGCTAAAAACAAGGATATCATCGAAGTAGACCACAACAAACAGACCAATGTAAGGGCGAAAGACATGATTCATAAGACGCATAAAAGTACCCGGTGCTTCCGAGAGACCCATAGGCATGAATAACCACTCATACAAGCCAAACTAGGTTTTGAAAGCGGTTTTCCATTCATCACCCTCTTGTATGCGGATTTGATAGTAACCACTCTTAAGATCAATTTTGGAAAATATAGTGGCACCACTAAGTTCATCAAGCATATCATCAAGGCGTGGAATGGGATACCTATAACGAACGGTGATAGCACTGATAGGTCTACAATCGGAGCACATGCGAAAGCTACCGTCTCATTTTGGCACAAGAATGACCGGGACGGCACAAGGGCTCAAACTTTCATGCACATGTCCATGGTCTATGAGATGCTTTACTTGCCTTTGTATCTCTTTGGTTTCTTCGGGGTTGACGCGGTAGGGAGCTTTGTTCGGAAGTGGTTCTCCGGGGATGAGGTTGATGCGGTGCTCAATGCCTCGTAGAGGAGGTAGTCCCGGAGGTAGCTCGTCGGGGAAAACATCGTGAAATTCCTGCAAAAGAGAAGACAACACTAGAGGAAGAGTGTGAGAGTTGTTAGTTTGTGGTGCATTGTCCTTGCACACAAGGACGTAGTGTAGGACACTAGATGGGTTCTCACACACTCCTATTATCTCACTTTTGTTGGCAAATAGGACAATGTTCTTCTTTTCGCTCATCGTGGAGGTGCTCGATTTGGGCTTGTGGCGCTCACTCTCTTTTTGGTGGCTCGCTCTCTCACTATGATCTCCACGATGGGTGGCTTGCTTGTCGGCGATCACTTGGCTTGGCAACATTGGACGAAGGACATACTCCTTGCCCTTCATCTTGAAGATGTAGTGGTTCGTTCGGCTGTTGTGGATGACTCCTCTATCAAATTGCCATGGGCGTCCAAGGAGAAGGTGGCACACGGTCATTGGAACGACGTCGCACTCCAAGGTGTCTTCGTAGGCACCAATTTTGAAGGAGACTTGTACTCGATGCTCGACTTGGATAGTGCCGGAGTCGCTAAGCCATTGCAATTTGTATGGATGTGGGTGCTTCGTCTTGGGCAATTGGAGCTTGGAGCAAAGTTCTTCACTTGCGAGGTTATGACAACTCCCTGCGTCGATGATGATCTTGACGGATCGTCCATTGATGCCGGCCTTGGTGTGGAAAATGTGGCATCTTTGGTCTTCTTCTGGGTGATGTTGGAGAGTTAAGACTTTGGAGACAACAAGAGCAGGACTTGAATCTTCATCGCAAAATACTTGTTCCTCTTCATCGTTCACTTTCCGGTGCATGGAGACTTGCTCAAGAGCATCCATTTCTCCTTCACTCATCGAGTCGTAAGTGCCATCGTCGTTGAGGATCATGGTCCGCTTGTTGGTGCACTCGTAGGACTTGTGGCCTCGGCCTCCGCATGTGAAGCATTTGAAGGAACTCGTCTTGATAGTCTCATCGGTTGGAGTGGATGATGATGAAGCTCTCGGCTTGAAGTTGCTTGTATTAGGAGGATGACTTGGAGTTGACGAAGCTTTCTTGAAATTCGACTTGGCGACATTGCTTGTAGAAGGCTTGGTAGTCGGTGTGGGAGTTGTTGAAGCTTGGGTGTTGGAGAAGCCGTAGGACTTGGATGAGAACTTGGCATACTTGTAATCGTCGTGTACTTGATATTCTGCTTTGGTAGCTTGATGCACTAGCTCGATGAGGTTCGAGTATGGTTGGAAGTCTGCGATCTTATTGATAGGATGGTTGAGTCCATTCAAGAAACATGCCATTGTTTGCTCATCATCTTCCGTGATGTTGGCTCTTATCATGGCAATCTCCATCTCCTTGTAGTACTCTTCAATGCTCTTGGTTCCTTGCTTGAGTAGTTGGAGTTTCTTGAAGAGGTCGCGGTTGTAGTAGGTAGGCACAAAGCATGATCTCATGACATCCTTCATTTCCACCCAAGTAGTGATGTGTGGTTCACCTCTTGCCTCTCGGCGCTCGATGACTTGTTACCACCAAATGAGGACATAGTCTTGGAACTCAAGGGATTCCATCGCGATCTTCTTCTCTTCTTCATAGTTGTGCAAACGAAAGATTTTGTCGACCTTCAATGCCCATGATAGGTACTCTTTGGGATCGTTGCTTCCGTTGAACTTGGCCATGGTGAACTTGAGCTTTCTGTAGTGTTGCTCTTCATTGTGTTGGGGTCGAGGATGATGACGTCCATGTTGTTGATGATTGTCCAACTCATGTTGCTCTTGGCATGGAGGATTGTCGACCTCATGTTGGACTTGTCGTGGAGGATTTCCATTGTCTTCATGCTCTTGATGAATTTCATGTTCTTGGCGAGCTTGTGGAGAAACTTGTCGAGCTTGACGTTGCATGCGAGCTTGATGTCGTCATTCATGAATTTCATCGCGAAGTGCTTCCTCTTGTTCACGAGCTTGTCGGCCTCGGTTGGCTACGGCTCGACTTGAATCTTGGAGGGCTTGTTGCGCTTCAAGTGCTTGAGCTTCATGGAGTTGTTGTTCTTGGCATTGTGCCTCGGCATTTTGTGCAACTTGGTGTAGGCGCGCTCGCTCTTCCTCTTCATGTTGGCATTGTCGTTGCCATTCTCGTGCTAGCGCAAAAGCCTCTTGGGTTTGACGTCGTCGGTGCTCTTGAGAGTCGATGTCACATAGAGGATTGAGGCTTGCTTGATGATTGTTGCGCGCGGCACGACGTAGAGTGTTCGATGTTGCTGTACTTGAGCCGGAGAGGGTGAAGTCGGAGTGTCGACTTGAGCAGGTCCTTCTTGATGAAGACGGAGTGGAAGAAGAGCGGTTGAGCAACAAAGCACGATTCTCGTCCATCCTTGTGTCATTCTCTTTCTTGTGATCGTCGAGCTTGTGGTCGAAGTAGTCCCTTGTACGTTGCTCGGAGAGTCACAAGTCGGCACGAGGTTGTCGATGCGTTCACTCATTGCTTGTTGCTCTTGATTCAAAGCACGTTGTGCACCAAAGAGGTGGCTCTTGGTGACGTAGGAGTTCATGTCGTCATCGTGCTCAATGAAGAGTGGGTTGGTAGAAGTACTTGGCATATCCATCATTCCAAGATACACAATGTGAGTGGTAGAAAGAGAAGAACGAATACCAAATGTACCTTGACTGAAGTTGAAAGTGGATCGATGATCACTCCAATGTAGGACAAGGAAATAGCACAATTGGTACTAGCTCTTGTCGGTTTCTCACACCTACACAAGTAAAAGATTATGGTGGAGCTTGGTTAGGATGGTGGCACAAAATTTGATGCAATTTGATGAATTTGACTGACAAAGATCTTAAGCCATCATCTACTATTTTTCATGGGGTGGTGCCCAGTAAGTCGGCGTACCCAGTGGGTAAGATAGCTTTGGAAGTGGCCTTTGGAGATGATCATGATTTCAGAGCTGAGACATTGACTTTTGAAGTAGTCAAGATTAAGAGCCCTTATCATGCCCTATTTGGACGGCCGACTTATGCTAAATTCTTGGCACGGCCTTGTTATGTTTATCTGCATCTTAAGATGCCGGGTCGTAAGGGCACTATCTCAGTACACCGCAACAGGAAGATAACTTTGGAGTGCAAAGAGGGAGATGCTGCTTATGTTGAGTCTGTTTGTGCAACAGAGGAGCTGATGTTCTACAAAGAAAATGTTGACCTGGCCGATATGACACCTTTGAAAAAGCCAACCATAGAGCATGCCCCTTTGTTGAAGTTTGATGACCCACAAGTATAGGGGATTTATCGTAGTCCTTTTGATAAGTAAGAGTGTCGAACCCAATGAGGAGCAGAAGGAAATGATAAGCAGTTTTCAGCAAGGTATTCTTTGCAAGCACTGAAATTATCGGTAACAAATGGTTTTGTGATAAGGTAATTGGTAACGAGTAGCGAGTAATAAAAGTAAATAAGGTGCAGAAAGATGGCCCAATCCTTTTTGTAGCAAAGGACAATCCTGGACAAACTCTTATATGAAGGAAAGCGCTCCCAAGGACACATGGGAATTATCGTCAAGCTAGTTTTCATCACGGTCATATGATTCGTGTTCGGTACTTCGATAATTTGATATGTGGGTGGACCGGTGCTTGGGCGATGTCCTTACTTGGACAAACATCCCACTTATGATTAACCCCCATTACAAGCATCCGCAACTACAACAGAAGTATTAAGGTAAACCTAACCATAGCATGAAACATATGGATCCAAATCAGCCCCTTACGAAGCAACGCATAAACTAGGGTTTAAGCTTCTGTCACTCTAGCAACCCATCATCAACTTATTACTTCCCAATGCCTCCCTCTAGGCCCAAACAAAGGTGAAGTGTCATGTAGTCGACGTTCACATGACACCACTAGAGGGATGACAACATACATCTCATCAAAATATCGAACGAATACCAAATTCACATGACTACTAGTAGCAAGACTTCTCCCATGTCCTCAGGAACAAACGTAACTACTCACAAAGCATATTCATGTTCATAATCAGAGGGGTATTAATATGCATAATGGATCTGAACATATGATCTTCCACCAAGTAAACCAACTAGCATCAACTACAAGGAGTAATCAACACTACTAGCAACCCACAGGTACCAATCCGAGGTTTGGATACAAGAGATGAACTAGGGTTTGAGATGAGATGGTGCTGGTGAAGATGTTGATGGAGATTGACCCCCTCCTGATGAGAGGATTGTTGGTGATGACGATGGTGATGATTTCCCCCTCCCGGAGGGAAGTTTCCTCGGCAGAACAGCTCCACCAGAGCCCTAGATTGGTTGTGCCAAGGTTCCGCCTCGTGGCGGCGGAGTCTCGTCCCGAAAGCTTGCTTATGATTTTTTCCTCGATGAAAGACTCCATATAGTAGAAGATGGGCATCAGAGGGCCACCAGGGGGTCCAAGAGGCAGGAGGGCACGCCCAGGGGGGCAGGATGCGCCCCTCACCCTCGTGGCCAGGGTGTGCCCCCTCTGGAACTTCTTGCGCTCAGTATTTTATATATATATATTCTGAAAATAGCTTCCTTGAAGTTTCAGGACTTTTGGAGCTGTGTGGAATAGGTCTCTAATATTTTCTCCTTTTCCAGGCCTGAATCCCAGCTGCCGGAATTCTCCCTCTTTATGTAAACCTTGTAAAATAAGAGAGAATAGGCATAAGTATTGTGACATAATGTGTAATAACAGCCCATAATGCAATAAATATTGATATAAAAGCATGATGCAAAATGGACGTATCAACTCCCCCAAGCTTAGACCTCCCTTGTCCTCAAGCGAAAGCCGAAATCGAAAAATATGTCCACATGTTTAGAGATAGATGTGTCGATAAAAATAAAATACGGACATGAGGGCATCATGATCATTCTTACAACAGAAACATATATATATATATATATATATATTTTGTCATATGACCTTCATTGAGAACCAACAAACTCAATCACAATTTCAAGTATGAATCATAAACTTCATTGAGAACCAACAAACTCTAATCTCAGTCATTGAGGCAATTGCAATTTATCATAACATAGGAAAGAGTCAATATAAGTGCTTTTCAGCAAGTCCATATACTCAACCATATTTTAGTCTTTCACAATTGCTAACACTCACGCAATATTTATGGGTATGAAGTTTTAATCGGACACAGAGAAATATAGGGGCTTATAGTTTTGCCTCCCAACGTTTTACCTCGAGGGTAATGTCAACAATAATAGTTCATGAAGACTGGCATCCAATTAGCTATATATATCAGGATCTTTCCAACACATTGTGCTTGCCAAAGGATAAAATGTAAAAATGAAAGGTGAATATCACCATGACTCTTATGTAAGGTAGAAGATAAAAGTAAAAGATAGGCCCTTCGCAGAGGGAAGCAGATGTTGTCATGCGCTTTTATAGTTGGATGCACAAAATCTTAATGCAAAAGAACGTCACTTTATATTGCTACTTGTGATATGGACCTTTATTATGCAGTCCGTCACTTTTATTTCTTCCATATCACAAGATCATATAAAGCTTATTTTCTCCGCTCTAATAAGTCATACATATTTAAAGAGCAATTTTTATTGCTTGCATCGATGACAACTTACTTGAAGGATCTTACTCAATCCATAGGTAGATATGGTGGACTCTCATGGCAAAACTGGGGTTAGGGATATTTGGAAGCACAAGTAGTATCTCTACTTGGTGCAAAGAATTGGCTAGCATGAGAGGGAAAGGCAAGCTCAACATGTTGGATGATACATGACAATATAATTTATCTCATATGTAAGAAAACATAACCCATTACATTGTCTTCCTTGTCCAAGGTCAACTCTTAGCATGTCGTACTTTAATGAGTTCTCACAATCATAAAAGATGTCCAAGATAGTATATTTATATGTGAACCTCTCTTTCTTTATTACTTCCTATTAATTGCAATGATGACCAAAACTATGTTTGTCAACTCTCAACAACTTTTATTCATCATACTCTTTATATGTGAAGTCATTACTCTCCATAAGATCCATATGATCTCTTTATTTCTTTTTATTTCTTTCTCTTTTATTTTATTCCCTCAAGGTCATAGCAAAATATTCAAGCCCTTGACTCAACACTAATCTTTATTATATAGCTCACGGACTCGATTACATAGAAGGATCATAAAGCAAAACTCACAACTAGATCATACTAAAACTTTATTCTACTAGATCAAGACATTATCAAAAGGATCGAACTAAGAAAAACGGTAAAGATAAAAGTGATGGTGATACGATACCGGGGCACTCCCCCAAGCTTGGCAGTTGCCAAGGGGAGTGCCCATACCAGATACTCAGTTCTTCTTTGTTGGTGGAGAGGGTGATGGTTTTGTTGATGGCGTAGGCTTCTTCCTTAATTTGCGCTTGAGGACAGAATTTTGGTCCCTCAGGTCATCGATCTCCTGCTCCAGGCTCAGTATCTTTTTGCATAATTCTTGCTTGTTTTCCTGCAAGAGGCAAAAAGGGATAAACTCGATCTTAGGTTTCCTTACTCTATCCGAGAGGCTTGACTTTTTGAACTCCACATGCATGTCCCCAGGTTGAGGTAATGGGACTTCATCTTCTTCTGGGATCGTTTCCTCATTTCCCGTGGGTTCATAGTCCTCTTCTTCTTCCGTAGTACAACCACAATTCTCCACATCCCCATAGACCTTACGATCTACAAGGTAATCAGCCACATAGCTTTCTCCTTCTGAATCCTGGGACGACATGTTGCTCTAATCTACAGCAGGACAACTCGAAACAAGGACAGGAGATATTTGCGTGATACGAAGGTCAAAACCTTCGGGAGATTACATAATGAATTTTTACCGACCAAAAGAAGTATCGTGCAAGAAAACGGAGTCCGGTGAGCGCACGGGGTGCCCATGAGGCAGGGGGCATGCCCTCCACCCTCGTGGAAGCCTCGTGACCTTTCCGGTCTGCTTCTTATTTTCCTATTTTTCTAAATATTCCAAAACGGAGAAAAATTGCCATTAGAACTGTTTTGGAGTCGGTTTACTTACCGTACCACATACCTATTCCTTTTCGGAGTCTGAAACGTTCTGGAAAGTATCCCTTATGTATTCCTCTGGGGTTACGGTTTCGATAATATTAGTTTCAACATTTATAGGATTACCTGAGATATAATTTTTAATTCTTTGATCGTTCACCACCCTCGGATTTGTGCCTTCGAAGTTGTTGATTTTTATGGCACCGGAACGATAGACTTCCTCGATAACGTAAGGACCTTCCCATTTAGAGAGAAGTTTGCCTGCAAAAAATCTTAACCGAGAGTTGTATAGCAATACATAATCACCTACATTAAACTCACGCTTTTGTATCCTTTTATCATGCCATCTTTTGACTTTTTCTTTAAATAGCTTGGCATTTTCATAAGCCTGGGTTCTCCATTCGTCAAGTGAGCTAATGTCAAATAACCTCTTCTCACCGGCAAGTTTAAATTCATAGTTGAGCTCGTTAATGGCCCAATATGCCTTATGTTCTAATTCAAGAGGTAAGTGACATGCTTTACCATAAACCATTTTATACGGAGACATACCCATAGGATTTTTATATGAAGTTCTATAGGCCCATAATGCATCATCAAGTTTCTTGGACCAATTCTTTCTAGATCTATTAACAGTCTTTTGCAAAATTAATTTGAGCTCTCTGTTACTCAATTCTACTTGACCACTAGACTGTGGGTGATAAGGAGATGCAATTCTATGATTAACGTCATACTTAGCAAGCAATTTACGAAAGGCACCATGAATAAAGTGTGAACCATCATTAGTCATTAAATATCTAGGGACTCCAAACCTTAGGAAAATAACTTCTTTAAGCATCTTAATAGAGGTGTTATGATCAGCACTACTAGTTGGAATAGCTTCTACCCACTTAGTAATGTAATCAACAACAACTAAAATATGTGTATACCCATTAGACGAAGGAAAAGGTCCCATATAATCAAAGCCCCAAACATCAAATGTTTCACTGACAAATGAATAATTCATAGGTATTTCTTGACGTCTACTAATATTACCAATTCTTTGACATTCATCACAAGATAAGGCAAACTTAGGGCATCCTTGAAGAGAGTAGCCAAAAAACCGGATTGCAATACCTTGTGTGCAGTTCTGTCTATAGCATGGTGTCCTCCATAAGCCTCGGAGTGACAATTACGTAGGATCTGTTCCTGTTCATGCTCAGGTACACAACGTCTAATAATACCATCTACTCCTTCTTTATAAAGATGTGGGTCATCCCAAAAGTAATGTCTCAAATCATAGAAGAACTTTTTCTTTCGCTGGTATAAATTTAGCAACAATATAATTAGCATAATCAGCATACCATGGAGCATTTCGAGAAGCATTTATGACATTTAATTGTTCATCAGGAAAGCTATCATCAATAGGTAGTGGGTCATCAAGAACATTTTCTAACCTAGACAGGTGGTCTGCAACGGGGATCTCAGCTCCCTTTCTATCAATAATATGCAAATCAAATTCTTGTAGCAGGAGAACCCATTTAATAAGTCTAGGTTTAACATCTTTCTTTTCCATAAGGTATTTAATAGCAGCATGATCAGTGTGCATAGTTACTTTAGAATCAACAATATTAGGTCTGAACTTATCACAAGCAAATACAATTGCTAAGAATTCCTTTTCAGTAGTAGCATAATTTTTCTGGGCATTTTCTAGAGTTTTACTAGCATATTGAATAACATTTAATTTCTTATCAACTCTTTGCCCTAGAACAGCACCTACAACATAATCACTAGCATCACACATAATTTCAAAGGGTAAATTCCAATCAGGTGGCTGAACAATAGGTGCAAAAATCAATGCTTTCTTAAGTATTTCAAATGCTTCTACACAATCATCATCAAAGACAAAAGGAATATCTTTTGTAATAGATTAGTGAGAGGCCAAGAAATTTTTGAGAAGTCCTTAATGAGCCTCCTATAAAAACCGACATGACCAAGGAAACTTCTTATACCTTTGATGTCCTTGGGACATGGCATCTTTTCAATAGCATCAACTTTAGCTTTATCAACTTTGATGCCTCTTTCAGAAATTTATGCCCCAAGACAATACCTTCATTAACCATAAAGTGGCATTTCTCCCAATTCACAACAAGATTAGTTTCTTCACATCTCTACAAAACTCGATCAAGGTTGCTTAAGCAATCATCAAAAGAGGATCCATAAAAGGAGAAATCGTCCATGAAAACCTCACATATCTTTTCACAAAAGTCAGAAAATATAGCCATCATACATCTTTGAAAGGTAGCAGGTGCATTACATAAACCAAAAGGCATACGTCTATAAGCAAAAGTAACGAAAGGGCAAGTAAATGTGGTCTTTGATTGATCATCAGCTGACACAGGTATTTGAGAGAAGCCAGAGTAACCATCTAGAAAGCAAAAAGGTGTATGTTTGGATAATCTTTCTAGCATTTGATCAATGAAAGGCAAAGGGTAATGAACTTTTTTAGTAGCCTTATTTAATTTGAGAAAATCAATTACCATCTTATAGCCTGTAATAATTCTTTGCGGGATCAATTCATTTTTATCATTAGGAACAACAGTAATACCTCCCTTCTTAGGGACATAATGAACAGGACTTACCCACTTACTATCAGCAACGGGATAAATTATACCTGCCTCAAGGAGCTTTAGTATTTCATTTCTTACCACTTCTTTCATCTTAGTGTCCATCCGTCGTTGGTGATCAATCACTGGTTTGGGAGTCTTCCTCCAAGTTTATTTTGTGTTGGCATAGAGTGGGACTAATGCCCTTAAGATCATCAAGAGTATATCCAATAGCAGCACGGTGCTTCTTCAGAGTTTTCAATAATTTCTCTTCCTCCTTCTCTGAAAGGTTAGCACTAATAGTAAGAGGATATATTTTCTTTTCATCAAGATAAGCAAGTGGTAGGTATCGCAACATAGGCATAGCAAAAGAGTGAGCAACTAGCAAGCAAAGATAGAAGTGATTTCGAGGGTATGGTCATCTTGCCTGAAATCCCGCAAGGAAGAAGAACGAGTCCATGAGGAAGACAAACGGACGTAGATGAACAGGTCCTCACAAACGCGACGTTAACAGAACCAACCCGAAGAAGCAACACCGGAAATAAGCACACAACATAGTAAACAACCAACACATGAACATGGTATGATATGTGGGATGCGGTATGCGGTGCATATGCATGATTTGGAAAGGAATGATTGAACCTGGCCTCAACTTGGAAATCAAAGAGTGCCACTGGAAAGATGAGACGATTTCGGTCGAAATCGATATCAAGATCACCAGAATCGGATGCACGATTTGGAAATGGCAAGCAAAACAAATATGGCACCGATCTGCGATAAACAGCAAGTAGCCATCTAGATGCATCAAGATAAATATGCTACAACACTCAAACATGGCAACAAAATACATGGAAGGGATCCACTCATGATGTTTGACAAAAGATGAACACTGAGCTATGGCTAATTCACTCATTAACAGGTTCAAACAAGCATGGCAAAAGTGTAAAAGATAACAGGTTACAGACTTAGTGAAATTAACAGCATGTCAGGAATTTATCATCAGGAAGCAAACTTTAGGGCATGAAAACTACATTCTACAGGAACATATCATGGCAAAGCAAGGTATGGCATGAAGCTACTCTAAGCATATAACAAAAGTCCCTTAGTGACCTTGAGCCAAAAGGGATCAGAAAATACAATTACAAGCATGTGAACATAGCAAAAACATAAACAGATTCAGACTTTGAGAAAAACTGGAGCATGCAAAACAGTTAACGAGTAGGCATGTTTACGAGCTCGATGCACTCACTACAAGGCATGGCATGACAAACTAAGTATACACCCATCAAGAAGACATGGCATAGAAGCTAGACATGGCAGGAACAACAACATAGCATGCACGGATCAATAACAACAAGCTCGGCAAAATCGCTAAACATGTCAACAATCTGCCAGGATCATTTTATAGCAAAAGTAGAGCTCGATTGACTCAAGCTAGGGTGCTCCATAAATGCAAACAAAGACATTTATGGATAGAGCACAACAATATTAACAAAACATCCTTACTGATCATCCTCAAAAGAGGCACGGATCACTAGGAAACAACATGAACATATGTCATAAAAAAATATCAGGACAAGGACTTAGTGAAATTCTAAGTCCCTGAAATCAGCATCACCGAGTAAGCTACTTTGCATACTTGTTCTAGTCACCACAAAGATCACAAAAATACATGGCATACATCCCTGTAAAGATGGCATGGCATTGTACAAAGCACATGTCGAGCTCAGGATCATAGCATGCACACATTAATCATGGCAAAAATGACAAAAGGCTATTTGCTGAAACAGATCTAACATAATCATCACATAGCCCTCTTCCAACAGCATTTCGGGCATCAAGATGAGCTCAAATGAAAATGATGCAATGAGATGAAATGATGTACTCGTCGAGACGAACATTTTGATATGCTACATGCACGAATCGGAGCTACGGGTGCAGAGTTATGGCATGAGGAAAAAGGCTAAAAAGTTAGGGTTAGGAGGGAAAAAGTCAACCCGAGGAATTTCTCAGATCTGGATCCGGTCGAAGCACTGTAGCACCACGAGGTAGAGGTCGCTGGAAGATGTGGGAGACAGCAGGGAGGCGCGGGGCGGCGCCGGGGAAGTCGGGGCCGGCAGGGCGGCGCGGTTGCCGGCGAGAGGCGGCGATGAGGGAGCTCGACGGCGGCGCGAGCGAGGCAGCGGAGATGGCGGCGAGCCGTGCAGGAGGCGGCGCGGCGAGCTTCGGCTCCGGCGGCTGGCGAGCTTCGGCGATGGTGGTGGACGAGGCGGCGGCGCGCAACGCCGGCAGATGGGCGGCGACGAGCGCGAAGGGCGGCGAGCGCAACGCCCACGCGATGTGGCGGGGACCGGATCCGGGCACGGGCGGGCCTCACACGGGCTCCGCAGGCCGCGGCGGCGGGGGAGGAGAGAGATGGCGCGGGCGCGGGTGAGGTGGCGCACAGAGATTGGCTCGGGCGATGGCGACGCTGAGGTGGTAGCCTGAGATTGGCCGGGGTGAGGTGGCTGGAGGCGGTGGACACATCTGGCGGCGGGACGGACATGTCCGGCGGCGTGCGGGAGTTGGAGGTTAGGGTTCATCTGCGCGAAAAATTCGGGAGGGACACATATTTATAGGTAGAGGGAGCTAGGAGAGTCCAAATGAGGTGCGGTTTTCGGCCACGCGATCGTGATCGAACGACCGAGATGATGGAATAGGTTTAGGTGGGTTTTGGGCCACTTTGGAAGGGTATTGGGCTGCAACACACACGAGGCCTTTTCGGTCCCTCGGTTAACCATTGGAGTATCAAACGAAGTCCAAATGGCACGAAACTTGATAGGCGGTCTACCGGTAGTAAACCAAGGCCGCATGACAAGTCTCGGTCCAATACGAAAACGTTTAACACCCGCACACGAAAAGAGGTAGAAAGAGACACCGGATGACATAGGAGCGCCGGATTGCAAAACGGACAACGGGGAAAATGTTCGGATGCATGAGACGAACATGTATGCAAATGAAATGCACATGATGACATGATATGACATGCATGACATGCAAGCAATGACAAGGCAACAACAGCGAATAACTGGAGGATAACTGGCACATCGGTCTCGGGGTGTTACAACACTCCACCACTACGAGAGGATCTCGTCCCGAGATCTAGAATGGCACCGGAGGGAAAAACGGAGGAGAAAGAGAAGCGATAAACTAAGTTGCTTCTTTGACCAATGAGTGAAACCATGAACCTTGAGAGGTTGAACAAATTGATAGAAAGAATGCAACGAAGAAGAACAAAGTTGAAAGCACTCCGGTAGGGAAGAGTAACAAGGAAGAACAAATTCGGACAACACTCCGGTAGAAAAGAGATGCAAGGCTTGATAAGGCGAAAAGAACTTGAGCAAAAGGGCACAACACTCCGGTTAAATGGATAGGCATGAAAAGAACATGATCCTGACAAAACAAGAAGATGGGTTAAAGAGAGCAACATCACAATGCCTCCGGAACAAAATAATAGAAGATAGATAATTGAAATAAAAGAATGGAGAAGAAAAAGGCAACTTCTGCCACAAAGAGCTTGAAAAAGGCATCCTTAGGAGGAGGGTCGAACGGAGTTGTTGGAAAACCAACAACTAAAAGAGTAAACTTGTTGTGGTCTTATGGAAAACATCTCAAAACTATGAGGTGAGAATCTGCCACTAACGGAAACGATAGATTGGATTGATATCAACAAGGAGATGAGAAACTTAATTCACCGTGAGGATAGATGAAGAACTTAGATCATATATTATCACCATAATTAGCAACAATCCTTAGGGAAATTTTTAGGTGAAATATAACCCAAGATAACTCCAATGAAGAGGTTGATGGATTTAAAATACCTCATTCTTGACAACATGAGAATCATGAAACATGAACTCAAATTTTCAAGAATGACATAATACCACCTCCAATGATACGGTAGAAAGAATTGCACTCCGGATTGCAAGATGAAGAATGCATGAGCTCCTCTGAAAGGAATCTCGATGAACACTTCGAGAAGGAATTAAATCCTTGAAGACCCATCATGTAGAGCCTCCATGAAGTACTCCGGTAAAAGAAAGATCAAACGAAAAGAAAGAGAAGTTGAAAACACAAGGTGAATCCTTGCAATGATTTAGATGAATCTTCGCGACGATATAATGCGGAAAAGCTTGGAACTCCGGAAAAGAAAGATGAAACAAATGAAACCGAGAATTTGATGAGCCTCCGGAATAAGGAATTGAATTCACTCGATGAATCAAGAATAAGAATTACATTATGCTTATCCTTCACCAATTAAATTGATGACAATCAATGGATTTGGCATACTACTTATCCTCGTAGAAAAAGGATTAAGATAGATATGGAGCAAACTTAAGAAGGTCTTCAACGATCCACCGGTAGGATTGGGAAGAAAGAATGAATTGATAAGATAAAGAAGGAAGAGAAAAAAATCTTGAACAAACCACCGTAAGAATTGAAAAAGAACGAAGAAAATGAACACATCACTAGGAGGAATTGGAAAATGAGCGAAGATACTTGAGAGAATTTAGATGCAAGTGAACGAAGAGATCACGAATTGATTAGAGAAAACTTGAATGAAGCACCGGTAAGATTGGAGGATGATAACTGAAAGCTGAGAATGAAAAAACCCTGAAATGATGGACTCCGGATAATCAAACTGAGAAGACTCTTGAATTGCTCCGGATGGGTGAAAAGAAATCTCACAATCAAAACCAATTATGAGAGGATGGCAGCAAACTAAAACCATGAATCTTGAAGAGAATGGAGCAAGATTGAGAGAAAAATCTTCTTCGGTCTTCAAATGTAGAGAATGGCGATGAGAAACACCACCATGAATTATTTAGGCACTCTGGAAGAATCAAAATGAAGAGGTTGAGCCAACGATGAAAAGAATTTGACAGATCTTGGAGAAGTACATTTGACTGATGAAAATTCATTCTTACGTTACACTTTGAAATGAATTTGAAAAGCTCCGGGAAAATAAGAAGAGTCAGGTAAGATCCTGGGAAAAGACCTGTGGGTTAGGGCCCACTCAAAAGAAACACCGTAGGGAATGCACCGGTTGAATTAAATGGCTAGAATGAGATAACGTCCTCGAAAGAGTTTGAACGAAAGCAGAGTGGAAACACGAATCTTCGAGATATCTTGAGCACTCCGAAACAAATGTATAGCGGGAGGTGAATGATTAAGAGGTGCACCGGTATGAGATGGTATTTCAAACGAGGAAAGGATATGATCAACAAAGCTTGAATTGGTTCCACCGGAGAAGAAAAGAACGAAGAATGATGAGCTTGACGCTCCATTAGAATCTTCATGAGAATCACCGGATAAGAACATTAAAGAAAAGAATGGAGATACTTCTCATCAATGAGATGATACTTGATTAAGAAATCTGAGTCCTCGAAGAAAAACAAGGGTGGGTGGGCGGGAAAACAAAGGCAGCTTGGGACAGATAAAATGAGCACCGTTGAGAAGAACTGATAATTGATCTTGCGGATGTTGAAATGATCGGATCCACTTGAAGAGAAAACACACCGGTTGAAAAAGAATTAACATGACAATCTCGATTGTCATGAAGGATTTGCATTCACATAGAAATGTGAGAATACCACTTAGGAAAGGTATGGAATCAACATTTGACTTCGAAGCACCTCGAATACCACAACTCAAAAACAAAACAAAGGATTGGCTTGCAGAATAAGACGGAACAAACATATGATAGAGATTTCATCCGAAGTTTTCGTGGCGGGGCCTACACGGGCTCGATCGTACAACACCATCATGTACAAGGCAGTGCACATGACATACGAAGCGTCCCCGAGTCGGCATAGCCAAGGACTCTTTAAGACACAACGGGACCACTGTAAAACCAACCGTGGATAGGCGGACCACTAAACGTCGAACCCCAATTTCATATCATACATCTGTCGGAAAGATATCCTACGAGCTAATTGAATTCCCACCTATGAAACTCCCGAACCTTTCCGGTTATGCAATTAGATGTTGGGGATACAGGGGAAGCATAATATCTCACCCAAAACTAGCAAATCCTACATCCAGCTGTATCCATCCTTCAACACATAACCAAGAAACCTTCGGAAATCGTTTACCTCAACCTTCGAAAAGCATCCGTTATACGAGTTATGGCAATACTCCCGAACTCCCGCCCCAGTACTGGGTGGCGTCGAGGTTATCTCACCAACAACTGCATAAAAGAGATTTTCGATGTCGGCGAAACTAAACTCAGGTATTCCAGAACTGCAACGATAAAATTGTGACGACAACACCTCTGAGCTCAACTCCCCGGGACACTGCCACAATCCCTAAATGTCAGGAGGCATCAAGAACAATGTTCTCATCACAAATCCATCGGAACGATTCCAAGATACCCGCGTGATTCTAAATTTTTTTTTGGGTGAAATTTTAGAAGAGAAGAGTCAAAACTCTACGTCAGGATGCCTCACCAGAGCGACGAAGGGACTGAGGAGTAAAAAGAAGTCCTAACTCTCCGATATATATAATCCTAAATGACTCAAAACATTTTTCTAGACTCAACAATGCCAACGATTCGATCAAGCAGGGGGCTCCTAAGGTCGGGGAAGGTTCTAATACCAACTTGTAACGCCCTCGATGCGGCTATATCTCCCACGTGTCGAAGCATGACTTAGAGGCATAACCGCATTGAAAGCAATTTCGCAAGTGAGGTAATCTTCACACAACCCATGTAATACATAAGGGAAAGAGAAACATAGTTGGCTTACAATCGCCACTTCACACAATACATGAATAAAGCATTACATTCATCCAAATACACTCAGGGTCTGACTACGGAACCAAAATAAAAGAAGACTACCCCAAATGCTACACAGATCCCCAATCGACCCCAACTGGGCTCCACTACTGATCAACTAGAACGAAACAACACAAAGGACAAGATCTTCATCGAGCTCCTCCTTGAGCTTGGTTGCGTCACCTACTCGGTATCATCGGCACCTGTAAGCTGGTTTTGGAAGTATCTGTGAGTCACGGGGACTCAGCAATCTCACACCCTCGCGATCAAGACTATTTAAACTTATAGGTAGTGTAAAAGGTATGAGGTGGAGCTGCAGCAAGCGACTAGCATATTTGGTGGCTAACATACGCAAATGAGAGCGAGAAGAGAAGGCAAAGCACGTTCGAGAAACTACGATCAAGAAGTGATCCTAGAACAACCTATGTCAAGCATAACTCCAACACCGTGTTCACTTCCCGGACTCCGCCGAAAAGAGACCATCATGGTAACACATGCGGTTGGTGCATTTTAATTAAGGTCAACTTCAGGTTTTCTACAACCGGACATTAACAAATTCCCATCCGCCCATAACTGCGGGCATGGCTTTCAAAAGTTCAAATCCCTGCAGGGGTGTCCCAACTTAGCCCATCACAAGCTCTCACGGTCAACGAAGGATATTCCTTCTCCCAAGACAATTCGATCAGACTCGGCATCCCGATTACAAGACATCCTCGACAATGGTAAAACAAGTCCAGCAACACCGCCCGAATGTGCCGACAAATCCTGATAGGAGCTGCACATATCTCGTTCTCAGGGCACACTCAGATGAGCCAGACGTCGGGTAGGCCAGCCAAGAGTTGCCCCTGGTAGCTCCGGACATCGCTCAGTTGGACCAACACTTAGAGAAGCACTGGCCCGGGGGGGGGGGTTTAAATAAAGATGACCCTTGAGTCTGCAGAATCCAAGGGAAAGAAAAAAGGCTAGGTGTCGAATGGTAAAACCAATGTTGGGCATTGCTGGAGGAGTTTTATTCAAGGCGAACTGTCAAGGGGTTCCCATTATAACCCAACCGCGTAAGGAACGCAAAATCCGGGAACATAACACCGATATGACGGAAACTAGGGCGGCAAGAGTGGAACAAAACACCAGGCATAAGGCCGAGCCTTCCACCCTTTACCAAGTATATAGATGCATTAATTAAATAAGAGATATTGTCATATCCCAACAAAAACATCCATGTTCCAACAAGGAACAAACTCCAATCTTCACCTGCAACTAATAACGCTATAAGAGGGGCTGAGCAAAGCGGTAACATAGCCAAACAATGGTTTGCTAGGACAAGGTGGGTTAGAGGCTTCACTTAATAATATGGGAGGCATGATAAGCAAGTGGTAGGTATCGCAACATAGGCATAGCAAAAGAGCGAGCAACTAGCAAGCAAAGATAGAAGTGATTTCGAGGGTATGGTCATCTTTCCTAAAATCCCGCAAGGAAGAAGAACGAGTCCATGAGGAAGACAAACGGACATAGACGAACGGGTCCTCACAAACGTGACGTTAACGGGACCAACCCGAAGAAGCAACACCGGAATAAGCACACAACATAGTAAACAACCAAAACATGAACATGGTATGATATGCGGGATGCGGTGCATATGCATGATTTGGAAAGAAATGATTGAACCTGGCCTCAAATTGGAAATCCAAGAGTGCCACTGGAAAGATGAGACGATTTCGGTCGAAATCGATATCAAGATCACCGGAATCGGATGCACGGTTTGGAAATGGCAAGCAAAACAAATATGGCACCGGTCTGCGATAAACAGCAAGTAGCCATCTAGATGCATCAAGATAAATATGCTACAACACTCAAACATGGCAACAAAATACATGGAAGGGATCCACTCATGATGTTTGACAAAAGATGAACACTGAGCTACGGCTAATTCACTCATTAACAGGTTCAAACAAGCATGGCAAAAGTGCAAAAGATAACAGGTTACAGACTTAGTGAAATTAACAGCATGTCAGGAATTTATCATCAGGAAGCAAACTTTAGGGAATGAAAACTACATTCTACAGGAACATATCATGGCAAAGCAAGGTATGGCATGAAGCTACTCTAAGCATATAACGAAAGTCCCTTAGTGACCTTGAGCCAAAAGGGATCAGAAAATACAATTACAAGCATGTGAACATAGCAAAAACATAAACAGATTCAGACTTTGAGAAAAACTGGAGCATGCAAAACAGTTAACGAGTAGGCATGTTTACGAGCTCGATGCACTCACTACAAGGCATGGCATGACAAACTAAGTATACACCCATCAAGAAGACATGGCATAGAAGCTAGACATGGCAGGAACAACAACATAGCATGCACGGATCAATAACAACAAGCTCGGCAAAATCGCTAAACATGTCAACAATCTGCCAGGATCATTTTATAGCAAAAGTAGAGCTCGATTGACTCAAGCTAGAGTGCTCCATAAATGCAAACAAAGACATTGATGGATAGAGCACAACAATATTAACAAAACATCCTTACTGATCATCCTCAAAAGAGGCACGGATCACTAGGAAACAACATGAACATATGTCATAAAAAATATCAGGACAAGGACTTAGTGAAATTTTAAGTCCCTGAAATCAGCATCACCGAGTAAGCTACTTTGCATACTTGTTCTAGTCACCACAAAGATCACAAAAATACATGGAATACACCCCTGTAAAGATGGCATGGCATTGTACAAAACACATGTAGAGCTCAGGATAATAGCATGCACACATTAATCATGGCAAAAATGACAAAAGGCTATTTGCTGAAACAGATCTAACATAATAATCACATAGCCCTCTTACAACAGCATTTCGGGCATCAAGATGATCTCAAATGAAAAAGATGCAATGAGATGAAATGATGTACTCGTGGAGACGAACATTTCGATATGCTACACGCACGAAACAGAGCTACGGATGCAGAGTTATGGCATGCGGAAAAAGGCTAAAAAGTTAGGGTTAGGAGGGAAAAAGTCAACCCGAGGAATTTCTCAGATCTAGATCCAGTCGAAGCACTGTAGCACCATGAGGTCGAGGTCGCCGGAAAAGTCATCGGAAGACGTGGGAGATGGCAGGGAGGCGCGGGGCGGCGCCGGGGAAGTCGGGGCCGGCCGGGCGGCGCGGTTGCCGGCGAGAGGCGGCGGCGAGGGAGCTTGGCGGCGGTGCGAGCGAGGCGGCGGAGATGGCGGCGAGCCGTGCAGGAGGTGGCGCGGTGAGCTTCGGCTTCGGCGGCCGGCGAGCTTCAGCGATGGCGGCGGACGAGGCGGTGGCGCGCAACGCCGGCGGATGGGCGGCAGCACACTCGGCGACGAGCGTGAAGGGCGGCGCGCGGAATGCCCGTGCGAGGTGGTGGCGACCGGATCCGGGCCCGGGCGAGCCTCACACGGGCTCCGCGGGCCGCGGCGGCGGGGGAGGAGAGAGAGGGCGCGAACGCAGGTGAGGTGGCGCACAGAGATTGGCTCGGGCGACGGCGACGCTGAGGTGGCAGCCTGAGATTGGCCGGGGTGAGGTGGCTGGAGGCGGTGGACACGTCCGGCGGTGGGACATACATGTCCGGCGGCGTGCGGGAGTTGGAGGTTAGGGTTCATCTGCGCGAAAAATCTGGGAGGGACACATATTTATAGGTAGAGGGAGCTAGGAGAGTCCAAATGAGGTGCGGTTTTCGGCCACGCGATCGTGATCGAACGACCGAGGTGATGGAAGAGGTTTAGGTGGGGTTTGGGCCACTTTGGAAGGGTGTTGGGCTGCAACACACACGAGGCCTTTTCGGTCCCTCGGTTAACCGTTGGAGTATCAAACGAAGTCCAAATGGCACGAAACTTGACAGGCGGTCTACTGGTAGTAAACCAAGGCCGCATGACATGTCTCGGTCCAATCCGAAAACTTTTTACACCGGCACATGAAAATAGGTAGAAAGAGACACCGGATGACATAGGAGCGCCGGATTGCAAAACGGACAACGGGGGAAATGTTCGGATGCATGAGACGAACATGTATGCAAATGAAATGCACATGATGACATGATATGACATGCATGACACGCAAGCAATGACAAGGCAAGAACAGCGAATAACTAGAGGACAACTGGCATATCGATCTCGAGGTGTTACAAAGATCACCATGACTCTTATGTAAGGTAGAAGATAAAAGTAAAAGATAGGCCCTTTGCAGAGGGAAGCAGAGGTTGTCATGCGCTTTTATAGTTGTATGCACAAAATCTTAATGCAAAAGAACGTCACTTGATATTGCCACTTGTGATATGGACCTTTATTATGCAGTCCATCGCTTTTATTTCTTCCATATCACAAGATCGTATAAAGCTTATTTTCTCCGCACTAATAAGTCATACATATTTGGCGAGAAATTTTTATTGCTTGCACCGATGACAACTTACTTGAAGGATCTTACTCAATCCATAGGTAGATATGGTGGACTCTCATGGCAAAACTGTTTTTAGGGATATTTGGAAGCACAAGTAGTATCTCTACTTGGTGCAAGGAATTGGCAAGCATGAGAGGGAAAGGCAAGCTCAACATGTTGGATGATACATGACAATATAATTTATCTCATATGTAAGAAAACATAACCCATTACGTTGTCTTCCTTGTCCAACATCAACTCTTAGCATGTCGTACTTTAATGAGTGCTCACAATCATAAAAGATGTCCAAGATAGTATATTTATATGTGAACCTCTCTTTCTTTATTACTTCCTATTAATTGCAATGATGACCAAAACTATGTTTGTCAACTCTCAACAACTTTTATTCATCATACTCTTTATATGTGAAGTCATTACTCTCCATAAGATCCATATGATCTCTTTATTTATTTTTATTTCTTTCTCTTTTATTTTATTCCCTCAAGGTCATAGAAAAATAATCAAGCCCTTGACTCAACACTAATGTTTATTATATAGCTCACGGACTCGATTACATAGAAGGATCATAAAGCAAAACTCACAACTAGATCATACTAAAACTTTATTCTACTAGATCAAGATATTATCAAAAGGATCGAACTAAGAAAAACGGTAAAGATAAAAGTGATGGTGATACGATACCGGGGCACTCCCCCAAGCTTGGCAGTTGCCAAGGGGAGTGCCCATACCAGATACTCAGTTCTTCTTTGTTGGTGGAGAGGGTGATGGTTTTGTTGATGGCGTAGGCTTCTTCCTTAATTTGCGCTTGAGGACAGAATTTTGGTCCCTCAGGTCATCGATCTCCTGCTCCAGGCTCAGTATCTTTTTGCATAATTCCTACTTGTTTTCCTGCAAGAGGCGAAAAGGGATAAACTCGATCTTAGGTTTCTTTACTCTATCCGGGAGGCTTGACTTTTTGAACTGCACATGCATGTCCCCAGGTTGAGGTAATGGGACTTCACCTTCTTCTGAGCTCGTCTCCTCCTTTCCCTTGGGTTCATAGTCCTCTTCTTCTTCTGTAGTCCAACCACAATGCTCCGCATACCCATAGACCTTAGGATCTGCAAGGTAATCAGCTACATAGCTTTCTCCTACCGAATCGTGGGATGACATGTTGCTCTAATCTGCAGCAGGACAGCTCGAAACAAGGACAAGAGATATTTGCGTGATAAGGAGGTCAAAACCTTCGGGAGATTATATAATGATTTTATACCGACCAAAAGAAGTATCATCCAAAGAAAACGGAGTCCGGAGAGCGCACGAGGTGCCCACGAGGCAGGGGGCGTGCCCAGGGGGTAGGGCGCGCCCTCCACCCTCGTGGAAGCCTCGTGTCCTTTCCGGTCTGCTTATTTTCCTATTTTTCTAAATATTCCAAAACGGAGAAAAACTGCCATTAGAACTATTTTGGAGTCGGTTTACTTAAGTACCACATACCTATTCCTTTTCGGAGTCTGAAACATTCTGGAAAGTGTCCCTTATGTATTACTCCGGGGTTACAGTTTCAATAATATTAGTTTCAGCATTTATAGGATTACCTGAGATATAGTGTTTAATTCTTCGACCGTTCACCACCCTCGGATTTGTGCCGTCGAAGTTGTTGATTTTTATGGCACCGGAACAATAAACTTCCTTGATAACGTAAGGACCTTCCCATTTAGAGAGAAGTTTGCCTGCAAACAATCTTAACCAAGAGTTGTACAGCAATACATAATCACCTACATTAAACTCACGCTTTTGTATCCTTTTATCATGCCATCTTTTGACTTTTTCTTTAAACAGCTTGGCATTTACATAAGCCTGGGTTCTCCATTCGTCAAGTGAGCTAATGTCAAATAACCTCTTCTCACCGACAAGTTTAAAGTCATAGTTGAGCTCTTTAATGGCCGAATATGCCTTATATTCTAATTCAAGAGGTAAGTGACATGCTTTACCATAAACCATTTTATACGGAGATATACCCATAGGATTTTTATATGCAGTTCTATAGGCCCATAATGCATCATCAAGTTTCTTGGACCAATTCTTTCTAGATCTATTAACAGTCTTTTGGAAAATTAATTTGAGCTCTTTGTTACTCAATTGTACTTCACACTAGATTGTGGGTGATAAGGAGATGCAATTCTATGATTAACGTCATACTTAGCAAGCATTTTACGAAAGGCACCATGAATAAAGTGTGAACTACCATTAGTCATTAAATATCTAGGGACTCCAAACCTCGAGAAAATAACTTCTTTAAGCATCTTAATAGGGGTGTTATGATCAGCACTACTAGTTGGAATAGCTTCTACCCACTTAGTAACGTAATCAACAGCAACTAAAATATGTGTATACCCATTAGAGGAAGGAAAAGGTCCCATATAATCAAAGCCCCAAACATTAAATAGTTCAATTACGTAGGTATTTCTTGACGTCTACTAATATTACCAATTCTTTGACATTCATCACAAGATAAGGCAAACTTAGGGCATCCTTGAAGAGAGTAGGCCAAAAAACCGGATTGCAATACCTTGTGTGCAGTTCTGTCTATAGCATGGTGTCCTCCATAAGCCTCGGAGTGACAATTACGTAGGATCTGTTCCTGTTCATGCTCAGGTACACAACGTCTAATAATACCATCTACTCCTTCTTTATAAAGATGTGGGTCATCCCAAAAGTAATGTCTCAAATCATAGAAGAACTTTTTCTTTTGCTGGTATGTGAAACTAGGTGGTATAAATTTAGCAACAATATAATTAGCATAATCAGCATACCATGGAGCAGTTTGAGAAGCATTTATGACATTTAATTGTTCATCAGGAAAGCTATCATCAATAGGTAGTGGGTCATCAAGAACATTTTCTAACCTAGACAGGTTGTCTGCAACGGGGTTCTCAGCTCCCTTTCTATCAATAATATGCAAGTCAAATTCTTGTAGAAGGAGAACCCATCAAATAAGTCTAGGTTTAGTATCTTTCTTTTCCATAAGGTATTTAATAGCAGCATGATCAGTGTGAATAGTTACTTTAGAATCAACAATATAAGGTCTGAACTTATCACAAGCAAATACAACTGCTAAGAATTCCGTTTCAGTAGTAGCATAATTTTTCTGGGCTTTTTCTAGAGTTTTACTAGCATATTGAATAACATTTAATTTCTTATCAACTCCTTGCCCTAGAACAGCACCTACAACATAATCACTAGCATCACACATAATTTCAAAGGGTCAATTCCAATCAGGTGGCTGAACAATAGGTGCAGAAATCAATGCTTTCTTAAGTATTTCAAATGCTTCTACACAATCATCATCAAAGACAAAAGGAATATCTTTTTGTAATATATTAGTCAGAGGCCAAGAAATTTTTGAGAAGTCCTTAATGAACCTCCTATAAAAACTGGCATGAACAAGGAAACTTATTATACCTTTGATGTCCTTGGGACATGGCATCTTTTCAATAGCATCAACTTTAGCTTTATCAACTTCGATGCCTCTTTCAGAAATTTTATGCCCCAAGACAATACCTTCATGAACCATAAAGTGGCATTTCTCCCAATTCAGAACAAGATTAGTTTCTTCACATCTCTGCAAAACTCGATCAAGGTTGCTTAAGCAATCATCAAAAGAGGATCCATAAACGGAGAAATCGTCCATGAAAACCTCACATATCTTTTCACAAAAGTCAGAAAATATAACCATCATGCATCTTTGAAAGGTAGCAGGTGCATTACATAAACCAAAAGGCATATGTCTATAAGCAAAAGTACCGAAAGGGAAAGTAAAGGTGGTCTTTGATTGATCATCAGCTGACACAGGTATTTGAGAGAAGCCAGAGTAACCATCTAGAAAGCAAAAATGTGTATGTTTGGATAATCTTTCTAGCATTTGATCAATGAAAGGCAAAGGTTAATGATCTTTTTTAGTAGCTTTATTTAATTTGCAGAAATCAATTACCATCCTATAGCCTGTAATAATTCTTTGCGGGATCAATTCATCTTTATCATTAGGAACAACAGTAATACCTCCCTTCTTAGGGACACAATGAACAAGACTTACCCACTTACTATCAGCAATGGGATAAATTATACCTGCCTCAAGGAGCTTTAGTATTTCCTTTCTTACCACTTCTTTAATCTTAGGGTCCAGCCGTCGTTGGTGATCAATAAATGGTTTGGGAGTCTTCCTCCAAGTTTATTTTCTATTGGCATAGAGTGGGACTAATGCCCTTAAGATCATCAAGAGTATATCCAATAGAAGCACGGTGCTTCTTCAGAGTTTTCAATAATTTCTCTTCCTCCTTCTCTGAAAGGTTAGCACTAATAGTAAGAGGATATATTTTCTTTTCATCAAGATAAGCATATTTAAGAGTATCAGGTAATGGTTTAAGCTCAAACACGGGATCACCCTTGGGTGGAGGAGGATCTCCTAGGATTTGAACAGGTAAATTGTGTTTCAGAATAGGTCCCTATTTAAAGAACACTTCATCTATTTCCCTTCTTTCATTCATGAACATACCATTTTCATGGTCTAGCAAATATTGTCCTAATGGATCAGTAGCAGGCACGGCAGTAGAATCAAGACCAATAATTTCATCTTTACTAGGCAATTCTTTATCATGGGATTGTCTATGAAATTTAGCAAAATTAAACTCATGAGACATATCCCCTAAACCAACAGAAACAATATCCTTATTGCAGTCTATCTTAGCATGGACAGTATTTAAGAATGGTCTACCAAATATAATGGGACAAAAGCTATCTTCTGGGGAACCAAGAACAAGAAAATCATCAGGGTATTTAACTTTCCCACACAAGACTTCAACATCTCTAACAATCCCAACTGGTGAAATAGTGTCTCTATTGGCAAGCTTAATTGTGACATCAATCTCTTCTATCTCAGCAGGTGCAATATCATGCATAATTTCTTTGTATAAGGAATGAGGTATTGCACTAGCACTAGCACCCATATCACGCATAAGCCATGATAACAGTGATCTCCTATTTTAACAGAAATAACAGGCATGCCTACAACAGGTCTGTGTTTATTTTTAGCATCAGGCCTAGCAATTCTTGCAGCTTCATCACAGAAGTAAATAACATGCCCATCAATATTATCAGCCAAGAGATCTTTAACCATAGAAATTTTAGGTTCAACTTTAATTTGCTCAGGGGGTTTAGATGTCTTAATACTACTTTTGTTGACCACAGTTGAAGCTTTAGCATGATTCTTTATTCTAACAGGGAAAGGTGGTTTCTCAACATAAGCAGTAGGAACAACAGGATCATTATAAGTGATAGTCTTTTCTTCAACTTTAATAGGTGCAACTACTTTTACTTCAACGGGAGGATTATATTTAAACCACTTCTCCTTAGGGAGATCAACATGAGTAAAAAAGGATTCACAGAAACAAGCTACTATCTCAGAGTCAAGTCCATATTTAGTGCTAAATTTACGGAAAACATCGGTATCCATAAAAGATTTAACACAATCAAACTTAGGTGTTATACATGACTCCTTACCTTCGTCGAGATCCCAATCTTCAAAGTTGCATTTAATTCTCTCCAATAAATTCCATTTGTATTCAATAGTCTTCATCATAAAGGAACCAATACAAGAAGTATCAAGCATGGAGCGATTGTTGTCAGAAAGTCGAGCATAAATTTTTTGAATAATCATTTCTCTTGAGAGCTCATGATTGGGGCATGAATGTAACATTGACTTAAGCCTCCCCCAAGCTTGAGCGATGCTTTCTCCTTCGCGAGGCAAAAAATTATATATATAATTACGATCACGGTGAACAAGATGCATAGGATAAAACTTCTGATGGAATTCCAATTTCAACCGTTTGTAGTCCCATGATCCCATATCATCACATAGCCTATACCATGTGAATGCATGTCCCTTCAAAGATAAAGGGAATACCTTATTCTTGATAACATCATCGGGCATACCTGCAAGCTTAAATAATCCACTAACTTCATCCACATAGATTAAGTGTAAGTCGGGATGCAATGTTCCATCTCCTACAAAAGGATTAGCTAGCAGTTTCTCTATCATACCCGAAGGAATTTTGAAGTAAACATTTTCATTTTCAGTAGGTCCAGTAGGTTGAGAAGTAACTAATTGTGGTTCCGGACATGGTGAAGATACCCCGAACAAACCCCTCAAAGGATTACTTTCCATAGTAACAAGTGATAGTAAATTTCAGCACACTGTATAAATTTTTCCTTACCAAATTCCACCTCCCAAAGGCGCTTCACTCCCCGGCAACGGTGCCAGAAAAGAGTCTTGATGACCCACAAGTATAGGGGATCTATCCTAGTCCTTTCAATAAGTAAGAGTGTCGAACCCAACGAGGAGCAGAAGGAAATGATAAGCGGTTTTCAGCAAGGTATTCTCTGCAAGCACTGAAATTATCGGTAACAGATAGTTTTGTGATAAGGTAATTGGTAACGAGTAGCAAGTAATAAAAGTAAATAAGGTGCAGCAAGATGGCCCAATCCTTTTTGTAGCGAAGGACAAGCCTGGCCAAACTCTTATATGAAGGAAAGCGCTCTCGAGGACACATGGGAATTATCGTCAAGCTAGTTTTCATCACGATCATATGATTCGCGTTCGGTACTTCAATAATTTGATATGTGGGTGGACCAGTGCTTGGGTGCTATCCTTACCTGGACAAACATCCCACTTATGATTAACCCCCATTGCAAGCATCCGCAACTACAACAGAAGTATTAAGGTAAACCTAACCATAGCATGAAACATATGGATCCAAATCAGCCCCTTACGAAGCAACGCATAAACTAGGGTTTAAACTTCTGTCACTCTAGCAACCCATCATCTACTTATTACTTCCCAATGCCTCCCTCTAGGCCCAAACAATGGTGAAGTGTCATGTAGTCGACGTTCACATGACACCACTAGAGGGATGACAACATACATCTCATCAAAATATCAACGAATACAAAATTCACATGACTACTAATAGCAAGACTTCTCGCATGTCCTCAGGAACAAACGTAACTACTCACAAAGCATATTCATGTTCATAATCAGAGGGGTATTAATATGCATAATGGATCTGAACATACGATCTTCCACCAAGTAAACCAACTAGCATCAACTACAAGGAGTAATCAACACTACTAGCAACCCACAGGTACCAATCTGAGGTTTGGATACAAAGATTGGATACAAGAGATGAACTAGGTTTTGAGATGAGATGGTCCTGGTGAAGATGTTGATGGAGATTGACCCCCTCCCGATGAGAGGATCGTTGGTGATGACGATCATGATGATTTCCCCCTCCCAGAGGGAAGTTTCCCCGATAGAACAGCTTCGCCAGAGCCCTAGATTGGTTCTGCCAAGGTTCTACCTCGTGGCGGCGGAGTCTCATCCCGAAAGCTTGCTTATGATTTTTTCCTTGATGAAAGACTCCATATAGCAGAAGATGGGCATCAGAGGGCCACCAAGGGGCCCATGAGGCAGGGGGCGCGCCTAGGGGGTAGGGCGCGCCCCCCACTCTCGTGGCCAGGGTGTGGCCCTCCTCTGGAACTTCTTGCGCTTAGTATTTTTAATATATTCTGGAAATAGCTTCCATCAAGTTCAGGACTTTTGGAGCTGTGCAGAATAGGTCTCTAATATTTGCTCCTTTTCCAGCCCTGAACCCCAGCTGCCGACATTCTCCCTCTTTATGTAAACCTTGTAAAATAAGAGAGAATAGGCATAAGTATTGTGACATAATGTGTAATAACAGCCCATAGTGCAATAAATATCGATATAAAAGCATGATGCAAAATGGACGTATCAAAGTTTAAGTCGGTTGATGACACTAAGCTGGTTGACTTTGTTCCTGGCGACCCATCCAAGAAATTCAGTATCAGTGCTAATACGGATCCGAAATAGGAAGGCACGCTCATCGAGTTCATCCGTGTGAACTGGGACATCTTTGCATGGAAACCTTCAGACATACCAGGTGTACCGAGGGAACTCGCTGAGCACACTCTCAATGCTGATCCAAAGTTTAAACCGGTCAGGCAATTCCTTCGTTGTTTTAATGAAGAGAGGCGCAAGGCCATTGGTGAAGAAGTGGCCCGGCTCTTGGCGGCTGGGTTCATCATTGAAGTTTTTCATTCTGAATGGTTGGCTAACCCAATGCTGGTACTTAAGAAAAATGGCACCTGGCGCATGTGCGTGGATTACACAGACCTTAATAAGGCCTGTCCGGCTGATCCCTTTGCTCTCCCTCGTATTGATCAAATCATTGATGCTACAGCGGGTTGTGAGCGTTTGAGTTTTTTGGATGCTTATTCTGGTTATCATCAGATCAAAATGGTAGTTAAGGACCAGGAGAAGACGAATTTTATCACTCCCTTTGGAGCCTTCTGCTATGTGTCTATGCCTTTTGGGTTCAAGAGTGCCCAGGTGACTTATCAGCGGTGTGTTCAAAATTGCCGTCATGACCAGATTGGACGCAATGTTCATGCTTATGTGGATGATATTGTTGTGAAATCTAGGAAGAAGGAGACTTCGATAGATGATTTGAAAGAGACCTTTGACAATCTCCGGGTCTACAAGATGATGGTTAACCCGGCCAAGTGTGTCTTTGGTGTGCCAGCAGGCAAACTCTTGGGGTTTTTTGGTTTCTGAAAGAGGCATTGAAGCTAACCCGGAGAAAATCAAGGCTATCACTTATTTGTCTAAACTGGTGTGCATTAATGACGTCTAACGTTTGGCGGGTCGTATTGCGGCCTTAAGACGGTTTATAAGCCATTTGGGCGAAAAGGCTATCCCTCTGTATCAGATGATGAAGAAAACGGATCACTTTGTCTGGAGTGATGATGCCAATCAGGCGTTTCAGGCATTGAAAAAGCAGTTGGCGGAGCCGCCGATCCTTGCAGCTCCTATTGATATGGAGCCTTTGTTGTTATATGTTGCTACTAATAGTAGTGTTGTCAGTGTGGCAGTCGTTGTGGAAAGGAAAGAATCATGCAAGGAACATCCGGTTCAGCGGCCGGTTTATTATGTCAGTGATGTACTCATTGAATCTAAACATAGATACACACATTGGCAGAACCTGGTTTATGGCATGTTCATGGATAGCCATAAGTTGAAATAATATTTCCTTGGTCATCCCATCGTTGTGGTTAGTTCTGCTCCTTTAGGGGATATTATTCAAAACAGAGAAGCCATAGATCGGGTAGCCAAGTGGGCCATCGAGCTTGGACCCCATGGTTTGAAGTATATGCCTCGGACAACTCTCAAGTCTCAAGCACTTGTGGATTTCATCAATGACTGGACAGAGTTGCAGATGCCTGAGGAGAAGCCGAATAGCACATATTGGACAATTCACTTTGATGGATCCAGGCAGTTGGAAGGCTCAGGGGCTGGAGTTATTCTGACTTCCCCGCGAGGTGACAAATTTTGTTATGTCTTAAGGTTGATGTTCCCTCGTACTAATAATGTATCTGAGTATGAAGCCTTGCTCCATGCTCTTCAGATGGCTAAAGAGATGAATCTAAGCCGGGTGAGGTGTTTTGGCGACTCAGATTTGGTGGCTCGGCAAGTTTCAAGAACTTGGGATTCCAAAGATCCACTCATGGCGGCTTATCTCCAAGAGGTTGATGCTATTGCTGGTCATTTCAAAGGTTATCAAGTGGAACATGTTGATCACAGGAAAAATGAGGCAGTTGATGCTTTAAGCTGGCTAGGGTCCTTGTCGGATGTGGGGTTCCGGCAAACCCTTAAGTTTCGAACACTAGGGTGCGCGCGAAGTCTTTCCCTCCACCGATCTATGCCCTAGCTCGCTAAGATCTCGCGGACGAACTCGACGAACTCGCAACACAGAAAGACACGAGGTTTATACTGGTTCGGGCCACCGTTGTGGTGTAATACCCTACTCTAGTGTGGTGGTGGTGGATTGCCTCTAGGGCTGGTGATGAATAGTACAAGGGAAGAACAGCCTCCCGAGGTTGAGGTGTTCTTGAGCTCGGTGAGCTCGTGTGTGTGTGTGGGTGTTCTGAATGATCCGTATCTCAATGATTCGTCCGTCTCTGAATGACCCCCCTTTGCTAGGGTGGTGGCTAGTTCTATTTATATTGGCCCTGGTCCTCTTCCCAAATATCGAGCGGGAAGGGAGCCAACAATGGCGGGCTAATTCGAAGGGGGACAGCTAGTACAAGCTATCCTGACAAAAGTGGTCTTTGCCTGCCAAAGGCTCTGGTGGTGACGTCGTCTTGGGCTCCATGATGACCTCCGTCTTGCCGTCCTCCTGGTCTTGGTCTCGTTGCACCAATATAGCAACCTTTGCCTGATGCCTCGGTACTCTTCGCCTGCGCTAGTCTCCTTAGCACCAAAGAGGAAACAAGGACGCTGGCGCCTGCCTGGTGTCGTGCGTCATGGCTCACGTCACGAGGGCCTCGTGAGGTTTGCCCCGCCTTGATATCTGCGCTCCTCGTGAGCCTGCCTGGCTAGGCTACTCCCGAGGAGGTCTTGCGTCGTCCACCTCGCGAGGGTCTTGGATGCTTTGTTGGTGAAGATGGGCCGTACGGCCTGCAGGCTTGGTCACGCCGCGGGCCGTAGGCAGGAAAGTCTGGGGACCCCCGCTCCCCGGACGCCGACAGTAGCCCCCGGGCCCAAGGTGCGCTCGGGCTTGGCTTCGCGGCGAAGCTAAGGGCCAAGTTCGGAGCACCACGGGCCCCAAAAGCCTGCAGCCTCGATTGATGCGTGGTGGATGATTGGACGTGGGCGTCTCCGCTTCCCCATGTTGCCTCGGCAACTGCATGACTTGACAAGTCCCTGCGACATGCAAGGAAAACCATCATTACCTGCGGTCGTGGGAGACGGTGGTTGGCCTTCTGTTGCTATAAATGGGGAGGGGGCGGAGCCCCCGTTGCCCATCTCTTCCTCGCTTGCTTGCTTCTTCCTCCTTACTCCACTGCTGACAACAATGGCGCCCATCAGAAAGTTCTCTACTGAAGAGAAAGGAAAGGCTCCCCGTGATGATCCGGGGCCTCTTCCGCTGAAGAAGAGGTCGATCCATTGCTGTGATGAGGCGGCGTTGCAGGTGGTGTCGAGGCCTTGGTGTGAGCGGCCTCCTCCAGGGTATCCGCTGCCCTTGTATGCCCAAGCCGGGGGCTCGGGAGGACAGAGTGACGAGCAGCGCCGCCCTCGCCGCATCCAGGGCCGCCGCGCCACAGCGACGTGTGCCGTCACCCCTGGAGTTCACGCCGCGGACTCCTCGCGCGAGTTGGTGCTGTGGGCGTCGATGCCTCCAAGCTCCTGGATCCGCTTCCCGCGGTTCTTCTCCGACGTGATGCTGCTGAGGGGGCCTCTCGAGCTCTGGCTGTAGTACGCTGACTGCAGCGCTCCGGCGACTGGAGCAGAGATCGAAGCGGTCCCCACCGGCAAGATCTTCATGACGCGCGGCTGGGGCGAGATCGCGCGGGTCTGTCGTGCGAAGGGCGCCCTCGCGATCCACTTCAAGTACGAAGGCGTCTCCACGCTCTTCTTCAAGGTCTTCGATGCCGAGGGCCGCCTAGAGTGCTGCTCCGGAGAGGAGGGCGAGGCTGATGCGCGCCCCGCTCGCGACCACTCCAGCAGCAGCAGCCCTTGGGAGTCCAGCAGCTCTCCTGAGCTCTATGAGACTCCGGAGACGAGCGACGACATCTACGTGCCCCCGAGCTCTCTCCGCGCTCGGAGCAGGGCTGCGGCGTCCGGCCGTCGCCGCTGATCTGGATGGGGTTGGTGCCGGCCTCCCGTGGCTCACTGTTGATGATGGTGTCCACCATGGAAGGACGTAGATAGGATTCCCCTTAGTATCGGCTTTTGTTTCCTGCAATGAATCATGAATTACCCCATGGGGGCATGTAAGGGTCCGTAATGTCTTTTGTGCTTATCTTCCCTGTTATGAAAATTTGGTGAACGCATGTCCCGTTAAGGCTCGGTCCCCCCTTTCTTTCCTTGCGATAGCTTGTTGCTCTAGGCCGACAGGTTCCGGTCCCCAGGTAGGCTACAGTCGTCGTTGGTATGCCAGGTCGTGTGCCGTGGTCAAGGCCAGGAGGTGTGCGGCCCCAGGTCCAGTAAGAGCCCCTGAGGCGCGATGCTCAGGAGGTACCCCTTAGCACTCAAGTAGCCATGGTAAGGCGAGAAAGGGAGTTGACGTGGCCGCAACGGGGCTGCGACAAGGCGCGAGAGACCATTAGGCCCAAACATTTAGCCGATCCGAGTGCGGGACTTATCTTGTTGATCTTGTGGCGACTCCTGACGTTGCGCTAGGGTTGCGCGCCTACTCGTGCGGCATAGCTAGGCCGGCCCATATGAGTTTCCCTCCCCTCATGCTCACCTTAGTGCTCTACGTCCTCAGGTCCGGGCCCTCGAGCGAGCTCAGCCGCCGCTGGCATGCCAGGTCGCGATGCCGTGGTCAAGGCCAGGGGGTGAGGGCTAGAGAGCCAGTAAGAGCTCCTGAGTCACGATGCACAGGAGCCCCCCTTTTAACGCGCAAGAGAATTGCACGAGAGAAAAGGAGACTCGCAGTGCCGCCTGCTATCCTTCCCACGGGGTCCCTGTGAACTGGCACAAGAAGAAACACGGTTTGCCATTACATCTGTCAGCCTGCCGCTGGTTGCTCTCGATGAGGAGAAGGCACTGAGGGCTGGTGAGGTGACGTGTGCGGGGCGTGCCGTGAGCCAGAGCTCGACCGCTCAGATTTGTCGGCGTGGCAGGGACGAACCCATGCACTAGCACCGTGCCTGTGTGGAGGCCCCGAGGGAGGCGATGGTCGAGCAGGTGATAGCAGTTGGCAGGTTAAGCATGGAGAGCAGATCAACTTGGATAAATGCAGGAAGGTACATGCCACCGGGTCCGGCCTGAGTGGCTTGGGGATGATGTAGCCCGAGGGGCGCCCCCAACAAGGTAAGCTGAAGACATAAGCAAAAGGGACACATGCCGCAGGGACGGACCCACGCAACCTGGGAATAATGCAGCCCGAGGGGAGCTCCCAGCTAAACAAGCTTGGAAGATGTCACTTGGTTCTGTAGATGAAGTAGAGTTGGTGCAGCTGAAGGTGTGCGTTGAAGAAATGACTCCTCATGAGCCGCCAGGACCCTGAGCCTTGGGAGGCTCTGGGGGCTCGGGAGGTTCCCTGAAGACCGCCTCCATCTCCTCCAGAACGGCATGGGACCTGGTATCCTGAGCCGCCAGGACACGTCGCATGTTGCGCTGATAGGCCGAAGCCATGCTCGGCAAGCCAAAGGGCATACGAACGTAGCTGTGCGGCGGGCCCTCGCAGCGCCCCACACGTGAATGCCAGAAATGATCCTGAGATGTGGCCCTGTTGATCCCTGTGACGTTGATGCAGACGCGTAGCCCAGCATCCTCACCAGGATGCGGAGCTGTGCCTTGTGGGCGGCCGTCGCCGCGCATGGCTCTTGCTTCTTGCAGTTCCTGGGTGGTCTTGGTGATGAACTCCTGGGTGGTGGGCACTCCTGGCCCTGTGCTCTCCTGAGGGTCGCGTATCACAAAGCATGCCTCCAAGTGGTGCCCAAGTGCCTCCCTCGCGAGGTTGGCAAGGTCTGAGGCCCTCCAGAAGAGAGCCCTCGAGCCCTGCCTGAGGAGGGCGCCGGGTGCGCCTTCCTATGCGATAGAGGGAGGCGCCCCTGGAGCGGGCGCTGGTCCTGATGTGGCCTCTGCCGCGATGCCGTCCTCCTGAGGTCATGCATGGCGTGGCTTCTTCTTCTTGGGGATGGCCTCCAGAGAGCCTTCATTTCCGTTGTTTGGGTCGTCGGTTGCTGTGGCTTGAAAGGCGCGCTCAAGGGAGCACACCGCATCTCTCTCTTCACACGGGACCGTGATGATTCCTCCGCTTCCTGGCATCTTGAGAACATTGTAGCTGTGATGAGTGACTGCCATCAACTTGGCCAGGGCTGGATACCTGAGGATGGCATTGTACGGCAGGCGGATGTGCGCGACGTCGAAGTCGATGAGCTCGGTGCGGTAGTTCTTGCGCTCCTCGAAGGTGACAGGCAGGCGGACCTGCCCTATCGGCGTGGTGGAGCCGTCGGTCACTCCTGAGAAAGGCTTGGTGGGCTGGAGCTGCTCATATGGCACTTGGAGGTTGTCAAACGTGTCGATGGACAGGACATTGAGCCCTGCGCCGCCGTCTTTGAGGGTCTTGGTGCCCTGCACATTGCTGATGACTGGGGAACACATCATAGGGAGGGTGCCAGCGGTGGCCGTGAACTTGAGCTGATCCGCCGAGTTGAAACTGATGGCGCATTGGGACCACCTGAGCGGGCGCGTGGCCTCGAGCTTGGGGAGCGCCGTGTTCACCTCGCGAGCAAACTGCTTGAAGACGCGCTGAGAGGCGGGGGCCTTGGTGCCGCCCAAGATGCGGGCGATCGCACGCGGCTCCTGGAAGCCCTCAGCCCCCTCGTCCTGGTGGTGGTCGTCGTTCCTTCTTGGTGGCGGCAGCGGGGGATGACTGGCGTTGCTCTAGGGACGATCCTCACGAGGCGGATCCCTCCAGGCGCCCTCACGAGGCTGGTCCTGCCAGCGGTCCTCATGAGGCCGGTCACGCCACTCCTGGCGCGGGCCACGGTCGTCCCAGTGTCCGCCTCCACGTCCTCCTCTGCGGCCATAGCCCCGGTCGTTGCACTCGGGGCATCGACTGTAGCGTCCCTCGCATATGGCTCTGAGCTCTTGACAGTCGCTGGTGTTGTGGGTATTCAGGTTGTGGAAGGCGCAGAACGGGCGGCCGTTCTTGGATGACACGGGCTGATCTCTACCCCGCTTGATGTCGGGCTCCGCTGCGAGCACAGCTACCTCCTTGCGCTTCATGTCCTTGGCCTTGGCCTTCTTCTCCTCCGCGCCCATGACTGGCGGCTCAAGGAGAGAGGGGCGCCCCTCCTCAGCTCTTGCGCACCTGGTCGCCAGGTTGAACAGCTCCTGAGATGTGCAGAGCTCCTCGTGGATGGCGAGCTCTTCCTTCATCTTGACGTCACGGACACCATCGGAGAACGCGGAGATGATGGCCTCGTCCGTGACCTTGGGGATCTTGAGGCAGGTGTTGTTGAAGCACTGGATGTACTTCTGGAGGGTCTCTCCTGGCTGCTGCCTGATGCGGCGCAGGTCACACGCGGCCGGTGGACGGTCGCGAGTGCCCTGGAAGTTGGCGACGAAGCGGTCGCGCATCTCGTCCTATGAGGAGATCGAGCCGTGCTGCAGGTTCAGGAGCCAGGAGCGAGCTCCATCCTTGAGAGCCATGGGAAACCAGTTCGCCATGACCTTTTCGTCACCGTTGGCCGCTTCGATGCTCAGCTCATAGAGCTGCAAGTCCTCCACGGGGTCGGCGGTACCATCGTAGCGAGGAGGCAGATCCGGCTTGAACTTGCCTAGCCAGGCGGCGCTACGCATCTCGGGAGTGAAGGCACGGCAACCAGCCATGGTTGCCGGGGCCCGCTTCGGAGGTGGAGCTTGGTCTTGACGAGGTGCGCGCTGCGCCGCTGCGGGTGGTGCGCGGTCTTGACAAGGTGGTGCGGGGAGCGCAGGTGCAGCTTCTCGCGGCCGCGCAATTTCTTGGCAGCTTCTTTCTTCGCGCGAGGGCGCTGGGCACAACGGATCATGTCGCGGAGCCGCGCGCCTCGGTGCCAAGGCGATGTCTTGGGGCTGAGGTGGTGGAGGCGCGCCATGAGCCCCGTCATCCGCGGTTGGTTGAGGGGGAGGCAGAGAGTGGGACGGCGCCGGAGAGCCCCCCGTGGCGCGGACGAGCTCGGCGACGCGTTCGAGCCACTCCTCACAGAGGTCATCGATGGGGCGGTAGCGCAGGAGCTCGTTCGCTGTGAGGAGCGCGGCCCGTGCCTCCATGGGAGCGCGGTGCGCGTGAGACGAGGAACCGGCAGGGGTCAGCGATAGAGTGGCAGTGCGGCCGTCCTGCCGCACCGAAGGATGCAGTGAGGACGCCTGCTGCTCATTCCCCGCCGGGCCGGTGGCAGCGTTGGTGGCGGGGGACGGAGAACGGCGATGTGGCCCGCCGACAGGAGCCGTCTGAGTGACGCGGGCGGTGATGGCAGCCGGACGCTCCGCTCGAGCACGGCGAGCGTCCGCCATGGAGACAACGGAGCGACGAACTGATGGAGGGGACGCTGCGGCGCACCCCTGCCTGGCGCGCCAAATGTCGGATGTGGGGTTCCGGCAAACCATTAAGGTTCGAACACTGGGGTGCACGCGAAGTCTTTCCCTCCACCGATCTACGCCCTAGCTCGCTAAGATCTCGCGGACAAACTCGACGAACTCGCAACACAGAAAGACATGAGGTTTATACTGGTTCAGGCCACCGTTGTGGTGTAATACCCTACTCCAGTGTGGTGGTGGTGGATTGCCTCTAGGGCTGATGATGAACAGTACAATGGAAGAACAGCCTCCCGAGGTTGTGGTATTCTTGAGCTCGGTGAGCTCTTGTGTGTGTGGGTGGTCTGAATGATCCGTCTCTCAATGATCCGTCTGTCTCTGAATGATCCCCCTTTGCTAGGGTGGTGGCTAGTCCTATTTATATTGGCCCTGGTCCTCTTCCCAAATATCGAGCAGGAAGGGAGCCAACAATGGCGGGCTAATTCAAAGGGGGACAACTAGTACAAACTATCCTGACAAAAGTGGTCTTCGCCTGCCAAAGGCTCTGGTGGTGACGCCGTCTTGGGCTCCACGATGACCTCCGTCTTACCGTCCTCCTGGTCTTGGTCTCGTTGCACCAATATAACAACCTTTGCCTGATGCCTCGGTACTCTTCGCCTGCGCTGGTCTCCTTAGCACCAAAGAGGAAACAAGGACGCTGCGCGCGCTGGCGCCCGCCTGGTGTCGTGCGTCATGGCGCACGTCACGGGGGCCTCGTGAGGTTTGCCCTGCCTTGATATTTCCGCTCCTCGTGAGCCTGCCTGGCTAGGCTACTCCCGAGGAGGTCTTGCGTCGTCCGCCTCGCGAGGCTTGGACCCTCGCGAGGGTCTTGGATGCTTTGTTGGTGAAGATGGGCTGTACGGCCTGTAGGCTTGGTGACGCCGCGGGCCGCAGGCAGGCAAGTCTGGGGATCCCCGTTCCCAGGACGCTGACAGTCCCAGTGGAAGCCGGTACCACCTAATGTTTTCTTGATATTTTGCATAATCCTTTAGTTAAATTGCTTACAGAGGAAGATCTTGTTGTTCCTGACCTGGAGGCACAGTTGGTGGCGACTCTTCATGCTATTCCTAATTGGACAGTTCCATATTTGGCTTATATGACCCGGGGTGAGTTACCTGAAGATGAAACTTTGGCCAGGAAAATAACCGGGCGGTCTAATTCAATGACTATTGTCAATGGAGAGTTGCTCCAATGCAGTGTCACATGGGCATTTCAACGTTGTGTTTCTCCTAAGGAGGGACATGAGATTCTATGAGAGATTCATGAAGGAGATTGTGGCCATCATGCTAGCTCTAAGTCTCGCGTGGCTAAGGTTTTTCGTCATGGGTTCTACCGGCTGATGGCTCATGCTGATGTAGAAGATTTGGTCAGCAAATGTGATGGTTGTCAGAAATTTTCAAGACGAGCTCATGTGCTGGCTCAAGAATTGAGGATGATTCCAATTACTTGGTCATTTGCAGTCTGGGGGCTAGATATGGTTGGACCGTTTAAAAGATCCAAGGACAAAAAACTCATCTTTTGGTGGCGGTTGACAAGTTTACAAAGTGGGTTGAAGCAGAGCCGGTCAGCAAGTGTGACGCGACAACGGCGGTTCAATTTATCAAAAAGGTGATTTTCCATTTTGCATACCCTCACAGCATCATCGCTGATAATGGCACTAATCTATCTAAAGGTGCTTTGAAAGAATTTTGTCAACATGAACATATTTGTCTTGATGTTTCATCTGTGGCCCACCCCCAGTCCAATGGTTAAGTTGAAAAAGGCAATCAAGAAATCTTGAGAGGCATAGAACCCCAGCTTATGGTCCCTTTTCAGAGTACGCCGGGTTGTTGGGTGGAGGAGTTTCCTTCTGTACTATGGAGTATCAATACTACCCCCAACATATCCACGGGTTACACGTCTTTCTTCATGGTTTACGGAGCAGAGGAGGTTCTCCCTAGTGATATCTGTCGTGGAATTGTCACGGCAGATGTCCTTAGTGTCAGAACTTAGTCGCGAGGCCAACGCATCTATGTGGTAGCTTGAGAGGGGTTGAGCGGGATGAGAGACGAGATGTTTTATCCAGGTTCGGCCCCTCACGGTGGAGGTAAAAGCCTACATCCTGCTTCATTGATATTGATGATGATGATGATCACGGTTACAAGATTGCTCTATCTCGAGAGCTATTGTCTAAACCTAACTTGTCCAACTTGTGGAACTTATGAATCTTGTCTCTCTTGGGGTGCCCTGCCCCTCCTTATATATGTTGAAGGGGCGGTTTACATGACTTGTCCTATTAGGATTAGGATTACTCTATTACAAGTGGAGTCCTAGTCTTGGTTCCTTTGTAAGGGAATATTCCTTATGCTTTCCTCTTAATCCGGCCAACCATAATACGAGCCGGCCTTCCATGAACCGTCTGCTTGGGATACCGGGTCTTGTTGCTCCTCTGCTCCACCGGCCGGGTCACCAATGAGTCACCTGGCTCGGCCGGGTCATCAGTGAGTGGAGAGATCCGGGTGAGTCACTTACTGAGTCGCCAAGTCAGGGCGGGTCACCAGTGAATCGCCAAGTCCGGCCGGGTCATACCGTGGGGTATATCCCCGACATTAGCCCCCAGTTTAATTTGGATATATCCATGTTAAACTGATCCTGCAAAATAAACACAAGAACAAATTTGACAGGTTGTGATCCAGGTTAAAGATTCTTGTAAGCCGGCACCTGGTCATCTTTAAGTCCTTGTCATTTCCTTCTTGATACATGCCCATGAACTCATAGCAAATCTCCTTTAGTAGATATGTTCAAACTTTGTGAATGCAAAAAAATCTAGATACTTCTTTTGAGAAATCCGGGTCAATAGGCCAGCTTCAGAGTCAATTTGCTGATATTGGTCTCTTGTAGAGGAATATTGTAAGAAATAATCCACTTGAATCAGCTAAAGCGCAGTTTAAAAAATATTAGTCTTGAAATACTCATCTGAATTTCAGCCGGCTTGAAGATGTAAAACTTGCCGATTTATCATTATCAAAATTGCCGGTTTATAAATATTAATGGCACCGAGTCATAATTGTTGCTGACGCCGGGTCAATCTGGTTTACTCAAAAACTGAGAATTTGAAGATTTTTCTCCCTTATATCCATATTACCTGTAGCCCCCAAGTCTTGAGCAGAAACAAAGTGATGATTTAAGACTTGCTTCAATATAAATACTGCCACTTTTGAAGAAATCCATATTGTTCATCTTAGTCACTAGTAAAGACTGAATACTCCATATATGTAGCCCCCAAGTGTCGGGTTGTCATGCTTGTAGCAACCTGGGACTTGTAATTGCCTTATACTCATAAAAGCTTCAACCAGTGTAGCCCCCAAGGGTCGGGTTATTATGCAATAATGAGCAGGGACTTTATAAATATGATCATATAGACTTGAACAACAACGTGTAGCCCCCAAGGGCCGGCTCAGTAAGATAATATTGAGCTGGGACTTTATATATACTTCTTTTGAAAAGAACATCATATGATGTGACCCCATCATGGGGCTTGAACGGAATGATGGAAAGTTGCATGGCAATATATCTCGGAATGGCTATGGAAATGCCATAATAGGTAGGTATGGTGGCTGTTGTGAGGAAGATATAAGGAGGTTTATGTGTGAAAGAGCGTATCATATCACGGGGTTTGGATGCACCGGCGAAGTTTGCGCCAACTCTCAATGTGAGAAAGGGCAATGCATGGTACCGAAGAGGCTAGCAAGGATGGAAGGATGAGAGTGCGTGTAATCCATGGACTCAACATTAGTCATAAAGAACTCACATACTTATTGCAAAAATCTACAAGTCATCAAAAACCTCAGCACTACGCGCATGCTCCTAGGGGGATAGATTGGTAGGAAAAGACCATCGCTCGTCCCCGACCGCCACTCATAAGGAAGACAATAAAATAACACCTCATGTTTCAAATTTGTTGCATAACGTTTACCATACGTGCATGCTACGGGACTTGCAAACTTCAACACAAGTATTTCTCAATTTCACAACTACTCAACTAGCACGACTTTGATATTATTACCTCCATATCTCAAAACAATCATCAAGCATCAAACTTTTCTTAGCATTCAACACACTCATACGAAAGTTTTATTATTAATCTTGCATACCAAGCATATTAGGATTTTAAGCAAATTAGCATGCTATTAAGACTCTCAAAATAATCTAAGTGAGGCATAAGATATCAATAGTTTCTATAAAACAAATCCACCATCGTGCTCTAAAAGATATAAGTGAAGCACTAGAGAAAAATTATAAATCTCAAAAGATATAAGTGAAGCACATAGAGTATTCTATCAAATTCCAAATCATGTATGGCTCTCGCAAAAGGTGTGTACGGCAAGGATGATTGTGGTAGACTAACAAGCAAAGACTCAAATCATAAAAGACGCTCCATGCAAAACACATATCATGTGGTGAATAAAAATATAGCTCCAAGTAAAGTTACCGATAGAAGTAGACGAAAGAGGGGATGCCTTCTGGGGAATCCCCAAGCTTTGGCTTTTAGGTGTACTTAGATTATCTTGGGGGTGCCATGGGCATCCCCAAGCTTAGGCTCTTGCCACTCCTTGTTCCATAATCCATCAATTCTTTACCCAAAACTTGAAAACTTCGTGAGCTCCGTTAGCGAAAGAAAACAAAAGACCACTTCAATATACTGTAATGAACTCAATCTTTATTTATATGGGTGTTAAACCTACTGTATTCCAACTTCTTTATGGGTTATAAACTATTTTACTAGCCATAGATTCATCAAAATAAGCAAACAACACACGAAAAACAGAATCTGTCAAAAACAGAACAATCTGTAGTAATCTGTAGCTAGCGCAAGATCTGGAACCCCAAAAATTCTGAAATAAATTTCTGGACGTGAGGAATTTATCTATTAATCATCTTCAAAAAGAATTAACTAAATATCACTTTCTAAATAAAAATGACAGAAGTTCTCGTGAGCGCTAAAGTTTCTGTTTTTTACAGCAAGTTCAACAAGAGTTTCCCCAAGTCTTCCCAACGGTTCTACTTGGCACAAACACTAATTAAACACAAAAAACACAACCAAAACAGAGGCTAAATAATTTATTTATTACTAAACAGGAGCAAAAAGCAAGGAATAAAAATAAAATTGGGTTGCCTCCCAACAAGCGCTATCGTTTAACGCCCCTAGCTAGGCCTAACAAGCAAGAATAGATCTAGGTATTGCCATCTTTGGTAAGCAATCCATAAGTGGCTCTCATGATAGATTCATATGGTAATTTTATTTTATTTCTAGGGAACTGTTCCATGCCCTTTTTTAATGGAAATTGAAATCTAATATTCCCTTCCTTCATATCAATAATCACCAACCGTTCTAAGGAAAGGTCTACCAAGAATAATAGGGCAAGAAGGATTGCAATCTATATCAAGAACGATAAAATCTATGGGCACATAATTCCTATTTACAACAATAAGAACATCATTAATTCTTCACATAGGTTTCTTAATAGTGGTATCCGCAAGATGCAAGTTTAGAGAGCAATCATCAAAATCACGGAAATCTAGTAAATCACACAAAGTTTTGGGAATAGTTGAGACACTAGCACCCAAATCACACAAAGCATAAAACTCATAATTTTTAATTTTAATTTTAATAGTTGGTTCCCACTCATCATAAAGTTTTCTAGGGATAGAAACTTCCAATTCAAGTTTTTCTTCATAAGATTGCATCAAGGCATCAAGGACATGTTTAGTAAACGCTTTATTTTGACTATAAGCGTGAGGAGATTTTAGCACGAATTGCAAGAAGGAAATACAATCAATCAAAGAGCAATTTTAATAGTTAAATTCCTTGAAATCATTAATAGTGGGTTTAGCAACATCTAGAGTTTTAATTTCTTCAATCCCACTTTTATCAAATTTAGCATCAAGATCAACAAATTCCGAATTCTTAGAACGCCTTCTAGGTAAAGGTGGATCATGTTCAGTCCCCTCATTATCAAGATTCATATTGAAAAACAAAGATTTAATAGGGGACACATCAATAACTTTTAGATCTTCATCATTATTTTCATAGGAACTAGAAGAACACGCTTTTATAAAGGCATCTTTCTTAGCATGCATCCTAGCGGTTCTTTCTTTGCACTCGTCAATGGAAATTCTCATGGCTTTGAGAGACTCATTGATATCATGCTTAGGAGGAATAGATCTAAGCTTTAAATAATCAACATCAAGAGAAATTCTATCAACGTTCCTAGCCAAATCATCAATCTTAAGCAATTTTTCTTCAATCATAGCATTAAAATTCTTTTGCGAAGAAATAAATTCTTTAATATTAGATTAAAAATAAGAGGGCATATTATTATAATTTCCATAAGAATTGTTGTAGGAATTACCATAATTATTAGAGGGATGATTAGGATAAGGCCTAGGATTGAAATTTCCTCTATACGCGTTGTTACCAAAATTGTTCCTACCAACAAAATTCACATCCATAGATTCATTATTATTCTCAATCAAAGTAGACAAGGGCATATCATTAGGATCAGAAGAAACACTCTTATTAGCAAATAATTTCATAAGTTCATCCATCTTTCCACTCAAAACATTAATTTCTTCTATCGCATGCACCTTTTTATTAGTAGATATTTCAGTATGCCATTGAGAATAATTAACCATAATATTATCTAGGAGTTTAGTAGCTTCTCCTAAAGTGATTTCCATAAAAGTGCCTCCCGCGGCCGAATCCAAAAGATTTCTAGAAGCAAAATTCAATCCGGCATAAAAAATTTGTATAATCATCCACAAATTCAAACCATGAGTAGGGCAATTACGTATCATTAATTTCATTCTCTCCCAAGCTTGTGCAACATGTTCATGATCAAGTTGCTTAAAATTCATAATATCGTTTCTAAGAGAGATGATCTTAGTGGGAGGAAAATACTTAGAGATAAAAGCATCTTTGCACTTGTTCCATGAATCAATACTATTTTTAGGCAAAGATGAAAACCAAGCTTTAGCACGATCTCTAAGCGAAAAAGGAAATAGCTTCAATTTAACAATATCATTATCGACATCTTTCTTCTTTTGCATGTCACACAAATCAACGAAGCTATTAAGATGAGTAGCGGCATCTTCACTAGGAAGGCCGGAGAACGGATCTTTCATGACAAGATTCAGCAAAGCAGTATTAATTTCACAAGATTTAGCATCGGTAAGAGGAGCAATCGGAGTGCTAAGGAAATCATTATTGTTGGTATTGGTAAAGTCACACAATTTAGTATTATCTTGAGCCATCACGACAAACAAGAAAACTAACACACGAGCAAACAAAAAGCAAACGGGCAAAAGAGGAAAATAGAGAGGGAGGATAGATAGAGAGAGGGCGAATAAAACGGCAAGGGTGAAGTGGGGGAGAGGAAAACGAGAGGCAAATGGCAAATAATGTAATGCGGGAGATAGGGATTGTGATGGGTACTTGGTATGTTGACTTTTGCGCAGACTCCCCGGCAACGGTGCTAGAAATTCTTCTTGCTACCTCTTGAGCACTGTGTTGGATTTCCCCGAAGAGGAAGGGATGATGCAGCAAAGTAGCGTAAGTATTTCCCTCAGTTTTTGAGAACCAAGGTATCAATCCAGTAGGAGGCTACGCTCGAGTCCCTCGTATCTACACAAAAACAATAGCTCAACGCAACCAACGCGCTTAGGGGTTGTCAATCCCTTCACTGCCACTTACGAAAGTGAGATCTGATAGCGATGATAAATAATATTTTTGGTATTTTTTTGGTATAGAGATGCAAAGTAAATAAAGTAAAAGCAAAGCAATAATAAAGTTATGGAGATTGATATAATGAGAAAGAGACCGGGGGGGCATAGGTTTCACTAGTGGCTTCTCTCAAGAGCATAAGTATTCTACGGTGGGTGAACAAATTACTGTTGAGCAATTGTCAGAATTGAGCATAGTTACGAGAGTATCTAGGCATGATCATGTATATAGGCATCACGTCCGAGACAAGTAGACCGAAACGATTCTGCATATACTACTATTACTCCACTCATCGACCGCTATCCAGCATGCATCTAGACTATTAAGTTAAAAACAGAGTAACGCCTTAAGCAAGATGACATGATGTAGAGGGATAGTTTCATGCAATATGATAAAAAAACCATCTTGTTATCCTCGATGGCAACGATACAATACGTGCCTGCTGCCCCTTCTGTCACTGGGAAAGGACACCGCAAGATCGAACCCAAAGCTAAGCACTTCTCCCATGGCAAGAACAACCAATCTAGTAGGCCAAACCAAACTGATAATTCGAAGAGACTTGCAAAGATAACCAATCATACATAAAAGAATTCAGAGAAAATTCAAATATTATTCATAGATAGAATTGATCATAAACCCACAATTCATCGGTCTCAACAAACACACCGCAAAAAGAAGATTACATCGAATAGATCTCCACGAGAGAGGGGGAGACCATTGTATTGAGATCCAAAAAGAGAGAAGAAGCCATCTAGCTACTAGCTATGGACCTGTAGGTCTGAAGTAAACTACTCACACTTCATCGGAGGGGCTTGGATGATGATGTAGAAGCCCTCCGTGATCGATGCCCCCTCCGGCGGAGCTCCGGAACAGGCCCCAAGATGGGATCTCGTGGATACAAAAAGTGACGACGGTGGAATTAGGTTTTTGGCTCCGTCCCCGATCGTTTGGGGGTACGTGGATATATATAGGAGGAAGAAGTACGTCGGTGGAGCTTCGAGGGGCCCACGAGGCAGGGGGCGCGCCCTAGGGGGGCGCCCTCCACCCTCGTGACCACCTTGTGGCTTTCTTGACGGAAGGTCCAAGTCTCCTGGATCTTATCTGATGAGAAAATCACGTTTCCGAAGGTTTCATTCCGTTTGGACTCCGTTTGATATTCCTTTTCTTCGAAACCCTAAAATAGACAAAAACAGCAATTCTGGGCTAGGCCTCTGGTTAATAGGTTAGTCCCCAAAATAATATAAAAGTGGATAATAAAGCCCAATAATGTCTAAAACAGTAGATAATGTAGCATGGAGCAATCAAAAATTATAGATACGTTGGAGACGTATCACGGCTTATGTTGAAGCTGATAATGAAAAGGCACGTCAGGATGCTCTTGACCTACTGGATGAAGAGCGGGACCTTGTGGCGGCTCGTTCGGCGATTTACCAGCAAGATCTGTGTCGTTATCATAGTCGTCGGGTTAAAATCCGGACCTTTCAAGAAGGTGACTTGGTGCTTCGGCTCATCCAGGATCAAACAGACATGCACAAGTTATCCCCACCTTGGGAAGGGCCCTTTGTGGTCTGCAAAAATCTGAACAACGAGTCATACTACCTCATTGATGTTCGAGAGCACAAGGACTCATGTAAGTCCGAGGAGGAGACCCGCCGGCCATGGAACATTGCTCATCTTGGGCCTTCTTACACCCGAGCCACTGGCTCTTGTGATGTACATATTTCTACCAATGTATATATTATGATTAGTATAATAAAGCCGGCATCCCTGATAATTCAGGGCCTCTGTCATTTCATTTCTGAGAATCTGAGTCTTTATTATCAATTCATAAGGTCACTTGGGGGCTTCCTGCGCATTGAGCATAGCTATGACTACCCTATTGATCCGTCTTATCCGCCTGGACTGAAAAAAATACTTGGGGGCTTCCTGTTTAATGAACAGAGCTTTGTTTACCCTTTTAATTGGCTTGGACGCCAGGTGTATTCACCAAAAATCCGGGTTATCCTACCTTTGTATGCTTGCCACTCGGACCAGGTAATCCTGGAATGACTCGTTGTACTCTTGACAATCAATCTTGTTAAGACCCTGAACTTGTCAAAGTTAAAACGGTGATTGGTCATGTGAGGCCAGGTTTACGGGTTTGAATTAAGGATTAACTCAGTTGTTGTATGGCCCTTTGAATAGAACTTGATATTGAGGCTTGGCAGCCTATGAATGCCTTGTTTTTATTTGCTTTGAACATTTTTTGAGGTTCATCTTTTGTACCATATTAATATATGGTTTAAAATTGATCTAGGCCATGTAGCCTTGATCCTTATGGTTCATATTTGAATCTCTCCAGAGTTTTGGTAACCCGGCCCGGCTTTGGATGATAAGTCGCCAGCGTGCTTTTATTATACGCTTGGAGCTCTGTGCTCTACGCTTTTGGGATGTTACCCTTGTTGCATATGACGTTGTAGGTCGGCAGTATGGATATATTGCATACGGTGCTGCGCTCTAAGTCTTTGGGTTATTTCCCTTATGACCTATGGCATGGTAAGCTGGCAGTATGAAAAAATATCACAGGTATGTTATTTCCTTGTTTGAACAAACGAGGTTTTGATAAACCCGCCCCAGTTATGGATGATAGTCACCAGCGGATTTTATATGGGGCATTATGACCCGCCTTGGGGTAAACCGCCAGGGCACACATTATCTGCTTGTGTGTAGGGAATATGATAAACATGGTCTGCATGATTGATGATATTAAAAGCATAGTTGGTAGATCCTCAACATTAGATCGACAGTTCAAAAGTGTTAATAAACATGCACGAAGGCATGGCAGATCATTGTTTTCAACTAGCCTATTACAAGGCATCATGTGGACAAAGAGAATAAGTGTTTTGAGACACACGACATCCAAATGTTGTGGCTGATAAACCGGCTCATGGATCAAGACTCCTGGTCTTGGTGGGTCGAGGCTTCCGGATCATCCTGCGCTGGCTCTTCTTCTTCCTCCGTTGTCTGGAAGTTAGGCGATCACCAATCGATCCCAGTCAAAGCTTTGAAAATAGCTTCATCGTCTATAAGGGTTGATGGTTCAATGTCAGGAGCGAAGGTGTCACTACAAAAAAAGACACATCTATGACATTTTGGGCCGAACGAAAAAAAATCTGTCAAACTTATGACACTTCTATGACGATAATTGTGACAAAACCCGACATCTCATAGATGTGGTGGGCTCCTACTTCTATGACAAAAAATCATGATAGAAAATGGGCTTTTCCTCATGGGCAGGCCGGAGACGCAGCTGCATGACATTCTTTGGGCCGTCCATGATGGAAAAAACCATGGTAGAAGCGAGGGCGAGGAAAATATCAGGGTGTTCCCAGTTACTGTGGGTGGTCAGGGTCGAGTGATGCACGGAGGTGTGCGCGTTTCTCTCGTACACGCACACGCGTTGGTGCGAGGTGTTGGGCTCTAACTGAACCCGATCGAGGCGTTCACCTACTGAACCCGAGCGATTGCACTGCAGGCTACGCATTAATGAACCGGAGCGATCGATCGATGGCTGTTAACTGGACCTGATCGAGTGATTCCTTCGCTACTGCTGCTAACTGAAGCCGATCAATGCTGCCTCTAGATGAACAGTGAGCGTTGCTGGGGGGTTTGGATGAACAGTTCCCGGTGGGGGTGGATGAACACGACCCCGTGGTGTTGCCTCTGGATGAACAGGACCCCGATCGATCGAGCCGGTTGGGGCTAGATGAATAGGATCCCGTGGAGGGCTGGATGAACAGGACGACCCCGTGGAGGGCTGGATGAACAGGATGACCCCGTGGAGGACTGGATGAACAGTAGCCCGTGAAGGGGTGGTTGAACAGGAGCCCATGGAGAGGGCTGGTTGAACAGTAGCCGATGGAGTAGCGCGCGGTGGAGGCTGGATGAACAGGAGCCCATGGATGAACAGTGCAGGTGGAGGCTGGAGGAGGTCGACGGTGGATGAACAGTAGCCCGTGGAGGCTGGAGGGGGTCGATGGTGGAGATGAACAGTATCCCATGGAGTCCCTTTTGCAGTACGCCACACCCCTCCCGATGAACAGGACCCCCGTTTCGACCGTAGCGCTCCAACACAAGTCTGTTTCCTCTCTTTTGCAGTACGCCACACCCCTCCCGATCAACAGGACCCCATTTCGACCGTAGGAGGTCCGTTTCCTCCGTTTTGCGGTATGCCAGACCCCTCCCAATGAAAAGGATCCCGTTTCGAACATGGTCGGTCGAACACAAGGTTGTTTCCTCCGTTCTGCGGTATGCCAGGCCTCGTTTCCATCGGCTGTTCCGTTCAAGCCGGTTGGCTCCCACGGGTTCCGTCGCCTCCCGATGAACACGATGCATTCCTTTGCCTCCCCATGAACACGACGACGCTGTTGTTTTTTTTGCGGGCGACGATGACAATTTTCTCCGTTCTGACCCAGCCATGTACACAAGCCCTAGCCGTACGTATGCGCGAGTAGGCGTTCGAGACCCCACCCGTATGTACATACGTGGCTGTATTTTCTATCTTGCACACTGGCCGCTGTACGTACGTGTACATGCTACGTGCGCATCTCTACTACGACACGTGCGCGCCTCTACATCGACCAGTATGTACGTACACGTTCACGACCAGAATGACAAGCTACATACGCTTCGACCAGGTGGATCCCGACTGTCAGGCACTTCCTTGCGTGCGAAGATGTAGCTGGTGGGTCCCAACAGTCAGGGGGGTGAATCATTTTTTTCCCGGACGCACTTCCTTGCGTGCGAAGATGTCGCTGGTAGGTCCCAGCTGTCAGGGGGGAAACTTTTTTTCACGAAATATGGTTGCCCGTCCGGTGGGTCCCTGCTGTCCGGTGGAGGAATCATTATTTTCCGTGTAATAAGGAGGCACTTCCTTGCCGTGGCCGTGGACCCAGCTGTCAGCCTCTCCATGTATAGTCCACGTCCGATGGAAGCCGTTCCTTGACCATGTTGACCACGTTGTGCCAAGAGCACCAGGGCGGTGGACGACGGCGAGGCCTAGGAAGGGGACGGCGCATAGCCGGGGAAGACGCGACAGTGGATGCCCACGCATAGAGGAGTATGAGGGTTCACTGGTTCACTGCGGTGTGAGGCTGTCATCGCCGCAGAATAACAGGGGGTGTGGGTGAGTAGAGGGATGGCCTGGCCAGCGGTGCGAGTAGTAGGGGACGGTGAGGCCTCTGTGGCATCGCAGCCGGCCATGGGAGGCAGGAGCACGAGGCACGACCGGCGCTGGTTTGGGCGGCTGGAGCAAGAAGACCAGAGGTTGAAGAAGCACTACGACCGTTGGATGGGCATCATACAGTCACTGGAGCTAGAATCGTTCTTATTGACTAAGTTGACAAAGCCCTCCGTCCCCGTCAACTTAGTTGGCCCACAAGTCAGCCTCCCACTATTGTGGGTCCCAGCTTGTAGGGGGTATTCATTTTTTTGTGCGTAATAAGGAGGCACTTCCTTGCGTGTGAAGATATAGCTGGTGGGTCTGACCTGTCAGCGGTGGGAACATTTTTTTTCGCGAAATACAGAGGCCCTTCCGGTGGGTCCCAGCTGTCAGGTGGAGGAATCATTATTTTACGCGTAATAAGGAGGCATTTCCTTGTGTGCGGCCGTGGACCCAGCTGTCAACATCTCCACGCACAGTCTACTTCCGATGGTGTCGTTTGTTGACCACGTTGACCACTCCGCTCCAAGCGCATCCAAGGTGGTGGACAAGGGCGAGGCCTCGGACAGCAACGAGCCAAAGATGGGAAGATGCGGGAGTAGAGTCGCAGACAGAGAGGTGTACGAGGGTTAACTGGTTCTGGTGCGGTGTGGTTCAGCAGTCAGTGGAGAAGAACAAGAAGTGTGGAGGGGTGGAGGGATGGCCTGGCCAACGGTGGAGTAGCGCTTCACAGCGAAGCGTGCTAAGCAGAGCTGCTAGCAGCAGGAGGCGGGAGCAGGTGGTCCCGGCGGCACTGGAGGAAGAAGACGAGGGATTGGAGATTTGCTGTCGGTCGTTGGATGTAAATCCAACGGCTAACGATGTCAGAATCATTTGTTGACTAAGTTGACAACGACTTGCATTGGCTTCGACCTATTGGCCCACATTTCAGCCTCCAAAATTGTTGGATTTATTCAACCCATTTTTCAGAATTTACAGTCTTTTTTTGCGAGGTAGAATTTACAGTCAATTTGATCTCTTTTTTTTGAATTACAGTCCATTAGCTGGGCTGGATGAACAAATAACGTAGTGTCCATGCGGCCCATTTATGTTTTTCCTAAAAATTACAGGCCATTTGCATTTTCTCGAAATACACGATTTTGCTGGGCTAATTCTAATTATAATGTTGGGGTGGGCGCAGCAATGTTATCAAAAAATAAACAGGGGCTAAGCATTTTGTTATATATATAATAAGTGATTTATTATTACATTGGTCCTTAAATCTTACCAAGCTTTTGTAGACAATCACCAGGATTTTCGTTGCCAAAAAAATCCAGGATTTTATTGTTAAGAAATTATTTTTATAAGTTAATAAGATGTGGGATATTGTTTTCTTACATATGTAAGTATCTGTTAAATATATGATGATGATAACAATAATATATAATAACATATAAAATAATTTAAATATATATAATATAGTTAGAAGGGAAACATAAGTTGGACCAGGCGTTCCTATTCTTATATAGAAAAATAGAACAGACCTCTGCGTTTTCTTCAAAAAAAAATACAAAATTGGGCTGCCGATGTTTCAGGAAAAATAAAAACCTCGGATGGGAGGTGTCGTGGAATTGTCACGGCAGATGTCCTTAGTGTCAGGACTTAGTCGCGAGGCCAACGCATCTATGTGGTAGCTTGAGAGGGGTTGAGCAGGACGAGAGACGCGATGTTTTACCCAGGTTCGGCCCCTCATGGTGGAGGTAAAAGCCTACATCCTGCTTCATTGATATTGATGATAATGATCACGGTTACAAGAGTGCTCTAACTTGAGAGCTATTGTCTAAACCTAACTTGTCCAACTTGTGGAACTTGTGAATCTTGTCCCTTTTGGGGAGCCCTGCCCCTCCTTATATATGTTGAAAGGGGCGGTTTACATGTGGAGTCCTATTAGAATTAGGACTAGTCTATCTCTAATACAAACCGGATACAAGTCCAGGTCTTAGCTCCTTGTAAGATAATGTTCCTCATGCCTTTCCTCTTAAACCGGCCCACCGTTAAACGTGAACCGGCCTTCTGGGCTTTGGGCCTTGTCATCCGTCGATCCCGCGCGCCGGATTACCAGTGAGTCATAATGACCAGGTGGGTTGCTTGTAAACCGCCAGGTCAGGGCGGGTCGCCAGTAACTCGCCAAGTGTCAGCGGGGTCTTTAGATAAACCGCCAAGTCCGGCCGGGTTAACTTCCGGCCGGTTTACACCGCGGGGTATATCCCCAACATTACCCCCAAGTTTAGCTTGGATTTATTCATGGTAAACTTATGCTGCAAAATAAACACAAGAACAAATTTGACAGGTTATGCTCCGGGTTAAGAATTTTTGTAAACCGGTACCTTATCATCCTTAAGTCCTTGTTATTTCCTCCTTCTGGGAAATCCGGGTCAACAGACCAGCTTCATAATTAGTTTGCCGACATTGGCTTGTCACCAAGAAATATTGTGAAGAATAACTCCTTTGACTCAGCTCCGCCGGTTTGAGAAATATGAGTCTGAAAATACTTATCGGATATTCAGCCGGTTTGAAGATGTAAAACTTGCCGGTTTAATATTCCCAAAATGGCCGGTTTATAAATATTGATGGCGCCGGGTCATAATTGTTGTCGACACCGGGTCATGTAATTGATCTTCCTGATTTGCTCAAAACTAATAAAATGAAGATGTTCCTCCTTTATATGCATAATACCTGTAGCCCCCCAAGTCTTAAGAGGAGAACATAGTGATAACTTAAGACTTGCTCCAATAAGTGTTTCAACCTTGAAGAAATCCGGTTTGTTCATCTCAATCATATAAACTGAATACTCCATATATATAGCCCCCAAGTGCTGGGTTGTCATGCTTGCAGCAACCTGGGACTTGCAATTGCTTATAAAAACTTCAATCAGTGTAGCCCCCATGGGCCGGGTCATTATGCAATAATTAGCAGGGACTTTATAAATATAATCATGTAGACTTGAGCAGTGATGTGTAGCCCCCAAGGGCCGGCTTAGTAAAATAATACTGAACCGGGACTTGATATATACCTCAATGAAAATAACACCTTATAATGTAGCTTCCATCGTAGGGCTTGAACCCACGTCCACAAGGTTAAGAGTTTTGTGCTTTACCAACTGAGCAATGAATCCTTCAATATTATGGACGAAAACTTGTGTACCTTGAATTGTTGACAGGAGCAATTGGTAGCCCCCAAGGGCCGGCTCATTATAATATGATGAGTCGGGTCTTCAATAAGACTAGTAAAAATGACTTTGCATTAGCCCCCAAGTGTCATGATGCATGCTTGCAGCGACATGAGACTTGCATGTAATCTCAATTTGAATAATGTAGCCCCCAAGTGCCGGGTTGTAAGCCTGCAGCGACTCGGGACTATTCCTTCCATTGTAGAATAAATCATATCCTTTGATAAAATAATAGACATTATGCTATAGAGACTTTGAAAACCTTAATAATAAAAATCCAGCCATGTTGGCTATTCAAGATAATATAATCCGGTATGAAAACCTTATTCATTCAATATCATAATGAAATTTCAGCCAAGTTTGGCTATTTGAATAATATAACCCAATGATTTATAAGTGCATGATTCCAATGGCGCAATCCAAATATATACTGGCGACTTATAGTCCAAAGCCAGGCCGGTTTAATAAACACCGGATCATACTACTGGTTTAATAAACACCGGTGATTTATAATCATGCTTTATTCAACCTGTTTCTGCATACAAAAAGTTTAAAGTGTCCTGGCGGTTTACCACCGGACGGGTCATAATGCCCAACATATAACCTGGGTTTATAACCAAGGCTGCATTTAGAATAATCAAATATGAAATATATCATATCTGTGACATTGAATCACATCGTTGGTTTACCAACTTTTTTTAGTAAGGGTGATAACCCAAATCTCGAGTACTGATAACTCCTTCCATATTGTGCCGGTTTATGATAAAACCGTGCCGGGTTGTGATAAACACCGTGTTACTCCATAAGAGGATGTTAACAACAAGGATCAAACCGGGCAAATAGTCTCCGGATTGACGTGAACTATGTTCCGTCAATTGATTGGTTAAAAAACTTTGTCGGTTTAAAAAACACAATAAAAAGCAAAAAAACCCTTCAAAGAAAAGTGTAAATCAAATGCAATGACAAAAACCATTGCAAAAAAGGTTTATTTGAGCTGATCAGATGGTGTTACCATGGCCGAACACGACCAAGCTCCCGTTAGGTGTAACTATGGTTCTAGTCAGCCAGGTCCCCAAATGAAACCGTGGCATTTATGCCGATCAAGTGGCATGGTCATGGTTCGGGTTCGACCAAGCCCCCCAGTGATTCTGTGGCCTTAGGCCGATCAAGAGGCATGACTAGTTCAGACGTGACCAAGTCCCCAAGTGATCTGGTGGCTCTCGCCCATCAAGAGGCGTGACCATGGTTCAGACGTGACCACAAGTCCCCAAGTGATGTTGTGTCTTTACGCCTATCAAAAGGTGTTGCTATGGTTCGGATACGACCAAGCCCCCAAGTGATCAATAATATGATAAATCAATAAGGCAGGATACCCATGTTTGAACCGCGCATCATGGCAGCAGGTCCTCTTTGGCACCCTTTAACTTTTTGCAAGAAAAAAATTCTTCTTGAACCGGGATTTTTTAAACTGGATATTGAGAGCTTCAAAGCTTTGTGGAAAACATCTTCCCCTTAAACCGGATTTTAAACCGGAATCCTTCTTTTTAAGCCGAAAATTTTCCGACGGTCTTTAAATTTGCACCAATATGGTGGTTTAGGGTCCTGCATTAAACAACTTTGCAAACCGGAGTAATTGCTCGTTTAAAGAAGGCAATATAAAATATATTGGATGGGTTTCACCTGATATATCATGCCAGTAATTATCCACTGCGGAGTTGATGATCACCATGGTGAAGTTAAGATCAATCATGTCCGAGTCGGCCGCGGCAGCCGGCAGATGAGTCAGCCGTGACATTATAAGCCGGTGCAGATGAGCGAGGCATCCTCCATGTTGTAAGCTGGCACGGACACATGAACCTGCCGCGTGGGCGGGCGGGCGAGTCGTCCATGGCGTGAAGCCGAACTTGCATCTACGGTACAACACCGCCCCTTTTCCCTTTAACAGTCGCCCTACATAATAATATTTATAGACCAGAGTAATTGTTCTCTGATGGAAATAATATGTATTGATAAAATAGACTCGGATGGATATCACCTGGCATTTTTTATGGGATGATATTGATGGTGCAAACCAAACTTAGATAACCGGGTCCGCCAGATAACCTGATGTGTCCATGCAAACCAGACTCCCGGGTTAACAATTTAGCGTGTGTCCACCAAGGGTCGAGCGCGTTGCGAGTGCTGGTACAACTTCTGCATGCCTGCTTTTCCGCTTTGTCTCTATGATCTTTCTTCAGATGGACGATACCAATTGCTCCGCACACGGCAGGCGGCCACAAGGTTCATCCTCCTGTCAGACCACACTCATCCTGGTCGGGCCCGCTTACCGGCAGTATGTCCTTATCTCCTGCGAAGGCACTGATTTCACCGCTATCTCCATGGCGACCAGCCCGGTGGGTTAGCAGAGGATTTGACGTTGAAGCCGGATAAACCGCCCGGCGGTTTAGGAGACTGGCGGCGGGTTGGAAAGCACCGCTGCAGCGGAGGCTTGGGGCGTTGACGCGGCACCAAAGGCGCACCAAGGCGAGGCCGACGAGGTGTACGGAGGCAGCTCGCAAGTGGCATCAGGTGTCTCATGATGCGGGATCTTGTGTAGAAGAAGGCCGGTTCAGTAAACAACTTGAAGCGTAGCCACGGCCATATCCGTTTTTGAGTAGTAGCCGGCTCCCTGATGCTTTGATCAGACAGTTTCCATTCCTCTCGTTTCCATCAGGTGATGAGTACTAGCAGTAATAACTTACCCAATCTCCGGGTAACTTGCCGCAACACCTGATCATCTCGGAATTTGAACAGACAATTTGCCTTGCCTCTGTTCCTAATGACAGCTCAACACACATCGACCCGGATTCGACGGATAACCTTGCGTCGGCGGTGCAGAGCAGAGCTCCAAACCCTCGGTGGCAGCTTACTCGCTACGGGCGACTCGGCAACAGAGTAGACTCCTTTGAAAAACTTGCCGTACAGATTACTCCTTCCCCAAAAAATAGAGTTTTCCTGTAGACCATATTTAAGTATCCGAATAACAGTAGTAGCAGCAGCAAACTTTAACAGGTCACTTTATGTAACCGCCTCGGGATTTGGTCCTTGTCTCCTCACGCGCGCGCTGATATGGATTATTCTGATCCACCGTGCAGCTATAGAAAAATTCCTGTCAGCCTTGACGATACGCAGCAAAAATTGATCTCCAAATCGGATTCGACGGGCCGCGTCGTATCGGCAACGCACAGAACATCAAACTCTAACTTCCTTTTAACTCCTGCCGAACTCGGCGACTTGAAGTAATGCCAAAGCAAAAATTAATCTTCTGTTGGTTTCGACGGATCGCCAAAGACGGGTGCGGCGAACGGGATGCAAAACCCTAAATTTCTTTCATTTAAAATCTTAGTATCTGCTCTTCCGACTGCTCGTTGTTGATGCAGATCCTTTCTTCATCTGAAAAATTACAAAACTCTTCGATCCCTGGAAAAAATCCCTTCAAGAACTCAACACCACCGTGCGTCAAGCCCCACGGTGGGCACCAACTATCGTGGAATTGTCACGGTAGATGTCCTTAGTGTCAGGACTTAGTTGCGAGGCCAACGCATCTATGTGGTAGCTTGCGAGGGGTTGAGCAGGATGAGAGACGTGATGTTTTACCCAGGTTGGGCCCCTCACGGTGGAGGTAAAAGCCTACATCCTGCTTCATTGATATTGATGATGATGATCACGGTTACAAGAGTGCTCTAACTTGAGAGCTATTGTCTAAACCTAACTTGTCCAACTTGTGGAACTTGTGAATCTTGTCCCTTTTGGGGAGCCCTGCCCCTCTTTATATATGTTGAAAGGGGCGGTTTACATGTGGAGTCCTATTAGAATTAGGACTAGTCTATCTCTAATACAAACCGGATACAAGTCCAGGTCTTAGCTCCTTGTAAGATAATGTTCCTCATGCCTTTCCTCTTAAACCGGCCCACCGTTAAACGTGAACCGGCCTTCTGGGCTTTGGGCCTTGTCATCCGTCGATCCCGCGTGCCGGATTACCAGTGAGTCATAATGACCAGGTGGGTTGCTTGTAAACCGCCAGGTCAGGGCGGGTCGCCAGTAACTCGCCAAGTGTCAGCGGGGTCTTCAGATAAACCGCCAAGTCCAGCCGGGTTAACTTCCGGCCGGTTTACACCACGGGGTATATCCCCGACAGGAGGTCCATAGGCCGGTCGATACATGACGGCCCTCAAGAAAATACAAACAGGCCTATGGACCTCCCATCCGAGTTCGTGGGCTGCGCATGTTAAAAAGGAAAGCCTAGACGGGGCAGCCCAAAATGCAGCTGATACTTGCTACCCCAGTGATAATAAATGATACCTGCCAGCTCCCTGGCTTCGTTGTGAATTTATCTCCTATAGTAACTACGTTGAAGCACCTAAAAAAATGTAATTATGTTGACAAACCTGTGGGCCCCAACGTCAGTATAGCATTAGGAGGAAGTATTTTTTTCGATGAGGCACTTGCTTGCGTATGGCCATAGACCTGGTGGGTCCCGACTGTCCGCCTCTCCATGTACAGTCCTCTCCAGATTCCTCTCACTTGTTCAACATGTTCACAATGGCAGACAGCGGCGTTGCGGCAAGCGCACAAAGGCGCAGGAGGAGATCCGACTACCTGAGGAAGTGCCTTATTAGTAACGAAACAACTGAACTAGCCTAGTGGTCGAGTGACACTACCCGACAGTTATTCTGCCCGGGTTTGATTCCACCTGTGCAGAGAAAATATCTCCAAAAATTTTGCCTCTGTCTTTATTGACATGTGGGTCCCAATTGTCATCTATGCACACCACGTCCAACACTTGCCAAAACTTCATCCCTCGTTTTCTCTGTTTTTCGCACACTCGACATTGTGTGCACATGTTGGAAAAAATAGCATATCTTTTTGACTGTGCATCATATGAAGATGTGCTATGCATGAATGTTGATCAGCATGATGTTAACTGGCTAGTAGTTCTAGTTTTGACCATGAAAAAACTTCCAGCATGGTGTTAACACTGTTTGAAAAGGCCATGTTAATATAAATGCTCTGCCTCTGAAAGTTGCAGTTTCTTATCTGAAACTGAACTTGGAGTTTCTTATCTAAAACTGAAACTTGCAGTTTCTTCTCTGAGAATCACATTATCTGCACTTTTATATTCCTATGAAACTACATTTTTAAGTGCTAAAAATAGATCTCTAGAATTCATAAAATACTTCATATGCTCAATACTGCAAATCTGAAATTCAAAAGACATTCATATCTGAAAGTACTCTCAAAATACACAACACAAAACACAATTCACAACCTGCAAATACTGACAACCCTAAGCTCCTCCTGACAATTCACAACCTGCCCGACTATTGGGCTGGGGGGCAGTCCCTCCTATTCCTCGGCGGCAGACAGCCGCCCCGTGAGACGATGTGAACGGCGAGGGAGAGGATGCCAGGGAAGCGTCGTCGGGCCAACTGTTTTTTCTCCCCATGCAGTTGGGTTCGGTCGACGAAGACTCCACCGGCTCGCTCTGGCACGACACCCTCACAAACGGCACCCTGTAGATGCTCGATCCTTCAATCTCTGGTGGATGCTCCATCTGGGATCGATAATCCCACCACCGCTCCCTCACGATCGGATTCGGTGAATCTGTTTGCTCCATGGCCCAGAGGAGCAGCTCTATGTACTCCCGCGCAACTCCCTGCGGGAGTATCGCCGCCATTTCGCTCTATTGCAGATATTTGGCCATGGATGTCACCGTCGCCGCTAGTTGGTCATTGTTGTCAAACCAAGAGTGTATCTCCAACATCCTAGCTAGCTTCGAAGGGTCACCATCTACGATCCTCATGTATCGGTTGTGCTCCTCCATCGATCTACTTCTCCACAGCACCTTCACTCGCCGGTGGTGGTTTTTGAATGGAAGAGGAGAGGAGCAACGCTGGTTTTGGATTAGAACGGGAGAGGAGCGACGCTAGTTTTGGATTGGAACAAGAGAGGAGGGGCGTGGTTTTGAAATGGAAGAGGAGAGGAGTGGCGCTGGATTTATATTGGAACATGAGAGGAGCGGCGGTGGTTTAAGGGGAGAAGAGCGGAAGAGCAGCGCTGGTCTTGGAAGTATTTTTTTGTTTTGCGTATTTTGGGTCAAAGTTTGACCACGTACTGTATTTGACAAGCAAAATGTGAATGCATGTCTCCAAAAATTGTATCGTTTGGTTCGTATCTGAATGTACTTTTAAATTATATTATTTTTTCAATGTATAACATATATTTTATTTGCGAAAATCATGGTCAATTATGACCCAGAATAAAAGGAGACTAGTTAATGTGGGGTCGCTTTCTTAATTGAAGGGTAAATTGATTTTGATTTTGATCCAGTCACAGCGCGCCGGCCCTCTCATCCAATCCTAAATCGTTGCCACACACTCCTATCCCTCTTCTCCATTGCAAAACCACCTCCTCTCCTCTCCATCATCTCCATTCAAAAATCACCGTCTCGCCTCTCCCTGTTCTCCTTTGCAAAACCACCTCCTCTCCTCTCCATCATCTCCATTCCAAAACCACCGTGTTGCCTCTCGCTCTTCTCCATTGCAAAACCACCTCCTCTCATCTCCATTATTTCCATTCCAAAAACACCATCTTATCTCTCCCTATTCTCTATTGCAAGACCACCGTCTCTCCTCCCATCTTCCAAAGCTAGCATCGGACCACTCATAAGGACATTTATGGAGAGGATGCAGTAGCGAAACAGGCAGATCACCGGCGGCGACCAGAAAAAGTTAGCCAGGTTGAAGGAGATCCTTACTTGGTTTGGCAATGAGTGGGAGATTTCGAGGACGGTGAGGTCCTTGTGGCAATGTATGCAAAAGAGCGAGATGGCGGCGATGTACATGTACTCCTCGGCAGCAGTCACACCGCAATTCTTTGAGTTCATCGAGTATCTCCTCTGGGCGATGGAGCAGACAGATTCGTCCGAGGCAAAAGTTAGGCGGAGGTGGTGGGCGTACAGGTCGAAGGTCGAGCACCCAGAGGATAACAAATCGATCGAGTACGGTGTGCCGTTCGTGAGGGTGCAGAGCCAGCCGGAGCCACAGGAGTATTCGTTCTCCCACCGCGAGAGGAGGCCGGATGGCGCGACGTCGCTTCCCTGCCGTTCTCCATGGTTCCCTCGACACTCGCCTTGTTTCAACGGCGGCGGTAGGGTTTAAGGTAAGCTTCGCACTAACCTAATCTTCCACCTGCTCATGCTTACAATTAGTGTGACAGCTAATGAAAATCATGCTTACAATCAGTCTCTGAGTACTACGCCAATCACCCTTAAATAGCTCTGGACCTTTGGGTCAAAGTTGTGACACTGTGTACAAATAAATAAAAATAGATTGGTGCTTCTTTCAGAAAAGAGTACTCCCTAGAAAACTGCCAATATAAGCTACTAGTATTTGGGTAGAGGATTTGCTGCCGAGAAAGATCTGTCCACAGAGAGCGCCACACATCCCACTGGTGGTGGTGGGTGCCAATGCGTGCATGGAGCATGGTTGGTGTCGGTAATTTTTACTTGGCACACCTCGCACTCTGCATATATGCCGGTTTCATCCGTACATTTGTGCAGTTCCACCAAAATGCAGCTGAATAACCCTGTTTGCACAGATAATGAAAAAGCTTGATTACATTATAGTGGCACTAGTTGATGAAACACGCAAAATAAATAGAAGAAAATAGTGCGATAATATCATAGTATACCATGCTACGAGGGCGAGATGGGCCCTGTGACGCCTCATACGGTACGCCACGCCTCATACTGGAAATCGTCTGAAGTCTCCCTGATACACCTTCTGCCAGTGATGAACATCAGTGTACAACGGTAGTACAAGGAGGGGCCTTGAGACATTCAAATCTCTATTTTTGTGCAGATCAACTAAATTAAGCACCCCAGTTTGCAGAAACGCTTAAACATTAACAATGGGACTAGTTGATGAAACATACATTAGCAAAGAGAAGCACTTTCTTTATTTACATTGGAAATGAAATGATAGAGAGGACACTCGCTCTATTCTAACTGTATTATTACTTCATTTTATCAGTGACACTAGGGTCGAGCAAGGGGAAAACAAGGTGTACTGTGTGTCGCAAGGATGAAGGCCGGGGGTGCTTAGATTAGGATGCTGAAGATGGCTCTTTCAGTCCCTATCTTCCCCCTGATGTTTCTGTGGTAGCATTTGGGTTGTAATCCAAACTTGGTCGAGCTGGTGTCGCATCCCCCTACCTATCTAGCTTATGTGGCGAACTTGTCTCCTACTAGTACTCGGTCCGTTCTAGTAGTAGTTGCATAACTACCCGTTTACACTGAGATGTTGTCGGATAATGGTTCTCTATGGTTGGGTTTCTTTAATGAAATCGGAGGGAACCCCCTCTTTTGATATATAAAAAAACAGTGGCACTAGCGGTGCCAAAACATTGCCTCAAATTAATAGTGCCACTAGATTAAGGTGCAAAATAATAACATTACTGCTTTATCATGGCAGTGCCAAAACAGTAGCACAAGAGCAGGATCAACATGCAGGATCTTTGGCAAATGGTCAAACCAAAAAGGAACATACCCCGTGATGGGAACCATATCTGCAATAAACGCTATCGTAGAAGGGATGACACCAGTCACCAACATGGATGATTCAATTCATGGGACCTTTTGGTGCAGTTCACCTAAAATGAAGCAATGTCCCATGAGCTAGCAACTTCTTCTTCTTCTTTTAAGAAAAGGGCTCCAGCCCCGGTTCCATTTCCATCAGAAAACGAAACCCACAGAGCTTCTTCTTTATTAGTTGCAATAAAATTGAGCAACATCAAGGTTGGTCGTGAAGCTCATGGAATGTTCAACTATAATTTGGATATCATTTGTGCAGTTCAACTAAGATCAAGCGTGAAATGTATATCTCTATTTGCACAAAAAAGGTGGAAAGGAGGGTGACTAATAAGTGATGAAACATTCATCAAATGAAAAAACCATGTTCCTTATCCGAATGGCAATCGTACAAGGACAGTAGCAATTTCTAGCAGCATTGCTAGATATTAGTGTGGGCATTAGGATTAACTATGACAACCGTTAAATACGGCATTACTTTAATGGTGCCATTGCTTCACTTTACCAGCAACATTACATTAACAGCTGCTATAGAGTCGGTATTTGGGCACGGGAGAGTAGGCGTACCAGGACAGTTGCATCTCTAACGAAAAGAAGCAACTTATCTTAATGGGAAATTTAGTAGGACATGAAAAAAAGTGCCATTGATTCATATTACTGGAGGCATTACATTGAAAACAACATTGGTCTAACTTGTCCTTACTTTTAACAGTGGGACTGCTACATTTTACCAGTGGCATTACATAAGAGCGGCTCGGGGCAACAAACATCAGAAGAGGATATTTGGATTGGTCCCATTTTTGATCGGTATATAGCCACCTTATACTGTGTGAGGCTAGAAAATCTAGTGCTGGACTTACTCTGTTGACTTGTCCCCCAGTCCCCACTTTCTTTCCTTTTTCAACCAATAGATCGGGTTTATATTGAGTTTGTACTGCGTTCCCTTTATTTCCCTATTAGACCTACATACCAGTTGGATAGCCAGTCTCTGCTACTTTTCGCCCCCATTATTTCCTCTTTTGACCAAGTCATAGATTCAGGTAACAAATCTTCCCCCACCCCCACCCCCTTTCTTCCTTGTTTGAACCAAGTAGTACTAGATTCGAGTGCATGAACTAGTTTTACCTCATAACAGTAAAAATTAGGTGGTTTTCAAATAGTTGGTTGATCCTATCTACGAGGGGGCCTGAGAAATAGTAAAAGATACAAATGCAGGGACGTCAGGAGATCGAGAAGTAGAGCAAGGCTGGTTTTAAAGGAAGTTATACCTGAGGGTCGCCGAGATGTCGCTAGGTGGGCGGCGGGAGGCCGGATCTGCCCACACCTACAACAGCGAGGAAGAAGGGGTAGGAGGCCCTCCCTCGCCAGCGATGCTTGGGAGAGAGTGGTAAGGCACGCTAATCGGGACACGCCGGCAGTGGGTAAGAACCGTCACCGAGGACGACCACGTGAACGTTGCACCTTCTCACCTTCCCCGGCGGAGAGGACCCGGCTGGATCTGTGACCAGTGGTGAGTAGAGAGAGAGAGTGTGTGTGTGGCCACCGCTATCGTGTTTAGATCTGGAGAGGACGAGATAGTGTGAAGAGAGCAACACTAGCAAGCAAGCGCGGAGGCTCCTGCCTATATAGTGGAGTACTAGTTTTCTTTTGTCTACTGGCCGGAGCCGGCTTGACCTCGGCAATGACTGTCGAGAAGTCTTCATGCACATGCCCCGGAGGCGCAGTTGTCGTCATTTTGATCTAAAGCACCCGATTATAACATATAACACGAAAAAATGCCACATGACAAGAAATCATAACCTCACTGCCCAAAGGAGACAAGATGAATCCCGACGGACAAACTAGACGAGGATCAAAGCTCAAATTAAAGATAAACTCGTAGAAAATGGGTCCGTCGATAGATGTCCTAATTAACATAGCCGGCTTGACCTAGATGGCAGCCGAGTAGTCTTCGTGCATGTGCCCCCAATGACTAGCCCAACTCAGTTGTTGCTGTTTAACCCTCGTAGTGATCCGAAGCACATGCCACCTAATTTTGCGAGATGATAAGAAACCTTTTTTTAGATTTCTCACCAGAACTATAGCCCTGTACAACACAGCCTGCACAATATGTAGACGATAGCCAATCCAGGCGTGTCTGCTGGAGTCTGGTCACACACATGGATGAATAGATCTTCTGTGTCTTGCAGGGATCGTCCAGGTACCAACGTATGTACTCCTACAACACTTCTCTAGTAGTACTACCGCTCGTCTCTCTCTTCTATTAACTCACCCGACTTGCGGGGCCGAGGAATGTGCCTATGGTCGGTTCTCAATTGCGGTCCCACATGTGTGTGCAAACGCAATATGACGCGTGTTCCATTCAGAGAGTGGCGTGCCATACCGACCGACCGACCGTCTGGGGTGCGATGCGAACGCAACGGGCGTGCTGTATACTCCGTACATGTGTACCGCCGTTTTCTTGAGGCTTGCTCCATGGCGCACTCCATGGATACAAAATTAGTATACTGTACTATTTAAAAGTCGAGGGCGGGGCAGTTCCGCCTAGTCAGTTCGACAGAGACGCGAGAAGATTAGGGCTGTCTGATTTGACAGTGAGTTACTGCTGGACAGGTGGGGCCCGGTGATTTGACTTGCCATTATCATTTTAACTGTGGTGCTACGACCGACGTGAGTCTCCCGATTCCTAACCACCTCCATACAGGTGCCTCTCCCGATGCTCCACCATGTAGAGGCTGGCTCTTGCTTGAGAGCCCACTCCTCCACTTTTTCCTTGCCTCTTTCCCCCACATATGCAAAAATGCCATGTAAAGCGGGCTTATAGCCCACTATTGTACTTGATCCTACAGGTGCTAAGCCTACCACATAGGCATAAATTCTGATATGGCAAGTTAATTAAGAAGAGAGAGATTAGTTTGGTGACCCCAGGAAGAAACGGTGATAAGCGCGTGTACCTAGATGAAGCAAACTTAGTAACAAAAAACTAAGCACCTATGCATTGGGGACTTGAGTTGCTAAGCCATTTAATGCCCATAGCACCTCATCTAAGCACCATTTCATTGGAAGAGGTCACTCCTTGGCAAATGCAATAAATACTACGAAGAAAGAGATAGGGAGAAGTAAACAAAAAATACTGTTATAGCCAACCTTATAGCTAACCTTGTTGTATGAGTGACTAAGTGATGACTATGTATGACATGCCAACATCAGATAGCCTAATGCACCGTGTTAAATCTCCAAGGGCGCGACCGCGTGAGCGAGGCGACGGTTATGGTAGGCGCGACCATGGTACGGGCTGCTGGCAGCCCTTGGATCTGAGATCAAACGGTCGCATGCTAAGTTGCTGAAAAATTGCAGAATAACCCTCCAGGATAGGATATTCACCCATAGGTCTAGAATCACGCCATGCAACCGTTCGATCTCAGATCCAAGGGCTCTCGAAAGCCCGTATCATGGGAGAATGGAAAGCTTCGTATCACCTGTAATTTTCCCGACGCTTGACATGACATCGAAAGCCATTTAATTAGGCGTCGAGTAGACATGACATCTACTTGGGCCCCCATAGTATTGTGCATGAATCCATTTATCCACCAGGCAAGCCACTACCCTGCCATTCGCACGCCCCCCTCCCCACTTGACATTTTTATAATCGATAAACTGCTCCTAGTCGTCCCGTCCTTTCACATTACGGCAGTTCCACTAGTCCTAACCCTCCTCCCAAATCCATGGCATCCCAAATCTCCATGATCGGCGGTGAGTACAAGGTTAGAACCATCACCGACAATGAGTTCGAAAACTCAAATGATGAGTGGGTTGCTGGGCTATATGTTGAGTACACCACAATCTTGGGCAGCGAGAAGAATCTAAAGGAGGCAGAGAAGAAGAAACCCGCCATGATCCAGGTTTGCATGCATGACTTATGCTTGGTCTACCACATATGCCATGCCGACGTTGAGTGCGAGGAATTTAAGAAGTTCCTCAAGGGCGGCCAAGTCAAATTTGTTACTGTAGACTTTAGGAATGATAAGGAAATCTTGGGTCGGATAGGCATCATTGTAGGCGACCCCTTCGACCTCCGGAAGAAAGGGCTAGTGCCCTCCCGTGGTCAGCCTTCAATGCTGACCCTGGCAGGAGCCATGGTTCATCCTTCGTACGGTGAACTGAAGAAACCTCCGCACACGTTTCATCGTGCATGGCAGTGGACTGTACTAGATATAGACCACATCCACTACGCTGCAATGGATGGCTACCTTTATTTCAATATCTACAAGGGTTGGATGAAGAGCAAGAGCCAAGTGTGCGGTTCAAGCAAAGAAGTATCACCCAAGAGGAAGAGGGACAAGGACGGAGTCGAGGACGTGGACGAGGACTCCGAGTATGGTGGCACTGTCATTGCTCATGCTGGTTCTAATGCAGTGTCTACCGGATTAGTTTCTTAGTTTAATTTCTGGTGTGCTTAGTTTTATTTGAGGGGTGTGTTGTGCTGAGCCCCCAGCAGAACTATGTTATGTTTCTTCTCATTATATTTCATACATTTCATCTTTTAGTTGGTATAGTACTACCACTCATTTCTTCACATTATATACGTACAATATATATGGCCAACATCATATAGCCAGCAGTTTAGTTGTCAAAGAATTTCAAGGTGCTTAGTTTTGTCAAAGAATTCCAGGGTGCTTAGTTTTATTTGAGGGGTGTGTTGTGCTGGACACCATTAACTTATCATTGTGAGAATCGGCTTATTTTTGTCATGTAACATGGTCAACGGGTTTGACGTGAAAATAACAATGTCTAATGGCATGGCATTTCTGAGCAAACATCTAACTTAATGATGGCATTTTTTAGACATCTAATTGCATTTTTCAGCAGGCATCTCACGGATCGATGGCATTTTTTGAGTAGTTGTAACTTCTAATGTCAAAACTGAGTAGTGATACACAACTAGTGTCATAAATAATAAGAACCCAAGAATTAAATAGGTATGCTAATTTCTTTATTTCTTTATACCTTTGTGTGCGAAACAATATACGTTGCCTCCCCCAGATTTTCTTTACAGAGGCAACATAGAACTATATGAGTGCCCTCTTAAATTTTGGAATTATTCCGGGTTCGTTTGGCCTTTTGTATACATTAATTGAGTTTCTGGTCATTTAATGTGCATAATTCAAATTTGAACTACAAGCACACGCTCCCATGCACCAAAGTTGATTAAAAATCAAATCTGTGTCCTTGGGTGAATTTCTAGGTCCCATGCAAGAAATGGGAATGAAATTCAAACATCTGGGCATCGTGGTTCGGCCGAGAACATTGAGAAGCTTGGTTTTAAAATTCTTGTAAATCCAAAACACGCCTGAAAACCATGAAACTTGGCATGGTATCATGTCATGGTACTACCATGCTGTGATAAAAAAATTGCAGAACAGGAACAAGTTTTGGTATAAGTTTCTTGCAAACCGGAGCTTCTCTCAAGAAGGGTCATGGTTCTGAGAGGGGACGTGTCACCTTTGTGTGCATAATTCAAAATTTAAATACAGGCGCATGCTCCAGTGCACCAAAGCTGGTTGAAAAATCACATGTGTCTCCTCGGGTAAATTTCTAGGTCCCATGCCAGAAATGGGAATGAAATTCAAACATCTGGGCGTCATGGCTCGGCTGGAAACATTGAGAAACTTGGTTTTTTAATTCCTGTAAATCCGAAACACGCATGAAAATCATGAAACTTGGCTTGGTGTCATGACATGGCACCAACATGCTGTGGTAATTTTGCTGCCCGATTTGCGAAGGCGCACACATTAATAATCAACAAAGTCATTTTGGAACAAGTGTTGTCATGTTACAATCGGAAACACAAGCATTATTGAAACCATGGGCGTTCTATTTACCATTTACGTGCCGCCACGTGTCCCCTTTTTTTATTAGCTAGGAGGCACTGTGCAGGGTAGCTATTTGAGTACGGGAGGCGTGCGATCAGACCCCTGCGTGTTCTTATCGGGAGGAGAGCCCTTTGACCTCCATCTGTCGTCCACCTCTCTCCCAAGGTCTCCATTAATGGCGCCTGAGCCTCTGTTTAATGGAATGGCAATGTCTCACCCGACTAAGATTTGAGAGAGAGAAAAGAAAATCTGAAAAGAAAATTTAGCACTGATCATGATGTAAGATCCGACGGACCTATATAGCATCTACTGCGACTTATAGCAAGACTGATGAATATATATAAGGACGACAAGAGTGGATAATAATTGTCTTACATAATTAGGAAGATAATTAAAAAAGCCACATGCGACTACGCCCGAAATACACAAGGGCAAAAGAAGAAGGAAGACGCATACAGCGATCTGGCTCGCTGATCTCTACTTTCTTTATGCACTACAGGTCACGGAGACTAGTTCTCGCGGCGACGATGATCTCTTTCATCAGTTTCATGTCCTTAATACGCTGCTTGGCAGCATCCATGGATTCCTCCACCAGCCTGTTGCGCTCGATGCGGAGCATGGCATTCTCGTCCATAAGTTTCTTGATGATGACGCCCGTCCTCTGCAACAAGGCAGCGGTCTCCTCCTCTTGCTTCGCCCTTCTGGCGATCTTCGCCCTCAGCAGGTCGCGCTCGCCCCGGAGCTTCGCATTGCCCTCCCCTAGTTGCAGGATAACGCCGGTAGCCTCGTCCTGCAACCTCGCCTAGCCGGAGATCTGATCCATATGGCTATGGACCATCGCATACATGCGCCTGTAAGAGTCCTCGCCTACCCGCGAGAAATTTTCCCAGGCCGTCGCTGCGTGGCGGGACCTCTGTGCTTCTTCAGCGGCACAGCGGATCATCTCTGCTGCTTCCGCGGCATGGACGGACCAGTCTCCTACATTGACGGCGTGGCGGGACCTCCGTGCTGCTTAGGCTGTGTGGCGGGACCTTCATGCTGCTACTGCTGCGCGGCTGGACATGTCGGCTGCTTTCGTGACGAGGCGGGACATCTCTCGTGCTTCCTCTTCCATGCTCACCTCTCCCTGGTGGAAATCTCTTGACCCAGAACTCACGCTGGCCATGGCTTGATTGTTTTTTGTGGATGAGGAGTTGAGGAGGAATCTGCAGTCATCTTAGCATAGTAGTATTTATAACCGAGTACTACTAATATGCTCCTAAGTGGGAAACTGTTTAGGTTGTGATCAGTGTGAACAGGTTTGCAATTAAATATAGCGTGGTAGTAGTAGTAATTTGGAATGTGACGAGACGCGCTCAAAATTTATTGACGGTTCTAGTTTCGAAGTGTGGCACTTTTCCCGAATGGTGTAACGTCGGCACGTTTTCTTGGCCGTGGTGTAGCATATGCCATGGTACTAGTTCTTTTTCTACTGCTGTGTACGTGCAAAAACTGGCACCATCGGATACATATATTACGCTTGGTGTTCGACAGGAATAGCCTCGTGGCGAGCTATAGACTAGTCTTTTTTTCAGACGCATTACACCTATCTCTCGGGACTTCTCGCACGCACCATCACTGCTCCCTAGGTCGATGCCACCCACATACACTTGTATTCTGAGAAGAGGTGCACGCACGCACTCGTCCTCTCTGACACACACATCTGTAGCTATGAATTGTAGTGTTCTGAACCATCCGATTGTCTCTATCATAGGTTTCACGTTGCTCCTTGGGCTTGAGATTGAGAAGTTTAAAACGCGGAGGCTAAGATGGAGGCGCGAGGTTTTGGATAATGTGTGGGCCACACACGGCACCAACACGACACGAGCTTCGTCTGCCTGGTGCGCATGTAGTCGGGTGAGTTGTCCAAGTATAGACACAACCAGGCACTCGTTGGTTTCCGCGCCTCGACTTTGGCTGGTCATAGTGGAGAGTAACGTAGACTAGTTACTAGTCTATGTTAAAAGTACCTGCATAGTGGGTAGTGTCATATAGTATATGCATAATTTGGCGACGAGCGCTCTCTATATGTACCACCTTTTTCTTTAATTTGATCTTGTTAGTTTTTCTCCATGGCGCAATCCATCGATACTACTACTGTACAAATGTATACATTTTTTAAAAGGCTAGAGGGCGGGGCAGTCTAGCTTGGTCCTTTTCATGAGAGGCAAGGGCCTTTGTGATTTGACGGCTCATTACTACTGGAAGGCGGGGCCTTGTGATTTGACTGCTCGTATAAATGTGCCGACGACCTGAGGAGGAGCAAAGAACCGTGCGATATACTCAAGTTTTCCACTGGAGTAGTACTACGACGGAGGAGCACAAAACACGGCAGCCCAATGCCATATGGCAATAAAAAATGATCTAATTTGCTAGTCATCTCATTGTTAGCATTGTTCTATTCATGCCTCGCAGAGAACGTGACACGTGCAGCGAAACACCCGAAGCAAAAGAAGAAACACAGGAGCAAAAGAAGGAGGAAGGTTATCACCCCAAATGATCTAATTTGTCGTGGAGTCGTAACTACTTCTTCATCGCCTCCACGACCTCCATCTCCTTGCACGTCTCCTCTGCCATCTTCTTCATTCTGTCCATGACACGGAATTTCTCGACGCAAGCCTTCATCATCTGTTCCACGGCCGCATTACATACCTTCACAGCAGCCGGGTGCTTGATGCGGAGCTTCACCAACTCCTCCTTCTGTCCCATGACGAGGGCCTGCAACATCTTCATCGAGGAACTACTACTCTCATGCAGCTTCTTCAAGTCGACGTTCTTCTCCTTCAGCAGGTCGAGCTCGTGGCAGAGCTTCGCCTTGTCCACCTGAAGTTGCAGGATTTTGTCAGTCGCCTTCTTCTCCGAGGCAATGCTCTTCTTCAGCAGCATCACCAAGCCGGCGGTTGATGACCCACAAGTATAGGGGATCTATCGTAGTCCTTTCGATAAGTAAGAGTGTCGAACCCAACGAGGAGCAGAAGGAAATGATAAGCAGTTTTCAGCAAGGTATTCTCTACAAGTACTAAAATAACTGGTAACAGATAGTTTTGTGATAAGATAAATTGTAACGAGCAACAAGTAGAAAAAGTAAATAAAGTGCAGCAAGGTGGCCCAATCCTTTTTGTAGCAAAGGACAAGCCTGGACAAACTCTTATATAAGGAAAAGCGCTCCCGAGGACACATGGGAATATCGTCGAGCTAGTTTTCATCACGTTCATATGATTCGCGTTCGGTACTTTGATAATTTGACATGTGGGTGGACCGGTGCTTGGGTGCTGGTCTTAATTGAACAAGCATCCCACTCATGATTAACCTCTATTGCAAGCATCCGCAACTACAACAAAAGTATTAAGGTAAACCTAACCATAGCATGAAACATATGGATCCAAATCAGCCCCTTACGAAGCAACGCATAAACTAGGGTTTAAGCTTCTGTCACTCTAGCAACCCATCATCTACTTATTACTTCCCAATGCCTTCCTCTAGGCCCAAATAATGGTGAAGTGTTATGTAGTCGACGTTCACATAACACCACTAGAGGTTAGACAACATGCATCTCATCAAAATATCGAACGAATACCAAATTCACATGACTACTAATAGCAAGACTTCTCCCTTGTCCTCAGAAACAAACGTAACTACTCACAAAGAATATTCATGTTCATAATCAGAGGGGTAATAATATGCATAAAGGATCTAAACATATGATCTTCCACCAATTAAACCAACTAGCATCAACTACAAGGAGTAATTAACACTACTAGCAACCTACTAGCACCAATCCCGGACTTGGAGACAAGAATTGGATACAAGAGATGAACTTGGGTTTTGAGATGATATGGTGCTGATAAAGATGTTGATGGAGATTGCCCTCTCCCGATGAGAGGAACGTTGGTGATGCCGATGGCGATGATTTCCCCCTCCGGGAGGGAAGTTTCCTCGGCAGAACAGCTCTGCCGGAGCTCTAGATTGGATCCGCCAAGGTTCCCCTCGTGGCGGCGGAGTTTCATCCCGAAAGGTTGCTTCTTCTTTTTTTCTCGATGAAAGACTTCATATAGGAGAAGATGGTCATCGGAGAGCCACCAGGGGGCCCACGAGGTAGGGGGCGCGCCCTAGGGGGGCGCGCCCCCACCCTCGTGAGCAGGGTGTGGGCCCCCTGGTCTTCATCTTTGGCGAGGATTTTTCATTATTTATTATAAGGTGTTCCGTGGAGTTTCTGGACTTTTGGAGTTGTGCAGAATAGGTGTCTAATATTTTCTCCTTTTCTAGCCTAGAATTCCAGCTGCCGGCATTCTCCCTCCTTATGTAGACCTTGTAAAATAAGAGAGAATAGCCATAAGTATTGTGACATAATGTGATATAACAGCCCATAATGCAATAAATATCGATATAAAAGCATATGCAAAATGGACGTATCAACTCCCCCAAGCTTAGACCTCACTTGTCCTCAAGCAAAAACCCATAACAATAAATATGTCCCCATGTTTAGAGGTAGAGGCGTCGATAAAAATAAAATACGGACATGAGGGCATCATGATTATTCTCATAACAGCAACATATATAGATATTGTCATATGATTACTTTGTTCAAGTGATGATCTATTCACAATGCAAAAGTATGAATCAGAAACCTTATTGAGAACCAACAAACTATAACCTCAGTCATTGAAACAATTGCAATATATCATAACATCAGAAAGAGTCTATGTCAGAGCTAAAAAAGCAAGTCCACATACTCAACTATCATCTAGTCCTTCATAATTGCTAACACTCGTGCAATACTTGTGGTTACGGAGTTTTAATCAGACACAGAGAAACATAGGGGCTTATAGTTTCGCCCCACAACCTTTTACCTCGAGGGTAATGTCCACAATAATAACTCATGCCCCGCTACATCCAATTAGATATATCTATCAGGATCTTTCCAACACACTGGGCTTTCCAAAGGATAAAATGAAAAAGGGAGAGGTGAAGATCATCATGACACTTGCATAAGGTAGATGATAATAATAAAAGATAGGCCCTTCGCAGAGGGAAGCAGAGGTTGCCATGCGCTTTTATGGTTGGATGCACAAAATCTTAATGCGAAAGAATGTCACTTTATATTGCCCCTTGTGATATGAACCTTTATTATGCCGTATGTCGCTTTTATTACTTCCACATCACAGGATCGTATAAACACTACAAAAAAAATACACTTCCGTGATGATACGTGTTTGTCATAGTAGGTCGCTTTTTTTGTCATGCATGTACATCCATGACAAATTTATGACAGAATCAAGATAGTCATACCAGTGCTGTCGTAGAAGTGTTCCATGACATTACCAAAATTATCATCACGGAAGTGTCCACTTCCATGACGATAAATCGCGCGTCACAGAAGTGCTTTCATCAAGGGTGACTGATACATGGCATCCACCGTAACGGAACGCCATTAAGCTATCGGGACGGGTTTTGGATCCGATAACTCGTTAACAGCCCCGACCAATGGGGATTTTCTGCGTGTAAAATCATCATTGGCTAGAGGAAACACGTGTCGGCTCATCGTCGGGACAGATGTCATCCACTCACTGGACAGAAGGCGCCTATGATACGTTGACACGTGGCACGGCCCAACAAGTTTAAATGGGCCAGCCCAACTAAAGGCCCACAAGATTTTGCGGACCATAATGGGTCGGCCCAGCTAAAGGCCCACGAGATTTTGCGGACCATAATGGGCTGGCCCAGCTAAAGGCCCACAAGATTTCGTGGGCCATAATGGGCCGGCCCAGGTAAAGGCCCACAAGATTTTTGTGTGCCATAAAAGGCCGGCCCAGGTAAAGGCCCACAAAATTCTTGCAGATCATAATGGGCTGGCCTAGCTAACGGCCCACGAGATTTCGCCGACATTAATGGGTCGGCCCAGCTGTAGGCACACAAGATTTCGAGGACCCTAGTAGGCCGGCCCGTTAACTGGCTGCCATGTTTTGGGCCAAATGTCGGCCCATATTTGATACGGTCTATTAATGGCCTGCCATGCTTCGGGCCTAATAGTGGCCCATATGAGATCTGACCCGTTGTAAGCCTACAACGTTCTGGGCCAAATTACGGCCCAGATCAGGTCCGGCCCTTTAAGATGTTTTGGGCCTAATTATGGCCCATGTCAGATTCGGCACGTCAACTGGACACTATGCTTTTGGGCCCACTTGCTAAAGGCCCACTTAGTAATTCGGCCTGATATTAGTTTTGGCCTGTTAAGGGCCCGTTTAACATTTCGGCCCTATATTAATTTCAGCCTGTTAAAATCCCGTCATATAGTTGGGCCTAACTTCGGCCCGGTTTGCATCCGGCCTGCTCGCAGTCGATATCTGATTGGGCCAAACAAGGACTGAGACATTTTTTCGGCCTGTTAAAAGCCCGTGATTTGATTCGCACAATCATGGGTCGGGGTTCATTTTGGGCTGCTGCCGGCCCGTGAGCTGATCGGCACGTTTCAGGCCCAACCTACATCGTGATTGCATGACGGCCCAATTATGTAACGTAATTTTACGGTTTGGTCGGTTTACTTCGAAGACATGATATATATATATATAGTAAAATAACTGCAGCATCATGAATAAGAAAAAACCTATACCATACAATAAAGAAATTACGGTATATTACATCCACTATGCATCAAAGTTCGCCACTATGATAATAAAGCACAAGCAGACATCAGATTACATACACTGGGCATCAAAGATCGCCACCAGTGCAAATAAACACGCCGACAAAATAATATACAAAACCGACAGCACTTCAATATAGTTGAAGAAAGGTTAGCCCTGCTGGGGAGCTGCAGCGCAAGCAGCTGAGCAGGATGATGAGACTGCGCTTGTTCAACACTTATATCTTCCTCACTCTGAAGGATAAACAAGCAGACAGATGACAGGTTTTGCACATAAAAGTATCAGTGCTGACAATTCATCACATTTCTTACTGACGAATAAAGTGACATAGTTTAAATTTGCATTAACACAATATGGTATTATTCAGGTCAAGACATGGCAGGAAATGACATTGTGAAGGAGTTGGCAGCTTCACGACACCACTGGATTACAGATCAAGAACTCATAAGTATCAATGGTTAGTGTGCTGTCAATTTATACCATTTCAGATTGGCAAATAAAGAGATGGTTTAAATAATAGTAGAATGATATGACATTTTTCATAGTTAAGACATTGCAGAATATGACATTGTGCTGTAGTGGGTAGGTTCACCACACCACTAGATTACAGATGAAGAACAGAAGCATACATGAAGTGCAAAAGAAGATCACTTGCTCTGTATAGTTTAATTTACATGGTATGAAGAAGGAACTTGGTTGTACAAATTAAAACTTAAATTGAGAAAGGACGAACTTTTGTTTATGAACTACATATAATAAACTTTAAACAAGCAATTTGATGCAAACACCAAAAATAAACAGCTGTTGCAGTCATGCCTAACCAAATATATACAACAAAGTTTGAAGGCTTGAGATGGACAAACTTACATTATTGGTGAAGACAGGCTCTATAAAGGCCTTGTCCATGCTGATGGGGGGGGCAATTCAAGAAGTTTACCACAGAATCTTCTTCAAAAGCATTGCCTTTATTCTACATTTTGTTAAGAGTAAATATAGATGTGATAATATATGAAAAATGGAGAATATTTAAGATAAGATGAAGAGTGATGCTACATAACCAAGTAGCTATAAATGTAAGTGCAGCGATACAGGCAAAAGGTACAACCAAGAGCAATGCACAGCTAAACTTCTTCAGTACAAACCTTATGTTAAGAGTAAATATAGATCTGGTGTGTAGAAAATGGAGGGCAAAGGAAAATAAGCTGCAGAGTGATGGTACATGAACAACTACCTGTCATTATAAGTACACTGATAAAGGACAGCATGTACTTACAAGAACAATGCAGAGCTAAAAAACATTGGCATTGGATATATTCTACACTAATGTAACCATTCATACAGACCGGATAATTTGGAGCGAACAATTGATAAGCAAGCTATCATGCATACTGCTGTCACATAATGAACCAGGTATGTATGCAAGTACAGTGATACAGGACAACAGGTACTAACAAGAGCAAAGCAGCGGGCAACATATTTGCGATGTCCTGTCGTTCTTGTCAAACCGGAATTCTTCTTCGAGCAGATTTCCTGCAAAAAAGATCCGTAAGGCACATGCGGAAAAGTAGAAGTTCAAATTGTCATGTGATTTCATAGACAGTACCTCATCCTCAGAACGAGACCAGTGCATAACAAGGTTTTTTCATTCAATGTCTTCTAAATTTAGCACATGAGACTTCACCGGAAATTCGTTTATAGACTTGCCATCAAAGTGTGATTTCCTCAGGTAACACCGATACTGCTGTAATGCTTCCTTGAAAAGCACAAGCAAGCTTTGCTCGTCATGACTATCCAGATTGACCTCGCCTAGTTACAACAATGTAATGTAAATCATTGATGTGTTCAATCAGCAGAAAACAGGAAAATAATAGCCATGAATAATAGCACTTACACATAAGTTGGATAGGAAGATGTGAAAATGGTGTTTGTCTTCACAATAATCTTCCCATGATGGGAATATATGCACGTAGTCCCTAACAACATTGAAAGCATTGTAGTTTAAACTGGGAATAAATGGAATGGTGTTCCAATCTGCAGGAATTGGCCGTCTCTGCAGTTGGGATAGGTCTTCGGCCAGTGGACTTGCTGTACTTTTTGCTGGAGTGGGATTTTTCTATGGTACAGCTGGTGCTATGGCAAATGAAATCGGTATACCTTTTGCTGGCGTGCAGGTCCTGTGTGGTGGGGCTAGTGGTGTGGCCAGTGAAGTATGGGTACAGCCTGCTGGAGTCGGTCCTACATTTTGTGTCACTAGTTGTACAACCAATATAAGTGGGGTGCTGTCTGATTTCTCCGGCACCACCATGTTTTTCAAGGACTTTGCTAGTGCTTCTTCAGGTTAGGCAATCACCCTCTTCCTTTTTGATGTCTGATGCACAAGAACATCATTTGAATGAAAAAACATGGTATGATGATAGATGGAATATGTATTGATAATGGATGGGCATGGCATCTTGACATATATGATGAGTAAACTAAGCAGATGGTGGTGCAACAAAGTAGAAGAAATGCAAGACAACATATGCAAGATACGCGCAATTAATAAAACCTTGCCAAATTAGAACAAGCACCTTGATGGGTGAACAGGATAGCCCATCTACCTTTGACTCCTCGAGGTTAGAATAGTCATTAGGATGATATTCTGAACAAGAATCAACAGGTGGGGAGCGTACGAGTTTCATTGCTTCCAGAATGGCACTCAATGCCTTGCTGCCAATTTTGTAAGTCATTGCAGTGTTCCACAATATTCTTCTGATGCGCGGATTCTGATATTCACTATAATTGTGTATAATATCTGAGAACCATGAAAACATAAATAGTTGTGAGATTATCTTTGTAATGCAGATGATATTCTAATATAGGGGCGCCCCTGTAAACACTTGTGTGCTATCACTGGATTCTGATGAGAGAGCTCATGTGTGCTATAATATGGTGCGTGCATTTATATAATCTGGCACAAGTACACAAAAAAATATGCTCCAGAAGTAAGGATAGCTGGCAGATGATAGGTTCATAATATACTGTATAGAGAGTTTATTGCCAAACCATGATAACAAGAGCACACAGCAACTAGGCAGATCATAGGGGCTGTTTGGTTTTAGGAATAGCATTGCCACACTTTGCCACACATTTTTGCCAAACTTGACTAAGGTTAGTTCATCAAAATGAGAGCCACAAGTTGGCAAGCCTAAGGGAATCTTGCCACACTTTTTGTGTGTATGCCATGTGGGGTCCAAGTGTGGCTTGCCTAAGATGTGGCTTGAACCAAACACTCACCTAAGTTGGTCAAACTTGCCTAACCTTAGGCGTGGCAATCTTTGGCAAAGTTAGTCACAAACCAAACAGCCCCATAGTGTACATAACAGGGGTACACCATAATCAGGATATATAAATCGGGAAAGTGGAACTGGCTGGAAATTATGGTGTTGTATTGCCGCTAGTAATTGAAAGCCCATCGATCACGTACAGGCCAGCTCTATCAGTTGTTGACTGCAGATGTCCCTGCTCCCCTTCCTGACAAGGAACATACTGTGCTTCCCATACAGAACACCGCACGGGCCGCCGGCCGAACCACCGGCCCCACCGCCTATGTTCCTCCGCCACCCCCACCCCCGCCCCCACCCGTGTCGAGTTTTCTTCGTTCGACGAGGCCCCACCACCGCCCCCCACAACCACCGTCCCCACCCGAACCCCATTGATCACACCGGCGAGCTCTGAAAAATCAACTGACCCAATTTTGAAATTTAGTCTACTGTGATTTAACTAGTGTGGAATATAAAAGGGGAAAACCATAAGCATTGCGAGTATGGTGTTGAGCGTGCCATGGCGGATCTGAAGGTGCAAACCGGACAAAGGCAACTTCACAACCAAGACAAGAAATCAGAGTAAAGCAGTGGCGATCTATTTTCTTGCTGCGATAAATAAGTTGAGCAGATACGAAAGTGTACCGCCTCTGGTGCGGCGCCGTGTATGCATCTGCTGAGAATTTGACGGTGCTGCGGTAGCGATGGCTGTCGGCGGCGTGGAAGCAGATCTAGGAGGGTAAACAGTGGCGGCAGGGCGCGGTGGACGAGACGGTCGTAGGAGCGGCGCCGGCAAGGTGGACGACGTCGGGGATTAAGCGAGAGGACGGGATGCAAGGATCCCGGTCTGAAGCTGTGGATGAGAGAGGTCGATCTCTTGTAATGGACGGCGGCATCGGGGTATCAGCTCCGGCATGGTGGAGGAGGACGGCGGTGGATGGGGTGGCGGACGGCGACGGACGGAGGATGGTGGGGTGGAGAGGGTGTTTTGGCGCCCACGAAGTACGAATGTGGAAAGGGGAGGTAGAGAGGAAGGGGGAACCAAGTATTCAGGGTGCGCTTATCTCAAATGCGAGGAAATTTACAAACTTAGCCCCATTTCAAATTTCTACTACATCACAGCAACACTAGTCGGTTGGGGATAGGACGGTAATCTCGCATACACCGAATATTTGCCGATGAGAGTTTGTTCTTGGCGCCCACCGTGTATGAATATGAATCGGGGAGGGAGTCGATTTCGGCCGAGGACACATTGTGTTTTGGCGCCCACCGTGTATGAATCCGGGTGAGAGGCGGTTACGTCGCGTTTGGGTGAAATTACAAACCTACCCCTATCGAAACCTATAGAAATCCAACATATAGGCTTTGCGTGGCAGGGATAGGCAGTAGTGATTTCCATCTCGCAGATTTTGGTTTCAGGCGGTTATTGTGACTTACCCCGCTTCGTTCAAATTTTGCAGAGTGCACGTTTACCGTGCCAACTCAATTTGAATCCCGTTTGTATTATATATTTTTTCAGGCGGGATCCATTTTCAATTGGAATTACATTCTATATACATCATTTTTATATATATACTTTCAAAAGCACAACAAAGAATTCTTCTCCTTTATATGTATAATATGATTTAAAAATACAACGATCTCGAAATCTGAAGGTTGAATTCGAAAAAAATTAACCAAATTATGTTCTACTAAAATGTATGGATCAGCAATATCTACATATTAAATAACATAGATGTGCGTGAATTCATATGAGTATGCATGTTTGATAGATCAATTTTGGTTCGAGTATGGATTACATGTATGATCATCTCGAATTCAAATATTTGAATCCCTTTTTTGTTCACTCCTTTCACGCCCATCTCTCTCGCATGCATGCTCCTTCAGGTAGCTATCACTCTCTTTTCTCCAGCTCACCCGCACGCTCACTTCATGTTGCTCCTATCCTCGCAAACATGGTCTCTCGACGTCTCCCTTGAGAAGTGTCACACTCTCCCTATCATTATAAATTACACGGTTTTCATTATCTCTCACGTCTCTACTGTTCTCTGGTATCACTCGGTACCTAAGCTTTCTTTTTCACCGCCAAACACAGTCTCCACTCGTCTTTCACTTTGTCTTTCTCTCTATGGGATTCTCTCACACACCCTATATGTCTCTACATATGACTCATACCACTAAAATTACTCTCTCTATCTCTCCTGTAGACACAACATTTGTTGCGGTCTCCTTTTCGTCTCCATCCCAGACTGACATTATTCATTTGTTTACCGATCAAACAACCCCGACTACCGTCTCCTCTCTCTCTCACACACACAGACACACACGCATAACTCCTACCACTAAAATGTGGATGGAAAATGATATTTTCTTATACCCAAACAAAAAAGGACTGGAGGGAGTGATTGCTCTGACACGGACGTGACCTCTCATAGCGCAGGCATTGAACCGGCGCGCCGGCTAAGAGGGCCGCACTCGCTGCAGGCCCGGCTGAGCACGCCTCCTTGCCGCGTGCAACCAGCTTAAGACTGCCCCGCCTGCCTTCATTGAATCCGCGCGTGTGCCAGCAACATCTCCTTCCGCGAGCCGGCAGGCATTTTAGAACACAAAAAATGACTAAAATATAATTAATTTACGCATGGTCTTGACTTGTTGTGCTCGCACTGGTAGCAGGAACTAGTAGAGGATTTTCTTTATTTATAACTCTCCTCACATTTTTTTGGCTTTGAAGTGAATCATGGTTGTGGACATTATGTATGAATGTGCAGATATCTGTGAACATGAGTTTGATGTGGAAGTTGAACTTGGAATGTCGGGCTTGCGCGTGAACTATACCATGTCCAATGCTTCGTCTGTTATTGTTTGGAAAGTAATTGCTGTTATTACATGACCCGAAAAAAAAAATTGTGCCACATCAGTAGATGCACGGACATCACAACAGGCATGTTGACTGGATAAACATTTTAACCTAGCTATTTGAAGGAATTTTGTATTGACAACAGTTTTTGATAGCAGGAGACGCCTAGCCTGCTCTGCCTCTGCTAGCTTATTTCTGGCTTCTTCCATCTCTTCTTTGGCTTGGGTGAAGAGAGCATCTGATTGCTCTTTTTGCTTCTTCAGGAACTCAGCTACATTCTCAAGGGCTGCTGCACGCTTTCTTTCAGCCTTTACTAATGCCACGAGGACACGAACAGCTGACGACTCCACCTGTCTTGTGTGTAATCCAGCATCATCTGGGAATTTGCACCTTGTGTCTAATCCAGCATCATTAGGGAACTGGCACCTTGTGTGTAATCCAGCCTCATTTTGGAAACATGATCTCGAGGTTGACCATACTTCCCTCCTCGCAGGAACTGCATCCTGACATGAAGTTACTTCTTTTTTAGATCAATACTCAGAGCAACCTAGATCCATTTAGTAGAAGCCAGATAAACATAACTCGGGGAAGTGAATTCAAAAGGAAAAAATAAATAAAAATAGACTACAAGGTGAGAACACCCACTTCCTACATCAAGCTAAAAATAAAAGCATTAGGACGATTAAGACTCTTCTTATTACACATCGAAGAACACAACGCTTAAGAGAAACAGAAACTACAACATATACACATCGAAGAACACGAGGCTACATGAAAGTAATTGAAAGGGTGTTACTTACCAAAGCTCGTTTTACAGGTTCGGTGCAGCTCCTGTTTAACTTGCCACGCTCCTTGAAGATGTCCCGAATATATCGTGTTTGGTCTTCACTGCTCCTCTGCATGTTCGCACTTGTGGTTTGAAAATCTCAACATGGCAAGAAAAATATACTACTAGTAATACTCGCGCATCTTGTGGGCAGCATTAAAGCACTCGTCTGCCATGTTAGAGCATCTCCAACAAGATAAACTACTCATACAAATCCATCTTGATGCATGCAACGCATGGGCATTTTGCTAGTTCTAAAAACCATTCCATCATTTGCCACACTACTGGTTGCAGATGAAAAACCTACCCAAGCACATCGCGATACAGGAGCGACACATAATTACAAGCTGATATTTTGTTGGACAATGGAGGCTATAACCAATTACTTCTACGGGAACAATAGCACCCAGGAAATTTGAAGGGTAGGTATGAACAAAATTGGAACTGCACATGTACTGCTAAGTGATTCAATACACACATTACCAATCGAGGAGGAGAAGATGGTCGCGGCGGCCTCTGTGAGTCATGGTCGGCAACGAGAGTCAGTTCATTGTCCATGACGGTGGTACTTCTGCGCTTGGCGTTGGCTTCCGGGAAGCAGATCCAAGACCGTGGAAGACGATGCCGGGGAAGAGGCTCCGTGTACGACGATGACGGTGGACCGGCTCTAGTGCGGCGTACGAGGTCGTCGATGAGGCAGATGCGCTGCGGTGGACGAGTGCGCTGATGTAAAGGGGAGGAGCACGAAGGCCGCGGTGCCGTGGAGAAGTCTATTTTGCGGTGGGGATAGAAATTGGGGAGTATTCAGGTGTACTACTCTGGTGCCGGGGTGGGGTTGGCTGGGTAGGGGTGAACCTGAAGTTACGAAAACAGCCCCCTACCAAGCGTCATCCATAGGCCTATTCCGAAGGCTATGATGGCAACTTCCCACTGCTCGAATCATGGTTGCGGGAGATTTTCCCGCCGACCTCAAAATTTTGTGACACTGGACTCCCCGTGTGGCGTGTTGAGTGATTCGGCTAAGCAACTAGCGAGTAGTAGTAGTAAACTCTGCATATTAGGTTTGACTGAAGTCAAACTTCCTAAAGTTTGACCAAGTTTATAGAAAAATATAAACATTTACCAAAACAAATATGTATGATGTGAAAGTACATTCAATAATGAATCTAATGGTATTTATTTGTTATTGTATATGTTAATATTTTTTGTTATAAGCTTTCTCAGAGTTTACAAAACTTGACTTTGACCAATGCTAATACGCAGACTTAAATAAAAACGGAGGGAGTACACATTTTTTTTCTTAGTTTGTAGTGAACTAATCATTTGTTGAAATTGTGAAATAAATATATTAGGCTATTGACTTCGAATGTATGGTCTATACAATTCAATAGTTACAATCATTGTCGAATCCCAAGATGTATACAAGGTCTATAGTACTTCACAACATGCTCAAACTCACATAATCCCAGTCAAATGAGAATCTAAATGCATTTCATAGTTATTACTTTGTAGGATGCAACAAGAACAACCATAACTCTACATCAGCCATTGTAGAAGCAACATTTTGACATATCCCAATGTGTGAATGAAACATGTAGAGAGAGCTTTTGAAGATGGAGCAAATAGGGCGGGAAAGATTGTATGTATGTGGACGAGAGAGTAGGAGACAAACCTAACGAGACAGAGAGAGAGAGAGAGAAAGAGAGAGGAAGAAGTTAGGTCTGTGAGAAAGATGCATACATGTAATATACATGAGATGCGTGTGCATCTGGATTCTGTATACGTGGAAGAAGAAGAGACAACATGTTTGATAAGAGAGCAGGAAAAACATGGACGAGAGGGGAAGGATCTCGTGGGTTGAGGGATTGACAATTTTGTGTGTGGGAGAGAGGGATTGGTAATTTTGTGCAAGAGAGAGAGAGGGTGGGGGGAGGAGGCAGTCAGCCGTCGTCACATCACCCTGCTTCCAAATGACCTTGCATTCTCTAGCGCGGTGTGGTCGCCGTCTTCGATCTGCTCGTTGCCCTCTTTGAAGATTGAGGTGTTGTGCATGTTGGGGTGCAAAGAAGCACAAGCGAGAGTGGTCGCCGTATAACCTTGGATGGGGATGAATTGTGTGCTCGGGGGAGTGTGTGTGTGTGTGTGTGTGTGTTGTGCTGCGTGTGTCTGTCTCTGTGTGTGTGTGTGTGTCAGATATTGAGAGAAAACAAACCTAATGAGAGAAATGGGTATTCACAAAGAGATTGTGCGGGCCTTGAGGTGGGCAAGCGCCGGGTGAGGGTGTCAAAATGTGCGCGTTGATGAATGTGTTGCATGCGACCGTGCGAGGGACGAACGAATCGAGAGAGATGGATGTTGTGTTACGGATGCTCCTCTCTCTGTCTCTCTCTCCCTCCCTCTCTCTCTCTCTCACACACACACAAGTAAACTAGAAGACCGTTCTCTCATGTATACACAACGTATCAGCATCTGTCTAAGTCTCACTCATGCACGATCATTTGCACATTCACACCTCTCTATGTCTGTATCACACGCACACCGTCTCCACATTGCCCTTCCGCCACAACACACATATGGACACATACACACGTTCTCTCTTACTCACACACACAAAATCAGTATTAAAAAAACTAGGGCGCACCTAAAACGTCCAAATCCAAATAAACACGAACTGGAGCTAAATTCAAATATATGGAAATATTGCAGCGTCAAGAACTTTCACAGGAAAAAAAAGTTGAGTAATATTCGAGGATTGTTTTCACACACACAAAAAGGTTCGGTGGATGTCCTTCAAGCGCGACACGGTGACGCACCGTTCTATCGACCGCGCGGCCGCGGTTCACGTGCTTGCACAGGATTCTGTATCGTGGCTGTGGTACTAAGGCTGGTCACAATGGGCAAGAACATAAGCTAGTAACTAATAAAAGCGCTGCCTAAGTCTAATGTTTACGTGTACTAGTACGGTTTTCTTTTAAGCTTGACCAACCTTATATATAAAACTAAAGTAAGCTCCCACACGCGCACTCATCAATATGCCGCCGCCGTTGCGCATGCCGGCGCCCGCCTGCTCCGGCCAACAATTTTTCGCCCATCACCGTCGTGTCGCCGCCATCCCTGTGCCATGAAGCCGAACGCTCACCCGCTCACGTCGTCTGCAGTCCCTCCTCGCGATGACGCCGCGCTGCCAAGCACATGAGCAGCTGGTGGAGCCGCGTCTATGCACGCAGCGTACGAAGAGGAGGATGAGCGCGTGCTCCAGCACGCTGGCGAGGAGGAACTAGCGTGTCATTGTTGTCTCCGCCCGCGCGGAGGAGGCGCGCATGGTGGCTGTCGCGACGGAAGCCGGTCGCGCGCGTGTCGAGCCCGCAAACCGGGTGCGGACGCGGAATCTACCTTCGAGACCTTGAATGCCACGTGGATCCTGCAATCTGAAGGAGCAATTTGGGTCAGTCGACTCATGTGAGCCGTTTGATGCAACATGGATGGCTAGAAGGGCTTCTTCCACCTCTTCTGCCGTCTTCTTCCTTCGCTCCATCAAACTTCTTTCACAAATCGACTGACCCAAATTATACTACTAGTACAGACGTATTAAGTATAGTAGGAACACGAAGATACAAGCAGTAGTACCAACTGCAAGAAGAATAGTAGTAAGACATAGTACTAGTACTATTCTACGTACTAAAGAGTTCAAATAACGAGAACGAACATAAACATAGTTCTGCTGGGGCCTCAGCAAAACACACCCTTGAAAATAAACTAATAAGCAACTAGTCCACTTGACACTGCAGTAGAACCAGCATGAGCGATGGCACTGCCACCTACTTGGAGTCCGAGTCCACGTCCTCGACTTCGTCCTCGTCCCTCTTCCTCTTCCTGTTCGCCGACGCTTCTTTGCTTGAACCGGACACTGGGCTCTGCTTCTTCATCCAACACTTGTAGATATTTAAACAAAGGTAGGCATCCATTGCTGCGTACAGGATGTGATCTTCATCTAATGTCTTCGACTCCCATGCATGATGAATCTCGTGATGAGGTTTCTTCAGTTTAGCGTACGAAGGATCAATCATGGCTGCTGCCAGGGTCAGCATTGAAGGTTGAGAGGAGGACACCAGGCTTGCCTTCTGGAGATCGAAGGGCTGGCCTACAACGAGACCTATCGACGCAGGACGTCACTATCGTTCTTAAAGCCTACAGTAACGAATTTCACTCTTTTGTCCTTGAGGAAGTTCTTAAAATCCTGGCACTCAACGTCGGCATGGCATATGTGGTAGACCAAGCAAACGTTATGTACGCAAACCTGGATCACGGCGGGCTTCTTCCTCTCTTCGTCCTTTAGATCCTTCTCTCGTCCCAGGAATGTGGTGTACTCAACATCTAGCCCAGTGACCCACTCATCCATTGAACTGTTGAACATGCGTAGGAAGCGAGCAAGCCATGCTTTCACCATCTCAGATCCACGTGTGTAGATGACGATGAACTGATCGCCGGTGATGGCTCTAACCTGGTACTCAGCGGCGACCATGGAGATTTGGGAGGCCATGGATTTTGGAGGAGGCTTAGGAGAAGTTGAACTGTTGTACCCCGCAAAAAAAACTGGAGCGAACTAATGTGAAAGGACGGGACGACTGGGAGCGAACTTTTGTAAGGTAGAAGACGGGGATGAGTAGGGCATGCGAACGGCGTGGGGTTGCTGGCTTGCCTGGTGGATAAACGGCTGCAAGCCCCCAAAGAGTTCTCGAGAACTATGTGGGACCCACTAGATGTCATGTCTACTAGACCCATATCGTAGGCCTAACGGTATAGCTTCTGCCTGTTCGCACGCCATGCCAGTGCGTAGATGTAACTTCACTTAATTCCGTCAAACGTCGCTCCTCCCACGACCTTCGCCTCCCTCGCGCGGTCGCGCCCTTTGAGACTTCGACCGGTTATAAATGAGCAATTTTTTTGCCTTTTTAGACAAGCAATTTTTTTGCCTACTCCGCATGCATGATACTCCCTCTGGTCCTTTTTACTCCTGTCAACCGTTTGCAAAGTGTTTGACCAAATTTATACTTTTTTGAACACCACCTTATATTAATTAACCAGCCACACCAGTACACTCATTCGATACAATATTCACCACACAGGGCGGTGCGTTATTTACAAGAATACCATATAATCTATTGTCAAAGCTATACTTAGTGATTAAGTGTGCCACCTTATTGGCCGAACGGCTAATCTTTGACAATTGAAGATTGTTGATCAACTTCAAGATGCTCAATGCTTTCATCTTTAGGTCGCGCATAGCAGACCTGTCAATGCTTCGACAGGCATCAATGAAATCCCACGACCAAATTTATACTAAAAATATCAATATCTACAATACTCCCAAAACACTTAGGCGCGGTGCATTAACTTCTACCTCGTTTCTTGTTTCTTGACATATCAACCAATAGGAGATGTGGGTGTGCATGATTTTAATGACTTGAGACTACCAAACACGACATGCAGTGGTTAGTTCATTGCATGTAATGCTATTAATTAGCAAATAAACATTAAGATCTCTCATTTTCCCCTCCTCCTTGGTCACAGTGCACAATCTAAGATGACTTGCTCACCTAGACGGAGGGAGTACTGATTATAATGAGTACTCCCTCCTTCCATCTATATAGGGCCTAATGCGTTTTTCAAGACCACCTTTGACTATTGATAAAATTAATACTACATGACATGCATAATGTGAAAATTATATCATTGAAAGCTCCTTTCACATACGAATTTGATGATGTGCTTTGTGTAAGTTGCATGTCATAACATTTGGTCAAAGTTAGCCTTGAAAAACGCATTAGGCCCTATATAGATGGAAGGAGGGAGTATAAGAACTACGTTTTATAATGAGTGTAAAAATATTGATTTGACATTGTGAATGTTGACACATTGTGGAATAGTTTTTGAAGTATGAAAAGTACTCAACTAGTGATGTCGTTCTCCACATAAAAATGTGTTTACCAATGCATGCATGAACTCTAGTTACTCTAACCCCCCTCTCTTATTTAATTCTTTGCCACATCAGCATGTTTGCTATTCCCGTGTGCATGATACCAGCTAAGATACCACCATTATGGCCAGCCTTAATCATCGCATGCAATAATTTAGTGCACCTTGAAATATGAACATGTGTGGGGCGTGTTTGTTGTTAATGACTTGAGACTATACCTAGCCCGGCATGCAAGATGACTTATTATGCACTGTTCCCCATACCTACAGGAAGCCCGTTCGTCTCCAAATTTTTTCCTCTCCATGTGTGGAAACAATATGCCTGCCAAACTCTCCTTCTCCCTCCGGCGGTCCCACCACTCCACCCCGTGTGAAAAAATCTGCATGCATGACTCTCCTCCCCCCCCCACGCTCGTCCAATCTGTTGTGACCAGCAATATTTCCACCCCTTCGCTCCCCCATAATTTACTCCAACAAATATGCCCACGTAGCTGTTATTTAACTGCAGGTGCATTCGATCACTGACATATGGGCCCAATAGGGGTCTGGCCCACATGTCAGTGACGCAACTGGACCAGCAGTTAAGTCAGTGCAGCTTAGTCCATATCTTACGTAGGTGTGCCATTGCTCGCTATAAATACTGTGCCTCCCACGACATCGCTATCTCTTCCCCCTCACGTTCACGTTCATCGCTATCTCCTCCCCCTCCCTCTCACATCGACCACCATGGCATCGCCCCTCACAAGCCCTAGGAGCCCCTCGCTGCACCGCGTGGACGGTCACGCGTCGCCGTTCCATTCCTCGCCACCACTAGTCGAGGAGGACGCGTCGGTGTTCCGCTCCTCGCCGCCACTAGTCGAGGAGGACGCGTCGGTGTTCCGCTCCTCGCCGCAACACGTCGAGGTGGACGTGTCGGCATTCCCAATCTCGCCAGCACGCGCGCCGGAGGACGCGTCAGCTCCCCACTACGAGGAGAACGCCACGCCGCCCGCCGAGCCCCCCAGCCTTGAGGAGCTTTGGAAAGAAATGGATGTCGCCTTGTGGGAGGCTTTGCCTCCAGCAGAGCGCGCCAAAACAGAGGCCGAGAAGAAGGCCGAGGAAGAGAAGCGCACCGCGGAACAAGCAGCCTGGGAAGCCTATGTCGCGTCTGAGAGAGTCAGGCAATTGGCTCTTTGGCAGAAGGCTCGTGCGAGGGCCGTGAGGGTGGCTGAGGGAGTCCTGGATTAGGGGGTGTTCGGGTAGCCGGACTATACCTTCAGCCGGACTCCAGGACTATGAAGATACAAGATTGAAGACTTCATCCCGTGTCCGGATGGGACTTTCCTTGGCGTGGAAGGCAAGCTTGGCGATGCGGATATTCAAGATCTCCTACCATTGTAACCGACTCTATGTAACCCTAACCCTATCCGGTGTCTATATAAACCGGAGGGTTGTAGTCCGTAGGCAATCAACTCCATACACAACAATCATACCATAGGCTAGCTTCTAGGGTTTAGCCTCCTTGATCTCGTGGTAGATCTACTCTTGTACTACCCATATCATCAATATTAATCAAGCAGGATGTAGGGTTTTACCTCCATCAAGAGGGCCCGAACCTGGGTAAAACATCGTGTTCCCTGCCTCCTGTTACCATCCGGCCTAGACGCACAGTTCGGGACCCCCTCCCCGAGATCTGCCGGTTTTGACACCGACATTGGTGCTTTCATTGAGAGTTCCTCTGTGCCGTCACAATCAGGAAGGATGCCTCCTCCCATCTTTAAAGACGGCGCCGTAGCTAAGGGAGCCTTGGCTGTCGGCCAAACCCTCTGGCTAGGTGGTTTTTTCACGACCGCCTGTTTGGCTGTTATGCCGACGGTGACCTCTCGGGTCATCAAAAGCAACCTACACGTCAGCTCGGAGCTCGTCGAGTAGCTAGATCCAATGGAGCTCTCTTCCGTAAACGAGCTCTTGGATCGCATCGCCGCCCTAGGGGTCGCTACGGATTACGACCAGGCTGGGCTTAAACCCGATCTAAGAGAAATTAACTCTCCCCAAGTCAGCCACCACGTTGCCGTGGTAGAGGCGCAGTGTGGCGACCCTTCATCTATTTTAAGGACTAGCTACGTCCGAATTCCCGACTCCTCCAAGCCGGATACCCGCGGAGAGGAGGATGTAACTCAAGACCTGAGCTTAGGATCAGGCAACGGGCTAGATTCGTTGGACAACATCCAAGAATCCGAACTTCAGAGTTCGGAAACTCTTCGGCCTCCGAATCTTGGATTGGGTGAGGTTTCAGATTCAACGGCACCCGCCCACCCGAACATAAGCGATCTCTCCCAAATCAGGCAGAGGCCCGAGGAAACAGTACATCATTACTGGGCCAGATTCCTCCTGGTTATGAACAGGATAAAGGATTGCCGCGAGGGAGACGCAATCTCTATTTTCTGCAGTAATTGCACGGACGAGGGAATCCTTAACGCCGTAAGTCGTCGTGATATTACACGCTTCGCTGAATTGGCGTCCATAGTACAAAAATACTGTGCGATGGAAAGCGCCTGGAAAACCGAAATAAAATTTTGGGATAATGCGGCCTTGAATAGTAATCTCGTCCGAACTAAGAGGGTGCATCATCATAGGACACCCGGGATAAACACCAAAAAGTTAAAACCCTCTATAGGGCATGGAACCGTACTGGAAAGGTGGCTTGATGGACCCTGTAGAATTCACAGTACAGAGGACGCCACACCAACTCACAGCCTTAGAGCATGTTGGATACTCCGGCAGGTGGCCAAAATTGGCGAGGACCTCTTAATCCTGGAGGCCGCAAAAAGCCAGCCCGAGGACACCAGTACCGTTCTCACAGTCTTCAAGACTTTCGCATCAAACAATATGCGAAAAAGAACACTCCGCAGCCTCGCCGAAGTCTATCAAGTTGCAACAATAAATCCATGGAGCGACACTGCTATTACCTTCAACGCAAGTGATGAACCTAGATTCCAAACAACCCGAGCACCAGCCGCATTGGTCCTCAGTCCCATAATGGACGGCTTTCGCCTCACCAAGGTGCTCATGGATGGAGGCAGCGGACCGAACCTCATTTATGAGGAAACCCTTCAAAAAATGGAAATAGACTGGAACCGCATCAAGCGAAGCAGCACAACCTTTAGAGGAATAATCCCCAGTCGAGAAGCGCGCTGCACAGGAAAAATCACACTAGATGTGGTGTTCGGCACGCCGGATAATTACAGGTCCGAAGAAGTCACGTTTCAGGTGGCCCCGTTTAAGAGCGGACATCACGCTTTACTAGGGCGGGAAGCATTCACAATCTTCCAAGCAATACCCCATTACGGGTACATGAAGCTTAAGATGCCCGGGCCGAATGGAATTATCACTCTAGCTAGTGATCCGGACATAGCACTCCGCGCCGAAAACAAGACGACCGCATTAGCCCTTGAGGCGCTATCCGAAGCCTTAGTGGCCAAGGAACTGACTGCGCTGCGCTCCACGGTTAACAGGGATGCTGTGATACTCGATAAGAGATCCAAATCCACATCCTTCAAGCCAGCCGACGAAATAGTCAAATTCCAGGTCCATCCAACGGACCCCAACAAAACAGCTTCAATCGGGGCACGACTGAACCCTGATGCAGACGCCGCACTGCGAGAGTTCCTACGAGAGAACTGGGACATCTTCGCCTGGCACCCTTCAGACATGCCAGGGATCCCACGCAGGCTGGCCGAACACAGCTTAAATATCCTAAAAGGATTTAAACCTGTCAAACAAGCCCTTCGGCGTTTTTCCGAACCCAAGAGATAGGCTATGGGAGAGGAGCTAGCCAAGCTATTAGAGGCCAAATTCATCAGAGACATAAAACATCCGGACTGGCTAGCAAACCTGGTGATGGTACCAAAGAAGGACAAATCCTGGCGCCTGTGTGTCGATTTTAAAGACCCTAACAAGGCTTGCCCAAAGGATCCCTTCCCCCTCCCCCGCATCGATCAAATTATCGATGCCACCGCAGGACACGATTTGTTGTGTTTCCTCGACGCATACTCCGGTTACCATCAAATCAAGATGGCAGAACCAGACCAAGCTGCAACAGCATTCATCACACCATACGGCCCATTCTGCTTCAACACAATGCCCTCCGGGCTAAAAAACGCCGGCGCAACATATCAGCGCATGATCCAGACATGTCTGGAAAACCAGATCGACAAAACAGTGGAGGCGTATGTGGATGATGTGGTCGTCAAATCAAGACATGTCGAATCCCTAGTAAATGACTTGAGGCTTACATTCGATAACCTCCGACAATATGACATCAAGCTCAACCCAGAAAAATGCGTCTTCGGCGTTCCAGCCGGAAAGCTCTTCGGCTTCATTGTATCCGATAGAGGAATTGAAGCAAACCCAGCCAAGATCCGAGCTTTGTCACAATTGGATGTCCCAAAGGACCTTAAACAAATACAAAAATTAACCGGGTGCGTGGAGGTTTTAAGCCACTTCATCTCCCGCTTGGGAGAAAAGGCACTACCCCTTTATCGCCTCCTTTGGCGCACCGAACACTTCGAGTGGACGGATGCCGCCACGGCCGTACTTGATGAAATAAAAGCCATATTGGCAACAAACCCAGTCCTGGCCGCGCCAATCACCGACGAACCAATGTTATTGTACATTGCAGCAACACACCAAGTTGTCAGCGCAGTGCTCGTTGTCGAGCGGGAAACGGACGGACACAAATTCCCCCTTCAAAGGCCGGTCTACTACGTGTCCACTGTCCTCACTCCATGCAAATCACGGTACCCTCATTATCAAAAGATTGCATACGCGGTATTCATGGCATCCCGGAAGCTACGACACTACTTTCAAGAGTGTTCCATAACAGTAGCCTCGGAAGTTCCACTAAACGATATTATCAACAACCGCGATGCAACGGGCCGGATTGCAAAATGGGCCATCGAGCTTCTCCCGTTCGATATAACCTATAAGCCATGGCGAGCTATTAATCACAAGTTTTGGCCGACTTCGTCGCAGAATGGATGGAGGCCGAGCTCCCTAAAGAGTACGGCACATATTCAAACTGGATTATGCATTTCGACGGCTCCAAAATGTTGGCTGGACTGGGGGCTGGCATCATCCTGACGTCCCCCACAGGAGACACAGTCCAATATGTGCTCCAGATCATGTACACGGATTCCAACAATGCAGCTGAATATGAGGCCCTCCTACATGGTCTCCGAATAGCAGTATCCATGGGTATCCAGCGCCTAGAGGTACGCGGGGATTCAAACCTCGCGATATTCCAAATAAATGGAGACTTCGGCACCAAAGACCCAAAAATGGCAGCTTACCGCAACGCCGTCCTAAAAATGTCAGCTCGGTTCGAAGGGCTGGAGTTTCACCATATAGCCCGAGAAAACAATCAAGCAGCGGACGTCCTAGCACGCATCGGAGCAAAACGTGATGCAGTCCCCCCCAACATCTTTTTGGAAAGATTGTTCAAGCCATCCGTAGCATGGGAGGGGGAACCCGCAAATAACAGCCCGGACCCAGCCGCACCACTCGACGCCGAACAATCTGACACAATTGGAGGCTCTGCCAATGAAATTACACCTTCAGCCCACGTAATAATGGCGGTCATCGCCCCGTGGACAGAATCATTCCTAGCCTACCTTACTAGGCAGGAACTCCCGGAGGACCAAAACGAGGCCCGCTGCATAGTGCGGCGATCTAAAGCCTATAGAGTCCATGAGGGAGAGCTTTATAAGAAAAGCACTACCGGAGTCCTTCAAAGGTGCATCTCCGAAGAGGAAAGGCGGAACCTTCTGGCTGAAATTCATGCCGGACTCGGTGGTCACCACGCCGCTGCTCGGTCCCTTGTTAGCAAGGCTTTCCGTACAGGCTTTTATTGGCCGACGGCCCGGGCAGACGCTCAGGACCTAGTCCAACGATGCGCTCGTTGCCAACTTTTCGCCAACCAAAGCCATATGCCACCCACCGCACTCCAAACTATACCCATCACCTGGCCTTTTGCGGTCTGGGGGCTTGACATGGTCGGACCCCTTAAAGGTGGGACCGATAGGAAAAATACTTACTGTTCATGGTGGATAAATTCACCAAATGGATAGAAGCCAAGCCTGTTAAAACGGCCGAATCCGGACCTCTGATAGACTTCATATCCGGGGTTGTACACCATTATGGCGTCCCCCACAGCATCATAACCGATAACGGTACAAACTTTACCGCCGACGAGGTAAAACTCTGGTGCAAAAACATGGGCATCAAGCTCGATTATGCTTTCGTCTATCACCCACAAACCAACGGCCAGGTCGAACGTGCAAATGGTCTTATCATGAGCGGCATTAAACCCAGACTGGTGCGGTCCCTCAAGGAATCTAAAATGCATTGGGTAGAGGAGCTCGATTCCGTGCTATGGGGGCTGCGAACCACGCCAAATCGCACCACCGGATACACATAATTTTTTATGGTGTACGGCGCAGAGGCAGTTCTGCCCTGCGACATAATTCATGACTCACCTAGAGTGCGCATGTACGAAGAAAGAGAAGCCGAGCTCGATCGGCAGGACAACTTGGACGCCCTGGAGGTTCCGCATTTTATCAACAGCAGGCCCGAAGATATCAAAGCAGAGAAGTACGGGCCAAAAATTACAATGTTGGCGAACTAGTTCTACGCCTGCTGGATAAGAAAAAGGACAAACTCAAGCCCAAGTGGGAAGGTCCATTCATAATCGACCAAGTCCTGACTGGCGGGGCGTACCGCCTGTGAGATGCGTCGGATAACCGACTCGAGCCGAACCCGTGGAACGCCACCCGTCTCCGAAGATTCTATGCCTAGCGCCGGACTCTGTGTTCGTCTCCTTCCTCTGTCCATTTTTTGCATTTTTCTGTCTTACATTTCTCTCCTTCCCCTCTTTTCTTTTATAGCCCTTAAAGGCTCATCTAGTGACGCGCCACTCGCGCTCATTAAACCTAGGGGCTTCTTTAACAAAAGCTTATTTATACGGGCTTCACGCCCAACACATGCGTCAAACTTCCGCATGTACCTTTTTCTTCACCATTATATGCATCGATATGACTTAAGTTTTGGCCAAGCTGGGTTGCCTGGCTCCTGTGCTTACCCCTACATTCCCGATTGTTCGGCTAGGCGGTAAAGGGAGCACCTCTGCGATTGTTACTGCCGGGTCAGCCGGATGTGTACCTCAGACTAGGTGAAGCCGAAAGCTAGCGTTCTTAAGGGAATATTCGGTCGGTGAGATAAAAGATGATCTTTTTACTCATTTTATGTGCCCCCAGATGCTTTTTTCTGCGTCTTTTTACGCAGTCCGGACATGCACTTTAGGGCATGCCTCCCAGCGAAAGGAACCCCTAATGGAACTATTCTCTCTGGAAGATGTTTCTTACTAACCATGTAATATAACATAACTAGTTGGGCACTTGTCTGATAAAGTACTAATGACCCCTACGCCTGGTCTCCACGCATACCATGGTTCTTATATAACCGCTATGGTATTCGGACACACTCCGGACCGTCAGGTCCTGAGGTTGAAGCGAAAAGGTCGGCAACGACAAACGATCTACAATCCGGCTAGAAGGCATTACACATGTCAATTCAAAATTACATAGTCATTCTGACTGATTGTATTCCTCTTCTATACCATCTAACAGGCTGTCTAATTTACAGCCCTGCTGGGAATACTTCGTGGCTAACTCTACTTGGCTGTATACTAAGCTTACAGGGATCTCCTTCCCGTCAGGCCCCACTGGTCCGACCTCGGCCATGTGGTTTGGGTCAGACTTCGTAAAACGGGTCTTCACCATGGCCCAGGCCTCCCTAGCGCCTTGTCGGCAGGCCAATATCTTCCACAACCGGAAGCGCCGCCGAGCTCCCTTCAGCTTCTCCGCAAGCTCTCCAAGGCCCTCGGGCATGGAGTGGGCAGGCCATAAGGCTTGGTCAACGCCTCGCATCGCCTGCCGAATTCGCTCGTGCAGTTGCACGAGTTCGGGAAGAAGGTCACCCGTAGAACCGGGCATCTCCTCTGCAGGACGACATGTGAGCATACCTACAGACATTACTCTGTTAGTCGACTTCCTCGCCGAACTCTTTTTTCAAAGTTCGTTCAAGCACTTACTAAAAATGCTGCTTCGAAGCCACTGATTCTCCTTCGTGGAGTCCGACAGCTGGCCACGAACATCTTTAAGTTCGACGTCCAGCTTGGTGTTGGCATCCTGAAGATCATTCTTCTCTCGCCTCACCTTTGTCAACATACTCTCACCGGCCTTTAGCCGGCGTAAGAGTTGTTGCTTGTCCGGATCTAGTCCGGCGCCATCTGCAATATGATTTGTCAGATTTGCACCCACACCACACAATACTAATCTTTCGAAGTGTATCTTACCTGAGGGGGTCTCTTTGGGCTCCCCTGCTGCGGCTAGTGCGGCCTCTAGTTGGGCCTTGCACTTTTCTAGCTCCTGGGACAGTACGGTATTCTTCTCTGTAAGAAGCTGCATATTAAATGATCCTTAAATCAGTTGCTCTAACTGTTTCAAGTCTCGGGGGCTACTGGTATATATATATCTGACCAAATTTTTCTTACCCGTATGTCTTTTACATACTGCTCCGTGGCTCTGGCTAAACCATTTTGAGTGGCATGGAGGTACGCATCTCTCGAATTAAAGGCATCTAAAGCCTCTTGGGAGAAACAAGCGTCGCGTAGAACTGTCCGGCGACGCCTGTGGTTCATGGCACTCTCCACTTTAGAATTTTTGGCAGACAGCCTGTCCGCATCCTTTGTCGGAGGAGCATCCGGTGCGCGCCTTGTGCTCGCCTCCGCTTCCTGGCCAGACGTTGGAGCCTGGCTGGTGGAGGCGCGATTGGCAACCTCTCCAGATGTAGTCCGGCGAGGTCTCTTCGTTCTGAAGATAGCACGAACGTTAATATGCCCTGACAGAATAACACCAGGGAAACAGAGGGTGCGCTATACCTTTGCGTCGGCATCTCAGTCCGGACTACATTCCTTTTTGCCCCACGGGGCCCTGCGGCCCCTCGTTGGCTAGCCGCCGCAGGTTCGGCCTCCTGCCTCGGAAATCTCCCCTGCAAAACACGGTTGTCATCAGAAACACCGGAATACGTGAGAGTGGAATCTCTCTCAAGGGAATGAGACTCCGGTTTCTGTCACCTGGGAGGCCAGGATTAACCCTGGGTAATCAGCCGTGATGGCTACCAAGGTATTGTCCTTGCTTAGCTGATGGAACACCCCGTCGATAAGCTCCACCGATATGTCCGGATCCTCTTCGGAGTCCGGATCGAGGGACCGTTCTGGGTCCTCGGGCTGTGGAGGGCGGCTGTTTATATCCTTTACCAACTGTCGCAGTTCCTGCATTGAAGACGTTAGACTACATATCTAACCGTGGGAGTATAAAACAAACGGGCAAATGCAGTTGTTCACTTACCCAGCTTGGAGGATCGTACATAGTAAATCCGGCCTACGGGTTGACGCGGAGGAATTCCTCCTTTTCGCCCTTGTACAAAGAGGATAAGATCTTTACTAGAGCGGCAGCTGAGGCCGGCCCCTTACGACCGTAACGGGTGGCGTCATCCTCCCCGTTGAAATCCCACATGGGGTGGCCTCTATATTGAAGTGGCTGCACCCCCCGCATAATACATGCGGCCATGACTCCAATCATGGTTAGTCCGGAATGAGCCAACAGTCTTATCTGGCCCATCAGGTAAAGGACGTCTCTGTCGCTTTCTCTCTGAGAGCTCCGCGGACGCCAGCTCAAGCGTTTATTCAATGGAGCACTGTTGAACTCAGGGAGACCGACCCGGATAGGGTCCGGTAGCGGGACGTCATCTATATAAAACCATTCCGAAGGCCAGTCCTCGAACGCCTTCTTTGGGGTTCCAGATAGGTATCCGGTCCCGGCGATGCGCCATACTTCGGCTCCGCCCACTTGGTATATAGACCCCTTTTGAGAACGGGGCACCAGGCAGAATAACCTCTTCCATAGCGCGAAATGAGCCTCAACGCCTAAAAATAGCTCGCAAAGGGCGACGAAACCCGCAATATGCAATACGGAGGCGGGCGTGAGATTGTGCAGCTAGAGGCCGTAGAACTCTAGAAGCCCGCGGAGAAATGGATGAATTGGAAATCGCAGTACCCTTATTAGATAGGGGACGAGGCACACCCGCTCTCCTTTAGAAGGATTGGGGGTGCTCTCCGCTTGTTTTTCGCCATTGTAGGTGGCGAGACCGGCTCGGACCGGGACCATGTATGCCTGAGGGAGAAATCCCTTGGCCTGAAGTGACGCTAACTCGCTATGCGGGATGGTGCAACTCTCCCAGTCCCCGGGTTTGGGACCGGAGGGGCGAGGGGAAGAGCTGCGACGGCTGGTCATGTTGGAATGGACCTTTGCTGGAAGCGCTCTGATGATAACTCGCGAAAAGGAGAAGATGTGGTTTGGACCTAAATCCCCATCCCGTTAAATAGGCGGCTCATTTATACGGCTAGGGGCGTGGATGTAAAAACGCCCTGGCTTTTCGCATTCGTTTGACACATGGAAGACGGCCATTATTGGGCGTGGAAGCCGAGGAACACTACATTACAAAAATTGGACATTATTCCTACAGGTACATAAGATTTGGAGAAGAACCCGCCTTGCAATGCCGAACAATCTGCGCGCCGGACTCGTCGTCATTGAAGCCTGGTTCGGGGGCTACTGAGGGAGTCCTGGATTAGGGGGTGTTCAGGTAGCTAGACTATACCTTCAACCGGACTCCAGGACTATGAAGATACAAGATTGAAGACTTCGTCCCGTGTCCGGATGGGACTTTCCTTGGCGTGGAAGGCAAGCTTGGCGATGCGGATATTCAAGATCTCCTACCATTGTAACCGACTCTATGTAACCCTAACCCTATCCGGTGTCTATATAAACCGGAGGGTTGTAGTCCGTAGGCAATCAACTCCATACACAACAATCATACCATAGGCTAGCTTCTCGGGTTTAGCCTCCTTGATCTCGTGGTAGATCTACTCTTGTACTACCCATATCATCAATATTAATCAAGAAGGACGTAGGGTTTTACCTCCATCAAGAGGGCCCGAACTTGGGTAAAACATCGTGTTCCCTGCCTCCTGTTAACATCCGGCCTAGACGCACAGTTCGGGACCCCCTACCCGAGATCCACCGGTTTTGACACCGACAGTGGCAGAGGATGCCCGTGCCGACGCCCTGAGTGCAGTCGGGCCCAAGCGCCTCATCTACGCTTGGCGGTACGACGGGTGCACGCTTCCAGCGAGGAAGAGTACCTGTTGGCGCCGGATCACCACACCGGTGAGATCGCGCTCGCCCGCTGGCAAGCCGCCAATCAGCACCTCGCGAGTTGCGAGGCTGAGGAAGAGGCGTTGTGTCGGCGCGCTGGGAAACGGCCGCGCACCAGGGCACTCGTGGCGCGCCGCAAGCTCTCCTGCGAGCACCGTTGCTTTTAGGAGGAGTATAATTTTTGTTTCGTAAGGCGATCTCATTAGTTTTGGGACGCAAATGATAAATCCCAAACGTTCAGGAATTTTTAGCGTCCTTAATTAAGTATTTAAAAGGGAAAGTTTGGAAACCTTGTGTATTCGTACGCATTTTGCAAGTACGTGCATATAGCACAAACTTTACTATATACTATCGCACTACACGTCTCTCTTGATATATGCTTGCAGACTGTGCTACTCCCTCCGTCCAGGTCAATGAGTCATCTTCGGTTGTGCACCGTGACCAAGAAGGAGGGAAGACTTATACACCTAGACGGAGGGAGTACTACTATTACTTATGTACGTGCAAATGCACGTTTTAACATTACAATGTTGTTTTTTTTAAAGTAGAAAAACAGCACTAGTCAAGCTTGTGAAACGATTCAATGCAAAACAAATCCAAAAATGCTTGTTTGATTGTTTACTTTTAGCTTCCTTCTCTGTGGTTATTTCTCTGTCGTACTTTGTACGGAGTATCTCACTAGTTGGAAAGGCATGCAAATTCCCAAACCGCTTCCTACACCCTGTATCTCACTGGTTGCTGGCGTTGACGTTGTCGCCCATGTCGTCGAGGATGAGGTTGCCGAGGTCGGGGAAGAAGTCGTCGTTCACAACTAATCATGTGGACTAGCATAGTAGTAGGATACAGAGTAGAAACATGAATTCTACCACGATTTCGAACAGGAAGGACAGAAACACATATAGTGCAACGGGAGCAGCACCGTTGGCGTTGACGTTGTCGCCCATGTCCAAACACCACATAGACACGGTCTTTGAGCATGGTTCGTAGTCGTTCCATGCTCGGGTATTGAAGTTTGTAACTATTTTAGATTAGAATATACTACTCCTCCGCTGCTAGTAGTAGAGCAGAGTCCTACTCTACTACTCTACTCAAGCAAGTTAGGGCATAGCATTGTAGGGAGTACCAGTACTGTGATCACTCAAGAAAGTTGTCTAGCATCACATGACCCTACGCTGCTGGTATGTGTCTCGTAAGTCAAGCGGCGTGTTGTAGTCATCATCACCTGTCCACTTCCCGCAGCACATATTCGCTACTCCATCTTTGTCCGCACATAATCTCGTCCAATCTTCCATCCCCGCTAAGGCGCCTCCCCCCCCCCGTCCGAAACCCAAGCACTAACAATGGCAGAACCGAGCAGCGTCCGCCGAAAGAGTGGCTGGAATTCGCTCCCCATAGAGCTAATCAAGCTCATTGTTTCGCGTGTGGACAATCTCAGTACCATGCCGCTCGCCGCGTGCTCGTCGGGGCTATACCATTTACTCAAAGCCCTCAGGCCGAAGCTTTTTAAGCCAGCTCCTTGCTTGCTGATGCCGCCTGATCTTAAGAAACGGCGTGTCACGCAGCATAACGATCATAGGGTGGCGAGCATCAACCCCCTTGACTGCGATCCGATCCCCGTCAGCCTCAACTACATTAACGGTATGTACTGGGTCGGCATGAACACGTCTTGGATGGTGCTCGTCGACGGTCGCGGCAGCTGGATGCTCGTGGAGGTCTACACCCGGCGATTGATCCCCCTTCCTTCGATTAACACTGCACTACTTTGGCACCGCGGCCCAGAATACTCGGAATCTTACAGTAGCCAACATGATACCAAGTTTGATTTGCTCAAGGTTGTAATCTGCCAAGTGCCCACAAGATCTGCGAATTATAAAGACTTCAGGCTAATTGCGTTCTTCAGTCGCGGTCTCGCCTATCTGACAGGTCACTGCGGTAAGTGGATAAATCTGCACGTCCATCGCAGGATCATACATCCTCCATGGTTCTCTGATGCCATTGAACACAAGGGCTTCATTTGCGCTGTCGACTCCTTCTATGGCTGGATGTATTGCTGGCCTACTCCAGTCATCGCTACAAACGGCTGTTACAGCAGTATGTTACTTTCCTATGATATCATGATGGCTTGCTTATATTACTGTCAACATTTGCTGAAAAAATATTCATGCTCATAACATGTTGTTCTTAAGATTGACTAAACCAAGAGCCCTTTTTTATTTGACTCCAACTTGATATGATGTTGTAGGCCGCCTGGTGTCCCTACCCTTCCTAATCCTAGAACCTTTCAAAGAAAAGCGACATGGTAGTTGCAGGTGGTTCCTGACTCGATCAGACGACGGTGAAAGATTGATGATCATTCACACGCACCGGACGTGTTGTTTCGCGAAATACAATCACAGTCACTGCAAGGTCTTTCAGCAGGATCCCAGCTTCTCTGGACCTTCAGGAATTTTTGACTAGAGGCTGGTAAGTAGCCTTGGTACACGCTCTTTGTTTGTCGGACTGAATTATCCGATTAACCAGGAGATAACAAACAGCAAGGATCATGATGGCAGCGCGGTTTCGTTCATCAGGAAAAACTGTGTGTACACAGCGTACCATGCATCTCTGCATGCACCATACCCTGATATGTGCTGCCACGCTCTGCAGCCCAAAGTAGGAAAGAGGGTCGCAAGTATCAGACTTCGACCTGCTGGCTGGAGTTTCCCCCGTTAGGCACCCATCTGGTTCAAGCCCTCAGCCGATCTCCACAGCTTAATAAATAGTAACGTCTAACTGAGCCAGTTAGTTAGATGCGTACACTTGGTGTAGTAGGATCTTTATTTAGTTTGATGCATACACTTGTTCTTTTTTGGTAGCCCTTTTATAATGATGGCTGATGTTTGGTTTGGAAGAAAGAGCTGCGTCTTCACTCTTCTGGCCTGCTTACTGCTTCTATTGCACCCCCAGCCTTGGTTGTTGCTGCTGTTGTTTTCAATGTACAATCAGTAGTATATTTCGTCTGTTGGTTGAATAAATGTGTTGTTAGAACGACAAACACAATATTTTGGAATTCGTTGCACGGTTCGATCCTTTAGTGCCCTGTACCGTATGTAGCGCATACTATTTATCGTACGGAACATATTTTTTTTGAAACTCGGAACACATTTTCCACTTGTTGATAACATGCAGCCCACTGATGAAGGCCCAATAGAGAAGCCCATAATTAACTGGAAGGGAGGCTCTCACATGAATCAGGCCCAGGTACATGCTCATGGTCCCCTAAACATAAATAAGTAAATAAATAAATAAAGCTAAATGCTCATGCACCACTTCTTTGGGAAAATAGGTAGCCCAGTATTTAAATGGGATATAAGTTTCTTTTTTTGTTTTTGTTCTTCACTGATATCTTATACGTATTTCATTGGATTTAACATGACATAGTACTAATTTATTTTAAAATTTGTTTTAGTATGGCTATTAATTTTTGGATTAAGAATATTTTGTTCCCCAGCAAAAATTTGCGAATTTTCAAAATTTCCCACATATTTAGTTAATTTTTTGACCCTGGTACTGACCAGAAAATGGCCAGCAATTCTAAAAATGGAAAACATGCTGCAATAAATTCCATATGAATTAGAAAATGAGTAAGAATTATAAAAATAATAGCAAATGGCCTGTACACGCCACAGATTTCGAGGCTGACTTGTTTACGCAAGGCTTTGTCAGTGAACACACGATTCTAGCAGCAGTTAGTGTTGGATGTCCATCCAATGGCCGATGTGCTTCTTCAATCTCTGATCTTCCTGCTCTAGCCGCCTAAACTAGCCCCGGCGGGACTGCCTGCTCCCTCTTCTTGTGGCCCGCTGTGATGCCGCGGAGGCTTCCCTGGCCCACCCTACTCCCTCCGCTGGCCTGGCTGCACGCAATCAACTGCCTCCTTATTACGCGAAAAAATTTATTCCTCCCACTGACATCTGGGGCGCACCGGTTGGTAGGCTGACCTGTGGGCCTACTAAGTTGACGTGTACGCAGGGCTTGTCAACTTAGTCAACAAACGTTTCCAGTAGTAGTAACCGTTGGATTTGAATCGAACGGTCCTGCTGCTTCTTCAATCGTTGCTCTTCTTGCACGAGCCGCCCAAACCAGCGCCGAGGAGACTGCCTGCTCCTACCTCCAGTGGCCGGCAGTGCTGCCTATGAGGCCTCATCGCCCCCTACTACTCCCACCGCTAGCCAGGCCCTACGGCGACGACAGCCTCACACCGCAGCTGAACCAGTGAACCCTCGTACTCCTCTCCGCGTGGGCATCCACTGTCGCGTCTTCCCCAGCTCCGCGTCGTCCCCTTCCTAGGCCTCACCGTCGTCCACCGCCTTGGTGCTCTCGGAGCGGCGTGGTCAACATGGTCAACGACATTCCATCGGAAGAGTACTGTACGTGGAGAGGCTGACAGCTGGGTCCACGGCCACAGCCCAGTTTTTTTGTGATTTGCCAAGCAAGTCGCTTTGTCAGGCCTGTTGGGCTACAAATCTTTCAAGATGAGGAGAGCTTTCATTCGGCTGGCCGAGAAAATGGCCCATTAGTAATGAGAAATGGGCTGTACATTTTTAAAACACATCAAACCGGCAATTAGTTTCAAATATCTTTTTTTTCATTTCAAGATTTGAAATTACATTAATTTTTATGCATGGAGAATTTGTTGGATTTTATATTGATATACATTTATTTTTAAAATCAGTTTGAATGTGAGTTGAAATTTTGGGATTAAAAACAGTTCGGACCGCACCGAAATATGCAAATTTTTGTATAATTTTTTAACCGTGGCCACAATATGGGCTGTAATGCTAACAAAAAGAATATGGGCTCCAAAAAAACCTTAATAATTAGCAAATGGGCTGTAAATTATTAGAAATAATAGCAGATGGGTTATATGCTGTTTTCCACAGATTTGAGGTTTTCCTAAAAAATAGGTTGACGCACAAGCAGTGACTGTTGGATGGCCATCCAACAGCCATCATGCTTCTTCAATCTCTGCTCTTCCTGCTCCAGCCGCTCAAACAGGTGCCGGCGGGACTGCCTGCTCCCTCCTCCCCGCGGCCGGCTCTGCTGCCGCGCAGGCCTCACCGCCCCACCGTACTCCCATCGCTGGCCTAGCCATCCCTCTACTCACCCACACATGTTGTTATTCTCCGGCGGCGGCAGACGAACCAGTAAACCCTCGTACAGTCGTCCTCCCCTCCGCGTGGGAAACAACTGCCGAGTCTTCCCTGCCTCCGTGTCGTTCCCTTCCTAGGCCTCGCCGTCGTCCACCGCCCTGGTGCTCTCGGCGCGGCTTGGTCAACATGGTCAACGACCGACATGCATCTGAAGTGGACTTTACGTGGTGAGGTCGACAGCTGGGTCCACGGCCGCACGCAAAGAAATCCCTCCTTATTACGCGCAAAATAATGATTCCTCCACCTGACATCAGGGACCCACCGAAAGGGCCTCTGTATTTCGCGAAAAAAAGTTACCGCCGCTGACAGCTCGGACCCACCAGCTATATCTTCGCACGCAAGGAAGTGCCTCCTTATTACACACAAAAAAATGAATACTCCCCCTGTTAGCTGGGACCCAGTATAGTGGCAGGCTGACTTGTGGGCCTACTAAGTTGACGGGGATGGAGGGCTTTGTCAACTTAGTCAATATGCACGATTCTAGCTCCAGTGAGCGTACGATGTCCATCCAACGGCCGTAGTGCTTCTTCAACCTCTGGTCTTCTTGCTCCAGCCGCCCAAACCAGCGCCGGTCGTGCCTCGTGCTCCTGCCTCCCGTGGCCGGCTGCGATGCAGCGGAGGCCTCACCGCCCCCTACTACTCCCACCGCCAGCCAGGCCATCCCTCTACTCACCCACACCCCCTGTTATTCTGCGGCGACGGCAGCCTCACACCGCAGCGAAACAGTGAATCCTCGTACTCCTCTACGCGTGGGAATCCACTTCCGCGTCTTCCCCGGCTCCGCGTCGTCCCCTTCCTAGGCCTCGTCGTCGTCCACCGCCCTGGTGCACTCGACGCGGCGTGGTCAACGTGGTCAAGGAACGGCTTCCATCAGACGTGGACTGTACATGGAGAGGCTGACAACTGGGTCCACGGCCGCAGCAAGGAAGTGCCTCATTATTACGTGCAAAATAATTATTCCTCCACCTGACAGCGGGACCCACTGGATGGGCCATCGTATTTCGCCCCCCTGACTGCTGGGACCCACCAGCTTCATCTTCGCACGCAAGGAAGTGCCTGACAGTCGGGACCCACCTGGTCGAAGCGTATGTAGCGTTGTCATTCTGGTCGCGAACGTGTATGTACATATATATTGGTTGATGTAGAGGCGCGCACGTGTCATAGTAGAGGCGGCCAGGGTGCAAGAAAGAAAATACGGCCACGTATGTGTACATACGGGTGGGGTCTCGAACGCCTACTCGCGCATACATACGGCCAGGGCTCGTGTACATGGCTGGGTCGGAACGGAGAAACAGCGTCATCGTCGTGTTCATGGGGAGGGAACGGAATGCGTCGTTTTCATGGGGAGGCAACGGAATGCGTCGTGTTCATGGGGAGGCAACGGAATGCGTCGTGTTCATGGGGAGGCAACGGAACGCGTGGGAGCCAACCAGCTCGGTCGGAACGGAATGCGTGGTCGTGTTCATCGGGAGGGCTTGGACAGAGCAGGCGATGGAAACGAGGGCTGGCGTACCGCAAAACGGAGGAAACGGCCTTGTGTTCGACTGGCCACGTTCGAAATGGGATCCTGTTCATTGGGAGGGGTCTGGCGTACCACAAAACGGAGGAAACGGACCTCCTATGGTCGAAACGGGGGTCCTGTTGATCAGGAGGGGTGTGGCGTACCGCAAAACGGACGAAATGGACTTGTGTTGGAGCGCTACGGTCGAAACGGGGGGGCTGTTCATTGGGAGGGGTGTGGCGTACCACAAAACGGGACTCCACGGGATACTGTTCATCTCCACCGTCGACCCCCTCCAGCCTCCACGAGCTACTGTTCATCCACCGTCGACCTCCTCCAGCCTCCACCTGCGACTGTTCATCCACGGGCTCCTGTTCATCCAGCCTCCACCACGCGCTACTCCACCGGCTACTGTTCAACCAGCCCTCTCCACGGGCTCCTGTTCAACCACCCCTCAACGGGCTACTGTTCATCCTACCCTCCACCGTCTACTGTTCATCCTTCCCTCCACGGGGTGGTCCTGTTCATCCAGCCCTCCACGGGGTCCTGTTAATCCAGCCCCAACCGGCTCGATCGATCGGGGTCCTGTTCATCCAGAGGCAACACCACGGGGTCCTGTTCATCCACCCCCACTAGGAACTATTCATCCACCCCCCCCACAATGCTCTCTGTTCATCCAGAGGCAGCATCGATCGGCTTCAGTTAGCAGCAGTAGCGAAGGAATCGCTCGATCGGGTTCAATTAACAGCCATCGATCGATCGCTCGGGTTCAGTAACGCGTAGCCTGCAGTGCAATCGCTCGGGTTCAGTTAGACCCCAATGCCTCGCTCGGGTTCAGTTAGAGCCAACGCCTCACACACACGCGCGTACGTGTACAAGAGAAACGCGCATTGCCCGGCTCCCGACCTCCCACCGTAACCGGGAACTCCCTGAAATTTTCCTCGCCCTCACTTCAACCACGGTTTTTTCCGTCATGGACGGCCCAAAGAATGTCATGCAGCTGCATCTCCGGCCCGCCCAGGATGAAAAGCCCATTTTCCGTCATGATTTTTTTTCATAGAAGTAGGAGCCCACCACATCCATGATGATACCGGGGTTTGTCACAATTATCGTCATAGAAGTGTCATATGTATGACAGAAAAAAAATTCGTTCAGCCCAAAATGTCATGGATGTGTCTTTTTTTGTAGTGAAAGATTATTTCTCCCACGCTAATCATACATATTTAGAGCAATTTTTATTGCTTTGCACCGATGACAACTTACTTGAAGGATCTTATTCAATCCATAGGTAGATATGGTGGACTCTCATGGCAAAACTGGCTTAAGGGTATTTGGAAGCACAAGTAGTATCTCTACTTGGTGCTGAGAATTTGGCTAGCATGAGGGGGAAAGGCAAGCTCAACATGTTGGATGATCCATGACAACATCCTTTATCTCAGATATAAGAAAACATAACCCATTACGTTGTCTTCCTTGTCCAACATCAACTCTTTAGCATGTCATATTTTGATGAGTGCTCCCAATCATAAAAGATGACAATAATAGTATATTTATATGTGAAACCTCTCTTTCCTTATTACTTCCTATTAATTGCAACGATGACCAAAGCTATGTCTGCCAACTCCCAACAACTTTTAATCATCACACTCTTTCTATGTGAAGCCATTACTATCAATAAGATCAATATGAATTTTTGTTTCTTCTTATTCTTTTTGTCTTTTCTTTTCTTTTATTCACCCAATATCATAGCAAGAAAATCAAGCCCTTGACTCAACACTAATATTTATTATATAGCTCACGGACTCGATTACATAGAGAGATCATAAAGCAAAACTTAAAACTAGATCATGCCATAAACTTTATTCTACTAGCTCAAAATACTACTAATAGGATCGAACTAAGGAAAACGGTAAAGATAGGAGTTGTGATTGTGATACGATACCGGTGCACCTCCCCCAAGCTTGGTTGTTGCCAAGGGGAGTGCCCATACCTAGGTGATTATGTCTCCTTTGTTGGTGAAGAAAGTGGAGGTGTTGTTGATGCTGCAGGCTTGTCATCCATCTTCCAAGGCATAGGTTCACCATCATAGAAGGATGATCGAGTCTCCGGAATCCTCGGATCTGTAGCCAAACTCATTCTTTTGAATCTATATTCATACTCATGGTTTTGGTTTTGCAGGTCATAGATTTGGGCTTGGAGGTGCTCGATCTTCTCATATAGCTTGAAGATGGCCTCCTCGGTGTTCTTGGCATCCGGCTTGTAGTTGTTAGTGAACTCCGCGAGCATCGTGTGGCTAGCATTGATTCCACGCTCCACCATCCCCTGGCACTTGAAAACTTGTTGCTCCATTGCTTTGAGCCTCGTCTCCATGCTTTCGGTTCCCTTTGGTCCCTCAGCATCGCGGGTGTGCAACAACCCATCACGCATCTCAATGGTTTGAGGGTGTCGTAGCACCTCCACGAGGTAAGGGTTGATGACCTTCTCGACAAGAACAGAGAATAATTGCGTGATACGGGAGTCAAAACCTTCAGGAGAATATATAGTGATTTTTTACCGACCAAAATACGTATCGTGCAAGAAAACAGAGTCCGGAGGGCACACGCGGTGCTCACGAGGTAGGGGGCGTGCCCAAGGGGTAGGGCGCGCCCTCCACCCTCGTGGGGCCCTCGTGTCCTTCCCGGACTGCTACTTAATTTTCTATTTTTCTAAATATTCCAAAACGGAGAAATATTGCCTTAAAAATTGTTTTGGAGTCGGTTTACTTACCATACCACATACCTATTCCTTTTTGGAGTCTGAAACGTTCTCGAAAGTGTCTCTTATGTATTCCTCCGGTGTTACGGTTTCAATAATATTGGTTTAAATATTTATAGGATTACTTGAGATATAATTTTTAATTCTTTGACCGTTTACCACCTTCGGATTTGTGCCTTCGATGTTGTTGATTTTTATGGCACCGGAACGATAGACCTCCTCGATAACATAGGGGCCTTCCCATTTGGAGAGAAGTTTAACTGCAAAAAATCTTAAACGAGAGTTGTATAGCAATACATAATCACCTACATTAAACTCACGCTTTTGTATCCTTTTGTCATACCATCTTTTAACCTTTTCTTTAAACAACTTGGCATTTTCATAAGCTTGGGTTCTCTATTCATCAAGTGAGCTAATATCAAATAACCTCTTTTCGCCGGCAAGTTTGAAATCATAGTTGAGCTCTTTAATATCCCAATATGCCTTATGTTCTAGTTCGAGAGGTAAGTGACATGCTTTTCCATATACCATTTTATACGGAGACATACCCATTGGATTTTTATATGCAGTTCTATAGGCCCATAATGCATCATCAAGTTTCTTGGACCAATTCTTTCTAGACCTATTGACAGTCTTTTGCAAAATTAATTTGAGTTCTCTATTACTCAATTCTACTTGACCACTAGACTGTGGGTGATACGGAAGATGCAATTCTATGATTGACGTCATATTTAGCAAGCATTTTACGGAAAGCACCATGAATAAAATGTGAACCACCATCAGTCATTAAATATCTAGGGACTCCAAACCTCGGAAAAATAACATCTTTAAGCATTTTAATAGAAGTGTTATGATCAGCACTACTAGTTGGAATAGCTTCTACCCACGAAGTAACGTAATCAACAGCAACCATAATCAAGAGGAAGATAACTGTTCTAAGGGAGATTCAGAAGCAGAAGACCACTCCTATTTACCCCATGAGGTCTTCGCTCTAACTTGGCATGCTGATGTTGGTAATATCATGCATATGGTGCCTTGCATTGCTTACTGTATACATCAAAGATGTCATCTGCTTAGTTTAGACATGCTTTGCGTCAATGCCATCTGTTCACTTTGTTTATCGTATATGTGAATTATGCAATGCCATCTTGTTTAGCCAGGCATCATATATGTGAATTTTGCAATGCCACCCTGGTTAGCTAGTCATCTTATATGTGAATTATATCATGACATCATTTTTTTATTACGTGTTAAATTTGTCAACACTTTTAGTACATTCAATTACTCTTCATGTGCATCAGCCATTCGACACGGTCATGGAAAAATCTGGAGTGGAAACAAGGTCTTCAGAGCAGACAATGCTATTTAACGAAGTGCATGTCTTGCTGGTTACAGATAGCTCCTCAGAGGAGGATTCAGAGACAGATGACCAGTCATATTTCCCCCACGAGGTGCATGCTCTAACTTGGCAGGGTTATGTTGCTCACATCATGCGTATGGTATCTTGCATTGCTATGTCATTTGCTTAGTTTAGTCATGCTTTGTGTGAATGTCACCTATTTAGTGTCTAATTACCATATATGTGAATTATGCAATGTCATCTTGTTGCAAGACATTATATATGTGAATTTATGCAATGCTATCTTGTTGCAAGGCATTATGTATGTGAATTATGCAATGCAATGCTGTTTAGCCAAGCGTCATATATATGAATTATATCATGCCGTCCTTTTTTGTATTTGTCGTGGTTTTGTCACGGCAGATGTCCTCGTGAAAGGACTTAGTCGTGGAGCCATCGCTACGGGTTAGCTTAAAGGGGTTAAATCGGACAAGGGACACAGGGATTTTTATACTAGTTCGGCCCCTTAGATGAAGGTAAAAGCCTACGTCTAGTTGTGTTGGTATTGCTAGGGTTTCGATGACCAGGGAGCGAATCCGCTTTGCCTGGCTCTCGAGTTGTTGTGTGTTGTCCCTAAACCGCTGCCGGGTCGTCCCTTTATATACATAGGTTGACACTCGCCGGTTTACAGAGTCCCGAGGACGGATCATAAACGTGTCCGGCTCGGTCTCTATCCTTCCTATCTTACAATGCAAGTTACATAATAAGGCTGGTTTACATCTACGGGCCTTAACTCGCCTTTGGTCCTTGGGCCTTCGTAAAGCAACATCATTCTTACGTCTTCATGGGCTTCTAATCTTCATAAAGTTAATCCGGCTACTCCTAGCTGGTTTACGCCCAGTAGTAATATCCCCAACATTAGGCCCCAGATTGGTTTGAACTTGTTCATGTCAATCTTCAACACTTAGGAAAATTCCTCCTTTGCATGTTCACCTTGATCTTGTAAACCAATGTGATGTCATACTCCAGGATCATGATAGACCGCCATGACGTCACTTTGTTACTTAAAAAATGATATATCTCACCTTTAGTTAATGAGCCTCCGATAATCGAGGCGACCGCTCCTATTAGGTATCCAATATTCTGGCCCCTCGATTCTCGCGCCTGTCACCTCCCCCTTTACCTTATAAATAGGGCCAAGGGTCATTTCCTTTTTTCCCTCCGTCTCTTCGCTTCTTCTTCCTCCTCGCGACGCCCTGCACCCGAGCGCCGCAGCCATCGCCGAGCTTCGCCTCTGCATCTCCTTTGGCCGCTGCATCAACATGATCGCATCAGAGAGTGGCGGCATATCTCCGCTGCTTCAACAGCCGTTGTAAGTCTTCCCCTTTCCTCCTTTGTAGATCTATCTAGGGTTTCAGTGTTCATCAAAGTTCATCGAAGCTCCGGCACTGTTCTTCCATGTTCCTCTTCAGTCCATAGATGAAAGACCTTAAGCTTGATGTATTCCATGTGGTAGCTATAGCATTCCTTGTCTTTGCTATGAAAACAAACCCTAATGCGCATAAAAACCGATCTGGACCTTTTGCGAATCACTTCGGGACCGACCTTTTTAGGTCTAAATCTTTTTGCTTTCCTAACACGTGGTAGATCCGAAATGCTAATGTGATCTTTGCGAAATCCGTTTTTCCTCACTTAGTCATTCTTGCCTTAGATCTGTACCTTCTATATCACATAGACGGTTTACCCTTGTAGAGAGTAATCTATTATATACCATTAGTCCCCTTGTAAACCGGCAATCCCTTTATCTCCGTTGTCATACTCCGGTTTAATAGTATGTGTATACCTCTGTTTCTGCTTATCGCTTTGTCATTCATAATTGCATCAGCCTCCGGTTTACCAATTTCACATACTTGGATTCCTTTATCATGTTGTACCTTATGCATCACTATGAATGAATTATAAATTGTCATTTCCTTCCAGCTTTTCACTTGCAATGGCCAAGTAGTTTTATTCCTGCAACTGGGCTCCCTCCCGGGTCACCGAGGAGCAAATGAATGGAATGGTCAAGATCGGAACCTTACCAAATAAGAATGAAATCCGGTGGCGAGTTCCTGGACCGGAAAATCCTCCCACCCCTAAGCAGGGTGAGCTAGTGCTGTTTGTTGATCACATAGGCCATGGTTTCAAACCGCCCGGATCAAAGTTTTTCTGGGACGTACTTGCCAGCTTTCAACTTCACCCTCAAGATATTAGACCCAACTCGGTATCCAATATATGCAACTTTCAAGTTTTCTGTGAAGTGTACCTACAAGAAGAGCCAACTGTTGAGTTGTTCCTGGATTTCTTCCATCTGAACCGGCGCACTGAATTTGTAGACGGACCCAATACTGAACTTGGTGGCGTCTCCATTCAGAAAAGAAAAGAGGTTAAATTTCCTCATGCCAAGCTGCATAGTCACCCAAAAGAGTGAAATCAAACTTGGTTCTACTGTAAAGACACCTCCCCTGAAGATGAGAATCCTCTACCGGGTTACCGTGCCCACCGGCTTGCCAATACTCATCCACTTCCACAACGACTAAGTGCTCAGGAACGGGCCCCGTATGCACCTCAACTCGCCAAGTTGAGAGCCTTCTTGGCCAACGGTTTAACAGGTGTAGACTTTGTCCGTTGCTGGATATCCTGGAGTATCTTGCCGCTAAGTCGCCGCCCCCGCTTAATGTGCGAGTACACTAGTGAAGTAGAAGACTCCCAACATCATATCAATATTCAGCTAACAGGTGAAGAAGTCACTGAAGCTGTCAAAAAGATATTGAATGAATCGGAAGATGTCTGTCGCCAAACCGGACTAGACCCTTTTTACACGCAAAACAAACCGCCTGCCGTAAGTATTGTTCTTCCGCTTTACACTTGATATCTTTAGACTGTACAATCTTTGAATACCCTTCTGCTTACTTTTAAATAGGGTGATGATCCGTTCTGGAAGAAGAAACCTCAAGAGAAAGCGGCAAAACCTTCCCGCCCTAAAACCAAAGCTGTCAAGAAAAACACAAAGCGGAAGGCACCGGAACGCATCAGTATGGAACTGGATGACGACCCGGATGAACCGGAAGTTGAGGTAGAACTTCATTCACTTGGTTCACTTTTCATGCATCTCATTGACAATGATACTTATCAGGAGGACATTGAAGGCAGCCAAGCCGATGATGCAGAGGTAATTATCCTTTCCTCCGGTTCAGACTCCCTACCAACACAAAAAATCTGGCAAGCGGTCCGAAAAGTAAGCTTTTCTCATCCTCTTGCTCACTTGGATCCAACATTTATTTTGAAGAAGCAGCAGCATGAGGCTCGCCGCACAACCCGGCACAGCGGCCAAAAGGTTACTTCGACTGGTTTACCAGACACCCCGGTTCGGAAACGCTGATCTGAGGTCTCACCCGCTTCTGACACTTCTTATCCCAAGGTAGGCTATTTCTGACAACCTCTTAATCCGTCTGATTTGAATTATCAGGTGACACCTCCTTCATCCTCTGACGAGTCAACAGCGACCCAACTCCCTCCTCTCAAAACCGTAGCTGGGTAAGTACTTCACCCCTTTCTTTTGATGTTTTATACTTTATATGATGTGCTAACCTTTGCATCTTGTTCTGTTTAGAGCCAAAGCTAGACCCAGTAAAAAGGCTCGGGTGAATAATCCGCCCAAAGACCAGGTGGTTACTGAACTGGAGCAGACTGCTGAACCAGAGGGTCCAAATCCTGAAGCTACCTTTGATGAACCACCCCCTCAAGATCACAATACCGATGAACAAGCAGAAGTTGATATTGTTGTGCCTGATGATGAACCGGCAAATCCAATCCGGACTGCTGACAGATCTTTTAGTCCGGTGAGAGCTACTGACACTCCATCAACTCCAGAAAAGGCTGTTGGAGAAAAAGAAGGCGAGGTTATCATTACTGGTATTGGTCACACCTCTCCTGGCCATCCTGTAATCTTGGCCAAACATAGTGCCAAGGAAGAGCGCGTTGCCATGGAAAAAGGCAAATGGAGCACCGAATTGTCAAGATACGCCCATCTCAGCGCTCAAGAACTCCACTCTGGTTTTCTAAACCGTCTGCACTCAAACCGTGATTATGAAGCCGGTTTGGTGAACCTGATGAAGGAACGCTATGAGGTATTTTCATCACCTTTCCTTTCTTAAATCCAAAGTACAAGTATCAACCCAAGTAGCCCCCAAGGGCCGGTTTATGATGGTAATCATAAACCGGGACTTTATAATACCTTAACTCTTGCAAACTTTTCCTCCATATACCAACTGATCTTTTGAAGTAAACTAGACGTGATTATTGTATTCCTGTAGTTTTCGCCTATGTAGTCCCCAAGGGCCGGTTTATCTTTCCAAGGTGAACCAGGTCTTTAATCCATGCATCCATTTGAACAGATGTACATTAGCCCCCAAGTGTCAAGGATAATGCTTGCATTGAACTTGAGACATGCAAATAAAATTTTGATGATAGAACAAATAGGCATTAGCCCCCAAGTACAAAGTGCATAACTTGTTATACGCTTGGTACATCAAAATAGACATATCTCATTGCTGATATATTTTGCCTTTGTAGGCCGAGCTGAGTAAAAGGGATGCTCAAACCGCTGACCTTCAGGAGAACGTAAAATCTCAGCAAGCAGAAGCTTCCAAGGCCAAGGAGGAGTTGACAAATGCCTTAGCAGCCATGGAAAAAGCTGAAAGAGACCTTTAACAAAGAGCGTGCCCACTAGGAGACAGAAAAGGCCGGTTTAACAAAGAAGGCCAAGGACACAGAGGCACCCCTGAAGCCAGTGGTTGAAGAACTGGCCAGCTTAAAGCGGCAGATTATTGCCATGACTTCTGTTGTGTTTGGTAAGTACTCTCTCATGAAGTTTTTGTAATTCGTAATATCTTATCAATGATTGGTTTACTGATGTTTAACCATGACAGGGGCCCGCATTACTCATCTGGGCTCCGACATGCGGATGAAGCTAAAGCGGCCTACACTTTGATAGAACAGCTGTTTTCTGGATCCCAGCGAGCCATTTGCACTGCAGCTTATAACAAGCCCCCGCAATCGCTGATAAAAGAAACTATCGAAAAGCTGGCCATGCTGCCTGCCCGGATCGACGAACTAAAGAGATCAGCCGCAAGGTCAGGTGCACTAACTACGCTAATCCGGGCCAAGGCATGGATTCCGGATCTTGAACCGGCAGATATCATCAAAGGCTATCCTGGTGTGAAAGAAGACGGTTCAGACTTCGATAATGACGATCTCCGAAGGCTGACAAAGGAGATGCGGCCTATAGCAAGCAAACTGGCGGAGGAGATAGATCTGTCACATTTTCAACCGGTTTATGATGCTGAAGGGAAAAGACAGCCCGCACTAATTCATAATGTAGAAGAGCTTGTTCCGCTAATCCGTAAGCATACTTACGCTCTTGATATTGACCCTTCCAACCTTATTCATGAAGAAGCCGTTTTTCAAGCCTTAACTGGAATCGACTGGTCAACGACTGATTTCCAGCGACTGGGGAGGGATGAAGAGAATACGCCCACTCAAGATGACCCTCAATCGTCAAGCCGTCCAGATGAGGAATCCTAAACCGGTGGCCGGTTTACCAGTTGCAGTCTTCCACTCTTGAAAACAATTATTCAATTTGGGCTGTTTAAAGCGCCTTGTAATAGGATAGCGTGAACACCTTTATCTGCCATGCCATTGAGCATGCTTGTTTTGCTTGTTACTTAAAACTTGCCATGCCTTTGAGAGCTATCATATACATAGTCCATTATGGCTCTTGTTCCTGCATATAAAAGTTTGAAAATGTCCTAGTGGTTTACCACTGGACGGGTCACAATGCCCCAAAAAATATATACATAACTTGGATGGATAACCAAGATTGTAATAACCAGATATAAAATAGATGATACCTGTGACCTACCTCGTTGGCTGACCAACTGTTTGCATAATAAGGGTGAAAACACCAATCTGGAGTGTTGATGACTCCTTGCCCTCTTGCCGGTTCATATAAAAACCATATCAGGCTATAATAGCCACTGATTTGTTCGTATAATGCTGGTGACATCTAGTCAAAACCAGACCAGAGCAACGTACTGCCAGTTTAGAACTGATCATGTACTGACAACTGAGCGTTGAAAGCCACGCCGGGTTGTAAGAAACACCGGTTTATCAGAAAATATTCATAAATCCCTTATCAAAAGATTGTAAAACAGTAAAGACAAAAGAAATATGCAAGGCTTTTCATGGGCTGTCAGGCCCTAAATCAAGGCTTTTCATGGGCTGCCAGGCCGCTGAGTTAAACCATTTTGCAAAGCCTTTTAAGATGGACCTCAATCTTTAACCAATCACCGTTTTAACTTTGACAAGTTCAGGGTCTATGAGATTGACTTGTCAAACGTTCGATGGGTCATACCAGGTTTACCTGGACGGAGTGGCTTACTTAAAGAGACAGGATAACCCGGGGTTTTAGGTGAATACACCTGGCTTCCAAGCCTGGCTTGATAGCCTACTACAAGGGTGCAAGCTCGTTGTTCTTTGAGAATCAAGGAGCCCCCAAGAAATATTTGAGAAATGCTCAGTGGTGACCCATGTTTGAGTTGTGCTTTATACAATAGACTCTCTTTGGTTCCACCTAATTTCATTTTGGCTTTAAGCCTATCAAAAGGTGTAGCCATGGTGTGAATACAACCAAGCCCCCTAGTGATTTCCCTTTTTGGTTTTAAACCGATCAAGAGGTGTAGCTATGGTTCGAATACGACCAAGCCCCCTAGTGACTTCCTTTATCTCTGTGTAGCTTTGAAAGCCGGTTTAAGAGAACTCCGCTTTGTAAGTAACCACACATGATGTAAAAGAGAACAGAGACCCTGCTTTATCTGAGGCTCCGGTTTATTATATAATATATACATTGTCATAAATATGTACATAAGGAGAGCCTGTGGCTCAAGTATAGTAAGGCCGAAGAAGAGCTATATTCCACGGCCGCTGGGTCTCTTCCTCCGATTTGTGTGAGTCTTTGTGCTCTCGAACATCGATAAGGTAGTATGACCCATTGTGTAGGTTTTTGCTGACCACAAAAGGTGCTTCCCAAGGTGGGGGTAGCTTGTGCATATCAGTTTGATCCTGGATGAGCCGGAGCACCATATCGCCTTCTTGAAAGGTTCTAGTCTTAACCCGGCGGCTGTGATAACGTCGGAGATCTTGTTGATAAATCGCCGAACGTGCTGCTGCTAAATCATGCTCTTCATCTAACAGGTCCAGTGAGTCCTGGCGTGCTTTCTCATTCTCCGCTTCAACGTAAGCCGTCACACAGGGCGAGTCATGACGGATGTCACTAGGGAGAACCGCCTATGCTTCGTAAACCATGAAGAAAGGCGTGTAACCCATAGATCTGTTTGGTGTGGTGTTGATACTCCATAATATGGGAGGTCACTCCTCCACCCAACAACCCGGCGTCCTCTTTAAAGGAACCATAAGCCGGGGTTTGATACCTCTCAAAATTTCTTGATTTGCCCTCTCTGCTTGACCATTAGACTGGGGGTGAGCCACTGATGCTACATCAAGCCGGATGTGCTCACGTTGAAAAAATTCTTCCATATCACCTTTGTACAGATTAGTACCATTATCAGTGATAATGCTGTGTGGAAAACCAAACTGGAATGTCACCTTTTTGATGAATTGAACCGTCGTGGCTGCATCACACTTACTGACTGGCTCTGCTCTACCCACTTGGTAAACTTGTCAACCGCCACCAACAGGTGGGTCTTTTTGTCCTTGGATCTCTTAAAGGGTCCAACCATATTGAGCCCCCAAGTTGCAAACGGCCAAGTAATTGGAATCATCCTCAACTCCTGGTGTGCAAATTTCTGACAACCGCCACACCTTTTGACTAAATCCTCAGCATCAGCATGAGTCGTCAACCAATAGAAGTCGTGACGAAAAGCCTTAGCCACCAAGAATTTTGAACCGGCGTGGTGACCACAATCTCCTTCGTGGATTTCTCGCAAAATCTCACAACCCTCTTGAGGAGACACACAACGCTGAATTGCTCATGTGACGCTGTAACGATGTAACTCCCCATTGATAATGGTCATTGACTTGGATCACAGGATTATCTGCCGGGCCAAGGTTTCATCCTCCGGTAACTCACCCCGGTTCATGTAAGCCAGGTACGGGACTGTCCAATCCGGTATAACATGCAAAGCCGCCACCAACTGGGCCTCCAGGTCAGGAATAGCCAACTCCTCCTCTATGGGTATCTTGACCGATGGATTATGAAGTACATCAAGGAAGATATTATGTGGCACTGGTTTACGCTGAGAGCCTAGACGACTTAAAGCGTCCGCCGCTTCATTCTTTCGTCGGTCTATATGGTCAACTTGTTAGCCCTTGAAATGACCAGCCACTATGTCCACCTCTCGTCGATATGCAGCCATGAGTGGGTCCTTAGAATCCCAAGTGCCAGATACCTGTTGAGCCACTAGCTCCGAGTCACCGAAGCACTTAACCCGGCTTAAGTTCATCTCCTTAGCCATCCGAAGACCATGGAGTAAGGCCTCATACTCAGCTGCATTGTTAGTGCAAGGGAACATTAAGCGAAGAACATAACAAAACTTGTCACCTCTTGGGGAAGTTAATATGACTCCAGCCCCCGAGCCTTCCAATTGCCTGGACCCATCAAAGTGAATAGTCCAATAAGTATTGTCAGGATTTTCCTCTGGCGCCTGCAACTTGGTCCAATCATTGATGAAGTCCACGAGTGCTTGAGATTTGATCATTGTGCGAGGTGTATATTTGAGTCCGTGAGGTCCAAGCTCAATAGCCCACTTAGCAATCCGGCTGGTTGCTTCTCTGTTTTGGATGATATCTCCCAGAGGGGCTGAACTGACCACTGTGATAGGATGACCCTAAAAATAATTCTTGAGCTTCCGGCTTGCCATAAACACCCCATACACCAGCTTCTGCCAATGCGGATACCTCTGCTTTGATTCGATAAGCACCTCACTGATATAATAAACCGGCCGTTGAACCGGATACTCCTTGCCAGCCTCCTTGTGCTCCACAACAATAGACACACTGACAGCCCAGGCGTTAGCAGCCACGTATAGCAGTAAGGGCTCTTTATCGATCGGAGCCGCAAGGACAGGCGGTTCAGCTAACTGTCTCTTCAAATCCTCGAACGCTTTATCAGCCGCTTCACTCCATACAAAGTCATCCATTTTCTTTAACATCTGATATAAAGGGATAGCTTTCTCCCCAAGACGACTGATAAACCAGCTCAAAGCCGCAATCCGGCCTGCTAAACGTTGAACGTCATTGATGCACGCCGGCTTAGCCAGGGACGTTAAAGCTGAAATTTTTTCTGGATTAGCCTCAATTCCCCTGTTAGACACCAGAAAACCCAAGAGCTTGCCGGCCGGAACACCAAAGACACATTTGTCTGGATTAAGCATCATCTTATAAACCCGGAGGTTGTCAAAAGTCTCCCTCAAGTAATCTATCAATGTTTCCTCCTTCCTGGACTTCACCACAATATCATCCACATACGCATGAACATTGCGCCCAATCTGCTTATGAAGACAATTCTGAACACAACGTTGATAAGTCGCCTGGGCACTCTTGAGCCCAAAGGGCATAGAGATGTAGCAGAAGGCTCCAAAGGAAGTTATAAAAGCTGTCTTCTCCTGGTCCTTAACTGCCATTTTGATATGATGATAACCAGAATAAGCATCCAGAAAACACAAACGGTCAGAACCTGCCGTAGATTCAATAATCTGATCAATACAAGGGAGGGCAAAGGGATCAGCTGGGCAAGCCTTGTTCAAGTCTGTGTAGTCCACACACATACGCCAAGTGCCGTTTTTCTTAAGGACCAGCACCGGATTAGCTAGCCACTCCGGGTGAAAGACCTCCACGATAAACCCTGCGGCCAACAGCCGAGCTACCTCCTCACCAATAGCCTTATGCCTTTCTTCGTTAAAGCGGCGGAGAAACTGCCTGACCGGTTTAAACTTAGGATCTATATTAAGTGTGTGCTCAGCGAGTTCCCTCGATACACCTGGCATGTCAGAAGGCTTCCATGCAAAGATGTACCGGTTCTAACGGATGAACTCGATGAGCGCGCTTTCCTATTTGGGATCCAGGTTAGCGCTGATGCTGAACTGCTTGGATGAATCGCCAGGAACAAAATCAACCATCTTAGTGTCTGCAGCCGATTTAAACTTCAACGCCGGATCATGCTCTGTAGTTGGTTTTTTCAAAGAAGTCATGTCGGCCGGATCAACCTTGTCTTTATAAAACTTCAGCTCCTCTGTGGCACAAACCGACTCAGCATAAGCTGCATCACCCTCTTCACATTCCAAAGCAATCTTCCTCCTCCCATGTACTGTGATGGTCCCTTTATGACCCGGCATCTTAAGCTGTAGATAAACATAACACGGCCTCGCCATGAACTTGGCATAAGCCGGTCGTCCAAACAGGGCGTGATACGGACTCTTGATTTTCACCACCTCAAAAGTCAACGTTTCTGACCTTGAGTCATGATCATCTCCAAAAGCCACCTCTAGGGCTATCTTGCCCACTGGATACGCAGACTTACCAGGCACCACACCGTGAAAAACGGTGTTCGACGGTTTAAGATTCTTATTTGTCAATCCCATACGGCGGAAGGTATCATAGTAAAGGATGTTGATACTACTTCCACCATCCATGAGCACCTTGGTGAACTTATACCCCCCAACTTGAGGTGCCACCACTAAGGCCAGATGACCCGGATTATCAACCCGGGGTGGGTGATCCTCTCGACTCCATAAAATTGGTTGCTCAGACCAGCGTAAATACTGAGGCACTGCCGGTTCAACAGAGTTCACGGCCCTCTTGTGAAGCTTCTGATCATGCTTGCACAAGCTGGTAGTGAAGACATGATACTGCCCACTATTCAACTGCTTTGGATTGCTCTGATAACCCGACTGCTGCTGCTACTGATTCCCCTGATGGTTATAACCTCCCTGATTTCCCTGATTCCCTTGATTGCCATGTCCGGTTTGATTGCCTTGAAATCCTGAACCGAAGCTGCTGCCTCCATAACCCGGCCCATGAAAACCACCTCCTGAACCGACAGGCGGGCCACTGTCGTATTGGAACATATTGGAGTTCTTGAACTCTCACATGATGAAACAATCCTTCCATAGATGTGAAGCTGGCCTCTCCTTTGATCCATGCTTTGGACAAGGTTGATTTAACAGGCGCTCCAGATTGGGGCCTGACCCTCCGCTCCTCTGGGGTTGTTTGCCCTTACGACGCTGACCGTTATCCTGAGCATTGGTGTTAGCTACAAAGTCCAAACTATTGTCTGCTTTGCGCTTACCATTGTTCCCATGACCTGCCAGGTTATGCTGTTGTCCCTTGGTGTTGTCGTTCTTCTTCCCTTTCCCCGGTTTGTCCTCCTCTAAGTCAGGGTCTTTGGTATTATCTGAATCAGCATATTTGACCAAAGCGGCCATAAGCGTTGACATGTCATTGCAGTGACATTTGAGCCTTCCTAACTTCAGTTTTAACGGTAGAAACCGGCAATTGCCCTCCAACATCAAAACTGTTGTATCCGCGTTGATGCGATCCGACGAATGCAGAATAGCTGAGACCCGCTTCACCCAATGGGTTGTAGACTCCCCATCCTCTTGAACACAAGCAGCCAGGTCCACAATCGACATAGGCTGCTTCAAGTGTCTTTAAAATTCTAGATAAACTGGTGTTTTAACTCGGCCCATCACCCGACAGAGTTAGCCGGTAAGCTCTTTAACCAAGTATGAGTTGTCCCCTCCAACATCATGGTGAGGTATTTAGCATACACCGCTTCATCCACATCCAGCATCTCCATTGCCATCTCATAACTTTCAACCCATGATTCTGGTTGCAAATCGACAGTATAATTGGGCACCTTACAAGGGCTTCTAAAATCCTTGGGCAGTCGTACATTACGCAACGCGGGGGTAAGACACGGCACCCCTAAAGAACTGAAGACCACGCCTGGCTCCACTGAAGTGGTAGGACGAACCAGAGTAGGTTGACGAGCTGCGTGCTGATGACCCACAAATATAGGGGATCTATCGTAGTCCTTTCAATAAGTAAGAGTGTCGAACCCAACGAGAAGCAGAAGGAAACGATAAGCGGTTTCCAGCAAGGTATTCTCTACAAGTACTGAAATAAGTGGTAACAGATAGTTTTGTGATAGGATAATTTGTAACGAGCAACAAGTAACAAAAGTAAATAAAGTGCAGCAAGGTGGCCCAATCCTTTTTGTAGCAAAGGACAAGCTTGGACAAACTCTTATATAGAGAAAAGCGCTCCCGAGGACACATGGGAATTATCGTCAAGCTAGGTTTCATCAGGATCATATGATTCGCGTTCAGTACTTTGATAATTTGGTATGTGGGTGGACCAGTGCTTGGGTACTGTCCTTACTTGGACAAGCACCCCACTTATGATTAACCTTTATTGCAAGCATCCGCAACTACAACAAAAGTATTTAGGTAAACCTAACCATAGCATGAAACATATGGATCCAAATCAGCCCCTTACGAAGCAACGCATAAACTAGGGTTTAAGCTTCTATCACTCTAGCAACTCATCATCTACTTATTACTTCCCAATGCCTTCCTCTAGGCCCAAATAATGGTGAAGTGTAATGTAGTCGACGTTCACATAACAACACTAGAGGAGAGACAACATACATCTCATCAAAATATCGAACGAATACCAAATTCACATGACTACTAATAGCAAGACTTCTCCCATGTCCTTAGGAACAAACGTAACTACTCACAAAGCATAATCATGTTCATAATAAGAGGGGTATTAATATGCAAATAGGATCTGAACATATGATCTTCCACCAAATAAACCAACTAGCATCAACTACAAGGAGTAATTAACACTACTAGCAACCCACTAGTACCAATCCCGGACTTGGAGACAAGAATTGGATACAAGAGATGGACTAGGGTTTTGAGAGGAGATGGTGCTGCTGAAGATGTTGATGGAGATTGCCCTCTCCCAATGAGAGGAGCGCTGGTGATGACGATGGCAATGATTTCCCCCTCCCGGAGGGAAGTTTCCCCGGCAGAACAGCTCCGCCAGAGCCCTAGATTGGTTCCGCCAAGGTTCCACCTCGTGGCGGCGGAGTTTCGTCCGAGAAGATGGCTTATGATTTTTTCCTCATCGAAAGACTTCATATAGCAAAAGATGGCCAACGGAGGGCCACCAGGGGGCCCACGAGGTAGGGGGCGCGCCAAGGGGGTAGGGCGCGCCCCCACCCCCGTGTGCAGGGTGTGGCCCCCCTGGTGAACTTCTTGCTCTCAGTATTTTTTATATATTCTGAAAACATCTTCCGTGAAGTTTCAGGACTTTTGGAGCTATGCAGAATAGGTCTCTAATATTTGCTCCTTTTCCAGCCCAGAATCCCAGCTGCCAACATTCTCCCTCTTTATGTAAACCTTGTAAAATAAGAGAGAATAGGCATAAGTATTGTGACATAATGTGTAATAACAGCCCATAATGCAATAAATATCGATATAAAAGCATGATGCAAAATGGACGTATCAACTCCCCCAAGCTTAGACCACGCTTGTCCTCAAGCGAAAGCCGAAATCGAAAAATATGTCCACATGTTTAGAGATAGAAATGTCGATAAAGAATAAAATACGGACATGAGGGCATCATGATCATTCTTAGAACAGAAACTTATATAATTCTTGTCATATGATTTCTTAAGCTAGAGTAATAATTCAATCACAATTTCAAGTATGAATCGTAAACTTCATTGAAAACTAACAAACTATAACCTCAGTCATTGGAGCAATTGCAATTTATCATAACATAGGAAAGAGTCAATATATAAGAGCTTTTCAGCAAGTCTACATACTCAACTATCATGTAGTCTTTCACAATTGCTGACACTCATGCAATACTTATGGGTATGGAGTTTTAATCGGACACAGAGAAAGATAGGGGCTTATAGTTTTGCCTCCCAACGTTTTACCTCAAGGGTAATGTCAACAATAATAGTTCATGAAAACTCACATCCAATTAGCCATATATACTAGGATCTTTCCAACATGTTGTGCTTGCCAAAAGATAAAATGTAAAAAGGAAGGGTGAAGATCACCATGACTCTTATGCAAGGTAGAAGATATAAGTAAAATATAGGCCCTTCGCAGAGGGAAGCAGAGGTTGTCATGCACTTTTATGGTTGGATGCACAAAATCTTAATGCGAAAGAACGTCACTTTATATTGCCACTTGTGATACGGACCTTTATTATGCAGTCCGTCGCTTTTATTCCTTCCATATCACACGATCGTATAAAGCTTATTTTCTCCCACACTAATAAGTCATACATATTTAGAGAGCAATTTTTATTGCTTGCACCGATGACAACTTACTTGGAGGATCTTACTCAATCCATAGGTAGGTATGGTGGACTCTCATGGCGAAACTGGTTTAAGGGTGTTTGGAAGCACAAGTAGTATCTCTACTTGGCGCGATGAATTTGGCTAGAATGAGGGGGAAAGGCAAGCTCAACCATGTTGGATGATCCATGAAAAATATAATTTATCTCAGATGTAAGAAAACAGAACCCATTACGTTGTCTTCCTTGTCCAACGTAAACTCTTTAGCATGTCATATTTTAATGAGTGCTCACTATCATAAAAGATTTCCAAGATAGTATATTTATATGTGAAGACCTTTCTTTATTTATTACTTCCTATTAATCGCAACGATGATCAAAACTATGTTTGTCAACTCTCAACAACTTTTATTCATCATACTTTTTCTATGTGAGCTCATTACTCTCCATAAGATCCATATGATCTCTTTGTTTCCCCTTTTTCCTCTTTTCTTTTATTCACTTAGGATCATGGCAAAATAATCAAGCCCTTGACTCAACACTAATCTTTATTATATAGCTCACAGACTCGATTAAATAGAAGGATCATAAATCAAAACTCACGACTAGATCATACTAAAAACTTTATGCTACTAGATCAAGATATTATCAAAAGGATCGAACTAAGAAAAACGGTAAAGATAAAAGTGATGGTGATACGATACCGGGGCACTCCCCCAAGCTTGGCAGTTGCCAAGGGGAGTGCCCATACCCAATGCTTAGTTCTTCTTTGTTGGTGAAGAAGGTGGAGTTGTTGATGATGGATAGTCACACATCAAGCGTAGGAGGTCTTCTAACTTGCGGATAATTCCTTTGAGTGCGATGATATGCTCCTTCAACAAAATATTTCCACATGTGAGATACTTATTTTGTATACGAGATAACTCAATCATCTTGAAAGCTTCGATCTCAGTTGGGGTAAGAAGATTGTGATCAAGTTGAAGGATGTCTTCTGTTGCTGGAACTTGGTCCTCTGTGGCCGTCTTGATCCCCTCATCCTTGTTGATCTCCATGGGTTCTTCTCTTCAGCTCTATCTTCATTAGCCAAGCATCGTTGCCCTCATGGTTGGAGGAGGAGGGAGACGACATGATGCTTAGCTTTGACAACCCTGGCAGAAAACAGCTCGAAACAAGAACAAGAGATTTTTGCGTGATACGGGAGTCAAAACCTTCGGGAGATTATATAATGAATTTTTACCGACCAAAATACGTTTCGTGTACGAAAACGGAGTCCGGAAAGCGCACGAGGTGCCCACGAGGTAGGGGCATGCCCAGTAGGGTAGGGCGCGCCCTCCACCCTCGTGGAGCCCTCGTGTCCTTCCCGGACTGCTTCTTGTTTTTCTATTTTTCTAAATATTCCAAAATGGAGAAAATATTGCCTTAAAAACTATTTTGGAGTCGGTTTACTTACTGTACCACATACCTATTCCTTTTCGGAGTCTGAAACGTTCCGAAAAGTGTCCCTTATGTATTCCTCCAGGGCTACGGTTTCAATAACATTGGTTTCAACATTTATGGGATTACCTGAGATACAATGTTTGATTCTTTGACCGTTCACCACCTTCCGATTTGTGCCTTCGAAGTTGTTGATTTTTATGGCACCGGAATGATAAACTTCCTCGATAACGTAAGGACCTTCCCATTTAGAGAGCAGTTTTCCTGCAAAAAATATTAAACGAGAGTTGTATAGCAATACATAATCACCTACATTAAACTCACGCTTTTGTATCCTTTTATCATGCCATCTTTTAACTTTTTCTTTAAACAACTTGGCATTTTCGTAGGCTTGGGTTCTCCAATCATCGAGTGAGCTAATATCAAATAACCTCTTCTCACCGGCAAGTTCAAAATCATAATTGAGCTCTTTAATAGCCCAATATGCCTTGTGTTCTAGTTCGAGAGGTAAGTGACATGCTTTTCCATAAACCATTTTATACGGAGACATACCCATAGGATTTTTATATGCAGTTCTATAGGCCCATAATGCATCATCAAGTTTCTTGCAATTCTTTCTAGACCTATTGACAGTCTTTTGCAAAATTAATTTGAGCTCTCTATTACTCAATTCTACTTGACCACTAGACTGAGGGTGATAAGGAGATGCAATTCTATGATTAACATCATACTTAGCAAGCATTTTACGGAAAGCAACATGAATAAAATGTGAACCACCATCAGTCATTAAATATCTAGGAACTCCAAATCTTGGAAAAATAACTTCTTTAAGCATTTTAATAGAAGTTTTATGATCAACACTACTAGTTGGAATAGCTTCTACCCACTTAGTAACGTAATCAACAGCAACTAAAATATGTGTATATCCATTAGAGGCAGGAAAAGGTCCCATATAGTCAAAGCCCCAAACATCAAATGGTTCAATAACGAGTGAATAGTTCATAGGCATTTCTTGACGTCTACTAATATTACCAATTCTTTGACATTCATCACAAGATAAGACAAACTTACGGGCATCTTTGAAGAGAGTAGGCCAATAAAAACCAGATTGCAGTACCTTATGTGCAGTTCTATCTCCAGCATGGTGTCCTCCATAAGCTTCGGAGTGACACTTGCGTAGGATTTGTTCCTGTTCATGCTCAGGTACAGAACGTCTAATAACACCATCTACTCCTTCTTTATAAAGACGTGGGTCATCCCAAAAGTAATGTCTCAAATCATAGAAGAACTTTTTCTTTTGCTAGTATGTGAAACTAGGTGGTATGAATGTGGCAACAATGTAATTAGCATAATCAGCATACCATGGAGCAGTATGAGAAGAATTTATGACATTTAATTGCTCATCAGGAAAGTTATCATCAATAGGTAGTGGGTCATCAAGCACATTTTCAAACCTAGACAAGTTATCTGCAACGGGGTTCTCAGCTCCCTTTCTATCAACAATATGTAAATCAAATTCTTGTAGCAAGAGAACCCATCTAATAAGTCTAGGTTTAGCATCTTCCTTTTCCATAAGATATTTAATAGCAGCATGATCAGTCTGAATAGTTACTTTAGAATCAACAATATAAGGTCTGAACTTATCACAAGCAAATACAACTGCTAAGAATTCTTTTTCAGTAGTAGCATAATTTCTTTGAGCATTGTCTAGGGTTTTACTAGCATATTGAATAAAATTTAATTTCTTCTCAAATATTTGCCCTAGAACAGCACCTACAGCATAATCACTAGCATCACACATAATTTCAAAGGGTAAATTCCAATCAGGTGGCTGAACAATAGGTGCAGAGATCAATGCTTTCTTAAGTATTTCAAATGCTTCTACACAATCATCATCAAAGACAAATGGTATATATTTTTGTAATAAATTAGTCAGAGGCCGAGAAATTTTTGAGAAGTCCTTAATGAACCTCCTATAAAATCCGGCGTGACCACGGAAACTTATTATACCTTTAATGTCCTTGGGACATGGCATCTTTTCAATAGCATCAACCTTGGCTTTATCAACTTCAATACCTCTTTCAGAAACTTTATGCCCCAAGACAATACCTTCATTAACCATAAAGTGGCACTTTTCCCAATTCAAGACAAGATTAGTTTCTTCACATCTCTGCAAAACTCGATCAAGGTTGCTTAAGCAATCATCAAAAGAAGATCCATAGACGGATAAATCGTCCATGAAAACCTCACAAATCTTTTCACAAAAGTCAGAGAATATAGCCATCATGCATCTTTGAAAGGTAGCAGGTGCATTACATAAACCAAAAGGAATACATCTATAAGCAAAAGTACCAAAAGGGCAAGTAAAAGTAGTCTTTGATTGATCCTTGGCTGACACAAGTATTTGAGAGAAACCAGAATAACCATCTAGAAAGCAAAAATGTGTATGTTTGGATAATCTTTCTAGCATTTGATTGATAAAAGGTAAGGGGTAATGATCCTTTTTAGTGGCCTTATTTAATTTGCAGAAATCAATTACCATCCTATAACCTGTAATAATTCTTTGAGGAATCGATTCATCTTTATCATTAGGAACGACAGTAATACCTCCCTTCTTAGGGACACAATGGACAGGACTTACCCACTGACTATCAGCAACATGATAGATTATACCTACCTCAAGGAGCTTTAGTATTTCCTTTCTTACCACTTCTTTCATTTTAGGATTCAGCCGTCGTTGATGATCACGAACTGGTTTAGCATCTTCTTCCAAATTTATTTTATGTTGACATAGAGTGGGACTAATGCCCTTAAGATCATCAAGAGTATACCCAATAGCAGCACGGTGCTTCTTCAGAGTTTTCAATAATCTCTCTTCCTCATGCCCTGAAAGGTTAGCACTAATAATAACAGGATATATCTTTTTCTCATCAAGATAAGCATATTTAAGAGTACCAGGCAACGGTTTAAGCTCAAACACGGGATCACCCTTGGGTGGAGGAGGATCCCCTTGGATTTCAACAGGCAAATTGTGTTTCAGAATAGGTTCCTATTTAAAGAATACTTCATCTATTTCCCTTCTTTCATTCATAAACATATCATTTTCATGGTTTAGCAAATATTGTTCTAAAGGATCACTAGGAGGTACGGCAATAGAAGCAAGACCAATAATTTCATCCTTACTAGGTAATTCTTCTTCACGGTGTTGTCTACTAAATTTAGAGAAATTAAATTCATGAGACATATCATCTAAACTGATAGTAACAACATCCTTTTTGCAATTTATCTTAGCATTAACAGTGTTTAAGAAGGGTCTACCAAATATAATGGGACAAAAGCTATCTTGTGGGGAACCAAGAACAAGAAAATTAGCAGGATATTTAGTTTTCCCACACAAGACTTCAACATCTCTAACAATTCCCATTGGTTAAATAGTATCTCTATTGGCAAGTTTAATTGTGACATCAATATCTTCTATCTCAGCAGGTGCAACATCATGCATAATTTCTTTGTATAAGTCGTAAGGTATTACACTAGCACTAGCACCCATATCACATAAGCCATGATAACAATGATCTCCTATTTTAACGGAAATAACAGGCATGCCTACCACAGGTCTGTTTTTATCTTTAGCACAAGGTTTAGCAATTCTAGCAGTCTCATCAAGGAAATGAATAACATGCCCATCAATATTATCAGACAAGAGATCTTTAACAATAGCAATATCAGGTTCAACTTTAATTTGCTCAGGAGGTGTATAAGTTTTAATATTGCTTTTACGAACCATAGTTGAAGCTTTAGCATGATCCTTTATCCTAACAGGGAAAGGTGGTTTCTCAGCATAAGAAGTAGGAACAATAGGATCATTATAAGTGATAGTCTTTTCTTCAACTTTAATAGGTGCAGCTACTTTTACTTATATGGGAGGATGATATTTAAATCACTTCTCCTTGGGGAGATCAACATAAGTAGCAAAAGATTCACACAAAGAAGCTACTATCTCAGAGTCAAGTCCATATTTAGTGCTAAATTTACGGAAAACATCGGTATCCATAAAAGATTTAACACAATCAAACTTAGGTGTCATACCTGACTCCTTACCTTCGTCGAGGTCCCAATCTTCAGAGTTGTGTTTAATTCTTTCCAATAAATCCAATTTGAATTCAATAGTCTTTGTCATAAAAGAGCCAGCACAAGAAGTATCGAGCATGGTGCGATTGTTATTAGAAAGTCGAGCATATAAATTTTCAATAATCATTTCTCTTGAGAGCTCATGATTGGGGCATGAATATAACATTGATTTAAGCCTCCCCCAAGCTTGAACAGTGCTTTCTCCTTCGCGAGGCCAAAAATTATATATATATAATTGCGATCATGATGAACAAGATGCATAGGATAAAACTTCTGATGAAATTCCAATTTCAATCGTTTGTAGTTCCATGACCCCGTATCATCACATAGCCTATACCATGTCAATGCATCTTCCTTCAAAGATAAATGGAAGACCTTCTTCTTAACAACATCTCCGGGTACACCTACAAGCTTAAATAATCCACAAACTTCATCCACATATATTAGGTGCTCATCAGGATGAGCTGTTCCATCTCCTGCAGAAGGATTAGCTAGCAGTTTTTCTATCATACCCGAAGGAATTTCAAAGCAGACATTTTCATTTTCAGTAGGTTCAGTAGGTTGAGGAGCAACTCTTTGCTCTACTGGTCCGGGTGAAGATACCCCGAACAAGCCCCTCAGAGGATTATTTTCCATAGTAACAAGTGACAGTAAATTTCAGCACACTATATAAATTTTCCTTACCAAATTCCACCTACCAAAGGTGCTTCACTCCCCGGCAACGGCGCCAGAAAAGAGTCTTGATGAGCCACAAGTATAGGGGATCTATCATAGTCCTTTCGATAAGTAAGAGTGCCGAACTCAACGAGAAGTAGTAGGAAATGATAAACGGTTTCCAGCAAGGTATTCTCTGCAAGTACTGAAATAAGTGGTAACAAATAGTTTTGTGATAGGATAATTTGTAACAAGCAACAAGAACAAAAGTAAATAAAGTGCAGCAAGGTGACCCAATCCTTTTTGTAGCAAAGTACAAGCCTGTACAAACTCTTATATAGAGAAAAGCGCTCCTGAGGACACATGGGAATTATCGTCAAGCTAGGTTTCATCACGATCATATGATTCGCGTTCGGTACTTTGATAATTTGGTGTGTGGATGGACCGGTGCTTGGGTACTGTCCTTACTTGGACAAGCATCCCACTTATGATTAACCTCTATTGCAAGCATCCGCAACTACAACAAAAGTATTAAGGTAAACCTAACCATAGCATGAAACATATGGATCCAAATGAGCCCCTTATGAAGCAACGCATAAACTAGGGTTTAAGCTTCTGTCACTCTAGCAACCCATCATCTACTTATTACTTCCCAATGCCTTCCTCTAGGCCCAAATAATGGTGAAGTGTTATGTAGTTGACGTTCACATAACACCACCAGAGGAGAGACAACATACATCTCATCAAAATATCGAACGAATACCAAATTCACATGACTACTAATAGCAAGACTTCTCCCATGTCCTCAGGAACAAACGTAACTACTCACAAAGCATAATCATGTTCATAATCAGAGGGGTATTAATATGCATATAGGATCTGAACATATGATCTTCCACCAAATAAACCAACTAGCATCAACTACAAGCAGTAATTAACACTACTAGCAACCCACTAGTACCAATCCCGGACTTGGAGACAAGAATTGGATACAAGAGATGAACTAGGGTTTTGAGAGGAGATGGTGCTGGTGAAGATGTTGATGGAGATTGCCCTGTCCCAATAAGTGGAGCGTTGGTGATGACGATGGCGATGATTTCCCCCTCCCAGAGGGAAGTTTCCCCGGCAGAACAGCTCCGCCAGAGCCCTAGATTGGTTCCGCCAAGGTTCCACCTCGTGGCGGTGGAGTTTCGTCCGAGAAGATGGCTTATGATTTTTTCCTCATCGAAAGACTTCATATAGCAGAAGATGGCCATCGGAGGGCCACCAGGGGGCCCACGAGGTAGGGGGCGCGCCCAGGGGGGTAGGGCGCGCCCCCCACCCTCGTGGGCAGGGTGTGGCCCCCCTGGTGAACTTCTTGCTCTCAGTATTTTTTTATATATTTCGAAAACGTTTTCTGTGAAGTTTCAGGACTTTTGGAGCTGTGCAGAATAGGTCTCTAATATTTGCTCCTTTTCCAGCCCAGAATCCCAGCTGCCGGCATTCTCCCTCTTTATGTAAACCTTGTAAAATAAGAGAGAATAGGCATAAGTATTGTGACATAATGTGTAATAATAGCCTATAATGCAATAAATATCGATATAAAAGCATGATGCAAAATGGATGTATCACGTGCTGAGCTGCTAACTCGGCTTCTCGACGTGCACGACGATGATCCACCACATCATGTGCATTAGCACCACCACCTGCCGGGTTATTCCCTCGCGGCGAGTTACGGTGACGTGCACTGCTTGACACGGCCGGCTCATCCTCAACGTGCCTACTGTAGCTCTGACTCGGGCGGGGGGTGGAATGAATCCTCTCGCGACTATGTGAATAAGCCTGCTGCTGGTTTAAAGCTGTTTGAAGGAGCTCTCTGGCCCGTCGTGTCTCAATCACCACTGGTGACTCATCGTCCATTGGGAGGGCTGCCAATCATGAAGCGGCGGCCACAATGTTATTGTAACAAACCAAATTTTCAATTTGGAATGTTATACATTAGGTCATCATGCATATCATATTTTATTTTGCTTTTGGTTTTGATCCTAGAAAATCCTAAGCAACTCTAGGACCCACGGAGAGAGTTGGGGATTTCGTTATTTACATATTCGAGTTTTCTCAAATTATGTAAACAGGATCATTTGATTTTATTTATTTTATCATCAATTATTTCTATTACAAAAATATGAGAGAGGGAATAAAATGACTTTCCCAAAATATAGAAATATTGAAGATTTAATAAAAAAATCAAATAAGTTTTATTTCGGAGTTTTTCGGTATTTTTATTTGAATTTAGGAAAAATGCGCGTTTTTCAAAGTTGTAGTTTGGGCCCAGATAAATGTTCACTTTATCGGGCTTGATTTTAGAAACCCGGCAAAATTTATTTCGTGATTTTTGGAGTCCGTTTAGTATTTATTTTTATTTTTCTTCCAAGCGGATTTATAAAAAAAACGCGAACCGACTACGGGCCGTATTCGGCCTGGACACCTCCGCCGGGGCGCCTTTAAATAGCGCCCGAGGCCCGCGAGAGAGAGCCAGCCCGCCACCGCCGAAACCCTAGCCGCCGCCGCCGCCTTTAGCCGCCGCCACTTTTAGCCGCCGCCGATGCCGCCGCCGCCGCCGCCTCGTTTTCCGTGCAGTTTTTTTTAAAAAAAATCTGTTCGTCGTTTTTCTTTTTCGTCGGATTTTCCGCGGTTATTTTCTGATCGCGATTTCTGATCCGATTTTCGTTTTAGTATAACTTTTCGCTCGTTTATCGGAATCAGACGATTCAAGCGCCTGGAGTTTCGTCTCGAAACCCTCTTTCCGAATAATCAACTTAAACATGTTTTAGCTACAGTAAAATTTGCCCTAAATCCAGATTACTAGAACGAAGTTGTTTTCTTTCGTCGTTTGATTTCTTTTGCTTCGTTCGATTTGATTCTTTTTGCCAACCAGGGTTCTTAAGTTGAACTTTCTGGTTAGATCTGCTATTTGAGTTTTACCTGTGCATTAGATGAGTACTTATTGTATGCTTGTTGTTTGTCTGCGGTAGAATACCTGGAGTGCGCCGCCTGTTACGTTGAATCTCTAGGTTACGCGGATCATCAGCAAGGCAAGTAACACTTTGATCATACCTTTTTCTACAACCCAGTTTTATTGCATTAGATCAACCCTCACACATTGCATGAGTAGGATCTAATTAAATTGTGGGATGGGAAGTAGATGAGGTAGTACCTATTACCTGTTTATTATCAAACCTTTGGGAGTTACTTCTACGTTTGCTTAATATGCCATGCTATGCTAGTAGACATGGATTGGGTGAGTGATATCCATGACAGATGTGAGATTTTATAATTTAAGGTTTATCTAAGGTGGCCACATAACACACATCTGGGTGGATTGAGGCACCTGGGGTTTCCAGGACTTGCCTGTTTTTATTGGACCGCCACCCAGGCTCAAAGGGATCATGAGATTATTCATACTAGAAACTTTCATGTGCAGCCACAAGCCATTATGGGCTCTGGCATAGTTGACTAAGTTGTGCGAACTCTTACAGTGGTAGACTAGCGGATGTAGGGGATGTAGGTGGTACGGTCTACCCGATCGTAAGGTGCTAGCGCTTCTGAAAGACTATGTCTCGGTCATCCGTCTTCTCAAACACCATGTAGTGCGAGAAACCAAACGGAGGCGATCGAGTCTTGTGGGGAAAAGTGCGCAAACCTCTGCAGAGTGTAATAAACTAATCATGGTTAGCCGTGTCCCCGGTTATGGACATCTTGAGTATCTAGTACTTGGATTTTCATGTGAATCTCAACATGTTACTCTAAATTAATTTTGATGGGTTTTATGATGTTACTTAATTGGGATTGAGAATGCTGTCAACCATTCTCAATGTTTAGCAACCACCATGATAGTAATTAATTCTATTCCTTTGAAGTAGGGAAAAATTGGCTTTACGCAAAAATAGTAACCATAGAGCTTTCCACCAGCCAAATATGCATATAGTATAGCTGTTGCATTCCATTACTCTCTATGTGTTATCTTGCCAGCATATTCCATGTGCTGACCCGTTTTTGGGCTGCAACGTTAATGTTGCAGACTTTTCAGACAACGATTAAGGAGTTTAGGTCGTGGTTCTATACTCAGTGATGCCGTTGGAGTTGATGGACTCACTTATCTTTCAAGCCTTCCGCTGTTATCGTTATTAGATGGCCTTAAGCCATATTTATTGTAATAAGTTCTCTTTTGAGACACTCGATGTAATAAGTGTGTGATTGCTACTCTGCTATAAATCCTCCGAGTACTGTGTGGTGTCAGCATTACTGATCCAGGGATGACACCGGAGCACAGAGATCAGACTGTTTGAGGTCTGGTCGCTACAGAGATGGTATCAGAGCACATGCTGACTGTAGGACACGACCACTAAGTTAGAGACCTAGAACACTTTCACTCTCTTCTCTTCTGACCTCTCATCTTTTCTACTCTTTAGGATGGCGGATGCAAGGAACAAGTTCACCCAACCAGATGAAGATACACCCTTTGGACGCCACTTGAAGGAAGTCACTAGATACCTGAACATAGGAATACCAAGCTTCACGGGAACCTACAACGCCACTTTACCTGAAGAAGAGCGCTGGATGATACAAGTTCAAGTTCCCGGAAGGACGTTCATGCCAGTCACTGAGCCTATAGAGTTTTCTTTTGATGCACCAACTTGGAGTCTAGGAAAGAGCATGGCAGCTCACATCGCCATGGGACGCATTGGAGAAGTCTACCGCAAGGATCTCAAGGATACTATCTACCAGATTTGCGGACGCCGAGATGAACACTGGGAGATGATCAGCACCAGGAAGGATAGATCAGTTGCAGCTTTTATTCAGGAGTTAAATCAGCACATTCGACGACAGGAGAATCAGATGTGCACCGACATGATAGATCTGAAGAAGGCTAAGACTAGAATCAAGGAACTGGAGGAAGAACTCAAGGCTACACGCGAAGATTATGAAGAAGAAATTGAAGTATTGGTGGATAAGAATGCCGACCTAACAAAGAAGATTGGCATATTTATGGGAGGCCCGACACCAGTAGATGAAGACGAGGAACCCAAGGAGATTAGCCCGGAAGACTACATCATCATTGACGCCACCGACTCAGAACAAGATAGTAGTGATGATGACCATGTGGATGAAGCAGGAGCAGATATTATGGAGTCTACAACCGTAGAATATTTCTAGTAGACCACCTCATCAGTAGTAGTAGTCCACCATGTAAATATAGTAGTCCGAGCACTTTTTCGATAGTTAGATCGATTGTATGCCTTGTTTGTTTGATTGAAGTGAATTGTGTGCTTTTGCCTCATGTGCATATGGGTAGTGTTTTCCCTTTAGACCCCCTCTATTCTTATATCTCATCTTTTCTAAAACCCTCAGATGCCTCCGAGACGTGACCCCGGATTTGCCTTTCCGCCGGAGCTCACCCAGTTGATCCAGCAGCAGAACACCTTGATGCAGTTGCTAGTTCAGAATCAGAATCAAGGGAACAACAACAACAACCCACCACCACCACCACCTGTTGACCACTTAGCCCGTTTTCTTAGTCTAAATCCGCCGGTGTTTTCCAGTAGCACTGAGCCGATAGTAGCAGATGATTGGCTCCGCAAGATAGCTAGGGAGTTGACCACAGCAGGATGCACAGATGTGGAGAAGGTTAAGTTTGCCGCACATCAGTTAGAAGGACCCGCAGCCTCTTGGTGGGAGAATTTCACAGCCACCTTCCCAGTCGACACTGTCACATGGGACCAGTTTCAGCAAGCTTTTCGTACTGCTCATGTTTCAACAGGAGCAATGGCCATGAAGAAGCGTGAGTTTCGTAACTTGCGCCAAGGAGGACGGACAGTTGGCCAGTATGTGGAGGAGTTTAGTAAGCTAGCATGTTATGCCCCAGATGACGTTGCTACAGATGCAGCTAAGCAGGAGAAATTCCTGGAAGGACTGAATGATGAGTTGAGTATGCAGTTGATGGTAGCCACCTTCAACAACTACCAGGAGTTGGTAGATCGTGCTCTTATGATTGAAGGGAAGCAGCAGCAAATTGAGAACCGCAAGAGGAAGTATGGACAAGGAAAGTATAATTCAGGAGCTCAGCAGAAGCCTCGTTTTACCCCTAGATCAGGAGGACATTTTCAGCATACCCATGGAGTAGGTAGCTCGCACAATCACAATGGCACCAAGAATGGTAATGGGAATGGAGGAATCAATGGACAGAACCGCAGCACCCCATCAACCCCAGCCAAGAAAGATTTGAGCCACATCACTTGGTATAAGTGTTCGAAGCCAGGACATTTTGCTAATGAATGTCCTGAAGGCCAAAACGGCAATGGAAGTTCTGGGAAGAAGCCAAACCCTTTTAATAGGGGACAGGTGAACCACGTTAGCGTGGAGGAGTTTGAAGCTCAGCCCGATGCAGTAATAGGTAAGTTTTTGGTTAAGTCCTTTACTGCACTCGTTCTTTTTGATACTGGTGCATCGCATTCATACATCTCAAGGGGATTTGTGGATAAGTATAACCTACCAACCCAAGCCCTTAGGTCACCCATGTTAGTAACCTCGCCAGGAGCAGAGTATGTGGCAAGTTTATGGTGTGATCGGTTACCATTAAGGATTGGTAACTATGTTTTTCCTTCAGGCCTAATAGTATTGGAATCTCAAGGATTGGATGTGATATTAGGCATGGATTGGTTATCAAAGTATAAAGGGAATATTGAGTGTGCTAGTAAGTCAATTTTTCTTACCACACCAGAAGGGAGAAGGATCAAGTATGTATCCCGGCATGTACCAAAAAGGACACAAGTAAATTGCCTAACAGGAGTTGTGCAGGAGGAAGTACCAGTGGTAAAGGATTTTCCTGATGTATTTCCCGAAGAGTTGCTAGGCATGCCACCGGATAGAGACATTGAGTTTTTGATTGAGCTATTGCCAGGCACTGGGCCAATATCGAAGCGACCATATAGGATGCCAGCAAAAGATTTGGTAGAAATTAAGAAGCAGATTAAGGAGTTACTAGATAAGGGATATATTCGCCCAAGTTCTTCGCCTTGGGGATCACCAGTACCTCTAGTGGAAAAGAAGGATGGATCGTTAAGGATGGTTGTTGATTATCGAGGATTGAATGAAGTAACGATCAAGAACAAGTACCCACTACCAATGATCAACGATCTGTTTGATCGATTGCAAGGAGCTAAAGTGTTTTCCAAGATCGATTTGCGATCAGGATACCACCAGTTGAGGATTCGAGAACAGGATATTCCTAAGACAACTTTTACCACCAGGTATGGGCTGTATGAGTATACCGTTATGTCATTTGGACTGACTAACGCGCCTGCCTATTTTATGAACATGATGAACAAAGTGTTTATGGAGTTTTTGGATAAGTTCGTCGTAGTGTTCATTGATGATATCCTGGTTTATTCAAAGAATGAAGAGTAACATAAGGAGCATTTGCGTTTGGTACTTGGAAAGCTCCGAGAACATCAATTATATGCCAAGTTCAGCAAATGTGAATTTTGGTTGAAGGAAGTAGGATTCCTCAGACACGTTATATCCGGAGAAGGTATAGTAGTAGATCCCGCTAAAGTTGAAACCGTGACCAAGTGGGAAGCACCAACAACAGTTGGAGAGATCCGGAGTTTTCTTGGACTCGCAGGATACTATCGGAGATTTATTGAGAATTTCTCAAAGATTGCAAAGCCTATGACGGAGTTGCTGAAGAAGGATACTAAGTTCAAATGGACCGAGGAGTGTGAGGCTAGTTTCTAGGAGTTGAAGAAACGTTTGGTTACCTCACCAGTATTGATTTTGCCAGACCAAACCAAGGATTATGAGGTGTATTGCGACACTTCATGTCGAGGACTTGGAGCAGTGCTTATGCAGGAAGGAAGAGTTGTTTCGTATGCTTCACGACAACTGAAGCCTCACGAATTGAATTACGCTACGCATGATTTGGAGTTAGCAGCCGTAATGCATGCATTGAAGACATGGAGACATTTCCTCATTGGAAATCATTGTGAGGTGTACACGGATCATAAGAGTTTGAAGTACATTTTCACACAGAAGGAGTTGAACCTCAGACAAAGGAGATGGTTGGAGCTTATCAAGGATTATGATATGAGATTGCATTATCATCCCGGAAAAGCTAATGTAGTAGCTGATGCATTAAGCCGTAAGAGTCATGTCAATACACTAAAGACGGGAGAAATACCCAAGGAGTTAGCAGGAAATCTTCGTGAACTATGTTTGGAAATAGTTCCGAGAGGCTATGTAGCAGCACTAGAGATTCAGTCAACTTTGATGGATAGAATCAGAGAAGCTCAGAAAACGGACAAAGAGATTGCCGCTATAAAGGAGAAACTGAGCAAAGGAAAAGCTAAAGGATTTCGTGAGGATGAGAACGACACCCTATGGTTTGAAGACCGTGTTTACGTGCCCAATGACCCGGAGATCAGAAAGATGATTTTGCAAGAGGCACATGACTCACCGTATTCGATTCACCCAGGAAATACCAAGATGTATTTGGATTTGAAGGATATTTTCTGGTGGACCGGAATGAAGAAGGATATTGCGGAGTATGTAGCAGTTTGTGATGTATGTCAGAGAGTAAAGGCAGAGCATCAGAAGCCAGCAGGATTTTTGCAACCATTGCCGATACCCGAATGGAAGTGGGATAAGTTAGGCATGGATTTTATCACGGGATTACCATGGACTCGTTCAGGCTATGACTCGATTTGGGTCGTAGTTGATCGATTGATGAAGGTAGCTCATTTCATCCCAGTAAAGACCACTTACACCAGTGCTAAGTTGGCAAAGATTTACATGACCAGGATCATTTGTCTGCATGGAGTTCCGAGGAGTATCGTATTAGATAGAGGAACCCAGTTTACCTCAAAGTTCTGGAAGCAGTTGCATGAGACTTTGGGTACCAGGTTAGAATTTAGTACAGCTTTTCACCCGCAGACAGATGGACAGACTGAGAGAGTCAATCAGATTTTGGAGGATATGCTGAGAGCTTGTGCGCTAGATTATGGATCTAGTTGGGACGATAGTTTGCCATATGCAGAGTTCTCTTACAATAATAGCTATCAGACCGGTTTGAAGATGGCACCTTTCGAAGCTTTGTACGGAAGGAGGTGCAGGACACCGTTGTCATGGGACGAAGTTGGAGACCGCCAGTTGTTTGGACCAGATCTGATTAAGGAGTCTGAACAGAAGGTAAAGTTGATTCGCGATAGGCTCAAGGTAGCCCAGTCCAGGCAGAAGAGCTACGCAGATTCTAAACGCAAGGAGACAGTTTACGAAGTCGGAGATAGAGCTTATCTTCGAGTATCCCCACTTCGAGGGATTAAGCGCTTTGGAGTTAAGGGGAAGTTAGCGCCACGATTTGTAGGACCATATCGAGTTTTGGAGCGTATGGGAGGAGTGGCCTACAAGTTGGAATTGCCAGAAGGATTGGCCGGAGTGCATGATGTGTTTCACGTTTCTCAGTTGAAGAAGTGTCACGCAGAGATGGCTGACATACCTTTGAGAGACACAGTACCATTAGAAGCAATTCAGTTGGATAACAATTTGACCTACGAGGAGAAACCAGTCAAGATCCTCGAGTTTGCCAGCCGAGTTACTCGCAGCAAGGTTATCAAGTTTTGCAAAGTTCAGTGGAGCCACCACACGGAGGATGAAGCCACCTGGGAGCGAGAGGAAGATTTGCTCAAAGACCACCCTCACCTATTTTCTAACCAACCCGAATCTCGAGGGCGAGATTCATCTTAAGGGGGGTAGGTTTGTAACATCCCAAATTTTCAATTTGGAATGTTATACATTAGGTCATCATGCATATCATATTTTATTTTGCTTTTGGTTTTGATCCTAGAAAATCCTAAGCAACTCAAGGACCCACGGAGAGAGTTGGGGATTTCGTTATTTACATATTCGAGTTTTCTCAAATTATGTAAACAGGATCATTTGATTTTATTTATTTTATCATCAATTATTTCTATTACAAAAATATGAGAGAGGGAATAAAATGACTTTCCCAAAATATAGAAATATTGAGGATTTAATAAAAAAATCAAATAAGTTTTATTTCGGAGTTTTTCGGTATTTTTATTTGAATTTAGGAAAAATGCGTGTTTTTCAAAGTTGTAGTTTGGGCCCAGATAAATGTTCACTTTATCGGGCTTGATTTTAGAAACCCGGCAAAATTTATTTTGTGATTTTTGGAGTCCGTTTAGTATTTCTTTTCATTTTTCTTCCGAGCGGATTTATAAAAAAACGCGAACCGACTACGGGCCGTATTCGGCCTGGACACCTCCGCTGGGGCGCCTTTAAATAGCGCCCGAGGCCTGCGAGAGAGAGCCAGCCCGCCACCGCCGAAACCCTAGCCGCCGCCGCCTTTAGCCGCCGCCGCTTTTAGCCGCCGCCGACGCCGCCGGCGCCACCTCGTTTTCCGTGCAGTTTTTTTAAAAAAAAAATCTGTTCGTCATTTTTCTTTTTCGTCGGATTTTCCGCGGTTATTTTCTGATCGCGATTTCTGATCCAATTTTCGTTTTAGTATAACTTTTCGCTCGTTTATCGGAATCAGACGATTCAAGCGCCTGGAGTTTCGTCTCGAAACCCTCTTTCCGAATAATCAACTTAAACATGTTTTAGCTACAGTAAAATTTGCCCTAGATCCAGATTACTAGAACGAAGTTGTTTTCTTTCGTCGTTTGATTTCTTTTGCTTCGTTCGATTTGATTCTTTTTGCCAACCAGGGTTCTTAAGTTGAACTTTCTGGTTAGATCTGCTATTTGAGTTTTACCTGTGCATTAGATGAGTACTTATTGTATGCTTGTTGTTTGTCTGCGATAGAATACCCGGAGTGCGCCGCCTGTTACGTTGAATCTCTAGGTTACGCGGATCATCAGCAAGGCAAGTAACACTTTGATCATACCTTTTTCTACAACCCAGTTTTATTGCATTAGATCAACCCTCACACATTGCATGAGTAGGATCTAATTAAATTGTGGGATGGGAAGTAGATGAGGTAGTACCTATTACCTGTTTATTATCAAATCTTTGGGAGTTACTTCTACGTTTGCTTAATATGCCATGCTATGCTAGTAGACGTGGATTGGGTGAGTGATATCCATGACAGATGTGAGATTTTATAATTTAAGGTTTATCTAAGGTGGCCACATAACACACATCTGGGTGGATTGAGGCACCTGGGGTTTCCAGGACTTGCCTATTTTTATTGGACCGCCACCCAGGCTCAAAGGGATCATGAGATTATTCATACTAGAAACTTCCATGTGCAGCCACAAGCCATTATGGGCTCTGGCATAGTTGACTAAGTTGTGCGAACTCTTACAGTGGTAGACTAGCAGATGTAGGGGATGTAGGTGGTACGGTCTACCCGATCGTAAGGTGCTAGCGCTTCTGAAAGACTATGTCTCGGTCATCCGTCTTCTCAAACACCATGTAGTGCGAGAAACCAAACGGAGGCGATCGAGTCTTGTGGGGAAAAGTGCGCAAACCTCTGCAGAGTGTAATAAACTAATCATGGTTACCCGTGTCCCCGGTTATGGACATCTTGAGTATCTAGTACTTGGATTTTCATGTGAATCTCAACATGTTACTCTAAATTAATTTTGATGGGTTTTGTGATGTTACTTAATTGGGATTGAGAATGCTGTCAACCATTCTCAATGTTTAACAACCACCATGATAGTAATTAATTCTATTCCTTTGAAGTAGGGAAAAATTGGCTTTACGCAAAAACAGTAACCATAGAGCTTTCCACCAGCCAAATATGCATATAGTATAGCTGTTGCATTCCATTACTCTCTATGTGTTATCTTGCCAGCATATTTCATGTGCTGACCCGTTTTTGGGATGCAACGTTAATGTTGCAGACTTTTCAGACGATGATTAAGGAGTTTAGGTCGCGGTTCTATACTCAGTGATGCCGTTGGAGTTGATGGACTCACTTATCTTCCAAGCCTTCCGCTGTTATCGTTATTAGATGGCCTTAAGCCATATTTATTGTAATAAGTTCTCTTTTGAGATACTCGATGTAATAAGTGTGTGATTGTTACTCTGCTATAAATCCTCCGAGTACTGTGTGGTGTCAGCATTACTGATCCAGGGATGACACCGGAGCACAGAGATCAGACTGTTTGAGGTCTGGTCACTACAGTTATCCAACGGGTTGGAGTAATGCCCTGGAGGCGTCGGAACGTACTGTGGCACAATGTTGTTCTCACGAGGGGGTTCATCGTGCGGGGCTGAACCGGCGCTCCTGTTCCCGGTGCCTCAGTCCGGTTTCCGACCAGCTGGTTACTGGTTCCTGCTCCTGGCGTGTTGAAGAGATTTCTTGGCTCATAACCCAGCGGGAGGTGTGACCGGTATCTCCTCCTCATGACATCATCTGAGGCACTCTGATCCAGCCTAAGCAGGTAGGCCGGAGCTTCCAACTCAGCTCGTTCTGTAGCCATCCTGGCGTTCTCTGCTGCCAGGTCCGCTTTAGCCTAAGTTATCTGATCCTTCACCTTTGCAATCTCTGCATTGTGCTTATCTCGGGCTGTGGCGTCCACTTCTGTTGCCATCAATGTTGCCAAAGCGTCGAACAAATCAGACAAAACCTGAGCCGGAGGCGGCGCAGAGCCCCCTGCTCCCACTGGCGTTGTTGTTGCTGAACCGGAGAGCATTGCCGTGGCGATAGAAGAGTGTTGCGCTGGTTGTGTACCAGCCATGAAGACAGCGACCCGGTTTGGCAGATCGAGGGGGTCCGAAATATTGTTGCCATCGGAACCTCCACTAATCCGGTCGTCCTGCAGCTGATACAGCGACTCGGTCTCTCCAGTTGAAGACTCGTCATCAGAACAGACAACGGTTTCCCCATCAGATGCCGGTCCATCCTCATATTCCGCTCCTTGGATGACACCTGCGAAGACATGCCTTGCTGCGGGCTGAACCTGGGTAGGGCTTGCACGCTGAGCCGTCTCGATGATGTCGGTGCAGGTGTCCGGCTCAGGGCCCGGTTCGCCGATCTTGCCGATGAAGACGTGAATCCCGCCAAAGGGGACCTGATACCCGTATTTAATTGAACCGGCCTCGGGACCCCATCCTGTGTCGTCGATGTAGAGCTTGCCGCGACGACTCTTCGTCATCTGGCCCACAGCGTATCCCTTGAGTCCTTCGAAGCTGCCCTTCAAGAACTCGAAACCATCGTGCGATAGCCCCACGGTGGGCGCTAGCTGTTGTGGTTTTGTCACAGCAGATGTCCTAGGACTTAGTCGTGGAGCCATCGCTACGGGTTAGCTTAAAGGGGTTAAATCGGACAAGGGACATGGGGATTTTTATACTAGTTCGGCCCCGTCGATGAAGGTAAAAGCCTACGTCTAGTTGTGGGGTTTCGATGACCAGGGAGCGAATCCGCTTTGCCTGGCTCTCGAGTTGTTGTGTATTGTCCCTAAACTGCTGCCGGGTCGTCCCTTTATATACATAGGTTGACGCCCGCTGGTTTACAGAGTCCCGAGGCCAGATCATAAACATGTCCAGCTCGGTCTCTATCCTTCCTATCTTACAATGCAAGTTACATAATAAGGTCGGTTTACATCTACAGGCCTTAACTCTCCTTTGGGCCTTGGGCCTTCGTAAAGCACCATCATTCTTACGTCTTCATGGGCTTCTAATCTTCATAAAGTTAATCCGGCTACTCCTGGCCGGTTTACGCCCAGTAGTAATATCCCCAACGGTATTTCTCATTGCTTTTTTCGACAATGTTTGTATATTCAACTGCTCTTCCTGTGCATCAGCCATTTGAATTGGTGATGGAGAAATCCGGGGTGAAAACAAGGTCTTCAGAGCAGACAATGCTACCTCTTGAAGCAGATAGCTTGCTGGTTATGGATAGCTCTTCAGAGGAGGATTCAGAGGCAGATGACCAGTCCTATTATCCCCCTGAGGTGTATGCTCAAACTTGGCAGGGTTATATTACTCATATCATGCATATGTTGTATTGCAATGCTTAGTTTTTACATCATATACACGATATTGAATGACATCTCCTTAGTTGACACATCATATATGTGATTGCCCTTTGCTCACTTCCTTAGTATATAAATCATATATTTGAATTATATCATGCCATGATGTTTATATAGATAGCATGTATCTGAATTATGGCATGCCAACCCATTTTCTAAAGACATAATATAGTTATATCATCTTATCCCGTTCACATAGTCATCATATTTTGAATTATGTCATTCTATCCGTGAATTATATCATGCCATCATGTTTCCATCGATGGCATGTTTGTGATTTATGGCATGCCAACCACTTTAATAGACACGTCGTATAGTTATATCATGTCATCTTGTTTACATAGTCATCATATTTTGAAGTATGTCATTATATCCTATTTAGTTAGCCATCATACATGTGAAATTGTGTCATGCTATCCTGTTTAATTAGCCATCATATATGTGAAATTATGTCCTGCTATTCTCTTTGGTTAGACAACATAAATGTGAATTATTCCATGCCCTGTTTTCTTCCCTACTATCCATTGCACCTGTCTATCTTACAATGTCTGTACATTCAATTACTTTTCTTGTTTATCGGCCATTTCAATTGGATGGGGTGATGGCAGTATCGGTGGGAGTAAAAACACGGTCTTCGGAAAAGATCGTGCTACCTGTCGATGGAGATAGAACCACAGTTGTACTTGCCCAAGAACTAGCCCCACCACACATAACCCAGACTCATGCAGATTGTACCCCTACCCAGTTGGACAGAGAACCAGCTACACCCCTTCTAACCCCAACCCCAGCAGATAGTAACCCAGTTCCCGTTGACACAGCACCGTCTCCACCACAGAGCACCCAAACACGAGAAGTTAGTAAGGCAACTGCAGTGCCCAAAGCCAAGGACCACCACTCCGAACCCCAAGTCAACACTTAAAGCAGAAGAAGAATTGTTCTCAGGTCAGGTTCCGTAGCTATGGTTCATACTACTTTGCTCTTGCATCACTGTATTTACTCCTACCAACTAATTTCAAATTTGAAGGATGCAATTGAAACTCCAATGGCGCAACAGGTATGTTTTAAACATGTTTCTTTAACATGTTTGCTGTTGTAACTTGCTCTATGTTGATTTCAGTTTCAATTGAATAAACAGTTATGTTCTCATGCCATGCACATTACCAAGTGTTGTTATTGTTGTGTAGTTTCCCACACTTATATTCTGCCTATGCTACTTTGTCTTAAATAGATATGATTCGAACTGTATCTATCTTGATTTGGCAACATAAACTAGAATGATATAGACCATACAGTGACCATACTACATAGATATATGTTTGTTTCATGTTGTTATCATGTCCACCTTACTACTGAACTGGTTTACCAAAATGAGTTTCATATACGACATTGTAAACTTGTGATGTGTTTGTTTGTTTCTCTTTTAGAACGCGGATAAAATATTGGAGAAGAGTACCCCATTATGCAATGGTAAAGGAAGTAATGCAGATAAGGTTCAAGATAGTGAGACATCCATGTTGGTCTCCATGAAAGTTGATAAAAACTATATTGAAGACACTGAGACAACCCCAAAGTCCTGTCTTGATGTAGTGTTTGAGTTACTGGCTACTACTGCTAGCACCAGCTCTTCGAACTCACTGCCTGAATCAGTTCGGCTTCTTGAGTCTCAACTTTAAGTTGAAAGATATCGATCAGATGTTATGCGATAGGAAGCCGAAGGACTGAGGAAGTCCCTGCAGAATTCAGATGCATACTTTCTGGTGCAACAACAAGTGCTGGAGGATTTAAGCGCCAAACAAGAGAAAGTTAATAAGCTTGCTAAGCATCTTGCCAGCATTATGGGTACCCAGGATATTGTTTCTTGAGCTCTTCTGAAGTGGTTTCAGTTTTGGACTTGTTTTGCTATGGCGTTTATATGCTGCTTTGTTTCCTATATTTGCACTGGTGGCGAACTTTGATGCCCAGCGGATGTAATATGTGTAATAGCCATGATAGCCTAGCGTAAGTTGCTTGCTTATTTATTTCCTTATTGTCTTGTTTATTTGTTTTCTTGCAGTCAGTGCAGTTCTTTTTACATGGTTTGCTAGTGGCCGCAATAACCTATTTTTTTAAACTAGGCCACAATAACCATGGGCTACATATTTATTGTAGTTAACATGGGCCTCCTACGGGCCATAGAAACAATGTGCCTTCTAAGGGCCGTAGAAACAATGGGCCTTCTGCGGAGTAGAAACAATGGGCCTTATACGGGTCGTAGACACAATGGGCCTTCTACGGGCCATATAATCAATGGGCCTTCTACGGGTCGTATGATTGGTTGGCCAAACATGGGCCAATAACAGACCACATTATGGTGGTAAATGGGCTAGAGTTGAAATCGTCCGTTCATGGGCCGACCATAACGGGCCGTTGTTAATCGGTCGTATTTGATGATGCTATGAAAACGGCCCAACGTATTAACGGGACACAAACGGGCCGACTGTAACCACGGGCTGAATTTGGCCCACAAGCAGAAAATGACAGTAATGGGCCGTAAGTAAACGAATGCTGGAAATGAGCCCAAGAATAAATGGGTCCTGAGAAGGCTGAAAGATAACATGGGCTGGAAACAGCCCAACGGAATAATGGGCCGTTAATGGGTATAAAGTGATACACTGTTCATTATGGGCCAGTTTCACCATGTGTCGTTAATGGGTATAAAGTGATACACTGTTCATTACGGGCCAGTTTTACCACAGGCCGTTAATGGGCCGAGAGTTACTAAGGGCCTCATATGGGCCGAAAGACGTCATGGGCCATACATGGGTCGGAAGTTAAAACAGGGTGGAATTATATTGAACGGCCCAGATGACGATACTGGGCCTAATTCGGATAGGCCGTAAACGGGCCCTGGGTTAGCGGGCTGTAAATGGGCTATATGCGAACAGGTCGTTAACAGGCTTGCCGTGGGCCGGCCCGCCACCTTTTGACCAAGTCAAACGGGTCGGCCTTTTCACAGGAATGGGCCTCTGTTGGGCCGTGCCACGTATCAACGTATCATAGGCGCTTTGGGTCCAATGAGTGGATGACATCTGTCCCAACGGTGAGCCGACACGTGTTTCCTCCAGCCAATGATGATTTTACATGTGGAAAATCCCCATTGGTCAGGGCTGTTAACGGGTTATCGGATCCAAAACCATACCCGGTAGCTTAACGGTGTTCCGTTATGGTGGATGCCACGTGTCGGTCACCCTTGACAAAAGCACTTCTGTGACGCGCGATTTATCGTCATGGAAGTGGACACTTCCGTGATGATAATTTTGGTAATGTCATGGAACACTTCTACGACAACACAGGTATGACTATATTGATTCTGTCATAAAATTGTCATGGATGTACATGCATGATAGAAAACATGACCTACTGTGACAAACATGTATCATCACAGAAGTGTATTTTTTTGTAGTGTGTTTTTACGTGTTGGCGTGATAAGGTCCATGGCCTCATGAACCGGTGCCTTCACTTTGGAATTTTTAGCATCATAAACCGGATGGTATTTGCAAAGATCAGTTTCCTCAGCCAGTTTGCTTGCCCAAGGACGCATCTCTCATGCTATCTTGGCGATCTCATCAGCGCTAAAGGGTGACCCATCCTCTTTTAAACTGGGACAGCCGGTTGTTATCTCTTCTGGGTCAAGTTCAGCTTGCCACGCCTTTTCTCGGCTCAAAGCAGTGACGGCACCGGCTCTGGCGGCTGATCGTTTTAGTTCTTCCACCCTTTGTGGTAGCACAGACAGCCTCTCCAATACTTCCTTGATGAGGTAAGGTGCTTGCTTCTTATGCAAAGCAGCAGAAATATCATGTTGAGCACCAGTGTACAGCAGCTCCACAAAGGTATATACCGCTTTCAGCTTTATGCGCATATCATCGCCCAGCTTGGAGCTTTTGGAACCTGCATTAGCAAGTATATTTATAAACCGGCTCAACGGTTGTTGAACATTGGTGAAGAAATATTAAAGTATACTATTACTTACCAAAGATGGTCGTTGGCATGCTGTTGATTTGCTGTTCTAAACCGGACAACTCATCAATCACCGGTTTAAGGGTAGCTTCGGCGTCTTGTGCTCTTTTCAATAGAGTTGCCTTTTCGGTCTCCCAGCCGGTTCTCTCAGTACTGAAGTCCTTTTTCAAAGTTTCAATGGTTTCCAGAGCATTCTTCAGTTCTGATTTGACTTTTGAAGTCTCATATTGTTGGGTTTGAATGTTGGCCCTCAAATCTTTGACTTGGGATTCCTTCATATTTAGTTTAGACTGCAACATGAACAAGATAGGAGGCATTATGATCATATTATTTGAAGTCCCAATCACAATACAAGTATTTCACCTGGCACTTGGGGGCTAATGCGCATTGCTCTTTTTTGAAGACAGTTTTATGATGACCCGGCTAAACTGCTATGACTATAGTCGACTCATGGGGGCTACATATATTTGGATTTTGGTTCCTCATTATGGTGATAAGTTCCGGCTTAGCCATGCTGATTAAGATGCCCCTTGGGGGCTACAGGAGCACAATTAAGCACTATTATTTGAAGTTCCGGCTTAACTTGCCACTTTAAGTCGGCCCATGGGAGCTACATATGTGAAATTAAGAGCTACATCTTTGAAGTCCCAGCTTAACCATGCTAATTAAGCCGGTTCTTGGGGGCTATTAAGGTTGATTCTGCAGTTCTAACATGCTACAACATGAATATCAAGATCAACAAGGATATTTAAAGTCTACGACATATTCAATTTTATGATATCTAGTAGAGTTGGCACCTGACAGATATATGTTGATATGAGAAAAGTTTTCTTACCTCAAAATGATCTTTCATAAGATTAACCAAGCCGGCTTCAAAGTCGCGGCTGGTGTGGAGGCGGCTCAAGTAACCCGCGTGAAGCTCCTGGGCGTTGAATTGAGCATAACTCTCTAGATCCAGTTTCCACTTGCCTTTATCAACAGCGGAGAATTCCTCTTTGGCGATGTGCTTGGACAAGACGGTGGGGTTACCTGGAGCCGTGAAAGTTGTCCCAGTAACTATAACATCTTCGGTTTTGCGAGCCCGCTGAGCGGGGCTGGGCGGCTTCGCATTTTCTGGGTCAACGTTCATGGGGCCCATGGTGAAAGGGTGCTCCTCTGATGGCGGATCGTCCATCGCTGCTTCAGATGTTTGAGGCGAAGACTCAGACACTGTTTGCTTCTCCGGGTCACCGACCTTGGGATCTTCGGCCAGTTTATTCGTCTTCAGCTTCTTACTGGGCTTGGCGGCACTGAAGGTAAAACACATGATGAGATTAGTATACCAATTGAATAAGGTATTAAAGCAAGCAGGCTTAAGTATTCCTACCCAGGAACAGTCTTGAACAGAGAAACTTGAGTCCTAGTGGAATCGCCTGATGACGAATGAGAGGTTCCCTGATAGTTTGAGTCAGACGGGTTAAGAGGTTGTCGAAAAAGGCTTGCCTTGGGAAAGTTAAGATGGAACTCTGTGAAACCTCTGCATGGTGCTTGCGTGGAACTGGCTTGTTGGGTAAACCGGAAGAGAAAACCCCACCGCCGCTATTCCGAGTTGTGCGGTGAGCTTCATGCTGCTATTTCTTCAAAAGAAAGTTAGGATCCAGATAAGCTAAAGGGTGAGAAAACCTTACTTTCTGGCTCGCTTGTCAAATTTTCTGTCTTGGCAAATGTTTTGAGCCGGAGGAGAGAATAATTACCTCTTCACCATCTACGTGGCTGCCTTCCGCGTCATCCTGATAGTGATCATTGTCAATAGGATGTACAAAAAATGAGCCAAGGGAGTCAAGTTCTACCTCCGACTCATCATCATCCAAGTTTAATAACTCGAAGGGATTGGTCTTCTTCTTGGCGGGCTTTTTTGAAGCCTTATTCTTTGTCCGGACCTTCTTTGCCGGCTTATCTTGCAATTTCCTACTCCATAAGGGGGAGTCAGCCTGCAAAAATTCAGATAATAATGAGAAGGCAGGTTGACAAATAAAGAGGCAATAAAGGTTGCTTGAAAAATACTTACAGCTGGCAGCTTGTTGAGCGCGCAGAAGGGGTTCAGCCCCACTTTGCTACAAGTAGCTAGGATCTCATTGAGCGGAGTCTTTGTCATGTCATTTATTGATTTGTCATCAAGACGGATGGAGGAGTAACGCAGCGGATCTTTGACGTTGCCGGTTGATAACCCACAAGTATAGGGGATCGCAACAGTTTTCGAGGGTAGAGTATTCAACCCAAATTTATTGATTCGACACAAGGGGAGCCAAAGAATATTCTCAAGTATTAGCAGCTGAGTTGTCAATTCAACCACACCTGGAAACTTAATATCTGCAGCAAAGTGTTTAGTAGCAAGGTAATATGATAGTAGTGGTAATGGTAGCAAAAGGTAACAATAGTAAAAGTAATGTTTTTTGGTATTTTGTAGTGATGATAGCAATAGCAACGGAAAAGTAAATAAGCGAAGCACAATATATGGAAAGCTCGTAGGCAATGGATCGGTGATAGAGAATTATGCCGGATGCGGTTCATCATGTAACAGTCATAACCTAGGGTGACACAGAACTAGCTCCAGTTCATTGATATAATGTAGGCATGTATTCCGAACATAGTCATACGTGCTTATGGAAAAGAACTTGCATGACATCTTTTGTCCTACCCTCCTGTGGCAGCGGGGTCCTTATGGAAACTAAGGGATATTAAGGCCTCCTTTTAATAGAGAACCGGAACAAAGCATTAACACATAGTGAATACATGAACTCCTCAAACTACGGTCATCACCGGTAAGTATCTCGATTATTGTCACTTCGGGGTTAACGGATCATAACACATAATAGGTGACTATAGACTTGCAAGATAGGATCAAGAACACTGATATATTGATGAAAACATAATAGGTTTAGATCTGGAATCATGGCACTCGGGCCCTAGTGACAAGCATTAAGCATAGCAAAGTCATAGCAACATCAATCTCGGAACATAGTGGACACTAGGGATCAAACTCTAACAAAACTAACTCGATTACATGATAGATCCCATCCAACCCATCACCGTCCAGCAAGCCTACGATGGAATTACTCACGCACGGCGGTGAGCATCATGAAATTGGTGATGGAGGATGGTTGATGATGACGATGGCGGCGGATTCCCCTCTCCGAAGCCCCGAACGGACTCCAGATCAGCCCTCCCGAGAGGTTTTAGGGCTTGGCGGCGGCTCCGTATCGTAAAACACGATGATTTCTTCTCTCTGATTTTTTCTCATCGAAACTCAATCGGAGAGGCAACAGGGGGCCCACGAGGTAGGGGGCGCGCCCTAGGGGGGCAGGCGCACCCCCCACCCTCGTGGCAAGATGGTGGGCCCCCTGGCCTTCATCTTTGGCAGGTATTTTTCTTATTTTCTGAAAAGTGTCTCCGTGAAGTTTCGGGTCATTCCGAGAACGTTTGCTCCTGCACATAAATAACACCATGGTAATTCTACTGAAAACAGCGTCAGTCCGGGTTAGTTCCATTCAAATCATGCAAGTTAGAGTCCAAAACAAGGGCAAAAGTGTTTGGAAAAGTAGATACGTTGGAGACGTATCAACTCCCCCAAGCTTAAACCTTTGCTTGTCCTCAAGCAGTTCAGTTGACAAACTGAAAGTGATAAAGAAAAACTTTTACAAACCCTGTTTGCTCTTGTTGTTGTAAATATGTAAAGCCAGCATTCAAGTTTTTAGCAAAGATTATAACTAACCACATTGGCAATAACGCATAGGTCTCAAGTTACTCATATCAATAGCAAATGACAGCAGTGCTCTCCAACTGGTGCTTTTTAATAAGAGGATGATGACTCAGCATAAAAGTAAATAGATAGGCCCTTCGCAGAGGAGAGCAGGGATTTGTAGAGGTGCCAGAGCTCGGTTTTGAAACAGAGGTGAATAATATTTTGAGCGGTATACTTTCATTGTCAACATAACAACCAAGAGATGGCAATATCTTCCATGCTACACACATTATAGGCGGTTCCCAAACAGAATGGTAAAGTTTATACTCCCCCTTCCACCAACAAGCATCAATCCATGACTTGCTCGAAACAACGAGTGCCTCCAACTAAAAAGAGTCCCAGGGGAAGTTTTGTTTACAATTATTTTGATTTAGTTTGCATAAAGCATGGGACTGGGCATCCCGGTGACCAGCCATTTATCTCGTGAGTGAGGAGCGGAGTCCACTCCTCTTGAGAATAACCCGCCTAACATGGAAGATACAGACAACCCTAGTTGATACATGAGCTATTCGAGCATACAAAACAAGATATTTATTTGAAGGTTTAGAGTTTGGCACATACAAATTTACTTGGAACGGCAGGTAGATACCGTATATAGGTAGGTATGGTGGACTCATGTGGAATAACTTTGGGGTTTAAGGAGTTTGGATGCACAAGAAGTATTCCCGCTTAGTACAGGTGAAGGCTAGCAAAAGACTGGGAAGCGACCAGCTAGAGAGCGACAACAATCATGAACATGCATTAAAATTAATCAACACTGAATGCAAGCATGAGTAGGATATAATCTACCATGAACATAAATATCGTGAAGGCTATGTTGATTTTGTTTCAACTACATGCAAGAGCATGTGCCAAGTCAAGTCACTTAAATCATTCAGAGGAGGATACCACCCTATCATACCACATCATAACCATTTTAATAGCATGCTGGCACGCAAGGTAAACCATTATAACTCATAGCTAATCAAGCATGGCACAAGAAACTATGATCTCTAGTTGTCATTGCAAACATGTTTATTTATAATAGGCCGAATAAGGAACGATGAACTAATCATATTTACAAAAACAAAAGAGGTCGAGTTCATACCAGCTTTTCTCATCTCAGCCAGTCCATCATATATCATCATAATTGCCCTTCACTTGCACGACCGAACGATGTGAATAATAATAATAGTGCACGTGCATTGGACTAAGCTGGAATCTGCAAGCATTCAATAAACAGGAGAAGACAAGGAAATATGGGCTCTTTTGTCAGATCAACAATAATGCATATAAGAGCCACTTCAACAATTTAATTATGGTCTTCTCCTATCGACCCCCAAAGAAAAGAAAAGAAATAAAACTATTTACACGGGAAAGCTCCCAACAAGCAAAAGAAGAATAGGAAATATTTTGGGGTTTTCTTTTTAATTACTACTACAAGCATGGAAAGTAAACTAATTAAAAGCTACAACTATTTTTTTTGGTTTTTCTTAAGGTTTATTAAACACACAAGAAGAAAGCATAAAAAGGAAATTAAACTAGCATGGATGATACAATGAAAAAGTATGAGCACCGACATCTAGCAATGAGTGTGTGAACATAAATGTAATGCCAGTGGGAAATATGTACTCCCCCAAGCTTAGGCTTTTGGCCTAAGTTGGTCTATGGCCATGGCTGGCCTGGCTGATATCCATAATAGTAGCTGGGGTCGTACTGTGATGAAGAGGAGGAAGGCTCCGATTGCCACTGGCTGACAATCATCTCCGGATCCCACTGGTAATTAGACTGTCGTGAAGGATCAAATTGTGGTTCCGGCTCTGGCTCCTCGGCTGGTGCAGGGTTTCGGTAGGCATGAATAGCCATCAACGGAACAAGGTACGTGCCTATAGTCAAATCAAACAAAGAAGGAGTAGGCAAGGTAATAGTCTCAGGATGATGTTTATTAAACAACAATTGATATTTAAGCTCTCCTTCCCTATTCTTAACAATAAAATCATGTGCCACCATACTTTTATAATCTAGATAAGCACGGGGTAGCACTTTTTCTTCCTTCTCAGCATGCCTAATAGGTATGTTAAAATGTGCAGCTAGGCGTGTAGCATAGATGCCTCCAAAGATGGGGCCCTTGGTACGGTTCAGACTTAACCGTTTGGCAATAATGCTGCCCATACTAAAAGAGTTATCACCGTATAAACCGTGGTGCAAAATAATAATATCAGCGGTACTCAGGTTTCCACAGTTTCCGCGACCAATTAAGCAACGACTAGCAAATAATGCAAGGTAGCGTAAAACAGGAAAATGTATGCTAGTGATTCGTGCATCGGAAACCTTCCTTGTTTCCCCTACAGTGATAGTGTCAATAAATCCCTCCACATCATCACGATGTGGTTCTTCTGTCTTGCCCCCAAAAGGGACTAAACAAATCCGACAGAAATCATAAAGTGACATCTCCTTATGCTCATCATATAAATGAAATTCCACCATAGGTGGTGAGTTCCTAGAATGAAAATGAAAGTTTTGCACAAAGGTATTTGTGAGCAAGAGATACTGATCGCATTGGTCGTGGAGGAAAGCGGTAAGGCCTGCAGTCTGAGCCAACTCATGAAAATCTTCATAAATCCTGGCTGCTCTCAAGAAATCCTCGGAAGGCCATTCACACGCCCGAACCTCCGCGGTGCGAGGCAGATTATACTTAGGCTTCGGTGCCTTTTCCTTCGAGCTTTGGCTCGATGAGCCCATCAAAAGTCTCCTCATCATTTTCTGAAAAATTCTGAAATTTTTAGTAACTTCAAAATAAAAGTAAACCAAACTCAATAATATTGATAGCAACTACTCCTACAAGTGCCTAGGGCCTATATCATGCATCAAAACTACTTTTGACCATATAAATTTGACATGCAAGCTCAAGAACAGGGTCACCTAAGCAGCAAAAATTTGCAATGAATAAAGCACTAGAACAAAAACTAATTGGACCAATGGAGGAGTCACATACCAAGGAACAATCTCCCCAAGCAATTTTGTGAGAGGTGCCTCGAGCAAGGAGATCGAAAATGGTAGCAAAATGAGCTAGAACTCGTGCTTGAGCTGGATATTCGTGTTTGGGGGAGGAAGATGAAGTGTGTGGGTGCAGGAATAAATGGAGGAGGGCCACCATGGGCCCACGAGGCAGGGGGCGCGCCCTCCAACCTCGTGGGCAGGTGGTTGACCCCCCTAGTGTGTTCTCGGTTCCATAAATCCTCAAATATTCTAGAAAAAATCATATTTAATTTTCAGGGCATTTGGAGAAATTTTCTTTTCCGAGGTATTTTTATATTGCACGGATAATCAGATAACAGATAGAAAAAAATTTATTTTTATTTTATTTAATATAAATAACAGAAAGTAAAAGTGGGGTACAGAAGGTTGTGCCTTCTAGTTTCATCCATCTCATGATCATCAAAAGGAATCCACTAACAAGGTTGATCAAGTCTTGTTAACGAACCCATTCCGAATAACATGGAACCGGAGAAATTTCGAATAACACTATGTTACCTCAACAAGGATATGCACATCCCCAATAATAAGAATATCATATTTCTTATTGACAATAGGAAGAGGAAATTCAAAACCTCCAAATATAATCGATGGAATTTTTCCAATAGAGTTGATACTATGAACTTGAGGTTGTTTCCTCGGAAAGTGTACCATATGCTCATTGCCATTAACATGAAAAGTGACATTGCCTTTAGTGCAATCAATAACAGCCCCTGCAGTATTCAAAAAGGGTCTTCCAAGAATAATAGACATACTATCGTCCTCGGGAATATCAAGAATAACAAAGTCCATTAAAATAGTAACATTTGCAACTACAACAGGCACATCCTCACAAATACCGACAGGTATAGTAGTTGATTTATCAGCCATTTGCAAAGATATTTCAGTAGGTGTCAACTTATTCAAATCAAGTCTACGGTATAAAGAGAGAGGCATAACACTAACATCGGCTCCAAGATCACATAAAGCAGTTTTAACCTAGTTTCTTTTAATGGAGCATGGTATAGTGGGTACTCCTGGATCTCCAAGTTTCTTTGGTATTCCACCCTTAAAAGTATAATTAGCAAGCATGGTGGAAATTTCAGCTTCCGGTATCTTTCTCTTATTTGTAATAATATCTTTCATATACTTAGCATAAGGATTGGTTTTGAGCATATCAGTTAATCGCATACGTAAAAAGATAGGTCTAATCATTTCAGCAAAGCGCTCAAAATCCTCATCATCATTTTTCTTAGATGGTTTAGGAGGAAAAGGCATGGGTTTCTAAACCCAAGGCTCTCTTTCTTTACCATGTTTCCTAGCAACAAAGTCTTTCTTATCATAACGTTGATTCTTTAATTGTGGGTTATCAAGATCAACAGCAAGTTCAATTTCTTTATCATTATCATTACTAGGTTGAGCATCATTATGAACATTATCATTAGCATTATCATTAGTTTCAGGTTCATTACCAGATTGTGTTTCAGCATCAGAAATAGAAATATCATTTGGATTCTCAGGTGTTTCAACAATAGGATCACTAGAAGCATGCAAAGTCCTGTCATTTTTATTTTTCTTCTTTTTAGAAGAACTAGGTGCATCTATATTATTTCTCTGAGAATCTTGCTCAATTCTCTTAGGATGGCCTTCAGGATACAAAGGTTCCTGAGTCATTCTACCAGTTCTAGTAGCCACTCTAACAACATAATCATTATCTTTACTATTCAATTCATTGAGCAAATCATTCTGAGCTTTAAGTACTTGTTCTACTTGAGTGGTAACCATAGAAGCATGTTTACTAATAAGTTTAAGTTCACCTTTAACATTAGCCATATAATCACCCAAGTGTCCAAGCATATTTGAATTGGATTTCAATTGTCTACCAAAATAAGCATTAAAATCTTCTTGCTTAGCCATAAATTTATCAAACTCATCTAAGCATGGGCTAGCAATTTGAGTAAATGGGATTACAGCTTTATCATATCTATAGAGAGAATTTACCTTTACTACCTGTGTTGGGTTATCAAGACCATGAGTTTCTTCAATAGGTAAAGGATTAAATTATATGTTTCTTCAATAGGCGGTAAATTAAGACCATTTATTTCTTCAATAGGAGGTAAATTCTTAACATCTTCAGCTTTAATACCCTTTTCTTTCATAGATTTCTTTGCCTCTTGCATATCTTCAGGACTGAGAAATAGAATACCCCTCTTCTTTGGAGTTGGTTTAGGAATAGGCTCAGGAATTGGTTCCGGAGGTGTCCAATTATTTTCATTTGTCAACATAGTATTCAATAGAATTTCAGCTTCATCTAGTGTTCTTTCCCTGAAAACAGAACTAGCACAACTATCCAGGTAATCTCTGGAGGCATCGGTTAGTCCATTATAAAAGATATCAAGTATTTCATTTTTCTTAAGAGGATGATCAGGCAAAGCATTAAGTAATTGGAGAAGCCTCCCCAAGCTTGTGGGAGACTCTCTTCTTCAATTTGCACAAAATTATATATATCCCTTAAAGAAGCTTGTTTCTTAGGAGCAGGGAAATATTTAGCAGAGAAGTAATAAATCATATCCTGGGGACTACTCACACAACTAGGATCAAGAGAATTAAACCATATCTTAGCATCACCCTTTAATGAGAACGGAAATATTTTAAGAATGTAAAAGTAGTGAGTTTTCTCATCTTTAGTGAACAGGGTAGCTATATCATTCAATTTAGTAAGATGTGCCACAACAGTTTCAGATTCATAACCATGAAAAGGATCAGATTCAATCAAAGTAATTATATCAGAATCAACAGAGAATTCATAATCCTTATCAGTAACAAAGATAGGTGAAGTAGCAAAAGCAGGGTCAGGTTTCATTCTATCATTTAGGGATTGCTTACTCCATTTAGCTAATAATCTTTTAAGTTCAGTTCTATTTCTGCAAGCTAAAATGGCTAAAGAAGCATCTTGATCAAATACATAACCCTAAGGAATAGCAAGTGGTTCTTCATCATCACTTTCATCAGTATCATCAAATTCAATATTTTCAATCTCTCTAGCCCTAGCAAGTTGTTCATCAAGAAAATCACTAAGTGGCACAGTAGTATCAGGCATAGAGGTAGTTTCATCATAAGTATCATGCATAGCAGAAGTGGCATCATCAATAACATGTGACATATCAGAACGAATAGCAGAAGCAGGTGTAGGTGTTGCAAGCTTACTTAAAACAAAAGGTGAATCAAGTGCAGAGCTAGATGGCAGTTCCTTACCTCCCCTTGTAGTTGAGGGATATATCTTGGTTTTTGGATCTCTCGAGTTCTTCATAATGATAAGCAGATATATATATATATATATATATATATATATCCCAAGTGACTCAAAGAATAGAGCTATGCTCCCCGGCAACGGCGCCAGAAAATGGTCTTGATAACCCACAAGTATAGGGGATCGCAACAGTTTTCGAGGGTAGAGTATTCAACCCAAATTTATTGATTCGACACAAGGGGAGCCAAAGAATATTCTCAAGTATTAGCAGCTGAGTTGTCAATTCAACCACACCTGGAAACTTAATATCTGCAGCAAAGTGTTTAGTAGCAAGGTAATATGATAGTAGTGGTAACGGTAGCAAAAGGTAACAATAGTAAAAGTAATGTTTTTGGTATTTTGTAGTGATGATAGCAATAGCAACGGAAAAGTAAATAAGTGAAGCACAATATATGGAAAGCTCGTAGGCAATGGATCGGTGATAGAGAATTGTGCCGGATGCGATTCATCATGTAACAGTCATAACCTAGGGTGACACAGAACTAGCTCCAGTTCATTGATATAATGTAGGCATGTATTCCGAACATAGTCATACGTGCTTATGGAAAAGAACTTGCATGACATCTTTTGTCCTACCCTCCCGTGGCAGCGGGGTCCTTATGGAAACTAAGGGATATTAAGGCCTCCTTTTAATAGAGAACCAGAACAAAGCATTAACACATAGTGAATACATGAACTCCTCAAACTACGGTCATCACCGGTAAGTATCCCGATTATTGTCACTTCGGGGTTAACGGATCATAACTCATAATAGGTGACTATAGACTTGCAAGATAGGATCAAGAACACTGATATATTGATGAAAACATAATAGGTTCAGATCTGAAATCATGGCACTCGGGCCCTAGTGACAAGCATTAAGCATAGCAAAGTCATAGCAACATCAATCTCAGAACATAGTGGACACTAGGGATCAAACCCTAACAAAACTAACTCGATTACATGATAGATCCCATCCAACCCATCACTGTCCAGCAAGCCTACGATGGGATTACTCACGCACGGCGGTGAGCATCATGAAATTGGTGATGGAGGATGGTTGATGATGACGATGGCGACGGATTCCCCTCTCCGGAGCCCCGAACGGACTCCAGATCAGCCCTCCCGAGAGGTTTTAGGGCTTGGCGGCGGCTCCGTATGGTAAAACGCGATGATTTCTTCTCTCTGATTTTTTTCTCATCGAAACTCAATATATGGAGGTGGAGTTGGAGTTGGAGTCGGAGAGGCAACAGGGGGCCCACGAGGTAGGGGGCGCACCCCCCACCCTCGTGGCAAGATGATGGCCCCCTTGGCCTTCATCTTTGGCAGGTATTTTTCTTATTTTCTGAAAAGTGTCTCCGTGAAGTTTCAGGTCATTCCGAGAACGTTTTCTCCTGCACATAAATAACACCATGGTAATTCTGCTGAAAACAGCGTCAGTCCGGGTTAGTCTCATTCAAAATCATGCAAGTTAGAGTCCAAAACAAGGGCAAAAGTGTTTGAAAGTAGATACGTTGGAGACGTATCACCGGTGTACTCGCACATTAAGCCGGACCAGCGGCTTAAGGGCAAAATCTTCCATGCGACCTAGTAACAGACTAGGTCAACTTCAGTTAAACCATTGGCCATCAAGGCCCTCATCTTTGAAAACACAGGCATATACTTGGCACGTTCTTCTATGTTGATCCGCTCTGGGAGTGGATGTCTGTTGCTAAGTCGGTTTCACGATAACCCGGCAGTGGATTTTCACCTTCTGGAGAGGTGTCTTTGCAATAGAACCATGTCTGGTTCCAGTCCTTGGGGTGGCTGGGAGATGCAGCAGCATGAAACATGGCTTCTTTCCGCCTCTGAATGATGCCACCTAGTTCTAAACTAGGGTTGTCTGTAAATTCAGACTGGCTGATTAAGTAATAAAATTCCCTGAACAGTTCCACAATGGGCTCTTGTTGAAGGTACACTTCGCAAAACACTTGGAAATTACAGATGTTTGAAATCGAGTTGGGCCCAATATCTTATGGGTGGAGTTTGAAGAAGTGCAGCACGTCACGAAAAAAATTGGAACCTGGTGGGGTAAACCCCCTAAGCATACGATCGGTAAAGACTACTACTTCACCTTCTTGGGGGACAGGGGTGGTCTCATCTCCTGGGACCCTCCAGTGAATGACGTCTTTGGCGGCTACGATGCCCACCACAACATGCTTGTTCAAGGTCTGTTCGGTAACCTGGGAAGCAACCAATACGTCCATTTTGCATCATGTTTTCTTACTGTTATTTATAATGTTTTTATCCATAATAATGCTTTTTTGGAGTAATTCTAATGCCTTTTCTCTCATAATATGCAAGGTATACACAAAGAGAGAGAATTTTGGCAGCTGGAAATCTGGACCTAAAAAAGCTACGTCAGGCTACCTATTCTGCACAACTCCAAATGAGCTGAAACTTCACGGAGAATTTTTATGGAACATTTAAGAATTATTGGAGCAAATAACTACCAGAGGGGGCCCACCAGGTGGGAAAATCCCACCCGAGCGCGCCAGGGAGCCCAGGCGCGCCCTGGTGGGTTGTGCTCACCCAGGCCCACCTCCGGTGCCCATCTTCTGGTATATAAGTCATTTTGACCTAGAAAAAATAAGGAGAGGACTTTCGAGATAGAGCGACACCGCCTCGGGGCGGAACTTGGGCAAGAGCACTTTTGCCCTCTGGCGAAGCGATTCCGTCGGGGGAACTTCCCTCCCGGAGGGGGAAATCATCGTCATCATCATCACCAACAACTCTCCCATCTTGGGGAGGGCAATCTCCATCAACATCTTCAACAACACCATCTGATATCAAACCCTAGTTCATCTCTTGTGTTCAATCTGGTAACCGGAACTATAGATTGGTGCTTGTGGGTGACTAGTAGTATTGATTACATCTTGTAGTTGATTACTATATGGTTTATTTGGTGGAAGATTATATGTTCATATCCAATATGCTATTTAATACCCCTCTGATCTTGAGCATGATTATCGTTTGTGAGTAGTTACTTTTGTTCTTGGGGTCGCGGGAGAAATCATGTTGCAAGTAATCATGTGAACTTGGTATGTGTTCGATATTTTGATAGTATGTATGTTGTGATTCCCTTAGTGGTGTCATGTGAACGTCGACTACATGACACTACACCATATTTGGGCCTAAGTGAATGCATTGTGGAGTACCAATTAGATGATGGGTTGCGAGAGTGACAGAAGCTTAAACCCCAGTTTATGCGCTATTCTGTAAGGGACCGATTGGATCCAAAAGTTTAATGCTATGGTTAGAATTTATTCTTAATACTTTTCTCGTAGTTGCGGAAGCTTCGAGGGGGTTAAGCATAAGTAGGAGGTTTTTTTCAAGTAAGAGCAACACCTAAGCACCGGTCCACCCACATATCAAACTATCAAAGTAGCGAACACAAATCGAACCAACATGATGAAAGTGACTAGATGAAATTCCTGTGTACCCTTAAGAACACTTTGCTTATCATAAGAGACTATTTTGGCATGTCCTTTGCCTCAAAAGGATTGGTCGACCTTGCTTTACTTTTCCTACTACTATATTTACTTGCTCATTACAAATTATCTTGCTATCAAACTACTCTGCTACTTACGATTTCAGCACTTGCAGACATTACGTTGCTGAAAATCACTTGTCATTTCCTTCTGCTCCTTTTTGGGTTCGACACTCTTACTTATCGAAAAGATCTACAATTGATGCCCTATACTTGTGGGTCATCAAGGCTATTTTCTGGCGCCGTTGCCGGGAGGTGAAGCGCTTTTGGTAAGGAAACATTTATATAGTGTGCTGAAATTTATTGTCACTTGTTACTATGGAAAACAATCCTTTGAGGGGTTTGTTCGGGGTATCTTCACCTCGTTCGGAACCACAATTAGCTACCCCTCAACGTACTGCACCCACTAAAAATATTGAATATGAATTTCCTTCGGGTTTGATAGAACAACTGCTAGCTAATCCTTATGCAGGAGATGGAACCGAACATCCTGATATGCACTTGATATATGTAAAACAAATTTATGGATTGTTCAAGCTTGTAGGTTTACCCAGGGATGAAGTTATGAAAAAGGTTTTCCCTTTATGTTTGAAGGGAAAATCATTGGCATGGTCTAGGATATGCGATGATATTGGATCTTGGAATTTGAATCGATTGAAATTGGAGTTTCAAAAAAAATATCATATGCATCTAGTTCATCGCGGAATTATATGTATATTTTTTGTCCTCGTGAAGGAGAAAGTATCGCTCTAGCTTGGTGGAGGCTTAAGTCCATGTTATATTCATGCCCCAACCATGAGCTCTCAAGAGAAATTATTATCTAGAATTTTTATGCTCGGCTTTCTCATAATGATCAAACCATGCTTGATACATCTTGTGTTGGTTCTTTTATAAAGAAGACTATTGAATTCCAGTGGGATCATTTGGAAAGAATTAAACGCAACTCTGAAGATTGGGAAGTCGACGAAGGTAAATAGTCAGGTATTAAACTTAAATATGATTGTGTTAAATTTTTATGTATACCGATGCTTTTCAAAAGTTTAGCACTAAATATGGACTTGACTTTGAGATAGTAGCCTCCTTTTGTGAATCATTTGCTACTCATGTTGAACTCTGATACATCCATTTTTTATCATGTTTTCTTACTGTTATTTATGATGTTTTTATCCGTAATAAAGCTTTTTGGAGTAATTCTAATGCCTTCTCTCATAATATGCAAGGTATACACCAAGAGGGAGAATTCCGCGGCTAGAAATCTGGACCTGAAAAAGCTACGTCAGGCTACCTATTCTGCACAACTCCAAATGAGCTGAAACTTCACGAGATTTTTTTATGGAATATATGAGGAATATTGGAGCCAATAAGTACCAGAGGGGGGCCATCAGGTGGGCACAACCCACCTGGGCACGCCAGGGAGCCCAGGCGCGCCCTGGTGGGTTGTGCTCTCCTCGGCCCACCTCCGGTGCCCATCTTCTGGTATATAAGTCATTTTGACCTAGAAAAAATAAGGAGAGGACTTTCGGGATGGAGCGTCGCCGCCTCGAGGTGGAACTTGGGTAGAAGCACTTTTGCCCTCGGTGGAGCGATTCCGCCAGGGGAACTTCCCTCCCGGAGGGGGAAATCATCATCGTCATCATCATCACCAACAACTCTCCCATCTTGCGGAGGACAATCTCCATCAACATCTTCAACAGCACCATCTCCTCTCAAACCCTAGTTCATCTCTTGTTCATTTGGTGGACTAGTAGTTACTTTTGTGAGTAGTTACTTTTGTTCTTGAGGTCACGAGAGAAATCATGTTGCAAGTAATCATGTGAGCTTGATATGTGTTTGATATTTTGATAGTATGTATGTTGTGATTCCCTTAGTGGTGTCATGTGTTCGAATACATGACACTTTACCATATTTGGGCCTAAGGGAATGCATTGTGGAGTAGCAATTAGATGATGGGTTGCGAGAGTGACAGAAGCTTAAACCCCAGTTTATGCGCAATTCCGTAAGGGGCTGATTGGATCCAAAAGTTTAATGATATGGTTAGAATTTATTCTTAATACTTTTCTCATAGTTGCGGATGCTTGCGGGGGGGGTTAATCATAAGTAGGAGGTTTGTTCAAGTAAGAACAACACCTAAGCACCGGTCCACCCACATATCAAATTATCAAAGTGTTGGGGAACGCAGTATTTCAAAAAAATTCCTTCGATCTCGCAAGATCTATCTAGGAGATGCATAGCAACGAGAGGGGAGAGTGTGTCTACGTACCCTCGTAGACCGAAAGCGGAAGCGTTTAGTAACGTGGTTGACATAGTCGAACGTCTTGACGATTCAACCGATCCTAGCACCGAACATACGGCACCTCCATGTTCTGCACATGTTCAGCACGATGACGTCCCTCGAGCTCTTGATCCAGTTGAGGACGAGGGAGAGTTCCATCAGCACGACGGTGTGGTGACGGTGATGATGAAGTTACCGGCGCAGGGCTTCGCCTAAGCACTACGACGATATGACTTAGGTGATAAACTGTGGAGGGGGGCACCGCACACGGCTAAGAGATGTTTGTTGTGCCTTTGGGGTGCTCCCCTGCCTCTGTATATAAAGGGGGGAGGAGCAGTTGGCCGGCCTAGGGGGCGCTCCATAAGGGGGGAGTCCTACTTGGACTCGAAGTCCAAGTAGGATTCGCCCCCCCCCCTCATTCCTTCCACCGGAGAGGGAAAAGGGGAAGGGAGAGAGAGGGAGAAGGAAAGAGGGGGGCGGCCCCCTCCCCTAGTCCAATTCGGTTTGGGCATGGAGGGGCGCCCCTCTCATGTGACCTCTCTCCTCTCCTCCAATAAGGCCCAATAGGCTCAATACTTCTCCGGGGGGTTCCGGTAACCTCCCGGTACTCCGGAAAATACCCGAAACACTTCGGAACCATTCCGGTGTCCGAATATAACCTTCCAATATATCGATCTTTACCTCTCGGCCATTTCGAGACTGCTCATCATGTCCGTGATCTCAACCGGGACTCCAAACAAACTTCGTTCATCAAATCACATTACTCATAATAAAATTGTCATCGAATGTTAAGCGTGCAGACCCTACGGGTTCGAGAACTATGTAGACATGACCGAGACACATCTCCGGTCAATAACCAATAGCGGAACCTGGATGCTCATATTGGTTCCTACATATTCTGCGAAGATCTTTATCGGTCAAACCGCATAACAACATACGTTGTTCCCTTTGTCATCGGTATGTTACTTGCCCGGGATTCGACCGTCGGTATCATCATACCTAGTACAATCTCGTTACCGACAAGTCTCTTTACTCGTTCCATAATGCATCATCCCGTAACTAACTCATTAGTCACATTGCTTGCAAGGCTCATAGTGATGTGCATTACCGAGAGGGCCCAGAGATACCTCTCCGATTCACGGAGTGACAAATCCTATTCTCGATCTATGCCGACTCAACAAACACCATCGGAGACACCTATGGAGCATCTTTATAATCTCGCAGTTACGTTGTGATGTTTGATAGCACACTAAGTGTTCCTCCGGTATTCGGGAGTTGCATAATCTCATAGTCATAGGAACATGTATAAGTCATGAAGAAAGCAATAGCAATAAACTAATCGATCATAGTGCTAAGCTAACGGATGGATCTAGTCCATCGCATCATTCTCTAATGATGTGATCCCATTCATCAAATGACAACACATGTTTGTGGCTAGGAAACTTAACCATCTTTGATTAACAAGCTAGTCAAGTAGAGGCATACTAGGGACACTATGTTTGTCTATGTATTCACACATGTACTAAGTTTCCGGTTAATAAAATTCTAGCATGAATAATAAACATTTATCATTATATAAGGAAATATAAATAACAACTTTATTATTGCCTCTAGGGCATATTTCCTTCAGTCTCCCACTTGCACTAGAGTCAATAATCTAGTTCACATCGTCATGTGATTTAACACCAATAGTTCACACCTTTATGTGATTAGTTCACATCGCCATGTGACTAATACCCAAAGTGTTTTACTAGAGTCAATAATCTAGTTCACGATGCTATGTGATTAACACCCAAAGAGTACTAAGGTGTGATCATGTTTTGCTTGTGAGAGAAGCTTAGTCAATGGGTTTGTCACATTCAGAGCCGTATGTATTTTGCAAATTTTCTATGTCTACAGTGCTCTACATGGAGCTACTCTAGCTAATTGCTCCCACTTTCAATATGTATCCAGATTGAGACTCGGACTCATCCGGATCGGTGTAAAACATTGCATCGACGTAACTCTTTACGACAAACTCTTTATCACCTCCATGACCGAGAAATATCTCCTTAGTCTTCTAAGGATAATTTTGACCGTTGTCCAGTGATCCACTCCTGGATCAATATCGTACCCCGTTGCCAAACTCATGACAAGGTACACAATAGGTTTGGTACAAAGCATAGCATAATTAATAGAACCTATGGCTGAGGCATAGGGAATGACTTTCATTCTCTTTCTATTTTCTGTTGTGGTCGTGTTTTGAGTCTTACTCAACTTTACACCTTGCAATACAGGCAAGAACTCCTTCTTTGACTGTTCCATTTTGAACTACTTCAAAATCTTTTCAAGGTATGTACTCATTGAAAAATCTTATCAAGCGTCTTGATCTATCTCTATAGATCTTTATGCCCAATATGTAAGCAGCTTCACTGAGGTCTTTCTTTGAAAAACTCCTTTCAAACACTTCTTTATGCTTTCCAGAAAATTCTACATCATTTCAGGTAAACAATATGTCATTCACATATACTTATCAAAAAGGCTGTAGTGCTCCCACTCATTTTCTTGTAAATATAGGCTTCACCGCAAGTTTGTATAAAACTATATGCTTTGATCAACTCATCAAAGTGTATATTCCAACTCTGAGATGCTTGCACCAGTCCATAGATGGATCGCTGGAGCTTGCACATTTTGTTAGCACCTTTAGGATTGACAAAACCTTCTGGTTGTATCATATACAACTCTTCTTTAATAAATCCATTAAGGAATGCAGTTTTGACATCCATTTGTCAGATTTCATAAAATGTGGCAATTGCTAACATGATTCGGACAGACTTTAAGCATCGATACGAGTGACAAAATCTCATCATAGTCAACACCTTGAACTCGTCAAAAACCCTTTTCGACAAGTCGAGCTTTATAGATAGTAACACTACTATCAGCGTCTGTCTTCCTCTTGAATATCCATTTATTCACAATGGCTTGCCGATCATCGGGCAAGTCCAGCAAAGTCCACACTTTGTTCTCATACATGGATTCTATCTCAGATTTCATGGCCTCAAGCCATCTGTCGGAATCTGGGCTCATCATCGCTTCCTCATGTTGGGAACGCAGTAATTTCAAAAAAATTCCTATGCACACGCAAGATCATGGTGATGCATTGCAACGAGAGGGGAGAGTATCGTCTACGTACCCTCCTAGACCGTAAGCAGAAGCGTTATGACAACGCGGTTGATGTAGTCGTACGTATTCACAATCGACCGATCTAGTACCGAAGATACGGCACCTCCGTGATCTGCACACATTCGGCTTGGTGACGTCCCGCGAACTCACAATCCAGTAGAGCTTCGAGGGAGAGCTTCATCAGCACGACGGCGTGATGACGGTGATGATGTTGCTACCGGAACAGGGCTTCGCCTAAGCACCGCTACGATATTACCGAGGTGGATTATGATGGAGGGAGGCACCGCACACGGCTAAGATCAATGATCAACTTGTGTGTTCATGGGGTGCCCCCCTCCCTCGTATATAAAGGAGTGGAGGAGGGGGAGGGGCCGGCCTCCTAGGCACGCCCCAAGGGGAGTCCTACTCCCACTGGGAGTAGGATTCCCCCCCTTGCCTTGTCGGATTTAGGAGAGAAGGAAGGAGGAGGGAGGAGGAAGGAAAGGGGGGGTCGGCCCCCCTCCCAATTCGGATTGGGCTTGGGGGGCGCGCCCCCTCCTTTGCTCCTTTCCCCTCTCTCCCACTAAGGCCCAATAAGGCCCATATACCTCCCGGGGGGTTCCGGTAACCTCCCGGTGCTTCGGTATACTCCCGATTTCACCCAGAACCATTCTGATGTCCAAACATAGGCTTCCAGTATATTGATCTTTACGTCTCGACCATTTCGAGACTCCTCGTCATGTCCGTGATCAAAGTCAGGACTCCGAACTACCTTCGGTACATCAAAACACATAAACTCGTAATACCGATCATCACCGAATGTTAAGCATGCGGACCCTACGGGTTCGGGAACTATGTAGACATGACCAAGACTCATCTCCGATCAATAACCAATAGCAGAACTTGGATGCTCATATTGGTTCCTACATATTATACGAAGATCTTTATCGGTCAAACCGCAAAACAACATACGTTGTTCCCTTTGTCATCGGTATGTTACTTGCCCGAGATTCGATCGTCAGTATCTCAATACCTAGTTCAATCTCGTTACCGGTAAGTCTCTTTACTCGTTCCGTAATGCTACATCCCATAACTAACTCATTAGCTGCATTGCTTGCAAGGCTTATTGTGATGTACATTACCGAGAGGGCCCAGAGATACCTCTCCGACAATCGGAGTGACAAATCCTAATCTTGATCTATGCCAAATCAACAAACACCATCGGAGACACCTATAGAGCACATTTATAATCACCCAGTTATGTTGTGACGTTTGGTAGCACACAAAGTGTTCCCCCGGTATTCGGGAGTTGCATGATATCATAGTCATAGGAACATGTATAGTTATGGAGAAAGCAATAGCAACAAACTAAATGATCATCGTGCTAAGCTAAGGGATGTGTCGGTGTCAAAACCGGGGGATCTCGGGTAGTGGGTCCCGAACTATGCGTCTAGGCCGGATGGTAACAGGAGGCAGGGAACACGATGTTTTACCCAGGTTCGGGCCCTCTTGATGGAGGTAAAACCCTACCTCCTGCTAGATTAACATTGATGATATGGGTAGTACAAGAGTAGATCTACCACGAGATCAAGGAGGCTAAACCCTAGAAGCTAGCCTATGGTATGATTGTTGTATATGGGGTTGATTGCCTACGGATTACAACCCTCTGGTTTATATAGACACCGGATAGGGTTAGGGTTACATAGAGTCGGTTACAATGGTAGGAGATCTTGAATATCCGCATCGCCAAGCTTGCCTTCCACACCAAGGAAAGTCCCATCCGGACATGGGACGAAGTCTTCAATCTTGTATCTTCATAGTCCCGGAGTCCGGCTGAAGGTATAGTCTGGCTACCCGAACACCCCCTAATCCAGGACTCCCTCAGGATGGGTCAAGTCAATCACATCATTCTCTAATGATGTGATCCCGTTAATCAAATGACAACTCATGTCTATGGTTTAGGAAACATAACCATCATTGATTCAACGAGCTAGTTAAGTAGAGGCAAACTAGTGACACTTTGTTTGTCTATGTATTCACACATGTACTAAGTTTCTGGCTAATACAATTCTAGCATGAATAATAAACATTTATCATGATATAAGGAAATATAAATAACAACTGTATTATTGCCTCTAGGGCATATTTCCTTCACCTCATAGTTCATAGGTTCATCATGGTCTAGTAACATGACTTCCAGAACAGGATTACCGTACCACTCTGGTGTGGATCGTACTCTGGTTGACCTACGAGGATCGGTAGTAACTTGATCTGAAGTTTCATGATCATCATCATTAACTTCCTCACTAATTGGTGTACGCATCACTAGAACTGATTTCTGTGATGAAGCATTTTCCAATTCGAGAGAAGTTACAACTACCTCATCAAGTTCTACTTTCCTCCCACTCACTTCTTTTGAGAGAAACTCCTTCTCTAGAAAGGATCCATTATTAGCAACGAATATCTTGCCTTCGGATTTGTGATAGAAGGTGTACCCAACAGTCACCTTTGGGTATCCTATGAAGACACATTTCTCCGATTTGGGTTCGAGCTTATCAAGTTGAAGCTTTTTCACATAAGCATCGCAGCCCCAAACTTTAAGAAACGACAGCTTGGGTTTCTTGCCAAACTACAGTTCATATGGTGTCGTCTCAACGGATTTAGATGGTGCCCTTATTTAACGTGAATGCAGTTGTCTCTAATGCATAACCCTAAAACGATAGTGGTAAATCGGTAAGAGACACAATAGATCGCACTATATCCAATATAGTACGGTTACGACGTTCGGACACACCATTACGCTGTGGTGTTCCAGGTGGCGTGAGTTGTGAAACTATTCCACATTGTTTCACATGAAGACCAAACTCGTAACTCAAATATTTGCCTATGCGATCAGATCGCAGAAACTTTATTTCTTGTTACGATGATTCTCCACTTCACTCTGAAATTCTTTGAACTTTTCAAAATGATTCAGACTTGTGTGGCGGGTATCAACTGTGAAGGTTAGAAAATAACGATACCCGCCACGAGCCTCGACACTCATCGGACCGCGTGCATCGGTATGTATTGTTTCGAATAAGTAAGTGGCTCGCTCCATTGTTCTAGAGAACAGAGTTTTAGTCATCTTGCCCATGAGGCATGGTTCGCAAGTATCAAATGATTCATAATCAAGTGATTCCAGAAGCCCATCTGCATGGAGTTTCTTCACGCGCTTTAGACCAATATGATCAAAAACGGCAGTGCCACAAATATGTTACACTATCATTATCAACTTTGCATCTTTTGGCATCAATATTATGAATATGTGTATCACTACGATCGAGATTCAATAAACCATTTACATTGTGTGTATGACCATAGAAGGTTTTATACATGTAAACAGAACAAAAATTATTCTATGACTTAAATGAATAATTGTATCGTAATAAACATGATCCAATCATATTCATGCTCAACGCAAACACCAAATAACATTTATTTAGGTCCAACACTAATCCCGAAGATAGAGGGAGTGTGCGATGGTGATCTTATCAACCTTGGAATCACTTCCAACACACATCGTCACCTCGCCCTTAACTAGTCTCTGTTCATTTTCCAACTCCTGTTTCGAGTTACTAATCTTAGCAACTGAACTGGTATCAAATACCCTGGGGTTACTATGAACACTAGTAAAGTACACATCAATAACATGTATATCAAATATACCTTTCACTTTTCCATCCTTTATATCCGCCAAGTATTTGGGGTAGTTCCGCTTCCAGTGACCATTCCATTTGCAGTAGAAGCACTTAGTTTCAGGCTTAGGTCTAGCTTTGGGTTTCTTCATGGGAGTGGCAACTTGCTTGCCATTCTTTCTTGAAGTTCCTTTTCTTTTCCTTTGCCCATTTTCTTGAAACTAGTGGTCTCTTGTTAACCATCAACACTTGATGCTCTTTCTTGATTTCTACCTTCGCCGATTTTAGCATCGCGAAGAGCTCAGGAATCGTTTTCGTCATCCCTTGCATATTATAGTTCATCACAAAGTTCCAGTAACTTGGTGATAGTGACTAGAGAACTCTATCAATCACTATCTTATCTGGAAGATTAACTCCCACTTGATTTAAGCGATTGTAGTACTCAAACATTCTGAGCACATGCTCACTGGTTGAGCTATTCTGCTCCATCTTGTAGGCAAAGTACTTGTCAGAGGTCTCATACCTCTTAACACGGGCATGAGTCTGAAATACCAATTTCAACTCCTGGAGCATCTCATATGCTCCATTTCTTTCAAAACATTTTTGAAATCCCGGTTCTAAGCCGTAAAGCATGGTGCACTAAACTATCAAGTAGTCATCATACTGAGCTCGTCAAACGTTCATAATGTCTGTATCTGCTCCTGCAATAGTTCTGTCACCTAGCGGTGCATCAAGGACATAATTCTTCTATGCAGCAATGAGCATAATCCTCAGATCACGGACCTAGTCCGCATCATTGCTACTATCATATTTCAACTTATTTTTTCTAGGAACATATCGAAAATAAACGGGGAGCTATAACATGATTTGTTGATCTATAACAAAATTTGAAAATGCTATCAGGACTAAGTTCATGATAAATTAAAGTTCAATTAATCATATTACTTAAGAACTCCCACTTAGATAGACATCCCTCTAGTCATCTAAATGATCATGTGATCCATATCAACTAAACCATGTCCGATCATCATGTGAGATGGAGTAGTTTTCAATGGTGAACATCTCTATGTTGATCATATCTACTATATGATTCACGTTCGACCTTTCGGTCTCAGTGTTTCGAGGCCATATCTGCATATGCTAGGCTCGTCAAGTTTAACCCGAGTATTCCGCGTGTGCAAAACTGGCTTGCACTCGTTGTATGTGAACGTAGAGCTTATCACACCCGATCATCACGTGGTGTCTCGGCACGACGAACTGCAGCAATGGTGCATACTCAGGGAGAACACTTATACCTTGAAATTTAGTGAGGGATCATCTTATAATGCTATCACCGTACTAAGAAAAATAAGGTGCATAAAGGATAAACATCACATGCAATCAAAATATGTGACATGATATGGCCATCATCATCTTGTGCCATTGATCTCCATCTTCAAAGCACCGTCATGATCTCCATCGTCACCGGCATGACACCATGATCTCCATCATCTTGATCTCTATCAACGTGTCGTCACATGGTCGTCTCGCCAACTATTGCTTTTGCAACTATTTCTATCGCATAGCGATAAAGTAAAGCAATTATATGGCGCTTGCATCTTATGTGATAAAGAGACAACCATAAGGCTCCTGCCAGTTGTCGATAATTTTAACAAAACATGATCATCTCATACAACAATTTATATCTCATCACGTTTTGACCATATCACATCACAACATGCCCTGCAAAAACAAGTTAGACGTCCTCTACTTTGTTGTTGCAAGTTTTACATGGCTGCTACGGGCTTCTAGCAAGAACCGTTCTTACCTACGCATCAAAACCACAACGATTTTTCGTCAAGTGTGTTGTTTTAACCTTCAACAAGGACCGGCCGTAGTCAAACTCGATTCAACTAAAGTTGGAGAAATAGACACCCGCTAGCCACCTATGTGCGAAGCACGTCGGTAGAACCAGTCTCATGAACGCGGTCATGTAATGTCGGTCTGGGCCGCTTCATCCAACAATACCGCCGAATCATAGTAAGACGTTGATGGTAAGCAGTATGACTATTATCGCGCACAACTCTTTGTGTTCTACTCGTGCATATAACATCTACGCATAGACCTGGCTCGGATGCCACTGTTGGGGAACGCAGTATTTCAAAAAAAATCCTACGATCACGCAAGATCTATCTAGGAGATGCATAGAAACAAGAGGGGAGAATGTGTCTACATACCTGCTACCTCTTGAGCATCTGTTGGTTTTCCCTTGAAGAGGAAAGGGTGATGCAGCAAAGTAGCGTAAGTATTTCCCTCAGTTTTTGAGAACCAAGGTATCAATCCAGTAGGAGACTACACGCAAATCGCCTAGTACCTGCACAAACAATCAAGAACCTTGTAACCAACGTGATAAAGGGGTTGTCAATCCCTTCACGGACACTTGCAAAAGTGAGATCTGATAGAGATAATAAGATAAATATTTTTGGTATTTTTGTTGTATAGATTGAAAAGTAAAGATTGCAAAAATAAATGACGAAATAAATTGGCAAGTTGACGGGAAACTAATATGATGTAAAATAGACCCGGGGGCCATAGGTTTCACTAGTGGCTTCTCTCATGATAGCATATATTACGGTGGGTGAACAAATTACTGCCGAGCAATTGATAGAAATTGCATAGTTATGAGAATATCTAGGCATGATCATGAACATAGGCATCACGTCTGTGTCAAGTAGACCGAAACGATTCTGCATCTACTACTATTACTCCACACATGGACCGCTATCTAGCATGCATCTAGGGTATTAAGTTCATAAGAATAGAGTAACGCATTAGGCAAGATGACATGATGTAGAGGGATAAACTCAAGCAATATGATATAAACCCCATCTTTTTATCCTCGATGGCAACAATACAAAATACGTGCCTTGCTGCCCCTGTTCTCACTAGGAAAGTTCACCGCAAGATTGAACCCAAAGCTAAGCACTTCTCCCATTGCAAGAAAGATTAATCTAGTAGGCCAAACTAAACCGATAATTCAAAGAGACTTGCAAAGATATCAAATCATGCATATACTAATTCAGAGAAGAACCAAATATTGTTCATAGATAATCTTGATCATAAACCCACAATTCATCAAATCTCGGCAAACACACCGCAAAAAGTATTACATCGAATATATCTCCAAGAACATCGAGGAGAACTTTGTATTGAGAACCAAAGAGAGAGAAGAAGCCATCTAGCTAATAACTATGGACCCAAAGGTATGTGGTAAACTACTCACACATCATCGGAGAGGCTATCGTGTTGATGTAGAAGCCCTCCGTGATCGAATCCCCCTCCGGTAGATTGTCGGAAAAGGCCAGGTGGGATCTCACAGGTATAAAAGGTTGCGACGGTGGAAAAGTGGTTTCGTGGCTCCCCTGGATGTTTTCAGGGTATAAGAGTATATATATGCGAAAGAAGTATGTCGGTGTAGCTATGAGGGGCCCACGAGGGTGGGGGTGCGCCCTCCTGCCTCGTGGCCGCCTCGTTGCGTCTCTGACTTCCACTCCAAGTCTCCTGGATGACATTTGTTCCAAGAAAGATCCTCGCGAAGGTTTCGTTCCGTTTGGATTCCGTTTGATATTCCTTTTCTGCGAAACACTAAAATAGGCACACAAAAAAGCAACAATTTGCACTGGGCCTTCGGTTAACAGGTTAGTCCTATAAAAGTGCATATTAAAGCTCATTAAACATCCAAAACAGATAATATAATAGCATGGAACAATCAAAAATTATAGATACGTTGGAGGCGTATCAGTACCCTCGTATACCGAAAGCGGAAGCGTTTAGTAACGCGGTTGATGTAGTCGAACATCTTCACGGTTCAACCGATCCTAGCACCGAACGTACGGAACCTCCGTGTTCTGCACACATTCAGCACGATGACGTCCCTCGAGCTCTTGATCTAGTTGAGGATGAGGGAGAGTTCCGTCAGCACGACGGTGTGGCAACGGTGATGATGAAGTTACCGGCGCAGGGCTTCGCCTAAGCACTACGACGATATGACCGAGGTCGTAAACTATGGAGGGGGGCACCGCACACGGCTAAGATATGTCGGTTGTAACTTTGGGGTGCCCCCCGCCTCCGTCTAAAAGGGGGGAGGAGGAGGTGGCCGACCTAGGGGGCGCGCCATAAGGGGGGAGTCCTACTTGGACTCCTAGTCCAAGTAGGATTCGGCCCCCCTTCCTTCCTTCCACCGGAGAGGGAAAAGGGGAAGGGAGAAAGAGGGATGAGAAAAGAGGGGGGACGGACCCCTCCCCTAGTCCAATTCGGTTTGGGAAAGGGGGGACGCCCCTCTCATGTGGCCTCTCTCCTCTCCTCCAATAAGGTCCAATAGGCCCAATACTTCTCCGGGGGGTTCCCGTAACCTCCCGGTACTCTGGAAAATACCCGAAACACTTCGAAACCATTCTGGTGTCCGAATATAACCTTCCAATATATCAATTTTTACCTCTAGACCATTTTTAGACTCCTCATCATGTTCGTGGTCCCATCCGGGACTCCGAACAAACTTCGGTCATCAAATCACATAACTCATAATACAAATCATCATCGAATGTTAAGCGTGTGGACCCTATGGGTTCGAGAACTATGTAGACATGACCGAGACACATCTCTGGTCAATAACCAATAGCGGAACCTGGATGCTCATATTGGTTCCTACATATTCTACGAAGATCTTTATCGATCAAACCGCATAACACCATACGGTGTTCCCTTTGTCATCGGTATGTTACTTGCCCGAGATTCGATCGTCGGTATCATCATACCTAGTTCAATCTCGTTATCGGAAAGTCTCTTTACTCGTTCTGTAATGCATCATCCCATAACTAACTCATTAGTCACATTGCTTGCAAGGCTCATAGTGATGTGCATTACCAAGAGGGCCCAGAGATACCTATCCTATTCACGGAGTGACAAATCCTAATCTCGATCTAGCCAACTCAACAAACACCAGCGAAGACACCTGTAGAGCATCTTTATAATCACCCAGTTACGTTGTGACGTTTGATAGTACACAAGGTGTTCCTCCGGTATTCGGGAGTTGCATAATCTCATAGTCAGTGGAACATGTATAAGTCATGAAGAAAGCAATAGCAATAAAACTAAACGATCATTATGCTAAGCTAACGGGTGGGTCTTGTCCATCACATCATTCTCTAATGATGTGATCCCGTTCATCAAATGACAACACATGTCTATGGTCAGGAAACTTAACCATCTTTGATAAATGAGCTAGTCAAGTAGAGGCATACTAGAGACACTCTGTTTGTCTATGTATTCACACATGTACTAAGTTTCCGGTTAATACAATTCTAGCATGAATAATAAACATTTATCATGATACATGGAAATATAAACAACAATTTTATTTTTGCCTCTAGGGCATATTTCCTTCACAAAGTAGTGAACACAAATCGAACCAACATGATGAAAGTGACTAGATGAAATTCCTGTGTACCCTCAAGAACGCTTTGCTTATCATAAGAGACCGTTTTGGCCTGTCCTTTGCCTCAAAAGGATTGGGCTACCTTGCTGAACTTTTGTTACTACTATCGTTACTTGCTCATTACAAATTATCTTGCTATCAAACTACTCTGCTACTTACATTTTCAACTCTTGCAGACATTACCTTGCTAACAAACCACTTGTCATTTCCTTCTGCTCCTCGTTGGGTTCGACACTCTTACTTATCGGAAAGATCTGTAATTGATCCCCTATACTTGTGGGTCATCAAGGCTATTTTTTGGAGCCGTTTGTGGGGAGTGAAGCGCCTTTGGTAAGTGGAATTTGGTAAGGAAACATTTATATAGTGTGCTCAAATTTATTGTCACTTGTTACTATGGAAAACAATCCTTTGAGGGGTTTGTTCGGGGTATCTTCACCTCGTCCAGAACCACAATTAGCTACCCCTCAACCTACTGCACCCACTGAAAATATTGAATATGAATTTCCATCGGGTATGATAGAACAACTGCTGGCTAATCCTTATGCAGGAGATGGAACCGAACATCCTGATATGCACTTGATATATGTAGAACAAATTTGTGGATTGTTCAAGCTTGCAGGTTTACCCAGGGATGAAGTTATGAAAAAGTTTTTCCCTTTATATTTGAAGGGAAAAATCATTGGCATGGTATAGGCTATGCGATGATATTGGATCTTGGAATTGGAATCGATTGAAATTGGAGTTCCACCAAAAAAATATCCTATGCATCTAGTTCATCATGATCGGAATTATATATATAACTTTTGGCCTCGTGAAGGAGAAAGTATTGCTCTAGCTTGGGGGAGGCTTAAGTCAATATTATATACATGCCCCAACCATGAGCTCTCAAGAGAAATTATTATCCAGAATTTTTATGCTCGGCTTTCTCGTAATGATCAAACCATGCTTGATACTTCTTGTGCTGGTTCTTTTATGAAGATGACTATTGAATTCTGGTGGGATCTTTCGGAAAGAATTAAACGCAACTCTGAAGATTGGGAACTCGACAAAGGTAAAGAGTCGGGTATTAAACTTAAGTATGATTGTGTTAAATCTTTTATGGATATCGATGCTTTTCAAAAGTTTAGCACTAAATATGGACTTGACTCTGAGATAGTAGCCTCCTTTTGTGAATCATTTCCTACTCATGTTGAACTCCCTAAAGTGAAGTGGTTTAAATATCACCCACCTATTAAAGAAGAAACTAAAGAACCGGTACTAATTAAAGAAGAAACTATACTTTATAATGTTGATCCAGTTGTTCCTTCTGCTTATATTGAGAAACCACCTTTCCCTGTTAGGATAAAGGAACATGCTAAAGTTTCAACTGTGGTTAACAAAAGCTATATTAGAACACAAAAACCTGATGAACAAATTAAAGTAGAACCTAGTATTTCTATGGTTAAAGATCTCTTGGAAGACGATATGGATGGGCATGTTATTTACTTCTGTGAAGAAGCTGCTAGAATTGCCAAACCTGATAAAAGGGACAAACATAGACCTGTTGTTGGCATGCCTGTCATCTCAGTTAAAATAGGAGATCACTGTTATCATGGTTTATGTGACATAGGTGCTAGTGTGAGTGCTATTCCTTACACATTATATCAAAAAATTATGAATGACATAGCACCCGCAGAAATAGAAGACATAGATTGATGCGGAGCATCCCAAGGTCATCCCCATGGACCTACCATCGTCTCATCAAGTGCCTAGTGGACCCATGACTCGATCACGTGCAAGAGCTCTTGAAACCGAGGTGACATCTCTCCTCTCACAATTCCACTTCGATGCACATGAAGCATGGCTACTACCTCATATGGACACTTTGTGCATACTCAGGTACCATGGAGAAGCTAAGGAGCAAGGACAAGAAGAAGAGGAAGATGGACGAGAAGACGGAGAAGAAGGAGGGCTGAAGGAAAAGTCCCAGCCACCGGACGACCAGCCGGGACCGGACGTCCGGCGCCTGAAGCATCAGCCGAGCCCCAGCGAGCGGACGTCCGGTCCAGACCGGATGACCGGTGCCCCTGCACCCGAAGCAAACGAGCGGACGTTCGGTCCGGACCGGACGACCGACGCACCTGCACCCGAGCCAACATCAGCGGAAGTCCGACGTTTCAGGACGTCGGGCACCCCCATCACAGAGCAGAACCAGCGGACGTCCAGAGGACACCGGACGACCGGCCGCTCCTGAGACACCGGACGACCGGCCACCAGCGGACGTCCGGTACCTGGCCGCGTTCAGATTCGGGCCCGAGGCCCATGTACCCCTACTTTCGCCCCCATTTGCACTTAGACTATAAATAGACCTCTCCCACCTCCTTTCTAGGGTTAGCAAATGTTTAGCTCATATTTGTGAGAGAGCTTTGCTCATCCACTTGGTTACCTTCTCCTTGGAGATTCGAGCCTCCGCCGGAGAAGATCCCCCAAGCGGATACAAGACCTCCTTTTGGAGAATAACATCATGACCTCCTCATGGAGAAGAAACGGCTACCCTTGTATCGTCCTTAGTTGTCTGTGGATTCGTGTATCGTTCTATGTATTCGGGGATCTAGCCCATGTGTGACTTATTCGTGTCGGTTTAGTGATTCCTCTTGTGTTTCTTGTTGTGTTTTCTCCCCGTTCTTCCCCGTGTCCTTCGTGATTTTCCCGGGATCCGCTCCTTTCGTGAAAGATCGGGTGATTAGGGTCTCTACCCTACATCATCTTGGTATCACGAGCCACGTTGATCACGATTTCGGAGCCCCCCTCTTCGTTTTCTAGCTTGATTTTGTTGTTTTTCGTCCTAATCCGAAAATCCCCACAAAAATAGCCCCAAAAAAATCTTGTGATTTGTGAGTTTTGATGATGTTTTGTTGGTTTTGATCCGTGAATTTGTTGTGTTGCAAGTGGATCTAGCCTTCCCCCACCATCTCCCCAAGTTTCCCCTTTTTTCATCCATGAAATCCTATCAATTTTGACCCCAAAATCCCCATATTCCGCCCAAAACCGCCTCCCGGATCTGAAATTTCGCGTTGACCCCGACCCACCGGACGACCGTCACTTTACCGGACGTCCGGAGACCCAGGAAGCACCGGACGTCCGACCTTACCGAACGACCGGAACCTCTAACCCGAGCTGAATTTAGCGGATTTCCGACCCGACCGGACGTCCGGCGACCGGACATCCGTCCATTTCCGGACGTCCGCTACTGTAAAAAACTGACTTCGCTCAAATTTTGTTTCGGCCATAACTAATTCATCCGAACTCCGATTTTCGCGTTCTTTAGCTCGTTGAAAAGCTCTTGACATCCTCCTTCCCACAAAAATACAACCAAAATCTTTTGACTCCATCAAATTTTGACAATTTTGGCATCTTTGCCTAGGGCTTCCACCACATCATCCGCTACACCACTACCGACTTCCGCAAACCTTTCCAATACCCCAACCCACACCACCATTTACCCGCTACCTACTCCGACGCTTTTTGTCGCCCTTGGTTTTGAGAGTTTGAGTTGTGGCTCACCGTTTCCTTTCGTGTTTCGGCTACCTAGGGACGGTTCGACATCAACATCACCACCGCTTACTTTCGCCAAGGACTACTACGAACGACTACACCATTGTGATATCATCTTGGTAATGTGATATCATCATACTCTTTTCCATTTGGATTGATAACCCCATAGCCGTACTTTTGCATAGCTTACCCATCGAGACTAGCATTTGAGTATTGCCGGCAACGTGACTTGTGCACATTAGTGATCATACATCCCATAGCATACATACTATCATCGTGTTGCATATCTTGGAATCATCTCTTGTGTCACAAAGTTGTCATCGCATGCATAATTGCTATCTTGGTCCGTGAAGCATCGCATGAGAAAGGAGCTCAAACATCAAAGAGCCAAGCAAGCTTTAAGCAAAGAGAAAAGATACGCAAAAAGCTTATAAGCAAGAACCATAGCATCATACAAAATTAAGATTGTCATACTTGGATCATATCTCCAGAACATCATACTTGGGATAGAAGCCGTTGCATTTTTGCTTCGTAGGTTGTGCACAAGTTCGTATCCGCCTATTGTGCAATCGTGCTAGCGTCTCTCTAGTGTTGTGCAACAAGAGCATTTTCGTGGATTCCACATTTTGGCTCACCCTTGGTTGCACGACCCCATTTATCTTTCTGTGTGTTGTGTTTCCGGGTACCACATCTTGCTATTGGTCTACTTGTTGCATTTACAAGTCGTGGATCTTCTCCAACATTATTGAATCTTGCTTACATTCACATCAAAAATTGTGCCACCATCCTAACCAAGATCCACCATAAGCTTTTACTTGTGTAGGTGTGAGAAACCGGCGAGGATTCATACCAATTGGGCTATTTCCTTGTCCTACATTGGAGTGATCATCGATTCACTTTCAACTTCGGTCAAGGTACATTTGGTATTCGTTCTTCTCTTTCTACCACTCACATTTGAATGATGGATAGGCCAAGTACTTCTACCAAACCACTCTTCATGGAGCAAGACGACGACATGAACTCCTTCGTCACCAAGAGTCATCTCTTTGGTGCACAATGTGCTTTGCATCAAGAGCAACAAGCTATGAGTGAACGCATCGACAACCTTGCAGCTGACTTGCGACTTTCCGAGCAACGTACAAGGGACTACTCCGACCACAAGCTCGACGATCACAAGCAAGAGAATGACGCAAGGATGGACGAGATTCGCGCTTTGTTGCTCAACCGCTCTTCTTCCACTTCAAGAAGGAGTCGTTCAAGTCGCCACTCCGACTTCACCCTCTCCGGCTCAAGTACACCGACATCGAACACTCTTCGTCGAGCCGCGTGCACCGACCGTCAAGCAAACCTCAATCCACTTTGAGACACCGACTCTCAAGAGCGCCGACAACGTCAAACTCAAGAGGCCTTTGCGCTAGCTCGAGAACGGCAACAACAACGCCAACATGAAGAGGAAGAACGTGCGCGTCTCCACCAACTTGCACAAGATGCCGAGACACAACGTCAAGAACAACAACTCCGTGACGCTCAAGCTCTTGCGGCGCAACAAGCTCTACGCGATTCGAGTCGAGCCGTTGCCGACAAAGGCCGACAAGCCCGTGAATAAGAGGAAGCACTTCGCGAAGAAATTCAAGAACGATGATTTCAAGCTCGCATGCATCGTCTAGTTCCTCCTCGAGCTCGACAAGCTCCTCCACAAGCTCGCCAAGACCATCAAGTTCATCAAGAGCATGAATACAATGGGAATCCTCTGCGACAAGAGCAACACGAGGTTGACAACCCTCCTCGTCAAGAGCACCACGAGTTGAACAATCATCTACAACATGGGCATCATCATCCCCGACCCCAACACAATGAAGAGCAACGCTACGGCAAGCTCAAGTTCACCATGCCCAAGTTCAACGGAAGCAACGATCCCGAAGAATACCTTTCATGGGCATTGAAAGTTGACAAGATCTTCCGTTTGCACAATTATGAAGAAGATAAGAAGATCGCGATGGCATCCCTTGAGTTCCAAGACTATGTCCTCATTTGGTGGGAACAAATCATAGAGCGCCGCGAGGCAAGAGGTGAACCACCCATCACTACTTGGGCACAAATGAAGGATGTCATGAGAGCAGTTTCGTGCCTAACTACTACAACCGCGACCTCTTCAAGAAACTCCAACAACTCAAGCAAGGAACCAAGAGCGTTGAAGAATACTACAAGGAGATGGAGATTGCAATGATAAGAGCCAATGTGACAGAAGATGATGAGCAAACAATGGCACGTTTCTTGAATGGACTCAATCATCCTATAAAGAAGATCGCCGACTTCCAACCATACTCAAATCTCATCGAGCTAGTGCACCAAGCTACCAAAGCGGAACGCCAAGTGCAAGATGATTTCAAGTATGCCAAGTTCTCATCCAAGTCCTACGGTTTCTCCAATAACCAAGCTTCAACGACTCCAACACCGGCTACAAGACCCTCTACTTCCAACATCGACAAGTCGACCTCCAATAAAGTTTCGCCAACTACAAGCAATTCTAATACAAGCAACTTCAAGCCGAGAGCTTCAACATCATCAACCCCTACCGATGAGACCGTCAAGACAAGTTCCTTCAAGTGTTTCACTTGCGGCGGCTGAGGCCACAAGTCCTATGAGTGCACCAACAAGCGCACCATGATCTTCAACGACGATGGCACTTATGATTCCATGAGAGAAGGAGAAATGGAAGCCCTTGAGCAAGTCGCCATGCACCGCCAAGTGAACAATGAAGAAGAACAAGTCTTTTGTGATGAAGACTCAAGTCCCGCACTTGTTATCTCCAAAGTCTTGACTCTCCAACATCACCTAGAAGAAGACCAACGATGCCACATATTCCACACCAAGGCCGGCATCAATGGACGATCCGTCAAGGTCATCATCGATGGAGGGAGTTGTCACAATCTCGCAAGTGAAGAACTTTGCTCCAAGCTCCAATTGCCCAAGACGAAGCACCCACATCCATACAAAGTGCAATGGCTTAGTGACTCCGGCACTATACAAGTCGAGCACCGAGTGCAAGTCTCCTTCAAAATCGGCGCCTACGAAGACACCTTGGAGTGCGATGTCATCCCAATGACCGTTTGTCATCTTCTCCTTGGACGGCCATGGCAATTCGATAGAGGAGTCGTCCACAATGGGCGTACAAACCACTATAGCTTCAAGATGCAAGGAAAGGAGTTTGTGTTACGCCCTATGTCTCCAAGCCAAGTTATCACCGATAAGCAAGCCACCCATCATGGAGAGAATGGTGAGAGAGTGAGCCACCAAAAAGAGAGTGAGCGCCACAAGCCCAAATTGAGTGCCTCCACGATGAGCGAAAACAAGAACCTAGTTCTATTTGCCACCAAACGTGAGATGAGAGAAGTGTGTGAGAACCCATATAGTGTCCTACACTACGTCCTCGTGTGCAAGGACAATGCACCACAAACTAACACTTCTCACACTCTTCCTCTAGTGTTGTCTTCTCTTTTGCAGGAATTTCAAGATGTTTTCCCCGATGAGCTACCTCCGGGACTACCTCCACTACGAGGCATTGAGCACAGCATCGACCTCATCCCCGGAGCACCGCTTCCGAACAAAGCTCCCTATCGCGTCAACCCCGAAGAAACCAAAGAAATTCAAAGGCAAGTAAAGCATCTCATAGACCATGGACATGTGCGTGAAAGTTTGAGCCCTTGTGTCGTTCCGGTCATTCTTGTGCCAAAACGTGACGGTAGTTTTCGCATGTGCTCTGATTGTAGACCTATCAATGCTATCACCGTTCGTTATAGGTATCCCATTCCACGCCTAGATGATATGCTAGATGAGCTTAGTGGTGCCACTATATTTTCCAAAATTGATCTTAAGAGTGGTTACTATCAAATCCGCATACAAGAGGGCGATGAATGGAAAACCGCTTTCAAAACCAAGTTTGGTTTGTATGAGTGGTTAGTCATGCCTATGGGTCTCTCGGAAGCACCGGGCACTTTTATGCGCCTTATGAATCATGTCTTTCGTCCTTACATTGGTATATTTGTTGTGGTTTACTTTGATGACATTCTTGTGTTTAGCAAATCTATCAAAGAGCATGTCACCCATGTCCGCACTGTTTTGCAAACTCTTAGAAAAGAGCGTCTCTATGCTAATATGGAGAAATGCCTTTTTGGTGTTTATAAGCTCGTTTTCTTGGGTTTTGTTGTTTCTTCTAAGGGTGTTCATGTAGATGAGTCCAAGATCAATGCTATTAAGACTTGGCCGCAACCAACCAACTTGCATCAAGTGCGTAGTTTCCTTGGTCTTGCGGGTTTCTATCGTCGCTTTGTGAAGGATTTTAGCACCATTGCTTCGCCTTTGCATGCTTTGAGCAAGAAGAATGCGCCGTTTGTTTGGGGACCATCCCAAGATACCGCATTCAATGAGCTTAAGAATTTGCTTACTCATGCTCCCGTGCTTGCTTTACCCAACTTCGACAAGCCTTTTGAGATTCATTGCGATGCTAGTGGTAATGGCATATGAGGTGTGTTAATGCAAGAGAAGCGCCCCATAGCTTACTTTAGTGAGAAACTTTCCGGAGCACAACTCAATTATCCTATTTATGACAAAGAGCTATATGCTTTAGTCCGTGTTTTACATGAATGGGAACATTACCTTCGTCCCCATGAGTTTATCATTCATACCGATCATGAGACTCTCAAGTATCTAAAGGGTCAAACTAAGTTGAACAAGCGTCATGCTAAATGGAGTGAATTCATTGAGTCTTTTCCCTATGTCATCCAGTACATCAAGGGTAAAGAAAACATCACAGCGGATGCCCTTTCCCGCATTTGCATGCTTGTCACGCAACTTGAGTTAGATGTCATTGGCTTCGAGCATATCAAAGACTTGTATGAGCATGATGCAACTTTTGCTATTCCTTATGCCAAGTGTTTGTCAAATACATCTTGGGAACACTATTACATCAAAGATGGCTATCTTATGAGAACTAACAAACTTTGCATCCCCGAGTCGTCCCTTCGTTTGTTGCTTTTGCAGGAATCACATGGACGAGGCTTAATGGGACATTTCGGACGCGACAAGACGTTCGCCACGCTCTCGAAGAGCTGCTTTTGGCCAAAGATGTTTCGGGACATCAATCGTTTCACCAACCGATGTTCGACATGCCGCAAAGCTAAGTCCAAAGCTCAATCTCATGGCCTCTATATGCCTCTACCAATTCCATACCAACCATGGGAAGACATTAGCATGGACTTCGTACTTGGTTTGCCGAGGACACGCAATGGGAAAAATTCTATATTTGTCGTTGTGGACCGTTTCTCAAAAATGGCACATTTTATTCCTTGTAACAAGATAGACGATGCTTCACATGTGGCTAATCTCTTTTGTAGGGAAATATTGCGTCTACATGGTGTGCCAAAGACTATCGTCTTGGACCGCGACGTCAAGTTCTTGAGTTACTTTTGGAAGACCTTATGCGCCAAGCTCAGAATCAAGCTTCTATTCTCCACGGCCTATCACCCACAAACCGACGGCCAAATGGAGGTGACAAACCACGCGCTCTCCACCCTTCTTCGCGTGCTAATCAAGAAGAACATCAAAGGAGTGGGAGGAGTGCTTACCCATCGCTGAGTACACCTACAACCGCGCAAGACATTCGACTACCGGCAAATCCCCCTTCGAGGTTGTCTACGGTTTCAACACGTTGTCCCCATTGGACATCCTACCTCTACCACTCCACAAGCGCACAAACATGGACGCGAGTGACCGAGCCAACCACCTCAAGAAGATGCATGAAGATACAAGGCACACCATTGAGCTCCAAGTACAACGACTCGCGACCAAGCTCAATGTCAACAAGAATCACATGATATTCAACATTGGAGATCTTGTGTGGCTACACCTTCACAAGGAACGCTTCCCCAACGAACGCAAGTCCAAGCTACTACCACGAGCCGATAGACCATTCAAGGTGCTTGCACGCTACAACAACAACGCATACAAGATCGACATCCCACGTGACAAGTACTCCATGAGCGACATCTTCAACGTCAAAGATATCTCCCCGTACCATGGTGATGAGGATTTCGATCCGAGGTCGGATCTTCTCCAAGGGAGGGGAGATGATGCGGAGCATCCCAAGGTCATCCCCATGGACCTACCATCGTCTCATCAAGTGCCTAGTGGACCCATGACTCGATCACGTGCAAGAGCTCTTGAAACCGAGGTGACATCTCTCCTCTCACAATTCCACTTCGATGCACATGAAGCATGGCTACTACCTCATATGGACACTTTGTGCATACTCAGGTACCATGGAGAAGCTAAGGAGCAAGGACAAGAAGAAGAGGAAGATGGACGAGAAGACGGAGAAGAAGGAGGGCTGAAGGAAAAGTCCCAGCCACCGGACGACCGGCCGGGACCGGACGTCCGGTGCCTGAAGAATCAGCCGAGCCCCAGCGAGCGGATGTCCGGTCCAGACCGGACGACTAGTGCCCCTGCACCCGAAGCAAATGAGCGGACATCCGGTCCGGACCGGACGACCGGCGCACCTGCATCCGAGCCAACATCAGTGGAAGTCTGACGTTTCAGGACGTCCGGCACCCCCATCACAGAGCAGAACCAGCGGACGTCCGGAGGACACCGGACGACCGGCCGCTCCTAAGACACCGGACGACCGGCCACCAGCGGACGTCTGGTACCTGGTTGCGTCCAGATTCGGGCCCGAGGCCCATGTACCCCTACTTTTGCCCCCATTTGCACTTAGACTATAAATAGACCTCTCCCACCTCCTTTCTAGGGTTAGCAAATGTTTAGCTCATATTTGTGAGAGAGCTTTGCTCATCCACTTGGTTACCTTCTCCTTGGAGATTCAATCCTCCACCGGAGAAGATCCCCCAAGCGGATACAAGACCTCCTTTTGGAGAAGAACATCAAGACCTCCTCATGGAGAAGAAACGGCTACCCTTGTATCGTCCTTAGTTGTCCGTGGATTCATGTATCGTTCTATGTATTCGAGGATCTAGCCCATGTGTGACTTATTCGTGTCGGTTTAGTGATTCCTCTTGTGTTTCTTGTTGTGTTTTCTCCCCGTTTTTCCCCGTGTCCTTCGTGATTTTCCCGGGATCCGCTCCTTTCGTGAAAGATCGGGTGATTAGGGTCTCTACCCTACATCATATATGTTACTATTAAACTTGCTAATAGAGACACTATATCACCGATTGGGATTGTTAGAGATGTTGAAGTCTTGTGTGGGAAAATAAAATACCCTACTGATTTTCTTGTTGTTGGTTCCCCACAAGATGAATTTTATCCCTTTATCTTTGGTAGACCTTTCTTGAACACCGTTAATGCTAAGATAGATTGTGAGAAACAAATTGTCGGTGTTAGTTTTGGTGATGAGTCTCATGAGTTTAATTTTTCCAAGTTTAGTAGAAAGCTTCGTGAAAAAGAATTACCTAGTAAGGATGAATTAATTGGTCTTGCTTCTAATGTTGTTCCACCTACTAATCCTTTAGAACAATATTTGCTAGACCATGAAAATGATTTACATGTGCATGAAAGAAATGAAATAGATAAAAATTTCTTTGAACAACGTGCTCTGCTTAAACACAATTTTCCTATTAAAACTCTAGGAGGTCCTCCTCCACCTAAAGGTGATCCTGTGTTTGAATTAAAACAATTGACAAACACTTTGAAATATGCTTATGTTGATGAAAAGAAGATATATCCTATTATTATCAGTGCTAACCTTTCAGAACATGAAGAAGAAAGATTATCGAAAGTTCTAAGGAAGCACCGAGCTGCTATTGGATATACTCTTGATGATTCAAAGGGCATTAGTCCCACTCTATGTCAGCACAAAATTAATATGGAACCTGGTGCTAAACCCGTTGTTGATCACCAACGTCGGTTAAATCCGAAGATGAAAGAAGTGGTAAGAATGGAAATATTAAAACTTCTGGAAGCACATATAATCTATACTATAGCTGATAGTAGATGGGTAAGTCATGTTCATTATGTTCCTAAGAAAGGAGGTATTACTGTTGTTCCTAATGATAAGAATGAACTTATTCCACAAAGAATTGTTACAGGTTATAGAATGGTAATAGATTTTAGGAAATTAAACAAAGCAACTAGAAAAGATCATTACCCTTTTCCTTTTATTGATCAAATGCTTGAAATATTATCTAAGCACACACACTTTTTCTTCCTTGATGGATATTTTGGCTTTTCCCAAATACTTGTTTCTCAACCTGATCAAGAAAAGACCACTTTTACTTGTCCTTTTGGAACCTATGCTTATAGATGTATGCCTTTTGGTTTATGTAATGCACCTGCTACCTTCCAAAGATGTATAACTGCTATATTCTCTGACTTTTGTGAAAAGATTGTTGAGGTTTTCATGGATGAATTTTCTGTTTATGGGAAGTCTTTTGATGATTGTTTAAGCAATCTTGATCGAATTTTGCAGAGATGTGAACAAACAAATCTTGTCTTGAATTGGGAGAAGTGCCACTTTATGGTTAATGAAGGCATTGTCTTGGGTCATAAAATTTCTGAAAGAGGTATTGAAGTGGACAAAGCTAAGGTTGATGCAATTGAGAAAATGCCATGTCCTAAAGATATAAAAGGTATTCATAGTTTCTTAGGTCATGCTGGTTTCTATAGGAGATTTATCAAAGACTTCTCTAAAATTTCTAGGCCTCTCACTAGTCTCTTGCAAAAGGATATTCCCTTTGTTTTGATGATGATTGCTTAGAAGCCTTTGAAACACTCAAGAAAGCCTTAATTTCTGCACCTATTGTTCAACCACCTGATTGGAACTTGCCTTTTGTAATTATGTGTGATGATAGTGATTATGTTGTTGGTGTTGTTCTAGGACAAAGAGTTCATAAGAAACTGAATGTTATTCATTATGCTAGTAAAACTCTAGACAATGCTCAAAGAAATTATGCTACTACTGAAAAAGAATTCTTAGTAGTTGTGTTTGCTTGTGATAAATTTAGACCTTATATTGTTGATTCCAAAGTAACTGTTCACACAGACCATGCTACTATTAAATATCTTATGGAAAACAAAGATGCTAAACCTAGACTTATTCGATGGGTTCTCTTATTACAAGAATTTGATTTACATATCATTGATAGAAAAGGAGCTGAGAACCCGGTAGCTAATAATGTATCTAGGCTTGAAAATGTGCTTGATGACCCACTACCTATTGATGATAGTTTTCCTGATGAGCAGTTAGCTGCAATAAATGTTGCTCACAGTACTCCTTGGTATGTTGACTATGCTAATTACATTGTTGCTAAACATTTACCACCTAGCTTTACATACCAACAAAAGAAAAAATTCTTGTATGATTTAAGACATTACTTTTGGGATGGCCCACATCTTTATAAAGAAGGAGTAGATGGTATTATTAAACGTTGTGTACCTGAGCATGAACAGGGACAAATCCTACGGAAATGTCACTCCGAAGCTTATGGAGGACATCATGCTGGAGATAGAACTACTCATAATGTATTGCAGTCTGGATTTTATTTTCCTACTCTCTTCAAGGATGCCCGTAAGTTCGTCTTATCTTGTGATGAATGTCAAAGAATAGGTAATATCGGTAAGCGTCAAGAAATGCCTATGAATTATTCACTTGCTGTTGAACCATTTGATGTTTGGGGATTTGACTACATGGGACCTTTTCCTTCCTCTAATGGGTATACACATATTTTAGTTGTTGTTGATTATGTTACTAAATGGGTAGAAGCTATTCCAACCAGTAGTGCTGATCACAACACCTCTATTAAAATGCTTAAGGAAGTTATTTTCCCAAAGTTTGGAGTCCCTGGATATCTAATGACTGATGGTGGTTCACACTTTATTCATGGTGCTTTCCGTAAAATGCTTGCCAAGTATGATGTTAACCATAGAACTGCATCACCTTATCATCCTCAGTCTAGTGGTCAAGTTGAACTTAGCAATAGAGAAATAAAATTAACTTTGCAAAAGACTGTCAATAGGTCCAGGAACAATTGGTCTAAGAAATTAGATGATGCACTTTGGGCTTATAGAACAGCATATAAAAATCCTATGGGTATGCCTCCTTATAAAATGGTTTATGGAAAAGCTTGTCATTTGCCTCATGAGTTAGAACATAAAGCATTTTGGGAAGTTAAAGAACTCAACTATGATTTCAAACTTGCTGGTGAAAAGAGGTTATTTGATATTAGCTCATTAGATGAGTGGAGAACCCAAGCTTATGAAAATGCAAAATTATTCAAAGAAAAAGTAAAGAGATGGCATGACAAAAGAATTCAAAAGCCTGAGTTTAAAGTCGGAGAATATGTTCTTTTGTACAACTCTCATTTCAGATTCTTTGCAGGAAAACTCCTCTCAAAATGGGAAGGCCCCTATGTTATCGAGGAGGTTTACTGGTCTGGAGCCATCAAAATAAATAATTCTAAAGGTACTAACCCGAAGGTTGTCAATGGGCAACGAATAAAGCATTATATCTCAGGTATGCCTATTAATGTTGAAAGTAATGTTATCCAAACTTTGACAGCGGAAGAACACATAAAAGAGTCCTTCCGAAACACTCCAAGATTGTGAAAATAAGGAGGTACGCGATACGGTAAGTAAACGGACTCCGAAAAATCCGCAAAAATATTTTTTATCAGTTTTGGAATATTTAAAAAAATTGGAAATAAAGAAACTTCCAGGAAGCGTCCCCTGGTGGGCACAAGACACCAGGGTGTGCCAGGCTTTCCTGGCGTGCCCAGGTGGGTTGTGCCCACCTGGGACACCTTCCGGACTCCATTTTTCTTCCGTATGCTTGTCCTCCAAGATAAAAAAAACTATAGATACTTCCCGAACCTGTTGATCACCGTATCGCGGAGAAATCCTCTGTTCTCTTTTCTTGCTATTTTCTGTCAGATCTGTTGAGCCAGGCATCATGTCTTCTTCTTCCTCCAACAATGTGGAAGAGGATGCTTGGTTGATGAGGATCGAGCTGAAGAGAGAAGAGCCCGTGGAAACCGTCAGAGGGGTTGAGAGCAAGGAGGTTACCGTGGATCAGCCTCCGGTCTTCGAACAAGCTCTGCCAGCTAAGGAGGAGGAGGAGGAGGAGGAGGAGGAAGATATCCTTAAACCTTACCTTACTCCTCTTACTCCTACTGAGATTGAAGCCTTTCGCATCATTGAAATAGTTCGCATACAAAATAAGCATCTCACTTGTGAGAATATTCTGCATCAAGAGCACATCACCCACCTCTGGAGCGTCATCCGTTGATTGGAGAATCGCTTGATCCTTAAGGATAGGATCGGTTCATCATCACCATCATTTTCTTCATCACCAAAGGAGAACTGAGTATCGGGTATGGGCAGTCCCCTTGGCTTCCGCCAAGCTTGGGGGAGGTGCCCCGGTATCGTATCATCCCACTATCTTTTTGCTTTTACTTATTTTAGTTCGATCTTTTGCTTTAGATGAATAAAAGTTAGCTCGATCCTTTCTTCTTTGAGAGTTTGCTTAGTGGTCTATCCTTGTAATCGTGTGCAAGTTATATAATAAAGTTTAGTTTGAGTTTTTGCTTTCTTTACTTTCATATTGCAAATAAAAGAAAAGAAATAAATAAAGAAAATATTATATACTAATCCTATGGTAGGTGATGGCACCACATAAGGAAAAGTATAAGTAGAAAATTTTATTAGAGATTGACAAACATAGCATTAATCAATGATGCAACTCATGAAAGAATTAATAAGGGAAGAGAAGATTCACATATAAATATACTATCCTAGAAATCTTTTGTGATTGTGAGCCCTCATCAAAATATTATATGCCAAAATTGTTGACGTTGGACAAGGAAGACAACTTAATGATTTATGTTTGTTTATATTCACATAGAAGTCATATTGTCATAGATCCTTCAACATGTGGTGTTTGCCCCCTATCTTTGATAGCCAAAAATTCCGCACTAAGTAGAGATACTACTTGTGCATCCAAAAACCCTTAAACCCAAATCTTATTTTCAAGTGTCCACCATACCTACCTAGGGATTGAGCAAGATCCCTCAAGTAAGTTGTCATCGGTGCAAAAAGGCAATAAAAATGTTTATAAAAGTATGAGATCATTTAGTGTAAGAGAAAATTGAGCGTTGCACGAACTTGTGATGGTGAAGAATAAAAGCGACAGACTGCATAATAAAGGTCGCTATCACAAGGGGCAATGTAACGTGACGTTCTTTTGCACTAAGGGGTTGAGCATACAAAGAAATAAGCACATGGCAACCTCTGCTTCCCTCTGTGAAGGGCCTATCTTTTACTATTATGTATTTACTTTTATGCAAAGAGTCAAAGTTTTCCTTCTATTTCTTTTTATTTTGCTCCTTTGGCAAGCATCATGTGGTGAGGAAAGATCTAGGCACATATGTCCAGTTGAATATAGATAGCATGAGTTATTATTGTTGACATCACCCTTGAGGTGAATATGTTGGGAGGCGAAACCATAAGCCCCTATCTTTCTATGTGTCCAGTTGAAACGTTTTGCTCATGTGTACGCGGTGAGTGTTAGCAATCATAGAAGACTATATGATGGTTCAGTATTTGGATTTTCCCAAAGGCTCCGATACGTGACCCTTCCTGAAAAGATGATGAATTCTAGTTGCATAGTTGACTGAGAACATAGTTTGTTGGTTTTTAATAGAGTTTTTGCTTTATACTTCGATTGTGTGATGAACTGTTACTTATTCATGAGAAGTCTATGATAAAAGTTCTATGATAAGAGTCATATGTTTAATTTTATTGTTGTTATGATAATCAACATGATGCTTCTATGTCCATATTTTGTTTTTATCGACACCTCTCTCTCAAAGCATGTGGACATGTTTTTCGATTTCGGTTTTCGCTTGAGGACAAGCGAGGTCTAAGCTTGGGGGAGTTGATACGTCCATTTTGCATCATGTTTTCTTGCTGTTATTTATGATGTTTTTATCAATAATAAAGCTTTTGGAGTAATTCTAATGCCTTTTCTCTCATAATATGCAATGTATACACCAAGAGGGAGAATTCCGGCAGCTGGAAATCTCGACCAGAAAAAGCTACGTCGGGCTACCTATTCTACACAACTCCAAATGAGCTGAGACTTCACGGAGAATTTTTATGAAATATTTAAGAATTGTTGAAGCAAATAACTACCAGAGGGGGCCCACCAGGTGGGCACAACCCACCTGGGCGCGCTGGGGAGCCCACGCGCGCCCTGGTGGGTTGTGCTCACCCAGGCCCGCCTCTGGTGCCCATCTTCTGGTATATAAGTCATTTTGACCTAGAAAAAATAAGGAGAGGACTTTCGGGATGGAGCGCCGCCACCTCGAGGCGGAACTTGGGCAGGAGCACTTTTGCCCTCCGGCGAAGCGATTCCGCTGGGGGAACTTCCCTCCCTGAGGGGGAAATCATCGTCATCATCATCACCAACAACTCTCCCATCTTGGGGAGGGCAATCTCCATCAACATCTTCAACAGCACCATCTCATATCAAACCCTAGTTCATCTCTTGTGTTCAATCTTGTTACCGGAACTATTGATTGGTGCTTGTGGGTGACTAGTAGTGTTGATTACATCTTGTAGGTGATTACTATATGGTTTATTTGGTGGAAGATTATATGTTCAGATCCAATATGCTATTTAATACCCCTCTGATCTTGAGCATGATTATTGTTTGTGAGTAGTTACTTTTGTTCTTGAGGTCACGGGAGAAATCATGTTGCAAGTAATCATGTGAACTTGATATGTGTTTGATATTTTGATAGTATGTATGTTGTGATTCCCTTAGTGGTGTCATGTGAATGTCAACTACATGACACTTCACCATATTTGGGCTTAAGGGAATGCATTGTGGAGTAGCAATTAGATGATGGGTTGCGAGAGTGACAGAAACTTAAACCCAGTTTATGAGCTATTCCGTAAGGGACCGATTGGATCCAAAAGTTTAATGCTATGGTTAGAATTTATTCTTAATACTTTTCTCGTAGTTGTGGATGCTTGCGGGTGGGTTAATCATAAGTAGGAGGTTTGTTCAAGTAAGAACAACACCTAAGCACCGGTCCACCCACATATCAAATTATCAAAGTAGCGAACACAAATCGAACCAACATGATGAAAGTGACAAGATTAAATTCCCGTGTACCCTCAAGAACACTTTGCTTATCATAAGAGATCGTTTTGGCATGTCCTTTGCCTCAAAAGGATTGGGCTACCTTGCTGCACTTTTGCTACTACTATCGTTACTTTCTCGTTACAAATTATCTTGCTATCAAACTACTTTGCTACTTATGATTTCAGCATTTGCAGACATTACCTTGCTGAAAACCACTTGTCATTTCCTTCTGCTCCTTGTTGGGTTCGACACTCTTACTTATCGAAAAGAGCTACAATTGATCCCCTATACTTGTGGGTCATCAGCAACCCAGTTGCATGAGGTGACAGTCTTGGTCATTTTTTTGATGAAGGCCTAAAAGAAAATATTGTTGGTTTTAGGATTATGAGTATTAAGTCGGCCAGTGATCAAAAGTAAAGCATGTCATACGAGGCTAGTTCGCAAGGGGGAAGAATAATTGCTACGAAGATTACATGGTTAAACCGGAAAAACAGTGCCGGCTTATTTGGATAATGAGTGTATACTGGCGGCTTAACAAGGGGACTAATGCTATATGGCGGGTTATGGTTTGTCATATAAGCCACCCACATGATTGCAGTACAACAGATTGGAAAGTAAATTTTTACTAAGTGATGGACAAACAAGTCCTACGGATGGGTGCTGTGATTTTGGATCTACAACAGTTCAGAAAATAAAATAAATTATAGACCTAAAGTGAAGGCAGTGGAAGAACTCATGTGTTCGGATGGATCTTATACAGAGAAAGTGTCTACTGTGATTGGAAAAAGGATGCTAAAACTACTACCGTGCGTCTCCAGTATCATGTTCAGATTCAACCACACGGTCTAGAGAAGAACAGAGAACAACAGAGAGGAACTCCGACGAACTGGGGCAAACCCTAATGCATATCTTTTATGTAGAAGGAGGAGTACTTACTGAGGTTGCTGAACAACGGAGGTGCGCCGCAATACTCTGGTCCGATCAGGTCGATGCAGCAGCCGGAGTTGAGGACGCTGGACGAAGACGGCGGCGGCAGAGCTCGGGCTTGCTAGGGCGTCGCGAGGAGGAAGACGAAGACTAGGAGGCGGCGTGGAAAAATGAAAAGAAGGACCCCCTGTCCCTATTTATAAGGAGATGGATAAGAGGCATGCGCAGGAATCGAGGAGGCTAAAAAATGATTATGTGGCTGCACAAACGCCTCAATTTTTGGGAAGTCCATTAAAGATGAAGATATATTGAGATGTTCTGGGCTTCATGTGAAGTTAATGTGAGATGACATCATGGTGGGTTAACGCAATTCTGTGAGTGGCGTCATGGTGGGTTATAGCAAGTTCATAGAAATTGACGATGCGAGATTTTGCTAAGTCAAGCACTGAAGACTGATGTGAACAAGTTCAAATCAACCTGGGGCCTAACGTTGGGGATATAACTATTGGGTATGACCCGCCAAGGAAGGGTCGGGTCATACCTCTGGCGGTTTAAAGATGAAGATGGCAGATCATGAAGCAAGATTATTGAAGGCCCAAGACCCGGGGACGACTAGAGGCCCACGGGCGTGAGCCGCCATATGTTTAACTTGTATTGTAAGGCAAGCTTAGCTAGTTACTGAGCCGCACACATTGTGTATGAGCCGGCTGGGACTCTGTAAGCCGCCGGGCATCTACCTGTATATAAAGGGGTGACCCGGTGGTGGTTTAACTCAAGAAACAACCCATCGAGAACTAGGTCAAGTGTATTCACTCCCTGGTAATCGAAACCCAAGCAATACAACCTAAAGCAGGAGTAGGCTTTTACCTCGTTGAGAGGGCCGAACCTGGGTAAACTCCCTGTGTCCTTTGTCCCGTTTTAACCCCTTCAAGCTAACCTAGCTGCATTGGCTCCACACCTAAGTCCTTTCGCTACGGCATCTACCGTGTTAAGTCCACGACAAGTTCTATTAAATTTTTTACTAAAAATAAACTAATTCTATAGTAAAATTTTAATTAGACTAGTTCTATTAATTCAACTAGTTCAACTAAGCATTTACTATAAATAAAAATAAACTAGTTCAGCTAGTTCTATTAATTTTCTTACTAATTGTATTAAACACTTACTAAAAACAGTAAAAAAAACTACATTATAAAGTAGTAAAAATAGAAAAAAATAGAGATGTAGGGAGGAGGGAGGAGGAGGGAGGAGAGAGGAGGAGAGAGGAGGAGGGGGAGAGCGGTGGGATCGGAGGAGGGAGGAGGAGGGAGGAGAAAGGAGGGGCGGTCGGAGGAGGAGGGAGGGGAGGAGGGAGGAGGAGGGATGAAGGTAGTACCTCGGTGGAGGAGGAGGAGCGCGGCGACGGACGACGGGGCGTGCAGGGGAGAGTGAGAGGGTTGGCCGCGTGGGGACGATAAGGTAGGGTTAGTAGTAACGCGGGTTCGAGAAAAACGCTACTGCTACGGAGCATAGCAGTAGCGCTGGGTACGGATACGCGCTGCTGCTAATTGGAGCTAGCCATGTGCGCCCAGTTCAAGTTTAGCAGCAGTGCATTTTGCTAATACGCGCTACTGCTAAAGTGATAGCAGTAGCGTCGTTTACTTACACGCGCTACTTCTAAGTAGCAGTAGCGCCTCACTTTGTCTGGCGCTACTGCTAAGATGCTGTGTATAAGGTTTTCCCTAGTAGTGTTAGGACCATCTAGGCAGAGTGGATCCCAACCCTTGCGGTGGGAGGGCTCCGCTTTTAGATCTTTTTGGAGATTTGTTAGGGTTTGTGTCCTGCTCGGAAAGGCGAGACAGCGACGGCTCCCTGAAGATGGAATAAAGGTCTCCTCACCTAGCCGTCATACCGGTGATGCGTCTAGCATCATTGGTGGGCATGTGGAGGTGTGTCTTCGGCGAATCTGTCTTTGGTGGATTTGCTCGGATTTGTTCATCATATGACTATGTTTGTGTGTCTTCAGGTTGGATCCTTTTGATATACACTCTTCATCGGTGGCAATTGATGTTTTGATACATTGGTTCTATGGGGTCTTAGCATGACGACTTTTCGGCTGTCTACTACAACAAAGTTTGCCCGACTCTGATGAGGGAGGGGCGATGACAACGCTGTGTCTTCGGCTTACTTCAATGCTTGTATTCGCTGCTAGGTAGTCTACAAATTTGGGTGTACTTTTTATTATTTCTAGTGTTTGTTGTACTATCATTACTGAAAATGAATAGATCGAAAAAATTTCAGAAAAAGAAATTAGTAGATGAATGCCTATAATGGCTTTTGTTGATTGATGTGTTGGTTTTACAGGAGTGAAATATGGGCGTGTATTTGACGGTATATGAGCTCAACTGGCTTTAGTGCATATTTGGACGATACATGAGAATTAGAGTGGCGTTTTTTAAAGTTCAAACGTTGTAGTTGTTGGATATTGAAGCATCTATAATTGAAGTCTCTAAACCCACCCTAAACACTCAGGCATGCTGCCTAATCAATGCACGGACAAAATTTTATCATCCAATCAGGCTTTTCATAGCCAGGCCAAATATCCGAACTAATCGTCATCCTCATATCCGGCCTAAATATGAAGCGGATATGTGAAGACCCGAATAGCTCGAACTTCGTTGCCACGTCCCTCCGGCCTCACCACCCTGCCCCACAAAAAGTAAATCCGACCGAAACACCAGTCCCAAACCCCAATCCTCTCGCTCTCTCCGCTCCCGTCCCATTCAATTTGCGATTCCCCTTCCCTCTGCCATGGACGCTTTGGCTCCGGCTACGACAGCATCGACTAGGTGGGGCTTGCCGCCGAGGACTCGTCAAGCGCATCCAACCCGGATGAGGCACGCTCCGCATTGCGCCCCGCCGCTCAAGGACGGACCGCGGCGGGAGATCCTCCTCGATGGTCGTGAGCTCTTTCTCCGCGACAGGAGGAAGCCACCCTGCCTGCTCTTGTCATCAACGGCAAGGCGGCCGCGCGAGCACGAGCACCAGCGCCCAGCTTGGGCACCTGCGAGTAGCCGTTGGATGCTAGTGCCCGCACCACCCAGCCCGCCGGCGCCTGAGCTACAGCCGGGGATGGTGGGCCGCGCCTACCGCATGGCTGCCGGTCATCCACATCCGTGCTAGAGACGTTGCCACCCACCGAAGACGACGACGCAACACTCCGCCTAGCAATCCACCGCTCCTATACCTCGGCAGAGACAGACGCACGCCACCGGGAACGCAAGACCGCGGTGGCTCTCCATCGCGCGCTCGAGGAGTCGCCCAAGGTGGTGCAGTCTAAGGAGGAGGCAGCGGACAGAGTCGTGCGGCTCTCGGTGAAGCAGAGCCCCGCCGCCCGTCGCTTCGTGGGGTTCCTCACGTCGTCCTCTGGCTCCAACGGCAATGGCTCTACGACGGACGGCAACGACCAGCCGCCCGCCGCGGATGCTTACTATGCGGAGAGCCGCCGAGATCCATAGGGGAAGCGACCGACGAGTGGTGAACTCCAACCGCCCATGTATGCTCTAAATTATGTTTTTTATGTTTAATTAGCTATGATTGACCCTTTTTATGAACTATGAGGACGTCGGACGAGGGAATTGCTATGTTTGATTGTATATGCTATGATCAACGTTATTTGCATGTGTTTGTATGAAATAGAAGTAGGCGAATTTGGGGTTGTGGTTATTGACAAGGGGAAAAGGCGTCTGCTCGGGCACTCTTAGCAGGCGTGGGCGTGTCAGCGGGTGTGCCCGGACACGCCCATGGACGTTTGGAGGGCCGTATTTTTGGGTATTTCGATTGTAGATGTCCTTATGATCTTTCAAGCCTAAAGTGTAGAGTATCCCTCTAATATGTATGTCATCGATCACATCAGTTGGTGACAAATATGTACTCCAAAAACAAGATCTCCTCAACATACCTACTATTATGAAGGACGAAACAAAATAATGTATTTCTCACAATTCAAGAAAACAAGCACCTTTATGCTCCTTTTTTAAGGACCAAGTAGCAACATTAAGAATAATCGACGTGATGTTAAATGGAGGAAATTTTCTTGATCCGGCGGCTTCTATCTACGGAGAGTGCACACATCTTTGTCGTAATTTTACCGAAGTGGTTTTTATGCATTGTCCTAGGGAAGCCAATATGGCATGTACAATGGTTTTATCTTAAGAGTGCCACGTACGATAAATGATGAGGTGGAGGAGAGAGAAACCATAAGAGAAGGCTTGTCTTATCTTATTTAAGAGAAGACAAGAGATGATCTCTTAGCACAATTTGTCTCACCATGTTTTTAGGAACAACTAATTATTGAAGATAAGGCTAAGAGATGACCCATTGTAGACATGTTTTTTTGTCATCTCTTATTTACATGTAAAACTTAAGATAAGACTATCTTATCAACCATTGTACATGCCCTTATGTTTTAGCTAGTCATTCAGATGGTCCTTCGTCGTGTGTTTGGCACGAGGAACCCCCTGATTATCTGATTTTCTTATGTATCATTGTTGACCAGTGAATAAAATCCACCATGATGGCTTAAAAAAAGAGAAAAATGATGAGTACCTTTTTTCTGTTTTTTGCTTGTTGAGTGTTGAGTAAGCGGGCCAGGCCGACAATCCCCATCTGACCCCTTGCATTAGTCCGACCCATTGTCCCTTTTTCCCAGAAAAAAAAAGTCCACCCATTGTCCCTGGGGCTCGGTTGGAATACAATACGATACCCCTTCTCAAAAAAAAGTACAATACAATGCCACAGGCCAGAGGGGCAGCCAACCCTAGTCGACCTTCCTAGGTTTTCCTTCCTTCCCCATCGCCACGAGAAAGAAAACAGAGCGGTGCTGAATCCACCCCTACCAGACCAACCGGGAAACCTTAACAATCTGTGACTGTGGGCAGCAGCAAATCGGCCATGGACCAAGAGATGATCGGTCCCAATCCTACCGATGATGAGGAGATCTTGCAGCAGCTGCTCCAGTTCAAATTGGATCGTTTTCGCACTTGTTTCGTACAGGATGAAGCCGAGGAAAACGAGAGGAGGGCGGTGCTAAAGGCGGCATGAGAGAGCATGGCCAGGACAAAGCAGGCCTTGCTCCACTGGCCACACAATTTGCCAACCAAGGCTGAACAATCTCGGAAGGCTGAAGTCCCCGTGACAGGATCTGCGACGGTGTGCGGCAGCAAATCGTCCGTGGAGCAGCTGCTCAAAGACAAATTGGACATGTTGGATCTAGAGGAGGATTCCAACAGGACGACCGAACCTGCAGCAAATCCCGATTCAGTGACCATCCAAGATGATCATGTCGACAGAGCCAAATCCGCGTTGGCCAAGGAGACGACAGACGAGGAGGCCAAGGCAGCATTGGCCAAGGAGACGGCAGACGAGGAGGAGAAGGCTTACGATCAGTTCCGTAAACACTGGGAAAATAAGTGTTGCAAAGACTGTGATCACTTCGAACACAAAAGTACGTGAGCCCTCTTACTTGGTGGTTTTATTATCTATATATATTTCCTTGAAACTTGCTGTTGCTTACGTGTTAATTTCCTTGCTTGGGTGCGTGCATGCAGCCGTGCTGAGTTCAATGCAGTTTACACACTACACACCCGGAATGGTCCCGTACAACTTCGCGGAAACCTTGCAGATCTTCTCCATGAAACTCAAGCTCGCAGACGACAATGCTGGTGGTTTTGAGTTGCCATTGTCTGTGTACAGCATGGTTGCTGTCTGAGACGCCCTAGATTCCAGACGAAACATTCTCTTCTCTTGCGATAGGACCATGGCCCAAGAACTGGCACAAGGTGTATGTAGCACCATCTTGCACAAGATTGATTTTCTCTTTTAGATCTTTATTGATTGATTGCACGTTAATTAACGATGATTGCTTGCAGGATCCTTTTCTGCACTTCACTGGTCCGTCCCATGCGATCCTGTCCGCGGACAAGGTATACTTTGAGATCCGTCTGAGAGCGAGAGGTGCAGCAGGCTCTGAAGACAAACCGCTGATCACTTGTGTGCACGGTTACGCCGGAGGAAGCTGTCCGGCCCTGCGCTTTGACAACGCCTTGTGTGTGCTAGAGGTGTGCTTGCAGACAGTTGAGCCGGCGGTCCAGGCCACTATCTTGGTTGTCCAGATTCTCAAGAAGAAAGATTTATGGCCTTTGAATTTTACATATGGCGGCCGGGTTGCTTGCACCCCACTACCAAGGACGACGACCACTGGTACTGAGAGTGGTGGAAACCAGAATATTGTGCTGGTTGAGTCGAAAGGTAGAGAAATGCCGCAAGGTAATTGTGGGTATGTACCTCTGACGAGGCAAGTTGTCTGTGTAGAACGTGGAGGAGGGCTGGACGTTTGTGATACAAGCCTACAAGAAATCTGGCGCCGTCGGTGCAGAAGGCCGCGTCCATTTCAAGGCCCAAAACTGCCACATGGAGTAAATTGCAAATAACCACCACAATTGGGGACGCGATTTCAAAAAACCGCCACCTTTTGTTGTTTTTTTTCAAAAAACCACCACGTTTGTGCTGATTGTTTTCAAATAACACTGATCGTGCGTTTTGCCGCGTCTCAGTGCAAACCTGACCGGTTGGGCCCGCTGTCAGGTGCCACATGGACAGGGGTGATGGCAGCCGTCACGCGCCGTTAGACGGCGTCGCACAAGACCTAACGACCCGATCCATAGCAGCCAGTTCCCTCCTCTCCTCCCCCGATTCCCCCTCCCCCCATGGCGACCGGCGGCGGCGGTGGCGGTGACGACAGGGACGACCCCCACCTCTCCATCCTCGATTCCACGGGCCTCTCCGCCCTTCGTAGCTCGCTGACAGTGCTCCCTGCTACTGCTGGCCCTGTTCGATCCGCCATTGCCGGCGTCGATGAGCGCGGCGAGGAGGTCAGCAGCTTCAAAGCGAGCTCCGACGACCTTGAGTCCAGGGCGGCAGCCAATCTGGCCCAGGTGTGGAAGGCCAATCCAGGGCATAGCCATCATTACACATCCGGCCTTGGCGGCGTGGAGTGAGTGTTTTTTTTCCTTTCCGGTTATTTGCATTGCGATTCTGCTAGTGTAGTTCAACAATTGTTGTAATGGAGGTACTGTAGTTATCAGATTTCCTTTGTTTGGAGCTAAATGTAGGAATTAGGACAGTGCATTTAGGGTTTGTAGCTAAATTAAGGAATTAGGGTTTGTAGTTGTAGAATTGTTAACTGAATTGTAGCTCAATGAAGGAATTAGGGTTTGTTGTATTTCAATTCATGAGTTAGGGGTTTTAATTGTACAACTGGGGTTCAATTTGAAAGTTCCTGTTGAATTGTTAACTGAATTGTAGTTGGCACATGGGTTTTAATTGTTAACTGAATTCTCTAAGTTTACTGAATGTGCTGTGAAATGAAAAAAATTTAACTGAATATGATGTTTACTTACTCTTGCAGTTTGGATGAAGATGAACCTTGGGATCTCAGGTTCCATTTTCAAGGTTGTGACAATCTGGAAAGGACCATATGCGAATCTGATATCACATACATCAATATGTTAGCTATTATTGGGATTGAGGGGTATGATCAGAAGGACTCAATGTATTATGTGAAGCAACATGGTGTGGGAATGGCAGGCATGAAGCAAATCAAATCTGATGAAGATGTTGAAGAAATGCTAATATTGTATGAGGACAAGAGGTGTGTCAATATCACAGTGATGAAAGGAAGAGAGTCTAAGATGGAAATGAACATTGGAGATGGATGTGAGCAGCAGATTCCAATTTCTGAGATTGGTTCTCCTAAGGTCTATAGTGTAGATGATGCAGGTGTGATATATCAAACTCAGACCAGTGAACCACAGCCAGAAGATTCTTATGGTGAATATATTTTCACACAGGAGAGTTGCAATGTTAGAAATGGGAAGGACACAGCAGGTATCAAAGTATTAGATGACTTTCTTAATGAGTTTGCTGACATACCAGTACTGCATGAAGAAGATTACATGGAAGAGGACAAGGAGGAAGAGGTGCAAGAGGAAGAGGAGGAAGGAAAGGAACAACAGGAAGATGAGCTAGAGGAAGAGGAAGATGAAGATGATGCAGACTTAAACCAAAAAATAAAAGACTTGAAGAGGAAGAGGATTTTTGAAGGTGATTGTGAGCCAGAAGACTTATTCTGTGAGAATGAGGAGGAGGAGGATGGAGAGGGGATTGTTCAAGCACCACCTGTGCAGAAATTGCCTGTTAGAAGAGGTCCAACAGATAGATCACATTGCAGTTCGCAAGCTGAACTTGAGGTAGACTACATTCTTGTATATGATGAAGATATGGATGAACTTTATGTTGATTCAGATGAAGAAGTAGTGGTGTATTGTCCCACATCTGGAAGAAAGTCCAGGGCAAAAAAGAGGAAGGCCAGGATATGGTATGATGAGAATAGACTTGTGCCAGAGCAACAAATATGTTGGCACATGTGTTTTGTTGATGTTTACCAATTCAGAAGAGCACTAGTTAACTTGCATGTGACACAAAGGAGGAACTTCCATTACCATAGGAACAACAAAGATAGGATCATAGTTGATTGTCTTGAGGAAGGCTGCCCCTTTCACATGGTTGCATCTGTTGTTGCAAATGAGAAAACATTCTGCATTAGGAAGCTGCAACTAGAGCATACTTGTGCTCCAAGTGGTGAGAATTGCAAGGTTCCTGCTAGGTATGTGGCCAAAGCTGTTGAAGACAGCTTCAGGACTGACCCCAGAGCAGGTATTGAGACTGTCATAGACAAGACAAAGGAGAAGTATGGTGTGGAGGTTGGAAAGATGAAGGCTTATAGGGCAAGGCAGCAAGCTTTGAATGTTGTGCAGGGTGACCAGGAAGCACAATACACTAGAATTAGAGACTATCTGCAAGCTGTTTTGGACACAAATCCTGGGAGCAGATGCATTGTGACAACTAGGGTGGTGAAAGATCATCCAAGCAAGAATCCAAGATTTCATAGACTTTTCATTTGTCTAGCAGCTCAAAGGGAGGGTTTTCTTAATGGATGTAGACCTTTCATTGGTATGTTTCAGCTCTTATTTGTCTTTTACCTATACACTATTGCTATGTTTCTAAGTTTTATTTTTTTAGGTCTAGATGGTTGTTTTGTGAAGTTAAACATAGGTCAACAGATCTTGGCAGCTACTGGCAGAGATGGAAACAATAATATATTTCCTTTGGCCTTTGGAGTAGTTGAGAAGGAGGACACCCCTACTTGGTGCTGGTTTTTAACTCAGCTCAAGATTGTTCTTGGTGGTGAATCAGGACAATTTGGAAATTACACAATATTTATCTTGTATATCTCACTGAACAACTAAAGCACATATTTGGTATGTTTAATTTTGTATCAGGAGAGAAGATCTGCCCCTACAGATGCAAGAGCTCCAAGAGCAACATCTGGTGGAAGAGTTGCGGCTGAAAAGCCTGCTCCAACAGCTGCTGCAAGTTCTAGGGCTGCATCATCTGCTCCAAGACCTACAACAACAGCTTCTGCATCATCTGCTCCAAGGCCTACTGCAGCTGCTACAAGAGCCTCTTCATCAGCAACAACAGCCACTGCATCAACTGCTCCCAGGCCTACTTCTGCTGCTGCAAGAGCTTCTTCATCAAGAGCTAGGTCTTCATTTGCTCCTCCAAGGACTGCCACTGCTGCTCAATCTGCTTATGGAAGGGTGAGGAAGAGGCCTAACAGACTTAGGGATTACTTCTATGCTAGTGGAAATTAGAGCATATTCTAGTTGTTGTGCTTGTTGTGCTGCTGGCAACTTGTCTTTTGGAGAAAAACTATGTGCTTTTGTGCTGCTGGCAACTTGTCTTTTGGAGAAAAACCATGTGCTTCTTGTGCTGCTGCCAAGTTAGAACTTGGAGAATGCTGCTGCCAAACTTTTATTTTCTGAATTTGGTGTCATGTTGCCAAACTTGTTATGTTGTGCTGCTGGCAAGTTAGAACTTGGTGTAATGTATGCAACCTATGTGAACCATGTTGTTCAAATATATGGCCTAACATTATGTTGAAAATGGTTCTTCAATATATGATATGCTTCATGCCTTTGGTCGACGGTTGTCGAGAGGCTAGGGGTATGCTAAACCAAAGTGGTGGATGCCTTTCGTCGACGGTTTTCGAGAGGCTAGGGGTATGCTAACCATAGTGGTGGATGCCTTTGGTCGACGGTTGTCGAGAGGCTAGGGGTGTGCTAACCATAGTGGTGGATGCCTTTGGTCGACGGTTGTCGAGAGGCTAGAGGTATGCTAACCATAGTGTTGGATGCCTTTCGTCGATGGTTGTCGAGAGGCTAGGGTTATCTAAACCAAAGTGGTGGATGCCTTTGGTCAACGGTTGTCGAGAGGATAGGGTTATCCACTCCATTTTGGATAACCCTATCCTCTCGACAACCGTCGACCAAAGGCATCCACCACTTTAGTTTACATAACCCAACCGTCCACAAAAGGCATTCACCACTTTAGTCAGCATAACCCTACCATCTTGACAACCGTCGACGAAAGGCATGAAGCATAAATATTTGGACCAGAATATATTCAATTTGGACCAGAATGTATATCAATAACACAATTCCATATGAGCAAATTCAACTAACATCATAGCTCCAAACACCATACATAGTTCAACATCATAATACTAAGGTTCATATTGGACCCCAATAGTCTTCACACCACACCATACATAGTTCAACAAATAACAACCAGCAAGGCACAACACATAATACCAACAAACATCATACTTTACTCATTGCAAATTTCACTGATTTTCCTTATCTTCATCTTGTTCTCCTCCCCGGCCTTAAGCAAATCAGCTATGATATGCTCAAGTCTTTTCTTCTCTTTCTTCAACTGTTCCATACCTTGCTCTGCTATAGCCTCCTTCCAATTGCTAACCAACTCATCATTGCTCTGCTTGATCACTTGAAGTGCTGTCTTCAGTTCCATATTCTCTTTCTCTAGCCTAGCCCTTTCTTCCTGGGCTTCAACTACAACACTTTCTACATCACCATCCTACATAATCTTCTGGTAATTCTCCTTCATCACATTATTGTCTCCCTCCTGTGATAACAATAATTAATAACCATTAACTAAAACCAGACAAATTCCTTCTAATTAAAATGGTTGAATAAATAACAAATTTAAGAGCGGGACAGCAAAATCAGCTGACTAACACATGTACTCAGTAGACAGCACAACAAAACACCAAATTAATTCATCATTGATTTAACCTGCCAGATTAATTCATCAAAACACCAAATTAATTCATCATTGATTTAACCTGCCAGATTAATCTCATCAAACACCTATATTCAGTTAACCATTGATTTAACCTGCCAGATTAATTCATCAAAACACCAAATAATACACCATTTTCATATAACTAAGTAAACTGCTGTCATCTAACAAACAAACCTATATTCAGTTAACCTGCCACTAACCTCATTACCGCATCCGTAAAACCTACGGCTAGTGTTGATTCCTTGAAAAACAATAGCCCTGTGCACAGCAACGTTGTGGCAGCACACCGGTCCTCCGGAAACAACGCCACACCACTCGGGGTCAACAATGGTATGCGGGATCTACAATAGTGCAATATAACTCATATATCTAGAGCTCAAATCAATGAAAAGCAAAGCTCAAATCGATGGAAACCCTAACCCTAATACACGGGCAAATCATACTCACATAGGTTTCGTCGTTGTGCGCGTTGAAGAGGGGGGGACACAGAGTTCTCGCTGCTGGTTTCGCCGTCCTTCCAGTCGACCATGGCTGCGGTGGGTGGCGGCCGGCGGCCGGCGGCGAGAAATGAGCGGCCGAAGAGGTGGGAGGCAGAGACTGGATCGAGAGCGAGGGGAATGGACAATGGGGTTCGGCTGCACCAGGTCTTGTGCGACGCCGTCTAACGGCACGTGACGGCTTCCGTCGCCCCCTGTCCACGTGGCACCTGGCAGCGGGCCCAACCGGTCAGGTTTGCACTCAGACGCGGCAAAACGCACAATCAGCGTTATTTGAAAACAATCAGCACAAACATGGTGGTCTTTTGAAAAAAAACAAAAGGTGGCGGTTTTTTGAAATTGCGTCCCCAATTGTGATGGTTATTTGCAATTTACTCCTGTCACATGAGCCAGCAACAATGTATTTTTGGTCAAGCTCAGGTGACCGTGACTGTTGCTTGGTCCGTTGTTCCTACGGACATGGACGATTTGGTGTATAATAATAATAATTTCAAAAGCTAGAAGGTTTCAAGCAGGGTGATGTGTCGGACTTTGGTAGTATTTCTGATAGTACTCCCTCCGTTCCAAAATTCTTATCTTATATTTGTCTAAATACGAATATATCAAGTCACGTTTTAGTATTAGATATATCCGTATCTAGACAAATTTAAAACAAGAATTTTGGGACGGAGGGAGTAGTATTTTACTTTCTCCAACCGTAACGACGACTATATAACTTATGCATGCCATCCATGTATTTTGCGTATCGACTGCAAGTTATATGCTGGCCTGGGTACGGTAAATACACGCTATTGTTACAAATTGGCACAGTTTGTGCCAGTAATTGCAGTAGATGTTCAGTGGAAAGCTGGAATTACAGAAGCTTTCGCCTTCAGCCTGTTCGTCATGTTTGTTCTGAATCTCTGTAGTCACTCCTTGCATGTACAGTCTTGTTCAGCTGTAGCTGAGGAAGTGAGGGTGTTAGTAGTAGACAGACTTTGTTCAGACCAAAATGGAACAGAAGAATCTGAATGTTTCTGTACAATTCAGTCATCAACTTTCCTACCTTTGTAATAGCTCAGGAGGTTAGCAACGATTCTTACCACTAGTCGTGCGGCGGTGTTTTGTCAGTGGCACGCCTAGCTCGGGCCTCGGGGCAATGAAGCGATCCCGGTTCTGGCTCCTCCCGCGTCCCCGCTCCGGTGACTCGACGGTGAGATGATCACTGGACACGCAACGCCTCTGCGGAATACACACGTGCAAGGCGGAGCGACGCCGGTGAGCTGATAGGCTACAGTGGCGGCGTCTCGGGACATGGAGCGGCAATGCCAAAGGTGGAGCTGTTCCCTGCTCACTTGCTCGCATACCGCTTCGGGGCGACGCACCTCCTTTCCGAGTCACGCATGGCCATGCTTTCTGGATTGTGTCATACGAGAGGGCCTAGAGAACATATGTCTGTTACGAGGGGCAAATTCCCCACAACCCAAGCACCGCCTTTATGACTGCCAGTTACGAAGAGTGTTTGACGCACTCTAAGGCCCTGTTCGGCAAGCCACCCACTCCCGGAATCTGCGGAGCGGGGAAACTGCAGCTTCGCCCGCTCCGGGAGTAGAGTTGTGGAGCGGCGCGATTCCGAACAGGGTCTAAGTCGGTTGATTCGTAACTCGGATAACGCTAACACTTGAGGTCTAAGGATTACATTGTACGAGTGGGATCATATGATGGCTTACTCACGCCGACTCGTTCCTTGGATCAGTTCAGCCGGCTGAACTGTTTAGCACAGCTAGTGTAAGCCGGATCAACATCTCCATGCTCTATGACAAGTAGTAGAACTTAGTCATCTAACCATTTACACATTAGTCTATATAGTGTGAGTCCATCCACAATCATTTTCGACTAAGGACAACCAAGCATGAACTTAAGTTCATTACATTGGACTAACGTATGAATATATGTCAGATATAGTGTTGCCTCTAGGGTGCTGCTCTACAGTCTCCCACTTGCACTAGAGTCAATGACTTCAAGCCATCTCCATATATCTAAGCATAATCTGCCTATCGCTCTTGTGTGCACCTATGTCTTAGGCTTTAGAAGTGGGCTAGACCTCCTCGCCACTGTCGTCCATAGAACACTTCTTGGCGATTGGCGTTAGGTTCGGCATGGGATAATGGGTTTGCATGGCAGCCCAGGCCTGCCAAGCTCCCTCGCGGCATGCCGATTGCTGCTGCCTCCTGATTTGGGCGCGTCCCTCTTGAAGGCAGTGCACTAGCTCAAAATAGCTGGTTGGCACAGGCTCCTTGCACCACAAGACTTGGCATATCCTCTATCGCCGGACGCGCCATCTTATGCAGATCTTCGAGCTGCCTCGGCTTGTCTTCAAGGACGACGTCGTGCGACGGATCCTGGAATTGAAGCCAAAACAACCAACTTTGGTCGTCGGTTCCTTCAAGGCTCACGCTGAAGAAGTGGCACGCGTCCTTGACACTATGGAGAAGATCAGCAGTTGGCGAGCACCATACTTGCATGAGCTCAGGGTACGCTCAATGGCCAAAGACACACTGCAAAAGATATGGCTTACCGGATCAATATGGTGAAGAGTAATGGAAGGGATCACTCAACCTTTGCTTCTTTCGTCCATGAGATCAAGTGCTTGATCTAGTAGGGAGATTTGTATTACTCATATTAGTCGTTACCAAGACATTGTTAGTGATTATATGGCAAAGTTTTCCCGTGTGGAGTGTTGCACAGGGCGTTGTTGAGAAGTTGTGTCATGTGGATTGTAGTTTGAATTCTAAGTAATACAATTACCTTAACGCAAGTAAAATAAAATTGTGTGGCATACCCTCAAAGAGGTCTAACTTGACAAGCGAAAAATCAGTTGTGATATTTGATAATATTGACAACTGTATCAGCCAAAGGGGGCATAAAAGAAAGTACTACGATCCAACCAAGTCTTCACCAAATTTGACGAAAAATGATTTAGAAGTAGGATTTTATATACTATTACTATGTTCGAAACAAATCCAAGGTGCCACCATAATTCTGTTTATAAAATTGTAAATGTTTCGAGGCCACCACCAACTTTTCAGCCAGCATAAGGGGTTGATTACACGTGGGCCAAGTGAAACACCAACAAGTCACTAGTGTTGCAATGTTGCATGTCTCGTGGTCTTGAGCGAGCCAGCCATCTATCTTCCGGTTTATAGTGCTGCCGTCATCACCCCTCCCTCATAGAATTCCGTATGCAAACATACAAATAGCCGCAGTGCATTTCTGATAAGAGGAGAAGCCAACCTTTTCAAGGGCATCCTCCTTGCACTGAAAGTAATCATCATATGCTACCACTCCCTTTCGAATACGGTTGAACACATGTCTCATCATCCGGAAGCGGTGCCTAAAAATATGTGGTTTGAAGAGTGGGGACGTGCACTAAAAGCAATCGGCGAAGAGTAGGCAATGGCCGCTCTCTCTGTTGCGATTCAGCGCAGGAGCATTGCCCAAGATTGATCCCTTGAACCTCGGCCGCTGGCTAGCAATGTGGTCATTGACGACCAAAGCCGCAACCACAAGCTCATCATCATCCGACGACGAATCCTCCTATGAACAAATGAAGTTGTTAAAAAAATCATCCCCACTATTCATTGTACATTGTGGGCGAAGTGTCAAATACCTTGCGGTCGTGATGAAGATGCAGACGGTGAAGAGCACCTAGGTCCCACGTACAGGCAGCAGGCATGCGGAAGGGGAGACGAGGATGGCAGGCGGCCTTGAGCACGAGGCAGACGGTATTGGGGGCGAGCCATTGGCCGTGGTTTCTCTAGCACCGGCGACGACGAGAATAGGCCACAAAAACCGGCAAGAACTCCTCCAAAGCTGCGGGTGGGGGGGGGGGGGGGAGTATGTGGATGCGGGCAGCAGCCTGGGTAGCAAAGGAGCGGCCGAAAAATGGACGGCAACGACTATGGCGGGGATGGTGTCAAGCGTGACCGCATACGTGTATCACATACATGTCACCGACATACGGCCTGGGAGGAAGACAAACCCTATCCAAATTTGGATCGAAAATGGGTCGTGGACGGACAAAGAACTGACACCTGTCTATTTGGGTTGCTGCATTGGGTCACTATTTCTGTTCATTTCGATCTAAACGGCTGTGTACGGATCAAACGTTGGAGTTGGCCTAAGAATCCATGCGGGTCTACAACTGGAAAGGAGGGTCGTACGTTGAAGTTGGCCTAAGGATCTGTGCAAGTCTACAACCGGAAAAGAGGAAGGAAGTAGGAGTATTTCCTTTGGATCAATGTCACTTTATCAGGCAGCATCCGTTACGTGCCTCCAGCTTCAGTGGATTTTACATCGTTCAAAGGTGCATCCGAGACCATCAACAATGGTGTCCTAAAGATGAAGACAACGCTGGCGTAATAGCCCAAGCGTGACACCAGCTGTAGTGAAGGTCACGCCGTGCCACCGTGCCAGAAAAGCTGCACCATTTCTTTTTCAAAAACTTCCAATCTTTCATGATCTTTCATCTTCAATCATGACAATACAACAAACACCAGAAATAATAAAAAATTACATCCGAATTCATAAACTATCCAGCGACGACTACAAACACTAAAGCAAGCCAAAGTCACGCCGCCGTCATCACCCCTCCCTAACCAGGGCCAGACACAACTTGTAGTTAATCTCTACAATTTCATTTGGAATGTTTTGGCAACGGTACTGCAGTGGTATTGCTTGGTATTTAATGATGCAGGTAGTGGATTTGATATCGTGCATCTTACTCTGTGCTCTCAAAGTTATTCAATTGCTTCAGTTCCTTTGAAAAGGTAGCGTAGAAAAAAAAATGCTATGTTGGTAGAATGGCAACCACTCACCAAGGTGTTATAAACCCCTGAGGCCTGTGCACAACTACTTAAGGCCTTGTTTGGTACTAGTGTATTTTAAGGAATTGGTGGGGATTATCCCAATCAAACCCCTAAATCCCCACATCCCAAAACACCGTTTGGTTCTATTGTACTTGACATGTTTCATCCCCATATTTCCCCACAAATCCCCCAACTCTAGTGCATTTTTCTCAATACCCAATACACTACCCCTACACAGTGGATTGGGGATAAATGGGGATTTGAAGGGATTGGGTGAAACCTAGTTTCACCCAATCCCTGTGGGGATTATCCCCACCAATCCCCTCAAAAACCCTAGTACCAAACAAGGCCTAACTCTAATTAATCTGGAGGATCGGGTTTTGAAATGTAGCATCCACAGCTCTCGCCAAATGAAAGCTGCCGTATGCACATCTTTGGGTTGTGTTAGTGCACTTTGCAACTATTCAATTTTCCTACCATGCACACCCCTGAATAGCATGTATTACAGTTTCGTCACTAAAACCAGAAAACAAACAAAAAGTTGCACAGGATTACATGAAATGAACAGATCTCAAGATGTCGAAGTCGGTTTGAACAACGACGAAGCAAATCACCGGACATGCATTCTTGACCATGTCCTGCTAAATGTTCACAAAGACAGGAAGCAAACAATTATCCAACAAGCGGTAAACATGCATATAAACTGTCCAAGTTAAACAAGGAGAAAATGTATCTGGTGTTTACCTCAACAAGTCGTGCATACAAATGCACATAAAAATGGGGTCAGTCTCAGTCATCATCCTCATCTTCTTGGTTGTGCGAGTGGTTTATTTTTTGAGCACGATACATGTCAGCAACCTGGGAATTTGAATACAAATCCACATGAAGACTCTAAACAACATACATATCATTAAGAAAAAAGCAACAGAAAACTTACTTGCTCAGCTGTGGTTGCATGTTCTGGGTTTTTATCATCACGCACCCGCAACAAACGAGGAAATCTTAGAGAGATGCCCTGATTCAATTCAAACTTTAGTCTAGCCATACTCTGCATATTTTAGAAATGGGGGAATGAGGAGATCAAATAACATTACCGACCTTATTTGGATCAACTATCCCATTAGCAGCGCGATGAACTGGACTTATGCTCAAATCAGCAGCTTTGACCTCCCACACCTGATGACCGGTGAAAAATGATTAGTTTGCAAACACCAGCAAGTCTGAAATTAAAATCATCATAACCCCCTTAAGCTATCAAGTGTATATATAGCCAACAATTTTCAGAGTCAACACCAAATGCAGATAAAATGCAGGTAGATGCTAATTTTCAGCTTAAACGCGCTGTTTTCATTGCTATACATGAACTGACACAGCAAGAAAATTGATCCCGTGACTTCAAAATAAATGGGCGGCGAGATATAGCAAGAATAAGTTCTTTCCTTATTAATTACTCGAAAACTCCATCGCAAAAAAAAAAAATTTACTCGAAAACTAACCAGCACATGGCCTTAGGAACATAGACAAATATGTTCACTCTGAAGTTGCTAGATTATTAATGATAATGGGTTAATTATCACTCTTTCATTACAAATCAAAAATAGTAGAACAAGCTAAGATCAATCAAATAAAGACTAGCAATGACAAATGACAAAAGTGAAAAAAAATATAACGAACTAATAGTAACTACTCCCTCTGTAAAGAAATATAAGAGTGTTTAGATCAGTAAAGTAGTGATCTAAACGCTCTTATATTTCTTTACGGAGGGAGTACTTAAGTTTCAATGTGCATATCACCTCTGACGGCTCAAACCACACATCTGGGTCAGTCGTGTCAGCGAACCTATAATATGCCTGCAAAAAATAAAGCATTACTATATACCATAACAACAGGACAGGATATTAATAAAAGAACCATTATGCGACAAGCTGGTCAATTAATGTATCACCTTTGGGTTCTTTATTACTTTACTTTGAAGGCTCGTAGAACGCTCTTCAAGTTGTTGCTCAGAAAATCCAGTACCTACAATTATATAAATATGAATATAAAGAATTGATTCACCATTCAAGTAATTTAGGGTTACAAAAAATACCTATATTGCAGATTGTTTGGTATTCTTCATTATGCTCATCATAGCATGCCAAGAGGAACGATCCATATACACCTTATTAAGAAAAAAGGCAAAAGATGATCAGATAAATGCAAACAGAACTATAATAATCAATTTATTTTAATCTTCAGTATGCATGTTTAATTACCTGTTCGTTTTCCTCTTCCATGAAAAGCAGCAATTGGCACTAAGTCTAAAGAATCTCCAACACTGGCCAAAAGAGCAATACACCATTGGTAGAACAAAATGTTAGTATTTATTTTACTGACATCAAATAAGTCTCTGCTGTAAAAACTTGTTGACAACCCAAAACTTCATAGTAAGGTGTCATGTCACAGCATAAATGATGAGACAATAACATGAGGGATAAATATGCCATCTATATCCTGTGCTCCATAACTATTGTCTAGATTTCCATGTTGTGCAGGCAAAAATGAGGAGTGAAATCAGGATGGCATGAAATATGCTAACCTGTCCATGTAATCTTTCTTCAATTTCAACCAATTGTTTGACCGCTTCGCTGGCTCATATGTAGCATCCGTATCCAATGTCTTGATAATCAACCCTTCACAACTTCAAAATCACTTAAATCTTAGTGCCAGAAAAAAAAATGTCAAAAGAAAACGGTGGTGGTTAGCATTGATAATAAACCCTTCACAACACAGTTCCATGTAAACTCCCCTCACCCATTTTTTCCTTTACTGGAGTCCTGATATATATTCCCTCCGTTCCTAAATATGTCTTTCTAGGGATTTCAGTATGGACTACATATGGATGTATATAGACATAGTTTAGAGTGTGGATTCACTCATTTTGCTCCGTATGTAGTCCATATTGGAATATCTAGAAAGACTTATATTTAGGAACTGAGTGATAGATGCTACAGTTAACACTTGCTTATTTGGCCACTTATTTTCACAGATATGTATATATCCAAGGTGGCTAAGATTTTGTAGGATGTACTCTCACAGCAATCAAATAGATCTAACAATGGGAGGCCAACGTGAAGTGAAGCAAACAATAGAATGCGTTATAAGTACTAATTTTTATGGAAAACTCGACTGTTATTTGCTTTGTATAAAGTGAACAAGGAAACACAGCTCATCGGTAGCAGACATATAAGCTGGCTAATTGTAAAGTGAAAGCTCTACAAAATCCAATTACCTGGAGTTGACAGATAAGTCAAGAAATTTTTGTATCTCCTCGAGGTCATTTGATGTAATTGCAGTTGCCAGTTGAAAAACACCTGGCACTTCCTCGAAAGAGTTGTAAAGATGCTGCCAAGTATTCAAAGCCAATAAATAACTACATCTTTCGAGAGTCAAGACAGCCAAATGAATTAGTCATTTTTTAGGGTGCAACCACATCACTTTCTTGTTTATCAATAATCAGATTGTACACTATACCAGTTTCTATGGATATACATGTACGACACACATGATTAGGGAATTAATGGCGAGCTTAAAATGGCTCAAGTAAAACACTATGACTAACAAATATGGTGTAACAAAAGAAATCTGCAATCACAACTTTCTGAGGACATACCTACAGAATAGGATAGATAACCCAACTAGACAGCAGAATGAAATTATATATTATTAGGAGTCTACATGACTTGTACAATACCTCTCGGCGAACTTTAAGTTGTTCCTGGAGAAGAGGTTTCCCATTGATGTAAAGAATATCAAAGCCAAAAGTACAGACTGATACTTTGATGTCATTTATAGTAACACCCTTGCGGGCCCTTGTGCTGAGTATCTGGAAGTAAGTAGAAAGATATCAGCATCCTTACAACTAGCAGTGACAGGTACATGAAAACTAGGAAAAATTAAGGTAAGTATGATAACCAGAGGCATTAGTTCATCTACTACATACAACAGTTTTCATTGTACATCAGCTATAGGTTATAAACTCAGTTATAAGTATGGTGGTCAATGGAAGTGAGCTTACTCATCTTAATAGAGAAAAAATACAAACCTGAAAGGGTAAAATTCTCTTCTTTTCGCGGTCATAAGCAACAATTTCGCAATCTAAGACAAATGACTTAACTGTAGGCTTTCGGATTCTGCATTGAGATAAGTAAAATTTGTTAATTCTCAGAATTAGTAGTGCAACAGGAAATGTGCAATGGACATGCAGATTAGCTATGAGTTTGTAAACAGATCTAGCTTATCAAGGCTAGCACATATAGGCATGGAGCTTCAATAAATTGGTAGGTGAAATGAAAAGGTAAGTATACCTAGAAATTGCATCAACAACATCAGGGTACTTCCCAGTATTCCTTTCAGCGTTCCGACTATAAATTTCTACTGTTCCATCCTCCATGCAATGAATCTTGCAAATTATAGTGTTATTTGAGATTAGCATGGGCAAAATATAAAATAGCTAATACCCATGAGGCTTGCTTGTACCTGGGCCCGTTCACCATCATACTTGTACTCACAAGTGTACTCACGACCTTGAAACTTGTCAATAATCTCTGAGACAGATTTCGTTGCTTTTGCCAACATAGGACCAACAGGGACGCCTATGGAGAAATTGCATGTTTCTGGAAGTTTCCAAACACCAGCATCAAGAAGAGTCGGGACAATTTTATCATAGATTGGAAGAACTGAATATGCTTCTTTAATTATTTTTGCAGCCTACACAGAAGAGAGGGTATAGAAATATTAGAATGATCATACCAGTCAGTATCCATGCACAGATTTCAGGCAATATGAGAAAGAAAACTGAAAACATGAGAACATGTTGCACATGCACACAACACAATGCTACGATCAATACTACAAACTGCAAAAACAGCGACTAAAGATATATAATTATTATATGTTCCAATTTCACAATAGTTCAACAAGATTAAGTAGTGATTAGAGGAGCCACTACAGAAGGATTATGGGTGTGTTTGTTTGAGCACAAGTTCACGCCACCAAAAACTTGGCTAGTGAATCTTTTGGTCAAGGTTTTGCCACCCCATGTTTTGGCCATGTTGGCAAGACAAACAGAGTGGGCAAAGAGGCATGACCAATTAATTGATAACATTGTCACAACCAAACATACTCCTTCCGTTCACAAATATAAGATGTTCCAACTTTTTCCTGAATTGGATGTATATAGACACATCCGCAAAAAAGGATGTATATAGGATGTATATAAGATGTTCCAACTTGTTCACTCATTTCAGTCTGTATGTAGTCCATATTGAAATATCCAAATCATCTTATATTTGTGAAAGGAGGGAGTACCGTACAAGCCTCAATGGCTTCAGGTGACAGAAATGATTTTTTTATAAATCCTTACCATTACCAAGGTAGCAAGATATTCTGAGAGAAAGAACAGGGATACAAAAAAGGAATTCAGCATGTTGCCAAAAAGTCATAGAAACAGCAGGATACAAGCCTTGAGGGGTAGACTAAATTAGTAAAAGCTGCAACAGCATGCGGACAATAAGAGTTCAACACCTATCTGCACAAATATAAAATTAATGTAAAATTGTAAATAAAAGAAATAAGTGCATCAACCTCTTCGAAAGGTGATTGGACTTTTTTTGGCGGGGACCCTTTTTCAGAATATACAGCAGCTTGCCCAAGAGCCATTTGGACAGTTTTCTCTGCCAACCCAATACGCATCTTCGACTGCAACAAGTGCCAGTTCAGGGGTTTCTTGCAAAGAACATATGAATACTTAAGTGCAGTTAACTAAACATTGCAATATTTACCTGAAGAAGTCGTATAATGTATTGAGGTTCACAGTCTGTTGCAGCGACAAGAAGTCCTTTGATATGACTTCTTTTCTTATCTTGACTGTCTTTGCCAGATTCCTGAAAACATCATGATTGCTAAGTGATTTCTGAAGTGACACTGCATTCTGCAACCAGCTAATCATCTCTCCAATATAACCGATTACTAAACAGAGTGGATTTATTTCCAATAATTAAGCATTTCAAAATCAACCCAATAGAAAAGAAAAAAACATTTCATTTTGAGAATATCAAGCCACAGTAAGGGTTAAAATGACAATTTATAGCTTGAGTAAAATGAGAAAGCATATTACCTTTGCGATTGTCCGAAAGGTATCAAGCACACGTGATATTGTCAGTGGTTTTGGCTTGTACATCATCTTCTGTGATGACCTGCTTGCTTTCGCCACGAGCCCCAAATCACCCAATTCCTACAGTGATGAAGACACAAAGCAATCAATTTATGCTCAAACCCCATTGCTGTTGCTCACTGCAGAACCTAAATTTCACAACTAACAACCTTGAGGTTCTTTTTGACATGCTCCTCTTTCCGGCCATATGCCTCGGAAAGTGCACGGATGATTGATGCATCCCCAATACCAAGCTCAATCCCTTCGTGAGGTGGCGCAATCCGGTTAGCCGAGAGGTATACTGTCGCAAGGAGATCCTCTGGTGTTGTGGCAATAATTGTACGGAACACGTTTGACAGGATCTCTGTAATGACAATCCGTCCAGACTCGTTGGAAATGAGGTCGAGTGCCCGAGCCAGGAACAGGAATGGCACAGGTTCGCCGGGCTTCCAGTAGGCAGCAGCCATGGGATCAAACTCACTGCCTTTCTTCTTGAGCTCGAGAGTGGTATTCACCTCCTCTGACTTGGTGGCATTTGAGATTTTGGTCTTCTTATCATCGGATTGAGACGCTTGGTCTTTAGATTGAGAGACAGGGGCTTGGTCAGAGGGCTTGGCGTCAGATTTGGCCGCTAGGGCTTTGGCCCTCTTCGGCGACAGGGGCTTCTCCGCGGCCTCCAATTTCGCGGCCGCGGCTAGCGTTTTGGACCTCGTGGGCGACGGGGACCTCTTCTTCGCCTCAGGAGCGTCGTCGGCCTTCGACTTGGACTTGGGTGGCGACGACGGGCGCTTCGACTTGACGGGCGACTTGGCCGGCGAAGGCGGCTTCTCGTCCACCGCCGGCTCGGCCGTCGCGCCGTCGGCCTCGGCGGTCGTCTTCGTCCTGGGCTTCTTCGGAGACGGGACCCCGGAGGCGGCCGGGGCCCCCTTCTTGGCCTTCCTGGCGGCGTCCCGCGCGTTCCCCATGAGCACATCCGCCACGGAGCGCTTCCCCCCGGCGCCTCCCGAGGACGACATGGCCGCTCCCCCCGCGGCTAGCGGCTTCACCGCCTCCGCCCTCTTCAGCCTCGCGGGCGGCCTCTTCTCGCCGGATTTGGCGGCGGCAGGGGGGGCGCGGCGGGAGGAGGAGGAGGAGGAGCAGAGACGGCGGGGGCGGAGGAGCAGGGGCGGCGGGGCGAGGGTAATGGCTAGGGTTTTAGGCGAGGGGAGCGGGCGGAACTGGCATCGCAGCAGGGAGTGGAGCGAGGTGGTGGCTCGAGGGAGGAACATGAAGAGGGGTGGGGGGGGGGGGGGGGGGGGGGGGAGGGTTTTAGAGGTGAGCCGGCCGGGCCTGGGCGTTGGTGGGTTGGGGCGGGCGGGGGGACGATGGATGGCGCGAGAACTTTGGTTGGGGAATTGCAGGCAGTGTCACTTCACAATTTATTCTCATTTTCCCGATTCGTTTCCGTTTATATGGGCAGGCATCCATCCTCGGTCTGCTGGGAAACTCCTCGAATGATAGACAGCATTTCTCATGAATTGTGCACACTGCACAGGACTCTGGTTTACTTTTTTTTTCTTTTTTGATTGTTTTGAGAACACTCTCAATTCAAGTTTTCTTTAGACAAACTCGCAAAACTCTATTAATCAGTCACAATGTTTAAAGGAACGAAGAGAAGATCTCCGGGTTGGCCTAACCATACATGGCGCCCAACCCCTAACGAAAGACCATATTTTTCAAGATTGTGAACCTCCCATTCGAGATTCTAAACTCATGTCTAGAAAAGCTAGAAGTAAAATTTAAAGAACTACCTTTAATTTCTATGATGATAGCACCATAACTAGCTGAACTTCATGACTTGATTTTCTCTACGACCGTCGTACAGTCCGAGGCGACGATGATATGGTGAGCATAAAGATTTTGGGCCAAAACTAGACCCTCTCTGATGGCTAGAGCCTCTAGTGTTGGAGGGCCAACCACATGTGGGAAAAACAGAGTAGATGCGTCCATGAAATTTCCTCCCGATCTCTACAGATTGCACCAACTGAACCGTAAGCTCCATGCCTTGATACTGTTGCATCCACATTGACTTTCACATAGTTTTCCTTCAAAGGGATCAACTGGTTCGCCCTTGGTGCCTGAACTATCGCAGGAGACGCCGTATGTTTCTGAAGAAACTGAATAATGTCTGATAAAAAGACAGAATAAAACCATGGAACGTCGTCACAATGAAAATTAAAAACTGTCAAAATAGTAATAGGACTACAGTTGTGTTTTTTCAATGAAATGTGCCGAAGTTTTAGACATTTCATTGATTTTGGTTGGTTCTGAAATACATTAATCCGACTCAAATTCAAACACACGTCGAATATCTTGCCAGATATTGGTGCTAGTTATTTGGGTTTTTTTTGTGAGAAATTGGTGCTAGTTATTTGTCCATGATAAGAACCAAAAATATTGATTTGATAATTCAAATATTTCAATAGCAATTGAATTCAATATTAAGAACCCTAAGTAGTTGCATCCTTAAGAATATTACAGGCACTAAGTTCAACAATGAAGAAGAAGAGTGGCCTAATTTGTCGTGTTAGTCAGTTGGGGTCATAAACTAATCACACCCTCATTCTTCCGACCATCAGATCGTCATATCCATTGTTACCTTAATTATGACTTGGTTAGTGCAAACATTGTCCTTAAGCTTCGCTCGCCCAATGTAATATGAAAGGCAATCATTTTGTTAAAAAATACATGGCTTCCCAGAAATCATGAAGTTAAAATTCTCTATTGTCTTCTCCACGGAAATAAATCATTCTACATTTTTAAACTAATTATAAAAAATGATTATTTGGAGTGTCACAATTCTTCTAATTTATTATGTAGGTTTGAGATTTTTGATCTATCTAATTTGGCATCATTTGGATTAATATGCACATGGTGTCATATTTGCTATCCAAAGCTTTGAGGATCTTCTTAGTGATGAATTTTCCCATCATTGCTTTGCTTCCTAAGCTGACAATCTAATTTGTAATGATTTCTAGCCTAGAGTACATCTCGGCAATGCCTTCACCATCCTTCACCTTGAACTTGTATAGCTGACCTTGTAGGACATCAAGTTTGGACTCCTTCATAGACTCGACACCTTTGTGCATTTCCAAATTTATTTGCACTTTCAAGACAACTAATCTTGTTGAATTCTTCGGGGCACGAAGCATTGAAGAGGATGTCACATGTTTGAGAATTTTGTTGGATCATGCGGTTGCTTCAGGATCTGAAACTTGTCCACCTTGGAAGAACTCACCTTGCAAGCCAATGTGAACAATAGCCCAAACGATGGGTTTATGAGTAAGAATATGCATTCTCATCTGATGTTTCCAACTAGAAAAAAATTGAACCATCAAAGTAAGGACCTCTACGATGATAACTTCCCTCGCTAGAAACCATATTCTCTGAGGTGGTTAAGACAAAGCAAAGAGTCAACTTACCAAGGATTCACCAATGGAGACCCTTGCTAAGGAGACCAAATCTCTGATTCCACTTGTATGATCGACAAGTATGTTCAGAGGGGAGGGGGTGAATAGACTACTAAGCCAAAAGATGCACTCCTTTTCTAAAATTTAATTTCCATGCCTCTTTTAGCCTTTTATAGCAATCTATCAAGCACCCTACACATGTAAGTCTACTACAATAAATGACAGCAAAAAGTAAGGCATGCAAGTGAAGGTAAAACAAGTAGAGTTGGAGATACACAAACATGAGTTGGCTTAGTGAAGATTTTTCCCATGGTTCAGATAGTGAGCTATCTTACATCCACCTTGATGGGGTATTTGACTCATGAAGCATCTAAGTGTTGGAAATATGCCCTAGAGGCAATAATATTTGTATAATTATATTTCCATATTCATAATTAAAGAGTTTATATTCTATGTTATAACCGCTATGATCCTGGAACATGCGATTCAGTGGAAAACTCATATGCACATGTGGAATGATAAAAATTTATATAAAAGATTCCTAGTCTTGCCTCTAGGACTAGCTCAAGTGTTGTTGTGCTCATGATAGTCCTAAAACAACATTGAGATGATGACGTTGGAAGAACGGTCATATTGAATTGACCCAAATTTGTCTGTTATGAATTAAGTAATATCGTCTAAAATCAATTGTAATATCACGGAGTGTTAACGTGTGATTTTTCTCCTTAGCATGAGAGCATCTAGTCACTTCGTACCATACGGTGAGCTTTGGGGTTGCTCAAACGTCACCTGTAACACGATGATCATAACGACAACTTACGGGTTCATCGGAATGTTTGACAAAGGGACTAGATAGCTCGAGAGTGAGATTTGCTCCTCCGATGATGGAGAGGTATTCTTAGGGCCCTCTCGGTGTGACGTCATCCATCGTCGTCTGGCCAGACACAGGTGACTACGTCACGGGGATGCGGGAACACGATAACAAGAAAAAAGGAACAAAACCGGTAACAAGGATTTCGGTATAGTGAGCATGTGTTTATTCAGGAGGATACCGATGAATCTCGGGTTTTGTAAAGTATTGCAAAGCAAATGGAACATCAAATGATAACCAAAGGTTCACTCAAATATAATTTGTGTGCTCATAGGGATCGATATGGACGTCCACGATTCCGCTATCGGTCATTGAACGAAGGGGTTTCGTTCATGTCTATGAGTTACCGAACCTACGGGGTCACAAACTTAAGGAAATCATGATCTGTTGAGCATTAATAGGATAGGAGTGATGATAATATATTTGTAAAATTGTTTCATTAATATTCGAAATAGTTCCAAGAGGATCTGAAGCATTTCGGGGTCACTGGAAGGGTTTCGATGAATATCGGGTAATACCAGGTATTACCGATAATAATAGATGTTAAATTATATATATAATGGTCTAAAAATATTTATAGCAATTTATATTTAATTTAATATCAACGGGCCTTAAAAGGCCAAGAGGTGAAAGGCAACTTGGGCCATAAGGGCCCAAGTGGGGTAGGCGCCCCCTTTGCCATGGAAGGAGGCTGAATTGGAGAGTGGGCAGAACTCTTCCTCCCCTCCCTTGGACGGCGCCCCAAGGAGGGACTTTCAACCTTCTCCCTCCCCTCCAACCTATATATACTAGAGGTTTTGCACCGTTTCAACACACAAGTTTTGGAGCCTCCTCTAGTTCTTCTAGTTCTAGTTAGTCCTAATTGACTAATTAGAGCTAGACTAATCCTCTAATCCTCATAATTAGAAGCCATGTGTGATTCTAATCTCCAGCCTCTAATTCTTTGGCGATGATTAGCTCTGGACTGCGAAGTGATACGTCTCCAATGTATCTATAATTTTTTATCGTTCCATGTAATTATATTATCTGTTTTAGATGTTTTATATGCATTAATATGCTATTTTATATTATTTTTCGGACTCACCTATTAACCTAGAGCCTAGTGCCAGTGCCAGTTTCTGTTTTTCCTTGTTTTTAGCTTCACAGAAAATGAATACCAAACGGAATAAAATCTTCGCGATGATTTTTCTTGAACCTGAAGACACCCCAGAGACTTGAAGATCAAGTCAGAAGATCCACGAGGCGGCGATGATACGTCTCCAACGTATCTATAATTTTTTATTGTTCCATGCTATTATATTATCCATCTATGTTTTATATGCATTTATATGCTATTTTATATGATTTTTGGGACTAACCTATTAACCTAGAGCCTAGTGCCAGTTTATGTTTCTGTTTTTCCTTGTTTTTGAGTTTTACAGAAAAGGAATACCAAACGGAGTCCAATTGACGTGCCAATTTTTGATGATTTTTATGGACCAAAAGAAGCCCCCGAAGTAAAAGAGTTGGGCCAGAAGAGTCCCGAGCCGTCCACGAGGGTGGGGGGCGCGCCCTACCCCCTGGGCGCGTCCCCCTATCTCATGGACGACTCGGAGACCCCCCTGAGGTGAGACCTACGCCAAAAATTCCTATAAATACAAAAACCTCCAGAAAATAACCTAAATTGGGAGTTCCACCGCCGCAAGCCTCTGTAGCCACCAAAAACCAATCGGGGCCCTGTTCCGGCACCCTGCCGGAGAGGGGATCCATCACCGGTGGCCATCTTCATCATCCCGGTGCTCTCCATGATGAGGAGGGAGTAGTTCACCCTCGGGGCTGAGGGTATGTACCAGTAGCTATGTGTTTTATTTCTCTCTCGTGTTCTTGATTCGGCACGATCTTGATGTATCACGAGCTTTGCTATTATAGTTGGATCTTATGATGTTTCCCCCCCTCTACTCTCTTGTAATGGATTGAGTTTTCCCTTTGAATTTATCTTATCGGATTGAGTCTTTACGAATTTGAGAACACTTGATGTATGTCTTGCATCTGCTTATCTGTGGTGACAATAGGATATTCACATAATCCACTTGATGTATGCATTGGTGATCAACTTGCGAGTTCCGTGACCTTGCAAACTTATGCATAGGGGTTGGCACACGTTTTCGTCTTGACTCTCTGGTAGAAACTTTGGGGCACTCTTTGAAGTTCTTTGTGTTGGTTGAATAGATGAATCTAAGATTGTGTGATGCATATCGTATAATCATACCCACGGATACTTGAGGTGGCATTGGAGTATCTAGGTGACATTAGGGTTTTGATTGATTTGCGTCTTAAGGTGTTATTCTAGTACGAACTCTAGAATAGATCGAATGGAAAGAATAGCTTCGTGTTATTTTACTACGGACTCTTGAATAGATCGACCAGAAAGGATAACTTTGAGGTGGTTTCGTACCCTACAATAATCTCTTCATTTATTCTCCGCTATTAGTGACTTTGGAGTGACTCTTTGTTGCATGTTGAGGGATTTTTATATGATCTAATTATGTTATCCTTATTGAGAGAACTTGCACTAGTAAAAGTATGAACCCTAGGCCTTGTTTCCTGGCATTGCAATACCTTTTATGCTCACTTTTACCACTTACTACCTTGTTGTTTTTATATTGGGACAATTGCATTTTTACCCCTAGTTGGTTCTGTAACGCCCTCGATGCGGCTATATCTTCCACGTGTCGAGGCACGACTTAGAGGCATAACCGCATTGAAAGCAAGGTCGCAAGTCAGGAAATCATCACACATCCCATGTATATAAATAATATGAAGGGGAGGTACATAGTTGGCTTACACTCGCCACGTCACATCAAAGTACATAAATAACATCCATCAAGCAAACACTCATGGCCCGACTACGGCGCCAAAATGGAAAAGAACCCAACATGCGACAAGGCCCTGAATCGAACCCCAACTAGGCACCACTACTTATCATCGGGAAAGGAAACATAATAACGCTGAGAGTCCTCGTCGAACTCCCACTTGAGCTCGTACTCGTCACCTGGAGCGGAATCACCTGGACCTGCATCTGGAATTATAGTATCTGTGAGCCACAGAGACTCAGCAATCTCGCACCCTCGTGATCAAAACTATTTAAGCTTATAGGAAGGATAAGGCAAGTATGTGGAGCTGCATCGAGCGACTAGTATATGTGGTGGCTAACTTATCCGCAAAAGAGAGCGAGAAGAGGAGGCAAGGCGCGAGCGAGGAACTAGAGGAACAACCTGCGCAAGCATAACTCCAACACCGTGTCCACTTCCCGGACTCCGCCGAGAAGAGGCCATCACGGCAACACACGCAGTTGATTCATTATAATTAATTAAGGTTTAAGTTATCTACAACCGGACATTAACAAATTCCCATCTGCCCATAACCGCGGGCACGACTTTCGAAAGTTCAATCCCTGCAGGGGAGTCCCAACTTAGCCCATGACAAGCTCTCACGATCAACGAAGGAAAAGACCTCCTCCCAAGACGTTCCGATCAGACTCGGTATCTCGGTAACTCAAGACACTTCGACAGGTTAAAACAAGACCAGCAACACCGCCCGAATGTGCCGACAAATCCCGATAGGAGCTGCACATATCTCTTTCTCAGGGCACACTCAGATTGTCCTAGGTACGGGTAGGCCAGCCCAGAGTTGCCCCTGGTGGCCACCGGTAGCTGACAGGTGGACCAACACTCAGAGGAGCACTGGCCCGGGGGGGTTAAAATAAGATGACCCTTGAGTCTGCAGAACCCAAGGGAAAGAAAAGGCTAGGTGGCAAATGGTAAAACCAAGGTTGGGCATTGCTGGAAAAGCTTTAATCAAGGTGAAATATCAAGGGGTTCCCATTATAACCCAACCGCGTAAGGAACGCAAAATCCGGGAACATAACACCGATATGACGGAAACTAGGGCGGCAAGAGTGGAACAAAACACTAGGCGAGAGGCCGAGCCTTCCACCCTTTACCAAGTATATAGATGCATTAAGATAACATAGCAATATAGTGATATCCCAACAAGCAAATAAAAGATGTTCCAATAGGAACGGCTCCAATCTTCACCTGCAACTAGCAACGCTATAAGAGGGGCTGAGCAAAGCGGTAACATAGCCAATCAACGGTTTGCTAGGACAATGGTAGGTTAGAGGTTCAATCATGCAATTGGGAGGCTGACAAGCAAGTGGTAGACATCGTAGCAGTGGCAAAGCAAAAGAGCGGGCAAACTAGCATAGCAAAGATAGTAGTGATTTCGAGGGTATGATCATCTTGCCTGCACAGTTGTCAGAGTTGACTGGATCCTCACAAGCAAACTCAACGGGCTCCTCGGTAGCGAACTCGTCTCCCGGCTCTACCCAAACAAGACAAACAAGCAACAAGGATACAATCAACCACGTGCAAGACCAAGCAATATGATGAAATGATGACATGCTATGCGGGATGCGATGCAGGATGCAAAATGCAAGATATGACAGGAAATGCATGAACCTGGCCTCAACTTGGAATTCCAAGGGTGCCACTGGATAGAGGGGATGAAATCGCTTGAAAACGATATAAAGATCACTGGAATCGGAGTTACGGTTTGGAAATGGCAAGTGTTTTAAGATATGACACCGGTCTGCGATTTACAGCAAGTAGGCATCTAAATGCAATGAAATGAACATGCTACAGCCACCAAACATGAAAAAAAAATACATGGCAGTGATGAACACAAGATGGTTAACAAAACACTAGCACTGAGCCATAGGCAAATTCATCCATTAAGAGGTTCAAACAAGCATGGCAAAAATGAATATGCAAAACAGATTCCAGACTTAGTGAAATTAACACTAGCCTGAAATTTCAGATCACGAAGCCCTCTTCGGAGCAGCAAAACAACATGATAGATAACCTGAACATGACAAGTAAGAACATTGCATGGAGGTACTCAACAAGCTTAACAAAAGACCCAAAGTGACCTGGGGTCAAAATGGTTCACAAAATACTCTACCGAGCTCACGAACATAGCTCGAACACAATCAGTTTTCAGACTTAGTGAAAACTGAGACATGCTGAAATTATAGCTCACGAAGGCATGTATATGAGCTCGATGCACTCACTACGGTGCAAGTCATGACAAGGCAAGCATATATCCAGAAAGAAGACACAATATTCTAGCTACACATGGCAAGAACAAAGGCATAGCATGCATGGAACACTAACGGTAGCATCGGCAAAATCGCAAACAAGTTGACGATCTGCCCAGATTAACAACGAAGCAAAAGTTGAGCTCGATTGAGTCAACCTAGAGCACTCCACATATGCAAACAAGGACATGGATGGATATAGCATAACATAAATATCAAAACTCCCTTACTGATCATCCTCAAAAGGGGCACGGATCACTAGGAAACAAGCTGGACATATAGCATCGCGGTCTAAAATATCCCAGACTTAGTGAAAATCACTAAGTCCCTGAAATCAACAATCTCAGGTACCTCTCTTCGCAAGCTTGCACAAGACAACACACACGTCCTAAAAATGCATGGGCGGCACCTCTAGAAAGAAGACAAAATGCTTAATAATTCATCCCAAAGGGGCACAGGCATATCATGCACGAATTAAACATGGCAAAAATGACAAAAGTGCATGATGAACTAACGGATCTGCAATTTAACTCACGAAGCCTCCTTCTAACAGCATTTTGGGCAACAAGATGACCTCAAATGCAAATTATGCAATGTAATGAAATGATGTACATGTCGAGGCGAAGATTTTGATATATCATATGCGCAAAACGGAGCTACGGTTGCGGAGTTACGGGCAGTCAAACATAGCATACAAAATTAGGGTTACGGAGATGAAAAGTCAACCGGGAGGATTTAGATCTCAGATCCACTGTTCAAGCACTGTAGCAGCCGGGTCGGGGCGCGCCTCCCGAGGCGACGCCGGCGAAGGCGGGGACTGTGGCCGGCGGGGGCGGCGTCCGGTGGCCGGGACGGCGGCGCCGGGCGGTGGCGGAGCCGCGACCACCAGAGATGGCAGCGGGGCGGAGCGGGGTCGGCGCGGCGGCCCGCGGCGACGCGGCGATGAACTCCGGTCGGGGGCACGGCGTCCCGTGGCGGCGGCGACCACCGGCGCCGGAGGTGGCGGCGGCGGACGTAGGAGGAGGCGGCGGGGAGACTGCGGGCCGGGGAGGGCCCGATCCGGGCTGGCGGCGGCGATGTGGGCCTCGCCCACGTGGCGATCGGCAGTTGGTCGAGGGACGCGGCGGCGGACGTGTCCGGCTAGGGTCCGGACATGTCCGTCGGCGCGGTGGAGGAAGATGATTTTTTTTTCAGACTAGGGTTTGGATGGGGAAGAAGATCCGAATTTGGAGGGGGCTATAAATAGGCATAAGTGGAGCTAGGAGAGTCCAAATGAGGTGCGGTTTTCGGCCACGCGATCATGATCGAACGCTCTAGGACATGGAGCAGAGTTTTGTGGGTTTTTGGGCCAAATTTGGGGGGTGTTGGGCTGCAACACACACGAGGCCTTTTCGGTCCCTCGGTTAACCGTTGGAGTATCAAACGAAGTCCAAATGATACGAAACTTGATAGGCGGTCTACCGGTAGTAAACCAAGGCCGCATGGCAAGTCTCGGTCCAATCCGGAAATGTTTAATCCCCACACACGAAAGAAGGCTCGAAATGGCCACCGGAGGAGAACGAAGCGCCGGAATGCAAAACGGACAACGGGGAAAATGCTCGAATGCATGAGATGAACATGTATGCAAATGCAATGCACGAGATGACATGATAAGAGATGCACGGAAAAGAAAAACACACACGGAGACAAAGACCCGAACCCGAGAAATAAATATAACTTAACACCGGAAAAGGCAAGAGTTGGATACAGATGTGGAAAGTCGCATCCGGGGTGTTACAACACTCTACCACTACGAAAAGATCTCGTCCCGAGATCTAGGACTGAAAGAACTCCGGGTACTCAGCACGGAGGTGATCCTCGCGTTCCCAGGTAGCTTCACGATCGGAATGGTGAGACCACTTGACTTTGAGAAATTTGATTGACTTGTTGCGAGTCTTGCGTTCAGTCTCTTCAAGAATAGCAACTGGGTGCTCACGATAAGAAAGATCTTCTTGGAGCTCAATGTCCTCGAAGTTGACGGTGCGGTCAGGAGTCTTGAAGCACTTTCGAAGCTGAGAGACGTGGAACACATCATGAACATTTGCAAAGTTTGAAGGAAGCTCAAGTTGATAGGCGAGGTCGCCTGTCTTGCTGACAATCTTGAAAGGTCCCACGTATCTAGGGGAAAGCTTCCCTTTGATACCGAAGCGACGAGTACCTTTCATAGGAGAGACGCGGAGGTAAACATGATCTCCGATCTCGAAAGCCAAATCACGGTGCTTACTATCATAGTAGCTCTTCTGGCGGGATTGGGCTGCTTTGAGGTTATCACGAATGACTTTGCACATTTCTTCTGCTTCTGTGATTAAGTCATTACCCAGCAGCTGACGTTCACCGGTTTCAGACCAGTTGAGAGGGGTACGGCACTTCCTGCCATACAGAATTTCAAAGGGGGCCTTGCCCGAACTTGCTTGAAAACTGTTGTTATAGGAGAATTCAGCATAAGGAAGACAATCCTCCCACTTCATGCCGAAGGAGATCACACAAGCCCTGAGCATATCTTCAAGAATCCGGTTGACACGCTCAACTTGACCGCTCGTTTGAGGATGGAAAGCTGTGCTGAAGCGGATGTTGGTGCCCATGGCCTTCTGAAAAGAATCCCAAAACTTGGAGGTAAAGATGCTGCCACGGTCTGAAGAGATCACTTGAGGAATACCGTGCAGAGAGACAATGCAAGAGGTATAGAGTTCCGCCAATTGAGCTGCAGTGATCGACTCTTTGATAGGCAGAAAGTGAGCCACTTTGGTGAGCTTGTCGATGACAACAAATATAGCATCATTGCCACGCTTGGACTTTGGAAACCCAGTCACGAAGTCCATTTCAATGTGGTCAAACTTCCATTCTGGAATGGCAAGAGGTTGGAGGAGACCAGCTGGCCTTTGGTGTTCTGCCTTCACTCTTCTGCAGACATCACATTCATTCACGAATTGAGCGATCTCGCGCTTCATTCGAGTCCACCAATAAGCTTGCTTGAGATCCTGATACATCTTCGTACTACCAGGGTGGATGGAGAGGAGAGAATTGTGAGCCTCGTTCATGATCACTTTACGAAGTTCACCTATGGGCACAACAATACGATCCTCGAAGAAGAGAGTGTCCTTGTCATCAAGGCGGTAGCACTTGTACTTGGACTGACTCTTGGCAATCCCAATCTTCACCTTTTTCACCATAGCATCAAGAAGCTGGGCTTGGCGAATCTGGTCTTCTAAGGTAGGAGAGACTTGAAGGTTGGCGAGGGAACCTTGAGGAACAACTTGCAGATTAAGCTTGCGGAAAGCTTCACAGAGCTCGGGTTGGTAAGGCTTGAGAATCAGACTGTTGCAATAGGCCTTTCTGCTCAAAGCATCAGCAATCACATTGGCCTTGCCTGGAGTATACTCAATACTCGGATTATACTCTTGAATCATTTCGACCCATCGAGTTTGCCTTAGGTTGAGATTAGGCTGAGTGAAGATGTACTTGAGACTCTTGTGATCAATGAAAATGTCCACTTTTCTTCCCAATAGAAGATGTCTCCAAGTCAAAAGAGCATGCACAACTGCCGCCAACTCGAGATCATGAGTGGGGTAGTTTTTCTCATTAGGCTTCAACTGGCGAGATGTATAAGCAACAACTTTCTTCTCTTGCATCAAAACTGCACCGAGACCTTGGAGAGAGGCATCACAAAAGACCTCGTATGGCTTGGATTCATCAGGCGGAGTCAGAACTGGAGCAGTGATCAACTTCTCTTTCAAAGTGTTGAAAGCCATATCACACTCCGGAGACCAAACGTACTTGACGTGCTTCTGAAGAAGATTCGAGAGAGGCTTGGCGATCTTAGAAAAGTTTTCAACGAATCTTCGGCAATAGCTTGCGAGACCGAGAAAACTGCGGAGTTGCTTCACGTTCTGAGGAGGTTCCCAATTCACAATTGCAGACACCTTCTCAGGATTCACGGAAATGCCCTTGGCAGAGATAATATGACCAAGATAAAGAACCTCATCGAGCCAAAATTCACACTTGGAGAACTTGGCATAGAACTGATGTTCCCTGAGCTTATCGAGAACCAAACGCAAATGCTTGGCATGATCTTCCTTGTTCTTCGAGAAAACCAGAATGTCGTCGAGATAGACCAAAACGAAGTCATTGGTGTAGGCGTTGAAGATGAAGTTCATCATGCGAGAGAACGTCGGAGGAGCGTTGGCGAGGCCAAAAGACATGACAGTGTATTCATATGAACCAAAGCTTGTTCTGAATGTTGTCTTGGGAATATCTTCTTCACGAATGCGAATCTGGTGATAACCCATACGGAGATCAAGCTTGGAGAATACTTGAGCACCCTTGAGTTGTTCGAACAGCTCATTGATGTTGGGAAGTGGGTATTTGTTCTTGATGGTCTTCTTATTCACTGGACGGTAATCAACACAAAGTCGACTCGATCCATCCTTCTTCTTCACAAAAAGAACACCACAACCCCACGGAGAAGTACTAGGCCGGATGAGACCCAATCTTTCTTGCTCGTCGAGTTGTTTCTTCAACTCCTTCAACTCTTCGGGGCCGAGCTTGTAGGGACGTTTGCACACAGGTTCCGTACCGGGCTCAAGTTCAATAACAAATTCAACCGGCCGGTTTGGAGGCATCCCTGGGAGTTCTTCTGGAAAAACGTCTTGATACTCACAAACAACCGGAATCTGCGAAATAGCATCCAATTCACCCTTCTCATTGAGAGAAAACAACCGGATGGTATTATCCCGAGCGGCAAAGACAATGACATCCTCAGACGAATGAGTCAGTTGAATCTGCCTGGCTGCACAATCAAGCTGAGCTTTATGCTTAGAGAGCCAGTCCATCCCGAGAATAAGACCAATATCCGAGTCACCGAGAACCGTAGGAGAAGCAAGAAACTTGAACTCGCCCATCGTGATAGAAACATCTGGAACGATGGAGTTAGCCTGCATGCGCTTGCCGGGAGAGACAACTGCTAAAGGACTAGGCAAAACTTGTGAAACCAATTCATGCCTATTTGTAAACGGTCTCGATGAAGCAATGCGATGCACCAGTGTCAAAAAGAACTTTTGCAGGAATATCATTAACAGGAAGGTTACCCATGATCACATCTGACGAGTCCTCTGCCTGAGCTGCATTCATCAAATTGACCTTGGCGTACTTGGGGTTATGCTTGACCACAGCTGTACTTGCCGATCTCACAGGAGGAGGAGGAAGACGCCTCTGGTTGAAACACTTGTTGGCATAGTGACCCTTCTGTTGGCACTTGTTGCACGTGACCTCTGAAAGCGGACGGTGATACGGAGCACTCGATCTTGGAGCTTGAGATGAAGTCTTGTTCTGAAAGCCTGGGTTGGGTGGGTGGGAAGAACCACTGCCACCTTTGCTCTTCTGCTGATACGGCTGACGGAACGGAGGAGGAGGAAGCCAATACTTCTGCTGCTTGGCCACTTGAGTAGAGGAAGAAGGAGTAACATCTCTGACTCGCTTCCTGGAAGCATCACACCTCAACTGAGCAGCCTCTTGCTTCAGTGCCATGTTGTAGAACTCATCGTATCTCAACGGCTCAAAGAGGACAAGAGCGAGCTGAATTTCTTCACGAAGACCACCCCTGAACTGATAGACCATGCTCTTCTCATCAGGAACATCCTGCTTGGCAAAACGGGCGAGCTTCTGGAACAACTTGTTGTAGTCATAGACAGACAAAGAGCCTTGCTTCAGATTGCGGAATTCCTCACGCTTGCTTTCAACCACACTTTGAGGAATGTGATGAGCGCGGAAATCTTGACGGAAATCATCCCAAGTGATCAAACGTCCACCTCTGGAATCCTTGTACTGCTGGAACCACTCTGCAGCCTGATCTTTGAGTTGGAAGGAAGCGAACTTGACAAAGTCCTCAGGCCTGACGTTGCTGCACTCGAAATGCTTACACAGATCCACAAGCCAATCGTCAGCATCGGTTGCCTCAACACAATTATTGAAAGTCTTTGGCCCGTTAGCAAGGAACTGGTTGAGTGTAGCAAAGTGACTCTGATTGCTGCCTTGATTCCCTTGACTGCCTTGATTGCGCTCTTGGAGAATTTGCATGATCAGCTGAGTGTTTGCATTGGTTGCGGCCATCACAGCTTGCCATGCCTCTGGAGGAGGTGGAGGTGGTGGCGGTTCAGGATTCGGAGTCGTGCGCGTTGGAGGAGCCATCCTGAAGAGGTTGACCACCATTAGCACATGACAGATAAATATTGAAGCTGAATCCAATGGAATGAAAATTGCAACATATAGTCTTCACATCCGAACAAAATGAACGAATGCATTTCTCTTGAAGTGGTCACATATTCCTAAATTGCGAAGCCACGAAGAATCAGGTAGAAGGGGTACAACAACGAGGAATGGAATCAACATATGACGTCGAAGCAAAACGAATGCCACAACTCGAAATAAAACCAAGGGTTGGCTTGCGGAATAAGCCGGAACAAATACATGATAGAAATTTCATCCGAAGTTTTCGTGGTGGGACCTACACGGGCTCGATCGTACAGCACCATCATGTACAAGGCAGTGCACATGACATACGAAGCGTCCCCGAGTCAGCATAGCCAAGGACTCTTTAAGACACAACGAGACCACTGTAAAATCGACCGTGAATAGGCGAACCACTAGACGTCGAACCCCAATTTCATATCATACATCTGTCGGAAAGATATCCTAAGGCTACTTGAATTCCCACCTATGAAATTCCCGAAATTTTCCCGGTTATGCAATCAGGTGTTGGGGATACAGGGGAAGTATAATATCTCACCCAAGCTAGCAAATCCTACATCCAGCTGTATCCATCCTTCAACACATAACCAAGAAACCTTCGGAAACCGTCTATCTCAACCTTCGAAAAGCATCCGTTATACAAGTTATGGCGATACTCCCGAACTCCCGCCCCAGTACTGGGTGGCGTCGAGGTTATCTCACCAACGAACTGCATAAAAGAGATTTTCGATGTCGCGCACAAATCTCAAGTATACCAGAATTGCAACGATAAAATTGTGACGACAACACCTCGGAGCTCAACTCCCCGGGACACTGCCACAACCCCTAAAGACAGGAGGCACCAAGAACAATGTTCTCGTCACAAAACCATCGGAACAAAACCAAGATACTCGCGTGATCCTAAAATTTTTTTTAGTGAAATTTGAGAAGAGAAGAGTCAAAACTCTACGTCAGGATGCCTTACCAGAGCGATGAGGAGACTGGGAAGTAAAAAGAATTCCTAAGCTCTCCGATATATAATTCCTAAGGACTCAAAACATTTTTCTAGACACAACTCGGCTGCTAAGACGATCAAGCAATGGGGCTCCTAAGGTCGGGGAAGGCTCTGATTACCAACTTGTAACGCCCTCGATGCGGCTATATCTTCCACGTGTCGAGGCACGACTTAGAGGCATAACCGCATTGAAAGCAAGGTCGCAAGTCAGGAAATCATCACACATCCCATGTATATAAATAATATGAAGGGGAGGTACATAGTTGGCTTACACTCGCCACGTCACATCAAAGTACATAAATAACATCCATCAAGCAAACACTCATGGCCCGACTACGGCGCCAAAATGGAAAAGAACCCAACATGCGACAAGGCCCTGAATCGAACCCCAACTAGGCACCACTACTTATCATCGGGAAAGGAAACATAATAACGCTGAGAGTCCTCGTCGAACTCCCACTTGAGCTCGTACTCGTCACCTGGAGCGGAATCACCTGGACCTGCATCTGGAATTATAGTATCTGTGAGCCACAGAGACTCATCAATCTTGCACCCTCGCGATCAAAACTATTTAAGCTTATAGGAAGGATAAGGCAAGTATGTGGAGCTGCATCGAGCGACTAGTATATGTGGTGGCTAACTTATCCCGAAAGAGAGCGAGAAGAGGAGGCAAGGCGCGAGCGAGGAACTAGAGGAACAACCTGCGCAAGCATAACTCCAACACCGTGTCCACTTCCCGGACTCCGCCGAGAAGAGGCCATCACGGCAACACACGCAGTTGATTCGTTATAATTAATTAAGGTTTAAGTTATGTACAACCGGACATTAACAAATTCCCATCTGCCCATAACCGCGGGCACGACTTTCGAAAGTTCAATCCCTGCAGGGGAGTCCCAACTTAGCCCATGACAAGCTCTCACGATCAACGAAGGAAAAGACCTCCTCCCAAGACGTTCCGATCAGACTCGGTATCTCGGTAACTCAAGACACTTCGACAGGTTAAAACAAGACCAACAACACCGCCCGAATGTGCCGACAAATCCCGATAGGAGCTGCACATATCTCTTTCTCAGGGCACACTCAGATTGTCCTAGGTACGGGTAGGCCAGCCCAGAGTTGCCCCTGGTGGCCACCGGTAGCTGACAGGTGGACCAACACTCAGAGGAGCACTGGCCCGGGGGGGGGGTTAAAATAAGATGACCCTTGAGTCTGCAGAACCCAAGGGAAAGAAAAGGCTAGGTGGCAAATGGTAAAACCAAGGTTGGGCATTGCTGGAAAAGCTTTAATCAAGGCGAAATATCAAGGGGTTCCCATTATAACCCAACCGCGTAAGGAACGCAAAATCCGGGAACATAACACCGATATGACGGAAACTAGGGCGGCAAGAGTGGAACAAAACACTAGGCGAGAGGCCGAGCCTTCCACCCTTTACCAAGTATATAGATGCATTAAGATAACATAGCAATATAGTGATATCCCAACAAGCAAATAAAAGATGTTCCAATAGGAACGGCTCCAATCTTCACCTGCAACTAGCAACGCTATAAGAGGGGCTGAGCAAAGCGGTAACATAGCCAATCAACGGTTTGCTAGGACAATGGTAGGTTAGAGGTTCAATCATGCAATTGGGAGGCTGACAAGCAAGTGGTAGGCATCGTAGCAGTGGCAAAGCAAAAGAGCGGGCAAACTAGCATAGCAAAGATAGTAGTGATTTCGAGGGTATGATCATCTTGCCTGCACAGTTGTCAGAGTTGACTGGATCCTCACAAGCAAACTCAACGGGCTCCTCGGTAGCGAACTCGTCTCCCGGCTCTACCCAAACAAGACAAACAAGCAACAAGGATACAATCAACCACGTGCAAGACCAAGCAATATGATGAAATGATGACATGCTATGCGGGATGCGATGCGGGATGCAAAATGCAAGATATGACAGGAAATGCATGAACCTGGCCTCAACTTGGAATTCCAAGGGTGCCACTGGATAGAGGGGATGAAATCGCTTGAAAACTATATAAAGATCACTGGAATCGGAGTTACGGTTTGGAAATGGCAAGTGTTTTAAGATATGACACCGGTCTGCGATTTACAGCAAGTAGGCATCTAAATGCAACGAAATGAACATGCTACAGCCACCAAACATGAAAACAAAATACATGTCAGTGATGAACACAAGATGGTTAACAAAACACTAGCACTGAGCCATAGGCAAATTCATCCATTAAGAGGTTCAAACAAGCATGGCAAAAATGAATATGCAAAACAGATTCCAGACTTAGTGAAATTAACACTAGCCTGAAATTTCAGATCACGAAGCCCTCTTCGGAGCAGCAAAACAACATGATAGATAACCTGAACATGACAAGTAAGAACATTGCATGGAGGTACTCAACAAGATTAACAAAAGACCCAAAGTGACCTGGGGTCAAAAGGGTTCACAAAATACTCTACCGAGCTCACGAACATAGCTCGAACACAATCAGTTTTCAGACTTAGCGAAAACTGAGACATGCTGAAATTATAGCTCACGAAGGCATGTATATGAGCTCGATGCACTCACTACGGTGCAAGTCATGGCAAGGCAAGCATATATCCAGAAAGAAGACACAATATTCTAGCTACACATGGCAAGAACAAAGGCATAGCATGCATGGAACACTAACGGTAGCATCGGCAAAATCGCAAACAAGTTGACGATCTGCCCAGATTAACAACGAAGCAAAAGTTGAGCTCGATTGAGTCAACCTAGAGCACTCCACATATGCAAACAAGGACATGGATGGATATAGCATAACATAAATATCAAAACTCCCTTACTGATCACCCTCAAAAGGGGCACGGATCACTAGGAAACAAGCTGGACATATAGCATCGCGGTCTAAAATATCCCAGACTTAGTGAAAATCACTAAGTCCCTGAAATCAACAATCTCAGGTACCTCTCTTCGCAAGCTTGCACAAGACAACACACACGTCCTAAAAATGCATGGGCGGCACCTCTAGAAAGAAGACAAAATGCTTAATAATTCATCCCAAAGGGGCACAGGCATATCATGCACGAATTAAACATGGCAAAAATGACAAAAGTGCATGATGAACTAACGGATCTGCAATTTAACTCACGAAGCCTCCTTCTAACAGCATTTTGGGCAACAAGATGACCTCAAATGCAAATTATGCAATGTAATGAAATGATGTACATGTCGAGACGAAGATTTTGATATATCATATGCGCAAAACGGAGCTACGGTTGCGGAGTTACGGGCAGTCAAACATAGCATAAAAAATTAGGGTTACGGAGATGAAAAGTCAACCGGGAGGATTTAGATCTCAGATCCACTGTTCAAGCACTGTAGCAGCCGGGTCGGGGCGCGCCTCCCGAGGCGACGCCGGCGAAGGCGGGGACGGCGGCCGGCGGGGGCGGCGTCCGGTGGCCGGGACGGCGGCGCCGGGAGGTGGCGGAGCCGCGACCACCAGAGATGGCAGCGGGGCGGAGCGGGGTCGGCGCGGCGGCCCGCGGCGACGCGGCGATGAACTCCGGTCGGGGGCGCGGCGTCCCGTGGCGGCGGCGGCCACCGGCGCCGGAGGTGGCGGCGGCGGACGTAGGAGGAGGCGGTGGGGAGACTGCGGGCCGGGGAGGGCCCGATCCGGGCTGGCGGCGGCGATGTGGGCCTCGCCCACGTGGCGATCGGCGGTTGGTCGAGGGACGCGGCGGCGGACGTGTCCGGCTAGGGTCCGGACATGTCCGTCGGCGCGGTGGAGGAAGATGATTTTTTTTTTCAGACTAGGGTTTGGATGGGGAAGAAGATCCGAATTTGGAGGGGGCTATAAATAGGCATAAGTGGAGCTAGGAGAGTCCAAATGAGGTGCGGTTTTCGGCCATGCGATCGTGATCGAACGCTCTAGGACATGGAGCAGAGTTTGGTGGGTTTTTGGGCCAAATTTGAGGGTGTTGGGCTGCAACACACACGAGGCCTTTTCGGTCCCTCGGTTAACCGTTGGAGTATCAAACGAAGTCCAAATGATACGAAACTTGATAGGCGGTCTACCGGTAGTAAACCAAGGCCGCATGGCAAGTCTCGATCCAATCCGGAAATGTTTAATCCCCACACACGAAAGAAGGCTCGAAATGGCCACCGGAGGAGAACGAAGCGCCGGAATGCAAAACGGACAACGGGGAAAATGCTCGAATGCATGAGATGAACATGTATGCAAATGCAATGCACGAGATGACATGATAAGAGATGCACGGAAAAGAAAAACACACACGGAGACAAAGACCCGAACCCGAGAAATAAATATAACTTAACACCGGAAAAGGCAAGAGTTGGATACAAATGTGGAAAGTCGCATCCGGGGTGTTACAGGTTCCTACCCACTGGTTTTGCCCTTACTTTTCGAGCTTGCTCAGTTTTGCCCTTACTTTTTCCATCGAGGTCCCTCGAATGCCCTTTGACCATTTGACCAAAACTTTTAAAATTCATAACTAATTCATATGAACTCAGAAAAATGCAAATAAGATATCAAAATGTTCAGATAGACATTACCTTTATGTGCATATCATTTGCCTTCAGGACAAAAGCGCCCTTTAAACTACTTGAGGTAATTAATTTTATTAACATTATTAAATATAAAAGGGTATAAGCAATATTTTTTTCATGAATAAAAATTATATGCAAATGTAGGTGATGTTTTCTAAACATCCAGATATCTTATTTACATTCTTCTGAGTTCGCATCATCTTGTTAAGAATGTTCTAATGACTTTGACCATTATTTGGAAACTTCATAACAAGTTGATACAAACTCAGAAAAATGCAAATAATATATCAAGATGTTCACAAAACAACACCTACATTTGCATGTAATTTTTATTCATGAAAAAAATATTGTTTATACCTTTTTTATTTTTAATAATGTTAATAACATTAATTATCTCAGGTAGTTTAAATGGTGCTTTTGTCCAGAATGCAAATGATATGCACATAAAGGTAATGTTTATCTGAACATTTGGATATCTTATTTGCATTTTTCTGAGTTCATGTGAATTAGTTATGAATTTTCAAAGTTTTGGTCAAACGGTCAAAGGGCATTCGAGGGACCTCAATGCAAAAAGTAAGGGCAAAATTGAGCAAGCTCAAAAAGTAAGGGCAAAACCTGTGGGTAGGAACCAACTAGGGGTAAAAATGCAATTGTCCCTTTTATAATTTTCAGATTACAAAAACCTATATCTACCATCCATATTGCACTTGTATCACCATCTCTCCACCGAACTAGTGCACCTATACAATTTACCATTGTATTGGGTGTGTTGGGGACACAAGAGACTCTTTGTTATTTGGTTGCAGGGTTGTTTGAGAGAGACCATCTTCATCCTACGCCTCCTACGGATTGATAAACCTTAGGTCATCCACTTGAGGGAAATTTGCTACTGTCCTACAAACCTGTGAACTTGGAGGCCCAACAACGTCTACAAGAAGAAGGTTGTGTAGTAGACATCAACCTTTTTTCTGGCGCCGTTGCCGGGGAGGTGAGTGCTTGAAGGTATATCTTTAGATCTTGCAATCGAATCTTTTGTTTCTTGTTTTATCACTAGTTTAGTCTATAAAACAAAAGTACAAAAAAATGGAATTGAGGTTGCCTCATATGCTTCATCTTTTTAATATCTTTCGTGAAAATGATGGAAAGGAAAATTGTGCCCAAGTGCTAGAAGAAGAATGCATTAAAATGTTTGGCACTAAATCTTTGAATGATGAGCATGATTGCAATGTTGTTATTACGAACTGTTTGAATGTCCATAGTACTAATGATGATTGCACTAGTCATGATGAAAATGTCTCTTATAAGCATGTCAATTTTTGTGGAGTGCATAGAGTTTGCAAGTACACACCAAATAGGGAAGATAGATTTTGCAAGAGGCATAAGTATTTAGAAACTAAATGGTTGCAAGAAAGGCTAGATGTTTGTGCTGAAAATTTAAATTTTCTTAGCCATCCTTGTGAACTTTGCAATGAACGTGGTCATTTAAATATCCAATGCAAATTGTTTCATGATCGAATCGTGTCCAAAAATTGTGATGACTTGATTTCCATTGCGCATCATAATGAACTTAGTTTGCTTGTGGGTTATGAAGAAATGAAACGTATAACTAAGGATATTCCAGAATTTGCCCTTGATAAAGTTCTTGATTTTGATCTAGAGGAAATTTATATGTATTGTGCGGTAAATTGCATTGAAAATCCTTGTGTTGCCAAATACATAAAGACAAGAAAACAAATAGAAGATGAAGAGAATACTAATGAAAGGGAAGAGATTTCCCAATATCCTCCTAGTATTTCTTATGATGAATCATGTAACGAGGAGGAGTCTTCTTAACCAATCTCATTAATAAGGAGCTCCAAAAAGAGGATTAAACCCACACATAATGTGAAGAAGAAAAAGGAAAGGCGAAGAAGCAAAGGTAAAAAGGTATCCCTCCCAAATGATGTTGCTCCTATTACTCATTGTGATGTTGATAATTGCTATACTATTGGTGCTATCCATACTATTAATGATGAGAGTGATTATGCTTATGATATGCAAAGGCCCAAGCTTGGGGATGCTATGTTTGATGAGAATGACAAGTTTGAGAATTTATTTGCTGCAAGTAATGTTTGTCCCAAGCTTGGGGATGCTATGTTTAATGAAGATGATATTTTTAGTCTCCCAAGTTTTGATGAGCAAATTTATTATGATGATATCATGCCTCCTATTTATGATGATTATATTGATGAAAGTGGGTTTGGAAGAGTGTCAACTTTAGGAAGTAATGATCCCACTATTTTGGAGGATGTTGAATCTTATTGTGATAATTATAAAAGTGGATTTGGAGAGGTCATGACTTTATTTAGTAATGATTCCACTATCTTGGAAGAGGTTTCAATGGATTATGATGAGAACAAAGTTGCTACTTATGATGATTATTGTGATGATACTTATGTTATAAAAAGTAGTGATGATTATATTTACAAAACTTGTCATGATTATGATTACCCTTTTCCTGAACATTATTCTTTTAATGTGGAAACAATTTATAGTATTCGAGTTTTTTATGATACTCCCACTGTTGCGAATGAGAAGAATTTTGCTTATGCGGAGAGTAATAAAAATTCTATGCTTGTAGATCGTGAAAAGAATGCTTTATGTGATGGTTATATTGTTGAATTCATTCATGATGCTACTGAAAATTATTACGAGAGAGGAACATATGCTTTTACATATTGCAATAATATCAAGTTTCCTCTCTATGTGTTGAAAATCTTGAAGTTATCCTTGTTTTACTTTCCTATGCAAGTTGATTTTTGTTCCCACAAGTTGTTTGCTCACAAAATCCCTATGCATAGGAAGTGGGTTAGGCTTAAATGTGCTAGTTATATTCTTCATGATGCCCTCTTTATGTTTCAATTCCTATCTTTTATGTGAGCATCATTGTCATCATCATGCCTAGCTATAAAGGCATTAAAGAAAAGCGCTTGTTGAGAGACAACCCAATATTTACCCCTACTATTTTTGTTGTTCACATGATTAAGCTACTGTAGTAATCATGTTTTATAGCTTTTGTTTCAATAAAGTGCTAAGTAAGACTTTTGGGGTGATCTATGGTGATAGTTGATTTGATCTTGCTGAAAAACAAAAAGTATGCGCTCACGAAAATAATTATCATTTTTTACCAGAGAGCGATAAAATACCAATTACAACTGCAGTAGATCAATATACTTTTTATCCCGGTCTTCCTAATTGTTCAGAATTTTTGGAGTTACAGAAGTATTTGAAATCTCCAGATTACTATAGACTGTTCTGTTTTTGACAGATTCTGTTTTCATTGTGTTGTTTGCTTATTTTGATGAATCTATGAGTAGTATCGGAGTGTATGAACCGTAGAGAAGTTGGAATACAGTAGATATTACACCAATATGAATTTAGAATGAGTTCGCAACAGTACCTAAGTGGTGATTTATTTTCTTATACTAACGGAGCTTACGAGTTTTCTGTTAAGTTTTGTGTTGTGAAGTTTTCAAGTTTTGGGTAAAGTTTTGATGGGCACCCCGTAACGGAGGGAGACAATATTAGGGCTAGACATAACCGGGAGAGCCGGTTTACAGTGACTCCATCGTGATGATAATAAGACCTAGCCTCAGACAACACGTAGGGTTATTACCAGATGATGTTTCCCGGGGCCCGAAGCTGTCTAAATCCTTGTCTTGCGTTGCGTCTCTCGATTCCGCTCAACCCCTCTCAAGCTACCACATAGGTGTGTTGGCCTCACGACTAAGTCCTCAAACTAGGACATCTACCGTGACAATTCCACGATAGTTGGCGCCCACCGTGGGGCTACGCACGGTGGTGTTGAGTTCTTGAAGGGATCACTTTTCAGGGATTGAGAAGCTCGTGATTGGTTAGATGAGGAAAGGATGGTTTGATGGTCAAAATCATGATTAACTTTGAAGTTTACAGCACGAGGGGTTTTGAAATCAAGAGGTTAGGGTTCTGTCCTCTGCGCCGCTAAACGTGACGAGGTGATTCGCCGAAACCGATTCTACGTTGAGTCCGAGGTTGACAAAGAGTTGATCTGCTACACGATCGGATTCGCCAAAGTTCCCCTGCCGCTGGTTCAAGTCTCAAGGAGGCCACCTGATTTTCAATAAACCGGAACAGCTACTACTCCCGGGATATTACAAGGTCCGTCCAATCTGCTGACCACAAGTTCTGCAAAAATCAAGAGAGATTAAAATAGCGTCGGACGCGCTGGCACAAACCGTCGACTCTATACTGCTGCCACGCCGGATGGTCCAAGTATTGTTTTTACCACAAGTTGCTATTATAAGCTACAGGTGTAGCTACAAGTCTACGACCTGGAAACGGATAAGACAGTAAACTGGATTCCTCCACCGTCCACCCCTTGCGGCCTTGAGTCACCGCCTGCACGCTCTCCTATGCCGAGTCACCGCTGCCTCGTTGACCTGCCAACGAGCCGCTGCGGAGAGCCGCCTCAACCTATACCTTAAGTGGCCACGGCCTGGCCGACGAATTGCCTTCGTTGGCCCTCCGCCACATCGACCCGCCATGACCCCCGACTGCCTCAAATCGCCACCATTAATGTGCCGGGCCAACCCGACGTCTGTTGCGAGATACAAACCGCCGGGCGCCTCGCTCCTTGTTACCCCAAGTCGCCGCAGTCGCCTCACGGGCCCCTTTCCGCCTTCTACGCCGAGCCGCCCCGGTGTGAGCCGCCTCGCTCCGCCATAGGCGCCCCTGCCCGTTCCGTCGCTTGAGCGCTGCCTCCGCCTACCCTGAGATGCTTCTGCTGCTTCATTGAGTCACCACAGCCGGCTCTCTCCCGCCGGCTGCGCAGTCGCTGATCAGAGTCACCGAACCCCTGTGCCGTCGTGGCCGTGGCATCAATGGTCTACTGCGGGCCGCTCTGACTTCCGACGAGCCGCTTTGCCACAAGTCGCCATCGCTGGGTGACTCTACCTCCCCAGCTCACCGATTGACTCTGCTTTCACTCTGCCACGGGTCGCTCCTGTTTGATTCTTCTTCAAGCCAACCCCGCGACCTTGCTGCATGTTGAATCGCTCTGAGTGCTTTGACCTCGGCGGCCACTGGGCCGGATCTTTGCTGCAGTTGTCGCCATGAGACGAGCCGACCATCCCCGAGTCACCACTGCCTTGAAGATGCACCCGCTGGCGTTCTGCTGTTACCAAACTGTGGGTTGAGCCAGCTTAGTTGCCACCGAGCCACAGTGCTTTCGATTGGCCGTCCTGGGCCCTGCTGACGCCGATGCTGCATTTTTTTGAACCGCCGCCGGGTCACCTTCTGTTTCCGTCGGCCCCGCGCCAAGCGACCTGCTGCCGTCGACCCGCCCGTGCCCACTTGCTGCTGCCCTCCGGCGCCGGCCTACCCCCGCTGACGGTCCGCCCCCTCTGTGGCTGATGCCTCCTCGTCGCACCGCGCTGAATCGCCGGCCTCATCTATGCCTTGCTCCGGTTCACTGAAGCCCTCAAATCACAGTCGCCTCGGTAAACCGGCTCGATTTCCACATTGTCGGGTCGCCTCCTCCTCGCCGGACCGCCTCAATGGTCTGCCCGACGTCTTCAAAGTCGGCCTCGTCAAGTCGCCACCTGCGCGTTGGACCTAGGTCGCCGCCGTCCATGTTCCTAAACCGCCGTGCGTTGACCCGCCGTTCGCCCTGCTTCCGTTAAACCACTGAGCGCTGACCCGTCACTTTACGCCACCACGCACTGAGCCAGCCTGGTTGAAACGACTTACCTCCGTCTTCACTTCCGCATCAAATCGCCGCTTTTGCCAAGTCACCGAGCTACCGGACTGTATATCAAGGCCACGTTGAGCTTCCCGTCGCCGCACATTTTCTTCCACGAGCAAATCGCCGTCACCGGTTCACCTCTGCTCGAGCCGCACCCCTCTATGAATCACCGTCGCCGGTTCACCTATGCTCGAGCCGCTGCCGGGCCATCATGCCTCGCCATGCTGTGCCCCGGCTTCCCGAGCCGTCGGACCGCCTTGCGCGTTGCCCGTCCTTTGGATCCGCTGTGCCGGGCTATGTTGCGCGCTGCCGCATCCTAAACCGCCGCGGTCCTCGCCTCCTGCTGAATCCGCTGCTCCCTTGAGTCGCCTTTGAGCCGCCAGGGCCTCAAGTCACCTCCTCTGCGCAACCCGCCGCCTCGCGTCTCGGGCCTCCTCACCCTTGAGCCGCCGACGCCGCCGGAGTTCTGGCCGCGCCGTGTTCAGCTGGCTCAGTCGCCGTTGTGACCCGCTACTCTGAACCGATCCTGCAACCACCTGAAAAAATCCTTTAGGGATACTGAGCCGGGTTGGCTGCAAGTGCTCTTAAGCACTGAGACCGAGGAAATGCGAGTGAGAGTCTTTTTACTACTATACAGAGAGATTGGCACATACGGAATAAAGTGTATCCATGCACCATGGTAATGGCAAGGATTTAATCTGACAGTGTGTATTGTTTCTGCTACGAGAAGGTGAATCATGGCAAAACAAATCAGATTGCTACCCCAAAGCAGATCAATAATGGATGAAGCATGAAGATCGAGATCCGATCAGGCCACAGCGCTACTTCTTCATACAAAGCATGCCCACCGAGTCAAATGGCCATGGCTACCTCATATGGGGATCAGTCGAAGCTCAGATCTGGAGCAGTTCGCCTAGCACTCCATAACACTGGCTAAAGACCCCGAGGACCACTAGTATTTGTACAGAGATCGAGGTCTGATTGATCTGCAGCACATGCACCTAAAAAAGGGGGAAAAGAAAAAATGGAGCTAGTGTCACACCAGAAGCATCAATGCAAATTTTCCAGTATGGACAAGCCGGCTCAGTTGAGAAAGTCAACATGCATGAAACGACTTAAGTACTATTAGTATTGTCTCCTCACGAGAGGAAAGAAAACACAAGGGATCAAGTCCCCAGACTAATAAAGGACTGAAGGGAACACATATCGGTCCTGTTTGGATACTCTAACACAGTTAGAGTTAGAGTTATTTTCTAACCCACTCTAACCCAAATAAGCACCTCTCCATCGGAATAGTTGGGTTAGATAGAACTAACCCACTCTAACCCTTCCTCTTTGGATACTTTTGGGTTATTTGAGCCTCCAACTAACCCAAACTAGCTCTAACCCCATGATCCAAACAGGGCCATCATCAGATCAACTGAACACCTGCTATCTTTTTGTCTGATAAAAATATCAGGTGATATCCATCTACGTCTATTTTTTGTATTGACACATATTGTTTTTGTCAAAAGAACAATTACTTTGGCTTGAGATATTTATATGCAGGACAAGGATTCATTATAAAAGGTGGTGCCATGTTGTATCTATGAAGTGTGCGTTGGCATCATCATGCACCGGTGTTCGTGCCCGCTTGTTGTTGAACGGGTGTGCGCAAGCTGCCGCCCGTGCAGCTCAATCTACATCAACTCGGCGGGACCGCACCCATGATTGACTCACCGTTCGCGTGGCTTACCACGCCTGCGATTGACTCGCCCGTCCGCGCTGGCTTAAAATGCCGCGGCCGGCTCATTTTTCCACTCATGCGGCTGCTCGGCCATGATTGATTTCAGCTTCACCGTGGTGATGATCAACTTGGCGGTGTGTAATTTATGGCCTAGCATATCAGGTGAAATCCATCCATTATATTTTTATATTATATATTACTTTCTTTAAAAGAGCAATTACTCCGGCTTGCAAAGTTATCTAATGCAGGACCCTGAACCGCCATATTGGTGCAAATTTAAAGGCCGTCAGAAAATTTTTGGCTTAAAGAGAAGGATTCTAGTTCAAAATCCGGTTCAAGGGAAAACTATCTCCCACAAAGCTTTGAAGCTCTCAATATCCGGTTTAAGAATTTCTGGTTCAAAAAGAATAATCTCTCACAAGTTCGAGTTCTCGAGAAAAATTAAAAGGGACCAAAGAGAGTCTGTTGCAAAAGCACAGCTCAAACATAGGTGCCCCTTGAGCACAACTCGCAGTATCATTTTGGGGCTTGGTCGTATTCGAACCATAGCTACACCTCTTGATCCGGCTATCAAGCCAATATTATCATAAGAGCACAGCTCTGGTTACTTCGGTAATCCGGCTATCAAGCCAATATTATCATAAGGGGCCAAAGAGAGTCTGCTGCACAACATAGCTCAAACATGGTATCCCTTGAGCACAGCTCACAATTATCACTTGGGGGCTATGTTCGAACCATATTCATACATCTTGATAGGCATAAGGGCACCAGGGGAATCATTTGGGGGCTTGGTCGTATCCGAACCATAGCTACACCTCTTGATAGGCATAAGGCCACCAGGGAAATCACTTGGGGGCTATGGGTTCGAACCATAGTTACACCTCTTGATAGGCATAAGGGCACCAGAGAAATCACTTGGGGGCTTGGTTGTATCCGAACCATAGCTACACCTCTTGATAGGCATAAGGTCACCAGGGAAATCACTTGGGGGCTCTGGTCATATCTGAACCATAGCTACACATCTTGATCAGCGCAATGCCACAATTATGACTACTTGGGGGCTCTGCTCGTATCCGAACCATAACTTAAACCCTCTTGATCATACACATACATCATCATATATTGCATCATCATTACATCATCATAGCATGTATCATATGGGCACGGATATACCGGTTTATATGGCAGGAATCGGTTTTCAAACCAAGTTATATTATTCAAATCTTTAATAGCCAACACGGCTGGATATTTATTATGGTTATCAGTCTTCAAAATCGCTTTAGCGTAATGACTATTATTTTATCAATGGATATGATTTATTCTACAATGGAAGGAATAGTCCCTGCAGGCTTACGACCTGGCACTTGGGGGCTACATTATTCAAGTTGGGATTACATCAAATACACAAGTCTCATGTCGCTGCAAGCATGCACCATGACACTTGGGGGCTAATGCAAAGTCGTTGTTTGCTCATCTTATTGAAGACCCGACTCATCACATCATAATGAGCCGACCCTTGGGGTCTACTGAAAGTGCAACTATCCCTGGGTGGTTTTGGTAATTCCTAACAACATATAGCTCATTGAGCTAACATTATTCCAAGATTAATATTTCAGGAAAAGCTCAATGAATGGCATGGCATGGATGAGGAAAGTGGACCCCTCAAAATACTAAGGACAAAAAGATTGGCTCAAGCTCAAAGCTCAAGATTCTACATTTTATATTTTAGTGATCCAAGATCACATTGAGTCTATAGGAAAAGCCAATAGTATCAAGGAGGGATGAGGTGTTGCTTGATGAGGTTCTTGCTTCATAGCGCTTAGTGGTATGCTCCAAAACCCTCAACTACCTTCCCACATCCACATATGACCTAAACCAAAAGTCAAACTCGGCCCCACCAATTCTTTCTATCCGGCGCCACCGAGTTCAGATGTCATAGCCACTGCCACAAACCCTAGGCTAATCGGTCTCACCGATAGGGATCTCGGTCACACCGAGATGGGGTTGTAATCTCTTTGTTTCCCTTCGTAACGTTTCGGTCCTACCGAGATGAGCGATTGGTCCCACCGAGATTGCAATGTAAACTCTCTGTTTCCCTTGTGTAACATTTCGGTCCCACTGAAATGAGCAAATCGGTCCCACCGAGTTTACCTGACCAACTCTCTGGTTAGCTTATTACCAAAATCGGTCCCACCGAGTTTGTGTAATCGGTCACACCGAGATTACGTTATGCCCTAACCCTAACCATATCGGTCCTACCGAGTTGCATCTCAGTCCCACCGAAAATCCTAACGGTCACTAGGTTTGCTAAATCGGTCCGACCGAGTTTCTCAATTCGGTATCACCAAGATTGGTAAATTTCGTGTAACGGTTAGTTTTTGTGTGGAGGCTATATATACCCCTCCACCCACTCTTCATTCATGGAGAGAGCCATCAGAACATACCTACACTTCCAATACACATTTTCTGAGAGAGAACCACCTACTCATGTGTTGAGGCCAAGATATTCCATTCCCACCATATGAATCTTGATCTCTAGCCTTCCCCAAGTTGCTTTCCACTCAAATATTCTTTCCACCAAATCCATATCTTGTGAGAGAGAGTTGAGTGTTGGGGAGACTATCATTTGAAGCACAAGAGCAAGGAGTTCATCATCAACACACCATTTGTTACTTCTTGGAGAGTGGTGTCTCCTAGATTGGCTAGGTGTCACTTGGGAGCCTCCGACAAGATTGTGGAGTTGAACCAAGGCGTTTGTAAGGGCAAGGAGATCGCCTACTTCGTGAAGATCTACCGCTAGTGAGGCAAGTCCTTCGTGGGCGATGGCCATGATGGGATAGACAAGGTTGCTTCTTCGTGGACCCTTCGTGAGTGGAGCCCTCCGTGGACTCGCGCAACCGTTACCCTTCGTGGGTTGAAGTCTCCATCAACATGGATGTACGATAGCACCACCTATTGGAACCACGACAAAAACATCCGTGTCTCCAATTGCGTTTGAATTCTCCAAACCCTTCCCTTTACATTCTTGCAAGTTGCATGCTTTACTTTCTGCTGCTCATAGACTCTTTGCATGCTTGCTTGAATCATGTTAAGATTGCTTGACTTGTGTTAAGATAGCTAAAATCTGCCAAAGACTAAAATTGGGAAAAGGATAGATTTTTAATTGGTCAAGTAGTCTAATCACCCCCCTCTAGACATACTTTCGATCCTACAAGTGGTATCAGAGCTTTGGTCTCCATTTGCTTTGATTTCCATAGCTTTTGGTGGTCATAGCCTTGGTTTCACAACCTAGGAGAGTATGACATCTAGCGAGGGAAATTATCACCGTAGAGGTCCTTACTTTGATGGTACTAATTTTGCTAGTTGGAGGCATAAGATGAAAATGCATATTCTTGGACATAACCCCGCCGTTTGGGCTATTGTGTGTACTAGTTGACCCGTTGCGCCAAATGGCGCAGAGACCCACTGAAGACATGTTGTCGATGAAAAGAGTTTCATGCTGCAAGAACCTTGAACTGAACCATAGTCTGGGAAAAGGGAAATCTTGCATAATATGAACATGTTTAATCTGAAAAAATGGCCACTATGATGAGGTAGTAAAGTTGGCGTCTTTGTAAATTTTTAGCAAGTTTGAAATGATGGTTGTCATGATGAAAATTTTGTGCATGCATATATTTTTTGGGATGATGAGAGAGTAAAGTTGGCTTGGCTGCATTTTTTCAGCAAGTTTGAAAACATGAAGTATGATGAGAAAGCAAAGTTGGCTTGGTTGTTTTTTTAACAAGTTTGAATACATGGTTATCATGATGAAAAAGTTGGGCATGCATATATTTCTTGGAAAAAAAGAGGGGAAAAGATAAGAAACCTAAGGGAAGAAGATATAATATAATCGGTTTATCTTAAAATAGTTGATTTATTTTAATAGCATAGAGTGAAAGCTGAAATAAAAAAAATATTCGTTGGTATGAAAAATGAAGATAGAAGTGTTTTGAAATGTTGTCTCTCTTGATAAAAATCGGCTAATTACTGAGGCATATATGAATATAGTTGGTTTATTTTAATATACTTGGTTTACTTTAATAGCATAGAGTTAGAGTTGAAACAAAAAAACAGCCATTGCTATGAAAAATTAAATTAGAAGTGTTTTGAAAAGGTTGTGTCTCTCAATAAAAAACGGTTGTACCAATTAGTGAGGCATATGCATGTATTATGTGGACTGAAAGTTATGTGCCTATTTCTCCTAAAAAAAGAGCTATGTGTCTGTTTTCTTTTAGAAGCACGTCTAATATTATTTATAGAGTATTTAAGGTTTACTGGGCTGGCCTGCTTGTTGTTTGGCCCATGGGCAATTTTTCTTCCTGGCCCGCTCGCTGTAGAATATCAAGCGACAGGCATAGGTCCCCTGTTATTCCTCTTCCTCGGCATCTCCGTCTGGTGGTCGAACCCTTCCTTGAGAGACGAACCCTAGCGTTTGCGTGCTGGTGAGATTTCTTCCCCTTTTTGACTGGCTGGGGCTTATTTGAAACATGGATCTGGTCCGCATTCATTTGGATTTGGCAACTCCTTTCGTTTTCAGCTGACTCCTACTCCATTGCTGTCTTTTTTCAGCACGATGTTTTCTGCCTGTTTCCACATAGTTTGTGCCGATTGAAAATCTTTGCTGTTTAGGTTTGAAGGCATGAGGGGAGACCGCATCAACGATCCTATGAACATTAGCTCTGATGAGAGCGCGGACAGCAGCTCTAATGAAGCTGTGGACACGAGCTTTGATGAACCCGCATACACCAGCTCTGATGAAGGTGTGGACATGAGCTCTGATGAACGGGCGTACAGCAGCTCTGATGATGGCATGGACACAAGCTCTGATGAAGGTATTTTTAGTAATGGTAAACATCAAACATTTAACCTAATGAAATGTGGTCATGATCTGTACTTTAGTCATTTGCGCTTATGGGCCATTTGTTTGTTGAATTATTGAGGCATGTGCTACCGTATGAAGAAAAAGAGGCTTCAGAAGACATGCAAGGATGTGTGTGACTACCCTAGAGAGTACTCAGTTGGTAAGGACTAATGCTAGATAATCCAGAGTGTTTCTTTCTATAGATAGGAAATTAATTATTTTACTTTTATTGTTAGGATATGATCCTAATTCTGAAGCCGACTGGATGTATTCAAAGAAATTTATGATGTCAAAGTGTGCTCGGAAGCGTCTTAGCTGCTATGTTCGTTCTGTTAAGCCTGCTATTAGGCACTATGTGTGTGAGATGAACAAGACTTTTACCAAAGCTGGGTAGAGAATGGTGAGAAGCGAATTTATTTGCCTATATGTGTATTTTGCCTACTCTATCAATCATAGTGTATAACTATAAGTCTATTGAATGCTTGTAGTACTTCTCTACTTTGTTCACTGAGAAGCACCTCATGAAGTTTCTCTCCAGTCCGGTTGATCGAATGCGGATTAAGCTTTCATCTGGGCGTTGTTTAACCTATGTTCGACTGATGAAAGGGGTTGACAAGAGGGCTGCTATAACACATAACTGGAGCCGCTTCATGGAAAGAGCGAAGCTGAAAGAACGGGAAATCTGTGTCTTTTCTCTCCGACATTGCAAGGGGGTGCCAGTGTTCACTGTGCACAAAATCTGAAGAGGTTGGTGTATGAAACATAATTTTATTTCTGAAAGAAATATTTAGTTTATTTCCTGGTCTAAGTAAGTATGGGTTTTTGTAGGTTTCTGTGATGCAGTTTGGAAGTAGGAAGATGGGAAGATGTTCTGCAAGGACATGTAGATATGTTCTCTAGTATGATGGTCTGCCTATGTTAGTAATGTTCAGTCGTTTGATAGACTATGGTCGGGTTTGTTGGGCCAAGGAAACCAGGATGCTTTTATTTTGGCAGTAATGTATCCTCTATGCTATCTATGTAATGCAATGATGATGAAGACTCTAAACTATTAGTGAGCTATATGCTTTTGCCTAACATTGTAATTCCGTTTGTCTAAAGTAATTAAGCGTACACACATAGATATAGCATAGTCAGTACATGGGATTTCATAAGATAGGATTAAAGTTTCGGCTGCATGAAAATACTCCGCACGAAGGATAATAAGTTTTGGTAATGCCTTTGAGCTAGCTTTCAAAAGTATCCTGGTCGACGTTATTGCTTGGGTTTACAGATCATTGCCATGGTCGAACAACGCTCTTTTTGCACTTCTTTTTGCAGCCACCCTGCATACAGTGCTTTGTTGGTTGGTCAAAGAGGAAGATAGTTGATTTAGTAGGTTTTGGTTGTGAGTGTTTTACCTAGTAGTTCCGTTGCCTGCGATTTCTGGGTCCAACTTGCTGGTGGCAGGAAAGAGGTTAGAGATCACTTCAGCTGGCAGTGTGTTCGCTGCGCTGCCATTGAACTGTGGTTCTGCTTCAGGTGTTGGAACCAATTCATTATCGGGTTCCTGAAACTTGTTATGAGATATACATGGTCTATTTTTTCTATGTGTAAAACTGGTACACAAACTAAGACAAAAGTATATCTAATATACCTCAAGAAGCGGTGTATTTGGACTGTCGTCATCGGATGAAAGCAACAATGTTAATGGTTGCACCCTATCTCTTTCCATGGCTTCGACTTGTTTTTTAAGCTGCATAGTAGATTGCTCAAAACCCCATGACTAGGATGTTGCTTGTAGGAGTTCTCTTCTGCATTTATTTAGGGGTTGTAGGTTTGCATCATCAAATACTACTATGTTGTTTTCTTGTAGATAGCTTATTGCAGCTACATTAGCTGATTCAGCAGCTTCGAGGGATGTAGTTTTGAAATCCCCATAATTTTTTTTGGTTCTGTGGCTGCCCAGCCTCTATGAGGTGGTAAATTGATTGAAAGAGAGGCAATCAGGCCATGCTCTCCCATGTCAAGTATGTCATGGTCAGTTATTTGCAGCTTAAGAGTGTTCGTGGCTTGTTGAAGAATGTAATGTTTGCTTATGTTGACATGGGTTGGCGACATCTGCAAGTTGTAAATCAGGCATGCATCACGCAAATGGACAAAGATGTCATTGCATAAATGTTTTAATCGACTATATAAACAGGAAGTAAATTACCCAATTGTCTTGAGGCACGTACCTGTGGAAGGCCCCTGGCCATGAGTTCTTCGTCCAATGGAGAATCCGGATTCTCGCCCGCCATATCCTTGCACTGGATGTGTGGTTTACGGAGTTGGAAGATAGAGGCGGCTCGGGGGGTGGTAGATCGAACTGGAAATGGATGCGGCTGATAGAAACCCTAGAATCTGTGAGTTGGAGCCAGTGTGCTTGTTGTATATGGACTGCTGTGGGCTTGGCAAGGGTTTTCAGTGCGGCCTGATATGGACACCAGGCCCAAGGCTTTATTGATTTTTTAGCGCGCGTATTTTAGAATATGAGCCCGCTCTCACAGCCGTGCGATCGGATTTTCACAGGCAGATAGAAACGAGCTATTTTGCACTGCATTAGCGAATTTAGTTTTGCTATCTACAGAAACAGGAATTGTATACGCAATAGGAATCATGTAGTATATTGATGGCCTTGGCTATGCCAGTTATAGAGACATAAATGGCACTAAAAATTAAATAAAAAGTCACACAGATATAAACTGTACAAACAACAGAGTCTTAACAGGGCCATCATTAGCCTTGGCTATGCCAGTTATAGAGACATAAATGGCACTAAACATTAAATAAAAAGTCACACAAACATAAACGGTACAAGCAACAGAGTCTTAACAGGGCCATCATTATTTCTTACACAGTCTTCGCAAGTCTTACACAGACGGAGAAATATAATTATACATTACGGTTAATCTATGCGGTTAAACAAAAGGATCGAAATAGACTACAATTCTAAAAGGTCTGGTTTAGGATCCATTCTTGTAGAAGAGAACTCTAGAAACCTCTCCTGATGCTTTTTAGTTGCTTTTCTAATTTGAGCACCCTGCGCTTGAGTCTTTCTGCTATCTTCTCAATGTTGTTAAGAGGTTCGTTCATAAGCTGATCCATGGGTTCTTTCCCAGGTGATCTGTTGAGCGTTGTCACATTGCATATATGATCAGATAATCCATGCATGTATCTTGTAAGAACGAACCAGCCCATAGCATTTTTCTTGTTCTTATACCTAGCCATCATTAATTTGTTCTTGATGGATTTGTTCTTCGCCTTTGTTTTTTGCTTGTTATACTTCACCACTGCTAGCTCATGCTTTAGAGACTGATTTTCCTCATCCAGTTTCTTCATGTTGCTGTAATTGTAGTCTCTTAGTTCAGTCTTAACCATGCATTTTATGTATCCAATTGCCTCCATGGCAACTGTGTCCTCTGACATTGCATGATCGATACATTGTACCCCGGGAATAGCCATACGGCTGCCATGATCTTCAACATATGATGTGGGCGTATGAAAAAAAACAGTGACACATACTCTACCGCCGTCACATGCTTTGCTTCGATATTCAGCTGCTGAAAGTTCTAAAGTCTGTGAAAGAACATCCAGCATCATCCTGTAAGGGATTTTGATCATCGGTGGTATGGCCTGTGATTTTAAACGAATGTCATTAGGCGCGAGGGCATGAATCATATTTCGGCAGGTAAAAGCTTTTAGAAGGGAAAATGTACTTTGAATAACCCAAGTAGAACTAACACCATATTAGTTTTTGCTATGGTAACAGCTGAATGAAGATAACTAATTTATCCTGAACAACTTTATGCATAAGAGCATAAGCTATGCATCGACGGTGTAGACCACAACATTCACTACTTGGTAGGATCTAATTATCACAAGCATGAACTAATGACTATCACAAGTGTGAATTGAATCCTGAATGCAATGTATAAACAGGAGTATTGCGCCTGTAAAACAAAAAGACACACATCCAACACTGAAATAATGCAGGAAGTGGTGTCAGCACAGGCATATCTTTTAGCCTGCTTAAAACTTCATGACATTAAGAAATAGTTTTCATAATAAGCCCATGAAGCTTAAACTACGAATCTTGCTGAGAGGAAATAGGCATAGAAAAAGTATCCACAACAGATGACTAAAGTATCAGTTGTTTTCTACTATATAACCACCAACCTCACAGCGGGGCTGCGAATTCTCATACTGAGTGTAGGCCTCTTCCATGCCTGCCATCTCCTCCTGCATCAAAAATTGGAACAGCTTCAGTGCATACCAAGGAAAATCATTCTGGTCAAAGGAATGCTTTTTTATTTTTCTGAAAGAAAGCCACCTCAAGCAGCTGGCCTTCAGATTGGTTATTGTTGGAGTATTCTTCATCCGGAGAAAACCTGGAATGCATCTCCTCTGCATCCAGCGGCATCTCCTGTGAAATCAGATAGATAGATTAAGCACCGACCACAGCTGCAAGCTTAATCAGAAAGAGGGCACATAGATCTGCGGCTACATCACTAAATCGTAAGGGTAGTTACCTGTGGTCCTGCTGAGGAGTTCTCCGGGCATCCAGATGCTGAAACACATGGAGAAACATCAGTTAGTAATATTGACTGCGCTCGCACCGGTGTGGTCATTGTTTGGGAGCCAGGCACTGAATGTGCGGGAGAGAACACTCTGCCGATCTAGGGTTTCATCTGGCTGCCTTCATAGCAATATATGATATGTCTATATGGGCCTTTTGGATGGGCTATTGTCTCTGGGCCCATACACCACAACTTTCAAGGGCCTCCATAGTAGTAGTTGGAAAGGGAAAATGCGAATAGAAAGGTACACAGAGGGCCACTGTAATTGTTGATTGCAAGTAATAGAAAAGAGAAGCAGGTAATACAGGTCTTAAACTGGCGTTACAGTTTGAAAATAAAAATACACTGGTGGCATAATAAGGTTGCTTGCTAATAAGACATTTGTAATAGGTGGTTGAAGTTTTCGATCTTCTCCACTATTTGATGTATAGCAGTTTGCTCAGAGAGCAGAATACATCTACTTTTGTAGGCTTCATCACAACAATATTCCTATGAGAAATGAAAAAATAAGTTAACTGTTATATCATAGGACCTTGTCAGTATGTGTACATAAACTGAGTCACACATATAGCATACCTTAGTTTTCCAGCATAGTTGGAGATTGAACCGTTATCTTTGCCTGCCGCGCGTACAGCGGCATGTAATGATGTCCTGTATGCATATAGTCTGATTCGCATCCACGTGGCGTTATGTAGATGGTAATATAATCTGGGATATCAATCACACTGTCAACCCAGCCAAAATAGTCATATCTAAGTGTATTTATGAAGCCCTGTCCAGGCAAACCATTCTCTTCAACCAATACAAACAGGCTCAACAGCTGGCTTGCTCTTTCGTGTCGGAGGATTCCAACTAGAAGTTCACTTATACTCACACGAATAAATCGGGTAAGTGAAATTTGCTGGCCACCATAAGAAGAACACCAAGGAATAGCCTTGAAGATGTGGCCACCTAGCTCAATGTGTCCCCTTGCCAGAATAGTTGATCTGAATGCTGCAAATGTAGCATACTGAACATCCCCTTCATAGTATACAAGGAAAGCATTAAAGCTAATTGGCTTCACCATGATGTATCTTGACGCTGGTATATACCGAATGACCGCAAAAAATATTTCCTTTGTGTCTATGGGTTCAACACCATCTTTTCGTTTGAGGATTATAGAATGTGATAGCTCTTGGAATCTATCGGGGCCGACCTTCGTGTCTTGAAGAAAATAGTGTGGGGCAGTAGCGTCGACGGTGATGTCCCGAGCATTTGGCACAGGTGGTAATGGCTCAATGGGCCTCATTATCTTGCTGAAATGGTTGTTAAGCACACTAATACGCACAGTGAACATGTCCAGGTGGATCCCTATTGCTGTGTTTTCTTGATCCCTAAACCTACGTCTAATCTTGATATTCATCCGCAATGGCACATTTTCTGGCGCGTCTGTCCAACAGATGCACCGGAACGCGAGTAGATCATTGTAGGTGATTGTGTCAGGGTAAAGCTCAGAGACAACACAATATGGATGCAGCATAAAATCCACTGTCTTGAATGTCCAAAGATACAACGGGAGGTTTGTTATTTCAACTAAAACCTGGGATCCAGCATGGTTATCATTGAAATCATAGGCCGGTGTGCCACAAAATGTTGAGTTTTCATCTGCACAGAGGGTGGTAAAGTATATATTACCTAGGTTAAGCCTCTGTTCGGATTGAAGGAACTCGACTGCTTGTTTGTTCTACTGCTTGTTTGGGATGCTAATTAAGAACTCCTGATCAGGAGTATCAATAGTAACAATTTCATCGCACTTAAGCTGAAAAGCTTTAGCCAATGCATTATCAAAGTGCCCTCGTGCAGTTCTACTATCAGGAGAGAAAATGATTTGGAAATGGTAGTGTGTCCGGATCTCTGGGCATTTTGTTTCACCATAAGAAAGAAAAGCTCTTGTAATATTTCTTCTAGAACAGACAGACGAGGACGAAATACCTAGCAAGATTATAAAATAGTTTAGACTATCCGCCAGCTTAGGCGCTGAGAAAGGACGACTAGATCTAAGAATACAGGGGCAGCGACTGAGTTTAGAGGAACAGGGAAAGAATGGAATCTACCTTGAACTGAAACGGTAGTATAGGATGCAGCTTCATCGGTTGAAGAAGACGCCATAAGCCTAGGGCACCAAGAGATGTAGCGGGGGAAGAAACCCTAGAAATGTATGCGCGGAGAGTGTGATGGCGGGATTGGTGGGGTGGAGTAAGAGAGCGTGCAGGTTATGGGGGACAGCACATAGGCCAGTCTTCAGCCACACAACCCACACCTTGTCTGGATATGAGGCACGACCAAGAATGGGCCTACTGGGCCGAAGTAAAAATAGGAATGGGCCAGAGCCTTAAAGGCTATGAAAAAAGGAGGAGATGACCAGAGTCTAAAACAAAGGGGAGACAAAATCATCTATGAAAAGAAGAAATCATCTGCAGACTATGGGGCAGCATATCACGCATAAAAAGGCAAATGTTAATCGAAGAGCAGACACATAATAGGCTAGAGTTCACTTGATTATTTAGAGAAGTTTTTTGTTTTGTCATGCTTTGACACTGCTACTTGAGCAGCCAAAGACTTTTTAGCACATAGACATAAATAGAGGAGTTTTAGACATGCTTCGTAAGAAGCATACAACCACACCAAGGTCTATGCAAGAAGCATACACGACAACAGACTCTGCTTGTAGCTGGTCAAAGAGAATTGTGATGGAGCGTTTGAAGGAAATATGCCTTAGAGGCAATAATAAAGTTATTATTTATTTCCTTATATCATGATAAATGTTTATTATTCATGCTAGAATTGTATTAACCGGAAACATAATACATGTGTGAATACATAGACAAACAGAGTGTCACTAGTATGCCTCTACTTGACTAGCTCGTTAATCAAAGATGGTTATGTTTCCTAACCATGAACAAAGAGTTGTTATTTGATTAACAAGGTCACATCATTAGTTGAATGATCTGATTGACATGACCCATTCCATTAGCTTAGCACCCGATCGTTTAGTATGTTGCTATTGCTTTCTTCATGACTTATACATGTTCCTATGACTATGAGATTATGCAACTCCCGTTTGCCGGAGGAACACTTTGGGTGCTACCAAACGTCACAACGTAACTGGGTGATTATAAAGGAGCATTACATGTGTCTCCAAAGGTAGATGTTGGGTTGGCGTATTTCGAGATTAGGATTTGTCACTCCGATTGTCGGAGAGGTATCACTGGGCCCTCTCGGTAATGCACATCACATAAGCCTTGCAAGCATTGCAACTAATGAGTTAGTTGCGAGATGATGTATTACGGAACGAGTAAAGAGACTTGCCGGTAACGAGATTGAACTAGGTATTGGAATACCGACGATCGAATCTCGGGCAAGTAACATACCGATGTCAAAGGGAACAACGTATGTTGTTATGCGGTCTGACCGATAAAGATCTTCGTAGAATATGTAGGAGCCAATATGAGCATCCAGGTTCCGCTATTGGTTATTGACCAGAGACGTGTCTCGGTCATGTCTACATTGTTCTCGAACCCATAGGGTCCGCACGCTTAAGGTTTCGATGACAGTTATATTATGAGTTTATGAGTTTTGATGTACCGAAGTTAGTTCGGAGTCCCGGATGTGATCACGGACATAACGAGGAGTCTCAAAATGGTAAAGACATAAAGATTGATATATTGGACGGCTATATTCGGACACCGGAAGTGTTCCGGGTGATTTCGGAGAAAACCGGAGAGCCGGAGGGTTACCGGAACCCTACCGGGAGAAGTAATGGGTCATATGGGCCTTAGTGGAGAGAGAGGGGCAGCAAGGGTGGGACACGCGCCTCCTCCCCCCTGGTCCGAATTGGACGAGGAGAGGGGGGGGGGGCGGCGCCCCCCTTTCCTTCTCCTTCCCCACTTCCTTCCCCCTCCTAGTAGGAGTCCTACTCCTACTAGGAGGAGGACTCCTCCTTGGCGTGCCTATAGGGGCCGGCCGGCCTCCTCCCCTTGCTCCTTTATATACGGGGGCAGGGGGCACCCCTAGACACAAGTTGATCCACGTGATCATATTCTTAGCCGTGTGCGGTGCCCCCTTCCACCATAATCCTCGATAATATTGTAGCGGTGCTTAGGCGAAGCCCTGCGACGGTAGTACATCAAGATCGTCACCACGCCGTCGTGCTGACGGAACTCTTCCCCGACACTTTGCTGGATCGGAGTCCGGGGATCGTCATCGAGCTGAACGTGTGCTAAAACTCGGAGGTGCCGTAGTTTCGGTGCTTGATCGGTCGGGCCGTGAAGACGTACGACTACATCAACTGCGTTGTGCTAACGCTTCCGCTGTCGGTCTACAAGGGTACGTAGATCACACTCTCCCCTCTCGTTGCTATGCATCACCATGATCTTGCGTGTGTGTAGGAAATTTTTTGAAATTACTATCCAACAGCGTTGTTGAGAGCGAAGCTAGATGCATAAACCGCCATCTTTCTCCTTCGATCTTGTTGAGGAGAAGCTAATGTACATAGGATAGATAACCTACAACAGAATGCAAAGTTTCAGAAACCAGTTCCAAGTATGAGAATGGCAAAACAAGTCCAAGAACAATAGTATATAGGGAAATTGTGGTGTACCTATAGATATTTTAAGGTTGCATAGGCAGGGCAAAGGAGTCACTGCTGCTTTGTATTCTTCCCTCCTCCAGTTCCTTTTTCCAGCAAAGGGGTTCCTTTATTTCAAGGTGTGTTAGTCAAAAATAAATAAGCGGAATGCTATACACAGGTTTGGAAACCAGCTATATTAATGGAATGTAAGAAGCAGTACTTACTTCTTGTTTTTTTGAAGTGGACTCTTATCATCTTTTGCATCAGCAGCACCAGAAGGATCTTCAGCCTTTTCATCATCGTTCACCTGGAGCACCCAACATATACATAAGCTTGATAATAGAGAGATATAGCATATTGATATTGGATGGCTATTAGGTTATACAATAGTAAGATTTTGCCTTGACACCTGTGTATCAATGCGTGACTATGCTGCTCATTTACTGAACGTATATCATGCATTTATAGTATTATGCGTTAGTTAGCACATGTGTGTTAATAGGTATCTCAGGCGGAGCAGAGAAATATTTACCGCGGCTATTTCGTCACACTTCTTTGGAGGATCTTGTGCCAGAGGGAGCTTCTTGTCATTGCCGATAAATAAAGCACGCCTGGTCCTGCTGGGTGGGCATGGTGATTTGCTAGAAAAGAAAATACGATCATAAGTGTAAGCAAGTATTAGAAAACACTGCAGTAGTCCTTTCTAAAGAGGCATACCCTGGAGATGCAGATGAAAGGAGACCAACACTGAGCTTTGAAGTTGGTGTCTGCGTTTGAGTGTAAAAAAAGGAAATGAGAAGAACTGAATTAGTTTGTGGGCATCTTGATTGAATAAACGGAAAGAGAGATGGTAGACTAAGAAAACAACACACCGCGCCTGTAGGTGATGGAAAAGTTATAGCATGGCTCCCTGAGGAGCTACCAGGCTGGGCTTGCTTGATGCTTGGGGTGCTGGGTGTAAAGATCTCAGATGGTACTGGACTGTTAGTGAGGGAAGCAGAGGATGATGCTCCAGATAATCCAGGGACACAGTCAAAGGCAGATGAGCTTAACTCGGGCTTGTAGGTTTCCATAATTTTCTCAACTTGAAATGATAACTGTGTGCTTGTGGTTGCAAAGCTTCTCTTTGCAATGGACACAAGAAGTTTATACTTCTACACAATAATCTGGGTAATCTCTGGTGGAGCAATTTTATCAACCATCGGTACACGAGCTATCTCTTGTATGGTTGGAAGTCCTGGGTTTCTAAACTTCAGTAAATTGAGGAGTGGTTTTCCAACAGCTGCTTTTCCAACTTTATCAAACATGGTGAACTCAGCCTCACCTACATCATCACTCGCAAATACCGAAATACAGTACCTGCACATGACACGAATAGAATGAGGATTGTAGTAAAGGACTAATAAAACATAGAAGAGGCATGTCTAAATAAATGAGGCAGGAAGCCTGAGGAAACAAACAACACAAAACAAAATAAACAGGAGACAAAGGTCTTGGAAGGCACATACGTTTCCTGTGCTGCTATGGATGAGCAGTTAGGATTGGTGCATCGGTAGTTCGATGCGACTATTGTAGAGGTCTTGTTGTAGGAGGAGCAAGAGAAGAACCACCCGCGCTGATCAGGATTGAGCCTCTGGACAGTAATGGTACATATGAACCGTTTTTCCTGTTGAAGTAACATAACTTGCAGTTGAGCACATGCCCAGGAAAAATTGGGAACAACATATAGAGGAAAAGACAGCGAGGATACCTCGTCTTCGTAAGGGTTCAGGGGAGGAGCTCTGACACAGTCTTTTCAACAGGATCAGCGTAGATACGTGTAGTAAATGTACCCTCGGTCAAAGCAGCATTGTTATCAATGGGTTTGAAATTAGTCCCCAGCCTATTTTAATACGCAACATGGGAGATAGTTAGCAGCGTGACAAAGAAAACAACACTGTCTTCATATTCATGGTTAAAGCAAGAGAAGCCAATTAGAAGGCATATAGAAATCACCTATTGCGGAAGTCATTTATCACTGGGAGATCCTCGTGAATGTACCAACGGCAAGCAGAACTACCACTAAGTCCTTGAACACCTGCATAGTTATTGAACAATATAGAGGGGTAAGAGGCTGCATTGAACATAGAATGAAAAGGCTGTACAATACAGAATTCATAAATGTATAAGATGCAATAGGTTGACCACCTTGATTTATTTCAGGTAGTGTTCCTATGAAAATTGCAATCACAACTTCCTTTTCATCTCTTGCCCGCACTGCTTCTTCTTCGAATTCAATCGCTCGATCACCCCAGAGGACAAGCCTTAGCTCCTTGCCCCTATAGGTTTCATATGACGAACAAATCAGTAAACAAACGAACGAGCAGGTGGCCTAGAATGGTGCATGCATAATAATAAGAAAATGCCACTTACTGTAAGTCAGTTAGGATTATTGTCCTTGTGTTTGATGGCTCTGGCTGATGCATTGATTGGATAGTGACCACATCAGAAACAACAGTTATTCTTCCAATGACATCTTCAAAACCATAGAATTTGCAAGAGCATTAGACTCCAGATATTTGACAAGTGGTTTTTAATGTACTTAGGCATGCAGTGACACAACTTACCAAGGAAACGAGGTGGTGGCCCACATGGCCTAGGGATGTCCTGAAATGGGATCAAATTGTAGGTGCAGAACGGGTAATCTGCTTCCAAGCCCGGGCGTAAAACAACGTTGCTAAACCTGGTGAACTGAATCATGAAGCGACTCTCAACAGGTCTATAACTTGTCTTTGCTTCAATGCAGTTGAAGCTGCTCATCATGTATACCTTTCCTTCCTGCAGCTCATTCTTCAGTTCTTCTGCTCGCTGAGGAGGTATCTGCACATACATATGGTTGCCCTGCCAACAAAAACAACAATTAGAAAGGTATCCTAGGCCAAATATGGACAGTTGGCGTTGAGCTAGCTATATAAAGACAAACCTGGCTATCAAGAACAACTAAGTCCATGTGCTGGATAGGCCCATTGTCAGTCCCCCCATGATAAAACCAAAGGCGCGAGACAAGGACAGAGACAACCCACTTCTTGCCGTGCTTGTGTATCTCAGAGAGCATCTGATGCGCCATCTGGAAACATAAAGACACTTTTGCTTAGGAAGGTAAAAATACACAAAGAGGCAACATATTAGGTTTTGCAATATGATGGCATACCTAATCGAAGTCAAGTGAACAGACATACCAAGCGAACTACCAAAATACCTTTGACACATACATAGATGCACAGAAAGAACAGTATTCGCTATCTTAGGTAATGAGCAGCAACAGATAAAACAACATTTACAAACTCAAATCTTATTGAAAAGGGAGCAGACAATAGAAATATTTCACCAAATGAGGAAGCATATAATAACAGAGACTAAGAGGCAGCAAGTAGTAGTGAGACCAAAAGCAGCTCGCAAAATAAAGCACGACGCAGGTACTATTCCAAAGACTCAAAGATCTCAGAGAAAACTATGTTTCTAGTGTGAGATCCAAGTGTGCCATCTTCCTTCTCAATAAGTATTTTCAAGATTTTCTTGGAAGTCACACGTGAAACCGCCACGTAAAGCTGGCCATGAGTGAAAACAGGGCTTTTCAGGTATAATCCAACATCTGAGAGAGTTTGTCCCTGGCTCTTATTGATAGTCATGGCATAACAAACCCTGACCGGAAACTGGCGACGATGTAAAGTAAATGGCCATTTAGGATCCTTGGCAGTGAGGCAAATCCTTGGAATGTACACAACATCCCCAATATTAGAACCAGTCATGATAATAGCCTCAATGACTTTCTCACCAAGTTTAGAGACAACAAGACGAGTACCATTACAAAGACCACTTGCCTGACTCAAATTTCTAAGGAGCATAATCGGCACACCTTTTTTCAATAGCAACTTGTGCTGTGGGAAATTGTTAATTTTAATTGTATTGAGGTACTCGATAGGATAAAACACATCCATATTACGCATTGAGTCAGCAACATTTCCTATAGAATCATAGCTTAAGTACTCTCTCTCAGCAGAAGGCATCAAGGCTAGCACATGGTCATTAACTTCCTGAGCTAAATCATTTGTTGTTGTTAAGATAGCCCTTTGGCACAAGTACTTTCGATTAGAACAATTTTTAGCAAAGTTTGTATATACAGCATTAACAATAGCGCCTATTCTATTTTCCTCAGAATGGATCAACATATCATCAGGAATTGTTACCCAACTTGGCTCACACCCCCCTTGTCTAGCAACACAAGGCGCTGTACCATCACCAATACTCAAGATCCAACCAGCAAAAGAAGCTATCTCAGCTTGTAAAACAGGATCTGTTGTTTGCACAGCCAAACGCATGTTCACTTTAAGATGTAGAACCTCTATAAAACGCCATAGTGGTGAATTTGTTATAGCAGCATTTATAACCTGTGAGCGAGCCCCACCCTCGATGACTGGTAAAATCTGTCTCAAATCGCCACCCAAAACCATAACCTTACCACCAAAAGGCATCTCAGCTATAGAAGGATCGTCGGCAGACAGAATATCACGCAAGCTACGATCCAAAGCCTCAAAACATCTACGATGCGTCATTAAAGCCTCATCCCATATTATTAGGGAGGCTGATTCGATCATCTCTGCTAATTTGCTAGATCTTTTTACCTCTAAGATAAGCAATTATGGAACTCCAGAGAAAAGTTTTCCCAGTTCCACCATATCCAGAAACAAAGAAGAAGCCAGGTTTTCCAGACACAACTCGGTCGATAATATTCTTATAAGCTAGGAGTTGATCTAGATTTAATTGGTTGTACATGGTTTCTGCCTTTAGTAGTTCACTTTTAGGATCAGCAGATAGTTCATCAGTTATCATGTCATTGTCATCAGAGTTATCATCATATGTAGTCTTTAATGGCAGCTTGTGGTCTAGAATATTAGAACCATTTTTTACTAAATAGAACTGTCAACTTATCAAGCAAGATGTCTCTCAGCTCATCAGGAGGTACAACATGATTATCATCACGAAAAGAGCGCTTGATATTGTACTTAATATCCTCAGCTAAGTGTGACCAATATTTTTCGAAGAAAGCATTTTCATCGTTAGCACCACAATGAACAAGGATTGTAACAAAAATCCTGCGCAGCTGATCTCCCATACCCCAGGTCAAAGCCTCATCAAACGCACTATACCATTCAAGATCATCTCCAAGTAAGCCCCTAGCAGCACATGCCTCCTTAAAGGTTTCATACACAATCTCATTATAAGTTCTAACATCCATATAAGACATGGCACCTTTGACAACCATCAAGAGCATTCTAAGATAGAAAAGTTCTCCAGTTGTAGGGTGAACAGAATAAATTCTACCAATCCTATAACTCGAGGTTTTAGGAATCCATTGTTTTTTGCTTGCTAGCCAAGTCCATTTGGTTGGGAAGTCACAATAAGTAAGAGACCTAGCATTTGCATGGCATCTATTAGCTACAAACCACTTGGTTAACATTGTTCTCTGTAGCCACTCATCGTCAGCAACTGACTTCAGGTTTGCTTTAACATTGAAACGCACCATGTGTTTATTTAATAAATGAACAGGCAATCTTTCAACAGATGGCATCTTACTGTGTATATCAAAACCATATATCCTCCAGCAACCATCTTTATCACATATGTAATAGCATTGTCTATATTCCATGATCTCATCAATCTCAATACCATGCTTGTTTTTGATGCTTTCAAACAAAGTTTTTGAAAAATCAGGACCCTTTGTAACATACTTATAAAGATACTTGATGACATGGGTTTTATTGCACCACTCAAGGTTAATATGTGCTTGGTATTTTTTTAGCACAAGCAGATTATAAGGAACACCATGCCTATTATCAAGCCTGACCTTTTTTTAAATTATAAAACGGCCGTTGTCTGGGCGACTATACACAGGGAATCCACTATCATCTAGAGAGGTCTCAAGCTGAAATGACTTAGGAATTTTTTTGAACACAATCCATCTTTCATGCAAGGACATTTAACACCATCGTCCCCGCAAGGGCCGTGCATCATGTGTTCAGAAACAAGAATGTATCCAAGAGGATCCGCAACAGGATCAGGGATGGAAGCCGATATAAAAGAGTCAATTAAAGCAGGACTAACCTCCCGTTTTTTTCTATCAAGCCAGATCAGGATATGGGCATGAGGAAGCCCTCTTTTCTTGAACTCCACAGTGTGTAGTACTGTGAACAAAGGGATAAAAAATATCACGAGCTGAGGTGGAAAATAACAGGCAAAAAGAGATCAGAGGAATCACAAAGCAAGTTTACCCGCTACGACAGGACCAAAGACCTCCCCACTCTTAATATCATGAATATAGTCATTGAGCTTCATGTGATAAACCCTGACCGGAAGATCCGCCCTGTCTGAAGGCATCTGGCCAGGCTCAGAACACAGGGCTTCTGTTATCTCAGGCCACTTGGGATTACAGGTAAAGGTGGTGAAAAGGTCTGGTGGGCCAAAGACACGTGAAATAGCCACCGCGTCCTGGAAGTTCTCAATCATATAACGCCGGCCATCGGTAGAAGAGGATGGAAGTATGTTTTTTTGCCAACAGAACTTGCATCTGTCTGCCCTTTTCCAACATCATCAGTGACTCCTTGCAAGTTCTCCGCTCTAAGATCATTATTAGCCTTCATGATGAAATGCAGCCTCCACTCGTCTATGCAAGCGTGTGCATATACAATGGCCTGTGAGGAAAGCAAACCACAACAAAGGTATGGATTATGCTGCTCTGGTCTATAGTGGAGACAATAGGAATAGTAGTCCTGCATAGTGAGCCTGGTTCTTTTGCTAGTATCTAAAGGGTTTGAACCAATATATTTAAGCATGAGCTGAAACCCACGTTCTGCATAGGGGAAGAGAAGAGGATACTGCAAAGGCATATATGAAGTTTGCAAAGAAGATATTTGCTGCAGATTGTCATCTCTACCGTGTATTATTATGTCACGACAAGAAGCCTCCACCGTGAACTCACCAAACATAAAAGACGCTAGCTCATCAGTTGTAGGAAGGCTAAATTGTGGGCCATCAGATTCTCCAGGGGCAACTAAACGAATGGCTATCTCGGCATGCCTATTGGCTGCTAGTATTTCTCTAGCTGATCTAAACGTTTTGACATAAGAATTGTGTGTATCAAGCATATGCATCAAGCCTTCAACAATAGATTCATCTAAACCACCATCGCTCTTTTCACCCTTTTCTAAAGCCAGAATCCTGTTTTGCACCTCATTCTGGGTATCATATATATAGAGTTCGGCATACTTAGGGGTATTTCCTTCCTTAGGCATAAGAGATCCCATTCGATGACAAACCTGGCCGTTTATTTTGTATATATTTGGACCATTACCATCATTTACAGAACGGTCAGCAGTAGTTCCCATGGAAGTAAATGCAAAGAGGCAGTTGTACTGACGATTTTTTTATAAACTCTCTGCTACGCGAGGGACCATTATATCTCAGCAACTCAGAGAGAAACAAGGGCGTAAAAGGTGTAATATACACCTTACCACCCTTGCAACATTTGTTGTAAATCACCCGCCTTAGCATAATAGCGGATTCCGATCTCACCCTCTCCTCGAACCAGAAGACTGCACCACAGTTGGTACATTTGTAGTCTGGGCCACCGTAGAAAGATCTCTTTCGGTACCCAGCTGCAAATTTATCTTGACTCAGTAACAATGGTAAATCAGCAATGCATCATACAATAGTTTCTAGGCATATCGGCACTCAGCATACCTTTCAGCATCTCAGACTCCTCAGCCGTGAATCCAACCCAGTCGGCACTTAAGGGCGATCCAATGGCAGACCCCTTCCCCCTAAGTCTATCAACAACCACCCTGCATCTCTTTCTATTACGGGACGTAATTTCTGGACTAAGAACGGGGAAGAGACCATCATCTAAAAAAACAAAGGGCCTGTCACAGGTACGAAGAGGAATTGAGAGAGTGCAGGAGGCACACCTATAAAGGAAAAGGACTTATTTTAAAAGGGCACCCCGTACATTTTCTTTTAGGTAGGCCTGAGGATATGTAGGGAAACGGTGAGTCACAGAAAGACAACTTTCGTCGAACAACACGGCGCGGAGGTGGTTGACTGGTGCTTGAACTGGCCTTACGACGAACAGAACGGTGCTGAGGCATGACTCACAGGAACGACATGAAGAACAGAACAACCACAACACACTGCAACAGGAACGTAACACAAAGAAAGGCAATCTAATCAGGCGCATTAAACAGCAAAAAGGCATACACCTAGACCCAGGAACAGAATCCAAAAGACAAGGTTCTATAAAGGGAATGGAACATTTTTTTAAATGAAAGGGAGAGGCATCCCAAAAAATAAACTGTAAGCCTTTTTAAAAATACACAGGCAGAAGGAAAAGGCAATCAAACAAATCCGAGCGGCGAAAAAACAAGAGAGAGAGAGAGAGAGAGCAAGTACACGAGACACCTTCCCAAGAGCCCATGGGAAACTATAAGCCCAAACAAACAAGATTCTCTAAAGTTCGTGGCCCAAGAAATACCTTCCCAAAAGCCCATGAAGAACCAGAAGCCCAAAAGGAACAAGGTCCTCTAAAGCCCGTGCTAGTTTTTTCTCTATAAGAGAAGGGGGCGGTCCAAAGACCAAAGACCCAGCCGAGGAAGAATCATTAAACAAGTAACATATTTATTATTTGGGCACGTGGGAAGAGCATTGAATCCAAAGAAGAAGACTATTAGTATTTGGGCACGTGGGAAGAGCATTGAATCCGAAGAAGAAGACTATTCTTTTCAGTCTTGCAAAACACAGAAAGAAAACACTGGAGGAGCCATATAGAAAGCCCAAGGACTTTATTGCATCATAGTAATGAACCAATTCAGTACAAAGCAGGCACACAGGCCCAAATAGGAAGCCCAGAAAAGATAGCTAAAGAGATTGAAGAGAGGAAAGCATCTCAGAGCACAGTAGACCCCAGTCAAACTGGACCAGAACAGGGCTAACATCTGGATTTATCTCCGTCTCCACAGATGTACGGTGCAAGCGCAATAGCTCTCTCTCCAAGTGACCAACACGCCGAATGGCAGAGACTGCAACAGTTATGGAAGAACGAAGGGAGCTCCTATAGGCCATCATACAGTCATAATTATAGTCTCGAACGACAAACCCATACAGACGCTGCAAAAAACTTATAGCCTGGAGGGCAGCCTATTCATAAGCATGGACAAAACCACACCAGGCTGAGCTCCAAAAAAATTCTCGTCGCGGAACCGGAGCAGAACTATCCCCTGGAAGCTCCAGTTCTACCCCAGCAAGAACAGACCCATCCTCCGTGACCTCACACAGATACAAAAGCGTCGGCAAAGAACACCGAGCCACCACGGCTTCCAAAATGGGTATAACAGTTGAAATAAGAGCACACATCCTGCTCACACACAACGAAATTATAAAAAAAAACTGAAAAATAACACGACCCCCGGAGTAGATCCGGAATAGCGAGATTATCAGTACATCAACAACCATGATAACATGCACAAACAAGTAAATACATCTAAACCCAAAGGTAGCTGACATCAAATGGAAAAGGAGAGAAAACCTTGAGGAGCAGCAACAGGTCACAAATTCAAAAATAGATCAGCCTTTCCAATCTACAAAATAAATGCAGACAGAACCATTAGAACACAGCAAGTCACAGAGCACATATATATTCTATCAAAGGTACTAAATAAGTGCAGAGCCACACAACGGCACCAGAACAATTCTTCTTTTAACCAAAGGAAACAACATCACTAAGCATGACAAAACATTATCCACTACATCTATAGCAACTTTTAATTACTGAGCAATTAAACCGTATACATGCAGGAAGCGAAAGACCATCAATCAACTTCAACCACCATGTTTTTTCAAGCAAAGTAAAAACACAAGAAGTATAAACCTTCAGGGCCACTGCAGAGGCAGCAGCCAACCAAAACGGACTAGGCACGACATCTTCTCGGACCTAGTCTTTCAGGCTATTACTAAGCAATGCATCTCCCGACAATCCAAAAATAGAGACAAACAGGCAAAAGAGAAGAACATTACCAGAATGACGAAGCACAACCGGAAGAGCAGCCAACAAGCGAACATGGACGAACAGCCAACCAACCTGAAAACAACCTAAAACACAAACCATACTATATTAGTCGCCGACGAACAGCATGAAGCATGCACATGCACAAATCACGGAACACGAAAATGGCAAAGCAGAGCACACGGTAGCAGGCAACCATCCTATCGAGCAGCACCCAACCATTTCAACAAACACCTCAAAGGCATATGTCCAAACAGAGGCAGAAGGGACAAACACTAACCTGAATAGCAAGAACGTAATGGCGCACGCTCCCACGTAAGAGCCAACGGGAAAATCGACAGCAAACTGCGCACCAATGGAGCAAAGACAAGCAAACCAAGTCAGTAAGCAGGAGAAGGAACGACAAACATGAACAGGGAAAGGATAAGAAGATGAACCTCAACCAACACCACCCATGGAGGAACGCGTGGCCATGGCGAGAACCGCAACGTAAGCTGGCCGAACTGGATGAAGGCAGGCGAACAGGAGAGGACGCGGCGGCCTGGAAGCGTGGACGAAAGCGAGCGAACGAAGCGGCATGGAGGAAATGAGAGATAGAAGGAGGAAAGGGGGAAACCGGAGAGAAAAGGCCCCCGGCCACCGCAATGGTAGGGGCAATTCTCACAGAGGCGTATGGGAACCCACCACACATCCATCGACACCCGGTCTGCCTACAGGGCCCAGGGGTTCCAGAGCCCACCGTCATAGGCTGCAACGACCCCACAGAGCGCACCCGCCAGAATGCGCACCGCCGACACACACGCCGGTCATGCAGGGCGTCACGCGTACCCATGCTGCACCGCACACATGTCCATTGGCCCCGCCCACGCGGAGGGAACAGTAGCAGGCCACCAGCAGTACAGCCCGGAAACAACGTGGCATGGCGCTGCCGTTCCACGAGACGAGCGAGACGAGACCGCTCGCCCACTCTCCATGCGCCGGGCCGGCCGAATCATGAGGTCAGCAGGCCAAACAGGCAACGCGCACACGGGTAAAAGACACCAGGAAGCTGACGTGCAGGGCCATGCGTCAGCGAGGGCCACTCGCAGCCGTAGCACCAGCCACCAGCCAGGTGCACACGCGGCAGCCCACCCTGTGCCCACCCTGCGTTGCACGGGCCCTCCGTGACGCACGCCACTGATCACCCGCCAAGCCCATCCCGCATGCCGCACGAACGCCCGGTCAAACCATCCTGTGAGGAACCTGGCCAGGGCAGCAGACGAGCGGGGCCAGGAGTAGCGCGGGACCACATGTCATCGCAAGGAGAAAGGCCAAACCGGGTGCGCATGCGTCGGCCAGCCTTCTCACAACGCACGACGCGCACATCGCATCCCCACGACGGACGACGCCAGCAGCGCCCTGAACGCGCGGCGCACGAGGACTCGCTCGTTCTCACCCGGCAGCGATTGACACATGCAACAGATCGGCCACATGAGCCCACTAGCCATGGACTCGGAGAAAAAAATGACGCGGTGAAAACAAGAGTCAGCAAGACGCAACGATCGGACGGCCAAAGGTAGGCAGCTGACCGGAAACGGTTCGATCGGAGGGCCAACGAGCAACGCGATCGGGGGAGCGTTCTCAGAGCGAGTTCCCTAGCTTCTGTTTTGTTTTAAATTGGCTTGCAAGGTGAATTCTTTGATGGGAGAGAACCGAATCGTGAAGCCACTGCGGAAGAGTTGAAAATGCTGCAATACAACGCTCAAGCTTGTGATATCCTCTTCAACGGATTGTGCCCCGAAGAATTTAACAAAATCAGCCGTCTTGAGAATGCAAAGGAAATTTGGGATACTTTGATTGACATGCATGAAGGTACTGACTCCGTCAAGGAATCCAAGTTGGATGTGCTTCAAAGTCAACTTGACAAGTTCAAAATGAAGGATGGTGAAGGTGTCGCTGAAATGTACTCTAGGCTTGCTCTTATCACAAATGAGATTGCTGGCTTAGGAAGTGAAGAGATGACCGACAGATTCATCATCAAGAAGATCCTAAGAGCCTTGGATGGAAAATATGATACCGTGTGCACATTGATTCAAATGATGCCCAATTACAAAGATCTCAAGCCAATGGAAGTCATTGGAAGAATTGTTGCTTATGAGATGTCACTCAAGGATAAGGAGGAACTTCACAATAAATCAAGTGGTGCTTACAAAGCTTCATGTGAAGCCCCCACATCAAGTGAGAAACAAACCTTCAATGAAGAATTGAGCTTAATGGTGAAGAACTTCACCAAATTCTACAAGAGTGGAAGCAAAGAGAGAAGCTCCAAGTCAAGGTCCTACAATGACAAAAGATCTTCTAGTCAAGAGTGAAACTGTTACAATTGTGGAAGACCCGGACACTATTCCAATGAGTGTACGACACCCCACAAAAGAAGAGAAGATTCTCCAAAAGGAAGAAGTAGAAGAGAAGAATCACCACCTAGAGAAAGAAGGAGTAGAGATGATCGTTATGAAAGAAGACCCTCATGGAGAAACAAGGATTCGGAAAGAAAGGACAAGTCATCAAGGAGCTACACAAAACGAAGATATCAAGCTCATGTTGGTTAATGGGTATCCGGCTCCGACTCCGACAATGACTCCGAGAGAAGCTATCACTCCGATTCCGAATACACTCAAGATGAAGGTGTTGCCGGTCTAGCACTTGTGTCAACCAACTCCTACGACATATTTGATTCACCAAATGAAGGAATTGGAAGATGCTTCATGGCCAAAGGTCCAAAGGTATCACACCCCGAGTATGTTGATTTCAATAGTGATGAAGATGACTTGTTAGGTGATGATGATTTACTTGTTGACAAATCTAGTGATGAATACTATGATGAAACATCAATTAATCATGCTAATCAAGATGAAACGAATGACAATGATAAGGAGAAGATTGAGTCTCTAACTAAAGAACTAAACACTCTTAAGTTAGCTCATGAAACTATCTTAGGAGATCATCGAGAACTTTTAAGGACTCATGAGAAATTACGTTTTGAAAAGCTCAACCTTGAGCAAGAGCATGAGTTCTTAAAGGCAATCAATGATGATCTTCGCAGGAAAAGTTCTTCTTACATTTCCAAGTGTTTACTCTTATCCACTTACATGCCTCAAGTCAAGTCTAGTAACAAGAACAAGAAAGATTCTTCCTCTAGTAGTAACAATAATCATGCTAAATCCAATGTTGTTGCTTCTAGTAGTTCTCTTGATTCCACTAATGATTCTCTTAGCCAAGTTACACTTGAGCAAGAAAATAGCTTATTGAAGGGAATTATAGAGAAAGGTGTTTACAAGAGCCTTGCTGGGAGTAAGCAATTCGAGGAAATTGTACACAAGCAAGGAAGGCATCGGAAGAACCAAGGTGTTGGTTTTGAACGAAAGTTCAATGCCAATGGAGTTGAGTGGGAAGAAGATCAATACCCCAAGGTGAAGTTTGTTCCTCAACAGGAGAAGTATGATCCTACTTCTTTCAAAGGGACACAAGCTCAAGATGATCTTCCACCACAAGACCACAAGGAAAAAGGCAAGGACAAGCTTCAAGAGGAAATTTATGCATTTGAAGAAGCTCCTAAGGCCTTGGTCAAGTGGGTTCCCAAGACTACATCAAGTTCCACTTCATCAAGTACAACTACAACTCCGAGGATTCCCATCAAGATGGTGTGGATCCCGAAGAAGAAGAACTAGAGAGTTCTTGAGGATGACTCCGCCAACATACTTCACTCTTATCATTCTGGCAAGAACAAGTGCAATCAACTTCCAAATCTTGCACTAGTTCAAGGAGTCACAAACCCTCTTGTTGGTAAGACAAGGGACAAGGTAACCTAAAGCTTTCATAGACATCATCTTGTGTGTGCATCACTCTATGTCTATGGATATCCTTGTTTGTTCCTTGTGGGACTAACCCGTGTAGGTATTGAAAGTGCAACTCACTCCAAAGGATAGCTCCAAATGATCTACATCAACATTGAGCATCCACATCTTCAACATCTACATGAAGTCATCATCGACAAAACCCAAGGTTAGTTCATCCCTCTTAGGGGGGATCTCACATCTAGGGGGAGCTTTACTCTAATAATTGAGCTAAAGCAACTCTAATGGTGTGAAAACAACAATGCTTTATACAAAAGTGGTAACCCCACTTGTGCTTAAACGATGAGTATGACCTATTATCAAATGTTCCCATTTGACTCCTAAGTCAATATACTCATATATAGATGACCTAGTCATCGCCAATTGCTTGATAGATGCTAGAATTGGTTGTGCATGCTTTGCCACATATTTGAATTGCCATTCTATTGTGTGAGCATGTTGGTTGCATAATTTACTCATTTAAGGACATCCACTTGTTGTTTTGATTGATTGGTTTCTTTTTTCTCTTACTGAAAGTGCAACTATCCCTAGGTGGTTTTGGTAATTCCTAACAACATATAGCTCATTGAGCTAATGCTATTCCAAGATTAATATTTCAGGAAAAGCTCAATGAATGGCATGGCATGGATGAGGAAAGTGGACCCCTCAAAATACTAAGGACAAAAAGATTGGCTCAAGCTCAAAGCTCAAGACTCTACATTTTATATTTTAGTGATCCAAGATCACATTGAGTCTATAGGAAAAGCCAATACTATCAAGGAGGGATGAGGTGTTGTTTAATGAGGTTCTTGCTTCATATTGCTTAGTGATATGCTCCAAAACCCTCAACTACCTTCCCACATCCACATATGACCTAAACCAAAAGTCAAACTCGGCCCTACCGATTCTTTCTATCCAACGCCACCGAGTTTCAAATGTCATAGCCACTGCCACAAACCCTAGGCAAATCGGTCTCACCGATAGGGATCTCGGTCACACCGAGATGGGGTTGTAATCTCTCTGTTTCCCTTCGTAATGTTTCGGTATTACCGAGATGAGCGATCGGTCCCACCGAGATTGCAATGTAAACTCTCTATTTCTCTTTCGTAACATTTCGGTCCCACCAAAATGAGCGATCGGTCCCACCGAGTTTACCTGACCAACTCTCTGGTTAGCTTATTACCAAAATCGGTCCCACCGAGTTTGTGTAATCGGTCACTCCGAGGTTATGTTATGCCCTAACCCTAACCATATCGGTCCTACCGAGTTGCATCTCAGTCCCACCGAAAATCCTAACGGTGACTAGGTTTGCTGAATCGGTCTGACCGAGTTTCTCCATTCGGTCTCACCGAGATTGGTAAATTGTGTGTAACAATTAGTTTTTGTGTGGAGGCTATATATACCCCTCCACCCACTCTTCATTCGTGGAGAGAGCCATCAGAACATACCTACACTTCCAATACACATGTTCTGAGAAAGAACCACCTACTCATGTGTTGAGGTCAAGATATTCCATTCATATCATATGAATCTTGATCTCTAGCCTTCCTCAAGTTGCTTTCCACTCAAATCTTCTTTCCACCAAATCCATATCCTATGAGAGAGAGTTGAGTGTTGGAGAGACTATCATTTGAAGCACAAGAGCAAGGAGTTCATCATCAACACACCATTTGTTACTTCTTGGAGAGCGGTGTCTCCTAGATTGGCTAGGTGTCACTTGGGAGCCTCCGACAAAGATTGTGGAGTTGAACCAAGGAGTTTGTAAGGGCAAGGAGATCGCCTATTTCGTGAAGATCTACCGCTAGTGAGGCAAGTCCTTCGTGGGCGATGGCCATGATGTGATAGACAAGGTTGCTTCTTCGTGGACCCTTCGTGGGTGGAGCCCTCCGTGGACTCGCGCAACCGTTACCCTCCGTGGGTTGAAGTCTCCATCGACGTGGATGTACGATAGCACCACCTATCGGAACCACGACAAAAACATCCGTGTCTCCAATTGCGTTTGAATTCTCCAAACCCTTCCCTTTACATTCTTGCAAGTTGCATGCTTTACTTTCCGCTGCTCATAGATTCTTTGCATGCTTGCTTGAATTGTGTTATGATTGCTTGACTTGTGCTAAGATAGCTAAAATCTGCCAAAGACTAAAATTGGGAAAATGATAGATCTTTATTTGGTCAAGTAGTCTAATCACCCCCCTCTAGACATACTTTCGATCCTACACTTGCCAAGTGGATGGACAAGAATGCCTAAGAACCTTCTCTAGCTATCTATGATTTTCTCGTCTCAAACTCTATTCATGCTACATCACAAAATTTGATGAAGTCAGATTCGAACCACTCTGTGTGAGGAGCACTCGGAGTCCCCGATTCGTCATAGACTTAAACTTCCAAAACTTCATTGTGCGTTTTAGTCTGACCGACTCACCCATTTCGGTCATACCGAGATCACGAATTCGATCTAGGTTTTCAATCTCGGTGCAACCGATTGAACTTTCGGTCACACCGAGTTGCAGCAACTGCTTGCAGTTATGCATCTCGGTGCCACCGAGTTGTTCCACTCGGTCACACCGACAGGGTCGGGCTATATATACCCACGGGCAAAATTTTGGAAATTTTCTCCGAACTCTTTCGCCCGTGCTTAGCCCGCTCTGCCTCCAGGGTCTCCGGATCGTTCTCCTAGTCGCCAGTTGCCTCCTGCCGCTGGTCTCCGCCACCGTCAACGGGAATCATCCCCACCGTTGCCGCTGTAGCGAGTTCATCGCCGAACTAGGGTATGAACTTGATCACTGTGCTATCCTTATCTGATTCCTAGCACATTGTGTTAGCCATGAATCTTGCCACGATTGAAACTATCTTATCCAGTCAAAAAACACTCCGTAGATTAGAGATGATTTGAAAATTTAGGGTTAGGTTTCCGCCGAAACCATCTCGGACCAACCGAGTTGTGGAACTCGGTACCACCGATTTGGCTCAGGCCATTGCACATGTGATTCTCGGTCTGACCGAGAATTGCAAATCGGTGTGACCGAGTTCAGGACTTTGTGAAACCCTAGCAGTCTCGGTGCCACCAAACTGTGACTCAGTCTGACCGAGTTCACTAGTTTAGGTTCCAACAGCTGCTTCGGTATCACCGAGTTTACAAATCGGTTGATCCGAAATGCTTTCTGAGGAAAACTAAAACTAAGTTTTTGATTCATTCTTTTGCAAAAACCTCTGTATTTTGTGATGCTCATCCACTCTATCTCATCTATATCTACCCATAGGGTCAGTTGTTAGAGATTGCAATATGTCTGATCAAAGTGACAGCCAGAACAAGTCAGAGGAGCAGGTTCACATGAGTGAGGCCACTAGTCCCTCTAGCAGCTCAGATGATGGAAGCAGGAGCACACCCAACAACTTGCCAAAAGCTGCCACCAGGGCCAGAAAGAAGAAAACTTCTAAATCTGAGGATGAAGACTATGTGGCAGTTGAGGATGAGGCTACTTCCAAGAAGAAAGTGCTTAAAAAGGAATATAGCACTGCTGCTGCAACTAAGCCAGGTCTAAAGACCAAGAGGCCAGCAGGAAGACAGCCAATGTCTAAACCTAGGAAAGTTGCCACATGTGAGAAAATGGAGCTCACTCTTGAACTCAAGGAAGCTGGAGATGGCAAGAAGAGGAAAGAGAGGGTCAAGGAGACCATGGCCAGAGTAATTGGAAAGCCATCTATGATGAGAGACTCTGAAGAGGAAGAAGAAGAAGATGCTGCACCAGCACCAAAGACAAAGAAACTTATGGGAGATGCCATAAGATCAGGGGCTGCTTCATCTAAGCCCAAAGAAGCTCCCAAGCCAGCTGCTCTAAAACCCAAAACTGCACCAAAGAGGAGTACCAGGAGCTCTGACACAGTCTTTTCAACAGGATCAACGTAGATACGTGTAGTAAATGTACCCTCGCTCAAAGCAGCATTGTTATCAATGGGTTTGAAATTATTCCCCAGCCTATTTTAATACGCAACATGGGAGATAGTTAGCAGCGTGACAAAGAAAACAACACTGTCTTCATATTCATGGTTAAAGCAAGAGAAGCCAATTAGAAGGCATATAGAAATCACCTGTTGCGGAAGTCATTTATCGCTGGGAGATCCTCGTGAATGTACCAACGGCAAGCAGAACTACCACTAAGTCCTTGAACACCTGCATAGTTATTGAACAATATAGAGGGGTAAGAGGCTGCATTGAACATAGAATGAAAAGGCTGTACAATACAGAATTCATAAATGTATAAGATGCAATAGGTTGACCACCTTGATTTATTTCAGGTAGTGTTCCTACGAAAATTGCAATCACAACTTCCTTTTCATCTCTTGCCCGCACTGCTTCTTCTTCGAATTCAATCGCTCGATCACCCCAGAGGACAAGCCTTAGCTCCTTGCCCCTATAGGTTTCATATGACGAACAAATCAGTAAACAAACGAACGAGCAGGTGGCCTAGAATGGTGCATGCATAATAATAAGAAAATGCCACTTACTGTAAGTCAGTTAGGATTATTGTCCTTGTGTTTGATGGCTCTGGCTGATGCATTGATTGGATAGTGACCACATCAGAAACAACAGTTATTCTTCCAATGACATCTTCAAAACCATAGAATTTGCAAGAGCATTAGACTCCAGATATTTGACAAGTGGTTTTTAATGTACTTAGGCATGCAGTGACACAACTTACCAAGGAAACGAGGTGGTGGCCCACATGGCCTAGGGATGTCCTGAAATGGGATCAAATTGTAGGTGCAGAACGGGTAATCTGCTTCCAAGCCCGGGCGTAAAACAGCGTTGCTAAACCTGGTGAACTGAATCATGAAGCGACTCTCAACAGGTCTATAACTTGTCTTTGCTTCAATGCAGTTGAAGCTGCTCATCATGTATACCTTTCCTTCCTGCAGCTCATTCTTCAGTTCTTCTGCTCGCTGAGGAGGTATCTGCACATACATATGGTTGCCCTGCCAACAAAAACAACAATTAGAAAGGTATCCTAGGCCAAATATGGACAGTTGGCGTTGAGCTAGCTATATAAAGACAAACCTGGCTATCAAGAACAACTAAGTCCATGTGCTGGATAGGCCCATTGTCAGTCCCCCCATGATAAAACCAAAGGCGCGAGACAAGGACAGAGACAACCCACTTCCTGCCGTGCTTGTGTATCTCAGAGAGCATCTGATGCGCCATCTGGAAACATAAAGACACTTTTGCTTAGGAAGGTAAAAATACACAAAGAGGCAACATATTAGGTTTTGCAATATGATGGCATACCTAATCGAAGTCAAGTGAACAGACATACCAAGCGAACTACCAAAATACCTTTGACACATACATAGATGCACAGAAAAGAACAGTATTCGCTATCTTAGGTAATGAGCAGCAACAGATAAAACAACATTTACAAACTCAAATCTTATTGAAAAGGGAGCAGACAATAGAAATATTTCACCAAATGAGGAAGCATATAATAACAGAGACTAAGAGGCAGCAAGTAGTAGTGAGACCAAAAGCAGCTCGCAAAATAAAGCACGACGCAGGTACTATTCCAAAGACTCAAAGATCTCAGAGAAAACTATGTTTCTAGTGTGAGATCCAAGTGTGCCATCTTCCTTCTCAATAAGTATTTTCAAGATTTTCTTGGAAGTCACACGTGAAACCGCCACGTAAAGCTGGCCATGAGTGAAAACAGGGCTTTTCAGGTATAATCCAACATCTGAGAGAGTTTGTCCCTGGCTCTTATTGATAGTCATGGCATAACAAACCCTGACCGGAAACTGGCGACGATGTAAAGTAAATGGCCATTTAGGATCCTTGGCAGTGAGGCAAATCCTTGGAATGTACACAACATCCCCAATATTAGAACCAGTCATGATAATAGCCTCAATGACTTTCTCACCAAGTTTAGAGACAACAAGACGAGTACCATTACAAAGACCACTTGCCTGACTCAAATTTCTAAGGAGCATAATCGGCACACCTTTTTTCAATAGCAACTTGTGCTGTGGGAAATTGTTAATTTTAATTGTATTGAGGTACTCGATAGGATAAAACACATCCATATTACGCATTGAGTCAGCAACATTTCCTATAGAATCATAGCTTAAGTACTCTCTCTCAGCAGAAGGCATCAAGGCTAGCACATGGTCATTAACTTCCTGAGCTAAATCATTTGTTGTTGTTAAGATAGCCCTTTGGCACAAGTACTTTCGATTAGAACAATTTTTAGCAAAGTTTGTATATACAGCATTAACAATAGCGCCTATTCTATTTTCCTCAGAATGGATCAACATATCATCAGGAATTGTTACCCAACTTGGCTCACACCCCCCTTGTCTAGCAACACAAGGCGCTGTACCATCACCAATACTCAAGATCCAACCAGCAAAAGAAGCTATCTCAGCTTGTAAAACAGGATCTGTTGTTTGCACAGCCAAACGCATGTTCACTTTAAGATGTAGAACCTCTATAAAACGCCATAGTGGTGAATTTGTTATAGCAGCATTTATAACCTGTGAGCGAGCCCCACCCTCGATGACTGGTAAAATCTGTCTCAAATCGCCACCCAAAACCATAACCTTACCACCAAAAGGCATCTCAGCTATAGAAGGATCGTCGGCAGACAGAATATCACGCAAGCTACGATCCAAAGCCTCAAAACATCTACGATGCGTCATTAAAGCCTCATCCCATATTATTAGGGAGGCTGATTCGATCATCTCTGCTAATTTGCTAGATCTTTTTACCTCTAAGATAAGCAATTATGGAACTCCAGAGAAAAGTTTTCCCAGTTCCACCATATCCAGAAACAAAGAAGAAGCCAGGTTTTCCAGACACAACTCGGTCGATAATATTCTTATAAGCTAGGAGTTGATCTAGATTTAATTGGTTGTACATGGTTTCTGCCTTTAGTAGTTCACTTTTAGGATCAGCAGATAGTTCATCAGTTATCATGTCATTGTCATCAGAGTTATCATCATATGTAGTCTTTAATGGCAGCTTGTGGTCTAGAATATTAGAACCATTTTTTACTAAATAGAACTGTCAACTTATCAAGCAAGATGTCTCTCAGCTCATCAGGAGGTACAACATGATTATCATCACGAAAAGAGCGCTTGATATTGTACTTAATATCCTCAGCTAAGTGTGACCAATATTTTTCGAAGAAAGCATTTTCATCGTTAGCACCACAATGAACAAGGATTGTAACAAAAATCCTGCGCAGCTGATCTCCCATACCCCAGGTCAAAGCCTCATCAAACGCACTATACCATTCAAGATCATCTCCAAGTAAGCCCCTAGCAGCACATGCCTCCTTAAAGGTTTCATACACAATCTCATTATAAGTTCTAACATCCGTATAAGACATGGCACCTTTGACAACCATCAAGAGCATTCTAAGATAGAAAAGTTCTCCAGTTGTAGGGTGAACAGAATAAATTCTACCAATCCTATAACTCGAGGTTTTAGGAATCCATTGTTTTTTGCTTGCTAGCCAAGTCCATTTGGTTGGGAAGTCACAATAAGTAAGAGACCTAGCATTTGCATGGCATCTATTAGCTACAAACCACTCGGTTAACATTGTTCTCTGTAGCCACTCATCGTCAGCAACTGACTTCAGGTTTGCTTTAACATTGAAACGCACCATGTGTTTATTTAATAAATGAACAGGCAATCTTTCAACAGATGGCATCTTACTGTGTATATCAAAACCATATATCCTCCAGCAACCATCTTTATCACATATGTAATAGCATTGTCTATATTCCATGATCTCATCAATCTCAATACCATGCTTGTTTTTGATGCTTTCAAACAAAGTTTTTGAAAAATCAGGACCCTTTGTAACATACTTATAAAGATACTTGATGACATGGGTTTTATTGCACCACTCAAGGTTAATATGTGCTTGGTATTTTTTTAGCACAAGCAGATTATAAGGAACACCATGCCTATTATCAAGCCTGACCTTTTTTTAAATTATAAAACGGCCGTTGTCTGGGCGACTATACACAGGGAATCCACTATCATCTAGAGAGGTCTCAAGCTGAAATGACTTAGGAATTTTTTTGAACACAATCCATCTTTCATGCAAGGACATTTAACACCATCGTCCCCGCAAGGGCCGTGCATCATGTGTTCAGAAACAAGAATGTATCCAAGAGGATCCGCAACAGGATCAGGGATGGAAGCCGATATAAAAGAGTCAATTAAAGCAGGACTAACCTCCCGTTTTTTTCTATCAAGCCAGATCAGGATATGGGCATGAGGAAGCCCTCTTTTCTTGAACTCCACAGTGTGTAGTACTGTGAACAAAGGGATAAAAAATATCACGAGCTGAGGTGGAAAATAACAGGCAAAAAGAGATCAGAGGAATCACAAAGCAAGTTTACCCGCTACGACAGGACCAAAGACCTCCCCACTCTTAATATCATGAATATAGTCATTGAGCTTCATGTGATAAACCCTGACCGGAAGATCCGCCCTGTCTGAAGGCATCTGGCCAGGCTCAGAACACAGGGCTTCTGTTATCTCAGGCCACTTGGGATTACAGGTAAAGGTGGTGAAAAGGTCTGGTGGGCCAAAGACACGTGAAATAGCCACCGCGTCCTGGAAGTTCTCAATCATATAACGCCGGCCATCGGTAGAAGAGGATGGAAGTATGTTTTTTTGCCAACAGAACTTGCATCTGTCTGCCCTTTTCCAACATCATCAGTGACTCCTTGCAAGTTCTCCGCTCTAAGATCATTATTAGCCTTCATGATGAAATGCAGCCTCCACTCGTCTATGCAAGCGTGTGCATATACAATGGCCTGTGAGGAAAGCAAACCACAACAAAGGTATGGATTATGCTGCTCTGGTCTATAGTGGAGACAATAGGAATAGTAGTCCTGCATAGTGAGCCTGGTTCTTTTGCTAGTATCTAAAGGGTTTGAACCAATATATTTAAGCATGAGCTGAAACCCACGTTCTGCATAGGGGAAGAGAAGAGGATACTGCAAAGGCATATATGAAGTTTGCAAAGAAGATATTTGCTGCAGATTGTCATCTCTACCGTGTATTATTATGTCACGACAAGAAGCCTCCACCGTGAACTCACCAAACATAAAAGACGCTAGCTCATCAGTTGTAGGAAGGCTAAATTGTGGGCCATCAGATTCTCCAGGGGCAACTAAACGAATGGCTATCTCGGCATGCCTATTGGCTGCTAGTATTTCTCTAGCTGATCTAAACGTTTTGACATAAGAATTGTGTGTATCAAGCATATGCATCAAGCCTTCAACAATAGATTCATCTAAACCACCATCGCTCTTTTCACCCTTTTCTAAAGCCAGAATCCTGTTTTGCACCTCATTCTGGGTATCATATATATAGAGTTCGGCATACTTAGGGGTATTTCCTTCCTTAGGCATAAGAGATCCCATTCGATGACAAACCTGGCCGTTTATTTTGTATATATTTGGACCATTACCATCATTTACAGAACGGTCAGCAGTAGTTCCCATGGAAGTAAATGCAAAGAGGCAGTTGTACTGACGATTTTTTTATAAACTCTCTGCTACGCGAGGGACCATTATATCTCAGCAACTCAGAGAGAAACAAGGGCGTAAAAGGTGTAATATACACCTTACCACCCTTGCAACATTTGTTGTAAATCACCCGCCTTAGCATAATAGCGGATTCCGATCTCACCCTCTCCTCGAACCAGAAGACTGCACCACAGTTGGTACATTTGTAGTCTGGGCCACCGTAGAAAGATCTCTTTCGGTACCCAGCTGCAAATTTATCTTGACTCAGTAACAATGGTAAATCAGCAATGCATCATACAATAGTTTCTAGGCATATCGGCACTCAGCATACCTTTCAGCATCTCAGACTCCTCAGCCGTGAATCCAACCCAGTCGGCACTTAAGGGCGATCCAATGGCAGACCCCTTCCCCCTAAGTCTATCAACAACCACCCTGCATCTCTTTCTATTACGGGACGTAATTTCTGGACTAAGAACGGGGAAGAGACCATCATCTAAAAAAACAAAGGGCCTGTCACAGGTACGAAGAGGAATTGAGAGAGTGCAGGAGGCACACCTATAAAGGAAAAGGACTTATTTTAAAAGGGCACCCCGTACATTTTCTTTTAGGTAGGCCTGAGGATATGTAGGGAAACGGTGAGTCACAGAAAGACAACTTTCGTCGAACAACACGGCGCGGAGGTGGTTGACTGGTGCTTGAACTGGCCTTACGACGAACAGAACGGTGCTGAGGCATGACTCACAGGAACGACATGAAGAACAGAACAACCACAACACACTGCAACAGGAACGTAACACAAAGAAAGGCAATCTAATCAGGCGCATTAAACAGCAAAAAGGCATACACCTAGACCCAGGAACAGAATCCAAAAGACAAGGTTCTATAAAGGGAATGGAACATTTTTTTAAATGAAAGGGAGAGGCATCCCAAAAAATAAACTGTAAGCCTTTTTAAAAATACACAGGCAGAAGGAAAAGGCAATCAAACAAATCCGAGCGGCGAAAAAACAAGAGAGAGAGAGAGAGAGAGCAAGTACACGAGACACCTTCCCAAGAGCCCATGGGAAACTATAAGCCCAAACAAACAAGATTCTCTAAAGTTCGTGGCCCAAGAAATACCTTCCCAAAAGCCCATGAAGAACCAGAAGCCCAAAAGGAACAAGGTCCTCTAAAGCCCGTGCTAGTTTTTTCTCTATAAGAGAAGGGGGCGGTCCAAAGACCAAAGACCCAGCCGAGGAAGAATCATTAAACAAGTAACATATTTATTATTTGGGCACGTGGGAAGAGCATTGAATCCAAAGAAGAAGACTATTAGTATTTGGGCACGTGGGAAGAGCATTGAATCCGAAGAAGAAGACTATTCTTTTCAGTCTTGCAAAACACAGAAAGAAAACACTGGAGGAGCCATATAGAAAGCCCAAGGACTTTATTGCATCATAGTAATGAACCAATTCAGTACAAAGCAGGCACACATGCCCAAATAGGAAGCCCAGAAAAGATAGCTAAAGAGATTGAAGAGAGGAAAGCATCTCAGAGCACAGTAGACCCCAGTCAAACTGGACCAGAACAGGGCTAACATCTGGATTTATCTCCGTCTCCACAGATGTACGGCGCAAGCGCAATAGCTCTCTCTCCAAGTGACCAACACGCCGAATGGCAGAGACTGCAACAGTTATGGAAGAACGAAGGGAGCTCCTATAGGCCATCATACAGTCATAATTATAGTCTCGAACGACAAACCCATACAGACGCTGCAAAAAACTTATAGCCTGGAGGGCAGCCTATTCATAAGCATGGACAAAACCACACCAGGCTGAGCTCCAAAAAAATTCTCGTCGCGGAACCGGAGCAGAACTATCCCCTGGAAGCTCCAGTTCTACCCCAGCAAGAACAGACCCATCCTCCGTGACCTCACACAGATACAAAAGCGTCGGCAAAGAACACCGAGCCACCACGGCTTCCAAAATGGGTATAACAGTTGAAATAAGAGCACACATCCTGCTCACACACAACGAAATTATAAAAAAAACTAAAAAATAACACGACCCCCGGAGCAGATCCGGAATAGCGAGATTATCAGTACATCAACAACCATGCTAACATGCACAAACAAGTAAATACATCTAAACCCAAAGGTAGCTGACATCAAATGGAAAAGGAGAGCAAACCTTGAGGAGCAGCAACAGGTCACAGATTCAAAAACAGATCAGCCTTTCCAATCTACAAAATAAATGCAGACAGAACCATTAGAACACAACAAGTCACAGAGCACATATATATTCTATCAAAGGTACTAAATAAGTGCAGAGCCACACAACGGCACCAGAACAATTCTTCTTTTAACCAAAGGAAACAACATCACTTAGCATGACAAAACATCATCCACTACATCTATAGCAACTTTTAATTACTGAGCAATTAAACTGTATACATGCAGGAAGCGAAAGACCATCAATCAACTTCAACCACCGTGTTTTTTCAAGCAAAGTAAAAACACAAGAAGTATAAACCTTCAGGGCCACTGCAGAGGCAGTAGCCAACCAAAACGGACTAGGCACGACATCTTCTCGAACCTAGTCTTTCAGGCTATTACTAAGCAATGCATCTCCCGATAATCCAAAAATAGAGACAAACAGGCAAAAGAGAAGAACATTACCAGAATGACGAAGCACAACCGGAAGAGCAGCCAACAAGCGAACATGGACGAACAGCCAACCAACCTGAAGACCAACCTGAAAACAACCTAAAACACAAACCATACTATATTAGTCGCCGACGAACAGCATGAAGCATGCACATGCACAAATCACGGAACGCGAAAATGGCAAAGCAGAGCACACAGTAGCAGGCAACCATCCTATCGAGCAGCACCCAACCATTTCAACAAACACCTCAAAGGCATATGTCCACACAGAGGCAGAAGGGACAAACACTAACCTGAACAGCAAGAACGTAATGGCGCACGCTCCCACGTAAGAGCCAACGGGAAAATCGGCAACAAACTGCGCACCAATGGAGTAAAGACAAGCAAACCAAGTCAGTAAGCAGGAGAAGGAACGACAAACACGAACAGGGAAAGGATAAGAAGATGAACCTCAACCAACACCACCCATGGAGGAACGCGTGGCCATGGCGAGAACCGCAACGTAAGCTGGCCGAACTGGATGAAGGCAGGCGAACAGGAGAGGACGCGGCGGCCTGGAAGCGTGGACGAAAGCGAGCGAACGAAGCGGCATGGAGGAAATGAGGGATAGAAGGAGGAAAGGGGGAAACCGGAGAGAAAAGGCCCCCGGCCACCGCAATGGCAGGGGAAATTCTCACAGAGGCGTATGGCAACCCACCACACATCCATAGACACCCGGTCTGCCTACCGGGCCCAGGGGTTCCCGAGCCTACCGTCATAGGCTGCAACGACCCCACAGAGCGCACCCGCCAGAATGCGCACCGCCGACACACACGCCGGTCATGCAGGGCGTCACGCGTACCCATGCTGCACCGCACACATGTCCATTGGCCCCGCCCACGCGGAGGGAACAGTAGCAGGCCACCAGCAGTACAGCCCGGAAACAACGTGGCATGGCGCTGCCGTTCCACGAGACAAGCGAGACGAGACCGCTCGCCCACTCTCCATGCGCCGGGCCGGCCGAATCATGAGGTCAGCAGGCCAAACAGGCAACGCGCACACGGGTAAAAGACACCAGGAAGCTGACGTGCAGGGCCATGCGTCAGCGAGGGCCACTCGCAGCCGTAGCACCAGCCACCAGCCAGGTGCACACGCGGCAGCCCACCCTGTGCCCACCCTGCGTTGCACGGGCCCTCCGTGACGCACGCCACTGATCACCCGCCAAGCCCATCCCGCATGCCGCACGAACGCCTGGTCAAACCATCCTGTGAGGAACCTGGCCAGGGCAGCAGACGAGCGGGGCCAGGAGTAGCGCGGGACCACATGTCATCGCAAGGAGAAAGGCCAAACCGGGTGCGCATGCGTCGGCCAGCCTTCTCACAACGCACGACGCGCACATCGCATCCCCACGACGGACGACGCCAGCAGCGCCCTGAACGCGCGGCGCACGAGGACTCGCTCGTTCTCACCCGGCAGCGATTGACACATGCAACAGATCGGCCACATGAGCCCACTAGCCATGGACTCGGAGAAAAAAATGACGCGGTGAAAACAAGAGTCAGCAAGACGCAACGATCGGACGGCCAAAGGTAGGCAGCTGACCGGAAAAGGTTCGATCGGAGGGCCAACGAGCAACGCGATCGGGGGAGCGTTCTCAGAGCGAGTTCCCTAGCTTCTGTTTTGTTTTAAATTGGCTTGCAAGGTGAATTCTTTGATGGGAGAGAACCGAATCGTGAAGCCACTGCGGAAGAGTTGAAAATGCTGCAATACAACGCTCAAGCTTGTGATATCCTCTTCAACGGATTGTGCCCCGAAGAATTTAACAAAATCAGCCGTCTTGAGAATGCAAAGGAAATTTGGGATACTTTGATTGACATGCATGAAGGTACTGACTCCGTCAAGGAATCCAAGTTGGATGTGCTTCAAAGTCAACTTGACAAGTTCAAAATGAAGGATGGTGAAGGTGTCGCTGAAATGTACTCTAGGCTTGCTCTTATCACAAATGAGATTGCTGGCTTAGGAAGTGAAGAGATGACCGACAGATTCATCATCAAGAAGATCCTAAGAGCCTTGGATGGAAAATATGATACCGTGTGCACATTGATTCAAATGATGCCCAATTACAAAGATCTCAAGCCAATGGAAGTCATTGGAAGAATTGTTGCTTATGAGATGTCACTCAAGGATAAGGAGGAACTTCACAATAAATCAAGTGGTGCTTACAAAGCTTCATGTGAAGCCCCCACATCAAGTGAGAAACAAACCTTCAATGAAGAATTGAGCTTAATGGTGAAGAACTTCACCAAATTCTACAAGAGTGGAAGCAAAGAGAGAAGCTCCAAGTCAAGGTCCTACAATGACAAAAGATCTTCTAGTCAAGAGTGAAACTGTTACAATTGTGGAAGACCCGGACACTATTCCAATGAGTGTACGACACCCCACAAAAGAAGAGAAGATTCTCCAAAAGGAAGAAGTAGAAGAGAAGAATCACCACCTAGAGAAAGAAGGAGTAGAGATGATCGTTATGAAAGAAGACCCTCATGGAGAAACAAGGATTCGGAAAGAAAGGACAAGTCATCAAGGAGCTACACAAAACGAAGATATCAAGCTCATGTTGGTTAATGGGTATCCGGCTCCGACTCCGACAATGACTCCGAGAGAAGCTATCACTCCGATTCCGAATACACTCAAGATGAAGGTGTTGCCGGTCTAGCACTTGTGTCAACCAACTCCTACGACATATTTGATTCACCAAATGAAGGAATTGGAAGATGCTTCATGGCCAAAGGTCCAAAGGTATCACACCCCGAGTATGTTGATTTCAATAGTGATGAAGATGACTTGTTAGGTGATGATGATTTACTTGTTGACAAATCTAGTGATGAATACTATGATGAAACATCAATTAATCATGCTAATCAAGATGAAACGAATGACAATGATAAGGAGAAGATTGAGTCTCTAACTAAAGAACTAAACACTCTTAAGTTAGCTCATGAAACTATCTTAGGAGATCATCGAGAACTTTTAAGGACTCATGAGAAATTACGTTTTGAAAAGCTCAACCTTGAGCAAGAGCATGAGTTCTTAAAGGCAATCAATGATGATCTTCGCAGGAAAAGTTCTTCTTACATTTCCAAGTGTTTACTCTTATCCACTTACATGCCTCAAGTCAAGTCTAGTAACAAGAACAAGAAAGATTCTTCCTCTAGTAGTAACAATAATCATGCTAAATCCAATGTTGTTGCTTCTAGTAGTTCTCTTGATTCCACTAATGATTCTCTTAGCCAAGTTACACTTGAGCAAGAAAATAGCTTATTGAAGGGAATTATAGAGAAAGGTGTTTACAAGAGCCTTGCTGGGAGTAAGCAATTCGAGGAAATTGTACACAAGCAAGGAAGGCATCGGAAGAACCAAGGTGTTGGTTTTGAACGAAAGTTCAATGCCAATGGAGTTGAGTGGGAAGAAGATCAATACCCCAAGGTGAAGTTTGTTCCTCAACAGGAGAAGTATGATCCTACTTCTTTCAAAGGGACACAAGCTCAAGATGATCTTCCACCACAAGACCACAAGGAAAAAGGCAAGGACAAGCTTCAAGAGGAAATTTATGCATTTGAAGAAGCTCCTAAGGCCTTGGTCAAGTGGGTTCCCAAGACTACATCAAGTTCCACTTCATCAAGTACAACTACAACTCTGAGGATTCCCATCAAGATGGTGTGGATCCCGGAGAAGAAGAACTAGAGAGTTCTTGAGGATGACTCCGCCAACATACTTCACTCTTATCATTTTGGCAAGAACAAGTGCAATCAACTTCCAAATCTTGCACTAGTTCAAGGAGTCACAAACCCTCTTGTTGGTAAGACAAGGGACAAGGTAACCTAAAGCTTTCATAGACTCATCTTGTGTGTGCATCACTCTATGTCTATGGATATCCTTGTTTGTTCCTTGTGGGACTAACCCGTGTAGGTATTGAAAGTGCAACTCACTCCAAAGGATAGCTCCAAATGATCTACATCAACATTGAGCATCCACATCTTCAACATCTACATGAAGTCATCATCGACAAAACCCAAGGTTAGTTCATCCCTCTTAGGGGGGATCTCACATCTAGGGGGAGCTTTACTCTAATAATTGAGCTAAAGCAACTCTAATGGTGTGAAAACAACAATGCTTTATAAAAAAGTGGTAACCCCACTTGTGCTTACACGATGAGTATGACCTATTATCAAATGTTCCCATTTGACTCCTAAGTCAATATACTCATATATAGATGACCTAGTCATCGCCAATTGCTTGATAGATGCTAGAATTGGTTGTGCATGCTTTGCCACATATTTGAATTGCCATTCTATTGTGTGAGCATGTTGGTTGCATAATTTACTCATTTAAGGACATCCACTTGTTGTTTTGATTGATTGGTTTCTTTTTTCTCTTACTGAAAGTGCAACTATCCCTAGGTGGTTTTGGTAATTCCTAACAACATATAGCTCATTGAGCTAATGCTATTCCAAGATTAATATTTTAGGAAAAGCTCAATGAATGGCATGGCATGGATGAGGAAAGTGGACCCCTCAAAATACTAAGGACAAAAAGATTGGCTCAAGCTCAAAGCTCAAGACTCTACATTTTATATTTTAGTGATCCAAGATCACATTGAGTCTATAGGAAAAGCCAATACTATCAAGGAGGGATGAGGTGTTGTTTAATGAGGTTCTTGCTTCATATTGCTTAGTGATATGCTCCAAAACCCTCAACTACCTAACCACATCCACATATGACCTAAACCAAAAGTCAAACTCGGCCCTACCGATTCTTTCTATCCGACGCCACCGAGTTTCAAATGTCATAGCCACTGCCACAAACCCTAGGCAAATCGGTCTCACCGATAGGGATCTCGGTCACACCGAGATGGGGTTGTAATCTCTCTGTTTCCCTTCGTAATGTTTCGGTATTACCGAGATGAGCGATCGGTCCCACCGAGATTGCAATGTAAACTCTCTATTTCTCTTTCGTAACATTTCGGTCCCACCAAAATGAGCGATCGGTCCCACCGAGTTTACCTGACCAACTCTCTGGTTAGCTTATTACCAAAATCGGTCCCACCGAGTTTGTGTAATCGGTCACTCCGAGGTTATGTTATGCCCTAACCCTAACCATATCGGTCCTACCGAGTTGCATCTCAGTCCCACCGAAAATCCTAACGGTGACTAGGTTTGCTGAATCGGTCTGACCGAGTTTCTCCATTCGGTCTCACCGAGATTGGTAAATTGTGTGTAACAATTAGTTTTTGTGTGGAGGCTATATATACCCCTCCACCCACTCTTCATTCGTGGAGAGAGCCATCAGAACATACCTACACTTCCAATACACATGTTCTGAGAAAGAACCACCTACTCATGTGTTGAGGTCAAGATATTCCATTCATATCATATGAATCTTGATCTCTAGCCTTCCTCAAGTTGCTTTCCACTCAAATCTTCTTTCCACCAAATCCATATCCTATGAGAGAGAGTTGAGTGTTGGAGAGACTATCATTTGAAGCACAAGAGCAAGGAGTTCATCATCAACACACCATTTGTTACTTCTTGGAGAGCGGTGTCTCCTAGATTGGCTAGGTGTCACTTGGGAGCCTCCGACAAAGATTGTGGAGTTGAACCAAGGAGTTTGTAAGGGCAAGGAGATCGCCTATTTCGTGAAGATCTACCGCTAGTGAGGCAAGTCCTTCGTGGGCGATGGCCATGATGTGATAGACAAGGTTGCTTCTTCGTGGACCCTTCGTGGGTGGAGCCCTCCGTGGACTCGCGCAACCGTTACCCTCCGTGGGTTGAAGTCTCCATCGACGTGGATGTACGATAGCACCACCTATCGGAACCACGACAAAAACATCCGTGTCTCCAATTGCGTTTGAATTCTCCAAACCCTTCCCTTTACATTCTTGCAAGTTGCATGCTTTACTTTCCGCTGCTCATATATTCTTTGCATGCTTGCTTGAATTGTGTTATGATTGCTTGACTTGTGCTAAGATAGCTAAAATCTGCCAAAGACTAAAATTGGGGAAAGGATAGATTTTTATTTGGTCAAGTAGTCTAATCACCCCCCTCTAGACATACTTTCGATCCTACACTTGCCAAGTGGATGGACAAGAATGCCTAAGAACCTTCTCTAGCTATCTATGATTTTCTCGTCTCAAACTCTATTCATGCTACATCACAAAATTTGATGAAGTCAGATTCGAACCACTCTGTGTGAGGAGCACTCGGAGTCCCCGATTCGTCATAGACTTAAACTTCCAAAACTTCATTGTGCGTTTTAGTCTGACCGACTCACCCATTTCGGTCATACCGAGATCACAAATTCGATCTAGGTTTTCAATCTCGGTGCAACCGATTGAACTTTCGGTCACACCGAGTTGCAGCAACTGCTTGCAGTTATGCATCTCGGTGCCACCGAGTTGTTCCACTCGGTCACACCGACAGGGTCGGGCTATATATACCCACGGGCAAAATTTTGGAAATTTTCTCCGAACTCTTTCGCCCGTGCTTAGCCCGCTCTGCCTCCAGGGTCTCCGGATCGTTCTCCTAGTCGCCAGTTGCCTCCTGCCGCTGGTCTCCGCCACCGTCAACGGGAATCATCCTCGCCGTTGCCGCCGTAGCGAGTTCATCGCCGAACTAGGGTATGAACTTGATCACTGTGCTATCCTTATCTGATTCCTAGCACATTGTGTTCGCCATGAATCTTTCCATGATTGAAACTATCTTATGCAGTCAAAAAACACTCCGTAGATTAGAGATGATTTGAAAATTTAGGGTTAGGTTTCCGCCGAAACCATCTCGGACCAACCGAGTTGTGGAACTCGGTACCACCGATTTGGCTCAGGCCATTGCACATGTGATTCTCGGTCTGACCGAGAATTGCAAATCGGTGTGACCGAGTTCTGGACTTTGTGAAACCCTAGCAGTCTCGGTGCCACCGAACTGTGACTCAGTCTGACCGAGTTCACTAGTTTAGGTTCCAACAGCTGCTTCGGTATCGCCGAGTTTACAAATCGGTTGATCCGAAATGCTTTCTGAGGAAAACTAAAACTAAGTTTTTGATTCATTCTTTTGCAAAAACCTCTGTATTTTGTGATGCTCATCCACTCTATCTCATCTATATCTACCCATAGGGTCAGTTGTTAGAGATTGCAATATGTCTGATCAAAGTGACAACCAGAACAAGTCAGAGGAGCAGGTTCACATGAGTGAGGCCACTAGTCCCTCTAGCAGCTCAGATGATGGAAGCAGGAGCACACCCAACAACTTGCCAAAAGCTGCCACCAGGGCCAGAAAGAAGAAAACTTCTAAATCTGAGGATGAAGACTATGTGGCAGTTGAGGATGAGGCTACTTCCAAGAAGAAAGTGCTTAAAAAGGAATATAGCACTGCTGCTGCAACTAAGCCAGGTCTAAAGACCAAGAGGCCAGCAGGAAGACAGCCAATGTCTAAACCTAGGAAAGTTGCCACATGTGAGAAAATGGAGCTCACTCTTGAACTCAAGGAAGCTGGAGATGGCAAGAAGAGGAAAGAGAGGGTCAAGGAGACCATGACCAGAGTAATTGGAAAGCCATCTATGATGAGAGACTCTGAAGAGGAAGAAGAAGAAGATGCTGCACCAGCACCAAAGACAAAGAAACTTATGGGAGATGCCATAAGATCAGGGGCTGCTTCATCTAAGCCCAAAGAAGCTCCCAAGCCAGCTGCTTTAAAACCCAAAACTGCACCAAAGAGGAGTACCAGGAGCTCTGACACAGTCTTTTCAGCAGGATCAACGTAGATACGTGTAGTAAATGTACCCTCGCTCAAAGCAGCATTGTTATCAATGGGTTTGAAATTATTCCCCAGCCTATTTTAATACGCAACATGGGAGATAGTTAGCAGCGTGACAAAGAAAACAACACTGTCTTCATATTCATGGTTAAAGCAAGAGAAGCCAATTAGAAGGCATATAGAAATCACCTGTTGCGGAAGTCATTTATCGCTGGGAGATCCTCGTGAATGTACCAACGGCAAGCAGAACTACCACTAAGTCCTTGAACACCTGCATAGTTATTGAACAATATAGAGGGGTAAGAGGCTGCATTGAACATAGAATGAAAAGGCTGTACAATACAGAATTCATAAATGTATAAGATGCAATAGGTTGACCACCTTGATTTATTTCAGGTAGTGTTCCTACGAAAATTGCAATCACAACTTCCTTTTCATCTCTTGCCCGCACTGCTTCTTCTTCGAATTCAATCGCTCGATCACCCCAGAGGACAAGCCTTAGCTCCTTGCCCCTATAGGTTTCATATGACGAACAAATCAGTAAACAAACGAACGAGCAGGTGGCCTAGAATGGTGCATGCATAATAAGAAGCAAATGCCACTTACTGTAAGTCAGTTAGGATTATTGTCCTTGTGTTTGATGGCTCTGGCTGATGCATTGATTGGATAGTGACCACATCAGAAACAACAGTTATTCTTCCAATGACATCTTCAAAACCATAGAATTTGCAAGAGCATTAGACTCCAGATATTTGACAAGTGGTTTTTAATGTACTTAGGCATGCAGTGACACAACTTACCAAGGAAACGAGGTGGTGGCCCACATGGCCTAGGGATGTCCTGAAATGGGATCAAATTGTAGGTGCAGAACGGGTAATCTGCTTCCAAGCCCGGGCGTAAAACAGCGTTGCTAAACCTGGTGAACTGAATCATGAAGCGACTCTCAACAGGTCTATAACTTGTCTTTGCTTCAATGCAGTTGAAGCTGCTCATCATGTATACCTTTCCTTCCTGCAGCTCATTCTTCAGTTCTTCTGCTCGCTGAGGAGGTATCTGCACATACATATGGTTGCCCTGCCAACAAAAACAACAATTAGAAAGGTATCCTAGGCCAAATATGGACAGTTGGCGTTGAGCTAGCTATATAAAGACAAACCTGGCTATCAAGAACAACTAAGTCCATGTGCTGGATAGGCCCATTGTCAGTCCCCCCATGATAAAACCAAAGGCGCGAGACAAGGACAGAGACAACCCACTTCCTGCCGTGCTTGTGTATCTCAGAGAGCATCTGATGCGCCATCTGGAAACATAAAGACACTTTTGCTTAGGAAGGTAAAAATACACAAAGAGGCAACATATTAGGTTTTGCAATATGATGGCATACCTAATCGAAGTCAAGTGAACAGACATACCAAGCGAACTACCAAAATACCTTTGACACATACATAGATGCACAGAAAAGAACAGTATTCGCTATCTTAGGTAATGAGCAGCAACAGATAAAACAACATTTACAAACTCAAATCTTATTGAAAAGGGAGCAGACAATAGAAATATTTCACCAAATGAGGAAGCATATAATAACAGAGACTAAGAGGCAGCAAGTAGTAGTGAGACCAAAAGCAGCTCGCAAAATAAAGCACGACGCAGGTACTATTCCAAAGACTCAAAGATCTCAGAGAAAACTATGTTTCTAGTGTGAGATCCAAGTGTGCCATCTTCCTTCTCAATAAGTATTTTCAAGATTTTCTTGGAAGTCACACGTGAAACCGCCACGTAAAGCTGGCCATGAGTGAAAACAGGGCTTTTCAGGTATAATCCAACATCTGAGAGAGTTTGTCCCTGGCTCTTATTGATAGTCATGGCATAACAAACCCTGACCGGAAACTGGCGACGATGTAAAGTAAATGGCCATTTAGGATCCTTGGCAGTGAGGCAAATCCTTGGAATGTACACAACATCCCCAATATTAGAACCAGTCATGATAATAGCCTCAATGACTTTCTCACCAAGTTTAGAGACAACAAGACGAGTACCATTACAAAGACCACTTGCCTGACTCAAATTTCTAAGGAGCATAATCGGCACACCTTTTTTCAATAGCAACTTGTGCTGTGGGAAATTGTTAATTTTAATTGTATTGAGGTACTCGATAGGATAAAACACATCCATATTACGCATTGAGTCAGCAACATTTCCTATAGAATCATAGCTTAAGTACTCTCTCTCAGCAGAAGGCATCAAGGCTAGCACATGGTCATTAACTTCCTGAGCTAAATCATTTGTTGTTGTTAAGATAGCCCTTTGGCACAAGTACTTTCGATTAGAACAATTTTTAGCAAAGTTTGTATATACAGCATTAACAATAGCGCCTATTCTATTTTCCTCAGAATGGATCAACATATCATCAGGAATTGTTACCCAACTTGGCTCACACCCCCCTTGTCTAGCAACACAAGGCGCTGTACCATCACCAATACTCAAGATCCAACCAGCAAAAGAAGCTATCTCAGCTTGTAAAACAGGATCTGTTGTTTGCACAGCCAAACGCATGTTCACTTTAAGATGTAGAACCTCTATAAAACGCCATAGTGGTGAATTTGTTATAGCAGCATTTATAACCTGTGAGCGAGCCCCACCCTCGATGACTGGTAAAATCTGTCTCGAATCGCCACCCAAAACCATAACCTTACCACCAAAAGGCATCTCAGCTATAGAAGGATCGTCGGCAGACAGAATATCACGCAAGCTACGATCCAAAGCCTCAAAACATCTACGATGCGTCATTAAAGCCTCATCCCATATTATTAGGGAGGCTGATTCGATCATCTCTGCTAATTTTCTAGATCTTTTTATATCACATGTTCCATTGTCATCTAGACTGATTGGTATTTTAAACCTAGAATGAGCAGTCCTACCACCAGGTAAAAGAAGTGCTGCAACCCCAGAAGATGCAACTGTGAGAACAATCATTTCTTTACCTCTAAGATAAGCAATTATGGAACTCCAGAGAAAAGTTTTCCCAGTTCCACCATATCCAGAAACAAAGAAGAAGCCAGGTTTTCCAGACACAACTCGGTCGATAATATTCTTATAAGCTAGGAGTTGATCTAGATTTAATTGGTTGTACATGGTTTCTGCCTTTAGTAGTTCACTTTTAGGATCAGCAGATAGTTCATCAGTTATCATGTCATTGTCATCAGAGTTATCATCATATGTAGTCTTTAATGGCAGCTTGTGGTCTAGAATATTAGAACCATTTTTTACTAAATAGAACTGTCAACTTATCAAGCAAGATGTCTCTCAGCTCATCAGGAGGTACAACATGATTATCATCACGAAAAGAGCGCTTGATATTGTACTTAATATCCTCAGCTAAGTGTGACCAATATTTTTCGAAGAAAGCATTTTCATCGTTAGCACCACAATGAACAAGGATTGTAACAAAAATCCTGCGCAGCTGATCTCCCATACCCCAGGTCAAAGCCTCATCAAACGCACTATACCATTCAAGATCATCTCCAAGTAAGCCCCTAGCAGCACATGCCTCCTTAAAGGTTTCATACACAATCTCATTATAAGTTCTAACATCCGTATAAGACATGGCACCTTTGACAACCATCAAGAGCATTCTAAGATAGAAAAGTTCTCCAGTTGTAGGGTGAACAGAATAAATTCTACCAATCCTATAACTCGAGGTTTTAGGAATCCATTGTTTTTTGCTTGCTAGCCAAGTCCATTTGGTTGGGAAGTCACAATAAGTAAGAGACCTAGCATTTGCATGGCATCTATTAGCTACAAACCACTCGGTTAACATTGTTCTCTGTAGCCACTCATCGTCAGCAACTAACTTCAGGTTTGCTTTAACATTGAAACGCACCATGTGTTTATTTAATAAATGAACAGGCAATCTTTCAACAGATGGCATCTTACTGTGTATATCAAAACCATATATCCTCCAGCAACCATCTTTATCACATATGTAATAGCATTGTCTATATTCCATGATCTCATCAATCTCAATACCATGCTTGTTTTTGATGCTTTCAAACAAAGTTTTTGAAAAATCAGGACCCTTTGTAACATACTTATAAAGATACTTGATGACATGGGTTTTATTGCACCACTCAAGGTTAATATGTGCTTGGTATTTTTTTAGCACAAGCAGATTATAAGGAACACCATGCCTATTATCAAGCCTGACCTTTTTTTAAATTATAAAACGACCGTTGTCTGGGCGACTATACACAGGGAATCCACTATCATCTAGAGAGGTCTCAAGCTGAAATGACTTAGGATTTTTTTTGAACACAATCCATCTTTCATGCAAGGACATTTAACACCATCGTCCCCGCAAGGGCCGTGCATCATGTGTTCAGAAACAAGAACGTATCCAAGAGGATCCGCAACAGGATCAGGGATGGAAGCCGATATAAAAGAGTCAATTAAAGCAAGACTAACCTCCCGTTTTTTTCTATCAAGCCAGATCAGGATATGGGCATGCAGAAGCCCTCTTTTCTTGAACTCCACAGTGTGTAGTACTGTGAACAAAGGGATAAAAATATCACGAGCTGAGGTGGAAAATAACAGGCAAAAAGAGATCAGAGGAATCACAAAGCACGTTTACCCGCTATGACAGGACCAAAGACCTCCCCACTCTTAATATCATGAATATAGTCATTGAGCTTCATGTGATAAACCCTGACCGGAAGATCCGCCCTGTCTGAAGGCATCTGGCTAGGCTCAGAACACAGGGCTTCTGTTATCTCAGGCCACTTGGGATTAGAGGTAAAGGTGGTGAAAAGGTCTGGTGGGCCAAAGACACGTGAAATAGCCACCGCGTCCTGGAAGTTCTCAATCATATAACGCCGGCCATCGGTAGAAGAGGATGGAAGTATGTTTTTTTTGCCAACAGAACTTGCATCTGTCTGCCCTTTTCCAACATCATCAGTGACTCCTTGCAAGTTCTCCGCTCTAAGATCATTATTAGCCTTCATGATGAAATGCAGCCTCCACTCGTCTATGCAAGCGTGTGCATATACAATGGCCTGCGAGGAAAGCAAACCACAACAAAGGTATGGATTATGCTGCTCTGGTCTATAGTGGAGACAATAGGAATAGTAGTCCTGCATAGTGAGCCTGGTTCTTTTGCTAGTATCTAAAGGGTTTGAACCAATATATTTAAGCATGAGCTGAAACCCACGTTCTGCATAGGGGAAGAGAAGAGGATACTGCAAAGGCATATATGAAGTTTGCAAAGAAGATATTTGCTGCAGATTGTCATCTCTACCGTGTATTATTATGTCACGACAAGAAGCCTCCACCGTGAACTCACCAAACATTAAAGACGCTAGCTCATCAGTTGTAGGAAGGCTAAATTGTGGGCCATCAGATTCTCCAGGGGCAACTAAACGAATGGCTATCTCGGCATGCCTATTGGCTGTTAGTATTTCTCTAGCTGATCTAAACGTTTTGACATAAGAATTGTGTGTATCAAGCATATGCATCAAGCCTTCAACAATAGATTCATCTAAACCACCATCGCTCTTTTCACCCTTTTCTAAAGCCAGAATCCTATTTTGCACCTCATTCTGAGTATCATATATATAGAGTTCGGCATACTTAGGGGTATTTCCTTCCTTAGGCATAAGAGATCCCATTCGATGACAAACCTGGCCGTTTATTTTGTATATATTTGGACCATTACCATCATTTACAGAACGGTCAACAGTAGTTCCCATGGAAGTAAATGCAAAGAGGCAGTTGAACTGACGATTTTTTTATAAACTCTCTGCTACGCGAGGGACCATTATATCTCAGCAACTCAGAGAGAAACAAGGGCGTAAAAGGTGTAATATACACCTTACCACCCTTGCAACATTTGTTGTAAATCACCCGCCTTAGCATAATAGCGGATTCCGATCTCACCCTCTCCTCGAACCAGAAGACTGCACCACAGTTGGTACATTTGTAGTCTGGGCCACCGTAGAAAGATCTCTTTCGGTACCCAGCTGCAAATTTATCTTGACTCAGTAACAATGGTAAATCATCAATGCATCATACAATAGTTTCTAGGCATATCGGCACTCAGCATACCTTTCAGCATCTCAGACTCCTCAGCCGTGAATCCAACCCAGTCAGCACTTAAGGGCGATCCAATGGCAGACCCCTTCCCCCTAAGTCTATCAACAACCACCCTGCATCTCTTTCTATTACGGGACGTAATTTCTGGACTAAGAACGGGGAAGAGACCATCATCTAAAAAAACAAAGGGCCTGTCACAAGTACGAAGAGGAATTGAGAGAGTGCAGGAGGCACACCTATAAAGGAAAAGGACTTATTTTAAAAGGGCACCCCGTACATTTTCTTTTAGGTAGGCCTGAGGATATGTAGGGAAACGGTGAGTCACAGAAAGACAACTTTCGTCGAACAACACGGCGCGGAGGTGGTTGACTGGTGCTTGAACCGGCCTTACGACGAACAGAACGGCGCTGAGGCATGACTCACAGGAACGACATGAAGAACAGAACAACCACAACACACTGCAATAGGAACGTAACACAAAGAAAGGCAATCTAATCAGGCGCATTAAACAGCAAAAAGGCATACACCTAGACCCAGGAACAGAATCCAAAAGACAAGGTTCTATAAAGGGAATGGAACATTTTTTTTAAATGAAAGGGAGAGGCATCCCAAAAAATAAACTGTAAGCCTTTTTAAAAATACACAGGCAGAAGGAAAAGGCAATCAAACAAATCCGAGTGGCGAAAAAACAAGAGAGAGAGAGAGAGCAAGTACACGAGACACCTTCCCAAGAGCCCATGGGAAACTATAAGCCCAAACAAACAAGATTCTCTAAATTTCGTGGCCCAAGAAATACCTTCCCAAAAGCCCATGAAGAACCAGAAGCCCAAAAGGAACAAGGTCCTCTAAAGCCCGTGCTAGTTTTTTCTCTATAAGAGAAGGGGGCGGTCCAAAGACCAAAGACCCAGCCGAGGAAGAATCATTAAACAAGTAACATATTTATTATTTGGGCACGTGGGAAGAGCATTGAATCCAAAGAAGAAGACTATTAGTATTTGGGCACGTGGGAAGAGCATTGAATCCGAAGAAGAAGACTATTCTTTTCAGTCTTGCAAAACACAGAAAGAAAACACTGGAGGAGCCATATAGAAAGCCCAAGGACTTTATTGCATCATAGTAATGAACCAATTCAGTACAAAGCAGGCACACATGCCCAAATAGGAAGCCCAGAAAAGATAGCTAAAGAGATTGAAGAGAGGAAAGCATCTCAGAGCACAGTAGACCCCAGTCAAACTGGACCAGAACAGGGCTAACATCTGGATTTATCTCCGTCTCCACAGATGTACGGCGCAAGCGCAATAGCTCTCTCTCCAAGTGACCAACACGCCGAATGGCAGAGACTGCAACAGTTATGGAAGAACGAAGGGAGCTCCTATAGGCCATCATACAGTCATAATTATAGTCTCGAACGACAAACCCATACAGACGCTGCAAAAAACTTATAGCCTGGAGGGCAGCCTATTCATAAGCATGGACAAAACCACACCAGGCTGAGCTCCAAAAAAATTCTCGTCGCGGAACCGGAGCAGAACTATCCCCTGGAAGCTCCAGTTCTACCCCAGCAAGAACAGACCCATCCTCCGTGACCTCACACAGATACAAAAGCGTCGGCAAAGAACACCGAGCCACCACGGCTTCCAAAATGGGTATAACAGTTGAAATAAGAGCACACATCCTGCTCACACACAACGAAATTATAAAAAAAAACTGAAAAATAACACGACCCCCGGAGCAGATCCGGAATAGCGAGATTATCAGTACATCAACAACCATGCTAACATGCACAAACAAGTAAATACATCTAAACCCAAAGGTAGCTGACATCAAATGGAAAAGGAGAGCAAACCTTGAGGAGCAGCAACAGGTCACAGATTCAAAAACAGATCAGCCTTTCCAATCTACAAAATAAATGCAGACAGAACCATTAGAACACAGAAAGTCACAGAGCACATATATATTCTATCAAAGGTACTAAATAAGTGCAGAGCCACACAACGGCACCAGAACAATTCTTCTTTTAACCAAAGGAAACAACATCACTTAGCATGACAAAACATCATCCACTACATCTATAGCAACTTTTAATTACTGAGCAATTAAACTGTATACATGCAGGAAGCGAAAGACCATCAATCAACTTCAACCACCGTGTTTTTTCAAGCAAAGTAAAAACACAAGAAGTATAAACCTTCAGGGCCACTGCAGAGGCAGCAGCCAACCAAAACGGACTAAGCACGACATCTTCTCGGACCTAGTCTTTCAGGCTATTACTAAGCAATGCATCTCCTGACAATCCAAAAATAGAGACAAACAGGCAAAAGAGAAGAACATTACCAGAATGACGAAGCACAACCGGAAGAGCAGCCAACAAGCGAACATGGACGAACAGCCAACCAACCTGAAGACCAACCTGAAAACAACCTAAAACACAAACCATACTATATTAGTCGCCGACGAACAGCATGAAGCATGCACATGCACAAATCACGGAACGCGAAAATGGCAAAGCAGAGCACACGGTAGCAGGCAACCATCCTATCGAGCAGCACCCAACCATTTCAACAAACACCTCAAAGGCATATGTCCACACAGAGGCAGAAGGGAAAAACACTAACCTGAACAGCAAGAACGTAATGGCGCACGCTCCCACGTAAGAGCCAACGGGAAAATCGGCAACAAACTGCGCACCAATGGAGCAAAGACAAGCAAACCAAGTCAGTAAGCAGGAGAAGGAACGACAAACACGAACAGGGAAAGGATAAGAAGATGAACCTCAACCAACACCACCCATGGAGGAACGCGTGGCCATGGCGAGAACCGCAACGTAAGCTGGCCGAACTGGATGAAGGCAGGCGAACAGGAGAGGACGCGGCGGCCTGGAAGCGTGGACGAAAGCGAGCGAACGAAGCGGCGTGGAGGAAATGAGGGATAGAAGGAGGAAAGGGGGAAACCGGAGAGAAAAGGCCCCCGGCCACCGCAATGGCAGGGGCAATTCTCACAGAGGCGTATGGGAACCCACCACACATCCATCGACACCCGGTCTGCCTACAGGGCCCAGGGGTTCTAGAGCCCACCGTCATAGGCTGCAACGACCCCACAGAGGGCACCCGCCAGAATGCGCACCGCCGACACACACGCCGGTCACGCGGGGCGTCACGCGTACCCATGCTGCACCGCACACACGTCCATTGGCCCCGCCCACGCAGAGGGAACAGTAGCAGGCCACCAGCAGTATAGCCCGGAAACAACGCGGCATGGCGCTGCCGTTCCACGAGACGAGCGAGACGAGACCGCTCGCCCACTCTCCATGCGCCGGGCCGGCCGAATCATGAGGTCAGCAAGCCAAACATGCAACGCGCACACGGGTAAAAGACACCAGGAAGCTGACGTGCAGGGCCATGCGTCAGCGAGGGCCACTCGCAGCCGTAGCACCAGCCACCAGCCAGGTGCACACGCGGCAGCCCACCCTGTGCCCACCCTGCGTTGCACGGGCCCTCCGTGACGCACGCCACTAATCACCCGCCAAGCCCATCCCGCATGCCGCACGAACGCCCGGTCAAACCATCCTGTGAGGAGCCTGGCCAGGGCAGCAGACGAGCGGGGCCAGGAGTAGCGCGGGACCACATGTCATCGCAAGGAGAAAGGCCAAACCGGGTGCGCATGCGTCGGCCAGCCTTCTCACAACGCACGACGTGCACATCGCATCCCCACGACGGACGACGCCAGCAGCGCCCTGAACGCGCGGCGCACGAGGACTCGCTCGTTCTCACCCGGTAGCGATTGACACATGCAACAGATCGGCCACATGAGCCCACTAGCCATGGACTCAGAGAAAAAAATGACGCGGTGAAAACAAGAGTCAGCAAGACGCAGCGATCGGACGGCCAAAGGTAGGCAGCTGACCGGAAACGGTTCGATCGGAGGGCCAACGAGCAACGCGATCGGGGGAGCGTTCTCAGAGCGAGTTCCCTAGCTTCTGTTTTGTTTTAAATTGGCTTGCAAGGTGAATTCTTTGATGGGAGAGAACCGAATCGTGAAGCCACTACGGAAGAGTTGAAAATGCTGCAATACAACGCTCAAGCTTGTGATATCCTCTTCAACGGATTGTGCCCCGAAGAATTTAACAAAATCAGCCGTCTTGAGAATGCAAAGGAAATTTGGGATAGTTTGATTGACATGCATGAAGGTACTGACTCCGTCAAGGAATCCAAGTTGGATGTGCTTCAAAGTCAACTTGACAAGTTCAAAATGAAGGATGGTGAAGGTGTCGCTGAAATGTACTCTAGGCTTGCTCTTATCACAAATGAGATTGCCGGCTTAGGAAGTGAAGAGATGACCGACAGATTCATCATCAAGAAGATCCTAAGAGCCTTGGATGGAAAATATGATACCGTGTGCACATTGATTCAAATGATGCCCAATTACAAAGATCTCAAGCCAATGGAAGTCATTGGAAGAATTGTTGCTTATGAGATGTCACTCAAGGATAAGGAGGAACTTCACAACAAATCAAGTGGTGCTTACAAAGCCTCATGTGAAGCCCCCACATCAAGTGAGAAACAAACCTTCAATGAAGAATTGAGCTTAATGGTGAAGAACTTCACCAAATTCTACAAGAGTGGAAGCAAAGAGAGAAGCTCCAAGTCAAGGTCCTACAATGACAAAAGATCTTCTAGTCAAGAGTGAAACTGTTACAATTGTGGAAGACCCGGACACTATTCCAATGAGTGTACGACACCCCACAAAAGAAGAGAAGATTCTCCAAAAGGAAGAAGTAGAAGAGAAGAATCACCACCTAGAGAAAGAAGGAGTAGAGATGATCGTTATGAAAGAAGACCCTCATGGAGAAACAAGGATTCGGAAAGAAAGGACAAGTCATCAAGGAGCTACACAAAACGAAGATATCAAGCTCATGTTGGTTAATGGGTATCCGGCTCCGACTCCGACAATGACTCCGAGAGAAGCTATCACTCCGATTCCGAATACACTCAAGATGAAGGTGTTGCCGGTCTAGCACTTGTGTCAACCAACTCCTACGACATATTTGATTCACCAAATGAAGGAATTGGAAGATGCTTCATGGCCAAAGGTCCAAAGGTATCACACCCCGAGTATGTTGATTTCAATAGTGATGAAGATGACTTGTTAGGTGATGATGATTTACTTGTTGACAAATCTAGTGATGAATACTATGATGAAACATCAATTAATCATGCTAATCAAGATGAAACGAATGACAATGATAAGGAGAAGATTGAGTCTCTAACTAAAGAACTAAACACTCTTAAGTTAGCTCATGAAACTATCTTAGGAGATCATCGAGAACTTTTAAGGACTCATGAGAAATTACGTTTTGAAAAGCTCAACCTTGAGCAAGAGCATGAGTTCTTAAAGGCAATCAATGATGATCTTCGCAGGAAAAGTTCTTCTTACATTTCCAAGTGTTTACTCTTATCCACTTACATGCCTCAAGTCAAGTCTAGTAACAAGAACAAGAAAGATTCTTCCTCTAGTAGTAACAATAATCATGCTAAATCCAATGTTGTTGCTTCTAGTAGTTCTCTTGATTCCACTAATGATTCTCTTAGCCAAGTTACACTTGAGCAAGAAAATAGCTTATTGAAGGGAATTATAGAGAAAGGTGTTTACAAGAGCCTTGCTGGGAGTAAGCAATTCGAGGAAATTGTACACAAGCAAGGAAGGCATCGGAAGAACCAAGGTGTTGGTTTTGAACGAAAGTTCAATGCCAATGGAGTTGAGTGGGAAGAAGATCAATACCCCAAGGTGAAGTTTGTTCCTCAACAGGAGAAGTATGATCCTACTTCTTTCAAAGGGACACAAGCTCAAGATGATCTTCCACCACAAGACCACAAGGAAAAAGGCAAGGACAAGCTTCAAGAGGAAATTTATGCATTTGAAGAAGCTCCTAAGGCCTTGGTCAAGTGGGTTCCCAAGACTACATCAAGTTCCACTTCATCAAGTACAACTACAACTCCGAGGATTCCCATCAAGATGGTGTGGATCCCGAAGAAGAAGAACTAGAGAGTTCTTGAGGATGACTCCGCCAACATACTTCACTCTTATCATTCTGGCAAGAACAAGTGCAATCAACTTCCAAATCTTGCACTAGTTCAAGGAGTCACAAACCCTCTTGTTGGTAAGACAAGGGACAAGGTAACCTAAAGCTTTCATAGACATCATCTTGTGTGTGCATCACTCTATGTCTATGGATATCCTTGTTTGTTCCTTGTGGGACTAACCCGTGTAGGTATTGAAAGTGCAACTCACTCCAAAGGATAGCTCCAAATGATCTACATCAACATTGAGCATCCACATCTTCAACATCTACATGAAGTCATCATCGACAAAACCCAAGGTTAGTTCATCCCTCTTAGGGGGGATCTCACATCTAGGGGGAGCTTTACTCTAATAATTGAGCTAAAGCAACTCTAATGGTGTGAAAACAACAATGCTTTATACAAAAGTGGTAACCCCACTTGTGCTTAAACGATGAGTATGACCTATTATCAAATGTTCCCATTTGACTCCTAAGTCAATATACTCATATATAGATGACCTAGTCATCGCCAATTGCTTGATAGATGCTAGAATTGGTTGTGCATGCTTTGCCACATATTTGAATTGCCATTCTATTGTGTGAGCATGTTGGTTGCATAATTTACTCATTTAAGGACATCCACTTGTTGTTTTGATTGATTGGTTTCTTTTTTCTCTTACTGAAAGTGCAACTATCCCTAGGTGGTTTTGGTAATTCCTAACAACATATAGCTCATTGAGCTAATGCTATTCCAAGATTAATATTTTAGGAAAAGCTCAATGAATGGCATGGCATGGATGAGGAAAGTGGACCCCTCAAAATACTAAGGACAAAAAGATTGGCTCAAGCTCAAAGCTCAAGACTCTACATTTTATATTTTAGTGATCCAAGATCACATTGAGTCTATAGGAAAAGCCAATACTATCAAGGAGGGATGAGGTGTTGTTTAATGAGGTTCTTGCTTCATATTGCTTAGTGATATGCTCCAAAACCCTCAACAACCTTCCCACATCCACATATGACCTAAACCAAAAGTCAAACTCGGCCCTACCGATTCTTTCTATCCGACGCCACCGAGTTTCAAATGTCATAGCCACTGCCACAAACCCTAGGCAAATCGGTCTCACCGATAGGGATCTCGGTCACACCGAGATGGGGTTGTAATCTCTCTGTTTCCCTTCGTAATGTTTCGGTATTACCGAGATGAGCGATCGGTCCCACCGAGATTGCAATGTAAACTCTCTATTTCTCTTTCGTAACATTTCGGTCCCACCAAAATGAGCGATCGGTCCCACCGAGTTTACCTGACCAACTCTCTGGTTAGCTTATTACCAAAATCGGTCCCACCGAGTTTGTGTAATCGGTCACTCCGAGGTTATGTTATGCCCTAACCCTAACCATATCGGTCCTACCGAGTTGCATCTCAGTCCCACAGAAAATCCTAACGGTGACTAGGTTTGCTGAATCGGTCTGACTGAGTTTCTCCATTCGGTCTCACCGAGATTGGTAAATTGTGTGTAACAATTAGTTTTTGTGTGGAGGCTATATATACCCCTCCACCCACTCTTCATTCATGGAGAGAGCCATCAGAACATACCTACACTTCCAATACACATGTTCTGAGAAAGAACCACCTACTCATGTGTTGAGGTCAAGATATTCCATTCATATCATATGAATCTTGATCTCTAGCCTTCCTCAAGTTGCTTTCCACTCAAATCTTCTTTCCACCAAATCCATATCCTATGAGAGAGAGTTGAGTGTTGGAGAGACTATCATTTGAAGCACAAGAGCAAGGAGTTCATCATCAACACACCATTTGTTACTTCTTGGAGAGCGGTGTCTCCTAGATTTGCTAGGTGTCAGTTGGGAGCCTCCGACAAAGATTGTGGAGTTGAACCAAGGAGTTTCTAAGGGCAAGGAGATCGCCTATTTCGTGAAGATCTACCGCTAGTGAGGCAAGTCCTTCGTGGGCGATGGCCATGATGTGATAGACAAGGTTGCTTCTTCGTGGACCCTTCGTGGGTGGAGACCTCCGTGGACTCGTGCAACCGTTACCCTCCGTGGGTTGAAGTCTCCATCAACGTGGATGTACGATAGCACCACCTATCGGAACCACGACAAAAACATCCGTGTCTCCAATTGCGTTTGAATTCTCCAAACCCTTCCCTTTACATTCTTGCAAGTTGCATGCTTTACTTTCCGCTGCTCATAGATTCTTTGCATGCTTGCTTGAATTGTGTTATGATTGCTTGACTTGTGCTAAGATAGCTAAAATCTGCCAAAGACTAAAATTGGGAAAAGGATAGATTTTTATTTGGTCAAGTAGTCTAATCACCCCCCTCTAGACATACTTTCGATCCTACACTTGCCAAGTGGATGGACAAGAATGCCTAAGAACCTTCTCTAGCTATCTATGATTTTCTCGTCTCAAACTCTATTCATGCTACATCACAAAATTTGATGAAGTCAGATTCGAACCACTCTGTGTGAGGAGCACTCGGAGTCCCCGATTCGTCATAGACTTAAACTTCCAAAACTTCATTGTGCGTTTCAGTCTGACCGACTCACCCATTTCGGTCATACCGCGATCACGAATTCGATCTAGGTTTTCAATCTCGGTGCAACCGATTGAACTTTCGGTCACACCGAGTTGCAGCAACTGCTTGCAGTTATGCATCTCGGTGCCACCGAGTTGTTCCACTCGGTCACACCGACAGGGTCGGGCTATATATACCCACGGGCAAAATTTTGGAAATTTTCTCCGAACTCTTTCGCCCGCGCTTGGCCCGCTCTGCCTCCAGGGTCTCCGGATCGTTCTCCTAGTCGCCAGTTGCCTCCTGCCGCTGGTCTCCGCCACCGTCAACGGGAATCATCCCCGCTGTTACCGCCGTAGCGAGTTCATCGCCGAACTAGGGTATGAACTTGATCACTATGCTATCCGTATCTGATTCCTAGCACATTGTGTTCGCCATGAATCTTGCCACGATTGAAACTATCTTATCCAGTCAAAAAACACTCCGTAGATTAGAGATGATTTGAAAATTTAGGGTTAGGTTTCCGTCGAAACCATCTCGGACCAACCGAGTTGTGGAACTCGGTACCACCGATTTGGCTCAGGCCATTGCACATGTGATTCTCGGTCTAACCGAGAATTGCAAATCGGTGTGACCGAGTTCAGGACTTTGTGAAACCCTAGCAGTCTCGGTGCCACCGAACTGTGACTCAGTCTGACCGAGTTCACTAGTTTAGGTTCCAACAGCTGCTTCGGTATCACCGAGTTTACAAATCGGTTGATCCGAAATGCTTTCTGAGGAAAACTAAAACTAAGTTTTTGATTCATTCTTTTGCAAAAACCTCTGTATTTTGTGATGCTCATCCACTCTATCTCATCTATATCTACCCATAGGGTCAGTTGTCAGAGATTGCAATATGTCTGATCAAAGTGACAGCCAGAACAAGTCAGAGGAGCAGGTTCACATGAGTGAGGCCACTAGTCCCTCTAGCAGCTCAGATGATGGAAGTAGGAGCACACCCAACAACTTGCCAAAAGCTGCCACCAGGGCCAGAAAGAAGAAAACTTCTAAATCTGAGGATGAAGACTATGTGGCAGTTGAGGATGAGGCCACCTCCAAGAAGAAAGTGCTTAAAAAGGAATATAGCACTGCTGCTGCAACTAAGCCAGGTCTAAAGACCAAGAGGCCAGCAGGAAGACAGCCAATGTCTAAACCTAGGAAAGTTGCCACATGTGAGAAAATGGAGCTCACTCTTGAACTCAAGGAAGTTGGAGATGGCAAGAAGAGGAAAGAGAGGGTGAAGGAGACCATGGCCAGAGTAATTGGAAAGCCATCTATGATGAGAGACTCTGAAGAGGAAGAAGAAGAAGATGTTGCACCAGCACCAAAGACACAGAAACTTATGGGAGATGCCATAAGATCAGGGGCTGCTTCATCTAAGCCCAAAGAAGCTCCCAAGCCAGCTGCTCTAAAACCCAAAACTACACCAAAGAGGAGTACCAAGAACATTCCAGCTGCTGAGAAAAACAAGGCCCCAGTGCCTGAAACTGTTGCTAAAGAAGAAGATGATGAGACACATGTTTTGAGGAAGTTAAAACCAAAAATTCCAGATCATAATGATGCTCATCCTGTAGCAGAAAACATGAAGATTAGGAAGGACTCAGGATTGAGGCTATGGAGAGAGTCAGATCCATATGCCACCAGGAGGAGAACTGCTGTGGACTACAGGTTCCATACCAAAGAACATCATGATTTCTATGAGACAGTGTTGCTTGACAAGAAACCAATAGTATGTGACATGAGATGGGTCAACTGGGAGTACATCAAGGAGAATGAAGAACACTATCCAGGAGTATATGACCGTTTCAAGGCTTGTGGAGTTGATGAGTTTGTGGCTCAGAAGCTCACAAAGTGGAATGATGAGCTTATCATGCAGTTCTACTCCACAGCTCACTTCTGCCCAGATGGCAAGATAGTCTGGATGTCTGAAGGCACTAGATACCAGTCAACAGTAGCAGAATGGGCTCAATTGATCAATGCTCCTGAGGAGAATGAAGATGACTTGGATGTCTATGCCAAGAAGAAGAAGGATCACAACTCCATGGCTAGCATGTAGAAGGAGATTCCTGATGCAGATCTTGAGACTCACCAATTTGGATCAGTGAAACACCTGCTGTCAGGATTGCCTACTGTCAATTGGATCCTCAGGCACACTCTTCTGCCCAATTCTGCTGATCACAGAATGATCAGAGGCCACTCCATCAATCTGCTACATATATTTGATGTGCCACAAAAGTTCAAGGTCATGAGTCTTATAGTTGAAACTATCAAGAGGACAGCTGCTGACCAAAAGAGAAGCTGTGGGTATGCCCATAGATCCAGGAGTTGATTAACTCCAAGATGGGCACTGGCACATACTTGTTGGACAAGGAGCACATGCCTATCTATCCAGACTTTGAGGACAACCAAGTGGTTATGAATGAGGATGAACCATCTTCTATGCAAGCTCAAGCAAAGAGGGAGAAGGCAAAGGCTGAGAAAGCTGCAAAGATGCCAACCATGGAAGAGGCATCTCAGTATCTTCTAAAGAGCAAGCAAGATCAGCTTGGCTACTTGATTGCATCCACTCTAAGGATTGAGAAAGGGCTGGCCACCCTGACTAAAAACTAGGAGAGCTTGGAAAGGATCATGGAGCAGAAGTTCTATGACATGGATGTGAAGGTAACTGAGATCCAGTCTGTTGTGGAGCAACTTCAAGATGATATGCAGGAGAGGAAGGGCAAGACAACCACTGAGGCATTTGCCAGAGTGCCTAGAGCTCAGAGGTCAACTGCAGTGCCAGTAACAGACACCAGAGCCACTTCATATGCACCAGCTACAACTTCAGTGCCACTAGCTCCAGCACCTACTTCAACAGCTCCATCTACATCGACTGAAGCCTTCGTTCTTGGAGTTCTCCGGACACCACCATCCGAAGAACAAGCCTGAGAGACGATTTAGTGCTATGCATTTTCTATGAACTTTTTGGTAACTTGCTGCCAAAGGGGGAGAAAAATGTATAGATCATAGGCTTCGAGAGAGAGCATTGCCTTTTCTTTTATTCTCTCTTGCTTTGGTGGTTGAACTTTATTTGCTTGATTGAGATACTTTCTGTCTATGTGATACTTGGATGATCATGTGTGTTTGATCATATGCTACATTAATGCTTGTTGGATGACATTATTATTTTATCCCTATATGATCATTCACTTTGCTTGGTGATGAGTGCATGTATTTAATTATTATAATTTTGAGCGCTCCACCAAGATGTATGTGACATGGAAGAGTAACCCATGAGCCTAACTCTCTGTGCATTCGTAGTCCAAAGCAAATCATAAACTATGCACAAATTTAGGGGGAAATCTTGCTTATCACATACTTCTCAAAGCGACAATGTTTTTCACTCTTATTATCATTCGTCAAAGCTTTGATCTATATGTTGTCATCAATTACCAAAAAGGGGGAGATTGAAAGTGCAACTATCCCTGGGTGGTTTTGGTAATTCCTAACAACATATAGCTCATTGATCTAACATTATTCCAAGATTAATATTTCAGGAAAAGCTCAATGAATGGCATGGCATGGATGAGGAAAGTGGACCCCTCAAAATACTAAGGACAAAAAGATTGGCTCAAGCTCAAAGCTCAAGACTCTACATTTTATATTTTAGTGATCCAAGATCACAATGAGTCTATAGGAAAAGCCATACTATCAAGGAGGGATGAGGTGTTGCTTGATGATGTTCTTGCTTCATAGTGCTTAGTGATATGCTCCAAAACCCTCAACTACCTTCCCACATCCACATATGACCTAAACCAAAAGTCAAACTCGGCCCCACCGATTCTTTCTATCCGGCGCCACTGAGTTCAGATGTCATAGCCACTGCCACAAACCCTAGGCAAATCGGTCTCACCGATAGGGATCTCGGTCACACTGAGATGGGGTTGTAATCTCTCTGTTTCCCTTCGTAACGTTTCGGTCCTACCGAGATGAGCGATCGGTCCCACCGAGATTGCAATATAAACTCCCTGTTTCCCTTGTGTAACATTCCGGTCCCACCGAAATGAGCAAATCGGTCCCACCGAGTTTACTTGACCAACTCTCTGGTTAGCTTATTACCAAAGTCGGTCCCACCGAGTTTGTGTAATCAATCACACCGAGATTACGTTATGCCCTAACCCTAACCATATCGGTCCTACCGAGTTGCATCTTAGTCCCATCGAAAATCCTAACAGTCACTAGGTTTGCTAAATCGGTCCGACCGAGTTTCTCAATTCGGTCTCACCGAGATTGGTAAATTGTGTGTAATGGTTAGTTTTTGTGTGGAGGCTATATATACCCCTCCACCCACTCTTCATTCGTGGAAAGAGCCATCAGAACATACCTACACTTCCAATACACATTTTCTGAGAGAGAACCACCTACTCATGTGTTGAGGCCAAGATATTCCATTCCCACCATATGAATCTTGATCTCTAGCGTTCCCCAAGTTGCTTTCCACTCAAATCTTCTTTCCACCAAATCCATATCCTGTGAGAGAGAGTTGAGTGTTGGGGAGACTATCATTTGAAGCACAAGAGCAAGGAGTTCATCATCAACACACCATTTGTTACTTCTTGGAGAGCGGTGTCTCCTAGATTGGCTAGGTGTCACTTGGGAGCCTCCAACAAGATCGTGGAGTTGAACCAAGGCGTTTGTAAGGGCAAGGAGATCGCCTACTTCGTGAAGATCTACCGCTAGTGAGGCAAGTCCTTCGTGGGTGATGGCCATGATGGGATAGACAAGGTTGCTTCTTGATGGACCCTTCGTAGGTGGAGCCTTCCGTGGACTCGCGCAACCGTTACCCTTCGTGGGTTGAAGTCTCCATCAACGTGGATGTACGATAGGAGCACCTATTGGAACCACGACAAAAACATCTGTGTCTCCAATTGCGTTTGAATTCTCCAAACCCTTCCCTTTACATTCTTGCAAGTTGCATGTTTTATTTTCCGCTGCTCATAGACTCTTTGCATGCTTGCTTGAATCGTGTTAAGATTGCTTGACTTGTGCTAAGATAGCTAAAATCTGCCAAAGACTAAAATTGGGAAAGGGATAGATTTTTAATTGGTCAAGTAGTCTAATCACCCCCCTCTAGACATACGTTCGATCCTGCAGCTACCAATTGCTCCTGTCAACAATTCAAGGTACAAAGTTTTTAATCCATTATATTGAAGGGTCCACTGCTCAGTTGGTAAGGCACAAGGCTCTTAACCTTGCGGACATGGGTTCAAGCCCCATGATGGGGGTTACATCATATGATGTTATTTTCATTGAAGTATATATCAAGTCCGAGCTCAATATTATTTTACTGAGCCGGCCCTGGGGGCTACACTATTTGAAGTTTTTATGAGCATCAGGTAATTACAAAGTCCCAGGTTGTTGCAAGCATGACAACACGGCACTTGGGGGCTACATATATGGAATACTCAGTTTATGACTAATGACTGGGATGAACAAATCGGATTTCTTCAAGATTGTGATATTTATATTGAAGCAAGTCTTAAGCTGTTGGTATGCTACCTTCTTAAGACTTGGGGGCCATAAGTGATAGATATATAAGAGGTATATTTTCAAGCTTGATGTTAACTACAATTATGACCCGGTGCCATCAATATTTGTAAACCGGCAATGATAAACTGGCAAAGTTCTACATTCTTAAACCGGCAAGTTCTACATTCTTAAACCGGCAAGTTCTACATTCTTAAACCAGCAAGTTCTACATTCTTAAACCGGCTGCAGATCAGATGAGTATTTCAAAGACCAATATTTTTGTTAAGCATTAGGAGCTGAGTAAAATGAATTATTCTTCACAATATTTCTCTGTGATAAACCAATGTCAGCAAATTGATTATGAAGCTGGCCTATTGACTCGGATTTTCTAGAAGAAGGAAGTGACAAGGACTTAAGGATGATCAGGATCAGTTTAACATGGATAAATTCAAATTAAACTGGGGGCTAATGTCGGGGATATACCCCGCGGTATGACCCGGCTAGAGTTATAACCCGACTGGGACCTGATAAACTGGCAGGAGTTAAGTCAGATGATAACCCAGCAGGAGTTAAGTCAGATGATAACCCGGCAGGAGTTAAGTCAGATGATAACCCGACAGGAGTTAAGTTAGATGATAAACTGGCAGGAGTTAAGGAAGACAGTGATAAACCGGCACCAGTCATAAACCGGAAGACAATCATAAACCGGCACTAGTCATAACCCGACAGACAATCATAAATCGGCACTAGTCATAACCCGACAGACAATGATAACTCAGTTGCCAGGGGTTATGAAGCCCGAGACGTTATGAAGCCCAAGACGTTATGAAGCCCAAGACATTAAGAAGCCCATGAAGAGAAGTCAGAATAATTTAAGTCTTAGTCCAAGAAGTACTCTACATGTAACCCACCCCTTCAACATATATAAGGAGGGGCAGGGCACCCCGTAACGGAGGGAGACAATCTTAGGGCTAGACATAACCGGGAGAGCCGGTTTACGGCGACTCCCTCATGATGATAATAAGACCTGGCCTCAAACAACACGTAGGGTTATTACCGGATGATGTTTCCCGGGGCCCGAAGCTGTCTAAATCCTTGTCTTGCGTTGCGTCTCTCGATTCCGCTCAACCCCTCTCAAGCTACCACACAGATGCGTTGGCCTCATGACTAAGTCCTCACACTAGGACATCTGCCGTGACAATTCCACGACAGAGTGGAAATATCCTAAGCTTGGGGATGCCCAAGGCACCCCAAGGTAATATTCAAGGACAACCAAGAGCCTAAGCTTGGGGATGCCCCGGATGGCATCCCCTCTTCCATCTTCGTTCATCGGTAACTTTACTTGGAGCTATAATTTTTATTCACCACATGATATGTGTTTTGCTTGCAGTGTCATTTTATTTTATTTTGTTTTTCTTTCTGTTTGAATAATATCCCAAGATATGAAATTCTTAAATGTTAGAGAGTCTTCACATAGTTACATAATTATTCAACTACTCATTGATCTTCACTTATATCTTTCGGAGTAGTTTGTCGTTTGCTCTAGTGCTTCACTTATATCTTTTTAGAGCACGGTGGTGGTTTATTTTATAGAAATTATTGATCTCTCATGCTTCACTTATATTATTTTGAGAGTCTTTTAGAACAGCATGGTAATTTTCTTTGGTTATAAAATTAGTCCTAATATGACGGGCATTCAAGATGGGTATAATAAAAACTTTCATATAGAGTGCATTGAATACTATGAGAAGTTTGATACTTGATAATTGTTTTGAGATATAAAGATGGTGATATTAGAGTCGTGCTAGTTGAGTAATTGTGAAATTGATAAATACTTGTGTTGAGGTTTGCAAGTCCCATAGCATGCACGTATGGTAACTGTTGTGTGACAAATTTGAGGCATGAGGTGTTCTTTGATTGCCTTCCTTATGAGTGGCGGTCGGGGACGAGCGATGGTATTTTCCTACCAATCTATCCCCCTAGGAGCATGCATGTAGTGCTTGGTTTTGACGACTTGTAGATTTTTGCAATAAGTATGTGAGTTCTTTATGACTAATGTTGAGTCCATGGATTATACGCACTCTCACCCTTCCAACATTGCTAGCCTCTCTTGTGCCGCGCAACTTTCGCCGGTACCATAAACCCATCATTTACCTTCCTCAAAACAGACACCATACCTACCTATTATGGCATTTCCATAGCCATTCTGAGATATATTGCCATGCAACTTTCCACCGTTCCATTTATTATGACATGCTTCATCATAGTCATATTGCTTTGCATGATCATGTAGTTGACATCGTATTTGTGGCATGGCCACCATTCATAATTTTTTATACATGTCATTCTTGATTCATTGCACATCCCGGTACACCACCGGAGGCATTCACATAGAGTCATATTTTGTTCTAAGTATCGAGTTGTAATTCTTGAGTTGTAAGTAAATAAAAGTGTGATGATCTTCATTATTATAGCATTGTCCCATGTGAGGAAAGGATGATGGAGACTATGATTCCCCCACAAGTCGGGTTGAGACTTCGGACGAAAAAATAGGCCATAAAAAGGAGAAGGCCCAAACAAAAAAATGAGAGAAAAAGAGAGAAGGGACAATGTTACTATCCTTTTTCCACACTCATGCTTCAAAGAAGCACCATGATCTTCATGATAGAGAGTCTCTTATGTTGTCACTTTCATATACTAGTGGGAATTTTTCATTATAGAACTTGGCTTGTATATTCCAATGATGGGCTTCCTCAAATTGCCCTAGGTCTTCGTGAGCAGGCAAGTTGGATGCACATCCACTTAGTTTCTTTTGTTAAGCTTTCATACACTTATAGCTCTAGTGCATCCGTTGCATGGCAATCCCTACTCACTCACATTGATATCTATTGATGGGCATCTCCATAGCCCATTGATACGCCTAGTTGATGTGAGACTATCTTCCTCTCTTTTTTGTCTTCTCCACAACCACCATTCTATTCCACCTATAGTGCTATGTCCATGGCTCGCGCTCATATATTTCGTGAAAGTTGAAAAAGTTTGAGAATACTAAAGTATGAAACAATTGCTTGGCTTGTCATCGGGGTTGTGCATGATTGGAGCATTTTGTGTGATGAAAATGAAGCATAGCCAAACTATATGATTTTGTAGGGATGAGCTTTCTTTGGCTATGTTATTTTGAGAAGACATAATTGCTTGGTTAGTATGCTTGAAGTATTATTATTATTATTATTATTATGTCAATATTAAACTTTTGTCTTGAATCTTCCAGATCTGAACATTCATTCCATAATAAATAAAATTACATTGAAAAGTATGTTAGGTATCATTCCACATAAAAAATTATGTTTTTATCATTTACCTACTCGAGGACAAGCAGGAATTAAGCTTGGGGATGCTTGATACGTCTCCAACATATCTATAATTTTTTATTGTTCCATGCTATTATATATCCATCTAGGATGTTTAATATGCATTCATATGCTATTTTATATGATTTTTGGGACTAACCTATTAACCTAGAGCCAGTGCTAGTTTATGTTTTTCCTTGTTTTTGAGTTTTATAGAAAAGGAATACCAAACGGAGTCCAATTGACGTGCCAATTTTTGATGATTTTTTATGGACCAAGAAGTAAAAGAGTGGGGCCATAAGAGTCCTGAGCCGTCCACGAGGGTGGGGGGCGTGCCCTACCCCCCTGGGCGCATCCCCCTATCTCGTGGATGACTCGGAGCCCCCCCTGACGTGAGACCTACGCCAAAAATTCCTATACATACAGAAACCTCCAGAAAATAACCTAGATCGAGAGTTCCGCCGCAAGCCTCTGTAGCCACCAAAAACCAATCGGGGCCCTATTCCGGCACCCTGTCGGAGGGGGGATCCATCACCGGTGGCCATCTTCATCATCTCGGCGCTCTCCATGGCGAGGAGGGATTAGTTCACCCTCGGGGCTGAGGGTATGTACCAGTAGCTATGTGTTTGAGATCTCTCTCTCTCTCTCTCTCTCGTGTTCTTGATTCGACACGATCTTGATGTATTGCGAGCTTTGGTATTATAGTTGGATCTTATGATGTTTCTCCCCCTCTACTCTCCTGTAATGGATTGAGTTTTCCCTTTGAAGTTATCTTATCGGATTGAGTCTTTAAGGATTTGAGAACACTTGATGTATGTCTTTAAGGATATTCACGTAATCCACTTGATGTATGTTTTGGTGATCAACTTGTGAGTTCCATGGCCTTGTGAACTTATGCATAGGGGTTGGCACACGTTTTCGTCTTGACTCTCCGGTAGAAACTTTGGGGCACTCTTTGAAGTTCTTTGTGTTGGTTGAATAGATGAATCTGAGATTGTGTGATGCATACCGTATAATCATACCCGTGGATACTTGAGGTGACATTGGCGTATCTAGGTGACATTATGATAATCCCTAAGTGTAGGGAATCCTCATAGCAATTTCCAAAGGTGGAAGTGATAAGTATGGAGTGTCGAACCCACAAGGAGCTAAAGGTAAGATCAATATTCTCTCAAGTCCTATCTGCCACTGATATGACTCTATGTACACGGAACGTTTGCTTCCAACTAGAAACGAGAGATAAAACTACATTGTGGGTATGAAGAGGATAACTTTGCATGGTATGAGAGAGCTAAAATATGAAAGTAGGTGCTGTTATCATAAAGTTAGAATATATTACTAAATATTATAAATAGCGAGTATGGAATAATGATGGGTCGGTGTGCGGAATTGTCCTAGGCAATTGTTAACAAGACTGATAGTCTCATTGCAATTTCATATGAGGGAGAGGCATAAGCTAACATACTTTCTCTTCTTGGATCATATGCACTTATGATTGGAACTCTAGAAAGCATCCGCAACTACTAAAGATCATTAAGGCAAAACCCAACCATAGCATTAAATCATCAAGTCCCCTTTATCCCATACGCAACAACCACCTTACTTGGGTTTATGCTTCTGTCACTCAAGCAACCCACTATAAGCGAATCAAGAATGTATTGCAACACCCTACAACGGGAATCCCTCACGCTTGCGCAACACGGAGGGCACAATAGGACAACACCAAAATAAAACATACAACTCGTACCAATCTAGATCATCAATCAACCCAAAGACAAAGGATATCTACTCAAAACATCATAGGATGGCAACACATCATTGGATCATAATATGTGGCATAAAGCACCATGTTCAAGTAGGAATTACAGCGGGGTGCGGGAGAGTGGACCGCATAAAAGAGATGAGGATGGTGATGATGATGGTGATGTTGATGAAGACGATCACCGTGGGCGATGATTCCCCTCCCGATGGCACTCCGGTGCCACTGAGAGAGAGGAGAGGTTCTCCCCCTTGTGCTTACTCCTCCATGGCCCCCCTGGATGGGGAGAGGTTCTCCCTCTGGTCCTTGACCTTCATGGTGATGATGGACCCTCCGGGATCCTCCTCCATAGCCTCCGGTGATGATGGCCCCCTCTGGCAGGGTGCCAGAGAGGGCCTAGATTGATTTCTCGTGGCTACAGAGGCTTGTGGCGGCGGAACTTCTGATCTAGGTTAATTCCTCGAGGTTTGGGTATTTATAGGAGAGGTTGGCGTCGAGAACAAGTTAGGGGCCCCACGGGTAGTCCACGAGGCACAGGGGCGCGCCCAGGGGGTGGGCGCCGCCCCACCCTCGTGGGGCCCACGGGACTCCCCTCTGGTAGATTTTTGTTCCAGTATTTTTTATATTTCTAGAAAAATTCTCCGTTGATTTTCACCGCATTCTGAGAACTTTTATTTCTGCACAAAAACAACACCATAGTAGTTCTGCTGAAAACAGCGTCAGTCCAGGTTAGTTCTAATCAAATCATACCAAAATCATATAAAAATATTGTAAGCATGGCATGAATACTCATAAATAATAGATACATTGGAGACGTATCAACATCCCCAAGCTTAATTCCTGCTCTTCCTTGAGTATGTAAATGATAAAAGAAATAATTTATGAAGTGTGAATGCTAGCATGTGCCTAAGTTTGATCAATGATAGTTTCAATCACTTTTTTATAGCATCATTATATATCATAACAGTAGCTCAACTCATAAAACTTCTCATGATCAAGTAACAAGCTATTCACATGTTATAGTATAGATCATAAACTTTCTTGAAAACTAACAAACCGTGCTCTTAGTCATCAAACAATTGCAATTCATCTTATTTTCGGGAAGGGTCCTTGTAAGAGCTTTGATTCAGCAAACTCCACATACCCAACTATCATTTAATCTTTCACAATTGCTAACATTCATGTGATATTTATGGGTTCAAAGTTTTAATCAGACACAGAGAAAGACAGGGCTTATAGTTTCGCCTCCCAACCTTTTACCTCAATGATAATGTCAACAATAATAATTTATGAAAACCTACAGCCAAGTGATATATATCCGGATCGCTCCAACACAAAGTGCTTGCCAAAGGAAAAAGTGTAAAAAGGGAAAGGTGATGATCACCATGACTCTTATATAAGGGTAGAAGATAAAAGTAAAAGATAAGCCCTTCGCATAGGGAAGCAGAGGTTGTCATGCGCTTTTATGGTTGGATGCACGAAATCTTAATGCAAAAGAACTTCACTTTATACTGCCACTTATGATATGAACCTTTATTATGCAGTCCGTCGCTTTTATTTCTTCCACATCACAAGATCGTATAAAGCTTATTTTCTCCACACTAATAAATCATACATATTTAGAGAGCAATTTTTATTGCATGCACTGATGACAACTTACTTGAAGGATCTTACTCAATCCATAGGTAGGTATGGTGGACTCTCATGGCAAAACTGGTTTAAGGAATGTTTGGAGGCACAAGTAGTATCTCTACTTGGTGCAAAGAATTTGGCTAGCATGAGAGGGAAAAGCAAGCTCAACATGTTGGATGATCCAAGACAATATAACGTTTCAAATATAGGAAAACATAACCCATTAAGTTGTCTTCCTTGTCCAACATCAACCTTTTAGCATGTCATATTTTAATGAGTGCTCACAATTGCAAAAGATGTCCAAGATAGTATATTTATATGTGAAATCTCTCTTCCTTCAATATTCTTTCATGAATTGCTCAAGTGACCAATTCTGCGTTTGCTAACTTCCAATAAGTTTACTACTATACTTATTATTTGTGAAGTCATTACTCCCCATGTTGTAAGCATATGAAACGTATATAAATTCAAATTTATGATATTCAATCCATTCAACCATTTACTCATAGGATATATGTGAAGCACGTGAGTAAATGACAAACTACTCCAAAAAGATATAAGTGACGAATACTGAGTAGTCAAATAATTAAATAGCCATGGGAGGATTCTTTTTAATTCAAGATTTCAGATCCAATGATTTTATTCAAACCACAAGTAAAAATGAAAATACGCTCCAATCAAGACACATATCATGTGACGAATAAAAATATAGCTCCGAGTAAGGTATACCGATAGTTTTGAAGACAAAAGAGGGGATGCCATCCAGGGCATCCCCAAGTTAGGCGCTTGAGTCTTCCTTGAATATTACCTTGGGGTGCCTTGGGCATCCCCAAGCTTAGGGTCTTTCCACTCCTTATTCTCCTCATATCGATATCTCACCCAAAGCTTCAAAACTTCAATCACACAAAACTTAACGAAACTTCGTGAGATAGGTTAGTATGATAAAGAGTAAACCATTCACTTTGGTACTGTAAAAGACAAGATTCATAATTTTTCTCACACAATGTCTACTGTACCATATCATTTCTACAATTTAGATTGAGAAATATAAGCCATAGAAACTAGAAAACAAGCAAACTATGCAATGAAAATAGAATCTGTCAGAAGTAGAACCATCTGTAATGATCTGAACACCAAGCATACTTCTGCTACTCCAACAATTATGAAATAAATTGGTGTACGTGAGGAATTTGTCTATTAATCTTATGAAAAAAGAATCAACTCAATCACACTCTTCTGTAAAAAATGGCAGCTAATCTCGTGAGCGCAAAGTTTCTGTTTTTTACAGCAAGATCACATTAACTTTCACCCAAGTCCTCCCAAAGGTCTTACTTGGCACTTTATTGAAAGAAAAGCTATAATACATGATTAATACAGTATATTAATCATTAGAACACACAAAAACAATAAGGGTAAATATCGGGCTGCCTCCCAACAAGCACTTTTCTTTAATGCCTTTTAGCTAGTCATGATGATTTCAATGATGCTCACATAAAAGATAAGAATTGAAACATAAAGAGAGCATCATAAAGAATATGACTAGCACATTTAAACCTAACCCACTTACTATGCCTAGGGATTTTGGGAGCACACAATTTATGGGAACAAGAATCAACTAGCATAGGAAGGCAAAACAAGTATAACTTCAAAACTTTAAGCACATAGAGAGGAAACTTGATATTATTGCAACTCCTAAAAACATGTATTCCTCCCTCATAATAATTTTCACTAGCATAATGAACGATTTCAACAATATAACCATCAATTAAAGCATCCTTTCATGATCTACGAGCATAGAAATTTTACTACTCTCCACATAAGCAAAATTCTCCTCATTCGGAATATTGGGAGCAACTTCTTCTAAATCCACTTTAGATGATAGTATTATTCATACTCCAAAAACTCCAAAAGATATAAGTGAAGTTCATGGAGCATTCTAAAATTAATATAGACTAACCAATATCCAAGCTCAAAATATATAAGTGACGCACACAAAGCATTCTATAAAACCATACTCAAAAGATTTAAGTGAAGCACAAAGAGCAATTCTATAAGATCATACTTAAAAGATATAAGTGAAGTACATGAAGCATTCTATAGATCAATTAAGGGCTACCTCATACTAGCATAGTTCATAAGGTAAAAACAAAAAACACAAAGGACACAAATCATGTGAACAAAACAAAAACCGAGGTATACCGATAATTGTTGAAGAAGAAAGATGGGATGCCAACCGGGGCGTCCCCAAGCTTAGATGCTTGAGTATCCTTGAAATATTTACTTGGGGTGCCTTGGGCATCCCAAGCTTTAACTATTGCCTCTCTTTATTATTCTCATATTGATAGCTCCTTGATCTTCGAACACTTCATCCACACAAAACTTTAACAAAAACTTTGTGAGATCCGTTAGTGTAATAAAGCAAATCACTACCTTTAGGTACTGTTGCAAACTTATTCCAATTTCATATTAGAACTATATATACTGTATTCCAACTTCACCGTGGTTCATACCCCCTGATACTACCCATAGATTCATCAAAATAAGCGAACAACTCATAGAAAACAGAATCTGTCAAAAACAGGACAGTCTGTAGTAATCTGGAAGTTTAGTATATTTATGTAACTCCAATCATTCTAAAAAATATGAAAATTTGAAAAATTTATACAGAAGTAATGTGCAAAAAGTTTCAGACCCATTTGACTTTCCAGTAAAAAATGTAAATTCATGCGCTACAGCCAAAGTTTCTGTTTTTGTACTGTACATAGTAAACAAGCAATCTAATCATCCTAAAACCAAGGCTTGGCACATTATTTTTATAATAAAATGGATATATACAAGGGGATAATTATTTTCAGAGAAGCTTCCATGAAAAAATTTACATTGTTTCCATGATCATGAACACAAGTGTTCAAGGTCGACCCTCACTTCTCCAATGCATAACCTTCCAATCACTTCTCTTATTGAAAAACTTTTTAGGTATGAGAGGCAAGTATTTTTTTTGTATTTTCATTCTTTAATTTTTTTGTATGTTTCACCCACAACTATACATAAACAAAAAGGGAAAAACAAAATCTACTTAGTGAAGAAAGCAAACAAGCATTCACAAGAATATCAACCCCACGCTATTGCTCCCCGACAACGGCACCAGAAAAGAGCTTGATAATCCCCAAGTGCGGGGAATCATCGTAGCAATTCCCAAAGGTGGAAGTGATAATTATGGAGTGTCGAACCCACAAGGAGATAAAGGTAAGATCAATATTCTCTCAAGTCCTATCTGCCACTGATATGACTCTACTTACACCGAACGTTTGCTTCCAACTAGAAACGAGAGATAAAACTACGTTGTGGGTATGAAGAGGATAACTTTGCACGATATCGGAGAGCTAAAATATGAAAGTAGGTTCTGTTATCATAAAGTTAGAATATATTACTAAATATTATAAATAGCGAGTATGGAATAATGATGGGTCGGTGTATGGAATTGCCCTAGGCAATTGTTAACAAGACCGATAGTCGTCATTGCAATTTCATATGAGGGAGAGGCATAAGCTAACATACTTTCTCTTCTTGGATCATACGCACTTATGATTGGAACTCTAGCAAGCATCCGCAACTACTAAAGATCATTAAGGTAAAACCCAACCATAGCATTAAAGCATCAAGTCCCCTTTATCCCATACGCAACAACCCCCTTACTCGGGTTTATGCTTCTGTCACTCAAGCAACCCACTATAAGCGAATCATGAACGTATTGCAACACCCTACAGCAGGAATCCCTCACGCTTGCGCAACACAGAGGGCACAATAGGACAACACCAAAATAAAACATACAACTCGTACCAATCTAGATCATCAATCAACCCAAAGACAAAGGATATCTACTCAAAACATCATAGGATGGCAACACATCATTGGATCATAATATGTGGAATAAAGCACCATGTTAAAGTAGGGATTACATCAGGGTGTGGGAGAGTGGACCGCATAAAAGAGATGAGGATGGTGATGATGATGGTGATGTTGATGAAGACAATCAGCGCGGTGATGATTCGCCTCCCGATGGCACTCCGGTGCCACCGAGAGAGAGGAGAGGTTCTCCCCCTTGTGATTTCTTCTCCATGGCCTCCCCCCTGGATGGGGAGAGGTTCTCCCTCTAGTCCTTGGCCTTCATGGTGATGATGGCCCCTTCGGGATCCTCCTCCATAGCCTCCGGTGATGATGGCCCCCTCCGGCAGGGTGCCAGAGAGGGCCTAGATTGATTTCTCGTGGCTACAGAGGCTTGCGGCGGCGGAACTTCCGATCTAGGTTAATTTATGGAGGTTTGGGTATTTATAGGAGAGGTTGGCGTCGAGAACAAGTTAGGGGGCCCCACGGGTAGTCCACGAGGCATAGGGGCGCGCCCAGGGGGTGGGTGCGCCCCCACCCTTGTGGGGCCCACGGGACTCCCCTCCGGTAGATTTTTGTTCCAGTATTTTTTATATTTTCTAGAAAAATTCTCTGTTGATTTTCATCGCATTCTGAGAACTTTTATTTCTGCACAAAAACAACACCATAGTAGTTCTGCTGAAAACAACGTCAGTCCGGGTTAGTTCTAATCAAATCATAACAAAATCATATAAACTATTGTAAACTTGATTTGTGTCTTAAGGTGTTATTCTAGTATGAACTCTAGGATAGATCGAACGGAAAGAATAGCTTCGTGTTATTTTACTACGGACTCTTGAATAGATCGATCAGAAAGGATAAATTTGAGGTGGTTTCGTACCCGAAAATAATCTCTTTGTTTGTTCTCCGCTATTAGTGACTTTGGAGTGACTCTTTGTTGCATGTTGAGGGATTGTTATATGATCTAATTATGTTATCCTTGTTGAGAGAACTTGCACTAGTAAAAGTATGAACCCTAGGCCTTGTTTCCTAGCATTGCAATACCGTTTACGCTCACTTTTACCACTTGCTACCTTGCTGTTTTTATATTTTCAGATTACAAAAACCTATATCTACCATCCATATTGCACTTGTATCACCATCTCTTCGCCGAACTAGTGCACCTATACAATTTACCATTGTATTGGGTGTGTTGGGGACACAAGAGACTCTTTGTTATTTGGTTGCAGGGTTGTTTGAGAGAGACCATCTTCATCCTACGCCTCCCACGGATTGATAAACCTTAGGTCATCCACTTGAGGGAAATTTGCTACTGTCCTACAAACCTCTACACTTGGAGGCCCAACAACGTCTACAAGAAGAAGGTTGTGTACTAGACATCAGGCGACAAGGGGGGAGGGCGCGCCCCCTACCTTGTGGGCCCCCCGTGAATCTCCTGACCTATTTCTTCCTCCTATATATATTCACATATATTCCCAAACCGGCAGAGGAATCTACAAAAACACTCTTCCACCGCCGCAACCTTCTGTTCCCGTGAGATCTCATGTAGGGGCCTTTTCCGGCATCCTGCCAGAGGGGGATTCGATCACGGAGGGCATCTACATCTACTCCATTGCCCTTCCTATGAAGCGTGAGTAGTTTACCTCAGACCTATGGGTCCATAGCTAGTAGCTAGATGGCTTCTTCTTCTCTCTCTCTCTCTCTCTTTGTATCACAATACCATGTTCTCCTCGGTGTTCTTGGAGATCTATCTGATGTAATCTTCTTTTGCATGTGTTTGTCGAGATCCGTTGAATTGTGGATTTATGATCAGCTTATCTATGAATATTATTTGAATCTTCTCTGAATTCTTATATGCATAATTTGATATCTTTGTAATTCTCTTCGAACTATCGGTTTAGTTTGGCCAACTAGATTGGTTTTTTCTTGCAATGGGAGAAGTGCTTAGCTTTGGGTTCAATCTTGCGATGTCCTCTCCCAGTGACAGTAGGGGAAGCGAGGCACGTATTGTATTGTTGCCATCAAGGATAAAAATGTGGGGTTTACATCATATTGCTTTAGTTTATTCCTCTACATCATATCATCTTACTTAAAGCGTTACTCTGTTCTTCATGAACTTAACACTCTAGATGCAGGCAAGAGTCGGTCGATGCGTGGAGTAATAGTAGTAGATGCAGGCAGGAGTCGGTCTACTTGACACGGGCGTGATGCCTATATTTCATAAGCATTGCCTTGGATATCGTCATAACTTCGCGCTTTTCTATCAATTGCTCGACCGTAATTTGTTCACCCATCATATTATTTGCTATCTTGAGAGAAGCCTCTAGTGAAACCTATGGCCCCCGGGTCTATTTTCCATCATATAAGTTTCCGATCTACTATTTTGCAATCTTTTACTTTCCGATCTATTAACCAAAAAAACCCAATAATATTAAATTTATCTTTTTTTTAGTTTTATATATCTATATCAGGTCTCACTTTTCCAAGCGTCCGTGAAGGGATTTACAACCCCTTTATCGCGTTGGGTGCAAGTATTTGATTGGTTGTGCAGGTATTGGTGATTTGTGCGCTGTCTCCTACTGGATTGTTACCTTGGTTCTCTTACCAAGGGAAATACTTATCTTTACTTTGCTACATCACCCTTTCCTCTTCAAGGGAAAAACCAACACAAGCTCAAGAAGTAGCAGGAAGAATTTCTGGCGCCGTTGCCGGGGAGATCTACACCAAGTCAAGACATACCAAGTACCCATCATAAAACTCTCATCTCTTGCATTACATTATTCTCCATTTGCCTCTCGTTTTCCTCTCCCCCACTTCTAAAATGATTTTCGAAAAGATTCGCCTTCTCTTTCGTCCTTCTTTTCATTTGCCCTTATGTCTTACTTGGTTTGTTTGCTCGTTTTCTTGGTATAATTGTATATTTATTGAAAATTGGAAGCAAAGAGTTTATGGATCCTCATCCACTTGCTAATCTTTTTAAAAGATCCAATTATGATGAACCAATTGCTAGTGAGTTGAGTGCACTAGATTATCTTTATGAGGTTTTGTTTGAAATTCGTGAATCTGAAAATTGTGATGAATTGTTGAAAGAAGAAATTTATGAAGTGATTCACGATAGCTCCTTGAATGAAAAGCATGATTGCAATGATATTATTATAAATTATATTAATGTCAATTGTGTCAATGATATGCAAAACCCTAAGCTTGGGGATGCTAGTTTTTCTATGTCCACTACTTGTTGCAATGATCATGATTGGGGTGATTCTTCTTATAATCTTGAAAATTTATTTAAGCTCCATGATGAATATGAGATTGATAATAATGTTTGCAATAATATTGAAAGTGGTTTGGAAGAGTGTCAACTTTAGATCCCACATATTTGGAAAATGTATAATCTTATGAAGTTTTTGATAAAAGTGGGTTTGGAAAGGTCATGACTTTATTTGATGATAACCCCACTATTTTGGAAGAGTGTCAACCTTGCATACAAGAGGATCATGTGGGAAATATGTTGTGTGGTAGCTATATTGTTGAATTTGATTATGATCCTACATGAAATTATTATGAGAGAGGAAAATATGGTTGTAGAAATTTTCATGTTACTAAATTACCTCTCGTCATGTTGAGATTGCTATTGTTTCTTTCTTCTTCCATGCATATGCTAGTTTTTGCTTGTCTTGATAAATTATTTGCTTATAAAATGCCTACGCATAGGAAGTATGTTATACTTAGAAGTGTTTGTCACATGTTTTGTGATGCTCTCTTTGTGCTTCAATTCTTGTCTTTCATGTGAGCATCATTGAAATTTCAATGCCTAGCTAAAAGGCTTTAAAGAAAAGCGCTTGTTGGGAGACAACCCAATATTTTTAGTTCCTATTTTTTCCAATAAATAATTCATCTAGCCTCTGGTTAGATGTGTTTTTGTGTTTTAATTAGTGTTTGTGTCAACTAAGACCTTTGGGATAGCTTACGGTGATAGTTGAATTGATCTTGCTGAAAAACAAAAAAAATTATGTGCTCAGGAAAACAATTCTCATTTTTAGCAGGAGGGTGATAAAATACTGATTTTTTGGCAGAAGATTAAGATATAAATTTCCTCTGTTGTCCTAATTTTTCGTAAGTTTTGGAGTTACAGAAGTATTCGAGGGTTACAGATTACTACAGACTATTTTGTTTTTGACAGATTCTGTTTTCTATGTGTTGTTTGCTTATTTTGATGAATCTATGGGTAGTATCGGGGGGTATGTGATGGCCCACAAGTATAGGGGATCTATCATAGTCCTTTCTATATGTAAGAGTGTCGAACCCAACGAGGAGCAGAAGGAAATGGCAAGCACTTTTCAGTAAGGTATTCTCTACAAGCACTGAAATTATCGGTAACAGATAGTTTTGTGATAAGGTAATTCGTAATGGGTAACAAGTAACAGAAGTAAACAAGGTGCAGCAAGGTGGCCCAATCCTTTTTATAGCAAAGTACAAGCCTGGACAAACTCTTCTATAAAGTAAAGTGCTCCCGAGGACACATGGGAATTATCGTCAAGCTAGTTTTCATCATGCTCATATGATTCGCGTTCATTACTTTGATAATTTGTTATGTGGGTGGACCGTTGCTTGGGTATTGCCCTTCCTTGGACAAGCATCCCACTTATGATTAACCCCCCTCGCAAGCATCCGCAACTACGAAAGAAGAATTAAGGTAAACCTAACCATAGCATGAAACATATGGATCCAAATCATCCCTTTACGAAGCAACGCATAAACTGGGGTTTAAGCTTCTATCACTCTAGCAGCCCATCATCTACTTACTACTTCCCAATGCCTTCCCCTAGGCCCAAACAATGGTGAAGTGTCATGTAGTCAGCGTTCACATAACACCACTAGAGGAAAGACAACATACATCTCATCAAAATATCGAACGAATACCAAATTCACATGACTACTTATAACAAGACTTCTCCCATGTCCTCAGGAACAAACATAACTACTCATAAATCATATTCATGTTCATAATAAGAGGGGTATTAATGTGCATAAAGGATCTGAACATATAATCTTCCACTGAATAAACCAACTAGCATCAACTACAAGGAGTAATCAACACTACTAGCAACCTACAGGTACCAATATGAGGCTTTGAGACAAAGATCGGATACAAGAGATGAACTAGGGTTTGAGAGGAGATGGTTCTAGTGAAGATGTTGATGGAGATTGACCCCCTCCCGATGATAGGATCGATGGTGATGAGGATGGTGACGATTCCCCCCCCCCCCGGAGGGATGTTTCCCTGGCAGAACAGCTCCGCCGGAGCCCTAGATTGGTTCCGCCAAGGTTCTGCCTCGAGACGGCGCCGCTTCGTCCCGAAAGCTTCCTTCTTATTTTTTTCTAGGGAAAAAGACACCTTATACCAGAAGATGGGCATCGGAGGGCTTCCAGGTGGCCCGCGAGGCAGGGGGCACGCCCAGGGGGGTAGGGCGCGCCCTCCACCCTCGGGGATAGTGGGTGGCCCCCCTCTGGTACTTTCTTCGCCCAATACTTTTAATATATTCCAAAACTGACTTTCGTGGAGTTTCAGGACTTTTGGAGTTGTGCAGAATAGGGCTCTAATATTTGCTCCTTTTCGAGCCCAGAATTCCAGCTGCCGGCATTCTCCCTCTTCATGTAAACCTTGTAAAATAAGAGAGAAAGGCATAAGTATTGTGACATAATGTGTAATAATAGCCCATAATGCAATAAACATCAATATGAAAGCATGATGCAAAATGGACGTATCAACTCCCCAAGCTTAGACCTCGCTTGTCCTCAAGCGGAAGTCGATATCGAAAAATATGTCCACATGTTTAGAGATAGAGGTGTCTATAAAATAAAATACGGACATGAGGGCATCATGATCATTCTTAGAATAGCAACATATATATTGTCATATGATTTCTTATGCTGAAGTAACAATCTATTCACAATGTAAAGTATGAATCAGAAACTTCATTGAAAAACTAGCAAACTATAATCCTAGTCATTGAAGCAATTGCAATTTATCATAACATCGGAAAGAGTCAATGTAAGAGCTTTTCAGCAAGTCCACATACTCAACTATCATTTAGTCTTTCACAATTGCTAACACTCACGCAATACTTATGGGTTTGAAGTTTTAATCGGACACAGAGAAAGATAGGGGCTTATAGTTTTGCCTCCCAACCTTTTACCTCAAGGGTAACATCAACAATAATGCTTTATGAAAACCCACATCCAATTGGATACATATATCAGGATCTTTTCAACACATAGTGCTTGCTAAAGGATAAAGTGTGAAAAGGAAAGGTGAAGATCACCATGACTCTTTTATAAGGTATAAGACAAAAATAAAAGATAGGCCCTTCGCAGAGGGAAGCAGAGGTTGTCATGTGCTTTTATGGTTGGATGCACAAAATCTTAATGCAAAAGAACATCACTTTATATTGCCACTTGTGATAGGGAACTTTATTATGCAGCCCATCTCTTTTATTTCTTCCATATCACAAGCTCGTATAAAGCTTATTTTCTCCACACTAATAGATCATACATATTTAGAGAGCAATTTTTATTGCTTGCAACAATGACAACTTACTTGAAGGATCTTACTCAATCCATAGGTAGATATGGTGGACTCTCATGGCAAAACTGGGTTTAAGGATATTTGGAAGCACAAGTAGTATCTCTACTTGGTGCAAAGAATTTGGCTAGCATGAGGGGGAAAGGAAAGCTCAACATGTTGGATGATCGATGATAATATAATTTATTTTGGATATAAGAAAACATAACCCATTACGTTGTATTCCTTGTCCAACATCAACTTTTTAGCATGTCATATTTTAATGAGTGCTCACAATCATAAAAGATGTCCAAGATAGTATATTTATATGTGAAAACCTCTCTTTATTTATTACTTCCTATTAATTGCAACGATGACCAAAACTATGTTTGTTAACTCTCAACAACTTTTATTCATCATACTCTTTATATGTGAAGTCATTACTCTCCATAAGATCAATATGATCTCTTTATTTATTTTTATTCTTTCTTTTTTCTTTTATTCCCTCAAGATCATAGCAAGATAACCAAGCCCTCGACTCAAGACTAATCTTTATTATATATAGCTCACGGACTCGATTACATAGATAAGGATCAACACAAAAACTCAAAGCTAGATCATACTAAACTTTATTCTAGTAGATCAAGATATAACCAAAAGGATCGAACTAATAAAAATGGTAAAGATAGAAGTGTGATGGTGATACGATGCCGGGGCACCTCCCCCAAGCTTGGCAGTTGCCAAGGGGAGTGCCCATACCCATGTATTTATGTCTCTTTCTTCAGAGGTGGTGATGTGATATTCTTGGCGATGATGCCCCTTAGGATACGGTTCTCTTCCTCGAGCTTATTGACTTGCTGCTTAAGATCCATTGTTTCCTTCCGGTGTTTACCTGTGACGGCTAAAGCTTCATTCACCCATGGATGTTGCATAGCTGCGGGAGAACAAGTAACACTCTTTTTCATATTTTCATAAGAAAGAAATCTAGCATTGGGAGGGATGACCGAATTTGGAATTGTTGAGCTCTAGAGTTCCTCCATCATAAATCTGGCTTGGAGACGAAAGGTACCTTCTTGATCTTCCTCCATGGCATCTATCCTTTTCAAGTCGGCCTCCATCTCTTCCTTAGTTGATGTCCCAAGGTGATCGGCATCGCTGTTTGCTTTTCCCCACGGTGTCGGGTGAGATACCCGGCTCTCCCCGACTAACTCTTGAGAAGACATCTTGATCTAATCTGCGGCAGAAACAACTCAAAACAAAAACAGAGGATTTTGTTGTGGTACAGTGGTCAAAACCTTCAGGAGATTATATAATGAATTTTTACCGACCAAAAGAAATATCGTGCAAGAAAACAGAGTCCTGAGGGCACACGAGGTGCCCACGAGGCAGGGGGCGCGCCCTCCACCCTCGTGGATGCCTTGTGTCCTTTCCGAACTACTTCTTATTTTCCTATTTTCTTAAGTATTCCAAAACGAAGAAAAATTGCTGTTAGAACTATTTTGGAGTCGGTTTACATACCGTACCACATACCTATTCCTTTTTGGAGTCTGAAACGTTCTGGAAAGTGTCCCTTATGTACTCCTCCAGGGTTACAGTGTCAATAACATTGGTTTCAACATTTATGGGATTACCTAAGATTAGTGTTTGATTCTTTGACCGTTCACCACCTTCGGATTTGTGCCTTCGAAGTTGTTGATTTTTATGGCACCGGAACGATAGACCTCCTCGATAACATAAGGACCTTCCCATTTAGAGAGGAGTTTGCTACAAAAAATCTTAAACGAGAGTTGTATAACAAAACATAATCACCTACATTAAACTCATGCTTTTGTATCCTTTTGTCATGCCATCTTTTAACCTTTTCTTTAAACATGTTGGCATTCTCATAGGCCTGGGTTCTCCACTCATCAAGTGAGCTAATGTCAAATAGTCTCTTCTCACCGGCAAGTTTGAAATCATAATTGAGCTCTTTAATGGCCCAATATGCCTTATGTTCTAGTTTGAGAGGTAAGTGACATGCTTTTCCATAAACCATTTTATACGGAGACATACCCATAGGATTTTTATATGCAGTTCTATAGGCCCATAATGCATAATCAAGTTTCTTGGACCAATTCTTTCTAGATCTATTAACATTCTTTCGCAAAATTAATTTAATCTCTCTATTACTCAGTTCTACTATACCACTAGACTGTGGGTGGTATGGAGATGCAATTCTATGATTAACATCATACTTAGCAAGCATTTTACGAAAACCACCATGAATAAAATGTGAACCACCATCAGTCATTAAGTATCTAGGGACTCCAAACCTCATAAAAATAACTTCTTTAAGCATCTTAATAGAGGTGTTATGATCATCACTACTAGCTGGAATAGCTTCTACCCACGTAGTAACGTCACTACAAAAAAAGACACTTCCGTGATGATATGTGTTTGTCACAGTAGGTCATGTTTTCTGTCATGCATGTACATGCATGACAATTTTATGACAGAATCAAGATAGTCATACCTGTGCTGTCCTAGAAGTGTTCACTGGTGCGCGTCGGTCCTAAACAAACGGTTTTTAACCCCTTTCCGCGACAGCATTTGGAACCATCGCTAAGTGAGTGTGGGCGACAGGGGGTCCTTCCCACACGACCCAGAAACCATCGGGGATAGGGATCCTTCATGCATATAGTTATCCATATATAATCGTTTCTGATATCTCTAATATCCCAAAAGCTTCATCCTTGCTACTCGTTTGTGCTCGCATTGCCATCGCAGTCGGAGTTTTGTGGTTCTTCCTAAAACCAGGCAGATTCTAGGCACAGGAGTTTTATGATGCCTGGCACATCACAAACAGTTCATGATTATAAACCGTGTACGATAGGTAGACAATCACACACATTTAGTTTTCCCGCACCGTATGTGATAGTGTCTGACATCACACACGCTTTGCAAACGGCAACCGTGTGCATGATTGCACACGTTTCCTCTCTGTGAACCGTCTCGGATTATGGTGTATATCGCAAACGTTTGTGTTTTACCAACCGTGTGTGCCGTAATGACCTGCACAATGTAATTTCGCCCTAATTTAATTGCTGCTATTTAAAATTGTACCTAATTTAAACTTTAAAGTAGGCTATAGATTTATTCATATCCATCAGGTTCAAACAACCAATGCATTATTCGATTCACATGTACATATGTTTAAGAATTACAGAAGCACCAAATAAAGAATGATGTACCAGGGTTCTATACTTGTACTATCACAGATGGTAAAGAAAGAGGCAAGAGACATTCCAGTTGCTAAATAAGGTGAAGCGAAATGGCCCTATTGTGCTCTCCTGGATGCAGAAGGCATGCAGGACTCTAGTCCAACCCCTTGTGATGGCCGGCTGCCAATCATGTAGTTTGACAGGTAATCTTGAGTAAACTGCTTTATGATGCATTGCAAAAGAAAAAAGATTCAGATATTGTCATCTAACACAACTCATTATGGCAGTAAAAAAACAAGGCTACAGGGTTCTTACTTACCATCCCGCAGTTCACTGTTGTCTTGCATAAAGTGTAAACAAATAGTTCGATTGGCATTTTTTTGACCCATTTTAGTAACAATCTTTATCAGTTTCCTCACTTGATGTTGGTTCATGAATATCTCATTGCCCCATACGCAGAAAGGGTCGAAGTGTGGATCTTTGGCAATGATATATGTACCTAAAAGCACCAAGTTAATATTAGAAGCTAAACAACAATTGAAAAATGATGTAGTACAACACTCCATCCATCCCATTATATAAGATTTTATTACATGTATATCTAGACATCATCAGAACATTAAGGTAACACTCTTCCTTGTTGCTATGTAGCCTGGGATTGCATATTTAGTCATTCAGTACAATGCATGTTGCTAAACAACAATTGAAAAACGAAAAGGCATGTTAACTGCAATATCCTTAACAACAACCAAATATCATAATTTATAGTGGTATTGTTGAAACTGTTATTGATGAAATTGAACTGCACGGCAAATAGTTGCACATATAGAGCATCACATTGTGAAGAACTGAAATAAACAAGTCATAAGGACATCTCTAGGCGATCCTTAAAAAGTTAAAGGACTAAACCCTTAGTGGATATATATATATATACTCTAGCAATTTTTGGCCTTTTCTAGTCGCCCCCCCTAAACTTAAGGTTGTAAACTTCAATTTGATCAAGTTCAAAGAAGGTTCAACCGAAACTAGCATGCATTCAAACATAAACATAGATAGTTTTGCATAACCGAACATAAACATAAATTTAAACTAAGCTAAACTACTTCCAGTCAAAGTAGAGGTCGAGCCAATCCTTCATTGTCATGTACGGTGTGCCGTGAGCCGGGTCCGGGCCAGTACCATCGTCGAGGTCGTTGGCGAAGGCACTCCTCCACTCGCCGACATCGATCTCCTTGTCCTCGGGGCCCACCTCGACGCCCTCCGCGCCGCCGTCGCCGCCGCCTTCGACCTCGTCATCAGAGGAGAGCGTGATAAACTCACCGCCCTCTGCGCCGCCGTCCTCGCCGCCTTCAACCTCGTCATTGGAGGAGAGCACGATAACCTCGCCTCCCTTCGTGCCGGCAAAGATCGCCTGCTCCACCTCCATGAGGTCCGGGTGCTGCCGGCGGAGCTCTTGCATGTAGGCCTCGTCGGCGGCTCGGCCTCGAGACGCTCCCACGCCTCGCGGTCCTCCCGCGCCTTAGCTGAGTTCACCAACCCTGGCTCCGGCGGAACGAGGTGGACCGGACGTGTGCCGAAGGGGAAATTGAGCCTAGCCGCTGCGCCGTGGTAGCGGACCTACCAGCGATCGTACTCCATGACTGTAAGCTCGGCCGTGTGGAAGCTACGAAGCCACCAGGTGTGGGTCTCTCGATCTGTAATCTCGGCGACCCGCGCCCCCTACCGCTACTGCTGGACCCTGAGGTAGGATTTCGTCGGCTGCCGGGTCCGGGGGAGGACGGGGAAGTCCTCGAACCGGCGTAGGGGCGCGGCGGTGGGCGGATTGGGGGACTGGCGACAGCGGATCGGGCCCGCGGAGGATGACGGGGACACCTCGCCGGCCACCTCACCGACGTCGGGAGAAAAGGTTCGATAAACCTCTTTTTGGCCATTGGCTACTCGAGCTCCCCGGCACACAGGCAGAGGTTGAGGATGGAGGCGCCAGCGATGGCGGCGACCTACCAATGGTTTCGAGGGTTGTGTGTGTCTGTGTGAGCGGAGGTTGTGTTTGAGGAAATACTGCGGCAACTGAAAATTTTACTAGGCGGGAGTAAGAAGGCGGGGCTACTGAAAATTTGGATCAAGGGTGAGCAGATATTTTTGAGATTGCGAGGGATGTAGAGGCGGGAGTAAAATGCCGGGGCTACTGAAAATTTGAATAAAGGGACTGAAGCAGAGCGGGAGTAACAGACATCACACATAGTCCGCACATACTAATCGTGTGCTATCAAACATTAAAACCTTCCAGGCGATAGATATTTTTGAGATTGCGAGGGATGCAGAGGTGGGAGTTTTGGGGGAGCGAGCTAGTGTGCTTGACACACCACCTGTGGACTATAGCCGACGCACCTCCTCACGTAAGTCATAGGCATACTATACACCGACAATGCTCCAAGATATTTTGTACTACATCTCACACGGTTGGTGAGAATAAACTGTGTAGGATCTACTTGATTTGAATTACAAAATGGGTCACAGCGGCAATGGATGCTGTTTGAATTGCTAGACCTTTTATCTGCAATGAACATGCAACTATATGTGTGTCATAAAAGAATTGGAATTATTCAGGGTTTTTTTGGACATTTCATACATTAAACTGGTTTTCTAGCCATTTCAGGTGCACAATTCAAAATTAAACTACATGCACATGCTTCGGTGCATACAAAATGGTTGTAAAATCAAATCTTTGTCCTTTATTGCATGCTTAGGTCCCATGGAAGAAATGGGAATGAAATTTTCGGGCCTCATTTGGCCTTTTTATACATTAACTGGGTTTTCTAGGAATTTTATGTGCATAATTCAAATTTGAACTACAAGCACATGCTCCAATGCACTAAAGTTGGTAGAAAATCACATGTGTGTCCTTGGGTGAATTTCTAGATCCCATGCAAGAGATGGGAATGAATTTCAAACACCAGGGCACTGTTGATTGCCGGCAAAACGTTGAGATACCTGGTTTTTAAATTCTAGTAAATCCAAAACTCGTCTGAAATTCATGAAACTTCGCATGCTATCATGGAGCGGCATCAACATGCCATGGTGAAAATTTGGTCCCATTTGGGGCAGGTTTGGGTATAAGCTTCTCACAAACCAGAGCTTCTCACAACAAGCATGATGGTTTCGATAGGGAACGTACCACCTTTCGGGACGGGACGATATCCGTTGCCTCTTATTGCTTTCAAAAAATTTCTAGTGTCAACATAGAACAACATGAGTGTTGTGTCCAATCTTGGAATTTTTCGAGGTTCGCTTGGCCTTTTTATACATTAACAGGGTTTTCTAGGCATTTTATGTGCATAATTCAAATTTGAACTACAAGCACATGCTCCAATGCACCAAAGTTGGTTGAAAAATCACATGTGTGTCCTTGGGTGAATTTATAGGTGTCGGTGTCCAAATCGGCGGATCTCGGGTAGGGGGTCCCGAACTGTGCGTCTGAGGTGGATGGTAACAGGAGGCGGGGGACACAATGTTTACCCAGGTTTGGGCCCTCTCGATGGAGGTAATACCCTACTTCCTGCTTGATTGATCTTGATGATATGAGTATTACAAGAGTTGATCTACCACGAGATCGGAGAGGCTAAACCCTAGAAGCTAGCCTATGGTATGATTGTTGTTGTCCTACAGACTAAAACCCTCCAATTTATGTAGACACCTGAGGGGCTAGGGTTACACAGAGTCGGTTACAATGGAGGAGATCTACATATCCGAATCATCAAGCTTGCTTTCCACGCAAAGGAGAGTCCCATCCGGACACGGGACAAAGTCTTCAATCTTGTATCTTCATAGTCCAACAGTCCGGCCAAAGTATATAGTCTGGCTGTCCGAGGACCCCCTAATCCAGGACTCCCTCAGTAGCGCCTGAACCAGGCTTCAATGACGATGAGTCCGGTGCGCAGATCGTCTTCGGCATTGCAAGGCGGGTTCCTACTCCGAATACTCCATAGAAGATTTTGAACACAAGGATAGTGTCCGACTCCGCAAAACAAATTCCACACACCACCATAGAGAGTATAATATTTCCACAAATCTAATCAGCTGATAACTTCATAACGTGACATCACGCCATGGCCCCGGCTATTATTCGAACCGTTTTTCTCAACCATCTACTAGACATATTGCGAGGCGGTTTTCTTGGCACGTCTTGTCGAAGCAGAGATCGTGTCCCCTTATCACGGGATTCTCATCAATACGGGAGTGGGTAACCCAACCGCGCCATCAATCATGATGCTTGGGGAATAAGCGAGTTTTACCAGGCAAGTGGGGAGGCACGCAGTTTCTACCGCCCTTATAAAGGGACAATGTAACACCCCGGATGTAACTTTCCCTATTTGTACTCCAACTCTTGCCGTTTCCAGCGTTAAGTTATATTTATTTCCTCGGGTTTGGGTTTCGTCTCCGTGTGTTGTTGTCGTTGTCATGCATCTCATATCATGTCATCATGTGCATTGCATTTGCATACGTGTTCATCTCATGCATTAGAGCATTTTCCCCGTTGTCCGTTTTGCATTCCGGCGCTTCGTTCTCCTCCGGTGGTCATTTCTAGCTTTCTTTCATGTGTGGGGATTAAACATTTCCGGATTGGACCGAGACTTGCCAAGCGGCCTTGGTTTACTACCGGTAGACCGCCTGTCAAGTTTCGTACCATTTGGACTTCGTTTGATACTCCAATGGTTAACCGAGGGACCGAAAAGGCCTCGTGTGTGTTGCAGCCCAACACCCCTCCAATTTGGCCCAAAACCCACCTAACTCTGCTCCATGTCCTAGAGCGTTCAATCATGATCGCGTGGCCGAAAACTGCACCTCATTTGGACTCTCCTAGCTCCCTCTATGCCTGTAAATAGCCCCTCCTCCGAAATCCCGGATCTCCTCGTCCAAACCCTAGAAAAGTCCTCCTCGCGCCGGCCGGACACGTCCGTCCCCGGGCGGACACGTCTGCCGCCTCCGCCAGCCAACCAACAGCCACCACGTGTCCCTTGCGGGACCGCTTCGCCGCCTCCGCCGCTGAGGCCCGCCGAGCCCAGCGCGGCCCCCCGCGGCCTAGTCCCACGCCCCGCCGCCCGGCTCGTCCCGCCGCCCGCGCCCCTCGCCGGCTTCCTCGACTCCGGTGGCCGCGCCTCCGCACACCATCGCCGCCCCGCCGCGCGACCTCGCCGGCCGGCTCCGCCTCCGCCGCGAGCTCGCCGCCCCGCATCCCCGGTGGCCGCCGTCCCCGTCCGCCGCCAGATCCGGCCCGGATCCGGCCGGGTCCGGCTCTCCCTCTCCTCCCCGCCGGTTTTTGCGACCTCGCTGGAGCTCCTCGGTTCGCGTGCCGATCCAGATCTGGGACGAACCCTAGGTCAAAATTCTTCTAAGTCCTCGGAATTTTCAGTCCAAGTGCTCATGTTCGAGGCCCCGTAACTTTGCACCCGTAGCTCCGATTCATGCATATAGGATATCAAAATTTTCATCTCAGAGATTACATCATTTCATTCCATTGCATCATTTTCATTTGAGTTCATCTTGATGCCCGAAATGCTGTTAGAAGAGGGCTACTTGAGTTAATTGTCAGATCTGCTACTCCGTTTAGCACTTTTGTCATTTTTGCCATGATTATTGTGTGCATGATATGCCCGTGAGTCCTACATATGTTTTGTTAAGGGTTTTGTCATCTTCCCAGAGGTGCAACCCATGTATTTTTAGGATGTGTGTAGTGTATTTTGCAAACTTGCAAAGTGGTGCACTTGCTAATTCTGTTTTCAGGGACTTAGTAATTTCACTAAGTCCTGCAGCTGTTTATCTCATGATGCCATATGTTCTTATTGTTTCCTAGTGATCAGTGCCTCTTTTGAGGATGATCAGTAAGAGAGTTTTGTTAATCTTGTAGTGCTCTATCCATCCATGTATTTGTTTGCAATTATGGAGCACCCTAGCTTGAGTCAATCGAGCTCTACTTTTGCTACATTGTGAATCTGGGCAGACCGTCAACTTGTTTGCGATTTTGCCGATGTTATTGTAGTTGATCCGTGCATGCTATGCCATTGTTCTTGCCATGTCTAGCTTGAATTTTGTGACTTCTTTATGGATGTATGCTTGTTTTGCCATGACTTGCACCGTGGTGAGTGCATCGAGCTCGTAAACATGCCTTCGTGAGTTATGTTTCAGCATGTCCCAGTTTTCACTAAGTCTGAAAACTGATTATGTTTTTGTCATGTTCGTGTGCTTGTTAGTATATTTTGTGATCCCTTCTGGATCAAGGTCACTAAGGGACTTTTGTTAAGATTGTTGAGTAGCTCCATGCCATGTCTTTCTTTGTCATGTTCAGGTCCTGTAGCATGTTGTTTTGTTGCTCCGAAGAGGGCTATATGATCTGAAATTCCAGACAAGTGTTAATTTCACTAAGTCTGAGATCTGTTTTACCATTTGCGTTTTTGCCATGCTTGTTTGAACCTCCTAATGGATGAATTGGCCATAGATCAGTGCTAGACTTTTATTAAGAATCTTGTGTGCATCCCTTCCATGTATTTTGTTGTCATGTTTGGGTGCTGTAGCATGTTCATTTCGTTGCATTTAGATGCCTACTTGCTGTAAATCGCAGACCGTTGTCATTTTTAAATCGCTTGCCATTTCCAAACCGTAACTCCGATTCCGGCGTTCTTTATATCGTTTTCAAGCGTTTTCATCTCATCTTTCCAGTGGCACACTTGGATTTCCAAGTTGAGGCCAGGTTCATGCATTTCCTGTCATATCTTGCATTTTGCATCTCGCATCGCATCCCGCATAGCATATCATCTTTGCATTGTGTTGTTTGAGTTTGCACGTGGTTGATTGTATGCTTGTTGCTTGTTTGTCTTGTTTGGGTAGAGCCGGGAGACGAGTTCTCTAACGAGGAGCCCGTTGAGTTTGCTTTTGAGGATCCAGTCAACTCTGACAACTGTGCAGGCAAGATGATCATACCCTCGAAATCACTACTATCTTTGCTATGCTAGTTTGCTCGCTCTTTTGCTATGCCATTGCTACGATGCCTACCACTTTCTTGAAAGCCTCCCAAATTGCCATGTCAAACCTCTAACCCACCATGTCCTAGCAAACCGTTGATTGGCTATGTTACCGCTTTGCTTAGCCCCTCTTATAGCGTTGCTAGTTGCAGGTGAAGATTGGAGGCCGTTCCTTGTTGGAACATCTTTTATTTACTTGTTGGGATATCAATATATTGCCTTGTTATCTTAATGCATCTATATACTTGGTAAAGGGTGGAAGGCTCGGCCTCTCGCCTAGTGTTTTGTTCCACTCTTGCCGCCCTAGTTTCCGTCATATCGGTGTTATGTTCTCGGATATTTGCGTTCCTTACGTGGTTGGGTTATAATGGGAAACCCTTGATATTTCGCCTTGATTAAAGCTTTTCTAGCAATGCCCAACATTGGTCTTACCTTTTGCCTCCTAGCCTCTTTTTCCCTTGGGTTTCCGGAGCCCGAGGGTCATCTTATTTTAAACCCCCCCGGGCCAGTGCTCCTTTGAGTGTTGGTCCAAATAGAGCCACTTGCAGCGCCACCTCGGGGAAACTTGAGGGTTGGTTTTAGTTGTACGTAGTGTTCGTCTGAGTGTGCCCTGAGAAAGAGATATGTGCAGCTCCTATCGGGATTTGTCGGCACATTCGGGCGGTGTTGCTGGATTTGTTTTAACCTGTCGAAGTGTCTTGAATTACTGAGATACCGAGTCTGATCGGAACGTCTTGGGAGGAGGTCTATTCCTTCGTTGACCGTGAGAGCTTGTCATGGGCTAAGTTGGGACTCCCCTGCAGGGATTGAACTTTCGAAAGCCGTGCCCGTGGTTATGGGCAGATGGGAATTTGTTAATGTCCGATTGTAGATAACTTGAACCTTAATTTAATTAAAATGAATCAACTGAGTGTGTTACCGTGATGGCCTCTTCTCGGCGGAGTCCGGGAAGTGGACACGGTGTTGGAGTAATGTTTGCGCAGGTTGCTCTCTAGTTTCTCGCTCGCGCTTTGCCTCCTCTTCTCGCTCTCCTTTGCGAATAAGTTAGCCACCGTACTTGCTAGTCGCTTGCTGCAGCTCCACTCATATTTTACCTTGCCTTACCTATAAGCTTACATAGTCTTGATCGCGAGGGTGCGAGATTGCTGAGTCCCTGTGGCTCACAGATTACTATTACACCAGATGCAGGGCCTGAGGATTCCGCTCCAGGTGACGCGTATGAGCTCAAGTGGGAGTTCGACGAAGACTCTCAATGTTACTATGTTTCCTTTCCCGATGATCAGTAGTGGTGCCCAGTTGGGGGTGATTGGGACCGTGTCGCATGTTGGGTTCTCTTTTATTTTGGCGCCGTAGTCGGGCCATGAGTGTTTGGATGATGTAATGTTATTTATGTACTTGATTGACGTGGCGAGTGTAAGCCAACTATGTATTCTCCCCTTTATTCATATTACATGGGATGTTGTGAAGATTGCCTAACTTGCGACATATGCCTTCAATGCGATTATGTCTCTAAGTCGTGCCTCGACACGTGGGAGCTATAGTCGCATCGAGGGTGTTACAAGTTGGTATCAGAGCCTTCCCCGACCTTAGGAGCCCCGTTGCTTGATCGTTTTTAGCGGCCGAGTTGTGTCTAGAAAAATGTTTTGAGTCTTTAGGAATTATATGTCGGAGAGTTTAGGAATTCTTTTTACTTCCCAGTCTCCTCATCGCTCTGGTAAGGCATCCTGACGTAGAGTTTTGACCCTTCTCTTCTCAAATTTCACTAAATTTTTTTTAGGATCACGCGGGTATCTTGGAATCGTTCCGATGGTTTTATGATGAGAACATTGTCTTGGTGCCTCCTGTCAGGGGTTTAGTGGAAGTGTCCCGGGGAGTTGAGCTCTGAGGTGTTGTCATCATAATTTTATCGTTGCAGTTCTGGAATACCTGAGTTTAGTATGCCGACATCGAAAATCTCTTTTATGCAGTTCGTTGGTGAGATAACCTCGACACCACCCAGTACTGGGGCGGGAGTTCGGGAGTATCGCCATAACTTGTATAACGGATGCTTTTCGAAGGTTGAGATAGATGGTTTTCGAAGGTTTCTTGGTTATGTGTTGAAGGATGGATACAGCTGGATGTAGGAATTGCTAGTTTGGGTGAGATATTATGCTACCCCTGTATCCCCAACACCTGATTGCATAACCGGAAAGGTTCGGGAGTTTCATAGGTGGGAATTCTTGTAGCTCTAGTTCTTCTTCCACGGATATTGGTTTGAGATTGGGATTTCTTACTGATTATTCGTTCTTGATCCGTACCTTGTTGATTTATTTATCTACCTTAATTCTACGTGGCTTCTCAATTTATGGATATGTGACCATTTCAAGAGGAATGCATTCGTTCATTTTGTTCGGATGTGAAGACTATATATTGCAATTTTCATTTCGTTGGATTCAGCTTCAATATTTGTCTATCAATGTGCTAATGGTGGTCAATCTCTTCAGGATGGCTCCTCCAACGCGTACGACTCCGAATCCTGATCCGCCACCACCTCCACCTCCTCTGGAGGCATGGCAAGCTGTGATGGCCGCAATCAATGCAAACACACAGCTGATCATGCAAATTCTTCAAGAGCACAATCAAGGCAGCCAAGGGAATCAAGGCAGCAATTAGAATCACTTTGCTACACTCAACCAGTTCCTTGCTAACGGGCCAAAGACTTTCAGCAATTGTGTTGAGGCAACCGATGCTGACGATTGGCTTGTGGATCTGTGCAAGCATTTCGAGTGCAGTAACGTCAGGCCTGAGGACTTTGTTAAGTTTGCTTCCTTCCAACTCAAAGATCAAGCTGCAGAATGGTTCCAGTAGTACAAGGATTCCCGAGGTGGACGTGTTATCACTTGGGATGATTTCCGTCGAGATTTCCGAGCTCATCAAATTCCGCAGAGCGTGGTTGAAAGCAAGCGTGAGGAATTCCGCAATCTGAAGCAAGGCTCTTTGTCTGTCTATGACTACAACAAGTTGTTCCAAAAGCTCGCCTGCTTTGCCAAGCAGGACGTGCCTGATGAGAAGAGCATGATATACCAGTTCAGGGGTGGTCTCAGAGAAGATATCCAGCTCGCTCTTGTTCTCTTTGAGCCCTTGAGGTACGATGAGTTCTACAACATGGCACTGAAGCAAGAGGCTGCTCAGTTGAGGTGTGATGCTTCCAAGAAGCGAGCCAGAGATGTTACTCCTTCTTCCTCTACTCAAGTGGCCAAGCAGCAGAAGTTCTGGCTTCCTCCTCATCCGTTCCGTCAGCCGTATCAGAAGAGCAAAGGTGGCAGTGGTTCTTCCCACCCACCCAACCCTGGCTTTCAGAACAAGACTTCGTCTCAAGCTCCAAGATCGAGTGCTCCGTATCACAGTCCGCTTTCAGAGGTCACGTGCAACAAGTGCCAACAGAAGGGTCACTATGCCAACAAGTGTTTCAACCAGAGGCGTCTTCCTCCTCCTCCTCCTGTCAGATCGGCAAGTACAGCTGTGGTCAAGAATAACCCCAAGCACGCCAAGGTCAATTTGCTGAATGCAGCTCAGGCAGAGGACTCACCAGATGTGATCATGGGTAACCTTCCTGTTAATGATGTTCCTGCAAAAGTTCTTTTTGACACTGGTGCATCGCTTTCTTTTATTTCAACTCCATTTGTGGCCAAGCATGATTTTGTGACCGAAAGGATTCCTGTTCCATTGAAGATTGTGTCTCCGGGCAAGCAAATGACTTCTAACAATTGCGTCCCGGATGTCTCTATCACGTTGGGCGATTGCAAGTTTCTCTCTTCTCTGGTGGTTCTTGGTAACTCGGATATTGATCTTATTCTCGGAATGGATTGGCTTTCTAAGCACAAGGCACATCTTGATTATGCAGCCAGGCAAATTCAATTGACTCATTCGTCTGAGGATGTAATTGTCTTTGCCGCTCGTGATGATACTATCCGTCTGTTTTCTCTCAATGAGAAGGGTGAATTGGATGCCATCTCTCAAATTCCAGTCGTTTGCGAATATCAAGACGTCTTTCCAGAAGAGCTCCCAGGAATGCCTCTGCACCGGCCAGTTGAATTCGTTATTGATCTTGAGCCTGGTACGGAACCTGTGTGCAAACGTCCTTACAAGCTCGGACCTGAAGAGTTGAAGGAGCTGAAGAAGCAACTCGATATGCAAGAGAAAATGGGTCTCATTCGGCCTAGTTCTTCTCCGTGGGGTTCTGGTGTTCTTTTTGTGAAGAAGAAGGAAGGAACGGACCGACTTTGTGTCGATTACCGTCCAGTGAACAAGAAGACCATCAAGAACAAATACCCACTTCCCAACATCAATGAGCTCTTCGAACAACTCAAAGGTGCCCAAGTATTCTCCAAGCTTGATCTCCGTATGGCTTATCACCAGATTCACATTCGTGAAGAAGATATTCCCAAGACAACATTCAGAACAAGCTTTGGTTCATATGAATACACTGTCATGTCTTTTGGCCTCGCCAACGCTCCTCCAACGTTCTCTCGAATGATGAACTTCATCTTCAACGCCTACACCAATGACTTCGCTTTGGTCTATCTCGACGACATTCTGGTTTTCTTGAAGAACAAGGAAGATCATGCCAAGCACTTGCGTTTGGTTCTTGAAAAGCTCAGGGAACATCAGTTCTACGCCAAGTTCTCCAAGTGTGAGTTTTGGCTCGATGAGGTTCTTTATCTTGGTCATATCATCTCTGCCAAGGGCATTGCCATGAATCCTGAGAAGGTGTCTGCAATTGTGAATTGGGAACCTCCTCAGAATGTGAAGCAGCTCCGTTGCTTCCTCGGTCTCGCAAGCTATTGCCGAAGATTCGTTGAAAACTTTTCTAAGATCGCGAAGCCTCTCTCAAATCTTCTTCAGAAGCACGTCAAGTACGTTTGGTCTCCGGAGTGTGACATTGCTTTAAACACTTTGAAAGAGAAGTTGATCACTGCTCCAGTTCTGACTCCGCCTGATGAATCCAAACCGTACGAGGTCTTTTGTGATGCCTCTCTCCAAGGTCTTGGCGCAGTATTGATGCAAGAGAAGAAAGTTGTTGCTTATACATCTCGCCAGTTGAAGCCTAATGAGAAGAACTACCCCACTCATGATCTCGAGTTGGCGGCAGTTGTGCATGCTCTTTTGACTTGGAGACATCTTCTATTGGGAAGAAAAGTGGACATTTTCACTGATCACAAGAGTCTCAAGTACATCTTCACTCAGCCTAATGTCAACCTCAGGCAAACTCGATGGGTCGAAATGATTCAAGAGTATAATCCGAGTATTGAGTATACTCCAGGCAAGGCCAATGTGATTGCTGACGCATTGAGCAGGAAGGATTATTGCAACAGTCTTATTCTCAAGCCTTATCAACCCGAGCTTTGTGAAGTTTTCCGCAAACTTAATCTGCAAATTGTTCCTCAAGGTTTCCTCGCCAACCTTCAAGTCTCTCCTACCTTAGAAGACCAGATTCGCCAAGCGCAGCTTCTTGATGCTATGGTGAAAAAGGTGAAGTTTGGGATTGCCAAGAGTCAGTCCAAGTACAAGTGCTACCGCCTTGATGACAAGGACACTCTCTTCTTCGAGGATCGTATTGTTGTACCCAAAGGTGACCTTCGTAAAGTGATCATGAACGAGGCTCAAAATTCTCTCCTCTCCATCCACCCTGGGAGCACGAAAATGTATCAGGACCTCAAGCAAGCTTATTGGTGGACTCGAATGAAGCGCGAGATCGCTCAATTCGTGAATGAATGTGATGTCTGTAGAAGAGTGAAGGCAGAACACCAAAGGCCAGCTGGTCTCCTCCAACCTCTTGCCATTCCAGAATGGAAGTTTGACCACATTGAGATGGACTTCGTGACTGGGTTTCCAAAGTCCAAGTGTGGCAATGATGCTATATTCGTTGTCATCGATAAACTCACCAAAGTGGCTCATTTTCTGCCTATCAAAGAGTCGATCACTGCAGCTCAATTGGCGGAACTCTATACCTCTCGTATTGTCTCTCTGCACGGTATTCCACAAGTGATCTCTTCAGACCGTGGCAGCATCTTTACCTCCAAGTTTTGGGATTCTTTTCAGAAGGCCATGGGCACCAACATCCGCATCAGCACAGCTTTCCATCCTCAAACTAGCGGTCAAGTCGAGCGTGTCAACCAGATTCTTGAAGATATGCTCAGGGCTTGTGTGATCTCCTTCGGCATGAAGTGGGAGGATTGTCTTCCTTATGCTGAATTCTCCTACAACAACAGTTTTCAAGCAAGTTCGGGCAAGGCCCCATTCGAAATTCTGTATGGCAGGAAGTGCCGTACCCCTCTCAACTGGTCTGAAACCGGTGAACGTCAGCTTTTGGGTAATGACTTAATCACAGAGGCAGAAGAAATGTGCAAAGTCATTCGTGATAACATCAAAGCGGCCCAATCCCGCCAGAAGAGCTACTATGATAGTAATCACCGTGATTTGGCTTTCGAGATCGGAGATCATGTTTACCTCCATGTCTCTCCGATGAAAGGTACTCGTCGCTTCGGTATCAAAGGGAAGCTTGCCCCCAGATACGTGGGACCTTTCAAGATCGTCAGCAAGAGAGGCGACCTCGCCTATCAACTCGAGCTTCCTTCAAACTTTACAAATGTTCATGACGTGTTCCATGTCTCTCAGCTTCGAAAGTGCTTCAAGACTCCTGACCGCACCGTCAACTTCGAGGACATTGAGCTCCAAGAAGATATCTCTTATCGTGAGCACCCAGTTGCTATTCTTGAAGAGACTGAACGCAAGACTCGCAACAAGTCAATCAAATTTCTCAAAGTCAAGTGGTCACACCATTCCGACCGTGAAGCTACCTGGGAACGCGAGGATCACCTCCGTTCTGAGTACCCGGCGTTCTTTCAGTCCTAGATCTCGGGACGAGATCCTTTCGTAGTGGTGAGTGTTGTAACACCCCGGATGTAACTTTCCCTATTTGTACTCCAACTCTTGCCGTTTCCGGCGTTAAGTTATATTTATTTCCTTGGGTTTGGGTTTCGTCTCCGTGTGTTTTTTTCGTTGTCATGCATCTCATATCATGTCATCATGTGCATTGCATTTGCATACGTGTTCATCTCATGCATTCGAGCATTTTCCCCGTTGTCCGTTTTGCATTCCAGCGCTTCGTTCTCCTCCGGTGGTCATTTCTAGCTTTCTTTCGTGTGTGGGGATTAAACATTTCCGGATTGGACCGAGACTTGCCAAGCGGCCTTGGTTTACTACCGGTAGACCGCCTGTCAAGTTTCGTACCATTTGGACTTCGTTTGATACTCCAACGGTTAACCGAGGGACCGAAAAGGCCTCGTGTGTGTTGCAGCCCAACACCCCTCCAATTTGGCCCAAAACCCATCTAACTCTGCTCCATGTCCTAGAGCATTCAATCACGATCGCGTGGCCGAAAACCGCACCTCATTTGGACTCTCCTAGCTCCCTCTATGCCTATAAATAGCCCCTCCTCCGAAATCCCGGATCTCCTCGTCCAAACCCTAGAAAAGTCCTCCTCGCGCCGGCCGGACACGTCCGCCGCCTCCGCCAGCCAACCAACAGCCGCCACGTGTCCCTTGCGGGACCGCTTCGCCGCCGCCGCCGCTGAGGCCCGCCGAGCCCAGCGCGGGCCCCCGCGGCCCCGTCCCACGCCCCGCCGCCCGGCTCGTCCCGCCGCCCGTGCCCCTCGCCGGCTTCCTCGACTTCGGTGGCCGCGCCGCCGCACGCCATCGCCGCCCCGCCGCGCGACCTCGCCGGCCGGCTCCGCCTCCGCCGCGAGCTCGCCGCCCCGCGTCCCCGGTGGCCGCCGTCGCCGTCCGCCGCCAGATCCGGCCCGGATCCGGCCGGGTCCGGCTCTCCCTCTCCTCCCCGCCGGTTTTTGCGACCTCGCCGGAGCAAGTCAACCCTCGCCAGAGCTCATCGGTTCACGTGCCGATCCAGATCTGGGACGAACCCTAGGTCAAAATTCTTCTAAGTCCTCGGAATTTTAAGTCCAAGTGCTCATGTTCGAGGCCCCGTAACTTTGCATTCGTAGCTCCGATTCATGCATATAGCATATCAAAATTTTCATCTCAGAGATTACATCATTTCATTCCATTGCATCATTTTCATTTGAGTTCATCTTGATGCCCGAAATGCTGTTAGAAGAGGGCTACTTGAGTTAATTGTCAGATCTGCTACTCGGTTTAGCACTTTTGTCATTTTTGCCATGATTATTGTGTGCATGATATGCCCGTGAGTCCTACATATGTTTTGTTAAGGGTTTTGTCATCTTCCCAGAGGTGCAACCCATGTATTTTTAGGATGTGTGTAGTGTATTTTGCAAACTTGCAAAGTGGTGCACTTGCTAATTCTGTTTTCAGGGACTTGGTAATTTCACTAAGTCCTGCAGCTGTTTATCTCATGATGCCATATGTTCTTGTTGTTTCCTAGTGATCAGTGCCTCTTTTGAGGATGATCAGTAAGAGAGTTTTGTTAATCTTGTAGTGCTCTATCCATCCATGTATTTGTTTGCAATTATGGAGCACCCTAGCTTGAGTCAATCGAGCTCTACTTTTGCTACATTGTGAATCTGGGCAGACCGTCAACTTGTTTGCGATTTTGCCGATGTTATTGTAGTTGATCCGTGCATGCTATGCCATTGTTCTTGCCATGTCTAGCTTGAATTTTGTGCCTTATTTATGGATGTATGCTTGTTTTGCCATGACTTGCACCGTGGTGAGTGCATCGAGCTCGTAAACATGCCTTCGTGAGTTATGTTTCAGCATGTCCCAGTTTTCACTAAGTCTGAAAACTGATTATGTTTTTGCCATGTTCGTGTGCTTGTTAGTATATTTTGTGATCCCTTCTGGATCAAGGTCACTAAGGGACTTTTGTTAATATTGTTGAGTAGCTCCATGCCATGTCTTTCTTTGTCATGTTCAGGTCCTGTAGCATGTTGTTTTGTTGCTCCGAAGAGGGCTATATGATCTGAAATTCCAGACAAGTGTTAATTTCACTAAGTCTGAGATCTGTTTTACCATTTGCGTTTTTGCCATGCTTGTTTGAACCTCCTAATGGATGAATTGGCCATAGCTCAGTGCTAGACTTTTATTAAGAATCTTGTGTGCATCCCTTCCATGTATTTTGTTGTCATGTTTGGGTGCTGTAGCATGTTCATTTCGTTGCATTTAGATGCCTACTTGCTGTAAATCGCAGACCGTTGTCATTTTTAAATCGCTTGCCATTTCCAAACCGTAACTCCGATTCCGGCGTTCTTTATATCGTTTTCAAGCGATTTCATCTCATATTTCCAGTGGCACACTTGGATTTCCAAGTTGAGGCCAGGTTCATGCATTTCCTGTCATATCTTGCATTTTGCATCTCGCATCGCATCCCGCATAGCATATCATCTTTGCATTGTGTTGTTTGAGTTTGCACGTGGTTGATTGTATCCTTGTTGCTTGTTTGTCTTGTTTGGGTAGAGCCGGGAGACGAGTTCTCTAACGAGGAGCCCGTTGAGTTTGCTTTCGAGGATCCAGTCAACTCTGACAACTGTGCAGGCAAGATGATCATACCCTCGAAATCACTACTATCTTTGCTATGCTAGTTTGCTCGCTCTTTTGCTATGCCATTGCTACGATGCCTACCACTTTCTTGAAAGCCTCCCAAATTGCCATGTCAAACCTCTAACCCACCATGTCCTAGCAAACCGTTGATTGGCTATGTTACCGCTTTGCTTAGCCCCTCTTATAGCGTTGCTAGTTGCAGGTGAAGATTGGAGGCCGTTCCTTGTTGGACATCTTTTATTTACTTGTTGGGATATCAATATATTGCCTTGTTATCTTAATGCATCTATATACTTGGTAAAGGGTGGAAGGCTCGGCCTCTCGCCTAGTGTTTTGTTCCACTCTTGCCGCCCTAGTTTCCGTCATATCGGTGTTATGTTCTCGGATTTTTGCGTTCCTTACGTGGTTGGGTTATAATGGGAACCCCTTGATATTTCGCCTTGATTAAAGCTTTTCTAGCAATGCCCAACATTGGTCTTACCTTTTGCCTCCTAGCCTCTTTTTCCCTTGGGTTTCCGGAGCCCGAGGGTCATCTTATTTTAAACCCCCCGGGCCAGTGCTCCTTTGAGTGTTGGTCCAAATAGAGCCACTTGCAGCGCCACCTCGGGGAAACTTGAGGGTTGGTTTTAGTTGTACGTAGTGTTCGTCTGAGTGTGCCCTGAGAAAGAGATATGTGCAGCTCCTATCGGGATTTGTCGGCACATTCGGGCGGTGTTGCTGGATTTGTTTTAACCTGTCGAAGTGTCTTGAATTACTGAGATACCGAGTCTGATCGGAACGTCTTGGGAGGAGGTCTATTCCTTCGTTGACCGTGAGAGCTTGTCATGGGCTAAGTTGGGACTCCCCTGCAGGGATTGAACTTTCGAAAGCCGTGCCCGTGGTTATGGGCAGATGGGAATTTGTTAATGTCCGATTGTAGATAACTTGAACCTTAATTTAATTAAAATGAATCAACTGAGTGTGTTACCGTGATGGCCTCTTCTCGGCGGAGTCCGGGAAGTGGACACGGTGTTGGAGTAATGTTTGCGCAGGTTGCTCTCTAGTTTCTCGCTCGCGCTTTGCCTCCTCTTCTCGCTCTCCTTTGCGAATAAGTTAGCCACCGTACTTGCTAGTCGCTTGCTGCAGCTCCACTCATATTTTACCTTGCCTTACCTATAAGCTTACATAGTCTTGATCGCGAGGGTGCGAGATTGCTGAGTCCCTGTGGCTCACAGATTACTATTACACCAGATGCAGGGCCTGAGGATTCCGCTCCAGGTGACGCGTATGAGCTCAAGTGGGAGTTCGACGAAGACTCTCAATGTTACTATGTTTCCTTTCCCGATGATCAGTAGTGGTGCCCAGTTGGGGGTGATTGGGACCGTGTCGCATGTTGGGTTCTCTTTTATTTTGGCGCCGTAGTCGGGCCATGAGTGTTTGGATGATGTAATGTTATTTATGTACTTGATTGACGTGGCGAGTGTAAGCCAACTATGTATTCTCCCCTTTATTCATATTACATGGGATGTTGTGAAGATTGCCTAACTTGCGACATATGCCTTCAATGCGTTTATGTCTCTAAGTCGTGCCTCGACACGTGGGAGCTATAGTCGCATCGAGGGTGTTACAAGTTGGTATCAAAGCCTTCCCCGACCTTAGGAGCCCCATTGCTTGATCGTTTTTAGCGGCCGAGTTGTGTCTAGAAAAATGTTTTAAGCCTTTAGGAATTATATGTCGGAGAGTTTAGGAATTCTTTTTTACTTCCCAGTCTCCTCATCGCTCTGGTAAGGCATCCTGACGTAGAGTTTTGACCCTTCTCTTCTCAAATTTCACTAAATTTTTTTTAGGATCACGCGGGTATCTTGGAATCGTTCCCATGGTTTTATGATGAGAACATTGTCTTGGTGCCTCCTGTCAGGGGTTTAGTGGAAGTGTCCCGGGGAGTTGAGCTCTGAGGTGTTGTCATCATAATTTTATCGTTGCAGTTCTGGAATACCTGAGTTTAGTATGCCGACATCGAAAATCTCTTTTATGCAGTTCGTTGGTGAGATAACCTCGACACCACCCAGTACTGGGGCGGGAGTTCGGGAGTATCGCCATAACTTGTATAACGGATGCTTTTCGAAGGTTGAGATAGATGGTTTTCGAAGGTTTCTTGGTTATGTGTTGAAGGATGGATACAGCTGGATGTAGGAATTGCTAGTTTGGGTGAGATATTATGCTACCCCTGTATCCCCAACACCTGATTGCATAACCGGAAAGGTTCGGGAGTTTCATAGGTGGGAATTCTTGTAGCTCTAGTTTTTCTTCCACGGATATTGGTTTGAGATTGGGATTTCTTACTGATTATTCGTTCTTGATCCGTACCTTGTTGATTTATTTCTCTACCTTAATTCTACGTGGCTTCTCAATTTATGGATATGTGACCATTTCAAGAGGAATGCATTCGTTCATTTTGTTCGGATGTGAAGACTATATATTGCAATTTTCATTTCGTTGGATTCAGCTTCAATATTTGTCTATCAATGTGCTAATGGTGGTCAATCTCTTCAGGATGGCTCCTCCAACGCATACGACTCCGAATCCTGATCCGCCACCACCTCCACCTCCTCTGGAGGCATGGCAAGCTGTGATGGCCGCAATCAATGCAAACACACAGCTGATCATGCAAATTCTTCAAGAGCACAATCAAGGCAGCCAAGGGAATCAAGGCAGCAATTAGAATCACTTTGCTACACTCAACCAGTTCCTTGCTAACGGGCCAAAGACTTTCAGCAATTGTGTTGAGGCAACCGATGCTGACGATTGGCTTGTGGATCTGTGCAAGCATTTCGAGTGCAGTAACGTCAGGCCTGAGGACTTTGTTAAGTTTGCTTCCTTCCAACTCAAAGATCAAGCTGCAGAATGGTTCCAGTAGTACAAGGATTCCCGAGGTGGACGTGTTATCACTTGGGATGATTTCCGTCGAGATTTCCGAGCTCATCAAATTCCGCAGAGCGTGGTTGAAAGCAAGCGTGAGGAATTCCGCAATCTGAAGCAAGGCTCTTTGTCTGTCTATGACTACAACAAGTTGTTCCAAAAGCTCGCCTGCTTTGCCAAGCAGGACGTGCCTGATGAGAAGAGCATGATATACCAGTTCAGGGGTGGTCTCAGAGAAGATATCCAGCTCGCTCTTGTTCTCTTTGAGCCCTTGAGGTACGATGAGTTCTACAACATGGCACTGAAGCAAGAGGCTGCTCAGTTGAGGTGTGATGCTTCCAAGAAGCGAGCCAGAGATGTTACTCCTTCTTCCTCTACTCAAGTGGCCAAGCAGCAGAAGTTCTGGCTTCCTCCTCATCCGTTCCGTCAGCCGTATCAGAAGAGCAAAGGTGGCAGTGGTTCTTCCCACCCACCCAACCCTGGCTTTCAGAACAAGACTTCGTCTCAAGCTCCAAGATCGAGTGCTCCGTATCACAGTCCGCTTTCAGAGGTCACGTGCAACAAGTGCCAACAGAAGGGTCACTATGCCAACAAGTGTTTCAACCAGAGGCGTCTTCCTCCTCCTCCTCCTGTCAGATCGGCAAGTACAGCTGTGGTCAAGAATAACCCCAAGCACGCCAAGGTCAATTTGCTGAATGCAGCTCAGGCAGAGGACTCACCAGATGTGATCATGGGTAACCTTCCTGTTAATGATGTTCCTGCAAAAGTTCTTTTTGACACTGGTGCATCGCTTTCTTTTATTTCAACTCCATTTGTGGCCAAGCATGATTTTGTGACCGAAAGGATTCCTGTTCCATTGAAGATTGTGTCTCCGGGCAAGCAAATGACTTCTAACAATTGCGTCCCGGATGTCTCTATCACGTTGGGAGATTGCAAGTTTCTCTCTTCTCTGGTGGTTCTTGGTAACTCGGATATTGATCTTATTCTCGGAATGGATTGGCTTTCTAAGCACAAGGCACATCTTGATTATGCAGCCAGGCAAATTCAATTGACTCATTCGTCTGAGGATGTAATTGTCTTTGCCGCTCGTGATGATACTATCCGTCTGTTTTCTCTCAATGAGAAGGGTGAATTGGATGCCATCTCTCAAATTCCAGTCGTTTGCGAATATCAAGACGTCTTTCCAGAAGAGCTCCCAGGAATGCCTCTGCACCGGCCAGTTGAATTCGTTATTGATCTTGAGCCTGGTACGGAACCTGTGTGCAAACGTCCTTACAAGCTCGGACCTGAAGAGTTGAAGGAGCTGAAGAAGCAACTCGATATGCAAGAGAAAATGGGTCTCATCCGGCCTAGTTCTTCTCCGTGGGGTTCTGGTGTTCTTTTTGTGAAGAAGAAGGAAGGAACGGACCGACTTTGTGTCGATTACCGTCCAGTGAACAAGAAGACCATCAAGAACAAATACCCACTTCCCAACATCAATGAGCTCTTCGAACAACTCAAAGGTGCCCAAGTATTCTCCAAGCTTGATCTCCGTATGGCTTATCACCAGATTCACATTCGTGAAGAAGATATTCCCAAGACAACATTCAGAACAAGCTTTGGTTCATATGAATACACTGTCATGTCTTTTGGCCTCGCCAACGCTCCTCCAACGTTCTCTCGAATGATGAACTTCATCTTCAACGCCTACACCAATGACTTCGCTTTGGTCTATCTCGACGACATTCTGGTTTTCTTGAAGAACAAGGAAGATCATGCCAAGCACTTGCGTTTGGTTCTTGAAAAGCTCAGGGAACATCAGTTCTACGCCAAGTTCTCCAAGTGTGAGTTTTGGCTCGATGAGGTTCTTTATCTTGGTCATATCATCTCTGCCAAGGGCATTGCCATGAATCCTGAGAAGGTGTCTGCAATTGTGAATTGGGAACCTCCTCAGAATGTGAAGCAGCTCCGTTGCTTCCTCGGTCTCGCAAGCTATTGCCGAAGATTCGTTGAAAACTTTTCTAAGATCGCGAAGCCTCTCTCAAATCTTCTTCAGAAGCACGTCAAGTACGTTTGGTCTCCGGAGTGTGACATTGCTTTAAACACTTTGAAAGAGAAGTTGATCACTGCTCCAGTTCTGACTCCGCCTGATGAATCCAAACCGTACGAGGTCTTTTGTGATGCCTCTCTCCAAGGTCTTGGCGCAGTATTGATGCAAGAGAAGAAAGTTGTTGCTTATACATCTCGCCAGTTGAAGCCTAATGAGAAGAACTACCCCACTCATGATCTCGAGTTGGCGGCAGTTGTGCATGCTCTTTTGACTTGGAGACATCTTCTATTGGGAAGAAAAGTGGACATTTTCACTGATCACAAGAGTCTCAAGTACATCTTCACTCAGCCTAATGTCAACCTCAGGCAAACTCGATGGGTCGAAATGATTCAAGAGTATAATCCGAGTATTGAGTATACTCCAGGCAAGGCCAATGTGATTGCTGACGCATTGAGCAGGAAGGATTATTGCAACAGTCTTATTCTCAAGCCTTATCAACCCGAGCTTTGTGAAGTTTTCCGCAAACTTAATCTGCAAATTGTTCCTCAAGGTTTCCTCGCCAACCTTCAAGTCTCTCCTACCTTAGAAGACCAGATTCGCCAAGCGCAGCTTCTTGATGCTATGGTGAAAAAGGTGAAGTTTGGGATTGCCAAGAGTCAGTCCAAGTACAAGTGCTACCGCCTTGATGACAAGGACACTCTCTTCTTCGAGGATCGTATTGTTGTACCCAAAGGTGACCTTCGTAAAGTGATCATGAACGAGGCTCAAAATTCTCTCCTCTCCATCCACCCTGGGAGCACGAAAATGTATCAGGACCTCAAGCAAGCTTATTGGTGGGCTCGAATGAAGCGCGAGATCGCTCAATTCGTGAATGAATGTGATGTCTGTAGAAGAGTGAAGGCAGAACACCAAAGGCCAGCTGGTCTCCTCCAACCTCTTGCCATTCCAGAATGGAAGTTTGACCACATTGAGATGGACTTCGTGACTGGGTTTCCAAAGTCCAAGTGTGGCAATGATGCTATATTCGTTGTCATCGATAAACTCACCAAAGTGGCTCATTTTCTGCCTATCAAAGAGTCGATCACTGCAGCTCAATTGGCGGAACTCTATACCTCTCGTATTGTCTCTCTGCACGGTATTCCACAAGTGATCTCTTCAGACCGTGGCAGCATCTTTACCTCCAAGTTTTGGGATTCTTTTCAGAAGGCCATGGGCACCAACATCCGCATCAGCACAGCTTTCCATCCTCAAACTAGCGGTCAAGTCGAGCGTGTCAACCAGATTCTTGAAGATATGCTCAGGGCTTGTGTGATCTCCTTCGGCATGAAGTGGGAGGATTGTCTTCCTTATGCTGAATTCTCCTACAACAACAGTTTTCAAGCAAGTTCGGGCAAGGCCCCATTCGAAATTCTGTATGGCAGGAAGTGCCGTACCCCTCTCAACTGGTCTGAAACCGGTGAACGTCAGCTTTTGGGTAATGACTTAATCACAGAGGCAGAAGAAATGTGCAAAGTCATTCGTGATAACCTCAAAGCGGCCCAATCCCGCCAGAAGAGCTACTATGATAGTAATCACCGTGATTTGGCTTTCGAGATCGGAGATCATGTTTACCTCCATGTCTCTCCGATGAAAGGTACTCGTCGCTTCGGTATCAAAGGGAAGCTTGCCCCCAGATACGTGGGACCTTTCAAGATCGTCAGCAAGAGAGGCGACCTCGCCTATCAACTCCAGCTTCCTTCAAACTTTACAAATGTTCATGACGTGTTCCATGTCTCTCAGCTTCGAAAGTGCTTCAAGACTCCTGACCGCACCGTCAACTTCGAGGACATTGAGCTCCAAGAAGATCTCTCTTATCGTGAGCACCCAGTTGCTATTCTTGAAGAGACTGAACGCAAGACTCGCAACAAGTCAATCAAATTTCTCAAAGTCAAGTGGTCACACCATTCCGACCGTGAAGCTACCTGGGAACGCGAGGATCACCTCCGTTCTGAGTACCCGGCGTTCTTTCAGTCCTAGATCTCGGGACGAGATCCTTTCGTAGTGGTGAGTGTTGTAACACCCCGGATGTAACTTTCCCTATTTGTACTCCAACTCTTGCCGTTTCCGGCGTTAAGTTATATTTATTTCCTTGGGTTTGGGTTTCGTCTCCGTGTGTTTTTTTCGTTGTCATGCATCTCATATCATGTCATCATGTGCATTGCATTTGCATACGTGTTCATCTCATGCATTCGAGCATTTCCCCTGTTGTCCGTTTTGCATTCCAGCGCTTCGTTCTCCTCCGGTGGTCATTTCTAGCTTTCTTTCGTGTGTGGGGATTAAACATTTCCGGATTGGACCGAGACTTGCCAAGCGGCCTTGGTTTACTACCGATAGACCGCCTGTCAAGTTTCGTACCATTTGGACTTCGTTTGATACTCCAACGGTTAACCGAGGGACCGAAAAGGCCTCGTGTGTGTTGCAGCCCAACACCCCTCCAATTTGGCCCAAAACCCATCTAACTCTGCTCCATGTCCTAGAGCATTCAATCACGATCGCGTGGCCGAAAACCGCACCTCATTTGGACTCTCCTAGCTCCCTCTATGCCTATAAATAGCCCCTCCTCCGAAATCCCGGATCTCCTCGTCCAAACCCTAGAAAAGTCCTCCTCGCGCCGGCCGGACACGTCCGCCGCCTCCGCCAGCCAACCAACAGCCGCCACGTGTCCCTTGCGGGACCGCTTCGCCGCCGCCGCCGCTGAGGCCCGCCGAGCCCAGCGCGGGCCCCCGCGGCCCCGTCCCACGCCCCGCCGCCCGGCTCGTCCCGCCGCCCGTGCCCCTCGCCGGCTTCCTCGACTTCGGTGGCCGCGCCGCCGCACGCCATCGCCGCCCCGCCGCGCGACCTCGCCGGCCGGCTCCGCCTCCGCCGCGAGCTCGCCGCCCCGCGTCCCCGGTGGCCGCCGTCGCCGTCCGCCGCCAGATCCGGCCCGGATCCGGCCGGGTCCGGCTCTCCCTCTCCTCCCCGCCGGTTTTTGCGACCTCGCCGGAGCAAGTCAACCCTCGCCAGAGCTCATCGGTTCACGTGCCGATCCAGATCTGGGACGAACCCTAGGTCAAAATTCTTCTAAGTCCTCGGAATTTTAAGTCCAAGTGCTCATGTTCGAGGCCCCGTAACTTTGCATTCGTAGCTCCGATTCATGCATATAGCATATCAAAATTTTCATCTCAGAGATTACATCATTTCATTCCATTGCATCATTTTCATTTGAGTTCATCTTGATGCCCGAAATGCTGTTAGAAGAGGGCTACTTGAGTTAATTGTCAGATCTGCTACTCGGTTTAGCACTTTTGTCATTTTTGCCATGATTATTGTGTGCATGATATGCCCGTGAGTCCTACATATGTTTTGTTAAGGGTTTTGTCATCTTCCCAGAGGTGCAACCCATGTATTTTTAGGATGTGTGTAGTGTATTTTGCAAACTTGCAAAGTGGTGCACTTGCTAATTCTGTTTTCAGGGACTTGGTAATTTCACTAAGTCCTGCAGCTGTTTATCTCATGATGCCATATGTTCTTGTTGTTTCCTAGTGATCAGTGCCTCTTTTGAGGATGATCAGTAAGAGAGTTTTGTTAATCTTGTAGTGCTCTATCCATCCATGTATTTGTTTGCAATTATGGAGCACCCTAGCTTGAGTCAATCGAGCTCTACTTTTGCTACATTGTGAATCTGGGCAGACCGTCAACTTGTTTGCGATTTTGCCGATGTTATTGTAGTTGATCCGTGCATGCTATGCCATTGTTCTTGCCATGTCTAGCTTGAATTTTGTGCCTTATTTATGGATGTATGCTTGTTTTGCCATGACTTGCACCGTGGTGAGTGCATCGAGCTCGTAAACATGCCTTCGTGAGTTATGTTTCAGCATGTCCCAGTTTTCACTAAGTCTGAAAACTGATTATGTTTTTGCCATGTTCGTGTGCTTGTTAGTATATTTTGTGATCCCTTCTGGATCAAGGTCACTAAGGGACTTTTGTTAAGATTGTTGAGTAGCTCCATGCCATGTCTTTCTTTGTCATGTTCAGGTCCTGTAGCATGTTGTTTTGTTGCTCCGAAGAGGGCTATATGATCTGAAATTCCAGACAAGTGTTAATTTCACTAAGTCTGAGATCTGTTTTACCATTTGCGTTTTTGCCATGCTTGTTTGAACCTCCTAATGGATGAATTGGCCATAGCTCAGTGCTAGACTTTTATTAAGAATCTTGTGTGCATCCCTTCCATGTATTTTGTTGTCATGTTTGGGTGCTGTAGCATGTTCATTTCGTTGCATTTAGATGCCTACTTGCTGTAAATCGCAGACCGTTGTCATTTTTAAATCGCTTGCCATTTCCAAACCGTAACTCCGATTCCGGCGTTCTTTATATCGTTTTCAAGCGATTTCATCTCATATTTCCAGTGGCACACTTGGATTTCCAAGTTGAGGCCAGGTTCATGCATTTCCTGTCATATCTTGCATTTTGCATCTCGCATCGCATCCCGCATAGCATATCATCTTTGCATTGTGTTGTTTGAGTTTGCACGTGGTTGATTGTATCCTTGTTGCTTGTTTGTCTTGTTTGGGTAGAGCCGGGAGACGAGTTCTCTAACGAGGAGCCCGTTGAGTTTGCTTTCGAGGATCCAGTCAACTCTGACAACTGTGCAGGCAAGATGATCATACCCTCGAAATCACTACTATCTTTGCTATGCTAGTTTGCTCGCTCTTTTGCTATGCCATTGCTACGATGCCTACCACTTTCTTGAAAGCCTCCCAAATTGCCATGTCAAACCTCTAACCCACCATGTCCTAGCAAACCGTTGATTGGCTATGTTACCGCTTTGCTTAGCCCCTCTTATAGCGTTGCTAGTTGCAGGTGAAGATTGGAGGCCGTTCCTTGTTGGAACATCTTTTATTTACTTGTTGGGATATCAATATATTGCCTTGTTATCTTAATGCATCTATATACTTGGTAAAGGGTGGAAGGCTCGGCCTCTCGCCTAGTGTTTTGTTCCACTCTTGCCGCCCTAGTTTCCGTCATATCGGTGTTATGTTCTCGGATTTTTGCGTTCCTTACGTGGTTGGGTTATAATGGGAACCCCTTGATATTTCGCCTTGATTAAAGCTTTTCTAGCAATGCCCAACATTGGTCTTACCTTTTGCCTCCTAGCCTCTTTTTCCCTTGGGTTTCCGGAGCCCGAGGGTCATCTTATTTTAAACCCCCCCGGGCCAGTGCTCCTTTGAGTGTTGGTCCAAATAGAGCCACTTGCAGCGCCACCTCGGGGAAACTTGAGGGTTGGTTTTAGTTGTACGTAGTGTTCGTCTGAGTGTGCCCTGAGAAAGAGATATGTGCAGCTCCTATCGGGATTTGTCGGCACATTCGGGCGGTGTTGCTGGATTTGTTTTAACCTGTCGAAGTGTCTTGAATTACTGAGATACCGAGTCTGATCGGAACGTCTTGGGAGGAGGTCTATTCCTTCGTTGACCGTGAGAGCTTGTCATGGGCTAAGTTGGGACTCCCCTGCAGGGATTGAACTTTCGAAAGCCGTGCCCGTGGTTATGGGCAGATGGGAATTTGTTAATGTCCGATTGTAGATAACTTGAACCTTAATTTAATTAAAATGAATCAACTGAGTGTGTTACCGTGATGGCCTCTTCTCGGCGGAGTCCGGGAAGTGGACACGGTGTTGGAGTAATGTTTGCGCAGGTTGCTCTCTAGTTTCTCGCTCGCGCTTTGCCTCCTCTTCTCGCTCTCCTTTGCGAATAAGTTAGCCACCGTACTTGCTAGTCGCTTGCTGCAGCTCCACTCATATTTTACCTTGCCTTACCTATAAGCTTACATAGTCTTGATCGCGAGGGTGCGAGATTGCTGAGTCCCTGTGGCTCACAGATTACTATTACACCAGATGCAGGGCCTGAGGATTCCGCTCCAGGTGACGCGTATGAGCTCAAGTGGGAGTTCGACGAAGACTCTCAATGTTACTATGTTTCCTTTCCCGATGATCAGTAGTGGTGCCCAGTTGGGGGTGATTGGGACCGTGTCGCATGTTGGGTTCTCTTTTATTTTGGCGCCGTAGTCGGGCCATGAGTGTTTGGATGATGTAATGTTATTTATGTACTTGATTGACGTGGCGAGTGTAAGCCAACTATGTATTCTCCCCTTTATTCATATTACATGGGATGTTGTGAAGATTGCCTAACTTGCGACATATGCCTTCAATGCGTTTATGTCTCTAAGTCGTGCCTCGACACGTGGGAGCTATAGTCGCATCGAGGGTGTTACAAGTTGGTATCAAAGCCTTCCCCGACCTTAGGAGCCCCATTGCTTGATCGTTTTTAGCGGCCGAGTTGTGTCTAGAAAAATGTTTTAAGCCTTTAGGAATTATATGTCGGAGAGTTTAGGAATTCTTTTTTACTTCCCAGTCTCCTCATCGCTCTGGTAAGGCATCCTGACGTAGAGTTTTGACCCTTCTCTTCTCAAATTTCACTAAATTTTTTTTAGGATCACGCGGGTATCTTGGAATCGTTCCCATGGTTTTATGATGAGAACATTGTCTTGGTGCCTCCTGTCAGGGGTTTAGTGGAAGTGTCCCGGGGAGTTGAGCTCTGAGGTGTTGTCATCATAATTTTATCGTTGCAGTTCTGGAATACCTGAGTTTAGTATGCCGACATCGAAAATCTCTTTTATGCAGTTCGTTGGTGAGATAACCTCGACACCACCCAGTACTGGGGCGGGAGTTCGGGAGTATCGCCATAACTTGTATAACGGATGCTTTTCGAAGGTTGAGATAGATGGTTTTCGAAGGTTTCTTGGTTATGTGTTGAAGGATGGATACAGCTGGATGTAGGAATTGCTAGTTTGGGTGAGATATTATGCTACCCCTGTATCCCCAACACCTGATTGCATAACCGGAAAGGTTCGGGAGTTTCATAGGTGGGAATTCTTGTAGCTCTAGTTTTTCTTCCACGGATATTGGTTTGAGATTGGGATTTCTTACTGATTATTCGTTCTTGATCCGTACCTTGTTGATTTATTTCTCTACCTTAATTCTACGTGGCTTCTCAATTTATGGATATGTGACCATTTCAAGAGGAATGCATTCGTTCATTTTGTTCGGATGTGAAGACTATATATTGCAATTTTCATTTCGTTGGATTCAGCTTCAATATTTGTCTATCAATGTGCTAATGGTGGTCAATCTCTTCAGGATGGCTCCTCCAACGCATACGACTCCGAATCCTGATCCGCCACCACCTCCACCTCCTCTGGAGGCATGGCAAGCTGTGATGGCCGCAATCAATGCAAACACACAGCTGATCATGCAAATTCTTCAAGAGCACAATCAAGGCAGCCAAGGGAATCAAGGCAGCAATTAGAATCACTTTGCTACACTCAACCAGTTCCTTGCTAACGGGCCAAAGACTTTCAGCAATTGTGTTGAGGCAACCGATGCTGACGATTGGCTTGTGGATCTGTGCAAGCATTTCGAGTGCAGTAACGTCAGGCCTGAGGACTTTGTTAAGTTTGCTTCCTTCCAACTCAAAGATCAAGCTGCAGAATGGTTCCAGTAGTACAAGGATTCCCGAGGTGGACGTGTTATCACTTGGGATGATTTCCGTCGAGATTTCCGAGCTCATCAAATTCCGCAGAGCGTGGTTGAAAGCAAGCGTGAGGAATTCCGCAATCTGAAGCAAGGCTCTTTGTCTGTCTATGACTACAACAAGTTGTTCCAAAAGCTCGCCTGCTTTGACAAGCAGGACGTGCCTGATGAGAAGAGCATGATATACCAGTTCAGGGGTGGTCTCAGAGAAGATATCCAGCTCGCTCTTGTTCTCTTTGAGCCCTTGAGGTACGATGAGTTCTACAACATGGCACTGAAGCAAGAGGCTGCTCAGTTGAGGTGTGATGCTTCCAAGAAGCGAGCCAGAGATGTTACTCCTTCTTCCTCTACTCAAGTGGCCAAGCAGCAGAAGTTCTGGCTTCCTCCTCATCCGTTCCGTCAGCCGTATCAGAAGAGCAAAGGTGGCAGTGGTTCTTCCCACCCACCCAACCCTGGCTTTCAGAACAAGACTTCGTCTCAAGCTCCAAGATCGAGTGCTCCGTATCACAGTCCGCTTTCAGAGGTCACGTGCAACAAGTGCCAACAGAAGGGTCACTATGCCAACAAGTGTTTCAACCAGAGGCGTCTTCCTCCTCCTCCTCCTGTCAAATCGGCAAGTACAGCTGTGGTCAAGAATAACCCCAAGCACGCCAAGGTCAATTTGCTGAATGCAGCTCAGGCAGAGGACTCACCAGATGTGATCATGGGTAACCTTCCTGTTAATGATGTTCCTGCAAAAGTTCTTTTTGACACTGGTGCATCGCTTTCTTTTATTTCAACTCCATTTGTGGCCAAGCATGATTTTGTGACCGAAAGGATTCCTGTTCCATTGAAGATTGTGTCTCCGGGCAAGCAAATGACTTCTAACAATTGCGTCCCGGATGTCTCTATCACGTTGGGCGATTGCAAGTTTCTCTCTTCTCTGGTGGTTCTTGGTAACTCGGATATTGATCTTATTCTCGGAATGGATTGGCTTTCTAAGCACAAGGCACATCTTGATTATGCAGCCAGGCAAATTCAATTGACTCATTCGTCTGAGGATGTAATTGTCTTTGCCGCTCGTGATGATACTATCCGTCTGTTTTCTCTCAATGAGAAGGGTGAATTGGATGCCATCTCTCAAATTCCAGTCGTTTGCGAATATCAAGACGTCTTTCCAGAAGAGCTCCCAGGAATGCCTCTGCACCGGCCAGTTGAATTCGTTATTGATCTTGAGCCTGGTACGGAACCTGTGTGCAAACGTCCTTACAAGCTCGGACCTGAAGAGTTGAAGGAGCTGAAGAAGCAACTCGATATGCAAGAGAAAATGGGTCTCATCCGGCCTAGTTCTTCTCCGTGGGGTTCTGGTGTTCTTTTTGTGAAGAAGAAGGAAGGAACGGACCGACTTTGTGTCGATTACCGTCCAGTGAACAAGAAGACCATCAAGAACAAATACCCACTTCCCAACATCAATGAGCTCTTCGAACAACTCAAAGGTGCCCAAGTATTCTCCAAGCTTGATCTCCGTATGGCTTATCACCAGATTCACATTCGTGAAGAAGATATTCCCAAGACAACATTCAGAACAAGCTTTGGTTCATATGAATACACTGTCATGTCTTTTGGCCTCGCCAACGCTCCTCCAACGTTCTCTCGAATGATGAACTTCATCTTCAACGCCTACACCAATGACTTCGCTTTGGTCTATCTCGACGACATTCTGGTTTTCTTGAAGAACAAGGAAGATCATGCCAAGCACTTGCGTTTGGTTCTTGAAAAGCTCAGGGAACATCAGTTCTACGCCAAGTTCTCCAAGTGTGAGTTTTGGCTCGATGAGGTTCTTTATCTTGGTCATATCATCTCTGCCAAGGGCATTGCCATGAATCCTGAGAAGGTGTCTGCAATTGTGAATTGGGAACCTCCTCAGAATGTGAAGCAGCTCCGTTGCTTCCTCGGTCTCGCAAGCTATTGCCGAAGATTCGTTGAAAACTTTTCTAAGATCGCGAAGCCTCTCTCAAATCTTCTTCAGAAGCACGTCAAGTACATTTGGTCTCCGGAGTGTGACATTGCTTTAAACACTTTGAAAGAGAAGTTGATCACTGCTCCAGTTCTGACTCCGCCTGATGAATCCAAACCGTACGAGGTCTTTTGTGATGCCTCTCTCCAAGGTCTTGGCGCAGTATTGATGCAAGAGAAGAAAGTTGTTGCTTATACATCTCGCCAGTTGAAGCCTAATGAGAAGAACTACCCCACTCATGATCTCGAGTTGGCGGCAGTTGTGCATGCTCTTTTGACTTGGAGACATCTTCTATTGGGAAGAAAAGTGGACATTTTCACTGATCACAAGAGTCTCAAGTACATCTTCACTCAGCCTAATGTCAACCTCAGGCAAACTCGATGGGTCGAAATGATTCAAGAGTATAATCCGAGTATTGAGTATACTCCAGGCAAGGCCAATGTGATTGCTGACGCATTGAGCAGGAAGGATTATTGCAACAGTCTTATTCTCAAGCCTTATCAACCCGAGCTTTGTGAAGTTTTCCGCAAACTTAATCTGCAAATTGTTCCTCAAGGTTTCCTCGCCAACCTTCAAGTCTCTCCTACCTTAGAAGACCAGATTCGCCAAGCGCAGCTTCTTGATGCTATGGTGAAAAAGGTGAAGTTTGGGATTGCCAAGAGTCAGTCCAAGTACAAGTGCTACCGCCTTGATGACAAGGACACTCTCTTCTTCGAGGATCGTATTGTTGTACCCAAAGGTGACCTTCGTAAAGTGATCATGAACGAGGCTCAAAATTCTCTCCTCTCCATCCACCCTGGGAGCACGAAAATGTATCAGGACCTCAAGCAAGCTTATTGGTGGGCTCGAATGAAGCGCGAGATCGCTCAATTCGTGAATGAATGTGATGTCTGTAGAAGAGTGAAGGCAGAACACCAAAGGCCAGCTGGTCTCCTCCAACCTCTTGCCATTCCAGAATGGAAGTTTGACCACATTGAGATGGACTTCGTGACTGGGTTTCCAAAGTCCAAGTGTGGCAATGATGCTATATTCGTTGTCATCGATAAACTCACCAAAGTGGCTCATTTTCTGCCTATCAAAGAGTCGATCACTGCAGCTCAATTGGCGGAACTCTATACCTCTCGTATTGTCTCTCTGCACGGTATTCCACAAGTGATCTCTTCAGACCGTGGCAGCATCTTTACCTCCAAGTTTTGGGATTCTTTTCAGAAGGCCATGGGCACCAACATCCGCATCAGCACAGCTTTCCATCCTCAAACTAGCGGTCAAGTCGAGCGTGTCAACCAGATTCTTGAAGATATGCTCAGGGCTTGTGTGATCTCCTTCGGCATGAAGTGGGAGGATTGTCTTCCTTATGCTGAATTCTCCTACAACAACAGTTTTCAAGCAAGTTCGGGCAAGGCCCCATTCGAAATTCTGTATGGCAGGAAGTGCCGTACCCCTCTCAACTGGTCTGAAACCGGTGAACGTCAGCTTTTGGGTAATGACTTAATCACAGAGGCAGAAGAAATGTGCAAAGTCATTCGTGATAACCTCAAAGCGGCCCAATCCCGCCAGAAGAGCTACTATGATAGTAATCACCGTGATTTGGCTTTCGAGATCGGAGATCATGTTTACCTCCATGTCTCTCCGATGAAAGGTACTCGTCGCTTCGGTATCAAAGGGAAGCTTGCCCCCAGATACGTGGGACCTTTCAAGATCGTCAGCAAGAGAGGCGACCTCGCCTATCAACTCCAGCTTCCTTCAAACTTTACAAATGTTCATGACGTGTTCCATGTCTCTCAGCTTCGAAAGTGCTTCAAGACTCCTGACCGCACCGTCAACTTCGAGGACATTGAGCTCCAAGAAGATCTCTCTTATCGTGAGCACCCAGTTGCTATTCTTGAAGAGACTGAACGCAAGACTCGCAACAAGTCAATCAAATTTCTCAAAGTCAAGTGGTCACACCATTCCGACCGTGAAGCTACCTGGGAACGCGAGGATCACCTCCGTTCTGAGTACCCGGCGTTCTTTCAGTCCTAGATCTCGGGACGAGATCCTTTCGTAGTGGTGAGTGTTGTAACACCCCGGATGTAACTTTCCCTATTTGTACTCCAACTCTTGCCGTTTCCGGCGTTAAGTTATATTTATTTCCTTGGGTTTGGGTTTCGTCTCCGTGTGTTTTTTTCGTTGTCATGCATCTCATATCATGTCATCATGTGCATTGCATTTGCATACGTGTTCATCTCATGCATTCGAGCATTTTCCCCGTTGTCCGTTTTGCATTCCAGCGCTTCGTTCTCCTCCGGTGGTCATTTCTAGCTTTCTTTCGTGTGTGGGGATTAAACATTTCCGGATTGGACCGAGACTTGCCAAGCGGCCTTGGTTTACTACCGGTAGACCGCCTGTCAAGTTTCGTACCATTTGGACTTCGTTTGATACTCCAACGGTTAACCGAGGGACCGAAAAGGCCTCGTGTGTGTTGCAGCCCAACACCCCTCCAATTTGGCCCAAAACCCATCTAACTCTGCTCCATGTCCTAGAGCATTCAATCACGATCGCGTGGCCGAAAACCGCACCTCATTTGGACTCTCCTAGCTCCCTCTATGCCTATAAATAGCCCCTCCTCCGAAATCCCGGATCTCCTCGTCCAAACCCTAGAAAAGTCCTCCTCGCGCCGGCCGGACACGTCCGCCGCCTCCGCCAGCCAACCAACAGCCGCCACGTGTCCCTTGCGGGACCGCTTCGCCGCCGCCGCCGCTGAGGCCCGCCGAGCCCAGCGCGGGCCCCCGCGGCCCAGTCCCACGCCCCGCCGCCCGGCTCGTCCCGCCGCCCGTGCCCCTCGCCGGCTTCCTCGACTTCGGTGGCCGCGCCGCCGCACGCCATCGCCGCCCCGCCGCGCGACCTCGCCGGCCGGCTCCGCCTCCGCCGCGAGCTCGCCGCCCCGCGTCCCCGGTGGCCGCCGTCGCCGTCCGCCGCCAGATCCGGCCCGGATCCGGCCGGGTCCGGCTCTCCCTCTCCTCCCCGCCGGTTTTTGCGACCTCGCCGGAGCAAGTCAACCCTCGCCAGAGCTCATCGGTTCGCGTGCCGATCCAGATCTGGGACGAACCCTAGGTCAAAATTCTTCTAAGTCCTCGGAATTTTCAGTCCAAGTGCTCAGGTTCGAGGCCCCGTAACTTTGCACTCGTAGCTCCGATTCATGCATATAGCATATCAAAATTTTCATCTCAGAGATTACATCATTTCATTCCATTGCATCATTTTCATTTGAGTTCATCTTGATGCCCGAAATGCTGTTAGAAGAGGGCTACTTGAGTTAATTGTCAGATCTGCTACTCGGTTTAGCACTTTTGTCATTTTTGCCATGATTATTGTGTGCATGATATGCCCGTGAGTCCTACATATGTTTTGTTAAGGGTTTTGTCATCTTCCCAGAGGTGCAACCCATGTATTTTTAGGATGTGTGTAGTGTCTTGTGCAAACTTGCAAAGTGGTGCACTTGCTAATTCTGTTTTCAGGGACTTGGTAATTTCACTAAGTCCTGCAGCTGTTTATCTCATGATGCCATATGTTCTTGTTGTTTCCTAGTGATAAGTGCCTCTTTTGAGGATGATCAGTAAGAGAGTTTTGTTAATCTTGTAGTGCTCTATCCATAAATGTATTTTTGTGAAATTATGGAGCACCCTAGCTTGAGTCAATCGAGCTCTACTTTTGCTACATTGTGAATCTGGGCAGACCGTCAACTTGTTTGTGATTTTGCCGATGTTATTGTAGTTGATCCGTGCATGCTATGCCATTGTTCTTGCCATGTCTAGCTTGAATTTTGTGCCTTATTTATGGATGTATGCTTGTTTTGCCTTGACTTGCACCGTGGTGAGTGCATCGAGCTCGTAAACATGCCTTCGTGAGTTATGTTTCAGCATGTCCCAGTTTTCACTAAGTCTGAAAACTGATTATGTTTTTGCCATGTTCGTGTGCTTGTTAGTATATTTTGTGATCCCTTCTGGCTCAAGGTCACTAAGGGACTTTTGTTAAGCTTGTTGAGTAGCTCCATTCCATGTCTTTCTTTGTCATGTTGAGGTCCTGTAGGATGTTGTTTTGTTGCTCCGAAGAGGGCTATATGATCTGAAATTCCAGACAAGTGTTAATTTCACTAAGTCTGAGATCTGTTTTACCATTTGCGTTTTTGCCATGCTTGTTTGAACCTCCTAATGGATGAATTGGCCGTAGCTCAGTGCTAGACTTTTATTAAGCATCTTGTGTGCATCCCTGCCATGTATTTTGTTGTCATGTTTGGGTGCTGTAGCATGTTCATTTCATTGCATTTAGATGCCTACTTGCTGTAAATCGCAGACCGGTGTCATTTTTAAATCGCTTGCCATTTCCAAACCGTAACTCCGATTCCGGCTTTCTTTATATCGTTTTCAAGCGACTTCATATCATCTTTCGAGTGGCACACTTGGATTTCCATGTTGAGGCCAGGTTCATGCATTTCCTGTCATATCTTGCATTTTGCATCTCGCATCGCATCCCGCATAGCATATCATCTTTGCATTGTGTTGTTTGAGTTTGCACGTGGTTGATTGTATCCTTGTTGCTTGTTTGTCTTGTTTGGGTAGAGACGGGAGACGAGTTCGCTAACGAGGAGCCCGTTGAGTTTGCTTTCGAGGATCCAGTCAACTCTGACAACTGTGCAGGCAAGATGATCATACCCTCGAAATCACTACTATCTTTGCTATGCTAGTTTGCTCGCTCTTTTGCTATGCCATTGCTACGATGCCTACAACTTTCTTGAAAGCCTCCCAAATTGCCATGTCAAACCTCTAACCCACCATGTCCTAGCAAACCGTTGATTGGCTATGTTACCGCTTTGCTCAGCCCCTCTTATAGCGTTGCTAGTTGCAGGTGAAGATTGGAGGCCGTTCCTTGTTGGAACATCTTTTATTTACTTGTTGGGATATCATTATATTGCCTTGTTATCTTAATGCATCTATATACTTGGTAAAGGGTGGAAGGCTCGGCCTCTCGCCTAGTGTTTTGTTCCACTCTTGCCGCCCTAGTTTCCGTCATATCGGTGTTATGTTCTCGGATTTTTGCGTTCCTTACGCGGTTGGGTTATAATGGGAACCCCTTGATATTTCGCCTTGATTAAAGCTTTTCCAGCAATGCCCAACATTGGTCTTACCTTTTGCCACCTAGCCTCTTTTTCCCTTGGGTTTCCGGAGCCCGAGGGTCATCTTATTTTAAACCCCCCCGGGCCAGTGCTCCTCTGAGTGTTGGTCCAAATAGAGCCACTTGCAGCGCCACCTCGGGGCAACTTGAGGGTTGGTTTTAGTTGTACGTAGTGTTCGTCTGAGTGTGCCCTGAGAAAGAGATATGTGCAGCTCCTATCGGGATTTGTCGGCACATTCGGGCGGTGTTGCTGGATTTGTTTTAACCTGTCGAAGTGTCTTGAATTACTGAGATACCGAGTCTGATCGGAACGTCTTGGGAGGAGGTCTATTCCTTCATTGACCGTGAGAGCTTGTCATGGGCTAAGTTGGGACTCCCCTGCAGGGATTGAACTTTCGAAAGCCGTGCCCGCGGTTATGGGCAGATGGGAATTTGTTAATGTCCGATTGTAGATAACTTGAACCTTAATTTAATTAAAATGAATCAACTGAGTGTGTTACCGTGATGGCCTCTTCTCGGCGGAGTCCGGGAAGTGGACACGGTGTTGGAGTAATGTTTGCGCAGGTTGCTCTCTAGTTTCTCGCTCGCGCTTTGCCTCCTCTTCTCGCTCTCCTTTGCGAATAAGTTAGCCACCGTACTTGCTAGTCGCTTGCTGTAGCTCCACTCATATTTTACCTTGCCTTACCTATAAGCTTACATAGTCTTGATCGCGAGGGTGCGAGATTGCTGAGTCCCTGTGGCTCACAGATTACTATTACACCAGATGCAGGGCCTGAGGATTCCGCTCCAGGTGACGCGTATGAGCTCAAGTGGGAGTTCGACGAAGACTCTCAACGTTACTATGTTTCCTTTCCCGATGATCAGTAGTGGTGCCCAGTTGGGGGTGATTGGGACCGTGTCGCATGTTGGGTTCTCTTTTATTTTGGCGCCGTAGTCGGGCCATGAGTGTTTGGATGATGTAATGTTATTTATGTACTTGATTGACGTGGCGAGTGTAAGCCAACTATGTATTCTCCCCTTTATTCATATTACATGGGATGTTGTGAAGATTGCCTAACTTGCGACATATGCCTTCAATGCGATTATGTCTCTAAGTCATGCCTCGACACGTGGGAGCTATAGTCGCATCGAGGGTGTTACAGACAAGGACTCCTCTTTTTTACCCACGCCTTCTTCTTCCCTGCCCATCCATTCTCGCGCACTCGAGCTCCAGCGCCCAAGTTCGCATCTTCTCCGCAAAAACACTCTGAACATGTCCGGAGCGGGAGGCAAGTGGATGGCCTCCTCCGTTACGGAGGAGAACATCATGTAGCTCCGGGAAGATGGATACCTGGCCACGGATATCGCGCATCGGCTCCCAAGCGCGGGGCAGATCGTTCCTACCCCCGAGCCGTACGAAAGGGCTGTATTCCTTACCCATTTCATCCGCGGGCTGGGATTTCCCCTCCACCCATTTGTTCGCGGGCTTATGTTCTACTACGGGTTGGACTTCCATGATCTGGCCCCCAATTTTATCCTCAACATCTCAGCGTTATCGTCGTGTGCGAGGCTTTCCTCCGCATCAAGCCCCACTTTGGCCTGTGACTGAAGACCTTCAATGTCAAACCGAAGGTGGTAGTCGGCCAGCAAGCGGAGTGCGGAGGCGCCATGGTGGGCAAAATGCCCAACGTCACCTGGCTCGAAGGCTCCTATGTGGAGACCGTGAAGGGGTGGCAATCGACGTGGTTCTACATCACCGAGCCACGCGACACCAATTGGGTGGCGGCCCCCGAATTCCGATCCGGCATGCCCATGCGGCTAACCTCTTGGAAAGAGAAGGGCTTATCTTGGGGTTCATCGGTGGAGCTGATCGGACTCCAGAACTGTGTTAAAAACATGATAAGCAAGAAAATCAAGCTTGTCAACATGGTCCAGGTCATGCTCTTCCGCTGGATCCTCCCGTGTCAAAGACGGGCATTCAATATGTGGGAGTTTGACTCGGCAAAGCACCAGACGCTGTGAGAGCTCTTCGACATGACGCACCAGGACATCTGGGGGGTGCTGTTCAAGTCTGCCGAGGTACCTCCTCCCCTTACCGAGGACTGCGGACTCAGCGCAAAGCGCCCTGCTAATGTGGTAAGCTCCTTATATCTCATAAGGTGTTTCTTTCCCTAGTATAATTATGTGAGGGATCTGAGCCTCCACATTATTTGACAGGAATGGGTTGTGACAGCGGAGCGGATCGACTATCTGGCCCCACTGCTCGAAGATCCAGCAAGTACTCTCCTGACGGAGATGCTGGTGTTGGGTTTTGTAGTAATTTCAAAAAAATTTCCTACGCACACGCAAGATCATGTGATGCATAGCAACGAGAGGGGAGAGTGTTGTCTACGTACCCACGCAAACCGACTGCGGAAGCGTTGATGCAACATAGAGGAAGTTGTTGTACGTCTTCACGATCCAACCGATCAAGCACCGAAACTACGGCACCTCCGAGTTCGAGCACACGTTCAGCTCGATGACGATCCCCGGACTCCGATCCAGCAAAGTGTCGGGGAAGAGTTCCATCAGCACGACGGCGTGGTGACGATCTTGATGTACTACAGCAGCAGGGCTTCGCCTAAACTCCGCTACAGTATTATCGAGGACTATGGTGGCTGGGGCACCGCACACGGCTAAGGAATAGATCACGTGGATCAACTTGTGTGTTCTAGGGTGCCTCTACCTCAGTATATAAAGGACCAAAGGGGGGAGGCTGGCCGGCCACAAGGGGCGCGCCAGGAGAGTCCTACTCCCTCTGGGAGTAGGATTCCCCCCCCCCCCCCAATCCTAGTTGGAATAGGATTCCTTGAGGGGGGAAAGAGAGAGAGGGGGCCGGCCACCTCTCCTAGTCCTAATAGGACTAGGGGAAGGGGGGAGGTGCACAGTCACCTTGGGCTGCCCCTTTCTCCTTTCCACTAAAGCCCACTAAGGCCCATCTAGCTCCCGGGGGGTTCCGGTAACCTCCCGGTACTCCGGTAAAATCCCGATTTCACCCGGAACACTTCCGATATCCAAACATAGGCTTCCAATATATCAATCTTTACGTCTCGACCAATTCGAGACTCCTCGTCATGTCCGTGATCACATCCGGGACTCTCAACAACCTTCGGTACATCAAAATGCATAAACTCATAATATAACTGTCATCGTTACCTTAAGCGTGCGGACCCTACGGGTTCGAGAACAATGTAGACATGACCGAGACATGTCTCCGGTCAATAACCAATAGCGGGACCTAGATGCCCATATTGGCTCCTACATATTCTACGAAGATCTTTATCGGTCAGACCGCATAACAACATACGTTGTTCCCTTTGTCATCGGTATGTTACTTGCCCGAGATTCGATCGTCGGTATCCCATACCTAGTTCAATCTCGTTACCGGCAAGTCTCTTTACTCGTTCCGTAATACATCATCCCGCAACTAACTCATTAGTTGCAATGCTTGCAAGGCTTATGTGATGTGCATTACCGAGAGGGCCCAGAGATACCTCTCCGACAATCGGAGTGACAAATCCTAATCTCGAAATATGCCAACCCAACATGTACCTTTGGAGACACCTGTAGTACTCCTTTATAATCACCCAGTAACGTTGTGACGTTTGGTAGTACCCAAAGTGTTCCTCCGGTAAACGGGAGTTGCATAATCTCATAGTTATAGGAACATGTATAAGTCATGAAGAAAGCAATAGCAACATACTAAACGATCGGGTGCTAAGCTAATGGAATGGGTCATGTCAATCAGATCATTCAACTAATGATGTGACCTCGTTAATCAAATAACAACACTTTGTTCATGGTTAGGAAACATAACCATCTTTGATTAACGAGCTAGTCAAGTAGAGGCATACTAGTGACACTAAGTTTGTCTATGTATTCACACATGTATTATGTTTCCGGTTAATACAATTCTAGCATGAATAATAAACATTTATCATGATATAAGGAAATAAATAATAACTTTATTATTGCCTCTAGGGCATATTTCCTTCAGCTGGTTCCGACGCCCTATGAGGCGCCGGAGAAGAAGGCCAAGAGGAAGGCCGCGGGGACCAGGAAACATCTCCGGCGCAAGGTCGTATCGGAATCATCGTTCGATAACACCGAGACGCCCTCCTCCCACGAAGACGAGGAGGAGGAAGAGGAAAATTCTCCCCATCCAGCCGGGGGCGGGGGGGGGGGGATAAGAAAAGGAAGGCTGCCCCATCCGGGGAGGCCAAAGGGTCCAAGAAGGGAAGAGCCCTCCTTCCGGACCGCTCCACCACGGCCGCGTTCAATGACAAGGAGTGGTTGCCCAGGGACAAGCCCCTGGCGAAGTCGTAAGTATCCGGATACCACAACAGTTCTGGTATATTTCGTTTTATTGTTTCTTATCATGCCGAACATGATCATGCAGCCCACCCAAGGACCATCTCGACGTATCCTCTTCGGATGGGTCTCTGGGCCTGTCGGAGATGAACAGTGATTCGCTCTCGACCGCCTCCTCCCCCCGCCCTACGGACGACGCCGAGGTGTTGTCCTGAAGGGCACCAAGCCAAGGGAAGGTAGTTCTGGGGGCGCCCCAAGGTGACCTCCCAGACGCCGGGCGCATGGGAGGCAAGGCTCCCATGGGCCCTAATGACGGGGGTAGCAAGTCCGACCCCCGGCCGAATACTGCGCCGGAACCTCCCGTGGTTCCGCGGGCGACCCCTCACAAAGGGGGGTGAGCCATCTGTGCCGATGTCCTCTGTCCATCCAGAGGCATTGGACAACTTGCTGGAAGCGCTTCTTGGCGCTTCCATTGACGAAGAGCACCGCACTATCATGAGTGTAGTTGTAGAGAAGGTTCAGTCCGCTAAAAGCGGACTGACTGAAGCCTCTGCCAGCCTCTTAACAGGCTTTGATGTAAGCAATCAATTTATAAGAAAATGCTATAGCATAGACAGTAGGCCTTGATGCTCTGTTTGGCGTTCGCAAAGAAAGGCCGAACAGAGGATCAAATAATAATCACAGGAGTCTATCAGAATGTGTCTTATGTGAATAAGCAGGCTTCGCTGCTGGCCGCTGCCGCTCGCACTGCGGAGGTCTCCACACTGAAGCGGGACCTTGTGCGGTCCGAAAAGAGCTTGGCCTTACCAAGAGGCAGCTCGAAGAGAATAAAGGTAAGTAATACCCGTCCGTATATTGATAGGGAATAAAAAAGAATGTGGTTGTTAAGTCACAGGATCATCATGAATTTTGCTAGGGGCCATGACTGAAGTGGCGTCCCTGAAGGAGGTGCTATCCGAGGCTGAAGACAAAGCGGCCAAGGAGCGCACCGAGCGCGAGAAGCAAGAGGCTTGAGTTGGCGAGGTGCAACAAGAGCTCTAGGATTTCGTCAAAAAATACGAGTCCTTGGAGCGTGACTCTAAGACGCAAGGGTCTGAGCTTGCGAAGGCCCTTGAGAATGCAAAAAATGCCAAGGCCGAAGCCCACAAGGCCCTCCAGGAGCTTCAGGCGGTCCAGAAGATAGCGGCGGGTAAGGAATTGATTATGCAAAGCAAGCATGTGAAGGAAACTTTCCTTTTACTTACCCAAGTTCGGAGCTCTCCAGGAGCATTCGCAGATCTTCCCCGCAGTGTGTCCAATGCCGCGAAATTTTACCGGGCCGAGGAAGGGAGCTTGACGGAGAAGTTGTTCTGGTCTCAATATACTGGGACCAAACATCTGATGCCCTTGAGAGACTAGTTGAAGCAATTGGTCGAGCTCCACAAGGCAGCCGAACAGGCCATGAAGGGCCTCATAGTCCGGATGTGGCCTGACGAGCCCCTGTCTGGCAGCTACTTTGGCCTGGTGAGGCGGCTTGTGAATGCCCGCCCACGGCTTGAAGTCATAAAGCGGTCCGTCTGCATTGAGGGTGCGCGCATGGCTTTTGCCCGAGCGAAAGTGCACTGGGCGAAGATGGACGCCGAGAAGCTGGTGAAGGAGGGGCCGCCGGAGGGCAAGGAGCATCGCTGCCCCGAGAAGTATTATGACAACGTCCTGAAGGGTGCCCGCCTTGTGGCGGAGGAATGTTCTAAGGATGTAATATTTGAATGAATGTACCCATGTGATCTTGTAATATGAAAACGAGTTCGTCTGCGCTATATAATGCTTGTTGATTTAAAATATTACCTTCTGTGCGGCCGTTCATAAAATCTGAGAGTTGGCCAATCGTCGGCTTCTGCCCTCATGTAGCTAGTACTGAGGTGTTCGGGATAAATCTGATCACTCTTTATCCCAGTTTTGGGTCCTTCGAAGGAGGTGTTCAGCACAATGAACTAGGCAATCGGACTATAAGGCTTCATCACTCTCACTTAGCCATAGAAGTCTAGAATTTTAAATTTTGGCGAAGCCCCTGGTATTCGGAAGGCCGAACATGGGGCGCTATGAACGCCTAACTCGGACAAGGCCGACTCCTCGCCTGAAGCGGAAAAAATCTTTAGGGACTTGGGACCTCTCGAACAGCGACCAGCTCTCGCCGCATCATGACAGTTAGTTTTCGGCTTTCTCTACCGAGGTGCTTGTCCGGAAGAACCGGGACACAATCGCAGTAGTTCTCCCAGTGCTACCTTAGCCGATATAGCAGAACGTAAGGCACCAAAACATGTGAGCCAGGCAAACCCAACTATTGACCCAAGGCATGATTCGGAGCTGATGCATATAATGCTATAAGTTCGGGGTGCCGCACTGTCGAAAGTGTTCGGACTTTTCTTGCCGTGTTATGGGTACACTGAAGCCCCTGGCATACTAAACGTACCAGAATGTACGGGAGCAACTTGTCGTGAATAGACAAACAAGGAAAGAAAAAAAGAAGATGAAGAAATGTAATAATAAGCTGACGTTGTGCATTGTTATTTCTAGGATACGTCAAAGTGTATGTGTATAAGTAGTACAATAAGCAGAAATAAGACTATCTGACATGTTCGATCCAAGGGCAAGCTGCGTGCGGGTATGTAAAACAGGTATAACGATCGGTATGAGAGACCACCTGGGTATTCCCTTGTACGTCAAAGCTTCTTGCTCCCTTGGTGCTTCCCTCCCGTGATGGGTCCGATGATCTAGCTATCGGAGAGGGCCTCCAGAGAATAGGGTCCTGAAAGGAAGAAAATGATAAAGATATACTGGTCCTGAGGCGGTTGAACCGCATTGTGGGACGTGCCATAGCCGTGCCTCTGCCTATACCCATGGTATCTTTAGTGCATAGTTATGTACGCACAGCGTAAATTTTGTCGCTTGACTGGGACTAGGACGGAGGCCGAATTGCTAGGCGAGCTCTAAACGCGCCTGGCGATTCTGTTGCAGGTTATTCTGGACTCGCTTGAATCCGTCAAAAGGCTGCTGTGCATTTCTGCTGCAAGGGCCGCAGTGTGCTCCTTCGTGCGGAGCGAGCGTTCTGTGTTTCTGTTAACTGTTATAACCCCGCGAGGTCCTGGCATTTTGAGCTTGAGGTATGCATAATGTGGTACCACATTGAATCTAGCGAATGCGGTTCGTCCCAGTAGTGCGTGATAGCCACTGCGGAAGGGGACGATATCGAAGATTAACTCTTCGCTTCGGAAGTTATCCGGAGATCCGAAGACCACTTCCAGTCTGATTGAGCCTGTGCAACATGCCTATACACCTGGTATGGCACCTTTGAAGATGGTTTTTGTGGGTTTGATCCTCAAGGGGTCTATACCCATTTTGCGCTCTGTATCCTGATAAAGCGGGTTCAGGCTGCTGCCACCGTCCATAAGGACTCGAGTTAGGTGGAATCCGTCAATGATAGGATCAAGGACCAATGCGGTAGAACCGCCATGATGGATACTAGCGGGGTGGTCCCTGCGATCAAAAGTGATTGGACAAGAAGACCATAGGTTGAACTTTGGGGCGACTGGCCCCATCGCGTAGACGTCCCTGAGTGCATGCTTCCGTTCCCGCTTGGGGATATGGGTTGCGTATATCATGTTCACCGTTTTCACTTGGGGAGGAAATTTCTTCTGTCCTCCTGTGTTCGGCGGCCGGGGCTCCTCCTCATCGTCGCTATGCAGCCCCTTTTCCTTGCTTTCGGCATTCAACTTGCCGGCCTGTTTGAACACCCAACATTCTCTGTTGGTGTGGTTGGCTGGCTTATCGGGGGTGCCGTGAATTTGACACGAGCGTTCGAGTATGCGGTCCAAACTGGACGGGCCCGGATTGTTTCTTTTGAACGGCTTTTTCCGCTGACCAGATTTGGAGCCATTGAATCCGGCATTGACTGTCGTGTCTTCGGCGTTATCGCCGTTGTTGCGGTGCTTGTATCTGTTGCGATGTGGCTTGCCGTTGCTGTCTCTGGCCTCCAATGTGCTAGGGTTGCTTGCTGTGTTGTTGCTACGGGCCAACCAGCTATCCTCGCCCATGCAGAAGTGGGTCATGAGTGTTGTGAGGGCTGCCATGGACTTTGGCTTCTCTTGGCCGAGATGTCTGGTGAGCCACTCGTCATGGATGTTATGTTTAAACGCCGCTAGGGCTTCAGCATCCGGACAATCCACAATTTGGTTCTTTTGTTGGGGAACGTAGTAATTTCAAAAAATTTCCTACGCACACACAAGATAATGGTGATGCATAGCAATGAGAGGGGAGAGTGCTGTCTACGTACCCTCGTAGACCGGCAACGGAAGTGTTGACACAACATAGAGGAAGTAGTCATACGTCTTCCCGATCCGACCAATCCAAGCACCGAACGTACGGCACCTCCGAGTTCTAGCACACGTTCAGCTCAATGACGATCCCCGGACTCCGATCCAGCAAAGTGTCAGGGAAGAGTTCCGTCAGCACGACGGCGTGGTGACGATCTTGATGTTCAACTATCGCAGGGCTTCGCCTAAGCACCACTACAATATTATCGAGGATTATGGTGGAAGGGGGCACCGCACACGGCTAAGAAAATGATCACGTGGATCAAGTTGTGTGTCTAGGGGTGCCCCCTGCCCCCGTATATAAAGGAGCAAGGGGAGGAGGCCGGCCAGCCCTATGGCGCGCCAAGGAGGAGTCCTCCTCCTAGTAGGAGTAGGACTCCTACTAGGAGGGGGAAGGAAGTGGGGAGGGAGAAGGAAAGGGGGGCCCCGCCCCCCCTCTCCTAGTCCAATTCGGACCAGGGGGAGGAGGCGCGCGGCCCACCCTGGCTGCCCCTCTCTCTCTCCACTAAGGCCCATATGGCCCATTACTTCTCCCGGGGGGTTCCGGAAACCCTCCGGCTCTCCGGTTTTCTCCGAAATCACCCGGAACACTTCCGGTGTCCGAATATAGCCGTCCAATATATCAATATTTTATGTCTCGACCATTTCGAGACTCCTCGTTATGTCTGTGATCACATCCAGGACTCCGAACTAACTTCGGTACATCAAAACTCATAAACTCATACTATAACTGTCATCGAAACCTTAAGCGTGCGGACCCTACGGGTTCGAGAACAATGTAGACATGACCGAGACACGTCTCCGGTTAATAACCAATAGCGGAACCTGGATGCTCATATTGGCTCCCACATATTCTACGAAGATCTTTATCGGTCAGACCGCATAACAACATACGTTGTTCCCTTTGTCATCGGTATGTTACTTGCCCGAGATTCGATCGTCGGTATCTCAATACCTAGTTCAATCTCGTTACCGGCAAGTCTCTTTACTCGTTTCGTAATACATCATCTCGCAACTAACTCATTAGTTGCAATGCTTGCAAGGCTTATGTGATTTGCATTACCGAGAGGGCCCAGAGATACCTCTCCGACAATCGGAGTGACAAATCCTAATCTCGAAATACGCCAACCCAACATTTACCTTTGGACACACCTGTAGAGCTCCTTTATAATCACCCAGTTACGTTGTGACGTTTGGTAGCACACAAAGTGTTCCTCCGACAAACGGGAGTTGCATAATCTCATAGTCATAGGAACATGTATAAGTCATGAAGAAAGCAATAGCAACATACTAAACGATCGGGTGCTAAGCTAATGGAATGAGTCATGTCAATCACATCATTCTCCTAATAATGTGATATCGTTAATCAAATGACAACACATTTCTATGGTTAGGAAACATATCCATCTTTGATTAACGAGCTAGTCAAGTAGAGGCATACTAGTGATGTTTAGTTTGTCTATGTATTCACACAAGTATTATGTTTCCGGATAATACAATTCTAGCATGAATAATAAACATTTATCATGATATAAGGAAATAAAATAATAACATTATTATTGCCTCTAGGGCATATTTCCTTCAGTCTCCCACTTGCACTAGAGTCAATAATCTAGATTACACAGTAATGATTCTAACACCCATGGAGCTTTGGTGCTGATCATGTTTTGCTCGTGGAAGAGGCTTAGTCAACGGATCTGCAACATTCAGATCCGTATGTATCTTGCAAATCTCTATGTCTCCCACCTGGACTAGATCCTAGATGGAATTGAATCGTCTCTTGATGTGCTTGGTTCTCTTGTGAAATCTGGATTCCTTTGCCAAGGCAATTGCACCACTATTGTCACAAAAGATTTTCATTGGACCCGATGCACTAGGTATGACACCTAGATCGGATATGAACTCCTTCATCCAGACTCCTTCGTTTGCTACTTGCGAAGCAGCTATGTACTCCGCTTCACATGTAGATCCCGCCACAATGCTTTGTTTAGAACTGGACCAACTGACAGCTCCACCGTTTAATGTAAACACGTATCCGGTTTGCGATTTAGAATCGTCCGGATCAGTGTCAAAGCTTGCATCAACATAACCATTTACGATGAGCTCTTTGTCACCTCCATATATGAGAAACATATCCTTAGTCCTTTTCAGGTATTTCAGGATGTTCTTGACCGCTGTCCAGTGATCCACTCCTGGATTACTTTGGTACCTCCCTGCTAGACTTATAGCAAGACACACATCAGGTCTGGTACACAACATTGCATACATGATAGATCCTATGGCTGAACCATAGGGAACATCTTTCATTTTCTCTCTATCTTCTGCATTGGTCGGGCATTGAGTCTTACTCAATTTCACACCTTGTAACACAAGCAAGAATCCTTTCTTTGCTTGATCCATTTTGAACTTCTTCAAAATTTTGTCAAGGTATGTGCTTTGTGAAAGTCCAATTAAGTGTCTTGATCTATCTCTATAGATCTTAATGCCCAATATGTAAGCAGCTTCACCGAGGTCTTTCATTGAAAAACTCTTATTCAAGTATCCCTTTATGCTATCCAGAAATTCTATATCATTTCCGATTAGTAATATGTCATCTACATATAATATCAGAAATGCTACAGATCTCCCACTCACTTTCTTGTAAATACAGGCTTCTCCAAAAGTCTGTACAAAACCAAATGCTTTGATAACACTATCAAAGTGTTTATTCCAACTCCGAGAGGCTTGCACCAATGCATAAATGGATCGCTGGAGCTTGCACACTTTGTTAGCTCCCTTTGGATCAACAAAACCTTCTGGCTGCATCATATACAACTCTTCTTCCAGAAATCCATTCAGGAATGCAGTTTTGACATCCATCTACCAAATTTCATAATCATAAAATGCGGCAATTGCTAACATGATTCGGACAGACTTAAGCATCGCTACGGGTGAGAAGGTCTCATCGTAGTCAATCCCTTGAACTTGTCGAAAACCTTTTGCGACAAGTCGAGCTTTGTAGACAGTAACATTACCTTCAGCGTCAGTCTTCTTCTTGAAGATCCATTTATTCTCAATTGCTTGCCGATCATTGGGCAAGTGAACCAGAGTCCATACTTTGTTCTCATACATGGATCCCATCTCAGATTTCATGGCTTCAAGCCATTTTGTGGAATCTGGGCTCACCATCGCTTCTCCATAGTTCGTAGGTTCATCATGCTCTAGTAGCATGACTTCCAGAACAGGATTACCGTACCACTCTGGTGCGGATCTTAATCTGGTTGATCTACGAGGTTCAATAGAATCTTGTTCTGAAGTTTCATGATCATCATCATTAGCTTCCTCAATAATTGGTGTAGGTGTCACAGAAACTGGTCTCTGTGATGTACTACTTTCCAATAACGGAGCAGGTACAGTTACCTCATCAAGTTCTACTTTCCTCCCACTCACTTCTTTCGAGAGAAACTCCTTCTCTAGAAAGTTTCCGAATTTAGCAACAAAAGTCTTGCCTTCGGATCTATGATAGAAGGTGTATCCAATAGTTTCCTTTGGATATCCTATGAAGACACATTTCTCCAATTTGGGTTCAAGATTATCAGGTTGAAGCTTTTTCACATAAGCATCGCAACCCCAAACTTTTAGAAACGACAACTTTGGTTTCTTGCCAAACCACAGTTCATAAGGCGTCGTCTCAACGGATTTTGATGATGCCCTATGTAACGTGAATGCGGCTGTCTCTAGAGCATAACCCCAAAACGATAGCGGTAAATCAGTAAGAGACATCATAGATCGCACCATATCAAGTAAAGTACGATTACGACATTCGGACACACCATTACGCTGTGGTGTTCTGGGTGGCATGAGTTGCGAAACTATTCCCCATTGTTTCAAATGTACACCAAACTCGTAACTCAAATATTCTCCACCACGATCAGATCGTAGGAATTTTATTTTCTTGTTACGATGATTTTCAATTTCACTCTGAAATTCTTTGAACTTTTCAAATGTTTCAGACTTATGTTTCATTAAGTAGATATACCCATATCTGCTTAAGTCATCTGTGAAGGTGAGAAAATAACGATATCCACCACGAGCCTCAACATTCATCGGACCACATACATCTGTATGTATGATTTCCAACAAATCTGTTGCTCTCTCCATAGTACCGGAGAACGGCGTTTTTGTCATCTTACCCATAAGGCATGGTTCGCAAGTACCAAGCGATTCATAATCAAGTGGTTCCAAAAGTCCATCAGTATGGAGTTTCTTCATGCGCTTTACACCAATATGACCCAAACGGTAGTGCCACAAATAAGTTGCACTATCATTATCAACGCTGCATCTTTTCGCTTCAACATTATGAATATGTGTGTCACTACTATCGAGATTTAATAAGAATAGACCACTCTTTAAGGGTGCATGACCATAAAAGATATTACTCATATAAATAGAACAACCATTATTCTCTGATTTAAATGAATAACCATCTCGCATCAAACAAGATCCAGATATAATTTCATGCTTAACGCTGGCACCAAATAACAATTATTTAGGTCTAATAGTAATCCCGAAGGTAGATGTAGAGGTAGTGTGCCGACCGCGATCACATCGACTTTGGAACCATTTCCCACACGCATTGTCACCTCGTCCTTAGCCAATCTTCGCTTAATCCGTAGTCCCTGTTTCGAGTTGCAAATGTTAGCAACAGAACCAGTATCAAATACCCAGGTGCTACTGCGAGCATTAGTAAGGTACACATCAATAGCATGTATATGACATATACCTTTGTTCACCTTGCCATCCTTCTTATCCGCCAAATACTTGGGCTAGTTCCACTTCTAGTGACCAGTCTGCTTGTAGTAGAAGCACTCAGTTTCAGGCTTAGGTCCAGGTTTGGGTTTCTTCTCTTGAGTAGCAACTTGCTTGCTGTTCTTTTTGAAGTTCCCCTTCTTCTTTCCTTTGCCCTTTTTCTTGAAACTAGTGGTCTTGTTGACCATCAACACTTGATGCTCATTCTTGATTTCTACCTCCGCAGCTTTCAGCATTGCGAAGAGCTCAGGAATAGTCTTATTCATCCCTTGCATATTATAGTTCATCACGAAGCTCTTGTAGCTTGGTGGTAGTGATTGGAGAATTCTGTCAATGCCGCAATCATCTGGAAGATTAACTCCCAATTGAATCAAGTGATTATTATACCGAGGCATTTTGAGTATATGCTCACTGACAGAACTGTTCTCTTCCATCTTGCAGCTATAGAACTTATTGGAGACTTCATATCTCTCAATCCGGGCATTTGCTTGAAATATTAACTTCAACTCCTGGAACATCTCATATGCTCCATGACGTTCATAACGTCATTGAAGTCCCAATTCTAAGCCGTAAAGCATGGCACACTGAACTATCGAGTAGTCATCAGCTTTGCTCTGCCACGCGTTCATAACATCTGGTGTTGCTCCAGCAGCAGGCCTGGCACCCAGCGGTGCTTCCAGGACGTAATTCTTCTGTGCAGCAATGAGGATAATCCTCAAGTTACGGACCCAGTCCGTGTAATTGCTACCATCATCTGTCAACTTTGCTTTCTCAAGGAACGCATTAAAATTCAACGGAACAACAGCACGGGCCATCTATCTACAATCAAACATAAACAAGCAAGATACTATCAGGTACTAAGTTCATGATAAATTTAGGTTCAATTAATCATATTACTAAAGAACTCCCACTTAGATAGACATCCCTCTAATCCTCTAAGTGATTACGTGATCCAAATCAACTAAACCATGTCCGATCATCACGTGAGATGGGGTAGTTTCACTGGTGAACATCACTATGTTGATCATATCTACTATATGATTCACGCTCGACCTTTCGGTCTCCGTGTTCCGAGGCCATATCTGTATATGCTTGGCTCGTCAAGTATAACCTAAGTATTCTGCGTGTGCAACTGTTTTGCACCCGTTGTATTTGAGCGTAGAGCCTATCACACCCGATCATCACGTGGTGTCTCAGCACGAAGAACTTTCGCAGCGGGGCATACTCAGGGAGAACACTTCTTGATAATTAGTGAGAGATCATCTTAAAATGCTACCGTCAATCAAAGCAAGATAAGATGCATAAAAGATAAACATCACATGCAATCAATATAAGTGATATGATATGGCCATCATCTTGTGCTTGTGATCCATCTTCGAAGCACCGTCGTGATCACCATCGTCACCGGCGCGACACCTTGATCATCATCGTAGCATCGTTGTCGTCTCGCCAATCTTATGCTTCCACGACTATAGCTACCGTTTAGTGATAAAGTAAAGCATTATAGCGCAATTGCATTGCATACAATAAAGCGACAACCATATGGCTCCTGCCAGTTGCCGATAACTTGGTTACAAAACATGATCATCTCATACAATAAAATTTTAGCATCATGTCTTGACCATATCACATCACAACATGCCCTCCAAAAACAAGTTAGACGTCCTCTACTTTGTTGTTGCAAGTTTTACGTGGCTGCTACGGGCTTAAGCAAGAACCAATCTTACCTACGCATCAAAACCACAACGATAGTTTGTCAAGTTGGTGCTGTTTTAACCTTCGCAAGGACCGGGCGTAGCCACACTCGGTTCAACTAAAGTTGGAGAAACTGACACCCGCTAGCCACCTTTGTGCAAAGCACGTCGGGATAACCGGTCTCGCGTAAGCGTACGCGTAATGTCGGTCCGGGCCGCTTCGTCCAACAATACCGCTGAACCAAAGTATGACATGCTGGTAAGCAGTATGACTTATATCGCCCACAACTCACTTGTGTTCTACTCGTGCATATAACATCAACACATAAAACCTAGGCTCGGATGCCACTGTTGGGGAACGTAGTAATTTCAAAAAAATTCCTACGCACACACAAGATCATGGTGATGCATAGCAACGAGAGGGGAGAGTGTTGTCTACGTACCCTCGTAGACCGGCAACGGAAGTGTTGACATAACATAGAGGAAGTAGTCGTACGTCTTCCCGATCCGACCGATCCAAGCACCGAACGTACGACACCTCCGAGTTCTAGCACACGTTCAGCTCGATGACGATCCCCGGACTCTGATCCAGCAAAGTGTCGGGGAAGAGTTCCGTCAGCATGACGGCGTGGTGATGATCTTGATGTTCAACTGTCGCAGGGCTTCGCCTAAGCACCACTACAATATTATCGAGGATTATGGTGGAAGGGGGCACCGCACACGGCTAAGAAAACGATCACGTGGATCAACTTGTGTGTCTAGGGGTGCCCCCTGCCCCCATATATAAAGGAGCAAGGGGAGGAGGCCGGCCGGCCCTATGGCGCACCAAGGAGTCCTCCTCCTAGTAGGAGTACGACTCCTACTAGGAGGGGGAAGGAAGTTGGGAGGGAGAAGGAAAGGGGGGTGCCGCCCCCCCTCTCCTAGTCCAATTCAGACCAGGGGGAGGAGGCGCGCGGCCCACCCTGGCTGCCCCTCTCACTCTCTCCACGAAGTCCCATATGGCCCATTACTTCTCCGCGGGGGGGGGGGGGGGGTGGGTTCCGGTAACCCTCTGGCTCTCCGGTTTTCTACGAAATCACCCGGAACACTTCCGGTGTCCGAATATAGCCGTCCAATATATCAACCTTTTATGTCTCGACCATTTCGAGACTCCCCGTTATGTCTGTGATCACATCCGGGACTCCGAACTAACTTCGGTACATCAAAACTCATAAACTCGTAATATAACTGTCATCGAAACCTTAAGCGTGCGGACCCTACGGGTTCGAGAACAATGTAGACATGACCGAGACACGTCTCCGGTTAATAACCAATAGCGGAACCTGGATGCTCATATTGTCTCCCACATATTCTACGAAGATCTTTATCGGTCAGACCGCATAACAACATACGTTGTTCCCTTTGTCATCGGTATGTTACTTGCCCGAGATTCGATCGTCGGTATCTCAATACCTAGTTCAATCTCGTTAACGGGAAGTCTCCTTACTCATTTCGTAATACATCATCTCGCAACTAACTCATTAGTTGCAATGCTTGCAAGGCTTATGTGATGTGCATTACCGAGAGGGCCCAGAGATACCTCTCCGACAATCAGAGTGACAAATCCTAATCTCGAAATACGCCAACCCAACATTTACCTTTGGAGACACTTGTAGAGCTCCTTTATAATCACCCAGTTACGTTGTGACGTTTGGTAGCACACAAAGTGTTCCTCTGGCAAACGGGAGTTGCATAATCTCATAGTCATAGGAACATGTATAAGTCATGAAGAAAGCAAATAGCAACATACTAAACGATCGGGTGCTAAGCTAATGGAATGGGTCATGTCAATCACATCATTCTCCTAATAATGTGATCTCATTAATCAAATGACAACACATGTCTATGGTTAGGAAACATATCCATCTTTGATTAACGAGCTAGTCAAGTAGAGGCATACTAGTGACGTTTAGTTTGTCTATGTATTCACACAAGTATTATGTTTCCGGATAATACAATTCTAGCATGAATAATAAACATTTATCATGATATAAGGAAATAAAATAATAACATTATTATTGCCTCTAGGGCATATTTCCTTCATCTTTTTGGTTAGGAACCGAGTCCAAAATTTCCTGGCTGACTCTCCAGGCTGTTGTGTTATGTGACTTAATCATCAGCATCCGGTGGTCGCACATAAGTGCCCTGGAAGTTGTCCAGGAATGCGTCTGCCAGGTTCTCCCAACTTCCGATGGAGTTTGCTAGCAAGGTATCTAGCCAATGCCGAGCTGGTCTTTTGAGTTTTAACAGGAGGTACTTGATGGCGTGTAGATCATCCCCGCGGGCCATGTGAATGTGGAGGAAGAAATCCTCTATCCATACCACGGGGTCAGTAGTACCATCGTATGATTCAATGTTCACGGGTTTAAACCCTTCTGGGAATTCATGATACATTACTTCATCAGTGAAGCATAGGGGGTGTGCGGCGCCTCTGTGCCGGGCTATGTCACGACGCAGTTCGTACGAGTCTTGTCTGCTGTGTTCGGCCCGGCCGGATTTGCTTTTGGTATATCCGGCATGACGGTCGTCGTCATGTGTTGGGGCGCGTCATCGTGATCCGAAGATCGATCTTTGTGTCCTGCTTTGTTTTCCAATACGTCTCGCAGGTCTTGTGTATTACCCCGGGCCTTGCTATTTTTGTTTAACTGGCGACGGGGTGCGTGCTGGACTTCGGGCTTATATGCCACTTTGTCCCGGCCATGAGGTGGCCGGTCTACCGCATCATACGCTGGAAGCGCAGGCTTTAATGCTTCCTCTTCAAGTTGGGGTAGCAACCTACGCTTTGGGAAACTTTGGATTGGGCGCTCGAATTCGTGTTCCTTGGCTGCCAGGACCTCAGTCCATCTATCTGCTAGCAGATCTTTCTCAGCTTGAAGCTGTTGTTGCTTTTTCTTCAGGCTTTTTGCTGTGGCAATAAGCTGGCGCTTGAAGCGCTCCTGTTCGACGGTGTCCTCAGGCATGATAAATTCTTCGTCGCCGAGGCTCACCTCGTCTTCGGAGAGAGGCATGTAATTGTCATCCTCTGATTCTCCGTCTGCTGCCTGTTCCTTGGGGCTGGCTTGCCCATCCTCCTGCTCAAAGCCTGGCTGGAGGGGATTGTCTTTGTATTCGGCACTATTTGCAGCGTTATTGTCTCCTGTGCCGGCATCGCTGTTTTTGCTATGACGGGGCTTAGAGCGGCACCGATGACGCCGGTTCTCGGATTGCTTCTCGAGGGGATTATCCTCCGTTGCCTTATTGCCATCGCTTTATTTGGGGGTGTCCACCATGTATATATCATACGATGAGGTGGCAGTCCAGCGCCCTGTGGGCGATGGTTCCTGTTCGTCTCCCGCATCGTCGTCCATACCGTCGATGTCTTCGGAGTCAAAGTCTAGCATGTCGGTTAGGTTGTCGATAGTGGATACTAAGTGGGTGGTGGGTGGGGAATGAATTTCTTTGCCATCCGCTTCCCACTCGAGCCGGACATAGTTCGACCAAGGGTCTCCTGATAAGGAGAGAGACCGTAAAGAGTTTAGCATGTCGCCTAGGGGCGAGTGCTAAAGGATATCCACGGAGGTGAACTCCATGATCGGTGCCCAATTAGATTGAATGGGCACGGACGCGAGCGGTTCGGAGTCTGTGGTCGGGGACGAATCTGAGTGTCTGGCAACATAGGTCTCATAGGAGGTGAAGTCAGTATTCGGCTCTATCGCCGCTGAGTGCGCGGCCTCCGTGGCGGGGTCCATCCACCCATCCTCGGACGGCGCGATCTGTTCCAGATTGAGGGCCGGAGTAGTTGCAGGTGTGATCTCCCGAACACTGTCCGATGGCAGAGCTAAATCATGCTCATCATGACTGTGCGGCGTACCTGACATGGGTTCGAATCCGTCGAAGATCAAGTCTCCGCGGATGTTGGCGGTATAGTTTAAGCTTTCAAACCTGACCTGATGGCCAGGGGCGTAGCTCTCGATCTGCTCCAGATGGCCGAGCGAGTTGGCCCGTAGTACGAAGCCGCCGAATACGAAGATCTGTCCGAGGAGGAAAACCTCACCCTGGATCGCATCGTTACCGATGATCAAAGGAGCCATCAAGCCTTGTGATGACGACACAGTGGAACTCTCAATGAAAGCACCAATGTCGGTGTCAAAACCGGCGGATCTCGGGTAGGGGGTCCTGAAATGTGCGTCTGAGGCAGATGGTAACAGGAGGCGGGGGACACAATGTTTACCCAGGTTCGGGCCCTCTCGATGGAGGTAATACCCTACTTCCTGCTTGATTGATCTTGATGATATGAGTATTACAAGAGTTGATCTACCACGAGATCGGAGAGGCTAAACCCTAGAAGCTAGCCTATGGTATGATTGTTGTTGTCCTATGGACTAAAACCCTCCGGTTTATATAGACACCAGAGGGGCTAGGGTTACATAGGGTCGGTTACAAGGGAGGAGATCTACATATCCGAATCGTCAAGCTTGCCTTCCACGCAAAGGAGAGTCCCATCCGGACACGGGACAAAGTCTTCAATCTTGTATCTTCATAGTCCAACAGTCCGGCCAAAGTATATAGTCTGGCTGTCTGAGGACCCCCTAATCCAGGACTCCCTCAATAGGTGCTACCTCTTGAGCACTGCATTGCTTTTCCCTTGAAGAGGAAAGGGTGATGCAGCAAAGTAGCGTAAGTATTTCCCTCAGTTTTTGAGAACCAAGGTATCAATCTAGTAGGAGGCTACGCGTGAGTCCCTCGCACCTGCACAAAACAAATAAATCCTTGCAACCAACATGATAAGGGGTTGCCAATCCCTACACGGTCACTTACGAGAGTGAGATCTAATATATATGATAAGAGAATATTTTTGGTATTTTTATGATAAAGATGCAAAGTAAAATAAAAGCAATGAAAATAACTAAGTATTGGAAGATTAATATGATGAAGATAGACCTGGGGGCCAAAGGTTTCACTAGTGGCTTCTCTCAAGAGCATAAGTATTTTACGGTGGGTGAACAAATTACTGTTGAGCAATTGACAGAATTGAGCATAGTTATGAGAATATCTAGGTATGATCATGTATATAGGCATCACGTCCGAGACAAGTAGACCAACTCCTGCCTGCATCTACTACTATTACTCCACACATCGACCGCTATCCAGCATGCATCTAGAGTATTAAGTTCATAAGAATAGAGTAACGCCTTAAGCAAGATGACATGATGTAGAGGGATAAATTCATGCAATATGATAAAAAAAACATCTTGGTATCCTCGATGGAAACAATACAATACGTGCCTTGCTGCCCCTATTGTCGCTGGGAAAGGACACCGCAAGATTGAACCCAAAGCTAAGCACTTCTCCCATTGCAAGAAAGATCAATCTAGTAGGCCAAACCAAACCGATAATTCGAAGAGACTTGCAAAGATAACCAATCATACATAAAATAATTCATAGAATATTCAAATATTGTTCATATATAAACTTGATCATAAACCCACAATTCATCGGTCTCAACAAACAAACTGCAGAAGAAGATTACATCGAATAGATCTCCACAAGAAAGGGGGAGAACTTTGTATTGAGATCCAAAAAGAGAGAAGAAGCCATCTAGCTAATAACTATGGACCCGAAGGTCTGAGGTAAACTACGCACACTTCATTGGAGAGGCTATGGTGTTGATGTAGAAGCCCCCCGTGATCGATGCCCCCTCTGGCGGAGCTCTGGAACAGGCTCCAAGATGGGATCTCGTGGATACTAAAAGTTACGGCGGTGGAATTAGGGTTTTGGCTCCGTATCTGATCGTTTGGGGGTATGTAGGTATATATAGGAGGAAGAAGTACGTCGGTGGAGCAACAGGGGGCCCATGAGGGTGGAGGGCACGCCTGGGGGGGGGGGGGTAGGCGCCCCCCCTACCTCGTGGCTTCCCTGTTGGTTGCTTGATGTAGGGTCCAAGTCTCCTGGATCTTGTTTGTTCCAAAAATCATGTTCCCGAAGGTTTCATTCCGTTTGGACTCCGTTTGATATTCCTTTTCTTCGAAACCCTAAAATAGGCAAAAAAACAGCAATTCTGGGCTGGGCCTCTGGTTAATAGGTTAGTTTCAAAAATAATATAAAAGTGAATAATAAAGCCCAATAATGTCCAAAACGGAAGATAATATAGCATGGAGCAATCAAAAATTATAGATACGTTGGAGACATATCAAGCATCCCCAAGCTTAATTCCTGCTCGTCCTCGAGTAGGTAAATGATAAAAACAGAATTTTTGATGTGGAATGCTACTAGGCATAATTTCAATGTAATTCTTCTTAATTGTGGCATGAATATTCAGATCCGAAAGATTCAAGATAAACGTTTAATATTGACATAGAAATAATAATACTTCAAGCATACGAACTAAGAAATTATGTCTTCTCAAAATAACATGGCCAAAGAAAGTTCATCCCTACAAAATCATATAGTTTAGTCATGCTGAATTTTCATCACACAAGAATGCTCTCATCATGCACAACCCCGATGATAAGCCAAGCAATTGTTTCATACTTTAGTAATCTCAAACTTTATATACCTTCACGCAATACATGAGCGTGAGCCATGGATATAGCACTATGGGTGGAATAGAGTATAATGATGGGGGTTATGTGGAGAGGACAAAAAGGAGAAAGTCTCACATCAACGAGGCTAATCAGTGAGCTATGGAGATGCCCATCGATTGATGTTAATGCAAGGAGTAGGGATTGCCATGCAACGGATGCACTAGAGCTATAAATGTATGAAAGCTCAACAAAAGAAACTAGTGGGTGTTCATCCAACTTGCTTGCTCACGAAGACCTAGGGCACTTGAGGAAGCCCATTGTTGGAATATACAAGCCAAGTTCTATAATGAAAAATTCCCACTAGTATATGAAAGTGACAAAACAAGAGACTCTCTATCATGAAGATCATGGTGCTACTTTAAAGCACAAGTGTGGAAAAAAAGATAGTAGCATTGTCCCTTTTCATTTCTCTTTTTTTGGGCCTTCCTTTTTTTTATTTGGCCTTTCTCCTTTTTATTGGGACAATGCTCTATTAAATGATAATCATCACACTTCTATTTATTTACAACTCAATGATTACAACTCGATACTAGAACAAGGTATGACTCTATATGAATGCCTCCGGCGGTGTACTGGGATATGCAATGAATCAAGTGTGACATGTATGAAGGAATTATGAACAGTGGCTTTGCCACAAATATGATGTCAACTACATGATCATGCAAAGCAATGTGATAATGATGAACGTGTCATGATAAACAGGATGGTGGAAAGTTGCATGGCAATATATCTTGGAATGGCTATGGAAATGCCATAATAGGTAGGTATGGTGGCTGTTTTGAGGAAGATATAAGGAGGTTTAGGTGTGAAAGAGCGTATCATATCACGGGGTTTGGATGCACCGGCGAAGTTTGCACCAACTCTCAATGTGAGAAAGGGCAATGCACGGTACCGAAGAGGCTAGCAATGATAGAAAGGTGAGAGTGCGTATAATCCATGGACTCAACATTAGTCATAAAGAACTCACATACTTATTGCAAAAATCTACAATTCATCAAAAACCAAGCACTATGCACATGCTCCTAGGGGGATATATTGGTAGGAAAAGACCATCGCTCGTCCCCGACCGCCACTCATAAGGAAGACAATCAAAAAACACCTCATGTTTCAAATTTGTTACATAACGTTTACCATACGTGCATGCTACGGGACTTGCAAACTTCAACACAAGTATTTCTCAATTTCTCAATTTCACAACTACTCAACTATCACAACTTTAATATCACTACCTCCATATCTCAAAACAATCATCAAGCATCAAACTTCTCTTAGTATTCAAAACACTCATAATAAAGTTTTTACTAATCTTGAATACCTAGCATATTAGGATTATTTAAGAAGATTACCATGCTATTTAAGACTCTCAAAATAATCTAAGTGAAACATGAGAGATCAATAGTTTCTATAAAACAAATCCACCATCGTGCTCTAAAAGATATAAGTGAAGTACTAGAGCAGAACTATATAACTCAAAAGATATAAGTGAAGCACATAGAGTATTCTAATAATTTCCGAATCATGTGTGTGTCTCTCAAAAGGTGTGTACAGCAAAGATGATTGTGGTAAACTAAAAATCAAAGACTCAAATCATACAAGACGCTCCAAGCAAAACACATATCATGTGGTGAATAAAAATATAGCTCCAAGTAAAGTTACCGATGGAAGTAGACGAAAGAGGGGATGCCTTCCGGGGCATCCCCAAGCTTTGGCTTTTTGGTGTCCTTAGATTATCTTGGGGGTGCCATGGGAATCCCCAAGCTTAGGCTCTTGCCACTCCTTGTTCCATAATCCATCAAATCCTTACCCAACACTTGAAAACTTCACAACACAAAACTTAAAGTAGAAAATCTCGTGAGCTCCGTTAGCGAAAGAAAACAAAAGACCACTTCAAGGTACTGTAATGAACTCATTCTTTATTTATATTGGTGTTAAACCTACTGTATTCCAACTTCTCTACGGTTTATAAACTATTTTACTAGCCATAGATTCATCAAAATAAGCAAACAACACATGAAAAATAGAATCTGTCAAAAACAGAACAGTCTGTAGTAATCTGTAGCTAGCGCAAGATCTGGAACCCCAAAAATTCTAAAATAAATAGCTTGACATGAGGAATTTATCTATTAATCATCTGCAAAATGAATTAACTAAATATAACTCTTTCCAAATAAAAATGGCAGCAGTTTTCATGAGCGCTAAAGTTTCTGTTTTTTACAGCAAGATTAACAAGACTTTCCCCAAGTCTTCCCAACGGTTCTACTTGGCACAAACACTAATTAAACACAACCAAAACAGAGGCTATATAAATTATTTATTACTAAACAGGAGCAAAAAGCAAGGAATAAAAATAAAATTGGGTTGCCTCCCAACAAGCGCTACCGTTTAACGCCCCTAGCTAGGCATAAAAGCAAGGATAGATCTAGGTATTTTCATCTTGATTCTTAATTCTTTTAGCGGAGTTATGCTCGAATCCGGGAGGTTCTTTACGTTTCCCTTCATATTCAGAAATCTTGAGATCTAAAGAGTCCAACCGCTTATTGCAAAGGGTAATCAACATATTCATGCGGTGGAGATTCCCGCTAACGCTCTTAAGAGGTTCTAGAGACTTTTGTAAAATCTTAGTTACTTCACAAATTTTCTCAAAAACTTGAGTTTCCTCTTGGGTATGATGAGGCCCCTTTTGTTGAGGTAGAGTTCCTACAATACCTTCTACAATTTCATGCGCAATACTGGGATCAATTTCAATAAAATTGCCTTTGGCAACGCAATCCAAGAGTTGTCTATGAGGCATATTTAGTCCAACATAACAGTTGCGAAGCAAAATTCTAAAATTAACCTCTAGGGTACAATTACGATAAGATTCCATCATTCTAAACTAAGCATATTTTAAGTTTTCTCCTTGTCTTTGTTTGAAGTGAAGAACCTCAAACTCGGGAGACAAAGGAGAAGATAAGGGACTAGCCATAACGACAAGCAAACGGAAAAGAGGCGAACGGAAAAAGAGAGGGAGGATATAGAGAAAGAGGGCGAATAAAACGGCAAGGGTGAAGTGGGGGAGAGGAAAACGAGAGGCAAATGGCAAATAATGTAATGCGGGAGATAAGGGTTTGTGATGGGTACTTGGTATGTTGACTTTTGCGTAGACCTCCCTGGCAACGGCGCCAGAAATGGCTCGTTGTCAGGAGTTAAATCTCGACTTGCGCGAACCTCCCCGGCAATGGCGCCAGAAATCCTTCTTGCTACCTCTTGAGCACTGTGTTGGTTTTCCCTTGAAGAGGAAAGGGTGATGCAGCAAAGTAGCGTAAGTATTTCCCTCAGTTTGTGAGAACCAAGGTATCAATCTAGTAGGAGGCTACGCGTGAGTCCCTCGCACCTACACAAAACAAATAAATCCTCGCAACCAACGCGATAAGGGGTTGTCAATACCTACATGGTCACTTACGAGAGTGAGCTCTGATAGATATGATAACATAATATTTTTGGTATTTTTATGATAAAGATGCAAAGTAAAATAAAAGCAATGAAAATAACTAAGTATTGGAAGATTAATATGATGAAGATAGACCCGGCGGCCATAGGCTTCACTAGTGGCTTCTCTCAAGAGCATAAGTATTTTACGGTGGGTGAACAAATTACTGTTGAGCAATTGACAGAATTGAGCATAGTTATGAGAATATCTAGGTATGATCATGTATATAGGCATCACGTCCGAGACAAGTAGACCGACTCCTGCCTCCATCTACTACTATTACTCCACACATCGACCGCTATCCAGCATGCATCTAGAGTATTAAGTTCATAAGAATAGAGTAACGCCTTAAGCAAGATGACATGATGTAGAGGGATAAATTCATGCAATATGATAAAAAAACCATCTTGTTATCCTCGATGGCAACAATACAATACGTGCCTTGCTGCCCCTACTGTCACTGGGAAAGGACACCGCAAGATTGAACCCAAAGCTAAGCACTTCTCCCATTGCAAGAAAGATCAATCTAGTAGGCCAAACCAAAGTAATAATTCAAAGGGACTTGCAAAGATAACCAATTATACATAAAAGAATTCAGAGAAGATTCAAATATTGTTCATAGATAAACTTGATCATAAACCCACAATTCATCGGTCTCAACAAACACACCGCAAAAGAAGATTACATCGAATAGATCTCCACAAGAGAGGGGGAGAACTTTGTATTGAGATCCAAAAAGAGAGAAGAAGCCATCTAGCTAATAACTATGGACCCGAAGGTCTGATGTAAACTACTCACACTTCCTCGGAGAGGCTATGGTGTTGATGTGTTGTGGAACGTAGTAATTTAAAAAAAATTCCTATGCACACGCAAGATCATGGTGATGCATATCAACAAGAGGGGAGAGTGTAGTCTACGTACCCTCATAGACCGACAGCGGAAGCGTTATGACAATGCGGTTGATGTAGTCGTACGTCTTCATGGCCCGACCAATCAAGCACCGAAACTACGGCACCTCCGAGTTCTGGCACACGTTCAGCTCGATGACGATCCCCGGACTCCGATCCAGCAAAGTGTTGGGGAAGAGTTCCGTCAACACGACGGCGTGGTGACGATCTTGATGTTCTACTGTCACAGGGCTTCGCCTAAGCACCACTACAATATTATCGAGGACTATGGTGGAGGGGGGCACCGCACACGGCTAAGAGAACGATCTTGATGATCAACTTGTGTGTCTAGAGGTGCCCCCTGCCCCCGTATATAAAGGAGCAAGGGGGGAGGCCGTCCGGCCCTTTGGGGCGCACCAAGGAGGAGGAGTCCTCCTCCTAGTAGGAGTAGGACTCCCCTCTTTCCTACTCCTACTAGGAGGGGGTAAGGAAGGGGGAGAGGGAGAAGGAAAGGGCCCCCCCTCTCTTAGTCCAATTCGGACCAGAGGTGGAGGGGGCGCACGGCCCACCCTGGCCGCCCCTCTCTCTCTCCACTAGGGCCCATAAAGCCCATTACTTCTCCCGGGGGGGGGGGGGTCCGGTAACCCTCTGACACTCCGGTTTTCTCCGAAATCACCCGGAACACTTCTGGTGTCCGAATATAGCCGTCCAATATATCAATCTTTATGTCTCAACCATTTCGAGACTCCTCGTCATGTCCGTGATCACATCCGGGACTCAGAACAAACTTCGGTACATCAAAATATATAAACTCATAATGAAACTGTCATCGTAACGTTAAGCGTGCAGACCCTACGGGTTCGAGAACAATGTTGACATGACTGAGACATGTCTCCGGTCAATAACCAATAGCGGAAACTGGATGCTCTTATTGGCTCCCACATATTCTACGAAGATCTTTTATCAGTCAGACCGCATAACAACATACTTTGTTCCCTTTGTCATCGGTATGTTACTTGCCCGAGATTCGATCGTCGGTATCTCAATACCTAGTTCAATCTCGTTACCGGCAAGTCTCTTTACTCGTTTCGTAATACATCATCTCGCAACTAACTCATTAGTTGCAATGCTTGCAAGGCTTATGTGATGTGCATTACCGAGAGGGCCCAGAGATACCTCTCCGACAATCGGAGTGACAAATCCTAATCTCGAAATACGCCAACCCAACATGTACCTTTGGAGACACCTGTAGAGCTCCTTTATAATCACCCAGTTACGTTGTGACGTTTGGTAGCACACAAAGTGTTCCTCCGGCAAACGGGAGTTGCATAATCTCATAGTCATAGGAACATGTATAAGTCATGAAGAAAGCAATAGCAACATACTAAATGATCGGGTGCTAAGCTAATGGAATGGGTCATGTCAATCACATCATTCTCCTAATGATGTGATGCCGTTAATCAAATGACATCACATGTCTATGGTTAGGAAACATAACCATCTTTGATTAACGAGCTAGTCAAGTAGAGGCACAGTAGTGACGTTTAGTTTGTCTATGTATTCACACAAGTACTATGTTTCTGGATAATACAATTCTAGCATGAATAATAAACATTTATCATGATATATAAGGAAATAAATAATAACTTTATTATTGCCTCTAGGGCATATTTCCTTCAGTCTCCCACTTGCACTAGAGTCAATAATCTAGATTTACACAGCAATGATTCTAACACCCATGGAGCTTTGGTGCTGATCATGTTTTGCTCGTGGAAGAGGCTTAGTCAAAGGGTCTGCTACATTCAGATCCGTATGTATCTTGCAAATCTCTATGTCTCCCACCTGGACTAGATCCCGGATGGAATTGAAGCGTCTCTTGATGTGTTTGGTTCTCTTGTGAAATCTGGATTCCTTTGCCAAGGCAATTGCACCAGTATTGTCACAAAAGATTTTCATTGGACCCGATGCACTAGGTATGACACCTAGATCGGATATGAACTCCTTCATCCAGACTCCTTCGTTTGCTGCTTGCGAAGCAGCTATGTACTCCGCTTCACATGTAGATCCCGCCACAACGCTTTGTTTAGAACTGCACCAACAGACAGCTCCACTGTTTAATGTAAACACGTATTTGGTTTGCGATTTAGAATCGTCCGGATCAGTGTCAAAGCTTGCATCGATGTAACCATTTACGATGAGCTCTTTGTCAACTCCATATACGAGAAACATATCCTTAGTCCTTTTCAGGTATTTCAGAATGTTCTTGACCGCTGTCCAGTGATCCACTCCAGGATTACTTTGGTACCTTCCTGCTAGACTTATAGCAAGACATACATCAGGTATGGTACACAGCATTGCATACATGATATAGCCTATGGTTGAAGCATAGGGAACATCTTCCATTTTCTCTCTATCTTCTGCAGTGGTCGGGCATTGAGTCTTACTCAATTTCACACCTTGTAACACAGGCAAGAATCCTTTCTTTGCTTGATCCATTTTGAACTTCTTCAATTTTTTTTCAAGGTATGTGCTTTGTGAAAGTCCAATTAAGCGTCTTGATCTATCTCTATAGATCTTAATGCCCAATATGTAAGCAGCTTCACCGGGGTCTTTCATTGAAAAACTCTTATTCAAGTATCCCTTTATGCTATCCAGAAATTGTATATCATTTCCGATTTGTAATATGTCATCTACATATAATATTAGAAATGCTACAGAGCTCCCACTCACTTTCTTGTAAATACAGACTTCTCCAAAAGTCTGTACAAAACCAAATGCTTTGATCACATTATCAAAGCGTTTATTCCAACTCTGAGAGGCTTGCACCAGTCCATAAATGGATCGCTGGAGCTTGCACACTTTGTTAGCTCCCTTTGGATCGACAAAACCTTCCGGCTGCATCATATACAACTCTTCTTCCAGAAATCCATTTAGGAATGCAGTTTTGACATCCATCTGCCAAATTTCATAATCATAAAATGCGACAATTGCTAACATGATTCAGACAAACTTAAGCATCGCTATGGGTGAGAAGGTCTCATCGTAGTCAATCCCTTGAACTTGTTGAAAACCTTTTGCGACAAGTCGAGCTTTGTAGACAGTAACATTACTGTCAGCGTCAGTCTTCTTCTTGAAGATCCATTTATTCTCAATTGCTTGCCAATCTTTGGGCAAGTCAACCAAAGTCCATACTTTGTTCTCATACATGGATCCCATCTCAGATTTCATGGCTTCAAGCCATTTTGTGGAATCTGGGCTCACCATCGCTTCCTCATAGTTTGTAGGTTCATCATGATCTAGTAGCATGACTTCCAGAACAGGATTACCGTACCACTCTGGTGCGGATCTTACTCTGGTTGATCTACGAGGTTCAGTAGTAACTTGTTCTGAAGTTTCATGATCATCATCATTAGCTTCCTCACTAATTGGTGTAGGTGTCACAGAAACCGGTTTCTGTGATGTACAACTTTCCAATAAGGGAGCAGGTACAATTACCTCATCAAGTTCTACTTTCCTCCCACTCACTTCTTTCGAGAGAAACTCCTTCTCTAGAAAGTTTCTGAATTTAGCAGCAAAAGTCTTGCCTTCGGATCTGTGATAGAAGGTGTATCCAATAGTTTCTTTTGGATATCCTATGAAGACACATTTCTCTGATTTGGGTTCGAGCTTATCAGGTTGAAGCTTTTTCACATAAGCATCGCAGCCCCAAACTTTCAGAAATGACAACTTTGGTTTCTTGCCAAACCACAGTTGATAAGGCGTCGTCTCAACGGATTTTGATGGTGCCCTATTTAATGTGAATGTGGCCATCTCTAAAGCATAACCCCAAAACGACAGCGGTTAATCAGTAAGATACATCATAGATCGCACCATATCTAGTAAAGTACGATTATGACGTTCGGACACACCATTACGCTGTGGTGTTCCGGGTGGCGTGAGTTGTGAAACTATTCCGCATTGTTTCAAATGTACACCAAACTCGTAACTCAAATATTCTCCTCCACAATCAGATCGTAGGAATTTTATTTTCTTGTTACGATGATTTTCAATTTCACTCTGAAATTCTTTGAACTTTTCAAATGTTTCAGACTTATGTTTCATTAAGTAGATATACCCATATCTGCTTAAGTCATCTGTGAAGGTGAGAAAATAACGATATCCGCCACGAGCCTCAACATTCATCGGACCACATACATCTGTATGTATGATTTCCAACAAATCTGTTGCTCTCTCCATAATACCGGAGAACGGTGTTTTGGTCATCTTGCCCATAAGGCACGGTTCGCAAGTACCAAGTGATTCATAATCAAGTGGTTCCAAAAGTCCATCAGTATGGAGTTTCTTCATGCGCTTTACACCGGTATGACCTAAACGACAGTGCCACAAATAAGTTGCACTATCATTATCAACTCTGCATCTTTTGGCTTCAACATTATGAATATGTGTGTCACTACTATTGAGATTTAATAAGAATAGACCACTCTTCAAGGGTGCATGACCATAAAAGATATTACTCATATAAATAGAACAACCATTATTCTCTGATTTAAATGAATAACCGTCTCGCATCAAACAAGATCCAGATATAATGTTCATGCTCAACGCTGGCACCAAATAACAATTATTTAGGTCTAATACTAACCCTGAAGGTAGATGTAGAGGTAGTGTGCCGACCGCGATCACATCGACTTTGGAACCATTTCCCACGCGCATCGTCACCTCGTCCTTAGCCAATCTTCGCTTAATCTGTAGTCCCTATTTCGAGTTGCAAATATTAGCAACAGAACCAGTATCAAATACCCAGGTGCTACTGCGAGCATTAGTAAGGTACACATCAATAACATGTATATCATATATACCTTTGTTCACCTTGCCATCCTTCTTATCTGCCAAATACTTGGGGCAGTTCCGCTTCCAGTGACCAGTATGCTTGTAGTAGAAGCACTCAATTTCAGGCTTAGGTCCAGATTTGGGTTTCTTCTCCTAAGCAGCAACTTGCTTGCTGTTCTTTTTGAAGTTCCCCATATTCTTCCCTTTGCCCTTTTTCTTTAAACTAGTGGTCTTGTTGACCATCAAAACTTGATGCTCCTTCTTGATTTCTACCTCCGCAGCTTTCAGCATTGCGAAGAGCTCGAGAATTGTCTTAACCATCCCTTGCATATTATAGTTCATCATGAAGCTCTTGTAGCTAGGTGGAAGTGATTGGAGAATTCTGTCAATGATGCAATCATCTGGAAGATTAACTCCCAATTGAATCAAGTGATCATTATACCCAGACATTTTGAGTATATGCTCACTGACAGAACTGTTCTCCTCCATCTTGCAGCTATATAACTTATTGGAGACTTCATATCTCTCAATCCGGGCATTTGCTTGAAATATTAACTTCAACTCCTGGAACATCTCATATGCTCCATGACGTTCAAAACATCGTTGAAGTCCCGATTCTAAGCCGTAAAGCATGGCACACTGAACTATTGAGTAGTCCCGATTCTACGGAGATCTTTTATCGGTCAGACCGCATAACAACATACTTTGTTCCCTTTGTCATCGGTATGTTACTTGCCCGAGATTCGATCGTAGGTATCTCAATACCTAGTTCAATCTCGTTACCAGCAAGTCTCTTTACTCGTTTTGTAATACATCATCTCGCAACTAACTCATTAGTTGCAATGCTTGCAAGGCTTATGTGATGTGCATTACCGAGAGGGCCCAGAGATACCTCTCCGACAATCGGAGTGACAAATCCTAATCTCGAAATATGGCAACCCAACATGTACCTTTGGAGACACCTGTAGAGCTCCTTTATAATCACCCAGTTACGTTGTGACGTTTGGTAGCACACAAAGTGTTCCTCCGGCAAACGGGAGTTGCATAATCTCGTAGTCATAGGAACATGTATAAGTCATGAAGAAAGCAATAGCAACATACTAAACGATCGGGTGCTAAGCTAATGGAATGGGTCATGTCAATCACATCATTCTCCTAATGATGTGATCTCGTTAATCAAATGACAACACATGTCTATGGTTAGGAAACATAACCATCTTTGATTAACGAGCTAGTCAAGTAGAGGAACACTAGTGACGTTTAGTTTGTCTATGTATTCACACAAGTATTATGTTTCCGGATAATACAATTCTAGCATGAATAATAAACATTTATCATGATATATAAGGAAATAAATAATAACTTTATTATTGCCTCTAGGGCATATTTCCTTCATGATGTAGAAGCCCTCCATGATCGATGCCCCCTCCGGCGGAGCTCCGACACAGGCCCCAAGATGGGATGTCGTGGATACAGAAAGTTACGGCAGTGGAATTAGGGTTTTGGCTCCGTATCTGATCATTTGGCGGTACATAGGTATATATAGGAGGAAAAAGTACATCAGTGGAGCAACAGGGGGCCCACGAGGGTGGAGGGCGCGCCTGGGGGGGGGGGGTAGGGGCGCCCCTACCTCGTGGCTTCCCTGTTGGTTGCTTGACGTAGGGTCCAAGTCTCCTGGATCTCGCTTGTTCCAAAAATCATGTTCCCGAAGGTTTCATTCCGTTTGGACTCCGTTTGATATTCCTTTTCTTCGAAACCCTAAAATAGGAAAAACATCAATTCTGGGCTGGGCCTCCGGTTAATAGGTTAGTCTCAAAAATAATATAAAAGTGAATAATAAAGCCCAATAATGTCCAAAACATAAGATAATATGGCATGGAGCAATCAAAAATTATAGATACGTTGGAGACGTATCCAATAGGTCCCATGCAAGAGATGTGAATGAAATTCAAACACTATGGCACTGTTAAGTGCCGGAAAAACGTTGAGATGCCTGGTTTCTAAATTCTTGTAAATCCAAAACTCGTCTAAAATTCATGAAACTTGGCATGCTATCATGGAGCGGCATCAACATGTCGTGGTGAAAATTTTGTCCCATTTGGGGCAGGCTCGGGTATAAGCTTCTCACAACAAGCATGATGGTTTCGATAGGGAACGTACCACCTTTGGTGATGGGACGATATCCGTTGCCTCTTATTGCTTTCAAAATTTTTCTAGTGTCAACAAAGAACAATAGGAGTGTTGGGTTCAATCTTGTAAATTTTCGGGGTTCGTTTGGCCTTTTTTACACATTAACTGGGTTTTCTAGGCATTTTATGTGCACAATTCAAATTTGAACTACAAGCACATGCTCCAATGCACTAAAGTTGGTTGAAAAATCACATGTGTGTCCTTGGGTGAATTTCTAGGTCCCATGCAAGAGATGAGAATGAAATTCAAACACTAGGACACTGTTGATTGCCGGCAAAATGTTGAGATGTCTGGTTTCTAAATTCTAGTAAACCCAAAACTCATATGATATTCATGAAACTTGGCATGCTATCATGGAACGGCATCAACATGCCATTGTAATTTTTTTCCTATTTGGGGTAGGTTCGGGTATAAGCTTCTCACAAACCAGAGCTTCTCACAACAAGCATGATGGTTTCGATAGGGAACTTCCCACCTTTGGGGACGAAACAATATCCATTGCCTCTTATTGCTTTCAAAAATTTTCTAGTGTCAACATAGAACAACAGGAGTGTTGTGTCAATTTTTGTGATTTTTCGGGGTTCATTTGGACATTTTTACACATTAACTGGGTTTTCTAGGCATTTTATGTGCATAATTCAAATTTGAACTACAAGCACATGCTCCAATGCACTAAAGTTGGTTGAAAAATCACATGTGTGTCCTTGGGTGAATTTCTAGGTCCCATGCAAGAGATGGGAATGAAATGCAAACACCAGGGCACTGTTGATTGCCGGCAAAACGTTGAGATGCCTAGTTTTTAAATTCTAGTAAATCCAAAACTCGTATGAAATTCATGAAACTTGGCATGCTATCATGGAGCGGCATCAACATGCCATGGTAAAAAAATTGTCCCATTTGGGGCAGGTTCGGGTATAAGTTTCTCACAAACCAGAGCTTCTCCCAACAAGCATGTTGTTTCAATAGGGAACTTCCCACCTTTGGGGACGAAACGATATCCATTGCCTCTTATTGCTTTCAAAAAATTTCTAGCGTCAACATAGAACAACAGGTGTAACATCCCAAATTTTCAATTTGGAATGTTATACATAGATCATCATGCATATCATATTTTCTTGCATTTTGGTCGATCCTAGAAATTTCACGCAACTCAAGGACCCACGGAGAGAGTTGGAGATTTCGTTATTTTCATATTTGAGAGTTTTCTCGAATTTGAAAAGAGGATCATTTGATTTATTTATTTCATCTTCAATTATTTTCCTGTGTCAAAATATATAAGAGAGGGAATAATATGACTTTCCCAAAATTGAGGAAAAATGAAGATTTAATAAATAGATCAAATTTTGTTTTCCGGAGTTTTATTCGCATTTTATTTGGGTAGGGAAAAATGTGCGTTTTCGAAAATTGCATTTTAGGTCCGGAGAAAAGTTCATTTTGTTCGACTCATTTTTAGGAGTCGGGGAAAATTTACTTTAGATTTTTCGGAGTTCGTTTAGATTTTCTTTTCTGTGTTTTTCTGCGCGCGAAACCGTTTGAAAAAAAAACTCCCGCCAGGCCAGCCGGGCCAAGGCCCAGCCAGCCGGCCGCCCCAGCCCCCAGCTGCGCGCGCGCGCCAGGCAGGCAGCGCCACCGCCTCGCCTCTAGGCCGAGTCCTAGTAGGACTTCGGCCGGTAGCCCCTCCCCTTTCCTTTGTTCCGTTTTCCTTTTTCTTCTAGGACTCTTTTTCCTATTCTATTTCTTGTCCCCTACCCCAAGTCTCCTCTCCCCTCACCAATATAAATACCCCAACACCCCCCCTCTAAACCATCAAATCAAACCCCAAGCCCTCCACCGCACCCCACCCCGCGCCCTACACCGCCACCGCGCCACCCCACGCCCACGCCGCCGCCGCCCTACGCCACGCCGCCGGAGCCCCTCGCCGGAGGTTGCCCCGCGTCTCTTTTCCTCGGATCGTTTTCTTCTAATCGTTCCGATTCTTTTCTTCTCTTCTGATTCGTTTTCTAGATCGGTTTTCCATTTCTTTTTCAGTTTTCTTCTCCGAAACCCTAGATCGGATTCGTTTTCTTTTCCGATTTAATTGCCTTTGGACCGTTCGCCGGACCGTTCGCCCTAACGAACGTGATCACCAGATTCTTCTAGGTTAACGAACACCCGTTCGTTTAACCGTTCTTCTTTTCTTCTCGTCGGATTTATTCCGCGTCTTTTCCGCGATCGCGATCTCAGATCCGATCTTCGTTCTAGTTTATCTTCTCGCTCGTTTATCGGAATCAGGTGATTCAAGCGCCTGGAGTTTCGTTTCAAAACCGCCGTTCCGTCTAATCAACTTAAACAAGTTTTGCCCCGGTAAAATTTGACCTAGTTTCAACTTGCTAGAACCGAGTTGTTTTCTTCCACCGTTTGTTTTCCGTCGTTCGTTCGGTTCGTTCTTTCTTTGCAACCGGAGTTCTTAAGTTGAATTTTCTGGTTCGTTCTCTTGTTCGAGTTTTACCCGTGCATTAGATGAGTACTTATTGTGTGCTTGTTGTTTGTCTGCGATAGATCACCCGGATTGCGCCGCTTGTTACTTCGAAACCCTAGGTCTCGCGGATCATCAGCAAGGCAAGTAACACTTTGATCATACCTTTTCTACAACCCATATTTTATTACATTAGATCAATCCTCTCACATTGCATTGATTAGGATCTAATTAAATTGTGGGATGGGAAGTAGATGAGGTAGTACCTATTACCTGTATTATTATGAAACCTTTGGGAGTTACTTCTACGTTTGCTTATTATGCCATGCTATGCTAGTAGACGTGGATTGGGTGAGTGATATCCATGACAGATGTGAGATTTATAATTAAGGGTTTATTTAAGGTGGCAACCTAACGCACATCTGGGTGGATTGAGGCACCTGAGATCTATCAGGACTTGCCTGTTTTTTTTATGGACCGCCACCCAGGCTCAAAGGGATCATAAGATCTTTCATGCTAGAACCTTCCGTGTGCAGCCACAAGCCATTATGGGCTCTGGCATAGTTGACTAAGTTGTGCGAACTCTTACAGTGGTGGACTAGCAGATGTAGGGGATGTAGGTGTACCGGTCTACCCGATCGTAAGGTGCTAGCGCTTTTGAAAGACTGTGTCTCGGGCATCCGTTTCTCAAACACCATGTAGTGCGAGAAACCAAATGGAGGCGACCGAGTCTTGTGGGGAAAAGTGCGCAAACCTCTGCAGAGTGTACAAACTAATCATGATTAGCCGTGTCCCCGGTTATGGACAACTTGAGTATCTAGTACTTGAATATCATGTGAATCTCAACATGTTACTTCTAATTAATGTTGTTGGGTTTTAATTGTTCACTTAATTGGGATTGAGAATGCTGTCAACCATTCTCAATGTTTCACAACCACCATGATAGTTAAATAAATTTATTCCTTTGCAGTAGGGAAAAACTGGCTTTACGCAAAACTGTAACCATAGAGCTTTCCACTAGCCATATATGCATATAGTATAGCTGTTTCATTCCATTACTCTCTATGTGTTACTTTGCTAGCATATTCCATGTGCTAACCCGTTTTCGGGCTGCAACTTCTCATGTTGCAGACTTTTCAGACGACGATTGAGGTGTTTTAGGTCGTGGTCCTATACTCAGTGATGCCGTTGGAGTTGATGGACCCATTTATCTTCCGAGTCTTCCGCTGTTATCGACACTAGATGGCCTTAAGCCATGTTTATTGTAATAAGTTCTCTTTGAGACAATGATGTAATAAGTGTGTGATTGCCACTCTGCTATAAATCCTTCGATGTACTGTGTGGTGTCAGCATTACAGATCCAGGGATGACACCTGAGCACAGAGCGCTTGAGCCATTCGGATCGGGTCGCAACAGAGAATGGTATCAGAGCACACGCTGACTGTAGGACACGACCACTAAGTTAAAGCCATAGATCACCATTCTCTTCTCATTTTCTAACTCCTCATCTTTTCTACTCTTTTAGGATGACACACGCGAAGATTAAGTACGCTCAACCGGATGAAGGCACACCTTTTGGATTTCACTTGAAGGAAGTCACCAAGTACCTGAACATTGGATTACCCAGCTTCACGGGAACCTTCAACGCCACTCCGCCTGAAGAGGAGCGCTGGAAGATTCAAGCTCACGTTCCGGGAAGGACATTCGCGCCAATCACGAAGCCTATAGATAGTGTTTTCAATGCACCAACCTGGAGTTTGGGAAGGAGCATGGCAGCTCATATCACCATAGGACGCATTGGAGAAGTTTATCAAGAAGACCTCAAGGACACTATCTACCAGATTTGCAGACGCCAAGATGAACAATGGGAGTTAGTCAGCACCAAGAAGGATAGGTCCATTGCATCTTTCATCCAGGAGTTAAACCAGCACATTCGACGCCACGAGAACCATTATGCAATGATATGGTAGAGCTGAAGAATGCAAAGGCAAGGATCATCGAGCTAGAAGGAGAACTGAAGTCTACACGCAAGGACTACATGGACGAGATCATAGCTCTAGCAAGACACAATTGCGATCTTAAGCAGGAGATTAAAGAACTCAAGAGGAAGTTAGCAACCAAGGAGGATGACGAGTACGTCGCATGTCTGGACAACTACATCATCATCGACGACACCGATTCGGATCCAAGTGAACCCGACTTTGAAGACGAAGCTAGAGCAGATATCATGGAGTCTTCCACCGGTTCAAATTTCTAGATGACCACCAGATAGTAGTAGTATTCCCCCATGTAAACATTATAGTCGAGCACTTTTGCAATAGTTTTAGATTGTTTTTAAGCCCTTGTTTGATTGATTGAAGTGAATTGTGTGCTTTTGCCTCATGTGCATATGGGTAGTGTTTTCCCTTTAGACCCCTCTATTCTTAATTCTCGTCTTTTCTAAACCCTCAGATGCCTCCGAGACGTGACAATGGATTTCCACCGGAGCTTACTCAGTTGATCCAGCAACAGAATCAATTGATGGAGATGTTAGTCCAGAACCAGCAGAACAACAACAACAACAACCCACCACCACCACCTGTTGACCACTTAGCCCGTTTCCTTAGGCTAAATCCGCCGGTGTTTTCTAGTAGCACAGAGCCGATAGTAGCAGACGATTGGCTCCGCAAGATAGGAAGGGAGTTGACCACTGCAGGATGTACGGATGGTGAGAAAGTGAAGTTTGCCGCTCACCAGCTTGACGGACCTGCGGCAGCATGGTGGGAGAATTTCACAGCCACTTACCCAGTTGACACTGTCACATGGGATCAGTTTCAGCAAGCTTTCCACACTGCCCATGTTTCAGCAGGAGCTATGGCCATAAAGAAGCGTGAGTTTCACAACTTACGCCAAGGAGGAAGGACAGTTGGCCAGTACGTTGACGATTTCAGCAAGTTAGCACGTTATGCCCCAGATGACGTTGCTACGGATGCAGCTAAGAAGGAGAAGTTTCTGGAAGGATTGAATGATGAGCTAAGCATGCAGTTGATGGTAGCCACTTTCAACAACTACCAGGAGTTGGTAGATCGTGCCATCATGATTGAAGGAAAGCAACAGCAGATTGAGAACCGTAAGAGGAAGTATGGACAAGGGAAGTATAACTCTGGAGCCCAGCAGAAGCCCCGTTTTGCCCCTAAACCGGGATTTCAGTTTCAGCACACCCATGGAGGAGGTAGCTCGCACAACCATAATGGCCACAAGAATGGTAATGGGAATGGAGGAAGCAACGGCCAGAACCGGACCACCCCATCAACCCCAGCCAAGAAGGATTTGAGCCACGTCACTTGCTATAAGTGTTCGAAGCCAGGGCATTATGCAAATGAATGTCCTGAAGGCCAGAATGGAAATGGCAATGGAAGCTCTGGGAAGAAGCTGAACCCTTTCAACAGGGGACAGGTGAACCACATTAGTGTGGAGGAGGTTGAAGATCAGCCTGATGCAGTAATAGGTAAGTTTTTGAAGATCAACTTCCTCGACTCCGGTGGCCGCGCCGCCGCACGCCATCGCCGGCCCGCCGCGCGACCTCGCCGGCCGGCTCCGCCTCCGCCGCGAGCTCGCCGCCCCGCGTCCCCGGTGGCCGCCGTCCCCGTCCGCCGCCAGATCCGGCCCGGATCCGGCCGGGTCCGGCTCTCCCTCTCCTCCCCGCCGGTTTTTGCGACCTCGCCGGAGCAAGTCAACCCTCGCCGGAGCTCCTCGGTTCGCGTGCCGATCCAGATCTGGGACGAACCCTAGGTCAAAATTCTTCTAAGTCCTCGGAATTTTCAGTCCAAGTGCTCATGTTCGAGGCCCCGTAACTTTGCACCCGTAGCTCCGATTCATGCATATAGGATATCAAAATTTTCATCTCAGAGATTACATCATTTCATTCCATTGCATCATTTTCATTTGAGTTCATATTGATGCCCGAAATGCTGTTAGAAGAGGGCTACTTGAGTTAATTGTCAGATCTGCTACTCCGTTTAGCACTTTTGTCATTTTTGCCATGATTATTGTGTGCATGATATGCCCGTGAGTCCTACATATGTTTTGTTAAGGGTTTTGTCATCTTCCCAGAGGTGCAACCCATGTATTTTTAGGATTTGTGTAGTGTCTTTTGCAAACTTGCAAAGTGGTGCACTTGCTAATTCTGTTTTCAGGGACTTAGTAATTTCACTAAGTCCTGCAGCTGTTTATCTCATGATGCCATATGTTCTTGTTGTTTCCTCGTGATCAGTGCCTCTTTTGAGGATGATCAGTAAGAGAGTTTTGTTAATCTTATAGTGCTCTATCCATCCATGTATCTGTTTGCAATTATGGAGCACCCTAGCTTGAGTCAATCGAGCTCTACTTTTGCTACATTGTGAATCTGGGTAGACCGTCAACTTGTTTGCGATTTTGCCGATGTTATTGTAGTTGATCCGTGCATGCTATGCCATTGTTCTTGCCATGTCTAGCTTGCATTTTGTGACTTCTTTATGGATGTATGCTTGTTTTGCCATGACTTGCACCGTGGTGAGTGCATCGAGCTCGTAAACATGCCTTCGTGAGTTATGTTTCAGCATGTCCCAGTTTTCACTAAGTCTGAAAACTGATTATGTTTTTGCCATGTTCGTGTGCTTGTTAGTATATTTTGTGATCCCTTCTGGCTCAAGGTCACTAAGGGACTTTTGTTAATATTGTTGAGTAGCTCCATTCCATGTCTTTCTTTGTCATGTTCAGGTCCTGTAGCATGTTGTTTTGTTGCTCCGAAGAGGGCTATATGATCTGAAATTCCAGACAAGTGTTAATTTCACTAAGTCTGAGATCTGTTTTACCATTTGCGTTTTTGCCATGCTTGTTTGAACCTCCTAATGGATGAATTGGCCGTAGCTCAGTGCTAGACTTTTATTAAGAATCTTGTGTGCATCCCTTCCATGTATTTTGTTGTCATGTTTGGGTGCTGTAGCATGTTCATTTCGTTGCATTTAGATACCTACTTGCTGTAAATCGCAGACCGGTGTCATTTTTAAATCGCTTGCCATTTCCAAACCGTAACTCCGATTCTGGCGTTCTTTATATCGTTTTCAAGCAATTTCATCTCATCTTTCCAGTGGCACACTTGGATTTCCAAGTTTAGGCCAGGTTCATGCATTTCCTGTCATATCTTGCATTTTGCATCTCGCATCGCATCCCGCATAGCATATCATCTTTGCATTGTGTTGTTTGAGTTTGCACGTGGTTGATTGTATCCTTGTTGCTTGTTTGTCTTGTTTGGGTAGAGCCGGGAGACGAGTTCGCTAACGAGGAGCCCGTTGAGTTTGCTTTCGAGGATCCAGTCAACTCTGACAACTGTGCAGGCAAGATGATCATACCCTCGTAATCACTACTATCTTTGCTATGCTAGTTTGCTCGCTCTTTTGCTATGCCATTGCTACGATGCCTACCACTTTCTTGAAAGCCTCCCAAATTGCCATGTCAAACCTCTAACCCACCATGTCCTAGCAAACCGTTGATTGGCTATGTTACCGCTTTGCTCAGCCCCTCTTATAGCGTTGCTAGATGCAGGTGAAGATTGGAGGCCGTTCCTTGTTGGAACATCTTTTATTTACTTGTTGGGATATCATTATATTGCCTTGTTATCTTAATGCATCTATATACTTGGTAAAGGGTGGAAGGCTCGGCCTCTCGCCTAGTGTTTTGTTCCACTCTTGCCGCCCTAGTTTCCGTCATATCGGTGTTATGTTCTCGGATTTTTGCGTTCCTTACGCGGTTGGGTTATAATGGGAACCCCTTGATATTTCGCCTTGATTAAAGCTTTTCCAGCAATGCCCAACATTGGTCTTACCTTTTGCCACCTAGCCTCTTTTTCCCTTGGGTTTCCGGAGCCCGAGGGTCATCTTATTTTAAACCCCCCCGGGCCAGTGCTCCTCTGAGTGTTGGTCCAAATAGAGCCACTTGCAGCGCCACCTCGGGGCAACTTGAGGGTTGGTTTTAGTTGTACGTAGTGTTCGTCTGAGTGTGCCCTGAGAAAGAGATATGTGCAGCTCCTATCGGGATTTGTCGGCACATTCGGGCGGTGTTGCTGGATTTGTTTTAACCTGTTGAAGTGTCTTGAATTACTGAGATACCGAGTCTGATCGGAACGTCTTGGGAGGAGGTCTATTCCTTCGTTGACCGTGAGAGCTTGTCATGGGCTAAGTTGGGACTCCCTGCAGGGATTGAACTTTCGAAAGCCGTGCCCGCGGTTATGGGCAGATGAGAATTTGTTAATGTCCGATTGTAGATAACTTGAACCTTAATTTAATTAAAATGAATCAACTGAGTGTGTTACCGTGATGGCCTCTTCTCGGCGGAGTCCGGGAAGTGGACACGGTGTTGGAGTAATGTTTGCGCAGGTTGCTCTCTAGTTTCTCACTCGCGCTTTGCCTCCTCTTCTCGCTCTCCTTTGCGAATAAGTTAGCCACCGTACTTGCTAGTCGCTTGCTGCAGCTCCACTCATATTTTACCTTGCCTTACCTATAAGCTTACATAGTCTTGATCGCGAGGGTGCGAGATTGCTGAATCCCTGTGGCTCACAGATTACTATTACACCAGATGCAGGGCCTGAGGATTCCGCTCCAGGTGACGCGTATGAGCTCAAGTGGGAGTTCGACGAAGACTCTCAAAGTTACTATGTTTCCTTTCCCGATGATCAGTAGTGGTGCCCAGTTGGGGGTGATTGGGACCGTGTCGCATGTTGGGTTGTCTTTTATTTTGGCGCCGTAGTCGGGCCATGAGTGTTTGGATGATGTAATGTTATTTATGTACTTGATTGACGTGGCGAGTGTAAGCCAACTATGTATTCTCCCCTTTATTCATATTACATGGGATGTTGTGAAGATTGCCTAACTTGCAACATATGCCTTCAATGCGATTATGTCTCTAAGTCGTGCCTCGACACGTGGGAGCTATAGTCGCATCGAGGGTGTTACAAGTTGGTATCAAAGCCTTCCCCGACCTTAGGAGCCCCATTGCTTGATCGTTTTTAGCGGCCGAGTTGTGTCTAGAAAAATGTTTTAAGCCTTTAGGAATTATATGTCGGAGAGTTTAGGAATTCTTTTTTACTTCCCAGTCTCCTCATCGCTCTGGTAAGGCATCCTGACGTAGAGTTTTGACCCTTCTCTTCTCAAATTTCACTAAATTTTTTTTAGGATCACGCGGGTATCTTGGAATCGTTCCCATGGTTTTATGATGAGAACATTGTCTTGGTGCCTCCTGTCAGGGGTTTAGTGGAAGTGTCCCGGGGAGTTGAGCTCTGAGGTGTTGTCATCATAATTTTATCGTTGCAGTTCTGGAATACCTGAGTTTAGTATGCCGACATCGAAAATCTCTTTTATGCAGTTCGTTGGTGAGATAACCTCGACACCACCCAGTACTTGGGCGGGAGTTCGGGAGTATCGCCATAACTTGTATAACGGATGCTTTTCGAAGGTTGAGATAGATGGTTTTCGAAGGTTTCTTGGTTATGTGTTGAAGGATGGATACAGCTGGATGTAGGAATTGCTAGTTTGGGTGAGATATTATGCTTCCCCTGTATCCCCAACACCTGATTGCATAACCGGAAAGGTTCGGGAGTTTCATAGGTGGGAATTCTTGTAGCTCTAGTTCTTCTTCCACGGATATTGGTTTGAGATTGGGATTTCTTACTGATTATTCGTTCTTGATCCGTACCTTGTTGATTTATTTCTCTACCTTAATTCTACGTGGCTTCTCAATTTATGGATATGTGACCATTTCAAGAGGAATGCATTCGTTCATTTTGTTCGGATGTGAAGACTATATATTGCAATTTTCATTTCGTTGGATTCAGCTTCAATATTTGTCTATCAATGTGCTAATGGTGGTCAATCTCTTCAGGATGGCTCCTCCAACGCGTACGACTCCGAATCCTGATCCGCCACCACCTCCACCTCCTCTGGAGGCATGGCAAGCTGTGATGGCCGCAATCAATGCAAACACACAGCTGATCATGCAAATTCTTCAAGAGCACAATCAAGGCAGCCAAGGGAATCAAGGCAGCAATTAGAATCACTTTGCTACACTCAACCAGTTCCTTGCTAACGGGCCAAAGACTTTCAGCAATTGTGTTGAGGCAACCGATGCTGACGATTGGCTTGTGGATATGTGCAAGCATTTCGAGTGCAGTAACGTCAGGCCTGAGGACTTTGTTAAGTTCGCTTCCTTCCAACTCAAAGATCAAGCTGCAGAATGGTTCCAGTAGTACAAGGATTCCCGAGGTGGACGTGTTATCACTTGGGATGATTTCCGTCGAGATTTCTGAGCTCATCAAATTCCGCAGAGCGTGGTTGAAAGCAAGCGTGAGGAATTCCACAATCTGAAGCAAGGCTCTTTGTCTGTCTATGACTACAACAAGTTGTTCCAAAAGCTCGCCTGCTTTGCCAAGCAGGACGTGCCTGATGAGAAGAGCATGATATACCAGTTCAGGGGTGGTCTCAGAGAAGATATCCAGCTCGCTCTTGTTCTCTTTGAGCCCTTGAGGTACGATGAGTTCTACAACATGGCACTGAAGCAAGAGGCTGCTCAGTTGAGGTGTGATGCTTCCAAGAAGCGAGCCAGAGATGTTACTCCTTCTTCCTCTACTCAAGTGGCCAAGCAGCAGAAGTTCTGGCTTCCTCCTCCTCCGTTCCGTCAGCCGTATCAGAAGAGCAAAGGTGGCAGTGGTTCTTCCCACCCACCCAACCCTGGCTTTCAGAACAAGACTTCGTCTCAAGCTCCAAGATCGAGTGATCCGTATCACAGTCCGCTTTCAGAGGTCACGTGCAACAAGTGCCAACAGAAGGGTCACTATGCCAACAAGTGTTTCAACCAGAGGCGTCTTCCTCCTCCTCCTGTCAGATCGGCAAGTACAGCTGTGGTCAAGAATAACCCCAAGCACGCCAAGGTCAATTTGCTGAATGCAGCTCAGGCAGAGGACTCACCAGATGTGATCATGGGTAACCTTCCTGTTAATGATGTTCCTGCAAAAGTTCTTTTTAACACTGGTGCATCGCTTTCTTTTATTTCAACTCCATTTGTGGCCAAGCATGATTTTGTGACCGAAAGGATTCCTGTTCCATTGAAGATTGTGTCTCCGGGCAAGCAAATGACTTCTAACAATTGCGTCCCGGATGTCTCTATCACGTTGGGCGATTGCAAGTTTCTCTCTTCTCTGGTGGTTCTTGGTAACTCGGATATTGATCTTATTCTCGGAATGGATTGGCTTTCTAAGCACAAGGCACATCTTGATTATGCAGCCAGGCAAATTCAATTGACTCATTCGTCTGAGGATGTAATTTTCTTTGCCGCTCGTGATGATACTATCCGTCTGTTTTCTCTCAATGAGAAGGGTGAATTGGATGCCATCTCTCAAATTCCAGTCGTTTGCGAATATCAAGACGTCTTTCCAGAAGAGCTCCCAGGAATGCCTCCGCACCGGCCAGTTGAATTCGTTATTGATCTTGAGCCTGGTACGGAACCTGTGTGCAAACGTCCTTACAAGCTCGGACCTGAAGAGTTGAAGGAGCTGAAGAAGCAACTCGATATGCAAGAGAAAATGGGTCTCATCCGGCCTAGTTCTTCTCCGTGGGGTTCTAGTGTTCTTTTTGTGAAGAAGAAGGAAGGAACGGACCGACTTTGTGGCGATTACCGTCCAGTGAACAAGAAGACCATCAAGAACAAATACCAACTTCCCAACATCAATGAGCTCTTCGAACAACTCAAAGGTGCCCAAGTATTCTCCAAGCTTGATCTCCGTATGGCTTATCACCAGATTCACATTCGTGAAGAAGATATTCCCAAGACAACATTCAGAACAAGCTTTGGTTCATATGAATACACTGTCATGTCTTTTGGCCTCGCCAACGCTCCTCCAACGTTCTCTCGAATGATGAACTTCATCTTCAACGCCTACACCAATGACTTCGCTTTGGTCTATCTCGACGACATTCTGGTTTTCTTGAAGAACAAGGAAGATCATGCCAAGCACTTGCGTTTGGTTCTTGAAAAGCTCAGGGAACATCAGTTCTACGCCAAGTTCTCCAAGTGTGAGTTTTGGCTCGATGAGGTTCTTTATCTTGGTCATATCATCTCTGCCAAGGGCATTGCCGTGAATCCTGAGAAGGTGTCTGCAATTGTGAATTGGGAACCTCCTCAGAATGTGAAGCAGCTCCGTTGCTTCCTCGGTCTCGCAAGCTATTGCCGAAGATTCTTTGAAAACTTTTCTAAGATCGCGAAGCCTCTCTCAAATCTTCTTCAGAAGCACGTCAAGTACGTTTGGTCTCCGGAGTGTGACATTGCTTTAAACACTTTGAGAGAGAAGTTGATCACTGCTCCAGTTCTGACTCCGCCTGATGAATCCAAACCGTACGAGGTCTTTTGTGATGCCTCTCTCCAAGGTCTTGGCGCAGTATTGATGCAAGAGAATAAAGTTGTTGCTTATACATCTCGCCAGTTGAAGCCTAATGAGAAGAACTACCCCACTCATGATCTCGAGTTGGCGGCAGTTGTGCATGCTCTTTTGACTTGGAGACATCTTCTATTGGGAAGAAAAGTGGACATTTTCACTGATCACAAGAGTCTCAGGTACATTTTCACTCAGCCTAATGTCAACCTCAGGCAAACTCGATGGGTCGAAATGATTCAAGAGTATAATCCGAGTATTGAGTATACTCCAGGCAAGGCCAATGTGATTGCTGACGCATTGAGCAGGAAGGATTATTGCAACAGTCTTATTCTCAAGCCTTATCAACCCGAGCTTTGTGAAGTTTTCCGCAAACTTAATCTGCAAATTGTTCCTCAAGGTTTCCTCGCCAACCTTCAAGTCTCTCCTACCTTAGAAGACCAGATTCTCCAAGCGCAGCTTCTTGATGCTATGGTGAAAAAGGTGAAGTTTGGGATTGCCAAGAGTCAGTCCAAGTACAAGTGCTACCGCCTTGATGACAAGGACACTCTCTTCTTCGAGGATCGTATTGTTGTACCCAAAGGTGACCTTCGTAAAGTGATCATGAACGAGGCTCAAAATTCTCTCCTCTCCATCCACCCTGGGAGCACGAAAATGTATCAGGACCTCAAGCAAGCTTATTGGTGGACTCGAATGAAGCGCGAGATCGCTCAATTCGTGAATGAATGTGATGTCTGTAGAAGAGTGAAGGCAGAACACCAAAGGCCAGCTGGTCTCCTCCAACCTCTTGCCATTCCAGAATGGAAGTTTGACCACATTGAGATGGACTTCGTGACTGGGTTTCCAAAGTCCAAGTGTGGCAATGATGCTATATTCGTTGTCATCGATAAACTCACCAAAGTGGCTCATTTTCTGCCTATCAAAGAGTCGATCACTGCAGCTCAATTGGCGGAACTCTATACCTCTCGTATTGTCTCTCTGCACGGTATTCCACAAGTGATCTCTTCAGACCGTGGCAGCATCTTTACCTCCAAGTTTTGGGATTCTTTTCAGAAGGCCATGGGCACCAACATCCGCATCAGCACAGCTTTCCATCCTCAAACTAGCGGTCAAGTCGAGCGTGTCAACCAGATTCTTGAAGATATGCTCAGGGCTTGTGTGATCTCCTTCGGCATGAAGTGGGAGGATTGTCTTCCTTATGCTGAATTCTCCTACAACAACAGTTTTCAAGCAAGTTCGGGCAAGGCCCCATTCGAAATTCTGTATGGCAGGAAGTGTCGTACCCCTCTCAACTGGTCTGAAACCGGTGAACGTCAGCTTTTGGGTAATGACTTAATCACAGAGGCAGAAGAAATGTGCAAAGTCATTCGTGATAACCTCAAAGCGGCCCAATCCCGCCAGAAGAGCTACTATGATAGTAATCACCGTGATTTGGCTTTCGAGATCGGAGATCATGTTTACCTCCATGTCTCTCCGATGAAAGGTACTCGTCGCTTCGGTATCAAAGGGAAGCTTGCCCCCAGATACGTGGGACCTTTCAAGATCGTCAGCAAGAGAGGCGACCTCGCCTATCAACTCCAGCTTCCTTCAAACTTTACAAATGTTCATGACGTGTTCCATGTCTCTCAGCTTCGAAAGTGCTTCAAGACTCCTGACCGCACCATCAACTTCGAGGACATTGAGCTCCAAGAAGATCTCTCTTATCGTGAGCACCCAGTTGCTATTCTTGAAGAGACTGAACGCAAGACTCGCAACAAGTCAATCAAATTTCTCAAAGTCAAGTGGTCACACCATTCCGACCGTGAAGCTACCTGGGAACGCGAGGATCACCTCCGTTCTGAGTACCCGGCGTTCTTTCAGTCCTAGATCTCGGGACGAGATCCTTTCGTAGTGGTGAGTGTTGTAACACCCCGGATGTAACTTTCCCTATTTGTACTCCAACTCTTGCCGTTTCCGGCGTTAAGTTATATTTATTTCCTTGGGTTTGGGTTTCGTCTCCGTGTGTTTTTTTCGTTGTCATGCATCTCATATCATGTCATCATGTGCATTGCATTTGCATACGTGTTCATCTCATGCATTCGAGCATTTTCCCCGTTGTCCGTTTTGCATTCCAGCGCTTCGTTCTCCTCCGGTGGTCATTTCTAGCTTTCTTTCGTGTGTGGGGATTAAACATTTCCGGATTGGACCGAGACTTGCCAAGCGGCCTTGGTTTACTACCGGTAGACCGCCTGTCAAGTTTCGTACCATTTGGACTTCGTTTGATACTCCAACGGTTAACCGAGGGACCGAAAAGGCCTCGTGTGTGTTGCAGCCCAGCACCCCTCCAATTTGGCCCAAAACCCATCTAACTCTGCTCCATGTCCTAGAGCATTCAATCACGATCGCGTGGCCGAAAACCGCACCTCATTTGGACTCTCCTAGCTCCCTCTATGCCTATAAATAGCCCCTCCTCCGAAATCCCGGATCTCCTCGTCCAAACCCTAGAAAAGTCCTCCTCGCGCCGGCCGGACACGTCCGCCGCCTCCGCCAGCCAACCAACAGCCGCCACGTGTCCCTTGCGGGACCGCTTCGCCGCCGCCGCCGCTGAGGCCCGCCGAGCCCAGCGCGGGCCCCCGCGGCCCAGTCCCACGCCCCGCCGCCCGGCTCGTCCCGCCGCCCGTGCCCCTCGCCGGCTTCCTCGACTTCGGTGGCCGCGCCACCGCACGCCATCGCCGCCCCGCCGCGCGACCTCGCCGGCCGGCTCCGCCTCCGCCGCGAGCTCGCCGCCCCGCGTCCCCGGTGGCCGCCGTCGCCGTCCGCCGCCAGATCCGGCCCGGATCCGGCCGGGTCCGGCTCTCCCTCTCCTCCCCGCCGGTTTTTGCGACCTCGCCGGAGCAAGTCAACCCTCGCCAGAGCTCCTCGGTTCGCGTGCCGATCCAGATCTGGGACGAACCCTAGGTCAAAATTCTTCTAAGTCCTCGGAATTTTCAGTCCAAGTGCTCAGGTTCGAGGCCCCGTAACTTTGCACTCGTAGCTCCGATTCATGCATATAGCATATCAAAATTTTCATCTCAGAGATTACATCATTTCATTCCATTGCATCATTTTCGTTTGAGTTCATCTTGATGCCCGAAATGCTGTTAGAAGAGGGCTACTTGAGTTAATTGTCAGATCTGCTACTCGGTTTAGCACTTTTGTCATTTTTGCCATGATTATTGTGTGCATGATATGCCCGTGAGTCCTACATATGTTTTGTTAAGGGTTTTGTCATCTTCCCAGAGGTGCAACCCATGTATTTTTAGGATGTGTGTAGTGTCTTGTGCAAACTTGCAAAGTGGTGCACTTGCTAATTCTGTTTTCAGGGACTTGGTAATTTCACTAAGTCCTGCAGCTGTTTATCTCATGATGCCATATGTTCTTGTTGTTTCCTAGTGATAAGTGCCTCTTTTGAGGATGATCAGTAAGAGAGTTTTGTTAATATTGTAGTGCTCTATCCATAAATGTATTTTTTTGAAATTATGGAGCAGCCTAGCTTGAGTCAATCGAGCTCTACTTTTGCTACATTGTGAATCTGGGCAGACCGTCAACTTGTTTGCGATTTTGCCGATGTTATTGTAGTTGATCCGTGCATGCTATGCCATTGTTCTTGCCATGTATAGCTTGCATTTTGTGCCTTATTTATGGATGTATGCTTGTTTTGCCTTGAATTGCACCGTGGTGAGTGCATCGAGCTCGTAAACATGCCTTAGTGAGTTATGTTTCAGCATGTCCCAGTTTTCACTAAGTCTGAAAACGGATTATGTTTTTGCCATGTTCGTGTGCTTGTTAGTATATTTTGTGATCACTTCTGGCTCAAGGTCACTAAGGGACTTTTGTTAAGCTTGTTGAGTAGCTCCATTCCATGTCTTTCTTTGTCATTTTGAGGTCCTGTAGGATGTTGTTTTGTTGCTCCGAAGAGGGCTATATGATCTGAAATTCCAGACAAGTGTTAATTTCACTAAGTCTGAGATCTGTTTTTACCATTTGCGTTTTTGCCATGCTTGTTTGAACCTCCTAATGGATGAATTGGCCGTAGCTCAGTGCTATACTTTTATTAAGCATCTTGTGTGCATCCCTGCCATGTATTTTGTTGTCATGTTTGGGTGCTGTAGCATGTTCATTTCATTGCATTTAGATGCCTACTTGCTGTAAATCGCAGACCGGTGTCATTTTTAAATCGCTTGCCATTTCCAAACCGTAACTCCGATTCCGGCGTTCTTTATATCATTTTCAAGCGATTTCATATCATCTTTCCAGTGGCACACTTGGATTTCCAAGTTGAGGCCAGGTTCATGCATTTCCTGTCATATCTTGCATTTTGCATCTCGCATCGCATCCCGCATAGCATATCATCTTTGCATTGTGTTGTTTGAGTTTGCACGTGGTTGATTGTATCCTTGTTGCTTGTTTGTCTTGTTTGGTTAGAGACGGGAGACAAGTTCGCTAACGAGGAGCCCGTTGAGTTTGCTTTCGAGGATCCAGTCAACTCTGACAACTGTGCAGGCAAGATGATCATACCCTCGAAATCACTACTATCTTCTCTATGCTAGTTTGCTCGCTGTTTTGCTATGCCATTGCTACGATGCCTACCACTTTCTTGAAAGCCTCCCAAATTGCCATGTCAAACCTCTAACCCACCATGTCCTAGCAAACCGTTGATTGGCTATGTTACCGCTTTGCTCAGCCCCTCTTATAGCGTTGCTAGTTGCAGGTGAAGATTGGAGGCCGTTCCTTGTTGGAACATCTTTTATTTACTTGTTGGGATATCATTATATTGCCTTGTTATCTTAATGCATCTATATACTTGGTAAAGGGTGGAAGGCTCGGCCTCTCGCCTAGTGTTTTGTTCCACTCTTGCCGCCCTAGTTTCCGTCATATCGGTGTTATGTTCTCGGATTTTTGCGTTCCTTACGCGGTTGGGTTATAATGGGAACCCCTTGATATTTCGCCTGGATTAAAGCTTTTCCAGCAATGCCCAACATTGGTCTTACCTTTTGCCACCTAGCCTCTTTTTCCCTTGGGTTTCCGAAGCCCGAGGGTCATCTTATTTTAAACCCCCCCCGGGCCAGTGCTCCTCTGAGTGTTGGTCCAAATAGAGCCACTTGCAGCGCCACCTCGGGGCAACTTGAGGGTTGGTTTTAGTTGTACGTAGTGTTCGTCTGAGTGTGCCCTGAGAAAGAGATATGTGCAGCTCCTATCGGGATTTGTCGGCACATTCGGGCGGTGTTGCTGGATTTGTTTTAACCTGTCGAAGTGTCTTGAATTACTGAGATACCGAGTCTGATCGGAACGTCTTGGGAGGAGGTCTATTCCTTCGTTGACCGTGAGAGCTTGTCATGGGCTAAGTTGGGACTCCCCTGCAGGGATTGAACTTTCGAAAGCCGTGCCCGCGGTTATGGGCAGATGAGAATTTGTTAATGTCCGATTGTAGATAACTTGAACCTTAATTTAATTAAAATGAATCAACTGAGTGTGTTACCGTGATGGCCTCTTCTCGGCGGAGTCCGGGAAGTGGACACGGTGTTGGAGTAATGTTTGCGCAGGTTGCTCTCTAGTTTCTCGCTCGCGCTTTGCCTCCTCTTCTCGCTCTCCTTTGCGAATAAGTTAGCCACCGTACTTGCTAGTCGCTTGCTGCAGCTCCACTCATATTTTACCTTGCCTTACCTATAAGCTTACATAGTCTTGATCGCGAGGGTGCGAGATTGCTGAGTCCCTGTGGCTCACAGATTACTATTACACCAGATGCAGGGCCTGAGGATTCCGCTCCAGGTGACGCGTATGAGCTCAAGTGGGAGTTCGACAAAGACTCTCAACGTTACTATGTTTCCTTTCCCGATGATCAGTAGTGGTGCCCAGTTGGGGGTGATTGGGACCGTGTCGCATGTTGGGTTCTCTTTTATTTTGGCGCCGTAGTCGGGCCATGAGTGTTTGGATGATGTAATGTTATTTATGTACTTGATTGACGTGGCGAGTGTAAGCCAACTATGTATTCTCCCCTTTATTCATATTACATGGGATGTTGTGAAGATTGCCTAACTTGCGACATATGCCTTCAATGCGATTATGTCTCTAAGTCGTGCCTCGACACGTGGGAGCTATAGTCGCATCGAGGGTGTTACAGACAAGGACTCCTCTTTTTTACCCACGCCTTCTTCTTCCCTGCCCATCCATTCTCGCGCACTCGAGCTCCAGCGCCCAAGTTCGCATCTTCTCCGCAAAAACACTCTGAACATGTCCGGAGCGGGAGGCAAGTGGATGGCCTCCTCCGTTACGGAGGAGAACATCATGTAGCTCCGGGAAGATGGATACCTGGCCACGGATATCGCGCATCGGCTCCCAAGCGCGGGGCAGATCGTTCCTACCCCCGAGCCGTACGAAAGGGCTGTATTCCTTACCCATTTCATCCGCGGGCTGGGATTTCCCCTCCACCCATTTGTTCGCGGGCTTATGTTCTACTACGGGTTGGACTTCCATGATCTGGCCCCCAATTTTATCCTCAACATCTCAGCGTTATCGTCGTGTGCGAGGCTTTCCTCCGCATCAAGCCCCACTTTGGCCTGTGACTGAAGACCTTCAATGTCAAACCGAAGGTGGTAGTCGGCCAGCAAGCGGAGTGCGGAGGCGCCATGGTGGGCAAAATGCCCAACGTCACCTGGCTCGAAGGCTCCTATGTGGAGACCGTGAAGGGGTGGCAATCGACGTGGTTCTACATCACCGAGCCACGCGACACCAATTGGGTGGCGGCCCCCGAATTCCGATCCGGCATCCCCATGCAGCTAACCTCTTGGAAAGAGAAGGGCTTATCTTGGGGTTCATCGGTGGAGCTGACCGGACTCCAGAACTGTGTTAAAAACATGATAAGCAAGAAAATCAAGCTTGTCAACATGGTCCAGGTCATGCTCTTCCGCCGGATCCTCCCGTGTCAAAGACGGGCATTCAATATGTGGGAGTTTGACTCGGCAAAGCACCAGACGCTGCGAGAGCTCTTCGACACGACGCACCAGGACATCTGGGGGGTGCTGTTCAAGTCTGCCGAGGTACCTCCTCCCCTTACCGAGGACTGCGGACTCAGCGCAAAGCGCCCTGCTAATGTGGTAAGCTCCTTATATCTCATAAGGTGTTTCTTTCCCTAGTATAATTATGTGAGGGATCTGAGCCTCCACATTATTTGACAGGAATGGGTTGTGACAGCAGAGCGGATCGACTATCTGGCCCCACTGCTCGAAGATCCAGCAAGTACTCTCCTGACGGAGATGCTGGTGTTGGGTTTCGTAGTAATTTCAAAAAAATTTCCTACGCACACGCAAGATCATGTGATGCATAGCAACGAGAGGGGAGAGTGTTGTCTACGTACCCACGCAAACCGACTGCGGAAGCATTGATGCAACATAGAGGAAGTTGCCGTACGTCTTCACGATCCAACCGATCAAGCACCGAAACTACGGCACCTCCGAGTTCGAGCACACGTTCAGCTCGATGACGATCCCCGAACTCCGATCCAGCAAAGTGTCGGGGAAGAGTTCCGTCAGCACGACGGCGTGGTGACGATCTTGATGTACTATAGCAGCAGGGCTTCGCCTAAACTCCGCTACAGTATTATCGAGGACTATGGTGGCTGGGGCACCGCACACGGCTAAGGAATAGATCACGTGGATCAACTTGTGTGTTCTAGGGTGCCTCTACCTCAGTATATAAAGGACCAAAGGGGGGAGGCTGGCCGGCCACAAGGGGCGCGCCAGGAGAGTCCTACTCCCTCTGGGAGTAGGATTCCCCCCCCCCAATCCTAGTTGGAATAGGATTCCTTGAGGGGGGAAAGAGAGAGAGGGGGCTGGCCACCTCTCCTAGTCCTAATAGGACTAGGGGAAGGGGGGAGGCGCACAGTCACCTTGGGCTGCCCCTTTCTCCTTTCCACTAAAGCCCACTAAGGCCCATCTAGCTCCCGGGGGGTTCCGGTAACCTCCCGGTACTCCGGTAAAATCCCGATTTCACCCGGAACACTTCCGATATCCAAACATAGGCTTCCAATATATCAATATTTACGTCTCGACCATTTCGAGACTCCTCGTCATGTCCGTGATCACATCCGGGACCCTCAACAACCTTCGGTACATCAAAATGCATAAACTCATAATATGACTGTCATCGTTACCTTAAGCGTGCGGACCCTACGGGTTCGAGAACAATGTAGACATGACCGAGACATGTCTCCGGTCAATAACCAATAGCGGGACCTGGATGCCCATATTGGCTCCTACATATTCTACGAAGATCTTTATCGGTCAGACCGCATAACAACATACGTTGTTCCCTTTGTCATCGGTATGTTACTTGCCCGAGATTCGATCGTCGGTATCCCATACCTAGTTCAATCTCGTTACCGGCAAGTCTCTTTACTCGTTCCGTAATACATCATCCCGCAACTAACTCATTAGTTGCAATGCTTGCAAGGCTTATGTGATGTGCATTACCGAGAGGGCCCAGAGATACCTCTCCGACAATCGGAGTGACAAATCCTAATCTCGAAATATGCCAACCCAACATGTACCTTCGGAGACACCTGTAGTACTCCTTTATAATCACCCAGTTACGTTGTGACGTTTGGTAGTACCCAAAGTGTTCCTCCGGTAAACGGGAGTTGCATAATCTCATAGTTATAGGAACATGTATAAGTCATGAAGAAAGCAATAGCAACATACTAAACGATCGGGTGCTAAGCTAATGGAATGGGTCATGTCAATCAGATCATTCAACTAATGATGTGACCTCGTTAATCAAATAACAACACTTTGTTCATGGTTAGGAAACATAACCATCTTTGATTAACGAGCTAGTCAAGTAGAGGCATACTAGTGACACTAAGTTTGTCTATGTATTCACACATGTATTATGTTTCCGGTTAATACAATTCTAGCATGAATAATAAACATTTATCATGATATAAGGAAATAAATAATAACTTTATTATTGCCTCTAGGGCATATTTCCTTCAGCTGGTTCCGACGCCCTATGAGGCGCCGGAGAAGAAGGCCAAGCGGAAGGCCGCGGGGACCAGGAAACATCTCCGGTGCAAGGTCGTATCGGAATCATCGTCCGATAACACCGAGACGCCCTCCTCCCACGAAGACGAGGAGGAGGAAGAGGAAAATTCTCCCCATCCAGCCGGGGGCGGGGGGGAGGGGGATAAGAAAAGGAAGGCTGCCCCATCCGGGGAGGCCAAAGGGTCCAAGAAGGGAAGAGCCCTCCTTCCGGACCGCTCCACCACGGCCGCGTTCAATGACAAGGAGTGGTTGCCCAGGGACAAGCCCCTGGCGAAGTCGTAAGTATCCGGATACCACAATAGTTCTGGTATATTTCATTTTATTGTTTCTTATCATGCCGAACATGATCATGCAGCCCACCCAAGGACCATCTCGACGTATCCTCTTCGGATGGGTCTCTGGGTCTGTCGGAGATGAACAGTGATTCGCTCTCGACCGCCTCCTCCCCCCGCCCTACGGACGACGCCGAGGTGTTGTCCTGAAGGGCACCAAGCCAAGGGAAGGTAGTTCTGGGGGCGCCCCAAGGTGACCTCCCAGACGCCGGGCGCATGGGAGGCAAGGCTCCCATGGGCCCTAATGACGGGGGTAGCAAGTCCGACCCCCGGCCGAATACTGCGCCGGAACCTCCCGTGGTTCCGCGGGCGACCCCTCACAAAGGGGGGTGAGCCATCTATGCCGATGTCCTCTGTCCATCCAGAGGCATTGGACAACTTGCTGGAAGCGCTTCTTGGCGCTTCCATTGACGAAGAGCACCGCACTATCATGAGTGTAGTTGTAGAGAAGGTTCAGTCCGCTAAAAGCGGACTGACTGAAGCCTCTGCCAGCCTCTTAACAGGCTTTGATGTAAGCAATCAATTTATAAGAAAATGCTATAGCATAGACAGTAGGCCTTGATGCTCTGTTTGGCGTTCGCAAAGAAAGGCCGAACAGAGGATCAAATAATAATCACAGGAGTCTATCAGAATGTGTCTTATGTGAATAAGCAGGCTTCGCTGCTGGCCGCTGCCGCTCGCACTGCGGAGGTCTCCACACTGAAGCGGGACCTTGTGCGGTCCGAAAAGAGCTCGGCCTTACCAAGAGGCAGCTCGAAGAGAACAAAGGTAAGTAATACCCGTCCGTATATTGATAGGGAATAAAAAAGAATGTGGTTGTTAAGTCACAGGATCATCATGAATTTTGCTAGGGGCCATGACCGAAGTGGTGTCCCTGAAGGAGGTGCTATCCGAGGCTAAAGACAAAGCGGCCAAGGAGCGCACCGAGCGCGAGAAGCAAGAGGCTTGAGTTGGCGAGGTGCAACAAGAGCTCTAGGATTTCGTCAAAAAATACGAGTCCTTGGAGCGTGACTCTAAGACGCAAGGGTCTGAGCTTGCGAAGGCCCTTGAGAATGCAAAAAATGCCAAGGCCGAAGCCCACAAGGCCCTCCAGGAGCTTCAGGCGGTCCAGAAGATAGCGGCGGGTAAGGAATTCATTATGCAAAGCAAGCATGTGAAGGAAACTTTCCTTTTACTTACCCAAGTTCGGAGCTCTCGAGGAGCGTTCGCAGATCTTCCCCGCAGTGTGTCCAATGCCGCGAAATTTTACCGGGCCGAGGAAGGGAGCTTGACGGAGAAGTTGTTCTGGTCTCAGTATACTAGGACCAAACATCTGATGCCCTTGAGAGACTAGTTGAAGCAATTGGTCGAGCTCCACAAGGCAGCCGAACAGGCCATGAAGGGCCTCATAGTCCGGATGTGGCCTGACGAGCCCCTGTCTGGCAGCTACTTTGGCCTGGTGAGGCGGCTTGTGAATGCCCGCCCACGGCTTGAAGTCATAAAGCGGTCCGTCTGCATTGAGGGTGCGCGCATGGCTTTTGCCCGAGCGAAAGTGCACTGGGCGAAGATGGACGCCGAGAAGCTGGTGAAGGAGGGGCCGCCGGAGGGCAAGGAGCATCGCTGCCCCGAGAAGTATTATGACAACGTCCTGAAGGGTGCCCGCCTTGTGGCGGAGGAATGTTCTAAGGATGTAATATTTGAATGAATGTACCCATGTGATCCTGTAATATGAAAACGAGTTCGTCTGCGCTATATAATGCTTGTTGATTTAAAATATTACCTTCTGTGCGGCCGTTCATAAAATCTGAGAGTTGGCCAATCGTCGGCTTCTGCCCTCATGTAGCTAGTACTGAGGTGTTCGGGATAAATCTGATCACTCTTTATCCCAGTTTTGGGTCCTTCGAAGGAGGTGTTCAGCACAATGAACCAGGCAATCGGACTATAAGGCTTCATCACTCTCACTTAGCCATAGAAGTCTAGAATTTTAAATTTTGGCGAAGCCCCTGGTATTCGGAAGGCCGAACATGGGGCGCTATGAACGCCTAACTCGGACAAGGCCGACTCCTCGCCTGAAGCGGAAAAAATCTTTAGGGACTTGGGACCTCTCGAATAGCGACCAGCTCTCGCCGCATCATGACAGTTAGTTTTCGGCTTTCTCTACCGAGGTGCTTGTCCGGAAGAACCGGGACACAATCGCAGTAGTTCTCCCAGTGCTACCTTAGCCGATATAGCAGAACGTAAGGCACCAAAACATGTGAGCCAGGCAAACCCAACTATTGACCCAAGACATGATTCGGAGCTGATGCATATAATGCTATAAGTTCGGGGTGCCGCACTGTCGAAAGTGTTCGGACTTTTCTTGCCGTGTTATGGGTACACTGAAGCCCCTGGCATACTAAACGTACCAGAATGTACGGGAGCAACTTGTCGTGAATAGACAAACAAGGAAAGAAAAAAAGAAGATGAAGAAATGTAATAATAAGCTGACGTTGTGCATTGTTATTTCTAGGATACGTCAAAGTGTATGTGTATAAGTAGTACAATAAGCAGAAATAAGACTATCTGACATGTTCGATCCAAGGGCAAGCTGCGTGCGGGTATGTAAAACAGGTATAACGATCGGTATGAGAGACCACCTAGGTATTCCCTTGTACATCAAAGCTTCTTGCTCCCTTGGTGCTTCCCTCCCGTGATGGGTCCGATGATCTAGCTATCGGAGAGGGCCTCCAGAGAATAGGGTCCTGAAAGGAAGAAAATGATAAAGATATACTGGTCCTGAGGCGGTTGAACCGCATTGTGGGACGTGCCATAGCCGTGCCTCTGCCTATACCCATGGTATCTTTAGTGCATAGTTATGTACGCACAGCGTAAATTTTGTCGCTTGACTGGGACTAGGACGGAGGCCGAATTGCTAGGCGAGCTCTAAACGCGCCTGGCGATTCTGTTGCAGGTTATTCTGGACTCGCTTGAATCCGTCAAAAGGCTGCTGTGCATTTCTGCTGCAAGGGCCGCAGTGTGCTCCTTCGTGCGGAGCGAGCGTTCTGTGTTTCTGTTAACTGTTATAACCCCGCGAGGTCCTGGCATTTTGAGCTTGAGGTATGCATAATGTGGTACCGCATTGAATCTAGCGAATGCGGTTCGTCCCAGTAGTGCGTGATAGCCACTGCGGAAGGGGACGATATCGAAGATTAACTCTTCGCTTCGGAAGTTATCCGGAGATCCGAAGACCACTTCCAGTCTGATTGAGCCTGTGCAACATGCCTATACACCTGGTATGACACCTTTGAAGATGGTTTTTGTGGGTTTGATCCTCAAGGGGTCTATACTCATTTTGCGCTCCGTATCCTGATAAAGCGGGTTCAGGCTGCTGCCACCGTCCATAAGGACTCGAGTTAGGTGGAATCCGTCAATGATAGGATCAAGGACCAATGCGGTAGAACCGCCATGATGGATACTAGCGGGGTGGTCCCTGCGATCAAAAGTGATTGGACAAGAAGACCATAGGTTGAACTTTGGGGCGACTGGCCCCATCGCGTAGACGTCCCTCAGTGCATGCTTCCGTTCCCGCTTGGGGATATGGGTTGCGTATATCATGTTCACCGTTTTCACTTGGGGAGGAAATTTCTTCCGTCCTCCTGTGTTCGGCGGCCGGGGCTCCTCCTCGTCGTCGCTATGCAGCCCCTTTTCCTTGCTTTCGGCATTCAACTTGCCGGCCTGTTTGAACACCCAACATTCTCTGTTGGTGTGGTTGGCTGGCTTATCGGGGGTGCCGTGAATTTGACACGAGCGTTCGAGTATGCGGTCCAAACTGGACGGGCCCGGATTGTTTCTTTTGAACGGCTTTTTCCGCTGACCAGATTTGGAGCCATTGAATCCGGCATTGACTGTCGTGTCTTCGGCGTTATCGCCGTTGTTGCGGTGCTTGTATCTGTTGCGATGTGGCTTGCCATTGCTGTCTCTGGCCTCCAATGTGCCAGGGTTGCTTGCTGTGTTGTTGCTACGGGCCAACCAGCTATCCTCGCCCATGCAGAAGTGGGTCATGAGTGTTGTGAGGGCTGCCATGGACTTTGGCTTCTCTTGGCCGAGATGTCTGGCGAGCCACTCGTCATGGATGTTATGTTTAAATGCCGCTAGGGCTTCAGCATCCGGACAATCCACAATTTGGTTCTTTTGTTGGGGAACGTAGTAATTTCAAAATATTTCCTACGCACACACAAGATAATGGTGACGCATAGCAATGAGAGGGGAGAGTGCTGTCTACGTACCCTCGTAGACCGGCAACGGAAGTGTTGACACAACATAGAGGAAGTAGTCATACGTCTTCCCGATCCGACCGATCCAAGCACCGAACGTACGGCACCTCCGAGTTCTAGCACACGTTCAGCTCAATGACGATCCCCAGACTCCGATCCAGCAAAGTGTCAGGGAAGAGTTCCGTCAGCACGACGGCGTGGTGACGATCTTGATGTTCAACTGTCGCAGGGCTTCGCCTAAGCACCACTACAATATTATCGAGGATTATGGTGGAAGGGGGCACCGCACACGGCTAAGAAAATGATCACGTGGATCAACTTGTGTGTCTAGGGGTGCCCCCTGCCCCCGTATATAAAGGAGCAAGGGGAGGAGGCCGGCCAGCCCTATGGCGCGCCAAGGAGGAGTCCTCCTCCTAGTAGGAGTAGGACTCCTACTAGGAGGGAGAAGGAAAGGGGGCGCCGCCCCCCCTCTCCTAGTCCAATTCGGACCAGGGGGAGGAGGCGCGCGGCCCACCCTGGCTGCCCCTCTCTCTCTCCACTAAGGCCCATATGGCCCATTACTTCTCCCGGGGGGTTCCGGTAACCCTCCGGCTCTCCGATTTTCTCCGAAATCACCCGGAACACTTCCGGTGTCCGAATATAGCCGTCCAATATATCAATATTTTATGTCTCGACCATTTCGAGACTCCTCGTTATGTCTGTGATCACATCCAGGACTCCGAACTAACTTCGGTACATCAAAACTCATAAACTCATAATATAACTGTCATCGAAACCTTAAGCGTGCGGACCCTACGGGTTCGAGAACAATGTAGACATGACCGAGACACGTCTCCGGTTAATAACCAATAGCGGAACCTGGATGCTCATATTGGCTCCCACATATTCTACGAAGATCTTTATCGGTCAGACCGCATAACAACATACGTTGTTCCCTTTGTCATCGGTATGTTACTTGCCCGAGATTCGATCGTCGGTATCTCAATACCTAGTTCAATCTCATTACCGGCAAGTCTCTTTACTCGTTTCGTAATACATCATCTCGCAACTAACTCATTAGTTGCAATGCTTGCAAGGCTTATGTGATTTGCATTACCGAGAGGGCCCAGAGATACCTCTCCGACAATCGGAGTGACAAATCCTAATCTCGAAATACGCCAACCCAACATTTACCTTTGGACACACCTGTAGAGATCCTTTATAATCACCCAGTTACGTTGTGACGTTTGGTAGCACACAAAGTGTTCCTCCGACAAACGGGAGTTGCATAATCTCATAGTCATAGGAACATGTATAAGTCATGAAGAAAGCAATAGCAACATACTAAACGATCGGGTGCTAAGCTAATGGAATGAGTCATGTCAATCACATCATTCTCCTAATAATGTGATCTCGTTAATCAAATGACAACACATTTCTATGGTTAGGAAACATATCCATCTTTGATTAACGAGCTAGTCAAGTAGAGGCATACTAGTGACGTTTAGTTTGTCTATGTATTCACACAAGTATTATGTTTCCGGATAATACAATTCTAGCATGAATAATAAACATTTATCATGATATAAGGAAATAAAATAATAACATTATTATTGCCTCTAGGGCATATTTCCTTCAGTCTCCCACTTGCACTAGAGTCAATAATCTAGATTACACAGTAATGATTCTAACACCCATGGAGCTTTGGTGTTGATCATGTTTTGCTCGTGGAAGAGGCTTAGTCAACGGATCTGCAACATTCAGATCCGTATGTATCTTGCAAATCTCTATGTCTCCCACCTGGACTAGATCCCAGATGGAATTGAATCGTCTCTTGATGTGCTTGGTTCTCTTGTGAAATCTGGATTCCTTTGCCAAGGCAATTGCACCACTATTGTCACAAAAGATTTTCATTGGACCCGATGCACTAGGTATGACACCTAGATCGGATATGAACTCCTTCATCCAGACTCCTTCGTTTGCTACTTGCGAAGCAGCTATGTACTCCGCTTCACATGTAGATCCCGCCACAATGCTTTGTTTAGAACTGGACCAACTGACAGCTCCACCGTTTAATGTAAACACGTATCCGGTTTGCGATTTAGAATCGTCCGGATCAGTGTCAAAGCTTGCATCAACATAACCATTTACGATGAGCTCTTTGTCACCTCCATATATGAGAAACATATCCTTAGTCCTTTTCAGGTATTTCAGGTTGTTCTTGACCGCTGTCCAGTGATCCACTCCTGGATTACTTTGGTACCTCCCTGCTAGACTTATAGCAAGACACACATCAGGTCTGGTACACAACATTGCATACATGATAGATCCTATGGCTGAACCATAGGGAACATCTTTCATTTTCTCTCTATCTTCTGCATTGGTCGGGCATTGAGTCTTACTCAATTTCACACCTTGTAACACAAGCAAGAATCCTTTCTTTGCTTGATCCATTTTGAACTTCTTCAAAATTTTGTCAAGGTATGTGCTTTGTGAAAGTCCAATTAAGCGTCTTGATCTATCTCTATAGATCTTAATGCCCAATATGTAAGCAGCTTCACCGAGGTCTTTCATTGAAAAACTCTTATTCAAGTATCCCTTTATGCTATCCAGAAATTCTATATCATTTTCGATTAGTAATATGTCATCTACATATAATATCAGAAATGCTACAGAGCTCCCACTCACTTTCTTGTAAATACAGGCTTCTCCAAAAGTCTGTACAAAACCAAATGCTTTGATCACACTATCAAAGCGTTTATTCCAACTCCGAGAGGCTTGCACCAATCCATAAATGGATCGCTGGAGCTTGCACACTTTGTTAGCTCCCTTTGGATCAACAAAACCTTCTGGCTGCATCATATACAACTCTTCTTCCAGAAATCCATTCAGGAATGCAGTTTTGACATCCATCTACCAAATTTCATAATCATAAAATGCGGCAATTGGTAACATGATTCGGACAGACTTAAGCATCGCTACGGGTGAGAAGGTCTCATCGTAGTCAATCCCTTGAAGTTGTTGAAAACCTTTTGCGACAAGTCGAGCTTTGTAGACAGTAACATTACCTTCAGCGTCAGTCTTCTTCTTGAAGATCCATTTATTCTCAATTGCTTGCCGATCATTGGGCAAGTGAACCAGAGTCCATACTTTGTTCTCATACATGGATCCCATCTCAGATTTCATGGCTTCAAGCCATTTTGTGGAATCTGGGCTCACCATCGCTTCTCCATAGTTCGTAGGTTCATCATGCTCTAGTAGCATGACTTCCAGAACAGGATTACCGTACCACTCTGGTGCGGATCTTACTCTGGTTGATCTACGAGGTTCAGTAGAATCTTGTTCTGAAGTTTCATGATCATCATCATTAGCTTCCTCACTAATTGGTGTAGGTGTCACAGAAACTGGTCTCTGTGATGTACTACTTTCCAATAAGGGAGCAGGTACAGTTACCTCATCAAGTTCTACTTTCCTCCCACTCACTTCTTTCGAGAGAAACTCCTTCTCTAGAAAGTTTCCGAATTTAGCAACAAAAGTCTTGCCTTCGGATCTGTGATAGAAGGTGTATCCAATAGTTTCCTTTGGATATCCTATGAAGACACATTTCTCCGATTTGGGTTCGAGCTTATCAGGTTGAAGCTTTTTCACATAAGCATCGCAACCCCAAACTTTTATAAACGACAACTTTGGTTTCTTGCCAAACCACAGTTCATAAGGCGTCGTCTCAACGGATTTTGATGGTGCCCTATGTAACGTGAATGCGGCTGTCTCTAGAGCATAACCCCAAAACGATAGCGGTAAATCAGTAAGAGACATCATAGATCGCACCATATCAAGTAAAGTACGATTACGACATTCGGACACACCATTACGCTGTGGTGTTCTGGGTGGCATGAGTTGCGAAACTATTCCCCATTGTTTCAAATGTACACCAAACTCGTAACTCAAATATTCTCCTCCACGATCAGATCGTAGGAATTTTATTTTCTTGTTACGATGATTTTCAATTTCACTCTGAAATTCTTTGAACTTTTCAAATGTTTCAGACTTATGTTTCATTAAGTAGATATACCCATATCTGCTTAAGTCATCTGTGAAGGTGAGAATATAACGATATCCACCACGAGCCTCAACATTCATCGGACCACATACATCTGTATGTATGATTTCCAACAAATCTGTTGCTCTCTCCATAGTACCGGAGAACGGCGTTTTTGTCATCTTACCCATAAGGCATGGTTCGCAAGTACCAAGCGATTCATAATCAAGTGGTTCCAAAAGTCCATCAGTATGGAGTTTCTTCATGCGCTTTACACCAATATGACCCAAACGGTAGTGCCACAAATAAGTTGCACTATCATTATCAACTCTGCATCTTTTCTCTTCAACATTATGAATATGTGTGTCACTACTATCGAGATTTAATAAGAATAGACCACTCTTTAAGGGTGCATGACCATAAAAGATATTACTCATATAAATAGAACAACCATTATTCTCTGATTTAAATGAATAACCGTCTCGCATCAAACAAGATCCAGATATAATTTCATGCTTAACGCTGGCACCAAATAACAATTATTTAGGTCTAATAGTAATCCCGAAGGTAGATGTAGAGGTAGTGTGCCGACCGCGATCACATCGACTTTGGAACCATTTCCCACACGCATTGTCACCTCGTCCTTAGCCAATCTTCGCTTAATCCGTAGTCCCTGTTTCGAGTTGCAAATGTTAGCAACAGAACCAGTATCAAATACCCAGGTGCTACTGCGAGCATTAGTAAGGTACACATCAATAGCATGTATATGACATATACCTTTGTTCACCTTGCCATCCTTCTTATCCGCCAAATACTTGGGGTAGTTCCACTTCTAGTGACCAGTCTGCTTGCAGTAGAAGCACTCAGTTTCAGGCTTAGGTCCAGGTTTGGGTTTCTTCTCTTGAGTAGCAACTTGCTTGCTGTTCTTTTTGAAGTTCCCCTTCTTCTTTCCTTTGCCCTTTTTCTTGAAACTAGTGGTCTTGTTGACCATCAACACTTGATGCTCCTTCTTGATTTCTACCTCCGCAGCTTTCAGCATTGCGAAGAGCTCGGGAATAGTCTTATTCATCCCTTGCATATTATAGTTCATCACGAAGCTCTTGTAGCTTGGTGGTAGTGATTGGACAATTCTGTCAATGCTGCAATCATCTGGAAGATTAACTCCCAATTGAATCAAGTGATTATTATACCGAGGCATTTTGAGTATATGCTCACTGACAGAACTGTTCTCTTCCATCTTGCAGCTATAGAACTTATTGGAGACTTCATATCTCTCAATCCGGGCATTTGCTTGAAATATTAACTTCAACTCCTGGAACATCTCATATGCTCCATGACGTTCATAACGTCATTGAAGTCCCAATTCTAAGCCGTAAAGCATGGCACACTGAACTATCGAGTAGTCATCAGCTTTTCTCTGCCAGACGTTCATAACATCTGGTGTTGCTCCAGCAGCAGGCCTAGCACCCAGCGGTGCTTCCAGGACGTAATTCTTCTGTGCAGCAATGGGGATAATCCTCAAGTTACGGACCCAGTCCGTGTAATTGCTACCATCATCTGTCAACTTTGCTTTCTCAAGGAACGCATTAAAATTCAATGGAACAACAGCACGGGCCATCTATCTACAATCAAACATAAACAAGCAAGATACTATCAGGTACTAAGTTCATGATAAATTTAGGTTCAATTAATCATATTACTAAAGAACTCCCACTTAGATAGACATCCCTCTAATCCTCTAAGTGATTACGTGATCCAAATCAACTAAACCATGTCCGATCATCACGTGAGATGGAGTAGTTTCACTGGTGAACATCACTATGTTGATCATATCTACTATATGATTCACGCTCGACCTTTCGGTCTCCGTGTTCCGAGGCCATATCTGTATATGCTTGGCTCGTCAAGTATAACCTAAGTATTCTGCGTGTGCAACTGTTTTGCACCCGTTGTATTTGAGCGGAGAGCCTATCACACCCGATCATCACGTGGTGTCTCAGCACGAAGAACTTTCGCAGCGGTGCATACTCAGGGAGAACACTTCTTGATAATTAGTGAGAGATCATCTTAAAATGCTACCGTCAATCAAAGCAAGATAAGATGCATAAAAGATAAACATCACATGCAATCAATATAAGTGATATGATATGGCCATCATCTTGTGCTTGTGATCCATCTTCAAAGCACCGTCGTGATCACCATCGTCACCGGCGCGACACCTTGATCATCATCGTAGCATCGTTGTCGTCTCGCCAATCTTATGCTTCCACGACTATCGCTACCGTTTAGTGATAAAGTAAAGCATTATAGCGCAATTGCATTGCATACAATAAAGCGACAACCATATGGCTCCTGCCAGTTGCCGATAACTTGGTTACAAAACATGATCATCTCATACAATAAAATTTTAGCATCATGTCTTGACCATATCACATCACAACATGCCCTGCAAAAACAAGTTAGACGTCCTCTACTTTGTTGTTGCAAGTTTTACGTGGCTGCTACGGGCTTAAGCAAGAACCAATCTTACCTACGCATCAAAACCACAACGATAGTTTGTCAAGTTGGTGCTGTTTTAACCTTCGCAAGGACCGGGCGTAGCCACACTCGGTTCAACTAAAGTTGGAGAAACTGACACCCGCTAGCCACCTTTGTGCAAAGCACGTCGGGATAACCGGTCTCGCGTAAGCGTACGCGTAATGTCGGTCCGGGCCGCTTCGTCCAACAATACCGCTGAACCAAAGTATGACATGCTGGTAAGCAGTATGACTTATATCGCCCACAACTCACTTGTGTTCTACTCGTGCATATAACATCAACACATAAAACCTAGGCTCGGATGCCACTGTTGGGGAACGTAGTAATTTCAAAAAATTTCCTACGCACACACAAGATCATGGTGATGCATAGCAACGAGAGGGGAGAGTGTTGTCTACGTACCCTCGTAGACCGGCAACGGAAGTGTTGACATAACGTAGAGGAAGTAGTCGTACGTCTTCCCGATCCGACCGATCCAAGCACCGAACGTACGACACCTCCGAGTTCTAGCACACGTTCAGCTCGATGACGATCCCCGGACTCTGATCCAGCAAAGTGTCGGGGAAGAGTTCCGTCAGCATGACGGCGTGGTGATGATCTTGATGTTCAACTGTCGCAGGGCTTCGCCTAAGCACCACTACAATATTATCGAGGATTATGGTGGAAGGGGGCACCGCACACGGCTAAGAAAACGATCACGTGGATCAACTTGTGTGTCTAGGGGTGCCCCCTGCCCCCATATATAAAGGAGCAAGGGGAGGAGGCCGGCCGGCCCTATGGCGCACCAAGGAGTCCTCCTCCTAGTAGGAGTAGGACTCCTACTAGGAGGGGGAAGGAAGTTGGGAGGGAGAAGGAAAGGGGGGTGCCGCCCCCCCTCTCCTAGTCCAATTCAGACCAGGGGGAGGAGGCGCGCGGCCCACCCTGGCTGCCCCTCTCTCTCTCTCCACGAAGGCCCATATGGCCCATTACTTCTCCGCGGGGGGTGGGGGGGGGTGGGGGTGGGTTCCGGTAACCCTCTGGCTCTCCGGTTTTCTACGAAATCACCCGGAACACTTCCGGTGTCCGAATATAGCCGTCCAATATATCAACCTTTTATGTCTCGACCATTTCGAGACTCCCCGTTATGTCTGTGATCACATCCGGGACTCCGAACTAACTTCGGTACATCAAAACTCATAAACTCGTAATATAACTGTCATCGAAACCTTAAGCGTGCGGACCCTACGGGTTCGAGAACAATGTAGACATGACCGAGACACGTCTCCGGTTAATAACCAATAGCGGAACCTGGATGCTCATATTGTCTCCCACATATTCTACGAAGATCTTTATCGGTCAGACCGCATAACAACATACGTTGTTCCCTTTGTCATCGGTATGTTACTTGCCCGAGATTCGATCGTCGGTATCTCAATACCTAGTTCAATCTCGTTAACGGGAAGTCTCTTTACTCATTTCGTAATACATCATCTCGCAACTAACTCATTAGTTGCAATGCTTGCAAGGCTTATGTGATGTGCATTACCGAGAGGGCCCAGAGATACCTCTCCGACAATCAGAGTGACAAATCCTAATCTCGAAATACGCCAACCCAACATTTACCTTTGGAGACACTTGTAGAGCTCCTTTATAATCACCCAATTACGTTGTGACGTTTGGTAGCACACAAAGTGTTCCTCTGGCAAACGGGAGTTGCATAATCTCATAGTCATAGGAACATGTATAAGTCATGAAGAAAGCAAATAGCAACATACTAAACGATCGGGTGCTAAGCTAATGGAATGGGTCATGTCAATCACATCATTCTCCTAATAATGTGATCTCATTAATCAAATGACAACACATGTCTATGGTTAGGAAACATATCCATCTTTGATTAACGAGCTAGTCAAGTAGAGGCATACTAGTGACGTTTAGTTTGTCTATGTATTCACACAAGTATTATGTTTCCGGATAATACAATTCTAGCATGAATAATAAACATTTATCATGATATAAGGAAATAAAATAATAACATTATTATTGCCTCTAGGGCATATTTCCTTCATCTTTTTGGTTAGGAACCGAGTCCAAAATTTCCTGGCTGACTCTCCAGGCTGTTGTGTTATGTGACTTAATCATCAGCATTCGGTGGTTGCACATAAGTGCCCTGGAAGTTGTCCAGGAATGCGTCTGCCAGGTTCTCCCAACTTCCGATGGAGTTTGCTAGCAAGGTATCTAGCCAATGCCGAGCTGGTCCTTTGAGTTTTAACAGGAGGTACTTGATGGCGTGTAGATCATCCCCGCGGGCCATGTGAATGTGGAGGAAGAAATCCTCTATCCATACCACGGGGTCAGTAGTACCATCGTATGATTCAATGTTCACGGGTTTAAACCCTTCTGGGAATTCATGATACATTACTTCATCAGTGAAGCATAGGGGGTGTGCGGTGCCTCTATGCTGGGCTATGTCACGACGCAGTTCGTACGAGTCTTGTCTGCTGTGTTCGGCCCGGCCGGATTTGCTTTTGGTATATCCGGCATGACGGTCGTCGTCATGTGTTGGGGCGCGTCCTCATGATCCGAAGATCGATCTTTGTGTCCTGCTTTGTTTTCCAATACGTCTCGCAGGTCTTGTGTATTACCCCGGGCCTTGCTATTTTTGTTTAACTGGCGACGGGGTGCGTGCTGGACTTCGGGCTTATATGCCACTTTGTCCCGGCCATGAGGTGGCCGGTCTACCGCATCATACGCTGGAAGCGCAGGCTTTAATGCTTCCTCTTCAAGTTGGGGTAGCAACCTGCGCTTTGGGAAACTTTGGATTGGGCGCTCGAATTCGTGTTCCTTGGCTGCAAGGACCTCAGTCCATCTATCTGCTAGCAGATCTTTCTCAGCTTGAAGCTGTTGTTGCTTTTTCTTCAGGCTTTTTGCTGTGGCAATAAGCTGGCGCTTGAAGCGCTCCTGTTCGACGGTGTCCTCAGGCATGATAAATTCTTCGTCGCCGAGGCTCACCTCGTCTTCGGAGAGAGGCATGTAATTGTCATCCTCTGATTCTCCGTCTGCTGCCTGTTCCTTGGGGCTGGCTTGCCCATCCTCCTGCTCAAAGCCTGGCTGGAGGGGATTGTCTTTGTATTCGGCACTATTTGCAGCGTTATTGTCTCCTGTGCCGGCATCGCTGTTTTTGCTATGACGGGGCTTAGAGCGGCACCGATGACGCCGGTTCTCGGATTGCTTCTCGAGGGGATTATCCTCCGTTGCCTTATTGCCATCGCTTTATTTGGGGGTGTCCACCATGTATATATCATACGATGAGGTGGCAGTCCAGCGCCCTGTGGGCGATGGTTCCTGTTCGTCTCCCGCATCGTCGTCCATACCGTCGATGTCTTCGGAGTCAAAGTCTAGCATGTCGGTTAGGTTGTCGATAGTGGATACTAAGTGGGTGGTGGGTGGGGAATGAATTTCTTTGCCATCCGCTTCCCACTCGAGCCGAACATAGTTCGACCAAGGGTCTCCTGATAAGGAGAGAGACCGTAAAGAGTTTAGCATGTCGCCTAGGGGCGAGTGCTAAAGGATATCCACGGAGGTGAACTCCATGATCGGTGCCCAATTAGATTGAATGGGCACGGACGCGAGCGGTTCGGAGTCTGTGGCCGGGGACGAATCTGAGTGTCTGGCAACATAGGTCTCATAGGAGGTGAAGTCAGTATTCGGCTCTATCGCCGCTGAGTGCGCGGCCTCCGTGGCAGGGTCCATCCACCCATCCTCGGACGGCGCGATCTGTTCCAGATTGAGGGCCGGAGTAGTTGCAGGTCTGATCTCCCGAACACTGTCCGATGGCAGAGCTAAATCATGCTCATCATGACTGTGCAGCGTACCTGACATGGGTTCGAATCCATCGAAGATCAAGTCTCCGCGGATGTTGGCGGTATAGTTTAAGCTTTCAAACCTGACCTGATGGCCAGGGGCGTAGCTCTCGATCTGCTCCAGATGGCCGAGCGAGTTGGCCCGTAGTACGAAGCCGCCGAATACGAAGATCTGTCCGAGGAGGAAAACCTCACCCTGGATCGCATCGTTACCGATGATCAAAGGAGCCATCAAGCCTTGTGATGACGACACAGTGGAACTCTCAATGAAAGCACCAATGTCGGTGTCAAAACCGGCGGATCTCGGGTAGGGGGTCCTGAAATGTGCGTCTGAGGCGGATGGTAACAGGAGGCGGGGGACACAATGTTTACCCAGGTTCGGGCCCTCTCGATGGAGGTAATACCCTACTTCCTGCTTGATTGATCTTGATGATATGAGTATTACAAGAGTTGATCTACCACGAGATCGGAGAGGCTAAACCCTAGAAGCTAGCCTATGGTATGATTGTTGTTGTCCTATGGACTAAAACCCTCCGGTTTATATAGACACCAGAGGGGCTAGGGTTACATAGGGTCGGTTACAAGGGAGGAGATCTACATATCCGAATCGTCAAGCTTGCCTTCCACGCAAAGGAGAGTCCCATCCGGACACGGGACAAAGTCTTCAATCTTGTATCTTCATAGTCCAACAGTCCGGCCAAAGTATATAGTCTGGCTGTCTGAGGACCCCCTAATCCAGGACTCCCTCAATAGGTGCTACCTCTTGAGCACTGCGTTGCTTTTCCCTTGAAGAGGAAAGGGTGATGCAGCAAAGTAGCGTAAGTATTTCCCTCAGTTTTTGAGAACCAAGGTATCAATCTAGTAGGAGGCTACGCGTGAGTCCCTCGCACCTGCACAAAACAAATAAATCCTTGCAACCAACATGATAAGGGGTTGCCAATCCCTACACGGTCACTTACGAGAGTGAGATCTGATAGATATGATAAGAGAATATTTTTGGTATTTTTATGATAAAGATGCAAAGTAAAATAAAAGCAATGAAAATAACTAAGTATTGGAAGATTAATATGATGAAGATAGACCTGGGGGCCAAAGGTTTCACTAGTGGCTTCTCTCAAGAGCATAAGTATTTTACGGTGGGTGAACAAATTACTGTTGAGCAATTGACAGAATTGAGCATAGTTATGAGAATATCTAGGTATGATCATGTATATAGGCATCACGTCCGAGACAAGTAGACCAACTCCTGCCTGCATCTACTACTATTACTCCACACATCGACCGCTATCCAGCATGCATCTAGAGTATTAAGTTCATAAGAATAGAGTAACGCCTTAAGCAAGATGACATGATGTAGAGGGATAAATTCATGCAATATGATAAAAAAAACATCTTGGTATCCTCAATGGAAACAATACAATACGTGCCTTGCTGCCCCTATTGTCGCTGGGAAAGGACACCGCAAGATTGAACCCAAAGCTAAGCACTTCTCCCATTGCAAGAAAGATCAATCTAGTAGGCCAAACCAAACCGATAATTCGAAGAGACTTGCAAAGATAACCAATCATACATAAAATAATTCATAGAATATTCAAATATTGTTCATAGATAAACTTGATCATAAACCCACAATTCATCGGTCTCAACAAACAAACTGCAGAAGAAGATTACATCGAATAGATCTCCACAAGAGAGGGGGAGAACTTTGTATTGAGATCCAAAAAGAGAGAAGAAGCCATCTAGCTAATAACTATGGACCCGAAGGTCTGAGGTAAACTACACACACTTCATTGGAGAGGCTATGGTGTTGATGTAGAAGCCCCCCGTGATCGATGGCCCCTCTGGCGGAGCTCTGGAACAGGCTCCAAGATGGGATCTCGTGGATACTGAAAGTTACGGCGGTGGAATTAGGGTTTTGGCTCCGTATCTGATCGTTTGGGGCTATGTAGGTATATATAGGAGGAAGAAGTACGTCGGTGGAGCAACAGGGGGCCCATGAGGGTGGAGGGCGCGCCTGGGGGGGGGGGGGGTAGGCGCCCCCCCTACCTCGTGGCTTCCCTGTTGGTTGCTTGACGTAGGGTCCAAGTCTCCTGGATCTTGTTTGTTCCAAAAATCATGTTCCCGAAGGTTTCATTCCGTTTGGACTCCGTTTGATATTCCTTTTCTTCGAAACCCTAAAATAGGCAAAAAACAGCAATTCTGGGCTGGGCCTCTGGTTAATAGGTTAGTTTCAAAAATAATATAAAAGTGAATAATAAAGCCCAATAATGTCCAAAACGGAAGATAATATAGCATGGAGCAATCAAAAATTATAGATACGTTGGAGACGTATCAAGCATCCCCAAGCTTAATTCCTGCTCGTCCTCGAGTAGGTAAATGATAAAAACAGAATTTTAGATGTGGAATGCTACTAGGAATAATTTCAATGTAATTCTTCTTAATTGTGGCATGAATATTCAGATCCGAAAGATTCAAGATAAACGTTTAATATTGACATAGAAATAATAATACTTCAAGCATACAAACTAAGCAATTATGTCTTCTCAAAATAACATGGCCAAAGAAAGTTCATCCCTACAAAATCATATAGTTTAGTCATGCTGAATTTTCATCACACAAGAATGCTCTCATCATGCACAACCCCGATGATAAGCCAAGCAATTGTTTCATACTTTAGTAATCTCAAACTTTATATACCTTCACGCAATACATGAGCGTGAGCCATGGATATAGCACTATGGGTGGAATAGAGTATAATGATGGGGGTTATGTGGAGAGGACAAAAAGGAGAAAGTCTCACATCAACGAGGCTAATCAGTGAGCTATGGAGATGCCCATCGATTGATGTTAATGCAAGGAGTAGGGATTGCCATGCAACGGATGCACTAGAGCTATAAATGTATGAAAGCTCAACAAAAGAAACTAGTGGGTGTTCATCCAACTTGCTTGCTCACGAAGACCTAGGGCACTTGAGGAAGCCCATTGTTGGAATATACAAGCCAAGTTCTATAATGAAAAATTCCCACTAGTATATGAAAGTGACAAAACAAGAGACTCTCTATCATGAAGATCATGGTGCTACTTTAAAGCACAAGTGTGGAAAAAAAGATAGTAGCATTGTCCCTTTTCATTTCTCTTTTTTTGGGCCTTCCTTTTTTTTATTTGGCCTTTCTCCTTTTTATTGGGACAATGCTCTATTAAATGATAATCATCACACTTCTATTTATTTACAACTCAATGATTACAACTCGATACTAGAACAAGGTATGACTCTATATGAATGCCTCCGGCGGTGTACTGGGATATGCAATGAATCAAGTGTGACATGTATGAAGGAATTATGAACAGTGGCTTTGCCACAAATATGATGTCAACTACATGATCATGCAAAGCAATGTGACAATGATGAACGTGTCATGATAAACAGGATGGTGGAAAGTTGCATGGCAATATATCTTGGAATGGCTATGGAAATGCCATAATAGGTAGGTATGGTGGCTGTTTTGAGGAAGATATAAGGAGGTTTAGGTGTGAAAGAGCGTATCATATCACAGGGTTTGGATGCACCGGCGAAGTTTGCACCAACTCTCAATGTGAGAAAGGGCAATGCACGGTACCGAAGAGGCTAGCAATGATAGAAAGGTGAGAGTGCGTATAATCCATGGACTCAACATTAGTCATAAAGAACTCACATACTTATTGCAAAAATCTACAAGTCATCAAAAACCAAGCACTATGCACATGCTCCTAGGGGGATATATTGGTAGGAAAAGACCATCGCTCGTCCCCGACCGCCACTCATAAGGAAGACAATCAAAAAACACCTCATGTTTCAAATTTGTTACATAATGTTTACCATACGTGCATGCTACGGGACTTGCAAACTTCAACACAAGTATTTCTCAATTTCTCAATTTCACAACTACTCAACTATCACAACTTTAATATCACTACCTCCATATCTCAAAACAATCATCAAGCATCAAACTTCTCTTAGTATTCAAAACACTCATAATAAAGTTTTTACTAATCTTGAATACCTAGCATATTAGGATTATTTAAGAAGATTACCATGCTATTTAAGACTCTCAAAATAATCTAAGTGAAACATGAGAGATCAATAGTTTCTATAAAACAAATCCACCATCGTGCTCTAAAAGATATAAGTGAAGTACTAGAGCAGAACTATATAACTCAAAAGATATAAGTGAAGCACATAGAGTATTCTAATAATTTCCGAATCATGTGTGTGTCTCTCAAAAGGTGTGTACAGCAAAGATGATTGTGGTAAACTAAAAAGCAAAGACTCAAATCATACAAGACGCTCCAAGCAAAACACATATCATGTGGTGAATAAAAATATAGCTCCAAGTAAAGTTACCGATGGAAGTAGACGAAAGAGGGGATGCCTTCCGGGGCATCCCCAAGCTTTGGATTTTTGGTGTCCTTAGATTATCTTGGGGGTGCCATGGGAATCCCCAAGCTTAGGCTCTTGCCACTCCTTGTTCCATAATCCATCAAATCCTTACCCAACACTTGAAAACTTCACAACACAAAACTTAAAGTAGAAAATCTCGTGAGCTCCGTTAGCGAAAGAAAACAAAAGACCACTTCAAGGTACTGTAATGAACTCATTCTTTAATTATATTGGTGTTAAACCTACTGTATTCCAACTTCTCTACGGTTTATAAACTATTTTACTAGCCATAGATTCATCAAAATAAGCAAACAACACATGAAAAATAGAATCTGTCAAAAACAGAACAGTCTGTAGTAATCTGTAGCTAGCGCAAGATCTGGAACCCCAAAAATTCTAAAATAAATAGCTTGACATGAGGAATTTATCTATTAATCATCTGCAAAATGAATTAACTAAATATAACTCTTTCCAAATAAAAATGGCAGCAGTTTTCATGAGCGCTAAAGTTTCTGTTTTTTACAGCAAGATTAACAAGACTTTCCCCAAGTCTTCCCAACGGTTCTACTTGGCACAAACACTAATTAAACACAACCAAAACAGAGGCTATATAAATTATTTATTACTAAACAGGAGCAAAAAGCAAGGAATAAAAATAAAATTGGGTTGCCTCCCAACAAGCGCTACCGTTTAACGCCCCTAGCTAGGCATAAAAGCAAGGATAGATCTAGGTATTTTCATCTTGATTCTTAATTCTTTTAGCGGAGTTATGCTCGAATCCGGGAGGTTCTTTATGTTTCCCTTCATATTCAGAAATCTTGAGATCTAAAGAGTCCAACCGCTTATTGCAAAGGGTAATCAACATATTCATGCGGTGGAGATTCCCGCTAACGCTCTTAAGAGGTTCAAGAGACTTTTGTAAAATCTTAGTTACTTCACAAATTTTCTCAAAAACTTGAGTTTCCTCTTGGGTATGATGAGGCCTCTTTTGTTGAGGTAGAGTTCCTACAATACCTTCTACAATTTCATGCGCATACTGGGATCAATTTCAATAAAATTGCCTTTGGCAACGCAATCCAAGAGTTTTCTATGAGGCATATTTAGTCCAACATAACAGTTGCGAAGCAAAATTCTAAAATTAACCTCTAGGGTACAATTACGATAAGATTCCATCATTCTAAACTAAGCATATTTTAAGTTTTCTCCTTGTCTTTGTTTGAAGTGAAGAACCTCAAACTCGGGAGACAAAGGAGAAGATAAGGGACTAGCCATAACGACAAGCAAACGGAAAAGAGGCGAACAGAAAAAGAGAGGGAGGATATAGAGAAAGAGGGCGAATAAAACAGCAAGGGTGAAGTGGGGGAGAGGAAAACGAGAGGCAAATGGCAAATAATGTAATGCGGGAGATAAGGGTTTGTGATGGGTACTTGGTATGTTGACTTTTGCGTAGACCTCCCTGGCAACGGCGCCAGAAATGGCTCGTTGTCAGGAGTTAAATCTCGACTTGCGCGAACCTCCCCGGCAATGGCGCCAGAAATCCTTCTTGCTACCTCTTGAGCACTGTGTTGGTTTTCCCTTGAAGAGGAAAGGGTGATGCAGCAAAGTAGCGTAAGTATTTCCCTCAGTTTGTGAGAACCAAGGTATCAATCTAGTAGGAGGCTACGCGTGAGTCCCTCGCACCTACACAAAACAAATAAATCCTCGCAACCAACGCGATAAGGGGTTGTCAATCCCTACATGGTCACTTACGAGAGTGAGATCTGATAGATATGATAACATAATATTTTTGGTATTTTTATGATAAAGATGCAAAGTAAAATAAAAGCAATGAAAATAACTAAGTATTGGAAGATTAATATGATGAAGATAGACCCGGCGGCCATAGGCTTCACTAGTGGCTTCTCTCAAGAGCATAAGTATTTTACGGTGGGTGAACAAATTACTGTTGAGCAATTGACAGAATTGAGCATAGTTATGAGAATATCTAGGTATGATCATGTATATAGGCATCACGTCCGAGACAAGTAGACCGACTCCTGCCTCCATCTACTACTATTACTCCACACATCGACTGCTATCCAGCATGCATCTAGAGTATTAAGTTCATAAGAATAGAGTAACGCCTTAAGCAAGATGACATGATGTAGAGGGATAAATTCATGCAATATGATAAAAAAACCATCTTGTTATCCTCGATGGAAACAATACAATACGTGCCTTGCTGCCCCTACTGTCACTGGGAAAGGACACCGCAAGATTGAACCCAAAGCTAAGCACTTCTCCCATTGCAAGAAAGATCAATCTAGTAGGCCAAACCAAAGTAATAAGTCAAAGAGACTTGCAAAGATAACCAATTATACATAAAAGAATTCAGAGAAGATTCAAATATTGTTCATAGATAAACTTGATCATAAACCCACAATTCATCGGTCTCACCAACACACCGCAAAAGAAGATTACATCGAATAGATCTCCACAAGAGAGGGGGAGAACTTTGTATTGAGATCCAAAAAGAGAGAAGAAGCCATCTAGCTAATAACTATGGACCCGAAGGTCTGATGTAAACTACTCACACTTCATCGGAGAGGCTATGGTGTTGATGTGTTGGGGAACGTAGTAATTTCAAAAAAATTCCTATGCACACGCAAGATCATGGTGATGCATATCAACAAGAGGGGAGAGTGTAGTCTACGTACCCTCATAGACCGACAGCGGAAGCGTTATGACAATGCGGTTGATGTAGTCGTACGTCTTCATGGCCCGACCAATCAAGCACCGAAACTACGGCACCTCCGAGTTCTAGCACACGTTCAGCTCGATGACGATCCCCGGACTCCGATCCAGCAAAGTGTTGGGGAAGAGTTCCGTCAGCGCGACGGCGTGGTGACGATCTTGATGTTCTACTGTCGCAGGGCTTCGCCTAAGCACCACTACAATATTATCGAGGACTATGGTGGAGGGGGGCACCGCACACGGCTAAGAGAACGATCTTGATGATCAACTTGTGTGTCTAGAGGTGCCCCCCTGCCCCCGTATATAAAGGAGCAAGGGGGGAGGCCGTCCGGCCCTTTGGGGCGCACCAAGGAGGAGGAGTCCTCCTCCTAGTAGGAGTAGGACTCCCCTCTTTCCTACTCCTACTAGGAGGGGGAAAGGAAGGGGGAGAGGGAGAAGGAAAGGGCCCCCCCCTCTCCTAGTCCAATTCGGACCAGAGGGGGAGGGGGCGCATGGCCCACCCTGGCCGCCCCTCTCTCTCTGCACTAGGGCCCATAAAGCCCATTACTTCTCCGGGGGGTCCGGTAACCCTCTGACACTCCGGTTTTCTCAATCTTTATGTCTCAACCATTTCGAGACTCCTCGTCATGTCCGTGATCACATCCGGGACTCAGAAAAAACTTCGGTACATCAAAATATATAAACTCATAATGAAACTGTCATCGTAACGTTAAGCGTGCGGACCCTACGGGTTCGAGAACAATGTAGACATGACTGAGACATGTCTCCGGTCAATAACCAATAGCGGAAACTGGATGCTCTTATTGGCTCCCACATATTCTACGAAGATCTTTTATCAGTCAGACCGCATAACAACATACTTTGTTCCCTTTGTCATCGGTATGTTACTTGCCCGAGATTCGATCGTCGGTATCTCAATCCCTAGTTCAATCTCGTTACCGGCAAGTCTCTTTACTCGTTTCGTAATACATCATCTCGCAACTAACTCATTAGTTGCAATGATTGCAAGGCTTATGTGATGTGCATTACCGAGAGGGCCCAGAGATACCTCTCCGACAATCGGAGTGACAAATCCTAATCTCGAAATACGCCAACCCAACATGTACCTTTGGAGACACCTGTAGAGCTCCTTTATAATCACCCAGTTACGTTGTGACGTTTGGTAGCACACAAAGTGTTCCTCCGGCAAACGGGAGTTGCATAATCTCATAGTCATAGGAACATGTATAAGTCATGAAGAAAGCAATAGCAACATACTAAATGATCGGGTGCTAAGCTAATGGAATGGGTCATGTCAATCACATCATTCTCCTAATGATGTGATCCCGTTAATCAAATGACATCACATGTCTATGGTTAGGAAACATAACCATCTTTGATTAACGAGCTAGTCAAGTAGAGGCACAGTAGTGACGTTTAGTTTGTCTATGTATTCACACAAGTATTATGTTTCTGGATAATACAATTCTAGCATGAATAATAAACATTTATCATGATATATAAGGAAATAAATAATAACTTTATTATTGCCTCTAGGGCATATTTCCTTCAGTCTCCCACTTGCACTAGAGTCAATAATCTAGATTTACACAGCAATGATTCTAACACCCATGGAGCTTTGGTGCTGATCATGTTTTGCTCGTGGAAGAGGCTTAGTCAAAGGGTCTGCTACATTCAGATCCGTATGTATCTTGCAAATCTCTATGTCTCCCACCTGGACTAGATCCCGGATGGAATTGAAGCGTCTCTTGATGTGTTTGGTTCTCTTGTGAAATCTGGATTCCTTTGCCAAGGCAATTGCACCAGTATTGTCACAAAAGATTTTCATTGGACCCGATGCACTAGGTATGACACCTAGATCGGATATGAACTCCTTCATCCAGACTCCTTCGTTTGCTGCTTGTGAAGCAGCTATGTACTCCGCTTCACATGTAGATCCTGCCATAACGCTTTGTTTAGAACTGCACCAACAGACAGCTCCACTGTTTAATGTAAACACGTATCCGGTTTGCGATTTAGAATCGTCCGGATCAGTGTCAAAGCTTGCATCGATGTAACCATTTACGATGAGCTCTTTGTCACCTCCATATACGAGAAACATATCCTTAGTCCTTTTCAGGTATTTCAGGATGTTCTTGACCGCTGTCCAGTGATCCACTCCTGGATTACTTTGGTACCTTCCTGCTAGACTTATAGCAAGACATACATCAGGTATGGTACACAACATTGCATACATGATAGAGCCTATGGTTGAAGCATAGGGAACATCTTCCATTTTCTCTCTATCTTCTGCAGTGGTCGGGCATTGAGTCTTACTCAATTTCACACCTTGTAACACAGGCAAGAATCCTTTCTTTGCTTGATCCATTTTGAACTTCTTCAATTTTTTTTCAAGGTATGTGCTTTGTGAAAGTCCAATTAAGCGTCTTGATCTATCTCTATAGATCTTAATGCCCAATATGTAAGCAGCTTCACCGGGGTCTTTCATTGAAAACTCTTATTCAAGTATCCCTTTATGCTATCCAGAAATTCTATATCATTTCCGATTAGTAATATGTCATCTACATATAATATTAGAAATGCTACAGAGCTCCCACTCACTTTCTTGTAAATACAGACTTCTCCAAAAGTCTGTACAAAACCAAATGCTTTGATCACATTATCAAAGCGTTTATTCCAACTCTGAGAGGCTTGCACCAGTCCATAAATGGATCGCTGGAGCTTGCACACTTTGTTAGCTCCCTTTGGATCGACAAAACCTTCCGGCTGCATCATATACAACTCTTCTTCCAGAAATCCATTTAGGAATGCAGTTTTGACATCCATCTGCCAAATTTCATAATCATAAAATGCGGCAATTGCTAACATGATTCAGACAGACTTAAGCATCGCTATGGGTGAGAAGGTCTCATCGTAGTCAATCCCTTGAACTTGTTGAAAACCTTTTGCGACAAGTCGAGCTTTGTAGACAGTAACATTACTGTCAGCGTCAGTCTTCTTCTTGAAGATCCATTTATTCTCAATTGCTTGCCAATCTTTGGGCAAGTCAACCAAAGTCCATACTTTGTTCTCATACATGGATCCCATCTCAGATTTCAAGGCTTCAAGCCATTTTGTGGAATCTGGGCTCACCATCGCTTCTTCATAGTTCGTAGGTTCATCATGATCTAGTAGCATGACTTCCAGAACAGGATTACCGTACCACTCTGGTGCGGATCTTACTCTGGTTGATCTACGAGGTTCAGTAGTAACTTGTTCTGAAGTTTCATGATCATCATCATTAGCTTCCTCACTAATTGGTGTAGGTGTCACAGAAACCAGTTTCTGTGATGTACAACTTTCCAATAAGGGAGCAGGTACAATTACCTCATCAAGTTCTACTTTCCTCCCACTCACTTCTTTCGAGAGAAACTCCTTCTCTAGAAAGTTTCTGAATTTAGCAGCAAAAGTCTTGCCTTCGGATCTGTGATAGAAGGTGTATCCAATAGTTTCTTTTGGATATCCTATGAAGACACATTTCTCTGATTTGGGTTCGAGCTTATCAGGTTGAAGCTTTTTCACATAAGCATCGCAGCCCCAAACTTTCAGAAATGACAACTTTGGTTTCTTGCCAAACCACAGTTCATAAGGCGTCGTCTCAACGGATTTTGATGGTGCCCTATTTAACGTGAATGTGGCCATCTCTAAAGCATAACCCCAAAACGATAGCGGTTAATCAGTAAGAGACATCATAGATCGCACCATATCTAGTAAAGTACGATTATGACGTTCGGACACACCATTACGCTGTGGTGTTCCGGGTGGCGTGAGTTGCGAAACTATTCCGCATTGTTTCAAATGTACACCAAACTCGTAACTCAAATATTCTCCTCCACAATCAGATCGTAGGAATTTTATTTTCTTGTTACGATGATTTTCAATTTCACTCTGAAATTCTTTGAACTTTTAAAATGTTTCAGACTTATGTTTCATTAAGTAGATATACCCATATCTGCTTAAGTCATCTGTGAAGGTGAGAAAATAACGATATCCGCCACGAGCCTCAACATTCATCGGACCACATACATCTGTATGTATGATTTCCAACAAATCTGTTGCTCTCTCCATAATACCGGAGAACGGTGTTTTGGTCATCTTGCCCATAAGGCACGGTTCGCAAGTACCAAGTGATTCATAATCAAGTGGTTCCAAAAGTCCATCAGTATGGAGTTTCTTCATGCGCTTTACACCGGTATGACCTAAACGGCAGTGCCACAAAGAAGTTGCACTATCATTATCAACTCTGCGTCTTTTGGCTTCAACATTATGAATATGTGTGTCACTACTATCGAGATTTAATAAGAATAGACCACTCTTCAAGGGTGCATGACCATAAAAGATATTACTCATATAAATAGAACAACCATTATTCTCTGATTTAAATGAATAACCGTCTCGCATCAAACAAGATCCAGATATAATGTTCATGCTCAACGCTGGCACCAAATAACAATTATTTAGGTCTAATACTAACCCTGAAGGTAGATGTAGAGGTAGCGTGCCGACCGCGATCACATCGACTTTGGAACCATTTCCCACGCGCATCGTCACCTCGTCCTTAGCCAATCTTCGCTTAATCTGTAGTCCCTATTTCGAGTTGCAAATATTAGCAACAGAACCAGTATCAAATACCCAGGTGCTACTGCGAGCATTAGTAAGGTACACATCAATAACATGTATATCATATATACCTTTGTTCACCTTGCCATCCTTCTTATCTGCCAAATACTTGGGGCAGTTCCGCTTCCAGTGACCAGTCTGCTTGTAGTAGAAGCACTCAATTTCAGGCTTAGGTCCAGATTTGGGTTTCTTCTCCTAAGCAGCAACTTGCTTGCTGTTCTTTTTGAAGTTCCCCATATTCTTCCCTTTGCCCTTTTTCTTGAAACTAGTGGTCTTGTTGACCATCAAAACTTGATGCTCCTTCTTGATTTCTACCTCCGCAGCTTTCAGCATTGCGAAGAGCTCGAGAATTGTCTTAACCATCCCTTGCATATTATAGTTCATCATGAAGCTCTTGTAGCTAGGTGGAAGTGATTGGATAATTCTGTCAATGATGCAATCATCTGGAAGATTAACTCCCAATTGAATCAAGTGATCATTATACCCAGACATTTTGAGTATATGCTCACTGACAGAACTGTTCTCCTCCATCTTGCAGCTATATAACTTATTGGAGACTTCATATCTCTCAATCCGGGCATTTGCTTGAAATATTAACTTCAACTCCTGGAACATCTCATATGCTCCATGACGTTCAAAACATCGTTGAAGTCCCGATTCTAAGCCGTAAAGCATGGCACACTGAACTATTGAGTAGTCATCAGCTTTGCTCTGCCAGACGTTCATAACATCTGGTGTTGCTCCAGCAGCAGGCCTGGCACCCAGCGGTGCTTCTAGGACGTAATTCTTCTGTGCAGCAATGAGGATAATCCTCAAGTTACAGACCCAGTCCGTGTAATTGCTAGCATCATCTTTCAACTTTGCTTTCTCAAGGAACGCATTAAAATTCAACGGAACAACAGCACGGGCCATCTATCTACAATCAAGCATAAACAAGCAAGATACTATCAGGTACTAAGTTCATGATAAATTTAAGTTCAATTAATCATATTACTAAAGAACTCCCACTTAGATAGACATCCCTCTAATCCTCTAAGTGATCACGTGATCCATATCAACTAAACCATGTCCAATCATCACATGAGATGGAGTAGTTCCATTGGTGAACATTACTATGTTGATCATATCTACTATATGATTCACGCTCGACCTTTCGGTCTCCGTGTTCCGAGGCCATATCTGTATATGCTTGGCTCGTCAAGTATAACCTGAGTATTCTGTGTGTGTAACTGTTTTGCACCCGTTGTATTTAAATGTAGAGCCTATCACACCCGATCATCACGTGGTGTCTCAGCACGAAGAACTTTTGCAACGGTGCATACTCAGGGAGAACACTTCTTGATAATTAGTGAGAGATCATCTCAAAAATGCTACCGTCAATCAAAGCAAGATAAGATGCATAAAAGATAAACATCACATGCAATCAATATAAGTGATATGTATGGCCATCATCATCTTGTGCTTGTGATCTCCATCTACGAAGCACCATTATGATCACCATCGTCACCGGCGCGACAGCTTGATCTCCATCGTAGCATCGTTGTCGTCTCGCCAATCTTATGCTTCTACGACTATCGCTACTGCTTAGTGATAAAGTAAAACATTACAGGGCGATTGCATTGCATACAATAAAGCGACAACCATATGGCTCCTGCCAGTTGCTGATAACTCGGTTACAAAACATGATCATCTCATACAATAAAATTTAGCATCATGTGTTGACCATATCACATCACAACATGCCCTGCAAAAACAAGTTAGACGTCCTCTACTTTGTTTGTTGCAAGTTTTACGTGGCTGCTACGGGCTTAAGCAAGAACCAATCTTACCTACGCATCAAAAACCACAACGATAGTTTGTCAAGTTGGTGTTGTTTTAACCTTCGCAAGGACCGGGCGTAGTCACACTCGGTTCAACTAAAGTTGGAGAAACTGACACCCGCCAGCCACCTGTGTGCAAAGCACGTCGGTAGAACCAGTCTCGTGTAAGTGTACACGTAATGTCGGTCTGGGCCACTTCATCCAACAATACCGTCGAACCAAAGTATGACATGCTGGTAAGCAGTATGACTTATATCGCCCACAACTCACTTGTGTTCTACTCGTGCACAACATCAACGCATAAAACCAGGCTCGGATGCCACTGTTGGGGAACGTAGTAATTTCAAAAAAATTCCTACGCACACGCAAGATCATGGTGATGCATAGCAACGAGAGGGGAGAGTGTAGTCTACGTACCCTCGTAGACCGACAGCGGAAGCGTTATGACAACGCGGTTGATGTAGTCGTACGTCTTCACGGCCCGACCGATCAAGCACCGAAACTATGGCACCTCCGAGTTCTAGCACACGTTCAGCTCGATGACGATCCCCGGACTCCGATCCAGCAAAGTGTTGGGGAAGAGTTCCGTCAGCACGACGGCGTGGTGACGATCTTGATGTTCTACTGTCGCAGGGCTTCGCCTAAGCACCACTACAATATTACCGAGGACTATGGTGGAGGGGGGCACCGCACACGGCTAAGACAACGATCTTGAAGATCAACTTGTGTGTCTAGAGGTGCCCCCTGCCCCCGTATATAAAGGAGCAAGGGGGAGCCCGGCCGGCCCTTTGGGGCGCACTAAGGAGGAGGAGTCCTCCTCCTAGTAGGAGTAGGACTCCCCTCTTTCCTACTCCTACTAGGAGGCGGAAAGGAAGGGGGAGAGGGAGAAGGAAAGGGGGGCGCCGCCCCCCCTCTCCTAGTCCAATTCAGACCAGAGGTGGAGGGGGCGCGCGGCCCACCCTGGCCGCCCCTCTCTCTCTCCACTAGGGCCCATAAAGCCCATTACTTCTCCTGGGGGGTTCCGGTAACCCTCCGACACTCCGATTTTCTCTGAAATCACCCGGAACACTTCCGGTGTCCGAATATAGCCGTCCAATATATCAATCGTTATGTCTCAACCATTTCGAGACTCCTCGTCATGTCCGTGATCACATCCGGGACTCCTACCAAACTTCAGTACATCAAAATATATAAACTCATAATGAAACTGTCATCGTAACGTTAAGCGTGCGGACCCTACGTGTTCGAGAACAATGTAGACATGACAGAGACATGTCTCCGGTCAATAACCAATAGCGGAACCTGGATGCTCATATTGGCTCCCACATATTCTACGAAGATCTTTTATCGGTCAGACCGCATAACAACATACTTTGTTCACTTTGTCATCGGTATGTTACTTGCCCGAGATTCGATCGTAGGTATCTCAATACCTAGTTCAATCTCGTTACCAGCAAGTCTCTTTACTCGTTTTGTAATACATCATCTCGCAACTAACTCATTAGTTGCAATGCTTGCAAGGCTTATGTGATGTGCATTACCGAGAGGGCCCAGAGATACCTCTCCGACAATCGGAGTGACAAATCCTAATCTCGAAATATGGCAACCCAACATGTACCTTTGGAGACACCTGTAGAGCTCCTTTATAATCACCCAGTTACGTTGTGACGTTTGGTAGCACACAAAGTGTTCCTCCGGCAAACGGGAGTTGCATAATCTCGTAGTCATAGGAACATGTATAAGTCATGAAGAAAGCAATAGCAACATATTAAACGATCAGGTGCTAAGCTAATGGAATGGGTCATGTCAATCACATCATTCTCCTAATGATGTGATCTCGTTAATCAAATGACGACACATGTCTATGGTTAGGAAACATAACCATCTTTGATTAACGAGCTAGTCAAGTAGAGGCACACTAGTGACGTTTAGTTTGTCTATGTATTCACACAAGTATTATGTTTCCGGATAATACAATTCTAGCATGAATAATAAACATTTATCATGATATATAAGGAAATAAATAATAACTTTATTATTGCCTCTAGGGCATATTTCCTTCATGATGTAGAAGCCCTCCATGATCGATGCCCCCTCCGGCGGAGCTCCGACACAGGCCCCAAGATGGGATGTCGTGGATACAGAAAGTTACGGCAGTGGAATTAGGGTTTTGGCTCCGTATCTGATCATTTGGGGGTACATAGGTATATATAGGAGGAAAAAGTACATCAATGGAGCAACAGGGGGCCCACGAGGGTGGAGGACGCGCCTGGGGGGGGGGGTAGGGGCGCCCCTACCTCGTGGCTTCCCTGTTGGTTGCTTGACGTAGGGTCCAAGTCTCCTGGATCTCGCTTGTTCCAAAAATCATGTTCCCGAAGGTTTCATTCCGTTTGGACTCCGTTTGATATTCCTTTTCTTCGAAACCCTAAAATAGGAAAAACATCAATTCTGGGCTGGGCCTCCGGTTAATAGGTTAGTCTCAAAAATAATATAAAAGTGAATAATAAAGCCCAATAATGTCCAAAACATAAGATAATATGGCATGGAGCAATCAAAAATTATAGATACGTTGGAGACGTATCCATAGGTCCCATGCAAGAGATGTGAATGAAATTCAAACACTATGGCACTGTTAAGTGCCGGCAAAACGTTGAGATGCCTGGTTTCTAAATTCTTGTAAATCCAAAACTCGTCTAAAATTCATGAAACTTGGCATGCTATCATGGAGCGGCATCAACATGTCGTGGTGAAAATTTTGTCCCATTTGGGGCAGGCTCGGGTATAAGCTTCTCACAACAAGCATGATGGTTTCGATAGGGAACGTACCACCTTTGGTGATGGGACGATATCCGTTGCCTCTTATTGCTTTCAAAATTTTTCTAGTGTCAACAAAGAACAATAGGAGTGTTGGGTTCAATCTTGTAAATTTTCGGGGTTCGTTTGGCCTTTTTTACACATTAACTGGGTTTTCTAGGCATTTTATGTGCACAATTCAAATTTGAACTACAAGCACATGCTCCAATGCACTAAAGTTGGTTGAAAAATCACATGTGTGTCCTTGGGTGAATTTCTAGGTCCCATGCAAGAGATGAGAATGAAATTCAAACACTAGGACACTGTTGATTGCCGGCAAAATGTTGAGATGTCTGGTTTTTAAATTCTAGTAAACCCAAAACTCATATGATATTCATGAAACTTGGCATGCTATCATGGAACGGCATCAACATGCCGTTGTAATTTTTTTCCTATTTGGGGTAGGTTCGGGTATAAGCTTCTCACAAACCAGGGCTTCTCACAACAAGTATGATGGTTTCGATAGGGAACTTCCCACCTTTGGGGACGAAACAATATCCATTGCCTCTTATTGCTTTCAAAAATTTTCTAGTGTCAACATAGAACAACAGGAGTGTTGTGTCAATTTTTGTGATTTTTCGGGGTTCATTTGGACATTTTTACACATTAACTGGGTTTTCTAGGCATTTTATGTGCATAATTCAAATTTGAACTACAAGCACATGCTCCAATGCACTAAAGTTGGTTGAAAAATCACATGTGTGTCCTTGGGTGAATTTCTAGGTCCCATGCAAGAGATGGGAATGAAATGCAAACACCAGGGCACTGTTGATTGCCGGCAAAATGTTGAGATGCCTAGTTTTTAAATTCTAGTAAATCCAAAACTCGTATGAAATTCATGAAACTTGGCATGCTATCATGGAGCGGCATCAACATGCCATGGTAAAAAAATTGTCCCATTTGGGGCAGGTTCGGGTATAAGTTTCTCACAAACCAGAGCTTCTCCCAACAAGCATGTTGTTTCAATAGGGAACTTCCCACCTTTGGGGACGAAACGATATCCATTGCCTCTTATTGCTTTCAAAAAATTTCTAGCGTCAACATAGAACAACAGGTGTAACATCCCAAATTTTCAATTTGGAATGTTATACATAGATCATCATGCATATCATATTTTCTTGCATTTTGGTCGATCCTAGAAATTTCACGCAACTCAAGGACCCACGGAGAGAGTTGGAGATTTCGTTATTTTCATATTTGAGAGTTTTCTCGAATTTGAAAAGAGGATCATTTGATTTATTTATTTCATCTTCAATTATTTTCCTGTGTCAAAATATATAAGAGAGGGAATAATATGACTTTCCCAAAATTGAGGAAAAATGAAGATTTAATAAATAGATCAAATTTTGTTTTCCGGAGTTTTATTCGCATTTTATTTGGGTAGGGAAAAATGTGCGTTTTCGAAAATTGCATTTTAGGTCCGGAGAAAAGTTCATTTTGTTCGACTCATTTTTAGGAGTCGGGGAAAATTTACTTTAGATTTTTCGGAGTTCGTTTAGATTTTCTTTTTTGTGTTTTTTTGCGCGCGAAACCATTTGAAAAAAAAACTCCCGCCAGGCCAGCCGGGCCAAGGCCCAGCCAGCCGGCCGCCCCAGCCCCCAGCTGCGCGCGCGCCAGGCAGGCAGCGCCACCGCCTCGCCTCTAGGCCGAGTCCTAGTAGGACTTAGGCCGGTAGCCCCTCCCCTTTCCTTTGTTCCGTTTTCCTTTTTCTTCTAGGACTCTTTTTCCTATTCTATTTCTTGTCCCCTACCCCAAGTCTCCTCTCCCTCACCAATATAAATACCCCAACACCCCCCCCTCTAAACCATCAAATCAAACCCCAAGCCCTCCACCACACCCCACCCCGCGCCCTACACCGCCACCGCGCCACCCCACGCCCACGCCGCCGCCGCCCTACGCCACGCCGCCGGAGCCCCTCGCCGGAGGTTGCCCCGCGTCTCTTTTCCTCGGATCGTTTTCTTCTAATCATTCCGATTCTTTTCTTCTCTTCTGATTCGTTTTCTAGATCGGTTTTCCATTTCTTTTTCAGTTTTCTTCTCCGAAACCCTAGATCGGATTCGTTTTCTTTTCCGATTTAATTGCCTTTGGACCGTTCGCCGGACCGTTCGTCCTAACGAACGTGATCACCGGATTCTTCTAGGTTAACGAACGCCCGTTCGTTTAACCGTTCTTCTTTTCTTCTCGTCGGATTTATTCCGCGTCTTTTCCGCGATCGCGATCTCAGATCCGATCTTCGTTCTAGTTTATCTTCTCGCTCGTTTATCGGAATCAGGTGATTCAAGCGCCTGGAGTTTCGTTGCGAAACCGCCGTTCCGTCTAATCAACTTAAACAAGTTTTGCCCCGGTAAAATTTGACCTAGTTTCAACTTGCTAGAACCGAGTTGTTTTCTTCCACCGTTTGTTTTCCGTCGTTCGTTCGGTTCGTTCTTTCTTTGCAACCGGAGTTCTTAAGTTGAATTTTCTGGTTCGTTCTCTTGTTCGAGTTTTACCCATGCATTAGATGAGTACTTATTGTGTGCTTGTTGTTTGTCTGCGATAGATCACCCGGATTGCGCCGCTTGTTACTTCGAAACCCTAGGTCTCGCGGATCATCAGCAAGGCAAGTAACACTTTGATCATACCTTTTCTACAACCCATATTTTATTACATTAGATCAATCCTCTCACATTGCATTGATTAGGATCTAATTAAATTGTGGGATGGGAAGTAGATGAGGTAGTACCTATTACCTGTATTATTATGAAACCTTTGGGAGTTACTTCTACGTTTGCTTATTATGCCATGCTATGCTAGTAGACGTGGATTGGGTGAGTGATATCCATGACAGATGTGAGATTTATAATTAAGGGTTTATTTAAGGTGGCAACCTAACGCACATCTGGGTGGATTGAGGCACCTGATGTCTATCATGACTTGCCTGTTTTTTTTATGGACCGCCACCCAGGCTCAAAGGGATCATAAGATCTTTCATGCTAGAACCTTCCGTGTGCAGCCACAAGCCATTATGGGCTCTGGCATAGTTGACTAAGTTGTGCGAACTCTTACAGTGGTGGACTAGCAGATGTAGGGGATGTAGGTGTACCGGTCTACCCGATCGTAAGGTGCTAGCGCTTTTGAAAGACTGTGTCTCGGGCATCCGTTTCTCAAACACCATGTAGTGCGAGAAACCAAACGGAGGCGACCGAGTCTTGTGGGGAAAAGTGCGCAAACCTCTGCAGAGTGTACAAACTAATCATGATTAGCCGTGTCCCCGGTTATGGACAACTTGAGTATCTAGTACTTGAATATCATGTGAATCTCAACATGTTACTTCTAATTAATGTTGTTGGGTTTTAATTGTTCACTTAATTGGGATTGAGAATGCTGTCAACCATTCTCAATGTTTCACAACCACCATGATAGTTAAATAAATTTATTCCTTTGCAGTAGGGAAAAACTGGCTTTACGCAAAACTGTAACCATAGAGCTTTCCACCAGCCATATATGCATATAGTATAGCTGTTTCATTCCATTACTCTCTATGTGTTACTTTGCTAGCATATTCCATGTGCTAACCCGTTTTCGGGCTGCAACTTCTCATGTTGCAGGCTTTTCAGACGACGATTGAGGTGTTTTAGGTCGTGGTCCTATACTCAGTGATGCCGTTGGAGTTGATGGACCCATTTATCTTCCGAGTCTTCCGCTGTTATCGACACTAGATGGCCTTAAGCCATGTTTATTGTAATAAGTTCTCTTTGAGACAATGATGTAATAAGTGTGTGATTGCCACTCTGCTATAAATCCTTCGATGTACTGTGTGGTGTCAGCATTACTGATCCAGGGATGACACCTGAGCACAGAGCGCTTGAGCCATTCGGATCGGGTCGCAACAGAGAATGGTATCAGAGCACACGCTGACTGTAGGACACGACCACTAAGTTAAAGCCATAGATCACCATTCTCTTCTCATTTTCTAACTCCTCATCTTTTCTACTCTTTTAGGATGACACACGCGAAGATTAAGTACGCTCAACTGGATGAAGGCACACCTTTTGGATTTCACTTGAAGGAAGTCACCAAGTACCTGAACATTGGATTACCCAGCTTCACGGGAACCTTCAACGCCACTCCGCCTGAAGAGGAGCGCTGGAAGATTCAAGCTCACGTTCCGGGAAGGACATTCGCGCCAATCACGAAGCCTATAGATAGTGTTTTCAATGCACCAACCTGGAGTCTGGGAAGGAGCATGGCAGCTCATATCACCATAGGACGCATTGGAGAAGTTTATCAAGAAGACCTCAAGGACACTATCTACCAGATTTGCGGACGCCAAGATGAACAATGGGAGTTGGTCAGCACCAAGAAGGATAGGTCCATTGCATATTTCATCCAGGAGTTAAACCAGCACATTCGACGCCACGAGAACCATATGTGCAATGATATGGTAGAGCTGAAGAATGCAAAGGCAAGGATCATCGAGCTAGAAGGAGAACTGAAGTCTACACGCAAGGACTACATGGACGAGATCATAGATCTAGCAAGACACAATTGCGATCTTAAGCAGGAGATTGAAGAACTCAAGAGGAAGTTAGCAACCAAGGAGGATGACGAGTACGTTGCATGTCTGGACAACTACATCATCATCGACGACACCGATTTGGATCCAAGTGAACCCGACTTTGAAGACGAAGCTAGAGCAGATATCATGGAGTCTTCCACCGGTTCAAATTTCTAGATGACCACCAGATAGTAGTAGTATTCCCCCATGTAAACATTATAGTCGAGCACTTTTGCGATAGTTTTAGATTGTTTTTAAGCCCTTGTTTGATTGATTGAAGTGAATTGTGTGCTTTTGCCTCATGTGCATATGGGTAGTGTTTTCCCTTTAGACCCCTCTATTCTTAATTCTCGTCTTTTCTAAACCCTCAGATGCCTCCGAGACGTGACAATGGATTTCCACCGGAGCTTACTCAGTTGATCCAGCAACAGAATCAATTGATGCAGATGTTAGTCCAGAACCAGTAGAACAACAACAACAACAACCCACCACCACCACCTATTGACCACTTAGCCCGTTTCCTTAGGCTAAATCCGCCGGTGTTTTCTAGTAGCACCGAGCCGATAGTAGCAGACGATTGGCTCCGCAAGATAGGAAGGGAGTTGACCACTGCAGGATGTACGGATGGTGAGAAAGTGAAGTTTGCCGCTCACCAGCTTGACGGACCTGCGGCAGCATGGTGGGAGAATTTCACAGCCACTTACCCAGTTGACACTGTCACATGGGATCAGTTTCAGCAAGCTTTCCGCACTGCCCATGTTTCAGCAGGAGCTATGGCCATAAAGAAGCGTGAGTTTCACAACTTACGCCAAGGAGGAAGGACAGTTGGCCAGTACGTTGACGATTTCAGCAAGTTAGCACGTTATGCCCCAGATGACGTTGCTACGGATGCAGCTAAGCAGGAGAAGTTTCTGGAAGGTTTGAATGATGAGCTAAGCATGCAGTTGATGGTAGCCACTTTCAACAACTACCAGGAGTTGGTAGATCGTGCCATCATGATTGAAGGAAAGCAACAGCAGATTGAGAACCGTAAGAGGAAGTATGGACAGGGGAAGTATAACTCTGGAGCCCAGTAGAAGCCCCGTTTTGCCCCTAAACCAGGATTTCAGTTTCAGCACACCCATGGAGGAGGTAGCTCGCACAACCATAATGGCCACAAGAATGGTAATGGGAATGGAGGAAGCAACGGCCAGAACCGGACCACCCCATCAACCCCAGCCAAGAAGGATTTGAGCCACGTCACTTGCTATAAGTGTTCGAAGCCAGGGCATTATGCAAATGAATGTCCTGAAGGCCAGAATGGAAATGGCAATGGAAGCTCTGGGAAGAAGTTGAACCCTTTCAACAGGGGACAGGTGAACCACATTAGTGTGGAGGAGGTTGAAGATCAGCCTGATGCAGTAATAGGTAAGTTTTTGGTTAAGTCATTTACTGCACTCGTTCTTTTTGATACTGGTGCATCGCATTCATACATATCAAGGGGATTTCTGGAAAAGTATAGCCTGCCCACTAGGATTCTTAAAACACCTATGCTAGTAAGCTCACCAGGAGCAGAGTACATGGCCAGACAAGGATGTTTTCAAGTGCCATTAAGTATAGGAAGGCATGTTTTCCCAACGGATTTAATTATTCTGGAATCCCAAGGTCTGGATGTGATTCTTGGTATGGATTGGCTGTTGATGTATGGAGGAAACATCGATTGCGCCAGTAAGACAATTTTGCTTACCACACCAGAAGGAAGAAGGATCAAGTATGTATCCTGGCATGTGCCAAACAGGACACAAGTAAATTCCTTATCAGGAGTTGTGCAGGAGGAAGTACCAGTGGTAAAGGATTTTCCTGATGTATTTCCTGAGGAATTGCCAGGCATGCCACCGGATAGAGACATTGAGTTTTTGATTGAGTTATTGGCAGGTACATGCCCAATATCGAAGCGACCATACCGGATGCCAGCAAAGGATTTGGTAGAAATTAAGAATCAGATTAAGGAGTTATTGGATAAAGGTTACATTCGCCCAAGTTCTTCGCCTTGGGGATCACCCGTACTTCTAGTGGAAAAGAAGGATGGATCATTAAGGATGGTTGTAGATTATCGGGGATTGAATGAAGTAACCATCAAGAATAAGTACCCACTGCCAATGATCAATGATCTGTTTGATCGGTTGCAAGGAGCTAAAGTGTTTTCCAAGATCGATTTGCGATCAGGGTACCATCAATTGAAGATTCGAGAGCAGGACATACCTAAGACAGCATTCACCACGAGATATGGACTGTATGAGTATACCGTTATGTCATTTGGATTGACTAATGCACCTGCCTATTTTATGAACCTGATGAACAAAGTGTTTATCGAGTTTTTGGATAAGTTCGTCGTAGTGTTCATTGATGACATCCTGGCTTATTCAAAGAATGAAGAGGAGCATAAGGAACATTTGCGATTGGTTTTGGAGAAATTAAGGGAACATCAGTTATACGCCAAATTCAGCAAATGTGAGTTTTGGTTGAAGGAAGTTGGATTCCTCGGACACGTTATATCCGGAGAAGGTATAGCAGTTGACCCCACTAAGGTTGAGACCGTAACCGAATGGGAATCACCAACGACAGTTGGAGAGATCCGGAGTTTTCTTGGACTCGCAGGATACTACTGGAGATTCATTGAGAATTTCTCAAAGATTGCGAAGCCTATGACGGAGTTGTTGAAGAAGGATACTAAGTTCAATTGGACTGAGGAGTGTGATGCTAGTTTCTAGGAGTTGAAGAAACGGTTGGTCACCTCACCAGTATTGATTTTGCCAGATCAGACCAAGGATTATGAGGTGTATTGCGACGCTTCACGTCGAGGACTTGGAGCAGTGCTTATGCAGGAAGGAAGAGTTGTTTCATATGCTTCACGACAACTGAAGCCTCATGAGTTGAATTATGACACGTCCGCCGCCTCCGCCAGCCAACCAACAGCCGCCACGTGTCCCTTGCGGGACCGCTTCGCCGCCTCCGCCGCTGAGGCCCGCCGAGCCCAGCGCGGCCCCCCGCGGCCCAGTCCCACGCCCCGCCGCCCGGCTCGTCCCGCCGCCCGCGCCCCTCGCCGGCTTCCTCGACTCCGGTGGCCGCGCCGCCGCACGCCATCGCCGCCCCGCCGCGCGACCTCGCCGGCCGGCTCCGCCTCCGCCGCGAGCTCGCTGCCCCGTGTCCCCGGTGGCCGCCGTCCCCGTCCGCCGCCAGATCCGGCCCGGATCCGGCCGGGTCCGGCTCTCCCTCTCCTCCCCGCCGGTTTTTGCGACCTCGCCGGAGCAAGTCAACCCTCGCCGGAGCTCCTCGGTTCGCGTGCCGATCCAGATCTGGGACGAACCCTAGGTCAAAATTCTTCTAAGTCCTCGGAATTTTCAGTCCAAGTGCTCATGTTCGAGGCCCCGTAACTTTGCACCCGTAGCTCCGATTCATGCATATAGGATATCCAAATTTTCATCTCAGAGATTACATCATTTCATTCCATTGCATCATTTTCATTTGAGTTCATCTTGATGCCCGAAATGCTGTTAGAAGAGGGCTACTTGAGTTAATTGTCAGATCTGCTACTCGGTTTAGCACTTTTGTCATTTTTGCCATGATTATTGTGTGCATGATATGCCCGTGAGTCCTACATATGTTTTGTTAAGGGTTTTGTCATCTTCCCAGAGGTGCAACCCATGTATTTTTAGGATGTGTGTAGTGTCTTTTGCAAACTTGCAAAGTGGTGCACTTGCTAATTCTGTTTTCAGGGACTTAGTAATTTCACTAAGTCCTGCAGCTGTTTATCTCATGATGCCATATGTTCTTGTTGTTTCCTAGTGATCAGTGCCTCTTTTGAGGATGATCAGTAAGAGAGTTTTGTTAATCTTGTAGTGCTCTATCCATCCATGTATTTGTTTGCAATTATGGAGCACCCTAGCTTGAGTCAATCGAGCTCTACTTTTGCTACATTGTGAATCTGGGCAGACCGTCAACTTGTTTGCGATTTTGCCGATGTTATTGTAGTTGATCCGTGCATGCTATGCCATTGTTCTTGCCATGTCTAGCTTGCATTTTGTGACTTCTTTATGGATGTATGCTTGTTTTGCCATGACTTTTACCGTGGTGAGTGCATCGAGCTCGTAAACATGCCTTCGTGAGTTATGTTTCAGCATGTCCCAGTTTTCACTAAGTCTGAAAACTGATTATGTTTTTGCCATGTTCGTGTGCTTGTTAGTATATTTTGTGATCCCTTCTGGCTCAAGGTCACTAAGGGACTTTTGTTAAGATTGTTGAGTAGCTCCATGCCATGTATTTCTTTGTCATGTTCAGGTCCTGTAGCATGTTGTTTTGTTGCTCCGAAGAGGGCTATATGATCTGAAATTCCAGACAAGTGTTAATTTCACTAAGTCTGAGATTTGTTTTACCATTTGCGTTTTTGCCATGCTTTTTTGAACCTCCTAATGGATGAATCTTGTGTGCATCCCTTCCATGTATTTTGTTGTCATGTTTGGGTGTTGTAGCATGTTCATTTCGTTGCATTTAGATGCCTACTTGCTGTAAATCGTAGACCGGTGTCATTTTTAAATCGCTTGCCATTTCCAAACCGTAACTCCGATTCCGGCGTTCTTTATATCGTTTTCAAGCGATTTCATCTCATCTTTCCAGTGGCACACTTGGATTTCCAAGTTGAGGCCAGGTTCATGCATTTCCTGTCATATCTTGCATTTTGCATCTCGCATCGCATCCCGCATAGCATATCATCTTTGCATTGTGTTGTTTGAGTTTGCACGTGGTTGATTGTATCCTTGTTGCTTGTTTGTATTGTTTGGTTAGAGCCGGGAGACGAGTTCGCTAACGAGGAGCCCGTTGAGTTTGCTTTCGAGGATCCAGTCAACTCTGACAACTGTGCAGGCAAGATGATCATACCCTCAAAATCACTACTATCTTTGCTATGCTAGTTTGCTCGCTCTTTTGCTATGCCATTGCTACAATGCCTACCACTTTCTTGAAAGCCTTCCAAATTGCCATTTCAAACCTCTAACCCACCATGTCCTAGCAAACCGTTGATTGGCTATGTTACCGCTTTGCTCAGCCCCTCTTATAGCGTTGCTAGTTGCAGGTGAAGATTGGAGGCCGTTCCTTGTTGGAACATCTTTTATTTACTTGTTGGGATATCATTATATTGCCTTGTTATCTTAATGCATCTATATACTTGTTAAAGGGTGGAAGGCTCGGCCTCTCGCCTAGTGTTTTGTTCCACTCTTGCCGCCCTAGTTTCCGTCATATCGGTGTTATGTTCTCGGATTTTTGCGTTCCTTACGCGGTTGGGTTATAATGGGAACCCCTTGATATTTCGCCTTGATTAAAGCTTTTCCAGCAATGCCCAACATTGGTCTTACCTTTTGCCACCTAGCCTCTTTTTCCCTTGGGTTTCCGGAGCCCGAGGGTCATCTTATTTTAAACCCCCCTGGGCCAGTGCTCCTCTGAGTGTTGGTCCAAATAGAGCCACTTGCAGCGCCACCTCGGGGCAACTTGAGGGTTGGTTTTAGTTGTACGTAGTGTTCGTCTGAGTGTGCCCTGAGAAAGAGATATGTGCAGCTCCTATCGGGATTTGTCGGCACATTCAGGCGGTGTTGCTGGATTTGTTTTAACCTGTCGAAGTGTCTTGAATTACTGAGATACCGAGTCTGATCGGAACGTCTTGGGAGGAGGTCTATTCCTTCGTTGACCGTGAGAGCTTGTCATGGGCTAAGTTGGGACTCCCCTGCAGGGATTGAACTTTCGAAAGCCGTGCCCGCGGTTATGGGCAGATGGGAATTTGTTAATGTCCGATTGTAGATAACTTGAACCTTAATTTAATTAAAATGAATCAACTGAGTGTGTTACCGTGATGGCCTCTTCTCGGCGGAGTCCGGGAAGTGGACACGGTGTTGGAGTAATGTTTGCGCAGGTTGCTCTCTAGTTTCTCGCTCGCGCTTTGCCTCCTCTTCTCGCTCTCCTTTGCGAATAAGTTAGCCACCGTACTTGCTAGTCGCTTGCTGCAGCTCCACTCATATTTTACCTTGCCTTACCTATAAGCTTACATAGTCTTGATCGCGAGGGTGCGAGATTGCTGAGTCCCTGTGGCTCACAGATTACTATTACACCAGATGCAGGGCCTGAGGATTCCGCTCCAGGTGACGCGTATGAGCTCAAGTGGGAGTTCGACGAAGACTCTCAACGTTACTATGTTTCCTTTCCCGATGATCAGTAGTGGTGCCCAGTTGGGGGTGATTGGGACCGTCTCGCATGTTGGGTTGTCTTTTATTTTGGCGCCGTAGTCGGGCCATGAGTGTTTGGATGATGTAATGTTATTTATGTACTTGATTGACGTGGCGAGTCTAAGCCAACTATGTATTCTCCCCTTTATTCATATTACATGGGATGTTGTGAAGATTGCCTAACTTGCGACATATGCCTTCAGTGCGATTATGTCTCTAAGTCGTGCCTCGACACGTGGGAGCTATAGTCGCATCGAGGGTGTTACAAGTTGGTATCAGAGCCTTCCCCGACCTTAGGAGCCCCATTGCTTGATCGTTTTTAGCGGCCGAGTTGTGTCTAGAAAAATGTTTTGAGTCTTTAGGAATTATATGTCGGAGAGTTTTGGAATTCTTTTTTACTTCCCAGTCTCCTCATCGCTCTGGTAAGGCATCCTGACGTAGAGTTTTGACCCTTCTCTTCTCAAATTTCACTAAATTTTTTTTAGGATCACGCGGGTATCTTGGAATCGTTCCGATGGTTTTATGATGAGAACATTGTCTTGGTGCCTCCTGTCAGGGGTTTAGTGGAAGTGTCCCGGGGAGTTGAGCTCTGAGGTGTTGTCATCATAATTTTATCGTTGCAGTTCTGGAATACCTGAGTTTAGTATGCCGACATCGAAAATCTCTTTTATGCAGTTCGTTGGTGAGATAACCTCGACACCACCCAGTACTGGGGCGGGAGTTCGGGAGTATCGCCATAACTTGTATAACGGATGCTTTTCGAAGGTTGAGATAGATGGTTTTTGAAGGTTTCTTGGTTATGTGTTGAAGGATGGATACAGCTGGATGTAGGAATTGCTAGTTTGGGTGAGATATTATGCTTCCCCTGTATCCCCAACACCTGATTGCATAACCGGAAAGGTTCGGGAGTTTCATAGGTGGGAATTCTTGTAGCTCTAGTTCTTCTTCCACGGATATTGGTTTGAGATTGGGATTTCTTACTGATTATTCGTTCTTGATCCGTACCTTGTTGATTTATTTCTCTACCTTAATTCTACGTGGCTTCTCAATTTATGGATATGTGACCATTTCAAGAGGAATGCATTCGTTCATTTTGTTCGGATGTGAAGACTATATATTGCAATTTTCATTTCGTTGGATTCAGCTTCAATATTTGTCTATCAATGTGCTAATGGTGGTCAATCTCTTCAGGATGGCTCCTCCAACGCGCACGACTCCGAATCCTGATCCGCCACCATCTCCACCTCCTGTGGAGGCATGGCAAGCTGTGATGGCCGCAATCAATGCAAACACACAGCTGATCATGCAAATTCTTCAAGAGCACAATCAAGGCAGCCAAGGGAATCAAGGCAGCAATTAGAATCACTTTGCTACACTCAACCAGTTCCTTGCTAACGGGCCAAAGACTTTCAGCAATTGTGTTGAGGCAACCGATGCTGACGATTGGCTTGTGGATCTGTGCAAGCATTTCGAGTGCAGTAACGTCAGGCCTGAGGACTTTGTTAAGTTCTCTTCCTTCCAACTCAAAGATCAAGCTGCAGAATGGTTCCAGTAGTACAAGGATTCCCGAGGTGGACGTGTTATCACTTGGGATGATTTCCGTCGAGATTTCCGAGCTCATCAAATTCCGCAGAGCGTGGTTGAAAGCAAGCGTGAGGAATTCCGCAATCTGAAGCAAGGCTCTTTGTCTGTCTATGACTACAACAAGTTGTTCCAAAAGCTCGCCTGCTTTGCCAAGCAGGACGTGCCTGATGAGAAGAGCATGATATACCAGTTCAGGGGTGGTCTCAGAGAAGATATCCAGCTCGCTCTTGTTCTCTTTGAGCCCTTGAGGTACGATGAGTTCTACAACATGGCACTGAAGCAAGAGGCTGCTCAGTTGAGGTGTGATGCTTCCAAGAAGCGAGCCAGAGATGTTACTCCTTCTTCCTCTACTCAAGTGGCCAAGCAGCAGAAGTTCTGGCTTCCTCCTCATCCGTTCCGTCAGCCGTATCAGAAGAGCAAAGGTGGCAGTGGTTCTTCCCACCCACCCAACCCTGGCTTTCAGAACAAGACTTCGTCTCAAGCTCCAAGATTGAGTGCTCCGTATCACAGTCCGCTTTCAGAGGTCACGTGCAACAAGTGCCAACAGAAGGGTCACTATGCCAACAAGTGTTTCAACCAGAGGCGTCTTCCTCCTCCTCCTCCTGTCAGATCGGCAAGTACAGCTGTGGTCAAGAATAACCCCAAGCACGCCAAGGTCAATTTGCTGAATGCAGCTCAGGCAGAGGACTCACCAGATGTGATCATGGGTAACCTTCCTGTTAATGATGTTCCTGCAAAAGTTCTTTTTGACACTGGTGCATCGCTTTCTTTTATTTCAACTCCATTTGTGGCCAAGCATGATTTTGTGACCGAAAGGATTCCTGTTCCATTGAAGATTGTGTCTCCGGGCAAGCAAATGACTTCTAACAATTGCGTCCCGGATGTCTCTATCACGTTGGGGGATTGCAAGTTTCTCTCTTCTCTGGTGGTTCTTGGTAACTCGGATATTGATCTTATTCTCGGAATGGATTGGCTTTCTAAGCACAAGGCACATCTTGATTATGCAGCCAGGCAAATTCAATTGACTCATTCGTCTGAGGATGTAATTGTCTTTGCCGCTCGTGATGATACTATCCGTCTGTTTTCTCTCAATGAGAAGGGTGAATTGGATGCCATCTCTCAAATTCCAGTCGTTTGCGAATATCAAGACGTCTTTCCAGAAGAGCTCCCAGGAATACCTCCGCACCGGCCAGTTGAATTCGTTATTGATCTTGAGCCTGGTACGGAACCTGTGTGCAAACGTCCTTACAAGCTCGGACCTGAAGAGTTGAAGGAGCTGAAGAAGCAACTCGATATGCAAGAGAAAATGGGTCTCATCCGGCCTAGTTCTTCTCCGTGGGGTTCTGGTGTTCTTTTTGTGAAGAAGAAGGAAGGAACGGACCGACTTTGTGTCGATTACCGTCCAGTGAACAAGAAGACCATCAAGAACAAATACCCACTTCCCAACATCAATGAGCTCTTCGAACAACTCAAAGGTGCCCAAGTATTCTCCAAGCTTGATCTCCGTATGGCTTATCACCAGATTCACATTCGTGAAGAAGATATTCCCAAGACAACATTCAGAACAAGCTTTGGTTCATATGAATACACTGTCATGTCTTTTGGCCTCGCCAACGCTCCTCCAACGTTCTCTCGAATGATGAACTTCATCTTCAACGCCTACACCAATGACTTCGCTTTGGTCTATCTCGACGACATTCTGGTTTTCTTGAAGAACAAGGAAGATCATGCCAAGCACTTGCGTTTGGTTCTTGAAAAGCTCAGGGAACATCAGTTCTACGCCAAGTTCTCCAAGTGTGAGTTTTGGCTCGATGAGGTTCTTTATCTTGGTCATATCATCTCTGCCAAGGGCATTGCCGTGAATCCTGAGAAGGTGTCTGCAATTGTGAATTGGGAACCTCCTCAGAATGTGAAGCAGCTCCGTTGCTTCCTCGGTCTCGCAAGCTATTGCCGAAGATTCGTTGAAAACTTTTCTAAGATCGCGAAGCCTCTCTCAAATCTTCTTCAGAAGCACGTCAAGTACGTTTGGTCTCCGGAGTGTGACATTGCTTTAAACACTTTGAAAGAGAAGTTGATCACTGCTCCAGTTCTGACTCCGCCTGATGAATCCAAACCGTACGAGGTCTTTTGTGATGCCTCTCTCCAAGGTCTTGGCGCAGTATTGATGCAAGAGAAGAAAGTTGTTGCTTATACATCTCGCCAGTTGAAGCCTAATGAGAAGAACTAACCCACTCATGATCTCGAGTTGGCGGCAGTTGTGCATGCTCTTTTGACTTGGAGACATCTTCTATTGGGAAGAAAAGTGGACATTTTCACTGATCACAAGAGTCTCAAGTACATCTTCACTCAGCCTAATGTCAACCTGAGGCAAACTCGATGGGTCGAAATGATTCAAGAGTATAATCCGAGTATTGAGTATACTCCAGGCAAGGCCAATGTGATTGCTGACGCATTGAGCAGGAAGGATTATTGCAACAGTCTTATTCTCAAGCCTTATCAACCCGAGCTTTGTGAAGTTTTCCGCAAACTTAATCTGCAAATTGTTCCTCAAGGTTTCCTCGCCAACCTTCAAGTCTCTCCTACCTTAGAAGACCAGATTCGCCAAGCGCAGCTTCTTGATGCTATGGTGAAAAAGGTGAAGTTTGGGATTGCCAAGAGTCAGTCCAAGTACAAGTGCTACCGCCTTGATGACAAGGACACTCTCTTCTTCGAGGATCGTATTGTTGTACCCAAAGGTGACCTTCGTAAAGTGATCATGAACGAGGCTCAAAATTCTCTCCTCTCCATCCACCCTGGGAGCACGAAAATGTATCAGGACCTCAAGCAAGCTTATTGGTGGACTCGAATGAAGCTTGAGATCGCTCAATTCGTGAATGAATGTGATGTCTGTAGAAGAGTGAAGGCAGAACACCAAAGGCCAGCTGGTCTCCTCCAACCTCTTGCCATTCCAGAATGGAAGTTTGACCACATTGAGATGGACTTCGTGACTGGGTTTCCAAAGTCCAAGTGTGGCAATGATGCTATATTCGTTGTCATCGATAAACTCACCAAATTGGCTCATTTTCTGCCTATCAAAGAGTCGATCACTGCAGCTCAATTGGCGGAACTCTATACCTCTCGTATTGTCTCTCTGCACGGTATTCCACAAGTGATCTCTTCAGACCGTGGCAGCATCTTTACCTCCAAGTTTTGGGATTCTTTTCAGAAGGCCATGGGCACCAACATCCGCATCAGCACAGCTTTCCATCCTCAAACTAGCGGTCAAGTCGAGCGTGTCAACCAGATTCTTGAAGATATGCTCAGGGCTTGTGTGATCTCCTTCGGCATGAAGTGGGAGGATTGTATTCCTTATGCTGAATTCTCCTACAACAACAGTTTTCAAGCAAGTTCGGGCAAGGCCCCATTCGAAATTCTGTATGGCAGGAAGTGCCGTACCCCTCTCAACTGGTCTGAAACTGGTGAACGTCAGCTTTTGGGTAATGACTTAATCACAGAGGCAGAAGAAATGTGCAAAGTCATTCGTGATAACCTCAAAGCGGCCCAATCCCGCCAGAAAAGCTACTATGATAGTAATCACCGTGATTTGGCTTTCGAGATCGGAGATCATGTTTACCTCCGTGTCTCTCTGATGAAAAGTACTCGTCGCTTCGGTATCAAAGGGAAGCTTGCCCCCAGATACGTGGGACCTTTCAAGATCGTCAGCAAGAGAGGCGACCTCGCCTATCAACTCGAGCTTCCTTCAAACTTTACAAATGTTCATGACGTGTTCCATGTCTCTCAGCTTCGAAAGTGCTTCAAGACTCCTGACCGCACCGTCATCTTCGAGGACATTGAGCTCCAAGAAGATCTCTCTTATCGTGAGCACCCAGTTACTATTCTTGAAGAGACTGAACGCAAGACTCGCAACAAGTCAATCAAATTTCTCAAAGTCAAGTGGTCACACCATTCCGACCGTGAAGCTGCCTGGGAACGCGAGGATCACCTCCGTTCTGAGTACCCGGCGTTCTTTCAGTCCTAGATCTCGGGACGAGATCCTTTCGTAGTGGTGAGTGTTGTAACACCCCGGATGTAACTTTCCCTATTTGTACTCCAACTCTTGCCGTTTCCGGCGTTAAGTTATATTTATTTCCTTGGGTTTGGGTTTCGTCTCCGTGTGTTTTTTTCGTTGTCATGCATCTCATATCATGTCATCATGTGCATTGCATTTGCATACGTGTTCATCTCATGCATTCGAGCATTTTCCCCGTTGTCCGTTTTGCATTCCAGCGCTTCGTTCTCCTCCGGTGGTCATTTCTAGCTTTCTTTCGTGTGTGGGGATTAAACATTTCCGGATTGGACCGAGACTTGCCAAGCGGCCTTGGTTTACTACCGGTAGACCGCCTGTCAAGTTTCGTACCATTTGGACTTCGTTTGATACTCCAACGGTTAACCGAGGGACCGAAAAGGCCTCGTGTGTGTTGCAGCCCAACACCCCTCCAATTTGGCCCAGAACCCATCTAACTCTGCTCCATGTCCTAGAGCATTCAATCACGATCGCGTGGCCGAAAACCGCACCTCATTTGGACTCTCCTAGCTCCCTCTATGCCTATAAATAGCCCCTCCTCCGAAATCCCGGATCTCCTCGTCCAAACCCTAGAAAAGTCCTCCTCGCGCCGGCCGGACACGTCCGCCGCCTCCGCCAGCCAACCAACAGCCGCCACGTGTCCCTTGCGGGACCGCTTCGCCGCCGCCGCCGCTGAGGCCCACCGAGCCCAGCGCGGGCCCCCGCGGCCCAGTCCCACGCCCCGCCGCCCGACTCGTCCCGCCGCCCGTGCCCCTCGCCGGCTTCCTCGACTTCGGTGGCCGCGCCGCCGCACGCCATCGCCGCCCCGCCGCGCGACCTCGCCGGCCGGCTCCGCCTCCGCCGCGAGCTCGCCGCCCCGTGTCCCCGGTGGCCGCCGTCGCCGTCCGCCGCCAGATCCGGCCCGGATCCGGCCGGGTCCGGCTCTCCCTCTCCTCCCCGCCGGTTTTTGCGACCTCGCCGGAGCAAGTCAACCCTCGCCGGAGCTCCTCGGTTCGCGTGCCGATCCAGATCTGGGACGAACCCTAGGTCAAAATTCTTCTAAGTCCTCGGAATTTTCAGTCCAAGTGCTCAGGTTCGAGGCCCCGTAACTTTGCACTCGTAGCTCCGATTCATGCATATAGCATATCAAAATTTTCATCTCAGAGATTACATCATTTAATTCCATTGCATCATTTTCATTTGAGTTCATCTTGATGCCCGAAATGCTGTTAGAAGAGGGCTACTTGAGTTAATTGTCAGATCTGCTACTCGGTTTAGCACTTTTGTCATTTTTGCCATGATTATTGTGTGCATGATATGCCCGTGAGTCCTACATATGTTTTGTTAAGGGTTTTGTCATCTTCCCAGAGGTGCAACCCATGTATTTTTAGGATGTGTGTAGTGTCTTGTGCAAACTTGCAAAGTGGTGCACTTGCTAATTCTGTTTTCAGGGACTTGGTAATTTCACGAAGTCCTGCAGCTGTTTATCTCATGATGCCATATGTTCTTGTTGTTTCCTAGTGATCAGTGCCTCTTTTGAGGATGATCAGTAAGAGAGTTTTGTTAATCTTGTAGTGCTCTATCCATCCATGTATATTTTTGAAATTATGGAGCACCCTAGCTTGAGTCAATCGAGCTCTACTTTTGCTACATTGTGAATCTGGGCAGACCGTCAACTTGTTTGCGATTTTGCCGATGTTATTGTAGTTGATCCGTGCATGCTATGCCATTGTTCTTGCCATGTCTAGCTTGCATTTTGTGCCTTATTTATGGATGTATGCTTGTTTTGCCTTGACTTGCACCGTGGTGAGTGCATCGAGCTCGTAAACATGCCTTCGTGAGTTATGTTTCAGCATGTCCCAGTTTTCACTAAGTCTGAAAACTGATTATGTTTTTGCCATGTTCGTGTGCTTGTTAGTATACTTTGTGATCCATTCTGGCTCAAGGTCACTAAGAGACTTTTGTTAAGCTTGTTGAGTAGCTCCATTCCATGTCTTTATTTGTCATGTTGAGGTCCTGTAGCATGTTGCTTTGTTGCTCCGAAGAGGGCTATATGATCTGAAATTCCAGACAAGTGTTAATTTCACTAAGTCTGAGATCTGTTTTACCATTTGCGTTTTTGCCATGCTTGTTTGAACCTCCTAATGGATGAATTGGCCGTAGCTCAGTGCTAGACTTTTATTAAGAATCTTGTGTGCATCCCTGCCATGTATTTTGTTGTCATGTTTGGGTGCTGTAGCATGTTCATTTCGTTGCATTTAGATGCCTACTTGCTGTAAATCGCAGACCGGTGTCATTTTTAAATCGCTTGCCATTTCCAAACCGTAACTCCGATTCCGGCGTTCTTTATATCGTTTTCAAGCGATTTCATATCATCTTTCCAGTGGCACACTTGGATTTCCAAGTTGAGGCCAGGTTCATGCATTTCCTGTCATATCTTGCATTTTGCATCTCGCATCGCATCCCGCATAGCATATCATCTTTGCATTGTGTTGTTTGAGTTTGCACGTGGTTGATTGTATCCTTGTTGCTTGTTTGTCTTGTTTGGGTAGAGCCGGGAGACGAGTTAGCTAATGAGGAGCCTGTTGAGTTTGCTTTCGAGGATCCAGTCAACTCTGACAACTGTGCAGGCAAGATGATCATACCCTCGAAATCACTACTATCTTTGCTATGCTAGTTTGCTCGCTCTTTTGCTATGCCATTGCTACGATGCCTACCACTTTCTTGAAAGCCTCCCAAATTTCCATGTCAAACCTCTAACCCACCATGTCCTAGCAAACCGTTGATTGGCTATGTTACCGCTTTGCTCAGCCCCTCTTATAGCCTTGCTAGTTGCAGGTGAAGATTGGAGGTCGTTCCTTGTTGGAACATCTTTTATTTACTTGTTGGGATATCATTATATTGCCTTGTTATCTTAATGCATATATATACTTTGTAAAGGGTGGAAGGCTCGGCCTCTCGCCTAGTGTTTTGTTCCACTCTTGCCGCCCTAGTTTCCGTCATATCGGTGTTATGTTCTCGGATTTTTGCGTTCCTTACGCGGTTGGGTTATAATGGGAACCCCTTGATATTTCGCCTTGATTAAAGCTTTTCCAGCAATGCCCAACATTGGTCTTACCTTTTGCCACCTAGCCTCTTTTTCCCTTGGGTTTCCGGAGCCCGAGGGTCATCTTATTTTAAACCCCCCTGGGCCAGTGCTCCTCTGAGTGTTGGTCCAAATAGAGCCACTTGCAGCGCCACCTCGGGGCAACTTGAGGGTTGGTTTTAGTTGTACGTAGTGTTCGTCTGAGTGTTCCCTGAGAAAGAGATATGTGCAGCTCCTATCGGGATTTGTCGGCACATTCAGGCGGTGTTGCTGGATTCGTTTTAACCTGTCGAAGTGTCTTGAATTACTGAGATACCGAGTCTGATCGGAACGTCTTGGGAGGAGGTCTATTCCTTCGTTGACCGTGAGAGCTTGTCATGGGCTAAGTTGGGACTCCCCTGCAGGGATTGAACTTTTGAAAGCCGTGCCCGCGGTTATGGGCAGATGGGAATTTGTTAATGTCCGATTGTAGATAACTTGAACCTTAATTTAATTAAAATGAATCAACTGAGTGTGTTACCGTGATGGCCTCTTCTCGGCGGAGTCCGGGAAGTGGACACGGTGTTGGAGTAATGTTTGCGCAGGTTGCTCTCTAGTTTCTCGCTCGCGCTTTGCCTCCTCTTCTCGCTCTCCTTTGCGAATAAGTTAGCCACCGTAATTGCTAGTCGCTTGCTGCAGCTCCACTCATATTTTACCTTGCCTTACCTATAAGCTTACATAGTCTTGATCGCGAGGGTGCGAGATTGCTGAGTCCCTGTGGCTCACAGATTACTATTACACCAGATGCAGGGCCTGAGGATTCCGCTCCAGGTGACGCGTATGAGCTCAAGTGGGAGTTCGACGAAGACTCTCAACGTTACTATGTTTCCTTTCCCGATGATCAGTAGTGGTGCCCAGTTGGGGGTGATTGGGACCGTCTCGCATGTTGGGTTCTCTTTTATTTTGGCGCCGTAGTCGGGCCATGAGTGTTTGGATGATGTAATGTTATTTATGTACTTGATTGACGTGGCAAGTGTAAGCCAACTATGTATTCTCCCCTTTATTCATATTACATGGGATGTTGTGAAGATTGCCTAACTTGCGACATATGCCTTCAATGCGATTATGTCTCTAAGTCGTGCCTCGACACGTGGGAGCTATAGTCGCATCGAGGGTGTTACAGACAAGGACTCCTCTTTTTTACCCACGCCTTCTTCTTCCCTGCCCATCCATTCTCGCGCACTCGAGCTCCAGCGCCCAAGTTCGCATCTTCTCCGCAAAAACACTCTGAACATGTCCGGAGCGGGAGGCAAGTGGATGGCCTCCTCCGTTACGGAGGAGAACATCATGAAGCTCCGGGAAGATGGATACCTGGCCACGGATATCGCGCATCGGCTCCCAAGCGCGGGGCAGATCGTTCCTACCCCCGAGCCGTACGAAAGGGTTGTATTCCTTACCCATTTCATCCGCGGGCTGGGATTTCCCCTCCACCCATTTGTTCGCGGGCTTATGTTCTACTACGGGTTGGACTTCCATGATCTGGCCCCCAATTTTATCCTCAACATCTCAGCGTTATCGTCATGTGCGAGGCTTTCCTTCGCATCAAGCCCCACTTTGGCCTGTGACTGAAGACCTTCAATGTCAAACCGAAGGTGGTAGTCGGCCAGCAAGAGGAGTGCGGAGGCGCCATGGTGGGCAAAATGCCCAACGTCACCTGGCTCGAAGGCTCCTATGTGGAGACCGTGAAGGGGTGGCAATCGACGTGGTTCTACATCACCGAGCCACGCGACACCAATTGGGTGGCGGCCCCCGAATTCCGATCCGGCATCCCCATGCGGCTAACCTCTTGGAAAGAGAAGGTCTTATCTTGGGGTTCATCGGTGGAGCTGACCGGACTCCAGAACTGTGTTAAAAACATGATAAGCAAGAAAATCAAGCTTGTCAACATGGTCCAGGTCATGCTCTTCCGCCGGATCCTCCCGTGTCAAAGACGGGCATTCAATATGTGGGAGTTTGACTCGGCAAAGCACCAGACGTTGCGAGAGCTCTTCGACACGACGCACCAGGACATCTAGGGGGTGCTGTTCAAGTCTGCCGAGGTACCTCCTCCCCTTACCGAGGACTGCGGACTCAGCGCAAAGCGCCCTGCTAATGTGGTAAGCTCCTTATATCTCATAAGGTGTTTCTTTCCCTAGTATAATTATGTGAGGGATCTGAGCCTCCACATTATTTGACAGGAATGGGTTGTGACAGCGGAGCGGATCGACTATCTGGCCCCACTGCTCGAAGATCCAGCAAGTACTCTCCTGACGGAGATGCTGGTGTTGGGTTTCATAGTAATTTCAAAAAAATTTCCTATGCACACGCAAGATCATGTGATGCATAGCAACGAGAGGGGAGAGTGTTGTCTACGTACCCACGCAAACCGACCGCGGAAGCATTGATGCAACATAGAGGAAGTTGCCGTACGTCTTCACGATCCAACCGATCAAGCACCGAAACTACGGCACCTCCGAGTTCGAGCACACGTTCAGCTCGATGACGATCCCCGGACTCCGATCCAGCAAAGTGTCGGGGAAGAGTTCCGTCAGCACGACGGCGTGGTGACGATCTTGATGTACTACAGCAGCAGGGCTTCGCCTAAACTCCGCTACAGTATTATCGAGGACTATGGTGGCTGGGGCACCGCACACGGCTAAGGAATAGATCACGTGGATCAACTTGTGTGTTCTAGGGTGCCTCTACCTCAGTATATAAAGGACCAAAGGGGGGAGGCTGGCCGGCCACAAGGGGCGCGCCAGGAGAGTCCTACTCCCTCTGGGAGTAGGATTCCCCCCCCCCAATCCTAGTTGGAATAGGATTCCTTGAGGGGGGAAAGAGAGAGAGGGGGCCGGCCACCTCTCCTAGTCCTAATAGGACTAGGGGAAGGGGGGAGGCGCACAGTCACCTTGGGCTGCCCCTTTCTCCTTTCCACTAAAGCCCACTAAGGCCCATCTAGCTCCCGGGGGGTTCCGGTAACCTCCCGGTACTCCGGTAAAATCCCGATTTCACCCGGAACACTTCCGATATCCAAACATAGGCTTCCAATATATCAATCTTTACGTCTCGACCATTTCGAGACTCCTCGTCATGTCCGTGATCACATCCGGGACTCTCAACAACCTTCGGTACATCAAAATGCATAAACTCATAATATAACTGTCATCGTTACCTTAAGCGTGCGGACCCTACGGGTTCGAGAACAATGTAGACATGACCGAGACATGTCTCCGGTCAATAACCAATAGCGGGACCTGGATGCCCATATTGGCTCCTACATATTCTACGAAGATCTTTATCGGTCAGACCGCATAACAACATACGTTGTTCCCTTTGTCATCGGTATGTTACTTGCCCGAGATTCGATCGTCGGTATCCCATACCTAGTTCAATCTCGTTACCGGCAAGTCTCTTTACTCATTTCGTAATACATCATCTCGCAACTAACTCATTAGTTGCAATGCTTGCAAGGCTTATGTGATGTGCATTACCGAGAGGGCCCAGAGATACCTCTCCGACAATCGGAGTGACAAATCCTAATCTCGAAATATGCCAACCCAACATGTACCTTTGGAGACACCTGTAGTACTCCTTTATAATCGCCCAGTTACGTTGTGACATTTGTTAGTACCCAAAGTGTTCCTCCGGTAAACGGGAGTTGCATAATCTCATAGTTATAGGAACATGTATAAGTCATGAAGAAAGCAATAGCAACATACTAAACGATCGGGTGCTAAGCTAATGGAATGGGTCATGTCAATCAGATCATTCAACTAATGATGTGACCTCGTTAATCAAATAACAACACTTTGTTCATGGTTAGGAAACATAACCATCTTTGATTAACGAGCTACTCAAGTAGAGGCATACTAGTGACACTAAGTTTGTCTATGTATTCACACATGTATTATGTTTCCGGATAATACAATTCTAGCATGAATAATAAACATTTATCATGATATAAGGAAATAACTAATAACTTTATTATTGCCTCTAGGGCATATTTCCTTCAGCTGGTTCCGACGCCCTATGAGGCGCCGGAGAAGAAGGCCAAGAGGAAGGCCGCGGGGACCAGGAAACATCTCCGGCGCAAGGTCGTATCGGAATCATCGTCCGATAACACCGAGACACCCTCCTCCCACGAAGACGAGGAGGAGGAAGAGGAAAATTCTCCCCATCCAGCCAGGGGCGGGGGGGGGGGGATAAGAAAAGGAAGGCTTCCCCATCCGGGGAGGCCAAAGGGTCCAAGAAGGGAAGAGCCCTCCTTCCGGACCGCTCCACCACGGCCGCGTTCAATGACAAGGAGTGGTTGCCCAGGGACAAGCCCCTGGCGAAGTCGTAAGTATCCGGATACCACAACAGTTCTGGTATATTTCGTTTTATTGTTTCTTATCATGCCGAACATGATCATGCAGCCCACCCAAGGACCATCTCGACGTATCCTCTTCGGATGGGTCTCTGGGCCTGTCGGAGATGAACAGTGATTCGCTCTCGACCGCCTCCTCCCCCCGCCCTACGGACGACGCCGAGGTGTTGTCCTGAAGGGCACCAAGCCAAGGGAAGGTAGTTCTGGGGGCGCCCCAAGGTGACCTCCCAGACGCCGGGCGCATGGGAGGCAAGGCTCCCATGGGCCCTAATGACAGGGGTAGCAAGTCCGACCCCCGGCCGAATACTACGCCGGAACCTCCCGTGGTTCCGCGGGCGACCCCTCACAAAGGGGGGTGAGCCATCTGTGCCGATGTCCTCTGTCCATCCAGAGGCATTGGACAACTTGCTGGAAGCGCTTCTTGGCGCTTCCATTGACGAAGAGCACCGCACTATCATGAGTGTAGTTGTAGAGAAGGTTCAGTCCGCTAAAAGCGGACTGACTGAAGCCTCTGCCAGCCTCTTAACAGGCTTTGATGTAAGCAATCAATTTATAAGAAAATGCTATAGCATAGACAGTAGGCCTTGATGCTCTGTTTGGCGTTCGCAAAGAAAGGCCGAACAGAGGATCAAATAATAATCACAGGAGTCTATCAGAATGTGTCTTATGTGAATAAGCAGGCTTCGCTGCTGGCCACTGCCGCTCGCACTAGGTCTCCACACTGAAGCGGGACCTTGTGCGGTCCGAAAAGAGCTCGGCCTTACCAAGAGGCAGCTCGAAGAGAATAAAGGTAAGTAATACCCGTCCGTATATTGATAGGGAATAAAAAAGAATGTGGTTGTTAAGTCACAGGATCATCATGAATTTTGCTAGGGGCCATGACTGAAGTGGCGTCCCTGAAGGAGGTGCTATCCGAGGCTGAAGACAAAGCGGCCAAGGAGCGCACCGAGCGCGAGAAGCAAGAGGCTTGAGTTGGCGAGGTGCAACAAGAGCTCTAGGATTTCGTCAAAAAATACGAGTCCTTGGAGCGTGACTCTAAGACGCAAGGGTCTGAGCTTGCGAAGGCCCTTGAGAATGCAAAAAATGCCAAGGCCGAAGCCCACAAGGCCCTCCAGGAGCTTCAGGCGGTCCAGAAGATAGCGGCGGGTAAGGAATTCATTATGCAAAGCAAGCATGTGAAGGAAACTTTCCTTTTACTTACCCAAGTTCGGAGCTCTCCAGGAGCATTCGCAGATCTTCCCCGCAGTGTGTCCAATGCCGCGAAATTTTACCGGGCCGAGGAAGGGAGCTTGACGGAGAAGTTGTTCTGGTCTCAATATACTGGGACCAAACATCTGATGCCCTTGAGAGACTAGTTGAAGCAATTGGTCGAGCTCCACAAGGCAGCCGAACAGGCCATGAAGGGCCTCATAGTCCGGATGTGGCCTGACGAGCCCCTGTCTGGCAGCTACTTTGGCCTGGTGAGGCGGCTTGTGAATGCCCGCCCACGGCTTGAAGTCATAAAGCGGTCCGTCTGCATTGAGGGTGCGCGCATGGCTTTTGCCCGAGCGAAAGTGCACTGGGCGAAGATGGACGCCGAGAAGCTGGTGAAGGAGGGGCCGCCGGAGGGCAAGGAGCATCGCTGCCCCGAGAAGTATTATGACAACGTCCTGAAGGGTGCCCGCCTTGTGGCGGAGGAATGTTCTAAGGATGTAATATTTGAATGAATGTACCCATGTGATCCTGTAATATGAAAACGAGTTCGTCTGCGCTATATAATGCTTGTTGATTTAAAATATTACCTTCTGTGCGGCCGTTCATAAAATCTGAGAGTTGGCCAATCGTCGGCTTCTGCCCTCATGTAGCTAGTACTGAGGTGTTCGGGATAAATCTGATCACTCTTTATCCCAGTTTTGGGTCCTTCGAAGGAGGTGTTCAGCACAATGAACCAGGCAATCGGACTATAAGGCTTCATCACTCTCACTTAGCCATAGAAGTCTAGAATTTTAAATTTTGGCGAAGCCCCTGGTATTCGGAAGGCCGAACATGGGGCGCTATGAACGCCTAACTCGGACAAGGCCGACTCCTCGCTTGAAGCGGAAAAAATCTTTAGGGACTTGGGACCTCTCGAACAGCGACCAGCTCTCGCCGCATCATGACAGTTAGTTTTCGGCTTTCTCTACCGAGGTGCTTGTCCGGAAGAACCGGGACACAATCGCAGTAGTTCTCCCAGTGCTACCTTAGCCGATATAGCAGAACGTAAGGCACCAAAACATGTGAGCCAGGCAAACCCAACTATTGACCCAAGACATGATTCGGAGCTGATGCATATAATGCTATAAGTTCGGGGTGCCGCACTGTCGAAAGTGTTCGGACTTTTCTTGCCGTGTTATGGGTACACTGAAGCCCCTGGCATACTAAACGTACCAGAATGTACGGGAGCAACTTGTCGTGAATAGACAAACAAGGAAAGAAAAAAAGAAGATGAAGAAATGTAATAATAAGCTGACGTTGTGCATTGTTATTTCTAGGATACGTCAAAGTGTATGTGTATAAGTAGTACAATAAGCAGAAATAAGACTATCTGACATGTTCGATCCAAGGGCAAGCTGCGTGCGGGTATGTAAAACAGGTATAACGATCGGTATGAGAGACCACCTGGGTATTCCCTTGTATGTCAAAGCTTCTTGCTCCCTTGGTGCTTCCCTCCCGTGATGGGTCCGATGATCTAGCTATCGGAGAGGGCCTCCAGAGAATAGGGTCCTGAAAGGAAGAAAATGATAAAGATATACTGGTCCTGAGGCGGTTGAACCGCATTGTGGGACGTGCCATAGCCGTGCCTCTGCCTATACCCATGGTATCTTTAGTGCATAGTTATGTACGCACAGCGTAAATTTTGTCGCTTGACTGGGACTAGGACGGAGGCCGAATTGCTAGGCGAGCTCTAAACGCGCCTGGCGATTCTGTTGCAGGTTATTCTGGACTCGCTTGAATCCGTCAAAAGGCTGCTGTGCATTTCTGCTGCAAGGGCCGCAGTGTGCTCCTTCGTGCGGAGCGAGCGTTCTGTGTTTCTGTTAACTGTTATAACCCCGCGAGGTCCTGGCATTTTGAGCTTGAGGTATGCATAATGTGGTACCGCATTGAATCTAGCGAATGCGGTTCGTCCCAGTAGTGCGTGATAGCCACTGCGGAAGGGGACGATATCGAAGATTAACTCTTCGCTTCGGAAGTTATCCGGAGATCCGAAGACCACTTCCAGTCTGATTGAGCCTGTGCAACATGCCTATACACCTGGTATGACACCTTTGAAGATGGTTTTTGTGGGTTTGATCCTCAAGGGGTCTATACCCATTTTGCGCTCCGTATCCTGATAAAGCGGGTTCAGGCTGCTGCCACCGTCCATAAGGACTCGAGTTAGGTGGAATCCGTCAATGATAGGATCAAGGACCAATGCGGTAGAACCGCCATGATGGATACTAGCGGGGTGGTCCCTGCGATCAAAAGTGATTGGACAAGAAGACCATAGGTTGAACTTTGGGGCGACTGGCCCCATCGCGTAGACGTCCCTCAGTGCATGCTTCCGTTCCCGCTTGGGGATATGGGTTGCGTATATCATGTTCACCGTTTTCACTTGGGGAGGAAATTTCTTCCGTCCTCCTGTGTTCGGCGGCCGGGGCTCCTCCTTGTCGTCGCTATGCAGCCCCTTTTCCTTGCTTTCGGCATTCAACTTGCCGGCCTGTTTGAACACCCAACATTCTCTGTTGGTGTGGTTGGCTGGCTTATCGGGGGTGCCGTGAATTTGACACGAGCGTTCGAGTATGCGGTCCAAACTGGACGGGCCCGGATTGTTTCTTTTGAACGGCTTTTTCCGCTGACCAGATTTGGAGCCATTGAATCCGGCATTGACTGTCGTGTCTTCGGCGTTATCGTCGTTGTTGCGGTGCTTGTATCTGTTGCGATGTGGCTTGCCGTTGCTGTCTCTGGCCTCCAATGTGCCAGGGTTGCTTGCTGTGTTGTTGCTACGGGCCAACCAGCTATCCTCGCCCATGCAGAAGTGGGTCATGAGTGTTGTGAGGGCTGCCATGGACTTTGGCTTCTCTTGGCCGAGATGTCTGGCAAGCCACTCGTCATGGATGTTATGTTTAAATGCCGCTAGGGCTTCAGCATCCGGACAATCCACAATTTGGTTCTTTTGTTGGGGAACGTAGTAATTTCAAAAAATTTCCTACGCACACACAAGATAATGGTGATGCATAGCAATGAGAGGGGAGAGTGCTGTCTACGTACCCTCGTAGACCGGCAACGGAAGTGTTGACACAACATAGAGGAAGTCGTCATACGTCTTCCCGATCCGACCGATCCAAGCACCGAACGTACGGCACCTTCGAGTTCTAGCACACGTTCAGCTCAATGACGATCCCCGGACTCCGATCCAGCAAAGTGTCAGGGAAGAGTTCCGTCAGCACGACGGCGTGGTGACGATCTTGATGTTCAACTGTCGCAGGGCTTCGCCTAAGGACCACTACAATATTATCGAGGATTATGGTGGAAGGGGGCACCGCACACGGCTAAGAAAATGATCACGTGGATCAACTTGTGTGTCTAGGGGTGCCCCCTGCCCCGTATATAAAGGAGCAAGGGGAGGAGGCCGGCCAGCCCTATGGCGCGCCAAGGAGGAGTCCTCCTCCTAATAGGAGTTGGACTCCTACTAGGAGGGGGAAGGAAGTGGGGAGGGAGAAGGAAAGGGGGGCGCCGCCCCCCCTCTCCTAGTCCAATTCGGACCAGGGGGAGGAGGCGCGCGGCCCACCCTGGCTGCCCCTCTCTCTCTCCACTAAGGCCCATATGGCCCATTACTTCTCCCGGGGGGTTCCGGTAACCCTCCGGCTCTCCGGTTTTCTCCGAAATCACCCGGAACACTTCCAGTGTCCGAATATAGCCGTCCAATATATCAATCTTTTATGTCTCGACCATTTCGAGACTCCTCGTTATGTCTGTGATCACATCCAGGACTCCGAACTAACTTTGGTACATCAAAACTCATAAACTCATAATATAACTGTCATCGAAACCTTAAGCGTGCGGACCCTACGGGTTCGAGAACAATGTAGACATGACCGAGACACGTCTCCGGTTAATAGCCAATAGCGGAACCTGGATGCTCATATTGGCTCCCACATATTCTACGAAGATCTTTATCGGTCAGACCGCATAACAACATACGTTGTTCCCTTTGTCATCGGTATGTTACTTGCCCGAGATTCGATCGTCGGTATCTCAATACCTAGTTCAATCTCGTTAACGGGAAGTCTCTTTACTCATTTCGTAATACATCATCTCGCAACTAACTCATTAGTTGCAATGCTTGCAAGGCTTATGTGATGTGCATTACCGAGAGGGCCCAGAGATACCTCTCCGACAATCAGAGTGACAAATCCTAATCTCGAAATACGCCAACCCAACATTTACCTTTGGAGACACATGTAGAGCTCCTTTATAATCACCCAGTTACGTTGTGATGTTTGGTAGCACACAAAGTGTTCCTCTGGCAAACGGGAGTTGCATAATCTCATAGTCATAGGAACATGTATAAGTCATGAAGAAAGCAAATAGCAACATACTAAACGATCGGGTGCTAAGCTAATGGAATGGGTCATGTCAATCACATCATTCTCCTAATAATGTGATCTCATTAATCAAATGACAACACATGTCTATGGTTAGGAAACATATCCATCTTTGATTAACGAGCTAGTCAAGTAGAGGCATACTAGTGACGTTTAGTTTGTCTATGTATTCACACAAGTATTATGTTTCCGGATAATACAATTCTAGCATGAATAATAAACATTTATCATGATATAAGGAAATAAAATAATAACATTATTATTGCCTCTAGGGCATATTTCCTTCAGTCTCCCACTTGCACTAGAGTCAATAATCTAGATTACACAGTAATGATTCTAACACCCATGGAGCTTTGGTGCTGATCATGTTTTGCTCGTGGAAGAGGCTTAGTCAACGGATCTGCAACATTCAGATCCGTATGTATCTTGCAAATCTCTATGTCTCCCACCTGGACTAGATCCTAGATGGAATTGAATCGTCTCTTGATGTGCTTGGTTCTCTTGTGAAATCTGGATTCCTTTGCCAAGGCAATTGCACCACTATTGTCACAAAAGATTTTCATTGGACCCGATGCACTAGGTATGACACCTAGATCGGATATGAACTCCTTCATCCAGACTCCTTCGTTTGCTACTTGCGAAGCAGCTATGTACTCCACTTCACATGTAGATCCCGCCACAATGCTTTGTTTAGAACTGGACCAACTGACAGCTCCACCGTTTAATGTAAACACGTATCCGGTTTGCGATTTAGAATCGTCCGGATCAGTGTCAAAGCTTGCATCAACATAACCATTTACGATGAGCTCTTTGTCACCTCCATATATGAGAAACATATCCTTAGTCCTTTTCAGGTATTTCAGGATGTTCTTGACCGCTGTCCAGTGATCCACTCCTGGATTACTTTGGTACCTCCCTGCTAGACTTATAGCAAGACACACATCAGGTCTGGTACACAACATTGCATACATGATAGATCCTATGGCTGAACCATAGGGAACATCTTTCATTTTCTCTCTATCTTCTGCAGTGGTCGGGCATTGAGTCTTACTCAATTTCACACCTTGTAACACAGGCAAGAATCCTTTCTTTGCTTGATCCATTTTGAACTTCTTCAAAATTTTGTCAAGGTATGTGCTTTGTGAAAGTCCAATTAAGCGTCTTGATCTATCTCTATAGATCTTAATGCCCAATATGTAAGCAGCTTCACCGAGGTCTTTCATTGAAAAACTCTTATTCAAGTATCCCTTTATGCTATCCAGAAATTCTATATCATTTCCGATTAGTAATATGTCATCTACATATAATATCAGAAATGCTACAGAGCTCCCACTCACTTTCTTGTAAATACAGGCTTCTCCAAAAGTCTGTACAAAACCAAATGCTTTGATCACACTATCAAAGCGTTTATTCCAACTCCGAGAGGCTTGCACCAATCCATAAATGGATCGCTGGAGCTTGCACACTTTGTTAGCTCCCTTTGGATCAACAAAACCTTCTGGCTGCATCATATACAACTCTTCTTCCAGAAATCCATTCAGGAATGCAGTTTTGACATCCATCTACCAAATTTCATAATCATAAAATGCGGCAATTGCTAACATGATTCAGACAGACTTAAGCATCGCTACGGGTGAGAAGGTCTCATCGTAGTCAATCCCTTGAACTTGTCGAAAACCTTTTGCGACAAGTCAAGCTTTGTAGACAGTAACATTACCTTCAGCGTCAGTCTTCTTCTTGAAGATCCATTTATTCTCAATTGCTTGCCGATCATTGGGCAAGTGAACCAGAGTCCATACTTTGTTCTCATACATGGATCCCATCTCAGATTTCATGGCTTCAAGCCATTTTGTGGAATCTGGGCTCACCATCGCTTCTCCATAGTTCGTAGGTTCATCATGCTCTAGTAGCATGACTTCCAGAACAGGATTACCGTACCACTCTGGTGCGGATCTTACTCTAGTTGATCTATGAGGTTCAGTAGAATCTTGTTCTGAAGTTTCATGATCATCATCATTAGCTTCCTCACTAATTGGTGTAGGTGTCACAGAAACTGGTCTCTGTGATGTACTACTTTCCAATAAGGGAGCAGGTACAGTTACCTCATCAAGTTCTACTTTCCTCCCACTCACTTCTTTCGAGAGAAACTCCTTCTCTAGAAAGTTTCCGAATTTAGCAACAAAAGTCTTGCCTTTGGATCTGTGATAGAAGGTGTATCCAATAGTTTCCTTTGGATATCCTATGAAGACACATTTCTCCGATTTGGGTTCAAGCTTATCAGGTTGAAGCTTTTTCACATAAGCATCACAACCCCAAACTTTTAGAAACGACAACTTTGGTTTCTTGCCAAACCACAGTTCATAAGGCGTCGTCTCAACGGATTTTGATGGTGCCCTATGTAACGTGAATGCGGCTGTCTCTAGAGCATAACCCCAAAACGATAGCGGTAAATCAGTAAGAGACATCATAGATCGCACCATATCAAGTAAAGTACGATTACGACATTCGGACACACCATTACGCTGTGGTGTTCTGGGTGGCATGAGTTGCGAAACTATTCCCCATTGTTTCAAATGTACACCAAACTCGTAACTCAAATATTCTCCTCCACGATCAGATCGTAGGAATTTTATTTTCTTGTTACGATGATTTTCAATTTCACTCTGAAATTCTTTGAACTTTTCAAATGTTTCAGACTTATGTTTCATTAAGTAGATATACCCATATCTGCTTAAGTCATCTGTGAAGGTGAGAAAATAACGATATCCACCATGAGCCTCAACATTCATCGGACCACATACATCTGTATGTATGATTTCCAACAAATCTGTTGCTCTCTCCATAGTACCGGAGAACGGCGTTTTTGTCATCTTACCCATAAGGCATGGTTCGCAAGTACCAAGCGATTCATAATCAAGTGGTTCCAAAAGTCCATCAGTATGGAGTTTCTTCATGCGCTTTACACCAATATGACCCAAACGGTAGTGCCACAAATAAGTTGCACTATCATTATCAACTCTGCATCTTTTCGCTTCAACATTATGAATATGTGTGTCACTACTATCGAGATTTAATAAGAATAGACCACTCTTTAAGGGTGCATGACCATAAAAGATATTACTCATATAAATAAAACAACCATTATTCTCTGATTTAAATGAATAACCGTCTCGCATCAAACAAGATCCAGATATAATTTCATGCTTAACGCTGGCACCAAATAACAATTATTTAGGTCTAATAGTAATCCCGAAGGTAGATGTAGAGGTAGTGTCCCGACCGCGATCACATCGACTTTGGAACCATTTCCCACACGCATTGTCACCTCGTCCTTAGCCAATCTTCGCTTAATCCGTAGTCCCTGTTTCGAGTTGCAAATGTTAGCAACAGAACCAGTATCAAATACCCAGGTGCTACTGCGAGCATTAGTAAGGTACACATCAATAGCATGTATATGACATATACCTTTGTTCACCTTGCCATCCTTCTTATCCGCCAAATACTTGGGGTAGTTCCACTTCTAGTGACCAGTCTGCTTGCAGTAGAAGCACTCAGTTTCAGGCTTAGGTCCAGGTTTGGGTTTCTTCTCTTGAGGAGCAACTTGCTTGCTGTTCTTTTTGAAGTTCCCCTTCTTCTTTCCTTTGCCCTTTTTCTTGAAACTAGTGGTCTTGTTGACCATCAACACTTGATGCTCCTTCTTGATTTCTACCTCCGCAGCTTTCAGCATTGCGAAGAGCTCGGGAATAGTCTTATTCATCCCTTGCATATTATAGTTCATCACGGAGCTCTTGTAGCTTGGTGGTAGTGATTGGAGAATTCTGTCAATGCCGCAATCATCTGGAAGATTAACTCCCAATTGAATCAAGTGATTATTATACCGAGGCATTTTGAGTATATGCTCACTGACAGAACTGTTCTCTTCCATCTTGCAGCTATAGAACTTATTGGAGACTTCATACCTCTCAATCCGGGCATTTGCTTGAAATATTAACTTCAACTCCTGGAACATCTCATATGCTCCATGACGTTCATAACGTCATTGAAGTCCCAATTCTAAGCCGTAAAGCATGGCACACTGAACTATCGAGTAGTCATCAGCTTTGCTCTGCCAGACGTTCATAACATCTGGTGTTGCTCCAGCAGCAGGCCTGGCACCCGGCGGTGCTTCTAGGACGTAATTCTTCTGTGCAGCAATGAGGATAATCCTCAAGTTACGGACCCAGTCCGTGTAATTGCTACCATCATCTGTCAACTTTGCTTTCTCAAGGAACGCATTAAAATTCAACGGAACAACAGCACGGGCCATCTATCTACAATCAAGCATAAACAAGCAAGATACTATCAGGTACTAAGTTCATGATAAATTTAAGTTCAATTAATCATATTACTAAAGAACTCCCACTTAGATAGACATCCCTCTAATCCTCTAAGTGATCACGTGATCCATATCAACTAAACCATGTCCAATCATCACATGAGATGGAGTAGTTCCATTGGTGAACATTACTATGTTGATCATATCTACTATATGATTCACGCTCGACCTTTCGGTCTCCGTGTTCTGAGGCCATATCTGTATATGCTTGGCTCGTCAAGTATAACCTAAGTATTCTGCGTGTGCAACTGTTTTGCACCCGTTGTATTTGAGCGTAGAGCCTATCACACCCGATCATCACGTGGTGTCTCAGCACGAAGAACTTTCGCAGCGTTGCATACTCAGGGAGAACACTTCTTGATAATTAGTGAGAGATCATCTTAAAATGCTACCGTCAATCAAAGCAAGATAAGATGCATAAAAGATAAACATCACATGCAATCAATATAAGTGATATGATATGGCCATCATCTTGTGCTTGTGATCCATCTTCGAAGCACCGTCGTGATCACCATCGTCACCGGCGCGACACCTTGATCATCATCGTAGCATCGTTGTCGTCTCGCCAATCTTATGCTTCCACGACTATCGCTACCGTTTAGTGATAAAGTAAAGCATTATAGCGCAATTGCATTGCATACAATAAAGCGACAACCATATGGCTCCTGCCAGTTGCCGATAACTTGGTGACAAAACATGATCATCTCATACAATAAAATTTTAGCATCATGTCTTGACCATATCACATCACAACATGCCCTGCAAAAACAAGTTAGACGTCCTCTACTTTGTTGTTGCAAGTTTTACGTGGCTGCTACGGGCTTAAGCAAGAACCAATCTTACCTACGCATCAAAACCACAACGATAGTTTGTCAAGTTGGTGCTGTTTTAACCTTCGCAAGGACCGGGCGTAGCCACACTCGGTTCAACTAAAGTTGGAGAAACTGACACCCACTAGCCACCTTTGTGCAAAGCACGTCGGGATAACCGGTCTCGCGTAAGCGTACGCGTAATGTCGGTCCGGGCCGCTTCGTCCAACAATACCGCTGAACCAAAGTATGACATGCTGGTAAGCAGTATGACTTATATCGCCCACAACTCACTTGTGTTCTACTCGTGCATATAACCTAGGCTCGGATGCCACTGTTGGGGAACGTAGTAATTTCAAAAAATTTCCTACGCACACACAAGATCATGGTGATGCATAGCAACGAGAGGGGAGAGTGTTGTCTACGTACCCTCGTAGATCGGCAATGGAAGTGTTGACATAACGTAGAGGAAGTAGTCGTACGTCTTCCCGATCCGACCGATCCAAGCACCGAACGTATGACACCTCCGAGTTCTAGCACACGTTCAGCTCGATGACGATCCCCGGACTCTGATCCAGCAAAGTGTCGGGGAAGAGTTCCGTCAGCATGACGGCGTGGTGATGATCTTGATGTTCAACTGTCGCAGGGCTTCGCCTAAGCACCACTACAATATTATCGAGGATTATGGTGGAAGGGGGCACCGCACACGGCTAAGAAAACGATCACGTGGATCAACTTGTGTGTCTAGGGGTGCCCCCTGCCCTCATATATAAAGGAGCAAGGGGAGGAGGCCGGCCGGCCCTATGGCGCACCAAGGAGTCCTCCTCCTAGTAGGAGTAGAACTCCTACTAGGAGGGGGAAGGAAGTTGGGAGGGAGAAGGAAAGGGGGGTGCCGCCCCCCCTCTCCTCGTCCAATTCAGACCAGGGGGGAGGAGGCGCGCGGCCCACCCTGGCTGCCCCTCTCTCTCTCTCCACGAAGGCCCATATGGCCCATTACTTCTCCGCGGGGGGGGGGGGGGGATTCCGGTAACCCTCTGGCTCTCCGGTTTTCTCCGAAATCACCCGGAACACTTCCGGTGTCCGAATATAGCCGTCCAATATATCAACCTTTTATGTCTCGACCATTTCGAGACTCCCCGTTATGTCTGTGATCACATCTGGGACTCCGAACTAACTTCGGTACATCAAAACTCATAAACTCGTAATATAACTGTCATCAAAACCTTAAGCGTGCGGACCCTACGGGTTCGAGAAAAATGTAGACATGACCGAGACACGTCTCCGGTTAATAACCAATAGCGGAACCTGGATGCTCATATTGTCTCCCACATATTCTACGAAGATCTTTATCGGTCAGACCGCATAACAACATACGTTGTTCCCTTTGTCATCGGTATGTTACTTGCCCGAGATTCGATCGTCGGTATCTCAATACCTAGTTCAATCTCGTTAACGGGAAGTCTCTTTTCTCATTTCGTAATACATCATCTCGCAACTAACTCATTAGTTGCAATGCTTGCAAGGCTTATGTGATGTGCATTACCGAGAGGGCCCAGAGATACCTCTCCGACAATCAGAGTGACAAATCCTAATCTCGAAATACGCCAACCCAACATTTACCTTTGGAGACACTTGTAGAGCTCCTTTATAATCACCCAGTTACGTTGTGACGTTTGGTAGCACACAAAGTGTTCCTCTGGCAAACGGGAGTTGCATAATCTCATAGTCATAGGAACATGTATAAGTCATGAAGAAAGCAAATAGCAACATACTAAACGATCGGGTGCTAAGCTAATGGAATGGGTCATGTCAATCACATCTTTCTCCTAATAATGTGATCTCATTAATCAAATGACAACACATGTCTATGGTTAGGAAACATATCCATCTTTGATTAACGAGCTAGTCAAGTAGAGGCATACTAGTGATGTTTAGTTTGTCTATGTATTCACACAAGTATTATGTTTCCAGATAATACAATTCTAGCATGAATAATAAACATTTATCATGATATAAGGAAATAAAATAATAACATTATTATTGCCTCTAGGGCATATTTCCTTCATCTTTTTGGTTAGGAACCGAGTCCAAAATTTCCTGGCTGACTCTCCAGGCTGTTGTGTTATGTGACTTAATCATCAGCATCCGGTGGTCGCACATAAGTGCCCTGGAAGTTGTCCAGGAATGCGTCTGCTAGGTTCTCCCAACTTCCGATGGAGTTTGCTAGCAAGGTATCTAGCCAATGCTGAGCTGGTCCTTTGAGTTTTAACAGGAGGTACTTGATGGCGTGTAGATCATCCCCGCGGGCCATGTGAATGTGGAGGAAGAAATCCTCTATCCATACCACGGGGTCAGTAGTACCATCGTATGATTCAATGTTCACGGGTTTAAACCCTTCTGGGAATTCATGATACATTACTTCATCAGTGAAGCATAGGGGGTGTGCGGCGCCTCTGTGCCGGGCTATGTCACGACGCAGTTCGTACGAGTCTTGTCTGCTGTGTTCGGCCCGGCCGGATTTGCTTTTGGTATATCCGGCATGACGGTCGTCGTCATGTGTTGGGGCGCGTCCTCGTGATCCAAAGATCGATCTTTGTGTCCTGCTTTGTTTTCCAATACGTCTCGCAGGTCTTGTGTATTACCCCGGGCCTTTCTATTTTTGTTTAACTGGCGATGGGGTGCGTGCTGGACTTCGGGCTTATATGCCACTTTGTCCCGGCCATGAGGTGGCCGGTCTACCGCATCATACGCTGGAAGCGCAGGCTTTAATGCTTCCTCTTCAAGTTGGGGTAGCAACCTGCGCTTTGGGAAACTTTGGATTGGGCGCTCGAATTCATGTTCCTTGGCTGCCAGGACCTCAGTCCATCTATCTGCTAGCAGATCTTTCTCAGCTTGAAGCTGTTGTTGCTTTTTCTTCAGGCTTTTTGCTGTGGCAATAAGCTGGCGCTTGAAGCGCTCCTGTTCGACGGTGTCCTCAGGCATGATAAATTCTTCGTCGCCGAGGCTCACCTCGTCTTCGGAGAGAGGCATGTAATTGTCATCCTCTGATTCTCCGTCTGCTGCCTGTTCCTTGGGGCTGGCTTGCCCATCCTCCTGCTCAAAGCCTGGCTGGAGGGGATTGTCTTTGTATTCGGCACTATTTGCAGCGTTATTGTCTCCTGTGCCGGCATCGCTGTTTTTGCTATGACGGGGCTTAGAGCGGCACCGATGACGCCGGTTCTCGGATTGCTTCTCGAGGGGATTATCCTCCGTTGCCTTATTGCCATCGCTTTATTTGGGGGTGTCCACCATGTATATATCATACGATGAGGTGGCAGTCCAGCGCCCTGTGGGCGATGGTTCCTGTTCGTCTCCCGCATCGTCGTCCATACCGTCGATGTCTTCGGAGTCAAAGTCTAGCATGTCGGTTAGGTTGTCGATAGTGGATACTAAGTGGGTGGTGGGTGGGGAATGAATTTCTTTGCCATCCGCTTCCCACTCGAGCCGAACATAGTTCGACCAAGGGTCTCCTGATAAGGAGAGAGACCGTAAAGAGTTTAGCATGTCGCCTAGGGGCGAGTGCTAAAGGATATCCACGGAGGTGAACTCCATGATCGGTGCCCAATTAGATTGAATGGGCACGGACGCGAGCGGTTCGGAGTCTGTGGCCGGGGACGAATTTGAGTGTCTGGCAACATAGGTCTCATAGGAGGTGAAGTCAGTATTCGGCTCTATCGCCGCTGAGTGCGCGGCCTCCGTGGCGGGGTCCATCCACCCATCCTCGAACGGCGCGATCTGTTCCAGATTGAGGGCCGGAGTAGTTGCAGGTGTGATCTCCCGAACACTGTCCGATGGCAGAGCTAAATCATGCTCATCATGACTGTGCGGCATACCTGACATGGGTTCGAATCCGTCGAAGATCAAGTCTCCGCGGATGTTGGCGGTATAGTTTAAGCTTTCAAACCTGACCTGATGGCCAGGGGCGTAGCTCTCGATCTGCTCCAGATGGCCGAGCGAGTTGGCCCGTAGTACGAAGCCGCCGAATACGAAGATCTGTCCGAGGAGGAAAACCTCACCCTGGATCGCATCGTTACCGATGATCAAAGGAGCCATCAAGCCTTGTGATGACGACACAGTGGAAGTCTCAATGAAAGCACCAATGTCGGTGTCAAAACCGGCGGATCTCGGGTAGGGGGTCCTGAAATGTGCGTCTGAGGCGGATGGTAACAGGAGGCGGGGGACACAATGTTTACCCAGGTTCGGGCCCTCTCGATGGAGGTAATACCCTACTTCCTGCTTGATTGATCTTGATGATATGAGTATTACAAGAGTTGATCTACCACGAGATCGGAGAGGCTAAACCCTAGAAGCTAGCCTATGGTATGATTGTTGTTGTCCTATGGACTAAAACCCTCCGGTTTATATAGACACCAGAGGGGCTAGGGTTACATAGGGTCGGTTACAAGGGAGGAGATCTACATATCCGAATCGTCAAGCTTGCCTTCCACGCAAAGGAGAGTCCCATCCGGACACGGGACAAAGTCTTCAATCTTGTATCTTCATAGTCCAACAGTCCGGCCAAAGTATATAGTCTGGCTGTCTGAGGACCCCCTAATCCAGGACTCCCTCAATAGGTGCTACCTCTTGAGCACTGCGTTGCTTTTCCCTTGAAGAGGAAAGGGTGATGCAGCAAAGTAGCGTAAGTATTTCCCTCAGTTTTTGAGAACCAAGGTATCAATCTAGTAGGAGGCTACGCGTGAGTCCCTCGCACCTGCACAAAACAAATAAATCCTTGCAACCAACATGATAAGGGGTTGCCAATCCCTACACGGTCACTTACGAGAGTGAGATCTGATAGATATGATAAGAGAATATTTTTGGTATTTTTATGATAAAGATGCAAAGTAAAATAAAAGCAATGAAAATAACTAAGTATTGGAAGATTAATATGATGAAGATAGACCTGGGGGCCAAAGGTTTCACTAGTGGCTTCTCTCAAGAGCATAAGTATTTTACGGTGGGTGAACAAATTACTGTTGAGCAATTGACAGAATTGAGCATAGTTATGAGAATATCTAGGTATGATCATGTATATAGGCATCACGTCCGAGACAAGTAGACCAACTCCTGCCTGCATCTACTACTATTACTCCACACATCGACCGCTATCCAGCATGCATCTAGAGTATTAAGTTCATAAGAATAGAGTAACGCCTTAAGCAAGATGACATGATGTAGAGGGATAAATTCATGCAATATGATAAAAAAACATCTTGGTATCCTCAATGGAAACAATACAATACGTGCCTTGCTGCCCCTATTGTCGCTGGGAAAGGACACCGCAAGATTGAACCCAAAGCTAAGCACTTCTCCCATTGCAAGAAAGATCAATCTAGTAGGCCAAACCAAACCGATAATTCGAAGAGACTTTCAAAGATAACCAATCATACATAAAATAATTCATAGAATATTCAAATATTGTTCATAGATAAACTTGATCATAAACCCACAATTCATCGGTCTCAACAAACAAACTGCAGAAGAAGATTACATCGAATAGATCTCCACAAGAGAGGGGGAGAACTTTGTATTGAGATCCAAAAAGAGAGAAGAAGCCATCTAGCTAGTAACTATGGACCCGAAGGTCTGAGGTAAACTACGCACACTTCATTGGAGAGGCTATGGTGTTGATGTAGAAGCCCCCCGTGATCGATGCCCCCTCTGGCGGAGCTCTGGAACAGGCTCCAAGATGGGATCTCGTGGATACTGAAAGTTACGGCGGTGGAATTAGGGTTTTGGCTCCGTATCTGATCGTTTGGGGGTATGTAGGTATATATAGGAGGAAGAAGTACGTCGGTGGAGCAACAGGGGGCCCATGAGGGTGGAGGGCGCGCCTGGGGGGAGGGGGGGGTAGGCGCCCCCCCTACCTCGTGGCTTCCCTGTTGGTTGCTTGACGTAGGGTCCAAGTCTCCTGGATCTTGTTTGTTCCAAAAATCATGTTCCCGAAGGTTTCATTCCGTTTGGACTCCGTTTGATATTCCTTTTCTTCGAAACCCTAAAATAGGCAAAAAAACAGCAATTCTGGGCTGGGCCTCTGGTTAATAGGTTAGTTTCAAAAATAATATAAAAGTGAATAATAAAGCCCAATAATGTCCAAAACGGAAGATAATATAGCATGGAGCAATCAAAAATTATAGATACGTTGGAGACGTATCAAGCATCCCCAAGCTTAATTCTTGCTCGTCCTCGAGTAGGTAAATGATAAAAACAGAATTTTTGATGTGGAATGCTACTAGGCATAATTTCAATGTAATTCTTCTTAATTGTGGCATGAATATTCAGATCCGAAAGATTCAAGATAAACGTTTAATATTGACATAGAAATAATAATACTTCAAGCATACGAACTAAGCAATTATGTCTTCTCAAAATAACATGGCCAAAGAAAGTTCATCCCTACAAAATCATATAGTTTAGTCATGCTGAATTTTCATCACACAAGAATGCTCTCATCATGCACAACCCCGATGATAAGCCAAGCAATTGTTTCATACTTTAGTAATCTCAAACTTTATATACCTTCACGCAATACATGAGCGTGAGCCATGGATATAGCACTATGGGTGGAATAGAGTATAATGATGGGGGTTATGTGGAGAGGACAAAAAGGAGAAAGTCTCACATCAACGAGGCTAATCAGTGAGCTATGGAGATGCCCATCGATTGATGTTAATGCAAGGAGTAGGGATTGCCATGCAACGGATGCACTAGAGCTATAAATGTATGAAAGCTCAACAAAAGAAACTAGTGGGTGTTCATCCAACTTGCTTGCTCACGAAGACCTAGGGCACTTGAGGAAGCCCATTGTTGGAATATACAAGCCAAGTTCTATAATGAAAAATTCCCACTAGTATATGAAAGTGACAAAACAAGAGACTCTCTATCATGAAGATCATGGTGCTACTTTAAAGCACAAGTGTGGAAAAAAAGATAGTAGCATTGTCCCTTTTCATTTCTCTTTTTTTGGGCCTTCCTTTTTTTTATTTGGCCTTTCTCCTTTTTATTGGGACAATGCTCTATTAAATGATAATCATCACACTTCTATTTATTTACAACTCAATGATTACAACTCGATACTAGAACAAGGTATGACTCTATATGAATGCCTCCGGCGGTGTACCGGGATATGCAATGAATCAAGTGTGACATGTATGAAGGAATTATGAACAGTGGCTTTTCCACAAATATGATGTCAACTACATGATCATGCAAAGCAATGTGACAATGATAAACGTGTCATGATAAACAGGATGGTGGAAAGTTGCATGGCAATATATCTTGGAATGGCTATGGAAATGCCATAATAGGTAGGTATGGTGGCTGTTTTGAGGAAGATATAAGGAGGTTTAGGTGTGAAAGAGTGTATCATATCACGGGGTTTGGATGCACCGGCGAAGTTTGCACCAACTCTCAATGTGAGAAAGGGCAATGCACGGTACCGAAGAGGCTAGCAATGATAGAAAGGTGAGAGTGCGTATAATCCATGGACTCAACATTAGTCATAAAGAACTCACATACTTATTGCAAAAATCTACAAGTCATTAAAAACCAAGCACTATGCACATGCTCCTAGGGGCATATATTGGTAGGAAAAGACCATCGCTCGTCCCCGACCGCCACTCATAAGGAAGACAATCAAAAAACACCTCATGTTTCAAATTTGTTACATAACGTTTACCATACGTGCATGCTACGGGACTTGCAAACTTCAACACAAGTATTTCTCAATTTCTCAATTTCACAACTACTCAACTATCACAACTTTAATATCACTACCTCCATATCTCAAAACAATCATCAAGCATCAAACTTCTCTTAGTATTCAAAACACTCATAATAAAGTTTTTACTAATCTTGAATACCTAGCATATTAGGATTATTTAAGAAGATTACCATGCTATTTAAGACTCTCAAAATAATCTAAGTGAAACATGAGAGATCAATAGTTTCTATAAAACAAATCCACCATCGTGCTCTAAAAGATATAAGTGAAGTACTAGAGCAGAACTATATAACTCAAAAGATATAAGTGAAGCACATAGAGTATTCTAATAATTTCCGAATCATGTGTGTGTCTCTAAAAAGGTGTGTACAGAAAAGATGATTGTGGTAAACTAAAAAGCAAAGACTCAAATCATACAAGACGCTCCAAGCAAAACACATATCATGTGGTGAATAAAAATATAGCTCCAAGTAAAGTTACCGATGGAAGTAGACGAAAGAGGGGATGCCTTCCGGGGCATCCCCAAGCTTTGGCTTTTTGGTGTCCTTAGATTATCTTGGGGGTGCCATGGAATCCCCAAGCTTAGGCTCTTGCCACTCCTTGTTCCATAATCCATCAAATCCTTACCCAACACTTGAAAACTTCACAACACAAAACTTAAAGTAGAAAATCTCGTGAGCTCCGTTAGCGAAAGAAAACAAAAGACCACTTCAAGGTACTGTAATGAACTCATTATTTATTTATATTGGTGTTAAACCTACTATATTCCAACTTCTCTACGGTTTATAAACTATTTTACTAGCCATAGATTCATCAAAATAAGCAAACAACACATGAAAAACAGAATCTGTCAAAAACAGAACAGTCTGTAGTAATCTGTAGCTAGCGCAAGATCTGGAACCCCAAAAATTCTAAAATAAATAGCTTGACATGAGGAATTTATCTATTAATCATCTGCAAAATGAATTAACTAAATATCACTCTTTCCAAATAAAAATGGCAGCAGTTTTCATGAGCGCTAAAGTTTCTGTTTTTTACAGCAAGATTAACAAGACTTTCCCCAAGTCTTCCCAACGGTTCTACTTGGCACAAACACTAATTAAACACAACCAAAACAGAGGCTATATAAATTATTTATTACTAAACAGGAGCAAAAATCAAGGAATAAAAATAAAATTGGGTTGCCTCCCAACAAGCGCTACCGTTTAACGCCCCTAGCTAGGCATAAAAGCAAGGATAGATCTAGGTATTTTCATCTTGATTCTTAATTCTTTTAGCGGAGTTATGCTCGAATCCGGGAGGTTCTTTACGTTTCCCTTCATATTCAGAAATCTTGAGATCTAAAGAGTCCAACCGCTTATTGCAAAGGGTAATCAACATATTCATGCGGTGGAGATTCCCGCTAACGCTCTTAAGAGGTTCAAGAGACTTTTGTAAAATCTTAGTTACTTCACAAATTTTCTCAAAAACTTGAGTTTCCTCTTGGGTATGATGAGGCCCCTTTTGTTGAGGTAGAGTTCCTACAATACCTTCTACAATTTCATGCGCAATACTGGGATCAATTTCAATAAAATTGCCTTTGGCAACGCAATCCAAGAGTTGTCTATGAGGCATATTTAGTCCAACATAACAGTTGCGAAGCAAAATTCTAAAATTAACCTCTAGGGTACAATTACGATAAGATTCCATCATTCTAAACTAAGCATATTTTAAGTTTTCTCCTTGTCTTTGTTTGAAGTGAAGAACCTCAAACTCGGGAGACAAAGGAGAAGATAAGGGACTAGCCATAACGACAAGCAAACGGAAAAGAGACGAACGGAAAAAGAGAGGGAGGATATAGAGAAAGAGGGCAAATAAAACGGCAAGGGTGAAGTGTGGGAGAGGAAAACGAGAGGCAAATGGCAAATAATGTAATGCGGGAGATAAGGGTTTGTGATGGGTACTTGGTATGTTGACTTTTGCGTAGACCTCCCTGGCAACGGCGCCAGAAATGGCTCGTTGTCAGGAGTTAAATCTCGACTTGCGCGAACCTCCCCGGCAATGGCGCCAGAAATCCTTCTTGCTACCTCTTGAGCACTGTGTTGGTTTTCCCTTGAAGAGGAAAGGGTGATGCAGCAAAGTAGCGTAAGTATTTCCCTCAGTTTGTGAGAACCAAGGTATCAATCTAGTAGGAGGCTACGCGTGAGTCCCTCGCACCTACACAAAAAAAATAAATCCTCGCAACCAACGCGATAAGGGGTTGTCAATCCCTACATGGTCACTTACGAGAGTGAGATCTGATAGATATGATAACATAATATTTTTGGTATTTTTATGATAAAGATGCAAAGTAAAATAAAAGCAATGAAAATAACTAAGTATTGGAAGATTAATATGATGAAGATAGACCCGGCGGCCATAGGCTTCACTAGTGGCTTCTCTCAAGAGCATAAGTATTTTACGGTGGGTGAACAAATTACTGTTGAGCAATTGACAGAATTGAGCATAGTTATGAGAATATCTAGGTATGATCATGTATATAGGCATCACGTCCGAGACAAGTAGACCGACTCCTGCCTCCATCTACTACTATTACTCCACACATCGACCGCTATCCAGCATGCATCTAGAGTATTAAGTTCATAAGAATAGAGTAACGCCTTAAGCAAGATGACATGATGTAGAGGGATAAATTCATGCAATATGATAAAAAAACCATCTTGTTATCCTCGATGGCAACAATACAATACGTGCCTTGCTGCCCCTACTGTCACTGGGAAAGGACACCGCAAGATTGAACCCAAAGCTAAGCACTTCTCCCATTGCAAGAAAGATCAATCTAGTAGGCCAAACCAAAGTAATAATTCAAAGAGACTTGCAAAGATAACCAATTATACATAAAATAATTCAGAGAAGATTCAAATATTGTTCATAGATAAACTTGATCATAAACCCACAATTCATCGGTCTCAACAAACACACCGCAAAAGAAGATTACATCGAATAGATCTCCACAAGAGAGGGGGAGAACTTTGTATTGAGATCCAAAAAGAGAGAAGAAGCCATCTAGCTAATAACTATGGACCCGAAGGTCTGATGTAAACTACTCACACTTCATCGGAGAGGCTATGGTGTTGATGTGTTGGGGAACGTAGTAATTTCAAAAAAATTCCTATGCATACGCAAGATCATGGTGATGCATATCAACAAGAGGGGAGAGTGTAGTCTACGTACCCTCATAGACCGACAGTGGAAGCGTTATGACAATGCGGTTGATGTAGTCGTACGTCTTCATGGCCCGACCAATCAAGCACCGAAACTACGGCACCTCCGAGTTCTAGCACACGTTCAGCTCGATGACGATCCCCGGACTCCGATCCAGCAAAGTGTTGGGGAAGAGTTCCGTCAGCACGACGGCGTGGTGACGATCTTGATGTTCTACTGTCGCAGGGCTTCGCCTAAGCACCACTACAATATTATCGAGGACTATGGTGGAGGGGGGCACCGCACACGGCTAAGAGAACGATCTTGATGATCAACTTGTGTGTCTAGAGGTGCCCCCCTGCCCCCGTATATAAAGGAGCAAGGGGGGAGGCCGTCCGGCCCTTTGGGGCGCACCAAGGAGGAGGAGTCCTCCTCCTAGTAGGAGTAGGACTCCCCTCTTTCCTACTCCTACTAGGAGGGGGAAAGGAAGGGGGAGAGGGAGAAGGAAAGGGCCCCCCCCTCTCCTAGTCCAATTCGGACCAGAGGGGGAGGGGGCGCACGGCCCACCCTGGCCGCCCCTCTCTCTCTCCACTAGGGCCCATAAAGCCCATTACTTCTCCCGGGGGGGGGGGGTCCGGTAACCCTCTGACACTCCGGTTTTCTCCGAAATCACCCGGAACACTTCCGGTGTCCGAATATAGCCGTCCAATATATCAATCTTTATGTCTCGACCATTTCGAGACTCCTCGACATGTCCGTGATCACATCCGGGACTCAGAACAAACTTCGGTACATCAAAATATATAAACTCATAATGAAACTATCATCGTAACGTTAAGTGTGCGGACCCTACGGGTTCGAGAACAATGTAGACATGACTGAGACATGTCTCCAGTCAATAACCAATAGCGGAAACTGGATGCTCTTATTGGCTCCCACATATTCTACGAAGATCTTTTATCAGTCAGACCGCATAACAACATACTTTGTTCCCTTTGTCATCGGTATGTTACTTGCCCGAGATTCGATCGTCGGTATCTCAATACCAAGTTCAATCTCGTTACCGGCAAGTCTCTTTACTCGTTTCGTAATACATCATCTTGCAACTAACTCATTAGTTGCAATGCTTGCAAGGCTTATGTGATGTGCATTACCGAGAGGGCCCAGAGATACCTCTCCGACAATCGGAGTGACAAATCCTAATCTCGAAATACGCCAACCCAACATGTACCTTTGGAGACACCTGTAGAGCTCCTTTATAATCACCCAGTTACGCTGTGACGTTTGGTAGCACACAAAGTGTTCCTCCGGCAAACGGGAGTTGCATAATCTCATAGTCATAGGAACATGTATAAGTCATGAAGAAAGCAATAGCAACATACTAAATGATCGGGTGCTAAGCTAATGGAATGGGTCATGTCAATCACATCATTCTCCTAATGATGTGACCCCGTTAATCAAATGACATCACATGTCTATGGTTAGGAAACATAACCATCTTTGATTAACGAGCTAGTCAAGTAGAGGCACAGTAGTGACGTTTAGTTTGTCTATGTATTCACACAAGTATTATGTTTCTGGATAATACAATTCTAGCATGAATAATAAACATTTATCATGATATATAAGGAAATAGATAATAACTTTATTATTGCCTCTAGGGCATATTTCCTTCAGTCTCCCACTTGCACTAGAGTCAATAATCTAGATTTACACAGCAATGATTCTAACACCCATGGAGCTTTGGTGCTGATCTTGTTTTGCTCGTGGAAGAGGCTTAGTCAAAGGGTCTGCTACATTCAGATCCGTATGTATCTTGCAAATCTCTATGTCTCCCACCTGGACTAGATCCCGGATGGAATTGAAGCGTCTCTTGATGTGTTTGGTTCTCTTGTGAAATCTGGATTCCTTTGCCAAGGCAATTGCACCAGTATTGTCACAAAAGATTTTCATTGGACCCGATGCACTAGGTATGACACCTAGATCGGATATGAACTCCTTCATCCAGACTCCTTCGTTTGCTGCTTAATGTAAACACGTATCCGGTTTGCGATTTAGAATCGTCCGGATCAGTGTCAAAGCTTGCATCGATGTAACCATTTACGATGAGCTCTTTGTCACCTCCATATACGAGAAACATATCCTTAGTCCTTTTCAGGTATTTCAGGATGTTCTTGACCGCTGTCCAGTGATCCACTCCTGGATTACTTTGGTACCTTCCTGCTTGACTTATAGCAAGACATACATCAGGTATGGTACACAGCATTGCATACATGATAGAGCCTATGGCTGAAGCATAGGGAACATCTTCCATTTTCTCTCTATCTTCTGCAGTGGTCGGGCATTGAGTCTTACTCAATTTCACACCTTGTAACACAGGCAAGAATCCTTTCTTTGCTTGATCCATTTTGATCTTCTTCAATTTTTTTTCAAGGTATGTGCTTTGTGAAAGTCCAATTAAGCGTCTTGATCTATCTCTATAGATCTTAATGCCCAATATGTAAGCAGCTTCACCGGGGTCTCTCATTGAAAAACTCTTATTCAAGTATCCCTTTATGCTATCCAGAAATTCTATATCATTTCCGATTAGTAATATGTCATCTACATATAATATTAGAAATGCTACAGAACTCCCACTCACTTTCTTGTAAATACAGACTTCTCCAAAAGTCTGTACAAAACCAAATGCTTTGATCACATTATCAAAGCGTTTATTCCAACTCTGAGAGGCTTGCACCAGTCCGTAAATGGATCGCTGGAGCTTGCACACTTTGTTAGCTCCCTTTGGATCGACAAAACCTTCGGGCTGCATCATATACAACTCTTCTTCCAGAAATCCATTTAGGAATGCAGTTTTGACATCCATCTGCCAAATTTCATAATCATAAAATGCGGCAATTGCTAACATGATTCAGACAGACTTAAGCATCGCTATGGGTGAGAAGGTCTCATCGTAGTCAATCCCTTGAACTTGTTGAAAACCTTTTGCGACAAGTCGAGCTTTGTAGACAGTAACATTACTGTCAACGTCAGTCTTCTTCTTGAAGATCCATTTATTCTCAATTGCTTGCCAATCTTTGGGCAAGTCAACCAAAGTCCATACTTTGTTCTCATACATGGATCCCATCTCAGATTTCATGGCTTCAAGCCATTTTGTGGAATCTGGGTTCACCATCGCTTCTTCATAGTTCGTAGGTTCATCATGATCTAGTAGCATGACTTCCAGAACAGGATTACCGTACCACTCTGGTGCGGATCTTACTCTGGTTGATCTACGAGGTTCAGTAGTAACTTGTTCTGAAGTTTCATGATCATCATCATTAGCTTCCTCACTAATTGGTGTAGGTGTCACAGAAACCGGTTTCTGTGATGTATAACTTTCCAATAAGGGAGCAGGTACAATTACCTCATCAAGTTCTACTTTCCTCCCACTCACTTCTTTCGAGAGAAACTCCATCTCTAGAAAGTTTCCGAATTTAGCAGCAAAAGTCTTGCCTTCGGATCTGTGATAGAAGGTGTATCCAATAGTTTCTTTTGGATATCCTATGAAGACACATTTCTCTGATTTGGGTTCGAGCTTATCAGGTTGAAGCTTTTTCACATAAGCATCGCAGCCCCAAACTTTCAGAAATGACAACTTTGGTTTCTTGCCAAACCACAGTTGATAAGGCGTCGTCTCAACGGATTTTGATGGTGCCCTATTTAACATGAATGTGGCCATCTCTAAAGCATAACCCCAAAACGATAGCGGTTAATCAGTAAGAGACATCATAGATCGCACCATATCTAGTAAAGTACGATTATGACGTTCGGACACACCATTACGCTGTGGTGTTCCGGGTGGCGTGAGTTGCGAAACTATTCCGCATTGTTTCAAATGTACACCAAACTCGTAACTCAAATATTCTCCTCCACAATCAGATCGTAGGAATTTTATTTTCTTGTTATGATGATTTTCAATTTCACTCTGAAATTCTTTGAACTTTTCAAATGTTTCAGACTTATGTTTCATTAAGTAGATATACCCATATCTGCTTAAGTCATCTGTGAAGGTGAGAAAATAACGATATCCGCCACGAGCCTCAACATTCATCGGACCACATACATCTGTATGTATGATTTCCAACAAATCTGTTGCTCTCTCCATAATACCGGAGAACGGTGTTTTGGTCATCTTGCCCATAAGGCACGGTTCGCAAGTACCAAGTGATTCATAATCAAGTGGTTCCAAAAGTCCATCAGTATGGAGTTTCTTCATGCGCTTTACACCGGTATGACCTAAACGGCAGTGCCACAAATAAGTTGCACTATCATTATCAACTCTGCATCTTTTGGCTTCAACATTATGAATATGTGTGTCACTACTATCGAGATTTAATAAGAATAGACCACTCTTCAAGGGTGCATGACCATAAAAGATATTACTCATATAAATAGAACAACCATTATTCTCTGATTTAAATGAATAACCGTCTCGCATCAAACAAGATCCAGATATAATGTTCATGCTCAACGCTGGCACCAAATAACAATTATTTAGGTCTAATACTAACCCTGAAGGTAGATGTAGAGGTAGCGTGCCGACCGCGATCACATCGACTTTGGAACCATTTCCCACGCGCATCGTCACCTCGTCCTTAGCCAATCTTCGCTTAATCTGTAGTCCCTATTTCGAGTTGCAAATATTAGCAACAGAACCAGTATCAAATACCCAGGTGCTACTGCGAGCATTAGTAAGGTAGACATCAATAACATGTATATCATATATACCTTTGTTCACCTTGCCATCCTTCTTATCTGCCAAATACTTGGGGCAGTTCCGCTTCCAGTGACCAGTCTGCTTGTAGTAGAAGCACTCAATTTCAGGCTTAGGTCCAGATTTGGGTTTCTTCTCCTAAGCAGCAACTTGCTTGCTGTTCTTTTTGAAGTTCCCCTTATTCTTCCCTTTGCCCTTTTTCTTGAAACTAGTGGTCTTGTTGACCATCAAAACTTGATGCTCCTTCTTGATTTCTACCTCCGCAGCTTTCAGCATTGCGAAGAGCTCGAGAATTGTCTTAACCATCCCTTGCATATTATAGTTCATCATGAAGCTCTTGTAGCTAGGTGGAAGTGATTGGAGAATTCTGTCAATGATGCAATCATCTGGAAGATTAACTCCCAATTGAATCAAGTGATCATTATACCCAGACATTTTGAGTATATGCTCACTGACAGAACTGTTCTCCTCCATCTTGCAGCTATATAACTTATTGGAGACTTCATATCTCTCAATCCGGGCATTTGCTTGAAATATTAACTTCAACTCCTGGAACATCTCATATGCTCCATGACGTTCAAAACATCGTTGAAGTCCCGATTCTAAGCCGTAAAGCATGGCACACTGAACTATTGAGTAGTCATCAGCTTTGCTCTGCCAGACGTTCATAACATCTGGTGTTGCTCCAGCAGCAGGCCTGGCACCCAGCGGTGCTTCTAGGACGTAATTCTTCTGTGCAGCAATGAGGATAATCCTCAAGTTACAGACCCAGTCCGTGTAATTGCTACCATCATCTTTCAACTTTGCTTTCTCAAGGAACGCATTAAAATTCAACGGAACAACAGCACGGGCCATCTATCTACAATCAAGCATAAACAAGCAAGATACTATCAGGTACTAAGTTCATGATAAATTTAAGTTCAATTAATCATATTACTAAAGAACTCCCACTTAGATAGACATCCCTCTAATCCTCTAAGTGATCACGTGATCCATATCAACTAAACCATGTCCAATCATCACATGAGATGGAGTAGTTCCATTGGTGAACATTACTATGTTGATCATATCTACTATATGATTCACGCTCGACCTTTCGGTCTCCGTGTTCCGAGGCCATATCTGTATATGCTTGGCTCGTCAAGTATAACCTGAGTATTCTGCGTGTGTAACTGTTTTGCACCCGTTGTATTTAAATGTAGAGCCTATCACACCCGATCATCACGTGGTGTCTCAGCACGAAGAACTTTTGCAACGGTGCATACTCAGGGAGAACACTTCTTGATAATTAGTGAGAGATCATCTCAAAAATGCTACCGTCAATCAAAGCAAGATAAGATGCATAAAAGATAAACATCACATGCAATCAATATAAGTGATATGTATGGCCATCATCATCTTGTGCTTGTGATCTCCATCTACGAAGCACCATTATGATCACCATTGTCACCGGCGCGAAAGCTTGATCTCCATCGTAGCATCGTTGTCGTCTCGCCAATCTTATGCTTCTACGACTATCGCTACTGCTTAGTGATAAAGTAAAGCATTACAGGGCGATTGCATTGCATACAAAAAAGCGATAACCATATGGCTCCTGCCAGTTGCCGATAACTCGGTTACAAAACATGATCATCTCATACAATAAAATTTAGCATCATGTGTTGACCATATCACATCACAACATGCCCTGCAAAAACAAGTTAGACGTCCTCTACTTTGTTTGTTGCAAGTTTTACGTGGCTGCTACGGGCTTAAGCAAGAACCAATCTTACCTACGCATCAAAAACCACAACGATAGTTTGTCAAGTTGGTGCTGTTTTAACCTTCGCAAGGACCGGGCGTAGTCACACTCGGTTCAACTAAAGTTGGAGAAACTGACACCCGCCAGCCACCTGTGTGCAAAGCACGTCGGTAGAACCAGTCTCGTGTAAGTGTACACGTAATGTCGGTCCGGGCCACTTCATCCAACAATACCGCCGAACCAAAGTATGACATGCTGGTAAGCAGTATGACTTATATCGCCCACAACTCACTTGTGTTCTACTCGTGCACAACATCAACGCATAAAACCAGGCTCGGATGCCACTGTTGGGGAATGTAGTAATTTCAAAAAAATTCCTACGCACACGCAAGATCATGGTGATGCATAGCAACGAGAGGGGAGAGTGTAGTCTATGTACCCTCGTAGACCGACAGCGGAAGCGTTATGACAACGCGGTTGATGTAGTCGTACGTCTTCACGGCCCGACCGATCAAGCACCGAAACTATGACACCTCCGAGTTCTAGCACACGTTCAGCTCGATGACGATCCCCGGACTCCGATCCAGCAAAGTGTTGGGGAAGAGTTCCGTCAGCACGACGGCGTGGTGACGATCTTGATGTTCTACTGTCGCAGGGCTTCGCCTAAGCACCACTACAATATTATCGAGGACTATGGTGGAGGGGGGCACCGCACACGGCTAAGACAACGATCTTGAAGATCAACTTGTGTGTCTAGAGGTGCCCCCTGCCCCCGTATATAAAGGAGCAAAGGGGAGGCCGGCCGGCCCTTTGGGTCCCACCAAGGAGGAGGAGTCCTCCTCCTAGTAGGAGTAGGACTCCCCTCTTTCCTACTCCTACTAGGAGGGGGAAAGGAAGGGGGAGAGGGAGAAGGAAAGGGGGGCGCCGCCCCCCCTCTCCTAGTCCAATTCAGACCAGAGGTGGAGGGGGCGCGCGGCCCACCCTGGCCGCCCCTCTCTCTCTCCACTAGGGCCCATAAAGCCCATTACTTCTCCCGGGGGGGTTCCGGTAACCCTCCGACACTCCGATTTTCTCTGAAATCACCCGGAACACTTCCGGTGTCCGAATATAGCCGTCCAATATATCAATCATTATGTCTCGACCATTTCGAGACTCCTCGTCATGTCCGTGATCACATCCGGGACTCCTACCAAACTTCAGTACATCAAAATATATAAACTCATAATGAAACTGTCATCGTAACGTTAAGCGTGCGGACCCTACGTGTTCGAGAACAATGTAGACATGACAGAGACATGTCTCCGGTCAATAACCAATAGCGGAACCTGGATGCTCATATTGGCTCCCACATATTCTACGAAGATCTTTTATCGGTCAGACTGCATAACAACATACTTTGTTCCCTTTGTCATCGGTATGTTACTTGCCCGAGATTCGATCGTAGGTATCTCAATACCTAGTTCAATCTCGTTACCAGCAAGTCTCTTTACTCGTTTTGTAATACATCATCTCGCAACTAACTCATTAGTTGCAATGCTTGCAAGGCTTATGTGATGTGCATTACCGAGAGGGCCCAGAGATACCTCTCCGACAATCGGAGTGACAAATCCTAATCTCGAAATATGGCAACCCAACATGTACCTTTGGAGACACCTGTAGAGCTCCTTTATAATCACCCAGTTACGTTGTGACGTTTGGTAGCACACAAAGTGTTCCTCCGGCAAACGGGAGTTGCATAATCTCGTAGTCATAGGAACATGTATAAGTCATGAAGAAAGCAATAGCAACATACTAAACGATCGGGTGCTAAGCTAATGGAATGGGTCATGTCAATCACATCATTCTCCTAATGATGTGATCTCGTTAATCAAATGACAACACATGTCTATGGTTAGGAAACATAACCATCTTTGATTAACGAGCTAGTCAAGTAGAGGCACACTAGTGACGTTTAGTTTGTCTATGTATTCACACAAGTATTATGTTTCCGGATAATACAATTCTAGCATGAATAATAAACATTTATCATGATATATAAGGAAATAAATAATAACTTTATTATTGCCTCTAGGGCATATTTCCTTCATGATGTAGAAGCCCTCCATGATCGATGCCCCCTCCGGCGGAGCTCCGAAACAGGCCCCAAGATGGGATGTCGTGGATACAGAAAGTTACGGCAGTGGAATTAGGGTTTTGGCTCCGTATCTGATCATTTGGGGGTACATAGGTATATATAGGAGGAAAAAGTACATCAGTGGAGCAACAGGGGGCCTACGAGGGTGGAGGGCGCACATGGGGGGGGGGGTAGGGGCGCCCCTACCTCGTGGCTTCCCTGTTGGTTGCTTGACGTAGGGTCCAAGTCTCCTGGATCTCGCTTGTTCCAAAGATCATGTTCCCGAAGGTTTCATTCCGTTTGGACTCCGTTTGATATTCCTTTTCTTTGAAACCCTAAAATAGGAAAAACATCAATTCTGGGCTGGGCCTCCGGTTAATAGGTTAGTCTCAAAAATAATATAAAAGTGAATAATAAAGCCCAATAATGTCCAAAACATAAGATAATATGGCATGGAGCAATCAAAAATTATAGATACGTTGGAGACGTATCCATAGGTCCCATGCAAGAGATGTGAATGAAATTCAAACACTATGGCACTGTTAAGTGCCGGCAAAACGTTGAGATGCCTGGTTTCTAAATTCTTGTAAATCCAAAACTCGTCTAAAATTCATGAAACTTGGCATGCTATCACGGAGCGGCATCAACATGTCGTGGTGAAAATTTTGTCCCATTTCGGGCAGGCTCGGGTATAAGCTTCTCACAACAAGCATGATGGTTTCGATAGGGAACGTACCACCTTTGGTGATGGGACGATATCCGTTGCCTCTTATTGCTTTCAAAATTTTTCTAGTGTCAACAAAGAACAATAGGAGTGTTGGGTTCAATCTTGGAAATTTTCGGGGTTCGTTTGGCCTTTTTTACACATTAACTGGGTTTTCTAGGCATTTTATGTGCACAATTCAAATTTGAACTACAAGCACATGCTCCAATGCACTAAACTTGGTTGAAAAATCACATGTGTGTCCTTGGGTGAATTTCTAGGTCCCATGCAAGAGATGAGAATGAAATTCAAACACTAGGACACTGTTGATTGCCGGCAAAATGTTGAGATGTCTGGTTTTTAAATTCTAGTAAACCCAAAACTCATATGATATTCATGAAACTTGGCATGCTATCATGGAACGGCATCAACATGCCGTTGTAATGTTTTTCCTATTTGGGGTAGGTTCGGGTATAAGCTTCTCACAAACCAGAGCTTCTCACAACAAGCATGATGGTTTCGATAGGGAACTTCCCACCTTTGGGGACGAAACAATATCCATTGCCTCTTATTGCTTTCAAAAATTTTCTAGTGTCAACATAGAACAACAGGAGTGTTGTGTCAATTTTTGTGATTTTTCGGGGTTCATTTGGACATTTTTACACATTAACTGGGTTTTCTAGGCATTTTATGTGCATAATTCAAATTTGAACTACAAGCACATGCTCCAATGCACTAAAGTTGGTTGAAAAATCACATGTGTGTCCTTGGGTGAATTTCTAGGTCCCATGCAAGAGATGGGAATGAAATGCAAACACCAGGGCACTGTTGATTGCCGGCAAAACGTTGAGATGCCTAGTTTCTAAATTCTAGTAAATCCAAAACTCGTATGAAATTCATGAAACTTGGCATGCTATCATGGAGTGGCATCAACATGCCATGGTAAAAAAGTTGTCCCATTGGGGGCAGGTTCGGGTATAAGCTTCTCACAAACCAGAGCTTCTCCCAACAAGCATGTTGTTTCAATAGGGAACTTCCCACCTTTGGGGACGAAACGATATCCATTGCCTCTTATTGCTTTCAAAAGATTTCTAGCGTCAACATAGAACAACAGGTGTAACATCCCAAATTTTCAATTTGGAATGTTATACATAGATCATCATGCATATCATATTTTCTTGCATTTTGGTCGATCCTAGAAATTTCACGCAACTCAAGGACCCACGGAGAGAGTTGGAGATTTCGTTATTTTCATATTTGAGAGTTTTCTCGAATTTGAAAAGAGGATCATTTGATTTATTTATTTCATCTTCAATTATTTTCCGGTGTCAAAATATATAAGAGAGGGAATAATATGACTTTCCCAAAATTGAGGAAAAATGAAGATTTAATAAATAGATCAAATTTTGTTTTCCGGAGTTTTATTCGCATTTTATTTGGGTAGGGAAAAATGCGCGTTTTCGAAAATTGCATTTTAGGTCCGGAGAAAAGTTCATTTTGTTCGACTCATTTTTAGGAGTCGGGGAAAATTTACTTTAGATTTTTCGGAGTTTGTTTAGATTTTCTTTTCTGTGTTTTTCTGTGCGCGAAACCGTTTCAAAAAAACTCCCGCCAGGCCAGCCGGGCCAAGGCCCAGCCAGCCGGCCGCCCCAGCCACCAGCTGCGCGCGCGCGTGCCAGGCAGGCAGCGCCGCCGCCTCGCCTCTAGGCCGAGTCCTAGTAGGACTTAGGCCGGTAGCCCCTCCCCTTTCCTTTGTTCCGTTTTCCTTTTTCTTCTAGGACTCTTTTTCCTATTCTATTTCTTGTCTCCTACCCCAAGTCTCCTCTCCCCTCACCAATATAAATACCCCAACACCACCCCTCTAAACCATCATATCAAACCCCAAGCCCTCCACCGCACCCCACCCCGCGCCCTACACCGCCGCCGCGCCACCCCACGCCCACGCCGCCGCCGCACTTTGCCCACGCCGCCGCCGCCCTACGCCACGCCGCCGGAGCCCCTCGCCGGAGACCTCGCCGGAGGTTGCCCCGCGTCTCTTTTCCTCGGATCATTTTCTTCTAATCGTTCCGATTCTTTTCTTCTCTTCTGATTTGTTTTCTAGATCGGTTTTCCGTTTCTTTTTCAGTTTTCTTCTCCGAAACCCTAGATCGGATTCATTTTCTTTTCCGATTTAGTTGCCTTTGGACCGTTCACCGGACCATTCGTCCTAACGAACGTGATCACCGGATTCTGATAGGTTAACGAACGCCCGTTCGTTTAACCGTTCTTCTTTTCTTCTCGTCGGATTTATTCCGCGTCTTTACCGTGATCGCGATCTCAGATCCGATCTTCGTTCTAGTTTATCTTCTCGCTTGTTTATCGGAATTAGGTGATTCAAGCGCCTGGAGTTTCGTTGCGAAACCGCTGTTCCGTCTAATCAACTTAAACAAGTTTTGCCCCGGTAAAATTTGACCTAGTTTCAACTTGCTAGAACCGAGTTGTTTTCTTCCGCCGTTTGTTTTCTATCGTTCGTTCGGTTCGTTCTTTCTTTGCAACCGGAGTTCTTAAGTTGAATTTTCTGGTTCGTTCTCTTGTTCGAGTTTTACCCGTGCATTAGATGAGTACTTATTGTGTGCTTGTTGTTTGTCTGCGATAGATCACCCGGATTGCGCCGCTTGTTACTTCGAAACCCTAGGTCTCGCGGATCATCAGCAAGGCAAGTAACACTTTGATCATACCTTTTCTACAACCCATGTTTTATTGCATTAGATCAATCCTCTCACATTGCATTGATTAGGATCTAATTAAATTGTGGGATGGGAAGTAGATGAGGTAGTACCTATTACCTGTATTATTATGAAACCTTTGGGAGTTACTTCTACGTTTGCTTATTATGCCATGCTATGCTAGTAGACGTGGATTGGGTGAGTGATATCCATGACAGATGTGAGATTTATAATTAAGGGTTTATTTAAGGTGGCAACCTAACGCACATCTGGGTGGATTGAGGCACCTGATGTCTATCAGGACTTGCCTGTTATTTTATGGACCGCCACCCAGGCTCAAAGGGATCATAAGATCTTTCATGCTAGAACCTTCCGTGTGCAGCCACAAGCCATTATGGGCTCTGGCATAGTTGACTAAGTTGTGCGAACTCTTACAGTGGTGGACTAGCAGATGTAGGGGATGTAGGTGTACCGGTCTACCCGATCGTAAGGTGCTAGCGCTTCTGAAAGACTGTGTCTCGGTCATCCGTTTCTCAAACACCATGTAGTGCGAGAAACCAAACGGAGGCGATCGAGTCTTGTGGGGAAAAGTGCGCAAACCTCTGCAGAGTGTACGAACTAATCATGATTAGCCATGTCCCCGGTTAAGGACAACTTGAGTATCTAGTACTTGAATATCATGTGAATCTCAACATGTTACTTCTAATTAATGTTGTTGGGTTTTAATTGTTCACTTAATTGGGATTGAGAATGCTGTCAACCATTCTCAATGTTTCACAACCACCATGATAGTTAAATAAATTTATTCCTTTGCAGTAGGGAAAAACTGGCTTTACGCAAAACTGTAACCATAGAGCTTTCCACCAGCCATATATGCATATAGTATAGCTGTTTCATTCCATTACTCTCTATGTGTTACTTTGCCAGCATATTCCATGTGCTGACCCGTTTTCGGGCTGCAACTTCTCATGTTGCAGGCTTTTCAGACGACGATTGAGGTGTTTTAGGTCGTGGTCCTATACTCAGTGATGCCGTTGGAGTTGATGGACCCATTTATCTTCCGAGTCTTCCGCTGTTATCGACACTAGATGGCCTTAAGCCATGTTTATTGTAATAAGTTCTCTTTGAGACAACGATGTAATAAGTGTGTGATTGCCACTCTGCTATAAATCCTTCGATGTACTGTGTGGTGTCAGCATTACTGATCCAGGGATGACACCTGAGCACAGAGCGCTTGATCCATTCGGATCGGGTCGCGACAACAGGAGTGTTGTGTCAATTTTTGTGATTTTTCGGGGTTCATTTGGACATTTTTATGCATTAACTGGATTTTCTAGGCATTTTATGTGCATAATTCAAATTTTAACTACAAGCACATGCTCCAATGCACCAAGGTTGGTTGAAAAATCTAATCTGTGTCCTTGGGTGAATTTCTAGGTCCCATGCAAGAGATGGGAATGAAATTCAAACACCAGGGCACTGTTGATTGCGGGAAAAACATTGAGATGCCTGGTTTTTAAATTCTGCTCCCTCTGTCCCAAAATATAAGAACGTTTTTAACACTACACTAGTGTGAAAAACGTTCTTATATTATGGGACGAAGGAAGTAGTAAATAAAAAACTCGTCCGAAATTCATGAAACTTGGCATGCTATGATGGAGTGGCATCAACATGCCGTGTTAAATTTTTTTTTCCCATTTGGGGCAGGTTCGGGTATATGCTTTTCACAAACTAGAGCTTCTCACAACAAGCATGATGGTTTCGGTAGGGAACGTCCCACCTTTGGGTACGAAAAGATATACATTGCCTCTTATTGCTTTCAATTTTTTTTCATGTCAACGTACAACAACATGAGTGTTGTGTCAATTTTTGGGATTTTTCGGGGTGCATTTGGACATTTTTATGCATTAACTGAGTTTTCAATGCATTTATGTGCATAATTCAAATTTGAAGTACATGCACATGCTCCAGTGCATATAAATTGGTTGAAAAATCAAACATGTGTCCCTGGGTGCATGCTTAGGTCCCATGCAAGAAATGGGAATGAATTTCAAACACCAGGGCACCGTTGATTGCTGGCAAAACATTGAGATGCCTCGTTATTAAATTCTAGTAAATCCAAAACTCGTCTGAAATTCATGAAACTTGGCATGCTTTCATGGAGCGGCATCAACATGCCGTGGTAAAATTTTTGTCCCGTTTGGGGCAGGTTTGGGTATATGCTTCTCACAAACCAGAGGTTCTCACAACAAGCATCGTGGTTTCGGTAGGGAACGTCCAACCTTTGGGGACAAAACGATATCCAGTGCCTCTTATTGCTTCCAAAAATTTTCTCGTGTCAACATAGAACAATAGGAGTGTTGTGTCAATTTTTGTGATTTTTCGGGGTTCGTTTGGACATTTTGATGCATTAACTGAGTTATCAATGAATTTATGTGCATAATTCAATTTTGAACTACATTCACATGCTCCAGTGCATATAAATTGGTTGAAAAATCAAATCTGTGTCCTTGGGTGCATGCTTAGTTCCCATGCAAGAAATGGGAATGAATTTCAAACATCAGGGCACCGTTGATTGCCGGCAAAACATTGAGATGCCTGGTTTTTAAATTCTAGTAAATCCAAAACTCACCTGAAATTCATGAAACTTGGCATGCTATCATGGAATGGCACCCGAGATGAGTGGTATTTTTCGTGTCCATTTTGAGATAAGGCGCACTCGAATAATGACAACCAACAAAGGCATTTTGAAAAAAATAGCTACCACTTTAATATCTCAAATGTTTGTATAATTCAAACTGTGTGTGTGTTCTGTTAACCATTCACGTGACACCACGTGTCTTGGTTTTAATGGCTGTCGGAGGTGCCATGCGGACAGCTTCTTGACCTGGACGGAATGGGAGGCGTGCGAGCGCAGTCCAGTGCGCAGGCTGACCGAGAGGAGTGCAAGCTGTACTCCAATGCGCAAGCTCACTGGGAAGCGAGCCCTTTGACTTCCATGGCCGCCCGCCTTCCTCTCCATTAATGGCGCCTAAGCCGCTGTTTAATATGGGTGGCCTTACTGTTCGCCCCCCATTCCCCTTCACCCCCCGCAGACCTCCACCGCCATGGCGCAGAATGATCATCTGCCACTAGTCTTTAAGTTTGGTGAAGTCGACTCCGAGCTGGAGGAGATAGAAAATAAGGAGGAATGGGGCCTCATGGACATGGCCTAGAACGAGTTGGCCGCGACGGTTGCTGCCCCCGCTCCCGTCCTAGCTCCCATCCCTGCGCCCGCGCCAGCAGCCATGCCCGTAGCATTGATGGGCTGGTCGCCGAGCACTATCGCAGAGCTGGAAGCCACGGGCGTCAGCGAGGTCTCCGCGGACCTGCACGAGCTTGTGTACATACCAGTGCTAGCGCCCGTGCCCGTGTGCACCCCTCCACCCACCATGGTGCTGGCTCCCATGCGTTTGGCTGCAGCCTCCGTGCCCGTGCGCGCCCCTCCACACACCACGACGCCGGTCCCCGTGCGTTTGGCTGCACCCGCCGCGCCCATGCCCATGCTCGTGCGCCCCCCCCCCTCAGCGGCATGGGACACTACCGTTGACCACTACCTCTCATCGCTGCCGGTTGTTGTCCTTCCACGCCCCGCCCGTCGATCGCGCGACGACATGATGTTTGATTTACAAGTGAAGAACATTTTGTGCTGCCTTGAAGACTTCAACAACGGCGCCCCGGAGGACGACAACAACAACGACGACGCGGCACGCCACCTCTGCCGCCGCCGGAAATAGTTTTTTGGGGTTTAATACTGTATCTCAAATTCTCGATCATATGAATATAAATTCGCAGTGTGACTGAATGAAAGATATGGTTTGAACGAACTTGCATTCTTCTCTCTTAATGTACAGACTTATCAAACGATTTTCTTTTGAAAAAAACATTAATGATTTTTGAATATAAAGCACTCATCGCAAACGTTTTAGTTAGAACACCCGTATGCAAACCGACAGCTTCCCCAGGAAGCCAAGGGAAAATGTGCCGAGCAGGATTTTTGCATCTCTTCAACGCAAACGGTTGTTTTGCATGACCCGTGTGCAACCACGTACAAAAAATTGGGTAAGATTTGCATATCTGTCATTTTGGGTATGTTGCCATTTCTCAAACTAGAAAGATTGACATTTTTTTATCTAGTAACATTGCCATTTGTCAACCTTGTAACAATGCAATTTGTCAAAATATGCAGCTACAAATCACTAGCACTATCTAATTTTTGCAACTAAAATCACTAGCACTGTTCATATGGACACCACTAACAGGCGTGAGTTCATGGACGCATATGAAAATGCACCGTTGATTATATACAACAAGTCATCAACGCACAACGACAACGAGGATACACGTTGGATTATACATCATTTCCAACAGAACATTCTAGTGAAGTTTTTCTCACACAACAAATAACAAAGCGATGAAATGAACTTCAGCTCAACCACTCGTCGGTGTTGGAAACACTTGCTTTGAACCAGAAGTGATTCTCTGGGAAGGGCCAGCTATTGTCAATCTCGAGACTGCTACCTCTTGAGCACTGCGTTGGTTTTCCCCGAAGAGGAAGGGATGATGCAGTAAAGTAGCGTAAGTATTTCCCTTAGTTTTTGAGAACCAAGGTATCAATCCAGTAGGAGGCTACGCGCGAGTCCTTCGTACCTGCACAAAACAAATAAATCCTCGCAACCAACGCGATAAGGGGTTGTCAATCCCTACACGGCCACTTACGAGAGTGAGATCTGATAGATATGATAACATAATATTTTTGGTATTTTTATGATAAAGATGCAAAGCAAAATAAAATCAAAGTAAAAAGCAAAGGAAATAACTAAGTATTGGAATATTAATATGATGAAGATAGACCCAGGGGCTATAGGTTTCACTAGTGGCTTCTCTCAAGAGCATAAGTATTCTACGGTGGGTGAACAAATTACTGTTCAGCAATTGACAGAATTGAGCATAGTTATGAAATATCTAGGCATGATCATGTATATAGGCATCACGTCCGAGACAAGTAGACCGACTCCTGCCTGCATCTACTACTATTACTCCACTCATCGACCGCTATCCAGCATGCATCTAGAGTATTAAGTTAATGAAAACAGAGTAATGCCTTAAGCAAGAAGACATGATGTAGAGGGATAAACTCATGCAATATGATGAAAACCCCATCTTGTTATCCTCGATGGCAACAATACAATACGTGCCTTGCTGCCCCTACTGTCACTGGGAAAGGACGCCGCAAGATTGAACCCAAAGCTAAGCACTTCTCCCATTGCAAGAAATATCAATCTAGTAGGCCAAACCAAACTGATAATTCGAAGAGACTTGCAAAGATAACCAATCATACATAAAAGAATTCAAAGAAGATTCAAATATTGTTCATAGATAGACTTGATCGTAAACCCACAATTCATCGGTCTCAACAAACACACCGCAAAAAGAAGATTACATCGAATAGTTCTCCATAAGAGAGGGGGAGAACACTATATTGAGATCCAAAAAGAGAGAAGAAGCCATCTAGCTAATAACTATGGACCCGAAGGTCTGAGGTAAACTACTCACACTTCATCGGAGGGGCTATGGTGATGATGTAGAAGCCCTCCGTGATCGATGCCCCCTCCGGCGGAGCTCCGGAACAGGCCCCAAGATGGGATCTCATGGATACAAAAAGTTGCGGCGGTGGAATTAGGGTTTTGGCTCCGTATCTAATCGTTTGGGGGTACATTGGTATATATAGGAGGAAGGAGTACGTCGGTGGAGCAACAGGGGGCCCACGAGGGTGGAGGGCATGCCTGGGGGTGGGGGGGGGGGGGGTAGGCACGCCCCTACCTCGTGGCCTCCTCTTTTGTTTCTTGACGTAGGGTCGATGTCCTCTGGATCATGTTCGGTGAGAAAATCACGTTCCCGAAGGTTTCATTCCGTTTGGACTCCGTTTGATATTCCTTTTCTTCGAAATCCTAAAATAGGCAAAAAACAGCAATTCTGGGTTGGGCCTCTGGTTAGTAGGTTAGTCCCAAAAATAATATAAAAGTGGATAATAAAGCCCAATAATGTCCAAAACAGTAGATAATATAGCATGGAGCAATCAAAAATTATAGATACGTTGGAGACGTATCAAGCATCCCCAAGCTTAATTCCTGCTCGTCCTCGAGTAGGTAAATGATAAAAACAGAATTTTTGATGCGGAGTGCTACTTGGCATAATTTTAATGTAATTCTTATTAATTGTGGTATGAATATCCAGATCCAAAAGATTCAAGATAAAAGTTTAATATTAACATAAAAATAATAATACTTCAAGCATACTAACAAAGCAATCATGTCTTCTCGAAATAACATGGCAAAAGAAAGTTATCCCTACAAATCATATGGTTTGGCTATGCTCTATCTTCACCACACAAAATATTTAAATCATGCACAACCCCAATGACAAGTCAAACAATTGTTTCATACTTTTGACATTCTCAAACTTTTTCAATCTTCATGCAATACATGAGCGTGAGCCAAGGATATAGCACTATAGGTGGAATAGAATGGTGGTTGTGGAGAAGACAAAAAGGAGAAGATAGTCTCACATCAACTAGGTGTATCAATGGGCTATGGAGATGCCCATCAATAGATATCAATGTGAGTGAGTAGGGATTGCCATGCAATGGATGCACTAGAGCTATAAGTATATGAAAGCTCAACAAAAGAAACTAAGTGGGTGTGCATCCAACTTGCTTGCTCATGAAGACCTAGGGAATTTTGAGGAAGCCCATCATTGGAATATACAAGCCAAGTTCTATAATGAGAATTTCCCACTAGTATATGAAAGTGATAACATAGGAGACTCTCTATCATGAATATCATGGTGCTACTTTGAAGCATAAGTGTGGTAAAAGGATAGTAACATTGTCCCTTCTCTCTTTTTCTCTCATTTTTTATTTGGGCCTTTTCTATTTTTTATGGCCTCTATTCTTTCTCTTTTATTTATTTATTTTTTTGTCCGGAGTCTCATCCCGACTTGTGGGGGAATCATTGTCTCCATCAACCTTTCCTCACTGGGACATTGCCCTAATAATGGTGATCATCACACTTTTATTTTCTTACAACTCATCAATTACAACTCGATACTTAGAACAAAATATGAATCTATATGAATGCCTCCGGCGGTGTACCGGGATATGCAATGACTCATGAGTGACATGTATGAAAGAATTATGAACGGTGGCTTTGCCACAAATACGATGTCAACTACATGATCATGCTAAGCAATATGACAATGATGGAGCGTGTCATAATAAACGGAACGGTGGAAAGTTGCATGGCAATATATCTCGGAATGGCTATCGAAATGCCATAATAGGTAGGTATGGTGGCTGTTTTGAGGAAGGTATATGGTGGGTGTATGATACTTGCGAAAGGTGCGCGGTATTAGAGAGGCTAGCAATGGTGGAAGGGTGAGAGTGCGTATGATCCATGGACTCAACATTAGTCATAAAGAACTCATATACTTATTGCAAAAATCTACAAGTTATCAAAGCAAAGTATTAAGCGCATGCTCCTAGGGGGATAGATTGGTAGGAAAAGACCATCGCTCGTCCCCGACCGCCACTCATAAGGAAGACAATCAAAAAATAAATCATGCTCCGACTTCATCACATAACGGTTCACCATACGTGCATGCTACGGGAATCACAAACCTTAACACAAGTATTTCTCAAATTCACAACTACTCAACTATCATGACTTTGATATTATTACCTTCATATCTCAAAACAATTATCAAGCATCAAACTTCTCATAGTATTCAATCAAACTCATAAGAAAGTTTTTACTATTCTTGAATACCAAGCATATTAGGATTTTTTAAGCAAATTACCATGATATTTAAGACTCTAAAAATAATCTAAGTGAAGCATGAGAGATCAATAGTTTCTATAAAACAAATCCACCACCGTGCTCTAAAATATATAAGTGAAGTACTAGAGCAAAACTATATAACTCAAATGATATAAGCGAAGCACATAGAGTATTCTAACAAATTCCAAATCATGTATGGCTCTCTCAAAAGGTGTGTACAGCAAGGATGATTGTGGTAAACTAACAAATAAAGACTCAAATAATACAATCCGCTCCAAGCAAAACACATATCATGTGGTGAATAAAAATATAGCTCCAAGTAAAGTTACCGATAGAAGTAGACGAAAAGAGGGGATGCCTTCCGGGGCATCCCCAAGCTTTGGCTTTTAGGTGTCCTTAGATTATCTTGGGGGTGCCATGGGTACCCAAGCTTAGTCTCTTGCAACTCCTTGTTCCATAATCCATCAAATCTTTACCCAAAACTTGAAAACTTCACAACACAAAACTCAAAGTAGAAAAATCTCGTGAGCTCCGTTAGCGAAAGAAAACAAAAAACCACTTCATGGTACTGTAATGAACTCTTTCTTTATTTATATTGGTGTTAAACCTACGGTATTCCAACTTCTCTATGGTTTATAAACTATTTTACTAGCCATAGATTCATCAAAATAAGCAAACAACACACGAAAAACAGAATCTGTCAAAAACACAACAGTATGTAGTAATCTGTAGCTAGCACAAGATCTGGAACCCCAAAAATTCTAAAATAAATTGGTGGACATGAGTAATTTATCTATTAATCATCTGCAAAAATAATTAACTAAATAGCACCTTCCAAAAAATGGCAGCAGTTCTCGTGAGCGCTAAAGTTTCTATTTTTTACAACAAGATATCAAGACTTTCCCCAAGTCTTCCCAACGGTTCTACTTGTCACAAACACTAATTAAACACAAAAAACACAACCTAAACAGAGGCTAGATAAATTATTTATTACTAAACAGGAGCAAAAAGCAAGGGATAAAAATAAAATTGGGTTGCCTCCCAGCAAGCGCTATCGTTTAACGGCACTAGCTAGGCATTAAAAGCAAGGATAGATCTAGGTATTGCCATCTTTGGTAGGCAATCCATAAGTGGCTCTCATAATAGATTCATAAGGTAATTTAATTTTCTTTCTAGGAAAGTGTTCCATGCCTTTCCTTAATGGAAATTGGAATCTAATATTTCCTTCCTTCATATCAACAATGGCACCAATCGTTCTAAGGAAAGGTCTACCAAGCATAATAGGACATGAAGGATTGCAATCTATGTCAAGAACAATAAAATCTACGGGTACATAATTCCTATTTGAAACAATAAGAACATCATTAATTTTTCCCATAGGTTTCTTAATAGTGGAATCCGCAAGATGCAAGTTTAGAGAGCAATCATCAAAATCACGGAAACCTAACAAATCACACAAAGTCTTTGGAATCGTGGAAACACTAGAACCCAAATCACATAAAGCATAAAACTCATGATCTTTAATTGTAATTTTAATAGTTTGTTCCCACTCACCATAAAGTTTTCTAGGGATAAAATCAAGGCATCAACAATATGTTTAGTGAACGGTTTATTTTTACTATAAGCATGAGGAGAATTTAACACGTATTGTGTAGCGACCAGACCTCAAACGGTCCAATCTCTATGCTTCGGTGTCATCCTTGGATCAGTAATGCTGACACCACACGGTACTCGGAGGATTTATAATAGAGTAGCAATCGCACACTTATTACACCGAGTGTCTCAATAGAGAACTTATTACAATAAACATGGCTTAAGGCCATCTAATAACGATAACAGCGGAAGGCTTGGAAGATAAGCGAGTCCATCAACTCCAATGGCATCACTGAGTATAGAACCACGACCTAAAAAATCCTTAATCATCGTCTGAAAAGTCTGCAACATTAACGTTGCAGCCCGAAAACGGGTCAGCACATGGAATATGCTGGTAATGTAACACATAGAGAGTAATGGAATGAAACAGCTATTCTATATGCATATTTGGCTGGTGGAGATCTCTATGGTTACAGTTTTTGCGAAAAGCCAATTTTTCCCTACTGGAAAGGAATAAATTTATTTAACTATCATGGTGGTTGTTAAACATTGAGAATGGTTGACAGCATTCTCAATCCCAATTAAACATCATTAAACAAAACCCAACCAAATTAAATTAGGGTAACATGTTGAGATTCACATGATAATCCGGGTACTAGATACTCAAGATGTCCATAACCGGGGACACGGGTAACCATGATTAGTTTATACACTCTGCAGAGGTTTGCACACTTTTCCCCACAAGACTCGATCGCCTCCGTTTGGTTTCTCGCACTACATGGTGTTTGAGAAGACGGATGACCGAGACATAGTCTTTCAGAAGCGCTAGCACCTTACGATCGGGTAGACCGTACCACCTACATCCCCTAGTCTACCACTGTAAGAGTTTGCACGACTTAGTCAACTATGCTAGAGCCCATAATAGCTTGTGGCTGCACACGGAAGTTTCTAGCATGAAAAATCTCATGATCCCTTTGAGCCTGGGTGGTGGTCCAAAAGAAAACAGGCAAATCCTGGATGACCCAGGTACCTCAATCCACCCAGATGTGTGTTTAGGTTGCCACCTTAGATAAACCATTAATTAACAAACTCACATCTATCATGGATATCACTCACCCAATCCACGTCTACTAGCATAGCATAGCAATAATAAGCAAACGTAGAAGTAACTCCCAAAGGTTTGATAATAAACAGGTAATAGGTACTACCTCAACTACTTCCCATCCCACAATTTAATTAGATCCTAATCATGCAATGTTTGAGGATTTGATCTAACGCAATAAAACTGGGTAGTAGGAAAGGTATGATCAAGTGTTACTTGCCTTGCTGATGATCCGCGAAACCTAGAGATTCGAAGTAACAGGTGGCGCACTCCGGGTATTCTATCGCAGACAAAAAAACAAGCATACAATAAGCACTCATCTAATGCACATGTAAAAGTTAGATAAGAGAACTAACCAGAAAGTTCAACTTAAGAACTCTGGTTTGCAAAAAGAATCAAATCGAATGAAGCAACGAAAGTCAAACGGCGAAAGAAAACAACTTTGTTCTACTAATCTGGATCTAAGTCAAACTTTATAGTAGCAAAAACTTGTTTAAGTTGGCAACTCCAGGCGCTTGAATCGCCTGATTCCGATAAACGAGCAAAGAGTTATACTAAAACGAAAATCGGATCAGAAATCGCGATCAGAAAATAATCGCGGAAAATCCGAGAAAAAGAAAAATGATGAACGGATTAACGAACGAACGTTCATTAACCGGATCTAAATGACGAATACGTTCGTTAAAACGAATGAACGAGCGAAGGCTCGCTATTTAACCTAAACCGAAAAAACCGATCTAAATAAAAAAACGGGAACTAAAAAAAACCGACAAAAAACCGAACGGTTTTTTCGAAAAAACGGCGGCGCGGAAATCGAGGCACCTCGGCGGCGGGTCGGCGGCGGCGGGCGGCGGCGTCGGCGGCGCGGGCGGCGTCGGGCGGCGGCGGGCGACGGCGGCGCGGGGCTCGAGGGCGGGCGGGGCTGGCTGCTAGGGTTTGGCCCGGGGCTGGGCTGCGGCTTATAAAGCCTGCCGGGCCAGGAGTCCTAGTCGGACACGGCCCGGTTAGGTTGGTGCGCGTTTTTTTAAATAATTACGCGCAGAAGAAAAATAAAAAGAAATACTAAATGGACGCCAAAAATCCCGAAATAAATTTTCCCGAGCTTCTAAAATCAAGCCGCACAAGGTGAACATTTATTTGGGGCCTAAATGCAATTTTGAGAAACACACATTTTTTCCTAAATTCAAATAAAATACCGAAAAACTCCGAAATAAAATCTTACTTGATTTTATTATTAAATCCTCAATATTTCTTTATTTTGGGAAAGTAATTTTATTCCCTCTCTCATATTTTTGTAATAGAAATAATTGATGATAAAATAATTAAAATCAAATGATCCATATCTCAATTTTTGAGAAAACTCAAATATGAAAATAACAAAATCCCTAACTCTCTCCGTGGGTCCTTGAGTTGCGTAGAATTTCTAGGATCAAAACCAAAAGCAAATAAAATATGATATGCAATGATGATCTAATGTATAACATTCCAAATTGAAAATTTGGGATGTTACAAACCTACCCCCTTAAGATGAATCTCGCCCTCGAGATTCGGGTTGGCTAGAAAATAGGTGAGGGTGGTCCTTGAGCAAATCTTCCTCTCGCTCCCAGGTGGCTTCGTCCTCCGTGTGGTGGCTCCACTGAACCTTACAAAACATGATAACCTTGCTGCGAGTGACTCGGCTGGCAAACTCGAGAATCTTAATTGGTTTCTCCTCATAGGTCAAATCGTTATCCAACTGAATTGTTTCCAATGGCACTGTGTCTCACAAGGGTATGTCAGCCATCTCCGCGTGGCACTTCTTCAACTGAGAAATGTGGAACACATCATGAACTCCTGACAATCCTTCGGGCAATTCCAACTTGTAGGCCACTTCTCCCATACGCTCCAAAACTCGATATGGTCCTACAAATCGTGGCGCTAACTTTCCTTTAACACCAAAACGCTTTGTTCCCCGAAGTGGGGATACTCGAAGATAAGCTCTATCTCCAACTTCGTAAACTGTCTCCTTGCGTTTAGAATCTGCATAACTCTTCTGTATGGACTGGGCTATCTTGAGCCTATCGCGAATCAACTTCACCTTCTGTTCAGACTCTTTAATCAAGTCAGGTCCAAACAACTAGCGGTCTCCAACTTCGTCCCATGACAACGGTGTCCTGCACCGCCTTCCGTACAAGGCTTCGAAAGGGGCCATCTTCAAACTGGTTTGGTAGCTATTGTTATAAGAGAACTCTGCATATGGCAAATTGTCGTCCCAACTAGATCCATAATCTAGCGCACAAGCTCTCAGCAGATCCTCCAAAATCTGATTGACTCTCTCGGTCTGTCCATCTGTTTGTGGATGAAAAGCTGTACTGAATTCTAGCCTGGTTCCCAAAGTTTCGTGCAACTGCTTCCAGAACTTTGAGGTAAACTGGGTTCCTCTATCTGATACGATACTCAACGGAAATCCATGCAGACATACTATCCTGGTCATGTATATCTTTGCCAACTTAGCACTGGTGTAATTGGTCTTTACCGGGATGAAATGAGCTACCTTTGTCAAACGATCGACTACAACCCAAATCGAGTCATAGCCTAAACGTGTCCTGGGCAATCCTGTAATAAAATCCATGCCTAGCTTATCCCACTTCCATTCGGGTATCGGCAATGGTTGTAGCAATCCTGCTGGCTTCTGATGCTCTGCCTTCACTCTCTGACATACATCACAAACTGCTACGTACTCCGCAATATCCTTCTTCATTCCGGTCCACCAGAAAATATCCTTCAAATCCAAATACATCTTGGTATTTCCTGGGTGAATCGAATATGGTGAATCATGTGCCTCTTGCAGTATCAACTTCCTGATCTCCGGGTCATTGGGCATGTAAACACGGTCTTCAAACCATAGTGTATCATGCTCATCCTCAAAAAATCCCTTAGCCTTTCCTTTGCTAAGTTTCTCCTTAATAGAAGCAATCTCCTTGTCAGTCCTTTGGGCTTCTCTGATTTTATCCATCAATGTAGACTGTATCTCCAATGCTGCTACATAGCCTCTCGGGACTATTTCTAAACATAACTCTCGAAGATTTTCGACTAACTCCCTTGGTATTTGTCCCCTCATTAGTGTATTGACATGGCTCTTACAGCTTAATGCGTCAGCTACTACATTAGCCTTTCCAGGATGATAATGCAATTTCATATCATAATCCTTGATGAGCTCCAACCATCTCCTTTGTCTGAGATTCAACTCCTTCTGTGTGAAAATATACTTCAAACTCTTATGATCCGTATACACCTCGCAATGGTTTCCAATCAGAAAATGTCTCCAAGTCTTCAGTGCATGCACTACGGCTGCTAACTCCAAATCATGCGTAGCATAATTCAACTCATGGGGCTTAAGCTGTTGTGAGGCATATGAAACAACTCTCCCTTCCTGCATAAGCACTGCTCCAAGTCCTCGACGTGAAGCGTCACAATACACCTCATAATCCTTGGTCTGGTCTGGCAAAATCAACACTGGTGAAGTAACCAAATGTTTCTTCAACTCCTGAAAACTAGCCTCACATTCCTCCGTCCATATGAACTTGGTATCTTTCTTCAACAACTCCGTCATAGGCTTCGCAATCTTTGAGAAATTCTCAATAAATCTCCGGTAGTATCCTGCGAGTCCAAGAAAACTCCGGATCTCTCCAACTGTTGTTGGTGCTTCCCAATTGGTCACAGTGATAACCTTTGTGGGGTCAACTGCTATTCCTTCTCCGGATATAACGTGTCCGAGGAATCCTACTTCCTTCAACCAAAACTCACATTTGCTAAACTTGGCATATAATTGATGTTCCCTGAGCTTTCCAAGAACCAAACGCAAATGTTCCTTATGCTCCTCTTCATTCTTTGAGTAAACTAGGATATCATCAATGAACACTACGACGAACTTATCCAAAAACTCCATAAACACTTTGTTCATCATGTTCATAAAATATGCAGGTGCGTTAGTCAGACCAAATGACATAACGGTATACTCGTACAGCCCATACCTGGTGGTAAAAGCCGTCTTGGGTATATCCTGTTCCCGAATCTTCAACTGGTGGTATCCTGATCGCAGATCGATCTTGGAAAATACCTTATCTCCTTGCAATCGATCAAACAGATCATTGATCATCGGTAGTGGGTACCTGTTCTTGATTGTTACTTCATTCAATCCTCGATAATCGACAACCAGTCTTAACGATCCATCCTTCTTCTCCACTAGAAGTACTGGCGATCCCCAAGGTGAAGAACTTGGGTGAATATAACCTTTATCCAGTAACTCCTTAATTTGCTTCTTAATCTCCACCAAATCCTTTGTAGGCATCCTGTATGGTCTCTTCGATATTGGCCCTGTGCCTGGCAATAGCTCAATCAAAAACTCAATGTCTCTATCTGGTGGCATGCCTGGCAACTCCTCTAGAAATACATCAGGGAATTCCTTTACCACTGGTACTTCCTCCTGCACAACTCCTGTTAAGCAATTTACTTGAGTCCTCTTTGGCACATGTCGGGATACATAATTGATCCTTCTCCCTTCTGGGGTGGTAAGAAAAATTGACTTACTAGCACATTCAATATTCCCTTCATACTTTGATAACCAATCCATGCCTAATATCACATCCAATCCTTGGGATTCCAATACTATTAGGTCTGAGGGAAAAACAAAGTTACCAATCCTTAACGGTAACCGATCACACCATCGACTAGCCATATATTCTGCTCCAGGCGAGGTTACTAACATGGGTGACCTAAGGGCTTGGGTTGACAGGTTATACTTATCCACAAATCCCCTTGAGATGTATGAATGTGATGCACCAGTATAAAAAATAATGAGTGCAGTAAATGACTTAACCAAAACTTACCTATTACTGCATCAGGCTGAGCTTCAACCTCCTCCACGCTAACGTGGTTCACCTATCCCCTGTTGAAAGGGTTCGGCTTCTTCCCAGAGGTTCCATTGCTATTTCCATTTTGTAATTCAGGACATTCATTGGCATAATGTCCGGTCTTCGAACACCTAAAGCAAGTGACTTGGCTCAGGTCTTTCTTGGCTGGGGTTGATGGGTTGGTGCGGTTCTGGCCGTTGCTTCCTCCATTACCATTACCATTCCTGGGGCCATTGTGATTGTGCGAGCTACCTCCTCCATGGGTATGCTGAAAATGTCCTCCCGTCTAGGGGTAAAACGCGGCTTCTGCTGAGCTCCTGAATTGTACTTTCCTTGTGCATACTTCCTCTTGCGACTTTCAATTTGCTGCTGCTTCCCTTCAATCATAAGAGCATGATCTACCAACTCCTGGTAGTTTTTGAAGGTTGCTACCATCAACTGCATGCTCAACTCATCATTCAGTCCTTCCAGAAACTTCTCCTGCTTAGCTGCATCCGTAGCAACGTCATCTAGGGCATAACATGCTAGTTTACTAAAGTCCTCCACATACTGGCCAACTGTCCGTCCTCCTTGGCGCAAGTTGTGAAACTCACGGTTCTTCATGGCCATAGCTCCTGCTGAAACATGGGCAGTGCGAAAAGCCTGCTGAAACTGGTCCCATGTGACAGTGTCGACAGGGAAAGTGGCTGTGAAATTCTCCCACCATGATGCTGCGGGTCCTTCAAGCTGATGTGCGGCAAACTTCACCTTCTCCGCATCCGTGCATCCTGCTGTGGTCAACTCTCTAGCTGTCTTGCGGAGCCAATCATCTGCTACTATTGGCTCGGTGCTACTGGAAAACACCGGCGGGTTCAACCTAAGAAAACAGGCTAAATGATCAACAGGTGGTGGTGGATTGTTGTTGTTGTTCCCCTGATTTCTGATTCTGGACTAGCAACTGCATCAATGTGTTCTGCTGCTGGATCAACTGAGTGAGCTCCGGTGGAAAGGTAAATCCGGGGTCACGTCTCGGAGGCATCTGAGGGTTTAGAAAAGATGAGATTTAAGAATAGAGGGGGTCTAAAGAGAAAACACTACCCATATGCACATGAGGCAAAATCAAACAATTCACTTCATTCATTCAATCAAACAAGGGCATACAATCGATCTAACTATCGCAAAAGTGCTCGGACTACTATATTTACATGGTGGACTACTACTACTGATGAGGTGGTCTACTAGAAATATTCTTCGATTGCAGACTCCATGATATCTGCTCTAGCTTCATCAACATAGTCATCATCGCTATCATCTGGGTCCGAGTCGGTGTCGTCGATGATGATGTAGTGTTCCAGGCGAATCTCCTTGGGTTCTTCGTCTTCATCTACTGGTGTAGGGCCTCCCATAAATATTGCTAGCTTCATTGTTAGGTCGGCATTCTTATCTGCCAGTACTTCCATTTCCTCTTCATAATCTTCACGTGTAGCCTTGAGTTCTTCCTCCAGTTCCTTGATTCTTGTCTTAGCCTTCTTCAGATCTATCATGTCGGCGCACATCTGGTTCTCCTGATGTCGAGTATGCTGGTTTAACTCCTGGATAAAAGCTGCAATTGATCTATCCTTCCTGGTGCTGATCGTCTCCCAGTGCTCATTTCGCCGTCCACAAATCTGGTAGATAGTATCCTTAAGATCATTGCAGTAGACTTCTCCAATGCGTCCCATGGCGATGTGAGTTGCCATGCTCTTTCCTAGACTCCAAGTTGGTGCATCAAAATAAAACTCTATGGGCTCAGTGACTGGCATGAACGTCCTTCCTGGAACTTGAACTTGAATTATCCAGCGCTCTTCTTCAGGTAAAGTGGCGTTGTAGGTTCCAGTGAAGCTTGGTACTCCTATGTTCAGGTATCTAGTGACTTCCTTCAAGTGACGTCCAAAGGGTGTATCTTCATCCGGTTGCGTGAACTTGTTCCTTGCATCCGCCATCCTAAAAGAGTAGAAAAAATGAGGAGTCAAAAAAGAAGAGAGTAGGTAGTGATCTAGGTCTTTAGCTTAGTGGCCGTGTCCTACAGTCAGCATGTGCTCTGATACCATCTCTGTAGAGACCAGACCTCAAACGGTCCAATCTCTGTGCTCCATTGTCATCCCTGGATCAGTAATGCTGACACCACACAGTACTCAGAGGATTTATAACAGAGTAGCAATCACACACTTATTACACCGAGTGTCTCAATAGAGAACTTATTACAATAAACATGGCTTAAGGCCATCTAATAACGATAACAGCGGAAGGCTTGGAAGATAAGCGAGTCCATCAACTCCAACGGCATCACTGAGTATAGAACCACAACCTAAAAACTCCTTAATCGTCGTCTGAAAAGTCTGCAAAATTAACGTTGCAGCCCGAAAACGGGTCAGCACATGGAATATGCTGGTAATGTAACACATAGAGAGTAATGGAATGAAATAGCTATTCTATATGCATATTTGGCTGGTGGAGATCTCTATGGTTACAGTTTTTGCGAAAAGCCAATTTTTCCCTACTGGAAAGGAATAAATTTATTTAACTATCATGGTGGTTGTTAAACATTGAGAATGGTTGACAGCATTCTCAATCCCAATTAAACATCATTAAACAAAACCCAACCAAATTAAATTAGGGTAACATGTTGAGATTCACATGATAATCCGGGTACTAGATACTCAGGATGTCCATAACCGGGGACATGGCTAACCATGATTAGTTTATACACTCTGCAGAGGTTTGCGCACTTTTCCCCACAAGACTCGATCGCCTCCGTTTGGTTTCTCGCACTACATGGTGTTTGAGAAGATGGATGACCGAGACATAGTCTTTCAGAAGCGCTAGCACCTTACGATCAGGTAGACCGTACCACCTACATCCCCTAGTCTACCACTGTAAGAGTTTGCACGACTTAGTCAACTATGCTAGAGCCCATAATAGCTTGTGGCTGCACACAGAAGTTTCTAGCATGAAAAATCTCATGATCCCTTTGAGCCTGGGTGGCGGTCCAAAAGAAAACAGGCAAATCCTGGATTACCCAGGTACCTCAATCCACCCAGATGTGTGTTTAGGTTGCCACCTTAGATAAACCATTAATTAACAAACTCACATCTGTCATGGATATCACTCACCCAATCCACGTCTACTTGCATAGCATAGCAATAATAAGCAAATGTAGAAGTAACTCCCAAAAGTTTGATAATAAACAGGTAATAGGTACTACCTCAACTACTTCCCATCCCACAATTTAATTAGATCCTAGTCATGCAATGTTTGAGGATTTGATCTAATGCAATAAAACTGGGTAGTAGGAAAGGTATGATCAAGTGTTACTTGCCTTGCTGATGATCCGCGAAACCTAGAGATTTGAAGTAACAGGCGGCGCACTCCGGGTATTTTATCGCAGACAAACAAACAAGCATACAATAAGCACTCATCTAATGCACAGGTAAAAGTGAGATAAGAGAACTAACCAAAAAGTTCAACTTAAGAACTCTGGTTTGCAAAAAGAATCAAATCGAACGAAGCAACGGAAGTCAAACGGCGAAAGAAAACAACTTCGTTCTACTAATCTGGATCTAAGTCAAACTTTACAGTAGCAAAAACTTGTTTAAGTTGGTTAAACGGATAGAGGGTTTCAAGACGAAACTCCAGGCGCTTGAATCGCCTGATTCCGATAAACGACCAAAAAGTTATACTCAAACGAAAATCGGATCAGAAATCACGATCAGAAAATAATCGCGGAAAGTCCGAGAAAAAGATAAACGACGAACGGATTAACGAACGAACGTTCGTTAACCGGATCTAAACGACGAATACGTTTGTTAAAACGAACGAACGAGCGAACGCTCGCTATTTAACCTAAACCGAAAAAACCGATCTAAATAAAAAAACGGAAACTAAAAAAAACCGACAAAAAACCGAACGGTTTTTTTGAAAAAAAATGGCGGCGCGGAAATCGAGGCACCTCGGCGGCGGGGTCCGGTGAGGCATCGGCGGCGGCGGCGGCGCGAGCGGCGGCGGCGCGGGGCTCGAGGGCGGGCGGGGCTGGCGGCTAGGGTTTGGCCCGGGGCTAGGCTGCGGCTTATAAAGCCTGCCGGGCCAGGAGTCCTAGTCGGACACGGCCCGGTTAGGTCGGTGCGCGTTTTTTTAAATAATTACGCGCAGAAGAAAAATAAAAAGAAATACTAAACGGACTCCAAAAATCCCGAAATAAATTTTCCCGGGCTTCTAAAATCAAGCCGCACAAGGTGAACATTTATTTGGGGCCTAAATGCAATTTTGAGAAACACACATTTTTCCTAAATTCAAATAAAATACCGAAAAACTCCGAAATAAAATCTTACTTGATTTTATTATTAAATCCTCAATATTTCTTTATTTTGGGAAAGTCATTTTTTCCCTCTCTCATATTTTTGTAATAGAAATAATTGATGATAAAATAATTAAAATAAAATGATCCTATTCTCAATTTTTGAGAAAACTCAAATATGAAAATAACGAAATCCCCAACTCTCTCCGTGGGTCCTTGAGTTGCGTAGAATTTCTAGGATCAAAACCAAAAGCAAATAAAATATGATATGCAATGATGATCTAATGTATAACATTCCAAATTGAAAATTTGGGATGTTACAGATTGTAACAAGGAAATATAATCAATCAAAGAGCAATTTTCATAATTAAATTCCTTTAAATCCAAAATAGTGAGTTTAGCATCATCTAGGATTTTAATTTCTTCGATCCCACTTTCATCAATTTGATCATCAAGATCTAAAAACTCCGAATTCCTGGAATGCCTTCTAGGTAAAGGTGGATCATATTCAGTCCCATCATTATTAAGATTCATATTGCAAAACAAAGATTTAATAGGGGACACATCAATAACTTTTAGATCTTCATCTTTATTTTCATAGGAACTAGAAGAACACGCTTTTATAAAGGCATCTTTCTTAGCACGCATCCTAGCGGTTCTTTCTTTGCACTCATCAATGGAAATTCTCATGGCTTTGAGAGACTCATTGATATCATGCTTAGGTGGAATAGATCTAAGTTTCAAATAATCAACATCAAGAGAAATTCTATCAACGTTCCTAGCGAACTCATCAATCTTAAGCAATTTTTGTTCAATCAAAGCAATGAAATTCTTTTGTGAAGTAATAAATTCTTTAATATTAAATTCAAAATCAAAGGGCATCTTATTATAATTTCCATAAGAATTGTTGTAGGAATTACCATAATTATTAGAGGGATTACTAGGATAAGGCCTAGGATTAAAATTTCCTCTATACGCGTTGTTACCAAAATTGTTCCTACCAACAAAATTCACATCCATAGATTCATTGTTATTCTCAATCAAAGTAGACAAGGGCACATCATTAGGATCATAAGAAACACTTTTACTGGTAAATAATTTCATAAGTTCATCCATCTTTCCACTCAGAACATTAATTTCTTCTATCGCATGCACCTTTTTATTAGTATATCTTTTAGTGTGCCATTGAGAATAATTAACCATAATATTATCTAGGAGTTTAGTAGCTTCTCCTAAAGTGATTTCCATAAAAGTGCCTCCCGCGGCCGAATCTAAAAGATTTATAGAAGCAAAATTCAATCCAGCATAAATTTTTTGTATAATCATCCACAAATTCAAACCATGAGTAGGGAAATTATGTATCATTAATTTCATCCTTTCCCAAGCTTGTGCAACATGTTCATGATAAAGTTGCTTAAAATTCATAATATCGTTTCTAAGGGAGATGATCTTAGCGGGAGGAAAATACTTAGAGATAAAAGCATCTTTGCACTTATTCCATGAATCAGTACTATTTTTAGGCAAAGACGAGAACCAAGATTTAGCATGATCTCTAAGAGAAAAAGGAAATAGCTTCAATTTAACAATATCATTATCCACATCTTTCTTATTTTGCATATCGAACAAATCAACAAAGCTATTTAGATGGGTAGCGGCATCTTCACTAGGAAGGCCGGAAAACGGATCTTTCATGACAAGATTCAGCAAAGCAATATTAATTTCACAAGATTCAGCATCAGTAAGAGGAGCAATCAGAGTGCTAATAAAATCATTGTTGTTGGTATTGGTAAAGTCCAACAATTTAGTGTTATCTTGAGCCATCGCGACAAGCAAGCAATCCAACACACAAGCAAACAAAAAGCAAGCGGGCAAAAAGAGGCAAATAGATAAAGAAAGCGAGGATAGATAGAGAGAGAGAGAGGGCGAATAAAACGGCAAGGGTGAAGTGGGGGAGAGGAAAACGAGAGGCAAATGGCAAATAATGTAATGCGGGAGATAGGGATTGTGATGGTACTTGGTATATTGACTTTTGCGTAGACTCCCCGGCAACGGCGCCAGAAATCCTTCTTGCTACCTCTTGAGCACTATGTTGGTTTTCCCCGAAGAGGAAGGGATGTTGCAGTAAAGTAGCGTAAGTATTTCCCTCAGATTTTGAGAACCAAGGTATCAATCCAGTAGGAGGCTACGCGCGAGTCCCTCGTACCTGCAAAAAACAAATAAATCCTCACAACCAACGCGATAAGGGGTTGTCAATCCCTACACGGCCACTTATGAGAGTGAGATCTGATAGATATGATAAGATAATATTTTTGGTATTTTTATGATAAAGATGCAAAGTAAAATAAAAGAAAAGTAAAAAAGCAAAGGAAATAACTAACTATTGGAAGATTAATATGATGAAGATAGACCTAGGGGCCATAGGTTTCACTAGTGGCTTCTCTCAAGAGTATAAGTATTCTACGGTGGGTGAACGAATTACTGTTGAGCAATTGACAGAATTGAGCATAGTTATGAGAATGTCTAGGCATGATCATGTATATCGGCATCACGTTCGAGACAAGTAGACCGACTCCTGCCTGCATCTACTACTATTACTCCACTCATCGACTGCTATCCAGCATGCATCTAGAGTATTAAGTTAATGAAAACAGAGTAACGCCTTAAGCAAGATGACATGATGTAGAGGGATAAAGTCATGCAATATGATGAAAACCCGATCTTGTTATCCTCGATGGCAACAATACAATACGTGCCTTGCTGCCCCTACTGTCACTGGGAAAGGACACTGCAAGATTGAACCCAAAGCTAAGAACTTCTCCCACTGCAAGAAAGATCAATCTAGTAGGCCAAACCAAACTTATAATTCAAAGATACTTGCAAAGATAACCAATCATACATAAAAGAATTCAGAGAAGATTCAAATATTGTTCATAGATAGACTTGATCATAAACCAACAATTCATCAGTCTCAACAAACACACCACAAAAAGAAGATTACATCGAATAGTTCTCCACAAGAGAGGGGGAGAACATTGTATTGAGATCCAAAAAGAGAGAAGAAGCAATCTAGCTAGTAACTATGGACCCGTAGGTCTGAGGTAAACTACTCACACTTCATCGGAGGGGCTATGGTGATGATGTAGAAGCCCTCCGTGATCGATGCCCCCTCCGGCGGAGCTCCGGAACAGGCCCCAAGATGGGATCTCGTGGATACAGAAAGTTGCGGCGCTGGAATTAGGGTTTTGGCTCCATATCTGATCGTTTGGGGGTACATAGGTATATATAAATGGAAGGAGTACGTCGGTGGAGCAATAGGGGGCCCACGAGGGTGGAGGGCGCGCCTGGGGGGGGGGGCTAGGCGCGCCCCCTACCTCGTGGCCTCCTCTTTTGTTTCTTGCCGTAGGGTCCAAGTCCTCTGGATCATGTTCGGTGAGAAAATCACGTTCCCGAAGGTTTCATTCCGTTTGGACTCCGTTTGATATTCCTTTTCTTCGAAACCCTAAAATAGGCAAAAAACAGCAATTCTGGGCTGGGCCTCCGGTTAGTAGGTTAGTCCCAAAAATAATATAAAAGTGGATAATAAAGCCCAATAATGTCCAAAACAGTAGATAATATAGCATGGAGCAATCAAAAATTATAGATACGTTGGAGACATATCAGAGACCAACGCAGGACTGATCATCGAGGCTGAAGCGGCCTATGTCAGGACCCATATTGGGACGGTAGGGAAGCATATTAATGTCCGAGGTATAGATACAATTGCTTCTCATAAATGGTAGTAATGTTGTGTCAACAGAAGCTGGATTGCCTTCCACCATCATTGGATAGTTTTGTCCAAGGAAGAGCGAGTTTCCTCCAAGACTTTCAATACTGAACCAGGGAGAAGGTGTTGGCGCTAGTACACTAGTATCCATCCCGAATACCCTGCAACAGATGTTGGAATAGGTCCAGAGAGTGCAACCATACGAGATAACACCTGCTTCCTTAGTAACATCAGCAGTGCCCTGTATACAGACAAGAAGAGGCAATCCATCGGAATAAGTTGCTAGGCGCCACTGAGTATATGGGTCCTGCTCGTCCTCATGCTCGTGAATACAATTTTCAAGTATAGGTGGTGGAATGTTCACAGGACCTTGGAAACACAAGAAGGTTAATTATTAAAGGGAAACTAGCTAACCCACATGCATGTTGATGAAACAATTATAATTACGGTGGAAGGCAAATGTACCGAAATCATAAGGATACCATGCAAAAGCAGTGCCACGAGTGGTGGCAGCAAACACAAGACCCTCGTATTGAATTGCATCACAATACTCATCCGTGTATAGAAACTAATTTTTGAGCAATATCCATCGAGTCAAACCGTGAAGGACGGCAACAAGCTTGTCGAAGATAGCGACAACACAAGCATTCCTATAACCCCAAGAGCGGTTGGGAACTCAACAAATTGCTATCTTTCGTAGACGACAGTCATCATGATCGTATTTGAACTCACGTAGAATACTGGTGTACTCAACCTCTAGGCAGTCATCTGAGATTTTTCGAAGTGGAACCCGGTGACGAGTGTACACATTCACAAGTTCCCACTCACAGTTGTACCCAATATAAACAACCCAATCTCCATTTGCGCCTGCCCAAGACTTTCCCTCAAGCGATGGCATCTTAACATCATACATATCATTATCAAGCGGCATCAACTTACACAAGGCGAGGCTTCCCTCGTCCCCGCGCCAGTCAGCAGGGTCACGGTTTAGAAGATAGGGGAGATCAAACCGCTCCTGGACCCTTGGGTTCCTTGTAATGATGTTATTAGTTGAATCGAGAATGGTCTTGAACGAACCTGCCATGCTAGCCGAGGTGATGATGTCGCACCAATCAATGAGTTCCTCCACGGCGTCATCATTCAAATTGGGGCAAGAATAACAGGGTCGTTTCCGGCTTGTTCCCTCCATGGAGATGACGATCAAACAATGGCAGAAGGAAGGGTGAAGGCAAATAGAGGAGGGATGAAGAGCTAGTGTGCGACAACAGTTCCAAATCGAGAGGGAAAGGCGAAGAGTCGGTGGACGGTTGCCACGGTACACGAAGAGGCGTCTGGGGAGCGAACGGTTGCCATAGAGGTCACACACTGACGAAAGGGCCAAGTGAACCGCATGCAATCCCATCGCACAACACACACGCCTTGTTAAGTTGAACCGTTTTTGTTCTCTTGTGTCAATGCAAATAGTTCATCCGAGTGAACCGCATGCCGTATATCACACACACCTTGATCTGGCTGACCATTTCTTTTGTATTGCATAATCACAAACAGTTCATCCGAGTGAATCGTATGCTATATATCGCACACACCTTCATCTGGCTGCCTGTTTCTTTTGTGTTGCCTAATCACAAACAGTTCATCTGAGTGAACTGTATGCTGTGTATGCACATGACTTCATCTGGCTGCCTGTTTCTTTTGTTCCTCCTCATCGCAAATAGTTAATTGAACTAAACCGTATGCCCTTCATCGCACACACAACTAAAATCTGAACCGTGTTTGATGCATCCATCATCGCAAACATTTTACACATTTTTGACGGTTTTCATACACCACCATTTGCGATTATTGCATCGCACACAGTCTCTCAAAGGGCCTCTGATCATAGTGTCGCGTTAGCAGCATCCTGCAGTAGTGGTTCCATGACATTACGAAAATTATCATCACAGAAGTGTCCACTTCCATGATGATAAATCGTGCGTCACAGAAGTGCTTTCGTCAAGGGTGACCGACACGTGGCATCCACCGTAATGTGTCACTGTTAAGCTATCGGGTCCGATTTTGGATCCAATAACCCGCTAACAGCCCGGACCAATGAGGATTTTCCACATGTAAAATTCTCATTGGCCGGAGGAAACACGTGTTGGCTCACCGTTGGGACAGATGTCATCCATTCATTGGACATGAGGCGCCTATGATACGTCGACACGTGGCACGTCCCAACAGAGGCCATTCTGGTGAAAAGGTCGGGCCTGTCAAATAAGCAGGCTGGCCCATTAGCAGCCTACTTGAGTCAGGCCCATTTACAAGCACGGCCCATACAAGTTACACATGATCAGCCCATCAAAGGCCCATTCTACATTTGACAATTTCCAGCCCATCGTCAGCTTTAGCCCGTTAAACGCCCGCTACATCTTTGGGACCAATTGCGGCCCAAGCTTCTTTCAGCCTATTAGCGGCCCATCATCAGTTCCAGCCCGTTAATGGTCCAGAACGTCTTTCGGCCCTTTCTCGGCCCATTCTATAGTTGGGCCAATTCTAGCCCACCGTGACATTAGGCCTGTAATCGGCCCATTCGATAAATGGGCCAACTCCTAGCCCATTTTGTCTCTCGGCCTGTTAACGACCCGCACAACAGTTGGGCCTTTGACTTTAGGTCCATTAGGGGCCCATGTTCCACAGGGCATCATTCCATCCCAGCGTGACTTTCGGCCTGTTAAAATCCTAGTTTGCATATTGGGCCTCCTCTGCCCCATAACACTTTCGTCCTCTTACTGGCCCGTAAAGTAAAAGGGCAGAGACAAAATTAACATCTATTTCAGCCTACTAGAGGCCCGCGGGCCATTTCCATTTATACAGCCCTATCGAGCTTTTGGCCTGTTAACGGCCTGCTAAGAGCTGTTGTTATGGTGGGCCACATCATTTGGGATCCACTTAATATTATTTTGACCAGCCCAATTAAGGCCCACTTTGATTACACACGTTTGTTCATTTGTATGGTGTCTAGGAAATGTTTGGGCGTGTGGGCCCTCATTTCAATGATATAGCAAATTCAAGAATTATCCTACTCTATACTATCGCCTCTAAAAAACATACACTATACAATAAAAAGACTAAGACATTGAAACGTACAATAATCCTACACTATACAATAAAGAAATTACAGCCGGATATACCCACTGGACATTATAGTTCAGCACCAGTGATAATAAAGCGTACACAAACAGCAAATTACATACACTGGACAAATAAAGCTCATACATCATGGACACGCATCAACAGAACTTACCATTTAAATTATAATCTCTTTAGAAAATAGGATTGGCCGGATTCAGATAGCACAAATTTCAGTCTGCAAAATCTCCAATTCCTTCAAGGTTACCCAAGTGTCTTGTTTCATTTTTTGACTCCTGCATCTAATACCTACATGTCCAGTCTCAACTTGTTGATTGTATGTTGAGAATCATGTACACGTTGTCTTGCCACCTCTAGTTGATGCTCGAGAACATCAGCACATTCCAATTCCAATCCATAATCATTTGGTAACGGCCATGCTACACTGCTCGCAGATCTTCGTGTTGATGTCACTTCATCCTGAAATGTTTCTGTAAGTACACATGACTAGGGCAGAAATATAGTTACAACAGTGAAGCGAGCAAGATAGACTATTTTGTAAATGGCAGAGCAGGACTGACAATAATGTTACACATCACGAAGCATAAGCAGGTGATATTTTAAAAATTATAAAAATGGTAGTCTGTGCAGCTTGCATACAGAAATCTCTCTTGGCTCACCAGAGGAGCATGATGTTGGGGCCAAATCCAAAACATAGACAGGTTACAAATTTAGACAACACATTGCGTATAAGTAAGCAAGCAGTTGGCCATTCTGTAGCTTAATTAAAGTGTTAGGGAGCATAATGAACAACAGAGGGATTCATACAAACCTACTACAGCAAGCAAAGCTATGCAATCATTAGCCTAGTATAAACTAGATTGTGAGCCTCATGCAGTAATAGTTGGTTAATAGACTTCAAAGCTTCAGGCACACTTTGCCAGAGTAATTAAATGGTAAGGCCTTTAATTATGTCAACTAATAGTTATACAAGTACCCAACATCAGGCATCATTGTTTGGGAATCTCATTAACTGAGGACAAATAAAGCAATTGAAAAGAGGAAATTAACTATGCTTGAAACAAACAAGGAATTGAATTGTTGAGTTGGATACAGTGACTTACCTTAACTGGTTGAACAGGCTCAGCGCTGCTCCTACTTCTCTTGCAAGGCTCCTTTCTAACATCTTGTACTTGGAAATCCTCAATATTATCTTCATTGCACCCCCTCTGCAAGGTGACACAAACTAGTTAATCATCTCCTTGGAAGATAAATATGCATACTTTCCAGTCTGCGAACAATACAAAAGGATGAGATTATAACAAAACACCACCACATAATGAAACATGCCATATCTCTTGCACTTGCACACACTACAAAAAGATACACTTCCGTGATGATACATGTTTGTCACAGTAGGTCACGTTTTTTGTCATGCATGTACATCCATGACGATTTTATGACAAAATCAAGATAGTCATACCTGTGCTTTCGTAGAAGTGTTCCATGACATTACCAAAATGATCATCATGGAAGTGTCCACTTCCATGACGATAAATCACGCGTCACAGAAGTTCTTTCATCAAGGGTGACCGACATGTGGCATCCACCGTAACGGAACACCGTTAAGCTATCGGGTCTGGTTTTGGATCCAATAACCCGTTAACAGCCCCAACCAATGGGGATTTTCCATGTGTAAAATCATCGTTGGATGGAGGAAACACGTGTCAGCTCACCGTTGGGACAGATGTCATCCACTCATTGGACCCAAGGCGCCTATGATACGTCGACACGTGGCACGGCCCAAGAGAGGACCATTCCTGTGAAAAGGCCGACCCGTTTGACTTGGTCAAAAGGTGGCGGGCCGGCCCACGGAAAGCCTGTTAAGGGTCTGTTCACATATAGCCCATTAATAGCCCGCTAACCCAGGGCCTGTTACGACCTCTCTGAATTAGGCCCAGTACCGTCATCTGGGTCATCCAATATGATTCCTTTCAGCCCATATGAGGCCCTTTGTAACTCTTGGCCCATTAACGCCCATGGTGAAACTGGCCTGTAATGACCAGTGTATCACTTCATACCCATTAATGGCCCATTATTCCATTGGGCCGTTTCCAGCCCGGGTTATCTTTCAGCCTTCTCAGGGCCCATTTATTCTTGGGCTTATTTCCAGCATTCGGTTACTTACGTCCCGTTACTGTCATTTTCTGCTTGTGGGCCAAATTCAGCCCGTGGTTACGGTCGGCCATTTGTGGCCCGTTAATACAGTTGGCCGTTTTCATGTCAAAAAAACCCGTTGGGCTGTTTTCATAGAGTTATCAAATACAGCCTATTAACGGCCCGTTATGGTCCACGAATAGTACGGCCCATGATTGGTGAAATGATAATACGCCCCATAGAAGGCCCATGGATCCTACGACCCGTAAAAGGCCCATGGATCGTACGCCCCGTAGAAGGCCCATGGAACGTACGCCCCGTAGAAGGCCCATGAATCCTACAGCCCGTATAGAAGGCCAATGGATCCTACGGTCTGTAGAAGGCCCATGGATCATACGACTCGTAGGAGGCCCATGGTTACAACAGTCCGTGTGTTGCCATGATTATTTTGGCCTAGTTTCCAAAAATAGGTTACTGTGGCCACTAGAAAAACACACAAAAAGAACTGCAGTGACTACAAGCAAACAACTAAACAAGACAATAAGGAAATAAATAAGCAAGCAACTAACGCTAGCCTATTACCGCTATTACACATATTACATCCATTGGGCATCAAAGTTCGCCACTAGTGCAAATATAGGGAACAAAGCAGCATATTACATACACTGGCCGTCAAAACTGGCCACCAGTGCAAATAAACGCGGCAGCAAAACAAGAGAATAACTGAAACAACTTCAGGAGAGCTCAAGAAACGTTATCCTGGGTATCCACCATGCTGGCATTAAGCTTAGCAAGCTTATTAGCTTTGTCCTGTTTGGCGCTAAAATCCTCCAACGCTTGCTGTTGCACCAGAAAGTATGCATCTGAATGCTCCAGGGACTTCTGTAGTCCTTCCGCTTCTTATCGCAGCATAGCTGATCGATGTCTTTCAGCTTGTAGTTGAGACTCAAGAAACCGAATTGATTCAGACAGTGAGTTTGAATAGCTTGTGCAAGCAGTAGTGGCCAATAACTCGAACACTAAACCAAGTCAGGACTTTGGGGTTGTCTCACTGTCTTCGAGATAGTCTTCCTTAGCTGTTTTATCAGCTTTGTTGGAGACCAACAAGGATGTGTCACTGTCCTGAACCTTATTTGCATTACTTCCTTTACCATTGCTTAATAAGGCACTCTTCCCCACTATTCTATCAGCATTCTAAAAGAAGAAACAAGCAGACACATAACAAGTTTAGCATGTACTAGTATATGAAACTCATTTCGGTGAACCAGTTCATTAGTAAGGTGGACATGATTAAACTACCAAGTCTTCTATTGCCAAGTACTAGTACATAATAAAAGCATCAAACAAACATATATCTAAGTCCTATGGTCACTACATTGTCTTGCCAAATCAAAATAGAGACACGGTTCAAATCATATCAGTTCAAGACAAAGAAGCAGTGAAAGAATACAAAGTGTGGGAAACTACACGGCACAATAAGATTTCAGATGGGTACCACGGGTCTACATGTACAACAACACTATTGGCTCTATTGTGATGCTAGGAATGTGCATGATATGAGAAGTCAACTGTATACACAATTGAAATTGAAATCAATAGAGCTATTGATAAGAGCAAACCTATTAAAGAAACATGCATGAACATACCTTCTGTGCCATTGGAGTTTCGGTTGGATCCTTCAATTTAAAAATAAGTTTGTATGAGTAAATACAGTGATACAAGAGCAAAGCAGTATGCACGATAGCAATCATAGTTAAAAAAACGCGTGCCTAAGCGAGCGCTTAAGCGCGCCTAGGCTCTAGGCATTGGTAAAACACATTGCACATAACTATGCTTAATCTGTGCATAACTGCGCATAAGCATGCGCTTTGGTCAGTAAAGCACAAGGTGGTGGAAAAATGCACAATTAACGCCTAGCGCTTTTTGAACTATAATAGCAATGGAATCTTAAATTAGAACATCTGTTCTTCAGGTTTTGGCACTTGTTCTACATGAACAGAGTACAGTAAGACGCAATAATATTGTACTTAAAAATAGAAAATGAGCTCATAGACCTTACCACATTCTTGGTTCGGGACCAGTACAGAACAAGGCGTTCCCAGTCATCGTCCAGTAAATGTGTCTCAGGAGAACGTAAGGGAATTTGATGAGTTTCTTTACCGATGAAGTACGTTTTCTTCAGGTAATTCCGATACTGCCACCAAGCATTCTTGAAGATAGCAGAGGTATTAGCACAGGTTACCTCATCCTAAGTTTCCAAATCGGTCCTTCTCTATAGAGAAAAATGGGAAAATTTGCTGTATTATAACCATCATGGAGGTAGGATGTATGGGACAAAGCAAAGTAATTGCCATGAATAACGTTACTTACAAATAACTCTTGGACAAACACCTGCAACTGGCATTTTCCTTCATCTTCAGTATAATATTTCCAAGATGGGAAGATACGCACATACGATTTAACAACATCAAATGCGATAGATGCTAAACTACGACTAGCTGGTTGTGCTTCCTCCACAAGAATAGGCGTACTAACTGGTGGAGTTGGGGTTCATCGTGGTAGTACTGGCCCTTTGGGCACTGGAGCTACCTTACTAAATGCTCTTGTTTGGGAGCTCTGTGGTGGAGATGGTGCTGTCTCAACAGGATCTGCGTTACTATCTGTTGGGGTTAGGGTTAGATTGGGTGAAGCTGGTTCTCTGTCCATCGCAGTAGGGGTACAATCTGCGAGAGTTTGGGTTATGTGTGGTAGGGCTGATTCTCGTGCATGTACAACCGGGGTGCTATCTCCACCAAGAGGTAGCACCGTTTTATTTGAAGACCGTGTCTTTAGTCTGCTAGATACTGGCATCACCCGCTCCAATTCAAATGGCTGATAAACAGGAAACATAGTTGAATGTACAGACATTGTATGAGAGACAGATGCAATAGATAGTGTGGAGAAAAGAGGGCATGAAATAGTTGACATGTATATTGTTTAACTAAAATGGATGGCATGACATAATTTCACATATATGATGTCTATCTAAACTGGATAGCATAGCATAACATAATTCAAAGATATGATGAATAACTAAACAGGATCGCATGACATAATTCACCTACATGTTATCTAAGTAATCAGGATCACATCATTTAATTCACATATGTGATTTATATGCTAAACAGAGGGCATTCAATATGATGTCTGAACTAAGAACATGGTGTTGAATATTGTGTATATGATGTCTAAACTATGCAATGCAAGACACCATATGCATGGTATGAGTAGTATAACCATGCCCAGTTAGAGCATACACCTCGGTGGGGGAATAGGACTAGTCACCTGTCTCTAAATCCATCTTTGAGGAGCTATCAGGACCCAACAAGAGATCTGCTTCGACAGGTTGCACTGTCTGCTCTAAAGGCCTTGTTTTCACTCTATATTTTTCAATCTCCCACCCAACTGGCGGATTCACAGGAAGAGTAGTTTAATGTACAAACATAGTCGACAAATGGAAATGTAATGAAGAAAAGGATGGGCAAGATATCATTCAAATATATGATGCCTGGTTAAATAGGATGGCATTGCACATTTCACATATATTATGGCTAGCTAAAAGACATGAGACTGCATAATTCCCATATATGATATAGAAACTAAATAGGTGGCATTACAAAACATGTCTAAACTAAGCAGATGACATATATGATGGCAAAAGTAGGCACTGCAAGGCAACATATGCATGATATGACTAACATCATCATGCCAAGGTAGAGCAAACACCTTGGGGGGTAAATAGGAGTGGTCAGCGGCGTCTGAATCCGCCTCAGATCAGATACCTTCCTCTGGATTACAATCTTGAGAGGGGTGGGGAGGGTTTGCCATTGAACCCACCATGGAGTGATGTCTGCATGACATTGTATTGCTGCGCAAAACTCTTCTCTTTTTCTCTACATGTTCAGCATGACTGTGTACAATATCTGACATGCATACGAAAAAATATGGTGAGATTATGTAAGGAGAGCATGCAGAAATTTAGAGTGATGGTAACAACCAGTGGATGGATCCAAAAATAATGATAGCAGGCTGATGATTGCTTTAATTTAATAAAAAGACAGATGATGATTGCTTTACTATTTGTTTCCCACCCAAGATGAACAACATAGGCATACCCTAGGTGAACTAGATATTAGATAGAGATAATATTCATTGCTTCCTCGATATGTGCCCCACAACTAATTTGGAACTCAAGTTTGAACATTAATTTGGACCTGACTTGGAGTCCAAGAGGTGAACAGGACGTCAAGGCTAAAGCAGCACAAGACAGACATCGTCAATCTCAAGTGGGATTCTAATAGCATCTCGAATAGATGAGGTAAAATAGATGTAGAATTTACATCAACAAAAACCACCTGACTACAACAGATGAGGTAAAAACTGTTAACTCTGAACTTAACTGTCAAAACTGAAATTTACTATGGAATCTGAATGTTATTGTCGAAACTGAACGCAATGGTAGCAGAGTGGCACTTGACATGTAGTTTAGGGAGGGCCTGTAGTTCATCTTCAACCTGCACCCCCCGAGCCGCCAGCCACCACCAGCCGAACCGCCGGCCCCAGCGCCGCCTCACCGCCTCGAAACAACTCCCCACCGCCGGTCCGCCGCCGCCCTGGCCAGCCCTCTAGGCCCCCTGCCCCCACCCTGAACCCTAAGATAGATAGTGCAGTACCTCTCCGGCGAGACCCCGTCCCCGCTACGAGTGGTTCTTCCTTAACTCCGGCGAGCCCCCCCACCCCCTGAAAAAATCGACTGACCCAAAAGTCGATTCAGTCCACTGAAGTTTAGCTAAATTGGAGCAGAGCAGCAGCACGAGCGAGGGGGAGAGAAGCAGCAGCAACGCGAGCGAACGAGTAAGAGCCGGAGCAGCAGCAGTAGTGCGAGCGAGCGAGAGCCGGAGCAGCAGCAACAAATCCGGCTGGTATGGACGCCGCCGCCGGAGGGGCCTCGCACTGGGGGAGAGCCGCCGTGGAGATGTCGCCCGCGGCGCCGGCTTCAAGGTATCTGCTCCATGGGGGTGCGGGATGGAGCACCGTCGGCGCCGGGAGGTCGAGTTAAGGAGAAGGTGCGATGCGATGAGTGTACAACCTCTTTGGTGGCGCCGAGTAGGCCTCAGCTTCGTCCGAGGAGTGGGTGAGGATGCTGCGGTTCCGATGGAGTAGGTTAAGGCGGCGCTGTGGGGATGGAGCAGCTGCAATAGACAAGGAGATCGTTGGAGCAGCTCCTTGGAGGTGGAGGACGGGGCGGCTAAACCGGCGGGACGACGAGATGGACGAAGGATCCTCATCCGGGGAGGTGGACGAGGGACGTCGAGCTATTGCGGTGGACGACATCATCGGGGAAGAGGCTCCGGCTGGGCAGCGGTGAAGTGGCGGACGAAGGAGGGTGGGGTTTCGCGGCTGGAGCGGAGAGGTTATGGCGGCCTGAGATTTCGAATGGCAAAAAGGAGGCGATGGGAGGGGGTGAACCATGACTTAGGGACGCGCTTGTCCAAAATGTAGGGTGTGTTACAAAAGTACCCCTCACCGATTTGAACTAGCGGCCCTTTCGGCTCAGGGTTAGAAGGGGGATTTCGTGTGTCGGGATTTGGCAGCCGGAGGGAGTTTTCGTGCGCGTTGTAATTTCGGGATAGCAAGGCGCGGGTTGTGAAGGCGCCAGTTTTGGGAGCACGATATCTGAATTTTCCGGATATAACAAGGCGTGGGTTGAATTTTAGGGACAAGCCTAACGTGTAATACTATTGTACTTGTACGTACCAAATCAATTCACACTTCCCTCAACCAAAAAGAAAATGAAAAAAATATAACTATTCACACCACACAAAGAGAGAGTCTTGCCCCATTTTACTATAAAAATGCTATTCAAAGCTACTCCCTCCTTCCATCTATATAGGGCCTAATGCGTTTTTCGATGCTAACTTTGACCAAATATTAGATCAATAATATATGACATGCAACTTACACAAAGCACACCGTTAAATTCGTCTGTGAAAGGTTCTTTCAATGATATAATTTTCATATTGTGCATGTCATGTACTATTAATCTTGTCAATAGTCAAAGGCAGTCTTAAAAAATGCATTATGCCCTATATAGATGGAAGAAGGAGGGAGTATGAATCCATGTTATGTCCAATTAATTTTTTCGCTTGCTGTATAATGCATGTAACCTACTCATACCAACATTTTAGTGCATTCCAAATGTCTATACTACCGCTGCAATTCGAACTGAATTTGAATTCGTTTCTCTATTTCAATAAGAATCTACAATCATGATTGTTGCCAACTTCAACCATCATTCGTGTATTACCTTAATAACACACCACATGATTACTATATAGATAGATATGCACTATGTGTACTACATGAACTCAAATTCTATTTTTTGAACCCACTTGATGTTGATTCCAAATAATAGTACATTTGATGTACTAACTATATATTCATAATCTAAACCATGTTCCATACATACACTGTGTTTATCACACATAGTATAGTGCCCCGCCCCCTACATTATGACAAGTATTTAGACCTGAGCTGCAAAAGCCACACATTAGCCCAAATTATGATCAATGTTCTATATATTATACGTAGTACTACCAAGGTGCCCATGCGTTCCACACAACATCAACATGATCAAGGGAGGCCTAATTTGCAAATATGGAGAGGGGTGTGGGTATCTTTTTTCAAAATTGCCATAGTTTCCTTCCTATCTGTCAGATATAAATCGGATGGCCTATATTGCAGGATGGCAGGCACACCATCATCAACAACTCCGTTTTTGATAAGAGTATAGAGATAAAATATATTATATGTAGTATAACATGTTCATAACCACACCATGTGTATCACCGTTATATATATTCACACATGCGTTGGTTTAAAACACTATGATAAATTCTTCAAATATCCGAATTCGCTTTTTATAATGAAGTATGATCTCTATTCGTCTTTTACACCCACACAATCCTCTTATCTTTGCAGCCAGCGCTAACTTTCTCTCGTGCATGCACACGCCCGCATCCCTCTCACCCTCCCTCAGCATTATCTAGATCCATCGCGCAAATTCGTATTTTCACTTTAGGTCGTTCAACCAAGGTGTGTGTAGGCCCAGCTCCTTCTTTACGACACACATCGATCGATATGCCTCTCTAGCCAGGTGTGCGTAGCACAAACACAAGCTTCCCCTCTTCTCTTATCACCGTCCATGCCTCACTCCCACCACTCTTTTCATCGATCTCGTACTCGCACACTCCTTCCCCCTCGATATAGTATGACTCTCGCACCACCTCCTAGATGCATCCCTCTCTCTATCCTTCTCCCCATGCCTCATTTGCTTCTAACACACACATGCATGTATACCGATCCATCTCCCAACATATACCTAGGTCGACTTTAACTATCCCCCTCCATCGATCGAAGTACCTCACAAGTTATGTATCTCCTTTCTCTAACAAAGGACGATTGATCTTCCTATGTAGTTACGTCTGCTTACCACAACCATATCGTCCCCCTCATCATTCGTGCATGCCTCTTGACCCGTCTCTCACACGCACATGCACAGACATGCAGCCATCCCCTCTCTTATTGATATTGCAGGCGTGCCCTTCGGTTGTCTAGCAAGCCTATCCCACCATTTGTTAGAAGCAACTCCAGTTCCACCCCCTCCAACACTCTAGCTCTGTCTCTCTCCCAACCTTATTCCTCTCCTACACATATGCATGGATGCCGATCGATCTCCCTTAATACATGAGGTAGATCAATCTCCCTTAATACATGAGGTAGGCCTCTCTCCTCCTCCACACATATACCAGCCATTGTACCACTATAGTTAATTAGGCCTCCCTCGCCCCCACCACACACCGATAGTCGAGCGCTATAGGTAGGTATCCATGCCACAGAGATAAACTGCACCTGTCCCCTCTCAAGTTCCAGTAGGCCATCCACTCTAGATCTTTGACGTGGGCACACACAAATTCGATGGCACTCTTTATCGGTTGCGCGCGCGCACACACATCATGCCTCTCTTCGATTCTATGGTCACCTCAAGCCGATGATACCTCCACTCTCTTCTCGTGGATCGCCCGTTCTATATATATGATATATCCAGGACTCTATTTCACACACATTGCACATGTTACATTTTTTGATTGACCCCCCCCCCCAAAAAAACTCTCATGAACTCAAACACCATATCTCTCTACGTTTGTATCTCTCTCACACAACCCCACGTAGGTGGTGTATGTATACAAGAAGAGAATAGGTGCACCGTGCATGTACTCACGCTTCGTGCCCAGCCACACCTGCGCGGGTACACGGTGGAGCTCATTTCTGTATGAAATGGCAGCCCACGTGCTAATTTGAACGCGTGTAGCGGTTGTTTACCTACGGAGGTCGTGTACCACGCGTGCACGAAACAAAGTTCGACTTGATGCGTTGGCGCGTTATTTTTAAATGAAGTTATATCGCTCAATGGCACGTACGCAAAATATAAAACGATTGTTATGGAGAAAAAGGTAGTCCGCTCCACTATATACAATGGAGCCTGCCTGCCTGGTTTGTCTCTCTTCAGAGTATCTCACACAAGGCCGCGGTGGCCTATCTCTCTCTCACCGTTGGTCACCGATCCGGCCTCATCCCGTCCGTCGGCGGAAAGGGGGGACACGCATCGTTTCTCCGTTCGACGGCGCCGAGGCAGCACGTCCCGATCTGCGGTACACGCCGTTCTCTCTGACCAAGCTCCGGCGCGGTAGGGCCTATGCCACCTGCTCGCTACTGCAGTATGGGAAGATTCCGCCCGCTGCCGCTCACCTAGTTACATCCTGATGACCTCCAGGTATCCCCTCCGGCCTTGCTCCACTGCCCGTCTTCCCACGTCGCTGCGTGTGGATCTTCCATAGTTCTTTGCCCAAAACGTAGCATGTCCGACATACTTTCCATATTGCAATCTTGTCCTCACACCGTTTTAGACAAACACAATCGTGTTGTTATCTTCCCTTAGGACAAGGAATATGCTTCTTTTTTGTCGTCACATGTGTCATCAACTGTTATTGGCCAGCAATTGTTTCCTTTCTACCTCTTTTTTTGCAAACAGGGCTATCCATTTCACCTCGTTGCTATTGTGACCTTTTGGTGAAATGCACAAATCACTTTTTTCTTAAGAGTGTTTTGTGCAGTTGTACTAAAATGTCACACGGGCAACGTCTCTACATTTCAGTGCGACAGCACAAAGGGAGATTGGTTTTGCTCTATCCTCCTCATCGAACTCTGAGCCTAATCTTCTCCAACTAGTTAGTCTTAAGAGAGACTGAAAAGGTGACCGCCTTCTATTTGTGTGTTTATTGTTTCATCAGCAGTCCTCTATTATCGTAATCACACTTAATATCTTTGGAATAGGGACGCTCAGCTCTATTTTAGTGGAACTGCATAAAATGATCGGAATGTTGCATGCTCCAGAAAACTACTTTTTTCCCAACAGGCCTTGTTGATTTAGACAGAGCTGGGGGGACATTGCTGCCAATGAAAGCATGGATCAATTTTAATTTAACACCTTCTCACAACTTTGTATTCAGTTGTGATGTAAATATTAGCTCTGATCTGCTAATAATTGAGATGCATTCGCAAGGAAGTTAGTTTTTTATTGTTTCTGAAGGAGCATCGATGGCAAGACACACGAAACAAAAGCTGAAAGCTCACACCATTGTACAATTTCATGTCGCTGGAAAATTATTTGTATAGTACATCAATTATGTAAACAAATGCTGGAAGGTTGATAGCATTGCCAGAAGCCTCTTCGGCATCCGGGTCCACATGCCATGCACAAAATTATACTCCTTCGTTCCTAAATATTTGTCTTCTTACAAATTTCAAATGGGCATATTTTAGAGTGTAGATTCACTCATTTTGCTTCGTATGTGTACTCCCTCCATTACTAAATATTTGTCTTTCAAGAGATTTCAACAAATGACTACATACAGATCAAAATGAGTGAATCTACACTCTAAACTATGTCTATATAGATCCGTATGTAGTAGTCCATTTGAATATCTAAAAAGACAAATATTTGAGTGGTCACTCGTTGAAATCTCTAGAAAGACAAATACTCTGAAGTATATTTAAGAACCAAGGGGGTAGTGCACATCCGCATGGGAGACTCAACCCGGTCGTTGCGCCGCATTAATAGTGAGTAATGAGCAGTCAAATCATAAGCCCCACCTTTCCCACTATAAGTTGCTCGGAAGAAGCAACCATCAATACACTCTTATTTGAATCCGCTCATACTACTCCATCCGTCACTATTTATAGAGTGCTTTTCAGAAAAAGAAAAAATCTCTGGGACCAAGGCGACTAGTGATCAACCTGAAAAATAGCATTGGTAGTCATAGCACGGCGTCTATTACTAGAGGAAATAATGCGTACACACATGCATGCAGTGCTTCCACCCCGGGTACACACATGCATGCACTTACTCCACTCCATAGTACATCGAGAGAAAATTGTGGACTTGATTGCGGTTACCATGCCCTAATTAATTGAGCATTAAACCAAACCCGTCTAAAGTCTCTCTGGTGGTGGAAATGCATCATAATGAAGTGCGCCCTGTAAACTATGACGGAGGGAGGAGTAGTATGAAGGTGCAAAACCAAGTACGTGTATGGCTAGTTGGTCAACGCACCTCCTCTTGGCACATCATTGACATGTGGGACTGGAGTGTGAGCAAAACGATCTCAATTGATGGCAAAATGGCCAACTCGCCGTTCCTTGAGAAAGACGAGGAGCAAGAACACACAGACAGGCTCGCACGGAGGCAAAGATATATTCGAGCATGGTTGATCGATATCATCATTACATGTTGGGCTGCCGTTTTCCGCCCTTCTCTGGAATAAATGTGTACTTTATCAAGGATTAAAAAAAAGAGTACAGACGCTCCACCATGCAATTCTAGTAGTAGTACTACTCGTACTACTAAACCTTGCGCTTGGCTCTTCGCCTCTTCGTGAAGTCGAACAATGATGTTACTCCGCATGTTCGGTACTACAGTGTATGCCTCTGGCAATCTGACACCGAATGAACTGATGCATGTCCACCGCATGGGCGAGGGTAGGTTGCATTAGTCAAAAGGTGTAAGCGAGCTTCACCTTGTCCTGCAAGCTTCTCCTCGTTCTGCAAGTTGATGGGACACACCAAAAAGTAGTACTAATCCATACTCCCTCCTTTCCGGTTAGTATGGCTTAATCTTTTTGCGGGTAAATGAGAGAGCTTTATTCATATATAAGCATTCTTAGGATGATCAGCCATGACACTGGTCGCTAGGAAGCGAGGTACCCCGCAAAAAAAGAAGTATGAAGCGAGGTGTTTCATCAAGCCAGCTCTCGGCCACATTCAAAGTGCAGCAAGCACGGTTCGCACAAAGATGCGCCGCAAGGTTTGCTGACGTGTTTACATGCTGAATAACAAAAAAAGAGGAAATATTACTGAGCGCTCCTATTTGTAACAGGATATGAGCCAGAATTAAGCTAGAATTGTGGCGAGTGTTCCATGCAATCAACTTCCATTATCACATGCGAGAACCCTCAAAGAGAACCAAATGTGTTGAAGATTGCTTTATCACATTTTAAAAATATAATAAGAGTGCAGACGCTCCTCCATCTGGTTCCTAGTACTAGTATAGTACATACCTCTATAGACTATAGTAGTAGTACTAGTACTAGTAAACTTTGCACTTGGCTGTTCGCCTCTTCGGGAAGTCGAACAATAATAGTACTAGTATAGTGTATGCTTCTAGCAATCTGACACTGAATTAACTGTTGCACATCCACCGCCTGAGCGAGGGAGAACTTGCATTAGTCAAAAGTTTCTCCTTGTCCTGCGAGCCACCGTGCGCAAGCTTCTCCTCGTTCGGCAAGTTGACGGGACACAACAAAGTAATGCTAGTCCATACTGCCTCCTCTCCGGTTAATATGGCTTAATTTCAAAAGAGATAAATACACTGTCTGTCACTGTATATTTGTAAAAATACGGTTAGTGGACTTCATAATACGCTCATTGCGCTCAATATATACATTTTCTGGTGTTTATACGGTCACTAGCTCACCCTGGCTGAGTATGTGTGTGCATGCACGTGTAGGTTGAGCACTTGAGCATGACCGTATGTGTTCTGTCATGTTCTCGGACATGCATGCATTAGGGCGTCGCACGCATTTTTGCGCTTGTGTACGTGTGACTGTTGCATACACGTAGGGGGAGTACGTGTAGGGGCCACTAAAGGAGCAGTCAAATCACACAGTAAATTAGTCGGAAGAAGCAACCATCATTTCACTGTTCAATGACACGTACGCAATATAAAATGGTTGATATGGAGAGAAAAAGAAAACCACTATATATACACTAGCAGGAGCCTAAGCTACAAGCCTGCTTGCTTGGGTTGCTCTCTTCACACGCATAGAATGACGGTGGCCACACCGTTGGTCACATATCCAGCCTGATCCCGCAGGTGGGGGAAGGGAACAATGTTTTGCGTAGACACGGTCGACATTGGTGAGGGAGAAAATCCAGAGTCGGTGCGTCCCAATCGGGGGTCACCGCGGTATGGGACGATGCCGCGTCCCAACCGCCCTTCTAGCTACAACCCGACGTCCCAGGTAGTCCATCTTCCTTTTGGAGCCGGCTTGCTCCACTGCCGCAGCTCCCCACGTAGCTCCATCTCCATGTCGATCTTTCTCCACTTCTACCGGCTTCTACTTGTGATGAGTTTATGTCCCATGAACTAGTGCCAGTACTATTATTCTGACCACACTTCTTCAATATCTTTGCCATCAGGGATGCTCAGCTCGATTTTAGTGGAACTGCACAAAAGCATCATATGATCTGAGGGTGCCAGTCATCTTTCCTTCGACAGGTTCTACCTAGCCAGGAAATTAAATCCTGTTTAGGGTTTAGGGTTTAAGTTCTAGTGACCCCATCAGTAGTTTTTCTTTCGTACACGCTCTCACAACTTTTGTCTTTAGTTGTGAAGTAAATATTGGCTATGATCTGTGAATCATTGAGATGCATCAACATGCGTGTTAGTTTTCATTTATATTTGATGGAATGTTGTAACGGGGCAACCTTGAAGTAGGAATGAAAATGGAGTGGAAAGTTTCCGTTTTTCCAGAGAAAAAATGGAAACGGATAGAACCAACGTTTCGTTTTGTTTGATCGCGCCATCGAGCAAAACCAACATTTAAATCACGTCTATCGCGTTCGTGTCTGACCCTCCTCCATGGCTCGACCCCACACGGTCGCTCGGCATGCCACTCACCGCAAACCGAGTATACGATAACTTTCCCGCCTGCTTGTCGATGGATCGCGCCATGGAGTACTAGTACTACTGGAAGAGACTGACGAGTTGGGGGAGGACAGCTAGCTGTAGCACGGACTCCCAAGAACTTTTTACATGCATGTTGTGGCCGGCTATTGCGACCTTTGAACGTGGAGCAGTCGCGTGCACCAAGAAGCGGCACCGGCGACGCTCTCTCGGCCGGCGCACCGCTTCAATGCCGGCGCCAGTGAGAGGTCGCGTCCGCTCTGGCCGGGCATGAATGCGGCACCGACCGTTCTGGGCGGGAAGCACGCTCGGGTGATGAAGACGGTCCGGGTTGGTCAGGAGCGGCCGTGGCAGCGGTCCGGACGCCCGCAAACAATAGATGTTGTACGTTAATATTGCCGCATATATAATTAACAACATAAATAATGTGCCAGTTGGACAAATATGATTGGAGATGGAGATGGAAATGGAATTTTACGTAAACACGGATATGCATGTCTATGTCTATGTGTGTGTGCGCGACGACTCTCGCGACCTGGAAGAGGGGGCGTGTTTTTGATCGAGTTTTCTTTCTTGGTATGTTAGAAAATTATCCGCCAGTTTTCGTTTATTTTTTCTAGGAACGCGCGTATTCTATTTAAAACCACTGCTATGGAGAGATTTTTTTACTCCATTATAGCCTCTTGTTTGATAGAGTTTCTCGCGTCTCGCTCTCTCACCTTCTCCATATCAAAACAAGATGACATTGTCCACACTATCTCTCTCCTCACCGGTGGTCACAGATCCGGCCGAATCCCGTCCGCTGCGGGAGGTGAGGAGGTGTAGCGTTGACGTTGTCGCCATCGGCGATGGAGGAAGCCGATGCACACCGTCCTCTCAGAGCCGGCACTGGCGTGGACGAAGGTCCTCCGCGCCCTTGTTCACTGTCGTCGTGTGGGCAGATCTCGCCCGCTCGCCTAAGCGACATCTCGCCCACCTGAGGTATAACTTCTTGTACTGGTCCAGCTCCCCAGGTCGCTGCATGCGGGTTTTCTTCTATGCGACTACTCCCCAGCTCCCCATGTATAGTAACTAGGGTTCGTCGGCTGGTCCAACATCACCTACTATTATAGAGGAAATGCCACTCCAAAAGTTGTCCTGATTTATGCCTCGGTGGAGGTATACATGTTGTTTCGACAAAAAGTACATGGTGGTTGTGCGGTCATTGTCCATATGCTCCTATTGCTGCTGCTAATCTAATACTATCACTGGTTAAATGAAGAAATGCTTTTTTTCTCGGGTATCCTGGTTTAGTTCCCATCAAGATAATATGATGCTTCTGTTTGTTGGTGTACTTTTCATAATTCTTATTGACAATTGAGATGTTTTTTGTTAATCTTGTAAAACAAAGTAACAACACTATATCCCTTTTTTATATTTTTGGAAACAACGATGCATATCTCCATCGCCGGGCATGTCTTCCTCAATTTTAGTGGAACTGCGCAAAATTGGATGGCCATTGTTGTTCCTCCTCACTATCCTCTGCCACGTGGTTCTTCCTTCCTCGAGCTTGATTACTGAGAAGAAACAGATCATAGTGAGGATCTGTCGAACTTCATAGGTGCCTCACCCAAACTTGATGCCAAATGGATGATGCATCACCACGATGACCTATCGATGCTCATGGTTGCGCCTCATGGTTGCGTCGGCTGGTGAGGCTGATTTATTTTCAATAAAAAACAAGCTGTCTTCCATCAGTGCTCTTTGCTTGTTACCCATAAAGATGATATCCTTCGTCAGTTCACCTTGGTTGCATTGGAGACGAAGTCGTCTTTCACGTTGGTGCAATTTTATCACACAATTGGCTATGAACCAAATGTTTCCTCGAAGAAGGATCGGCGTTGGTACTAACAGAATAAGTTTTGTATTGATTTCTAAGCCTTCTCACAACTTTGTCTCCAGCTCCCCTATAATTTTATTTGTCCAGCTATTAACTTTGATTAAAAAAATGGTGTGGACTAAAAACCCAGATGGACGTAGTAGCCCTCCATTTTTATTTACTCCACATATTAGATTTGATTGAAGTCAAACTTTGTAAAGTTTGACCAAGTTTAGGCCGAACACAACAAACCATAATTATTAGAGAGGGAAAACTATCCATACTCTCAAACCTTTCCGATAATTGAAATTAAAATTCTTTATTCGTACACACTCTCACACGTTTATGATAATTTGGCGCATGTGTGGTTGTTCACTTAAGGGAGGGTAGTGTATCGCACATGAAGGACAGGAAGTGCGACCAAGACGCGTGGATCGTTAGTTCATCAGAAGTACTCCCCCCGTTCCTAAATATTTGTCTTTCAAGTGGTTTGAAATGGACTACCACATACGGATGTATATAGACATTTTTTACAGTGTAGATTCACTCATTTTGCTCTGTATGTAGTCATTTGTTGAAATATCTAGAAATACAAATATTTAGGAACAGAGGGAGTAGTAGTTTTCTTCACTGGTACGTTAAATAAAGAGTTCCGTTTTATACTTACACAATTTAAAACGATTGTTATGGAGAGAATAAGAAAACCACTCCACTATATATTAGTCGTATACACGAGTACTATATGGATGCAGCTTCATTGACTTTAGTGCACCTGCCTTTGGGTTTATGACAGGTGGGCCCAAAATGTGGCTGGCCCACCTGTCATACAGCCAAAAGCAGGTGTAGTTAAGGCACCGGAGCTCAGTCCGTACTACAGTATATATATAAGATGGAGCGTCAACGCTTGTTTGCTAGGGTTTGAACTCTCCACACTCTCGCCGCACTACATATATATACACGCTGGAGGCTCAGCGTTCCTTTGCTAGGGTTTTCTATATTCACATTCTCTCACCCCCTTCACTAGATCTAAACAAGACTGCGTTGTGGCCTCTGTCTCTCTCACCCCCCTCACAGCTGGTGAAGGAGGCGTCCGGATCCTGTCGCACCGGGAAGGGGAGGAGGTGCAGCGTTCACTCTATCGCCTTTGGCGAGGGAGGCAATCCACTGCCGGCTGCGCTTTTCTCTTTCACCCAGCGCCTGTGCGGGAGGGCCACCGACCCCTTCTTCCTCGCTGCCGTACGTAGTGTGGGCAGATCCGACCTCCCGCCACATGCCTTTCCACATCCCGACGACCCTAAGTTATAAGTTTCTTTGAAACCGTCATTGGTCTAGCTGCATGCGGATATTTTTTGTAACATCCCAAATTTTCAATTTGGAATGTTATACATAGGTCATCCATGCATATCATATTTTATTGCATTTTTGTTTTGCAATCCTCGAAATCCTAAGCAACTCAAGGACCCTCGGAGAGAGTTGGGGATTTCCCGGTTTTCATATTTGATTTTATCAAATATTGAAACAAGGATTTTGATTTTAATTATTTTTCTCTCCGAAAAATATTTCACATTTAAAAATATACGAGAGGAGATAATATGACTTCTCCAAAATAATTGAGATATTGGAGGAAAAACATTAAAATCATTTATTTGATTTTATTCGATTTTATTTGAATTTCATTTGCATTACAAAAATTGCACGTTTTTAAAATTGCATTTTAGGGCCAAGAAAATGTTCATCTCATTCTAAATATTTTATTTAGACGGTGAAAACTTGTTTTGGCATTTTTAGGTTTTTATTTTATTTTCTAGGATTTTATTTCTGTCGGCGAAATTATTTAAAAAAATCTCTCTCCAGCCGACTGGGCCGAACCCAACCGGGCCGCCGGCCCAAGTCGCCGCCGCAGCTTTCCTCGCGCGCGCGCGCCGCCGCCACCGAGCTCGGACCGGAGTCCGAGCCGGACTCCGCCTCTGCCGCGCCTTGCCCCCTCCTCCATGTCGCCCCTCCTATTTATACGCGCCATCCCGGCCCCCACCACCACACCTTCGCCGCCCAGCAGCCGCCGCCGTCGCCCCACAGCCGCCGCTGCCCGTGCCTGCCGCCGCCGCGCCTCGCTGCCGCCCGCGCCGCCGCCCAACCCCCGCCTCGCCGGAGCCCCTCGCTGGAGGTACCGTGCCGGACCCGAGCCGCCGTATTTTTTTTCTAAAAACCGTTCGGTTTTTTTAGAAACCTAGTTTGTTTTTTTAGATCGGTTCACCGGTTTTTCTCAGTTCTTCTGTTTAGCGGACATTCGTCCGTACGTTCATTTTAACGAACGGTTTCCGCCCGTTAGTTACAGTTAACGAACTCTTGTTCATTAGTCCGTTCGTCAGTTTTCTTTTTATCGGATTTATTTGCGATTATTCTCGATCGCGATTTCTGATCCGATCTTAGTTTCTGTTTATCTTTTCGCTCGTTAGTCGGAATCAGGCGATTCAAGCGCCTAGATCTTCCTCTCGAGACCCTCTCTCTGTTCAATCAACTTGAACAAGATTTTGGTACTGTAAAATTTGACTTTAGTTCAGATTAGTAAACGGATCTTGTTTCTTTCGCTGTTTGAGTTTCGTTGCTCCGTTTGGTTTGATTCTTTTGCTAACCGGAGTTCTTAAGTTGAACTTTCTGTTCAACCTCTCTTATTTGAGTTTTGCTTGTGCATCTTTTCTTGTTGCTTATGTACATTATTGTTTGTTTGCGATAGAACACCCGGAGTGCGAAGCGTGCTACAACGAATCTCTAGGTTTTGCGGATCGTCAGCAAGGCAAGTAACACATTGATCATACTCTTTTCATACCCAGTTTTTATGCATTAGTTCCCATCCTAAAAGATTGCATGATTAGGATGTCATTTAACTTGTGGGTTGGGAAGTAGTTGTTGAGGTAGAACCTATTACCCTGTTACTATCAAACCCTTGGGAGTTACTTCTGCGCGTTGCTTATTGCTATGCTATGCTCGTAGACGTGGTTTGGGTTTGAGTGATATCCATGACATATGTGAGATTATTAATTAATGGTTCAACTTAAGGTGGCAACTTGAATACACATCTGGGTGGATTAAGACACCTGGGGAACCCATTGTTGTCTGTTTTTTTGGAAATCCCGGGGTACCCATGTGATCTTCCTATGGACCGCCACCCAGGCTCAAAGGGAACTGGGATGATTCATGCTAGAAAATTCCGTGTGCAGCCACAAGCTATTATGGGCTCTAGCATAGTTGAGTAAGTTACGTGAAGCTCTTGAAGAGGTGGATCAGCAGGTAGTGGGTTTTGTAGGTTTGGTATGGTCTACCCGGAGTAGAGAGTTAATGTTTCTAAAAGACTGTGTCTCGGTCATCCGTTTCTCAAACACCATGTAGTGTGAGAAATCCAATAGAGGCGATCGAGTCTGTGGGGAAAAGTGCGAAAACCTCTGCAGAGTGTACAATCTAATCATGGTTAGCCGTGTCCCCGGTTATGGACAATCTTGAGTATCTAGTACTTGGGTTATCACATGTATCTCATCACTCTTAATTCAATTTGTTGGGTTGTTAAATACTTTAATTGGGATTGAGTGGGGGTTACCTTCTCAATGTTTCAACCACCATGATAGTTAAATTAAAATCTACTCCTTTGTTGTAAGGAAAAATTGGCTTTTCGCAAAAATTATAACCATAGAGCTTTCCACTAGCCAAATATGCATATAGTGATAGCATTATTCTGTTCTTGCTCTACTGTGTTACCTTGCCAGCACATTCCATGTGCTGACCCGTTTTCGGGCTGCAACATATTATGTTGCAGACTTTTCAGACAAGGAGTAAGGTTCGTTAGGTCATTGCCGTGCAGCTCAGCTATGCCGTTGGTGTTGATGAACTCACTTATCTTCCAAGCCTTCCGCTGTTATCGCATTAGATGGCCTTAAGCCATGTTATTGTAATAAGTTCTCTTTTGAGATATTCGATGTAATAAGTGTGTGATTGCTACTCTGTTATAAATCCTTCGAGTACTGTGTTTGTCAGCATTACCGATCCAGGGATGACACTGAAGCATAGAGACTTGACCGTTTGAGGTCGGGTCGGTACAAGATGGTATCAGAGCACACGCTGAGTGTAGGACACGACCACTAAGCTAAAGCCATAGATCACTATTCTCTTCTCATTTCTGACTCCTCCATTTTCTACTCTTTAGGATGGCGGATCCAAGGAACAAGTTCGCACAACCGGATGAAGACACACCTTTTGGACGCCACTTGAAGGAGGTCACTAGGTACTTGAACATTGGAATACCAAGCTTCACCGGGACGTACACCACCACTTTACCAGAAGAGGAGCAATGGATGATTCAAGTTCAAGTTCCAGGAAGGACCTTCACGCCAGTCACTAAACCCATAGAGTTTTCCTTCGATGCACCAACTTGGAGTTTAGGAAAGAGTATGGCAGCTCACATCACCATGGGATGCATTGGAGATGTTTATCATAGGGAGCTTAAGGATACTATCTATCAGATTTGTGGGCGCCGAGATGAGCAATGGAAATGATCAGCACCAAGAAGGATAGATCCATTACAGCTTTCATCCAGGAGTTAAACCAGCACATTCGACGTCAGGAGAATTAGATGTGCGCGGACATGATGGACTTGAAGAAGGCGAAGACTAGGATCATCGAGCTGGAGGAAGAACTCAAGTTTACAGGCGATGGATATGAGGAGGAAATCAAGACACTACCGGAGAAGAATGATGACCTAGTTAAGAAGATCGGAGTATTCATGGGAGGACCAGCACCGGGAGTAGAAGACGACGATTCCACTTGCCCGGATAACTACATCATCATCAACGACACCGATTCCGATCCTAGTGAGGATGACTTTGAAGACGAAGCTGGAGCAGACATCATGGAGTCTTCCACCAATCAAAATTTCTAGATGACCACCATATATTATTAGTATCCCCCCATGTATTTAGTAGTAGTAGAGCACTTTTGCGATAGTTCTAGACCGCTTGTGTGCCCTTGCTTGATTGAGTGAGTGAAATGATTGTTTTTGTCTCATGTGCATATGGGTAGTGTTTCTCATTAGACCCCCTTTCTATTCTGATCTCTTCCATCTACACCCGTCAGATGCCTCCGAGACGTGACACCGGTTTTGCCTTCCCGCCGGAGCTCACCCAGTTAATCCAGCAGCAGAATACCCTGATGCAATTGCTAGTACAGAACCAGGGCAACAACAACAACAACCCGCCACCAATAGACAACCTAGCCCGCTTTCTAAGGTTACAACCGCCGGTGTTTTCCAGTAGCACCGAGCCTATAGTTGCAGATGATTGGCTCCCAGGATTGGAACGGAGTTAACCACTGCAGGATGCACTGATGCTGAGAAGGTGCGTTTTGCCGCACATCAGTTGGATGGACCAGCAGCATCATGGTGGGAGAATTACACCGCAAGCTTTCCGGTGACATGGGACCAATTTCAGCAAGCTTTCCGCACAGCCCATGTCTCAACTGGAGCTATGCAGATGAACAAGCGGGTGTTCCGCAACTTACGCCAGGGGAACCGTACTGTGGCCCAGTACGTGGATGAGTTTAGCAAGATATCTCGCTATGCCCCGGATGATGTGGCCACAGATGCCGCGAAGCAGGAGAAGTTTATGGAAGGGCTGAATGATGAGATGAGCATGCAGTTGATGGTAGCAACCTTCAATAACTACCAGGAGTTGGTAGATAAGGCTCTTATGATTGAAGGGAAGCACCAGCAGATTGAGAACCGTAAGAGGAAGTACGGACAAGGGAAGTATAACTCAGGAGCTCAGCAGAAGCCTCGCCTAACTCCGAACTCGGGAGGACTTGTCCATAACCATGGAGGTCACAACCACACTAGAGGAGGATCGCATAATCACAATGGTGCTAAGAACGGAAATGGGAACGGAGCTAACAACAATCAGAACCGCTCCAACCCAGCCACACCCGCCAAAAGAGACCTAAGTCAAGTTACTTGCTTTAAGTGCGGGAAGATAGGGCACTATGCCAATGATTGCCCTGAAGGAAGGAATGGAAACGAAAATGGGAGCGCGGGGAAGAAGCCTAATCCATTTAACAAAGGACAAGTAAACCACGTTAACGTGGAGGAGGTTGAAGAGCAGCCGGACGCGGTAATAGGTAAGTTTTTGGTTAAGTCATTTACCGCTCTTGTTCTTTTCGATACCGGTGCATCGCATTCATACATATCAAGGGGATTCGTGGATAAGTTTAAACTATCAACCCAAACCCATAGGACCCCTCTCCTAGTGAGTTCACCCGGAGCAGAGTACATGGCTAGCTGATGGTGCGACCAGATACCCCTAACCATTGGCACACATGTTTTTCTGTCTGACCTAATTATCTTGGAGTCACAAGGATTGGATGTGATATTAGGTATGGACTGGATGTCAAAGTATGGAGGCAGTATTGACTGTGCTAGCAAGTCGATTTATCCCACCACCCCGGAGGGAAAAAGGATTAAGTATGTATCTAGGCATGTGCCTAGGAGGAGCCAAGTGAATGCCCTCACGGGAGTTGTTCAGGAGGAATTGCCTGTAGTGCAGGACTACCCGGATGTTTTTCCAGAGGAGTTACCAGGCATGCCACCGAATAGAGACATTGAGTTTTTGATAGAGCTATTGCCAGGTACATGGCCAATATCCAAGAGACCCTATCGGATGCCCGCAAATGATCTGGAGGAAATTAAGAAATAGATCAAGGAGTTATTGGAGAAAGGCTACATTCGAAGAAGTTCATCACCTTGGGGAGCCCCAGTGCTTTTGGTTGAGAAGAAGGATAAATCCCTAAGGATGGTTGTTGATTATCGAGCTTTGAATGAAGTGACGATCAAGAATAAGTACCCACTGCCAATGATCAATGATCTGTTTGATCAGCTACAAGGAGCTAAAGTGTTTTCAAAGATCGATCTATGATCGGGATACCATCACTTGAAGATTCGAGAGAAGGATATACCAAAGACAACGTTCACCACGCGGTATGGATTATACGAGTATACGGTCATGTCGTTTGGACTGACTAACGCCCCTGCCTATTTCATGAGCATGATGAACAAGGTGTTCATGGAGTATTTGGATAAGTTTGTTGTGGTGTTTATTGACGATATTATGGTATACTCGAAGAATGAAGAGGAGCACAAGGAGCATTTGCATTTAGTTCTCGAGAAACTCAGGGAACACCAGTTGTATGCTAAGTTCAGCAAATGCGAATTTTGGATGAAGGAAGTCGGATTCCTTGGACATGTTTTATCAGGAGAAGGTATAGCAGTAGACCCTAGCAAGGTTCAGTCAGTCACTGAATGGTTGGCACCCGCTTCAGTTAGCGAGATCCGCAGTTTCCTTGGACTCGCAGGATACTATCGAAGATTCATTGAAATTTTTTCCAAGATTGCGAAGCCAATGACTGAACTATTGAAGAAGGATACCAAGTTTAAATGGACAAATGATTGGGAGGCAAGTTTCCAGGAGTTGAAGAAACGTTTGACTACAGCCCTAGTGCTAACACTACCAGATATACATAAGGAGTTCCAAGTGTATTGCGACGCTTCTCGCTTAGGACTTGGATGTGTGCTTATGCACGATGGAAGAGTTGTTTCGTATGCCTCACGACAACTAAAACCTCATGATTTGAACTATGCCACACATGATTTGGAGTTAGCAGCCATAGTGCATGCATTGAAGACTTGGAGACATTACCTTATTAGAAACCGTTGTGATGTGCACACGGATCATAAGAGTTTGAAGTACATTTTCACACAGAAGGAGCTGAACCTTAGGCAGAGAAGATGGTTGGAGCTTATAAAGGATTACGATTTGAAGCTACACTATCATCCTGGAAAGGCCAATGTCGTAGCAGACGCTTTGAGCCGAAAGAGTTATGCTAATATCCTCGAAAGTAAGGGAGTGCCTAAGGAGTTAGCAGAGGATATTATGGAACTTCGGTTGGAGATTGTTCCAAGAGGTTTCGTTGCAACAATGGAGGTTCAGTCAACATTGTTGGGCAAGATTTGAGAAGCTCAGAAGGATGACAAAGAGATTGCCAAGATAAAGGAGAAGATGAGCAAAGGAAAGGCCAAAGGTTTTCGTGAGGATGAGCACGATACCTTATGGTTTGAGGACCGAGTTTATATACCCAATAACCCAAAGATCCGGAAGCTAATACTTCAGGAGGCTGATGACTGACCATACTCGATACACCCCGGAAACACCAAGATGTATTTAGATTTGAAGGAACGTTTCTGGTGGACTGGTATGAAGAAGGATATTGCCGAGTATGTAGCCGTATGTGATGTATGTCAGAGAGTGAAGGCAGAGCATCAGAATCCAGTAGGACTGTTACAGCCTATGCCGATACCCGAATGGAAGTGGGATAAACTTGGCATGGATTTTATCACCGGATTACCCAGAACCAAAGCAGGTTATGATTCTATATGGGTAGTAGTTGATCGCTTGACCAAAGTGGCACACTTTATCCCAGTGAAAACCACCTATACAAGTGCGAAGTTGGCTAAGATATATATGTCCAGGATCGTATGTCTGCATGGAGTTCCGAGGAACATCGTATCAGATAGAGGAACACGGTTTACTTCAAAGTTTTGGCATCAGTTACACCAGACTTTGGGTACGAGATTGGAGTTCAGTACAACGTTTCACCCACAGACGGATGGGCAGACTGAGAGAGTCAATCAGATTTTGGAGGATATGTTGAGAGCCTGTGCGCTAGATTATGGATCTAGCTGGGATGACAATTTGCCTTACGCAGAGTTCTCGTAAAACAATAGCTACCAAGCCAGTTTGAAGATGGCTCCGTTTGAAGCCCTGTATGGACGCAGGTGCCGAACGCCGTTGATGTGGGATGAGGTAGGAGACCGACAGTTGTTTGGACCAGACTTGATCAAGGAGTCTGAGGAGAAGGTTAAACTAATTCATGATAGACTGAAGATTGCTCAGTCCAGGCATAAGAGTTACGCAGATTCAAAACACAAGGAGGTAACCTATGAAATTGGAGACAGAGCATATCTGCGAGTATCACCCTTGAGAGGAGTGAAACATTTTGGAGTTAAGGGAAAGTTAGCCCCGAGATTTGTAGGACCGTATCGTGTCTTGGAACGAATGGGAGAAGTTGCCTACAAGCTGGAATTACCTGAGGGATTGTCAGGAGTCCACGATGTGTTCCACGTTTCACAATTGAAGAAGTGTCATGCTGAGATGGCTGATATACCGTTAAGAGATACAGTACCCTTGGAGGCGATTCAGTTGGACAGTGATTTGACTTATGAGGATAAGCTAGTTAAGATTCTTGAGTTTGCTAGCCAAGTCACCCGCAGCAAGGTTATCAAGTTTTGCAAAGTTCAGTGGAGCCACCATACCGAGGATGAAGCCACCTGGGAACGGGAGGATGATCTACGCAAAGACCACCCGCACCTATTTTCTAGCCAACCCGAATCTCGAGGGCGAGATTCATCTTAAGGGGGGTAGGTTTGTAACATCCCAAATTTTCAATTTGGAATGTTATACATAGGTCATCCATGCATATAATATTTTATTGCATTTTCGTTTTGCAATCCTTGAAATCCTAAGCAACTCAAGGACCCTCGGAGAGAGTTGGGGATTTCCCGGTTTTCATATTTGATTTTATCAAATATTGAAATGAGGATTTTTGATTTTAATTATTTTTCTCTCCGAAAAATATTTCACATTTTAAAATATACGAGAGGAGATAATATGACTTCTCCAAAATAATTGAAACATTGGAGGAAACATATTAAAATCATTTATTTGATTTTATTCGATTTTATTTGGATTTTATTTGCATTAGAAAAATTGCAGTTTTCAAAATTGCATTTTAGGGCCAAGAAAATGTTCATCTTGTTCTAAATATTTTATTTAGACGGTGAAAATTTGTTATGGTATTTTTAGGTTTTTATTTTATTTTCTAGGATTTTATTTCTGTCGGTGAAATTATTTAAAAAAAATCTCTCTCTAGCCGACTGGGCCGAACCCAGCCGGGCCGCCGGCCCAAGTCACCGCCGCCGCCTTCCTCGCGCGCGCGCCGCCGCCGCCGAGCTCGGACCGGAGTCCGAGCCGGACTCCGCCTCCGCCGCACCTTGCCCCCTCCTCCAAGTCGCCCCCTCCTATTTATACGCGCCACCCCGGCCCCCACCACCACCACACCACCGCCGCCCCGCAGCCGCCGCCGCCCGTGCCTGCCGCCGCCACACCTCGCAGCCGCCGCCACCCGCGCCTGCCGCCGCCGCGCCTCCCTGCCGCCCGCGCCGCCGAGCCCCGCCACCCCGCGAGCCGCCCCGCCGCCGCCCAACCCCCGCCTCGCCGGAGCCCCTCGCCGGAGGTACCGTGCCGGACCCGAGCCGCCGATTTTTTTCTCTAAAAACCGTTCGGTTTTTTAGAAACCTAGTTCGTTTTTAGATCAGTTCGCCGGTTTTTCTCGGTTCTTCTATTTAGCGGATGTTCGTCCTTACGTTCATTTTAACGAACGGTTTCCGCCCGTTAGTTACAGTTAACGAACGCTCGTTCGTCAGTCTGTTCGTCAGTTTTCTTTTTATTGGATTTATCTGCGATTATTCTCGATCGCGATTTCTGATCCGAGCATTACCGATCCAGGGATGACATTGAAGCACAGAGACTTGACCGTTTGAGGTCGGGTCGCTACATTTTTCGATTCTGTAGTCAAATCTAGGTCTTGGTTCAAAGAGGAAAGAAGGGTGCGGTGGGGTGGAGCATGAATCTAGGACATGGTTCAATGAGGAAAGGAGGGATGGAAAGTTGTATAGACTAGCTATCCAGCCGCTTTGTTGGTCGAAAAGGGAAAAAGGGGGTAACCCAGTACACACATCTATAAGGAACCGAACTCTTTGTTGAGAAGGGAAAGAAACTAGGGGGTCGGGTAGTTTGTGCAGGACTAGATTTGCTTCCCTCACATAGGAAAAAGTTTCAAAGAGAACAAATATGGGACCAACGCAGATATGCTGCTTGGCTACATACTTTGCATCACCCATTTATACGTGTGGACGCACATGGTGCTGGCATGTCCCATGTCCCATCCACATGACAGTGCAGTGTGTTTTGAGATGTTGTGTTACTTGTATTGGTACTGTTTTAAATAAATGTTGAATTGAAGCTATTGTATTGCTCTCTTTTCCCATTAAGTAGTGAACAAAAATGGTACCAACCCAGACATGATGCTTGTTGCTTTGTTACAACAAACTCTGCATCACCCCCTTTATAAGTAGATGGAAGCACATGGTTTTGTTGCGCCCACTCGCCCCTGGAACTGTTTATGCTTTTTCTTAATCTAATGCTGATGGTAAAATTAAGCAATGCCACTCTCAGAATTAACTACTGAACTATTTTAAGAGAATTTCTCTGTTAATACGAATCAATGCAACCGTTTTAGAAATGCTACTGTCCTATACCTTGTTTTCCATCAGGATAAGGTAGATGCTTCTTTTTGTGGCCGCATGTTTCATCCTCCTTTATTGGCAGTAATTGTTTCCTTTTTTGCCTCTGTTAAATCAGGGATATCTATTCAACTTGTTCCTATAGCAAACTTAAATGTCACACCGGTGACTTTACTTGATTACAGTGCAACTGCACAAAACGAGATTGGATTTCCTATTCGTGTTGGTAGATTCGTACGTGATCTTGTGTGCGTCATGATAGGTTGGTACTTGCCTTCATCCACATGATCGTGCAATGTGTTTTGAGATGTTGTGCTACTTGTATTGGTACTGTTTTAAATAAATGTTGAATTGAAGCTATTGTATTACTATCTTTTCCCATTAAGTAGTGAACAAAAATGGGTCCAACCCAGACATTATGCTTGTTGCTTTGTTATAACAAACTCTACATCACCCCCTTTATAAGTAGATGGAAGCACATGTTGTTGTTGCGCCCACTCTCCCCTGCAACTGTTTATGCTTTTTGTTAATCTAATGCCGCTGGTAAAATTAAGCAATGCCACTCTTAGAATTAACTACTGTTGGGGATATAGTTACTAGAGATAAACCGGCTAGGCATGGCCGGATTAGCTCCATGAAGATTGAAGCCCATGAAGATGGCAAGATACTCGCGCTTTAAGAAGGCCCAAGGCCCAAAGACAAATTAAAGCCTGTAGTTGTGAACCGACTTTATCATGTAAACTTGTATTGTAAGTTAGAGGAATAGAGACCGAGCTGGACACCTCTATGATCCGGCCTCAGGACTCTGTAAACCGGCGGGCGTCAACCTGTGTATATAAAGGGACGACCCGGCCACGGTTTGGAGAGAGGAAACAACAACTTGAGGGCCAGTCAAAGCGGATTCGCTCCCTGGTCATCGAAACCCTAGCAATACCAATCACAACTAGAAGTAGGCTTTTACCTTCATCGAAGGGGCCGAACTAGTATAAACTCCCCGTGTCCCCTTGTCCGGTTTAACCCCTTTAAGCTAACCTATTGCGATGGCTCCACGACTATGTCCTTTCACGAGGGCATCTGCCATGACAAACCCACGACAGTTGGCGCCCACCGTGGGGCTATCGCATGATGGTTTCGACTTCTTAAAGGGCATCTTTGATGGACTCAAGGGATACGCTGTGGGCCAGATGACGAAGAGTCATAGCAGCAAGCTCTACATCGACAACGCAGGATGGGGCCCTGAGGCCGATTCAATTAAATAAGGGTACCGGGTCCCCTTTGGTGGGATTCACGTCTTCATCGGCAAGATTGGCGAACCAGGCCCTGAGCCGGACACCTGCACCGACATCATCGAGACGGCTCAGCATGCAAGCCCTTCTCCGGTTCAGCCCATGGCAAAGCATGTTTTCGTAGGTGTCATCCATGGAGCAGAGTATGGGGACGGACCGGCATCCGATGGACAAACCGTAGTCCGCTTCGATGATGAATCTTCTGGAGAAACCGAATCGCTCTATCAGTTGCAGGATGGTCGGATTAGTGGAGGCTCCGAGGGCAACAGTATTCCAGACACCCCTGATCTGCCAAACCGGGCCGCTATCTTCATGGCCGGTACACAATCAGCGCCCCACTCATCAACCGCCGCAGCAATGCTCTCCGGTTCAGCAATGGCCATGCCGGCGGGGGCAGGGAGCTCTGCGCCACCTCCGGCTCAAGTTCTGTCGACGCTTTGGCAACATTGATGGCCGCAGAGGTGGACGAAGAAGCCCGAGATCAGCATAACACAGAGATCGCAAGGGTGAAAGATTAGATAACTCAGGCTAAAGCGGACCTAGCGGCAGAGAAAGCTAGGATGGCTACAGAACGGGCCGAGTTGGAAGCTCGGGCCTACCGGCTTAGGCTGGATCAGAATGCTTCTGAGGAAGTCATGAGAAGAAGATACTGCTCGCATCTCCCGCCGAGTTATGAGCCAAGAAATCTCTTCAATACGCCAGGAGCAGGAACTAGTAACCAGCCAATATTAAACCGGACGGAGGCGCCGGGGACAGGAGCGCCGGTTCAGCCGCGCATGATGGATCCACCCCGTCAGAACAACGTTGTGTCACCGTATGTTCCAACACCCCTCGGGCATTACTCCAACCCGTTGGACAACATTGTGGCCACCGCTTCATGGTTGGCTGCCCTCCCAACTGACGGCGAATCACTAGTTGCGGTTGAGGCACGACGGGCCAGAGATCTCCTTCAAACAGCTCTAAACCAGCAGCAGGCATATTCGCACAATCATGAGAGGATTCATTCCACCCCCGTCCAAGCCGGAGCTACAGCAGGCACGTTGAGGATGAACCGGCCGTGTCAAGAAGTGCATGTCACCGTAACTCGCCGCGAGGGCACAACCCGGCAAGGGGAGGTGCTAATGCACAGGATGTGGTGGATCATGGTCGCGCACGTCGAGAGGCCGAGTTAGCAGCTCTACACGGAGCCCGTCAACCCATGCCGGTTCACCCTACCGCTTCAGTAGAGCCGGGTGTGGTATTCAGTTCCTTAGGGGTGCCATGTCTCACCCCCGCTTTGCAAAATGTGCGACTGCCCAAGGATTTCAAAGGACCTCGTAAGGTACCCAATTATACCGCCGATCTGCAACCAGAGGCATGGGTTGAAAGTTACGAGATGGCAATGGAGATGTTAGATGTGGATGAAGCGGTATGTGATAAATACTTCACCATGATGTTGGAAGAAACAGCTCGTACTTGGCTGAAGAGCTTACCAACTAACTCTGTCGGATCATGGGCCGAATTGAAGCACCGGTTTATCCAAAACTACAAAGATACTTGTAAGTAGCCCATGTCAATTTTGGATCTGGCCGCTTGTGTCCAAGAGGATGGGGAGTCCACGACCCATTGGGTAAAGCGGGTCTCAGCTATTTTGCATTCATCGGATAGTATCCATGCAGATACCGTAGTGCTAACGTTGGAGGGCAATTGCCCTTTTCTGCCGCTCAAACAGAAGTTAGGAAGGCTCAAATGTCACTGCAATGATATGTCAACGCTTATGGCCGCTTTGGTTAAATACGCTGATTCAGATAATACCAAAGACCCTGACTCAGAGGAGGACAAACCAGGGAAAGGGAAAAAGAACCGCAACACCAAGGGTCAGTAGCATAATCCAGCAGGCCATGGGAACAATGGTAAGCGCAAGGCCGACAACAGTTTGGACTTTGTGGCTAACACCAATGCTCAGGAGAATGGTCAGCGCCGTAAGGGCAAGCAGCCCGAGAGAGGCGGAGGTCCAGGCTCCAATTTGGAGTGCCTGTTAAATCAACCCTGTCCAAAGCATGGATCAAAGGAGAAGCCAGCATCGCACCTTTGGAAGGATTGTTATATCATGCGAGATTTCAAGAACTCCAATATGTTTCAGTATGATAATGGCCCGCCCGGCGGTTCAGGAGGTGGTTTCCACGGGCCGGGTTACGGAGGCGGCAGCTCCGGTTCAGGATTTCAGGGCAATCAAACAGGACACAGTAGTCAAGGAATCAGGGTAACCTGGGAGGTTACAACCATCAGGGGAACCAGCAGCAGCAGCAGCAGTCGGGTTATCAGAGCAATCCTAAGTAGTTAAATAGTGGGCAATATCATGTCTTCACCACTAGCTTGTGTAAGCGTGACCAGAAGCTTCACAAGAGGGCAGTGACCTCTGTTGAACCGGCGGTGCCTCAGTATTTGCGCTGGTCTGAGCAACCCATTTTATGGAGTAGAGAGGATCACCCGCCCCGGGTTGACAATCCGGGTCATCTGGCCTTAGTGGTGGCCCCTCAAGTTGGGGGATATAAGTTCACTAAGGTACTCATGGATGGGGGAAGTAGTATCGACATTCTATATTATGATACCTTCCGTCGTATGGGGTTGACAGATAAGAATCTTAAACCGTCAAACATCATTTTTCATGGTGTGGTGCCTAGTAAGTCTGCATATCCAGTGGGCAAGATAGCCTTAGAGGTGGCTTTTGGAGATGATCATGATTCAAGATCAGAAACATTGACTTTTGAGGTGGTGAAAATCAAAAGTTCATATCACGCTTTGTTTGGGCGGCCGGCTTATGCTAAGTTCATGGCGAGGCCGTGTTATGTTTATCTACAGCTTAAGATGCCAGGTCATAAGGGGACCATCACAGTACAAGGGAGCAGGAAGATCGCTTTGGAATGTGAAGAAGGTGATGCGGCTTATGTTGAGTCGGTTGTGCCACGGAGGAGCTGAAGTTTTATAAAGACCAAGTTGATCCGGCAGATATGACTTCTTTGAAAAAGCCAACTACGTAACACGATTCGGCGTTGAAATTTAAATCGGCCGCAGATAATAAGATGGTTGATTTTGTTCCTGGCGATTCATCCAAGCAGTTTAGCATCAGCGCTAAGCAGGATCCCAAATAGGAAAGCGCGCTCATCGAGTTCATCTGTGAGAACCAGAACATCTTTGCATGGAAACCTTCTGACATGCCAGGTGTACCGAGGGAACTCGCTGAGCACACACTTAACATTGATCCTAAGTTTAAACCGGTCTGACAGTTTCTCCGCCGCTTCAATGAAGAAAGGCGCAAGGCTATTGGTGAAGTGGTAGCTCGGTTGTTGGCCGCGGGGTTTATCGTGGAGGTCTTTCACCCAAAGTGGTTGGCTAATCCGGTGCTGGTTCTTAAGAAAAACGACACTTGGCGTATGTGTGAAGATTACACAGACTTGAACAAGGCTTGCCCTGCAGATCCCTTTGCCCTCCCTAGTATTGATCAGATTATTGATGCTACAGCGGCTTGTGACCGTTTGTGTTTTCTGGACGCCTATTCTGGCTATCATCAGATCAAAATGGCAGTTAAGGACCAGGAGAAGACGGCTTTTATAACTCCCTTTGGAGCCTTCTGCTATGTCTCCATGCCTTTTGGGCTCAAGAGTGCCCAGGCGACTTATCAAAGCTGTGTTCAGAATTGTCTTCATAAGCAGATTGGGTGCAATGTTCATGCATATGTAGATGATATTGTGGTAAAGTCCAGGAAGGAGGAAACATTGATAGATGATTTGAGAGAAACCTTTGACAACCTCTGGGTTTACAAGATGATGCTCAATCCAGAAAAGTGTGTCTTTGGTGTCCTGGCAGGCAAACTCTTGGGTTTTCTGGTGTCAAACAGAGGCATTGAAGCTAATCCGGAAAAAATCTCAGCAATTACATCTTTGGCTAAACCGGCATGTATCAATGACGTTCAACGTTTGGCCGGCCGGATTGTGGCTTTGAGCCGGTTTATCAGTCGTCTTGGGGAGAAGGCTATCCCTCTATATCATATGCTAAAGAAAACAGATGATTTTGTTTGGAGTGAGGCGGCTGATAAAGCATTTGAGGATCTGAAGAGGTAGTTAGCTGAATCGCCTGTGCTTGCAGCTCCGATCGATAAAGAGCCGTTATTGCTGTATGTGGCTGCCAATGCTCGAGCTGTTAGCGTGGCTATTGTGGTGGAGCGCAAGGAAGTTGGAAAGGAGTATCTGGTTCAACGACTGGTTTATTATATCAGCGAGGTGCTCATTGAATCAAAGCAGATGTATCCACATTGGCAGAAACTGGTGTATGGAGTGTTTATGGCAAGTCGGAAGCTCAAACATTATTTTCAGGGTCATCCTATCATAGTGGTCAGTTCAGCCCCTCTAGGAGATATCATTCAAAACAGAGAAGCAACTGGCCAGATTGCCAAGTGGGCTATTGAGCTTGGACCTCACGGGCTCAAATACATACCTCGCACATTGATTAAATCCCAGGCACTCGTGGACTTCACCAATGATTGGACGGAGTTGTGGGCACCAGAGGAAAAGCAAGATAACACGTATTGGACTATTCATTTTGATGGATCCAGACAGTTGGAGGGCTCGGGGGCTGGAGTCATACTAACTTCCCCATGAGGTGACAAGTTTTGTTATGTCCTCCGTTTAATGTTCCCTTGTACTAACAATGTAGCTGAGTATGAGGCCTTACTCCACGGTCTTCGGATGGCTAAGGAGATGAACTTAAGCCGGGTTAAGTGCCTTGGGGATTCAGATCTGGTGGCTCAACATGTGTCTGGCACTTGGGATTCTAAAGACCCACTCATGCCTGCATATCGACGAGAGGTGGACACAGTGGCTGGTCACTTCAAGGGTTACCAGGTGGACCATATAGACCGGCGAAAGAACGAAGTGACGGATGCTTTAAGCCGTCTTGGTTCTCAGCGTAAACCGGTCCCACCAAATGTCTTTCTTGACGTGCTGCATAATCCGTCGGTCAAGGTACCAACGGAGGAGGAGTTGGCTATTCCTGATCCAGAGGCTCAATTGGTTGCAGCTTTGCATGTTATACCAGATTGGACAATCCCATACCTGGCTTACATGAACCGGGACGAGTTACCGGAGGATGAAACCTCGGCCCGGCAGATAATTCGGCATTCTAAGTCAATGACCATACTCAACGGAGAGTTACATCATTACAGTGTCTCAGGGGCAATTCAGCAATGTGTCTCTCCTCAAGAGGGTTGTGAGATTTTGCGAGAAATCCATGAAGGGGATTGTGGTCACCATGCCGGTTCAAAGTCTTTGGTAGCTAAAGATTTTCGCCATGGTTTTTATTGGTTAACAGCTCACGCTGATGCGGAGGATTTAGTCAAAAAATGTGACGGTTGTCAAAAATTTGCACGCCGTGCTCATATTCCGGCTCAGGAGTTGAGGATGATTCCAATAACTTGGCCATTTGCGACTTGGGGGCTTGATATGGTTGGACCCTTCAAGCGATCCAAGGACAAAAAGACCCACTTGTTAGTGGCAGTTGACAAATTCACCAAATGGGTGGAAGCAGAGCCAGTTAGTAAGTGTGATGCGGCCACGGCGGTTCAGTTCATCAAAAAGGTGATATTCCGGTTTGGCTTTCCACACAGTATTATAACTGATAATGGTACAAATCTGTCAAAGGGAGAGATGGAGGAATTTTGCCAACGTGAGCACATCCGGCTTGATATAGCATCGGTGGCTCACCCCCAATCTAATGGTCAAGCAGAGAGGGCAAATCAAGAAATTTTGCGAGGTATTAAACCCCAGCTTATGGTTCCTTTGAAACGTACACCGGGTTGTTGGGTTGAGGAGTTACCTTCTGTGTTATGGAGCATCAACACCACACCCAACAGATCTACGGGTTACACACCTTTCTTCATGGTTTATGGAGCGGAGGCAGTTCTTCCTAGTGACATCCGTCACGACTCGCCCCGTGTGGCAACTTATGTTGAAGCTGATAATGAGAAGGCACGTCAGGATTCTCTGGACCTGTTAGATGAGGAGCGTGATCATGCAGTAGCAGGTTCGGTGATTTATCAACAAGATCTCCGACGTTATCACAGCCGCCGGGTTAAGACCAGAACTTTTCAAGAGGGCGATCTGGTGCTCCGGCTCATCCAGGATCAGACTGATATGCACAAGTTATCCCCACCTTGGGAAGGACCTTTTGTGGGCAGCAAGAATATGCACAACGGGTCATACTACCTCATTGATGTTCGAGAGCACAAAGACTCACGTAAATCGGAGGAGGAGACCAAGCGGCCATGGAATATAGCTCTTCTTCGGCCTTACTATACTTGAGCCACAAGCTCTTCATATGTACATATTTATGACAATGTATATATTATATAATAAACCGAAGCCTCGAATAAAGCGGGGTCTTTGTTCTTTTTACATCATGTGTGTGCTTACAAGAGTTTCTACTGACAAAGCGGAGTTTTGGTAAACCGGTCTCTGCAGCCGCGCAGATATAAAGATAATCACTAGGGGGCTTGGTCATATCTGAACCATAGCTACACCTCTTGATCGGTTTGAAACCACAAAGGGATATCACTAGGGGGATTGGTTGTTGTCACACCATAGCTACACCTCTTGATCGGTTTAACACCACAAAGGGATATCACTAGGGGGCTTGGTTTTTATCACACCATAGCTACACCTCTTGATAGGCATTAAGCCAAAAGGAAATTATGTGGAGCCAAAGAGGGCCTGTTGCATTAAGCACATCTCAAACATAGGTAACCACCGATCACAGCTCACATGTTACCTGGGGGCTCTTTGCTTCTAAAAGAACAATGAGTTTTGAACCCTTGTAATAGGCTATCAAGCCAGGCTTGGAAGCCAGGTGTATTCACCTAAAACCCCGGGTTATCCTGCCTCTTTAAGTAAGACACTCCATCCAGGTAAACCTGGTATGACCCATCGAACATTTGACAAGTAAATCCCATAGACCCTGAACTTTTCAAAGTTAAAACGGTGATTGTTAAAGATTGAGGTCCATCTTATAAGGCTTTGCAAAATGGTTTAACTCAGCGGCCTGGCAGCCCATGAAAAGCCTCGATTTAGGGCCTGGCAGCCCATGAAAAGCCTTGCATATTTCTTTTGTATTTGTTGTTTTAACATCTTTTGGTAAAGGATTTATGAATATTTTTTGATAAACCGGTGTTTGTTACAAACCCGGCTTGACTTTCAACGCTTAGTTGTCAGTACATGATCAGATTCTAAACCGGTAGCAAACTGCTCCGGTCTGGTTTTGACTAACAAGTCGCTAGTGTTATAAGGAAAACCCGGTGTTTCTTATATTCCGGTACGGTTTATTATCATAATCCGACAAATTAAGGATGGGGTTATCAATGCTCTGGATTGGTGTTTTTACCCCTACCATACAAGCAGTTGGTCAACCAATGAGGTATGTCACAGATATTACTTATCGGAATATTACAAACAATGGTTATCCATCCAAGTTGTGTATGGCTCTTGGGCATCATAACCCGTCTAGTGGTAAACCACTAGGATGCTTTTTAGTTTTCATATGCAGGAACATAAAGGATTATGCATACATGAATTCCAAAAGTGGAGCAAGTTCTCACAATGTCAAAGCACCACAAAACATGCTCAATGGCATGAAAAATAAAGGGTTTTTTGCTATCCTATTACAAAAAGCTTCAAAACGGCTCCAATTGAATAATTGTTTCTAAGCAGTGGCACACAATAGTTGGTAAACCAGCGACCGGTTTAAGATTCTTCGTCTGGACGGTTTGACGGTTGAGGATCATTTGGTGCAATCACTTCTTCTTCATCCCTCCCCAGACGCTGGAAATCAACCGTTGACCAATCGATTCTGGTTAAAGCTTGAAACATGGCTTGTTCATGGATAAGGCTGGAGGGGTTAATGTCAAGAGCGTAAGTACGCTTACGGATTGGAGGCACAAGTTCTTCGACTTCATGGATTTCGGCAGGCTATCTCTTCCATTCAGTGTCGTAAGCCGGCTAGAAATGAGATAAGTCTGTGTCTTCTGCCAGTTTGCTGGCTATGGGCCGCATCTCCTTTGTTAGCCTTCGGAGATCATCGTTGTCGATGTTTGAACCATCCTCCTTCACACCTGGATATCCTTTAATGATGGCATCTGCTTCAAGATCCAGAATCCATGCTTTGGCCCGGATTAGTGCGGTCAGTGCTCCTGCTCTTGCGGCTGCCTTCTTTAGTTCAGTAATCCGGGCTGGTAGCATGGCCAGCTTCTCAAGGGTTTCTTTTATTAGTGTTGGTGCCGGTTTATTGTAGGCTGCAGTGCATATAGCACGCTGGGATCCCGAGTAAAGCTCTTCTATTAAGGTATAAGCCGCTTTAAGCTTCACCCGCATATTAGCACCCAGATGAGTAATGCGAGTGCCTGTCATGGTTTAATATCAGCCAGACTGGTAAAGAATAAGGTCTCATGAATTGGACAAACAACATAAGGAGATACTTAGCAAATACAGCAGACGTCATAGCGTTGATTTGCTGCTTCAAACAAGTTAGTTCATCTACAACTGGCTTCAGGGCTGCTTCGGCATCCTCAGCTCTTTTGGTTAAACCGGCCTTCTCGGTTTCCCAGTCAGCACGTTCTTTATTAAAAGACTCCTTTAGTTTTTCCATAGCTGTCAGGGCTTTGGTCAGCTCCTCCTTGGCTTTCACAGCCTCTGCTTGTTGGGACTTCACATTCTCTTGCAAATCAGCGGTTTGGGCGTCTCTATTGCTTAGCTCGGCCTGTAACAGTGAAGATATGTCAACAACAGGATATGTTTTTTCTAAGTAATAAGCGTATAACAAGTTATGCACTTCGTACTTGGGGGCTAATGCCTATTTGCTCTATTACCAATACATCCTTTATAAGTTTCCAGAACAATGCAAGCATTATCCTTGACACTTGGGGGCTAATGTACATCTGTTCAAAACGGACGCATGGATTCAAGACCCCGATTACCTCGCAAAGCTAAACCGGCCTTTGGGGGCTACACTGTGGAAAGCTATATAATTACATTGGTAAAGTATCGGTTTTGTTTTCACTATGGACCTGACATTTTGAGGATCAACAGGAGAGGATTAAAGTATTACAAAAGTCCTGGTTTAAGATTAACATCATAAAACGGCCCTTGGGGCCTACTTGGGTTAGTGTTTCAACTTTGGAATCAAGAAATAAAGGGAGATGAAAATACCTCATAGCATTCCTTCATCAGATTCACCAAACCAGCTTCATAGTCACGGTTTGAGTGCAGACGGTTTAAAAAACCGAAGTGAAGTTCTTCAGCACTGAGATGAGCATAGCTTGATAAGTGAGTGCTCCATTTACCCTTTTCCCTGGCAGCACGCTCTTCCTTGGCACTATGTTGGGCCAAGATTACAGGATGGCCAGGAGAGCTGTGGCCCATGCCAGTAATGATAACATCATCTCCTTGGCCTTCAGTAGTTTTTGTGGGTGATGAGGGAGTATCAGTACCTCTCACCGGACTAGCCCGGTTTGGAGCTGCCGGTTCAGTGTCAGGCACAGCAGGATCAGTTCTGGTTGTTCATCAATATTCTGGTCTTGAAGGGGCGGTTCATCAAAGGTAGCTTCAGGATGAGGACCCTCCGGTTCACGAGTTTGGTCCGGTTCACCTATTTTCTCTTCCTCAAAAATCGCCTGGTCTTCTGACGGATTGTTGACCCGAGCTTTCTTGCTGGGTCTGGCTTTGGCTCTGCACACAAATTAAAAGAAGTGTAGCATCTTATTCAAGATTTTCAACTCATTTGAAGAAAGGGTTTGAATGCTTACCCAACTACAGTTTTAAGAGCAGGGAGTTGGGTTGCTGTTGACTCGCCAGAAGATGAGGGAGGTGTCACCTGATAATTTGAATCGGACGGATTAAGAGGTTGTCTGAAATAACCTGCCTTGGGATAAGAATTTTCAGAAGTGGGGGAGACCTCAGATCGGCGCTTCCGAACCGGGGTGTTAGGTAAACCGGCCGAAGTGACCTGTTGGCCGCTGTGCCGGGTTTTTCGGCGAGCTTCATGCTGCTGCGTCTTCAAAATAAATGTTGGATCCAAGTAAGCAAGAGGATGAGAAAAGCTTACTTTCCGGATCGCTTGATGGGTTTTTTGTGTTGGCATAGAGTCTGAACCAGAGGAAATGGTAATTACCTCTACATCATTAGCATGGCTTCCTTCTACGTCCTCCTGATAAAGATCATTGTTAATGAGGTGCATGAAAAGGGAGCCAAGTGAGTCAAGTTCTACCTCAACTTCAAGCCGGTTTGGCGACAGACTGATTCCGATTCATTCAAAATTTTCTTAATGCCTTCAGTGACCTCTTCATCAGTTACCTGAATGTTGATGTGGCGTTGGGGGTCTTCTAACTCACCGGTATACTCACACATTAAACCGGGGCAGCGGCTTAGTGCCAAGATGCTCCAAGATATCCAGCAGCGCACAAAATCAACGCCTGATAAACCGTTGGCCATAAAGGCCCGGAGCTTGGCGAGTTGAGGGGCATATTTGGCCCATTATGCAGAACTTAAACGTTGCGGCATTGGATGAGTGTTGGAAAGCCGGTGATCACGGTAGTCTGGAAGAGGGTTCTCATCTTCAAGAGAGGTATCTATGGAGTAGAACCAAGTCTGGTTCCATTCCTTAGGGTGACTGTGCAGTTTGACATGAGGGAATTCAACTTCCTTCCGCTTTTGAATAGAGACACCACCAAGTTCAGTGTTGGGACCATTTACAAATTATGTACGCCGGTTCAGATGAAAAAAGTCCCGAAACAGCTCAGCAGTTGGTTCTTCTTGTAAGTACACTTCACAGAAGACCTGGAAGTTGCATAGATTGGACACCGAGTTGGGTCCGATATCTTGAGGATGGAGTTGGAAACTGGCAAGAACATCTCGGAAAAACTTCGACCCAGGTGGTTTGAAACCACGGCCTATGTGGTCGACAAAGACCACTACCTCACCCTGCCTCGGGGTAGGAGGATTCTCTATTCCTGGAACTCACCATCGAATTTCCGTTTTCTTGGGCAAGGTGCCGATACTGACCATTCCGTTCAACTGTTTTTCGGTGATCCGGGAAGGAGCTCAGTTGCAGGCGGCAAACTGTTTGGCCATTGTGAAACAAAAAGCTGAAAAAGAAATGCCGGTTTACAAATCATTCATGGTGGTGCGCAGGATGGAATGGAATAAAGATATACAGATGTGTGAAATTGTGTAAACCGGAGACTGATACAATAATGAATGACAAGGTCATATCAAAGGCATACATGTGTTGTTAAACCGGACTGTTACAATGAATGTAAAGGGGGTTTGCCGGTTTACCAGGGGACTAATGGTATGAGATAGATTGTTTTTACATGGGTAAACCGCCTACATGGTAAAGAGGATACAGATCTAAGGCGAAAAAGGCTAAGTAAGGTAAAAACAGATTTCACAGTTTGGGATGGGAATTTCAGATCTGCCATGCGTTGGATAATCAAAATATATTCTGTTCTAATCTCAAGTGCTCAAAAGGTTCAGTAAGTTCAGATGAGTTTTGATATCAAGCAGATGCTTTAACAAGAAGAAAGGAGTTTAAGTTACAAAGGGCCCTGAAAACAATCAGATCTAACTGGCCATTGGTGTTACTAAAGGAGGAACAGCTTCAGGTTATGAAGAACACCGAACCCTAATGGCGGATCTAGGGTGAGGAGAAGAGGAACTTACTGGTGTAGGAAGAAGCAGCGGAGGATCACCGCGTGTCTCTGGTAACGGTCAGGTTGATGCAACGGCCTTTGTCAAAGCAGAGGTGAAGCTCGGTGATGGCGGCGGCACTCAGGAGTAGAGATGTCGCGAGGAGGAAGAAGAAGTTAAGGAGATGAAGGGGAAAAAGGAGAAGGACCTATGGTCCTACTTATAAGGTGAAGCGATAAAGCGACAAGTGCAGAAATTGAGGAGCTGGAAATGGATATGTATTAAAGATGACGCCTCGAGGGTTGAAACGATCATTAATGAAGGGCATCTTCGTCTTCAATGGGTAGATGACATCATACCGATTGGCTGCGGATTTAAAGGATGAAGTCACGGCGATTTACCAGATTTATACAAAGATGCCAGAGCAAGAATTTTTCTAAGTATTGGAGATTGACATGAATAGGTTCAAATCAATCTGGGGCCTAATGTTTGGGATATAGTTACTGGAGTTAAACCGGCTAGGCATGACCGGATTAGCTCCATGAAGATTGAAGCCCATGAAGATGGCAAGATACTGGCGCTTTAAGAAGGCCCAAGGCCCAAAGACGGATTAAAGCCTGTAGTTGTGAACCGACTTTATCATGTAAACTTGTATTGTAAGTTAGAGGAATAGAGACCAAGCCGGACACCTCTATGATCCGGCCTCGGGACTCTGTAAACTGGCGGGCGTCAACCTGTGTATATAAAGGGACGACCCGACCACGGTTTGGAGAGAGGAAACAACAACTCGAGGGCCAGTCAAAGTGGATTCGCTCCCTGGTCATTGAAAACCTAGCAATACCAATCACAACTAGACGTAGGCTTTTACCTTCATCGAAGGGGCCGAACTACTATAAACTCCCTGTGTCCCCTTGTCTGGTTTAACCCCTTTAAGCTAACCCATTGGGATGGCTCCACGACTAAGTCCTTTCACGAGGACATCTGCCGTGACAAACCCACGACAACTACTGAATCTTATTTCAAAACTGCAACACTTGTTAGGGATTGGCGGGATTACCATTTTTGTGGCCGCATGTTTCATCCTCCTCTATTGGCCAGTAATTGATTCCTTTTTTTCCTCTATTAAAACAGGGATATCTAGTCAACTTGTTGCTATTGTGACATTTTGCTTCGCTTAATTTTGGTGGAACTCCACAAAATGAGACCGGATTTCCATATATGTGTTGATATCTCTTTTAGATCTTCCTCAGGAGTTGTTTCAAATCTTGGTCTTGAAAGGTCAGTACCTACTTTCCTCAGAATTAACTACTGAATCTTAGTTCAAAACTGCAACACTTGTTAGGGATCAGCGGGAGTACCATTTCTGTTAGGGATCGGCCGGAGTACATGTTTAAGAAATGTATTGTTCAGATAATGTCTCTGTTATTATATATCAGTTACAGTGTTTTACAAATGGTACTATCCTACTTTGTAGTTCTTTCTACATGTTTAACCAAGGTATTGTTAAGATAATGTCTTTGTTAAAATGAATCAGTTGCATTGTTTTAGGAATGATACTTTTCTGCTTTGTCGTTCTTTATACGTGTTGAAACAAGGCATTGTTAAGATAATGTCTCAGTTAATATGAATGAATCACACCGATTGAGAATTGCTACTCTCCTGCTTTGTTTCCCATTAAGATAAGGTAGATCACTAGATATTTTTCTTCTAGGAGTACAAGTCATCAACCGTTATTTCTCATTCATTGTTTCCCTTACACCTATTGTTGCTTACAAGGATATCAAAATTAAAGCTCAGTTTTATTACGACTTTGATTTTAGTTGAACTGCACAAAAGGAGCCAATGTGTCTAAGGCAAACTGCTGCATTAGTGTGTGATGCCCCGAGACCGATGCGCCAGGTGTCTTCCAGTTATTCGCTGTTTGTTGCCGTGTCATTTTCTTGTGTGTTGCATTTCATCATGTCATCATGTGCATGGAATCATCATGTTTTCAAAACTTGCATCCGTCCCGGTCTCCTCGTTCTCTCCGTTGTCCGTTCTGAGTCCAGACACACTTGCACGCGCCCGTGGCACGTCCAAAATAGTATTTTATAAGTGGCTGGGAAATGTTCTCAGAATGGGATGGAAGTTGGCATGCAGTGTTGTGATGTTGTTAGTAGGTCGCCTGGCAAGTTTCATCGCATTCGAAGTCCATTTGACGCTCCAACGGATAACTATAGCGGCAGTATAGCCGGTCTAACGTCGGACGTTTTCGGTCTCCGAAAACTGTTGTAGGGATTTCCCTCTCTTTCCTCTCTAGTTCGTCTACACAGTCCGCTACCTACCTCCAGGCCCAACCTAACCTCTCTCGGTTATGCCCGCGGCCCTCCTCGTGCGCGCGTCCGAAAGCTGTCCCGGACCCGACCCAGGAAGTCGTCACCGTTGGATCCAGATCATCCCCAAACGTCTATAAAACATCTCCGTTTTATTATTTGGACTCCCTATCCTATTTTTCTTGACCGCCCGATTTTGGTCGGAGGGTCCAACCTCAATCCATTTTCATATATATAGACCAACCCCTACCAAATCAAGCCACCCTAATTTCTAGGAGGTTTGTCCCCTGTCGCCGCCGCAACTCCACCTAATCCATCTTCCTCGGGATCCACCACGAGCCAACCACCTCTCCACCTCGTTTCCCCACTGGACCAATCCATCCCAGCCAACCACCGAAGCCTGCAGCCTCCTCCCACCTTGGGATCATTGGCCGGCCAACCCAAGCCCCTCCTGCGCCCCTTCTTCTCCTTCCCTGCCGTCTACTCCCTCCTTTGCTCTAATCCCTCTCTCTCCTTCTCCTGCTTCGCAGGAACCAAAGGAACTCTGCGCCGACGCCATGGACATCGTGCCCTCGAGCAGCAGTGCCCGAGCGCTCCTCCACCTCGTGCCCCCGCCTCGTCAGCTCCGCCACCGGCAACAGCAGCCACTCCATTTTGTTGTTTTCCGAACAGGAGGAGCCCCGTCCCTGCCACGGATTTGACCACCGCCGGGGCTTCCCCTTGTCGCCGGTGAGATGCCCTGCTGCTCCTGCATTTTCCCCTGCACCTTACCTGCCTCACATCCCTCTCTCTCTCTGAACCAGGACGCCGCCGCCTTGGCCTCCAGCTCCACCCAGTCGCTTGCCTTCCTCACCTGCACTTCGCCGGATTGAGCAGCTGCTGCATTGCCTGGAGTCGGCGCGCCCTACCGCCTGCTGCCTCCTCTGCTTCGCCTACAAGCCCGCTTCCTCGCCAAGGCCTGCCGCTGCAAGCCCTGCCGCGCCGGACCACTGCGTCCCCCTGCTTCGTCAGAGCATGGGCGACGCCAAGCCGCGTTGACCGATCCAGCGCAGCCACATCGACCCAGCGCCAAGTCCGGTTCGATCCCCTGCGCATTGACCATGCCCCTGCATCGTCCCCGCGCCTGGGCCACGAGGGCGCCGAGGCCCAGCAACGTCTTCTCATCACCACAACCGGCCCAACTGCTTTCTCCACTTTCGGCTCAATGGCCCGATGTGAGCATCCGCCAAGCCTCCACTTTGCACTGTTGGGCTAGCCAGTTTCGGCCCATATAGTGTTTTTTTACCTTAGAATGAATTTAGCTATTTTCCAGTGTTAAACAGATTTGCAGGAAGCCCCCTAGACTTCATGCATATTATAACTCATCATCCGTGCATTAGATTAAAATGATTTATATATGAAAAATGTCTAAATTTTTTTCTAGATTAATAATATCCAACTTTCATCCATGTTTGAAATGTTTAAAATGTTGTTTGTTTAAATTTGCTCCTATGCCATGCTAAAATGCTTTAATTCATAACTAAATAATCGTAGCTCCAAACCTAACAAACTTTATATGTAAATGGGGTAGAAAAATGCCTAGTTTAACATGGTGTACTTTATTTGCATGATTAATAACTCTAAAATTGTGTTTAGGGCAGATCAGTACCAAATCTAATATATGCTCATGAGGATTTCTCCGGACTTGTTGCATGTTGTTCCGGCCTCATTTTAAACTTGCCTAGATAGGTAGTTTTCATATGCTTCACCTCTTGCCATGCTAATCAACATTTAATATTGATGAGTACATAACCGAGAGTGAACTAAATAAGTCATGTGGTGTTTCGTCAATATGCAACTCGTTGCATATTGAGCTCCACTTAATTCATAGTATTGTTTGTGCACTTTGGCATGCCATGCCTCTTAAACCGGACATGCATCATACTTGGTTGCGCATCATGTCATGATTATGTGATGGTTGTTTACCATGATTGTTTGCTTCTTTTCGGTGTTGCTTCTTCGGGTTGGTTTCGATAACGTCGCGTTTGTGAGGATCCATTCGACTACATCCGTTTGTCTTCTTCATGGACTCGTTCTTCTTCCTTGCGGGATTTCAGGCAAGATGACCGTACCCTCGAAATAACTTCTATCTTTTCTTGATAGTTTCTCGCTCTATTGCTATGCCGCGATACCTACTTGCTATGTCAGGCCTCCCATATTGCCATGTCCAGCCTCTAACCCACCTTTCCTAGCAAACCGTTGTTTGGCTATGTTACCGCTTTGCTCAGCCCCTCTTATAGCGTTGCTAGTTGCAGGTGAATTTGAAGTTTGTTCCATGTTGGATCACGGATATTGTTGGGATATCATTATTATATCTTGTTTACTTAATGCACCTATATACTTGGTAAAGGGTGGAAGGCTTGGCCTTATGCCTGGTGTTTTGTTCCACTCTTGCCGCCATAGTTTTTGTCATACCGGTGTTATGTTCCTTGATTTTGCGTTCCTTACACGGTTGGGTGTTATGGGGACCCCTTGACAATTCGCTTTGAATAAAACTCCTCCAGCAAGGCCCAAGCTTGGTTTTACCATTTGCCTCACCACCACCTACCCTTCCCTTGGGTCGGCCAACCCAAGGGTCATCTTTATTTTAAGCCCCCTCGGGCCAGTGCTTGTCTAAGTGTTGGTCTGAACTGAGTAGACTGCGGGGCCACCTCGGGGAAACTTGAGGTTTGGTTTTACTCGTAGGATGTCTCATCCGGTGTTTCCCTACGAACGAGATATGTGCAGCTCCTTTCGGGATGTCGGCACATCGGGTGGTCTTGCTGGTCTTGTTTTACCATTGTCGAAATGTCTTGTAACCGGGATTCCGAGTCTGATCGGGTCTTCCTGGGAGAAGGAATATCCTTCGTTGACCATGAGAGCTTGTGATGGGCTAAGTTGGGATACCCCTGCAGTGTTTTGAACTTTCGAAAGCCGTGCCCGCGGTTATGGGCAGATGGGAATTTGTTAATATCCGGTTGTAGAGAACTTGACACTTAACTTAATTAAAATGCATCAACCGCGTGTGTAGCCGTGATGGTCTCTTCTCGGCGGAGTCCGGGAAGTGAACACGGTTCTCGTGTTATGCTTGAATGTAAGTAGCTTCAGGATCACTTCTTGATCATCATTAGCTTCTCGACCATGCTTTGCTTCTCTTCTTGCTCTCTTTTGCGTAAGTTAGCCACCTTATATGATTAGTGCTGCAGCTCCACCTCATTACCTTGTCCTACCCATAAGATTAAATAGTCTTGATCTCGCGGGTGTGAGATTGCTGAGTCCTCGTGACTCACAGATACTTCCAAATAGTTGCAGGTGCCGATGATACCCGTGCAGGTGACGCAACCAAGCTCAAGGAGGAGCGTGATGAAGATCGTGTTCGTTGTGTTATTTCGTATCCAGTTGATTAGTAGTGGAGCCCAGTTGGGGCGATCAGGGATTTAGCATATGGGGTTGTCTTTATTTATGTTGGTTCCGTAGTCGGACCTTGATGGTATGCTGGATGATGTAAGCCAACTCTTTATCCCTTCCTTATTCAGTACATGGGATGTGTAAAGATTACCCCTCTTGCGACATGCCTACCATGCGGTTATGCCTCTAAGTCGTTCTCCGACACGTGGGAGATATAGCCGCATCGTGGGTGTTACATAGTGGGTCCAGTTGGTCTTACCACTTTGCAGAAAGAAGCAATCACTGTTTGTGCTACATTACACAAGGAATGATCGAGAAGCTTTACAGAGTATTAGTAGACGCTGGTGACATGACTAGTCCGTAGAGAGCATAGGAAACTCTACAACACGTGGAGTGCACTAGGAAAAAAGTGCCCAAACAAGTATAGGAAGCCAGGACAGGACTCCAAATCTGTCAATGTCATTCTAAGCAACAATGATGGGGCATCTGGGTATGGTAATCTGTTTACCGTACTTTCAGTTTGTTAGTCCACCGATTGGTGGGTTGAAACTGGGGCCAATATTCATGTGTGTGTTGCTGTGTCTTTGTTTTCTTGCAGCATATAAATACGATATCCACATGGATTCTCAGCTTGATTTTAGTGGAACTGCACAAAATTTCCAGATGGTTTGTGTCCTCCATAATACTTCATCATGCACAATACATCGAATGGTTCTCTAATCATTCGTTGTCACCTTGAGCCACCGGACTCTATGTTTGAATGGTGTTTCCAGCGCCGGCCATTAAGAAGGGTAAGAAGAAAGACAAAAAGAGAGATGGTTGCTTTACTTGTGGTTTGGAGGAACACTGGGAAAACAAGTGCCCAAGCAAGTACCAAGAAGCCAGGACAGGACTCCAAGTCTGTCAATGTCACTCTAAGCAACAATGATGGGGCATCTGGGTATGGTAATCTGTTTACCGTACTTTCAGTTAGTCCACCGATTGGTGGGTTGACACTGGGGCCTGATACATCTCCAACGTATCTATAATTTTTGATTGCTCCATGCTATATTATCTACTATTTTGGGCAATATTGGGCTTTATTATCCACTTTTATATTATTTTTGGGACTAACCTAATAACCGGAGGCCTAGCCCAGATTTGCTGTTTTATGCCTATTTCAGTGTTTTGAAGAAAAGGAATATCAGACGGAGTCAAAACGGAAGGAAATCAACTGAGAAGTTATTTTTGGAAGTAAACACACCTGATGGACTTGGACCTCACGTCAGAAGATACGGGAGCTACCCACGAGGGTGGGGGGGCGCCCCCTGCCTCGTGGGGCCCCCGTGGCTCCCCTGACGTGCTTCTTCTGCCTATATAACTTTGATTGGAAAGAATAACTTGGAGGTGGTTTCGTACCCTACCATAATCTCTTCATTCATTCTCCGCTATTAGTGACTTTGGAGTGACTCTTTGTTGCATGTTGAGGGATAGTTATGTGATCCAATTATGATGTTATTGTTGAGGGAACTTACACTAGCGAAAGTATGAACCCTAGGCCTTGTTTCCTAGCATTGCAATACCATTTACGCTCACTTTTATCACTTGTTACCTTGCTGTTTTTATTATTTCAGATCACAAAAACCTATATCTACCATCCATATTGCACTTGTATCACCATCTCTTCGCCGAACTAGTGCACCTATACAATTTACCATTGTATTGGGTGTGTTGGGGACACAAGAGACTCTTTGTTATTTGGTTGCAGGGTTGCTTGAGAGAGACCATCTTCATCCTACGCCTCCTACGGATTGATAAACCTTAGGTCATCCACTTGAGGGAAATTTGCTACTGTCCTACAAACCTGTGCACTTGCAGGCCCAACAACGCCTACAAGAAGAAGGTTGTGTAGTAGACATCAAGCTCTTTTCTGGTGCCGTTGCCGGGGAGGTTAGCGCTTGAAGGTATATCTTTAGATCTTGCAATTGAGTCTTTTAGTTTCTTGTTTTATCACTAGTTTAGTTTATAAAAGAAAACTATAAAAAATGGAATTGAGTTTGTCTCATACGCTTCTCCTTTTTAATATCTTTCGTGAGTATGATGGAAAGGAAAATTGTGCTCAAGTGCTAGAAGAAGAAATCTATAAAATATTTGGCACTAAATATTTAAATGATGAGCATGATTGCAATGTTGTTAGTACGAATTCTTCGAATATCCATGATACTAATGATGATTGCACTAGTTATGATGAAAATGTCTCCTATAAACATGTCAATTTTTGTGGAGCAGACTGGGTTTGCATGTACACACCAAATAGGGAAGATAGATATTGCAAGAGGCATAAGTACTTAGAAACCAAATTGTTGCAAGAAGAGCTAGATGAATGTGCTGAAAAATTCAATATTTTTCGCGCTCCTTGTGAACTTTGCAATGAACATGGTCATTTAAATCTCCAATGCAAATTGTTTCATGACCGAATTGTATCCAAACATTGTGATAATTTGATTACCCTTGAGCATCATAAAGAGCTTAGCCTTCTTTTGGGATATGAATAAATGAAACGTATAACTGAGGGTATTCCAAAGTTTAATCTTGATAAAGTTCTTCATTTTGATCTAGAGAATATTTATATGTATTGTGCGGTGAATTGTATTGAAAATCCTTATATTGCCAACTACATAAAGAAAAGAAAACAAATAGAAGATGAAGAGAATACTAATGAAAGGGAAGAGACTTCCCAATATCCTCCTATTATTTCTTATGATGAATCAGGTAACGAGGAGGAGCCTCCTATTCAACCAATCTCATTAATAAGGAGCTCCAAAAAGAGGATTGAACCCACACATGATGTGGTGAAGAAGAAGAAAAGAAAAATTAAGAGAGGTAAAAGGATATATCTCCCAAATAATGCTGCTCCTATTACTATTGTGCCTCATGAAAATATAACTGTGGAAGATAATGATACTTCTTATGATCTTGAAAATATTTTTGGCACTTGCTTGGAAGAATATGATAATTGCTATAGTATTGGTGCTATCCATACTATTAATGATGAGAGAGATTATGATTATGATATGAAAAGGCCCAAGCTTGGGGATGCTATGTTTGATGAGGATGACATATTTGATAATATATTTGCTGCAATTAATGTTTGGCCCAAGCTTGGGGAAGCTATGATTTATGAAGATGATAGTTTTAGTCTCCAAAGTTTTGATATGCAAATTTATAATGATGATAGCATGCCTCCTACTTATGATAATTATTGTGATGATACGTATGCTATAGAAAGTAGTGATTATATTTATAAAACTTTTCAAGATTATGGTTACCCATTTTTTGAACATTACTCTTTTAATGTGGAAACAATTTATAGTATCCAAGTCTCTTATGATACTCCCACCATCCCGAATGTGAAGAATTTTGCTTATATGGAGAGTAGTAAATTTTCTATGCTTGTATATCATGAAAATAATGCTTTAGGTGCTGGTTATATTGTTGAATTCATTCATGATGCTACTGAAAATTATTATGAGGGAGGAACATATGCTTGTAGGACTTGCAATAATATCAAGTTTCCTCTCTATGTGCTTAAAGTTTTGAAGTTATGCTTGTTTTGCCCTCCTATGCTAGTTGATTATTGTTCCCATAAGTTGTTTGCTCACAAAATCCCTATGCATATGAAGTATGTTAGACTTAAATTTGCTAGTCATATTCTTCATGATGCTCTCTTTTTGTTTCAATTCTTATCTATTATGTGAGCATCATTGAAATCATCATGCCTAGCTAGGGGCGTTAAACGATAGCGCTTGTTGGGAGGCAACCCAACTTTATTTTTATTCCTTGCTTTTTGTTCCTGTTTAGTAATAAATAATTCATCTAGCCTCTGTTTAGATGTGGTTTTATGCTTTTAATTAGTACTTGTGCAAAGTAGAACCTTTGGGAAGACTTGGGTGAAGTCTTTATGATCATGCTGTAAAAACAGAAACTTTAGCGCTCACGAGAACTGCTCCATTTTTATTTGGAGAGTGCTATTTAGTTAATTCTTTTTTAAGATGATTAATAGATAAATTCCTCAGGTCCAGATATTTATTTGAGAATTTTATGATTTCCAGAAGTATACGTTTGATTCAGATTACTACAGACTGTTCTGTTTTTGACAGATTCTGTTTTTCGTGTGTTGTTTGCTTATTTTGATGAATCTATGGCTAGCAAAATAGTTTATAAACCATATAGAAGTTGGAATACAGTAGGTTTAACACTAATATAAATAAATAATGAGTTCATTACAGTACCTTGAAGTGGTGATTTATTTTCTTATACTAACGGAGCTTACGAGTTTTCTGTTAAGTTTTGTGTTGTGAAGTTTTCAAGTTTTGGGTAAGGATTCGATGGACTATGGAATAAGGAGTGGCAAGAGCCTAAGCTTGGGGATTCCCAAGGCACCCCAAGGTAATATTCAAGGACAACGAAGAGCCCAAGCTTGGGGATGCCCCGGAAGGCATCCCCTCTTTCGTCTTCATTCATCGGTAACTTTACTTGGAGCTATATTTTTATTCACCACATGATATGTCTTTTGCTTGGAGCGTCATGTCATTTTATTTTCCTTTGCTTGCTGTTTGAATAAAATACCAAGATCTGAAATTATTAAATGTTAGAGAGTCTTCACATAGTTGCATAATTATTCGACTACTCATTGGTCTTCACTTATATCTTTCGGAGTAGTTTGTCATTTGCTCTAGTGCTTCACTTATATCCTTTTAGAGCATGGTGGTAGTTTTATTTTGAAGAAATAAATGAAATCTCATGCTTCACTTAGATTATTTTTAGAGTGTTAAATAGCATGGTAATTTGCTTAAAATCCTAATATGCTAGGTATTCAAGAATAATAAAATTCTCTTATGATTGTGTTGAATACTATGAGAAGTTTGATACTTGATAATTGTTTTGAGATATGGAGATGGTGATATTAGAGTCATGCTAGTTGAGTGGTTACAAATTTGAGAAATACTTGTGTTGAAGTTTGTGATTCCCGTAGCATGCACGTATGGTGAACCGTTATGTGATGAAGTCGGAGCATGATTTATTTATTGATTGTCTTCCTTATGAGTGGAGGTCGGGGACGAGCGATGGTCTTTTCCTACCAATCTATCCCCCTAGGAGCATGCGCGTAGTACTTTATTTCGATAACTAATAGATTTTTGCAATAAGTATGTCAGTTCTTTATGACTAATGTTGAGTCCATGGATTATACGCACTCTCACCCTTCCACCATTGCTAGCCTCTCTAGTACCGCACAACTTTCGCCGGTACCATAAACCCACCATTCACCTTCCTCAAAACAGCCACCATACCTACCTATTATGGCATTTCCATAGCCATTCCGAGATATATTTCCATGCAACTTTCCACCGTTCCGTTTATTATGACACGCTTCATCATTGTCATATTGCTTTGCATGATCATGTAGTTGACATCGTATTTGTGGCAAAGCCACCATTCATAATTCTTTCATACATGTCACTCATGAGTCATTGCACATCCCGGTACACCGCCGGAGGCATTCATATAGAGTCATATCTTGTTCTAAGTATCGAGTTGTAATTGTTGAGTTGTAAGAAAAATAAAAGTGTGATGATCATCATTATTAGAGCATTGTCCCAGTGAGGAAAGGATGATGGAGACTATGATTCCCCCACAAGTCGGGATGAGACTCCGGACGAAAATAAATAAATAAAAGAGGCCATAAAAAAGAGAAAAGGCCCAAATAAAAAATAAAAATGAAAAATGAGAGAAAAAGAGAGAAGGGACAATGCTACTATCCTTTTACCACACTTGTGCTTCAAAGTAGCTCCATGATCTTCATGATAGGGAGTCTCCTATGTTGTCACTTTCATATACTAGTGGGAATCTTTCATTATAGAACTTGGCTTGTATATTCCAATGATGGGCTTCCTCAAAATGCCCTAGGTCTTCATGAGCAAGCAAGTTGGATGCACACCCACTTAGTTTCTTTTGAGCTTTCATAAATTTATAGCTCTAGTGCATCTGTTACATGGCAGTCCCTACTCACTCACATTGATATCTATCGATGGGCATCTCCATAGCCTGTTGATACGCCTAGTCAATGTGAGACTATCTTATCCTTTTTGTCTCCTCCACAACCACCATTCTATTCCACCTATACTGCTATGTCCATGGCTCACGCTCATGTATTGCGTGAAGATTGAAAAAGTTTGAGAACATCAAAAGTATGAAACAATTTCTTGGCTTGTCATATCGATGGGCATCTCCATAGCCTGTTGATACGCCTAGTCGATGTGAGACTATCTTCTCCTTTTTGTCTCCTCCACAACCACCATTCTATTCCACCTATACTTCTATGTCCATGGCTCACGCTCATGTATTGCGTGAAGATTGAAAAAGTTTGAGAACATCAAAAGTATGAAACAATTTCTTGGCTTGTCATCGGGGTTGTGCATGATTTAAATATTTTGTGTGGTGAAGATGGAGCATAGCCAGACTATATGATTTTGTAGGGATAACTTTCTTTGGCCATGTTATTTTGAGAAGACATAATTGCTTAGTTATGCTTGAAGTATTATTATTTTTATGTCAATATGAACTTTTGTCTTGAATCTTTCAGATCTGAATATTCATATCACAAGTAAGAAGAATTACATTGAAATTATGCCAACTAGCATTCCACATCAATTTTTTTTAATCATTTACCTACTCGAGGACGAGCAGGAATTAAGCTTGGGGATGCTTGATACGTCTCCAACGTATCTATAATTTTTGATGGCTCCATGCTATATTATCTACTGTTTTGGGCAATATTGGGCTTTATTATCCACTTTTATATTATTTTTGGGACTAACCTATTAACCGGAGGCCCAGCCCAGATTTGTTGTTTTATGCCTATTTCAGTGTTTTGGAGAAAAGGAATATCAGACGGAGTCGAAACGGAATGAAATCAACTGGAGAAGTTATTTTTGGAAGGAAACACACATGATGGACTTGGACCTCACGTCAGAAGATACGGGAGCTGCCCACGAGGGTGGGGGGCGCGCCCCCTGCCTCGTGGGGCCCCCGTGGCTCCCCTGACGTGCTTCTTCTACATATATAACTCCATATACCCTAAAACTTCCAGAACGGAGATTAGATCGGGAGTTCCGCCGCCGCAAGCCTCTGTAGCCACCAAAAGTCAATCGGGACCCTGTTCTGACACTCTGCCGGAGGGGGAATCTTTCGCCAGTGGCCATCTTCATCATCCCGGTGCTCACCATGACGAGGAGGGAGTAGTTCTCCCTCGGGGCTGAGGGTATGTACCAGTAGCTATGTGTTTGATCTCTCTCTCTCTCTCTCTCGTGTTCTTGAGATTATATGATCTTGATGTATCGCGAGCTTTGCTATTATAGTTGGATCTTATGTTTCTCCTCCCCCTCTTCTCTCTTGTAATGAATTGAGTTTCCCCTTTGAAGTAATCTTATCGGATTGAGTCTTTAAAGATTTGAGAACACTTGATGTATGTCTTGCCGTGCGTATCTGTGGTGACAATGGGATATCACGTGCCACTTGATGTATGTTTTGGTGATCAACTTGCGGGTTCCGCCCATGAACCTATGCATAGGGGTTGGCACACGTTTTCATCGTGATTCTCCGGTAGAAACTTTGGGCACTCTTTGAGGTTCTATGTGTTGGTTGGATAGATGAGTCTGAGATTGTGTGACGTATATCGTATAATCATACCCACGGATACTTGAGGTGACAATGGAGTATCTATGTGACATTAGGGTTTTGGTTGATTTGTGTCTTAAGGTGTTATTCTAGTACAAACTCTAGGGCTGTTTGCGACACTTATAGGAATAGCCCAACAGATTGATTGGAAAGAATAACTTTGAGGTGGTTTCGTACCCTACCAGAATCTCTTCGTTCGTTCTCCGCTATTAGTGACTTTGGAGTGACTCTTTGTTGCATGTCGAGGGATAGTTATGTGATCCAATTATGATATTATTGTTGAGGGAACTTACACTAGCGAAAGTATGAACCCTAGGCCTTATTTCCACACATTGCAATACCGTTTACGCTCACTTTTATCACTTGCTACCTTGCTGTTTTTATTATTTCAGATTATAAATACCTTTATCTACTATCCATATACCACTTGTTTCACTATCTCTTCGCCGAACTAGTGCACCTATACAATTTACCATTGTATTGGGTGTGTTGGGGACACAAGAGACTCTTTGTTATTTGGTCGCAGGGTTGCTTGAGAGAGACCATCTTCATCCTATGCCTCCTACGGATTGATAAACCTTAGGTCATCCACTTGAGGGAAATTGCTACTGTCCTACAAACCTCTGCACTTGGAGGCCCAACAACGTCTACAAGAAGAAGGTTGTGTAGTAGACATCAGGGCCAATATTCATGTGCGTGCTGATGTGTCTTTGTTTTCTGGCAGCATATAAATACGAAATCCACAGGGATGCTCAGCTTGATTTTAGTGGAACTGCACAAAATGTCTAGATGGTTCGTGTCCTCCATAGTACTTCATCATGCACAATACATCGAATGGTTCTCTAATCATTCGTCGTCACCTTGAGCCACCGGACTATCAGATGATAAATTGATGACAAACCATGCCCGTTCCACAATCATAGGCATTACATATTTTGAATGGGAAAAGCTTTTCAAAGTTGACATTAGTTTAATATATTGGAATTGGAAAACCTTGTCAATTTTTGCTCATTGATGTTAGCGAGAAGACATGCATTTGATATTTTTGAGTGGGACGCCCTTTGCTGTGAGCAACATCGATCGTTTTTTCCTATTCCTGTCTTCAGTTCAGAAGTAAATATTTACTCTCCTGAGATGCATAGTCACATGAATGTTGACTTATGTAAGATATTTTAAGAGTTTGTTCTGAATATTGTCTATGTAATGCCAGGCCTTGTGTTTGATTGCAAAGTTGAGCTTGGAATGTTTTGGCATGCGGCATCACGAGCTGTTCACCGTGCCTCCTAAGAATAATGCTTCATGTTGTTTTGCACGTCGATCTAATGCCAGTGATTTGCTTGTTAAGAAGATCATCCTCTTCTGTTGTTTCTGTGCTTAAGAAGTTCATCGTCTTATGTTTCATTCATAGCCTATACGAAAAGTCGGGTAGGTTAGACGTGAAACCATATGATCTTCCGACCAACTCATCATCTTAGGCCGTGATTGGATCATCGTTTTCCAACCAAAACCGCTTGTAAAACTGACGCTTGTAAATAAAAGCAGATGGTCTCGGGCGAGGTTGGTCGATTTTGACTAGTAAAATATACACTGGTCTCTCAAATTACACGCGTAACCCACTAGTTTTACTTACAGACCTCGGGCCCTCGGTTTCATTACGCATGTATTTTACGCGTTGTTTCCGATGACGAGTAAATCACACTTGTATCTTAATACATGTGTGAAATAAACCAGAGCTCCCAAGCGCGGCCTTACTGTTTCATGCCGTCTCAGTCTCTCGAAGGTGCTCATAGGTGGACGATGATCCTGGTTTCCTAAATGAGCAGCAGGCACTGTATCAGATCATCCGTAGGGCCCGCCAGGCCCTCTCCATCGTCCTTCTAGTTGTTGCGCTCGCCGTGGCGCCGAGCATTGTTAACATGGTCAATGAACATGAGGATTCAGGAGATGACTTTATTTTGGCTGGATGACAGTAGGGACCCACTAGGGCCATAGCCGTACGTACGCAAGTGCCTCCTTATTATGTACAACTATATTTTTTTGCTTCCTCCTGGTTTCCTGACATCACGGTCCCACACCATTGTCAACCTAGATAGTCAATATAAACGAGAGAATTGCACAAGGTGCGGCCGACAACTGGGACCAAGCAGCTCGAGTATTATTTGTGTTTTTGAGGCGTGAGCACTGCAGAGTTTTTCTTGGCGATGTTTTCGTTGTTGTTTAGAGGAGAGCAGGGTATTAACTGGGTAGTCCGTGGGCCGTCTAGCCCAGGACAGATATCCAGCCCAGATATTAATTTTTTTCAAGATGAAAATTGCTAGCCAAGCTATAGGTTTTTTGAGGAATACCCAGGCAAGGTCAACTTGTTATTCTCCGCCCCGCTGGGCTGCAAATCTTTCCTAGGAGGGATGCATTAGGCTTAACAGGAAAATGAGCTTTTAAAAATAATAAATGGGATGTAATTATAAAAACTGGACAGTAACTATAAAAATATGCACCAAACACGAAATTAGTTTATAAAATATTATTTATGGATTTTGAAAATCTTAATTTTTAATTGTTGTGCGCGCGATGTTTCATTGGATTTTTACGTAATACAAATTTATATTTAATCCGACTAGAAATTTCGGGATAAAAATATTTCGGATCCCATAAAAATGTGGGAAATTTTATTGAATTCTGTCTTGAACGGTTGTTTTTTTCTGAATAAATCTTGAACGGTTGGTTGAAATTATTAATCATTGTCCTAGCTACAAAATGGGTTGTACTTTTAACAAATTGTAAATGGGCTGTAGTAAATTCCATTAGAATTCAAAAATGGGCTGTACATTCTTACAAATCGCAAATGGGCTATAAGTTCTCTGCCACACACTTGTGGGCCTACTAAGTTGACGTGTCCCCTAAAAAAAGAAGTTGACGCATATGCAAGGCTTTGTCAACTTATTATAGTTAACACACGGTTCTAGCAGCAGTGGCGGTTGGATGTCTATCCAACGGATGTCGTGCTTCTTCTTCAATCTCAGATATTCTAGCTTCGGCCGCCCAAAAAATGATTCCTCCCTGAGGGAGTCTTGGATTAGGGGGGTATCCGGACAGCCGGATTATATCCTTCGGCTGGACTGTTGGATTATGAAGATACAAGATTGAAGACTTCGCCCCGTGTCCAGATGGGACTCTACTTGGCGTGGAAGGCAAGCTAGGCAATACGGATATGTATATCTCCTCCTTTGTAACCGACCTTGTGTAACCCTAGCCCCCTCCGGTGTCTATATAAATCGGAGGGTTTAGGTCCGTAGGACAACAACAATCATACCATAGGCTAGCTTCTAGGGTTTAGCCTCTCCGATCTCATGGTAGATCAACTCTTGTAATACTCATATCATCAAGAATAAATCGAGTAGGACGTAGGGTTTTACCTCCATCAAGAGGGCCCGAACCTGGGTAAAACATCGTGTTCCCTGCCTCCTATTACCATCCGCCTTAGACGCACAGTTTGGGACCCCCTACCCGAGATCCGCCGGTTTTGACACCGACATTGGTGCTTTCATTGAGAGTTCCTCTATGACATCGCCATAAGGTAGGATGCCTCATCTCGTTGCTAAAAACAACATTATCGCTGGAGGAGCCCTGGCTGTCGGTCAAACTCTCCGGCTAGGCAGTTTCGTCGTGACCGCCTGTTCGTCTACTGCGCCGATGATGACTTCTCGGGTCATCGAAAACAGCCTCCACGTCGGCTCGGAATTCGCCAAGCAGATGGATCCAACGGAGCTCGCCTCCCTAAACGAACTCTTGCATCGCATCGCTGCCCTGGGAGTCGCTACGGACTATGATTGGATTGGGCTTAAACCCGATCAAAGGGAGATTAACTCTCTACCGGTCACCCATCATGTTGCGGTTGTGAAGGAACAATGCGGCAACTCTTCCTCTATCTTGAGGACCAACTATGTCCGAATACCTGAGCTCTCTGAGCCGGATACCCGTTCACGGGAGAACATCACCCAAACCCTGAACCTAGAGTCAGGCAGCAGGCCAGACCCATCGGGCAACATACCGGAATCTGAACTTCCAAGATCGGAAACCCCTCGGCCCCTGGGTCTCAGATCGGGTGGGGGTTCGGACTTAAATCCACCCACCCACCCAAACATAAATGATCTTTCCCACATCAGGCAAGATCCCCATGAAACAGTACATCATTATTGGGCCAGATTCCTCCTTGTATTGAACAAGGTTAAGGACTATCACGAGGAAGACGCGGTCTCACCTTTCTGCAATAATTGCATGGACAAGGGAATCCTTAACGCCTTAAGTCGCCGTGACATATCATGCTTCACTGACTTGGCGTCCATAGTATGAAAGTACTGTGCGATGGAAAGCGCCTGGAAAACCGAAATGAAATTTTGGGATAATCCGGCTCTGAATGTACACCCAGTCCGAAGTAAAAGGGTGCACTATCATAAGACACCCGAGCTAGTTGTAAAGAAACAAAAACCCTCTATAGGGCATGGAACCGTACTGGAGGGATGGCTCAACGGACCCTGCAAAATTCATAATACAGCGGATACAATACCAACGCACAGCCTTAGAGCATGTTGGATACTCCGGCAGGTGGCCAAAATTCATAGTAAGCGGATACAATACCAAATACCACAGAGCACCATCCCGTGGATAACAATACGGTGTTAACAGTCTTTGAGACCTTCGCGTCAAATAATAGGCGCAAGCGAACACTTCGCAGCATGGCCAAAATCTGCCATGTAGCAGCAATAAATCCATGGAGTGACACGACTATTACCTTCAATGCCAGTGACGAACCTAAATTCTGAACAGCCCGAGCACTAGCCGTACTGGTCCTCAGTCCAATTGTGGACGGCTTTCGACTCACCAAAGTACTCATGGATGGTGGCAGCGGATTAAACCTCATCTATGAGGAAACTCTTCAAAAGATGGAAATAGATTGGAACCGCATCGAGCAAAGTAGCACAACCTTTAGAGGAATTATCCCCAGCCGGGAAGCACGCTGTGCTGGGAAAATCACACTAGACGTGGTATTCGGCACGCCGGATAACTATAGGTCTGAAGAAATAACATTCCAAGTGGCCCCGTTCAGCAGTGGTTATCACACTCTTTTAGGATGGGAGGCGTTTACAATCTTCCAAGCAGTACCCCATTACGGGTACATGAAGCTTAAAATGCCCGGGCCCAACGGAATCATCACTATCGCCAGTGATCCGGACATAGCACTCCGCGCCGAAAACAAAACAGCCGCATTGGCCCTCGAGGCATTATCCGAAGCCCTCTCGGCCGAGGAATTAACCTCGCTACGCTCCACAGTGGATAAGGACGACGTGATACTCGACAAGAGATCCAAGTCCACCTCTTTTAAACCAGCGGATGAAATAGTCAAATTCCAAGTCCACCCAACGGACCCTACAAAAACAGCCTCCATCAGGGCGCAGTTAAACCCCGTCGTGGACGCCGCACTACGAGAGTTACTGCGCAAGAATTGGGACATATTCGCCTGGCATCCCTCAGACATGCCAAGAATCCCACGCAGGCTGGCCGAGCATAGCCTCAATATCCTAAAGGGATTCAAGCCGGTCAAGCAAGCTCTTCGGCATTTCTCCGAACCTAAGAGACAGGCCAGGGGAGGGGAACTAGCCAAGTTATTGGAGGCCGGATTCATCAGAGAAATAAAACACCCGGACTGGCTAGCAAACTTGGTGATGGTACCAAAGAAGGGTAAATCCTGGCGCCTTTGTGTCGATTTCAAGGACCTCAATAAAGCTTGCCCAAAGGATCCCTTCCCCCTCCCCCGCATCGATCAAATTATTGATGCTACCGCAGGACACGAGTCATTGTGTTTCCTCGACGCATACTCCGGTTACCACCAAATCATGATGGCGGAGTCCGACCAAGCCCCAACGGCATTCATCACACCATACAGTCCCTTCTGTTTTAACACAATGCCTTTTGGGCTCAAAAACGCCAGTGCAACATATCAACGCATGATTCAGACATGTCTGGAGAAACAAATCGGCAAAATAGTAGAGGCATACGTAGACTATGTGGTCATCAAAACCAAACACGTCGACTCTTTGATAGACGACTTGAGGCTCACATTCGACAACCTCCGAACATACGACATCAAGCTCAATCCAGAAAAATGCATTTTCGGCGTACCAGCCGGAAAGCTCCTGGGTTTCAATGTCTCCAGTAGAGGTATTGAAGCTAATCCGGCCAAAATCCGAGCTTTGTCACAGTTGGCTACCCCAACGGACCTCAAACAAATCCAGAAGTTAACTGGATGCGTGGCGGCTCTAAGCCGCTTTATCTCCTGCTTAGGAGAAAAGGCTTTACCCCTTTATCGCCTCCTTCAGCGCACCGAACACTTCGAGTGGACGGATGCGGCCACAGCCGGATTAGAAGAAATAAAGGCCATTTTAACAACCAACCCAATCCTGGCCACGCCAAACATCGGCGAACCAATGCTGTTGTACATTGTGACAACTCATCAAGTTGTCAACGCAGTGCTCGTTGTCGAACGGGAAGCGGACGGACATAAATTCCCTCTTCAAAAGCCGGTATACTTTGTATCCACTATCCTCACTCCATGCAAATCACGGTACCCACATTATCAAAAGATAGCCTATGCGGTATTCATGGCATCCCGGAAGCTGCGACACTACTTTCAAGAGTGTTCGATTACAGTAGCCTCGGAAGTTCCACTTAATGATATTATAAACAACCGCAACGCTACGGGCCGGATTGCCAAATGGGCCATCGAGCTCCCCTCGTTCGACATAACATACAAACCTCGATGAGCCATTAAGTCACAAGTATTGGCCGACTTCGTCGCCGAATGGACGGAGGCCGAACTCCCAAGAGTATGGCGCATACTCCAATTGGATCATGCACTTCGACGGTTCTAAAATGCTGGCTGGTCTAGGGGCTGGCGTCATCCTGACGTCCCCAACCGGAGATACCATTCAGTACATACTACAAATACTGTACACAGACACCAACAATGCAGCCAAATATGAAGCTCTGTTGCATGGTCTTCGGATGGCAGTCTCCATGGGCATTCAACGCCTGGAGGTGCGTGGGGATTCAAACCTCGCAATATCCCAAATAAATGGAGACTTTGATGCCAAGGATCCGAAAATGGCAGCCTATCGAAATGCCATCCTAAAAATGTCAGCTCAGTTTGAGGGGCTCGAATTTCACCATGTGGCTCGGGAAAACAATCAGGCGGCGGATATCCTCGCCCGCATCGGCGCCAAACACGATGCGGTCCCCCCAACATATTTTTGGAGAGGCTATTCAAGCCATCCGTAGTATGGGAAGGGGACACTGGTAACAACAGCCCGGACCCGGCCAAAACACCCGATACCGAACACTCTGACACAATCGGAGGCTCCGCCACCGAAATAACACCTTCAGCCCACGTAATAATGGCCATCATTGCCCCGTGGACAGAACCATTCCTGGCCTACCTAACTAGACAGGAACTTCCGGAGGACCAAAATGAGGCACGCTGCATAGTGCGGCGATCCAAGGACTACAGGGTCCATGAGGGAGAATTGTACAAAAAAAGCACTACCGGAGTCCTTCAAAGGTGCATCTCCGAAGAGGAAGGGCGGAACCTTTTGGCAGAAATTCACGCTGGACTCGCCGGTCACCACGCCGCAGCCCGGGATCTTGTAAGCAAGGCCTTCCGTATAGGATTCTATTGGCCAACGGCCCGGGCAGATGCACATGACTTGGTCCAACATTGTGCCGGTTGCCAGCTCTTTGCAAATCAAAGCCGCATGCCACCCACCACCCTCCAAACAATCCCCATTATGTGGCCCTTTGCGGTCTGGGGGCTTGACATGGTTGGACCCCTTAAAGGGGGAGCCCACAAGAAAAAATACTTACTGGTCATGGTGGATAAATTCACCAAATGGATAGAGGCCAAACCTGTTAAAACAGCCGAATCCGGACCGGTGATAGACTTCATATCCGGGGTCGTAGACCGTTATGGTGTCCCCCACAGCATTATCACCGACAACGGCACGAACTTCACGGCCGATGAGGTAAAATTCTGGTGCAGCAAAATGGGCATCAAGCTCGATTATGCCTCAGTCTATCACCCACAAACCAACGGCCAAGTTGAGCGAGCAAACGGTCTTATAATGAGCGGCATTAAACCCAGATTAGTGCGTTCCTTAACGGAGTCTAACACGCACTGGGTAGAGGAGCTTGACTCCGTACTCTGGGGGCTGCGGACCACGCCGAATCGTAGTACCGGATATACACCCTTCTTTATGGTGTACGGCGCAGAGGCAGTTTTGCCCTGTGACATAATTCATGACTCACCTCGAGTGCCCATGTATGAAGAAAGAGAAGCCAAGATCGATCGGCAGGACAGTATGGACACCCTGGAGGAGGAGCGCGACATAGCAAAAGCCCGTTCCGCATTTTATCAGCAACAGGCTCACAGATACCAAAGCAGAGAAGTACAGGCCAAAACTTATAACGTTGTTGAACTAGTTCTACGCCTGCCGGATAAGAAAAAGAACAAGCTCGAGCCCAAATGGGAAGGTCCCTTCATTATTGACCAAGTTCTGATCGGAGGAGCGTACCGACTGCGGGATGCATCGACTAATCGACTCGAGCCGAACCCATGGAACGCGGCCAGGCTCCAAAGATTCTACGCCTAGCGCCGGACTTTATGTTCGTCCCCTTCCCCTGTCCATTTTTTGCATATACATTATCTATCTTGTTTTTCTTTCTTTCTTTTATTCTTTCTCTAGGCCTTCAAAGGCCAACTTGCACCTCGTTTGCACATTACAGATGCGCTAGCCGCACTCATCACACCTGGGGGCTTCTTTCATAGAAGCTTGATTATTTATTTGGGCCTCGTGCCCCACACATGTGTTATGCTTCCACATGTACCTTTTTTCGCCATTATATGCATCAATATGACTTAAGTTTTGGCCAAGCTGGGTTGCCTGGCTCTTGTATTTATGCCCTACGTTCCCGTTAATTCGGCTAGGGCATAAGGGGAGCACCTCTGCGATTGTTACTGCCGGGTCAGCCGGATGTGTACCTCAGACTGGGTGAAGCCGAAAGCTAGCGTTCTTAAGGGAATATTCGGTTGGCGAACAAAAGATGTTTTTTATTTATTTTCCATGTCTGCCCCCAGATGTTTTTTCCCGCGTTTCCTATCGCAGTCCGGACATGCACCTTAGGGCATGCTTACCCAGGGAAAGGAACCCTTAACAGAACTATTCTCCCTGGAAGATGTTTCTTACTACCCATGTAATATAACATAACTAGTTGGGCACTTGTCTGTTCAAGCACCAATGACCCTTACGCCTGGTCTCCACACATACCCCGGTTCTTATATAACTGAGCGGGTATTCGGATACACTCCGGACTATCGGGTCCCGAGGTTGAAGCGAAAAGGTACGCCATGACAAATGATCTACAATCCGGCTAGAAGGCATTATACATGTCACTTTAATTACATAGTCATGCAGACTGACTAAATTCTTCCTCTATACCATCCAACAGGCGGTCTAGCCTACAATCCTGTTGGGAATACTTTGCGGCTACTTGCCTATAAACTAAGCTAACGGGGATCTCTTTTCCATCGGGCCCCACAGGTCCGACCTCGGCCATGTGATTTGGGTTAGCCTTGGTGTACCGCGTCTTCACCATGGCCCAGGCTTCTCGGGCACCTTGTCGGTAGGCCAATATCTTCCATAATCGGAAGCGCCGTCGTGCTCCCTTGAGCTTCTCCGTAAGCTCTGCAACGCCTTCTGGCAGGGAGGCGGGTGGCCACAAGGCCTGGGCAACACCTTGCATCACCTGCCGAACTTGTTCGTGCAGATGCGAGAGCTCGGATAGAAGATCACCTGCAGACCTGAGCATTTCCTCCGCAGGACGACCCGTCAGCATACCTACATACATAATGTTGTTAGTCGGCTTCTTCGCCGAATTGCTTCAAAAGGATTCGTTCAAGCATTTACTGAAAATGCCGCGCCGAAGCCGCTTTTTCTCCTTCTTGGAGTCTGCAAGCTGGGCTCGAACGTCTTTTAGTTCCACGTTCAGCTTGACATTGGCGTCTTGGAGATTGTTTTTCTCCCGCCTAACCTCAGTCAGCACGCGTTTGCCAGCCTCTAGCTGTCGCACGACATGCTGGTCCTCCGGATTTTCTCCGGATTCATCTGCAAAATCTATTGTTAGATCTGCAGCCACACCGCACACTATATGGTAACCATCATTCTTTAAAGTAAATGTTACCAGCGGGAGGCGTTTTCGGTTCCTGAAATGCGGCAACAGCGGCCCGCAGTTGGGTCTTGCATTCCTCCAGCTCCTGGGACAGCCTAGTATTCTTCTCTGTAAGAACCTGCACAATAAAGATGATCCTTAAATCAGTTCTGCTAACTGTTTCAAGTCTCAGGGGCTACTGATACATATAAATCGCCAGATTTACTTAACCGTACATCCTTTACATACTGATCCGTGGCTCTGGCTAGACCATCTTGAGCAGCACGGAGGTACGCCTCTCCGAAATTAAAGGCATCAAATGCCTCTGGTGAGAAACAAGCGTCACGGAGTACGGCCCGGCGGCGCCTATGATTCATGGAGCTTTCCACTTCTGAGTTAGTAGCGGATAATCTATCCGCATCCTCTGTAGGGGGATTATCCGGCGCCTGCCCCATATCGGCATCCGCCTCTATGTCCGGTCCTTGCGCCCGACTGGTGGAGGCGTGATCAGCAACATCGCCGGACATATTTCGACGAGCGTTTTTTCTATTAAAGAAACAAGGGCGTCATTACATTTTGAGAAAGACGACAACCACGGAGCGGAGTTTTTATACCTTTGCGCCGGCGTCTCTGTCCTGACCGCCTTCCTTTTTGGCCTACCCGACCTCGGCGCCTCTTATTCGCGAGTTGCTGCGGGTTTGGCAGGGCATCCCGAATGCCTTCCCTGTAAAAAAATGCCATGTGTATATGGTGGGTGAAGTGTCTAAAATGGGATCCTAGTTTTTGGAGTTGGGATTTTTGGTTTTTCTTACATGCGATGCAGGGAGCAGTCCGGGATAGTCGGCCGTAATGGCCACCATGGCGTCGTCGCAGCTTAACTGATAGAACTGCCGGTCTATCAGCTCCACGGAGATAACCAGATCTTCTTCAAGTCCGGAGTCGAGGGCCCGGTCACGGTCCTCTGGTTGTGGAGAGGGGCTGCTGACCTCCTTTATGGCTTTTCGCAATTCCTGCCGCAAACCGGCAAGGTGGATACTTACGACAAAGAATGCGGGAAAATGGAAGTAAGGGGATATAGCTTACCCAGCTTGGAGGATTGTACATGGAGAATCCATCCCGCGGCTTGATGCGGGTGAACTCCTCCTCCTCTGCCTTGAACAATTCAGACAGAATTTTTGCTAAAGCGGCAGCATCACCCGGACCCTTACGCCCGTAGAGGGTGGCGTCATCCGCCCCGTTGAAACACCACAAGGGGTGCCCATGGTTGAAGTGGTTGCACTCCCCGCGTTATGCAAATCGACATAACTTCGATTATTGTCAATCCTGATTGAGCCAGTGCTTTGATCCGATTCATCAGATAGAGCACTTCTCTGTTGTCTTCCACCTGGGGGCTCCGTGGGTGCCAACTTCGGTGCTTCTTCAGAGGAGCATTGTTGAACTCAGGAAGACCCCACCGAACAGGGTCTGGAAGGGGAACGTCCTCCATATAAAACCACTCTGAAGGCTAGTCTTCGGACGACTTCTTCCGGGTACCGGATAGGTATCCAGTATCGGCGATGTGCCATATTTTGGCTCGGCCCACTTGATAAAGTGATCCCCTCTGTGTGCGAGGGACGAGGCAAAATAGCCCTTTCCATAGCTCGAAGTGAGCCTCGCAGCCCAGGACAACTCGCAGAGAGCAACACAGCCGGCGATATGTAGAATGGAGGCATGGGTGAAATTGTGTAATTGGAGGCCGTAGAACTCCAGGAGCCCGCGGAGGAAAGGATGAATTGGAAATCCGAGTCCCCTTAGTAAATAAGGAACAAGGCAGACCCGTTCCCCCATGGAGGGACAAGGAAAGCTCTCCGCTTGCTCCCGACCATTGTAGGTGGCAAGCCCGGCTCGAACGGGCACCATATACGCCGGAGGGAGAAATCCCTTGGTCTGCAGTTCGACCAATCGACTGTGTGGGACTGAACACCTCTCCCAATCACCGGGCTTAGGGCTACGGGGGCGGGAGGAGGAGCTGCGGAGGTCGGCCATGCTGGAATGGATCTTTCCGAAACGCACTCTGATGGATTCTCACTGAGGGGAGGATGGTGTGGATCGGATCTAAGAATCCCTATCCCTTTAATAGACAATTTATTTATCTGGCTAGGGGGGCAAATGTAAAAATGCCCTGGCGCCTCGTATTCATTCGACGCACGGGAGATAGCCCTTATTGGGCATAGAAGCCAAGAGGTTCAACATTTATGGGGTCGGACACTGCTTACAAACACTTGGAAATTGGAGAAGAACCCTCCTTGCAATGCCGAAGACAATACTGCGCGCCGGACTCATCGTCATTGAAGCCTGGTTTGGGGGCTACTAAGGGAGTCCAGGATTAGGGGGTATCCGGACAGCCAGATTATATCCTTTGGCCGGACTGTTGGATTGTGAAGATACAAGATTGAAGACTTCGTCCCATGTCCGGATGGGACTCTACTTGGTGTGGAAGGCAAGCTAGGCAATACGGATATGTATATCTCCTCCTTTGTAACCGACCTTGTGTAACCCTAGCCCCCTCTGGTGTCTATATAAACCGGAGGGTTTAGGTCCGTAGGACAACAACAATCATACCATAGGCTAGCTTCTAGGGTTTAGCCTCTCCGATCTCGTGGTAGATCAATTCTTGTAATACTCATATCATCAAGAATAAATCGAGCAGGACGTAGGGTTTTACCTCCATCAAGAGGGCCCGAACCTGGGTAAACCATCATGTTCCCTGCCTCCTGTTACCATCCGCCTTAGATGCACAGTTCGGGATCCCCTACCCGAGATCCACCGGTTTTGACACCGAGACTCCCCCTGACATCTGGGGCGCACCGTTTCGGAGGCTGACCTGTGGGCCTACTAAGTTCACGCGTACCAAGGGCTTTGTCAACTTAGACAATATAAATGATTCTAGCTGCAGTGACAGTATGATGTCCATCCAACGACCGTAGTGCTTCTTCAACCCCTGGTCTTCTTGCTCCAGCCGCCCAAAGCAGCGCCGGTCGTGCCGCCTGCTCCTGCCTCCCGTGGCCGGCTGTGCTGCCGTGGAGGCCTCACCGCCCTACTACTCCCACCGCTAGCCAGGCCATCCCTGCACTCACCCACACCCCCTATTATTCTGCAGCGACGACAACCTCACACCGCAGCCAAACAAGTGAACCCTCATACTCCACTGCCGCGTCTTCCCTAGCTCCGCGTCTTCCCCTTCCTAGGCCTCGCCGTCATCGACCGCCCTGGTGCTCTCGGCGCGGCGTGGTCAACGTGGTCAAGGAACAACTTTCATTGGAAGAGTACTGTACGTGGCGAGGATGACAGCTGGGTCCACGGCGACCGCAAGGAAGTGCCTCCTTATTACACGCAAAATAATTATTCATCCACCTGACAGCAGGGACCCACTAAGGGAGTCCTGGATTAAGGGGTCCTCGGGCGTCCGGCCTATTGGCCATGGGCCGGACTAATGGGCTGTGAAGATACGAAGACCGAAGAGTGTACCCGTGTTCGGATAGGACTCTCCTTGGCATGGAAGACAAGCTTGGCGACCGAATATGTAGATTCCCTTCTTTGTAACCGACCTTGTGTAACCCTAGATCCTCCTGGTGTCTATATAAACCGGAGGACTTAGTTCGGATTGGAGATTCATTATCATAGCCATACAAGCTAGACCTCTAGGGTTTAGCCATTACGATCTCGAGGTAGATCAACTCTTGTAATACTCATATTCATCAATATCAATCAAGCTGGACGTAGGGTATTACCTCCATAGAGAGGGCCTGAACCTGGGTAAACATCGTGCCCCTTGTCTCCTGTTAACATCGACCTTAGACACTTAGTTCGGGACCCCCTACCCGAGATCCGCCGGTGTTGACACCGACATTGGTGCTTTCATTGAGAGTTCCACTATGTTGTCGCCAAAAGGTTTGATGGCCCCTTCGATCGTCAATAATGACGCTGTCCAAGGAGAAACTTTCCTCCCTGGACAGATCTTCGTGTTCGGCGGCTTCGCACTGCGGGCCAACTCGTTGGCCATCTAGAGCAGATCGAAAGCTATGCCCCTGGCCATCAGGTCAGATTTGGGAGCTTGAACTACATTGCAGACATCCATGGAGACTTGATCTTCACCGGATTCGAGACCGCGGTAGCCGCTCCCGGTCACCCCGATGATCATGACCTAAATCTATCATCTGGCCGCATCCAGGAGATTGCTCCTGTAACCCCTCTGGCCCTAGATCCGGAGCAAGCTGCGCCATCCAAGGAAGGGAGGATCAACTCCACTACGGAGGCCACAGATTCCACGGTGTTGGAGCCGCACATAGACTTAACCTCTCACGACGTTTTTGTCAGCAGAACTTCGGACTCGTCTCTGGTCATAAGTTCCGAACCACGTGAGCCCGCGGATGCCGAGCTTGATCGTTTGTCGATCTTCGAATTCAGCGCCATAGACATTTTCCAGCACTCGCCTTTGGGCGATGTGCTAAACTCATTAAAAAACTTGTCATTGGCGGAGGACTCACAACCGAACTATATCTGGCTCGAACTAGGGGCTAACGGTGGAGAATTTTTCTTCCCACCCGCCACCCACTTCATAATCACGGTCGAGGATTTGACCGACGAACTTGATTACGACTCTGAAGAAATCGACGGTATGGACGACGATGCCGGAGAAGAAGAGGCCCAGAACCTGCCGTTCACTGGACGCTGGACGGCCACTTCCTCGTATGATGTATACATGGTGGATGCACCAAAGGAGAACAGCGGCAAGGGAAAGGAAGATCCAGCTGAGGATAAACCTTCTAAAATACAGTCCAAGCACCGGCGTCAGTGGCGCTGTTCTAAGTCACGCCGCAGTAAAGACAACAACACCGGCACAGGAGAAAATAACACTCCAGAAGGTGCCGAAGACAATGAAGACCCCGTCGATACAGCTAATGAACAAGATGAACGGGAGGGCGGGCAGGTTAGCCCTGGTAAACAGGACACGCACAAAGATTTGGCGGACGATAATTACCTTCCGCTCTCCGAGGACGAGGTGAGCCTCGGCACCGAGGATTTCATCATGCCTGAGGAACCTCTTGAGCAGGAGTGCTTCAAGCGCCAGCTAATTGCCACTACAAGGAGCCTAAAAAAGAAGCAGCAGTAGCTTCAAGATGACCAAGATCTGCTCAACGATAAATGGACTGATGTCCTAGCAGCCGAAGAATACGGCCTCAAGCGCCCAACCAAAAGCTACCCAAAGCACAAATTGCTACCTCAGTTTGATGAGGAGGCGCCGAAATACATACCTCCATCGTACAATGAGGCTGACCGACCACCACGTGGTCGAGACAAAACGGCAACTCACGCCGAACACCAGCCAGCCCCGCCTCAGCGCACAGTTAGAGGCAAATTAGCCCACGGTCATACATATGACCTCCGGCAAAACCTGAAAAATAAAGCAGGACATACTAGATCAATCTATGGATCGCGAGGACGTGCCTCGACACGCGACGACGGCCACCTATTCGGACGTGAAAAATTTAGTCATGCGCGGGCTGAAAACCGCAGATGAACTCCATCAGAGCTATTTCGCGATACAGCCCGATATAGAGGCGCCGCACACCCTCATTCCTTCACCGATGAGGTACTGTATCATGAATTCCTAGAAGGGTTCAAACCCGTGAATATAGAATCATACGATGGAACCACGGACCCCGCGGTGTGGACTGCAGACTTCATTCTCCACATTCATATGGCTCGCGGCGATGACCTCCACGCCATCAAATACCTCCCTTTAAAATTCAAGGGGCCAGCTCGGCACTGGCTCAACAGTCTGCCTGCAAATTCTATTGGCAGCTGGGAGGACTTGGAAGAGGCCTTCCTCGATAACTTCCAAGGTACATATGTCCGACCTCCGAATGCTGATGACTTAAGCCATATAGTTCAACAACCCGGAGAGTCCGCCAGGAAATTCTGGACTAGGTTCTTAACTAAAAAGAACCAAATCGTCGATTTTCCGGATGCCGAAGCCCTAGCAACCTTTAAACACATCATCCACGACGAATGGCTCACTCGCCACCTCGGCCAAGAAATGCCAAAATCCATGGCAGCCCTCACGGCACTCACGACCCACTTTTGTGCAGGCGAGGACAGTTGGTTGGCTCGTAGCAAAAGCAATGCAAGCGACGCCGGCACCCCTGAAGCTAAAACTAGCAAAGACAAGTCTCGACGCAATAGATACAAACGTCGAAGCAACAATGATAACACCAAGGACACAACATTCAATGCCGGATTCAGGGGCTCTAAGTCCGGTTAGCGGAAGAAGCCGTTCCAAAAGAATAATTCAGGCCCATCCAGCTTGGACCACATACTTGATCATCCGTGCCAGATTCATGGCTCCCCAGACAAACCACCCAATCATACAAATAGAGATTGCTGGGTTTTTCAACAGGCCGGCAAATTAAACGCCAAGAATAGGGAAAAGGGATCGCAAAGCGAGGATGATGACGAAGAGCCCCAGCAACTGAACACAGGGGGACATAAGAAGTTTCCCCCTCAGGTCAAAACGGTGAACATGATATACGCTACCCACATCCCCAAGAGGGAGCGCAAGCGTGTGGTCAGGGACGTCTACGCGATAGAGCCAATCGCCCCAAAATTTAATCCATGGTCATCATGCCCGATCACGTTTGATCGCCAGGATCATCCGACCAGTATCCGTCACGGTGGCTCAACCGCACTTGTCCTAGACCTAATAATTGATGGGTTCCACTTGACTCGCGTCCTTATGGACGGAGGTAGAAGCCTTAATCTGCTCTATCAGGATACAACGCGAAAAATGGGCATTAACCCATCTCGGATCAAGCCCACCAGGACTACCTTCAAAGGAGTCATACCAGGTGTAGAGGCCCGCTGTACGGGCTCAATCACACTAGAGGTTGTCTTCGGATCTCCGGACAACTTCCGAAGCGAGGAGTTAATCTTCTATATCGTTCCTTTCCGCAGCAGCTATCACGCACTGCTCGGCCGAACTGCGTTCGCTCGATTCAACGCAGTGCCACACTATGCTTATCTCAAGCTCAAGATGATCGGTCCATGTGGCGTCATAACAGTCAACGGAAACACGGAACGCTCCCTCCATACAGAAGAGCACATAGCTACCTTAGTAGTAGAAGTACAGAGCAACCTTCTCAAGCAGAACCTTAATTCCGCTGCCGAGCCCACGGACACCGTTAAGAGGGTCCAAACTACTTTGCAGCAGGAGAGCTCGGCTTGTTAGGAGCTTGACTAGCAATCCAGCCTCCGTCGTAGTTCCGATCAAGTGGTGGCATTAGTGGTGTGCGTACATAACTACGCACTCAAAATCCCATGGGCATCGACGGAGGCATAGCTAGCTTGTTGTCCATAGTATGGCTCAACCGACATTGGATACACACATACTTTCACTTTTACTTGTTTCCTTTTCAGGTCTCAATCCCACAGGCACCAACTGGTGGTCTGGTCATCGGTCCTATTGAAGGATAAACACACCAAGATGACGAGAAACGCAGATATATGGGGGACTTTTTAGGTGATTCCATTAACGATAACTCTACCTATTTTTCAGGACCCACATGTAGCTCTCCCTTGGTTTCAGCATGGCAAATAGCCTGTTGCTTATCGCACTTCATGTACTAATTAAATTACAATGAGAACAGTTTGCGGCTGGAGCTGTAGGACTCCAGATGTTTACCTTCGTACCTTTTCTGTTTTATTTTCTTTTTTTTCCTTTTTCAGCTCCCCTGTGGATAATCCTATCAGGCAGCACCCGTACACTTTGTTACGCTTGATGTCTTCCAGGGGCTTCATAGCACCCCACATTACGGCAACAAAAGTCCGAACACTTTTTATAAGTACAGTTCGGCACCCCGAATTTAGCATTATATGCATTGGCTCTGAATCATGTCTTTGGTCTATAGTTGGGTTGCCCGGCTCCTGTGCTTGCTACCTTACGTTCCGCTATATCAGCTAAGGTAGTAAAGGGAGAACTACTGCGATTGTGCCTTGTTTTATCCAAAGGAACACCTTAATAGAGAAAGTCGAAAGCTGACTGTCATGATGTGGCGAGAGCTGATCATCTATTCAGAGGTTACAAATCGTTGGAGATTTTTCTGCATTACGCGAAGGATTGGTACTTCCCGATCAGACGCCTATAGCACTATAGTTCGGATACTAGGGGCCTCGCCCATGTTTTTATTGTCGCACTCCTATGGCTAAGTGAGGGCATTACAGCCGCACAGTCTAGTTGCCTGGTTCGTTGCGCTAAACAACTCCTTCAAGGACAATCTAATTGGATCAAGATTGTTTAGATTCCATCCCGAACACCCCCGTACTACCTACGTGGGTGCAGAAGCCGACGACTGGTTAACCCTCAGATTTCAAACAACACGGCCGCACAGGAAGTAAAAATTTAAAAACATAATAAGCATTATATTGCATAAACTCTTTGTTTCATCATACAAGGCAGAGGGAGCTCGCATACATTCATTCAAAGTTAATGTCTTCCGCACAGTGATCCGCAACAATGCGGGATCCCTCCAGGATACCATCAAAATACAACTCAGGTCAGTGGTGCTCCTTGCCCTCAGGCGGCCCCTCGGTCATTAGCTTCTTGGCATCCATCTTCACCCAGTGCGTTTTGACGTGGGCAAAGGCCATCCGTGCACGTTCAATATAGACCAACCGCTTTATAACCTCAAGCCGAGGGCAGGCATCAACAAGCCGCTTCACAAGTCCGAAGTAGCTGCTAGGTATCGACGCGGTAGGCCATAGTCGGACTATCAGCTCCTTCATGGCAAGCTCGGCCGCCTTGTGCAGCACGACCAGCTGTTTCAGCTGGTCGCTGAAGGACACCCGATGTTCGGGTCCAAGAAATTGAGACCAAAATAGCTTCTCCGTAGAACTCCCTTCCTCGGCTCGATAGAACTCGGCAACGTCTGATACGCTGCGTGGCAAATCTATAAACGCCCCTGGAGAGCTCCAAATTCGGGTATGTAAAAGGAACGCTTTCTTCACAGACTTGCTTTGCATAATGAAAGCCTTACCCGCTGCGATCTTCCGGGCCGCCTGGATTTCCTGAAGGGCGCTCTGGGCTTCGGCTCAAGCCTCCTGCGTGCTCTGGAGGGCCTTCGCAAGTTCGGACGCTTGCGTCTTAGAATCACGCTCCAAGGACTCACACTTCTTGACGGCATCCTGGAGCTCTTGCTGAACCTCACCGACCCTGGCCTCGTGCTTCTCGCGCACGGTGCGTTCCTTGGCCGCTTTTTCCTCGGCCTTCTCTAATGGCTTCTTGAGGGCCGCCACCTCGGTCGTGGCCCCTAATAAAGTTCATGGCACTTTAGTCAGCACGAACCATTCATCGTTCCTAAACATACACGCAGGTTACTGCATACCTTTGCTGTCCTGCAGCTGCTTCTTCACGAGGCCGAGCTCTTTCTCGGCCCGCTCCAGGTTCTGCTTCAGTCTGGAGACCTCTGCAGTGTGAGCGGCAGCAGCCAGCAGCGACGCCTGCTTATTCACATAGACATATTATGTTAGACTCCTGCGAAAATTATTTTGATCCCATGTTCGGCTTTTCCTTTCCGGACACCGAACAGAGCATCAGGGGCTACTGTCCACATTCTGATATTTTTTCTACAATTGTTACCTCAAAGCCTGTTAGAAGGCTAGTGCAGGCCTCGGTCAGTCCGCTTTTGGCAGACATCACCTTTTTGGTCACCGTACCCATAAGGACACGGTTCTCATCCACAATGGAGGCGCCTCACAGTGCTTCTAGTAGATTGGCTGGTGCCTTTGGTTGGACAGAGGTCATCGGTGGAAAAGGCACACCTCCTCCTTTCGGGGAAGGCCGTTCGCTGGACTCCAGAGCTGTGTAGGTCTCCGGAATGGTATCCGGCTAAGGGCCGAAGAGAACTTGGCCCCCACTGCCAGTCCCCATGCGGGCTTTTTCCCCCATGTGTCCGGCAGCCGAGGAGTCATTCTGCGGTGCCACCGTAATGATTTATGGAATCTCCCCCGGGTCCAGGAAGATCCTTTGGGACGCCGCCTCGTCATCACCCTTAGGTGAGGCAGAATGAGTGGGCGGCAGAGACATGCTAGCCATCTCCTTTGAGTCTAGCGAATCATCTGTCAAGGATCGCGGGGAGCCATCACGGGCCGGGCAGTAATGGCATAGTTTACATATTAATATTATAAACTAGAAAGGCCAGGTATTGGGAGGTGCATAGGGTTTTGGTACTTACGAGGAAACCCGAGGCTTGGTCCGGGGCATTCGCTCCGGACTGCTTTCGACATCCCATGCGGAGTTATCCGCAAGGGAGCCCTTCCCCCTCTTGGGCGCCTTCGCCTCCAGATTCGTGGAGGCCTCTCTTTTCTTCTTTCCCCCCACTGGGGGGAAGCCGCCTTCTTCTTCCTCCTCGCCATCATATTCGGCGACCGAAGAGTCAGTATCGTCTTCGGATGACAAGTCCGAAGCACCCTTTCAGCGAAGGCCACTCCTGCTCCCTTTGGCCGTCTTCTTGACCTTCTTCTCTGGCACATCATAAGGCACCGGAAATAGCATCTTCGTTAGGAGTGGGGTTTCCTCATCTTCGGGAAGTGGAGCTGGACAATTAATCCGCCCCGCTATGTTGATCCAGGCCTGAAAATTTATAGGAAGGCATAGACACCTTCCCAAAATATGCCAGTAAAGGCTATACCTTGAATACATGAAAGAAATTACCGAATTGGCCTGGCGCTTTAAGCTGAGCCCACGATCTTCGGTCATGGGCGGTGGTGTCTCGCTGGCCTTGAAGAGCACTTTCCAGATATCTTCGTGCGTTGTGCCGAGGAGCTCTAGTAGCGTCTGGTGCTTGGCCGGATCGAACTCCCACAAATAGCAAGTCCGGGGTTGTCACGGAAGGATCCGGCAAATGAGCATAACCTGGATCACGTTGACGAGTTTTATCCTCTTGGTTATCATTTTCTGAACGCACTTCTGGAGCCCAGTCAGCTCGCTCGAAGAGCCCCAGGCGAGGCCCTTCTCTTGCCAAGAGGTGAGCCGTAGCGGAGCTCCAGATCAAAATTCGGGGGCCGCCGCCAAGTTGGTGTCGCGCGGCTCGGTGATGTAGAACCACCCTGATTGCCACCCCTTCACCGTCTCCACAAAGGAGCCTTCGGGCCATGTGACGTTGGGCATCTTGCCTACCATGGCGCCTCCGCACTCTGCCTGTTGGCCTCTCACCACCTTTGGCTTTACATTGAAAGTCATCAACCATAGGCTGAAGTGAGGCAGGATATGGAGGAAGGCCTCGCAAACGACTATAAATGCCGAGATGTTGAGGACAAAGTTGGGGGCTAGATCATGTAAGTCTATCCCGTAGTAAAACATCATCCCACGGACAAACGAGTGGAGAGGGAATCCCAGCCCATGGACGAAATGTGCGAGAAACACAACCCTCTCATGGGGCTCTGGGGTAGGGACGATCTGTCCTTTGGCCGGGAGACTGTTAACGATCTCCTTGGCCAGGTATCGGCCTCTCGAAGCTCCTTGATGTCTTTCTTCTTAACAGAAGAAGCCATCCACTTGCCACCTGCTCCGGATCCGGACATGGTTGGAGTGTTTTCTCCAGCGAGGGAAGCTAGGGCTTGGGCGCTGGAGCTCTAGAATGGATGGGCAGAGGAAGGAGAAGGCATGGGTTAGTGAGGACGAATCCTTATCCCCTTATAAAGGCTGCGAATATCAAACGCCTCCCTAAAACTCGCCTATTCCCAAGGGCTGTGTAAATGGCACGGTTGGGTTACCCACGCCCGTATTGATGAGAATCCCATTATAAGGGGACACGATCTCTGCTTTGACAAGATGTGCCAATGGCAACCGCGTCTCGAAACATGGAGCGGCAGGTAAAAAATGGTTCGAAATTATGACTGGATGGACATGATGTCATGTTGTAAAAGTTGTCAGCGGATTGGACTCGTGTATTATTATATTCTCTCCACAATTGTGTGTGGTGTGTGTTACCGGTCCGGACACGATCAATTTGTCCAAAGACTATTTTGGAGTTCGGAAGGAGGAAACCGCCTTGCAATGCCGAAGACAGCACTACGCGCCGGATACCTTGTCATTGAAGCCACATTCAGGGGCTACTGAGGGAGTCCTAGACTAAGGGGTCCTCGGGCATCCGACCTGTTGGCCATGGGCCAGACTGATGGGTTGTGAAGATACGAAGACCGAAGACTGTACCCGCATCCGGATAGGACTCTCCTTGGCGTGGAAGACAAGCTTGGAGACCGAATATGTAGATTCCCTTCTTTTAACCGACCTTGTGTAATCCTAGATCCTCCTGGTGTCTATATAAACCGGAGGACTTAGTTCAGATAGGAGATTCATTATCATAGCCATCCAAGCTAGACCTCTAGTGTTTAGCCATTACGATCTCGAGGTAGATCAACTCTTGTAATACTCATATTCATCAATATCAATCAAGCATGACGTAGGGTATTACCTCCTTAGAGAGGGCCCGAACCTGGGTAAACATCGTGTCCCTTGTCTCCTGTTACCATCGACCTTAGACGCACAGTTCGGGACCCCTACCCGAGATCCGCCGGTTTTGACACGGACACGCACCGGACGGGCCACCATATTTAGCGAAAAAATGTTTCCCCTGACTGTTGGGACCGACCAACTACATCTTCGCACGCAAGGAAGTGCCTCCTTATTACGCACAAAAAAATGAATACTCCCCCTACTAGCTGGGACCCAGTATAGTGGCAGGATGACTTGTGGGCCTACTAAGTTAACGGGGACGGAGGCCTTTGTCAACTTAGTCAATATGCACGATTCTAGCTCCAGTGACCGTACGATGTCCATCCAACGGCCGTAGTGCTTCTTCAACCTCTGGTCTTCTTGCTCCAGCCGTCCAAACCAGCGCCAGTCATGCCTCGTGCTCCTGCCTCCCGTGGCCGGCTGCGATGCGGCGGAGGCCTCACCGCCCCCCTACTACTCCCACCGCTGGCCAGGCCATCCCTCTACTCACCCACACCACCTGTTATTCTGCGGTGACGGCAGCCTCACACCGCAGTGAACCAGTGAACCCTCATACTCCTCTACGCGTGGGAATCCACTGTCATGTCTTCCCCAGCTCCGCGTCGTCCCCTGGTGCTCTCGGCGTGGCGTGGTCAACGTGGTCAAGGAACGGCTTCCATCGGACGTGGACTGTACGTGGAGAGGCTGACAACTGGGTCCACGGCCGCAGCAAGGAAGTGCATCCTTATACGCGCAAAATAATTATTCCTCCACCTGACACCGGGGACCCACCAGACGGGCCACCGTATTTCGCGAAAAAAACGTTTCCCCCAGACTGTTGCGACCCACCAGCTACATCTTCCCACGCAAGGAAGTGCGTCCGGGCAAAAAAAATGATTCGCCCCCTAACTGCTGGGACCCACCAGCTACATCTTCACGCGCAAGGAAGTTCCTGACAGTCGGGACCCACCTGGTCGAAGCATACGTAGCATTGTCATTCTGGTCGCGAACGTGTACGTACATACTGGTCGATGTAGAGGCGCGCACGTGTCGTAGTAGAGGCACACACGCAGCATGTACACGTACGTACAGCGGCCAGTGTGCAAGAAAGAAAATACGGCCACGTACGTACATACGGGCGGGGTCTCGAACGCCTACTCGCGCATACGTATGGCCAAGGCTCATGTACATGGTTGGGTCGGAACGGAGAAACTACATCATCGTCGTGTTCATGGGGAGGCAACGAAATGCGTCGTGTTCATCGGGAGGCAACGGAACGCGTGGGAGCCTACCGGCTTGGATGGAACAGCCGATGGAAACGAGGCCTGGTGTACCGCACAACGGAGGAAACGGCCTTGTGTTCGACCGGCCACGTTCGAAACGGGATCCTATTCATCGGGAGGGGTATGGCATACCGCACGGAGGAAACAGACCTCCTACAGTTGAAACGGGGTCTTGTTGATCGGGAGGGGTGTGGCGTACCGCAAAACGGAGGAAACAGACTTGTGTTGGAGCGCTACGGTCGAAACGGGGGTCCTGTTCATCGGGAGGGGTGTGGTGTACCACAAAACGGGACTCCACGGGATACTGTTCATCTCCACCGTTGACCCCCTCCAGCCTCCACGGGCTACTGTTCATCCACCGTCGACCTCCTCCAGCCTCCACCTGCGACTGTTCATCCACGGGCTCCTATTCATCCAGCCTCCACCGCGCGCTACTCCATCAGCTACTGTTCAACCAGCCCTCTCCACGGGCTCCTGTTCAACCATCCCTCCATCTTCTACTGGTCATCCATCCCTCCATCGTCTATTGTTCATCCAGCCCTCCACGGGGTACTGTTCATCCAGCCCCAACCGGCTCGATCGATTGGGGTCCTGTTCATCCAGAGGCAACACCACGGGGTCCTATTCATCCACCCCCACCGGGAACTGTTCATCCAAACCCCCCAGCAATGCTCATTTTTCATCCAGAGGCAGCATCGATCGGCTTCAGTTAGCAGCAGTAGCGAAGGAATCGCTCGATCGGGTTCAGTTAACAGCCATCGATCGATCGCTCGGGTTCAGTAACGCGTAGCCTACAGTGCAATCGCTCGGGTTCAGTAGGAGAATGCCTCGCTCGGGTTCAGTTAGAGCCCAACGCCTCGCACCCACGCGTGTGCGTGTACGAGAGAAACGCGTAAACCTCCATGCAATGCTCGGCCCTGACCACCCACCGTAACCGGGAACACCCCGATATTTTCCTCGCCCTCGCTTCTACGATGGTTTTTTCCGTCATGGACGGCCCAAAGAATGTCATGCAGCTGCGTCTCCGGCCCGCCTAGGACCAAAAGACCATTTTTTGTCATGATTTTTTGTCATAGAAGTAGGAGCCCACCAGATCTATGATGATACCGGGTTTTGTCACAATTATCGTAATAGAAGTGTCATAAGTATGAAAAAAAAATTCGTTCGGCCCAAAATGTCATGGATGTGTCTTTTTTGTAGTGACACAATGAAATGAGCATTTACTATGTGGGCACTATATAAAAACTAGGCATACCTTCGAGCTGGATCTCCATGTACTCTTGGAGAGCCTACTTTAGTGTACAGCCAAACCTTTATGTCACCTATGAGTTAGACAAGCCCCCACTACAGCAGCCCTTAGTGTTTAAATCGTTGACAAGCTCTGTTAGAGTGTTAGGTCAAGAGCATCAAGTAATCAAAGAAAACAATTCTGGTATGGCTGGCTGATGCAAACAAGCAATTGAATAGATGTATCAAGAAAATAAGCAAAGAAGGAGGCTTAAAGACCATCACTTGAATGACGAGATTTAAGGGGCATTTAAACATCATGTGCAATGTATGAACTAACATAAACATTGCATATTTCAGATTCTACAATGGAATGCACATGTATTAGGTTATGCCATGTATGATGATGCCTAAATGTACACTATAGCAGGCATGAGTGATTCATTATTGCACGCACAATTGAATTGCAGGTTAAGGGCCAGTTCTATTCCGCCTTTTCAGAGCTTATTGTCAAAATAAGCCATAAAATATGTAAAGAAGTCATTTTTTGAGTTATGGGCTTGGGCTTAACTTATTTCGCTTTGGAGGGGGGTGTTTCGGGTAGAAGCTCACTAAAAATTGAAGGGAAGGGGAATAGTGAAATGACTCTATTGTCTGCCTATATTACACTCAAAATGAAATTGCCCTGCCCGCTTGCATCTCCTCTCCCCTTTCCCTCTACCTCGATCCCCTGCCTGCAGCGATAGGGTTCCTCCAACTAGCCGTCGCCACTGGCACCTTATTCCCCCTCCCCTCCTCCCAGGCCATGGCCTTGAGGTGCTGTTGAAGGATGAGCTCATCCAACAAGGTGAGGATATCCTCTGATTTTTTTGCCAATTTTTCATTCTGATCCACTATACGATGAATTGCTATGAGCTGCTTCTGCTGCTGCTATATGATGCATTGCTATGAGCTGCTCCTGCTGCTGCTAAATGATGAATTGCTATGAGTTGTTGCTTCTATATGATGAATTGTGATGAGCTGCTGATGCTGCTATATGATGAGTTGCTATAAGTTGCTCCTGCCGCTGCTATACGATGAATTGCTATGAGCTGCTTCTACTGCTGCTATATGATGAATTGCTATGAGCTGCTCCTGCTGCTGCTATATGATGAATTGCTATGAGCTGCTGCTGGTATATGACTGGAGCTTATATTCGCATGTGGTTATTTTCTTAGGATAACTCGTAATAACTGTCCCTAAGAAACTTGGCCAATAGAACTAACATACAAATAACATGTCATGATGATTGCAATGGAGGAGTGACCTACCATAGCACACTGTATAGGCTCACCGCTGCCTCTCCTTTTTTTGCGATGTTCCGTGAAATTGCCACATACATCTTGTACTTTTTCATTGTGTAACCCTATCTGCAAGTTGACACGGCTAATTTCAGACATCTCTACATGATAATACATTGCATATCCCTTGCATATATTTAAACCACCAATTAACGATTGTGTGCGCAGCATAAACTAGCCATGACTCTGTGTGCTGGACTAGCAGGCACTCTAACGGAGCCTAATGTAGTGCATTGGAATTCCTACATGCCACCTACGATTTTGTGTAATGTACTACCTCTGTTCCTAAATGTATGTCTTTGTAGATATTCCAATATGGACCACATACAGATGTATATAGATGCATTTTCGAGTGTACATTCACTCATTTTGCTCCGTATGTAGCCTATAGTGGAATCTCCAGAAAGACTGATATTTAGCAACAGAGGTACGAGGTAGCATCATGTATGACCTCTACATATCTAATTTAGCAGCCAATAGTAGAAATCATTGTCTGCACAAAGGGATTACTGGTCGAAAATCCTAGCAAAGCACGCTGGTAGGCACACAACAATACAAGAGAGAGACACTTACAAGATCATAACAATGCCTCAGTCCAGGATCTTGGTTGGCCAAGCTATTAGTGTAAGTGCATCTAGTGTCCCATAGTGATTTTGGTGTATTGAAGACTTATAGGTTAAGGGGCTAATGCGTTTGTGAGTATACATGGGTCTATAGGTCCATGAGGAGTTTGATACTTACAGAGAAAGTCGACCCCTAAAAATGAATGTCTTCACTGAAGACTTTGGATCTCCGAAGACTTTCCAAAGACTTTCAAAGTGAAGAAATTGGTGTGACCATGAAGACTTGATATTCATGCGAGGAACATGAAGCGTGAAGACTTTTGTTTTCATAGTTTCATTTTCTCTTTCTTGAGTCATAGGAAACACCGTACTGTTAAAGGGGGTCGAGGTAAAACTAAGGAAAAGTTTCCAGGTGATGCTCAACTCAAAATCCTACACCTACCAATACCTTCGAGTGAAGCCATTGGAAATCTCATACAGTTCAGTCAATTTCTTCAGTGACAGAGACAAAGTTCTTCTGGCCTCTGAGGAATTTGTCCTGACTGAGGAGTTAGGAATTCACCAGTGCGGATTGCCTACAAGTGAGGAACATGATAGCCCTGAGGAATTTGAAACTCAAATTTTCGACCATTGCTGTGCTATGTGCCAGCTGTCCCAAAATGTCTACTCACCTAACAGTCATATCATTTAAGGGCATTTATGTCTTATCATGTCAAGCTGCTCCCTAGGCTATAAATAGCCGCCCCCTACAACCACTAGCTGGTTGGCTGCTTCGTGAGAAACTGACACTTGTCATTGAGAGCATCCCATCCTCCGAGGACTTTGAGTGAAATCATCAAGTGAGGAAAAACCCAAAACCCCAAACTAAACACCTACAAACCCAAAGTGATTGAGCATCACTAAAGAGATTGTTCCTGTGTGGAACCGAGGCTTGTTACCTTTGAGGACTGTGCATCCTCCATACGGTTAGGCGTCATGGTCTAGATCATCCAAGAGGAAATTGTGGATCGCCGAGTGACCGAGTCTGTGAAGGTTTGGAAGTCACCTGAAGACTTACCACGAGTGATTGGACGAGGTCTGTGTGACCGTAGTTCAAGGAGAATAGGGTGAGGACTGTGTGTCCGGGACTGTGTGTCCTCAGGTTTAAATACCTAGCCACTCTAACCAGACGTACAACTGTCACAGCAGTTGGAACTCGTCTACCAAATAATTGTCTTCACCGAGCTAACTGGTCCTATTTCCTCAACCGTCTTATTTCTTCATTACTGTGTTGTGTACCTGTTCATATCTGTTCGAAGACTTTGACTGAAGACATTCTCAATTTCCTCAGTTCAATTTCTTCAGTCCGTTTGTCTTCATTCTATTTTATCCTGTGCTTACGCTTTCTGTACTCTGTGTTTGTTTCCTATTCATCATGATGTCCATGCCTATGTTATGTCATGTATGCATATGAGTACTTTTTCTGCTGCAAGTAGTTCTTCGCGTAGGGATTTCCTCACCCTGAAATTCCTCAGTGAAGAATTCTTAAAAATCGCCTATTCACCCCCTCTAGTCGACTTAACGCACTTCCAATTTGTATCAGAGCAAGGTACTCCCTTGTTCTGTGTGATTTTGGTTTACACGCCTGGAGTTTTAGTTATGTCAACCGCAAGAATGAAGACAGTGACAAGCCCCATCTTTGACGGTCATGATTATCCCAAGTGGAAGGCCATGATGAAGAAGCGCCTCATGGCGATGAACAATGAACTTTGAACCGTCACTAAGATTGGTCTTACTGACCTATGCAAGATGGCGGAGGCTGATGATATTCGCAAGTACACTCTACTTAACCTCACGGCGAAAGACATCATCTGCTCTGGCTTGTCGCAAAATCAGTTCAGGAACGTTATGCATCTCTGCCATGCGAAGCTCATCTGGGACTGTCTATCTGAGGTCTATGAAGGCCATCGAACTCATCATGATCCCTAGTTTGGGGAATTCATGGAATCGCGCAAGGCTATGACTTTCAATCCAGAATCATCATCCTCTTCACCATGCCTTATGGCAAAAGGTGCCAAGGTAACTGAATGCTATCTATCTAAGTCTAGTGATGATGAATCTGGTGATGAATTTGGACCCAGCTATACCAAACTCGCTTCCCTTGCCACTAAACAACAAAGAGTTTTGGAAAAAGTTCAAAACATGTTGGATGAGAGCGATGATATGTTGGGTGAAGAAATGAATCAGTCGAAAGCTTTGGCTGAAAGTCTTCAGGGACTTCAGACTAAGTCTGATAATCATCAAAGTCATCATAACACTCTCTTATCTGATCATGAGAAGCTTTCTTATGAATTTCTTCGAAGAAAGCAAGATCTTGAGAAGTTAAGAGTGAGTTATGAAGATCTTCAGAAGGAGCGTGATTCATTACTTGCTCAACAAATCAGCGCTACTCAGGAACAATTTATTCCTCCATGTTTGAAGTGCATTGAACGTGAATTTGCTAATTCTTCACCTGAAAGTTCAAATGCTTCTGATACGTCTCCAACGTATCTATAATTTTTGAATGCTCCATGTTATTATATTATCTATTTTGGATGTCAATGGGCTTTATTTTACACTTTTATATCGTTTTTGGGACTAACCTACTAACCGGAGGCCCAACCAAATTGCTATTTTTTTGCCTATTTTAGGGTTTCGTCGAAAAGGAATATCAAACGGAGTCCAAACGGAATGAAACCTTCGGGAACATGATTTTCTCAACAAACGCGATCCAGGAGACTTGGAGTGGGCGTCAAGAAACAAACGAGGAAGCCACGAGGTAGGGGGGCGCACTTACCCCCCCCCCCCCCAGGGCGTGCCCTCCACCCTCGTGGGCCCCTTGTTGCTCCACCGACGTACTTCCTCCTATATATATCCATGTACCCCCCAAACATCCAGGAGCACCACGAAAACCTAATTCCACTGCCGCAACCTTCTGTACCCGAGAGATCCCATCTCGGGGCCTTTTCCGGAGCTCCGCTGGAGGGGGAATTGATCACGGAGGGCCTCTACATCAACTCCATGGCATCTCCGGTGATGTGTGAGTAGTTTGCTTCAGACCTACGGATCCATAGTTATTAGCTAGATGGCTTCTTGTCTCTCTTTGGATCTCAATACAAAGTTCTCCTCGATCTTCTTGGAGATCTATTCGATGTAATCTTCTTTTGTGGTGTGTATGTCGAGATCCGATGAATTGTGGTTTATGATCAAGTTTATCTATGAACAATATTTGAATCGCCTCTGAATTATTTTATGTATGATTGGTTTATCTTTGCAAGTCTCTTCGAATTATTAGTTTGGTTTGGCCTACTAGATTGATCTTACTTGTAATGGGAGAAGTGCTTAGCTTTGGGTTCAATCTTGCGGTGCTCGATCCCAGTGACAGAAAGGGAAACGACACGTATTGTATTGTATTGTTGCCATCGAGGATAAAAAGATGGGGTTTATATCATATTGCATGATTTTATCCCTCTACATCATGTCATCTTCCTTAAAGCATTACTCTATTCTTAACTTAATACTCTAGATGCATGCTGAATAGCGGTCGATGTGTGGAGTAATAGTAGTAGACGCGGAATCGTTTCGGTCTACTTGTCGCAAACGTGATGCCTATATACATGATCATACCTAGATATTCTCATAACTATGCTCAATTCTATCAATTGCTTGACAGTAATTCGTTTACCCACCGTAATACTTATGCTCTTGAGAGAAGCCACAAGTGAAACCTACGGCCCCCGGGTCTATCTTCCGTCATATTAATCTTCCAACACTTAGTTATTTCCTTTGCTGTTTATTTTACTTTGCATCTTTATTTCTCTTTATCATAAAAATACCAAAAATATTATCTTATCATATCTATCAAATCTCACTCTCGTAAGTGACCGTGAAGGGCTTGACAACCCCTTTATCACATTGGTTGCGAGGTTCTTATTTGTTTGTGTAGGTGCGTGGGACTTGAGCGTGATCTCCTACTGGATTGATACCTTGGTTCTCAAAAACTGAGGGAAATAGTTATGCTACTTTGCTGCATCACCCTTTCCTCTTCAAGGGAAAACCAACGCAGTGCTCAAGAGGTAGCAAGAAGGATTTCTGGCACTGTTGCCGGGGAAATTCATGCCAAGTCAAGTCAAGATCTGACTCCCGACAACGAGTCATTTCTGGTGTCGTTGCCAAGTCAAGACATACCAAGTACCCATCACAAACTCTTATCCCTTGCATTACATTATTTGCCATTTGCCTCTCGTTTTCCTCTCCCCCACTTCACCCTTGCCATTTTATTCGCCCTCTCCCGCCGTTCCCCTTCTCTTTCCCTATTTGCCCCTTTTGCCTGTTTCTTGTTTGCTTGTGTGTTGGATTGCTTGCTTGTCACGATGGCTCAAGATAATACTAAATTGTGTGAATTTTCCAATACCAACAACAATGATTTTCTTAGCACTCCGATTGCTCCTCTTACCGATGCTGAATCTTGTGAAATTAATGCTTCTTTGTTGAATCTTGTCATGAAAGATCAATTTGCCGGCCTTCCTAGTGAAGATGTCGCTACCCATCTAAACAACTTTGTTGATTTTTGTGATATGCAAAAGAAGAAATATGTGGATAATGATATTGTTAAACTTAAGCTATTTCCGTTTTCGGTTAGAGATCATGCTAAAGCTTGGTTTTCGTCTTTGCCTAAAAATAGTATTGATTCATGGAATAAGTGCAAAGATGCTTTTATCTCTAAGTATTTTCCTCCCGCTAAGATCATCTCTCTTAGAAACGATATTATGAATTTTACACAAATTGATCATGAACATGTTTCACAATCTTGGGAGAGGATGAAATTAATGATACGTAATTGCCCTACACATGGTTTGAATCTTTGGATGATTATAAAAAAAATTATGCCGAATTGAATTTTGCTTCTAGAAACCTTTTAGATTCGGCCGCGGGAGTCACTTTTATGCAAATCACTTTAGGAGAAGCTACTAAACTCCTAGATAATATTATGGTTAATTATTCTCAATGGCACACCGGAAGATCTACTAATAAAAAAGTGCATGCAATTGAAGAGATTAATGTTTTGAGCGGAAAGATGGATGAACTTATGGAATTGTTTGCTAATAAGAGTGTTTCCTCTTATCCTAATGATGTGCCTTTGTCTACTTTGATTGAGAATAATAATGAATCTATGGATGTGAATTTTGTTGGTAGGAACAATTTTGGTAACAACGCGTATAGAGGTAATTTTAATTCTAGGCCGTTCCTAGTAATTCCTCTAATAATCATCGTAATTCCTACAACAATTCTTATGGAAATTTTAATAAGATTCCCTCTAAATTTGATACTAGTGTTAAGGAGTTTATGAATTCAATCGCAAAAGAATTTCAATGCTTTGCTTGAAGAAATAATGCTTAAGATTGATGAATTGCCTAGGAACGTTGATAGAATTTCTCTTGATGTTGATACTTTGAAACTTAGATCTATTCCACCTAAGCATGATATCAATGAGTCTCTCAAATCCATGAGAATTTCCATTGATGAGTGCAAAAAAAGAACCGCTAGGATGCGTGCTAAGAAAGATTGCTTTGTGAAAGCATGTTCTTCTAGTTTTTATGATAATAAAGATGAAGATCTAAAAGTGATTGATATGTCTCCTATTAAATCTTTGTTTTGCAATATGAATCTTGATAATGATGGGACTGAAGATGAGCCACCTTTACCTAGAAGGCATTCCAAACATTCGGAGTTTTTAGATCTTGATGCAAAAATTGTTAAAAGTGGGATTGAAGAGGTTAAAACTTTAAATAGCAATGAACCCACTATTTTTGATTTCAAGGAATTTAATTATGATAATTGCTCTTTTATAGATTGTATTTCCTTGTTGCAATCCGTGCTAAATTCTCCACATGCTTATAGTCAAAATAAAGCTTTTACTAAACATATCGTTGATGCTTTGATGAAATCTTATGAAGAAAAACTTGAGTTGGAAGTTTATATCCCTAGAAAACTTTATGATTAGTGGGAACCTACAATAAAAATTAAAATTAAAGATCATGAGTGCTATTCTTTGTCTGATTTGGGTGCTAGTGTTTTCATGATTCCAAAAACTTTGTGTGATTTGCTAGGTTTCCATGATTTTGATGATTGTTCTTTAAACGTGCACCTTGCGGATTCCACTATTAAGAAACCTATGGGAATAATTAATGATGTTCTTATTGTTGCAAATAGGAACTATGTGCCCGTATATTTCATTGTTCTTGATATAGATTGCAATCCTTCATGTCCTATTATTCTTGGTAGACCTTTCCTTAGAACGTTTGGTGCAATTATTGATATGAAGGAAGGGAATATTAAATTACAATTTCCATTAAGGAAGGGCATGGAGCACTTTCATAGAAATAAAACTAAATTACCATATGAATCTATTATGAGAGCCACTTATGGATTGCCTACCAAAGATGGCAATACCTAGATCTATCCTTGCTTTTATGCCTAGCTAGGGGCGTTAAACGATAGCGCTTGTTGGGAGACAATCCAATTTTATTTTTATTCCTTGCTTTTTGCTCCTGTTTAGTAATAAATAATTTATCTAGCCTCTGCTTTGATTGTGTTTTTATGCTTAATTAGTGTTTGTGCCAAGCAGAACCGTTGGGAAGACTTGGGAAAAGTCTTTTTGATCTTGCTGTAAAAAACAGAAACTTTAGCACTCACGAGAACCGCTGCCATTTTTATTTGGAAGGTGCTATTTAGTTAATTATGTTTTCAGATTATTAATAGATAAATTCCTCACGTCCAGCAATTTATTTTATAATTTTTGGGGTTCCAGAAGTTGCGTTAGCTACAGATTACTACAGACTGTTCTGTTTTTGACAGATTCTGTTTTTCTTGTGTTGTTTGCTTATTTTGATGAATCTATGGCTAGTAAAAGAGTTTATAAACCATAGATAATTTGAAATACAGTAGGTTTAACACCAATATAAATAAAGAATGAGTTCATTACAGTACCTGGAAGTGGTGTTTTGTTTTCTTTCGCTAACGGAGCTCACGAGATTTTCTATCTTGAGTTTTGTGTTGTGAAGTTTTCAAGTTTTGGGTAAAGATTTGATGGATTATGGAACAAAGAGTGGAAATAGCCTAAGCTTGGGGATTCCCATGGCACCCCAAGGTAAAATTCAAGGACATCAAAAATCTTAAGCTTGGGGATGCCCCGGAAGGCATCTCCTCTTTCGTCTTCGTCTATCGGTAACTTTACTTGGAGCTATATTTTTATTCAGCACATGATATGTGTTTTGCTTGGAGTGTATTGTATGATTTGAGTATTTGATTTTTAGTTTACCACAATCATCCTTGCTGTACACACCTTTTGAGAGAGACTCGCATGATTTGAAATTTATTAGAATACTCTATGTGCTTCACTTATATCTTTTGAGCTATATAGTTTTTGCTCTAATGCTTCACTTATACTTTTAGAGCACGGTGGTGGATTTGTTTTATAGAAACTATTGTTCTCTCATGCTTCACTTATATTATTTTGAGAGTCCTTTAGAACAACATGGAAATTTTCTATAATATAAAAACTTTCATAGAAGTGCATTGAATACTATGAGAAATTTGATACTTGATAATTGTTTTGAGATATGGAGATGGTGATATTAGAGTCATGCTAGTTGAGTAGTTGTGAATTTGAGAAATACTTGTGTTGAAGTTTGTGATTCCCGTAGCATGCACGTATGGTGAACCGTTATGTGATGAAGTTGGAGCATGATTTATTTATTGATTGTCTTCCTTATGAGTGGCGGTTGGGGATGAGCGTTGGTCTTTTCCTACCAATCTATCCCCCTAGGAGCATGGGCGTAATACTTTGTTTCGATAACTAATAGATTTTTGCAATAAGTATGTGAGTTCTTTATGACTAATGTTGAATCCATGGATTATACGCACTCTCACCCTTCCACCATTGCTAGCTGACGAAGCTATGTACCTAGGGTAGGGTCATGGATCTGTCCAAAGATACCCTCCCTAAGGACATCTCTAAAATAGCCAGAAGCAGTCGAAGAGAAGTCATCATCCACTCGACCATGAAGCTATGTTCCACTCGACAGCTTTGAAGACACTCGACCATGCGAGCAACCACTCGACCATCAGAAGATGTGAGGCCACTCATTCCGCAACGTTCGGGATTTAAGTCATAGCTTTAATAATCACTTATAGCACTTTACTCCGGACGTTACCAGTAACGCTCTTCCTTTATGAACATTGAACCTTGTGTAACGGAGGGGAGCTGGGGTCCTGGCGCACTCTATATAAGCCACCCCCTCCTCTGGGACAAGGGTTCACACCTTTTGTAATTCACACGCATATATCCAGTCGACCGCCTCAGGGCTCCGAGACGTAGGGCTGTTACTTCCTCCGAGAAGGGCCTGAACTCGTAAACCTCGCGTGTACAACTCCTCCATAGCTAGGATCTTGCCTCTACATCACTACTCCCCTATTCTACTGTCAGGCTTAGAACCACGACAGTTGGCGCCCACCTTGGGGCAGGTGTCTTAGTGAATTGTTGGAGAAGTTGCAATTTTTCCGATCCCCTTCATCATGGTTCCAGGCGGAGGTTTGGCTGAGGGCCGCGAGATCCGTCTCGGCACGCTCGTGTTTGTCGCCGACGACTCCGCTTGGCTTCAGGAGGCTCCACTCGACGTCAGCGCACTCCCCGCCCGCGGGGTGACGCACTTTCGCGCGTGCGTCCGCAGCGTCCTCCTGCGGCAGCCGTCGACCCAGTATGAGTCGGCTCCAGCAGCTTTCCACCTCCCTGCGGCCTGCCGGAGCAAACGTTCCGGTCGGCCGAGGATTCAGCGATGGGTGAGGCATGCGGTGGCTCGCCAGTCGGCCACCCCTCAAGTCGCGGCAATCGAGCCCGACGAAACTCTCTACGGCCTGTTTGATCTGTCGACTGGCTCCGTAGAGACCGCATCCGAGTGTGACAGCAGCGACCCAGCGGCTGAAGTTCTGATGGTCAATGGACCACGCAGTCCTCCTGGCTTCGCCCATGAAGACGGAGGCGACGGGAACAGAGATCCATCGCGCGTTCATGAAGAGTACCGCCCCGAACCCCGCTCTTCGCAGTAGAGGGAGGAACTTCGCCGCCGGAACATGGATGCACTTCATACTCCTATAGTTGGAGAAACCCCTGAGGCCTAGGCCTTGGAGCAGGCGCGCTTGGCCAGCTTGGCTGAGCGCACTCGAATGGAGAACCTCCAGCGCGCACTCGACGATCGTGCTTGGCAGCGTGCTCCCGAATCCAGTCGATGCCAACTTTTTCCACCTCCGACTCAGGTATACCGAACCCCAATCTAGAATCTAGCAGCTACTGCCCAGATAGCGGAGTCGATCCAACCTTCCCAGTTAGAAGCTGGCCGAGGTCTGGTGCAGATCCGAGCTATGCTCCGGGCGGCAGGAGAACAGAATACAGTCGTATCTCAGTCACGAAATAGGATCCATAGAAGATCCGTGGTTGCAGACACAGTTCAGTTGGCCCACAGCCCAAGATCGCCCCCGAGGCGTGAGGGGTGTGGAGATCGGCGAGATCAGTATAGAAACCGTGAGTAGTATGATCACTGATTCGATCGCGATGATCGTCGTCGAGTGCCCACACCTCCCCCGAGGAGTGGGTCGTACGTGCCTCAGCAACATGAAGACAGACACCCTCACAGTGTTGGGCGAGGGGTTCCAGTCGACCCCAGGGAGCCAGGCTTTGATGTGAGATCTATTCTCGTTCAGGGCTTGGTCGACAGAAACAGAGCTCACCAAGAGGGCCATGATAGGGATCCGCAAACCAGCCGCAGTGTGCATGTCTTAGGTCCAGAATGCTTCAGCAGAGCTATCAGGGCTGCAGTGATTCCCCCCAACTTCAGGTTGGCGACTGGAGTCAGTAAGTTCACTGGTGAGTCCAAGCCTGACACTTGGCTTGAAGACTATCGAGTGGCTATCCAGATTGGTTGCGGCAATGATGAAGTGGCCATGAAACACCTTCCTCTGATGTTGGAGGGCTTGGCTAGAGCATGGTTGAATCAGTTGGCACCTAGCAGTATTTATACCTGGGAAGATCTCGCTCGAGTGTTTTTCAGAACATTCGAGGGCACTTGCAAACGGCCGGCAGGTTTGACAGAATTACAGTGTTGTGTTCAGAAACCGAATGAAACTTTGAGGGATTATATCCAGAGATGGATCACCCTGCACCACACAGTGGAGGATGTGTCTGATCATCAGGCAATTTGTGCCTTTAAGGAAGGTGTCAGGTATCGGGAGTTGAATCTGAAATTCGGTCGGACAGGAAATATGACTCTGACTCGGATGATGGAGATTGCCACCAAGTATGCCAATGGTGAAGAAGAAGAACAACTCCGGAGTGGCAAGCACAAAGCAGTCGCCCACGAAGCCGGAGGAGGAAACTCCAGTCGGAAACAGAAGCGCAAGGCCGAGCCTGCTGCTCCTGGTCAAGCCTTAGCTGTGGTTCAAGGAAAGTTCAAGGGGAAGCCCAAAGGGCCGTGGAACCCCAAGAAAGTAAAAGATCAAGATGGAAATGACGTGTTGGATCTGCCGTGCCACATCCACATAAAAAAAGATGGAGAGGGCAATTTCATTTACCCGAAGCACACCACTCAGCAGTGTCGACTCCTAATCCAGCAATTCCGAGAGAAACAACCTAAGGAAAAGGAGAAGGAAGCAGACAAGGCTGAGGACGAGGAAGAGGATGATGATGGTTATCCCCACGTGAATTCCACTCTGATGATTTTTGCTGACGTTGAGAGCAAAAGTCGATTGAAAGTCATCAACAGAGAAGTGAACATGGTCGCTCCGGTGACACCCAGTTATTTGAAGTGGTCACAGACTGCCTTTCATTCGACCAGTCCGATCTTCCAGCGCACACAGCCACCCCTGGGAGGCAAGCGCTGGTGGTTGACCCGGTGGTCGAAGGCACTCGACTGACAAAGGTCTGATGGATGGTGGCAGTGGCTTGAACATACTGTATGCAGAGACGTTGAAGGGAATGGGAATTCCGATGTCCAGACTCAGTGAAAGCAATATGAGTTTCCATGGAGTCATTCCAGGCAAGAAGGCTGCCTCACTCGGCCAGATTGCTCTCGACGTGGTTTTCGGTGATTCCAAGAATTACCGCAAAGAAAAGTTGACATTTGAAGTTGTGGATTTCCAGAGTGCCTATCATGCCATTCTGGGCAGGCCGGCTTATGCATGTTTTATGGCTCAACCATGTTACGTGTACCTCAAATTGAAGATGCCTGGTCCCGAAGGGGTGATCACTATCACTGGTAATCGGAAGAAGGCAGAAGAGTGCTTCCAGAAGGGTTCAAAGATCGCCGATGCATAGATGGCTGTGGCAGAATTGCAAGAATATCAGGAAAACGCAGATCCGGTTGATTTGTTGCGAGCCAAGAAGCCAGCCACAGATTCAGAATTCTAGTCGTCTGGTGAAACGAAGTCGATTCACATTCACCCGACAGACCCCAATGCTGCTCCGACTCACATTTCAACCACACTTGACTCCAAATAGGAAGAAGTGCTCATCCAGTTCCTCCGTGAGAACTGGGACATCTTTGCATGGAAGCCTTCCGACATGCTGGGTGTTCCCAAGGGATTGGCTGAGCATCGTTTGCGAGTCAACCCAAAAGTGAAACCAGTTAAAGAACATCTTCGACGGTCCGTTGTACAGAAGAGAAAGGCAATCGGTGAAGAGGTGGCTCGGCTTTTGGCAGCTGAGTTTATCCGAGAGATTTACCACTCCGAGTGGTTAGCCAATGTTGTCATGGTCCCAAAGAAGGACGACTCACTTCGCATGTGCATTGACTTCAAGCATATCAATCGGGCCTACCCGAAAGATCACTTTCCTCTCCCTCGCATCGACCAGATAGTCGACTCGACTGCGGGGTGCGAGCATTTGTCCTTTTTGGACGCCTACTCCGGGTACCACCACATCCGTCTGTACGGACCCGACGAGATAAAAACAGCTTTCATCACCCCATTTGGGTGCTTCCGTTATGTCACTATGCCATTCGGTTTGAAAAACGCTGGAGCCACATTCATGCAGATGATTCAGAAGTGCCTGCTCACTCAGATCAGTCGGAATGTGGAAGCATACATGGATGACATTGTGGTCAAGTCTCGTAAAGGTTCTGACCTACTGACTGACCTTGCTGAAACCTTTGCCAACCTCAGAAGGTATGATATCAAGCTCAATCCATCAAAGTGCACGTTTGGAGTTCCAGGCGGAAAATTACTCGGTTTCCTCATTTTTGAACGAGGGATCGATGCTAACCCAGAGAAAGTGGGTGCTATACTCCGAATGAAACGCCCTGTGCGTGTGCATGATGTCCAGAAGCTTACTGGTTGCTTGGCCGCCCTAAGTCGATTCATTTCTCGCCTCGGTGAAAAGGCGCTGCCTCTTTACCGACTGATGAAGAAATCAGATAAGTTTGAGTGGACTCCTGAAGCTGATGCAGCATTTGCAGAGCTAAAAGCCCTGCTTTCCACCCAGCGGGTGCTTGCTGCTCCAATCAGCAAAGAGCCTTTGCTGCTTTATATAGAAGCCACTGGACAAGTTGTCAGTACAGTACTTACGGTCGAGCGAGAAGAAGAGGGAAACGCCTATAAAGTTCAGCACCCAGTTTATTATATTTCTGAAGTCCTGACTCCGTCAAAGCAGAGATATCCGCACTATCAGAAGCTCGTCTATGGGATTTACATGACAACGAAGAAGGTTGCACACTATTTCTCTGATCACTCTGTTACAGTTGTCAGTGATGCTCCATTGTCAGAGATTCTGCACAACAGAGATGCAACTGGTCGAGTGGCAAAATGGGCGATTGAACTCCTTCCCTTGGATATCAAGTTTGAGGCAAAGAAAGCTATCAAGTCCCAAGCAATAGCAGATTTCCTTGCCGAGTGGATCGAACAGCAATTGCCGACTCAAGTTCACTCGGAGCACTAGACCATGTTCTTTGATAGATCAAAAATGCTGAATGGTTCTGGTGCTGGGGTAGTATTGGTATCCCCCCGAGGAGACAAGCTCAGATATGTCCTCCAGATTCACTTTGATTCCCCCAACAATGAAGCAGAATATGAAGCACTCCTGTATGGGTCGCGCATGGCCATCTCACTCGGTGTCCGTCGCCTCATGGTCTATGGCAACTCAGATTTGGTAGTCAATCAAGTGATGAAGGAGTGGGACGTCAGAAGCCCAGCCATGACTGGCTACTGCAACGCGGTGAGGAAGTTGGAAAAGAAGTTTGAGGGATTAGAGCTTCATCACATACCCCAACTGAAAAATCAAGCAGCCGATGACCTGGCAAAGATAGGATCCAAGAGAGAATCCATTCCCAGCAATGTGTTTTTGGAACATATTCACACGCCGACAATTCAGGAAGATCCTTTTTCTGAAGAGCCCCCACAGCCTAAGAGCGCCACAGATCCGTCTGAAGTCGAGGTTCCGGCAGTGGGCGACCTAATCATGGAGATTCTGGTCATCACACCCGACTGGACAGTGCCGTACATTGCGTGCATCCTCAGAAAAGAACTCCCAGAAGACGAAGAAGAGGCTCGGCAGATCGTCCGTTGATCCAAGGCCTTTACTGTGATAAGAGGACAATTGTTCAGGGAAAGCGTCACTGGAGTCGGTCAGAGATGCATAACACCAGAAGAAGGTCGAATGATCCTCAACGACATCCACTCGGGGACCTGTGGCCACCATGCGTCCTCTCGGGCCATCGTGGCTAAAGCATACCGAGCCGGGTTCTATTGGCCACGAGCAAATGAAATGGCGAAAGATTTAGTCGACAGATGTGAAGGCTGCCAGTTTTACTCGGACATGTCTCACAAGCCAGCGTCATCCCTGAAGACCATTCCTCTCATCTGGCCCTTTGCTGTTTGGGGTTTGGATATGGTTGGACCATCGAGAACTGGTAAGAGTGGCTTCACTCATGTGCTCGTGGCAGTCGACAAGTTTACCAAATGGATCGAAGCTAAACCTGTCAAGAGTCTCGAGGCCAGCACCGCTGTCAGTTTTATCAGAGAATTGACATTCAGATATGGAGTTCCACACAGCATCATCACGGACAACGGGTCGAACTTTGATTCTGATGAGTTTAGAGCTTTCTGCGCTTCTCAAGGCACGCGAGTCGACTATGCTTCAGTCGCTCACCCGTAGTCGAACGGACAAGCAGAAAGAGCTAATGGTCTGATTCTCAAAGGATTAAAACCCCGACTGATGCGTGATCTCAAACACGTAGCGGGCACTTGGGTCAATGAGCTTCCGTCAGTTTTGTGGGGTTTGAGGACAACTCCCAATCGGTCGACTGGACGAACTCCTTTCTTCTTGGTCTATGGAGCCGAAGCTGTTCTGCCGAGTGACCTGCTCCACAATGCGCCCCAAGTCGAGCTCTTCTCCGAAGAAGAAGCAGAGCAGGCCCGACAGGATTCAGTCGATCTCTTAAAGGAGGAAAGAGAGATGGCCTTGATTTGGTTGACCATTTATCAGCAAGACTTGCTTCGATTCCATGCCAAGAACGTGAGGGGCCGAACCTTTCAAGAAGGGGACCTGGTTCTTCGAGTGGATCAACAGAAACCACACAAGCTCGCCCCAGCTTGGGAAGGCCCCTTCATCATCACCAAATTTCTCCACAACGGAGCATACCATCTTTACAGTGTTGAGCATCAGAAAGACGAGCCATAGGCTTGGAACGCGGAGCTGCTCCGCCCCTTTTATACTTAAGCACTCGTTCGGATAAACTATAATAAGAAACACCTTTGTAATTTGTTTACCAAAGAAAAGAGCTTTACAGTCCTCTCGTACTATTGTTGCTGTTCTTATTTACCTCTGAAATCCCCCAGTGGGTGGGCTTAGTCGCGAATCCGTTTCGCCTAAGTTTGAAAGAAAACCCTACCGAGTGGTGAGCAATCCTCCCACTAGGGGGCTTAGCTGCAGTCCAGTACTCGCCTAAGTTCTCTCACTCGGAGACTTAGCTGCAGTCCGGTACTCGCCTAAGTTTGAAAAAATCCTACCGAGTGGTGAGTAATCCTCCCACTCGGGGGCTTAGCTGCAGTCCAGTACTCGCCTAAGTTCTCTCACTCGGAGACTTAGCTGCAGTCTGGTACTTGCCTAAGTTTGAAAAAATCCTACCAGGTGGAGAGCAATCCTCCCACTCGGAGGCTTAGCCGCAGTCCAGTACTCGCCTAAGTTCTCTCACTCAGAGACTTAGCTGCAGTCCGGTACTTGCCTAAGTTCGAAAAAATCCTACCGAGTGGAGAGCAATCCTCCCACTCGGAGGCTTAGCTGCAGTCTAGTACTCGCCTAAGTTCTCTCACTCGGAGACTTAGCTGCAGTCCGGTCCTCGCTTAAGTTTGAAAAAATCCTACCGAGTGGAGAGCAATCCTCCCACTCGGGGGCTTAGCTGCAGTCCAGTACTCGCCTAAGCTCCCTCACTCGGGGGCTTAGCTGAAGTCCAGTACTCGCCTAAGTTTGAAAAATCCTACCGAGTGGAGAGCAATCCTCCCACTCGGGGGCTTAGCTTCATTCTAGTACTCGCCTAAGTTCCCTCACTCGGGAGCTTAGCTGCAGTCCAGTACTCGCCTAAGTTTGAAAAATCCTACCGAGTGGAGAGCAATCCTCCCACTCGGGGGCTTAGCTGCAGTCCCGTACTCGCCTAAGCTCCCTCACTCGGAGGCTTAGCTGCAGTCCAGTACTCGCCTAAGTTTGAAAAATCCTACCGAGTGGAGAGCAATCCTCCCACTCGGGCGCTTAGCTACAGTCCAGTACTCGCCTAAGTTCCCTCACTCGGGAGCTTAGCTATAGTCCAGTACTCGCCTAAGTTTGAAAAATCCTACCGAGTGGAGGGCAATCCTCCCACTCGGGGGCTTAGCTGCAGTCCAGTACTCGCCTAAGCTCCCTCACTAGGGGGCTTAGCTGCAGTCCAGTACTCGCCTAAGTTTGAAAAATCCTACTGAGTGGAGAGCAATCCTCCCACTCGGGGGCTTAGCTGCAGTCCAATACTCGCCTAAGTTTGAAAAATCCTACCGAGTGGAGAGCAATCCTCCCACTCGGGGGCTTAGCTGCAGTCCAGTACTCGTCTAAGTTCCCTCACTCGGGGGCTTAGCTGCATTCCAGTACTCGCCTAAGTTTGAAAAATCCTACCGAGTGGAGAGCAACCCTCTCACTCGGAGGCTTAGCTGCAATAAAGTACTCGCCTAAGGTCGAAACATATCCCTATCCGCAAGGACGACTAGGAGCAGGTCGACTGCAACCTTCTCCTTCGGAGCTATGGCACAAGTACAACGTGCGCTCCATCCCTATCCGCAAGGACGACGAGGTGCAGGTCGACTGCAACCTTCTCCTTTGGAGCTACTACACAAGTACAATGTGTGCTCCATCCCTATCCGCAAGGACGACGAGGTGCAGGTCGACTGCAACCTTCTCCTTCGGAGCTACGGCACAAGTACAATGTGCGCTCCATACCTGTCCACAAGGACGACGAGGTGCAGGTCGACTGCAACCTTCTCCTTCGGAACTACGTCACAAGTACAATGTGCGCTCTGTCCCTATCTGCAAGGACGGCGAGGTGCAGGTTGACTGCAACCTTCCACCTCAGAGCTACATCTCAAGCATAAGGATTATTCAGAGCAAAGAACAGAGTCCACCTAAAGGCTAAACGCAAAGCATATTCGGAAATAAACCAAATTCGGATAAATCCTAAAGTTCCAAGCAGCAAACAAAAAGTATTCGAGCATCAAGCCCGAAGGAGTTTAACGGTTACAGAAACCACTCGGCATTCCGAAGCAAATTTAAAGCAGATTCAAATCTCATAAGTTTGTTCACTCGGTAGGAGGAGGGCTGGCAGGCTCGACGAATTCGTCCAGGTCGATCCCATCTGCGATCCGAGTGGCAGTAGCGATGAAAGTTTCCATGAATGACTGGAAGTCACGCTTTTTGGTGTTTGCGACCTTGACCTCCGCCAGCTTGTCTTCATGAGCTTCCTTACAGTGGACTCGCACCAAGGACAGCGCCACGTCAGCACCACACCAGGCGGAGGACTTCTTCCATTCCTACACTCGGTCAGGGATCTCGCTGAGTCGAGCCATCAGGGATTCCAGGTCATTTTGAAGCGTCGCCCTTGGCTAAAGCGATGAGTTGACTCGGGAGACTGCCTCCTTCAGGCGCGCGAGGTAGCTTGTGGCGCTGGCGACACGGGACTCCAGTCGGAGCACGTTCATTGCAGTTTCGTCGCAAACTGGAGAAGCGATAGGGTCCAGACCCATCTCGACCTTTACAGTTTCCTTGTCAAAGTCTTGGAAGAATTCTGCAGCCAAAAATTAGTGAGTCGACCGGGCAGGATCCATTCGCAAGCATCAACACAGTCGGTTTAAAAGAAATAGCTTCCAGCATGAGATAGAGTTTCTTGGTAAGAGTGCTCAGATAAGCTTCCGTGTCATTCCTCTTGCGGACCGCGGACTCCAGCTTTTCATTCAGAGCAACTTTGTCCTTCTTCAGACTAGTCACTTCACGGTTAGATTCATTGAGGCAAGACTTCAGCCTGTTCACCTCCCCTTCCAGTGCTCCGACTGAAGCCAGCTTCTGGTCTACGAGGGCAGTTTTATCTTGGGCTTCTTTCTGCGCGGCGGCGAGGTCCGAGTCCTTCTTCTCCAGAGCCAACCTCATTTTCTCTGAAAAAGAAGTGATCAAATCAAACAAGAGCTCGAAGAAATGTTTTAAAAAGACAGTCGACAGGCAGTTACCTTCCATACCAGCAGCTTCGTCTCAAGCTTTCTTCAGATTCTGCTGGGCCAACTCTAAGTCGAGGTTGAGTTGCCTCTGCTTCTCCTCAAGTTTAGCAAACTTGGAAATGAGAGTACAAGACTTCTGCAAAAGGCAAAAGACGTGCTAATCGACAAGATCAAAGGTTGTTCACTTCCGAGTGGATAAAACTTAAAGAAGTTTGCTTAGACCCCAGTCGACAGCAAACAGTCGACTGTGGTCTCGGGGACTACACCCAGCGGGTGCACTTGGCGTGCCCCTGCTGATTAAAACCCAACTCGACCGGTCCGCCCGAGTCATGTCAAAAAAAACTATTCAGACCCCAGTCGACTGCAAGCAGTCGACTGCGGTCTCGGAGACTACACCCAGTGGGTGCACTTAGCGTGCCCCCACCGGTTCAGATCCTACTCGACCGGTCCGCTCGAGTCGAGTGGAAGAAAAGAAAGGAAGGCAGAACTCAGACCCCAGCCGACTGCCAGCTATCGACTGCGGTCTCAGGGACTACACCCAGTGGGTGCACTTAGCGTGCCCCCACCGGTTCGGATCCTACTCGCCCAGACCGAGTGGAAGAACGCAACTACCAAAGACAACAAAACACCCAGTGGGTGCACTGATTCAACGCAAACAACATGAGATTGTATGGAAGGAAATTTTTCGGGTAGCATATCCTGATAGAACAAGGGCAGTCGAAAAGTCTACGTACCTGGACATTGGCCCGGAGAGCAGCGCTGGCGTCGTAGGCAGCCTGGCTATTCTCATGCACCACTTTCACCCGCTCCATCATCACATCAGCCTGTCGGATGGCTTCCGCAGCCGCTTCCGACTGGTTGTCCGGAACGGGGTAGCTGGTGAAGAAGAGAGCAGACGACCCAGGTGGAGCAGCTCGGACCTCCAAGGCATGAGATGGGACGAATGAAGGAACCACCGGTACAGTCGACGGTGCGGGGCGCTCACTCGACAAGGGTACAACGAAGGTTATAGAGGCCCCGCCTGCGTCTTCAGATTGATAGATGGTTGGTGTTGTCGTTGGTCCCTACTGAGACGCCTTACCAGCCATCACCTTTTTATTCTTCCTGGGCCTAGGAGCCACATCTTCATCGTCATCTGGGAGATCGATGACGTTGGCGGAGCTGCGGAGAAGATCAGTCAACTCTAAAGTAAACCGCTAGAATTCAATCGACCGAGTAAGACAAGAGCAAGATCATAAGAGTTACCTGGGTTGGAGGTGACCGCATCTTCCATCTCCTCGCCTCGGTACTGGAGAGAAGAGGTTCCTGATCTAGCAGCACTGCAAAGATCCGCACCCAGTCGGTTACGTTCTGTTGCTCGAGTCGATGAAAAGAACAAGTCAGATGATTACCCGAAGATGGTAGGGACGGTCACTTTGATCCTAGGCAAAGCCTTTGGCAGTTTGGAGGAGGTGGCTTTCGGTGCTTTTGGCGCTGGAGGCGGCACAACCTTAGGCTGCTTCGGAGCCTTCTCAATCGGCGATGGGGAAGACATCCTATGGCGCTTCGAAGACTGCCCACTCGGCGCGGCCACCAGGTGCGGAGCGCTCGCCGGGTCGTGAGCGTGTTTGGATCTCCTCTCCCTGCGAGGAGGCATGTCGACCTCTTCGTCATCAGTCGATTCGTCGCTCTCCTCGTCCTCCTCGGCATCAGAGTGCCCTTCGCCACTCTCGCCCCCGCTCGCTCCTTCCTCGACGTCTTGCTCCTGCACTCCATTGGGCATTGAGTACATGTCAATGAGGGCCTGAAAAGACAACGATCAAAAGAAATTCAGTCGACCATCAACAAGGCGTCACACAGTGAATTGGAAAGATACTTGGTAAAACAGAATCATACCTGCTCCGGCTGACGCGAGTGGTCGAATGGAATCACCCTCCTAGACCCCCGAGGGTTGTCTTTGTGCTGGTGATTCCCATCAGCTACTTCTCCAAGATGTCCTCGCTGACGTCCTCCGGGTGGATCCGAGTGGAGTCCTCGAGTCTAGAGTACATCCACATCGGATGATCACGGGCCTGAAGCGGTTGGATGCGTCGACCGAGAAAGACCTCCAGCAGGTCCATCCCAGTCAACCCGTCGCGGACGAGTTGGACGACCCGCTCGACCAGCACCTTGACCTGTGCCTTCTCTTCTGGGACCACCTTCAGGGAGGAGGGCTTCTCCACTCGAGCCAGAGAAAAGGGAGGAAGTCTAGTCGACTGACCCGGGGTCGGCTGATCCTTAAAGTAAAACCAAGTCGACTGCCAGCCCCGGACCGAGTCGGGAAGGATCATTACTGGGAAGGTGCTCTTGTTCCTCATATGGATCCCCAGGCCCCCGCACATCTGGATCACGTGCATCCTCTCATCACTCAGATTGGCCTTTTTGACCGGCTGAGAGCGACATGTGAAGATGTGTTTGAAAAGACCCCAGTGCGGTCAACAGCCCATGAAATTTTCACACATTGACACAAAAGCAGCCAGATAGACTATGGTGTTTGGAGTGAAGTGGTGGAGCTGAGCCCCAAAGAAGTTCAAAAAGGCCCGAAAGAAAGGATGGGGAGGCAGCTAGAATCCGCGATCTACATGGGTGGCGAGGAGAACGCACTCACCCTCCCTTGGCTGCGGCTCGGTCTCGTTCCCCGGGAGCCATGCCGACTTGTGGGGGATCAGTCCCCCCTCCACCAGGTCGTCGAGGTTGTCTTGGATGATTGTCGAGTGGATCCAGTCGCCCTGGATCCAGCCCGACGGCAGGCCGGATCTCGACGAAGATCCGCCCCGGCTGGTCCGCTTGCCCTTCGCCTTCGCGGTCGCCTTCTTCGCGTGCTCCAGCGCCACCATCTTCTCTTTTCCCATGGCGGCGGATTGAGTTCGAGCGAGGGTTCGGTGACGAGAGCAGAAGCGAGCGTGGCGGAGAGGTCGAAGGAAGAAGAAAAGAGAATGGGAGCGCACGGGGCAGAGACCTGGTCCGGTGCCTTTTATAAGGTCGTTCCCCGAGTAACTGACTGGTAGGCCCAGACGATCTAAACAAATCCCGCAACAGTCGCACGCACAGTACGTGGCGAAAAAGGTGGCGCGGAGATCGAGGAGACTTGCCTAATCTGTCCTGATTACCACGGCCCCGCCCATCTGGCATGCTTCCCGAAATTCGAATCCCGCGGAATCCGCGGAGAGCAGAGCAACTTGTCAGACTGAAAACGCCCTCTACATTATCATTCAGAATTCTACCGTGAAAATTCACTCGACAAAAACCAAGAATGGACCAAGGCGACCAAAGAAGAAGTTGACGTTGTCTCCTAAGTGCATAGCTCCAAAACAAGTTATGCTCACCGCACGAAGAATGAGTCGGAAGTGCTCTCAACTACTTCCCCACTCAAACCCTGATCCATTCGGGGGCTAATGACGAAGCTATGTACCTAGGGTAGGGTCATGATTCTGTCCAAAGATACCCTCCCTAAGGACATATCTAAAAGAGCCAGAAGTAGTCGAAGAGAATTCATCATCCACTCGACCATGAAGCTATGTTCCACTCGACAGCTTTGAAGACACTCGACCAGGCAAGCAACCACTCGACCACCAGAAGATGTGAGGCCACTCATTCTGCAATGGTCGGGATTTAAGTCATAGCTTTAATAATCACTTATAGCACTTTACTCCGGACGTTACCAGTAACGCTCCTCCTTTATGAACATTGAACCTTGTGTAACGTAGGGGAGTTGGGGTCCCGGCGCACTCTATATAAGCCACCCCCCTCCTCTGGGACAAGGGTTCGCACCTTTTGTAATCCACACGCATATATCAAGTCGACCGCCTCAGGGCTCCGAGACGTAGGTCTGTTACTTCCTCCGAGAAGGGCCTGAACTCGTAAACCTCGCGTGTACAACTCCTCCATAGCTAGGATCTTGCCTCTACATCACTACCCCCCTATTCTACTGTCAGGCTTAGAACCACGACACTAGCCTCTCTAGTATCACACAACTTTCACCGGTACCATAAACCCACCATATACCTTCCTCAAAACACCCACCATAAACCATTCTGTTATTATGACACGCTTCATCATTGTCATATTGCTTGCATGATCATGTAGTTGACATCGTATTTGTGGCAAATCCACCGTTCATAATTCTTCATACATGTCACTCATGCATCATTGCACATCCCGGTATACCGCCGGCGGCATTCACATAGAGTCATATTTTGTTCTATGTATTGAGTTGTAATTCTTGAGTTGTAAGTAAATAAAGTGTGATGATCATCATTATTAGAGCATTGTCCCAAGTGAGGAAAGGATGATGGAGACTATGATTGCCCCACAAGTCGGGATGAGACCCCGGACGAAAAAAAGAAAGAGAAAAGAGGCCAAAAAAAGAAAGAAGGTCCAAATAAAAAATGAGAGAAAAAGAGAGAAGGGACAATGCTACTATCCTTTTTCCACACTTGTGCTTCAAAGTAGCACCATGTTCTTCATATAGAGAGTCTCCTATGATATCACTTTCATATACTAGTGGGATTTTTTCATTATAGAACTTGGCTTGTATATTCCAATGATGGGCTTCCTCAAAATGCCCTAGGTCTTCGTGAGCAAGCAAGTTGGATTCACAGCCACTTAGTTTCTTTTGTTGAGCTTTCATATACTTATAGCTCTAGTGCATCCGTTGCATGGCAGTCCCTACTCACTCACATTGATATCTATTGATGGGCATCTCCATAGCCCGTTGATACGCCTAGTTGATGCGAGACTATCTTCTCCTTTTTGTCTTCTCCACAACCACCATTCTATTCCACCATAGTGCTATATCCATGGCTCACGCTCATATATTGCATGAAGATTGAAAAAGTTTGAGAACATCAAAAGTATGAAACAATTGCTTGGCTTGTCATCGGGGGTTGTGCATGATTTAAATATTTTGTGTGGTGAAGATAGAGCATAGCCAGACTATATGATTTTGTAGGGATAACTTTCTTTGGCCATGTTATTTTGAGAAGACATAATTTCTTAGTTAGTATGCTTGAAGTATTATTATTTCTATCTCAATATTAAACTTTTATCTTGAATCTTTCGGATCTGAACAGTCATGCCACAATAAAGAAAAAAATTACATTGAGAAATATGTTAGAAAGCATTCCACATCAAAAATTCTTCTTTTATCATTTACCTACTCGAGGACGAGCAGGAATTAAGCTCGGGAATGCTTGATACGTCTCCAACATCTTTATAATTTTTGATTGCTCCATGCTATTATATTATCTATTTTGGATGTCAATGGGCTTTATATTACACTTCTATATCATTTTTGGGACTAACCTACTAACCGGAGGCCCAGCCCAAATTGCTGTTTTTTGCCTATTTTAGGGCTTCGCCGAAAAGGAATATCAAATGGAGTCCAAATGGAATGAAACCTTCAGGAACGTGATTTTCTCAAAAAACGCGATCCGGGAGACTTGTAGTGGGCGTTAAGAAACAAATGAGGAAGCCACGAGGCAGGGGGCGCGCCTACCCCCCTGGGCGCGCCCTCCACCCTCGTGGGCCCCTCGTTGCTCCACTAACGTACTTCTTCCTCCTATATATATCCACGTACCCCCCAAACATCCAGGAGCACCATGAAAACCTAATTCCACCGCCGCAACCTTCTGTACCCGAGAGATCCCATCTCGGGGCCTTTTCCGGAGCTCCGCCGGAGGGGGCATTGATCACGGAGGGCCTCTACATCAACTCCATGGCCTCTCAAGTGATGTGTGATTAGTTTGCTTCAGACCTACGGGTCCATAGTTATTAGCTAGATGGCTTCTTGTCTCTCTTTGGATCTCAATACAAAGTTCTTCTCGATCTTCTTGGAGATCTATTCAATGTAATCTTCTTTTGCGGTGTGTTTGTCGAGATCCGATGAATTGTGGGTTTTTATGATCAAGTTTATCTATGAACAATATTTGAATCTCCTCTGAATTCTTTTATGTATGATTGGTTTATCTTTGCAAGTCTCTTCAAATTATCAGTTTGGTTTGGCCTACTAGATTGATCTTTCTTGCAATGGGAGAAGTGCTTAGCTTTGGGTTCAATCTTGCGATGCTCGATCCCAGTGACAGAAATTGAAATGACACGTATTGTATTCTTGCCATCGAGGATAAAAAGATGGGATTTATATCATATTGCATGAGTTTATCCCTCTACATCATGTCATCTTCCTTAAGGCATTACTCTGTTCTTATGAACTTAATACTCTAGATGCATGCTGAATAGCGGTCGATGTGTGGAGTAATAGTAGTAGACGCAGAATCGTTTCGGTCTACTTGTCGCAAACGTGATGCCTATATACATGATCATACCTAGATATTCTCATAACTATGCTCAATTCTATCAATTGCTTGACAGTAATTCGTTTACGCACCGTAATACTTATGCTCTTGAGAGAAGCCACTAGTGAAACCTATGGCCCCCATGTCTATCTTCCGTCATATTAATCTTCCAACACTTGGTTATTTCCTTTGCTGTTTATTTTACTTTGCATCTTTATTTCTCTTTATCATAAAAATACCAAAAATATTATCTTATCATATCTATCAGATCTCACTCTCGTAAGTGACCATGAAGGGCTTGACAACCCCTTTATCGTGTTGGTTGCGAGGTTCTTATTTGTTTGTGTAGTTGCGTGGGACTTGAGCGTGATCTCCTACTGGATTGATACCTTGGTTCTCAAAAACCGAGGGAAATACTTACGCTACTTTTCTGCATCACCCTTTCCTCTTCAAGGGAAAACCAACGCAGTGCTCAAGAGGTAGTAGCTTCTATTGCTGCAAATTCTTCAACTGTCTCTCTTTGGATCTCAATACAAAGTTCTCCTCGATCTTCTTGGAGATCTATTCGATGTAATCTTCTTTTGTGGTGTGTATGTCGAGATCCGATGAATTGTGGTTTATGATCAAGTTTATCTATAAACAATATTTGAATCTCCTCTGAATTATTTTATGTATGATTGGCCTACTAGATTGATCTTACTACCTCTGAATTATTTGCAAGTCTCCTCGAATTATCAGTTTGGTTTGGCCTACTAGATTGATCTTACTTGTAATGGGAGAAGTGCTTAGCTTTGGGTTCAATCTTGCGGTGCTCGATCCCAGTGACAGAAAGGGAAACGACACGTATTGTATTGTATTGTTGCCATTGAGGATAAAAAGATCCCTTTTTATATCATATTGCATGATTTTATCCCTCTACATCATGTCATCTTCCTTAAAGCATTACTCTATTCTTATGAACTTAATACTCTAGATGCATGCTGAATAGCGGTCGAGGTGTGGAGTAATAGTAGTAGATGCAAAATCGCTTCGGTCTACTTGTCTCGGACATGATGCTTATATACATGATCATACCTAGATATTCTCATAACTATGCTCAATTCTATCAATTGCTCGACAATAATTTGTTTACCCACCGTAATACTTATGCTCTTGAGAGAAGCCACTAGTGAAACCTATGGCCCCCGTGTCTATCTTCCATCATATTAATCTTCCAACACTTAGTTATTTGCTTTGCCATTTATTTTACTTTGCATCTTTATTTCTCTTTATCATGAAAATACCAAAAATATTATCTTATCATATCTATCAGATCTCACTCTCGTAAGTGACCATGAAGGGCTTGACAACCCCTTTATCGCGTTGGTTGCGAGGTTCTTATTTGTTTGTGTAGTTGCGTGGGACTTGAGCGTGATCTCCTACTGGATTGATACCTTGGTTCTCAAAAACTGAGGGAAATACTTACGCTACTTTTCTGCATCACCCTTTCCTCTTCAAGGAAAAACCAACGCAGTGCTCAAGAGGTAGTAGCTTCTATTGCTGCAAATTCTTCAACTGTCTCTGCTATCACTAATTCCTCATCTAAGGATGTTGCTAGTATCACTGACCATGCAGGGCTGAAGGAATTGTATGTGACAGGCATGTACAAAATCCTCAAAGGGCATCAGGCTCTTTGTGATGTGCTTAAGAAGCAGATCCTCAACAAGAACCCTAGAGAAGAGGGTATTGCCTTTGAGAGGAAACTTAATGCTGATGGGACCTACTGGAAACCTGAGCAGTATCCCAAAACCTCATGGGTTGTTGCAAGGGGACCTTCAGTGGATCCATCTACTTTATCTGGCTTTACATGTGAATCTTCATATTCTTCTGATGAGTCAATTGAATCCAATTATAAACTGTTCAAAAACCAGAATGGTGAAGTATTTGCTAGATACGTTGGCACTAACTGCAGGAACGGTACTCCTATGAAGAAAATCTGGGTTCCCAAAAGGTGCCTTGAAAGTGTTCAGATGAATGTCATCATCACACCACCTGCGAAGAATGAGAACCCCAGATCAAATTCTTCATATGGACCAAAGTCTTCATATGGATCCAAGTCCTCATATGGACCACATTCGTCACATGGATCAAAGTCCTCATATGAATATCATCATGCTAACACTTCTGTTTCGCATGGAAAGACTAGGGTTATGGATATATGCATTATTCTTCAAACCATTATGTTCATAAATCCTCGAAGAATTTCTCTGCTTACTCATATGCTTACCCTAACCCCTCTTATGTGAAACGAAGTGGATTGGCATCTATTCCACCTTTCTCTTATGGAGCTCGCAGAATGATGAACTCTTTGCCACCCCTCCAGATGTGGGTGGTGAAGAAAAAGAACTAACCTCTTATGCAGGGTCAGGTCTCCAGACGAACCTAAACGTCTGAAGAATTTTCTGGAGACCTGAACATGCTTGAAAGGACGCAAGCTAATCATGAAGAAATGAATTTTCATTTCTCACGTCCTCATACTACCTTACCTCTTCTATCGCTTGATGAAATTGATCTGATGAATTTGATGTCATATTATTCACTGATGAAGTATATGAGTTCGTGAGCTGCACTAATTCATCTGCGCGATGATCAACCCAAATCCACTGAGTGGGTCCTCGATAGTGGATGTACAAATCACATCACCGGTGACAGGAGCTTATTGATGGATACTGCTTTATCTCCATAGCATCTGAAGCATATCACCTATGTTGACAAAGCTAAAAGCAAGGTATTGGGTCTAGGTAAGGTTGCAATCTCAAAGGATTGACACATGGACAAAGTCATACTTGTCAAATCCTTATTGTTCAACCTCATGTCTGTCTCAGTGCTTTGTGATCTTGATATGGTTGTTTTCTTTGGCAAGTATCGTTGTGTTGTGATCATGGAAGCTGACAATTACAAAGTCTTCGAAGGCTTTAGGAGAGGAGATTTGTATATTGTTGATTTCTCTACAGGACCAGAACCTACTACATGTCTATTTGCAAAAGCTTCAGAAGGTTGGCTATGGCATCGACGACTTGGTCATGCTGGCATGAGGAACTTGCACACGCTCGTGAAGAAGAAGCATGTCATTGGCATCGAGGGTGTCAAATTCCTCAAGGACCATTTGTGTTGAGCTTGTGAAGCCGGAAAGATGACCAGGGCCAAGCATCCCTCAAAGACCATCATGACTACCACTCGTCCATTTGAATTGCTTCACATGGATCTCTTTGGCCCTACTCATTATGCCACATTCACAAATGTTGCATCTCTATATGGCTTTGTCATTATTGATGACTATTCTCGTTATACATGGGTGCATATCATCACTTACAAAACTGAAGTGCAGGAAGTCCTCAAACGATTTTCCTCGAGGGCTTTAACCAACTTTGGTGTGAAGATCAAGCACATCAGAAGTGAAAATGGAACTGAGTTCAAGAACACTGGTCTTGATGACTATGTTGATGAACTTGGTATTACTCATGAGTTATCTGCTCCTTATACTCCTCAGCAGAATGGCGTCATGGAGCACAAGAATAGGACTCTTGTTGAGATGGCCCGCACTATGCTTGATGAGTACAAGATGCCTCCTCGCTTCTGGCCTGAGGCAATTGATACCGCGTGCCACATCATCAATAGGGTATATCTTCACAAATTCTTCAGAAAGACCTCATATGAACTCCTCATGGACAAGAAACTCAATGTGAGTTATTTCAGAGTCTTCGGTGTTAAATGTTGGATTAGAGATCCGCATCACAATTCTAAATTTGCACCAAAAGCACATGAAGGTTTTATGCTTGGTTATGCTAAGGACTCGCACACCTATAGAGTCTTCAACACCTATCACCACAAGGTTGTTGAAACTGTAGATGTGCGGTTCGATGAAACTAATGGCTCGCAAAGAGAGCACCTACCTCCTATGCTAGATGAAATACCACCAGAGGAATCCATTAACTTCAAGGCTACTGAGGATGTCGTAGCTACCGAAGAATCTGCTGAAGAAGTCATTCCAGAATGTGAAGAACATCATGCTGGTGCACCTGAAGAAAATGGCTCTGAAGAAAATGCTGATCAAATTCCTCATCGTCAACCAGCTCATCCTCATGTTGCTAATGAAGTGTAGATTGATAAAATCATTAGCGACATCAATGCACCAGGTCCTCTCACACGCTCAAAAGCTTCACATTTGTCTAACTTTTGTGGGCACTTTGCTTTCATTTCTATCACAAAGCCCACTAAGGTAGATGAAGCATTTCTGGAGCCTAAGTGGATTCAAGCTATGCAAGAGGAATTACATCAATTCGAGCTCAACAACGTCTGGGAACTGGTCAAACATCCAGACCCTCGCAAGCACAATATCATCGGCACAAAATGGATCTACCGCAACAAGCAAGATGAAATTGGCCTTGTGGTGAGGAATAAGGCACGACTTGTAGCTCAAGGCTACACATAGGTTGAAGGAATTGATTTTGATGAAACTTTTGCACATGTTGCTAGACTTGAAGCTATTCTCATATTACTTGCTTATGCTAACCATCATAATACCATCTTATATCAAATGGATGTGAAAAGTGCATTCCTTAATGGTAAGCTTGAGGAAGAAGTATATGTTGCTCAACCCCCAGGTTTTGAGGATCCAAAGCATCCTGACAAAGTCTTCAGACCCAATAAGGCCCTCTATGGCCTCAAGCAAGCCCCTCCACTACAAAAAAATACACTTCCGTGATGATACATGTTTGTCACACTAGGTCGCGTTTTTTGTCATGCATGTACATCCATGACGATTTTATGACAGAATCAAGATAGTCATACCTGTGTTGTCGTAGAAGTGTTCCATGGCATTACCAAAATTATCATCACAGAAGTGTCCACTTCCATGATGATAAATCGCGCGTCACAGAAGTGCTTTCGTCAAGGGTGACTGACACGTGGCATCCACCGTAACGGAACGCCGTTAAGCTATCGAGTCGGATTTTGGATCTGATAACCTGTTAACAGCCCTGACCAATGGGAAATTTCCACGTGTAAAATTCTGATTGGCCGAAGGGAACACCTGTCAGCTCGTCAGTGGGCCAGATGTCGCCCGTCCATTGGAGGAGACATGCCTATGATACGTCGACATGTGGCTAGGCCCAACAGAGGCCCATATAGATTGAAAAGGCCGGCCCAGTCAAAGGCTCGTAGAACTTAATTAGGTACTAATGGGCCAGCCCAATAACAGCTTGCTTAATAAAGGCCCATTTACGGCCCGAAGCCAGATCTGGCCCGTTAATTGTTCACCCAATATTTGGGTCCATTTACGGCCCGAAGCCAGATCTGGCCCCTTAATTTTTCTCCCAATATTTGGGCTCATTTGCGGCCCGAAGCCATATCTAGCCCGTTAATTGTTCGCTGAATATTTGGGCCCAACTACAGCCCAGTGACTTTTGGCCTCTTAGAGGCCTGATGTAGACATGGGCCCATTTCAGCCTGGTGTGACTTTTGGCCTGGGAATGGCCCGTGCTGACCATGGGCCATATATGGTCTGACGAGACATCGGGCCCACTAACGGCCCGTGCTAAAGGTGGCAACAGTTAAGCCCAACATGACTTTGGGCCTGTTAAAGGCCTCTCGCGTAATTCGGCCCATTGATGCCTGTGCTAAGCTTTCGGCCTCTTAAAGGCCCATGATATCAGTGGGCCAACTAAGGCCCAAGATATGTTTCGGCCTGGTAACGACCTGTGAGCTAACTGGGCCCAAAACGACCTGGTTTACATTTCGGCCTGCTGAAGGCCCGTCGACGACTAGTGAAAATTGAGGCCCAACATGCATTTTGGCTTGCTAAAAGCCCGCGGTTTCATCTCGGCTGTAACAGGCCCGTACAATATTCAGCCTGTTAATGGCCCAACGCTACCCGGGCCAAACTAAGTGCTGGGTCGACAAAAGGCCGAACTAAAATATAGGCCGGTGTAAGTTTGGGCCTGGCGCAATGTGTGAAGGCCCCAATCATTCAGGCCTAAGAAAGACGCAGGCCGGCCCAATTGTGGCCTGCTCAAAACCTGGCCCGTTAGAGTCAAATGTTTCGCTCCGGTCGACTACATCTGATTTTTTTTTCAGATAGCGAATGATGGCAGTAACTAGTAGGAATTAAGAACAAACCTACTCTATACAATAAAGAAATTACGGCATAGTAACTAAGAATAGACCTACACTATACAATAAAGGATTTAAGGTATATTACATCCACTGGGCATCGAAGTTCGCCACCAGTGATCATAAAGCGCAACGAAGAAGCAGATTACAAAAACTAGGCACCATTGCAGTGTACCAAAATAATACTGAACCGAGACCACTTCCAAGACAGTTGAAGAAAGGTTAGCCTTGCGGGGGAACTGTTGCGCAAGCTGCTGAGCAAGGCTGTGAGACCGGCCTAGCATGTCGGTCATAGCTTCCAGGTGTAGCTGTTTAGCGATGAGGTTCTCATTGGTGTTCTCCGCAGTCTTTCTTAGAGATAGGACTTCAAGTCGAAGTTGAGTTGTAGAATGCCTTTCTGCTAGAACTTGGGACTGAAGAAGTCAAACTGATTCAGACAATGAATTATATGAGCTTGTCTGACTATTAGTCTCATGTAAGTTGAACACTGCGTCAAGACAAGACTTTGGGGTTGTCTCGCTATCTTCAAGATGTTTTGCCTTCTTTGCTGCAATATATGTTGGGTTTGTCTCATAGCCTTCAGCAGACTTGTGCTTGCCATCAGGCATATCACCCTGAAACAAAGCGGAGAGATGACATGTTTTGCACGTGTATAAACAAAGATGATAACTGTTCTGTCAATTCTATCCAATTTCAACTTAGAAAATAAAGAGTAAGTTCAAAATATCAATATCATAATTTGGCATTGTTCATAATGCGGGGAGCTTCACCACACTACTGGATTACCATGTCAACATAAAAAGCATAGATGAAGGGCAAAGAAAATCATTGTATCTATTTTGGATAATGTGCGTGGCATGTTGTTCATATCATCAGCCACATCAGTAAGATAAAACAGGAGATGACAAGGTGCAAACATGGGCTGCTTCACCACACACTGGATTATAGATCCACAAAACAAGCATACATATAGGGAGTATTAAGTAATGTGCATGGTATGAATAAGGAATTTGGTTTTACAAGTAAAACTTAGAACTTACGGTTCTTACGAACATGAATTTTGGTAGAAACAGCAAACTAAACAGCAGTAAATGATAGGGAGTATGAGCAAATTAAACATCAGTTGAGGATAAAGGCTTTAGAAGGACTGACTTACATTAAGAGTTAACACCAGCTTTATAATGCCCTTCTCCGTGTCAAGGGAAGGATAAATCAAGAATTTCAGCACAAAATCTTCTTCATAAGCATTGCCTGTACTCTACATTTTGTAGAGAGTAATTATAGATATGATAATACTGGAAGGGATAGAGGATAATGAAGATAAGATGGAGATTGATCCTACATAATCAACTACCAATCCCTGGAAGTACAAGCGTTACAGGACATAATGTGCTTACAAGAGCAATGGGCTACACTTCTGCACTGGCATTGTCTGTGTATTCTACTTGTTGGTAAGATTAAATATAGATCTGATCTTTTTAGTAAATGGTGGGCGAGGAAGATAAGATGCAAAATGCTACAAAATGAACCAATCCCTCTTCCCATAATACAAGAGTGTTTTGAACACTGGTGTACTGTACAAAACGTTCTTATATTATGGGACGGAGGGAGTAGCTGTTAATGTAAGTACAGTGATAGACCATGTTCAGTCCTTACAAGAGGACTGCAGAGCTAAACCTCTTCAAAAGCATTGGGTTGATTCTAAATTTATGTAAGAGTCCATACGGATCTTATAATGTCCACCAAATGGACGATTACGACGCTAACATGTGCAGTGATGCTACATAATCAAACAACTATGAAAGTAAGTATGGTCATACAGGGCAAGAGGTACTCACAAGAGCAATGTAGTGTGCAGTATAGTTGCGAGATTTTGTGGTCCCTTGAGAACAAATGTTCTACTACTAACAGTTTTCATACAAGTGAGACATTAAGGCAAATGCAGAAATGTAGTTCAAATTGTGATGTGATATCATAGACAGTACCTTACGATGCAGCCGAGACCAATGTGTAACAAGATTATTCCAGTCATCGTCGGATAAATGTAGCACTAGAGACTTTATAGAAATTTCGTTTAGAGGCTTGCCATCGAAGTGTGCTTGCCTCAGGTAGGAACGATACTTCATCAACGAGTGCTTAAAAAGCGCAACCAACCCTTGCTCGTCATCACAATCCAGTTTGCTCCTCGCCTATTTAAAAGAATGAAATCTTGTGTCTTCTATCAGTAGAAACATATGCAGTAATGACCATGAATAACATTAGTACATTACTTACGCGTAAGTTGCGGAGGAAGATTGGAAATTGTTCTGTGTCTGCACTATAATCTTTCCATGAAGGAAAGATGCGCACAAAGTTCCTGACAACAACATAAGCTTCGTCTTCTAAACTGGGAAGAAATGGAACAGGGATCCTATTTGCTGCAATTGGGGCTCTCTCTGGTTTGGAAAGGTATTTGGCAACTGGATTTGGTGTACTCTTTGCTGGAATGGGGGTTTTGTGTCATGCAGCTGGTGCTATGTCAACTGGCATAATCATACTGTTTGCTGCTGTTGGGGTCTGCTGAGTTGGGGCATCAGAAATGACCAGTGTAGTAGGGCTAGAGTCTGCTAGAGTTGGGGTATTTTGTGGGTCAGGTGATATTGCAACTACACCTAATGGGCTATTTGATTTATCAGGTGCCACTACCTTTTCCAAATACTTTGCTTGTGCTCCTCCATGATCAGCAATTGCCCTCTTCCTTTTGAATGCCTGATACACAAGAACATCATTTGAATGGATAAATATGGTATGATGACAGATGGAATATGTACTGAAAATGGATAGGCATGGCGTGTTCACATACACGATGTGTAAACAAAGCTAATGGCAGTTCAACAAAGTAGAAGCAATGCAAAGCATCAGTTGCAAGATATGTGCGAGCAATGTAACCTTGGAAAGTTAGAGCAAGTACCTTGATGGGTGAATAAGATAGGGCATCTTCCTCTGACTCCTCCACTAGGGATCTACATTGACTTAGGTTTCCCTCTAGCCCAGAATCACTGTTAGGATCATATTCTGAGCATGAATCTGTAGGTGGAGAGCGTTTGCATTGCATTGCATCCAGACTTGATTTCAGTCCCTTAATGCCAAGTTTGACAGCCATGGCATTGTTTTCCTTTATTCTTTTCATGCGCGCAAGCTCATAATCATTATGATGCTGTTCAGAATCTGAGATTCATGAAAACATAAAAAGTAGTCAGATTATCTATGGAATGCATTGCGGATTCAACTCGGAGAGTGTCTCCCTATAAACCCCTGCATATGCAAAGCTCACGTCCCCAACCGTGCTGACCAGACCACACACAAAAATACAAACCCCTTATGTCTCTATAACAGGCATGCACACATTTCAAAACTTAAGTAGGAACATTAGAATCATATGAAATTAGTATTTGAACAAATAAACTAAGCAATTATGAGTGGCGTAATGTTTAGCTTCAAGGGTGGAGTGTTGGTAGTGCGACACAAAGCAAGTAGGCAGATTGTATTCCATGTAAAAGATCGAAACCTATGTAAAAGCTGGAAATGACACTTTCTTTCTATACAATGCGTTGTTCGTTACCCACACATGATGGAAGAGATCACATAGAGAAATACTATTCGCTCATGTCTACGGTTCCAGTATTTAGAAACAGGGTGGTCCACCCTAAAAGAATATTGACAACAAATATGACAAGGCAAGCATAGATGTAGTGAATCAATCATTTACTTGTGAGCTTACTAGGACAAGTATGCAGAATTGTAACTGTAGTAAGAGACCGTCCAAAATCCGAATGAATAAGTTTGTCTAGCACTTATTGTTTGCAACTAATCGACGTGAATAATTGGATATTATATCAAATGAGTAAGAAAGACAAGTAAAATTGTCAACAAACCTGGCTTGCAGTAGTAATCTGGGTCAATGTCACTACGACCAACAATCCAAAATGACTAGTTTCTGTTCCGAGGGCCGGAATTTTGAAAACCCTGTGAACTTTAGAGGTACTAAAGATTACCGAAATACATATGAACCATTAAGTGTAGGTAGCACTAAGCACACAACAAACCCTAATGACAGTCCTGCCTAATGAGTAATGAATCAATTAGAAAATGGGTGATGAGGAGTGGCTGCTGAGTGTTGAGGACATATCTCAGGATAAATCGGGTTGGCTTGGTGGGTGATGCACGCCTGAGCCCTGAACAGACTGGGAAGGTAGGCACGGCGGCGTGCCCAAGCTGCGGTGACGCTGCTGGGCGAGCGGCTCCTGGCCTCCTGTTAGTCCGGCGTCTCCTCCTAGAGTCATGCCGTCCGGGGACGGCAAGTCGCCGGCGAGGCAGGCGGTTGGGGGTGAGTAGAGATCGGAAGCGCGCAGCAGAACAGAGGGAAATCAGGGCCTGGGATGACCCAAAATCCCAGGGTGGGCCGGCCCACCATGGTCACCCTGTATAGATACACACCCGAGCGGCGAACATGCATTTTCGAAACTAATTTAGGAACATTTAGCTGACCAATTAAACAACTCTGTTTTAATAATATCAGATTCGTATTTGAACAACTAAGCTTGTTTAGCTTGATGGGTGGAGCAGTGTTATTATGACAGGAAGCACGTATTCTGATCATATAGTGATCATAAAAGGGGGAAACTCTAAGCATATTTTTTTTAGCAAAAGAGGGTTTCCCCTCCGATTTCTATTAAAGAAACCACCACGGAACCAACATGATCAATTAAATCCTAAGCATGATCAATTAAACCGTATTATGGCTGTGCCATGGCAGATTTGAAGTTGCAAACCAGAGAAATGATATTTAGCATCCATTGCTTGCTTTGAACTAAGAACTAAATTCTAAGAGCTGAAAAGAAAGCAGAGTAACCAAGTTAAGATCTATTTTCTGGTTGAGATCAAAAAGTTGAGGAGATATGAAGTACCACCTCTCTTGCGGTGCTGTGTAGGCATCGGGGGTGCGATGGCTGTCGGTGGTATTGAAGAAGATCTGCGATGGTTGAAGGGTGCATCGAGGGATAAGTCCCATTGCGGTGGAAGAGAAGGTTGTGTGAGCGGCCCTGACAAAGAGGACGACGGCGCCGATGAAGCGAGAGGACGCGATGCAAGGCTATTGGTCCGTCGCCGTGGATGAGAAACGTCCATATCTAGTAGTGGACGACGCGGTCTTGGTAGGCACTCCGGCATGGTGGAGGACGGTGGCGATGGATGTGGTGGAGGACGGCGGTGATGGATGGGGTGGCGGACGGAGGCTGGTGTGGGGATGGGGTGTTCTAGCGCGGACGGTGTATGAATGGGAAAATGGAGGGAGAGGTACGGGGAACCATGTTTTTAGGATGCACCTGTCTGAAATATGGGAAAGTTACGAACTTAGCCCCCGTTTAAAATTTGGACGTCTCGTCGGTTGGGGATAGGACGGTAATCTCGCATCTCACCAATATTTTCCCAGAGCGATTTCGGGCGAGGAGAGGGTCATTGGCGCCCACGGTGTATGAATGGGGCTGATAGGTAGGGCGGTTGTGTCACGTCTGAGTGAAGTTACAAACCTGCCCCTATTGAAAATATTTGCCTACATCGATTTCGTTCGAGTCAAGTTTGTTTTGCCGCCCACTGTGTATGAATGGGGAATGGAGGGAGAAACAGAGGTCTTTCGGACGAGCTTGAATCAAATGAGTTTTGCCGCCCATGTTTGACGCCCATCATGTGGGAATGGGCTCAGAGGCGGTCGTGTCACGTCTAATTGAAGTTACTAACCCACCCCTATTTAGAGCAGTGGAAATCGGGCCGATGGATTGTCCGTGTAATGGGTAGACAGTAATTTCCATCTCCCAAACACTTGGCTTCGGGCAACTGACGTGGGAGTGGACATTTTGCTGCTTCTTTCGAATTTTGGGACAATAAGCATCCACGTTTACCCTGGCAACTAAATTTGAATCCATTTTGTATTCCTATATGAATCTTTATAAATCATTCTATGTGTTTTTATATATCTTCAAAAGGACGACAAAGATGTATTCCACTGTCATATATGAATATGGTTTACAAATGCCGATTTCTCAAATTCAGAAACTAGAATCCAGTTTAAGGTGAATTCGAATATTTGGAACACTTTATGTCCAACTCAAATGTCACACACAGCATAATGTGTACTCCCATTTAGATATGTACACAAGAGATGTATCAAGATTCAAATACCGAGTCAATCAACTAAGAATGTACAGAACTAACAGACATATAAACACTTATAGAGTATATGGATCAATAATATCAACTAACATACATAAGCCAGGCCACTGTACTTTTTTTTGGCTACAACAGCATCCTTTTTTTAGCCAGCATCTTGGCCCTTTCCGATGCGTGCCACTTACGGTCCATCTATACTACTACTATTGCTGAATGCACATTCAACCCGATTGGCATATTTGTAGGTCTGGCACAACAATCCAAATGAAATGTCTCCGAGTCTTATCAATTAATACAGACTTGTGCTCAAATAAAATTACAAACCAAAAAACAAAAAAACAATTATTACATGATCTCTAAAACAAATGGTTTGATTGATTACATGAACAGACAACACAAAGGTTATTCAACTATGGAAAGAACATTTCACCTATGATTTACCAAGTAAGAATTTAATTTCCTTTTTTCCTTCAGGACCTTAACAATCTGGTCAGTATCAACTTGCTTCATTTTGAAATCCACAAAATATTTAATGGTTGTCTTGAGTACTGCTTGTGATTGTGCTGTTTGCTTCCTCAACATGTCAACTTCATCTCTAAGTGCAGAAGCAGCATCTCTTTCTACCACTAGTTTATCCTCTAGAGCATCAGCAGTTGGCAATTCATAATGCACGATTGGGCCGGTGCCACTGCTGTGGGATGATGCAACGTCCATGGGGACCTTGCTCTTTGATCTTGGGCTAACCTATTTTGCCATTAAAGTTCCGATTGGGTTCAGAAAAGTTGAAGTTAGCAAAACATCTCAACTGGGAGTTATAACAGCAAACTAGTTAAACAAACAAGGAATTAAAGAGTTTCAATTGGATGCTGAAAAGTAGTTATTAACATCATTCTAACCCGCTGTTCTAGCAGCAAAGCAGTTAAACAAACAAGTAGATATTTAAGTTAAGGCAAACAGGTAAGTCTTAACAGTAAGTATCAAACACATAGATAGGCGCAGTCTACAATATGATTAATAGGCTGTGCCATTATGTAATCAGTAGCAAACTAAATTAAGCCAAGCAACGTAATTGAACAATTTTGCAATAAGTGGCTAACTAAAATTCCAAGAAGGAGGTAACTGAACTTACGCTAGTTCTTTGTACAGGCACACTGCAACTTATTTTTCGCTTACAAGGTTGTACGAAGGAGTCCATGGCATCAATTGCTTGGATACGCAATCCCAATACTTCCTTCTTCCCACACTGCATGGGTAAGTCGAATGGTTAATCTGGTAAGATGGTGCATCCTTGATATGTTATATGAGGACGTGTAGTCAGACTAGTTGTAGCCAAACACATCACACTGGCTTTTACTATATATTTCATGCGATTACTTTTGGCATATCGAGATCTAAGCAATCTACAATAGGATGAAAAGACTGGCATCCTTCACATTATTGGCGAACTCAGTTCATAGAAACAAGCAATTCAACCATTCTGTGGGTAAATCAAAAGCGCCACTGGAATATTTTTCACTATCTAATCATACACGCAAAAAGGGGCGACGCCACCATAGGGGCTGGTATGGGCGGCCGCCTCAGGTGGCTGGAAAGTGTGAACCTAGTTTGAGTCGTCCAGGTTGGCCCATGCTAGTTTTGTTCGTCCCAATGCACGAGCATGCAATGTAAAAAATGAAGAAAAATGTTTCAATTTGGATGGGCCAATAACATAAGTGCAAGGCAGGCCCTATAGCAGGCTCGCGGACCAAACGAGCGCCTCCCATATCGATCGACAGCAGGAAAAATCCCAATTCATTAGCTCCAGCCTCCAGTCTGGTTTGCTCCTAACCTAGCCGCCTCTGGACAGACCGACACAGCACTTCCTCACGCCCTCGTTGGAGGGCGATCGCCGGGCTTCAAGCGAACGGAAGGACAAGAAGATGAAGATCCAACCCTGTTTGTAGCCTGCGTAGGAGGCAGCGGCGGCAACACGGGCATGGCATCGAGCTTGCGCAAACGGACAGTCGCAGCTTGCAAGAGTAGCATGCGCAACGAGCAGGTACATCACATCCCTGATTATATCTAATTTAACCCTTCAATTTCTGGACAATAGTTAAACCTGACGGTGTTGTAAAACTGCTTGTATGTAGGGAATCTATGAGAAAATGAAACCAATTTCTACTTATTTTATAACTCCCCCAATCAATACTGAACTGAATGAATCTGATGCATCTAATCAAGTTTCCAGTCCAAACATACAAGCTCATGTTGTTCTTGAGCCTGAAGTGTCTAATGAACAGACTGCTAATGAAGGATTTGATGCAAACATTTTACATGCTCCTGGTGATGAACATATAGTGTCTAATGAGGGATCTAATGCAAGCATTTTGCAAGCTCATTGAAGGATTTAGTGTCTAATGATGATCTACTATGTTAAGAGAGACAGATATTTGCAGGCATTGATGACAAGGAAATTATAGTGCATTTTCATAGCTTGAGGAAACGTCGAGGCCATCTACCAGAAAGTCCCCGTATCATGACAACATAGCATAAATACTTTTCTAATCTATTGTTTGAAACTATTGGCATACTTGTGCAGGATAGATATATTGATACGCAGTTTGTGCACTGGTTATACGTGCAATTACACTTCGATATTTTCAGCCAGAGAACGAATAATTCAAGCAGGTATAGACCATGTTTGTAGTCCTTGTACACCATGTTGCATTTTGTGTTTTTGGTGCTTGCATCATTTAGTGTTTATAATCTGAACTACTTTGGATCATTAGCTGGTTTTCGAAGTGCATGTAGCTTCACATTTCTCAAGTTATGTTGATTTCCGGAGTGCAAGTGCCTTCGTATTTTTTAAGTTAAATGTTCGCCCCTAGTAACTTGAATTCGTGGATCAGCCACTGCACACAAATCATACACGAATGCCAGTATGAATTAAATGAAATGTAGGGACTTACGCTGGCTCGTTGTATAGGCTCACTGCAGCTCTGCTTGCAGTTGGGATGTTCCATGTACAAGTCCATGTTACGACTTGCTTGGATGTGCAGGCCTTGTGCTCCTTGCATCCCCCTCTGCATTTTTGACACGGCGAATGGTTGATCAAATAAGAGGAATCGACCTTGATGTTGTACCGGAGGATAGATACTTACAAGGTTATACGGGTGTGCAGGATGTGTACCAGATCCCGTAGCGCCGTCATGCTTCGCTAAAATGGATTTTCTTGTTTCAGATGATATCTCCAGAAGAAATAAGAGTTAAAGTCAGAGTTGTATAGGCGTCTAAGCTAAGAGAGCAGTGAAAGGATATCCAAACATCGTCGGAACAGTGCACAAGGGAGTGATGTGTGGATACCTAGTTCGGGCCGGCGTTTGGGCATGCTTGCCTAGCTAGAGTGCGGGTCACTTCAGAGCCGTTGAGGGTGATGCGCTGGCGTTGGCTGGCTGCGCACGGATGCATACCTTGAGTGGCAGCGGAGCGCTACGATGCGGTGGACGAGACCATTGGTGAAGCCCCAACGGCCTCGGGGGGCGGAGGTGTGACGATGTGCTCGGTGAAGTAGCCCCGGTGAGCTGGGAGATGGCGTCGGTGAAGCGCACCTGATGCGGTGGAACGCGGTGTCTATGAGGCACGTCGGTTGCGGCGGCCGACGTTGTCGGTGGACCACCCGGTGCAATGGACGAGGGCGTAGATGAGGTAGCTCCGGTGCGGTGGTGAAGCGCGACCGTCGTCTTCGTCGTCGTCGTCCGACACAGAGGTGGGGAACGGTGGGGAAAGAGATGAGACGTGGGGCGATTCGAGGGTTGGCGGCGAATTAGGGATTTGAGCAATCTGGGCGCGGAAGGGGACGGTGGAGAAGAGAGATTTTGCAGGACTGGAATTGGGGCCGCCAGATATTTTAATCCGAAACATGGAAGCGCGAACTTATATTGTCGTCGTCCTTTTTTTGGGGGGGGTGGGTGGCTGGGTGCTACGCGTCCGTCCGACACATGCGACCACCCCGACAGGACTATGCTTCGATGCCTTAAGGCACCTGCCTTTGTGTCCATGACATGTGGGCCCAACAGGTGGTTGGCCCACATGTCGGTGACCCAAAGGCAGTTGCCTTTAAGGCACCGAAGCAGCGTCCACCCCGACACGACCCTGGTCTGCCTGGTGCGCCTACATTTGAGAATGCAAACGAATCTTCTTTCATTTGCAAATGAATCTGTATGTATTACCATGCCCGTGTTTTCCTTGCAATAATTAGTCATTCAAAACGAGATACTCCATCCGTTCACTTTTGTAAGTCGTTTCAGACAACTTAAAATGAACTGTTTTGCACATTGTCTGAAATGTCTTCAAGGTCTTATAAAAGTGAACAGAGGGAGTACTATAAATTAATTAATGAGGAGTTATTTGAAAAAAAATCCAAACGGTACCCACGCTAACGAGGATTAGAGTGTGTGTCACATAATTAGTTATTTGAATTAGAGTGTGTGTGTGTCACGTAGTTAGTTATTTGAATTAGAGTGTGTGTCACGTAGCGATCTCCAATTCTAACGTGGATTTCGCATTTCATTGTATCCATGCTACTTTTTTAATACAAATTCATATGTATATGATGAACACCATGGTAGTGAGAAAACTTTTGGATGGATTCAAACATATGACCTACAAAATAGCACAACAAACTGAGTCAATGTCAACTTTTCAAAACTTAGTATGGTACGAATTCGAAATAATTACCCATATGCCTGGTCCTCGGTTCAAATCTTACATTGTACACCGAATTGAAACATCGATATTAAGTCTCGTACTATGTACATTCAAATGTTGTTTTTAGCCCCCCCCCCCACACAAACGCTACATACTTCTTGTATCGGTCAATCCTCCTCTCCTAACCACCTTAAGAAGCTATCGGTTTCCAACACACGTTCATTCTTTCTCTCCATGTTTCGATCTCTAAGTCTCTCAACTACACAACCCCCTTTTCCACTCTGTTACCAAATGTATTTACCTCACACACCCGCCATTGCACCTCATGCCAGGCTCTCTCTCACTCCCCCCTCTCCCTCTCACCCTCTCACGCTAAATTCATGCATTGCCTATCTAGCCCCCCAACCTCTCATGCGCACGCACGCACGTTGTATATCTAGGTCACTCCCTCGAGACTGTCTCACTCTTTCTTCCGCACGGCGGGCCACACTCGCTCAATCTCGCTCTCTTTATCTGAGTCTCGTTTAACCTCGTTTTCTTTCACACACAAATGATATAACTCCCTGTTCGGGCCTCGATCGACACACTCTATACTCTCTCACGCAGATTGTCTATCTAGGTCAGTCCATCCAAGCCGCCACCACTCTTTCGACCTCATGGTGGGCCACGCTCACTCAATATCTCTCTCTCTCTCCGTATGTCTCGATTGACCTCACTCTTTCTCGGACAAAAATGATATATCACCATGTTTGAGCCCAATTCGACCTATTCACATTGTATACTCTCTCACGCACATCGTCTATCTTGGTCACTCTCTCCAACCCAGCTCACTCTTTCGATCGCACGACGACCCTATGTGATCGGTTGACCTTGCTTCCTCCCACGCACAAAATATATCTACACGTCTGTGACTGGATCATCTTTCAAGCTCTATCTTACAGCCCTCACCCTTGCCAAAAAGCTCAATCGGACAATATCTCTCCAGAGCATATATATTTGTTCAATCAATGTCGGACCACACTCACTTTGTCTCTCTATCTATATGTCTCTCGATTGACCTCGCTTTCTCACACCGTATCTTCCACGCATTGAAGCTACTATCTCTCCATCCCTCGCAAAGCCGGAGCTATTTACATTGCGAGGGGCACTCCAACCTTCGATTAATTTGTGTAGGCATTTATTCCGGTCAGTTTAGATCATATTTTCATAGCATTCGGCCCACAACTACTCCAAACACAGTTGCAACCCACGCAACTCCCCTAGTTGATTTCCCTCTGGCTCGGTCATCGCTCTCTCCCACATCCTTTCTCGCCTTCAACGTCGCACCATGGTATTATTGAAAAAACTATGTTGTTCTCTCTAATTATTATAAATAATCTACAAAACTACACACCGATAGTCCACTTGGAATGGAACAAATTTCGACCCACAAATTAAAGTGCTACAAACTACACACCGAGGGTCCCACATGTCATGAAACAAATTTGGACCCATATGCAAATTAAAAAATAAAGGACGAGGATCGAACATGCGGCCGGGCCTTCAAGCCGCACGTCAATAAGCAACATACGTAGAATAGCAATGTTTGTTGTACCCCCTTTGTTCACATAATGTTTTTATATTACCACAGCCTAATTAATGGATAACATGTAATATTATTTTAGTACTATTCACCTTCACTTACTGGTGGGTTCCATGTGTGCTCTCTCTCTCCTCCCCTTCTGTGTTTAGACGCACGGGCAAACAGGAAGAACTCACAGGCGATGTTGCCGTTAACCATATCTGGACGCGTTCACAAGTCACGGCACCAGTTTCACGTACTAGCAGCACTAGTCAGTGTGTACGCGCAATGCACGTTAATTTGGAAGTATATTAAGTGCATGCGGATATTAACTACTAGGATATTATTTGCGTGTTGTCATGTGATTAGCACTATTTTTGGCATGAAATTAATTGCACGCTAAACGTGTTGAGCGCTCGACATTGAAGCAGTCTAGGTCGTTGGGTGACAAGGAATACATGTGGCTTGATGACGTTTTATATTTAATTTGATACGGCTCTAGCAGAACATTCAATCGATCAAACCATACATTTCGTTCAGTCTAACTCCGACTTTAAATTATATGACGATCGATATAAAATAAACGGAAATGATAAATGTTCGGATTTTAAGCATGGCAATACGAACGTTTTTCATGGCAAATTATATTACGTGGCGGCGGCAGCGACGTCTCGCGGTGGGAAGCGGCTCCTCTGCCGTGCTCTGTGTGTCGTCGGGCCACTGACCGATGGCGACGGCGGCGTCTTGCGCCGTTGTGGGCGTACTCCTGGACGTTGGCCTAGCTTCAAGGAAGGACAAAATGTTCTGGACTTCGGAGCGAGTCAACTGGCGGGAGGAGGCAACTGGCGTTGGTGCAAGGAAGCGGTCGACGGCGGCCATCCATGCCGCTGAGGGGGGCACTGGCACCCGCACGAGGAAAGGCGCTATCAATGGCGCGGCAGAGACATTCGTGTGCACGGGCACCGGCACGGGCGCGCACGTCAGTGCACGCGCAGGCGCATGCGCTGGCAGGTGCACAGGCACCGGCACAGGCGTGCGCGTAAGTGCACACGCAGGCGCATGCACTGGCAGGTGCACGAGCGCGTGAAAGTCGGCGGGGACCTCGTGGATCCCGTGGGATCAAGCTCAGCGACAATGTGCGGCTCCCAGCCCATCAATGCCACGGGGATGGGCGCTGGCGCAGTCAGGGCGACGGGAGCCGGAACGGGAGCGGGGACAGGCGCGGCGTCTTCTTGCAAGGCTAGTTCAAGCTCGTCCCAAAGCGCCTTATGTTCTTGAGACTCCGGCTAGGTGTCTTCCTCAGGAAATTGGAACACTAAGGGCAGACCATCATGATGCGGTATGGCGTACGTTTAGGTCAGGCTAGTTGGAGGTAGACGACAGGAAAATCGGAGAGGAAGAGAGAGGATTGTAGCGATACCTGGTAGTGCGGGGTTGATTTTAAACTGCGGCGCCGACGACATTAAAACTGGGACCAGTTGGGACGATAGTGGGCCTGCACAGCGGTCTGCTCACACGCCTCCCTGACAGCTGGCGCAGCAGTCTGCTCGCACACCTCCCGTCGACTCACACGCTTGCTCGGACGGCACCTGCCGATGAGAAGCGGGGACTCGTGGTGGCACGTAAACGCCCACGGTTTCAATAGTGAAAGCATTCGCCTTAACGTGACAGGTCTTTTTTCCAAAATACTTTTGCTCTTCATTTGTGCAACTTGTCATAAGCATCTTGTCTCAAATAGAAGAAAAAACTTACGAAGTAATATTTGTGCCATATCACGTGACCATGCTTAGTTTCAAGAATTTATGCTCACTTTTGGATTTTCTAAAATTTAAGATCCAGGATTCGAAACAATATCATAACCTGCATCATGCAATAAATTTTCAAGCCGTACATCTGTCCTGTTGTATTTCTTAAGAAAGGATTTGGTCAAACATTTTGCTTAGTTAGACATCAGACAAGTTATATATGAAGAGTAAAAGGATAATCCCTCCGTACCAGTGCATTGCCTGATATATTAACTCAAGTACTAGGAACGAACAAACGGGCTCAATTTTGTGCTCATCCTGGTGTAGTAGTAGTTGTAGTACTAGGCAATGCAGTTGACGGGTGACCTTGACGAGCGGCGACTGGGGGAATTGAACCGTGCTCGGCACGGTAGATAACGTTGTCTAGTTACTAAAGCATCCCTCCATTGTTCATCGGTAGTCATTATGGACCGGGGACATGAGGGGAATTTCCTAGGGCTAGAATTCTGGCCGCGAGATATTTCGACTTGAAACACTGAGGCTCGACTGGTTGGGGTTGCCTAATGTGCGTACCGCGCACGCCACCGAAGGACACGAGCCCGGTTTTTCTAGGATCAACACGAGCCAAGGTCTGGCTAGTACGCCGTTCGGTCCTACCATTCGAGAATACGAAAGGAACCTTTTAAATTGCCGAACGAATCTATGTATATTACAATACCCGTATTTTCCTTGCAAATACTAATCTCAATGTGGTAATTGATTTATGACGAGTTGTTGAATTAGAGTGAGTTTGTGATATAGTGATCTCAATGTGGATTTCACATTTCATGGTATCCCTAGTAAGTTTTCCAATGCAAATTCAAATTTAAAAGATGAACAATATGGAGGTGAGAAAATTTTGTATGTATCAAGCATATGACCACACACACACAGAGACACACACGCACGAACACAACAACAATCCAATAAGTATAGTGCATCTATTTTTCCAAACCATGCATGTATGACACGAATTCAAAAATACTCCTTCTATTCCTAAATATTAGTCTTTTAGAGAGTTCAACAAGTGACTACATACGGAGCGAAATGAGTGAATCTAGACTCTAAAATATGTCTATATACATCCGTATGTGCGAGTCCATTTGAAGCCTCTAAAAAGACTAATATTTAGGAACGAAGGGAGTAAAATGTAAGACATCCATGGTCCTCAGTTCAATATTTAAAATGAACATGAAACTAAAACATGAATATTAAGTCTAGTACTACAGTACATGCAAATGTTGTGTTTAGGTGGAGCTATGATTGTCGGGGGTCAACCCCTCGACCTTAGATAAAATTATGGAGCTCTGTTTAGGGTTGTTTATATTATATTTGTCCCCACCCTCCCAACCACTGATTGGTTGTGCACCCCCACCCCTCCTCCCCGTGATAATATCATGTGCCCCCATACCTTAGATGCTAAATGCCGATACGAGTTGCTTGGAGCATGTAGATCTGAGATATAGCAGCTCACATGACGTGTCTTAATATTTTTGCAGGAAACCTTGATGAGTTTGAGAATTGCACACAATTTGTACAAAAACTACTTAGATGCCCTTTGATCCCATAACCAAAGACCTCAAAGCTCGTATCACCGTAGCATCTAAGATGAAGGAGGACATCATATTCTCCTGTATGTAAGAATATCATGTGCTACCACACCTTAGATGCTTTGGTGATACAAGCTCTTTGGAGGCATTGGATTTGTGACCCAACACCTCCTCGGTGGTTCGAATGGTTTTTTGCTGAAAAGCCCCAAAAGAGTTCGGCCACTGCTTACAAGCACAAAGACTGCTCAGATGCCATTGGATCTCAGATCAAACGACCTCCAAGCTCGTATCACCATAGCATCCAAGCTGCGATAGCACCTTATGTTTTCTCGCACGGGAGAGTATGAGGTGCTCCCGCACCATAGATTCTATGGTGATACGAGCCCATAGTAGGAGGTTTGAATGTTTTTGCAATATATGGCTGATAGAGTTTGGGAAATGCGCAGAAAGTACAAGTACTATGCATGTGCCATCTGATCACTGATCATACGACCTAGATGCTCATACCACCGTAGCGGGTAATTAAGCTATGGGGAGCACCTAATATGAGCACCGGGGAGCCGTTGGATCGAAGATGCAGCGGCACACACGAGGCCTGAATGTTTTATTTGCAAAAAGAACCTTTGGAGAGTTTGGAAATTGTGCATAATTACAAAGACTACTCCCAAGCCATTGGATCTCACTTCCAACAGTGTAAACACTCGTATCACCATAGTATCTAAGCTGCGGGGTGGATGCGATATTCTATGCCGCTGTCATTTTTGTTCGTAAACTTGCAAAATACGTGTAACTCGTGCCTTTACTTGTCTAACTGCGCAAAGTTTTTGTTCAAAAAAACCATCCTACACTGAAATATCGGAACAACACACGGGGGTCCCACTTGTCATTAATCGAATTTGGACCTAAAACTAACAAATCTGAAAGACGAGATTCGAACTGGCAACCTGGACTACAAAGCGTAAGTCGATAGCCTGAAAAAACGAACGGTTGTTGGCTTTGTCCCATAACTTGATTTTATACAGTACTTGCGTTGAGTAGAGTAGAGGGAGTGCCTCGTCAACACGTGCATGACCGTTGTCTCACTTACTGGTGGGTCCCAGGTCTGCGATTTCAATCTCTCTTCTCTTCATCGTCTAACCTTTGCACGGGCACACACGAAGAGCGGCGCTAGCTTGCCGTGGTGTTATCACAACTAAAGAAAAAGCTTGGAAAATAGAAGAATCGCCTAGAACAAGAGACGTTGTGGCTGGTCGAGACGGAGCTAACCACATCTATCCTCCGTGCCACGTTTGCATGATAAAGTTGTGTGGCTAGTGGGGTGTTTTCAACCGACTGGCTGGGTCCCGAGGTCGAACCATAGGTACTACGTCTGATACAGTATATTTTTACACGCACATTTTTCCTCCATGCCGAGACATGACACACCCTACCGCACGGTTTCGGGGTCCTCCCGGGTGATGCACGCATATATTCTTCCTGACGTGGGATGCCCTACCGCGCGTTTTCTGGGTCCTCCTCGGTCGTAGCGCCGAAGCAAGTAAAAGAGCCGTCAAATCACGAAAGACCACCTTTCCCGCCGAGTACATCAGTGAAGCACAGTGGCTAGCTAGTTGGGCTAGTTTGACCGATTAGCTAGGCCGCCGCCACATTTGTTTTTTCACCCCTTTTTTTATCTACTTGCCGGCAGGTAAATTTAAATATCTACCGTGGCGTTGCTCTGGTGTTTGGGTGCGGCAGGATTTTTAATTTTTTGATTGACGGGAGCAGGCACGGCAGGTTTTTTAATTTTTTGATTGACGGGAGCAGGCGCGGCAGCAATTAGTCACGATGACTCCGCCTGTAAAAACCCACTGCTCCCTGATGTGAGAAGTCGTTGACTGGTGTTTTACCATGGTGAAAACCAAAATATTCCCCGCTCCCTCCGCCTTCCCGTAGATTGCATTTCCTTTCAGCCATTTTGCCCCCTTTGCTTCCTCTCCCCATTGCTTCTACCTGGTGCCATGGCAGCGCAGTAGATCACGGAGTCCGAGGTGAGGCGTCTGACACAGGAGCTCCATGCCAAGGATGCAGAGCTCAGGGCCAAGGATGTGGAGCTCTGTGAGATCAAGGAGGAGAGGAGTGCCATGCTCCTCCGTTATGTGCGGGAGTTCACGGAGCTTCGAAAGCGGCAGGCGTCCACCACAAAGATGCTCGAGGCGTCCGCGGTGTTGCTGCAGAAAGCGGGGGATACGTTAGGCCGTCAGGGGAGCCGGCTGGAGCGCGAGCGGGCCGATCGTGACGAGGTCCAGGATCGCCTCAGCCACTTGGTGAACCAAGTTTCCATGCACGTGTTGTGGCTGCGTGATGCCTACCGTCGTGCCAGCGCGACGATGCTGGCCATCGGGCTAAACCCGTTCGACCACCCGGCCGACTTCAACGAGTTGTGGCTTCCTGACCTGGTCTCCTTCTTCACCTATATCTCTAAGGAGCTGAGCCGTCTCCACACGATGGTGGGGGCTGAGCTGGACAAGGAGGGGTTGCAGGGTGCCGTCGCCGTTGCTGGGCGAATCCTTTCAGGGCTCCGTCACCGGAATCCATTCGTGCTATTGGACACCGTCTTTGACGAGCTGGCTCCCATCGACCGGGAGCAGGCTCTGCAGGCGGTTGCACCCTGCATCACCAACGTCGTGCGCCTCGAGAAGCAGAGGGACTTCGGTGGTGTTTAGGCGCCCTCTGCATGGGCATGTCCATGTCTCGGCGCAACATGACTGTTGGATCAAACTTAGACGGTACAGATCAATCATTGTAGCACAAAGCGTGTGGGTGTGTTTGGTTGCATTCTCATCTCAATATAGTCGTTTCCTCTTCGTGTATTTTTGTCAACCTACTAGTGTGGACACATGCACCCTTCATGCACTCTGCTAATCACCCAAAAGTGGGTCGAGAAGGGAACTTTTGCTCCCATTCCGTGCACCCTTCATACACCATGCCTAACACTATTCGTGCTTCATATAGTTCATGTTTCATGGAGTACTGTAGCACCGTACTCTCCGTGCGCTGTGGACCTAGTTCTGTTAACATTGATCTCACTGTTCATTCTCGACCGGACAGTCGAAAAAGCGGTACTATGTTACATATAGGAGTAGTTGACATGCACACAACATCATTTGTTATCGTCATATCTTACGACACTAGCAACAAGATTGTGTAGTACTGACGTATTAACCACTGCACATGCCTAGTAGTAGGAGCACTGTGTATGTTCAAGTGGCTGCCGTGTTTCACACTCCTCCATCGTAAGAGTGGAAACGCTTGCTGTAATCATTTTTTTCTTCAGAAAAACAGTGGACACGCTCTACCGTGTGGATCCTCCTCAAGTCGTGCACTAAATTACTCACTTTCGCCGACGTGTGGGACAGCCAGCACCTGGGTCCACTAGCCATGCACTAAATTACTCCGTAGTAGTGTGACGGTAGACTACCCCGATCGAACCGCCGCAGTAATGCCCAATGAGATGTCAAATCACAAAAACCCCTCCTTTCCAGCAGTAAGTTGGACGGACGAAGCAACCATCATTTCACTCTTCTCTCTCAGCTTCCTCTCTTGAAGAAAACCCCCACTCGCTTTGTTTCTCCCTCATCTCGTTCCTCCTTTCACACTTCTCTCTCAGCTTCCTCTCTTAGATGGACGCCGGAGCATCGGCCGACGTGATGTCTACGGCTCTGGCCAAAACCGTCGAGGCTCATGGTACGAAGAAGCACAAGCACCCCGCCAAGACTACTGCAGACAAGCTCAAAGCCATCGCCCTGTCCAAGCCCCCCTCTCCGGGATCCCTCATTAAGCAAGTCCAAGTAATGTCTCTTGTTGACGATCTTTTTCTCGATCTTGATCATGTTTTTTCATCTAACACGCGGTACTAGTACTGGTAGTACCACTTTCTGGGTGATCTTGCATGTGATTTTAGTGTGCCAAATGATGGTTCTAAATTCCTATTTTGACCAAAACATGCAAGAGGTAGACATTGATTTCTTATAGATTACTTTCAACTACTCCCTCTATCCCAAATTTCTTGTCTTAGATTTGTCTAGATACGGATGTATCTAATACTAAAATGTGACTTGATACATCCGTATCTATACAAATCTAAGACAAGAATTTTGGGATGGAGGGAGTACTTTATGAACATCAATGCTACCTTTTCAGACGGTATATTTGCCTCAGTAACTTGTGTTATGGATATTGCATGTAATCCCTCTACTCTCATGCCTTTGAAGACATGTTCTAGTGTCTTTGTTCACTCATTTCTGTGCGTATATGTAGTCATATATGGAGTATAATATCAAAAATCATCTTATATTTCTGAACGGAGGTTGTAATAAAATATGGTTTCTGTTTGAATTAGAACCAGGTCCGCTGTGGAGATGAAGTTCTCAAAGTCATGTCGTGTGAACTGGAAGACCTGATGATGAGTTCTACTACTGAACTATCCAGCTGTTGTGTCCTTGTCGCCACGTGTCCTGAACTAGTGTTTTCCTGTAGCATTGTTGTCAGGCGTGTTCTCGAGGCTATACTTGACCACAACAATTTCCTGGTTGTGCCTTTGATTACGAAGGGTGTGGTTCTTGTAAAGCTTCCCAACAAATCTGATGCGGCATGTCTTCATCATCATGTTTATGAGTGGAAAGACCACTCTGTTAGGTTCTCCAAGGTTGACAAGATGGTGATGGTGCATGTAGACATCTCACACGAAGTCCATGGCCTAGTCAGTTATGAGGGGTTCATCCCGTAGGTCGGTGGAAAGAAATAGTCTGCAGAGTTTAGTCAGTGCAACTTTTCTTGTCTATAGTAAGTACTATTGTTCAGTACTTGATTTGTGTTTGTGAACCCTGTATTGTTTATTAGTACTGCCACTTTTAGTGTGTGGTCAGTCCTGAGAACGGTCTATGTTAATGTCTGTCCACTCAATTCAGTCTATATATTTTGAAGTATCCAGATCATATTTTTTGTGAGGACGGTTTATCAATTATGGTTACACTCCAATATCTGTATGCATTGCAGGGTTTATCACACCCACCTGGATTTCCAGTCCCATGGATGTTCGGTCCATACGATTTGTCACGACCTTTGGACTGTCCTGCTTGTGGGAGTAGGCGGGGCCCCTGCATGCCACGCGTAGTTGGATGATCAATCTTCTGTTTAGTACTTCAACATAGTGATTTCCTAGTAAGGATTCACTCGTGTCACATCAAGTAAATCTTATTGATTTACTGTCATGTTTTCTTTCTTTTCCTACAATTTTACGATGCAGGTTTTTCCATGTGACATTCATCACATAATAAACCGTTTGGTTTGCTCTACGATGGCTATTTTTACAGGTTTCACTTCTTATGTCATGTCAGTAACGAAGGCACTGTCCATTACTTATATTACTGGAAAAAATTGGATCAGTTTGTTGTCTGAGTACAAGCTGAATCCCTATGATGAGCTGCAGTTTGGTTTAACAAAAATGCCACAATTAGTCCTTCTCGCATTTAAAAGAAATGAAGAAAAAAACTAGATCACGTTCAGGGATCCTAGTCAAGTTAGAAAGCTGATCATAGCAGACCAGACACGATCGCCGCTGTCTCGCACAGATCGAGCACCGGCAGTTGCTCTAGCACTGACAGCGGCATCAGCTCAGTCTGATCCAGCTGAGGATTGGGCACCGACCGTGTCAGCGGATCAGTCTGATCTACCGGAGGATCGGGCATCGACACTTGCTCCGACACCGGCACCAGCTCTATAAGGAGCACCATCTCCGGCAGCAGCAGCGGCTTCAGCACCTGCACCAACACTTGCACTTGCATCTGCTCCGGCCCGTGCAGTTGCACTGGCAACAGACTGGGCTGTAGTTCGCACTTCATATACCAAAGTCCTTACAAAAATCGACATGTCCACCTTCTTGGTAAGCATTGGCCGCCCAAGTGCTTCTTCTTTTTTCTTTCCATGTTGTTTCACATGATTCACTGTGTTGATCTAACTGTTTGGGTATGTCTTCTTGTTTGCAAACAGAGAATTCCTAGAGCAACGAGGGAGTCGTTCAACAATCCGGGCGACCGCGGCCAAGTTTCTCTTACCATGTGCAGCCTTGGTGTGAATGAACCTGCTCAATATACCGTAAGTACAAAGGATGGTCGCATGATGATTGATGCTAAAGGATGGTCAAGGTTCAAATCTAAATCATATCTTGCGGTAGGGGATGATGTCAAAATCGAACTTTCTCGGCAAGGAGAGCTGGTCCAAATCAACTTTGAAATTCTTCAGTAGCAGCACGCAACTGCCGAACTGATCTATCCTCCAAGAGATTTTGATGTAATAATCTGGCATGGTGAAACAAGTGTCCTTTGTGTATAAGTAGTACGACAGTATTATTTATCACATGGTATATCGTTGATAGAATTGCAACTCCGATTGCTGGTTAGGAACTGTCGTTCGATTTCATTCCAACAGCTGTCGTGCTTTATTCAATTTTGTGTATTTGCCTTGCGACAGCATCTAAAACTAGCGCCGTACCGATAGCTTGCAATATGAAAAGCGCTGAGGTAGAACACATGGGCCCCCAAACATGCAGGGTCGGCCTGCGGCCCAAAGTCCAGAACCGTGAGCCTATCTGAGTATTATATTCTCAGTTGAACCCCCATAATGCCCGTGCGTTGCAGAGGGAGTATATTTCTCGGCAAGGTGAGCCTGTGATATAAAATATTTGTATATTTCTTTACAGAGGGAGTATCTCTCTGTCAAAAAATATATTTATGTGTAACTAGTTACTTTTGTCTTTCTACTTCCTTTCGCTGATATGTGGGGCAACCGGCAACGGGGTCCACGTCCCATATGCACAAATTAGAGTGCACAACTTCACGGTAGACACACCCCGGTCATAGCGCCGCAGTAATGCCCAATGAGCCGTCAAATCACAACCCCTCCTTTCCAGCTTTAGCAGTAAGCTGGACGGATGAAGCGGCAATATTTCACTGGGCCCGAATCCCCTTCTCCCTCGTCTGCCTGTTTAGAGAAAACCCCCTCTCGGTGATTGCATAGGGTTTTCTCATGGAGAACCAGGTACGAATTCTCCATCCATCCCCGATAAATCCAAGTCCCTTGGTCGCAGGTAATCCTAGGATGGCAGCCGCCACCGTTGATGCATTTTTCTTCCTACTGAATCTAGTGTGTTTCATTTGCAGTGCCCAAAGTGCGAGTACCCTACAGGTTTCTGCGCCCTCGGCGAGACGCCACACTTGTTCCTTCTCATCCTAACACAACATTTTGAAACGCGCACAGTATGTTCCTAGAATCCTCTTTTCTATCCGGGAGGGTGGGTTTTTTTTGAACATGTTGTGTTCTCATATTTTTTTCCTGCAGTGTATTATTTGCTCTGCCAGAACAGATGTACTCAAGATGCTCGGCCTTGCCATAACTGAATACACTAGTTTAATGGTCATAGTGAAGAAAAGACATGGATATAAGTTCCGAGTTGGGTTCATGAACCAATAAGATCGCTGCTTTTTATGGCCGAACTTGGATAAACTTTCTCAAGTGTTACAGACTGAAAGTTGGCGCACGAATGTTGATGGAAATAGCAGAACCTGGTCTCATCTTCACTGCGATCTTCCACCCCGACGTTGTTCCAATTGTTCATCCATGTTAGTTTTGTATCTGGTTCTTGCTTGTTGCCTCGATTACTTCTTAATCCACCTATTATGTCTAACTAATCGGAATTTAACTTTAGAAGTAGCAACGAATCTCTCACGAAGATGCTACTTCTAACTAATATTTTCTTATAATTGGTGGCACATGTAGGTTTTTTCAGAGTTAAGCAGTCTGCTCATTTGTTACTCTGTAATAACTCGGCTGTTACTAATGGCACTGAAGTTGACTGGATCGACATCCACAAGTTCCTACAATTTATTGATCGTCTTGAGGTCCTTGTGGGGCGTTTCAATGGTGGAAGTCCACGTGGGATATGTGTGCCACTGCTGCACTCGTTGAACATGTCCAACTGTGTCGATAAACTTATGGTACGAGCTGTTTTCTGTTATATATGTTGTTCATAAACTATTGCTTATACACAGTTTTACAGCTGTGATCTTCTTGGAACAGGAATTGCCGAGTTCTATTGTTCCTATACAGATGCCTGACCATGGTCGGCTCAGACTTGCTCTTGGTCACAACATGATGTTTATGTCAACCTACTCAATTCCCCTTGGAGGTGAAAAGATACTTATTCATGGGTGGTCTCAAATAATGAAGGCCCGTCCATATTGGAGAATAGGACAGAAGATTACGTTCATGCTTTTCCATGGCTCTAAAGCGAATATCATGTTTATTAACCATGTTGCGAGATGAAGCCGCTTTCAGAAGGTTGTGGATGCACGGGGTGGCGCCTGGGCCTTGTCCTGGGGCTTGGCGGCCTCACCCTTGGTTAAATGTAAGCAAAGTAGCACTATTCGAGGCGTGCTTTGTACGGTTGAACCTGTATAAGTACTCATACTGCTTTCAGCATTGGTTGTTAAGTGCCCCTGCTGGTTTCAGTTAAGGTGGTTAAGTACTCCTGCTGCTTTTATAGTCTGTCATGTTTCTTCAGTCCTGTCTTCCTCCAGCCGCCAAAACCAAACCAGCGCCGGCGGGGCCGCGTGCTTCCGCCTCCCACGGCTAGTTGCGCCTCAGCGCACGCATCGCCGCCCCACCGTCTCCTAAATCGTTAACGCCGACGTCCTCCACGCGCTTTGGTGCGCTCGCCGTGGCGCGGCCCTCTCATGTTGTCAACATGGTCAACAATCAACAGGAATCGGCAGAAGTACGTGGAGAGGATGATAGTAGGGTCCCACCACGTCAGCGTATGGAAAAATAAAATGCTTCCTCCTAGTGTTTTCCTGACATCTAGGACCCAAGACATTGTGAGCGTATATAGTCAATAGACAAGAGAACAACACAAGATCGGCTGTCACCTGGGACGTAGCTACTCGAGCAGTATTTTTTGTTTGGTATTGTTGAGACGGAGCAGGGTTTGAACTGGGTTGTGGCCCGTCTAGCCCAGGCTTATATTTTATGTTCACCATGTGACCAGCCCAGCTATTTTTTTTCTTTGTGAAAATGAGCCCAGTTTATTTTTCCTGAAGAATACCCAATCCAGGCCTACTTATTTTTCTACGCCCTAATGGGCTACAACTCTTTCAAGACGCCTACAAATCTTGAAAGTAATATGAAAGGGGTTGTAAATATAAAAACAGATGACAAATTGGCAATTACTTTATAATTTCTGAATTTTTTCACATTTTCAGATTCCTATTTCACTGGGCATTAACCTAATTTAAATATATCTTCAAAGTACTTTAAATCTGGCTCGACATTTCGGTACTAAAAATAGTTTGGAACCCACAGAAATATGCGAAATTGGCATTGGCCAACCAAAAAAACGACTGTAATAAATTGTATAAGAAGTTGCCATGAGCTATATATAAATTATTAAAAAAAGAGGGAGTGGTCTGACTTGTGGGCCTGTTTAGTTGACGCGTATGCAAGATTTTTTTAGTTATTATATACGTCAAGAAACGATTCTAGCAGACGTAACCATTGGATGTCAATCCAACGGCCGTCGTGTTTCTTCAATCTCTGATCTTCTTGCTCCAGCCGCCAAAGCAGTGCCGGCGGGACCGCCTACTCCCGCCTCCCGTGGCCGGGTGTGCTGCCGTGCAGACCTCAGCACCCCCTACTACTCCCACCGCTGGCCAGGGCATCCCTCTACTCACCCACACCCCCTATTATTCTGCGGTGACGGCAGCCTCACACCGCAGCCGAACCGGTGAACCCCCGCACTCCTCTCCGCACGGGCTTCGACTACCGCGTCTTCCCTAGCTCTGCGTCGTCCCCTTCCTAGGCCTCACCGTCATCTACCACTGTGGTGCTCTCGGCGCGGCGTGCTTAATGTGGTCAACGACCGATTTCCATCGGAAGAGTACTGTACGTGGAGAGGCTGACAGCTAGGTCCACGGCAGCCGCAAGGAAGTGCCTCCTTATTACGCGGAAAATAATTATTCCTCCACCTGACAGCAGGGACCCACCGGATGGGCCACCAATATTTCGTGAAAAAATGTTTCCCCCTGACTGCTGGGACCCATAGGACGGGTCACCGTATTTCCCAAAAAAATGTTCCCCCCGCTGTCAGCTCGGACCCACCGGAGGTGCCTCCTTATTATGCATAAAAAATGAATACCCCCTGCTAGCTGGGACCCACATTGGATCGAGTTGTAAACTTAATTCCGATGGTGGTCTGATACTTTTTCTATGTTCCTCTGCATGATATTTCCTCATGTATGATAATGCACGCATGTTGTATTACATCAGCCACCATATTTCATCATGCATTTCAAATTCTTCATATCATATGTTAAATGTGTGTATGAATTACTAGATATAGGGGGAGATCTCCATGATTCTACTCTTCAAATGTGCAATGCTTCAAAAGAAAATTCCTCACTATGCACATCTTCAGGGGGGTTCTTCTATATATTGCAATCAAATTCCTCAATATCAGTATTTACATTTCATATGTTTATCCCCGTTGAAAACTTAACCTATATTGGCATCAATCACCAAAAAGGGGGAGATTGTAAGTGCATCTAGTGCCCCATAGTGATTTTGGTGTATTGAAGACTTATAGGTTAAGGGACTAATGCGTTTATGAGTATACACAGGTCTATAAGTGTATGAGGAGTTTGATACTTATAGAGAAAGTCGACCCCTAAAAATTAATGTCTTCAACTGAAGACTTTGGATCTCTGAAGACTTTCCGAAGACTTTGAAAGTGAAGAAATTGGTGTGACCATGAAGACTTGATATTCATGCGAGGAACATGAAGCGTGAAGACTTTTGTTTTCATAGTTTCATTTTCTCTTTCTTGAGTCATAGGAAACACCGTACTGTTAAAGGGGGTAGAGGTAAAACTAAGGAAAAGTTTCCAGGTGATGCTCAACTCAAAATCCTACACCTACCAATCCCTTCGAGTGAAGCCATTGGAAATCTCATAGAGTTTAGTCAATTTCTTCAGTGAGAGAGACGAAGTTCTTCTGGTCTTTGAGGAATTTTTCCTGACTGAGGAGTTAGGAATTCGCCAGTGCGGATTGCCTACAAGTGAGGAACATGGTAGCCCTGAGGAATTGGAACCTCTAATTTCCGACCGCTGATGTGCTATGCGCTAGATGTCCCAAAATATCTACTCACCTAACGGTCATATCATTGAAGGGCATTTATGTCTTATCATGTCGGGCTGCTCCCTAGGCTATAAATAGCTGCCACCTACAAAAACTAGCTGGTTGGCTGCTCCGCCAGAAACTGACACTTGTCATTGAGAGCATTCCATCCTCCGAGGACTTTGAGCGAAAATTATCAAGTGAGGAAAAACTCAAAACCCCAAACCAAACACCTACAAACCCAAAGTGATTGAGCATCACTGAGGAGATTGTTCCTATGTGGAACCGACGCTTGTTACATTTGAGGACTCTGCATCCTCCAGACTGTTAGGTGTCATGGTCTAGAGCATCCCAGAGGAAATTGTGGATCGCCGAGTGACCGAGTCTGTGAAGGTTTGGAAGTCACCTGAAGACTTACCACAAGTGATTGGACGAGGTCTGTGTGACCTTAGTTCAAGGAGAATACGGTGAGGACTGTGTGTCCTCAGTTTTAAATACCTAGCCGCTCTAACCAGACGTACAACTGTCACATCAGTTGGAACTAGTCTACCAAATCATTGTCTTCACCGAGCTAACTGGTTGTATTTCCTCAACCCTTTCATTTCTTCATTACAGTGTTGAAGTACGTCGGGCTGGTGATGCTGGACGGGTTTAAAGCAGAAGTACCTAGGTCGTGGCGGGTGCTTGGCATCTTGCTAGACGGTGGGAATCAGGTTAGAAACGTCAAGGGTGATGACGCTGTGCTGGCTGTTAGGGTCCGGTAAGGAGATCTAGAACCGTCGAGCAGCGTGTTTGTGGAACGGCTGCGGTAGGGTGGAATATGGTGTGGGCAAAGCGGATCTGTGGCCGTGGACGAGGGCGTCAGTGAAGCAGCTCTGGTGGTTGGGTTAAGGATGGTGTCGATGATGCAGATCTGCGGCCATGGACGGGGCGACGGAAGCTGCTCCGGTAGGTTGGATGAGAGTGCGACGAAGCGGATCTGTGGCCATGGACTTGTGAGTTGGTAAAGCGGCCCCGGTAGGGTTGAGAATGGTATAGGCGAAGCTACTCTGGTAGGGTTGACGATGGTGTCGGTGAAGCGGCTCCAGTAGGGTTGAGGAAGGTGTCAGCGAAGAGGATCAGAGGCCATCGACGGGGGCGTCGGTGGGGCGGCTCCGGGGGTGTGTGGACGAAGCGTCTCAGGTGGGGAGTACGAATGAGCCGCTGCAGATTCGCTACGGCTGACGAGAGTACCGGCGAAGCAGATCCGGCGCCGTGGACAAGGCCAGCACTGAATGGGCTGTGGTACAGTGGTGGATGAGCAGTCTACTTGTTTCTAGTGGAGGCGGGAGGGGTAGATGCGGCCGCAGAAGCAGATCCAGCGAGGTGGACACCGCTGGCAGTGAATGGGCTCTGGTACGCTAGTGGATGAGCAGTCTAGGGTTTCGAGAGGGAAGGGGAAGAAAGGTCGATGAAGTACAAATGACATGATGTAAGATGCTCTGGTGCTGTGGAGTTAGTAGTTTTTGCGGGAGGGGGAGAGGAAATGTGGGTGCCGTGTGGTGGGGGGACCGGAACTTACCAAAGCAGCCCGACCTATTATGTAGATGAGGGCGGTATTGTTACTGTTGTTCTCCGTGCACCAAGGACAAAAGGGGGATTTCGCATGCTAAAGACTAGGTGGCGGAAATTTTAGAAGGAGGCGGGAGATTTTGCCGCCCGCGGGATCATTCATATCCAATTGCAACTAATTTTGGATCGTGCTAGGGGGAAGGTCATGCGAGACTGTGTACACAGGGCATGCGCCAGCAGTTAATAACTGGTGTGAACTCCACCCGAGGATAAAAGACAATAACTCGGGATGATGCGTCGATAACTTGGACGTTCACACGGGCGCGGCCAATCGTACGGGTGTAGAGGCGCGTTCACAAAAAAGGATCAAACGCTCAGCCTTGTATATCTCGTGTAAATAGATAATTTAGTGCCATTGGTTATTTACATTAAACATAATGCATTGACGTGTTAGTGTAGAGGCACACAAAAAGAAATGGATATTGTAGTCCCACAAAAGAAATGGATATTGCAGTCCGCTACTTAAAAGTGTTACCTCATATGATTACATAGCCTCCATTTCATAAATTGCGTGCCCGTTGAATTCATATATGAATATTACATATATTACTTCATAATAGAACCTTAAATCATCCAAGACTAATTAATTTGAATGCAAGAGTAACAGTGCTGCATGTACATGATAGCTACATTAGTGGTTTGAAGAAACATCACTGTAACTTTGGCATGCACAATTGAAAAGGTTTATTTAGATAGAAAAGCTGTGATATGTGAGTGTCCAATCTTTATAGCGTTGAATCGATAGTGTACCTTTGGCCATGATACAATGTAGGTATTGATTTATGTTCAAGCGATGTATGTCCATGATCGCTAGATAGTGATATGTGAATGAATTGTGTAATCTCTCTCACACGCATACATATGTCATTTCCCCGTGGGCATCGGAATCACACATGCGCACTTCGTGTATTTCTGTCCCTCCGTCAAGGTTAGAATTCTTATTTCCTCCCTGTCCTACAAGTCTCTCACACAGAAACACACACGCTCTCTCTATCGAACACGCCCACCCCTTTAATTCCGCCCACCCACAGCCACTAATGTCTCAAAGGATAATTATGTCTCTCACACATATGCCTAAGGTTAACTCGAGTTCCGGAACCATATGAATACATACAATGGGATTCCAGCAGAGCACCTTTTGTTTTGAGATTTCTCTCTCTCTCTCTCTCTAACACACACACACACACACACACGCACGCGCGCACATAGACATTGTTTATCGCTTCATTATTTCCGGCACTTGCATGCACACCGTTTGTTTATCTTCGTGATGCTTTAAGTATGCCTCTCACACATCCTATCTAATTATCCCTTAATATAGATATGTGTCACACAAACTCCTTCTCCCTACTAGCAAGATGCCCATGCGTTGCACGGAACATCAAGATGCATTTGTATGAGTAGTTTATCTTGTGGGAGAAAAGGATGAATGAGGAATGCCTTATTTGCAAATGTGGAGAGGGGTGTGGGTATCTTTTTTGCAAAATTGCCATAGTTTCCTTCCTATCCGTCAGATATAAATCGGATGGCCTATATTGCAGGATGGCAGGAACACCATCATCACCAACTCTATTTTTATAAGAGTAGAGATATGTAAGTGCCACTGCCCCCCCCCACACACACACTTCTCGGCACCGATGGAGTAGGGTGACACCTTGATTCTGATACTAATCTATCGACTGGCTTCTCTCTCAAACACACACACACACACACTACCCGACACCGAAGGAGTAGGGTGGCACCTCGATCTTGATAGTAATCTTTCTACTCCTCTTTCAAACACATAGATACACACACACTCGCTAGTTGTGCCTCTATGCATACCTTGCACACTCTCCATACGTCTTTCTCTCCCTCCCCTCCCCACCCCCACCCCCACCCCCACCCCAACAATGACAGCAGAAGGGTGACAACTCGATCTGATCTTAATCTGTCGATTGGTTTCTCTCTCAAACATTGTATCTCTGTGCCTCACTCAAACATACTCGATACGTCTTTTTCTCTGTAGCCCCCTCGATATGTAGACTTCTCGAGCACACACATTTGTAGTGATGATGACGCTGAACCCAATGTGCTTTGTTTTTACCGGCCTCATGTGATAGTTTTCACCCTGTTTTCTATTAATTACCAAGACAACCTTTTCTTTGTTACTACTAGTGAATCTGAAATCATTCGGGGCAGACATAAAATATATCACTTCAACCCAATTATCGCAGTAACTATTTTAAAATAAACTAGCTAGATGCCCGTGCATTGCATGGAACATCCAGATGCATTTGTATGAGTAGTTTATCTTGTGAGAGACTAGCAAGATGCCCATGCGTTGCACGGAACATCAAGATGCATTTATATGAGTGGTTTATCTTGTGAGAGAAAAGGATGAATGAGGGAAGGACTTATTTGCAAATGTGGAGAGGGGTGTGGGTATCTTTTTGCAAAATTGCTATCGTTTCCTTCCTATCCGTCAGATATAAATCAGACGGCCTATATTGAAGGATGGCAGGCACACCATCATCACCAACTCTGTTTTTATCTCTACTTCTGTAAAAGACTGAGATGGTGATGACGGTGTGTATGCCATCCATCATTTCTGACCATCAGATCCGCATCTAATGACTACTAGCTCCATCCAGGATTATTGGGCCCATTAGCCAAAACTCAAGGACCAAGGCAAAGCATAATAACTAATGATAAATACTTTGAAAGAATGGCTATAGCCAATCAAAATGCTGGCAGTTTTGCATGCAACTAGCTGCATGGTTTCCTTTTGCATGCAACCAATCTAGCACTAGCTAGCATTTATAGCCACGCAGCCACTTGCCTCTTTGGTTTTTGCATGCTGCTAATCACGCGCATGGCCCACCATTCAAGCGCGCCGCGGCCTGGATCGAGGAAAAGAAACTGAGTACTGCTAGGGGACTTAGAAATACGTACACAGCTGGCTGGCTCACGGGACTTGTAAACCCGGACGGATGTAGTATGATGTAAGTCGTGGCTTTTTGCAACAAGACCCCACTTCTCTGCTCCAATTTGCATAAACCCCTTAGTATATTGAAATCAACCACATCCCTCCCCCACCTCATCAAAACAGCCACAAGGAATATATTTTGAGTGAAACCTAATACGAGTATATTTTTAGTGATATATACACCAAACTAGAGTGTTTTTATTTCAAGTTTGTGAACATGTATTATTATATTTTGGATATGTTGCAACGCACAGGCACATTGGTAGTAAGAGTAGAGAAAAGGATGAACGACGGAAGGCCTTATTTGCAAATGTGAGAGGGGTGTGGGTATCTTTTTGCAAAATTACCATAGTTTCCTTCCTTTCCGTTAGGTATAAATCTGACAACCTATATTGCAGGATGGCACGCACACCATCACCACTAACTCTGTTTTCTACTCCCCCCGTTCATAAATATTTCTCTTTTTAGATATTTCAATAAGTGACTACATACAGAGTAAAATGAGTGAATCTACACTCTAAAATATGTCCACATACACATCCGTATGTGGCAGTCCATTTGAAATATGAAAAAGAAAAATATTTAGGAATGGATGGAGTATAAGAGTAGACATGGAGATATATCTCCAGCATGGTCTACAAAAAAATGTGTTGGACTGGCTAGCGCCGGATGCTCACTACAGTACTGACAGTGGAACCCATGGAGTACTTAGAATACAAGATTAAGGATGGACTTGTTTCTTTTTAACTTTCTATACGAAGCTGTAGCCACCTTGCGAGTCACATGTACACTGTACATGCAATTAACTTTTTATAGAGGGAGAATTATACACGCAATTAACTCAAATGGATTGGATGTGACTCTATTATTTCCAGCATAAGAGCATCTCCAACGGAAGCCGACAAATTTCCTCCCGCTTCCTTCCGCGGAGGACGACATCAAACGCCAGCGGCATACATTTTCACAACTCTAACCAACCATATGAAATTCATGCAAACACGGACTTTTTTCATATAAGCATGCAAGATTTCATATAAAAAGGCCGGATCTTCATATAAACATGATGGATTTCATTACATCTATATGAACTAAGAGGTGCTAATCCGGCTCTCTTGGTATAATTAATACTCCCTCCGTACGGAAATACTTGTCCTAGAAATGGATGTATCTAGACTTATTTTAGTTACAGATACATCCAATTTATCCATTCTTAGAACAAATATTTCCCGCCAGCCGGAGAGGGAGTACCTAATCTAGATGGCTGCCCGCGGATCCCTTTGTCTTCCTCATGTCTGGCAGACACTTGCAGGGTCCACGAAGGTCCTCGGAAGAGACGAAGCAGCAAAGAAACCACCTGAATGTGTAGTCGTCGCCTTGGCGGTGGCCTTCATGGGACCCAAGTGGCGGCGTCCTCCCGTGTTCTACTTCTCCTTGATGATGGCGGCGGACACGGAGAAGCTGGCCACCGACTCGTCGCTCTCCACGCTCCCGGCTTCTGTCTCTGCCTGCATGGCGTTGCCCTAGGCACGGGAGGCGTGGTCGCAGGCATGGGAGGCGTGCCCATAGACACGGGAGGCGCGGCCACCGCAGACACTACTGGCGTGGTACGACATGGCAGCAACGATGCCCGTACTGGCGTGCTCGCTGCCGTACTGGCGTGGAGCAACTCGCCACTCCTCATCGAGCTGAACTGGAGCGGCAAGTTGCTGAACCACGCGCCGGATTGGGGCGGCAAGTGGCTCCGTCGGGCCAAGCGAGGTTGATGAAGCACCGAGCGGCCTCGCCCATATCCAGAGGGCTCGGCGGGCCACCCAGCCGGGTAGTATGCCGGAGAACGGCTCCTCGGAAGCCATCGGAAGAGTGGAGAAAATGGTGAAGGGGGAGATGGGGGAGCGGCGGAGGGGTGTGATTCTTGCCCGCTGTCTGTCCGGCCTCGTTTAAATAGAGGGCGGACGGTAGGAGCTTGGCCGGCGTTTGGCCTCGTTTAAACTGAGGGCGGATGGGAGGAGCTCGACCGGTGTTGCATTTAATTCTGGCCCGCTCATTAACGGACGTGTGGCCAGAGCAGGTTTATCGATTTGCATGCGGGTTTAACGGAGGGGTTTGATGGAGGCGAGGAGGCGTGTTCAGCCAGGCGTGCAGCGGGCGGTGCAGTACTATTCGATTTGACAGTGGGCGGCACAGTTCCGGATATGACTTTAATGCATACAAGGGAGGGGTAGCGGTTCCCGAAATGTTGAACGGCCAATGATGCATCCTCCTTCAATTAGAATCATGCATGCATGAGGGAAGTAATGGGAGGAGGACTAGGAAAAGAGGCTGCACGATGTGAATGAAACGTAGTTTGCACTCATATAAAGGTGCCCCTCGATTCCAATGCATCTACCACATCGTACGCACCTAAGCATTTGCCTAAGCACCTACACTAAGCGCAAAAGTGATCACTCCAAACCCATGGCGGCGATGCGCGCGAGCAGCAAGTGGTTGTGCCAGATGGTCCACGACGCCGGCCTACGGCATGGCGCCAAGGATCGTCTCCAGACGGTGTTTGCGACCGGCTAGTGGATGGTCGCCGTGGATGCCAACTATGACTCTCAGTTGGACTAGATGATCGTTGCCACCACCAACAAGTTCACCGTCCTCAAGAAGCTCGGGGATGACATCGCCGTACTCCTCCAGCCCGCACGCCCGGGCTCCCCATTTCCTGCCACCCTAATCGACCTCCATGGCCGGAACCTCTTTCAAGCACCGGTGGCCCTGCGACTGCCCACCGACGCCACGAAGAATGTCCACCTGGAGGTCGCGCTCGACGTGAGGTGCCTCGCCCTGCAAGAATTCATCGACCTACACATCCACATGTATGAGGAAATCGTGTACATAGGTATCTACAAGGCCATTGAGTACGCTACGACGTTGGCCTTCCTTAACCGGCTGGAAGCCTTGGATGCCTTTGCTGAGAAGCACCTTGACCTCGCCACAAAAGCTGCCGCTCCTTAGCCGCCGGTCGGTGGCCCGGCACACTAAGTTGAGGAGGAGGAGGTCGTACGTTGATGGATGCATCTTTCTTCTTGCCTCCTGTAACCACCACTGCGACCGCATCATCGTGGCCTTAATTTTTATTGTGCTATTGCATTGTCGTTCCAGTCAATACCCGACATGTGCAATCCCTTTGCTTAATTTTATGCATCACTGTAACTAGTACTCCATCCGTCAATTTATAAATTGTGCTTACCTTTTCCATCAACTTCGTGCAACGCACGGGCATCTTGCTAGAAACACTAGTACATGTTGGACCGCATGTGACCAAACCGACAATGTGCCAACCTAGCTACTACATACCCTGCTTATTTGGCGGAAATAGCCCCGCCCTAGCGTTTCCAATCGTTATTTCTATCTTTTTTGAAAGTAATCATTATTTCTATCTATTGATCGTGCCAAGGAGCAGAAGCAAATGTTACAATTTATACATTTTTTCTCTACTCCTACTCCTATAAAATACTCAGTTGGTGATGGTGGTGTGTCTGCCATCTGTCGTTTCTGACCATTAGATCTGCATCTAACGCCTGTGAGGTAAGCTCGGGCATTTTTGCAACAATAGCCCACTTCTCTGCTCCAATTTGCAGAAAACCCCTTTATTATCTTGAAAGCAACCAGACCCCTCCCTCACCTCATCAAAACAGACCAAGAAATATATTTTGAGTGAAAAGTAATATATTAGGAGTATATCAAAACAAGAGTGATTTCTTTCTAAGTTTGTGAAAAAGTACTACTATTCTACTACTTTGGATCCGTCGCAACGCACGGGCACATTGCCAGTAAAAGGAAAAGGCATGCCGCATTCGCGTCGCACCCCCACATGCCCGGGAATCGGGAGTACTCCGCCGCCCATCTGGCACGCCACATAGTTAGGGAAGGCGTGTTGCCTAGAATTTTCACTTTCATGTGGGACCGCCGTTGAGCAAACCGACTATTGGCAAACCGCACCTTGCTACCTCTTGAGCACTGCGTTGGTTTTCCCCGAAGAGGAAGGGATGATGCAGCAAAGTAACATAGTATTTCCCTCAGTTTTTGAGAACTAAGGTATCAATCCAGTAGGAGGCTACGCGCCAGTCCCTCGCACCTGCACAAAACAAATAAATCCTCGCAACCAACGCGATAAGGCGTTGTCAATCCCTACACGGCCACTTACGAGAGTGAGATCTGATAGATATCATAAGATAATATTTTTGGTATTTTTGTGATAAAGATGCAAAGTAAAGTAAAAGCAAAGTAAAAAAGCAAAGGAAATAACTAAGTAGTAGGAGATTAATATGATGAAGATAGACCCGGGGGCCATAGGTTTCACTAGTGGCTTCTCTCGAGAGCATAAGTATTCTACGGTGGGTGAACAAATTACTGTTGAGCAATTGACAGAATTGAGCATAGTTATGAGAATATCTAGGTATGATCATGTATATAGGCATCATGTCCGAGACAAGTAGACCGACTCCTGCCTGCATCTACTACTATTACTCCACTCATCGACCGCTATCCAGCATGCATCTAGAGTATTAAGTTAAAAACAGAGTAACGCCTTAACCAAGATGACATGATGTAGAGGGATAAACTCATGCAATATGATGAAAACCCCATCTTGTTATCCTCGATGGAAACAATAAAATACGTGCCTTGCTGCCCCTACTGTCACTAGGAAAGGACACTGCAAGATTGAACCCAAAGCTAAGCACTTCTCCCATTGCAAGAAAGATCAATCTAGTAGGCCAAACCAAACTGATAATTCGAAGAGACTTGCAAAGATAACTAATCATACATAAAAGAATTCAGAGAAGATTCAAATATTGTTCATAGATAGACTTGATCATAAACCCACAATTCATCAATCTCAACAAACACACCCCAAAAAGAAGATTACATCGAATAGTTCTCCACAAGAGAGGGGGAGAACATTGTATTGAGATCCAAAAAGAGAGAAGAAGCCATCTAGCTAATAACTATGGACCCGTAGGTCTGAGGTGAACTACTCAGACTTCATCGGAGGGGCTATGGTGTTGATGTAGAAGCCCTCCGTGATCGATGCCCCCTCCGGCGGAGCTCCGGAACAGGCCCCAAGATGGGATCTCGTGGGTACAGAAAGTTGCGGCGGTGGAATTAGGGTTTTGGCTCCTATCTGATCGTTTGGGGGTACGTAGGTATATATAGGAGGAAGGAGTACGTAGGTGGAGCAACAGGGGGCCCACGAGGGTGGAGAACGCGCTTGGGGGGGGGGAGGTAGGCGCGCCCCCCTACCTCGTGGCCTCCTCTTTTGGGTCTTGATGTAGGGTCCAAGTCTCCTGGGTCTTGTTCGTTGAGAAAATCACGTTCCCGAAGGTTTCATTCCGTTTGGACTCCGTTTGATATTCCTTTTCTTTAAAACCCTAAAACAGGCAAAAAACATCAATTCTGGGCTGGGCCTCCGGTTAATAGGTTAGTCCCAAAAATAATATAAACGTGGATAATAAAGCCCAATAATGTCCAAAACAGTAGATCAAATAGCATGGAGCAATCAAAAATTATAGATACGTTGGAGACGTATCACACCTCGCCCGCCGCCGGGTTGGAAAACAGAAATGAGGAGAAGATCTAGCTGTAGCACGGAAGCCAAGAAATTTGGTGTTTGATGGGGCTCATTGATATAGTGTTATTTATTCATAACTAGCAAGATGCCCATGCGTTACACAGAAAATCAAGATGCATTTGTATCAGTAGTTTATGTTGTCGGAGATAAGGATGAATGAGGCAAGGCCTTATTTGCAAATGTGGAGAGGGGTGTGGGTATCTTTTTGCAAAATTGCCATAGTTTCCTTCCTATCCGTCAGATATAAATCGGACGGCCTATATTACAGGATGGCAGGCACACCATCATCACCAACTCTGTTTTTTATAAGAGTAAGTATAAGTATATAGATATAGATATAGAGAGTAGAGATTTGGGTTTGGCACGAGCTCGTACTGCGGGAGCACCACAAGGCCTGCCGCAGGAGTAAAATTTCCCTCTCGGGGCCCACGGGACCGAGCTTTAGTGGCTTAGTGCACCGGCCTATGATTCAATGACATGTGGACCTTAAATGCGGTTGGCCCACATGTCATTCTCATGGTGGTGACGTGGTTTGTGACTCACTTGTAAGATATGAACCGGCCGGCGGTGGCGTGCTTGTGGTGAGGGTGCCACAGCTGGGCGTTGAGGCGTTACGAGGCGTAGATGGCCACACCAGTGGGTACTACTTGTACTACAGAAGTACTCCAGCTGAGGATTGATGCCCGGGACGAAATGTGTCACAACCGCTGGATGAAAATTTGATGGTGCAGGACTACGGATCGGAGCACAGGAGCGGAGCAGGCAAACCGCGTCCAATCGGGTGTGGATGTGATGGAAAGTTGATGGTCGCCGCAGTTCAGCTGGCCCGCATGTTATGCACACAAAGGCATAGGAGCGGTGGGGATGAGAGGGATGAGGCGCATGTCGGGGGACGCCGTGCCGTGGGTTGGAGCGGCATCGTGGGAATCGCGTGTGGGTGTGGCAGTGGTAGAAACAAGAAACGTGACGGTCGCCGTGGTTCAACTTCCATGGATAGGCTGTCATGTGCTGACACATGCATTGCATACTTCTCACTGCAAGGAGCAGTAGTAGAGAAAACTTGTTCAAAAGATACCATTTTTCTGATAAAATTCTCGAGATATCATTAGTTTTTACACATGGGATCACACCTACAAGGGTCAATCACAACAGGTGTTTTGTAAAAAAATGCATCTTGATGTTCCCTGCAATGCACAGGCATCTTGCTAGTTATAAAAGAAGCCCACACAGGCATCTTGCCGCAGGGTGTGCCACCGACCCAAACTCATTTTTTTCAAACGCTTAGGTGCACCGGATGCTGTGCCATGCTACAAAATGTAAAAAGAAAACAACTCCAATTTTTTTAAACCTGTTATCTTCAAACATCAAAACAACCCGAGGAATATATTTTGAGTGAAGCAAGATTAATTTTACTGATATATGTATATCAAAACTAGAGTGTTTATATTTCAAGCCCGTGAACAAGTATTATTCTACTACTTTGGATCCATTGCAACGCACAGGCCAGCACAATGGTAGTAGTAGTCTCTATCTCTATCTCTACTCTACTCTTATAAAAAACAGAGTTGTTGATGATGGTGTGCTTGCCATCCTATAGTATAGGTCGTCCGATTTATATCTGACGGATAGGAAGGAAACTATGGCAATTTTATAAAAAAAACCACACCCCTATCCGATCTATATCTAACGGGTAGGAAGGAAACTATGACAATTTACCCGCACTCCTCTCCACATTTGCAGATAAGGCCTTCCCTCGTTCATCCTTTTCTCCCACAAGATCTTGATGTTCCGTGCAACGCACGGGCATCTTGCTAGTCTCTACTCATATGAAAAAATAGAGTTGGTGATGATGGTGTGCCTGCCACCCTGCAATATAGGTCGTCTGATTTATATCTGATGGATAGGAGGAAAACTGTGGCAATTTTGCAAAAAGAAACCTACACCCCTCTCCACATTTGCAAATAAGGCCTTCCCTCATTCATACTTTTCTCTCACAAGACAAACTACTCATACAAATGCATCTTGATGTTCCATGCAACGCACGAGGATGTTTCCTTGGGGGTCTCTCCAGCGCGGCGTGGCCATAGTTGCAAGTTGACGCCCCTTGACATGCCAACGTTGAGGGGCACTCGAATTTTGTCCGATGAGCAGGTAAGATGAGTTTGATCACGTAGTAAATGCATTCTAAAGATTACTTATGTGTCCATTTCCTAATTCTACCCCTGCCCACTGTTTCACAGGTTAGGCTGAGTGTGAGTGGAGATTGGCTTGCGTATGTACGGGAGGGTACCAACATCAATTTGCACAATATTTACAACAGTGCCACCATTCCCGTAGAACCTTTGTCCAACATTGGGATCAGCCATGCAACGCGCCACCGCCTGAATTGGTACGACGGAACCACAGTGAGATTTAAGAAGATAGCACAAACCTTGCACATGGCGGTCAAAGGTGGACGATACTGTCTACGGCCGATTTGTTGTCGTACGAGTATGAAGACGTTGTGCTCCTTCCTAACCGCATCTTCGCGGTGACAAACCAACGGACTTGTTTCATATGGGACACATCCTACGGTATACTCCCTCTCTCCCAGTTTATTTGTTTTAATTCTTTTTCGTTTTATAAGTTTCAAATTCAAATTTAGAGCTCCCCATCACATGTTGAGATTACAATGTCCATTAAATCGTTGCGTTCATGTATAGTAAAGAAAAAATCTCGAGTTTGCCATGAGTTCATGCAACGGTAGCACCACAAGGCCTGGCGCAGGAGTTATATTTACCTCTCAGGGCCCTCGGGTCTGAGCTTCAGTGCCTTACGACACCTGCCTTTGAGTCAATAATGTTGAAAATATGCCCTAGAGGCAATAATAAATTGGTTATTATTATATTTCCGTGTTCATGATAATTGCCTATTGTTCATGCTATAATTGTATTAACCGGAAACCGTAATACATGTGTGAATACATAGATCATAATATGTCCCTAGTAAGCCTCTAGTTAACTAGCTCGTTGATCAATAGATGGTCATGGTTTCCTGACCATGGACATTGGATGTCATTGATAACGGGATTACATCATTAGGAGAATGATGTGATGGACAAGACCCAATCCCGAGCGTAGCACAAGATCGTGTAGTTCATTTGCTAAAGCTTTTGTAATGTCAAGTATCATTTCCTTAGACCATGAGATTGTGCAACTCCTGGATACCGTAGGAATTCTTTGTGTGTACCAAACGTCACAACATAATTGGGTGGCCATAAAGGTGCACTACAGGTATCTCTAAAAGTATCTGTTGGGTTGGCACGAATTGAGACTGGGATTTGTCACTCCGTATGACGGAGAGGTATCTCTAGGCCCACTCGGTAATGCATCATCATAACAAGATCAATGTGACTAAGGAGTTAGCCACGGGATCATGCGTTACAGAACGAGTAAAGAGACTTGTCGGTAACGAGATTGAACGAGGTATAGAGATACCGGCGATCTAATCTCGGGCAAGTAACATGCCGATAGACAAAGGGAATTGTATACGGGATTGATTGAATCCTCGACATCGTGGTTCATCCGATGAGATCATCGTGGAACATGTGGGAGCCAACAAGGGTATCCAGATCCCAACGTTGGTTATTGGCTGGAGAGATGTCTCGGTCATGTCTGCATGGTTCCCGAACATGTAGGGTCTACACACTTAAGGTTCGGTGACGCTAGAGTTGTTATGGGAAATAGTATGTGGTTACCGAAGGTTGTTCGGAGTCCTGGATGAGATCCCGGACGTCACAAGGAGTTCCGGAATAGTCCAAAGGTGAAGAATCATATATGGGAAGTCTTGTTTTAGTCGCCGGAATGATTTCGGGGGTTATCGGTATTGTACCGGGAACATCGGGTGGGGCCACCTGTCCCGATGGGCCTAGTGGGCTGAACAAGGGAGGGAACCAGCCCCTGGTGGGCTTGTTGGGGATCGTTGCAGAAATTAAAAAAAATTCTACTCATCACCAAGATCAATCTATGGAGAGACTAGCAACGAGAGAGTGGGGAGTGTATCTTCATACCCTTGAAAAAGATCGCGAAACGGAAGCTTTACAAGAACACGGATGAAGGATTTGTACTCGCAGCGATTCAGATCACGGTTGCTTCCGATCTAAGCGCCGAACAACGGCGCCCCCGCGTTCAACACACGTACGGCCCGAGGAGGTCTCCTCCTTCTTGATCCAGCAAGGGGGAAGGAGAAGTTGGGGAAGAACTCCAGCAGCACGACGGCATGGTGATGGAGCTCGCAGTTCTCCGGCAGGGCTTCGCCATGCTCAACGGAGGAGGAGGGGGTGTTGGAGAGGGGGAGGGCTGCGCCTTGGAAGATGTGTTGCTTCCCTCCCTCCACCCCTCTATTTATAGGGTGAAGGGGGAAGGGGGCCGACCCCACTAGATGAGATCTGGATGGGGGCGGCGGCCAAGGCGAGGGGGCTTGCCCCCCCAAGCCAAGGGGGCGCCCCCTTTAGGATTCCCCCCCAACCCTAGGCACATGGGCCCTAGGGGGGGATGGTGCCCAGCCCACTTAGGGGCTGGTTCCCTTCCACATATAGCCCATAGGGCCGTCTGGGGCAGGTGGACCCTCCCGGTGGACCCCCGGAACCCCTTCGGTGGTCCCGGTACAACACCGTTAAACCCTCGAACACTTCCGGTGACCGTATGATGACTTCCCATATATAAATCTTCACCTCCGGACCATTCCGAAACACCTCGTGACGTCCGGGATCTCATCCGGGACTCCGAACAACATTCGGTAACTGCATACTATTTCCCATAACAACTCTAGCGTCATCTAACCTTAAGTGTGTAGACCCTACGGGTTCGGGAATCATGCAGACAGGACCGAGACATCTGTTGTATGCGAACGTTATAACCTATCACACCCGATCATCACGTGGTGCTTCGGAACAACGGACCTTAGCAACGGTGCACAGTTAGGGGAACACTTTCTTGAAATTATAGCAAGGGATCATCTTATTTATGCTACCATCGTTCTAAGCAAATAAGATGTAAAAACATGATAAACATCACATGCAATCAAATAGTGACATGATATGGCCAATATCATTTTGCTCCTTTTGATCTCCATCTTCGGGGCGCCATGATCATCATTATCACTGGCATGACACCATGATCTCTATCATCATGATCTTCATGAAGTAGTCTCGCCCACTGTTACTTCTACTACTATGACTAACGGTTAGCAATAAAGTAAAGTAATTATATGGCGTTTTCAGTGACACGCGGGACACACAATAAATTAAGACAACTCCTATGCCTCCTGCCGGTTGTCATACTCATCGACATGCAAGTCGTGATTCCTATTACAAGAACATGATCAATCTCATACATCACATATATCATTCATCACATCCTTTTGGCCATATCACATCACACGGCATATGCTGCAAGAACAAGTTAGACATCCTCTAATTTTTGTTGCAAGTTTTTAGATGGCTGCTATAGGTTTCTCGCAAGAACGTTTCTTACCTACGCCAAAACCACAACACGATATGCCAATTTCGATTTACCCTTCATAAGGACCCTTTTCATCGAATCCGATCCGACTAAAGTGGGAGAGACAGACACCCGCTAGCCACCTTATGCAACTAGTGCATGTCAGTCGGTGGAACCTGTCTCACGTAAGCGTACGTGTAAGGTCGGTCCAGGCCGCTTCATCCCACGATGCTGCGGAATCAAGATAAGACTAGTAACGGCAAGTGAATTGACAAAATCAACGCCCACAACTACTTGTGTTCTACTCGTGCATAGAAACTACGCATAGACCTAGCCCTGATACCACTGTTGGGGATCGTTCCAGAAATTAAAAAATTTCTACGCATCACCAAGATCAATCTATAGAGAGACTAGCAACGAGAGAGAGGGGAGTGTATCTTCATACCCTTGAAAAAGATCGCGAAACTGAAGCGTTACAAGAACGTGGATGAAGGAGTCGTACTCGCAGCGATTCAGATTCCGGTTGATTCCGATCTAAGCGCCGAACAACGGCGCCTCCGCGTTCAACACACGTACAGCCTGGGGACGTCTCCTACTTCTTGATCCAGCAAGGGGGAAGGAGAAGTTGGGGAAGAACTCCGGCAGGGCTTCGCCAAGCTCAACAGAGGAGGAAGGGGTGTTGGAGAGGGGGAGGGCTGCGCCTTGGAAGAGGTGTTGCTGCCCTCCCTCCACCCCTCTATTTATATGGCAAAGGGGGTAGGGGGCCGGCCCCTCTAGATGAGATCTAGAGGGGGGCGGTGGCCAAGGGGAGGGGGCTTGCCCCCCAAGCCAAGGGGGGCGCCCCCTTTAGGGTTCCCCCCCAACCCTAGGCGCATGGGCCCTAGGGGGGATGGCGCCCAGCCCACTTAGGGGCTGGTTCCCTTTCACATACAGCCCATAGGGCCCTCCGAGGCAGGTGGACCCTCCCGGTGGACTCCCGGAACACCTTCGGTGGTCCCGGTACAATACCGATAAACCCCCCGAACACTTCCGGTGACCATATGATGACTTCCCATATATAAATCTGCACCTCCGGACCTTTCCGGAACTCCTCGTGAAGTCCGGGATCTCATCCGGGACTCCAAACAACATTCGGTAACTGCATACTATTTCCGATAACGACTCTAGCGTCACCGAACCTTAAGTGTGTAGACCCTACGGGTTCGGGAATCATGCAAACATGACCGAGACATCTCTCTGGCCAATAACCAACAGCGGGATCTGGATACCCATGTTGGCTCCCACATGTTCCACGATGATCTCATCGGATGAACCACAATGTCGAGGATTCAATCAATCCCGTATACAATTTCCTTTGTCAATCGGTATGTTACTTGCCCGAGATTCGATCGTCGGTATCCCAATACCTCGTTCAATCTCGTCACCGACAAGTCACTTTACTCGTTCCGTAATGCATGATCCCGTGACTACCTTCTTAGACACACTGAGCTTATTATGATGATGCATTACCGAGTGGGCCCAGAGATACATCTCCGTCATACGGAGTGACAAATCCCAGTCTCGATCCGTGCCAACCCAACAGACACTTTCGGAGATACCCGTAGTGCACCTTTATAGCCACCCAGTTACGTTGTGTCGTTTGGAACACCCAAAGCATTCCTACGGTATCCGGGAGTTGCACAATCTCATGGTCTAAGGAAATGATAATTGACATTAGAAAAGCTTTAGCAGACAAACTATACGATCTTGTGCTACGCTTAGGATTGGGTCTTGTCCATCACATCATTCTCCTAATGATGTGATCCCGTTATCAACGACATCCAATGTCCATGGTCAGGAAACTGTAACCATCTATTGATCAACGAGCTAGCCAACTAGAGGCTCACTAGGGACATGTTGTGGTCTATGCATTCACACATGCATTACGATTTCTGGCTAACACAATGTAACACCCACAATGCGGCTATATCTCCCACATGTTAGAGCATGACTTAGAGGCATAACCGCATTGTGGGCATGTCGCAAGAGGGGTAATCTTTACACATCCCATGAACTGAATAAGAAAGAGGTACAAAGTTGGCTTACAATCGCCACTTCACACAATACATGGCTATAGCACTACGTCATCCAGATACAAACAAGGTCCGACTATGGAACCAAAATAAGAGAAGACCACCCCTAATGCTACAGATCCCCGATCGCCCCAACAGGGCTCCACTAATGATCGAAAGGAAAACGAGACAACACAACAAACACGATCTTCATCGAGCTCCTCCTTGAGCTCGGGTGCGTTGCCTGCACGGTTATCATCGACACCTGCAACTTGTTTTGGAAGTAATCTGTGTGTCACGGGGACTCAGCAATCTCACACCCTCGTGATCAAGACTATTTAAGCTTATAGGTAGGGAAAAGGTATGAGGTGGAGCTGCAGCAAGCACTAGCATATATGGTGACTAACATACGCAAATGAGAGCGAGAAGAGAAGGCAAGGCACGGTCGAGAAACTATGATCAAGAAGTGATCCTAAAAATACTTACGTTCAAGCATAACACGAGACCATGTTCACTTCCCGAACCCTGCCGAGAAGAGACCATCACGGCTACACATGCGGTTGATGCATTTTAATTAAGTTAAGTTTCAGGTTTTCTACAACCGGACATTAACAAATTCCCATTTGCCCATAACCGCAGGCACGGCTTTCGAAAGTTCAAATCCCTGTAGGGGTGTCCCAACTTAGCCCATCACAAGCTCTCACGGTCAACGAAGGATATTCCTTCTCCTAGGAAGACCCGATCAGGCTCGGAATCCCGATTACAAGACATTTCGACAATGGTAAAACAAGACCAGCAAAGCCTCCCGATGCGCCGACATCCTGATAGGAGCTGCACATATCTCCTTCTCAGGGCAACACCAGATTGTCTAAGGTTCTGGTAGGCCAGCCCAGAGTTGCCCCTGGTGGCCACCGGCAGCTGACAGGTCCGGACCAACACTTAGACAAGCACTGGCCCGGGGGGGTTAAAATAAAGATGACCCTTGAGTCTGCAGAACCCAAGGGAAAAAGGCTAGGTGGCAAATGGTAAAACCAAAGTTGGGCCTTGCTGGAGGAGTTTTATTTAAAGCGAACTGTCAAGGGGTCCCCATAACACCCAACCGTGTAAGGAACGCAAAATCAAGGACATAACACCGGTATGACGGAAACTAGGGCGGCAAGAGTGGAACAAAACACCAAGCATAAGGCCGAACCTTCCACCCTTTACCAAGTATATAGATGCATTAATTAAATAAGATATATTGTGATATCCCAACAAATATCCATGTTCCAACATGGAACAAACTCCAATCTTCACCTTCAACTAACAACGCTATAAGAGGGGCTGAGCAAAGCGGTAACATAGCCAAACAATGGTTTGCTAGGACAAGTGGGTTAGAGGCTTGGCTTAGCAATATGGGAGGCATGATATAGCAAGTGGTAGGTCTCAAAGCATAGGCATAGCAATAGAGCGAGCAACTAGCAAGCAAAGATAGAAGTGATTTCGAGGGTGTGGTCATCTTGCCTGCAAAGTTCTCCGAGACGATGAAAGCTTGAACCTCGAAAGCGTACTCAACGGGTACCTCGAACACGAACTCTTCTCCCGGCTCTACCCAAAACAAGAACACAAGCAAAGGGAACAACAATCAACCATGGTGCAATGCGCAAGCAACATGATGCAAAACAAGGCATGATATGCGGGACGTGATATGCAATGCATATGCATGCTTTGGAAAGGAAAGACTGGACCAGGCATAAACTTGTCAAACCAAGAGTGCTGCTGGAAAGATGAGTTGATTTTGGTCGAAATTGATATAAAGATCACCAGAATCGGATGCACGGGTTGCAAATGGCAAGCAAAACAATAATGGCACTAAACTGCGATTAACAGCACGATGCCATCTAGAATGCAACAAGAAATTAACATACTGCACTCCAACATAGCAACAAAGCACATGGCAGTGATATACTCAAGATGCTTGACAAAAGATGAACACTGAGCTACGGCTAATTCACACAATAGCAGGTTCAAACAAGCATGGCAAAAGTGCAAAAGATAACATCATCTCAGACTTTGTGAAAATACTAACATGTCAGGAATTAACATCAGGAAGCAATGTTTAGAGCAAGATAACAACATTCTATAGGAACATATCATGGCAAAGCAAGGCATGGCATGAAACTACTCAAAGCATATAACAAAAGTCCCTTACTGACCATAAGCCAAAATAGGATCAGAAGATATGATGACACCCATGTAAACATAGCAAGTTACGTTAACAAACTCAGACTTACCAGAAAACTGGACATGGCATAAACAGAATTATGAAGGCATGTTTGCGAGCTCGATGCACTCAACACAAGGCATGGCATGACAAACTAAGCATACTACCAGAAAGAAGACATGATTATGAAGCTAACCATGGCAAGAACAATCTCATAGCAAGCATGGATCAACTACAACAACCTTGGCAAAATTGATTAACACGTAAACAATCTGCCAGGAACATTTTATAGAAAAAGTAGAGCAAGAGTGAATCATGCTAGGGCACTCCATAATTGCAAACAAAGACATGGATGGATAGAGCATAACAATATCTCAAAATCATCCTTACTGAACATGCTCAAAAGAAGCATGGATCACTCTGTAGCAACATGAATACATGGCATAAAAATAACAGCAGACAAAGACTTAGTGGAATTCGAAGTCCCTGAAATCAGCAACATCACGAGAGCTACTTTGCATGCTTGTGCTAGTCACCACATTGACCACAAAAATACATGGCATACACCCCTGTAAAGATGGCACGACATATAACAAAACACATGAAGAGCTCAAACTCATAGGAGGCACACATTAATCATGGCAAAAATGACAAATGTTCATAATCTGTTAAGAAACAGACACTAACATTATATAGCACTCTTGCAACAGCATTTAGGGCATCAAGATGGACTCAAACGAGCATGGCATAATGGAATGAAATGAAGAGCACAACCATATGAACATTTTGATATCTCACACACGCAAAACGAAGCAACGGTGATGAAGTTATAATGCGATGTACAGGGGCTCAGAATGTTAGAAAACAAGGACATAGCAGAAATCACCTCGCGAAAATGGATCTAGGGTCTCGCGGCACTGACTCCGAGGATGGCCGGGGTTTCGCCAGAGTTGAGGGGGAAGGCGGTCGGAGTGAGTGGGAGACGACTGGAGGAGGCGGATCCGGCCATCCCTGGCCCGGATCTGACCGGAGGGAGCCGGGCGACCATCGGAGGAGACGGAGGAGCAGAGCGGGCGGCGTCATGGCTCCCGTGCTCCGGCGAGCTCGCTGGAGGTCGGGCGGTGGTTTCGGCGAGCTCGCTGCGGGGGCGCGCGAAGGGCGGCGGGGCTCGGGCACCGCAGAAGACGAGCGGCGCGGCGAACTCGCGGCGATGCGGAGGCGTCTCAGGCACGGTTGGCGTGTGGTCCGGTCGCCGGAGTAGGTCACCGGCGACGGCGCAAAGGCGGCGGAGCAAGGGCGACGAGGCGTGAGGCGGCGGCACGGAGGGCGGGCCCAGTGCAGCCCGGTTCGGCCCGAGGCGGGCCGGATCTGGGCCCCGGGGGGCGCGGCAAAGTGGGCACGGTTGCGGGGATGCGTGGCGGCACGCGGTTGGCTGAGGCGGCGGGGTTGATGATGTGGCGGCGCCTGATTGGACGGAGTGAGGTGGCTGCTGGACATGTCCGGCGGCGCGAGGAGGAAGATGACTAGGGTTTCGTCCGCGAATTTTGACGGGGTGCACATATATATAGCTAGGAGGAGGTAGGAGTGTCCAAATGAGGTGCGGTTCTTGGCCACGCGATCGTGATCGAACGACCGAGATGATGGAGGAGGTTTGGATGGGTTTTCGGCCACTTTGGAGGGGTGTTGGGCTGCAACACACACGAGGCCTTTACAGTACCCCGGTTAACCGTTGGAGTATCAAACGAACTCCAAATGGCATGAAACTTGACAGGCGGTCTACCGGTAGTATACCAAGGCCGCTTGGCAAATCTCGGTCCAATCCGAGAACGTTTAACACCCGCACACGAAAAGATACAAAAGGGGGCGCCGGAGGACATAGGAGCGCCGGATTGCAAAACGTACAACGGGGAAAATGCTCGGATGCATGAGACGAACATGTATGCAAATGCGATGCACATGATGACATGATATGAAATGCATGACATGCAAACAAAAGACAAGGCAACAACAGCGAATAACTGGAAGACACCTAGCGCAACGGTCTCGGGGCGTTACAACACTCCACCACTACGAGAGGATCTCGTCCCGAGATCTAGGATGGCACCGGAGGGAAAAACGGAAGAGAAAGAGAAGAGGTAAAACTAAGTTGCTTCTTTGACAAACGAGTGAAACCAAAGAACCTTACGAGGTTGAAAAACTTCGAGAAAAGAATACAATGGAGATGAACAAAATTGAAAACACTCCGTTAGAAAAGAGGAAACAAGGAAGAACAAATTCGGACAGCACTCCATTTTAAAAGTGATATGAAATTTGATAAGATGACAAGAACTTGAGCAGAGGGCACAACACTCCGGTTTAATGGATAAGCATGAAAAGAACACAATCCTGACAAAACAAGAAGATGGGTTGAAGAGAGCAACATCACAATGCCTCCGGAAGAAAGAAATAGAAGATAGATAATTGAAAAAAAGAATGTAGAAGAGAATGCCAGCTTCTGCCACAAAAGAGCTTGAAAAGGCATCCTTAGGAGAAGGGTCGAACAGAGTTGTTGGAAAACCAACAACGAAAAGAGTAAGCTTGTTGTGGGTTATAGAAAACATCTCAAGATTATGAGGTGAAATTATGCCACTAAAGGAAACAATAGATTGGATTACTATGAACAAGAAGATGAGAAGCTTATTTCACCGGGAGGATAGATGAAGAACTTGGATCATATATAATCACCACAAAGAGCTACATTCCCAATGGAAGGCTTTATGTGAACACTATACCAAGATAGCTCAAATGAAGAGATTGATGGATTTAAATATCTCATCCTTGTGAACGAAGAATGATACATTACCACCTCAAAAGATAAGGGAGAAACAATTGCACTCCGGATTACAAGATGAAGAAAACTTGAGCTCCTCTGAAAAGAATCTTGATGAGCACTTCGAGAAGGAATTAAATCCTTGCTGAACCATCATGTAGAACCTCCATGAAAAACTCCAGTAATAAAAGAATGATCAAATGAAAGGAAAGAGAAGTTCAAAACACAAGGTGAAGCCTTGCGATTATTTAGATGGAGCTTCGCGATGATATAAAGCGGAAAAACTTGGAACTCCGGAAAAGAAAGATGAATCAAAAGAAATCAAGAATTTGATGAGCCTCCGGAATAAACAATTAATCATTTGGGTGAATCAAGAATAAGAATTATGTTATGCTCATCCTTCATCAATTTAGATTGATGACAAGCAACGGATTTGGCATACTACTTATTCTCGTAGTAAGGATTAAGAGAGATATAGCATAGGGACAATTGCATTTTTTACCCCTAGTTGGTTCCTACCCGCGGGTTTTGCCCTTACTTTTTGATCTTGCTCAGTTTTGCCCTTACTTTTTGATCCCTGGCCCGGATCTGACTGAAGGGAGCCGGGCGGCCATCGGAGGAGAAGGAGGAGCAGAGCGGGCGGCGTCGTGGCTCCCGTGCTCCGGTGAGCTCACTGGAGGTCGGGCGGCGGTTCCAATGAGCTCCCGGGGGCCGGCGAGCTCGCTGCGGGGGCACGCGAAGGGCGGCGGGGCTCGGGCACCGCGGAAGACGAGCGGCGCGGCGAACTCGCGGCGATGCGGAGGCGTCTCAGGCATGGTTGGCGCGCGGTCCGGTCGCCGGATTAGGTCGCCGGCGACGGTGCGAAGGCAGCGGAGCAAGGGCGGCGAGGCGCGAGGCGGCGGCGCGAAGGGCGGGCCCGGCGCGGCCCGGTTCGGCCCGGGACGGGCCGGATCTAGGCCCCGGGTGGTGCGGCGAAGTAGGCGCGGTTGCGGGGACGCGTTGCAGCGCGCGGTTGGCTGAGGCGGCGGGGTTGATGACGTGGCGGCGCCTGATTGGACGGAGTGAGGTGGCGGCTGGACATGTCCAGCGGCGCGAGGAGGAAGATGACTAGGGTTTCGTCCGCGAATTTTGACGGGGTGCACATATATATAGCTAGGAGGAGGTAGGAGTGTCCAAATGAGGTGCGGTTTTAGGCCACGCGATCGTGATCGAACGACCGAGATGATGGAGGAGGTTTGGATGGGTTTTGGGCCACTTTGGAGGGGTGTTCGGCTGCAACACACACGAGGCCTTTACGGTACCCCGGTTAACCGTTGGAGTATCAAACGAACTCCAAATGGCACGAAACTTGACAGGCGGTCTACCGGTAGTATACCAAGGCCGCTTGGAAAATCTCGGTCCAATCCGAGAACGTTTAACACCCGCACACAAAAAGAGACAAAAGGGGGCGTCGGAGGACATAGGAGCATGAGACGAACATGTATGCAAATGCGATGCACATGATGACATGATATGAAATGCATGACATGCAAACAAAAGATAGGGCAACAACAGCGAATAACTGGAAGACACCTGGCGCAACGGTCTCGGGGCGTTACACACAATTATAGCATGAACAATAGGCAATTATCATGAACAAGGAAATATAATAATAACCATTTTATTATTGCCTCTAGGGCATATTTCCAACAGTCTCCCACTTGCACTAGAGTCAATAATCTAGTTACATTGTGATGAGTCGAACACCCATAGAGTTCTGGTGTTGATTATGTTTTGCTCGTGGATGAGGTTTAGTCAACGGATCTGCGACATTCAGGTCCGCATGCACTTTACAAATATCTATGTCTCCATTTTGAACATTTTCAAGAATGGAGTTGAAGCGACGATTGATATGCCTGGTCTTCTTGTGAAAACTGGGCTCCTTGGCAAGGGCAATGGCTCCAGTGTTGTCACAGAAGAGAGCCATCGGGCCCGATGCATTGGGAATAACTCCTAGGTCGTTAATGAACTCCTTCATCTAGATTGCTTCATGTGCCGCCTCCGAGGCTGCCATGTACTCCACCTCACATGTAGATCTTGCCACGACACTTTGCTTGCAACTGCACCAACTGACCGCCCCACCATTCAAAATGTACACGTATCCAGTTTGTGACTTGGAGTCATCCAGATCTGTGTCGAAGCTAGCATCGATGTAACCCTTTACGACGAGCTCTTCGTCACCTCCATAAACGAGAAACATATCCTTAGTCCTTTTCAGGTACTTCAGGATATTCTTGACCGATGTCCAGTGTTCCATGCCGGGATTACTTTGGTACCTTCCTACCAAAATTACGACAAGGTTCACATCAGGTCTGGTACACAGCATGGCATACATAATAGACCCTATGGCCGAGGCATAGGGGATGACACTCATCTTTTCTCTATCTTCTGTCGTGGTTGGGCATTGAGCAGTGCTCAATCTCACACCTTGCAATACATGCAAGAACCCCTTCTTGGACTGATCCATATTGAACTTCTACAATATCTTGTCAAGGTACATGCTTTGTGAAAGACCAATGAGGTGTCTCGATCTATCTCTATAGATCTTGATGCCTAATATATAAGCAGCTTCTCCAAGGTCCTTCATTGAAAAACACTTATTCAAGTAGGCCTTTATGCTTTCCAAGAGTTCTATATCATTTCCCATCAATAGTATGTCATCCACATATAATATGAGAAATGCTATAGAGCTCCCACTCACTTTCTTGTAAACACAGGCTTCTCCATAAATCTACGTAAACCCAAACGCTTTGATCATCTCATCAAAGCGAATGTTCCAACTCCGAGATGCTTGCACCAACCCATAGATTTAGCGTTGGAGCTTGCATACCTTGTCGGCATTCTTAGGATCGACAAAACCTTCCGACTACATCATATACAATTCTTCCTTAAGGAAACCATTAAGGAATGCCGTTTTGACGTCCATTTGCCATATCTCATAATCATAGAATGCGGCAATTGCTAACATGATTCGGACGGACTTCAGCTTCACTACGGGTGAGAAGGTCTCATCGTAGTCAACCCCTTGAACTTGTCGGTAACCCTTAGCAACAAGCCGAGCCTTATAGATGGTCACATTACCATCCGCGTCTGTCTTCTTCTTAATGATCCATTTATTTTCTATGGCTCGCCGATCATCGGGCAAGTCAGTCAAAGTCCATACTTCATTTTCATACATGGATCCTATCGCGGATTTCATGGCTTCAAGCCATTTGTTGGAATCCGGGCCCGCCATCGCTTCTTCATAGTTCGAAGGTTCATCATTGTCTAACAACATGATTTCTAGGACAGGGTTGCTGTATCACTCTAGGGCGGAATGTGTCCTTGTGGACCTACGAATTTCAGTAGCAACTTGATCCAAAGTTTCATGAGCATCATCATTAACTTTCTCTCTAGTCGGTGCAGGAACCATAGAAACATCTTCCTGAGCTGCGCTACTTTCTGGTTCAAGAGGCAGTACCTCATCAAGTTCTACTTTCCTCCCACTTACTTCTTTCAAGAGAAACTCTTTCTCTAGAAAGGATCCATTCTTGGCAACAAAGATCTTGCCTTCGGATCTGAGGTAGAAGGTATACCCAATAGTTTCCTTAGGGTATCCTATGAAGACGCATTTTTCTGAATTGGGTTCGAGCTTTTCAGGTTGAAGTTTCTTGACATAAGCGTTGCATCCCCAAACTATTAGAAACGATAACTTAGGTTTCTTTTCAAACCATAATTCATACGGTGTCGTCTCAACGGATTTCGACGGAGCCCTATTTAAAGTGAATGCGGCAGTCTCTAAAGCATAACCCCAAAATGATAGCGGTAGATCGGTAAGAGACATCATAGATCGCACGATATACAATAGAGTGCGATTATGACGTTCGGACACACCATTACACTGAGGTGTTCCAGGCGGCGTGACTTGTGAAACAATTCCACATTTCCTTAAGTGCGTGCCAAATTCATGACTCAAATATTCTCCCCCACGATCTGATCATAAGAACTTTATTTTCCTGTCACGTTGATTCTCAACCTCACTCTGAAATTCCTTGAACTTTTCAAAGGTCTCAGACTTGTGTTTCATTAAGTAGACATGCCCATATCTACTTAAGTCATCAGTGAGGGTGAGAACATAACGATAACCACCGCGAGCCTCAACGCTCATTGGACCGCACACATCAATATGTATGATTTCCAATAAGTTGCTTGCTCGCTCCATTGTTCCGGAGAACGGAGTCTTGGTCTTTTTTCCCATGAGGCATGGTTCACACGTGTCAAATGATTCATAATCAAGAGACTCCAAAAGTCCATCTGCATGGAGTTTCTTCATGCGTTTCACACCAATGTGACCAAGGCGGCAGTGCCACAAGTATGTGGGACTATCATTATCAACCTTACATCTTTTGGCATTCACACTATGCATATGTGTAACATCACGTTTGAGACTAAATAAGAATAAACCATTGACCAGCGGGGCATGACCATAAAACATATCTCTCATATAAATAGAACAACCATTATTCTCAGATTTAAATGAGTAGCCATCTCACATTAAGCGAGATCCAGATACAATGTTCATGATCAAAGCTGGCACTAAATAACAATTATTGAGGTTTAAAACTAATCCCGTAGGTAAATGTAGAGCTAGCGTGCCGACGGCGATCACATCGACCTTGGAACCATTCCCGACGCGCATCGTCACCTTGTCCTTCGCCAGTCTCCGCTTATTCCACAGCTCCTGTTTTGAGTTAGAAATATGAGCAACCGCACGGTATCAAATACCCAGGAGCTACTACGAGTGCTGGTAAGGTACACATCAATAACATGTATATCATATATACCTTTGGTATTGCCGGCCTTCTTATCCGCTAAGTACTTGGGGCAGTTCCACTTCCAATGACCGTTTCCCTTGCAATAAAAGCACTCAGTCTCAGGCTTGGGTCCATGCTTTGGCTTCTTCCCGGCAAATGACTTACCGGGCGCGGCAACTCCCTTGCCGTCCTTCTTGAAGTTCTTCTTACCATAGCCTTTCTTGAAACTAGTGGTTTTATTCACCATCAACACTTGATGTTCCTTTTTGATCTCCACCTCCGCTGATTTCAGCATTAAATATACCTAAGGAATGGTTTTCTCCATCCCCTGCATATTGAAATTCATCACAAAGCTCTTGTAGCTAGGTGGGAGCGACTGAAGGATTCTGTCAACGACCGCGTCATCCGGGAGATTGACTCCCAGCTGAGACAAGCGGTTGTGCAACCCAGACATTTTGAGTATGTGCTCACCGACAGAACTATTCTCCGCCATCTTACAACTGTAGAACTTATCAGAGACTTCATATCTCTCGACCCAGGCATGATCTTGGAAAGCCATTTTCAGCTCTTGGAACATCTCATATGCTCTGTGCTTCTCAAAACGCTTTTGGAGCCCCGGTTCTAAGCTGTAAAGCATGCCGCGCTGAACCAGGGAGTAATCCTCACTACGCGACTGCCAGACGTTCATAACGTCTTGAGTTGCTGGGAAAACAGGTGCTTCACCTAGCGGTTCTTCAAGGACATATGCTTTCTTGGAAGCTATGAGGATAATTCTCAGGTTACGGACCCAGTCCGTGTAGTTTCTACCATCGTCTTTCAGCTTGGTTTTCTCTAGGGACGCGTTGAAGTTGAGGGCAACATTAGCGTGGGCCATTTGATCTACAAGACATATTGCAAAGATTTTTAGACTATGTTCATGATAATTAAGTTCACCTAATCAAATTATTTAATGAACTTTCACTCAGATAGGCATCCCTCTAGTCATCTAAGTGATACATGATCCAAGTCAACTAGGACGTGTCCGATCATCACGTGAGATGGACTAGTCATCATCGGTGAACATCTTCATGTTGATCGTACCTTCTATCCGACTCATATTCGACCTTTCGGTCTTCCGTGTTCCGAGGCCATGTCTGTACATGCTAGGCTCGTCAAGTCAACCTAAGTGTATTGTGTGTGTAAATCTGGCTTACACCCGTTGTATGCGAACGTTAGAACCTATCACACCCGATCATCACGTGGTGCTTCGGAACAACGGACCTTAGCAACGGTGCACAGTTAGGGGAACACTTTCTTGAAATTATAGCGAGGGATCATCTTATTTATGCTATCATCGTTCTAAGCAAATAAGATGTAAAAACATGATAAACATCACATGCAATCAAATAGTGACATGATATGGCAAATATCATTTTGCTCCTTTTGATCTCCATCTTCGGGGCACCATGATCATCATTGTCACTGGCATGACACCATGATCTCTATCATCATGATCTTCATGAAGTAGTCTCGCCCACTGTTACTTATACTACTATGGCTAACGGTTAGCAATAAAGTAAAGTAATTATATGGCGTTTTCAGTGACACGCGGGTCACACAATAAATTAAGACAACTCCTATGGATCCTGCCGGTTGTCATACTCATCGACATGCAAGTCGTGATTCCTATTACAAGAACATGATCAATCTCATACATCACATATATCATTCATCACATCCTTTTGGCCATATCACATCACACGGCATATGCTGCAAGAACAAGTTAGACGTCCTCTAATTGTTGTTGCAAGTTTTTACGTGGCTGCTATAGGTTTCTCGCAAGAACATTTCTTACCTACGCCAAAACCACAACACGATATGCCAATTTCGATTTACCCTTCATAAGGACCCTTTTCATCGAATCCGATCCGACTAAAGTGGGAGAGACAGACACCCGCTAGCCACCTTATGCAACTAGTGCATGTCAGTCGGTGGAACCTGTCTCACGTAAGCGTACGTGTAAGGTCGGTCCGGGCTGCTTCATCCCACGATGCTGCGGAATCAAGATAAGACTAGTAACGGCAAGTGAATTGACAAAATCAACGCCCACAACAACTTGTGTTCTACTCGTGCATAGAAACTACGCATAGACCTAGCCCTGATACCACTGCTAGGGATCGTTCCAGAAATTAAAAAAATTCTACGCATCACCAAGTCCAATCTATGGAGAGACTAGCAATGAGAGAGAGGGGAGTGTATCTTCATACCCTTGAAAAATATCGCGAAACGGAAGCATTACAAGAACACGGATGAAGGAGTCGTACTCGCAACGATTCAGATTCCGGTTGATTCTGATCTAAGCGCCGAACAATGGCGCCTCCGCGTTCAACACACGTACAGCCCGGGGACGTCTCCTACTTCTTGATCCAGCAAGGGGTAAGGAGAAGTTGGGGAAGAACTCCGGTAGCACGACGGCGTGGTGATGGAGCTCGCAGTTCTCCGGCAGGGCTTCGCCAAGCTCAACGGAGGAGAAAGCGGTGTTGGAGAGGGGGAGGGCTGCGCCTTGGAAGAGGTGTTGCTGCCCTCCCTCCACCCCTCTATTTATATGGCGAAGGGGGTAGGGGGCCGGCCCCTCTAGATGAGACCTAGAGGGGGGCGGCGGCCAAGGGGAGGGGGCTTGCCCCCCATGCCAAGGGGGGCGCCCCCTTTAGGGTTCCCCCCCAACCCTAGGCGCATGGGCCCTAGGGGGGATGGCGCCCAGCCCACTTAGGGGCTGGTTCCCTTTCACATACAGCCCATAGGGCCCTCCGGGGCAGGTGGACCCTCCCGGTGGACCCCCGGAACCCCTTCGGTGGTCCCGGTACAATACCGATAAACCCCCGAACACTTCCGGTGACTGTATGATGACTTCCCATATATAAATATTCACCTCCGGACCTTTCCGGAACTCCTCGTGACATCCGGGATCTCATCCGGGACTCCAAACAACATTCGATAACTGCATAGTATTTCCGATAACAACTCTAGCGTCACCGAACCTTAAGTGTGTAGACCCTACGGGTTCGGGAATCATGCAAACATGACCGAGACATCTCTCTGGCCAATAACCAACAGCGGGATCTGGATACCCATGTTGGCTCCCACATGTTCCATGATGATCTCATTGGATGAACCACAATGTCGAGGATTCAATCAATCCCGTATACAATTTCCTTTGTCAATCGGTATGTTACTTGCCCGAGATTCTATCGTCGGTATCCCAATACCTCATTCAATCTCGTCACTGGCAAGTCACTTTACTCGTTCCGTAATGCATGATCCCGTGACTAACTTCTTAGACACATTGTGCTTATTATGATGATGCATTACCGAGTGGGCCCAGAGATACATCTCCGTCATACGGAGTGACAAATCCCAGTCTCGATCCAACCCAACAGACACTTTCGGAGATACCCGTAGTGCTCCTTTATAGCCACCCAGTTACGTTGTGTCATTTGGCACACCCAAAGCATTCCTACGGTATCCGGGAGTTGCACAATCTCATGGTCTAAGGAAATGATACTTGACATTAGAAAAGCTTTAGCAGACAAACTATATGATCTTGTGCTACGCTTAGGATTGGGTCTTGTCCATCACATCATTCTCCTAATGATGTGATCCCGTTATCAACGACATCCAACGTCCATGGTCAGGAAACCGTAACCATCTATTGATCAACGAGCTAGCCAACTAGAGGCTCACTAGGGACATGTTGTGGTCTATGTATTCACACATGCATTACGATTTCCGAATAACGCAATTATAGCATGAACAATAGACAATTATCATGAACAAGGAAATATAATAATAACCATTTTATTATTGCCTCTAGGGCATATTTCCAACAGGGCTGGTGTGGCGCCCAAGGGGCCCTAGGTGCCTAGGGTTGGAAACCCTAGGGGGTGCGGCGCCTCCCACCTGATTTGGGGGGCAAGTCCCCCCCCTTGGCCGCTGCCCCCCTTGGCCGCTGCCCCCCTTGTAGATGGTATCTGGGGGGGCCGGCCCCCTTTCCCCTTCCCCTATAAATAGTGGGCGGTGGGAGGGCTGCTATACCCTTCCCCTGGCGCAGCCCCTCCCCCTCTCCAACACCTCCTCCTCCTCCGTAGTGCTTGGCGAAGCCCTGCCATTGAACTGCAAGCTCCACCACCATGCCGTCGTGCTGCCGGAGCTCTCCATCAACTTCTCCTCTCCCCTTGCTGGATCAAGAAGGAGGAGACGTCCCGGGCTGTACGTGTGTTGAACGTGGAGGCACCGTCCGTTCGGCGTTGGATCAGATCTTCCGCGATTTGAATCGCCGCGAGTACAACTCCATCATCCGCGTTCCTTGTAACGCTTCCGCTTAGCATCTCCTATATTGATCTTGGTGACACGTAGGAAAATTTTGAATTATTACTACGTTCCCCAACAGTGGCATCATGAGCTAGGTCTATCCGTAGATTCTATGCACGAGTAGAACACAAAGTAGTTGTGGGCGATGATTTTCTCTATTTGCTTACCGTTACTAGTCTTATCTTGATTCGGCGACATTGTGGGATTAAGTGGCCCGGACCGACCTTACACGTACGCTTACGTGATACTGGTTCCACCGACTGACTTGCACTTGATGCATAAGGTGGATAGCGGGTGTCTGTCTCTCCCACTTTAGTCGGATCGGATTCGATGAAAAGGGTCCTTATGAAGGGTAAATAGCAATTGGCATGTCACTGTTGTGGTTTTTGCATAGGTAAGAAAAGTTCTTGCTAGAAACCCATAGCAGCCACATAAAACATGCAACAACAATTAGAGGGCGTCTGACTTGTTTTTGCAGGGTATGCTATGTGATGTGATATGTCCAAAAGGATGTGATGAATGATATATGTGATGTATGAGATTGATCATGTTCTTGTAATAGGAATCACGACTTGCATGTCGATGAGTATGACAACCGGCAGGAGCCACAGGAGTTTTCTTAACTTATTGTATGACCTGTGTGTCAATGAAAACGCCATGTAATTACTTTACTTTTATTGCTAACCGTTAGCCATAGTAGTAGAAGTAATAGTTGGCGAGACAACTTCATAAAGACACGATGATGGAGATCATGGTGTCATGCTGGTGACGATGGTTATCATGCCGTGCCTCGAAGATGAAGATCAAAGGCGCAAGATGATATTGGCCATATCATGTCACTTTATGATTTGCATGTGATGTTTGTCATGTTTACATCTTATTTGCTTAGAACGGCGGTAGCATAAATAAGATGATCCCTCGCTAAAATTTCAAGAAAGTGTACCCCCTAACTATGCACCGTTGCAAAGGTTCGTTGTTTCGAAGCACCATGTGATGATCGGGTGTGATAGATTCTAACGTTCGCATACAACGGGTGTAAGCCAGATTTACACATGCAAAACACTTAGGTTGACTTGACAAGCCTAGCATGGACAGACATGGCCTCGGAACATGAGATACCGAAAGGTCGAACATGAGTCGTATAGTAGATACGATCAACATGGAGATGTTCACCGTTGATGACTAGTCCGTCTCACATGATGATCGGACACAGCCTAGTCGATTCGGATCATGTATCACTTAGATGACTAGAGGAATGTCTATCTGAGTGGGAGTTCATTAAATAATTTGATTAGATGAACTTAATTATCATGAACTTAGCCTAAAATATCTTTACAATATGTCTTGTAGATCAAATGGCCAACGCTAATGTTGCCCTCAACTTCAATGCGTTCCTAGAGAAAACCAAGCTGAAATACGATGGTAGCAACTATACTGACTGGGTTCATAACTTGAGGATCATCCTCATAGCTGCCAAGAAGGCATATGTCCTTGAAGCACCGCTAGGTGAAGCACCCATTTTCCCAGCAACTCAAGACATTATGAACGCCTGGCAGTCGCGTAGTGATGATTACTCCCTGGTTCAGTGCGGCATGCTTTACTGCTTAGAACCGGGGCTCCAAAAGCGTTTTGAGCAGCACAGAGCATATGAGATGTTCCCAGAGCTGAAAATGGTTTTCCAAGCTCATGCCCGGGTCGATAGATATGAAGTCTCCGACAAGTTCTATAGTTGTAAGATGGAGGAAAATAGTTCTGTCAGCGAGCATAGACTCAAAATGTCTGGGTTGCACAACCGCTTGTCTCAGCTGGGAGTTAATCTTCCAGATGACTCGGTCATTAACAGGATCCTCTAGTCGCTTCCACCTAGCTACAAAGAGCTTTGTGATGAACTACAATATGCAAGGGATGGAGAAGTCCAATCCTGAGTTATATTCAATGCTAAAATCAGCGGAGGTGGAAATCAAAAAGGAACATCAAGTGTTGATGGTGAATAAAACCACTAGTTTCAAGAGTGGAAAGGATAAGAAGAACTTCAAGAAGGAAGGCAAGGGAGTTGCCATGCCTGGTAAATCAGTTGGCGGGAAGAAGCCAAATAATGGACCCAAGCCTGAGACTCAGTGCTTTTATTGTAAGGGAAATGGTCACTAGAAGCGGAATTGCCCCAAGTACTTAGCGGATAAGAAGGCCGGCAATGCCAAAGGTATATGTGATATACATGTTATTGATGTGTACCTTACCAGTGCTCGTAGTATCTCCTGGGTAATTGATACCGGTGTGGTTGCTCATATTTGTAACTCAAAACAAGAGCTGCGGAATAAGCGGAGACTGGCGAAGGACAAGGTGATGATGCGCGTCGGGAATGGTTCCAAGGTCGATGGGATCATCGTCGGCACGCTCCCTCTACACCTACCTACGGGATTAGTTTTAAACCTCAATAATTGTTATTTAGTACCAGCTTTTAGCATGAACATTGTATCTGGATCTTGTTTAATGCGAGATGGATACTCATTTAAATCCGAGAATAATGGTTGTTCCATTTATATGAGAGATATGTTTTATGGTCATGCCCCGGTGGTCAATGGTTTATTTTTGTTTAATCTCGAACGTTGTCGTGGGTTTGTCACGGAAGATGTCCTCGTGAAAGGACTTAGTCGTGGAGCCATCGCTACGGGTTAGCTTAAAGGGGTTAAACCGGACAAGGGACATGAGGGGTTTTATACTAGTTCGGCCCCTTCGATGAAGGTAAAAGCCTATGTCTAGTTGTGCTTGGTATTGCCGGGGTTTCGATGACCAAGGAGCGAATCCTCTTTGCCTGGCTCTCGAGTTGTTGTCTGTTGTCCCTAAACCGCTGTCGGGTCATCCCTTTATATACATAGGTTTACGCCCGCTGGTTTACAGAGTCCCGATGCCGGATCATAAACATGTCTGGCTCGGTCTCTATCCTTCCTATCTTATAATGCAAGTTATACAATAAAGTCGGTTTACATCTACAGGTCTTAACTCGCCTTTGGGCCTTGGGCCTTCGTAAAGCGCCACCATCCTCACGTCTTCATGGGCTTATGATCTTCTTGGAGTTAATCTGGCTACCTGGCCAGTTTATGTCCAGTAGTAATATCCCCAACACTAGGCCCCAAATTGGTTTGAACTTGTTCATATCAATCTTCAACACTTAGAAAAATTGTTGCCCTGGCACCTTCCAACGGATCTGGTAAACCGCCGTGATTTCATCCTTTGGATCCGTAGTAAACCGCCATGATGTCATCTATTCGTTGAAGTCGAAGATATCCTTTATTAATGAATATCCAACCATCGAGGCAACATCCTTATTAACTATCCATTTTAGGCTCCTCGATTCACGCACTTGTCGCTTATCGGCTCGCCCTATAAATAGGACCAAGGGTCATTCTCTTTTCCCCCTTCATCCCTTTCGCTTCTTCTTCCTCCTCGCGACGCCCCTACACCCGAGCGCCGCCGCCGTCGTCGAACTCCACCTCTGCCTCTCCGTTGACCGCTGCATCGACCTGGTTGCATCAGAGAAACACGACGCATCACCGCTACCTCAACCACTGCGGTAAGCTTCCCCTCTTTTCCCTATAGATCCGTTCGGGTTCATGCGGTTTCCTGTTGCTCTCTTTGTGTTCTTCGTCAACCCATAGTCAGTAGAACTTGTTCTTGATATATTCCTCATAGTAACCATGGAACTCCTTATCTCAACCATTTGATCCAATCTTTAAATACATCGTAACTTGATCTAGACCTTTCATGAACTGCTTTGGGACCAAGTTCTTGAGTCTCAATATTTTTCCTTTTCCTGGCTTATGGTAGATCCAAAATTTCAATGCAGTCTTGTGAAACCTGTTTTACCTTACTTCGTCATTCTTGCCTTAGATCCGTACCTTCCGTATCACATATACGGTTTACGCTTGTAAAAAGTAATCTATTATATACCATTAGTCCCCTTGTAAACTGACAATCCCTTTGTCTCCGTCGTCATACTCCGGTTTAATAGCATGTATATACCTCTGCTTTTGCTTATTGCTTTGTCATTTATAATTGTATCAGCCTCCGGTTTACCAATTTCATATACTTGGATTCCTCTGTTCTGTTGTACCTTATGCATCACTATGAATAAATTGTAAACCGGCATTTCTTTCCAGCTTTTCATTTGCATTGGCCAAGCAGTTTTATTCCTGCAACTGGGCTTTCTCCCAGGTTACCGAGGAGCAACTGAATGGAATGGTCAAGATCGGAACCTTACCAAAGAAAAATGAGATCCGGTGGCGCGTTCCTGGGCCGGAAAATCCTCCCACCCCCTAAGCAGGGTGAGGTAGTTGTGTTTGTTGATCATATAGGCCGTGGTTTCAAACCGCCCGGGTCAAAAAAATTCCAGGATGTGCTTGCTAGATTTCAACTCTACCCTCAATATATTGGACCCAACTCGGTATCCAATATATGCAACTTTCAAGTTTTCTGTGAAGCGTACCTCCAAGAAGAGCCAACTGTGGAACTATTCCAGATTTCTTCCACCTGAACCGGCGCACCAAATTTGTAGATGGACCCAATACTGAACACGGTGGCGTCTCCATTCAAAAAAGAAAAGAGGTTGAATTTCCTCACACCAAGCTACACAGGTACCCCAAAGAGTGGAATCAAACTTGGTTCTACTGTAAAGACAACTCCCCTGAAGACGAAAATCCTTTGCCGGGTTACCGGGCCCACCGGCTTGCCAATACTCACCCACTTCCACAACGCCTAAGTGCCCAGGAATGGGCCCCGTATGCACCTCAACTCGCCAAGATGAGAGCCTTCTTGGCCAACGGTTTAACAGGTGTAGACTTTGTCTGTTGTTGGATATCTTGGAGCATCTTGCCGTTAAGTCACCGCTCCGGCTTAATGTGCGAGTATACTGGTGAAGTAGAGGACTCCCAATGTCATATCAACATTCTGCTAACCGATGAAGAGGTCACTGAGGCCGTCAAGAAGATATTGAATGAATCGGAAGTTGTCTGTCGCCAAACCGGACTATACCCCTTTTACACGCAGAACAAATCGCCTGCTGTGAGTATTGTTCCTCCGCTTTACCCTTGATATCTTTAGACTGTACAATCCTTGAATACCCTTCTTTTTACTTTTAAACAGGGTGATGATCCGTTTTGGAAGAAGAAACCTCAAGAGAAAGCGGCAAAAATTGCCCGCCCTAAAACCAAAGCTGTCAAGAAAACCACAAAGCGGAAAGCACCTGAACGCATCAGTATGGAACTGGACGACGACCCAGATGAACCGGAAGTTGAGGTAGAACTTGATTCACTTGGTTCCCTTTTCATGCATCTCATTGACAATGATACTTATCAGGAGGACGTGGAGGGCAGCCAAGCTGACGATGTAGAGGTAATGATCCTTTCCTCCGGTTCAGACTCTATGCCAACACGAAAAATCTGTCAAGCGGTCCGGAAAGTAAGCTTTTCTCATCCTCTTGCTCACTTGGGTCCAACATTTATTTTGAAGACGCAGCAGCATGAGGCTCGCCGCACCACCCGGCACAGCGGCCAAAAGGTCACTTCGGCCGGTTTACCTGACACCCCGGTTCGAAAGCGCCGATCTGAGGTCTCACCCACTTCTGACAATTCTTATCCCAAGGCAGGTTATTTCCAACAACCTCTTAATCCGTCTGTTTCAAATTATCAGGTGACACCTCCCTCATCCTCTGGCGAGTCAACAGCGACCCAACTTCCTCCTCTCAAAACTGTAGCTGGGTAAGTACTTCAACCCCTTCCTTCGATGTTTCCATACTTTATATATTATGCTTAACTTTCGCATCTTTTTTTGTTGCAGAGCCAAAGCCAGACCCAGCAAAAAGGCTCGAGTTAACAATCCGCCTGAAGACTAGGTGGTTCTTGAACCGGAGCAAACGGTTGAACCGGAGCAAACGGTTGAACCAGAACAAACGGTTGAACCGTAGGGTCCAAATCCTGAAGCTACTTTTGATGAACCACCCCCTCAAGATCACAATATTGATGAACAACCAGAAGTTAACACTGATGTGCCTGATGATGAACCGGCATATCCAATCTGGGCTGATGATAGGTCTTCTTGTCCGGTGAGAGCCACTGACACTCCATCAACTCCAGCAAAGACTGCTGGAGACAAAGAAGGCGATGTTATCATTACCGGTATGAGCCACAGCTCTCCTGGCCATCCTGTTATATTGGTGAAACATAGTGCCAAGGAAGAGCGTGCTACCATGGAAAAAGGCAAATGGAGCACCGACTTGTCAAGCTACACCCATCTCAGTGCTCAAGAACTCCACTCCGGATTTCTAAACCGTCTGCACTCAAACCGTGATTATGAAGCCGGTTTAGTGAACCTGATGAAGGAACGCTATGAGGTATTTTCATCACTTTTCCTTTCTTAAATCCAAAGTTCAAGTATCATCCCAAGTAGCCCTCAAGGGCCGGTTTATGATGTTAATCATAAACCGGGACATTGGTAATATCTTAATCCTTGCATGCTGATCCTCCATATGTTAAGTCATCGTTGGAAACAAACTGATACTTTATCATTGTATTCCTGTAGTTTTCATCAGTGTAGCCCCCAAGGGCCGGTTTATCTTTGCAAGGTAAACCGGGTCTTGAATCAATGCGTCAACTTTGAACAGATGTACATTAGCCCCCAAGTGTTAAGGATAATGCTTGCATTGTACTTGAGACTTGTGAAAAATATATTGATGATAGAGCAAATAGGCATTAGCCCCCAAGTACAAAGTTCATTACTCGTTATACGCTTGGTACTTCATAACCTGTTTTGATGACATACCTCACCTTTGTAGGCTGAGCTGAGTAAAAAGGATACTCAAACCGTAGACCTACAGGAGAACGTCAAATCTCAGCAAACAGAGGCTTCCAAGGCCAAGGACGAGTTAACAAATGCCCTAGTAGCCATGCAAAGGCTGAAAGAGACCTTCAACAAAGAGCGTGCAGACTAGGAGACAGAAAAAGCCGATTTGACAAAAAAGGCCGAGGATGCAGAGGCAGACCTGAAGCCGGTGGTTGAAGAACTGACCGGCTTAAAACGGCAGATTGACGCCATGACTTCTGCTGTGTTTGGTAAGTACCCTCTCATGCAGTTTGTCTAACTCATAATATCTTATCAATGATCGGTTTACTGATGTTTAACCATGACAGGGACCCGCATTGCTCACCTGGGCGCTGACATGCGGATGAAGCTTAAAGCGGCCTACACCTTGATAGAACAGCTGTTCTCTGGATCCTAGCAGGCCATTTGCACTGCAGCTTATAACAAGCCTCCGCCATCGCTGATAAAAGAAACTATTGAAAAGCTGGCCATGCTACCTGCCCGGATCAACAAACTGAAGAGATCAGCCGCAAGATCAGGTGCACTGACCACGCTAATCTGGGCCAAGGCATGGATTCCGGATCTTGAACCGACAGATATCATCAAAGGGTATCCTAGTATGAAAGAAGATGGCTCGGACTTCAATAACAACGATCTCCAAAGGCTGACAAAGGAGATGCGACCGATAGCAAGCAAACTGGCGAAGGACACAGATCTATCTCATTTTCAACCGATTTATGATGCTGAGGGAGAAAGACAGCCCGGGTTGATCCATAATGTTGAAGATCTTGTGCCACCAATCCGTAAGCATACTTACGCTCCTGCCATTGACCCCTCCAATCTTATCCATGAAGAGGCCGTTTTTCAAGACTTAACCGGAATCGATTGGTCAACGGTTGATTTCCAACGTCTGGGGAGGGATGAAGAGAATGTGACCGCGCAAGATGACCCTCAATCGTCAAGCCGTCCCAATGAGGAATCCTAATCCGGTGATCGTTTTACCAGTTGCAGTCTTCCCGTCTTTGAAAACAATGATTCAATTTGGGCTGTTTAAAGCACCTTGTAATAGGATAGCATGAACACCTTTATCTGCCATGCCATCGAGCATGTTTGTTTTGCTTGATACCCGAAAACTTGTTCTGCCTTTGGGATCTATTTATGCATAGTCCATTATGATGTGTGTTCCTGCATATAAGAACTTTGAAAGTGTCCTAGTGGTTTACCACTGGACGAGTCATGATGCCCAAATAATATATACATAACTTGGATGGACAACCAAGATTTGTAAAAATAGATGATACCTGTCACATACCTTGTTGGCTGACGAACTGTTTGTATAATAAGGGTGAAAAATACCAATCCGGAGTGTTGATGACTCCTTGCCCTCTTGCCGGTTCATATAGAAACCAAGCTGGGCTATAATAGCCGCTGATTTGTTCGTATAATGCTAGTGACCTGTACCCAAAACCAGACCGGAGCTATTTGCTACCGGTTTAGAACTGATTATGTACTGACAACTAAGCGTTGAAAGCCATGCCGGGTTGTAATAAACACCGTCTTATCAGAAATATTCATAAATCCCTTATCAAGAAATATTTAAAACAACAAATCAAAAAGGAAATACACAAGGCTTTTCACGGGCTGCCAGGCCCTAAATTGAGGCTTTTCATGGGCTGCCAGGCCGCTGAGTTAAACCATTTTGCAAAGCCTTTTAAGATGGACCTCAATCTTTAACCAATCACCGTTTTAACTTTGACAAGTTCAGGGTCCATGAGATTGACTTGTCAAACGTTCGATGGGTCATACCAGGTTTACCTGGACGGAGTGGCTTACTTAAAGAGGCAGGATAACCCGGGGTTTTAGGTGAATACACCTGGCTTCCAAGCCTGGCTTGATAGCCTATTACAAGGGCGCAAGCTCGTTGTTCTTTGAGAAGCAAGGAGCTCCCAGGTAATATTTGAGCTTTGCTCAGTGGTTACCTATGTTTGAGTTGTGCTTGATGCAACAGACTCTCTTTGGTTCCACATAATTTCCTTTTGGCTTTAAGCCTATCAAGAGGTGTGGCTATGGTGTGAAGACAACCAAGCCCCCTAGTGATATCCCTTTTTGATTTTAAACCGGTCAAGAGGTGTAGCTATGCTATGAAGACAACCAAGCCCCCTAGTGACTTCCTTTTTATCTGTGTGGCTTATGGGCCGGGTTAAGAAAACTCCGCTTTGTCAGTAGAAGCCCCTGTGGAACCACACATGATGTAAAAAAGAGCAGAGACCCCGCTTTAGCCGAGGCTCCGGTTTTATATAATATATACATTGTCATAAGTATGTACATAAGAAGCGAATGTGGCTCAAGTATAGTAAGGCCGAAGAAGGGCTACATTCCACAGCCGCTTGGTCTCCTCCTTTGATTTACGTGAGTCTTTGTGCTCTCAAACATCGATAAGGTAGTATGACCCGTTGTGTAGGTTTTTGCTGACCACAAAAGGTCCTCCCAGAGCTGGGGATAACTTGTGCATATCAATTTGATCCTGGTGAGCCGGAGCACCAGATCGCCCTCTTGAAAAGTTCTGGTTTTAACACGGTGGCTGTGATAACGCCGGAGATCTTGTTGATAAATCGTCGAATGTGCCGCTGCGAGATCACGCTCCTCATCTAAAAGGTCCAGTGAGTCCTGACATGCCTTCTCATTGTCAGCTTCAACGTAAGCCGCCACACGGGGCGAGTCATGATAGATGTCACTAGGAAGAACCGCCTCTGCTCCGTAAACCATGAAGAAAGGCGTGTAACCCGTGGATATGTTAGGTGTGGTGTTGATACTCCATAACACAGAAGGTAACTCCTCCACCCAACAACCCGGTGTCCGCTTTAAAGGAACCATAAGCCGGGGTTTGATACCTCTCAAAATTTCTTGATTTTCCCTCTCTGCTTGACCATTAGACTGGGGGTGAGCCACTGACACTACATCAAGCCAGATGTGCTCACGTTGGCAAAATTCCTCCATCTCACCCTTTGACAGATTAGTACCATTATCAATTATAATACTATGTGGAAAACCAAACCGGAATATCACCTTTTTGATGAATTGAATCGCCGTGGCTGCATCACACTTACTGACTGGCTCTGCTTCTACCCACTTGGTAAACTTGTCAACTGCCACTAACAGGTGGGTTTTTTTGTCCTTGGATCTCTTAAAGGGTCCAACCATATCGAGCCCCCAAGTTACAAACGGCCAAGTAATTGGAATCATTCTCAACTCCTGAGCTGGAACATGAGCACGGCGTGCAAATTTTTGACAACTGTCACACCTTTTGACTAAATCTTCAACATCAGCATGAGCCGTCAACCAATAGAAGCCGTGACGAAAGGCCTTAGCCACCAAGGATTTTGAACCGGCGTGGTGACCACAATCTCCTTCATGGATTTCTCGCAAAATCTCACAACCCTCTTGAGGAGACACACAACGCTGAATTGCTCCTGTGACGCTGTAACGATGTAACTCCCCATTGAATATGGTCATTGACTTGGATCACCAGATTATCTACCAGGCCAAGGTTTCATCCTCTGGTAACTCGCCCCGGTTCATGTAAGCCAAGTACGGGACTGTCCAATCTGGTATAACATGCAAAGCTGCCACCAATTGGGCCTCCGGGTCAGGAATAGCCAACTCCTCCTCTGCGGGTATTTTGACCGACGGATTATGCAGTACGTCGAGGAAGACATTAGGTGGCACCGGTTTATGCTGAGAGCCTAGGCGACTTAAAGCGTCCGCCGCTTCATTCTTTCGCCGGTCTAAATGGTCAACTTGATAGCCCTTTGAATGACCAGCCACTACGTCCACCTCTCGTCGATATGCAGCCATGAGTGGGTCCTTAGAATCCCAAGTGCCAGATACCTGTTGAGCCACCAGGTCCGAGTCACCGAATCACTTGACCCGGCTTAAGTTCATCTCCTTAGCCATCCGAAGACCATGGAGTAAGGCCTCGTACTCAGCTGCATTGTTAGTGCAAGGGAACATTAAGCAAAGAACATAACAAAACTTGTCACCTCGTGGGGAAGTTAATATGACTCCAGCCCCCGAGCCCTCCAATTGCCTAGACCCATCAAAGTGAATAGTAAAATAAGTGTTATCTGGCTTTTCCTCTGGTGCCTGCAACTCGGTCCAATCATTCATGAAATCCACGAGTGCTTGAGATTTGATCGTTGTGCGAGGTGTATATTTGAGTCCATGAGGTCCAAGCTCAATAGCCCACTTAGCAATCCGGCCAGTTGCTTCTCTGTTTTGAATGATATCTCCCAGAGGGGCTGAACTGACCACTGTGATAGGATGACCCTAAAAATAATGCTTGAGCTTCCGTCTTGCCATAAACACCCCGTACACCAGCTTCTGCCAATGCGGATACCTCTGCTTTGATTCGATAAGCACCTCACTGATATAATAAACCGGCGGTTGAACTGGATACTCCTTTCCAGCCTCCTTGCGCTCGACAACAATAGCCGCACTAACAGCCCGGGCATTAGCAGCGACATATAGCAGTAAAGGCTCTTTATCGACCGGGGCCGCAAGGACAGGCGGTTCAGCTAACTGCCTCTCCAAATCCTCAAACTCTTTATCAACCGCATCACTCTAGACAAAGTCATCCGTTTTCTTTAGCATCTGATATAAAGGGATAGCTTTCTCCCCGAGATGACTGATAAACCAGCTCAAAGCCGCAATCCGATCGGCTAAACGTTGAACGTCATTGATACACGCTAGTTTAGCCAGGGATGTGATTGCTGGAAAAAATTCCGGATTAGCCTCAATGCCCCTGTTTGACACCAGAAACCCCAGGAGCTTGCCTGCTGGAACACCAAAGACACATTTGTCCGAATTAAGCATCATCTTATAAACCCAGAGGTTGTCAAAAGTCTCCCTCAAGTCATCTATCAATGTTTCCTCCTTTCTGGACTTCACCACAATATCATCCACATATGCGTGAACATTACGCCCAATCTACTTATGAAGACAATTCTGAACACAGCGCTGATAAGTCACCTGGGCACTCTTGAGCCCAAAGGGCATGGAGACATAGCAGAAGGCTCCAAAGGGAGTTATAAAGCTGTCTTCTCCTGGTCCTTAACTGCCATTTTGATCTGATGATAACCAGAGTAAGCATCCAGAAAACACAAATGGTCACAACCCACCATAGCATCAATAATCTGGTCAATACGAGGGAGGGCAAAGGGATCAGCCGGACAAGCCTTGTTCAAGTATGTGTAGTCCACACACATACGCCAAGTGCGGTTTTTATTAAGAACCAGCACCGGATTAGATAGCCACTCCAGGTGAAAGACTTCCACGATAAACCCTGCGGCCAACAGCCGAGCTACCTCCTCACCAATAGCCTTACGCCTTTCTTCGTTGAAGCGGCAAAGAAACTGCCTGACCGGTTTGAATTTAGGATCCATATTAAGTGTGTGCTCAGCGAGTTCCCTCGGTACACCTGGCATGTCAGAAGGCTTCCATGCAAAGATGTCCCGGTTCTCATGGATGAACTCGATGAGCGCGCTTTCCTATTTGGGATCCAAGTTAGCGTTGATGTTGAACTGCTTGGATGAATCATCAGCAACAAAATCAACCATCTTAGTGTTTGTAGCCGATTTAAACTTCAATGCCGGATCGTGCTCTGTAGTTGGTTTTTTCAAAGAATTCATGTCTGCCGGATCAACCTTATCTTTATAAAACTTTAGCTCCTCTGTGGCACAAACCGACTCAGCATAAGCCACATCACCCTCTTCACACTCCAAAGCGATCTTCCTACTCCCATGCACTGTGATGGTCCCCTTGTGACCCGGCATCTTAAGCTGTAAATAAACATAACACGGCATGACCATGAACTTAGCATAAGCCGGACGCCCAAACAGGGCATGATACGGACTCTTGATTTTCACCACTTCAAAAGTCAATGTTTCTAACATTGAATCTTGATCATCTCCAAAAGCCACCTCTAGGGCTATCTTGCCAACTGGGTATGCCGATTTACCAGGAACCACTCCATGAAAGACCATATTTGATGGTTTAAGATTCTTATCTGTCAACCCCATACGGCGGAAGGTATCATAATAAAGGATATTAATACTGCTTCCCCCATCCATAAGCACCTTGGTGAACTTATACCCCCCAACTTGAGGTGCCACCACTAAGGCCAGATGACCCGGATTATCAACCCGGGGTGGGTGATCCTCTCTACTCCATAAAATGGGCTGCTCAGACCAGCACAGATACTGAGGCACTGTCGGTTCAACAGAGTTTACTGCCCTCTTGTGAAGCTTCTGATCGCATTTACACAAGCTAGTGGTAAAGACATGATACTGCCCACTATTCAACTGCTTCGGATTGCTCTGATAACCCGACTGTTGCTGATGTTGATTCCCCTGATGGTTATAACCTCCTTGATTGCCCTGGTTCCCTTGATGGCCATGTCTGGTTTGATTGCCCCGGAATCCTGAACCGGAGCTGCCACCTCCATAACCCAGCCCATGAAAACCGCCTCCTAAGCCGCCGGGTGGGCCGTTATCATATTGTAACACATTGGAATTCTTAAACTCCCGCATGATGAAACAATCCTTCCACAGATGTGAAGCTGGCCTTTCCTTCGATCCATGCTTTGGACAAGGCTGATTTAACAGGCGCTCCAGATTGGGGCCTGACCCTCCACGCCTCTGAGGCTTTTTACCCTTACGATGCTGACTGTTGTCCTGAGCGTTGGTGTTAGCCAAAAAGTCCAAACTATTGTCTGCCTTGCGCTTGCCATTGTTCCCATGACCTGCCGGATTGTGCTGCTGCCCCTTGGTATTGTCGTTCTTTTTCCCTTTCCCCGGTTTGTCATCCTTAGATTCAGGGTCTTTGCTACTATCTGAATCGGCGTATTTCACCAAAGCAGCCATAAGAGTTGACATGTCATTGCAGTGACGCTTGAGCCTCCCTAGCTTCAATTTTAATGGCATAAACCGGCAGTTGCCCTCCAACGTCAAAACTACTATATCTGCATTAATGCGGTCTGATGAATGCAAAATAGCTGAGACTCGCTTCACCCAATGTTTCATAGACTCCCCCTCCTCTTGAACACAAGCGGCTAGGTCCACAATTGACATAGGCTGCTTACATGTATCTTTGAAATTCTGGATAAATCGATGCTTTAGCTCAGCCCATGACCCGACAGAGTTAGCTAGTAAGCTCTTTAACCAAGTTCAAGCCGTCCCCTCCAATATCATGGTGAAGTATTTAGCACACACTGCTTCATCCACGTCCAGCATCTCCATCGCCATCTCATAACTCTCCACCCATGACACTGGTTGCAAATCGGCGGTGTAATTGGGCACCTTACGAGGTCCCTTAAAATCCTTGGGCAGTCGCACATTACACAAAGTGGGGGTAAGACACGGCACCCCTAAAGAACTGAAGACCACGCCGGGCTCCACTGAGGTGGTAGGGCGAACAGGAGTAGGTTGACGAGCGGCGTGTAGAGCCGCCAACTCGGCTTCTTGACGTGCACGACCATGATCCACCACATCATGCGCATTAACACCACCACCTGCCGGGTAGTGTCATCGTGGCGAGTTACGGTGACGCGCACTGCTTGATACGGCCGATTCATCCTCAACGTGCCTGCTGTAGCTCCGACTCAGACGGGGGGTGGAATGAATCCTCTCGCAACTATGTGAATAAGCCTGCTGCTGGTTTAAAGCTATTTGAACGAGCTCTCTAGCCCATCGTGTCTCAATTGCCACTGGTGACTTGCCGTCAGTTGGGATGGATGCCAATCGTGAGGCGGCAGTCACAATGTTATCCAACGGATTGGAGTAATGCCCCGGGGGCGTCGGAACATACTGCGGCACAATGTTGTTCTGACGAGGCGGGTTCATCGCGCATGGTTGAACTGGCGTTCCTGTTCCAGACGCCTCCGTCCGGGTTACCACTGGCTGGTTACTGGTTCCGGCTCCTGGCGTGTTGAAGAGATTTCTTGGCTCATAACCCGGTCGGAGGTGCGACCGGTATCTCCTTCTCATGACCTCCTCTGAGGTGTTCTGGTCCAACCTAAGCCTGTAGGCCTGAGCTTCCAACTCGGCCCGTTCTGTAGCCATCCTGGCATTCTCTGCTACCAGGTCCGCTTTAGCCTGAGTTATCTGATCCTTCACCTTTGCAATCTCCGCATTGTGCTGATCTCGAGCTGTCGCATCCACCTTCGCAGCCATCAATGTTGCCAAAGCGTCGAACAAATCAGACAAAACCTGAGTGGGAGGCGGCGTAGAGCCCCTGCTCTTGCTGGAGTTGCTGTTGCTGAACCAGAGAACATCGCCGCGGCGGTAGAAGAGTGTTGCGCTGGCTGTGTACCGGCCATGAACGTGACCCGGTTTGGCAGATCGAGGGGGTCCGGAATACTGTTGTCGTCGGAACTCCCACTAATCCGGCCGTCCTACAGCTGGTACAGCGACTCGGTCTCTCCGGTTGAAGACTCGTCATCAGAACAGACAACGGCTTTCCCATCAGATGCCGGTCCATCCTCATATTCCGCTCCATGGATAACACCTACGAAAACATGCCTTGGTGGGTGCTGAACCGGGGTAGGGCTTGCACGCTGAGCCGTCTCGATGATGTCGGTGCAGGTGTCCGGCTCAGGGCCCGGTTCGCCGATCTTGTCGATGAAGACGTGAATTCCACCAAAGGGGATCTGGTACCCGTATTCGATGGAACCGGCCTCGGGACCCCACCCTACGTCATCGATGTAGAGCTTGCCGCGACGACTCTTCGTCATCCGGCCCACAGCGTATCCCTTGAGTCCTTCGAAGCTGCCCTTCAAGAACTTGAAACCGTCATGCGATAGCCCTACGGTGGGCACCAACTTTCGTGGGTTTGTCACAGCAGATGTCCTCGTGAAAGGACTTAGTAATGGAGCCATCGCTACGGGTTAGCTTAAAGGGGTTAAACCGGGCAAGGGACACGAGGGTTTTTATACTAGTTCGGCCCCTTCGATGAAGGTAAAAGCCTACGTCTAGTTGTGCTTGGTATTGCTGGGGTTTCGATGACCAGGGAGCGAATCCGCTTTGCCTGGCTCTCGAGTTGTTGTCTATTGTCCCTAAACCACTGCCGGGTCATCCCTTTGTATGCACAGGTTGACACCCGCCAGTTTACAGAGTCCCGAGGCTGGATCATAAACGTGTCCGGCTCGGTCTCTATCCTTCCTATCTTATAATGCAAGTTATACAATAAAGTCGGTTTACATCTACAGGTCTTAACTCGCCTTTGGGCCTTGGGCCTTCGTAAAGCGCCACCATCCTCACGTCTTCATGGGCTTCTGATCTTCTTGGAGTTAATCCGGCTACCTAGCCGGTTTATGTCCAGTACTAATATCCCCAACAAACGTGATGTTACACATATTCATTGTGTGAATGCAAAACGATGTAAGCTTGATAATGATAGTCACACATACTTGTGGCACTGCTGCCTTGGTCACATTGGTGTCAAACACATGAAGAAACTCCATGCAGATGGACTTTTGGAGTCTCTTGATTATGAATCATTTGACATGTGTGAACCATGCCTCATGGGCAAAATGACCAAGACTCCATTCTCCGGAACAATGGAGTGAACAACCAACTTATTGGAAATCATACATACTAATGTGTGCGGTCCAATGAGCATTGAGGCTCACGGTGGTTATCGTTATGTCCTCACCCTCACTGATGACTTAAGTAGATATGGGTATGTCTACTTAATGAAACACAAGTCTGAGACCTTTGAAAAGTTCAAGGAATTTCAAAGTGTGGTAGAGAATCAACATGACATGAAAATAAAGTTCTTACAATCAGATCGTGGAGGAGAATACTTCAGTCACGAGTTTGGCACGCACTTAAGGAAATGTGGAATTGTTTCACAACTCACGCCTCCTGGAACACCTCAGTGAAATGGTGTGTCCGAACATCGTAATCGCACTCTATTGGATATGGTGCGAGCTATGATGTCTCTTACCGATCTACCACTATCATTTTGGGGTTATGCTTTAGAGACTGCTGCATTCACTTTAAATAGGGCTCCGTCGAAATCCGTTGAAACGACACATGAATTATGGTTTGGAAAGAAACCTAAGCTGTCGTTTCTGAAACTTTGGGATGCGATGCTTATGTCAAGAAACTTCAACCTGAAAAGCTCGAACCCAAGTGGGAAAAATGCGTCTTCATAGGATACCCTAAGGAAACTATCAGGTATACCTTCTAGCTTAGATCCGAAGGAAAGACCTTTGTTGCCAAGAATGGACCCTTTCTAGAGAAAGAGTTTATCTCGAAAGAAGTAAGTGGGAGGAAAGTAGAACTTGATGAGGTACTGCCTCTTGAACCGGAGAGTAGCGCAGCTCAAGAAGATGTTTCTATGGCGCCTCCACCGACTAGAGAGGAAGATAGTGATGCTGATCATGAGTCTTCGGATCAAGCTACCGAACTTCGTAGGTCCACGAGGACACGTTCCGCACCAGAGTGGTACGGCAACCTTGTCCTGGAAATCATGTTTTTGTTAGACAACGGTGAACATTCAAACTATGAAGAAGCGATGGCGGGCCCGGACTCCAACAAATGGCTTGAAGCCATGAAATCCGAGATAGGATCCATGTATGAAAACGAAGTATGGACTTTGACAGACTTGCCCGATGATCGGCAAGCCATAGAGAATAAATGGATCTTTAAGAAGAAGACTGACGCGGATGGTAATGTGACCATCTATAAGGCTCGGCTTGTCGCTAAGGGTTATCTATAAGTTCAAGGGGTTGACTACGATGAGACCTCACCCATAGCGAAGCTGAAGTCCGTCCGAATCATGGTAGAAATTGCCGCATTCTATGATTATGAGATATGGCAAATGGACGTCAAAACAACATTCCTTAATGGTTTCCTTAAGGAAGAATTGTATATGATGCAGCCGGAAGGTTTTGTCGATCCTAAGAATGCTGACCAGGTATGCAAGCTCTAGCGCTCAATCTATGGGTTGGTGCAAGCATCTCGGAGTTGGAACATTCGCTTTGATGAGATGATCAAAGCATTTGGGTTTACGCAGACTTATGGAGAAGCCTGTGTTTACAAGAAAGTGAGTGGGAGCTCTGTAGCATTTCTCATATTATATGTGGATGACATACTATTGATAGGAAATGATATAGAACTTTTGGAAAGCATAAAGGCCTACTTGGATAAGTGTTTTTCAATGAAGGACCTTGGAGAAGCTGCTTACATATTAGGCATCAAGATCTATAGGGATAGATTGAGACACCTCATTGATCTTTCACAAAGCACATACCTTGACAAAATATTCAAGAAGTTCAATATGGATTACTCCAAGAAGGGGTTCTTGCCTCTATTTCAAGCTATGAAATTGAGAACGACTCAATGCCCGACCTCGGCAGAAGATAGAGAAAAGATGAGTGTCATACCCTATGCCTTAGCCATAGGGTCTATTATGTATGCCATGCTGTGTACCAGACCTGATGTGAACCTTGTCGTAAGTTTGGTAGGGAGGTACTAAAGTAATCCCGGTATGGAACACTGGACAACGGTTAAGAATATCCTAAAGTACCTGAAAAGTACTAAGGATATGTTTCTCGTTTATGGAGGTGACGAAGAGCTTGTCGTAAAGGGTTCCATTGATGCTAGCTTCGAGACAGATCTAGATGACTCCAAGTCACATACCGGATACGTGTACATTTCGAATGGTGGGGCAGTCAGCTGGTGCAGTTGCAAGCAAAGCATCGTGGCGGGATCTACATGTGAAGCAGAGTACATAGCAGCCTCGGAGGCAGCACAGGAAGCAGTCTGGATGAAGGAGTTCATCACCGACCTAGGAGTTATTCCCAATGCGTCGGGCCCGATGACTCTCTTCTGTGACAACACCAGAGCTATTGCCCTTGCCAAGGAGCCCAGGTTTCATAAGAAGACCAGGCATATCAAGCGTCGCTTCAACTCCATTCGTGAATATATTCAGGATGGAGACATAGATATTTGTAAAGTGCATATGGATCTGAATGTCGCAGATCCGTTGACTAAACCTCTTCCACGAGCAAAACATGATCAACACGAGAACTCTATGGGTGTTCAATTCATCACAATGTAACTAGATTATTGACTCTAGTGCAAGTGGGAGACTGTTGTAAATATGCCCTAGAGGCAATAAAAAAGTGGTCATTATTATATTTCCGTGTTCATGATAATTTTCTATTGTTCATGCTATAATTGTATTAACCGGAAACTGTAATGCATGTGTGAATACATAGATCGTAATATGTCCCTAGTAAGCCTCTAGTTAACTAGCTCGTTGATCAATAGATGGTCATGGTTTCCTGACCATGGACATTGGATGTCATTGATAATGGGATCACATCATTAGGAGATGATGTGATGGACAAGACCCAATCCTGAGCGTAGCACAAGATCGTGTAGTTCGTTTGCTAAAGCTTTTCTAATGTCAAGTATCATTTCCTTAGACCATGAGATTGTGCAACTCCCGGATACCGTAGGAATGCTTTGGGTGTACCAAACGTCACAATGTAACTGGGTGGCTATAAAGGTGCACTACAGGTATCTCTGGAAGTATCTGTTGGGTTGGCGCGAATCAAGACTGGGATTTGTCACTCCGTATGATGGAGAGTATCTCTGGGCCCACTCGGTAATGCATCATCATAACAAGCTCAATGTGACTAAGGAGTTAGCCACGGGATCATGCGTTACAGAACGAGCAAAGAGACTTGTCGGTAACGAGATTGAACGAGGTATAGATAAACCGACGATCGAATCTCGGGCAAGTAACATGCCGATAGACAAAGGGAATTGTATACGGGATTGATTGAATCCTCGACATTGTGGTTCATCCGATGAGATCATCGTGGAACCTGTGGGAGCCAACATGGGTATCCAGATCCCGTTGTTGGTTATTGGCCGGAGAGATGTCTCGGTCATGTCTGCATGGTTCCCGAACCCGTAGGGTCTACACACTTAAGGTTCGGTGATGCTAGAGTTGTTATCGGAAATAGTATGTGGTTAACGAAGGATTTTTGGAGTCCCGGATGAGATCCCGGATGTCATGAGGAGTTCCGGAATATTCCGGAGGTGAAGAATTATATATGGGAAGTCTTGTTTCAGTCACCGGAATGATTTCAGGGGTTATCGGTACTGTACCGGGACCACCGAAAGGTGTATGGGTGTCCACCGGGTGGGGCCACCTGTCCCGATGGGCCTAGTGGGGTGAACAAGGGAGGGAACCAGCCACTGGTGGGCTGGTGTCCCCCCCAAGGGCCCTTAGGCGCCTAGGGCTGGAAACCCTAGGGGGTGGGGGCGCCTCCCACCTGACTTTGGGCGCAAGTCCCCCCCTTGGCCGCCGCCCCCTTGTAGATGGGATCTGGGGGGGCGGCCCCCTCTCCCCTTCCCCTATAAATAGTGGGGGGGAGGGCTGCTATACCCTTCCCCTAGCGCAACCCCTCCCCCTCTCCAACACCTCCTCCTCCGTAGTGCTTGTTGAAGCCCTGCCGGAGAACTGCAAGCTCCACCACGCCATTGTGCTGCCGGGGCTCTCCCTCAACTTCTCCTCTCCCCTTGCTGGATCAAGAAGGAGGAGACATCCCCGGGATGTACATGTGTTGAACGCGGAGGCACCGTCCGTTCGGCGCTGGATCGGATCTTCTGCGATTTGAATCACCGCGAGTACGACTCCATCCTCCGCGTTCCTTGTAACACTTCCGCTTAGCGATCTTCAAGGGTATGAAGATGCACTCCCTCTCTCTCATTTCTAGCATCTTCTAGATTGATCTTGGTGACACGTAGGAAAATTTTGAATTATTACTACGTTCCCCAACAAATAACAAGTGGACCCGATAGGTGGCTGGTCCACATGTAATGCTCCCGAAGGGGCAGTGGGGCCGAGAGAGGTGAGCCGCAGGTCAGGGGATGTGTGGTGTCATGGGTTCGAGCGGCGTCGTGGGCATCGCGTGTGGATGTGGTAGAAACTTTTTTTCAAGAGTATGGCTGTGGTAGAAACTTGATGCTCGCCGCATTTCAGTTGGCCCACATGTCATGCACACAAAGGCAGAGGGGCGATGCGGCCAAGCGGGGTGAGGCGCACGTCGGGGGACGTGGTGTCATGGGTTGGAGCGGCGTCGTGGGAATCGCGAGTGGCAGTGGATGAAACGTGATGGTTGCCATAGTTGAACTTTCATGGACAAGTTGTCATGTCTACGGATCGCTGGATGGAGTAGTAGAGAAAGCTAGGCGGATAAATAGTTCATTATAGTCAAGCGGACCCACGCTACTACTTGTTCCAAAGACATGCACATCATCGAAATAGTCCATCTATATCAATATACACAGAGAGGGAATAATTTTTTTTACAACAGAGGAAATAGTTCATCCATCCATAATGCCCTGCTGCTGGTGCAGCACCTTCTTCTACTTCTTCTTCTTCTTCTTCTTCTTCTTCTTCTTCTTCTTCTTCTTCTTCTTCTTCTTCTTCTTCGTCTTCTTATTCTTCTTCTTCTTCTTCTTCCTCTTCTTCTTCCTCTTCTTCTTCCTCTTCTTCTTCGTCTTCTTCTTATTCCTCCTCCTCCTCCTCCTCTTCTTCTTCTTCTTCTTCTTCTTCTTCTTATTCTTATTCTTCTTCTTCTTCTTCTTCTGTGGGAGACGGCTTTGCAACAAGCTCTCTGGATCTCGCAGCTATCTCGAAACTCACATGGGCATCGAGGGCAGCATATTTTATCCGGTCATACGTCAAGGGATAATTCTCCCATCCGGACGACCTTAATGCCAACGTCTCGTCACCCTTCTGAAGATTTGTTCCGAGCACAAAATTTGCTACGTCGAATAGGGATGGTGTCAGTTTATCACAATCTTCTACAGGAATTTTTATTTTGGTTTGTACGTCAGCGATGCTTTTCAAATCAAGGTTCTACAGCTCCAACTTCTGTTTTGTCCCCTGTGATGGCTGCCCCACAAAAGTATATGTCCTCTCGAGACAAGAAATCAGCTCACCTGGTATGGAGGGCGTGTGTATGATGTGGTACACCAAAACATCATCTTCGAGGCACAGCTGAAGGACGGCGGCACGTTGGATCTTCCCAGTGGCACGCTCCGTGTACTCTATGTCAAGACCGATGACCTTCATCTCCACCTTTTGGAGGGAGTTGGATACATTGTTGATCCACTTCCGAACAACCCATGGGTGTTCGGTGACTGTGGCAACTATGCTCGACGAGTCTTCGTCGAGGACATGTTGGACGCTAAAAACCTACATCTCGATCTCTTTCGCCATTTGGAACCGCTGGACCGGAGGGCTATGGTTTGGAGAATTAGGATTAGATGGCTAGTGTAACTAAAGAAGATGATTATTTATAGGGGCTCCGGAATTACTCCAGGAGGATGTGAAGAGGTTAAATCAATGTGAATGCAGTGTGGTTTGGATGCAAATGAAGATGAAGGGGTAGTGAAGATGCCAAGGAAAATCAGTTCCCGATGGAGAAGTAAATGGGAGAAGTGGCCTGCAGGTAGTTGATTAGACGGCTAGGTAGACTAAACAAAAAGGCTACGCGGGTAGACTGAGGAGTGGGGGCTGTCCCTGTACGTGCCCATCCTTCTAGCGCTACATGTGTCCCTTTTTTTTGAACATTTCTACACGTGTCCCTGTACGGGAGTACGACTCATGTTCCTACTACTCCTACTAGTAGTAGTAATACAACTGTGGTACACTTGATGGTCAAAATACTATTATTCATCCGGTCCTCACATTGAAATGACAAGAACCTGCGCCCGAGGTGACACCAGTCCAGGCGGCGTGTCCGGGTTACCAAAGTCAGCCTCACCTTGTGCACCGTGCAGTCACTGTCACCGCCGCTGTATAGCATGCCTCGCCTCGTCTCCCTCTCCCCTAGCACCACTCCATCTCCATCTCCGTCTCGCCGGAGATCCTGAGGTCACTTTTCATCATCTCACTGTGCCCCCGCGTACCCTCAACTCGCTCGCCTCCCCCAGTACCACTATTCCCTCTCTAGCCGCTCTAGCACCGAGAGCCTTCTCCCCCGTAAATCAAGCCCCCCAAAACCCCACCTTCCAAACTCCACCATGGTCGAACAGGAACCGTGCAACATCCATATGAGCCGCTATTGGAGCAATCTCCCCAGTGACATCCTCGACCTTTGTTGTTTGTGTATGGATATGTTGGGCGCCCTGCGGATGGATGCATGCTCAAGGGGCATGCACACGGCCATCGTCAAAGCGAGGCCTAAGCTTTTCAAGACATCCTGCTTGCTGCTATATGGTCTTGCGAGATTTGCTAACCATGATACGGAGGCGTACATGATGCCCCTCGACTTCAATCCGACCTCCATTAGCTGAAACATCTTTGCAGGTATGTAGTGGGTCACCGTACCTCATTTCCCTTGACTTCGATCTGATCACCATTGCCCGAAACTTCTTGCAGGTATGTACTGGATCGGCATGAACTCCCACTGGATGGCTGCCGTCAGAGAAGGCGGGAAAAAGTTGGTGCTCGTGAACTTCCATACCTCCCATGAGATTATCCATCCTCCGTTGGATGATATAGAGTTTTACCGTCGCGGTCCAAGTCATCTAGGTTACGTCATCAGTTGGACACACCTTGTTTTGCAGAAGATTGTAATCTGCCAAGTGCCCACACGACATGCGGATTACACAGACTTCGAGCTAATTGCCTTGTTCGACAAGGGACTTGCCTATCTTTCCGCCGGTGCCTTCTTTAGCTTGAGACAACTCAGCTCGCAGTGGATCATCGTCAAAGCTGATACACACTTCTGTGATGCTATTGAAAACAATGGCATCATCTACGCGATCGACAAAGCAGATGGCACCACTTATTGCTGGGACGGCGCATGTAAGTTGTTTCCGTCTTATGTTAATGATGACGCCATGACACTGTTTGAACTTTTTGTGATGATTGACATATCCCTGTTTGAGTAGAATTTGAGTAGAACTATGGCAATGTATTAGAGATGCCGTAAATCAGCTATATTTGGAATGAGTTAATTCATGCGATTGTGACCATGTCATTACAGCCAATTTGTACCCCTGAATAATCAAACGGTTAGGAAGATTTTGATATTCTCCTTATTTTATAGTAATCTATATACTACTAAATATGAGTGTGTATCAATGGCCATGTTAGTTTCCTCATTTTCATGATGTAGAAACATGCATCACATTGTTGGTTTCATCTAACCATACATTAGGGAAGTAAATGTGCATATGGAGAACTCTATATTTGGAAGTAGTGAAATCATGTAATGCTTACCATGTGTACATACCTATGTTAGCCCTTCAGCAATCAATGGCTAGAATAATATGCTCACAAAAATTTTGCCCACAGAACATGAGTATATAACAATGCATGGTCTGTTAGTTTCCTTGAAGTATTTGTTTGTGAGGACAGAACATGATTACATAACATGCATGACATGGTAGTTTCCTGTGAACAATCGATTGTGAGATAACATGAGTATAACCATGTAAGGCACTTCTATATTTTCAAACCCAGTATACATTTCCCTATATTTTCCTCCCAGTTCCAACAGGGACATATCAATGTTGTTCCTTGCATTATCCTACTCATACTCTGAATAATGCTGATCTTACACTAACAATGCCTGTCCTTTTTGATATGATGCAGTGTCCCTGCAGTTACTGCCCTTTGTAATCACACCACCTTTGCCAAAAACAGGGAAGCACAACCGGTTCCTCGCTCGATCAGACGATGGAAAAAGACTAATGATCGTTCGGACACATGAGCTGGAAAAGTTATATTGCAAAAATCCCACTATATGCAAGCACCATGAAATACGTGAGTATCCGGATAGTGGTTGTTACGTCTATGAGCAGGATACCAGCTTGTTGGGGCCTTCAGGATTTTTGAGTTGGAGGCGGCTAAATAGCCTTGGTTCACACTCTTTGTTTCTCGGACTCAATTATCCGATTAACCAGGAGATCACCGTTGGCAAGGACCTTGATGGCAGAGAGGCTCTGTTTTCTATGGAAAACTATGTCTATGCGGCGAGTCCTAGGAGTTCGGGAGCAAACTCCCCTGATTGTCAATGATACAGCCTGGAGCCAAATGAAGGTGAGAATGACAAAGGCATCTGGATTAACTTTGATCCTTGGATGTGTCGAGTCCGATAGGAAGTGATGTGGTTCAAGCCTTCAGGTTGACAGGTAATTGGGCTGTTGCATCGAAAGGGTGGAGTACTGGTGTCTCCGGATCACTTGTGGCTAAACTGGGGCTGCAAATTATGATGGTGTTGGATCATCCCTCTTCGAATGACTTGTTGTCTTTGCTGCTTGTTCTGGATGGGTAGTTCTCTCTTTTGTTATGCATATTCCTTGTCATTTTGTCATCCTCGTCTATGTCACTCTTACTATGTAATAGTTCCCTCTATTTAGAATGTCATTCTCGTCTGGATCACGAGAGTCTGAGCGCTACAGATGGGTGCGTTTTGGTGGTGTAGCAAGACTTCTTATGAACTATCATGTCTTGCCATTTATGTCAGTAGTAGTCACTAGTCAGTGTTTGAATGTTGTATATATCGTTGTTTCGAACTTCTTATTGTCTCGAACTATTGGTGGGCTAAATGAGGGCATCACCATTCTCCAGTGTTCAGAGTATATCTCCTTTTTTCAAGTTATAATTTGAGCTTAGTGTCTTTTCGATGATGTACACTTGTTTGGGCCAGTGAGATGTTGTTGAATATGGGCCGAGTAGTAACTCAATGCCAAATAGGTCAATTATGACTCTTAGAGCGGGCTCTCAAAAGATCCTAAAAAAGGCCGGGCTCTCAAAAAAAGAAAGAATAGGGACTCTTAGGCCGACATGTGGGCGCCACCGGTGTTTTTGTGCGCTTGCGCTCAAGAGCATATTTACGCGTGTTTGAAATTCATGCTACCTTTTCATCCCCAATCTCCCCCCCCCCACCTCTGGAATCTCGATTCCTACTCCAGGTCCCCCAAATCCCTCTCCTGTACTCCTTGTACTCAAGCGCACTATCATGTTGCCGGTCAATGCGGATCTCCAAGCCGGAGATCCCAAGGTCCATCCTGCCTTCGGGCGCTGCATGATGTCGCTCAATAGTGGCATGGCGGCGCTTGACGACCAGTTTGTCGGCAAAGTGCTGATGGTAGCCATCAACGGCGACCGACCTCCCGTCTTGCCGGATGACCTTGTCAAAGCTCTTGGCATTGCACACGGCATCCAAATAAGTGACTTGCTCGTCGAAGTGATTTATTTGTCAGGTTCTAGACAACTTTCGACTACAGTCGTGTGTCCGAATCTTCCTGGAGTTTGTTCTGCGATGGCGCGCTGGCGAGCTTTGATTGGTGGCACCCAGGATGGGGCTTGGTACCCTCTGAGCTTGAGTTTTTAACAAAGCTTACCTTCCACGGCATGCCTCGACGTGCTTGGAACAACGAGTCCATGAATGAGCTTATCAATGACCTTGGAGGTGAGCTCATAAGTATGTTTGTTCCTCCAGACAGCTGGGCTCTGACGGTTATGTCATGGATGAGGAAGCCGTCCACCATGCCGAAGGTGATTGGTGTTGAGATACCGGTGCAGCAACCAGGGTTGTACTATTCCTCGCCACCAAGGCCGCCGCGGACCACGTTAGCGATGTACCTGTATCGAGTGTTCGTGCATGTCGAAGAAGTAGTCAATCCATCAATCGAAGTCATGCCGCCGCCGCTGGTGCCCGGGTCCGTCGACGACGTCCATTACAGGAGTCAACGTCATACTTTCCCCGTGTTGCTCGGAACGATGGATGGCACAGGGCCTACTCCATCGCGCGGCAGAGGCCACTACTTCTTTGGGAGAAGAGGCAGGGTTGGCTGCCTCGATGTGCTCTAATTTGAGGTAACAACTGAATCTTGTCAGATATTGTACTAGTTAAATCCGAGATATGGGTGTGAAGCACTGATGTGCCAGTACATTTGATTGTGACCTGTTCTATTTTTTACCTGAACTTTTTTTTAGAAAGGGTTGTACGTCAACTTAATGTTCTAGCAGAACTTATATATTGTGTTGTCTGTTTGTTTTCTTTGCACATCATTCAAGATATTTCCCCGTCATTGATAAAGACGATGAACCGTTATGTACGAGTTCATTGGTTTCAACATAGCCCTACCCATAGCGATCCAGTGCTTTCACCCTGATTGTGCCGCGTGCGTGAAATTTTTGTATGCAAAGTTCAGTGTGCTATGATGTTCTATATGATTGTGTCAACTATATAAGTTTTTAGTGAGCATCATGAATGCATATGGCTGAAAGATGTATTTACGAGCATTGACCAATGGGTCTCTCTCTCTCTCTCACACACACACACACACAAACACACACGCACACACGCACAAGTGGGACCCGTTGAATTATTTCTTCGCTCGTGAAAACTTTTAATTAGGTTCCACTGTACTCTAACTTTTTTCTTAAGTTATTAATTGAGCTAAGTGACTTCAAAAAGTTGTACAGAAGCCTTGTTTGGGCCTTTCTAGCGTCGCTGAATGTGGGTTGAGTAGCCATGTAAGGTTGTACTGTACTACACATGCCTTTTTTCAACATCAGCAATGCAACTAGGCCGACAATTGTACACAATCCGGGTGAACTTGTTATTTTCCGCCCCGCTGGGCTGCGAATCTTTCCTAGGAGGAGGGATGCATTAGGCTTAACAAGAAAATGGGCTTTAAGAAATAATAAATGGGATGTAATTATAAAAACTGGGCAGTAACTATAAAAAAATGCACCAAACACGTAATTAGTTTATAAAATATTATTGAAAATTTTAATTTCATTAATTGTTGCGCATGCAATGTTTCGTTGGATTTTTTCGTAATACAAATTTATATTGAAATTGTATTTAATCTGACTAGAAATTTCGGGATAAAAATATTTCAGATCCCATCAAAATGTGGGAAATATTATTGAATTCTGTTTTGAACATTTGGTTGAAATTATTAATCGTTGTCCTAGCTAGAAAATGGGATGTACTTTTAACAAACTGTAAATGGGTTGTAGTAAATTCCATTTGAATTCAAAAATGGGTTGTACATTCTTACAAATCGCAAATGGGCTATAAGTTCTCTGCCACACACTTGTGGGCCTACTAAGTTGAGGCGTCCCCTAAAAAAGTAAGTTGGACACGTATGCAAGGCTTTGTCAACTTATAGTCAACACACGGTTCTAGCAGCAGTGTCCGTTGGATGTCCATCCAACGGATGTCGTGCTTCTTCTTCAATCTCGGATATTCTAGATTCAGCCGCCCAAAAAATGATTCCTCCCCCTGACATCTGGGGCGCACCGTTTCGGAGGCTGACCTGTGGGCCTACTAAGTTGACGCGTACCAAGGGCTTTGTCAACTTAGTCAATATAAATGATTCTAGCTGCAGTGACCATACGATGTCCATCCAACGACCGTTGTGATTCTTCAACCTCTGTTCTTCTTGCTCCAGCTGCCCAAAGCAGCGCCGGTTGTGCACCTGCTCCTGCCTTCCGTGGCCGGCTGTGCTGCCGCGGAGGCCTCCCACCCCCTACCACTCCCACCGCTGGCCAGGCCCTGCGGCGACAGCATCTTCACACCGCAGCCAAACCAGTGAACCCTAGTACTCCTCTCCGCGTGAGCATCCACTGTCGCATCTTCCCCGGCTCCGCGTCATCCCCTTCCTAGGCCTCGCCGTCGTCCACTGCCTTGGTGCTCTCGGTGCGGCGTGGTCAATGTGGTCAACGAACAACTTCCATCGAAAGAGTATTGTACATGAAGATGCTGACAGCTGGGTCCACGGCCGCAATAAGGAAGTGCCTCCTTATTACGCGGAAAATAATGATTCCTCCACCTGACAGCAGGGACCCACTAGACGGGCCACCGTATTTCGTGAAAAAAATGATTCGTCTCGCTGACTGCTGGGACCCACTAGCTACATCTTCGCACACAAGGAAGTGCCTGACAGTCTGGACCCACATGGTCGAAGCATACATAGTGTTTTCATTCTGGTCACGAACATGTACGTACATATGATCGGTCTATCTACAGGATACAGCGATGAACCGTGGTCGTGTAAGGAAGGGTACATGTCGTAGTAGAGGCGCGCATGTAGAATGTACACATACGTACAGCGGCCAGGGTGCAAGAAAGTAAATACGGCCACATACGTACATACGGGCGGGGTCTCGAACGCCTACTCGCGCATATGTACGGCCAGGGCTTGTGTACATGGCTAGGTTGGAACAGAGAAATTGCGTCGTTGTGTTCATGGGGAGGCAACGGAATGCGTCGTGTTCATCGGGAGGCAACGGAACGTGTGTTGTTCATCGGGAGCCAACCGGCTTGGACGGAACAGCCGATGGAAACGAGGCCTGGCGTACCGCGGAACGGAGGAATCGGCCTTGTGTTCGACTGGCCATGGTCGAAACGGGATCCTGTTCATCGGGAGGGGTCTGGAGTACCACAAAACAGAGGAAACAGACCTCCTACGGTGGAAATGGGGTCATGTTGATCGGGAGGGGTGTGGCGTACCGCAAAACGGAGGAAACGGACTTTTGTTGGAGCGCTACGGTCAAAACGGGGGTCTTGTTCATCGAGAGGGGTGTGGCGTACCGCAAAACGGGATTCCACGGGCTACTGTTCATCTCCACCGTTGACCTTCTCCAGCCTCCATGAGCTACTGTTCATCCACCGTCGACCTCCTCCATCCTCCACCTGCGACTGTTCATCCACGGGCTCCTGTTCATCCAGCCTCCACTGTGTGCTCCTCCACCGGCTACTGTTCAACCAGCCCTCTCCATGGGGTCTTGTTCAACCACCCCTCCACGGGCTACTATTCATCCAGCCCTCCACCGGCTACTGTTCAACCAGCCCTCCACGGGGTCGTCATGTTCATCTAGCCCTCCACGGGGTCCTGTTCATCCAGCCCTCCATGGGGTCCTATTCATCCACCGGCTCGATCGATCGGAGTACTGTTCATCCAGCGGCAACGGCCTCTACTACCATGGGGTCCTGTTCATCTGAAAGTGCAACTATCCTTGGGTGGTTTTGGTAATTCCTAACAACATATAACTCATTGAGATAATGCTACTTAAAGATAAACATTTCAGGAAAGCTTAATTATTGGCATGGCATGGATGAGAAAAGTGGATCCCTAAAAATTCTAAGGACAAAGAATTGGCTCAAGCTCAAAGCTCAGGACTCTACATATTTTCATTTTAAGTGATCCAAGATCACATTGAGTCCATAGGAAAAGCCAATACTATTAAGAGGGGATGAGGTGTTTCCTAATGGCTTGCTTGCTCAAAGTGCTTAGTGATATGCTCCAAAGTCCTCAACTACTTTCTCACATCCACATATATCCCAAACCAAAAGTCAAACTCGGCCCCACCGAAACTTTCTATCCGGCGCCACCGAGTTCAGTTGACATAGCCACTGCCAGAAACCCTAGTCTTTTCGGTCTCACCGATAGGGATCTCGGTCTCACCAAGATGGGATTGTAATCTCTCTATTTCCCTTCGTAACGTTTCGGTCAAACCGAGATGAGCGATCGGTCCCACCGAGATTGCAATGCAAACTCTTTGTTTCCCTTTTGTAACGTTTCGGTCCAACCGAGATGAGCGAATCGGTCCCATAGAGTTTGCCTGACCAACTCTCTGTTAGTCCATTACCAAAATTGGTCTCACCGAGTTTGTGTAATCGGTCTCATCGAGATTACGTTATGCCCTAACCCTAACAAAATCGGTCCCACCATGTTGACATGTCGGTCCCATCGAAAATCCTAACGTTCACATTTTGAACTAAATCGGTCTGACCGAGTTTCATGATTTGGTCCCACCGAGTTTAGTGATTTGTGTGTAACGGTGAATTTGTGTGGAGGCTATTTATACCCCTCCACCCACTCTTCATTCATGGAGAGAGCCATCAGAACATACCTACACTTCCAACATACATTTTCTGAGAGAGAACCACCTAAACTTGTGTTGAGGTCAAGATATTCCACTCCAACCACATAAATCTTGATCTCTAGCCTTCCCCAAGTTGCTTTCCACTCAAATCATCTTTCCACCAAATCCAAATCCTGTGAGAGAGAGTTGAGTGTTGGGGAGACTATCATTTGAAGCACAAGAGCAAGGAGTTCATCATTAACACACCATTTGTTACCTCTTGGAGAGTGGTGTCTCCTAGATTGGTTAGGTGTTACTTGGGAGCCTCCGTCAAGATTGTGGAGTTGAACCAAGGAGTTTGTAAGGGAAAGGAGATCGCCTACTTCGTGAAGATCTACCCGAGTGAGGCAAGTCCTTCGTGGGCGACGGCCATGGTGGGATAGACAAGGTTGCTTCTTCGTGGAACCTTCGTGGGTGGAGCCCTCCGTGGACTCGTGCAACCGTTACCCTTCGTGGGTTGAAGTCTCCATCAACGTGGATGTACGATAGCACCACCTATCGGAACCACGCTAGAAATCTCCGTGTCTCCAATTGCGTTTGCACACTCCAAACTCCTCCCTTTACCTTCATATGCAATTGTTTTACTTTCCGCTGCTATACTCTTAGAATTTCATGTGTAGGTTGATTGCTTGACTTGTGCTAAGTTGCTAAAATCTGCCTAGAACTACAATTGGGAAAAGGCTAGATTTTTATTTGGTCAAGTAGTCTAATCACCCCCCCCCCCTCTAGACATACTTTCGATCCTACATCATCCAACCCCCACCGAGAACTGTTCATCCCCCCCCCCAACAACGCTCACTGTTCATCCAGAGGCAGGATCGACCGGCTTCAGTTAGCAGTAGTAGCGAAGGAATCACTTGGGTTTAGTTAACAACAAGGGATTGATCAATCGCTCGAGTTCAGTAATGCGTAGCCTGCAGTGCAATCGCTTGGGTTCAGTTAGAGCCCAATGTCTCGCTTAGGTTTAGTTAGAGCACAACGCCTCACACACACGCGCGTACGTACAAGAGAAACGTGCATCACTCGGCCCCCGACCACTCACCGTAGCAGGGAACTCCCCGATATTTTCCTCGCCCTCGCTTCTACCATGATTTTTTACGTCATGGACGGCCCAAAGAATGTCATGCAGCCGCGTCTTCAGCCCGCCCAGGATGAAAAGCCCATTTTCTATCATGATTTTTTGTCATAGAAGTAGGACCCCACCACATCTATGATGATACCGGGTTTAGTCACAATTATCGTCATAGAAGTGTCATAAGTATGACAGAAATTTTTTCGTTCGGCCCAAAATGTCACGGATGTGTATTTTTTTGTAGTGCGTAATCAACAACAACTAAAATATGTGTATACCCATAACAGGAAGGAAACGGTCCCATATAATCAAATCCCCAAACATCAAATGGTTCAATAACAAGTGAATAGTCCATAGGCATTTCTTGACGTCTAGTAATATTAACAATTCTTAGACATTCATCACAAGACAAGACAAACTTACGGGCATCTTTGAAAAGAGTAGACCAATAAAAACCAGAGTGCAATACCTTATGTGCAGTTCTATCTCCAGCGTGGTGTCCTCCATAAGCCTCGGAGTGACACTTGCGTAGGATCTGTTCATGTTAATGCTCAGGTACACAACGTCTAATAACACCATCTACTCCTTCTTTATGAAGGTGTGGGTCATCTCAGAAGTAATGTCTCAAATCATAGAAAAACTTTTTTCTTTTGCTGGTATGTGAAACTAGGTGGTATAAATTTAGCAACAATGTAATTAGCATAATCAGCATACCATGGAGCAGTACAAGAAGCATTTATGACAGCTAATTGTTCATTAGGAAAACTATCATCAATAGGGAGTGGGTCATCAAGAACATTTTCTAACCGAGACAAGTTGTCTGCAACAGGGTTCTCAGCTCCCTTCCTATCAATAATATGCAAATCAAATTCTTGTAGCAAGAGAACCCATCTAATAAGTCTAGGTTTAGCATCTTTCTTTTCCATAAGCTATTTAATAGCTACATGATCAGTGTGAATAGTTACTTTAGAATCAACAATATAAGGTATGAACTTATCACAAGCAAATACAACTGCTAAAAATTCTTTTTCAGTAGTAGCATAATTTCTCTACGCACTGTCTAGAGTTTTACTAGCATACTGGATAACATTTAATTTCTTATCAACTCTTTGTCCTAGAACAACACCTACAACATAGTCACTAGCATCACACATAATTTCAAAGGGTAAATTCCAATCAGATGGCTGAACAATAGGTGCATAAATCAAGGCTTTCTTAAGTATTTCAAATGCTTCTACACAATCATCATCAAAGACAAAAGGAACATCTTTTTGTAAGAGATTAGTCAGAGGCCTAGAAATTTTTTAGAAGTCTTTAATGAACCTCCTATAAAAACTGGCATGACCAAGGAAACTTCTTATACCTTTAATGTCCTTAGGACACGACATCTTTTCAATAGCATTAACTTTAGCTTTATCAACTTCAATACCTCTTTCACAAATTTTATGCCCCAAGACAATACCTGTATTAACCATAAAGTGGAACTTCTCCCAATTCAAGACAAGATTAGTTTCTTCACATCTCTGCAAAACTCGATCAAGGTTGCTTAAGCAATCATCAAAAGAAGTTCCATACACATCCATGAAAACCTCAACAATCTTTTCATGAAAGTCAGAGAATATAGCAGTCATACATCTTTGAAAGGTAGCAGGTTCATTACATAAACCAAAAGGCATACGTCTATAAAAAAAGGTACCGAAAAGGAAAGTAAAAGTGGTCTTTTCGTGATCCTCTTTCGACACAGGTATTTGAGAGAAACCAGAATAACCGTCTAGAAAGCAAAAATGTGTATGTTTGGATAATCTTTCTAGCATTTGATCAATAAGAGGTAAAGGGTAATGATCCTTTCTAGTAGCCTTATTTAATTTGCAGAAATCAATTACCATTCTATAACTCGTAACAATTCTTTGTGGGATCAATTCGTCTTTATCATTAGGAACAACAGTAATACCTCCCTTCTTAGGGACACAATGGACAGGACTTACCCACTGACTATCAGCAACAAGATAAATTATACCTGTCTCCAGAAGCTTTAGTATTTCATTTCTTACAACTTCTTTCATCTTAGGATTTAATCATCGTTTGTGATCAACAACTGGTTTAGCGTCTTTCTCCAACTTTATTTTGTGCCGGCATAGAGTGGGACTAATGCCATTAAGATCATCAATAGTATATCCAATAGCACCACGGTGCTTCTTTAGAGTTTTCAATAGTTTCTCTTCTTCCTGCTCTGAAAGTTTAGCACTAATAATAATAGGATATATCTTCTTTTCATCAAGATAAGCATATTTAAGAGTATTAGGTAATGGTGTAAGCTCAAACATGGGATCACCCTTGGGTGGAGGAGGACCCCCTAGAATTTGAACAGGCAAGTTGTGTTTCAAAATAGGTCCCTGTTTAAAGAATACTTCATCTATTTCCCTTCTTTCATTCATAAACATATCATTTTCATGGTCTAGAAAATATTGTTCTAAAGGATCATTAGGATGCACGGCAATAGAAGCAAGATCAATAATTTCATCTTTACTAGGCAATTCTTTATCATGGGGTTGTCTACGAAATTTAGCAAAATTGAAATCATGAGACATATCCCCTAAACCAACAGTAACAATATCCTTTTCGAAGTCTATCTTAGCATTAACAGTATTCAAGAATGGTCTACCAAATATAATGGGACAAAAGTCATCTTGTGGGGAAGCAAGAACAAGAAAATCAGTAGGATATTTAATTTTCCCACACAAGACTTCAACATCTCTAACAATCCCAACTGGTGAAATAGTATCTCTATTGGCAAGCTTAATAGTAACAACAATATCTTCTATCTCAAGAGGTGCAATATCATGCATAATTTCTTTATATAAAGTATAAGGTATTGCACTGAAACTAGCACCCATATCATATAAGCCATGATAATAGTGATCTCCTATTTTAACAGAAACAACAGGCATGCCCACAACAGGTCTATGTTAATTTTTAGTATCGGGTCTAGCAATTCCAGCAGCTTCATCACAGAAGTAAATAACATGCCCATCAATATTATCGACCAAGAGATCCTTAACCATAGCAATACTAGGTTCAACTTTAATTTGCTCAGAGGGTGTAGGTGTTCTAGCATTGCTCTTACGAACCACAGTTGAAGCTTTAGCATGATCCTTTATTCTAACAGGGAAAGGTGGTTTCTCAATATAAGCGGCAGGAACAATAGGATCAACATTATAACTGATAGTCTTTTCTTCAACTTTAATAGGTTTGACTACTTTTACTTCAATGGGAGGATGATATTTAAACCACTTCTCCTTAGGGAGATCAACATGAGTAGCAAATTATCCACAGAAAGAAGCTACTATTCCAGAGTCAAGTCCATATTTAGTGCTAAATTCACGAAAAGCATCGGTATCCATAAAAGATTTAAGACAATCAAACTTAGGTGTTATACCTGACTCCTTACCTTCGTCGAGTTCCCAATCTTCAGAGTTGCATTTAATTCTTTCCAATAAATCCCATCTGAATTCAATAGTCTTCATCATAAAAGTACCAGTACAAGAAGTATCGAGCATGGAGCGATTATTGAGAGAAAGCCGAGCATAAATTTTTTTGAATAATAATTTCTCTTGAGAGCTCATGATTGGGGCATGAATATTGCATTGGCTTAATCCTCCCCCAAGCTTGAGCGATACTTTCTCCTTCGTGAGGCCAAAAATTATATATATAATTATGATTACGATGAACCAGATGCATAGGATAGAACTTCTGATGAAATTCCAATTTCAACTAGTTGTAGTTCCATGATCCAATATCATCACATAGCTGATACGTCTCCAAGGTATCTATAATTTTTTATTGTTCCATGCTATTATATTATCTGTTTTGGATGTTAATGGGCTTTATTTTACACTTTTATATTATTTTTGGGACTAACCTATTGACCCAAGGCCCAGTGCAAATTGCTGTTTTTTTGCCTATTTCAGTGTTTCGCAGAAAAGGAATATCAAACGGAGTCCAAACGGAATGAAACCTTCGGGAGCGTGATTTTTGGAACAAACGTGATCCATAGGACTTGGAGTGGACGTCAAGAAACGGACGAGGTGTCCACGAGGTAGGGGCGCGCCTACCCCCTGGGCGTGCCCTCCCCCTCATGGCTCAACCGACCTACTTCTTCCTCCTATATATGTTCACATACCCCGAAAACATCCAGGAGCACCACGAAACCCTATTTGCACCGCCGCAACCTTCTGTACCCAAGAAATCCCATCTTGGGGCCTTTTCCGGAGCTCCGCCGGAGGGGGCATTGATCACGAAGGGCCTCTACATCAACTCCATGGCCCCACCGATGATGTGTGAGTAGTTTACTTCAGACCTTTGGGTCCATAGTTATTAGCTAGATGGCTTCTTCTCTCTCTTTGGATCTCAATACAAAGTTCTCCTCGATCTTCTTGGAGATATATTCGATGCAACTCTTTTTGCGGTGTATTTCTCGAGATCCGATGAATTGTGGGTTTATGATCAAGTCTATCTATGAACAATATTTGATTCTTCTATGAAATCTTTTATGCATGGTTGGTTATCTTTGCAAGTCTCCTCGAATTATCAGTTTGGTTTGGCGATTGATCGTTCTTGCAATGGGAGAAGTGCTTAGCTTTGGGTTCAATCTTGCGGTGCTCGATCCCAGTGATAGAAAAGGAAACGACACGTATTGTATTGTTGCCATCGAGGATAAAAATATGGGGTTTATATCATATTGCTTGAGTTTATCCCTCTACATCATGTCAACTTACCTAAGGCGTTACTCTGTTCTTATGAACTTAATACTCTAGATGCATGCTGGATAGCGGGCGATATGTGGAGTAATATTAGTAGATGCATGCAGGAGTCGGTCTACTTGTCACGAACGTGATTGCTATATACATGATCATGCCTAGATATTCTCATAATTATTCGCTTTTCTATCAATTGCTCGACAGTAATTCGTTCACCCACCGTAATACTTATGCTATCTTGAGAGAAGCCACTAGTGAAACCTATGGCCCCCGGGTCTATTTTCCATCATATAAGTTTCCAATCTATTTTACTTTGCAATCTTTTACTTTCAATCTATATCATAAAAATACCAAAAATATTTATCTTATTATTATTATCTCTATCAGATCTCACTATCGTAAGTGACCGTGAAGGGATTGACAACCATTTTATCGCGTTGGATGCGAGGTTCTTATTTGTTTGTGTAGGTACGAGGGACTTGCGTGTGGCCTCCTACCAGATTGATACCTTGGTTCTCAAAAACTGAGGAAAATACTTACACTACTTTGCTGCATCACCCTTTCCTCTTCAAGGGAAAACCAACGCAGTGCTCAAGAGGTAGCAAGAAGGATTTCTAGCGCCGTTGTCGGGGAAGTCTACGCACAAGTCAAGACATACCAAGTACCCATCACAAACTCTTATCCCTCTCATTACATTATTTGCCATTTGCCTCTCGTTTTCCACTCCCCCACTTCACCTTTGCCGTTTTATTAGCCCTTTTTCCGTTCGCCTTCTTCCCGTATGTATCTTTCTTTGTGTTTGCATATGCCTTCTATTTACTTGCATCTTTGCTTGCTAAAAATCTATTGATATGGATCCACTTAAAGTGTTCTACTTGGATAATCTTCGATCCTTATGCGTTTGTGCTGAAACCCCAACTAGCCTAGTTGATGGGAAATCTTTAGATGAGCATGCTCATTTTGTGCGTCACCGTTTGTCTGAAAAAGGGAGACTCTTATGGGATCAAATAAACAGATTGCTATGTTATGCTTGGAACCTTTGTGAAATTTCTGATCTTACTTGTTGCTCTAAGAACCCTAAAAAACACCTCCTCTACCTATGTGAGTTTAATGATAATGAAATCTTATCTTCTTATGCAAAGGGTGTTTATAGTTACTATGATATCAAACAAATTGAAGAATTTGTTGCTTTTAAGGGTGCTTATAAAGTTGCTTCTTTGATTGAAAAGTATGATATTACTCTCTACGAATCTGAAAATTTTGACATACTTAAATACTGTCATGAAACCTATGCTCATAATGTCTATGTCAAAGAATTTATTGAAAAAATGACCATTGCTTCGAAATAAAATAATGATATGCATGAATCTATAGATAATTATGATTCCAATGATTTGATTGAAATATCCCTTGATGAACATGATGCTTGCTATTCTTGTGGCCATGATGCCAATATTTATGAAGCTGAATTTGCTATAGTTCCTTATGTTAAACATGAGATCGTTGCTATTACACCCATACTTGATAGTTCCTTCGATGAAAAGCATGATTGCAATGATGTTATTATAAATTCTCTTAATGTAAATTGTGTTAATGATATGCAAAACCTCAAGCTTGGGTATGCTAGTTTTGCTACGACTACTATTTATGCAATGATCATGATTGGGGTGATTCTTCTTTTGATCTTGAAAATGTATTTAAGCCCCATGATGAATATGAGATTGATAATAGTGTTTGCAATATTATTGAAAGTGGGTTTGGAAGAGTGTCAACTTTAGATCCCACATATTTGGAGAATGTTCAATCTTATGAAGTTTTTGATAAAAGTAGGTTTGGAGAGGCCATGACTTTAGTTAATGTTAATCCCACTATTTTGGAAGAGTGTAAACTTTGCATACATGTGGATATTGTTAAGAATATGTTTTGTGATAGCTATATTGTTGAATTTTCTTATGATCCTACATGTAATTATTATGAGAGAGGAAAATATAGTTGTAGAAATTTTCATGTTACTAAATTACCTCTCGTTATGTTGAGATTGGTATTGTTTCTTTCCGCTTCCTTGCATATGCTAGTTTTTGCTAGCCTTGATAATTTGTTTGCCTATAAGATGCCTATGGATAGGAAGTATGTTAAACTTAGATGTGTTTGTCACGTGTTTTATGATTGCTCTCTTTTATGCTTCAATTCTTGTCTTTCATGTGAGCATCATTGAAATTATCAATGCCTAGCTAGAGGCGTTAAACAATAGTGCTTGTTGGGAGGCAACCCAATTTTATTTTTGTTTCTTGCTTTTTGGTTCTGTTTAGTAATAAATAATTTATCTAGCCTCTATTTAGATGTGGTTTTATGCTTTTAATTAGTGTTTGTGCCAAGTAGAACCTTTGGGAAGACTTGGGGAAAGTCTTTGCGGTCTTGCTATAAAAAAACAGAAACTTTAGCGCTCACGTCCAGAAATTTATTTTAGAATTTTTTATTGGACAGTGATATTTAGTTAATTCTTTTTGAAGATGATCAATAGATAAATTACTCACATCCAGAAATTTATTTTAGAATTTTTTGGGTTCCAGAAGTATTCGAAACCGACAGATTACTACATACTGTTCTGTTTTTGATAGATTCTGTTTTTCGTGTGTTGTTTGCTTATTTTGATGAATCTATGGCTAGTAATAGAGTTTATGAACCATAGAAAAGTTGGAATACAGTAGGTTTGACACCAATATAAATAAAGAATGAGTTCATTACAGTACCTTGAAGTGGTGATTTTCCTTCTTTTACTAACGGAGCTCACGAGATTTTCTTTTAAGTTTTGTGTTGTGAAGTTTTCAAGTTTTGGGTAAAGAATTGATGGATTATGGAACAAGGAGTGGCAAGATCCTAAGCTTGGGGATGCCCAAGGCACCCCAAGGTAAAATTCAAGAACAACCAAAAGCCTAAGCTTTGGGATGCACCGGAAGGCATCCCCTCTTTCGTCTTCGTCCATCAGTAACTTTACTTGGAGCTATATTTTTATTCCCCACATGATATGTGTTTTGCTTGGAGCGTATTTTATGATTTGAGTCTTTGATTTTTATATTACCAAAATCATACTTGCTATACACACCTTTTGGGAGAGACACACATGAATTGGAATTTATTAGAATACTCTATGTGCTTCACTTATATCTTTTGAGTTGGATAATTTTTGCTCTAGTAGTTCGCTTATATCTTTTAGAGCGTGGCGGTGGTTTTATTTTATAGAAATAATTGATATCTTAGGGTTCACTTATATCATTTTGAGAGTCCTTTAGAACAGCATGGTAATTCACTTTGGTTATAAATTTTAAATGCTAAGAGATGTTGGATGCTTGATAGTTGTTTTGAGATATAAAGGTGGTAATATTAGAGGTGTGCTAGTTGAGTAATTGTGAAATTGATGAATACTTGTGTTGAAGTTGGCAAGTCTCGTAGCATGCACGTATGGTAAACGTTGTGTGACAAATTTTAAACATGGGGTGTTCTTTGATTGCTTTCCTTATGAGTGGCGGTCGGGGACGAGCGATGGTCTTTTCCTACCAATCTTTCCCCCTAGGAGCTTGCACATCGTGCTTGGTTTTGATGACTTGTAGATTTTTGCAATAAGTATGTGAGTTCTTTATGACTAATGTTGAGTCCATGGATTATACGCACTCTCACCCTTCCATCATTGCTAGCCTCTTTAGTACCGTGCATTGCCCTTTCTCACCTTGAGAGTTGGTGCAAACTTCGCCAGTGCATCCAAACCCCGTGATATGATACACTCTATCACACATAAGCCTCCTTATATCTTCCTTAAAATAGCCAACATACCTACCTATTATGGCATTTCCATAGCCATTCCGAGATATGTTGCCATGCAACTTACCACCATTCCATTTATTATGACACGCATCATCATTGTCATATTGCTTTGCATGATCATGTAGATGACATCGTATTTGTGGCAAAGCCACCATGCTTAATTTTTCATACATGTCACTCCTGATTCATCGCAATCCCGGTACACTGCCAGAGGCATTCACATAGAGTCATATTTTGTTCTAAGTATCAAGTTGTAATTCTTGAGTTGTAAGTAAATAAAACCGTGATGATCATCATTAGAGCATTGTCCCATGTGAGGAAAGGATGATGGAGACTATGATTCCACCGCAAGTCGGGATGAGACTCCGGACGAAAAAAGAAAGAAAGAGAGAGGCCAAAAAAAAGAAGGCCCAAATAAAAATAAAAAATGAGAGAAAAAGAGAGAAGGGACAATGTTACTATCCTTTTTCCACACTTGTGCTTCAAAGTAGCACCATGATCTTCATGATATAGAGTCTCTTATTTTGTCACTTTCATATACTAGTGGGAATTTTTAATTATAGAACTTGGCTTGTATATTCCAATGATGGGCTTCCTCAAATGCCCTAGGTCTTCATGAGCAAGCAAATTGGATGCACACCCACTTAGTTTCTTTGATGAGCTTTCATTTATTTATAGCTCTAGTGCATCTGTTGCATGGCAATCCCTACTCCTTGCATTGACATCAATCGGTGGGCATCTCCATAGCCCATTTATTAGCCACGTCAATGTGAGACTTTCTCCCTTTTGTCTTCTCACACAACCTCAATCATCATATTCTATTCCACCCATAGTGCTATGTCCATGGCTCGCACTGATATATTGCGTAAAAATTGAAAGAGTTTGAAAAGGCTAAGTATGAAACAATTTATTGGCTTGTCATCGGGGTTGTGCATGATGGGAGCATTCAGTGTGACGAAAATGAAGCATGGCCAAACTATATGACTTTGTAGGGATAAGTTTTCTTTGGCTATGGTATTTTGATAAGACATGATTGTTTGATTAGCATACTTAGAGTATCACTACTTTTATGTCAACAATAAACTTTTATCTTGAATCTTTCGGATCTGAACATTCATGCCACAATAGAGAAAAACACATTGAAGAACATGCTAGAAAGCATTCCACATCAAAAATTCTGTTTTTATCATTAACCTACTCGAGGACGAGAAGGAATTAAGCTTGGGGATGCATGATACGTCCCCAAAGTATCTATAATTTTTGATTGTTCCATGCTATTATATTATCTGTTTTGGTTGTTTATCGGCTTTATTTTACACTTTTATATTATTTTTGGGACTAACCTATTAACCCAAGGCCCAGTGCAAATTGCTGTTTTTTTGCCTATTTCAGTGTTTCGCAGAAAAGGAATATCAAATGGAGTCCAAACGGAATGAAACCTTCATGAGCGTGATTTTTGGAACAAATGTGATCTAGAGGACTTGGAGCGGACGTCAAGAAATGGACAAGGTGTCCACGAGGCAGGGGGCGCGCCTACCCCCCTGGTCGCGCCCTCCCCCTCATGGGCCCCTCGTGGCTCAACCGATCTACTTCTTCCTCCTATATATGTTCACATATCCCGAAAACATCCAGGAGCACCACGAAACCCTATTTCCACCGGCGCAACCTTCTGTACCCAAGATATCCCATCTTGGGGCCTTTTCCGGAGCTCCACCGGAGGGGGAATTGATCACGGAGGGCCTCTACATCAACTCCATGGCCCCTCCGATGATGTGTGAGTAGTTTACTTCAGACCTTAGGGTCCATAGTTATTAGCTAGATGGCTTCTTCTCTCTCTTTGGATCTCAATACAAAGTTATCCTCGATCTTCTTGGAGATCTATTCGATGTAACTCTTTTTGCGGTGTGTTTGTCGAGATCGGATGAATTGTGGGTTTATGATCAAGTCTATCTATGAACAATATTTGATTCTTCTCTGAAATCTTTTATGCATGATTGGTTATCTTTGCAAGTCTCTTCAAATTATCAGTTTGGTTTGGCCTACTAGATTGATCGTCCTTGCAATGGGAGAAGTGCTTAGCTTTGGGTTCAATCTTGCGGTGCTCGATCCCAGTGACAGAAATGGAAACGACATGTAGTGTATTGTTGCCATCGAGGATAAAAAGATGGGGTTTATATCATATTGCTTGAGTTTATCCCTCTACATCATGTCATCTTACCTGAGGCGTTACTCTGTTCTTACGAACTTAATACTCTAGATACATGATGCATAGCGGTCGATGTATGGAGTAATAGTAGTAGATGCAGGCAGGAGTCGGTCTACTTGTCACAGACGTGATGCCTATATACATGATCATGCCTAGATATTCTCATAATTATTTGCTTTTCTATCAATTGCTCGACAGTAATTCGTTCACCCACCGTAATACTTATGCTATCTTGAGAGAAGCCACTAGTGAAACCTATGGCCCCCGGGTCTATTTTCCATCATATAAGTTTCCAATTTATTTTACTTTGCAATCTTTTACTTTCAATCTATATATAAAAATACCAAAAATATTTATCTTATTATTATTATCTCTATCAGATCTCACTATCGTAAGTGACCGTGAAGGGATTGACAACCATTTTATCGCGTTGGTTGCGAGGTTCTTATTTGTTTGTGTAGGTACGAGGGACTTGCGTGTGGCCTCCTACCGGATTGATACCTTGGTTCTCAAAAACTGAGGAAAATACTTACACTACTTTGCTGCATCACCCTTTCCTCTTCAAGGGAAAACCAACGCAGTGCTCAAGAGGTTGCAATAGCCTAAACCATGTCAATGCCTTTCCCTTCAAAGATAAAGGGAAGACCTTCTTGATAACATCCTCGGGCATACCTACAAGCTTAAATAATCCACAAACCTCATCCACATAGATTAGGTGCATATCAGGATGTAATGTTCCATCTCCTGTAAAAGGATTAGCTAGCAGTTTCTCTATCATACCCGAAGGAATTTCAATGTAAACAATTTCAGTAGGTTCAGTAGGTTGAGGAGCAACTCTTTGCTCTACTGGTCGGGGTGAAGATACCTCGAACAAGCCCCTCAAACGATTATTTTCCATAGTAACAAGTGACAGTAAATTTCAGCACACTATATAAATTTTTCCTTACCAAATTCCACCTACCAAAGGCGCTTTACTCCCCGGCAACGGCGCCAGAAAAGAGTCTTGATGACCCACAAGTATAGGGGATCTATCGTAGTCCTTTCGATAAGTAAGAGTGTCGAACCCAACGAGGAGTAGAAGGAAATGACAAGCAGTTTTCAGTAAGGTATTCTCTGCAAGCACTAAAATTATCGGTAACAGATAGTTTTGTGATAAGGTAATTCGTAACGGGTAAAAAGTAAAAAAAGTAAACAAGGTGCAGCAAGGTGGCCCAATCCTTTTTGTAGCAAAGGACAAGCCTGGGAAAACTCTTCTATAAAGAAAAGCTCTCCCAAGGACACATGGGAATTATCGTCAAGCTAGTTTTCATCATGCTCATATGATTCGCGTTCGTTACTTTGATAATTTGTTATGTGGGTGGACCGGTGCTTGGGTACTGGCCTTCCTTGGACAAGCATCCCACTTATGATTAACCCCCCTCACAAGCATCCGCAACTACGAAAGAAGAATTAAGGTAAACTTAACCATAGCATGAAACATATTGATGCAAATCAGCCCCTTACGAAGCAACACATAAACTAGGGTTTAAGCTTCTGTCACTCTAGCAACCCGTCATCTACTTATTACTTCCCAATGCCTTCCCCTAGGCCCAAACAATGGTGAAGTGTCATGTAGTCGACGTTCACATAACACCACTAGAGGAAAGACAACATACATCTCATCAAAATATCGAACGAATACCAAATTCACATGACTACTTATAACAAGACTTCTCCCATGTCATTAGGAACAAACGTAACTACTCACAAATCATATTCATGTTCATAATCAGAGGGGTATTAATGTGCATAAAGGATATGAACATATAATCTTCCACCGAATAAACCAACTAGCATCAACTACAAGGAGTAATCAACACTACTAGCAACCCATAGGTACCAATCAGAGGTTTTGAGACAAAGATCGGATACAAGAGATGAACTAGTGTTTGAGAGGAGATGGTGCTGGTTTAGATGTTGATGGAGATTGACCCCCTCCTGATGAGAGGACCGATGGTGATGACGATGGTGATGATTTCCCCCTCCCGAAGGGATGTTTCCTCAGCAGAACAGCTCCGCCGGAGCCCTAGATTGGTTCCACCAAGGTTCCACCTCGAGACAGCGGCGCTTCATCCCGAAAGCTTCCTTCTTATTTTTTTCCAAGGCAAAAGACGCCTTATACCAGAAGATGGGCATCGGGAGGCTTCCAGGTGGCCCACAAGGCAGGGGGCGCGCCCAGGGGGTAGGGCGCGCCCTCCACCCTCGTGGACAGTGGGTGGCCCCCTCTGGTGCTTTCTTCGCCCACTATTTTTAATATATTCCAAAACTGACTTTCGTGGAGTTTCAGGACTTTTGGTATTGTGCAGAATAGGTCTCTAATATTTGCTCCTTTTCCATCCCAGAATTCCAACTGCCGACATTCTCCCTCTTCATGTAAACCTTGTAAAATAAGAGAGAAAAGGCATAAGTATTGTGACATAATGTGTAATAACAGCCCATAATGCAATAAATATCGAAATGAAAGCATGATGCAAAATGGACGTATCAGTATGAACCATGGAGAAGTTGGAATACAATAGATATTTCATGAATATAAATAAAGAATGAGTTCACAACAATACCAAAAGTGGTGATTTATTTTCTTATACTAACGGAGCTTATGCGATTTTCTGTTGAGTTTTGTGTTGTTAAGTTTTCAAGTTTTGGGTAAGGATTTGATGGACTATGGAATAAGGAGTGGCAAGAGCCTAAGCTTGGGGATGCCCAAGGCACCCCAATGTAATATTAAAGGACAACCAAGAGCCTAAGCTTGGCGATGCCCCGGAAGGCATCCCCTCTTTCGTCTTCGTCTATCGGTAACTTGAGGCTATATTTTTATTCACCACATGGTATGTGTTTTGCTTGGAGCGTCTTGTGTGATATGAGTCTTTACTTTTCAGTTTGCCACAATCGTCCTTGCTGTACACACCTTTTGAGAGGGACACGCATGAATCATGATTTATTAGAATACTCTATGTGCTTCACTTATATCTTTTGAGCTAGGCAATTTTTCTCTAGTGCTTCACTTATATCTTTTTAGAGGATGGCAGTGGCTTTATTTTGTAGAAATTATTGAACTCTCATGCTTCATTTATATTATTTTGAGAGTCTTTGTAAACAAAATGGTAATTTGCTTTGGTTATGAATTTAGTCCTAATATGATAGGCATCCAAGAGGGATATAATAAAAACTTTCATATAAAGTGCATTGAATACTATGAGAAGTTTGATTCCTTATGATTGTTTTGAGATATAAAGATGGTGGTATTAGAGTCATTCTAGTGAGTAGTTGTGGATTGTAGAAATACTTGTCTTGAAGTTTGTGATTCCCGTAGCATGCATGTATGGTGAACCGTTATGTGATGAAGTCGGAGCATGATTTATTTATTTATTGTCTTCCTTATGAGTGGCGGTCGGGGATGAGCAATGATCTTTTCCTACCAATCTATCCCCCTAGGATCATGCGCATAGTACTTTGTTTCGATGACTAATAGATTTTTGCAATAAGTATGTGAGTTCTTTATAACGAATGTTATATGCACTGTCGGTGTACAAAAATAGGGGCGCATCTTTGTACCCCTTTTCCTGTGCACGGGCAGTTAGAGCCGTGCCCACGGCAACACCAAGCAGAACGAGGGAGGTGAACCAAGGTAAGATCGAAGCCCATGACAATCAAAGCAACATCAAGGCCAAGACCACAAAGAGCAGAGGGACGAAGCAAGTTCCCCCGGCAAGACCCTTGCCGGGTGGCCTCAGCAGCCCCGGCAAGACTCTTGCCGGGACAGATCGCCCCGCACTAACAGAGCAAGCCACCCTTGAGCCCATGGCCCCCAGTGCCATCATCAGCGTGGGGCCAGGGCTCGGGAAGGCACCCCTGTGGTGGCATGTAGATCTTTATGAAGACATATTCAAGATCAGATTAGAAGACGATGATCCTCGGCAAGATCCTTGCCAAGGAAGGCCACCAGACCCCCGGCAAGATCCTTGCCGGGGACGACAACACGCCACGGCGAGACCCTTGCCGGGCCACCCGGCAAGGCCCTTGCCAAAGACGCCGGCAAGGCCACCACCAAGCCCACGTCAACCAAGCTTCCACCGTCGTTCACATGCAGCTGCCAGCCCAACCAGTTGGGCGGGCACCTGCGTGGCAACATGCAGCTCCCAGGCCAACTCATCAAGCGCCTGCATGGCGGCATGCGAATCTTCGTGAAGGCTCCACCACCGCGCCAACTCAGCTGCCTGCCTACCTACATGGCACCGCACGCATCCCTGGCTGAGGCGCGTGTCGAAGCGAGGAGGAGCGGCGACGGACGGGACGGGCCTCGCCCCCGTCCCCGATAAAGCAAGAGGACACCTAAGTGATGCATTAAATGCACCTTGTCCTGTAATACGAGGGATAACCTCATGCCACTGTAGACCTTTCCACCTCCTGTGTGCCACTTTGGCAACCCCTTTTTCCTATAAAAGGAGGCCCGAGGCGACGAGGAGGGGGATTCGGCTCTTTGGAACCACACGCTGACCACAGCTAGTTCGAGAGCTCAAGAACTCTCAGAAATACACCCACCAAAGCAGGACTAGGGTTTTACGCATCCTCGCGGCCCGAACCTGGGTAAACCATCCTTGTGCTGTCTACTAGCCCTGCTCTCCTTGCAACCCTGCGCCCCGGCAACCATAGTACGGATTCTTGTGATCCCATAGGCGTCGTTCCACACCGACATCCTTGGCGCACCAGGTAGGGGGCGCAATTGTGAGAATCTGGTCTGGTAGTTAGCCTAGCGGTTCTTCTTTCAGTTTCTAAGAAGAAGGCGGCTGGAGGAACGATGCCGTCTCGGCGACAGAAAAGCTAAGTCATTCAGAGCCTTGGATTATTTCCTCTTACACTTAAGGTTATCGTCCTCGGAGATCTGGCCTATGTATGGGAAACCTGCACGCAAGGGGACCCCCGCGATTGGCAACGCCTTTGTTCTGTTTCGAGTCCGCTCAATAGCTCAAAGCTGCCGCGTCGAGAGTGGCGGGGTAGCCTTCTGCACCTGGCAATGCTCCTGACTCTGACTCGAGTCAAACTCGACAGTTCGGGTGGCCGCGCTAAGGGCGGTAAGGTGGTTTGTCCGGCAGCAAGCACACCCTGCAGGCCAATGGGGATCCGTCCCCTAGACGCCGCCCTGGGTTTACGCGCCGGCAAGCCTACCTAGTTACGTAGGGTGGACATGCAAGGAAAAATCGAACAGGAAAATAACATGCATGATACTAAAAAGTGCTGCAGAGTTATGTTACATCAAATTATTGCTGCGATTCTAACTAGAGATAGCAATTGTCTTGGTTGTGAACCTGCAGCGGCGATAAAAAAACGGGATGCCTAATCCCGGCGCTGGCCCTCCACCCTCTGAATTCCGCCGACTCGGCTGATGATGGGCTTGATGTGCTCCCTGAGCGGCGCAAGGTCGGTTCCCTCCGACAAGTTCTCCAGCGCGGCGTCGAAGTCGAGGTTGGGGTGCCAGTGCGCCACCTTGGTGAGAACCTTGGTCATGGCACCCTGGCAAAACCTCCGAGACTCGTCGGCCAGTGAGGCTGCCTAGTTGGTGTTGAGCCGCTCCAGAGCACCGACGACCTTCTCGAAGAACATGGTCAGGCTGCAATTGGCGCTCACGCCCCGCTCCGGGACATACCTCATGTCCGGCATCCCCATGATGGCCAGCTGCGTAGCGGCCTGGTTGGCGACGGTGGCAAGGAGATCGAGCCAACAGTTCTCGCCCTCCACATGGTCCGCGAAGTTGAGGCCCTCATTCTTCCGCAACAGCTTCTCGGCCTCCAGCAACTTGGCCAGGGTCCCCTCTTGGGTCGTGGCCTCCGACAGCACCTTCTCGAGACCCTCCAGCTTCAGCTTGAGGTCTTTGATGGAGTTGTTGGCCTCGGAGAGCTCCCCAGCCTTGCTGACGACCACGCCATGCGCCTCTGTCAGGGCACTGTTGAGCGTGTCCTGCTCCTGGGACAGCTTCAGGGCCTGCTCCTTCAGCCTGCCATGCTCTGCCTCCAGCTCCTCCACCTTGCCGGTGTGAACCGGGGCCTAGGCATTGAGTGCCTCCTTGTGCCTCTGCTCCAGCTCGCTGGTCCGCTACAAGACGAGCTTCTCCACCTCTGCATCCTTGCCGCGAAGCATGGCGGCAAGCTTCTCCTCACGCACAGCGAGGTCCTCCTCCTGAGAGTTCAGCGCGGCCTCGCAGTGGGTTCGAGCGGCTTCGGCGGCCTCGGCCAAGTTCTTCGCCACCTCCTGAGATTTCTCGACGTCGGCGAGCTTCATGGTGAGCTCCACGTCGCGCTTGGCCTGCTCACCCTGGGCCGCCTTGAGCTCCTTGTGGGCCTCGCGGAACCAGTCATGCGCCTCGGCAACGCGCTTCTGGAGGTCCGCCTCCGCTTTCTCCACCACCACCGTCCTGGACTTAGCCTTTTCCAGGCGGGCGCGGTGGAGTGCCTGGAGCTTCCAGAAGCTGGCGCCCATGGCGTGGAGGAGCTGCTCTTCCTGCGATCCGTCGCCACCAATGATCGGCTCGTCGACGACTTCAAACACGGCAGGGGCAAGCACCTCATCATCGAACACCTCTCCCTCAACGGGTGTCCTGGTGCTCGACGCGCCTGGAAGGTGGACGGACAAATTGTCACCCACCCTCAGGTACTTGCCGGAGCTGGAAGCAGCAAAGGAGGAAGGCTGGTCACTAGCCTCCTCCTCCTCCTCCTCCTCCTCGGCAACGGTCCCGCCGGCTTCCCCAGCAGGCCCCTTGACGGCCTCCTCAGCGGCAGCCTTGTCGGCCTCCCCGGTGGGCCCCTCGGCAGCTTCCTCAGCAACGTCTGTGGCGGCCTCCTCGGCGGCGATCCTCTCGGCGTCTGCCTCGGTGGACTTGGTGACGCCCTCAATGACGGCGTCCACGCCCTCTGGGTTCACCGAGGAAGAATCCGGGTACCGAAGAAGGGGGTGAGGCAAGGCCAGGACCAGGAGCCAAAAAAGGGGGGAAGCAGGGACGAACAGCAAACGACTTACCTGTGCTAGTACCCGGCTGGGAAACGGAAGCCCCCTCCCCGCCAACATTTGGCATCGAGGCAAAGCCACCGGCGCCCAAGTTCTCCTCCTCCTCCTCCATGTGTGTGGGCCCGGTGCCTGGCGCCCTTGCCGGGGACGCCCCCGGGGCGGCGTGGTCGATGGGGGCGGCGTGTTGGGAGTAGCCCTTCGTGGCTCCTCCTGCTGCTGCTCTCCTCCTGCGTACCTGACAAGGTCAGCACCAAGGTGTCGTGCCCCTGACACATGTCGACGGGAGAAGAGTGATGAACTTACGTTGGGGGCTCTGCCGAGGGCTGCTATCTGGGCTGCTCAACACCACCAATTGTGCCCCCAAAGTACCAATTGGGGGGCTGGCCACCCGTCGAGGCCTTGGCCCTCTTCGCTCTCTAGGCCAGCGTCTCCCCATCCCTGCAAAGATGAAAACAAGTCAAGACAAACAACACAGATTGAGGAGGCAGAGATAACGAAAAGGAACCAGATACTTACTCGTCGTCCGCCTCCTCCTCTGTTGTCTTCCTCTTCCTCCTCGGGCTGAGGGATCGATAATCAAAAGTAACCTCCATATCAACATTCGCCGGAGGAGGAGAAGGAGGTGGTGTCTGGGCACGCGCGGACGAAGAAGGGGCACCCGTCTTCTTCTTCACCATGGCCTTCGCCGGCTTCCTTGCCACCGCGGCCCTCGTATGGCGCCCGGGCTCCTCCAAGGTCAGCTGTGACCGCGCAGCCCTGCTGGGCCAGACCGGCTCGCCGGAACTGGCCCACCGCAGGACTCGCCCCCTCCCCGTAGGTGGCGTTGGCTCTGCGGTCTCGGCCTCCTCCGACAACGACCCGCCGGTCACATCTTCAACCAAAGGAGCCTCGGTGTCAGCGTTGCTGGCTCCCCCGGCGGCCGCCGCCCACCGGGCGAGCTCCTCATCCTCCGCGGCCGTCGCGGCCTTGTCCTCCACTCCGCCGGTGTTGCCGGCCTCCCTGGCAAGTTGCGCCTCCCTCGCCCTGGTGGCGATGTAGTTCAGCTTCGCCTGGGAGGTGTCCTGGACAAGCAGCCGCTCGGCGTCAGCGTTGACATACACCTCGTGCAGGGTGTCGAAGAATTGCTGCACTTCAGTGTCCTCCGGCTCCTTCCAGCTCGGGACGGGGCCGTGCGCGTTGCATTCCGGCATCATGGCGATGATCTCGGACTGACGCGAGTTGTTGCACAACGGGACCACCCCCGTCGGCAGCTTGAAGAAAGGCCCCTTGAGGACATTGCTGGCCTTCGTGGCGGCCCTCGCAACCTTGCCGGTCCGCTCGACCTTGCCGTCGCGGCCCACATCGAGATGGAAGATCCGCTGGCAGAAATGGGCGTGTGCCATCACTGTGAAGTTGTGGTCGAGGCCAGCGCGGAGCCGCATGATGTCGGCGGGGTTCGTGAAGAGCCAAGCTGGCCTCCCCTTGTTATGCAGAGGAGCGATCCGGCGATGGATGAAGTCCGCCCCGACCATCTCAAGGGTGAACCCGGCTTGGGTAAGCCGGAGAATCCTGGTGGTGGCAACCGTGAGCTTTCCGTCGTCGGCGTCGACGTTGCTCCAATCGCTTCCGCGAACCGGTGGCGCCCGGCGAACTTTGCAAAACGCCGGCGGCTCCTTCTCTTCGATCCAGCACCATCGGCCCCGCCATTCTTCCCACCTCTCCTTCATGGCGCCGTTCGGGTACGCTCCCTTGGATTTTGGGATCCAGGCGATGCGCCCCGAGATGGCGCCTCCCGTTTGGATCCGAGGGAAGAAGTAATGGCGGAAGAGTGCCGTGTTGGGGTGCACCCCGGCAAAGCCTTCGCAGAGGTGTGCGAAAAGGGCCATGCACACCACCACATTCATAGTAAAATCTAGGAGATGGAAGCCGAAGGTGTGCATGATGTCGCTGAAGAAATCGGAGAAGGGAGGACAGAGCCTGCAAGAAAAATAATCAACAAAGAAGGGGTACCGATTTGGGGCAGCCTCGGCGCAGTTGGCGGGGATGACGCGTGTGGCCGGATGCCCCAAATTCTCTCCCCCCATCTTCACTCCCCACAGGGGCCTGAAGGAGTCCCGAAGCTCGAACACGTTGACCGTCGAGGGAAAGAAGGCGGACTGCATCCGCTGCACCGCCAGCGCACTCTCCGGCAGCTCCGCGGCTCTGGCGTCCTTGGCCACTCCCTTGCCCTTGGTGAATTTTAGCGCCATGGCTACTGGGGGAGGAGGGCAGGACAGAGGGCGGCGGAAGCACAACAACGGCAAGCGGGGACGAAGCTTAAGGAAGAAGAGGAAGGCAGACAGAGGTTTCCGAGATTGGGGTTGCGCGGAGGGTAAAAGGAACAGTGCGCCCGCGGTTATCCCTTTTTATGGGGAAGCCGTGGGGTGCGCTGCCCATTTACTGTGACATGACGCATGCGTATGGAAACCGTCCCACGCATGCCGCCCACGTCATGCACACCCCTCCACGCCGCTCCACGCGCGCGGGTCGTGGGAGGCGGAGCACGCGAAGAATCTTACTACGGTAAAAACCGCCCCACCTGCCCGCGCACCGTTTTGGGCCTGGCCCAACAACGCGTCGCGCTTATGTGTGGCCCAGGCCCGGGGGCTCCTGTCGGTGTACAAAAATAGGGGCGCATCTTTGTACCCCTTTTCCTGTGCACGGGCAGTCAGAGCCGTGCCTACGTCCACACCAAGCAGAACAAGGGAGGTGAACCAAGGTAAGTTCGAAGCCCATGACAATCAAAGCAACGTCAAGGCCAAGACCACAAAGAGCAGAGGGTCGAAGCAAGTTCCCCCGGCAAGACCCTTGCCGGGTGGCCTCAGTAGCCCCGGCAAGACTCTTGCCGGGACAGCTCGCCCCGCACCAACAGAGCGAGCCACCCTTGAGCCCACGGCCCCTAGTGCCATCATCAGCGTGGGGCCAGGGCTCGGGAAGGCACCCTTGTGGTGGCATGTAGATCTTTGTGAAGACATATTCAAGATCAGATTAGAAGACGATGATCCTCGGCAAGATCCTTGCCAAGGAAGGCCACCAGATCCCTGGCAAGATCCTTGTCGGGGACGACAACACGCCACAGCGAGACCCTTGCCGGGCCACCCGGCAAGGCCCTCGCCAAAGACGCCGGCAAGACCACCGCCAAGCCCACGTCAACCAAGCTTCCACCGTTGTTCACATGCAGCTGCCAGCCCAACCAGCTGGGCGGGCACCTGCGTGGCAACATGCAGCTCCCAGGCCAACTCATCAAACGCCTGTGTGGCGGCATGCAGATCTTTGTGAAGGCTCCACCACCGCGCCAACTCAGCTGCCTGCCTGCCTACATGGCACCGCACGCATCCCTGGCCGAGGCACGTGTCGAAGCGAGGAGGAGCGGCGATGGACGGGACGGGCCTCGCCCCCGTCCCTGATAAAGCAAGAGGACACCTAAGCGATGCATTAAATGCACCTTGTCCTATAATACGAGGGATAACCTCGTGCCACTATAGACCTTTCCACCTCATGTGTGCCACTGTGGCAACCCCTTTTTCGTATAAAAGGAGGCCCGAGGCGACGATGAGGGGGATTCGGCTCTTTGGAACCACACGCTGACCACAGCTAGTTCGAGAGCTCAAGAATTCTCAGAAATACACCCACCAAAGCAGGGCTAGGGTTTTACGCATCCTCGGGGCCCGAACCTGGGTAAACGATCCTTGTGCTGTCTACTAGCCCTGCTCTCCTCACAACCCTGCGCCCCAGCAACCATAGTAGGGATTTTTATGATACCATAGGTGTCGTTCCACACCGACACGCACTCTCACCCTTCCACCATTGCTAGCCTCTCTAGTGCCGCGCAACTTTCGCCGGTACCATACACCCACCATATACCTTCCCCAAAACAGCCACCATACCTACCTATTATGGCATTTCCATAGCCATTCTGAGATATATTGACATGCAACTTTACACCATTCCGTTTTATTGTGACATGTTTCATCATTGTCATATTGCTTTGCATGATCATGTAGTTGACATCGTATTTGTGGTAAAGCCACCTTTCATAATTCTTTCATACATGTCACTCTTGAGTCATTGCACATCCCGGTACACCGCCGGAGGCATTCATATAGAGTTATATTTTGTTCTAGAATCGAGTTGTAATTCTTGAGTTGTAAGTAAATTAAAGTGTGATGATCATCATTATTCGAGCATTGTCCCATGTGAGGAAAGGATGATGGAAGCTATGATTCCTCCACAAGTCGGGACGAGTCTCCGGATCCTCGCGGCCCGAACCTGGGTAAACGATCCTTGTGCTGTCTACTAGCCCTGCTCTCCTCGCAACCCTGCGCCCCGGCAACCGTAGTAGGGATTCTTGTGATCCCATAGGTGTCGTTCCACACCGACACGCACTCTCGCCCTTCCACCATTGTTGGCCTCTCTAGTGTCGTGCAACTTCCGCCGGTACCATACACCCACCATATACCTTCCTCAAAACAGCCACCATACCTACCTATTATGGCATTTCCATAGCCATTCTGAGATATATTGACATGCAACTTTCCACCATTCCGTTTTATTTTGACATGTTCCATCATTGTCATATTGCTTTGCATGATCATGTAGTTTACATCGTATTTGTGGTAAAGCCACCTTCCATAATTCTTTCATACTTGTCACTCTTGAGTCATTGCACATCCCGGTACACCACCGGAGGCATTCATATAGAGTCATATTTTGTTCTAGAATCGAGTTGTAATTCTTGAGTTGTAAGTAAATGAAAGTGTCATGATCATCATTATTAGAGCATTGTCCCATGTGAGGAAAGGATGATGGAAACTATGATTCCTCCACAAGTCGGGATGAGTCTCCGGACTTTACAAAAAATAAAAGAGGCCAAAGAAGCCCACCAAAAAATGAGAGAAAAAGATAGAAGGGGCAATGTTACTATCCTTTTTCCGCACTTGTGCTTTGAAATAGAACCATGATCTTCATCATAGAGAGTCTCCTATGTTGTCACTTCCACATACTAGTGGGAGTTTTTCATTATAGAACTTGGCTTGTATATTCCAGCGATGGGCTTCCTCAAATTTCCCTAGGTCTTCATGCGCAAGCAAGTTGGGTGCACACCCACTTAGTTTCTTTTTGAGCTTTCATAAACTTATAGCTCTAGTGCATCTGTTGCATGGCAATACGTACTCACTCACATTGATATCTATTGACGGGAATATCCATAGCCCGTTGATACGCCTAGTTGATGTGAGGCTATGTCCCTCTTTTTTGTCTTCTTCACAACCACCATATTCTATTCCACCTATAGTGTTATGTCCATGGCTCACGCTCATGTATTGCGTGAAAGTTGAAAAACTTTGAGAACATTAAAAGTATGAAACAATTGCTTGGCTTGTCATCGGGCTTGTGCATGATTTGAAAGCTTTCTTTGGCCATGTTATTTTGAGAAGACATAATTGCCTTGTTAGTATGATTGAAGTATTATTGTTTTTATGTCAATATTAAACTTTTGTTTTGAATCTTATGGATCTGAACATTCATGCCACAATAAAGAAAATTACATGGATAAATATATTAGGTAGCATTCCACATCAAAAATTCTGTTTTTATCATTTACCTAATCGAGGACGAGCAGGAATTAAGCTTGGGGATGCTTGATACATCTCCAACGTTTCTATAACTTTTTTATTGTTCCATGCTATTATATTATCTGTTCTGGATGTTTTATATGCATTTATATGCTATTTTATATTATTTTGGGGACAAACCTATTAACCTAGAGCCCAGTGCCAGTTTCTGTTTTTTCCTTGTTTTTTAGCTTCGCGGAAAAGGAATACCAAATGGAGTCCAAACGGAATAAAACCTTAGCGATGATTTTTCTTGGACCAGAAGAGACCCCAGAGACTTGAAGATCAAGTTAGAAGAACTACGAGGCGGCGACAAGGAGGGACGACGCGCCTAGGGGGGTAAGGCGCACCCCCTGCCTCCCCCCCCCCCCCCCCCCCGTGACTCCCCTGACCTAATTTTGCCTCCTATATATTCACATATATTCCCATCCACCAGAGGCATCCATGAAAACACTTTTCCACCGCCGCAACCTTCTGTACCTGTGAGATCTCATCTAGGGGCCTTTTCCGGCATCCTGCCAGAGGGGGATTCGATCACGGAGGGCATCTACATCAACTCCACTGCCCTTCCGATGAAGCGTGAGTAGTTTACATCAGACCTACGGGTCCATATCTAGTAGCTACATGGCTTCTTCTCTCTCTTTGATTCTCAATACCATGTTCTCCTCGGTGTTCTTGGAGATCTATCCGATGTAATCTTCTTTTGCGGTGTGTTTGTCAAGATCCGATGAATTGTGGATTTATGATCAGCTTATCAATGAATATTATTTGAATCTTTGCTACTTCTTGAGCTTGCGTTGGTTTTTTCCTTGAAGAGGAAAGGGTGATGCAGCAAAGTAGAGTAAGTATTTCCCTTAGTTTTGAGAACCAAGGTATCAATCCAGTAGGAGACAACGCACAAGTCACCGAATACCTGCACAAACAAACAACAACTTACACCCAACGCGATAAAGGGATTGTCAATCCCTTCACGGTTACTTGCAAAGGTGAGATCTAATAGAGATAGATAAACGGTAAAGTAAATATTTTTGGTATTTTTGGTTTATAGATCGGAAAGTAAAAGATTGCAAAATAGTAGATCGGAAACTAATATGGTGGAAACTAGAACTTGTATGATGGAAAGTAGAACTTGTATGATGGAAAATAGAACTTGTATGATGGAAAATAGACCCAGGGGCCATAGGTTTCACTAGAGGCTTCTCTCAAGATAGAAAATATTATGGTGGGTGAACAAATTACTACCAAGCAATTTATAGAAAAGCGCAAAGTTATGACGATATCTAAGGCAATGATCATGATATAGGCATGTCATCCGTGTCAAGTAGACCGAAACGATTCTGCATCTACTACTATTACTCCACACATCGACTGTTGTCCAGCATGCATCTAGAGTATTAAGTTCATAAATAATGGAGTAACGCATTAAGCAAGATGACATGATGTAGAGGAATTAACTCAAGCAATATGATGAAAACCCCATCTTTTTATCCTCGATGGCAACAATACAATACATGCCTTGTTGCCCCTACTGTCACTGGGAAAGGACACCACAAGATTGAACCCAAAGCTAAGCACTTCTGCCATTGTAAGAAAAACCAATCTAGTTGGCCAAACCAAATCGATAGTTCGAAGAGACTTGCAAAGATATCAAATCATGCATATAAGAATTCAGAGAATATTCAAATAATATTCATAGATAAGCTGATCATAAATCCACAATTCATTGGATCTCGGCAAACAAACCGCAAAAAAGTATTACATCGAATATATCTCCAAGAACATCGAGGAGAACATGGTATTGAGAATCAAAGAGAGAGAAGAAGCCATCTAGCTACTAGCTATGGACCTGTAGGTCTATGGTAAACTACTCACGCTTCATCAGAAGGGCAATGGTGTTGACGTAGAAGCCCTCCGTGATCGAATCCCCCTCCGACAAGACGCCGGAAAAGGCCCCTATATGGGATCTCACGGGTACAGGAGGTTGCGGCGGTGGAAATTTTTTTGTGTGGCCCTCTCTATTGGCTTTGGAATATATGAGAATATATAGGCGAAGAAAGTAGGTCGGTGGAGTCACGAGGGGCCCACAAGGGTGGGGGTGTGCCCTACCCCCCTGGGCATGCCCTCCGTCCTTGTGGCCACCTCGTGGCTTCTCTGACTTGCCTCCAAGTCCTCTGGATGTCTTCTGGTCTAAGAAAAATCATCGCAAAAGTTTTATTTCGTTTGGACTCCATTTGGTATTCCTTTTCTGCGAAACTCTAAAACAAGGAAAAAAATAGAAACTGGCACTGGGCTCTAGGTTAATAGGTTAGTCCCAAAATAATATAAAACATCATATTAATGCATATAAAACATCCAAAACAGATAATATAATAGCATGGAACAATCAAAAATTATAGATACGTTGGAGACGTATCAAGCATCCCCAAGCTTAATTCATGCTCGTCCTCGAGTATGAAAATGATAAAAACATAATTTTTGATGTGGAATGCTACCTAACATATTTATCCATGTAATTTCTTTTATTGTGGCATGAATGTTCAGATCCGTATGATTCAAAATAGAAGTTTAATATTGACATAAAAACAATAATAGTTCAAGCATACTAACAAGGCAATTATGTCTTCTCATAATAACATGACCAAAGAAAGCTTATCCCTACAAAATCATATAGTCTGGCTATGCACCATCTTCATCACACAAATTATTTAAATCATGCACAACCCCGATGACAAGCCAAGCAATTGTTTCATACTTTTGATGTTCTCAAAATTTTTCAAGTTTCACACAATACATGAGCGTGAGCCATGGATATAGCACTATAGGTCGAATAGATGGTGGTTGTGGAGAAGACAAAAAGAAGGAGATAGTCCCACATCAACTAGGCGTATCAACGGGCTATGGAGATGCCCATCAATAGATATTGATGTGAGTGAGTAGGGATTGCCATGCAACAGATGCACTAGGGCTATAAGTTTATGGAAGCTCAAAAAGAAACTAAGTGGGTGTGCATCCAACTTGCTTGCTCACGAAGACCTAGGGCAATTTGAGGAAGCCCATCATTGGAATATACAAGCCAAGTTCTATAATGAAAAATTCCCACTAGTAAATGAAAATGACAATATAGGAGACTCTCTATCATGAAGATCATGGTGCTACTTTGAAGCACAAGTGTGGTAACGGATAGTAGCATTGACCTTCTCTCTTTTCTCTCATTTTTTATCTGGGCCTTCTCTCATTTTTTTGGCCTCTTTTTTCTTTTCTTTTTTTTCGTCCGGAGTCTCATCCCGACTTGTGGGGGAATCATAGTCTCCATCATCCTTTCCTCACATGGCACAATGCTCTAGTAATGAAGATCATCACACTTTTATTTACTTACAACTCGATACTCTATGTGGATGCCTCCGGCGGTGTACCGGGATGTGCAATGAATCAAGAGTGACATGTATGAAAGAATTATGAACAGTGGCGTTGCCACGAATACGATGTCAACTACATGATCATGCAAAGCAATATGACAGTGATGGAGCGTGTCATAATAAACGAAACGGTGGAAAGTTGCATGGCAATATATCTCGGAATGGCTATGGAAATGCCATAATAGGTAGATATGGTGGCTGTTTTGAGGAAGGTATATGGTGCGTTTATGGTACCGGCGAAAGTTGTGCGGCACTAGAGAGGCTAGCAATGGTGGAAGGGTGAGAGTGCATATAATCCATGTACTCAACATTATTCATAAAGAACTCATATACTTATTGCAAAAATCTATTAGTTATCGAAACGAAGTACTACGCGCATGCTCCCAGGGGGGTAGATTGGTAGGAAAAGACCATCGCTCGTCCCCGACCGCCACTCATAAGGAAGACAATCAATAAATAAATCATGTTCCGACTTCATCACATAACGGTTCACCATACATGCATGCTACGGGAATCACAAACTTTAACACAAGTATTTCTCAAATTCACAATTACTTACTAGCATGACTTTAATATCACCATCTTCATATCTCAAAACAATCATAAGGAATCAAACTTCTCATAGTATTCAATGCAGTTTATATGAAAGTTTTTATTATATCCCTCTTGGATGCCTATCATATTACTAAATTTATAACCAAAGCAAATTACCATGCAATTTAGAGACACTCAAAATAATATAAGTGAAGCACGAGAGTTCATCAATTTCTATAAAATAAAGCCACCGTCGTTCTCTAAAAGGTATAAGTGAAGCACTAGAGCAATATTGCCTAGCTCAAAAGATATAAGTGAAGCACATAGAGTATTCTAATGAATCACGATTCACGCGTGTCTCTCTCAAAAGGTGTGTATGATGCGGCTTGAAGCTACATCGGTATTTCCCCAAAGAGGAAGGATGATGCAGCACAACGATGGTAGGTATTTCCCTCAGTGATGAAACCAAGGTTATCGAACCAGTAGGAGAACCAAGCAACAATACATAAACGGCACCTGCACACAAATAACAAATACTCGCAACCCAACGTATTAAAGGGGTTGTCAATCCCTTTCGGGTGACGGCGCCAGAAATTGGCAAACGGACATGAATAAATTATAGTAGATTGATAGATCAAACGCCAAATAAAATAAATAAGAATAAATTTCAGCAAGGTATTTTTGTATTTTTGGGTTTAATAGATCTGAAAATAAAAGCAAAGGAAAATAGATCGCAAAGGCAAATAATATGAGAAAGAGACCTAGGGGCCATACGTTTCACTAGTGGCTTCTCCCGAGAAAAACAGAAAACGGTGGGTAAACAAATTATTGTTGGGAAATTGATAGAACTTCAAATAATCATGACGATATCCAGACAATGATCATTATATAGGCATCACGTCCAAGATTAGTAGACCGACTCCTGCATGCATCTACTACTATTACTCCACACATCGACCACTATCCAGTATGCATCTAGTGTATTAAGTTCATGGAGAAACGGAGTAATGCAATAAGAACGATGACATGATGTAGACAAGATCTATTTATGTACAAATAGACCCCATCGTTTTATCCTTAGTAGCAACAATACATATGTGTCGGTTGCCCTTCTATCACTGGGATCAAGCACCGTAAGATCGAACCCACTACAAAGCACCTCTTCCCATTGCAAGATAAATAGATCAAGTTGGCCAAACAAAACCCAAATATTGGAGAAGAAATATGAGGCTATAAGCAATCATGCATATAAGAGATCAAAGAAACTCAAATAACTTTCATGGATAAAAAGAGATAGATCTGATCATAAAATCAAAGTTCATCGGATCCCAACAAACACACCGCAAAAAGAGTTACATCATATGGATCTCCAAGAGACCATTGTATTGAGAATCAAACGAGAAAGAGGAAGTCATCTAGCTACTAATTACAGACCCGAAGGTCTACAAAGAAGTACTCACGCATCATTGGAGAGGCACCAATGGAAGTGGTGAACCCCTCCGTGAAGGTGTCTAGATTGAATCTGGTGGTTCTGGACTCTGTGGCGTCTGGAATTGATTTTCGTCGACTCCCCTAGGGTTTCTCGAATATTTGGGTATTTATAGAGTAAAGAGGCGGTCTGGGGGCACCCGAGGTGGGCACAACCCACGAGGGCACGCCTGGGCCTCCAGATGACCCTGGTGGGTTGTGCTCCCCTCGGAGCAGCCCCAGGTGCTTCTTCGGCCCATTGGTTATCTTCTGGTCCAAAAAATCCACAAAAAGTTTCGTGGCATTTGGACTCCGTTTGGTATTGATTTTCTACGATGTAAAAAACATGCAGAAAACAACAACTGGCACTTGGCACCATGTCAATAGGTTAGTACCAAAAAATGATATGAAATGATTATAAAACATCCAAGATTGATAATATAATAGCATGGAACAATCAAAATTATAGATACGTTGGAGACGTATCAGTGTACAGCAAGGATGATTGTGGCAAACTAAAGAGCAAAGACTCAAATCATACAAGATGCTCCAAGCAAAACACATATCATTGGTGAATAAAAATATAGCCTCAAGTAAAGTTACCGCTAGACGAAGACGAAAGAGGGGATGCCTTTCAGGGCATCCCCAAGCTTAGGCTCTTGGTTGTCCTTGAATATTACCTTGGGGTGTCTTGGGCATCCCCAAGCTTAGGCTCTTGCCACTCCTTATTCCATAGTCCACCAAATCCTTACCCAAAACTTGAAAACTTCACAACACAAAACTCAACAGAAAATCTCATAAGCTCCGTTAGTATAAGAAAATAAATCACCACTTTTGGTACTGTTGTGAACTTATTTTTTATTTATATTGGTGTAATATCTACTGTATTCCAACTTTTCCATTGTTCATACTGTCGGGTGGTGGGTGCGACATATGCCAACGGGTGGCTTATCTTTGTGGGAACCAGTAAGACGTCGCCGGTGCCTAGAAGCGGGATGAGGCGAAGAAATGCACGCCGGCGGATCTTACCCAGCTTCGGGGCTCTCCGAGGAGATAACACCCCTACTGCTGCTCTGCGGGGTCTCCGCATGCTCACTAGACGAATCAACTAGCTACACAACGCTCCTTGAGCTGTTTTGGGGGGGAGGAGGAAGAAGGGGCACGGCTAGCTTGCTTCTTCTCCTTGTATGGTGTCTAGAACTAGCAGGGGGTCCAACCCTTTGCATGGATGCTCCGGGGGGTTTATATAGGCCTACCCCCCGGGGGTACAATGGTAATCCGGCTGGGCGCGGGGCCCAGCCGTCTGTGACTGCGCTCGCCAGCTTCTGCGCCGGCTGCTGGGGCCCATCGGCTGGTGGGTCCCGCCGGCTGCCAACCCCTTGGTCGACAGGCAGGCCCCACTGTCCGGGGCCAGGTCGGCGACTGGTCACTATGGCTTCATCTTGCTGACGTGAGCTTCATCGTGGTAAGCGTGGCTACAGTACCGCCGCCTGTCGGACGATCGCTGTAGCCTTACCGCGTCTTGTCTCCTTAATGGGGCGTCTTTTTCGAGGGAGGCGGCGAGCTGACTGCGGGGAGCCGGCTCCGTCTTGGGCCGGCTGGTTGGAAGCGTGGCCGCCTTTGGCTGTCTCTCTGCGCAAAGGGGCCCGCCGCCTGTGGGCCGCGCTGGCGGCCCGTCGTGGGTGAGGCCAGGGTCAACACGGCAACAGTGCTGCGCCGGACGGGTCATGCCTACCCTGTACAGCGCACTGTGCCAGGCGTGCCCCGGGATTCGAGGGTGGCAGGCTCTTCTGTAGCCACGCCCCGTCGCACCGCCGTTAGGTAGGTGCAAACTTTGTGGGTACGGTCTTGACTGCTTTACGGGGAGCCGGCTCGAAGGAGTCGGCCTTCTCACAGCCGGCTTCTTGGAGTCGGCCCTCTCATGAGGGCTAAAGTCGGACCGCCTTCCGAAAGCCGGCCTTGATCGCAGCCGGCTGGGGGAAGGCGGCCCCATGTCTTGGATTCTTGAGAGCCGGGCGGGCTCGTAACTTTTTCAGAAGTGCCAGGGGAAGCCGGCTAGGCTACCCATGGCTATTTACTCCGACAGTAGTCCCCGAAGCTGATCGAGCTCCGAGGTGGGCAGTGGGGACGAGAAGCTTGGTCAGCTTCCTATCCTGAGGAGCCGGCCTCGCGGGCGTACGCCGACTTCAGATAACCCCGCGTAGGCGGGAGGAGAGGGGACCTGCGTGCTGACCACGGGCCCTCTCGCGGCCACGTGGCGGTAGGATCCTGCGAGCGCACGCGCGCGATGGGACGCCGCCGCAGGCCCGGGCCCGCCACTCGCGAGCCTCGGTCCGGGCGCGGATCTCCCGTGGCCCACAGGGCCGCTCGCCTTCTCAAGGCAGTTTTCGTCTCGCCATTAAGGGTCGATAATCGCGGGGCGTGGGAAGTGGGCACGATCGACCCCCACGCTTCCCCACGCCACGCCTCCTCGGCTCCGCCACGTGATCCTATAAGTAGGGGGAGGAGGGGGAGCGACAGAGGTTCGCGCGCTCCCTCCCACTCCGTCCCTCCTAACTCTAGTCTTCGTCCTCTCGCTGCCGCCGCAGTCTCCCGTCTCAGCGCCGTCGCGTCTCCACGCCGCCTCGCTCCCATGGCATTGTCAAGCTCCTGGGATGGCTCCAACGTCCATGAAGATCACGTGGAGTTCCTTCGCCAGACCCGGCGCCTGCCCGGCGCCGACCGCGTACAGGTCCGCTTGGCGCCCGAGAGGGAGATCTCGCCGGCGCCGGAGGAGGGCGAGCGGGTCGTCTTCCGCTCGCACTGCCTGCGCGGCTTCGGCCTCCCGGCGAGCGGGTTTCTGCGTTCCTTCCTTGACTTCTACAACCTCCAGCCGCATCACCTCACGCCCAATGCGGTGATGCTGCTGTCGGCCTTCGTCTCCCTCTGCGAAGGCTTCTTGGGGCTGCTCCCCACGCTGGAGCTCTGGGGAGAGTTCTTCCAGAGCAAGCTCGGCACGGTCGTCGCCGGCGTGCCTGCCCCCTGCGGAGCCTTCATCGCCATGAGGAGGGCGGGCGAGAACAATCCGTTCCCGCCCATCCCCCTGATCCAGTCGGTAAAGGTCTGGTAGAGATCTTATTTCTATGTGAAGAACGTCGCCGAGCAAGAAGACTACATCAACCTGCCGGCTTACGTAGCCGGCCCGCCGGCTGGAAGGCAGCCCTTGTGGAGCTTCCGATCCCGGTCGTTGTCTCCGGCCGGGAACGCCGCCATCTCCCGGCTTCGGGTGCTGATTCAATCGGAAGGCTTGCGCGGGGCCGACTTGGTGGCCGCCTTCGTGGAGCGCCGGATCCTTCCTCTCCAGAGCCGGCCCCATATGATGTGTCAGATGAGCGGCCGCTTTGACCCAAGCCGGCTGAGCACATGGGAGATGCCCCACACGGAGGTGGCACTCATGGTCAACTACATTGCCAACTGCAAGCTCGGCGGGGACTGGCAATACGGCAAGGCGCCGTATTCTCGCGCAAATCCTCCACCCGTGGTAAGTTTCTCTCTTTATCTTCTTTTTCGTCGTCAGCCGGCTTCGTGTCGGCCGGCTTCTGACCAGTCGGTTCTCTGAGCAGAACCCTCTTCTTGCGTCGGCGACCAGGGTGGCAGGGATCGAACGCCAGTACGCCCCCGACCGCACGGTGGATGATGTTGACGACCCGGACTTGGGGGCGGCTGCCATGGAAGACGCCGTCGTGGGGGACAGTGCCGAGCCCGGAGGCTCAAGGTTCACCGCGAGCTTCGAGGACTAGCCGGACGATTTCGAAGCCGAAGTCGCTCCGCGTCGCCAGCCGGCGGCCGACCAACAGGGCGCGGGCTCGTCCGTCGCGCCGGCTGCCGGCGGCGCGCAGAAACGCCGGGCCGCTCTGGGCCTCTTCGGCAGTCGGCCGAAGAAGTCCAAGCCTTCCGCCGCGGCAACGAAGCAGGATGAGGCGGCCGCGAAGGCGGCATGCTTCCGCAAGGCTGTGAAACAGCCCCAGGCGGTCTCGGCGTAAGTCTTCAATCGCTTTGCCGCACTCGTCGTTGTTCTCTTTTCTTCGAATGTCTTCTTAATTTTTCCTCGCTTGCTGGACAGGGCGCCGCTTTCCCTTGAGCGGGGCCCAAGCGGCTCCGTCGTGGGGCCGGCTGGAGGGTCCTCGAGCTCCCGCCGCGTGGACCCCCGCGCCGATCTTAGGGAGTCCATAGAGCGGAACGCCCGCGAAGCGCGGGAGGAGCGCGAGGCGGCGGAGAAGGCGGCCGCCCAGGCGGCAAAGGGGGAGGCCCAAGCGGTAGCCAAGGCCCAGAGGGAGGCGGCTCCCGCAGAGTCGGAGGCGGAAAGCTCGCGCAGCCGGCCTCCGCTACTCGTCGTTCCTCTCCGAGCCGTGGCCCCCGACACCCCGTTGCCCTTGGCGGAGGAGATCATCCAAGACCCGCCGCTGTTGGAGAGGGAGGAGGAGTCCGTGTCCTTGGCCGGGAGAGCGCCGCCTGCGGCGCCAACCGGAGCGGGCCAAGGCGGTCAATCATCAGCGGCGCCAGAGGAGCCGGCCGGAGGTGAGCCGGAGAGCGGGGCCGGCCTCAAGGTGCAGCTGGTGCCGGGCCGGCGTGCTGGAGGAGGCGCCGCTCCGCCGGAGTTGCGCTGAGCCGCGGGCGCAGGCCAGCCGGCGGGAGATCTGGAGGCGGCCAACACCGCCGTGTCCGAGTGGACTCCCAGCGGGGGGACCGGCGAGCTGGATGCGGCGGCTCAAGGGGTCCGGAGCCGGCTACGAGCTCAAGCCGCCCTGCTGCAACAGCTCAACCAAGAGTTCTTGTCAACGCGAACCACTGTCCGGGTGAGTCCTTCGCTCTTGGCTGCTTTGCTTTCTTGATTTCTTCCATGGGGGCGCGTCAGCGCACCCACTGGGTGTAGTCCCTGAGATTCGGGCCGACTGCTGCGCAGTCGGGTCGGATCTTTCTCGACGGCCACCTTACTTTGCTTTCTTTCTAAACTTTCAGGAATACCACAACCTTCGTGATGCCGCCTTCGACTCCCAGGCTCGAGAGTTGAGCCGGCGGACCGACGACCTGGCCGACAGCCGAAGTGAGTACTTGGTTTTGTTTGTCTCCTGTGGGGGCGCGTCAGTGCACCCACTGGGTGTAGTCCCCGAGATTCGGGCCGACTGCTGTGCAGTCGGGTCGAATCTTTCTTGACGACTCTTTTCTTATTGATTTTTCTTCTTCTTTGTCTTCAGGGGCCAACGCCGACTTGAGGAAGGAGCTTGGCGAAGCGAAGGCCGCCCTTTACACCAAAGAGGCCGAGTGCGCTGCTTTGGTCCAGGAACGAGATCGCCTGGCCAAGAAGCTGGCCGACCAAGAGGAAAGCCACAAGGCGGCCCTGCAGGCGGCGCGGGAAAGTGAAGCCACCTTGCTAGCGGAATATGAGATGGAGGCGGCGAGCTGGTCTGAGACCCGGCGAGCTCTGGATGAAGGCTTCGGCCGGATCGAGGACTTGATCGACGGTAAGTTGCCTTCCTCGGCCCTCCTCCTGCCCCTTGCCGCTTGGGTTTTTTGACTTATCTTGAGCTCTTGCTTGTTGTTTCTTGCAGATTACTTCCCAGGCTACTCCGCCTTCGCCGCCCAAAGCATTGAGGCCCATCGCGAGGCGCGCCGGCAAGCGGGGGCCGACATCGCGCCGGATGCAAACCGGACCCTTGAGGAGCAGCTTCTGGCTGTCCAGGCACGGTTGCAGCCGGCTCATCAGATGCTTCGCCGGCTCCAACGTGCCGGGGCGCAAGTGCTGGCCGCCCTCTGGCCCGGCGAGACGATCCCCCGCACTCCGAGCCAAACTGCCGACTGGCTGGAAGTCGCAGTCGGCCGCTTCGAGGCTTGGAAAGCATCAGCGGCCCGCCTCGGAGCCGGGAGGGCGTTGGAATTCGTTCGGGCTTGGTACCCAGGGCTGAGCCTGGACCAGCTGCGCACTTGGCGGATGGAGGCCGACGCGGCGCTGGAGGCGGTGAGGCCGGCTATCGCCCAGCGGGCCTCAACAATCGCCGAGTGCACCGACATTAGCGTTTTCGCACCCAAAATCGATGATGACGGTGTCGCACAGCCGGAGGAGTGGTTCGGGCTGAACCCGGCGGTGGGCGAGGACTCGGCGGAGGAGATCGCCTCCAGCGACGAGGGCGAAGAAGACGAAGACGACGATGGCGGAGACGTCGAGCCGGCTGGTGGAACAACCAGCCGACCTCAGGCCGACCGTGCCTCCAGCAACGAGGCGCGTGGAAGCGCGCCCTCTGCGGGAGGTGGCGACCAAGCCGAAGTTCGTCAGCCGGCCGCTCCTTCAGCCGGCACGACCGTCTCCGCCAACCAGTCGGCCGCTCCGCCAGCTTGACCCGCCGTCTTTATCTTTCCTGCTTTGTTGTCTTTGAACAATCTTTTGTTAAGTTTCGCAGTTCCACCCACTGGGGGTGTATCCAAACTATGTTGAATGCTGGCCTCTTGGAGGTCTTTTTATGTAAATATTATCATGTGCATGTTTGGTTTCCATTCGCGTATGCTTGTTTATCCTTAGGCTTTTTCCTTTGCCGCCTTCCCTCTTTGGGGAGGCAAGTACTTGAGCTTTCTTGGATTTAAAGTAAAGTGAATGGAAACCGGCAGGCCGGCTACTCTGGTAGCCAGTCGGCGGTGTGGTAAAAAACCGGCTTTTGTTATGTTAGTCCGTTAGTCCCTAGTCTTTTTTCGTGTGGGCGGTCGTTCCTACCTTTAACTCTTGCCAGCTGGACAGCCGGTTCTTCGAACTGCGACTTTGGCAAGAGAAGGCTTGAGAACCGGCACACTACTTGTCTGACTGCGGGTAGGACTTCTAACATAACTCCAGTCGGCCAGTCCCCGAGCCGACTAGTCGAACTCGGTGCCGGACGGAATAAGTAAATGATACAACAAGGTCATAAGCATGATACTTTTCATTCATAAATAAAGGATGGCAGTCCTATCGTCTTGTACTTAATACAAAAGTTAGCGTGATACATACTGCCTTTCAACTGTAAAATCTTCGAAGGAGGTTGGCGTTCCATGGCCGTTCTGACTCCTTGCCGGAGTCGTCTCTCTTGCGTGCCTTTGGCTTTTGTGCGTCGATCAGGTAGTAGGAGTCGTTGCCTAGAGCTCTTCTGATGACGAAAGGGCCTTCCCAAGGGGCTGAGAGCTTGTGCTGGCTGGCTGTTCGCTGAATCAGCCGGAGCACAAGGCCGCCCTCTTGGAAAGATCTTGGCCTGACCTTCCGGCTATGGTAGCGGCGCAAACCCTGCTGGTAAATTGCAGACTGGCTAAGAGCTAACAGCCGGCTTTCTTCCAGCAGGTCGACGTCGTCTTCTCGTGCTTCCTTGGCCTCCGCTTCCGTGTACATGGTTACTCGAGGCGAGTGGAATTCGATGTCAGTTGGGATGACCGCCTCGGCACCATACACAAGGAAGAAAGGGGTGAAGCCGGTTGACTTGTTTGGTGTAGTGCGCAGACTCCAGAGGACAGCAGGCAGCTCGTCGAGCCAACAGCCGGCTGAGCGCTCCAGAGGTACAACCAGTCGGGGCTTGATGCCGGAGAGGATGAGGCCGTTGGCTCGCTCGACCTGGCCGTTTGACTGCGGGTGGGCGACAGATGCTAAGTCCAGCTGCATACCTTGGGCTGCGTAGAAACGTGCCAAGGCTCCTTTGGCAAAATTTGTGCCATTGTCGGTGATGATGCTGTGCGGCACGCCGTACCGAGTTGTTATGTCCGCGATGAACGTCACGGCAGTCGGCCCATTCAGCTTCTTGATCGGCTTCGCCTCAACCCACTTGGTGAATTTGTCCACGGCGACGAGCAAATGCGTCATGCCGCCGCGCACCGTCTTGAATGGGCCCACCATGTTCAGTCCCCAAACGGCAAAGGGCCAAGTGAGGGGAATGGTCTTGAGTGCCGAAGCCAGCATGTGTTGCTTGGAGCTGAAGAGCTGGCATCCCTTGCAATGCTTGACTAATTCTTTGGCGTCGTCCAAAGCAGTCGGCCAGAAGAAACCATGGCGGAAGGCTTTGGCGACAAGTGATCTTGAGGCCGCATGGTGGCCGCATTCTCCTTGGTGAATGTCTGCGAGGATTGCAATGCCCTTCTCTTGCTCGACGCATCGCTGGAGGACTCCGGTGACGCTGCGCTTGAGTAGTTCTCTATTGACGATTGTGTACGCTCCGGCTCGACGCTGGACTTGTCTTGCTTCTGTTTCGTCAGCCGGCAGGTCTTGGTTTACTAGGAAGTTGAGGATGGACTGAGCCCATGACGGAGCCGCGACTTCTTCTACTGCCAAAGTGGCTACTGCCACCAGGGTGGGTGGGCTGGGCGGTGAGGTGCTGGGGTCAGCCGCCGGCTGTAGTGCTGGTGCAGTCCCCGGGCCGGCTGCCGCAGTCCCCGGGCCGGCTACCGCAGTCCCCGAGCCGGTTATCGAAGTCCCCGTGCCAGCTGCCGAAGTCCCTGAGCCGGCTACGGAAGTCCCCGAGCCAGCTGCCGAAGTCCCCGAGCCGGCTACGGAAGTCCCCGAGCCAGCTGCCGAAGTCCCCGAGCCGGCTACGGGGGTCTTGGGGTCGGCCACTTGATTCTTCGAGCCGGACCTGGCCGCATCGGGGTCAGGCGGCACGAAGATGGAATCGGATTCCGGAGACGGCTTGATGGACGGCTTGAGGAGGCGTTGTAGAGCGACGCCGGTTGGAATTGCTTGCCGAGTGGAGCCTATTCGAGCCAGGGCATCGGCTGGCTCGTTGTCGGCTCGAGGTACGTGGAGGAACTCGCATCCTTCAAAGTATCCGCTGAGTTGCTGGACCAGGAAACGGTAGCTCGCCATATTCGCGTCCTTGGCGTCCCAGTCGCCGGATGACTGCTGGACTATCAGGTCCGAGTCGCCATAACATAGGATCCGGCGAATGCCAAGTTCTTTGGCAAGCCGGAGCCCATGTATGAGCGCCTCGTACTCGGCCACATTGTTGGAGGTGGCAAAGTGGATTTGTAGCGTGTATCTGAGCTTGTCGCCTTTGGGAGAGGTAAGGACGATGCCGGCTCCCAAGCCGGTGCGCATCTTGGACCCGTCGAAGTGCATGCGCCAATGGGTGGAGTCGGGAGCCGGCGGCAGGTACTGGGTCTCGGCCCAGTCGACGAGGAAGTCAGCTAATGCTTGGGACTTGATGGCAGTGCGGGGCTGGTAGAAGATCGTGTACGGGGCCAGCTCGATGGCCCATTTCGCCACCCGGCCGGATGCATCCCGGCTGCCTATGATCTCGGCTAGCGGGGCAGTGCATACGACCGTGACGGGATGCTCTTGAAAGTAGGGCTTCAGCTTCTTGGCGGTGAAGTACACGCCGTAACACATCTTTTGGTAGTGCGGGTAGTTCTGTTTCGAGGCAGACAGCACCTCGCTCAAATAGTACACCGGCCTCTGGACCGGCTGGGCCCGGCCTTCTTCCGGGCGCTGGACTACGATGACGCTGCTGACCACCCAGCTGGTTGCAGCGATGTAAAGGAGCATGGGCTCTTTCTCGGTCGGCGCCGCGAGGACAGGCGGCGTGGCCAGCATCTTCTTCAGCTCGTGGAAAGCTTGGTCGGCCTGGTCGTTCCACTCGAAGTGAGTGCTCTTCTTCATGAGGCGGTAGAGGGGCAGAGCTTTCTCTCCGAGCTGGCTCATGAAGCGGTTCAAGGAGGCCAAGCACCCGGTGAACTTCTGAATGTCTCGAAGCTTGGTAGGGATCGCCATTCTCTCGATGGCCTTGATCTTCGCCGGGTTGCATTCGATGCCGCGTTCGGAGACCAGGAAGCCTAGAAGCTGGCCGGCTGGCACCCCGAACACGCATTTCTCGGGGTTGAGCTTGATTTGGAACCGGCGCAGGTTCTCAAATGTTTCCTTGAGGTCTTCCAGCAAGGTGCCACGCTTCTCCGTCTTCACCACGATGTCGTCCACGTAAACATGGGCATTCCTGCCGAGCTGCTTGAGGAGGCACTTCTGCATGCAACGCTGAAAGGTGGCACCGGCATTTCTCAAGCCGAATGTCATAGTCAGGTAGCAGAAGGCTCCGAACGGCGTGATGAAGGCGGTCTTCAGGCGGTCATCCGGGTCTAGCTTTATCTGGTGATATCCGGAGTAAGCATCCAAAAAACTCAATAGCTCGCATCTGGCTGTGGAGTCTATCACTTGGTCTATCCTGGGCAGGGCAAAAGGATCTTTGGGGCAAGCCTTGTTGAGACTTGTGTAGTCTATACACATGCGCCACTTGTTATTCTTCTTTAGCACAAGGACCAGGTTGGCGAGCCACTCTGGAAAGAAAACTTCCATGATAAAGCCGGCCGCCAAGAGCCGGGCTATTTCCTCCCCTACAATCCTGCGTTTCTCCTCCGACAGTCGGCGAAGGGGTTGTCTGACTGGCTTTGCATCTTCTCGAACATATAGTTTGTGCTCGGCGAATTTCCTCGGAACACCCGGCATGTCCTTGGGGGACCACGCAAAGATGTCCCGATTCTCACGGAGGAAATCGGCGAACTCGCCTTCCTATTTGCTGTTCAGGTTTGCCCCGATGACAGCAAACCTCTCTGGACGCTCGGGGTCAAGAGGTATCTTCTTCGTCTCCTTGGCCGGCTGAAAAGACCCTTGAGTATCATGCTCCTTGGGGTCAGGGGACACGGCCAACTGCTTGCCGGCTATGGCCACGACTCGGTCCAGCATCTTCTTCTCTTCGGCGATCACAAGGGACTCGGCCAGCCGGCTGCTGGCCGCCCCGCACTCGGAGGACTTCTTGTAGTCACCGGCTACGGTGATGACGCCTTTGGTGCTTGGTATCTTCATCTTGAGGTAGGCATAGTGGGGAACTGCCATGAACTTGGCCAAAGCAGGTCGGCCCAGCAATGCGTGGTAAGGGCTCTCTAGGTCCACCACTTCAAACCAGATCGCTTCCCAGCGGAAATGCTCCTTGTCCCCAAAAAGTACATCAATCTTGATTTTGCCAATGGGGGCGCAGGACAGGCTGGGTACGATGCCGTGGAACACTGTCCGTGTGGGCGTGAGCTGTTTTGTCTTGACGTTCAACTTCTCCAGGGTGTCACGATACAGGATGTTGATGCTGCTCCCGCCGTCTATCAACACACGGGAGAAGCGGGCGGCGCGTCTGTCCGTCGCAAGGGTGGCTTCCAGGACCAGAGCGTAAGAGCCGGGAGACGGCATCACCTCCGGATGATCGGCCCGGCTCCAGCTGATGGGCTTTTCTGACCAATGCATGTGTCCAGCGGGGTTGGCAGCGACCATGCTGACTTCCTGGTGCTCTCGGCGTTTGCTGCGCCGGTCTTCGGGCTGGCTGGTGAAGACGATGTAGGTTGCTTGCTCATCAGGGAACTCGTCATGCACGGCTCCGACTGCGGGCCGAGCGGCCGGAGGCGGCGGAGGCGGAGGCGGCGGGCCGGCAGGCGGAGGTGGCAGGAGCCCCTCGCCCTTAGAGATTCGGGTGAGCCAGTTGCACTTCCGGGTCGTGTGGTTGGACGGCTTCGCGCTGCTGTGGAACTTGCAAGGGGCGTCGAGGGTTTGCTCAAAGGAGAAGGAGGGCTGCCAAGCCGGCCTGCCGCCCTTGGGCTTCTTGGGCGCCGGTCGTTCTTCAGGCGGCGCATCTTCGACCGTGGCCACCTGCCGGCTAGCGGGAGGCGGCGCAGGGCCCTTGCGCTTGTTGTCATTCGAGTTGGGGTGTCGGCCGGGTTCTCCAGCCGGTGTCTTGGGCGCCGGGTTGAGCACCTTTCCGAACGCGTCTACCCGAAGCTCGGTCTTCATCGAGGAGTCGGCGGTGGCGTACTTGTCCGCTATGTCCAGAAGCTCGTCGAGGGTAGCCGGCTCGTCGCAGAGGAGTTTGTGCTTGAGGAGGGTGCCTTCTCGGCATCCGGCTGTGAAGTATTCTATAGCTTGCACCTCGTGCACCCCTTCACAGGAGTTGCGGAGCTCGGCCCAATGCGTGAGGTAATCGTGAGTGGACTCGGCGGGGCCTTGTACGCACAAGGAGAGCTGTCTGGGCTTGGGGGCCCGCTTGTAGGTGCTGGTGAAGTTGCGGATGAAGGCTTCTGTGAAGTCTAGCCAGCTGTTGATGCTACGCGGCTTGAGGCTGTTGAGCCAAGTCCGCGCCGTGCCCTGCAGCATGAGGGGCACGTACTTCACGGTGACGCGCCGATTGCCGTTGGCTATGCTAACTGCGGTGGAGTAGTCGATCAACCAGTCTTCCGGCTTCACGGAGCCGTTGTACTTGGGCGTGTCTCTTGGGAGCGAGAACCCTTTGGGAAAGGGCTCGTCGCGGATGCGGGGGCCAAAGCAAGGCGGGCCGACATCGTCTTCTTCTTCCAATGCCAGGGATCACGGCAGGCGGTCGATCCGATGACGGGCGTCGTTCTCGCTGATTCCTTCGCGGCGGCCCAGCCGGCCGCTGAGAGTCGGGTGCGCCACTGGCGGTGAGGCGGGATATCTTTCTCCACGGGGCGGAGGCGGAGGCGGGTTGCCCTGCAACTCCATGGCTCGGGGATGACCATCCGCTTCCCGCTCGATGGAGACCCGGGTTCGGCTGCGGCTGGTAGCCGGCTCCTTCTCGCATCGCGCGCGGGTATTGCTCGTAGTCGGCGTCCGGGACGTCGCGCCGTGTTCTCGGCGCGGGGGAGGGCTTTCCGCGCGAGCGTCGGCTTCGTGCCGCTGCGCGGCGGCGTCAATCAATTGCTGGATGCGCCAGGTCATATGGGGAAGGTCTTCGGCCTCCAGGCCGTCCAGCTCGTCTACGGCCGCCTGGGCGGCATGCAAGTTCTCGAGCGGAGTGGCATAGACCGGGCGGTCGACTCCCAGCGTGTCGGCGATGACGGCGCTGCGTTGCTTGACAAGGCCGGCCCGGCTTGGCCCGCCCGGGGCCGGCGTGCCGAAGGCGGCGCGGTCAGCCTCGCGCCGGTAGGCCTCAGTGAGGCGTCTTACGGAGGCCAGCCTCCGGCCCTCTGCGAGGAGAGCGAGGCGGCGTGCTTCCAGTGCTTCGTCGTCGGCGTCGGCCGGGAGAGGAGCGGACAAGTCATGGGCCGCCGCGCGTGGAGCGTCGCGGGCGCTCTCATCGGCCAGGCCGCCGTGGCCGACAACCATCACTTCGGCGGTGACAGCATTGTGGCCGTTGGCTCGAGGAAGCGGGTCGTTGTAGATCGCGACGTTGGTGGGGAAGGCATCGTAGGAGGCCGTGTCGGAGTCGACAGGCATCGGGTCGGTGGAGCCAACCGACTCCAGGTCCGCAGTGGGCTCGCTGGAGACATGGAGCTGGCTGAGAAAGTTGGCGAGGCGGTCAGTGCCCGCATCGGAGGCGAGCTCGTCGGAGATGAAGGTCTCGTCGGGGAGATCGGCGAGGCCGCTTGCCGCGCAGATGCTGGTGACGCCTTGCAGCGCGTCGTGGCAAGCGCCATCGGGCGTGCCGGGCTGGCTACGCTCGCTGGGGAGGAAGAGGGTTCCCGTCCAGAACAGGTCTCCGGACGACGGTGCACCTGGCCCCATGGTGTGCGCCAAATGTCGGGTGGTGGGTGCGACATATGCCAATGGGTGGCTTATCTTTGTGGGAACCAGTAAGACGTCGCCGGTGCCTGGAAGTGGGATGAGGCGAAGAAATGCACGCCGGCGGATCTTACCCAGCTTCGGGGCTCTCCGAGGAGATAACACCCCTACTGCTGCTCTGCGGGGTCTCCGCCTGCTCACTAGACGAATCAAGTAGCTACACAACGCTCCTTGAGCTGTTTTGGGGGGGAGGAGGAAGAAGGGGCACGGCTAGCTTGCTTCTTCTCCTTGTATGGTGTCTAGAACTAGCAGGGGGTCCAACCCTTTACATGGATGCTCTGGGGGGTTTATATAGGCCTACCCCCCGGGGGTACAATGGTAATCCGGCTGGGCGCGGGGCCCAGCCGTCTGTGACTGCGCTCGCCAGCTTCTGCGCCGGCTGCTGGGGCCTGTCGGCTGGTGGGTCCCGCCGGCTGCCAACCCCTTGGTCGACAGGCAGGCCCCACTGTCCGGGGCCAGGTCGGCGGCTGGTCACTGTGACTTCATCTTGCTGACGTGAGCTTCATCGTGGTAAGCGTGGCTACAGTACCGCCGCCTGTCGGACGATCGCTGTAGCCTTACCGCGTCTTGTCTCCTTAATGGGGCATCTTTTTCGAGGGAGGCGGCGAGCCGACTGCGGGGAGCCGGCTCCGTCTTGGGCCGGCTGGTTGGAAGCGTGGCCGCCTTCGGCTGTCTCTCTGCGCAAAGGGGCCCGCCGCCTGTGGGCCGCGCTGGCGGCCCGTCGTGGGTGAGGCCAGGGTCAACACGGCAACAGTGCTGCGCCGGACGGGTCATGCCTACCCCGTACGGCGCACTGTGCCAGGCGTGCCCCGGGATTCGAGGGTGGCAGGCTCTTCTGTAGCCACGCCCCGTCGCACCGCCGTTAGGTAGGTGCAAACTTTGTGGGTACGGTCTTGACTGCTTTACGGGGAGCCGGCTCGAAGGAGTCGGCCTTCTCACAGCCGGCTTCTTGGAGTCGGCCCTCTCATGAGGGCTAAAGTCGGACCGCCTTCCGAAAGCCGGCCTTGATCGCAGCCGGCTGGGGGAAGGCGGCCCCATGTCTTAGATTCTTGAGAGCCGGGCGGGCTCGTAACTTTTTCGGAAGTGCCAGGGGAAACCGGCTAGGCTACCCATGGCTATTTACTCCGACACATACCCCCCGATCCTAGCCATAAACTCGTCAAAATAATCAAACAACACAAAGAAAATAGAATCTGTCAAAAAACAGAACAGTCTGTAGCAATCTGGAGATTTCGAGTACTTCTGTAATACCAAAAATTCTGAAAAAAGGGAAACCTAAGCAATTTGTTTATTATTATTCTAAAAAAAGAATCAATATTTTATCGCGTTTATGCTAAAAATAAAAATTAATCACCTGGGCATAAAAGTTTCTGTTTTACAACAAGATCAAATCAACTATCACCGTAAGCTATCCCAAAGGTCTTACTTGGCACAAACACTAATTAAAACATAAAAACTACATCTAAATAGAGGCTAGATAAATTATTTAATGCAAAACAGAACCTAAAAAGCAAGAACAAAAATAAAAAAAATTGGGTTGCCTCCCAACAAGCGCTATTGTTTAACGCCCCTAGCTAGGCATAAAAACACGAATAGATCTAGGTATTGTCATCTTCCCCCTTTTAGAAGCAAAGAGAGAATTTATTATCAATGGCATTTATCTTTTCATTTTGTGAAAGCACATGGCCATTAATAGTGGAAGAAAGATTAAGCACGTTACGAAAATTTACATCTAGACTAGCCTTCATCTCTTTGATTATTTCATTTTGATAAAAGCACATAAGAGCAGTTGATTAAACATTTTCTCCCTTGGGGTGCCAAAATGTGGTTTTCATCTTCTCATAAGTATCGATGGCATCCCCTCCAAGAAAACCATTTTCAAATATAGAATCCCAAACTTGCTTAAAAGAAGGAGGTAAACCAACATAAAAGCTCTTCAAGTATATCTCAATCTAATATTGAGGCACATAGCTAGCTCATATCCTCAACAGCCGATCCCAGGCATCTTTTAAAGATTCATCAAGCAAATAACAAAAAATCCGGGGATCATCTTCATAAAAATTGATGAAATTTTCCTTAACACCCCCGGTAAGTCTTTCCATAGCATCATTATTTATGAGCTTAGAAAGGACAGAAGGACTATCCAAAGCTTGAAAACTTGGGAGAAAACCCTTAGCCATTTTGGGGTCGGCCATAGCGATAGAAAAACAAACTTAAGCAAACGAACAGCGAGAAGAAAGGCAAATCTTTTCAAAATTCGTTTTAGAAGTGGGGGAGAGGAAAACGAGAGGCGAATGGCGAATAATGTAATGCAAGAGATAGGAGTTTATGATGGGTACTTGGTATGTCTTGACTTGGCTTAGATCTCCCCGGCAACGGCGCCAGAAATTGTTCCTACTACTTCTTAAGCTTGCGTTGGTTTTTCCCTTGAAGATGAAATGGTGATGCAGCAAAGTAGAGTAAGTATTTCCCTTAGTTTTGAGAACCAAGATATCAATCCAGTAGGAGACAACACACAAGTCACCGAATACCTGCACAAACAAACAACAACTTGCACCCAATGCAATAAAGGGGTTATCAATCCCTTCATAGTTACTAGCAAAGGTGAGATCTGATTGAGATAGATAAATGGTAAAGTAAATATTTTTGGTATTTTTGGTTTATAGATCGAAAAGTAAAAGATTGCAAAATAGTAGATCGGAAACTAATATGATGGAAAATAGAACTTGTATGATGGAAAGTAGAACTTGTATGATGGAAAATAGACCCGAGGGCCATAGGCTTCACTAGAGGCTATTCTCAAGATAGAAAATATTATGGTGGGTGAACAAATTACTGCCGAGCAATTGATAGAAAAGCGCAAAGTTATGACGATATCTAAGGCAATAATCATGCATATAGGCATCACGTCCGTGTCAAGTAGACCGAAATGATTCTGCATCTACTACTATTACTCCACACATCGCCTGCTATCCAGCATGCATCTAGAGTATTAAGTTCATAAAGAACAGAGTAACGCATTAAGCAAGATGACATGATGTAGAGGAATTAACTCAAGAAATATGATGAAAACCCCATCTTTTTATCCTCGATGGCAACAATACAATATGTGTCTTACTGCCCGTACTGTCACTGGGAAATGACACCACAAGATTGAACCCAAAGCTAAGCACTTCTCCCATTGCAAGAAAAACTAATCTAGTTGGCCAAACCAAATCGATGGTTCAAAAAGACTTGCAAAGATATCAAATCATGCATATAAGAATTTAGAGAAGATTCAAATAACATTCATAGATAAACTAATCATAAATAAACAATTCATTAGATCTCTATAAACACACTGCAAAAAGTATTACATCGAATAGATCTCCAAGAACATAGAGTAGAACATGGTACTGAGAATCAAAGAGAGAGAAGAAGCCATCTAGCTACTAGCTATGGACCCGTAGGTCTGTGGTAAACTACTCAAGCTTCAACGGAAGGGCAATGGTGTTGATGTAGAAGCCCTCCGTGATCGTATCCCCCTCCGACAGGATGCTGGAAAAGGCCCCTAGATGGGATCTCACGGGTACAGAAGGTTGCGGTGGTGGAAAAGTGTTTTTGTGGCCCTCTCTGTTGGTTTTGGATATATGAGAATATATAGGAGAAGAAACTTGGTCGGTGGAGTCACGAGGGGCCCACAAGGGAGGGGGCGCGTCCTACCCCCCTGGGCGCGCCCTCCATCCTTGTGGCCGCTTCGCGGATTCCCTGACTTGCACTCGAAGTCCTCTGGATGTCTCCTGGTCCAAGAAAAATCATCGCAAAAGCATTATTCCGTTTGGACTCCATTTGGTATTCCTTTTCTGCGAAACTTTAAACAAGGGGAAAAGCAGAATCTGGAACTAGGCTCTAGGTTAATAGGCTAGTCCCAAAAATAATAGAAAATAGCATATTAATGCATATAAAACACCCAAAACAGATAATATAATAGCATGGAACAATAAAAAATTATAGATACGTTGGAGACGTATCAATTTTCTCTGAATTGTTATATGCATGATTTGATATCTTTGTAATTCTCTTCGGACTATCGGTTTAGTTTGGCCAACTAGATTGGTTTTTCTTGAAATGGGAGAAGTACTTAGCTTTGGGTTCAATCTTGTGGTGTCCTCTACAAGTGACAGTAGGGGCAGCGAGGCATGTATTGTATTGCTGCCATCGAGGATAAAAAGATGGGTTTTGCATCATATTGCTTGAGTATATTCCTCTACATCATGTTTGATATGTCTCCGTCGTATCTATAATTTTTGACTGTTCCATGCCAATATTCTACAACTTTCATATACTTTTGGCAACCTTTTATACTATTTTTGGGACTAACATATTGATCCAGTGCCCAATGCCAGTTCCTGTTGTTTGCATGTTTTTTGTTTCGCAGAATATCCATATCAAACGGAGTCCAAACGGGATAAAAAATGACGGATATTTTTTTGGAATATATATGATTTTGGGGAAGAAAAATCCACGCGAGACGATGCCCGAGGAGGCCACGAGGCAGGGGGTGCGCCCCTGACCCTGGTGGCCACCCCATAAGGCGGTTGGTGCCCTTCTTTCGCTGTAAGAAAGCTAATATCCGGATAGAGATCGTGTTAAAATTTCAACCCAATCGGAGTTACGGATCTCCGGGAATATAAGAAACGGTGAAAGGGTAGAATCTGAGAACGCAGAAACAGAGTGAGACAGAGAGACAGATCCAATCTCGGAGGGGCTCTCGCCCCTCCACGCCATGGAGGCCATGGACCAGAGGGGAAACCCTTCTCCCATCTAGGGAGGAGGTCAAGGAATAAGAAGAATGAGGGGGGCTCTCTCCCCCTCGCTTTCGGTGGCACCGGAGTGCCACCGGGGGCCATCATCATCACTGCAATCTTCACCAACAACTTCACCGCCATCATCACCAACTCTTCCCCCCTCTATGCAGCGGTGTAACCTCTCTCTTCCCCACTGTAATATCTACTTAAACATGGTGCTCAACACTATATATTATTTCCCAATGATGTATGGCTATCCTATGATGTTTGAGTAGATCTGTTTTGTCCTATGGGCTATTTGATGATCAAGATTGGTTTGAGTTGCATGTTTTGTTATTGGTGCTGTCCTATAGTGCTCTCCGTGTTGCGCAAGCATGAGGGATCCCCGATGTAGGGTGTTGCAATACATTCATGATTCGCTTATAGTGGGTTGCGTGTGTGACTGAAACACAAACCCGAGTAAGGGGGTTGTTGCATATGGGATAAAGAGGACTTGATGCTTTAATGCTATGGTTGGGTTTTTACCTTAATGATCTTTAGTAGTTGCGGATGCTTGCTAGAGTTCCAATCATAAGTGCATATGATCCAAGTAGATAAAGTATGTTAGCTTATGCCTCTCCCTCATATGAAACTGCAATAATGATTATCGGTCTAGTTATCGATTGCCTAGGGACAAATAACTTTCTCGTAACAAAAAGCTCTTTACTAATACTAATTTAGTAGTGTCTTTATCTAAACAGCCCCTACTTTTTATTTACGTAATATTTATTATCTTGCAAACCTATCCAACAACACCTACAAAGTATTTCTAGTTTCATACTTGTTCTACGTAAAGCGAACGTCAAGCATGCATAGAGTTGTATCGGTGGTCGATAGAACTTGAGGGAATATTTGTTCTGCCTTTAGCTCCTCGTTGGGTTCGACACTCTTACTTATCGAAAACTTTTGGGATTCCCTATACTTGTGGGTTATCAAGACCTTTTTCTAGCGCCGTTGCCGGGGAGCAATAGCGTGGGGTGAATATTCTCATGTGTGCTTGTTTGCTTTATCACTAAGTAATTCTTATTTGCTGTTCTTAGTTGTTCTCTATCTTTAGTTATGGATATGGAACACGAAATTCCAAAAAAATAGGTGTACTTGCTACTCATGGAGATGAGGAACCTCCTAAAACCCTCAATGCTCAATATGTGAAAAATATTATGTAACACTTTGATAATCCTGAGAAAACCTCATTTAATCTGATAATGGGAGTAAAAAGGGAAACTATCATGGGATCAAATTTATATATTGTATTGGTATGCTAGGCAACTATGCTTGAGATATGATTATACTTGTTGCTGTAGGATGAAGGCTCCACACCTTCCCTTTTCATGTGAATTTAATGATAATGAAACCTTAGCTTCTTATGCTAATGGTATATATGATTACTATGATGCGGAACAAATAGAAGAATTTGTTGCTTTTAAGGGTGCTTATGAAATTGAATCTTTGTTTGAAAAGTATGAAGCTTTTGATGATGATGTTTATAGGCCTGAAAATTTAGCTATCCTAAAATATTGCTATGATAATTATGAATATAATTCCTATATTAATGCGCTTATTGAGAAAGTCTCCTCTGTCCAAGAAGAGACTAATATTTTGCAGGAATCTATGGAAGAAGAAGTTGATGAAACTGTGAGCTCATTAGATGAAAAACATGAGGAGGAGAGCGAAGAACAAAAGGAGGAAGAGCGGATTGATCACCCGTGCCCACCTTCTAATGAGAGTAACTCTTCAACTCATACATTGTTTAATTCCCCTTCGTGCTTACCGAAGGATGAATGCTATGATAATTGCTATGATCCCGTTGATTCTTTTGAAATATCCCTTTTTGATGATGCTTGCTATGCTTGTGGCCAAGATGCCAATATGAATTATGCTTATGGTGATGAACTTGCTATAGTTCCTTATGTTAAACATGAAGTTGTTGCTATTGCACCCACGCATGATAGTCCTATTATCTTTTTGAATTCTCCCAACTACACTATATCGGAGAAGTTTACCCTTATTAAGGATTATATTGATGGGTTGCCTTATACCGTTGCACGTGATGATTTTGATGAATATAATATGCATGTGCTTGCTGCTCCTACTTGCAACTATTATGAGAGAGGAACTATATCTCCACCTCTCTATGTTTCTCACATGATAAAATTGCAAGAAACTGTTTATACTATGCATTGGCCTTTACTATGTGTGCATGAATTGTTCTTTTATGACATGCCGATGCATAGGAAGAGAGTTAGACTTCGTCATTACATGATATATGTTGCTTTGTGCTCACTACTAAATTACAGATCATTGCTAATTAAAATTGGCTTTGATATACCTTGGGATCCGGGTGGATTCACTACTTGAGCACTATATGCCTAGCTTAATGGCTTTAAAGAAAGCGCTGCCAGGGAGACAACCCGGAAGTTTTAGAGAGTCATTTATTTCTATTGAGTGCTTTTATATAGTTTAAAAACAGAATAAAATAAAGAGGGGAACCCAAAACTTTCTCAAAAAGGAAAGTGAAACTGAGGAAGACAAGCATTGTTGAAGTGGGAGAGCTCCTTGAACTTTGTTCATGCTCACGGCAACTTTGTGAATCTTGATTACAGAAACTTTTCAACAAAAATAATTATCCCCTTTTACATTGTATTATAAAAATAATGTGCCAAGATTTGCCTTTAGGATGTTTACTTTGCTTGTTGGTTTGTACGGTGCAGGACAGAAACTTTGGCTGTAGTGTGCGATTTTACATCTTTTACTAGAACGTCAAATGGTTCTGATTCTCTTTGAACTGTCTTTCTATACAAATTTTTTATTTTTCCTAATTTTGGCAGAATTTTTCAAGTATCAGAAGTATGGTGAATGTTCAGATTATTATAGACTGTTCTGTTTTAGACAGATTCTGTTTTTGATGCATAGTTTGCTTGTTTTGATGAAAATATCAATTTATATCAGTGGATTAAGCCATGAAAAAGTTATATTACAGTAGACACAATGCAAAAACAAAATATGAATTGGTTTGCAACAGTACTTAGAGTAGTGATTTGCTTTATTATACTAACGGATCTTACCGAGTTTTCTGTTGAAGTTCTGTGTGGATGAAGTGTTCGATGATCGAGAAGGTCTCGATGTGAGAAGAAGGAAGAGAGGCAAGAAATCAAGCTTGGGGATGCCCGAGGAACCCAAGTAAATATTCAAGGAGACTCAAGCGTCTAAGCTTGGGGATGCCCCGGAAGGCATCCCCTCTTTCTTCAACAAGTATCGGTATGTTTTCGGATTCGTTTCGTTCATGCGATATGTGCAATCTTGGAGCGTCTTTTGCATTTAGTTTTCATTTTTATTTTATGCACCATGCTGGTATGAGATAGTCCTTGGTTGATTTATAGAATGCTCTATGCACTTCACTTATATCTTTTGAGTATGGCTTTATAGAATGCTTCATGTGCTTCACTTATATCATTTGAAGTTTGGATTGCCTGTTTCTCTTTACATAGAAAACCTCCATTTGTAGAATGCTCTTTTGATACACTTATATTTGTTAGAGAACGGGCATATCTTTTGTAGAAAGAATTAAACTCTCTTTCTTCACTTATATCTATTTAGATAGATGATAGGAACTGGTCATTCACATGGTTAGTCATAAAATCCTACATAAAACTTGTAGATCACTTAATATGATATGTTTGATTCCTTGCAATAGTTTTGCGATATAAAGATGGTGATATTAGAGTCATGCTAGTGGGTAGTTGTGGATTAGTAGAAATACTTGTATTGATGTTTGTGATTCCCGTAGCATGCACGTATGGTGAACCGTTATGTGATGAAGTCGGAGCATGATTTATTTATTGATTGTCTTCCTTATGAGTGGCGGTCGGGGACGAGCGGTGGTCTTTTCCTACCAATCTATCCCCCTAGGATCATGCGCGTAGTACTTTGTTTCGATGACTAATAGATTTTTGCAATAAGTATGTGAGTTCTTTATGACTAATGTTGAGTCCATGGATTATACGCAGTCTCACCCTTCCACCATTGCTAGCCTCTCTAGTATCGCGCAACTTTCGCCGGTACCTTAAACCCACCATATACCCTCCTCAAAACAGCCACTATACCTACCTATCATGGCATTTCCATAGCCATTCTGAGATATATTGCCATGCAACTTCCATCATCATCATATACATGACTTGAGCATTCATTGTCATATTGCTTTGCATGATCGTAAGATAGCTAGCATGATGTTTTCATGGCTTGTCCATTTTTTGATGTCATTGCTACGCTAGATCATTGCACATCCCGGTACACTGCCGGAGGCATTCATATAGAGTCATATCTTTCTTCTAGTATCGAGTTGTAATATTGAGTTATAAGTAAATAAAAGTTTGATGATCATCATTATTAGAGCATTGCCCCAGTGAGGAAAGGATGATGGAGACTATGATTCCCCCACAAGTCGGGATGAGACTCCGGACGAACAAAAAAAAGAAAGGCCAAAAAAAAGAGAAGGCCCAAAAAAATAAAAAAAATGAGAGAAAAAGAGAGAAGGGGCAATGTTACTATCCTTGTACCACACTTGTGCTTCAAAATAGCACCATGTTCTTCATATAGAGAGTCTCTTGAGTTATCACTTTCATATACTAGTGGGAATTTTCATTATAGAACTTGGTTTGTATATTCCAATGATGGGCTTCCTCAAACGCCCGAGGTCTTCATGATCAAGCAAGTTGGATGCACACCCACTTAGTTTCAGTCTGAGCTTTCATACACTTATAGCTCTTAGTGCATCCGTTGCATGGCAATCCCTACTCACTCACATTGATATCTATTGATGGGCATCTCCATAGCCCGTTGATACGCCTAGTTGATGTGAGACTATCTTTCTCCTTTTTGTCTTCTCCACAACCACCATTCTATTCCACCTATAGTGCTATGTCCATGGCTCATGCTCATGTATTGTGTGAAAGTTGAAAAGGTTTGAGAACGTCAAAAGTATGAAACAATTGCTTGGTTTGTCATCGGGGTTGTGCATGATGTGAATATTTTGTGTGGTGAAGATGGAGCATAGCCAGACTATATGATTTTGTAGGGATAGATTTCTTTGGCCATGTTATTTTGAAAAGACATGATTGCTTTATTAGTACGCTTGAAGTATTATTGTTTTTATGTCAAATGGTAGACTATTGCTTTGAATCACTCGTATCTTAATATTCATGCCATGATTAGATATGTGATCAAGATTATGCTAGGTAGCATTCCACATCAAAAATTATCTTTTTATCATTTACCTACTCGAGTATGAGCCATAATTAAGCTTGGGGATGCTGATACGTCTCCGTCGTATCTATAATTTTTGATTGTTCCATGCCAATATTCTACAACTTTCATATACTTTTGGCAACCTTTTATACTATTTTTGGGACTAACATATTGATCCAGTGCCCAGTGCCAGTTCCTATTGTTTGCATGTTTTTTGTTTCGCAGAATATCCATATCAAACGGAGTCCAAACGGGATAAAAACTGACGGAGATTTTTTTGAAATATATATGATTTTTGGGAAGAAAAATCCACGCGAGACGATGCCCGAGGGGGCCACGAGGCAGGGGGCGCGCCCCTGACCCTCGTGGCCACCCCGTAAGGCGGTTGGTGCCCTTCTTTCACCGCAAGGAAGCTAATATCCGGATAGAGATCGTGTAAAAATTTCAGCCCAATCGGAGTTACGGATCTCCGGGAATATAAGAAACGGTGAAAGGGTAGAATCTGAGAACGCAGAAACAGAGAGAGACAGATCCAATCTCGGAGGGGCTCTCGCCCCTCCCACGCCATGGAGGCCATGGACCAGAGGGGAAACCCTTCTCCCATCTAGGGAGGAGGTCAAGGAAGAAGAAGAAGAAGAAGGAGGAGGGGCGCTCTCTCCCCCTCGCTTCTGGTGGCACTGGAGTGCCACCGGGGGCGATCATCATCACCGCAATCTTCACCGACAAATTCACCGCCATCATCACCAAATCTTCCCCCCCTCTATGCAGCGGTCTAACCTCTCTCTTACCCGCTGTAATCTCTACTTAAACATGGTGCTCAACGCTATATATTATTTCCCAATGATGTATGGCTATCCTATGATGTTTGAGTAGATTTGTTTTGTCCTATGGGCTATTTGATGATCAAGATTGGTTTGAGTTGCATGTTTTGTTATTGGTGTTGTCCTATAGTGCTCTCTGTGTCGCGCAAGAGTGAGGGATCCCCATTGTAGGGTGTTGCAATACATTCATGATTCGCTTATAGTGGGTTGCCTGAGTGACTGAAACACAAGCCCGAGTAAGGGGGTTGTTGCGTATGGGATAAAGAGGACTTGATGCTTTAATGCTATGGTTGGGTTTGACCTTAATGATCTTTAGTAGTTGAGGATGCTTGCTAGAGTTCCAATCATAAGTGCATATGATCCAAGTAGATAAAGTATGTTAGCTTATGCATCTCCCTCATATGAAACTGCAATAATGATTACCGGTCTAGTTATCGATTGCCTAGGACAAATAACTTTCTCGTAACAAAAAGCTCTTTACTAAAACTAATTTAGTAGTGTCTTTATCTAAACAGCCCCTGCTTTTTATTTACATAATCTTTATTATCTTGCAAACCTATCCAACAACACCTACAAAGTACTTCTAGTTTCATACTTGTTTTAGGTAAAGCGAACGTCAAGCGTGCGTAGAGTTGTATCGGTGGTCGATAAAACTTGAGGGAATATTTGTTCTGCCTTTAGCTCCTCGTTGGGTTCGACACTCTTACTTATCGAAAACTGTTGCGATCCCCTATACTTGTGGGTTATCAATGTTATCTTACTTAAAGCGTTACTCTGTTCTTCATGAACTTAATACTCTAGATGTAGGCAGGAGTCGGTCGATGTGTGGAGTAATAGTAGTAGATGCAGGCAGGAGTCAGTCTACTTCACACAGACGTGATGCATATATTTCATAGTCATTGCCTTGGATATCGTCATAACTTTGCGCTTTTCTATCAATTTCTCGACAGTAATTTGTTCACCCACCGTATTATTTGCTATCTTGAGAGAAGCCTCTAGTGAAACCTATGGCCCCCAGGTCTATTTTCCATCATATAAGTTTCCGATCTACTATTTTGCAATCTTCTACCTTCCGATCTACTATTTGGCAATCTTCTACCTTCTGATCTATAAACCAAAAAAACTCCAAAATATTTACTTTATCTTTTGTTTAGTTTTATCTATCTCTATCAGATCTCACTTTTGCAAGTGACCGTGAAGGGATTGACAACCCCTTTATCGCATTGGCTGAGAGTGTTTGATTGTTTGTGCAGGTATTGGTGATTTGTGCGTTGTCTCCTACTAGATTGATATCTTGGTTCTCTAACTGAGGGAAATACTTATCTCTAGTTTGCTGCATCACCCTTTCCTCTTGAAGGGAAAAACCAACGCAAGCTTAAGAAGTAGCACGAAGTGCCGCGGGATCGTGATGGATGCACGCTTGCAACTAAGTAGAGAGGTTGTGCTTTCAGTCTTCCGTTCAAGGGACTGTTCATTGGCGGTTCGCGGGATCGTTCATCGATAGTTCGAGAGACTCCAAGTATGACCTACAACAACATGTTCTTCTTCCGCTGCAACTCGGTGATGGTAACGATCGTGATCCCAACCCGTCATGCATCTTCATATTGACCTTGGGTGTGCGTAGGCACTACTTTTTTTGTTTTCTACTACGTTTTCCAACACTAAGATCACATGGATCTCGGCTACGAGATTACACAAAGGAATGGTTCACGGAGGAGACTCACCCATGAAGGGGCCTTGAAGGAGCAACCTCTCTATTCCACCATGGCGTACACCCACGAACGACTAGCCTCGGGAAGGTAAATCTTCACAAAGTAGGCAACCTCCAAGCCCGTACAAACTTTTTGGGTTGTTCACAAATTTGAAGATTTCCCAAAACCTAGCAGATCTAGGAGGTACACATCCTCCAAGAGTAATAAGATGCAAGTTGTTTGGTGATGAATCCCTTGTTGTTGTGCTTCAAAAGATAATCTTGTCAATGTGACATCCCAAATTTTCAATTTGGAATGTTATACATTAGATCATCATTGCGTATCATATTTTATTCGCATTTCGTCTCGCGATCCTCAAAATCCTAAGCAACTCAAGGACCCTCGGAGAGAGTTGGGGATTTCCCGGTTTTCAAATTTGATTTTATCAAATTTTGAAATGAGGATTTTGGTTTTAATTTTTTTTCTCTCTCCAAAAATATTTCATACTAAAATATATGAGAGGAGATAATATGACTTCTCCAAGATAATTGAAATATTAGAGGAAAAATATTAAAATCAAATATTTGTTTTATTTGGATTTTACTGCAATTTTGTTTGCATTAGAAAAATTGCACGTTTTTCAAAATTACATTTTAGGGCCAAGAAAATGTTCATCTCGTTCTAAATATTTTATTTAGACGGTGAAAATTTATTTTGGCATTTTTAGATTTTTATTTATTTTTTTAGAATTTTATTTCGGTCGGCGAAATTATTTAAAAAAAAGTTCCCGCGCCCGACTGGGCCTAAGGCCCAGCCGAGCCAGGCCGGCCCAGCCGTCGCCACTCGGACCGGAGTCCGAGTTGGACTCCGCGCCACCCCGCCTTGGCCCCTACTGCAAGCCGCCGCCGCTCCCGCCACCCCAACACCCCACCGCAGCCACCGCCGCCCCGCGCCGCGCCAAGCCCCGCCGCTGCAGCCGAGCGCCGCCGCCGCCGCTTGCCGCCGCCGCCGAGCGCCGCCGCCCGCACCTCGCCTCGCCAGAGCCCCCTCGCCGGAGGTAGCCACCGGACTCCGCCGCCGATTATATATATATATATATATATATATATATATATATATATATATATAAACCGTCTGGTTTTTTTAGAAACCCTAGATCCGTTTTTTTTGTTTCGTCGGTTTTTTCGGTTCTTCAAGTTAGCGGACGTTCGTCCGTACGTTCATTTTAACAAACGGTTTTCGCCCGTTAGTTACAGCTAACGAACGCTCGTTCGTTAGTCTGTTCGTGAGTTTTCTTTTATCGGATTTATCCCGTGATTTTTCTGATCGCGATTTCTGATCCGATCTTAGTTTCTGTTTTTCTTTTCGCTCGTTAGTTGGAATCAGGCGATTCAAGCGCCTAGAGTTTCGTCTCGAAACCCTCTTTTCGTTTAACCAACTCAAACAAGTTTTTGCTACTGTAAAATTTGACCTAGTTTCAGATTAGTAAACGAAGCTTCTTTCTTTCGCCGTTTGAGTTTCGTTGCTCCGTTTGATTTGATTCTTTTTGTGTACCGGAGTTCTTAATTTGAACTTTCTGGTCAACCTATTTTATTTGAGCTTTTGCTTGTGCATCGTTGCTTGTTACTTATGTATGCTATTGTTTGCTTGAGATAGAACACCCGGAGTGCGAAGCGTGCTACTACGAGTCCCTAGGTTTCGCAGATCGTCAGCAAGGCAAGTAACACTTTGATCATACCCCTTTATCACCCAGTTTTTATGCATTAGTTCCAATCCTCAAACATTGCATGATTAGGATGTCATTAACTTGTGGGTTGGGAAGTAGTTGATGAGGTAGAACCTATTGCCCTATTACATTCAAACCCTTGGGAGTTACTCTACGCGTTGCTTATATTACTATGCTATGCTATGCTCGTAGACGTGGTTTGGGTTTGAGTGAAATCCATGACAGATGTGAGATTGTTAATTAATGGTTCAACTTAAGGTGGCAACTTAAATACATATCTGGGTGGATTGAGACACCTGGAGTACCCAATGTTGCCTGTATTTTTGGAAATCCCAGAGTACCCGTGTGATCTTCCTATGGACCGCCACCCAGGCTCAAAGGGAACTGAGATGATTCATGCTAGAAACTTCCGTGTGCAGCCACAAGCTATTATGGGCTCTAGCATAGTTGAGTAAGTTACGTGAAGCTCTTGAAGAGGCAGATCAGCAGGTAGTGGGATGTAGGTTTGGTATGATCTGTTCGGAGTAGAGAGTTAGTGTTTCTGAAAGATTGTGTCTCGGTCATTCGTTTCTCAAACACCCTGTAGTGCGAGAAATCCAACGGAGGCGATCGAGTCTTGTGGGGAAAAGTGCGCAAACCTCTGCAGAGTGTACAATCTAATCATGGTTAGTTGTGTCCCCGGTTATGGACAATTCTTGAGTATCTAGTACTTGGGTTACCCCATGTATCTCATCACTTTTAATTAATATTGTTGGGTTGTTAATCACTTTAATTGGGTTTGAGTTGGAGGAACCTTCTCAATGATGTTTCAACTACCATGATAGTAAAATTAAAATATATTCCTTTGTTGTAGGGAAAAATTGGCTTTTCGCAAAAACTATAACCATAGAGCTTTCCACCAGCCAAATATGCATGTAGTGATAGCATTATTCTGTTCTTGCTCTACTGTGTTATATTGCCAGCATATTCCATGTGCTGACCCGTTTTCGGGCTGCAACGTATTATGTTGCAGACTTTTCAAACGAGGAGTAAGGTTCGTTAGGTCGTTGCCGTGCACCTCAGCTATGCCGTTGGAGTTGATGGACTCACTTTGTCTTCCAAGCCTTCCGCTGTTATCGTATTAGATGGCCTTAAGCCATATTTACTGTAATAAGTTATCTCTTGAGACATTCGTTGTAATAAGTGTGTGATTGCTACTCTGTTATAAATCATTCGAGTACTGTGTGTGTCAGCATTACTGATCCAGGTATGACACTAAAGCACAGAGACTTGACCATCTGAGGTCGGGTCGCTACATTCAACACTCAGACTGTCTCAATATTTGGCTATTGGATTGGAGAAGGTAGGAGTGGAAAGCAAGAGAGGATTAGATCTTAAAGGATTGACATGGATGGTTGTGGTAGAAAGCCCTTTGAAATCAACACAATGAGGTGGATTTATCTCTGAGAACATGTGATGGGAGTGCATTTTGCTTTGAGTGAACTGGTTGGATAGGTGAAGGTGTAAATAGGAAGGACGGAATCTGACCTTTACCAAATTTATTACATAGCTCGGAAGCTCTGAAGTGATCAGCTTGAATGTTCCAACATGAACAAAGGCAGCAACTTTTAGATGCTTCATATGGTCCGACCAGAAAGCATTTGGAAGCTTTGAGGTGTACACTTGGGCAGTAGCACACTTTCTGTTGTTGCTTCGGAAATTCCAACATATTTGCTTCAGAAATTTCTATAGGTTTGCTTTGAAGATTCCGACATGGCAACATAAGGTTTGCGAGTAGATTTGGTGATTCCAGGTGGAGTTCTTGGATGCTCTAAATGGGGTAGGTTTATGCAACGGCTAAATCTAGTTAATGGTTCGGTGATTCCGACCGAAAGAGATCAGAAGATATATTGGAATCATTGAAGGAACTTGAGGGTGTTTGAAGTTTGATCGCATGGAGCAAGAAGCTCATCACTACAACCTCATCCCCTTCTAATAGAATTGGCATGCCTATGGGTTCAATCTTAGATTACTAAAATGAAAAGGAGGAATCCTCTGGCTTGGGCAATAGTTGTCTTGATGCATTTTATAGGGGTACATTCTATTCCTTTGTTTCACCCACAAGGAACATTTCTTGAAATAAAGCTTGTAGGTGGCATTAGTTCCTTGAGATATGCTGACATTAATTACCAAAGTCCATCAAGCGGATTAAATGCACTTAATTTGGCAATGCTTTTTAAAATTATTTGGAGTAACCTATTAATAAAGTGACAGCCTCTATTTGTCATTGTTTACGTTTTCAAGGCAAATAGGTATGTTACAACATACAGAAAAATAGGAGAGAAGTTTGAAGTCCTAGAGGCCAGATGGGCCAAGCCAGCCACCCATGTGGGCCTGAGGGCCCCTAGGCACCCATGTAGGCTCCCTGGACCTGACGACGCCTAGGAATCCTAGGCCCCCTGACCTTTGGTGTCTAATGGCTTATATATACCTAAAAACAGTTCGAGATTTTTGCTGGATTTTGTATGTTGTCGCTGCTACCTGTTATGAGGTGATCTTCGTTTTAACCCTTATCTCATACTCATTTAGAGGTGGAAATATTCGTCTTCAACCACTTCATCAACCTTTGCTGCTCCGATGCTGATGTGGGGGTAGTCCACCTTCGAGACTGAGGGTTTGTGGTAGTAGCTACATGTCATGTAACTCTCTTTTTTATCATATGAATTGACACCATGATTATATCTCGGACAATGACTAGTTGAATTATATGATGTACCTCTTGTCAATAGTTGATGTATGGGTTGAATCTTGTTCATGTTATGTTGAACTTTGGGAATTAATGCAAATGGAGTATAATTTTAAGAGAAGCATGTAGTGACATTGCGGTGATTCTGTGATTCAGTTTAGAAAATAAATATCATATGGTGTTATCTAGTATAATTTCCAGGGTCGTCTGTAGTATAAGAATATAAAGACAAAATGATGTGCAGTACTTTACGCACCTATGAGATCTCTTCCGGGGTTAATTAAAAATTAACTTTGTGAGGTTAAATAATGTATTTAAATGAAGTTATGATTTTGAGATTTGACATTAGTGAACCTATCAACCCTAGGTCTTATTTTCGACTATTGCAAAAATCTCAAATTCAGTCACATTTCCATCTTGTGAACTTATTTTTTATATTATTATAAAAAAATAAGAAAATATTGCCACCATCTGCATTATTTACGAAGTGCATGTGAGGGGAGATGTGGGTGATCTGTTATATCTCTTCAGATCTTTGCGCTTGGTGTGTCAATCAAGGAACCAGTTGGTTGGCTCTTGATGTGCTGACTTCGACCTTTTTCTTTCAGTTTGTTATGCGACATGGCCCAATTTCTCCAACACTACACATTGGTGGTATAGAATTGTAAGCCTGCCCTACATGGGGTGATGCCCTAAATCATGTCCCTTTAGCGGTTACTAGATCTATATTGTTACTGTGAACAACTGACTACTGTGATCTTCAAACCCTAGTATGACAAGGATGTTTGTAGGTGTCCATTTCCCTTTATACTGATCAGTGTAATGAGGGCGTGTGCATGTAGTCTTTCAATCACAATGCATCGATAATTAATTGTTTCACTATTGTTTGCTGAAATCAGTGAACTAATTGTTCATTATTTCCTTCTATCTTCTAATCCAAAGAACATATGGCAACAGTGGGCCTCGTGCCACGGCATGTGCAAATTCCGCAAAATTGAAGAGATTTTTGATAAAAGAAGATGGACGCGAATAGGCATTGAATTTTAGTCAGGGGGTTGCCTCTCCATTCGTAGGGAAGCAACCCCTCCAGCGAACATTTCACGCTCCCCAATCATTCTCTACGGTGGGGTCTAGGGAGACCCCTGGTTGGCCAAGAGGCCACTTCACAATTGTTTTGCAATTAAAATGGCATCAAATAAACATATCTTACAAACAACACACACACACACATACACACACACACAATTGCCATGATCTAAGTTACAAAAACTGCCATGATATAATTTATAAAATTGCCACCAGATAATTTATGAAATTTACAATGGTATAACAAAAACTAAATATGTCGTGTTATATAAAAAATAAAATTGCCATGGTGTTATAAAAGACATAGAAACATAAATTTACACACAAAATTACCGTAGGTGTACATAATAAAACTACAGAACAAAAATTGATGTGCTCTAAAATAGCCAAAAAACTCGGACACGTCCGGCTCGGCGCAGGCGTTGTCCGGCGGCGGTGGAGATCTCTTTTTTTAGGGTTTCGGGGGAGGAGACGATCCGAAAAACGGGGGGGCTTTAAATAGGCATAGAGGGAGTTAGGAGAGTCCAAATGAGGTGCGGTTTTCGGCCATGCGATCGTGATCGAACGCTCTAGGACATGGAGCAGAGTTTGGTGGGTTATGGGCCAAATTGGAGGGGTGTTGGGCTGCAACACACACGAGGCCTTTTCGGTCCCTCGGTTAACCGTTGGAGTATCAAACGAAGTCCAAATGGTACGAAACTTGACAGGCGGTCTACCGGTAGTAAACCAAGGCCGCTTGGCAAGTCTCGGTCCAATCCGGAAATGTTTAATCCCCACACACGAAAGAAAGCTAGAAATGGCCACCGGAGGAGAACGGAGCGCCGGAATGCAAAACGGACAACGGGGAAAATGCTCGAATGCATGAGATGAACACGTATGCAAATGCAATGCACATGATGACATGATATGAGATGCATGACAAATACAACAACACATGAAGACAAAACCCAAACCCGAGGAAATAAATATAACTTAACGCCGGAAACGGCAAGAGTTGGAGTACAAATTGGGAAAGTTATATCCGGGGCGTTACAACACTCCACCACTACGAAAGGATCTCGTCCCGAGATCTAGGACTGAAAGAACGCCGGGTACTCAGAACGGAGGTGATCCTCGTGTTCCCAGGTAGCTTCACGGTCGGAATGGTGTGACCACTTGACTTTGAGAAATTTGATTGACTTGTTGCGAGTCTTGCGTTCAGTCTCTTCAAGAATAGCAACTGGGTGCTCACGATAAGAGAGATCTTCTTGGAGCTCAATGTCCTCGAAGTTGACGGTGCGGTCAGGAGTCTTGAAGCACTTTCGAAGCTGAGAGACATGGAACACATCATGAACATTTGCAAAGTTTGAAGGAAGCTCGAGTTGATAGGCGAGGTCGCCTCTCTTGCTGACAATCTTGAAAGGTCCCACGTATCTAGGGGCAAGCTTCCCTTTGATACCGAAGCGACGAGTACCTTTCATAGGAGAGACGCGGAGGTAAACATGATCTCCGATCTCGAAAGCCAAATCACGGTGCTTACTATCATAGTAGCTCTCCTGGTGGGATTGGGCTGCTTTGAGGTTATCACGAATGACTTTGCACATTTCTTCTGCTTCTGTGATTAAGTCATTACCCAAAAGCTGATGTTCACCGGTTTTAGACCAGTTGAGAGGGGTACGGCACTTCCTGCCATACAGAATTTCAAAAGGGGCCTTGCCCGAACTTGCTTGAAAACTGTTGTTGTAGGAGAATTCAGCATAAGGAAGACAATCCTCCCACTTCATGCCGAAGGAGATCACACAAGCCCTGAGCATATCTTTAGGAATCTGGTTGACACGCTCGACTTGACCGCTTGTTTGAGGATGGAAAGCAGTGCTGAAGCGGATGTTGGTGCCCATGGCCTTCTGAAAAGAATCCCAAAACTTAGAGGTAAAGATGCTACCACGGTCTGAAGATATCACTTGAGGAATACCGTGCAGAGAGACAATTCGAGAGGTATAGAGTTCCGCCAATTGAGCTGCAGTGATCGACTCTTTGATAGGCAGAAAGTGAGCCACTTTGGTGAGCTTGTCGATGACAACGAATATAGCATCATTGCCACGCTTGGACTTTGGAAACCCAGTCACGAAGTCCATTTCAATGTGGTCAGACTTCCATTCTGGAATGGCAAGAGGTCGGAGGAGACCTGCTGGCCTTTGGTGTTCTGCCTTCACTCTTCTGCAGACATCACATTCATTCACGAATTGAGCGATCTCGCGCTTCATTCGAGTCCACCAATAAGCTTGCTTAAGGTCCTCATACATCTTCGTGCTCCCAGGGTGGATGGAGAGGAGAGAATTCTGAGCCTCGTTCATGATCACTTTACGAAGTTCACCTTTGGGTACAACAATTCGATCCTCGAAGAAGAGAGTGTCCTTGTCATCAAGGCGGTAGCACTTGTACTTGGACTGACTCTTGGCAATCCCAATCTTTACCTTTTTCACCATAGCATCAAGAAGCTGGGCTTGGCGAATCTGGTCTTCTAAGGTAGGAGAGACTTGAAGGTTGGCGAGGAAACCTTGAGGAACAACTTGCAGATTAAGTTTGCGGAAAGCTTCACAAAGCTCGGGTTGATAAGGCATAAGAATCAAACTGTTGCAGTAAGCCTTCCTGCTCAAAGCGTCAGCAATCACATTGGCCTTGTCTGAAGTATACTCGATACTTGGATTATACTCTTGAATCATTTCGACCCATCGAGTTTGCCTGAGGTTGAGATTAGGCTGAGTGAAGATGTACTTAAGACTCTTGTGATCAGTGAAAATGTCCACTTTTCTTCCCAATAGAAGATGTCTCCAAGTCAAAAGAGCATGCACAACTGCCGCCAACTTGAGATCATGAGTGGGGTAGTTCTTCTCATTAGGCTTCAACTGGCGAGATGTATAAGCAACAACTTTCTTCTCTTGCATCAATACTGCGCCAAGACCTTGGAGAGAGGCATCACAAAAGACCTCGTACGGCTTGGATTCATCAGGCGGAGTCAGAACTGGAGCAGTGATCAATTTCTCTTTCAAAGTGTTGAAAGAAATATCACACTCCGGAGACCAAACGTACTTGACGTGCTTCTGAAGAAGATTAGAGAGAGGCTTCGCGATCTTGGAAAAGTTTTCAACGAATCTTCGGCAATAGCTTGCGAGACCGAGAAAACTGTGGAGTTGCTTCATGTTCTGAGGAGGTTCCCAATTCACAATTGCGGACACCTTCTCAGGATTCACGGCAATGCCCTTGGCAAAGATGATATGACCAAGATAAAGAACCTCATCGAGCCAAAATTCGCACTTGGAGAACTTAGCGTAGAACTGATGTTCTCTGAGCTTATCAAGAACCAAACGCAAGTGCTTGGCATGATCTTCCTTGTTCTTGGAGAAAACCAGAATGTCATCGAGATAGACCAAAACGAAGTCATTGGTGTAGGCGTTGAAGATGAAGTTCATCATGCGAGAGAACGTCGGAGGAGCGTTGGCGAGGCCAAAAGACATGACAGTGTATTCATATGAACCAAAGCTTGTTCTGAATGCTGTCTTGGGAATATCTTCTTCACGAATGCGAATTTGGTGATAACCCATACGGAGATCAAGCTTGGAGAATCTTGGGCACCTTTGAGTTGTTCGAACAGCTCATTGATGTTGGGAAGTGGGTATTTGTTCTTGATGGTCTTCTTGTTCACCGGACGGTAATCAACACAAAGTCGGTCCGTTCCATCCTTCTTCTTCACAAAAAGAACACCACAACCCCATGTAGAAGAACTAGGCCGGATAAGACCCATTTTCTCTTGCATATCGAGTTGCTTCTTCAGCTCTTTCAACTCTTCAGGTCCGAGCTTGTAAGGACGTTTGTGCACAGGTTCCGTGCCAGGCTCAAGATCAATAACGAATTCAACTGGCCGGTGCGGAGGCATTCCTGGGAGCTCTTCTAGAAAGACATCTTGATATTCGCAAACGACTGGAATTTGAGAGATGGCATCCAATTCACCCTTCTCATTGAGAGAAAACAGACGAATGGTATTATCCCGAGCGGCAAAGACAATTACATCCTCAGACGAATGAGTCAATTGAATCTTCCTGGCAGCACAATCAAGATGTGCCTTGTGCTTAGAAAGCCAATCCATTCCGAGAATAAGATCAATATCTGAGTTACCAAGAACAATTGGGGAAGAAAGGAACTTGTAGTCACCCAATGTGATAGTAACCTCAGGGACGCATGTGTTAGCTGTCATTTGCTTGCCCGGTGACACCATTTGCAAGGAACTTTGCAGATACTGATAATCACACTCATACTTTGATGCAAAAGGTTTGAAAATGAAGCAATGCGATGCACCCGTGTCAAAAAGAACTTTTGCAGAAATATCATTAACAGGAAGGTTACCCATGATCACATCTGGTGAGTCCTCTGCCTGAGCTGCATTCACCATATTGACCTTGGCATGTTTGGGGTTATGCTTGACCACAGTTGTACTTGTCGATCTGACAGGAGGAGGAGGAGGAAGACGCCTCTGGTTGAGACACTTGTTGGCATAGTGACCCTTCTGTTGGCACTTGTTGCACGTGACCTCTGAAAGCGGACGGTGATACGGAGCACTCGATCTTGGAGCTTGAGACGAAGTCTTGTTCTGAAAGCCAGGGTTGGGTGGGTGGGAAGAACCACTGCCACCTTTGCTCTTCTGCTGAAACGGCTGACGGAACGGAGGAGGAGGAAGCCAAAACTTCTGTTGCTTGGCCACTTGAGTAGAGGAAGAAGGAGTAACATCTCTGACTCGCTTCTTGGAAGCATCACACCTCAACTGAGCAGCCTCTTGCTTCAGTGCCATGTTGTAGAACTCATCGTATCTCAAGGGCTCAAAGAGAACAAGAGCGAGCTGGATATCTTCTCTGAGACCATCCCTGAACTGGTATATCATGCTCTTCTCATCAGGGACGTCCTGCTTGGCAAAGCGGGCAAGCTTCTGGAACAACTTGTTGTAGTCATAGACAGAAAAAGAGCCTTGCTTCAGATTGCGGAATTCCTCACGCTTGCTTTCAACCACGCTCTGCGAAATATGATGAGCTCGGAAATCTTGACGGAAATCATCCCAAGTGATAACACGTCCACCTCTGGAGTCCTTGTACTGCTGGAACCATTCTACAGCTTGATCTTTGAGTTGGAAGGAAGCGAACTTGACAAAGTCCTCAGGTCTGACGTTACTGCACTCGAAATGCTTACACAGATCCACAAGCCAATCGTCAGCATCGGTTGCCTCAACACAATTGCTGAAAGTCTTTGTCCCATTAACAAGGAACTGGTTGAGTGTAGCAAAGTGACTCTGATTGCTGCCTTGATTCCCTTGACTGCCTTGATTGCGCTCTTGAAGAATTTGCATGATCAGCTATGTGTTTGCATTAGTTGCAGCCATCACAGCTTGCCATGCCTCCGGAGGAGGTGGAGGTGGTGGCGGATCAGGATTCGGAGTCGTGCGCGTTGGAGGAGCCATCCTGAAGAGGGTGACCACCATTAGCACATTGATAGATAAAATATTGAAGCTGAATCCAACGGAATGAAGATTGCAACATATAGTCTTCACATCCGAACAAAATGAACGAATGCAATCCTCTTGAAATGGTCACATATCCATAAATTGCGAAGCCACGTAGAATTAAGGTAGAGAAATAAATCAACAAGGTACGGATCAAGAACGAATAATCGGTAAGAAATCCCAATCTCAAACCAATATCCGTGGAAGAAAAACTAGAGCTACTAGAATTCCCACCTATGAAACTCCCGAACCTTTCCGGTTATGCAATCAGGTGTTGGGGATACAGGGGAAGCATAATATCTCACCCAAACTAGCAAATCCTACATCCAGTTGTATCCATCCTTCAACACATAACCAAGAAAACTTCGGAAACCATCTACCTCAACCTTCGACAAGCATCCGTTATACAAGTTATGGCGATACTCTCGAACTCCCGCCCCAGTACTGGGTGGCGTCGAGGTTATCTCACCAACGAACTGCATAAAAGAGATTTTCGATGTCGGCGAAAATATCTCAAGTATTCCAGAATTGCAACGATAAAATTATGATGACAACACCTCAGAGCTCAACTCCCCGGGACACTTCCACTAAACCCCTGACAGGAGGCACCAAGACAATGTTCTCATCATAAAACCATCAGAACGATTCCAAGATACTCGCGTGATCCTAAAAAAAAATTTAGTGAAATTTGAGAAGAGAAGAGTCAAAACTCTACGTCAGGATGCCTTACCAGAGCGATGAGGAGACTGGGAAGTAAAAAGAATTCCTAAACTCTCCGATATATAATTCCTAAATGACTCAAAACATTTTTCTAGACACAACTCGGGTGCTAAAACGATCAAGCAATGGGGCTCCTAAGGTCGGGGAAGGCTCTGATTACCAACTTGTAACACCCTCGATACGACTATAGCTCCCACGTGTCGAGGCATGACTTAGAGACATAATCGCATTGAAGGCATATGTCGCAAGTTAGGCAATCTTCACAACATCCCATGTAATATAATGATAAAAGGGGAGATAACATAGTTGGCTTACACTCGCCACGTCAATCAAGTACATAAATAACATTACATCATCCAAACACTCATGGCCCGACTACGGCGCCAAAATAAAAGAGAACCCAACATGCGACACGGTCCCGTTCACCCCCAACTGGGCACCACTACTGATCATCGGGAAAGGAAACGTAGTATCGTTGAGAGTCTTCGTCGAACTCCCACTTGAGCTCATACGCGTCTCCTAGAGCGGAATCATCAGGCCCTGCATCTGGTGTAATAGTAATCTGTGAGCCACAGGGACTCAGCAATCTCACACCCTCGCGATCAAGACTATTTAAGCTTATAGGTAAGGCAAGGTAAAATATGAGTGGAGCTGCAGCAAGCGACTAGCAAGTATGGTGGCTAACTTATTCGCAAAAGAGAGCGAGAAGAGGAGGCAAAGCACGAGCGAGAAGCTAGAGAAGAACCTGCGCAAACATTACTCCAACGCCGTGTCCACTTCCCGGACTCCGCCGAGAAGAGGCCATCACGGTAACACACTCAGTTGACTCATTTTAATTAAGTTAAGGTTCAAGTTATCTACAACTGGACATTAACAAATTCCCATCTGCCCATAACCGCGGGCACGGCTTTTGAAAGTTCAATCCCTGCAGGGGAGTCCCAACTTAGCCCATGACAAGCTCTCACGGTCAACAAAGGAATAGACCTCCTCCCAAGATGTTCCGATCAGACTCGGTATCTCGGTAACTCAAGACACTTCGACAGGTTAAAACAAGACCAGCAACACCGCCCGAATGTGCCGAAAAATCCCGATAGGAGCTGCACATATCTCTTTCTCAGGGCACACTCAGATGAGCGCTCCATACAACTAAAACCAAACCTCGAGTTTCCCCGAGGGGGCGCTGCACAGGACTCTAGTTTGGACCAACACTCAGAGGAGCACTGGCCCGGGGGGGTTAAAATAAGATGACCCGCGGGCTCTGGAAACCCGAGGGAAAAAGAGGCTAGGTGGCAAATGGTAAGACCAAGGTTGGGCATTGCTGGAAAAGCTTTAATCAAGGCGAACTATCAAGGGGTTCCCATTATAACCCAACCGCGTAAGGAACGCAAAATCCGGGAACATAACACCGATATGACGGAAACTAGGGCGGCAAGAGTGGAACAAAACACTAGGCGAGAGGCCGAGCCTTCCACCCTTTACCAAGTATATAGATGCATTAAGATAACATGGCAAAATAATGATATCCCAACAAGTAAATAAATGTTCCAACAAGGAACGGCCTCCAATCTTCACCTGCAACTAGCAACGCTATAAGAGGGGCTGAGCAAAGCGGTAACATAGCCAAACAACGGTTTGCTAGGACAATGGTGGGTTAGAGGTTTGACATGGCAATTTGGGAGGCTTGCAAGCAAGTGGTAGGCATCGTAGCAATGGCATAGAAAAAGAGCGAGCAACTAGCATAGCAAAGATAGTAGTGATTTCGAGGGTATGATCATCTTGCCTGCACAGTTGTCAGAGTTGACTGGATCCTCGAAAGCAAACTCGACGGGCTCCTCGGTAGCGAACTCGTCTCCCGGCTCTACCCAAACAAGACAAACAAGCAACAAGGATACAATCAACCACGTGCAAGGATCAAACAAGACGATGGAACGATGATATGCTATGCGGGATGCGATGCGGGATGCAAAATGCAAGAAATGACAGGAAATGCATGAACCTGGCCTCAACTTGGAATTCCAAGGGTGCCACTGGAAAGATGAGATGAAATCGCTTGAAAACGATATAAAGAACGCCGGAAACGGAGTTATGGTTTGGAAATGGCAAGCGATTCGAAAACGACACCGGTCTGCGATTTACAGCAAGTAGGCATCTAAATGCAATGAGATGAACATGCTACAGCCACCAAACATGCCAACAAAATACATGGCAGGGATGCACACAAGATGCTTAACAAAAGTCTAGCACTGAGCTACGGCCAATCATCCATTAACAGGTTCAAACAAGCATGGCAAAAACGCAAATGGTAAACAGATCTCAAACTTAGTGAAATTAACACTTGTCTGAAATTTCAGATCATGAAGCTCTCTTCGGAGCAACAAAACAACATGCTACAGGACCTAATTAAGATAAAGAAGACCATGGCATGGAGCTACTCAACAAGCTTAACAAAACTCCCTTAGTGACCTTGAGCCAAAAGGGATCACAAAATATACTAACAAGCACACGAACATAGCAAAAACATAATCAGTTTTCAGACTTCGTGAAAACTGGGACATGCTGAAACATAACTCACGAAGGCATGTTTACGAGCTCGATGCACTCACCACGGTGCAATTCATGGCAAGACAAGCATACATCCCTAACGAAGGCACAAAATACAAGCTATACATGGCAAGAACAATGGCATAGCATGCACGGATCAACTACAATAACATCGGCAAAATCGCAAACAAGTTGACGATCTGCCCAGATTCACAACGAAGCAAAAGTAGAGCTCGATTGACTCAATCTAGGGTGCTCCATAATTGCAAACAACGACATGGATGGGTAGAGCATAACAAGATTAACAAAACTCCTTTACTGATAATCCTCAAAAGAGGCACGGATCACTAGGAAACAACATGAACATATGGCATCATGAACTAAACAATCCCAGACTTAGTGAAAACTACAAAGTCCCAGAAAACAGATTTACCGGGTGCCTCACTTTGCAAGCTTGCACAAGTCACCACACACATCATAAAAATGCATGGGTTGTACCTCTGTAAAGAAGAGAAAATCCTTAACAAAACACATGCAGGACTCACAGGCATATCATGCACACAATGATCATGGCAAAAATGACAAAAGTCTAAGATGAACTAGCAGATCTGACAATTAACTCACGAAGCCTCCTTCTAACAGCATTTCGGGCATCAAGATGAACTCAAATGAAAATGATGCAATGGAACGAAATGATGTACTCATCGAGACGGACATTTTGATATACTATATGTCCAAAACGGAGCTACGGATGCGGAGATATCACAGGCCAAAGTTAGCACGAAAAATTAAGGTTCGGAGGAAAAAAGTCAACCCTAAACCGATTCGAATCTGGATCTGCGCGCAACCCGAGGTTCGCCGGACTTCGAGCTCCTGTTCGCCGGAGTTCTTGCCGGAGTAGAGGAGGAGGCCGGCCGGGGAGAGGAAGGGGCCGGGGCGGCGCCGGTGTAGCTCGCCGGAGCGGGGCGGTGGCGGCGCGGCCTTGCCGGCGCGGTGGCGGAGGCGGCTGGCGCCGGCCGACGTCGGAAAGAGGAGGCGGTGGCCGACGGCGATGGAGGAGGCGGTGCGATGGCCCGGCGACGAGGAAGGAGGCGGGGCTGGTGCGAGGCGGCGGCGGGCGGCGATGCGGGCCGCGGGGGCCGGCCTCGGGCTCCCGGGCCGCGGCGGCGGGGGGGACAGGCGAGCGCCACGTGGCGGGCGGCGGTAGGCGGCGGCGGATCCGGACACGTCCGGCTCGGCGCGGACGTTGTCCGGCGGCGGCGGTGATCTCTTTTTTTTTAGGGTTTCGGGGGAGGAGACGATCCGAAAAACGGGGGGGCCTTTAAATAGGCATAGATGGAGTTAGGAGAGTCCAAATGAGGTGCGGTTTTCGGCCACGCGATCGTGATCGAACGCTCTAGGACATGGAGCAGAGTTTAGTGGGTTATGGGCCAAATTGGAGGGGTGTTGGGCTGCAACACACACGAGGCCTTTTCGGTCCCTCGGTTAACCGTTGGAGTATCAAACGAAGTCCAAATGGTACGAAACTTGACAGGCGGTCTACCGGTAGTAAACCAAGGCCGATTGGCAAGTCTCGGTCCAATCCGGAAATGTTTAATCCCCACACACGAAAGAAAGCTAGAAATGGCCACCGGAGGAGAACGGAGCGCCGGAATGCAAAACGGACAACGGGGAAAATGCTCGAATGCATGAGATGAACACGTATGCAAATGCAATGCACATGATGACATGATATGAGATGCATGACAAAGACAACAACACGCGAAGACAAAACCCGAACCCGAGGAAATAAATATAACTTAACACCGGAAACGGCAAGAGTTGGAGTACAAATTGGGAAAGTTATATCCGGGGCGTTACACCTAGCAAAGAGAAAAGAGAAAAAGGAGGACTAGGATTTAGACCAGGTCTCCTAGGTGGAGCGGTGAGGTGCTAGCCAACGCGGTGAGTAGGTCTCTTTAGACTAAGGTGCTAGACAATGTGGCGAGTAGGTCTCTTTGGATAGATGAGCGTTGGTCCGCTTTTGTTCCCAACAACAAAGCTGACGTGTCTTATCTCTCTGCTTCAAGATCCGTGTGACACATTTGACGGCAACGAGCACGTTCATCAAGAAGGAAAAAAATTCAAACGTTCTCGAAGAAGATTGCACAAGGAAGGGTTCTTTGAATCCTTCACATCATATACATGATTCAAGTCCTCAACAACTTCCCCAACAAGCAATGACAACGTTAGCCTACTCCCTCTGCCCGACTCAAGGCAGAGACGACGGGCAACACTAGTGCGTCTATGAGCGATCGATGAAATCCGGCACGTGGCGTACAACAATGGCCAAAGGTGTGCGACAAGGCCCTCTGGCATGGCCTTCCGTAGAGCAGCGTCGCCCTCCGACGCATGATGGCACTACCCTCTCGGTGGTGGCTCCTTGGCCGATGTGACATGAATGAAGCAACAAGCAGGCAAGCAGCATAGACAGCAACTCCGGACGTTGTCCTCCCAGTGTGGCGATCTCGAAGTGACCGGCGGCACATTCTAGCCCAGAAGTGGGTGCTCGTGCCCGGCGTCAAGGCCCAGCCAATGGCAACACCCAGTAGTTTCCTCCGACGTGGACTTGTATGTCCGTTGACGACAGCTAAAAAGGGCGCTAATAAAAAATCTAACCTCTGATCTAGGAAGACTCTCCAGCTAACGAATCTTTCGATCTAGGAGGGGTAATCCACATTAGATGTTCACCGCGTCCAAGCTTCCCAAACTCACACGCGAGCGAGGAGATCGATCTGTGTGGACTGGCCCATTTAGCTACCCTAGTGTGGTTTTCCCTGTGCTGTTTTTGTTGTTTTCTTTACCGGCTTTCTCATGTATTCTTTTTTTTCTTTTTTCCTTTTTGGTTTTCCTATTTCTGTTACTCTATTTTCATAATTCACAAATTTGTTAGAAAATCAAAAAATTGTTGAGACTTTCAAAATTTGTTGGAGTTTGAAAACTTTGTTCATCTTTTTTCTAAAAGTACTTGCGGTTTAAGAAAAATGTTGGGAATTTTAAAAGATTTCACTTTTCTATTTTTAAAAAAATATTCAAAACCGTTAAGAATTTTGAAAGTCATTTGAATTTTTCAAAAAATGTTCGGATTTTTTAAAAAAACATTTTTCCAAAATTTTGTGTTTCATAAAAATATTTGGAATTTTTCAAAATGTGTTCGATTTCTCCAAAAATTGTATGGATTCTCAAATTTCTGGAAAAATTTCAAGGAATCTTTGAAAATTTCGAAAAAAGAATAAAATTTAGAAATGTTTCACAAGTTTTAAAAAAATCGAAAATGTGAAAAATTGTTCGCGCTTTCTAAAATTCAAAACTTGATTTTTTTTTCAAGTTTTCAAAAGATGTTGACTTTGTTTCGAAGTTTTTTCACATTTTTTTGAACTGCAGCTACAGTAAAGTCACATGATGTAGGGCCCGATGCTACAGTAGGATCTGCATACTAAGGCCTTGTACAATGGAAGATGCTTAGAGGGGTGCTTAGAAAAATAAACCGAGATTTTCTGAAGCACCGGTGCCTATTTCTACAGAAGAGACGCTTAGTTAAGCGTCTACCCAGTACAAATAAGCACCGGTGCGTACGAAAAACCTGATTTATTTCTCTAAGCACCTCCCTTAAACATCTTCCATTGTGCAAGGCCCAAAATGACCCCGTCGTGCTACAGTACCGCCAATGGGCCGTCCAGTTGAACTGCCCATGTGTGAGTTGCCCGCTATTGAAAACGAGCGTTCGATAGGAGCTAGTTCAAAGGATATGGTAAAATTACTACGTATCATCATGGCAAATGTTGTCTGCATGGCTAGTTCAAGAAAAAACAATGGTATTGGCAAAAGAGCTAAATTGCCATGGCAAATTTAGGAAAATTAAGTTTTTATAAAATAAAAAATATCAAGGAAAATTAACTATGTAAACAATAGCAAAATGAGGAGAAAAAATAACCTACTTGAATCATGGCAACCTATACCAAAAGTGCTGCAAAATTACCCTATATCATAAGAAAAAAACTATGTTAAAAAATGGTTGATTTGCATTATACATCATGTTGATTGGGTACTTGGAACTATATATCAATATATGCGTGTAGCAGAATACACGTTCAAATTTGATTTTGTTTACAATACTTCACTAAATTTTCAAGTTTGTGGGACAATGTCCTGGTCTCAGTCAAATGACTCGCCTGTCCTAAAATATGGGCATAGTGATAGCAAATCATGGTCCAATACTTTTAGCCCTATATTGATGGAATAAAACTCCCTAGTTTACCCGCAAAAAAGTAATAAAATATGAAGTACCATTAATAATACAAAGGCCGATCTAGATAACGTACACAAGCACAAAAGATGAAGTCAGATAGAGATACAGTGAAGAATCGAGAGCTAGCATTTCTTCTTGTGTAATACTTACGAGAGAAGTAGTATAGTACTATAACAGTACAACAAGATAGCAATATCAAACTGAGACAGACACCAACAAGATAAACTCGCACTACCATACATATAGGTAGTTTATTGTGCTGCGTACTCGACAAAGTACGTACTACCCATCGAGATTAGCAACGACACGACACTTGACTTGACTTCATCGATATGGGATACGGCGCCGTGAGCAACTGTCGTACTTGCGCCCGCCGGCGGCCGAGACTGCTCACCGGTGAATACATGTTTTCAGGCGTCGGACCATGTGACAGGCACCTCGCCGATGTTGCTGTCGAGCCCGAGCGCCTTCCACACGGCTTCGGAGGTGTCCACGATGTTGGTCTTGCAGCCGTGGTTGGAGTCGCACTCATCCACCACCTTGGCCTGCACGGTGCGCCCATTCTTCTTGCTGGTGATGTTGATCATCTTGCCGCACCGGCGTCCGCCCGCGTACCACCTCGTCGACAGCGCCACGATCATGTCCTTGTCGCTGTGGTATTTGCCGTCGCACTCCGAAGGCCCGCCGCCGTCTTCGTTTTTCTGGAACCCGTTCACCGTCATCACGCCAGGCGTGCCGCCGCCGCCGCCGCCACCACCGTTGCCGCCCGGCGACGGGCAGTGGGGCTTCTTGTGCTTGTGCTGCATGCCCGGGACGGAGTCGTCCTCGCCGACGCAGGGGTCCGGCTTGGCGTGGTGCCGGGCCACGGATAACGTGGACAGCTGCAGTAAGATCACAAGCATGGCCACGACCGCGAGCCTCGTGTTCGCCATGGCTAAGCTTCTGCCGGCTTACCTGCTGCCGCCCTTTAACTTGACTTGCTGTGGGTGCTGATGAGTTGTGGCTGGTTCGAGGAGTTTATATAGGCGCACGTACGTATATACCGATACTCTCTCGGTGTGCTCGATACAGGCCTAAAATGGCTGCGTTAGATGACAACTGAATTGTAGAGACGAGTTCGTTTGGATTACATGGTGTCGCTAATATTACAGCGGTAATAACCGAGGGCAGAACACAGCAGGTCATTCTTGGCAGAGAGAACGTACCACCTTTTACTACTCCAAGCAAAGAAAATTCCAAAAACAAAGCTTTTTAATCGTGATATACTACGATATGACTAGATGAGCAAGAGCCAGGTGTATTGTAGTTGGTGGTGTGTCCAATGTACATCAATACTATTATGTGTAAATGTTGTTTAATTACGTACGTGAGCCGTCTCTTCAAATGCCGCTACACCATTCAACTATGGAACTTCCAAAAAAAAAACTCGGTCATCATGAAATGGGGCCTTCACCACTTGGACACTTCTACTTGGCAGCCACAGGATTCGGTAGAGTGGTGGACAAATAGAACCGGCGCTGGAATCCCGAATAGAAAGGCTATGGCCTCTCTTATCATGCTTGTGTCATGGACTATTAGGAACGAGAGGAATGCCCGTGTTTTTCGGCGGAAGAGCGCACCGCCACTCATCTTGCTAAACTTCATCTTTCGCGAGGCAAACCTTTGGGTCACTGCCGAAGCAAAGAAATTAGGGGCTATTATTATATGCGAGTAATCAATCATGCTGTGTAAGAGCGACTTCTGTAACAAACTCTCTTCTCGTCTTAATTAATAGATGAGGCAAATCGTTTGCCTCCATTTTAAAAAAAAAACCGTACATGAGCCGGCTGGAGAGTTTTTTTTAATAAAATGCAGGAGCTCTACGGGAGTGGAAGGGCACACAAATAAGAGGGCACGCATTTTGTGGGCAGTTAACCTACGCGGAGATTCGTGACATTGGTTATGTATACGCACAATTTTAGTCTTATTTATGTATGTAGCTAGACAATACCTCGCGCGTTGCAGCGCGATGGTAGTGTAATAAACAATTTGAAAGAGAGGGGCACACCGTAAGAAGAAAAAGAGTAAGAGAAAAAAAGTTTTACAGCAGAAGATGGCTTGGATTTAATATGTAACTCTGAAATAGAGTGGTGAGGATGACTCTCTCCCCCGCATTGTTGCGGTAATTTTGTTAAAAAATGAGCAAGTAGTTGACAAAAATAACTAAATCTAATGAAAAGAAAATATAAACTTGAAAATCAATAAAAGAAAGTGTATAAAAATAAAATAAAGACTTCTAAATTATAGTCGAAAATGTCATTTCGAACAAAATTGTGAAGGATGATTAACATGAATATACGATGTGGCAAAGTTACATGCATAGACTAATGCAAAAAATAATTGTAATTTATAAGTTAAATGCATGACTCGCTTATGTGGCAGATTTTGCATGGCTTTGTGGGAGAGAAGACTTAAATGAATTGCTTAGGGCATCTCCAACAGTTTGTATGTTAGCTTGTTGGTAAAATATGTCATATCATCAACCAATATCTTAACATACAACAACTCCAATGGGTTGTATGTAGTTTGCCTAATAGGATGTGAGATAATAAATAAGGTGCTCTCTCATTCTATATTGGAGCTTGTGGAAAATATGTTGGTTCATGTACATACAACCTTCCTCTCTTTCCTCATTTATTGTATGACACATCATCAAAAATCCTATCTGGCAAAGTCTATCAACAACTATCTTACAACCATTGAAGATGTCCTTAGTGGGACATTGAGGTTGACACTCTGCATGTTGAGAGAATTGGGACCATCTTCTTACGTATGTAAGATTTATTCGTATATCAAGCCGATATATATGTCGGTGTCTGCTCTGCTACCTGTTCGGTGTGGGTCTTAAAAACAGAAAACAGGAAGATAGGAACTAATATAGAATGGGAAAACGATTTGTTTATTAAGCCATTGTTCTGTTGTTCTTCTTAGTTAGTTTCTTGTTATCTTCCTGTTCCACAGATATCCATGGCCGGTTAAGCCGACTTTGAATCGGTCCTTGCATATTGAAGGTCTCGAAGATAAGAAAACACACGGCGGTATTTAGATAGAAAAAGGGACAAGTTTCTTAGAGAAGTTATTTTCTTATCTAAACACAGAGATCATCTTCTTTCTTTACAGATTCAAAGGGCTTCAAACATAAGAATGCCTGCATAAATATGATGCTTCAAAATGTACAGACTGCTTTGAAAAGGTTTGCTTTGTTATCGATCTTGTACAAGCCGAAAATATCGTTGTTGATGTTGTTCTTTGATCCTTTTTTATTTTCATCCTGGAACAACTTCTGTGTTCGAGATTTGGAGTAGGATGAATTGGATCCTAGAATCTAGCTACAATAACTGCAGTACATGTGACAAGTTTGAATCGCTGAAACTTTATGTTCAGACGATCTACGAAGAAGTTACAACTTATGAAACTTAAGATGAACATAATACTTGTTTTTTGTATTTATTTGTATAGCTGAATAATTAATCGTGCTAAAATAATTCTGATAGACGAATGTTTCGACTAGATTGGATTTAATAGTAATTCAGTCTTATTAATCATGTTTATGTCTTTAAAATTCTATTTTTCTTCTAAAAAATAATATTATTTCACATATTGTTTGAGATATTAACATTGTGAATAATGCAAGTTTATAATCTAGAATACTACTACTTTGACAAAATCAGTTGCTATACATTTATTCATGTAGAAAACATCAATTTAGGTTACTAGGTCACGAATTAAATTATAAACAAATTAATCCAAAACTTAAACTGTATATCAGAATAGTACTATAGTGAAAGTTGATTGCTAAATTGACTTGAAGCTGATTTTTTTCAAACAACCATGATTTTGTTTAGAAGAATGTAGAGCAATAATTATCTACAACAATGCCATCGTTTAATGTACAAGAATAAATAAGTCACTAAAACTGAATGTACATTCTCAAACAGAACAGTAAACAGGGAACAACGCTTCCGTCTACACTGTAATCTGAACATTCTAACCACTAAGGACTAAAGAATTTTGCTGATATTAAATATCTCACTGATGTAAACCCTAAACCTAAACCTAACCTGGACCCTAACTCCCGAAGGCCATGATTAATTTAGAATATAGCGAAGAAGTAGAAAGTTCTAAGGTATAAACCTTAAACCCCAACCCTAAACTCTAAGCACTAAATCCTAAATTTGAACACTAAATCCTAATCCTTAAACCCTAAATCTAAAATCTAAGGCGTAAATGTTAAACCCTAAACCTTAAGCCCTAAAGCCTGAACCCAAAACACTTGTACTATAAATAGCAAACGATAGGCGCATGATGGCAAAATTAGAATAAATAAAAACAATAAAATGAATTGTGATTTAAGGAGTATATGTTTGACCATATAATAAATATATGTTGGTTGAAGTAGAGCATATGTGTGATCGAATTTCCTGTATTTGTATTTCAAAATGATCTGACTACAAAAAGATAGATCCAAAGATGTGCATATATGGACAAAGAGGAAAATTGATTTGTTATTTATTTCAAGAGTGTATGTTACAAGATGATAGGAAATAATTTACTTATAAAAATATTTTAAAAACTAAATTAAGATAGTATGTGACGTGGGAAGAACGATTGATTTGAATTACAATATAACTTCACTTGTGGATGATGTTGATAAGATAACGATATACAATTACTTAAAAACAGCACAAATTAACTTTAGCGCAGCAAATACAAAACATATTCAAAATAAATTGTGATTATAAGGATGAGAAACAATTTGTTTGTAATTTTGGAGTTGGTCAAAGTGCATATGACTGGGATATAATAAACAATAGGTACCGTAATATCAATGGTCGATTTACATGTATGAAGAGATAATGGAGCAATTAAGTTTTCACTATAAGATTTTAAGAGTAAGTTTTGTGGCAATGAACCGAATAGGTATCGTAGTATGAATGATGCATTTACATGTGTGCACAATCCAACATAGTATGGGAAGACGGGACATTTGACTAGTCCACTTGCCTCTTGTAGTTAATGACGGTCACATATAATTAGAGTACTTTGTGGGGTAGTTCCTCGCTGCATCACCATATCCTCTCTAATTCACTCTCCACTTGTACATCAATGGTGGACAACGGCGAACACGGGGTTCCGCCGGATGAACCGCTTTTGGAGTGTTGGGAGGAATCGTGTCTGGTGTTGCGGGAGATTTGCCGGCTGCACGCCGAGGAGGAGGAGGAAGAGGCTCAGGCAATGGCCAAGTTTCAGGAAGAGATCTAGGCGCGACAAGAAGAGAACCTCAACGAAATCTTCGAATTGGTGTACGATCCTGGTTGGAGTGTTCACGGGGGTCGTGGTCGTGGGCATGGTCACGGTCGTGGCCATGGGCGTGGAGTTGGCGACCCTGGGGTCGGTGATGCTAGCGTGGCTGTTGCGGATGACGATGGGTTAGGTGGTGACGCTGCTGCAGTCATGGTGGCGAGGTCAATGGTGGCGGTAGCCGAGGCAGAGGAGGTGCTCTTTGTGATGGTCATGGCCGCGGAAGGAATTAATGGTTGTACCGTCCATAACTATGTATCACCATTTCATATTTTCTATCGATGTAATCTGCCTTTGTGAGGATTTGCCACATCAGTTTCAGTTAATGAAAATGAATGATATGAATGTGTTCATGTACTCAACTGTTATATGTCTGAATATTCTTTTTTCTTAAATACATTGGTATGAGCATGAGGACTAATAGTAGGTTGAAATTTGTACACTAACTAAGTTCCGCGAGATAAAACTAATACATTTTATATACATTATAGGAGACAAAACTTACATTAGACATATAGATTGTAATATAGGTTTATGTCGATGCAACATAAAGAATGTATGCAACCAGGTTTTATTCCAGTTTTGAAAGTAAACAAATCACAAGACTGGATTCCAATAGATCGAAGAAGAGAACATATCTTAGCATAAAAATTGGCGATATCAACTCACTGTTATGCAAAAAGCACATCGCAGCACATACATAACTAATATGAAGGCTATATCGATGCAAACAAAGAGAGAAATGATTCAAGAATGGTGTGGCATTTGGTTGCCGTCACACTTTAGAATTGAAAGTAGTATGGTAGAATCATATATATCATATTTTAAAAACATTGGTCAGTTTATGAAATCTCTAATGTTCAACACTTACAGATAATATTGTAATAACCACATACTATATATATATATATATATGTATATATATATGTGTGTGTGTGTGTGTGTGTGTGTGTGTGTGTGTGTGTGTGTGTGTCAAATACACTACTAGTACGATACAAGTATGCGTACGACATCAAAATCGACAGGGAACTGCTATGGTGACTACGGCACATCGTTCGTATCACAGATAAATGTTGCCAGCATCCTCTTGTTCACCAAGATATAGAAAAAAAATGCATTCCCAAGCTTCCATCTGTAAATTTGTTGCAATATGTATCCTACTAGGACTACTGAAATACGGTCGGTGTAGCTCATTGGTGACTATAAGGGTGAAAGATATACCCTCTTTTAACTAGACCATCTTAAGCTGAAATGTGTCGTGCGCCTCCATGGACAGGTTCGCTCTATCTCAGCTCTTTCCCAACAAGGGATGCGTTGAGCATAATTAGAAGAAAACAACAATTAGACATTTTTAGGGCAACTTCATATAAGTAAGCAAGTGATCAGCAACAACATTAGTTGCATTAATAGAGCAGATTTCATTGCAACTGAGGTTAACCTTGTGGCATGCACCTAGCCTGCTGTGGCCACACCATGGGCATGCTCATTTCGTTGTGTACATTGATCTTTAGAAATTGAATACAAAGTACATAGTTGATGCTATCACGGTACTCCATTGTAGAATGAGCCTATAAATAGTGTGTGTGAAAAATTTTGACTTCGCTTTTGGCAAAAGTTGTAAATAGTGTGTGAAAATTTTGCCCAAACACAAATAAATCAACATTTTTGCAATAGTCCAGTCCTACAAAACGTGATTATTCTGTATAACATATGAATAGTTTGTATGGCATAAGAGACCAATAGAATAAAATACTTCATAGAAAAATAAAATTGTTTTAGGTGAGCTTGCAATACAATTATTTCATGTAATTACTATGTACTAACTTCATTACAAGTCAATTAAATTGTTCTAATGATAACTTTTAACATGAATTTGATTAACTTAATTGAATACAATGTCTGAATTTGATAAATTAAAAGGCACTCATCTAAAGGAAAAAAAATAATGTTTTAGCTAAATTTGGTTTGATGCGATCCTTCTGGGAGAATTCATCTAAAGGTAAAACTAGAATCAACATAAGTTGACTAGAACCGTTTGCGGACCTCAATTGGCGACTTAGATTTCTGATCTCTTAATTTGATTGTAATATGCAACACTCTTCATAGTAAGATAAACAGTTTTAGCTGCTCAATTTCAGGCATACACATACTAACATATCAGAAGCATCTAACTACATGCGGCAGCCCCCAATAATTTGGCATGACCCCCTGGAAATGAACCCAAGGTTTTTAAGTGTGAAAGTTAATTTAGTGAATTCTTAGGAGGAACTATGAAGGAGCGGAGGGTTACTTGCAGATTGAAGTCGCTGAAGCGCGAGGAGGCAGACACAGGGGGGGTGCCAGTGGAGGAGGAGTTTGCCGGTGGCGGCAGGGTGAGTCATGCGTTGTTGGATGATGAGGCCATGGCTATAAGACGACTATAGGCCTGGATAATAGGGGGATGATGCAACGCTCGCTGACAGATGGATGCTACGGGCAAAGGAGGATGGCCGCCCCGGCAAGGATGAAACGAAGGGCAAGGGTACGATTTTGATAATCTCTTAGAAAAGAAATACTATTTGAGATGTATATTCGATTAGTTTTTTCTGATGTATACGATTGATGTGTGATCTTCTACATTATTAACTCATTTTTTACATCACTTAAAGTTGATTTTTTTTCTATGGTTAATACAGTGAATTCTAATTCCCATCCTAAAATTTTATAACATTTTGAGCTGCTTGCTATATTTGAATCAGTAACTGATTTTGTTACCATAAAAGGCAAAAAGGTCTTGAATTCAACATAGCATGCAAATGAGTTTGGAACTTGATGAAAGTTTGCATTTGTCTTGACTGGCCCCTATATGTGTAGTAAAATGTAGATGCACATTGTATAGAAACTGGACACCGGGCAAGCAAGTATCAGGGTTTACAATCGAAACCACCACCTTGCACAACCAACTCCATTTACAACATCATTTCAGGTTCAATTTTTTGAAAGATTAATACAAACGATTGGAGGTCCAATGCTCATATTTTATAACATTTCATGTATGTGTTCTTTGCAAGCATGGATTGATTTTCAAATCACTAAGAATGGCAAAGCCCTATTTGGTTTAACATAGTTTGCAAACATACTCTCACTTAATAAACATGATATCTAAATGCGCATTCATTGCATAGAAGACCTATGCTGCGAGCTATGTGGTGCCACCATTCGTAAATTTGGAAATTTTTTAGAAGAGGCAACAACATGTAACCAAGACATGCTAGTGGTGTGTCCTAGCAAAGCGTGGCACTGTCATGTAAATAAGCAATAGTGGGTACATTTGTTCCCCTACCCCTGTTGTTTCCATCTCAAAGGTTATTGCTTCAAAGCATAGTTGCCGCGTTACTATAGAGTCTCTGCCATTGCTGATTTTTAGCAGATATTTACTGGCATTGTAACTTTTGCAAATTAGTTATGCCGTGTACATTCCAGCATGCACCACTAATTCCAGAGTACTTGCAATCATTTTCGTAGTACTGAAAGCTTAGAGGTTTGAAATGACAAACATTATATTGATAACAGAAAACAAAAGAGTAGGCAAACATGAGAACAAGCGGTAGATTTTTGATTGTACTTAAGATAACAACACAAGATGAAAACGTTCAAAGGTGATCAGAGATAATATAAGTTAGAAAACTTTTAGATGCTTGGATGAAGCAATAAAAGCGGAATGGCTCCCATGATATGCAGGAATGATGTATTCCAACCATCTTGGGACAAGATGGCATAGATTCTCATCGCATCAAGTGAGTAGTTCACGTTGTCATAGATAACGAGATTATCTTAATACATTAGTTAACATTCAGTAGTTAACAACATTGGGATACTCATTTAGCTCAGCAGTAATAATTCTACAATAATTAACTAAAACATCTGACCAAATATTGTAAAATAGATAAATATATCGAAGTAGATACATTGGTAAGCCATTTGTTAATATGTACCTGGTTGCAACAAATTACTAACTTTGATTAATCATTTATAGGAGTAATGAGCTTTGTCTTGATCCATTAGAAGAAATTGTTCTTCACCTATTTTGGAATTGCCCCTTTGCCCTAACTTCCTGGGACACTATCTCCTTTTCAATAACACGATAGCTAGATGTAAGTCGCCCTAATTTGCAATTTGGGCTAGTCAATTTTCGAGTGAAGGAAGAGCAGCCGGAGGGCAGGAAGGAGCTCGCCGGAGGGAAGGAAGGAGCTCGCCAGAGAAGCCCTCTAGGTTTATCTTAGGGTGGCGGAAGATCCCACTATCTCAGGGTTGTGGGGGGTGGTGCAAGTTCGTCGGAAGAAAGGCCATCCCCAGGGCTAGAAGGATGGCCGAGGGCGGTGGCATGACAATGGTGGGCGGCGGTTGAGGGGAGAGCGGTGCGGGGCGGCGAGGTTGGCTTTGGAGTGCCGCGAGCGGTGGTGGCTGGCGGTTCGGTTGGTGGTCTGTGGGAGTGGTTGGGGGAAGAAGGCGTCGGGAGGAAGAAGACATGCGGTGTGTGATCCGCTTTTCAGGAAAAGGTAGGCGGAAGAAGATGGCTGGCGGCCGTTAGATCAGAGATCAAGGGCAGAGACTGATTCGACTGACTCAATTTGGAATTTCAGGCTGACTGGCACCTAGCCAGCCCCTTTCAAGAAACAGAGGCATCTCTTTTCTAGACTATCCTTGTCACCATGGTGACTGTTCCAAACTCTTTTGCATTGGATATCCAAAATCTTCAAGAATGGACATCCCACAGGATCCACTTGGAGGCACCTCTTTTTCACAGAATTAAAAGCAAATACTACAGACTTTAGAGTCTTGATTGATCTGCACCTCAGCGGATTTTATAAGGTAGAAGGATTTCCCTAGGGCCGGCATTGGTATTTTTTTTTTACTTCTTTCAGTTCTTGTAATTTGTAGATTTCATATATATTAATGAAAATTTGTTAGCTAACAGCTGAAAAGGGACTGGCGTAGCCAGCGATGATACAGTGCTACTGGTTGAGCCACATACTACAGATGCTCACATATTTATAACCAATTTTTAGATGCCTGAACTTCCGTAAGTTGCATTCTACTCCAGTTTACCCGGAGTACTACTGAATAATACTACTACTACTAGTGGATAATACTGAGGCTCATTCTAGAAGTAAATTTTGTCTTACAGGGAGTAATAGATTCACTATCAACTCCGCCACGGGCGACCTGCTCAGTTGCCATTCACTCGGGTATTACAACTACTAGATGAACAGTTGCGCCCAGGGCGCAAAGGCCGAGAGCAAGCCAAATATTGAAAGAGTGTGCATCAAAATATGTAGACACAGAAGGAAACATATGGAAGTAAGTACGGATTGATGATAGTCATACGGACATGATTATCATATTTTTTACATAAGATCCAAAATGATGCTAGATATAAAAGTCTCGATAGAAAATCAAACCACTTCAAATAAAAAAAAACTCTTCTGAAATTGTGCTCCTCTTAGAACATACACACTTCATGTGCATATGGTTGCAGGTTGTATCCATGCCAAGATAGCACCTTGTATGCATAAGATGGACCATATGTTGAATATACGAACACTGACTACTGTACCCTGCACCTGTGCATTGTCAAACTGTACCCTGCACCTGTGCATGATAGATGGTTGGCCATTGTCAAACTGTCCAGAACTAATGAATGGAACTAAAAATCTTAGCTAAAGCAAAGCTTCTAGGCGTGTGATAAAAATAAAATGGAATGAAATATATCATAACAAAACTTCATATGTGAAGATGGCAGTGTCACTCTTCTCGTGTCCATCCTCCCTCACTACCTGCAAAACTATAAAATGAGGACATATCATGACAACAGTTTGAGGTCATCTCTCCCCACTGAACATAACTTAAATGACACTGAACACTACTCAAAACCAAGATGATATGTACCAACAATCACTTAAAAATGGTTGAATAATAAAATTATGTAGGTCCTAGTTTACAATTGTGAGCTTACAGAAATCACAAAAATGCTTTGAACTGTAGGTTTTAGTTTTTCACACCAAAATCCGAAGGCGCGCACGCGCGAAAAGAGGCAGAAAGATAGGGAGGTTACCCATGAAAGCAGAGAAGCTGCTATCATGGCCACCTATGGATGATCCAAAATCTGAAGAAAACATATTGTTGGTCAAACTGAAAATAACTAAAAGGTTCAAAATATTGAGAAAGAGGAGTAACTATAACACAGACTGACCAATTAAACAAGGATTTTAGACTGAAAAACAAAATGATACAAGACTCAAACAGGAATACTAAAATTGCTGCATAGATTAAATCAACTACATGACTGAAAAATAAACTGAATATCTGATTACAATATCATGAGATGGGAAGAAGCAAATCCAATTAAACAAATCTGATATAATTAAGCCTGGTTACACCAAAACATAATTAACTTCTTTCAAAAGCAATTAGCCAGTTTAACTATTTGGCCATACCTTTCTGTCTCCTCTAGCATATCCAAAGTAGAGAATGACAACGGTAATAGATCGCGCTGAGGCCCGCTGACATGCATCAATCATGATGAAGAGCTCCATGAGGTTCTCATTGACAGGAGAGCAAGACGCAAGAACAGATCACATCAGCTAAACATACATGGGCATACCTATTGGAAAGGAGGGAGGAAGGGACATGTGACGGAGTGGAACCTGGAGGTGCAGGGGCACGAATCCTGCCTGCAATGACACGGTCGCTGCCAGCTTACATGAGAAAATATGCAGCCAGTTTGGCAGTAATTGCCTCACGTCCTTGAGCCTGCATTACAAAAGAAATAAGTCAGCACAGCAAATTTCCACACATCACACAAAGGGGGCAACACATATTCCCCAATTGAGGGCAATATTCAACTTTAAACTCCTCCCCCTTTAAACATCTGACTGGGCGGTATTAAGTTCGCCAAAGAATGATCAAATAAGGTATCCATAATAGAACAAGTCCTCGGAATAGAAGAACCACCAGCACAAGAAGTAAATACACTACACTAATAAAAATCTTTACAAGGAAAACCTTAGTATGTGGATATCACATTCAGTTGCATTGACACGGGAAACAAATTGAAAAGGCATTAGATATCTTTTTTCATTGAACGGGCATGTAATTAGATATCATGAGATGGGAAGAAGCAAATCCAGTAAAACAAATCTGATATAATTCAGCCTAGTTACACCAAAACTTAATTAACTTCGTTCAAAAGCACTGATATAAACATGAATACATTGAGTAAGATAATTTTTTTAGTGCTAACTCAAGTAGGATCTAAAGGAATACCCCACCATAGGTAACTTGGTCAGCCTTAGGCTTGTCTACTTCAGTGCCCATTTGAAAGGAACTCAACAAAGAATTTCACAGTTTGTCAACGCCTGCAAGAAAAAAATGGAATGGCCTAAATGGCAACAACACTTGAATGAGCATAATCAGGCAGATAAATATATAAATTTGTTGAATGAGAAAAATTGTTATGGATGTTGGGAGCTCATGCAATGTATACATTAGAGTGAGAGTATGCTAATCAACATATAAAATTCCTGCAAATAGTATATATATGGTAACACATCATGAAACACATGACACGCTTTATTCACCAGCCATCTTGATGTAGTGATGGTCATCAGTTCAAGAAACATGAGTACATCATAATTTATCTCGTGTAAATATAAATTCCCCAACCTTCATAATATCATACACCGGAAGAAATTGAGAGTATCACATTAGAACCAACTTTATTTATATCTACAGATCTGCCTACAAAAATGCCAAAGTAGCAAGATATTTGGCATGCATATCTCAGAAACCTTCTCTACACTCCGAGGCCTTTTTTCTTAGCAGCCATTCACAAGTGCATCTAACCAGACTCGCAAGAATAGAAGTCCTTACTGCATTATATCTACTTACAACCCGAGTGAAGGTCACTGATGTAAATCCTCATGGTCAGTAGCTTCCACCGATGATTTTTCTTCCTGATATGAAGATGTTCTTCCTACAAAATATGAACACATCATAAGAAAACCTGATAAAAGCATAGGTCTAGTTATAAAATAAAAAATATATGTAAACTGAGTTCTACACGAGAAGCCATCCATCTTAATTCTCACAAAAAAAATCAGAGAATCAAAGTAGCGGTCCTCTCCTCCCCCTGCATCTGCATATGCATGGAGTTGAGTTAGTGATGCTGCACAAACAAATCGAAGAGGAACATCGTTGAAGGAATAATGGGAGGGAAGAAGAAGAGACTGAAGAGGAAAGCAATCCATGCTCCTCTTCAATCGTGAGGATGAAAAGCAGGACTGCAGGCAGTGGGAAAAGCAAGCAAACCAAACCGAATCTTGAGGATGAGTCGCAGCTGTCCCGGCGCAAATCTGGCCGCCGCCGCCATGGACTGCCTGTTGCTGGTCGGCCATGACCCACCCAACCTAGACCTAGAGAGGCGAGGAGAGGAGATGGGGGTCAGAGAAAGAGCAGGAGAGAGAAAGGGAAGAGAAGGGGACCATACCGCCGTTGTCGCCGTCTGTCACCATGGTCGGGGGGCAGCGACCCCGGCTCCTCCTATTGAGCACGGAAGTAGAAGGAGGAGATGAGGAGACGCGGGAGGAGGAGAGGCAGGGAAGGAGGAGGTGGTGGAGGCGGCGGCGGCGGTGGCGGCAGGAGAGGAGGCGGAGGCGGCTGCGAGGGCGCCGGCTAGGTCGCTGCCCTCACGCTGTTAGGTCTGCTTTTCTGTCGCTGCTCGCTCGCCCCACTTCGCTTTTTCTCTCTCGCTACTCGCGCGCTCGCTCGCTGCTCTTTTCGCTCCGCACTATTCATAACCGACGTGAAGCCATTCGTTGCGTCTAGCACCCCTTTCATCTTTTATAAGTTCGCACTATTCATAGCCGATGTGGAGTCATCCGTTGCGTCTAGCACTCCTTTCATCCTTTATAAGTTCGCACTATTCACCTTTATAAGTTCTCCGCACTATTCATAGCCGACGTGAAGCCATTCGTTGCGTCTAGCACCCCTTTCATCTTTTATAAGTTCGCACTATTCATAGCCGACGTGGAGTCATCCGTTGCGTCTAGCACTCCTTTCATCCTTTATAAATTCGCATTATTCACCTTTATAAGTTCGCACTATTCATAGCCAATGTGAAGCCATCCGTTGCGTCTAGCACCCCTTTCATCCTTTATAAGTTCAATAGCACTTAGCGACACCATCAAATCCAAACGCATCGTTTGTACACAAGCAGAAGTAGTGACCCCAAAACAAGCCGTTAATTAAACCCATTTCGAGCACGCCGTCGTGGGTAAATAATGGGAATAAGCTAAGTGACGCATTGCTGAACAAGAACCAATACAAGAAAGACAGCGGTGCACACGAGACAGCGATGGTTGTCTATATAAACCGCTCGAACCCAACGCCATAAGCACCCCAAGATCGAGCAAGTCTAGCGCACGCAAGCCTAAGCGATCAGGAGCTTACCAAGGCTTAGCAATGGCGTACGCTAAGCTCGCAGCCCTGGCCATGCTTTTAGTCGTGCTGCAGGCATCAACCGGCACCGTCGCCCGCTTGTCGCCGGCCGTCTCGACGTCGAAGCTCTCCGGCATGCCGGCGGTGATGACAGTCAACGGGTTCGAGCCCGGCGAGGACGGCGGCGGGCCGGCGGAGTGCGATGGCAAGTACCACAGCGACGACGACATGCTGGTAGCGTTGTCGACGGGGTGGTACCAGGGCGGGGTCCGGTGCTTTAGGATGATCCGCATCACGAGCGCGGGCACCGGGCGGAGCGTGGAGGCCATGGTGGTGGACGAGTGCGACTCCCGGCGCGGCTGCAAGAACAACATCGTCGACACCTCCAAAGCCGTGTGGAAGGCGCTCGGGCTGGACACCAACGTCGGCGAGGAGACCGTCACATGGTCCGACGCCTGAATTAACCCCTCGATCCGTCGGTCGCTGAATAATTGGCGCACGGCAGCTGGGGGCATCCGCAAACTGCAACGTCTGCTCTGTTTTTCTGTTTCTAATAAACGATGTTTTTCTGTTTCTAATAAACTGTGATCATATTTCCTACGACAATGTATGCATGCAGTAATATGTAAGCTCAATCTGGTTAAGAAAAATCTGAGTTCAGTAAATTGACTTAGATAAAATTTCGAGAGTCAATTACACCGGTGGTGCTAAAACTTGGCGCAAACGGTCACTTTAGTGCTAGAATTTGCAGGGTACATTAAAGTGGTGCAAAAACTTGGCTTGGGCGTGCAAACGTTGGGCCCACCGTCAGTGACTGCATAGTGAAGGTTGGGCGTGTGGCATGCTCTTTTTGCAGAAACACCCTCGGATTTTTATTTTATTTTCTGACGAAAAAGCACCTGTTAGGTGTGTAGCATCTCATGGGTCCCATTTGTCAGTGAAACATCACAAATTTTGTTAGAATGAAAGATATGGCACAGAGGGATTCGTATCGGTGACCGCGGTCTAACCGACGTGCGCGGCTACCCACCCGCCCAGAGTTCAGTTGTTGATGCATAAGCATACACAAGTTTTATATCTTTGAACTGAGTAGCATAAATCAAGAATTTTAATCCGTAAAAAAAGTTTCACCCGTGGGGTTTCGAAGAAGCTACCCATGTAATACCCATGTAAAACAAGTAGGAGGGCGTGCCACTCCAACTATGGACTCTCACATTTTTCTTTTGAGACAAATGGACTCTGATGTGTAAATATAATAGTTACAGTTCATGTCTATAACAAAACGTGCTCCTGGGCTACAATTTACTTGTATATTATTACAATTTACATGTCTATAACAGAATATGTATATTATTTATAATTATAAGTTTTTGGTTTGATATTTATAGTTATAAAATATGTAAATTGTAATTATAAATAATATACATATAAATAAATATATAAACCAAAAAATGTTCACCTATTAATTTTAAAATCCATCAAATTAAAATATGAAATAATTTTATAATTTTTATAAGAATTAAAATATCAAACTAACTTGTCCAAGATTAAATAAATTATCCTATAAGTTAAAAAACAATTTTTTTTATAAAATAATTATGTTGTATATATAATTGTCCAAGATTAAAAAAAATTATGTTGTTTTATAAGTGTTCATGCATTTTTATAAATTTTGTGTGTTTTCTATAAATTATATTTGTATTTCGAAATTAATTTAATATATGTATGAAAAAAATTAGCCTAGTGTGCCTCAGATCGCAGATTCGCAAATGAATACGTATTTACCATACAATTTACATTTTTTAGGCTAAAAAATAAAAAGGAAAAAACTAACATGTTTAAGGCACGAAATGCTAGTGGTTGTATTGCTAGGTCCTGCTGGTGGTAATTGTCAGGTCGCTAGTACGAAATCCCAGGGCGGTATCTTTTTCTTTTCAAATTTACAATTCTTTTTTTTTAGTTCCTCGTGATTTTTTTCTTCTTCTTCTTATTTTACATTATTTTAGGTTAGGATGTAAAAGGCTTAGTATCATTGTATGACATCAATTGTGATCTGCTGGGTTGGCTAGCCGCGCACCCCGTTTGACCCAAGCGTCACCTGTTCGAGTCATGCGTGTTTTCCATTATTTATTCTGAAAAACTAATAAAATTTGTGATGTTTGGCTGACAAGTGGGACCATCCGATGCCACATATGCAGTTACCCTAACAGGGGCCTTTATGTGAGAAAAATCCAAAAATAAGAATTCATGGTTTTTTTTGCAAAAAGAGCACGCCACACACCCGTCTTCCCAATATGGTCACTGACAACGGGCCCTACACCACACTGTCATGCCCCGTTAGTGTTGTCGGCGTATAAAATGAGATTTGCACCGTCTTTGCACGTTCGAGCCAAGTTTTTGCACCACTTCGATGTATGCCACAAGTTCTAGCACTAAAGTGATCATTTGCACCAAGTTCTAGCACCACCAGTATAATTGACTCAATTTCGGAGCATTTGTGTGGGTAGGGACTAGGGAGAGGGGGTGGGTGTCTGGGCTGGACATGCAAAAGTCTGACCTTTGAAAGACGAGCCCGGTCCAAAGCGTAGAAAAATACTCTTTTCTCAAGCCCAAGCCTAGGCCGGTGACAAACCCGAATACTCGGCCCAAATGCCGAATTTCAGTACTTTACGTTACAAAATTCAGAATTTCAAATTCTAAAAAAAAAATTCAGAATTTCAAGCCCTGGACAGTTGGCCTCTATGTTTTGTTGTTTTGATCCCTTCTTTTTCCCGCTAACAATGTCTATGTGGTTAATGCATTTTGCTTCTTTGATCCCTTCAAATAACTTGGTTCTCTCTCGAGCTAACAATGTCTATGTGATCTATGTGTTTTGTTTCTTTGATCCCTTCAAATAATTTGATTCTCTCTCAAGCTAACAATGTATACATCTCAAGCTAAACAAAAGAGGAAAGAACACCTTAAATCTTATTTCAAGCCATCAATGGCGTGCAAAAGCTAATGAAAGAATTCATTATTTGGCTTTGTTTAAAAAAATTCTTACCTATTTGGCCATATAGAAAAAAAATCTTCCCAATTTGACCTATTTGGCCATCAATTGTGACACGACCATCATTGGGTTACAACCTATGATCAAAGTCCCCAATTACCTTGTCAATTTTTATTCCATGGACAAAATTGCCCTCATTGCACAACACCAAAATAGGACAAAAACAATCAACGCGAAAGTGTTGTTTTGCTCGCTAGCTCAATGCACCCATGATGAACAGTAAAATTTAAAAAGGGAAAAGAGACTTTTTTGATAATAAGCATTGATGAATTGTCTACATGCGTGCAAATATTCGTGAAAACATTCCTGATGTTCTTGGCATAAAAACAAAAGCAATGCTAAAAAATGCTTTAAGAAACGACCTTTTTGAGTATCGACTTTTTTCCGGGAGCATTTAGGAAAAAAAATCATCACAAAATCTTGTTTGTATGTACACAATTCGCCAAAAAAATTTGCCAAAAAATTTCAGATTTTTTGTTTCTTTATTAAAAAAATCATTTTACTGTTTATGTGGGAGTGTTCGCGGGTAGAAACTCCATGTCTTAGAAATGGGCCGTTCTTTCCCCACAATTAAACTCATCAAAAATCAACGAACTACCCTTCCCTAGACCGAATTCGCTCCTGCCCCCATTTTGATTTTTGAACCCGGGTTGTTCACCAGCCAAAGGTGGAGCCATGATTTCGTAAAGCCTAGGGCTAAAATTAAACGGCTATAAATAGCGCCTATACTAGTATGCCACACCACTTATGCATCTTACAAGTACACCACAGATTCACAATTTGAATGATACTTCATTCTCATTACAAAAGAAAATTTGATAAAAAAACATGTAATAAATAATTTAACGAAGTGCATCATTGCAAAAGCTGGTACCTTACTAATGGCAACTTCTTTCTTTGAACCCATCATTTCTTCATCTGCAATAGTAGAAGGACCTGAAGTTGTAAAGATAAAATTCAGTATTGAAGCAACCGGAGTTGGTTTCTCGGGACATGGCGTCTGCATTGAAGCGGTGGCGACGGCCCGAGAGGTCACGCCCGTTTGCGCCGCATTCCCTTCCGGTCAAATCACGGCATCAATGTCGGCCGCTGCATGCTCTGGGCTGACATGAATATGGCGCGGCACGTGGGATGGAAAGTGCGTGAAAGGCGGCGGTGGTTTGGGTGGGCCAGGGTGGTCAAAAGAGGGCTTGGGAGCGCTCCGGACTCCCGCAAAGCCCCCCCCCCACGTTTTTCTCAGGTTTGTGGGAGAAATCGCATCCGGACCACGCCGCGGACCGATACAGGCACACGCTGGATGTCTTCCGCTGTCCGGACAGCGCGGTCCGAAAGCATGCGGGAGGTTTGCGAGTCGGAGTGGGAGACGCCCTTAGGAACCAAGCGGACAGTGTGCATAACCCCCTTCTCTCGTGTCACTAAACCTAGAGCGCACGGGAGCAACCCTAATCGCAGAAGTGGACATCGGCTTGTCGTGCGCCGAGCAGGCGGCCTCTGGTGAGGAGGTGGGGGTTGTCGAGGGGAGCACGACAGGTGGCGAGCCCAAATGCGGTGTTGCACGTCGATCGACGCGGTTCTTATTGGTTCTGGCATTCAGAGGTCTGTGGCTCTGCCAAGCGATGTGAAGGTGGCATGTGCGATGAACTTAGGAGTAGGTGGTGGCGGCAAGCTAGATCTGGCTGGATCTGGTAAAGATTCGCTGGAGGGCTTGGTCATGCATGGTGTGTGGGGCTTAGGAGGTTGAACCGAATGAAAGACTTCTCTCTTGCCACAGCTGGAGCCGGTGATGACGACGCTCTTGAGCGTCATCTACTTCTTGTTGGCCTCGTCGAGGTGATACTCTTAAATCCAACCTTTCTAGCTTCGTGGAAAACCCTAGATCCATAGCAACCAAGATGACGGTGCTTTGGCGTCGTATCCCCTCTCGAGGGCATTGTCTTTGGAGCTGGGCATCGGCAAGCGGGGCCGATGGAAGATGGTGGTGATGGCGACACGTTGGAGAAGAGCTGGTGTAGTCCCGTGCCGTTGGGGTGGACTTGAAGCTGTAGGTGGTTGACCTTGTGGGTGACAGCAGCCACCTGGTACTCTGATAACCCACAAGTATAGGGGATCGCAACAGTTTTCGAGGGTAGAGTATTCAACCCAAATTTATTAATTCGACACAAGGGGAGCCAAAGAATATTCTCAAGTATTAGCAGCTGAGTTGTCAATTCAACCACACCTGAAAACTTAATATCTGCAGCAAGTGTTTAGTAGCAAAGTAATATGATAGTAGTGGTAACGATAGCAAAATGTAACGGCAGCAAAAGTAATATTTTTGGTATTTTGTAGTGATGATAACACTAGCAACGGAAAAGTAAATAAGCGAAGAACAATATGTGAAAAGCTCGTAGGCATTGGATCGGTGATAGAGAATTATGCCAGATGTGGTTCATCATGTAACAGTCATAACCTAGGGTGACACAGAACTAGCTCCAGTTCATCAATGTAATGTAGGCATGTATTCCGAATATAGTCATACGTGCTTATGGAAAAGAACTTGCATGACATCTTTTGTCCTACCCTCCCGTGGCAGCGGGGTCCTAGCGGAAACTAAGGGATATTAATGCCTTCTTTTAATAGAGTACCGGACCAAAGCATTAACACATAGTGAATACATGAACTCCTCAAACTACGGTCATCAGCGGGAGTGGTCCCGATTATTGTCACTTCGGGGTTGCCGGATCATAACACATAGTAGGTGACTATAGACTTGCAAGATAGGATCAAGAACTCACATATATTCATGAAAACATAATAGGTTCAGATCTGAAATCATGACACTCGGGCTCTAGTGACAAGCATTAAGCATAGCAAAGTCAAAGCAACATCAATCTCAGAACATAGTGGATACTAGGGATGAAACCATAACAAACTAACTCGATTACATGATAAATCTCATCCAACCCATCACCGTCCAGCAAGCCTACGATGGAATTACTCACGCACGACGGTGAGCATCATGAAATTGGTGATGGAGGATGGTTGATGATGACGACGGCGATGGATTCCCCTCTCCGGAGCCCCGAACGGACTTCGGATCAGCCTTCCCGAGAGAGTTTAGGACTTGTGTAAGTGCATCTAGTGCCTCTCAGTGATTTTGGTGTATTGAAGACTTACAAGTTAAGGGACTAATGCGTTTGTGAGTGTACACAGATCTATAAGTCTATGAGGAGTTTGATATTTATAGAGAAAGTCGACCCCTAAAAATGAAGTTCTTCGACTGAAGACTTTGGATCTTTGAAGACTTTCTGAAGTCTTTGAAAGTGAAGAAATCGGTGTGACCTTGAAGACTTGGTATTCATTCGAGGAACATGAAGCGTGAAGACTTTTGTTTTCATAGTTTCATTTTCTCTTTCTTGAGTCATAGGAAACACCGTACTATTAAAGGGGGTCGAGGAAATACTAAGGAAAAATTTCCATGTGATGCTCAACTCAAAATCCTACACCTACCAATCCCTTCGAGTGAAGCCATTGGAAATCTCATACAGTCCGGTCATATTCTTCAGTGACAGAGACGAAGTTCTTCTGGTCTCTGAGGAATTTGTTCTGATTGAGGAGTTAGGAATTCGCTAGTGCGGATTGCCTACACAGTGAGGAACATGATAGCCCTGAGGATTTTGCTACTCAAAATTTTGACCATTGCTGTGCTATGCGCCATCTGTCCCAAAATATCTATCCACCTAACGGTCATATCATTGAAGGGCATTTATGGCTTATCATGTCGGGCTGCTCCCTAGGCTATAAATAGCCGCCCCCTACAACCACTAGCTGGTTGGCTGCTCCGAGAGAAACTGACACTTGTCATTTGAGAGCAACCCATCCTCCGAGGACTTTGAGCGAAAATCATCAAGGGAGGAAAAACCCAAACCCAAACACCTAAAAACCCCAAGTGATTGAGTATCACTGAAGAGATTGATCCTGCGTGGATCCGACGCTTGTTACCTTTGAAGACTGTGCTTCTTCCAGACAGTTAGGCATCATGGTCTAGAGCATCGAAGAGGAATTGTGGATCATCGAGTGACCAAGTTTGTGAAGGTTCGGAAGTCACCTGAAGACTTGCCACGAGTGATTGGACGAGGTCTGTGTGACCTTAGTTCAAGGAGAATACGGTGAGGACTTGGTATCCTCAGCTGCGTGTTTAGGACTGGGTGTCCTCGAGTTTAAACACTCAGCCGCTCCAACCAGACGTACAACTGAGACAGCAGTTGGAACTGGTCTACCAAATCATTGTCTTCACCAAGCTTACTGGTTCTATTCCCTCAACTCTTTCATTTCCTCATAACTGTGTTGTGTGTTTGTTCATATATGTGTTTGAAGACTTTGACTGAAGACTTTCTCAATTTCCTCAGTTCAATTTCTTCAGTCTGTTTGTCTTCATCCTGTGTTATCATGTGCTTTCGTTTCCTGTATTATGTGCCTGTCTTCATTTCATCATGATGACTATGCTTGTATTCTGTTATGTTTACTTTTGAGTACTTATTCCGCTGCTAGAAGTTCTTCGCTAAGGAATTTCCTCACCGGCAAATTCCTTAGTGAAGAATTTCATAAAAATCGCCTATTCACCCCCCTCTAGTCGATATAACGCACTTTCAATTGGTATCAGAGCGAGGTACTCCCTTGTTCTATGTGATTTTGGTTTAACCGCCTGGAGTTTTAGTTATGTCGACCGCAGGTATGAAGAAAGTGACATGCCCCATATTTGACGGTCATGAGTATCCCAAGTGGAAGGCCATGATGAAGAAGCGCCTCATGGAGATGAACAGCGAGCTGTGGACCGTCACTGAGATTGGTCTGACAGATTTGTGCAAGATGGCGGAAGCAGATGACATTCGCAAGTACACTCTTCTCAACCTCACGGCGAAGGACGTCATCTGCTCCTGTCTGTCTCAAAATCAGTTTAGGAATATCATGCATCTCGATCATGCGAAGCTTATCTGGGACCGTCTCTCTGAGGTCTATGAAGGTCATCGAACCTGTCATGATCCTTGGTTTGAGGACTTCAAGGAATCTCTCAAAGCGATGACATTCGAACCAGAATCATCATCTTCTGCATCATGCCTTATGGCAAAAGATGCTAAGGTAACTGAATGCTACCTATCCGAGTCTAGTGATGATGAATCTGGTGATGAATTTGGACCCAACTATGTCAAACTTGCTTCCCTTGCCACTAAACAACAAAGAGCTTTGGAAAAAGTTTATTACATGCTAAATAAGAGCGATGATATGTTGGGTGAAGAAATGGATCAGTCAAAAGCTTTGGCTGAAAGTCTTTAGAGACTTCAGACTAGGTTTGACAATCTTCAAGGTCATCATAACACTCTCTTATATGATCATGAGAAGCTTTCTTATGAATTTGTTCAAAGAAAGCAAGACCTTGAGAAGCCAAGAGTGAGTTATGAAGATCTTTAAAAGGAGCGCGATTACTTGCTCAACAAATCAGCGCTTCTCAGGAAAAATTTGTTCCTCCTTGTTTGAAATGCATTGAACGTGAATCTGCTAATTCTTCACCTGAATGTTCAAATGCTGCTAATGTTTCAAATTCTTCACATGCCTCTGCTATCACTAATTCCTCATTTGAGGACATTGCTAGTATCACTGATGATGCAGGGCTAAAGGAATTGTACATGACAGGCATGTACAAAAGCCTTAAAGGGCATCAGACTCTTTGTGATGTGCTTAAAAAGTAGATCCTCAACAGGAACCCTAGAAAAGAGGGTATTGCTTTTGAGAGGAAACTCAATGCTGATGGTACATATTGGAAGCCTGAGCAGTACCCCAAAACTACATGGGTTGCTGCAAAGGTACCTCCAGTTGATCCATCTAACTTATCTGGATTTGCATGTGAATCTCCTCGTTCTGATGATGAGTCAATTGACTCCAACTATAAACTGTTCAAAAATCAGATGGTGAAGTATTTGCTAGATATGTTGGCACTAACTGCAAGAACGGTCCCCCTATGAAGAAAATCTGGGTTCCCAAAAGATGCCTTGAAAATCTTCAGGTGAATGTCATCATGACGCCACCTATGAAGAATAGGAACCCCAGATCAAATTCTTCATATGGACCAAATTCTTCATATGGATCCAAGTCCTCATACAGACCAAACTCCTCGCATGGATCATATTCCTCAAAAGGATCAAAGTCCTCATATGAACATCATCGTGCTAACCCGTCTGTTTCGCAGGGAAGATCTAAGGATTATGGATATGTGCATTATTCTTCAAATCATTATGTCCATAAGTCCTCGAAGAATTTCTCTGCTTACTCTTATGCTTACTCTAACCCCTCTTATGTGAAACGAAATGGACTGGCATCTATGCCACCCTTCTCTTATGGAGCTCGCAGAGTGATGAACTCTTTGCCACCCCTTCAGATGTGGGTGGTGAAGAAAAAGAACTAATCTCTTCTATAGGGTCAGGTCTCCAGACGTACGTAATCGTTTGAAGAATTTGCTGGAGACCTGAGCATGCCTGAAAGGACGCAGGCTAATCATGAAGAAATGAACTTTCATTTCTCATGTCCTCATACTGCTTCATCTGTTCTTTTGCTTGCTGAAATTGATCTGATGAATTGATGTCATATTCTTCACTGATGAAGTATATGAGTTTGTAAGCTGCACTAATTCATCTGCAGGATGATCAACCCAAAGCCACTGAGTGGGTCCTCGATAGTGGATGTACAAATCACATGACTGGTGACAAGAATCTATTGATGGATGCTCCATTATCTCTGTCGCATCTGAAGCATATCATCTTTGCCGACAAAGGAAAAAGTCAGGTATTGGGTCTAGGTAAGGTTGCGATCACAAAGGATCGACACATGGACAAAGTCATGCTTGTTGAGTCCTTAGGATACAACCTTATGTCTGTCTCAATGCTTTGTGATCTTGATATGGTTGTTGTCTTTGGCAAGTACCGTTGTGTTGTGGTTATGGAAGCTGACAATTCCAAAGTCTTCGAAGGCTTTAGGAGAGGAGACCTGTATATTGTTGATTTCTCTACAGGACCACAACCAGCCGTGTGCCTACTTGCAAAAGCTTCAGAAGGCTGGCTGTGGCATCGACGACTTGGTCATGCAGGCACGAGGAATTTGCACATGCTTGCGAAGAAGAAGCATGTCATCGGCATCGAGAATGTAAAATTCCTCAAGGATCACCTATGCAGAGCCTGTGAAGCTGGGAAGATGACAAAGCCCAAGCATCCAGCGAAGACTATCATGACCACTACTCGAACATTTGAACTGCTTCACATGGATCTCTTTGGTCCTAACCATTATTCTGCTGTTTCAAATGATGCATCTCAATATGGCTTTGTTATTGTTGATGATTACTCTCGAGACACATGGGCACACATTGTTACTTACAAACATGAAGTGCAGGAAGTCTTCAAATGATTTTCCTCGAGGGCTTCAACCAACTTTGGTGTGAAGATCAAGCACATCAGAAGTGACAATGGAACTGAGTTCAAGAATTCTGGTCTAGATGACTATCTTGATGAATTTGGTATTACTCATGAGTTATCTGCTCCTACACTCCTCAGCAGAACGGCGTCGTGGAGCGCAAGAATAGGACTCTTGCTGAGATGGCTCGCACTATGCTTGATGAATACAAAACGCCTCATCGGTTCTGTATTGAGGCAATTGATACTGCGTGCCACATCATCAACAGAGTATATCTTCACAAATTCTTAAAGAAGACTGCCTATGAACTCCTCACTGATAAGAAACCCAATGTAAGTTATTTCAAAGTCTTTGGTGCTAAATGTTGGATTAGAGATCCTCATCACAACTCTAAATTTGCACTGAAAGCACATGAAGGTTTTATGCTTGGTTACGGAAAGGACTCGCACACCTACAGAGTCTTCAACAACGTTCTTCACAAGGTTGTTGAAACTGTAGATGTGCGGTTCGATGAAACTAATGGCTCGCAAAGAGAGCACCTACCTACTGTGATAGATGAACCAGCACCTGAGGAAACTATCAAGTTCAAGGCTACTGAGGATGTCATTCCTACTGAAGAATCTGATGAAGAATTCATTCTAGAACGTCGAGCTAATGCACCTGAAGAAAATACTGAAGAAAATGGTGCTGAAGAAAATGCTGATCAAATTCCTCAACAACAACCAGCTCATCCTCGCATTGCAAAAGAAGTGCAGGTTGAAAAGATCATCAATGACATCAAAGCGCCAGGTCCTCTCACACGCTCAAAAGCTTCACATTTATCTAACTTTTGTGGGCATTATGCTTTTGTCTCTATCACAGAGCCCACTAAGGTAGATGAAGCATTTCTGGAGCCTGAGTGGATTCAAGCCATGCAAGAAGAATTACATCAGTTCGAGCTCAACAATGTCTGGGAACTGGTCAAACGTCCAGATCCTCGCAAGCACAATATCATTGGCACAAAGTGGATCTACCGCAACAAGCAAGATGAAAATGGCCTTGTGGTGAGGAATAAGGCACGGCTCGTAGCTCAAGGCTACACACAGGTTGAAGGAATTGACTTCGATGAAACTTTTGCACCTGTTGTTAGACTTGAGGCTATTCGCATGTTACTTGCTTATGCTAACCATCATGATATCACTTTATATCAAATGGATGTGAAAAGTGCATTCCTCAATGGTAAGCTTGAGGAAGAAGTATATGTTGCTCAACCCCCAGGTTTTGAAGATCCGAAGAATCCTGACAAAGTCTTCAGACTCAACAAGGCTCTCTATGGCCTCAAGCAGGCCCCACGGGCGTGGTATGACACCTTAAAGGAATTCTTCATGAAGAAAGGCTTCAAACCTGGTTCACTCGATCCTACTCTTTTCACTAAATCTCATGATGGTGAATTGTTTGTGTGCCAAATATATGTTGATGATATCATCTTTGGCTGTACTGACTAACGTTATAGTGATGAATTTGCCTATATGATGAGTGAAGAATATCAAATGTCTATGATGGGAGAGTTGAAATTATTCTTAGGTCTTCAAATTCGTCAACAACGCAATGGCATATTCATATCTCAGGAGAAATACCTCAAGGATGTACTAAGGAAATTCGGCATGCAAGATTGCAAAGGCGTCAAAATTCCTATGCCCACAAATGGCCATCTGTGCAGTGATGAAAATGGTATTGACTTCGATCATAAGGTATACCGCTCCATGATTGGCTCTTTATTGTACTTATGTGCATCTAGGCCAGATATAATGCTTAGTGTTTGCATGTGTGCCCGATTTCAAGCTACACCGAAGGAATCACACCATAAGGCTGTGAAGCATATTCTTCGATATCTAGCTCACACACCAACACTTGGATTATGGTACCCCAAGGGCTCAGCTTTTGATCTCATTGGATATTCTGACTCTGACTATGCTGGTGATCGTGTGGACCGCAAGTCAACATCTGGTACATGTCATTTCCTCGGACGATCTTTGGTCTGTTGGTCCTCGAAGAAACAGAACTGCGTATCACTATCTACTGCTGAAGCTGAGTACATTCCCGCTGGTTCTTGCTGTGCTCAATTGCTATGGATGAAGCAAACTCTCAAGGACTACGGCGTCAACATAAAGAATGTGCCTCTCTTCTGTGACAATGAGAGTGCCATCAAGATTGCTCACAACCCAGTTCAGCACTCGAAGACTAAGCACATTCAGATTCGTCATCATTTTCTTCGTGATCATGTGTTGAAGGGCGACATTTCTATTGAGCATGTGAAGACTAAAGAACAGCTAGCCTATATCTTCACAAAGCCCTTGGATGAGAAGAGATTTAGCAAGTTGCGATGTGAGCTAAATATCCTAGAATCTTCGAATGTTCTTTGAAAAGGACACTCATCCTAACACTTATGCAAAATTGATGACTTAGATGTGCAACACATGAAGAAACATTTTTCTTCAATCAATGAAGAATAACACTCTAAGTGTGAAGAAATTAACGAAGAATTGATTCTTAGAACCCTACGATAATTGTATGCGGTGTCTGAAATCATCATTCTTATACGGTGGGTCACGCCACCACCAAAAGTTGAAATTCCTCAGTTGTTCATATTCTTCAACTTTGCATTGTCTTCACTGTTTCCGTCATTTTCTTCATTGGCTATATATATATATGAGTTTATGTCCTCTACAACATTCACTTATTGCTAATTCTTCAAGTTGGTTTTTTCTGCTAAGTGAATGTGATCGGACCCTTTCCCTCTCTATGCTATACTCAACCCAATCTGTTCACAAATTCTTCATGTGCATTCTATTTGAAACTCGTCCAAAATCTTCACTGTGTCCTTGTCAGCTGAAGAAATTGCGAACGAAACTTAAAAACCTATCCTATCTAAATTTTCGGCTTTGCCGCTCAAACCGTTCCGCATCCCACGATACACTTATCCATTCACCCACGATCGCACACGATCTCCACCTCTCGGTACGTGGGTGACACATGTCAAGCGAATGAGAAGGGTCAGGGGCACATTCATCCAATTTCTTCGGGCGAACAATTTTTCACCATGGCTATGAATACCCCTCTTCCCCTTCCTCACTTCTTTTACTTCGCTCGATCTCTCTCCAGCTCGAGCTTCTCAAACCCTAGCGCCGCCGCTACTTCATCATCGCCGGTGAGGAAGAGCTTCACTGCCTCGATCTCATCGCCGCTGTACTCGCGCCGACCGCGGAAATCTTCACTCCGCCGCCGTCGTAGCCGTCTTCCTCCGCCAAGTTAGGGCGTGGAAGATCTACACAGACGAACTTCACCTCTCCACCTCACTATTCGTCGTGTTCTTCATCCAGGGTAATTAAAAGTTACTTTTACCGCCCTCGTTGATTCGAATGAATATATACAAAATCTTCAAAGGTGTTTTTCTTCATATCTTCACACACTAAAACACCTCTCATATCATCTGTTCTTGATTCGTTTCTTTAAGCTATGTTTTTCTTCAAGATTCCTCAAATGTGTGGATTTTTGATCTACACATCTCTAGAACCTAAGACAAAGAACGCTTAGTGAAATTCTTCAAGACTCATTTGGTCAAATTCCTCAAACTTGTTCTTTTTACAAAACCTTCTGAGAACGCATATGACCTCTCCAAATTCCTCGCAACTATACTCTGTTCAAAGGTACTCATGTCAGCTGCTGAATCACTAGGTTCTCATCAACTTAACTCATTTGCAGCGTTCCTCGAAGAAAAGTTGCATACTTCTTCAGAGAATTCAATTTTTCAAATTCCTCAACTGAAGAAGATGGCTGACTGTAAGAAGCCACGGAAAGGAGGAAAGAGGGCTGAGGTCAACACAGCGTTTGAAATCCCTGATGACATATACAAGGATTACTGCACTCCTGATGAGGCCAAGTTTGGAAAACAGGACAAAAATCAGTGCAAAGTGCGCATACAGAGGATAGAAAGGAGATTGGGCAAGAGAGTGGAGGGAGTACAGGTATGTTACTCCAAAGTACATGAAGAAATTCGCACTCAATCCTCCATGCCCAAGACCTCCATTGGCACCTGGCCAAATAGCTGATCCCACCAGCCTCAAGCGCGGTGAGGACTATCCTGATGAATGGGCCAAGCGCCAAGCCAAGTTGGCTAAGCAACCCAGAGAAGCAGTGAGGAAATTCAATGAAGACTCTGCTGCTGCTGCTGTTGGTGAACGTAGCAGAATTTTAAAATTTTCTACGCATCACCAAGATCAATCTATGGAGTCATGTAGCAACGAGGGAGAGGGGAGTGCATCTACATACCCTTGTAAATCGCACGCGGAAGTGTTCAAGAGAATGGGGTTGATGGAGTCGTACTCGTCGTGATCCAAATCACCGATGACCTAGCGCCGAATGGACGACACCTCCGCGTTCAAAACACGTACGGTTGGGAAGACGTCTCCTCCAACTTGATCCAGCAAGGGGGAAGGAGAGGTTGATGAAGATCCAGCAGCACGCCGGCATGGTGGTGGAAGCAACGGTGATCTCGGCAGGGCTTCGCCAAGCTCAGGGAGAGGGAGGAGTGTCACGGGAGGGAGAGGGAGGCGCCCGGGGCTAGGGTGCGGCTGCCCTCCCTCCCCCCACTATATATAGGACCCCTAGGGGGGCTCCGGCCCTTGGACAATCTCCAAGGGGGGCGGCGGGGAAAGGGGGGTGGAGTGCCCCCCAAGCCAAGCGGGGCGCCCCCACCCCTAGGGTTTCCAACCCTAGGCGCAGGAGGAGGCCCAAGGGGGGCGCACCAGCCCACTAGGGGCTAGTTCCCCTCCCACTTTAGCCCATGGGGCCCTCCGGGATAGGTGTCCCCACCCGGTGGACCCCCGGGACCCTTCCGGTGGTCCCGGTACAATACCGATTACCCCCGAAACTTTCCCGATGGCCGAAACTTGACTTCCTATATATAAATCTTCACCTCCGGACCATTCCGGAACTCCTCGTGACGTCCGGGATCTCATCCGGGACTCCAAACAACTTTAGGGTTACCGCATACTAATATCTCAACAACCCTAGCGTCACCGAACCTTAAGTGTGTAGACCCTACGGGTTCGGGAGACACGCAGACATGACCGAGACGACTCTCCGGTTAATAACCAACAGCGGGATCTGGATACCCATGTTGGCTCCCACATGCTCCTCGATGATCTCATCGGATGAACCACGATGTCGAGGATTCGATCAATCTCGTACACAATTCCCTTTGTCAATCGGTACGTTACTTGCCCGAGACTCGATCGTCGGTATCCCAATACCTCGTTCAATCTCGTTACCGGCAAGTCACTTTACTCATACCTAATGCATGATCCCGTGATTAACCACTTGGTCACATTGAGCTCATTATGATGATGCATTACCGAGTGGGCCCAGAGATACCTCTCCGTCATACGGAGTGACAAATCCCAGTCTCGATTCGTGCCAACCCAACAGACACTTTTGGAGATACCTGTAGTGTACCTTTATAGTCACCCAGTTACGTTGTGACGTTTGGCACACCCAAAGCACTCCTACGGTATCCGGGAGTTGCACAATCTCATGGTCTAAGGAAATGATACTTGACATTCCGAAAAGCTATAGCAAACGAACTACACGATCTTTGAGCTATGCTTAGGATTGGGTCTTGTCCATCACATCATTCTCCTAATGATGTGATCCCGTTATCAATGACATCCAATGTCCATAGTTAAGAAACCATGACTATCTTTTGATCAACGAGCTAGTCAACTAGAGGCTCACTAGGGACGTGTTGTGGTCTATGTATTCACACATGTATTACAATTTCCGGATAACACAATTATAGCATGAACAATAGACAATTATCATGAACAAAGAAATATAATAATAACCATTTATTATTGCCTCTAGGGCATATTTCCAATAGTCTCCCACTTGCACTAGAGTCAATAGTCTAGTTACATTATGATGAATCAAACACCCATGCAGTTCTGGTGTTGATCATGTTTTGCTCTAGGGAGAGGTTTAGTCAACGGATCTGCCACATTCTGGTCCGTATGTACTTTACAAATATCTATGTCTCCATTTTGAACACTTTCACAAATGGAGTTGAAGCGACGCTTGATATGCCTGGTCTTCCTGTGAAACCTGGGCTCCTTGGCAAGGGCAATAGCTCCAGTGTTGTCACAGAAGAGAGTCATCGGGCCCGACACATTGGGTATGACTGCTAGGGCGGTAATGAACTCCTTCACCCAGATTGCCTCTTGTGCTGCCTCCAAGGCTACCATGTACTCCGCTTCACATGTAGATCCCGCCACAACGCTTTGCTTACAACTGCACCAGCTTACTACCCCACCATTCAAAATATACACGTATCCGGTTTGTGACTTAGAGTCATCCAGATCTGTGTCGAAGCTAGCATCGACGTAACCCTTTACGACGAGCTCTTCATCACCTCCATAAATGAGAAACATATCCTTAGTCCTCTTCAGGTACTTCAGGATATTCTGGACCGCTGTCCAGTGTTCCATGCCGGGATTACTTTGGTACCTTCCTACCAAACTTACGGCAAGGTTTACATCAGGTCTGGTACACGGCATAGCATACATGATAGACCCTATGGCCGAGGCATAGGGGACGACGCTCATCTTTTCTCTATCTTCTACCATGGTCGGGCATTGAGCCGTGCTCAATCTCGTACCTTGCAATACAGGCAAGAACCCCTTCTTTGACTGATCCATATTGAACTTCTTCAATATCTTGTCAAGGTACGTACTTTGTGAAAGACCAATGAGGCGTCTCGATCTATCTCTATAGATCTTGATGCCTAATATGTAAGCAGCTTCTCCAAGATCCTTCATCGAAAAACACTTGTTCAAGTAGGTCTTTATGCTTTCCAAGAATTCTGTATCATTTCCCATCAACAGTATGTCATCCACATACAATATGAGAAATGCTACAGAGCTCCCACTCACTTTCTTGTAAATGCAGGCTTCTCCATAAGTCTGCGTAAACCCAAACGCTTTGATCACCTCATAAAAACGAATGTTCCAACTCCGAGATGCTTGCACCATCCCATAGATCGAGCGTTGGAGCTTGCACACCTTGTCAGCATTCTTAGGATCGACAAAACCTTCCGGCTGCATCATATACAATTCTTCCTTAAGGAAACCATTAAGGAATGCCGTTTTGACGTCCATTTGTCATATCTCATAATCATAAAATGCGGCAATTTCTAACATGATTCGGACGGACTTCAGCTTCGCTACGGGTGAGAAAGTCTCATCGTTGTTGTAACACCCCGGATGTAACTTTCCCAATTTGTACTCCAACTCTTGCCGTTTCGGCGTTAAGTTATTTTATTTTCTCGGGTTTGGGTCTTTGTCTCCGTGCGTTGTTATCGTTGTCATGCATCTCATATCATGTCATCATGTGCATTGCATTTGCATACGTGTTTGTCTCATGCATTCGAGCATTTTCCCCGTTGTCCGTTTTGCATTCCGGCGCTTCGTTCTCCTCCGGTGGTCATTTCTAACTTTCTTTCGTGTGTGGGGATTAAACATTTCCGGATTGGACCGACACTTACCAAGCGGCCTTGGTTTACTACCGGTAGACCGACTGTCAAGTTTCGTATCATTTGGACTTCGTTTGATACTCCAACGATTAACCGAGGGACCGAAAAGGCCTCTTGTGTGTTGCAGCCCAACACCCCTCCAATTTGGCCCAAAACCCACCTAAGCCTTCTCCATCATCTAGATCGTTCGATCACGATTGCGTGGCCGAAAACCCACCTCATTTGGACTCCCCTAGCTCCCTCTATGCCTATTTAAAGGTTCCCCGAAAATCTCCTTCTCCTTCCCCCTCCGAAAACCCTAGATCCAACCTCTGTCGCCGCCGGACGTGTCCGGAGCGGACCGGACAGCGTCCGCCCGCCGCCGCCCGACCCACCGCGCTCCGCCACGTGGCGCCGGCGCTCCCCACATCGCCGAAGCCCGCCGGGCCCAATCTCGGCCCCCGCGGCCCACTCCCTCCGCCGTCGGGCGCCTTCGCCTCCTTCTCGCCCGTGACGCCGCGCGCCGCCCTTCGCCGGCCGGCGACGCCGCGCCCCATCGCCGGCCACCGCCACCTCGACCGGACCTCCTCGCCGCTTCCGCGCCGCCGCCACCAACCGCCGCTGCCGCCCGGCGACGGATCCGACCACCCCGCCGCCGGACCTCGCCGCCCTCCGCCGTCCTCCCCCGTCGACCCCGGCCACCGTCGCCTCGCCGGAGTGCGTGCCCCGGCCAACCTCGATCCGTGCGCCGATCTGGATCCGCCGCGGATGAACAGTAAACCCTAGGTGGTTTTTCTTCTAAGTCCCCGGAGATCCCAGATCCAAGTGCTCATGTTCATAGCCCCGTAACTTTGCATCCGTAGCTCCGATTCATGCATATAGCATATCAAAATGTTCATCTCAGAGAGTACATAATTTCGTTCCATTGCATCATTTTCATTTGAGTTCATCTTTATGCCCGAAATGCTGTTAGAAGGAGGCTACTTGAGTTAATTGTCAGATCTGCTACTCCATTTAGCTTTTTGTCATTTTTGCCATGATTATTGTGTGCATGATATGCCCTGATGCTCTACATATGTTTTGTTAAGGGTTTTGTCATCTTTCCATAGGTGCAACCCATGTATTTTTGTGATGTGTTTGGTGACTAGCACAAGCTTGCAAAGTGGTGCCCTTGGTAATTCTGTTTTCAGGGACTTAGCATTTCCACTAAGTCCTTGAGCTGTTTATCTCATGATGCCATATGTTCATGTTGTTTCCTAGTGATCCGTGCCTCTTTTGAGGATGATCAGTAAGGATGTTTTGTTAATATTGTAGTGCTCTATCCATCCATGTCTTTGTTTGCAATTATGGAGCACCCTAGCTTGAGTCAATCGAGCTCTACTTTTGCTACTCTGTGAATCTGGGCAGATTGTTAACTTGTTTGCAATTTTGCCGATGATGTTGTAGTTGATCCGTGCATGCTATGCTATTGTTCTTGCCTTGTCTAACTTGAATTTTGTTTGTTATTGATAGATGTATGCTTAGTTGGTCATGACTTGCTCCATAGTGAGTGCATCGAGCTCGTAAACATGCCTACTTGATATCTGTTTTCAGCATGTGCCAGTTTTCATTAAGTCTGAAAACTGATTATGTTTTTGCTATGTTCACATGTTTGCAATTGTATTTTCTGATCCCTTTTGGCTCAAGGTCACTACGGGACTTTTGTTAAGCTCTTTGAGTAGCTCTATGCCATGCTTTACTATGCCATGTTCATGTCCTGTAGCATATAGTTTTGCTGCTCCGAAGAGTGCTACCTGATCTGAAATTCCAGACAAGTGTTAATTTCACCAAGTCTGAAATCTGTTTGCCATATGCATTTGTGCCATGCTTGTTTGAACCTGTTAATGGATGAATTGGCCATAGCTCAGTGCTAGACTTTTGTTAAGCATCTTGTATTAATCCCTGCCATGTATTTTGTGGTCATGTTTGGGAGCTGTAGCATGTTCATCTCATTGCATTTAGATGGCTACTTGCTGTAAATCGCAGACCGGTGTCATATTTGAATCGCTTGCCATTTCCAAACCGTAACTCCGATTCCGGCGTTCTTTATATCGTTTTCAGGCGATTTCATCTCACCTTTCCAGTGGCACACTTGGATTTCCAAGTTGAGGCCAGGTTCATGCATTCCTTGTCACATCTTGCATATGCATCCCGCATCGCATCCCGCATAGCATATCATCATTGCATCATATTGTTTGATCCTTACACGTGGTTGATTTGTGTCCTTGTTGCTTGTTTGTCTTGTTTGGGTAGAGCCGGGAGACGAGTTCGCTAACGAGGAGCCCGTTGAGTTTGCTTTCGAGGATCCAGTCAACTCTGACAACTGTGCAGGCAAGATGATCATACCCTCGAAATCACTACTATCTTTGCTATGCTAGTTTGCTCGCTCTTTTGCTATGCCAATGCTACGATGCCTACCACTTGATTTCAAGCCTCCCAAATTGCCATGTCAAACCTCTAACCCTCCATGTCCTAGCAAACCGTTGATTGGCTATGTTACCGCTTTGCTCAGCCCCTCTTATAGCGTTGCTAGTTGCAGGTGAAGATTGGAGGCCGTTCCCTGTTGGAACATTTATTTACTTGTTGGGATATCATTATATTATCTTGTTATCTTAATGCATCTATATACTTGGTAAAGGGTGGAAGGCTCGGCCTCTCGTCTAGTGTTTTGTTCCACTCTTGACGCCCTAGTTTCCGTCATATCGGTGTTATGTTCCCGGATTTTGCGTTCCTTACGCGGTTGGGTTATAATGGGAACCCCTTGATAGTTTGCCTTGATTAAAGATTTTCCAGCAATGCCCAACCTTTGTTTTACCATTTGCCACCTAGCCTTTTCTTTCCCTTGGGTTCTGCAGACTCAAGGGTCATCTTTATTTTAACCCCCCCGGGCCAGTGCTCCTCTAAGTGTTGGTCCAAACTGTCAGCCGCCGGTGGCTACCAGGGGCAACTCTGGGCTGGCCTACCGGAAGTTTAGACAATCTGAGTGTGCCCTGAGAAAGAGATATGTGCAGCTCCTATCGGGATTTGTCGGCACATTCGGGTGGTGTTGCTGGTCTTGTTTTAACCCGTCGGAGTGTCTTGAAGAACCGAGATACCAAGTCTGATCAGAACGTCTTGGGAGGAGGTCTATTCCTTCGTTGACCGTGAGAGCTTGTCATGGGCTAAGTTGGGACACCCCTGCAGGGATTTGTACTTTCGAAAGCCGTGCCCGCGGTTATGGGCAGATGGGAATTTGTTAATGTCCGGTTATAGATAACTTGAACCCTAACTTAATTAAAATGAATCAACCGAGTGTGTTACCGTGATGGCCTCTTCTCGGCGGAGTCCGGGAAGTGGACACGGTGTTGGAGTAATGTTTGCGCAGGTTGCTCTCTAGTTTCTCGCTCACGCTTTGCCTCCTCTTCTCACTCTCTTTTGCGATTAGGATAGTCACCATACTTGCTAGTCGCTTGCTGCAGCTCCACATATACTTTTACCTTCCCTTACCTATAAGCTTAAATAGTCTTGATCGCGAGGGTGCGAGATTGCTGAGTCCCTATGGCTCACAGATTACTATTACACCAGATGCAGGGCCTGATGATTCCGCTCCAGGAGATGTTCTTGAGCTCAAGTGGGAGTTCGACGAAGACTCTCAACGATACTATGTTTCCTTTCCTGATGATCAGTAGTGGTGCCCAGTTGGGGGTGATCGGGACCGTGTCGCTTGTTGGGTTATCTTTTATTTTGGCGCCGTAGTCGGGCCATGAGTGTTTGGATGATGTAATGTTATTTATGTACTTGATTGACGTGGCGAGTGTAAGCCAACTATGTTATCTCCCCTTTATTATTCATATTACATGGGATGTTATGAAGATTGCCTAACTTGCGACATATGCCTTCAATGCGATTATGTCTCTAAGTCGTGCCTTGACACGTGGGAGCTATAGTCGCATCGAGGGTGTTACAAGTTGGTAATCAGAGCCTTCCCCGACCTTAGGAGCCCCATTGCTTGATCGTTTTTAGCAGCCAAGTTGTGTCTAGAAAAATGTTTTGAGTCATTTAGGAATTATATATCGGAGAGTTTAGGAATTCTTTTTACTTCCCAGTCTCCTCATCGCTCTGGTAAGGCATCCTGACGTAGAGTTTTGACTCTTCTCTTCTCAAATTCCTCTAAATTTTTTTTAGGATCACGCGGATATCTTGGAATCGTTCCGATGGTTTTATGATGAGAACATTGTCTTGGTGCCTCCTGTCAGGGGTTTAGTGGAAGTGTCCCGGGGAGTTGAGCTCTGAGGTGTTGTCATCATAATTTTATCGTTGCAGTTCTGGAATACCTGAGTTTAGTACGCCGACATCGAAAATCTCTTTTATGCAGTTCGTTGGTGAGATAACCTCGACGCCACCCAGTACTGGGGCGGGAGTTCGGGAGTATCGCCATAACTTGTATAACGGATGCTTTTCGAAGGTTGAGGTAGATGGTTTCCGAAGGTTTCTTGGTTATGTGTTGAAGGATGGATACAGTTGGATGTAGGATTTGCTAGATTTGGGTGAGATATTATGCTTCCCCTGTATCCCCAGCACCTGATTGCATAACCGGAAAGGTTCGGGAGTTTCATAGGTGGGAATTCTAGTAGCTCTAGTTCTTCCACGTATATTGGTTTGAGATTGGGATTTCTTACCGATTATTCGTTCTCGATCCGTACCTTGTTGATTTATTTTTCTATCTTAATTCTACGTGGCTTCTCAATTTATGGATATGTGACCATTTCAAGAGGAATGCATTCGTTCATTCTGTTGGATTCAGCTTCAATATTTGTCTATCAATGTGCTAATGGATGTCAACCTCTTCAGGATGGCTCCTCCAACGCGCACGACTCCGAATCCTGATCCGCAACCACCTCCACCTCCTCCAGAGGCATGGCAAGCTGTGATGGCCACAACCAATGCAAACACACAGTTGATCATGCAAATTCTCCAAGAGCGCAATCAAGGCAACCAAGGGAACCAAGGCAACAATCAGAATCACTTTGCTACACTTAACCAGTTCCTTGCTAACGGGCCAAAGACTTTCAGCAATTGTGTTGAGGCAACCGATGCTGACGATTGGCTTGTGGATCTGTGCAAGCATTTCGAGTGCAGTAACGCCAGGCCTGAGGACTTTGTTAAGTTCGCTTCCTTCCAACTCAAAGATCAAGCTGCAGAATGGTTCTAGCAGTACAAGGACTCCAGAGGTGGACGTGTTATCACTTGGGATGAATTCCTTCAAGATTTCCGAGCTCATCATATTCCCCAGAGCGTGGTTGAAAGCAAGCGTGAGGAATTCCGCAACCTGAAGCAAGGCTCTTTGTCTGTCTATGACTACAACAAGTTGTTTCAGAAGCTCGCCCGCTTTGCCAAGCAGGACGTGCCTAATGAGAAGAGCATGATATATTAGTTCAGGGGTGGTCTCAGAGAAGAAATTCAGCTCGCTCTTGTTCTCTTTGAGCCCTTGAGGTACGATGAGTTCTACAACATGGCATTGAAGCAAGAGGCTGCTCAGTTGAGGTGTGATGCTTCCAAGAAGCGAGTCAGAGATGTTACTCCTTCTTCCTCTACTCAAGTGGCCAAGCAGCAGAAGTATTGGCTTCCTCCTCCTCCGTTCCGTCAGCCGTATCAGCAGAAGAGCAAAGGTGGCAGTGGTTCTTCCCACCCACCCAACCCTGGCTTTCAGAACAAGACTTCGTCTCAAGCTCCAAGATCGAGTGCTTCGTATCACCGTCCGCTTTCAGAGGTCACGTGCAACAAGTGCCAACAGAAGGGTCACTATGCCAACAAGTGTTTCAACCAGAGGCGTCTTCCTCCTCCTCCTCTTGTCAGATCGGCAAGTACAGCTGTGGTCAAGCATAACCCCAAGTACGCCAAGGTCAATATGGTGAATGCATCTCAGGCAGAGGATTCATCAGATGTCATCATGGGTAACCTTCCTGTTAACGATGTTCCTGCAAAAGTTCCTGCAAAAGTCTCTGCTTATTCCGCAGCTCCTGCTTTGAGTTACAAATGTGAGCAACCGCACCGGTATCAAATACCCAGGAGCTACTACGAGTACTGGTAAGGTACACATCAATTACATGTATATCACATATACCTTTAGTGTTGCCGGCCTTCTTGTCCGCTAAGTATTTCGGGCAGTTCCGCTTCCAGTGACCACTTCCCTTACAATAAAAACACTCAGTCTTGGGCTTGGGTCCATTCTTTGGCTTCTTCCCGGTAGCTTGCTTACCGGGCGCGGCAACTCCCTTGCCGTCCTTCTTGAAGTTCTTTTTACCCTTGCCTTTCTTGAACTTAGTGGTTTTATTCACCATCAACACTTGATGTTCCTTTTTGATTTCCACCTCCGCTGATTTCAGCATTGAATATACCTCAGGAATGGTCTTTTCCATCCCCTGCATATTGAAGTTCATCACAAAGCTCTTGTAGCTCGGTGGAAGCGACTGAAGGATTCTGTCAATGACCGCGTCATCCGGGAGATTAACTCCCAGCTGAGTCAAGCGGTTATGCAACCCAGACATTTTGAGTATGTGCTCACTGACAGAACTGTTTTCCTCCATCTTACAACTAAAGAACTTGTCGGAGACTTCATATCTCTCGACCCGGGCATGAGCTTGGAAAACCATTTTCAGCTCTTCGAACATCTCATATGCTCCGTGTCTCTCAAAACGCTTTTGGAGCCCCGGTTCTAAGCTGTAAAGCATGCCGCACTGAACGAGGGAGTAATCATCAGCACGTGACTGCCAAGCGTTCATAACGTCTTGGTTCTCTGGGATGGGTGCGTCACCTAGCGGTGCTTCTAGGACATAATATTTCTTGGCAGCTATGAGGATGATCCTTAGGTTCCGGACCCAGTCCGTATAGTTGCTGCCATCGTCTTTCAGCTTGGTTTTCTCTAGGAACGCGTTGAAGTTGAGGGCAACATTAGCGTGGGCCATTTGATCTACAAGACATCTTGTAAAGATTTTAGACTAAGTTCATGATAATTAAGTTCATCTAATCAAATTATTCAATGAACTCCCACTCAGATAGACATCCCTCTAGTCATCTAAGTGAAACATTATCCGAGTAAACTAGGCCGTGTCCGATCATCACGTGAGATGGACTAGTCAACATTGGTGAACATCTTCATGTTGATCGTATCTTCTATACGACTCATGCTCGACCTTTCGGTCTTCCGTGTTCCAAGGTCATGTCTGTACATGCTAGGCTCATCAAGTCGACCTAAGTGTATTGCGTGTGTAAATCTGGCTTACACCCGTTGTATTCGAACGTTAGAATCTATCACACCCGATCATCACGTGGTGCTTCGAAACAACGAACCTTCGCAATGGTGCACAGTTAGCGGGAACACTTTCTTGAAATTATTACGAGGGATCATCTTATTTAACCTACCGTCGTTCTAAGCAAATAATATGCAAAACATGATAAACATCACATGCAATCAAATAGTGACATGATATGGCCAATATCATTTGCTCCTTTTGATCTCCATCTTCGGGGCTTCATGATCATCGTTGTCACCGGCATGACACCATGATCTCCATCATCATGATCTCCATCATCGTGTCTTCTTGAAGTTGTCTCGTCATCTATTACTTCTACTACTATGGCTAACGCTTTAGCAATAAAGTAAAGTAATTACATGACGTTTATGTTGACACGCAGGTCATAAATAAATTAAGACAACTCCTATGGCTCATGCCGGTTGTCATACTTATCGACATGCAAGTCGTGATTCCTATTACAAGAACATGATCAATCTCATACATCATATATATCATTCATCACATCCTTTTGGCCATATCACATCACACGGCACATGCTGCAAAAACAAGTTAGACGTCCTTTAATTGTTGTTGCAAGTTTTTACGTGGCTGCTATAGGTTTCTAGCAAGAACGTTTCTTACCTACGCCAAAACCACAACGTGATATGCCAATTTGTATTTACCCCTCATAAGGACCCTTTTCATCAAATCCGATCTGACTAAAGTGGGAGAGACAGACACCCGCTAGCCACCTTATGCAACTAGTGCATGTCAATCGGTGGAACCAGTCTCACGTAAGCGTACGTGTAAGGTCGGTCTGGGCCGCTTCATCCCACAATGCCGCCGAATCAAGATAAGACTAGTAACGGCAAGCAAATTGACAATATCCACGCCCACAACTGCTTTGTGTTCTACTCGTGCATAGAAACTACGCATAGACCTAGCTCATGATGCCACTGTTGGGGAACGTAGCAGAATTTTAAAATTTTCTACGCATCACCAAGATCAATCTATGGAGTCATCTAGCAACGAGGGAGAGGGGAGTGCATCTACATACCCTTGTAGATCGCGCGCGGAAGCATTCAAGAGAACGGGGTTGATGGAGTCGTACTCGTCGTGATCCAAATCACCGATGACCTAGCGCCGAACGGACGGCACCTCCGTGTTCAACACACGTACGGTTGGGAAGACGTCTCCTCCAACTTGATCCCGCAAGGGGAAAGGAGAGGTTGATGAAGATCCAGCAGCACGATGGCGTGGTGGTGGAAGCAACGGTGATCTCGGCAGGGCTTCGCCAAGCTCAGGGAGAGGGAGGAGTGTCACGGGAGGGAGAGGGAGGCGCCAGGGGCTAGGGTGCGTCTTCCCTCCCTCCCCCCACTATATATAGGGCCCCTAGGGGGCGCCGGCCCTAGGAGATGCAATCTCCAAGGGGGGAGGCGGCCAAGGGGGGTGGAGTGCCCCCCAAGCCAAGTGGGGCGCCCCCACCCCTAGGGTTTCCAACCCTAGGCGCAGGGGGAGGCCCAAGGGGGGCGCACCAGCCCACTAGGGTCTGGTTCCCCTCCCACTTTATCCCATGGGGCCCTCCGGGATAGGTGGCCCCACCCGGTGGACCCCCGGGACCCTTCCGGTGGTCCCGCTACAATACCGATTACCCCCGAAACTTTCCCGATGGCCGAAACTTGACTTCCTATATATAAATCTTCACCTCCGGACCATTCCGGAACTCCTCGTGATGTCCGGGATCTCATCCGGGACTCCGAACAACTTTTGGGTTACCGTATACTAATATCTCAACAACCCTAGCGTCACCGAACCTTAAGTGTGTAGACCCTACGGGTTCGGGAGACACGCAGACATGACCGAGACGACTCTCCGGTCAATAACCAACAGCGGGATCTGGATACCCATGTTGGCTCCCACATGCTCCTCGATGATCTCATCAGATGAACCACGATGTCGAGGGTTCGATCAATCCCGTACACAATTCCCTTTGTCAATCGGTACGTTACTTGCCCGAGACTCGATCATCGGTATCCCAATACCTCGTTCAATCTCGTTACCGGCAAGTCACTTTACTCGTACCGTAATGCATGATCCCGTGATCAACCACTTGGTTACATTGAGCTCATTATGATGATGCATTACCGAGTGGGCCTAGAGATACCTCTCCGTCATACGGAGTGACAAATCCCAGTCTCAATTCGTGCCAACCCAACAGACACTTTCGGAGATACCCGTAGTGTACCTTTATAGTCACCCAGTTACGTTGTGACGTTTGGCACACCCAAAGCACTCCTACGGTATCCGGGAGTTCCACAATCTCATGGTCTAAGGAAATGATACTTGACATTCCGAAAAGCTATAGCAAACGAACTACACGATCTTTGAGCTATGCTTAGGATTGGGTCTTGTCCATCACATCATTCTCCTAATGATGTGATCCTGTTATCAATGACATCCAATGTCCATAGTCAGGAAACCATGACTATCTTTTGATCAACGAGCTAGTCAACTAGAGGCTCACTAGGGACGTGTTGTGGTCTATGTATTCATACATGTATTACGATTTCTGGATAACACAATTATAGCATGAACAATAGACAATTATCATGAACAAAGAAATATAATAATAACCATTTATTATTGCCTCTAGGGCATATTTCCAACAGTTGCTGCCTCTGCTGAGGCCTTTGCTGTCAAGCCGAAGAAGGCTATGTCAAAGAAGCCTGCACGTAAGCCAAGTGCTTCACCAACAGTGCCCTCAAGGCCAAGTTCCTCAGCAATGCCCTCACGGCCAGAATCCTCAAAGCCCTCACAGCCAATTCCTCATGCTGCTCCTGCTCCTCAAAAGTCCTCAGCTCCTCCGCCAAAGTCTTCGGCCGCTCCGACAAAGTCCTCTGCACCTGTGCATCTCGCCACATGTCAAAGGACCACAGGCGTCTCAATTGCCTCAGGAGCTTCAGCTAGTTCCTCAGGTGCACCGAATTCCTCAACGGGACCCTCTCTACTGAAGACAAAGGCCACTGCTGGACGGGGTCCTCGCTCTAGTCCTCAGAAGAAGCATGTCGCCTTCCAAGTGTCGTCTAAAAAAGACAAAGCTGATGATGATGAACTTGCTGAAATCATCAGAGATAGGCAAGTCAGGGCCGCTAGAGCCAAGGGAACAGATGTGCCACTGCTTTTGGATCCCAAGTTGATCCTTGAATACATTGATGTTTGGCACAAGAACCCCAACACTGCCATGCCTCATTTCAAGCTGACTACTGGCCAAAGTCACATGCTGACCCATTTCATCCAAGAAGAAAAATGGAAATATGAGAAGGCCAGGCAGATCAAGAAAGCGCAATACAAGAAGGAGAAATTTCTAAAGAACAACGTTGTCACTATGACAACTGATGAACTTGTAAAAATCCAATCTGAAATCAAAACCCTCAGCGACGACATCAAAGCCTACTATGCTGATTGGCAAGGAGCCAAAGTCAGATTTGTAAAGATAACTGAACAGTTCACCTCCAATGTTGCTGCCCCAGCGCAACAGGAAATTCCTCAAGCTGAAGCATCTGCTCAGTCGACTGAAGAACATGCCAGCACTGCTGATGAAAATCAGGCTGCTGACGAAAATGTGAGTTCCAGGGCTGATGACTGCATTCCAGCCACTGAAGAAATTGCCAGGGCATCCACTAGTGGTGCGCCTGAAGAAACTGAAGAAATCAGGGAAACTGCATCAGTTGTGCCTGAAGAAAATCAACCAGATTCCTCTGCTCCTCCTGCGCCAACACCAACTCCAATCCTTCCATCTGCATCAGATGTGAAGAAGACCAAGGCTGCAGAGCATGCAACAGTGAAGAAAAGGAAAGCATCAGCTACTTCAGATTCTTCAGCTCCGAAGAAGATAAAGCCTTTGACCAGTTCATTTGCTAATCCCATTGATGCTGTTCCAATCTCAACCATGCCATCAAAGTACCTTGTTCCTTTTGGTGAAGAATATAAGATCCCTAGCGGATCTGATGAAGAAAATCATTCTGCTGCTTCGTCAGAGCAGATTGATGAAGAAATTGAAGTGGATACGATCCCTTCAACACCTGTTATCTCCTCGCCCATGCCTTAGTTCATAGCTGAATGAAGGAAATATGCCCTAGAGGCAATAATAAAGTTATTATTTATTTCCTTATATCATGATAAATGTTTATTATTCATGCTAGAATTGTATTAGCCGGAAAATAATACTTGTGTGAATACATAGACAAACAAAGTGTCACTAGTATGCCTCTACTTGACTAGCTCGTTAATCAAAGATGGTTATGTTTCCTAACCATAGACATGAGTTGTTATTTGATTAACGGGATCACATCATTAGGAGAATGATGTGATTGACTTGACCCATTCCGTTAGCTTAGCACCCGATCATTTAGTATGTTGCTATTGCTTCCTTCATGACTTATACATGTTCCTATGACTATGAGATTATGCAACTCCCGTTTACCAGAGGAACACTTTGTGTGCTACCAAACGTCACAACGTAACTGGGTGATTATAAAGGAGCTCTACAGGTGTCTCCAAAGGTACTTGCTAGGTTGGCGTATTTCGAGATTAGGATTTGTCACTCCGATTGTCGGAGAGGTATCTCTGGGCCCTCTCGGTAATGCACATCACTTAAGCCTTGTAAGCATTGCAACTAATGAGTTAGTTGCGAGCTGATGTATTATGGAACGACTAAAGAGACTTGCCAGTAACGAGATTGAACTAGGTATTGAGATACCGACGATCGAATCTCGGGCAAGTAACATACTGATGACAAAGGGAACAACGTATGTTGTTATGCGGTCTGACCGATAAAGATCTTCGTAGAATATGTGGGAGCCAATATGAGCATCCAGGTTCTGCTATTGGTTATTGACCGGAGACGTGTCTCGGTCATGTCTACATTGTTCTCGAACCCGTAGGGTTCGCACGCTTAATGTTACGATGGCAGTTTCATTATGACTTTATGATTTGATGTACCGAAGGTAGTCGGAGTCCCGGATGAGATCGGGGACATGACGAGGAGTCTCGAAATTGTCGAGACGTAAAGATCGATATATTGGATGACTATATTCGGACATCGGAAAGGTTCCGAGTGGTTCGGGTATTTTTCGGAGTACCAGGGAGTTACGGGAATACAGGGGAAGAAGTATATGGGCCTTATTGGGCTTTAGGGGAGAGGGAGAGGCAGGCCACGTGCCCCCCCCATTGGCTAGTCCGAATTGGACTAGGGGGAGGGGCGGCGTCCCCTCCTTCCTTCTCTTCCCTCTTCCCCTTCCTTGTCTCCTACTCCTACTACTTGGAAGGACTCCTAGTTATATTAGGAAAGGGGGAATCCTACTCCCGGTGGGAGTAGGACTCCCCTAGGGCGCACTATAGAGAGGGCCGGCCCTCCCCTCCTCCACTCCTTTATATACGGGGGCAGGGGGCACCCCAAAGACACACAAGTTGATCTTGGTGATCGTTCTCTTAGCCGTGTACGGTGCCCCCCTCCACCATAATCCTCGATAATATTGTAGCGGTGCTTAGGCGAAGCCCTGCGACGGTAGAACATCAAGATCATCACCACTCGTCGTGCTGACGAAACTCTTCCCCGACACTTTGCTGGATCGGAGTCCGGGGATCGTCATCGAGATGAACGTGTTCTAGAACTCGAAGGTGTCGTAGTTTCGGTGCTTGATCGGTCGAGCCGTGAAGACGTACGACTACATCAACCGCGTTGTCATAACGCTTCCGCTGTCGGTCTACGAGGGTACGTAGACAACACTCTCCCCTCTCGTTGCTATGCATCACCATGATCTTGCGTGTGCATAGGAAAATTTTGAAATTACTACGTTCCCTAACAGTGGCATCAGAGCCTAGGTTTTATGCGTTGATGTTATGCACGAGTAGAACACAAGTGAGTTGTGGGCGATATAAGTCATACTGCTTACCAACATGTCATACTTTGGTTCGGCGGTATTGTTGGATGAAGCGGCCCGGACCGACATTACGCATACGCTTACGCGAGACTGGTTCTACCGACATGCTTTGCACACAGGTGGCTGGCGGGTGTCAGTTTCTCCAACTTTAGTTGAACCAAGTGTGGCTACGCCCGGTCCTTGCGAAGGTTAAAACAGCACCAACTTGACAAACTATCGTTGTGGTTTTGATGCGTAGGTAAGAACAGTTCTTGCTAAGCCCGTAGCAGCCACATAAAACTTGCAACAACAAAGTAGAGGACGTCTAACTTGTATTTGCAGGGCATGTTGTGATGTGATATGGTCAAGACATGATGCTAAATTTTATTGTATGAGATGATCATGTTTTGTAACCGAGTTATCAGCAACTGGCAGGAGCCATATGGTTGTCGCTTTATTGTATGCAATGCAATCGCGCTGTAATGCTTTACTTTATCACTAAGCGGTAGCGATAGTCGTGGAAGCACAAGATTGGCGAGACGACAACGATGCTACGATGGAGATCAAGGTGTCGCGCCGGTGACGATGGTGATCATGACGATACTTCGGAGATGGAGATCACAAGTAGAAGATGATGATGGCCATATCATATCACTTATATTGATTGCATGTGATGTTTATCTTTTATGCATCTTATCTTGCTTTGATTGACGGTAGCTTTATAAGATGATCTCTCACTAAATTATCAAGGTATAAGTGTTCTCCCTGAGTATGCACCATTGCGAAAGTTCTTCGTGCTGAGACACCACGTGATGATCGGGTGTGATAGGCTCTACGTTCAAATACAACGGGTGCAAAACAGTTGCACACGTGGAATACTCAGGTTAAACTTGATGAGCCTAGCATATAACAGATATGGCCTCAGAACACGGAGACCGAAAGGTCGAGCATGAATCATATAGTAGATATGATCAACATAGTGATGTTCACCATTGAAACTACTCCATCTCACGTGATGATCGAACATGGTTTAGTTGATTTGGATCACGTGATCACTTAGAGGATTATAGGAATATCTATCTAAGTGGGAGTTCTTAAGTAATATGATTAATTGAACTTTAATTTATCATGAACTTAGTCCTGGTAGTATTAGCATATCTATGTTGTAGATCAATAGCTCGCGTTGTTGCTTTCATATGTTTATTTTGATATGTTCCTAGAGAAAATTGTGTTGAAAGATTTTAGTAGCAATGATGCGGATTGGATCCGTGATCTGAGGTTTATCCTCATTGCTGCACAGAAGAATTATGTCCTTGATGCACCGCTAGGTGACAGACCTATTGCAGGAGTAGATGCAGACGTTATGGACGTTTGGCTAGCTCAATATGATGACTACTTGATAGTTTAGTGCACCATGCTTAACGGCTTAGAATCGGGACTTCAAAGACGTTTTGAACGTCATGGACCATATGAGATGTTCTAGGAGTTGAAGTTAATATTTCAAGAAAATACCCGGGTTGAGAGATATGAAGTCTCCAACAAGTTCTATAGCTAAAAGATGGAGGAGAATCGCTCAACTAGGGAGCATGTGCTCAGATTGTCTGGGTACTACAATCACCTGAATCAAGTGGGAGTTAATCTTCCAGATAAGATAGCGATTGACAGAATTCTCTAGTCACCATCACCAAGTTAGTAGAACTTCGTGATGAACTATAATATGCAAGGGATAACGGAAACAACTCCCAAGCTCTTCGTGATGCTGAAATCAACGAAGGTAGAAATCAAGAAAAACATCAAGTGTTGATGGTTGACAAGACCACTAGTTTCAAGAAAAGGACAAAGGGAAGAAGGGGAACTTCAAGAAGAACGGCAAGCAAGTTTCTGCTCAAGTGAAGAAGCCCAAGTCTGATCCTAAGCCTGAGACTAAGTGCTTCTACTGCAAAGGGACTGGTCACTGGAAGTGGAACTGCCCCAAGTATTTGGCGGATAAGAAGGATGGCAAAGTAAACAAAGGTATATTGGATATACGTGTTATTGATGTGTACTTTACTAGTGTTTATAGCAACCCCTCGGCATTTGATACTAGTTCAGTTGCTAAGAGTAGTAACTCAAAACGGGAGTTGCAGAATAAACAGAAACTAGTAAAGGGTGAGGTGACGATGTGTGTTGGAAGTAGTTCCAAGATTGATATGATCATCATCGCACACTCCCTATACTTTCGGGATTAGTGTTGAAACTAAATAAGTGTTATTTGGTGTTTGCGTTGAGCATGAATATGATTTGATCATGTTTATTGCAATACGGTTATTCATTAAAGTCAGAGAATAATTGTTGTTCTGTTTACATGAATAAAACCTTCGATGGTCATACACCCAATGAAAATAGTTCGTTGGATCTCGATCGTAGTGTTACACATATTCATAATATTGAAGCCAAAAGATGCAAAGTTAATAATGATAGTGCAACTTATTTGTGGTACTGACGTTTAGGTCATATCGGTGTAAAGCGCATGAAGAAACTCCATACTGATGGACTTTTGAAACCACTTGATTATGAATCACTTGGTACTTGCGAGCCATGCCTCATGGGCAAGATGACTAAAACGCCGTTCTCCGGTACTATGGAGAGAACAACAGATTTGTTGGAGATCATACATACAGATGTATGTGGTCCGATGAATGTTGAAGCTCGCGGCGGGTATCATTATTTTCTGACCTTCACAGATGATTTGAGCAGATATGGGTATATCTACTTGATGAAACATAAGTCTGAAACATTTGAAAAGTTCAAATAATTTCAGGGTGAAGTGGAAAATCATCGTGACAAGAAAATAAGGTTTCTACAATCTGATCGCGGAGACAAATATTTGAGTTATGAGTTTGGTCTTCAATTAAAACAATGTGGAATAGTTTCAAAAACTCATGCCACCTGGAACACCACAGCATAATGGTGTGTCCGATCGTCATAACCGTACTTTATTGGATATAGTGCAATCTATGATGTCTCTTACCGATCTACCACTATCGTTTTGGGGTTATGCATTAGAGACAGCTGCATTCACGTTAAAAAGGGCACCATCTAAATCCGTTGAGACGACACAATCTGAACTATGGTTTGGCAAGAAACCAAAGTTGTCATTTCTTAAAGTTTTGGGTTGTGATGCTTATGTGAAAAAGTTTCATCCTGATAAGCTCAAACCCAAATCGGAGAAATATGTCTTCATAGGATACCCAAAGGAGACTGTTGGGTACACCTTCTATCAAAGATCCGAAGGCAAGGCATTCGTTGCTAAGAATGGATCCTTTCTAGAGAAGGAGTTTCTCTCGAAAGAAGTGAGTGGGAGGAAAGTAGAACTTGATGAGGTAACTGTACCTACTCCCTTATTGGAAAGTAGTTCATCACAGAAATTTGTTCCTTTGACTACTACACCAATTAGTGAGAAAGCTAATGATGATGATCATGTAACTTCAGATCAAGTTACTACCGAACCTCGTAGGTAAACCAGAGTGAGATCTGCACCAGAGTGGTATAGTAATCCTGTTCTGGAGGTCATGTTACTTGACCATGATGAACCTACAAACTACGAGGAAGCAATGATGAGCCCAGATTCCGCGAAATGGTTTGAGGCCATGAAATCTGAGATGGGATCCATGTATGAGAACAAAGTCTGGACTTTGGTTGACTTGCCCGATGATCGGCAAGCAATTGAGAATAAATGGATCTTCAAGAGGAAGACGGACGCTGATAGTAGTGTTACTATCTACAAATCTAGACTTGTCGAAAAAGGTTTTTGACAAAGTTCAAGGTGTTGACTACGATGAAATTTTCTCACTCGTAGCGATGCTTAAGTCTGTCCAAATCATGTTAGCAATTGCCGCATTTTTATGAAATCTGGCAAATGGATAAACAAAACTACATTCCTTAATGGATTTAAAGAAGAGTTGTATATGATGCAACCAGAAGGTTTTGTCAATCCTAAAGGTGCTAACAAAATATGCAAGCTCCAGCGATCCATCTATGGACTGGTGCAAGCATCTCGGAGTTGGAATATATGCTTTGATAAGTTGATCAAAGCATATAGTTTTATACAGACTTGCGGTGAAGCCTGTATTTACAAGAAAGTGAGTGGGAGCACTACAACATTTCTGATAAATATATGTGAATGACATATTGTTGATCGAAAATAATGTAGAATTATTCTGCAAAGCATAAAGGAGTGTTTGAAAGGAGTTTTTTTAAAGAAAGACCTCATAGAATCTGCTTACATATTGAGCATTAAGATCTATAGAGATAGATCAAGACGCTTGATAAGTTTTTTTCAATGAGTACATACCTTGACAAGATTCTGAAGTAGTTCAAAATGGAACAGTCAAAGAAAGAGTTCTTGACTGTGTTACAAGGTGTGAAATTGAGTAAGACTCAAAGCCCGACCACGGCAGAAGATAGAAAAAGAATGAAAGTCATTCCCTATACCTTAGCCATAGGTTCTATAAAGTATGCCATGCTATGTACCAGATCTATTGTATACCCTACACTGATTTTGGCAAGGGAGTACAATAGTGATCTAGGAGTAGATCACTGGACAACGGTCAAAATTATCCTTAGTGGAATAAGGATATGTTTCTCGATTATGGAGGTGACAAAAAGGTTCATCGTAAAGGGTTATGTCGATGCAAGTTTTGACACTGATCCAGATGGCTCTAAGTTTCAATTTGGATACATATTGAAAGTGGGAGCAAATAGCTAGAGTAGCTCCATGCAGAGCATTGCTGACATAGAAATTCGCAAAATACTTATGGATCTGAATGTGACAGACCCGTTGACTAAAATTATCTCACAAGCAAAACATGCTCACACCTTAGTACTCTTTGGGTGTTAATCACATAGCGATGTGAACTAGATTACTGACTCTAGTAAACCCTTTGGGTGTTGACCACATATCGATGTGAACTATGGGTGTTAATCACGTGGTGATGTGAACTATTGCTGTTAAATCACATGTCGATGTGAACTAGATTATTGACTCTAGTGCAAGTGGGAGACTGAAGGAAATATGCCCTAGAGGCAATAATAAAGTTATTATTTATTTCCTTATATCATGATAAATGTTTATTATTCATGCTAGAATTGTATTAACCAGAAACATAATACTTGTGTGAATACATAGACATACAAAGTGTCACTAGTATGCCTCTACTTGACTAGCTCGTTAATCAAAGATGGTTATGTTTCCTAACCATAGACATGAGTTGTCATTTGATTAACAGGATCACATCATTAGGAGAATGATGTGATTGACTTGACCCGTTCCGTTAGCTTAGCACCCGATCGTTTAGTATGTTGCTATTGCTTTCTTCATGACTTATACATGTTCCTATGACTATGAGATTATGCAACTCCCGTTTACCGGAGGAACACTTTATGTGCTACCAAACGTCACAACGTAACTGGGTGATTATAAAGGAGCTCTACAGGTGTCTCCGAAGGTACTTGTTGGGTTGGCGTATTTTGAGATTAGGATTTGTCACTCTGATTGTCGGAGAGGTATCTCTGGGCCCTCTCGGTAATGCACATCACTTAAGCCTTGCAAACATTGCAACTAATGAGTTAGTTGCGAGATGATGTATTACGGAACGAGTAAAGAGACTTGCCGGTAACGAGATTGAACTAGGTATTGAGATACCGACGATCGAATCTCGGGCAAGTAACATACCGATGACAAAGGGAACAATGTATGTTGTTATGCGGTCTGACCGATAAAGATCTTCATAGAATATGTGGGAGCCAATATGAGCATCCAGGTTCCGCTCTTGGTTATTGACCGGAGACGTGTCTCGGTCATGTCTACATTGTTCTCGAACCCGTAGGGTCCGCACGCTTAACGTTACGATGACAGTTTCATTATGAGTTTATGATTTGATGTACCGAAGGTAGTTCGGAGTCCTGGATGAGATCGGGGACATGACAAGGAGTCTCAAAATGGTCGAGACGTAAAGATCGATATATTGGACGACTATATTCGGACATCAGAAAGGTTCCGAGTGGTTCGGGTATTTTTCGGAGTACCTGGGAGTTACGGGAATACGGGGGAAGAAGTATATGGGCCTTATTGGGCTTTAGGGGAGAGGGAGAGGCAGGCCGCGCGCCCCCCCATTGGCTAGTCCGAATTGGACTAGGGGGAGGGGCGGCGCCCCCTCCTTCCTTCTCTTCCCTCTTCCCCTTCCTTGTCTCCTACTCCTACTACTTGGAAGGACTCCTAGTTATACTAGGAAAGGGGGAATCCTACTCCCGGTGGGAGTAGGACTCCCCTAGGGCGCGCCATAGAGAGGTCCGGCCCTCCCCTCCTCCACTCCTTTATATACGGGGGCAGGGGGCACCCCAAAGACACACAAGTTGATCTTGGTGATCGTTCTCTTAGCCGTGTGCGGTGCCCCCCTCCACCATAATCCTCGATAATATTGTAGCAGTGCTTAGGCGAAGCCCTGCGACGGTAGAACATCAAGATCGTCACCACGCCGTCGTGCTGATGAAACTCTTCCCCGACACTTTGCTGGATCGGAGTCCGGGGATCGTCATCGAGCTGAACGTGTGCTAGAACTCGGAGGTGCCGTAGTTTCAGTGCTTGATCAGTCGAGCCGTGAAGACGTATGACTACATCAACCGCGTTATCATAACGCTTCCGCTGTCAGTCTACGAGGGTACGTACACAATACTCTCCCCTCTCGTTGCTATGCATCACCATGATCTTGCGTGTGCGTAGGAAAATTTTGAAATTACTACGTTCCCCAACACTGAAGAGGCTGGCATTAAAGAAATGGAAGATGAAGATGTGGACGTTGGCTGCTCCACACCAGTGATGAGTGATGAATTCTGGAAAAGTCAGCATCTAAACTCTCCAATGTTCACACCGTTGCAGCAAATACCTCAGTCCCCTGCACAAACTATTCAAATGGACTCTGAAGAAACTCACCCCACTTCATCTGTACGTGAAGAAATTCTAGCCACTAGTGCTGAAGAAACTGCTGCTGAACATATGAAGACACAGACTGCCACTGAAGAGGAACCAGAAATTCCTCAGCCTGAAGAACCTAAGATTGCGATTCCTGAGGTCGGGATGCAACTCACTGACACTCCTCTGCCCAAGCCAAAGGATCCATTCTCACGCAAGCAAAAGTTCAAGGCTGATGATTTCTTCGGCGAGCACGTATTCTTCGAAGACTACAACCCATATGATTCTGCTCGTATAAGGAAGAGGCGTTTCTGGACTGCTAGTCAAGCAAATTTCTATTCCTCGGTGCTGTTCAACAAAGAGAAAATCTTCTACTATGAGCACATTCCTCACGTGGATATGGAATCTCTGTCGTGTATCGTGCTAGTCCTCAGTGTTCTTCACGACGCTGGACTGTTAAACTTTTGCTCTGACATCTGTGATTGGAATGAAAAACTAATTCTTCAATTTTATGCGACGCTGCACATCATAGGAGATTTTGAAGATGTGAATTCATGGGTGCTGGACTGGATGTCTGAGAACACTCACTGCACAGCACCAGCTACTGAATTGCTTCGTGCCTTATCACTCAGTCCTCCCCTTGAAGAAGCTCGTTGCATCTACAGTGAACCTAAGCTTACAAATCACTACATGCAAGTTCTGATGAAACCTTTGAAGCTAGGTCAGGCCCCACAAACCAAATTCCTCGTGAAGGAATTGCTTTATGTGCCCAGAACTGTCTATCGTATTCTTACGAGGACAATGAGTCCTATCAAAGGCCACGACTCATCTGATGAGGAAATTGTTGGCATCATGAAGAATCTGGTATTCAATATCGTTCATTCCTGTCAATTATCACAATTTCTTCATGAGGACTCTGGCAAATGTTGCTCTGTCTCCGTTTGAGCTGAAGCCTTATGCACCTTGGATTATGAGATTCCTCAGGACAAGGTCTTCACTCAACTACAAAGATGATTTTCAGAATCACCTCAACTACTTTCCCCCAATTTAAGTCCTCAAGCGGACCTATTCCTTAGTTGATAAAAAGGGCAAGGCACCAGCTGTTATAGATGAAGGCATTCGTCCATTGGATGGACAGTTTCGCAAAGCTGCCTCTTATTCCACCAATGATGACTCTACCACACATGACTCTGCCAATGCACCCAAGTCTACTCCTCAAGCCACTGCTCCTCGTGTGATGACTGATCGTGAGCTTCTGCTTAGTCTTCACCAAAAGGTGGATCGAAATCATAAATGGGTTAAGCGTCAGTTTGGTTCATTTCTTCACAACATGATTGCTACACACGATGCAGTCAAGAAAAACCATTACTACCTCCATGAAGTCTTCGGTCGCACCTGGGCAATACTGTCACATCTGTATGGTGAAGAAGATCTGAAGAAAATGGGTCTCAAGGAAGATTTTGACTAGTCTGCACCTCCACCGAAGAAATTCAAGAAGGTCAAGGTTCCTTCCTTGGTGGCCGGCTCATATTCTTCATCGCGCGACACTGATGAGAATGAAGACTTGGACGACACTGCGGCAGGCCCTACTATGTCAAACGACCCCAACAACGCTGGCGCTCCTTCATCAACTTGATATTCTTCAGGGGCGTTAGTCCTTATATTCGATCCTTTTGGTCATTTGATGACAAAGGGGGAGAATTTTGAGTTAGTCTTCAAGCGGGTCTTTCTATATGGGCGTTTCTTTTTAAGTTACAACTCTCGTTCTTCTGAGACTTTATTGGATTGAGTTGTAACTTAAACCCGATGGTGCTCTGATACTTTTGTTATGTTTTTCTTGCATGCTTATTGCTCATATATGCTAATGCACGCATGCTGAATTACATCAGTCACCATATTTCATCATGCATTTCAAATTCTTCACTATTATATGTCAAATGCGTGTATGAATTACAAGATATAGGGGGAGGTCTCCATGATTCAACTCTTCAAGTGTGCATTTCTTCAAAAGCAAATTCCTCACTATGCACAGCTTCAGGGGGGTTCTTCTATATCTTGCAATCAAATTCCTCAATATCAGTGTTTACACTTCATATGTTTATCCCCGTTGAAAACTTAACCTATATTGTCATCAATTGCCAAAAAGGGGGAGATTGTAAGTGCATCTAGTGCCCCTTAGCGTGTATTGAAGACTTATAGGTTAAGGGACTAATGCGTTTGTGAGTGTACACAGATCTATAAGTCTATGAGGAGTTTGATATTTACAGAGAAAGTCAACCCCTAAAAATGAAGTTCTTCGACTGAAGACTTTGGATTTCTGAAGACTTTCTGAAGACTTTGAAAGTGAAGAAATTGGTGTGACCTTGAAGACTTGGTATTCATTTGAGGAACACGAAGCATGAAGACTTTTGTTTTCGTAGTTTCATTTTCTCTTTCTTGAGTCATAGGAAACACCGTACTGTTAAAGGGGGTCGAGGAAATACTAAGGAAAAATTTCCATGTGATGCTCAACTCAAAATCCTACACCTACCAATCCCTTCGAGTGAAGCCATTGGAAATCTCATACAGTCCAGTCATATTCTTCAGTTACAGAGACGAAGTTCTTCTGGTCTCTGAGGAATTTGTTCTGACTGAGGAGTTAGGAATTCGCCAGTGCGGATTGCCTACACAGTGAGGAACATGATAGCCCTGAGGATTTTGCTACTCAAAATTCCGACCGTTGCTGTGCTATGCGCCAGCTGTCCCAAAATATCTACCCACCTAACGGTCATATCATTGAAGGGCATTTATGTCTTATCATGTCGGGCTGCTCCCTAGGCTATAAATAGCCGCCCCCTACAACCACTAGCTGGTTGGATGCTCCGAGAGAAACTGACACTTGTCATTTGAGAGCAACCCATCCTCCAAGGACTTTGAGCGAAAATCATCAAGTGAGGAAAAACCCAAACCCAAACACCTACAAAACACAAGTGATTGAGCATCACTGAAGAGATTGATCCTGCGTGGATCCGACGCTTGTTACCTTTGAAGACTGTGCTTCTTCCAGACGGTTAGGCGTCATGGTCTAGAGCATCCAAGAGGAATTGTGGATTGCTGAGTGACCAAGTTTGTGAAGGTTCGGAAGTCACCTGAAGACTTACCACGAGTGATTGGACGAGGTCTGTGTGACCTTAGTTCAAGGAGAATACGGTGAGGACTTGGTGTCCTGAGCTGCGTGTTTAGGACTGGGTGTCCGGGACTGTGTGTCCTCGAGTTTAAATACTCAGCCGCTCCAACCAGACGTACAACTGAGACAGCAGTTGGAACTGGTCTACCAAATCATTATCTTCACCAAGCTTATTGGTTCTATTCCCTCAACTCTTTCATTTCCTCATAAATGTGTTGTGTGTTTGTTCATATCTGTGTTTGAAGACTTTGACTGAAGACTTTCTCAATTTCCTCAGTTCAATTTCTTCAGTCTATTTGTCTTCATCCTGTGTTATCCTGTGCTTTCGCTTCCTGTACTCTGTGCCTGTCTTCATTTCATCATGATGACTATGCTTGTATTCTGTTATGTTTACTTTTGAGTACTTATTCCGCTGCTAGAAGTTCTTCACTAAGGAATTTCCTCACCGGCAAATTCCTCAGTGAAGAATTTCATAAAAATCGCCTATTCACCCCCCTCTAGTCGATATAACGCACTTTCAGCTTGGCGGCGGCTCTGTATCGTAAAACGCGATGAATCCTTCTCCTTCATTTTTTTCTCCTCGAACACGAATATATGGAGTTGGAGTTGAGGTCGGTGGAGCTCCAGGGGGGCCACGAGGCAGGGGGCCTGCTCAGGAGGGGCAGGCGCGCCCCCCACCCTCGTGGCTAGGGTGTGGGCCCCCTGGCCTTGATTCTTTGCCAGTATTTTTTATTATTTCGAAAAATAATCTCCGTGGAGTTTTAGGTCATTCCGAGAACTTTTTTTTTCTGCACATAAATAACACCATGACAATTCTGCTGAAAACAACGTCAGTCCGGGTTAGTTCCATTCAAATCATGCAAGTTAGAGTCCAAAACAAGGGCAAAAGTGTTTGAAAAGTAGATACGACAGAGACGTATCAACTCCCCCAAGCTTAAATCTTTTCTTGTCCTCAAGCAATTCAGTTGACAAACTGAAAGTGATAAAGAAAAACTTTTACAAACTTTGTTTGCTCTTGTTGTTGTAAATATGTAAAGCCAGCATTCAAGTTTTCAGCAAAGATTATGAACTAACCATATTCACAATAACTCTTAGGTCTCATGTTTACTCATATCAATGGCATAATCAACTAGCGAGCAATAATAATAAATCTCGGATGACAACACTTTCTCAAAACAATCATAATATGATATAACAAGACGCTATCTCGCTAGCCTTTTCTGAGACCGCGAAACATAAATGCAGAGCACCTTTAAAGATCAAGGACTGACTAGACATTGTAATTCATGGTAAAAGAGATCCAGTCAAGTCATACTCAATGTAAACTAACAGTAATGAATGCAAATGACATCCGTGCTCTCCAACTGGTGCTTTTTAATAAGAGGATGATGACTCAACATAAAAGTAAATAGATAGGCCCTTCGCAGAGGGAAGCAGGGATTTGTAGAGGTGCCATAGCTCGACTTTGAAATAGAGGTGAATAATATTTTGAGCGGTATACTTTCATTGTCAACATAACAACCAAGAGATGGTGATTTCTTCCATTCTACACACATTATAGGCGGTTCCCAAACATAATGGTAAAGTTTATACTCCCCCTCCACCAACAAGCATCAACCCATGGCTTGCTCGAAACAACGAGTGCCTCCAACTAACAACAGTCCCGGGGGAGTTTTGTTTGCAATTATTTTGATTTGATTTGATTTGCATAAAGCATGGGACTGAGCATCCCGATGACCAGCCATTTTCTCGTGAGTGAGGAGCGGAGTCCACTCCTCTTGAGAATAACCCGCCTAACATGGAAGATACGTACATCCCTAATTGATACATAATCTATTAGCATACAAAACAGAATGTTTATTTGAAGGTTTAGAGTTTGGCACATACAAATTTACTTGGAATGGTAGGTAGATACCGTATATAGGTACATATGGTGGACTCATATAGAACAACTTTGGGGTCTATGGGATTGGATGCACAAGCAGTATTCCCGCTTAGTATAGGTGAAGGCTAGAAAAAGACTGGGAAGCGACCAGCTAGAGAGCGACAACAGTCATGAACATGCATTAAAATTAATCAACACCGAATGCAAGCATGAGTAGGATATAATGCACCATGAACATAAATATCGTAGAGGCTATGTTGATTTTGTTTCAACTACATGGGTGAACATGTGCCAAGTCAAGCCACTCGAATCGTTCAAAAGAGGATACCACCCTATAATATCACATCACAACCATTTTAATAGCATGTTGACACGCAAGGTAAACCATTATAAGCCCCTAGCTAATTAAGCATGGCATAAGCAACTATAATCTCTAATTGTCATTGCAAACATGTTTATTCATAATAGGCTGAATCAGGAACGATGAACTAATCATATTTACAAAAACAAGAGAGGTCAAGTTCATACCAGCTTCTCCCATCTCAATCAGTCCATCATATATCGTCATAATTGCCTTTCACTTGCACGACCGAATGATGTGAATAATAATAACAGTGCACGTGCATTGGACTAAGCTGGAATCTACAAGCATTCAATAAACAGGAGAAGATAAGGCAATATGGACTCTTGGTTAAATCAATAATAATGCATATAGGAATCACTTCAACAATTTAATTATGGTCTTCTCCTATCGACCCCCAAAGAAAAGAAAATAAATAAAACTATTTACACGGGGAAGCTCCCAACAAGCAAAAGAAGAACATGAAATCTTTTTGGGTTTTCCTTCTTAATTACTACTACAAACATGGAAATTAAAACTAGCTAAAATCTACAACTAATTTTTTTTGTTTTTCTTAAGGTTTATCAAACACACAAGAAGAAAGCATAAAAAGAAATAAACTAGCATGGATATTACAATGAAAAAGTATGAGCACCGACATCTAGCAATTAGTGTGTGAACATGAATGTAATGTCGGTGAGAAGTACGTGCTCCCCCAAGCTTAGGCTTTTGGCCTAAGTGGGTTTATTGCCACGGATGGCCTGGCGGATATCCAAAGTTATAGTTGGGGTCGTACTGAGATGTATTAGTCATTGCATCGTGGGCTGCAGCTTGGAGGCGAGCTATCTCAACCCTCCTCTTATACTCTTCCGCCTCCTCTCTGGTTATAAAATATCTCCCTTTTGCCTGAAAGTTAAAGAAAGTAGAAGCAGGGAGAGCGACGTGATAGGTGCGTCGTCTATCAAAGATTAGTCAGTACTGGAGGAACTGATCGTTCCTCTCAACAAAATGATGATGAACCATAGCCTCATAATCCAAATAAGCAGGAGGCAACTCAATATCATCCTCACGTATGGTTATACCAAGAAAATTAGCTATACGGGTTGCATAAATTCCACCAAAGAAATCTCCACTAAATCTATTATGATGCAACCTACGTGCAACAATGGCTGCCAAATTATAAGATTTATCTTCTAACACAGCACTCCTAGGAATACTGAGGTCAGAGACACACATGTGACATGCTTCATCCTTACCATTTATGCACCTACCTATGAAGAGAGCAAAATAATGTATAGCAGGAAAATGAAGGCTCCCTATGGTAGCTTGTGCTATATCTCTAGATTCCCCCACAGTTATATTAGCAAGAAAATCTCTAAATTCAGATTTGCGAGGTTCACTAGCACTACCCCATTGTGGAAGTTTGCAAGCAGTGGTAAAATCCTCCAAGTCCATAGTATAAGAATTTTCATAAAGATCAAACAGGACAGTTTGAGAATTGCGTGAAGATGAAAATTCAAACCTCCTCACAAAGGAACTAGTGAGATAGTGGTACTGGCGGCACTTTTCTGCCTCGAAGCTCACAAGATCAGCGTTACACAAGTATGCATTAAATTCTTCCTTAATTCCATCTTGATCCATGAAGTCCTCTGAAGGCCATTCACAAGGCCGCACTGGAGCGTCCCTTGGTGGCTCATCATCAGCATCACCCATTGCAAGTCTGGGTCCTTGTTTCCTTGAAGAACCACCTTGGTACATTTTCCTAAGCATATTTTTTCCTCTGAAAAATTTCTGAAATTTTTAGTAACTTCAAAAAAAAGTAAACCAAACTCAACAAAATTGATAGCAACTACTCCTACAAGTGCCTAGGGCCTATATCATGCATTAGAACTACTTGGAACCATATAAATTTGACATGCAAGCTCAAGAACATGGTCACATAGACAGCACAAATTTGCAATGAATAAAGCACTAGAACAAAAACTAATTGGACCAATGAAGGAGTCACATACTAAGGAACAATCCCCCAAAGCAGTTTTGCGAGAGGTGCTTTGAGCAAGGAGATCGAAAATCGCAGCAAAATGAGCTAGAACTCGTGCTTGAGCTGGATGGTGATTTTTTTTGGAGGAAGAAGAAGTGTGTGGGTGCAGGAATAAGTGGAGGGGAGCCACCGTGGGCCCACGAGGCAGGGGGCGCGCCCAGGGGGTGGGCGCGCCGTGGACCCTCATGGCCAGGTGCTTGCTCCCCCTGGTGTGTTCTCAGCGCCAGATATTCTCAAATATTTTAGAAAAAATCATATTTAATTTTTAGGGCATTTGGAGAACTTTTATTTTTGGGGTATTTTTTATTGCATGGATAATTCAGAAAATAGACGGAAATTACTATTTTTGCTTTATTAATATAAATAACAGAAAGTAAAAAGAGGGTACAGAGAGTTGTGTTTACTAAATTCATCCATCTCATGCTCATCAAAAGGTATCCACTAACAAGGTTGATCAGGTCTTGTTAACAAACTCATTCCGAGTAACATGGAACCAGAGAATTTTCGAATAACACTAGGTTACCTCAAAGGGGATATGCACATCCCCAATAATAAGAATATCATATTTCTTCTTGACAGTAGAAGAGGAAATTCAAAACCTCCAAAAATAATCAATGGAATTTTTCCAATAGAATTGATACTTTGGCTTGAGGTTGTTTCCTCGGCAAGTGTACCGTATGCTCATTACCATTAACGTGAAAAGTGGCATTGCCTTTGGTGCAATCAATAACAGCCCCTGCAGTATTCAAAAAGGGTCTTCCAAGAATAATAGAGATACTATCGTCCTCGGGAATATCAAGAATAACAAAGTCCATTAAAATAGTAACGTTTGCAACCACAATAGGTGTAACGCCCTCGATGCGGCTATAGCTCCCACGTGTCGAGGCACGACTTAGAGACATAACCGCATTGAAAGCAATGTCGCAAGTTAGGCAATCTTCACAACATCCCGTGTAATAAAGATAATAAAGGGGAGATACATAGTTGGCTTACACTCGTCACGTCAATCAAAGTACATAAATAGTATTACAACATTCAAACACTCATGGCCCGACTACGGCGCCAAAATAAAAGATAACCCAACATGCGACACGGTCCCGATCACCCCAACTGGGCACCACTACTGATCATCAGGGAAAGACACGTAGTATCGGCGTGAGTCCTCGTCGAACTCCCACTTGAGCTCAAGCGCGTCATCTGGAACGGAATCATCAGGCCCTGCATCTGGTTTGGAAGTAATCTGTGAGCCACAGGGACTCAGCAATCTCGCACCCTCGCGATCAAGACTATTTAAGCTTAAAATAGGTAAGGCAAGGAAAATATGTGGAGCTGCAGCAAGCGACTATCATATATGGTGGCTATCCTGTTCGCAAAAGAGAGCGAGAAGAGGAGGCAAAGCGCGAGCGAGTAACTAGAAGGCATCCTGCGGCAAGCATTACTCCAACACCGTGTTCACTTCCCGGACTCCGCCGAGAAGAGACCATCACGGTAACTCACACTGTTGATTCATTTTAATTAAGTTAAGGTTCAAGTTATCTACATTCGGACATTAACAATTCCCATCTGCCCATAACCGCGGGCACGGCTTTCGAAAGTTCAAATCCATGCAGGGGAGTCCCAACTTAGCCCATGACAAGCTCTCACGGTCAACGAAGGAATAGACCTCCTCCCGAGACTTTCCGATCAGACTCGGTATCTCCGTTCTTCAAGACACTTCGACAGGTTAAAACAAATCCAGCAACACCGCCCGAATGTGCCGACAAATCCCGATAGGAGCTGCACATATCTCGTTCTCAGGGCACACTCAGATTGTCCAAACTTCCAGTAGGCCAGCCCAGAGTTGCCCCTGGTGGCCACCGGCGGCTGACGAGTTGGACCAACACTCAGAGGAGCACTGGCCCGGGGGGGGGGGCTTAAATAAGATGACCTTCGGGCTCCGGAAACCCAAGGGAAAAAAGGCTAGGTGGCAAATGGTAAAACCAAGGTTGGGCATTGCTGGAAAAGCTTTAATCAAGGCGAACTATCAAGGGGTTCCCATTATAACCCAACCGCGTAAGGAACGCAAAATCCGGGAACATAACACCGATATGACGGAAACTAGGGCGGCAAGAGTGGAACAAAGCACTAGGCGAGAGGCCGAGCCTTCCACCCTTTACCAAGTATATAGATGCATTAAGATAACATGGCAATATAATGATATCCCAACAAGTAAATAATGTTCCAACAAGGAACGGTCTCCAATCTTCACCAGCAACTAACAACGCTATAAGAGGGGCTGAGCAAAGCGGTAACATAGCCAATCAACGGTTTGCTAGGACATGGTGGGTTAGAGGTTTGACATGGCAATTTGGGAGGCATGATAAGCAAGTCGTAGGCATCGTAGCATAGGCATAGCAAAAGAGCGAGCATCTAGCATAGCAAAAGAGCGAGCATCTAGCATAGCAAAGATAGTAGTGATTTCGAGGGTATGATCATCTTGCCTGCAAAGTTGTCAGAATTGACTGGATCCTCAAAAGCAAACTCAACGGGCTCCTCGTTAGCGAACTCGTCTCCCGGCTCTACCCAAACAAGACAAACAAGCAACAAGGACACAATCAACCACGTGCAAAGCTCAAACAATATGATGCAAACATGGTATGCTATGCGGGATGCGATATGTGATGCATATGCAAGATTTAAAAAGGAATGAATGAACATGGCCTCAACTTGGAAATGCAAGTGTGCCACTGGAAAGATGAGATGAAATCGCTTGAAAACGATATAAAGATCACCGGAATCGGAGTTACGGTTTGGAAATGGCAAGCAATTCAAATATGGCCACGTTCTGTGATTTACATCAAGTAGCCAACTAAATGCAACAAGATGAACATGCTACAGCACTCAAACATGGCAACAAAATACATGGCAGGGATCCATTTATGATGCTTAACAAAAGACTAGCACTGAGATACGGCCAATTCATCCATTAACAGGTTCAAACAAGCATGGCAAAAATGCATTTGGCAAACAGATTTCAGACTTAGTGAAATTAACACTTGTCTGGAATTTCAGATCAGGTAGCCCACTTCGGAGCATGAAAACTATATGCTACAGGACCTGAACATGGCAAAGTACAACATGGCATGGAGCTACTCAAAGAGCTTAACAAAAGTCCCTTAGTGACCTTGAGCCAAAAGGGATCAGAAAATACATTTGCAAGCATGTGAACATGGCAAAAAAACATGATCAGATCACAGACTTGGTGAAAACTGGAGCATGCTGAAACAAATATCAAGTAGGCATGTTTAAGAGCTCGATGCACTCACTACAGAGCAAGTCATGACAATCTAAGCATACACCCATCAATAATACACAAAATACAAGCTAGACATGGCAAGAACAATAACATAGCATGCACAGATCAACTACAACATCCTCAGCAAAATCGCTAACAAGTAGACAATCTGCCCAGATTCACGAAATAGCAAAAGTAGAGCTTGATTGACTCAAGCTAGGGTGCTCCATAATTGCAAACAAAGACATGGATGGATAAAGCACTACAAGATTAACAAAACATCCTTACTGATCATCCTCAAAAGAGGCACGGATCACTAGGGAAAAACATGAACATATGGCATATTGAAATAAAAAGATCAAGGACTTAGTGGAATTGCCAAGTCCCTGAAATCAGCATTAACGAATGCTCCACTTTGCAAGCTTGTGCTAGTCATCACACACATCACAAAAATACATGGGTTGCACCTCTGGATAGATGGCAAAACATATAAAAAAACTCATGAAGAGCTCAGGGGCATATCATGCACACATAAATCATGGCAAAAATGACAAATCTCTAATTGGAGCAGCAGATCTGACAATTATCTCAAATAGCATTCTTCTAACCGCATTTTGGGCATCAAGATGAACTCAAATGAAAATGATGCAATAAGATGAAATGATGTGCTCTCTGAGACGAACATTTTGATATGCTATATGCCCAAAACGGAGTTAAGGGTGCATAGTTACGACATGATGAACATGAGCAAATAATTAGGGTTTCGGGCAAAAAAAGTCAACCGATCCGAAATTTCAGATCTAGATCCGGCCGGCGCGGTTTACGAGGTTCGCCGGAAAATCGTCGGAGCCGCCGGAGATCTTGCCGCAGGGAGGATCCGGTCGGAGGAGGAGGCGCGGGCCGGAGTTGGTGGTGGCCGGAGCCTCGCGGACAATGTCCGGCATGCGGAGGATCAGATCTAGGGTTTCGGGAAGAAGAAGAAGAAGAAAACGGAGGGGGTCTTTAAATAGGCATAGGAGGAGTTAGGAGAGTCCAAATAAGGTCCGGTTTTCGGCCACGTGATCGTGATCGAACGCTCTAGATGATGGAAAGGGTTTTGGTGGGTTTTGGGCCAAAATGGAGGGGTATTGGGCTGCAACACACACGAGGCTTTTTCGGTTCCTCGGTTAACCGTTGGAGCATCAAACGAAGTCCAAATGGTACGAAACTTGACAGGCGGTCTACCGGTAGTAAACCAAGGCCGCTTGGCAAGTCTCGGTCCAATCCGGAAAAGTTTAATCCCCACACACGAAAGAAAGGTAGAAATGACCACCGGAGGAGAACGGAGCGCCGGAATGCAAAACGGACAACGGGGAAAATGCTCTGATGCATGAGACGAACACGTATGCAAATGCAATGCACATGATGACATGATATGAGATGCATGACAACGACAACAACACACGGAGACCAAAAACCCGAACCCGAGAAAATAAAATAATTTAAGGCCGGAAACGGCAAGAGTTGGATTACATATTGGGAAAACCATATCCGGTGTGTTACAACAGGCACATCCTCACAAATACCGACAGGTATAGCAGTTGATTTATCAGCCATTTGCAAAGATATTTCAGTAGGTGTCAACTTATTCAAATCAAGTCTACGATATAAAGAGAGAGGCAGAACACTAACACCGGCTCCAAGATCACATAAAGCAGTTTTAACATAGTTTCTTTTAATGAAGCATGGTATAGTTGGTACTCCTAGATCTCCTAGCTTCTTAGGTATTCCACCCTAAAAGTATAATTAGCAAGTATGATGGAAATTTCAGCTTCCGGTATCTTTCTTTTATTAGTAACAATATCTTTCATGTACTTAGCATAAGGATTCATTTTAAGCATATCAGTCGAAGGCATATGCAAAAAGATAGGTCTAATCATTTCAGAAAAGCGCTCAAAATCCTCATCATCCTTTTTCTTGGATGGCTTAGGAGGAAAAGGCATGGGTTTCTGAACCCAAGGCTCTCTTTCCTTACCGTGTTTCCTAGCAACAAAGTCTCTTTTATCATAGCGCTGATTCTTTGATTGTGGGTTATCAAGATCAACAGCAGGTTCAGCTTCTACCTCATTATCATTGCTAGGTTGATCATCAACATGAACATTATCATTAACATTATCACTAGTTTCATGTTCATTACCACATTGTGTTTCAGCATCAGAAATAGAGATATCATTGGGATTCTCAAGTGTGTCAATAACAGGTTCACTAGAAGCATGCAAAGTCCTATCATTTTTCTTTTTCTTCCTCTTAGAAGGACTAGGAGCATCAATATCATTTCTCTGAGAATCTTGCTCAATTCTCTTAGGATGGCCCTCAGGATACAAAGGTTCCCGAGTCATTTTACCACCTCTAGTCATAACTCTAACAACATTATCATTTTTCTTACTATTTAATTCATTGAGAAAATCATTCTGAGCTTTAAGTACTTGTTCTACTTGAGTGGTAACCATAGAAGCATGTTTACTAATGAGTTTAAGTTCACCTCTAACTCTAGACATATAATCACCCAAGTGTTCAATCATATAAGCATTTTGTTTCAATCGTCTACCAAAATAAGCATTGAAGTCTTCTTGTTGAACCATAAAGTTATCAAACTCATCCAAACATTGGCTAGCAAACTTAGTAGGAGGGATTTAAGCTTTATCATATCTATAGAGAGAATTTACCTTTACTACCTGTGTCGGGTTATCAAGACCATATATTTCTTCAACAGGCGGTAAATTAAGACCATGTATTTCTTCAATAGGAGGTAAATTCTTAACATCTTCAGCTTTAATACCCCTTTCTTTCATGGATTTCTTTTCCTCTTGCATATCTTCAGGACTGAGAAATAGAACACCCCTTTTCTTCGGAGTTGGTTTAGGAATAAGGCTCGGGAAGTGTCCAATTATTTTCATTTATCAACATATTATTCAATAGAATTTCAGCTTCATCTGGTGTTCTTTCCCTGAAAACAGAACCAGCACAACTATCCAGGTGGTCTCTGGAAGCATCGGTTAGTCCATTATAAAAGATATCAAGTATTTCATTTTTCTTAGGAGGATGATCAGGCAAAGCATTAAGTAATTGGAGAAGCCTTCCCCAAGCTTGTGGGAGACTCTCTTCTTCAATTTGCACAAAATTATATATCCCTTAAGGCAGCTTGTTTCTTATGAGCAGGGCAATATTTAGCAGAGAAGTAATAAATCATACCCTGGGGACTACACACACAACCAGGATCAAGAGAATTAAACCATATCTTAGCATCACCCTTTAATGAGAACGGAAATACTTTAAGGATATAAAAGTAGCGAGTTCTCTCATCACTAATGAACAGCGTGGCTATATCATTTAATTTAGTAAGATGTGCCACAACAGTTTCAAATTCATAGCCATAAAAAGGATCAGATTCAACCAAAGTGATTATATCAGGATCAATAGAGAATTCATAATCCTTATCAGTAACAAAGATAGGTGAAGTAACATAAGCAGGATCATATTTCATTCTAGCATTCAGAGTTTTTTGTTTAAGTTTAGCTAATAATTTCTTAAGATCACTTCTATCATTGCATGCAAGAAATTCTCTTTTAGTTTCTTCATCCATAACATAGCCCTCAGGCACAATAGGTAATTCATATTTATTAGGAGAGCCTTCATCATCACTTTCATCAATATTATCAATTTCAATAATTTCATTCTCTCTAGCCCTAGCAAGCTGTTCATCAAGAAATTCACCAAGTGGCACAGTGGTATCAAGCATAGAAGTAGTTTCATCATAAGTATCATGCATAGCAGAAGTGGCATCATCAATAATATGCGACATATCAGAATTAATAGCAGAAGCAGGTTTGGGTGTCACAAGCTTACTCAAAACAGAAGGTGAATCAAGTGCAGAGCTAGATGACAGTTCCTTACCTCCCCTCGTACTTGAGGGATAAATTTTTGTTTTCGCGTCTTTCAAGTTCTTTATAGTGACCAGCAGATATAAATCCCAAAGTGACTCAAAGAATAGAGCTATGCTCCCCGACAACGGCGCCAGAAAATAGTCTTGATAACCCACAAGTATAGGGGATCGCAATAATTTTCGAGGGTAGAGTATTCAATCCAAATTTATTAATTCGACACAAGGGGAGCCAAAGAATATTCTCAAGTATTAGCAGCTGAGTTGTCAATTCAACCACACCTGAAAACTTAATACCTACAGCAAGTGTTTAGTAGCAAAGTAATATGATAGTAGTGGTAACGATAGCAGAAGGTAACGGTAGCGAAAGTAATATTTTTGGTATTTTGTAGTGATGATAACAATAGCAACAGAAAAGTAAATAAGCGAAGAACAATATGTGAAAAGCTCGTAGGCATTGGATCGGTGATAGAGAATTATGCCGAATGTGATTCATCATGTAACAGTCATAAACTAGGGTGACACAGAACTAGCTCCAGTTCATCAATGTAATGTAGGCATGTATTCCGAATATAGTCATACGTGCTTATGGAAAAGAACTTGCATGACATCTTTTGTCCTACCCTCCCGTGGCAGCGGGGTCCTAGCGGAAACTAAGGGATATTAATGCCTCCTTTTAATAGAGTACCGGACCAAAGCATTAACACATAGTGAATACATGAACTCCTCAAACTACGGTCATCACCGGGAGTGGTCCCGATTATTGTCACTTCGGGGTTGCCGGATCATAACACATAGTAGCTGACTATAGACTTGCAAGATAGGATCAAGAACTCACATATATTCATGAAAACATAATAGGTTCAGATCTGAAATCATGACACTCGGGCCCTAGTGACAAGCATTAAGCATAGCAAAGTCATAGCAACATCAATCTCAGAACATAGTGGATACTAGGGATCAAACCCTAACAAAAACTAACTCGATTACATGATAAATCTCATCCAACCCATCACCGTCCAGCAAGCCTACGATGGAATTACTCACGCACGGCGGTGAGCATTATGAAATTGGTGATGGAGGATGGTTGATGATGACGACGGCGACGGATTCCCCTCTCCGGAGCCCCGAACGGACTCCAGATCAGCCCTCCCGAGAGAGTTTAGGGCTTGGCGGCGGCTCCGTATCGTAAAACGCGATGAATCCTTCTCTCTGATTTTTTTCTCCCCGAACACGAATATATGGAGTTGGAGTTGAGGTCGGTGGAGCTCCAGGGGGGCCACGAGGTAGGGGGCGCACCCAGGGGGGCAGGCGCGCCCCCACCCTCGTGGCTAGGGTGTGGGCCCTTGCCTTGATTCTTTGCCAGTATTTTTTATTATTTCCAAAAATAATCTCCGTGGAGTTTCAGGTCATTCCGAGAATTTTTGTTTCTGCACATAAATAACACCATGGCAATTCTGCTGAAAACAGCGTCAGTCCGGTTTAGTTCCATTCAAATCATGCAAGTTAGAGTCCAAAATAAGGGCAAAAGTGTTTGGAAAAGTAGATACGATGGAGATGTATCATACTCCACCATGGCTGGCGTAAACTGGGCGACGCAGGGCAGGACGTTTGACAGGAGGGCGGTGGGCACGGGCCCAGCCACAACCCGCTTGGGGGAGGATACGCTCAGCCCCTGCACGTCATCGTTGTTGAAGTCGAGAGGGCTTGCGAGGGCCTCCAACATAGCATTTTCAAACTCCACCTGCATGCAGTCAGTGTGCGGTGGCGGTGGGAGGGCGCATCCTAAGTCGGAGAAGAACACCGCAATTGGGTCTTTCTCCAGGGTCCTCAACGCCCTTGGCAGCAGCGAGAGGGGTGGTGTAGCGCGCAACACCGTGGTTGACGTGGGGGAGGTAAAGCGCACCGTGGAGCGGCCTCTGGCCTCGCCCTGGTGCTGCCTCATGGCCGGTGTTCTGTTGCGTTGTCTCAGCGCTTCCACCACCGGCTACTTGCTCTTTGGCTGGCGCCCGTGACCCAGGAGGGTGTCTCTCCATGAGTTGTCTTTTCAGTTGCCTTGATCGTCGTCGTCGTGATCGCGGTGCTCACCGAGTTGGGGAAGCTGTTGCAGCCCAAGGACGCCACCCGTGGCATGCTGCGCCTTGCCTTGTCCTGACTGTCCTCCACGCTGGCCGCCCAGGTGCCCGGCTACGTGCTCGGGTGGGTGCGGTTTTCCTCCTCCGAGGGGGAGGGGGGGAGCCCGCTCTGGCCGAAGTGGGAGGATTGCGGCGAGAGCGGGGTCCAATATATGCAGGTAATGTTGGATGGCTGACTACTACATCCGTACCTATGTGCTGGTCCTTTTATCCGCGGATGGATACGGGAGAAAATTTATGGATCGATGTTGAAAATGCGCTAAGAGTCATCGATGAGTTGAAGTTGGCCGAGCATCTCGGTAACAGCATGATTACACAAGAGATCAAAACCCCATGCCTGAAGCGTCACGTTGTTAGTTGAAATGACGTGGCGTTGTTCCTCTATAGAAATAGTAAGTAAATTTTGGTCACTCAGAACAACTAGCGTCTACTTCATTTGTTGGATGCGCATCCAATGGTCACGATGAAAATTGATTGAAATAAAAACAAATTCAGGCAACAGTGTTGTGGGTGCTCATTGTCTTTTGTGCCTCCGATAACTGTTCGTAGAGTCTGGCCCGAAACACATCATGTACTAGAGTGGTTCCAATTAGGGTTTCCCACCTCTTGTTGGCGCCATCGCTGGTCTGTCTCGTCTTCTGTGGTTTTGGGCCATGAATGTATGGTGGATCCCGTCCTTTGCCGGCGGTAGAGCTCCTGATTCTTTTTTTCAAAAAAAAATTATCTAGGGTTTGTGTCCTGCTTAGGAAGGCGAGGCGGTAGCGGCTCACTGAAAATGGAATAAGATTCTCCCAGCCTAGCAGTCTCGATGGAGCGTCTAGCATCATCGAAAAGTGCGTGGAGGTGTGTCTTTGGTGGATCTTGTGGGATTAATTGGTGTTTGTCTTCAGTGGATCTGCTTTGATCTGATTTTCGTTCATCGGCGTATTTGTGTCTATATGTTTGATCCTTTTGATCTTGTTTCTTTTTATCGGTGATGGTTGTTATTCTAGTGCGCTGGTCCTTTGAACCTTAGCACGACGACTTTCCGACTATCTACTAAAACAAGGTTTACCCGGCTCCAATAAGGGAGGGGCCCGGCTCCAATAAGGGAGGGGTGATAACGGCAACGTGACTTCATCTCGCTCGAGTGCTTGTAGTCATCGATAGGTGGTCTATGAACATAAATGATATTTATTATATTTTCGGTATTCTTTATATTGCCATGATGTTTGATGAATTGATAGACATGCTGGAATGAATATATTTATTTTCTTTGAGCAGAATGGAAGTTTTCTCCAAAGAAAAAAAAAGACAATTACTTCATGCGATAACCAATCGACAAACGTGCTGGAATGTTGCCACTAGCTGGGTGATGAACAGCAAATGTAAAAAATCGCAGTGAGAAAGAAGACGAGATCAATGATTCGTCGATATTCCATGCAACACCGGGTTGTCTACACGGCTATACCTGGTCGCCCACGCGTGGGATAACGGGATGGGACGGTGAGACGCCGCCTATTTAGACTGTTGCTGGCCACAGTACGTGCCACTCGCACTCAGAAACCACAAGCCACCCGCCAGTTGGAAATGGACAAGCACGGTCGACCTCTGCTTGCTCTGCTTCCCCTCCTCCTCTGCCTCTCCCTGCTCCGGGCCAGCCCGGCGGCTTCGGTCACCGCCGGCAACCCCGACGGCACGGAGCTCTGGGGGTTCGTCGAAGTCCGACCAAGTAACGTCCCGCCATGTCGCTTGCATTTTGCACCATCTCGATCCCAATTTTCTCCTGCTGGCTGGTCATCTTTCACGTGAGAATTCTTCTGAAGCTCTGTTTCTGCGCTGCAGAGGCTCACCTGTTCTGGTGGTACTACAAGAGCCCCCAGAGGGTGTCGACGCCGTCCAGGCCATGGCCGACCGTCCTCTGGCTACAGGGCGGTCCTGTACGGTCCATCTTCCTCCCCTCTCGCAGCTTCTCAAGCAAGAATTCTGACTTCAGCAAGAGCTAATCATATTGGTCTTCATCTCAGGGAGCGTCGGGGGTGGGCATCGGCAACTTCATGGAGGTCGGGCCCCTCGACGTCAACCTGAAGCCTCGGAACTCGACGTGGCTGCAGAAGGCCGACCTCATCTTCGTGGTATCCCTACCACAAACCGCGACACCCTCCCTCGTCTTCTTCCTCTCGCCTCGCTGTTTTTTGTCTGCAACACCAACCGAGTACCGTGCGTCAATGGCAGGACAACCCTGTGGGTGTCGGGTACAGTTACGTTGAGGACGACAGCCTACTGGTGACGACTGACTGGCAGGCGGCCACGGACGCCACCACGCTCCTCAAGGCGCTCGCCAAGGAGCTGCCCACCCTGCAGCAGGGGAGCCCCCTCTTCCTCGTCGCCGAGTCCTACGGCGGAAAGTACGCGGCCACGCTCGGCGTCTCCGTCGCAAGGGCCGTCCGTGCCGGCGACCTCAAGATCAAGCTCGCCGGCGTCGCGCTCGGGGATAGCTGGGTCTCGCCGGAGGATTTCACGGTGAGCAAATCGGCCATTTGCTGGAGAGCGCACGATCGAGTGTGTGTGTGTGTGTGTGTGTGTGTGTGTGTGTGTGTGGAACCGATTGCTGATTTAATTTGATCGGTGCATGCAGCTCGCTTACGCGCCGCTGCTCCTGGAGGTTTCGAGGCTGGACGACAACGCCGGCGACGCCGCCAAGAAGTAAACACGACTGCACCGTCCTCTTAAATTTCTCAGCTCAGTTCTTGCATTGCATGCTTCCCGGGGTTTTCTTTTCGAAGGAAAAAATAAATTAAAACTCTCCGGTCACATGCGCACGCGAATTGTGGCCTCAGGAAGGCGGCGACGGTGAAGGAGCAGATCGCGGCCGGGCGGCTGGCCGACTCGCAGGGGTCGTGGTCGGAGCTGTTGGATTTCATTGACTCCAAGAGCGCCAGCGTCGTGAGTGCTGACTCTTTGACCCTTGTGCTTGTCTCATTTCCTTTGCTGACGGATAGCATAACGCAATTTCAATTTGCAGGACATGTACAATTTCTTGCTCGACGCCGGCATGGACCCGGTGGCCGCGGACCTACCGGCGACCTCGTCGACTCCGACGACGTCGAGCAGCGCGCAAGTGATGAAGTACTCGACGTACCTCGGCGGCAGCCAGGAGGAAGCCGGCTCCAACACCACCAACACCCTCGGCGGCATCATGAACGGGGTCGTCAAGGAGAAGCTCAAGATCATCCCCAAAGATCACGAGTGAGCCTGCGTCGCCATTGGCAACAGCTCGCTTTCATGCTCTAGTTTACAGTTACACCCAGCACATGATATGATGTGACGTCCCTGTCCCCAACCTGCAGGTGGCACGAGCTGTCGGACCCCGTCTACAACGCGCTGGTCAACGACTTCATGAAGCCACGGATCGACGAGGCGAGTGATCCAGCGCGGGATCCCATGACAGGATGGATGGATCTTCAAAATGTTAAACTGTACTGATCGATGCGAACGATGGTTTGTGGGCTGTCACTGATTTACTCTCTGCTTTATGCTTGATCATCCAGGTCGACGAGCTGCTGTCTTACGGCGTAGATGTCACGGTTTATAATGGCCAGGTGAGGTGCCTGCTTCTCTGCATTGCTTTTACTCTCTTCCACTGCATCGATCTGCATTGTTTTTACTCTCTTCCAGCTCGTAAAAAGCCTCGACAGTTGCTTAGGATACTTACTAGAAACACATTTGGAATGCCATAATAAGTTTACTGGTTGTTTGGCACAAGTCCTAACGACTAATGGGCGTAGACACATCCACTCATGCTTACTAGAATAGCCCTACTCTTGCTGTCAGATTAGCAAACGGAAGCACCGTGACGAGTAAGCAACCGCGATTAGGAGAGAGAAAATCGTGTTAATGACGACGCGGACAGGCTGTTGTTCAGAAAAACCGACGTCCTTGAGAGAACCTTCCATTTTTTAAGCTGAATGACAACCACACCCGCGGGTCCATGCCAAAAGAACTCCAAAAGTTCAGAATAGTATACAGTGTGTCGCGCAAGTGAAAACTTATCTTTTCCCAGATTGTATTGGTCGGAACAGATCGTCAGATTCTCAGATCGCATCAGCAATCGGCCATCGATCTACTCGTCTCACATGTACATGGTCAAAACAGTGGAGTGAAACAGACCACTTTAGCTGGAACGTGCATGTTGCTTAAACTGCAGATGTTCTTTTCAGCTATTTATTTTATTTATTTATTCATCTATATAGCTTTAACACGCATATAATTTACTTAGGGCATCGTCAGTGTGTGGTTAGAGGGCGCTCTTAATGTTGTATGTTCTTCAGACTGAGCTTAGTGGAATTTTTTTTCTTTTCTTTACTTGTACTCTTTGCGAAGCTGGATGTGATTTGCTCGACCAAGGGCGCGGAAGCATGGGTGCAAAAGCTCAAGTAATCAAGCCTTTCTCCCTGACCCTTTTCTCCAGATTCTTGCAAGATTTAGACGCCACTCGTGCCTCTAAAAATTCATGTCTACTTTTCAGATGGGATGGGCTGAAGAACTTCCTGAGCCTGCCGAGGCAGCCTCTGTCCTGCGGATCATCCAAGGTCACCAAGGCCTTCGTCAGATCCTACAAGAACCTGCATTTCTACTGGATCCTTGGCGCCGGCCACTTCGTAAGTCGCGGCACACCACATTTCTACTGGATCCTTAACTGAACATAATATGCTTTGCTTATTTCTCGTGTGATCTGTGGTGCTTGGCAGGTGCCGGCCGACCAGCCTTGCATGGCACTGAGCATGATCGCTGGCATAACCCAGTCTCCAGCCAGCTAGGGGAGGAGGACCCGGAGCAGATCCTGTCTGCCGGATAGGAAAAGGAAACTGAAGATAGAAGTATAGAAAGAAAGGTTGTGTGTACTTTAAAGGGCGATGAAATTGATTGTAAGGTGCGTTGGAGTGTGAGTGGGGTTAAAGCTCGTCCGTTTTATTCTCCGAATAAAGATGACGCCTTTTAGATCTTCTTTCACAGTTTTAGTGAAAAAATTATGTTTCCTTTTTTTATAGATATTTGTAAAATTGCGATGTTCAAACATCTCACACGATGGTATAAATGGCCAAAAGGTATAAAATCAAAATGGAAAGAGCATCTCCGATAAAAGCCCTATTTTAGGACACCAAAAAGCTGTTGCGGTAAAACATGAGGCACCAAAAAGTGAATTTTAGGGCACTCAAAATTGTTCATCTCCAACAACTGCCCCAAAATACGGCACTTCAAACATGCAAATGATTTCTTTTGAACATGGCAATATGTCCGCTGTCTCGAAGGTGCCGAGCCAGTACTGTCGTCCATCGCACTGAAACACGACGCCGAAGCAACTGAATCGTCGCGGCCGAACGCCATAGTAGCCAGACTGGCCCTTCGTGCTTTTTGGCGCCATCAGGCTGTGCGGTGGCGGATGTGACGGCGAAAGTGGGGTGGTGACGGTGCGGTCGATTGGAAGAGAGGCGGTGGATCCAGACGGCGGGATGGTGCAACAATGGCAGTGGTGGCCAGATCCAGCTGGATTCGGTGGGACGGCGGCAGCGTAGGAGGGTTTGCAGCGGTGGGAGGCCGCGAAAGTTTTCGTTTGTGGTGGTCATGTCCAGACACCTTCCCAGCTTTTGTATAGAAATTAATTTTTATAGACCATAGACAAAAACCAGCTTTCTAGCAACTAAAACATGGTTGAGATCCTCTGTAGTACCGTACGGTGCTGTAGTGCGGATGACATGGGCCATATCCCATATGGCAGTGACTGTACTGCACCGAACAGTACTATCTTCCCCCAGCTTTCGTACAGAAATCAGTTTTTAAGACCATAGACAAAAATCCGCTTTCTAGAAACTAAAACTGATGGTTTCCCTAAAAAAAAAACTAAAACCGATGGTTTAAAAAAAAGAAACTAAAACCAATCTAAACGGGACCCTAAAATCTGAAGCTAATCCAAACACCCCTTATATCGGATGGTTTGGTCGGTCTGTGCTGATCGGATGAAAAAATTATTTCAAGGCTTCCATAAAGATTCGATGATTCCGAAGAAAAGACGTGTTTCTACTGGACACATAGTTTGTTCAAGATTTATACTGAGTGAGAGCAATGCAGTCATAGTGTGCTGAGTGAGAGCAATGCAGGAGCCTTAAACTGAGCCTCAATTCCCTTGTAGTTGTATCTAAGGTTTTTGGGGCAAATTTTATGGTTTCCCTTAACTAAGAAAACGGTTGGCGGCAAAAAACTTTCAGGACACGGTGCGCTCGCGGCCTGCCCAGCAGCTCCTTGCCGCCTCTTGTACTACCGCGGCCGGCTAGGACTCCTACACAAGAGACTATTGATTCTTGCACGCCCATAGCCAGCGGGTTCCTGAGGTGGCAAAATTGATAAATTTAACCTATGGACAAAATCAAATCACAGAATGAATTGTCCGTGAAACTATTTCACGCGACTGACCTTTTTGTATGACGCCCGACACGAAAGCGTCACACTACACTGTGCAACGCCTCGCAGATAGGCGCTACACGCCTGGCCAGCGTCGCACGCATGTGATCCGAAAATTACTAAGTCAGTGTGCAGCGCCTGAGAGCTAGGCGCCACACTATACAGTGTAGCGCTTAGCTTCTAGGCGTTGCACTAGTGGTTGCTTCATTTTGTAGTGCAACCACTAGTGCAGCGCCTGAGAGCTAGGCGCCACACTATACAATACAGCGCCTAGCTCGTAGGCTCTGCACAATGACTTAGCAATTTTTAGGCAGTTTGGGGTGCAATGTTGACCAGGTGTGTAGCGCCTATCTGTGAGGCGTTGCACAATGTAGTGTGACGTCTTCGTGTCGGGCGTCACACAAAAAGGTCAGCCGCGTGAAATAGTTTCACGAGCAGTTCATTCTGTGATTTGATTTCATTCATAGGTTAAATTTGTCAAATTTGCCTCCTGAGGCAGGCAGCCAGGCAGGCAGCAGGAAACGACGAATCCGTTGGATCAGGTGGCCAACAACAAAGAAAAGATCATCTTTTATAAACAGAACGAAAATCATCTTCATCTATTTGTAGAAACAAAAAACCACACGTCCTCCAAGTGCAAGGCTCAACAAAAAAGTTGAATAACCCATAAAAAATATAGTTAATCTATAATAAGAATAATTGTTGGGAAACACAGTATTTCAAAAAAATTTCTATGAACACGCAAGATCTATTTAGGAGATACATAACAATGAGAGGGGATAGTGTGTCTACGTAGCCTCATAGACCGAAAATGAAAGCGTTTAGTAACGCGGTTGATATAGTCGAACGTCTTCGCGATTCAACTGATCCAAATACCGAATGCGTGGTACCTCCGCGATCTGCACACGTTCAGCTCGGTGACGTCCCTCAAACTCTTGATCTAGTTAAGGCCGAGGAGAGTTTCGTCAGCACGACGGTGTGGTGACGGTGATGATGAAGTTACCGATGCAGGGCTTCGCCTAAGCATTACGACAATATGATCGAGGTGGAAAACTGTGAAGAAAGGCACCACACACGGCTAAGACAAATCTTGGAGTGCCTTTGAGATGTCCCCCTGCCCACATACATAAAGGAGGGGGGAAGAGGAGGCCGGCCTAGGAGGGGCGCGCCTATAGGGGAAGTCCAACTAGGATTCCCAATCCTAGTTGGAGTCCCCTTCCTTTTCCAAGAGGGGGGAGGGAACAGTAGGAGAGGGAGAAGGAAAGAGAGGGGGGCGCCGCCCCCTCCCTAGTCCAATTCGGACTTGCCATGGGGGCGCGCGACCACCCCTTGAGGCACTTCTCTCCTTTCCCGTATGGCCCATTAAGGCCCACTACTTCCCCCGGCGAATTCACATAACTCTCCGATACTCCGAAAAATACCCGAATCGCTCGGAACCTTTCCGATGTTCGAATATAGCCTTCCAATATATCGATCTTTACGTCTCGACCATTTCGAGACTCCTCGTCATGTCCGTGATCTCATCCGGGACTCCAAACAACCTTCGGTACATTAAATCATATAACTCATAATACAAATAGTCATCGAACGTTAAGCGTGCGGACCCTACGGGTTCGAGAACTATGTAGACATGACCGAGACACATCTCTGGTCAATAACCAATAGCAGAACCTGGATGCTCATATTGGATCCTACATATTCTACGAGGATCTTTATTGGTCAAACCGCATAACAACATACGTTGTTCCCTTTGTCATCGGTATGTTACTTGCCCGAGATTCGATCGTCGGTATCCTCATACCTAGTTCAATCTCGTTACCGGCAAGTCTCTTTACTTGTTCTGTAATGCATCATCTTGTAACTAACTCTTTAGTCACATTGCTTGCAAGGCTTATAGTGATGAGCATCACCGAGAGGGCCCAGAGATACCTCTCCGACAATCGGAGTGACAAATCCTAATCTCGATCTATGCCAACTCAACAAACACCATCAGAGACACCTCTAGAGCATCTTTATAATCACCCAGTTACGTTGTGACGTTTGATAGCACACAATGTGTTCCTTCGATATTCGGGAGTTGCATAATCTTATAGTCATAGGAACATGTATAAGTTATGAAGAAAGCAATAGCAATAAACTAAACGATCAAAGTGCTAAGCTAACTGATGGGTCTTGTCCATCACATCATTCTCTAATGATGTGACCCCATTCATCAAATGACAACACATGTCTATGGCTAGGAAACTTAACCATCTTTGATTAACGAGCTAGTCAAGTAGAGGCATACTAGGGACACTCTGTTTGTCTATGTATTCAACCGGTTAATACAATTCTAGCATGAATAATAAACATTTATCATGCTATAAGGAAATATAAATAACAACTTTATTATTGCTTCTAGGGCATATTTTCTTCAGTCTCCCACTTGCACTAGAGTTAATAATCTAGTTCACATCGTCATGCGATTTAACACCAATAGTTCACATCTTTATGTGATTAGTTCACATCTCCATGTGACTAATACCCAAAGGGTTTATTAGAGTCAATATTCTAATTCACATCGCTATGTGATTAACACCCAAAGAGTGATCATGTTTTGCTTGTGAGAGAAATTTAGTCAACGGGTCTGCCACATTCAAAGCCGTATGTATTCTGCAAATTTTTATATGTCTACAATGCTCTGCAAGGAGCTACTCTAGCTAATTGATCCCACTTTCAATATGTATCCAGATTGAGACTCAGAGTCATCCAGATCGGTGTCAAAACTTATATCGACGTAACTCTTTACGACAAACTTTTTGTCACCTCCATAACCGAGAAACATATCCTTTTTCCACTAAGGATAATTTTGACTGATGTCCAGTGATCCACTCCTGGATCACTATTGTACCCTCTTGCCAAACTCTTGGTGAGGTACACAATAGGTCTGGTACACAACATAGGATACTTTATATAACCTATGGCTGGGGCATAGGGAATGCCTTTTCATTCTCTTTCTATTTTCTGTCGTGGTCGGGTTTTGAGTCTTTACTCAACTACGCACCTCGCAACACAGGCAAGAACTCCTTTGACTGTTCCATTTTGAATTACTTCAAAATTTTGTCAAGGTATGTACTCATTAAAAAATATATCAAGCGTCTTGATTTATCTCTATAGATCTTGATGCTCAATATGTAAGTAGCTTCACCGAGGTCTTTCTTTGAAAAACTCCTTTCAAACACTCCTTTATGCTTTCCAGAAAATTCTACATCATTTTCTATCAACAATATGTCATTCACATATACTTATCAAAAAGGTTGTAGTGCCCCCACTCACTTTCTTGTAAATACAGGCTTCACCGCAAGTCTGTATAAAACCATATGCTTTGATCACTTTATCAAAGCATATATTCCAACTCCGAGATGCTTGCACCAGTCCATAGATGGATCGCTGAAACTTTCACACTTTGTTAGCATCTTTAGAATTGACAAAACCTTCTTGTTGCATCATATACAACTCTTCTTTAAGAAATCCATTAAGGAATGCAGTTTTGACATCCATTTGCCAGATTCATAAAATGTGGCAATTGCTAACATGATTCGGACAGACTTAAGCATCGCTACGAGTGAGCAAATCTCATCGTAGTCAACATGTTGAACTTGTCGAAAACCTTTTGCGACAATTCAAGCTTTGTATATAGTAACACTACTATCAGCGTCTGTCTTCCTCTTGAAGATCCATTTATTCTCAATGGCTTGCCGATCATTGGGCAAGTCAACCAAAGTCCACACTTTGTTCTCATACATGGATCCCATATTAGATTTCATGGCCTCAAGCCATTTTGTGAAATCTGGGCTCATCATCGTTTCCTCATAGTTCGTAGGTTCGTCATGGTCTAGTAACATGACTTCCAGAAAGAATTACCGTACCACTCTGGTGCGGACCATACTCTGGCTGACCTACGAGGTTAGATAGTAACTTGATCTGAAGTTTCATGATCATCATCATTAGCTTCCTCATTAATTGGCGTATGAATCACTAAAAACTGATTTCTGTGATGAACCACTTTCCAATTCAGGAGAAGGTACAGTTACCTCATCAAGTTCTACATTCCTCCCACTCACTTCTTTCGAGAGAAACTTTTTCTCTAGAAAGGATCCATTCTTAGCAACGATATCTTGCCTTCGGATATGTGATAGAAGGTGTACCCAACAGTTTCCTTTGGGTATCCTATGAAGACAGATTTCTCTGATTTGGGTTCAAGCTTATCAGGTTGAAACTTTTTCACATAAGCATCATAGCCCCAAACTTTAAGAAACGACGGCTTAGGTTTCTTACTAAACCACAGTTCATATGGTGTCGTCTCAAAAGATTTAGATGGTGCCCTATTTAACGTGAATGCAGTTGTCTCTAATGCATAACCCCAAAACGATAACGATAAATCGGTAAGAGACATCATAGATCGCACCATATCTAATAAAGTACGATTATGACGTTCGGACACACCATTATGCTGTGGTGTTCCAGATGGCGTGAGTTGTGAAACTATTCCACATCATTTCAAATGAATACCAAACTCGTAACTCAAATATTCGTCTTGCGATCAGATCTTAGAAACTTTATTTTCTTGTTACGATGATTTTCTACTTCACTCTGAAATTCTTTGAACTTTTCAAATGTTTCAAACTTATGTTTCATCAAGTAGATATACCCATATCTGCTCAAATCATCTGTGAAGGTCAGGAAATAATGATACCCGCCGCAAGCCTCAACACTCATGAGATCGCATATATCAGTATGTATTATTTCTCATCAGATCGCATATATCAGTATGTATTATTTCCAATAAGTCAGTTGCTTGCTCCATTGTTCCGAAGAACGGAGTCTTAGTCATCTTTCCCATGAGGCATGGTTCGCAAGCATCAAATCATTCATAATCAAGTGATTTCAAAAGCCCATCAGCATGTAGTTTCTTCATGCACTTTACACCAATATGACCTAAACGGCAGTGCCACATATAAGTTGCACTATCATTATTAACTTTGCATCTTTTGGCTTCAATATTATGAATATGTGTATCACTACGATCGAGATTCAATAAACCATTTATATTGAGTGTATGACCATAGAAGGTTTTATTCATGCAAATAGAATAACAATCATTCTTTGACTTAAATGAATAATTGTATTGTAATAAACATAATTCAATCATATTTATGCTCAACGCAAACACCAAATAACATTTATTTTAGGTTCAACACTAATCCCGAAGGTAAAGGGAGTGTGCGATGGTGATCCTATCAACCTTGGAATCACTTCCAACACACATCGTCACCTTGCCCTCAACTAGTTTCTATTCATTCTGTAACTCCAGTTTCAAGTTACTAATCATAGCAATGGAACCAATATCATATACCCAGGGGATATTATGAACACTAGTAAAGTACACATCAATAATCTGTATATCAAATATACATTTGTTCACTTTGCCATCCTTCTTATCCGCCAAGTATTTGGGGGTATTTCGCTTCTAGTGACCATTTCCTTTGAAGTAGAGGCACTCAGTTTCAGGCTTGGGTCTAGCTTTGGGCTTTTTCATGGGAGTGGCAACTTGCTTGTCATTCTTTTTGAAGTTCCCTTTCTTTCCCTTGCCCTTTTACTTGAAACTAGTGGTCTTGTCAACCATCAACACTCGATGCTTTTCTTGATTTCTACCTTCGCCGATTTCAGCATCGCGAAGAGCTCAGGAATCGTTTTACGTCATCCCTTGCATATTATAGTTCATCACTAAGTTCCAGTAACTTGGTGATAGTGACTAGAGAACTTTGTCAATCACTATCTTATCTAAAAGATTAACTCCCACTTGATTCAAGCAATTGTAGTACCTAGACAATCTGAGCACATGCTCACTGGTTGAGATATTCTCCTCCATCTCGTAGGAAAAGTACTGTCAGAGGTCTCATACCTCTCGACACGAGCATGAGTCTGAAATACTAATTTCAACTCTTGGAACATCTTATATGCTCCGTGGAGTTCAAAACGTTTTTGAAGTCCCGGTTCTAAGCCGTAAAGCATGGCGCACTAAACTATCAAGTAGTCATCATACCGAGCTTGCCAAACGTTCATAATGTCTGCCTCTGCTCCTGCAATAGGTCCGTCACCTAGCGGTGCATCAAGGACATAATTCTTCCGTGCAACAATGAGGATAATCCTCAGATCACGGAGCTAGTCCGCATCATTGCTACTAACATCTTTCAACATAGTTTTCTCTAGGAACATATCATAAATAAAACGGGGAAGCTATACGTGAGTAATTGATCTACAACATAGATATGCAAATACTATCAGGACTAAGTTCATGATAAATTTAAGTTCAATTAATCATATTACTTAAGAACTCCCACTTAGATATACATCCCTCTAGTCATCTAAATGATCACGTGATCCATATCAACTAAACCATGTCTGATCATCACGTGAGATGGAGAAGTTTTCAATGGTGAACATCACTATGTTGATCATATCTACTATATGATTCACGCTCGACCTTTCGGTCTCAGTGTTCCGAGGCCATATCTGCATATGCTAGGCTCATCAAGTTTAACCTGAGTATTCCGCATGAACTGTCTTGCACCCGTTGTATGTGAACGTAGAGCTTATCACACCCGATCATCACGTGGTGTCTCGGCATGACGAACTGTCGCAACGGTGCATACTCAGGGAGGACACTTATATGTTGAAATTTAGTTAGGGATTATCTTATAATGCTACCGCCATACTAAGCAAAATAAGATGCATAAAAGATAAACATCACATGCAATCAAAATGTGTGACATGATATGGCCATCATCATCGTGTGCCTTTGATCTCCATCTCCAAAGTACCGTCATGATCTCCATCTTCACCGGCATGACACCATGATCTCCATCATCCTGATCTCTATCAACGTGTCGTCACATGGTTGAATCACCAACTATTGCTTTTGCAACTATTGCTATCACATAGCGATAAAGTAAAGCAATTGTATGGCGCTTACATCTTATGCAATAAAGAGACAACCATAAGACTCCTGCCAGTTGCCGATAACTTTAACAAAACATGGTCATATCATACAACAATTTATAGCTCATCATGTCTTGACCATATCACATCACAACATGCCCTGCAAAAACAAGTTAGACGTCCTCTACTTTGTTGTTGCAAGTTTTACGTGGCTGCTACGGGCTTCTAGTAAGAACTGTTCTTACCTACGCATCAAAAACCACAACGATGTTTCGTCAAGTGTGTTGTTTTAACCTTCAACAAGGACCGGGTGTAGTCACACTCTATGACGCCCTCGATTTGACCGTACACTAATCATACACGCAAATGTGTACGATCAAGATCAAGGACTCACGGGAAGATATCACAACACAACTCTAGACACAAATTAAAATAATACAAGCTTTATATTACAAGCCAGGGGCCTCGAAGGCTCGAATACAAGAGATCGATCAAAGATGAGTCAGCGGAAGCAACAATATCTGAGTACAGACATAAGTTAAACAAGTTTGCCTTAAGAAGGCTAACACAAACTGGGATACAGATCGAAAGAGGCGCAGGCCTCCTGCCTGGGATCCTCCTAAACTACTCCTGATCGCCGTCAGCGGGCTGCACGTAGTAGTAGGCACCTCCCGAGTAGTAGTAGTCGTCATCAACGGTAGCGTCTGGCTCCTGGACTCCAGCATCTGGTTGCGACAACCAGAAAGAAAGGAAAGGGGAAAAAAGGGGGAGAAAGCAACCGTGAGTACTCATCCAAAGTACTCGCAAGCAAGGAGCTACACTACATATGCATGGGTATCAAATGGAATAAGGGTATCATATGTGGACTGAACTGCAGAATGCCAGAATAAGAGGGGGATAACTAATCCTGTCGAAGACTACGTTTCTGGCCACCTCCATATTGCAGCATGTAGGAGAGAGTAGATGGTAAGTTCACCAAGTAGCATCAAGTAGCATCGTATAGCATAATCCTAACCGATGATCCTCCCCTCGTCGCCCTGTGAGAGAGCGATCACCGGTTGTATCTGGCACTTGGAAGGGTGTGTTTTATTAAGTATCCGGTTCTAGTTGTCATAAGGTCAAGGTACAACTCCAAGTCGTCCTGTTACCGAAGATCACGGCTATTCGAATAGATTAACTTCCCTGCAGGGGTGCACCACATAACCCAACACGCTCGATCCCATTTGGCCGGACACACTTTTCTGGGTTATGCCCGGCCTCGAAAGATCAACACGTCGCAGCCCTACCTAGGCACAACAGAGAGGTCAGCACGCCGTTCTAAATCCTATGGCGCAGGGGTCTGGGCCCATCGCCCATTGCACACCTGCACGTTGCGTACGCGGCCGGAAGCAGAACTAGCCCCCTTAATACAAGAGCAGGCTTACGGTCCAATCCGGCGCGCGCCACTCAGTCGCTGACGTCACAAAGGCTTCAGCTGATACCACGACGTCGAGTGCCCATAACTGTCCCCGCGTAGATGGTTAGTGCGTATAGGCCAGTAGCCAGACTCAGATCAAATACCAAGATCTCGTTAGGCGTGTTAAGTATCCGCGAACGCCGACCAGGGCCAGGCCCACCTCTCTCCTAGGTGGTCTCAACCTGCCCTGTCGCTCCGCCTCAAAGTAACAGTCGGGGGCCGTCGGGAACTCATGCCCATCACTACCTGGATGGAGCCACCTGCCCTTTCAGCCCCCATCTCCAAACAGTATCATAAGTAATGTAACAGTGTAAGTATATATCATATGCCCGTGATCACCTCCCGAAGTGATCACGGCCCAGTAGTATAGCATGGCAGACGGACAAGAGTGTAGGGCCACTGATGGAACACTAGCATCCTATACTAATAAGCATTTAGGATTGCAGGTAAAGGTAACGACAGTAGTAGCAAGGACAGGCTATGCATCATGATAGGATAACGAAAAGCAGTAACATGCTACACTACTCTAATGCAAGCAGTAAAGAGAAGAATAGGCGATATCTGGTGATCAAAGGAGGGGCTTGCCTGGTTGCTCTGGCAAGAGAGAGGGGTCGTCAACTCCGTAGTCGTACTGGGTAGCAGCGGCATCGGTCTCGGTGTCTAGCGAGAGAAAAGGGGGGAGAAACAATAATTATTTAAGCAATCAGATGCATAGAGATGCACGACATGACAAGTATCGGTGTTAGGGGTGCCCTAACGCGGTATGAGGTGATACCGGTGAAGGGGGAAAACATCCGGGAAAGTATCCCCGGTGTTTCGCGTTTTCGGGCAGAGGAGCCGGAGGGAGAAAGTTGCGAGTTTGATATGTTAGGGGTGCGTGGCGGACGAACGGGCTACGTATCCGGTTTTGTCTCGTCGTTCAGAGCAACTTTCATGTAGAAAGTATTTTCATCTGAGCTACGGTTTATTTTATATTAATTTTAAAAGATTTAAATCATTTTTAGGATTAATTTAAATATTTTAATTCAACATTATCCAGAATAGTAAAAGATGACGTCAGCATGACATCATGCTGACGTCAGCAGCCAACTAAGCAGTTGACTGGGTCAACTATGTGTGGGTCCCGCATGTCATTGATTGATTAGGCTAATCAGGGGTTAACTAATCTAATTACTGTTTAATTAAACTAACTAGATAATTAGGTTAATTAAACAGGATTAATTAACTTAATTAATTCACTTATTAATTAATTAGTTATTAAATTTATTAATATTTTTATTTATTTATTATCATATCTTTTTTTAATTCTTTTTTTTGTAAAAATGTTCTGGGCGTGGGGCCCATCTGTCATAGGCCCCAGGGCCTTAGTGGGCGCCGGACGCTAGCGGGCGAAGGGCGCGGCCCGAGCGGGCACATGCCCAGGCGCGGCCGGCCGAACTCGACGGGCGCGGGCGGTGCGCTGCCCGCCAGGACGCGGGATGAGGCCGTGGCCACGGCGGGGCTCGCCGGCCGACCACGGCAGGCGGAGGTGGACACAGGGGGCGGCGCGGTGCGACGGCCGGGAGCAAAGCAGCAGCAAGGGGGTGGCCACGGCGCGGGAGCGAGGCAAGGAGGGCCGCAGGTGCACGCACAGGGCGCGGTCGGCGAGGACGGCCGGAGCGGGGAGGGCTGCGGGAGGCGCGGGGTCAGGGGGGCTGCGGTCGCGGAACGCGGGCTTGCAAGGTGGGGTGCGGCGGAGCAACAGCTCGAGGAGCAGGGCGCGGTCGAGGCGTGCGTGCAAGCACGGTGAGGCCGCGAGGCGGGCCAACACGGGGCTAGGCGGAGCGGCAACGACGAGGAATGAGCGGGGCGCGCGCGCAGCGCTGGCAGTCGGTGCCGCGCGAGAGAGAGGGGAGGGAGCGAGGCTCACAGCGGGTCGTAGGGCACGAACAGCGGGCTCGGTGAAGGTCGAGGAGGGCCGTTGTGGAGGGGGGCGGGGACGAGCGACGAAATGGAGGAGGACGGCGAGGTGGCGGCGTCCTGGCGTGGGGGGGCGGCATCGAGCGGCGTCGGCCTCCTCTGGATCCCGATCCAGATCGGGAGAGAGGAGGGGGCGTCGTGGGGAGAGTGGGGGTGGGGGTAGGTTAGGGTTTCGGGGAGATAAGGGCCATAGAGGCCAGGGAGGTGCGGGGTGGGCCGGCCTTGTTGGGCCTGAGGCCAGCTGGGCTGGAGCCCAGCGGGGGTGGGGGGTTCTCTTTTATTTTTGCCCGCTTTCCTATTATCTTTTGATTATTTTCTTTTTTTGTTTATTTATTTACTTTTCTGTTTTAAACCATTTTAGTTTATTTAGTGCATTTAAATATTTTATTAAATGATGATTTCTTTACCAACATTTATTATGGATTATTTGACACATTAGGAACAATTTAGTTTTGACTTTTGAAAACTTTAATTGTTTTGACTTTAATTCAAATTTGGATTCCGAAACGATTCTGAATCCCGAGATTATCAACAGTAACCGAGGTGACCTGGCATCATTAGCAGAGGTTTACTGTAGCTTGATTATCCGGGCTCACACACTCGATTCAACTAAAGCTGGAGAAACAGACACCCACTAGCCACCTGTGTGCGAAGCACGTCGGTAGAACCAGTCTCATGAACACGGTCATGTAATGTCGGTCTGGGCGGCTTCATCCAACAATACCGCCGAATCAAAGTATGACATGCTAGTAAGCAGTATGACTATTATCGCCCACAACTGTTTGTGTTCTACTCGTGCATATAGCATCTACACATAGACCTGGCTCGGATGCCACTGTCGGGGAACGCAGTATTTCAAAAAAATTCCTACGAACACACAAGATCTATCTAGGAGATGCATAGCAACGAGAGGGGAGAGTGTGTCTACTTACCCTCGTAGACCGAAAGCGGAAGCGTTTAGTAACGCAGTTGATGTAGTCGAACATCTTCGCGATCCAACCGATCCAAGTACCGAACGCACGGTACCTCCACGATCTGCACACGTTCAGCTCGGTGACGTCCCTCGAACTCTTGATCCGGTTGAGACCGAGGGAGAGTTTCATCAGCACGACGGCATGGTGACGGTGATGATGAAGTTACCGACGCAGGGCTTCGCCTAAGCAATACGACAATATGACCGAGGTGGAAAACTGTCGAGAAGGGCACCACACACTGCTAAGACAAATCTTGGAGTGCCTTTGAGGTGTCCCCATGCCCACGTACATAAAGGAGGGGGGAAGAGCAGGCCGGCCTAGGAGGGGTGCGCCTATAGGGGAAGTCCAACTAGGATTCCCAATCCTAGTTGGAGTCCCCTTCCTTTTCCAAAAGGGGAGAGAGGGAAGGAGTAGGAGAGGGAGAAGGAAAGAGAGGGGGGCGCCACGCCCTCCCTAGTCCAATTCCGACTTGCCATGGGGGGCACCCCTTGAGGCCCTTCTCTCCTTTCTCGTATGGCCCATTAAGGTCCACTACTCCCCCCGGCGAATTCCCGTAACTCTCTGGTACTCCAAAAAATACCCGAATCACTCGGAACCTTTCCGATGTCCGAATATAACCTTCCAATATATTGATCTTTATGTCTCAACCATTTCGAGACTCCTCGTCATGTCCGTGATCTCATCCGGGACTCCGAACAACCTTCAGTACATTAAATCACATAACTCATAATACAAATCGTCATCGAACGTTAAGCATGCGGACCCTACGGGTTCGAGAACTATGTAGACATGACCGAGACACATCTCCGGTCAATAACCAATAGCAGAACCTGGATGCTCATATTGGATCCTACATATTCTACGAGGATCTTTATTGGTCAAACCGCATAACAACATACGTTGTTCCCTTTGCCATCGGTATGTTACTTGCCCGAGATTCGATCGTCGGTATCCTCATACCTAGTTCAATCTCGTTACCGGCAAGTCTCTTTACTTGTTCTGTAATGCATCATCTCGTAACTAACTCTTTAGTCACATTGCTTGCAAGGCTTATAGTGATGAGAATTACCAAGAGGGCCCAGAGATACCTCTCCGACAATCGGACTGACAAATCCTAATCTCAGTCTATGCCAACTCAACAAACACCATCGGAGACACTTGTAGAGCATCTTTATAATCACCCAGTTACGTTGTGACGTTTGATAGCACACAAGGTGTTCCTTCGATATTCGGGAGTTCCATAATCTCATAGTCATAGGAACATGTATAAGTTATGAAGAAAGCAATATCAATAAACTAAACGATCAAAGTGCTAAGCTAACGGATGGGTATTGTCCATCACATCATTAAATGACAACACATGTCTATGGCTAGGAAACTTAACCATCTTTGATTAACGAGCTAGTCAAGTAGAGGCATACTAGGAACACTCGTTTTATCTATGTATTCACCCATGTATCAAGTTTCCGGTTAATACAATTCTAGCATGAATAATAAACATTTATCATGATATAAGGAAATATAAATAACAATTTTATTATTGCCTATAGGGCATATTTCCTTCAATAATTACTAGATTAAAGTGACAACACACTTCGCCTTCAAAATAACTTATCCGACAATCCAAGAAACAAAGCATGTTACAAGCTAATCAAATTCAATAAATGATCATACATGGTGCAATTATACAAGATAACTTATGACATCTATCAACCACCCTCCATCACCATATCACCAGCTGCAAGCTTATGACTCGAATGACACCGTGCGCAAGGCTCCAGGACACTCAGCTTAGCTGTAGGCGGGACTTGATCCTCAATAAACCTTCTTATAGCCACGATCGCTCTAGAGGCTTCCTTGAAAACAGTCTCACTAATGGGCCTACACTTATTTTCCTCGAGAACAGTCTTGCTAGTGGGCCTACACTTATATTCACCACAACACCTATCACTACCATCAAGGGTGTCCAACACAAGCAGTTCAAGTGAGACTGCCTTCTTGACAATGCAACGTGTGAGCTCAATCAAGCTCTTTGCAGAGTTGAACCCTATGATCTCCACACGTTTGAGTTTGAGGCAGACATGGCGGTCTTCGGGCAGCTGCCTGAAATGTAGTGAGGAACCTCCAAAAATTGATTCATGATCCACATATTCCTTATCCTTAGATACCTGAATGAAGATGGAAAAAAGGTAATTGAATAGATGGACGGACCCAACTGAGTAACCAACCCCAACAGAATGAACGAACAGTGACTTACATCCAAGAACAAAGTCTCCAAGGAAGGAGATGCATCCAAGAAAGAAGCTAGGTGAAAATAATCATCGGATTCCGTAATTTGAATATTCAGGTGCTTGAGGTGGATGAATTTGGCAGGCAGCATTGGTGTATTAACCACCTGCACAACAAATACATGTCATCTTCAGATTATTAACAAATATCTCATCCTAAATAAAATCTTATGAGTAGTATTACCTCATACTCTGAACCTATTTCAAGAGTCTCAAGATTTGGCATAATGGATGGCAGCTCGGCAAGAGCATAACCGATGACGTTGGGAAAGCACATGCACAAGTCCTTCATGCGCAATGCTTCTGAGAGTGAGAGTTTTATATTTTCTCCACTAGCGTAAATGCTGGAGAGATTTGGAGCTTTGCACTCTATCAATTGAAGCATCCAGCATGAACAAACACTCAGGCAACTGAGCCGCTGCAGCATGCAAGGTATCTTCAGGAAAGTTATCTCCTTGCAATCATGAAGTTTCAACTGCTCCAAAGCAGGGGAGTTGGAAAGAAAGCACCCTACTTCATCCCCAGTAATACGCACAGAACAAAGATGGAGAGGTTAGGCTTCTCAAGGGGCCAAGTTCAGCCATGGGACGGAAGGCACTGCGGCGAAGTTCAAGATACCTAATTGAGTTTCTAACTCCATCAGATAAAAGTGAGCATGCGAAGTTGTACTTTTTATATAGTACAAGGGTGAGCTCCTCAATCCCTGGCGTGACAGCAAACTGGAGCCAATTGTCGATATAAGGCAAGGTACGGTCATCATCAAATATATCAAGCTCCAATGTCTTCAAGCCAATTCCTGAGTGGTTTCTAATTATGTTGTCAATTTTGCAGCTAAAATTTCCTCCATCTCCCTTGGACTTGGAGCAAAGCTCAGTCCAAGGTGAGGTTGGGATGACACCTCCAGGAATGTAGAAAGGCGCGAGAAAGGCAAGTAGCACGAGAAGCATCACACATTGGCATTAGGGAATGTATACGATGCCAGATGTCCTGCATGCAATGGAACTCCAATCATCAGAGAAAGAAAACCAGTAGAACCACATGGAGTATTGCCTACCTCAAGTAGCTCTCTGTATAATTGCACATGGTGGCCTGGGAACCCCAAGTGCTCGTTTTGCAATGAGGTTGAGTCTTCCAAACATTTATTTTTTGCCTGCCCGGTTTCTAGAGTAATTTGGAGATGTGTTGGAATGGCTTTGGGAACTGACTTGTGCCCGAATAGTTACTGGCAATATTTCTCTTGGTGCAACACCTTTCTCCTTGCTAGAGGAAAGTATTACACTGTGGGTCTTGCTGCTGTTTGTTGGGCGATCTGGCTTGCTCGAAACCGAGCAACTTTTGAGAATAAACAGATTAAAACTCCCTTTGAGATTGTTTTCTCCATGGTTTCCTTTTTGCTGTACTGGGCAGGTTTACAATAGGAAGAAGGGCTCAAGGAGCTGCGAAGCGGGGCGGAGATGGTCAGGTCGAGCACAATGCGGCTGATGAAGATGTGCGAAGCGGCGAGGAGGCCAATCGAGGGAGAATGATTGTGCAAGCTTGGCTTCGAAATGCTTATGTTGGGTCAAGATCTGGCTTTTCGTGCTTTTGCCTTTGTGTGTTGGTGCCTGGTTGTAATAGACTTTTAGTGTTGATTTTGAACTATGGTGCTGTCAGGTTTTCGCCCCATGGTGTTCGTTACGATGACGAGCGAACGCAGCGGGTTTCCTGGCAATGCTCGAACTCGCTGTACTTCTTTCCCTTTCCTCCTGTTGTTCTCGGAACTTTGTATTTCCGTTCATTTGCAATGGAAAGGGGTCATGCCCGGTTCGAAAAAAAATTGCACATGGTGCGCTGTATTACATAGGTAGATGGTGCAATTGATGTAACAGTAGTAGTAAACTTAGCATTGCACGGAGAAATTTTCTAGACAGTGTTACTAGTTGTTTTCTGACAACTATGGTATCTATTCTTAACTGCATTAGAGCACAGAGTAATCAATGATACAGCTTTCTGTGCATTTGTGTCAACCAAAATGCACAGTGATGTATTATTATGCAATAGCATGTTATAAACTGGTCAGCGTAGCAATGAAACAGAACTATGCAACTTCTGCATTGGGTACAAATAGAATACCTAAACTAACAGAATCCCATGAAAGAGAATCAAGAAGTTTTGCTAAATACGATTAAATAGAAAAGGACGTCATGAAATTACACACAATTCAAATAGTCATTTGTTAATCAATGTCCTAGCACGAATAGTGAATCCGAAGGATAAAATTTTCTATCTAGACTTAATATGCCTCACAGGAACTTTGTTACGACACAACATTTCAGCATCGCAACACTAAGAGCATCTCAATAGGTGATGTAGATGTATAAATAACTGATTTTTTTCCATCACTTTGTCCCAAAAACTTGCTCCAAAAGATGATGTAGATGTATAATTTTTTACTCAGATTTTGCTGTAGATGTAAAATACGTCACTTGGTGATGCAAATTTGCATCACCAGCTGCCGCCCAAGCAAAACACCAGTAAAAGCCTGCACGCCCAACTACCTCTGGAAAGTTCCCGCCGCAGCCGCTCCTCCACCCTGGTGGCCACTGCCGTCACTCCGCCGCCTTCCCCGGGCCCCGCCGCTTCACCCTGCCAAACCTGGAGGACCGCCGGAGCCCCGGCTGCCCCGCCAGTGCTCGATCCCGAGCCGTCATGGCCATCTCCGCGAGCCCCAGCCCCCGCCTCAAATCTCGCATCAAGTTTGGTTCAAACAGAAGCAGGTGACCATACAGACATAGATGCAAACTGAAGAACAAGATACGTAGCATTTTTCTAGTACTGAATGATCTACCTCTGATGTTTGGTGGGTGGACTCAGGTATATGGTCACATGCTTTCACAGTATTGAAATAAGAACTTAGACAAAGTGTGCAATAACATTTTGCAGTGTCTACACTCGTGTAAGAACTCAAAACTAAGCTACAATCAATTATTCATAGCTGAAACATGTTGTTGCTGCAAGCTTCCGAACCTGATAGAATATTGTATTCACTGTTTGGTAACCCCTTTGGTGCATTGCAGGTTGTGATTATGTTGTTCATTGATAAAGAAAATTATTGTGTGCTCTTAAGTCATCAATCAAGATTTGTACCTCGAATATGGAGTTGTCTTGCTGGTTTAATATAGGTGCAAAATAACTCCTCTTATCTTATTTACCTAAATTCATATATCTTGTGCATATTGTTCTGTGTTTAGTTGCATTCTCTTTTTAATTTAAGAGCCTGTTTTGGATCGAATAGAGGGAATTAAAGTTGTTGATTCAGCAACTATAAACTATGACGACTTTATGTGGCGAACATCATCCAAATTGCAGTGAGGGCCAATTTAACAGATCATACTTTGCATTTGTGGCCACTGCATAAGTGGTGCACTTTGGTGTTTGATTATGACGTGTGTTATGACCAGCATATTAGGGGCTTAGCCCAGTGGGTTATGGCCCAAGTATCTTAATCATTATTAGGGGCTTAGCCCAATTATCTTATCGTATTAGGATTGTTTGCTTAGAAGTCAAGTAAACCTCTCTATATAAGAAGAGGGGATGTATCAATCTAATCAGACAAGAAGCAATCAATATTTGCTCGGCTTCCCTTAGAGAGCCGGGAGACCTAAACCCTAGCCGCCTCTTATGCCCGCCGCCGTCGCACCAGCCGCAAGGACGGCGCCCAGCCGCCGGCCGCCGCGCAATCTTCTCCGACCTCCTCCCTCCTTCCCTTACAGGCTATGCCCTAGACCGGGTAGAACCCTAGTTTCCACCAATTTGGTACTTCGTCATCCCCACCCACGCCGCCCCTGCCCATCATCACCACCGCCCCGATGACCACGGCCGGGTCCCCAACGCCGCCGGCCCCGATCACCTCCGCGCCGCCGGCTCCAGTCACCTTTGCGCCGTCGACGATTCCTGTCTTCACGCCGGAGGAGATGTCCAGCACCTTGTGGGACCTCGTGACGGCCGTCCAGGGCATCACCCTATACCTGGCCGGCCCGCAGGCCACCCCGCCGGCTGCGCCCCCCGCCTACAGCCATCCGGCGCTGCACTGGCCGATCCAGAACACATCTGGCCCGAGCGGGATGCCCCTGCTGCCGTTCCAGGCGGGACACACCAGCGGGCCCCCGTCGCTGCTGCACCTACAGCCGCCCTCAGCCGCGACCCAGCTCTGGCTGCCATAGCCGTCCCAGGGCGCGCCTGCAATTGGCGGGACACCGCTGCTGCCATTCCAGGCGGGGCACCACAGCGGGCTGCCATCGCCGCTGCTGCACCTGCAGCCGCCCCTAGCCGCGGCTTCCCTCTAGCCACAGTGGGCCCCTACTGCCACCGCGGCTACCGCCACGTCGGCCCATTCTCCACAACAGCCGCTGCAACTCCAGGCGCCACCTCTACCCAACTCCGGACTGCCGCCACCGGCCGGCCTGCCGATACACCAGGTCCGGTTCCCGCCCTCCCCATCGCCACTACCAGCTTGGGCGACTGGGTCTTCACCATCGCTGGTCTACACCACGGCTCCGAAGCAGCCGCCCCGTTTCTGCAGTTCGCCGGGCCATCCGGCTCCGCGGGTCCCTACCCGGAGTACTTCGACCAGGCGCCACCCGCCTCGCTGCTCCGCACCTCCGAGCCAGCTCGACACGGCGCTCCGACCCAGACACCGCCGCGGTTCGCCAAGATCGACTTCGCCACCTATGACGGCACGGAGGACCCCCCTCAACTGGCTCAACCAGTGCGGCCAGTTCTTTCGCGGGCAGCGCACCCTCGCCTCGGAGCGCACCTGGCTCGCCTCTTACCACCTCCGCGACGCGGCACAGACCTGATACTACGCCCTCGAGCAGGACGAGGGCAGCATGCCCCCTTGGGAGCGCTTCCGCGAGCTCTGCCTCCTTCGTTTTGGGCCCCCGATCCACGAGAGCCGCCCGGCGGAGCTAGGCTGCTTACCCTTCCCCTTCACGGTTCAAGACTTCGCCGACCGTTTTCAGGCCCTGGCATGCCATGCGTCGGGCGTTACGGCGCAGCAGCGGGCCGACCTCTTTGTCGGCGGACTTCCAGATCACATCCGCATGGACGTGGAGCTTCGGGGACCCTAGGATCTCCAGACGGCCATGTACTACGCCCGTGCGTTCGTGCACTGCGCGGTGGCCGTCCAGCAGGAGTCACCGTCCCGGGCCACTAGGTCGCTACCCTGGCCAGATCCCGCTCAGGGTCGGCCTGCTTAGGCTCCCACGGCACCCCTCGCCGCGACCGCGGCGCGCCCATTCCGCCGGCTCACCTCGGTCAAGCTACTCGAGCGTCGCCGCCAAGGGTTGTGCTTCAACTGCGACGAGCCCTACATGCCCGACCACGCGTCCCCGCGACTCTTCTACCTGGAGGTTGCATACTACATTCCGGAGGACGCCGTCGCCGCCGACCTTGCCGCCCCAGCTGTCGTGAAGGTGTTTGACGCTGGTTGATCACCTCGAGGAGTTCAGCAAGCGCTTCCCCACCTTACAGCTCGAGGACGAGCTGTTTGTGCAGGCGGGGAGAAGTGTTATGACCAGCATATTAGGGGCTTAGCCCAGTGGGTTATGACCCAAGTATCTTAATCATTATTAGGGGCTTAGCCCAATTATCTTATCGTATTAGGATTGTTTGCTTAGGAGTCAAGTAAACCTCTCTATACAAGGAGAGGAGATGTATCAATCTAATCAGGGAAGAAGCAATCAATATTTGCTTGGCTTCCCTTAGGGAGCCGGGAGACCTAAACCCTAGCCGCCTCTTGCACCCGCCGCCGTCGCACCAGCCGCAAGGACGGCGCCCAGCCGCCAGCCGCCGCGCAATCTCCTCCGACCTCCTCCCTCCTTCCCTTACAGGTTACGCCCTAGACCGGGTAGAACCCTAGTTTCTACCAACGTGAGTGGTGACCAGAATACTAATTAACCAATAAGTCCAACGTTTTAACCCAAATTTTTCTAATTAGTTAGTTTGGTGGCATCAACCTGAAATTCTTTTTGTTCAGCATGTATCCAAGGTTGACGAGGATACTGAGAAATTGGGATATTGTTTTCCAGAAATGTTGTTGACTTGAAGATGGATCCTGGATGTTGCATGAGCTGTAGATCACAACTTGAGTTGGCTCCTGCTTTTGCTAAAGTATACAGGGCAGTATCTAAGATCAACGGGTATATTATGCGCTACTTCATGCGGCATTTCTGAATTTGATGCATGTTTCATCTATGAATTTCATCGCGGCTGCGTCGCAGGTGTTCTGGTTGGCGTTCTGATAGATGGCAACTGGCTTTGTTCCGTAGATCCGTGTGATCAGCAGAGTGTGTGGCTGCGGTGGAAGCCGTCCTCCAGTAGGCCTGCAAGGCAATTGTGCTCACACCCTCGCAAGCTCCCTCTTCCATGCTTCCGTTCATTCCAACCCCGACGTCGTCTCACCTCTCCTTGATCTCACATCGACGTAGCTTAGTCCACGCCATAGCATGCAGCTCTAGTTCTCCATTGTTGGGTCGTTGGTCTTCTTGTGGACGTTCCCATGATGGGTGTTTTGGTAGATAGAAAATTGCATTTGCTCCGTAGCGAAGCACATGTGTAATACATATTTTCTTAAATTTGAATATACCTCAATCTTTTTGTGCCATTGCAATGCACAGACATATGTGCTAGTCATACTTAAGCTATTAAGACTGACCATTTTTCATACTCTTATCAAACAAATATGCATGGTTAACATGATTAGGACTGCTCAATCTTATGTTCTAATCATCCATACTTGGCATGGCTCCCAATTGTTGTATCAGGGATCACATGTTACAATTATTGGACCTAAGAGGGAAATGGAATTTATTGATGCCTCCCATGCCTTATGGCCATTGCCGAACATAAAAATGCAACCATCTTGCTAGGCTGTATTTTTTGAGGAAGATTTAATGGTAAGTGCATCAATACAGAAGCAGCTGACAATAATTTGACATACTCTCTGCTTAAAGATATATGTTAAATACATATTTACGGGGAGAAGACAAATGCAATCTCAATATGTTTAAGAACAAGTGCTATATAACTGACTTCAGAAAGAGTAGTGGGGCTGTTAGTTCAAGGCTGGACAGCTCACATAAGATCCTAGGCTGTTATAATTATATTGTATGCTTTATCAGATACAGCACCTTTACCCAACTACTATCAAACAGCATAAGCAGTCATATGTGTCATTGTTAGAGCATCTACAACCACGATTACCTATTCTGCCGCCCTATACATCCGCAGGCGCATCTGAGCGTGTCCGCTGGCAGTGCCCAGACAGAACCCATTTTGCTCCCTCAATAACCACAAACCACAAAAGTCAGGACCCTATTTCATACAAACCCATGAATAGTACGTACTCCCTCCGTCCGGTAAAGAGTGTACATTTGGCTTCAAAATTTGTCCACAAAAGAGTGTATTTCTATCTTCTCAATGCATTTTAAAGTAGAAAAAAATACTTCTCTCTCATCACACGGTAATCAAGACCAATAGCAATCTACACATGGTCTTCTTAATTTCTACATGCACTTAGCTCATTGGGGGTTGGTTAATTAAAGAGGAGAGAGATGGTGGCTTTCACTTTTCCAATGCATTTTTAATTCACTCCATAATTTGTCCTAAATCTCTATATGTACACTCTTCACCGGACGGAGGGAGTAGATCATAGGAGATAGCATAAAAACTTAGCAATTTGGACATCGGACATCGCATTAGTTCATCCAAAAGGGCCCATGTAGTTCAAATTCAACCTGAAATGAAAATAAAAACAACTAAAAGATAAACATAGCAATGGGGGCTGCCGGAGTTCACCACTTCTTGGCAATACACTGGGAGGGGTCGATCAGGCAAATCCCAAAGCTGACCCCCGAACAGCTGCCGGACTGCGTCTAAGGATGCCTAACCACCGCACCGATCATTCGGGGGGACACTGCGAGGTGGGTAGTTTATCTGGGGCCTTGCCCTTGCGGTCGGTGACGCGGCAGTCAATCTCCTCCGTGTACGCGTCCGCGGAAGGAGGATCGTCATCGTCGTCCTTGCTGGTGGTGCCACTCTCCGACGCCGAGGAGATGTAGCCAGACAAGCGGCAGATGGCGCGGGCCTGCTCCCCCGCGTGCCATGCCGCCTTCGCCTTGGCGCTCCCCTTCTCCCTCGTGAGGCGCTCAAAAGCTTCGAGCCCGAGCAGGAGCGCCTTCTCTTTTTTGCGCTAGAGGAGCCAAGCGCTGGACTCCACCGTGGTCAGCGAGCGCCGCATGACCTCACTGAGGAGCACCTCCTCCAAGTCGACGGGGACAGAGCGTGCACATTGGCGAGAAGAGCCAGACTCCGCCGCGGCCGCGGCCCACTGCCGCTAGCGCCGGGCCGCCTTCGCATCCAACTCCGGCATGCGCATCTGCATGGTAGCCACGGGCACGAGCACCCAACGCTACCCGAGTGGTGCTGGTGCCAGAGGAGAAGGGGAGATGGCCGCCCTGCTCCGGATCTGGAGCGGCGTAGAGCAGGAGGGGCGACCGCGGCCCACATTGGCGCATTGCGGTGGCGGGACCCGGAGGAGCTAGCGACAGATGCCACAGAACTCGAGATCTCGCTGGTGTCTAGTCGCGAGTGTTGGATGGCGATGCGGAGCGCGAGCTCCTCGTCGTCCGGCGGCGTCGCTGCCGGAGCCGGCGTCCTCCTCCTTCACGAGGCTGTCCCAGTCCATGGGCTCGTCTCACTGCCGGAGTCATGGCCGGACTTGGCCATGGCAGAGGAGGAAGGGAGATTGGGAGAGGAAATGGAGAGGATGGGAGGGGAGGGGAGAAGGCGAGAGAACTGAGAGTGACTAGGGTTTGTCCGAGCGGGTGGGGCTTCTGTGGGGGCGGTGCTGGGGGCGGCGTGAGCCAGAGTGTGCTGCTCCGACGTGGCGGCTCTGCCCAGGCGCGTCCGGGCCTCCTCATATCTGCCCCAGATATGGGCCTGGTGGGGACTGCCGGTCAATCCAAGCGTTTGGCCCGGATTTAAGCGGTGCGGTTGGGTGTAGTTTTTGCGTCCGGGCAGCCCGCCCGAGTGTTTGTGGCCGGTATGGGGGGTCGGTTGTGCATGATCGACCATTCCATAACAACATGCGGGGCTCGTCGCAGGAGAACCCGCGCGACTTCAACCCTAGGTACCCCCCTTCTCCCCCCCCCCCCGCGCTGTCGGACGGCGCCGCCAGGACAAAGCCCTTGGTGGTTGTCGGCGATGGCGGGTGCTTGCACCTCGCCTGAGCCCATCGCCCCCTCCCTTTCCCCTCAGTCGCAGCTCGCGTCCCGGCGTCCATCCTACGTCGCCGCTGGCGGGATACGGCCTGCCCGCGTCCCCGTCGCGCCTCATCCCCGGTTCGCAATGTGCTGTTGCCGGCGTGCGGCGGTGCTCTGCCAAATCCCATGCTATGGGTACACCGCCGGTGGGAGGCCTCCCAGCTGCTGCTCCTCCAGTGGTTGGCGGCCAAGCCGGGTAGCCCTCGTACCGGATCTGGTGCATGCTGGCGCTCTGCTGCCCTTCGGTGCAGATCCGCTACTCTTGCCTTTCTGCAGAGCACCTAGGGTGGCTGGAGACGTCCGGAGCGGCCTGTGGTGCCAGTGCGCCACTGTATGGGTTGGATGGTGGCTGGCCCTCGGCTCTGGCAAGTTCGATTGGGGGATTGGTGTGGCATGGTGGGGTGGCCGGGGGCCCTCTGGATGTGTAAGAGGCGTCTTTCCATCACCGTCTGGTGGTTGATTCCCTTGCCGGTGTGCTGCTGATGGTGGTGCGGGTATGCGAGCACTTGGATGCCAGGGGGGCGGCCCTGGAAGGTGGACTACATGTTTGGCTTTGCGGCAGGTGGCGTTGTAGTGGTGGTGGCTTCTCTCTGTGGCTGTGTGGATGGCGTGGAGTGGGGCGGCGGGGGATCCTGGTGATGGCAATGCTTCAATAGTGATGTCTCATGATCGCGATGGCTGATTTGGTGTTGGCGGGCTTGTTGACTAGGGCACCTCAATGTGGCGTGGGTGAGGCTCCAGGCAAAAGCTCAGCGTTTCGGCACCGGCGACAACGATCCCTGTGGGTGTCATGTCCCTGTTGGGGGCATCGTCGAGGTCCCTTTTTTCTGCGCCAGGGCTCCCGATGAAAATCTTTGACCATTCCTTCGGTCTTCACGGCGGTGGCGCATTGCGTCGTCACTGTCCCGGGAGTGTCATCGTGCAGCTCAGGTTCTCTCTGGTCATGGCATGTTGTCATCGGTGGGCAAGCTCGGATCCCAGCTTGAAGTTCCTTCGCCTCTAGTATGGGGTGGTTTCGCTGCATCATATCTTTTACATGTGACTTCGTTGGCATCATTGTTGGTCCTTGGTGTCTCTGGCAGGATCGGCGCTCCACGTCCAGGAGTGAGAGGGCAGGGGGCTGTCTCTAGCGACAGCTTGGTGTGTGCGTTGCAATAGATGTCCGGTGGTTTCTTGTGGAGGCGCGCGGTTCCTCGTCTAGTCAGCAGTCTGGAGTGCTTCTTGTTGGGATGTGGCTACTCCTGTTTGTATGTTTATCTTTGATGATCTGCTTTGTAAGAGGGTTCCCTCGCCACTTTGTATCATTTCGGTCGTATTGCTTTATATATAAAGCGGGACGAAAGCCTTTTTCGGTATGGGGGGTCCGGTTGTAGATGCTCTTAGTACATATGCTCTGTCTCGGTATGGCAGGACAAGTAAGAGAAGAATGGAATGAGTATTGATCTGAGAAGTTGGACATTGAGGTAATATACCCTTCATGGATGATAAAATAGAATGTGCATAGATACTATTAATGTGATGGTGATTACCAGCCTTTGACAGAGAAATTAGAACACAACAAAGCTACCACTCTCTCCAGTCGTCATTGTATGACGTTGTGATGCGGAGCATCCTACGATCATCCCCATGTACACTACGACTATTCCCCAAGCTCCAAGTGGACATACGACGAGACCTCCAACATGTGGCATTGGACATAAGGTGAACTCTCTCCTTGTTCAACTTACCTTGGACCCACATGAGACATGGCTACTACCTCAAACAAAGACACTTTGTGTGCCTAGGTACCAATGAACCAACAAGGAGAAGGAATGGTGCAAGATGGACACCAAGAGTATGGACAGGGATTTTCCTAGCGCAAAGATAGAGGTACTACCGGTCAACTACCACCCAACTACCGGTCGACCGGTACAACCGCCCAACTACCGGTCAAGCTTCTGTGATCGACCGGTGCAAGGCCGGTACAGCACCAGAACAACTGCTATATCCGCTAAAACCGGTACTACCGGCCCCATGACCGGTACTACCGCCCTGCCTGCGCGCGGTTGAAGGGGTTTCACCCCATGTATGTGACGCCCGGATAATCAAGCTACAGTGACTCTCTACTAATGAAGCCATGTCACCATGATTACGGTTGTTAAACTCGCGATGATTCAAACCCACTCAATGTTCAAAATGAAAATGGAGTCAAACGGTAAAAGTTTTCAAATGTTGAAGCTAAAATGTTCAAAGTGTGGCAAATGATCACCGGATATTTTTCATGATGAAACCTTTTCTTCAAGTATCCAATTGCCCAAAAACAATTAAACAGGGCCACGATAATAATTTAAATGCTTTTCTAAATTATTAAAATTTCCAAAACTTTCCATTTACCTCTCAAACTTTTTGTGGGAGTGCTATATATTGCAATGGTAATAACATGACCATTTGGATATTTTACAAAAGCCAAATAGTGGCTATAGAAAATACAAGACAGAAGAAAAGGTGAAAACAGAAAAGAAAACGAATAAAATCTAAAGTGCCCTGTGCACTTGGGCCTACTAGCATCAGTGACAACACAGCCCACCAAGCCGCCATCTCCATCCTTTGTTCACAGAGGGCGTCATGGACGCACGCGCCGCGTCCATGGCCATGGATGGCCACGCGGCGTCCATCCCGTGCCTCCCCTGGTGGATAAGGCCACCCCAAACCCTAGCTCATCTACCCCCCTCGCTCACTCCCTCTCCCTTGTCTGATCCAGCCACACCCATGAGCCACCATCGCCGTGCCACCATCGCTGTCGCAGCTACCGACCTCTCGCTCGCCTAAAAATTTGTCCGGAAGGACCACCGTCGACCATAGCTTCTTCCTTGGTACTTCGTTCATCGGGAACAACCACAACAACGGCATCGACCGGCTCCCCCAACCTCGGTCGCCGCCATCTCGCCGCCGTCCCGCAAGCTCCGGTCGTCCCCAGCCCCCTCGAGCTCGTCCATGACCACCATGTAGTGAGCCCTCCTCCGGTTCCCCACTTCCCGTCCTGTTTTCTTCTTGGCCTAGGTCGGCGGATCCTCCTACGACCAAGTTCGCGATCGCCATGCCCGGTCTGCGTCCCGTGCCTGCCTTCGCCCTAGCTGCGACTTGCGCGTGCGTGCACGCCTGCGTGCCCGCCCTCTGCTCTGCTGTAGCCGCTCCTTGCCGCGCCGTTGCTGTTGTCTCCATGCAACGCACGCACCTAGTGCTGCATCCGGTGACCCGCTGCTGCTATCGCTGCCTTGCACAGCCGCTCGGGCCACCCACCCGTGGCGGGCTCACCCGTTGCTCGTTCGTTTGCATGCGCCCGGCCGCCCTGCCTCCCCGCGCTGCCTTGCCGCCCCCTTCTCACGCCGCAAGTGAGGCTTTGTAGGATCGAAAGTATGTCTAGAGGGGGGTGATTAGACTACTTGACCAAATAAAACCTATCCTTTTCCCAATTTTAATTCTTGGCAGATTTTAGCAACTTTGGACAAGTCAAGCAATCTTAACACAATTCAAGCAAACATGCAAAGAGTATATGAGCAGCGGAAAGTAAAGCATGCAACTTGCAAGAATGTAAAGGGAAGGGTTTGGAGGATTCGAACGCAATTGGAGACACGGATGTTTTTGTTGTGGTTCCGATAGGTGGTGCTATCTTACATCCACGTTGATGGAGACTTCAACCCACGAAGGGTAACGGCTGCGCGAGTCAACGGAGGGCTCCACCCACGAAGGGTCCACGAAGAAGCAACCTTGTCTATCCCACCATGGTCGTCGCCCACGAAGGACTTGCCTCACTAGGGTAGATCTTCACGAAGTAGGCGATCTCCTTTCCCTTACAAACTCCTTGGTTCAACTCCACAATCTTGTCGGAGGCTCCCAAGTGACACCTAGCCAATCTAGGAGACACCACTCTCCAAGAAGTAACAAATGGTGTGTTGATGATGAACTCCTTGCTCTTGTGCTTCAAATGATAGTCTCCCCAACACTCAACTCTCTCTCACAGGATATGGATTTGGTGGAAAGAAGATTTGAGTGGAAAGCAACTTGGGAAGGCTAGAGATCAAGATTCATATGGTAAGTGTCGTGGTTTTGTCACGGCAGATGTCCTAGAGAAAGGACTTAGTCGTGGAGCCATCGCAACGGGTTAGCTTGAAGGGGTTAAAGCGGACACAGGGACGCAAGAGAGTTTATACTAGTTCGGCCCCTTCAATGAAGGTAAAAGCCTACGTCTAGTTGTGATGGAATTGATGGGGTTTCGATGACTAGGGAGAAAACAAGCTTCGCCTAAGTCTCGAGTTGTTGTCTGTTGTCCTTGAACCGCCGCCGGGTCGTCCCCTTATATACACGAGTGACGCCCGTCGGTTCACAGAGTCCCAATACCGGCTCATAGATGTGTCCGGTTTGGTCTCTACTTATTCCTAACTTACAATACAAGTTACATACCAACGCTGGTTTACGGCTACAGGACTTAAACCGACTATGGGCCTTGAGCCCTCATCTGCCTTCTTGGGTTTCAACATAGTTAACTACTGAAGAAGTTAACTCGGCCCAGATAGGCCGGTTTACGCCCAGTACTGATATCCTCAACATTAGGCCCCAGATTGATTTGAACAGGTTCATGTCAATCCTTAGCAAAAATCTTCATCTTCAACACCTTCTTGTAGTTTGTTGAATCGCCGTGACGTCATCTTCTCTGGTCGTTGTAAACCGGCGTGACGTCACCTGTTATAAAGAAACTTATCCATGATACCTTTTTTGTTTAATAGGTCTGCGACAATCGAGGCGACAACTCCGTTTCCAGACCCACGGTTCCTTGATTTTCGCACCTGACACATGCCCCTTGCCTTATAAATAAGACCGAAGGGTCATTTCTTTTTCCCCTTCGTGCCCTTCTGCTTCGTCTTCCCCGCGTCGTCCAGCTTCGGAGCTCCGCCGCCATTGACGACTTCTGCTCCAACCTTGGCCGCTGCATCACCTTGACTGTACCAGAGCATCGCGGCGACCTTCTGTTTCTTCCTCGGCTCTGGTGAGTTCTTCACCTTTTCCTCCGTAGATCCGTTCTAGGGTTTCCAAGTTCTTCAGTGTTCATCGTCCGCTTCGTACTCATATGATAGATCCTAGATGAACCTGTGAACCTTTGCTCTGTGTAGCGGTAGTTCTTAGCATCCGCCTTTACTTATATGCCTCAAGACCATAGATCTACTTGTATCTCTGCCCATTGATTCGGTACTGTTCTTTTTTGAACCTTGAATATTTTCCTTCTTTTCTGAACTTGCTTCAGATCCGTCGCTGTAGAGAAATCTTGTGAAATATGTTTCTGTACACTTATATATCCGCAATCTCAACTGTTTCAATGCTTAGATCCGGCGGTTTAACTTTGTAGAAAAATTGCCAAATCGGTATATACCATTAGTACCCTTGTTGAACCGCCAGATGCTGTTGCTTCATAAAACTCCGGTTTAGATAGAGCTGTCTCCGGTTTAACATTGTACATACCAGTGCACTTTTATAAATGCATTCTTGAACCGGAATTACCTATCTTGTAGATTTCATCATGGCCAAGAAAGTATATGAGTGCAACTGGGTTCCTTCTCGCGTCACAGAGACTCAACTGAATAATTTAGTCCTGATCGATGCTTTAGGCAGCAAAAACACCATCCATTGGAGAGCTCCTGGCAAAGAATGCCCTCCCACACCTCAAGAAGGAGAGGTCGTCGTTTTCGTATATCACTTAGCCCGGGGCTTTAAGCCGCCCGGTTCTAAATTTTACCGGGACGTTTTAGCCGATTTTCAACTCCACCCACAAGACACTGGTCCCAACTCTGTTACAAACATGTGTCACTTCCAAGTGCTCTGTGAGGTGTTTTTTCAAAAGGAGCCCACAGTGGAGTTGTTCAAAGACTGTTTCCATCTAAACCGCCGTACTGAGTTTTCTGACGGTTCCAATACGGAATTGGGCGGTGTGGCGATTCACAAAAGGAAAGAGGTCACATACACTCACGCCAAGCTGCACAGCCACCCCAAAGAGCGGAATCAAACATGGTTCTATTGCAGAGACACCTCCCCCGCTGGTGAAAATCCTTTGCCTGGCTTTCGTCCGGAGCGGCTTAGCAATACACACCCCTTTCCGCAAAGGTTGACTGCCAAGGAGAGAAGCAAATACGCTCCTCAACTGTCCAAGCTCAGAGCCTTCATGGCCAATGGTTTAACAGGAGTTGATCTCGCTCGCTGTTGGATATTGTGGAGCATACTGCCCCTTAGTCAGCGCTCCAGTTTGATGTGCGAGTATACTGGCAGTGTTGATGACCCATTGCGACATGCTAACATCCAGCTTACCGACGAAGAAATCAAAGAGGCTGTGAATAAAATGCTGAATGAACCGGAACACGTCTGTGCTCGAACCGGCCTGCTTCCCTTCTGTGCCACCAACAAACCGCCAGCTGTAAGAGTTTGATTGTTCTTTTTTCTGAACCTATTATTGATATATCTGGTCATTGTTTAATATCAACGCCTGTTTAAAAAGGGCAATGATCCGTTTTGGAGCAAGAAACTGCCGTAGGAGAAACCAGAAAAACCAGACAAACCAGAAAGATCAATCCGACAAAAGACTAAAGCTGTGAAGAAGACTACCCACAGGAAAAGAACCACTGCATCCTCTGATCCGGCCGCTGATGACGATGTGGGTAACCCGGACCTTGAGGTAGAACTTGATTCACTTGGCTTATTTTTCACGCGCCTTATTGATGATGATATTTGTCAGGATGATGCCGAAGCTAGTCAGGATGATGTTGCAGAGGTAATTATTCTTTCCTCCGATTCAGATCCTTTGCCTTCACTAAAAATCCGCCAGGCAAACTGGAAGGTTAAATTTTCTCATCCTCTTGCTTACTTGGATCTCAAATTTCTTATGAAGACCCAACAGCACGAAGCTCGCCGCACGACCCGGCATAGTGGCCAGGTAGTTACCTCCACCGGTTTACCGAATAGTCCGGTTCGGAAACGCCATTCAGAGGTCTCTAATTTTCCTGTTAGTGCTTGTCCTAAAATGGGTTGTTTTCGTCAACCTCTTAATCCATCTGACTCCGATTATCAGGTCACTTCCCATTCCTCATCTGGCGAGTCATCAGCTACCCAGATGCCGCCGCTCAAAATGGTGCTTGGGTAAGCCATACTTATCATAATGCTTCTGGTGTATTACTTTGTAGCATATACGGTACTAACCTTTGTTACTCCTTTCAGGGCCAAGCCTAAGCCAAGCAAGAAGGCTCGCCTAGATAAAGTGGCTGAAGAAGATGCTATTCCTGAACCGGACAGAGTACTCAACCCTGAAGCGGCCATCCGTGAGGATGTGCCAAACGACCCACCACCACAAGATGATGATTTTATTACTGAAGAGAGACGTGTTGATACCTCCGGTCCTGTTGACTAGCCCAGAAGCCCCATCCGGATTGAGAAATCCACCAGTCCATCCAAGTCTACTGATAAACTGACGGCCCCAATGCAAACCGGCGACGCCAAGGATGATGAAGTTGTTATTATTGGCATTGGCCATACAGAGCCAAGCAATCCCGTCGCTTTGTCTAAACATACTGCCAAGGAAGAATTTGCTGCCTTTGGCAAGGGCAAGTGGAATGTTGATCTGGCGACTTACGCTGCTTTGAACGCCCAAGACATCCATTCCGGCTATCTGAACCAGCTGTATACCAGTCGTGACTATGAAGCCGGTCTGGTTAACATGATGAAAGATAAATATGAGGTAACTTCTATATGCTCTTTCTTGCTTGTATGCTTCAAGTGAAATATGAAGATCAAATAGGCATTAGCCCCCAAGCGCCAAGTGCATAACTTGTTGTGTGGTTGGTGTTTCAATTCTTGCACTGCTTGCTGAATCATATAACTGTCTGTATGCAGGCTGAGCTGAAAACAAAAGAGACCCAAATCACCGATCTCCAAGAAAATCTGAAGTCCCAACAGACTGAAACCTCAAAAGCAAAAGAGGAGTTGACCAGCGCCTTAAGCGTCATGGAACATCTTAAGAAGGATTTCAAGAAGGAGTGGGCGGATTGGGCTACTGAAAAATCCGCTTTAACCAAACGAGCAGAAGACGCCGAGGCTGCACTAAAACCGGTGGTGGATGAACTGACCAGCATAAAGCGGCACGTGCATGCCATGACCGCTGCTATTTTTGGTAAGCCGGTTTGATTTCTGAATTGATTCTGCCGTCTTACAGAGCTGCCGGTTTGTTAACCCTTTGTGATATTTCAGGGACACGCATTGGTCATTTGGGGTCAGATGTGCGGAAGAAATTGAAAGCCGCCTATACGTTGATCGAACAACTGTACAATGGTGCACAGCGGATCATCTGTACTGCATCCCACAACAAGCCGGCACCCACTTTGATTCAGGACACTCTACAGAAATTGTCGGTGCTTCCTGCCCGGGTTGAAGAGCTGAAGAAATCTGCTGCTCGAACCGGTGCGATCAATGCCTTAATCCGGGCAAAAGCTTGGGTGCCGGATTTTGATCCTATTGAAGCGGCTCAGGGCTATCCTAGCTTGAAGGAAGACGGGTCAGAGTTTAGTGAAGCGGATGTGCGAGCAATAAACCGGGAGGTGCGTCCGCTAGCTTGTCAATTGGCTAAAGAAGCAGACTTGTCTCATTATCAAGCCTAATATGACAATCAAAACAAGCGAGTAGTTGCACCAATTCATGAAGCGGAAAATCTTATCCCTCCAATCCGTAAGCATACTTACGCTCCCGATATTGAACCGTCGTTGCTGATCCATGATGAAGCTGTCTTTCGAGCATTAATGGGAATCGACTGGAAAACTATTGATTTCCAGCCGCTGGGTAGAGAAACTGAAGTTGAAGCAGCGTGGGATGACCCACAACCATCAGGCCAGGCTGGTGACCAAGCTTGAACCGGAAACCGGTTTAAACTGCTTTTCCTTTGAAAAAACAATGATCTTGTTTTGGGCACCGTGTTGCCTTGTAATAGGCTAGCCGATACTCTTGATTTTGATATGCCTTCGTGCATAATTACTGCAACTTGTTCTTCCTTTGGGTGATGAACTTTCCAAAGTATTTTCTGCAATAGAAAATCTTAAAGTGCCACCGCAGTTGTACCGTCAGGCGGAGTATGATGTCTGCATATGTGAAATCAAAATATCTGAAATGTAAGCATATGATCAAATCTTTGAGATACATGATACCTGCCATCGTTGGGCATGAAGTTGGCTTAGCCAATCTTGAAACGGAGGTTTCATAAACCCACACTATTGGAGGAGATAGCAGCTCCTGTATATATAATGCCAGTTTACCATGTAAACCGTGCCGGGTTATAATAAAGCACCGTGTTACTCCATAATAGGATGTTAACAAAAAATCAAACCGGGCAAATAGTCTCCGGATTAAAAATGAACCGTGTTCCGTCAATTGACAGTGTGAACTGGTTTTAAAATTTTGTCGGTTTAAAAAACGCAACAAAAAGAAAGAAATATCTATCAAAGAAAATTGTGAAGCAAAGGCAATGATAAAACCATTTGCAAAAAGAGGCTTATTTGAGCCGATCAGATGGCGTTACCATGGTCGGACATGACCAAGCTCCCGATAGGAGTAGCTATGGTTCAAGTCAGCCAGGTCCCCAAATGAAACGATGGCATTTATGCCGATCAAGAGGCGTGGCAATGGTTTAGGTTCGACCAAGCCCCCAAGTGATTCTGTGGCCTTAGGCCGATCAAGAGGCGTGACTGGTTCAGACATGACCACGTCCCCAAGTGATCTAGTGGCTCTCGCCTATCAAGAGGTGTTGCATTGGTTCGGACACAACCAAGCCCCCAAGTGATATAACATGATGCTTTTGAAAAGCTAACTCAAGGGGTAAACCGGAGGCCGCTTTAGAACAACTTCGTGTAACCACACATGATGTAAAAGGACAGATACCCCGCTTTAGTTAAGGTTCCGGTTTATTATATTTAATCATAATATATACATCGTCGTAATATGTACATAAGTAGAGCCAATGGCTCAGGTATAGTAAGGCCGAAGATGAGCTATGTTCCACGGCCTGTTGGTCTCCTCCTCTGATGTACGTGAGTCTTTATGCTCTCGAATATCGATCAGATAGTATGACCCGTTGTGCAGATTCTTGCTGACCACGAAAGGTCCCTCCCAAGGTGGGGATAGCTTATGCATATCAGTGTGATCTTGGATGAGCCGAAGCACCAAATCTCCTTCCTGAAAGGTTCTGGTTCTGACTCGGCGACTGTGATAACGACGAAGATCCTGTTGGTAAATCGCCGAGCGGGCGGCTGCTATGTCACGTTCTTCATCCAACAGGTCCAAAGCGTCTTGCCGTGCTGTCTTATTGTCCGCTTCAACATAAGCCGCCACACGAGGTGAATCATGACGGATATCACAGTGGAGAACTGCCTCCGCTCCGTAAACCATGAAGAACGGTGTGTATCCTGTTGATCTGTTGGGTGTAGTATTGATGCTCCATAACACAGATGGTAACTCTTCTACCCAACAACCCGGTGTTCTCTGCAAAGGAACCATAAGCCGGGGCTTGATGCCTTTCAAGATCTCTTTATTAGCCCTTTCTGCTTGACCATTGGACTGTGGGTGTGCCACTGATGAAACGTCAAGCCGGATGTGCTCCCGTTCACAGAACTCCTTCATGGCACCCTTGGACAAATTGGTACCATTATCTGTGATGATACTGTGTGGAAAGCCAAACCGAAAAATCACTTTTTTGATGAACTGAACCGCCGTGGCTGTATCACACTTGCTAACTGGTTCTGCCTCCACCCACTTTGTAAACTTGTCAACCGCCACCAGGAGGTGGGTCTTCTTATCTTTGGACCTTTTGAAAGGCCCAATCATATCCAGCCCCCAAGTCACAAACGGCCAAGTAATTGGAATCATTCTCAATTCTTGAGCCGGCACATGAGCACGTCTTGAAAACTTTTAGCAACCGTCACATCGTCTGACCAGATCCTCCGCATCAGCATGAGCAGTTAACCAATAGAAGCCATGACGAAATGCTTTAGCTACCAAAGATTTTGAACCGACGTGGTGACCACAATCTCCTTCGTGGATCTCACGCAAAATTTCACAGCCTTCTTCAGGAGACACACAGCGTTGAAACACCCCTGATACACTGCAATGATGCAACTCGCCATTGACAATGGTCATGGACTTGGACCGCCGGATTATCTGTCGGGCCAGAGTCTCATCCTCTGGTAACTCGCCCCGGTTCATGTACGCCAGGTAAGGAAGCGTCCAATCCGGAATGACATGAAGAGCTGCCACCAATTGAGCCTCCGGATCAGGAATAGCCAAATCCGCTTCACTAGGGAGCTTGACCGACGGGTTGTGCAGCACATCCAGAAAAACATTGGGCAGGACCGGTTTGCACTGAGAGCCCAGCCGGCTTAAAGCGTCCGTTGCTTCATTCTTCCGTCGGTCCACGTGGTCCACCTGATAGCCTTTAAAGTGACCTGCAACAATATCCACCTCATGACGATATGCTGCCATGAGTGGGTCCTTGGAGTCCCAAGTGCCAGATACTTGTTGAGCCACGAGGTCTGAGTCACCGAAGCACTTAACTCGACTTAGGTTCATCTCCTTAGCCATCCGGAGACCATGGAGCAAGGCTTCATACTCAACTGCATTGTTAGTACAAGGGAACATTAAGCGGAGAATGTAACAAAACTTATCACCTCGTGGGGAAGTTAATACGACTCCAGCCCCCGAGCCTTCCAATTGCCTGGATCCGTCAAAATGGATGGTCCAATATGTGTGATCCGGCTTTTTTTAGGTGCTTGCATTTCCGTCCAATCATTGATGAAATCAACAAGTGCTTGAGACTTAACCGCCGTCCGAGGCACATACTTCAATCCGTGCGGCCCAAGCTCTATAGCCCACTTGGCAATCCGGCCAGTCGCTTCCCGGTTCTGGATGATATCCCCCAAAGGAGCAGAACTGACCACCGTAATTGGGTGCCCTTGGAAGTATTGCTTAAGCTTCCGGCTTGCCATAAAAACTCCGTACACCAGCTTCTGCCAATGCGGATACCTTTGCTTGGACTCAATGAGTACCTCGCTGATATAATAGACCGGACATTGAACCGGATGCTCCTTACCTGCCTCCTTTCGCTCCACCACAATAGCCACGCTGACCGCACGAGCATTAGCAGCAACATATAGCAGTAACGGCTCCTTGTCAATGGGAGCGGCGAGCACAGGCGGATTGGCCAATTGCCGCTTTAAGTCCTCAAATGCTTCATCAGCAGCGGAACTCCAGATGAACTGATCCGTCTTCTTCAACATCTGATACAAAGGGATTGCCTTCTCACCAAGGCGGCTGATAAACCGGCTTAACGCGGCAATCCGGCCTGCCAGGTGTTGAACATCATGGATACACTTCGGTTTAGCCAGGGAGGTGATGGTTGTGATCTTCTCCGGATTAGCCTCAATTCCCCTGTTGGACACCAGAAAACCCAATAACTTGCCCGCCGGTACACCAAAGAAACACTTGTCCGGATTAAGCATCATCTTGTACGTCCTCAGGTTATCAAAGGTTTCCTTCAAATCGTCAACCAGAGTCTCCTTCTCCCTAGACTTAACCACGATATCATCCACGTAAGCATGTACATTACGACCAATCTGCTTGTGAAGACAATTTTGTACACACCGTTGATAAGTTGCCTGGGCACTCTTGAGCCCAAGGGGCATAGACACATAGCAGAAGGCTCCAAAGGGAGTTATGAATGCCGTCTTCTCCTGGTCCTTAACTGCCATTTTGATCTGATGATAGCCAGAATATGCATCCAAAAAACTTAAACGCTCACAACCTGCCGTAGCATCAATAATTTGATCAATACGGGGGAGGGCAAAAAGATCTGCTGGACAAGCCTTATTAAGATCTGTGTAATCCACACACATGCGCCAGGTGCCGTTTTTCTTAAGGACTAGCACCGGATTGGCAAGCCAGTCAGGGTGAAAAACTTCAACAATAAAACCAGCTGCTAAGAGCCTGGCTACCTCTTCTCCAATCGCCTTGCGTCTTTCTTCGTTAAACCGGCGGAGGAACTGTTTCACCGGTTTGTATTTAGGATCCATATTAAGGGTGTGCTCAGCGAGTTGCCTCGGTACACCTGGCATGCCAGAGGGCTTCCATGCAAAAATGTCCCGATTCTCACGGATGAACTCGATGAGCGCGCTTTCCTATTTCGGATCCAAGTTGGCACTGATGCTGAACTGCTTGGACGAATTGCCAGGTACGAAGTCAACAAGCTTAGTTTCTGCTGCCGATTTAAACTTCAGGGTCGGATCATGCTCCGTAGTTGGCTTCTTTAATGGAGTCATGTCCGCCGGATCAACATTGTCCTTATAATACTTCAGCTCCTCAGTGGCACAAACCGACTCTGCGTAGGCCGCATCTCCTTCCTTGCACTCCAAAGCGATTTTACGGCTTCCGTGAACCGTTATTGTCCCCTTGTGACCCGGCATCTTGAGCTGTAAATACACATAACAGGGCCGTGCCATAAACTTGGTGTAGGCCGGTCGCCCAAACAGGGCGTGATATGGACTTTGGATTTTCACCACTTCAAACGTCAATGTTTCCGACCTGGAATCATGATCATCTCCAAAGGCCACTTCCAGAGTTATCTTACCAACAGGATATGCTGACTTGCCAGGTACCACACCGTGGAACACCGTATTAGACGGTTTGAGATTTTTATCTGTTAGTCCCATACGACGGAAGGTCTCATAGTACAAGATATTAATGTTGCTCCCTCCATCCATGAGCACTTTGGTGAACTTGTAACCTCCCACCTGAGGCGCCACCACCAGAGCCAACTGACCCGGATTATCAACCTGGAGAGGGTGATCCTCTCTGCTCCATATGATTGGCTGTTCAGACCAGCGTAGATAACGGGGCACGGACGGTTCAACAGAGTTGACTGCCCGCCTCTGAACCTTCCGGTCTCGCTTGTCCAAGCTAGTGGTGAAGACATGGTACTGCCCACTATTCAACTGCTTTGGATTGCTCTGGTAACCTGACTGTTGCTGCTGCTGGTTATAACCACCCTGGTTGTTCTGATTATTTTGATTATTATGTCCGCCCGGATTACCATTAAATCCTGAACCGGAATTTCCTCCATCGTAACCCGGCCCGAATCCTGAGCCACCGCCGGAGCCGTGATCATACCGGAAAGCATTAGAATTCTTGAACTCCTGCATAATAAAGCAATCCTTCCAAAGGTGGTTTGCTGGCACCTCCTTCGTCCCATGTCTTGGACAGGGCTGGCTCAGTAGATAATTTAGGCGGTCCGGGTTAGGGTTGGGTGCCCCACTGCGATTTGGCGGTTTACCCTTACGTCGCTGGCCCTTGTCCTGCGCGTTGGTATTAGCCACAAAGTCCATGTTACCATCCGCTTTACGCTTGCCTCCGCCACCATTGCCTGCCAAGTGATGCTGCTGACCTTTGGAGTTGTTGTTCCTCTTTCCCTTCCCTGCCTTGTCATCATCAGATTCGGGATCCTTGGTACTATCAGAATCAGCATACTTTACCAAAGCGGCCATGAGGGTCCCCATGTCAGTGCAATGGCGCTTCATCCGTCCTAACTTTAGCTTTAGGGGCCCAAACCGACAGTTGCCTTCTAGGGTTAAGACTGCGGTGTCAGCGTTGATGCGGTCTGATGAATGCAACACTTGTGAGACCCGGCGCACCCAATGAGTCGTCAATTCTCCTTTCTCCTGGACACAGGCAGCTAAGTCCACTATCGACATAGGCTGCTTACATGTATCCTTGAAATTACTGATAAACCGGGCTCGTAATTGGGCCCATGAACTGATAGAGTTGGCCGGTAAGCTTTTTAACCAAGTGCGGGTCGTTCCTTCAAGCATCATGGTGAAGTACTTCGCACATGCCGCATCATCCACATCAAGCATCTCCATGGCCATCTCATAGCTCTCCACCCATTTCTCTTGGGGTTGATCCACCGTGTAATTTGGTACCTTGCGCGGGCCCTTGAAATCCTTGGGCAGGCGCACATTGCGTAAAGCGGGGACAAGGCAAGGCACCCCCAAAGAGCTAGAAGTAACACCGGGTTCGACCGAAATAGTTGGACGAACCGGTGTAAGCTGCCGAGCCTGATATTGTGCGGCTAACTCGGCCTCCCTGCGCGCTCGGGCCCGGTCCACCACTTCCTGAGCGTTATCAGCACCACCCGCCGGATTGTTGCTGCGGGGTGCTCCATGTCGTTCATTACTTGATACTGCTGGTTCATCCATACGCCTGCTATAGCTCCGGCTTGGACGAGGGGTCGAGTGGATCTGGTCGCGGCTGTACGAGTATGCTTTCTGTTGGACCAAAGCTGTCCTAAGAAGCTCTTTGACCCGTCGTGTCTCTACCGCCTGCGGCGAGTCACCTTCAATTGGAATGGCCTCCAGCCGTGCAGCAGCGGCAACGAGATTTTCCATTGGGTTGGAGTAGTGACCCGGAGGTGTTGAAACAGCCTGAGGTATAGCAGTGTTTTGACGAGGCGGATTCATCGGACGGGGCTGAACCGGCGCACCGGTCCCCGGAGCTTCCGGCTGGTTTTCCTCCAGCGAATTACTGGTTCCTGCTCCTGGGGTGTTGAAAAGGTCTCTGGCCTCGAAAACCGAAGGCAAACGGGATCGGTACTTCCTCTTCATGACTTCACGCGACGCGTTCTGGTCCAACATGAGCCTGTAGGCTTGTGTGTCTAAAGCGGCCCGCTCCGTGGTCATCCTGGCACTCTCAGCTGCCAGGTCCACCTTGGCCTGGGTGATCTGTTCCTTCACCTTCGCAATCTCCGCGTTGTGGACTTCCTGATCCGCCGGATTAGCTTCTGGCATAAGCGCAGCCAATGCATCAAATAGATCTGATAGAACTTGAGCCAGCGGGCGCGCAGAGCTTCCTACCCCGGCAGCTGTCGCCGCTGCTGAACCGGAGGTTATTGGTGCAGTGGTCGAAGAATGAAGCGCTGCTTGTGTGCCGGCCATGAATATTCCAACTCGGTTGGGTAGATCAGAGGGGTCCGGAATACTGTCGCCATCGGAACAGCCCCCAATCCGGCCATCTTGTAGCTGATATAGAGATTCGGTTTCTCCGGTTGATGACTCGTCGCGGAATAAACGACGGTCTCGCCGCGAGATTCTGATCCATCCTCGTAACTTCCTCCATGGATGACTCCCACGAAGGCACGCTTCACGGCCGGTTTAACCCGGGCGGACCGTGCACGCTGAGCCGTTTCGACGAGGTTGGTGCAGATGTCCGGCTCAGGGCCCGGTTCACCGATCTTGCCGACGAAAACGTGTATGCCACCAAAGGGGACCCGGTACCCATACTCAACTGAGCCGGCCTCAGGGCCCCAGCCTGCATCATCTATATAGAGCTTGCCGCGACAACTCTTAGTCATCCGGCCCATAGCGTAGCCCTCGAGTCCTTCAAAGTGGCCCTCCAAGAACTTAAAACCATCGTGCGATAGCCCCATGGTGGACGCCAACTGTCGTGGTTTTGTCACGGCAGATGTCCTAGAGAAAGGACTTAGTCGTGGAACCATCGCAACGGGTTAGCTTGAAGGGGTTAAAGCGGACACAGGGACGCAAGAGAGTTTATACTAGTTTGGCCCCTTCAATGAAGGTAAAAGCCTACGTCTAGTTGTGATGGAATTGATGGGGTTTCGATGACTAGGGAGCAAACAAGCTTCGCCTAAGTCTCGAGTTGTTGTCTGTTGTCCTTGAACCACCGCCAGGTCGTCCCCTTATATACACGGGTGACGCCCGTCGGTTCACAGAGTCCCAATACCTGCTCATAGATGTGTCCGGTTTGGTCTCTACTTATTCCTAACTTACAATACAAGTTACATACCAACGCCGGTTTACGGCTACAGGCCTTAAACCGACTATGGGCCTTGAGCCCTCATCTGCCTTCTTGGGTTTCAACATAGTTAACTACTGAAGAAGTTAACCCGGCCCAGATAGGCCGGTTTACACCCAGTACTGATATCCTCAACAGTAAGAATGGAATATCTTGGCCTCAACACAAGTGTAGGTGGTTCTCTCTCAGAAAAAGTAAGTTGGAAGTGTAGGTTTGTTCTGATGGCTCTCTGTACGAGTGAAGAGGTGGTGAAGGGTATATATAGCCTCCACACAAAATCTAACCGTTACACACAACTTGCGAATCTCGGTGGGACCGAATTGATAAACTCGGTCGGACCGATTCAGCAAAGCTAGTGAACGTTAGGAGTTTCGGTGGGACCGACATGCAACTCAGTAGGACCGATATGGTTAGGGTTAGAGCATAACGTAATCTCGGTGAGACCGATTACACAAACTCGGTAAGACCGATTTTGGTAATAAGTTAACCAGAGAGTTCGTCAGGTAAACTCGGTGGGACCGATTCACTCATTTCGGTGAGACCGAAATGTTACAAAAGGGAAACAGAGAGTTTACATTGCAATCTCCATGTGACCGATCGCTCATCTCGGTGGGACCGAAACGTTGCAAAGGGAAACAGAGAGATTACAATCCCATCTCGGGGAGACCGAGATCCCTATCGGTGAGACCGATTTGCCTAGGGTTTGTGACAGTGGCTATGACATCTGAACTCGGTGGCGCCGGATAGAAAGAATCGGTGGGGCCGAGTTTGACTTTTGGTTTAGGTCATATGTGGATGTGAGAAAGTAGTTGAGGGCTTTGGAGCATATCACTAAGCATTTTGAGCAAGAGCCTCATTAAGCAACACTTCATCCCTCCTTGATAGTATTGGCTTTTCCTATAGACTCAATGTGATCTTGGATCACTAAAATAGAAAATGTAGAGTCTTGATCTTTGAGCTTGAGCCAATCCTTTTGTCCTTAGCATTTTGAGGGGTCCACTTTTCTCATCCAAGCCATGCCAATCATTGAGCTTTCCTGAGATATTAATCTTGAAATAGCATTAGCTCAATTAGCTATATGTTGTTAGGAATGACCAAAACCACCTAGGGATAGTTGCACTTTGAATCTCCCCCTTTTTGGTAATTGATGACAACATATAAATCAAAGCTTCGACAAATGATAATAAGAGTGAAAAACATTGTTGCTTTGAGAAATATGTGAAAAGAAAGAGCTCCCCCTAAATTTGTGCATAGTTTAAGATTTGCTTTGGACTGCAAATGCACAATGAGTTAGGATCATGGGTTACTCTTCCATGTCACATACATCTTGGTGGAGCGCTCAAAATGGTAATAATTAAATACATGCACTCATCACCAAGCAAAGTGAATGATCATATGGGGATATAAAAGGATAATGTCATCCAACAAGCATTAAGGTAGCATACGATCAAACACATGATCATCCAAGTATCACACAAAAGCATAAAGTATCTCAAACAAGCAAATGACAAAGTTTAACCACCAAACAAAACAAGAGAGAACAAAAAGCAGCACTCTCTCTCGAAGCCCGTGATCTATACATTTTCTCCCCCTTTGGCAACAAGTTACCAAAAAGTTCATAAAAAATGCATAGTGCTAGATCGACTCTCAGGCTTGGTCTTCAGGTGGTGGAGTAGATAAAACTCTAAGGACGAAGGCATCAGTTGATGTAGATGGAGCTGGTGGAGTGGGTGCTGGAGCTGGTGGCACTGAAACTGTAGCTGGTGCAGATGAAGTTGCTCTGGTGTGTGTAACTAGCACTGTAGCAGATCTCTGTCCTCTGGGCACTCTAGCAAAAGCATTAGTGGTAGACTTGCCCTTCTTCTCCTGCACTTCATCCTAAAGTTGCTCAACAACTGACTGTATCTCAGTGACCTTCACATCTAAATCATAAAACTTCTGCTCCATGATCCTCTCCAAGCTCTCCTGGTTTTGAGTCAGGGTGGCCAATCCCTTCTCAATCCTCAGAGTGGAGGCAATCAAGTATCCAAGTTGATCTTGCTTGCTCTTCAGAAGATACTGAGATGCCTCATCAATGGTTGGCATCTTTGCAGCCTTTTCAGTCCTTGCCTTCTCCCTCTTTGCTTGTGCGTGCACAGAAGATGGTTCATTCTCATCCATCACCACAGTATTGTCCTCAAAGTCTGGGTAGATGGGCATGTGTTACTTGTCCAAGATATATGTGCCAGTGCCCATCTTGGAGTTGATTAGCTCATGGATCTGTGGGGCATACCCACAACTTCTCTTCTGATCTGCAGCTGTTCTCTTTATGGTTTCCACAATTAGGCTCATGACTTTGAACTTTTGAGGCACATCAAATATGTGAAGTAGGTTAATTGCATGGCCTCTGATCATCTTGTGATCACCTGACTTTGGCAAGAGAGTGTGCCTAAGGATCCAGTTGATTGTTGGCAAACCTGACAGAAGGTAATGTACTGATCCAAACTTGTGTGTCTCAATAGCAGCATCTGGGATCTCTTTGTACATATGTGCCATGGTGTTGTGATCCTTCTTCTTGTTGGCATAGACATCCAAGTCATCTTCATTCTCCTCAGGAGCATTGATCAATTTTTCCCATTCTTCAACCATTGACTGGTACCTAGTACCTTTAGACATCTAGACAATCTTTCCATATGGGTAGAAATGAGCTATGGAGTAGACCTGCATAATAAGCTCATCATTCCACTTTGTGAGCTTCTGAGCCACAAACTCATCGACTCCACATGCCTTGAAGTTGTCATATACACCAGGGAAGTGATCTTCATTTTCCTCAATGAATTTCCAATCAACCCATCTCATGTCACACACTGTGGGCTTCTTGTCAAGTAAAATAGTCTCATAGAAGTCATGTTGTTCCTTTGTATGGAACATGTAGTCCACAACAGTCCTTCTCCTGGTGGCATATGGATCAGACTCTCTCCATGGCCTCAATCCTGAATCCTTCCTGATTTTCATGTTCTCTGCAACTGGGTGAGTATCATTGTGATCTGGAATTTTGGGCTTCAACTTCCTCAAAACAACAGAATTATCTTCTTCTTCAGTAGCTTGAGGCACTGGGACCTTATTCTTCTCCTTAGCAGGGATGTTCCTGGTGCTCCTCTTGGGTTTTGGCTTTGGAGCTGGAGCAGCAGTCTTAGGAGCAGTTTTGGGCTTAGATGGAACAACCCCTGCCCTTATAGCATCTCCCATAAGCTTTTGAGCTTTGGGTGTTGGTGCTGCATCCTCTTCCTCTTCCTCTTCTTCAGAATCTCTCATTATTGAAGATCTGCCAAGCACTCTAGCAGTGGTGTTCTTGATCCTTTCCTTCCTTTTCTTTTCTGCCACAACCTGTTATTTGGGTGCAGATCCCAAAGTCTCTTGAGTGGATGTTCTGGCTTTTGACATGGGAACTCTCTTGGCAGGAACCTTTTGCTTCATTCCTGGCTTAGTGGCAGCAGCTGTGCCATATTCCTTTTTTAGGACTTTCCTCTTTGAGGTGGCCTCTTCTTCAACAGCCACATAGTCCTCATCCTCAGAATCTGAGGTTCTCTTCTTTCTGGTCCTGGTGGCTGCCTTAGGCAAGTTGCTGGGTGTACTCCTGCTTCCCTCTTTAAAGCTGCTAGAGGGACTAGTGCCCTCACTCATGTTAACTTGCTCCTCAGACTTGTTCTGACTGTCACTCTGATCTGACATGATGCAAACACTGACAGCAGACCCTGTGAATAGATATAGATGAGATAGATTGGATGAGCATCACAAAGTACAGAGGTTTTTTCACTCTGATCTCACTCATGTTAACTTGCTCCTCAGACTTGTTCTGACTGTCACTCTGATCTGACATGATGCAAACACTGACAGCAGACCCTGTGAATGGATATAGATGAGATAGATTGGATGAGCATCACAAAGTACAGAGGTTTTTTCACTCTGATCTCACTCATGTTAACTTGCTCCTCAGACTTGTTCTGACTGTCACTCTGATCTGACATGATGCAAACACTGACAGCAGACCCTGTGAATGGATATAGATGAGATAGATTGGATGAGCATCACAAAGTACAGAGGTTTTTGCAAAAGAATGAGTTAAAAACTTGGTTTTAGTTTTCCACAGAAAGCATTTCGGATCTACCGATTTGAAAACTCGGTGATACCGAAGCAGCTTTTGGAACCTAAACTAGTGAACTCAGTCAGACCGAGTCACAGTTCGGTGGCACCGAGACTGCTAGGGTTTCACAAAGTATTGAACTCGCCCACACCGATTTGCAATTCTCAGTCAGACCGAGAATCACATGTGCAATGGCCTTAGCCAAATCGGTGGAACCGGTTTCAACAACTTGGTTGGTCCGAGATGATTTTGGCGGAAACCTAACCCTAAATTTTCAATCCACGACTAAACTACAGAGTGATTTCACTGGATAGAGTGATCTCAATCGTGGCAAGATACATGGCAAAACAATGTGCTAAGAATCGGAGGGGGATTAGCACAAGGATCAAGTCCATACCCTAAGTGCGGCGATGGACCTGCTACGGCGACAACGGCGGAGACGATTTCCGTTGACGGCGGCGGAGACCAGCGGCGGGAGGCAGTTGGCAATGAGGAGGACGATCCGGAACCCAGGGAGGCAGAGCAGGCTGAGCGCGGGCGAAGGGGTTCAGAAATTTTTCCAAATTTTGGCCCGGGGATATATATAGCCTGACCCTATCAGTGTGACCGAGTGGGACAACTCGGTGGCACCGAGATTCATAACTGCAAGCAGTAACTGAAACTCAGTGTGACTGAAAAGTTCAAATCAGTTGCACCGAGACTGAAAACCTAGATCGACTTAGTGATCTCGGTATGACCGAAATGGATGAATTGGTCAGACCGAAACGCACAAAGAAGTTTTGGAAGTTTAAGTCTATGACGAATCGGGGACTCCGAGTGCTCCTCACATAGAGTGGTTCGAATCTGACTTGATCAAACTTGGTGATATAGCATGAATAGAGTTTGAGACGAGAAAAGTATAGATAGCTAGAGAAGGTTCTTAGGCATTCTTGTCCATCCACTTGGCAAAAGAAAAAGGAACCAAACAATCAAAACAACAAGTGGATGTCCTCGAATGAGTAAATTATGCAATCAACATGCTCACACAATAAAATGGCAAATGAAATATGTGGCGAAGCATGCACAACCAATTCTAGTATCTATCAAGCAACTGGCGATGACTAGGTCATCTATATATGAGTATATTGACTTAGGAGTCAAATGAGAACATTTGATCATAGGTTATACTCATTGTTTAAGCACAAGTGGGGTTACCACTTTTACATAAAGCGTTGTTGTGTTCACACCATTAGAGTTGCTTTAGCTAGAGTAAAGCTCCCCCTAGATGTGAGATCCCCCCTAAGAGGGATGAACTAACCTTGGGTTTTGTCGATGATGACTTCATGTAGGTGTTGAAGATGTGGATGCTCAATGTTGATGTAGATCATTTGGAGCAATCCTTTGGAGTGAGTTGTACTTTCAATACCTACACGGGTTAGTCCCACAAGAAACAAATAAGGATATCCATAGACATAGAGTGATGCACACACAAGATGATGTCTATGAAAGCATTAGATTACCTTGTCCTTGTGTTACCAACAAGAGGGTTTGTGACTCCTTGAACTAGCGCAAGATGTGGAAGTTGATTGCACTTGTTCTTGCCAAAATGATAAGAGTGAAGTATGTTGGCGGAGTCACCCTCAAGAACTCTCTAGTTCTTCTTCTTCTTCGGGATCCACATCATCTTGATGGGAATCCTTGGAGTTGTAGTCGTACTTGATGAAGTAGAACTTGATGTAGTCTGGGGAACCCACTTGACCAAGGCCTTGGGTGCTTCTTCAAATACATCAATTTCCTCTTGAAGCTTATCCTTCCCTTTTTGCTCATGGTCATGTGGTGGAAGATCATCTTGAGCATGTGTCCCCTTGAAGAAAGTAGGATCATACTTCTTTTGTTGAGGAACAAACTTTGTCTTGGGGTATTGATCTTCTTCCCATTCAACTCCATTGGCATTGAACTTTCGTTCAAAACCAACACCTTGGTTCTTCCGATGTCTTCCTTGCTTGCGTACAATTTCCTTGAATTGTTTACTCCCGGCAAGGCTCTTGTAAACACCTTTCTCTATAATTCCCTTCAATAAGCTATTTTCTTGCTCAAGTGTAACTTGGCTAAGAGAGTCATTACTGGAATCAAGAGAACTACTAGAAGCAACAACATTGGATTTAACATGATTATTGTCACTACTAGAGGAAGAATCTTTCTTGTTCTTGTTACTAGACTTGACTTGAGGCATGTAAGTGGATAAGAGTAAACGCTTGGCAATGTAAGAAGAACTTTTCTTGCGAAGATCATCATTGATTGCATTTAAGAACTCATGCTCTTGCTCAAGGTTGAGCTTTTCAAAGTGTAATTTCTCATGAGTCCTTAAAAGTTCTCGATGATCTCCTAAGATAGTTTCATGAGCTAACTTAAGAGTGTTTAGTTCTTTAGTTAGAAACTCAACCTTCTCCTTATCATTGTCATTTGTTTTATCTTGATTATCATGATTAATTGACATTTCATCATAGTATTCATCACTAGAGTTGTCAACAAGTAAATCATCATCACCTAACAAGTCATCTTCATCACTATTGAAATCAACATACTCAGGGTGTGATACCTTTGGGCCTTTAGCCATGAAGCATCTTCCAAGTCCTTCATTTGGTGAATCAAATATGTCATAGGAGTTGGTTGACACAAGTGCTAGACCAGCAACACCTTCATCTTGAATATATTCGGAGTCGGAGTGATAGCTTCTCTCAAAGTGATTGTCAGAGTCGGAGCCGAATACCCATTCACCAACATGAGCTTGATGTCTTCGTTTTGTGTAGCTCCTTGATGACTTGTCCTTCCTTTCCAAATCTTTGCTTCTCTGGGATGTTCTTCGTTCATAATGATCATCTCTACTCCTTCTCTCTCTTGATGGTGATTCTTCTCTTCTACTTCTTCTTTTTGGAGAATCTTCTCTTCTCTTGTAGGGTGTCCTACACTTATTGGAATAGTGTTCAGGTCTTCCACAATTGTAGCAATTTCGCTCTCGACTAGAAGATCTTTTGTCATTGTAGGACCTTAACTTGGAACTTCTCTCTTTGCTTCTACTCTTGTAGAACTTGTTTAAGTTCTTGACCATTAGGCTCAATTCTTCATTGAAGGTTTGTTTCTCACTTGATGATGTGGGAGCTTCACATGAGGCTTTGTAAGCACCACTTGACTTGTTATGGAGCTCCTCCTTATCCTTGAGTGACATCTCATGAGCAACAATTCTTCCAATGACTTCCGTTGGCTTGAGATCTTTGTAATTGGGCATCATTTGGATCAATGTACATACGGTATCATATTTTCCGTCCAAAGCTCTTAGGATCTTCTTGATGATGAATTTGTCGGTCATCTCTTCACTTCCTAAGCCGGCGATCTCATTTGTGATAAGAGCAAGTCTAGAGTACATTTCAGCGACACCTTCACCATCCTTCATTTTGAACTTGTCAAGCTGACTTTCAAGCACATCGAACTTGGATTCCTTGACGGAGTCGGTACCTTCGTGCATATCAATCAAAGTATCCCCTATTTCTTTTGCATTCTCAAGACGGCTGATTTTGTTGAATTCTTCGGGGCACAATCAGTTGAAGAGGATATCACAAGCTTGAGCATTGTATTGCAGCATCTTCAACTCTTTCGTGGTATTCACGATTTCGTTCTCTCCCATCAAAGAATTCACCTTGCAAGCCAATACACACAATAGCCCATACGGCGGGGTTATGTCCAAGAATATGCATTTTCATCTTATGCTTCCAACTAGCAAAATTAGTAGCATCAAAGTAAGGACCTCTACGGTGGTAATTTCCCTCGCTAGACGTCATACTCTCCTAGGTTGTGAAACCAAGACTATGACTACCAAAAGCTATGGAAATCAAAGCAAATGGAGACCAAAGCTCTGATACCACTTGTAGGATCGAAAGTATGTCTAGAGGGGGAGGGTGATTAGACTACTTGACCAAATAAAAACTTATCATTTTCCCAATTTTAGTTCTTGGCAGATTTTAGCAACTTTGGACAAGTCAAGCAATCTTACCACAATTCAAGCAAGCATGCAAAGAGTATATGAGCAGCGGAAAGTAAAGCATGCAACTTGCAAGAATGTAAAGGGAAGGGTTTGGAGGATTCGAACGCAATTGGAGACACAGATGTTTTTGTTGTGGTTCCGATAGGTGGTGCTATCGTACATCCACGTTGATGGAGACTTCAACCCACGAAGGGTAACGGCTGCACGAGTCCATGGAGGGCTCCACCCACGAAGGGTCCACGAAGAAGCAACCTTGTCTATCCCACCATGGCCGTCGCCCACGAAGGACTTGCCTCACTAGCGGTAGATCTTCACGAAGTAGACGATCTCCTTGCCCTTACAAACTCCTTGGTTCAACTCCACAATCTTGTCGGAGGCTCCCAAGTGACACATAGCCAATCTAGGAGACACCACTCTCCAAGAAGTAACAAATGGTGTGTTGATGATGAACTCCTTGCTCTTGTGCTTCAAATGATAGTCTCCCCAACACTCAACTCACTCACAGGATATGGATTTGGTGGAAAGAAGATTTGAGTGGAAAACAACTTGGGGAAGGCTAGAGATCAAGATTCATATGGTAAGAATGGAATATCTTGGCCTCAACACAAGTGTAGGTGGTTCTCTCTCAGAAAAAGTAAGTTGGAAGTCTAGGTTTGTTCTGATGGCTCTCTCTATGAATGAAGAGGTGGTGGAGGGGTATATATAGCCTCCACACAAAATCTAACCGTTACACACAAAATCTAACCGTTACACACAACCTGCCAATCTCGGTGGGACCGAATTGTTAAACTCGGTCGGACCGATTCAGCAAAGCTAGTGACCGTTAGGAGTTTCGGTGGGACCGACATGCAACTCGGTAGGACCGATATGGTTAGGGTTAGAGCATAACGTAATCTCAGTGAGACCGATTTTGGTAATAAGTTAACCAGAGAGTTGGTCAGGTAAACTCGGTGGGACCGATTCGCTCATTTCGATGAGACCGAAATGTAACAAAAGGGAAATAGAGAGTTTACATTGCAATCTCGGTGGGACCGATCATTCATCTCGGTGGGACCAAAACGTTACGAAGGGAAACAGAGAGATTACAATCCCATCTCGGTGAGACCAAGATCCCTATCGGTGAGACCGATTTGCCTAGGGTTTGTGACGGTGGCTATGACATCTGAACTCGGTGGCGCCGGATAGAAAGAATCAATGGGGCCGAGTTTGATTTTTGGTTTAGGTCATATGTGGATGTGAGAAACTAGTTGAGGGCTTTGGAGCATATCACTAAACATTTTGAGCAAGAGCCTCATTAAGCAACACCTCATCCCTCCTTGATAGTATTGGCTCTTCCTATAGACTCAATGTGATCTTGGATCACTAAAATAGAAATTGTAGAGTCTTGATCTTTGAGCTTGAGCCAATCCTTTTGTCATTAGCATTTTGAGGGGTCCACTTTTCTCATCCAAGCCATGCCAATCATTGAGTTTCCTGAGATGTTAATTTTGAAATAGCATTAGCTCAATGAGTTATATGTTGTTAGGAATTACCAAAACCACCTAGGGATAGTTGCACTTTCAGGCTTCCCTCTACCCCCCTTCCCTCTGTCTCCCACACGCACCGCGCCCGCGTTGTCCACCGTCGTCGCAGTCACCGCGCCACCCCCCCTCCCGCACGTGTGTTCCTGGAGCCCCGCGGTCGCCACCCATGGACTCACCCTCCCCTGCCTGGCATCGCCGCCTATTGGTGTTGCTTCTCCCCCGCGCTGCTCTGTGACATGTGTCGCGCCCACTGGACGCTCCCAGCCTGCCGCTCCCCAGTGCCAGCGCGCCGCCGCTCCCGACGGACCCCCGCCTCCTCCCACGCCGCCCGACTGCGTTTCCTGCCCCGCGCTGCCCCTGTCCGCCGCGCGCGCCCGTCGCCGTCTCCACCTGCCGCGGCCGGTAGGAGGGCCTCGCCGTGGTCACGGCCAACCCGCGCACGGCACCCCAGCCTCGCCGCCGGCCCTCCCGCCCGCGCTCGGGTCCAGGCGACCCGTCGCCCGCGCCTGTAACCCCTGCCCAGCGCTCGCTAAGGCCCTGGGCCATTGACACGTGGGGCCTGCCCCTGTTAAAGAATGAAAACAAAAAAGATTAAAAAAATATAATTAATTAATTAATTAAACCTATTTAATTGACCTAATTAGCTAATTAACTTAACTAATATGTTAACTAGACTAATTAACTTGGTTAATTACCTAACAGTCAATGACACATGGACCCAGTGCACTATTTAGATAGATAAGGTTAGTTTGATCTATCAGGCACTAACATGTGGGTCCCATTGACCCCTTTGGCCAGTCAATGGTCCCAGTTGACTGCTGACTGGGCGGTCAACTAGACCCCACCTGTCAGCCTAAGAGGTGAACTTATGGGTACACTCTCTGTGTACCCGTAGCATTTTACCCATTTTATTTCGAATTTATATAATTCCAGAAATGCATTAAAACTTTGAAAAATCATATAAAATAAACCATAACTCAGATGGAAAAAGTTTGTACATGAAAGTTTCTCAGAACGACGAGACAAATCCGGATACGCAGCCCGTTCGTCCGCCACACATCCCTAGCGTAGTGAACACGCAACTTTCCCCCTATGATTCATCTGTCCGAAAACGCGAAACACCAGGGATATTTTCACGGATGTTTCCCCCCTTCACCGGTATCACCTCATACCGCGTTAGGGCACACCTAGCACCGCTACTTGTCATGTCATGCATCGATATGCATCTGTTTGCATTGTATTCAATGTTTCTTCCCCCTCTTCTCTCGGGTAGACTACGAGACTGACGCCGCTGCTGGTGCTCCGATCGACTACGTTGTTGACGACCCTTCCTTCTTGCCAGAGCAACCAGGCAAGCCCCCCTGGATCACCAGATATCGCCTACTCTTCTCTCTACTGCTTGCATTAGGGTAGTGTAGCATGTTACTGCTTTCCGTTAATCATATCCTGATGCATAGCCTGTCATTGTTGCTACAGTTATTGATACCTTACCTGCAATCCTAAATGCTTAGTATAGGATGCTAGTTTATCATCAGTGGCCCTACATTCTTGTACGTCTGCCATGCTATACTATCGGGTCGTGATCACTCGGGAGGTGATCACGGGTATATACTTATATACATCTTATATGATACATGTGGTGACTAAAGTTGGGTCGGCTCGTAGAGTACCCGCGAGTGATTCACAGATTGGGTCCGAAAGGACGTTTGTCCTGACGGCCCTCTGAGTGAACCTTTGTGGCGGAGCGACAGGGTAGGTTGAGACCACCTAGGAGAGAGGTGGGCCTGGCCCTGGTCGGCGTCCGCGGTTATTTCAAAATAACACGCTTATAGAGATCTGGGTATTTGATCTGAGTCTGGCCATTGGGCTATACGCACTAACCAACTACGCGGGAACAGTTATGGGCACTCGACGTCGTGGTATCAGCCGAAGCCTTCTTGACGTCAGCGACTGGGCGGCGCGCGCCGGGTTGGACTGGAGCGCCTGCTCTTGTATAAGGGAGGCTAGGTCTGCTCGCCGGCCGCGTTCGCAACGTGCAGGAGTGCAATGGGTGATAGGCCCAGACCCCTGCGCCATAGGATTTAGACCGACGTGCTGACCTCTCTGTTGTGCCTAGGTAGGGCTGCGACGTGTTGATCTTCCGAGGCCGGGTATGACCTAGGAAAGTGTGTCCGAACAAAGGGGGTCGAGCGTGTTGGGAAATGTGGTGCACCCCTGCAGGGAAGTTTATCTATTTGAGTAGTCGTGTCCCTCGGTAAAAGGACGACCCGGAGTTGTACCTTGACCTTATGACAACTAGAACCGGATACTTAATAAAACACATCCTTCCAAGTGCCAGATACAACCGGTGATCGCTACTCACAAGGCGACGAGGGGAGGATCACCGGGTAGGATTATGCTATGCGATGATACTTGGTTAACTTACCATCTACTCTCTTCTACTGCTTCAAGATGGAGGTTGCCAGAAGCGTAGTCTTCGATAGGCCTAGCTATCCCCCTCTTATTCTAGCATTCTGTAGTTCAGTCCACATATACTACCCCCCCTTTCATTGATACCAATGCATATGTAGTGTAGCTCCTTGCTTGCGAGTACTTGGATGAGTACTCACGGTTGCTTTACTCCCCCTTCCCCCCCTTTCTATACCCGATTGTTGCGACCAGACGATGGAGTCCAGGAGCCAGACGCCATCGTCGACGACGAATCCTACTACACTGGAGGTGCCTACTACTACGTGCAGGCCGCTGACGATGACCAGGAGTAGTTTAGGAGGATCCCGGGCAGGAGTCATGCGCCTCTTTCAATATGTATCCCAGTTTGTGCTAGCCTTCTTAAGGCAAACTTGTTTAACTTATGTCTGTACTCAGATATTGTTGCTTCCGCTGACTCGTCTATGATCGAGCTCTTGTATTCAAGCCCTCGAGGCCCCTGGCTTGTAATATGATGCTTGTATGACTTATTTTTATTTGTAGAGTTGTGTTGTGATATCTTCCCGTGAGTCCCTGATCTTGATCGTACACGTTTGCGTGTATGATTAGTGTATTATTGAATCGGGGGCATCACAAGTTGGTATCAGAGCCGACTACCTGTAGGAATCCCCCTTCCATACTCCTTGGCCGAAGTTGAGTCTAGTCGATGAATATTATTTTACTAACTTGGCTGTGTGGCCCATGGGCCCACGTCGCCATTGGGTGGTATTAAGATCTTTTATTCCTCGTCTATACTCTAGGGCTCTGATCTCTCTTCTATTTGGGTTAAATGAATTTTGCTAAATTTAACATTAGGGTCTTGTGATCACTTTCACCCGGAGAACACCTTATTACCGATGATCGTCTGCTGCACCAAAAGATTCTGAGGTTACTCTACGATGTTCTCCCGAGACACTTGTACCCACCGCCTTTGCAAATTCCCTACCTATGTTATATCCTTATTGATAACTGCATACATCTGGCATTCTTACATTCAATCCCATTGATCTTGTTATTACAAGATGCCCCGAACTGCTCTCCGTTGTTCTGAGAATCCTTTGAGCTTACTGCCTTGCAGTTCTTGCCACATGAATACCCTCTACGAATAATTCCTCGCACTTACTAAGTATCTGCTCTTCCCCTGTTGTTCATATGATTCCCAATACACATTGAAATACTATCTGATCTTTCGGTAATCCTCTACCCGCAAATACTTGTATGCTTGCATTATGGTTGCGTTCCACATGGTTAGCAATATTCATAGTATCCCTTGTCATTATCATTTTGAGTCCCTTGATTCATCCTCCCAGCTCATACAACATTTTAAACATGAGCTAGATCTCGACCAATCAAATTTCCATCGATTGTACCCTTAAGGCTATTCTACCTATCCATCCCTAATCAGAGCATTGCTTCTCATTCCTTGTCTTAGAATTCATAATTCCTTTGCAATTGAGCTTTGAGTAGTCAGTTGTTTCTATAATTTGATCTCCTTGCATTCTTTCTTCCTCTGATATACCGATACTCGCATCAGCTCCATTGTAGACCATAAGACCCCTTGTTGGATTATTATCCGACAGTGTCCTTCATATTCAATAACCTTGTGAACCTTTCCATGGGTATATAATGCCTTTGGTAAATTGTATCCTCTGCTTTGTTAACAATGCTCTACTTTTGAGCTTGTATTATTTACTTCGAAGTTTGTGGTATATGTTCCTAAGAGGCCCAAATGGGTTGAACCTATGCCTTTTCGAATCTATGTGAACCCCAAAACTACTACGGGTCATACTCTACTAGTGTTATGTCAGATAAAATTTCAATATTACAACTTCTTCGAAAATGAGAAGAGAGTGAAAGGTTATGCATTGGAGAAGTGGGAGTCGACCTTGAACTTTGTGTTCATGCCCATGGACCCGATGTGGAACTTATCATGGAAGCTTCTTGCAAAATACTTAATCATTTGGGTAATTCTTTCGGTGTCATTAAATTGGATCCCCTGCAGCTATGGTTCCAACCATATTGTTCTTCTTTGATCCCATTTCTCGGACAAGTTGAAGTACTTGTCTTTTGCAGATTGATGCACCTATCCAACCTTTACTTTGATCTACCATCGAGTATTACACTCTCGTATCTCGAGAATATCTTGGAACCGCATAACTTCTTATGGGTTCTTCATCAATTGATTATTTCTCACTGATTCCATTTTCCTGGGTTCTGGGTTGTCGTCAACCGAGGACACTGATATGTGAACCAATTCCGCACTCCAACTCAATAACTCTTAAGTAATTTTCGTTGCTTATGAGTTTATTAATCCTTTAAGTCATTCCTAGCCTGGTCGGCTATATCATTATCGTGCTAAATTTTAACCGTGCTACCTGGTCCTTATTCCCGGAGCACAACTTTTGACGATGAGCAGAACTTACGTCGATCTTCCTTGTCATATCATTTCACCTTGAACATCAAGCTTGATTATGAGTTTGTGTCGTATCCGTGGTTCCAATAACCCTTCGCTTCACCATTGCTTTTGCTTGATGTCGTCGTTGATCGATTACATCTTCATGAAACCTCTCGACAAATGTATCGTGATCATCATCAACATTTCGAGCTCTTCCAGAATATCAGTCGAATTCTTGATGGGAAATACCATCCTTGCCCCTTGATGATTTCTGTTATCAACGACTACCTTATTTCCTTCGTGTTTTGTGTTATACCTTGAATTCCTTGCTATCCAACATTTGTTCTTCTTTACCTTGGAGTATTACCATCTTTTATGTCAAGAATGCCGCGAGAATTTCACCACCTCTCAAGAAATTCTTGATATAGTAATACTTATCGCCATCTCCATTCATTTTTTGTCTCCGTGTTGTTTCTAACCGGAATACCAACAAATGGACCATGAGGTGTAAAATTCAAAATTTCTAGCAACCCTATTGCTTCGAAGTTAATGGTCGACATTTCATTCTTAGACCATTGGTTGTCGAATCATCATTCTGACATTGTTCATGCTACCTAAGCCCATATTCCGGGTGCACCTTTCAACCAATGTTTAATTGGGTATGTTTTCCTCGAGCATTCATCATTATACTATTTGATCTGACAAATGTTATCTCCTTGTTCACATAATTGTGGAAATCCATCCTTTGGAAATCTTGATGAATTGTCGCTGAGTCCATCAGCCACCTCCTCATCCTCTCCTTGCTTAAATGATGAACTCTTGTTTTGGAACTCGCTTCCATAGTTCATTTCTAGAGAATCTTACAATGACATCTCATCCATTTGTGTTGCACCTTTTCTTCTCAGGCATCCCGAGTCTGAGGTATCCTGACACCAATCAGGTATGTATCTCAGTCAGATATGATGGTTGGAACCTATTTCCAAGAGTTCTAACATTGGTCTTTATAAGACCCGGTAAGGTGATGTCATGCCTAGCACACCTGGCCGGAGAACCTATTGTTATAGTTTCCTATTTAGCAAGGTTAACTATTCTTCCATGAGGAAATTGTAAGACTTATTCTATAAGTTATTCCTGATGAATCCCTTGAGTATCCAAGGTCCAAACTTGCTTGCAGACCATGTCAATCCTATCTTGAAGCATGTCTGTGGTACTTCGATCTTGAATACGAACATTTGAAGCACAAATGCTAAATTTTCTTTATCAAATTATCCAAACATAGTTGTATGGGTAATGTCATGAAATTTCTCTCCCCTTACCTAAAGAGTTTTCTACATTATATCCTATCATGGATATCATGCTCTGCTTGCTCTTGGAAAGGATATACCCTTGAAATATGTGTTTAAACACCTTTTCCTTTCCATTGTTTTGTTTAGTCTAATGATCACCTTTTTCTTCCCATTGTTTTGTTTAATCTTTCTTGTAACCTAACATATCTGAGCAGTGGTAATTCCCTGCTTATGTAAACACCTCAATGTACAAACTCTGTCAGAAGACCTTGTTACTATTGTTGATGACATTTCGGTAGCCGGCGATGGACAAGAACTTTGCCTATTGGTCTGCCTTGTCTTAACGAGCAGGAAAATGGTTCTCTTCGTCTCTCGCCCTTGGTGCCAACGTTGTTGCCAACATAACTGACAGGTTGTCCTCTGACCTGCCTTGCCATCATGGCCATGCAAAATGTTAGCGCCTCCCTACTTTTAACTCACATGGTGGGCCCATAACCCACAGTTCCACAAGATCGAAACCTGACTCTCTTGTACATCCCCGCCCCCAAGGTTATTCCTCACGCTTGGCTTTGTATGTAAATCATGAGCCACTTACCTAGTGATCTATTCTAGTCTCAGAAGAAATACTTATTCTCGATGCTTTGAACCCCTTTCACACTGTTTTAGACATCGAACGATTGTCCATCCGCTTGAAGCTTCTTATTACTCCTTACCTTGCTCTCAATGACTTTCCTGAATTTCAACCCGAGAGATGCCTCTCTGCCACGTTCACTGAGATAGCCCCCAGGTACCTACCTTGTGTTGAGCTCCGTCCTTCCCGAGTCTTTCCCCCTTACTCTACCTCCTAAATCTCGGGACTTTCAACCCGAGAGATGCCTCTCTGCCACGTTCACTGAGATAGCCCCCAGGTACCTACCTTGTGTTGAGCTCCGTCCTTCCCGAGTCTTTCCCCCTTACTCTACCTCCTAAATCTCGGGACGAGATTTCTTGTAGTGGAGGAGAATTGTGACGCCCGGATAATCAAGCTATAGTAACTCTCTACTAATGAAGCTACGTCACCATGATTACGGTTGTTAAACTCGCGATGATTCAAACCCACTCAATGTTCAAAACGAAAATGGAGTCAACGGTAGAAGTTTTCAAATGTTGAAGCTAAAATGTTCAAAGTGTGGCAAATGGTCACCGGATATTTTTCATGATGAAACCTTTTTCTTTAAGTATCTAATTGCCCAAAAACAATTAAACAGGGCCACGATAATAATTTAAATGCTTTTCTAAATTATTAAAATTCCCAAAACTTTCCATTTACCACTCAAACTTTTTGTGGGAGTGCTATATATTGCAATGGTAATAACATGACCAGTTGGATATTTTACAAAAGCCAAATAGTGGCTAAAGAAAATACAAGACAGAAGAAAAGGTGAAAACAGAAAAGAAAACAAATAAAATCTAAAGTGCCATGTGCACTTGGGCCTACTAGCATTAGTGACAGCACAGCCCACCAAGCCGCCATCTCCAACCTCTGTTCACAGAGGGCGTCGTGGACGCACACGCCGCGTCCATGGCCATGGATGGCCACATGGCGTCCATCCCGTGCCTCCCCTGGTGGATAAGGCCACCCCAAAGCCTAGCTCATCTACCCCCCTCGCTCACTCCCTCTCCCTTGTCTGATCCAGCCACACTCACGAGCCACCATCGTCGTGCCACCATCGCTGTCGCGGTTATCGACCTCCCGCTCGCCTAAAAATTTGTCCGGAAGGACCGCCGTCGACCACTTCTTCTTCCTTGGTACTTCGTTCATCGAGAACACAACCACAACGACGGCATCGACCGGCTCCCCCAACCTCGGTCGCCACCATCTCACCGTCGTCCCGCAAGCTCCGGCCGTCCCCAACCCCCTCGAGCTCATCCACGACCACCCCGTAGTGAGCCCTCCTCCGGTTCCCCGCTTCCCCTCCTGTTTTCTTCTTGGCGTAGGCCGCCGGATCCTCCTACGACCAAGTTCGCGCTCGCCATGCCCGATCTGCGTCCCGTGCCTGCCTTCGCCCTAGCTGCGACTTGCATGTGCGCGCACGCCTGCGTGCCCACCCTCTGCTCTGTTGTAGCCGCTCCACATCGCGCCGTTGCTGTTGTCGCCGTGCAACGCACGCATCTACTGCTGCATCCGGCGGCTCGCTACTGCTACCACTGCCTTGCACAGCCGCTCGCGCCACCCGCCCATGGCGGGCTCGCCCGTCGCTCGTTCGTTCGCACGCGCCCGGCCGCCCTGCCTCCCCGTGCTGCCTCGCCGCCCCCTTCTCACGTCGCAAGTGAGGCTTCCCTCTACCCCCCCTTCCCTCTGTCTCCCACACGCACTGCGCCCGCGCTGTCCACCGTCGCCGCAGTCACCGCGCCACCCCCCTCCCCGCGTGTCCCTGGAGCCCCGCGGTCGCCACCCATGGCCTCACCCTCCCCTGCCTGGCATCGCCGCCTACTGTTGCTGCTTCTCCCCCGCGCTGCTCTGTGCCGTGCGTCGTGCCCACTGGCCGCTCCCGGCCTGCCGCTTCCCAGCGCCAGCGCGCCGCCACTAACCCGTGCACCATCCCCGTGCGCGCCCACCGCCGCCACTCCCGCCGGACCACCGGCTCTGCCCGCGCCGCCCGACTACGTTTCCTGCCCCGCGCCGCCCCTGTCCGCTGCGCGCGCTCGTTGTCGTCTTCGCCTGCCGCGGCCGGTAGGAGGGCCACGCCGTGGTCACGGCTAACCTGCGCTCGGCGCCCCAGCCTCGCCGCCGACCCTCCCGCCCGCGCCCGGGTCCAGGCGACCCGGCGCCCGCGCCCGTAACCCCTGCCCAGCGCCCGCTAAGGCCCTGGGCCATTGACACATGGGGCCCACCCCTGTTAAAGAATGAAAACAAAAAAACATTAAAGAAATATAATTAATTAATTAATTAAACCTATTTAATTAACCTAATTAGCTAATTAACTTAACTAATCCGTTAACTAGACTAATTAACTTGATTAATTACCTAACAATCAATGACACGTGGACCCATTGCACTATTTAGATAAATAAGGTTAGTTTAATCTATCAGCCACTAACATGTGGGTCCTGTTGACCCCTTTGACCAGTCAACTGCCCCAGTTGACTGCTGACTGGGCGGTCAACTGGACCCCACCTGTCAGCCTAAGAGGTGAACGTATGGGTACACTCTCTGTGTACCCGTAGCATTTTACGCATTTTATTTCGAATTTATATAATTAAAAAAATTCATTAAAACTTTGAAAAATCATATAAAATAAACCGTAGCTCAGATGGAAAAACTTTGTACATGAAAGTTGCTCAGAACGACGAGACGAATCCGGATACGCAGCTCGTTCGTCCGCCACGCATCCCTAGCATAGCGAACACACAACTTTCCCCCTCTAATTCATCTGTCCGAAAACGCGAAACACCAGGGATATTTTCCCGGATGTTTCCCCCCTTCACCGGTATCATCTCATACCGCGTTAGGGCACACCTAGCACCGCTACTTGTCATGTCATGCATCGATATGCATCTGTTTGCATTGTATTCATTGTTTCTTCCCCCTCTTCTCTCCGGTAGACTACGAGACTGACGCCGGTGCTGGTGCTCCGATCGACTACGTTGTTGACGACCCTTCCTTCTTGCCAGAGCAACCAGGCAAGCCCCCCTGGATCACCAGATATCGCCTACTCTTCTCTCTACTGCTTGCATTAGAGTAGTGTAGCATGTTACCGCTTTCTGTTAATCATATCCTGATGCATAGCCTGTCATTGTTGCTACAGTTATTGATACCTTACCTGCAATACTAAATGCTTAGTATAGGATGCTAGTTTATCATCAGTGGCCCTACATTCTTGTCCGTCCACCATGCTATACTATCGGGCCGTGATCACTCAGGAGGTGATCACGGGTATATACTTATATACATCTTATATGGTACCTGTGGTGACTAAAGTCGGGTCGGCTCATAGAGTACCCGCGAGTGATTCACGGATTGGGTCCGAAAGGACGTTTGTCCTGACGGCCCTCTGAGTGAACCTTTGTGGCGGAGCGACAGGGTAGGTTGAGACCACCTAGGAGAGAGGTGGGCCTGGCCCTGGTCGGTGTCCGCGGTTATTTCAAAATAACACGCTTATAGAGATCTGGGTATTTGATCTGAGTCTGGCCATTGGCCTATACGCACTAACCAACTACGCGGGAACAGTTATGGGCACTCGACGTCGTGGTATCAGCCGAAGCCTTCTTGACGTCAGCGACTGGGCGGCACGCGCCGTGTTGGATTGGAACGCCTGCTCTTGTATAAGGGAGGCTAGGTCTGCTCGCCGGCCGCGTTCACATCGTGCAGGTGTGCAATGGGCGATGGGCCCAGACCCCTGCGCCATAGGATTTAGACTGGCGTAATGACCTCTCTGTTGTGCCTAGGTAGGGCTACGATGTGTTGATCTTCCGAGGCCGGGCATGACCCAGGAAAGTGTGTCCGGACAAAGGGGATCGAGCGTGTTGGGAAATGTGGTGCACCCCTGCAGGGAAGTTTATCTATTCAAGTAGCCATGTCCCTCGGTAAAAGGACGACCCGGAGTTGTACCTTGACCATATGACAACTAGAATCGGATACTTAATAAAACACATCCTTCCAAGTGCCAGATACAACCGGTGATCCCTCTCTCACAAGAAGACGAGGGGAGGATCACCGGGTAGGATTATGCTATGCGATGATACTTGGTTAACTTACCATCTACTCTTTTCTACTGCTTTAATATGGAGGTTGCCAGAAGCGTGGTCTTCGATAGCCCTAGCTATCCCCCTCTTATTCTGGCATTCTGTAGTTCAGTCCACATATACTACCCCCCTTTTATTGATACCAATGCATATGTAGTGTAGCTCCTTGCTTGCGAGTACTTTGGATGAGTACTCACGGTTGCTTTTCTCCCCCTTTTCCCCTTTCTATACCCGATTGTTGCGACCAGACGATGGAGTCCAGGAGCCAGACGCCACTGTCGACGACGACTCCTACTACACTGGAGGTGCCTACTACTACATGCAGGACGCTGACGATGACCAGGAGTAGTTTAGGAGGATCACAGGCAGGAGGCATGCGCCTCTTTCGATATGTATCCCAGTTTGTGCTAGCCTTCTTAAGGCAAACTTGTTTAACTTATGTCTGTACTCAGATATTGTTGCTTCCGCTGACTGGTCTATGATCGAGCTCTTGTATTCTAGTCCTCGAGGCCCCTGGCTTGTAATATGATGCTTGTATGACTTATTTTTATTTGTAGAGTTGTGTTGTGATATCTTCACGTGAGTCCCTGATCTTAATTGTACATGTTTGCGTGTATGATTAGTGTACGATTGAATCGGGGGCGTCACAATGTATCCCCCAACTTATGCCTTGGACTATATATACTTGTCCCTTAGCTCCGTACTAGGGTCAGCACTGGTTTAGCTCATATGTGAGATAGAGCTTTGCTCATCCATTACGGATCTACTCCACAAGAGGGACCGCGGCCCCTCTTCGGAGAAGATCCCCTTGGATTCAAGAACCCCTCTTGGGTGGCCCCATCAAGACCTCCTCACGGAGAAGAACCGGTTACCCTCTGTGTCGTCCTTTGTTGGATTTGGATCGTGTGTCTCTTTATGTTTCGAGGATCTAGCACATGTGTGACCGTATCTTGTTGGTTTGAGTGATTCTCTCGTGTTTCCCCCCGTTTTCTTCGTGTTCTTCGCGGGATCCGCTCCTTTCATGAAAAATCGGCCATCTAGGGTTCCACCCTACATCATCTTGGTATCATGAGCCACGTTGATCATGATTTCGGAGCCTCCCCTCTTCGTTTTCTAGCTTGATTTTGTTGAGTTCTTCCCCAATTTCGAAAATCCCCACAAAAAATAGCCTCAATTTTTTTTTATGATTTTTTGGTGTGATGAAGTTTTGTTGGATTTGATCCATTGATTCGTTGTGTCTTGAGTAGATTTAGCATCTCCCCAAGTTTCCCCACCTTCCATCCACAAAATCTCCGCAATTTTGCCCTCGAAATCATCCATTTCCGCCCCCAAAATTCGCCCGATCTAGTTCTGCGAATTTTCCTGACACCAGGGGTCTTCCGCCCCCCAAGCGGTACTACCGCTGAGCACCACAAGCGGTACTACCACCCTTCCAAGCGGTACTTCCGCCCCTCCTAGTTTCAGCCTCGGCTGATTGATAGTTTTGACTATAACTAATTCATCTGGAGTCCGATTTTCGCGTTCTTTAGCTTGTTGAGTAGCTATTGACATCCCCCATCTATGTAGATAGGTTACAACACCATTTGACTCCATCAAATTTTCGGAATTTTTTCATCTTTGCCTACGGCCACCACCATATCATCTGCATAACCACCACCGACTTCCGCAACCTAACCCATATTGATCCCCATAGCATTAGTGGTTGTTTGAGTTGTGATTTGAGTCTCCTAAGGTGTTTAGGATACTTAGGGACGGTTGCTTCTTCATCAACCACCACCATAACTTCCGCATAGGCTTGCCCACCATACACTTCCGCCACCCAAACTTAACCAATTTTGTTAGTGTTGTGAGTTGTGTCTCGTAAGGTGTTTCGGCTACTTATGGACCATGCTTCCAACTCCGATACCGTGTATAGCCCTTCATACCCTTCCGCCACCTTAACCCATTTTTGACCGGGTTTCCACCATAACTTCCGCAACCACCACCGCATTCCCGCTACCACCATTTTGACATTTGACATTTGAGATTTTGAGTTCGTGGTTTTTCCGTTTCCTAAGGTGTTTCGGCTAATTAGGGATGGGTCTACATCGACAACACCGCCACTCATCATCGCCACGAGGTCGTCATCGACTTTTACCACTTCACCATTATCCGTCCGTGGCTTACAAGCGAGAAACCCTCGACGGTAACCTCCATATCATCTTGGTATCATGGTATCCCTCCATTGTATATTCCCTTGCCATTGCATTGATAACCCCTAGCCCATTTTGCGTCACTTGCCTATCGAGACTAGCCATTTGAGTATTGCCGGCAACGTTACTTGTGCACATTAGTGATCTACACCATACATTGCATACATACCATATCATATTGGTATCATATCATCCCTTGTGTCACAAGATTGTTCCCATATATACCCAATTGCTATCTTGGTTTATGCATTTCGCAAAGTGGCATACAAAAAAAGAATAAGCTTTTAAGAAAAATAGAAAGAGCAAAGAAGCTTGTAAGCAAGTGTCATAGCATCATACCACATTGCATATAAGATTGTCATATCCGATCATCTTGAATAATCTTGTGCTAAAGCACCGAAACATACATACATAGCATACTTGGGATAGAAGTTCATACATTTTGTATCTTATAGGTTCTGCACAAGTGTCGTATCCGCCTATAGAACAATCATGCTAGCGTCTCTCTTGAGTTGTGAAACGCGAGCGTTTCCGTGGATTCCACATTTTGTGCTCATTCCTTGGTTGCACGACCCCATTTATCTATCCTTGTGTGTGTTTCCATGTGTCATATTTGCTATTGGTCTACTTGTTACATTTGCGAATTTGTGAATCTCTTTCAATATTATTGACTCTTGCTAACATTTTTCATCAAATTTTTGTGCCACTATCCTCACCGAGCTCCACCATTAGCCTTATTTGTGTAGGTGTGAGAAACCAACAAGAATTGATACCAATTGTGCCATTTTCTTTTTACATCATTGAGTGATCATTGATCCATCTTCAACATCGGTCAAGGTACATTTTGTATAGTTCTTCTCCTTTCTCCACTCATATTTGCTCGAGTATTGTGATGGATAGGCAAGGCATTTCATCTCCCGTCTTTCACAACAACGACGGCGTGAACAACTACATCACCAAAGCGTCAATTTTTGATCTACAATGACAAATGCAAGGTGCACAATCAAGATTGCGAGAGCGCATCGAGAACCTCTCCATCGACATTCGTCACTCCGAAGCAAGGAAAAGGGACTACATCGACAATAAGCTTTCCGCACAAAAAGAGGAGCAAGATGCAAGGATGGAGGAGATTCGGACCTTGTTGATCAACCGTTCTTCCCCTTCATCATCCTCAAGGCGGCGACATTCAAGTCACAAGTCTTCGGAGCGCAAAAATGATGCAAGCGCAAGTCGTCCACGTCCACATCTCCATGGCGACCACCATCACGTTCGTGATCCACATCATCATGAAGGGAAAATCACCTCCAAGCATCATGTGCACGACGACGACAAACGACATCTACTACGAGCTCAAGCACGACAACGACACCATCATCACGAAGATGCTCATCAAGCGCAAATGCACAAGTCCCAGCAAGCCCTACTTCATGCCAAGTCCAAACTTCATGAGCACAAGAGAAGACCGCGAGACACCACCAAAAGAATGCGATGACTACTACCACCACCACTTCGGCATCTTCGCCAAGTGCTATCAAGGCATCTTCGCCTTTGGACGTACGGCATCTTCGCCTACTTCCCGGGAGTTCGCCTACATCGACATCTTCAACAACGAGGTGACCACCTACGAGCGAGGGCGACACTTCCATCTTCGGAAGCGCCTCAAGGAAGATGGCTGAGCATGGGAAATTCCCGTCGGTCATGGAGTCGAGCTACGAGGTGCCACATCATATGGGCCTCCTACAACAAGACGGCGACAAGACGGTCGAGCAAGGGCCATCCCCTTCGACCACAACAACGAGTGCGAACCTCTTCAACAACATGAACACGGCGCCCCAACGGGACTCATACTCCGAGTCAAGCTACGAGACCGCACATGAGACCTTATCTTTGATCTTAGAGGAGAGTGATGATGTGCCATCTTCGGCTTTCATCCACGGCTACGACTACGACATGATTGAGCATGGAGACATTTGCACCTACATCTCTCCGACACCCACATATGAAGAGATGCCCCAATTGCCATGTGAGGAGAGCCACCACCCCATGAGTGAGATGAGTGACTCCACTATACGTGACATTGAGAGCATTTTTTATGAGAGGATGAGTGTGATCACCACTAGCCCCACACATGAGAGCATGCCACACATCTTATGTGAGGTTGAGAACCATTTGAGTGACTCCACCAACCATATGAGTGAGAGCATCATACTGGGAGTGAGTGAGCCACAACACTTAGTGAGTGAGGTAGTTGACACGGCATGTGAGGCCACTATGATTTCTAATGACTTACCCTGTACTCCTAGTTTGTTTTCTTGTTTGGTGCTAGGTCTCCTACATGACGACACGCCTATCCTCGACGAGTCCATACCTCCAATGGAGACGATGATGGCCATGATGGACGATGATGCACCCCCACATGGTTCCATCAAGATGAAGATGACCACGACTCGGTCTTCGACACCTCACCTACAACACATGAGCGATGCTCCAAAGGTAACATAGATGATGGTGCTTCTCTTGTCCCACTAGTGTACTATCTCACCAATGATTGCTTGCATGATGTTGATCCACCTATTCCCATGCTTCATGCTAGTGCGAATTCCTCATGTCATGGCTTACCTGTTTACGATGAATATGATGATGAGCATGTTGATTTGCCTAGTTGTGATGCTATGCTCCATAGGATATCATGTGAAAATTCTATTGGTCACATCATGTTTGATAATCCTTTAAACTTGTCTTATGCTATGAGTGAGATTTTCCATATTGCATCATTTCAATCTCAACATAGTAACTATGCATGCCCCATTAAAATAAATCTCATTTGCACTTATGGCATAGATGACGAGATGATGGTCATTGGCTTTTGTTTTTCATGTGATGATATTGCTATGCTTCCTTTACATGATTTGCGCAATTCATCAACTATGCCATGCCATGATCACATTGTTCCGAATATGCTTTGTTTTGGATGTTGTCAATTTTCTCCATGTGATGTTTCTACTAATACTAATGAGGAGACCCCCATAGTTTCCTCATACATATTAGGAGATTTTGTTGCATTCCATACTTTGCATGATTCCCATAATTGTGTGCACCGTATGCATTCCATGAATAACAATGCTCTACATATTTCGCATGATGCATTACACAATTTGAGTCTCCATTATGCTATACATAACAATAAACCTTTCATGATGGATGACATGTTTCTATATCACCCATCTCATTTATTTGAGCATTGGTTGTTTTGTGCTAACCAACACATGCACATGCGCATCATGATGAATGATGTGTACATATACCATGCACACACAATTTTCCCTTTGTCTTTGTTTTGTGCAGGTACTCACGTATACTCGTCAACCTCTCAATCCCAAGAGTTGACAAAACAAGCTCTTTAGAGCAATGATGACTTGGGATCCCGTGGATTATCATTCCCACCATTCCCTTCGTGCAAGGACTACACGCATCTCTTCTATTTGGCTCTCACACGGCTATGGGCAATAAACCACTTGTTACATTATGCCCATTTTATCGTGTTCACTTTGCATGTTATGCCTCTTTACATGACTTTGACATGCAATTGTGACCCTTGCTTGCATCTACCCGTGATTCACCATTATGCTTCTCCTATGTGTATTTACATGTTTGGCTGAGATCCGTGTTGCTATTGCCATGTTTACCATGTGCCACATGCTATTGATGCTTGTTGTGTTGGGAGAGTCATGATGTCCCATTGCTATTCACATATGGCCTCTCGCCAATACATTGATAATATTTTGCTCATATCTTGCTTTCATGCTTGTGATATGGCATGTGCATTATACATGCTCTCTATTGCACACATGACATGCTTGCCATGATTCCTCCTAGTATGATGTATATTCGCACTACTAGCTTGCTTTACTTGGTCATTATGATTGCTTGCTTTGTCGCATCACCCATGTTCCATTCTTACTCGCTTTCTTGGATTAATGACATATATGTTGATGCCTCTCACTTGATTTGTCATGATCATTGTCTTTCGTCTCCATTAGTTGCATCTCTCATATCACCTTGTATTGAGTGCCAACTTGCTATGCTTATTGATCATGGAGACTTGGACATATTACTTGGGAAGCATGCTTGTTTCCTTGAGCCTATTGTATTTGGTTGTTCTTGCATCATATGCCTCCATACTATGAAATGCTCACTTGTCCTTTTTTATGATGAGCATGATGCATACACTTGTTGGGTATCTTACCACATGAATGATAGGTTTTGCATTTCCGCTACCCTCATTTGTTTTTCTGAGTGTTTGTCATGTTCTTTCATTTCGATGGATTCATAAGGCATTACCATCATGAGACATATTGGTTATGTGAAGGCATACATGATGTGCAACTCCGACATCTTTGGGAACATTCATGAGGTGAACTCCTTCCCTTTGAGCCATCCTCAAGTACGCATATTGGATGGATCACTCTTTCATTGTTGTTTCCTTCTTGTTGTCTACATGATACATCTCGCGCATGGAGGAGCGACATTGGAGATTGGCTCTATGGACCTTCACACTGAGGAGCACTCGCACTTATTGGATGCACCTTCAGAACTCCACTTATGCCATGACATCAAGCATTGGTACATCAACACTCCTTTGACACATTGCACCAACACCCACATATTTGTTGATCGCGTGTTCAATTGTCATGCTCGATGGACATCTCATACTCATAACAAATTTGCATGGATTGATTTACATTATGATTGCCTTGTTTCATCTTGTATCCCCATGTCATCCATGATATATGAGCTTGTGCACTTCCTTAGCAAATTTGTTGTGATCTTCCTTGATGACATATTCATATATCATGATCATATTACCTACCATCAATTGCATGACAACATAATCACATTGAGCATCCATTGACATGTTCATGCTTTTCATAAACCAGCCCACTATGACATCATTTTGCATCATGGCTGTGTTGATCATATTCAAAATACATTAGTGTGCACAATGAATGTTTTTGCTCCCATGAATGCTTTGCATATCATTCTATATCATCTTGATAAGCTTCATGTGATTTGTCACGAAGAATCTTGCCGAACGGACTAATTTTTACATGATGGACACTTGTATTTCGTTTGTGTTTGCTCTTTTTGCATGTATACCACTCCGGCGACACCTTAGAGTACTTGGATTGCGCAATGTCTTCAACTCCGTCCAACTACAAGTCTGTCCACGACAACCGTTTCCATGGTGATGAGGATCATGATCTGAGGTCGAATCTTTCCCAAGGGAGGGGAGGTGATGCGGAACATCCTATGATCATCCCCATGTACACTACGAGTATTCCCCAAGCCCCAAGTGGACATACGATGAGACCCCCAACATGTGCCATTGGACACAAGGTGAACTCTCTCCTTGTTCAACTTACCTTGGACCCACATGAGACATGGCTACTACCTCAAACAAAGACACTTTGTGTGCCTAGGTACCAAGGAACCAACGAGGAGAAGGAATAGTGCAAGATGGACACCAAGAGCATGGACAGGGATTTTCCCAACGCAGAGATAGAGGTACTACCGGTCAACTACCGCCCCACTATTGGTCGACCGGTACAACCGCCCAACTACCGGTCAACTACCGGTCAAGCTTCTGTGATCGACCGGTGCAAGGCCGGTACAGCACCAGAATAACCGCTATATCCGCTAAAACCGGTACTACCGGCCCCATGACCGGTACTATCGCCCTGCCTGCGTGCGGTTGAAGGGGTTTCACCCATGTATCCCCCAACTTACCCCTTGGACTATATATACTTGTCCCTTAGCTCCGTACTAGGGTCAGCACTGGTTTAGCTCATATGTGAGATAGAACTTTGCTCTTCCATTACGGATCTACTCCACGAGAGAGATCACGGCCCCTCTTCGGAGAAGATCCCCTTGGATTCAAGACCCCCTCTTGGGTGGCCCCATCAAGATCTCCTCACGAAGAAGAACCGGTTACGCTATGTATCGTCCTTTGTTGGATTTGGATCGTGTATCTCTTTGTGTTTCGAGGATCTAGCACATGTGTGACCGTATCTTGTTGGTTTGAATGATTCTCTCGTGTTTCCCCTCATGTTTCCCCCCGTGTTCTTTGTGTTCTTCGCGGGATCCGCCCCTTTCGTGAAAGATCGGCCATCTAGGGTTTCACCCTACATCACATTGGGACAACATGCCAATGCATGCACGCACTACAGATTTGCTATCCGAACTTGATAATTGAAGGGCGTAAGTCACTAGGGGTGTATGACCGTGACCAATTGAATGAGGCACCAAAAGATAGATATTTTCTCCGTATCAAAATATAAGACGTATTTTGGTTTAGATTTAGACTAAAAAACGTTTTATATTTTGATACAGAAGGAGTAATACGCAGCTGCCAGTATCATATGAATTAGTGTGGTTAGAGCAGTCACAGCGAAATTAAACTTGCAATCTAAGACATCATCAGAATTTTATGCTTCAGTACCTCTGGAAGGTATGGCATAGAATATGCCAACGTTTCGCCATTTTGAGAATCACCATCGCCAACTTGTTGATAGAGCGAGTCCTTTCTTTTATTCACTCCATCTGCAACCCAACAAGCATGGTTAATAGCGCATCTAACATAATCAGATCAGAGAGAGGGGGAGAGAGCATAAACAGGCAACAATCTCTTGAAATCTTCTCCCAAAACCGAATTTTTAGTACAAAAGTGTGAGCACTCACCTAGTATGCGGTAGGAAAAAAAGTCTTTTAGATCTACACCTAGTATGCGGTAGGAAAAAAAATCTCCTCCCAAAACCGAATTTTTAACGAACAAACATGGATATGGATTAAAAGGAACTCAATTGAGACATAACCGACCCAAACAACAGTTCAATCTCAAACGAATTAAAATGTACTCTCTTCGTTCCGATTTACTAGTCAGAAAAATGGATTTATTTAGACATACTTTAGTTCTACATTTATCTATTTTTATTCATTTCTGCGACAAGTAATTCTGGACGAAGAGACTACATAGTATCCATCTGACACTAATCTAAATAATCGATTACCGAACTTACTACAGATAAAAAGAGCCATTTTTCATGACTGAAGAAAACAGCAACCGAGTGAAACGAATCAGAGAGAGGGCGAGCGAGTTGAGGCTTACTCCGGGCTAGGTTTTGGCAGCGACGCCCCTTCTGCTCCATGGTAGTAGACGCCGGCATCTCATCCCCAAGGGATCTTCTTGCCAAGAAATAACTTCGGATCCGTTCTCTCTCTCCGATCTACCCCTCTTCTGTATATATCGTCCGTCCTCCCGTCCCAAACTCGAACAAGTAAATCCGCTCAATTTCCTTGTGATTTCTTGCCCGATCCGATCCCCGCAAAATTCCGCCCTTACATAGCCCGTCTACTCTGGGAAATCCTGCTGAGCCCCGCGCCAAGCTCCTCCGCACCTCTACCGCGACGGCTGCTGGGTGGAGAGTGGAGACACGAGGGAGAAGAATTCCTCATTTGACACTGTTTTAAATTTTGTTTTCCTATTTAACATCGAAGAACTATTTCTTCCCTATATAACACCAACTTTAAATTTTGTTCCCAATATAACACTTCCGTACATTTTTTGACCTAATGGTGTTAAATGACATGTGAAATGACAAGTTTACCCCTGGCACTAGAAGGACCTAAGTCAGGTCAAAGTCATTCTCATTGGCTTCACCCGGCCCACAATCCGCTTGCACAAGAACACCGATATTGAAACTAAATCAACTCGTCTGTGTCCGTGTCTTGTTCGCATACATGTGTATGCATTGATTTCGTATACAATAGAGTTTGATACTCTGAAAAGGCAAGCTTGTGTTGGCAGTTGATATATAGGTACACTGAACCGTGACCCCAATCAGAAATACTAGCTAATTAAAAATCCCAAGGCACGACACGGTCTAAAAAAAATAAAAATAAATCCAAAGGCACGACACAGTTCTTTTGTAATCAACTCGGCGTGTCCTCGTATTTGTTCGCATATGTCGTGTGCGTGTTTCGTCTAGTCAAGCCGTCAATCAAGCAAGCCGGCGGCCATGTTGTTTTATACGTTCGTGTGCTGTGTGCATGCTAACTTAAGAAATCCATCGAGTAGGGAGTTAGCGTACGTGTGATCTCCAGAAATGTGACACCATTCTGTTACACTAACCATGGATTTCACCCTTTAAATAGGACAACAGAATAAATAAAAGAACTGAATAGATGTATGAGGGTAGAATTATCATTTCAGCGTCATTTAACATTGTTCACATAAAAAAAAGATGAAAGTGTTATATTGGGAACAAAATTTAAAGGCTGTGTTAGATAGGGAAGAAATATTTTTCCAGTATTAAATAGGGAATAAAAGTTTAAGCCAGTGTTAAATAAGGAATTCTCTCCACGAGGGAAGGCGGCGGTCAGCTAGTGTCATTATCTTCAGATAACGGACGATGAGGATCAAGATGATCGGATGGCTCACGTGGCTCGCCTTCCTCCGAACGTTTTACCGGCTGTTGTACCATTTCCAGTTTAGAGCATCTCCAATAGCCGCGCCAAAAAACGCGTGCGTGGTAAATTAGTTGTTTAGCGCGCGGGGAAAAAGGCGGCAGCTCACGCGCTACATTTGACGCGCCGTGTCCGGCGTACCAATAAATTGCAGCTCCCTCTGCCACTTTCTCCATCTCTCCATCGCCCTCTGTCGCCCTTTGCCGCCGACATGCCACCCACCGCGTCACCATGCTGCCTCGCCGTTGGGGAGCTTCGGCCTACCGGGGCGTCCGCGAGCGTCCGTACGGCACCTACTTCGCCGAGATTATGTCGGGCGGTGACATGCGCCTCCGCCTCGGAACCTTCGACACCGCCCAAGAGGGCGCCCGCACGTACGACGCTGCGGCGTGGCGCCTCCTGCGGTCCCATCAAGACATGAACTTCGCCGACGTGGCGATACGGGAGCGGGCACAGGAGTTGGCGCCTTTCCCGCAGTTTCTCACCGACGAGAATCGTCGCAAGCACCGGAGGCGGGAGTGTCGTCTCAGGCTGACCGAGATGGACGAGCAAGCAATGGTGTTGTGGAGGCATCGCTTCCCGGAAAACACCAACGAGGAACAGTTCTTCGCCCTGAGAAGGGCGAAGAGAAGGTAGGAGCGAGCCGCCTATCGCGAGGACAAGCGAACGCGGAGGGCGGTAGCTAAATACAACATCGCGCTAGGAGATGCATCCTCGTGAGACTCTAGCGACGAGCGGTTCCTTAACGCCTATGCACAGACGTCGGACGAGGACATCACCGAAACAGAGTCCGGGTCGGACGAATAGTACTAGTTTTTCGTTTTATTTTGTATTGTAGAAGTAGGCTATCGTAGAAGCAGACAGAGTCTAAGTCGGACGAACTATGAATTATTTATCGTAGGAGAAAACTATCTACGTAATAGGAAAACACAAATGAAATATAGCGCGCTTGCTAAAGCGGCTTGGGCGCATTTTAATTTGCGGCGGCCGCTGAAACCAACGCATCGTCGTACGTAAAAACTGGCTAATCTGATGGTGTATTCTGACTTTTAACAAGATGCGTTATGCGGCTATTAGAGATGCTTTTAGGACCTGTTTGAATTAGCATTTTCGTTTCCAATACCTCCGTAAAAAATACATGCCTCGCTCGGTCGTTTCGTTTCCGGACGGAAATTGCTCACTGGCCGGTAAATTACATGTGTAAAGAAAAACACCTCCGTATTATTTTACACCTAATCCAAGCACGCCCTTAACTATTTCGTTGTTTCGTTGTCGCATGTACAATGCAGGATGATTAGGTGAGGTGCTTAGTAAAATAAATCAAGTATTTTTTTAGCATCTATATTTATCTTTATAGGATGGTTGCTTAATTAAGTTTATACCCTATACAAATAAGCATCAATGCCTAAGAAAAATTTAGTTTATTTTTCTATGCACCTTGCATTGTATAAGGCCTTATAAGCCAGCTCCTCCACTTCTGTAAAGGCTATTTTATTTTCGATTTCCATTATGTGAACAAACAATATCTTATATTGTAATATACATCTCACAGAGCAACTTTTCCCTCTCTAGGGATCGACAAACCCTAACTTTCTCCTCTCACAACCTCGTGAATCTAGATCGGGGCATGACAATTGGTATGACGAGCATGGTTTTTCCTTGGCAGCGTGACAAATCAGAGAGGCAATCGTGATTTACCCTTCCTTTTGGCGGCGGCAGTGGCAATTTTCCCACCCTTCCCTCCCTTCTTCGACGATGGTGGCGGTGGTGATTTTCGGGAACAGCGTAGGAGGCAGAAAGCATCAAGCGGCGTTGGTGGCGGTAGACTAATTCGGCAGCAACTCATGAGACTTGCCTAGTTGCTTGAGAACATCGCTTAAGTGTGAAGTCCCAGGGTGACACCGAGTGGTGCTGCGCCCAGAGGCGTGCATCTACGGTGGTGGAAGGATAGAAGTCTCGGTTCGGGTTACCGGTGAACTCCGGTAGTAAAATTCCTCTCCGAGAGCTTCCGTCACCATTGGGTGTTCGAAGCCTAGTTTGGACGATGCGGAAATGTCGGACCTCTTGGCCATGGAGGGTGAAGTGGTCCAAAATTGAAGAAACAATAGAACTGTGTGAAAAGGTCGAGGGCATCCGTAAAGATCTTAATGCAGTTAACACGAAGTAAGACACCATGGCCACAATGATGAGTGGCATTCAAGATGCAGTTTCTGCTCTCACTGCTCGGCTAGCAACCATGGCCGATGTTTCTAAATCATTCAGAGTTGTTGATGCTTCTACATCTGCTCAGCCAGCTCCATCCCCAACCAGGGATAAAAAGGATATTACCAAATCACCTGTAGCACCTGAATGAGCAGAGCAAGCTCACAGACCTGTAACTGACGGTGAGAGTCTGGCTTAATAGGGATGATAGACTACTCATATCAATACGAATTTTCTTCTTTTTTCAGAGCCCATTCCAAAAGAACTTCAAAGTTAAGCGTGCTCAGTGTGGAGCAATTTTAGGATGGGTGATCGTCTGGGAAGTTGGTCCCAGGTGCGCACGAGTGAGGACAAAGTGCGCAGGAAGACTAGTGTTGATTGTGGGGTCAGTCTAGATCCCGCCAAAAGTAACGGCCACTAACCGAGGGGTGTGTCCAGGGTGTTACAAGTTGGTATCAGAGCTGACCCTCGTGGTTACATAGATATTTGTGGATCAGGTGTGCGGTCATGTTGTGCATGACATGTGTGGCCCGTCGTGGCACACGGCATGGCACATGTGCCAAACTGGATGCACAAACGTGAGCCAAGAGGGAACGTTCCTTTGGCTCGACGAGGACGTCGGTTCCTTTGAGTGGGGTGTGTTGGAAATATGCCCTAGAGGCAATAATAAAATGGTTATTATAGTGTTTCCTTGTTCATGATAATTGTCTATTGTTCATGCTATAATTGTATTAACCGGAAACCGTAATACATGTGTGAATACATAGACCACAACATGTCCCTAGTAAACCTCTATTTGACTAGCTCGTTGATCAATAGATGGTCATGGTTTCCTGACCATGGACATTGGATGTCATTGATAACGGGATCACATCATTAGGAGAATGGTGTGATGGACAAGACCCAATCCTAAGCCTAGCACAAGATCGTATAGTTCGTCTGCTAAAGCTTTTCTAATGTCAAGTATCATTTCCTTAGACCATGAGATTGTGCAACTCCCGGATACCGTAGGAATGCTTTGGGTGTACCAAACGTCACAACGTAACTGGGTGGCTATAAAGGTGCACTACGGGTATCTCCGAAAGTGTCTGTTGGGTTGGCACGAATCGAGACTGGGATTTGTCACTCCGTATAAACAGAGAGGTATCTCTGGGCCCACTCAGTAGGACATCATCATAATGTGCACAATGTGACCAAGGAGTTGAACACGAGATGATGTGTTACGGAACGAGTAAAGAGACTTGCCGGTAATGAGATTGAACAAGGTATCGGGATACCGACGATCGAATCTCGGGCAAGTACTATACCGGTAGACAAAGGGAATTGTATACGGGATTGATTGAATCCTTGACATCGTGGTTCATCCGATGAGATCATCATGAAATATGTGGGAGCCAACATGGGTATCCAGATCCCGCTGTTGGTTATTGACCAGAGAGATGTCTCGGTCATGTCTGCATGATTCCCGAGCCCGTAGGGTCTACACACTTAAGGTTCGATGACGCTAGGGTTATAGGGAAGGTATGTACGCGGTTACCGAATGTTGTTCGGAGTCCCGGATGAGATCCCGTACGTCACAAGGAGTCCCGGAATGGTCCGGAGGTAAAGATTGATATATAGGAAGTGTGGATTTGGCCACCGGAAGTGTTCCGGGCATCAGCGGTAATGTATCGGGACCACCGGAAGGGTTCTGGGGGTCCACCGGGAGGTGCCACGAGCCCCGGAGGCTTGCGTGGGCCAAGAGTGGGAAGGGACCAGCCCCTAGGTGGGCTGGGGCGCCTCCCACCAAGGCCCAAGGCGCCCTCAAGAGGAGAGGGGGCAAACCCTAGGGGCAGATGGGCCCTAAGGCCCACCCTAGGTGCGCCCCCTCTCTCTCCCCTTGGCCGCCACCCAGATTGGATCTGGGGGCTGCCGCCGCCCCTAGGGAGGGAACCCTAGGTGGGGGCGCAGCCCCTCCCCTCCCCCTATATATAGTGGAGGTTTTGTGGCTGCCCAACACGCGAGTCTCTCTCCCTCTTGGCGCAGCCCTACCCATCTCCCTCCTCATCTCTTGCAGTGCTTGGCGAACCCCTGCTGGCGTGCGATGCTCCTCCACCATCACCACGCCATCGTGCTGCTGCTGGACGGAGTCTTCCCCAACCTCTCTCTCTCTCTCTCTCTCTCTCTCTCTCCTTGCTGGATCAAGGCGCGGGAGACGTCACCGGGCTGTACGTGTGTTGAACATGGAGGCGCCGTTGTTCGGCGCTTAGATCGGATTCGACCGCGATCTGAATCCCTGCGTGTACGACTCCACCAACCACGTTCTTGTAACGCTTCCGCATCGCAATATTCAAGGGTATGAAGATGCACTCCTCTCTCTCGTTGCTAGTCTCTCCATAGATTGATCTTGGTGACACGTAGGAAATTTTTGAATTATTGCTACGTTCCCCAACAGTGGCATCATGAGCTAGGTCTATGTGTAGATTCTATGCACGAGTAGAACACAAAGTAGTTGTGGGCGATGATTTGTTCAATTTGCTTGCCGTTACTAGTCTTATCTTGATTCGGCGGCATTGTGGGATGAAGTGGCCCGGACCGACCTTACACGTACACTTACGTGAGATAGGTTCCACCGACTGACATGCACTAGTTGGATAAGGTGGCTAGCGGGTGTCTGTCCCTCCCACTTTAGTCGGATCGGATTCGATGAAAAGGGTCCTTATGAAGGGTAAATAGAAATTGTCATATCACGTTGTGGTTTTGGCGTAGGTAAGAAACGTTCTTGCTAGAAACCCATAGCAGCCATGTAAAACATGCAACAACAATTAGAGCACGTCTAACTTGTTTTTGCAGGTTTTGCTATGTGATGTGATATGGCCAAAAGGATGTGATGAATGATATATGTGATGTATGAGATTGATCATGTTCTTGTAATAGGAATCACAACTTGCATGTCGATGAGTATGACAACCGGCAGGAGCCATAGGAGTTGTCTTAATTTATTTATGACATGCGTGTCAATGAAAACGCCATGTAATTACTTTACTTTATTGCTAACCGTTAGCCATAGTAGTAGAAGTAATAGTTGGCGAGGCAACTTCATGAAGACACGATGATGGAGATCATGGTGTCATGCCGGTGACGATGGTGTTCATGCCGCGCCTCGAAGATGGAGATCAAAGGCGCAAGATGATATTGGCCATATCATCTCACTTTATGATTTGCATGTGATGTCTGTCATGTTTTTACATCTTATTTGCTTAGAACGACGACAGCATAAATAAGATGATCCCTCATTAAAATATCAAGAATTGTGTTCCCCCTAACTATGCACCGTTGCTAAGGTCCGTTGTTCCGAAGCACCACGTGATGATCGGGTGTGATAGGTTCTAACGTTCGCATACAACGGGTGTAAGCCAGATTTACACACGCAATACACTTAGGTTAACTTGACGAGCCTAGCATGTACAGACATGGCCTCGGAACACGGAAGACCGAAAGGTCAAACATGAGTCGTATAGTGGATATGATCAACATGAAGATGTTCACCGATGATGACTAATCCATCTCACGTGATGATCAGACACGGCTTAGTTGACTCGGATCATGTATCACTTAGATGACTAGAGGGATGTCTATCTAAGTGGGAGTTCATTGAATAATTTGATTAGATGAACTTAATTATCATGAACATAGTCAAAAAGGTCTTTGCAAATTATGTCATAGCTCACGCTTTGGTTCTTCTGTTTTGGATATGCTCCTAGAGAAAATTTAGTTGAGAGTTGACAGTAGCAATTATGCGGACTGGGTCCGTGAACTGAGGATTGTCCTCATTGCTGCACAGAAGGGTTATGTCCTTAATGCACCGCTCAGTGTGTTGAACCTCGAGCATCGTTTGTAGATGTTGGGAAACATCTGACATACATGTTTTGATGACTACGTGATAGTTCAGTGCGTAATGCTAACGGTTTAGAATTGTGGCACCAAAGACGTTTTGAAACGTCGCAGAACATATGAGATGTTCCAAAGACTGAAATTGGGATTTTAGACTAGTGCCCACGTCAAGAGGTATGAGACCTCTGACAAGTTTCTTAAGCCTGCAAACTAAGGGAGAAAAGCTCAATCGTTGAGCATGTGCTCAGATTGTCTGAGTACTACAATCGCTTGAATCGAGTGGGAGTTAATCTTCCAGATGAGATAGTGATGATTCTCCATAGTCACTGCCACCAAGCTATTAGAGCTTCGTGATGAACTATAACATATCAGGGTTAGACATGATGATCCTTGAGCAACTCGCGATGTTTGACACCGCGAAAGTAGAAATCAAGTAGGAGCATCAATTGTTGATGGTTAAACCACTAGTTTCAAGAAGGGCAAGGGGAAGAAGGGATACTTCATGAGACGGCAAATCAGTTGCTGCTCTAGTGAAGAAACCCAAGGTTGAACCAAACCCGAGACTAAGTGCTTCTGTAATGAAGGGAACGGTCACTGAAGCAGAACTACCCTAGATACTTAGATGAGAAGGCTGTCAAGGTCGACAGAAGTATTTTGGATATACGTTATATTAATGTGTACTTTACTAGTACTCCTAGTAGCACTAGGGTATTAAAATACCGGTTCAGTTGCTAAGTGTTAGTAACTCAAAATAAAAGGCTACGGAATAAACGAAGACTAGCTGAAGGTGAGATGACGATATGTGTTGGAAGTGCTTCCAAGGTTGATATGATCAAGCATCGCATGCTCCCTCTACCATCGAGATTGATGTTAAACCTAAATAATTGTTATTTGGTGTTTGCGTTGAGCATAGACATGATTGGATTATGTTTATCGCAATACGGTTATTCATTTAAGGAGAATAATGGTTACTCTGTTTATTTGAATAATACCTTCAATGGTCTTGCACCTAAAATGAATGGTTCATTGAATCTCGATCGTAGTGATACACATGTTCATGCCAAAAGATATAAGATAGTAATGATAGTACCACATACTTGTGGCACTGCCATTTGAGTCATATTGGTATAAAAATGCATGAAGAAGCTCCATGTTGATGGATCTTTGGACTCACTCGTTTTGAAAAGATTGAGACATGCGAACCATGTCTATTGGTAGATATGCATGAAGAAACTCCATGCAGATGGATCATTTGGACTCACTTGATTTTGAATCACTTGAGACATGCAAATCATACCACATGGGAAAGATGACTGAAAGGCCTCGTTTTCAGTAAGATGGAACAAGAAAGCAACTTGTTGGAAGTAATACATTTTGATGTGTGCAGTCCAATAAGTGCTGAGGCATGCAGTGGATATTGTTATGTTCTTACTTCACAGATGATTTGAGTAGATGCTGAGTATATTTACTTGATGAAACACAAGTCTGAATTATTGAAAGGTTTAAGTAATTTCAGAGTGAAGTTGAAGATCGTCGTGACAAGATGATAAAATGTCTATGATATGATCATAGAGATGAATATTTGAGTTACGAGTTTGGCACACAATTAAGACATTGTGGAAATTGTTTCACAACTAATACCGCCTGGACCACCATAGTGTGATGGTGTGTCCAAACATCATAACTGCACCCTATTGGATATGGTGCATACCATGATGTCTCTTATCGAATTACCACTATCGTTTATGGGTTAGGCATTAGAGACAACCGCATTCACTTTAAATAGGGCACCACACAATTTCGTTGAGACGACACCGTATAAACTATAGGTTTAGAGAAACCTAAGCTGTCATTTCTTAAAAGTTTGGGGCTGCGATGCTTATGTGAAAAAGTTTTAGGCTGATAAGCTCGAACCCAAAGCGGATAAATGCATCTTCATAGAATACCCAAAAATAGTTGGGTATACCTCCTATTTCATATCCGAAAGCAAAAGTGATTGTTTCTAGAAACGAGTCCTTTCTCGAGGAAAAGTTTCTCTTGAAAGAATTGAGTGGGAGGACGGTGGAGACTTGATGAGGTTATTGAATCGTCACTTCAACTAGTGTGTAGCAGGGCACAGGAAGTTGTTCCTGTGGCACCTACACCAATTGAAGTGGAAGCTTATGATAGTGATCATGAAACTTCAGATCAAGTCACTACCAAACCTCATAGGTCGACAAAGATGCGTACTACTTCAGAGAGGTACATAATCCTGTCTTGGAAGTCATGTTGCTAGACAACAATGAACCTACGAGCTATGGAGAAGCGATGGTGGGCCTGGATTCCGACGAATGGCTCGAGGCCATAAAATCCGAGAGAGGATCCATGTATAAAACAAAGTATAGACTTTGGAAGAACTACTTGATGGTCGTAAGGCTATTGGGTATAGATGGATTCTTAAAAGGAAGACGAACAATGATGGTAAGTATCACCATTGAGAAAGCTCGACTTGTCGTTAAGATGTTTTCCGACAATTTCAAGGAGTTGACTACGGTGAGACTTTCTCACTCGTAGTGATGCTAAGAGTCTGTTGGAATTGTATTAGCAGTTACTGCATTATTTATGAAATCTTGCAGATAGGATATCAAAACATTGTTTCCTCGACAATTTTCTTGAGGAAAGGTTGTATGTGATACAACCAGAAGGTTTTGTCAATCCTGAAAGATGCTAATAAGTATGCAAAGCTCCAGCAATCCTTCTAAGGACTGGAGTAAGCATCTCGGAGTTGGAATATACGCTTTGATGAGATGATCAAAGATTTTGGGTTTATACAAAGTTTATGAGAAACTTGTATTTCCAAAGAAGTGAGTGGGATCACTATAGAATTTTTGATGAGTATATGTTGTTAACATATTGTTGATCAGAAATGATGTAGAATTTCTGGAAAGCATACAGGGTTATTTGAAAAGTGTTTTTCAATGGAAAACCTGGATTAAGCTACTTGAACATTGAGCATCAAGATCTATAAGGATAGATAACGAAACGCTTGATGGTACTTTCAAATGAATACATACCGTGACAAGTTTTTTGAAGGAGTTCAAAATAGATCAGCAAAGAAGTAGTTCTTGGCTGTGTTACAAGGTGTGAGTATTGAGTAAGACTCAAGACCTGACCACGGCAGAAGAGAGAGAAAGGACGAAGGTCGTCCCCTATGCTTTAGACGTAGGCTCTACAGTATGATATCCTGTGTACCGCACCTGAAGTGTGCCTTGCCATGGGTCAGTCAAGGGGTACAAGAGTGATCCAGGAATGGATCACACAACAGTGGTCGAACTTATCCTTAGTAACTAGTGGACTAAGGAATTTTCTCGATTATGGAGGTGGTAAAAGAGTTCGTCGTAAAGGGTTACGTCGATGCAAACTTTGACACTAATCCGGATGACTCTGAGGAGTAAAGCGGATTCGTATAGTAGATCAGTTATTTGGAATAGCTCCAAGTAGCGCGTGGTAGCTGCATCTACAAGATGACATAGAGATTTGTAAAGCACACATGGATCTGAAAGGTTCAGACCCATTGACTGATAAACCTCTCTCACAAGCAAGATATGAACATACCCCATGGGTGTTGGATTCATTACAATCACATAGTGATGTGAACTAGATTATTGACTCTAGTGCAAGTGGAAGACTGTTGGAAATATGCCCTAGAGGCAATAATAAAATGATTATTATATTATTTCCTTGTTCATGATAATCTATTGTTCATGCTATAATTGTATTAACCGGAAACCGTAATACACGTGTGAATACATAGACCACAACATGTCCCTAGTAAACCTCTATTTGACTAGCTCGTTGATCAATAGATGGTCATGGTTTCCTGACCATGGACATTGGATGTCATTGATAATGGGATCACATCATTAGGAGAATGATGTGATGGACAAGACCCAATCCTAAGCCTAGCACAAGATCATATGGTTCGTCTGCTAAAGCTTTTCTAATGTCAAGTATCATTTCCTTAGAACATGAGATTGTGCAACTCCGGATACTGTAGGAATGCTTTGGGTGTACCAAACGTCACAACATAACTGGGTATAAAGGTTCACTACGGGTATCTCCGAAAGTGTCTGTTGGGTTGGCACGAATCGAGACTGGGATTTGTCACTCCGTATAAACGGAGAGGTATCTCTGGGTCCACTCAGTAGGACATCATCATAATGTGCACAATGTGACCAAGGAGTTGATCACGAGATGATGTGTTACAGAACGAGTAAAGAGACTTGCCGGTAACGAGATTGAACAAGGTATCGGGATACCGACGATCGAATCTCGGGCAAGTACTATACCCGTAGACAAAGGGAATTGTATACGGGATTGATTGAATCCTTGACATCGTGGTTCATCCGATGAGATCATCATGGAACATGTGGGAGCCAACATGGGTATCCATATCCCGTTGTTGGTTATTGACCAGAGAGATGTCTCGGTCATGTCTGCATGATTCCCGAGCCCGTAGGGTCTACACACTTAAGGTTCGATGACGCTAGGGTTATAGGGAAGGTATGTACGTGGTTACCGAATGTTGTTCGGAGTCCCGGATGAGATCCCGTACGTCACAAGGAGTCCCGGAATGGTCCGGAGGTAAAGATTGATATATAGGAAGTGTGGATTTGGCCACCGGAAGTGTTCCGGGCATCACCGGTAATGTACCGGGATCACCGGAAGGGTTCCGGGGGTCCACCGGGAGGTGCCACGAGCCCCGGAGGCTTGCGTGGGCCAAGAGTGGGAAGGGACCAGCCCCTAGGTGGGTTGGGGCGCCTCCCACCAAGGCCCAAGGTGCCCTCAAGAGGAGAGGGAGCAAACCCTAGGGGCAGATGGGCCCTAAGGCCCACCCTAGGTGCGCCCCCCTCTCTCTCCCCTTGGCCGCCACCCAGATGGGATCTGGGGGCTGCCGCCGCCCCTAGGGAGGGAACCCTAGGTGGGGGCGCAGCCCCTCCCCTCCCCCTATATATAGTGGAGGTTTTGTGGCTGCCCGACACGCGAGTCTCTCTCCCTCTTGGCGCAGCCCTACCCCTCTCCCTCCTCGTCTCTTGCAGTGCTTGGCGAAGCCCTACTGGCGTGCGACGCTCCTCCACCATCACCACGCCGTCGTGCTGCTGCTGGACGGAGTCTTCCCCAACCTCTCTCTCTCTCCTTGTTGGATCAAGGCGCGGGAGACGTCACCGGGCTGTACGTGTGTTGAACACGAAGGCGCCGTTGTTCGGCGCTTAGATCGGAATCGACCGCGATCTGAATCGCTGCGTGTATGACTCCACCAGCCGCGTTCTTGTAAAGCTTCCGCATTGCGATCTTCAAGGGTATGAAGATGCACTCCTCTCTCTTGTTGCTAGTCTCTCCATAGATTGATCTTGGTGACACGTAGGAAATTTTTGAATTATTGCTACGTTCCCAAACAGGGTGTATGTGAGAGTCTGGCTTAATAGGGATGATAAACTACTCATATCAAGAAGGAATTCCTTCTTTTCTAAGAATCCATTAGGAAAGTTAAGCGTGATCATCTTGGAGAAATTTTAGGATGGGTGACTGACTGGTAAGTTTGTCTTCAGGTGTGCACGGGTGAGGATAAGAAGCACTTGAAAGACTAGTATCGATCTGTGGGGCAATCTAGATTCCGCCAGGAGTAATGGCTAGTAACCAACGGGTGTGTCTGGAGCGTTACACTAATGAACTGCAAAAGAGATTTGAGTTGGAGCAAGAGAAAACTAGATTGTTGGCAACACAAGTGCCACCAAATCTACCTCCTCTCAATATCAACACACGTGCAACTCCACCTAGTCCTATATACATAAGAGATCCATCTCCACTATCATATTTATCTTGACATGCAACCTATCCACATCATCAAGTAGGTACACCATGTGAAAATGCTTTCTCACTAACTCTTCATGCACATGCTCCCACTAACTCTTCATGCACATGTAGACTTGCCACAAGTTACCACTAAGTTTTTTATGCACCCTGAAGAACCCACATAATTCTAGGTTTCTTTTGCTATCTATATATGTATTGACTGAAGGAAATATGCCGTGGAGGCAATAATAAAGTTATTATTTATTTCCTTATATCATGATAAATGTTTATTATTCATGCTAGAATTGTATTAACCGGAAACTTAGTACATGTGTGAATACATAGACAAACAAAGTGTCACTAGTATGCCTCTACTTGACTAGCTCGTTGAATCAAAGATGGTTAAGTTTCCTAGCCATAGACATGAGTTGTCATTTGATTAACGGGGTCACATCATTAGAGAATGATGTGATTGACTTGACCCATTCCGTTAGCTTAGCATTCGATCGTTTAGTATATTGCTATTGCTTATACATGTTCCTATGACTATGAGATTATGCAACTCCCAAATACCGGAGGAACACTTTGTGTGCTACCAAACATCACAACATAACTGGGTGATTATAAAGGTGCTCTATAGGTGTCTTCGATGGTACTTGTTGAGTTGGCATAGATCGAGATTAGGATTTGTCACTCCGATTGTCGGAGAGGTATCTTTGGGCCCTCTCGGTAATGCACATCACTATAAGCCTTGCAAACAATGTGATTAATGAGTTAGTTGCAGGATGATGCATTACGGAACGAGTAAAGAGACTTGCCGGTAATGAGATTGAACTAGGTATTGAGATACCGACGATCGAATCTCGGGCAAGTAACATACCAATGACAAAGGGAACAACATATACCGTTATGCGGTTTCACCGATAAAGATCTTCGTAGAATATGTAGGAGCCAATATGAGCATCCAGGTTCTGCTATTGGTTATTGACCAGAGATGAGTCTCGGTCATGTCTACATAGTTCTCTAACCCGTAGGGTCCGCATGCTTAACGTCCGGTGACGATCGGTATGATGAGTTAATGTGTTTTGATGTACCGAAGGTTGTTCGGAGTCCCGGATGAGATCAGGGACATGACGAGGAGTCTCGAAATGTTCGAGATGTAAAGATCGATACATTGGAAGGCTATATTCGGACATCGGAAAGGTTCTGAGTGGTTCGGGTATTTATCGGAGTACCGGAGAGTTACGGGAATTCGCTGGGGAGTATATGGGCCTTATTGGGCTTTAGGGGAAAGAGAGAGGGGAGGCTGCGCGCCCCCCAAGGCCTAGTCCAAATTGGACTAGGGGGAGGGGCGGCGCCCTCTCCTTCCTTCTCTTCTCTTTTCCCTTTCCTTCTCTCCTACTCCTACTACATGGAAAGGGGGAATCCTACTCCCGGTGGGAGTAGGACTCCCAGGGCGCGCCATAGTAGAGGGCCGACCCTCCCCCTCCTCCACTCCTTTATATACGGGGGAGAGGGGCACCCCATGGACACACAAGTTGATCATTCATCTTTCTTAGCTGTGTGCAGTGCCCCCCCTCCACCATAATCCACCTCGGTCATATTTATAGCAGTGCTTAGGCGAAGCCCTGCTTCGGTAGCTTCATCAACACCGTCACCACGCCGTCGTGCTGACGAAGCTCTTCCCCGAAGCTCTGCTGGATCGTGAGTTCGCGGGACGTCACCGAGCTGAACGTGTGCTGAACGTGGAGGTGCCATACGTTTGGTATTGAGGATCGGTCGATCGTGAAGACGTACGACTATATCAACCACGTTGTCATAACGCTTCCGCTTACGGTCTACGAGGGTATGTAGACAACACTCTCCCCTCTCGTTTCTATGCATCACCATGATCTTGCGTGTGCGTAGGAATTTTTTTGAAATTACTACGTTCCCCAACAGTGGCATCCGAGGCAGGTCTATGCATAGATGTTATATGCGCGAGTAGAACACAAAGGAGTTGTGGGCGTGGGTATATTCATATTGCTTGCCATCACTAGTTGATTCTTGATTCAGCGGCATTGTTGGATGAAGCGGCCCAGACCGACATTACGTGTACGCTTACGCGAGACTGGTTCTACCGACGTTCTTCGCACACAGGTGGCTAGTGGGTGTCTGTTTCTCCAGCTTTAGTTGAATCGGATTCAATGAATAGGGTTCTTTCTGAATATCAAAAAGCAATCACTATACCGCATTGTGGTTTTTGATGCATAGGTAAGAACGGTTCTTTCTCAGCTCGTAGTAGCCACATAAAACTTGCAACAACAAAGTAGAGGACGTCTAACTTGTTTTTGCAGGGCATGTTGTGATGTGATATGGTCAAGACATGATGAGAACTAAATTGTTGTATGAGATGATCATGTTTTGTTAAAGTTATCAGCAACTGGCTGAAACCTTATGGTTGTCTCTTTATTGCATAAGATGCAAGCGTCATACAATTGCTTTACTTTATCGCTATGCGATAGCAATAGTTGCAAAAGCAATAGTTGGCGAGACGACCATATGACGACACGTTGATAGAGATCAATATGATGGAGATCATGGTGTCATGCTGGTGACCATAGAGATCATGACAATACTTTGGACATGGAGATCAAAGGCGCAAGATGATCATGGCCATATCATGTCACATATATTGATTGCATGTGATGTTTATCCTTTATGCATCTTATTTTGATTAGTTCGGTAGTAGCATTATAAGATGATCTCTCACTAAATTTCAAGGTATAAGTGTTCTCCCTGAGTACGCACCGTTGCGACAGTTCGTTGTGCCGAGACACCACGCGATGATCGGGTGCAATAAGCTCTACGTTCACATACAACGGGTGCAAGCCAGTTTTGCACACCCGAAATACTCGGGTTAAACTTGATGAGCCTAGCATATGCAGATATGGCATCGGAACACTGGAGACCGAAAGGTCGAGCATGAATCAGGTTAAACTTGATGAGCCTAGCATATGCAGATATGGCATCGGAACACTGGAGACCGAAAGGTCGAGCATGAATCATATAGTAGATACGATCAACATAGTGATGTTCACCATTGAAAACTACTCCATCTCACGTGATGATCGGACATGGTTTAGTTGATTTGGATCACGTGATCATTTAGATGACTAGAGGGATGTCTATCTAAGTGGGAGTTCTTAAGTAATATGATTAATTGAACTTTAATTTATCATGAACTTAGTCCTGATAGTATTTGCATAACTATGTTGTAGATCAATAGCTCGCGATGTAGCTCCCCGTTTATTTTGATATGTTCCTAGAGAAAAACTAAGTTGAAAGATGTTAGTAGCAATGATGCGGATTGGATCCGTGATCTGAGGATTATCCTCATTGCTACACAGAAGAATTATGTCCTTGATGCACCGCTAGGTGACAGACCAATTGCAGGAGCAGATGCATACGTTATGAACGTTTGGTGAGCTCGATATGTTGACTACTTGATAGTTTAGTGCACCATGCTTTACGGCTTAGAATCGGGGCTTCAAAGACGTTTTGAACGCCACGGAGCATATGAGATGTTCCAAGAGTTGAAATTAGTACTTCAGACTCATGCCCATGTCGAAAGGTATGAGACCTTTGACAAGCACTTTGCCTACAAGATGGAGGAGAATAGCTCAGCTAGTGAGCATGTGCTTAGAATGTCTGAGTACTACAATCACTTGAATCAAGTGGGAGTTAATCTTCCAAATAAGATAGTGATTGACAGAGTTCTCTAGTTACTATCACCAAGTTACTGGAACTTCGTGATAAACTATAATATGCAAGGGATAACGGAAATGATTCCCAAGCTCTTCGTGATGCTGAAATCGACGAAGGTAGAAATCAAGAAAAGCATCAAGTGTTGATGGTTGACAAGACCACTAGTTTCAATAAAAGGGCAAAGGGAAGAAGGGGAAATTCAATAAGAACGGCAAGCAAGTTGCTGCTCAAGTGAAGAAGCCCAAGTCTAGACCTAGGCCTGAGACTAAGTGCTTCTACTGCAAAGGGACTGGTCACTGGAAGCAGAACTGCCCCAAGTATTTGGTGGATAAGAAGGATGGCAAAGTGAACAAAGGTATATTTGATATACATGTTATTGATGTGTACTTTACTAGTGTATAGCAACCCCTCAGTATTTGATACTAGTTCAGTTGCTGAGATTAGTAACTCGCAACGGGAGTTGCAGAATGAACTAAGACTAGTTAAGGGTGAAGTGATGATGTGAAAGTGTGTTATATCGACTAGAGGGGGGGTGAATAGGCGATTTTTATGAAAGTCTTCAATACATGGAAGTTTCGAAGACAAATGATAGAAATGAACCTATTACCATGCAGCGGAAGGTAGACTACACTAGGCAGACCATAGTCAAGTATTCAATGAAGTGAAACCACAATGACTAATAGCAGCTAGGCAGTAAGGATCAGGTACACAGTGAAGACAAATAGATAATGCAAATAGGCACTGACTTCACAAGAAACAACTGTAAATAAAGAGATGGGAAGGATAGAACCAGTGTGCGTGATGAAGACAAAGTTTTGGTAGACCAGTTCCAACTGCGGTGACAGTTGTACGTCTGGTTAGGGCGGATAGGTATTTAAACCTGAGGACACTCAGTCACGAACACTTAGTCCTGAACACGCAGCTCAGGACACTTAGTCCTCGCCGTATTCCCCTTGAGCTAAGGTCACATAGACCTCGCCCAATCACTCTGGTAAGTCTTCAAGGTAGACTTCCAAACCTTCACAGACTTTGTTCACCGGCGATCCACAATGACTCTTGGATGCTCAGAACGCGATGCCTAACCGGCTGGAGGATTCACAATCCTCAAGTGTAATAGGTCTTCAGATCACACAGACAGGAAGACTTAAGTGATGCCTAACACTCTTTGGCTCTGGGTGTTTAGGGCTTTATCCTCGCGAGGAATTCTCTCTCAAAGGCTTCGAGGTGGGTTGCTCTCAAACGACAAAAGCCGTACTCTAACTCTGAGCAGCCAACCGTTTATGGTTGTAGGGGGTGGGCTATTTATAGCCACTAGGAAACCCGACCTGATTTGTCCGAAATGACCCTGGGTCACTAAGGAACTGACACGTGTTCCAACGGTCAGATTTCAAACACACACGGCAACTTTACTTGGGCTACAAGCAAAGCTGACTTATCCAACTCTGGACAAGATTTGCTCTCATAGTCTTCACTCGAAGACATAGGATTTTGGTTAAGCATCACTTCAGTAATTCTGACTGGTTCTCTTGGACCCCACTTAGCAGTACGGTGGTTCCTATGACTCAACAAAGAAAAACACAGAACGACGAAATTGCTAAGTCTTCGCGCTCCATAGTCTTCACGCGATGTCTTCTCTTGTCATAGTCTTCAATGTGAATGTCTTCACATACCACCTTTGACTTCAATGTCTTCATACATTTTTAGGGGTCATCTCTGGTAGGAAAACCGAATCAATGAGGGACTTCTACCTGTGTTATCCTACAATTCTCACAAACACATTAGTCCCTCAACTAGGTTTGTCGTCAATACTCCAAAACCAACTAGGGGTGGCACTAGATGCACTTACAATCTCCCCCTTTTTGGTGATTGATGACAAACTAGTTGAAGTTTTCAACGGGGAATATAATATGTGAAATTGTAAAGGTTAGAGAATTGTCTTCATAAGTTGCAAGGGCCCCCCCTGAAGATGTGCATATAAGTAATTTGCTTTTGGAATGCAAATGCACATGGCAGGTTGTACTTGTGGAGATCCTCTTCAACTTATGATGACAATTCATCATGCATGAAAAGTATGTGAAGATAATGACATGCATAATGAAAAATGGACGTCTGCAAAATGATCTAAGTGCGGAATTTATCGTCGCACATGCGGAATTTATCATCGCATGACAGAATAGCAAATAAGTAGCAGATGACCATCGAGTTTAAGTGTTACAACTCAAAGAACCAAATGTATCAAAATGAGAGTTGTAAACACTAGGCAAAACATAAAGCAACCGCCCATATGGACCCGCTTGAAGACTATCAAACTCATATGCTTCTCCCCCTTTTGTCAGTAAGGACCAAAAAGGTTTGAAGACATAGAGCATCTACTCGTTCCCATGAGGAGTAGGTGAAGCAGCAAGGTCGTCGGTGTTGTTCGGCGGTGCAGACGAACTCGGGCCAGTGTCGATGCGTGCAGAAGTAGGGAGCGGTGAAGTGGCATCATCTTCGTCCTCGATCACTCTGGCATTCACAGTTGCCGCGGAGGAAGAGAACTCAGAGTCTTCAAGAGACGGAGTTCGTCGCAGTACAGTCCTTCTTGGAGGTGTGGAGTCAAACTTGAAACGTTCAGAGAAGCCATCCTCTTGAAGATCATCTTCAGAGCACATAAGCGTCAGCCCTTTCCATGTACGCCGACAGGTTTCATGGGCAACAAAGGCATTCTTGGTGGCTAGATTGCGAATGCGGTTGACATCCACCAAGAGGCTTTGCATTTGGCGCTTCAGCCAGTCATGATGCCTATCATGTTTCTGATGAAGGGCAACCAGAAGCTCTCGGTCATTGAGAACACGAGATCGCTTCTTGGGCCGTTGGGCAATAGTGCTTTCAGTGGCTTCAGTGAGGGCACGATGAGGTGCACGTGTAGTACCAGCCAGAGGATAAACACAAGTGACTGCTTCAGCTCCTTCAATGTTTTGAGAGAAACTTTGATGCTCAGCATTCTAAAGACTAAGAGGCTCCTTGGCAGGCTCTGGATAGATGGCTTCAACGGACATATCAACGTCAGGCAGAAAGATCCAATGATTGCGAGCAGAGGGCTGATATGAGACAGCTGAGTGTAGTTTGATCAGCCGCATTATCCATGGAGCGTAAAACTTCAAGCCAAAAAGATCAGATCCTGATGCAGCAAGTTGGTGGATGAAGAAGTCTTGTGCATTGAAGCATTTGCCGTGAAGAATATAAAAGACCAAAGTCTTCATTGCACCTTCCAGCGTCGCATGTGGAGAATGTCCTTTGATGGGCCAGAGAGTTTGCCTGATAATGTGATAGATAGTGCGTGGTAGATACTCAAGGTCTTCAACAAAGAACTCCTTAGGATATGCAGCATTTGGAGGCAAAGGCTTCATCATGCTAATCATCTGACTCATGTTCAGTTCAGGCTTCTGAAAGATGCTCTCCATAGCCGCACTGTGAAGCTGACAACCAGGTTCATAAAGATCTCTAGGAGTGGGCAGACCAGTGAGCTCAATGATATCAAAGGCTTTGGCTTCGTGATGAACATTGCCGGTCATCCACTCAAGGACCCAAGTCTTCGGATCTCTGTTGTAGCCACGAATGTGAAGAGTGGCATAGAATTGGAGCAGCAACTCTTCGTTCCAGTGCTCTTGGTCAGTGACGAAAGGCAACAGTCCAAACTCTTTGAAGCAATCCAGAGCTTCTTCCAAGCAAGGCAGACCAGTTATGGCTTCAGTGTCAAGACGCATATGAGGGAAAATGCGACCTTGATTGTACAGTATGCATGAGTAATAACTTCACTGCGGATAGCTCCAGAACCGATCAAAAGATATTCTGTCCCTTGAGTAGGGGTTCTTGGCGCTATTGAAGAAGGTGTTGTCTGCTTTGAAGCCATTGACATTAAAGGATTCGGGTGCTGATGCAGGACCTGGAAACCTGGGCAATCTTGGCATTGGCTTCTGTACCTGAGGCCTGTGCTCAACGTGATAGTCAAACTAAGGACCAGCAGTAGGCGCAGGAACAGGAGCAGTAGCATCATTGGCTTCACTGACTTCTGGCACATTGGTTGGTGCAGGCTCCACATTTGCTTCAGCCATGACAACGTCATTGGCTTCATTTGTGTTGGTGGTGGCAGCCTCAAGATTCTCAACCTCCACTTGATGAGCTGGAGGGTCGGGCACAGACATGTTCTCCTCGAGAATAGCTTCTTCAGTAATGGGGGGAGTAGGGACACGTTCTTCTTCTTGTGTGTCATCGGCTGATGCAGCCGGAATGTCTTCAGCAGCTTTAGCCTTAGACTCGGAGACATTCACAGTAGGAGTGGCATCTGGAAACACTTGACGTGCAACAGATTGGTGGGGCACTTCTCCTTCTGGAACGCTCGAAAGAGGGACTTGAGACCTTGGTCCTTTGCGAAGCCTGCGTAACGATGGCGGCGCCTCTGGAGACGGAGTTGGCTGGGCCTCAAAGTCATCTTCTTCTTCTTGCCGGGGTGGTGTGACTTGTTGTTGTGGGTGATCAGCCCATGATGCATCCTGAGCAATTGGCGTCAGAGGACGACCAATGCTGATGAGTTCGTTGTGCATAAGCACAGGCGATGATACCAAGTTGTGCTCGATCTGAGGAAGAACTACATCATCTTCAACATTGTCATGCTGACCAATGTCTTCAGCAGTGGTGGGATCAGCTGCTGGAATGTCTTCAGCTTCATGAGCCTCTGTGGAAGCAAGATCATGGACAGTCAGTTGGCGCTCTTGATGTTCAGCTGCAGGGCGAACCATGGACATAGGTTCAACAACTAAGGGCTCTGTGGGAGCAGCCCGATCCTTCTTGGTCTTGCGCTTCTTCTTGGAGGGAGCAGCAGCAGAGGCTTCAGGATGTTTCCTCTTTCTCGCTTCAGCCTCAGCAGTCCTCGTCTTCTTCAGTTCTGAAGCGGTTGACCTGACCTTTGGCTTCGAGCCAGTCATGCTGGCTGGGAGGACAATGGGATGTGCTTCCTGCCTTGGTGCTTCGGGTTCGGCCACAGCTGGCTTCTTCTTCTTCTTTGCGGCCATCCTGGGATCGATGCCAGGACGACCAAGGGCCTTGCGCTTCTCAGCCTCATTGTAGGCTTGCACACACTTGTCAGCCAGGCTCTTCATGCGCTCACGAGAACCTTGAGCTTCTTGACGCTTCTTGAGAAAGGCTTATTTGAGCTCGTGCAGCATGATCTTGAAATTTTTGACCTCTTGCACACTGAGCTTGGCCATGTGCTTCTTGAACTGAGCTTTCTCAAAGTCGATCTTTTTCTTTAGTTCAACGATGCGCTGAGCTAGAGCTAGCTCTGAAGCAATGGCGCCATGGAAGGCGACACTTAGGCCAATTGGAAGTTGCAGATCTTCAAAGCTGAGGTTGGGCGTGTCAAACCACTCATCAATGAAGTTGTGGATGATTGCCACGTCAAAGAGAGGCAAATCATTGAAGATTTCTGCTTCTTCTTTGCTCTTGATCAGTTGCTCAAGAGCGTCATCTGCAAGATCTTCATCGCTGGACAGATCAATAGCGTCGTTGCGCAGAATAGCAGCAGCAGTCAGTTCTTGGCTAGTGTGTTGCAAAGGCATCTTGACTTTCGAGGGCTTGGAGATGCGTGACAAATCTTCAGACTGCACACTGTCTTCAGGAGGTGCAGTAGCCAGTGGCTTCGCTCGTGAGATTTTTGGTGCTGAGGCAGGCTTTGAAGCTTTAGGCTGCTTCAGTTTCTTTGGCTTCAGCGGTGCAGGCGCTTCATCAGATTCAGCGTCATCTGCAGGCTCATCCACGGCTGTCCCTTGAACCATGATATGAGTGATGAGACCTTCCAGGTTGTAGAAGGGCCCAACAAGATTGGGTTCAGCTTCGCGGGTGCCATCGGCACGGGGAGCAGAGGGACAAGGGTTGAAGTCTAGTCCCAATGACTTCTTGTTCTGCTTCACCGAATTCTGGGCAAACTGGAAGTTGCGCTTGAACAGATTGTCGTCACGACACCATAGCAATGACGATGGGTCAGCATCCGCAGGCTGTGGTCCACGGACCATGCAGGGATAGAAGCCTTGTTCAATGGCTTCATCTCTGGACCTGGGTTGAAGATTTCTGTATAGGATGTCTCCCTATGGTCGCTTGATGGCATTCTTCTCAGCATATTCCTTGGTCACAAATCTGTACTTGAACCACTGTTCTGCCCAATATCGTCGAATCCATTGGATTCGTGTCTTGCGCTGATTGTAATCCTCTTCTGGATCTGTCTTGTACAGCTCTAAGAGGTCATCGGGCAGATCTCTTGATGTTTCACCTCGACGCTTTCTGCCACCCTTCCTTACTGATTTCTCTGCAGCCATGAACTTTAAACTGAATGGCTTCAACATGTTCAAAGGCTTCAAAGGCTTTTGCTTGCTGGACAAACGGGAACTAGCTTCGGGAGAATTTATATGATGCTGTAAGAATTCTGCAAATGAATGCAGACTATGAGAACCAAGGGATTCTCCCAAGGACATGTACCTGTGATAGCATTAAGGTGCGAGGGAAGGGGAAGAGGTCATATGCATTCTCAAAAGATTTTGAAGATAAATCAGTTTAGAAGACATTGACCTCATCATGCGAAGACATTCACTCATAGATAAGGAGTTGGTTCCAGATTTGTACGAATCCACGGATCAGTACAAGTGAGGAATCTAACTACTTTGTGAAGCATAAGTGAACATACTATGCATATTATGAGATGCAGTATGAAATAGATCCAACTTGTGTGAATAGAAACTTCTTGTGGCAGAAAGTGATGAATCTATAGGATCAAAGGGGCCGTAAAAAGGAAGTTTTATTTACCACACGAAGAACTGCTAGACGGAGTGGAAGAGGAGGCCGAGAAGTTCGATCATCCGTGCCCTAACTTGGCGACGGAGAACACCTACGGCGACGGCGGAGAAGACGATGTCCACGGCCGGTGTGAAGACGGCGTCAGAGAGGTCGCGGCAGCTAAGCGCTTCGTCGCCGGCGTCGGAGAGGGCTAGCGGTGGTGCTAGAGTTTGTGCGAGAGTGGAAGAAAGGATAATGACTGTGGTGAGGCGTGTATTTATAGGGACAAGGACGGCACAGTGTTATTACACAGGTGCCCCTGGCGATTCACATCTGAAGGACACATGTCCATCAAGCAACATATCGGAGGTTGTTCCACGTTCCCACGCACGCCTGGATTGTCGGGTGGTCGTTCCCACTACTCCGGGTTTCAGGTGAAGGAATTAGTATTGAAAGCGGACTTAATGTTTGTCTCTGTATCTTCTGCTGACAAGGACGCAGAGAAGACCTTCGACAGTTTCCAGAGAATGCATATGATTTGGAGAGATAGAGTTTGGGATAGAAAGGATATAGAGGTTAGGGTCCAATCACATTCACTTAGTTCAAAAGATTCAACAAGAAGACATAGCTATAAGTGAATGCTGTAGAGGACAGAACACTAGTATATGTATATATATATGTGAGAAAGACAATCAAACCAACATAGTGAAGATAATCATGAAGACAAGTTGAGAATGAAGACAAACAAAATGTGAAGACATAGCAAATGTAATGCCATGGGTAAAACACTTCAAACAAAAGAATTTGGTGGTGGCGTTACCCACCGTATAGGAAGTAATAGACCCAGACACGACGCACAATTATCGTGGCGCTCCGAAGTCAAATTCCACATTAATGTATTCACACTTAGAATGTATGTCTTCATTGATTGAAGATATGCTTTACTTCGTGTGGTGCACATCTAAGTCATCAATATGCATAAGTGTTAGGATGTGTGCCTGATCACAGGACATTTGAGGATTCCAAGATATTTAGCTCACACCGTAACTTGCAAAATCTCTTCTCATCCAAGGGCTTGGTGAAGATATCTGCCAATTGCTCTTCAGTGTTGACGTGTATGATATCAATATCTTCCTTCACAACATGATCTCTGAGAAAGTGATAACGAATTTCAATGTGCTTTGTCTTTGAGTGCTGAACTGGGTTGTTGGCGATCTTGATGGCGCTTTCATTGTCGTAGTAGAGTGGCACTTGCTTCAGATGAATGCCATAGTCTTTGAGTGTTTGCTTCATCCACAGAAGCTGAGCGCAGCAAAATCCAGCAGCAATGTATTCAGATTCAGCAGTGGAGAGAGATACACAGTTCTACTTCTTTGAAGACCAACATACAAGTGATCGTCCCAGAAAATGGCATGTGCCTGATGTAGACTTGCGATCCACCTTGTCACCAGCATAATCAACATCCAAGAATCCAACCAGATCAAACTCTGAGCCCTTTGGATACCATAATCCTAGTGTTGGGGTGTAAGCCAAATATCGAAGAATTCGCTTCACAGCTAAGTGATGCGATTCCTTTGGTGCCGCTTGGAATCGAGCACACATGCAAACACTAAGCATAATATCTGGCCTAGATGCACATAGATAAAGTAAAGAACCAATCATGAAGCGGTATACCTTTTGATCGAACTCTTTACCATTGTCGTCGGGACCCAGATGATGTTTGGCTGGCATTGGCGTCGTGAAGCCTTTGTAGTCTTGCATACCAAATTTCTTCAGGCAATCTTTGAGGTACTTCTCTTGAGATATGAAGATGTCATTGCGTTGCTGATGTATTTGAAGACCAAGGAAGAACTTTAGCTCACCCATCATGGACATCTGATATTGCTCTTGCATCATATATCCAAACTCTTCACTATATTTCTGATTGGTGCAGCCGAAGATAATGTCATCCACATATATTTGGCACACAAACAGTTCACCATCATATGTCTTCGTGAAGAGAGTGGGGTCGAGGGAACCATATTTGAAGCCTTTGCTCTTCAGGAAGTATTTGAGTGTGTCATACCAGGCCCGAGGGGCTTGTTTGAGGCCATACAGTGCCTTGTTGAGCTTGTACACCATGTCAGGATGTTTTGGATCTTCAAAGCCAGGCGGTTGTGCAACATACACTTCTTCTTCAATCTTGCCATTGAGAAAAGCGCTCTTCACATCCATTTGATATAGAAGTATGTTATGATGATTTGCATAGGCCAGCAGTATGCGTATGGCTTCAAGTCTAGCCACAGGAGCAAATGTTTCATCGAAGTTAATCCCTTCAACTTGAGTGTACCCATGAGCAACGAGACGAGCTTTGTTTCTAACAACTTGACCATGCTCATCTTGCTTGTTGCGATATATCCATTTGGTGCCTATTATATTGTGCTTGCAAGGATCAGGATGCTTAACCAGTTCCCATACATTATTCGGCTCAAACTATTGAAGCTCTTCTTGCATAGCTTGAATCCATTCAGGTTCCATGAAGGCTTCTTCAACTTTCTTGGGTTCAGATATTGAGACGAATGCGAAGTGCCCACACAAATTTGCTAGCTGTGTTGCCCTTGAACGAGTGAGAGGACCTGGTGCATTGATGCTATCAATTATTCTCTCAATCTGTACTTCATTTGCAACACGAGGATGTACAGGGCGAAGATTTTGCTCTTGCTGATCATTGTCATCGTTAGAGGGATTGTCTTCAGGCTGAGCATTGTCTTCAGGTTTATTAGGTGCGGAGATGATAAGCATAAAACCCTCATGTGCTTTTGGTGCAAATTTTGAAGTGTGATGTGGATCCTTGATCCAGCACCTGGCGCCAAATACTCTGAAGTAACTGACATTTGGCTTCTTGCCAGTAAGGAGCTCATAGGATGTCTTGTTCAGAAGCTTGTGAAGATAAACACGGTTGATGATATGGCATGCAGTATCAATGGCTTCCGGCCAGAATTTTCTTGGAGTCTTGTATTCATCAAACATCGTCCGGGCCATCTCAATAAGTGTTCTGTTCTTGCGTTCGACGACGCCATTCTGCTGTGGCGTGTACGGAGCTGAGAATTCATATGTGATGCCTAAGGTATCAAGATATGTATCTAGGCTAGTGTTCTTGAATTCAGTGCCATTGTCACTTCTGATGTGCTTTATCTTGGCGCCATAGTTGTTCATTGCTCGACTGGCGAAGCGTCTGAAGACATCCTGCACTTCAGTCTTGTAGAGGATTATATGCACCCAAGTATATCTTGAATAATCATCAACAATGACCAAAGCCATAGAGACAAGCAGTAGTAGTAAGAGTTGAGTAATGAGTGGGACCGAAAAGATCCATGTGTAGCAGTTCGAAGAGTTGAGTCGTTGTCATGATTGTCTTCGAGGGATGCTTGGCCCTCGTCATCTTTCCTGCTTCACAGGCACCACATAAGTGATCCTTCTTGAACTTGACGCCCTCGATGCCTATGACATTCTTATTCCTTGCAAGGGTGTGGAGGTTCCTCATGCCAGCATGCCCTAGCCTCCGATGCTAGAGCCAGCATTCAGAAGCTTTTGCTAGAAGACATACTGCAAGTTGTGGTCCTGCTGAGAAATCTACCACATACAAATCATCTTTCCGATACCCTTCAAACACTAGAGACTTGTCAGATTCCATTACAAGGCAACAATATTTTCCAAACATCACAATCATGTTTAAATCACAAAGCATTGAGACAGACATTAAGTTGAAACCAAGGGATTCAACAAGCATGACTTTATCCATGTGTTGATCCTTTGAGATTGCAACTCTACCTAGACCCAATACCTTGCTTTTGCCAGTGTCAGCAAATGTGATGTGACTTTTGTCAGATGGACGTAAGGTTGAGTCCATGAGAAGACTTCGCTTGCCAGTCATGTGATTAGTACACCCACTATCAATAATCCATTCTGAAGCTGCTGGTGTCATACCCTACAGTGCAGTTAGGGGGATAGGCTTCACGAAGAGAATTCCAAAGAAAAAAATTTTGACGAACCAGTAGATTATTAAAGCTTAGATCGAGATTAGGACTGATAGGGCAAGTAGCAAGCGACTCAGGAACAAAGTACATAATAAGACCATTTGGGCATTTGATCCTGCGCCCTACAAGATGTTTAAGGTCCCCAGCAATAGCTTCAGACAATTTTGGTTTTCGGCTGGAGACCTTTCCCTGCAAAAGAGAGTTAAGCTTTCTTAGCCACCCACATCTTCAAGGGTGGCCTCAAAGCAATCTAAGTGCAGCATCTGAGAACTTTGGCTTTGGAGCCCTAGCAAAAAGTCTTGCAGGTGGACAATAGTACTCATAAGAATAAGCAGAATAGTTCTTGGTCTTATGAACATGGCGGTTTGATGAAATGCGCTCATATTCACAGGCCTGAGTATGGTTTCCCTGCAAAACATTTGTGTTAGTGCGACTCAGGTGTGTCCTCTGTCTGTATGAAGCCTTTGGACCGTATGAAGCCTGTGGTCTGGGGTTTGTCTTCTTCACCTGTGGTGTCATGATGACATTCACAGGAAGATTCTCCAAACACCTTTTTGGCACCCAGATCTTCTTCATAGGCGGTCCATTCCTACAGTTAGTACCAATATACCTGGCAAACACTTCACCATTATGATTCTTAAATAGTTTATAGTTTGCATCAAAGGATTCATCAATAACAATGGGATTAGCACAAGTGAAGCCAGATAGGGTGGATGGATCTGCTGAAGGTTCCTTTGCAGCAACCCATGTGGTTTTGGGGTACTGCTCAGGTTTCCAGTAAGAGCCATCAGCATTCATTTTCCTTTCGAACCCAACACCCTCTTTCCTAGGGTTTCGGTTCAGGATCTGCCTTTTGAGGACATCACATAGTGTCTGATGCCCTTTGAGACTTTTGTACATCCCTGTTTCAAGCAGTGTCTTCAACCTAGCATTCTCATCAGCAATAGTAGTGGTATCCTCAGCAGAGGGGTTAGTTACCACATCAACAGTTGAAGATATTGCAACAGTAGCAGTAGTAGAACATTTAGCAACAGAAGTAGAGCTATCACGCTCAAGGCATTTAAGATATGGTGGTTCAAATCCTTCCTGAGCGGGACTGATCTGTTCAACACGAGGTGACTCGTTTTCCGTTTGAAGATCTTCATGAGTCATTCTCCATTTCTCGAGTTCTTGCTTCCTTTAAAGATAATCATAGGAAAGCTTTTCATGAGTTGTTGAGAGCGTTTCATGACGACTTTCAAGTTCCTCATACTTAACATGAAGATTTTTTGTGTCTTCAATTAAGGACTGAGATCGAGTCATTTCAGCGTCCAACAGGTCATCGCTTTTGTCTAATAGTTTTTGAATATGTTCCATAGCTTTCTGTTGTTTAGTGATAAGGGAAGCAAGTTTTGCATAGCTGGGTCCAAATTCATCACCAGATTCATCATCACTGGATTCAGATAGATAGCATTCAATTACCTTAGCATCATTTGCCATAAGGCATGATGCAGAAGATGATGATTTTGGTTCGAATGTCATCGCTTTGAGAGACTCCTTAAAGTCCTCGAACTAAGGATCATGACGAGTTCGATGACCTTCATAGACCTCAGAGAGACGGTCCCAGATAAGCTTCGCATGATCGAGATGCATGATATTCCTAAACTGATTTTGAGATAGACAGGAGCAGATGACGTCCTTCGCCATGAGGTTGAGAAGAGTGTACTTGCGAATGTCATCAGCTTCCGCCATCTTGCACAGATCGGTCAGACCAATCTCAGTGACGGTCCACAGCTCGCTGTTTGTCGCCATGAGGCGCTTCTTCATCATGGCCTTCCACTTGGGATACTCATGACCGTCAAAGATGGGGCATGACACAGTCTTCATACCTGGGGTCGACATAACTAAAACTCCAGGCGGTTAAACCAAAATCACACTGAACAAGGGAGTACCTTGCTCTAGTACCAATTGAAAGTGTGTTATATCGACTAGAAGGGGGTGAATAGGCGATTTTTATGAAAGTCTTCAATACATGGAAGTTTCGAAGACAAATGATAGAAATGAACCTATTACCATGCAGCGGAAGGTAGACTACACTAGGCAGACCATAGTCAAGTATTCAATGAAGTGAAACCACAATGACTAATAGCAGCTAGGCAGTAAGGATCAGGTACACAGTGAAGACAAATAGATAATGCAAATAGGCACTGACTTCACAATAGCCAACTGTAAATAAAGAGATGGGAAGGATAGAACCAGTGTGCGTGATGAAGACAAAGTTTTGGTAGACCAGTTCAACCTGTGGTGACAGTTGTACATCTGGTTAGGGCGGATAGGTATTTAAACCTGAGGACACTCAGTCCCGGACACTAAGTCCTGAACACGCAGCTCAGGACACTTAGTCCTCATGGTATTCCCCTTGAGCTAAGGTCAGACAGACCTCGCCCAATCACTCTGGTAAGTCTTCAAGGTAGACTTCCAAACCTTCACAGACTTCGTTCACTGGCGATCCACAATGACTCTTGGATGCTCAGAACGCGACGCCTAACCGGCTGGAGGATTCACAGTCGTCAAGTGTAATAAGTCTTCAGATCACACAGACAGGTAGACTTAACTGATGCCTAACACTATTTGGCTCTGGGTGTTTAGGGCTTTATCCTCGCAAGGAATTCTCTCTCAAAGGCTTCGAGGTGGGTTGCTCTCAAACGAAAAAAGCCGTACTCTAACTCTGAGCAGCCAACCGTTTATGGTTGTAGGGGGTGGGCTATTTATAGCCACTAGGCAACCTGACCTGATTTGTCTGAAATGACCCTGGGTCACTAAGGAACTGACATTTGTTCCAACAGTCAGATTTCAAACACACACGGCAACTTTACTTGGGCTACAAGCAAAGCTGACTTATCCAACTCTGGACAAGATTTGCTCTCATAGTCTTCACTTGAAGACATAGGATTTTGGTTAAGCATCACTTCAGTAATTCTGACTGGTTCTCTTGGACCCCACTTAACAGTATGGTGGTTCCTATGACTCAACAAAGAAAAACACAGAACGACGAAACTGCTAAGTCTTCGCGCTCCATAGTCTTCACGCGATGTCTTCTCTTGTCATAGTCTTCAATGTGAATGTCTTCACATACCACCTTTGACTTCAATGTCTTCATACATTTTTAGGGGTCATCTCTGGTAGGAAAACCGAATCAATGCGGGACTTCTACCTGTGTTATCCTGCAATTCTCACAAACACATTAGTCCCTCAACTAGATTTGTCGTCAATACTCCAAAACCAACTAGGGGTGGCACTAGATGCACTTACACGATGTGTGTTGGAAGTGGTTCCAAGATTGATATGATCATCATCGCACAGTCCCTATGCGTCGGGATTAGTGTTGAACCTAAATAAATGTTATTTGGTGTTTGCGTTAAGCATGAATATGATTTGATCATGTTTATTGCAATACGGTTATTCATTTAAAGTTAGAGAATAATTGTTGTTCTGTTTACATGAATAAAACCTTCAATGGTCATACACCCGAGGTGAATGGTTTATTGAATCTCGATCATAGTGATACACACATTCATAATATTGAAGCCAAAAGATGCAAAGTTAATAATGATAGTGCAACTTATTTGTGGCACTGTCGTTTAGGTCATATTGGTGTAAAGTGCATGAAGAAAATCCATGCTAATGGGTTTTTGGAATCACTTGATTATGAATCAGTTGATGCTTGCGAACCATTCCTCATGGGCAATATGACTAAGACTCCGTTCTCCGAAACAATGGAGCGAGCAACAGACTTGTTGGAAATAATACGTACTGATGCATGCAGTCCGATGAGTGTTGAGGCTCGCGGCAGATATCGTTATTTTCTGACCTTCACAGATGATTTGAGTAAGATATGGGTATATCTTCTTGATGAAACATAAATCTGAAACATTTGAAAAGTTCAAATAATTTCAGAGTGAAGTGGAAAATCATCATAACAAGAAAATAAAGTTTCTACGATCTGATCGTGGAGGAGAATATTTGAGTTACGAGTTTGGTCTTCATTTGAAACAATGCAGAATAGTTTCTCAACTCACGCCACCTGGAACACCACAGCGTAATGGTGTGTCCGAACATCGTAACCGTACTTTATTAGATATGGTGCAATCTATGATGTCTCTTACCGATTTACCACTATCGTTTTGGGGTTATGCATTAGAGACAGCTGCATTCACATTAAATAGGGCACCATCTAAATCCGTTGAGACGACACCATATGAACTGTGGTTTGGCAAGAAACAAAAGTTGTTGTTTCTTAAAGTTTGGGGTTGCGATGCTTATGTGAAAAAGTTTCATCCTGATAAGCTCAAACCCAAATCGGAGAAATGTGTCTTCATAGGATACCCAACAGAGACAGTTGGGTACACCTTCTATCACAGATCCGAAGGCAAGACATTCGTTGCTAAGAATGGATCCTTTCTAGAGAAGGAGTTTGTCTCGAAAGAAGTGAGTGGGTGGAAATTAGAACTTGATGAGGTAACTGTACCTGCTCCCTTATTGGAGAGTAGTTCATCACAAAAACCGGTCCTGTGAAACCTACACCAATTAGTGAGGAAGCTAATGATGATAATCATGAAACTTCAGATCAAGTTACTACCGAACCTCGTAGGTCAACCAGAGTGAGATCCGCACCAGAGTGGCATGGTAATCCTGTTCTGGATGTCATGTTACTTGACCATGACGAACCTACGAACTATGAGGAAGTGATGATGAGCCCAGATTCTGCAAAATGGCTTGAGGCCATGAAATCTGTCGTGGGTTTGTCACGGCAGATGTCCTTGTGAAAGGACTTAGTCGTGGAGCCATCGCAACGGGTTAGCTTAAAGGGGTTAAACCGGACAAGGGACACAAGGGATTTTTTACTAGTTCGTCCCCTTCGATGAAGGTAAAGCCTACGTCTTGTTGTGATTGGTATTGCTAGGGTTTCGATGACCAGGGAGCGAATCCGCTTTGCCCGGCTCTCGAGTTGTTGTCTGTCCTCCCTAAACCGCGGTCGGGTCATCCCTTTATATACATAGGTTGACGTCCGCCGGTTTACAGAGTCCCGAGGCCGGATCATAAACGTGTCCGGCTCGGTCTCTATTCCTCTAACTTACAATACAAGTTACATGAAAGAGTCGATTTACATCTACATGCCCTAACCCGCCTTTGGGCCTTGGGCCTTCGTAAAGTGCCACCATCCTCACGTCTTCATGGAGCTAACCCGGCCACTCCTAGCCGGTTTACCTCCAGTAATCATATCCCCAACATTAGGCCCCAGATTGATTTGAACTTGTTCATGTCAATCTTCAATACTTAGAAAAAATTCTTGCCCTGGTACCTTCGCATGAATCTGGTAAACCGCCGTGATGTCATCCTTCAGATCCGTAGTAAACCGTCATGACATCATCTATCCGTTGAAGCCGAAGATACCCTTCATTAATGAATATCCAACCCTCAAGGCGACATCCTTATTAACTATCCATTTTAAGCTCCTCGATTTTCGCACTTGCCGCTTATCGGTTCACCTTATAAATAGGCCCAAGGGCCATTCTCTTTTTCCCCCTTCGCCTCCTTCGCTTCTTCTTCCTCCTTGCGACGTCTCTGCACCCGAGCGTCGTCGCCATCGCCGAGCTTCGCCTCCGCCTCTCCATTAGCCACTACATCAACCTGATTGCACCAGAGAACTGCGGCCTGCCTCCATTGCTTCAACAATCGATGTAAGTCCTTTCCTTTCCCCCTTTGTAGATCTGTCTAGGGTTTTCTTGTTCTTCGCAGTTCATCGAAGTTCATCAAGGCTCCGGTGCTGCTCTTCCCTGTTCCTCCTTAGTCCATGGATAAAAAACCTCAAGCTTGATATATTCCGCGTAATGGTTTATCTTCCGCTACTACAACAAACCCCTGTGTGCATAAAAACTGATCCGAACCTTTATGAATTGCTTCGGGACCAACCCTTTTAGGTCAAAATATTTTTACTTTCCCGTCTTTCGGTAGATCCAAAATTTCCATGTCCCCTTGTGGAACCTGTTTTACCTTACCTAGTCGTTTTTGCCTTAGATCTGTCTCTTCCGCATGACATAGACGGTTTACCCTTGTAAAAGGTAATCTATTATATACCATTAGTCCCCTCGTAAACCGGCAGTCCCTCTATCCTCATCATCATACTCCGATTTAATAGCATGTGCACACCTCTGCTTCTGCTTATTGCTGTCATTTGTAATTGTATCAGCCTCTGGTTTACCAATTCTATATATTTGGATTCTCTGTTTTATCGTACCTTATGCATCACTGTGAATAAATTGTAAACCGGTATTTCTCTTCAGCTTTTCATTTGCAATGGCAAAGTAGTTCTATTCCTGCAACTGGGTCCCCTCCCGGGTTACAGAAGAGCAACTGAATGGAATGGTCCGGATCGGCACCTTACCAAAGAAGAATGAAATGCGGTGGTGTGCTCCTGGACCGGGAAATCCTCCCACCCTAAGCAGGGTGAGGTAGTGGTGTTTGTTGATCACATAGGCCGTAGTTTCAAACTGTCCGGATCAAAGTTTTTCCGGGATGTACTTGCCAGCCTTCAACTCCACCCTCAAGATATTGGACCCAACTCGGTATCAAATATATGCAACTTTCAAGTTTTCTGTGAAGCATACCTATAGGAGGAGCCAACTGTTGAGCTGTTTCGGGATTTCTTTCATCTGAACTGGCACACTGAATTCCTAGATGGACACAATACTGAACTCGGTGGCGTCTCCATTCAGAAAAGAAAATAGGTTGAATTTCCTCATGCCAAGCTGCACAGCCACCCCAAAGAGTGGAATCAAACTTGGTTCTACTGTAAAGACACCTCCCGTGAAAATGAGAATCCTCTGCCGGGTTACCGTGCCCACCGGCTTGCCAATAATCATCCACTTCCACAACGACTAAGTGCTCAGGAATGGGCTCAGTATGCACCTCAACTTGCCAAGCTGAGAGCCTTCCTTGCCAACGGCTTAACCGGAGTAGACTTTGTTCGTTGCTGGATATCCTGGAGTATCTTGCCGTTAAGTCGCCGCTCCGGTTTAATGTGCGAGTACACTGGTGAAGTAGAAGACTCCCAATGCCATATCAATATCCAGCTAACAGATGAAGAAGTCACTAAAGCTGTTAAGAAAATCCTGAATGAACCGGAAGCTACTTGCCGCCAAACCGAACTACTCCCCTTTTACACGCAAAACAAGCCGCCCACTGTGAGTATTGTTCCTCCGCTTTACCCTTGATATCTTTAGACTGTACAATCCTTTGAATACCCATCCTTCTATTTTTAAACAGGGTGATGATACGTTTTGGAAGAACAAACCTCAAGAGAAAGTGGTAAAAACTTCCTGCCCTAAAACCAGAGCCGTCAAGAAGACCACAAAGCGGAAAGCACCTAAACGCATTAGTATGGAACTGGACGACAACCCAGATGAACTGGAAGTTGAGGTAGAACTTGATTCACTTGGTTCCCTTTTCATGCATCTCATTGACAATGATACTTATCAGGAGGACGTGGAGGGCATTCAAGTTGATGATGCAGAGGTAATTATCCTTTCCTCCGGTTCAGACTCTATGCCGACACAAAAAATCCATCAAGCGGTCCGGAAAGTAAGCTTTTCTCATCCCCTTGCCCACTTGGATCCAACATTTATTTTGAAGACGCAGCAGCACGAGGCTTGCCGCACCACCCGACACAGCGGCCAAAAGGTTACTTTGGCCGGTTTACCTGACACCCCGGTTCGAAAGCGCCGATCTGAGGTCTCACCCACTTCTGACAATTCTTATCCCAAGGCAGGTTATTTCCGACAACCTCTTAATCCGTCCGATTCGAATTATCAGGTGACACCTCCCTCATCCTCTGGCGATTCAACGGCGACCCAACTCCCTCCTCTCAAGACCGTAGCCGGGTAAATGTTTCACCCTTCTCTTTTGATGTTTCATACTTTATATGTTGTGCTTAACCTTTCACCTTTTTTCTGTTGTAGAGCCAAAGCCAGACCCAGCAAAAAGGCTCGGGTTAACAATCCGCTCGAAGATCAAGTGGTTCTTGAACTGGAGCAAACGGTTGAACCGGAACAAGCGGTTGAACCAGAGGCCCCAAATCCGGAAGCTATCTTTGATGAACCACCCCCTCAAGACCACAATATTGATGAACAACTAGAAATTGACACTGATGTGCCTGATAATGAACCGGTAGATCCAATCCGGGCTGATGACAGGTCTTCTAGCCCGGTGAGAGCCACTGACACTCCATCAACTCCAGCAAAGACTGCTGGAGACAAAGAAAGCAATGTTATCATTACCGGTACGAGCCACAGCTCTCCTGGCCATCCAGTTGTGTTGGCGAAACATAGTGCCAAGGAAGAGCGTGCTGCCATGGCAAAAGGCAAATGGAGCACTGACTTGTCAAGCTACGCCCATCTCAACACTCAAGAACTCCACTCCGGTTTTCTAAACCGTTTGCACTCAAACCATGATTATGAAGCCGGTTTAGTGAATCTGATGAAGGATCAATATGAGGTATTCTCATCCCTTTTCCTTTCTTGATTCCAAAGTGTAAACATCATCCCAAGTAGCCCCCAAGGGCCGGTTTATGATGTTAATCGCAAGCCGGGACTTTGTAATATCTTAATCCTTGCATGCTGATCCTCCATATGTCAAGTCATCGCTAGAAACAAACCGGTACCTTATCATTGTATTCCTGAAGTTTTCATCAGTGTAGCCCCCAAGGGCCGGTTTAGCTTTGCGAGGTATACCGGGTCTTGAATCAATGCGTCAACTTTGAACAGATGTACATTAGCCCCCAAGTGTTAAGGATAATGCTTGCATTGTACTTGAGACTTGTGAAAAAATATGTTGATGATAGAGCAAATAGGCATTAGCCCCCAAGTACAAAGTGCATAACTCGTTATACGCTTGGTACTTCATAACTTGTTTCTGATGACATACCTCACCTTTGTAGGCTGAGTTGAGTAAGAAGGATGCTCAAACCGCAGACCTTCAGGAGAACATCAAAACTCAGCAAAAAGAGGCTGCCAAAGCCAAAGAAGAGCTGACCAACGCCTTAGCAGCTATGGAGAAGCTGAAAGCAACTTTTGATAAAGAGCATGCAGAATGGGAAACGGACAAGGCCGGTTTAACAAAGAAGGCCGAGGACGCAGAAGCAGCCCTGAAGCCGGTGGTTGACGAACTGACTGGCTTGAAGCGGCAAATTAACGACATGACTTCTGCTGTGTTTGGTAAGTACCTCCTTGTGCAGTTTGTCTAAGTCATAAGATCTTATCAATGACCGATTTACTGACGCTAAACCATGATAGGGACCCGCATTGCGCATCTGGGCTCTGACATGCGGATGAAACTTAAAACGGCCTACACCTTAATAGAACAATTGTTCTTTGGTTCCCAGCGAGCCATTTGTACTGCAGCTTATAACAAGCCTCCACCATCGCTGATAAAAGAAACTCTTGAAAAGCTGGCCATGTTACTTGCCCGGATCAACGAACTGAAGAAATCAGCTGCAAGATTAGGAGCGCTGACCGTGCTAATCCGGGCCAAGGCGTGGATTCCGGATCTTGAACCGGCAGATATCATCAAAGGGTATCCTGGTGTGAAAGAAGATGGCTCAGATTTCAACAATGATGATCTCCGAAAGCTGACAAAGGAGATGCGACCGATAGCAAGCAAACTGGCAGAGGACACATATCTATCACATTTTCAACCAGTTTATGATGCTGAGGGAAAGAGACAGCCCGCAGTGATCCATTATGTTTAAGATCTTGTGCCTCCAATTCGTAATCATACTTACGCTCCTGACATTGACCCCTCCAGCCTTATCCATGAAGAGGCCGTGTTTCAAGCTTTAACCGGAATCGATTGGTCGACGGTAGATTCCAGCGTCTGGGGAGGGATGAAGAGGATGTAACCGCGCAAGATGTCCCTCAATCATCAAGTCGTCCCAATGAAGAATCCTAAACTGGCGGCCGGTTTATCAGCTACAGTCTGCCACTTCTTGAAAAAAATTATTCAATTTGGGCCGTTTCGAAACGCCTTGTGATACGTCTCCAACGTATCTATAATTTTTGATTGCTCCATGCTATATTATCTACTGTTTAGACATTATTGGGCTTTATTTTCCACTTTTATATTATTTTTGGGACTAACCTATTAATCAGAGGCCTAGCCTAGAATTGTTGTTTTTTTGCCTATTTTAGGGTTTCGAAGAAAAGGAATATCAAACGGAGTCCAAACAGAATGAAACCTTCGGAAACGTGATTTTCTCATCAGATAAGATCCAGGAGACTTGGACCCTCCATCAAGAAAGCCACGAGGTGGTCACGAGGGTGGGGGGCGCCCCCTGCCTCGTGGGCCCCTCGGAGCTCCACCGACGTACTTCTTCCTCCTATATATACCTACGTACCCCCAAACGATAAGAACGGGAGCCAAAAACCTAATTCCACCGCCGCAACTTTCTGTATCCACGAGATCCCATCTTGGGGCCTGTTCCGGAGCTCCGCCGGAGAGGGCCGTCATCACGAAGGGCTTCTACATCATCATAGCCTCTTCGATGAAGTGTGAGTAGTTCACCTCAGACCTTCGGGTCCATAGTTATTAGCTAGGTGGCTTCTTCTCTCTTTTTGGATCTTAATACAAAGTTCTCCCCCTCTCTCGTGGAGATCTATTTGATGTAATCTTCTTTTTGCGGTGTGTTTGTTGAGATCGATGAATTGTGTGTTTATGATCAAGTCTATCTATGAATAATATTTGAATCTTCTCTGAATTCTTTTATGTATGATTGGTTATCTTTGCAAGTCTCTTCGAATTATCCGTTTGGTTTGGCCAACTAGATTGGTACTTCTTGCCATGGGAGAAGTGCTTAGCTTTGGGTTCGATCTTGCGGTGTTCTTTCCCAGTGACAGAAGGGGCAGCAAGGCACGTATTGCATCATTGCCATCGAGGAGAACAAGATGGGGTTTATTTCATATTGCATGAATTTATCTCTCTACATCTCGTCATCTTGCTTAAAGCGTTACTCTGTTTTTAACTTAATACTCTAGATGCATGCTGGATAACGGTCGATAAGTGGAGTAATAGTAGTAGATGCAGAATCGTTTCAGTCTACTTGTCACGGACGTGATGCCTATATACATGAGCATGCCTAGATATTCTCATAACTATGCTCAATTATGTCAATTGCTCAACAATAATTTGTTCACCCACCGTAGAATACTTATGCTCTTGAGAGAAGCCACTAGTGAAACCTATGGCCCCCGAGTCTATTCTCATCATATCAATCTCCATCACTTTAATCTTGCTTTGCTTTTTTACTTTGCCTTTTACTTTCACTTTGCATCTCTATACCAAAAATACCAAAAACATTATATCTATCAGATCTTGCTCTCGTAAGTGATCGTGAAGGGATTGACAACCCCTAATCGCGTTGGTTGTGAGTAGCTATCGTTTTGTGCAGGTACGAGGGACTTGAGCGTGGCCTCCTATTGGATTGATACCTTGGTTCTCAAAAACTAAGGGAAATACTTACGCTACTTTGCTGCATCATCCTTTCCTCTTCGGGGAAATCCAACGCAAGCTCAAGAGGTAGCACTTGCCAACTGGGTACGCCGATTTACCAGGCACCACTCCATGAAAGACCGTATTCGACGGTTTAAGATTCTTATCTGTCAACCCCATGCGGCGGAAGGTATCATAGTAAAGGATATTGATACTACTTCCTCCATCCATAAGCACCTTGGTGAACTTATACCCCCCAACTTGAGGTGCCACCACTAAGGCCAGATGACCCGGATTGTCAACCCGGGGCGGGTGATCCTCTCGACTCCATAAAATTGGTTGTTCAGACCAGCGCAAATACTGAGGCACCGCCGGTTCAACAGAATTCACGGCGCTTTTGTGCAGCTTCTGATCACGTTTACACAAGCTAGTGGTGAAGACATGATACTGCCCACTATTCAACTGCTTCGGATGGCTCTGATAACCCGACTGTTGTTGTTGCTAATTTCCTTGATGGTTATACCCTCCCTGATTACCGTGATTACCTTGATTACCATGCCCAGTTTGATTGCCCTAGAATCCTGAACCGGAGTTGCTACCTCCATAACCCGGGCCATGGAAACCAGCTCCTGAACCGCCAGGCTGGCCATTGTCATATTGAAATTGATTGGAAATTTTGAACTCCCGCATAATGTAACAATCCTTCCAAAGATGTGAAGCTGGCGTCTCCTTCGATCCATGTTTTGGGCAAGGCTGATTTAGCAGGCGTTCAAGATTGGGACCTGACCCTCCACCCCGCTGGGGCTATTTACCCTTGCGACGCCGACCGTTATCCTGAGCATTGGTATTAGCCACAAAGTCCAAACTGTTGTCTGCCTTGCGCTTACCATTGTTCCCCTGTCCTGCCGGATTATGCTGCTGGCCCTTGGCCCCGTCATTCTTTTTCCCTTTCCCCGGTTTGTCATCCTCAGACTCAGGGTCTTTGGTACTAACTGAATCGGCATACTTCACCAAGGCGGCCATAAGGGTTGACATGTCATTGCAATTACGTTTGAGCCTTCCTAACTTCATCTTCAATGGCATAAACCAGCAATTGCCTTCCAATGTCAAAACTGATGTATCCGCATTGATGCGGTCCGACGAATGCAGAATAGTTGAGACTCGCTTCACCCAATGGGTTGTGGACTCCCCATCTTCCTGAACACAAGCGGCCAGATCTATAATTGACATAGGCTGCTTACAAGTGTCTTTAAAATTCTGGACAAACCGGTATTTCAAATCAGCCCATGACCCGACAGAGTTAGCCGGTAAACTTTTTAGCCAAGTACGAGTTGTCCCCTCCAACATCATGGTGAAGTACTTAGCACACACCGCTTCATCCACATCCAGCATCTCCATTACCATCTCATAACTCTCCACCCATGACTCAGGAGGCAAATCAGCAGTGTAATTGGGCACCTTACGAGGGCCTTTAAAATCCTTGGGCAGTCGTACGTTACACAAAGCGAGGGTGAGACACGGTACCCCTAAAGAACTGAAGACCACGCCTGGCTCCACTGAAGCGGTAGGACGAACTGGAGTGGGCTGGCGGGCCTCGTGGTGTGCCGCTAACTCGGCTTCTCGACGTGCACGACCGTGATCCACCACATCATGCGCATTAGCACCACCGGTCGGGTTATGCCCTCGCGGCGAGTTATGGCGACGTGCGCTGCTTGACACAGCCGGTTCATCCTCAACATGCCTGTTGTAGCTCCGACTCGGATGAAGGGTGGAATGAACCCTCTCGCGACTATGCGAATAAGCTTGTTGTTGGTTTAAGGCTGTTTGAAGGAGCTCTCTGGCCCGTCGCGTCTTGATCGCTACCAGCGACTCGCCGTCAATTGGAGGGCTGCTAATCGTTAAGAGGCAGCAAAAATGTTATCCAACGGATTGGAGTAATGCCCCGAGGGTGTCGGAACGTACTGCGGTACAATGTTATTCTGACGAGGTGGGTCTATCGCACGCGGCTGAATCGGTGCTCCTCTCACTGGTACCTCCGTCCGGTTTACGACCGGTTGGTTACTGGTTCCTGCTCCTGGCGTATTGAAGAGATTTCTTGCTTCGTAGTTCGGCGGGAGGTGCGACCGGTATCTCCTCCTCATGACATCATCTGAGGCATTCTGATCCAGCCTAAGCCGGTAAGCCTGAGTCTCCAACTCGGCCCGCTCAGCAGCCATCCTGGCGTTCTCTGCCGCCAGGTCCGCTTTAGCCTGAGCTATCTGATCCTTCACCTTTACAATTTCCGCATTGTGCTGATCCCGATTTGACGCATCAACCTCCGCCGCCAGCAACGTTGCCAAAGTGTCGAACAAATCAGACAAAATCTGAGCCGGAGGTGGCGCAGAGCCCCCTGCCCCTGCTGGCGTTGCTGTTGCTGAACCGTAGATTACTGCCGCGGCGGTAGAAGAGGTGTGGGTTGGCTGTGTTCCGGCCATGAAGATCGCGACCCGGTTTGGCAGATCGAGGGGGTCCGGAATACTGTCACCATCGGAGCCTCCGCTAATCCGGCCATCCTGTAGCTGATATAGCGACTCGGTCTCTCCAGTTGAAGATCCATCATCAGAGCAGACAACGGTCTCCGCATCAGATGCCGGTCCATCCTCATATTCTGCTCCATGGATGGCACCTACGAAAACACGCTTTGCTGCGGGCTGAACCAGGGCGTGGTTTGCACGCTGAGCCGTCTCGATGATGTCGGTGCAGGTGTCCGGCTCAGGGCCCGGCCCGCCGATCTTGCCAATGAAGACGTGAATCCCACCAAAGGGGACCCGATACCCGTATTCTATTGAACCGGCCTCGGGACCCCATCCTGCATCATCGATGTAGAGCTTGCCGTGACGACTCTTCGTCATCCGGCCCACAAGATATCCCTTGAGTCCTTCGAAGCTGCCCTTCAAGAACTCGAAACCATCGTGCGATAGCCCCACGGTGAGCGCCAACTGTCGTGGGTTTGTCACGACAGATGTCCTTGTGAAAGGACTTAGTCGTGGAGCCATCGCAATGGGTTAGCTTAAAGGGGTTAAACCGGACAAGGGACACGAGGGATTTTATACTAGTTCGCCCCCTTCGATGAAGGTAAAGCCTACGTCTAGTTTTGATTGGTATTGCTAGGGTTTCGATGACCAGGGAGAGAATCCGCTTTGCCTAGCTCTCGAGTTGTTGTCTGTCCTCCCTAAACCACGGACGGGTCGTCCCTTTATATACATAGGTTGACGCCCACCGGTTTACGGAGTCCCGAGGCCGGATCATTGGTGTCTACTACACAACCTTCTTCTTGTAGACGTTGTTGGGCCTCCAAGTGCAGAGCTTTGTAGGACAGTAGCAAATTTCCCTTAAGTGGATGACCTAAGGTTTATCAATCCGTAGGAGGCATAGGATGAAGATGGTCTCTCTCAAGCAACCCTGCAACTAAATAACAAAGAGTCTCTTGTGTCCCCAACACACCCAATACAATGGTAAATTGTATAGGTGCACTAGTTCGGCGAAGAGATGGTGATACAAGTGGTATATGGATAGTAGATAAAGGTTTTTGTAATCTGAAAATATAAAAACAGCAAGGTAACTAATGATAAAAGTGAGCGTAAACGGTATTGCAATGCGTTGAAACAAGGCCTAGGGTTCATACTTTCACTAGTGCAAGTCCTCTCAACAATAATAACATAATTGGATCATATAACTATCCCTCAACATGCAACAAAGAGTCACTCCAAAGTCACTAATAGCGGAGAACGAACGAAGAGATTATGGTAGGGTACGAAACCACCTCAAAGTTATTCTTTCCAATCAATCCGTTGGGCTATTCCTATAAGTGTCACAAACAGCCCTAGAGTTCATACTAGAATAACACCTTAAGACACAAATCAATCAAAACCCTAATGTCACCTAGATACTCCAATGTCACCTCAAGTATCCGTGGGTATGATTATACGATATGCATCACACAATCTCAGATTCATCTATTCAACCAACACATAGGATCTCAAAGAGTGCCCCAAAGTTCTACCAGAGAATCACGACGAAAATGTGTGCCAACCCCTATGCATAGGTTCATGGGTGGAACCCACAAGTTGATCACCAAAACATACATCAAGTGAATCACGTGGTATCCCACTGTCACCACAGATACGCACGGCAAGACATACATCAAGTGTTCTCAAATCTTTAAAGACTCAATCCGATAAGATTACTTCTAAGGGGAAACTCAATTCATTACGAGAGAGTAGAGGGGGAGGAGAAACATAAGATCCAACTATAATAGCAAAGCTCGCGATACATCAAGATCGTGCCAAATCAAGAACACGAGAGAGAGAGAGATCAAACACATAGCTACTGGTACATACCCTCAGCCCCGAGGGAGAACTACTCCATCCTCGTCATGGAGTGCACTGGGATGATGAAGATGGCCACCGGAGAGGGATGCCCCCTCCGGCAGGGTGCCGGAACGGGTCTAGATTGGTTTTGGGTGGCTACGGAGGCTTCTGGCGGCGGAACTCCCGATCTATTGTGTGTTCTAGAAGTTTTAGGGTACGTGAGTATATATGGGTGCAGGAAGTATGTCGGTGGAGCTTCGGGGGGCCCACGAGGCAGGGTTGCGCGCCCTAGGGGGGGTGCCCCCACCCTCGTGAGCACCTCCCTTGGCTCCTGACATGGGGTCCAAGTCCATCCGGTAGCTTTCCTTCCAAAAATAACTTCTCCAGTTGATTTCGTTCCGTTTCGACTCCGTTTGATATTCCTTTTCTTCGAAACACTGAAATAGGCAAAAAACAGCAATTCTGGGCTGGGCCTCTGGTTAATAGGTTAGTCCCAAAAATAATATAAAAGTGGATAACAAAGCCCAATATTCCCAAAACAGTAGATAACATAGCATGGAGCAATCAAAAATTATAGATACGTTGGAGACGTATCAAGCATCCCCAAGCTTAATTCCTGCTCGTCCTCGAGTAGGTAAATGGCAAAAACAGAATTTTTGATGCAGAGTGCTACTTGGCATAATTTCAATGTAATTCTTCTTAATTGTGGTATGAATATTCAGATCCGAAAGATTCAAGACAAAAGTTCATATTGACATAAAAATGATAATACTTCAAGCATACTAACTAAGCAATTATGTCTTCTCAAAATAACATGGCCAAAGAAAGTTCATCCCTACAAAAATCATATAGTTTAGTCATGTTTCATTTTCGTCACACAAGAATGCTCTCATCATGCACAACCCCGATGACAAGCCAAGCAATTGTTTCATACTTTAGTAATCTCAAACTCATAAACTTTCACGCAATACATAAGCGCGAGACATGGATATAGCACTATGGGTGGAATAGAATATAATGAGGGGGGTTATGTGGAGAAGACAAAAAGGAGAAAATCTCACATCAACGAGGCTAATCAATTGGCTATGGAGATGCCCACCAATTGATGTTAATGCAAGGAGTAGGGATTGCCATGCAACGGATGCACTAGAGCAATAAATGTATGAAAGCTCAACAAAAGAAATTAGTGGGTGTGCATCCAACTTGCTTACTCACGAAGACCTAGGGCACTTGAGGAGGCCCATTGTTGGAATATACAAGCCAAGTTCTATAATGAAAAATTCCCACTAGTATATGAAAGTGATAACATGAGAGACTCTCTACTATGAAGATCATGGTGCTACTTTGAAGCACACAAGTGTGGTAAAAGGATAGTAACATTGTCCCTTCTCTCTTTTTCTCTCATTTTTTTGGGCCTTCTTTTTTTATGGCCTTTCTCTTTTTTTATGGCCTTTCTCTTTTTTTTATTCCTCCTTGGGACAATGCTCTAGAAAATGATTATCATCACACTTCTCTTTATTTACAACTCAATGATTACAACTCGATACTAGAACAAAGTATGACTCTATATGAATGCCTCCGACGGTGCACCAGGATATGCAATTGTTGGAAATATGCCCTAGAGGCAATAATAAAATGGTTATTATTATATTTCTTTGTCCATGATAATTGTCTATTGTTCATGCTATAATTGTGTTATCCGGAAATCGTAATACATGTGTGAATACATAGACCACAACACGTCCCTAGTGAGCCTCTAGTTGACTAGCTCGTTGATCAAAGGATAGTCATGGTTTCCTAACTATGGACATTTGATGTCATTGATAACGGGATCACATCATTAAGAGAATGATGTGATGGACAAGACCCAATCCTAAGCTTAGCTCAAAGATCGTGTAGTTCATTTGCTGTAGCTTTTCTGAATGTCAAGTATCATTTCCTTAAACCATGAGATTGTGCAACTCCCGGATACCGTAGGAGTGCCTTGGGTGTGCCAAACGTCACAACGTAACTGGGTGACTATAAAGGTACATTACAGGTATCTTCGAAAGTGTCTGTTGGGTTGGCACGAATCGAGACTGGGATTTGTCACTCCGTATGACGGAGAGGTATCTCTGGGCCCACTCAGTAATGCATCATCATAATGAGCTCAATGTGACCAAGTGGTTGATCACGGGATCATGCATTACGGCACGAGTAAAGTGACTTGCCGGTAACGAGATTGAACTAGGTATTGGGATACCAATGATCGAGTCTGGGGCAAGTAACCTACCGATTGACAAAGGGAATTGTATACGGATTGATTGAATCCTCGACATTGTGGTTCATCCGGTGAGATCATCGTGGAGCATGTGGGAGCCAACATGGGTATCTAGATCCCGCTGTTGGTTATTGACCTGAGAGGCGTCTCGGTCATGTCTGCTTAATGAAACACAAGTCTGAGACCTTTAAAAAGTTCAAGGAATTTCAGAGTGAGGTTGAGAATCAACGTGACAAGAAAATCAAGTTCTTGCGATCAGATCGTGGGGGAGAATACTTGAGTCACGAATTTGGCACACACTTAAGAAAATGTGGAATAGTTCTCACGCCGCCTGGAACACCTCAGCGTATTGGTGTGCCCAAACATCGTAATCGCACTCTATTGGATATGGTGCGATCTATGATGTCTCTTACCGATTTACCGCTGTCATTTTGGGGCTATGCTTTAGAGATTGCCACATTCACTTTAAATAGGGCTCCGTCGAAATCCGTTGAGACGACACCGTATGAATTATGGTTTGGGAAGAAACCTAAGCTGTCGTTTCTAAAAGTTTGGGGATGCGATGCTTATGTCAAGAAACTTCAACCTGAAAGCTCGAACCCAAGTCGGAAAAATGCGTCTTCATAGGATACCCTAAAGAAACTGTTGGGTATACCTTCTACCTCAGATCCGAAGGCAAGATCTTTGTTGCCAAGAATAGGTCCTTTCTAGAGAAAGAGTTTCTCTCGAAAGAAATAAGTGGGAGGAAAGTAGAACTTGATGAAGTATTACCTCTTGAACCGGTAAGTGGCGCAGCTCAAGAAAATGTTCCTGAGGTGCCTGCACCGACTAGAGAGGAAGTTAATGATGATGATCATGAAACTTCAGATCAAGTTACTACTGAACTTCGTAGGTCCGCGAGGACACATTCCGCACCAGAGTGGTACGGCAACCCTGTCTTGGAAATCATGTTGTTAGACAACGGTGAACCTTCGAACTATGAAGAAGCGATGGCGGGCCCGGATTCCGACAAATGGCTGGAAGCCATGAAATCCGAGATAGGATCCATGGATGAAAACGAAGTGTGGACTTTGACTGACTTGCCCGATGATCAGCGAGCCATAGAAAATAAATGGATCTTTAAGAAGAAGACAGACGCGGAGATGGTAATGTGACCATCTATAAAGCTCGGCTTGTCGCTAAGGGTTATCGACAAGTTCAAGGGGTTGACTACGATGAGACTTTCTCACCCGTAGCGAAGCTGAAGTCCGTCCGAATCATGTTAGCAATTGCCGCATTCTATGATTATGAGATATAGCAAATGGACGTCAAAACGGCATTCTTTAATGGTTTCCTTAAGGAAGAATTGTATATGATGCAGCCGGAAGGTTTTATCGATCCTAAGAATGCTGACAAGGTGTGCAAGCTCCAACACTTGATTTATGGGCCGGTGCAAGCATCTTGGAGTTGGAACATTCGTTTTGATGAGATGATCAAAGCGTTTGGGTTTACGCAGACTTATGGAGAAGCCTGCATTTACAAGAAAGTGAGTGGGAGCTCTGTAGCATTTCTCATATTGTATGTGGATGACATACTGTTGATGGGAAATGATATAGAATTATTGGAAAGCATAAAGGCCTACTTTAACAAGTGTTTTTCAATGAAGGACCTTGGAGAAGCTGCTTATATATTAGGCATCAAGATCTATAGAGATAGATCAAGACGCCTCATTGGTCTTTCACAGAGTACGTACCTTGACAAGATATTGAAGAAGTTCAAAATGGATCAGTAAAAGAAGGGGTTCTTGCCTGTATTGCAAGGTACGAGATTGAGCACGGCTCAATGCCCGACCACGGCAGAAGATAGAGAAAAGATGAGTGTCGTCCCCTATGCCTCGGCCATAGGGTCTATCATGTATGCTATGCTGTGTACCAGACCTGATGTAAACCTTGCCGTAAGTTTGGTAGGAAGGTACCAAAGTAATCCGGCATGGAACACTGGACAGTGGTCAAGAATATCCTGAATTACCTGAAAAGGACTAAGGACATGTTTCTCGTGTATGGAGGTGACGAAGAGCTCGTCATAAACGGTTATGTTGATGCTAGCTTCGACACAGATCTGCATGACTCTAAGTCACAAACCGGATACGTGTATATTTTGAATGGTGGGGCAGTAAGCTGGTGCAGTTGCAAGCAAAGCGTTGTGGCGGGATCTACATGTGAAACGGAGTACATGGCAGCCTCGGAGGCAGCACAAGAAGCAGTCTGGGTGAAGGAGTTCATTACCGACCTAGGAGTCATACCCAATGCGTCGGGCCCGATGACTCTCTTCTATGACAACACTGGAGCTATTGCCCTTGCCAAGGAGCCCAGGTTCCATAGGAAGACCAGGCATATCAAGCGTCGCTTCAACTCCATTCATGAAAGTGTTCAAAATGGAGACATAGAGATTTGTAAAGTACATACGGACCTGAATGTGGCAGATCCGTTGACTAATCCTCTCCCTAGAGCAAAACATGATCAACACCGGAACTGCATGGGTGTTCGATTCATCACAATGTAACTAGACTATTGATTCTAGTGTAAGTGGGAGACTGTTGGAAATATGCCCTAGAGGCAATAATAAAATGGTTATTATTATATTTCTTTGTTCATGATAATTGTCTATTGTTCATGCTATAATTGCGTTATCCAGAAATTGTAATACATGTGTGAATACATAGACCACAACACGTCCCTAGTGAGCCTCTAGTTGACTAGCTCGTTGATCAAAGGATAGTCATGGTTTCCTGACTATGGACATTGGATGTCATTGATAATGGGATCACATCATTAGGAGAATGATGTGATGGACAAGACCCAATCCTAAGCTTAGCTCAAAGATCGTGTAGTTCGTTTGTTGTAGCTTTTCTGAATGTCAAGTATCATTTCCTTAAACCATGAGATTGTGCAACTCCCGGATACCGTAGGAGTGCCTTGGGTGTGCCAAACGTCACAACGTAACTGGGTGACTATAAAGGTACATTACAGGTATCTCCGAAAGTGTCTGTTGAGTTGGCACGAATCGAGACTGGGATTTGTCACTCCGTATGACGAAGAGGTATCTCTCGGCCCACTCGGTAATGCATCATCATAATGAGCTCAATGTGACCAAGTGGTTGATCACGGGATCATGCATTACGGCACGAGTAAAGTGACTTGCCGGTAACAAGATTGAACTAGGTATTGGGATACCGACGATCGAGTCTCGGGCAAGTAACGTACCGATTGACAAAGGGAATTGTATACAAATTGATTGAATCCTCGACATCGTGGTTCATCCGATGAGATCATCGTGGAGCATGTGGGAGCCAACATGGGTATCCAGATCCTGTTGTTGGTTATTGACCGGAGAGGTGTCTCGATCATGTCTGCACGTCTCCCGAACCCGTAGGGTCTACACACTTAAGGTTCGGTGACGCTAGGGTTGTAGAGATATTAGCATACGGTAACCCGAAAGTTGTTCGGAGTCACAAATGAGATCCCAGATGTCACGAGGAGTTCCGGAATGGTCCGGAGGTGAAGATTTATATATAGGAAGTCAAGTTTCGGCCATCGGGAAAGTTTCGGGGGTAATCGGTATTGTACCGGGACCACCGGAAGGGTCCCGGGGGTCCACCGGGTGGGGCCACCTATCCCGGAGGGCCCCATGGGCTGAAGTGGGAGGGGAACCAGCCCCTAGTGGGATGGTGCGCCCCCCTTGGGCCTCCCCCTGTGCCTAGGGTTGGAAACCCTAGGGGTGGGGGGCGCCACCCTTGCCTTGGGGGGCAAGGCACCCCCTTGGCCGCCGCCCCCCCTAGGAGATTGGATCTCCTAGGGCCGCCCCCCCTAGGCACCCTATATATAGTGGGGGGGAGGGAGAGCAGCCGGACCCAAGCCCCTGGCCTCTCCCTCTCCCTCCCGTGACACTCCTCCGTCTCCCTGTGCTTGGTGAAGCTCTGCCGAGATCACCGTTGCTTCCACCACCACGCCGTCGTGTTGCTGGATCTTCATCAACCTCTCCTTCCCCTTGCTGGATCAAGTTGGAGGAGACGTCTTCCCAACCGTACGTGTGTTGAACGCGGAGGTGCCGTCCGTTCGGCACTTGGTCATCGGTGATTTGGATCACGTCGAGTATGACTCCATCAACCCCGTTCTCTTGAACGCTTCCGCGCGCGATCTACAAGGGTATGTAGATGCAGTCCTCTCTCCCTTGTTGCTAGATGACTCCATAGATTGATCTTGGTGATGCATAGAAAATTTTAAAATTCTGCTACGTTCCCCAACAGCAATGACTCAAGAGTAATATGTATGAAAGAATTATGAACGGTGGCTTTGCCACAAATACTATGTCAACTACATGATCATGCTAAGCAATATGACAATGATGAATGTGTCATGATGAACGGAATGATGGAAAGTTGCATGGCAATATATCTCGGAATGGCTATGGAAATGCCATAATAGGTAGGTATGGTGGCTGTTTTGAGGAAGATATAAGGAGGTTTATGTGTGAAAGAGTGTATCATATCATGGGGTTTGGATGCACCGGCGAAGTTTGCACCAACTCTCAATGTGAGAAAGGGCAATGCACGGTACCGAAGAGGCTAGCAATGATGGAAGGGTGAGAGTGCGTATAATCCATGGACTCAACATTAGTCATAAAGAACTCACATGCTTATTGCAAAAATCTACAAGTCATCAAAAACCTCGGCACTACACGCATGCGCCTAGGGGGATAGATTGGTAGGAAAAGACCATCGCTCGTCCCCGACCACCACTCATAAGGAAGACAATCAAATAACACCTCATGTTTAAAATTTGTTACACAACGTTTACCATACGTGCATGCTATGGGACTTGCAAACTTCAACACAAGTATTTCTCAATTTCACAACTACTGAACTAGCATGACTTTGATATTATTACCTCCATATCTCAAAACAATCATCAAGCATCAAACTTTTCTTAGTATTCAACACACTCATAAGAAAGTTTTATTATCAATCTTGTATACCAAGCATATTAGGATTTTAAGCAAATTACCATGCTATTTAAGACTCTCAAAATAATCTAAGTGAATCCTGAGAGATCAATATTTTCTATAAAACAAATCTACCACCATGCTCTAAAAGATATAAGTGAAGCACTAGAGCAAATGACAAACTACTCCGAAAGATATAAGTGAAGATCAATGAGTAGTCGAATAATTATGCAACTATGTGAAGACTCTCTAACATTTAATAATTTCATATCTTGGTATTCTATTAAAACAGCAAGCAAAGCAAAATAAAATGACATTCTAAGAATAGCAAACATCATGTAAAGAAGCAAAAACTTAGGATCAACCGATACTAACCGATAGTTGTTGAAGAAGAAAGGTGGGATGCCAACCGGGGCATCCCCAAGCTTACGCTTGAGACTTATTGAAATATTATCTTGGGATGCCTTGGTCATCCCCAAGCTTGAGCTTTTGTGTCTCTGTAATTCCTCTCATATCACGGTCTCCCTAAATCTCAAAAGCTTCATCCACACAAAACTCAACAAGGACTCATGAGATAAGTTAGTATAAACCATTGCCAAAACCTTATCATACTCTACTGTAGAAAATCACTAAAATTATTATTCACCATTGCATACTAAATGCCTCTGCATATTTAATAGTCCTATCCTCAAATGGAATCATTACAGAAGCAAACATATGCAAACAATGCAAACATAACAGCAATCTGCCTAAACAGGATAGTCTGTAAAGAATGCTGCAACATCCATACTTCCCTAACTCCAAAAATTATTGAAGAAAATTCCCACTGTAGTAAATTTATCAGAACTTAATATGCAAAAGGTTTCAACATTTTATCACATTCTTACTTTTCTACGGAATTATTGCAACAGCGGTAAACTTTCTGTTTTCAAACAGCAACATGAAGACTTGTAACATAGGCATAGTAAAGACTATCAATGCCACTTTTATTGAAATAAAAGATGCAAAACATTGTTATAAATAACAGCAAGCAAATCCTAACAAAATAAATTGACGCTCCAAGCAAAACAGATATCATGTGGTAAAGAAAAATATAGCTCCAAGTAAAGTTACCGATGAACGAAGACGAAAGAGGGGATGCCTTCCGGGGCATCCCCAAGCTTAGGCTTTTGGTGGTCCTTGAATATTACCTTGGGGTGCCTTGGGCATCCCCAAGCTTAGGCTCTTTCCACTCCTTATTCCATAGTCCGTCAAATCTTTACCCAAAACTTGAAAACTTCACAACACAAAACTTAACAGAAAACTCGTGAGCTCCATTAGCGAAAGAAAACAAAACACCACTTCAAGGTACTGTAATGAACTAATTATTTATTTATATTGGTGTTAAACCTACTGTATTCCAACTTATCTATGGTTTATAAACTATTTTACTAGCCATAGATTCATCAAAATAAGTAAACAACACATGAAAAAAAGAATCTGTCAAAAACAGAACAGTCTGTACTAATATGAATCAAACGTATACTTCTGGAACTCATAAAATTCTCAAATAAATTGGTGGACCTTAGTAATTTATCTATTAATCATCTGCAAAAATAATTAACTAAATATCGCTCTCCAAATAAAAATGGCAGCAATTCTCGTGAGCGCTAAAGTTTCTGTTTTTTACAGCAAGATCAACAAGACTTTCCCCAAGTCTTCCCAACGGTTCTACCTGGCACAAACACTAATTTAAAAGCATAAAACCACATATAAACAGAGGCTAGATGAATTATTTATTATTTAACAGGAACAAAAAGCAAGTAACAAAAACAAAATTGGGTTGCCTCCCAACAAGCGCTATCGTTTAATGCCCCTAGCTAGGCATGATGATTTCAATGATGCTCACATAAAAGATAAGAATTGTAACATAAAGAGAGCATCATGAAGAATATTACTAGCACATTTAAGCCTAACACACTTCCTATGCATGGGTATTTTGTGAGCGAACAATTTGTGGGAACAATAATCAACTAGCATAGGAAGGTAACACAAGGATAACTTCAAAATTTTAAGCACATAGAGAGGAAACTTGATATTATTGCAATTCCTACAAGCATATTGCCGGGGTTCTGATCCACGAGCACCTATGGGACCGGCGGACCGGGTCCCTTTCGGTTCGGCGGGGGCGGAGGTCGCACGAAGAGCGGATCGAGGCGAAGCACACGAGCGGTTTACCCAGGTTCGGGCCGCACGGATGCGTAAAACCCTACTCCTGCTTTGTGGTTTGTATTGAGTTCTTGCTCGAGAGCGCGGAGTGCTACAGTACACACCAGCAGCTAACGAGACCGAGCCTGAGTGTTCTCTCCCTTTTCTCCCACCTCCCCTACGTTGCGCATGGGCCTCCTTTTATATGCTCAAGGGGTCACAGACAGGTGGCAACGTAGACAAGGGTAAAAATGGAAAGATGTTGCGGTTGGTACAGCTACCTACTACAGTGTATCATGCCTAACCCTGACGGCAGGGGACAAGGGCATTAAATGCCCGTCTGTGTCGCCTAAATAGTGCAAAAGGGACCGTCAGGGACGCCACTGCTCGCCACGATGGCAATCTTGTCAGCGCCGCTTGCCATCGCGCACCGCTGGCTGCACAGCCTCCCGCCACGTACGCATGGAAGGGTCCCAGAGCGACACGTTGGTGGATGTGCTGGAGCACGGACACAGAGTGGTGGCTCGCTGCGGCAAGTGCCTTGCCGCGGTCGTTGTCTTGTCGCGTCCGGGAGCTTGTCGCTCACCGGGCCTTGCCGGGACGCGTGGCGCATCGCGGCAAGTTCCTTGGGATGCCTTGGTTGGCCTTCCCGGCAAGCTCCTCTTGCCGGGGTCTTGTCTCCTTGGCTTGAATACTTTGTCCTTGAATGGCTCCAAAGGAACCACGGAGGACCTTGGCGGTCACCCGGCAAGCCTTACCGCGGGATGCTGCGACTGCCCGTGCACAAGTTCGGGATACTAGGGTACCCCTACTCTAGTACACCGACAGGAGCCCCCGGGCCTGGGCCATACACGGTGCCGAGCGCTATTGGGCCAGGCCCAAAACAGGGCACGGGCACGGGCGGCCTGGGTTACGCCGTATCTCTCTCCGTATCCACCGCGCCCTCCCCGAACGGCACGCGTTGAATGCGGCGTCGTGGGAGAGATCGTGGGTGGTTTCTTTATTCGGAAATGCGGAACATCCGCCCCCTTCCTCTTTATAAGCAGGGGAAACAGGGGCAGTTCGCCCATTCGCCGGTTGCTACTCCAATCTCAGAAATCTCCGCCGCTCCCTCATCTTTCCAAAGCTGAAAGAGAGCAGCGCCCCGCCCCCCATCGCCACCAGCACCACCAACGCCGTCGACCTCCTCCACCACTTCCGCCATGGCTCCGAAAGCCGACAAGGGGAAGGCTGTGAAGTCGACCGAGGCGCAGCGGCTTGCGGCGCTGCGAAAGGAGCGGGCAATCTCCCCCCCCCCCCAAGCTCACCGCGAGGAGCTGAGGGAGAACTACTACCTCTTCTGGTCGACGGAGACGCGAGCGCATCCGCGCACGAAGGTACTTCCAGCCGCCGCTTGGAAAATGGCTCCAAACGGATATCCTTTCTTCGCCTTGTTCTTCTACTACGGGCTCTGCCCGCCCTTCTCTGAGTTCTTCTGCGATATTATGAACACCTATGGGTTCCACCTCCTTGACTTCACCCCCAATGTCGTTCTGACCATGGCAGTTTTCGCACATCTCTGCGAAAACTTTGTCGGAGTCCATCCCAATGTAGCCCTTTTTCGCCACTTCTTTGTGCCCCGAGTAGAGAGAGGAGAGCCTTTATCCGGCGAATTCGCCTGCATCTCAAGGGCCGGCAAGAAGGACACTTATCTGGAGGGAGAGTTCCGCGGCAAGTGGGAGGAATGGAGAGCAGACTGGTGCTGGATTGTCGAGGAGAACCCGCAGCCGTTTACCGCCCGGCGCCAAGCCCCAGTAGCACGCGGCAGCGATTGGAGTGACGTGGCTCCGGAAGATGATAGGCTGAAGATTGCCGTCACCCGGATCCTACGCCTCAGGCTTGCCGGGCTCACTGTAGGCGCTATTGGCGCAGATTTTCTTTGTCGCCGCATCGCCCCCCTGCAGGAACGGGGGAGACCCGCCTAGGAATTCAAGAATGCGGCGGATATCATGAGGCTACGTCCGAGCCTCAACTTCAACTTCACCGTTCTGGAGCTTAACGCGATGCTCCAGGAGCTGTTCATGTACGACCCTCAACACCCCGAAATGTTCAGGTTGCCGGGGGGCGTCGTTCCGCTGTGCAACAACTCCGCGCTCGACCGCATCCGTGCAATGATGTCGCAGTGCGATTCGCATGGAATTGTCCCAACTTGGAAAGAGCCTGCAGACGACGTCGTGCAGCAGTTCTTTGACGGCTTGGTAGAAGTGTCGGTCTGCTCCGATGAAAAGGATAGGCTCACCCGCGACACCACCGATGCGGAGATGACATGCATCGCCACCAGGCTGGAAGAGGCGGCGGCAGCCGTAGCCGCGGGCGAATTTGGATTCACCGTGGAGGAGGCAGATGCAGCAGAGGCGGCAAGCCGTGCCGAGCGAGAGGAGCGCGTCGGCGAGAAAGAGCTTGCCGGGCATAACGTCGAGTCGAGCGAGCCCACCAAGGATACGAGCGGCTCGCTGGAGATCAACTCCTCTTCCTCCTCATCTTCAGGCAGTTCGGCGCAAGCAGAGCCTCCATCCCCACCAAGAAGGCGTCTCCGCAAGGCCGGGGACGTAGCGGGGCAGCGGGCAAGTGAACAGCCGCTGCGCCGCGCGACACGCTCCACAGCGGCAAGCACTGTTGCCGCGGGAGCATCTCACGCTGCTGCGGCAACTGGAGCGGGGTCCAGCCGGACCACTGCTTCTGCTCCTGCCGCTTCTCACGCCGCGGCGGCAGCCGGAGCGGGATCGTCTCAGACCACCGCCACTGTTTCCGCCAAGCGGCCAAGGGAAACTACTCCTCCGCCTCCCCGCGCCGGGCGTGAGCCGGACTTCGACTTCTCCGTGTTCAGCTCCGACGAGGAAGAAGAAGAGTAAGATTCTCTTGTTGTACTTGTAGTTCCTCAATTCTTGCTGTTTTTTCTTGCATCTCATTTGCTTTACCCTGAACTTGTTCCTTTTTAGGACTCTGGCCCAGAGAGCAGCGAAGAGAGCCAAGGTCCCGGTGATTATCATCGAGGACGAACCCACTGCGACAGCAAGGGGTGCGTCCGAGACAACCTTGCCGGACCCGGCAACTTTTCTCCAGAGCAGCCCCCAGCGTAAGTATATGGTTCGCTTTCCGCTGTGAGGTGCGCATGGATACTCTGTATTTGCTGATATTTGACTGTTGGTTTGTGTAGGAGCAGAGCAGCCCCACCAGGAGCGCCCGGAGGCCACCCCCGAAATGCCAAGGAAGAGTCCTCCGGCAAGGGAGAGTTCTCCGGCAAGGGAGAAGTCTCCGGCAAGGGAGAGCTCTCCGGCAAGGGACAGCACCAGCGGCCCTCCGGCGGCGGGGACCACGACTGCAGAACCCGGTGCAGGTAATCCTCTCGCTTCAAAACTTCCCTTGGGTTCTTCTTCTTTTGATCTTCTTTTTTTGGATATTGGCTTGACTCTTCTCCATTTTCCGGCCGTCAGACCTATCTGCTGCTGACGATCCCGCCGGCGCAGAGGCCGCCAAAGCTGCCGCCGCAGAAGCAGGCGGGGGGTCTGGCGATCGCACTGACGGTCCTGAGGCCGCAGGAGCGCCAGGCGCTACGTCGACCGCCGACCCGTCCGCCGTTGCCGCAGCGCCAAGCTCCGAAGAGCCCCAGCCAGGCATCTACTTGAAGGCCGGCAATGGTGTCTTCATCAACCTCCCCTGGGTGTCAAGCTCCAGGGCGTCGGTCGAGGGAGAGAGCTTCGACGGAGAGGTGCTCGCCTCCGCTGGGCTGACGCTGGTTGATGCACCGAGCAATAGCAGCGGCGAGCCTGAGGAGGAGCGGTTGCTGCGGAAGCTGTTGTCGCTCTACCGCGCGCGGCAAGCCAAGCTGGAATCCCGCGAGGCGCTTGTCGCGAAGGCGGGAGCGGACATCGAGAAGCGCGCGGAGGAGCTTCGGGGTCTCCACCAGGAAGCTCTCAGGTCCCTGGCAGGTGAGCGGGAGCAACTCGCCGAAGAGCAGAAGGCCTTCTTCCTCGAGAAGGCCGATGTTGAAGAGCAACAGCGGCTTGCGCTGAGAAGCTGTCTGCGCAGGAGGGCGAGCTGGCGCAGCGGAAAGTTAACCTCGACAGCCACGAGGAGGAGCTTGCCGCGCGTGAGCAGAACTTCGGCGGAGCCCTTAAGCAAGCAGAGGATGCTGCCGCAGCCGCCGAGGCCGCCAAGAAGGAGCTGGAGACCAAGGTGGCACAGCTGGAGGCCGATCTCAAGGCGAGTGGCGAAGAGCTTAGCGCCGCCAAGGACTGCAACGCAGATCTTGAGTTGAAGCTGACCACTTTGACCAAGACGCTGGACGGCGCCAAGGAGCAGGAGGTGGCCTTGAAGGAGGAGATCAAGGCCGACAAGGCGCTGCTAGAGAGTGCTGCCACCGCCCAGAATGCTTTTAGGGAAAATGTGGAGCACTGGACGGAGGGTCTTGTGAATGTTGCCGTAGACATTGACAGGGAGCTGGCGCAGCTGGGGATGGAGGATCTCGGGTATCCCTCCGACGAGAACCTCCAACCCAGCGCCAAGCTCATCTTGTTCTTCAAAGGCGTGGCGACGGCCCTCCAGCGACTCCGGGAGAGGATCCCAAAGCAGCTGGCTGACGAGTCGCGCAAGATCTGCGCGGGAGCTCTTCAAAAGGTGTTGGTGAAGGTGGCCTTCCGCAACCTGGGCCTCAACCTCACCAACGTCCTCAAGACCCTGCCGCCGGATGCCGATCTGGAGGCGCTCAAGACCCTTGTCGCACCCATTGTGGACAAGGTGAGCGGGATCAAGAGGATTGAGGGCGATCTCATAGACTAGGCCGCCCGTTTTCTTCTTTTCTTGTCGCTGCTGGCCATGTTATGAAAACAATCTGTTAGAGCCGCGACAAGCTATCTTGTAATATAACTCTATTCTGGGTAATGATTGCAATGTTTTTCCCTTTACTTGATTCCTCCCTTTGTATGTTTTTACCCTACGCTTTTAGGGAACTTGCCGGTGCAGGCACCTTAGCCGCGAGCGCTGAGTGCGGGACGTCAGCAGCCTGCTGGCGGTGCCGCTACAGACAAGAAACCTTGTCGCAACTAGTCGCAGCTCACTTAATTTGTTGAGCGGACTCGAAACAAAGTAAGGGCGCAACTAGCTACGAGTTGGTTCCTCCGCGCACAGGTTTTCCATACAAAGTGCGGTCGTTCAAGGGAGATAACTTAAAAATTTAAAAAACCTGATTGCTCAAACTTTGGCAACTTAGCTTTTCTGTTGTTTGCTTCCCGGTAAGGCGAAACTTTCTTGAACGACGCCTGGTCCATACCATTATCTTCTCCTCCCCCCCCCCCCCCCGGCAAACTTGTGGGCGAGGGAACCTTCCTTTCCTTGAGAAAAAAGAAAGAAGAGAAAATAAAGATATGGAGCCTTACGGCTCGTTATTGCTTACCGGGGAGCAGGTGCTGCACAAAGTGTCAGATCACATATGCAAAAAATAGAAAGCATGAAATTGACAAGATGTGCGGAGCACATGAGCTTTACTTATGCACGGGGTCTGCGCCGGCTTTGTACAAAGGATTATATGCAACAGCGGCAAGACTTGTACAAAAGGTGGTTGCCAGAACAGGTTCCGGCAACCGCGCCTTACGGGTAAAACTTACGAAGATGCTCAATGTTCCAGGAATTGGTCACCGGAATGCTATCTTCGGTCTCATGGCGGACAGCGCCGGGCCTAGTGACTCGTTTCACCCGGTAAGGGCCTTCCCACTTCGGCGTCAACTTGTTGGAATTCTTGGCGGACTAAACACGCCGAAGAACAAGGTCGCCTTCCTCGAGACTTCTGGCGTTAACTTTGCGGCTATGGTAGCGGCGCAAAGCTTGCTGGTAGCGAGCAGCTCGTACAGCAGCCTGAAGACGGTCTTCCTCAAGGGCAGCGCGTCATCTTGTCGCAGCTGCTCTTGCTCAAGCTCATCATAAGCGAGCACTCGAGGTGACCCGTATACGAGTTCCGTGGGGAGAACTGCCTCTGCTCCATAGACTAGAGCGAAAGGTGTCTGGCCAGTGGCTCGATTTGGCGTCGTCCTGATCGACCAAAGAACCACCGGCAGCTCCTCGATCCAGTTTCTTCCGCACTTGTGCAGCCTGTCGAAAGTCCTGGTCTTGAGCCCACGCAGCACTTCAGCATTTGCCCTCTCCGCTTGACCGTTGCTTCTCGGGTGAGCAACAGAAGCGAAGCAGACCTTGGCGCCAAGATCTTGGACGTACTGCATGAAGGTGCGGCTCGTGAATTGCGTACCGTTGTCGGTGATTATCCTGTTAGGGATCCCGAAGCGGCAAACAATCGACCTAAAGAACTTGACTGCTGACTGTGTTGTCACCTTCCTCACTGGTTCCACTTCCGGCCACTTTGTGAACTTGTCGATTGCAACGTACAAGTACTCAAAGCCCCCGACTGCTCGGGGAAAGGGGCCGAGGATGTCGAGCCCCCAGACCGAAAATGGCCAGGATAAAGGTATCGTCTGGAGAGCTTGAGCTGGTTGGTGTATCTTCTTGGAATGGAACTGGCACGCTTCACACTTGGTTACTTATGCAGTTGCATCCTGGAGGGCTGTCGGCCAAAAGAAACCTTGCCGGAATGCCTTGCCGGCAAGTGCTCTTGCGCCAATGTGGTGTCCACATATGCCTCCATGTATCTCTGCCAACAGCTTTTGTCCGTCTTCCCGGTGAATACACTTCAATTTCACATCGTTGAGTCTTCTTCTGTACAGTGTCTTGTCGACAAACTGGTACATACTTGACTGCCGGGCTACTCTTTCCGCTTCTTCTTGCTCTTCGGGAAGTTCTCCTGTCTGAAGGAAACGGACAATCCGCTGTGCCCATGCTGGAGCTTGTGGCTCGACAACAAGGACTAAAGGCAAATCTGCTGCTGCGGGAACATCCGCTTCTACGGCGAGGACCTGCGGCTCTGCCGGAGCTTGACGTTCCCCGGCAAGCTTGCCGGAGCAAAACTTGTCGGGAGCTTCTGCTTCAATGGAACAAACCCTAGGGCTTGCTGGAGCAGACTGCTCCTCAGCGCTCTTGGCGTTGATCTTGGGGACCTTCTTGGCGGCGGCTTCGGGGAGCTCTACCGGCAAATAGTCACCAGAAATCAACTTCCTCTTCTTGCTCTGTCCAGTTGATGGCGTTACAGACGGTTGAGTCAGCTTGAGCACAAAGATCCCTGGTTCCACAGGTAACTTAAGTGCGGCGCACTTTGATAGGTCATCGGCAATGGCGTTCTGAGCTCTTGGAACATGCTCCATCTGTAGGCCATCAAAGTGCTCTTCTAGCTTTCTCACTTCGTCGACGTAGGCTTCCATCAACGGACTCTGATAGCTCTTGTTCACTTGGCGGACGACAAGCTGCGAGTCACCCCTGACAATGAGCTTCTTGATCCCAAGGTCTGCCGCGATCCTAAGACCGGCAAGCAAGCCTTCATACTCTGCAGTATTGTTTGTTGCTTGCTCCTTGGGAAAGTGCATCTGGACTACGTACTTGAGGTGCTCTCTGGTGGGTGTGACAAGTAGCACGCCAGCGCCGGCGCCTTGCAGCGAAAAGGCACCATCAAAGTACATCAGCCACTCTTTGCTTGCTTCCTTGACGGGGATGCTCGTTTCTGGAATTTCTTCATCTAGTGTTGGCGTCCATTCTGCTATGAATTCTGCCAATGCTCTGCTTTGGATAGTTGAAGTACTCTCAAACTTGAGGCCAAAGCTTGACAGTTCCAGTGCCCACTCAACAATCCTGCCTGTCGCTTCTGGATTCTGTAGTATCCTCTTCAGCGGAAAGCGAGTGACAACTGTGATCTCATGTGCTTGGAAGTAATGGCGCAGCTTTCTCGAGGCCATGAGAAGGCCGAAAAGCAATTTCTGCACGCCAGAGTACCTTGTCCTAGCTCCCTGCAGAAGGGAACTGACAAAGTAAACTAGGCGCTGTACCATTCTCTTCTGTATCTCCTCGCGCGTCTGTGCAGATCCATCCTTGTCGAGACCAGAGCTTGTCGGGGAAGCCCCCTGCTTGTCGCTGGATGTGCTTGCCGTGGTTGCTGGCTTGTCATCTGCCTCCCTCTCTGCTACTAACGCAGCACTAACCACGTGATTGGTTGCCGCTATATACAGCAGCAACTTCTCTTGTGGCTCAGGTGCGACAAGTATTGGAGCGGAGGACAAGTATCTCTTTAAGTCTTGCAGCGCAGCCTCCGCTTCTGGAGTCCATTTCATTGGACCTGCCTTTTTCAATATTTTGAAAAACGGCAGGGTGCGCTCAGCAGACCTAGAGATAAACCTGCTGAGAGCAGCCATGCAACCGGCAAGTCTTTGTACATCCTTGACGCGCTTTGGTGCTTCAATCTGCTCAATGGCCTTGATCTTGTCGGGATTGGCTTCGATTCCCCGCCGAGACACGAAGAACCCGAGAAGCTTGCCGGAGGGGACTCCAAACACACACTTCTCGGGGTTGAGCTTGAGGCTGATCTTGCGCAGATTTGCAAAGGTCTCGTCTAAATCTTGAATCAGAGTTGCCTTGTCCTTGCTCTTGACCACTATGTCATCCATGTAGGCTTCCACATTTCTGTGTATTTGTGGCTCAAGAGCGACTTGGACTACCCTTGCAAATGTTGAACCAGCATTTTTTAAACCGAAAGGCATCCGTATGAAACAGTACGTGCCACATGGAGTAATAAATGCGGTCTTCTCCTCATCCTCTTCTGCCATGAAGATCTGATGGTATCTTGAGTATGCATCAAGAAATGAAAGCAAGTCACATCCGGTCGTGGAGTCAACAATCTAGTCAATGCGCGGCAAAGGAAATGGGTCTTTGCGACAAGCTTTGTTAACATCGGTAAAGTCGATACAAAGTCTCCATTTCCCGTTCACCTTGCGCACGACTACAGGATTGGCCAACCACGTAGGATGGAGCACTCCTCTGACAAGGCCTGCTGCTTCCAACTTCTTGATCTCTTCTGCGATGAATTCTTGGCGCTCCACTGCTTGCTTCCTGACCTTCTGCTTGACGGGCCGCGCATGAGGACAAACGGCAAGATGGTGCTCAATTACTTTCCTGGGAACACCGGGGATGTCAGACGGTTGCCACGCAAACACGTCGACATTCGCCCGCAGGAAAGCAATGAGGGCGCTTTCCTATTTAGGGTCGAGAGTGGCACTAATGGTGAAGGTACCACCAGTGCCGTCCTCCTTGGCGGACACCTTCTTGGTCTCTGGTGGAGCTGCCATTGTCTTCTTACACTTGCCGGTGGAGCTCAATGGTGCGTCCTCGACGACAGCGCAGCACTCCGAAGAGGTGCGCTTGCCGGAGTGGGCATCAGAACTCTTGCCGGACTTGGTCTTCTTCTTCCCCCCGAGAGCTTCAACGGCAGGTGGCTTGCGATCTGTTGCGGCTGCCGCTTCCCGGTAGATCTTGTCGGCGCAGATAAGAGCATCCTTCTTGTCGCCAGGGACAGAGATGACGCTCATCGGGCCTGGTATCTTCAGCATGTTGTATGCGTAGTGAGAGGCTGCCATGAACTTGGCGAGTGCTGGACGGCCGAGTATCCCATTGTAAGGCAATGGAAAATCGGCAACGTCAAAAGTGACCCTCTCAGTCCTGAAGTTCAACTCGCTGCCAAATGTTACTGGCAACATGACCTTCCCCTTCGGCTTGCTCCTTCCCGGGTTGATTCCTTGGAATGTGCCGGTCTCTTCAAGCTCGCTGTCAGGGATCTGGAGTTTGTGGAGTACAGCGGAGGAGATCAGGTTCAAGCCGGCCCCACCGTCAACTAGCATCTTAGTGACCTTGAGGTTGCGGATAGTTGGTGAAACCAACATCGGTAAGCACCCGACCGCAGTTGTGCGATCAGGGTGATCCTCAATATCAAAGATGATAGGCGTGCTGGACCATTTCAGAAGCTTGCGTGACTCGACAGGTGGTTCCGCCGCATTGACTTCCCGCACCCACTGCTTGAGTTGGCGGTGCGAAGTATGCAGAGAAGCACCGCCGTCAACGCACAAGACCTCTATGGCTTTCTGGAACTCCTGCTCACTGGTCTCGACATCATCCATGTCTTCGTGTCGTCGTCATCTTCATCCTTGTCGCGGCCGCGGGGAGGTCTGTCTCCTTGCCGCTGCTTGGCTTTGCCGCGGCGTCCTCCCCGGCCGGCACGCTTCTTGCTGGATTCTCCAGCGCCTCCTTGGGCCCTCTCCTTGTCGCGTCGCTCGTACTCAGCCTTTTGCTGCTGGACAAGCTGCTCAACCTTCTTGCAGCTCTAGAGGTCATGGCCCTTGGTGCGGTGGATCTTGCAGTACTGCTTGTCGGTGCCGTCCTGCTTGTCGGCGACCGCCACAGCCTGGCAGTTGGTGCATGCGGCAATCTCCTTGCCGGAGCTACCAGCCTTGGCTTTCTTGGCGCCACCTTCGTTGCCGGACTGCTCAACGACTATCACATCTTTGCCTTTCTTCTTCCTGTTCCGCCGCCGATTTTTCTTTGCCGGGGCAGCATCCTCGCTGTCAGATCCTCCTGCTCCTGTATTCTCTCCGGGGAGTTTCCTCCCTTCTTCAGCGTGTGCACACTTGTCGGCCAGGGCATACAGCTCACTGACGTCTCTGATCTTGCACATCACCATCTCCTCCCGCATCCTGCGGTTACGCACGTTCTGATGGAATGCGCTGATGACCGCGGCAGGGTGGACATCTGGGATGTTGTGCTGTACACGGCTGAATCTCTGAATGTACTTCCGCAGGGGCTCTCCTTCCTTCTGGGTGAGTAGATGAAGGTCACTCTCTTGGCCATGAGGTTTGTGGCCGCCTGTAAAGGACCGACAAACTGATGGCATAGGTCTGCCCAGGAAGATATGGAGCTGTCCGGCAAGTGCATGAGCCAGGACCTGACGTTGGGCTTGAGCACCAGCGGGAAGTAGTTGGCAAGGATCTTGGCGTCCCGTCCCCCGGCAACCTGCACCGCAATGGTGTAGATGCTGAGGAACTCCGGCGGATGCGACTTGCCGTCGTACTTCTCTGGTACGTCTGGCTTGAAATTCTTCATGCTGGGCCACTGGACTTGCCGCAGCTCACGAGTAAACGCAGGGCAACCTACCGCGTACGGTAAGCCGCCTGGTTTCCCTGGCGCATGCATGTCGACAGAGGGCCCAGCGCGCTGGTCTGATTGACGTCGCGTTTCTCTTCGGCGCTCGATGCGAGTACGAGCGTCTTCTTGCTGTCGTTCGTGAAGAACTTGGCGCTGATCGCGACGAGCTCGTGGATCTGATGACACGGTTGAGTCGCTGTCGAGGTGGATCCGGCGAGTCGGCGATCTTGGCCTTCGGGGCGGAGAGTGCATAGTGGTTGCACCCCCACCGGTCTTGTCGCCACCGGCTCGTGCCTGGCTGGCTTGCCGCGGCTGCGACGTGCTCGGCTGCCGTTGAGTGTCGCCGTTGGCAAAGCCGATGAGACTCTGAATGGTGGCCCTCCAGTCGTCGATCTTGTCTGCCGTTGGAGGGTAGTCCAGGAGCAGTTGAGCTCGTGCCAAAGCTTCTGCTGCAGTGGCGGGTGGCGGTGGCGAACAGTGCGAGGAGTGGGATATGCTCGGACTTCTAACTATGTTAGAAGGAGCAGTATCCCGTCCAGGCGACCGTGCCTCGCTCGTGCCAGCATGTTGGCGTGCATGCTGGTCTTGGGCACTCCGAGATCCACCAGCTCGATCTTGGTCCAGCGAACGCATGGTACCGTGAGTACCATGACGCTGCCGGTCCTACGCCTCCTGAGATGGGCGTGGTGCATGTACGGACGCCGAGGTCTTGGAGTGCGCCCGGTCGTTGTGGGAGCCGGCTACGCCGCCGATAGGCAGCGCAGCCTTGTCCTTGGACCTGGCAGCACCGTGAGCTCCCTCGTCGACGCCCGTTCTTCCGCCGGCGTCTGCCCCATCAGCCGTTTGCTCCGGCGGTGGTGGGTTCGGCGCGGACGGACCAGCCGCCTCCGAAGCCTTCTTCTTCAGCGGCATGTCGATGAAGATGATGAAGATCTAGCTCGTGTGAACGCCGGATCTGGTTCACACAACCTCGATGCCCCTACCTGGCGTGCCAAAGATGCCGGGGTTCTGATCCACGAGCACCTATGGGACCGGCGGACCGGGTCCCTTTTGGTTCGGCGGGGGCGGACGTCGCACGAAGAGCGGATCGAGGCGAAGCACACGAGCGGTTTACCCAGGTTCGGGCCGCACGGATGCGTAAAACTCTACTCCTGCTTTGTGGTTTGTATTGAGTTCTTGCTCGAGAGCGCGGAGTGCTACAGTACACACCAGCAGCTAACGAGACCGAGCCTGATTGTTCTCTCCCTTTTCTCCCACCTCCCCTACGTTGCGCATGGGCCTCCTTTTATATGCTCAAGGGGTCACCGACAGGTGGCAACGTAGACAAGGGTAAAAATGGAAAGATGTTGCGGTTGGTACAGCTACCTGCTATAGTGTATCATACCTAACCCTGACGGCAGGGGACAAGGGCATTAAATGCCCGTCTGTGTCGCCTAAATAGTGCAAAAGGGACCGTCAGGGACGCCACTGCTCGCCACGATGGCAATCTTGTCAGCGCTGCTTGCCACCGCGCACCGCTGGCTGCACAGCCTCCCGCCACGTACGCCTGGAAGGTTCCCAGAGCGACACGTTGGTGGATGTGCTGGAGCGCGGACACAGAGTGGTGGCTCGCCGCGGCAAGTGCCTTGCCGCGGTCGTTGTCTTGGTGCGTCCGGGAGCTTGTCGCTCACCGGGCCTTGCCGGGACGCGTGGCGCATCGCGGCAAGTTCCTTGGGATGCCTTGGTTGGCCTTCCCGGCAAGCTCCTCTTGCCGGGGTCTTGTCTCCTTGGCTTGAATACTTTGTCCTTGAATGGCTCCAAAGGAACCACGGAGGACCTTGGCGGTCACCCGGCAAGCCTTGCCGCGGGATGCTGCGACTGCCCGTGCACAAGTTCGGGATACTAGGGTACCCCTACTCTAGTACACCGACACATATATTCCTCCCTCATAATAATTTTCAGTAGCATCATGAATGAATTCAACAATATAACCATCACATAAAGCATTCCTTTCATGACCTACAAGCATAGAAAATTTACTACTCTCCACATAAGCAAAATTCTTCTCATGAATAATAGTGGGAGCAAACTCAACAAAATAACTATCATGTGATTGAAAATTAAGATCAAGATGACAAGTTTTATGGTTATCATTATTATTTAAAGCATATGTGTCATCACAATAATCATCATAGATAGGATACATGCTTTCATCATAATAAATTTGCTCATCAAAACTTGGGGGACAAAAATATCATCTTCATAAAACATAGCTTCATGGATATTCAAGGAATTCATACTAACAACATTGCAATCATGCTCATCATTCAAATATTTAGTGCCAAACATTTTATAGATTTCTTCTTCTAGCACTTGAGCACAATTATCCTTTCCATCATACTCACGGAAGATATTAAAAAGGTGAAGCGTATGAGACAAACTCGATTCCATTTTTGTATAGTTTTCTTTTATAAACTAAACTAGTGATAAAACAAGAAACTAAAAGACTCGATTGCAAGATCTAAAGATATACCTTCAAGCGCTAACCTCCCCGGCAACGGCGCCAGAAAAGAGCTTGATGTCTACTACACAACCTTCTTCTTGTAGACGTTGTGGGGCCTCCAAGTGCAGAGGTTTGTAGGACAGTAGCAAATTTCCCTCAAGTGGATGACCTAAGGTTTATCAATCCGTAGGAGGCGTAGGATGAAGATGGTCTCTCTCAAGCAACCCTGCAACCAAATAACAAAGAGTCTCTTGTGTCCCCAACACACCCAATACAATGGTAAATTGTATAGGTGCACTAGTTCGGCAAAGAGATGGTGATACAAGTGCAATATGGATAGTAGATAAAGGTATTTGTAATATGAAATTATAAAAACAGCAAGGTAACTAATGATAAAAGTGACCATAAACGGTATTGCAATGATAGGAAATAAGGCCTAGGGTTCATACTTTCACTAGTGCAAGTCCTCTCAACAATAATAACATAATTGGATCATATAACTATCCCTCAACATGCAACAAAGAGGCACTCCAAAGTCACTAATAGCGGAGAACGAACGAAGAGATTATGGTAGGGTACGAAACCACCTCAAAGTTATTCTTTCCAATCAATCCGTTGGGCTATTCCTATAAGTGTCACAAACAGCCCTAGAGTTCATACTAGAATAACACCTTAAGACACAAATCAATCAAAACCCTAATGTCACCTAGATACTCCAATGTCACCTCAAGTATCCGTGGGTATGATTATACGATATGCATCACACAATCTCAGATTCATCTATTCAACCAACACATAGGACCTCAAAGAGTGCCCCAAAGTTCTACCGGAGAATCACGACGAAAACGTGTGCCAACCCCTATGCATAGGTTCATGGGCGGAACCCGCAAGTTGATCACAAAAACATACATCAAGTGAATCACGTGGTATCCCATTGTCACCACAGATACGCACGGCAAGACATACATCAAGTGTTCTCAAATCTTTAAAGACTCAATCCGATAAGATTACTTCAAAGGGGAAACTCAATTCATTACAAGAGAGTAGAGGGGGAGGAGAAAGATAAGATCCAACTATAATAGCAAAGCTCGCGATACATCAAGATCGTGCCAAATCAAGAACACGAGAGAGAGAGAGAGATCAAACACATAGCTACTGGTACATACCCTCAGCCCCGAGGGAGAACTACTCCCTCCTCGTCATGGAGAGCACTGGGATGATGAAGATGGCCACCGGAGAGGGTTGCCCCCTCCGGCAGGGTGCCGGAATGGGTCTAGAGTGGTTTTCGGTGGCTACGGAGGCTTTTGGCGGCGGAACTCCCGATCTATTGTGTGTTCTGGAAGTTTTAGGGTATGTGAGTATATATGGGTGCAGGAAGTACGTTGGTGGAGCTTCGGGGGGCCCATGAGGCAGGGGGCGCCCCCACCCTCGTGAGCACCTCCCTTGGTTCCTGACATGGGGTCCAAGTCCATCCGGTAGCTTTCCTTCTAAAAATAACTTCTCCAGTTGATTTCGTACCATTTTGACTCCGTTTGATATTCCTTTTCTTTGAAACACTGAAATAGGCAAAAAAACAGCAATTCTGGGCTGGGCCTCCAGTTAATAGGTTAGTCCCAAAAATAATATAAAAGTGGATAATAAAGCCCAATATTGCCCAAAATAGTAGATAACATAGCATGGAGCAATCAAAAATTATAGATACGTTGGAGACGTATCAATCATAAACGTGTCCGGCTCGGTCTCTATTCCTCTAACTTACAATACAAGGTACATGAAAGAGTCTATTTACATCTATAGACCCTAACCCGCCTTTGGGCCTTGGGCCTTCATAAAGCGCCACCATCCTCACATCTTCATGGAGCTAACCCGGCCACTCCTAGCCGGTTTACCTCCAGTAATCATATCCCCAACAAAATTTGAGATGGGATCCATGTATGAGAACAAAGTATGGACTTTGATTGACTTGCCCGATAATTGGTGAGTCATTAAGAATAAATGGATCTTCAAGAGGAAGATGGACGTTGATAGTAGTGTTACTATCTACAAAGCTTGAATTGTCGCAAAATATTTTCGACAAGTTCAAGGTGTTGACTACGATGAGATTTTCTCACTCGTATCGATGCTTAAAAGTCTGTTCGAATCATGTTAGCAGTTGCCACGTTTTATGAAATCTGGCAAATGGATGTCAAAACTGTATTCCTTCATGGATTTCTTAAAAGAAGAGTTGTATATGATGCAACCAGAAGGTTTTGTCGATCCTAAAGGTGCTAATAAAGTGAGCAAGCTCCAACGATCCATCTATGGACTGGTGCAAGCATCTCGGAGTTGAAATATATGCTTTGATAAAGTGATCAAAGCATATGGTTTTATACAGACTTGCAGTGAATCCTGTATTTACAAGAAAATGAGTGGGAGCACTGCAGCATTTCTGATAAGTATATGTGAATGACATATTGTTGATCGGAAATAATGTAGAATTTTCTAGAAAGCATAAAGGAGTGTTTGAAAAGAGTTTTTCAAAGAAAGACCTCGATGAAGCTGCTTACACATTGAGCATCAAGATCTATAGAGATAGATCAAGACGCTTGATAAGTTTTTTCAATGAGTACATACCTTGACAAGATTTTGAAGTAGTTCAAAATGGAACAGTCAAAGGAGTTCTTGCCTGTGTTGCAAGGTGTGAAGTTGAGTAAAGACTCAAAACCGACCACAGCAGAAAATAGAAAGAGAATGAAAAGTCATTCCCTATGCCCCAGTCATAGGTTCTATAAAGTATGTTATGCGGTTTACCAGTGACCTTAGCATCTTTCTGGCAAGGGAGTACAATAGTGATCTAGAAGTAGATCACTGGACAACGGTCAAAATTATCCTTAGAGGACTAAGGAAATATTTCTCGGTTATGGAGGTGATAAAACAGTTCGTCGTAAAGAGTTACGTCGATGCAAGCTTTTTACATCGATCTAGATGACTCTAAGTCTCGATCTGGATACATATTGAAAGTGGGAGAAATTAGCTAGAGTAGCTCCGTGCAGAGCATTGTAGATATAGAAATTTGCGAAACACATACGGATCTGAATGTTGTAGACCCGTAGACTAAACTTCTCTCACAACCAAAACATGATCACTCTTTGAGGGTTAATCACATAGCGATGTGAACTAGATTATTGACTCTAGTAAACCCTTTGGGTATTAGTCACATGGAGATGTGAACTAATCACATAAAGATGTGAACTAGATTATTGACTCTAGTGCAAGTGGGAGACTGAAGGAAATATGCCCTAGAGGCAATAATAAAGTTATTATTTATTTCCTTATATCATGATAAATGTTTATTATTCATGCTAGAATTGTATTAACCGGAAACTTAATACATGTGTGAATACATAGACAAACAAAGTGTCACTAGTATGCCTCTACTTGACTAGCTCGTTGAATCAAAGATGGTTAAGTTTCCTAGCCATAGTGTAACATCCCAAATTTTCAATTTGGAATGTTTTACAATTATTAGTTAAGCATCTATGCATTTTGTTTGAATTGAGTGGCATTTGGAAATTTTCAGAGGCTTTTGAATTTTTTATTGAATTTGGATTCAACTTGGCATTTAAAAATCTACCTCAATATCCCTGACAAATACTTGAGAAAAAGTATGAGAGGAGCTAACATGACACTCCAAAAATGTCAGAAGAGAATATTGCCAAAATGTTTGAATTCAAATTTGCATTTTATTTGGAGTTTGCAGAAAATGTTTTTTTAGTTTCTGTTTTGCCTCTATAAAAATGTCCACGCTATAGGATTAATTCCCCTGAGAATTTTGATATATATATGTCCTATATAAAAATATTATAGATTCACCTATAATTAGTTTTCTCTCTCTGTGGTATTTCAAAAAAAAAGGTCCAAGGCGCCAGCCAGGCCAACCGGCCCAGCAGCGTTGAGCCGCAGCCCACCAGCAACCGAGCCGGCCTGCCCCAGCGCGGCGCACGCCCGAACCCCTCTCTCCTCGGTCGCCCGCTCGCTCTCCTCTCTCCCTCTCCCACTGACCCGCGGGGCCCGCCCTCATCCCCACCCCTTCTCTTTCCCCTCGCCCACGCTATGCCGCGCCAGAGCGCGTTCGACGCCGCCGCCGCATCTGAATTCAACGGGATCACGATCCCGAGTCGCCCCTGCCCCAAGAAAGGTGTCCTATAAATACCTAGGCCCCTCCTCTCTCGATCCCCCTAAAACCCTAGCCCAAAACCCACCGCAGCTCGCACCCTCGCCAAACGCATCTCGCTGCTGCCGCCGCAGTTCGCCGCCCGTTCTGACTTCGGTGAGCTCTCCCTCGATCCCAATTTCCAACCATGTACTTCCGTCGTTGTTGCCCACTTTTTTGACATGTTCTGCGGCCCTCTTATCCACAGCAGAGACGACCCTGAGCTCGTCCGCCACCCGCCGGAGCTGCAGAGCACCGGGCTCTGTTTCGCCTCGCATCCGACGTCTGCGCCGTCCCCGAGCTCCAACAACTCCGCCCACGACTTCCCCAAGCCCTGCCGCATCCGCCCGACGTCTTTGCCACCCTCGCCGACCGCCAGAGACCCCACCCCGCTCGACGCCGACCTCCGCCACCCTCTGTCGCCGTCGACCTCCACCGCAGTAAGCCGCCACCTCCCCTCGTCATTCGATCTGAAACCTAGGTCCTACATTAGATTCCGAAGGGGTATGGTTTTATTTCATATAGATCGGTTTTAGTTACGGGTTAGATCGGTTTAGGTGGTTTTATTTTGGTTTAGTTACCTGGTTTAGTTAGATCGAACCGGTCGGTTTTCTGTTATTAAGCGCGTGCACGGTTTAGTTTATACAACGCCCGGGCGTTGTTTAGTTTCCGGATCGCTCACTGTTTCGGCCCGTTAGCGCCTAGGTGTTTTATTTTAATTTTTCGTTTCTGTTTTTAACAGAATAGTTTCTGTTTTGTAAAATCTATATCTTTTAAGTTATTTAATATTTTTAGTTGATTCTTTTTGCTCTAGTTTGCAAATTTCCTATAGTTGCTGGAGAAATTAGATTCGGCCATGTTTAGGTTTTCAAAAATTGTTTTATATTAGTTTTAGTCAGATTAGTTTTTCTGCTATAAATTGAGTTAGGATTATTTTTTTTAGTGATTCTTTTCGTCACTGCTTTGTTTTGACTTTGTCTAGCAGTAGGAATTTATTTGGGCATTTTTAGTCTTTATTAAAAATAGTTTTTATGCAAAAACAAGCTTTGTAGTTTATTTAGCTTGCTGTTAGTTTCTGCTGTTCTAGTTATTTTTAAATTTTATTTTTCCTATGTTATAATTTATTTTAGATTAATTTCTGTAGTTAAAGAGACTGAACATTTCTTTACAGCAAAATAAAAGTTTTATTTTATTTTCTTAATAGTTTTGTTTTAGGTATAACAGGAGTTCTATAATAAATATTGGTTTGTATCTTTTTGCACCTAGTTTGTATGTTGTTTTCCTCTATGTTAGTTAGTAAAACCATTGTTTTGGATCTGTAAAGAAAAGTGTTAGTAGGTTAAAACTATTTCCTTGTTGTTGCTTGATGTGATGGAAACCTTGATTTTGTTTTCCTCGAGTTTTCTTTGATTTTGGTTTGAGTGCTTGTGTGTTTTCCTTTAGTTTGCTGATATGTCATTAGTGAAATACTTATTTGTGCTATTGTTTGACTCGATAGAATTTCCGGAGTGCGAAGCTTGCTATCTCGAGTCACTAGCGTTTGAAGACCGTCAGCCAGGCAAGTTATTTGATCATGTTTTACAATACCTGTGATTTTGTTGCATTAGAATTATTCCTCCCCACCATGCATGCAGTAGGAGAATTTTAAGTTATGTTCTTGAGTAGTATCATGAGGTAGGATGAACCCACTTCCCCTTGTTGCCATTGCCCGGGACGATGTAGTTTATTTTGCTATGCTCGTAGACGGGGTTGGTTGAGTGTTTCATAAGGGAGATGTGAGAGTCAAGATGATGACAACCCCATGACTTCAAGCTCAAGATGGACTTCAAATTCACTACTGGGTGGAGGACGGTTGACGGGCACCCTGGAGGACCAGCGGATGGCCGGGATGCACGGAGGAGCGCCATGACATCTTGCGGAAAGCTTCACCCAGCCACGAAGAGACGGATGGATACCCTTTGACTGGAAGCTTACCTGTGCAGCCGCAAGCCATTATGGGCTCTGGCTGGGTTGACCCTAGGCGTGACTCTGGACGGACGGTGCCAGCAGATGTAGAAGAATGGTAGGACATGGATGGGTACGGCAGTGCTCAGAGAAACTCTACGGAAGACCCTGTTTCGTTCATCCCGTCTTCAAACACCAGGCAGTGCGAGGACATAAAGGAGGGAACGATTCTTGCGGGTAAAGTGCACAAGACTCTGCAGAGTAACAACCTAATCGATTAGCCGTGTCCCCGGTTACGGACAAATGAGCCTCTGGAAATTGGAGTATTTCGGAAATCTCAACACGGAACTAAATTAATTGAGGGGTTATTTAATAATTGGGAATGAGACATTGGTTGGCGGAACCATCTCAATAACAACCAACATTTTGTAGTAATTGCAAGCAAGTCCTTTGTTATAGGAAAAAATTGGCTTTTTCACAAAAACATAAAACTTAGAGCCCCACAGCCAAATTGCATATAGTGTTAGAAATTTTATTGTTGTTCTCTCTATGACTTGCCGGCATATTCAAAATGCTGACCTACACGGCTGCAACGTCTTATGTTGCAGAGGAGTTTTCCGACCAGGAGTGAAGCTACGATCTACGCTTGGCGATTGCCCTATGGAGTCAGATGGACTCGTTGTTCGTCTACGCTTCCGCGGCTTTGTTTAGTTTATTTCTCATGAGTTGGCCTTCGGCCGAATTTATTCTATTGTAATAAAGACTCGATATGAGAATCGTGTAATAAATTCAGGTGTGATTGAACTTTGAATCTTTTCATCAATGTACTGTGTGTGCCAACATGATCTTGGGATAGTACAACTACACAGAGACTTGACCAATTTTGGGTCGGGTCGCTACAGAGATGGTATTCAGAGCACACGCTGACCGTAGGACGTAACCCCTAGGATCGGAAATCCATAGGAAGAGACTATTTTATTTTATGTCCTTATCATTCTGTAATTCTCCCCTGTTCATTTCTGACTTCTCTCCGATTTCAACATTCTAGATGGCCGTCAAGTTCATCCCAGTTCTGCGCCCGGAGTTTTGCTAGCGAGATGAGATAATGCTTTTCGGCAGGAGGCTGGTCCAGATCACCAAGGAATTGAAGATTGCTCTGCCGTCTATCACCGGGACCCCTATCATGGCATTTCCAGAAGACCATCATTATAGGATTAAGGTGGACATACCAGGGAGAACTTTTGGAAGCCTCTCAGCGCCCGTTGACTTCAAGTTCACTTCTCCCACTTGGATACTCGGGAGAGACATAGCAGTTCATACTGCACTTGGACGCATCCAGGAGGAATACAGGACCGAGCTTGTTGGATCAGACCACACCATGATTTCTCGCAGGACTGCAGATGGAGAGATTATCCGCACCATAGATGACGACTCCGTTCACTCATATGTCCAAGACTTGGAGGCTCACATCAGGGCTCTAGAGATTCAGATGCGCGGGAGCTTGAAGACGGTCCAAAAGTTGCATCTTCGTGAAATTGAACTAGAGGATGCAGCACGTGAAGCCCACTATGAGCATGAGGATGAAGTCAAGGATTTTATGGAAAGACTCGAGGACCGGAAGAAATATATTGCCACACTGGAGGAGAAGACGGATCTGGGAGAAGACCTTTTCCCGAGTGGAGATGATGGACCTCTCGTGAGCAATGACCAGGATTATGAAGAGAGCTCCACCGAAGGAAGCCGCAAGAGGAGACGCCGCACCAGAGGACGACGCACCAGAGGACGCAGGGATAATTGATGAAGACATTTAGTCGACCGCCATGTTATTTTTATTTTTATTTTTTGTCGATCAGTTAGGCCGTTATTTTCGATTAGTCGTGAGATCTTGTAATCCGAGTTTGAACCTTGCTTGAGTTGAATGAATAAATGATTGGTGTGATTGTGTTTGTGCATTCATTTGGGTAGTGCTATTTTCTCATCAGACCCTTGTTCTATTCTAATTTCTCATTCACTCCATAACACCAGATGCCTCCGAGATGTGACCCCGGTTTCACTTTCCCGCCGGAGCTCACCCAGCTAATTCAACAGCAGAATGCCTTAATGCAAATGCTCATCCAAAACCAAGGCAACAACAACAACAATCCACCGCCACCACCCCCTGTCGATAACCTGACCCGGTTCCTAAGGCTGAATCCGCCGGTGTTCTCTAGTAGCACCGAGCCGATTGTAGCTGATGATTGGCTCCGCAAGATCGGAAGGGATCTAACAACTGATGGATGCACAGATGCTGAGAAGGTGCGTTTTGCCGCAAATCAACTGAATGGACCTGCAGCCTCTTGGTGGGAAAACTACACCGCCACTTATCCGGTCACCACCATGAGATGGGATCAGTTCCAGCGGGCTTTCCGCATCGCGCATGTCTCAGCTGGAGCCATGAGTCTGAAGAAGCGTGAGTTCCGCAACTTATGCCAGGGGAATCGTACTGTGGGGCAGTATGTGGATGAGTTCAACAAGTTATCTCGATATGCCCCAGATGACGTGGCCACAGATGCCGCAAAACAGAAGAAGTTTCTTGAGGGACTCAATGATGAGCTGGGAATGCAGCTAATGGTGGCTACCTTCAACAACTACCAGGAGCTGGTAGACAAGGCCACTATACTTGAAGGCAAGCAGCAACAAATTGAAAGCTGCAAGCGGAAATACAGCCAGGGAAAGTACAACTCTGGAGCTCAGCAGAAGCCCCGCTATGCCCCATACTCGGGAGGACATAACCATCACACCCATGGAGGACACACTCATGGAGGACATAACCATGGAGGGAATGGGAACAATCGCAACCACGACAACAACCCCAAGTCAGGCAATGGAGGCAACGGCAACCAGCACCGTCCTGCTCCGACTCAGAAGGATCTGAGTCATATCACCTGTTTCAAGTGCCAGAAGACAGGACACTACGCCACCGATTGTCCAGAGGCCAAGCAGAGGAATGGGAATGGCAACGGCAATGGAAGCTCAGCAAAGAAGCCCAACCCTTTTCCTCGTGCTCAGGTGAATCACATTGACATGGAGGACGTCTATGATCAGCCAGAAACTGTGGTTGGTAAGTTTTTATTAAATTCACGTCTAGTATTGGTACTCTTTGATTCCGGTGCAACGCATTCATTCATATCAAGGGTAGTTGTGGAAAAATACGGGTTGCCCGCTAGGACCCTTAGAACCCCGATCCAAGTCACTTCTCCAGGAGGAGAGATGATGGCAGGCTTAGGCTGTCATTCAACCCTCAGCATCGGAAATCATGATTTTCCCGTAGACCTCATAGTCTTAGAATCCCAGGGATTGGACGTGATCCTAGGCATGGACTGGTTGACGAAGTTTGAAGGGAACATCGACTGTGCCCGCAAGACGATTTTGCTCACCACCCCAGAGCAGAAGAGGATCAAGTATGTATCCAGGCGCACACCGATAAAGAAGTGGGTGAATTCCCTCACGGGAGTGGTTCAGGAGGAAGTGCCTGTAGTACAAGATTTTCTGGATGTATTTCCGGAAGAATTACCAGGAATGCCACCGGATAGAGAAATAGAATTTATGATCGAATTATTACCTGGCACAGCCCCAATATCCAAGAGACCTTATCGGATGCCCCCGAATGATTTGGAAGAGATCAAGCAGCAGATCAAGGAATTATTGGAGAAAGGATATATTCGCCCAAGTTCGTCACCTTGGGGAGCCCCAGTTCTTTTGGTAGAGAAGAAGGATGGAACCCTGAGAATGGTTGTAGATTATCGTTCATTGAACGACGGGACCATCAAGAATAAGTACCCTCTACCGATGATTAATGATTTATTTGATCAGCTAGTCGGGGCCAAAGTATTTTCCAAGATCGATCTTAGATCAGGGTATCATCGGCTGAAGATTCATGAACAGGATATACCCAAAACAGCCTTCACCACCAGGTATGGTTTATATGAGTATACCGTCATGTCATTCGGATTGACTAATGCCCCTGCATATTTCATGAGCATGATGAACAAGGTATTTATGGAATATCTGGAAAAGTTTGTCGTGGTGTTCATCGATGACATCTTGGTTTTATCCAAGAGCGAGGAAGAGCACAAGGAACATCTGCGTCTAGTCCTGGAGAAACTCCGAGAACATCAGTTATATGCCAAGTTCAGCAAATATGAATTTTGGTTGAAGGAAGTCGGATTCCTTGGACATGTTATTTCAGGAGAAGGAATAGCAGTTGACCCCACCAAGGTTGAATCGGTCACCAACTGGCAATCCCCCACCTCATTCAAGGAGATCCGCAGTTTTCTCGGACTCGCAGGATACTATTGGAGATTTATTGAGAATTTCTCCAAGATTGCTAAACCCATGACCGAGCTGTTGAAGAAGGAAACAAAGTACATTTGGACCGAGGATTGTGAAGCCAGTTTTCAGGAGTTGAAGAAACGTCTGGTTACAGCCCCAGTACTCATTTTTTCGGACATACACAAGGACTACCAGGTGTATTGTGACGCTTCTCGTCAAGGGCTCGGAGGAGTGCTCATGCAGGAAGGAAAAGTTGTAGCTTATACCTCCAGACAGCTATGACCTCATGAGATGAATTATGCCACGCACGATTTGGAGTTAGCAGCCGTAGTGCACGCACTCAAGACGTGGAGACATTTCCTTGTCGGAAATAGTTGTGATGTTTACACGGATCATAAGAGCTTGAAGTACATCTTCACGCAGAAGGAGTTGAACCTCAGACAAAGGAGATGGCTTGAATTGATCAAGGACTATGATATGAGATTGCATTACCACCCAGGGAAAGCAAATGTTGTAGCGGATGCCTTGAGCCGTAAAACCCATGTGAACACCCTCATAGCTGGAGGATTACCTCAGAATTAAGCCGACAGTCTCAGAGATCTCCGATTGGAAATAGTACCAAGAGGATTTGTCGCCACCTTGGATATTTAGTCCACTCTGACCGAAAAGATCTGTGAGGCCCAGAAGACGGACAAGGAAATTGTAGAGATAAAGGAAAAGATGAGTAACGGAAAGGCTAAAGGTTTCCGTGAGGATGAACACGGAACTTTATGGTTTGAGGATCGCATATATGTGCCCAATGACCCAGAGGTCAGGAAGTTAATTCTTCAGGAGGCCCATGATTCACCGTACTCGATTCACCCAGGAAACACCAAGATGTATCTCGATTTGAAGGAAAGTTTCTGGTGGACAGGTATGAAGAAGGATATTGCCGAGTACGTAGCAGTATGCGATGTTTGTCAGCGAGTAAAGGCTGAGCATCAGAAGCCGGCAGGGTTACTTCAACCACTGCCGATTCCCGAGTGGAAATGGGAAAAACTTGGAATGGATTTTATCACAGGATTACCCAGGACCTGTTCAGGTTATGATTCCATCTAGGTAGTGGTTGATCGCTTGACCAAGGTAGCTCATTTCATTCCCGTAAAGACTACATATACCAGCGCTAAGTTAGCCAAGATATACATGACCAGGATCATATGTCTGCATGGAGTTCCGAGGAGTATCGTGTTAGATAGAGGAACGCAATTTACCTCAAAGTTTTGGAATCAGTTGCATGAAACTTTGGGTACGAGGCTGGAGTTCAGTATAGCTTTTCATCCGCAGATAGATGGACAAACTGAGAGAGTCAACTAGATTCTGGAGGAAATGTTGAGAGCCTGTGCGCTAGACTATGGGTCTAGCTGGGATGACAATCTGCCATACGCAGATTTCTCGTACAATAACAGCTATCAGACTAGTTTGAAGATGGCCCCTTTCGAAGATCTATACGGAAGGAGGTGCAGAACACCATTGCTATGGGATGGTGTTGGAGACCGGAAGCTTTTTGGTCCCGATCCTATCAGAGACTCCGAAGAGAAGGTCAAACTGATTCGAGATAGACTCAAGATAGCCCAGTCGAGACAGAAGAGTTATGCCGACAGTAAAAGCAAGGAGGTAACGTATGAAGTTGGAGACCGAGCCTATCCCCGTGTGTCCCCACTTCATGGAATCAAGAGATTTGGTGTTAAAGGAAAGTTAGCACCCTGTTTCATAGGCCCCTACAAAATCCTCGAACGCAGAGGAGAAGTTGCATACAAGCTGGAATTGCCGGAAGGATTGTCAGGGGTTCATGATGTCTTCCATGTTTCCCAGCTGAAGAAATGCCATGCTGAGATGGCCGATATTCCTTTGAGAGACACAGCGCCCCTAGAGGCCATACAGCTTGAAAGTGATCTGACTTATGAGGAGAAACCTGTCAGGATTCTCGAGACTGCGAACAGAGTTACCCGCAGCAAGATCATCAAGTTTTGCAAGGTTCTGTGGAGTCATCATTCCGAGGAGGAAGCCACCTGGGAGCGAGAAGAAGATCTCCGCCGAGACCACCCGCACCTATTTGCTAGCCAACCCGAATCTCGAGGGCGAGATTCATCTTAAGGTGGGTAGGTTTGTAACATCCCAAATTTTCAATTTGGAATGTTTTACAATTATTAGTTAAGCATCTATGCATTTTGTTTGAATTGAGTGGCATTTGGAAATTTTCAAAGGCTTTTGAATTTTTTATTGAATTTGGATTCAACTTGGCATTTAAAAATCTACCTCAATATCCCTGACAAATACTTGAGAAAAAGTATGAGAGGAGCTAACATGACACTCCAAAAATCTCAGAAGAGAATATTGCCAAAAGGTTTGAATTCAAATTTGAATTTTATTTGGAGTTTGCAGAAAATGTTTTTTTAGTTTCTGTTTTGCCTCTATAAAAATGTCCACGCTATAGGATTAATTCCCCTGAGAATTTTGATATATATATGTCCTATATAAAAATATTATAGGTTTACCTATAATTAATTTTCTCTCTCTATGGTATTTCAAAAAAAAGGGTCCAAGGCGCCAGCCAGGCCAACCGGCCCAGCAGCGCTGAGCCGCAGCCCACCAGCAACCGAGCCGGCCTGCCCCAGCGCGGCGCACGCCCGAACCCCTCTCCCCTCGGTCGCCCGCTCGCTCTCCTCTCTCCCTCTCCCACTGACCCGCGGGGCCCGCCCTCATCCCCACCCCTTCTCTTTCCCCTCGCCCATGCTATGCCGCGCCAGAGCGCGTTCGACGCCGCCGCCGCGTCCGAATTCAACGGGATCACGATCCCGAGTCGCCCCTGCCCCAAGAAAGGTGTCCTATAAATACCTAGGCCCCTCCTCTCTCGATCCCCCTAAAACCCTAGCCCAAAACCCACCGCAGCTCACGCCCTCGCCAAACGCATCTCGATGCTGCCGCCGCAGTTCGCCGCCCGTTCCGACTCCGGTGAGCTCTCCCTCGATCCCAATTTCCACCCACGTACTTCCGTCGCCGTTGCCCACTTTTTTGACATGTTCTGCGGCCCTCTTATCCACAGCAGAGACGACCCCAAGCTCGCCCGCCACCCGCCGGAGCTGCAGAGCACCGGGCTCTGTTTCGCCTCGCACCCGACGTCTGCGCCATCCCCGAGCTCCAACAACTCCGCCCCCGACTTCCCCAAGCTCCGCCGCATCCGCCCGACGTCTTTGCCACCCTCGCCGACCGCCGGAGACCCCGCCCCGCTCGACGCCGACCTCCGCCACCCTCTGTCGCCGTCGACCTCCGCCGCAGTAAGCCGCCACCTCCCCTCGCCGTTCGATCTGAAACCTAGGGCCTAGATTAGATTCCGAAGGGGTATGGTTTTATTTCATATAGATCGGTTTTAGTTATGGGTTAGATCGGTTTAGGTGGTTTTATTTTGGTTTAGTTACCTGGTTTAGTTAGATCGAATCGGTCGGTTTTCTGTTATTAAGCGCGTGCACGGTTTAGTTTATACAATGCCCGAGCGTTGTTTAGTTTCCGGATCGCTCACTGTTTCGGCCCGTTAGCGCCTAGGTGTTTTATTTTAATTTTTCGTTTCTGTTTTTAATAGAATAGTTCCAGTTTTGTAAAATCTATATCTTTTAAGTTATTTAATATTTTTCGTTGATTCTTTTTGCTCTAGTTTGCAAATTTCCTATAGTTCCTGTAAAAATTAGATTCGGCCAGGTTTAGGTTTTTAAAAATTATTTTATATTAGTTTTAGTCAGATTAGTTTTTCTGCTATAAATTGAGTTAGGATTTTTTTTGTGATTCTTTTTGTCACTGCTTTGTTTTGACTTTGTCTAGCAGTAGGAATTTATTTGGGCATTTTTAGTCTTTATTAAAAATAGTTTTTATGCGAAAACAAGCTTTTCTAGTTTATTTAGCATGTTGTTAGTTTCTGTTGTTCTAGTTATTTTTAAATTTTATTTTTCCTATGTTATAATTTATTTTAGATTAGTTTCTGTAGTTACAAAGAGTGAACATTTATTTACAGCAAAATAAAAGTTTTATTTTATTTTCTCAATAGTTTTGTTTTAGGTATAACAGGAGTTCTATAATAGATATTGGTTTGAATCTTTTTGCACCTAGTTTGTATGTTGTTTTCCTCTATGTTAGTTAGTAAAACCATTGTTTTGGATCTGTAAAGAAAAGTGTTAGTAGGTTAAAACTATTTCCTTGTTGTTGCTTGATGTGATGGAAACCTTGATTTTGTTTTCCTCGAGTTTTCTTTGATTTTGGTTTGAGTGCTTGTGTGTTTTCCTTTAGTTTGCTGATATGTCATTAGTGAAATACTTATATGTGCTATTGTTTGACTCAATAGAATTTCCGGAGTGCGAAGCTTGCTATCTCGAGTCACTAGCGTTTGAAGACCGTCAGCCAGGCAAGTTATTTGATCATGTTTTACAATACCTGTGATTTTGTTGCATTAGAATTATTCCTCCCCACCATGCATGCAGTAGGAGAATTTTAAGTTATGTTCTTGAGTAGTATCATGAGGTAGGATGAACCCACTTCCCCTTGTTACCATTGCCCGGGACGATGTAGTTTATTTTGCTATGCTCGTAGACGGGGTTGGTTGAGTGTTTCATAAGGGAGATGTGAGAGTCAAGATGATGACAACCCCATGACTTCAAGCTCAAGATGGACTTCAAATTCACTACTGGGGGGAGGACGGTTGACGGGCACCCTGGAGGAACCAGCGGATGGCCGGGATGCATGGAGGAGCGCCATGACATCTTGCGGAAAGCTTCACCCAGCCACGAAGAGATGGATGGATACCCTTTGACCGGAAGCTTACCTATGCAACCGCAAGCCATTATGGGCTCTGGCTGGGTTGACCCTAGGCGTGACTCTGGACGGACGGTGCCAGCAGATGTAGAAGAACGGTAGGACATGGATGGGTACCGGCAGTGCTCAGAGAAACTCTACGGAAGACCCTGTTTCGTTCATCCTGTCTTCAAACACCAGGCAGTGCGAGGACATAAAGGAGGGAACGATTCTTGCGGGTAAAGTGCACAAGACTCTGCAGAGTAACAACCTAATCGATTAGCCGTGTCCCCGGTTACGGGCAAATGAGCCTCTGGAAATTGGAGTATTTCGAAAATCTCAACACCGAACTAAATTAATTGAGGGGTTATTTAATAATTGGGAATGAGACATTGGTTGGCGGAACCATCTCAATAACAACCAACATTTTGTAGTAATTGCAAGCAAGTCCTTTGTTATAGGAAAAAATATTGGCTTTTTCGCAAAAACATAAAACTTAGAGCCCCACAGCCAAATTGCATATAGTGTTAGAAATTTTATTGTTGTTCTCTCTATGACTTGCCGGCATATTCAAAATGCTGACCTACACGGCTGCAACGTCTTATGTTGCAGAGGAGTTTTCCGACCAGGAGTGAGGCTACAATCTATGCTTGGCGATTGCCCTATGGAGTCGGATGGACTCGTTGTTCATCTACGCTTCCGCAGCTTTATTTAGTTTATTTCTCATGAGTTGGCCTTCGGCCGAATTTATTCTATTGTAATAAAGACTGGATATGAGAATCATGTAATAAATTCAGGTGTGATTGAACTTTGAATCTTTTCATCAATGTACTGTGTGCCAGCATGATCTTGGGATGGTACAGCTACACAGAGACTTAACCGATTTTGGGTCGGGTCGCTACACATAGACATGAGTTGTCATTTGATTAACGGGATCACATCATTAGAGAATGATGTGATTGACTTGACCCATTCTGTTAGCTTAGCATTTGATCGTTTAGTATATTGCTATTGCTTTCTTCATGACTTATACATGTTCCTATGACTATGAGATTATGCAACTCCCAAATACCGGAGGAACACTTTGTGTGCTGCCAAACGTCACAACGTAACTGTGTGATTATAAAGGTGCTCTACATGTGTCTCCGGTGGTACTTGTTGAGTTGGCATAGATCGAGATTAGGATTTGTCACTCCGATTGTCGGAGAGGTATCTCTGGGCCCTCTCGGTAATGCACATCACTATAAGCCTTGCAAACAATGTGACTAATGAGTTAGTTGCGGGATGATGCATTACGGAACGAGTAAAAAGACTTGCCGGTAACGATATTGAACTAGGTATTGAGATACCGATGATCGAATCTCGGGCAAGTAACATACTGATGACAAAGGGAACAACGTATACCGTTATGCGGTTTGATCGATAAAGATCTTCGTAGAATATGTAGGAGCTAATATGAGCATCCAGGTTCTGCTATTGGTTATTGACCAGAGATGAGTCTCGGTCATGTCTACATAGTTATCGAACCCGTAGGGTCCGCATGCTTAACGTTCGGTGACGATCGGTATTATGAGTTTATGTGTTTTGATGTACCTAAGGTTGTTCAGAGTCCCGGATGAGATCAGGGACATGACGAGGAGTCTCAAAATGTTCGAGACATAAAGATCGATATATTGGAAGGCTATATTCGGACATCGGAAAGGTTCTGAGTGGTTCGGGTATTTATCGGAGTACCAGAGAGTTGCGGGAATTCGCCGGGGAGTATATGGGCCTTATTGGGCTTTAGGGGAAAGAGAGAGGGGAAGCTGCACGCCCCCCAAGGCCTAGTACGAATTGTACTAGGGGGAGGGGCGACGCCCTCTCCTTCCTTCTCTTCTCTTTTCCCTTTCATTCTCTCCTACTCCTACTACATGGAAAGGGGGAATCCTACTCCTGGTGGGAGTAGGACTCCCCAGGGCGCGCCTTAGTAGAAGGACGGCCGTCCCCATCCTCCACTCCTTTATATACGGGGGAGGGGGCACCCCATGGACACACAAGTTGATAATTGATCTTTCTTAGGCGTGTGCAGTGCCCCCCTCCACAATAATCCATCTCGGTCATATCGTAGCGGTGCTTAGGCGAAGCCCTGCGTCGGTAGCTTCATCAACACCGTCACCATGCCGTCGTGCTGACGAAGCTCTTCCCTGAAGCTCTTCTGGATCGTGAGTTCGCGGCACGTCACCGAGCTGAACGTGTGCTGAACGCAGAGGTGTCGTACGTTCGGTACTGAGGATCGGTCGATCGTGAAGACGTACGACTACATCAACCGCGGTGTCATAACGCTTCCGCTTACGGTCTACGAGGGTACGTAGACAACACTCTCCCCTCTTGTTGCTATGCATCACCATGATCTTGCGTGTGCGTAGGATTTTTTTTGAAATTACTACGTTCCCCAACATTGACATCACCCAATCCACTCTAGACATCTAGCACGAGTCCCCGCTCAACAATTTGGTTAGACTTCACGTGTTGTTAATGCGATTGTTTGATCTCGAAAAGCCCAAACGACCATCTATTCTAATTCCAATTATCTTGTGCTTTCTAATCATATCCCTTTTACTCCCAATGGACCACAAAATTGCACTAGATGACTTAATTACCTCGAACATCTAGTGTTCCAAACAACCTTCTAATCCCAATTTGACTCCGTTGCGAACAAATAGGTAGCTCATCAAGTTATCTTCTTCTTTTTTAAGAATCAATTGTTCCCATGCAGCCTTTTAATCCCAATTTTGTTCCATTGCATACACCCAGGTAGTTAATTGGCCTTTTATGATGGAAATATGCTTCACCTAATGTGGAATCATGCATGGTTGCACACCAAACAAGACAAACAAAAGAATTTAAGCTTCCTTGGAATATTATGATGAATGGCTGCAATACACTACACATGGTTGATCCGGTGAGAGGCATGATTTACTCAACAATGAGCCTCATGATTTATAAGCAATCATTTTTTATAGAAAATCAAATTATGAGTGAACTCGTGTTTTTCTAATGGGATAATTAGATTTGTGCCCCTAGTTGTGTCCCACTCGGTTGTTTTACCCCTAATTTCTAAAAGTCATCGGTTATGTCCAAGTCACTTCGCTCCTCTTATGCTTTTGCCATTTGACCGTTTGACCATCAGTTTGAAAACTTCATAACTAAATTAGAAAAAATGCAAATAAGATACCAAAATATTCGGAAAAACATCACCTACATGTCAGTGTCATTTGCATTCATGACCAAAGTGTTGGAAAGTGCCCATCCGAGTTTTAGCTCTTATGATACCACCATGAATAGTAAAATTAAAAAAAAATTCTAAAAAATTGGTGGCAAAGAATGACACATGTTTTTAGTTCTTGCCAAGTTTCATCAGGGAACGACATTCGTGAAAGTCGTGGCAAAAAAATCTATTTTGGAGTGTTGATTGGTTTTTTTGCCACGACATCAACAAACGTGATTCCCTAATGAAACTTGGCAAGCACTTAAAACATTTTTCATTCTTTGCCACCAAATATTTTTTAGAATTTTTGGATTTTTTAGATTTTACTATTCATGGTGGTATCAGAAGAGCTAAAACTCGGATGGGCACTTGCCAACACTTTTGTCATGAATGCAAATGACACTAACATATAGGTGATGTTTTTCCAAACATTTTGGTGTCTTATTTGCATTTTTATGATTTAGTGTGAATTAGTTATGAAGTTTTCAAACTGACGGTCAAATGGTCAAAGGGCAAAAGCATAAGAGGAGCGAAGTGACTTGGACAGAACCGGTGACTTTTGGAAATTAGGGGTGAAACAGCCGAGTGGGACACAACTAGGGGCATAAATCTAATTACCCCTTTTCTAATTAATGAACCTTTGTACTTGTCATCGTTATTTTAGGTTTAGCCAAGGGTTGAGATATCTCCACTGTCTCTACTCAATGTAGTTTTCATCTCATGTCACCTAATTGATATATTGTCAATGTAATAAATTAACAGAACAAATTCACACTCATTTTCAGCTTTTTCATCATTTTTTCTTAGATGTTTACTCTAAACAATATTTCTTTCAGAGAAAATTATTTGTCATAAAATTATACTATGTTTGATAAACTTTCTAATGTTTTTAAACATCAAATTATTTGTTAATAGTTCCGTGGCAAAGCGCGGGGTGTCATCTAGTTTTGGCAACATTTCAGTCCAAGACATTTACTCAGGACATGCAACTCCTATTGCACCAATTAGAAAACCGCACACCAAGATTTCATAACTTCCAGCCACCATTTGTCAGAACACCATAGGAGGATTATTACAAACAGTATGAAAGAGAAATGATAACAAAATTTCTAAGTCCATTACTAAGGGACCGATAATGGAATTTCCAAGGTTTGATGGCACTAATCCAGGAGGATGGATTAGGCAATGTGACAGATATTTCCATATGACAGGAGCACCAGCTGAGTACAAAAGTGATTTAGCACAACTCTATGTAACTGGAAGAGGCTTAGAAAACCAGGGCTACTCAAGAAACAGCTCGTGTGGTCCCAATTTTGTGCTCAAATATTACACAAATTCTCAGCCTCTACTTCATATGATCTGGATGAAAGGTTTAACACATTCATGCAGAACAACCTGATAGTGGCTGAGTATATTGAGCAATTTGAAGACCTTATGGCAGATTTCAAGAAGAAAACACAACTAGCACAGAACAATGGTTTGTTAAATGTTATGTAAATGGGCTAAGATCTCACCTGAAATACTAGTTTAGGCCCTTCAGGCCCACAAATATCATTGATGTTTACTCGTTAACTGTTGATTTGGAGCAAGGAGCACTTGCCAAAGGAAAATATATTCAGTTATCTTCCTCTGGGAAGTATGCAACTTCTTATACGAAATAATTCACCAGCAACCTAGACAAACCAACTACAATGAAACTTCCAATAGTAACTCAGAGACCAAGGGAACCAATAAAATGTTGGCTATGTGGGGACCAGTGGTACCATGGACACAAATGCAAGCGGGTTCCAATTATACATTTGTTAACTCGTGAGGATCCCATAGAAAATCAACAACTACCAGAAGAAATGGAACAACAGGAACAAGAGGAGAAATCACAAGGGGAAGAGCGCTGCATGAATATACCTCTTAAAGCTATGCAATATAAAAATGTCAGTTCTATTTCCATAGTACTAATATTGGGGGCAAATAAGCAATTCACTTGGGGACTATGGTAGCGACTCTACATATATGAACTTGAAATTTGCTCTCCAAACAAGTTGTACAATTATCAAGGACCAAAATAAAGTGGTGTCTGTAGCTGGGGGAGGCAAACTCTGGTCAGGATCTTATATACTTGTCACTTCCATTACTACTGGTACACATTTATTTCAGCAAGCATTCAGAGTTTTAGATCTCCCTGGGCATGACATGATACTGGGTTGTGATTGGCCAGCAAAGCATAGTCCAATATCTTTCAGTTACAACCAAGACAACTATCTCTACTAAACGACAAAAAGACACTAGTAACCATTCCAACTTGTGATAACATAGCTACAACAACAAACATTGAGTTTTTTGAAGTGAAAAAATGTCGAAAGGAGGAGCTACGGCCTACGTTTTGTACTCATACATGACATTGCCCTCAGGATCCCCTCTTCAGCTCAGTTGTCAAAAATAACACAGCTACCAGAACAATGCTAAGAATTTTTCAAATAACCTACTGGTCTTCCTCCAAAAAGGGATTGTGACCATACTATTCCACTCAAGGAGGGCACTATACCTCCAAATACAAGACCATATAGAATATCTCACCTACAAAAGGATGAATTGGAAATACAAGTGAAAAGTTTGCTCATGTCTAGGATCGTAAGAGAGATCCACAGTCCCTACTCTTCTCCAACAATCATAGAAAGAAAAAAGATGGATCCTAGAGGTTGTGCATTGACTATAGGTGATTAAATGCTGCCACAATAAGAAACAAGTACCCAATACATGTAATTGAGGACCTCCTAGATGAACTCCATGGAGCAACAGTTTTTTTCCAAACTAGATCTTAGATCTAGTTACCACCAAATCAAAATGCATGAAAAGGCTATCCCTAAAACTAGATTTAGAACCTACTTTGGGTAGTATGAGTTCCTAGTCATGCCCTTTGGGCTAACTAATGCCTCTGGAACCTTTCAATCCCTGATGAACAACATCTTTGCAGATGTGTAAGGAAATTCATATTGTTATTTTTATGATATCTTGGTTTTCAGCAACACACATGAAGAACATGTGGAACATCTATATATTGTTTTGAACCTTCTCAAAGAACACAAGCTATTTGCCAGCTTTTCAAAATGTGTGTTTGCAATGCCCCAAATTGAGTACCTTGGACACATAATTTCTGCTGATGGGTTACTACTGACCCCTCAAAGGTTGTTGCTACAACTGACTGGCCTACACCAACCATTGCCACTAGGTTAAGGGCATTTCTTGGTCATTGTGGCTATTACAGAAGATTTGTTAAGGATTTCGGCACCATTGCTAGGCCCTCCATGATGTGTTGAAGATAGAGCAATTTTGCTGGACCGAAACACAAGGGACAATATTTCAACAACTCAAAGTAGCTTTCACATATGTGCCCACATTGGCTATACCCGATTTCCCAGAGCCTTTTGTGTTAGAAACAAATGCTTCACGTACTGGTCTGGGAGCAATCATGATGTAGAGGGGGAGATCTGTAGCATACTACAACTCTAGCTTATGCCCAAGAAATGTTGCACTTATCTACCTATGGAAAGGAGGCCCTAGCAATAATTGAGGCGTTAAAAAGGTGCCGACGGTATTTCCTTGGCAATGAATTGATCATTAGAACTGACCATCAAAGCCTGAAATTCATGATAGACCAAAGGATATCCTACAATATTCAACAAAAACCAATGTTGAAGCTACTGGAATTTAATTTCCACCTGGAATACAAGAAAGGAAAATAAAATATTGTGGCAGATGCATTGTCCAAAAGAAACTCCTTAATGGCCATTTCCCTAGTTACTCCTAAGTGGATAAAAGTTGTGGAAAATTTCTGCGGACCACACACCTAGGCAATACGCTGTCCACCTCCATCACCTGCCTCCGTGGCGACGACCTCTCCCACGCAATAGCGGCACTCCGACTGCCCGCGGTCACATTGGAGAACATCTGCCTCAAGATCCTGATGGCTACCAACTAGGTCAAGCCAGTGCACACAACGTCCGATGTGCGGCATAAAACAACGAACTTATAAAAAACGCAATCATCTTAAGGAAAAGACGAAAATGACCACGAAACAGACCGACTCGACACACACCGGCTAGCACAAGCTAGGCTTGACGACCTGGTCCGTTAAACGATGATAGAACACATAGCCGGCGGCACGGGCATGCTCGACTCAAACAAACTTACTCAGCTGGCAAGAGCGAACCACCCCAACAGAAAGGGCCCCTGCCCACGAGTCAGTGTCAGGGGCGGCATGCATGGCCGGCCTATCGTGAATGAACTAGCCTGACAAGGGGCGAAGATGCTGACAGGCGGGCATAGCTGGCCCGTCGCGCATGGGGCCATGGCAACACAAGGCCCGTGAGTCCGACCACCCAACTAGAGCCCAACTAGAGATGAAGGCGCTGATAGGCGAACAAAACATGTTTGTCTAGCCCTAGGGGCCGTGATGCATGCCTCTACACGCGAGCCGGCAGGGGCGACGCACGCCCCGCCTGTCGCGACTGTACTAGCCCGGCGCAAAGCGATGACACTGACAGGTGGGTCCGGCTGGCCCGTTGCGCACGGGGCCATGCCAACCCAAGGTCCATGAGTTGGACCCCCAACCGGAGACAAAAGGCGCTTACAGGACAACGAAACCTGACCGCCTGGCCCCACAAGGGCGCGATGCACGCCCCCATATGCGGCGTAGGCAGGTGTGATGCACCACCTCCTATTGCGGCTGAACTAGATCGGCGCAAGCGACAATGTCGACATTTGGTCCTGGCTCATGCGGGCGAAACACACACGCGACCCGCCCGTCGCGATCGAACCTGCCCGACGTAGGTTGAAGACGCCGACAGACGGGTTGGGTTGGCTTGTCCAGCGTGAGAGGGGGGGGAGGGGGGCTAGAGGGCGCATGCGGGCGCGGCCGAAACCGACCCATGACGGTTGCCCCGAGCGCGCGCCCGCGATCCACCCGTCATGGAGCTCCGAGGCGGGTCGTCCGGGTGGGGCTGTCCGGACAGCTCGGATGGCACATAGAGCCCCTGAAAGACCTCGCAGCACGCCACGTGAAAATGGACGATGCGGAGGGTACTCTCGCCCTCGAATAAGAAGACAGATACTGCAACATTATTTATACATAGGAGTAATATATATACAAGTAGTAAACGTAGTACAATTACAACATACGGAGTATATGATTACGATATAGCATATTCCATACCAGGCGACAGGCCTGGTTAGCGATCTCTTACCGTGAAATATGGGATATAGCATATTCCACAACAGGAAACAGCGATAGTAAACTGAGACTCACACCGACACGTACACACGCGTGGATCTTAGTAGGAGTACCAAGATAAACCCGCGCTACCATCCACAGAGGTAGTTTTATTCTGTTATTATACGAAGTAACTACTCGACAAGCTACCTACCCGTCGAGGTTGACAACGACACTCGCGCTTCAAACGTATACATACGTACGTACCCAGGGCGAGGAAACAGCTAGAGAACTTTCCCACGCACACCGTACGTGACTGGCTTCGAGCAACCTGGAATCCATGGCCGGGGAATACATGGTGTCAGGCGTCGGACCATGTGACGGGCACCTCGCCGATGTTGCTGTCGAGCCCGAGCGCCTTCCACACGGCCTCGGAGGTGTCCACGATGTTGGTCTTGCAGCCGTGGTTGGAGTCGCACTCGTCCACCACCTTGGCCTGCACGGTGCGCCCGTTCTTCTTGCTGGTGATGTTGATCATCTTGCCACACCGGCGTCCGCCCGCGTACCACCTCGTCGACAGCGCCACGATCATTTCCTTGTTGCTGTGAAACTTGCCGTCGCACTCCGACGGCGGGCCGCCCTCCTGGCCCTTCTCGAAGCCGTTCACCGTCATCACGCCTGGGGTGCCGCCGCCGCCGCCGCCACCACCGGTGCCGCCCGGCGAGGGGCAGTGGGGCTTCTTGTGCTTGTGCTTGTGCAGCATGCCCGGCACGGAGTCGTCCTCGCTGGCGCACGGGTCCGGCTTGGCGTGGTGCCGGGCCACGGCGCACGTCGACACCTGCAGCAGGATTACAAGGATGGCCATGCCCACGACTACAAGCTTGGCGATCGCCATTGCTAAACCTCCTGCCTGCTCAAGTATTTGCTAGCCTAGCTTTGCACTTGACTTGGCGTGCGTACTTGGTTCTGATCAAGCTGCTTCGAGGAGTTTATATATAGGCGCAGGCGCGAGAATCAGCTGCAGGACAAGCACGGGATGCACCGTACTTAATTAGTCACACGTGTGCATGGGCATGGCGGCATTTGTGTAGCTCCTAACCTGTCGGGTAAGAGACCCCAAAACAGTCGTTTTGTGTAGATAGATGAGTGCAAGGAGTTTTGCTGAGTAGGATACTCGCTCGGTGTACTCGATACATAACAAAAATGGCTGAGTTAGAGGACAACTGAATTGTAGAGAAGAGTTCGTTTGGATTACGTGGTGTCGCTGGTGTTACAGCGGTAATAACCGAGGACAGAACAGAGCAGGTCGCTCTTGGCAGAGAGATCGTACCAAATTTTACTTCTCCAGGGAAAGGAAATTACAGGATCCAAGCGGATTAATCGTCAGGTACTACGATAATACATTAATACTACTAGATAAGAGAGTCAAGTGTATGGTAGTTGTTGGTGAGTCCAATGTGTAACTGTTGTTTAATAATCACGTGAGCCGTCTTAGGGATGTTACACCAAAAACTACGATACACATTGGACACGCGAGAGCTTGCAATTCATGGAAGGGAGAACGGGAGAATAGGATTTTCGAAGAAAAAATTCAACAACCTCAGCTTGCACATAAGCAAGAAAACAAACTACTCCAAAATGATGGCTATTTGGTGGGGCATTTGGAAAGAACGAAATGATCGCATCTTCAATCATAAATTTTCCCCCTTTTTGAATATTTGTGATCGAATTGTACTCGAGCTGCGCACTTGGTGGACTGCTGGCCTCAAGGGTGCACAGTGGCTGGGAGATCATGGTTAAGAGAGTGTTTCTGGCAATGTAATTTCCTTTTTCTCTTTCCTTTCTTTCACCTTGCACAGTAACTCTGTAACTAGCACTTTTTGCCTTATCTTGAGGCACTCCCCTTCTTAATGAATGAAAGCAGCGACCTGCCTGCATTTTGTCAAAAAAAAAACTACTCCAGAATGCAATAGCTACTACTCAAACATCTCTTGAGCCAAAAAAAAAGCATCCTAAATAGACATAGCCAACCATTTGGCATGAATGGTCAGCTGTATCAAAAACAATGAACAATAAATAGACAAAGCCAAACCACAATGACCTAAGTTGTCATGCTCTAGGAGGGCCACTTCTCACGGCTGCATGTAAACATGTTGGGAAGACACACGGGTTACGCTCCTTCCGAAAATCCCGAGTGAAATCTACAAAACCACCATAATGCATGCGTCATTAGCAAAAAGAATTGCATAATACATATTTGTGACAAACTGCACATAAGGCAACTTGACAGCATAGTTTAAAAACGGACCGGACAGCCGGTCCGACCGAAAAATGTTGGAAATATGCCCTAGAGGCAATAATAAATTGGTTATTATTATATTTCCTTGTTCATGATAATCGTTTATTATCCATGCTAAAATTGTATTGATAGAAAACTCAGATACATGTGTGGATACATAGACAGCACCATGTCTCTAGTAAGCCTCTAGTTGACTAGCTCGTTGATCAATAGATGGTTACGGTTTCCTAACCATGGACATTGGATGTCGTTGATAACGGGATCACATCATTAGGAGAATGATGTGATGGACAAGACCCAATCCTAAGCCTAGCACAAAGATCGTGTAGTTCGTATGCTAAAGCTTTTCTAATGTCAAGTATCACTTCCTTAGACCATGAGATTGTGCAACTCCCGGATACCGTAGGAGTGCTTTGGGTGTGCCAAACGTCACAACGTAACTGGGTGGCTATAAAGGTTCACTACAGGTATCTCCGAAAGTGTCTGTTGGGTTGGCACGAATCGAGACTGGGATTTGTCACTCCGTGTAAACGGAGAGGTATCTCTGGGCCCACTCGGTAGGACATCATCATAATGTGCACAATGTGACCAAGGAGTTGATCACGGGATGATGTGTTACGGAACGAGTAAAGAGACTTGTCAGTAACGAGATTGAACAAGGTATCGGGATACCGACGATCGAATCTTGGGCAAGTATCGTACCGCTAGACAAAGGGAATTGTATACGGGATTGATTAAGTCCTTGACATCATGGTTCATCCGATGAGATCATCGTGGAACATGTGGGAGCCAACATGGGTATCCAGATCCCGCTGTTGATTATTGGCCGGAAAGGTGTCTCGGTCATGTCTGCATGGTTCCCGAACCCGTAGGGTCTACACACTTAAGCTTCGATGACGCTAGGGTTATAGGGAAAGTATGTATGCGGTTACCGAATGTTGTTCGGAGTCCCGGATGAGATCTCGGACGTCACGAGGAGTTCCGGAATGGTCCGGAGGTAAAGATTGATATATAGGAAGTATGGTTTTGGTCACCAGAATTGTTCCGGGCATCACCGGTAGTGTACCGGGACCACCGGAGGGGTCCGGGGGTCCACCAGGTGGGGCCACCAGCCCCGGAGGCCTACATGGGCCAATAGTGGGAAGGGACCAGCCCCTAGGTGGGCTGGGGCGCCTCCCACCAAGGCCCAAGGCGCCTCCAAGAGGGGAAGGGGGCAAACCCTAGAGCAGATGGGCCCTAAGGCCCACCCTAGGTGCGCCTCCCCCTCTCTCCCTTGTGGCCGCCACCCTAGATGGGATCTAGGGCTGCCGCACCCCTTGGGGTGGGAACCCTAGGTGGGGGCGCAGCCCTCCCTCTCCCCCTATATATAGTGGAGGCAAAGGGGCAGCCCAACACGCGATTCAATCTCCCTGTTGGCGCACCCTACCCCTCTCCCTCCTCGTCTCTCGTAGTGCTTGGCAAAGCCCTGCTGGAGTCCCGCGCTCCTCCACCACCACCACGCCGTCGTGCTGCTGCTGGATGGAGTCTTCCCCAACCTCTCCTTCTCCCCTTGCTGGATCAAGGCGTAGGAGACGTCATCGGGCTGCACGTGTGTTGAACACGGAGGTGCCGTCCGTTCGGCACTAGGATCATCGGTGATTTGGATCACGACGAGTACGACACCATCAACCCCGTTCACTTGAACGCTTCCGCTTAGCGATCTACAAGGGTATGTAGATGCACTCTCCTTCCCCTCGTTGCTAGATTACTCCATAGATTGATCTTGGTGATGCGTAGAAAATTTTGAATTTCTGCTACGTTCCCCAACAGTGGCATCATGAGCTAGGTCTATACTTAGTTTTTATGCACGAGTAGAACACAAGTTGTTGTGGGCGTCGATTTTGTCAATTTGCTTGCCGTTACTAGTCTTATCTTGATTCGGCGGCATTGTGGGATGAAGCGGCCCGGACCGACCTTACACGTACTCTTACGTGAGACTGGTTCCACCGACTGACATGCACTAGTTGCATAAGGTGGCTAGCGGGTGTCTGTCTCTCCCACTTTAGTCGGATCGGATTCGATGAAAAGGGTCCTTATGAAGGGTAAATAGAAATTGGCATATCACGTTGTGGTTTTCGCGTAGGTAAGAAACGTTCTTGCTAGAAATCTATAGCAGCCACGTAAAAACTTGCAACAACAATTAGAGGACGTCTAACTTGTTTTTGCAGCATATGCCTTGTGATGTGATATGGCCAAAAGGATGTGATGAATGATATATGTGATGTATGAGATTGATCATGTTCTTGTAATAGGAATCATGACTTGCATGTCGATGAGTATGATAACCGGCAGGAGCCATAGGAGTTGTCTTAATTTATTTATGACCTGCGTGTCACCTTAAACGTCATGTAATTACTTTACTTTATTGCTAAAGAGTTAGCCATAGTAGTAGAAGTAATAGATGACGAGACAACTTCAAGAAGACACGATGATGGAGATCATGATGATGGAGATCATGGTGTCATGCCGGTGACAACGATGATCATGGAGCCCCGAAGATGGAGATCAAAAGGAGCAAAATGATATTGGCCATATCATGTCACTATTTGATTGCATGTGATGTTTATCATGTTTTACATCTTATTTGCTTAGAACGACGGTAGCTTAAATAAGATGATCCCTCGTAATAATTTCAAGAAAGTGTTCCCCCTAACTGTGCACCATTGCGAAGGTTCGTTGTTTCGAAGCACCACGTGATGATCGGGTGTGATAGATTCTAACATTCGAATACAACGGGTGTAAGCCAGATTTACACAACAAAAACACTTAGGTTGACTTGACGAGCCTAGCATGTACAGACATGGCCTCGGAACACGGAAGACCGAAAGGTCGAGCATGAGTCGTATAGAAGATACGATCAACATGAAGATGTTCACCGATGTTGACTAGTCCGTCTCACGTGATGATCGGACACGGCCTAGTTGACTCGGATCATGTTTCACTTAGATGACTAGAGGGATGTCTATCTGAGTGGGAGTTCATTAGATGAACTCAATTATCATGAACATAGTCTAAATTGTCTTTGCAAATATGTTGTAGATAAATAGCTCACGTTGTAGCTCCCTGTTTCAATATGTTCCTAGAGAAAAATTAAGTTGAAAGATATTGTAAGCAATGATGCGGGCTAGATCCGTAGTCCGAGGAGTGTCCTCACTACTACACAGAAGGCTTACGTCTTTGATGCACCGCTCGATGTGCAAACCCCTACAACATCGTCTGTGGATGTTGTGAACACCTGATAGACACGTCCTGATGACTACTTGATAGTTTAGTGCACCATACTTTATGGCTTAGAATCGGGATTCGAATGACGTTTTGAACGCCATAAGACATATGAGATGTTCAAAGAGCTGAAATTGGGATTTCAGGCTCATGCCCGTGTTGAGAGGTATGAGACCTCTGACAAGTTCTTTTGCCAACAAGATGGAGGAGAATAGCTCAGCTAGTGAGCATGTGCTCAGAATGTCTGGGTGCAACAATCACTCAAATCAAGTGGGAGTTAAACTTCCGGATAAGATAGTGATTGATAGAGTTCTCTAGACACTATCACTAAGCTACTAGATCTTCGTGATGAACTATGACATGCAAGGGATGGAGTTGATCCCGAAGCTGTTCGCGGTGCTTAAGACCGCAAAAGGTAGAAATCAAGAAGGAGCATCAAGTGTTGATGGTTTAACAAGACCACTGGTTTCAAGAAGGGCAAGGGCTAGAAGGGAAACTTCATGGATGGCAAACCAGTTGCCGCTCTAGTGAAGGAACCCAAGGTTGAACCCAAACCCGAGACTAAGTGCTTCTATTGTAAGGGGAACGGTCACTGGTAGCGGAACTACCCCAAATGCATGGTAGATAAGAAGGCTGGCAACTTCAACAAAGTATATACGTGTTATTAATGTGTACCTCGCTAGTACTCCTGGTAGCACCTGGGTATTGGATACCGGTTCAGTTGCTATTACTGGTGACTTGAAGCAAAAGCTACGGACTAAACGGAGACTGGCTAAGGGCGAGGTGACGATGTGTGTTGGACGTGTTTCCAAAGTTGATGAGATCACCATCGCACGCTCCATCTGCCTTCGGGATTAGTATTGAACCTAGATAAATGTTATTAGGTGTCTACGTGGAGCATGAATATGATTAGATCATGTTCATTGCAATACGGTCATTCATTTAAGTTAGAGAATAATGGTTATTCTGTTTACATGAATGATACCTTTCATGGTCATGCACCCTATGTGAATGGTTCATTGAATCTCGGTCATGGTAATACACATGTTCACGCCAAAAGATGTAGAGTTAATAATGACAGTACCACTTTCTTGTGGAACTGCCGCTTAGGTCATATTGGCGTAAGATGCATGAAGAAACTCCATATCGATGGATGTTTGGAGTCACTTGATTTTGAATCGCTTGACACATGCGAGCCATGCCTCATGGGCAGGATGACTAAGACCCCGTTTTCAGGTACAATGAAACGGGCAAGTGACTTGTTGGAAATCATACATGCAGATGTGTGTGATCCAATGAGAATTGGAGCGTGCGGTGGATATCGCTATTTTCTCATCTTCACTGACGATTTGAGTAGATATAGGTATATTTACTTAATGAAGCACAAGTCTGAAACGTTTGAAAAGTTCAAGCGATTTCAGAGTGAAGTTAAGAATCATCATAACAAGAAGATAAAATTCCTACGATCTGATCAATGAGAATATCTGAGTTATGAGTTTGGCAAACACTTAAGACATTGTGGAATTGTTTCACAGTTGAAGCCACCTGGAACACCACTAGGTTATGGTGTGTCCGGACATCGTAATCGAACCTTATGAGATATGGTGCGATCTATGATGTCTCTTATCAATCTACCGTTTTCATTTTGAGGTTATGCGTTAGAGACAGCTGCATTCACTTTAGATAGGACACCATCTAAGTCCGTTGAGACGACGTCATAAGAACATTGGTTTGGCAAGAAACCAAAGTTGTCGTTTCTTAACGTTTGGGGATGCGATGCTTAAGGCTTTAGCCGGAGAAGCTCGAACCCAAAGCGGACAAACACATCTTCATAGGATACCCAAATGTGACAGTAGGGTATACCTTCTATCTCAGATCCGAGGGCAAATTGTTTGTCGCTAAGAACGGGTCCTTTCTCGAGAAGGAGTTTCTCTCGAAAGAATTGAGTGGGAGGAAGATAGAACTTGATGAGGTTGTCGAACCTTTACTTCAACCAGAGAGTGATGCAACATAGAAAGATGTTTTCTGTGGAGCCTACGTCTGTTGAGTAGGAAGTTAATGATAGTGATCATGAAGCTTCATATCAAGTTGCTATCAAACCTCGTAGGTCGACAAGGATATGTACTACTCCTAAGTGGTACCGTAATCCTGTCTTAGATATCATGTTGTTAGACAACAATGAACCTACAAGCTATGGAGAAGCAATGGTGGGCCCGTATTCCGACAAATGGTTAGAAGCCATGAAATCCGAGATAGGATCCATATATCAGAACAAAGTATGGACTTTGGTGGACTTGCCCGATGATCGGCAAGCCATTGAGATAAATGGATCTTTAAGAAGAAGACGGACGTGGGCGGTAATGTTACCATCTATGAAGCTCGACTTGTGGGAAAGAGTCTTTTCACAAGTTCAAGGAGTTGACTACGATGAGAATTTCTCACCCGTAGCGATGCTTAAGTCTGTCGGAATCATGATAGCATTAGCTGTATTTTTCGATTATGAAATCTTACAGATGGATGTCAAAACAAGTTTTCTTACCAGTTTTCGTAAGAAAAGTTGTATGTGATACAATAAAAGGTTTTGTCGATCCTAAGGATGCTAAAAGGTATGCTGGCTCCAGCAATCCTTCTATGGACTAGAGCAAGCATCTCGGAGTCGGAATATATGCTTTGATGGAGTGATAAAAGCTTTTAGGTTTATACAATGTTTGCTAGAAACTTGTATTTACAAGAAAGTGAGTGGGAGCACTACAACATTTCTGATAAGTATATATGGATGACATATTGTTGATCCGAAATAATATAGAATTTCTGGAAAGCATAAACGGTTGTTTGAAGAGTGTTTTTCAAAGGAAGACCTGGATAAAGCTGCTTACATATTGGGCATCAAGATCTATAGAGATAGATCAAGACGCCTGATGGTACTTTCAAAGAACACACACCTTGACATGTTTTTGAAGGAGTTCAAAATAGATTAGTCAAAGAAGGGGTTCTTACCTGAGTTGTAAGGTGTGAAGTTGAGTAAGACTCAAAGATTGACCACGGCAGAAGAAACAGGAAGGACGAAAGGTCATCCCCTATGCTCTTTTCATAGGCTCTATATGGTATGCCATGCTAAAGTACCGCACCTATTGTGTGCCTTGCCACATGTCTGGCAAGAGGGTACAAAGGTGATCTAGGAGTAGATCACTAGATAGCGGTCAAAAATTATCCTTAGAGGAATAATGAAATGTTTCTCGGTTATGGAGGTGATAAAGAGTTCGACATAAAGAGTTACGTCGATGCAAGCTTAACACCTATCCGGATAGCTCTGAGTAGAGATACCGGATACGTATAATGGAGCAACAATTTGGAATAGCTCCAAGTGGAACGTGGCAGCAGCATCTACGATATAAAGTTTTGCGAATACATAGGGATCTGAATATGGCAAGACCCGTTGACTACAACCTCTCTCACAAGCATAACATGATCAAACCCAGAAATCTTTGAGTGTTTATCACATAGTGATGTGAACTAGATCATTGAGTCTAGTAGACTCTTAGATGTTGGTCACATGGCGATGTGACCTGTGAGTGTTAATCACATGGTGATGTGAACTAGATTATTGACTCTAGTGCAAGTGGGAGACTGTTGGAAATATGCCCTAGAGGCAATAATAAATTGGTTATTATTATATTTCCTTGTTCATGATAATCGTTTATTATCCATGCTAGAATTGTATTGATAGGAAACTCAGATACATGTGTGGATACATAGACAGCACCATGTCCCTAGTAAGCCTCTAGTTGACTAGCTCGTTGATCAATAGATGGTTACGGTTTCCTGACCATGGACATTGGATGTCGTTCATAACAGGATCACATCATTAGGAGAATGATGTGATGGACAAGACCCAATCCTAAGCCTAGCACAAAGATCGTGTAGTTCGTATGCTAAAGCTTTTCTAATGTCAAGTATCATTTCCTTAGACCATGAGATTGTGCAACTCCCGGATACCGTACGAGTGCTTTGGGTGTGCCAAATGTCACAACGTAACTGGGTGGCTATAAAGGTTCACTACAGGTATCTCCGAAAGTGTCTGTTGGGTTGGCACGAATCGAGACTGGGATTTGTCACTCCGTGTAAACGGAGAGGTATCTCTGGGCCCACTCGGTAGGACATCATCATAATGTGCACAATGTGACCAAGGAGTTGATCACGGGATGATGTGTTACGGAACGAGTAAAGAGACTTGTCAGTAACGAGATTGAACAAGGTATCGGGATACCGACGATCGAATCTTGGGCAAGTATCGTACCGCTAGACAAAGGGAATTGTATACGGGATTGATTAAGTCCTTGACATCATGGTTTATCCGATGAGATCATCGTGGAACATGTGGGAGCCAACATGGGTATCCAGATCCCGCTGTTGATTATTGGCCGGAGAGGTGTCTCGGTCATGTCTGCATGGTTCCTGAACCCGTAGGGTCTACACACTTAAGGTTCGATGACGCTAGGGTTATAGGGAAAGTATGTATGTGGTTACCGAATGTTGTTCGGAGTCCCGGATGAGATCCTGGACGTCACGAGGAGTTCCGGAATGGTCCGGAGGTAAAGATTGATATATAGGAAGTATGGTTTTGGCCACCGGAATTGTTCCGGGCATCACCGGTAGTGTACCGGGACCACCGGAGGGGTCCGGGGGTCCACCAGGTGGGGCCACCAGCCCCGGAGGCCTACATGGGCCAATAGTGGGAAGGGACCAGCCCCTAGGTGGGCTGGGGCGCCTCCCACCAAGGCCCAAGGCACCTCCAAGAGGGGAAGGGGGCAAACCCTAGAGCAGATGGGCCCTAAGGCCCACCCTAGGTGCGCCTCCCCCTCTCCCCCTTGTGGCCGCCACCCTAAATGGGATCTAGGGCTGCCGCACCCCTTGGGGTGGGAACCCTAGGTGGGGGCGCAGCCCTCCCTCTCCCCCTATATATAGTGGAGGCAAAGGGGCAGCCCAACACGCGATTCAATCTCCCTGTTGGCGCAGCCCTACCCCTCTCCCTCCTCGTCTCTCGTAGTGCTTGGCGAAGCCCTGCTGGAGTCCCGCGCTCCTCCACCACCACCACGCCGTCGTGCTGCTGCTGGATGGAGTCTTCCCCAACCTCTCCTTCTCCCCTTGCTGGATCAAGGCGTAGGAGACATCACCGGGCTGCACGTGTGTTGAACACGGAGGTGCCGTCCGTTCGGCACTAGGATCATCGGTGATTTGGATCACGACGAGTACGACTCCATCAACCCCGTTCACTTGAACATTTCCGCTTAGCGATCTACAAGGGTATGTAGATGCACTCTCCTTCCCCTTGTTGCTAGATTACTCCATAGATTGATCTTGGTGATGCGTAGAAAATTTTGAATTTCTGCTACGTTCCCCAACAGAAAAAACCAGAACCGGCTCCGCTCACTTTTTTTCTATTTGTGTTAGTGACCGGAATATGCTTTATGGACCATAACACCATACCCCTTCTCTGAGATGGTGATAGATTGATTCAAGACCATGATGAGATTCGGTCTCACGTCGACGGTTTCTACAAAGACCTGTTCTCCCTCAGTCAGGGGCGGTGCGGCCCTCGCCCCCTACATCTGGACCGCCCCCCAGCTTGTGTCAGCCATGAAGAACGAGGCTCTCCTTGCACCCTTGTTGGAGGAGGAGGTCCATCTAGCCATTAAGGACATGAACCCGGACTCCGCACCCAGCCCCGACGGTTTGCTGGTCCGCTTCTTCCAAGCATTTTAGTTTCCTTGAAGCCCGAGGTTATGGCCATGTTCGAGGAGTTCTATGTGGGTGCGCTCGATATTTCCCGGACAAACCTTGGCATTATCTCGCTAATTCCTAAGGTGTCGGGAGCCTCTAACATCTGCCAGTTCTGGCCGATCATTGTCATTAATGTGATTTTCCGAATCTTGGCTAAGGTGCACGCCAATAGGGCACCCTTGGCGGATCGTATGATCAATCCTAACCAATCGGCTTTAATCCAAGGCCATTTCATCCTCGATGGGGTCCTCGTTTTCCACGAGGTCCTCCATGAGGTGAAATCTAGGCGCTAGAAAGCCGTGTTCCTGAAGATCGACTTCCATAAAGCCTATGACATGGTCTACTGGTCCTTCCTTCAAAAAATTTTGCTCCGAAAAGGGTGACTGATGGGTGACCATAGTCATACAGTTGGACTCTAGCGGCCGCACAACAGTCAACATTAATTGAGAAGTGGGGTCCTTCTTCCTCGCCTTCTACGGGGTTAGGTAGGGCGACCCTTTTTCCCCATTCCTAGTTAACATAGTGGTCGACGCTCTTGTTGCCATCCTTGACGCTGCAAAGCTAGCCGGCCATATTCGAGGGGTTGTCCCATACCTCATCCCTGGCGTGGGGTTTACCTCCTCCAATATGCTGACGATACAATCATCATGGTCGAGGGCTTGAACCTTGACATTGTCAAGTTCCTCGTGTTGTGTTCCCAACAGATGTCTAGCCTCACCATCAACTTCACTAAAAGCGAAGTCATGGTGTTAGGTTATTTTGATGACGAGAGGCTTAGAATTGCAAATCGTATGAACTACCCACTGGGATCCTTCCCACGACCTACCTGGGGATCCCCATTAGTGACTCAAGGCTCTCTATTTCAGATCTTCGGCAGTTCGTAACCAAGTTCAAACACAGGGTTGAGCCTTGGCAAGGTAGGTGGCTCTCCAAGGCTTCTCTGACGGTGTTAATTAACTCATCCTTGTCGAGCCTCCTGATGTTTATCAGGAGCTTCTATAGCCTTCATCAAACCCTCCATCACGAGATTATCTAATTTCAATCAGAATTCTTTTGGGGGTGACAGCGATAAGCAAAAATACCATATGGCACGATGGACGGAAATATGTAAACCCTTGGGATTACTAGGGTGGCCTTGGGATTATGTCGCACAAGCGCATGAACATCACGTTGTTGACCAAATGGTTGTGGAGCATTGGTAATAACAATGGGGGACTATGGTTGGACATTATCTGGGCCAAATACCTTCAGGGCCAACCATTGGCCTTCTGTCAACGATCGGGAGGCACCCAATTCTGGCAATCCATGATCCAACTGCTCCCTATCCTTCGAATTGGGTCATCGATATCGGTGGGGTCCGGATCATCGTCCCTATTTTTCTTTGATCGTTGGGCTAGTGCCAACCCTTTGCGGCTAGATTTCTGACCTTGTTCTCCATCTGCGTGATGCCCCATATCTTGGTTGAGACAGCCTTGATGGATCAAGGGAACCTGGCTTTCCGTCGTGTTTTTCGCCCCCTTAGTTGTGGCTTGGGATGATCTCCTGGACCGTGTCGCGCTTCACACACTAAGCCTGGACCGGATGCGATCCCTTGGCGCCTAGAGAGTAGTGGCCATTTCTTCACGAAATTGCTATATAGTTATATTACCGTTGTGCCTGGACCGGATCCTCTATCCCAGCTTTGGTCGGTCAAGTTGCCACTGAAAATCCGAATTTTCTTGTGGCAATGGATCCATGGCCGTGTTCCTTCAGGGTGGAGGTACTCAAACATAATGGCCCGGTGGATGACATGTGCCCCCTCTGTGACACGGAGGAAGATTCTAACAACATCTTCTTCAAGTGTGCCTCTGCTCAATTCCTTTGAAGCTACTTTCATGAGGTTCTTGGTGGCAGTTGGTGCAATTCAAACTTTTTGGATCTCTTCGAGGAATTGTTAGCTTCTGCAATTGAGACCCACCACATTAGGTGGCTGGTGAATGGGAGGCTTGCTTGGACGCTTTGGACAATTCGTGATAAGCTTATCATTTAGTGATCTCCCTTGAGAAGACCAACTAATGCTACATTCAAACTCTATGGTTTCTTCTAGCTATGGAAGCCGCTTAGCCGCTCCATCAACCGGGGCGCTGTCGATGCTATCACTACTGGTTTTCGAACATTGACACTCTATCTGTCACCGCCCCTGCCACCCCTCCCCAGATCCTGGCTAGGTTGTTTTCCCTTTTTTTCCTTGGGCTTGTTGAGTTGGTGCCCTCAACAGAACCTTATGTGTGCTACTTTCTGTGTGTGTGTGTGCGCGCGCGCGTGCGCGTGCGCTTTGTATCCTATCTGTGAACTATGTATGTCTCGTGGTGCTTTGCTTTATATATAAAGCAGGGAAAAGCCCTTTTTCAATAATAGAAAAACTAGGCGATCCTGGTGGGAATCGAACCCCGGTCACCAAAGAAGCAGGCCACAGACCTGAGATCGGCCCACAAACCATCTCGCCTCATGCAAATGGAACATCAACTTTTTTACCTACTTCCACATCTTTTTTTAAACCAATAGTTGAACCAGTGAAAAGGCGGCCCGACCAGTGAAAACCAGAATCGATAGGCTCACTGGTTCGATCACCGGTCCGGGTATTTAAACTATGCTTGATAGGTGACAATAAAATACTGAAAATATTTTTTATCTCATTTTTACGTGCTAAAGTGCCCATACGGAAAAGACGCTGATGGCGTGGGGCAAACAATGGTTAACGGCTCGGCCGGTCTAAGCTGACCAAATCATTGTGACAAGTCTCAGTCTCTCCCCTCTTGCTCTCTCTTGTGTTCCAGCAACTCCTCTCACCCATGGTGGTAGTAGGACCAGGCAGCGGCAGGGGGCATAATATCCCTCGGTTGCGCTGGAGGAAGTGAGCAGGCAGACCAAATGATTCATAGAAGGGCGACTAATGTTGCGGCAGTTGTATGTTATAGTCTTAACTCCGATTGCCGGAGGTCATGGAGGTGGCCGCACTCGCCCGTAGGGTGGTTTATACTCCGACTGGTAGCCATCGTTGGACCAATGTATTCAGTGACGTCGAGTGAGTTCTCTGTCACTCCTCTCTCTGTCAATTTTTGCATTAGGTTTAGAGCTAGGATTTGGGGATTTAGTGTTTCTAATTTTGGAGAGTACTCGATTTAGATCTATTGGTTGCTAATTAGAGGTATGTAGAACTAATATAACATGTCCCGGTGTAGGTAATTTAGGGAATAATAGTTCTATAGCACATATATGTGAATGCAATGCACTAATTTAGGTTATTAGTGCTTAGTGTATGCACTAATTGAATGCAATGCACTAATTGTTTAACATAATGCACTATTTCATAGCACATATTTGTGAATGCAATGCATTGTATATTGTTGATGCATTAGTCATAATTATTCACTTATTGGACAGAGAATGTGCAGCTCTCACATTTCATATATTGATCTGTTAGCTTTATGAATGCAGAGGGCTTTGGAACAAATTATTATCTTATTACATTAGCCAAATAGGGGAATAACATATCAGAGTTAGAGCTTTCACTACTAGGGAAAACCCTATAGGCAGATGCTTAATAGTAGCACGAGGTAGGGAGCCCGCGCTCCTGTTAAGTAGTAGCAATGCAGGGACACACCCAGCGCTACAAAAAACCTATTAGCAGTGCGGGTTCAGGTACCCGGCGCTACTACTAAGTGGTCCCCATGGTACCCCCGGGGCAGGTTATAGTAGTAGTGTTGGCTATATTTCCTGCGCTGCAACTAATCCCATAGCAATAGTGTGGGCCCTATACCCAATGCTGCTACTATTTATACATGGGCCAGCTTGTGGGCCTCACTTAGCAATAGCTCCGGCCCATACACCCGCGGTATAGGAAGTGGCCTTAGCGGTAGCGCGGGCCACTTTCCCTGCACTACTGCTAAGCGTGCTAGCCAAAACAACCACCTTTCCCCCTTCCTCTCCATCACCCTTCCTTCTCCCATAGCTTGCTTTCCTTTCCCACTTGCTTTCTTCTCTCTTCCTTCAGTTCTCCCCTCCTCCCTCTCTATCCTTTGCCCCTCTACCATCTCCATTAATGGCTCCCCTTTCCTGTCTTCCTCTCACTTGCTTTCTTCTCTCTCTCTCCCTTCTTCCCATATCTCTTTCCCCTCCACTCCATTGACTCACTAGCTCTCTCCCCCTCTCCACTAGTTAGACTCATCTCCTCCCCAAGTAGATCTACTTATTTAATGAAGTAACATAACTACCTCCCCCTCATTAATGAAGGAGCATTAAGTATCTTTGTCTACTTCAATCCCTAGCGACACCGGCCTCATCACCATGCTCCCTATCGAGATAGGTGAGTAAAAAGTAGTCTTGTGCAAGAATAGAATTTGCATGACATGACTAAATTGTGCAGTGTGAATGAATATTGTGCGATATGACCGAATTGTCCTATATGAACGAATTGTGCGATATGATGGAATTGTACATGGCATGCGTTGCCTATGTGTATTTGCCGGATTGTGCGTGACATGGGTTGCCTATGTTTTGCCAAACTGCCGATTATTTCCATTTTGGTGAATTTCGGGAAAACTCGATATGTCCTATTTTTAGGGAAGGTCATGCCAAATTAATGTATGACTTTGATGCATGCATGGATGCATGGTTAAATTTTGCTTATACAGCACAGACGATCATGAAGGTCAATGAAAGGATGGTGGATAGTACATGCGACCCGCGGTGGATGACATATTTGAAAATAACTGCAACGAAACACGACTACAGGAATGCCTAGCAATGGCGAGTGCAAAAATGCCAGTAGTGGCGGGCCAAGCTCCCAGGCTCGCCCGCCAACAACATCCTGCCACTGCTATAACTGCATCAGCATTGGGTGCCCCTGGTAGATAGTCTATAGTGGAGGGCGAACAGAAGTGCCTGTCAATGCTTGACTTTGATGCAGTGGCGGGTGTGCTTCAGCGCCCGCCACTGGTTATCAGTCAAACAAATTAAAATTTTCACAGCGATGACAACATTTATGCTGCCATGGTTGCGTTTTTCATACGACACATATCAAAATACATTAATAAGAATAAAATATGATCAAATTTTGTTGCATACATTACCCACTATCTCTAATTGTTGTCAATCATGACTACAAATGGCCCAACTAAATATTCATATCTAGGTAGAACATTACTGACGATACAAACATCCACCAGTCATGATAGTGACAAAGGACTGGGACCTACTCCTCTCTTTTAGGATAAATTGAAAAAATAAGAATGCCCCTGCATCTCCAAGGTGGATCACAGAGATCCACCGATCTCCAATTTCTGGTCTAGACTCATTCAATTTTTGCAGCTATTCATGAATTTTGAGGCATCCATCTTGTGGGTTTGCAGTCGAGTGGGTGCCTTTGAAATTGGTCTTCTGATGGCAAATAATTGTCATCTCACCTGTTGCACCCATCGTTGCAGGCACAACAATGCTTGGGAGCTTCTGTGGAAGAACAACATAGTAACCATTGTAGTTTATTTAAGATGGACTAGTGGCACAATAATAGTACAAAATCATACCATGCATTTTTTATGAATGTTGGTATTGCTCAGCTTGCAGACTAGTGGCACATATGGTGTACTATTTGGACCAGCTCCGTAAGTGCCCTTAAATGAGTCAACATCGTTAACAAAGGACACAAGATAATTCTTCTCCTCCCAAGTAAGCTCGGATCCAGCAGTGTAATAGGTCTTGTCCACTATATTCCGTATTTTTATTCGAGATATAAAATAAGCTATAGGTTTTTATTAAAATCTTAAGTTAGGAGTGGAATAACAAATATTTTAAGATAGATAACTTAACAAATGTGTTTAAGAAACTCACCTGGAGGGAAAATAGGAATCATGTCTATTTCCACCCAAATGTCTTGATCAAAATGAGGAAAGGTGTCTTGAGGGATGCCAATATCAAAGGTTATAATCACACCCTCCTCAAATTCGTAAGCCTTGCATAATTTTTTCAATTAGAGCAACCAAAATATGTGTGATCTATTTCATTATAGATCTTAGCTTTGAAAATGAAACCGTGTTTCGTCTACAGGTAAAAAGTCCTTTGATTAATGTCCTCTCTGTCTTCGACATGTAGCTTCTCTAGGACATAAGGCCTTGCATAGCAGGGGATACACTAGTCGGATTTAGGAAAAAAACAGAAATTACACGTTAAAAAAATATTGAGACATGTTTAGTTAAGAAGGAAATATGTGCAGTAGGGGCACTCGGGGAATTACCATATAATATTTGTAGTCCTCTTTAAGCGTCGAGAAGTAACTATCGTCCTTTATATGAGGATTTCCGCACATACCCCCTTTCAGAACAATAGGGGCACTCAGGGATCCCAGCGAGCTCATCCTCACTCATTTGCTGTGTTCATAGATGGAAGATTAAAAATCAACAAAAAATCGTAACGGTAATATCTGCGTTCACACATTACCAACATTGCGTCTGCCGCCTTAGCGAGGTCATGCCATTGTATCTTGACCATGTTGGGTTTTGATTTAGGGGCGCCCACTTTCTATAAATTGAAGACAATATGAATCACTAACAAAAAACTTACATCCAGAAGCATCGATCATAGCAAGTTCTTGAATTATATAACAAGATATGGGTCGATGTGTTGTATGAAAAAAGTGGAATGACCTTTGCTAGTAATTCGACATATTGACTGCTAGAAATTTGGCGAAACGAAACTTAATCAATGTTTCCCGAAACATTGTCACTCCTTATCAACACATGCATCATGAATAACTAGTACATACTTTTAGTTTTACATGTACCCTATCTAATACATTGTATTAAGTTTTTGTAGTATAAATAATATGCTACGCCCAAAATATGTACATCTTCAATTTACATTTACAACAAACTACATCTACGGCCAAAAAATGTACATCTAGTACTAAGATTTTTTAGTACAAAACAACAACAATCTATGTGTACAATAAAAGAGGAAGATGTGGTTTACCGGGGCAGATGGAGACGGCGGGGAGGTTGAGGATGACGCCGGCAGACGTTGAGGACGAGGGGATGCGGCGGACGTTGGAGTCGGCAGAAGCGAGGGCGATAGTGACGGCGGGGACGTTTGAGGCAGCGGCGGACGACAATGACGTTCGATGCGGCAACGGCGAACAACAAAGGCGATGGGGACGATGAGGACGAGGACGAGGGGGCAGCATTAACCTAGTACACACCAGAGGGCGAGCACGACGGTGGCGAGGTCCAATGCATCCACGACGATGGCGAAGGCAGTGACGGGTGAGAGAGATGGGGGTGAAAAATATGTGGATAAGTTAGAGATGTAAATGGCTACGCGTGTGTGAGGCTCAGAAACCCTAAACCATATGGTTTACGCATAGCGACGGGCACAGCACACCCGCCACAGATAAGTCCAGGTGGCGGGCGCAGTGTACTACCCGCCATAACAAGTTAGGAACCTGCCGCTGCTACTTTTCATAATTTTTGAACACATTCGGCGTGGGTTGCCAAAAGACATGTGTAGCGGGCGTCACCGTGTAACCGCCATAGCTATCTGACGGAGCAGTGGCGGACGGCACTTCCCGCCCGCGACCGAAGGTTTTCAACAAGCGGGGACCTTGGAGACAGTTCACCTATGGCAGGTGCGCTGTACTGCCCCCTGCTATTGTGGCGAGAGCAGTGGCGAGTACTCTTTATTACATGCCAATGCTACTTCTCCACCGTAGCAATGGTGGGTGTTATAGCATGTCTGCCACTCATTTGGATTCACCTATAAGCAATTTCCCGATAGTGAATCTGTGTCAAAAATGCAAAGAAGGAGTCTGGCTCGACCCCTTTTTGGGTGGCCATCTGAAGGCGCACCTGCTCATGAATGGTTATACTCAGTGGATAAGTGAACATGATGAGGACATCGATGGGGCAACCAATAATGACATGGGGCCAGGCGAAGAGATGACATATGGGCCCGAAGAAGAGGGCGCCGGACATGGCGGAGAAGCGGCCGGACATGACGGAGAAGATGCCGGACATGGAGAATATGCAGACATGCCACAATCTTTGTCTCTACTAAGTTCAGTCGTGCGGGACCCTTATTTTCTAAGACCTTTCCAATAAGACGACTAGCGACAGAGCTGCTTCTAGAGAGGAGGCAAAGCTGGCGCGACTGGAGCTACACTACAAGAAATATGTCAACTAGTGACCTTCTGTCAGTGACCCTGGAAGAATTGGTCATAGATCTATGACCATTTGAGACCAATTGGTCAAAAGCTGTTCGGGGGGCTCCAAACCCTAAACTATATCGACCATTTTGGTCAGAAAGGTCGTAATTTTCTCACACGAAATGGTCGTAAAGCAGACAACACTAGTCCACTGCATTATTTCTAGCTGACCATGACCAATATAGATGGTCATAACCTTGTAAATTGTGGTGGATTGGTATGACTTGGCGCCACCTCATCAGTTTTGCCTATGTGCCATGTCCATGTGTCAATTTTTGCCCTAGGTTGTGAAGCAACCTATATTTCTGTCATTCCCAAAATTCCCAAAAAAATCTCATAAATTATTTGGGTCATATCTTCGTCAAATATTTAAAAATCCTTCCTTGCCTAGTTCAAAAATAATTCAACAATATTCATTTTCCTATTCTGTTCACAACAGCACTTTATTGAGGAAGTGCTATTTATATATTCTTGATTGGCCTCGGAATTTTTGGGCACTTTTTCCTATCCAAATCATTACCTCATGACAAAATTTAGCTCCATTTTCCTAGCAAATCTTCCTCGGCAAATTTCCAAAGTTTTTGTCCACCTAGAAGCATTGTGAAGGAAGTACTTTTTATATATCCAAATGACATGAAATTTATATAGTTCCTTCATATGCCCAAATTATCACCCTGCTCCAAATTGCAGCTCATTCAAATCATCTATGTGAGCCCAGGTTCAATTTATATTTTATGGTCAGATTGGCACATTGCAAAGCAAGTGTTATCTAGACCCCTCGTATTACCCTCAAACTTTTTGGGCACTCTTTCATACCCAAATAATCGCCACATGATAATATTAAGCTCCATTTTCCTGGTAAATCTTTCTTAGGAAATTTCCAAAGATTCTACCTCGAGAGAAGCTTTGTGAATTAAGTACTAGCTAGTCTTACCCAAATGATCTGAAAATTTACAAGCACGTGACCATACCTACGTAACTTACCTACACCAAATTTGAGCTCATTTTGTTCATCCAATTTCTCTCGCTAATTTTCCCAAGTTTCTGTCCAAAGACGAGCATTGTGAAGGAAGTACCACTTTAGCATGTCCAAATTGTATCAATTTTCTAAAGTGCTTTCCTATGCCCAAATAACCATCCTCCACCAAATTTCAGCTCAATCCATTCATTATTTTGAGCCCAGCTTCAACATTCATATTTTTGTCCAGTGTGGTACTTTGCAAAGCAAGTACCATCCTAGGATCCTCCTTTTGAGCTGAAAATTTGTAAATACATTCCTCTTAGTATATGATCATCCTCAGCCAAAACTCATGCCCATTGTCCATGTGCATTTCCCGTACCGCTAATCAAACACTTGGTTGCTAATTCATCTTTGAGCATAGGTCGGTCTCCTCGTGAGATTCTTTTGTTGTAATTTTCTTCCTAGCACCTACCTGGGGAGTGCCCAACCCACTAGACATGCCTAGGCCTCACAGAACGCATGTCAACGCCAAGGTCACGCGGTGACCACGCGGCGGGCATGCGAGTTTATGCGCTTTGGAGTTGGGGCCCTGGGCCACCATCCAAAACTCGACGTATCACCACCAAACCATGTATTTATGATTAAATAGATACTTATTTACTATAAATGATTTTTGGGAAAAATAAAGAGCAAACAATAAGGTAGATGCAGTTCAAATTTGACTCGCTTCCTGCTGAATCGGCGAAAATTTGTCTTTTTCACCAGAGGTGGATCAAAACTTTTGAAACCCAACCATTTTGTCAATTGTGAATTAAATATGGCCTAATATTTTATAAAATTGATTAGGTCCACTTTTGCAACAAATATATGGTAGGTCCTTCAGAAAAAACTCATTTCACGCACTCAAAAAATGGAAAATGAATTTTCCGTGCAAAGAAAATGAAAACTCCCTTAGGCAACATTGTTTGGAATTTCAATATGCACCCTTGTGCACAATATGAGATCATTTGAAAAAACTATGCCATGAATGTGGCCATAAGATTGATCATTTGACTTGAAATCCATGAATCTTCACGCATGATAGCTCATTTCTGAGAACACTTTTTTAAAATAATTTTCGTATTACAAGTTTATTATTTTTCCTCGTAACTTGGTCACATATAATGACACAATGTGAAGGTTTTCCAATTTTTTGATTTTTTTTGAATTTTTTATGTCTGTTTAAAATGCGGTCAAAACGGCGGGCTTGACCATTCCTAGCTAGTGGTTGAATCTTAAAAAACTTTTGATGTTTCTTTGATTAAATAGATACTTATGTGCCTATAAATTATTTTTGGAAAAAAGAAAGTGCAAACTATGATGCAGCTACAGTTCAAATTTGACCCGCTTCCTACTGAATTGGTGAATTTTTTTCTTTTTCACCAGAGGTGGATCAAAACTTTTGACACCCAACCATTTTGTCAATTGTGCATTAAATATGGCCTAGTATTTTATAAAATTGATTTGGTCCAATTTTGCAACAAATATATGGTAGGTCCTTCACAAAAAAACTCATTTCGAGCACTCGGAAAATGGAAAATGAATTTTCCATGCAAAGAAAATGAAAACTCCCTTAAGCAACATTGTTTGGAATTTCAAGATGCACCCTTGTGCAAAATATGAGATCATTTGAACAAACTATGCCATGAATGTGGCCATAAGATTGATCATTTGGCTTGAAAGCCATGAATCTTCAGAGATGATAGCTCATTTCTGAGAACACTTTTTTTAAAGAATTGCCGTATTACAAGTTTATTATTTTTCCTGGAAACTTGGTCACATATAATGACACAATGCGAAGGTTTTCCAATTTTTTGATTTTTTTGAATTTTTTATGCCTGTTTCAAAATGCGGTCAAAATGGCAGGCTTGACCGTTCCTAGCTAGTGGTTGAATCTTGAAAAACTTTTGATGTTTCTCTGATTAAATAGATACTTATGGACCTAGAAATGATTTTTGGAAAAAATAAAGAGCAAACTATGAGGCAGCTGCAGTTCAAATTTGACCCGCTTCCTACTGAATCGGTGAAAATTTGTCTTTTTCACCATAGGTGGATCAAAACTTTTGACACCCAACCATTTTGTCAATTGTTCATTAAATATGACCTAGTATTTTAGAAAATTGATTTGATCCAATTTTTCAACAAATATATGGTAGGTCCTTCACAAAAAAACTCATTTCGGGCACTCGGAAAATGGAAAATGAATTTTCCGTGCAAAGAAAATGAAAACTCCCTTAGGCAAAATTGTTTGGAATTCTAATATGCACCCTTGTGCACAATATGAGATCATTTGAACAAACTATGCCATGAATGTGGCCATAAGATTGATCATTTGGCTTGAAAGCCATGAATCTTCAGAGATGATAGCTCATTTCTGAGAACACTTTTTAAAAAGAATTGTCGTATTACAAGTGCTACCTCTTGAGCACTGCGTTGGATTTCCTCGAAGAGGAAGGGATGATGCAGCAAAGTAGCGTAAGTATTTCCCTCAGTTTTTTAGAACCAAGGTATCAATCCAGTAGGAGGCTACACTCGAGTCCCTTGTACCTACACAAAAACAATAGCTCAACGCAACCAACGCGCTTAGGGGTTGTCAGTCCCTTCACGGTCACTTACGAAAGTGAGATCTGATAGAGATGATAAATAATATTTTTGGTATTTTTGGTATAAAGATGCAAAGTAAATAAAGTAAAAGCAAAGCAATAATAAAGTGATGGAGATTGATATGATGAGAAAGAGACCCGGGGGACATAGGTTTCACTAGTGGCTTCTCTCAAGAGCATAAGTATTCTACGGTGAGTGAACAAATTACTGTTGAGCAATTGATAGAATTGAGCATAGTTATGAGAATATCTAGGTATGATCATGTATATAGGCATCATGTTCGAAACAAGTAGACCGAAACGATTCTGCATCTACTACTATTACTCCACTCATCGACCGCTATCCATCATGCATCTAGAGTATTATGTTAAAAACAGAGTAACGCCTTAAGCAAGATGACATGAAGTAGAGGGATAGTTTCATGCAATATGATAAAAACCCCATCTTTTTATCCTCGATGGCAACGATACAATACGTGCCTTGATGCACCTTCTGTCACTAGGAAAAGGACACCGCAAGATCGAACCCAAAGCTAAGCACTTCTCCCATGGCAAGAACAACCAATCTAGTAGGCCAAACCAAACTGATAATTCGAAGAGACTTGCAAAGATAACCAATCATACATAAAAGAATTCAGAGAAGATTCAAATATTATTCATAGATAGACTTGATCATAAACCCAAAATTCATCGGTCTCAACAAACACACCGCAAAAAGAAGATTACATCGAATAGATCTCCACAAGAGAGGGGGAGAACATTGTATTGAGATCCAAAAAGAGAGAAGAAGCCATCTAGCTACTAGCTATGGACCCGTAGGTCTGAAGTAAACTACTCACACTTCATCGGAGGGGCTTGGATGATGATGTAGAAGCCCTCCGTGATCGATGCCCCCTCCGGCGGAGCTCCGGAACAGGCCCCAAGATGGGATCTTGTGGATACAGAAAGTTGCGGCGGTGGAATTAGGTTTTTGGCTCCGTCCCTGATCGTTTGGGGGTACGTGGATATATATAGGAGGAAGAAGTGCGTCGGTGGAGCTTCGAGGGGCCCACGAGGCAGGGGCGCGCCCCCTACCCTCGTGACCACCTTGTTGCTTCCTTGACGGAAGGTCCAAGTCTCCTGGATCTTATCTGACGAGAAAATCACGTTTCCGAAGGTTTCATTCCGTTTGATATTCCTTTTCTTCGAAACCCTAAAACAGGCAAAAAACAGCAATTCTGGGCCGGGCCTCCGGTTAATAGGTTAGTCCCAAAAATAATATAAAAGTGGAAAATAAAGCCCAATAATGTCCAAAACAGTAGATAATATAGCATGGAGCAATCAAAAATTATAGATACGTTGGAGACGTATCAAGCACCCCAAGCTTAATTCTTGCTCGTCCTCGAGTAGGTAAATGATAAAAACAGAATTTTTGATGCGGAGTGCTACTTGGCATAATTTTAATATAATTCTTCTTAATTGTGGTATGAATATTCAGATCCAAAAGATTCAAGGCAAAAGTTCATATTGACAGAAAAATGATAATACTTCAAGCATAATAACTAAGCAATTATGTCTTCTCAAAATAACATGGCCAAAGAAAGTTCATCCCTACAAAATCATATAGTTTAGTCATGTTTCATTTTCGTCACACAAGAATGCTATCATCATGCACAACCCCGATGACAAGCCAAGCAATTGTTTCATACTTTAGTAATCTCAAACCTATAAACTTTCACGCAATATATGAGCGCGAGCCATGGACATAGCACTATGGGTGGAATAGAATATAATGAGGGGGTTATGTGGAGAAGACAAAAAAGGAGAAAGTCTCACATCAACGAGGCTAATCAATGGGCTATGGAGATGCCCACCGATTGATGTTAATGCAAGGAGTAGGGATTGCCATGCAACGGATGCACTAGAGCTATAAATGTATGAAAGCTCAATAGAAGAAACTAGTGGGTGTGCATCCAACTTGCTTGCTCAAAGACCTAGGGCATTTGAGGAGGCCCATTGTTGGAATATACAAGCCAAGTTCTATAATGAAAAATTCCCACTAGTATATGAAAGTGATAACATGAGAGACTCTCTACTATGAAGATAATGGTGCTACTTTGAAGCACAAGTGTGGTAAAAGGATAGTAACATTGTCCCTTCTCTCTTTTTCTCTCATTTTTTGGGGCCTTCTCTTTTTTTATGGCCTTTCTCTTTTTTATGGCCTTTCTCTTTTTTATGGCCTTTTTTTTATTCCTCACTTGGGACAATGCTCTAATAATGATGATCATCATAGTTCTATTTATTTACAACTCAATGATTACAACTCGATACTAGAACAAGGATGACTCTATGTGAATGCCTCCGGCGGTGTACCGGGATATGCAATGAACCAAGAGTGACATGTATGAAATAATTATGAACGGTGGCTTTGCCACAAATACTATGTCAACTACATGATCATGCTAAGCAATATGACAATGATGAATGTGTCATGATGTACGGAATGATGGAAAGTTGCATGGCAATATATCTCAGAATGGCTATGGAAATGCCATAATAGGTAGGTATGGTGGCCATTTTGAGGAAGATATAAGGAGGTTTATGTGTGAAAGAGCGTATCATATCACGGGGTTTGGATGCACCGGCGAAGCTTGAGCCAACTCTCAATGTGAGAAAGGGCAATGCACGGTACCGAAGAGGCTAGCAAGGATGGAAGGGTGAGAGTGCGTATAATCCATGGACTCAACATTAGTCATATAGAACTCACATACTTATTGCAAAAATCTACAAGTCATCAAAAACCTCGGCACTACGCGCATGCTCCTAGGGGGATAGATTGGTAGGAAAATACCATCGCTCGTCCCCGACCGCCACTCATAAGGAAGACAATCAAATAACACCTCATGTTTCAAATTTGTTGCATAATGTTTACCATACGTGCATGCTACGGGACTTGCAAACCTCAACACAAGTACTTCTCAATTTCACAACTACTCAACTAGCATGACTTTGATATTATTACCTCCATATCTCAAAACAATCATTAAGCATCAAACTTTTCTTAGTATTCAACACACTCATAAGAAAGTTTTATTATTAATCTTGCATACCAAGCATATTAGGATTTTAAGCAAATTACCATGCTATTAAGACTCTCAAAATAATCTAAGTGAAGCATGATATATCAATAGTTTCTATAAAACAAATCCACCACCGTGCTCTAAAAGATATAAGTGAAGCACTAGAGCAAAATTATAAAGCTCAAAAGATATAAGTGAAGCACATAGAGTATTCTATCAAATTCAAAATCATGTATGGCTCTCTCAAAAGGTGTGTACAGCAAGGATGATTGTGGTATACTAACAAGCAATGACTCAAATCATAAAAGGCGCTCCAAGCAAAACACATATCATGTGGTGAATAAAAATATAGCTCCAAGTAAAGTTACCGATAGAAGTAGACGAAAGAGGGGATGCCTTCCGGGGAATCCACAAGCATTGGCTTTTAGGTGTCCTTAGATTATCTTGGGGGTGCCATGGGCATCCCCAAGCTTAGGCTCTTTCCACTCCTTGTTCCATAATCCATCAAATCTTTACCCAAAACTTGAAAACTTCACAACACAAAACTTAAAGTAGAAAATCTCGCGAGCTCCGTTAGCGAAAGAAAACAAAAGACCACTTCAAGGTACTGTAATGAACTCATTATTTATTTATATTTGTGTTATACCTACTGTATTCCAACTTCTCTATGGATTATAAACTATTTTACTAGCCACAGATTCATCAAAATAAGCAAACAACACACGAAAAACAGAATCTGTCAAAAACAGAACAGTCTTAGTAATCTGTAGCTAGCACAAGATCTGGAACCCCAAAAATTCTAAAACAAATTGAAGGACGTGAGGAATTTATCTATTAATCATATGAAAAAAGAATTAACTAAATATCACTTTCCAAATAAAAATGACAGCAGTTCTCGTGAGCGCTAAAGTTTCTGTTTTTTACAGCAAGTTCAATCAAGACTTTCCCCAAGTCTTCCCAACGGTTCTACTTGGCACAAACACTAATTAAACACAAAAAACACAACCAAAACATAGGCTAAATAATTTATTTATTACTAAACAGGAGCAAAAATCAAGGAATAAAAATAAAATTGGGTTGCCTCCCAACAAGCGCTATCGTTTAACGCCCCTAGCTAGGCATAACAAGTAAGAATAGATCTAGGTATTGCCATCTTTGGTAGGAAATCCATAAGTGGCTCTCATGATAGATTAATATGGTAATTTTATTTTCTTTCTAGGAAAGTGTTCCATGCCCTTTTTAATGGAAATTGAAATCTAATATTCCCTTCCTTCATATCAATAATTGCACCAACCGTTCTAAGGAAAGGCCTACCAAGAATAATAGGGCAAGAAGGATTGCAATCCATATTAAGAATGATAAAATCTACGGGCACATAATTCCTATTTGCAACAATAAGAACATAATTAATTATTCCCATAGGTTTCTTAATAGTGGAATCCGCAAGATGCAAGTTTAGAGAGCAATCATCAAAATCACGGAAATCTAGTAAATCACACAAAGTTTTGGGAATAGTAGAGACACTAGCACCCAAATCACACAAAGCTAAACTCATAATTTTTAATTTTAATCTTAATAGTTGGTTCCCACTAATCATAAAGTTTTCTAGTGATAGAAACTTCCAATTCAAGTTTTTCTTCATAAGATTGCATCAAGGCATCAACGATATGTTTAGTAAATGCTTTATTTTGACTATAAGCGCGAGGAGATTTTAGGACGGATTGCAACAAGGAAATACAATCAATTAAAGAGAAATTTTAATAGTAAAATTCCTTGAAATCCATAATAGTGTGTTTAGCAACATCTAGGGTTTTAATTTCTTCAATCCCACTTTTATCAAATTTAGCATCAAGATCAACAAATTCTGAATTCTTAGAACGCCTTCTAGGTAAAGGTGGATCATATTCAGTCCCATCATTTCAAGATTCATATTGCAAAACAAAGATTTAATAGGGGACACATCAATAACTTTTAGATATTCATCATTATTTTCATAGGAACTAGAAGAACACGCTCTTATAAAGGCATCTTTCTTAGCACGCATCCTAGCGGTTCTTTCTTTGCACTTGTCAATGGAAATTCTCATGGCTTTGAGAGACTCATTGATATCATGCTTAGGTGGAATAGATCTAAGTTTCAAAGAATCAACATCAAGAGCAATTCTATCAACATTCCTAGCCAAATCATCAATCTTAAGCAATTTTTCTTCAATCATAGCATTAAAATTCTTTTGCGAAGAAATAAATTCTTTAATATTAGATTCAAAATCAGAGGGCATCTTATTATAATTTCCATAAGAATTGTTGTAGGAATTACCATAATTATTAGAGGGATTACTAGGATCAGGCCTAGGATTGAAATTTCATCTATACGCGTTGTTACCAAAATTGTTCCTACCAACAAAATTCACATCCATAGATTCATTATTATTCTCAATCAAAGTAGACAAGGGCACATCATTAGGATCAGAAGAAACACTCTTATTAGCAAATAATTTCATAAGTTCATCCATCTTTCCACTCAAAACATTAATTTCTTCTATCGCATGCACCTTTTTAGTAGATCTTTCAGTATGCCATTGAGAATAATTAACCATAATATTATCTAGGAGTTTAGTAGCTTTTCCTAAAGTGATTTCCATAAAAGTGCCTGCCGCGGCCGAATCTAAAAGATTTCTAGAAGCAAAATTCAATCCGGCATAAAAATTCTGAATAATCATCCACAAATTTAAACCATGAGTGGGGAAATTACGTATCATTAATTTCATTCTCTCCCAAGCTTGTGCAACATGTTCATGATCAAGTTGTTTAAAATTCATAATATCGTTTCTAAGAGAGATGATCTTAGCGGGAGGAAAATATTTAGAGATAAAAGCATCTTTGCACTTGTTCCATGAATCAATACTATTTTTAGGCAAAGTCGAAAACCAAGCTTTAGCACGATCTCTAAGCGAAAAAGGAAATAGCTTCAATTTAACAATATTATCGACATCTTTCTTTTTTTGCATGTCACACAAATCAACGAAGCTATTAAGATGGGTAGCGGCATCTTCACTAGGAAGGCCGGAGAACGGATCTTTCATGACAAGATTCAACAAAGCAGTATTAATTTCACAAGATTCAGCATCGGTAAGAGGAGCAATCGGAGTGCTAAGGAAATCATTATTATTGGTATTGGTGAAGTCACACAATTTAGTATTATCTTGAGCCATCGCGACAAACAAGCAAACTATCACACGAGCAAACAAAAAGCAAACGGGCAAAAAGGCAAACGGAGAGAGAGAGGGAGGATGGAGAGAGAGAGGGCGAATAAAACGGCAAGGGTGAATTGGGGCGAGAGGAAACCGAGAGGCAAATGGCAAATAATGTAATGCGGGAGATAGGGATTGTGATGGGTACTTGGTATGTTGACTTTTGCGCAGACTCCCCGGCAACGGCGCCAGAAATTCTTCTTGCTACCTCTTGAGCACTGCGTTGGATTTCCACGAAGAGGAAGGGATGATGTAGCAAAGTAACGTAAGTATTTCCCTCAGTTTTTGAGAACCAAGGTATCAATCCAGTAGGAGGCTACGCTCGAGTCCCTTGTACCTACACAAAAACAATAGCTCAACGCAACCAACGCGCTTAGGGGTTGTCAGTCCCTTCACGGTCACTTACGAAAGTGAGATCTGATAGATATGATAAATAATATTTTTGGTATAAAGATGCAAAGTAAATAAATTAAAAGCAAAGCAATAATAAAGTGATGGAGATTGATATGATGAGAAAGAGACCCGGGGGCCATAGGTTTCACTAGTGGCTTCTCTCAAGAGCATAAGTATTCTATGACGGGTGAACAAATTACTGTTGAGCAATTGATAGAATTGAGCATAGTTATGAGAATATCTAGGTATGATCATGTATATAGGCATCATGTTCGAGACTAGTAGACCGAAACGATTCTGCATCTACTACTATTACTCCACTCATCGACCGCTATCCAACATGCATCTAGAGTATTAAGTTAAAAATAGAGTAACGCCTTAAGCAAGATGACATGAAGTAGAGGGATAGTTTCATGCAATATGATAAAAAAACCATCTTGTTATCCTCGATGGCAACGATACAATACATGCCTTGCTGCCCCTTTTGTCACTGGGAAAGGACACCGCAAGATCGAACCCAAAGCTAAGCACTTCTCCCATGGCAAGAACTACCAATCTAGTTGGCCAAACCAAACGGATAATTCGAAGAGACTTGCAAAGATAACAAATCATACATAAAAGAATTCCGAGAAGATTTAAATATTATTCATAGATAGACTTGATCATAAACCCACAATTCATCGGTCTCAACAAACACACCGCAAAAAGAAGATTACATCGAATAGATCTCCACAAGAGAGGGGGAGAACATTGTATTGAGATCCAAAAAGAGAGAAGAAGCCATTTAGCTACTAGCTATGGACCCGTAGGTCTGAAGTAAACTACTCACACTTCATCGGAGGGGCTTGGATGATGATGTAGAAGCCCTCCGTGATCGATGCCCCCTCCGGCGGAGCTCCGGAACAGGCCCCAAGATGGGATCTCGTGGATACAGAAAGTTGTGGCGATGGAATTAGGTTTTTGGCTCCGTCCCCGATCATTTGGGGGTACGTGGATATATATAGAAGGAAGAAGTGCGTCGGTGGAGCTTCGAGGAGCCCACGAGGCAGGGGGCGCGCCCTAGGGGGGGCGCCCCCTACCCTCGTGACCACCTCGTGGCTTCCTTGACGGAGGGTCCAAGTCTCTTGGATCTTATCTGATGAGAAATCACGTTTCCGAAGGTTTCATTCCGTTTGGACTCCGTTTGTGTTGGGGATATTACTACCAGTATGACCCGCCCAGGAGGGGCCGGGTCAGCCCTAATGGCGGGTTACATAAGAAGCCCAATAAACATTCAAGATGATAGTTTACTAAACGTATAGAAGGCCCAAAGGACTGGGGCCGGCTTAAGGCCTGATATTGTAAACCGCCGTATGTAAGGAAAGACTTGTAAAGAAAGGCATGTAAAGGAAGTCACCGAGCCGGACACGATTATGAGCCGACCGGGACTCTATAGGCCACCAGGCGTCAACCCGTGTATATAAGGGGACGACCCGGTGGCGGTTTAAGGGCAAGAAATAACAGATCGATAACCAAGCCTGCGAGTTGAGCCTCTTGGAGATCGAAACCTTAGCAATACCAATCCCAACTAGACGTAGGCTTTTACCTTCATCGTAAGGGGCCGAACTAGTATAAAAACCCTCTCGTGTCCTTTGTCTCGATTAACCCCTTTAAGCTTCCTAGTGCGATGGCCCTACGACTAAGTCCTTGCTCTAGGACATCTGCCGTGACAATTCCATGACAGTTGGCGTCCACCATGGGGCCAGCGCACGATGGATTTGAGTTCTTGAAGGGCAACTTCGAAGGGCTCAAGGGATACGCCATGGGCCGGATGACCAAGAGTCGTCGCGGCAAACTCTACATCGACGACGAAGGCTGGGGCCCCAAGGCCGGCTCAATCGAGTATGGGTACCGGGTCCCCTTCGGCAGAATTCACGTCTTCATCAGCCGGATCGGCGAGTCGAGCCCTGAGCCGGACGTCCACACCAACATCATCGAAATGGCTCAGCGCGCCAGGACGACCCGTGTTCAATCTATCGTGAAACATGCCTTCGTAGGCTGCATCTACGGCGTTGAATACTCCGAAGGATCGGTGGACGGCGGGGAGATGACCATCTGCTCTGATACTGCTTCATCAACAAGTGAGACGGACTCGTTGTACCAACTGCAAGACGTCATGCTCGGGGGCTGTTCCGATGGCAGCAGTATTCCGGACCCCCTTGAGCCACCGAATTGGGCCGGAGTCTTCATGGCGGGGACGCAGCCCGGGCAGAACTCCACCGCAGCGGCAACAACAGCTACCGGGTCGGCAGCAGCCGGGTCAGGAGACCCCGCGCGCCCCCCGGCTCAGATTCTAATGGACCTCATGGATAGGCTGACGACTTTGTTAACCGCTGTGGTAGAACCGGCGGATAAAGCCCAGCACGACGCAGAAGTGGCACGCATGCGGGAGGAGATGGTGCAAGCGAAGGAAAATCTAGCCGCAGAGGAAACCCGGATGGCAGCAGAACGAGCAGCTCTGGATGCTCGTGCTCAGCAACTTCAAGCAGAAACTTTTCGGCTCTCGGTGGATCTTAATGCATCAAACGAGGTCATGAGGAGGAGGCATCAGAAAACTCAGTCGCGTCTACCTTTAACGCTTGACCCGAGGAACCTGTTCCATACACCCGGGGCTGGGGGGAGCAACCCGCCGGAGGCAAACCGGGTCACGACACCCGGTGCACCAATTCAGCCACGCGCCATGGATCCACCTCGTATAAATACAACTCCTCCTCGTTATGTATCAACACCTCCGAGTCACTTCTCCAACCCTTTAGAAAACCTCATTGCAACGTCGGCTCGTTTGGCGGCTCTCCCAATGGAAGGCGACTCGCCAGCAGCAATTGAAACCCAGAGGGTGAGAGAACTACTTCAGACGGCTCTGGCCCAGCAGGATGCATACTCTTACAGTCAAGATAGGATTCATTCAACTCCTCGCCCAAGCCGGAGCCCGAGTTACAGTAGGCACATGGAGTCTGCAGAGATGTCAAGTAATGCTCAACGCCACAACCGGCCATACAGGCATGAGCCGGTGCGGGCTGGAGCCCTTAACTTGGCGGATAAGGAGATGATTCGTCAAGAGGCGGAGCGAGTAGCTCAAATAGCGGCAGAGCAGGCGGTGTTGGAAATATGCCCTAGAGGCAATAATAAAATGGTTATTATTATATTTCTTTGTTCATGATAATTGTCTATTGTTCATGCTATAATTGTGTTATCCGAAAATCGTAATACATGTGTGAATACATAGACCACAACACGTCCCTAGTGAGCCTCTAGTTAACTAGCTCGTTGATCAAAGGATAGTCATGGTTTCCTGACTATGGACATTGGATGTCATTGATAATGGGATCACATCATTAGGAGAATGATGTGATGGACAAGACCCAATCCTAAGCTTAGCTCAAAGATCGTGTAGTTCGTTTGTTGTAGCTTTTCTGAATGTCAAGTATCATTTCCTTAGACCATGAGATTGTGCAACTCCCGGATACCGTAGGAGTGCCTTGGGTGTGCCAAACATCACAACGTAACTGGGTGACTATAAAGGTACATTACAGGTATCTCCAAAAGTGTCTGTTGGGTTGGCACGAATCGAGACTGGGATTTGTCACTCCGTATGACGGAGAGGTATCTCTGGGCCCACTCGGTAATGCATCATCATAATGAGCTCAATGTGACCAAGTGGTTGATCACGGGATCATGCATTACGGCACGAGTAAAGTGACTTGCCGATAACGAGATTGAACTAGGTATTGGGATACCGACGATCGAGTCTTGGGCAAGTAACGTACCGATTGACAAAGGGAATTGTATACGGATTGATTGAATCCTCGACATCGTGGTTCATTCGATGAGATCGTCGTGGAGCATATGGGAGCCAACATGGGTATCCAGATCCCGCTGTTGTTTATTGACCGGAGAGGCATCTCGGTCATGTCTGCACGTCTCCCGAACCCGTAGGGTCTACACACTTAAGGTTCGATGACGCTAGGGTTGTAGAGATATTAGCATACGGTAACACGAAAGTTGTTCGGAGTCTCGGATGAGATCCCGGACGTCACGAGGAGTTCCGGAATGGTCCGGAGGTGAAGATTTATATATAGGAAGTCAAGTTTCGGCCATCAGGAAAGTTTCGGGGGTAATCGGTATTGTACCGGGACCACCGGAAGGGTCCCGGGGGTCCACTGGGTTGGGCCACCTATCCCGGAGGGCCCCATGGGCTGAAGTGGGAGGGGAACCAGCCCCTAGTGGGCTGGTGCGCCCCCCTTGGGCCTCCCCCTGCGCCTAGGGTTGGAAACCCTAGGGTGGGGGGCGCCACCCTTGCCTTGGGGGGCAAGGCACCCCCTTGGCCGCCGCCCCCCTAGGAGATTGGATCTCCTAGGGCCAGCGCCCCCCCTAGGCACCCTATATATAGTGGGGGGGAGGGAGGGCAGCCGCATCCAAGCCCCTGGCCTCTCCCTCTCCCTCCCGTGACACTCCTCCGTCTCCCTGCGCTTGGTGAAGCCCTGCCGAGATCACCATTGCTTCCACCACCACGCCGTCGTGCTGCTGGATCTTCATCAACCTCTCCTTCCCACTTGCTGGATCAAGTTGGAGGAGACGTCTGCCCAACCGTACGTGTGTTGAACGCGGAGGTGCCGTCTGTTCGGCACTTGGTCATCGGTGATTTGGATCACGTCGAGTACGACTCCATCAACCCCGTTCTCTTGAACGCTTCCACGCGTGATCTACAAGGGTATGTAGATGCACTCCTCTCTCCCTCGTTGCTAGATGACTCCATAGATTGCTCTTGGTGATGCGCAGAAAATTTTAAAATTCTGCTACGTTACCCAACAGTGGCATCATGAGCCAGGTTTATGCGTAGTTACTATGCACGAGTAGAACACAAAGCAGTTGTGGGCATCGATATTGTCAATTTGCTTGCCGTTACTAGTCTTATCTTGATTCGGTGGCATCGTGGGATGAAGCGGCCTGGACCGACCTTACACGTACGCTTACGTGAGACTGGTTCCACCGACTGACATGCACTAGTTGCATAAGGTGGCTGGCGGGTGTCTGTCTCTCCCACTTTAGTCGGATCGGATTCGATGAATAGGGTCCTTATGAAGGGTAAATAGAAATTGGCAATTCACGTTGTGGTTTTGGCGTAGGTAAGAAATGTTCTTGCTAGAAACCTATAGCAGCCACGTAAAAAAACTTGCAACAACAATTAGAGGATGTCTAACTTGTTTTTGCAGCAAGTGTTTTGTGATGTGATATGGCCAAAGGATGTGATGAATGATATATGTGATGTATGAGATGATCATGTTCTTGTAATAGGAATCACGACTTGCATGTCGATGAGTATGACAACCGGCAGGAGCCATAGGAGTTGTCTTTATTTATTTATGACATGCGTGTCAACATAAACGTCATGTAATTACTTTACTTTATTGCTAAAGCGTTAGCCATAGTAGTAGAAGTAATAGATGACGAGACAACTTCAAGAAGACACGATGATGGAGATCATGATGATGGAGATCATGGTGTCATGCCGGTGACAACGATGATCATGGAGCCCCGAAGATGGAGATCAAAAGGAGCAAATGATATTGGCCATATCATGTCACTATTTGATTGCATGTGATGTTTATCATGTTTTACATCTTATTTGCTTAGAACGACGGTAGCTTAAATAAGATGATCCCTCGTAATAATTTCAAGAAAGTGTTCCCCCTAACTGTGCACCGTTGTGAAGGTTCGTTGTTTCGAAGCACCACGTGATGATCGGGTGTGATAGATTCTAACGTTCGAATACAACGGGTGTAAGCCAGATTTACACACGCAATACACTTAGGTTGACTTGACGAGCCTAGCATGTACAGACATGGCCTCGGAACACGGAAGACCGAAAGGTCAAGCATGAGTCGTATAGGAGATACGATCAACATGAAGATGTTCACCGATGTTGGCTAGTCCGTCTCACGTGATGATCGGACACGGCCTAGTTAACTCGGATCATGTTTCACTTAGATGACTGGAGGGATGTCTATCTGAGTGGGAGTTCATTAAGTAATTTGATTAGATGAACTTAATTATCATGAACTTAGTCTAAAATCTTTACAATATGTCTTGTAGATCAAATGGCCCACGTTGTCCTCAACTTCAACGCGTTCCTAGAGAAAACCAAGCTGAAAGACGATGGCAGCAACTATACGGACTGGGTCCGGAACCTGAGGATCATCCTCATAGCTGCCAAGAAAGATTATGTCCTAGAAGCACCGCTAGGTGACGCACCTGCCCCAAAGAACCAAGACGTTATGAATGCTTGGCAGTCACGTGCTGATGATTACTCCCTCGTTCAGTGCGGCATGCTTTACAGCTTAGAACCGGGGCTCCAAAAGCGTTTTGAGAGACACGGAGCATATGAGATGTTCGAAGAGCTGAAAATGGTTTTTCAAGCTCATGCCCGGGTCGAGAGATATGAAGTCTCCGACAAGTTCTTCAGCTGTAAGATGCAGGAAAATAGTTCTGTCAGTGAGCACATACTCAGAATGTCTGGGTTGCATAACCGCTTGACTCAGCTGGGAGTTAATCTCCCGGATGACGCGGTCATTGACAGAATCCTTCAGTCGCTTCCACCGAGCTACAAGAGCTTTGTGATGAACTTCAATATGTAGGGGATGGAAAAGACCATTCCTGAGGTGTATTCAGTGATGAAATCAGCAGAGGTGGAAATCAAAAAGGAACATCAAGTATTGATGGTGAATAAAACCACTAAGTTCAAGAAAGGCAAGGGTAAGAAGAACTCCAAGAAGGACGGCAAGGGAGTTGCCGCGCCCGGTAAGCAAGCTGCTGGGAAGAAGCCAAAGAATGGACCCAAGCCCGAAACTAAGTGTTTTTATTGCAAGGGAAGTGGTCACTGGAAGCGGAACTGCCCCAAATACTTAGCGGACAAGAAGGCAGGCAACACTAAAGGTATATGTGATATACATGTAATTGATGTGTACCTTACCAGTACTCGTAGTAGCTCCTGGGTATTTGATACCGGTGCCGTTGCTCACATTTGTAACTCAAAGCAGGAGCTGTGGAATAAGCGGAGACTGGCGAAGGACGAGGTGATGATGCGCGTCGGGAATGGTTCCAAGGTCGATGTGATTGTCGTCGGCATGCTGCCTCTACATTTACCTACGGGATTAGTTTTAAACCTCAATAATTGTTATTTAGTGCCAGCTTTGAGCATGAACATTGTATCAGGATCTCGTTTAATTCGAGATGGCTACTCATTTAAATCCGAGAATAATGGTTGTTCTATTTATATGAGAGATATGTTTTATGGTCATGCTCCGATGGTGAATGGTTTATTCTTAATGAATCTCGAGCGTAATGCTACACATATTCATAGTGTGAATACCAAAAGATGTAAGGTTGATAATGATAGTCCCACATACTTGTGGCACTGCCGCCTTGGTCACATAGGGGTCAAACGCATGAAGAAGCTCCATGCAGATGGACTTTTAGAGTCTCTTGATTACGAATCATTTGACACGTGCGAACCATGCCTCATGGGTAAAATGACCAAGACTCCGTTCTCAGGAACAATGGAGCGAGCAACCAATTTATTGGAAATTATACATACTGATGTGTGCGGTCCAATGAGTGTTGAGGCTCGCGGTGGCTATCGTTATGTTCTCACCCTCACTGATGACTTGAGTAGATATGGGTATGTCTACTTAATGAAACACAAGTCTAAGACCTTTGAAAAGTTCAAGGAATTTCAGAGTGAGGTTGAAAATAAACATGACAAGAAAATCAAGTTCTTGCGATCAGATCGTGGGGGAGAATACTTGAGTCACGAATTTGGCACACACTTAAGAAAATGTGGAATAGTTTCACAACTCACGCCGCCTGGAACACCTCAGCATAATGGTGTGTCCGAACGTCGTAATCGCACTCTATTGGATATGGTGCGATCTATGATGTCTCTTACCGATTTACCGCTGTCATTTTGGGGCTATGCTTTAGAGACTGCCGCATTCACTTTAAATAGGGCTCCGTCGAAATCCGTTGAGACGACACCGTATGAATTATGGTTTGGGAAGAAACCTAAGCTGTCGTTTCTAAAAGTTTGGGGATGCGATGATTATGTCAAGAAACTTCAACCTGAAAAGCTCGAACCCAAGTCGGAAAAATGCGTCTTCATAGGATACCCTAAAGAAACTATTGGGTATACCTTCTACCTTAGATCCGAAGGCAAGATCTTTGTTGCCAAGAATGGGTCCTTTCTAGAGAAAGAGTTTCTCTCGAAAGAAATAAGTGGGAGGAAAGTAGAACTTGATCAAGTATTACCTCTTGAACCGGTAAGTGGCACAGCTCAAGAAAATGTTCCTGAGGTGCCTGCACCGACTAGAGAGGAAGTTAATGATGATGATCATGAAACTTCAGATCAAGTTGCTACTGAACTTCGTAGGTCCACGAGGACACGTTCCGCACCAGAGTGGTACGGCAACCCTGTCTTGGAAATCATGTTGTTAGACAATGGTGAACCTTCGAACTATGAAGAAGCAATGGCGGGCCCGGATTCCGACAAATGGCTGGAAGCCATGAAATCCGAGATAGGATCCATGTATGAAAACGAAGTATGGACTTTGACTGACTTGCCCGATGATCGGCGAGCCATACAAAATAAATGGATCTTTAAGAAGAAGACAGACGCGGATGGTAATGTGACCATCTATAAAGCTCAGCTTGTCGCTAAGGGTTATCGACAAGTTCAAGGGGTTGACTACGATGAGACTTTCTCACCAGTAGCGAAGCTGAAGTCTGTCCGAATCATGTTAGCAATTGCCACATTCTATTATTATGAGATATGGCAAATGGACGTCAAAACGGCATTCCTTAATGGTTTCCTTAAGGAAGAATTGTATATGATGCAGCCGGAAGGTTTTGTCGATCCTAAGAATGCTGACAAGGTGTGCAAGCTCCAACGCTCGATTTATGGGCTGGTGCAAGCATCTCGGAGTTGGAACATTCGTTTTGATGAGATGATCAAAGCATTTGGGTTTACGCAGACTTATGGAGAAGCCTGCATTCACAAGAAAGTGAGTGGGAGCTCTGTAGCATTTCTCATATTGTATGTGGATGACATACTGTTGATGGGAAATGATATAGAATTCTTGGAAAGCATAAAGGCCTACTTGAACAAGTGTTTTTCAATGAAGGACCTTGGAGAAGCTGCTTATATATCAGGCATCAAGATCTATAGAGATAGATCGAGACGCCTCATTGGTCTTTCACAGAGTACGTACCTTGACAAAATATTGAAGAAGTTCAAAATGGATAAGTCAAAGAAGGGGTTCTTGCCTGTATTGCAAGGTACGAGATTGAGCACGGCTCAATGCCCGACCACGGCAGAAGATAGAGAAAAGATGAGTGTCGTCCCCTATGCCTCGGCCATAGGGTCTATCATGTATGCTATGCTGTGTACCAGACCTGATGTAAACCTTGCCGTAAGTTTGGTAGGAAGGTACCAAAGTAATCCCGGCATGGAACACTGGACAGCGGTCAAGAATATCCTGAAGTACTTGAAAAGGACTAAGGACATGTTTCTCGTGTATGGAGGTGACGAAGAGCTCGTCGTAAAGGGTTACGTCGATGCTAGCTTCGACACAGATCTGGATGACTCTAAGTCACAAACCGGATACGTGTATATTTTGAATGGTGGGGCAGTAAGCTGGTGCAGTTGCAAGCAAAGCGTTGTGGCGGGATCTACATGTGAAGCGGAGTACATGGCAGCCTCGGAGGCAGCACAAGAAGCAGTCTAGGTGAAGGAGTTCATTACCGACCTAGGAGTCATACCCAATGCGTCGGGCCCGATGACTCTCTTCTGTGACAACACTGGAGCTATTGCCCTTGCCAAGGAGCCCAGGTTTCACAAGAAGACCAGGCACATCAAGCGTCGCTTCAACTCCATTCATGAAAGTGTTCAAAATGGAGACATAGAGATTTGTAAAGTACATACGGACCTGAATGTGGCAGATCCGTTGACTAAACCTCTCCCTAGAGCAAAACATGATCAACACCAGAACTGCATGGGTGTTCGATTCATCACAATGTAATTAGACTATTGACTCTAGTGCAAGTGGGAGACTGTTGGAAATATGCCCTAGAGGCAATAATAAAATGGTTATTATTATATTTCTTTGTTCATGATAATTGTCTATTGTTCATGCTATAATTGTATTATCCGGAAATCGTAATACATGTGTGAATACATAGACCACAACACGTCCCTAGTGAGCCTCTAGTTGACTAGCTCGTTGATCAAAGGATAGTCATGGTTTCCTGACTATGGACATTGGATGTCATTGATAACGGTATCACATCATTAGGAGAATGATGTGATGGACAAGACCCAATCCTAAGCTTAGCTCAAAGATCGTGTAGTTCGTTTGTTGTAGCTTTTCTGAATGTCAAGTATCATTTCCTTATACCATGAGATTGTGCAACTCCCGGATACCGTAGGAGTGCCTTGGGTGTGCCAAATGTCACAATGTAACTGGGTGACTATAAAGGTACATTACAGGTATCTCCGAAAGTGTCTGTTGGGTTGGCACGAATCGAGACTGGGATTTGTCACTCCGTATGACGGAGAGGTATCTCTGGGCCCACTCGGTAATGCATCATCATAATGAGCTCAATGTGACCAAGTGGTTGATCACGGGATCATGCATTACGGCATGAGTAAAGTGACTTGCCGGTAACGAGATTGAACTAAGTATTGGGATACTGACGATCGAGTCTCGGGCAAGTAACGTACTGATTGACAAAGGGAATTGTATACGGATTGATTGAACCCTCGACATCGTGGTTCATCCGATGAGATCATCGTGGAGCATGTGGGAGCCAACATGGGTATCTAGATCCCGCTGTTGGTTATTGACCGGAGAGGCGTCTCGGTCATGTCTGCATGTCTCCCGAACCCGTAGGGTCTACACACTTAAGGTTCGGTGACGCTAGGGTTGTAGAGATATTAGCATACGGTAACCCGAAAGTTGTTAGGAGTCCCGGATGAGATCCCGGACGTCACGAGGAGTTCCGGAATGGTCCGGAGGTGAAGATTTATATATAGGAAGTCAAGTTTCGGCCATCGGGAAAGTTTCGGGGGTAATCGGTATTGTACCGGGACCACCGGAAGGGTCCCGGGGGTCCACCGGGTGGGGCCACCTATCCCGGAGGGCCCCATGGGCTGAAGTGCGAGGGGAACCAGCCCCTAGTGGGATGGTGCGCCCCCCTTGGGCCTCCCCCTGCGCCTAGGGTTGGAAACCCTAGGGGTGGGGGGCGCCACCCTTGCCTTGGGGGGCAAGTCACCCCCTTGGCCGCCGCCCCCCCTAGGAGATTGGATCTCCTAGGGCTGGCGCCCCCCTAGGCACCCTATATATAGTGGGGGGAGGGAGGGCAGCCGCATCCAAGCCCCTGGCCTCTCCCTCTCCCTCCCGTGACACTCCTCCGTCTCCCTGCGCTTGGCGAAGCCCTGCCGAGATCACCGTTGCTTCCACCACCACGCCGTCGTGCTGCTGGATCTTCATCAACCTCTCCTTCCCACTTGCTAGATCAAGTTGGAGGAGACGTCTTCCCGACCGTATGTGTTTGAACGCGGAGGTGACGTCTGTTCGGCACTTGGTCATCGGTGATTTGGATCACGTCGAGTACGACTCCATCAACCCCGTTCTCTTGAACGCTTCCGTGCGCGATCTACAAGGGTATGTAGATGCACTCCTCTCTCCCTCGTTGCTAGATGACTCCATAGATTGGTCTTGGTGATGCGCAGAAAATTTTAAAATTCTACTACGTTACCCAATAGGCGGCTCACCAAACCTTTCTGCCTTATCCAGCAACCTCGGTTGAGGCAGGAGTGGCCACGAGAACCGGAGGCGTGCCTTGCTTGGTACCAGCCATACGCAATGAGCGGTTGCCAAAGGATTTCAAGGGGCCTCGTAAGGTGCCTTACTACACGGCCGACCTACAGCCGAGGGCTTGGATTGAGAGTTATGAGATGGCTATGGAGCTATTGGAGGTGAGCGACGCTGCAATGGCCAAGTATTTTACAATGGTGTTAGATGGAACAACTCGGACTTGGTTGAAGGGATTGCCACCCAATTCTATCGGCTCATGGGCAGAGTTGAAAGCACGGTTCATCCAGAACTTTAAAGACACGTGTAAGCAGCCAATGTCGATTGTGGATCTGACCAATTGCAAGCAAGAGGATGGTGAATCTACAACCCATTGGGTGCGCCGGGTCAAGGAGATAATACATTCATCTGATAAGATGGATGCCGGTTCAGCAGTTTTGATGTTGGAGAAAAAATGCCATTTTGAACCTCTGAAGCAGAAGCTGTGGCGGCTTAAACGTGACTGTAATGACATGGGAACGTTGATGGTGGCTCTTGTCAAGTACGCTGATTCTGATACCACCAAGGACCCGGTGTCTGACGAAGAAAAGGCAACAAAGGGAAAGAAGAACGGCAACGGCAAGAGTCACCAGCATAACCCGGCGAATCAGGGAGGTAATAAACATAAGGCTGATGAGTTTGTTGCTAATACTAATGCCCAGGGTGGTAATCAGCGGCGCAAGGGCAGACAGCCCCCTCAATCGGGCGGGTCAGGCCCTACTGATGAAGCTATCTACCTAGGGTAGGGTCATGGACCTGTCCCAACTGCCCTACCCAAGGACATCTCTAAAAGAAATCACCTTTTAATCAACTTGGAGGTGTTCCACTCGACAGACTCGAAGACACTCGACCAAGAAGCAATCGCTCGACCAAGACCAAACCACTCGACGGCCAGGAGACCTAAAGGCACTCCGCACGCTAACGGTTGGTTATTAAGTAGCTTTTATGGTCATCATAGCACTTTATTAGGGGCGTTACCAGTAACGCCCGACCTTAATGTATTTAAAACCCTGCACAACTGAGGGCCGGAGGGGTCCGGCGAACTCTATATAAGCCACCCCCCTCCTCAGTGTAAAGGGTTCGCACCCCTGTAATTCATACACGCATAATCCAGTCGACCGCCTCCGGGCTCCGAGACGTAGGGCTATTACTTCCTTTGAGAAGGGCCTGAACTCGTAAACCTCATGTGCTTACAACTTCTCCATAGCTAAGATCTTGCCTCTCCATACCTACCCCCCCTACATTACTGTCAGACTTAGAACCACGACAGTTGGCGCCCACCATGGGGCAGGTGTTTTAGCGATTTGTTGGAGGAGTTGCGATCTTTCCTGATCCAAATCATCATGGTTTCTGGCGGAGTTTTGGTGGAGGGCCGCGAGATCCGTCTCGGTGTGCTCACGTTCATCGTCGACGACTCCACTTGGCTTCAGGAGGCTCCGCTCGACGTGGACGCACTCCCTGCCCACGGGGCAACGCACTTTAGCATGTGCGTCCGCGGCGTTCTCTTGCGGCAACCGTCGACCCACTACCGGTCGGCTCCTGTGTTGTCCTCCCTCCCTGTTTCCCGCCGGCGCAAGCGCTCCGGTCGGTCGAGACTTCAGCGGTGGGTGAGACACGCGGTGGCATGCCAGTCGGCCACCCCTCAAGTCACGGCGATCGAGCCCGACGAATCCCTCTACGGCCTGTTCGATCTGTCGACTGGCTCCGCAGAGACCGCATCCGAGTGCGACAGCAGTGATCCGGCGGCGGAGATTCTGATGGTCGATGGACCGCCCAGTCCTCCCGGTTTTCCCCGCACCGACGGAGGCGCAGGTGGAGGCGACCCGTCGCGTCCCCATGAGGAATATCTCCCCGAGCCTCTCACGTCGCTGTAGAGAGAAGAACTTCGTCGCCGGAACATGGATGCACTGCACACTCCTATCGTTGGATAAACCCCCGAGGCTCGTGCCTTGGAGGACGCGCGCCTGGCAAACTTGGCCGAGCGCACTCGACTGGAGAACCTCCAGCGAGCACTCGACGAGCGTGCGCGACAACGGGTTCCAGAATCCAGTCGATGTCAGCTCTTTCCGCCCCCGCAGGTATATCGAACTCCGATTCAGAATTTAGCAGCTGCAGCCCGTATAGCAGAGTCGATTCAGCCTTCCCAGTCGGAGGCTGGCAGAGGCTTGCTGCAGATCAAAGCATTACTCCGGGCAGCAGGAGACCAGAATTCCGCTGTTTCTCAGTCGCGGAACAGGATTCATAGCAGATTCGTTGCTGCAGACATAGTCCAGTCGGCTCATAGCCCAAGATCGCCCCCGAGGCGTGAGGGACGTGGGGACCGGCGTAATCAGTACGGGAACCGTGAGCAGTATGATCACCGATTCGATCGTGACGATCGACGTCGAGTGCCCACCCCTCCCCCGAGGAGCGGGTCGTACGCGCCTCGACAGCAGGATGACAGGCGCCCTCATAGTGTTGGGCGAAGGATTCCAGTCGACCCCAGGGAACCAGGCTTTGATGCGAGATCCATTCTCATGCAAGGTTTGGTCGACAGGAACAGAGCTCACCGAGAAGGTCACGACAGAGATGCACCTACCAGCAGCAGAGTACATGTTTCGGGGCCAGAGTGCTTTAGTAGAGCCATCAGGGCCGCTGTGATTCCTCCCAACTTCAGGTTGGCGACTGGAGTCAGTAAGTTCACTGGTGAGTCCAAGCCCGATACTTGGCTTGAAGACTACCGAGTGGCCGTCCAGATTGGCGGCGGCAATGATGAAGTGGCCATGAAGCACCTGCCTCTCATGTTGGAGGGCTCGGCCAGAGCGTGGCTGAATCAGCTAGCACCCAGCAGCATTTACACTTGGGAAGATCTCGCCCAAGTGTTTGTCACCACATTTGAAGGAACATGCAAGCGACCGGCAGGGCTGACGGAACTGCGGTCTTGCGTGCAGAAGCCGAATGAAACTTTGAGGGATTACATCCAGAGATGGATCACGTTACATCACACGGTAGAGAATGTGCCTGACCACCAAGCAGTCTGTGCCTTCAAATAAGGTGTCAAGTACAGAGAACTGAATCTGAAATTCGGTCGAACCGAAGATATGTCTCTGAATCGGATGATGGAGATTGCCACCAAGTACGCTAATGGTGAAGATGAGGATCGACTCAGGAGTGGCAAGCTCAAGTCAGTCGCTCAAGAAACCGGAGGGAATTCCAATCGGAAACAGAAGCGGAAAGCCGAGCCAGCTGCTCCTGGGGAAGCCTTGGCTGTAACTCAAGGGAAGTTTAAGGGGAAACCCAAAGGACCTTGGAACCCCAAGAAAGTTAAAGACCAAGATGGAAATGATGTGTTGGATTTTCCATGTCACATCCACACCAAGAAAGATGAAGAGGGTAAGTTCATTTACCCAAAACATACCACTCGACAGTGTCGGCTCTTGATCCAACAGTTCCAGGGCAAGCAGCCCAAAGATAAGGAAAAGGAGTCGGACAAAGTTGAGGACAAGGAAGACAGTGACGATGGATACCCCCAGGTCAATTCCACCCTGATGATTTTTGCTGATGTTGAAAGCAAAAGTCGACTGAAAGTTATCAACCGTGAGGTGAATATGGTTGCTCCGGCAACACCCAGTTATCTGAAGTGGTCTCAGACTGCCATCACATTCGACCAGTCCGATCACCCAACGCACATTGCCACCCCTGGGAGGCAAGCTTTGGTGGTCGACCCAGTTGTTGAAGGCACTCGACTGACCAAAGTCTTGATGGATGGTGGCAGTGGTTTGAACATATTGTATGCTGAGATGTTGAAAGGGATGGGCATTCCGATGTCCAGACTCAGTGCCAGCAACATGAGTTTCCATGGAGTCATTCCTGGAAAGAAGGCTGAGTCACTCGGCCAGATTGCTCTTGATGTGGTTTTCAGTGATTCCAAGAATTACCGCAAAGAAAAGTTGACATTCGAAGTTGTAGATTTCCAGAGTGCGTATCACGCTATTTTGGGCAGGCCGGCTTATGCATGCTTCATGGCTCGACCATGTTATGTGTATCTCAAATTGAAGATGCCTGGTGCCAAAGGGGTGATCACTGTTACGGGCAATCGGAAGAAAGCAGAAGAGTGTTTTTAGAAAGGTTCAAAGATCGCTGATGCTCAGATGGCAGTGGTGGAGCTGCAGGAATACCAGAAGACTGCAGACCCGAGTGATTTGTTGCGAGCCAAGAAGCCCGCTACAGAATCAGCTTTTCAGTCGTCTGGAGAAACGAAACCGGCTCACATCCATCCGACCGATACCAGTGCTGCTCCGACTCATATCTCAACAACACTCGACTCCAAATAGGAAGAAGCGCTCATCCGGTTCCTCCATGAGAACTGGGACATTTTCGCATGGAAGCCTTCTGACATGCCGGGTGTTCCCAGGGAGCTGGCTGAGCACCGCCTAAGAGTCGACTCAAAAGTAAAACCTGTCAAAGAACATCTCCGACGGTCCGTCATCCAGAAGAGAAAGGCTATTGGCGAGGAGGTGGCTCATCTCTTAGCAGCGGAGTTCATCCGAGAAATCTACCACTCCGAGTGGCTCGCCAACGTTGTCATGGCCCCCAAGAAGGACAAGTCACTTCGCATGTGCATTGACTTTAAACATATCAATCGGGCCTGCCCGAAAGATCATTTTCCTCTCCCCCGCATCGACCAGATAGTCGACTCGACTACGGGATGTGAGCGACTGTTCTTTTTTAGACGCCTATTCCGGGTACCATCAGATCCATCTGTATGGACCTGACGAGATTAAAACAGCTTTCATCACTCCATTCGGGTGCTTCTGTTATGTTACCATGCTGTTCGGCCTCAAGAATGCCGGAGCCACATTCATGAGGATGATTCAGAAGTGTTTTCTCACTCAAATCAGTCAGAATGTGGAAGCATACATGGATGATATTGTGGTCAAGTCACGGAAGGGTTCCGACCTGCTGACTGACCTTGCTGAAACCTTTGCCAACCTCAGGAGGTATGATATCAAGTTTAATCCGTCAAAGTGCACATTCGGAGTTCCTGGTGGAAAATTACTCGGTTTTCTCGTTTCCGAATGGGGAATCGACTCCAATCCAAAAAAAGTCGGTACTATACTCCGAATGAAAAGTCCTGTGCGAGTGCACGACGTCCAGAAGCTTACTGGTTGCTTGGCTGCTTTAAGTCGATTCATATCTCGTCTTGGTGAAAAGGCATTGCCTCTTTACCGATTGATGAAGAAGTCCGACAAGTTCGAGTGGACTCCTGAAGCTAATGCAGCGTTTGCATAGCTCAAAGCTCTGCTCTTCACCCAGCCGGTGCTTGCTACCCCAATCAGCAAGGAGCCTTTGATGCTTTACATCACAGCCACGGGACAAGTCGTCAGTACGGTACTTACGGTCGAGCGGGAAGAAGAAGGAAAAGCCTTCAAAGTTCAGCGCCCAGTATATTATATTTCTGAAGTTTTGACCCCGTCGAAGCAAAGATATCCTCATTATCAGAAGCTTGTATATGGGATTTATATGACCACAAAGAAAGTTGCTCACTACTTCTCTGATCATTCCATTATAGTCGTCAGTGACGCTCCATTGTCAGAGATCCTGCATAACAGAGATGCAACTGGTCGAGTGGCAAAATGGGCGATTGAACTCCTTCCTCTAGATATCAAGTTTGAGGCAAAGAAAGCTATCAAGTCCCAGGCAATAGCAGATTTCGTCACCGAGTGGATTGAATAGCAACTGCCGACTCAGGTTCACTCGGAGCATTGGACCATGTTCTTCGACGGTTCCAAAATGCTGAATGGTTCCGGTGCCGGGGTGGTGTTGGTCTCCCCCCGAGGAGATAAGCTCAGATATGTTCTTCAAATCCACTTTGATTCCTCCAATAACGAGGCAGAATATGAAGCACTTTTATATGGGTTGCGCATGGCCATTTCACTCGGCGTTTGTCGCCTCATGGTCTATGGTGACTCAGATTAGGTGGTTAATCAGGTGATGAAGGAGTGGGACGTCAGAAGTCCAGCCATGACCGGTTATTGCAATGAAGTGAGAAAGCTGGAGAAGAAATTCGAGGGGTTAGAACTTCATCACATACCCCGACTGAAAAATCAAGCAGCTGATGATTTGGCAAAAATAGGTTCCAAAAGAGAAGCCATTCCCAGCAATGTGTTTTTGGAACACATCCACACACCATCAGTTCAGGAGGATCCCTTCACTGAAGAGGCCCCGCAGCCAAAAAGTGCCACGGATCCGACTGAAGTTGAAGTTCCAGCTGTGGTCGATCTGATCATGGAAGTCTTGGTCATCACTCCTGACTGGACAATACCGTACATCGCGTACATCCTAAGGAAAGAACTCCCAGAGGACGAAGAAGAGGCTCGACAGATCGTCCGTCGTCCAAGGCCTTTACAGTCATAAAGGGACAGTTGTATAGAGAAAGCGCAACTGAAGTCAGTCAGAAGTGTATAACACCAGAAGAAGGTCAGATGATCCTTGATGATATCCACTCGGGGACCTGTGGTCATCATGCGTCCTCTCGGACCATTGTGGCTAAAGCATACCGAGCAGGATTCTACTGGCCAAGAGCGAATGAAATGGCTAAAGAGATAGTCGACAAATGTGAAGGATGTCAGTATTACTCCAATATGTCGCACAAGCCCGCGTCAGCCCTGAAAACCATTCCACTCGTCTGGCCCTTCGCTGTTTGGGGGCTGGACATGGTTGGACCACTGAGAACGGGCAGGACCGGCTTCACTCATGTGCTAGTAGCAGTCGACAAGTTCACCAAATGGATTGAAGCTAAGCCTATCAAGAATCTTGATGCTTGCACTGCTATCAGTTTCATCAGAGAGTTGATATTAAGATATGGAGTTCCGCACAGGATCATCACTGACAATGGGTCAAACTTCGATTCCGACAAATTCAGGGCCTTTTGCGCCTCTCAGGGCACACAAGTCGACTACGCTTCGGTCGCTCACCCCCAGTCGAATGGACAAGCGGAAAGAGCAAACGGCTTAATTCTCAAAGGACTGAAACCTCGATTGATGCGCGATCTCAAGCACACAGCAGGAGCATGGGTCGACGAGCTTCCATCAGTTCTTTGGGGATTGAGGAAAACCCCAAACCGATCGACCGGAAGAACCCCATTCTTTCTGGTCTACGGAGCCGAAGCAGTCTTGCCGAGTGACCTGCTTCACAGCGCCCCCCGAGTCGAGCTCTACTCTGAAGATGAAGCAGAACAAGCCCGGCAGGACGCAGTCGACCTCCTGGAAGAAGAAAGAGAAATGGCCATGATCCGATCGACCATCTATTAGCAAGACTTGCGTCGATTCCATGCCAGAAATGTGAAGAGTCGAGCCTTCCAAGAAGGAGACTTAGTCCTCTGAGTGGATCAGCAGAAACCACACAAACTCGCTCCTACTTTGGAAGGCCCCTTCATAGTCACCAGAGTCCTCCACAATGGAGCGTACCACCTCTATAATGTCGATCGCCAGATTGATGAGCCACGAGCCTGGAATGCGGAGCTACTCCGCCCCTTTTATACTTGAATTCTCACTCGGATGAGAAGTAATAAGAAAAACTCTTGTAGTTTATTTATCAAAGACAAGAGCGTTATAATTTTCCCAGTGATTATTATTGTTTTTGTTTGCATGAGAAATCCCCCAATGGGTGGCTTAGCTGCGAATCCGTTTCGCCTAAGTTTGTAAAAATAATTTCCTACCGAGTGGTGAGCCAGCCTCCCACTCGGGGGCTTAGCTGCGAACCCGTTTCACCTAAGTATTTGAAAATCCTACCGAGTGGTGAGCCAGCCTCCCACTCGGGGGCTTAGCTGCAGTCCAGTACTCGCCTAAGTATTTGAAAATCCTACCGAGTGGTGAGCGACCCTCCCACTCGGGGGCTTAGCTGCAGTCCAGTACTCGCCTAAGTATTTGAAAATCCTACCGAGTGGTGAGCGACCCTCCCGCTCGGAGGCTTAGCTGCAGTCCAGTACTCGCCTAAGTATTTGAAAAATCCTACCGAGTGGTGAGCGACCCTCCCACTTGAAGGCTTAGCTGCAGTCCAGTACTCGCCTAAGTATTTGAAAAATCCTACCGAGTGGTGAGAGACCCTCCCACTCGGAGGCTTAGCTGCAGTCTAGTACTCGCCTAAGTATTTGAAAATCCTACCGAGTGGTGAGCGACCCTCCCGCTCGGAGGCTTAGCTGCAGTCCAGTACTCGCCTAAGTATTTGAAAATCCTACCGAGTGGTGAGCGACCCTCCCACTCGGGGGCTTAGCTGCAGTCCGGTACTCGCCTAAGTATTTGAAAATCCTACCGAGCGGTGAGCCAGCTTCCCACTCGGGGGCTTAGCTGTAGTCCAGTACTCGCCTAAGTATTTGAAAATCCTACCGAGTGGTGAGCCAGCTTCCCACTCGGGGGCTTAGCTGCAGTCCAGTACTCGCCTAAGTACGAAACACATCTCAATCCTCAAGGACGACGAGGTGCAGGTCGATTTCCACCTTCTCCTTGGGAGCTTTGCCACAAATACAATGTGCGCTCCATCCCGCTCCGCAAGGACGACGAGGTGCAGGTCGACTGCCACCTTCTCCTTGGGAGCTTCACCATAAATACAACATGCGCTCCATCCCACTCCGCAAGGACGACGAGGTGCAGGTCTACTGCCACCTTCTCCTTGGGAGCTTCGCCACAAATACAATGTGCACTCCATCGCCGACCCGCAAGGACGATGAGGTGCAGGTCGACTGCTACCTTCTCCTTCGGAGCTGCGCCACAAATACAAAAGTTGTCTCGAGTGAAGAACGAGTTCCACTCTACGGAGGATTCATGAAGATATTCAATGATAAACCAAGTTCAGATAAATCCTAAAGGTTCCGGACCACAGATCGAAGTGCTTGGGCATTCAGACCGAAAGAGTTTAACGGTTACAAAAACCACTCGGCATTCCGAGGCAAATTTAAGGTGGGGCATAAAAGTTTGTTCACTCCGCGGGAGGAGGACTGGCAGGCTCGACGAACTCGTCCAGGTCGACGCCGTCGGCGATCCGAGTGGCTGCAGCGATGAAAGTCTCCATAAAAGTTCGGAAGTCATGCTTCTGGGTGTTGGCGACCTTGATTGCTGCCAGTTTATCTTGTCGCACCTCCTTGCAGTGGACACGAACCAAAGACAGAGCCACATCAGCACCACACCGGGCAGAAGATTTCGTCCACTCCTGCACTCGATCAGGGATCTCGTTAAGTCGAGTCATCAGGGACTCAAGATCATTCTGGAGCGTGGCCTCTGGCCAAAGTGCCGTGTCGATCCGTGACATGGCGACCTTCAGTCGAGCCAAGTAGTCCACAACACCGTCGATGCGGGATTCCAGTCGGAGCAGATTCATGGCTGTTTCATCTTTCACGGGAGAATTGATTGGGTCCAAACCTGGCTCAATCCGCCCAGTCTCCTCCTCGAAGTTCTGGCAAAACTCTGCATTCACGGTCCAAGGATAAGTCAATTTTCGTATGCTGAGTCGACAAAAAACATCAGTCGGAACAAAATGTGTACCTTCAAGCTTGATGAACAACTTCTTGGCAAGGCTCCTCAGATAGCTCTCCAGATCGTCCCTCCTGCGAGCGATGCCTTCCATCTTCTCGTACAGGTTGAGATTGTCCTTCTTCAAGCGCGTGCACTCCTTGTTGGCTTTGTTCAGAGCAGATTTCATCTTGGTGTTCTCTTCTTCCAACTGGCCGACCGAAGCCAGTTCCTGTTCAGCCAGAGCGGTTCTGTCGTCAGCTTCCTTTTGAGCAGCAGCCAAATCCTAATCCTTCTTCGCCAGAGCTTCTCTCAGTTTTTCTGCGAAGAAACGGTGCTTGATTCAGAAAGAGCAGAAGGGTACTCAAGCCTAAGACAAACTAGTCGACAAGCTCGTCTTACCATTGGCGTCGTCCTTGGCCTTTTGCAGCTCCGTCTTGGCCAATTCCAAGTCAAGGTTCAGTTGGATCTGTTGTTTCTCCAAGTCAGCAAAGCGAGCTCCAAGATCACAAGATTTCTGCAATCAGGGAGGAGAAGTTATTTTACAGCGAAAAACGACAAAGACAATAAATACTAAGACTACGGTCGACTGCCCGCAGTCCACCATAGTCTCGGGGACTACACCCAGTGGGTGCACTTTGCGTACCCCCACCGGTTATGACCCACTCGACCAGCCCACCGGAGTCGTGTGCAAGGAGTAAAAAAAGAAGGAGAGAAAGAAGAACTCAAACCATAGAACTCAGACCACAGTCGACTGCCAGCAGTCGACCACGGTCTCGGGGACTACACCCAGTGGGTGCACTTGGCGTGCCCCCACCGGTTCTGATCCCACTCGCCCAGACCGAGCAGAAGAGACAAACTACTAGTCCGGTTTACACTTGACGCGGCCAGACCACATCGAGCGAAGAATCAAAATACAAAGACTACAGTCGACTGCCAGCAGTCCACCGTAGTCTCGGGGACTACACCCAGTGGGTGCACTCAGCGTGCCCCCGCTAGTTCAAAAATTCAATCGACGCACCCAGTGGGTGTACAGATGCAAAGGTTTTCGGAAAAAGAGTCTTCAGATAGCATATCCTAATAGAACAAGCGGCGACCAACTAACTTGAACGTTGCTCTGAAGAGCCAAGCTGGCGTCGTAGGCGGCCTGACTGGCGTCCCGCACCGTCTTCATCTTCTCCATCATAATGCCCGCCTGGCGTATGGCTTCCTTGGCAGCATTCACTTCGTCCTCTGGGACATGATGGGTCGCAAAAACTGAAGGTGGGTCGACAGGGGCCTGAGCAGTCGACGAAGAAGGCAAGGCACTCGACAACGGCACGTCAAAGGTAACAGAACCCCGATTGGCATCACCAGCGTCCTGAACGATTGGTTCCGCCCTCGGCGTCGACTGTGGCACCTTGCTTGCAGGAGCTCGCCTATTTTTCCTCGTCAAAGGCCTCTCGGGCTCTTCATCATCATCATCGAGGAGGTCAATAATGTTAGGAGCTGTTCAAAGTTCAATCGACAAAAATCACATCACCCAATGGTACACATTGCAGTTGAGTCGACCAAATAAAGACAGAATTGCAGAAATCATACCCAAATTAGAAGTGACCGCATCCTCCATTACCTCATCATCGTCCCTGTAAGCTGAGGTCCCGGAAGTAGCAGCGCTGCCAGTTCCAAAGTTCGTCCGGTTAAAACAAGAAAAACAAACAGCACGGGGCGTCGAGTGAATATAAAGGGAGGCACTCACGCAGAAGCGACGGGGATGTCAATCTTAATCTTCGGCAACGCCTTCCGAAGCTTCGGCTCTGCAACTTTGGGATGCTTTGACACTTTTTCAGTTGGAGTTGGCGAAGAGGTCCGAGGACGCTTTGAAGACTGACCAGCTTGAGCAATCGCCTTTTCACGGGCGCTCGGTCGTTCTTGGTCAAGCTTGGACCGCCTCTCCCTGCGAGGAGGCGACGACTTCTTCTTCGTCACTTGGGTCGTCGCTTTCTTCGTCCCCTTCACTGTCAGAGTCCCATTCGCCACTGTCGCCACCGCTCGCCTCTCCTTCCGGGTCCTGCTCTTGCTCTCCGTTGGGCATTGAATACATTTCGATAATGGCCTGAAAGAAAGCAGGGAGAACAAAGTCTGTCGACGCAGTATAGGCAGCTGCGCGAGTGAATTTAGATTACAATCAAAAGCTCAGAATCGGACCTTCTCTGGTACATGGGACTGGTCGAATGGAGGAACTCTCCTGGCTCCCCTGGGGTTGTCCTTGTTTCCAGTCATGCCCGACAGCCACTTCTCTAGTGTGTCGTCATCGACCTCCTCCGGGTGAATCCGAGTGGAGTCGTCAAGACCCGAATACATCCACATCGGATGGTCTCGGGCTTGAAGAGGCTGGATGCACCGCTGAAGGAAAACCTCCAAGAGATCCATACCGGTGACCCCGTCACGGATAAGCTGGACCACTCGTTCGACCAGCACCCTAACCTGCGCCTTCTCCTCCGGGAGTACCTTCAAAGAGGAGGGTTTCCTCACTCGGTCCATGGTAAAAGGAGGGAGGCCAGTCGACTGGCCTGGCGTCGACTGGTCTTTGCAGTAAAACCAGGTCGACTGCCATCCGCGAACTGAGTCGGGAAGAATCATGGCTGGAAAGGAACTTTTTCCTCTCATCTGAACACAAAGACCCCCACACATCTGAATCACTTGTGTTCTCTCGTCACTCGGATTGGCCTTTTTCACCGTCTGAGAACGACAGGTGAAAATGTGCTTGAAAAGACCCTAGTGAGGCCGACAACCCAAGAAATTCTTGCACAAAGACACGAAAGCAGCAAGATACACGATTGTGTTGGGAGTGAAGTGATGGATTTGTGCCCCAAAGAAATTCAAAAACCCCCGAAAGAAAGGGTGAGGAGGCAAGGAAAATCCACGGTCGACGTGGGTGGCAAGGAGAACGCGCTCACCCTCCCAAGGTTGCGGCTCGGTCTCCTTCCCCGGAAGCCGCGCTGATCCATGGGGGATCAGCCCTCCTTCGGCTAGGTCGTGGTCTTCTTGGCGGATCACCGAGCGGATCCAGTCGCCCTGGATCCAGCCCTTCGGCAGGCCAGCTCGCGAGGAAGATCCACCCCGACCGGTCGCCTTCCCCTTCGCCTTTGCCGTCGCCTTCTTTGCCCGCTCAGAGCCGCCGTCTTCTCCTTCCCCATCGTCGCTGGCGAGACGCGTACGGAGCAGAGGCGCTGGGGCGAGAGCGAGCGCGACGAAGAAGCTTGAAGAGGAGAAGAGGGAATGGGAACGCGCTGTTCAAGAAACCCTCGTCAGACACCTTATATGAGGTCGCTTCCGAGTGGCTGACTGGTAGGCCCGGGCGGTCCGGTCAAATCCCGTAACAATTGCGCGCATGATACGTGGTGAAAAAGGTGGCGCGGAGATCGAGGCGGCTCCGCCCTATCCCATCCGATTACTGCGGCCTCCCCCGTCCCGCGTGCTTCCCAAAATCCGAATCCCGCGAAATCTGTGGGCAGCAGAACAACCTGTTAGACGGAAGATCTCCTCCATGCCGTCACTCAGGGCCTTTCAAGTAAAGAAACTCACTCGACAAAAAACTAAAAATGGATCAAGGCGACTGAAAAGGAAGTTGCTGTCATCAGTCGGGTTCATTGGTCCAAAACCAGATATGCTCATGGCATGAAAAATGAGTCGGGGAAATTCTCAACTCCTTCCCCACTCAAACCTCGATCCATTCGGGGGCTGATGATGAAGCTATGTACCTAGGGTAGGGTCATGGACCTGTCCCAACTGCCCTACCCAAGGACATCTCTAGAAGAAATCACCTTTCAATCGACTTGGAGGTGTTCCACTCGACAGACTCGAAGACACTCGACCAAGAAGCAATCGCTCGACCAAGACCAAACCACTCGACGGCCAGGAGACCTAAAGGCACTCCACACGCTAACGGTCGGTTATTAAGTAGATTTTATGGTCATCATAGCACTTTATTAGGGGCGTTACCAGTAACGCCCGACCTTAATGTATTTAAAACCCTGCACAACTGAGGACCGGAGGGGTCCGGCGAACTCTATATAAGCCACCCCCCTCCTCAGTGTAAAAGGTTCGCACCCCTGTAATTCATACACGCATAATCCAGTCGACCGCCTCCGGGCTCCGAGACTTAGGGCTATTACTTCCTCCGAGAAGGGCCTGAACTCGTAAAGCTCATGTGCTTACAACTTCTCCATAGCTAAGATCTTGCCTCTCCATACCTACCCCCCTACATTACTGTCAGACTTAGAACCACGACACCTACCCTTGAGCAACTTTTGAATGAACCTTGTCCAAAACACGACAACCGCGAGAAGCCGACCACCCACCTATGGAAGTACTGCACGATCATGAAGGCGTTTAAAAATTCAAACATGTTTGATGGGGGACACGGCCCAGGTGGTGGTTCAGGTGGCGGCGGCTTTCATGGCCCGGGCGCTGGTTCAAGTGGAGGAGGTTTTCACGGTCAAGGTCATCCTGGTCACCAAGGCGGATATAATCAGCAACCCGGCCAAGGGAATCAGCAGCAGCAATCCGGTTATCAGAGCAACCCAAAGCAGTTGAGTAGTGGACAGTATCATGTATTTACTACCAGTTTATGCAAGAGGGACTAGAAGCTTCACAAGAGGGCCATCACAGACAATGGCACTAATCTGTCCCAAGGGGCTATGAAGAGTTTTGTCAGCGAGAGCACATCCGGCTTGATGTTTCTTCTGTAGCTCATCCTTAATCCAATGGTCAAGCTGAGAGAGCCGATCAGGAAATTTTGAAAGGGCTAAAACCCCGGCTTATGGTTCCTTTACAGCGAACGCCGGGTTGTTGGGTAGAGGAGTTACCCTCAGTGTTATGGAGCATCAATACTACGCCCAATAGGTCTACAGGTTACACACCCTTCTTCATGGTTTATGGAGCAGAAGCAGTGTTGCCTAGTGACATCCGTCATGACTCGCCCCGTGTGGCGGCTTATGTTGAAGCTAACAATGAAAAAGCCAGATAGGATGCGCTTGACTTGTTGGATGAAGAAAGAGACTTAGCAGCAGCGCGGTCAGCAATTTATCAACAGGACATGTGTCGTTATCACAGCCGCCGGGTTAAGTCCAGGACTTTTCAGGAAGGCGACTTGGTGCTCCGGCTCATCCAGGATCTGTCAGATGCACACAAGCTATCCCCACCTTGGGAAGGACCCTTTGTGGTCAGTAAGAATTTAAACAACGGGTCATATTACCTCATTGACATTCGAGAGCACAAAGACTCACATAAGTCGGAGGAAGAGACCCGCCAGCCATGGAACATTGCTCAATTTCGGCCATACTACACCTGAGCCACCGGCTCTCATCATGTACATATGTTCACGTTGTATATACTATGATAAGAAATAAAGTAAGACCATTGGTCTCTTTTCTTTTCAAAGACTATACATCTTTATTATTTTTTATTCACAAAATGACTATTAAGGAGCTGATCATATTTGAATCAAGTTTAACCTTTTTGGTCCAGCTCATGATCGTATCCGAATCTAGCTGCAAATCTCATGGTCACTTGGGGGCTTCCTGTTCAAACATAGGTCGTATTCGAACCAAAGAGAACATAACTATCGTAACCCTCTTGATCGGCTCAAGGCCAAACTCACTTGGGGGCTTCTTGATCGTATCCGAATCATAGCTTAACCCCTTTTGAGTCTGACTTGGATCTTATTCGAATCAGGGTCGTTAAAAACCTCTCAGGTCATTTGGGGGCTTCCTGTTCAAACATAGGTCGTATTCGAACCAAAGAGAACATAGCTGTCGGTACCCTCTTGATCGGCGCAACGCCAAAGCCACCGGGGGCTATATGGTCATATTCAAACCTTAGCTTAACCCCTTTGGTTCGGTTTATTGATCGTATTCGAATAAGAAACCCCCAATCTTTTGAATACAAAGTTAAAACTATGTTGCTTGTCCTTTAGCTTTTGTTGTTTCAATATTACAAATAAGATAGCCTGGCTTTCTTCACCAGCTCAACTATTAGACAACACAGCTGCCCGGGTTATTCAAGCCGGTGGTTCAAGGATCCAAAGGTATGAGCTACTAAGATATGATGATCATTGGGTATTCAAGAAGTATTAACTTTTCATACATATTGAATTATCAATTTCATCACCCGGGTTATTTAAACCGGCCATCTAAGGATCAACAAGGACAAGGAACAGAGTTCAAACATTGTAGAGACAAACATTAAAACAATGCATACATTGACATCTGAAACACATATTCACATTTAAGTATTTTGTGCACGATAGCACAAGCAAGCAGGTGGTGTTTTAACAGCTAAGCTATTACAAGGCTTTATAAGCCCATGAAGATGATCATTGTCCCTCCCTCGCCAGTTCACCATCTTGAGTTTGCTGGAAGTTGGGTTTTGACCAATCAAAGCCGTTCATGGCGACAAATTCGGCTTCGTCGTCAATCAGACCGACCGGGTCAACCTCTGGGGCAAATGTATCTTCTCTCACTAGTGGGATCAAGTCTGTTACTTTATATGAGGAAGGGGCCATCTTCTTATTCTCACTATCAAAACCCGGCTGATACTTGTCCACATTGGTGTCATCTCCAAGGCTAGTCGCCTGAGGCCGGACTTCATGGACGCAGGCTATAAAGTCATCCTGATCAAAAGGAGACCCGTCCTCCTTCACGGTAGGATAGCCCCTTGCCACATCCGCCGGATCTAGGTCTGGCGCCCAAGCCTTGGAGCAGCTTAGGGCAGTCAAAGCTCCGGCTCGCGCGCAGGAGCGTTTTACTTCTTGGAACCTGGCAGGAAGGATGGACAGCTTCTTCAGGACGTCACTGATCTGGTTAGATCCTTGATTAGCAGGAGAGATGGCAGCCAGAGCCCGTTGTGCGCCGATATACAATTGTGCAACTAAAGTGTATACTGCCTTCAGCTTAATCAATGGGTCTTGGTTCAGATTCTTACTTTGCGGACCTGCATATATTTTTAACAGAGTCAGTTGGCAGATTATACTCCGGTTTGGCAAAAAATATACGAAAGGTCAAATCAGGTAGCTTACCAAAGATAGCAGCGACCATCTGGGACACCCGGCCCTTTAAACCGTTCAGCTCTATTGAAATTTCTTTTAGAGCTGTTTCGGCTGTCTCAGCTCGTCGAGGCAGAAGTGTTTTCTCATTTTCCCAAGTCTTCTCTTTGGCAGCAAAGCTGGTCTTCAAATTTTCCGTTGCAGAAAGGCTTATTTGCAGTTTGGAGGTGGAAGATTTGATTTCTGACTCCTGACTCGCTAGCCGGGTCTTTGCGTCAGTCAATTGAGAGTTCAGTTCAGACAATGCATTCTGTGAAATGTTCAGATAAGTCAAGACTTGGTTTCAAATTCCAGTATCCAAATTCAAGATTCAAGTCCCAATTACTTTACAAATAAACCACTTGACACTTGGGGGCTAATGTATGCCAAATCAAATTTTTACGACTCTACCAACATATTTGAAGTCCCAAGTCCTTTATAAAGTAACAACACTTGGCACTTGGGGGCTAATGTACGCAGTTCAGCAAGTTTATCAAGGTTAAACCGGAGTGTTAAGTACTTTGAAGACGGTTTTAAATTCTAAAGTACCGATTCATTAATGATCAAAATAAACCGGTCCTTGGGGACTATGGGTGAAGTTTTGTTCTATCAATATCAGGCAAAGATTCAGAGGTAAAAGTCTCGGCCTATATTTTAAGTCTACAGGTTATTCCGTTTCTCTCATAATCTGAAGACTTGGGGGCTGAAGGAATATTGGTAAACCGGAAACAACGTACCTCATACTTCAACTGAAGCTGCTTGACCATCTCGATCTCAGACTCACGACTGGAGTGTACATGACTGAGATAGCCGGATAAGATATCACTGGCATTGAGACGGTCATAGTTGGCAACATCAAAGCGAACCTTCTGCCTCTCCAATGCTTCTTGCTTTGCTGTGAACCGAGCCAACACCGTTGGGTTCCCCGGCTCAACAAAGCGGCTCCCAATAATTTTAACATCTTGAGCACGTGGAGACGGCGGGTCGGTTGAGCTTGACGGCCCAGCTATAGAAGGATTCATAGTGGCTTCGTCAAGGGATGGCTCCGGAGGATTTGCTTCATTGACGATAGGCGGGTCTTCTGGGGCGTCAGTTAATGGAAAAGGCGGCCTAGCCGGGTCAGATGCTAGCACTGGCGGGTCTTCCGCCGGTTTTGTTGCCTTCACCTTCTTGGATTTAGCCTGTCCGCTAAGGAAAAAATATTGCAGGATTGTCAGCATCAAGATACAATTGAGCAACCCGGAAGAAAAGAGGATTTCTGATTACCCAGGTGCAGTCTTGAAAGCCGGGAATTGTGTTTGTGATGAGTCGCCTAAGGAACGAGACACCTCCTGAAAGAATAAAAGAAAAGAGTTAAAAGAAATATGAGGAGCATGATTCATTAAAGCGAGTTAAAGATAGCAATAAGTAAACCTTGTTCAGACGTTTCCGAGGGGTCTGTTGAAGGACGACAACCGGTTCGTCTTCAATCCCAGCTTCACGGCGGCTTTCATGTTGCTGCTTTTTTCAAATGAAAGTTGGGATCCAAGTGAGCTAAGGGGTTAGAAAACCTTACTTTACAGACCACTCGTCGAACTTTGTGTCTTGGTAAGGGCTCTGAGTCGGAGGAAATGATAGTTACCTCTGCTTCCCCAGCCTGACTGGCCCCAGTGTCATCCTGGTAAGGATCGGTGTCAATAAGATTGTTAAAAAATTGGCCAAGGGAATCAAGGGCTACCTCCGAGTCAGACGTGTCATCAAGTTTCATTAAATCTTCAACAATGGTTTTCTTCTTCTTCTTCGATCTCCGGGTCGATTTCTTGGCGTTCATGGCGGCGAGTTTCGCCTTCTTGGAAGCTTCGTGATCGTATTTCACTTTCCAAAAGCCAGAGTTGTCCTACAAAGACAAGAGGAAGGATCAGTAATAAACAAATACGGCTGGACAAAATACAAAGGAAAAAAGATCAGAATATCCTTACTTCTGGTACCGGGTTAAGTCTATAGAAGGGATTTAACCCAACAACACTGCAATCTTCATACTTCGCATTCACCAGAAGGTTTGACATTGCGACAATGTCCTCCTCGGTTAGTTGAACCGGGGTATGACGGAGAGAATCGTCCGGGTCTCCACCATATTCATACATCAATTTTGAACGACGGCTTAATGGAATAATCCGCCATGAGATCCAGCAGCGGGTTAGATCGACTCCGGTTAAACCGTTCCCCAACAAACCGTTGATTCTTTTGATAGATGGAAGCAGCTTCTTGCGTTTAGCAACGGTAAGTTTATCTGGCAGAGCGAACTTGGAGTCAAGACGATCGGGGCGGTAACCCGGCAGTGGCTTCTCGTTGGCAGGTGAGATGTCCTGATAGTAAAACCAAGTTTGGTTCCAGTCCTTTGGGTGACTTGGTAAAACTATAAGAGGGAAGACAGCACCCTGCCGGCGCTGAATTGAGATGCCTCCAAGCTCTAAGCTACGGCCATTGGTGCACTCGTTCTGCCGGTTCAGATAGAAGTACTCTCTAAATAGTTCCACAGTCGGCTCTTGCTGAAGATATACCTCACAGAGCACTTGGAAGTTACAAATATTGGATATGGAATTGGGCCCGATATCCTGAGGATGGAGTTTGAAAAGGTGAAGAACTTCTCTGAAAACTTTGAACCGGGCGGTGAGAAGCCCTGGTTCATGTGGTCAGTAAAGACGATCACTTCGCCGTCTTTTGGATTCGGTCATTCTTCTTCCAGGTCAGGAGCACGATAAGACATGATGTTTTTTGAGGGCAGAAACCCAATGAGGAAGAACTCTTTTAAACGCTCCTCGGTTATGGTTGAGGGGACCCAATTGCAGATGGTGGGTGTCTTTGACGGCATGACGTGCAAGGGACTGAAAGAGGAAAAATAACATGCTGGTTCAATTTACGGCAAAATTAACAGTTAAAGGTTGAAGTTGTAAAACAAGTAACAGCGGCTTAACTAAGGGCTAATGACATATAAGGAAAAGAAAGCTGGAGTGATAAGCCGCCATGACTACAGACTTTCTCAGAAAGCAGATTCAGCTAAGTGTTGGCATAAACAAGTTTCACCAAGCTATCATTATTACTTTGGATCAAATGGCTGTCCCGAAAAGAAAAAATTCCAGACCTAAAAGTCCAGTACAGATGAGTTCATCAGCTAACCAAGCATCTCTACAGGAAAAAGGGATCTACTGCTATCAAAAATGAATGCAAAACAGCTACCGCAGCAGTTCTACACTATCTGACGATCAGAAAAGGGCATCGGAGGTGAAATCTATCAACAGTCTGTAACGGGCGGTGACGAACACCGACGGACTCGAGAAGCCGTAATGCAGATCTAAGGCAGAGAAGGAAAGGGACTTACAGATGCAGAGCTACTGCGGAGGTTCGTCGAGTTTCTCTGGCCAAATCAGGTCGATGCAGCGGCCTGAGGTGGAGAAGACGAGGAGATCTGCGGCGGCGGCGGCAGAGCTCGAGCGACAGCGAAACAGTGAGAGGAGGAAGACGACCGAAGGGGAAAAATGAAAAAGACCTAGGTCGTGCCTATTTATAAGGGAGTAAGCGAAAAGGCGGGCGCGAAAATCAAGGAGACCCGAATAATGATTATCCAACTAAAAGGATGCCTCGATTCTTGGAAGGCATTAAAAAATAAAAGTTCCGTTGGAAGATGACGTCATGAAAGTTGTTTTGTATTTTCAAAAGATGACGTCATGGCGGGTTACAGAAGTTTTCAGACAGATGATGGATTCCATCTAAGTATTGAAGATTGACAAAGAACAAAGTTCAAAGTCAACCTAGGGCCTAATGTTGGGGATATTACTACCAGTATGACCCGCCCAGGAGGGGCCGGGTCAGCCCTAATGGCGGGTTACATAAGAAGCCCAATAAACATTCAAGATGATAGTTTACTAAACGTATAGAAGGCCCAAAGGCCTGGGGCCGGCTTAAGGCCTGATATTGTAAACCGCCGTATGTAAGGAAAGACTTGTAAAAAAAGGCATGTAAAGAAAGTCACCGAGCCGGACACGATTATGAGCCGGCCGGGACTCAGTAGGCCACCAGGCGTCATCCCGTGTATATAAGGGGACGACCCGGTGGCGGTTTAAGGGCAAGAAACAATAGATCGATAACCAAGCCGACGAGTTGAGCCTCTTAGAGATCGAAACCTCAGCAATACCAATCCCAACTAGACGTAGGCTTTTACCTTCATCGTAAGGGGCCGAACTAGTATAAAAACCCTCTCGTGTCCTTTGTCCCGATTAACCCCTTTAAGCTTCCTAGTGCGATGGCCCTACGACTAACTCCTTGCTCTAGGACATCTGCCGTGACAATTCCACGACAGTTTGATATTCCTTTTCTTCGAAACCCTAAAACATGCAAAAAACAGCAATTCTGGGTTGGGCCTTCGGTTAATAGGTTAGTCCCAAAAATAATATAAAAGTGGAAAATAAAGCCCAATAATGTCTAAAACAGTAGATAATATAGTATGGAGCAATCAAAAATTATAGATACGTTGGAGATGTATCAACAAGTTTATTATTTTTCCTGGAAACTTGGTCACATATAATGACACAATGCGAAGGTTTTCCAATTTTTTGATTTTTTTTGAATTTTTTATGTCCGTTTCAAAATGCGGTCAACCGGCGGGCTTGACCGTTCCTAGCTAGTGGTTGAATCTTGGAAACTTTTGATATTTCTCTGATTAAATAGATACTTATGTACCTAGAAATGATTTTTGGAAAAAATAAAGAGCAAACTATGAGACAGCTACAGTTCAAATTTGACCTGCTTCCTACTGAATCAGCGGGAATTTGTCTTTTTCACCACAGGTGGATCAAAACTTTTGACACCCAACCATTATGTCAATTGTGCATTAAAATATGGCCTAGTATTTTAGAAAATTGATTTGGTCCAATTTTGTAACAAATATATGGTAGGTCCATCACACAAAAAACTCATTTCAGGCACTCGGAAAATGGAAAATGAATTTTTAGTCAACTACGACCAATTTTTCATTCAACTAGAAGCAATTGGACCGTGCATGGAACACCGTCGGATGCTCGCGGATCCAACGGCAGTCCTCACCCCAAGCTCACCTAAGCTGAAACCCTAGTCCTCGTGAACCATCCACCACCCCTCCCCCCCCGTCTCCATTCTTTCTCCCCTCGCTCTCTTCTCCGTCCGCGCACGCCTCCCCTCTCCTCCTCCCCCCTCCCCGCTCCCTCCCATGGCGAACCCCGTCGCCTCCCCTCCCCGACCTTCCCGCCCCGCTGCCTCAACCCCCCCACCACCACGGCCTCCACCACCAATCCGCCATGCCGCCCTCGCTCCCCCTGCCGCCGCCACCTCCATCGCCATCTCCCTCTCCCTCCCTCTCCCCGATCTCTGACCCAGCCACCACCCATGGCGCCAGCCAGAGCAGCCACCAGCTATGGCGACGGCGAAGCTAGAGGCTGTCGGATCCGGGATCAGGGCGGCGCATAGCCCCTCCTCCCGTGAGATCCTCTGCATCGAGCAGCTCCTCCGCCCGCTGCACTGTCTCCCCATCCGGATCGAGCAGTTCCTCTTCGCCCGCTCTACCGACCCCCTCCATCAGCCGTCGCTATGCAGTACACTTCCACCGCTTCCGCCGCCTCCCAAGTCGTCGTCCTCCCGATCCCCTCCCCTCCCCTTCCTCTGCTCCGGACACACCGTCTCCGTCGAGCCGGGCGCCCCATCCACCTCTACGGGCGTCGGCGGCATTGGTGTATGAGCATACATGCGGATCATGGCCGGCACCATCCTCGGCAGCGGCCACGGCTTCTACGTCATGCACCGCATCGAGACCTCCTACAAGGTACGGCGACTCCCGTCGCACCAACCTGCTGCGATGTGTGGACCATTTTGTCGAAGCCGCGGTACTCACTCTCGCTTTTTTTGGTCGTGTGCAGGCAAGGATGGAGGAGAGGCTGTGTCGATGGCAAGCTGGAGTGCCTCTACCATGGCTGGCAGTTCGATGGCCAGGGCAAGTGCGTCAAGATCCCACAGGTCCCACCATCCCACACTTCTTTCTAATCAAGTTCTGAAATCGTGTTAGTTGTTTAGCTTCGCCAGGTTAACTGTCTACATCCGATCCATCATTCATACTCAGGTTGACTGTATGACATTGCATTAGCCTAGCTCTTATTTTTTTGGCTAGGAATAGAATTGACATGCATAGCTGATCTGATTGGAAAGGGATGGCAGTATATAGTTTCTATCGTGTAGTAGCATCGGCTCTTTATCTGGAAAAAGAATACTATCAAGTCTTTAGCTAGCTAGCTACTAGTACAAGCTGCAACCCAATAAGAACAGTAGCTTTCCTGCACACATCTAGCTAGCTAATGACACTAGTATTCAGAAACAACTTCGCTTTGAAACTCTGAATCACTTCTCCCTGACAGACACAACATGCACACATCTTGCAGGTTAATGGAGCAATGATGTGGTGGTATAACATATCTGTGGCGGTTCTTCAAGCAGCTCTGCAAGTGGAGGATCGCGTCCAGGGTAGAGGGATCACAAGGACTGACAAGATGCAGGGAATGTGCCAACTTCCTTTGGCAAAATCTTGCTACCTTGCCATAGATGGCTACTACCTTATAGCCCAGTATTCTACTGCTTTCTTCTATAATTTGTCACCCTCCACTTCCTTAGGCAAAATTGAAAATTAAGTTGCAGCATTAATTAGGTACTGCTATAGTCTTTTTTAGACATTTCTGCCTCCTTTTTCCCCTGTTTGCGCGAAAGATCATGTGTCCTTTCCATTTGGAGTCTATGTACGAAACACCAATTATCCAGTCCATTTTTCACAAAAAGATTAGTGTTCTTATTTAGTCCTGATGTTTTGGTTTATGGAGTTGTTGATTATTTGGTCAGATTTCCTTAGTTGCTTTGTGCATGAGAATAAGCTGATAAGAACAGAACATTGATACTTTGCATGCTATTAGTAAAATGATTTATTTTCTTTTGTCACCTTGTATGAATGAGTACCTCATTTTAACTAGCTGGAGAACGAAGCATTGTCATAGCTGAATTTGTGTTATCATTCTAATGAACTTGTTCGTTTTCTGAATGAAATGTTCATAATATATTGGCTCCACATTTTGACCTTACCTTCCATTCCCTTCCCTGATGTGCAGGAGCAGTTGCACGGCTGCAACATCACCAACTCGACTCGGATGCAGGGAGAGGAGACGCCTAGCTGCGGGGAAGCTGCAACTCTAGGTTAAGGCCTCCCTCTGCATCTCCTTGTTTTGGTTTCCTAGGCTTGGTCCCTGATTTAGTGCTGCTCCAAATTTGCTTACATGCTTGATTTCATTGTTTGCCAATTAAGTTGCTTGCTTGATGCCCCAAAATTCAGTAGAATTTTGTTTATCAATTGGTTTGGTTGGATTTCTCCCAAGTTAACTGAAGTTGTTACAAAATAGGTGGTTGTTGTCCAATTTGTTCAGTAGAATAAAAATTGATGGTTGGCATGTTTTGTTTGCTATCTTTCATCTCACCTTGTGTTGTCAAAGTTTATCTTCTCTTGTCAAGGTTTTCACTGTGGTAACTATTAATTTGGAAGATAAAGTGATGGCCAATTATATGTATATATCCACACAACAAATATACCGTGTTGTATTATGCTTATGCTACTTGTATCACCAGTGTTTTCTAACTCTAGCACCTATGTATTTCTTTACTGTCTTGCCTAACCCTGTATTGATATGTATGTTTGCTCAAAATTAAGTACAAGTTAGGCCGCCATGTTAAGGCTAACCTGAGAACACTTACTCTCTCTCTCTCTATATATATATATATCTTTATTAAGCTCGGCTAACCTTATAGATGTTGTCCTTCTTTCATCTGCAGGACAATATCATGCATATGTTTATTTGGTTTGATCTTTGTATGTGTTTATTCAGTTTGAACTCTACATGACATGAAGTAATTATTTTCTGTGTTTTTCTCAACTTGTTTTCGTTGTTACTTGATACATACTTAGTTTGTAGTTAAAGTTGTGGGTTAACGATGGTGATTTTGTTCTACTTGAATGCATTGGTACCCCCCCCCCCCCCCCCCCCCCTCATCTAGCGCACGGATGCAACGGTGGCAAGAAGATCATGGCTGTGTGCATCATCAAGCACACCATGGCGATAATTCACCTCCTCACAGATGCTAACTCAATCCAAATCATCGTGATGCTATCATCCTTAGGTATCTCTCTTGGTTCCCTTTATTCTCTCGTGCATTTGTGATGTTAGCCTACGTACTCTGACTAGTAATATTTGATCTTGCATGTTGAATGGATGGCTGTGGTAGTAGAATGGTATTATTGTTTAGGTGCAATTTGGTGTAGTGAAGTTTTTTGCACGACTCGCACTTGTGCAATACAAATTCATATTTTTTTCTCTGTTTTCTTGTATGAATGAATATCTCATTTTAACTAGCTGGAGAACAAAAATCATGGTACTAGCAGAATTTGTGTCGTCATTCTAATATAAATAGCTGTCATTTTTTGAATGGTCTCTTCTTGCTATATTGCTCCAGTTTTCCTAATTCTTGTCTGTTGATTCATGTATCATATCACTGTTCTGTTGGCCCAGTCCTGACAAGAGTAGGTGCCTACTTTGTGATTGTTATCGAAGGAGCTCCATGCTGAAGAACATAGCTTGTAACTGTATCTAGTTGTTACACATGTGGAGCTTGTAACTGTGATTGCCATACTTGTAGAGCTTGTAGCTAGTTATTACACTTGTAGAGCTTCTGGAGAATGTTTGGAGTATCACGTGCAGAGCTTGTATATGTTAGAGCTTATTATGTGTAGAGCTTGTAAAGTATATGTTATTTGTACAATAGGAGCTCTATTGAATCTGGCTGATAATATTTGGAGTATTATGTGTGTGTTTTGTTTGTGCCAATTTAAATACTGGTTATTTATTTACTGTTAAATTGAAATATGAAGAATATGAACTTGCTAGCTGGGACCCACGTACCTGAACTTGACATCTGGGACCCATTTGACTAATGGACCTTTTTATATTACAAAAAAACTAAAACTTTCTAGCGGAAAAGGCCACGGCCCAAAAATGAGAAGGCTTAATTGTTGGGCTTGGCCCATCTACCTAGCCAAAATTAATATGAGAAAAAAAACACAAATGGGCTGAATTTTTGGGCTTGCCCCATGTAAAACACCGAATTGGACCGGGCTGATTCTTATCCACGTCAGCTTGCCACGTTGGATTCCTACGTGGCCTGGGGAGGTTGCTAGTGACCAAAAATTTGGTCGTGGAACCAATGACCTTTTACATATCACAAAGAAGGTCCTTAATTTTAGTTTACGACCGCCAGCTTTTGACCATCAGTTTTTTGTCATAAAAAGGCCGCAAATGAAAAACAATGACCTTTCAACGACTAATAGTGATGGTCACAAGTTGATATATTTCTTGTAGTGCTAGACTTGAAGACTCCATTGTATGATGGTTGCAGTCCCGAGGTGACCCGCTGGAGTTTCACGCTCTACTTCTAAAGACGAAGGCAAAAAAACAAATGGACCAATGCAAGGCTCGATGAGCATTTGAAGTATCTATAGAAAGTTCTTCTCGTGGGGAACCGGTGTCCTACTAGTGTTGAGGATGCCATGGAAATCGTGTGTCCTCTTGATGTCTCGCACATTAGATACCACACATGCATCAACGATTGCATCATTTATCGGAATGAGCATGCGGACAAAACTAGTTGTCCAGTGTGCAATGCTTCTTGATACAAGAGGGCTGGAAAGAAAGCTCCTCTGAAAGTTGTATGGTACTTTTCGATCACTCCCCATATGTAGCGGTATTTTGTAGATCCTAAGGAAGCAAAGCTCATGCGCTAGCACGCGGAGAGGATGAAGCCAGACGATGGAGATGATCCGAAGCTGAGACACCTCACATACGTTAGCCAGTGAAGAGCATTAAACGCCGAATATCGATATTTCGCACATGATCCAAGGAACATCGTGCTTGGCGCAAGTGCTGATGGCATGAATCTGTTTCGCAACCAGAACACCAACCATAGCACATGGCCCATGTTTGTATGGATGTACAACCTCCCCCTTGAAGTGCATGAAGACCAAGTACATACACGTAAGTATGCTGATTCAAGGGCTGAAACAACCGGGAGAAATGATATTAATCTGTATCTCGGACTACTGAAAGAGCAGCTACACACGTTATGGATAGCACCGGTCAAGACATGGGATGCCAGCGCAGGAGGGTATTTCGATATGAGAGTCGCGCTGATCATGATACTGCATGACTTTCTTGGTTATGGATATGTCTCGAGACAGGTGTGCCACGGATATTGCAGATGCACCAGGTGCAGGATGAAGCAACATCTCAACAGCTACCGAAAGATGGTGAGTCTTCAAAAATCATGTACATGCGACATCAAAGATGGATTGAGAAGGATGGCCTGTGGAGAAAGCGTGGAGATCTATTTAATGGTAAGGCCAAGCATCGAGGACCTCCACATAATAGGAGCGACATCAAAATCGATGAGTTGTTGAAATGGAAAGAGTGCCTCGTCCTGAAAAGAATAAAAAGGCATCGGAGCCGCTGCTGAAGGTATGAAAAACGAGGTCTATTTTCCGGGACTTGGAGTACTGGCCCAAACTCAACACGCATCATAGCCTTGATAGCATGGTTTTGGAACTTAACAATTTCAGTTGGTAGTTAAAACACTTGAGATGGTTCTGTAACTTTAAAGTTTTAGTTAAGTTAATTGAATTTTTTGGACAATTTCAATTAATTAAATACATGATAGATATAGTTAACGATGGCTAGTTAACTTGGGCACACCATGGTCATTAAATCATGGTCATTTTTAGACTGAGATTTTCAGACATGTACATCATGGTCATTTTTAGACTAAGATATTTAGTCATTTTCAAACTGAGATAACCAACTTTGGCACAGAAAAAAATGCATATGAAAAATCTATACTTAACGATGGACAAAATTTGAGTTAAAAAGGAATTTGCTTACTATGACAAAGCTTGAAAAGTTCAAACATGACATAATATAAAATAGGTCATAGCTAGGATTTTTTTTCTCAAATTTGTCTGTGTACAATTGTTTCAGTGAGAATATGTGATAATATAATATATTTGGACAGTATATCAAGTTTGAAATTTTCTATATTAAAAAGAACTTTACTCTGCTGATGTGATGATGATGCTGCTTTGAATGCTCATGTGGTGCAATGTAGATCACCGACGAGCCACTCGACGACGCCCGTAAGATAATCGACGACACCCGCATCCTCGACAACTATCTAGTGAGTAAAGATGGTCTATTTGGACATGTGATATGTGGACTAGTGTTGTGTAGTACTAGTGTTGTCACACATTGATATTTGGACATGTGATAATGTGGATATTTGGAAATATGATGGATATGTCTTCTACTTGTGTATGTGCTTGCCCAAGTGCTATCTTGGCCTTCGTTGTTTGCAGGGAAACTCCGAGTGGCCTATGCTTTGCTGGCATATTGATTCATTTCCATTCGACAAATTTTAAGATCTCGATATGTCCTATTTTTAGCAAAGGTCATGCCGAAATTTTTCATGAATTTTGGCATGACTTGTGCTAGAAAGTAGGACATATCGAGTGCCCGGGATTTGCTGCAATGTGAATGAAACGACATTCCGGCAAAACATAGGCCATTTTTATGTCATTATTCATTTTATTAGTTCTATAATTAAACAAGCAAATTGAACCTTAGAAAACATGACGCACAACGACGAAGTCGGGGGTTCTTGTGCAAATAGAAAAGTTTAGCATCCAGTGCGTGAATTATTTCTCTTTCCTGGAACGTGATAAATTGCTGAAACTTTTATACAGTACTGCTATGCAAAGTTTTTACGATGTAATAATTTATTAGAATTTTTGTAGTTATAGAAGTATGGCTAAAAATTCTGACATTACATATTATTCTGTTTTAGACATATTCTGTTTTTATTGCATAGTGTGCTTGTTTTGATGTTTCTATGGATTGTATCGGGAGGTATAAGTAATGTAGACGATAGAATACAGTAGGTATTATGCAAGAACAGTTATGAATCTATTTATGATAGTACTTAAACTAATGATTATTTTTATTATACTAATGGATCTCATGAGGTTTTGTTGATTTTTGTGTGATTGAAGTTTTCATGTTTTGGGTGAGATGACGATGGATGAAAGAATAAGAAGTAACGAGACCCTATGCTTGGGGATGCCCAAGGCACCCCAAGGTAATATTCAAGAAATATCCAAGCATCTAAGCTTGGGGATGCGCCGGAAGGCATCCCCTCTTTCGTCTCCAATCGTTTGGTAATATCACTTGGAGCTATATTTTTATTCATCACATGATATGCGTTTTGCTTGGAGCATCGTGTATTATAGTTTTATTTTTTTGCTTGTTTCCACAATCATTGTTTCCTGTTCACCAATTATGAGAGGAACACACCTTCATCACAATTTATAGAATGCTCATTGAACTTCACTTATATCTTTTGAGTTGAGGCAATTGCTCATGTGCTTCACTTATATCTTTAGAGCACGATGATACTTATATTTTATAGAAATCAATTGCACTCCCATGCTTCACTTATATCTTTTTCAGAGTTGAATAGATAATGGTAATTTGCATGAGTTATATATTTGGTCCAAAAATGATAGGTATACAAGGGTGATATAATAAAAACTAGCATGTAGATAACTAAATATAATGCATTTATAAACGATATTGAGGTTATGATATGAAAGTTTACTAGGGGATAATCATTAGTTAGTAAAAATATTGATGCTAAGGTTCGTGATGTCCTATTCATTAAAGTGTTGGTCATGTCATGACATCCATGATAAATTTCATTGAGTTCTGACATTTTATGCATTTTGAGGGGTTTTCCACGTGAAAAGGCCCTAAAACACTAGGCGAACATGACGCAACATGTGTTTGGTTTCTAAAGTCCTTCAAATTTTGCATGGAGGCACGCCATGAGTATGCCCACGTGCTGGCAAAATTTGGTGTCATTTCATGAATGGCAAGAAGCACACTATGTTCAAAGGTGGTGGTTCTGGTAGGCCGACATGGCAAGGCTGGATGCACTTTTTCACATCACTAAAGTGGACCCAATTTTTTCCACACACTGGCATCACCATGCCAATCATCCATGATAAATTTCATTGAGTTTTGACATTTTATTCATTTTCTAGGGTTTTCCCGGTGAAAAACCATAAAACACTAGCCGAGCGTAACACAACGTGCATTCAGTGTCCGAATTCCTTCAAATTTTGCATGGAGGCCTCCATGAGCATGCCCACATGCTTGCAAAATTTGGTGTAATTTCATGCATGGCAAAGACGCATAACATGTTCAAAGGTGGTTGCTCGGGTAGGCCAGTGGGGCAAGTCTGGATGCACTTTTTCTCACATCAGTAAAATGAACCCAAATTTTTCCACGCACTAGAATCACCATGCCAAGCATCCATGATAAATTCACCGAGTTCTGACATTTTATGCATTTTGAGGGGTTTTCCAGGTGAAAAGCCATAAAACACTAACCGAACGTGACACAATGTGTGTTCGGTTTCTGAGTTCCCTCAAATTTTGCATGGAGGCCTGCAATGAGTATGCCCACGTGCTGGCAAAATTTGGTGTCATTTCATGCATGGCAAGAAGCGCACCATGCTCAAAGGTGGTGGTTTGGGTAGACCGGTAAGTTAAGTCTGGATGCACTTTTTTCCACAACAATAAAATGGACCCAAATTCTTTCTACAGACTAGCATCACCATGCCAAGCATCCATGATATATTTCATTGAGTTTTGACAGTTTATGCATTTTCTCGGGTTTTCCGAGTGAAAAAACCCTAAAATTCTAGCCGAACGTGACACGAAGTGCGGTGTTAGAATTCCTTCAATTTTTCCATGGAGGCCTGCCATGAGCATGCCCACATGCTGAAAAAAATATGGTGTCTTTTAAAGCATGGCAAGAAGCACATGATGTTTCAAAGGTGGTGGTTCTTGTAGGCCCGCAGGGCAAGGCTGGATGCACTTTTATTTCACATCAATAAAATGGACCCAATTTTTTCACACATAAGCATCACCATTCCAAGTGTCCTTGATAAATTTCATTGAGTTCTGACATTTTATGCATTTTCTAGGGCTTTCATGGCGAAAAAACCATAAAACACTAGCCGAACGTGACGCAACATGCATTCAGTGTGCGAATTTCTTCAAATTTTGCATGGAAGCTTGCCCACATTGTCGGTGTACTAAAGTTTGGGTACTTTAGTACCCTAGACTTGTGCATAGGCAGTGGCAGCCTTTCCCGAGGGCAAGGCTTGCTGGAGGATAGTTCATATCAAACTCAAGACTAATAGATGAAGAGATAAAGAAGACATGCAAGCCAACAATCACAAGCACTGAAGGTCAAGCTTGGAGTTGCCGGCAAGATTCCTGGCCACCAAGGTAATGAAGACCTGGTAAGCTCCGAGCCCGACAAGATCTGACTACCTTGCCACCGCTCTACCTTAGTGACTAACTTGTCACTTGTCGTATGGGTGTCGAGCGGGCGGGTAGTTAGGTGAGTCTTGTCTGGGCACGTGGCAGATCACTGCCGAAGAGTACAACATTAATGACACCCGTCCCAGGAGCGTGTCAAGGAAATATGAGGTAGATGGGCAAATAGCACAGAACGAGAGACGATTGCCGCGGAGCTCCATCAAGGTGACACCCGACGACGCAATTAATGTGTTTGTCCTAACCCGTCAAAGTTAGGTATTTGACACTATAGCCACTATTTACCTTATGTAAAGACCATTTTGCCACCATGGTAGCCCATTTCTCTATAAAAGGAGGCCCATGGCTGCCTTTACAAGGGTCGACACTTTGCCCAATTACAAATGTAGCTGCACTTGTACTTGTGCACAAACATCAAATACACAAAAGTAGGAGTAGGGTTTTACGCTTCACAGTGGCCTAAACCTGGGTAAACTACTGTGTTGATTGCTAGATCTGCTTTTTGTGCTTGATGATCCCTCTAGTCGAACCGCAAAGGTATCACCATGATCCCATAGATGGTCATACGCATGAGATATATGCTGGCCAAATTTTGTGTCATTTCATGCATGGCAAGAAGCACACCATGTTCAAAGATGGTGGTTCGGTAGGCCGGTGGGACGCGACAAGTCTGGATGCACTTTTATTCACATCAATGAAATTAACCCAAATTTTTTCCACACACTAGCATTACCATGCCAAGCATCCATGATAAATTTCACTGAGTTCTGACATTTTATGCATTTTCTAGGGTTTTCCCATGAAAAAGCTCTAAAACACTAGCCGAACGTGACGCAACATGTGTTCGATGTCCGTATTCCTTCAAATTGGCATGGAAAGCCTGCGATGAGCATTCCCACATGCTGGCAAAATTTGGTGTCATTTCATACATGGCAAGAAGCACACCATGTTCAAAGGTGGTGGTTCGGGTAGGCCGGTAGGGCAAGTCTAGATGCACTTTTTCACATCATTAAAAATGGATCCAATTTTTTTGCACGCACTAGCATCACGATGCCAAGCATACATGGTAAATTTTATTGATTTATGACATTTTATGCATTTTAGGGTTTTCCCGGCGAAAAAACCCAAAAACACTAACCGAACGTGACGCAACGTGCGTTCGGGCTCCGAATTCCTTCAAATTTTGTATGGAGGCGTACCATTAGCATGCCCACATGCTGGCAAAATTTGGTGTCATCCCATGCATGTCAATAGGCACATCATGTTCAAAGGTGATGGTTCTTGTAGGCCGGTAGGGCAAGTCTTGATGCACTTTTTTCACATCAATAAAATGGACCCAAATTTTTTCCACACACTAGCATTACCATGCCAAGTATCCATGATAAATTTCATTGAGTTATGATGTTTGATGCATTTTTAGGGTTTTCTCGGTGAAAACCCTCAAAAATAGTAGCCGAATGTGACGCGTGTGTCCAGTGTTCGGATTCCTTCAAATTTTGTATGGAGGCTTGCCATGAGCATGGCAAAATTTAGTGTCATTTCATGCATGTCAAGAAGCACATCATGTTCAAAGGTGATGGTTCGGGTACGCCGGTAGGGCAAGCTTTTGTTATTTGCATTTCTGTCATTATAAATCAACATGAACATTTCTTATATCCGAATTATTTCCTAAAATTTGTCAACAATTTCGGAATTTCAAATTGTGTATGAAAATTCTATAAACCTAAAGCCTTTTTCCAAATTTGTTAATAAATTCCCAAATATTGATCTTGTACAGAAATTGCAAACCACATACTATTTTTAAAAATTATCAACATTTTTGAAACACAAATATTTATTAAATATATGAACAAATTTTTTTAAAATGGGAATATTTGTGAAATTCCAGACCATTTTTATAATTTGTTTTAAATATTTGAAGACAATTATATTTTTTGGTATTCCAAAAATATTTCAAATTTTAAAACAGGTTTTAAAATGAATAATAAAGTTCAAAAAGAAAAGGTTGAAATTAATGGAAAAAAATAAAAAATGAACAAATAGAATAGAAAAAATACGCCCAGGCCTTGCCCAACCGGGCGACGGCATTATTTCCATTGGGGGACTATTAGGCCGGCCCAAACATTCGCCGATTTGAAAAAAGTTCATCCATTTTGAAAAAGAATGTTTATGAAATCAAAAAAATTATGGGCTTTTATAAAACATTTGTAAAAGTTGAAATAGTTCCTGGATACCGAAAAAAGTTCATGACTTTGAAAACAAAATTTGCGAATTTAAGAAAATGTTCACTAATTTAAATGGAAAAAAGTTTGGGTGGGGCGTTCAGGTTGGCGGGAAGGTTCCATCTCAGAGTACCTCTTTTCTACATCATTCAAATGGACCAAATTTTTTCTAGGGCCTTGTATCACCATTCCAAGGCACCATGCCAAGTTTTTGTCATTTCGACAATTCTGCATTTTCAAATAATGTTTGTGCTTTCAAAATCTATTTGGAATTTAAGAAATAATCCTGTATTCAAATTTTTACTATAAAAACAAAAAATACTCGTGGAAATTCAGAATAAATTGTTTCAGTTTTTTTCGTATTTTTTTTATTTTTGCTTGAAATTTCAAATTTCAGTGTATTTCAAAAAATGTTCGTGTTCAAAATTTTCTCCGCTCTTTTTAAAATATATTTGTGTTATTACATTCTGAGGTATTTTAAAAGGCACGAACAATTTTTTGACATATCTGAACTTTTTTTTAAATGTGAATATTTGTACTTTATGAACAACATTTTAAAAAGGAACTTTTTAAAAAAAAATTGAAAAAAATATAATAAGGGTGAGCATTTTCTTAGAAAAGAAAGAAAACTAATAGACAAACGAAAAATATATCTTTACCTAATAATAAAGGTAGGATTGCTTCCGGCCGTCGTTCGTGGAATTGCCCCTAGAGTTCGTATGAATTACCCCCCTATGCCATGGGTAAGTGGGAAAATGATTCTTTTTCTCTTTATAAGTTGGCCGTTGCTTTTGATTCAACACGCAGCGATCCCCATGTATGACAAGTGCCTGGCCACCCCAACTGGTTGGAGGCTTGCTCTTCCACCCTGGAGACCCAGTTCAATCTCACATTAGTCCCTTATTTCTCCTCCTTTTCTCTCTTAGGAGAGGTGGGTATAGGATATTGGGCACACCGTCTCGCCAGCTGACTGATTGGGTCGGCCCAGCGCGGCCTTCAACACTTATTTTTTTTCACTTTTTTACATTCGTTTTTTTATTTTGCTTTATTTTGATATACTCTGAATCTTTCAATTATAAGAATCATTTATATGCAAACTTTGAAAAAATGTTAATCATGCATTTAAAAATGTCAACCTTGTATAGAAAAACAGTTTCCATCATATACAAAAAATATACAGTGCGTATGGAAAAATAATAATATAATTTTCATCTTTTTTTGAAATTATTTTGTCATGCATTTAAAAAAATTAAATGTGCATCGATTTTTTTACGTATAAGAAAATTGTATACAAATACAATGTGTTAACAAAGTAGACATAAAAATATAAGTTTTCAAATCATGTATTTGGACAATGTCAAGCTTGTATATAAAAATGTGCCTGATGTATATAAAAAATGTAACATGTGTATAGATATGTAGACATCAAAACTAAATATGTTTTGAAAAGTGTTGACCGAGAAATTGAGAAATATTAAACGTGTATATATTACAGTGTTGCTTTTTTTGCGGGATATATTACAATGTTGTTGATACAAGCTGTACGTAAACCAATGCCTTAACTTTGATTTTTCATATTGTTTTAAATTGTTTTCATAATGAATTTTTAGAATATCAATGTTGATATGCAACCTTAAACATTTGGTATGCACGTCCTTACAAATTGATTGTTTTCGATGAAGTTTCTAATATGTTTGCAACCAAATTAAGACTTCACTTGGATTACAAATACAAACACATATATCAGCAAGACAAAAATAATGCTCTTATGCATATGCAATCATTAATTAATAGAGTGTACTTTGCTATTTTCATCGTAATGAAAATATTTATTGCACATCACCGAGGAGGAACAACAACAAATGCGTAAAGAGATACCTACAACTAGGTATCATGTTGTTTTCATCTGGCGTCATGCAAGATTTCAAGAGATTTATCGATGTCTCGAGAGTATGTATGAGAGGTATTTTTTTCTTCCATTACAACGCACGGGCATGTTTGCTAGTAGTGATAAAAGAACCGATTCAACAATGGGCTGGCCCAGTCGTGAAGTGAAGTAGAAGAAAAAAGAAGTAAAGACGCACACGCATTAGGATGTCCTAATTGGTTAGTGTGGTCCACCTTAGACCAAGAGGCCTTGAGTTCGATTCATGCGCAGGCTGCGTATCGGCACGGGTGAAATGACCATTCTATCCTTTATTATGAGGCGGTATATAGAGATTTCAGCCGTCAATGTGTTTAGGGGGTGTTTGATTCAGAAGTCCTGGAACTTTTTCTAGTCATAGGGACTAATCAAAAAAGACTCTCTAGTAGAGTCTTTTTCAGTCCCTGTAGAAAAAATCCCTCCTGTTTGGTTTTTAGGGATTTTTTAAGGATTTTTTCTAATCTCTGGGACTAAAAAGCCCCTGAACCAAACACCCCCTTAGAGGGGTACATCAAAGCAAAAGTTTTATTCCTAATACGAGAGTAGTATGATTATACTCCTAGTACAATTACAGCATAGTATGATTATATCATATATTCCCACAATAGAAAACAGCGATAGTAAACTTAGACTGACACCGACACGTACACACGCGTGGATATTAGTAATGCAAGATAAACCCGCACTACCATCCACAGAGGTAGTAGTTTTATTCTGCAACGAAGTAACTACTCGACAAGCTCGCACTACCCATCGAGATTGACAACGACACTCGCACTTCAAACGTATACATACGTACGTACCCAGGTCCAGGAAGCAGCTAGAGACCTTTTCCACGCACACCGTACGTGACTGGCTTCGAGCAACCTGGAACCCATGGCCGGCGGATATGGCCTCAGGCGTCGGACCATGTCACCGGCACCTCGCCGATGTTGCTGTCGAGCCCGAGCGCCTTCCACACGGCCTCGGAGGTGTCCACGATGTTGGTCTTGCAGCCGTGGTTGGAGTCGCACTCGTCCACCACCTTGGCCTGCACGGTGCGCCCGTTGTGCTTGCTGGTGATGCGGATCATCTTGCCGCACCGGCGTCCGCCCGCGTACCAGCGCGTCGACAGCGCCACGATCATGTCGCCGTTGCTGTGGTACTTGCCGTCGCACTCCGACGGCCCGCCGCCGTCCTGGCCCTTCTGGAAGCCGTTCACCGTCATCACGCCTGGGGTGCCGCCGCCGCCGCCGCCGCTGCGGCCCGGCGAGGTGCAGTGGGGCTTCTTGTGCTTGTGCAGCATGCCCGGCACGGAGTCGTCCTCGCTGGCGCACGGGTCCGGCTTGGCGTGGTGCCGGGCCACCGCGCACGTCGACACCTGCAGCAGGATTACAAGGATGGCCACGCCCACGACTACAAGCTTGGTGTTTGCCATTGCTAAACCTCCTGCCTGCTCAAGTATTTGCTAGCCTAGCTTTGCACTTGACTTGGCGTGCGTACTTGGTTCTGATCACGCTGCTTCCAAGAGTATATATAGGCGCACGTACGAGAACCAGCTGCAGGCTAAGCACGGGATGCACCGTACTTTGTCACACGTGTGCTGGCAGCATTTGTGTGGTTCCTGACCTTCCGGGCAAGAGCCTCCTTTTTTTCAGATGAGTACAAGGAATTTTACTGAGTATGATACTCTCTCGGTGTGCTCGATACAGACCCGAAATGGCTGCGTTAAAAGACAACTGAATTGTAGAGATGAGTTCGTTTGGATTACGTGGTGTCGCTAATGTTACAGCGGGAATAACCGAGGACAGAACGCAGCAGGTCGCTCTTGGCAGAGAGATCGTACCAAATTTTACATCTCCCGGCAAAGGAAATTCCAAGACCCAAGCGGATTAATCGTGATGTACTACGATATGACTGGATAAGAGTAGGTGTATCGTATCTCGTTGGTGAGTCCAATGCGTAACTGTTGTTTAATAGCGGTTAACGGAGATGATAACTTTCCCCGCAAAAAGGAAAAACCGAGATGATAACTTGGCTGACGTTTCCCAGAAAAGTTTTTCCAGCAAACGCAGTTATTTTGTTGTTGCGAGAAGCAAACGCTGTTTTAACCGTTCGATCTTGCTGCCCGGATCAGGGCGGAACTCTGGTGCCCGGTCATCTTCTCGAAATCGTTCGAGCAGTCACCACTTAAAGCATCTCCAACGGCCACACAAAAATCTCACGCCTAATAAAAATTATAGCGCGTCACTTTAGTATTTTTAATACGTATCAACATTGCTTTAGCAGACGCCCAAAGACGCGTGTCCAAAAAACAGACAGTGCAAATTGTGAAGCGCATGCAATCCGGAGCCCAAAATATGATGCACGCGATAGCGTTTTTCAGCGCGCGCCAAAACTTTTTAGCGCTACAGCATTTGCTGGAGCTGTTCGGCGCCTCAAAAAAACAATTTTTTAGTGCGCGGAGCTCTTTTGGGCGTCTGTTGGAGATGCTCTTAGCGAATGAGCTCCTCATTCAACACGCTCGCTATTCCCCTTATCCCCTCTCTTATCTCGTTCACTCTCATCATCCATGTCCAGAGTGAGAGAGGGAGATGACGGGATGCTCGATGGTGATGGCCATGACGGCAAGGATGAGGTGGAGCCATAGCAGCAGGGAGAACTGGGGATGTGGGAGATTGTGGTGGCAGTGAACTGGTCGGCGACAACGTCCCTGTCTACCATTGTGAGCGTAGTGTCGCGCGGTGCGGCGTGGCGCAGCATGCAACAACGCGTCCATGGAGCTCGTGCCAGAGCCAACCTCCCGCTCCTCCCGGAGCTGCCTCATGTCGCTTGGATCCCCACCGATGCCCCGCCATCGCCTTCCGTCGGATGTTGCGTCGGTGAGCCCTACACCGCCTCCTCCTTCCCTCCTCTCCTCCCCCGCTCTCTCTCTCTCTATCTATCTCTCTCTCTCTCACCCGTCCCGTTGTCGTTGATGATGATGGATCTATGGTAAAAGTGATTCTAGGGTCGTCGAGTTGTGGAGCGATGACTCTAAGGACAAGTTATTCTAGGGTCATCGAGTCGTTGACGATTATGAATCTAGGGTCATTGAGTCATCGTCGATAATGAATTTAGGGTAAAAGTGATTCTAAGATCAGCAAGTCATCGACTATTATGAATCTAGGGTAAACATGATTCTAAGATCATCAAGTCGTCAACAACGATGAATCTAGGGTCAAATTGATTCTAGGATCATCTAGTCGTCGATGATGATGGATCTAATGTCAAAGTGATTCTATGGTCATCGACTTGTTGACGATGATGAACTTAGGGTAAAATCTAGGGTCATTGAGTCGTCAACAACGATGAATCTAGGGTAAAAGTGATTCTAGGGTCATCGAGTCATTGACAATGATGAATCTAGGGTAAACGTTCTAGGTTCACTGAGTTTCGACGGCGATGAATCTAGGCTATAAGCGATTGTAGGGTCATCAAGTCGTCGACGATGATGAATCTAGATTAAAAGTGATTGTAGGGTCATCAAGTCATCAATGATGATGAATCTAGGGTAAACAAGATTCTAGGGTCATCAAGTCGTCGATGACGATGAATCTAGGGTAAAAGTGGTTGTAGGGTCATCGAGTCATCAACGACGAGGAATATGAATCTAGGGTCATCACATCATATAACATCACTTTCGTGCTCTAGCATCACAAATATATAATAGAAACTAGCACCACAGTTTCATCAAAGTGTAAACAAATACCTCAAAAATATATAACACAAACTTTCAAACTCTCTTGTATCACAGTTTCATGAGAGCATAGCACAAATATATGTAGATAGCATAGTGTGATCACATCATAGGTAACATATTACATAACATCAGTCCACAATCATATAGTTCAGGATAGGATCAGTCTCAGCAACATAGTAGATAGCATAATCTCATAAACATAGTCTTAAGGTAGATATCAACATGGATATAGATAGGGTAAAATGTCATGATCCAACTAACTCTCAGCCACTCAGCTGAATGACATCAGCCTTAGCACAAACCCCAGATTTTCTTCAGCTTGCCCCTATGAAGTCTGCCCAATGTTAGTAGGTCAACAATTGCATACTCCAACTTCTTCATATCCTTTTTTAGCTCATCCCTCCCCTGATTCCGCTCATAATTATTGATGGCTCTATTTTACACCTATTTTAAAGCTCATTTGTTGCTTAATAAGTCCATATATCATGTCCCATTGAGCCAATTGCATGCCAATTACGCATGATTTCCAGCTTGCGCGCACTCTTTTTACTGTGAGCATTGCATAGTTTTATTTTTTATTAGTTTTCTTTGTTTTGGTACGTCTATAGGTGTTTATGACCATCCATGGACCTAGCAAGATGAAAGGTAAAATGTTGGGATCAAATACAACGAATATACCAGCACCAGATAAAGGTTGTTTATGGGTTTTGCAAAAAAAAGATTTCCCAACAAGCCCAAATTGAAGATCCAATACCAAAGGTGTATCAGAGTCATTCATCATAATCAAACAAGCCAGGGAACGTAAAAAATCAGAGTTCTTATGAGAAAATGGCGATCAAAATACAAAACTCCATGTGCGCGGTCCAGAGAAGAAGGTGGTGTGTAGTACGACCTTGCATGGTCGTACCGCCGCTTGTACCAGGTGTCAGGAGCTGCGGAAACAACTCCAATCCTCATGATTCTTTGTGGATTCCATCCCCTTTTGTTCTCAAGACTTCCTTGGAAAACAAGTGAGGTATTGGGAGAGGATTAGACTCATCTAGAGCCCTTGGAATAAAGGAGAGAAGCTACATCCATGGAGGAGGCACAAGGAGGTCTCATGTATATACACCTCCAACCCTAGCCATCGGCTATGAGCGAACGCCATCTCCATCATCTCCTGTGCTGCTCCAAGATCAACTCCACCATAGAAGAAGGGCCTATCAAGAAGAAGGAAGAATAGGCTTCGCCAATTCTACATCGGCCTTCGGGCCAGTGGCATCTCCGCTGACGCCGCCATGTTCTTCTCCTTCCCCAACTTAGCGTTGACTTGTATAGTGTCTGTCCCTTTTATGTTTACCCCTTTCATGTTTGAGTAGTTGTACTAGTTTTATGTGATATGGATGAACCCTTGCATGATTAGAACTGGATTCCTATAAAAGATCTGATATTCTCTTTTGATGTGCCGAATTAATTATTCCTTTTGATGTTGTGTAAGACCGGTCACTCCGCATTTTCCCATTTGGAATTGAGAGATTTACTACCTTTTGTGATGGTGGGTTGAGGACGTATTTAGTGACAATATGTATCTCCCTCCTTCTCTAATGATGTCTTGCAAGTGCACATGATTTAGTTGTACCATTTTTGAAGTAAGAGTATCAATCCCATAGGGAGCACATAAATTAGGTGTTGCCTCCTGTAGTGAATTATGGATTTGTACCTACAAGTAATTGTAGACTCCGGACAAAGTGAGGCAGAGATAAATCGTTGTTTTGGTGCAGAGCAAAAAATAAAATAAAAGTAAATAACATAAAAGTAATAAGAAAACAACACCTTTAGTAACCAGTGGAATTGACAGAGGACTAAGGCATTCTCAGGGAGTCCGGATTCTCATTGGTATGTTTGTAATGCAACCTATGCATTGGCATAGTATAGTCTGGATACTTGAGCCGCTCTTGACGATTATGCTGGACGGAGCCGGGTATAGTACACGTTCTATTTTAGATAGACTTCGTTCCACGCATGCGAGCACCATATAGCCTCCCCTGCAGGTTATGATTATGATAATTAAGGGTTACTTCATTGATGCATCATCTCTAATGGTTCATACTTTTTAATAAATGTTCATTTTCCCAATAAATGTTCACGTTTTCAAAAAATGTTTAATTTTTGAAAAACATGCTTGTTTTTTAAATGAACATGTTTTTAAAATATGTTTCGAATTCAAAATGCGCATGTTTCCAAAAATTGTTCTCAAAATTTTAATGTGTTCCGGACAGTAATAGGTTCTCATGCTCGCTTCGTTGGCGTCAAATAGGAGCTCTCTTTAGTGGGTGCTGAAATATCACTAATGTCTGTCGCTCTACAGTGAGACACACATAACCTAAGGATGTATACAATCAGATACCTCAAAAATCCCTAAACATCCGAGCAGACAACCCGGTCACAAAATCGCCAACTAACTGGACCTTCCAAAGCTCAAAGCTACACCATCTGTGAGGCAGATTTGGGGTCGCCTGGACGCCGTCGGGAGCCTCTGGCACGTCGGATCCGACAGGTCAGACCTACCACAATCCACTCCAAACTAACCATGTCCACCAAATCAACCGCCCTCCTCCAACATGCGTCCACCCTTTCACGTGTCTGAGCCATTGCCCTGCTCCACCCATGCTCCCCGTCTGCGCCATCGTCCTAGATGTCGACGCAGAGTATCCCATTTCCCACCACCACCATGGACAATGTCTCAGCGGAGGCCGTCGTGGGGTCCCGACCGTCGACTCTTGCAAGGCAGAGAACGTGGCCTGAAGTGATCAGTGTGCCCGGTAGCGCGTACGAGAAGCCGTGGAGAAGGCCGGTGACATGGACTAGGGCAAGTCCGATCTGGCGGTCGCCTCCACACTGTCTACTGTGACCGTGAGAAGGAACAAGTCGTCTTCCTAGCTCATAGGAGGATCTACAGGGTTGGACCGAGGGCAATTGGCCCGATAACCTTGGCCCAAGCCCTTGTACACACACACACACACACACACACACACACACACACACACACACACACACACACACACACATATATATAGGCCAAGAAGGAAGAAGGACCCCAGCCAAAAAAAATGCCCTGAGTCCACAGCCCCATGTTCAGTGTAAACCCTTCCCACTACTTTGTGCAAGCCCAAAAAGTAGTAGCAGAATCCCATGGGTAGCTCGATCATCTTCCTCCAAAAACATTTTGTCGCCCTCTGTTCGCTTCATCGCCTGAACCGCTGCCAAAATTCCTCACTCCTCTCCTCCATAAAAAATTGATGCTTCCATCTGTAGAACCGATCTGTAAGTGGTATTAAAGTTTATTTATTCATTTAATTGGTATGAAGACCAATAGATTTAATATCTTAAATTTGCATCCTCCTATTATATTAGGGTTTGTTTGATGTGTTGATTTTTCTTATAATTTCTTGAAGATCTGGGTGGGTAATCACATGGATTAGGCCTCGAGTAGCATCCACATGATAATATGTCAAGAAAAATAAAGGTAGCCGCTTGTAACCAGAGCTTATTTTGTTACGATACATTGGTAACTATAATTTATTATTTAAGTGAGCTTACAAAAAAAATATTGTGGACATCTTAGATAAAAGGTCACATCCCCATGGATTTTTAGTCATATATTATTGCTACTTTGTTTTCGAGGGGATACATTAATGCTACTTATTTGTGTTGACACCGGCAACCTTTTTTTCTTGCTTCGCGCTTGGCCCAACCTCTCTATTCTGGCCTTCCAATAGGTGGGCATACCTAATGGCTGACAGCGTTGGGAACACAGTGTACACCTCGCCGCAACTACAACGGGAGCGGACAATGTCGGGAAATTCCGACAATGGGCATGCCTAGTTGTTGTCGACGAACTGGCAAACCAAACAATGCACGTTCTTGCCCCATAACCATTGTATCGCTTGTCAACGTTCAAGGCTTTGGCAAGGATTGATGTTATATGATGGACGTGCATGACTTTGCATGAATTTGAAGGTTTACATATGAGGGGGGAGGGGGGGGGGGTGTGGAGGCGAACAAATGAGGGGTGATTGGGCATTGTCTGCGGACATTTAGGGTTTCAAACTAGACAAGTCTGTTTGGGGCTGCTCTAAGCTTAGGGTTTACATGAGACCGAAGAAAAACAGCCATCGTCAAAATCTGCTCGGTTCCCTCGCCTCCAGCCACCACTTGGCAATGTGAGGTATGGAGGGCACCTCAGATACCCGTACATCTTTCAACATAAGTACATTTATCCTCAACAACAACAACCTTTTGGCGATGGGCGCCATGTCATTGAAACTAAAACTCATCTGGTTCTTCCCCTATTGTGATGATGCTTTACTGAGCACGCCACAGACCCAGAGTTATGTTTCCTTGCAAAACTGATTTTGTTGAGTAAGATTTGTGTCCTTGCAGACCCGATTCTTGGATCTGTCAAGCTTTTGTCAATGTGTGCCTTGGTGCTTTTTTTTATTCGGTTTTGTTTGAAACTAGAGTATTTCCTTTTACCACGACTTCGGTATTTTACTCCATAAATAAATAAATAATCTATCTCCGAGACCGATGAAAAGGGACACTTGAACAAAAAGAAATTCTCCATACATAGTAAAACTATCATATGCCTTGGAAGTGGTATGAGGTGCTTGGAAAATGGTTGAAGTAATTGAATAGGAGGATCACTATGACTATAGCCCTTGGGGCTTAGGGTTTGGCATTATGGTAAAAATCTTGTGTTATGGTAAAGATCTTGTTGGTCAAAAACCTACACTTCTAGAGGATCATCTTAAGTTTGTTCATCGCTCATGGTTTCCTATCTTTTGGATGGACGAATCAATGGTCTATCTTAAAACTTTATTGGTAATCAAGCTCGTGTATTTGTACGAGTGGCTGTGTACTGTTGTTCCGGTCTAATTGCAGTGTCTTTGTTGAAGCCTTGGGAGAATTTTGTTTTCCAAAAAATATTAGCACGTAGAAGGTATATTTGTTGTAACTCTTAGTTTAGAACTTGCTTTGTAATTTTTTGAAGTCTTTGATCCAAAGCAATGTACATGTATTGGTTATTGTGCTTGAATAAGGTTGCAAGTATTTGTAAAAAAATGGATGTTGAAATATTTATGATGTAGCCACGTTGCGGTGCCATTTTATATTATTTTTATGCACTAACTATTTACTTAGCCACCAGGGTAGGCCTAGGCAAGCCATAGGTCACATACTTGCTACAATACTCAACAATACTTACTCCGTCCGATAATGTAGAATATATAGATTTTTGGAAAAGTCAAGCCTCATAAATTTTGATCAAGTTTGCGGAGAAAAATATTTACATTTAAAATGCCAAACATAAACCCTTAAATTAATCATAAGATGTAGTTTCTTATTTTATATTTTTTGTATTGTAGATATAAATAATTTTCCATATAAACTTGATGAAAATTTCTAAAGTTTGATTTTTAAAAAATTCTATACGGACTACATTATGGAACGAAGAGAGTATAAATTTTGCTACAGTACATGAAAGAACTCACACTATTTGGGGCAGCCACGGATGGAGTTAGGAATTTAGCGAGCAAATTCATTAAATCCACACCGAGTAGTCCTTTGTAAGTTTGGGGTGGTCTCGGGCGAAGTCCGAATGTAAATAATCATGTAACTGTGGACTTGTGGATTCGGGGCTCTTTCCCCTCTCTTCTTTAATGAATGATATGCACACTCGTGTATATTCAAGAAAAAAAATTCATTAAATCCACATACTATTTGGGGCTAGTTTGAGACCTTTTTACAGCATGGAGGGAGCCATGCCCCATCCCGGCCCCTGCTGGCTCCGTCTCTGGATGTAGCTAGAGAGAGCATAAAAGTGGCTCCTAGATTTGGGCGAGACTCAGGCACGAACAGAATCAGTATTATGTTCGCGAAATTTGTGAAATCTTGGTTGGATTTGAGTGATTTTTAATTTAATTTGGTTCCTTGGGCTGAAATGAAGACGATAAGCGAAACTATCGAATTACAGTATTGGTGGCCGAAAACTGAATGAACTGACGTTTGTAATAACCGTGAACAGCGAGAACATTACATATATTGATCGGCAAGGATTTACACAGTTGCATGCATGCATGGGCATGCTTAGTTATTCTTCTGACATACTAATACGTGATGAAATGCACGGACGACAATGATATAGCACGGATGACGGATCCGAGTGCGTGTGTCGCGTTTGGCAGCTCGTGTACCTAGGTCACGCGTCTGACCACGTGACCGGCACCACCCCGTCGTCCGTGTCGAGCCCGAGCACCTTCCACACGGCCGGCGACCCGTCGACGATGTTGTTCGCGCACGGGGGCTCGAAGTTGTGCTCCTCGTCGCAGCCATGCTTCGAGTCGCACTCGTCCACCACCGTGGCCGTGGCGGTCCTCCCGTTGGCGGCCCGGATCACGATGCGCTTCCCGCACCGCCCCCCGCCGGAGAACCACCCGGTCGACAGCGCCACGACCATCTGGGAGTCTGGGTGGAACTTCTCGTCGCACTCGGACCTCCCTCCGCCGTCCCCGCCGTCGGCGAAGCTGTTGAGCGTGAGCGAGGCGCGGGTCCTTCCCGTGACGCGCGGGGAGCACGCGAACGTTCTGTAGCGCTGCCCGTCTTCGCAGCACTCGGAGTCGTTCTCCGTGCTGCAGCTGCCGGACTCGCCGGCGATGGTGCCGCTCGGCTGGCATGTCTGGAGTAGAGCGCGGTGTGGGAAGCTGGTGGCGAGGGCTAGGGGAAGGGTCGTGAGCACGAGGAGGAGCGCGTAGGACGCGGGACGAGTAGCCATGCTTGGTTCACTTTGTCCTAGTGCTGTGCTGCTGTGCGGCTGTGCTGTGTGTGGGCGCAAACTTATATAGCCACGGGCTAGAGACGGCGGGGTAAGCAACTTGAGGGTTTTGAAGGGTAAGTTGACTGTTCAATCGTCTCCCTGCTAGCTGAACTTTCAGTCTGTCCATGTGCATGTACACATTTGCAGTCAGGAAGGAGCGCTACATTATCCATTTGTGTACTCAAATTCCGTTCTTTTTTTAAGAATTAAAAAAGATTGGTATGACATTTTTTAACACAGCACAGATGCCGATGCTCATACATACACAACAACGTATGGTCATATCTATGAACACACGCACGAATATCTTATCCCTATGAGCTCTTTTGAAAGACTGAGCCGGTACATCATCTTAAGATTCATGAAGTCGCCACAGACGTCTTAATAGTCGACGGGAATATCTCCTCCCACTGAACGCACATCATCAAAAAGTCTGAAATAAATCCAAAAAAATCAGCAATCTCAAGTCTAAAAATTAAACTTTATTAGTCTGGAACCACTGTCCTCCTAACTACCCAATCACAGTGCCGCAAAATAAAAACTGTCCAATCACAGATTAATTCAATTTACATAATAGGTATGACTTGAAACTGCAGAGACAATACAATTTGTTTGAATAGATTTTATTTATCTATTTTGAAACAAAGAAGGTGGCTAACTGCCGACCTTATATTTCGAAATAGGCCAAGGCCTGATGAAAGTTACAAATACAAGCAAGGCTTGTCCAGTGCACTTGGGTGCAAAGGCACAGCAGTGTTTCACGCAATCTAGATAACATTACTCCTCGAAACTAATTATGACTTGAGAAAAATGATGGGATATCTATGCTTTACCAAAAAAACTTTCGTCCCACTTTATATATAAAGTAAATATCATCAATAACCTGATATAAACGCATGCCAACACAACACACACATCCAAGACAGGATACAAAGATGCTGAGCGCAGCAATATCACCCCTACTACTACAAGAGCAACTGGAGATCTCGGCCGTGAACACGCCACCGTCAAGAGATGAAGCCGCATATGGCAAACTGTGTGCTCCAAGGCGGCGCCTTCAGGAAGGGAACGACACCGAAGCGCCGCCACCGCCCGACACGAGGGTCAGGGTTTTTCCTGAAGCAACACGACGGGCAATGAAGGCCGCGACGACGCCTTCAAAAAGGGAATGATTCGCCGCCGCCGATCGTCCGAAGATAGAGCAGGTTTTCACCCAGGCCGACAATCACCACCACCGAACGCCACACCCCGGCAACCATGCCACCCACACGCCCATGGTTACCAGGCAACACCAAGCCACGAGCTCTGCACATGAGCATCGCGCTCCCACCACCAGGGCCGCCGCCTTGGCATCCAAGACCTTGATACCACCTCACCCGAGACCAGCCGCTACTCCAACCAAAGAGACGAGTGGAAAGGCCCTGTCTTTCGCACCCCTGGGCGACCCCCAGCGCCGAGACCCAAGAGGCCGGCCGAGACTGGCCTCCATCGTCATGTCCTGCTGCACCGGGCGCGAGACGGGCTCAGTCCTGCTGCCGGGCGCGAGACAAGGTAGGTCCTGCTGCCGGGCGCGAGACGAGCTCGGTCCCGCTGCCGGGCGCGAGACGAGATCAGTCTCGCAGCACCGGGCGCGAGACAGGCGATGGACCGCAGCTGGGAGAGGGCCAGCCCTTTGACGAAGGTAGCGTCCGAACGTCGAGGAGAGGAATCAAAGGCCAAAACAGGCCGCTTCCCGACGGGCCGACTCCGGAGATGTTCGGCCGCTGCCGTGAAACGACCCAAACCACCGCCATGAGGCACTAGCACGCCGTGGCAGCCCACATCCATGCTGGGACCCCGAGGGGCAGCTCCGAGCTGCCCTACAGCGGTTGTGGTGCGCCGCCGAGGTCGCAGCCCGCCCCCGCGCCGCCCGTCTGCGCCAGATCCCAAACCGAGAGCCGCCGCCGCCACGAACACGCCAGCCACTGCGTAGCCTGCGCCCCAGCCCTGCCGCCACCTCCCGCACCGCGCCGGAGTAGACCGGAGTCAGGTCCGGCCGGACCCGACCAAGGAAACCCCACCGCGACCAACGGAAGAAAGCCCACCTCCCGCGCCGCCTGGATCCCGCGAACACAGCGCGCTCCACCGCCCCGTGCAGCCCTCCGCACCATCAGGAGACGCCCAACACCGCTGCCAGTCGCCGCCACAGCGCCGCCGCGCCGTCCCACACCACGACGCGCCCCGGCCTGATTGGATCTGCCCGCGGCAACCCCACCACGCGAGGGGGAGAAATCGCCCCACCGCCGCCTAGGCCGGTCAGGCTTTGCCCGCCGGCGCGAGCAGGCGGCGACGAGGAGGGAGGATGAGAAGGAGGGCTGCTGGTAGGGGGCGGCTAGGGTTCCTTCCCTGCCGCCCGCGGGGCGACAGAGGGAGGAGTGGGGAGGAGTTCACTTCACATCCTTAGAGCATCTCTAGTGGCTTGTGCAAATGGTGGTCTATACCAAATTTAGACTACCACATGCCAAAAAACGTCTTCAGTGGTTTGTCTATTGTGTCGTCTAAAATTTAGACAATGTCCAAACTAGCTACCCGTCGTCCACATTTGGACAACCAAGCCACAATGTCTAAACCAAAAATGTTGGCTCATGAGCTCAGCCATTCACCAATTCGGAGCAATTGGAGGACGTCGGCAGGGAGGCGGCCGCGCCGGCGCTGGACACGGAGGTCGTTGCGCCTGGACCGCCGCCTCATCAGGGTTGAACCTGTTGCTATTGTTTATTTCTCGTAAATTATATAGGGTGTTGCTAGTGTTGAACCTAAATTTCGCGGCTGGTTTATTTTCTCTTTTATATGTCTTGCGGATGAAAAAAATAAATGAGAACAACTCAGAAATGACCAACATAAGATTTTTAGAAAATATAGCTGCTATAAGATACTATTAAAATATATGAAAGAGAATATAGAATCATGTATATAGACAATCCGCTGGAAAACTTAGATTGTCTAAAAGAAAATCTTTTTACACCATTGTGTATATGTAGATATAAACTATCAAATTTAGACAAGCCACTAAGGATGCTCTTACTATTTGTTTTGCATCATACCTGTGCTTTTGAGGGGAAATGATGGGATAAGTGAAAGGCTCTGTACTTTGAATATCTTCCGGACAAATGAAGGCCCAAAGGCCGGAGGTAGGCCCTGATCACGTGATGAACACGACGAAATAGGCGGGGTCCGTAGCGGATTTTCATTTAGCAACATGTTATGTGTGGCCCGTGTATGAGACAAAAGCCGACCGGGCCTAAGTAGAAAACTGAATCGTAAAAAATGTCCATACATAGACATGCCTGTACGAACCGAAATATCTTATGTGAGGAAGCCGGCCGGCCAGTCCACATTAAGGCAGCGCTCTCTGTGATGTGACAACTAAAAGTTCTATATGCAGGATCTTGCCCTAGCACAGGATCTATATACAGACTATATTGTTGTTGCGTGCGACTGTAATACAGTTGTGGAGAAAATTAAGAAAGGGTCAGAAGGAAAATACAGCAATATCATCAAGGAGATTCAGGCCCAGGCGAGACTATTTGTTCAATGTGACTTCGTCTTTAAAGGTCGACAAAGGAATGTTGATGCTCATAATTTAGTAAAATTTTGTACTTCTTTAGTTCAAAGGTGCCACGTGTGGCTAGGAGTACCCCATGATCCCTTCGTTATTCCTGTAAACCGAAACAATAATCAATAAAGTCGAGTTTACCACTAAAAAATCTAAAAGATGTAAACGTCTCAAAAAAGAAAGAAAGATGTAAACGTCTCAACAAAAAAACTATAAGATGTAAAGGGAAAATTGCGCGGTACCGGTATCCGCCAACTATACGCTCTAGCCAATCAGTTAGTGCCATGTAACATCGTATATTCTCTTCTCATGTTGTTTTTTCTTTCTATGTTTAAAGAATATTGGTATTTGAGAAGCTAGCCCCCACAACTGTATTCTACATGCATGTATGATAGCAATGTGGCATAACACTCTCTCTCTTCTCTCACATAATAAATTCAACCGTTTCTTTCACTTTGTCTAATTTAAAACATTCATATAATTTAAACTATATATTAGTTTTTGAAACCTTTTTTATATTTAAACTCCTGCGTGAAAACCTTTAAAATGAGATCAATCTTGGATATTTTGTAATCATGTTTAAGTTCGAATGCATATTTCAAATATTGAAAATAATCAATTTCACAATGACACATACAATTTCACTTTCTGTAGTTACTATTTCACAATTCAGAACATATATTTCACTTTTCACCGGTTTGTTCATAAAAATTAAATCTATTTCACTTGCACATTTTTCAAAAAGATATTTCACTCTTTTGAAATAAACTGTTACACACTTCCAAATAATCAGTTTCACAATGATACATTTTCACTTTATAGAGTGACTCTTTTACAATTAAGAACCTACATTTCACTTTTCACTAGCTTGTTTTACAAAAATCACATCTATTTCAATTACACATTGCTGAAATAACATATTTCACTCTTTTGAAATAAATTGATACACATTTATAAAAAGTCAGTTTCATAAAAACCATATCTATTTCAATTGCACATTTTCAAAAATCTATTTCACATTTCAAATATAATCAGTTTCACAATGATACATTACAATTTCACTTTGTGTGGTTACTATTTAATACTTTCAAAACCTACATTGCAATTACATTTTGTATGATACATTTAAATGTCACATCTATTTCAATTGCACATTTTTAGTGTGTGGGAAACAAGTTTTTTTTCACGTATCTGAAATATAATTGGGTTAAATAGATTTCTAATGAAATGGGGGTTGTTTCACATATTTCTAGTGAAAAAGGTTTGTTTCACAATTTTTCTAGTAAAATAGGTTTGTTCAACATATGAAATGTGAAACATTGAAAATTAAACATGCTGCAAATGTGTCTAATATTGGACTAGTTCTAAAGGTATTGGTGTGAGGAGTTCAAATATATAAATTATTTCAAAAACAAACTGTCGGATTTCAGGTTCCGGCAGACCCTTGAGGTTCGAACACTAGGGTGCGCGCGGAGATTTCGCCTCCTACCTTCCTGCACCCCTCCGCCACGCTAGGATCAAAGCTATGAAAAGAACAACACAAGGGACACAGGGTTTATACTGGTTCGGGCCACCGTTGTGGTGTAATACCCTACTCCAGTGTGTGGTGTGGTGGATTGCCTCTTGGGCTGATGATGGTGAAGAGTACAAGGAAGAACAGCCTCGCGAGGGTCTGTTCTTGGCTGGGGCGATGAACTGCTGGGAGGAGTTCAGCCACCTTTCTCTATCTCACTCCCTCTCTCTGCTTACCACCTCTCTACTTGTCGAGCCCTTGGAGGAGACTGAGCCGAACCTTAGAGGAGACTGAGCCCAACCCTTAGCTACGTGGGTGGCCGGTCCTATTTATAGTGGCCCTGGTCCTCTCCCCAAATATTGAGCGGGAAGGAAGCCAACAATGGCGGGCTAATTTGAAAGGGGACAGCAAGTATCAACTATCCTGACAAAAGTAGTCTTCGCCTGCGCAAAGCTCTGGTGATGACGCCGTCTTGGGCTCCATGGTGACCTCCGTCTCGTAGTCCTCCTGGTCTTGGTCTCGTTGCACCGAAATGGCAACCTTTGCCTGATGCCTCGGTACTCCGCGGCTGCGCTTGCCCCCTTTGCACCAAAGAGGAAAGGAGGACGCTGCGCGGGCTGGCACCCGCCTGGCACCCTGAGTCGTCATGGCTTGCGTCATGGGCACCTCGCGAGGTACCCCGCCTTGATCTCTCCGCCTCCTCGTGAGCCAGCCTGACGAGGCCGTGCCTGAGGAAGCTCCGTGTCGTCCGCCCCGCGAGGCTTGGCCCCTCGCGAGGGTCTTGAGTTTGTGTTGATGAAGATGGGCCGTGCTGCCCCCCCCTTGAGCCACGCCGCAGGCCGCAGGCAGGCAAGTCTGGGGACCCCGTTCCCAGAATGCCGACAGTAGCCCCCGGGCCCAAGGCACGCCCGGACTTGGCCGTGCAGGGAGGCGGAAGGGCAAGAGCGAAGCGCCGCGGGCCCTAACAGCCTGCGGCCTTGGGCGCCGCGTGGCGGTTGACTGGACGTGGGCGTCTCCACTTCCCCACGGCGCCTCGGCAACTGCACGGATTGGACAAGTCCCTGCATGCAAAGCGGGTCATAATTACCTGCGATCGTGGGGGCCGTTGGTTGGCCATCGCCAGCCATAAGTATGGACCGCGCGCGCCCTTCCAGTTCATCCCTCCTTGCTTCTCCTTCTTCTCGATCCTTGCTCCGTCTTGCTGCGATGGCTCCGATCCGCCGGTTCTCGTCGGCAGAGAAGGGAAAGGCTCCCCGAGAGGGACCAGACCCACTTCTGCCAAAGAAACGGCATGTCCACCATGGCCCGAACGAGGGGGCCCTTCAGGTGGTGTCGAGGCCTTGGGGCGAGCGGGCGCCGCCGGGGTTCCCGCTTCCATTGTACGCCCACGTCGAGGGCCCCGAAGGAGCTGATGCTGACCGCCACGGGCGGCGCCGCCGCCAGCACCGACGGGTCACGAAGGTGTGGGTCGTCCCCCTTGGGGTCCACACCGAGGGCTCCTCCCAAGAGTTCGTGCTCCACGTCGCCATTCCTCTTTAGTCTTGGATCCGTCTTCCTCCCTTCTTCGCCCCCGTCATCCTGCAGGGGGAGCCCCTGGAGCTCTGGCTGCAGCACGCCGGCTGCAGCACCCTCGCGACCGAGGCAGAGGTCGCGGTCGTCGCCCCGGGCGAGGTCTACATGACCCGGGGCTGGAGAGAGATTGCCCGGGTTTGCAGGACAAGGGGCATCTTCGCGATCCACTTGGACTACGACGTGGCTTCGGTGATGCTCCTCAAGGTCTTCGACGCGGACGGGCGCCGGGTGAAGTGCTGCCCCGGTGAAGACGGCCAGGGCCCTACTGTGACAAGGACCGGGCTCGCCAATCGCTCCCTTGGCGGCTCCTCAGGCAGTGGAGACGTCGGAGGCCCCAACGACTTCGACGAGCCCTTCGCGACTCCAGAGACGAGCGACGACAGCTACGAGCCCCCGAGCCGGCGCCGCTCCTGGAGCAGGGCAGGCTCGTCAGGCCACCGCCGATTCTGATCTGGATGGGGTTGGCGTCGGTACTTGGCGGCCCACTGTTGATGATGGCGTCTTTTGTAGCGATGCGCGTAGTTTGCGTCTCTTTAGGATCTGTTTCCTGCGAGGAACCAAAGGCGCGCCCCATGGGGGCTTGTAAGGTGCCTGTGATCCTGTTTGTTAATATAACCCTTGCCGTAGATTTACGCGAGTTGCTCATCCCATCTTAGCTTGGTCCTCCCTTTCGAACCTCACGAGGGCTTGGTGTCTGCGCCGACAGGTCCCAGTCCCAAGGCGGCTTCAGCCGTCGCTGGTATGCCAGGTCGCGATGCCGTGGTTAAGGCCAGGAGGTGAGCGACCCAGAGTCCGGTAAGAGCCCCTGATTCGCGATGCTGAGGAGGTCCCCTTTGGCGCCCAAGCAGCCGTCGTTCGGTGAGAAAGGGGAGCGACGTCGCTAACATGGGATAGCATTAGGTGCAGGGATGGTGCCACGGTAGCTGGTGCTTCCGGGCGATAACTTATCTCGAGGATCAGGGGCCGCTCTCTGGTGTGTGGCCGGGTCCGTGCATCGGCAGGCGCGAGGTTGCTCGGTGAAGTCCTCGCGTGTCTCTCCCCTCTCGCCTTTGCTCCCCTTTCTGCTGTACGTCCTCGGGTCCCGGCCCTCGAGCGAGTCTCAGCCGTCGCTGGTATGCCAGGTCGCGGTGCCGTGGTCAAGGACAGAGGGTGAGGGCTGGAGAGCCAGTAAGAGCCCTGAGTCGCGATGCTTAGGTACCCCCCCTTTAACGTGCAAGCGGTTCACGCGGACGAGAGCGAAGGAGACACAACAAGGGCCTCGCCTGACGCGGCTCCTTCAGGAGGTCCTGCAGGTCCATCATAGAAAAAGCAAGGGGTTGCCATAACAATTGATGGTCAGCCGTTGGTTGCTTCCGAAGGGTAGTGAGGCACTGAAGGCTTGACGAGGTGACGCTATGCGGGGCTGCCGCGGCCAGAGCTCAGCCATCCAGGTTCATCGGCGTTGCAGGGACGGACCCATGCGCAAGCGTCGTGCCGTTTGGGAGCAGCTCCGTTAGTTCGCGTCAGCTGAGCAGGCAACTAGGTAAAGCACATTAGCCGCGAAGGAGTGGATTCGTTCAAGTAGATGTGGAGATCACCGGGTCAGGCCCGAGCGACTTGGGGATCATGCAGCCCGAGGGGCACCCCCAACAAGGTAAGCTAACGACACGGAATAAAAGGGATACACGCCGCAGGGACGGACCCACGCGGCCTGGGAATAATGCAGCCTTGGGGGCGCTCCCAGCTGGAAGTGAAACTTGAAAGATGTCACCTGATGACGCTGAAGACGAAAGGGTGTTGGTGTAGCCGGCTCGGTGGGCTGCGGGAGCCGATCCTCATGAGCCCCCAGGCCCAGGGGCCTCGGGAGGCTCCGGAGGCGCTGGCGGTTCCTCGCTGGCCATCTTCGTCTCCGCCAGGGCTGCGGAGCACCTGGCCTCTTGCGCTTCCGTGATGCCCCTCATGAGGCGCTGGTACGCGTCAGCCGCGCTCGGCAAGCCGTAAGGCATGCAAACGTAGATGTGGGGTGGACCTCCGCAGCGCCCCACTCGCGAGGGCCAGAGGCGCCCCAGGGAGGTGACTTGGTTGAGCCCTGGTACGTCGACGCAGACGCGCAGCCCACCATCCTCGCCTGGATGGGGAGCCACTGCTAGTAGGCGGCGTGCGCCTCTCATGACTCTGGACTCCTGTAGCTCCTGAATGGCCTTGCTGATGAACTCCTGTGGGTCTGGATCTCCTTGCCTTGCTCCTTCTTGAGGGAAACGTGCTTCGAAACACGCCTCCATGTGGTGCCCCAGCGCCTCCCTCGCGACCCTTGCTAGGTCGGTGGCCCTCCAGGGGAGAGCCCCCGAGCCCTGCCTGAGGAGGGCGCCGGGCGCGCTTTCCTATGCGATGGAAGGAGGTTTCCCCTGGGCAGGCACGGGCCCAGAGGGGCCTACCTCCCGAGGGGCCAGGCCGGACGATGTCTTCTTCTTCTTGGGGGCGGCCTCGGGAAGCCTCCTGCTTCCGCGATCCGGGTCCTCCAGTGATGCGGCCTGAAAGGCTCATTCCAGGGAACACACTGCGTCCTTCTCTTCACAGGGCACCGTGATGATTCCGCCGCTTTCTGGCATCTTGAGGACGTTGTAGCCGTGATGAGTCACGGCCATGAACTTGGCCAGCGCCGGGTACTCGAGGATGGCGTTGTACGGCAGGCGGATGTGAGAGACGTCGAAGTCGATGAGCTCGGTGCGGTAGTTGTCGCGTGCCCCGAAGGTGACGGGGAGGCGGACCTGCCCGATCGGGACCGTGGAGCTGTCGGTGATACCGGAGAAGGGATTGGTTGGCTGAAGCTGGCTGTAGGGCACTTGGAGGTTGTTGAACGTCTCAACGGACAGGACGTTGAGCCCTGCCCCGCCATCGTTGAGGGTCTTGGTGACCACCACGTTGCTGATGATTGGGGAACAAAGCATCGGGAGGACTCCGGCTGTAGCCGCACACTTGAGTTGATCTGCTGAGCTGAAGGTGATGGCACACGCCGACCACCTGAGAGGGCGCGTGGCTTCGAGCCTAGGGAGGGCTGCATTCACTTCGCGGGCGAACTGCTTGAAGATGCGCTGAGAGGCTGGGGCTTGAGCTCCGCCCAGGATGCAGGCGATCGCGCGAGGCTCCTGGAAGTCCCCAGCCTCCTCGTCCTGGTGGCAGTCCTCGTTCCTCCTCGGCTGAGGCGGCAGCGGTGGGAGGCCTGCGTTGCCTTGCGGGCGATCCTTGCGTGGCTGATCCCTCCAGCCTCCCTCACGAGGTGGGTCTTGCCAGCGATCCTCACGAGGTTGGTCACGCCACCCCTGGCGCGGGCCACAGTCTTCCCAGCGCCCTGCGTTCCTTCCTCCTCCTCGGCCGTATCCCCGGTCACCACGGTCAGGGCGACGGCCGATCCTTCCTTCACGCACAGCTCGGAGTTCTTGGCATTTGCTGGTGTTGTGGGTGTGGAGGTCATGGTACACGCAGTACCGGCTACCCTTGGGAGGTTCGGGTTGTTCTCCGCCCCGCTTGGTGTTTGGTTCTGCCACGAGCACGGCAGCCCCCTTGCGCTTCACTTCCTTGGCCTTGAGCTTCTTCTTTTCTGGGTCTGCGGCAGGCAGCTCAAGGAGGGAGAGACGCCCTTCCTCAGCCCTGGCGCACTTGTTCGCCAAGTTGAACAACTCCAAAGAAGTGCACATGTCTTCATGCATCGCCAGCTCCTCCTTCATCTTGACGTCGCGCACGCCGTCGGAGAAGGCTGAGATGATGGCCTCTTCAGTCACCTTGGGAATCTTGAGGCGTGCGTTGTTGAAGCGCTGGATGTACTTCTGCAGGGTCTCCCCGGGTTGTTGCTTGATGCGGCGCATGTCGCTCACGGCGGGTGGCCGGTCGTGAGTGCCTTGGAAGTTGGCGATGAAGCGGGTGCGCATCTCTTCCTAGGAGGAGATTGTGCCTGGAGCCAGGTTCAGGAGCCAGGTGCGGGCCCCGTCCTTGAGCGCCATGAGAAACCAGTTCGCCATGACCTTCTCGTCTCCGTTGGCAGCTTCGATGCCCAGCTCGTAGAGCTGGAGGAACTCCGCAGGGTCGGTCGTGCCGTCGTAGCGAGGAGGCAGGTCCGGCTTGAACTTGCCCGGCCACGTGACGCTGCGCAATTCAGTGGTGTAGGTGCGGCAGCCTGCTGTGGCCACGGGAGGCCTTGGGTGATGGAGAGCCTGGTCCTGCATGTCCCCACGCGCCGGAGCAGGAGGATGGTCGCGACGTGTTGGAGCAGGGAGTGCCCGGGCAGCTTCTGGCGGGCGAGGGACTTCTTGGCAGCTCTGCTCTTGCCGCGCTGGCACCTGACGGAGCGGGTTCTGCCCAGGGGCCACGCGTCTTGGAGCCATGGCGTCTTCTTGAGGGGGAGGCGGCCGGGGCGCCGCCGGAGCCTCGTCGCCCGCGCGGGGCAGGGTGCGGTGCAGCGAAGCGGACGACGTGGAGGAGCCCCTTGCGGCGCGGACGAGCTCGGCGACGCGGTCGAGCCATTCTTCATAGACGTCATCGACGGGACGGTAGCGCAGGAGCTCGTTTGCCGCGATGAGTGCAGCCCGAGCCTCCATGGGCGTGCGAAGCGCACGGGACGAAGATCCAACCGGGGCGAGTGAGGGAGTCACGGTGCGTCCTTCTTGGCGCACGGATGGATGCTGAGACGATGCTTGCTGCTCGTCCCCCGCCGGGCCGGTGGCGGCGTTGACGGCGGGCGACGGGGAACGGCGAGGACCCCGCCGACAGGGGCTGTCTAGGCGACGCGGGAAGCGAGGGCGGCCCGGCGCTCCGCGCGGGCCCGACATGCGTCAGACATGAGTGTGATGGTCGAAGGAGAGCGGAGCGGCAGAAGACGAATTCCGGTGCACCCCTACCTGGCGCGCCAAATGTCGGATTTCGGGTTCCGGCAGACCCTTGAGGTTCGAACACTGGGGTGCGCGCAGAGATTTCGCCTCCTACCTTCCTGCACCCCTCCGCCACGCTAGGATCAAAGTTATGAAAAGAACAACACAAGGGACACAGGGTTTATACTGGTTCAGGCCACCGTTGTGGTGTAATACCCTACTCCAGTGTGTGTTGTGGTGGATTGCCTCTTGGGCTGATGATGGTGAAGAGTACAAGGAAGAACAGCCTCGCGAGGGTCTATTCTTGGCTGGGGCGATGAATTGCTGGGAGGAGTTCAGCCACCTTTCTCTATCTCACTCCCTCTCTCTGCTTACCACCTCTCTACTTGTCGAGCCCTTGGAGGAGACTGAGCCGAACCTTAGAGGAGATTGAGCCCAACCCTTAGCTACGTGGGTGGCCGGTCCTATTTATAGTGGCCCTGGTCCTCTCCCCAAATATTGAGCGGGAAGGGAGCCAACAATGGCGGGCTAATTTGAAAGGGGACAACAAGTATCAACTATCCTGACAAAAGTAGTCTTCGCCTGCGCAAAGCTCTGGTGATGACGCCGTCTTGGGCTCCATGGTGACCTCCGTCTCGTAGTCCTCCTGGTCTTGGTCTCGTTGCACCGAAATGGCAACCTTTGCCTAATGCCTCGGTACTCCGCGGCTGCGCTTGCCCCCTTTGCACCAAAGAGGAAAGGAGGACGCTGCGCGGGCTGGCACCCGCTTGGCACCCTGAGTCGTCATGGCTTGCGTCACGGGCACCTCACGAGGTACCCCGCCTTGATCTCTCCGCCTCCTCGTGAGCCAGCCTGACGTGGCCGTGCCTGAGGAAGCTCCGTGTCGTCCGCCCCGCGAGGCTTGGCCCCTCGCGAGGGTCTTGAGTTTGTGTTGGTGAAGATGGGCCGTGCTGCCCCCCCCTTGAGCCACACCGCAGGCCGCAGGCAGGCAAGTCTGGGGACCACCGTTCCCAGAACGCCGACACAAACTTATATTTCAAATGACATTGACGATTTAATTTAGTCAAGATGTAATAAAATGATGGATTTACAGTACTGCAGGATGCTGCTAACGCGACATTACGATCAGAGACCCTTCGAAGAAACTGTGTGTGATGCAATAATCGCAAATGATGGTGTAAAAAACTGTCAAAAATGTGCAAAACTTTTACAATTGAGGATGCATCAAACACGGTTCAGATTTTAGTTGCGTGTGCGATGCAGGGCATACATTTCAGTTCAATTAACTGTTTGCGATGAGGAGGAACAAAAGAAACGGGCAGCCAGATAAAGGTGTGTGTGATATACAGCATACGGTTCACTCGGACAAACTGTTTGTGATTAGGCACAAATCCCGCGCTGTGAATTTTCCCTCGACTTAAAGGGGAAGACCATAACTCTCACTTTGCATCGGGTGTTCTATCTAAAATGTTTGCGATCAAGAGCTGCAGAAATCCTGCTCGGCACATTTTCTCTTGGCTTCCTGGGGAAGCTGTCGGCTTGCATACGGGTGTTCTAACTAAAACGTTTGTGATCAAGAGCTGCACAAATCCTGCTAGGCACATTTTCCCTTGGCTTCCTGGGGAAGTTGTCGGTTTTGCATACGGATGTTCTAACTAAAACATTTGCGATGAGTGTTTTATATTTAAAAACAATATTAAACTGCGGCTTGGGCGTCACTAATGGAGAAGATGCGCGCGAGGCGGGCGGCCATGAAAGTCAAAGGGCTCACTTTCCGGTGAGCCTGCGCGGCGTACAACTCGCATGCTTTCCGGTGAGCCTCCGCATTGGAGTATAGCTCTCATGCCTCCTATTTAGTCAAGCACTCAAGCACCTGTCCGCACGACACCTCCTAGCCATTAAAAGAGTGAGGCGTGGTGTCATGTGAATGGTTAACAGAACGCACACAATTTAAATTATACAAAACGTTTGAGATGTTACAGTGGCAGCTATTTGTTTCAAAATGCCTTTGTTGGTTGTTATTCGAGTGCGACTTTTCTCAAAATGGACACAAAAAATACCACATCATGTCGGGTGCCATTTCATTATAGCATGCCAAGTTTCATGAATTTCAGACGAGTTTTGGATTTACTATAATTTAAAACAAAGTATCTCAACGTTTTGCCGGCAATCAACAGTGCCCTGATGTTTGAAATTCATTCTCATTTCTTGCATGAGACCTAAGCATGCACCAAAGGACACAGATTTTATTTTTTAACTAATTTATATGCACTGGAGCATGTGCATCTAGTTCAAATTTGAATTATGCACATAAAATGCCTAGAAAACATAGTTAATGTATAAAAATGTCCAAACGAACCCTGAAAAATTCCAAAATTAAACACAACACTCCTGTTATTCTATGTTGATACTAGAAATTTTTGGAAAGCAATAAGAGGCAACAGATATCATTTCGTCCCCAAAGGTGGCACGTTCCCAACCGAAACCATCACGCTTGTTGTGACAATCTCTGGTTTGTGAGAAGATTATACCCAAACCTGCCACAAATGGGATAAAACTTTTACCGTGGCAAGTTGATGCCGCTCCATGATAGCATGCCAAGTTTCATAAATTTTAGACGAGTTTTGAATTTACTAGAATTTAAAAACCAACTATCTCAATGTTTGCGACCGAGTGACGGTGGCAGGGTGTTTGAAATTCATTCACATTTCTTGCATGGGACCTAAGCATGCACCGAAGGACACAAATTTGATTTTTCAACCAATTTATATGCACTGGAGCATGTGCATGTAGTTCAAATTTGAATTATACACATAAAATGCTTGGAAAACCCAGTTAATGTATAAAAATGTCCAAACAAATCCCGAAAAATTCCAAAATTAAACACAACACTCCTGGTGTTCTATATTGACACTAGAATTTTTTTGAAAGCAATAAAAGGCAATAGATATCGTTTCGCCCCAAAGATGGCACATTCCCTACCGAAACATCACGCTTGTTGTGAGAAGTTCTGATTTGTGAGAAGCTTATACCCAAACCTGCCCCAAATGGGATAAAATTTTTACCACGGCATGTTGATGCCGCTCCATGATAGCATGCCAAGTTTCATGAATTTTAGACGAGTTCTGAATTTACTAGAATTTTAAAACCAAGTATCTCAATGTTTGCAGCCGAGTGACGGTGGCAGGGTGTTTGAAATTCATTCCCATTTCTTGCATGGGATTTAAGCATGCACCGAAGGACACAAATTTGTTTTTTCAACCACTTTATATGCACTGGAGCATGTTCTTGTAGTTCAAATTTGAATTATGCATATAAAATGCCTGGAAAACCCAGTTAATGTATAAAAATGTCCAAATGAACCCTGAAAAATTTCAAAATTAAACACAACACTCCTGTTGTCCTATGTTGACACTAGAAATATTTTGAAAGCAATAAGAGGCAACGGATATCATTTCGTCCCCAAAGGTGGCACGTTCCCTAGCGAAACCATCACACTTGTTGTGAGAAGCTCTGGTTTGGGAGAAGGTTATACCCAAACCTGTCCCAAATGGGACAAAATTTTTACCACGGCATGTTGCTACCGCTCCATGATAGCATGCCAAGATTCATGAATTTCAAACGAGTTTTGGATTTACTAAAATTTAAAAACCAGCTACCTCAATGTTTGCGGCCGAGTGACGGTGGTAGGGTGTTTGACATTCATTCCCATTTCTTGCATGGGACCTAAGCATACAACCAAGGACACATATATGATTTTCAACCCGTTTATATGCACTGGAGCATGTGCATGTAGTTCAAATTTGAATTATGCACTTGAAATGCTTACAAAACCAAGTTAATGTATAAAAACGTCCAAATGAACCCTAAATAATTCCAATTTTTTAACGACACACCTATAGTTGCATGCTCACTGCAGATAAAAGTTCTAGCAATTCAAACACCATCCTTTGTAGTTGTGACCCCGCTACGTAATTCAAATCAAGAGGAAAAATCAAGTAGATCGCACACAGTTTATTATCACCAACCGTGTGAGATGCATCACAAAATATCTCGGAGCACCGTCGAAGTGTCAAGCACACTAGCCTGCTCCTCAAATATCATTTCACTGTTCAAGCATCGTCGGTGAAAGATGGGGACGTGGACCCGCGTCGTGATGGCAACTTTGGCGGCCCACTCCGGCGAGAGCGCAGTCGCAACCGCCAGGCATGTGCGAACGAGCTTCGTGAGGGCGATCGCAATCTGTGTCCGGGCGGCTAAGGCAGCCCAAACGGCCATTGTTGCTTCTAGGACGGCGGTAGCAGTATCTGCCTTGGGGATAGCAAGTGGCAAGAGCGGCACAACAGTTGTCCATTCCGTAGCGGCGGCCTTAGCCCTGATGGAGGCCGCCCACGACCATGTCGAGGCTGTCCATGCCCAGCTCGTGGCGATCACCGCACAAATCGAACGAACCTTCTCCAACAACGGTCGGCAACCCACGGCCGAAGAGTTGGCAATCATCGAGAGAGTTCGAGCAGCCGTCCGTTCCTGCGCGGCATACCTTGCCACGACGGAGCCCGCCAAAGCCCAGATCACGGCCGCCCACGTCCAGCTCGTGGTGGCCTATTCCAAAGATATGGCGAACACGGATGGCGAGGTTCTTACCGAGTATGGTGCAATTGATACCACGGAGCCCCATCCCCATGAGACTGTCGGGCGCGAGCTGGACATGGAGGCGGCGGCGGAGATCGACGAGCACCAGCCGTAGTAGTACTCTTTGTTTTGTTTAATTAAGTGCGCCGGTCTTTAATATGTTAGAGTAATGTTTAGGTCAGCTAGCTCTGTTTAATGGCTGAACTTGCTTGATTAAGAAGTGTGGGTGTGTTGTAGTCTCATTTGTGTACCCAAAATTATGCAATGATGTGGATGACCACTGTAACCAGGGAAATTCAAACAAAAAATTTTGACGTTCAAACTCATCACACATGGGTTAAACTATCTGAATCGTTTGTGATGTTCACATATCATCACTACTAGGGAAAACCTTATACACAGAATCTTAGCAGCAGCGCGGTCTAAAAACAGACGCTACTGCTAATTAGCAGCAACGAGCTTTAGAAAAGAGCGCTGCTAATGACTGAGTAGCAGTAGCGCTCTAGGTGAAAAGAGCGCTACTACTATAATTGCCACGGTGTTGCCTCCAGGAAAGATATAGTAGTAGCGCCCTTCCCGTGGACGCGCTACTGCTAAAGAACTTAGTAGCAGCGGTTTTGCTCAAAACTCGCTGCTGCTAAGTATGAGCGCAACTAATTAAGTTTAGTCCCATACTGCTAAGCGAACAAGGTGTTTACCACCTTAAATATGTTGCTTCTCAACCTATCTCGAGCACTTGGTCTTCATTGAACTATATGTGTATGATTTGTGGTTGCAATATGAATCCTCACCTGTACCTATACAGGTACAGTGAGGATTCATGTTGACTATTTAGATTATACACAAAAAGATCAATGATGACCAATGTATATTTTTGATGTTTTTACTAAACAAAAGAAATAACTGCTTCCATTAGCAGTAGCGGTTTTCCCCAAAACGCGCTGTAGATAAGTTAGCTATAGCGCGTCTTCTGTACGTGCCCTACTGCTAGTTCGAGTTAACCACCCCCCGCATCAAAATTTCGCTAAGTCCTCCTTTCCCCCCCACCGGCCTGTTCCCCTACTCCCTGTCGCCGCCGCCCGAGCCTGAGCGCGCCTGCGCCCTCACCGCCGCCGCCGCCCGCCCTCAACCTCACCGCCGCCGCTCTCGACCACACTGTCGCCGCCCTCGATCTCACCGCCGCCGCCCTTGACCGAGCCCGCCGAGCCCGCCGCCCAGGACCACCGCCCTCCCGATCCCGAGCCCGCCCTCGCCGCCCCTCCGTCGCCGAGAACCTCCCCGCCACCGTCTCTCCCTCTGTAAGCCCCCCACCCCTCCCCAACCCCCTCTCTCTTTGCTTAGTTAGTAGATGATTTTAGTAGTAGTAGATGTTAATTCATAGATAATGATTTTTAGAAGTAGTGGATATTAATTACTAGTAGTGATGGTAAACTAGTTGTATAATTAGTAGTAGTACATGTTAATTAGTAGTAGATGTAGTAGTTAGATGTTAATTTGTAGTAGTAGATGTGCTAGTTTCTTTCTATTTATAGTAAGTTTATATTTAGTAAGAACTAGTTGAATTAATATAACTAGTTTAGTTTTAGTTGAACTAGTTAAGTTTTAGTTGAACTAGTATAGTAAGTAAATTAATAACTAGTTGAACTACTTCATTTTTAGAAAGAACTAGTTTTTTTCTTTTTATACTAAGTTTATATTTAGTAAGAACTAGTTGAATTAATAGAACTAGTTAAATTAATAGAACTAGTTGAACATGCCATATTTGGTGTTAATTTTTAGTTTAAGCAATTATTTCATGTTTTGGTTACACCTCCGAGTGGCCTATGTTTTGCCGGAGTGTTGATTAATTTCCGTTCCGGCAAATTTCAGGCACTCGATATGTCCTTTTTTAGCAAAGGTCATGCCGGATTTTTCCGTGAATTCTGGCATGACTTGTGCTAGAATATGTACAAGTTTAATCTTTGAATTATGAACGTAGGAAATGTCATACTCGGACGACGACAGTCTCCCGGGGGAGTGCAGTTGGTGCCACGATGATCGAGGTATGTGCGACAGGTTCGTTCAACTGGATGAAGATCGACGCTTTAGCATTAAGCTCGAGGAGACCTTCGATGTTGAAACGGTACGCAATAACGACAAGTGTTTTTTTCGTAATTAAGCATGACTTCAACTATTTCAACGTCTAATTTTCATATTTTACAATTCGACTCGCTTATTCCATGCCATGCAAGACGCTATGTCTTGGAGAGGATGGGTTTTGAAGACCATGAAAATTTTCAAACAAAGAAAATACACCTAAGGACCCATCATGATATCGATTTTGAAGTAAATCTGTACAATTCTCAGAGCGTAACCCATTTTGGTTGCCAAAATTGGGAAGCACTTTGCAAAATGTATGGTTTTTATGAGGGTATGATTGTCAGCATGGATCTTGGTGATCCTGACATCGAGCAAGACAATATGGACATTTGGGTCCTTGTTAATACGCTTCCTATTCTACCGCAATGTGAGTTTCTCAAACATAGTTATTAACTAATTTATATTGTTTATTTCAAAATAGTTGACAGCTTATTTCCATTGACAGCTTATTTTGAATCTTCAAAGAATGTGCAGAAGATGGTAGACAAAACCCACTACACTGATGGCTCCGAATTAACTTATAAGGAGAAAAATCATCTGATTGCTTATTGTACTTTTTTTTGAGAATTACAATACCTATTATCGAACTCCTCCAAATTATGGTGAATACGTGCCACTAGTGCACGTGTTGAACCACGATAACTTCTATGGAGATACCCTGGTAAGATATTTTACTATTACGACATCCGTGCATCTTTTGCATACTTCTAAAACTAGTACATCATTGCTAACTACGAAGTTATTACTATGTTTTTCAACAGAAAATCCCGATGGATTGTGTGCCTCATCTGATGTATTACAATGGTCGCCTTGAAGTTCTGAACCTACAGCCAGGTCATCCTACGGATCTCACCTGTGCATATCGAATTTCTGAAACTGGTGAACACATGCTAATCAAAGAGTGAAAAAAAATGTTTGGACATTCGTAAGGAGGTTCTTGGAAGCAACATTAAGCGAAAGGCAAGAATTGGAGACAGGATAATCTGCATTCTCCATAATGGAGAGCGAGGGGCTATCTTGTTTTTTGCTATTTTATCTTAGAGAATATAGTAGGTCCTAAGAGAATGTAGTAGGTCCTATGAGGTACAATATGTTTATTATGTGATAAAATGTGTTAGAGTTGAAGATGTGAGGAGTACTTGTGATTACGACTAGTGACCAATGATATGATGATGATGATAAGTTGTTAATGATATGATGATGATGATATTTATTATATCATTGGGTGAAAGAACCGCGGATTAGTTTCAAGTGGATGTCCGTCCACTTGAAACTAGTCCACACGGTTCTTTCACCCCGTGATGTAATAACTCATTATGATGTAAAAACAATTTGTAAATTCCTGTTGTATGAAAATTTGTGTAAAGGTGTACGAATACAACATGAAATAAAAAATAAATAAAATACGAAATAATAGTAGCAGCGCATGCAGAGAGAAGCGCTACTACTAATTACCAGCAGCGCTCCTCCTGGAACTCGCTGCTACTAAGTCGATTTAGCCGTAGCGTGGGTGGAGGCACACTACTGTTATTCGTTAGCTGTAGCGCCTTATCAGTAGCGCACCACCCCGCACTACTGATAGGTCTAAAACCCGCGCTGCTGCTAGCCTTTTCCCTAGTAGTGCATACACAGTTATGAATAAGGGATCGTGTCTGATGACACTTTGCGCGCCAGTTTTTTCGCTGAAGCGATTCCAAAATTTTGGCTTCCGCGCAAATATCTACCTCCCCGCCCCCTCCCCTTACCAAAAGCCACATTTCCTCTGTTTCCGCCTTCCTTTCCAAGTTGAAACCTTCACTCCTTGCTTGCAGCGTCGCCTCCTCGCCGGCGACCCTCCTTCACGCTGCTCGGCCCCGCCTATCCAGGCAGGTAATCCACACCCGACCCCCATCCTCCTCCTCCTTCCACAACCCACATGGCCCGACCGTCGGCGCGACACATTGCACTCAAATTACCGACCCCTCCACCAAATAAGTGTAGCCCTAAGCCATGGTGCGCGCAGTATAGCCAGGATCTCAATGAGCATTTGGCAGCGTAGAAGCAAATCGCGGCCGCATGCGCGGATGAGGTCGTGATGGCTGCCATTTGTGTCGACCCCCAGATCTTGGAGGAGCACCTCGCTGTCGAGGCCACCGTCGACGCCTTGTGCACCGATGACGCGACGCGGTTGGCTGTTTGGTTCAATTCTGCAATGCGATGTTAAATTGTTGTGGGTGCATTCTGTTATTATATACCATGTGAGAAATAAATGAAATTTGGCTGTACTAAATACATGAGAAACAAATACAATTGCTATATTTCCAAGTTGTTAAGCATGCTTGGTTTGGTTAACTGTATGATCTTCCATTAGGAGTATGTTATATTGTGCAATGTGGTGCTCAGTTAACGTTTGGTTCATTTATTGTGGTGTTTAGTAAACTATTTTGTTTGGTTCAATTCTGCAATGCGATGTTCAATTGTTGTGGGTGCATTCTGTTATTGTATACCATGTGAGGAATAAATTGAATTTGGCAGTACTAAATACATGAGAAACAAATACAATTGCTATATTTCCAAGTTGTTAAGCATGCTTGATTTGGTTAACTGTCTGATCTTCTATTAGGAGTATGTTATATTGTGCAATGTGGTGCTCAGTTAATGTTTGGTTCATTTGTTGTGGTGTTTAGTTAACTGCTTGGTTCAATTCTGCAATGCGATGTCCAATTGTCGTGGGTATAATTTTGTATTGTTGTGCATGTGAGGAATAAATCAAATTTGACTGCACTTAATACATGAGAAACATATACAAGTGCTATATTCCCTAATTCTTAATCATGCTTGGTTTGGATAAATGGGGTTTCCATGTGGCTTGAATTAATGTGATGAATCTGCAATGTGCTTATTTTTCATCAACATATTTTACTGATAGCATGCGAACCCTTACTTAACCTCATGACTAACTACCTTATATGTGTTGCAGGGAAACAATGGGAAGCACTGAGGTTTACAATCGAGGTTAGCACATGCATGGTCCGTTCTCTAATAACACATTATTGTGCAATTGCAGGAATCATTCTAATATTTAGGTTTTTAACAATTTGGTCTTGCACATGTAGGTCCTGCTGTCAGAGGTTTTGACCCACTGCTTGACCCATTTTGCATATGGGGAAATGAGGTGTCCATGAATATCAGTCAAGTCAAGAAACTCAGAAAGATTGTTAGGATAAAGAAATTAGCGACAAAAAACAACAAGATCTTTGTCTGCACAATGAAGAACACATCAATTCACTATAGGATGGTACTAACTATTATACCTTGTCTTTTTATTCCTTTGCCCCATTTCCAATATAGAGAAGATATTTATGCACATTCTTGTTTTCAGGCCTTTCCAAAGCAGTTCACTGATGATGACCTCTCAAACCACCTGTATGGTCAGGAGGCGAGGAAGGTATTCATACAACACCCATGGTTCAATATTGAAGTGTTCCTGAAGAGGACAAAGGATGGACGGTCAATCATCCACATGCACTGGCCTAAAGTTACAAAGACCTTCAGCATCAACGAAGGCTCAGAATTCGCCTTCTGCTTTAGCAGTTTTCCAGATGAAATACATCTGTCTATGTACCATCTATGATGCTAATTTCAAAAGGTTATAGATGTTGCGTGTGAAAATTGGTGCTGGTGTAGTTATGTAATGGGGTAGCTGAGTGCTGAAGCTATATGATGTTGTACCCTGATGTATTTCAATTATGAAAATGAAATATATTGCATGCTTAATATGAAATATCAATTAGATTAATAAATGGATTATTGATAATCGGATAATTAGCCTACTAATTGAGTTTTTCTATTGCAAACGGTTATTGAGAAAACACCGTGTGTGATGCATTCAATAACGCACACAGTTTTTAGGAATAAACCGTGTTAGATTAATGAACAATCACACACGACATCCTCTTGAAAATTGTTTGCGTTAGGCCACCTGGCGCAAACATTTACCACATAAAAATTGTGTGTGATGGACAACCTTTGCCACACAGTTTCTTCTATCCACCGTGTGTGATGCATTCAATAACGCAAACGATAAAATTGTTAACATCGTGTGCAATGACAACGCTATCACAAACGATTTAACGGGGAAAATTGTTTGTGATGTACCTGTGAACGGAAACGTTTTCCTTGGAGCGACTGTGTGGGATGTACATATGAATGGAAACGTTTAGCAGGGATTGACTGTGTGGGATGTACTTGCGACCGGAAACAATTTCGCCTGTATAATTGTATTTTTAGCTCTACTATATGTATTTTCGTATTTGAGCGTTCGCCGGTCGCACACGACCTTATTTTGCCAAGCGTGTGTGCTAGGAGGGAATCTCCCTGACGGTTTCTGGGTCATGTGGGAAGGACCCCCTGATACGTCTCCGTCGTATCTACTTTTCCAGACACTTATGCCCTTATTTTGGACTCTAACTTGCATGATTTGAATGGAACTAACCCGGACTGACGCTGTTTTCAGCAGAATTGCCATGGTGTTATTTTTGTGCAGAAATAAAAGTTCTCGAAATGACCTGAAAATCAACGGAGAATTATTTTGGAATATATAAAAAATACCAGAAGGAAGGTCCACGTCAGGGGGGACTCCACCTGTCCACGAGGGCGGGGGGCGCGCCCTACCCCCCTGGGCGCGCCCCCTACCTCGTGGGCCCCCTGACGCTCCACCGACCTCAACACTGACTCCATATATTCACTTTCGGGAGAAAAAAACCAGAGAGAAGGATTCATCACGTTTTACGATACGGAGCCGCAGCCGATCCCTAAACTCTCTCGGGAGGGTTGATCTGGAGTCCGTTTGGGGCTCCGGAGAGGGGAATCCGTTGCCATCGTCATCATCAACCATCCTCCATCACCAATTTCATCATGCTCACCGTCGTGCGTGAGTAATTCCATCGTAGGCTTGCTAGACGGTGATGGGTTGGATGAGATTTATCATGTAATCGAGTTAGTTTTGTTAGGGTTTGATCCCTAGTATCCACTATGTTCGGAGATTGATGTTGCTATGACTTTGCTATGCTTAATGCTTGTCACTAGGGCTCGAGTGCCATGATTTCAGATCTGAACCTATTATGTTTTCATCAATATATGAGAGTTCTTGATCCTATCTTGCAAGTCTATAGTCACCTACTATGTGTTATGATCCGGCAACCCCGAAGTGACAATAATTGGGACCACTCCCGGTGAAGACCGTAGTTTGAGGAGTTCATGTATTCACTATGTGTTAATGTTTGGTCCGGTACTCTATTAAAAGGAGGCCTTAATATCCCTTACTTTCCAATAGGACCCCGCTGCCACGGGAGGGTAGGACAAAAGATGTCATGCAAGTTTTTTTCCATAAGCACATATGACTATATTCAGAATACATGCCTACATTACATTGATGAATTGGAGCTAGTTGTGTGTCACCCTAGGTTATGACTGTTACATGATCGATCGCATCTGGCATAATTCGCTATCACCAATCCATTGCCTACGAGCTTTCCATATATTGTTCTTCGCTTATTTACTTTTCAGTTGCTATTGTTATCATCACTACAAAACACCAAAAATATTACTTTTGCTATCGTTACCTTCTATCATCATTACCACTACTATCATATTACTTTGCTACTAAACACTTTGCTGCAGATATTAAGTTTCCAGGCACTACTGGAATCAGGATCTTTGCCGTCAGCTAGCTCTTTGTCGTCTGCTAGCTGACGGCAAAGAAGGTCTTTGCCATCAGCTTACAGAAAGCTGACGGCAAAAAAATGGATGACAAAGAGAGTGTTTGCCGTCAGCCTGCTCTTTGCCGTCAGCTAGCTGACAACATAGAATCTTTGCCGTCTGCTAGCAGACGGCAAAGTGGATGGGTGACCCATTAACGAAAATGACCTAACGGATATATTTTTTGCCGTCTGCTAGCAGACGGCGAAGAGTTCGAAAGCGAACGACAAAGAAAATAATCTAACGTATCTAACGGCTGCCCCCGCCCCCGGCAGACAGCAAAGAATAAACGCATGCCATGGACACAGATCGATGACTTGGCACACACCCACCCACGACCCACACAGCCCCGGGCCCCACCCACAATGCACACACACCCACGCCCAACCCACACACACACACACCCACGTCACGTTGGATCCCATATCTCTCGTCTTCCTCGATCCCCTTTCTCCACCCCGCGCCGCCGCCAGATTCCGGCGATCCCCACGGTTCCCCACCACCTAGCTCTCCTCCCCGAGGTCACCTCTCCCCGCTCACCATCTCCACTGACCGGTTTCTCTCCTCGCCCAGGAGAGCCATGCCCAGGCACTTGTGGTGGTGCGCTGCGAGGAGGCCCCAGCAGTGTTGAGCTGCTGTTGCTGCGGGCACAGCAACGTCGGTGTGGTCAGGATGGTCGCAGCCCTTCAAGATTCTCAATGGCGGCGTCTCGGCGCTGATGGTGGAGTCGACGACGAGCATCGGCGGGTACATGGCGTCGGGTACCGGAGGGTGGCTGGCGTGCAGCTCTACATCAACCACCTCAAGCCCGCCCGCCTCGGCGACCGCATCGAGGCCAAGGCGAACCCCATCCGGTACCTCGACCCCTACGCGTACTTGGACAAGGTATGTGTGCCGCCACCGCCACCGCCGGCGGCGGCGTGTCCCCGAGTGACTCCGTGAGGTTCTGATTGGTTCGGTGTCTGGGTTTTGGTGTGCAGGACCAGCTGCTGGACGCGGTGCATTGGATCCGGCAGGCGGTGGGGCTCGCCTGCGACCTGCTCTGGGGCGCCGTCCCCCTCGTCGGCGCCTTCTGGATCGCCCTGTTAGTCCCTCCCTCCCTCCATCCTCAAATCCCCAACCTTCTTCTTTCCCTTCAGACATAGGCATAGATTCAGGTTCATTCTTAACTAAATTCGTAAGCTCATCTCACACTGAATTTGGGACCTCTTTCCCATCATGTAGTATAGTACTAGCAAGTCAGCCACACATGAATTAGTAGATGAGTCTAGCGATTCTGTTAACTGAATTATTTTAGAAACCCGCTTTGTTTGGCCTTTCATTGATCACCGCGACAGGTCAGAGGAGGTGAAGTGAGTGTTAGATTCGCTGTGAATTGGAGTTTCGTTAGCCTCGTCTCTGAGCACTCGTCACTAGCTCAACAACATGCATCACAGTGGTTATGCGCTTTCTCTGGTATTAGATGTGACATGAGCTGTTCAATCAGCTCTTTGTTTGGTGTGGTTGTCGGTGTAAAAACCGGCGGATCTCGGGTAGATGGTCCCGAACTGTGCGTCTAGGCCGGATGGTAACAGGAGGCAGGGGACACAATGTTTTACCCAGGTTCGGGCCCTCTTGATGGAGGTAAAACCCTACGTCCTGCTTGATTAATATTGATGATATGGGTAGTACAAGAGTAGATCTACCACGAGATTAGAGAGGCTAAACCCTAGAAGCTAGCCTATGGTATGATTGTATGTTGTAGTTGTTGTGTCCTACGGACTAAAACCCTTCGGTTTATATAAACACCGGAGAGGGTTAGGGTTACACAAGGTCGGTTACAAAGGAGGAGATACACATATCTGTATTGCCTAGCTTGCCTTCCACGCCAACTAGAGTCCCATCCGGACATGAGACGAAGTCTTCAATCTTATGCCTTCATAGTCTAACAGTCCGGCCAATGGATATAGTCCGGCTGTCCGGAGACCCCCTAATCCAGGACTCCCACAGTAGCCCCTGAACCAGGCTTTCAATGACGATGAGCCCGGCGCGCAGTATTGTCTTCGGCATTGCAAGGCGGGTTCCTCCTCCGAATATAACACGGAAGAATTTGAATATAAGGATAGTGTCCGACCCTGCAAAATAAGTTCCACATACCAACGTAGAGAGAATAATATTTCCACAAATCCAATTTGTCGACTTGTTTTTGGCAACGCGACATTACGTCACGGCCCGGTGATTATTTGAACCGTTTCTTTTAACTAGCCCCGCACATAACGCGAGGCAGTTTTTTGACACGTCTTGTCAAAGCAGAGATCGTGTCCCCTTATCACGGGATTCTCATCAATACAGGTGTGGGTAACCCAGCCGTGCCATTGATTACGGCTCTTGGGGAACAAGCGAGTTTTACCAGGCTAGTGGGGATGCATAGTTTTGTCCGCCCATATAAAGGGACAAGGATTCACCTTTTCATCCACGCCTTCTTCCTCCTTTGCCCATCCACCTTCGCATACTCGAGATCCAACGCCCAAGCCTACATCCTTCCCCTCAACCTTCTCCAATCATGTCCGGAGCGGGAGGCAAATGGATGGCTTCCTCCGTTACGGAGGGACACATCAAGAAGCTGCGCGGAGCCGGATACTTGGCCGCGAATATCGCGCACCGGCTGCCCGCCGCGGGGCAGATCGTTCCTACCCCTGAACCTCACGAGAGGGTAGTTTTCCTCCACCACTTCCTCCGCGGAATGGGGTTTCCCCTCCATCCATTCGTCTATGGTCTCATGTTCTACTACGGGCTGGACTTCCATGATCTGGCCCCGAACTTCATCCTCAACATTTCGGCGTTTATCGTCATGTGTGAGGCTTTCCTCCGCATCCACCCCCACTTCGGCCTGTGGTTAAAGACCTTCAATATCAAGCCGAAGATAGTGGGCGGCTGACAAGCAGAGTGCGGCGGAGCCATGGTGGGCAAGATGCCCAATGTCACCTGGCTCGAGGGCTCCTTCATGGAGACAATAAAGGGGTGGCAATCAGGGTGGTTCTACATCACCGAGCCGCGTGACCCTACATGGGTGGCGGCCCCTGTGTTCCAATCTGGCTTCCCCACACGGCTCACCTCCTGGCAAGAGAAGGGCCTGTCCTGGGGTAGTCCTGGAGAGCTGACCGGACTCCAAACATGTATTCAAAACATGGTAAACAAGAAGCTCAAGCTTTTCAACGTAGTCCAGGTCATGCTCCATCGCCGGATCCTCCCATGCCAACAACGGGACTTCAACTTGTGGGAGTTTGACCCGGCGCAACACCGAACTCTAAACAGGCTCTTTAACACAACTCACGAAGATGCCTGGAGGGTGCTGTTCAAGAGCGTCGAGGTCCCCCCTCCCATTACTGAGGATCGCGGATTCAGCGCGAAGCGCCAAGCCAGTGCGGTAAGCTACTTTACCTCTCACAGGATACTTATTTTTTATAGATTGACTCCATGCGGGATCTAAACTCCCGAACCTTTGACAGGACTGGCAGGAGACGGCCGGACAGATCGACTGTCCGGCTCCTTTGCTCGAAGGCCCAGCAAACGCTCTTCTGGCGAAGATGCTGACTCCGGCTCCTTATACGGTGCCGGAGAAGACCAAGACGGCCAAGGGAACCCAAAAGAGTTCCCGACGCCAGGCATCGTCGGACTCACCATCCGAGGACTCGACGGCGCAATCCTCCCCCGAAGACGAGGAGGCTGAAGAGGATGCTCCCCCTCAAGACGGGGGAGACAAGAAAAGGAAGGCCGCCCCCACTGGGGAGGCCGAAGGGTCCAAGAAGGGGAGAACTCTCCTTCCGGACTACTCTACCACTGCCGCCGATGGCAACGACGAGTGGTTGCCTAGGGCCAAGCCCCTGGGGAAGTCGTAAGTATTCGGATACCAGAGTAAGTCATAGTATTCCCTTGTCGTACTACTTCACCTAACGCCGAAATACGATTATGCAGGCCGCCTGTAACACCCTCGATACGGCTATATCTCCTACGTGTCGAAGCACGACTTAGAGGCATAACCGCATTGAAAGCAATGTCGCAAGTAAGGTAATCTTCACAACAACCCATGTAAATAGATAATAGGGTAAAAAGGTACATAGTTGGCTTACACTCGCCACGTCACACAAATACATGAATAACATTACAATCATCCAATACACTCAAGGTCCGACTACGGCACCAAAATAAAAGATCAACCCCAACATGCGACACGGTCCCGATCGCCCCAACTGGGCACCACTACTGATCATCAGGGAAAGACACATAGTAACGGCGTGAGTCTTCGTCGAACTCCCACTTGAGCTCAAGCCCATCATCTGGAACGGAATTATCGGGCCCTGCATCTGGTTTGGAAGTAATTTGTGAGTCACGGGGACTCAGCAATCTCGCACCCTCGCGATCAAGACTATTTAAGCTTATAGGTAAGGCAAGGTAATATGTGGAGCTGCAGCAAGCGACTACCATATATGGTGGCTAACCTGTTCGCAAAAGAGAGCGAGAAGAGAAGGCAAAGCACAAACGAAGAACTATAGAATAACCTGCGGCAAACATTACTCCAACACCGTGTTCACTTCCCGGACTCCGCCGAGAAGAGACCATCACGGTAACACACGCGGTTGATTCATTTTAATTAAGTTAAGGTTCATGTTATCTACAACCGGACATTAACAAATTCCCATCTGCCCATAACCGCGGGCACGGCTTTCAAAAGTTCAAATCCCTGCAGGGGAGTCCCAACTTAGTCCATCACAAGCTCTCACGGTCAACGAAGGATATACCTTCTCCTGAGACATTCCGATCAGACTCGGTATCCCGGTTCTACAAGACAACTTCGACAATGGTAAAACAAGTCCAGCAACACCGCCCGAATGTGCCGACAAATCCCGATAGGAGCTGCACATATCTCGTTCTCAGGGCACACTCAGATTGTCCAAACTTCCGGTAGGCCAGCCCAGAGTTTCCCCTGGTGGCCACCGGCGGCTGACGAGGTGGACCAACACTCAGAGGAGCACTGTCCCGGGGGGGGGGGGTTAAATAAGATGACCCTTGGGCTCCGGAAACCCAAGGGAAAAAGAGGCTAGGTGGAAAATGGTAAAACCAAGGTTGGGCATTGCTGGAGGAGTTTTATTCAAGGCGAACTGTCAAGGGGTTCCCATTATCACCCAACCGCGTAAGGAATGCAAAATCCGGGAACATAACACCGATATGACGGAAACTAGGGCGCTAAGAGTGGAACAAAACACTAGGCAAAAGTCCGAGCCTTCCACCCTTTACCAAGTATATAGATGCATTAAAATAACAAGATAATATAATGATATCCCAACAAATAAACAATGTTCCAACAAGGAATGATCTCCAATCTTCACCTGCAACTAGCAACGCTATAAGAGGGGCTGAGCAAAGCGGTAACATAGCCAATCAACAGTTTGCTAGGACATGGTGGGTTAGAGGTTTGACATGGCAATTTGGGAGTCATGATAAGCAAGTGGTTGGCATCATAGCATAGGTATAGCAAAAGAGCGAGCCTCTAGCAAGCAAAGATAGAAGTGATTTCGAGGTTATGATCATCTTGCCTGCAAAGTTGTCAGAGTTGACTTGATCCTCGTAATCAAACTCAACGGGCTCCTCGTTAGCGAACTTATCTCCCGGCTCTACCCAAACAAGACAAACAAGCAAAAGGAACACAATCAACCACGTGCAAAGCTCGAACAACATGATGCAAACTTGGTATGCTATGCGGGAAGCAGTATGTGATGCATATGCAAGATTTGACAAGGAATGATTGAACCTGGCCTCAACTTGGAAATCCAAGAGTGACACTGGAAAGGTGAGGTGATTTCGGTTGAAATCGATATAAAGATCGTCGGAATCGGATGCACGGTTTGGAAATGGCAAGCAAAACAAATATGGCACCGGTCTGCGATAAACAGCAAGTAGCCATCTAAATGCATCAAGATAAATATGCTGCAGCACTCAAACATGACAACAAAATACGTGGCAGGGATCCATTCATGATTCTTGACAAAATATGAACACTGAGCTACAGCCAATTCATCCACTAACAGGTTCAAACAAGCATGGCAAAAGTGCAAAAGATAAACAGGTTTCAGACTTAGTGAAATTAACACAAGTCTAGAATTTAACATCAGGTAGCACACTTTGGAGCATGAAAACTATATGCTACATGAACTTAACATGGAAAAGCAAGGCATGACATGAAGCTACTCAAAGCACTTAACAAAAGTCTCTTAGTGACCTTGAGCCAAAATGGATCAGAAAATATAATCGCAAGCATATGAACATGGCAAAAACATAATCAGATTACAAGCTTAGTGAAAAACTGAAGCATGCAAATCTGTTAACGAGTAGGCATGTTTACGAGCTCGATGCACTCACTACAGAGCATGGCATGACAAACTAAGCATACACCCATTAAGAATACATATCATAGAAGCTAGGCATGGAAAGAACAACAACATAGCATGCACGGATCAATAACAACATCCTCGGCAAAATCGCTAACAAGTCAACGATCTGCCAAGAATCACGAAATAGCAAAAGTAGAGCTCGATTGACTCAAGCTAGGATGCTCCATAATTGCAAACAAAGACATGGATGGATAGAGCACCACAATGTTAACAAATCATCCTTACTGATCATCCTCAAAAGAGGCACGGATCACTAGGAAACAATATGAACATTTGGCATATTGATAAAATCAGCTCAAGGACTTAGTGAAATTCTAAGTCCCTGAAATCAGCATTAACGAATGCACTACTTTGCAAGCTTGTGCTAGTCACCACACATATCACAAAAATACATGGTGAGCACCTCTGTAAAGATGGCATGGCATATAACAAAACACATGTAGAGCTCAGGAGCATATCATGCACACGTTAATCATGGCAAAAAAGACAAATAGCTATTTGATGCAGCAGATCTGACAATTATCTCAAATAGCTCTCTTCCAACAGCATTTCGGGCATCAAGATGAGATCAAATGAAAATGATGCAATGAGATGAAATGATGTACTCTTTGAGACGAACATTCTGATATGCTACACGCCCAAAACAGAGTTATAGATGCGGAGTTACGGCATGATGAAGTTGCAAGAAAAATTACTAGAGAGAGGGAAAAAGTCAACCCTCTAGGGTTTACTGTAGCTCGGGTCTGGATCTGATCCGACGTGCACGCAGTTCGAGGATGGCCAGAAGTCACTGTAGCATTGGAGTCGTCGGGGTTCGTCGCCGGACTTGGCGAGGCACGCCGGCCGGAGTAGGGCGTAGGAGGAGGCCGGCCGGGGCGAGGAGATGAGGAGGATGCCGGAGGAGCAGTGAGGGGAGGCGCGGCCGCGGTGGAGCTCGGCTCCGGCCGACGAGGGGCGAGGCGGCCGCCGGCGATGGCGCGCTGCGGCGCGGTGGCTCGGGCCGCCGGAGATGGAGGCGAGGGGTGGCGCGGGCGACGAGGCGCCTCGGCCCGGAACGGCGGCGGGGAGGGCCGGAGATGGGCTCTCGGGCCTGCGACGGTGAAGTGAGCGCGCCCGCCACATGGCGCGCTGCGGTTGGGGTGGCGGCGATGTCCGGCGCGTCCGGACGTGTCCGGCGCGCTGAGGACGAAAGGTCTAGGGTTTGGGGTAGGATTTGATCCGGATTTTCGAGGGAGAGTGCCTTTTTATACATAGGAGGAGCTAGGAGAGTCCAAATGAGGTGCGGTTTTCGGCCACGCGATCGTGATCAAACGCTCTAGATGATGGAGAGGGTTTTGGTGGGTTTTGGGCCAAATTGGAAGGGTGTTGGGCTGCAACACACACGAGGCCTTCTCGGTCCCTCGGTTAACCGTTGGAGTACCAAACGAAGTCCAAATGGCACGAAATTTGACAGGCGGTCTATTGGTAGTAAACCAAGGCCGCATGGCAAGTCTCGGTCCAATCCGGAAATGTTTAACCCCCACACACAAAAAGAGGTAGAAAGGACCACCGGAGGAGATAGGAGCGCCGGAATGCAAAACGGACAACGGGGAAAATGCTCGGATGCATGAGACGAACACGTATGCAAATGCAATGCACATGATGACATGATATGAGATGCATGACAACGGCAGCAACACAGGGAGACAAAAACCCGAACCCGAGGAAATAAAATAACTTAGCGCCGGAAACGGCAAGAGTTGGTGTACATATAAGGTAAATTACATCCGGGGTGTTACACCGCCCCGAGCCCGTATCGATGTATCATCAGACGGCTCCCTTGGTTCATCGGATATGGATAGCGATCCAGTTCCGACCGCCACCTCCCCCATCCTACGAACGACGCCGAGGTGCTATCTCACGAGGCACCGGGTCGGGGGGAGACAGTCCCGGAGGCGCCTCAAAGCGGCCTCCCGGACTCTGGGAGCCGAGGGGACAAGGCCCCTGAGAGCTCCGAGTTCGACCCTCCGCCGAACACCGCGTCGGAACCTCCAGCGGTTCCGGACTCGGGCAGGCGGCCTCCTTCTAAGAGGGGCGAGACGCCTGTACCGGTGACCTCTGTCCATCTAGAGGCGCCGGACAATCTGCTGGAAGTGCTTCGCAGCGCTTCCATCGACGAGGAGCACCACACCATTATGGGTGCGGTGATCCAGAAGGTTCAGTCTACCAAGAGCGGATTGACTGAAGCCTGTGCCAGCCTTCTGACAGGCTTTGAGGTAAGTGTTTAAAATATGGGAGAAATATTACCGCATAGACAGTAGCCCCTGATGCTCTGTTCGGTGTTCACAAAGAAAAGCCGAACAGAGGATCAAATAATTTCGAAGGAGTCTAATATGAGTATGTCAATATGCGTATGCAGGCTTCGCTGTTGGCGTCCGCCGCACTGACTGCGGAGGTCGCTGTACTGAAGCAGGACCTCGAGGGGTCCAAGAAGGAGCTCAGCCTTGCCAAGAGGCAGCTCGAGGAGAACAAGGGTAAGTAATACCCTGTCTATAGATATGTATATACATAAAAGAAGACGCGATTGCAAATTGACAGGATCATCATATATTTTCCAGGGGCCACGACCGAGGTGGCAACCCTGAAGCAAGCGCTAACCAAGGCCGAAGATAAAGCGGCCAAGGAGCGCACCGAGCGAGAAAAGCAAGAGGCTCGTGTCGACGAGGTGCAGCAAGAGCTCCAGGCTCTCGTGACGAAGCACGAGGTGTTGGAGCTTGACTCGAAGACCCGAGAGTCTGAGCTTGCCGCGGCCCTCGAGAGCGCAAAAAGTGCCAAGGCCGAAGCCCAAAAGGCCCTCCAGGAGATCGACGCAATGAAGAAGATAGCGACGGGTAAGGCATTGTATATGCAAAGCAAGCATGTAAAAGTAAATTACCAATTACTTACCCGAATCCGGAGCTCTCCAGGAGCATTCGCAGATTTGCCCCACAGCGTGTCCGATGCCGCGCAATTTTACCAGGCCGAGGATGGAAGCTCAACGGAGAAGATGTTCTGGTCTCAGTATACTGAGGCCGAACACCCGGTGCCAATGAGCGACCAGCTGAAGTAGATGGTCGAGCTACATAAGGCGGCCGAACAGGCCATGAAGGGCTTTATAGTCCGGCTGTGGCCCGGCGACGCCCTTCCGAACAGCTTCTTCAGCCCGGTGAGGCGGCTTGTGGATGCCTGCCCACGGCTGGAGGTCGTCAAGCGATCCGTCTACATTGAAGGTGCACACCGGGCTTTTGCCCGTGTGAAATTGCAGTGGGTCACGCTAGACGCCATGAAGCTGATCAAGGAAGGGCCGCCGGAGGGCAAGGAGCACCGCCACCCCGAGATGTACTACGAGGGTGTTCTGCCGGGTGCCCGTCTCATAGTGGACGAGTGTTCAAAAGATGTAATATTTGAGTGAGACTTGCTCGTTTTATCCTGTATTTATGAAAACTTGTTTCATATGCGCTATGCAACGCTTGTGTGAATTTAAAATATTACCTTCTGTTTGGCCATTTATCCAATCTGAGAGATGGCTAGTCCTCGGCTTCTGCCCCCATGCCACGAGTGCTGGGGTGTTCGGGATAAACCTGAGGACTCTTGTTCCCATGTTTGGGTCCTTCGAGGGAGGTGCTCAGCACAACGAACAAGGCAACCAGACTAATAATGCTTTATCACTCTCACTTAGCCATAGAATTCTATAATTTTAAATTTCGTTGAAGCCCCTGGTATTCGGAAGGCCGAATTCGGGGCGCGATACACGCCTTTAAGCCGGACAGGGCCGGCCCCTCGCCCTAAGTGGCATAAGTCTTTAGGGACTCGAAAACCTCGCCGAACAGTGACCAGTCTCTCGCCTTATCATGACAGTCAGTTTTAGCTTTCTCTACTGAGGTGCTAAGCCCGGCAGAACCGGGGCACAATCGTAGTAGTTCTCCTAGCGCTACCTTAGCCGATAGAGCGGAACGTAAGGTACCAAAACATAGGAGCCGGGCAAACCCAACATTTGACCAAAGACATGATTCGGAGCTGATGCATATAATGCTATAAGTTCGGGGTGCCGCACTTGTGAAAGTGTTCGGACTTTTCACACCATATTGTGGGTACGTAAGCCCCTGGTGTATTGGCCGTACCAAAGTGTACGGTTGCAAGGCGTCATTAATGAACACACACACACACACACACACATATATATATATATATAACAAAAATGCAATAATAGTCGTAATGTTATGCATTGTTTATTCAAAAAGGTGCGTTAAAGCAGAATGATACAGATGGTGCGATAAGCAAAGAGTAGGACTATGTCCCTTCCAAGGGCAAGCTGAGGAATAGTATTAAATCAAATATTTCGCTCGTTATTGTAATCCACCTGGGAATTCCGTGATGTGACGTAGCTTTCCGCCTCCTTGGTTGCTGCATCATGTGTTTGGCAATAGTGCTGCCGGACAGTGTTTCTAGAGATTAAGGTCCTGAAAAGAGAGAAAAATAACCAAACGGGAAGCCCCTAGTGCAGTTTAAGCCGCGTCTTGGGGCGTGCCGCAGTTGTACCCCCCTCCCCACCTGTGCCCATAGTATTTTTAATGCGTAATTATGTACGCATGGCACAAGTTTCGCCGTTTGGCTGGGACTGGGGTGGGGGCCGCATTGCTACGCGAGCTCAGATCGCGCCAGGCGGTTTATTTGCCGATTGCTCCGAGCGCGCTTGAAGGTGTCCGGGTCTTGAAACGCCGAACTGGTTGATTGCCTTGAGAGGCTGCTTTGCGCTTCTGCTGCGAGGGCTGCAGTGTGCTCCTCTGTTCGGAGAGAGCGCTCTATGTTTCCATTGACTGTAATAACCCCGCGAGGTCCTGGCATCTTGAGCTTGAGGTATGCATAATGCGATACCGCATTGAATCTAGCAAATGCGATTCGCCCGAGCAGTGCATGATAACCACTGCGGAACGGGACTATATCGAAGATTAACTCTTCGCTTCGGAAGTTATCTGGGGATCCGAAGACCACTTCCAGTGTAATTAAGCCTGTGCAATGGGCCTCTACGCCTGGAATGACGCCTTTCAAGGTCATTTTTGTGGGTTTGATCCTTGAGGGGTCTATACCCATTTTGCGCACTGTGTCCTGATAAAGCAGGTTCAGGCTGCTGCCGCCGTCCATAAGGACTCGAGTGAGGTGAAATCCTTCAATGATTGGGTCCAGAACCAATGCGGCGAATCCGCCATGACAGATACTAGTGGGGTGGTCCCTGCGATCGAAACTGATCGGATAGGAGGACCATGGATTGAACTTTGGGGCGACTGGCTCCAACGCATATACGTCCCTGAGCGCACACTTCCGCTCCCTCTTGGGGATGTGGGTTGCGTATATCATGTTCACCGTCCGCACTTGTGGGGGAAACCTCTTCTGTCCTCCGGTGTGTGGCTGGCGGGGCTCCTCTTCGTCATCGCTATGCGGCCCCTTGTCCTTATTTTTGGCAATTAACTTGCCGGCCTGCTTGAACAGCCAACAATCCCTGTTGGTGTGATTGGCTGGCTTGTCTGGGGTGCCGTGTATTTGACACGAGCGATCGAGTATACGGTCCAAGCTGGACGGACCCGACGTACTTTGTTTGAATGGCTTTTTCCGCTGACCGGGTTTGGAGCCTTTGAATCCGGCATTGACTGCCGTATCCTCGGTATTATCGTTGTTAATGCGGCGCTTATGTCTATTGCGACGTGACCTGCTATTGCCGTCCTTGGTATCCGAGGTACCATGGTTCTTTGATATGTTATTGCTGCGAGCCAGCCAACTGTCTTCTCCCGCACAAAAGCAGGTCATGAGCGTCGTGAGGGCTGCCATAGATTTCGGCTTTTCCTGACCAAGGTGCCGGGCTAGCCACTCGTCACGGATGTTGTGTTTGAAAGCCGCTAAGGCCTCTGCATCTGGACAGTCGACGATTTGATTTTTCTTTGTAAGGAACCGAGTCCAGAATTGTCTGGCCGACTCTTCTGGCTGCTAAATTATGTGGCTCAAGTCATCGGCATCTGGTGGTCGCACGTAAGTGCCCTGAAAGTTGTCGAGGAATGCGGCTTCCAGATGTTCCCAACAGCTAATGGAATCTGCTGGCAAGCTGTTAAGCCAATGCCGCGCTGGTCCTTTGAGCTTTAGTGGGAGGTATTTGATGGCGTGTACGTCATCACCATGGGCCATGTGGATGTGGAGGAGGAAATCCTCGATCCATACCGCAGGATCTGTAGTGCCGTCGTATGATTCAATATTTACAGGTTTGAAACCTTCTGGGATTTGACGATCCATTACTTCGTCTGTGAAGCATAAAGGGTGTGCGGCGCCTCTGTATTGGGCTATATCACGACGCAGCTCGAATGGGTCTTGCCCGCTGTGTTCGGCCCGGCTGGATTTACTTTTACTGTATCCGGCGTGATGTTTATCGTCTCGCGTGGTGGTGCGCCCTCGTGATCCGTAGATCGATCTTGTATGCTTTGCTTTGTCCTCCAATATGTCTCGCAGGTCTGGCGTATCTCCCCATGCCTTCTTATTTGAATGGCGTCGGGGTGCAGGCTGAGTTTTTGGCTGGAATGCCTCTCTATCGTGGCCACGAGGTGGCCGATCAGCCGCGTCATACACTTCTTCCTCCAGTCGGGGTAGCAACCTGCACTTTGGGTAACTCTTGGAGGGGCGCTCGAGTTTATATTCCTCGGCAGCGAGGACTTCAGTCCATCTGTCAGCTAGCAGATCCTGATCAGCTTGAAGCTGCTGCTGCTTTTTCTTAAGGCTATTTGCCGTGGCTATAAGCCGGCGTTTGAAGCGCTCTTGTTCGACGGGATCCTCTGGCACAACGAATTCATCGTCGCCGAGGCTTGCCTTGTCTTCGGAGGGGGGCATGTAATTATCATCCTCTGCCTCTCCGTCTGCCGCTCTCTCAGGAGGGCTGGCTCCTCCATCCTCATGCTCTAAATCTTGCTGGAGGGGGTTGTTGTTGTCTTCGACACTATCCAGAGTGTTATTACCTCCTGTGCCGGTATCACCACTTTTGCTTTGGCAGGACTTAGAGCGGCGCCGCTGACGTTGGCGCTTGGGTTGCTTCTTGGAGGGGTCATCCTCCGCTATCTCGTCGCCATTGCCTTCTTTGGGTGTATCCACCATGTATATATCGTATGATGAGGTGGCTGTCCAGTGCCCTGTGGGCAGTGGTTCCTCTTCGTCTCCCGCATCGTCGTCCATACCGTCGATGTCTTCGGAGTCAAAGTCGAGCATGTCGGTTAAGTCATCGATAGTTGCTACTAAGTGGGTGGTGGGTGGGCCGCGAATTTCTTCGTCGTCCGCATCCCAGTCCTGCCGAACATAGTTCGGCCAGGATTCTCCTGACAAGGAGAGAGACCTTAATGAGTTCAGTATGTCGCCGAAGGGCGAGTGCTGAAAAATATCCGCGGAGGTAAACTCCATGATCGGCGCCCAATCGGATTCAACAGGAATGGGCGCAGGTGGTTCGGAGTCCGTGGCCGGAGAAGGATCCGGCAGCTTAACAACACGGCTCCCGTGCATGGTAAGGTCGATGTTTGGCTCGATCGCCGCTTAGGGTAAGGCCTCCATGGCGGGGTCCATCCACCCGTCCATGGACGGCGCCACTGGCTCCGAATTGAGGGTCGGAGCGGCTGCCGGTGCGATCTCCTGAACACTGTCCGATGGTAGAGTTAAATCATACTCATCGTGACCACGTGACGCACAAGGCAGAGGCTCGAATCCTTCGAAGATCAAGTCTCCGCGGACATCGGCCGTGTAGTTTAGGCTTCCAAACCTGACCTGGTGGCCAGGGGCGTAACTTCCGATCTGCTCCAGATGGCCAAGCGAATTGGCCCGCAGTGCAAAGCCGCCGAACACAAAGATCTGTCCAGGGAGAAAAGTCTCACCCTGGACTGCATCGCTATCGATGATAGTAGGATCCATCAAGCCTAATGGCGACGACACAGAGGAACTCTCAATGAAAGCACCAATGTCGGTGTCAAAACTGGCAGATCTCGGGTAGGGGGTCCCGAACTGTGTGTCTAGGCCGGATGGCAACAGGAGGCAGGGGACACGATGTTTTACCCAGGTTCGGGCCCTCTTGATGGAGGTAAAACCCTACGTCCTTCTTGATTAATATTGATGATATGGGTAGTACAAGAGTAGATCTACCACGGGATCAGAGAGGCTAAATCCTAGAAGCTAGCCTATGGTATGATTCTATGTTGTAGTTGTTGTGTCCTACGGACTAAAACCCTCCGGTTTATATAAACACCGGAGAGGGTTAGGGTTACACAAGGTCAGTTACAAAGGAGGAGATACACATATCCGTATTGCCTAGCTTGCCTTCCACGCCAAGTAGAGTCCCATCCAGACACGAGACGAAGTCTTCAATCTTATGTCTTCATAGTCTAACAGTCCGGCCAATGGATATAGTTCGGCTGTCCGGAGACCCCCTAATCCAGGACTCCCACAGTGGTCGTCAGCAAACCAACGCAATTGCCGCATATATGTAGTGGGATATGAACTGCTCTTAGTTTCTCTATGCTCATTATTAGTTCAATAAATTGGCAAATGGCTGCTGATGTATGATTGACTGGCTTTGTTCATCTTGCTAGAGTTACTTGGAAATATTGACATTCTCAAACCAAATATGAGGTGCCCTTTATTCAGTCCATGGGAGTACATGTAAGTTGACTGCTTCAAACCCAATCTGTGCTTGCTGTTTAGTGAATAAATATGCTGGTAGAAAATTGCAAACTTCGTAATATGAATAAATATTTGATGGTAAGTTGCGATGAAGATTAAAATTGTATTCGCCCACAAAAAAGAAGATTAACATTTTATTACATACACTTATCTATCTAGCACCAATGTCACGCTGTCAATTTCATTTATCCTTAGCATTTTTATGACATACCTTCTTCTATTTAGAATATTTGGTTGTAATCAGTTCTTTTTTCCGCAAAAAATGAAATCAGTTTCTTTTACTTTTAGCATATGGACTTAACAACTGAGGTGCCAGGTGCCAGTGAAAAAGTAAATTTATTTTTATTTAGTATTTGGTGGATCCTCTGTTTTTATAGGTTTGGACATTGCTGCCTCCATATAGCTTTTTGCTGATATACGTTGATGGTTTGATGTGTCACTCCTAGTCCGAATGTTAGTTTTTTTACTGGACCTTCATTTATGTATGTGAAGGAATTGGATAATGTGCTCTTTTTTGTTTGCAAAAGGAAGGACGCTGCATACAGGTAGTGGGAATAGTTAGTCCTTGCTATCAATAGTAGTAGCATTATTCACTATGGACTGTGATGGAATTTGATGATCATCTACTTTTGCCTATCATCTACTTCTGATGTTTTCCCTGAAAGTGACACATGATCTTCCTTTGTTTTTCTTTATATGATAGTATGATAACTGCTTGCTTGGCAGAAGTTATCGTTGTGATGTTTCTTAGATAAATAAAGAAACTGAGATTTAGTTTGATTTGGAGCGCCTCTTGTTGTACCACTGTTCCTTCTCTTAGAGTTGTATTTGTACTGCAGGTTTTGGATTGGGAGGGGAAAATGCTCTTCTTTCAGTCTCTTTTGAAGTCAAGCCCATCCATGCAAAATCTGTACTTGGTAGAATTAATCTAGATGAATATATATGCCTTGCAGTTTTATCGTGCATGCCATTCAACTAACTTGCTCTTGTCCATGCAGATGGAGTAGGAGGACGAGCAGCAACAACAAATCAGTCTGATGATGACGGGGTGCGGGAGGCAATGGTGATCATGCTGATGGCATGAAGAAGGCTGATGACCACAACCTGGACCTGTTGGTATTTCGAGATGGCAAACATAGGCGGCGTGGAGACAACAACCTGGACCACCCACCTCCCTTGCCTTTTTAATTTTGGTTGTGGTGGTTGCATCACCGGCGCGGTCGCAAATCAGTATGTAGTGTGCTTGCGGTGTTGGGTCTGGACTGCACTGTCCATCCAGTAGGTTAGGTGCTGTTGCTGCTAGATCCCATGATGCTCACCTAAGTTTTGTGTTATGTGGAGGCCAACCTTTGTGATCTTATTTGTCGACACTTGTGTGATCTCCTCTTACGTTGTGATACATGTTGTATGATATATATGTTTTTATGGATGATCTTGTGATGTTCTTATTTTCCTGTGGTCTGTGTTGATATTTGTGATATATGCATGCGCTATACATATGAATATGAATTGCCGAACATACTGTAAATCAATGACAGAGATGACAAAGAAGGAGATTTGCCGTCTGTGCATCTGGACACTTTGGACACTTTGCTGTCTGCTGGAAGACGGCAAAGAAGCAAAAACTTTGCCATCTGCTGGCAGACGGCAAAGACCTTTGCTTCTTTGCCGTCAGCTGCAGATGGCAAAGACTGCCGTTAGCCACCTAACGGACTACAGCGAATTTATTGCCGTCGGCTTTCTTTGCCGTCAACCGCTGATGGCAAAGGCCCCTTTGCCGTCCGCTTCAGAAAGCAGACAGCAAAGAAGGTCTTTACCGATGCTATCTTTGCCGGCGCCTTTTGCCGTCCGCGGCAGACGGCAAAGGCCTTTGCCGTCCGCCATCCATGCCTTTGCCGTTTGCCTTGGCGGACGACAAAGTAGCTGATTCCTGTACTGAGGTGTGGTTGAGTTGACAACTCAGCTGCTAATACTTGAGAATATTCTTTGGCTCCCCTTGTGTCGAATCAATAAATTTGGGTTGAATACTCTACTCTCGAAAACTGTTGCGTTCCCCTATACTTGTGGGTTATTAAGACTATTTTCTGGCGCCGTTGTCGGGGAGCATAGATCTATTCTTTGAGTCACTTGGGATTTATATCTGCTTATCATTATGAAGAACTTCAAAGATCCAAGAACCAAGATTTATCCCTCTACTACGAGGGGAGGTAAGGAACTGCCATCTAGCTCTGCACTTGATTCACCTTCTGTTTTGAGTAAGCTTGCGACACCTACACCTGCTATTCATTCTGATATGTCACATGTTATTGATGATGCCACTTCTGCTATGCATGATACTTATGATGAAACTACTTCTATGCTTGATACTACTGTGCCACTTGGTGAATTTCTTGATGAACAACTTGCTTGGGCTAGAGAGAATGAAATTATTGAAACTGATAATATTGATGAAAGTGATGATGAAGATTCTCGCCCTAGATATGAATTACCTATCATTCCAGAGGGTTATGTTATGGATGAAGAAACTGCTAGAGACTTTCTTGCTTGCAATGATAGGAGTGATCTTAAAAAATTATCAGCTAAGCTGAAACAAAAATCTCTGAATGCTAGAATGAAATATGATCCTGCTTATGCTACTTCGCCTATCTTTGTTACTGATAAGGATTATGATTTCTCTATTGATCCTGAGATAATTACTTTAGTTGAATCTGATCCTTTCTATGGCTATGAATCTGAAATTGTTGTGGCACATCTTACTAAATTAAATGATATAGCTACCCTGCTCACTAATGATGAGAAAAATCGCTATTATTATATCCTTAAATTATTTTCGTCCTCATTAAAGGGTGATGCTAAGATATGGTTTAATTCTCTTGATCCTGGTTGTGTGCATAGTCCCCAGGATATGATTTATTACTTCTTTGCTAAATATTTCCCCGCTCATAAGAAACAAGCTGCTTTAAGGGAAAAATATAATTTTGTGCAAATTGAAGAAGAGAGTTTCCCACAAGCTTGGGGGAGGCTTCTCCAATTACTTAATGCTTTGCCTGATCATCCTCTCAAGAAAAATGAAATACTTGATATTTTTTATAATGGACTAACCGAGGTTTCCAGAGACCACCTGGATAGTTGTGCTGGTTGTGTTTTCAGGGAAAGAACGCCAGATGAAGCTGAAATTTTATTGAATAATATGTTGACTAATGAAAATAATTGGACACTTCCTGATCCAATTCCTGATCCAATTCCTGAACCAACTCCTAAGCCAACTCCGAAGAAAAGGGGTATTCTATTTCTCAGTCCTGAAGATATGCAAGAGGCAAAGAAATCTATGAAGGAAAAAGGTATTAAAGCTGAACATGTTAAGAATTTACCTCCTATTGAAGAAATACATGGTCTTAATTTACCGCCTGTTGAAGAAATACATGGTCTTAATTCATTACTTATTGAAGAAACATATGGTCTTGATAACCCGACACAGGTAGTAAAGGTAAATTCTCTCTATAGATATGATAAAGCTGAAATCTCATTTACTAAGTTTGCTAGCCCATGCTTGGATGAGTTTGATGACTTTATGGTTAAACAAGAAGACTTCAATGCTTATTTTGGTAGAGAATTAAAACACAATGCTGATATGCTTGAACACTTGGGTGATTATGTGGCTAATATTAAAGGTGAACTTAAACTTATTAGTAAACATGCTTCTATGGTTACCACTCAAGTAGAACAAGTACTTAAGGCTCGGAATGATTTGCTCAATGAATTAAATAATAAGAAAAATGATAATGCTGTTAGAGTTATGACTAGAGGTGGTAAAATGACTCAGGAACCTTTGTATCCTGAGGGCCATCCTAAGAGAATTGAGCAAGATTCTCAGAGAAATAATATTGATGCACCCAGTCCTTCTAAGAGGAAGAAAAAAAAATGATAGGACTTTGCATGCTTCTAGTGAACCTGTTATTGACACACCTGAGAATCTCAATTGTCGGGGATATACCCCGTGGTATGACCCGACCAGAAGTATGACCCGGCCGGATTTGGTGACTCACTGGTGACTCTCCCTAGCTTGGCGATTCACTGGTGATCCGCCCTAACTTGGCAACTCACGAAGTGACCCGCCCGGATCTCTCCACTCACCGATGACCCGACTGGGCCTGCTGACTCATTGGTAACCCGGCAGGCGGGTCAGAGGAGCGACAAGACCCGGTGGCCCAATGGGCGGTTCATGGAAGGCCGACTCGTCTTATGGTGGGCCGGCTTAAGAGAAAAGGCATAAGGAATACTCCCTTGCAAAGGAAGCAAGATTAGGACTCCACTTGTAATAGAGTAATCCTAATCCTAATAGGACTAGTAATGTAAGCCACCCCTTCAACACATATAAGGAGGGGCAGGGCTCCCCAAGAGGGACAAGTTCCACAAGTTAGACAGATTAGGGTTAGACAAACAAGTCTATAGCTCTCGAGTTAGAGCACCCGTGTAATCATGATCATCATCATCAATATCAATGAAGCAGGATGTAGGCTTTTACCTCCACCGTGAGGGGCCGAACATGGGTAAAACCTCGCGTCTCTCGTCCCACTCAACCCTTCTCAAGCTACCACATAGATGCGTTGGCCTCACGACTAAGTCCTCACACTAGGACATCTGCCGTGACAATTCTACGATAGTTGGTGCCCACCGTGGGGCTCACGCACGATGGTGTTGAGTTCTTGAAGTGATCTTTCCAGGGTTTCGAAAAACTTGCGATTGGATAGATGAAGAAAAAAGCTCGCGATTGGATAGATGAAGAAAGAGCCGGTGTGGAGTAATCCCTCAGGATAACCCGGCGTATAAGATATTAAGATCAAAAGAAATTAGGGTTGGGTCTGTGTATCGCCGCTACGATCTGCAATCCATCGAGACCGAGAGGAGATCGATTCATCTGTGCGTTACCTCCTGCAATTCGTCAAAAGTTGCCGGCTCCCAGTCAGAGGAAGAAGAACACGTAATTGTCATGGTGATCTGCCATGTGGCGGTACTCACACACGAGTCCTACAAGGAGTCTACATGATGTGCTCTGGACAAACCGATCAAGCAAGGGAGCAACCACTCGAAGGAAAAGTTAAAATCGCTGCCCAACCGCCGTACGGACAGCCGCATAGCAATCGCACAACCAATTCTGACGTGACGCTGTCCGCGTGTGCCACGCCTTCTGAGGCGGGCCTCTACACCTGTTGTCCTTAGTACAGCCACGTGGTGGCAAAGTATTGATCACATATGCCGCCATGCACGGTACTCAAGCATTACTACAAGTTATACACCCAGATCATTCTTTTGGTTATCCTATAAAATACAGAAAAGCAGTCATCGTGAGATGATCGTGGGACTAGTACTCCAATTAAAATACAGTACTAGTTGTTCTCCTCTAGCAGTAGTCGCACGATTTTCAAAACCCAGAATCACGTGAGAATACGTACATGGGTACTAATCAGAATTAGTACATGACTGCTGTCAAAAGGTAGGCCAGAGCCGCCCCCGCACGGACCTTCGCATCCAGCTGCTGGCCTCGGCCGGCGTGCCATCACTACACAAGTCTCCTTCGCCGGTCGCCGCGGTGCCTGACTCTCCTCAGGCCACCTCCCGCAAGTCACCGTTGCGGGCGCACCAGATCCCATGCTGTACGTTGAGCTGCCCTTACCAGAGCGGCCTCGCTCCAAGCCGCTTCTGGGCCGCAGAGCCGCCGATCTCCATCAAGCCGCTGCCGAGCCATTGAGCCGCCGGTCTCCGCCCGCCGCCGTCGTCGTGCCCTGTTCCAGCCTTGAGCCACCAGAGTGTGCTACAAGCTGCCGCCTTGCTGCACGTCAAGCCGCTGTAGCTCCGTGTCAAAATCGCCGTCGCATCCGCTTCTGAGCCGCATGGGCCACTTGCCCCTTGCCTCAGACCATACTGCTGGCTTGCCTCCTGTGCGACCCGTCCACACCTGCGGCTGCCTCCGAGCCGTTGAGGAACGACCTCGACTCACCTCTCCTGCAAGTCACCGATGAAGGCTGACATTCAGACACTTGTGGATTGCAACAGTTTTCGGCTTCAATTACTGTAGCGTCAATGTTTTCAAGGGGTACAAGGCTTGGAAGTTAGTATGGAGATGAAAGGAATCCTAGCGGGCAAGTACCGCTACTAGATTTACTGCAGATCAAAGTAAAATGCATACTACCCCATGCACAATCTATAGAGATGCAGCTGCTGGATTACATTCCAAAGACCAGAAGCAAAACACTACTAGATCAATTACGTCAAGGTTGATTTGGTTGCTTATTGCTACTACTGAACATGGAGGCCTGGGTCCTCGTTCATCCAACAAATCACCAATTTGTCCATTTCAGATTCCAATACGGGTCTTACCGCCAAGTATGGGTTACGTGGTAAACGGACGCGCCGCGTTGAGCCGCCGGGGGCGCATTGAGCCGCCCCTGCAACGTTGAGCCGCCGGGCCATGTTGAGTCGCTGGCCTGCTCTGATTAAACCACCGGGACTATATTGAGTCGCTGGTCTGCCTAAGCCGTCTGTGTCACAATCAACGGATCATCCGTCGTCCGAACAAATCAGGTGACATCCATCAAAAATTTATTTTATTAAACACATGTTGTTTTCAGCAAAAAAATCACTTGGTTTATGATATTTTTTTGCAGGACCATTATTACTTATAAAAAGGTGTTGCAAAAGGGGCGTGAGCAAACATTATTTTTGTACTAGCGCTCATCCTGCGCAAGTTGCCACCCCCGCTGCATCAACACACGCGATTGACTTATTGTCCGTGCCCATGGCCGAGTTGCCTGTGTCTATGCCGTTTCCAACGCCGCTGCCGACTCTCTTGTCCGTGCCGGTTTACAAATGCCGCAGCCGACTCGCCCGTCCGCACCGGATTATAATGCCACAACCGACTCACCCAGCCTACCGCGCCTGCGATTGACTTGCTCATCCGCACGGCTTACCGTGCCTGTGGTTGAAGGCCGACTCATCTGTTTGCTGCCGCGACCGACTCACTCATGATTATTTTTAGCTTTGCCGTGGTGATCACCAACTCCGGGGCGGATATTTCCTGGCCTAACATATCAGGTGAAACCCATCCATTATACTTTTATATTATATATTGCTTTTTCTAAAAAATAAATTACTCTGGCTTGCAAATTCTCCAGTGCAGGATAAGTTATATCACTGAGATGTTGAATGACTCATACCGATTTATATCACGGTCAAATTTGGAGAATCTCAAGACAACATGATATTAAAATGGTTGTGATGTGGTATGATAGGGTGGTATCCTCTTTTGAACGATTCGAGTGGCTTTACTTGGCACATGTTCACGCATGCAGTTGAAACAAAATCAACATAGCCTCTATGATATTTATGTTCATGGTGCATTATATCATACTCATGCTTGCATTCGGTATTGATTAATTTTAATGCATGTTCATGACTGTTGTCGCTCTCTAGCTGGCCGCTTCCTAGTCTTTTGCTAGCTTTCACTTGTACTAAGCGGGAATACTGCTTGTGCATCCAATTTCATAAACTCCAAAGTTGTTCCATATGAGTCCACCATACTTGCCTATATACGGTATCTACCTGCCGTTCCAAGTAAATTTGTATGTGCCAAACTCTAAACCTTCAAATAAACATTCTGTTTTGTATGCTTGAATAGCTCATGTATCAACTAGGGCCGTCCGTATCTTCCATGTTAGGCGGGTTATTCTCAAGAGGAGTGGACTCTGCTCCTCACTCACGAGAAAATGGCTGGTCACCGGGATGCCCAGTCCCATACTTTATGCAAATCAAATCAAAATAATTGCAAACAAAACTCCCCCGGGACTGTTGTTAGTTGGAGGCACTCGTTGTTTCAAGCAAGCCATGGATTGATGCTTGTTGGTGGAGGGGGAGTATAAACTTTACCATTCTGTTTAGGAACCGCCTATAATGTGTGTAGCATGGAAGATATCGCCATCTTTTGGTTGTTATGTTGACAATGAAAGTATACTGCTCAAAATATTATTCATACCTATTTCAAAACCGAGCTCTGGCACCTCTACAAATCCCTGCTTCCCTCTGCGAAGGGCCTATCTATTTAATTTTATGCTGAGTTATCATCTTTTATTAAAAATCACCAGTTGGAGAGCACCACAGTCATTTGCATCCATTACTGTTAGTTTACATTGAGTATGACTTGACTGGATCTCTTTTACCATGAATTATAATGTCTAGTCAGTCCTTGATCTTTAAAGGTGCTCTGCATTTATGTTTGCGGTCTCAGAAAGGGCTAGCGAGATACCATCTTGTTATATCATATCATGATTGTTTTGAGAAAGTGTTGTCATCCGATATTTATTATTATTGCTCGCTAGTTGATTATGTCATTGATATGAGTAAACATGAGACCAAAATGTTATTGTGAATATGGTTAGTTCATAATCTTTGCTGAAAACCTAAATGCTGGCTTTACATATTTACAACAACAAGAGCAAACAGAGTTTGTAAAAGTTTTTCTTTATCACTTTCAGTTTATCAAGTGAATTGCTTGAGGACAAGCAAAGGTTTAAACTTGGGGGAGTTGATACGTCTCCGTCGTATCTACTTTTCCAAACACTTTTGCCCTTATTTTGGACTCTAACTTGCATGATTTGAATGGAACTTACCCGGACTGACGATGTTTTCAGCAGAATTGCCATGGTGTTATTTTTGTGCAGAAATAAAAGTTCTCGAAATGACCTGAAAATCAACGGAGAATTATTTTGGAATATATAAAAAATACTGGAAGGAAGATCCACGTCAGGGGGGCCTCCACCTGTCCACGAGGGTGGGGGCACGCCTGTAACGCCCTCGATGCGGCTATATCTCCTACGTGTCGAAGCACGACTTAGAGGCATAACCGCATTGAAAGTAATGTCGCAAGTAAGGTAATCTTCACAACAACCCATGTAAATAGATAATAAGGGGAAAGGTACATAGTTGGCTTACACTCTCCACATCACACAAAGTACATAAATAGCATTACAATCATCCAATACACTCATGGTCCGTCTACGGTACCAAAATAAAAGATCAACCCCAACATGCGACACGGTCCCGATCGACCCAACTGGGCACCACTACTGATCATCAGGGAAAGACACATAGTAACGGCGTGAGTCTTTGTTGAACTCCCACTTGAGCTCAAGCGCATCATCTGGAACGGAGTCATCGGGCCGTACATCTAGTTTGGAAGTAATCTGTGAGCCACGGGGACTCAGCAATCTCGCACCCTCGCGATCAAGACTATTTAAGCTTATAGGTAAGGCAAGGTAATATGTGGAGCTGCAGCAAGCGACTAGCATATATGGTGGCTAACCTGTTCGCAAAAGAGAGCGAGAAGAGAAGGCAAAGCACGAACGAAGAACTATAGAACAACCTATGACAAGCATAACTCCAACCCCGTGTTCACTTCCCGGACTCCGCCGAGAAGAGACCATCACGGCTACTCACGCAGTTGATTCATTTTAATTAAGTTAAGGTTCGAGTTATCTACAACCGGACATTAACAAATTCCCATCTGCCCATAACCGCGGGCACGGCTTTCGAAAGTTCAAATCCCTGCAGGGGAGTCCCAACTTAGCCCATCACAAGCTCTCACGGTCAATGAAGGATAAACCTTCTCCCGAGACATTCCGATCAGACTAGGCATCCCGGTTCTACAAGACAACTTTGACAATGGTAAAACAAGTCCAGCAACACCGCCCGAATGTGCCGACAAATCCCGATAGGAGCTGCACATATCTCGTTCTCAGGGCACACCGGATAAGCTAAGCGTACGGGAGCCAACGTAACCCAAGGTGCTAAGGGACGGCCCCGCACGGTGCTCTGGGTTGGACCAACGCTTAGAGAAGCACTGGCCCGGGGGTTTAAAATAAAGATAACCCTTGAGTCCACGAAACCCAAGGGAAAAAAGGCTAGGTGGCAAATGGTAAAACTAAGGTTGGGCATTGCTGGAGGAGTTTTATTCAAAGCGAACTGTCAAGGGGTTCCCATTATCACCCAACCGCATAAGGAACGCAAAATCCGGGAACATAACACCGATATGACGGAAACTAGGGCGGAAAGAGTGGAACTAAACACTAGGAAAAAGGCCGAGCCTTCCACCCTTTACCAAGTATATAGATGCATTAAGATAACAAGGTAATATAATGATATCCCAACAATAAACAATGTTCCAAAAAGGAACGGTCTCCAATCTTCACCTGCAACTAGCAACGCTATAAGAGGGGCTGAGCAAAGCGGTAACATAGCCAATCAACGGTTTGCTAGGACATGGAGGGTTAGAGGTTTGACATGGCAATTTGGGAGGCATGATAATAATGTGGTAGGAATCGTAGCATAGGCATAGAAAAAGAGCGATCATCTAGCAAGCAAAGATAGAAGTGATTTCGAGGGTATGATCATCTTGCCTGCAAAGTTGTCAGAGTTGACTTGATCCTCGTAAGCAAACTCAATGGACTCCTCATTAGTGAACTCGTCTCCCGGCTCTACCCAAACAATACAAACAAGCAAAAGGAACACAATCAACCACGTGCAAGTCTCAAGCAACATGATGCAAACATGGTATGCTATGCGGGATGCGATATGTAATGCATATACAAGATTTGACAAGGAATGATTGAACCTGGCCTCAACTTGGAAATCCAAGAGTGCCACTGGAAAGGTGAGGTGATTTTGGTTGAAATCTATATAAAGATCACCGAAATCGGATGCACGGTTTGGAAATGGCAAGCAAAACAAATATGGCACCGGTCTGCGACAAACAGCAAGTAGCCATCTAAATGCATCAAGACAATTATGCTAAAGCACTCAAACATGGCAACAAAATACATGGCAGGGATCCACTCATGATGCTTGACAAAAGATGAACACTGAGCGGCGGCCAATTCATCGATTAACAGGTTCAAATAAGCATGGAAAAAGCGCAAACGATAAACAGGTTTCAGACTTACTGAAATTAACACAAGCCTGGAATTTCAAATCAGGTAGCACACTTTGGAGCACGAAAACTATATGCTACAGGAACTTAACATGGCAAAAGGCATGGCATGGAGCTACTCAAAGAGCTTAACAAAAGTCCCTTAGTGACCTTGAACCAAAAGGGATCGGAAAATATAATTTCAAGCATGTGAACATGGCAAAAACATAATCAGATCTCAGACTTTGTGAAAAACTGGAGCATGCAAATATGTTAACGAGTAGGCATGTTTACGAGCTCGATGCACTCACTACAGAGCATGGCATGACAAACTAAGCATACACCCATCAAGAATACATATGATATAAGCTAGACATGGCAAGAACAACAACATAGCATGCACGAATCAACAACAACATCCTCGGCAAAATCGCTAACAAGTAGACAATCTGCCAGGATTCCCGAAATAGCAAAAGTAGAGCTCGATTGACTCAAGCTAGGATGCTGCATAATTGCAAACAAAGACATGTGTGGATAGAGCACCACAATATTAACAAATGATACTTACTGATCATCCTCAAATGAGGCACATATCACTAGGAAACAACATGAACATATGGCATATTGATAACAACAGATCAAGGACTTAAGAGAAATTCTAAGTCCCTGAAATCAGAATTAACGAATGCACTACTTTGCAAGCTTGTGCTAGTCACCACACATATCACAAAAATACATGGTAAGCACCTCTGTAAAGATGGCATGGCATATAACAAAACACATGTAGAGCTCAGGAGCATATCATGCACACATTAATCATGGCAAAAATGACAAATAGCTATTTGGTGCAGCAGATCTGACAATTAACTCAAATAGCTCTCTTCCAACAACATTTCGGGCATCAATATGAGCTCCAAAGAAAATGATGCAATGAGATGAAATGATGTGCTCTCTGAGGCGAACATTTTGATATGCTACACGCCTAAAACGGAATTACGGATGCGGAGTTACGACATGAGCAGGAATGCAAAATAATTAGGGTTAGGAGGGAAAAAGTCAACCGAATCAGATCTGGATCCGGATCGGGTTACTGTAGCTGCGCGCAATCCGAGGTTCGCCGGCCGGAGTTCGAGGACGAGGAGAATGTAGCCGGGGCGGGCACCAGAGTGGAGGCGCGCGGAGGGGTGGCGGCGCCGTTCGGCGAGGTGGGCGCCGGGGATGAGGAGGCGGGGCGGCGTCGGCGCGGCGGGCAGCGAGGCGAAGGCGGCGGCGCGGTGAGGGTCTTGCCGGCTCGGGCGGAGAAGAGGCAGGCGGCGGCGCGCGGCGGCTGGTTGGCGGGGGCCGGCTCCGGGCCTGGCGGGCCCGCACGGTCGGCGGCGAAGTGGGCGCCCGCCCAGGACACGTGGCGCTCCCGGAGTGGCCAGCGGGGGAGCGGACAATGTCCGGCCGGACAGAAAAGTGTCCGGCGGCGCATGGGGAGGGAGGGGACTAGGGTTTCGTCCGTGATTTCGAATGGGGGGTCTTTATGTAGGCATAGGGGGAGCTAGGAGAGTCCAAATGAGGTGCGGTTTTCGGCCACGCGATCGTGATCAAACGCTCTATATGATGGAGAGAGTTTTGGGCCAAATTGGAAGGGTGTTGGGCTGCAACACACACGAGGCCTTCTCGGTCCCTCGGTTAACCGTTGGAGTATCAAACGAAGTCCAAATGGCACGTAACTTGACAGGCGGTCTACCGGTAGTAATCCAAGGCCGCTTGGCAAGTCTCGGTCCAATCCGGAAATGTTTAACGCCCACAAATGAAAAGAAGGTAGAAAGGACCACCGGAGGAGATAGGAGCGCCGGAATGCAAAACGGACAACGGGGAAAATGCTCGGATGCATGAGGCGAACACGTATGCAAATGCAATGCACATGATGACATGATATGAGATGCATGACAATGACCACAACACACGGAGACAAAAACCCGAACCCGAGGGAATAAAATAACTTAGCGCCGGAAACGGCAAGAGTTGGAGTACATATAAGGTAAATTACATCCGGGGTGTTACAACACTCCACCACTACGAAAGGATCTCATCCCGAGATCTAGGACTGGAAGAACGCCGGGTACTCAGAACGGAGGTGATCCTCGCGTTCCCAGGTGGCTCACGGTCGGAATGGTGTGACCACTTGACTTTAAGGAATTTGATTGACTTATTGCGAGTCTTGCGTTCAGTCTCTTCAAGAATAGCAAGGGGGTGCTCACGATAAGAGAGATCTTCTTGGAAATCAATGTCTTCAAAGTTGACGGTGTGGTCAGGAGTCTTGAAGCACTTGCAGAGCTGAGAAACATGGAACACGTCGTGCACATTTGCAAAGTTTGAAGGAAGCTCGAGTTGATAGGCGAGATCGCCTCTCTTGCCGACGATCTTGAAAGGACCCACGTATCTAGGGGCAAGCTTCCCTTTGATACCGAAGCGACGAGTACCTTTCATTGGAGAGACGCGGAGGTAAACATGATCTCCGATCTCGAAAGCCAAATCGCGGTGCTTACTATCATAATAGCTCTTCTGGCGCGATTGCGCTGCTTTGAGGTTATCACGAATGACTTTGCACATTTCCTCTGCCTCTGTGATTAAGTCATTTCCAAGAAGTTGACGTTCACCGGTTTCTGACCAGTTAAGAGGAGTACGACACTTCCTGCCATACAGAATTTCGAATGGGGCCTTGCCCGAACTGGCTTGAAAACTGTTGTTGTAGGAGAATTCGGCGTATGGAAGACAATCTTCCCACTTCATGCCGAAGGAGATCACACAAGCCCTGAGCATATCTTCAAGAATCTGATTGACACGCTCGAATTGACCGCTAGTTTGAGGATGGAAAGCTGTGCTGAAGCGGATGTTGGTGCCCATGGCCTTCCGAAAAGAATCCCAAAACTTGGAGGTAAAGATGCTGCCACGGTCTGAAGAGATCACCTGTGGAATGCCATGCAGCAAGACAATGCAAGAGGTATACAGCTCCGCCAATTGAGCTGCAGTGATAGACTCTTTGATAGGCAGAAAGTGAGCCACTTTAGTGAGTTTGTCGATGACAACGAATATAGCATCATTGCCACGCTTGGACTTTGGAAACCCAGTCACGAAGTCCATCTCAATGTGGCAAACTTCCATTCTGGAATGGCAAGAGGTTGGAGGAGACCAGCTGGCCTTTGGTGTTCTACCTTCACTCTTCTGCAGACATCACACTCATTCACGAACTGAGCAATCTCGCGCTTCATTCGAGTCCACCAATAAGCCTGCTTGAGATCCTGATACATCTTCGTACTTCTAGGGTGGATGGAGAGGAGTGAATTGTGAGCCTCGTTCATTTTAACTTTACGAAGGTCACCTTTGGGCGCAACAATACAATCCTCGAAGAAGAGAGTATCCTTGTCATCAAGGCGGTAGCACTTGTACTTGGGTTGACTCTTGGCAATCCCAATCTTCACCTTCTTCACCATAGCATCAAGAAGTTGAGCCTCGCGAATTTGATCCTCCAAAGTAGGAGAGACTTGAAGGTTGGCGAGGAAACCTTGAGGAACAACTTGCAGATTGAGTTTGCGGAAAGCTTCACAAAGCTCGGGTTGGTAAGGCTTGAGAATCAGACTGTTGCAATAAACCTTCCTGCTCAAAGCGTCAGCAATCACATTGGCCTTGCCTGGAGTATACTTGATACTCGGATTATACTCTTGAATCATTTCGACCCAACGAGTCTGCCTGAGGTTGAGATTAGGCTGAGTGAAGATGTACTTGAGACTCTTGTGGTCAGTGAAAATGTCCACTTTTCTTCCCAATAAGAGATGTCTCCAAGTCAAAAGAGCATGCACAACTGCAGCCAACTCGAGGTCATGAGTGGGGTAGTTCTTCTCGTTGGGCTTCAACTGGCGAGAGGTATAAGCCACAACTTTCTTCTCTTGCATCAGCACTGCACCAAGACCTTGAAGAGAGGCATCGCAGAAGACCTCGAACGGTTTGGATTCATCAGGAGGAGTCAGAACTGGAGCAGTAACCAATTTCTCTTTCAAAGTGTTGAAAGCGATGTCACATTCCGGAGACCAAACGTACTTGACGTGCTTCTGGAGAAGGTTTGAAAGAGGCTTTGCGATCTTTGAAAAGTTCTCAACGAACCTTCGACAGTAGCTTGCGAGACCAATGAAGTTGCGGAGTTGCTTCACATTCTGAGGTGGTTCCCAATTCACAATTTCATACACCTTCTCAGGATTCACCGCAATGCCCTTGGCAGAGATGATATGCCCAAGATAAAGAACCTCATCGAGCCAAAACTCGCACTTTGCGAACTTGGCGTAGAACTGATGTTCCCTGAGCTTATCGAGCACCAAACGCAAGTGCTTGGCATGATCTTCCTTGTTCTTCGAAAAGACCAGAATGTCGTCGAGATAGACCAAAACAAAGTCATTTGTGTAGGCGTTGAAGATGAAGTTCATCATGCGAGAGAAAGTCGGAGGAGCGTTGACGAGGCCAAAAGACATGACAGTGTATTCATATGAATCATAGCTTGTTCTGAAAGCCGTATTGGGAATATCATGCTCACGGATTCGAATCTGGTGATAACCCATACGGAGATCAAGCTTGGAGAATACTTGGGCACCTTTGAGTTGTTTGAACAACTCGTTGATGTTGGGAAGTGGGTATTTGTTCTTGATAGTCTTCTTGTTCAACGGAAGGTAGTCAACACAAAGTCGGTCCGTTCCATTCTTCTTCTTCACAAAAAGTACTCCACAACCCCACGGAGAAGAACTAGGTCTGGTGAGACCCATTCGCTCTTGAATATCGAGTTGGTTCTTCAGCTCCTTCAACTCTTCAGGTCCGAGCTTGTAAGGATGCTTGCAAACCGGTTCTGTGCCAGGCTCAAGATCGATGACGAATTCAACTGGCCAGTGCGAAGGCATTCCTGGAAGCTCTTCCGGAAAGACGTCTTGATATTCGCAAACTACTGGAATTTGAGAGATGGCATCCAGTTCACCCTTCTCATTGAGAGAAAACAGATGGATTGTATCGTCATTAGCGGCAAAGACAATTACATCCTCAGACGAATGAGTCAATTGAATCTGCCTGGCAGCACAATCAAGCGGAGCCTTGTGCTTAGAAAGCCAATCCATTCCGAGAATAAGATCAATATCCGAGTTACCAAGGACCATTGGAGAAGAAAGAAACTTGAAATCACCCATCATGATAGAAACATCGGGGACTATTGAAGTAGCCCTCATAGACTTAGCTGGAGAAACCACTCCCATAGGTTTACCCAACATTTGCGAAATGAAGTCATGCTTGGAAACAAATGATCTTGACATGAAACAATGCGATGCACCAGTGTCAAAAAGAACTTTTGCAGGAATAGAGTTAACTGGAAAGTTACCCATGATGACATCTGACAAATCCTCTGCCTGAGCTGCATTCAGCAAGTTGACCTTGGCGTGCTTGGGGTTATGCTTGACCACAGCTGTACTTGCCGATCTCACAGGAGGAGGAGGGAGACGCCTCTGATTGAAGCATTTGTTGGCATAGTGACCCTTCTGTTGGCACTTGTTGCACGTGACCTCTGAAAGCGGACGGTGATACGGAGCACTCGATCTTGGAGCTTGAGACGAAGTCTTGTTCTGAAAGCCAGGGTTGGGTGGGTGGGAAGATCCACTGCCACCTTTGCTCTTCTGCTGATAAGGCTGACGGAACGGAGGAGGAGGAAGACAATACTTCTGCTGCTTAGCCACTTGAGTAGAGGAAGAAGGAGTAGCATCTCTGACTCGCTTCTTGGAAGCATCACACTTCAGTTGAGCAGCCTCTTGCTTCAATGCCATGTTGTAAAACTCATCGTACCTCCTGGGCTCAAAGAGAACGAGAGCTAACTGGATTTCTTCTCTGAGACCACCCCTGAACTGGTATATCATGCTCTTCTCGTCAGGGACGTCCTGCTTAGCAAAGAGGGCGAGCTTCTGAAACATCTTGTTGTAGTCATAGACAGACATAGAGCCTTGCTTCAGGTTGCGGAATTCCTCACGCTTGCTTTCAACCACGCTCTGAGGAATATGATGAGCTTTGAAGTCTTGACAGAATTCATCCCAGGTAATCACACGGCCTCCTCTGGAATCTTTGTACTGCTGGAACCATTCTGCAGCTTGGTCTTTGAGTTGGAAGGAAGCGGACTTGACAAAGTCCTCAGGCCTAATGTTACTGTACTCAAAATGCTTGCACAAGTCCATGAGCCAATCATCAGCGTCAGTTGCCTCAACGCAATTGCTAAAGGTCTTTGGCTGGTTAGCAAGGAACTGGTTGAGTGTAGCAAAGTGATTCTGATTGTTGCCTTGGTTGCCTTGGTTCGCTTGGTTGCGCTCTTGAAGAATTTGCATGATCAGCTGCGTGTTTGCATTGGTAGCGTCCATCACAGCTTGCCATGCCTCCGGAGGAGGAGGTGGTGGTGGCGGATCAGGATTTGGAGTCGTGCGCGTTGGAGGAGCCATCCTGAACAGGTTGACATCCATTAGCATATTGACAGATAAAATTGAAGCTGAATCAAGCGGGTTGAAATTGCAACATATAGTCTTCACATCCAAACAAAATGAACGAATGCATTCCAATTGAAATGGTCACATATCCATAAATTGAGAAGCCACTTAGAGTTTAGGTAGAGGAATAAAATCAACAAGGTATGGAGCAAGAACGAATACTCGGTAAGGATCACCCAATCTCAAACCAAATATCCGTGGAAGAAGAACTAGAGCTACAAGAATTCCCACCTATGAAACTCCCGAACCTTTCCGGTTATGCAATCAGGTGTTGGGGATACAGGGGAAGAATAATATCTCACCCAAATCTAGCAAATCCTACATCCAGCTGTATCCATCCTTCAACACATAACCAAGAAAACTTCGGAAATCGTCTACCTCAACCTTCAAAAAGCATCTGTTATACAAGTTATGGCAATACTCCCGAACTCCCGCCCCAGTACTGGGTGGCGTCGAGGTTATCTCACCAACAACTGCTTAAAAGAGATTTTCGATGTCGGCGAACTAAACTCAGGTATTCCAGAACTGCAACGATAAAATTGTGACGACAACACCTCGGAGCTCAACTCCCCGGGACACTGCCACAACCCCTAAATGACAGGAGGCACCAAGAACAATGTTCTCGTCACAAATCAATCGGAACGATTCCAAGATACCCGCATGATCCTAATTTTTTTTAGTGAAATTTGAGAAGAGAAGAGTCAAAACTCTACGTCAGGATGCCTTACTAGAGCAATGAAGGGACTGGGGAGTAAAAAGAATTCCTAAACTCTCTGATATATAATTCCTAAGTGACTCAAAACATTTTTCTAGACTCAACAACGGTAGCTAATTCGATCAAGCAGTGGGGGCTCCTAAGGTCGGGGAAGGCTCTGATTACCAACTTGTAACGCCCTCGATGCGGCTATATCTCCTACGTGTCGAAGCACGACTTAGAGGCATAACCGCATTGAAAGCAATGTCGCAAGTAAGGTAATCTTCACAACAACCCATGTAAATAGATAATAAGGGGAAAGGTACATAGTTGGCTTACACTCGCCATGTCACACAAAGTACATAAATAGCATTACAATCATCCAATACACTCATGGTCCGACTACGGTACCAAAATAAAAGATCAACCCCAACATGCGACACGGTCCCGATCGACCCAACTAGGCACCACTACTGATCATCAGGGAAAGACACATAGTAACGTTGTGAGTCTTCGTCGAACTCCCACTCGAGCTCAAGCGCATCATCTGGAACGGAGTCATCGGGCCCTGCATCTGGTTTAGAAGTAATCTGTGAGCCACGGGGACTCAGCAATCTCGCACCCTCGCGATCAAGACTATTTAAGCTTATAGGTAAGGCAAGGTAATATGTGGAGCTGCAGCAAGCGACTAGCATATATGGTGGCTAACCTATTCGCAAAAGAGAGCGAGAAGAGAAGGCAAAGCACGAACGAAGAACTATAGAACAACCTACGGCAAGCATAACTCCAACCCCGTGTTCACTTCCCGGACTCCGCCGAGAAGAGACCATCACGGCTACTCACGCAGTTGATTCATTTTAATTAAGTTAAGGTTCGAGTTATCTACAATCGGACATTAACAAATTCCCATCTGCCCATAACCGCGGGCACGGCTTTCGAAAGTTCAAATCCCTGCAGGGGAGTCCCAACTTAACCCATCACAAGCTCTCACGGTCAACGAAGGATAAACCTTCTCCCGAGACATTCCGATCAGACTCGGCATCCCGGTTCTACAAGACAACTTTGACAATGGTAAAACAAGTCCAGCAACACCGCCCGAATGTGCCGACAAATCCCGATAGGAGCTGCACATATCTCATTCTCAGGGCACACTGGATAAGCTAAGAGTACGGGAGCCAACGTAACCCAAGTTGCCAAGGGACGGCCCCGCACGGTGCTCTGGGTTGGACCAACGCTTAGAGAAGCACTGGCCCGGGGGTTTAAAATAAAGATGACCCTTGAGTCCACGAAACCCAAGGGAAAAAAGGCTAGGTGGCAAATGGTAAAACAAAGGTTGGGCATTGCTGGAGGAGTTTTATTCAAGGCTAACTGTCAAGGGGTTCCCATTATCACCCAACCGCATAAGGAACGCAAAATCCGGGAACATAACACCGATATGACGGAAACTAGGGCGGCAAGAGTGGAACAAAACACTAGGAAAAAGGCCGAGCCTTCCACCATTTGCCAAGTATATAGATGCATTAAGATAACAAGGTAATATAATGATATCCCAACAATAAACAATGTTCCAACAAGGAACGGTCTCCAATCTTCACCTGCAACTAGCAACGCTATAAGAGGGGCTGAGCAAAGCGGTAACATAGCAATCAACGGTTTGCTAGGACATGGAGGGTTAGAGGTTTGACATGGCAATTTGGGAGGCATGATAAGCAAGTGGTAGGAATCGTAGCATAGGCATAGCAAAAGAGCGAGCATCTAGCAAGCAAAGATAGAAGTGATTTCGAGGGTATGATCATCTTGCCTGCAAAGTTGTCAGAGTTGACTTGATCCTCGTAAGCAAACTCAACGGGCTCCTCATTAGCGAACTCGTCTCCCGGCTCTACCCAAACAAGACAAACAAGCAAAAGGAACACAATCAACCACGTGCAAAGCTCGAACAACATGATGCAAACATGGTATGCTATGCGGGATGCGATATATAATGCATATGCAAGATTTGACAAGGAATGATTGAACTTGGCCTCAACTTGGAAATCCAAGAGTGCCACTGGAAAGGTGAGGTTATTTCGGTTGAAATCAATATAAATATCACTGAAATCGGATGCATGGTTTGGAAATGGCAAGCAAAACAAATATGGCACCGGTCTGCGACAAACAACAAGTAGCCATCTAAATGCATCAAGATAATTATTCTACAACACTCAAACATGGCAACAAAATACATGGCAGGAATCCACTCATGATGCTTGACAAAAGATGAACACTGAGCGGCGGCCAATTCATCGATTAACAGGTTCAAACAAGCATGGAAAAAGCGCAAACGATAAACAGGTTTCAGACTTACTGAAATTAACACAAGCCTGGAATTTCAGATCAGGTAGCACACTTTGGAGCACGAAAACTATATGCTACAGGAACTTAACATGGAAAAAGGCATGGCATGGAGCTACTCAAAGATCTTAACAAAAGTCACTTAGTGACCTTGAGCCAAAAGGGATCAGAAAATATAATTGCAAGCATGTGAACATGGAAAAAACATAATCAGATCTCAGACTTTGTGAAAAACTGGAGCATGCAAATATGTTAACGAGTAGGCATGTTTACGAGCTCGATGCACTCACTACAGAGCATGACATGACAAACTAAGCATACACCCATCAAGAATACATATGATATAAGCTAGACATGGCAAGAACAACAACATAGCATGCACGGATCAACAACAACATCCTTGGCAAAATCGCTAACAAGTAGACAATCTGCCAGGATTCCCGAAATAGCAAAAGTAGAGCTCGATTGACTCAAGCTAGGGTGCTCCATAATTGCAAACAAAGACATGTGTGGATAGAGCACCACAATATTAACAAATCATACTTACTGATCATCCTAAAACGAGGCACGGATCACTAGGAAACAACATGAACATATGGCATATTGATAACAACAGATCAAGGACTTAGAGAAATTCTAAGTCCCTGAAATCAGCATTAACGAATGCACAACTTTGCAAGCTTGTGCTAGTCACCACACATATGACAAAAATACATGGTAAGCACCTCTATAAAGATGGCATGGCATATAACAAAACACATGTAGAGCTCAGGAGCATATCATGCACAAATTAATCATGGCAAAAATGACAAATAGCTATTTGGTGCAGCAGATCTGACAATTAACTCAAATAGCTCTCTTTCAACAGCATTTCGGGCATCAATATGAGCTCCAAAGAAAATGATGCAATGAGATGAAATGATGTGCTCTCTGAGACGAACATTTTGATATGTTACACGCCCAAAACGGAGTTACGGATGCGGAGTTACGACATGAGCAAGAATGCAAAATAATTAGGGTTAGGAGGGAAAAAGTCAACCGAATCAGATCTGGATCCGGATCGGGTTACTGTAGCTGCGCGCAATCCGAGGTTCGCCGGCCGGAGTTCGAGGACGAGGAGGAGGTAGCCGGGGCCGGGCACTGGAGTGGAGGCGCGCGGAGGGGCGGCGGCGCCGTCCGGCGAGGTGGGCGCCGGCGACAAGGAGGCGGGGCGGCGTCGGCGCGGCGGGCGGCGAGGCGAAGGCGGCGGCGCGGCGAGGGTCTTGCCGGCTCGGGCGGAGAAGAGGCAGGCGGCGGCGCGCGACGTCTGGGCCGCGGGGGCCGGCTCCGGGCCTGGCGGGCCCGCGCGGTCGACGACGAAGGGGGCGCCCGCCCATGACACGTGGCGCTCCCGGAGTGGCCGGCGGCGGAGCGGACAATGTCCGGCTGGACGGAAAAGTGTCCGGTGGCGCGTGGGGAGGGAGGGGACTAGGGTTTCGTCTGTGATTTCGAATGGGGGGGTCTTTATGTAGGCATAGGGGGAGCTAGGAGAGTCCAAATGAGGTGCGGTTTTCGGCCACACGATCGTGATCGAACGCTCTATATGATGGATAGAGTTTTGGTGGGTTTTGGGCCAAATTGGAAGGGTGTTGAGCTGCAACACACACGAGGCCTTCTCGGTCCCTCGGTTAACCGTTGGAGTATCAAACGAAGTCCAAATGGCACGAAACTTGACAGGCGGTCTACCGGTAGTAAACCAAGGCCGCTTGGCAAGTCTCGGTCCAATCCGGAAATGTTTAACCCCCACACACGAAAAGAAGGTAGAAAGGACCACCGGAGGAGATAGGAGCGCCGTAATGCAAAACGGACAACGGGGAAAATGCTCGGATGCATGAGACGAACACGTATGCAAATGCAATGCACATCATGACATGATATGAGATGCATGACAACGACAACAACACACAGAGACAAAAACCCGAACCCGAGGGAATAAAATAACTTAGCGCCGGAAACGGCAAGAGTTGGAGTACATATAAGGTAAATTACATCCGGGGTGTTACAATGCCCTACCCCCCTGGGCGCCCCCCTGCCTCGTGGGACCCCTGATGCTCCACCGACCTCAACCCTAACTCCATATATTCACTTTCGGGGAGAAAAAACAGAGAGAAGGATTCATCGCATTTTATGATACGGAGCCGCTGCCAAGCCCTAAACTCTCTCGGGAGGGCTGATCTGGAGTCCGTTCGGGGCTCCGGAGAGGGGAATCCATCGCCATCATCATCATCAACCATCCTCCATCACCAATTTCATGATGCTCACCGCCGTGCGTGAGTAATTCCATCGTAGGCTTGCTGGACGGTGATGGGTTGGATGAGATTTATCATGTAATGGAGTTAGTTTTGTTAGGGTTTGATCCCTGGTATCCACTATGTTCTGAGATTGATGTTGCTCTGACTTTGCTATGCTTAATGCTTGTCACTAGGGCCCGAGTGCCATGATTTCAGATCTGAACCTATTATGTTTTCATCAATGTATGAGAGTTCTTGATCCTATCTTGCAAGTCTATAGGCACCTACTATGTGTTATGATCCGGCAACCCCGAAGTGACAATAATCGGGACCACTCCCGGTGATGACCATGGTTTGAGGAGTTCATGTATTCACTATGTGTTAATGCTTTGGTCCGGTACTCTATTAAAAGGAGGCCTTAATATCCCTTAGTTTCCAATAGGACCCCGCTGCCACGGGAGGGTAGGACAAAAGATGTCATGCAAGTTCTTTTCCATAAGCACGTATGAATATATTCGGAATACATGCCTACATTACATTGATGAATTGGAGCTAGTTCTGTGTCACCCTAGGTTATGACTGTTACATGATCGATCGCATCTAGCATAATTCTCTATCATCGATCCATTGCCTACGAGCTTTCCATATATTGTTCTTCGCTCATTTACTTTTCAGTTGCTATTGTTATCATCACTACAAAACACCAAAAATATTACTTTTGGTACCGTTACCTTCTATCATCATTACCACTACTATCATATTACTTTGCTACTAAACACTTTGCTGCAGATAGTAAGTTTCCAGGTGTGCTTGAGTTGACAACTCAGCTGCTAATACTTGAGAATATGCTTTGGCTCCCCTTGTGTAGAATCAATAAATTTGGGTTGAATACTCTACCCTCGAAAACTATTGCGATCCCCTATACTTGTGGGTTATCACCCCCCTATCGTCGTCACTCACTAGGCGACGGTTCCAAATGCCGTCGCGGAAAGGGGTTAAAAAACGTTTGTATAGCACCTCGCTGTACTAGTGTTATATGTGAGAGAAGAGAGAGAGAGGAGGCACTGTCACAATGTTGCCATCGCTGCCATATCAAGGACAAATGGTGGGGGCCATAGTTGCATTATTTCTAGTATTCAATTTTCATAGTAGAAAGAAGGAAATAATAGTTGTCCATACCTCGGATCTTAAAGCATGCTTTGAACGATGAGATCCTTGCCGGTAGGTACCGCGCAAACCGACTTTCTGCTAAAAGATGGCAACGACGCCTAGACCCGCCTCTCAGAGGTTGGTGGATTTCAAGCCCCGTTTGGTCCTTGTTTGGTAGAAGGGGGGTTGGGAGGGTTTGCAGGGGATCAATCCGCGTGGCCCAAAATCCTCCTAAATCCCACTAAGGCCATTTCTTTTTGAGAAAGATCGGACCTATTATAAAAATTCATCGGAAGTACAAAGCATCTCAAACAAAATAAAAAATACATTGAGATTTTCCCTCAGAAAAATTACATTGATATTCTGATACCATCGAACAACCATTACTACCACCAGTACGAGCCGCCGACACGCCACTGTCACCGTTGCTCTATCAGAGCCAGCTTGACCTTGTCAGTAATAGCCACGGAGTTGACACTTCTCCGTCGTATCTATAATTTTTGATTGTTCCATGCCAATATTCTATAACTTTTACATACTTTTGGCAACTTTTATACTATTTTTTGGGATTAACATATTGATCCAGTGCCCAGTGCCAGTTCCTATTTGTTGCATGCTTTTTGTCTCGCCGAAAATCCATATCAAACGGAATCCAAACGGGACAAAAACTTACGAAGATTTTTTTAAATATATGTGAATTTTGGGAAGTGGAATCAACGCTATACAATGCCCAAGGGGCCCACGAGGGTGAGGGGCGCGCCCCAGGGGTAGGGAGTGCCCTAGGCCCTCGTGGCCACTCCGTAAGGCGGTTGGTGTCCTTCTTTCACCGCAACAAAGTCAATGTCCGGATAAAAATCGTGTCAAAATTTCAGCCCAATCGGAGTTACGGATCCCCGGGAATTTAAGAAATGCTGAAAGGGCAAAATCGGAGAGCGCAGAAACAGAGAGAGAGATCCAATCTCAGAGGGGCTCTCGCCCCTCCGCCTTCATGGAGGCCATGGACCAGAGGGGAAACCCTTCTCCCATCTAGGGGGAAGGTCAAGGAAGAAGAATAAGAAGGGGGGCTCTCTCCCCCTCTCTCCCGGTGGCGCCGGAACCCCGCCGGGGCCATCATCGCGACAATGATCTACACCAACAACTTCACCACCATCATCACCAACTCTTCCCCCCTCTATGCAGCGGTGTAACCCCCTTTTTACCCGCTGTAATCTCTACTTAAACATGGTGCTCAACGCTATATATTATTTCCCAATGATGTATGGCTATCCTATGATGTTTGAGTAGATCTGTTTTGTCCTATGGGTTAATTGATGATCGTGATTGGTTTGAGTTGCATGTTTTATTATTGGTGCTGTCCTATGGTGCTCTCCGTGTCGCGCAGGCGTGAGGGATCCCCGCTGTAGGGTTTGCAATATGTTCATGATTTTCTTATGGTGCATGGCATGAGTGACAGAAGCACAAACCCGAGTAAGTAGGTTGTTTGCGTATGGGAGTAAAGAGGACTTGATGCCTTATAATGCTATGGTTGGGTTTTACCTTAATGATCTTTAGTAGTTGTGGATGCTTGCTAGAGTTCCAATAATAAGTGCATATGATCCAAGCAGAGAAAGTATGTTAGCTTATGCCTCTCCCTCAAATAAAATTGCAATAATTATTACCGGTCTAGTTATCGATTGTCTAGGGACAAATAACTTTCTCGTGACAAAAAACTCTCTATTGAAACTAATTTAGTTGTGTCTTTATCTAAACAGCCCCTAGCTTTTATTTAGATGCTCTTTATTATCTTGCAAACCTAGCCTACAACACCTACAAAGTACTTCTAGTTTCATACTTGTTCTAGGTAAGGCGAACATTAAGCATGCATAGAGTTGTATCGGTGGTCAATAGAACTTGAGGGAGTATTTGTTCTACCTTCAGCTCCTCGTTGGGTTTGACACTCTTACTTATCGAAAGAGGCTACAATTGATCCCCTATACTTGTGGGTTATCAGGAGTCTACATGCACGTGCCCCTAAGGACCAGCGCCTTGGAGCAGCAGTCGTCACCACTAAACCCTTATATAGATCTGAAGCACCTGGCACAAAATTATTAGAAATTTTCCCTAGAGGCAATTATATTGTACTCCCTCTGTTTCTTTTTAGTCTGCATATAAGATTTGGTCAAAGTCAAACTTTATAAAGTTTAACCAACTTTGTAGGAAAAAATATTAATATCTACAGTACTAAAGCTATATGGTATGAAACATGATTTCATGATGCATCTAACAATATTGATTTCATATTGTGAATCTTGATATTTTTTTCTATAAAATTAGTCAAAGTTAAACAAGCTTGACTTTGACAAAATCTTATATGCAGAGTAAAAAGAAACGGAGGGAGTATTATTATATTTCTCTGTTCATAATTAAAAGTTTATATTCTTGCTACTTATGAAATGCATTGGGATTTCCCTAAAGAGGAAGGGTGAAGTAATACAGTAGCAGAAAGTATTTCCCTCGGTAAACAACCAAGATTTATCGAACCAATAGGAGATTTACACAGACGACCTTTAGCAGTACCTACACACATAAGAGCAAATACTTGCACCCGACATGGGCAAGAGGGTTGTCAATCCCCTTGTACTCGTTAATTGCGAGGATTAAATCTAATAGTAGAAGATATATAAATTGCAAAAATAAATGAAAATAAATAAATTGCAGCAAGCTATTCTGGGTTTTAGTGATATGATTTAAATGGACCTGGGGCAGAGCTTTCACTAGAGGGATCTCTCTTAAGAACATAGCAAATGTTGTAGTGGGTACATGAGCTACTATTGGGCAATTGATAGAATAGCACATAGTTATGATGTTATTCATGACATGACCAGTAGATAGGCATTACGTCCGTGACAACTAGACCGACATCCATCTGCATCTACTACTATTACTCCACTTTGAGAGTGCTTCTATGCTTGCCTCTCTAGGTATTAAGTTCAGCACTAACGGAGTAATGCATTAAGTATGATGACATAATCTAGACAAAATAAGATCAACTAATATGACCAAACCACGTCATTTTATCCTTAGTACCAACAATACAAATACGTACATCACTATCCCTTCTCTCATGGTGTGGGGACACCACAAGATTGAACCTACTACTATGCACCACTTCCACTAAAGATCCAACCATCAACTTAGCCAGAGATAACTCATATATCGAAAAGCATTACATAGCTATAACAACCACATATAATAAAGTTTAGAAATAACTCAATTACTTTCAATGAATGATCTAATCATAAACCCATAATTCATCAGATCCAACAAACACACCGCGTAAAAGGATTGCATCATATGAATCTTTGAATGGAACATTGTATTAAAGATCAAAGAGAGAGATGGAGAGCTATCTAGGTACTTCTCTAGACCTGTAGGTCCGGTGAGGAACTACTCACACATCATTGGAGGTGCAACAAGGTTGATGTAGAGGTTCTCCATGATCAATTCCCCCTTCAACGGAGTACCGGCGGAGGCCTCCAGATGGGATCGCAGAAGAACAAAGGCTTGAGGCACGGAGTAATTGTTTCGGGTCTCTCTCTGGTGGTTCCTGGATATTTGGAAATTTATGGGCCTAAAATTAGGTTAAATGCACTTGAAAGGGGGACACAAGCTCAGTCGGTGCCCCCTGGGGGCGCGCCATGTGAGCATGTGCCTCTCTCGTGTGGCGTGTGTTCGCCTCCTGAGGCTTCTAGGGTCTCTTATGGTTCAGAAAAAATCACCGTATAGTTTCATCGTGTTTGGACTTCGTTTGGTATGGCTTTTCTACAAAACAATAAAATAGGCAAAAAATAGGAGCTGGCACCAGGCACTAGGTTAATAGGTTAGTTCCCAAAAATGATATAAAATTGTGTATAAAGCATACAAAATTGATAATATAATAGCATGGAACAATACAAAATTATAGATACGTTGGAGATGTATCAACATCCCCAAGCTTAATTCCTGCTCATCCTCGAGTATGTAATTAAATGATAAAAAAGTTTTTTATGTTGAATACTACCTAACATGTCTTATCTTGTAATCTTTTACGGTATGAATATTGAGAAATGATGAAGTAATTGATAACAACCTAATAATATTCATGAATATTAGTACATAATCATTACTCTTCAAAATACACGATGCTTAACGAATGTTACCCCTACTCATTACATTATGTAAGCAGGGCATGACTGCGTCTTCCTCGCATAAGTACAAATTTCTACTTCTTGAGTTTGCGTGGATTTTTTCCTTGAAGAGGAAAGGGTGATGCAGCAAAATACAAATAAGTATTTCTCTTAGTTAAGAACCAAGGTATCAATCCAGTAGGAGGCACAAAGAAGTTCCCAATAGATGCACATGCACTAAAATAAATAAAATAGTAGCTAAAACAATTAATTTAATGTATTTTATAATTTCTAAAATATTAAACTATTATATTTGGGAGTTAAACTTTTTGTGGCAGTGGTATGATTAGAAGTACTAATTTAGGAACTAATTTTATAATTTATAAAACTAAAAATAAAACAAACAATAAATAAAAGCAAAAGCAAATGAGACAAAAGAGAAAAGGCTTCCCCACCCCCCGGGCCTAGCCCACCTGAGCCAGCCCATCCAGCCCACTCCGCCTCACCAGTCGCCTCCCTCTTTTGTATAGCCAACCGGGCTCCCGCCCGAGCCGTCCCTGTCCGACTAGCTCGCCGGCGCTGCCTTGAGGGGATAAGGGCGACGCCTCAGGCGCACCTCCCCCTCACCTCACCCCACTCCCCTTTCTTCCACCCTCTGGCCTCGTGCTTCCCCTTGCTCTCCAGATTCATCGTGCCACCGCCACCTTCGACATGGCCGGCGCCGCCCGCGTGGCCCCGTGCTCCCCACCACCTAGGAGCTCGTCAGGAGAGTCTCCTCGTCGTTGCCGACGACGCACGCGAGCCGGGACGGCCCCGCCGCGCTACACCACCATCTCCTCCCTCCTCGGACGCTGTCGTCCTCGTCGACATCTCCTGCCATGCTGACCCTTCTCGAGCCCACTGCCATCCTCTATAGCTTCACTGTGAGCCGCCGCACCAGACGCGCCCTCCCTCTCTCCATGTAGTCGTCCCTAGCACCGGTCCCGTCGAGCTCCTACTCCGGCCGCCGCCTGACCTCGACGCACCACTCAACTCCAGTCGCCCGCACACGTTGCTGCCGCCACTCGACGCGACTCCTTATCTACGTCCAAACACCGCCGCCCGCTTGCCTACCCATGCCCCGCAGCCCCGAATCCGTCCTTGCCCAACCTCGGCAGCCGCGACCCTTGTTGCGGGCACGCTACTGCCCCAGCCAGGCCAAACCGAGGTCGCGGTTCGACGCGCCACATCATGGGCGTTTGAACGGGCCCAGCCGCACGCCCCCCTCCCCGAGCCCTGTACGCGATTTCGGCGAGGTTCCGGCCATCGCCGCCGTCCTGGGTGGTCGCCAGAGGCCACCCGCGCGCGCCGGCCGCCGGAGGCACCCCGTGGGCCACTGACAAGTGAACCCCGCGGGGATAGTTACTAATCACCAACTAACCCCAGGGCCCCACCTACTAACTAAAACAATTAACCCCCCTGGGCCACTAACATGTGGGCCCATGGTTAATAAGTCCGAACAGACACTAACTATGGGGCCCACCCCTTAATACTAATTAAACAGGCTTTATTAAGTTAATTTAATTAGTTAAATAGTTAGAGTCTGATAGGTGGCTCCTTTTGTCTAATTAACTAATTTAGGTTTAAATTAACTCTATTTAAACCTACTGTCTTGAAGGAAATATGCCCTAGAGGCAATAATAAAGTTGTTATTTATATTTCCTTATATCATGATAAATGTTTATTATTTATGCTAGAATTGTATTAACTGGAAACTTAGTACATGTGTGAATACAAAGACAAACAGAGTGTCACTAGTATGCCTCTATTTGACTAGCTCGTTGATCAAAGATGGTTAAGTTTCCTGGCCATGGACAAAGAGTTGTCATTTGATAAACAGGATCACATCATTAGAGAATGATCTAATTGACTTGACCCAACCATTAGCTTAGCACTTTGATCATTTAGTTTACTGCTATTGCTTTCTCCATAACTTATATATGTTCCTATGAATATGAGATTATGCAACTCCCGAATACCGGAGGAACACTTGGTGTGCTATCAAACGTCACAACGTAACTGGGTGACTATAAAGATGCTCTATTGGTGTCTCCGATGGTGTTTCTTGAGTTGGCATAGATCGAGATTAGGATTTGTCACTTTGTGTATCGGAGAGGTATCTCTGGGCCCTCTCGGTAATGCACATCACTATAAGCCTTGCAAGCAATGTAACTAATGATTTAGTTACAGAATGTAGCATTACGAAATGAGTAAAGAGACTTGTCGGTAATGAGATTGAACTAGGTATTAAGATACCGACGATCGAATCTCGGGCAAGTAACATACCGATCACAAAGGGAACAGTGTATGTTGTTATGCGGTTTGACCGATAAAGATCTTCGTAGAATATGTAGGAACCAATATGAGCATCCGAGTTCCGCTGTTGGTTATAGACCGGAGATGAGTCTCGGTCATGTCTACATAGTTCTCGAACCCGTAGGGTTCGCACGCTTAACGTTCGGTGACGATCGATATTATGAGTTTATGTGTTTTGATGTACCGAAGGTAGTTCAGAGTCCCGGATATGATCACGGACATGACGAGGAGTCTCGGAATGTTCGAGACATAAACATTGATATATTGGAAGCTTATATTTGGACATCGGAATAGTTTCGGGTGAAATTGGGATTTTACCGGAGTACCGGGAGGTTACCGGAACCCCTGGTAAATGTATGGGCCTTATTAGGCCATATGGGAGAGAGGAGAAGGGAGCCTAGGAGGGGGTGCCCCCCCAAGCCTAATCCAAATTGGGTGGGGGGCCGGCCCCCCTTTCCTTCCCCCTCTCCCCCCTTCCTTCCTCTCCTAATCCAACTAGGGAGGGGGGGGGGGGAATCCTACTCCCGGTGGGAGTAGGACTCACTTTGGGCACGCCATAGAGGGTCGGCCCCTCCCCCTCCTCCACTCTTTTATATACGGGGGAGGGGGCACCCCATAGACACACAAGTTGACTATTGTCTTAGCCGTGTGCGGTGCCCCCCTCCACCATAATCCACCTCCGTCATATCGTTGTGGTGCTTAGGCGAAGCCCTGTTCCGGTAGCTTCATCATCACCGTCATCACACTGTCGTGTTGATGGAACTCTCCCTCGACACTCAGCTGGATCTAGAGTTCGCGGGACGTCACCGAGCTGAACATGTGCAGATCGCGGAGGTGTCGTACCTTCGATGCTAGGATCAGTCGGATCGTGAAGACGTTCGACTACATCAACCGCGTTGTCATAATGCTTCCGCTTACGCTCTACAAGGGTACATACACAAGACTCGTCCCCCTCGTTTCTATGCATCACCATGATAGATCTTGCGTGTACGTAGGAATTTTTTTGAAATTACTGCGTTCCCCAATAGTGGCATCCGAGCCAGGTCTATGCGTAGATGTTATATGCACGAGTAGAACACAAAGGATTTATGGGCATGGGTATATACATATTGCTTGCCGTCACTACTTGATTCTTGATTCAGCGATATTGTTGGATGAAGCGCCTCAGACCGACATTACGCGTACGCTTACGCGAGACTGGTTCTACCAACGTGCTTCGCACACAGGTGTCTGGTGGGTGTCAGTTTCTCCAACTTTAGTTGAATCGGATTCAATGAATAGGGTTCTTTCTGAAGATCAAAAAGCAATCACTATACCGCCTTGTGGTTTTTGATGCATAGGTAAGAACGGTTCTTGCTCAGCCTGTAGTAGCCACGTAAAACTTGCAACAACAAAGTAGAGGACGTCTAACTTGTTTTTGGAGGGCATGTTGTGATGTGATATGGTCAAGACATGATGCTAAATTTTATTGTATGAGATGATCATGTTTTGTAACATAGTTATTGGCAACTGGCAGGAGCCATATGGTTGTTGCTTTATTGTATTAAATGCAATCGCCATGTAATTGCTTTAGTTTATCACTAAGTGGTAGCGATAGTCATAGAAGCAATAGTTGGCGAGACGACAACTATGCTTCGATGGAGATCAAGGTGTCAAGCCGGTTACGATGGTGATCATGACGGTGCTTTGGAGATGGAGATCAAATGCACAAGATGATGATGGCCATATCATATCACTTATATTGATTGCATGTGATGTTTATCCTTTATGCATCTTATTTTGCTTAGTTCGGCGGTAGCATTATAAGATGATCTCTCACTAAATTTCAAGGTATAAGTGTTCTTCCTGAGTATGCACCGTTGCTACAGTTCGTCGTGCCGAGACACCACGTGATGATCGGTGTGATAAGCTCTACGTTCACATACAATGGGTGCAAGCCAGTTTTGCACACGCAAAATACTCGGGTTAAACTTGACGAGCCTAGCATATGCAGATATGGCTCGGAACACTGAGACCGAAAGGTCAAGCGTGAATCATATAGTAGATATGATCAACATAGTGATGTTCACCATTGAAAACTACTCCATCTCACGTGATGATTAGACATGGTTTAGTTGATATGGATCACGTGATCACTTAGATGATTAGAGGGATGTCTATCTAAGTGGGAGTTCTTAAGTAATTTGATTAATTGAACTTTAATTTATCATGAACTTAGTACCTGATAGTATTTTGCATGTCTATGTTGTTGTAGATAGATAGCCTGTGTTGTTGTTCTGTTGAATTTTAATGCGTCCCTAGAGAAAGCTAAGTTGAAAGATGATGTTAGCAATTACACGGACTGGGTCCGTAACTTGAGGATTATCCTCATTGCTGCATAGAAGAATTACGTCCTGGAAGCAGCGCTAGGTGACAAACCCGCTACAGGAGCAACGCCAAATGTTGTGAACGCCTGGCAGAGCAAAGCTGATGACTACTCGGTAGTTCAGTGTGCCATGCTTTACGGCTTAGAACTGGGACTTCAACGATGTTTTGAACGTCATGGAGCATATGTGATGTTCCAAGAGTTGAAGTTAATATTTCAAGAAAATGCCCGGATTGAGAGATATGAAGTCTCCAATAAGTTCTACAGCTGCAAAATGGAGGAGAATAGTTTTGTCAGTGAACATATACTCAGAATGTCTGGGTACCACAACCACTTGACTCAACTGGGAGTTAATCTGCCTGATGATAGTGTCATTGACAGAGTTCTTCAATCACTGTCACCAAGCTACAAGAGCTTCGTGATGAACTATAATATGCAAGGGATGGATAAGATAATTCCCGAGCTCTTTTTGCAATGCTAAAGGCTGTGGAGGTAAAAATCAAGAAGGAGCATCAAGTATTGATGGTCAACAATACCACCAGTTTCAAGAAAAAGAGTAAAGGGAAGAGGGGGAACTTCAAAATGAACAGCAAGCAAGTTGCTGCTCAAGTGAAGAAACCCAAGTTTGGACCTAAGCCTGAGACTGAGTGCTTCTACTTCAAAGGGACTGGTCACTAGAAGCGGAATTGCCCCAAGTATTTGGCGGAGAAGAAGGATGGCAAAGTGAAAGGTATATTTGATATACATGTTATTGATGTGTACCTTACTAATGCTTGAAATAGCACCTGGGTATTTGATACTGGTTCTGTTGCTAATATTTGCAACTCGAAACAGGGGCTACGGATTAAGCGAATATTGGCTAAGGATGAGGTGACGACGCATGTGGGAAATGGTTCCAAAGTCGTTGTGATCGCCGACGGCACGCTACCTCTACATCTACCTTCGGGATTAGTTTGAGACCTAAATAATTGTTTTATTTGGTGCCAGCATTGAGCATGAACATTATATCTGGATCTTGTTTGATGCGAGACGGTTATTCATTTAAATCAGAGAATAATGGTTGTTCTATTTATATTAATAATATCTTTTATGGTCATACACCCTTGATGAGTGGTCTATTTTTACTAAATCTTGATAGTAGTAATACACATGTTCATAGTATTGAAGCCAAAAGATATAAGTTTAATAATGATGGTGCAACTTATTTGTGGCACTGCCGTTTAGGTCACATTGGTGTAAAGTACACGAAGAAACTCCATGCTAATGGGTTTTGGAATCACTTGATGCCTGCGAACCATGCCTCATGGGCAAGATGACTAAGACTCCGTTCTCCGGAACAATGGAGAGAGCAACAGACTTGTTGGAAATAATACATACTGATGTATGCGGTCTGATGAGTGTTGATGCTCGCGGCGGGTATCATTATTTTCTTACCTTCACAGATGATTTGAGCAGATATGGGTATATCTACTTGATGAAACATAAATCTGAAACATTTGGAAAGTTCAAAGAATTTCAGAGCGAAGTGGAAAATCGTCATAACAAGAAAATTAAGTTTCTATGATCTGATCGTGGAGGTGAATATTTGAGTTATGAGTTTGGTCTTCATTTGAAACAATGCGGAATAGTTTCGCAACTCACGCCACCTGTAACACCACAACGTAATGGTGTGTCTGAACATTGTAACCGCACTTTATTAGATATGGTGTGATCTATGATGTCTCTCACTGATTTACCGCTATCGTTTTGGTGTTATGCTATAGAGACGGTTGCATTCACGTTAAACAGGGCACCATCAAAATCCTTTGAGACGACACCTTATGAACTGTGGTATGGCAAAAAACCCAAGTTGTCGTTTCTTAAAGTTTGGGGCTGCGATGCTTAAGTGAAAAAACTTCAACCTGATAAGCTCAAACCCAAATCAGAGAAATGTGTCTTCATAGGATACCCAAAGGAGACTGTTGGGTACACCTTCTATCACAGATCCGAAGGCAAGATATTTGTTGCTAAGAATGGATCCTTTCTAGAGAAGGAGTTTCTCTCAAAAGAAGTGAGTGGGAGGAAAGTAGAACTTGAGGAGGTAATTGTACCTACTCCCTTATTGGAAAGTAGTTCATCACAGAAATCAGTTCCAGTGATTCCTACACCAGTAAGTGAGGAAGCTAATGATGATGATCATGAAACTTCTGATCAAGTTACTACTGAACCTCGTAGGTCAACCAGAGTAAGATCCGCACCAGAGTGGTACGGTAATGCTGTTCTGGAAGTCATGTTACTTGACCATGACAAACCTACGAACTATGAGGAAGCGATGATGAGCCCAGATTCTGCAAAATGGCTTGAGGCCATGAAATTTGAGATGGGATCCATGTATGAGAACAAAGTGTGGACTTTGGTTGACTTGCCCGATGATCGGCAAGCCATAGAGAATAAACGGATCTTCAAGAAGAAGAATGATGCTGACGGTAATGTTACTGTCTACATAGCTCGACTTGTTGCAAAAGGTTTTTGATAAGTTCAAGGAGTTGACTACGATGAGACCTTCTCACTCGTAGCGATGCTTAAGTCCGTTCGAATCATGTTAGCAATTGTCGCATTTTATGATTATGAAATTTGGCAAATGGATGTCAAAACTGCTTTCCTTAATGGATATCTTAAAGAAGAGTTGTATATGATGCAACCAGAAGGTTTTGTCGATCCAAAAGGTGCTAACAAAGTGTGCAAGATCTAGTGATCCATTTATGGACTGGTGCAAGCCTCTCGGAGTTGGAATATATGCTTTGATAGTGTGATCAAAGCATATGGTTTTATACAGACTTTTGGAGAAGCCTGTATTTACAAGAAAGTGAGTGGGAGCTCTGTAGCATTTATGATATTATATGTGGATGACATATTGCTGATCAGAAATGATACTGAATTTCTGAATTGCATAAAAGGATACTTGAATAAGAATTTTTCAATGAAAGACCTCGGTGAAGCTGCTTATATATTGGGCATCAAGATCTATAGATATAGATCAAGACGCTTAATAGGACTTTCACAAAGCACATACCTTGATAAAGTTTTGAAGAAGTTCGAAATGGATCAAGCAAAGAAAAGGTTCTTGCCTGTGTTACAAGGTCTGAAGTTGAGTCAGACTCAATGCCCAACCACTTCAGAAGATAGAGAGAAAATGAAAGTCATTCCCTATGCTTCAGCCATAGGTTCTATCATGTATGCAATGCTGTGTACCAGACTTGATGTGTGCCTTGCTATTAGTTTAGCATAGAGGTACCAAAGTAATCCAGGAGTGGATCACTGGATAGCGGTCAAGAACATCCTGAAATACCTGGAAAGGACTAAGGATATGTTTCTCGTTTATGGAGGTGACAAAGCGCTCGTCGTAAACGGTTACGTCGATGCAAGCTTTGACACTGATCTGGATGACTCTAAGTAACAATCTGGATACGTATTTTTATTAAATGGTGGAGCTGTTAGTTGGTGCAGTTCCAAGCAGAGCGTCGTGGCGGGATCTACATGTGAAGCGGAGTACATATCTGCTTCGGAAGCAGCAAATGAAGGAGTCTGGATGAAGGAGTTCATATCCGATCTAGGTGTCATACCTAGTGCATCGGGTCCAATGAAAATCTTTTGTGGCAATACTAGTGAAATTGCCTTGGCAAAGGAATCCAGATTTCACAAGAGAACCAAGCACATCAAGAGACGCTTCAATTCCATCCGCGATCAAGTCAAGCAGGGAGACATAGAGATTTGGAAGATACATACGGATCTGAATGTTGCAGACCCGTTGACTAAGCCTCTCTCACGAGCAAAACATGATCAGCACCAAGACTCCATGGGTGTTAGGATCATTACAGTGTAATCTAGATTACTGAGTCGAGTGCAAGTGGGAGACAGAAGGAAATATGCCCTAGAGGCAATAATAAAGTTGTTATTTATATTTCCTTATATCATGATAAATATTTATTATTCATGCTAGAATTGTATTAACCGGAAACTTAGTACATGTGTGAATACATAGACAAACAGAGTGTCATTAGTATGCCTCTACTTGACTAGCCCGTTGATCAAAGATGGTTAAGTTTCCTAGCCATGGACAAAGAGTTGCCATTTGATAAATGGGATCACATCATTAGAGAATGATGTGATTGACTTTACCCATCTATTAGCTTAGCACTTTGATCATTTAGTTTACTGCTATTGCTTTCTCCATAACTTATACATGTTCCTATGACTATGAGATTATGCAACTCCCGAATACCGGAGGAACACTTAGTGTGCTATCAAACGTCACAACGTAACTGGGTGACTATATAGATGCTCTACAAGTGTCTTCGATGGTGTTTGTTGAGTTGGCATAGATCGAGATTAGGATTTGTCACTCCATGTATCGGAGAGGTATCTTTGGGCCCTCTCGGTAATGCACATCACTATAAGCCTTGCAAGAAATGTAACTAATGAGTTAGTTACGAGATATAGCATTACGCAACGTGTAAAGATACTTGCCGGTAATGAGATTGAACTAGGTATTAAGATACCGACGATCGAATCTCGGGCAAGTAACATACCGATGACAAAGGGAACAATGTATGTTGTTATGCAGTTTGACCGATAAAGATCTTCGTAGAATATGTAGGAACCAACATGAGCATCTAGGTTCCGCTATTGGTTATTGACTGGAGATGAGTCTCAGTCATGTCTACATAGTTCTCGAACCCATAGGGTCCGCATGCTTAACGTTCGGTGACAGTCGGTATTATGAGTTTATGTGTTTTGATGTACCGAAGGTAGTTCGGAGTCCCGGATATGATCACGGACATGACGAGGATTCTCGAAATGGTTGAGACATAAAGATCGATATATTGGAAGCCTATGTTTCGACATCAGAGTGGTTCCGGGTGAGTTCGGGCATATACGGGACTACCGGAACCCCCCGGGAAGTATATGGGCCTTATTGGGCCATAGTGGGAGAGAGGAGAAGGGAGCCTAGGAGGCCCCCCTCCCCCGCAAGCCCAATCCGAATTGGGTGCCCCCCTTTCCTTCCCCCCTCTCCCCCTTCCTTCCTCTCCTAATCCAACTAGGGAAGGGGGATCCTAATCCCGGTGGGAATAGGACTCCCTTTGGGCGCGCCATAGAGGGCCAACCCCTCCCCCTTCTCCACTCCTTTATATACGGGGGAGGGGGGCACCCCATAGACACACATGTTGACTATTGTCTTAGCCCCCTCCACCATAATCCACCTCGGTCATATCGTTGCGGTGCTTAGGCGAAGCCCTGTTCCAGTAGCTTCATCATCACCGTCATCACGCTGTCGTGCTGACGGAACTCTCCCTCGACACTCAGGTGGATCTAGAGTTCACGGGACGTCACCGAGCTGAATGTGTGCAGATCGCGGAGGTGTCGTACCTTCGGTGCTAGGATCGGTCGGATCGCGAAGACGTTCGACTACATCAACCGCGTTGTCATAACGCTTCCGCTTACGGTCTACAAGGGTACATACACAAGACTCTTCCCTCCCGTTGCTATGCATCACCATGATAGATCTTGCGTGTGCGTAGGAATTTTTTTAAAATTACTACGTTCCCCAACATGTCTATGACAGATGGGTCCCTCATGTCAGTTTGACCAGTCAGCTGACTGGTTGACTGCTGACGTCACCCTGACCTCATGCTGGCGCATTAATTCGTTTTCTGAATTAACTTAATTAATAATAAAATCAGAAAAAATTTAAAACTTTGAAAATTAATATAAAATAATCCGTAACTCGGATGAAAATAATTTATATATGAAAGTTGCTCAGAAAAATATGACAAATCCGAATATGCCTTCCGTTCACCTATCACGTGACTCTATCATAGAGAACATGGAACCATACCCCTCTGTTTCATCTGTCCGAAAATGCCTAACAACGAGGATACATTCCCAGATGTTTTCCCCCGTCGCCGGTATTGTGTAGTACTGCGTTCGAACACCCCTAGCTCTGCATATTGTCATGTCAGGCTTAGTGTTGCACTTATCTGCTTTGTATTTATTGTTTCTTCCCCCTCTTCTCTTCGTAGACCCAGAGACCGATGCCACACCTGTGATCGACTACGTCACCGACGACCCTTCTTCCTTTCCAGCAAAGCTTCCAGGCAAGCAAACCCCCCTTGGTCATTCTGATATCTCCCATTCCATTCTCTCTCAGGCTTGCATTAGATTTTGCTACTGTAATTGATTGCTCCTATTCTGATGCATAGCCTGCTTTTATTACCTGCTCTTGTACCTTACCTGATTATCCTAAAACCGCTTAGTATAGATTGATTAGTGATCGAGTGACCTCACCTTGTCCCAGTTGTCCGGGCTTGATGACCGATGACTCCATCAACATGATCGACGACCAGAGCCCGACACATTACCTCACCCACCTTTAGTTGTATGACTCTGTGGAGCTACCACTACTGCAGGTTGCTGCTAACGCGACACTACGATCAGAGACCCTTCGACGAAACTGTGTGCGATGCAATAATCGCAAACGGTGGTGTAAAATAACCATAAAAAGGTGGAAAACGTTTGCGATGATGGATGCATCAAGCACGGTTCAAATTTTAGTTGCGTGTGCAATTCAGGGCATACGGTTTAGTTTAATTAACTATTTGCGATGTGGCAGAACAAAAGAAATGGGCAACCAGATGAAGGCGTGTGCAATATACAGCTTATGATTCACTTAGATGAACTGTTTGTGATTAGGAAACACAACAGAAACGGTCAACCAGATCAAGGTGTGTGCGATATACGGCATACGGTTCACTCGGATGAACTGTTTTCGATTAGGCAACGCAACAGAAACGGTTCAACCAGATCAAGGTGTGTGCAATGGAGGGCATACAGTTCATTCCGATAAACTGTTTGTGTTGAGCCAAGAGAACAGAAACGTTTCACATAAACAAGATATGTGTAATACGCGGCAAACATCCAATTACATAGGTGGCTAATACACACATGACATTTCCACACACCAAAGTAAACTATTACATGCATAATTAACTAGGATAAATGATCATCTGATTATCATCTACTTCTTGTGCTAGCTCGATGTTCCTTCTATGCTAAGTTTCCATTAATTGATGGTATTTTATGAACACGCCACTGTTTCCTGCCATTTCCTCATCGGTTTCCCGCCACCCAGCGATATTGCGCATAAACCTAGGTGGCGCGTGACGCACGGAGGCAACAAGCGCATCCTGTAGCACATCCACCTTTTCCAAGCATGCCAACCCACCAAAGCACCGTCTCTGCCATCAACCTTGTCGACCAGGAAAATGAGCAGGCGCCACGGCCCGTCGAGGCCGAGGCGCTCCCCGGCAACGCGATGGACAACGCCATGATGCGCGTCAACGCCAGGGTTGAGGAGACCCTTGGCGCATGACGCTTCAGCGCCGCGGATCAAGATAGGCATGTCAGCGTCGACAGGCTGCAGCTCGCCGCACAACATGATCGATGGCGCGCCGCAGAGCAAGCTAGGCGCGTCCGCACCGATAGGCTGCGGCTCGCCACACGACGAGACCATTGGAGCGCCGTAGAGCGAGAGGCGCGGTGCTCCATTCAGCAAGAGCGGATCTATCAGCGCTTGCCTGCTGTCGACATGGCGTCGCAGCTGGGTACACGTCCCGTCAGTACCCCCATTCCTCGCCAGGAGTGGGCAGAGGCCCTCTATGCCGTACTTGCACCATAGGCCGGCTGCGCCGTACTTGCACCGAACGCCGGCCGCGCTGTTCGCATGGGTCGCGCCGTTCGCCTTGTCTGCGGCTCGCTCGATGCCAACGCGCTGGCCGGTAGGCTCGACCGCCTCCTTGGCCCAGGTGTCTACCTGGGCATAGTAGAGGAACATGGACGTCGCATCCTCGAGTTGGTGATCTCGGATAAAATAGCCAACTCAGAGCTCGAGATCGCGCTCCAGATGTACCGCGAGCGTGTCGACCGCTTGGACGAACGCCTGCACAAGTTTAGGCAGAGCCAAGAGCTACCATAGGCAAGGGCTGCTGGTCATGGTGTCGTGGACGCATTTTATTTTGTTGAGTCGTTTCGACGTGGATAGCTATGTATTCGCAGCAATCATAGTATTGCTATGTTTATTGCTCTGTTTCAATGTGTGTACTCTGTTTTCCATTCTTATATGTTCTGTTTCAATGTGTGCACATACGCTTTCCGTTCTGTACATGTGGATGATAATAGTTAGATTCAAATTAGTATACAAAAACAGATAGAAAATGGAATTCATAATATATATATATATATTAATTATTCATTAATTCATCACAGAATATATATATATATATAATATCATCACATATACATGATGATACTTAACTACTAGGTACAATGCTTAAAATTGAAAATGAACAATACTAAAACTAATAATCCCTCTTGGAGCCAGTATTCCGGCGGCCCCTCGCCAACAGCTCCCTGGTGCGCGGCGTCTTCCCAATGCAGATGCAGTACTCCGCCTCCTCCGCCTCGTAGCGCTTGACGTACTAATCTGCCTTTTGCTGGCGGACGCGCGCGAACGATCTTGCCATTTTGTTGGGTGCCCACCGGAGCTCCTTGTCGGTGGCACATTGGAGCTTATCGGCCCACCTCCATGCAGCGACGAGGCGCCTAGTGCCTATGACCTTCCTCGTGAAGTACCCGTCTTCGTACACCTCCTTCGCACGACGACGTGCTCGCCCCCAAAGCTTCGTCGCCTCCTTTTTCCAGGCGGCATCACGGGCTTCACAGGCCACCTGGTACCTGGCTTCCTCCTCCGCCATCTCCTTCTTGAACGCCACTTCCCTGGCTTTCTCAGCCGGTGGCAGCGACTTCCACAAACAAAGATTGTACTGGCCCCAAAACCAATCAAAATTTGGGGGGTCTGACGCAACCGTGTCCAGCGGCACGTAGGGGTCCTCGCCGCTGCTATTCAAGTGAGTGTCCTCGGGGGGCGGCGACTCCTCGTTGGTGCATGGGCAGACCGGCGACACCATGGCAGAGATTTGAGAGAGAGGGCGAGTGAGGGGAGGATGTAGATGAGAATGCAAGCGGGATGACATGAGCAAGGTAGTATTTATTGGCGGCCGGAATCTAGATCGACGGGAACAGTTCACACGCCGGTCGCCAGAATTTACGAGTACTGTAGTTTGAATTACACACGATTCCCGAAGCAAAATCCGTGTGTGAACATAATAGATGACGGTTTCCAATACAGAACCATGTGTGATTAATGACCCCCGCCACTCACCTACCAAACCTCGAGCTGTGAGATAGAGTGCCAATCATGTGGGGGGCGGTTGTCTTGACAGATCTTTACATTTTCTTTTTTGAACACCAGATATTTACATCGTCTGCTGATTTTTTAACTCACACACAAGTACACAAAAATATAATTTTCTAAACCGTTAAGGTTAGCCGTTGCATGTAGATGTAGTTCAAATTTGAATTGCGGTTATTAAATGGCTAGAAAATCAATTGAATGTCTTTAAAAGTCAAATGACCCCTAGAATTTTCAAAATTTTCACATGACAGTTGTAGTAGTGCATGTTAAACATAGAAAAAAAATTGAAGGCCATAAGAGGAAGCTATCTCCTATTCGTCATCAAACATGCATTGTTCCCTCTCGAAACCACGAGCCTTCTAGTGAGTTGCTCCGGTTTGTGAGGGGTGTGTGTCCAAACTTTCGTCAAACAGGCCAAATTTTTTTACCACATCATCTTGGTGGCATGACATTACATCAAGCAAAGTTTCATGTTTTTTAATCATTTTTTAATTTTTTGGAATTAAAATGCCATGGCACTCCATGCATGTGCCCATGCCACGATACCAATATGTTTGAAAATTCCTTCTAATTTACTGCACATGGAATTAGCTCGCACACAAGTACACAAATATGATTTTTCAACCCGTTATGGTTAGACGTTGCATGTAGATGTTGTTCAAATTTGAATTACGGTCCTTAAATTGATAGAAAATCATTTAAATATCTTTAAAAGGTCAAATGACCCCTGAATTTTTCCAAATTTTCACATGACAGTTGTATTAGTGCACATTAGACGCAGAAAAAAAATTAAAGGCCATAAGAGGAAGCTATCTCCCATTCGTCATCAAACATGCACCGTTCCCTCTCAGAACCACGAGCCTTCTAGTGAGTTGCTCCGGTTTTTGAGGGAGGTGTCCAAACTTTCGTCAAAACAGGCCAATTTTTACCACATCATCTTGGTGGCTTGACATTACATCAAGAAAGGTTTCATGTTTTTCTGATCATTTTTTGATTTTTTGGAATTAAAATGCCATGGCACTCCATGCATGTGTCCATGCCGTGAGACCAATATGTTTGAAAATTCCTTCTAATTTACCGCACATGGAATTAACTCGCACACAAGTACACAAATTTGATTTTTCAAACCGTTATGGTTAGCCGTTGCATGTAGATGTAGTTCAAATTTGAATTACGGTCATTAAATGGCTAGAAAATCACTTAAATATCTTTAAAAGGTCAAATGACCCCTAGAATTTTCCAAATTTTCCCATGACAGTTGTATTAATGCACGTTAAATGTAGAAAAAAATTGAAGGCCGTAAGAGGAAGCTATCTCCCGTTCGTCGTCAAACATGCATGGTTCCCTCTCGGAACCACGAGCCTTCTAGTGAGTTGCTCCGGTTTGTGAGGGTGTGTGTGTCCAAACTTTCATCAAACATACCAACTTTTTTACCACATCATTTGGTGGCATGACATTACATCAAGCAAGGTTTCATATTTTCTGATAATTTTTTAATCTTTTGGAATTAAAATGTCATGGCACTCCATGCATGTGTCCATGCTGTGAGACCAATATGTTTGAAAATTCTTTCTAAATTACTACACATGGAATTAACTTGCACACAGGTACACAAATATGATTTTTCAAACCGTTATGGTTAGGTGTTGCACGTAGATGTAGTTCGAATTTGAATTGTGATCATTAAATGGCTAGGAAATCACTTAAATGTCTTTAAAAGGTCAAATGACCCTAGAATTTTCCAAATTTTCACATTACAGATGTAGTAGTGCATGTTAAACATAGAAAAAATTGAAGGCCGTAAGAGGAAGCTATCTCCTGTTCATCATCAAACATACATTGTGCCCTCTCAGAACCACGAGCCTTCTAGTGAGTTGCTCCGGTTTGTGAGGGGTGTGTGTCCAAGCTTTCGTCAAACATGCCAAATTTTTTTACCACATCATCTTGGTGGCATGACATTACATCAAGCAAGATTTCATGTTTTTCTGATCATTTTTTTAATTTTTTGGAATTAAAATGCCATGGCACTCCATGCATACATATGCATGTGTCCATGTCATGAGACCAATATGTTTGAAAATTCCTTCTAATTTACTGCACATGGAATTAACTCGCACACAGGTACACAAATATGATTTTTCAAACCGTTATGATTAGCCGTTAGATATAGATGTAGTTCAAATTTGAATTACGGTCATTAAATGGCTAGAAAATGACTTAAATGTCTTCAAAAGGTTAAATGACTCCTGAAATTTTCCAAATTTTCACATGACAGTTGTATTAGTGCATGTTACACGTAAAAAAAATTTGAAGGCCGTAAGAGGAAGCTATCTCCCGTTCGTCATCAAACATGCATTGTTCCCTCTCGGAACCACGAGCCTTCTAGTGAGTTGCTCCGGTTTGTGAGGGGTGTGTGTCCAAACTTTCATCACACATGCCAAAAATTTTACCACATCATCTTAGTGGCATGACATTACATCAACCAAGGTTTCATGTGTTTCTGATTTTTTTTAATTTTTTGCAATTTAATGCCATGGCACTCCATGCTTAATTGTGTCATAGCCGTTAGACCAATATGTTTGAAAATTCCTTCCAATTTACTGCACATGGAATTAAATCGCACACAAGTACACAAAATATGACTTTTCAAACCGTTATGGTTAGCTGTTGCATGTACATGTATTTCAAATTTCAACTACGGTCATTAAATGGCTAGAAAATCACTTAAATGTCTTAAAAGGTCAAATAACCCCTAAAATTTTCCAAAATTTGACATGACAGTTGTATTAGTACTACAAATTTTCTCGTACATTTAAAACACCATCGGTTGCCACTTTACTCCACATTCGCCTTTCACAACTAATAAAAAATATCTACAACATCACACATAGTTGTTTTCTAGAACCGTTTGCGATCAAAATATCTGGGTCTATTTATGTCTTCCTCCTTAAGCATTGCTGGCTCGTCTGCTCCAGTGCCGGCAACCACCAAATCCATGAATCCCGATCACCATTCCCGCACCCCCTTCTTGCAAAGATGATGCCCTGAAAACGCTTCGTGAAGGCCGGTACGATAGCCCCCCCTGAGTGCCACCGCCTACGCCGAGAGCGCCGCTGCCTATGCCGAGAGTGCCGCTGCCCTCTCGGCGGAAGCAGCCGCGCTCAATGCAGATGTGGCGGTTGACTTCAGCAAGGGGGACGCGGAGTCCACCAATGGCGGCAGGTCGCCAGGACAAGTCATCGACGTCTCATCTCACACCGGCGATGCATAGGCCGGCGCGGTGGCAGGTTTGTTAAAATTATGTGTACTTAGGCTTTGTTTTTAATGCTGGTCTTTTGTTAGAGCAATGTTTAGGTCAACTAGCTCTATTTAATTAGTAAAATTGCTCGATTCAGTAAGTGTGGTCTGTCTGCTGTATGCTCTTTTGTGTGCCCAAATTAGCAAGCGATGTTAAATTATGCAATGACGTACTCGGGGAAATTTCCACAAAAATTTGAATTATCAAACTCATCCCATGCGCGTAAAGCAGAAGAATCGTTTGCGATGCACACAATCGTTCAAAGTGAATGGTCCGACGGCACCGCGCGCAAAGTTTGCCTCCAGATTTTCCAAAATTTTGGCCTGCCACCAAAATATCTACCCCCGCCCCCTCCCCCTTCCCCACCCCCTTTTCTTCCCGACCACAAGTCACATTTCCCCTATTTCCTCCTTCCTTGCTTCCTTCCTAAGCTATAGCTGCTTCCTCGCTCTCACCATCTCGCATCCTATCGCCGAGGTCGCCATGGTCTTCTTCAAAGACCTCTCCAGCGGTTCCTCCTCCGTCGATGACTAGTTCACCACCCATGTATGCCTCTCTTCTCTCTCCCAGGATATGACTTGGAATGAAGAATTTTTACCCGACGGTCAATTTGAGTAATTTCTTCCTCTTGTAGCTCCTTAGGACCATCAGTGGCAATGAATGGAGCGAGGTGGCTGAAGATCTATCTGCTCATTGTCACCATCAATCTCCATGCATGAAGCTAGTTGCATTTGAATCTGTGGATAGTGGGAGGAAGTTTCTAGCATGTGCAGAGAAGGTTAGACCCTCTTTCGTTGTTACAAATCATTTGTTAGATGTGATTCAGACACTGTCATGGTCCCAACCCATTCATACCACAACTTCAACCAAACACATCCTAAGACAGTGTCACAGTTTGTACCTAGTATCTAAAATTGTTGCCATCTCATCAGCGGTGCCATTAGAAAATTATTTGGCACCGCTTCAATAGTTTGTGCAGCCAACTTTGGTCCACACATCCGAGCAGCCAAGCAGTAAAATACTAAATCTTTATGGCACGAAGGAACTGGCATCGGAGCAACTAGGTGCTCCGGAGTCCGGGTCCCTGATTTTTTCTGCTACATCGGCTCGCCGGTGCAGGGCACCGGTGTGAGATGTAGCAACAGTTGTCTTTACACTAGTTTTGGCATACATAGTGGACAACCTTAGTGCTATTAGTTTTATGTTACTAAATTTGTGCATGTACACACCTCTTAGTATCAATTTATAGGATGAACGGAAGTGCTCTTACTTGGAGTGGGTTGATCAAGAGTGGCCACAGTCTTTGAAGATGTGCCCAGCGAAGCTCTAGAGCATGTATGAGGAAGAGAACAGAGGTAGGCTTAGAGAAAGTGTTGTCAACGTTGAATAATATTTAAAGATGCGGGATAGAAAGAGGAAGGTGGAGACTGAGCTTAGATTTTTAAATCAGACTTTGCCAAGATGGTGTTGGCGAAGGAGGAGGCACTTTGCTAGTTGGCCAGTGCAAAACAGATTCTTATGAACTAAAAGCAGAGGTGGATAAGTGAAAGTGCGTTATATCGACTAGAGGGGGGGTGAATAGGCAATTTTTATGAAAGTCTTCAAAACGTGGATGTTATGAAGACAAACAGTAGAAATAAACCTATTACCCTGCAGCGGAAGGTAGACTACACTAGGCAAGCCATAGTCAAGTATTCAATAGAGTGTAAGCACAATGACAAATAGCTGCAATGTAGTAAGGATCAGGTAGGAAGATATTATGAAGCCAAACAGAACAAGCAGTCACACAGTGAAGATAAAAGATAGTGCAATCATACAATGACTTCACAAGGAGTAACAGTACGTAAAGAGAAGGGAAGGATGAAACCAGTGACTCATTGAAGACAATGATTTGTTGGACCAGTTCCAGTTGCTGTGACAACTGTACGTCTGGTTAGGGCGGCTAGGTATTTAAACCTGAGGACACACAGTCCCGGACACCCAGTCCTAAACACGCAGCTCAGGACACCTAGTCCTCACCGTATTCCCCTTGAGCTAAGGTCACACAGACCTCGCCCAATCACTCTGGTAAGTCTTCAAGGTAGACTCCCAAACCTTCACAGACTTTGTTCACCGGCAATCCACAATGTCTCTTGGATGCTCAGAACGCGACGCCTAACCGGCTAGAGGATGCACAGTCATAGTCTTCAATGTGAATATCTTCATATACCACCTTTGACATCAATGTCTTCATACATTTTTAGGGGTCATCTCTGGTAGGAAAACCGAATCAATGAGGGACTTCTACCTGTGTTATCTTGCAATTCTCACAAACACATTAGTCCCTCAACTAGGTTTGTCGTCAATACTCCAAAACCAACTAGGGGTGGCACTAGATGCACTTACAATCTCCCCCTTTTTGGTGATTGATGACAAACTAGTTGAAGTTTTCAACGGGGAATATAATCTGTGAAATTGTAAAGGATAAGGAATTGTCTTCATAAGTTGCAAGGGCTCCCCCTGAAGATGTGCATATAAGTAATTTGCTTTTGGAATGCAAATGCACATGGCAGGTTGTACTTGTGGAGATCCACTTCAACTTATGATGACAATCCACTATGCATGAGAAAGTATGTGAAGATAATGACATGCATAATGGAAAATGGACGTCTGCAGAATGATCTAAGTGCGGAATTTATCGTCGCACATGCGGAATTTATCATCGCAACACAAGGTGGCAAATAAGTAGAAGACGACCATCGAGTTTAAGTGTTACAACTCAAAGAACCAAATGTAGCAAAACGAGAGTTGTAAGCACGAAGCAAAATATAAAGCACCCGCCCATGTGGACCCGCTTGAAGACTATCAAACTCATATGCTTCTCCCCCTTTTGTCAGTAAGGACCAAAAAGGTTTGAAGACATAGAGCATCTACTCGTTCCCATGAGGAGTAGGTGAAGCAGCAGGGTCGTTGGTGGTGTTTGGCGGTGCAGAAGAGCTTGGAGCAGAGTCGAAGCGTGCTGAAGGAGGTGGCGGTGAAGTAGCATCGTCTTCATCCTCGATCACTCTGGCATTCACAGTTGCAGCAGAGGAAGAGAACTCAGAGTCTTCAATGGATGGAGTTCGTCGCAGCACTGCCCTTCGAGGAGGTGTGGAGTCAAACTTGAATCGCTCAGAGAAGCCATCCTCTTGAAGATCATCTTCAGAACACATCAGCGTCAGCCCTTTCCATGTGCGGCGAGAGGTTTCATGGGCAACAAAAGCATTCTTGGTGGCAAGATTGCGAATGCAATTAACATCCACCAAGAGGCTTTGCATTTGACGCTGCAGCCAGTCATGATGCCTGTCCTGCTTCTGATGAAGAGCCACCAGAAGCTCTCGGTCATTGAGAACACGAGTGCGCTTCTTGGGTCGTTGGGCAATGGTGCTATCAGTGGCTTCAGTGAGAGCAGGATGCGGTGCACGTGTAGTGCCAGCCAAAGGATACACACGAGTTACTGCTTCGATGCCTTCAACGTTCTGAGAAAAACTTTGATGCTCTGCATTCTGAAGACTTAGAGGTTTCTTGGCAGGCTCAGGATAGATGGCTTCAATAGACATATCCACATCAGGCAAAAAGATCCGATGATTGCGGGTAGAGGGCTGATATGAGATAGCGGAGTGAAGTTTGATCAGCCGCATCACCCAAGGGGCGTAGAACTTCAAACCAAACAGATCAGAGCCAGATGCAGCAAGTTGGCGAATGAAGAAATCCTGTGTATTGAAGCATTTGCCATGAAGAATATAGAAGACCAAAGTCTTCATTGCACCTTCCAGCTTGGCATGGGGAGAATGTCCTTTGATTGGCCAGAGATTTCGCCTTATGATGTGATAAATGGTTCTTGGCAGATAGTCAAGGTCTTCAATGAAGAACTCCGTGGGATAAGCAGCATCTTGGGGCAATGGCTTCATCATACTGAGCATCTGACTCATATTAGGTTTAGTCTTCTGAAAGATGCTCTCAATAGCTTCACTATGAAGCTGACAGCCATGCTCGTAGAGATCGCCAGGAGTGGGCAAACCAGTGAGCTCAATGATGTCAAAGGCTTTGGCATCGTGATGAACGTTTCCTATCATCTACTCCAGGACCCAAGTCTTCGGATCTCTGCTATACCCACGGATGTGAAGTGTGGCATAGAATTGGAGCAGCAACTCTTCATTCCAATGCTCTTGGTCAGTGACGAACGGCAGCAGTCCAACCTCTTTGAACCAATCCAGAGCTTCTTCCAGACAGGGCAGACCAGCTATTGCTTCAATGTCAAGGCGCTTTTGTGGGAAGATGCAACCTTGGTTGTAAAGAACGCATGAGTAATAGCTTCGCTGCGGATAACTCCAGAACCGATCAGATGATATTCTTTCCCTGGAGCAGGGGTTCCTGGAGCTATTAAGAATGTGTTGTCTGCTCTGAAGCCATTGATATTGAAGGAGCCAGGTGCTGATACAGGACCTGGGAACCTTGGCAATCTTGGGATTGGCTTCTGTACCTGAGGCCTGTGCTCAACATGATAGTCGAACTGGGGACCGGTAGCAGACGCAGGAACAGAAGCAGCGGGATCAGTGGCTTCGATGACTTCTGGTGCTTTTGTTGGTGAGGGCTCCACATTTGCTTCAGCCATGACAGTGTCAGTGGCTTCAGTGGTGTTGGTGGTGGCAGCCACAAGATTTTCAACCTCCACTTGACGAGCTGGAGGGTTGGTCACGATCACGTTCTCCTCGAGAACCGCTTCTTGGTGGGACGGGGGAGTAGCAGCTTGTAGTACTTCTTCTTCATCGGCTGATGCAGCCGGAATGTCTTCAGCAGTTTTAGCTTCAGACACAGAGACTTGAGGCCTTGGACCTTTGCGAAGCCTGCGCAACGCGGGCGACGCCTGTGGAGTTTGTGTTGGCTGGGCCTCAGAGTCTTTTTCCTCTTGTGGGCGATCAGCCCATGAAGCATCCTGTGTAATTGGTGTCAGTGGACGACCAATGCTGATGAGTTCGCTGTGCGTGAGCACAGGTGATGATACCTGTTGGTGCTCTAGCTGAGGAAGGGCTGCATCATCTTCAACATGGTCATGATGACCAATGTCTTCAGCAGCGATGGGATCAGCTGCTGGAAAGTCTTCAGCTTCATGAGCCTCTGTGAAAGCAGGCTCATGGACAGTCAGTTAACGTTCTTGTGGATCAGCGTCAGGGTGAACCATGGAAATGGGTTCAACAATCAAGGGCTCTGTGGGAGCAGCCCGTTCCTTCTTGGTCTTTCTTTTCTTCTTGGCGGGGGCAGTAGCAGAGGCTTCAGGATGTTTTCTCTTCCTTGCTTCAGCCTCAGCAGTTCTGGTCTTCTTCAGTTCTGAAGCGGTTGACCTGGCCTTTGGCTTCGGGCCAGTCATGCTAGTTGGGAAGACAAGGGGATCTGCTTCCTGCCTTGGTGCTTCGGGTTCAGCCATAGCGGGCTTCTTCGTCTTCTTGGCAGCCATCCTGGGGTCGATGCCAGGACGCCCAAGGGCCTTGCACTTCTCAGCCTCATTGTAGGCTTGCACACATCTGTCAGCCAGAACCTTCATGCGCTCATGAGAACCCTGAGCTTCTATACGTTTCTTGATAAAGGCTTCCTTGAGCTCGTGCAGCATAACCTTGAAGTTCTTCACGTCTTGCATGCTGAGCTCGGCCATATGCTTCTTGAACTGAGATTTCTCAAGGTCAATCTTCTGCTTCAGTTCAACAATGCGCTGGGCGATAGCTAACTCTGAAGCAATGGCGCCATGGAACGCGACACTGAGGCCAATGGGTAGTTGCAGATCATCGAAGCTGATGTTTGGCGTGCCAAACCACTCATCAATGAAGTTGTGGATGATTGTTACATCAAAGAGAGGCAGATCATTGAAGATTTCTGCTTCTTCTTTGCTCTTGATGAGTTGCTCAAGAGCGTCATCTGCAAGATCTTCATCACTTGACAGATCAATGGCATCATTGTGCAAAATGGCAGCGGCTGTTAGCTCTTGGCCGGTGTGTGGCAGAGGCATCTTGACCTTTTGGGGCTTGGAGATGCGTGATAAATCTTCAGACTGCACACTGTCTTCAGGAGGTGTAGTTGCCAGTGGCTTCGCCCGTGAGATTTTTGGTGAAGGGGCAGGCTTTGAAGCTTTAGGCTTCTTCAACTTCTTTGGCTTCGGCGTTGCAGGCGCTTCATCTGATTCAGCGTCAGCTGCAGGCTCATTCACTGCAGTCCCTTGAACCAAGATATGGGTGATGAGACCTTCAAGGTTGTAGAAAGGACCGATGACATTGGGTTCTGCATCACGTGTGCCATCAGCCCTTGGAGCAGAAGGACCAGGGTTGAAGTCTAGTCCCAATGTCTTCTTGTTTTGCTTCGCTGAGTTCTGGGCAAACTGGAAGTTGCGCTTGAACAGAATGTCGTCACGACACCATAGCAGGGACGATGGGTCAGCATCCGTAGGTTGTGGTCCACGGACCATGCAGGGGTAGAAGCCTTGTTCAATGGCTTCATCTCTGGTCCTGGGTTGAAGATTTTTGTAGAGGATGTCTCCCCATGGTCGCTTGATGGCATTCTTTTCAGCATATTCCTTTGTCACAAATCTGTACTAGAACCACTGTTTTGCCCAATAGCGTCGAATACATTGGATTCGTGTTTTGTGCTGATTGTAATCCTCTTCAGGATCTGTCTTGTACAGTTCTGAGAGGTCATCAGGCAAATCTCTTGATGTTCCCCCACGACGCTGTCTGCCACCCTTCCTTACTGATTTCTCTGCAGCCATGAACTTCAAACTGAATGGCTTCAACACGTTTAAAGGCTTCAAAGGTTTTCGCTTGCTGGACAAATAGGAACTGGCTTCGGGAGAATTTATATGATGCTGTAAGAATTCTACAAATGAATGCAGACTATGAGAACCAAGGGATTCTCCCACGGACATGTACCTATGACAGCATTAAGGTGCGAGGGAAGGGGAAGAGGTCATATGCATTCTCAGAAGATTTTGAATATAAATCAGTTTAGAAGACATTGACCTCATCGTGCGAAGACATTCACTCATAGATAAGGAGTTGGTTCCAGATTTGTACGAATCCAGAGATCAGTACAAGTGAGGAATCTAACTACTTTGTGAAGCATAAGTGAATATACTAGGCATGTTATGAGATGCAGTATGAGAGAGATCTAACTTGTGTGAATAGAAACTGCTTGTGGTAGAAAGTGACAAAGCCATAGGATCAAAGGGGCCGTAAAAAGGAAGTTTTATTTACCACACTAAGAACTGCTAGACGGAGTGGGAGAGGAGGCCGAGCTGTTCGATCTTCCGTGCCCTAACTTGGCGACGGAGGACACCTACGACGATGGCGGAGAGGACGATGTCCGCGGTCGGCGTGAAGCCGGCGTCGGAGAGGTTGCGGCAGCGAAGCGCTTCGTCGCCGGCGTCGTCGAGGGCTAGCGGTGGCGCTAGGGTTCGTGCGAGAGTAGAAGAAGAGATAATGACTGTGGTGAGGCGTGTATTTATAGGTACAGGGGCGGCACTGCGTTATTACATAGGTGCCCCTGGCGATTCGCATCTGAGGGGTACGTGGCCGTCATGCGGCATATCAGAGGTTGTTCCACGTCCCACGCACGCCTGGATTGTCGGGTGGTCGTTCCCACTTCTCCAGGTTTCAGGTGAAGGAATGAGCATTGAAAACGGACTTAATGTTTGTCTTTGTATCTTCTACTGACAAGGACGCAGAGAAGACATTCGACAGTTTCAATAGAATGCATATGATTTGGAGAGATAGAGTTTGAGATAGAAAGCATAGAGAGGTTAGGGTCCGATCACATTCACTTAGTTCAAAAGATTCAACAAGAAGACATAGCTATAAGTGAATGCTGTAGAGGACAGAACACTAGTATATATATAATGAACATAGTGAAGATAATCATGAAGACATGTTGAGATTGAAGCCAAACCAAATGTGAAGACATAGCAAATGTAACGCCATGAGTGAAACACTTCAAACAAAACATTTGGTGGTGGCGTTACCCACCGTATAGGAAGTATTAGACCCAGACACGGCGCACAATTATCGTGGCGCTCCGAAGTCAAATTCCACATTAATGTATTCACACTTAGAATGTATGTATTCATTGATTGAAGATATACTTTACTTCGTGTGTTGCACATCTAAGTCATCAATATGCATAAGTGTTAGGATGTGTGCCTGATCACAGGACATTTGAGGATTCCAAGATATTTAGCTCACACCGTAAATTGAAAAATCTCTTCTCATCCAAGGGCTTGGTGAAGATATCTGCCAATTGCTCTTCAGTGTTGACGTGTATGATGTCAATATCTTCCTTCACAACATGATCTCTGAGAAAGTGATGACGAATTTCAATGTGCTTTGTCTTTGAGTGCTGAACTGGGTTGTTGGCAATGTTGATGGTGCTTTCGTTATCGTAGTAGAGTGGCACTTGCTTCAGATGAATGCCATAGTCCTTGAGTGTTCGCTTCATCCACAGAAGCTGAGCGCAGCAAGATCCAGCAGCAATGTATTCAGATTCAGCAGTGGAGAGAGATACACAGTTCTGCTTCTTTGAAGACCAACATACAAGTGATCGTCCCAGAAAGTGACATGTGCCTGATGTAGACTTGCGATCAACTTTGTCACCAGCATAATCAGCATCCGAGAATCCAACCAGATCAAACTCTGAGCCCTTTGGATACCATAATCCTAGAGTTGGGGTGTGAGCCAAATATCGAAGAATTCGCTTCACAGCTAAGTGATGCGACTCCTTTGGTGCCGCTTGAAATCGAGCACACATGCAAACACTAAGCATAATATCTGGCCTAGATGCACATAGATAAAGCAAAGAACCAATCATGGAGCGGTATACCTTTTGATCGAACTCTTTACCATTGTCGTCAGGACCAAGATGATGCTTGGCTGGCATTGGCGTCGTGAAGCCTTTGCAGTCTTGCATACCGAACTTCTTCAGGCAATCTTTGAGATACTTCTCTTGAGATATGAAGATGCCGTTGCGTTGCTGTCGTATTTGAAGACCAAGGAAGAACTTCAGCTCTCCCTTCATGGACATCTGATATTGCTCTTGCATCATATATCCAAACTCTTCACTGTACTTCTGATTGGTGCAGCCGAAGATAATGTCATCCACATATATTTGGCACACAAACAGTTCACCATCATATGTCTTCGTGAAGAGAGTGGGGTCGAGGGAACCAGGTATGAAGCCTTTGCTCTTCAGGAAATATTTGAGTGTGTCATACCAGGCCCGAGGGGCTTGTTTGAGGCCATACAGTGCCTTGTTGAGCTTGTATACCATGTCAGGATGTTTTGGATCTTCAAAGCCAAGTGGTTGTGCAACATACACTTCTTCTTCAATCTTGCCATTGAGGAAGGCGCTCTTCACATCCATTTGATAAAGAAGTATGTTTTGATGATTTGCATAGGCCAGCAGTATGCGTATGGCTTCAAGTCTAGCCACAGGAGCAAATGTTTCATCGAAGTCAATGCCTTCCACTTGAGTATATCCTTGAGCAACGAGACGAGCTTTGTTTCTGACAACTTGACCGTGCTCAACTTGTTTGTTGCGGTATATCCATTTTGTGCCTATTATGTTGTGCTTCCGAGGATCGGGACGCTTGACCAGTTCCCATACATTATTCAGCTCAAACTGTTGAAGCTCTTCTTGCATAGCTTGAATCCATTCAGGTTCCATGAAGGCTTCTTCAACTTTCTTGGGTTCTGTTATTGAGACGAATGCGAAGTGCCCACAGATATTTGCTAGCTGAGTTGCCCTTGAACGAGTGAGTGGACCGGGTGCATTGATGCTATCAATTATTCTTTCAATCTGCACTTCATTGGCAACACGAGGATGTACAGGGCAAAGATTTTGCTCTTGCTGATCATTGTCGTTGTTAGAAGGAATGTCTTCAGGCTGAGCATTGTCTTCAGGTTGATCAGGAGCTGAGATGATAAGTTCTTCTTCAGGATGAGCTTCAGAAGGTATAATTTCTCCAGTTCCCATTAGCTTGATTGATTCACTGGATGGAACTTCATCTAGCACATTTGGCAGGTGCTCTCTTTGTGAACCGTTGGTCTCATCGAACCGCACATCCACTGTTTCAACCACTTTATAATGAAAGAGATTGAAGACTCTGTAGGAGTGCGAATCCTTTCCATATCCAAGCATAAAACCCTCATGTGCTTTTGGTGCAAACTTTGAGGTGTGATGTGGGTCCTTGATCCAGCACCTGGCGCCAAATACTCTGAAGTAACTGACATTTGGCTTCTTGCCAGTAAGGAGCTCATAAGATGTCTTGTTCAGAAGCTTGTGAAGATAAACACGATTGATTGTATGGCATGCAGTATCAATGGCTTCATGCCAGAATTTTCTTGGAGTCTTGTATTCATCTAGCATCGTTCTGGCCATCTCAATGAGTGTTCCGTTCTTGCGTTCGACGACGCCATTCTGCTGTGGCGTGTACGGAGCTGAGAATTCATGTGTGATGCCCAAGGTATCAAGATATGTATCAAGGCCAGTGTTCTTGAATTCAGTGCCATTGTCACTTCTGATATGCTTTATCTTGGCGCCATAGTTGTTCATTGCTCGATTGGCGAAGCGTCTGAAGACATCCTGCACTTCAGTCTTGTAAAGGATTATGTGCACCCAAGTATATCTAGAATAATCATCAACAATGACAAAACCATAGAGACAAGCAGTAGTAGTAAGAGTTGAGTAATGAGTGGGACCAAACAGATCCATGTGGAGCAGTTCGAAGGGTCGAGTAGTAGTCATGATTGTCTTCGAGGGATGTTTGGCCCTCGTCATCTTTCCTGCTTCACAGGCACCGCATAAGCAATCTTTCTTGAAATTGACGCCCTCGATGCCTATGACATGCTTCTTCTTTGCAAGGGTGTGGAGGTTCCTCATGCCAGCATGCCCAAGCATCCGATGCTAGAGCCAGCATTCTGAAGCTTTTGCTAGAAGACATACGGCAAGCTGTGGTCCTGCTGAGAAATCTACCATGTACAAATCATCTTTCCGATACCCTTCAAACACTAGAGACTTATCAGATTCCATTAGAACAAGGCAGCAATATTTTCCAAATATTACGATCATGTTCAAATCGCAAAGCATTGAGACAGACATTAAGTTGAAGCCAAGGGATTCAACAAGCATGACTTTGTCCATGTGTTGATCCTTTGAGATTGCAACTCTACCTAGACCCAATACCTTACTTTTACCAGTGTCAGCAAATGTGATGTAGCTCTTGTCGGATGGACGTAAGGTTGAGTCCATAAGAAGGCTTCTTTTGCTAGTCATGTGATTTGTACACCCACTATCAATAATCCATTTTGAAGACGCTGGTGTCGTACCCTACAGTGCAGTTAGGGGGATAGGCTTCACGAAGAGAATTGTGAAGCAAAAACATTTGACGAACCAGTGGGTTATGAAAGCTTAGATCCAGATTAGGACTAATAGGGAGAGTAGCATGCGATTCTGGAATGAAGTACATAGTAATGCCATTCGGGCATTTGATCTTGCGCCCTACAAGATGTTTAAGGTCCCCAGCAATAGCGTCAGACGATTTTGGTTTTCTGCTGGAGACCTTTCCCTGCAAAAGAGAGTTAAGCTTTCTTAGCCACCCACATCTTCAAGGGTGGCTTAGAAGCAATAAGTCTAAGTGCAGCATCTGAGAACTTTGGCTTTGGAGCCCTAGCAAACAGTCTTGCAGGCGGACAATAATACTCATAAGAATAAGCAGAATAGTTCTTGGTCTTATGAACATGGCAGTTTGATGAACCGCTCTCATATTCATAGGCCTGAGTATGGTTTCCCTGCAAAACATTTGCGTTAGTGCGACTTAGGTGAGTCCTCTGTCTGTATGAAGCCTTTGGGCCGTATGAAGCCTGTGATCTGTGGTTTGTCTTCTTTATCTGTGGTGTCATGATGACATTCACAGGAAGATTTTCCAAACACCTTTTGGGCACCCAGATCTTCTTCATAGGCGGTCCATTCCTGCAGTTAGTACCAATGTACCTGGCAAACACTTCACCATTCTGATTCTTAAACAGTTTATAGTTTGCATCAAAGGATTCATCGATGACAATGGGGTTAGCACAAGTGAACCCAGATAGAGTGGATGGATCTGCTGAAAATTCCTTTGCAGCAACCCATGTGGTTTTGGGGTACTGCTCAGGTTTCCAGTAAGAGCGATCAGCATTCATTTTCCTTACGAACCCAACACCCTCTTTCCTCGGGTTTCGATTCAAGATCTGCTTTTTGAGGACATCACACACTGTCTGATGCCCTTTAAGACTTTTGTACATCCCTGTTTCAAGCAATGTCTTCAACCTAGCATTCTCATCAGCAATAGCAGTGGAATCCTCAACAGAGGGGTTAGTTCCCACATCAACAGTTGAAGATATTGCAACAGTAGCAGCAGTAGAACATTCAGCAACAGTAGTAGCATTATCACGCTCAATGCATTTAAGGCATGGTGGTTCAAATCCTTCCTGAGCGGAGCTGATCTGTTCGGCGTGAAGTGACTCGTTTTCCTTTTGAAGATCTTCATGAGCCGCTCTCAATTTCTCAAGATCTTGCTTCCTTTGAATATAATCATAGGAAAGCTTTTAATGAGTTGTTGAGAGCGTTTCATGACGACTTTCAAGTTCCTCATACTTAACGTGAAGATTTTTTATGTCTTCAATTAAGGACTCAGATCGAGTCATTTCAGCACCTAACAGATCATCGCTTCTGTCTAACAGTTTTTGAATATGTTCCATAGCTTTCTGTTGTTCAGTTGCAATTTTAGCAAGTGTTTTGTAGCTGGGTTTTGAACCACAATCAGAGTCATCGTCACTAGATGTTTGATAGTGAGTAGTGCGTGTGTTTACCTTGGCACCGCGTGCCATGAAGCAGTAGGTAGGAGCAGAGTAGTCCTTGTCATTTGCATCGATGTTGGTGGTGAAGTCATTGTCTTCAGTGTTGAAGATGGACTTGGCAACGTATGCTGTAGCCAGACTTGCAACGCCAGAATCGGACTCCTCCTCAGACTCCACCTCCGCCTCCTCAGAAGCGGACTCCTCCTCTGAATCCATTTCCTTGCCAACAAATGCACGTGCCTGGCCAGATGAGCTCTTCTTGTGTGATGAAGACTTTGAGGAAGACTTGGAAGAAGACTTTGAGTATTTCTTCTTCTTCTTGTCGTCAGAGTCATATTCCTTGCTCTTCTTATTCTTTCTGTTCTCATTGTCCCACTGTGGACACTCAGAGATGAAGTGGCCAGTTTTCTTGCATTTGTGGCATGTTTTCTTCTTGTAGTCATGAGCAGAAGCTTCATCATTCCTTGAGCTTGGATCATGAAGACTTTCTGAAGCCTTTCTTCTTGGTGAATTTTTGGAACTTCTTCACAAGCATAGCAAGTTCCTTTCCAATGTCTTCAGGATCATTAGAACTGCTGTCAGATTCTTCTTCAGATGAGGAGACAACTTTTGCCTTCAAGGCACGAGTTCGCCCATAGTTTGGACCGTAGATATCTCTTTTCTCAGAAAGCTGAAACTCATGTGTGTTGAGCCTCTCAAGTATGTCAGATGGATCGAGTGTCTTGAAATCAGGACGTTCTTGAATCATCAGGGCTAGAGTGTCAAACAAGCTGTCAAGTGATCTCAGTAGTGTCTTGACGACTTCATGCTTGGTGATCTCAGTGGCACCTAGGGCTTGAAGCTCATTTGTGATGTCAGTGAGTCGATCAAACATGAGCTGGACATTCTCATTGTCATTTCGCTTGAAGTAGTTGAAGAGGTTGCGAAGGACACTGATTCTCTGATCTCTCTGGGTTGAGACGCCTTCATTGACCTTGGAGAGCCAGTCCCAGACCAGCTTAGATGTTTCCAAAGCACTCACACGGCCATACTGTCCTTTGGTCAGATGACCACAGATGATGTTCTTGGCAGTAGAATCCAGTTGAACGAACTTCTTGACATCAGCAGCAGTGACACCTTCTCCAGCCTTTGGAACGCCGTTCTTGACGACATACCATAGGTCGACGTCAATGGCTTCAAGATGCATGCGCATCTTATTCTTCCAGTAGGGATATTTAGTTCCATCGAAGACGGGGCACGCAGCAGAGACTTTAATTATCCCTGTAGTTGACATAGCTAAAACTCCAGGTGGTTAAACCGAATCACACAGAACAAGGGAGCACCTTGCTCTGATACCAATTGAAAGTGCGTTATATCGACTAGAGGGGGGGTGAATAGGCGATTTTTATGAAAGTCTTCAAAACGTGGAAGTTATGAAGACAAACAGTAGAAATAAACCTATTACCCTGCAGTGGAAGGTAGACTACACTAGGCAAGCCATAGTCAAGTATTCAATAGAGTGTAAGCACAATGACAAATAGCTGCAATGTAGTAAGGATCAGGTAGGAAGATATTATGAAGCCAAACAGAACAAGCAGTCACTCAGTGAAGATAAAAGATAGTGCAATCATACAATGACTTCACAAGGAGTAACAGTACGTAAAGAGAAGGGAAGGATGAAACCAGTGACTCATTGAAGACAATGATTTGTTAGACCAGTTCTAGTTGCTGTGACAACTGTACGTCTGGTTAGGGCGGCTAGGTATTTAAACCTGAGGACACACAGTCCCGGACACCCAGTCCTAAACACGCAGCTCAGGACACCCAGTCCTCACCGTATTCCCCTTGAGCTAAGGTCACACAGACCTCACCCAATCACTCTGGTAAGTCTTCAAGGTAGACTCCCAAACCTTCACAGACTTCGTTCACCGGCAATCCACAATGTCTCTTGGATGCTCAGAACGCGACGCCTAACCGGCTGGAGGATGCACAGTCCTCAAGTGTAATAAGTCTTCAGATCACACAGACAAGAAGACCTAAGTGATGCCTAATTCTCTTTGGCTCTGGGTGGTTAGGGCTTTATCCTCGCAAGGAATTCTCTCTCAAAGGCTTCGAGGTGGGTTGCTCTCAAACGACAAAAGCCGTACTCTGAATCTGAGCAGCCAACCGTTTATGGTTGTAGGGGGTGGGCTATTTATAGCCACTAGGCAACCCGACCTGATTTGTCCGAAATGACCCTGGGTCACTAAGGAACTGACACGTGTTCCAACGGTTAGATTTCAAACTCACACGGCAACTTTACTTGGGCTACAAGCAAAGCTGACTTGTCCGACTTTGGACAAGATTTGCTCTCATAGTCTTCACTCGAAGACATAGGATTTTGGTTAAGCATCACTTCAGTCATTCTGACTGGTTCTCTTGGACCCCACTTAACAATACGGTGGTTCCTATGACTCAACACAGAAGAAAGAGAACTACGAAAGATCTAAGTCTTCGAGCTCCATAGGCTTCATGCGGTGTCTTCTCTTGTCATAGTCTTCAATGTGAATATCTTCATATACCACCTTTGACATCAATGTCTTCATACATTTTTAGGGGTCATCTCTGGTAGGAAAACCGAATCAATGAGGGACTTCTACCTGTGTTATCCTGCAATTCTCACAAACACATTAGTCCCTCAACTAGGTTTGTCGTCAATACTCCAAAACCAACTAGGGGTGGCACTAGATGCACTTACAATAAGACGAGCCTGGATGATCTCGATTAGGGAAATGAATATATTGTTCTAATATTGTTCTTATGAAGTTGAACTAGCTATATGTTGTATTGTGTTGTTTTCATGTAGCTATCGTACTGTGATGTTATAATATATTTATGTGCCTGAGATGAAATTGGCAAACAGCTGTTCGATATGAAATTAGAATTTGTGTAATACTGGAATTATTAATTATAAACTAATAAACATGCTAAATGTATCATGGAACTTTGCAAACGGTTCTAGCAGTAAAATCCCTTGTGATGGATAGCCCAATGCCACACAGTTTTCTTCATAAAATCATGTGTGATGTAGTTGATAAAAGCAAACAGTTAACCAAGGCGGAGCCTGTGTGATAGTTACACCTTTCACACACGAGCCTACACATAAAACTGTGTGGGATGTACATACAAACGGAAATGTTTTCCCTGGATTGACTATGTGGGATGTACATAAGAATGGAAACGTATTCCTTGGATTGACTGTGTGTGATATACATACGAACGGAAATGTTTTCCCTGGATTGACTGTGTGCGATGTACATAAGAATGGAAACATATTCCTTGGATTGATTGTGTGTGTGATATACATACGAATGGAAATGTTTTTCTGGGATTTACCATGTGGGATGTACATACTGATAACCCACAAGTATAGGGGATCGCAACAGTTTTAGAGGGTAGAGTATTCGACCAAAATTTATTGATTCGACACAAGGGGAGCCAAAGAATATTCTCAAGTATTAGCAGTTGAGTTGTCAATTCAACCACACCTGGAAACTTAATATCTGCAGCAAGGTACTTAGTAGCAAAGTAATATGATAGTAGTGGAAACGATAGCAAAAGTAACAGTAGCAAAAGTAATATTTTTGGGTTTTGTAGTGATTGTAACAGTAGCAACAGAAAAGTAAATAAGTGAAGAACAATATAGGAAAAACTCGTAGGCATTGGATCGGTGATGGAGAATTATGCCGGATGCGATTGATCATGTAATAGTCATAACCTAGGGTGACACACAAGTAGCTCCAATTCATCAATATAATGTAGGCATGTATTCTGAATATAGTCATACGTGCTTATGGAAAAGAACTTGCATGACATCTTTTGTCCTACCCTCCCGTGGCAGCGGGGTCCTATTGGAAACTAAGGGATATTACGGCCTCCTTTTAATAGAGTACCGGACCAAAGCATTAACACATAGTGAATACATGAACTCCTAAAACTACAGTCATCACCGGGAGTGGTCCCGATTATTGTCACTTCGGGGTTGCCGGATCATAACACATAGTAGGTGACTATAGACTTGCAAGATAGGATCAAGAACTCTCATATATTGATGAAAACATAATAGGTTCAGATCTGAAATCATGGCACTCGGGCCCTAGTGACAAGCATTAAGCATAACAAAGTCATAGCAACATCAATCTCAGAACATAGTGGATACTAGGGATCAAACCCTAACAAAACTAACTCGATTACATGATAAATCTCATCAGACCCATCACCGTCCAGCAAGCCTATGATGGAATTACTCATGCACGGCGGTGAGCATCATGAAATTGGTGATGGAGGATGGTTGATGATGACGATGGCGACGGATTCCCCTCTCCGGAGCCCCGAACGGACTCCAGATCAGCCCTCCTGAGAGAGTTTAGGGCTTGGCGGCGGCTCCGTATCGTAAAACGCGATGAATCCTTCTCTCTAATTTTTTTCTCCTCGAAAGTGAATATATGGAGTCAATGTTGAGGTCGGTGGAGCGTCAGGGGGTCCATGAGGCAGGGGGCGCGCCCAGGGGGGTTGGGCATGCCCTCCACCCTCCTAGACAGGTGGTGGGCCCCCTGACATGGATCTTTCTTCCAGTATTTTTTATATATTCCAAAATAATTCTCCGTTGATTTTCAGGTCATTCTGAGAACTTTTATTTCTGCACAAAAATAACACCATGGCAATTCTGCTGAAAACAGCGTCAGTCCTGGTTAGTTCCATTCAAATCATGCAAGTTAGAGTCCAAAACAAGGGCAAAAGTGTTTGGAAAAGTAGATACAACGGAGACGTATCACATACAAATGGAAATGATTAGGTTTCGATGCCTCGCCCGATCGCACACGAGCTCATTTTGCCCTAGCCTGTGTCCCAGGAGGGCCTATTCCTGACGATTTCTAGGTCGTGTGGGAAGGATCCCCCTATCAACCACACTCACTTGGTGACAGTGCCAAATGCCGTTGTGGAAAGGGGTTAAAAACCGTTTGTATAGCACTGACGTGTACCAGTGTACTATCGAGTGCCGAGGGTGATAACTTGTAATGCACTCCTGATGATAACTCTGTAGTGTAGCTAATCGGTAGTGGCCTATCAATGGTGATTCCTCCTTCACCACTCCCGACGACTTCTTTGTCGTGCAACACCTCAAGTGTGAACCTCGAGGGTGATACGTCTCCAACGTATCTATAATTTTTTATTGTTCCATGCTGTTATATTATCATTCTTGGATGTTTTATAATCATTTTATAGTATTTTTTGGTACTAACCTATTAACATAGTGCCAAGTGCCACTTGCGATTTTTTGCATGTTTTTTACATCGCAGGTAATCAATATCAAACGGAGTCCAAACGCAGTGAAATGTTTTGTGAATTTTTTCGACCAGAAGACATCCAACGTGCCGGAGAAGCGCATGGGGTTGCTCCGAGGGGAGCACAACCCACCAGGGCACGCCTGGAGGCCCAGGCGTGCCCTGGTGGGTTGTCACTACTGCAGGATGGTCCAAACGCGACACTATGATCAGAGACCCTTCGACGAAACTATGTGCGATGCCATAATCACAAATGGTGGTGTAAAAACCGTCAAAAAAGGTGCAAAACGTTTGCAATGAAGGATGCATCAAACACGGTTTAGATTTTAGTTGCGTGTGCAATGCAGGGCATACGGTTCAGTTCAATTAACTGTTTGGTATGAGGAGGAACAAAAGAAACGGGCAGCCAGATGAAGGCGTGTGCGATATATAGCATACGGTTCACTAGGATGAACTGTGTGTGATTAGGCAACACAATGGAAACGGTTCAACTGAACAAGATGTGTGTGATACCTGACAAACAGGTCCGTACTCAGAAATGTGTGCAAAGACCAATAATAACACATATGTTTGCTGCTAATAAGCCATGTGATTTGCATTGTCTATAGTAGAATAACATGTATATATATAACTGAAATAAACAACCAATTACATAAGTGACTATACAGATCATTCACACACACCTCAATAAACAATTGCATGCATTCTAAAGTAGGAGACACGATCGTCTAGTCATCTACTTCTTGTGACGCTCCCGCCACTGCTATGTGGCTTGATCCCTCGTCTGGGTTAGGAAGAAGACAGTTCCTCATGTCAACGATCTGCATGTACATCTCATAGCTTGTGTAGGCGTCCATGGCCGCGTACTTGACATGTTGTTCATCCAGTCTCTCATGCCACACACTGTGCCAGGCGTTCCTGTCCTTATTGCTCTCATTCTTCATCTTCATGTAGTAGGGGTTGATGATGGCCGAGGCGAGGTCAACCAGGGCATTCAGTTTGTTTTTGTCGCTACCACAGACCTTGTAGCCGCGCTGGATATTAACAAGATTTGGGCATTTCAAGCCTGAAACCTTGAGCGTTTTTAGATCGTTGGTGGTGTCCACCGTAGTGAAACTGTAGTCGGGGTTGTTGATAAACCTGGAGAAACGCTTGCAAGGCGTTGTGGCCAGGTGGTAGTGGTAGACGAGGACATCATGTTGCACGCACAACTGGGCGATGACAACCTTCTGATCATGCTCGGCATGACCCATGGTGTACTCGAGGTTGAAGCCGACCACTTAGTACTTGTCCTCGGCAAGGAACTGCTCCATTGTTTGGATGGAGCTCTCCACCGAGACGGGATCGTTCATGTACACCATCGAGAGAGGCTTCCCCCTCAAGTGGGTGTCCATGACATGTTGCGTGGTGAACTGCCTATCATTGTCATCGTCAGCCGCTGGGAGCGCCATTGGAGCCGCTGGAGGTCCTCTCTATATGTGTCTTCGTGGGTGTGCTTATTGTGCCGTGTGAGACGAGAGATGAAGGTAAATGGCCGCAGGAATAAAAGGGGACCGGGCGGCATGGATTCTTGGCGCGTCCGCATGGCAGTTTTTGCAGCGGGTAACTGCATCGTCGCGCCGCGCCCGATGCAACCGCATGCACACGAACGTGTGTGATCGTGCGTCGGCCCCAAACACAGGCAGCGCACGTGGAGGGACGAGGGCAGAGCACCCGGAGGAATGTGAGAGTAGAGTGCACACGACGGGACGTGAGTAGAGCGTGCCGCGCCCGCCTGAACCGCAAGAAACCACACACGTAGAGCACTTGAACATGCAGGAAATGGTCACCTACAAGCCGACCGACAGTTGCGTCGCTGCGTAGAGAGCGGCCGTGTGCTACCACCTCCGTCTAGTCTATAGTCCCCTTTATATTTTGTGCCTAATTTTGCCCTCAAATTTAACCAACAAAATGTCAATGCATGTTATAAAAATTATATAATTGGAAACTATGTTCAAATATGAATCCATCTATATAATCTTTGGCAACATGCATTCGTATTTTATTAGTTAAATCGTACTTATAAACTAGGATGGGGGTATAGTAGGCAATTAAATCGCAAACTTTTTTTATTAACCGTATGTGTACGTGGCCTTTCGTCCTCCTCTCGCACGCCTTGTCACCCCGCTGCTGCAGATGGCTTACAGCGCAAGCTTGCACAGCGCGCGGGGGCATTCTTTTGGCCAAACGGTGGCGCCAATGAATCGTCAGTGAGCCCGTTCCCGCGCAACCTCGCAGGTTCCCGCACAAGCTTCCCACCCGACTTGGTGAAATCCCCCAAAATCCCAATGCTTACCGGACTGCTATCAAAACCCTCACGGCCGGCGAGTCCCGCGTTGCATTTTCCCCTCCCTCCCTGTAGCTTATCTCGTCTGCTTCTCTCACAATCATCAATGGCACTGGTCCGTCGTCTTCGCTCAGGCACTTTGCTGTCATCAGAGGACAGCTCCAGTTGGGAAGCTACACCACGGCGGTGGCGCAGTCCCTGGCGTAGAGTAGTGCGCCTAGCATCCCTGTTGGGTGTGCGTGGAACACCCACCACACGCTCCACCGCTGGTGCCTGTCGGCAGCTGTTGCAGGCCGCCATTGCTGCCACACCACCGTCGAAAGTCAGGGCCATCGCCCGCTCTGCCGCCACGGCACGAAGGCGCGAGGTGGCCGCCATGGCCGCCACCCCACTGCCGGCCACCGTGGCCATCACCCGCTCCGCCATCGCAGCCCGAAGGCGGGTGGTGGTTGATACGTCTGCAATGTATCTATAATTTTTGATTGTTCCATTCTATTATATTATCTGTTTTGGATGTTTAATGGGCTTATTTATACACTTTTATATTATTTTTGGGACTAACCTACTAACCCAAGGCCCAGTGCAAATTGTTGTTTTTTTTCCTATTTCAGTGTTTCGCAGAAAAGGAATATCAAACGGAATCCAAATGGAATCAAACCTTCGGGAGAGCTATTTTTGGAACAAACGTGATCCGGGGGACTTGGAGTAGATGTCAAGAAAGAAACGAGGTGGCCATGAGGCAGGGAGGCGCGCCTGCCCCCTGGGTGCGCCCCCACCCTCCTGTGCCCCTCGCAGCTCCACCGACCTACTTATTCCTCCTATATATATATTCATATACCCCGAAAATATCCCGGAGCACCACGAAACCCTATTTCCACCGCCGCAACCTTCTGTACCCAAGAGATCCCATCTTGGGGCCTTTTCCGGAGCTCCGCCGAAGGCGGAATCGATCACGTAGGGCTTCTACATCAACACCACAGCCTCTCCGATGATGTGTGAGTAGTTTACCACAGACCTTCGGGTCCATAGTTATTAGCTAGATGGCTTCTTCTCTCTCTTTGGATCTCAATACAATGTTCTCCTCGATCTTCTTGGAGATCTATTCGATGTAACTCTTTTTACGGTGTGTTTGTTGAGATCTGATGAATTGTGGGTTTATGATCAAGTTTATCTATGAACAATATTTGATTCTTCTCTGAAATATTTTATGTATGATTGGTTATCTTTGCAAGTCTCTTCGAATTATCAGTTTGGTTTGGCCTACTAGATTGATCTTTCTTGCAATGGGAGAAGTGCTTAGCTTTGGGTTCAATCTTGCGGTGTCCTTTCCCAGTGACAGCAGGGGTAGCAAGGCATGTATTGTATTGTTGCCATCGAGGATAAAAAGATGGGGTTTATATCATATTGCTTGAGTTTATCCCTCTACATCATGTCATCTTGCCTAATGCGTTACTCTGTTCTTATGAACTTAATACTCTAGATGCATGCTAGATAGCGGTCGATGTGTGGAGTAATAGTAGTAGATGAAGAATCGTTTCGGTCTACTTGTCGCAGACGTGATGCCTATATACATGATCATGCCTAGATATTCTCATAATTATGCACTTTTCTATCAATTGCTCGACAGTAATTTGTTCACCCACCGTAATACTTATGCTACCTTGAGAGAAGCCACTAGTGAAACCTATGGCCCCTAGGTCTATCTTTTATCATATAAGTTTCCAATCTATTTTATTTTGCAATCTTTACTTTCTTATTTATATCATAAAAATACCAAAAATATTTACCTTATTATTATTATCTCTATCAGATATCACTCTCGTAAGTGACCGTGAAGGGATTGACAACCCCTTTATCACGTTGGTTGCGAGGTTCTTATTTGTTTGTGTAGGTACGAGGGACCTGCCTGTAGTCTCCTACTGGATTGATAATTGGTTCTCAAAAACTGGGGGAAATACTGACGCTACTTTGCTGCATCACCCTTTCTCTTCATGGGAAAACCAACGCAGTGCTCAAGAGGGGGATCCGTCGCCATCGTCATCATCAACCATCCTCCATCACCAATTTCATGATGCTCACCGCCGTGCGTGAGCAATTCCATCGTAGGCTTGCTGGACGGTGATGGGTTGGATGGGATCTATCATGTAATCGAGTTAGTTTTGTTAGGGTTTGATCCCTAGTGTCCACTATGTTCTGAGATTGATATTGCTATGGCTTTGCTATGCTTAATGCTTGTCACTAGGGCCCGAGTGCCATGATTTCAGATATGAACCTATTTTGTTTTCATCAATATATGAGTGTTCTTGATCCTATCTTGCAAGTCTATAGTCACCTATTATGTGTTATGATCCGTTAACCCCGAAGTGACAATAATTGGGATACTTACCGGTGATGACCATAGTTTGAGGAGTTCATGTATTCACTATGTGTTAATGCTTTGTTCCGGTACTCTATTAAAAGGAGGCCGTAATATCCGTTAGTTTTCATAAGGACCCCGCTGTCATGGGAGGGTAGGACAAAAGATGTCATGCAAGTTCTTTTCCATAAGCATGTATGACTATGTTTGGAATACATGCCTACATTATATCAATGAACTGGAGCTAGTTCTGTGTCACCCTAGGTTATGACTGTTACATGATGAACCGCATCCGGCATAGTTCTCCATCACTGATCCATTGCTTATGAGATTTCCATATATTGTTCTTCGCTTATTTACTTTCCCGCTGCTATTGCTATCATCACTACAAAATACCAAAAACATTACTTTTACTACTGTTACCTTTTGCTAACGTTACCACTACTAGCATATTACTTTGCTACTAAACACTTTGCTACAGATATTAAGTTTCCAGGTGTGGTTGAATTGACAACTCAGCTGCTAATACTTGAGAATATTTTTTGGCTCCCGTTGTGTCGAATCAGAGTGCAAAGAAAGAACCGCTAGGATGCGTGCTAAAAAAGATTGCTTTATAAAAGCGTGTTCTTCTAGTTTGATGATACTAAGGATGAAGATCTAAAAGTGATTGATGTTTCTCCTATTAAATCTTTGTTTTGCAATATGAATCTTGATAATGATGGGACTGGAGATGAGTCAACTTTAGTTAAAAGGCGTCCCAATGATTCAGAGTTTTTAGATCTTGATGCAAAAATTGGTAAAAGTGGGATTGGAGAGGTCAAAACTTTACATAGCAATGAACCCACTATTTTGGATTTCAAGGAATTTAATTGATAATCGCTCTTTGATAGATTGTATTTCCTTGTTGCAATACGTGCTAAATTCTCTGCATGCTTATAGTCAAAATAAAGCTTTTACCAAACATATCATTGATGCTTTAATGCAATCTTATGAAGAAAATCTTGAATTAGAAGTTTCTATTCCTAGGAAACTTCATGATGAGTGGGAACCTACTATTAAAATTAAAATTAAAGATCATGAATGCTATGCTTTATGTGATTTGGGTGCTAGCGTTTCCACGATTCCAAAAACTTTGTGTGATGTGTTAGGTTTCCGTGAATTTGATGATTGTTCTTTAAATTTGCATCTTGCGGATTCCACTATTAAGAAACCCATGGGAAGGATTAATTATGTTCTTATTGTTGCAAATAGGATTTTATCTGCCCGTAGATTTCATTGTTCTTGACATAGATTGCAATCCTACATGTCCTATTATTCTTGGTAGACCTTTCCTTAGAACAATTGGTGGAATTATTGATATGAAAGAAGGGAATATTAGATTACAATTTCCGTCAAGGCAAGGTATGGAACACTTTCCTAGAAATAAAATTAAATTACCTTATGAATCTATTATGAGAGCCACTTATGGATTGCATACCAAAGATGATAATACCTAGATCTATTCTTGCTTTTATGCCTAGCTAGGGGCGTTAAACGATACCGCTTGTTGGGAGGCAACCCAATTTTAATTTTTTATTGATTTTTGGTTCTGTTTTATTAATAAATAATTCATCTAGCCTCTGTTTAGATGTGTTTTTATGCTTTTAATTAGTGTTTGTGCCAAGTAGAACCTTTGGGAAGACTTGGGGGAAGTTTTTGCGATCTTGCTGTAAAAAACAGAGACTTTAGCGCTCACGAGATTTGCTGCCATTTTTTCACTGGAGAGTGCGATTAGGTTGATTCTTTTTGCAGATGATTAATAGAAAAATTCCTCACGTCCACCTATTTATTTCAGAATTGTTGGGGTTACAGAAGTATTCGAAACCTTCAGATTACTACAGACTGTTCTGTTTTTGACAGATTCTGTTTTTTGTGTGTTGTTTGCTTATTTTGATGCATCTATGGCTAGTATCGGAGGGTATGAACCATAGAGAAGTTGTAATAAAGTAGGTTTAACACCAATATAAATAAATAATGAGTTCATTACAGTACTTTAACTGGTGGTTTGTTTTCTTATACTAAAGGAGCTCATGAGATTTTCTGTTTAGTTTTGTGTTGTGAAGTTTTCAAGTTTTGGGTAAAGATTGATGGATTATGGAATAAGGAGTGGAAAGAGACTAAGATTGGGGATGCCCATGGCACCCCAAGGTAAAATTCAAGGATAACCAAAATTCTAAGCTTGGGGATGCCCCGGAAGGCATCCCCTCTTTCGTCTTCTTCCATCGGTAACTTTACTTGTGGCTATATTTTTATTCACCACATGATATGTGTTTTGCTTGGAGCGTCTTGTATGATTTTAGTCTTTGCTTTTTAGTTTAACATAATCATCCTTGCTGTACACACCTTTTGCGAGAGACACACATGAATAGGAATTTATTAGAATACTCTGTGTGCTTCACTTATATCTTTTGAGCTAGATAATTTTGCTCTAGTGCTTCACTTATATCTTTTAGAGCATGGTGGTGGTTTTATTTTATAGAAATTATTGATCTCTCATGCTTCACTTATATTATTTTGAGAGTCTTTTAGAACATCATGGTAATTTTCTTTGGTTATAAAATTAGTCCTAATATGATAGGCATCCAGGATGGGTATAATAAAAACTATCATAGAATGTGCATTGAATACTATGAGAAGTTTGATACTTGATGATTGTTTTGAGATATGAAGATGGTAATATTAGAGCGTGCTAGTTGAGTAGTTGTGAATTTGAGAAATACTTGTGTTGAAGATTGCAAGTCCCGTAGCATGCACGTATGGTAACCGTTGTGTAAAAAATTTAAAACATGAGGTGTTCTTTGATTGTCTTCCTTATGAGTGGAGGTTGGGGACGAGCGATGGTCTTTTCCTACCAATCTATCCCCCTAGGAGCATGCGCGTAGTGCTTGGTTTTTGATGACTTGTAGATTTTTGCAATAAGTATATGAGTTCTTTATGACTAATGTTGAGTCCATGGATTATACGCACTCTCACCTTTCCATCATTGCTAGCCTCTTCGGTACCGTGCATTGCCCTTTCTCACCTTGAGAGTTGGTGCAAACTTCGCCGGTGCATCCAAACCCCGTGATATGATACGCTTTATCACTGTAACACCCACAACGCGGCTATATCTCCCACGTGTCGGGGCACGATTTAGAGGCATAGCCGCATGGTAGGTTTGTCGCAAGAGGGGTAATCTTCACACAATCCCATGTACTGAATAGAAATGGATAAAGAGTTGGCTTACAATCGCCACTTCACACAAATAACAAGTTAAACATACATCATCCAGAGTACAATCAAGGTCCGACTACGGAACCAAAATAAAGGAACACAACCCAAAATGCTAGATCACCGGTCGTCCCAACTGGGCTCCACTACTGATCAACCCGGAAAAGACGCATAACAACGAACAAGATCTTCATCGAGCTCCCACTTGAGCTCGGTTGCGCCACCTGCACTGGTATCATCGGCACCTGCAACTGTTTGGGAGTATCTGTGAGTCACGAGGACTCGGCAATCTCACACCCGCGAGATCAAGACTATTTAAGCTTATGGATAGGAAAGGGGTAGTGAGGTGGAGCTGCAGCAAGCACTAAGCATATATGGTGGCTAACATACGCAAATAAGAGCGAGAAGAGAAGCAACGCATGGTCGAGAAGCAATAAGTGATCAAGAAGTGATCCTGAAGCTACTTACGTTCAAGCATAACACGAGACCGTGTTCACTTCCCGGACTCCGCCGAAAAGAGACCATCACGGATACACACGCGGTTGATTCATTTTATTTAATTTAAGTGTCAAGTTCTCTACAACCAGATATTAACAAATTCCCATCTGCCACATAACCGCGGGCATGGCTCTTGAAAGTTTATACCCTGCAGTGGTGTCCCAACTTAGTCCATCACAAGCTCTCACGGTCAACGAAGGATATTCCTTCTCCCGGGAAGACCTGATCAGACTCGGAATCCCGGTTACAAGACATTTCGACAATGGTAAAACAAGACCAGCAAGACCGTCCGGTTGTGCCGACAAATCCCGATAGGAGCTGCACATATCTCGTTCTCAGGGCACACCGGATGAACACTACGTACAACTAAACCAACCCTCAAGTTTCCCCGAGGTGGCGCTGCAAGTGGCTCTGTTTTGGACCAACACTCAGAGGAGCACTAGCCCGGGGTTGAAAATAAAGATGACCCTTGAGTCTGCAGAACCCAAGGGAAAAAGGCTTAGGTGGCAAATGTTAAAACCAAGGTTGGGCCTTGCTGGAGGAGTTTTATTCAAAGCAAACTATTAAGGGGTTCCCATAACACCCAACCGCGTAAGGAACACAAAATCAAGGAACATAACACCGGTATGATGGAAAACTAGGGCGGCAAGAGTGGAACAAAACACCAGGCATAAGGGTGAGCCTTCCACCCTTTACCAAGTATATAGATGCATTAATTAAAATAAGAGATATTGTGATATCCCAACATAAACATGTTCCAACATGTAACAAACTTCAACTTCACCTGCAACTAGCAACGCCATAAGAGGGGCTGAGCAAAAGCGGTAACATAGCCAAACAACGGTTTGCTAGGAAGGTGGGGTTAGAGGCTTGACATGGCAATATGGGAGGCATGATATAGCAAGTGGTAGGTAGCGCGACATAGCGATAGAACGAACAACTAGCAAGCAAAGATAGAACTGATTTCGAGGGTATGGTCATCTTGCCTGAGATCCCGCAAGGAAGAAGAACAAGCCCATAAAGAAGACAAACGGACATAGTCGAACGGATCCTCACAACTCCGGAACGAAAACGAAGCTAACGAGAGAAGCAACCCGGAAAGAAGCAAGCAACATAGTAAACGACCATCACATAAACATGGCATGATGCACAACCAAGTATGATGCATGTCAAGTTTAAAGAGGCATGGCGGGCGTCAGGGTTGAAGGCCGGAGGTGGTTGTGGCCAGAGCAGCGGCGACCTTGGAGGCAGAGGAGGTCCGACGAGGTAGCAAGCTGGTGGCGGGGAAGGCAGCAAGGCGGCGATGAAGCAGCTCGAGGAAATGGGCTCGCTGGCCAGAACGACGCATGACGGCAGAGGAAAGGGGTCCCCGGCGGCGCTGTTGGCGTAGCTCTGCTGGAGGCGCAGGCGCCATGGCGGGGAGGCGGTGGAGGGGAGACAGAGGAGTTCGCTGGGGCGTGGCCTCCAGGGAAGCAGCGTCGCTGCGGGTGGTGTGCGTGCGTGAGTGGTGGCGGCGGTGGAGGGTCGCACGGCGGTGGCGGCGCAGGCCGCAATGGCAGAGGAAAGGGAAGGGTGAGGATCGAGGAGAGGGGCTTTGGGCGTGGGTGATCGAGAGGGAGGAGGGGCTCGAGCGCACGGGGATGGGAATCGGGCTCCTCCCTGGCGGCGCTGGATGGAACGAGCAGGGGAGCGAGATGGGATCGGGGGGTGACGCCTAGGGTTAGATAGGCAGGGCCGGCTGGCCTTGGCCTTGGGCCGAATGGACCGGCCTAGCTGCAGGTTGCAGCTGGCACAGCAGTAGGGAGGCCCAGCTAGCTTATGGGCTCTCTTCTCCCTCTCTTACTCTTTTCAAAACAACAGAAAAATAGAAAGAGAAGGGAAGAAAAGAAAAGGGTAGAGAAAGAGTTTGGGCACGGGGATAATTTTCCCGGACTTGTAAAAATGTGTATGGTCCCAGAAAAATGAAGTGGCAAGATTGCAAAAATTGAATAAAAATTCATTTGAATTTAATTCAAATGGATTTGAATAGGAATGGGGTGTTTGAGAAGTCCAAAACGTTGGGAATCTTTGGTGGAGATTTGAAAAGTGATGAAAGAATTTATGGACAACGTTTGAGGTCAAGATGTGAGATAACAAAGGCCTGGGGAATTACTTGCAAGTGTGTTTTGGTGATTCCAAATTAATGGAATCTTTATAATAGCTCCCTAAATATTAGGAGGATATGTTATAAAGAGAAGTCACTCTTCCCTTGATTTAAATGGATCATAGTTGAGATGCAAAAGATTTATGACATGATGGCATGATGACATGATGCAATGCAAAAATAAATAGAGCAAGCAAAAATGAAACACACGGTGATCACGAAAATATGGAAGTCTTCTGAAGCGTCGGTCTCGGGGCGTCACAATCACACATAAACCTCCTTATATCTTCCTCAAAACAGCCACCATACCTACCTATTATGGCATTTCCATAGCCATTCCGAGATATATTGCCATGCAACTTTCCACCGTTCATTTATGACACGCTTCATCATTGTCATATTTCTTTGCATGATCATGTAGTTGGCATCGTATTTGTGGAAAAGCCACCATGCATAATTTATCATACATGTCACTCTTGATTCATTACCTATCCCGGTACACTCCGGAGGCATTCATATAGAGTCATATTTCGTTCTAGTATCGAGTTGTAATCATTGAGTTGTAAATAAATAGAAGTGTGATGATCATCATTAATAGATCATTGTCCCAAAAAAATAGAAAGGCCAAATAAAAAAGGAAGGCCCGAAAAAAGGAAAAAAGAAATAAAAAGTGACAATGCTACTATCCTCTTTTTCCACACTTGTGCTTCAAAGTAGCACCATGATCTTTATGATAGAGAGTCTCTTGTTTTGTCACTTTCATATACTAGTGGGAATTTTTCATTATAGAACTTGGCTTGTATATTCCAACAATGGGCATCCTCAAATGCCCTAAGTCTTCGTGAGCAAGCAAGTTGGATGCACACCCACTTAGTTTCTTTTGTTGAGCTTTCATACATTTATAGCTCTAGTGCATCCGTTGCATGGCAATCCCTACTCCTTGCATTTACATCAATTGATGGGCATCTCCCTATCCCATTGATTAGCCACGTCGATGTGAGACTTTCTCTTTTTTTTATCTTCTCCACATAACCCCCATCATCATATTCTATTCCACCCATAGTGCTATATCCATGGCTCACGCTCATGTATTGCGTGAAAGTTGAAAAAAGTTTGAGATTACTAAAGTATGAAACAATTGCTTGGCTTGTCATCAGGGTTGTGCATGATGAGAGCATTCTTGTGTGACGAAAATGGAGCATGACCAAACTATATGATTTTGTAGGGATGAACTTTCTTTGGGCATGTTATTTTGAGAAGACATGATTGCCTAGTTAGTATGCTTGAAGTATTATTATTTTTATCTCAATATTAAACTTTTGTCTTGAATCTCTTAGATCTGAATATTCATGCCACAATAAAGAAAATTACATTGAGTATTATGCTAGGTAGCATTCCACATCAAAAATTCTGTTTTTATCATTTACCTACTCGAGGACGAGAAGGAATTAAGCTTGGGGATGCTTGATACGTCTCCAACGCATCTATAATTTTTGATTGTTCCATGCTATTATATTATCTGTTTTGGATGTTTAATAGGCTTGTTTATACACTTTTATATTATTTTTGGGACTAACCTACTAACACAAGGCCCAGTGCAAATTACTGTTTTTTTTGCCTATTTCAGTGTTTCGCAGAAAAGGAATATCAAACGGAATGAAACCTTCGGGAGAGTTATTTTTGGAACAAACGTGATCCAGAGGACTTGGAGTGGACGTCAATAAATCAACAAGGAGGCCACGAGGTAGGGAGGCGCGCCTGCCCCCCTGGGCGCGTCCCCCACCCTCATGGGCCCCTTATGGCTCCACCGACCTACTTCTTCCTCCTATATATGTCCACATACCCTGAAAACATCCAGGAGCACCACGAAACCCTATTTCCACCGCCGCAACCTTCTGTACCCAAGAGATCCCATCTTGGGGCCTTTTCCGGAGCTCCGCCGGAGGGGGAATCGATCACAGAGGGCTTCTACATCAACACCATAGCCTCTCTGATGATGTGTGAGTAGTTTACCACAGACCTTCGGGTCCATAGTTATTAGCTAGATGGCTTCTTCTCTCTCTTTGGATCTCAATACAATGTTCTCCTAGATCTTCTTGGAGATCTATTCGATGTAACTCTTTTTGTGGTGTGTTTGTCGAGATCCGATGAATTGTGGGTTTATGATCAAGTTTATCTATGAACAATATTTGATTCTTCTCTGAAATCTTTTATGTGTGATTGGTTATCTTTGTAAGTCTCTTCGAATTATTAGTTTGGTTTGGCCTACTAGATTGATCTTTTTTGCAATGGGAGAAGTGCTTAGCTTTAGGTTCAATCTTGCGGTGTCCTTTCCCAGTGACAGTAGGGGCAGCAAGGCACATATTGTATTGTTGCCATCGAGTACAAAAAGATGGGGTTTATATCATATTGCTTGAGTTTATCCCTCTACATCATGTCATCTTGCCTAATGCGTTACTCTGTTCTTATGAACTTAATACTCTAGATGCATGCTAGATAGCGGTCGATGTGTGGAGTAATAGTAGTAGATGCAGAATCGTTTCGGTCTACTTGTCGCGGACGTGATGCCTATATACATGATCATGCCTAGATATTCTCATAATTATGCACTTTTCTACCAATTGCTCGACAGTAATTTGTTCACCCACTGTAATACTTATGCTATCTTGAGAGAAGCCACTAGTGAAACCTATGACCCCCGGGTCTATCTTTTATCATATAAGTTTCCAATCTATTTTATTTTGCAATATTTACTTTCTTATCTATATCATAAAAATACCAAAAATATTTACCTTATTATTATTATCTCTATCAGATCTCACTCGCGTAAGTGACCGTGAAGGGATTGACAACCCCTTTATCGCATTGGTTGCGAGGTTCTTATTTGTTTGTGTAGCTACGAGGGACTTGCATGTAGTCTCCTACTGGATTGATACCTTGGTTCTCAAAAACTGAGGGAAATACTTACGCTACTTTGCTGCATCACCCTTTCCTCTTCAAGGGAAAGCCAATGCGGTGCTCAAGAGGTAGCAGTGGTGGTCGTCGCCGCCACCCCATCGTCGGCCGCCGTGGCCGCCAGCCCACCGTCGACTGCCAAGGTCATCACCCGCTCCGTCACCACCGCCCGAAGGCGGGAGGCGAAGGTGGATGCCCGCACGTGCATTAGCGACCTTGCGCGCTACACTGAGTTCCTACGGAAGGAGGATGAGCGCCTCGTCGAGCACGCAAAGAGCCTTACCACCGCCGTGGCCGCGGCACATGCCGCCTCAAAGGCGAGGAATCAGGAGATCTACGAGGAGAACCACCACTTTGAGAGGGGTTGTCTGGAGCGGCAGAGGGCGTTCGAGGTGAGCGTCGCTGAAGCTGCAACAGTGGCAGTCACCGTATTGTGGTTGCCCAGCTCGTAGGTAGGCTCCTCCTCCTCCCGCCTCTTACTGAGCGCGCTCGGCAGAGGAGAGGCAGTCGTAAGTAGTACAAAGCCCCTCCGCAGTAGCAGTAGTATTTAGGGGCTATTCTGTTCAGTTCATCTAACTATAGATGTGGTGGAACTGTACAACGTAATTATAATTAGCTAGTATATATAGGTGAACTAGCTATTTCAGTACATGGTTGGCAACAATTGGGGAAAAGTCTGGTCGGTTTAGCTGTCGAGTTGAACTATTTGTATGAATTAAGAACGACAGCTTAATCTATGAATGAAATCTATGCTTAATTACTTAATTTTAGTTGCAAAAATTAGATACTGCTAGTGATTTTTAGCTTCATATTTTGACAAATTGCAGTGTTACAAGGTTGACAAATGGCAATGTTACTAGATCAACAAATGTCAATCTTTCCAGTTTGGCAAATGGTAACATACCCAATATGACAGATGCAAATCTCACCAAATTGTTTGTAAGTCGTTGCACATGGGTCATCCAAAAGAACCGATTGCGTTGAAGAGATGCACAAATCCTGCTCTCACTTTGCATCATGTCGTCCCGGGGTCGACGGGCGGGGGCGGGAGGACGGCAGCTGGCGGCGCTGAGAGGTAGCGTTCGACGGCGGCGTCCCATGCCGCTGAGGGGGGCGCACGCACAGAGAGGAAGGCGTGCGGCCATGGAAGTTAAAGGGCTCGCTTCCCAATGAGCCTGCGCAGCGTACAGCTTGCACGCTTCCCGGTGAGCTTGCGCATTCGAGGACAGCTTGCACGCTTCTCGCTCAGCCTGTGCACCGGACTGCGCTTGCACGCCTCCTGTTCAATCAAGGTCAAGCAGTTGTCTGCACGGCACCTCCTATAGCTATTAAAACCAAGGCATGTGGCGTCACATGAATGGTTAACAGAACGCACACAGTTTGAATCTATAATACTATAATAGTTCATCCCCACTAACCTATTTAACTGAGCATGCAGCCTATCCACATCAGCATCCATTCACCTACTGCCACATCAGCACTAACCCTCCACTCCCTGCATGCATGAATCATGTAGTATGCTGTAACTTCCCGCGTATTAAAACTCTCGCTGGATCTCTCGATTCCCTTCTTGCTCCTGGGCTGGCTTTTTTCTCTTACGCCTGGGCTAGCTTTACGAAGCATTTTTTAACCTGGGCTATCCAGCCAAGTTGTGGGCTAAACTACCGCTTTGGACGTTCGATGCGTCCATAGGCTTTGCATCGCTGAGAGTTCATCTTCCCCACTATGTACGTCTCTTCCTGTAGCCGCCGCAGTCGGTGCGACAATCCATCCTCTCCCAGCCAATTGCTGGACTAACCACCGTCGTTAGCCCTTCTGCAGTCCACAGATGTGCACTAACTCTAGCTTATCCGCTCATCTTCCCATTGCCGCTATTATTGCCTCCACTACCTCTTCCACCCTTCTTGAGGGACACTCTGCCGGCCACAAATGCATATGAAACGGCCTCACGCACCACAACGTTTAGAGTGGACTATATGTGCCCAGAAGTTCAATAGTCTTCGCATACAATATATTCTCCGCTGGCCAGACCCTCGACGGCCTCATTCGCCATCCAGGCATCCACATGTCTCCATCCCTATGTAGTACTTCACCAGAGCTATGCGTTAATCAGAACCCATAGCCCCAAGAGCAACGACAACCTACTCCTCACGGGATCCTCGGGAGCAACTACGAGTCTGCAGTTGCAGCGCAGGAACAGGCTGACCCAAATTCCAGCCAAGGTCGTTAGATCCACATGATGCATGGCCTGTTCTAGATATTCGCAGTACTAGGTAAGTACGGGACATCTTATACATGCACGTCTCCAGCATCACAGATTTTTGCATGCATTATACCATTACGATTTTGTTGTTGTTTGTTTTTGTAGATCCATACGCTCTCTGGTCTCAGATATGAAGTTTGGTAAGCTTTTCCTAGATTGCAGGCTTGAACTGAATTAGCAAACTTACAGCCGTTAGTGTGCTCTTTTTATGTTGAATCATCTGTATGAATTTGATTAGATGGGATTAAATACCACCTCTAATTTTTCGCAATGCTGATACCCATGATCCATCTCTGGTGTTGTTTAGGTACTGTATTCTCACCTTCTGGATCTTTGTGCGTATGTCCAGGTTAACACCCCCCAGCCCCCACACACACAGAGACAAGGTGTGCTCTCTGGATTAGTTTTCTCCATTTTTCTTCATCAAGATGAATTATCGTACGTCTCTCTCTCTCTCTCTCTCTCTCTTAAATAACGATCATGTACATCTTACTCATCATACTCGGTCAATATTTCTGTCTACTCGCTGTACGCATGTGCCCCTGAATGTCTACTTATAGTCCTCTGTTAACACTTTCAGACCTTAAACATATGGAAATTACATGCAGATTTTGTTTCCTGCGTAGCCTGCGTTTCACATCTTATAGTTTATGTATATTCTTAATTATGTAATGCAAATGCTCTGATAAAAGTTATTATTTTTCTTTCATGTAGCTCCAAAGCAGAATCATCTTTGTATAATTGAAGGTGTATGTTTCAAATGTATAATTAAGTTCAATTATATTTACTTAGCTCCTTTTTTAGAACAAGACCTGAGTTTATAAACTTCCAGGGTTCAAGTTATAGTCCTCAACCGCAGACTGTCTTAGAGCATCGGGAACATCAACTATAGTTAGACAATCCCCTTGCCTTCTAGTGAAGGCAGCCAACTCATGGGCCAAGACGTTGCTTTCTCTGTTGATTGAAGCAATAGACGCTGACGCAAAAGGAACACATCAACTCTTTGACATCAGCTATGATTGGGAACGGCCCTGATCTATTTCGTGAACTAGGCTGGAGACAATTCGAGACAACAACGCAGTCTGTCTCAATGCAGATTGGCCCCTTATAAAATTTCTGCAGCTCCAAAATTCCCACAAAAATGGCGATCGCCTCAGCTTCCATTTCTTTTTTTTACACATCAGTACAGCACAACTAGGCAGGGAACAATTACATTTTTTTACTTTCAAGATATTTAGATATCTAAATATGATAACAAAATCTGCGAGGTGGCTGCTCTGCCATTTATAGTACCTTCGTATGCCATTTATATTACCTTATTCCATTTCCCTTTGCGGTGTGCTAATTTTTTTTGCATCTCAATCCATCAGTATTAATCAACACATCCCCAAGTTGAAATTACCTAAAATTCTTTTATAATATCCCGCAGCAACGCGCGGGGAATCATCTAGTTATACAAATGTTTGAGATATTAAAGTGCCAGCTATTTTTCTAAATGCCTTTGTTGGCAGTCATTATTTGAGTGCGCCTTCTCTCAAAATGGACACGAAAAATACCACATCATGTCGGGTGCCATTCCATGATAGCATGCCAAGTTTCATGAATTTCAGACGAGCTTTCAATTTACTAGAATTTAAAAATAAAGTATCTCAACGTTTTGCTGGCAATCAATAGTGCCCTGGTGTTTGAAATTCATTCTCATTTCTTGCATGGGACCTAAGCATGCACCCAAGGACACAGATTTGATTTTTCAACCAATTTATATGCACTGGAGCATGTGCATGTAGTTCAAATTTGAATTATGCACATAAATACACTGAGAACTCAGTTAATGCATAAAAATGTCCAAACGAACCCTAAAAAATCACAAAAATTGACACAACACTCTTGTTGTTCTATGTTGACACGAGAAAAAAATTTGAAAGCAATAAGAGGCAATGGATATCGTTTCGTCCCCAAAGGTGGGACGTTCCCTACCGAAACCATCATGCTAGTTGTGCGAAGCATATACCCAAACCCACCCCAAATGAGAAAAAAATTACCACGCATGTTGATGCCGCTCCATGATAGCATGCCAAGTTTCATGAATTTCAGACGAGTTTTGGATTTACTAGAATTTAAAACCATGCATCTCAATGTTTTGCCGGCAATCAACAGTGCCCTGGTGTTTGAAATTCATTCCCGTTTCTTGCATGGGACCTAGGCATGCACCCAAGGACACAGATTTCATTTTTCAACCAATTTATATGCACTGGAGCATGTGCATGTAGTTCAAATTTTAATTATGCACATAAATGCATTAAAAACTCAGTTAATGCATAAAAACATCCAAACGAACCCCGAAAAATCACAAAAATTGACACAACACTCCTGTTGTTCTATGCTGACACGAGAAAAAATTTGAAAGCAATAAGAGGCAATGGATATCGTTTTGTCCCCAAAGGTGGGACGTTCCCTACCGAAACCATAATGCTTGTTGTGAGAAGCTCTGGTTTGTGAGAAGCATATACGCAAACCTGCCCCAAATGGGAAAAAAATTACCACGGCATGTTGATGCCGCTCCATGATAGCATGCCAAGTTTCATGAATTTCAGACGAGTTTTCAGTTTACTAGAATTTAAAAACCAGGCATCTCAATGTTTTGCCGGCAATCAACGGTGCCCTGGTGTTTGAAATTCATTCCCATTTCTTGCATGGGACCTAAGCATGCACCCAAGGACACATATTTGATTTTTTTAACCAATTTATATGCATTGGAGCATGTGCATGTAGTTCAAATTTGAAATATGGGCATAAATGCATTGAAAACTCAGTTAATGCATAAAAATGTCCAAATGAACCCCGAAAAATCACAAAAATTGACACAACACTCCTGTTGTTCTATGTTGACACGAGAAAAAATTTGAAAGCAATAAGAGGCAATGGATATCGTTTCGTCCCCAAAGGTGGGACGTTCCCTACCGAAACCATCATGCTTGTTGTGAGAAGCTCTGGTTTGTGAGAAGCATATACCCAAACCTGCCCCCAAATGGGACAAAAAGTTTACCACGACATGTTGATGCCGCTCCATGATAGCATGCCAAGTTTCATGAATTTCAGACGAGTTTTAGAATTACTAGAATTTAAAAACTAGGCATCTCAATGTTTTGCCGGGAATCAACAGTGCCCTGGTGTTTGAAATTCATTCCCATTTCTTGTATGGGACCTAATCATGCACCAGAGGACACATATTTGATTTTTGAACCAATTTATATGCACTGGAGCATGTGCATGTAGTTCAAATTTGAATTATGCACATAATGCATTGAAAACTCAGTTAATGCATAAAAATGTCCAAACGAACCCTGAAAGATCACAAAAATTGACACAACACTCCTGTTGTTCTATGTTGACATGAGAATTTTTTTTGGAAGCAATAAGAGGCAATGGATATTGTTTCGTCCCCAAAGGTGCGACGTTCCCTACCGAATGCATCATGCTTGTTGTGAGAAGCTCTGGTTTGTGAGAAGCATATACCCAAACCTGCCCCAAATGGGACAAATTTACGACGGCATGTTGATGCCGCTCCATGATAGCATGCCAAGTTTCATGAATTCCAGACGAGTTTTGGATTTATTAGAATTTAAAAACCAGGTATATCAATGTTTGCGGCCGAGTGACGGTGGCAGGGTGTTTAACATTCATTTCCATTTCTTGCATGGGACCTAAGCAGGCAACCAAGGACACATATTTGAATTTTCAACTAATTTATATGCATTAGAGCATGTCGATGAGGATAATTAATTCGGTCGTTGTGGTCGAACTCTATTATGGATTTCTGACTACATTCTCCATAGGTCCCTCTTAGATCTTCTTTCTCCAATCTTTAGTTCAAATTTGAATTATGCACATGAATGCACAGAAAACTCAGTTAATGTATAAAAATGTCCAAGCGAACCCCCAAAAATCCCAAAAATTGACACAACACTCCTGTTGTTCTATGTTGACACTAGGGAGAAAATTGAAATCGAGAAGAGGCAATGGATATCGTTTCGTCCAGAAAGGTGAAACGTTCCCTACCGAAACCATCACACTTGTTGTGAGAAGCTCTGGTATATGAGAAGCTTATACCCAAGCCTGCCCCAAATGGGACAAAAAATTTACCACGGCATGTTGATGCCGCTCCGTGATAGCATGCCAAGTTTCATGAATTTTGGACGAATTTTGGATTTACTAGAATTACAAAAGCCAGTACGTCGACGTTTGCCGGAGAGCCACGGTGTCGTGGTTTTTGAATTTCATCCCCATTTCTTGCATGGGAGATAAGCATTAACCCATGGACACATATATGATTTTTCAACCCATGTTGGTGCACCGGAGCATGTGCATGTAGTTTAATTTTGAATTGTGCACCTGAAATGGCTAGAAAACCAATTTAATGTATAAAATGTTCAAACGAACCCTAAATAATTCTAATTCTTTTACGACACACATATAGTTGCATGTTCACTCCAGATAAAAGGCCTAGCAATTCAAACACTGCCCATTGCCGTTGTGACCCCATTATGTAATTCAAATCAAGATTAAAAATCAAGTAGATCGTACATAGTTTATTATCACCAACCGTGTGAGTGTTGGGGAACGTAGTAATTTCAAAAGATTTCCTACACTCACGCAAGATCATGGTGATGCATATCAATGAGAGGGAAGAGTATAGTCTACATACCGTCGTAGACCGTAAGCGGAAGCGTTATGACAACACGGTTGATGTAGTCGTATGTCTTCACGATTGACCGATCCTAGCACCGAAGGTACGACACCTCCGCGATCAGCACACATTCAGCTCGGTGATGTCCCACGAACTCACGATCCAGTAGAGTGTCGAGGGAGATCTTTGTCAGCACGACGGCGTGATGACGGTGATGATGATGCTACCCGAACAGGGCTTCGCCTTAGCACTGCTATGATATGACCGAGGTGGATAATGGTGGAGGGGGGCATCGCACACGGCTGGAAACAATCAACTTGCGTGTTCTAGGGTGCCCCTGCCCCCGTATATAAAGGAGCAAGGGGGAGGCCGGTCGGCCTAGGGGCATGCCAAGGAGAGGGGGAGTCCTCCTCCTAGTAGGAGTAGGACTCCCCTTTTCCTAGCCCAACTAGGAAGGGGGAAGGGGAAAGGAAGGAGAGGAGAGAGGGAGGAAAGAGGGGGCGCCCCCCTCCCTGTCCAATTTGGACACCCAAGGGGGGGAAGCCCTAGGCCCCCTCCTCTCTCTCTCACAAGGCCCATGTAGGTCCATTAGTTCCCCCGGGGGTTCCGATAACCCCCCGACACTTCGATAAATATCCGGTGACCCCCGGAACTCATCCGGTGTCCGAATATAGTTGTCCAATATATCAATCTTTATGTCTCGACCATTTCTAGACTCCTTATCATGTCTGTAATCACATCCGGGACTCCTAACTATCTTCGGTACATCAAAGCACATAAACTCATAATACCGATCATCACCGAACGTTAAGCGTGCGGACCCTACGGGTTCGAGAACTATGTAGACATGACCGAGACACATCTCCGGTCAATAACCAATAGCGGAACCTGGATGCTCATATAGGTTCCTACATATTTTTACGAAGATCTTTATCGGTCAAACCGCAAAACGATATATGTTGTTCCCTTTGTCATTGGTATGTTACTTGCCCGAGGTTTGATCGTCGGTATCTCAGTACCTAGTTCAATCTTGTTACCTGCAAGTCTCTTTACTCATTTTGTAATACTACATCCCATAACTAACTCATTAGCTACATTGTTTGCAAGGCTTATAGTGATGTACATTACCGAGAGGGCCCAGAGATACCTCTCCGACAATCGGAGTGACAAATCCTAATCTCGATCTATGCCAACTCAACAAACACCATCGGAGACACCTGTAGAGCACCTTTATAATCACCCAGTTACGTTGTGACGTTTGGTAGCACACAAAGTGTTCCTCCGGTATTCGGGAGTTGCATGATCTCATAGTTATAGGAACATGTATAAGTTATGGAGAAAGCAATAGCAACGAACTAAACGATCATCGTGCTAAGCTAATGGATGGGTCAAGTCAATCACATCATTCTCTAATGATGTGATCCCGTTAATCAAATGACAACTCATGTCTATGGTTAGGAAACATAACCATCATTGATTCAACGAGCTAGTCAAGTAGAGGCAAACTAGTGACACACTGTTTGTCTATGTATTCACACATGTACTAAGTTTCTGGTTAATACAATTCTAGCATTAATAATAAACATTTATCATGATATAAGGAAATATAAATAACAACTTTATTATTCCCTCTAGGGCATATTTCCTTCAGTCTCCCACTTGCACTAGAGTCAATAATCTAGATTACATTGTAATGATTCTAACGCCCATGGAGTCTTGATACGTCTCCAACGTATCTATAATTTTTTATTGTTCCATGCTATTATATTATCTGTTTTGGATGTTAATGGGCTTATTTATACACTTTTATATTATTTTTGGGACTAACCTACAAACCCAAGGCCAAGTGCAAATTGCTGTTTTTTTGCCTATTTCAGTGTTCCACAGAAAAGTAATATCAAACGGAATCCAAACGAAATGAAACCTTCGGGAGAGTTATTTTTGGAACAAGCGTGATCTAGAGGACTTGGAGTGGACGTTAAGAAATCAACAAGGAGGCCACGAGGTAGGGAGGCGCGCCTGCCCACCCTGGGCGCGCCCCACCCTCGTGGGCCCCTCGTGGCTCCACCAACCTACTTCTTGCTCCTATATATGTCCACATACCCCGAAAACATCCATGAGCACCAGAAACCCTATTTCCACCGCCGCAATCTTCTGTACCCAAGAGATCCCATCTTGGGGCCTTTTCTGAAGCTCCGCTAGAGGGGGGGGTCGATCACGGAGGGCTTCTACATCAACACCATAGCCTCTCCGATGATGGGTGAGTAGTTTACTTCAGACCTTCGGGTCCATAGTTATTATCTAGATGGCTTCTTCTCTCTCTTTGGATCTCAATACAATGTTCTCCTCGATCTTCTTGGAGATCTATTAGATGTAACTCTTTTTGCGGTTTGTTTGTCGAGATCCGATGAATTGTGGGTTTATGATCACGTTTATCTATGAACAATATTTGATTATTCTCTGGAATCTTTTATGTATGATTGGTTATCTTTGCAAGTCTCTTCGAATTATCAATTTGGTTTGGCCTACTAGCTTGATCTTTCTTGCAATGGGAGAAGTGCTTAGCTTTGGGTTCAGTCTTGCGGTGTCCTTTCCCAGTGACAGTAGGGGCAGCAAGGCACGTATTGTATTGGTGCCATCGAGGATAAAAAGATGGGGTTTATATCATATTTCTTGAGTTTATACATCATGTCATCTTGCCTAATGCGTTACTCTGTTCTTATGAACTTAATACTCTAGATGCATGCTGGATAGCGGTCGATGTGTGGAGTAATAGTAGTAGATGCAGAATCATTTCGGTCTACTTGTCGTGGACATGATGTCTATATACATGATCATGCCTATATATTCTCATAATTATGCACTTTTCTATCAATTTCTCGACAGTAATTTGTTCACCCACCGTAATACTTATGCTATCTTGAGAGAAGCCACTAGTGAAACCTATGGCCCCGGGTCTATCTTTTATCATATAAGTTTGCAATCTATTTTATTTTGCAATATTTGTTTTTCTATCTATATCATAAAAATACCAAAAATATTTATCTTATTATTATTATTATCTCTATCAGATCTCACTCTCGTAAGTCACCGTGAAGGGATTGACAACCCCTTTATCGCGTTGGTTGCAAGGTTCTTATTTGTTTGTGTAGGTACGAGGGACTTGCATGTAGTCTCCTACTGGATTGATACCTTGGTTCTCAAAAACTGAGGGAAATACTTATGCTACTTTGCTGCATCATCCTGTCCTCTTCAAGGGAAAACCAACGCAGTGCTCAAGAGGTAGGATGGTGCTGATCATGTTTTGCTCGTGAGAGAGGCTTAGTCAACGGGTCTGCAACATTCAGATCCGTATGTATCTTGCAAATCTCTAGTTCTCCCTCCTTGACTTGATCGCGGATGGAATTAAAGCATCTCTTTATGTGCTTGGTTCTCTTGTGAAATCTGGATTCCTTTGCCAAGGCAATTGCACCAGTATTGTCACAAAAGATTTTAATTGGACCCGATGCACTAGGTATGACACCAAGATCGGATATGAACTCCTTCATCCAGACTCCTTCATTTGCTGCTTCCGAAGCAACTATGTATTCCGCTTCACACGTAGATCCTGACACGATGCTCTACTTGGAACTGCACCAACTGACAGCTCCACCATTTAATAAAAACACATATCCGGTTTGTGACTTAGAGTCATCCGGATCAGTTTCAAAGCTTGCATCGATGTAACCGTTTACGACGAGCTCTTTGTCACCTCCATATACGAGAAACATATCCTTAGTCCTTTTCAAGTATTTCAGGATGTTCTTGACCGCTGTCCAGTGATCCACTCCTGGATTGCTTTGTTACCTCCCTGCTAGACTGATAGCAAGGCACACATCAGGTCTTGTACATAGCATTGCATACATGATAGAGCCTATGGCTGAAGCATAGGGAACACCTTTCATTTTCTCTCTATCTTCTGCAGTGGTCGGGCATTGAGTCTGGCTCAACTTCACACCTTGTAACACAGGCAAGAACCCTTTCTTTGCCTGATCCATTTTGAACTTCTTCAAAACTTTATCAAGGTATGTACTTTGTGAAAGTCCAATTAAGCGTCTTGATCTATCTCTACAGATCTTGATGCCCAATATATAAGCAGCTTCACTGAGGTCTTTCATTGAAAAATTCTTATTCAAGTATCCTTCTATGCTATTTAGAAATTCAGTATCATTTCCGATCAACAATATGTCATCCACATATAATATCAGACATGCTACAGAGCACCCACTCACTTTCTTGTAAATACATGCTTCTCCAAAAGTCCGTATAAAACCATATTGTTTGATCACACTATCAAAGCGTATATTCGAACTTTGAGAGGCTTGCACCTGTCCATAAATGGATCGTTGGAGCTTGCACACTTTGTTAGCACCTTTTGGATCGACAAAACCTTGTGGTTGCATCATATACAACTCTTCTTTAAGATATCCATTGAGGAATGCAGTTTTGACATCCATTTGCCAAATTTCATAATCATAAAATGCGGCAATTGCTAACATGATTCAGACAGACTTAAGCATCGCTACGGGTGAGAAGGCCTCATCGTAGTCAACTCCTTGAACTTGTCGAAAACCTTTTGCAACAAGTCGAGCTTTGTAGACAGTATCATTACCGTCAGTGTCAGTCTTCTTCTTGAAGATCCATTTATTCTCTATGGCCTGCCGATCATCGGGCAAGTCAACCAAAGTCCACACTTTGTTCTCATACATGGATCCCATCTCAGATTTCATGGCCTCAAGCCATTTTGCGGAATCTGGGCTCATCATCGCTTCCTCATAGTTCGTAGGTTCGTCATGGTCAAGTAACATGACTTTCAGAACAGGATTACCGCACCACTCTGGTGCGGATCTTACTCTGCTTGACCTACGAGGTTCAGTAGTAACTTGATCAGAAGTTTCATGATCATCATCATTAGCTTCCTTACTTACTAGTGTAGGAATCATTGGAACTGATTTCAGTGATGAACTATTTTCCAATAAGGGAGAAGGTACAATTATGTCGTCAAGTTCTACTTTCCTCCCACTCACTTCTTTCGAGAGAAACTCCTTCTCTAGAAAGGATCCATTCTTAGCAACAAATATCTTGCCTTCCGATCTGTGATAGAAGGTGTACCCAATAGTTTCCTTTGGGTATCCTATGAAGACACATTTCTCCGATTTGGGTTCGAGCTTATCACGTTGAAGCTTTTCCACATAAGCATCGCAGCCCCAAACTTTAAGAAACGGCAATTTGGGTTTCTTGCCAAACCATAGTTCATAAGGTGTCGTCTCACCGGATTTAGATGGTGCCCTATTTAACGTGAATGCAGCCGTCTCTAAAGCATAACCCCAAAATGATAGCGATAAATCAGTGAGAGACATCATAGATCGCAACATATCTAATAAAGTGTGGTTACGACATTCGGACACACCATTACGTTGTGGTGTTCCAGGTGGCGTGAGTTGCGAAACTATTCCGCATTGTTTAAAATGAAGTCCAAACTCATAACTCAAATATTCACCTCCATGATCAGATCACAGAAACTTGATTTTCTTGTTACGATGATTTTCCACTTCACTCTAAAATTCTTTGAACTTTTCAAATGTTTCAGACTTATGTTTCATTAAGTAGATATACCCATATCTGCTCAAATCATCTGTGAAGGTGAGAAAATAACGATATCCGCCGCGAGCTTCAATGTTCATTGGACCACATACATCGGTATGCATGATTTCCAATAACTCTGTTGCTTGCTCCATTGTTCCGGAGAACAGAGTTTTAGTCATCTTGCCCATGAGGCATGGTTCGCAAGTACCAAGTGATTAATAATCAAGTGATTCCAGAAGTCCATCAGAATGGAGTTTCTTCATGCGCTTTACACCAATATGACCTAAACGGCAGTGCCACAAATAAGTTGCACTATCATTATCAACTCTGCATCTTTTGGCTTCAATACTATGAACATGTGTATCACTACTATCAAGATTTAGTAAAAAAAGACCACTCATCAAGGGTGCATGACCACAAAAGATATTACTCATATAAATAGAACAACCATTATTCTTTGATTTAAATGAATAACCGTCTCGCATCAAACAAGATCCAGATATAATGTTTATGCTCAACGCTGGCACCAAATAACAATTATTTAGGTCTAAAACTAATCCCGAAGGTAGATGTAGAGGTAGCGTGCCGACGGCGATCACGTCGACTTTGTAACCATTTCCCACATGCATCGTCACCTCGTCCTTAGCCAATCTTCGCTTAATCCGTAGCCCCTGTTTTGAGTTGCAAATGTTAGCAACTGAACCAGTATCAAATACCCAGGCACTACTACGAGCATTAGTAAGGTACACATCAATAACATGTATATCAAATATACCTTTCACATTGCCATCCTTCTTCTCCGCCAAATACTTGGGGCAGTTCCGCTTCCAGTGACCAATTCCTTTGCAGTAGAAGCACTCAGTCTCAGGCTTAGGTCCAGACTTGGGTTTCTTCACTTGAGCAGCAACTGGCCTGCTGTTCTTCTTGAAGTTCCCCTTCTTCCCTTTACCCTTTTTCTTGAAACTGGTGGTCTTGTTGACCATCAACACTTGATTTCTACTTCCGTAGCCTTTAGCATTGCGAAGAGCTCGGGAATCGTCTTATCCATCCCTTGCATATTATAGTTCATCATGAGGATTTTGTAGCTTGGTGGCAGTGATTGAAGAAGTCTGCCAATGACACTATCATCAGGAAGATTAACACCCAATTGAGTCAAGTGGTTGTGGTACCCAGACATTCTGAGTATATGTTCACTGACATAACTATTCTCCTCCATCTTGCAGCTGTAGAACTTATTGGAGACTTCATATCTCTCAATCTGGGCATTTGCTTGAAATATTAACTTCAACTCCTGGAACATCTCATATGCTCCATGACGTTCAAAGCGTCGTTGAAGTCCCGGTTCTAAGACGTAAAGCATGGCACACTAAACTATCGAGTAGTCATCAGCTTTGCTCTGCCAGGTGTTCACAACATCTGGCGTTGCTCCTGCAGCGGGTTTGTCACCTAGCGGTGCTTCCTGGAAGTAATTTTTCTGTGCAGCAATGAGGATAATCCTCAAGTTACGGACCCAGTCCATGTAGTTGCTACCATCATCTTTCAACTTAGCTTTCTCTAGGAACGCATTAAAATTGAATGGAACAACAGCACGGGCCATCTATCTACAACAACATAGACATGCAAAATACTATCAGGTACTAAGTTCATGATAAATTAAAGTTAAATTAATCAAATTACTTAAGAACTCCCACTTAAATAGACATCTCTCTAATCATCTAAGTGATCACGTGATCCATATAACCTAAACCATGTCCGGTCATCATGTGAGATGGAGTAGTTTTCAATGGTGAACATCACTATGTTGATCATATCTACTATATGATTCACGCTCGACCTTTCGGTCTCAGTGTTCCGAGGCCATATCTGCATATGCTAGGCTCGTCAAGTTTAACCCGAGTATTATGCGTGTGCAAAACTGGCTTGCACCCATTGTATGTGAACGTAGAGCTTATTACACCCGATCATCATGTGGTGTCTCGGCACGACGAACTTTAGCAACGGTGCATACTCAGGGAGAACACTTATACCTTGAAATTTAGTGAGAGATCATCTTATAATGCTACCGTCGAACTAAGCAAAATAAGATGCATAAAGGATAAACATCACATGCAATCAATATAAGTGATATGATATGGCCATCATCATCTTGTGCCTTTGATCTCCATCTCCAAAGCACCGTCATGATCACCATCGTCACCGGCTTGATACCTTGATCTCCATTGAAGCATCGTTGTCGTCTCGCCAACTATTTCTTCTACGACTATCACTACCGCTTAGTGATAAAGTAAAGCAATTTAATAGCGATTGCATTTCATACAATAAAGCGACAACCATATGGCTCCTGCCAGTTGCCGATAACCGTGTTACAAAACATGATCATCTCATACAATAAAATTTAGCATCATGTCTTGACCATATCACATCACAACATTCCCTGTAAAAACAAGTTAGACGTCCTCTACTTTGTTGTTGCAAGTTTTACATGGCTGCTATGGGCTGAGCAAGAACCGTTCTTACCTACGCATCAAAAACCACAACATGGTGCAATGATTGCTTTTTGATCTTCAGAAAGAACCCTGTTCATTGAGTCCGATTCAACTAAAGTTGGAGAAACTGACACCCACCAGCCACCTGTGTGCGAAGCATGTCAGTAGAACTAGTCTCGCGTAAGCATACGCGTAATGTCGGTCTGGGACGCTTCATCCAACAATACTGCTGAATCAAGAATCAACTAGTGACGGCAAGCAATATGTATATACCCATGCCCACAACTCCTTTGTCTTCTACTCGTGCATATAACATCTATGCATAAACCTGGCTCGGATGCCATTGTTGGGGAACGTAGTAATTTCAAAAAAAATCCTACACACACGCAAGATCATGGTGATGCATAGCAACAAGAGGGAAGAGTATATTCTACGTACCCTCGTAGACCGTAAGCGGAAGCGTTATGACAACATGGTTGATGTAGTCGTACATATTCACGGTCGACCGATCCTAGCACCGAAGGTACGACACCTCCGCGATCTGAACACGTTCGGCTCGGTGACGTCCCATGAACTCACGGTCTAGTAGAGTTTCGAGGGAGAGCCTTGTCAGCACGACAACGTGATGACGGTGATGATGATGATGCTACCGGAACAGGGCTTCGCCTAAGCACCGCTACGATATGACCAAGGTGGATTATGGTGGAGGGGGGCACCGCACACGGCTGGAAACAATCAACTTGTGTGTTCTAGGGTGCCCCCTTCCCCCGTATATAAAGGAGCAAGGCGGAGGCCGGTCGGCCTAGGGGCGCGCCAAGGAGAGGGGGAGTCCTCCTAGTAGGAGTAGGACTCCCCTTTTCCTAGTCCAACTAGGAAGGGGGAAGGGGAAAGGAAGGAGAGGAGAGAGGGAGGAAAGAGGGGGCGCCGCCCCCCTCCCTGTCCAATTTGTACACCCAAGGGGGGAAGCCCTAGGCCCCCTCCTCTCTCTCTCACAAGGCCCATGTAGGCCCATTAGTTCCCCCAGGGGTTCCGATAGCCCCCTGACACTCTGATAAATATCCGGTAACCCTTGGAACTCATCCGGTGTCCGAATATAGTCGTCCAATATATCAATCTTTATGTCTCGACCATTTCGAGACTCCTCGTCATGTCCGTGATCTCATCCGGGACTCCGAACTATCTTCGGTACATCAAAACACATAAACTCATAATACCGATCGTCACCGAACGTTAAGCGTGCGGACCCTACGGGTTCGAGAACTATGTAGATATGAGTGAGACACGTCTCCGGTCAATAACCAATAGTGGAACCTGGATGCTCATATTGGTTCCTACATATTTCTATGAAGATCTTTATCGGTCAAACCGCATAACGATATATGTTGTTCCCTTTGTCATCGGTATGTTACTTGCCCGAGGTTTGATCGTCGGTATCTCAATACCTAGTTCAATCTCGTTACCGGCAAGTCTCTTTACTCATTCCGTAATGCTACATCCCATAACTAACTCATTAGCTACATTGCTTGCAAGGCTTATAGTGATGTACATTACCGAGAGGGCCCAGAGATACCTCTCCGACAATCGGAGTGACAAATCCTAATCTCGATCTATGCCAACTCAACAAACACCATCAGACACACCTGTAGAGCACCTTTATAATCACCCAGTTACGTTGTGACGTTTGGTAGCACACAAAGTGTTCCTCCGATATTCGGGAGTTGCATGATCTCATAGTCATAGGAACATGTATAAGTTATGGAGAAAGCAATAGCAACAAACTAAACGATCATCGTGCTAAGCTAACGGATTGGTCATGTCAATCACATCATTCTCTAATGATGTGATCCTGTTAATCAAATGACAACTCATGTCTATGGTTAGGAAACATAACCATCATTGATTCAACGAGCTAGTCAAGTAGAGGCAAACTAGTGACACTCTGTTTGTCTATGTATTCACACATGTACTAAGTTTCCGGTTAATACAATTCTAGCATGAATAATAAATATTTATCATGATATAAGGAAATATAAACAACAATTTTATTATTGCCTCCAGGGCATATTTCCTTCAGTGAGATGCAGCACAAAATATCCTGGAGCACCGTCGGTGTATAGTACGCCTATGGCTTGCGCGAGAAGGTGTGTCGGCTACAGTCCACAGCCGACGTCTCAAGCACATTAGCTCGCTCCCCAAATATCATTTCACTGTTCAATCGTCGCCGGTGAAAGATGGGCATGTGGACCCGCGTCATGAGGGTAACTTCCGGTGGCCCACTCCGGCGAGAGCGCGGCCGCAGCCGCCATGCGCATGCTAACAAGGTGCATGAGTGCGGCCGCAATCTGCGACTGGGCGGCCATGGCAGCCAAAATGGCCGTTGTTGCTTCTCAGTTGGCGGCAGCACCATCTAGCTCGGGGATAACAACTGGCGAGAGTGACACAGTAGTTCTCTGTTCCGCAGCGGCGGCCTTAGCCCTGATGTAGGCCGCCCATGACCATATCAAGGCCGCTGATGATGCTATGTACTTAGGGTAGGGTCATGGATCTGTCCAACATACCCTCCTCAAGGACATCTCTACAAAGAATCAGAAGCAGTCGAAGATAAACCATCATCCACTCGACCATGAAGATGTGCTCACTCGACCACCTTGAAGACACTCGACCACCAGAAGATGAGAAATTCTCCACTCTGCAACGGTCAGGACTTAAACCATAGCTTTATGGGCATTTATAACACTTTACTGCAAATGTTACCAGTAACGCCCCTCCTTTATGAGCATTGAACCTTGTGTAACGGAGGGGAGCTGGGGTCCTGGCGTACTCTATATAAGCCACCCCCCTCCTCCAGGACAAGGGTTCGCACTTTCTGTAATTCACACGCATATATTCAGTCGACCGCCTCCGGGCTCCGAGACGTAAGGCTGTTACTTCCTCCGAGAAGGGCCTGAACTCGTAAAACTCCTGTGTACAACTCCTCCATAGCTAGGATCTTGCCTCTACATTCCTACCCCCTATTCTACTGTCAGTCTTAGAACCACGACAGCCGCCCAAGCCCAGCTCCTGGGGGTCACCGCACAAATCAAACGAATCTTCTCCGACAACGGTCCGCAACCCACGGCCGAAGAGCTGCCGATCGCTGAGAGTGTTCGAGCAGCCGTCCGTTCCTCCACCGCATACCTTGCGACGACGGAGCCCGTCCAAGCCTAGATTGCGCCCGCCCACGCCTAGCTCGTGGCGGCCTTTTCCAAAGGGATGGCGGACGCAGATGGCGATATGCTTGCCGATATGGTGCGATGGATGCCATGGAGCCCCTTCCCCAGAAGACCGTCGGGCGCGAGCTGGACATGGAGGCGGTGGCGGAGATCGACGAGCATCAACCGTAGTAGTACTCTTTGTTTTGTTTAATTAAGAGCGCCGGTCTTTAATTTGTTAGAGTAATATTTTGGTCAGCTAGCTCTTTTTAATTGCTGAACTTGCTCGATTAAGAAGTGTGGGTGTGTTGTAGTCTCCTTTGTCCACCCAAATTATGTAATGACGTGGATGACCACTGTAACCATGGAAATTCGAACCAAAATTTTTGACGTTCAAACTCATCACACACGGGTTAAGCTATCTAAATCGTTTGTGATGTTCACATATCATACACAATTCTGAATAAGGGACCGTGTCTGATGACACTTTGAACACCAATTTTTCGCTGAAGTGATTCCAAATTTTCGGCTTCCGCGGAAATATCTACCTCCCCGCCCCCTCCCCCTTACCAAAGGCCACATTTCCCCTGTTTCCACCTTCCTTTCCAAGTTGAAACGTTCACTACTCGCTTGCAGTGCCGCCTCCTCATCGGAGACCCTCCTTCACGCTGCTCGACCTCGTCTATCCAGGCAGGTAATCCACACCCGACCCCCATCCTCCTCCTCGTTCCACATCCCACATGCCCCAATCGCCAGCGCTAGCGGGACACCTTCCACCCAAATCACCAACCCCTCCACCAAATAAGCGTGGCCCTAAGCCATGGTGCACGTGCAGTATAGCCAGGATCTCAAGGAGCATTTGGCAGCGGAGAAGCAAATCACGACCGCACGTGTGGATGAGGTCGCGATGGCTGCCATTCGTGCCGACTCCCAGATCTTGGAGGAGCACCTTGCCATTTGCTCGCTACGCCGGTTAAGCATGCCCGGTTTACCCGTTGCGTGTGATGCTCCTGCCTTTCCTTCACAAATTCTAGTGAATTATGCTATCTAATTTTACCATGCAATCTGTTGCTCTAGTGTATATGTTCTATATGTCGTGCAATGTGGTGCTCACTTGTTAGCTGTTTTGTTAATTAGTTGTCATCTTCAGTTAACTGTTTGGTTCAATTCCGCAAATTTGATGTTCAATTCTTCAGGCTGCAATTTTGTATTGTCTTCCATGTGAGAAATAAATCAAATTTATTTTTACAAAATACTTGAGAAACGAATACAATTGCTATATTTCCAAGTTGTCAAGCATGCTTGGTTTGGTTATACATTGTGCAATGTGGTGCTCAGTTAACGTTTGGTTCATTTGTGTTGTGGTGTTTAGTTAACTGTTTGGTTCAATTCTGCAATGCGATGTTCAATAATTGTGGGTGCATTCTGTTATTGTATACCATGTGAGGAATAAATTGAATTTGTGTAGCGACCAGACCTCAAACGATCCAATCTCTGTGCTCACGTGTCATCCCTAGATCAGTAATGCTGACACCACACGGTACTTGAAGGATTTATAACAGAGTACCAATCACACACTTATTACATCGAGTGTCTCAAAAGAGAACTTATTACAATAAATATGGCTTAAGGCCATCTAATAACGATAACAGCGGAAGGCTTGGAAGATAACTGAGTCCATCAACTCCAACGGCATCACTGAGTATAGAACCACGACCTAAAGGCACCTTATTCATCGTCTGAAAAGTCTGCAACATGAACGTTGCAGCCCGAAACGGGTCAGCACATGGAATATGCCCGCAAGGTAACACATAGAGAGCAATGAAAATAAAAGGCTATACTATATGCATATTTGGCTGGTGGAAAGCTCTATGGTTACAGTTTTGTGTAAAGCCAATTTTTCCCTACTGCAAAGGAATAAATTTTATTTAACTATCATGGTAGTTGTTAAACATTGAGAATGGTTGATAGCATTCTCAATCCCAATTAAGCATCATCATTAAACAAAACCCAACAAAATTAATTAGAGTAACATGAAGAGATTCACATGATAATCCAGGTACTAGATACTCAAGATGTCCATAACCGGGGACACGGCTAACCATGATTAGTTTATACACTCCGCAGAGGTTTGCGCACTTTTCCCCACAAGACTCGATCTCCTCCGTTGGGATTCTCGCACTACATGGTGTTTGAGAAACGGATGACCGAGACATAGTCTTTCAGAAGCGCTAACACCTTACGATCGGGTAGACCATTACACCTACTTTCCCCTACATCTGCTAGTCTACCACTGTAAGAGTTCGCACGACTTAATCAACTATGCTAGAGCCCATAGTAGCTTGTGGCTGCACACGGAAGTTTCTAGCATGAATAATCTCATGATCCCTTTGAGCCTGGGTGGCGGTCCAAAAGAAAAACAGGCAATCGCTGGAATACCCAGGTGCCTCAATCCACCCAGATGTGTGTTTAAGTTGCCACCTTAGATAAACCATTAATTTAACGATCTCACATCTGTCATGGATACACTCACCCAATCCACGTCTACTAGCATAGCATGGTAATATAAGAAAACGTAGAAGTAACACCCAAAGGTTTGATAATAAACAGGTAATAGGTACTACCTCAACTACTTCCCAGAACCCACAATTTAATTAGATCCTAATCATGCAATGTGTGAGGATTGATCTAATGCAATAAAAACTGGGTAGTAGGAGGTATGATCAAAGTGTTACTTGCCTTGCTGATGATCCGGGAAACCTAGCGATTCGAAGTAGCAAGCGGCGCACTCCGGGTACTCTATCGCAAACAAACAAGCATACAATAAGTACTCAACTAATGCACAGGTAAAACTCAAATAAGAGATCTAACCAGAAAGTTCAACTTAAGAACTCCGGTTGGCGGAAAGAATCAAATCGAACGAAGCAACGAAAGACAAACAGCAAAAGAAACAGGCTTCGTTTACTATTTTGGATCTAGGGCAATTTTTATAGTGGCAAAAAATTGTTTGAGTTGGTTAAACGGAAAGAGGGTTTCGAAATGAAACTCCAGGCGCTTGAATCGCCTGATTCCGATAAACGAGCGAAAATTTATACTAGAACGAAAATCGGATCAGGAATCGCGATCAGAAAAATCGCGGATTTAATCCGAGAAAAAGAAAAATGACGAACAGATTAACGAACGAACGTTCGTTATCTGGATCTAAACGATGAACACATTCGTTAAACAAACGAACGAGCGAACGCTCGCTAGTTAAATAAACCGGAAAAACCGATCTACTAAAAAAACGAAACTAAAAAAACGAACGAAAAACCGACGGAAAACCGAACGGTTTTTCGAGAAAAACCGGCGGCGGCGAGGTCAACCTCCGGCGAGCGGCGGCTCCGGCGGGCGGCGGGGTCGGCGGGCGGCGGCGTGGGGCGGCGGTTGCGGAGGCGGTGGCGGCGGCAAAGGCGGCGGGGCGGGGCGCTAGGGTTTGGGGCTCGGCTGGGCTCCTTCCCCGCCTTATAAGGCCGGCCGGGCCAGGTGTCCGGGTCGGACACGGCCCGTTAGGTCGGTTCGCGTTTTTTTAAATAGTTATGCTCAGAAAAAACAAAAGGAATACTAAATGGACTCCAAAAATCTCGAAATAAATTTTCCCCGGCTTCTAAAATCAAGCCGCACGGGATGAACATTTATTGGGGTCCCAAATGCAATTTTGAAAAACGCGCATTTTTCCTAAATTCAAATAAAATAGCAAATAAAACCAAAATAAAATCCTCAATATATCTTTATTTTGGGAAAGTCATTTTATTTCCTCTCTCATATTTTTGTAATAGAAATAATTGAAGAGAAAATAAATAAAATCAAATGATCCTATTTTTCAAAATTTGAGAAAACTCAAATATGAAAATAACGAAATCTCCAACTCTCTCCGAGGGTCCTTGAGTTGCGTAGAATTTGTAGGATCAACCAAAATGCAATAAAATGTGATATGCAATGATGATCTATTGTATAACATTCCAAATTGAAAATTTGGATGTTACAAACCTACCCCCCTTAAGATGAATCTCGCCCTCGAGATTCGGGTTGGCTAGAAAATAGATGAGGGTGGTCCTTCAGCAAATCTTCCTCTCGCTCCCAGGTGGCTTCATCCTCCGTGTGGTGGCTCCACTGAACCTTGCAAAACTTGATAACCTTGCTGCAGGTGACTCGGCTGGCATACTCAAGAATCTTGACTGGTTTCTCCTCATAGGTCAAATCACTGTCCAACTGAATCGCTTTCAGCGGCACTATGTCTCTCAGCGGTATATCAGCCATCTCTGCGTGGCACTTCTTCAACTGGGAAACGTGGAACACGTCGTGAACTCCTTACAATCCTTCGGGCAATTCCAACTTGTAGGCTACTTCTCCCATACGCTCCAAAACCTTGTATGGGCCTACAAAACGTGGCGCTAACTTTCCCTTAACTCCAAAGCGCTCAACTCCTCGAAGTGGAGATACTCGAAGATAAACTCGGTCTCCGACTTCGTAAACTGTCTCCTTGCGTTTTGAATCTGCGTAGCTCTTCTGCCTTGACTGGGCTACCTTGAGCCTATCGCGAATCAATTTCACTTTCTGTTCAGACTCCTTAATCAGATCCGGTCCAAACAACTGGCAGTCTCCAACTTTATCCCACGACAATGGGGTCCTGCACCTCCTTCCGTACAAGGCTTCGAAAGGGGCCATCTTCAAACTGGATTGATAACTGTTGTTGTAAGAGAACTCTGCATATGGCAAATTCTCGTCCCAACTAGATCCATAATCTAGCGCACAAGCTCTCAGCATATCCTCCAAAATCTGATTGACACTCTCGGTCTGTCCATCTGTCTGCGGATGGAAAGCTGTACTGAACTCTAGCCTGGTACCCAAAGTTTCATGCAACTGATTCCAGAACTTTGAGGTAAATTGGGTTCCTCTATTCAATACAATGCTCCTTGGAACTCCATGCAGACATACGATTCTGGTCATGTATATCTTGGCCAACTTTGCACTGGTATAGGTAGTCTTCACTGGAATGAAATGAGCTACCTTTGTCAAACGATCGAATACAACCCATATCGAGTCATAGCCTGAACGAGTTCTGGGCAATCCGGTGATAAAATCCATGCCTAACTTATCCCACTTCCATTCGGGTATCGGCAATGGCTATAGCAATCCTGCTGGCTTCTGATGCTCTGTCTTCACTCTCTGACATACATCACAAACCGCTACATACTTCGCAATATCCTTCTTCATTCCGGTCCACCAGAAAATATCCTTCAAATCCAAATACATCTTGTTATTTCCTGGGTGAATCGAATATGGTGAATCATGGGCCTCTTGCAGAATTAACTTCCTGATCTCCGAATCATTAGGCACATAAATGCGGTCTTCAAACCATAAGGTATCGTGCTCATCCTCACGAAATCCTTTAGCTTTTCCCTTGCTCATTTTCTTCTTGATAGAAGCAATCTCCTTGTCAGTCTTCTGGGCTTCTCTGATCTTATCCATCAAAGTAGACTGAATCTCCAATGCTGCTACATAGCCTCTCGGGACTATCTCCAAACATAGCTCACGGAGATTTTCGGCTAACTCCCTTGGTAAATCTCCCGTCATTAGGGTGTTGACATGGCTTTTATGACTTAACGCGTCAGCTACTACGTTAGCCTTTCCGGGGTGATAATGCAATCTCATGTCATAATCCTTGATGAGCTCCAACCATATCCTTTGTCTGAGGTTCAACTCCTTCTGTGTGAAAATATACTTCAAACTCTTGTGATCCATGTATACCTCACAATGGTTTCCAATGAGAAAGTGTCTCCAGGTTTTTAATGCATGTACTACGGCTGCTAACTCCAAATCATGCGTAACATAATTCAACTCATGAGGCTTAAGCTGTCGTGAGGCATATGAAACAACTCTTCCTTCTTGCATAAGCACTGCTCCAAGTGCTCGACGTGAAGCGTCGCAGTACACCTTATAATCCTTGGTCTGAGCTGACAAAATCAACACACGTGATGTAACCAAACGTTTCTTCAACTCCTGGAAACTGGCCTCACATTCCTCAGTCCATATGAACTTGGTATCCTTCTTCAACAACTCCGTCATAGGCTTCGCAATCTTCGAGAAATTTTTAATAAATCTCCGGTAGTATCCTGTGAGTCCAATAAAACTCCAGATCTCTTCGGCTGTTGTTGGCGCTTCCCAATTTGTCACAGTGTCAACCTTGGTGGGATCTACTGCTATACCTTCTCCGGATATAACGTGTACGAGAAATCCAACTTCCTTCAACCAAAACTCACATTTGCTAAACTTGGCATATAACTGATGTTCTCTGAGCTTACCAAGTACCAAACACAAATGCTCCTTATGCTCCTCTTCATTCTTAGAGTAAACCAGGATGTCATCAATGAACACTACGACGAACTTATCCAGAAACTCCATGAACACCTTGTTCATCATGTTCATAAAATATGCAGGTGCGTTAGTTAGACCAAATGACATGACGGTATACTCGTACAGCCCATACCTGGTGGTAAAACCCGTCTTAGGTATATCCTGTTCTTGAATCTTCAACTGATGGTCCTGATCGCAGGTCGATCTTGGAAAATACCTTAGCTCCTTGCAATCGATCAAATAGATCATTGATCATCGGTAGTGGGTACTTGTTCTTGATGGTTACTTCATTCAATCCTCGATAATCAACAACCATCCTTAACGATCCATCCTTCTTTTCCACTAGAAGTACTGGCGATCCCCAAGGCGAAGAACTTGGGCGGATATAATCTTTATCCAGTAACTCCTTAATCTGCTTCTTAATCTCCACCAAATCCTTTGCGGGCATCCTATATGGTCTCTTAGATATTGGCCCTGTGTCTAGCAAAAGCTCAGTAAAAAACTCAATGTCTCTATCCAGTGGCATGCCTGGCAACGCCTTTGGAAATACATCAGGGAAATCCTTCACCACTGGTACTTCCTCCTGCACAACTCCTGTTAAAAAAATTACTTGAGTCCTCTTCGGCACATGCCGGGATACATACTTGATCCTTCTCCCTTCTGGGGTGGTAAGCAAAATTGACTTACTGGCGAAATCGATGTTTCCTCCATACATCGACAGCCAATCCATACCCAGAATTACATCCAATCCTTGTGATTCCAAAATGATCAAATCCGAGGGAAACACATGCCTACCTATACTCAATGGCACTTGAAAACATCCCTTACTAGCCATATACTCCGCTCCTGGTGAGCTTACTAGCATAGGTGTTCTAAGAACTTTGGTGGGCAAGTTATACTTATCCACGAATTCCCTTGATATGTATGAATGCGATGCGCCAGTATCAAAAAGAACGAGTGCAGTAAATGACTTAACCAAAAACTTACCGATTACTGCATCTGACTGCTCTTCAACCTCCTCCATGTTAACGTGGTTCACCTGTCCCCTGTTGAAAGGGTTCGGCTTCTTCCAAGAGCTTCCATTGCCATTTCCAGTCTGGGATTTAGGACATTCATTGGCATAATGTCCGGTCTTCTGGCACTTAAAGCAAGTGACTTGGCTCAGGTCTCTCTTGGCTGGGGTTGATGGGTTGGTGCGGTTCTGGCCATTGCTTCCTCCATTCTTGGTGCCGTTATGATTGTGCGAGCTACCTCCTCCATGGGTATGCTGAAAATGTCCTCCCGGTCTAGGGGTAAAACATGGCTTCTGCTGAGCTCCTGAATTGTACTTCCCTTGTCCATACTTCCTTTTGCGGTTCTCAATCTGCTGCTTCTTCCCTTCAATCATGAGAGCACGATCTACCAACTCCTGGTAGTTGTTGAAGGTTGCTACCATCAACTGCATGCTCAACTCATCATTCAGTCCTTCCAGAAACTTCTCCTACTTACCTGCATCCGTAGCTCGTCATCTGGGGCATAATGTGCTAGCTTACTAAAGTCCTCCACATACTGGCCAACTGTCCGTCCTCCTTGGCGCAAGTTGAGAAACTCACGCTTCTTCATGGCCATAGCTCCAGCTGAAACATGGGCAGTACGGAAAGCCTGCTGAAACTGGCTCCATGTGACAGTGTCAATAGGGAAAGTGGCTGTGAAATTCTCCCAGCATGATGCTGTGGGTCCTTCAAGCTGATGTGCAACAAACTTCACCTTTTCCGCATCTGTGCATCCTGCCGTGGTCAACTCCCTTGCTGTCTTGCAGAGCCAATCATCTGCTACTATAGGCTCGGTGCTACTGGAAAACACCGGTGGATTCAGCCTAGGAAAACGGGCTAAGTGATCAACAGGTGGTGGTGGTGGTGATGGGTTGTTGTTGTTCCCCTGATTCTGATTCTGGACTAGCAACTGCATCAATGTGTTCTGCTGCTGGATCAACTGGGTGAGCCCCGGTGGGAAGGTAAATCCGGGGTCACGTCTCGGAGGCATTTGAGGGTTTAGAAAAGATGAGATTTAATAATAGAAAGGGGTCTAGAGAGAAAACACTACCCATATGCACATGAGGCAAAAGCAAACAATTCACTTCATTCAATCAATCAAACAAGGGCACACAATTGATCTAACTATCGCAAAAGTGCTCTGACTACTATATTTACATGGTGGATTACTACTACTGACGGGGTGGTCTACTAGAAATATTCTTCGGTTGCAGGCTCCATGATATCTGCTCCAACTTTATCAACATAGTCATCATTGCTATCATATGGATCCGAGTCAGTGTCATCGATGATGATGTTGTCTTCCAGGCGAATCTCCTTGGGTTCTTCGTCTTCTTCTACTGGTGTAGGGTCTCCATAAATATTCCGATTTTCTTGATTAGATCGTTATTCTTGTCCACTAGTACTTCGATTTCCTCTTCATAATCTTCACGTGTGGCCTTGAGTTCTTCCTCCAGTTCCTTGATTCTTGTCCTCGCCTTCTTCAGATCTATCATGTCAGCGCACATCTGGTTCTCCTAACGTCGAATGTGCTGGTTTAACTCCTAGATAAAAGCTGCAATTGATCTATCCTTCCTGGTGGTGATCATCTCCCAGTGTTCATCTCAGCGCCCACAAATCTGGTAGATAGTATCCTTGAGATCATTGCGGTAAACTTCTCCAATGCGTCCCATGGCGATGTGAGCTGCCATGCTCTTTCCTAGATTCCAAGTTGGTGCATCAAAAGAAAACTCTATGGGCTCAGTGACTGGCATGAATGTCCTTCCTGGAACTTGAAATTGAATCATCCATCGCTCCTCTTCAGGTAAAGTGGCGTTGTATGTTCCGGTGAAGCTTGGTACTCCTATGTTTAGGTATCTAGTGACTTCCTTCAAGTGACGTCCAAAGGGTGTATCTTCATTCGGTTGCGTGAACTTGTTCCTTGCATCTGCCATCCTAAAAGAGTAGAAAAGATGAGAAGTCAGAATGAGAAGAGAGTGGGTAGTGATCTAGGTCTATTAGCTTAGTGGCCGTGTCCTACAGTCAGCGTGTGCTCTGATACCATCTTGTAGCGACCAGACCTCAAACGGTCCAATCTCTGTGCTCAGGTATCATCCCTGGATCAGTAATGCTGACACCACACAGTACTTGAAGGATTTATAACAGAGTAGCAATCACACACTTATTACATCGAGTGTCTCAAAAGAGAATTTATTACAATAAATATGGCTTAAGGCCATCTAATAACGATAACAGCGGAAGGCTTGGAAGATAAGTGAGTCTATCAATTCCAACGGCATCACTGAGTATAGAACCACGACCTAAAGGCACCTTATTCATCGTCTGAAAAGTCTGCAACATGAACATTGCATACCGAAACGGGTCAGCACATGGAATATGCTGGCAAGGTAACACATAGAGAGCAATGAAAATAAAATGCTATACTATATGCATATTTGGCTGGTGGAAAGCTCTATGGTTACAGTTTTGCGTAAAGCCAAATTTTCCCTACTGCAAAGGAATAAATTTTATTTAACTATCATGGTAGTTGTTAAACATTGAGAATGGTTGACAGCATTCTCAATCCCAATTAAGCATCATCATTAAACAAAAACCAACAAAATTAATTAGAGTAACATGATGAGATTCATATGATAATCCAGGTACTAGATACTCAAGATGTCCATAACCGGGGACACGGCTAACCATGATTAGTTTATACATTCTGCAGAGGTTTGCGCACTTTTCCCCACAAGACTCGATCTCCTCCGTTGGGATTCTCGCACTACATGGTGTTTGAGAAACGGATGACCGAGACATAGTCTTTCAGAAGCGCTAACACCTTACGATCGGGTAGACCGTTACACCTACTTTCCCCTACATCTGCTAGTCTACCACTGTAAGAGTTCGCATGACTTAATCAACTATGATAGATCCCATAGTAGCTTGTGGCTGCACACGGAAGTTTCTAGCATGAATAATCTCATGATCCCTTTGAGCCTGGGTGGCGGTCCAAAAGAAAAACAGGCAATCGCTGGAATACCCAGGTGCCTCAATCCACCCAGATGTGTGTTTAAGTTGCCACCTTAGATAAACCATTAATTTAACAATCTCACATCTGACATGGATACACTCACCCAGTCCACGTCTACTAGCATAGCATGGCAATATAAGCAAATGTAGAAGTAACTCCCAAAGGTTTGATAATAAACAGGTAATAGGTACTACCTCAACTACTTCCCAGAACCCACAATTTAATTAGATCCTAATCATGCAATGTGTGAGGATTGATCTAATGTAGCAAAAACTGGGTAGTAGGAGGTATGATCAAAGTGTTACTTGCCTTGCTGATGATCCAGGAAACCTAGCGATTCGAAGTAGCAAGCGGCGCACTCCGGGTACTCTATCGCAAACAAACAAGCATACAATAAGTACTCAACTAATGCACAGGTAAAAGTCAAATAAGAGATCTAACCGGAAAGTTCAACTTAAGAACTCCGGTTGGCAGAAAGAATCAAATCGAACGAAGCAACGAAAGACAAACGGCAAAAGAAACAGGCTTCATTTACTATTCTGGATCTAGGGCAATTTTTACAATGGCAAAAACTTGTTTGAGTTGGTTAAACGAAAAGAGGGTTTCGAGACGAAACTCCAAGCGCTTGAATCGCCTGATTCCGATAAACGCACGAAAAGTTATACTAGAACGAAAATCGGATCAGGAATCGCGATCAGAAAAATCACGGATTTAATCCGAGAAAAAGAAAAACGACGAACAGATTAACGAACGAACGTTCGTTATCTGGATCTAAACGATGAACGCGTTCGTTAAAACGAACAAACGAATGAGCGAATGCTCGCTAGTTAAATAAACCAGAAAAACCGATCTATTAAAAAATGAAACTAAAAAACCGAACGAAAAACTGAACGGTTTTTCGACAAAAACCGGTGGCGGCGAGGTCGGCGGGCGGCGGCGCGGCTCCGGCAAGCGGCGGTGGCATAATGCGGCGGCGGCGGCGGCGGAGGCGGCGGCAGAGGCGGCGGGGCGGGGCTCTAGGGTTTGGGGCTCGGCTGGGCTCCTTCCCCGGCTTATAAGGCCGGCCGGGCCAGGTGTCCGGATCGAACACGGCCCGTTAGGTCGGTTCGCGTTTTCAATTTTGGGAAAGTCATTTTATTCCCTCTCTCATATTTTTGTAATAGAAATAATTGAATATAAAATAAATAAAATCAAATGATCCTATTTTTCAAAATTTGAGAAAACTCAAATATGGAAATAACGAAATCTCCAACTCTCTCCGAGGGTCCTTGAGTTGCGTAGAATTTCTAGGATCAACCAAAATGCAATAAAATATGATATGCAATGATTATCTATTGTATAACATTCCAAATTGAAAATTTGGGATGTTACAATTTGGTTGTAGTAAATACATGAGAAACAAATACAATTGTTACAATTTGATGTAGTTAACTGTTTGGTTAACTGTCTGATCTTCTATTAGGAGTATGTTAATTGTGCAATGTGGTCCTGAGTTAATGTAGGTTCATTTGGTGTGGTGTTTAGTTAACTGCTTCGTTCAATTCTGCAATGCGATATCCAATTGTCGTGTGTAGAATTTTGTATTGTTGTGCATGTGAGGAATAAATCGAATTTGGCTGCACTTAATACATGAGAAACATATACAAGTGCTATATTTCCTAATTCTTAATCATGCTTGGTTTGGATAAATGGGATTTCCATGTGGCTTGAATTAATCTGATGAATTTGCAATGTGCTTATTTTTCATCAACATATTTTACTGATAGCATGGGAACCCTTACTTAACCTGATGACTAACTACCTTATATGTGTTGCAGGGAAACAGTGGGAAGCACTGAGGTTTACAATCGAGGTTAGCACGTGCATGGTTCGTTGTCTAATAGCACATTATTGTGCAATTGCAGGAACCATTCTAATATTTTGGTTTTTAACAATTTGGTCTTGCACATGTAGGTCCTGCTGTCAGAGGTTTTGACCCACTGTTCGACCCTTTTTGCATATGGGGAAATGAGTTGTCCATGAATATCAATCAAATCAAGAAACTCAGAAAGATTGTTAGGATAAACAAATTAGCAACAAAAACCAACAAGATCTTTGTCTGCACAATGAAGAAGACATCAGTTCACTATAAGATGGTACTAACTATTATACCTTGCCTTTTTTATTCCTTTGCCCCACTTCTAATATAGAGAAGATATTTATTCGCATCCTTGTTTTCAGGCCTTTTCAAAGCAGTTCACTGATGATTACCTCTCAACCCACCTCTATGGTCAGGAGGCGAGGAAGGTTTTCATACAACACCCACGGTTCAATATTCAAGTGTTCCTGAAGAGGATGAAGGACAGACGGTCAATCATCCACAGACACTGGCCTAAAGTTGCAAAGACCTTCAACATCAATGAAGGTTCAATATTCGCCTTCCGCTTCAGCAGTTTTCCAGATGAGATACATCTGTCTATATACCATCTATGATGCCAATTTCGAAAGTTTCTACATGTTGCATGTGAAACTTGGTGCTGGTGCAGTTGTGTAATGGGGTAGCTAAGTGCTGAAGCTAATATCATGTTGTACTCCGATGTATTTCAATTATGAAATTCTGCTTCCTTAATATGGAAATGAAATATATTATGTTCTTGATATAAATGTCAATTAGATTAATAAATGGATTATTAATAATAGGGCAATTAGCTTGCTAATGGTGAATTAGCCTGCTAATTGGGTTTTGCTATTGCAAACGCTTTTTGAAAAAATACCGTGGGCGATGACCTCAGGCAACGCACACAGTTTCTAGGAACAAACCGTGTTGGATCATTGAACAATCACACACCACTTTTTCTTGGAAATTGTTTGCATTAGGCCACCTTGCGGAAACGTTTACCACATAAAAACTATGTGTGATGGACAGACTTTGCCACACAGTTTCTTCTACGGACCGTGTATGATACATTCAATAACGCAAACGATTTAACGGGAAAAATTGTGTGTGATGTACCTGTGAACGGAAACGTTTTCCTTGGAGCGACTGTGTGGGATGTACATACGAACGGAAACGTTTAGCAGGGACTGACTGTGTGGGATGTACTTGCGACCGGAAACAATTTCACCATATAATTGTATTTTTTAGCTCTACTTTACGTAGTTCCGTATTTGAGCGCTCGCCGGTCGCACGCGACCTCATTTTGTTGAGCGTGTGTGCCAGGAGGGCATATCCCCGATGGTTTCTAGACCGTGTGGGAAGGACCCCCTTATCACCCACACTCACTAGGCGATGATTCCAAATGACGTCGCAGAAAGGGGTTAAAAACCGTTTGTATAGGACCGACGCGTACCAGTGTGTGCCCACCTTGGGTGCCCCCGGACCGCCTCTTTAATCTATAAATACCCCAATATTCTAGAAATGCTAGGGGAGTCGACGAAAATCAATTCCAGACGCGGCAAGTTCCAGAAACACCAGATCCAATCTAGACACCATCACGGAGGGGTTCATCATGTCCATTGGTGTCTCTCCGATGATGCGTGAGTAGTTCTTTGTAGACCTTCGGGTCCGTAGTTAGTAGCTAGATGGCTTCCTCTCGCTCGTTTGATTCTCAATACATTGGTCTCTTGGAGATCCATATGATGTAATTCTTTTGCGGTGTGTTTGTTGGGATCCGATGAACTTTGAGTTTATGATCAGTTCTATCTCTTTTTATCCATGAAAGTTATTTGAGTCTTCTTTGATCTTTTATATGCATGATTGATTATAGACTCGTATTTCTTCTCCGATATTTGGGTTTTGTTTGGCCAACTTGATATATTTATCTTGCAATGGGAAGAAGTGCTTTGTGATGTGTTTGATCTTACGGTGCTTGCTCCAAGTGATAGAAGGGGAACCAACACATATGTATCATTGCTATTAAGGATAACAAGATGGGGTCTATTTCGACATAAACAGATCTTGTCTACATCATGTCATCATTCTTATTGCATTACTCCGTTTCTCCATGAACTTAATACACTAGGTGCATGCTGGATAGCGGTCGATGTGTGGATTAATAGTAGTAGAAGCAGGCAGGAGTCGGTCTACTAATCTTGGACGTGATGCCTATATAATGATAATTTCCTGGATATCGTCATGATTATTTGAAGTTCTATCAATTGCCCAACAGTAATTCATTTACCCACCGTTTGCTATTTTTCTCAAGAGAAGCCACCAGTGAAAACTACGGCCCCCGGGTCTCTTCCATAATATATTTGTCTTTGCGATCTATTTGTCTTTGCTTTTATTTTTAGATCTATTAAACCAAAAATACAAAAAATACCTTGCTGCAATTTATTTTATCCGAGATCTATTTATCCCATCTATCATATTTTATCACGTCTGTTTGCCAATATTTGGCGCCGTTACCCGAAAGGGATTGACAACTCCTTTCACACGTCGGGTTGCGAGTATTTGTTATTTGTGTGCAGGTGTTGTTTACGTAGTGTTGCTTGGTTCTCCTGCTGGTTCGATAACCTTGGTGTCATCACTGAGGGAAATACCTACCGTCGATGTGCTGCATCATCCCTTCCTCTTTGGGAAAATACCGACGTAGTCTAGCAGACATCAAATGGTATTTCTGGCGCTGTTGCCGGGGAGACATCATTAACATCTAGGGGCGTGAAACAATAGCGCTTCTTGGGAGGCAACACAATGAATAAAATTTATTTTTGCTTTTTGCTTCCTGTTCTTGAGTTTTAGCACAATTATACTACTGTTATGATTGTGTTTTTTGTGTTTTAATTAGTGTTTATGCCAAGTAAAGCCTTTAAGATCTTCTTGGGTGATAGTTGACTTGATCTTGCTGAATGACAGAAACTTTTACACTCACGAAAATGATTTTCATTTTTAATCAGAGCGTGATAAAATACCAATTCTTTTTATAGAAGATTAATATACAAATTGCTCAGGCCGTCCTAATTTTTCAGAGTTTTTGGAGTTACAGAAGTATTCGAAATACCCAGATTGTTCTGTTTTTTGACATATTCTATTTTCTTTGTGTTGTGTGCTTGTTTTGATGATTCTATGGTTTTCTTTGAAGAGTTTTTGCCATAGAAAAGTTGGAATACATTAGATATAATGCAAGAATAAAATATGAATTGGTTTGCAACAACACTTATAGTAGTGATTTGTTTTCTTATACTAACGGCTCTCACGAAGTTTTTGTTGAGTTTTGTGTGATTGAAGTTTTCAAGTTTTGGGTGATGTTACGATGGATGAAGGAATAATGAGTAAGAAGAGCCTAAGCTTGTGGATGCCCATGGCATCCCAAGCTATTATCCAAAGAGAAGCAAGCAACTAAGCTTGGGGATGCCTCAAGTGGCATCCCCTCTTTCTTCTAATGACCATCGGTATTTTATTCGAAGCTATATTTTTATTCGTCACATACTATGAGTTTTGCTTGGAACACCTTGTGCGATATGAGTCTTTGCTTGTTTTGCTTTGTGTTTTAAGTCTTGAATCCTTGTTGGACACACCTATTTGAGAGAGCCAAAATTATGCCATGATTTGTTAGAATTGCTCTATATGCTTCACTTAAATCTTTATGAGCTATGGAACTGCTCTAGTGCTTCACTTATATCTTTTTGAGCACAGTGTGCTTTGTTATTTTTGAAGAAATGCTCTCTTTCTTCACTTAGATTTATTTGAGAGTTAGTAAAAAATTTAAGAAATTCTTGCTTGCTTCACTTAAATTAATTTGAGAGAAAGAAATATTATGCTCATGATCTTCACTTATATTTGTTTGAGGTTATCAAAAGCAACACATGAAAATTAGTCCCAATGTGACATATATCCAAGAAGGATATAATAAAAACTTTCATGAAGATCATTGGACAAAATAAACTTGATTCCTTGTAATAGTTTTGAGATATGATGATGCGATATGTGAGTCATTTTGATGAGTAATTATGCTTTAGTAAGAATATTGGTGTTAAGGTTTGTGATTCCCTATGCAAGCACGAAAGTCAATAGTTATGCAATGAAATTACATCCTACTTTTGGTGCATTATTCAGTGTTAATTATGCTTAATGCTCGCTTATGAGATTATTCGTTTCTTGGTTGGTCGCTTCTCAATCTTTTGCTAGCCTTCATTTTGCACTAAGAATGATCACTACTTGTGCATCCAAAATCCTTTAAACCAGTTTTGCCATATGAGTCCACTATACCGACCTATATGTGGTATTCTTTTGCCTTTCTAAGCAAATTTGTATGTGCCATCTCTAATTTTCAAAATAAATTTCTCTTTTGTATGCTCGTACCACTCGCGAGGCGGTGAGGGGTGGCCGATATTTTCCATGCTAGATGTCTTATTCTCACGATGAGTGTTTATTCACTTCTCATTGCATGAGAGTAAGGCAAAGGTATTAGGGATACCCAGTCCCGAAATGAAAAATGAACTTACTTTATGTTGTCAAATAATAAATTCCTTGGAAAGTGTTGGTATGGGAGGCACCCGTGGATACGGTTAGCCATGGAAAGTAAAAGTATGATGGAAAAAGGAATAAACTTTAATTTCTGTTTGGGAACCGCCTATGATATATCTAGCATGGAAAGTGTGGGGAACTCTAAGTTGTTTTCGTTGGTGGGAAAAGTATGCCTCCCAAAATGTTTTTATCTCTCAATTTTTGCTTTGAGCTCTGGCACCTCTACAAATCCCTACTTCCCTTCGCGAAGGGCCTTTCTTTACTTTATGCAATTTTTATTTTTTAATTTGAGTCTTCATCTTCTCTTATAAAGCACCAACTGGGCACTATGATCGTACTTGAGCATTGGGTGTAGCTAATATGCGAGTGTGTTTCATGAATGGATCAATGATTGAGCATGATGGGCTAGGGATAACTTATTTTAGCATTGATATTTTGAAAGACATGGTTGCTTGTTGATATGCTTGAGTATTTAAGTCTCATATCAAAACTATACTATATATTGCTTTGAATCATATAAAAGTCCAAATGTCCATGCAAAAAATAATAGGAGATGACATGTTAGGCAGCATTCCACATCAAAAATTCTATTTTTATCATTTACCTACTCGAGGACGAGCAGGAATTAAGCTTGGGGATGCTGATACGTCTCCAACGTATCTATAATTTTTGATTGTTCCATGTTGTTATATTATCATTCTTGGATGTTTTATAATCATTTTATATCATTTTTGGTACTAATCTATTGACATAGTGCCAAGTGCCAGTTGCTGTTTTTTGCAAGTTTTTTACATCGCAGGTAATCAATATCAAACGGAGTCCAAATGCAGCGAAACTTTTTGTGGATTTTTTTTGGACCAGAAGACATCCAATGAGCCGGAGAAGCGCCTGGGGGGTGCTCCGAGGGGAGCACAACCCACCAGGGCGCGCTTGGAGGCCCAGGCGCGCCCTGGTGGGTTGTGCCCACCTCAGGTGCCCCCCGAATCGCCTCTTTACTCTATAAATGCCCCAATATTCGAGAAACCCTAGGGGAATCGACGAAAATCAATTCCAGCCGCCGCAAGTTCCAGAAACACCAAATCCAATCTAGACACCATCACGGAGGGGTTCATCATGTCCACTGGTGCCTCCCTGATGATGGGTGAGTATTTCTTTGTAGACATTTGGGTCCGTAGTTAGTAGCTAGATGGCTTCCTCTCTCTCGTTTGATTCTCAATACAATGGTCTCTTGGAGATCCATATGATGTAATTCTTTTGCGGTGTGTTTGTTGGGATCCGATGAACTTTGAGTTTATGATCAGATCTATCTCTTTTTATCCATGAAAGTTATTTGAGTCTTCTTTGATCTCTTATATGCATGATTGATTATAGCCTTGTATTTTTTTTCTCTGATATTTGGGTTTTGTTTGGCCAACTTGATCTATTTATCTTGTAATGGGAAGAGGTGCTTTGTGATGGGTTCGATCTTACGGTGCTTGATCCCAATGACAGAAGTGGAACCGACATGTATATATTGTTGCTATTAAGGATAACAAGATGGGGTCTATTTCTACATAAATAGATCTTGTCTACATCATGTCATCGTTCTTATTGCATTACTCCGTCTCTCCATGAACTTAATACACTAGATGCATGCTGGACAGCGGTCGATGTGTGGAGTAATAGTAGTAGATGCAGGCAGGAGTTGGTCTACTAATCTTGGACGTGATGCCTATATAATGATCATTTCCTGGATATCGTCATGATTATTTGAAGTTCTGTAAACTGCCCAACAGTAATTCGTTTACCCACCGTTTGCTATTTTTCTCGAGAGAAGCCACTAGTGAAATCTACGGCCCCCGGGTCTCTTCCTTAATATATTTGCCTTTGCGATCTATTTGCCTTTGTTTTTATTTTCAGATCTATTAAACCAAAAATATAAAATCCCGTGCTGCAATTTATTTTATCCGAGATCTATTTATCCCATCTATCATATTTTATCACGTCCGTTTGCCAATTTTTGGCGCCGTTACCCGAAAGGGATTGACAACCCCTTTAACACGTCGGGTGTCGACTATTTGTTATTTGTGTGCAGGTGTTGTTTACGTAGTGTTGCTTGGTTCTTCTACTGGTTCGATAACCTTGGTCTCATCACTGTGAGAAATACCTACCGTCGTTGTGCTGCATCATCCCTTCCTCTTTGGGGAAATACCGACGTAGTCTAGCAGACATCAGATGGTGATTCCTGTTAAGTTCACCTTGACGATTACATCAAGTGGATTCCATCGAGGGTGATTCCTCGGATTCCCCTTTGGTGTTTTGGACACACTGTTACTTTGACGTTACCACAGAACCATTTAAAAGACGGGTCGGTCCGAGGGGTGCCCGCGAGTTGATGTGAAGTCGGGTTGGCCTGGAGGGTACCCGCGAGATAATTACGAGGCACGGCCAGGTAGGCAGACCGCTGCGGAGTGGGATGGGCTAGCCCTTGCCGCATTTCGTCGATATGGGGCGACGGGGTCACATGATCGTGAGTCTCGGCTCTTCTCCGCGAGCTCCCAATACACTAAGGGTTTGGGTGTTTGATCTGACTTGGCCACTGGACTATACACACTAACCGCCATGCGGGAACAGTTATGGGCACTCGGCGTCGTACGTTCTTTCCAAAGCTCTGTTAGACATCCAGTTCGGCATAGTGGGCCTGTCGGGGCAGTGCCATCCAGGATGACGTGGTGTTCGTCCCAGCTCGTCACATAACGAACCGGAGTGCAAAGGGCGATGGGCCCAAGACCCCGGAGCGCTTAGGATCTAGATCGGTGGGGACCTCTTTGTGGAGCCTAGGTAGGACTACGACGTGTTGATCTTCCGAGGCCGGGCATGACCCAGGAAAGTGTGTCCGGCTAGAGTAATCAAGCGTGTTGGGTAATGTGTGGTGCACCCTTATAAGGAAGTTATCTATTTGAACAGTCGTGTCCACGATAATGGACGCTCAGAGTTGTATCCCGATCTATTACACTTAGAAATGGATACTTGAGACATGAGATGGATATGTTGGCTCCAGAATTGCTTTCTTGCATGAAGTCAAGGAAGGATCTCTGGGCATTATTACTACAACATGCTTGTTAATTATAAAATGCTATTATGTACTCTTATGAATGTTGCAAGACTCTTGAAGATGCTAGTCTTCGATAGGCTACGTTTTCCCTTCTCTTCTGGCAGTATGCAGTTCAATCCACAGATACAGCTTATTTCTTTGATACCAATGCAAACTTAGTATATATCTGATGCTTGCGAGTACTTTGGATGAGTACTCACGGTTGCTTTGCTACCTCTTTTCCCCTATATCCGGTTGCTGCGATCAGATGGTGGATCCCAAGAGTCAGATGCCATCATTGACGATTTTTACTACCCCGAGGTGCCTACTACTACGTAGAGACTGTTGACGACCAGGAGTAGTTAGGAGGTCCCAGGCAGGAGGCCTTGCCTTTTCGATCGCTGTTGCTTTTGTGCTGACCTTCTTAAGGCAGTCTTGTTTAACTTATGTCTGTACTCAGATATTGTTGCTTCCGCTGACTCTTGTGCTTTCAAGCTTTTGTATTCGAGCCCACAAAACCATTGGCTTGTAATATGAAGCTTGTATTATATTAATTTGCGTTTAGAGTTGTGTTGTGATATCTTCCCGTGAGTCTCTGATCTTGATCGTATATATTTGCGTGTATGATTAGTGTACGATTGAATCGGGCCATCACAGGAGTACACAAATTTCACTAATTTTCACTAAATTGACTGATCATTGACAGGAACAAACAACTGAGGAACGAGGAAGGAGCATACAACGGCGGGGAAGGAGTGGCAGCGATGGTGGGAAAGGAGCGGCGGCAGCGACACTTGATCGGGCGCGCAGTCGTATCGCCGCTGGGAGCTGTGGGTTAGAGAAAGGAAGAAAGAGAGAGAGGAGCGGCGTCCTGGGACTTGCCCACATCCCGCACCGGAGTGGGTGGCCGCGGCGGGCGCCGGGAAGAGGCTGCAGACACGAGCAGGGTGACGAGGAGGAGGCGCGCGTCAGTCATGGAGGAGCCGCTCATCGAAGTGGTCACCTCGAAGTAGCAGAAGCCGCAGGTGGGCGGCGGTGCAGCTCGCCTTCATGCAGGTGGCGCACATGGGCAGGGAGGCGCAGATTGGTAGCGGGCCAGCGGCGGCGCGCTGACCCTACGACGGCTGCCGCCGGTGGCTGGGGCTGGTTCCTGCCACGCGCGACGGGGGAAGGGAGGAAGAAGCAGAGGGGTGATTAACAAAAGATTTAAAAATTATAAGGTTTTTTTCTAATGCAAATGAACTATGCGTAAGACAAAATTTTCCGAACGGAGAGAGTAGAAAGCTAGCCTCGGACCAAACATACAAGCAAGCACCTCGATTGATCCACGATAGCTAGCACAACGTGCATGTGTAGCCTTTTTTAACGGCTACAGCCAAACTTTTTTGAGCGTGTAGTTACTTTCTCGTACGATAATCCACTTCTGAGACCAGTCTCAGCTACATCTGCGTTGATGAAAAAAATCAAAACAAATACAATAAAAATTCAAAAATTTCAATTTTTTTGTGTGTTGTATAATTTGACGTGTAAGGTTCGCTCTAATTTTCAAATCATCTGAATAACTGAGTACAGTAGATTTCAGTAAAAAAAGACAAATTCGGAGTCTATAAAAAAAACTATTGTTCATGCAGTGTTTTAATTCGATTTGTCTTTTTTGCCGAGAACTACGCAGATGTCTAAATGATCTGAAAATTGAAGCGGACCTCACGCAATAAATTATCTACCACTCAAAAGATATTTGGAACTTTTTATTTTATTTTTGATTTTTTTATGATTTTTTCTGACCCAGTGCAGATCAGCGTGAGCACCGAAACGCTGCACTTCTTTCTTGTGCACATATTATAAAAAAAACAAAGAAAAAAAATGGAGGAGGCACAAATAGGTAATGAAGTGAACTTAGATGGCACATCACACCCTTTAGATAATACAGTATATAGAAGAGACAAGTATAGCAGAGATCGCTTGCACTCGTAAAATATACGAACCCCTGAGCAGTAAAATACGCACCACGCATTATAACTACTCTTACGACTTCTTCAATGATTGGTCGAATATGCTAACCCAACCAATTATTGAAAGGGAAACGTTTGGGGCCGGGGCACGGCGGAACATTGGGCCGGTCTCCCTCTTCCTCGTGTCTTCTATATCGCATCTCCCCCACGTCTCGCGCAGCTCGCCGGGGCGCGCGCCGCCCTCTTCTTTTGCCCCCTCCACCCCACCCCTTCCCCATCCCTCCCCCCTCGCCCCCCGGTCGCAGCACCACGCCTCCCCTCCCTGTTCGAAGCTTCCATGGCTTTGCGCGGTGACCATCCCATCTCGCCGGCGACCGAGGGGCGGTGACCACGGGAGATGCTGCAAATAGGGGCGACGGGGTGCTACCACGGCGACGCGCTACCTTGCAGCATCGGAGCTCTGCCTACCTCGCCGGACCCGGCCACGCCGGAGCTGCAACCAGCCATGGTAGACTACACCTCCATGGCGATTTTTTTTTGCTGAAACTGGTTGTAGCAAATTCAATCGCTGGTGGTAGCAAAAATCTACTACGGTTGCAGCAAAATGGCGTCATCTTCATCGCGGGATCGCAGCTGAGATAAGAAGTTTGAAGCTTTTTCCAATGCGGTTGTAATTTTTATAACTGTCGGTTGCAACTTTTTGTTTTTCGTCCATGGCTTCGTTTCCACGGTTGAAACTTTTTTTTATAGTCGGATGAATCTTTTTTCATCGCTAGATGAAGCTTTTTCTATCACCGGTTGTAACTTTTCGTCCATGCCTTCGTTTCCACGGTTGAAACTTTTTTTATAGTCGGATGAAGCTTTTTTCATCGCTAGATGAAACTTTTTCTATCACCGGTTGTAACTTTTCATCCATGCCTTCGTTTTAACGGTTGAAACTTTTTTTATAGTCCAATGAAGCTTTTTTGCATCGCTAGATGAAGCTTTTTCTGTCACCGGTTGTAACTTTTTTTGGTCATCCATAACTCCAGTCGTATACTGGTTGAAGCTTTTATCGTAGCCGGTTGAAGCTTTTCCTATTGCTAGTTGTAGCTTTTTTTCGTCGTAGTTTGCAGCACTGGGCATCTCCCTGGGCGCTTGATTTTTTTTGTTCGCAAGCGGGGGATAAGCGCCGGCGAGCACACCGGTGAGCACGCCGGTGAGCTCCAGTCGTCGCCACCGGAGCTGCAACGGTGGCCATGGAAGCTACAACCGTAGGGATTTGCTATTGCATAGGGCGAAGCCGGTGAAGAGGATGGTCGCCGAGGACTGGGACCGGGGCGACCGGCGACCAGGGCGGCCGGGAAAGACGGCCGGCGAGGACGGCGACCAGGGAAGAGGAGGGCAGGCGAGGGAGGAGCGGCGACGAGGGGGAACGCGGGGCGGCCGGCGAGATGGGGTTCGCGAGAGGAAGACGACGCTCGTTACGCGCTCGCGAGAGGAAGACGACGATCTAGTTGGATAAGGATCCAACGGCTCGGGACGGGCTGATCTGACGGCTAGGGTGCGACCGGCCGAAACGTTCCCCCGACGCACCGACGCCTAGCATCGCCTTTATTGAAACCCTTCCAACCAAACATAAACTAAAAATATATTAAATTTCTAATTTCTGTAAATAAAATACTCCCTTCAGTAAGATGTAAACGCTCTTATATTTATTTAGAGGGGTAGTACCCTACAAACAAGTGAGCATCCATCCAACGATACGCTACTGTATTAAAGTCAACACCTTCATTGTCATTTGTCAAGTAAGCAAAGCAGCCAGGTCGGACCCAATCAAAGCCAAAGAAAGCAAGAACTTCCCCGGCCGTCCATGGCCACCTACCCCATCCTCCTCCCCCTCCTCGCCGCCGTCGCCGTGGCGGCAGCGTCGTCCGCGGAGGACACGCCAACGGCGTACGAGATGCTGGAGCGGTACGACTTCCCGCGGGGCATCCTGCCGGAGGGGGTGGAGGGGTACGAGCTCGATCGGGACGGCGGCTTCCAGGTGTACTTCCCGCGGGAGTGCGAGTTCCTGCTAGCCAAGCAGTGGCTGGTCAAGTACGACACGCGCATCGCCGGCGCCGCCAGCGCGGGCAAGCTCGCGGCGCTGCAGGGCATCTACGTCAAGGTACTCTTCCTGTGGATCCCCGTCGCCGAGGTCGACCGCGCCGGCGAACGCCTCAGCTTCTACATCGGCCCCGTCTCCACGTCCTTCCCGCTAAGCGACTTCGCCAGCAGCCCGCACTGCCGCGGCTACCACGACCGCGCCGCCGTCGCTGCGGCCGTCTCGTGAATCATATGCTTTTTACATGTGGGCTTCTGCTCGGTGATTTGCCTTGCTATTCAATTAGTGCCAGTGTTAGCTACTGCTGCTGGGGGAAATAGTATATTTCACATGGAAAACTCTATTGATACGGCTTGATCATTTGAACAAGACTCGCATGAGTCGTTGTTTCAATTAACCTTTGTACCATCGTGGATATATCAATGAGCTCTATACGATTCCAGTTTAGCATGAGATCCATTGATGGCGTTTCGCAGGAGCCAGCGTTTATCTAGAATTTTGTTGAGATGTACCGGTATGCATTTATTGGTCACAAATTAGCTTATGTGGTCTGTCTATAGCACATCTAAGTGATTCAATCAAATATAAACAGAAAAAAAGAAAAAGAAAATATCCACACATATCTTCATGTAAGATTAATGACATAGGATTTAGATGTGCAATACTTGTTGCATATCTAAATGTGCTTTAACAAAACTGTATGTTAATTGTCTAGAAAGCCTGGCCAATCAGATGTATGATCAGGGTCGCAATAGACCACCGTCGATTCAAATCGATAGCTATGGACCATAATTAATGGACTTTGATAATCGGCGAACGTCAGAATTTTTTTGGCAAGAAAACGTTTTTTTATAACTCATTGTAATAAAAAACGTTAGAGTACAAATTATGTTGTCACAAGGATGTCAATTTTCTTTATTAAGAATGGCAAATCCTAACAAAAAACTAAACATGGCGGATTTGCCTTGCTTGCTAAATAAAATTGTCATCCCAACATAATTATGTTAATATGTAAGAAAGGATTTTGTTCCACTTGAGCTGACACTAGCATCCAAGTTCTTGTTATCTTGATCCAAGATTGAGCGTACTCAACCCCCCGTTGGGGGGGTATGGGACCCCTCTCGGCCTAGTACCATTACCTCAGACATGCCCAGGGGTAGACCTGGCCATCCTCCGGGCCGGGCCGGGCTTCGGGCCGGGCCTGACCAAGCCCGAGGCAGAAAACTCAGGCCCGAGCCCGGCCCATCATAGCAAAAAACACGTCGGGCCTCGGGCCTCGGGCCAGGCCTCTTCAGTAAATGACATAAACAGCGGGCCCAGACCCGGCCCGACCTAGTCTTCGGACTCAAAACCTAGGCCCAGGCCTGGCCCGGGAGCAGCGTCGGGCCGGGTCGGGCCGGGCTTTTTCGGGCCGGGCTGTTCGGGCCAGGCGGCCCATGGCCAGGAGTACCCAGGGGTCCCATACTCAGGCTTTTTATTTGTAGTGTGTGTTGGTGTGCAACCAGGTAAGCGATGCGGCGTGTTGCATTGTACTACTGTCGTTTCTAAATATAAGATATTTTGGCAGTTTAAATTGAAGTGTCAAAACATCTTACATTTAGATGGTGTGGACACATCACTTTTGCTGAGTGGTTATCATGTGGTCTATAGCCACCTTAGTCGTGCATGCAACTGTTTGGTCTGTTTCGAAAAACTTGGCCAAACTCATGATTTAGGTACGACTAAGTTGGGTGGTTCCTTGGACTTGTTTGCAACATAGGGGAAGTAATATGGCCACACTCTCTCTGTCGGCACACTCCGAGCGTCCTATTGGCCGGCATCAAGAACATTAGGCACGTGTTAGGGTAAATTGGTACACCCTGCAGGGTTACTATTCGAATAGCCCTGTCCGCGGTTATGGATGACTTGAAGATTGTGTACCTGATCATAGTAGCTTCAACTAATAATAACCATATTTGGTGTGAGTGTCTTTGGGGATCCTTCCTCGTGGGAGATGCGAGGGGGGTGCAATGTAGTGTTATGATGTGGTGGCTAGAACATATGATGCATATGCATATATGCTTTATTATCTTATAGCATGCCTCTATAGGATACCAGTGCTTGCTACCGCTCACCACATACCCCTTCTTTGAGAATGATGCATACTTAGCATAGATTTTATGTATGTCTTGCGAGTATAGTTGAGTACTCATCTTGCTTTATTTATTCTTTTTATCCGGATGCTGCAGATCAGATGGTAGCATTTGGAATAGGTGATCTCTAGTGGTGAAGGCATTAGATATGGTTATCCCATACAGTCCTTCTGGAAGGGTTATAGATTTCATTTGCTTTTCTTTAAGCCTTCTTAAGGTATTTGTTAAATTTAGGTGTCTAAGTTTATTTGTCGCTTATGTTGTGAGAGCTACGACTTGGTCGAAAGACTCTCGTATGTAATCATTTGTTAAATTTGACTCCTTGCAGTCATTGTATAGATATTGTTGCGGTTCTTTTAGTGTTTTTTATGATACTTGTCTTTCCATCCACATAGTGCGCATGTTGCATGTATGGATATGGTGTGCACGTTGTGTTTGGTGGGCATCCTCGGATCGATACTATGCATTTGATAACGAGGTGCTAGATCAGTATATATAGTGTCCCGGGGCATACATTGAGAGAGCTCTTAGTGTGCTTCAAGCTCGCTTTTGATTGTTCATTGATCTGTTGAGTATTGGAACCCACAAATACAACAGACCGTGACAACATGCAATATCTCACACATCATGATCATCGAGTATGGGAGAGGAGAGCCAGAGGACTTTTGCTACCTCTACAATGGTGAAATTGTGGAACCGAAGCATCAACCAAACATAATCTAGAGGTTTCTTGCAGCCCATTGAATGATAGAGAACCCATAAACTCACCATCAACTCTACAATGATCTTGTTGAGCACTTGTGGGCACTTCATGACGGTTGATTCCTGCACTTTTATCATGTTTTATTTATTCGAATTATTACTTTATTTGGATTGTATGGTGTGTTTGAATTTAAATAGTTAAATTTGAAATAATGTTGAAGCAATGCATTAGACATATCAATGTTCTCAATGATATGTTGTGCATATGTAGTTGAAATGGAGTTTGCATGCAAAAAAGATGGAAGAAATTAGTAAAAGAAAAACTATAGTGAGTTCAATTTTAGGTGAAGGGCTAGACGTGCACACTTTCTAACTCCTTAAATTTGAGGAGTTCAGTTTTGGGAGATCTTTTGAAGAGCTCGGTTTTAGGAGAAGGACCAAAGATGCTCGTACTATTAGTCACAATCAGAAGCACCGAGGAAAGGGTGACAGAATGGTTTTTTGAACCCAACACCATAGAACAAGTGTTCTAAAATGTTCTACGGTAAATATATTAATAAAATAAGTAATGTACAAGCCCCAAGGGGTAAAAGATTGGCTAGGGATTAGCCAATGCCTGCTCTAGGTATGGAGTTCATCATTACAAGTTATGGTCCATCCACTGTGTGAATCTAAGTTCAAACTTATGCTTAATCTTGTGTCTGAGAAGCTTTAAATCTTGCTTAAGGTGAAATCTCTAGGATTGGACAAACTGCTGGATTGACCTGAATACTTTTCCATTTCTCTGAATCCATATGTTCCAGCATCCCGGTATGATGATCTCTACTGCAAACTGCTTTGGTAAATGACTTATTGCCAGGGTGGTGTCCTCATAACCTGATGTACCTCGCTGCCTGTTGGGTATCAGAGAGTTCCAACACTCTTGAGCAAAGTTACAGTCCCAAAGTAAGTGCATGATGGTCACCTCTGCCTGTTGATTACAGTTTGGGTAGAAAATGTCATCAAGGTGCATGCCTTTTCTGAGTAAGAGTCCTGGTGTTGATTCTACAATGTGCAACTAACCAGAAGAAGAATTTATGTTTAAGTCTACTAGAGCTACTCCAAATGATGTTGAAAATGGGGTGTTCTTCCTTGTGCTCCAGCATCTGATTGTATATGTGAATTGTTGTGGGCTTACCAACAGCCCCAATAATGCTCCAGTTATCCTTTTTGTGTTGATATAGATTGGGAACAAGATCTTGTAACTGATTGAATTGCTCTTCCATGGATAAGGGTAGATGAAAGTGCCCAGTCCAATCATGCTCATCAAAAAAATCTTGCATTGTTTGCTCCTCATTTACTGCAAAAGAATGAAGATGTGGAAGTGTAATTTGCAGAGCCTGGTCATGCCATTTGTCCTTCCAGAACAACACAGCTTGGCCAGATCCTATTGTGCATTTGCTAATTTGCTTAAATCTGTCTAAAAGTGCAATATGAGATTTCCACCAGAATGACCCTTCCGCTTTTCCTCTTGGTGATTCTGTATGATAACATTTCTCCCAGACAAGATTGATCCAAGGTATATTTTCTCTGTTGAGAAACTTGATGAGATTCTTCATAAGTAGGGCCTTATTGTGAAGAGCTATATCTAGTATGCCAAGACCTCCCTGTTTTTTGGGTTGACAAACTTTGGACCAGGCAATCAGGGCTGTCCCTCTGTCCTCCATACCAAATTTCCTCCATAGAAAGTTCCTCAAGTATTTATTGATCTGTTCAATAACCCCCATGCGTAGTGCCAAAGTACACATGAAGAAGATTGGTAATGCTACAAATACATATTTGATAAGTAACAATCTTCCATCATAAGAGAGCATGGTAGAGAAACCAGTAAGCCTTCTCTCAATTCTTTGCATCATTGGGTTGAAATCTTCAATTTTTGGTTTAGTTGTGCCCAGAGGGAGGCCCAAATAGGTGAAGGGGAAATTTTCTTATTGGCATCCCATGATATTGAGCAAGTTGCTGATATGAGCTTCAACCACATTGATTGGTACCATGAAGGATTTTTCATAGTTGACCTTGAGCCCAGTAAAGGCAGTATAGTGCAAAAATGAGATTTTTAACTTGGGACAATTGTCTGGCATCAGCAGGCAACACTAAGATGTTATCATCAGCATATTGGATAACAGGAAAATCTGGGCAAGCTTGACTATCAATAGGTGCCTGAATCAAATTCTGGTGCATCGCCTCATTAAGCATTGACTGAAGAAGATCAGCTGCAAGAACAAAAAGGAGAGGAGAAACGGGGCTCCTTGCTTGACTCCTTGTTTGCAATGAAAGAACTTGCCTGGCACTCCATTTAGCGAAACGGATGATGTTCCCGAGGACAACAGCATTGTGATCCAATTTAACCATCTATCTCCATATCCTCTTACTCTCAGTATTTCTATAATTGCTTCATGATTAAGCAGATCAAATGCCTTTTCAAAATCCAGTTTTAACAACACAATTGGTTTCGTAAACTGCTGCCACTGATGTAAATATTCAAAATCCCACCCAAGATAATCATGAATTGTTCTCCTCTTAATGAACCCATATTGGTTGGTATGCACAATATTAAGAATAACTGTCTGCAACCTGTTTGCCAATAACTTTGTTATAATTTTGATTGTGCAGTTGAGAAGAGAAATTGGTCTGAAATCATTGGCTCTGACTGGATTGTCCTTCTTGGGAATTAAAGTGATAAAGGAAGCATTAATACTTTGAAGAAATATAGTTCCATGATAAAAATCATCAACTATTTTGCAAAAATCTTCAGCAATTATGCTCCAACATGCTTTAATGAAATCACCATTGAATCCATCTGGACCTGGCACTTTGTCTGAAGGGAGATGTTTAATGACATCATCAATTTCTTTTTTTGTAAAAGGAGCATCAAGTTCTTGCAAACCATCCATTCTAGTGATGAGGCTGATCAGATTTAAGGGATCTGCAATATTACTAGTCTGTCCCAGTCTTTCTTTAAAAGATGCCCAAAGAATAGCAGCCTTTGCATCATGTTCTAAATGTTCAACCCCCTTATCATTTTGCAAAGTTTGAATGAAGTTGTGTCTATATTTAATGGTGGCCTTTTCCTGGAAGAACTTAGAGTTTTCATCTCCAATTTTAACCCATCTAATTGTTGCTCTTTGTCTCCAATAGATCCTCTAAAAAGACAAAAGTTTTAACAAATGTTCTCTAAGCATTTCCCTTCCATTGTGTTCACTATCAGCGAGCAATCTGTGCTCCTCAAAAAGGTCCAACATCAAAATCACATTGTTGGTTGCCTGAATGCTGCCAGCTAAATTTGAAATGCTCTTGCTCCAAATTAAGGCATTTTCTGAGCCTTTTAAACTTAGCAGTGATTAATTTAGCACCGCCACTAGCCAGTAGAGGTTGTTGCCAATTAGCTTGAACTGTCTCTTTAAAATCATGATGTTGAAGCCAAAAGTTTTTCAAATCTAAAAACTTGTGCCTTTGGTATGCTAGTACCAATTGAGATGACATAAGGGCAATGATCTGAAACAGGTTTGGAAAGGGGAATAGCCATAGTATTGGGATAATTTCAAGACCAATTCTCAGAAGTGAACACCCAATCAATTTTTTTCCTATAGAGGGGCTTGCTGCATATTGCTCCAAGTATAACTTCTACCTTCCAAAGGAATTTCTACTAGGGCAAGTTGACTGATTGCTTCATTGAATTGCATCATATTATTTATGTCTCCAGTTCCCATGTTTCTATTGGATGGATATCTGATGTAGTTGAAATCCCCAGTAATTATCCAATCTCTTTCTAAAGGCATTTGAATATTTTTGAACCAGGACAAGAAGTTGTGTCTTCCTTCATTATCACATGGCCCATAAAGGTTTGTTAATATCCAAGAATCACTAGTGTGAACTGAGATGAACCTCATAGAGATTGAAAATTCATTTTTGAACAGGCATTCTCCTTGAAACATATTATCATTCCAAGCAATGAGCAATCCACCAGAAGCTCCCACAGAAGGCAAGAAATCAAATTTATTGATCCTTCTGGGGCAAAAATTCTTAATATAGGAGCTATCAAAAGATTCTATTTTTGTTTCTTGCAAACATATTACTGAGCTATGAGCTTCATCTATTTTGTTTGAAATAGCTAGCCACTTATCACTTTAGTTTATACCTCTAACATTCCAACTCAATATGTTCCAGGATTTATTCATAGCAATTCAAACAGTCAAAGCAGCAAAGATTTGTAGCAACACTCTTGCACTTAAAGCATAGCAGATAGTCATCACTTTTACATACCCATTGCATCCAGAGTCTTTTAGATGAAAGCAAAGCATAAAATTATTCAATTACAAAAGTGGGCTGATTCAAAGCTTCATTACATAAACTGCTGAGATCACCCAAAAGGAGGCCTCCTACTAGGTCTATGTCTCACTCTCTCTCTCAGAAGCTTTAGTCTTTCCATGCTGGCTGCTTTCCTCCTCTCTTAGCTTTCTTTTGTAGAAGGTTCTCCTTTGTGCACACCTTTGGATCCACCTTGCAATAAGAAGAATTTAAAATTTTAATGACTTTAGTGCTACAGACAGGGGGCTTAGCAGAGCAAGCCATACAGATACTATCTTCACATGCTTTCTTTATAAATCCTTTATGCAACTGCTGCAACCTTTCACTTCTCCTTACCTCAGATTCAACCACTGGCACTCTGTCTTTCCTTTTCCCTTTGAAAGCAGTGGGGCTGCAGAAGATGATCTCCTCTCACTAGTACATCGAGGTGCTATACAAACGGTTTTTAACCCCTTTCCGCGGCAACATTTGGCACCGTCACCAAGTGAGTGTGGGCGATAGGGGGTCCTTCCCACACGACCCAGAAACCGTCGGGGATATGCCCTCCTGGCACACACGCTCAGCAAAATGAGGTCGTGTGCGACCGGCGAGCGACCAAATATGGTTATACATACAGTAGTGCTCAAAAAATACAATTATACAAGCGAAATCATTTCCGGTCGTAAATCCCACATAGTTAGTCCCCGCTAAACGTTTCCGTTCGTATATACATCCCACACAGTCGCTCCAAGGAAAACATTTCTGTTTGTAGGTACATCACACACAATTTTCCCCGTTAAATCGTTTGTGATAGCGTTTCCATTGCACACAGTATTAACAATTTTATTATTTGCGTTATTGAATGCATCACACACGGTGCATAGAAGAAACTATGTGGCAAAGGCTGTCCATCACACATAGTTTTTATGTGGTAAACATTTGTGAGGGGTAGCCTAACGCAAACAGTTTTCAAGAGGATGTCGTGTGTGATTGTTCATTAATCTAACACGGTTTATTCCTAGAAACTGTTTGTGTTATTGAAAGCGTCACACACGGTGTTTTCTCAATAACTGTTTGCAATAGAAAAACCCAATTAGCAGGCTAATTATCCTATTATTAATAATCCAATTATTAATCTAATTGACATTTCATATTAAGCATACAATATATTTCATTTTCATAATTGAAATACATCAGAGTGCAACATCATATAGCTTCAGCACTCAGCTACCCCATTACACAACTGCACCAGCACCAAGTTTCACATGCAACATGTAGAACCTTTCGAAATTGGCATCATAGATGGTATATAGACATATGCATCTCATCTGGAAAACTGCTGAAGCGGAAGGCGAATATTGAGCCTTCATTGATGTTGAAGGTCTTTGCAACTTTAGGCCAGTGCCTGTGGATGATTGACCGCCTGTCCTTCGTCCTCTTCAGGAACACTTCAATATTGAACCGTGGGTGTTGTATGAAAACCTTCCTCGCCTCCTGACCATAGAGGTGGGTTGAGAGGTAATCATTAGTGAACTGCTTTGAAAAGGCCTGAAAACAAGGATGTGAATAAATATCTTCTCTATATTGGAAGTGGGGCAAAGGAATAAAAAAAGGCAAGGTATAATAGTTAGTACCATCTTGTAGTGAACTGATGTCTTCCTCATTGTGCGGACAAAGATCTTGTTGTTTTTTGTCGCTAATTTGTTTATCCTAACAATCTTTCTGAGTTTCTTGATTTGATTGATATTCATGGACAACTCATTTCCCCATATGCAAAAAGGGTCGAACAGTGGGTCAAAACCTCTGACAGCAGGACCTACATGTGCAAGACCAAATTGTTAAAAACCAAAATATTAGAATGGTTCCTGCAATTGCACAATAATGTGCTATTAGACAATGGACCATGCACGTGCTAACCTCGATTGTAAACCTTAGTGCTTCCCATTGTTTCCCTGCAACACATATAAGGTAGTTAGTCATCAGGTTAAGTAAGGGTTCACACGCTATCAGTAAAATATGTTGATGAAAAATAAGCACATTGCATATTCATTAGATTAATTCAAGCCACATGGAAAACCCATTTATCCAAACCAAGCATGATTAAGAACTAGGAAATACAGCACTTGTATATGTTTCTCATGTATTAAGTGCAGCCAAATTCGATTTATTCCTCACATGCACAATAATACAAAATTCTACCCATGACAATTAGATATCGCATTGCAGAATTGAACCAAGCAGTTAACTAAACACCACAACAAATGAACCAACATTAATTGGGCACCACATTGCACAATATAACATACTCCTAATAGAAGATCAGACAGTTAACCAAACCAAGCATGCTTAACAACTTGGAAATATAGCAATTGTATTTGTTTCTCGTGTATTTAGTACAACCAAATCCAATTTGTTCCTCACATGGTATACAATATCATAATGCACCCACAATAATTGAACATCACATTGTAGAATTGAACCAAATAGTTAACTAAACACCACAATAAATGAACCAAATGTTAACTGAGCACAACATTACACAATATAACATACTCCTAATAGAAGATCAGACAGTTAACACAACCAAGCATGCTTAACAACTTGGAAATATAACAATTGTATTTGTTTCTCATGTATTTAGTACAGCCAAATTCGATTTATTTCTCACATGGTATACAATAACAGAATGCACCCACAACAATTGAACATCGCATTGCGGAATTGAACCAAACAGCCAACCGCGTCGCGTTGTTGGCGCGCGAGGCATCGATGGTAACCTCGATGGCGAGGTGCTCCTCCAAGATCTGGGGGTCGACACGAATGACAGCCATCACGACCTCATCCGCGTATGCGGCTGCGATTTGCTTCTCCGCTGCCAAATGCTCCTTGAGATCCTGGCTATACTGTGCGCACCATGGCTTAGGGCGGCGTTTATTTGGTGGAGGGGTCGGTGATTTGGGTGGAAGGTGTCATTCCGGCGGTCGGGGCATGTGGGATGTGGAAAGAGGAGAAGAATGGGGGTCAGGTGTGGATTACCTGCCTGGATAGACGAGGCCGAGCAGCGTGAAGGAGGTCCGCCGGCGAGGAGGCGGCGTTGCAAGCAAGGAGTGAATGTTTCAACTTGGAAAGGAAGGCCGAAACATGGGAAATGTGGCTTTTGGTAAGGGGGAGGGAGCGGGGAGGTAGATATTTCTGCGGAAGCCGAAAATTTGGAATCCCTTCAGCGAAAAAAAACTGGCGCGCAAAGTGTCATCGGACACGGTCCCTTATTCAGAACTGTGTACGATATGTGAACATCACAAACAATTCAGATAGCTTAACCCGTGTGTGATGAGTTTGAACGTCAAAAATTTTGGTTCGGATTTCCCTAGTTACAGTGGTCATCCACGTCATTGCATAATTTGGGCACACAAAGGAGACTACAACACACCCACACTTCTTAATCAAGAAAGTTCAGCAATTAAACAGAGCTAGCTGGCCTAAACATTACTCTAACAAATTAAAGACCGGCGCTATTAATTAAACAAAACAAAGAGTACTACTACAACTGGTGCTCGTCGATCTCCACCGCCGCCTCCATGTCCAGCTCGCACCCGACGGTCTCCTGGGGAAGGGGCTCCATGGCATCAATCGCACCATACTCGGCAAGCATCTCGCCATCTGTGTCTGCCATATCTTTGCAATAGGCCGCCATGAGCTGGGCGTGGGCGGCCGCGATCTGGGTTTTGGCGGGCTCCATCGTGGCAAGGTATGCCGCGCAGGAATGGACGGCTACTCGAACGCTCTTGGCGATTGCCAACTCTTCGGCCGTGGGTTGCTGACCGTTGTCGGAGAAGCTTTGTTCGATTTGTGTGGTGACCGCCATGAGCTAGGCGTGGACGGCCTCGACATGGTCGTGGGTGGCATCCATCAGTGCTTAGGCCGCCGCTACGGAACGGACAGCTACTGTGCCACTCTCGCCAGTTGCTATCCCCGAGGCAGATGTTGTTGCCGCCGCCTAAGAAGCAATAGCGGCAGTTTGGGCTGCCTTGGTCGCCAGGACGCAGATTGTGCTCGTCCTCACAAAGCTTGTTAGCACGCGCCTGGCGGCTGCAGCCGCGCTCTCGCCGGAGTGGGCCGCCGAAGTTGCCCTCACGACGCGGGTCCACGTCCCCATATTTCACCAGTGACGATTGAACAGTGAAATGATATTTGAGGAGTGGGCTAGTGTGCTTGACACTCGGATGGTGCTCCAAGATATTTTGTGCTGCATCACACACGGTTGGTGATAATAAACTATGTGCGATCTACTTGGTTTCTCATCTTGATTTAAATTACATAATGGGGTCACAGCTGAATAGGATGGTGTTTGAATTTCTAGAACTTTTATCTGTAGTGAACATGCAACTATAGGTGTGTTGTCAAAAAAATTGGAATGATTTATGGTTCGTTTGAACGTTTTTTATACATTAACTTGGTTTTGTAGGCATTTCAGGTGCATAATTCAAATTTGAACTACATGCACATGCTCCAGTGCATATAAACAGGTTAAAAAAATCAAATCTCTGTCCTTGGTTGCATGCTTAGGTCCCATGCAAGAAATGGGAATGAATGTCAAACACCTTGCACCGTCACTCGTCCACAAACATTGAGATACCTGGTCTTTAAATTCTAGTAAATCCAACAATCGTCTGAAATTCATGAAACTTGGCATGCTATCATGGAGCAGCATCAACATGTTGTGGTAAATTTTTTGTCCCATTTGGGGCAGGTCCGGGTATAAACTTCTCACAAACCAGAGCTTCTCACAACAAGCGTGATGGTTTTGGTAGGGAACGTGACACCTTTGGGGACGAAACGATATCCGTTGCCTCTTATAGCTTTCAAAATAAATCTAGTGTCAACATAGAACAATATGAGTGTTGTGTTTAATTTTGGAATTTTTTGGGGTTCGTTTGGACATTTTTATACATTAACTGGGTTTTCTAGGCATTTTATGTGCATAATTCAAATTTGAACTACATGCACATGCTCCAGTGCATATAAATTGGTTGAAAAATCAAATCTGTGTCCTTCGGTGCATGCTTAGGTCCCATACAAGATATGTGAATGAATGTCAAACACCCTGCCACCGTCACTCGGCCGCAAACATTGAGATACCTGGTTTTTATATTCTAGTGAATCTAAAACTCGTCTGAAATTCATGAAACTTGGCATGCTATCATGGAGCGGCATCAACATGCCGTGGTAAAAATTTTGTCCCATTTGAGGCAAGTTTGGGTATAAGCTTCTCACAAACCAGAGCTTCTCATAACAAGCGTGATGGTTTCAGTAGGGAACGTGACACCTTTGGGGATGAAACGATATTCGTTGCCTCTTATTGCTTTCAAAATTTTTCTAGTGTCAACATAGAACAACAGGAGTGTTGTGTTTAATTTTGGAATTTCTCGGGGTTTGTTTGGACATTTTATACATTAACTGGGTTTTGTAGGCATTTTAGGTGCATAATTCAAATTTTAACTACATGCACATGCTCCAGTGCATATAAACGGGTTGAAAAATCAAATTTGTGTCCTTGGTTGGATGCTTAGGTCCCATGCAAGAAATGGGAATGAATGTCAAAACCCTGCCACCGTCACTCGGCCACAAACATTGAGACACATGGTTTTTAAATTCTAGTAAATCCAAAAATCGTCTGAAATTCATGAAACTTGGCATGGTATCATGGAGCGGCATCAACATGATGTGGTAAATTTTTTTCCCATTTGGGGCAGGTTTGGGTATAAGCTTCTCACAAACTAGAGCTTCTCACAACAAGCGTGATGGTTTCAGTAGGGAAAGTGACACCTTTGGGGACGAAACAAAATCTGTTGCCTCTTATTGCTTTCCAAAAAAATTATAGTATCAACATAGAACAATAGAAGTATTGTGTTTAATTTTGGAATTTTTCGGGGATCGTTTGGACATTTTTATACATTAACTGGGTTTTCTAGGCATTTTATGTGCATAATTCAAATTTGAACTACATGCACATGCTCCAGTGCATATAAATTGGTTTAAAAACCAAATATGTGTCCTTCGGTGCATGCTTAGGTCCCATGCAAGAAATGGGAATGAATTTCAAACACCCTGCCACCATCAGTCGGCCGCAAACATTGAGATACTTGGTTTTAAATTCTAGAAAATCCATAATTCGTCTAAAATTCATGAAACTTGGCAAGCTATCATGGAGCGGCATCAATATGCCATGGTAAAAATTTTGTCCCATTTGGGGCAGGTTTGGGTATAATCTTCTCACAAACCAGAGCTTCTCACAACAAGCGTGATAGTTTCGGTAGGGAACGTGCCACCTTTCGGGACAAAACGATATGTGTTGCCTCTTATTGCTTTCAGAAAATTTCTAGTGTCAACATAAAACAACAGGAGTGTTGTGTTTAATTTGGAATTTTTCGGGGTTTGTTTGGACAATTTTATACATTAACTAGGTTTTCTAGGCATTTTATCTCATAATTCAAATTTGAACTACATGCACATGCTCCAGTGCATATAAATTGGTTGAAAAATCAAATATGTGTCCTTCGGTGCATGCTTAGGTCCCATGCAAGAAATGGGAATGAATTGCAAACACCAGGGCACTGTTGATTGCCGACAAAATGTTCAGATACTTTGTTTTTAAATTCTAGTAAATCCAAAACTCGTCTGAAATTCATGAAACTTGGCGTGCTATCATGGAGCGGCATCAACATGCCGTGGTAAAAAATTTGTCCCATTTGTGGCAGGTTTGTGTATAAGCTTCATACAAACCAGAGCTTCTTACAACAAGCATGATGGTTTCTGTAGGGAACGTGCCACCTTTGGGGACGAAACGATATCCATTGCCTCTTATTGCTTTCAAAAATTTTCTAGTGTCAACATAGAACAACAGGAGTGTTGTGTTTAATTTTAGAATTTTTCGGGGTTCGTTTGGACATTTTTATACATTAACTGGGTTTTCTAGGCATTTTATGTGCATAATTCAAATTTGAACTACATGCACATGATCCAGTGCATATAAATTGGTTGAAAAATCAAATCTGTGCCCTTCGGTGCATGCTTAGGTCCCATGCAAGAAATGGGAATGAATTTCAAACACCAGTGCACTGTTGATTGCCAACAAAACATTGAGATACTTTGTTTTTGAATTCTACTAAATCCAAAACTCGTCTGAAATTCATGAAAATTGACATGCTATCATGGAATGGCACCTGACATGCTATGATATTTTTTTGTGTGGCGCACTCAAATAACAGCCAACAAAGGCATTTTAAAAAAATAGCTGCCACTGTAACATCTCAACCATTTTGTATAATTTAAATTGTGTCCATTTTGTTGACCATTCACGTGACGCCACGCCTCACTCTTATAATGGCTAGGAGGTGCCGTGCGGATAGGTGCTTGAGTGCTTCATTAAACAGGAGGCGTGCGAGCTGTACTCCAATGCGGAGGCTCACTGGGAAGCGTGCGAGCTGTACGCCGCGCAGGCTCACCGGGAAGCGAGCCCTTTGACTTCCATGGCCGCCCTCCTTGCTCGCATCCTCTCCATTAATGGCACCCAAGCCGTAGTTTAATACGGTTTTTAAATATAAAACACTCATCGCAAATGTTTTAGTTAGAACACCCGTACGCAAACCGACAACTTCCCTAGGAAGCCAAGGGAAAATGTGCCGAGCAGGATTTGTGAAGCTCTTGATTGCAAACGTTTTAGATAGAACACCCGTATGCAAAGTGAGAGCTATGGTCTTCCCCCTTAAGTCGAGGCAAAATTCGTAGCACAGGATTTGTGCATCCCTTCAACGCAAACGATTGTTTTGGATGACCCGTGTGCAACCATGTACAAACAATTTGGTAAGATTTGCATCTGTCATATTGGGTATTGCTACCTCTTGAGCACTGCATTGGTTTTCCCCGAAAAGGAAGGGATGATGCAACAAGGTAGCGTAAGTATTTCCCTCAGTTTTTGAGAACCAAGGTATCAATCTAGTAGGAGGCTACGCGCGAGTCCCTCTTACCTGCACAAAACAAATAAATCCTCGCAACCAACACAAATAGGGGTTGTCAATCCCTATAAGGCCACTTATGAGAGTGAGATCTGATAGATATGATAAGATAATATTTTTGGTATTTTTGTGATAAAAGATGCAATGTAAAATAAAGGAAAAGTAAATAGCAAAGGAAATACCTAAGTAATAGGAGATCAATATGATAAAGATAGACCCGGGGGCCATAGGTTTCACTAGTGGCTTCTCTCGAGAGCATAAGTATTCTATGGTGGGTGAACAAATTACTGTTGAGCAATTGACAGAATTGAGCATAGTTATGAGAATATCTAGGTATGATCATGTATATAGGCATCACGTCCGAGACAAGTAGACCGACTCCTGCCTGCATCTACTACTATTACTCCACTCATCGACTGCTATCCAGCTTGCATCTAGAGTATTAAGTTAAAAACGGAGTAACGCCTTAAGCAAGATGACATGATGTAGAGGGATAGACTCATGCAATATGAAGAAAACCCCATCTTGTTATCCTCGATGGAAACAATACAATACGTGCCTTACTGCCCCTACTGTCACTAGGAAAGGACACCGCAAGATTGAACCCAAAGCACTTCTCCCATTGCAAGAAAGATCAATCTAGTAGGCCAAACCAAACTGATAATTCGAAGAGACTTGCAAAGATAACCAATCAAACATAAAAGAATTCAGAGAAGATTAAATTATTGTTCATAGATAGACTTGATCATAAACCCACAATTCATCAGTCTCAACAAACACACCGCAAAAAGAAGATTACATCAAATAGTTCTCCACAAGAGAGGGGGAGAACATTGTATTGAGATCCAAAAAGAGAGAAGAAGCCATCTAGCTACTAACTATGGTCCCGTAGGTCTAAGCTAAACTACTCACACTTCATCGGAGGGGCTATGGTGTTGATTTAGAAGCCCTCCGTGATCGATGCCCCCTTCGACGGAGCTCCGAAACAGGCCCCAAGATGGGATCTCGTGGATACAGAAAGTTACGGCGGTGGAATTAAGGTTTTGGATCCGTTTTTGATCGTTTGGGGGTACGTGGATTTATATAGGAGGAAGGAGTACGTCGGTGGAGCAACAGGGGGGCCACGAGGGTGGAGGGCGCGCCTGGGGTAGGCAGGCGCGCCACCTACCTCGTGGCCTATTCTTTTCTTTCTTGACGTAGGGTCCAAGTCTCCCGGGTCTTGTTCGTTGAGAAAATCATGTTCCCGAAGGTTTCATTCCGTTTGGACTCCGTTTGATATTCCTTTTCTTCGAAACCCTAAAATAGGCAAAACATCAATTCTGGGCTGGGCCTCCGGTTAATAGGTTAGTCCCAAAAATAAAATAAAAGTGGATAATAAAGCCCAATATTGTCCAAAACAATAGATAATATAGCATGGAGCAATTAAAAATTATAGATACGTTGGAGACCTATCAAGCATCCCCAAGCTTAATTCCGGCTCGTCCTCGAGTAGGTAAATGATAAAAACAGAATTTTTGATGCAGAGTGCTACTTGGCATAATTTTAATGTAATTCTTCTTAATTGTGGTATAAATATTCAGATCCGAAAGATTCAAGACAAAAATTCATATTGACATAAAAATAATAATACTTCAAGCATACTAACTAAGCAATTATGTCTTCTCAAAATAACATGGCCAAAGAAAGTTCATCCCTACAAAATCATATAGTTTAGTCATATTTGATTTTCATCACACAAGAATGCTCTCATCATGCACAACCCCGATGACAAGCCAAGCAATTGTTTCATACTTTAGTAATCTCAAACCTATAAACTTTCACGCAATATATGAGCGCGAGCCATGGACATAGCACTATAGGTGGAATAGAATATAATGAGGGGGGTTATGTGGAGAAGACAAAAAAGGAGAAAGTATCACATCAATGAGGCTAATCAATGGGCTATGGAGATGCCCACCGATTGATGTTAATGCAAGGAGTAGGGATTGCCATGCAACAGATGCACTAGAGCTATAAATGTATGAAAGCTCAACAAAAGAAACTAGTGGGTGCGCATCCAACTTGCTTGCTCATGAAGACCTAGGGCACCTGAGGAGGCCCATTGTTGGAATATACAATCCAAGTTCTATAATGAAAAAATCCCACTAGTATATGAAAGTGACAAAACAAGAGACTCTCTATCATGAAGATTACGGTGCTACTTTGAAGCACAAGTGTGGCAAATGATAGTAACATTGTCCATTCTCTCTTTTTCTCTCATTTTTCTCTTTTTTATGGCCTTTCTCTTTCCTTTATTTATTTATTCCTCACTTGGGACAATGCTCTAGAAAATGATGATCATCACACTTCTATTTATTTACAACTCAATGATTACAACTCGATACTAGAACAAAGATAACTCTATATGAATGCCTCCGGCGGTGTACCGGGATATGCAATGGACCAAGAGTGACATGTATGAAAGAATTATGAACGGTGGCTTTTCCACAAATACTATGTCAACTACATGATCATGCTAAGCAATATGACAATAATGAATGTGTCATGATGAACGGAATGATGGAAAGTTGCATGGCAATATATCTCGGAATGGCTATGGAAATGCCATAATAGGTAGGTATGGTGGCTGTTTTGAGGAAGATATAAGGAGGTTTATGTGTGAAAGAGCGTATCATATCACGGGGTTTGGATGCACCGCGAAGTTTGCGCCAACTCTCAATGTGAGAAAGGGCAATGCACGGTACCGAAGAGGCTAGCAAGGATGGAAGCGTGAGAGTGTTATAATCCATGGACTCAACATTAGTAATAAAGAACTCACATACTTTTTGCAAAAATCTACAAGTCATCAAAAACCTCGGTACTACGCGCATGCTCCTAGGGGGATAGATTGGTAGGAAAAGACCATCGCTCGTCCCCGACCGCCACTCATAAGGAAGACAATCAAATAACACCTCATGTTTCAAATTTGTTGCATAACGTTTACCATACGTGCATGCTATGGGACTTGCAAACTTCAACACAAGCATTTCTCAATTTCACAACTACTCAACTAGCACGACTTTGATATTATTACCTCCATATCTCAAAACAATCATCAAGCATCAAACTTCTCTTAGTATTCAAAACACCCTTAAGATAATTTTACTAACTTTGAATACCTAGCATATTAGGATTTTAAGAAAATTACCATGCTATTAAGACTCTCAAAATAATCTAAGTGAAGCATGAGAGATCAATAGTTTCTATAAAACAAATCCACCACCGTGCTCTAAAAGATATAAGTGAAGTACTAGAGCAAAATTATATAACTCAAAAGATATAAGCAAAGCACATAGAGTATTCTAACAAATTCCAAAACATGTATAGCTCTCTCAAAAGGTGTGTACAGCAAGGATGATTGTGGTAAACTAAAAAGCAAAGACTGAAATAATACAAGACACTCCAAGCAAAACACATATCATGTGGCGAATAAAAATATAGCTCCAAGTAAAGTTACCGATAGAAGTAGAAGAAAGAGGGGATGCCTTCCGGGGCATCCCCAAGCTTTGGCTTTTAGGTGTCCTTAGATTATCTTGGGGGTTACATGGACATCCCCAAGCTTAGGCTCTTGCCACTCCTTGTTCCATAATCCATCAAATCTTTACCCAAAACTTGAAAACTTCACAACACAAAACTTAAAGTAGAAAATCTCGTGAGCTCCATTAGCGAAAGAAAATAAAAGACCACTTCAAGGTACTGTAATGAACTAATTCTTTATTAATATTGGTGTTATACCTACTGTATTCCAACTTCTCTATGGTTTATAAACTATTTTACTAGCCATAGATTCATCAAAATAAGCAAACAACACACGAAAAATAGAATCTGTCAAAAACAGAACAGTCTGTAGTAATCTGTAGCTAGAGCAAAATCTGGAACCCCAAAAATTCTAAAATAAATTTCTGGATGTGAGGAATTTATCTATTAATCATGTTCAAAAATATTTAACTAAGTATCACTTTCCAAATAAAAATGACAGCAGTTCTCGTGAGCACTAAAGTTTCTGTTTTTTACAGCAAGTTCAACAAGACTTTCCCCAGGTCTTCCCAACGGTTCTACTTGGCACAAACACTAATTAAACACAAAAACACAACCAAAATAGAGACTAGATAAATTATTTATTACTAAACAGGAGCAAAAAGCAAGGAATAAAAATAAAATTGGTTTGCCTCCCAACAAGCGCTATCGTTTAACGCCCCTAGCTAGGCATAACAAGCAAGAATAGATCTAGGTATTGCCATCTTTGGTAGGCAATCCATAAGTGGCTCTCATAATAGATTCATAAGGTAATTTAATTTTCTTTCTAGGAAAGTGTTCCATGCCTTTCCTTATTGGAAATTGGAATCTAATATTTCCTTCCTTCATATCAATAATTGCACCAATCGTTCTAAGGAAAGGTCTACCAAGAATAATGGGACATGAAGGATTGCAATCTATGTCAAGAACAATAAAATCTACGGGCACATAATTCCTATTTGGAATAATAAGAACATCATTAATTCTTCCCATAGGTTTCTTAATAGTGGAATCCGCAAGGTGCAAGTTTAGAGTGTAATCATCAAAATCACGGAAACCTAACAAATCACACAAAGTCTTTGGAATCGTGGAAACACTAGCACCCAAATCACATATAGCATAGCATTCATGATCTTTAATTTTAATTTTAATAGTTGTTTCCCACTCATCATAAAGTTTTCTAGGGATAGAAACTTCCAATTCAAGTTTTTCTTCATAAGATTGCATCAAGGCATCAACGATATGTTTAAACGCTTTATTTTGACTATAAGCGTGAGGAGAATTTAGCACGGATTGCAACAAGGAAATACAATCAATCAAAGAGCAATTTTCATAGTTAAATTACTTGAAATCCATAATAGTGGGTTTAGCAACATATAGGGTTTTAATTTCTTCAATCTCACTTTTATCAAATTTAGCATCAAGATAAACAAATTCTGAATTCTTAGAACACCTTCTAGGTAAAGGTGGATCATATTCAGTCCCATCATTATCAAGATTCATATTACAAAACAAAGATTTAATAGGGGACACATCATTAACTTTTAGATCTTCATCTTTATTTTCATAGCAATCCGGTGTAGCGGCCATCTTATTAACTAAGGTAGCCTGCATATCCCAAATTTCAGCAGTTAATTTCTCAAGATGAGCAATTTGGGATCTTAAACCATCGAATTCTTTAGACATATCATCAAGCTATTTATTCATAAAAATCATAAAACTTTTCTATTCTTTAAGCTCGTTTCTGAAGAAACTATTATGTTTAAATTGCAAGACCATGAAACTCCTGACATTGCTTTCGATCTCTTCTAATCTTTTAAGGTGAAGGTCACCAAATTTAGTTAGAACCATCGTGACAAGCAAGCAAACTAACACACAAGCAAACAAAAATCAAGCGGGCAAAAAGAGGCAAATAGAGAAAGAGAGAGGGCAAATAAAACGGCAAGGGTGAAGTGGGGGAGAGGAAAACGAGAGGCAAATGGAAAATAATGTAATGCAGGAGGTAAGGGTATGTGATGGGTACTTGGTATGTTGACTTTTGCATAGACCTCCCCGCCAACGGCGCCAGAAATCCTTCTTGCTACCTCTTGAGCACTGCGTTGGTTTTCCCCAAAGAGGAAGGGATGATGCAGCAAAGTAGCGTAAGTATTTCCCTTAGTTTTTGAGAACCAAGGTATCAATCCACTAGGAGGCTATGCGCGAGTCCCTCGTACCTGCACAAAACAAATAAATCCTCGCAACCAACGCAAATAGGGGTTGTCTATCCCTATAAGGCCACTTATGAGAGTGAGATCTGATAGATATGATAAGATCATATTTTTGGTATTTTTGTGATAAAAGATTTAACGTAAAATAAAGGCAAAGTAAATAGCAAAGGAAATAACTAAGTAATAGGAGATCAATATGATAAAGATAGACCCGGGGGCCATAGGTTTCACTAGTGGCTTCTCTCGAGAGCATAAGTATTCTACGGTGGGTGAACAAATTACTGTTGAGCAATTGACAGAATATAGCATAGTTATGAGAATATCTAGGTATGATCATGTATATAGGCATCACGTCCGAGAGAAGTAGACCGACTCCTGCCTGCATCTACTACTATTACTCTACTCATCGACCGCTATCCAGCATGCATCTAGAGTATTAAGTTAAAAACAGAGTAACACCTTAAGCAAGATGACATGATGTAGAGGGATAGACTCATGCAATATGAAGAAAACCCATCTTGTTATCTTCGATGGCAACAATACAATACGTGCCTTGATGCCCCTACTATCACTGGGAAAGGACACCGCAAGATTGAACCCAAAGCTAAGCACGTCTCCCATCGCAAGAAAGATCAATCTAGTAGGCCAAACCAAACTGATAATTCGAAGGGACTTGCAAAGATAACTAATCATACATAAAAGAATTCAGAGAAGATTCAAATATTTTTCATAGATAGACTTGATCACAAACCCACAATTCATCGATCTCAACAAACACACTGCAAAAAGAAGATTACATCAAATAGTTCTCCACAAGAGAGGGGGAGAACATTGTATTGAGATCCAAAAAGAGAGAAGAAGCCATCTAGCTACTAACTATGGGCCCGTAGGTCTGAGGTAAACTACTCACACTTCATCGGAGGGGCTATGGTGTTGATGTAGAAGCCCTCCGTGATTGATGCCCCCTCTAGCGGAGCTCCGGAACAGGCCCCAAGATGAGATCTCGTGGATACAGAAAGTTATGGCGGTGGAATTAGGGTTTTGGCTCTGTTTTTGATCGTTTGGGGGTACGTGGATATATATAGGAGGAGGGAGTACGTCGGTGGAGCAACATGGGGACCACGAGGGTGGAGGGCGCGCCTGGGATAGGCAGGCGCGCCCCCCTACCTCGTGGCCTCCTCTTTTCTTTCTTGACGTAGGGTCCAAGTCTCCCGGGTCTTGTTCGTTGAGAAAATCACGTTCCCGAAGGTTTCATTCCGTTTGGACTCCGTTTGATATTCCTTTTCTTCGAAACCCTAAAACAGGCAAAAAACAACAATTCTGGGCTAGGCCTCTGGTTAATAGGTTAGTCCCAAAAATAATATAAAAGTGGATAATAAAGCCCAATATTGTCCAAAACTGTAGATAATATAGCATGGAGCAATCAAAAATTATAGATACGTTGGAGACGTATCAGGTATGTTGCCATTTGTCAAACTGGAAAGATTGACATTTGGTGATCTAGTAACATTGCCATTTGTCAATCCTTGTAACACTGCGATTTTGTCAAAATATGCGGCTAAAAATCACTAGAATTATCTAATTTTTGCAACTAAAATTCAGTAATTAATCATAGATTTCATTCATAGATTAAGCAGTCGTTCTTAATTTATACAAACAGTTCAACTCAACAGCTTAACCAACCAAACTTTTCCCCAACTTTGCCGACCACGTACTGAAATAGCTAGTTCAACTATATATACTAGCTAATTTTAAGTACGTTGTACTGTTCCACCACATCTATAGTCAGGTAACTGAACAAAATAGCCCCTAAATACTACTACTACGGAGGGGCTTTGTGCTACTTCCGGCAGCCTCTCCTTTGCCGAGCGCGCTTAGTAAGAGGCAGAGGAGGAGGAGCCTACCGACGAGCTGGAAAACTGCAATACGGTGCCTGCCGCCGCTGCACGTTCAGCGATGCTCGCCAACTCGAATGCCCACTGCCGCTCCAGACGACCCCTCTCGAAGCAGCTGAACTGCTCGTAGATCTCCTGATTCCTCGCCTCTGCGTCAGCGTGTGGTGGCCACGATTGTGGTAAGGCTCTTTGCATGCTCGACGAGGCGCTCCTCCTCCTCCTGCAGGAACTCGATGTAGCGTGCAAGGTCGCTGACGCACGTGCGGGCCTCAACCTCCGCCTCCCTCCTTCGGACGGTGGTGGCGGAGCGGGTGATGATCCCGGTGGTCGACGATGGGCTGGCGGACGATGATGGGATGGCGGCCATGACGGCCACCTCCTGCCTTCGGGCCGCGGTGGTGGAACAGGTGATCGCTGGCAGTGGGGAGGCGGCCATGATGGCCACATCCCGCCTTCGGGCCGCGGCGGCGGAACGGGCGATGGCCCTGGCTTTCTACGTGGTGTGGCGGCAACGGCGGCCGATAATAGCTGCCGATGGGCAGTGACGGCGGAGCATGTGGTGGGTGTTCCGTGCACACCCAACAGGGACGCCACACGCACTACACTACACCGGGGACTGCGCCGCCGCCACGGTGTAGCCTCCCAGCTAGAGCTGTCCTCTGATGACGGCGGAGTGGCTGAGCAACGACGACGGACTGGTGCCATTGGCGATTGTGGGAGAAGCAGATGAGATAAGCTACAGGGAGGGAGGGGAAAATGCGACGCAGGACTTGCTGGTCGTGAGGGTTTATATAGCAGGCCGGTAAGCATTGGGATTTGGGGGGATTTCACCGAGTCGGACGGGAATCTTGGGTGCGAAGCTGCGAGGTTGCGCGGGGACGGGCTCACAATTGGCGCCACTGTTTGGCCAAAAGAACGCCCTCGCGCGTTGCGCAAGCTTGCGTTGTAAGCCGTCTGCGGCAGCGGGTGACAAGACGTGCGAGAGGAGGACGAAAGGACACGTACACATATGGTTAATACGAAAAAACGTTTGCGATTTAATTACCTACTATACCCCGTACTGGTTTATAAGTAGGATTTAACTAATAAAATACGAATGCATGTCGCCAAAGATTATATCGTTGGATTCATATTTGAACATAGTTTCTATTTATGCTATTTTTATAACATGCATTAACACTTTTTTGCTTAAATTTAAGGTTATATACAAGCAAGCGTTTGCCCGCAACACACACGGCTTATTCCATCACGAACAGCTCAGATGGATCAACTATATGCCACGTATCGCACACGCAACTCTAATCTGACATCGCTCGCACAATTCATCTTATTTTCCACGTATCAATGTGCTCGCTGTTAGGCGCCATAGCGTGCTATACTTGCCGTTAGGCGCCGCAACGCGCTCTGCTCGCATCCGTTGGCGCGCTCTGCTCACGTCTGTCGGCGCGCTCGGCTTGTCGAAAGCTTTTCCTTGCGTGTTCAATTGCTATATATATATATGTTGCTCGCGTCCCTCCGCGCGTGCTCTGCCAGCGTTTGGGCATGCACACAATCACGTTGGGGCCCCATATGCATGCGGTTGCTCCGCGCGCGTTGCCACGCGATGCAGTTATGTGTGGCATGATGGAGTTACGCGCTGCAAATTAGAACTGCCATCAGGGCCTGCCGATATTCCTGGCCGTTCGGCTTCCCCTTTAATTCTCACAGCCATTATAACCTTAGTCTCTTCAACCTTTCGATCGCGTCTCACAAGACAACAAGCACACCCATGACGACACATAGAGAGGGGATGTCTAGCGGTGCTCCAATCGACTTCGGTGAGCATAAAGTGGAGACCCACGCGAGGAAGACGGATCTCTCGGTGGTGTACACCATTGACACGGCCGTGGTGGACGACTCCATCAACATTGTTGAGTAGTTGCTTGCTCGAGACAAGTACAAGGTGGTCAGCATCGACCTCTAGTACACCGCCGGTCATCCCGACATAGATCAGAAGGTTGCCGTTGCCAAGTTGTGTGTGCGCCATCATGTCCTCAACTACCACTACTGGATGGCCACAGAGCCTTGCGACCATTTCAACAGGTTTGTCAACAGCACTGACTACAAGTTCGCCACGGTGGAAACCATCGACGATGTAAAAGCACTCAGGGTTATGGGCTTGGCCTGCAAGAACCTTATCAAAATCCATGACCACTACAGGGTCTGGGGTAGCACGAAGAAGGACTCCCTGGTTGAACTCGCCTCGGCCATCATCGACCCCTACTACGAAAAGATGAAATAGGATGCCTAGAGAACAACTACCGTATCCTAGCACGGGGCCTGGATGCGGCAACTGGATGAACCTCACCTCAGGTTCGCGACTAAGAGAATGTACACATGCTACGAGATGCACAGGCGGATCGTTGACATGAGGAAGTGCCTCATTACCTGTCGTGGAATTGTCACGACAGATGTCCTAACAGAAGGACTTAGTTGTGGAGCCATCGCAACTAGGTTAGCTTAAAGGGGTTAAACGGGACAATGGACACAGAGACTTTATACTGGTTCGGCCCCTTGCGGTGAAGGTAAAGGCCTACTCCAATTTGGGATTGTATTGTTTGGGTTTCGATCACTAGGAAGCGAATACGCTTGACCTGGTTCTCAAGCTCTTGTTTCTTTTCTTAAGCCGCCACCGGGTCATCCCTTTATATACACAGGTTGATGCCTGGTGGCCTACAGAGTCCCGGCCAGCTCATACACAACGTGTCCGGCCCGGTGACTGAATACACTTACCTTATAATACAAGTTATACATACATGGCAGTTCATCCTCTTGGGCCTCAAGTCGCCATTGGGTATTGGGCCGCTAACAGGCTCGTATGATCCACCATCTTCATAGCTAAGCCGCCAGGGGTATGACCCGGCCTCTCCTGGGCGGTTCATACCGGATAGTCATATCCCCAACATTAGGCCCCAGGTTGACTTGAACTTGTTCATGTCAATCTTCAATACTAGTCTTGTAAAAATGTTTGCACCACTTATTGAGAAATCTTGCTATAACCCGCCATGACGTCAGCTCACAGAATCTTTTTAAACCACCGTGACGTCACTTCACATTAATTTTGTACGCGGTTCAGAACATCTTAATTGATCCTTATCTTAATAACCACCTCGAAAATCGAGGCGTCCATATGGCCACATGATGGTTTTGGCCTCCTCGATTTCCCGTGCATGCCTTGTATCCGCCCCCTTATAAATAGGGATAGACGTCTTTATCATTTTCGCCCCTTACTTTGTCTTCCTCACGTCTCTTCTATCGCTCGAGCTCCGCTGTTGTGACCTTCGACCGCTGCACAGACCCAGGCCGCTGCATCGACCTGATTGGATTGGAAACTCCAACGCGCCACCGCTGCTCCTCATCTTCTGTAAGTGCACCTTTCTTTCCATCTCAGATCTGCATTTAGGGTTTGGATAGTTCAGCGGCGTCCTTGCTATTCATCGCTGTTTCTTTCAACTCTAGTGGCTTTTAATCTGGATAGGCTACGAACCTTGCGCGGAAGTAGTTTTAGTATTCCTTTTTATTTTTAGAGTAACATCTCCCCGTAGAAAATCTCATTGAAACATCCACACTTTCCACTGTCGCCACCTTAGGTTTAGAATTTTACTGCCTTTTCTAAACTGCCATATATCCAAAATTATAACTTCAGCTTGCGAAATCTGTTTGTCCACCACTTAGCAAATTTTTCATTTGATAGATCTGAATCACCAAAAACTGCACGGCTTATATCATTAGGCCTCGTTTAAGCCGCCATCATTTACCTCATAGTCAATAATTCTACAATATCCTTCCAGTTTAACAACTGCATAATTTGAACTGTATCTCCATAACCATTAACCTTGCATAGCGATTTAAACGATAATTGGTAAGTCGCCAAATATTTGCCGATTTAATAACATCTTGAACCGCCTTATGTAGGCTGTGCACCCAACCATGACTAAGACCATCACATCATGCGACTGGGTCTCATCCATTGTTACCGAGGCAATGCTCCAGGAGTATGTCAAAATTGGCCTCTTACCAGCAAAAAACATCATTCCGTGGCGTATTCCAAAGCCAAACGAAGTCAGACCTCAACCACAAGATGGTGAAATTATTTTTTTCACTGATCGTATGAACCAGGACTTCTCACCGCCCGGTTCAAAACTCTTCCGTGACGTCCTGCATTTTTCCAACTTCATCCTCAAGATATCAGACCCAATTCCATGTCAAATATCTGCAATTTCCAAGTCTTCTGTGAAGTATAACTTCAAGAGGAACCTAGCGTTGAGCTCTTCAAAGAGTTCTTTTACTTGAACTGCCAAAATGAATTTACTGACGGGCCCAGTCAGGAGCTTGGAGGGATTTCAATTCAACGACGCAGGGATGCCATTTTTCCTTATGCTAAACTTCCAAGCCATCCCAAGGATTGGAATAAAACTTGGTTCTATTGCAAAGATACTTCTCCTGCTGATGAGAACCCCATGCCCGGCTTCCGTGACCAACTGCTCAACCTGAAGCATCCTCTCCCCGACCGGCTTACCACTGCTGAACGGGCCAAACTTGCGCCTACCTTTTCAAAGGTTAGAGCACTACTGGGCAATGGATTGACCGGGGTTGATCTAGTTCGATGCTGGGTAGCCTGGAGGATCATACCTTTAAGCCATTGGGCCGGTTTAATGTGTACATATACCGGCGACACCAAAGACTCACTGCATTACAGTTCAACGCGTTTGTCTGACAAAGCTATCAATGAGATGACCAAGACTCTTCTCAACGAAAGTTTGGAGAGTTGTAGCCAAGTGGGGTTAAATCCCTTCTGCACACTCAAGCCGGCACCGGATGTAAGTCTGTCCGGTTTATATACTTTACTTCATTGTTCATAGAACCCAAAAATCCTCAACCTTTACTGTAATTTACTGCAGGCTAAATCGGCCTTTTGGGATAAAAAGTATGATGAAAAAGCCGCCAAGAGGGCTAGGGATAAGACCAAAGCCGTGAAGAAAAACAAGAATAAATCCACTGCTTCCGATCTGTTCAATTTAGACGAAGATGATGATGAGTTGGAGGAAGACCTTGATTCCCTTGGTTCTTTTTTCATCCATCTTATTGACACTGATTACTATCAAGAAGACGCGGAAACCAGCCAGGTGGGTGATGATGAGGTAACTAATATTTCCTCTGACTCAGAGCCCTTGCCAAGCCAGAAAATTCGACGAGTGATCCGGAAAGTAAGCTTTTCTAACCCTTTAGCTCACTTGTATCCCAACTTTATTTTGAAGCAACAACAGCATGAGAACCAGCGCAGAACCCGGACCAGTGGAGGTGGAGAACTTTCCTCCGGCTTACCCAACACGCCAGCCCCACGCAAGTGCCGGAATGAGGTACTTCCAGAAATTTCCACTCTTATTTATTCTCAGGCAGATTTTATTCATCAAACCCTTAGTCATCCTGACTCACATTACTAGGGGAACTCTCACTCTTCATCTGGTGATTCATCTCAGACTCTACTTCCGGCTTTCAAGACTGATCATGGGTACCAACTTTATCTAATCTTTTCAAAATCGCTAAACTCATACTGACTTTTTAACCCTTTTGTAGTGGGAAAGCAAAGCCTAGTAAAAAGTCTAAGATAAACAAGCCAACAGAGGATCCTAAGACTTATGAACCAGAAAAGCAAGCACCCATTTTTGAGGCCTCCGTGCAACAACCGGAGGAACCTGCCGATGACCCCCCACCAGAAAATCGTGGTACCTCTGCTGACCATATCGTTGTTGACCCTTTGGGCACTGAACCGCCGATTCCAGTCAAGCCTTCAGAACCATACACTAAGGAAGTTCTGATCACTGGCACTGGTTTCCAAGAACCGGGGAATCCTATTGCTCTAGCAAAGCATTCTGCCAAGGAAGAAATGGTTGAAAGGTGCAAGGTCAAATTTTACATGGCCAACTATTCTCATATGAGTATGAGCGAAATCCTCTCCGGCTATCTTAATCAAATACGCAGCAGCCGTGATCTGGAGATTCACATGGTTAAGCACATGCATCAGAAACATGAGGTACCAATTCCCACTTTTACATAAGCTATATTCCTTTAGCCCCCAAGTCTACTGAATATGATAGAATATAATATACTGTAGACTTGTTAGATAGCCTGTAGATTACGCATGTGAATCAAAACCAGTAGCTTCCAAGGGCCGGCTTATACTTATCAAGATAAACCGGGGCTTTCAATAATCAATTTTCCACCTGTAGCCCCCAAGGGCCAGCTTAAATTGTTAAGTTAAACCGGGTCTTCAGTAATCATGATCAATTTTCTAGCTGTAGCCACCAAGGGCCGGTTGAATCCATATGATTAAACTGGGCCTTATCATTGTGAGATAACAAATCTAGATCCACTCATGTAAACCGGGTTAACTTTTGAAAAAGTATGAACCGGGGCCATCTGCCATTGCATTATAAGAGAAAACTGCGCATGCAATAGCCCCCAAGTGCCAAGTGCTATTGCTTGCAAAGAGTTTGGGACTTAGCAATATAGAGTGTGGTATAAAGAAACTTTTTGCACGCACTAGCCCCCAAGTGCCAAGTGCAATTTCTTGCAAAGGGCTTGGGACTTATCAATATATACTGCTTCATAACTGTGCATACTTGTTTGAACCTGCTCTTTTCAGGAAGTATCTAGTCAATTTTAGTCTCAGCTGACTGATTTAAAAACCCGGCTAGAAGCACAAGAATCTGAAACCCGGAAGGCTGACTCCCAGTTCAAGTTTAGCTTGGATGAAAATTAAAAACTCAAAACTGAGTTTAATACTAAGAAAGATGCCTGGACTGAAGAGAAGGCTTCCCTGATCAAGAGAGCTGAAAAGGCTGAGGCCTCATTGAAAGAGGTCACCACAGAACTTAGTGGCTTGATGCAGCACATCAATCAGATGACTTTTTCTATCTTTGGTAAGACCTGTTATATCGTAATAACCTTCCACCTTCCAGGTTATAAACCGTCAGGTGACTTAATCATCATATGCCATGCAGGTCCCAGAAGTAGCGATCTTGGGAAGAAGATATTGATAAAGCTCAAGGTGGTTTATACATTAGTAGAACAACTATACACCAGCGCTCAGCGTACGATAGCCACCATCTCCCCAAGTAATCAAGCTCCATCTCTTCTCTGCAACGTTTTAAGCCAACTTTCTGTTTTGCCTGCCCGTATTGAAGAAAACAAACAGTCAGCTGCTAGAGCCGGTGCCATTACAACTTTAATCCAGGCAAAGGCATGGCAGTCAGGATTAGACCCGACCGAGCTAGCCACTGGCTGCCCTAGTTTCAAAGAAGACGGGTCTACTTTTGATAAGAAATATTTTGCTGCGTGTGTGAAGGAGATGCGTCCCTTGGCGAGCATGTTTGTTGAAGAAACAAATCTGACCAAATATCAGGCGACTTATACCGCAGAGAACCAGAAAATGCCCACGCCAGCTTACAAGATTGCAGATCTTATCCCTCCAATCCGTAAGCACCCTTTTGCCACTGAAATTGACCCGTATGAGCTTGTTGATGACGAAGCTAAATTTCAAGCCTTGACTGGCATCAATTGGTCATCGCCTGACTTGTAGATGGTGGAGGGAGAAGAAGAAACGACACGGGATGACCCAGAAGCCCCAAACCGCCAAGACTAGGAGAGCTGATCCGTAGGACAGTTCTCAATTTTCATCATCAAGCATTGCTTTGAAAAAACACTTAATCATTTTGGCTCGGGGAGCCAGGTAATAGGCTATTTAAACTCTGATCTGACGTTCCTTCGTGCACGTTTTGTTTGCATAACACTACCGATCCGTCCGTTGAAGATCCGCCCCTTATGCTCATGATATTATGAATTATGCAGATCATATTTATCATTTTTCCTGCATCCAAACAGATCACAAGTGCCCTGGTGGTTTACCCTAGGGAGGGTCACAATACCCCATATAATAACCACTGGTGACTATAATAGTCCATAACCAGGGCCGATTTAATCACAACCTCATATAATCATAACAATCATACCTGTGAATTTGCTCATACTGTCGGCTTATCATACCTGTGCAGTAAGGGTTACAACCCAGAAATTGAGAGCACAATGCCCTGTTCAATTGATTCATACTTCCGGCTTACAACACCGCATGCAGCAAGGGGTAATATCCCAAAACTTAGAGCATGATGCTCTAAGCACATAAAATCATCATATACTGACGACTTAAAGTCTAAAGCCAGGCTCGGTTAATAAACTCTGGATAAATTCAGACAAGAACCATAAGGCAACATAGCCCTCATCAGTTTTCAATCACGTATAAACATGTCACAAGAGATGAATCTCAAAAAATGTTCAAATCAAATAGAAAAAAACAAGGCTTTCATAGGCTGCCAAGCCTTCAAAAATCAAGTGCTTTTCAAGGGCTGCACAGCCGCTGAGTTAAACCTTCATTCAAACCTTGTAAGCCGGGCCTCACATGACCAATCGCCGTTTTAAATTTGACAAGTTCATGGTCTTTATAAGATTGACTGTCAAGAGTACGACGAGTCATTCCAGGATTACCTGGGTGGAGTGGCAAACTTACAAAGGCAAGATAACCCGAATTTTCTGGTGAATACACCTGTCGTCCAAGCCTATTACAAGGGTCAATAAAGCTCTTGTCCATTAACAAAGAGCCCCCAAGTAATGTTTCATTCCAGGCGTACAAGCCGGATCAACAGGGTAGTCATAGCTATGCTCAATGAGCAGGAAGCCCCCAAGTATTTTGTAATCATGGCATACAAGCCGGATCAAGAGGGTAGTCATAGCTATGCTCAATGAGCAGGAAGCCCCCAAGTGACCGTATGAAGTGACAATAAAGACTCATTATTGTCAGAAATGAAACGACAGAGACCCTGACTTAGCAGCGATGTCGACTTTATTATATTCATCATTATATATACATTGTCAAAATATATACATCATAAGAGCCAGTGGCTCAGGTGTAATAAGGGCGAAGATGAGCAATATTCCACGGCCGGCGGGTCTCCTCCTCCGACGTGCGTGAGTCCTTGTGGTCTCGAACATCGATAAGGTAGTATGGACCATTATTCAGATTTTTGCTGACCACAAAGGGTCCTTCCCAGGGCGGGGATAGTTTGTGCATATCAGTTTGATCCAGGATAAGTCGGAGCACCAAATTGCCTTCTTGAAAGGTCCTGGTTTTAACCCGACGGCTATGATAATGGCGCAGATCTCGCTAGTAAATTGCCCAACGAGCCGCCGCAAGGTCACACTCCTCATCCAACAGGTCAATAGCGTCCTGACGTGCTTTTTCATTATCAGCTTCAACATAAGCCACCACACGAGGCGAATCGTGATGGATACCACTAGGGAGAACGGCCTCTGCTCCGTAAACCATGAAGAAAGGCGTGTAACCCATAGATCTGTTGGGGGTGGTATTGATGCTCCATAACACTGAGGGTAACTCCTCCACCCAACAACCCGACGTCCTTTGCAAACGGACCATAAGCCGGGGCTTGATGCCTCTCAGAATTTCTTGATTGGCCCTCTCGGCTTGACCATTGGACTGGGGGTGAGCCACTGATGACACATCAAGTCGAATATGCTCTCATTGGCAAAACTCTTTCATAACACCCTTGGACAGATTGGTGCCATTATTTGTTATAATGTTGTGTGGTAAACCGAAATGAAAGATCACCTTTCTAATGAATTGTACCGCTGTGGCCGCGTCACACTTACTAACCGGCTCTGCTTCAACCCACTTTGTGAATTTGTCAACCGCCACCAAAAGGTGGGTCTTTTTATCCTTGGACCTTTTGAAAGGTCCAACCATGTCAAGCCCCGAGACTGCAAACGGCCAAGTAATTGGAATCATCCTCAAATCTTGAGCCGGCACATGAGCTCGTCTTGAGAATTTCTAACAACCATCACATTTACTGACCAAATCCTCTGCATCAGCATGAGCCGTCAGCTAATAAAATCCATGACGAAAAGCCTTGGCTACGAGAGACTTAGAGCTGGATGATGATCAAAATCTCCTTCATGAATCTCTCGTAGGATCTCACAACCTTCTTCAGGAGAGACACAACGTTGAAACGCCCCTATAACACTGCGATGATGCAACTCTCCATTGACAATAGTCATTGACTTAGACCGCCGGGTTATCAGCCTGGCCAAAGTTTCATCTTCACGTAACTCACCCCGGGTCATATACGCCAAATATGGAACTGTCCAATCAGGAATAGCATGAAGAGCCGCCACCAGCTGTGCCTCCAGGTCAGGAATAGCAAGATCTTCCTCTGTAGGCAGTTTGACAGAAGGATTATGCAAAATATCAAGGAAAATATTGAGTGGCACCGGCTTACGTTGGGATCCCAACCGACTTAAAGCATCAGCCGCCTCGTTTTTCCTTTGATCAACATGCTCCACTTGATAGCCCTTGAAATGACCAGCAATAGCATCAACCTCTCGGCGATAAGCCGCCATGAGTGGGTCCTTAGAATCCCAAGTGCCTGAAACTTGCTGAGCTACCAAATCTGAGTCACCAAAACACCTCACCCGGCTTAAGTTTATTTCTTTAGTCATCCGAAGACCATGGAGTAAGGCCTATTGAACCCGAGCGATTGCACTGCAGGCTACGCGTTACTGAACCCGAGCGATCGATCGATGGCTGTTAACTGAACCCGATCGAGCAATTCCTTCGCTACTGTTGCTAACTGAAGCCGATCGATACTGCCTCTGGATGAACAGTGAGCGTTGCTGGGGGGTTTGGATGAACAGTTCCCGGTGGGGGTGGATGAACAAGACCATGTGGTGTTTCCTCTGGATGAACAGGACCCCGATCGATCGAGCCGGTTGGGGCTGGATGAACAGGACCTGTAGCGACCAGACCTCAAACGGTCTGATCTTTGTGCTCCGGTGTCATCCCTGGATCAGTAATGCTGACACCACACAGTACTCGGAGGATTTATAGCAGAGTAGCAATCACACACCTATTACATCGAGTGTCTCATAAGAGAACTTATTACAATAAATATGGCTTAAGGCCATCTAATAACAATAACAGCGGAAGGCTTGGAAGATAAGTGAGTCCATCAACTCTAACGGCATCACTGAGTATAGAACCACGACCTAAAAACTCCTTAATCATCGTCTGAAAAGTCTGCAACATTAACGTTGCAGCCCGAAATGGGTCAGCACATCGAATATGCTAGCAAGGTAACACATAGAGAGTAATGGAATGAAAACAGCTATACTATATGCATATTTAGCTGGTGGAAAGCTCTATGGTTACAGTTTTGCGTAAAGCCAATTTTTCCCTACTTCAAAGGAATAAAATTTAATTACTATCATGGTGGTTGTTAAACATTGAGAATGGTTGACAGCATTCTCAATCCCAATTAAGCATAACCCAACAAAATTAATTTAGAGTAACATGTTGAGATTCACATGAAAATCCAGGTACTAGATACTCAAGATGTCCATAACCGGGGACACAGCTAACCATGATTAGTTTATTACACTCTGCAGAGGTTTGCGCACTTTTCCCCACAAGACTCGATCGCCTCCGTTTGGTTTCTTGCACTACACGGTGTTTGAGAAGACGGATGACCGAGACATAGTCTTTCAGAAGCGCTAGCACCTTACGATGGGTAGACCGTACCACCTACATCCCCTACATCTGCTAGTCTACCGCTGTAAGAGTTCGCACGACTTAGTCAACTATGCTAGAGCCCATAATAGCTTGTGGCTGCACACGGAAGTTTCTAGTATGAATAGTCTCATGATCCCTTTGAGCCTGGGTGGCGGTCCAAAAGAAAACAGGCAAGTCCTGGAATACCCAGGTGCCTCAATCCACCCATATGTGTGTTTAAGTTGCCACCTTAGATAAACCATTAATTAACAATCTCACATCTGTCATGGATTTCACTCACCCAATCCACGTCTACTAGCATAGCATGGCATAATAAGCAAACGTAGAAGTAACTCCCAAAGGTTTGATACTAAACAGGTAATAGGTACTACCTCAACTACTTCCCATCCCACAATTTAATTAGATCCTAATCATGCAATGTGTGAGGATTGATCTAATGCAATAAAACTGGGTAGTAGAAAAGGTATGATCAAAGTGTTACTTGCCTTGCTGATGATCCGCGAAACCTAACGATTCGAAGTAACAGGCGGCGCACTCCCGGTACTCTATCGCAAACACACAAACAAGCATACAATAAGTACTCATCTAATGCACAGGTAAAACTCAAATAACAGATCTAACCAGAAGGTTCTACTTAAGAACTCCGGTTGGCAAAAAGAATCAAATCGAACGAAGCAACGAAAGACAAACGGCGAAAGAAAACAACTTCGTTCTAGTAATCTGGATCTAGGGCAAATTTTACAGTAACAAAAACTTGTTTAAGTTGGTTAAACGGATAGAGGGTTTCGAGACGAAACTCTAGGCGCTTGAATCGCCTGATTCCGGTAAACGAGCGAAAAGTTAAACTAAAACGAAAATCGGATCAAGAATCGCGATCAGAAAAATCGCGGATTTAATCCGAGAAAAAGAAAAACGACGAACGCCGATTTTTTTCCTTTTTTTCTTTTTTTCGGCATGGAAATCGAGGCGCGACGAACCTCGGGCGGCGGGATCGTCGGCGGCGGCGGCTCCGGCGGCGCGCGCGGATCGAGGCGGGGCTGATGGGCTGGGGCGGCTCGGGGCGGCGCTATTTAAAGGCCGCCCCCGGGCGGTGTCCCGCTCGGGTACGGCCCGAAGTTGGTTTGTTTTTTTAATTATTCCACTCGGAAGAAAAATAAAAAGAAAAACTAAACGGACTCCAAAAATTCCGAAATAAATTTTCATGGGTTTCTAAAATCAAGCCGCACAAGGTGAACATTTATTTGGGCCCTAAATGCAATTTTGAAAAACGCACATTTTTGCTAAATTCAAATAAAACACCAAAAAACTCCGAAATAAAAATCTTATTTGATTTTATTATTAAATCCTGAATATTTCTTTATTTTGGGAAAGTCATTTTATTCCCTCTCTCATATTTTTGTAATCGAAATAATTGATGATAAAATAATTAAAATCAAATGATCCTATTCTCAAAATTTGAGAGAACTCAAATATGAAAAGAACGAAATCCCCAACTCTCTCCGTGGGTCATTGAGTTGCGTAGAATTTCTAGGATCAACCAAAATGCAAAATAAAATATGATATGCATGATGCTCTAATGTATAACATTCCAAATTGAAAATTTGGGATGTTACAAACCTACCCCCCTTAAGATGAATCTCGCCCTCGAGATTCGGGTTGGCTAGAAAATAGGTGAGGGTGGTCTTTGAGCAAATCTTCCTCTCGCTCCCAGGTGGCTTCATCCTCTGAGTGGTGGCTCCACTGAACTTTGCAAAACTTCATAACCTTGCTGCGAGTAACTCGGCTGGCAAACTCGAGAATCTTGACTGGTTTCTCCTCGTAGGTCAAATCGTTATCCAACTGAATAGTTTCCAAAGGCACTGTGTCTCTCAATGGTATGTCAGCCATCTCCGCGTGACATTTCTTTAACTGAGAAACGTGGAACACATCATGTACTCCTGACAATCCTTTGGGCAATTCCATCTTGTAGGCCACTTCTCCCATACGCTCCAAAACTCGATATGGTCCTACAAATCATGGTGCTAACTTCCCTTTAACTCCAAAATGCTTTGTTCCTCGAAGTGGAGATACTCGAAGATAAGCTCTATCTCCGACTTCGTAAATTGTCTCCTTGCGTTTAGAATCCGCATAACTCTTCTATCTGGACTGGGCTACCTTGAGCCTATCGCGAATCAACTTCACCTTCTGTTCAGACTCTTTAATCAAGTCAGGTCCAAACAACTGGCGGTCTCCAACTTCGTCCCACGACAATGGTGTCCTGCACCTCCTTCCGTACAATGCTTCGAAAGGGGCCATCTTTAAACTGGTTTGGTAACTGTTGTTATAAGAGAACTCTGCATATGGCAAATTATCATCCCAACTAGATCCATAATCTAGCGCACAAGCTCTCAGCATATCCTCCAAAATCTGATTGACTCTCTCGGTCTGTCCATTTGTCTGTGGATGAAAAGCTGTGCTGAATTCTAGCCTGGTTCCCAAAGTTTCGTGCAACTGCTTCCAGAACTTTGAGGTAAACTGGGTTCCTCTATCTGATACGATACTCCTTGGAACTCCATGCAAACATATGATCCTGGTCATGTATATCTTTGCCAACTTAGCACTAGTGTAAGTGGTCTTTACTGGGATGAAATGAGCTACTTTCGTCAATCGATCAACTACAACCCAAATCGAGTCATAGCCTGAACGAGTCCTGGGCAATCCCGTGATAAAATCCATGCCTAGCTTATCCCACTTCCATTCGGGTATCGGCAATGGTTGTAACAATCCTGCTGGCTTCTGATGCTTTGCCTTTACTCTCTGACATATATCACAAACTGCTACATACTCCGCAACATCCTTCTTCATTCCAGTCCACCAGAAATATCCTTCAAATCGAAATACATCTTGGTATTTCCTGGGTGAATCGAATACGGTGAGTCATGTGCCTCTTGCAAAATCAACTTCCAAATCTCCGGGTTCTTGGGCACATAAACGCGGTCTTCAAACCATAGGGTGTCGTGCTCATCCTCACGAAATCCTTTAGCTTTTCCTTTGCTCAGTTTCTCCTTTATAGAGGCAATCTCTTTGTCAGCTTTCTGAGCTTCTCTGATTCTATCCATCAAAGTTGACTGAATCTCCAATGCTGCTACATAGCCTCTCGGAACTATTTCCAAACATAGTTCACGAAGATTATCTGCTAACTCCTTGGGTATTTCTCCCGTCATTAACGTATTGACATGGCTCTTACGGCTTAATGCGTCAGCTACTACATTAGCCTTTCCGGGGTGATAATGCAATTTCATATCATAATCCTTGATAAGCTCCAACCATCTCCTTTGTCTGAGATTTAACTCCTTCTGTGTGAAAATATACTTCAAACTCTTATGATCCATGTACACCTCACAATGATTTCCAATGAGGAAATGTCTCCATGTTTTCAAAGCATGCACTACGGCTGCTAACTCCAAATCATGCGTGGCATAATTCAACTCATGAGGCTTCAGTTGTCTTGAGGCATATGAAACAACTCTTCCTTCCTGCATAAGCACTGCTCCAAGTCCTCGACATGAAGCGTCGCAATACACCTCATAATCTTTGGTCTGGTCTGGCAAAATCAACATTGGTGAGGTAACCAAGCGTTTCTTCAACTCCTGGAAACTAGCCTCACATTCCTCTGTCCATATGAACTTGGTATCCTTCTTCAACAACTCAGTCATAGGCTTCGCAATCTTTGAGAAATTCTCAATAAATCTCCGGTAGTATCCTGCGAGTCCAAGAAAACTTTGGATCTCTCCAACTGTTGTTGGGGCTTCCCACTTGGTCACGGTTTCAACTTTAGCAGGATCTACTGCTATACCTTCTCCAGATATAACATGTCCGAGGAATCCTACTTCCTTCAACCAAAACTCACATTTGCTGAACTTGGCATATAATTGATGTTCTCTGAGCTTTCCAAGTACCAAACGCAAATGCTCCTTATGTTCCTCTTCATTCTTCGAATAAACGAGGATATCATCAATGAACACTACGACGAACTTATCCAAAAACTCCATAAACACTTTGTTCATCATGTTCATAAAATAGGCAGGTGCGTTAGTTAGACCAAATGACATAACAGTATACTCATACAGCAGCTGTCTTCGGAATATCCTGTTCTCGAATCTTCAACTGGTGGTATCCTAATCGCAGATCGATCTTGGAAAATACCTTAGCTCCTTGCAATCGATCAAACAGATCATTGATCATTGGTAGCGGGTACTTGTTCTTGATCGTTACTTCATTCAATCCTTGATAATCAACAACCATCCTTAACGATCCATCCTTCTTCTCCACTAGAAGTACTGGCGATCCCCAAGGCAAAGAACTTGGGTAAATATATCCTTTATCCAGTAACTCCTTAATCTGCTTCTTAATTTCCACCAAATCCTTTGCTGGCATCCTATATGGTCTCTTTGATATTGGCCCTGTGCCTGGCAATAGCTCCATCAAAAACTCAATATCTCTATCCGGTGGCATGCCTGGCAACTCCTCTGGAAATACATCGGGAAAATCCCTTACCACTGGTACTTCCTCCTGCACAACTCCTGTTAGGCAATTTACTTGAGTCCTCTTTGGCACATGCCGGGATACATACTTGATCTTTCTCCCTTGTGGGGTGGTAAGCAAAATTGACTTGCTAGCACACTCAATATTCCCTTCATACTTTGATAACCAATCCATGCCTAATATCACATCCAATCCTTGAGATTCCAATACTATTAGGTCTGAGGGAAAAACATAGTTACCAATCCTTAATGGTAACCGATCACACCATAGACTAGCCACATACTCTGCTCCGGGCGAGGTTACTAACATGGGTGACCTAAGGGCTTGGGTTGGTAGGTTATACTTATCCACAAATCCCCTTGATATGTATGAATGTGATGCACCATTATCAAAAAGAACGAGTGCAGTAAATGACTTAACCAAAAACTTACCTATTACTGCATCGGGCTGAGCTTCAACCTCCTCCACGCTAACGTGGTTCACCTGTCCCCTGTTGAAAGGGTTCGGCTTCTTCCCAGAACTTCCATTGCTATTTCCATTTTGTAATTCAGGGCATTCATTGGCATAATGTCTGGTCTTCGAACACTTAAAGAAAGTGACTTGGCTTAAGACCTTCTTGGCTGGGGTTGATGGGTTGGTGCGGTTCTGGCCGTTGCTTCCTCCATTGCCATTACCATTCTTGGTGCCATTGTGATTGTGCGAGCTACCTCCTCCATGGGTATGCTGAAAATGTCCTCCCGGTCTAGGGGTAAAACGTGGCTTCTGCTGAGCTCCTGAATTGTACTTTCCTTGTCCATACTTCCTCTTGCGGTTCTCAATTTGTTGTTGCTTCCCTTCAATCATAAGAGCACGATCTACCAACTCCTGGTAGTTGTTGAAGGTTGCTACCATCAACTGCATGCTCAACTCATCATTCAGTCCTTCCAGAAACTTCTCCTGCTTAGCTGCATTCGTAGCGACGTCATCTGGGGCATAACGTGCTAGCTTACTAAATTCCTCCACATACTGGCCAACTGTCCTTCCTCCTTGGTGCAAGTTGCGAAACTCACGCTTCTTCATGGCCATAGCTCCTGCTGAAACATGTGCAGTACGAAAAGCCTGCTGAAACTGGTCCCATGTGACAGTCTCTACTGGGAAAGTGGCTGTGAAATTCTCCCACCATGATGCTGCGGGTCCTTCTAGCTGATGTGCGGCAAACTTCACCTTCTCCGGATCCGTACATCCTGCTGTGGTCAACTCCCTAGCTGTCTTGCAGAGCCAATCATCTGCTACTATTGGCTCGGCGCTACTGGAAAACACCGGCGGATTCAGCCTAAGAAAACGGGCTGAGTGGTCAATAGGTGGTGGTGGTGGTGGTGGGTTGTTGTTGTTCCCCTGATTCTAATTCTGGACTAGCAACTGCATCAACGTGTTCTGCTGCTAGATTAACTGGGTGAGCTCCGGTGGAAAGGCAAATCCGGGGTCACGTCTCGGAGGCATCTGAGGGTTTAGAAAAGATGAGATATAAGAATAGAGGGGGGTCTAAAGAGAAAACACTACCCATATGCACATGAGGCAAAAACAAACAATTCACTTCAATCAATCAAACAAGGGCATACAATCGATCTAACTATCGCAAAAGTGCTCGGACTACTATATTTACATGGTGGACTACTACTACTGATGAGGTGGTCTACTAGAAATATTCTTCAGTTGCAGACTCCATGATATCTGCTCCAACTTCATCAACATAGTCATCATCGCTACTATCTTGTTCCGAGTCGGTGCCGTCGATGATGATGTAGTCTTCCGGGCTAATCTCCTTGGGTTCTTCGTCTTCATCTACTGGCGTAGGGCCTCCCATAAATATTACAATCTTCTTGATCAGGTCATCATTCTTCTTCACCAATACTTCAATTTCCTCTTCATAATATTCACGTGTAGCCTTGAGTTCTTCCTCCAGTTCCTTGATTCTAGTCTTTGCCTTCTTCAGGTCTATCATGTCGGCGCACATCTGGTTCTCCTGTCATCGAATGTGCTGATTTAACTCCTAGATAAAAGCTGCGATTGACCTATCCTTCCTGGTGCTGATCATCTCCCAGTGCTCATCTCGGCGCCCACAAATCTGGTAGATAGTATCCTTGAGATCTTTGTGGTAGACTTCTCCAATGCGTCCCATGGCGATGTGAGCTGCCATGCTCTTTCCTAGACTCCAAGTTGGTGCATCAAAAGAAAACTCTATGGGCTCAGTGACTGGCATGAACGTCCTTCCTGGAACTTGAACTTGAATCATCCAGCGCTCTTCTTCAGGTAAAGTGGCGTTGTAGGTTCCCGTGAAGCTTGGTACTCCTATGTCAGGTATCTAGTGACTTCCTTCAAGTGGCGTCCAAAGGGTGTATCTTCATCCGGTTGTGTGAACTTGTTCCTTGCGTCCGCCATCCTAAAGAGTAGAAAAGATGAGAGGTCAGAAGAGAAGAGAGTGAATAGTGATCTAGGTCTTGTGCTTAGTGGTCGTGTCCTACAGTCAGCGTGTGCTCTGATACCATCTTTGTAGCGACCAGACCTCAAACGGTCTGATCTCTGTGCTTCGGTGTCATCCCTAGATCAGTAATGCTGACACCACACAGTACTCGGAGGATTTATAGCAGAGTAGCAATCACACACCTATTACATCGAGTGTCTCATAAGAGAACTTATTACAATCAATATGGATTAAGGCCATCTAATAACAATAACAGCGGAAGGCTTGGAAGATAAGTGAGTCCATCAACTCCAACGGCATCACTGAGTATAGAACCACGACCTAAAAACTCCTTAATCGTCGTCTGAAAAGTCTGCAACATTAACGTTGTAGCCCGAAACGGGTCAGCACATGGAATATGCTGGCAAGGTAACACATAGAGAGTAATGGAATGAAAACAGCTATACTATATGCATATTTGGCTGGTGGAAAGCTCTATGGTTACAGTTTTGCGTAAAGCCAATTTTTCCCTACTTCAAAGGAATAAAATTTAATTACTATCATGGTGGTTGTTAAACATTGAGAATGGTTGACAGCATTCTCAATCCCAATTAAGCATAACCCAACAAAATTAATTTAGAGTAACATGTTGAGATTCACATGAAAATCCAGGTACTAGATACTCAAGATGTCCATAACCGGGGACACGGCTAACCATGATTAGTTTATTACACTCTGCAGAGGTTTGCGCACTTTTCCCCACAAGACTCGATCGCCTCCATTTGGTTTCTCGCACTACACGGTGTTTGAGAAGACGGATGACCGAGACATAGTCTTTCAGAAGCGCTAGCACCTTACGATGGGTAGACCGTACCACCTACATCCCCTACATCTGCTAGTCTACCACTGTAAGAGTTCGCACGACTTAGTCAACTATGCTAGAGCCCATAATAACTTGTGGCTGCACACGGAAGTTTCTAGTATGAATAGTCTCATGATCCCTTTGAGCCTGGGTGGCGGTCCAAAAGAAAACAGGCAAGTCCTGGAATACCCAGGTGCCTCAATCCACCCAGATGTGTGTTTAAGTTGCCACCTTAGATAAACCATTAATTAACAATCTCACACCTGTCATGGATTTCACTCACCCAATCCACGTCTACTAGCATAGCATGGCATAATAAGCAAACGTAGAAGTAACTCCCAAAGGTTTGATAGTAAACAGGTAATAGGTACTACCTCATCTACTTCCCATCCCACAATTTAATTAGATCCTAATCATGCAATGTGTGAGGATTGATCTAATGCAATAAAACTAGGTAGTAGAAAAGGTATGATCAAAGTGTTACTTGCCTTGCTGATGATCCGCGAAACCTAACGATTCGAAGTAACAGGCGGCGCACTCCGGGTACTCTATCAAAAACAAACAAACAAGCATACAATAAGTACTCATCTAATGCACAGGTAAAACTCAAATAAGAGATCTAACCAGAAGGTTCAACTTAAGAACTCTGGTTGGCAAAAAGAATCAAATCGAACGAAGCAACGAAAGACAAACGGTGAAAGTAAACAACTTCGTTCTAGTAATCTGGATCTAGGGCAAATTTTACAGTAACAAAAACTTGTTTAAGTTGGTTAAACGGATAGTGGGTTTCGAGACGAAACTCTAGGCGCTTGAATCGCCTGATTCCGATAAACAAGAGGAAAGTTAAACTAAAACGAAAATCGGATCAGGAATCGCGATCAGAAAAATCATGGATTTAATCCGAGAAAAAGAAAAACGACGAACGCTGATTTTTTTTCCTTTTTTTTCTTTTTTTCTGCACGGAAATCAAGGCGCGACAAACCTCGGGCGGCGGGATCATCGGCGGCGACGGCTCTGGCGGCGCGCGCGGATCGAGGCAGGGCTGATGGGCTGGGGTGGCTCATGGCGGCGCTATTTAAAGGCTGCCCCCGGGCGGTGTCCCGCTCGAGTACGGTCCGAAGTCGGTTTTTTTTGTTATTCCGCTCGGAAGAAAAATAAAAATAAAAACTAAACGGACTCCAAAAATTCCGAAATAAATTTTCACGGTCTTCTAAAATGAAGCCGCACAAGGTGAACATTTATTTGGGCCCTAAATGCAATTTTGAAAAACGCACATTTTTCCTAAATTCAAATAAAACACTGAAAAACTCCGAAATAAAAATCTTATTTGATTTTATTATTAAATCCTCAATATTTCTTTATTTTGGGAAAGCCATTTTATTCCCTCTCTCATATTTTTGTAATAGAAATAATTGATGATAAAATAAATAAAATCAAATGATCCTATTCTCAAAATTTGAGAGAACTCAAATATGAAAATAACGAAATCCCCAACTCTCTCCGTGGGTCATTGAGTTGCGTAGAATTTCTAGGATCAACCAAAATGCAAAATAAAATATGATATGCATGATGCTCTAATGTATAAAATTCCAAATTGAAAATTTGGGATGTTACAGGACCCCGTGGAGGGCTGGATGAATAGGACCACCCCGTGGAGGGCTGGATGAACAGAAGAGGCTTGAGGGCTGGATAAACAGTAGCCCATGGAGGGGTGGTTGAATAGGAGCCCGTGGAGATGGCTGGTTGAACAGTAGCCTGTGGAGTAGCGCACGGTGGAGGCTGGAAGAACAGGAGCCCGTGGATGAACAGTCGCATGTGGAGGCTGGAGGAGGTCGATGGTGGATGAACCGTAGTCCGTGGAGGCTAGAGGGGGTCGACGGTGGAGATGAACAGTATTCCGTGGAGTCCCGTTTTGCAGTACACCACATCCCTCCCGATGAACAGGACCCCCATTTCGACCGTAGCGCTCCAACACAAGTCTGTTTCCTCGTTTTGCGGTACACCACACCCCTCTCGATCAACAGGACCCCGTTTCGACCGTAGGAGGTCCGTTCCTCCGTTTTGCGGTACGCCAGAACCCTCCCGATGAACAGGATCCCGTTTCGAACGTGGCCGGTCGAACACAAGGCCGTTTCCTTCGTTCTGCGGTATGCCATGCCTTGTTTCCATCGGCTGTTCCGTCCAAGCCCTCCCGATGAACACGACGACACATTCCGTTTCGACCCAGCCAGTTGGCTCCCCATGAACACAACGACGATGCAGTTTCTCTGTTCCGACCCAGCCATGTACACGAGCCCTGGCCGTACGTATGCGCGAGTAGGCGTTCGAGACCCCGCCCGTATGTACGTAGGTGGCCGTATTTTCTTTCTTGCACACTGGCCGCTGTAAGTACGTGTACATGCTACATGCGCGCCTCTACTACGACACGTGCGCGCCTCTACATCGACCAGTATGTGCGTACACGTTAGCGACCAGAATGACAATGCTATGTACGCTTCGACCAGGTGGGTCCCGACTGTCAGGCACTTCCTTGCATGCGAAGATGTAGCTGGTGGGTCCCAACAGTCAGGGGGGCGAATCGTTTTTTCTTGCCCAGACGCACTTCCTTGCGTGCGAAGATGTAGCTGGTCGGTCCCAACAGTCAAGCGGAAACATTTATTTCGCAAAATACGATGGCCCGTCCGGTGGGTCCCCGCTGTCAGGTGGAGGAATAATTATTTTGCATGTAATAAGGAGGCACTTCCTTGCTGCGGCCGTGGACCCAGCTGTCAGCCTCTCCACATACAGTCCACGTCCGATGGAAGCTGTTCCTTGACCACGTTGACCACGCCGTGCTGAGAGCACCAGGACGGTGGACGACGGCGAGACCTTGGAAGGGGACGACGTGGAGCCGGGGAAGACGCGGCAGTGGATGCCCACGCGTAGAGGAGTATGAGAGTTCACTGGTTCGTTGCGGTGTGAGGCTGTCGTCGCCACAGAATAACAGGGGGTGTGGGTGAGTAGAGGGATGGCCTGGCCAGCGATGGGAGTAGTAGGGGGCGGTGAGGCCTCCGCGGCATCGCAGTCGGCCACGGGAGGCAGGAGCATGATGCACGACCAGCGCTGGTTTGGGCAGCTGGAGCAAGAAGACCAGAGGTTGAAGAAGCACTACGGCCGTTGGATGGACATCGTACGGTCACTGGAGCTAGAATCGTGCATATTTACTAAGTTGATAAAGCCCTCCGTCCCCGTCAGCTTAGTAGGCCCACAAGTCAGCCTGCCACTATACTGGGTCCCAGCTAGTAGGGGGTGACGGTGTCCTGGACTAGGGGGTACTCACCACATCATCTCCCAATCAGTTGGATTGGGCCAAGGACCCCATGGCCGTATGCTCATGGGCCAGTTCGAACAGCCGATGTATACACGAGGAAGATTCCACAAGACTTGGTTATCAAGACAAGGACTCCTCTCCACCGGCGTATTCGACTAGGACTCTTGTTCTCCTAGGCCTCTGGTATATTATATAAGCCGAGGCCAGGCTAGTCAGTAGATTATTATGACATTACTCATCGTACCTGTAGGGTTTAGACCACAATATACGATCTCGAGTAGATCAACTCTTGTAACCCCTATACTCATCAAAGTCAATCAAGCAGGAAGTAGGGTATTACCTCCATCAAGAGGGCCCGAACCTGGGTAACATCGTGTCCCCTGTCTCCTGTTACCATCGATCCTTAGACGCACAGTTCGGGACCCCCTACCCGAGATCTGCCGGTTTTGACACCGACAATGGTGCTTTCATTGAGAGTTCTGCTGTGCGGCAAAGGATCAATGGCTCGCCCGCAGATTAACTGTGATGCCGGCATCTTCGTCGCCGGCTTGACTGGTCACCTTGGCTTGACCGAGGACCGCACTCCATCTCCGATTGTCATATTCGGATGGGGGCCTTCATCAACATCAAGTCCAATCTCTATCAAGATCATGGAGGAATCATCCATGGAGCTCGGGGGCTCAACGTCAACATTGCCCTCGGGCGACCGTGCTATTTTTTTCGAACAGCGAACTTGTATCCGCTGCCACCACCTCCTAAAGCATCTCTTTGACGATTCTTTTGGTGGAATTGTGCATAATTGACTCTACAAAAACCATGCAAAATTTCGTCGAGTTTCGATGGAGGAATCTCCGGCAATCAACGATATACCAAAGCCGTGTCAAATCTGGACGGAAATCTGGATGAGTCTAGGGCGTGGTCTCCAGCACCTAGCTCGGACGTCCTTTGGAAGATCCAACCGTTGACCGGCTGTGGAATTCCTATATCTACCACCCTTCAAAATTTCAGCTTGATCGGACCGTCCAAACTCCGGGAATCTTCTGCTTAGTGCATCACTTTTCGGACCAGTTTTCTGCGCTAATACAGATCCGACCAGAATTCATGTTTCTTTATGAACGTGATATTGGACAACCTTTTAAAGGAATTTTCTTCTATGGTATTGTGTGTTGCTTTTATCACGTGCTCATAAAAGTTTAAGCCTTCTTTGAGTCACTCTTCACCATCGCGCTGGTGTCACACCAGTCTGGTAACATTGCTCCACGTCTGCCGACCTGCGCTAAACAGATCGCTGCTTCATCGAGTCGAGCCTAACCTTATCAGATCATCAGTTCAGCAAGCCAAACAAGAGTTCGTCATTGTGAAGGATAAATCATCACCAACACCATCGCCCCACGGATTGCACGGGTCAGGCGCACCGACATCACCGCTCGGTCACTTCATCAATCCGGCATTAACCGCATCACAAGTTATGACCAGCGTCGGCATGGCCGCACTGTTGCTTTTTCAAGCTGATGTCCATCATGCTGAACTGCTTCAACACCTCGGCTAACATGGCAGCTGCAACGTCTTCTTACTGACCTGCTCCGTCATCTCGGCTAGACCGGAGACTTTGCTATTTCTTCATCAACATACTCCGGTGACTTCGGCGTCACCGGTCGACCAGCTTCGTCACGTTAGCTGGACCGAGGGCTTTGCCTCAGCGAGCCCACCTTTGCCAGCATCGCCATGCCATCGCTTTATCGCCCATCAGGCAATGGGTGTGCACATCGAGTCCCAATTTTGGGAGTAGCCTTTCTTCAGATTGCTACAACAGATTAACCATGTGCTATTAATCCTAGTATTTTTTCTTGCTTGGGTTTATTTTTCTAAAGGAATTATTACTCTGGTTTGTTTCATCATCTGTACACAGGTCTATCAAATGGTGGCCGCATTAACAACCGTCTCGTGGTGGTTCGGTCAGTTTCCGTATACAGTTCGGCGAATGCCGCATCTGGAACTCAGACCGACCTGCGAATTCAGGCTTGGCCACGCCTTCACCGCGTCACGCCGATGCCCTGCATCGACATGACTTTGGTGCCAGGCCACATCTCTTTCAATAAATTATTTTTGCGAAAAGAAATTATCCTTTTTGGACCGCACTATTTTATGTGTGTAGGTGATCGACTTCGACTGCCTCACGCGGTCACTTTGGCAAGCCGACGTTGTTGTCTCAATCGACTCGCGTGATCACCTTGTTCGTCGAATCGCCATACCGACATGTTCGGTTGCCTCGGGGACTTCGGTATCGCTGAGAGAGCTCTACCTCATCGAGTGTTCAGCACACGGGCCATATTTCTTTTATTACTCACTTTGCGTAAATTATTAATTATGCATCAATTATTATTATTATTCCTATTATCTCCGGCTTGCACTATTTTCTGTTCACAGGTAAAGGATCCGGGTCAGGCAGCACTGTCACCTCGGCGTATCGACGTACCACTTCACCTCGGCTGGACCGAGGCTTCGTCATTACTTCATTAAGCCACGCCGGGGACTTCGACGTCTCACGGCCGGCCTGCATTAGCCGTGCTATGTCGCCACTTCGGAGTGCCGAGCTCTTCGCTCCGCCACCTCGGGACCGCCTTGGGGGCTGGGACCTTGTCCCGCCGTAAGCTCGGTCCGTGCATCGACACCGAGCACATTAACCAGCTAAGTAGCTTCCATGCTTAAAAACCTTTAGTTTTAAATTTTGTTCGGCTCGACCAAGCATTATGCTTTTTTGACAAAAAGTCATTTGTGAAAAACTTTCTTTGTCAAAACCTTGTTTGTTGCAAGCAAATTCAAATACCCCATTTACTTGGGGGCTTCCTTTATGAAGCCTTTCCTCTTGCATATGATTATACTTGTACGGCTTCATTCCTTGTTCATGTATTATGCCACAATATGCACCATGTTGACTTAAGTGTTTCGCAAGCTGGGTTGCCTGGCTCCTGTGCTTACCCCTACGTTCCTGATTGTTCGGCTAGGCAGTAAAGGGAGCACCTCTATGATTGTTGCTACCGGGTCATCCGAGTTAGTACCTCAGACTGGGTGAAGCCAAAAGCTAGCGCTCTTATTGTTTTCAATAATGGTCGGCACACAACGGAACTCATGAGTACAAAAAATCTATTGCACAAGTCTCATAGTAACAATGAGCAACCGAAGAAAGGTATCGGTGGAGGTACTATTTTCTTCGAAGATGCTTCATACACTTTGTCAGTAATATATCATAAGTTCCCTGAGCGCGCTATGTCTGTTATAGCCTTATGGCCTGATTGCCTGGTTATCGGAAACACCGTCGATACTTTTGACAGGTGGAGTACATGACACTTTTGGTCCTTGACCGAAGAGGGAGAAGCCGACGGTCGGTTAAGACGCGTTTAAAGTTCGGGTGAACACAGATATGATATAAATACATCAGTACATACAATCATTATACATAAAATTCTTTTACCCAAGTCACTTGGGGGCTCTTAAAATTTATATGAGTTGTTTTATAGTAAATGTGTTTTCTTCTTGGTTGTTGCAAAGTATTTTTCTACCGCTCCTTTTTCGACTCGAGTGCATGGTCAATAGCCGGATAGCCTGTCTTCTCTCTAAAAAGCCGCTCGAGTTTAATTCGCTAAACTGGCCTCGAAGAAGTACTCCGCCTTTGGGATAAGGAGCTCGAAGCCGTAGGCTGGCCCGCTTGAAGTGTTGAGACCGGGTGTGTCATGTTAAAGCACGACAGAAGCACATTTTTTTCTTTCTTTTTTTCCAATTTTTGGATTGGCACCGAACACTTGATCTTGTTCGGACGTCAAGTTTTTACAGACGTTTTTTGGTTTTCCAAGCTTATGGCACTTTTAAACTATTTGTGTATTTTCAACACAAGTCTCGTAGTGCAACGCTGAACACCTTTAGAGATTCGGCAAAAACATTCTCGGATATTGCTAAATATGCATCGGTTTCGAATTGTGTCTTCGGTCAATAGTTGGGTTGCCAGGCTCCTGCGCTTGCCTCCTACGTTCCGCTTTGTTCGGCTAGGTGTGCAAAGGGAGAACCACTGCGATTGTGCTTCCAGCTCACATGGTTAAGCATCTCAGTGGAGAAAGCTGAAAACTGACTGTCACAATAAGCGTAAACTGGTCAGTGATCCGATGACTGTGTTAAATGACGGGCCGTTCATAACATTGGCCGAAGTGTTTACGGCTTGACCTCGAATGTCGCCGAAGACTAACTGGGGGCTCATAGCTAGCTTCCCCAGTTTAAAGCTCCTATGACTAAGTGAAAGTTATAAAGCCCGCATATCTGATTGCCTCATTTCCGCTAACACAACTGCCTTCGGGCACCGAGACATCGGCTAAGGGTTGTCTTGTTATTGCGGAGACACCCTGCGTAGTATCTACAAAGGGATAGAAGCCGACGATGGTCCACTTTCAACTAATAAACGGTCGTAACGGAGTCAAAATAAACATATCATCATCATTTGTATTTAACATACAAGGGCTGCCTTCCATAATCATCGTTATAAAGCCATAAATATGCATCAATTTGACTTAAGATTTTTGCCAAGCTGGGTTGCCTAGCTCCTGTGCTTACCCCTATGTTCCCGATTGTTCGGCTAGGCGGTAAAGGGAGCACCTCTATGATTGTTACTACCGGGTCATCCAAGTTAGTACCTCAGACTGGGTGGAGCCGAAAGCTAGCGATCTTAAAGGATCACATTGGTCGGCAACGACGGAAGTAATTTTTTTGGTTCATTAATACCATAGAGTTCGGGAACTTTCCCCGAACTAAATCCTCAATATTTTCCTCCCACATTGATCGGAGGTGAGGTTTCATGATCATGATAAGCATGACGACCCAAAGAAAGGAATCAATAGTGGGACTATTTTCCTTTGAAGATGTTCCTTATATCAAGTAATATAACATATCTCTCAGCGTACCGTTGTTTATAAAACCGTAAGACCGGATTGCCTTGTTTTCCATAAATCTTTGCCCTTATAACGGCTTTATAAAGTAGGACAAACACTCCCCGGCTTTTGGCCGAGGAGGTTGAAGCCGATGGTCGGTCAACAAAGTTTTGTACAATGCGGATCCGAGCATTAATGATGTAAAGTACTTGGATACGTAGAATCATTACACATAATTTGTGGTTTTACTCTGGATATCGATCCTTAATTCGGCCACCCGTGCCCACATTATGGCTCCGGGGCTACTGGCCTTCGGGCTTATCATTCACTAATATTGAAAGGGGCATATCGATCCCCTGATCTGGTGTTGACACCCGACCAGTGTCTCGGGGGCTACTGCATTGACAAACTATGCAAAAGATTTAAAGTGCAATATAGCTTTCGAGGAGATTATGATCCTCAGGTTGGTCGACCGCACCCAACCCGAGTCTCGAGGAATTTGCACACCACTTTTTGTGTCCCGAAGTGTTCCGCCGAGCTAGGAGTTGATCCTCAGGCCGAATTTGTGAATCAACCTGAGTCTCAGGGGCTACTTGGATTAGCGGTCTTATGCCATCCTTCAGGTGCATCTCGGGTTTTACACCGATACACACCTTGAGGGCTACTGGCTATATATCTCGGCAGAGAATAAATTGCACCAATCAAAAATATTGACAAAAAAATCGGCCCGTAGTCGGGGTGGTTGTCGGTGTCAAAACCGGCGGATCTCGGGTATGGGGTCCCGAACTGTGCGTCTAAGGCAGATGGTAACAGGAGGCAGGGGACACAATGTTTACCCAGGTTCGGGCCCTCTAGATGGAGGTAATACCCTACTTCCTGCTTGATTGATCTTGATGATATGAGTATTACAAGAGTTGATCTACCACGAGATCGTAGAGGCTAAACCCTAGAAGCTAGCCTATGATTATGATTGTTGTTGTCCTATGGACTAAACCCTCCAGTTTATATAGACACCAGAGGGGGCTAGGGTTACACAGAGTCGGTTACAAGGGAGGAGATCTACATATCCGAATTGCCAAGCTTGCCTTCCACGCAAAGAAGAGTCCCACCCGGACACGGGACGAAGTCTTCAATCTTGTATCTTCATAGTCCAACAGTTCGGCCGAAGGATATAGTACGGCTATCCGAGGACCCCCTAATCCAGGACTCCCTCAGTAGCCCTTGAACCAGGCTTCAATGATGATGAGTCTGCCGCGTAGATTTGTCTTCGACATTGCAAGGCGGGTTCCTTCTCCGAATACTCCATAGAAGATTTTGAACACAAGGATAGTGTCCAGCTCTGCCAAACAAATTCCACATACCAACGTAGAGAGTATAATATTTCCACAAATCTAATCTGCTGACAACTTTTCATAACGTGACATCACACCATGGCCCGGTCATTATTCGAACCGTTTTTCTCAACTAGCTACTACACATATTGCGAGGCGGTTTTCTCGGCACGTCTTGTCAAAGCAGAGATCGTGTCCCCTTATCACATGATTCTCATCAATACGGGTGTGGGTAACCCAACCGCGCCCACTGGTATGACTCCTCGATTTTAGGCAAGTTCCAAACGGGCACGCGGAGGACGCTTGATAGTCGCCCTCTTTATAAAGGGGCCAAGGCCTGTCCTTTTCTTCTCGCGCTCGATCCTTCCCCTCCCCCACCTCGACTTCCAACACCCAAGGCTCAGGCTAAGCGCTTCGGACCTTCAACCATGTCCGGATCCAACCTTCAAGGTCGGTGGATGGCCTCCTTTATCACAAAGGGGGACATCAAGAAGCTAAGGGAAGCCAAGTACCTGACCGCCAAAATCTCGCACAGGCTGCCTGCTCAAGGGCAAGTCATCCCCACTCCCGAACCCAACGAGAGCGTCGTATTTGTTTCCCACTTCCTCCGAGGGCTAGGCTTTAGTCTTGATCCCTTTGTCAGAGGACTTATGTTCTATTATGGGCTCGATTTCCATGATCTAGCCCCGGATTCCATTCTTCACATCTCGTCGTTTATCGTTGTGTGTGAGGCCTTCCTCCGCATCACCCCACACTTCGGCTTATGGCTCAAGACCTTCAATGTGAAGCCGAAGATGATCGATGGGTGACACGCAAAATGCGGAGGTGCCACAATAAGCAAAGGCGTCGATGCTCCATGGCCAAAGGGTCCCTTCCCGAAGGTGTCAAACTTATGGCAGCGGGAGTGGTTTTACATCACAGCTCCCCGAAGTACTAAGTGGGTAGCTGCCCCCACCTTCCATTCGCCCCCCCTGCCACAACTGGCATCATGGCTCAACATGGGGCTGGTCTGGGGGCCAGTTAATGATGTGCCGACATTGCAAAGTCGCATCCGAGATCTCCTCAAGAGGGACGTCAGTCTCGTCAAGGTAATGCAAGTTATGCTAGTTCGTCGGGTCCTGCCATGCCAACGATGATCTCTCCGTATGTGGGAGTTCAACCCGGAAGGACCATGAACTATTTAGCAGCTCTTCGGCATGACGCTCGAAGGGATGTATGGATTGTTCTTCGGATCACGAATAAAGTGTCCGGACACCACCATGTACGTAATTCTACGGCCGAACACGTAGTCTTTTCATTTGTCATAACATCATTCTGAAAAAATCGATCTTGGCTAGGACTGGATAAGAAAGGCGAAGATGATCAGGTGTTCGGCCCCCCTTCCCGAAGGCTCACCTGATCCTGTACTAGCCAAGATGCTTGAGCTCGTGCCTTACCAAGTGCCATTAGGGGAATATAAAGGGAGGGATAAGGAAGCCGAAAGCGGGCCTCACGCATTACTCATCCAAACCGGGGGAATTAGTGTCTCCGTGAAGGAGGATAACCGGGGAGAAGAATCTAAAGTTCCCTCTCCCCAAGGAAAGAAGAGGACCGCCTCTGAGGACTTGGAAACGAGGGTTTCCAAACGAGGGAAGAATCTTTTGCCAGGGGGCCCTGCCCCGGAGGGCATCCTTGCTGCACAGTGCCCACAAGGGGATCAGCCCTCCACCGAGCTATAAGTGAACCAAAATATCTTTGATAAATATATCCTTCTTTATCTCCGAGGAAAATAACCGAGACATATGTCTTGCAGTCTGGATCGTAGCCCTTCTCGATAGAGTTTGTCTTCGGGGGATCTTCTTCCAGAGATGATGGAGAGCAAAACGCCTCCCCTGCCTCCCAGTCTCCTGGGGCGGACGACCCTAAGGTGTCATCACGGAGGATTTCTCCTGATCCGCCAGGGCCAGAAGGTAACCCTTCGGCCACCCGAAGTCCGGAGTATTCGGCTCCTAAGGAGATTAGCGAAAAGAGTCTAGGATTGTCCTGTGCACAACCAGACGTGCTGATGGGTCTTCTGGGGCAAGCGACTATCTTGGAAGAGCATCGTACTTTAATGGGTACGGTGGTTGAGAGGATCTCATCCGCCAAAAGTGGGTTGCATGAAGCTTTTATGAGCCTGCTAAGAGGCTTTGAGGTACGCAAAGTAATATATAAATTTTTTTCACGGTACCGCACACGCTAGGTGTGCTCTATACAGATAGTAGCCCCTGAGACTCTGGTTGCTGTCCAGAGGCGGCAAACAAAGGATCATAGTCCCAGGTAATGATCATGCTGCTCACATGTGCAGGCGGCTGAGTGTCCGGTGGCTGGCCGGACTGGTGATTTTGCCGAACTGATGCGGCATATGCCGGCATCGTGCTTGTGAACAAGCAGCTTGACGAGGCACTGAAAGGACCGAGAAGAGGTGTCTAGAGGGGGGGGTGATTAGACACTAAGTACCAAAAGTTGCAGTTTTTAAATTCTTTAGGTTGAAGTGGAGTTTTGGCGCAAGTTTAACACACACAATACATATCAAGCAAGCATGCAAAGAGTATATGAGCAGCGGAAAGTGAAGCATGCAACTTGCAAGAATGTAAAGGGAAGGGTTTGGAAGATTCAAACGCAATTGGAGACACGGAGATTTTTGAGACGTGGTTCCGATAGGTGGTGCTATCGTACATCCACGTTCATGGAGACTTCAACCCACGAAGGGTAACGGTTGCGCGAGTCCACGGAGGGCTCCACCCATGAAGGGTCCACGAAGAAGCAACCTTGTCTATCCCACCATGGCCATCGCCCATGAAGGACTTGCCTCACTAGCGGTAGATCTTCATGAAGTAGGTGATCTCCTTGCCCTGACAAACTCCTTGGTTCAACTCCACAATCTTGTCGGAGGCTCCCAAGTGACACCTAGCCAATCTAGGAGACACCACTCTCCAAGAAGTAACAAATGGTGTGTTGATGATGAACTCCTTGCTCTTGTGCTTCAAATGATAGTCTCCCCAACACTCAACGCTCTCTCATAGGATTTGGATTTGGTGGAAAGAAGATTTGAGTGGAAAGCAACTTGGGGAAGGCTAGAGATCAAGATTCATATGGTAGGAATGGAATATCTTGGTCTCAACACATGTGTAGGTGGTTCTCTCTCAGAAAATATAGGTTGGAAGTGTAGGTTTGTTCTGATGGATCTCTCCACAAATGAAGAGGAGGTGGAGGGGTATTTATAGCCTCCACACAAAATCTAACTGTTACACATAACTTCCCAAACTCAGTGGGACCGAATGGTTAAACTCGGTCGGACCGATTTAGCAAAGCTTGTGACCGTTAGGGTTTTCGGTGGGACCGACATGCAACTCGGTAGGACCGATATGATTAGGGTTAGGGCATAACGTAATCTCGGTGAGACCGATTACACAAACTCGGTGAGACCGAAAGTATTGCAATAGGCAATAGAGAGTTTGCAATCCCATCTCGGTGAGACCGAGATCCCTGTCGGTGAGACCGATTTGCCTAGGGTTTGTGGCAGTGGCTATGACATTTGAAACTCGGTGGCGCCGGATAGGATGAATCGGTGGGTCTGAGTTTGACTTTTGGTTTAGGTCATATGTGGATGTGATAAAGTAGTTGAGGGTTTTGGAGCATATCACTAAGCATTTTGAGCTAGAACCTCATTAAGCAACGCCTCAGCCGTCCTTGATAGTATTGGCTTTTCCTATAGACTCAATGTGATCTTGGATCACTAAAATAGAAAATGTAGAGTCTTGAGCTTTGAGCTTGAGCCAATCCTTTGTCCTTAGCATTTTCAAGGGGTTTCACATCCTTTAGTCCATGCCACTTCACTGTTGAACTTATCTGAAATATACTAGATAAAAATGTTAGTCCAACAAGAGATATGTTGACTTTAATTACCAAAACCACCTAGGGAGCACTTGTGCTTTCAGGCACAGGGTATGTATTCTCCGGTGGTCAACAGATATTAAGAGGAGCATGATGCTAGTATCTATAACATGTTGTGACTGCAGGTGGAGCTACCGCCGTGGAGACCCTTCGGGCCGAGCTTGCCCGAGCCAAGGAGCAAGCCAGGAGAAGTGATGCGGCCGCCCTAAAGGCGGCCAAAGAGTTAAGAGCCGAACGGGCTACTCATCGCCAGAGCGAAGATAAAATAGCCAAGATGGCTGTTGAGCTGAAGGATGCCACCGACCGGTATGAGCTTCTTGAAAAGGAAAGCCAAGCGAAAGTGGTGGACCTAGAGAAGGCCATGGTAGCAGCCAAGGAGATCCGCTCTAAAATCAGAGCGGTGAAGGAGGAGCTTCGTCAAGCCGGAGATATTACGGCTGGGAAGCCCTTTTTGTTGCGGACGAAGTTCGGAGATCCGAAGTATGCCCCTCTGGATCAATTATGGAGTGCTGCAGACGCGTATTCGGACCTGGCAATGAGTGCTTCTGATGCGACTGCATTTTTTAAAGATCAAAAAGATCAGGAAGTGGAGAAGTTGTTCTGGTCGCAGTTCAGTGCTCCAACGCGTCCGCTACTATTAAATGAGCAAATGGCCGAGTGGGCTGAGCTCCATAGGTTGACAGTGCAGGGGCTATTGACGGTATCCTGGACTAGGGGGTACTCACCACGTCATCTCCCAATCAGTTGGATTGGGCCGAGGACCCCCATGGCCATATGCTCATGGGCCAGTTCGGTCAGCCAATGTATACACGAGGAAGATTCCACAAGACTTGGTGATCAAGACAAGGACTCCTCTCCACTGGCGTATTCGACTAGGAGTCTTGTTATCCTAGGCCTCTGGTACATTATATAAGACGAGGCCAGGCTAGTCGGTAGATTATTATGATATTATTCATCATACCTGTAGGGTTTAGACCACAATATACGATCTCGAGGTAGATCAACTCTTGTAACCCCTATACTCATCAAAGTCAATCAAGCAGGAAGTAGGGTATTACCTCCATCAAGAGGGCCTGAACCTGGGTAAACATCGTGTCCCCTGTCTTCTGTTACCATCGATCCTTAGACGCACAGTTCGGGACCCCCTACCCGAGATCTGCCAGTTTTGACACCGACAATGGTGCTTTCATTGAGAGTTCCGTTGTGTGATCGGCAAAGGATCAATGGCTTGCCCGCAGATTAACTGCGATGCCGGCATCTTCGTCGCCAGCTCGACTGGTCACCTTGACTTGACTGAGGACCGTTCTCCATCTCCGATCTTCATGTTCGGACGGTGGCCTTCATCAACATCAACTCCGACCTCTATCAAGATCATGGAGGAATCATCCATGGAGCTCGGGGGCTCAACGTTAACATTGCCCTCGGGCGACCATGCTATTTTTTCGAACAACAAAGTTGTATCCGCTGCCACCACCTCCTAAAGCATCGCTTTGACGATTCTTTTGGTGGAATTGTGCGGAATTGACTCTACAACAACCATGCAAAATTTCATCGAGTTCCGATGGAGGAATCTCCGGCAATCAACGATATACCAAAGCCGTGTCAAATCTGGACGGGAATCTGGACAAGTCTAGGGCGTGGTTTCCAAAACCTAGCTCGGACGTCCTTTGGAAGATCCAACCATTGAACGGCTGCGGAATTCCTATATCTACCACCCTTCAAAATTTCAGCTCGATCGGACCGTCCAAACTCCGGGAACCTTCCGATTAGTGCATCACTTTTCGGACCTATTTTCTGCGCGAATACAGATCCGACCAGAATTCATGTTTCTTTATGAATGTGATATTGGACAACATTTTGAAAGGAATTTTCTTCTATGGTATTGTGCGTTGTTTTTAACACGTGCTCATAAAAGTTTAAGCCTTCTTTGAGGCACTCTTCACCATCGCACTGGTGTCACACCAGTCCGGTAACATTGCTCCACGTCTGCCGACCTGCGCTAGACAGATCGTCGCTTCATCGAGCCGAGTCTAACCTTATCGGATCATCAGCTCGGCTAGCCGAACAAGAGTTCGGCATCGCGAAGGATAAATCATCACCAACACCATCGCCCCACAGATTGCACGTGTCAGGCGCACCGACATCGCCTCTCGGTCACTTCATCAATCTGGCATTGACCGCGTCACAAGTTATAACCAGCGTCGGCATGGCCGCACTGTTGCTTTTTCAAGCCGATGTCCATCACGCCGAACTGCTTCAATACCTCGGCTAACATGACAGCTGCAACGTCTTCTTACTGACCCGCTCCGTCATCTCGGCTAGATCGGGGACTTAGCCCGTATTCCTTTTGTTAGCATTACAGCCTATATTGTGGCCATGGTTAAAAAATTATACGAAATTTTTGCATATTTCGGTGCGGTCCGAACTATTTGTAATCCTGAAATTTCGAGTCACATTCAAACTGATTTTAAAAATAAATGTATATCAATATAAAATCCAACAAATTGTCCACACATAAAAATCAATGCAATTTAAAATCTTGAAATGAAAAAAAAGAAATTTGAAAGTAATTGCCGGTTTGATGTGTTTTAAAAATGTACAGCCCATTTCTCATTATTGATAGGCCATTTTCTCGGCCAGCTGAATGAAGCTCGCCTCGTCTTATAAGATTTGCAGCCCAACAGGCCTGACAAAGCGACTTAGTTGGCAAATCACCAAAAAACTAGGCTAGCCATTTTCAGAAAGAAAAAAAAACTACTGGGCTGGTCTGTGGTAAACATAAAAGAGAAGGGTGTCTAGACATGCCAGAGTGCCCCGCACAGCCCAGTAGACACACTGCTTCCGTCTCAAAAACAAATTAGATAAATGCCACTCCAATTATGGCGATTCATAAAAATGCCACTGCAATTTCCAAACTTTTAAAAATGCCATGAATTTTTTTGCAAACTTTGGAAAACGCCACTGCAATTTGCAAACTTTGAAAAACGCCACTCCAGACTTCGAAAAATGCCACTGGAAATGGCATTTTTCAAAGTTTGGAAATTACAGTGGCATTTCTTGGAAACACCAGACTTGGAGTGGCATTTTTCTCCATCATCCTTTCCTCACTGGGACAATGCTCTAATACTGATGATCACCACACTTTTATTTTCTTACAACTCAAGAATTACAACTCGATACTTAGAACAAAATATGACTCTATGTGAATGCCTCCGGTGGTGTACCGGATATGCAATGACTCATGAGTGACATGTATGAAAAAATTATGAACGGTGGCTTTGCCACAAATACAATGTCAACTACATGATCATGCAAAGCAATATGACAATGATGGAGTGTGTCATGGTAAACGGAATGGTGGAAAGTTGCATGGCAATATATCTCGGAATGACTATGGAAATGCCATGATAGGTAGGTATGGTGGCTATTTTGAGGAAGATATATGTTGGGTGTATGATACTGACGAAAGGTGCGCGGTATTAGAGAGGCTAGCAATAGTGGAAGGGTGAGAGTGCATATGATCCATGGACTCAACATTAGTCATAAAGAACTCATATACTTATTGCAAAAATCTACAAGTTATCAAAGAAAAATATTACGCGCATGCTCCTCGGGGGATAGATTGGTAGGAAAAGACCATCGCTCATCCCCGACCGCCACTCATAAGGAAGACAATCAATAAATAAATCATGCTCTGACTTCATCACAAAACGGTTCACCATACGTGCATACTACGGGAATCACAAACTTTAACAGAAGTATTTCTCAAATTCACAACTACTCAACTAGCATGACTCTAATATCACCATCTCCATGTCTCAAAACAATTATCAAGTATCAAACTTCTCCTAGTATTCAACACACTCATAAGAGAATTTTATTATTAATCTTATATACCTAGCATATTAGGATTATTTAAGCAAATTACCATGCTATTTAAGACTCTCAAAATAATCTAAGTGAAGCATTAGAGATCAATAGTTTCTATAAAACAAATCCACCACCGTGCTCTAAAAGATATAAGTGAAGTACTAGAGCAAAACTATATAACTCAAAAGATATAAGTGAAGCACATAGAGTATTCTAATAATTTTCGAATCATGTGTGTCTCTCTCAAAAGGTGTGTACAGCAAATATGATTGTGGTAAAATAAAAAGAAAAGACTCAAATCATACAAGACGCTCCAAGCAAAACACATATCATGTGGTGAATAAAAATATAGCTCCAAGTAAAGTTACCGATAGAAGTAGACGAAAGAGGGGATGCCTTCCGGGGCATCCCCAAGCTTTGGCTTTTAGGTGTCCTTAGATTATCTTGGGGGTGCCATGGGCATCCCCAAGATTAGGCTATTTCCACTCCTTGTTCCATAATCCATCAAATCCTTACCAAAACTTGAGAACTTCACAACACAAAACTTAAAAGTAGAAAATCTTGTGAGCTCTGTTAGCGAAAGAAAACGAAATACCACTTCTAGGTACTGCAATGAACTCATTATTTATTTATATTGGTGTTAAAACTACTTTATTCCAACTTCTCTATGGTTTATAAACTATTTTACTAGCCATAGATTCATCAAAAATAAGCAAACAACACACGAAAAACAGAATCTGTCAAAAATAGAACAGTCTATAGTAATCTGTAGCTAGCGCAAGATCTGGAACCCCAAAAATTCTAAAATAAATTGCTGGACGTGAGGAATTTATCTATTAATAATATTAAAAAGAATTAACTAAATATCACTTTCCAAAAAAAATGGCAGCAGTTCTCGTGAGCGCTAAAGTTTCTATTTTTTACATCAAGATTAACAAGACTTTCCCCAAGTCTTCCCAACGGTTCTAGTTGGCACAAACACTAATTAAACACAAAAAACAACCAAAACATAGGCTAGATAAATTATTTATTACTAAACAGGAGGAAAAAGCAAGGAATAAAAATAAAATTGGGTTGCCTCCCAACTAGCACTATCGTTTAACGCCCCTAGCTAGGCATAAAAAGTGGGATTGGAGAGGTCAAAACTTTAAATAGCAATGAACCCACTATCTTAGATTTCAAGGAATTTAATTATGATAATTGTTCTTTAATAGATTGTATTTCCTTGTTGCAATCCGTGATAAATTCTCCTCATGCTTATAGTCAAAATAAAGCTTTTACTAAACATATCATTGATGCTTTGATGCAATCTTATGAAGAAAAACTTGAGTTGGAAGTTTCTATCCCTAGAAAACTTTATGATGAGTGGGAACCTACAATTAAAATTAAATATCATAAATTCTATGATTTGTGTGATTTAGGTGCTACTATTTCCACGATTCCAAAAACTTTGTGTGATTTGCTAGGTTTCCGTGAATTTGATGATTGTTCTTTAAACTTGCACCTTGCGGATTCCACTATTAGGAAACCTATGAGAAAGATTAATGATGTTATTATTGTTGCAAATAGGAATTATGTGCCCGTAGAGTTCATTGTTCTTGATATAGATTGCAATCCTTCATGTCCTATTATTCTTGGTAGACCTTTCCTTAGAACGGTTGGTGCAATTATTGATATGAAGGAAGGGAATATTAGATTCCAATTTCCGTTAAGGAAACGCATGGAACACTTCCCTAGAAAGAAAATTAAATTACCATATGAATCTATTATGAGAGCCACCTATGGATTGCCTACCAAAGATGGCAATACCTAGATCTATCTTGCTTTTATGCCTAGCTAGGGGCGTTAAACGATAGCACTTGTTGGGAGGCAACCCAATTTTATTTTTATTCCTTCCTTTTTTCTCCTGTTAAGTAATAAATAATTTATCTAGCCTGTGTTTTGGTTGTGTTTTTTGTGTTTAATTAGTGTTTTTTCCAAGTAGAACCATTGGGAAGACTTGGGGAAAGTCTTTTTGATCTTGCTGTAAAAAACAGAAACTTTAGTGCTCACGAGAATTGCTGCCATCTTTTATTGGAGAGTGATATTTAGTTAATTATTTTTGAAGATGATTAATATATAAATTACTAACGTCCAAAAATTTATTTTAGAATTTTTTGGGTTCAGAAGTTTCCGTTAGTTATAGATTACTACAGTCTATTCTGTTTTTGACAGATTTTGTTTTTCTTGTGTTGTTTGCTTATTTTGAGAATCTATGGCTAGTAATGGAGTTTATAAACCATAGAGAAGTTGTAATACAGTAGGTTTAACACCAATATAAATAAATAATGAGTTCATTACAATACCTTAAAGTGGTGTTTTGTTTTCTTTCGCTAACGGAGCTCACGAGGTTTTCTTGTTAAGTTTTGTGTTGTGAAGTTTTCAAGTTTTGGGTAAAGATTTGATGGATTATGAAACAAGGAGTGGCAAGAGCCTAAGCTTGGGGATGCCCAAGGCACCCCAAGGTAAATCCAAGGACACCAAAAAGCCTAAGCTTGGGGATTCCCCGGAAGGCATCCCCTCTTTTGTCTTCGTCTATCGGTAACTTTACTTTGAGCTATATTTTTATTCACCACATGATATGTGTTTTTCTTGGAGCGTCTTGCATGATTTGAGTCTTTGCTTTTTAGTTTACCAAAATCATCCTTTCTGTACACACCTTTTGAGAGAGACACACTTGAATCAGAATTTATTAGAATACTCTATGTGCTTTACTTATATCTTTTGAGCTATATAGTTTTTGCTCTAGTGCTTCACTTATATCTTTTAGAGCATGGCGGTGGTTGTATTTTATAGAAATAATTGATCTCTCATGCTTCACTTATATTATTTTGAGAGTCCTTTAGAACAACATGGCAATTTTCTTTTAGGAATTATAAAAACTTTCATATAAGTGCATTGAATACTAAGAGAAGTTTGATACTTGATGATTGTTTTGAGATATGGAGATGCTGATATTAGATTCATGCTAGATGAGTAGTTGTGAATTTGAGAACTACTTGTGTTGAAGTTTGCGATCCCCATAGCATGCACGTATGGTGAACCGTTATGTGATGAAGTCGGAGCATGATTTATTTATTGATTGCCTTCCTTATGAGTGGCGGTCGGGGACGAGCAATGGTCTTTTCCTACCAATCTATCCCCCTAAGAGCATGCACGTAGTACTTTGTTTCGATAAATAATAGATTTTTGCAATAAGTATGTGAGTTGTTTATAACTAATGTTGAGTCCATGGATTATACGCACCCTCACCCATCCACCATTGCTAGCCGCCGGTACCATAAACCCACCATATACCTTCCTCAAAACAGCCACCATACCTACCTATTATGGCATTTCCATAGCCATTCTGAGATATATTGCCATGCAACTTTCCACCGTTCCGTTTGTTATGACACGCTTCAGCATTTCCATATTTCCATGCATGATCATGTAGTTGACATCGTATTTGTGGCAAAGCCACCGTTCATAATTTTTTCATACATGTCACTCTTGATTCATTGCACATCCCAATACACCGCCGGAGGCATTCCATAGAGTCATATTTTGTTCTAAGTATTGAGTTGTAATTCTTGAGTTGTAAGTAAAAATAAGTGTGATGATCATCATTATTAGAACATTGTCCCAGTGAGGAAAGGATGATGGAGACTATGATTCCTCCACAAGTCGGGATGAGACCCCGGACGGAAAAAAGGGAAAAGAGTCCAAAAGAAAAAAAGGGAAAGGAGGCCCAAATAAAAAATGAGAGAAAAAGAGAGAAGGGACAATTTTACTATCCTTTTTCCATAATTGTGCTTCAAAGTAGCACGGTGATCTTCATGATAGAGAGTCTCCTATGTTGTCACTTCCATAAACTAGTGGGAATTTTACATTATAGAACTTGGCTTGTATATTCCAATGATGGGCTTGCTCAAATTGCCCTAGGTATTCGTGAGCAAGCAAGTTGGATGCACACCCACTTAGTTTCTTTTGTTGAGGTTTCATACACTTATAGTTCTTGTGCATCCGTTGCATGGCAATTCCTACTCAGTCACATTGATATCTATTGATGGGCATCTCCATAGCCCGTTCATACGCCTAGTTGATGTGAGACTATCTTCTTCTTTTTGTCTTCTCCACAACCACCATTCTATTTCACCTATAGTGCTATATCCATGGCTCACACTCATGTATTGCGTGAAAATTGAAAAAGTTTGAGAACATTAAAAGTATGAAACAATTGCTTGGCTTGCCATTGGGGTTGTGCATGATTTAATATTTTGTGTGATGAAGATAGAGCATAGCCAGACTATATGATTTTGTAGGGATAAATTTCTTTAGCCATGTTATTTTGAGAATACATGATTGCTTAGTTAGTATGCTTGAAGTATTATTATTTCTATGTCAATATTAAACTTTTATCTTGAATCTTTCGGATCTGAACATTCATGCCACAATAAAGAAAAATTACATTGAGAAATATGTTAGGAAGCATTCCACATCAAAAAATTTGTTTTTATCATTTACCTACTCGAGGACGAGCAGGAATTAAGCTTGGGAATGCTTGATACGTCTCCAACGTATCTATAAGTTTTGATTGTTCCATGCTATTATATTATATGTTTTGGATGTTAATGGGCTTTATTTTACACTTTTATATTATTTTTTAGACTAAACCACTAACCGGAGGTCCAGCCCAAATTGCTGTTTTTTCTGCCTATTTTAGTGTTTCGCAGAAAAAGAATATCAAACGGAGTCCAAACGGAATGAAACCTTCGGGAGCGTTATTTTAGCAACAAACATGATCCAGGAGACTTGGAGTGGAAGTCAAGAAACAATCGAGGAGGCCACGAGGCAGGGGACGCGCCTACCCCCCTAGGCGCGCCCTCCACCCTCGTGGGCCCCTCGTTGCTCGACCGACCTACTTCTTCCTCCTATATATATCCATATACCCCGAAAACATCCAGGAGCACCATGAAACCCTATTTCCACCACCGCAACCTTCTGTACCCAAGAGATCCCATCTTGGGGCCTTTTCCGGAGCTCCGCCGGAGGGGGCATTGATCACGGAGGGCCTCTACATCAACTCCATGGCTCCTCTGATGATGTGTGAGTAGTATACTTCAGACCTTCGGGTCCATAGCTAGTAGCTAGATGGCTTCTTCTCTATCTTTGGATCTCAATACAAAGTTCTCCTTGATTCTCTTGGAGATCTATTCGATGTAATCTTCTTTTGCGGTGTGTTTGTCGATATCCGATGAATTGTGGGTTTATGATCAAGTCTATCTATGAACAATATTTGAATCTTCTCTGAATTCTTTTATGTATGATTGGTTTATCTTTGCAAGTCTCTTAGAATTATCAGTTTGGTTTGGCCTACTAGATTGATCTTTCTTGCAATGGGAGAAGTGCTTAGCTTTGGGTTCAATCTTGCGGTGCTCGATCCCAGTGACAGAAAGGGAAACGACACATATGGTATTGTTGCCATCAAGGATAAAAAGATGGGGTTTATATCATATTGCATGAGTTTATCCCTCTACATCATGTCATCTTACTTAAGGTGTTACTCTGTTCTTATGAACTTAATACTCTAGATGCGTGCTGGATAGCGGTCGATGTGTGGAGTAATAGTAGTAGATGCAGGCAGGAGTCGGTCTACTTGTCATGGACGTGATGCCTATATACATGATCATACCTAGATATTCTCATAATTATTTGCTTAACTATCAGTTTCTCGACAATAATTTGTTCACCCACCGTAATACTTATGCTATTGTGAGAGAAGCCACTAGTGAAACCTATGGCTCCCGGGTCTATTCTCCATCATATAAGTTTCCAATCTATTTTATTTTGCAATCTTTACTTTCAATCTATATCATAAAAATACCAAAAATATTTATCCTACTATCATTATCTCTATCAGATCTCACTCTTGCAAGTGGCCGTGAATGGATTGACAACCCCTTTATCGCGTTGGCTGTGAGGTTCTTATTTGTTTGTGTAGGTACGAGGTGACTTGCGCGTGGTCTCCTACTGGATTGATATCTTGGTTCTGAAAAACTGAGGGAAATACTTACGCTGCTTTACTGCATCACCCTTTCCTGTTCAAGGGAAAACCAACGCAGTGCTCAAGAGGTAGCATGCGGCACCTCGGGCCAACGCGGCCAAATCGCATTTTGCACGAGAAATTACACACCATGTTTCGTTGACATGTGGTCCTGTTCCAACATGTTAGTGAGACGACGGCGAGTCCTTTTGTACAATTTCCGAAAGGACATGTAGGCCGGGGTGCGTCTTCGTGTACCGTGGCAAACTGGCTACCGTCCATCGACTCTTCGCCTTTCCCTCTTGATTTGGAACTATTGTCGCACGCTCTTCCTCCCTCCTCCCTTTGCCTTCACCCTTCCTTCTGCCATTGTTCGATCGTTTTATCCATGGAGGGAACAAGCCGGAAACGACCCCGTTATTCTTGCCCTGATCTGAAAGATGATGTGGTGGGGGAACTCACTGATCGGTGCGACGTCATCACCTCGGCTAGCATGGCAGGTTCGTTCAAGACCATTCTTGACTCAACTAATAACATCATTACAAGGAACCCAAGGGTCCAGGAGCGGTTTGATCTCCCTTACCTTCTTCGCTATAAGCCTGTTCGCATGGGCGCGGACGACGGAGGCCTCGCCTTGTGCAAGTTGATGCCTGGCACAAATGGAGATTGGGTTGTTTATATTGGGTACAATTGCGAGTGGGAACTTGTGAATGTGTACACTCGTCAGCGGATTCCACTTCCAAAAATCTCAGAGTAACCTGAGGTTGAGCACACAGATGATATACGTACGTTCAAATACGATCACTGTGGCTATCGTCAACAGAAGATAGCAAATTGTCGAGTTCCCAACCACTCTTGGAATTACAAGAACTATGAAGTTGTTGCTATCTTCGACAAGCTTGTTGCCATCGTTACTGATTCCACGGTTCGTCCATGGATATTGCTCAAAAATCAGTTTCTATACACGGATGAGTACTGTGACGCAATTGAATACGAGGATCTTGTGTTTGCTGCCACCACTCGTGGCACTGTTTTTGCATGGGATCCTTGTAGTTTTGGTACATTTGTCTTCCACCATAATTATAATTGTTTCAGCCACATGCCTGCGGGTTAGCAAGTTTCCCTTTACTAATTAACCTTCTTGTGTTTCCAAGGTCCTGTGAACATTCCACCACCTATACTTCAAAAATTTTATAACCAAGGGGGAGATGACGTTGGTGATGACCACGAGCATGAGGACGAGCATAACTTATATACTCAGTGGCGCCTGGCAACTAATTCCGATGGATCACATCTTCTTGTCTGTATACAGTGCACTGAGACTGTTACTACTGAGGGAGCACGTGTTGTCTCCCATGGTCGCCCTCTCCGGACCTATTCCAACACCTATTGCAGGGTATTCCGGATGGATACTAGTGTGCTAGCACCAACACCTTGTCCCTGGTTCAGTATTGATAGTCTTGGATAAAACTCGCTCTTCCTTGGACCAAACTATCCAATGATGGTGAAAGGCAATCCAGCTGTTGTTGACACAATGTTACTACCATTTATGAGAAGCGACTTATCTATTCCTCGGACATTGCGGTGGTTCCCTACCTTGGTCCTGATATATGCCGCTTCAACCTGGATGACCAGTCCTGCGTTGCTCTCGATATTGACAATAGCTGGCACTTCCCAGAGCACCTATGGTTCAAAGCAAGCGTTTCCAACGCCGAGGATTGGTTGAGTTGAAGTTCATTTCATTGCTTGTTATTTTTTGTGTGATCAGTATTTACTAGAATGTTTTGTTGGAAATAATCTATAATCCAACATGTATCCTCGCTGTCGTTGTGTGTTCATGACTTGTTGTATGTAATGAATGGTACATTTGCAAATGCATGTCATAGACTGAATTTATGAATGGTTTCCGAGTCACTTCTTGGAGTGTGAGTACCGTAGTAGTATAGCCACCATCCGGTTAGTATATGAAGTTGTCACATCACATAGAGCCAACCTAATATTGGAGTATGCTAGCCCTCCACCGGCGCGCCGCTTCAAATGGCGGACGAAGTGAGAGGTCGCGTCACCTTGTGTCTAGATCTGAGATGCCACGTGTACCAGATGAATGGCTCCAAGTTCAACCACCATGATGCTAGGTGCGAGCCAAGGAACACTGTTGGAGAGACCCCCCTCATAATTTTCCTACATTGGTCGTTTGATTCATAGGATAGAATGCTATAGGATTTTTCCCTATGTAATCATGTTTTAATTGGCAATCTAGCATCCACTCCAACTTTTGTGTCACTTCCTTTGTTCCTACGAAGAGAGTACTTGCTCTAAATGATGTGCCGCTGCAAGAGCCGCCTATATTAATTAACCATGGTCTAAAAAGGTGGACCAGCTTTGGCTATAGTAGTACTGTACTAGGTTAGTAGGTGACCTTGCACTTGGCTCTTCTCCTCTTCCGGAAGTCGAACAATAATGATGGTACTACAGTAGTATTTCTGGCAATCTAACACCAAATGAACTGCTGCACGTCCACCGCTTGTAAGCAAAAGTTTCTCCTCGTGCTGCGATCCATTGCGCACACATTTTTTTAGGGAGCCACCGCACACGCGTTGGCGAGGGATAAGGCGTAGTAAGCAAGCTTCTCGTCGTTCTGCGAGTTGACGGGACACATCAAAGTTACGTATTTATTAGTACTCTCTTCAAAAAGGGGCGACCATGTCCATGGCTACCATCCCGTGCTCTGTCATTGAGTACGTGCACTATTCACGTGCCATCAAGGAGAAAAAATATTGCGTAGTACTAGGTGCCATCGAAGTGCATGACTCACTTACACACTGCATATCTCCATTTTCTTGCATGACACGCCACCTTGATGCTAGATGTCCTGCGTGTCATGGAGGCATATAGTATGATTTTGTAAAGTGGAGGCATATAGTTGTCCCGCGTGTCGGCAAAAGGATGAACAAAGCTCATGTCTTAAACGAAAGAGTGGAAGAACATAGATTCCCGATGACCGAGAAGGAGCAACAAACCTCGGGGTGGAGCGTCTGCACTCATAATATTTTATATTATTCAGCGATATAAAATCAACCAAACCTCTCCACGTTCCTATACCATTCTATAGTATGAGAATAACTTTGAACATAAGCCATTGATTCACTCTATCCAATGGTCATAGTTGGAAAATCCAAACAAAACCAAGCATTGGATCAACTCTTTTTTTGAGATAAACTCTTTTAGTACTTAGATTGTTGTCGCCTGCCCACCTAGCCCACCTATATATCCGCTCATGTGTGATGACCACAGGAGCTATCCACTCAGATTGTATGTTAAAAAAATAAAGGTCGATAACTAATGCAGCACCTCGGGCCAACGCGGCCAGATCACATTTTACATGAGAAATTACACACCATGTTTTGTTCGCATGTGGTCCCATTCCAGCATGTCAGTGAAACGACGACGAGTCCTTTTGTACAATTTTTGAAAGGACGTGTATGCCGGGGCGCCTCTTCGTGTACCGTGGCAAACTGGCAACCATCCACCGACTCTTCGCCTTTCCCTCTCGATTTGGAACTACTGCCGCACGCTCTTCCTCCCTCCTCCATTTGCCTTCACCCTTCCTTCTGCCATTGTTTGATCGTCTTCTCCATGGAGGGAACAAGTCGGAAACGACCCCGTTATTCTTGCCCCGATCTGAAAGATGACATGCTGGGGGAACTCACTGATCGGTGCGACATCATCACCTCGGCTAGCATGGCAGGTTCGTTCAAGACCATTCTCGACTCAACTAATAACATCATTACAAGGAACCCAAGGGTCCAGGAGCGGTTTGATCTCCCTTATCTTCTTTGCTATAAGCCTGTTCGCATGGGCACGGACGACGGAGGCCTCGCCTTGTGCAAGTTGATGCCACTTGAGAATGATACGTGTGATGTCATGATGCCATCGCTTAAGGGTAAGGCCTGGGCTGGCGCAAATGGAGATTGGGTTGTTTATATTGGGTACAATTGCGAGTGGGAACTTGAGAATTTGTACACTCGTCAGCGGATTCCACTTCCAAAAATCTTATAGTGCCCTGAGGTTGAGCACATAGATGATCTACGTACGTTCAAATATGATCATGGTGGCTGTCGTCTACGGAAGATAGCAATTTGTCGAGTTCCACCCGCTCTTGGAATTACAAGAACTATGAAGTTGTTGCTATCTTCGATAAGCTTGTTGCCGTCCTTCGTGGTTCGACTGGATGGATATTGCTCAAAAAACAGTTTATATACACGGATGTGTACTGTGATGCAATTCAATACGAGGGTCTTGTGTTTGCTGCCACCACTCGTGGCACTGTTTTTGCATGGGATCCTTGTAGTTTCGGTACGTTTGTCTTCCACCGTAATTATAATTGTTTCATCCACATGCATGCGAGTTAGCAAGTTTCCCTTCTCTACTAATTAACCTTCTTCTTGTGTTTCCAAGGTCCTGTGAACATTCCACCACCTATACTTGAAATTTTTTATAACCAAGGGGGACATGACAATGGTGATGATCACGAGCATGAGGACGAGCAAGGCCCATATACATAGTGGCGGCTGGCAACTAATTCCGATGGATCACCCCTTCTTGTCTGTATACAGTCCACTACTGATGTTACTACTAAGGAACAAGGTGTTGTCTCCCATGGACGCACTCTCCGAACCTATTCCAACACCCGTTGCATGGTATTCGGGATGGATACTAGTGTGCTAGCGCCAACACCTTCTCCCTGGTACAGTATTGATAGTCTTGGAGAAAACTCGCTCTTCCTTGGACAAAACTATCCAATGATGGTGAAAGAAGATCCAACTGCCGTTGACACAACATTACTACCATTTATGAGAAGCAACTATATCTATACATCGGACATTGCGATGGTTCCCTACCCTGGTCGTGATCTAGTTGGCCGCTTTAGCCTGGATGATCAGTCCTGCGTTGGTCTCGAGATTGACAGTAGCTGGCCCTTCCCAGAGAATCACTTGTGGTTCAAAGCAAGCATTTCCAACACCGAGGATTGGTTGAGTTGAAGTTCATATCATTGCTTGTTATTTGTTGTGTGATGAAAACTTTAGTATTTATAATGTATCCCCATTGTCGTTGTTGGTTGATGACCTGTTGTATGTAATAAAATGATATGCCTGTGATAAACTTACTAAATTTATGAATGGCTTTTGAGTCGCTTCTCTGAGTGGGCGTTGTGACGAGGCAAAAAAATATTTTCCGAATACATAATTGTACGTGCATTGCAACAGGTTATCGGATGAGGCCAATCAACAATAGTATACTATTTGTACTAGCTTCACATGCTGCACTATCTCTACGTCTACGTACATAATACAACAAGTTTTAAACTTGAGACCAGCCACCAATCCTCACAAAGAACACTTTTTATCCTAGCAAAGACTCCGGGAAATTTGGCCATAGTGTGAGGTGGGCCACATGTTAATGTGTTTGCTGTACATAACCAGCACCTCGAATCCTCGATACTGCTACCATAAGTAGTAGGAATAGTAGGGTGGCATGGGCCAGAACAAGCATTCACGTCCAGGAGTACGGCAAACGCCACCAGCACGATTTCCATCTGACACCATATTTCTTGGAGTCCGTGCTACAACAATCTCTTCAACCTCATCGTTTCTCTAACTCAGCCATCGCGCGGCGGGCGAGGTGGGGGTTTGTCGATAGTCGGTTTCCTCAACTGTGGTCTCACTTGTAAGGCCACCTCCAACGCACGACCCCAAACAGACCTCTGTTTTGCCCGGATTCTGTCCATTTGGGTAGGGCAATGGGGTTGTGTCCAGGCCGGACGCATCCCAGCTGCGTACATTTTTCTTTGCAAACACATATCTTTTTTCATCATTGATTTTTTGGTACATGGAAATACATCATCAAAATTTTGACTAGAAAAGAAAGACCAAAGAAAACAAGAATACATTTTAGAAGATATCCAACTTCCATAACTGCTCCTGTAAGTTGGATTAGTGCCTTCTCGATGCATTGATTGTTGATCTACGGAGGCTCGATCTTGCGTGCTTCTTTATTCTTCGAGTGTAAAGAACTAGACGTGTCTAGCCTCTATTCTATCAACAAGTGCACTAGTCTCATATCTAGCCTCGATGCTAGCTAGAAGTGCTAGAACATCTACTAAATTGCGCTCTATCAATATATCGTTGTACTCTTCTTCCCAATACCAAAAATTGCATCCATTCTACACAATAAAATTTTAAGTTAGCACAACTAGTCTAATCTGAGAGCACAACTGAAGATTTGGTCGAGTTCTTCCTCCTTTTGCCGACACGTGGGACATCCAGCATCCAGGTCGTGTCATGCAAGAAAATAGAGTGGTAGTTGAAGCCATGTGATGTGCATCTTGGGTTAAATTGTAAATAGAATCTTACTACTCTTGAGTAACTCCAAAAGCGGCCACCGAAGATCTTTATTGGATTTGTTTTTCATCACCAGCACGTCGAGGTGAAAGATGTGCAGGTTCAGTGGGTCCTCTAGCTTTTTCACTGACATGTGGGACTGCATATGAGCAAACAGAAGATGGGCTCTGCGCGTCTGCTGGCTGGCTGAGAAGAGAGATAGAGGAGGGCTGAGCACGAACTCGAGGAAATTTGTTCTGTGTGACCAGCACCTCGATATAATGGGGTGGCATGGGCCATAACTAGCATTCATGTCTAGCAGTACAGCACACGCCACCCACACGAGTCCCATCCGACACCATTTTTCTTGCAGTTCGTGCTACAACCATCTCTTCTCCCTCCTGTTTTCTCAGCCATCGCACGGTGGGCGGGGTGGGGTATTGCCGATAGTCGGTTTTCTCAACTGCAGTCCCACTTGTAAGTGAAAATGCAACACAGCGCGCATTCCTCCTTGAGCGGCGTGCCAGACCAACCGTGTGGGGGTGCAACGCGAACACGGCAGGCTTTTCCTTTTGAAATTGGAACTTGTAAAATTTGGTTCTGCTCCATGGCGCGACCGATAGAAAGAAATAACGATTTTCCCTAGAGTAATGAGAAGTTTGGTTCTGGTGCGGTTCATGCATGGAGTACGTACGAAAATTATGAAGTTGATGCGAAAGGTAAGATAATTACTAGTAGTACCATATACTACTACATGGATTTGATGGAAAGATAAAGATACATACAGATCCATCAACGACATCCTCACGCCCTAGTGCACCGGGTCACCAACCGACGTGTGAGGAGCAGCGGCGTTGGCGGCAAGCTCAACGTGCTTCTGAACAATGCCGTCCAAGGTTTCCCTGCGGTCCAAGAAGGCCAGTGTCCTATCGTCCTCCTCTTGCATGTAGTAGTCCTTGTGGACTATTTGCGCGTAGATGTGGGTGATTATGTCGATGGTGTCTTGCTGCGCCACGCGCTGCGCGACGAGCGCGACCTCGAGGTGGACATTCTTTGGCGCGATGGCGGGCAGTTGCAGGGCCACCTGTGCGTCGAAGAGGTTGTCACCATAGAGGCCGTTGAGGGTGGCAGGTATCGTAGAGCCTGGGTGCGTGGGCTGGAGGCATACGTCAAGGTCGTCCGCGAGCTTCTTGACGATGGTGAACTTGTCGAGGAAGCCGACGAGGACCTCTTCGAACAAGGTGACGAAGCTGTCGTCCAAGCGGCCCCTTGCCCTAGTGGCCTCAAGCACTACCTGGAGACGTTCCTCGGTGCCAGGCCACAGGCCGGTGTCGTGGACCATCTGGCACAACCGGCTGATGCTTGCGCTCATCGCCTCCATGGGTCTAGCTTCTAGTCAACTGATCTTGTGATTGGAGTGATCACTCTTGCCCTTGGGTGCGTAGGATTTCGTAGATTGGACTGGCGGGAGCCTTTATATGAGAAGTGCAGACTGCGTTGAATTCACGTGTGTGTTGGCCATCTACTCCTCGCCCCTCTACTCACTACAAAAAAAGACACATCCGTGACATTTTGGGCCAAACGAAATTTTTTTCTGTCATACCTATGACACTTCTATGACGATAATTGTGACAAAACCCGGTATCATCATAGATGTTGTGGGGTCCTACTTCTATGACAAAAAATCATGATAGAAAATGGGTTTTTCTTCCTGGACGGGCCGGAGACGCATCTGCATGACATTCTTTGGGCCGTCCATGACGGAAAAAACCATGGTAGAAGCGAGGGCGAGGAAAATATAGGGGTGTTCCCGGTTACGGTGGGTGGTTGGGGCCGAGCGATGCACGTTTCTCTCGTACACGCACGCGCGTGGGTGCGAGGCATTGGGCTCTAACTGAACCCAAGCGAGGCATTGGGCTCTAACTGAACCCGAGCGATTGCACTGCAGGCTATGCGTTACTGAACCCGAGCCATCAATCGATGGCTGCTAACTGAACCCGATCGAGCGATTCCTTCACTACTGCTGCTAACTAAAGCCGATCGATGTTGCCTCTGGATGAACAGTGAGTGTGCTAGGGGGGGTCGGATAAACAGTTCCCGATGGGGGTGGATGAACAAGACCCCGTGGTTTTGCCTCTGGATGAACAGGACCCCGATTTATCGAGCCGGTTGGGGCTGGATGAACAGGACCCCGATTGATTGAGCCGGTTGGTGCTGGATGAACAGGACCCCGTGGAGGGCAGGATGAGCAGGACCACCCCGTGGAGGGCAGGATGAACAGTAGACGGCGGAGGGCTGGATGAATAGTAGCCAGTGGAGGGGTGGTTGAATAGGAGCCCATGGAGAGGGCTAGTTGAACAGTAGACGGTGGAGGCTGGATGAACAGGAGCCCGTGGATGAACAATCACAGGTGGAGGCTGGAGGAGGTCGACGGTGGATGAACAGTAGCCCGTGGAGGCTGGAGGGGGTCGACGGTGGAGATGAACAGTATCACGTGGAGTCCCGTTTTGCGGTACGCTACACCCCTCCCGATGAACAGGACCCCCGTTTCGACCATAGCGCTCCAACACAAGTCCGTTTCCTCTGTTTTGCGGTACGCCACACCCCTCCCGATCAACAGGACCCCCGTTTCGACCGTAGGAGGTCCGTTTCCTCTGTTTTGCGGTATGCCAGACCCCTCCCGATGAACAGGATCCCGTTTCGAACGTGGCCGATCGAACAAAAGGCCATTTCCTCCGTTCTGCGGTACGCCAGGCCTCGTTTCCATTGGCTGTTCCGTCCAAGCCCTCCCGATGAACACGACGACGACGCTGTTTCTCCATTCTAACCCAGCCATGTGCACGAGCCCTGGCCGTACGTATGCGTGAGTAGGCGTTCGAGACCCTGCCCGTATGTACATACGTGGCCGTATTTTCTTTCTTGCACATTGTCCGCTGTACGTACGTGTACATGCTACGTGCGTGCCTCTACTATGACACATGCGCGCCTCTACATCGACCAGTATGTACGTACACGTTCGCGACCAGAATGACAACGCTACGTACGCGTCGACCAGGTGGGTCCCGACTGTCAGGCACTTTCTTGCCTGCGAAGATGTAGCTGGTGGGTCCCAGCAGTCAGGGGGTGAATTATTTTTTCGGACGCACTTCCATGCGTGCGAAGATGTAGCTGGTGGGTCCCAGCAGTCAGGGGAAACATTTTTTTCGCGAAATACGGTGGCCCGTCCGGTGGGTCCCTGCTGTCAGGTGGAGGAATAATTATTTTGCGCGTAATAAGGAGGCACTTCCTTGCTGCGGCCGTGGACCCAGCTGTCAGCCTCTCCACGTATAGTCTACGTCCGATGGAAGCCGTTCCTTGACCACTTTGACCACGTCGTGCCGAGAGCACCAGGGCGGTGGACGACGGCGAGGCCCAGGAAAGGGACGACGCGGAGCCGGGGAAAACGCGGCAGTGGAAGCCCGCGCGGAGAGGAGTACGAGGGTTCACTTGTTCGGCTGTGGTGTGAGGCTGCCGTCGCCACAGGGCCTGGCCAGCGGTGGGAATAGTAGGGGTGGTGAGGCCTCCGTGGCAGCATAGCTGGCCACGGGAGGCAGGAGCATGCGACACAACCGGCGCTGCTTTGGGCGGCTGGAGCAAGAAGACCAGAGGTTGAAGAAGCACAACGGCCGTTGGATGGACATCGTACGGTCACTGGAGCTAGAATCGTTCGTATTGACTAAGTTGACAAAGCACTCCTCCCCGTCAACTTAGTAGGCCCACAAGTCAGCCACCCACCAAGGTGGGTCCCAACTAGCAGGGGGAGTATTCATTTTTTTGTGCGTAATAAGGCGACACTTCCGATGGGTCCGAGCTGACAGCGGGGGGAACGTTTTTTTTCATGAAATACGATGGCCCATCCGGTGGGTCCCAGCAGTCAGGGGGGAAACATTTTTTTGCCAAATACGGTGGTCCATCCGATGGGTCCCTGCTGTCAGGTGGAGGAATAATTATTTTCCGTGTAATAAGGAGGCACTTCCTTGCAGCTGCCGTGGACCCAGCTGTCAGCCTCTCCACGTATAGTACTCTTCCGATGGAAGTCGTTCCTTGACCATAATGACCACGCCGCGCCGAGAGCACTAGGGCGGTGGATGACAACGAGGCCTAGGAACGGGACGACGCGGAGCCGGGGAAGATGCGGCAGTGGATGCGCATGTGTAGAGGAGTATGAGGGTTCACTGGTTCGCTGCGGTGTGAGGTTGCCGTCACCGCAGAATAACAGGGGGTGTGGGTGAGTACAGGGATGGCCTGGCCAGCTGTGGGAGTAGTAGGGGGCGGTGAGGCCTCCGCCGCATCGCAGCAGGCCATGGGAGGAAGGAGCACGAGGCACGACCGGCGCTGGTTTGGGCGGCTGGAGCAAGAAGACCAGAGGTTGAAGAAGCACTACGGTCGTTGGATGGACATCGTACGGTCACTGGAGCTAGAATCATGCATATTGACTTAGTTGACAAAGCCCTCCATCCCCGTTAACTTAGTAGGCCCACAAGTCAGCCTGCCACTATACTGGGTCCCAACTAGCAGGGGGAGTATTCATTTTTTTGTGCGTAATAAGGACGCACTTGCTTGCATGCGAAGATATAGCTGGTGGGTCCGAGCTGTTCGCGGCGGTAACGTTTTTTCGCGAAATATAGAGGCCCTTTCGGTGGGTTCCAGATGTCAGGTGGAGGAATCATTATTTTGCGCGTAATAAGGAGGCATTTCCTTGCGTGCGGCCATGGACCCAACTGTCAGCCTCTCCACGTACAGTCCACTTCAGGTACATGTCGGTCGTTGACCACGTTGACTAGGCCGTGCCGAGAGCACCAGGGCGGTGGACGACGGCGAGGCCTAGGAAGGGAACGACACTGAGGCAGGGAAGACTCGGCAGTTGTTTCCCACGCGGAGGGGAGTACGACTGTATGAGGGTTTACTGGTTCATGTGCCGTCACCGGAGAATAACAGTAGGTGTGGGTGAGTAGAAGGATGGCTAGGCCAGCGATGGGAGTATGGTGGGGCGGTGAGGCCTGCGCGGCAGTACAGCAGGCCGCAGGGAGGAGGAGCAGGCAGTCCCGCCGGCGCTTGTTTGAGCGGCTGGAGCAGAAAGAGCAGAGATTGAAGAAGCACGACGGCCGTTGGTTGGACATCCAACAGTCACTGCTTATGCGTCAACCTTTTTTAGGAAAGCCTCAAATCTGTGGAAAACAGCATACAACCCATCTACCATTATTTCTAATAATTTACAACCCATTTGCTAATTCTTAAGGTTTTTTTGGAGCCCATATTCTTTTTGTTAGCATTACAGCCCATATTGTCGCCACGGTTAAAAAATTATACGAAATGTTGCATATTTCGGTGCGGTCCAAACTGTTTTTAATCCCGAAATTTCGAGTCACATTCAAACTGATTTTAAAAATAAATGTATATCAAGATAAAATCCAACAAATTGTCCATGCATAAAAATTAATGCAATTTAAGATCTTGAAATGAAAAAAAAGAAATTTGAAAGTAATTGCCGGTTTGATGTGTTTTAAAAATGTACAGGCCATTTCTCATTACTGACAGGACATTTTCTCGTCCAGCCGAATGAAGCTCTCCTCGTCTTGAAAGATTTGTAGCCCAACAGGTTTGACAAAGCGACTTACTTAGCAAGTCACAAAAAAACTGGGCTAGCCATTTTCAGAAAGAAAAAAAACTAGAGGGATGGTCTGTGGTAAACATAAAGGAGAAGGCAATCTAGACAGGCCAGAGTGCCCCGCACAGCCCAGTTGACACCCTGCTTCCGTCTCAAAAACAAATTCGATAAATGCCACAACAAATATGGCGATTCATAATATGCCACTACAATTTCCAAACTTTGAAAAATGCCACTGTAATTTTTGCAAACTTTGGGAAATGCAACTGTAATTTGCAAACTTTGAAAAATGCCACTCCAAACTTCGAAAAATGCCACTGGAAATGTCATGAAATGGCATTTTTCAAAGTTTGGAAAATGCAATGGCATTTCTCAGAAACACCAGATTTGGAGTGGCATTTATCAAATTAACCCAAAACAAAAATAACTTGGCGAGCTGCTGGGTCCCTGGTGTCAGTCGCTCATTGTGCAACTCTCTCGTTTATTGACTACATTGACAATGGCATGGGACCCAGATGTCAGAAATCGGAGGAGCCATTTTTTATTGGATTGAAATAAGGAGGCACTTGCTTGCGTACTGCCATGACCTTGGCGGGTCCCTGCTGTGATCCTCTCCACGTACAATCATCTCTTGATTGTGTACGCGTCAACTTGGTAGGCCCACAAGTCAGCCTCTAAACCCGTGGAGGAAAAATACAACCCATTTAAAAAAAACAGTCCATTCCATACATTCAAACGGAAAGTTCAACATTCAGAGCAAAGTAACAGGTCTGATCCACATATACAGTACTGAACTTCCACGTTGACAACCATCATAGCCAAGTTAACTATCTACTCCCACTAATACTCTAGTAGCGTATAAGTACTAACTTACTCTTAGCTAACTAGACGATGCCGGCCGTCATCAGCAGTACACACTAAACGCCGGCACCGGCATCCTCCGCCTCGCGTCGGACTTGCCAGAGGTGTGATAGGGCGCGTTGCTTGCACGCGTTGGCCCTTTCCGTGCCGGCGTGGTCCACCGAAGCTTCGGCTTCTAAGCGGGAAACCCACTTGACGAGCTATAACATCCCAAATTTTCAATTTGGAATGTTATACATAGATCATCCTTGCATATCATATTTTATTGCATTTCGTCTCGCGATCCTCGAAATCCTAAGTAACTCAAGGACCCTCGGAGAGAGTTGGGGATTTCCTCAGTTTTCAAATTTGATTTTATCAAATATTGAAACGAGGATTTTGGTTTTAATTATTTTTTCTCTCCGAAAATATTTCATATTAAAATATATGAGAGGAGATAATATGACTTCTCTAAAATAAATGAAACATGGGAGGAAAATATTAAAATCAATTATTCGTTTTATTTGGATTTTATTGCAATTTTGTTTGCATTAGAAAAATTACACGTTTTCAAAATTGCATTTTAGGGCCAAGAAATTGTTCATCTCATTCTAAATATTTCATTTAGACGGTGAAAATTTGTTTTGGCATTTTTAGATTTTTATTTTATTTTCTAGGATTTTCTTTAATTTCGGCGGAATTGTTTTAAAAAAAGTGCGCAGAGGCTAACTGGGCCAAAGCCCAGCCGCCGGCCCAGCCGACTCGAGGAGTCCGAGCCGGACTCCCCTCCCCTTGCCCCCTCCCCAAGTCACCCCCCTCTTAAATACCACCCCCCCACTACCACCACCACCCGCCACCGCCGCCTCGCACTGCCCGCAGCCGCAGCCGCCGCCGCCCGCTGCCGCGCCCCGCCGCCCACTGCCGCGCCGCCTCGCCGATGTCGCGCCTTGCCCCGCCGTCGCCGTCGTGTCTCGCCGGACCGACGAGGTAGCCATTGCCGCCGGTTTTTTTAAGAAAACCGATACGGTTTTTTAAAGAAAACCCTAGTTCGTTTTTTTCGGTTCGCCGGTTTTTCCCGGTTTTCCTTTTTAGAGGACGTTCGTCCTTACGTTCGTTTTAACGAACGAATTTCGCTTGTTAGTTACAGACAACGAACGCTCGTTTGTTAGCCTGTTCGTCAGTTTTCTTTAATCGGATTTTTCAGCGGTTATTTCTGATCGCGATTTCTGATCCGATTTTCGTTCTAGTTTGTCTTTTCGCTTGTTTATCGGAATCAGGCAATTCAAGCGCCTAGATCTTCGTCTTGAGACCCTCTTTCCGTTTAGCCAACTTGAACAAGATTTTGCTATTGTAAAATTTGACCTAGGTCCAGATTAGTAAACAGATCTTGTTTCTTTTGCCGTTTGAGTTTCGTTGCTCCGTTTGATTTGATCATTTTTGCAAACCGGAGTTCTTAAGTTGAACTTTCTGGTTAGATCCTCCTATTTGAGTTTTACCCGTGTCTCTTTGCTTGACTGCTTATGTATGCTATTGTTTGTTTGCGATAGAACTCCCGGAGTGCGAAGCGTGTTATTTGGAGTCCCTAGGTTTCGCGGATCATCAGCAAGGCAAGTAACACTTTGATCATACCCTTTCATCACCCAGTTTTTATGCATTAGTTCCAATCCTCAAACATTGCATGATGAGGATGTTATTAACTTGTGGGTTGGGAAGTAGTTGATGAGGTAGAACCTATTGCCCTGTTATATTCAAAACCTTGGGAGTTACTTCTACGTGTTGCTCATATTGCTATTCTATGCTCATAGATGTGGTTTGGGAGAGTGAAATCCATGACAGATGTGAGATTGTTAATTAATGGTTCAACTTAAGGTGGCAACTTAAATCCACATCTGGGTGGATTGAGGCACATGGAGTTGTGATGCCCCAAGACCGTTGTGCCAGGTGTCTTCCAGTTATTCGCTATTGTTGCTTTGTCATTTGCTTGCGTGTCGCATCTTGTCATGTCATCATGTGCATTACATCATCATATTTTCAAAACTTGCATCCGTCCGGGTTCCCCCAGTTCCATCCGTGGTCCGTTCTGAGCCCAGACACACTTGCACGCGCCCGCAGCACGTCCGAATTATTATTTTATAAGTGGCCGGAAAATGTTCTCGGAATGAGTTGAAAGTTGGCGTGCGGTCTTATTTTAGTGTAGATAGACCGCCTCTCAAGTTTCATCGCATTCAGAATCTGTTTGATAGCCCAACCGTTAAACTATAGCGGCATTATAGCCGGTCTAACGTCGGACGTTTTCGGTCTCCGGAAACAGTCGTCGGGCCTCCCTATCTTCTCTTCTCTCAGCTCGAGACCGTCTGCACAGTCTACCTCTCACCGCCAGGCCCTACCTAACCTCTCTCGTCAGTCCGTGGACCTCCTCCCGCGCGCGTCCGAAATCTTCCCCGGACGCGACCCGGACAGTCGTCACCGTTGGATCCGGATCATCCCCAAACATCTACAAAACGTCTCCATTTTCTTATTTGGGCTCCCTAGCTATTTTATCCGCGATCGTCCATTTGAATTATTTTTTCCTTCATTTTGTCTAATGCGGATAAGACAACAAGAAATTTTTAACATTTTTTCAATCGTAGGGTCGAGTTAGCCCCTAACCTAATACGTGATGTATATTTTTAGTCTACCCCTAGTCCATTTTGAACCTAACCCTTTTTCCTAGGGATCCTCCTAGCCGCCGCCACCCCACTACCTCTTCTCTATTTCAGTGCCCGACCAACCACCGCGCTCCATTCCTCGATCCCCTCGCTTCTGCGCTCCCGGACGCGTCCAGCGCCCGCCGCTCCTCGCGACAGCGCGCCCACAGGGGCAGCATTGCCGGCCGCCCTTCCCCATCTTGATCGAGCCGGACTCCCTCGCCCTCCCCTGCTGTCCTTTCTTCTCCTACCCTCTTTATCCTTTCCCTAAGCTCTCTCTCTTGCCCTTTGGACAGGAGCCCCGACGCCAAGGACTTGCCACGTCGGCACCTCAAGCCGCCACAGTTTGCTCCGGATCCGGCCGACCTCCGTCAGGTCGCCCGTTCCTAGCCGGATCCCGCTGTCCCAGACCTCCCCTGCATGCTCGTGCCGCCGCGCTGAGTTCCCGCTGCCGCTGGTGCTCGCCGTCGACCTCCTCGTCGTCGACCTAGTCCCGATCCCTGCCGGATTTGTCCGATCCCCGTCTCGCCTCGCCGCTGCTCTGCCTCGTCGCCCGCTGCCAAGTCCCGCGTCGTCGCTGTCCTCCCCTGCTTTTGCCTCGAGCAGGAGGAGACGCTCGCAGCGCCGCCTCGCTCCCATTGACCGCGCCCCTGTCCCTCCGCGCATGGCCTGGATCCAGCAGGCCCAGCCTACCTCCCCAGATGCGCCCAACCTCTCCACAAGTCGGCCGATGAGGCCCAATGTGAGCAGCCCAGTTCCAGCAGATTCGGCCTAGTGTATTTTTTTCCAGATCTACGAGATTGTCTTTTATCCGGAGACGCCTGTTTTATAGAAAACCCCCTAGACTTCATGCATCTAATATCTAATTAACCGTGCATTGGATCTAAATAAATTATATATGAAATTTGCTTAGAATTTCATTTAGTTTAATAATATGCAACTTTCATCCATGTTAAAAATGCTTAAACTGTTGTTTGCATTAATTTACTCCTATGCCATGCTAAAATGATTTAATTCATAACTAAATAACCATAGCTCCAAATTTAATAAACTTTATATGTAAATGGGGTAGAAAAATGCCTAGATTATCATGGTGGCCTTACTTTGCATGTTTAACAACTATAAAATATGGTTTAGGGCAGAACAGTACCAAACCTAAAATTATGCACATGAGGAGTTTCCGGACTTGTGGTTTGTTGTTCCAGCCTTATTTAAACTTGCCTAGTTAGGTAGTTTAATTATGCTTCACCCTCTTGCCATGCTAAGAACATTTAATATTGTTGGGTACATAAACGAGAGAGAACTAAATAAGTCACTGGTGTTTCGTCAATATGCAACGGAGTTGCATGTTGAGCTCCACTTAATTTGTAGGGTTGTTTGTGCATTTTGCCATGCCATGCTTCACTAAACCGGACATGCATCATAATTGTTTGTGCATCATGCCATGTCTATGTGTTGGTTGTTTACTATGTTGTTGCTTCTTTCCGGGTTGCCTTTCTCGTGAGCTTCGGTTCCGTTCCGGAGTTGTGAGGATCCGTTCGACTTCGTCCGTGTGTATTCTTCATGGACTCGTTCTTCTTCCTTGCGGGATTTCAGGCAAGATGACCATACCCTCGAAATCACTTCTATCTTTGCTCGCTAGTTGCTCGCTCTTTTGCTATGCCTATGCTGCGATACCTACCACTTTCTTATCATGCCTCCCATATTGTTGAACCTAGCCTCTAACCCACCTTGTCCTAGCAAACCGTTGTTTGGCTATGTTACCGCTTTGCTCAGCCCCTCTTATAGCGTTGTTAGTTGCAGGTGCAGATCGAAGTTTGTTCCTTGTTGGAACATGGAGATGTTGTTCCTTGTTGGAACATGTTTACTTGTTGGGATATCACAATATCTCTTATTTAATTAATGCATCTATATACTTGGTAAAGGGTGGAAGGCTCGGCCTTTTTCCTAGTGTTTTGTTCCACTCTTGCCGCCCTAGTTTCCGTCATATCGGTGTTATGTTCCCGGATTTTGTGTTCCTTACGCGGTTGGGTGATAATGGGAACCCCTTGACAGTTCGCCTTGAATAAAAACTCTTCCAGCAATGCCCAACTTTGGTTTTACCATTCGCCACCTAGCCTCGTTTTCCCTTGGGTTCCGCGGACTCAAGGGTCATCTTATTTAAACCCCCCGGGCCAGTGCTCCTCTGAGTGTTGGTCCACCTCGTCAGCCGCCGGTGGCCACCAGGGGCAACTCTGGGCTGGCCTACCGGAAGTTTGGACAATCTGAGTGTGCCGTGAGAACGAGATATGTGCAGCTCCTATCGGGATTTGTCGGCACATTCGGGCGGTGTTGCTGGATTTGTTTTAACTTGTCGAAGTTGTCTTGTAGAACCGGGATGCCGAGTCTGATCGGAATGTCTCGGGAGAAGGTATATCCTTCATTGACCGTGAGAGCTTGTCATGGGCTAAGTTGGGACTCCCCTGCAGGGATTGAACTTTCGAAAGCCGTGCCCGCGGTTATGGGCAGATGGGAATTTGTTAACGTCCGGTTGTAGAAAACCTGAAGTTGACCTTAATTAAAATGCATCAACCGCGTGTGTAACCGTGATGGTCTCTTCTCGGCGGAGTCCGGGAAGTGAACACGGTGTTGGAGTTATGCTTGACGTAGGTTGTTCTAGGATCACTTCTTGATCGTAGTTTCTCGATCGTGCTTTGCCTTCTCTTCTCGCTCTCATTTGCGTATGTTAGCCACCATATATGCTAGTCGCTTGCTGCAGCTCCACCTCATACCTTTAGCTTACCCATAAGCTTAAATAGTCTTGATCGTTAGGGTGCGAGTTTGCGGAGTCCCCGTGGCTCATAGATTACTTCCAAAACCAGCTTGCAGGTGCCGTTGAACCATGCAGATGATGCAACCAAGCTCAAGGAGGAGCTCGATGAAGACCTTGTCCTTTGTGTTGTTTCGTTCCAGTTGATCAGTAGTGGAGTCCAGTTGGGGTCGACCGGGGATCTGTGTAGCATTTGGGGTAGTCTACTTTTATTTTGGTTCCGTAGCCGGACCTTGATTGTATCTAGTTGATGTAATGCTTTATTCATGTAATTGTGTGAAGTGGCGATTGTAAGCCAACTATGTATCTCTTTCCCTTATGTATTACATGGGTTGTGTGAAGATTACCTCACTTGCGACATTGCTTTCAATGCGGTTATGCCTCTAAATCGTGCTTCGACACGTGGGAGATATAGCCGCATCGAGGGCATTACAGGAGTACCCAGTGTTGCCTGTATTTTTGGAAATCTCGGAGTACCCGTGTGATCTTCCTATGGACTGCCACCCAGGCTCAAAGGGAACTGAGATGATTCATGCTAGAAACTTCCGTGTGCAGCCACAAGATATTATGGGCTCTAGCATAGTTGAGTAAGTTACGTGAAGCTCTTGAAGAAGGTGGATCAGCAGGTAGTGGGTTGTGGGTTTTGTATGGTCTGCCCGGAGTAGAGAGTTAATGTTCCTGAAAGACTATGTCTCGGTCATCCTTTTCTCAAACACCATGTAGTGCGAGAAATCCAACGGAGGAGATCGAGTCTTGTGGGCAAAAGTGCGTAAACCTCTACAGAGTGTACAAACTAATCATGGTTAGCTGTGTCCCCGGTTATGGACATCTTGAGTATCTAGTACTTGGAGTATCTTAAGTATCTCATCACTCTAAATTAATATTGTTCGGTTGATAATTACTTTAATTGGGATTGAGTTGGAGGAACCTTCTCAATGATGTTTCAACTACCATGATAGTTAACTTAAAAATTATTCCTTTGTTGTAGGGAAAAATTGGCTTTTCGCAAAAACTATAACCATAGAGCTTTCCACTAGCCAAATATGCATGTAGTGATAGCATTATTCTGTTCTTGGTCTATGTGTTACTTTGCCAGCATATTCCATGTGCTGACCCATTTTCGGGCTGCAACGTATTATGTTGCAGACTTTTCAGACGAGGAGTAAGGTTTGTTAGGTCTTCGCCATGTAGCTCAGCTATGTCGATGGAGTTGATGGACTCACTTTATCTTCCAAGCCTTCCGCTGTTATCGTATTAGATGGCCTTAAGCCATATTTATTGCAATAAGTTCTCTTTGGAGACATTCGATGTAATAAGTGTGTGATTGCTACTCTGTTATAAATCCTCGAGTACTGTGTGTGTCAGCATTACCGATCCAGGGATGACACTGAAGCATAGAGACTTGGCCGTTTGAGGTCGGGTCGCTACAAGATGGTATCAGAGCACACGTTGAGTGTAGGACACGACCACTAAGCTAAACCATAGATCACTATTCTCTTCTCATTTCTGACTCCTCTTCATTTTCCACTCTTTAGGATGGCGGATGCAAGGAACAAGTTTGCACAACCGGATGAAGAAGCACGTTTTGGACGACACTTGAAGGAAGTCACTAGGTACCTGAACATTGGAATACCAAGCTTCACCGGGACATACAACGCCACTTTTACCAGAAGAGGAGCGATGGATGATTCAAGTTCAAGTTCCAGGAAGGACCTTCATGCCAGTCACTAAACCCATAGAGTTTTCTTTTGATGCCCCAACCTGGAGTCTAGGCAAGAGTATGGCAGCTCACATCACCATGGGACGCATTGGAGAAGTTTATCACAAGGAGCTTAAGGATACTATCTATCAGATTTGTGGGCGCCGAGATGAGCAATGGGAGATGATCAGCACCAGGAAGGATAGATCAATTGCAGCTTTCATCCAGGAACTAAACCAGCACATTCAACGCCAGGAGAATCAGATGTGCGCAGGCATGATGGATCTGAAGAACGCGATGACAAGGATCATGGAACTGGAGGAAGAATTTAAGGCTACACATGAAGATTATGAGGAGGAAATCGTCATACTAGTGGAGAAGAATGACAATCTACAAAGGAATCTAGGAGTATTCCTGGGAGACCCCGCACCAGGAGGAGAAGACGAAGAACCCAAGGAGATTCGCCCGGAGGACTACATCATCATCGACGACACTGACTCCGACCTTAGTGATGATGACTTTGAAGACGAAGCTGGAGCAGATATCATGGAGTCTTCAATCAAGGAATATTTTTAGTAGACCACCACATCAGTAGTATTCCACCATGTGAATAGTGTAGTCCGAGCACTTTTGCGATAGTTCTAGACCGATTGTATGCCCTTGATTGATTGATTGAGTGAAATGATTGTGTTTGTCTCATGTGCATATGGATAGTTCTTTCTCATTAGACCTCATTCTATTCTAATTCTCTCCTCTCTAAAACCCATCAGATTCCTCCGAGATGTGACCCCGGGTTTGCCTTCCCACGGGAGCTCACTCAGTTGATCCAGCAACAGAATACCCTGATGCAGTTGTTAGTTCAGAACCAAGGCAACAACAACAACAACAATCCACCACCACCACCACCAGTTGACAACTTAGCCCGTTTTCTAAGGTTGCAGCCGCTGGTGTTTTCCAGTAGCACCGAGCCTATAGTAGCAGATGATTGGCTCCGCAGGATTGGCACGGAGTTAACCACTTCAGGATGTACCGATGCTGAGAAGGTGTGTTTTGCCGCACATCAGTTGGATGGACCAGCAGCCTCATGGTGGGAGAATTACACTGTCACCTACCCTATAGCCACGGTGACATGGGACCAGTTTCAGCAAGCTTTCCGTACAGCCCATGTTTCAACTGGAGCTATGAGTATGAAGAAGCACGAGTCTTGCAACTTACGCCAGGGGAACCATACTGTGGCTCAGTACGCGGATGAGTTTAGCAAGTTATCTCGCTATGCCCCTGATGATGTGGCCACAGATGCCACAAAGCAGGAGAAGTTTATGGAAGGGCTGAATGATGAGATGAGCATGCAGTTGATGGTGGCAACATTCAAAAACTACCAGGAGTTGGTAGATAAGGCTCTTATGATTGAAGGGAAGCAGCAGCAGATTGAGAACCGTAAGAGGAAGTATGGACAAGGGAGGTATAACTCAGGAGCTCAGCAGAAGCCTCGCCTAACCCCAAATTCGGGAGGACTTGTTCATAACCATGGAGGCCACACCCATAATGGAGGAAGTAACCATAACCATACTGGCCCAAGGAATGGGAATGGAGCAAGCAACAATTAGAACCGCCCCAATCCAGCCACATCCACCAAGAGAGACCTAAGCCACGTTACTTGTTTCAAGTGCGGGAAGACTGGACACTATGCCATGGAGTGCCCTGAAGGGAAGAATGGAAACAGAAATGGGAGCGCTGGGAAGAAGCCCAATCCATTCAACAAAGGACAAGTGAACCACGTTAACGTGGAGGAGGTCGAAGAGCAGCCAGACGCGGTTATAGGTAAGTTTTTGGTTAAGTCATTTACCGCTCTTGTTCTTTTTGATACAGGTGCATCACATTCATACATATCAAGGGAATTCGTGGATAAGTTTAAACTACCGACCCAAACCCTTAGGACCCCTCTATTAGTAAGTTCACCTGGAGTAGAGTATATGGCTAGTCGATGGTGCGACCAGATACCCTTAACCATTGGCAACCATGTTTTTCCGTCTGACCTAATTATCTTGGAGTCACAAGGATTGGATGTGATATTAGGAATGGACTAGATGTCAAAGTTCGGAGGAAGCATTGACTGTGTTAGTAAGTTAATTTGTCTCACCACCCCGGAGGGAAAAAGGATCAAGTATATATCTAGGCATGCGCCAAGAAGTAGCCAAGTAAATACCCTCACGGGAGTTGTTCAGGAGGAAGTGCCTGCAGTAAAGGATTACCCTGATGTTTTCCCAGAGGAGTTACCAGGCATGCCACCGGATCAAGATATCGAGTTTTTGATAGAGCTATTGCCAGGCACAGGGCCAATATCCAAGAGACCGTATCAGATGCCCACGAATGATCTGGAGGAGATTAAGAAACAGATCAAGGAGTTATTGGAGAAAGGTTACATTCAACGGAGTTCATCACCGTGGGGAGCCCCAGTGCTTTTGGTCGAGAAGAAGGATAAGTCCCTAAGAATGGTTGTTGATTATCGAGCCTTGAATGAAGTGACAATCAAGAACAAGTACCCATTGCCGATGATCAATGATCTGTTTGACCAGCTGCAAGGAGCTAAGGTGTTTTTGAAGATCGATCTACGATCAGGATACCATCAGTTGAAGATACGAGAGAAAGATATACCAAAGACATCATTCACCACACGGTACGGGTTATACGAATATACGGTCATGTCGTTTGGACTAACTAACACCCCTGCCTATTTCATGAGCATGATGAACAAGGTGTTCATGGGATATTTGGATAAGTTTGTTGTGGTGTTCATTGATGATATAATGGTATATTCAAAGAATGAAGAGGATCACAACGAGCATTTGCGTTTAGTTCTCGAGAAACTCAGGGAACATCAGTTGTATGCCAAGTTCAGCAAATGCGAGTTTTGGTTGAAGGAAGTCGGATTCCTTGGACATGTTATATGAGGAGAAGGTATAGCAGTGGACCCCACCAAGGTTTAGTCAGTCACTGAATGGTTGGCACCCACTTCAGTTAGCGAGATCCGCAGTTTTCTTGGGCTCGCAGGATACTATCGGAGATTCATTGAAATTTTTTCCAAGATCGCGAACCCAATGACGGAATTATTGAAGAAGGATACAAAGTTTAAATGGACGAAATATTGCGAGGCAAGTTTCTAGGAGTTGAAGAAACGTTTGACTACAGCCCCAGTGCTGACACTGCTAGATATACGTAAGGATTTCCAAGTGTATTGCGACGCCTCTCCCTTAGGACTTGGAAGTGTGCTTATGCAGGACGGAAGAGTTGTTTCGTATGCCTCACGACAACTAAAACCACACGAGTTGAATTATGCCACGCATGATTTCGAGCTAGCAGCTGTAGTGCATGCGTTGAAGACTTGGAGACATTACCTTATTGGAAACCATTGTGATGTGTACACGGATCATAAGAGTTTGAAGTACATTTTCACACAGAAGGAGCTGAACCTTAGGCAGAGAAGATGGCTGGAGCTTATAAAGGATTATGACATGAAGCTGCACTATCATCCAGGAAAGGCCAATGTCATAGCATACGCTTTGAGCCGGAAGAGTTATGCTAATACCCTAGTGAGCACAGGATTGCCGAAGGAGTTAGCAGAGGATCTTCGGGAACTTCGATTGGTGATTGTTCCTAGAGGTTTTGTTGCAACAATGGAGGTTCATTCTACATTTTTAGGAAAGATTCGAGAAGGTCAGAAGGATGACAAAGAGATTGCGGAGATAAAAGAGAAAATGAGCAAAGGAAAGGCCAAAGGTTTTCGTGAGGATGAACATGACACCTTATGGTTTGGGGACCATGTTTATGTGCCAAATAACACAAAGATCAGGAAATTAATACTTCAGGAGGCTCATGACTCACTGTACTCGATGCACCCTAGAAACACCAAGATGTATTTGAATTTGAAGGAATGTTTCTGGTGGACAAGGATGAAGAAGGATATCGTTGAGTATGTAGCCGTATGTGATATATGTCAGAGAGTGAAGGGAGAGCATCAAAAGCCAGCAGGATTGCTACAGCCTATGCTGATACCCGAATGGAAGTGGGATAAACTTGGCATGGATTTTATCACCGGGTTGCCGAGGACCAAATCAGGTTATGATTCTATATGGGTAGTAGTTGACCGCTGACCAAAGTGGCACACTTTATCCCAGTGAAAACAACTTATACCAATGCAAAGTTGCCCAAGATATATATGACCAGGATCGTATGTCTGCATGGAGTTCCGAGGACCATCGTATCAAATAGAGGAACACAATTTACCTCAAAGTTTTGGCATCAACTGCACCAAACTTTGGGAACGAGATTAGAGTTCAGTACCGCATTCCACCCACAGACCGATGGACAGACTGAGAGAGTCATCATATTCTGCAGGATATGTTGAGAGCCTATGCGCTAGATTATGGATCTAGTTGGGATGATAATTTGCCTTACACAGAGTTCTCATACAACAATAGTTACCAAGCTAGTCTGAAGATGGCACCGTTCGAAGCCCTGCATGGATGAAGGTGCAGAACACCGTTGATGTGGGATGAAGTTGGAGACCAACAGTTGTTTGGACCAGACTTGATCAAAGAGTCTGAGGAGAAAGTTAAACTGATTCGAGATAGACTGAAGATAGCTCAGTCCAGGAAGAAGAGTTATGTAGATTCGAAATGCAAGGAGGTAACCTATGAAATCGGAGACAGAGCATATCTGCGAGTATCACCTTTGCGAGGAGTGAAACGTTTTGGAGTTAAGGGAAAGTTAGCCCCGAGATTTGTAGGACCGTATCGTGTTTTGGAATGGATGGGAGAAGTTGCCTACAAGTTGGAGTTACCCGAAGGACTGTCGGGAGTTCACGATGTGTTTCACATTTCCCAGTTGAAGAAGTGCCATGCGGAGATGGCCGATATACCGCTAAGAGATACCGTACCCTTGGAAGCGATTCAGTTGGACAATGATTTGATTTATGAGGAGAAGCCAATCAAGATTTTGGAGTTTGCCAGTCGAGTCACCCGCAGCAAGGTTATCAAGTTTTGCAAAGTTCAGTGGAGCCACCATACCGAGGACGAAGCCACCTGGGAACGAGAGGATGATCTTCGCAAAGACCACGCACACCTATTTTCTAGCCAACCCGAATCTCAAGGGCGAAATTCATCTTAAGGGGGGTAGGTTTGTAACATCCCAAATTTTCAATTTGGAATGTTATACATAGATCATCCTTGCATATCATATTTTATTGCATTTCGTCTCGCGATCCTCGAAATCCTAAGGAACTCAAGGACCCTCGGAGAGAGTTGAGGATTTCCCCAGTTTTCAAATTTGATTTTATCAAATTTTTAAACGAGGATTTTGGTTTTGATTATTTTTCTCTCCGAAAATATTTCATAATAAAATATATGAGGGGAGATAATATGACTTCTCCAAAATAAATGAAATATGGGAGGAAAAATATTAAAATCAATTATTTGTTTTTATTTGGATTTTATTGCAATTTTGTTTGCATTAGGAAAATTGCACGTTTTCAAAATTGCATTTTAGGGCCAAGAAAATGTTCATCTCGTTCTAAATATTTCATTTAGACGGTGAAAATTTGTTTTGGCATTTTTAAATTTTTATTTTATTTTCTAGGATTTTTTTAGTTTCGGTGGGATTGTTTTTTTAAGTGCGCAGAGGCTAACTGGGCCGAAGCCCAGCCGCCGGCCCACCTCCCCCGCGCGCCGTCTCCTTCTAGGACACCGGTCGTGCCGCGCCGCCGCCGACTCGAGGAGTCCGAGCCAGGATCCCCTCCCCTTGCCCCCTCCCCAAGTCACCCCCTCTTAAATACCAGCCCCCCCACCGTCACCACCACCCGCCACCGCCGCCTCACCCCGCCCGCAGCCGCAGCCGCCGCCCGCTGCCCGGTCTGCCGTCTGCTGTCGCGCCGCCTTGCCGCTGCCGCGCCTCGCCCAGCCGTCGCCGCCGTGTCTCACCGAACCGACGAGGTAGCCGTTGCCGCCGGGTTTTTTTTAAGAAAACCGATCCGTTTTTTTAAAAGAAAACCCTAGTTCGTTTTTTTGGTTCGCTAGTTTTTCCAGGTTTTTCTTTTTGGCGGACGTTCGTCCGTATGTTCGTTTTGACGAACGGTTTTCGCTCGTTAGTTGCAGACAACGAACGCTTGTTCGTTAGCCTGTTCGTCAGTTTTCTTTAATCGGATTTTTCTACGGTTATTTCTGATCGCGATTTCTGATCTGATTTTCGTTCTAGTTTATCTTTTCGCTCGTTTATCGGAATCAGGCGATTCAAGTGCCTAGATCTTCGTCTCGAGACCCTCTTTCCGTTTAACCAACTTGAACAAGCTTTTGCTACTATAAAATTTGACCTAGATCTAGATTAGTAAACGGATCTTGTTTCTTTCGCCGTTTGAGTTTCGTTGCTCCGTTTGATTCGATTTTTTTGCAAACTGGAGTTCTTAAATTGAACTTTTCGGTTAGATCCTCTTATTTGAGTTTACCCGTGTCTCTTTGCTTGATTGCTTATGTATGCTATTGTTTGTTTGCGATAGAATTCTCGGAGTGCGAAGCGTGTTATTTGGAGTCCCTAGGTTTCGCGGATCATCAGCAAGGCAAGCAACACTTTCATCATACCCCTTCATCACCCAGTTTTTATGCATTAGTTCCAATCCTCAAACATTGCATGATTAGGATGTTATTAACTTGTGGGTTGGGAAGTAGTTGATGAGGTAGAACCTATTGCCCTGTTATATTCAAAACCTTGGGAGTTACTTCTACGTGTTGCTTATATTTCTATGCTATGCTCGTAGACGTGGTTTGGGAGAGTGAAATCCATGACATATGTGAGATTGTTAATTAATGGTTCAACTTAAGGTGGAAACTTAAATACACATCTGGGTGGATTGAGGCACCTGGAGTGCCTAGTGTTGCCTGTATTTTTGGAAATCCCGGAGTACCCGTGTGATCTTCCTATGGACCGCCACCCAGGTTCAAAGGGAACTAAGATGATTCATTCTAGAAACTTCCGAGTGCAGCCACAAGCTATTATGGGCTCTAGCATAGTTGAGTAAGTTACGTGAAGCTCTTGAAGAGGTGGATCAGCAGGTAGTGGGTTGTGGGTTTGGTATGGTCTGCCCGGAGTAGAGACTTAATGTTCCTTAAAGACTGTTTCTCGGTCATCCTTTTCTCAAACACCATGTAGTGCGAGAAATCCAACGGAGGAGATCGAGTCTTGTGGGGAAAAGTGCGTAAACCTCTGCAGAGTGTACAAACTAATAATGGTTAGCCGTGTCCCCTGACGGTGTCCTGTACTAGGGGGTACTCACCATGTCGTCTCCCGATCTATTAGATTGGGCCGAGGACCCCCATGGCCGTATACTCATGGGCCAGTTCGGACAGCTGCCGCATACAAGGAAGATTCCACAAGACTTGGCGATCAAGACAAGGACTTCTCCCCACCGGCGTATTTGGCTAGGACTCTTGTTAGCCTAGGCCTCCGGTGCATTATATAAACTGAGGCCAGGCTAGTCGATAGATATACAATATATACATACAATCATACCATAGGCTAGCTTCTAGGGTTTAGCCTCTACGATCTCGTGGTAGATCAACTCTTGTACTACCGATATCATCAATATTAATCAAGCAGGACGTAGGGTTTTACCTCCATCAAGAGGGCCCGAACCTGGGTAAAACTTCGTGTCCCTTGCCTCCTGTTACCATCGATCCTAGATGCACAGTTCGGGACCCCCTAACCGAGATCTGCCGGTTTTGACACCGACATTGGTGCTTTCATTGAGGCTTCGACATCTCGGCTGACATCGAGGCTTCGACATCTCGGCTGGACCGGGGGCTTCGCCATCTCTTCATCAACCTACTCTGGACACTTCGGCGTCACTAGCCGACCAGCTCCGTCATGTTAGCTGGGCCGAGGGCTTTGCCTCGGCGAGTCAACCTTTACCAGCATTGCCATGCCGTCGTTTTATCGCCCATCAGGCAATGGGTGTGCGGAGCGGGTCCCAATTTTAGGAATCACCTTCCTTCGGATTGCTACAACAAATAAACCAGGTGCTATTAATCCCAGTATTTTTTGCTTGTTTGGGTTCATTTTTCCCAAGGAATTATTACTCTGGTTTGTCCGTCATATGTACACAGGTCTATCAAATGGTGGCTGCATTAACGACAGTCGCATGGTGGTTCGGTCAGTTTCCGTACATAGGCGAACGCCGCACTCGGAGCTCGGACCGACCTGCGAATTCAGGCTTTGCCACGCCTTTACTGCATCACGCCGACGCCCTGCATCGACTTGACTTCGGCGCCAGGCCATATTTCTTTTATTACTCACTTTGCATAAATTATTTATTATGCAACGATTTTTTTAATTATCATTATTACTATTATCTCCGGTTTGCACTATTTTTTGTGCACAGGAAAATGATCCGGGGATTTCGGCGTCACTCTGCCGGTCTGCATTGACCGTGCTATGTCACCACTTCGGCGTGTCGAGCTCTCCACTCCGCCACCTCAGGACCAGCTTGGGGGATGGAACCTTGCCCCGCATCAAGCTCGGACCGCGTCATCAATACCGAACACATTAACCAGCTAAGTCGCTTTCATGCTCAAAGCTTTAATTTCTAACTTGCGTTCGGTTCGACCAAGCATTATACTTTTTTGAAAAAAGTTGCTTCTAAAAAATTTCCTTGTCCAAACTTTGTTTGTGACGCATAAATTCAAATACCCCGTTTACTTGGGGGCTTCCTTTATGAAGCTTTTCCTGTTGCATATGATTATACTTGTACGGCTTCGTTCCTTGTTCGTGTATTATGCCACAATATGCACCACATTGACTTAAGTGATTTGCAAGATGGGTTGCCTCGCTCTTGTGTTTACCCCTATGTTCCCGATTGTTCGGCTAGGGAGTAAAGGGAGCACCTCTGCGATTGTCACGATCGGGTCACCTGAGCCGGACCTCAGACTGTGGTCTTATAGTTATTCAATGATGGTTGGCACACAACGGAACTCATGAGTACAAAAAATCTATTGCACAAGTCTCATAATAACAATGAGCACTGAAGAAAGGTATCGGTGGGGGTACTATTTTCTTCGAAGATGCTTCTTACTCTTCGCAGTAATATAGCATAAGTTCCCTGAGCGCGCTTTGTCTGTTACAGCCTTATGGCCTGATTGCCTGGTTATTGGAAACATCGTCGATACTCTCGACTGATGGAGTACATAACACTTTTCGGTCCTTAGCCGAAGAGGGAGAAGCCGACGGTCGGTTAAGACGCGTTTAAAGTTCGGTTGAACATATATATGATATAAGTACTTCGGTACATGCAATCATTCTTCTACCCAAGTCACTTGGGGGCTCTTAAGTTTATTTGAGCCATTTTATAATAAGTGTTCTTCTTCTCAGTCATTGCAAAGTTTTATTATTATTATTATTATTATTATTATTATTATTATTATTATTATTTATCACTCCTTTTTTCGACGCGAGTGTGCGGTCACTAGCCGGGGAGCCTAATTTCTCTCTCAAAGCCGCTAGAGTTTAGTTTGCTAAACTGGCCTAATGAGAAGTACTCCGCCCTCGGGATAGGAGGTTGAAGCCATAGGCTGACCCGCTCGAAGTCTTGAGATAGGATGTGTCATGTTAAAGGACGACAGAAGCACTTCTTTTTTCTAAGACCAATTTTCGGATTGGCACCGAACACTTGATCTTGTTCGGACGTCATGTTTTTACTGACGTTTCTTGGTTTTCCAAGCTTTTTGGCACTTTTAAACTATTTGTGCTTTTCCAGCATTAGTCTCGCAGTGCAACGCCGGACACCTTTAGGGATTCGGCAAAAACATTCTCAAATATTGCTATATATGCATCGGTTTAGAATTGTGTCTTCGGTCAATAGTTGGGTTGCCCGGCTCCTGCACTTGCTTCCTACGTTCTGTTTTGTTCGGCTAGGCGTGCAAAGGGAGAACCACTGCGATTGTGCTTCCAGCTCACATGGTTAAGCACCTTAGTGGAGAAAGCCGAAAACTGACTGTCACAATAAGCGTAAACTGGTCAGCGATCCAATGACTATGACGGGCCATTCATAACATTGGCCGAAGTGTTTACGGCTTGACCTCGACTGTCGCCGAACACTACCAGGGGCTATTAACTGGCCTCCCAAACTAAATCCTCAATATTTTGCTCTTACATTAGAGCTGAGGTTTAATGATCATGCTTAGCATGACAACCCAAAGAAAGGAACCGATAGCGGGACTATTTTCTTTGGAAGACATTTCTTCTGTTAAACAGTAATATAACTCTCTACGTACCTTTGTTTATAAAACCGTATGGCCAGATTGCCTTGTTTGTTGTAAATCTTTTCCCTCATAAAGGCTTTATAAAGTAGGACAAACACTCCTCGGCTACTGGCCGAGGAGGTGGAAGCCGATGGTCGGTCAACACAGTTTTGTACAATGCGGATCCGAGCATTAATGACGTAAAGTACTTGGATACATAGAGTCATTACACATAATTTGTGATTTTACTATGGACATTGTTCCTTAATTCGGCCACCTATGCCCGCATTAAGGCTCGGGGGTTACTGGGCTTCGGGCTTATTATTTACAAATATTAAAGGGGCACATCGATCCCCTGATCTGGTGTTGCCACCCGACCAGTGTCTCGGGGGCTACTGCATTGCTTGTCCAATGCAGAAAATTTTATGTGCAATATAGTTTCCGAGGAGATTTTGATCCTCAGGTTGGTCGGCCGCACCTAACCTGAGTCTTGAGGACTGAGCACGCCGCTTTTGTGTCCCGAAGTATTCTGCCGAGCTAGGACTTGATCCTCAGGCCGATTTTGCAAATCAACCTGAGGCTCAGCGGCTACAGGGATCAGCGGTCTTATGTCATCCTTCATGTGCATCTCGGGTTTTAGACCGATACACACCTTGAGGGCTACTAGCTATATATCTCGGCAGAGAATAAATTGCACCAATAAAAAATAATGACAAAAAATCGGCCCATAGTCGGGGTGGTGCACCACCTCGGAAGCAGTCCGGCATAAAGCTCGGGCGCTAGTGGCTGGCTCCATAGAGGGCATTTCCGGCATTAAGCTCGGCTAAACTCCTTCAACCTTTTTGAACCAAGGTGATATGACACCTCGGATATAGTCCGGCATTGGAGCCTGGACACAGTCCGACGTTGGAACTCGGATATATTTCGGCATTGGAGCTCGGATATACAGTCCGGCGTTGGAGCTCGGATACATAGTCCGGCGTTGGAGCTCGGATACATTCCAGCGCTAGAGCTGGGAAGCGGTCCGGCGTTGGTGCTCGGCTGCAAAAGACACCTCGAATGCAGTCCGGCGTTGGAGCTCGGACGCAAGAGGACCCTGCCTCCCGGGAACAACTTCAAACCCGAGGTGTGGCATAAAAATAAACAAGGCATTGATAAAGGCCGGAAACTTAAAGGGGCTCCTCGGATACCCGATGTGTAAACTCGTCGAATGCATTTCGGCGATCCTCAAGATCGAAGATAAAGAAGATTTGTTGAACCAGTTTTCAAGACCGGCAACCGAAGATGAAGAACAGTTCGGAAGAATCGAGGAGCGTCCCTAACTTGAAGACCGGTTCAGGGGGCTACTGACGGTGTCCTGGACTAGGGGGTACTCACCACGTCGTCTCCCGATCTATTAGATTGGGCCGAGGACCCCCATGGCCGTATACTCATGGGCCAGTTCGGACAGCTGCCGCATACAAGGAAGATTCCACAAGACTTGGCGATCAAGACAAGGACTTCTCCCCACCGGCGTATTCGGCTAGGACTCTTGTTATCCTAGGCCTCCGGTGCATTATATAAACTGAGGCCAGGCTAGTCGATAGATATACAATATATACATACAATCATACCATAGGCTAGCTTCTAGGGTTTAGCTTCTACGATATCGTGGTAGATCAACTCTTGTACTACCCATATCATCAATATTAATCAAGCAGGACGTAGGGTTTTACCTCCATCAAGAGGGACCGAACCTGGGTAAAACTTCGTGTCCCCTGCCTCCTGTTACCATCGATCCTAGACGCACAGTTCGGGACCCCCTACCCGAGATCCGCCGGTTTTGACACCGACATCCCCGGTTATGGACATCTTGAGTATCTAGTACTTGGAGTATCTTAAGTATCTCATCACTCTAAATTAATATTGTTGGGTTGATAATTACTTTAATTGGGATTGAGTTGGAGGAACCTTCTCAATGATGTTTCAACTACCATAATAGTTAAATTAAAATTTATTCCTTTGTTGTAGGGAAAAATTGGCTTTTCGCAAAAACTATAACCATAGAGCTTTCCACTAGCCAAATATGCATGTAGTGATAGCATTATTCTGTTCTTGCTCTATGTGTTACTTTGCCAGCATATTCCATGTGCTGACCCATTTTCGGGCTGCAACGTATTATGTTGCAGACTTTTCAGACGAGGAGTAAGGTTTGTTAGGTCATTGCCGTGCAGCTCGGCTATGCCGATGGAGTTGATGGACTCACTTTATCTTCCTAGCCTTCCGCTGTTATCGTATTAGATGACCTTAAGCCATATTTATTGTAATAAGTTCTCTTTGGAGACATTCGATGTAATAAGTGTGTGATTACTACTCTGTTACAAATCCTCGAGTACTGTGTGTGTCGGCATTACCGATCCAAGGATGACACTGAAGCACAGAGACTTGGCTGTTTGAGGTCGGGTCGCTACACGAGCTGGTAGTAAAAATCAGCGTCGCGAACGCGTGCGTGCCTGACAGCCTCCAGGGCTACTTGCCGGGCGCCGGCCTCCACGTAGTCAGCCCAGGTGCGGGAGCTCTGCTCGCGACTCAGAGCGTCGGTGCGCTGCTGCTCCATGTCCCGCTAGCGGCGCAAATCGGTGATACACTGCTCCTCCACCAAGCGGTCGCGCTCCAACAACTCCTGCTCCTCTGCCAGGCGGTCACGCTCCAACAAGTCATCAATCTCCGCATTACCATCTAAAGACCGATAGAATGTCTCCTCCCTCCGTTTGCTTTCCGGTGAAAAACCGAACACTAGTTCCGGCGGTGACCACCTCCGGCCTCGCCTATCGCAGACGAGCGGGGGCATGGCGGACGTGGAGAGAGCGAGGATAAGTGGCGAGCGACGTCGGGCCGGTGGGGGCTTATGAGGATAGGGCGAGTTGGGTCACGGTGCCACAATAGAAGGCCGAGAAATAGTACTTATAGGCGGAAGGTAGCGCGACGGTCATCGGAATTCAATGCATAATTAAGCAGGCATGGCTTAGCGCACCGGCTTGCCGTGGAAAACTAGAGAAACTGAAATTCTGACTGTGCCGTCTCGTCCTGTCCGTGTTGGTTCGCATGCCGGCATGACGGTTGACACGTCTCCGTCGTATCTATAATTTTTGATTGTTCCATGCCAATATTCTACAACTTTCATATACTTTTGGTAACTTTTCATACTATTTTTGGGACTAACATATTGATCCAGTGCCCAGTGCCAGTTCCTATTTGTTGCATGTTTTTTGTTTCGCGGTAAATCCATATCAAACGGAGTCCAAACGGGATAAAAACTGATGGATATTTTTTGGGAATATATATGATTTTTTGGAAGAAAAATCAACGTGAGACGATGCCCGAGGGGGCCACGAGGCAGGGGGCACGCCCCAGGGGGGCAGGCGCGCCCTGGGCCCTCGTGGCCACCCCGTAAGGCGGTTGATGCCCTTCTTTCGCCGCAAGAAAGCTAATATCCGGAAAGAGATTGTGTTAAAATTTCAGCCTAATCTGAGTTACGGATCTCCGGGAATATAAGAAACGGTGAAAGGGCAGAATCTAAAAACGCAGAAACAAAGAGAAACAGAGAGAGAGATCCAATCTCGGAGGGGCTCTCGCCCCTCCCATGCTATGGAGGCTATAGACCAGAGGGGAAACCCTTATCCCATCTAGGGAGAAGGTCAAGGAAGAAGAAGAAGGTGGGGGGGGGGGCTCTCTCCCCCTCGCTTCCGGTGGCGCCGGAACGCCGCGAGGGGCCATCATCATCACCGCGATGTTCACCAACACCTCTGCCATCTTCACCAACATCTCCATCACCTTCCCCCATCTATCTACAACAGTCCACTCTCCCGCAACCCGCTGTACCCTCTACTTGAACATGGTGCTTTATGCTTCATATTATTATCCAATGATGTGTTACCATCCTATGATGTCTGGGTAGATTTTCGTTGTCCTATCGGTGGTTGATGAATTGCTATGATTGACTTAATTTGCTTGTGGTTATGTTGTTGTCCTTTGGTGCCCATCATATGAGCGCGCGCGTGGATCACACCATAGGGTTAGTTGTATGTGTTATAGGACTATGTATTGGAGGGCAAGAGTGATAAAAATTCCAGCCTAGCATAGAAATTGATGCATACAGGATTGAAGGGGGACCAATATATCTTAATGCTATGGTTGGGTTTTACCTTAATGGACGTTAGTAGTTGCGGATGCTTGCTAATAGCTGCAATCATAAGTTCATAGAATTCCAAGTCAGGGATGACATGCTAGCAGTGGCCTCTCCCACATTAAACTTGCTATCGGTCTAGTAACGTAGTCAATTGCTTAGAGACAATTTCGCAACTCCTACCACCACTTTTCCACACTCGCTATACTAACTTTATTACTTCTCTATCTAAACAGCCCCTACCTTTTATATACGTGCTCTTTATTATCTTGCAAACCTATCAAAAGACATCTACAAAGTACTTCTAGTTTCATACTTGTTCTAGGTAAAGCGAACGTTAAGCATGCGTAGAGTTGTATCGGTGGTCGATAGAACTTGAGGGAATATTTGTTCTACCTTTAGCTCCTCGTTGGGTTCGACACTCTTACTTATCGAAAGAAGCTACAATTGATCCCCTATACTTGTGGGTTATCAAGACCTTGTTCCGGCGCTGTTGCCAGGGAGCAATAGCGTGGGGTGAATATTCTCGTGTGTGCTTGTTTGCTTTATCACTAATTAGTTTTTATTTGTTGTTCTAAGTTGTTTTCTATCTTTAGTTATGGGTAGGAAACGCAAAATACCAAAAAAATTAGTTGTACCTACTGAACCAATGGTTGAAGAACCACTCAAAATGTATCACACTCCTGAAGCTTTTTACTTGGATCATCTTCGATCCCTTTGTGCTCGTGCTGAAACCCCAACTAGCTTAGTTGAGGGCAAATCTTTAGATGAGCATGCTTGTTATGTGTGACACCGCTTATCTCAGAAAGGGAAACTTTTATTGGATCAAATTCATCGTTTGCAATGTTATGCTTGGAATTTATGTGAAATATATGATGTTACTTGCTGTTCTGAAAACCCTAAGAAACACCTTCCCTACCAATGTGAGTTTAGTGATAATGGAATCGTATCTTCGTATGCTAAGGGTGTTTATAATTACTATGACGTTCAACAAATGGAAGAATTTGTTGCTTTTCAGGGTGCTTATGAAATTGCTTCTTTCATTGAAAAGTATGATGCTACTCTTTACAAATCTGAAAATTTTGCCATACTTGAATATTGTTATGATAATTATGCTTATAATGCCTATGTTAAACCATATATTGAGGAGTCCTCCGCTGTCCAAGAAGAGACTAATATTTTGCAGAGTCTATGGAAGAAGAAAATAATGACATTATGAGCTCATTGGATGAAAAAGATGAGGAGGAGAGCGAAGAACAAAAGGAGGAAGAGCGGATTTATCAACCGTGCCCACCTTCCAATGAGAGTAATTCTTCAACTCATACATTGTTTAATGTCCCTTCGTGCTTACCGAAGTATAGTTGCTATGATAACTATTATGATCCCATTGATTCTTTTGAAATATCCCTTTTTAATGATGCTTGCTATGCATGTGGCCAAGATGCCAATATGAATTATGCTTATGGAGATGAACTTGCTATAGTTCCTTATGTTAAACATGAAATTTTTGCTATTGCACCCACGCATGATAGTCCTATTATCTTTTTGAATTCTCCCAACTACACTATATCGGAGAAGTTTACCCTTATTAAGGATTATATTGATGGGTTGCATTTTACTATTACACATGATGATTTTAATAGATATAATATGCATGTGCTTGATGCTCCTACTTGCAATTATTATGAGATAGGAACTACATCCCCGCCTCTTTATGTTTCCAACACGAAAAAATTGCAAGAAACTGTTTATGCTATTCATTGGCCTTTACTTTGTGTGCATGAATTGTTCTTTTATGACATGCCAATGCATAGGAAGAGAGTTAGACTTTGTCATTACATGATATATGTTAATTTGTGCTCACTACTAAATTACAAATCATTGTTAATTAAAATTGGCTTTGATATACCCTGGGATCCGGATGGATCCATTACTCGAGCACTATATGCCTAGCTTAATGGCTTTAAAGAAAGCGCTGCCAGGGAGACAACCCAGAAGTTTTAGAGAGTCATTTATTTATGTTGTGTGCTTTTATAAGGTTTAAAAATAAAAATAATGTGCCAAGGTTTGCCTTTAGGATGTTTTAGATTACTTGTTGGTTTGTATGGTGCAGGAAAGAAACTTTGGCTGTAGTGCGCGATTTTACATTCTTTGCTGGAACGTCAAACGGTTCTGAAACATTTTGCACTGTCTTCCTATACACATTTTTTATTTTTCCTAATTTTGGTAGAATTTTTGGATTACCAGAGGTATGGTGAATGTTCATATTATTACAGACTGTTCTGTTTTAGACAGATTCTGTTTTTGATGCATAGTTTGCTTGTTCTGATGAAACTATCGATTCCTATCAGTGGATTAAGCCATGTAAAAGTTATATTACAGTACTACAATGCAAAAACAAAATATGAATTGGTTTACAACAGTACTTAGAGTACCGATTTGCTTTATTATACTAACGGATCTTACCGAGCTTTCTGTTGAGTTTTGTGTGATTGAAGTTTTCAAGTTTTGGGAGAGATCACGATGAATGAAGGAATAAGGAGTGGCAAGACCCTAATCTTGGGGATGCTCGAGGCACCCCAAGGAAATATTCTAGGACTCCCAAGCAACCAATCTAGGGGATGCCCCGGAAGGCATCCCCTCTATCTTCTAACGATCATCGGTAATTTCACTTGGAGCTATATTTTTATTCGTCACATGATATGCGTAAATCATGGAGCATATTTTGCATTTAGTTTCCACTTTTCTTTTATGCACCATGCTGGTATGAGATAGTCCTTGGTTGATTTATAGAATGCTCTTTGCACTTCACTTATATCTTTTGAGTATGGCTTTATAGAATGCTTCATGTGCTTCACTTATATCATTTGAAGTTTGGATTGCCTGTTTCTCTTCACATAGAAAACCGCCATCTGTAGAATGCTCTTTTGCTTCACTTATATTTGTTAGAGCATGGGCATATCTTTTTTAGAAAGAATTAAACTCTCCTTCTTCACTTATATCTATTTAGAGAGATGACAGGAATTGGTCGTTCACATGGTTAGCTATAAAATCCTACATAAAAATTGTAGATCACTGAATATGATATGTTTGATTCCTTGCAATAGTTTTGCGATATAAAGATGGTGATATTAGAGTCATGCTAGTGTGTAGTTGTGGATTGTAGAAATACTTGTGTTGAAGTTTGTGATTCCCGTAGCATGCACGTATGGTGAACCGTTATGTGACAAAGTCGGAGCATGATTTATTTATTGATTGTCTTCCTTATGAGTGGCGGTCGGGGACGAGCGATGGTCTTTTCCTACCAATCTATCCCCCTAGGAGCATGTGCGTAGTACTTTGTTTCAATGACGAATAGATTTTTGCAATAAGTATGTGAGTTCTTTATGACTAATGTTGAGTCCATGGATTATACGCACTCTCACCCTTCCATCATTGCTAGCTTCTTCAGTACCGTCCATTGCCCTTTCTCACCTCGCGAGTTGGTGCAAACTTCGCTGGTGCATCCAAACCCCGTGATACGATATGCTCTATCACACATAAGCCTCCTTATATCTTCCTCAAAACAGCCACCATACCTACCTATCATGCCATTTCCATAGCCATTCCGAGATATATTGCCATGCAACTTCCATCATCATCATATATATGACTTGAGCATTTATTGTCATATTGCTTTGCATGATCGTAAGATAGCTAGCATGATGTTTTCATGGCTTGTCCGTTTTTTTGATGTCATAGCTACGCTAGATCATTGCACATCACAGTACACTGCCGGAGGCATTCATATAGAGTCATATCTTTGTTCTAGACATCGAGTTGTAATATTGAGTTGTAAGTAAATAAAAGTGTGATGATCATCATTATTAGAACATTGTCCCATGTGAGGTTATAAATAAAAGAGGCCAAAGAAGCCCGAATAAAACAAGAGGCCAAAGAAACCCACCAAAACAAAACAAAAATAGAAAAAAATGAGAGAAAAAGAGAGAAGGGGCAATGTTACTATCCTTTCACCACACTTGTGCTTCAAAGTAGCACCATGTTCTTCATATAGAGAGTCTCATTGAGTAATTACTTTCATATACTAGTGGGGATTTTCATTATAGAACTTGGCTTGTATATTCCGATGATGGGCTTCCTCAAATGCCCGAGGTCTTCATGAGCAAGCAAGTTGGATGCACACCCACTTAGTTTCCAGTTTGAGATTTCGTACATTTATAACTCTCAGTGCATCTGTTGCATGGCAATCCCTACTCCTCACATTGACATCAATTGATGGGCATCTCCATAGCCCGTTGATTAGCCGCGTCGATGTGAGACTTTCTCCTTTTTGTCTTCTCCACACAACCTCCACCATCATATTATATTCCACCTATAGTGCTATGTCCATGGCTCATGCTCATGTATTGTGTGAAAGTTGAAAAGGTTTGAGAACGTCAAAAGTATGAAACAATTGCTTGGCTTGTCATCAGGGTTGTGCATGATTTGAATATTTTGTGTGGTGAAGATGGAGCATAGCCAGACCATATGATTTTGTAGGGATAACTTTCTTTGGCAATGTTATTTTGAAAAGACATGATTGCTTTATTAGTATGCTTGAAGTATTATTGTCTTAATGTCAAATGATAGACTATTTCTTTGAATCACTCGTGTCTTAATATTCATGCCATGATTAGATACATGACCAAGATTATGCTAGGTAGCATTCCACATCAAAAATTATCTTTTTGATCATTTACCTACTCGAGGACGAGCAAGAATTAAGCTTGGGGATGCTGATACGTCTCCATCGTATCTATAATTTTTGATTGTTCCATGCCAATATTCTAAAACTTTCATATACTTTTGGCAACTTTTTATACTATTTTTGGGACTAACATATTAATCCAGTGTTAGCGCCAGTTCCTGTTTGTTGAAAGTTTTTTGTTTCGTAGTAAATCCATATCAAACGGAGTCCAAACGGGATAAAAAATGACCGAGTTTTTTTGGAATATTTATGATTTTTGGGAAGAAAAATCAAGCGAGACGATGCTAGAGGGGGCCACGAGGCAATGGGGCGTGCCCCAGGGGGGCAGGCGCGCCCTGGGCCCTCGTGGCCACCCCGTAAGGCGGTTGATGCTCTTCTTTCGCTGTAAGAAAGCTAATATCTGGATAGTGACCGTGTTAAAATTTCAGCCCTATCAGAGTTACGGATCTCCGGGAATATAAGAAAGGTGAAAGGGCAGAATCTAAAAATGCAGAAACAGAGAGAGACAGAGAGATAGATCCAATCTTGGAGGGGCTCTCACCCCTCCCATGCCATGGAGGCCATGGACCAAAGGGGAAACCCTTCTCCCATCTAGGGAGAAGGTCAAGGAAGATGAAGAAGGAGGGGGGCTCTCTCCCCCTCGCCTCCGGTGGCGCAAGAACGCCGCCAGGGCCATCATCATCACCGCGATCTTCACCAACATCTCCATCACCTTCCACCATCTATCTACAGCGGTCCACTCTCTCGCAACCCGCTGTACCCTCTACTTGAACATGGTGCTTTATGCTTCACATTATTATCCAATGATGTGTTGCCATCCTATGATGTGTGAGTAGATTTTCGTTGTTCTATCGGTGGTTGATGAATTGCTATGATTGATTTAATTTGCTTGTGGTTATGTTTCTGTCCTTTGGTGCCCATCATATGAGCATGCGCGTGGATCACACCATAGGGTTAGTTGTATGTTGATAGGACTATGTATTGGAGGGCAAGAGTGACAGAAACTTCAGCCTAGACTAGAAATTGATGCATACAGGATTGAAGGGGGACCAATATATCTTAATGCTATTGTTGGGTTTTACCTTAATGAACGTTAGTAGTTGCGGATGCTTGCTAATAGTTCCAATCATAAGTTCATACAATTCCAAGTCAGGGGTGGCATGCTAGCAGTGGCCTCTCCCACATAAAACTTGCTATCTGTCTAGTAACGTAGTCAATTGCTTAGGGACAATTTCGCAACTCCTACCACCACTTTTCCACACTCTCTATACTAACTTTATTGCTTCTTTATCTAAACAGCCCCTACCTTCTATATACGTGCTCTTTATTATCTTGCAAACCTATCCAAAAACATCTACAAAGTACTTCTAGTTTCATACTTGTTCTAGGTAAAGCGAACGTTAAGCATGCGTAGAGTTGTATCGGTGGTCGATAGAACTTGAGGGAATATTTGTTCTACCTTTAGCTCCTCGTTGGGTTCGACACTCTTACTTATCGAAAGAGGCTACAATTGATCCCCTATACTTGTGGGTTATCAACGGTCTAACGAGTGCACTCGAATCATCTCCCTTGCTCCTTGTGAATAATGATTCCATGGATTTAAAAGGCCCGCAACAATTAAAGCGCATCTTTTTCGCATCAGTTGGCTGCCTTAATTACGGCCGGCTGCATGCGGGCACTCAAAATCGCTCGCAGCCAGTACGCGGAGCAGCATGCAACGAGTCGCAGCCGAGGGCATTAGTTGATGAACTTTAGCTGGGAGATAAGGCATTTGCGAACGTTTTCACTGGCAGTTTCTTCAGATTCGCATGGCATTTTCTTCAGAGAAGCTTGTCAGTTTCTTCAGAGGTAGGCATTTTTATTCAAAAAACTGCCACTTCAGATCTTGCATCGCAACTAAAACAGCCAGGAGCGCATTAGTAGGCTAGCTAGTGATCGATCAGTAACTTGTAAACACTGAGCGAACAGATATAAGGAACTGTTAATGCATTTCAATGATTCACAGATCATATACAAATATGTAGCTCGAAAAACAAAGATCAGCCGCAACTAAAACCAACTAGTATGATTCCCATACATCAGATCAACATGTTAATGCATCTCAATGATTCACACATCATATACAAATATGTAGCTCCAAAAGCAAAGATCTAGAAAAACCATATGTTCTTCCTACTAACATGGATGCTTCTCTTGGCCAAAATTCAGTACAGACTGAAATACAAATTTGTTTGTGAATTCTACAATTCCTCTTGCAAACGTAAGTGGTTTCACCAACAGCTGGAACCATGAGAATGAACCACACATGATGGAGGAACATCCACTTCAATATGATTTGGTCTTCTCTTGATCACACGGTGAGACTATTTTTGGAATACAAACTTTAACTTAGGCAAAATGATGCCCATTGTATAATCGGACCAAAGCAATGAAGCACCTAGTGTTGTCCAATAAATATTATAGTACTACTTTTCTGCAGTCCATGAAGTGACTAACCAATCTTTCTGTGTCTATTTTCAAATGGCACTGCATGCAGTGACTATACTATTCTCTTGTGCAGTTCAACCAAAATTGCGGTCACTTTGTGTGTTTGCCAAATAGCAACAGGCAGACATCTCTGTCTGCACAAATATCAAGCAGCTAGTAAACATATACCCCACCTTGTATTTTCGGTTTAAACATGTCTCTTCCGCTTAGCATCTGTCATGTTTTGCACTGGACAATTTGATACAGTCATGTTTTGCCCTGGACAATTTCATACTGAATTGATTTGCTTGTTCAGAGCAGAAATATAGCGCCTATTCTTCATCAGACCAAGGATATCCATGTTCGCAGTGATGGAAGAGGTGAAATCGATACAACCGAAATTGAGCATCCAATCATTGAATCCTGTCCTGCACCTCCAATGTAGGTCCACCCTGCCAATAAATTCACATGCAAACCACTAGTATTACTATCTAATGACAGTACAAAAAGAGTAGCAAGATAGTAGAAAACCATGTACCTTTTTAATGAACAGCTCATAGTGCCACCAATTGGATATAAAGGTTTGGAAGAAAACATGCTCCTAATGTTGAACCAGTTGGACTTTTTGTGCAGTTCTACTAAAATCGAGCATCCTTGTTTGCATAGATATTGAAAGTGTGATTACTATAAAAGTGGCACTAGTTGAAGCATAGACTCACAAATATAAGCATTCCAATTTCTTAATGGGAAAAGGTAGCAAGACTGTTTCTAACCACCTGTTTGAAGGAATAAATAAGGCAACAAAGGTTGATGTCAGAAAGGCATATATAGTTCTTTCTGAAAGAATGATCGATTCCTAACCTTTACTCTTCTTTTAAGCATATTTTGTGCAGTTCAACTAAAATAAAATGCCATCACCGCCTTGACAATTCAGTGACACTGTACAAAAAGGAAATGACTTAACATTACATCATGATGTCAGGTATGTAGCCGACAGGCATTAGAGACAAACTTGCAGACCTCATCCGATAACATAATGGACATTAATTTTAAAAAAGGTGTGACTAGCTTTACCGGGATAATTTGAGTGAACTCTACTCCCTCTGTTCCTTAATATAAGACATTTTCGCGGTTCAGTTTAAAGTACCCAAACGTCTACTAGTATTTAGAAAAATAGCTAGTAGTTTTCTTGAGCACATATCTGGGAAAGCTTGCCACACTTTATTTATGTCCATACGCTAATGCAACACCATTCGAAATTTCGAATACTACAAATATACACTAATCCAGTGGCTAGTGCAATAGTAGAGTAGTTATTTTATTAGAGGGTATAGTACAATGGTTTTACTGAACAGATTTCAATAAACTCTGGCACTGGAAGATTTCTATAAGAATTAACAATACAAAATGTAAAGGTAACACATTTCAGCATTGGTATACTAGCTGTGCATGAGCATTAAACCAAATACAAAAGTTTGAAGGTAACTAGCATTATTAACTAATGATAGTATAAAAACATTGCAAACCATGTACCTTTGAGGTAAATATCATTTCGAACTCGGGGGGACCTTAAAAATTGTTATCCCAATCTTGATAATCGATCAAACATAAAAACTTGATAAACGAATCAAGAGAACAGCCGGAGGAGGAGGTGCCCACTCTTGACCTTTCCTCTTGTCTTCTTAATTTTTTGTGCACTTTAACCAAAATAAAATGACATCAGTGCCTTGGAATTTTGGTGTCACTGTACAAAAAAATTAACTTATCTCATGAAAGTGAGGTATGTAATCTATAAGCATTAACAGTGCAAAAATCTGAAGGTAGTAACAAGTTTCATCGTTGGTATACTGGCTGTGCAATAGCATTAGAATGCCTTAGCTGAAAAATCTTTAATACATCCACAATCAACAGCTAACCCTCAAATAATCCAGTGACATTAAATTGCATTGCTTAAATTTATCGGTGGCATTAGACTGAGTGCGGCATTAATTAAATGTGGCATCACTTTAGCAGTAGCATTGATTGACTTGACTGCTGGTGTTATACTAACAGCAAAAAAAGTGACACTAAGAGCATGGGAGGCCCATTCGGACAGTGGGCGCACCAGTACGATGTACCTCCACGGACGCATAGAGTGGTGATGGAGGTATGGTTGCCTAGAGCAACAAATATCCAGGCAGCATATGTGGATTACGTCCCATTTTTGTTATGTTTAGCCACCTTTTTCCTATGTGAGGACAACAAACCGATCGACCTGGTCATTCTCTATTGCGTTGTCATGCCTTTCTACCCTTCTTCAACCAAGAGACACGACACTCGTTCCTTAGCTACTGATTTTCCCCTTTTCAACCTAGATGAGGGTTCGATGCCTACTCTCTTGGACAGTACAGTCTCCCATCCTTTCCTTATTCAACCCAGACATGGATTAGTCTGCATGAAGTAGGGTTTCCTTTAATAGTGCAAATTAAGGTTTTTGTCTGCATGACCAGCAGAGCAGAGGATAGCAAATTGGGAAGATGGTGGAGTGGAAAAATATCCACATGCAGCGACATGGCAGATGGGGCAATAGAACAAGGGTATGGTTCGAAAAGAGGTAGCATACCCGAGGGTCGGTGGGAAGTGGCTTCGCTCGTGGTCGTCGTCCTCCGCATGCACTATGGCAGCGAGCTTGGGGACGGAGGCCATCCCGCGCGGGCGCTAGGTCTAAGAGGACGGCCTTGTCGTCAGTGCGTGTCCTCGTTCGCCGACGACGAGTGCGTCAATGTTGCACGTCCTTTTCTTCCCCGGTGGATCTGTGACTACCGGTGAGGAGGGAGAGAGAGGCCGTCTTTTTTAGATCTGGTGAGAGGGTGATAGTGTGAGAAGCAAGTGGGCAACCCTTAGCAAGAAAGCTCTGAAGCTCCACCCTATATATCTTTTTTATACTACTAGTACTAGAGGTGGAGTAGTGGTAGAGTAGTTTATATTTTCTCTGCAAACAGTACCAGTTAGTTGTGCTTCAAAACTGAATAGCACGCCATTAAAAAAATAAAGTCGAGAAATAGTGCGGCACCTCGGGCCAACGCGGCCAGATCGCATTTTGCACGAGAAATTACACACCATGATTCGTTGACATGTGGTCCCATTCCAACATGTCAGTGAGACGAAGGCGAGTCCTTTTGTACAATTTCCGAAAGGACGTGTAGGCCAGGGCGCCTCTTCGTGTACCATGGCAAACTGGCAACCATCCACCGACTCTTCGCCTTTCCCTCTCGATTTGGAACTGATGTCGCACGCTCTTCCTCCCTCCTCCATTTGCCTTCACCTTGATACGTCTCCAACGTATCTATAAATTTTGATTGCTCCATGCTATATTATCTACTATTTTGGACATTATTGGGCTTTTTCATCCACTTTTATATTATTTTTGGGACTAACCTATTAACCGGAGGCCCGGCCCAGAATTGCTGGTTTTTTTTGCCTATTTTAGGGTTTCGAAGAAAAGGAATATCAAACGGAGTCCAAACGGAATGAAACCTTCAGGAACGTGATTTTCTCAACGAACAAGACCCGGGAGACTTGGATCCTACCTCAAGAAAGAAAAGAGGAGGCCACGAGGTAGGGGGCGCGCCTGCCTACCCCAGGCGCGCCCTCCACCCTCGTGGGCCCCCTGTTGCTCCACCGATGTACTCCTTCCTCCTATATATATCCACGTACCCCCAAACGATCAAAATCGGAGCCAAAACCCTAATTCCACCGCCGCAACTTTCTGTATCCACGAGATCCCATCTTGGGGCCTGTTCCGGAGCTCCGCCGGAACAGGCATCGATCACGGAGGGCTTCTACATCAACACCAAAGCCCCTCCGATGAAGTGTGAGTAGTCTACCTCAGACCTATGGGTCCATAGTTAGTAGCTTGATGGCTTCTTCTCTCTTTTGGATCTCAATACAATGTTCTCCCCCTCTCTTGTGGAGAACTATTCGATGTAATCTTGTTTTTGCGGTGTGTTTGTTGAGACTGATGAATTGTGGGTTTATGATCAAGTCTATCTATGAACAATATTTGAATCTTCTCTGAATTCTTTTATGTATGATTGATTATCTTTGCAAGTCTCTTTGAATTATCAGTTTGGTTTGGCCTACTAGATTGATCTTTCTTGCAACGGGAGAAGTGCTTAGCTTTGGGTTCAATCTTGCGGTGTCCTTTCCCGGTGACAGTAGGGGCAGCAAGGCACATATTGTATTGTTGCCATCGAGGATAACAAGATGGGGTTTTCTTCATATTGCATGAGTCTATCCCTCGACATCATGTCATCTTGCTTAAGGCGTTACTCTATTTTTAACTTAATACTCTAGATGCATGCTGGATAGCGGTCGATGAGGTGGAGTAATAGTAGTAGATGCAGGCAGGAGTCGGTCTACTTGTCTCGGACGTGATGCCTATATACATGATCATACCTAGATATTCTCATAACTATGCTCAATTCTGTCAATTGCTCAACAGTAATTTGTTCACCCACCGTAGAATACTTATGCTCTCGAGAGAAGCCACTAGTGAAACCTATGGCCCCCGGGTCTATCTTTATCGTATTGATCTCCTATTACTTAGTTATTTCCTTTGCTATTTACTTTGCCTTTATTTTACTTTGCATCTTTTATCACAAAAATACCAAAAATATTATCTTATCATATCTATCAGATCTCACTCTCGTAAGTGGCCTTATAGGGATTGACAACCCCTATTTGCGTTGGTTGCGAGGATTTATTTGTTTTGTGCAGGTATGAGGGACTCGCGCGTAACCTCCTACTGGATTGATACCTTGGTTCTCAAAAACTGAGGGAAATACTTACGCTACTTTTCTGCATCATCCCTTCCTCTTTGGCGAAAACCAACGCAGTGCTCAAGAGGTAGCAAGAAGGATTTCTGGCGTCGTTGCCGGGGAGGTCTACGCAAAAGTCAACATACCAAGTACCCATCACATACCCTTACCTCCCGCATTACATTATTTGCCATTTGCCTCTCATTTTCCTCTCCCCCACTTCACCCTTGCTGTTTTATTCGCCCTCTCTCTCTCTATCCTCCCTCTCTTTCTCTATTTGCCTCTTTTTGCCCGCTTGCTTTTTGTTTGCTTGTGTGTTAGTTTGCTTGCTTGTCACGATGGCTCAAGATAATACTAAATTGTGTGACTTCACCAATACCAACAACAATGATTTTATTAGCACTCCGATTGCTCCTCTTACCGATGCTGAATCTTGTGAAATTAATACTGCTTTGCTGAATCTTGTCATGAAAGATCCGTTTTCCGGCCTTCCTAGTGAAGATGCCGCTACCCATCTAAATAGATTCATTGATTTGTGTGACATGCAAAAGAAGAAAGATGTGGATAATGATATTGTTAAATCGAAGTTATTCCCTTTTTCGCTTAGAGATCATGCTAAAGCTTGGTTTTCGTCTTTGCCTAAAAATAGTATTGATTCATGGAACAAGTGCAAAGGTGCTTTTATCTCTAAGTATTTTCCTCCCGCTAAGATCATCTCTCTTTGAAACGATATTATGAATTTTAAGCAACTTGATCATGAACATGTTGCACAAGCTCAGGAGAGAATGAAATTCATAATACGTAATTGCCCTAGTCATGGTTTAAATTTGTGGATGATTATACAAAATTTTTATGCCGGATTGAATTTTGCTTCTAGAAATCTTTTAGATTCGGCCGCGGGAGGCACTTTTATGGAAATCACTTTAGGAGAAGCTACTAAACTCCTAGATAATATTATGGTTAATTATTCTCAATGGCATACTGAAAGATCTACTAATAAAAAGGTGCATGCGATAGAAGAAATTAATGTTTTGAGTGGAAAGATGGATGAACTTATGAAATTATTTGCTAATAAGAGTGTTTCTTCTGATCCTAATGATATGCCCTTGTCTACTTTGATTGAGAATAATAATGAATCTATGGATGTGAATTTTGTTGGTAGGAACAATTTTGGTAACAACGCGTATGGAGGAAATTTTAATCCTGGGCCTCATCCTAGTAATCCCTCTAATGATTATGGTAATTCCTACAACAATTCTTATGGAAATTATAATAAGATGCCCTCTGATTTTGAATCTAATATTAAATAATTTATTACTTCGCAAAAGAATTTTACTGCTATGATTGAAGAAAAATTGCTTAAGATTGATGATTTGGCTAGGAACGTTGATAGAATTTCTCTTGATGTTGATTCTTTGAAATTTAGATCTATTCCACCTAAGCATGATATCAACGAGTCTCTCAAAGCCATGAGAATTTCCATTGATGAGTGCAAAGAAAGAACCGCTAGGATGCGTGCTAAGAAAGATGCCTTTATAAGAGCGTGTTCAAGGCCGACCCTGAGGGGGGGTAGAGGGGGCGGCCGCCCCGGGCCCCCCAAAGTCTAGGGGCCCCCACCCAGCTAGCATGAGCACGAAGGCCCATGGATGCAGGGCAGCGCATGCACAAAAGGCCTGTACGCGTTGTCCTCCGATGCATAGCTAGCACAGGGAGCCGCTGATTCCTTGTCTCGTCGGTCGATCTGCCAGCGTGTACACGTTGCCCTTCCTCGGATTTCCTTCTAATCGTGACGATATTCCCTATTCATCTATTCCTCGATCTATTCCTAAGAAAATATCTATTCCTCGATCTCGCGTGCTCATGGACGAACTGAACAAACCGAAGGCAGACGTCGTTCCTTGTTTCCCTTCCTCTCGCGGCAAGCCGGCGGTGGGGATGGATGAGGGAGTGACATTGATGCTGGACTTCATAGCTAGTGGCCCATGCAGTTCTATCTGACGACGGCCATGGTGGCAGCCGGAGATCCGACGTTGCAGATGTAGGTCACAATTTGCGCGCCGGCGAACTACGCGACTCTCCAGTCCCCAGGTGATGCAAATCGTCAAGCGCCTCCTATCTCATGTCAGTCCAAATCGCATCATGGCGATTGCCTGATCAGGTGGTCAACGTTGCTCCGATCAATCCGAGGTAACGTCAGACTAGTATCTACTTCCTATATCTATATTGCTAATTGAGTAATTTATTTATGTTCACATGCATGATACATAGGTTGCAGTGTTCAAGATTTTGACGTAATTTAATTTTTGTATTTTAGTAGTGCATATTATCATGTCGACTAGAATACATGCATTCGGTAAAAAGAGAAAAAAATGAAATGAGAACTTTAAGGAGGATCTATCGGCCCCATCATAAGTGAAATTTTATGAATGATTGTTAAAAATGGTTGAAAGGTAATATGTATACGTTATTTGATAAGAATATCTCTTTTAATGCATTTAAGAGATAATATATATACTCCTATAATGTTTATGTAAAGGGGCCCCGACTTTTGGTTTCGCCCCGGGCCCCTGAAATCTCAAGACCGGCCCTGAGCATGTTCTTCTGGTTCCTATGAAAATAAAGATGAAGATTTAAAAGTTATTGATGTGTCCCCTATTAAATCTTTGTTTTGCAATATGAATCTTGATAATGATGGGACTGAATCTGATCCACCTTTACCTAGAAGGCGTTCTAAGAATTCAGAATTTGTTGATCTTGATGCTAAATTTGATAAAAGTGGGATTGAAGAAATTAAAACCCTAGATGTTGCTAAACCCACTATTATGGATTTCAAGGAATTTAACTATGAAAATTGCTCTTTGATTGATTGTATTTCCTTGTTGCAATCCGTGCTAAATTCTCCTCATGCTTATAGTCAAAATAAAGCGTTTACTAAACATATCGTTGATGCCTTGATGCAATCTTATGAAGAAAAACTTGAATTGGAAGTTTCTATACCTAGAAAACTTTATGATGAGTGGGAACCAACTATTAAAATTAAAATTAAAGATCATGAATGCTATGCTTTGTGTGGTTTGGGTGCTAGTGTTTCCACGATTCCAAAGACTTTGGGTGATTTGTTAGGTTTCCGTGATTTTGATGATTGCTCTCTAAACTTGCACCTTGCGGATTCCACTATTAAGAAACCTATGGGAAGAATTAATGATGTTCTTACTGTTGCAAATAGGAATTATGTGCCCGTAGATTTTATTGTTCTTGACATAGATTGCAATCCTTCATGTCCTATTATTTTTGGTAGACCTTTCCTTAGAACGATTGGTGCAATTATTGATATGAAGGAAGGAAATATTAGATTCCAATTTCCATTAAGGAAAGGCATGGAACACTTTCCTAGAAATAAAATTAAATTACCTTATGAATCTATTATGAGAGCCACTTATGGATTGCCTACCAAAGATGGCAATACCTAGATCAAGTCTTGCTTGTTATGCCTAGCTAGGGGCGTTAAACGATAGCGCTTGTTGGGAGGCAACCCAATTTTATTTTTATTCCTTGATTTTTGCTCCTGTTTAGTAATAAATAATTTATCTAGCCTCTGTTTTGTTTGTGTTTTTTGTGTTTAATTAGTGTTTGTGCCAAGTAGAACCGTTGGGAAGACTTGGGGAAAGTCTTGTTGAACTTGCTGTAAAAAACAGAAACTTTAGCGCTCACGAGAACTGCTGTCATTTTTATTTGGAAAGTGCTATTTAGTTAATTATTTTTCAGATGATTAATAGATAAATTCATCACTTCCAGAAATTTATTTTAGAATTTTTGGGGTTCCAGATCTTGCGCTAGCTCCAGATTACTACAGACTGTTCTGTTTTTGACAGATTCTGTTTTTCGTGTGTTGTTTGCTTATTTTGATGAATCTATGGCTAGTAAAATAGTTTATAAACCATAGAGAAGTTGGAATACAGTAGGTATAACACAAATATATATAAATAATGAGTTCATTACAGTACCTTGAAGTAGTCTTTTATTTTCTTTCGCTAACGGAGCTCACGAGATTTTCTACTTTAAGTTTTGTGTTGTGAAGTTTTCAAGTTTTGGGTAAAGATTTGATGGGTTATGGAACAAGGAGTGGCAAGAGCCTAAGATTGTGGATGCCCATTGCACCCCCAAGATAATCTAAGGACACCTAAAAGCCAAAGCTTGGGGATGCCCCAGAAGGCATCCCCTCTTTCGTCTACTTCTATCGGTAACTTTACTTGGAGCTATATTTTTATTCGCCACATGATATGTGTTTTGCTTGGAGCGTCTTGTATTATTTGAGTATTTGCTTTTTAGTTTACTACAATCATCCTTGTTGTACACACCTTTTGAGAGAGCCATACATGTTTTGGAATTTGTTAGAATACTCTATGTGCTTCGCTTATATCTTTTGTGTTATATAATTTTGCTCTAGTACTTCACTTATATCTTTTAGAACACGGTGGTGGATTTGTTTTATAGAAACTATTGATCTCTCATGCTTCACTTAGATTATTTTGAGAGTCTTAATAGCATGATAATTTTCTTAAAATCCTAATATGCTAGGTATTCAAAGTTAGTAAAATTTTCTTTAGAGTGTTTTGAATACTAAGAGAAGTTTGATGCTTGATGATTGTTTTGAGATATAGAGGTAATAATGTCAAAGTCGTGCTAGTTGAGTAGTTGTGAAATTGAGAAATGCTTGTGTTGAAGTTTGCAAGTCCCATAGCATGAACGTATGGTAAACGTTATGCAACAAATTTGAAACATGAGGTGTTATTTGATTGTCTTCCTTATGAGTGGCGGTCGGGGACGAGCGATGGTCTTTTCCTACCAATCTATCCCCCCTAGGAGCATGCGTGTAGTACTGAGGTTTTTGATGACTTGTAGATTTTTGCAATAAGTATGTGAGTTCTTTATGACTAATGTTGAGTCCATGGATTATACGCGCTCTCACCCTTCCATCCTTGCTAGCCTCTTCGGTACCGTGCATTGCCCTTTCTCACATTGAGAGTTGGCGCAAACTTCGCTGGTGCATCCAAACCCCGTGATATGATACGCTCTTTCACACATAAACCTCCTTATATCTTCGTCAAAACAACCACCATACCTACCTATTATGGCATTTCCATAGCCATTCCGAGATATATTGCCATGCAACTTTCCATCATTCCGTTCATCATGACACATTCATTATTGTCATATTGCTTAGCATGATCATGTAGTTGACATAGTATTTGTGGCAAAGCCACCGTTCGTAATTCTTTCATACATGTCACTCTTGGTCCATTGCATATCCCGGTACACCGCCGGAGGCATTCATATAGAGTCATCTTTGTTCTAGTATCGAGTTGTAATCATTGAGTTGTAAATAAATAGAAGTGTGATGATCATCATTTTCTAGAGCATTGTCCCAAGTGAGGAATAAAAAAAGAGAAAGGCCATAAAAATGAGAGAAAAAGAGAGAAGGGACAATGTTACTATCCTTTTCCACACTTGTGCTTCAAAGTAGCACCATAATCTTCATGATAGAGAGTCTCTTGTTTTCTCACTTTCATATACTAGTGGGAATTTTTCATTACAGAACTTGGCTTGTATATTCCAACAATGGGCCTCCTCAAGTGCCCTAGGTCTTCATGAGCAAGCAAGTTGGATGCACACCCACTAGTTTCTTTTGTTGAGCTTTCATATATTTATAGCTCTAGTGCATCCGTTGCATGGCAATCCCTACTCCTTGCATTAACATCAATCGGTGGGCATCTCCATAGCCCATTGATTAGCCTTGTTGATGTGAGACTTTCTCCTTTTTTGTCTTCTCCACATAACCCCTTCATTATATTCTATTCCACCTATAGTGCTATGTCCATGGCTCACGCTCATATATTGCGTGAAAGTTTATAGGTTTAAGATTACTAAAGTATGAAACAATTGCTTGGCTTGTCATCGGGGTTGTGCATGATGAGAGCATTCTTGTGTGACGAAAATGAAACATGACTAAACTATATGATTTTGTAGGGATGAACTTTCTTTGGCCATGTTATTTTGAGAAGACATAATTGCTTAGTTAGTATGCTTGAAGTATTATTATTTTTATGTCAATATGAAATTTTGTCTTGAATCTTTCAGATCTGAATATTCATACCACAATTAAGAAGAATTACATTAAAATTATGCCAAGTAGCACTCCGCATCAAACATTCTATTTTTATCATTTACCTACTCGAGGACGAGCAGGAATTAAGCTTGGGGATGCTTGATACGTCTCCAACGTATCTATAATTTTTGATTGCTCCATGCTATATTATCTACTGTTTTGGACATTATTGGGCTTTATTATCCACTTTTATATTATTTTTGGGACTAACCTATTAACCGGAGGCCCAACCCAGAATTGCTGTTTTTTTGCCTGTTTTAGGGTTTCGAAGAAAAGGAATATCAAACGGAGTCCAAACGGAATGAAACCTTCTGGAACATGTTTTTCTCAATGAACAAGACCCGGGAGACTTGGACCCTACGTCAAGAAAGAAAAGAGGAGGCCACGAGGTAGGGGGCGCGCCTGCCTACCCCAGGCGCACCCTCCACCCTCATGGGCCCCCCGTTGCTCCACCGACATACTCCTTCCTCCTATATATATCCACGTACCCCCAAACGATCAGAAACGGAGCCAAAACCCTAATTCCACCGCCACAACTTTCTGTATCCATGAGATCCCATCGTGGGGTCTGTTCTGGAGCTCCGCCGGAGGGGCATCGATCACAGAGGGCTTCTACATCAACACCATAGCCCCTCCGATGAAGTGTGAGTAGTTTACCTCAGACCTACTGGTCCATAGTTTGTAGCTTGATGGCTTCTTCTCTCCTTTTGTATCTCAATACAATGTTCCCTCCCTCTCTTGTGGAGAACTATTCGATGTAATCTTGTTTTTGCGGTGTGTTTGTTGAGACCGATGAATTGTGGGTTTTTGATCAAGTCTATCTATGAACAATATTTGAATCTTCTCTGAATTCTTTTATGTATGATTGGTTATCTTTGCAAGTCTCTTTGAATTATCAGTTTGGTTTGGCCTACTAGATTGATCTTTCTTGCAATGGGAGAAGTGCTTAGCTTTGGGTTCAATCTTGTGGTGTCCTTTCCAAGTGACAGTAGGGGCAGCAAGGCACGTATTATATTGTTGCCATCGAGGATAACAAGATGGGGTTTTCTTCATATTGCATGAGTCTATCCCTCTACATCATGTCATCTTTCTTAAGGCGTTACTCTATTTCTAACTTAATACTCTAGATGCATGCTGGATAGTGGTCGATGAGTGGAGTAATAGTACTAGATGCAGGAAGGAGTCAGTCTACTTGTCTCGGACGTGATGCCTATATACATGATCATACCTAGATATTCTCATAACTATGCTCAATTCTGTCAATTGCTCAACAGTAATTTGTTCACCCACCGTAGAATACTTATCCTCTCGAGAGAAGCCACTAGTGAAACCTATGGCCCCCGGGTCTATATTTATCATATTGATCTCCTATTACTTAGTTATTTCCTTTGCTATTTACTTTTCCTTTATTTTACTTTGCATCTTTTATCACAAAAATACCAAAAATATTATCTTATCATATCTATCAGATCTCACTCTCGTAAGTGGCCTTATAGGGATTGACAACCCCTATTTGCGTTGGTTGCGAGGATTTATTTGTTTTGTGCAGGTACGAGGGACTCGCACGTAGCCTCCTACTGGATTGATACCTTGGTTCTCAAAAACTGAGGGAAATACTTACGCTACTTTGCTGCATCATCCCTTCCTCTTCGGGGAAAACCAACGCAGTGCTCAAGAGGTAGCACACCCTTCCTTCTCCATTGTTCGATCGTCTTCTCCACGGAGGGAACAAGCCGGAAACGACCCCATTATTCTTGCCCCGATCTGAAAGATTACATGGTGGGGGACTCATTGATCGGTGAGACGTCATCACCTCGGCTAGCATGGCAGGTTCGTTCACGCCCATTCTCGACTGAACTAATAACATCATTACAAGGAACCCAAGGGTCTAGAAGCGGTTTGATCTCCCTTATCTTCTTCGCTATAAGCCTGTTCGCATGGGCGCGGATGACGGAGGCCTCGCCTTGTGCAAGTTGATGCCGCTTGATAATGATACGTGTGATGTCAAGATGCCATCGCTTAAGGGTAAGTCTTGGGCTGGCGCAAATGGAGATTGGGTTGTTTATGTTGGGTACAATTGTGAGTGGGAACTTGTGAATGTGTACAGTCGTCAGCGGAGTCCACTTCCAAAAATCTCAGAGTGCCCTGAGGTTGAGCACACAGATGATCTACATATGTTCAAATACGATCATGGTGACTGTCGTCTACTGAAGATAGCAATTTGTCGAGCTCCCAACCGCTCTTGGAATTACAAGAACTATCAAGTGGTTGCTATCTTCGACAAGCTTGTTGCCGTCCTTCGTGGTTCGACTGGATGGATATTGCTCAAAAATCAGTTTCTATACACGGATGTGTACTATGATGCAATTGAATACGAGGATCCTGTGTTTGCTGCCACCACTCGTGGTACTGTTTTTGCATGGGATCCTCGTAGTTTCGGTATGTTTGTCTTCCACCATAATTATAATTGTTTCATCCACATGCATGCGGGTTAGCAAGTTTCCCTTTACTAATTAACCTTCTTCTTATGTTTCCAAGATCTTGTGAACATTCCACCACCTATACTTGAAAAAATTTATAAGCAAGGGGGGATGACGATGGTGATGATCACGAGCATGAGGAGGAGCAGAACTTATATACTCAGTGGCGCTTGGCAACTAATTCCGATGGATCACCTCTTCTTGTCTGTATACAGTGCACTCAGATTGTTACTACTGAGGAAGCAGGTGTTGTCTCCCGTGGTCGCCCTCTCCTGACCTATTCCAACACCCGTTGCATGGTATTCAGGACGGATACTAGTGTGCGAGCACCAAAACCTTCTCCCCGGTTCAGTATTGATAGTCTTGGAGCAAACTTGCTCTTCCTTGGACCAAACTATCCAATGATGGTGAAAGGAGATCCAGCTGTTGTTGACACAACGTTACTACCATTTATGAGAAGCAGCTGTATCTATACCTCGGACATTTTGGTGGTTCCCTACCCTGGTCCTGATATATGCCGCTTCAGCCTGGATGATCAGTCCTGCGTTTCTCTCGATATTGACAGTAGATGGCCCTTCCTGGAGCACCTATGGTTCAAAGCAAGTGTTTCCAGTGCCGAGGATTGGTTGAGTTTAAGTTAATTTCATTGCTTGTTATTTGTTGTGTGATGAAAACTTTAGTATTTGCTAGAATGTTTTGTTGGAAATAATCTATAATCCAACATGTATCCTCGTTGTCGTTGTGTGTTGATGACTTGTTGTATTTAATGAATGGTACATTTCAGTTGGAAATGCATGTCATAGACTCAATTTATGGATGGTTTTCGAGTCACTTCTTGGAGTGTGAGTACCGTAGTAGTATAGCCAGCATACAGTTAGTATATGAAGTTGCCACATCACATAGAGCCAACCTAATATTGGAGTATGCTATCCCTCCACCAGCGCGCCACTTCAAATGCTGGAGGAAGTGAGAGGTCGCATCACCTTGTGTCCAGATCTTAGATGCCACGTGTACCAGATGAATGACTCCAAGTTCGACCACTGTGATGCTAGGTGCGAGCCAAGGAACACTATTGGAGAGAACCCCCCCCCCTCATAATTTTCCTACATTTGTCGTTTGATTCATAGGATAGAATGCTATAGGATTTTTTTTCTCTATGTAATCATGTTTTCATTGGCAATCTAGCATCCACTCCAACTTTTGTTTCACTTCCTTTGTTCCTACGAAGAGAGTACTTGCTCTAAATGATGTGTCGCTGCAAGAGCCTCCTATATTAATTAACCATGCTCAAAAAAGGTGGACTAGCTTTGGCTATAGTAGTACTGTACTAGGTTAGTAGGTGACCTTGCGCTTGGCTCTTCTCCTCTTCCGGAAGTCGAACAATAATGATGGTACTACAGTAGTACTTCTGGCAATATGACACCAAATGAACTGCTACACGTCCACCGTTTGTAAGCAAAAGTTTCTCCTCGTGCTGCGAGCCACCGTGCACGCGTTGGCGAGTGAGAAGGCGTAGTAAGCAAGCTTCTCGTCGTTTTGCGAGTTGACGGGACACATCAAAGTTATTTATTAGTACTCTCTTCAAAAAGGGCCGACCATGTCCATGGCTACCATCCCGTGCTATGTCATTGAGCACGAGCACTATTCATGTGCCATCGAGGAGAAAAAATATTGCGTAGTACTAGGTGCCATTGAAGTGCACGACTCACTTACGCACTGCATATCTCCATTTTCTTGCATGACACGCCACCTTGATGCTAGATGTCCCGCGTGTCATGGAGGCATATAGTATGATTTTGTAAAATGGAGGCATATAGATGTCCCGCGTGCCGGCAACAGGATGAACAAAGCTCATGTCTTAAACGAAAGAGTGGAAGAACATAGATTCCCGACGACCGAGAAGGAGCTACAAACCTCGGGGTGGAGTGTCTACACTCATAATATTTTATATTATTCAGTGATATAAAATCAACCAAATATCTCCACGTTCCTATACCATTCTATAGTACTATGAGAATAACTTTGAACATAAGCCATTGACTCACTCTATCCAATGGTCATAGTTGGGAAATCCAAACAAAACCAAGCATTGGTTCAACTCTTTTTTCGAGATAAACTCTTTTAGCACTTAGATTGTTGCCGCCTGCCCACCTAGCCCACCTATATATCCGCTCATGTGTGATGACCACAGGAGCTATCCAGTTAGATTGTATGTTAAAAAAAATAAAGGTCGATAACTAATGCGGCACCTCGGGCCAACATGGCCAGATCGCATTTTGCACGAGAAATTACACACCATGTTCCGTTGACATGTGGTCCCGTTCCAACATGTCAATGAGACGACGGAGAGTCCTTTTGTACAATTTCCAAAAGGACGTGTAGGCCGGGGCGCCTCTTCGTGTACCATGGCAAACTGGCAACCGTCCATCGACTCTTCACCTTTCCCTCTCGATTTGGAACTGTTGTCACACGCTCTTCCTCCCTTCCCCATTTGCCTTCACCCTTCCTTCTGCCATTGTTCGATCGTCTTCTCCATGGAGGGAACAAGCCGGAAACGACCCCATTATACTTTCCCCGATCTGAAAGATGACGTGCAGGGGGAACTCATTAATCGATGCGACGTCATCACTTCGGCTAGCTTGGCAGGTTCCTTCAAGAACATTCTCGACTCAACTAATAACATCATTACAAGGAACCCAAGGGTCCAGGAGCGGTTTGATCTCCCCTATCTTCTTCGCCATGACCCTGCTGACTGGCGCGGGGACGAGGGAAGCCTCGCCTTGTGCAAGTTGATGCCGCTTGATAATGATACGTATGATGTTAAGATGCCATCACTTGAGGGCAAGGCTTGGGCAGGCGCAAATGGAGATTAGGTTGTTTATATTGGGTACAATTGCGAGTGGGAACTTGTGAATGTGTACACTTGTCAGCGGATTCCACTTCCAAAAATCTCCGAGTGCCATGAGGTTGAGCACACAGATGATCTACGTACGTTCAAATATGATCACGGTGACTGTCGTCTATGGAAGATAGCAATTTCTCGAGTTCCCAACCGCTCTTGGGATTACAAGAACTATCAAGTTGTTGCTATCTTCGACAAGTTTTTTGCCGTCCGTCGTGGTTCGACTGGATGGATATTGCTCAAAAATCAGTTTCTATACACGGATGTGTACTGTGATGCAATTGAATACGAGGGTCTTGTGTTTGCTGCCACCACTCGTGGCACTGTTTTTGCATGGGGTCCTCGTAGTTTCGGTACGTTTGTCTTCCACCATAATTATAATTGTTTCATCCACATGCATGCGAGTTAGCAAGTTTCCCTTCTCTACTAATTAACCTTCTTCTTGTGTTTCCAAGGTCCTGTGGACATTCCACCACCTATACTTGAAAATTTTTATAACCAAGGGGGAGATGAGGATGAGGAGGGCCGATATACTTAGTGGCGCCTGGCAACTTTTGATGGATCACTCCTTCTTGTCTGTATATAGCACACTTCTGATGTTACTACTAAGGAAGCAGGTGTTGTCTCCCATGGTCGCACTCTCCAGACCTATTCCAACACCCGTTGTATGGTATTCGGGATGGATACTACTGTGCTAGCGCCAACACCTTCTCCCTGGTTGATAGTCTTGGACAAACTCGCTCTTCCTTGGACAAAACTATCCAATGACGGTGAAAGGTGATCCAATTGCCGTTGACACAACGTTACTACCATTTATGAGAAGCAACTGTATCTATATGTCAGACACATTGCGGTGGTTCCCTACCCTGGTCGTGATATAGTAGGTCGCTTCAGCCTGGATGAACAGTCCTGCGTTGGTCTCGAGATTGAAAGTAGCTGGCCATTCCCAGAGAATCACTTGTGGTTCAAAGCAAGCGTTTCCAAGGCCGAGGATTGGTTGAGTTGAAGTTCATTTCATTGCTTGTTATTTATTGTGTGATGAAAACTTTAGTATTTATAATGTATCCTCGTTGTCGTTGTGGGTTGATGACCTGTTGTATGTAATAAAATGATATGCCTGTGATAAATTTACTAAATTTATGAATGGCTTTCGAGTCGCTTCTCTGAGTGGGTGTTGCGACGAGGCAAAAAAATATTTTCTGAATACATAATTGTACGTGCATTGCAACAGGTTATCGGATGAGGCCAATCAACAATAGTACACTATTTGTACTAGCTTCACATGCTGGACTATCTCTATGTCTACGTACGTAATACAACAAGTTTTAAACTTGAGACCAGCCACCCATCCTCACAAAGAACACTTTTTAACCTAGCACAGGCTCCAGGAAATTTGGCCACAGTGTGAGGTGGGCCATATGTTAATGTGTTCGCTGTACGTAACCAGCACCTCGAATCCTCGATACTACTACTATAAGTAGTAGGAGTAGTAGGGTGGCATGGGCCAGAACAAGCATTCACGTCCAGGAGTACGGCACATGCCACCAGCACGACTTCCATCTGACACCATATTTGTTGGAGTCCGTGCTACAACAATCTGTTCAACCTCGTCGTTTCTCTAACTCAGCCATTGTGCGGCGGGCGAGGTGGGGGTTTGCCGATAGTCGGTTTCCTCAACTGCGGTCCTACTTGTAAGGCCAACTCCAACGCACGACCCGAAACGGACCTCCGTTTTCCCGGATTCTGTCTGTTTGGGTAGGGCAATGGGGTCGTGTCCGGGCCATTTCTCGGATGCGGTGGTTGTGCTCCGAACGCGCGGATGCATCCCGGCCGCATACATTTTTCTTTGCAAACACATATCTTTTTTCATCATTGATTTTTTGGTACATGGAAATACATCATCAAAATTTTGAATAGAAAAACAAGAACCGCAAGAATAGATTTTAGAAGATATCCATCTTCCATAACTGCTCCTGTAAGTTCGATTAGTGCCTTCTCGATGCATTCATTGTTGGTCTGCGGAGGCTCGATCCTGTGTGCTTCTTTCTTCTTCGAGTGTAAACAAGTAGACGTGTCTAGCCTCTATTGTATCAAGAAGTGCACTAATCTCATCTCTAAGCCTCTATGCTAGCTAAAAGTGCTAGAACATCTACTAAATTGCGCTCTATCAATATATCGTTGTACTCTTCTTCCCAATACCAAAACTTGCATCCATTATACACAATAAAATTTTAAGTTAGCACAACTAGTCTAATCCGAGAGCACAACCGAAGATTTGGTCGAGTTCTTCCTCCTTTTGCTGACACGTGGGACATCCAGCATCCAGGTCGTGTCATGCAAGAAAATAGAGTGGTAGGTGAAGCCACGTGATGTGCATCTTGGGTTAAACTGTAAATAGAATCTTACTACTCTTGAGTAACTCCAAAAGCGGCCACCGAAGATCTTTATTGGATTTGTTTTTCATCACCAGCACGTCGAGGTGAAAGATGTGCAGGTTCAGTGGGTCCTCTTGCGTTTTCACTGACATGTGGGACCGTGTATGAGCAAACAGTCAATGGGCTCCGCGCGTCTGCTGGCTGGCTATGAAGAGAGATAGAGGAGGGCTGAGGACAGACTCCAGGAAATTTGTTCTACGTAACCGGCACCTCGATATAGTGGGGTGGCATGGGCCATAACTAGCATTCATGCCTAGTAGTACGGCACACGCCACCCACACGAGTCCCATCCGTCACCGATTTTCTTGGAGTCTATGCTAGCTAAAGTCATCTCTTCTCCCTCCTGTTTTATCAGCCATCACGCGGTGGGCGGTGTGGGGGTTTGCCGATAGTCAGTTTGCTCAACTGCGGTCCCACTTGTAAGTGAAAATGCAACACAACACGCATTCCCCCTTGAGCGGCGTGCCGGACAAACCGCGTGGGGATGCGACGCGAACACGGCAGGCTTCTCCTTTTGAACTTATAACTTGTAAAATTTGGTTCTGCTCCATGGGGCGACCGATAGATAGAAATAACGATTTTCCCTAGAGTAATGAGAAGTATGGTTCTGGCGCGGTTCATGCATGGAGTACATAGGAAAATTATGAAGTTGATGCGAAAGGTAAGATAATTACTAGTAGTACCATATACAACTACATGGATTTGACGGAAAGATAAAGATACATACGGATCCATCAACGACATCCTCACGCCCTAGTGCAACGGGTCACCAACCGACGTGTGAGGAGCAGCGGCGTTGGCGGCAAGCTCAACGTTTTTCTGAACAATGCCGTCCAAGGTTGCCCTATGGTCCAAGAAGGCCAGTGTCCTATCGTCCTTGATACATCTCCGTCGTATCTGCTTTTCCAAACACTTTTGCCCTTGTTTTCGACTCTAACTTGCATGATTTGAATGGAACTAACCCAGACTGATGTTGTTTTCAGCAGAATTGCCATGGTGTTATTTTTGTGCAGAAATAAAAGTTCTCAGAATGACCTGAAAATCAACGGAGAATTATTTTGGAATATATAATAAATACTAGAAGGAAGATCCATGTCAGGGGGGCCTCCACCTGTCCACGAGGGTGGGGGCGCGCCCTACCCCCTGGGAGCGCCCCCTGCCTCGTGGGCCCCCTGACGCTCCACCGACCTCAACCTAGACTCCATATATTCACTTTCCGGGGAAAAACCAGGGAGAAGGGTTCATCGCATTTTACGATACGGAGCCGCTGCCAAGCCCTAAACTCTCTCGGGAGGGCTGATCTAGAGTCCGTTCGGGGCTCCGGAGAGGGGAATCCATCGCCATCGTCATCATCAACCTTCCTCCATCACCAATTTCATGATGCTCACCGCCGTGTGTGAGTAATTCCATCATAGGCTTGCTGGACGGTGATGGGTTTGATGAGATTTATCATGTAATCGAGTTAGTTTTGTTAGGGTTTGATCCCTAGTATCGACTATGTTCTGAGATTGATGTTGCTATGACTTTGCTATGCTTAATGCTTGTCACTGGGGCCCGAGTGCCATAATTTCAGATCTGAACCTATTATGTTTTCATCAATATATGAGAGCTCTTGATCCTATCTTGCAAGTCTATAGTCACCTACTATGTGTTATGATCCGTTAACCCCGAAGTGACAATAACCGGGATACTTAAAGGTGATGACCATAGTTTGAGTAGTTCATGTATTCACTATGTGTTAATGCCTTGTTCCGGTACTCTATTAAAAGGAGGCCTTAATATCCCTTAGTTTCCAATAGGACCCCGCTGCCACGGGAGGGTAGGACAAAATATGTCATGCAAGTTCTTTTCCATAAGCACGTATGACTATATTCGGAATACATGCCTACATTATATTGATGAATTGGACCTAGTTCTGTGTCACCCTAGGTTATGACTGTTACATGATGAACCGCATTCGGCATAATTCTCCATCACTGATCCATTGCCTACGAGCTTTCCATATATTGTTCTTCGCTTATTTACTTTTTTTTTGCTATTATTATCATCACTACAAAACACCAAAAATATTAATTTTTCTACCGTTAATTTTGCTACCATTACCACTACTATCTTATTACTTTGCTACTAAACACTTTGCTGTAGATATTAAGTTTCTAGGTGTGGTTGAATTGACAACTCAACTGCTAATACTTGAGAGTATTCTTTGGCTCCCCATGTGTTGAATCAATAAATTTGGGTTGAATACTCTACCCTCGAAAACTGTTGCGATCCCCTATACTTGTGGGTTATCAAGACTATTTTCTAGCGCTGTTGCCGGGGAGCATAGATCTATTCTTTGAGTCACTTTGGATTTATATCTGCTTATCATTATGAAGAACTTGAAAGACGCTAGAACAAAAAAATTATCCCTCAACTACGAGGGGGGGGGGGTAAGGAATTGCCATCTAGCTCTGCACTTGATTCACCTTCTATTTTGAGTAAGCTTGCCACACCTACACCTGCTATTCATTCTGATATGTCGCATGTTGTCGGTGTCAAAACCGGCGGATCTCGGGTAGGGGGTCCCGAACTGTGCGTCTAGGACGGATGGTAACAGGAGGCAGGGGACACAATGTTTTACCCAGGTTTGGGCCCTCTTGATGGAGGTAAAACCCTATGTCCTGCTTGATTAATATTGATGATATGGGTAGTACAAGAGTAGATCTACCACGAGATCAGAGAGGCTAAAATCTAGAAGCTAGCCTATGGTATGATTGTATGTTGTAATTGTTGTGTCCTACGGACGAAAACCCTCCGGTTTATATAGACACCGGAGAGGGCTAGGGTTACACAAGGTCGGTTACAAAGGAGGAGATACACATATCCGTATTGCCTAGCTTGCCTTCCACGCCAAGTAGAGTCCCATCCGGACACGAGACGAAGTCTTCAATCTTGTATCTTCATAGTCCAACAGTCCGGCCAAAGGGTATAGTCCGGCTGTCCGGAGACCCCATAATCCAGGACTCCCTCAGTAGCCCCCGAACCAGGCTTCAATGACGATGAGTCCGGCGCGCAGTGTTGTCTTCGGCATTGCAAGGCGGGTTCTTCTCCAACTTTCAAGTGTTCGTAAGCAGTGTCCGGCTCCATAAATGTTGAACCTCTTGGCTTCTGTGCCCAATAAGGGCTATCTCCCACGCGTCGAATGAATACGAGGCGCCAGGGCGTTTTTACATTCGCCTCCCCCAGCCAGATAAATGAATTGTCTATTAAAGGGATGGGGATTCTTAGATCCAATCCACATCCTCCTCCCCCAGCGAGAATTTATCAGAGCATGCTCCGGAAAGATCCATTCCATCATGGCCGACCTCCGCAGCTCCTCCCGGCCCTGTAGCCCTAAGCCCGGTGATTTGGAGAGGTGTTCAGTCCCGCATAGTCGATTAGTCGAGCTGCAGACTAAGGGATTTCTTCCTCCGGCGTACATGGTGCCCGTTCGAGCCGGGGTCGCCACCTACAATGGCGGTGGGCAAGCGGAGAACTTTCCCTGTCCCTCCGTGGGGGAACGGGTTTGCCTTGTTCCTTACTAAGGGAACTCGGATTTCCAATTCATCCGTTCCTCCGCGGGCTCCTGGAGTTCTACGGCCTCCAACTACACAATCTCACCCCTGCCTCCATCCTTCACATCGCCGGCTATGTTGCTCTCTATGAGTTGTTTCTCGGCTGCGAGGCTCATTTCGAGTTGTGGAAAAGGCTATTTTGCCTTGTCCCTCGCACACAGAGGGAATCACTTTATCAAGTGGGCGGAGCCGAAGTATGGCGCGTCGCCGATACTAGATATTTGTCCGGTACCCCGAAGAAGCCGTCTGAAGACTGGCCTTCAGAATGGTTTTATATGGAGGACGTCCCCCTTCCAGACCCTGTTCGGCGGGGTCTACCCGAGTTCAACAATGCTCCTCTGAAGAAGCGCCAAAGTTGGCACCCACGGAGCCCCCAGGCGGAAGACAACGGTGAAATCCTCTATCTGATGAACCAGATCAAAACACTAGCTCGATCCGGATTGACAATAATCGAAGTTATGTCGATTTGCATAATGTGGGGAGTGCAGCCACTCCAATATCGTGGGCACCCCTTGTGGTGTTATAACGGGGCGGATGACGCCACCCGCAGCGGGCGTAAGGGTCCGGACAATGCTGCCGCTCTAGCGAAGATTCTGTCCGAACTGTTCAAGGGCGAGGAAGAGGAGTTCACCCGCATCAAGACGCAGGATGGATTATCTATGTACAATCCTCCAAGCTGGGTAAGTTATATTTCCCTGCTCCCATTTTTCCCGCGTTCTTAGTCGTGAGTATTCACCTTGCCACTTTGCGGCAGGAACTACGAAAAGCCATAAAGGAGGTCAGCAGCCCTTCTCCACAACCAGAGGACCCTGACCGGGCCACCGATTCTGGACTCGAAGAAGATCCGGTTATCTCCGTGGAACTGATAGACCGGCAGTTCTATCACTTAAGTTGGGACGATACTCCGGTGGCCATTACGGCCGACTATCCCGGACTGCTCCCTGCATCGCAGGTAAGAAAAATCAAAAGGTCCCAACTCCAAAACTAGGATCCCCTTTTAGGCACTTCACCCACCATATACACATGGCATCTTTTACAGGGAAGGCATTCGGGACGCCCTCCCGAACCCGTGGCAACTCGCGAACAAGAGGTGCCGAGGCCGGGTAGGCCGAAAAGGAAGGCGGTCAGGACAGATACGCCGGCGCAAAGGTATAGGGAAAACCCCGCTCCGCGGTTGTCATCTTTCTCAAAATGTAATGACGCCCGCGTTTCTTTGACAGAAAGAACACTCGCCGGAACATGTCCGGCGATGCTGCAAACCAAGCTTCCACCAGTCGGGCGCCAGGACTGGACATAGAGGCGGAAGGCGATATGGGGCAGGCGCCGGATAATCCCCCGACAGAGGATGCGGATAGATTGTCTGCTACAAACTCAGAAGTGGAAAGCTCCATGAATCATAAGCGCCGTCGGGCCGTACTCCACGATGCTTGTTTCTCACCAGAGGCGTTTGACGCCTTCAATTCTAGAGAGGCGTACCTCCGTGCTGCTCAAGATGGTTTAACCAGAGCCACGGATCAGTATGTAAAGGATGTACGGTTGAGTAAATTTGACAATTTATATGTATCAGTAGCCCCTGAGACTTGAAACAGTTAGCAGAACTGATTTAAGGATCATCAATAATGTGCAGGTTCTTACAGAGAAGAATACTAGGCTGTCCCAGGAGCTGGAGGAATGCAAGAACCAACTGGGGGCTGCTCTTGCCGCATTGCAGGAACAGAAAAAGCCTCCTGCTGGTAACATTTACTTTTAAAGAATGGTGGTTACCATATAGTGTGTGGTGTGTCTGCAGATCTAACAATTGATTTTGCAGAGGAGTCCGGGGGACCAGCATGTTATGCGACAGCTAGAAGCTGGCAAACGCGTGCTGAGTAAGGTTATGCTGGAGAAAAACAGTCTCCAAGATGCCAATGTTAAGCTGAGCATTGAACTAAAAGACGTTCGGGGCCAGCTTGTGGACTCCGAGAAGGAGAATAAGCGGCTTCGGCACGGCATTTTTAGTAAGTGCTTGAACGAATCCTGCTAAAGGAGTTCGGCGAAGAAGTCGACTAACAAAGTTATGTCTGTAGGTATGCTGACGGGTCCTCCCGCGGAGGAAATGCCCGGTGAGGGAGTCCTGGATTAGGGGGTGTTCGGATAGCCGGACTAAACCTTCAGCCGGACTCCTGGACTATGAAGATACAAGATTGAAGACTTCGTCCCGTATCCGGGAGGGACTTTTCCTTGGCGTGAAAGGCAAGCTTGGCGATACGGATATACATATCTCCTACCATTGTAACCGACTCTATGTAACCCTAACCCTATCCGGTATCTATATAAACCATAGGGTTTTAGTCCGTAGGACAACATACACATCAACAATCATACCATAGGCTAGCTTCTAGGGTTTAACCTCTCCGATCTCATGGTAGATCTACTCTTGTACTACCCATATCATCAATATTAATCAAGCAGGACGTAGGGTTTTACCTCCATCGAGAGGGCCCGAACCTGGGTAAAACTTCGTGTCCCTTGCCTCCTGTTACCATCCGGCCTAGAGGCATAGTTCGGGACCCCCTACCCGAGATCCGCCGGTTTTGACACCGACATTGGTGCTTTCATTGAGAGTTCCCCTGTGTCGTCGCCGTCAGGCTCGATGGCTCCTACGATCATCAATAGCGATGTAGTCCAGGGTGAGACCTTCCTCCCCGGACAGATCTTCGTCTTCGGCGGCTTCGCACTGTGGGCCAATTCACTTGGCCGTCTGGAGCAGATCGAAAGCTACGCCCCTGGCCGTCAGGTCAGATTTGGAAGTTTAAACTACACGGCTAACATCCGCGGGGACTTGATCTTCGACGGATTCGAGCCACTGCCGAGCGTGCCGCACTGTCCCGACGAGCATGATCTAGCTCTGCCGCCGAACAGTGCCCTGGAGGCCACACCCGCATCAGCTTCGACCCTTAATTCGGAGCCAACTGTGCCGATCGAGGATGGGCGGTTGGACGCCACCTCGGGGGCTGCGATCCCAACGGTGATTGAGCCGAACACTAGCCCCGTACTCTGCGAGACTCGTGACTCCAAGGAGCTGGACTCCTCTCCGGACTCCAAACCCTCCGCGCCCCTGCCGATCGAATCCGATTGGGCGCCTATTATGGAGTTTACTGCCACAGACATCTTTCAGCACTCGCCTTTCGGCGACATTCTGAAGACACTGAAGTCTCTCTCTTTATCAGGAGAGCCCTGGCCGGACTACGGTCAGCAAGGTTGGAATTCGAACGATGAAGAAATTCAAAGCCCACACACCACCCACTTTGTAGCCACTGTCGACGATTTAACCGACATGCTCGACTTCGACTCCGAAGACATCGATGGTATGGACACTGATGAAGGAGACGATGAAGAACCAGCGTCTATTGGGCCCTGGAACGCCACCTCGTCATATGACGTATACATGGTGGACGCACCAAAAGATGACGACGAGGAGCGGAAGGACGCACTGAAAGCTTGTTCCCTCAAAAAGCAGTCAAAGCGGCGACGCAAGCGCCGCCCCAAATCCCGCCTCGACAGAAATAGCAATCATACAGACCCAGTGCTGGAGCAGGGCGAACCGCTGCCGGACAACGGCAATCTGGATAATCAAACCGAACAAACAAATCCTATCAAGGCTAATGGTCCGGACGACATAACGCCGGACAGGCACCCGGAGCAGCAGACTGCCCGTAAAAGGCTTGTTGCCACTGCGAGGAGTCTGAAAAAGCAGAAGCAAAGGCTCAAATCCGCGCAAGACACACTCCAAATCAGATGGAGTAAAATACTCAACACTGCAGCAAGGTACGGCAACAATCGCCCCTCCAAGAGCTACCCAAAGCGGAAGCTGCTACCCGAATTCGATGAGGAGGCCTCAGAACCCCCACAAACAAATATCAAAGCAGCCACCTGGTCGGATAGATGACCCCTCTACCAACACAGATCGGCATACAACGCCGCTCACAATACAATACGCGACCCATGAGAGGGCTCGCACCCAAAGGACGGCGCAACAAGATCCATCTATGGACCACGCAAGCGCGCCCCAGCATACAATGCAACAGAACAAACATTCGAACAACGCGGTACACCCAGCTACAGGGGTGCCGCATACCCCCTATGTTTCACCGACGAGGTGCTGGACCACGAATTTCCAGAAGGATTCAAGCCCGTAAACATAGAGGCATACGATGGAACAAGAGACCCTGGGGTCTGGATTGAGGACTACATCCTTCATATCCATATGGCTCGAGGAGATGATCTCCACGCCATCAAGTACCTACCCTTCAAGCTCAAAGGGCTAGCTCGTCACTGGCTCAAAGGCCTACCCGAAAGCTCCATTGGAAGTTGGGAAGAGCTCGAAGACGCCTTTCGGGCAAATTTTCAAGGGACTTATGTCCGACCTCCGGATGCGGACGATTTGAGTCATATAACTCAACAGCCCGGAGAGTCAGCCCGAAAGCTTTGGAAGAGGTTTCTTACTAAAAAGAACCAGATTGTCGACTGTCCGGACGCCAAAGCCTTGGCAGCTTTCAAGCATAGCGTCCGTGATGAATGGCTCGCCAGACACCTCGGCCAAAATAAGCCGAGAACGATGGCCGCACTAAAAAACCTCATGACCCGCTTTTGCGCGGGTGAGGGCAGCTGGCTAGCCAGATGCAGCACCAGCGACCCCAGCACATCTGAAGTTAGAGATGGAAACAGGAAATCACGGCGCAACAGCAATAACAAACGCCGGAATAAAGAAGATAGCATGAAGGGCACAACAGTAAATGCCGGATTCAAAAGCTCTCGGCTAGGTCAAAAGCCGCCCCCTAAAGGCACCAGGGATGAATTGTCCAGCCTCAACAAAATTCTGGACCAAGTATGTCAGATTCATAGTACCCCTGGCAAACCTGCTAATCATACCCACAGAGAATGTTGGGTCTTCAAGCAGTCCGGCAAGCTCAACGCCGTACACAAGGGGGAGGATACACCAAGTGAAGACAAGGACGAGCCCCCCAAGCAAGACACGGGGGAACAAAAGAAATTTCCACCAGAAGTCAAAACGGTAAACGTGTTACACGTAATCAAGGGAAAAAACAACACGGCACTCCCAAGAAAATATACCCAAGTGTCTTTCACCACAAAGTCCTGCCACTGGTCATCTCAACCGATCACTTTCGACCATCGCGATTACTCAGCAAGTATCTGACATGGGGATGGGCTGCCCTGGTATTAGACCCAGTAATTGGTGGATATCACTTCACAAGAATCTTGATGGACGGCGGCAGTAGCCTAAACCTAATATATCAGGATACAATCCGCGGGATGGGGTTAGACCCAACACAAATTCGCCATAGCAATACTACCTTTAAAGGAGTAACGCCAGGCCCAGGGGCTTGTTGTACGGGCTCCCTCCTACTACAAGTTATATTCGGCTCCCCCGATAACTTCCGTCACGAGCATTTAACTTTCCACATCGCTCCGTTTCAAAGTGGCTATCAAGCACTGCTCGGATGCGAAGCTTTCGCTCGCTTTAATGCAATACCACAATACGCCTCCCTCACACTCAAGATGCCCGGTCCACGTGGCATCATTACAGTGCACGGAAATATCAAGCGATCTCTGCGTGCCGAAGAGAGTGAGGCTGCCTTGGCAGCCGCACACTAAAGGCACCCGGACAAGCGAACGCATCCAATAGGTCATCAAGACCTTAGATACAACTAACCAAGTCCGGCGCCTCTATTTAAACGGAATAAGTGGTCACACCCCCCATTTGTCATTACAAGGGGCTCAACGCGCGCAGACAAGTGGCAACTTCTTATCATCTTGAAATATACATGGTTTCTTTAAAAACTATCTTTTTGCACGACAACTTTTTCACTTAACTTCCTCTCTTTTACAGACGATCATCGTGCGACACCCGTCCAGGATACGGCACAATGGAGACACAGGCACAGACATGCAGCAGGGACCCGCTCCAAGGATTCTTTTTAGATTAAGACCCCGCGTAAACCTTTTTTACTGTCTCTTGTTGATACATATCCACCGTTGAGAAGGATGCTGGCGTCTTGGCATGTGGCCACGCTAGAACAATGCGCGTACCTAGACACAAGGGGCTTCTTACAAAGGCCACTATTTAGGCCCGGTTTATACCACAAAGACCGAATACCTTAGGGAGTGTTTGGCGTCGCGAGTTTGGCCCTATATGCATCAGCTCCGAATCATTGTCTTTGGTCAAATGTTGGGTTTGCCCGGCTCCTGTGTTTTGGTGCCTTACGTTCCGCCTTGCCGGCTAAGGTAGCACCAGGAGAACTACTGCGATTGTGCACTGGTTCATCCGGACGAGCACCTCAGTAGAGAAAGCCGAAAACTGACTGTCATGATATAGCGTGAGACTGGTCAACCACTCAATGACTTGTGGGAATGTTAGAATTCCTCCGCCTTAACGAAGGGCCGTTTTCCGGCCAGGCATGTACGCACCCCGGAATCGGGAGAGTGCGGAGCCACCAGGGGCTATCTAGTAGCCCCACTGTCAAACTCCTATGGCTAAGTGAAAGTGCTAAAGCATTATAGTCCGGTTGCCTCGCTCGCTCCGCTATCACCTCCTTAATAGGACCAAGACGTTGGTTTAAGTGTGAACGCATGTTTTTGCGAGCACCTCCGCATTATATGCGTGGGGGTTGAAGCCGACAACTGCAATCTTTCAGGTTATACGCATGTATACATAAACGACCGCCCAGGAGGCATCATATTACTTTTAGGCAAAAGTATAAAAATAGCCTTATAAAAATTCATAAAAGCATTTCGCTTACAATGAGATTACATATCACTCAAACATAATATTTTTTGAGCACTGGGTCTCTATCAAACAGGAACCCTCAAGAACTTCTTCAAAGTAGTGCTCAGCAGCCTTTCGACCTATAGCCGAATCCCGCGCTGCAACATTGGTAGCATCCATCTCCGCCCAGTATGCCTTAACACGGGCAAAGTCCATCCGTGCACCCTCTATGCACGCCGACTTCCTCATCGCATCAATGCGCGGCACCACGTCAAGGACCTGCTGCACCAAGCCGAAATAGCTGCTCGGTTTTGACCTTTCCGGCCATAGCTGATCCACAATAGACCTCATGAAGAGTCCGAACAACCTATTTAGTTCGGCCCATTCGGCTAATTGGTTAGTCAATGAAAGTGGACGCTCGGGAGAATGGAATTGTGTCCAAAATAGCTGGTCTACTTCACGGTCCGTCTGACCCTGGAAGTACTTGGCCGCATCGGTAGCACTCGCCGCCAAATCCATATACACATCCTCCGAACTCCACAGCCGATCCAGAGGGGCATACCGTGGATCTCCGAATTTCCTCCGCAACATAAAGGATTTCCCAGCTACAATATCCCCGGCTTCCCGCAGCTCCTCCTTCTTTGCCCTCATAGCAGAGCGGAGATCCTTTTTCGTCGCAGCAGCCTTCTCAAGGTCCGATGCCTTCGCTTGGTTTTCCTTTTCAAGAACCCGGCAACGGTCGGCGGCGGCTTTTATTTCTATAGCCATCTTGGCCATCTTGTCTCGGGTCTCACCATGCGCGGCCTTCTCGGCTTGCAACTGTTTGGCCGCCTTCACAGCAGCCGCATTACCCAACCTCGCTTGTTCCTTGGCTCGGGCAAGTTCCGCCCGTAAGGCTTCAAAAGTGGCAGCTCCATCTGCAGTCACAACATATTAAAGATACTGGCATCATGCTGCTCTTCCTATGTGACGTTTACCAGATAATGACACTTACCCTGCGCCTCGTCAAGCCTTTTGTTAACAAGCTCGATGTCGGCGTCTGCCGCATCCAACTGCCGTTCTAAATGGGCAAACTCGCTAGTCCGGCTAGCCATCGGAGCTTCCATCACCTGCACATAGAGGCAGTATGGTTATTACCTGGGAATATGATCCTCTGTTCGTCGTCGTTTCCGACGACAACCAGAGTCTCAGGGGCTACTATCTACACAGGGCACACCTAGCATGTGCAGGACTATCATACATTCTTTTACGTACCTCAAAGCCTGTCAGTAGACTCATAAAAGCTTCATGCAATCCGCTTTCGGCGGACAATATTCTCTCCATCAACGTGTTCATCAGCACACGGTGTTCATCTGAGATGGCCGCTCACCCCACCAACTCCCTCAGAACATCTGATCGCACACCAGACGATGCCAGACTCTTTTGTCTGCTCTCTTCGGGAGCCGGACACTGGGAGCTTTGGGGGTCAATGGGATTATCTTCTGGCCTCACCGGACTCGGAGAGGCCCTCCGCAACGACACTTCAGGGTCGCCCGCTTCTGGAGCGGAGGAGTCCGGAGGAGGCGTTTCGCTCTCCATCATCTCTGGAAGAAGATCCCCCGAAGACGAGCTCATTTGAGAGGGGCTAAGGCTCGAACTGTAAAAATATATGCGGTGGTTATTTTCTCAGAAGAAAAAGATGGCATATCTGTACTATTAAAAGTATTTCTGGTCACTTACGACTCGCGGGAGAATTGATCCCCCCCATGGACTTTGTGCAGCAATGGCGCCCCCCGAGGTAGGACCCTCTGGGGGAGACTTCTTCTCCCGTTTGGAAGCTTCGGCTTCCGAATCCCCGGGTGCAGTCCTTTTCCTCTTCTGGTCGTCTTCCTTCATGGAGACGCTCGCTCCCTCGGCTAGAATGGGCAGCGTTGGGGGCCCGCGTCCGCCCGCATTATCCTCCACAGTGTCTTCCTTCAAGGGCTCCGGGCAAGGTGCGGTCTGGAGCATCTTTTCCAATACCGGATTTTCCAAACCCTCAGGGAGGGGGGCCGAACACTAAATCAACTTCGCCTTTGTTAGCCAGTCCTGGTCAAAAAGCGAACTTTCAGAAATAACTTCGTAACAAAGAGAGATAGTATGTTCGGCTGGAAGATGCCTTACCTGTTTGGTGGCGCGGTTACTACTCAGGCCCATGTCCTCGGTGATTTCCGGACACTCCACTTGAGGTCCGAAGAATGACTTGTACATCTCCTCGTGCGTCAGGCCGAGGAAATTTTGAATGGCACGCGATCCCTCGGGATTGAACTCCCACAGATGAAGGGGCCAACGTTTGCAAGGCTGGACTTGACGAACCAGCATAACCTGTATTACCGCAACCAAACTGAAATCTCCATTGAAGAGATCTCGAATGCGGCTTTGCAATACAGGCACGTCCTTGGCTGGCCCCCAGCTTAGACCTCTGCTGATCCATGACATCAGCTGTGGTGGGGGGCCCGAGCGAAAAACAGGGGGGCCGCCCACTTGGCACTTCTAGGAGCCGTTATGTAGAACCACTCTTGTTGCCACAATTCAGACACCTCTGGGATGGAACCTTTGGGCCACGGAGCTCCCGTCATCTTGCGTATTAAGGCACCTCCACACGCTGCATGTTGCCCCTCGATCATCTTCGCTTCACTTCAAAGGTCTTGAGCCATAGGCCAAAGTGAGGGGTAACCTGGAGGAAGGCCTCACACACGACAATAAATGTCATGATATGAAGAAAGGAGTCCGGAGCTAGATCATAAAAGTCTAGCCCATAGTAAAACATCAAACCCCTTACGAAAGGATCCAGAGCAAGGCCTAGACCTCGGAGGAAGTGGGAGAGGAACACGACGTTTTCGTTAGGTTCGGGGGTAGGGACGGCCTGCCCTCGGGGAGGTAGCCGATGCAAAATCTCGGCGGTCAGATATCTGGCCTCCCTCAACTTTTTTATGTCTTCTTCCATGACGGAGGAAGGCACCCATCGGCCTTGAAGGCTAGATCCGGACATGACTGAAGGTTCAGAGCACCTGACCTGAACTTCGGGCGTTTGAGCTTGAGGTGGGGGAAGGATTCGATTGAGCACGGGAGGGGAAAATAAAGGCCTTGTCCCCTTTATAAAGAGGGTGAATATCAAGCGTCCTCTCCGTGTCCGTTTGGACTTGCCTATAATCTAGGAGTCCTAGAAGCGGTTGGGTTACCCACGCCCGTATTGATGAGAATCCCAGAATAAGGGGACACGATCTCTACTTTAACAAGACGTGCCAAGGAAACCGCCTCGCACGACGCGCTGAGGTGGGATAATAAAACGACTCGGATAAAGGCTTGGTCGTGGTGTGACACGCTACGGAATACTTCAGCAAATTAGATTGGTGTAAATATTATTCTCTCTATGGCAATATGTGGAAACTTATTTTGCAGAGCCGGACACTATCTTTGTGTTCAAAATCTTCTATGAAGTACTTGGAGGAGGAACCCGCCTTGCAATGCCGAAGACAATCTACGCGCCGGACTCGTCGTCATTGAAGCCTGGTTCAGGGGCTACTGAGGGAGTACTGGATTAGGGGGTGTTCGGATAGCCGGACTAAACCTTCAGCCGGACTCCTAGACTATGAAGATACAAGATTGAAGACTTCGTCCCGTGTCCGGGAGGGACTTTTCTTGGCGTGAAAGGCAAGCTTGGCGATACGGATATACAGATCTCCTACAATTGTAACCGACTCTATGTAACCTTAACCCTATCCGGTATCTATATAAACCGGAGGGTTTTAGTCCGTAGGACAACATACACATCAAAAATCATACCATAGGCTAGCTTCTAGGGCTTAGCCTCTCCGATCTCGTGGTAGATCTACTCTTGTACTACCCATATCATCAATATTAATCAAGCAGGACGTAGGGTTTTACCTCCATCGAGAGGGCCCGAACCTGGGTAAAACTTCGTGTCCCTTGCCTCCTGTTACCATTCGGCCTAGACGCACAGTTCGGGACCCCCTACCCGAGATCCGCCGGTTTTGACACCGACACCCGAGTCTGCGGGTGATCTTCTGTCCGAGCTGTCACATCTGCACGAACAAGTCCGGCAGGTGATGCAGGGCGTTGCCCAGGCCTTGTGGCCGTCCGTCTCCCCGCCAGAAGGCGTTGCAGAGCTTGCGGAGAAGCTGAAGGGAGCACGGCGGCGCCTTCGTTTTTGGAAGATATCATCCTGCCGACAGGGTGCCAGAGAGGCCTGGGCCATGGTGAAGACACGGTATACCAAGGCAGACCCGAATCACATGGCCGAGGTCAGACCTGTGGGGCCCGACGAAAAAGAGATCCCCGTTAGCTTAGTTTATGGGCAAGTAAAATTAGCCGCAAAGTATTCTCAGCAGGACTGTAAGCTGGACCGCCTGTTGGATGGTATAGATGAGGAATTTAGTCAGTCCGCATGACTATGTAATTAAAGTGACATGTATAATGCCTTCTAGCCGGATTGTAGATCATTTGTCGTTGCAGACCTTTTCGCTTCAACCTCCGAGCCCGATAGTCCGGAGTGAATCCAAATACCCGCTTAGTTATATAAAACCGGGGTATGCGTGGAGACCAGGCGTAGGGGTCATTAGTGCTTTATCAGACAAGTGCCCAACTAGTTATGTTATATTACATGGGTAGTAAGAAACATCTTCCAGGCAGAATAGTTCCGTTAAGGGTTCCTTTCCCTGGGCAAGCATGCCCTAAAGTGCATGTCCGGACTCCGATAGGAAACGCAGGAAAAACATCTGGGGGCAGATAGGAAAAATAAAAGTCATCTTTTTTCACCGACTGAATATTCCCTTAAGAACGCTAGCTTTCGGCTTCACCCAGTCTGAGGTACACATCCGGCTGACCCGGCAGTAACAATCGCAGAGGTGCTCCCCTTATGCCCTAGCCGAATTAACGGGAACGTAGGGCATAAATACAAGAGCCAGGCAACCCAGCTTGGCCAAAACTTAAGTCATATCGATGCATATAGTGGTGAAAAAAGGTACATGCGGAAGTATAACACATGTGTTGGGCATGAGGCCCGGATAAATAATTTAAGCTTCTGTTAGAGAAGCCCCCAGGTATGAAAAGTGCGGCTAGCGCATCTGTACTGTGCAAACAAGGCACAAGGTGGCCCTTGAAGGCCTAGAGAAAAAGGAAAATAAAGAAAGAAAGGAAAACAATACAGATAATGTATTTGTGAAAAATGAACAAGGGGAGGGGACTAACTTAGAGTCCGGTGCTAGGCATAGAATCTTCGAAGCCTGGCCGCGTTCCATGGGTTCGGCTCGAGTCGACTAGTCGATGCATCCCGCAGTCGGTACGCTCCACCGGTCAGAACTTGGTCGATAATGAAGGGACCTTCCCATTTGGGCTCGAGCTTGTTCTTTTTCTTATCAGGCAGGCGTAGAACTAGTTCGCCAACATTATAAGTTTTGGCCCGTACTTCTCTGCTTTGGTATCTGCGAGCCTGTTGCTGATAAAATGCGGAACGGGCTTTGGCTACGTCACGCTCCTCCTCCAAGGTGTCCAGATTGTCCTGCCGATCGAGCTCAACTTCTCTTTCTTCGTACATGCGCACTCTAGGTGAGTCATGGATTATGTCACAGGGCAGGACTGCCTCTGCGCCATACACCATAAAGAAGGGTGTATATCCGGTACTACGATTCGGCATGGTCCGCAGCCCCCAGAGTACGGAGTCGAGCTCCTCTACCCAGTGCGTGTTAGACTCCGTTAAGGAACGCACTAATCTAGGTTTAATGCCACTCATTATAAGACCGTTTGCTCGCTCGACTTGACCGTTGGTTTGTGGGTGATAGACTGACGCATAATCGAGCTTGATGCCCATTTTGCTGCACCAGAGTTTTACCTCGTTGGCCGTGAAGTTCGTGACGTTATCAGTGATGATGTTGTGGGGGATGTCGTATCGGTGTACAACCCCGAATATGAAATCTATCACCGGTCCGGATTCGGCTGTTTTAACCGGTTTGGCCTCTATCCATTTGGTGAATTTATCCACCATGACCAATAAGTATTTTTTCTTGTGGGTTCCCCCTTTAAGGGGTCCAACCATGTCGAGCCCCCAGACCGCAAAGGGCCATGTAATGGGGATTGTTTGGAGGGCGGTGGGTGGCATGTGGCTTTGATTTGCAAAGAGCTGGCAACCGGCACAACGTTGGACCAAGTCGTGTGCATTTTCTCGGGCCGTTGGCCAATAGAATCCTGTACGGAAGGCCTTGCTTACGAGAGCCCGGGCTGCGGCGTGATGACCGCCGAGTCCGCCGTGAATTTCTGCCAAAAGATTCCGCCCTTCCTCTTCGGAGATGCACCTTTGAAGGACTCCGGTAGTGCTTTTTTTGTACAATTCTCCCTCATGGACCCTGTAGGCCTTAGATCGCCGCACTATGCAGCGTGCCTCATTTTGGTCCTCCGGAAGTTCCTGTCTAGTTAGGTAGGCCAGGAATGGTTCTGTCCACGGGCCAATAATGGCCATTATTTCGTGGGCTGGAGGTGTTATTTCGGTGGCGGAGCCGCCGATTGTGTCAGAGAGTTCGGTATCGGGTATTTTGGCCAGGTCTGGACTGATGTTACAGGTGTCCCCTTCCCATACTACAGATGGCTTAAAAAGCCTTTCCAAAAATATGTTGGGGGGACCGCCTCGCGTTTTGCGCTGATGCGGGCGAGGATATCTGCCGCCTGATTGTTTTCCCGAGCCACATGGTGAAATTCGAGTCCCTCGAACCGAGCTGACATTTTTAGGACGGCGTTTCGATAGGAAGCCATTTTCGGATCCTTGGCGTCGAAATCTCCGTTTATTTGGGATATTGCAAGGTTTGAATACCCACGCACCTCCAGGCGTTGAATGCCCATGGACACTGCCATCCGAAGACCATGCAATAGAGCTTCGTATTCGGCTGCATTATTGGAATCTGTATACAATATTTGCAGTATGTACCGAACGGTATCTCCGGTTGGGGACGTCAGGACGAAGCCAGCCCCTAGACCGGCTAGCATTTTAGAACCGTCGAAGTGCATGATCCAATTGGAGTATGCGCCGTACTCTTTAGGGAGTTCGGCCTCCGTCCATTCGGCCACGAAGTCGGCCAGTACTTGCGATTTAATGGCTTGGCGAGGTTTGTATGTTATGTCGAATGGGAGCAGCTCAATGGCCCATTTGGCAATCCGGCCCGTAGCGTCGCGGTTGTTCATAATGTCATTAAGTGGCACTTCCGAGGGTACTGTAATCGAACACTCTTGAAAGTAGTGTCGCAGTTTCTGCGATGCCATGAATACCGCATATGCTATTTTTTTGGTAATGCGGGTACCGTGATTTGCATGGAGTGAGGACAGTGGATACATAGTATACCGGCCTTTGAAGAGGGAATTTGTGTCTGTCCTCATCCCGTTCAACAATGAGCACCGCGCTTACAACTTGATGAGTTGCCGCAATGTACAACATCATTGGTTCGCCGATGTTTGGTGCGGCCAGGATCGGGTTGGTTGCCAGAATGGCCTTTATTTCTTCCAATCTGGCTGTGGCCGCGTCTGTCCACTCGAAGTGTTCGGTGCGTCGAAGGAGGCGATAAAGGGGTAAATGGAAGTGCTAGTGATTGACTAGGGGGGGTGAATAGGCGATTTTTTTGAAAGTCTTCAAAACATGGAAGTTTCGAAAACAAACGATAGAAATAAACCTATTACCATGCAGTGGAAGGTAGACTACACTAGGCAAACCATAGTCAAGTATTCAATGAAGTGAAAGCGCAATGACTAATAGCAGCTAGGCAGTAAGGATCAGGTAGGAAGATATTGTAAAGCCAATCAGAACAAGTAATCACTCAGTGAAGCCAAATGGTGATGCAATCATACAATGACTTCACAAGGACCAACAGCAAGTAAAGGGAAGGGAAGGATGAAACGAAAGGGAAGGATGAAACCAGTGACTCGTTGAAGACAATGATTTGTTGGACCAGTTCCAGTTGCTGTGACAACTGTACGTCTGGTTAGGGAGGCTGAGATTCAACTCAGAAGACCTCGTCTTCACCTTATTCCCCTTGAGCTAAGGACACCCAGTCCTCGCCCAATCACTCTGGTAAGTCTTCAAGGTAGACTTCCGAACCTTCACAGACTTCGTTCACCGGAGATCCACAATGACTCTTGGATGCTCAGAACGTGATGCCTAACCGGCTGGAGGATTCACAGTCCTCAAGTGTAATAAGTCTTCAGATCACACAGACAAGAAGACTTAAGTGATGCCTAACACTCTTTGGCTCTGGGTGGTTAGGGCTTTATCCTCTCAAGGAATTCTCTCTCAAAGGCTTCGAGGTGGGTTGCTCTCAAACGACAAAAGCCGTACTTTAACTCTGAGCAGCCAACCGTTTATGGTTGTAGGGGGTGGGCTATTTATAGCCACTAGGCAACCCGACCTGATTTGTCCGAAATGACCCTGGGTCACTAAGGAACTAACACGTGTTCCAACGGTTAGATTTCAAACACACACGGCAACTTTACTTGGGATACAAGCAAAGCTGACTTGTCCAACTCTGAACAAGATTCGCTCTCATAGTCTTCACTCGAAGACATAGGATTTTGGTTAAGCATCACTTCAGTCATTCTAACTGGTTTTCTTGGACCCCACTTAATAGTACGGTGGTTCCTATGACTCAACAAAGAAGAAAAAGAACTACAAAAGATCTAAGTCTTCGCGCTCCATAGTCTTCATGCGATGTCTTCTCTTGTCATAGTCTTCAATGTGAATGTCTTCACATACCACCTTTGACTTCAATGTCTTCATACATTTTTAGGGGTCATCTCTGGTAGGAAAACCGAATCAATGAGGGACTTCTACCTGTGTTATCCTGCAATTCTCACAAACACATTAGTCCCTCAACTAGGTTTGTCGTCAATACTCCAAAACCAACTAGGGGTGGCACTAGATGCACTTACAATCTCCCCCTTTTTGGTGATTGATGACAAACTAGTTGAAGTTTTCAACGGGGAATATAATATGTGAAATTGTAAAGGATAAGGAATTGTCTTCATAAGTTGCAAGGGCTCCCCCTGAAGATGTGCATATAAGTAATTTGCTTTTGGAATGCAAATGCACATGGCAGGTTGTAATTGTGGAGATCCTCTTCAACTTATGATGACAATTCATCACACATGAAAGGTATGTGAAGATAATGAACATGCATAATGAAAAATGGACATCTGCAAAATGATCTAAGTGCGGAATTTATCGTCGCACATGCGGAATTTATCATCGCATCACAAAATAGCAAATAAGTAGCAGACGACCATCGAGTTTAAGTGTTACAACTCAAAGAACCAAATGTATGAAAATGAGAGTTGTAAACACTAGGCAAAACATAAAGTAACCGCCCATATGGACCCGCTTGAAGACTATCAAACTCATAAGCTTTCCCCCTTTTGTCAGTGAGGACCAAAAAGGTTTGAATACATAGAGCATCTACTCATTCCCACAAAGAGTAGGTGAGGCAGCAGGGTCATCGGTGGTGTTCGGCGGTGCAGAAGAACTTGGGGCAGTGTCGAGGCGTGCAGAAGTAGGGGGCGGTGAAGTGGCATCATCTTCGTCCTCGATCACTCTGGCATTCACAGTTGCCGCAGAGGAAGAAAACTCAGAGTCTTCAATAGATGGGGTTCATCACAGCACAGCCCTTCTGGGAGGTGTGGAGTCAAACTTGAAACGTTCAGAGAAGCCATCCTCTTGAAGATCATCCTTAGGACACATAAGCGTTAGCCCTTTCCATGTACGCCGACAAGTTTCATGGGCAATAAATGCATTCTTGGTGGCAAGATTGCGAATGCGGTTGACATCCACCAAGAGGCTTTGCATTTGGCGCTTCAGCCAATCATGATGCCTATCCTGTTTCTGATGAAGAGCAACCAGAAGCTCTCGGTCATTGAGAACACGAGATCGCTTCTTCGTTCGTTGGGCAATAGTGCTTTCAGTGGCTTCAGTAAGAGCACGATGAGGTGCACGTGTAGTACCTGCCAGAGGATAAACACGAGTGACTGCTTCAACTCCTTCAATGTTCTGAGTGAAACTTTGATGCTCCGCATTCTGAAGACTGAGAAGTTCCTTGGCAGGCTCAGGATAAATGGCTTCAACGGACATATCCACATCAGGCAGAAAGATCTGATGATTGCGAGCAGATGGCTGATATGAGATAGCTGAGTGGAGTTTAATCAGACCCATTATCCATGGAGCGTAGAACTTCAAGCCAAAAAGATCAGATCCTGATGCAGCAAGTTGGCGGATGAAGAAGTATTGTGCATTGAAGCATTTGCCATGAAGAATATAGAAGACCAAAGTCTTCATTGCACCTTCCAGCTTTGCATGTGGAGAATGTCCTTTGATGGGCCAGAGAGTTCGCATTATAATGTGATAGATAGTCCTTGGTAGATACTCAAGGTCTTCAACAAAGAACTCCTTAGGATATGCAGCATCTTGTGGCAAAGGCTTCATCATACTGAGCATCTGACTCATGTTCGGTTCAGGCCTCTGAAAGATGCTTTCCATAGCTTCACTGTGAAGTTGACATCCAGGTTCATAGAGATCTCCAGGAGTGGGCAGACCAGTGAGCTCAATGATATCAAAGGCTTTGGCTTCGTGATGAACATTTCCTGTCATCCACTCCAGGACCCAAGTCTTCGGATCTCTGTTGTAACCACGTATGTGAAGTGTGGCATAAAATTGGAGCAGCAACTCTTCATTCCAGTGCTCTTGGTCGGTGATGAAGGGCAACAATCCAACCTCTTTGAAGCAATCCAGAGCTTCTTCCAGACAGGGCAGACCAGCTATTGCTTCGCTGTCAAGACGCATATGTGGGAAGATGCGACCTTGATTGTACAGAATGCAGGAGTAATAGCTTCGCTGCGGATAGCTCCAGAACCGATCAGAAGATATTCATTCCCTTGAGTAGGGGTTCTTGGAGCTATTGAAGAAGGTGTTATCTGCTTTGAAGCCGTTGACATTGAAGGATCCAGGTGCTGTTGCAAGACCTAGAAACCTGGGCAACCTTGGCATTGGCTTCTGTACCTGAGGCCTATGCTCAATATGATAGTCAAACTGAGGACCAGCAGCAGGCGCAGGAACAGAAGCAGTAGTATCATTGGCTTCGCTGACTTCTGGTTCTTGGGTTGGTGCAGGCTCCACATTTGCTTCAGCCATGACAACGTCAATGGCTTCATTGGTGTTGGTGGTGGCAGCCTCAAGATTTTCTACCTCCACTTGATGAGCTGGAGGGTCGGGAACAAACACGTTCTCCTCGAGAACAGCTTCTTCAGTAGTTGGGGGAGTAGGAATACATTCTTCTTCTTGGGTGTCATCGGCTGATGCAGCTGGAATGTCTTCAGCAGTTTTAGCTTCAGACTCGAAGACTTGAGACCTTGGTCCTTTGCGAAGCCTGCGTAACGCAGGCGACGCCTTTGGAGACGGAGTTGGCTGGGCCCCAAAGTCATCATCTTGTTCTTGACGGGGTGGTGTGACTTGTCGTTGTTGTGGGTGATCAGCCCATGTTACATCCTGAGAAATTGGCGTCAGAGGACGACCAATGCTGATGAGTTCGCTGTGTGTAAGCACAGGCGATGATACCTATTGGTGCTCGATCTGAGGAAGAACTACATCATCTTCAACATGGTCATGATGACCAATGTCTTCAGCAGCGGTGGGATCAGCTGCTGGTATGCCTTCAGCTTCATGAGCCTCTGTGAAAGCAGGCTCATGGACAGTCAGTTGGCGCTCTTGATGTTCAGCGGCAGGGCGAACCATGGAGATAGGTTCAACAATTAAGGGCTTTGTGGGAGCAGCCCGTTCCTTCTTGGTCTTGCGCTTCTTTTTGGAGGGAGCAGCGGCAGAGGCTTCAGGATGTTTCCTCTTTCTGGCTTCAGCCTCAGCTGTCCTCGTCTTCTTCAGGTCTGAAGCGGTAGACCTGGCCTTTGGCTTCGAGCCAGTCATGCTGGTTGGGAAGACAATGGGATGTGCTTCCTGCCTTGGTGCGTCGGGGTCGGCCATAGCGGGCTTCTTCTTCTGCTGCTTTGCAGCCATCCTGGGGTCAATGCCAGGACGCCCAAGAGCCTTGTGCTTCTCAGCCTCATTGTAGGCTTGCACACACTTGTCAGCCAGGCTCTTCATGCGCTCACGAGAACCTTGAGCTTCTTCACGCTTCTTGAGAAAGGCTTCTTTGAGCTCGTGCAGCATGATCTTGAAGTTCTTGACCTCTTGCACACTGAGCTTGGCCATATGCTTCTTGAACTGAGCTTTCTCAAAGTCAATCTTCTGCTTCAGTTCAACGATGCGCTGGGCTATAGATAACTCTGAAGCAATGGCGCCATGGAAAGCGACACTGAGGCCAATGGGAAGTTGCAGATCTTCAAAGCTAAGGTTGGGCATGTCAAACCACTCATTGGTGAAGTCGTGGATGATTGCCACGTCAAAGAGAGGCAAATTGTTGAAAATTTCTGCTTCTTCTTTGCTCTTGATTAGTTGCTCAAGAGCGTCATCTGCAAGATCTTCATCACTGGATAGATCAATGGTATCGTTGCGCAGAATAGCAGCAGCAGTTAGTTCTTGGCTGGTATGTGGCAGAGGCATCTTGGCTCTTGGGGGCTTGGAGATGCGTGACAGATCTTCAGACTGCACACTGTCTTCAGGAGGTGCAGTAGCCAGTGGCTTCGCCCGTGAGATTTTTGGTGCTGAGGCAGGCTTTGAAGCTTTAGGCAGCTTTGGCTTCTGCGGCTTTGGAGTAGGAGTTGGGGCTTCATCAGTGTCAGCATCATCATCAGAATGATCGACTTTGGCACCTTGAACAGAGATGTGAGTGATGAGGCCATCCAGGTTGTAGAACGGACCGATGACATTGGGTTCGGCATCGCGGGTGCCATCTGCACGGGGAGCAGAGGGACCAGGGTTGAAGTCTAGTCCCAATGACTTCTTGTTTTGCTTCACCGAATTCTGGGCAAACTGGAAGTTGCGCTTGAACAGATTGTCGTCACGACACCAGAGCAGTGATGATGGGTCAGCATCCGCAGGCTGTGGTCCACGGACCATGCAGGGATAGAAGCCTTGTTCAATGGCTTCATCTCTGGGCCTGGGTTGAAGATTTTTGTATAGGATGTCTCCCCATGGTCACTTGATGGCATTCTTTTCAGCATATTCCTATGTCACAAATCTGTACTTGAACCACTGTTCTACCCAATATCGTCGAATCCATTGGATTCGTGTCTTGCGCTGATTGTAATCCTCTTCTGGATCTGTCTTGTATAGTTCTGAGAGGTCATCGGGCAGATCTCTTGATGTCTCACCTCGACGCTTTTTGCCACCCTTCCTTGCTGATTTCTCTGCAGCCATGAACTTTAAACTGAATGGCTTCAATACATTCAAAGGCTTCAAGGGCTTTCGCTTGCTGGACAAACAGGAACTGGCTTCGGGAGAATGTATGTGATGCTGTAAGAATTCTGCAAATGAATGCAGACTATGAGAACCAAGGGATTCTCCCACGGACATGTACCTGTGACAGCATTAAGGTGCGAGGGAAGGGGAGGAGGTCATATGCATTCTCAGAAGATTTTGAAGATAAATTAGTTTAGAAGACATTGACCTCATCGTGCGAAGACATTCACTCATAGATAAGGAGTTGGTTCCAGATTTGTACGAATCCACAGATCGGTACAAGTGAGGAATCTAACTACTTTGTGAAGCATAAGTGAACATACTAGGCATAATATGAGATGCAGTATGAAGTGGATCCAACTTGTGTGAACAGAAACTTCTTGTGGTAGAAAGTGACGAATCTATAGGATCAAAGAGGCCGTAAAAAGGAAGTTTTATTTACCACACAAGAAACTGCTAGACGGAGTGGAAGAGGAGGCCGAGCAGTTCGATCGTCCGTGCCCTAACTTGGCGACGGAGGACACCTACGGGGACGGCGGAGAAGACGATGTCTGTGGCCGGCGTGAAGACGGCGTCGGAGAGGTCGCGACAGCTAAGCGCTTCGTCACCGGCGTCGTCGAGGGCTAGCGGTGGTGCTAGGGTTCGTGCGAGAGTGGAAGAAGGATAATGACTGTGGTGAGGCGTGTATTTATAGGGACAGGGACGGCACAGCATTATTACACAGGTGCCCCTGGCGATTCACATCTAAAGAACACGTGGCCATCATGCAACCTATCGGAGGTTGTTCCACGTTCCCACGCACGCCTGGATTGTCGGGTGGTCGTTCCCACTTCTCCGGGTTTCGAGTGAAGGAATTGGCATTGAAAACGGACTTAATGTTTGTCTCTATATCTTTGCTGACAAGGACGCAGAGAAGACATTCGACAGTTTCAATAGAATGCATATGATTTGGAGAGATAGAGTTTGAGATAGAAAGCATAGAGAGGTTAGGGTCCGATCACATTCACTTAGTTCAAAAGATTCAACAAGAAGACATAGCTATAAGTGAATGCTGTAGAGGACAAAACACTATGTATATATATGTGAAAAAGACAATCAAATCAACATAGTGAAGATAATCATGAGGACAAGTTGAGAATGAAGACAAACAAAATGTGAAGACATAGCTGTAACGCCATGGGTAAAACACTTCAGACAGAAGAATTTGGTGGCGGCGTTACCCACCGTATAGGAAGTATTAGACCCAGACACGGCGCACAATTATCATGGCGCTCCGAAGTCAAATTCCACATTAATGTATTCACACTTAGAATGTATGTCTTCATTGATTGAAGATATACTTTACTTCGTGTGTTGCACATCTAAGTCATCAATATGCATAAGTGTTAGGATGTGTGCCTGATCACAGGACATTTGAGGATTCCAAGATATTTAGCTCACACCGTAACTTGCAAAATCTCTTCTCATCCAAGGGCTTGGTGAAGATATCTGCCAATTGCTCTTCAATGTTGACGTGTATGATATCAATATCTTCCTTCACAACATGATCTCTGAGAAAGTGATAACGAATTTCGATGTGCTTTGTCTTCGAGTGCTGAACTGGGTTGTTGGCAATCTTGATGGCGCTTTCGTTGTCGCAGTAGAGTGGCACTTGCTTCAGATGAATGCCATAGTCTTTGAGTGTTTGCTTCATCCACAGAAGCTGAGCGCAGCAAGATCCAGCAGCAACGTATTCAGATTCAGCAGTAGAAAGAGATACACAGTTCTGCTTCTTTGAAGACCAACAGACAAGTGATCGTCCCAGAAAATGACATGTGCCTGATGTAGACTTGCGATCCACCTTGTCACCAGCATAATCAGCATCCGAGAAACCAACCAGATCAAACTCTGAGCCCTTTGGATACCATAATCCCAGAGTTGGGGTGTAAGCCAAATATCAAAGAATTCGCTTCACAGCTAAGTGATGCGATTCCTTTGGTGCCGCTTGGAATCGAGCACACATGCAAACACTAAGCATAATATCTGGCCTAGATGCACATAGATAAAGTAAGGAACCAATCATGGAGCGGTATACCTTTTGATCGAACTCTTTACCATTGTCGTCGGGACCCAGATGATGTTTGGCTGGCATTGGCGTCGTGAAACCTTTGCAGTCTTGCATACCAAACTTCTTCAGACAATCTTTGAGATACTTCTCTTGAGATATAAAGATGTCGTTGCGTTGCTGACGTATTTGAAGACCAAGGAAGAACTTCAGCTCACCCATCATGGACATCTGATATTGCTCTTGCATCATATATCCAAAATCTTCACTGTATTTCTGATTGGTGCAGCCGAAGATAATGTCATACGCATATATTTGGCACACAAACAGTTCACCATCATATGTCTTCGTGAAGAGAGTGGGGTCGAGGGAACCAGATTTGAAGCCTTTGCTCTTCAGGAAGTCTTTGAGTGTGTCATACCAAGCCCGAGGGGCTTGTTTGAGGCCATACAGTGCCTTGTTGAGCTTGTATACCATGTCAGGATGTTTTGGATCTTCAAAGCCAGGTGGTTGTGCGACATACACTTCTTCTTCAATCTTGCCATTTAGAAAAGCGCTCTTCACATCCATTTGATACAGAAGTATGTTATGATGATTTGCATAGGCCAGCAGTATGCGTATGGCTTCAAGTCTAGCCACAGGAGCAAATGTTTCATCGAAGTCAATCCCTTCAACTTGAGTGTATCCTTGAGCAACGAGATGAGCTTTGTTTCTGACAACTTGACCATGCTCATCTTGCTTGTTGCGATATATCCATTTGGTGCCTATTATATTGTGCTTCCGAGGATCAGGACGCTTAACCAGTTCCCATACATTATTCAGCTCAAACTATTGAAGCTCTTCTTGCATAGCTTGAATCCATTCAGGTTCCATGAAGGCTTCTTCAACTTTCTTGGGTTCTGTTCTTGAGACGAATGCGAAGTGCCCACAGAAATTTGCTAGCTGAGTTGCCCTTGAACGAGTGAGTGGACCTGGTGCATTGATGCTATCGATTATTCTGTCAATCTGCACTTCATTTGCAACATGAGGATGTACAGGACGAAGATTTTGCTCTTGTTGATCATTATCATTGTTAGAGGGATTGTCTTCAGGCTGAGCATTGTCTTCAGGTTGATCAGGTGTGGGGATGATAAGTTCTTCTTCAGGTTGAGCTTCAGAAGGTATGATTTCTCCAGTTCCCATAAGTTTGATTGATTCACTGGATGGAACTTCATCTAGCACATTTGGGAGTTGCTCTCTTTGTGAGCCGTTAGTTCCATCGAACCGCACATACACTGTTTCAACCACTTTGTAATGAAAGAGATTGAAGACTCTGTAGGAGTGAGAATCCTTTCCATATCCAAGCATAAAACCCTCATGTGCTTTTGGTGCAAATTTTGAAGTGTGATGTGGATCCTTGATCCAGCACTTGGCGCCAAATACTCTAAAGTAGCTGACATTTGGCTTCTTGCCAGTAAGGAGTTCATAGGATGTCTTGTTCAGAAGCTTCTGAAGATAAACACAGTTGATGATGTGGCATGCAGTGTCAATGGCTTCAGGCCAGAATTTTCTTGGAGTCTTGTATTCATCAAGCATCGTCCGAGCCATCTCAATAAGTGTTCTGTTCTTGTGTTCGACGACGCCATTCTGCTGTGGCGTGTACGGAGCTGAGAATTCATGTGTGATGCCCAAAGTACCAAGATATGTATCAAGGCCAGTGTTCTTGAATTCAGTGCCATTGTCACTTCTGATGTGCTTTATCTTGGCTCCATAGTTGTTCATTGCTCAATTGGCGAAGCGTCTGAAGACATCCTGCACTTCAGTCTTGTAAAGGATTATATGCACCCAAGTATATCTTGAATAATCATCAACAATGACAAAGCCATAGAGACAAGCAGTAGTAGTAAGAGTTGAGTAATGAGTGGGACCGAAAAGATCCATGTGTAGCAGTTCGAAGGGTTGAGTCGTTGTCATGATTGTCTTCGAGGGATGCTTGGCCCTCGTCATCTTTCCTGCTTCACAGGCACCGCATAAGTGATCCTTCTTGAACTTGATGCCCTCGATGCCTATGACATGCTTCTTCCTTGCAAGGGTGTGGAGGTTCCTCATGCCAGCATGCCCTAGCCTTCGATGCCAGAGCCAACATTCAAAAGCTTTTGCTAGAAGACATACTGCAAGTTGTGGTCCTGCTGAGAAATCTACCACATACAAATCATCTTTTCGATACCCTTCAAACACTAGAGACTTGTCAAATTCCATTAGTACAAGGCAATGATATTTTCCAAACATCACAATCATGTTTAAATCGCAAAGCATTGAGACAGACATTAAGTTGAAGCCAATGGATTCAACAAGCATGACTTTGTCCATGTGTTGATCCTTTGAGATTGCAACTCTACCTAGACCCAATACCTTACTTTTACCAGTGTCAGCAAATGTGATGTGGCTCTTGTCGGATGGACGTAAGGTTGAGTCCATAAGAAGGCTTCTTTTGCTAGTCATGTGATTTGTACACCCACTATCAATAATCCATTCTGAAGACGCTGGTGTCGTACCCTACAGTGCAGTTAGGGGGATAGGCTTCACGAAGAGAATTGTGAAGCAAAAACATTTGACGAACCAGTGGATTATTAAAGCTTAGGTCGAGATTAGGACTGATAGGGCAAGTTGCAAGCGATTTAGAAACAAAGTACATAGGAAGACCATTTGGGCATTTGATCTTGTGCCCTACAAGATATTTAAGGTCCCCAGCAATAGTGTCAGACGATTTTGGTTTTCGGCTGGAGACCTTTCCCTGCAAAAGAGAGTTAAGCTTTCTTAGCCACCCACATCTTCAGGGGTGGCTTCGAAGCCATGAGTCTAAGTGCAGCATCTGAGAACTTTGGCTTTGGAGTCCTAGCAAAAAGTCTTGCAGGTGGACAGTAGTACTCATAAGAATAAGCAGAATAGTTCTTGGTCTTATGAACATGGCGGTTTAAAGGACCGCACTCATATTCATAGGCCTGAGTATGGCTTCCCTGCAAAACATTTGCGTTAGTTTGACTCCGGTGAGTCCTCTGTCTGTATGAAGCCTTTGGACCGTATGAAGCCTGTGGTCTGGGGTTTGTCTTCTTCACCTGTGGTGTCATGATGACATTCACAGGAAGATTCTCCAAACACCTTTTCGGCACCCAGATCTTCTTCATAGGCGGTCCATTCCTGTAGTTAGTACCAATGTACCTGGCAAAAACTTCACCATTCTGATTCTTAAATAGTTTATAGTTTGCATCAAAGGATTCATCAATAACAATGGGGTTAGCACAAGTGAAGCCAGATAGAGTGGATGGATCTGCTGAAGGTTCCTTTGCAGCAACCCATGTGGTTTTGGGGTACTGCTCAGGTTTCTAGTAAGAGCCATCAGCATTCATTTTCCTTACGAACCCAACACCCTCTTTCCTAGGGTTTCGGTCCAGGATCTGCCTTTTGAGGACATCACAAAGTGTCTAATGCCCTTTGAGACTTTTGTACATCCCTGTTTCAAGGAGTGTCTTCAACCTAGCATTCTCATCAGCAATAGCAGTGGTGTCCTCAGCAGAGGGGTTAGTTTCCACATCAACAGTTGAAGATATTGCAATAGTAGCAGCAGTAGAGCATTCAGCAACAGAAGTAGCATTATCACGCTCAATGCATTTAAGACATGGTGGTTCAAATCCTTCCTGAGCTGAACTGATCTGTTCGGCGCGAAGTGACTCGTTTTCCTTTTGAAGATCTTCATGAGCTGCTCTCAATTTCTCAAGATCTTGCTTCCTTTGAAGATAATCATAGGAAAGCCTTTCATGAGCTGTTGAGAGCGTTTGATGACGACTTTCAAGTTCCTCATACTTAACGTGAAGATTTTTTATGTCTTCAATTAAGGACTGAGATCGAGTCACTTCAGCGTCTAACAGATCATCGCTTTTGTCTAATAGTTTTTGAATGTGTTCCATGGTTTTCTGTTGTTCAGTTGCAATTTTAGCAAGTGTTTTGTAGCTGGGTTTGGAACCACAATCAGAGTCATCGTCACTAGATGTTTGATAGTGAGTAGTGCATTTGTTTACCTTGGCACCACGTGCCATGAAGCAGTAGGAAGGAGCGGAGTAGTCCTTGTCATTTGCATCGGTGTCGGTGATGAAGTCATTGTCTTCAGTGTTGAAGATGGACTTGGCAACGTATGTTGTAGCCAGACTTGCAACGCCAGAATCAGACTCCTCCTCAGACTCCACCTCCGCCTCCTCAGAAGCGGACTCATCCTCAGAGTCCATTTCCTTGCCAACAAACGCACGTGCCTTGCCAGATGAGCTCTTCTTGTGTGATGAATACTTGGAGGAAGACTTGGAAGAAGATTTTGAGTATTTCTTCTTCTTGTCATCAGAGTCATACTCCTTGCTCATCTTCTTCTTGTTGTTCTCATTGTCCCATTGTGGACACTCAGAGATGTAGTGACCAGGTTTCTTGCACTTGTGACATATTTTCTCTTCTTGTAGTCATGAGCAGAAGCTTCATCATTCCTTGAGCTTGATCGTGAAGACTTTCTGAAGCCTTTCTTCTTGTTGAATTTTTGGAACTTCTTCACAAGCATAGAAAGCTCCCTTCCAATGTCTTCAGGATCATCAGAACTGCTGTCAGACTCTTCTTCAGATGAGGAGACTGATGAAGCCATGTACCTAGGGTAGGGGCACGGACCTGTCCAAGGAGCCCTACCCTAGGACATCCCTAGGAGAAGTCACCTTTCAATCGACTTGAAGGTATCCCACTCGATGGATTCAAGACACTCGACCAGAAAGCTATCACTCGACCATGAAGCCAACCACTCGACCGCCAGGAGACCTATAGTCACTCCGCAGGCAAACGGTCAGCTGTTAAGTAGTCTTTATGGTCATTATAGCACTTTATTAGGGGCGTTACCAGTAACGCCCGACCTTAAATGTACCTGAAAACCCTGCATTACTGAGGGCAGGAGGGGGCCGGCGAACTCTATATAAGCCACCTCCCTCCTCAGGATGAAGGGTTCGCACCCCTGTTATTCACACGCCAGTAATCCAGTCGACCGCCTCCGGGCACCGAGACGTAGGGCTGTTACTTCCTAGCGAAGGGCCTGGACTCGTACATCTTGGTGTGTTTACAACTTCCCAATAGCTGAGATCTAGCCTCTCCATACATACCCCCCTACATCACTGTCAGAGTTAGAACCACGACAGTTGGCGCCCACCGTGGGGCGGGAATCTTAGCGCCTGATTGGAGAAGTTGCGATTTTTCCGATCCCTTTGATCATGGTTTCATGCGGAGTTTTGGTGGAGGGCCGCGAGATCCGCCTCGGCGCGCTCACGTTCATCGCCGACGACTCCACCTGGCTTCAGGAGGCGCCACTCGACATCGACGCGCTCCCCGTCCGCGGTGCGACGCATTTCCGCGCATGCGTTCGTGGCATTCTCCTGCGGCAGCCGTCGACCCAGTATCGGTCGGCCCCTGTATCGTCTCCCCACTCTGTCTCCCACCGGCGCAAGCGCTCCGGTCGGTTGAGACTTCAAAGGTGGGTGAGGCATGCCGTGGCTCGCCAGTCGGCCGCCCCGCAAGTCGCGGCAATCGAGCCCGTCGAATCCCTCTGCGGCCTGTTCGACCTGTCGACTGGCTCCGCGGAGACCGCATCCAAGTGCGACAGGAGCGACCCAGCGGCTGAGATCCTGGCGGTCGATGGAACGCACGGTCCTCCCGGTTTCCCTCGCGCTGATGGAGGCGCGGGTGGGGGCGACCCGTCGCGTCCCCAGGATGAGTATCTCCCCGAACCTCTCACGTCATTACGGCGAGAGGAGCTTCGCCGCCGGAACACGGACGCACTCCGCACTCCTATCGTCGGAGAGTCCCCCGAGGCCCGGGCCTTGGAGGACGCGCGCTTGGCTAATTTGGCCGAGGGCACTCGACTGGAAAATCTCCAGCGAGCACTCGACGAGCAAGCGCGTCAGCGAGCTCCCGAGCCTAGTCGACGCCAGCTCTTCCCGCCGACGCAGGTATATCGAACCCCAGTTCAGAATTTGGCCGCCGCGGCCCGTATAGCAGAATCGACTCAGCCCTCCCAGTCGGAGGCTGGCAGGGGCTTGTTACAGATCAGAGCGTTGCTCCGGGCGGCGGGAAACCAGAATTCCGCTGTTTCTCAGTCGCGGAATAGGATCCACAGTCGATCCGTTGCAACAGATACAACCTAGTCGGCTCACAGCCCGCGGTCGCCCCCGAGGCGTGAGGGACGTGGTGACCGGCATGATCAGTACAGAAGGAATGAGCGGTATGATCACCGATCCGATCGTGATGATCGACGTCGAGTGCCAACCCCTCCCCCGAGGAGTGGGTCATATGCGCCTCAACATCGAGATGACAGGCGCGCTCATAGCGTTGGGCAGAGGATTCCCGTCGACCCCAGGGACCCAGGCTTTGACGCGAGATCTGTCCTCGTTCAAGGCTTGGTCGACAGGAACAGGGCTCATCGGGAAGGCCAGAACAGAGATGCGCCCGCCAACAGCAGAATACGTGTTTCAGGGCCAGAGTGTTTCAGTCGAGCCATCAGGGCCGCGGTGATTCCTCCCAACTTTCGGTTGGCGACTGGAGTCAGCAAGTTCACCGGTGAGTCTAAGCCTGACACTTGGCTCGAAGATTACCGAGTGGCTATACAGATCGGCGGTGGCAATGATGAGGTGGTATGAAGCATTTGCCTCTCCTATTAGAGGGCTTGGCTAGAGCGTGGCTGAATCAGTTAGCACCCGGCAGCATCTACACTTGGGAGGACCTCTCTCGAGTGTTTGTCACAACCTTTGAGGGAACATGCAAGCGACCCGCAGGCCTTACAGAATTGCGGTCTTGCGTGCAGAAGCCGAGTGAAACTCTGAGGGATTACATCCAGAGGTGGATCACTTTGCATCACACAGTTGAGAACGTACCGGATCACCAAGCAGTTTGTGCCTTTAAAGAAGGCGTCAAGAACAGAGAGTTGAACCTGAAGTTCGGTCGGACGGGAGAAATGTCCCTGAATCGGATGATGGAAATTGCCACCAAATACGCTAACGGAGAAGATGAAGATCGACTCCGGAGTGGCAAGCAGAAAGCAGTCGCCCAGGAAACCGGAGGCAATTCCAGTCGGAAGCAGAAGCGGAAGGCCGAGCCAGCCGCCCCTGGGGAGGCCCTAGCCGCAACCCAGGGAAATTTCAAGGGAAAACCCAAAGGCCCCTGGAAGCCCAAGAAAGTCAAGGATCAAGATGGAAATGATGTTTTGGATCTGCCATGTCACATCCACACCAAGAAAGATGAGGAGGGTAATTTTATTTACCCAAAGCATACCACTCAACAGTGTCGGCTCCTGATCCAGCAGTTTCAGGGCAAACAGTCCAAAGATAAGGAAAAAGAGTCGGACAGAGAGGACAAGGAAGATAGTGACGATGGATACCCCCAAATCAATTCCACCCTAATGATTTTTGCTGATGTCGAAAGCAAAAGTTGACTGAAAGTCATTAACCGTGAGGTGAATATGGTTGCTCCGGCAACACCCAGTTATCTGAAGTGGTCTCAGACTGCCATCACATTCGACCAGTCTGATCACCCTATGCACATTGCCACCCCTAGGAGGCAAGCTTTGGTGGTCGACCCAGTTGTCGAAGGCACTCGACTGACCAAAGTCCTGATAGATGGTGGCAGTGGCCTGAACATATTGTATGTTGAAACATTGAAAGGAATGGGCATTCCGATGTCCAGGCTCAGTACCAGTAACATGAGCTTCCACGGAGTCATTCCTAGAAAGAAAGCCGAATCACTCGGCCAGATCGCTCTTGATGTGGTTTTCGGTGATTCGAAGAATTACCGCAAGGAAAAGTTGACATTTGAGGTTGTGGACTTCCAAAGTGCTTATCATGCTATTCTGGGCCGGCCAGCTTATGCACGCTTCATGGCTCGACCATGCTACGTGTATCTCAAGTTGAAGATGCCCGGCCCCAGAGGTGTGATCACCGTTACCGGCAATCGGAAGAAAGCAGAAGAGTGTTTTCAGAAAGGATCGAACATTGCTGACGCTCAGATGGCAGTTGTTGAGCTACAAGAGTACCAGAAGACTGCTGATCCGAGTGAATTGTTACGAGCCAAGAAGCCTGCTTCAGAATCTGCTTTTCAGTCGTCCGGTGAAACTAAGCTAGCTCACATTCACCCGACCGACCCCGACGCTGCTCCGACTCACATCTCGACGACGCTCGACTCCAAATAGGAAGAAGCGCTCATCCAGTTCCTCCGTGAGAACTGGGACGTCTTCGCATGGAAGCCTTCTGACATGCCTGGAGTTCCCAGGGGGCTGGCCGAGCATCGTCTATGAGTCGACCCGAAGTTCAAGCCTGTGAAAGAACATCTTCAACGGTCCTCCGTCCAGAAGAGGAAAGCTATTGGCGAGGAGGTGGCTCGGCTCTTAGCAGCGGAGTTCATCCGAGAGATTTACCACTCCGAGTGGCTCGCCAATGTTGTCATGGTCCCCAAAAAGGACAAGTCACTTCGCATGTGCATTGACTTTAAACACATCAATCGGGCCTGCCCGAAAGATCATTTCCCTCTCCCCCGCATCGACCAGGTAGTGGACTCGACCGCGGGGTGTGAGCGTTTGTCTTTTCTAGATGCTTATTCAGGGTACCATCAGATCCATCTGTATGGACCCGACGAGATCAAAACAGCTTTCATCACCCCATTTGGGTGCTTCTGTTATGTCACCATGCCCTTCGGCCTCAAGAATGCCGGAGCCACGTTCATGAGGATGATTCAGAAGTGTTTACTCACTCAGATCAGTCGGAACGTAGAAGCATACATGGATGATATTGTGGTTAAGTCACGGAAAGGTTCCGATCTACTGACTGACCTTGCCGAAACCTTTGCTAACCTCAGGGGATACGATCTCAAGCTCAATCCATCAAAGTGCACATTCGGAGTTCCAGGTGGAAAGTTACTCGGTTTTCTCGTTTCCGAACGAGGAATCGACGCCAATCCCGAGAAAATTGGCACCATACTCCAGATGAAGCGCCCTGTGCGTGTACACGATGTCCAGAAACTTACAGGTTGCTTGGCCGCTCTAAGTCGATTCATTTCTCGTCTCGGTGAAAAGGCGTTGCCTCTTTACCGACTGATGAAGAAGTCTGACAAGTTCGAGTGGACTCCAGAAGCTGACGCAGCGTTTGCAGAGCTCAAAGCTCTGCTCTCCACCCAGCCGGTGCTTGCTGCCCCAATCAGTAAAGAGCCTCTGCTGCTGTACATTGCGGCCATGGGACAAGTTGCCAGTACAGTACTCACGGTCGAGTGGGAAGAAGAAGGAAAGGCCTTCAGAGTTCAGTGCCCAGTATATTATGTGTCTGAAGTTTTGACCCCTTCGAAGCAAAGATATCCCCATTACCAGAAGCTTGTATATGGGATCTACATGACCACGAAGAAGGTTGCACACTACTTCTCTGACCATTCCATTACAGTCATCAGTGACGCTCCACTGTCAGAGATCTTGCACAACAGAGATGCAAATGGTCGAGTGGCTAAGTGGGCGATTGAACTCCTCCCCCTAGATATCAAGTTTGAAGCAAAGAAGGCTATCAAGTCCCAAGCAATTGCAGATTTCGTCGCCGAGTGGATTGAACAGCAACTCCCGACTCAAGTTCACTCGGAGCACTGGACCATGTTCTTCGATGGATCTAAGATGCTGACCGGTTCCGGTGCTGGGGTAGTATTGGTCTCCCCCCGAGGAGATAAGATCAGATACGTTCTCCAGATTCACTTCGATTCCTCCAACAATGAAGCAGAATATGAAGCCTTGTACGGGTTGTGCATGGCCATTTCACTCGGCGTCCGGCGCCTCATGGTCTACGGCGACTCCGATTTGGTGGTTAATCAGGTGATGAAGGAGTGGGACGTCAGAAGCCCAACTATGACTGGCTATTGCAACGCAGTAAGAAAGTTAGAAAAGAAATTCGAGGGGTTAGAGCTTCATCACATCCCCCGACTGAAAAATCAAGCAGCAGATGATCTGGCAAAGATAGGCTCCAAGAGAGAAGCCATTCCCAGCAATGTGTTTTTGGAGCACATCCGCTCACCGTCAGTCCAGGAGGATCCCTTCGCAGAAGAAGCCCCGCAACCGAAAAGTGCCACAGATCCGACTGAAGTCAAAATTCCTGCTGTGGTCGACCTAGTCATGGAGGTCTTGGCTATCACTCCTGACTGGACGGTACCATACATCGTGTATATCTTGAGGAAAGAACTCCCGGAGGACGAGGAAGAGGCTCGACAGATCGTCCGCCGATCCAAGGCCTTCACAGTCATAAAGGGACAGTTGTATAGGGAAAGCGCGACTGGAATCGGTCAGAAATGCATAACACCAGAAGAGGGTCAGATGATCCTTGATGATATCCACTCGGGGACCTGTGGTCACCATGCGTCCTCTCGGACCATTGTGGATAAAGAATACCGAGCAGGATTTTACTGGCCAAGAGCAAATGAGATGGCAAAAGAGATAGTCGACAAGTGTGGAGGTTGCCAGTTCTACTCCAACATGTCACACAAGCCTGCATCAGCCCTGAAGACCATTCCACTCGTCTGGCCCTTTGCTGTCTGGGGACTGGACATGGTCGGTCCACTGAGAACAGGCAGGAGCGGATTCACGCATGTGCTTGTGGCAGTCGACAAGTTTACCAAATGGATTGAAGCTAAGCCTATCAAGAATCTTGATGCTTCCACTGCTATCAGTTTCGTCAGAGGGCTAACATTCAGATATGGAGTCCCGCATAGCATCATCACTGACAATGGGTCAAACTTCGATTCAGACAAGTTCAGAGATTTTTGCGCCTCTCAAGGCACTCGAGTCGACTACACATCGGTCGCCCATCCCCAGTCGAATGGACAAGCTGAAAGAGCAAATGGTCTGATTCTCAAAGGACTAAAGCCTCGACTGATGCGTGATCTCAAGCACGCGGCAGGTGCTTGGGTCGATGAGCTTCCGTCAGTTCTGTGGGGATTGAGGACCACCCCGAACCGGTCGACTGGAAGAACTCCATTCTTTCTAGTTTATGGAGCCGAAGCAGTTCTGCCAAGTGATCTTCTTCACAACGCACCCCGAGTCGAACTTTATACCGAAGATGAAGCAGAACAAGCCCGGCAAGACGCAGTCGACCTCCTAGAAGAAGAAAGAGAGATGGCCATGATCAGATCGACCATTTATCAGCAAGACTTGCGTCGATTCCACGCCAGGAATGTCAAGAGTCGAGCCTTCCAAGAAGGGGATTTGGTCCTCCGAGTGGATCAGCAGAAACCACACAAGCTTGCTCCTACTTGGGAAGGCCCCTTCATCATCACCAGAGTCCTCCACAATGGAGCGTATCACCTCTACAATGTTGATCGCCAGATCGACGAGCCACGAGCTTGGAATGCGGAACTACTCCGCGCCTTTTACACTTGAGTTCTCCCTTGGACGGGATGTAATAAGAAAAAAAAATCCCGCAGTTCATTTTTATCAAAGACAAGAGTGTTCCAATAATTGCTGTCACTTTTGTTTGCGTGCAAAATCCCTCAGTGGGTGACTTAGCTGCGAATCCGTTTTGCCTAAGTTCGAAAATCCTACCGAGTGGAGAGCCAGACTCCCACTCGGGGGCTTAGCTGTAGCCCAGTGCTTGCCTAAGTGTTTAAAATCCTACCGAGTGGAGAGCAAACCTCCCACTCGGGGGCTTAGCTGCAGTCCAGCACTCGCCTAAGTTCTCTCACTTAGAGACCTAGCTGCAGTCCGGCACTCGCCTAAGTTTGAAAAAATCCTACCAAGTGGAGAGCAAACCTCCCACTCGGGGGCTTAGCTGCAGTCCAGCACTCGCCTAAGTTCTCTCACTTAGAGACTCAACTGCAGTCCGGCACTCGCCTAAGTTTGAAAAAATCCTACCGAGTGGAGAGCGATCCTCCCACTCGGAGGCTTAGCTGCAGTCCAGCACTCGCCTAAGTTCTCTCACTTAGAGACTCAGCTGCAGTCCGGCACTCACCTAAGTGTTTAAAAAATCCTACCGAGTGGAGAGCAAACCTCCCACTCGGGGGCTTAGCTGCAGTCCAGCACTCGCCTACGTTCTCTCACTTAGAGACTTAGCTACAGTCCGGCACTCGCCTAAGTTTGAAAAAATCCTACCGGGTGGAGAGCGATCCTCCCACTCGGGGGCTTAGCTGCAGTCCAGCACTCGCCTAAGTTCTCTCACTTAGAGACTTAGCTACAGTCCGGCACTCGCCTAAGTTTAAAAAATCCTACCGAGTGGAGAGCAAACCTCCCACTCGGGGGCTTAGCTGCAGTCCAGCACTCGCCTAAGTTCTCTCACTTAGAGACTTAGCTGCAGTCCGGCACTCGCCTAAGTTTGAAAAAATCCTACCGAGTGGAGAGCGATCCTCCCACTCGGGGGCTTAGCTGCAGTCCAGCACTCGCCTAAGTTCTCTCACTTAGAGACTTAGCTACAGTCCGGCACTCGCCTAAGTTTGAAAAAATCCTACCGAGTGGAGAGCGATCCTCCCACTCGGGGGCTTAGCTGCAGTCCAGCACTCGCCTAAGTTCTCTCACTTAGAGACTTAGCTGCAGTCCGGCACTCGCCTAAGTTTGAAAAGTCCTACCAAGTGGAGAGCCAACCTCCCACTCGGGGGCTTAGCTGCAGCCCAGTGCTCGCCTAAGTACAGGACACAACCCAATCCGCAAGGACGACGAGGTGCAAATCGACTGCTACCTTCTCCTTCGGAGCTGCACCACAAATACAAAAGTTATTTCGAGTGAAGATCGAGTTCCACTCGACGGATCATCCATGAAGATATTCAACGATAAATCCAATTCAGATAAGACCTAAAGGTCCCAGACCTCAGGCCAAAGTAATCGAGCCCTCAGCTCGACGGAGTTTAACGGTTACAAAATCCACTCGGCGTTCCGAGGCAAATTTAAAGTGGAGCTTAAAAGTTTTTCACTCCTCAGGTGGAGGACTGGAAGGGGCGATGAACTCGTCCAAGTCGATCCCGTCTGCAATACGGGTGGCAGCAGCGATGAAAGTCTCCATGAAATCTTGAAAGTTGTGCTTCTTGGTATTGGCAACTTGGATGGCAACCAGCTTCTCTTCTCGCGCCTCCTTGCAATGGACGCGGACCAGAGACAGAGCCACATCAGCGCCACACCGAGCAGAAGACCTCTTCCACTCCTGCACTCGGTCAGGGATTCCGTTAAGTCGAGTCATCAGAGACTCGAGATCGTTTTGGAGCGTAGCCTCTGGCCAAAGTGCTGGGTCGATCCGTGACATGGCAACCTTCAGTCGAGCCAAGTAGTCCACGACGCCGTCAATGCGAGATTCCAGTCGGAGCAGATTCATGGCAGCTTCATCTTTCATGGGAGAGTTGATTGGATCCAAACCTGTTTCGATCCGCCCAGTCTCCTCTTCAAAGTTCTGGCAAAGCTCTGCATACACGATCCAAGGATAAGTCAATTTTCATAGACTGAGTCGACACAAAAAAAAACCCAGTCGGAACTGAATGTGCACCTTCAAGCTTGATGTACAACTTCTTGGCGAGGCTCCTCAAGTAGCTCTCCAGGTCGTCCCTCCTGCGAGCGATGCCTTCCATCTTCTCGTTCAGGGTGAGGTTCTCCTTCCTCCAACGTGAACACTCTCTGTTGGCTTCATTCAGAGCAGTCTTCAGCTTGGTATTCTCTTCTTCTAAGTGGTCGACCGAAGCCAGCTTCTGTACGGCCAGAGCGGTCTTGTCATCAGCCTCCTTACGGGCAGCAGCCAAGTCCTGATCCTTCTTCGCTAGAGCTTCGTTCAGTTTTTCTGCGAAGAAATGATGATTGAATCGGAAATAGCAGAAGGATACTCAAGCCTAAAAACTAACCAGTCGACAAAGTCGTCTTACCTGCGGCGCCGTCTCTGACTTTCTGCAGCTCTGTTCTGGCCAGCTCCAGATCAAGGTTCAGTTGAATCTTTTGCTTCTCCAACTCAGTATAGCGAGCTACAAGTTCGCAGGATTTCTGTAAAAGAAAAATCAGTCGACAGACGTCCAAGATAAGTTGCTTCCGAGTAACTAAGAGACAATGACGATGTTTCTAAGACCACAGCCGAATCAAAAACATTCGACAGTAGTCTCGAGGACTACACCCAGTGGGTGCACTCAACGTGCCCCCACCGGTTCGACCAAAAAAAAGATCTTTGGGGAAAAACCGAGTGAAGAAATACAGCTACAGCAACACAATGTAAAGACTACAGTCGACTGCCAGCAGTCCACCGTAGTCTCGGGGACTACACCCAGTGGGTGCACTTAGCGTGCCCCCACTCGTCCAAGAATTGGCAGACACACCCAGTGGGTGTACAGATACAGATACAAAAGATCTTCGGAAAAGAGACTCTTCAAACAGCATATCATAACAGACCAAGTGTTGACTCGACTGACCTGGACGTTGCTCTGAAGAGCCAAACTCGCGTCATAGGCTGCTTGGCTGGCCTCCCGAGCCATCTTCACTTGCTCCATCATGATCCCCGCCTGGCGTATAGCCTCCTTTGCAGCAGCCGCTTGGTCCTCAGGGACGGGGTACGCAGCAAAAAGCGAAGGTGGATCCGCAGTCGACGCCGAAGGCCGCACGCTCATCAGAGGAATGGCGAAAGTCATAGAAGCCCGAGTGGTGTCACCACCATCCCGAGCCATGGCCTCAGACGCCGGAGCAGGTTGGGGGGTCTTGTCAGCCGTCGACCTCTTGTTCCTCCTCATTCTCAGCAGTTCGTTGTCGTCGTCATCCGGGAGGTCGACAACATGAGGAGGGGCTACAAAGGAAACGTTCAATCGACCAGGGTTGCAATAAATGTTTAGTCGACTCAAAGCAGAACGTCAGTAATAGTACCAGGGTTGGAGGTAACAGCATCCTCCATCTCTTGGTCGTCGTCCTTGGCGGAGATCTCAGAAGTAGCAGCACTGCAAGCCTCGAAAGTCAGTCGGTTGGCTCAATGGATCGACCAAGGATCCGTCCACGGTCAACAAAGGATAACAGTTTTATTATTACCCAAAAATGGTGGGGACAGCCATCTTCATCTTGGGCAGAGCCTTGGGCGGCTTGGACGGCGCTGCGCGCGGGTGCTTGGGAGCCTTTCCAGTCGGCGTAGGAGAAGAGGTCCGAGGGCGTTTCGACGACTGCCCAGCAGGAGCAGTCGCACTACCACGCTCCCGCGCTAGATCGTGCATGAGCTTGGATCGCCCCTCCGGGCGGGGGGGTTTAACCTCCTCCTCCTCTTTGCTGGAGTCGACGTCGTCGCCTCCCTCTCCTTCACCGTCGGACTCCCACTCGCCTTGATCGTCCCCGCTCTCACCTCCGCTTGCCTCCCCTTCCTCAGTTGGCCCCTATGCCCCATTGAGCGTCGAGTACATCTCAGTAGTCGCCTGAAAAACAACAGACAAGACGATGGACAATCGACCAACTCAAAGAAGACCAATGAAGAAAAACAAGACCTCAGTCAGGAGCATAGAGACATACCTGGTCCACGTCGTACGAGTTGTCGAGTGGAATTACCCTCCTGGCTCCTCGGGGGTTGTCCTTGTTTCCTGTGATGCTCGACAGCCACCCCTCCAGCATCTCATCGGTGACCTCCTCTGGGTGGATCCGAGTGGTGTCGTCAAGACCCGAGTACAGCCACATCGGGTGGTCACGAGCCTGGAGCGGTTGGATGCGCCTCCGAAGGAAGACCTCCAGCAAATCCATGCCCGTCACGCCCTCACGGACAAGCTCAACCACTCGACCAGCCAGCACTTTGACTTGAGCCCTTTCCTCCGGCGCCACTTTCAGAGAAGCGGGTTTTTCAGCTCGGTCGAGGGAGAAAGGAGGAAGACCAGTCGACTGTCCTGGGGTCGCCTGGTCCTGACAGTAGAACCAGGTCGCCTGCTAGCCACGGACCGACTCCGGGAAAGTAATGGATGGAAAACAGCTCTTCCCCCTCGTCTGGATCGCCAAGCCCCCGCACAACTAGATCACCTACGTCCTCTCGTCACTCGACTTGGCCTTCTGGACCGATTGAGAATGGCAGGTAAAGATGTGCTTGAAAAGTCCCCAATGGGGGAGGCAACCCAAGAAAGCCTCACACATGGAATTGAAAGCGGCAAGGTATACAATGGAGTTGGGAGTGAAGTGGTGGAGCTGCGCTCCGAAGAAGTTCAAGAAGCTCCGGAAAAAAGGATGGGGCGGCACAGAAAACCCTCGGTCGATGTGGGTGGCTAGGAGCACGCACTCACCATCGCGGGGTTGAGGTTCGATCTCTCTCCCCGGAAGACGCGCAGCCTCATGGGGAATGACTCCCCCCTCGACCATGTCGTCGAGATCCTCTTGCCGGATCACTGACGGCATCCAATCGCCCTGGATCCAGCCCTTGGGCAGAGCGGACCTTGAGGAGGATCCGCCCCGAGAAGATCTTTTCCCCTTCCCCTGCGCCGCCGCCTTCTTCACGCGCTCTAGAGCGGAGGTCTTGCCCTTCGTCATCGTCGCCGGCGAAGTCTCGCACGGGCCTGCTGCGCTAGGGCGAGAACGGAGGTGGCAGAAGGACTTGCGAAGGGAGAGAGGAAGAAGAAAGGAGGAGAAGAGAGCGCACTGCTTGGAAACCCCGAGCCGGCGATTTATAAGGGGCCGCTCCCGAGTGGCTGACTGGTAGGCCCAAACTATCCAGTCAAATCCCGCAGCGGACGCGCGCGCAGTACGTGGCGAAAAAGGCGACGCGGGGATTGAGGAGCTTCCGCTTTATCGCTTCCGATTACTGCGGCCGCTCCCGTCCTGCGCGCTTCCCAAAATCCGAAATCCCACGACATCTGCGGGCTGCAGAACAACTTGTCAAAACGGAAGACCCCGCCCGCGCCGATGCTCGGTATGTCACAAATAAAGAAATTCACTCGACGAAAGGCCTGGAATGGATCAAGGCGACTGAAAAAGGTTGGCAACATCATCCGTGACGATTGACCCAAAACGAGGCGCTCACGTAGGCCAAAGAACCAGTCAGAAAGATCTCCAACTCTTTCCCCACTCTAACCTCAATCCATTCGGGGGCTAATGACGAAGGCATGTACCTAGGGTAGGGGCACGGACCTGTCCAAGGAGCCCTACCCTAGGACATCCCTAGGAGAAGTCACCTTTCAATCGACTTGAAGGTATCCCACTCGACGGATTCAAGACACTCGACCAGAAAGCTATCACTCGACCATGAAGCCAACCACTCGACCGCCAGGAGACCTATAGTCACTCTGCAGGCAAACGGTCAGCTGTTAAGTAGTCTTTATGGTCATTATAGCACTTTATTAGGGGCGTTACCAGTAACGCCCGACCTTAAATGTACCTGAAAACCCTGCATTATTGAGGGCAGGAGGGGGCCGACGAACTCTATATAAGCCACCCCCCTCCTCAGGATGAAGGGTTCGCACCCCTGTTATTCACACTCCAGTAATCCAGTCGACCGCCTCCGGGCACCGAGACGTAGGGCTGTTACTTCCTCCACGAAGGGCCTGAACTCGTACATCTTGGTGTGTTTACAACTTCCCAATAGCTGAGATCTAGCCTCTCCATACATACCCCCCTACATCACTGTCAGAGTTAGAACCACGACAGAGACAGCCTTTGCCTTCAAGGCACGAGTTCGCCCATAGTTGGGACCGTAGATGTCTCTTTTCTCAGAAAGCTGAAACTCGTGTGTGTTGAGTCTTTCAAGTATGTCAGACGGATCGAGTGTCTTGAAATCAGGACGTTCTTGAATCATCAGGGCTAGGGTGTCAAATGAACTGTCAAGTGATCTCAGGAGTGTCTTGACGACTTCATGCTTGGTGATCTCAGTAGCGCCGAGGGCTTGAAGCTCATTTGTGATGTCTGTGAGTCGATCAAACATGAGCTGGACATTCTCATTGTCATTTCTCTTGAAGCGGTTGAAGAGGTTGCGAAGGACACTGATTCTCTGATCTCTCTGGGTGGAGACGCCTTCGTTGACCTTGAAGAGCCAGTCCTAGACTAGCTTAGATGTTTCCAAAGCACTCACGCGGCCATACTGTCCTTTGGTCAGATGACCACAGATGATATTCTTGGCAGTAGAGTCCAGTTGAATGAACTTCTTGACATTAGCAGCAGTGACACGTTCTCCAGCCTTGGGAACGCCGTTCTTGACGACATACCATAGGTCGACATCAATGGCTTCAAGATGCATGTGCATCTTATTCTTCGAGTAGGGATATTCAGTTCCATCGAAGATGGGGCACGCAGCGGAGACTTTGATTATCCCTGCAGTCGACATAACTAAAACTCCAGGTGGTTAAACCGAATCACACAGAACAAGGGAGTACCTTGCTCTGATACCAATTGAAAGTGCTAGTGATCGACTAGGGGGGTGAATAGGCGATTTTTATGAAAGTCTTCAAAACATGGAAGTTTCGAAAACAAATGATAGAAATAAACCTATTACCATGCAGCGGAAGGTAGACTACACTAGGCAAACCATAGTCAAGTATTCAATGAAGTGAAAGCGCAATGACTAACAGCAGCTAGGCAGTAAGGATCAGGCAGGAAGATATTGTAAAGCCAATCAGAACAAGTAATCACTAAGTGAAGCCAAATGGTGATGCAATCGTACAATGACTTCACAAGGACCAACAGCAAGTAAAGGGAAGGGAAGGATGAAACCAGTGACTCGTTGAAGACAATGATTTGTTGGAACAGTTCCAGTTGCTGTGACAACTGTACGTCTGGTTAGGGAGGCTGAGATTCAACTCAGAAGACCTCGTCTTCACCTTATTCCCCTTGAGCTAAGGACGCCCAGTCCTCGCCCAATCACTCTGGTAAGTCTTCAAGGTAGACTTCCGAACCTTCACAGACTTCGTTCACCGGCGATCCACAATGACTCTTGGATGCTCAGAACGCGACGCCTAACCGGCTGGAGGATTCACAGTCCTCAAGTGTAATAAGTCTTCAGATCACACAGACAAGAAGACTTAAGTGATGCCTAACACTCTTTGGCTCTGGGTGGTTAGGGCTTTATCCTCTCAAGGAATTCTCTCTCAAAGGCTTCGAGGTGGGTTGCTCTCAAACGACAAAAGCTATACTTTAACTCTGAGCAGCCAACCATTTATGGTTGTAGGGGGTGGGCTATTTATAGCCACTAGGCAACCCGACCTGATTTGTCCAAAATGACCCTGGGTCACTAAGGAACTGACACGTGTTCCAATGGTCAGATTTCAAACACACACGGCAACTTTACTTGGGCTACAAGCAAAGCTGACTTGTCCAACTCTGAACAAGATTCTCTCTCATAGTCTTCACTCGAAGACATAGGATTTTGGTTAAGCATCACTTCAGTCATTCTGATTGGTTTTCTTGCACCCCACTTAACAGTACGGTGGTTCCTATGACTCAACAAAGAAGAAAAAGAACTACGAAAGATCTAAGTCTTCGCGCTCCATAGTCTTCATGCGATGTCTTCTCTTGTCATAGTCTTCAATGTGAATGTCTTCACATACCACCTTTGACTTCAATGTCTTCATACATTTTTAGGGGTCATCTCTGGTAGGAAAACGAATCAATGAGGGACTTCTACCTGTGTTATCCTACAATTCTCACAAACACATTAGTCCCTCAACTAGGTTTGTCGTCAATACTCCAAAACCAACTAGGGGTGGCACTAGATGCACTTACAGTAAAGCCTTTTCTCCCAAGAGGGAGATAAAGCGTCTTAGAGCCGCCACACATCCAGTTAGCTTCTGGATTTGTTTGAGGTCTGTTGGGGTAGCCAACTGTGACAACGCTCGGATTTTGGCCGGATTAGCTTCAATACCTCTACTGGAGACAATGAATCCCAGGAGCTTTCCGGTTGGTACGCCGAAAACGCATTTTTCTGGATTGAGCTTGATGTCATATGTTCGGAGGTTGTCGAATGTGAGCCTCCAGTCGTCTATCAAAGAGTCGACGTGTTTGGTTTTGACGACCCCATCGTCTATGTATGCCTCTACTGTTTTGCCAATTTGTTTCTCCAGACATGTCTGAATCATGCACTGATATGTTGCACCGGTGTTTTTGATCCCAAAAGGCATTGTGTTAAAACAGAAGGGACTGCATGGTGTGATGAATGTCGTTGCGGCTTGGTCTGACTCCGCCATCTTGATTTGGTGGTAACCGGAGTATGCATCGAGGAAACACAATGATTCGTGTCCTGCAGTAGCATCAATGATTTGATCAATGCGTGGGAGGGGGAAGGGATCCTTTGGGCAAGCTTTATTGAGGTCTTTGAAGTCAACACAAAGGCGCCAGGATTTGTCCTTCTTTGGTACCATCACCAGGTTTGCTAGCCAGTTCGGGTGTTTTATTTCTTTGATGAATCCGGCCTCCAATAACTTGGCTAGTTCCTCTCCCATGGCATGTCTCTTAGGTTCAGAGAAACGCCGAAGAGCTTGCTTGACCGGCTTGAATCCCTTGAGGATACTGAGGCTATGCTCGGCCAGCCTGCGTGGGATTCCTGGCATGTCGGAGGGATGCCAGGCGAATATGTCCTAGTTCTCGCGTAGGAACTCTCGTAGTGCAGTGTCCACAGTGGGGCTTAGATGTGCCCCGATGGAGGCTGTTTTTGTAGGGTCCGTTGGGTGGACTTGGAATTTTACTATTTCATCCGCTGGTTTAAAAGATGTGGACATGGATCTCTTGTCAAGTATCACGTCATCCCTGTGCACTATGGAGCCTAGCGTAGTTAATTCCTCGGCCAAGAGGGCTTCGGATAATGCCTCGAGGGCCAATGCGGCTGTTTTCTTTTCGGCGCGGAGTGCTGTGTACGGATCACTAGCGAGAGTGATGATTCCGTTGGGCCCGGGCATTTTAAGCTTCATGTACCCATAATGGGGTACGGCTTGGAAGATTGTGAACGCCTCCCGTCCTATAAGCGCGTGATAGCCACTGCCAAACGGGGCCACTTGGAATGTAATTTCTTCGGACCTGTAATTGTCCGGCGTGCCGAATACCACATCTAGTGTGATTTTCCCAGCGCAGCGTGCTTCCCGACTAGGGATAATTCCTCTAAAGGTTGTGCTACTTTGCTCGATGCGGTTCCAGTCTATTTCCATCTTTTGAAGGGTTTCCTCATAGATGAGGTTTAGTCCGCTGCCGCCGTCCATGAGTACTTTGGTGAGTCGAAAGCCATCCACGATTGGACTGAGGACCAGTGCGGCTGGTGCTCGGGCTGTTCGGAATTTGGGTTCATCACTGGCATTGAAGGTAATAGCCATGTCACTCCATGGATTTGTTGATGCTACGTGGCAGATTTTGGCCATGCTGTAGAGTGTTCGTTTGCGCCTATTATTTGACGCGAAGGTCTCGAACACTGTTAACACCGTATTGTTATCCACTGGATGGTGCTCTGTGGTATGTGGGATAAGAAGATCTTCACCACTTTTGGCCACCAGCTGGAGTATCCAACATGCTCTAAGGCTGTGTGTTGGTATTATATCCGCCGTACTATGAATTTTGCAGGGTCCGTTGAGTCATCCCTCCAGTACGGTTCCTTGCCCTGTAGAGGGTTTTTGCTTTTTGGTAGTTAACCCGGGTGTATTGTGATGATGCACCCTTTTATTTCGGACTGGATTTGTGTTCAGGGTCGGATTATCCCAAAAGTTTGTTTTGGTTTTCCAGGCACTTTCCATCGCATAGTACTTTTGTACTATGGATGCCAAGTCAGCAAAGCGTGTTATATCACGGCGATTTATGGCGTTAAGGATTCCCTTGTCCGTGCAATTATTGCAGAAAAATAGGATTGCGTCTTCCTCGCGACAGTCCTTAACCTTGTTCATCGCAAGGAGGAATCTGGCCAGTAATGATGTACTGTTTCCTGGGGCTCTTGCCTGATGTGGGAAAGATCGCTTGTGTTTGGGTGGGCGGGTGGAATTGAATACGAACCCCTACCCGATCTGGGATCCAGGGGCCGAGGAGTTTCCAATTTTGGAAGTTCCGGCTCCGGGGTGTTACACGCTAATCCTGGTCCGCTGTCTGCCTCTAAGTTTAGGGATTGGATGTTGTCCTCCCGCGAACGAGCGTCTGGCTCGGAGAGCTCGGAAATCCGTACATAGTTGGTCTCAGGATAGAGGAAAGGTCACCGCATTGTTCCTCCACCACTGCAATATGATGGGTGACCGGTGGAGAATTAATCTCCCTTTGATCAGGTTTAAGCCCAATCCGATCATAGTCCGTAGCTACTCCCAAGGCGGCGATGCGATCTAAGAGCTCGTTTAAGGAGGCGAGCTCCATTCGATCCATCTGTTCGGCAAGTGCCGATTTGACGTGGAGGTTGTTTTCGATGACCCGAGAAGTCATCGTCGGCGCGGCGGCCGTAGAGGTGGTCATGATGAACCCGCCTAGTCGGAGAGTTTGGCCGACAGCCAAAGCTCCCCCAACAGTAGTACCGTCTTTAAAGACGAGACGAGACATCCTTCCTTCTGGCGACATCACAGAGGAACTCTCAATGAAAGCACCAATGTCGGTGTCAAAACCGGCGGATCTCGGGTAGGGGGTCCCGAACTGTGCGTCTAGGCCGGATGGTAACAGGAGGCAGGGGACACAATGTTTTACCCAGGTTCGGGCCCTCTTAATGGAGGTAAAACCCTACGTCTTTCTTGATTAATATTGATTATATGGGTAGTACAAGAGTAGATCTACCATGAGATCAGATAGGCTAAACCCTAGAAGCTAGCCTATGGTATGATTGTATGTTGTAATTGTTGTGTCATACGGACTAAAACCCTCCGGTTTATATAGACACCGGAGAGGGCTAGGGTTACACAAGGTCGGTTACAAAGGAGGAGATACACATATCCGTATTGCCTAGCTTGCCTTCCACGCCAAGTAGAGTCCCATCCGGACATGAGACGGAGTCTTCAATCTTGTATCTTCATAGTCCAACAGTCCGGCCAAAGGATATAGTCCGGCTCTCCGGAGACCCCCTAATCCAGGACTCCCTCACATGTTATTGATGATGCCACTTCTGCTATGCATGATACTTATGATGAAACTACTTCTATGCTTGATACTTCTGTGCCACTTGGTGAATTTCTTGATGAACAACTTGCTAGGGCTAGAGAGAATGAAATTATTGAAACTGATAATATTGATGAAAGCCATGATGAAGACTCTCCCCCTAGATATGAATTACCTGTTGTACCTGAGGGCTATGTCATGGATGAAGAAACTGCTAGAGATTTTCTTGCTTGCAATGATATGAGTGATCTTAAGAAATTATTAGCTAAGCTGAAACAAAAAACTCTAAGTGCTGGCATGAAATATGATCCTGCTTATGCTACTTCACCTATCTTTGTTACTGATAAGGATTATGATTTCTCTGTTGATCCTGAGATAATTACTTTAGTTGAATCTGATCCTTTCTATGGCTATGAATCTGAAACTATTGTGGCACATCTTACTAAATTAAATGATATAGCTACCCTGTTCACTAATGATGAGAAAACTCTCTACTATTATATCCTTAAGATATTTTCATTCTCATTAAAGGGTGACGCTAAGATATGGTTTAATTCTCTTGATCCTAGTTGTGTGCGTAGTCCCCAAGATATGATTTATTACTTCTCTGCTAAATATTTCCCTGCTCATAAGAAACAAGCTGCTTTAAGGGAAATATATAATTTTGTGCAAATTGAAGAAGAGAGTCTCCCACAAGCTTGGGGGAGGCTTCTCCAATTACTTAATGCTTTGTCTGATCATCCTCTTAAGAAAAATGAAATACTTGATATCTTTTATAATGGACTAACCGATGCTTCTAGAGACCACCTGGATAGTTGTGCTGGTTGTGTTTTCAGGGAAAGAACAACAGATGAAGCTGAAATTCTATTGAATAATATGTCGACTAATGAAAATAATTGGACACTTCCTGATCCAATTCCTGAACCAACTCCTAAGCCAATTCCGAAGAAAAGGGGTATTCTATTTCTCAGTCTTGAAGATATGCAGGAGGCAAAGAAATCTATGAAGGAAAAAGGTATTAAAGCTGAAGATGTTAAGAATTTACCTCCTATTAAAGAAATACATGGTCTTTATTTACCGCCTGTTGAAGAAATACATGGTTTTAATCCATCATCTATTGAAGAAATACATGGTCTTGATAACCCAACACAGGTAGTAAAGGTAAATTCTCTCTATAGATATGATAAAGCTGAAATCCCATTTACTAAGTTTGCTAGCCCATGCTTGGATGAGTTTGATGACTTTATGGTTAAACAAGAAAACTTCAATGCTTATTTTGGTAGAGAATTAAAATGCAATGCTGATATGCTTGAACACTTGGGTGATTATATGGCTAATGTTAAAGGTGAACTTAAACTTATTAGTAAACATGCTTCTATGGTTACCACTCAAGTAGAACAAGTACTTAAAGCTCAGAATGATTTGCTCAATGAATTAAATAGTAAGAAAAATGATAATGCTATTAGAGTTATGACTAGAGGTGGTAAAATGACCCAGGAACCTTTGTATCCTGAGGGCTATCCTAAGAGAATTGAGCGAGATTCTCAGAGAAATAATATTGATGCACCTAGTCCTTCTAAGAGGAAGCAAAAGAAAAATGATAGGACTTTGCATGCTTCTAGTGAACCAGTTGTACACACACCTAAGAATCCCATTGATATTTCTATTTCTGATGCTGAAACACAATCTGGTAATGAACATGAACCTAGTAATAATGTTAATGATGATGTTCATGTTGATGCTCAACCTAGTAATGACAATGAAGTAGAGATTGAACCTGCTGTTGATCTTGATAACCCACAATCAAAGAATCAACATTATGATAAGAGAGACTTTGTTGCTAGGAAGCACGGTAAGGAAAGAGAACCATGGGTTCAGAAACCCATGCCTTTTCCTCCTAAATCATCCAAGAAAAAGGATGATGAGGATTTTGAGCGCTTTGCTGAAATGATTAGACCTATCTTCTTGCATATGCGTTTGACTGATATGCTCAAAATGAATCCTTATGCTAAGTATATGAAAGATATTGTTACTAATAAAAGAAAGATACCGGAATATGAAATTTCCACCATGCTTGCTAATTATACTTTTAAAGGTGGAATACCAAAGAAACTTGGAGATCTAGGAGTATCAACTATACCATGCTCCATTAAAAGAAATTATGTTAAAACTACTTTATGTGATCTTGGAGCCGGTGTTAGTGTTATGCCACTCTCTTTATATGGTAGACTTGATTTGAATAAGTTGACACCTACTGAAATATCTTTGCAAATGGCTGATAAATCAACTGCTATACCTGTCGGTATTTGTGAGGATGTGCATGTTGTGGTTGCAAACGTTACTATTTTAACGGACTTTGTTATTCTTGATATCCCCGAGGACGATAGTATGTCTATTATGCTTGGAAGACCCTTTTTGAATACTGCAGGGGCTGTTATTGATTGCACCAAAGGCAATATCACTTTTCATGTTAATGGCAATGAGCATACGGTACACTTTCCGAGGAAACAACCTCAAGGTCATAGTATAAACTCTATTGGAAAAATTCCATCGACTATTTTTGGAGGTTTTGAATTTCCTATTCCTACTGTCGAGAAGAAATATGATATTCTTATTGTTGGGGATGTGCATATCCCTGTTGAGGTAACCTAGTGTTATTCGAAAATTCTCCGATACCATGTTATTCGGAATGAGTTTGTTAACAAGACCTGATCAACCTTGTTTGTGGATTCCTTTTGATGAGCATGAGATGGATGAATTTAGAAAACACAACTCTCTATACCCTCTTTTTATGTAGCGACCAGACCTCAAACAGTCTGATCTCTGTGCTCCGGTGTCATCCCTGGATCAGTAATGCTAACACCACACAGTACTCGGAGGATTTATAGCAGAGTAGCAATCACACATTTATTACATCGAGTGTCTCAAAAGAGAACTTATTACAATAAATATGGCTTAAGGCCATCTAATAACGATAACAGCGGAAGGCTTGGAAGATAAGTGAGTCCATCAACTCCAACGGCATCACTGAGTATAGAACCATGACCTAAACTCCTTAATCGTCGTCTGAAAAAGTCTGCAACATTAACGTTGCAGCCCGAAAACGGGTCAGCACATGGAATATGCTGGCAAGATAACACATAGAGAGTAATGGAATGCAACAGCTATACTATATGCATATTTGGCTGGTGGAAAGCTCTATGGTTACAGTTTTTGCGTAAAGCCAATTTTTCCCTACTTCAAAGGAATAAAATTAATTACTATCATGGTGGTTGTTAAACATTGAGAATGGTTGACAGCATTCTCAATCCCAATTGAGTAACATCATTAAAACCCATCAAAATTAATTTAGAGTAACATGTTGAGATTCACATGAAAATCCAGGTACTAGATACTCAAAAAGTCCATAACCAGGGACACGGCTAATCATGATTAGTTTATACACTCTGCAGAGGTTTGCGCACTTTTCCCCACAAGACTCGATCGCCTCCGTTTGTTTCTTGCACTACAGGATGTTTGAGAAGACGGATGACCGAGACATAGTCTTTCAGAAGCGCTAGCACCTTACGATCGGGTAGACCGTACCACCTACATCCCCTACATCTGCTAGTCTACCACTGTAAGAGTTCGCACAACTTAGTCAACTATGCTAGAGCCCATAATGGCTTGTGGCTGCACACGGAAGTTTCTAGTATGAATAATCTCATGATCCCTTTGGGTCTGGGTGGCGGTCCAAGAAAAACAGGCAAGTCCTGGTAACCCCAGGTGCCTCAATCCACCCAGATGTGTGTTAGGTTGCCACCTTAGATAAACCCTTAATTATCAATCTCACATCTGTCATGGATATCACTCACCCAATCCACGTCTACTAGCATAGCATGGCATAATAAGCAAACGTAGAAGTGACTCCCAAAGGTTTGATAATAAACAGGTAATAGGTACTACCTCATCTACTTCCCATCCCACAATTTAATTAGATCCTAATCATGCAATGTGTGAGGGTTGATCTAATGCAATAAAACTGGGTGGTAGAAAAGGTATGATCAAAGTGTTACTTGCCTTGCTGATGATCCGCGTAACCTAGAGATCGAAGTAACAAGCGGCGCACTCCGGGTATTCTATCGCAGACAAACAACAAGCATACAATAAGTACTCATCTAATGCACAAGTAAAACTCAAATAGAAGATCTAACCAGAAAGTTCAACTTAAGAACCCTGGTTTGCAAAAAGAATCAAATCGAACGAAGCAAAAGAAATCAAACGGCGAAAGAAAACAACTTCGTTCTAGTAATCTGGATCTAGGGAAAATTTTACAGTAGCAAAAACATGTTTAAGTTGATTATTCGGAAAGAGGGTTTCGAGACGAAACTCCAGGCGCTTGAATCGCCTGATTCCGATAAACGAGCGAAAAGTTATACTAAAACGAAAATCTGATCAGAAATCGCGATCAGAAAATAACCGCGGAAAAATCCGACAAAAAAGAAAAATGACGAACAGATATTTTTTAAAAAAAACTGCACGGAAAACGAGGCGGCGGCGAACCTCGAAAGGCGCGCACTCCGGCGGCGACGACGACGGCGAGCGGCGGCGAGGTGGGCTGGCTCTCTCGGCCCGGGCCTCGGGCGGTATTTAAAGGCGCCCCGGGCGGAGGTTTCCCGGCCGGGTACGGCCCGGAGTCGGTTACGCGGTTTTTTTTTAAATCCGCTCGAAAGAAAAATAAAAAGAAATACTAAACAGACTCCAAAAATCATGAAATAAATTTTGCCGGGTTCCTAAAATCAAGCCCGATAAAGTGAACATTTATCTGGGCCCAAACTACAACTTTGAAAAACGCGCATATTTCCTAAATTCAAATAAAAATACCGAAAAACTCTGAAAAAATCTTATTTGATTTTTTTATTAAATCCTCAATATTTCTATATTTTGGGAAAGTCATTTTATTCCCTCTCTCATATTTTTGTAATAGAAATAATTGATGATAAAATAAAAAAATCAAATGATCCTGTTTACATAATTTGAGAAAACTCAAATATGTAAATAACGAAATCCTCAACTCTCTCCGTGGGTCCTTGAGTTGCTTAGGATTTTCTAGGATCAAAACCAAAAGCAAAATAAAATATGATATGCATGATGACCTAATGTATAACATTCCAAATTGAAAATTTGGGATGTTACAAACCTACCCCCCTTAAGATGAATCTCGCCCTCGAGCTTCGGGTTGGCTAGAAAATAGGTGAGGGTGGTCTTTGAGCAAATCTTCCTCTCGCTCCCAGGTGGCTTCATCCTCCGTGTGGTGGCTCCACTGAACTTTGCAAAACTTGATAACCTTGCTGCGAGTAACTCGGCTGGCAAACTCGAGAATCTTGACTGGTTTCTCCTCATAGGTCAAATTGTTATCCAACTGAATTGCTTCCACTGGCACTGTGTCTCTCAAAGGTATGTCAGCCATCTCCGTGTGACACTTCTTCAACTGAGAAACGTGGAACACATCATGCACTCCTGTTAATCCTTCTGGCAATTCCAACTTGTAGGACACTTCTCCCATACGCTCCAAAACTCGATATGGTCCTACAAATCGTGGTGCTAACTTCCCCTTAACTCCAAAGCGCTTAATCCCTCGAAGTGGGGATACTCGAAGATAAGCTCTATCTCCGACTTCGTAAACTGTCTCCTTGCATTTAGAATCTGCGTAGCTCTTCTGTCTAGACTGGGCTACCTTGAGCCTATCGCGAATCAACTTCACCTTCTGTTCAGACTCTTTAATCAGATCTGGTCCAAACAACTGGCGGTCTCCAACTTCGTCCCATGACAACGGTGTCCTGCACCTCCTTCCGTACAAAGCTTCGAAAGGTGCCATCTTCAAACTGGTCTGATAGCTATTATTGTAGGAAAACTCTGCATATGGCAAATTATCGTCCCAACTAGATCCATAATCTAGCGCACAAGCTCTCAGCATATCCTCCAAAATCTGATTGACTCTCTCGGTCTGTCCATCTGTCTGCGGATGAAAAGCTGTACTGAATTCTAGCCTAGTACCCAAAGTCTCATGCAACTGCTTCCAGAACTTTGAGGTAAACTGGGTTCCTGTATCTGATACAATACTCCTCGGAACTCCATGCAGACATACGATCCTGGTCATGTATATCTTTGCCAACTTAGCACTGGTGTAAGTGGTCTTTACTGGGATGAAATGAGCTACTTTCGTCAATCGATCGACTACAACCCAAATCGAGTCATAGCCTGAACGAGTCCTTGGTAATCCCGTGATAAAATCCATGCCTAGCTTATCCCACTTCCATTCGGGTATCGGCAATGGTTGTGAAAATCCTGCTGGCTTCTGATGCTCGGCCTTTACTCTCTGACATACATCACAAACTGCTACATACTCCGCAATATCCTTTTTCATTCCGGTCCACCAGAAAATATCCTTCAAATCCAAATACATCTTGGTATTTCCTGGGTGAATCGAATACGGTGAGTCATGTGCCTCTTGCAAAATCAACTTCCTGATCTCCGGGTCATTGGGTACATAAATACGGTCTTCAAACCATAGGGTGTCATGCTCATCCTCGCGAAATCCTTTAGCTTTTCCTTTGCTCAGTTTCTCCTTTATAGCAGCAATCTCTTTGTCAGTTTCCTGAGCTTCTCTGATTCTGTCCATCAATGTTGACTGAATCTCCAATGCTGCTACTTAGCCTCTCGGAACTATTTCCAAACATAGTTCACGAAAATTATCTGCTAACTCCTTGGGTATTTCTCCCGTTATTAACGTATTGACATGGCTCTTGCGGCTTAATGCCTCAGCTACTACATTAGCCTTCCCGGGGTGATAATGCAACTTCATATCATAATCCTTGATAAGCTCCAACCATCTCCTTTGTCTGAGATTCAACTCCTTCTATGTGAAAATGTACTTCAAACTCTTGTGATCCGTGTACACCTCACAATGATTCCGATGAGGAAATGTCTCCATGTCTTCAATGCATGCACTACGGCTGCTAACTCCAAATCATGCGTAGCGTAATTCAATTCGTGAGGCCTCAGTTGTCGTGAAGCATACGAAACAACTCTTCCTTCCTGCATAAGCACTGCTCCAAGTCCTCGACGTGAAGCGTCGCAATACACCTCATAATCCTTGGTTTGGTCTGGCAAAATCAATACTGGTGAGGTAACCAAACGTTTCTTCAACTCCTGGAAACTAGCCTCACACTCCTCGGTCCATTTGAACTTAGTATCCTTCTTCAACAACTCCGTCATAGGCTTTGCAATCTTTGAGAAATTCTCAATAAATCTCCGGTAGTATCCTGCGAGTCCAAGAAAACTCCGGATCTCCCCAACTGTTGTTGGTGCTTCCCACTTGGTCACGGTTTCAACTTTAGCGGGATCTACTGCTATACCTTCTCCGGATATAACGTGTCCGAGGAATCCTACTTCCTTCAACCAAAATTCACATTTGCTGAACTTGGCATATAACTGATGTTCTCGGAGCTTTCCAAGTACCAAACGCAAATGCTCCTTATGTTCCTCTTCATTCTTCGAATATACCAGGATATCATCAATGAACACTACGACGAACTTATCCAAAAACTCCATAAACACTTTGTTCATCATGTTCATAAAATAGGCAGGCGCGTTAGTCAGTCCAAATGACATAACGGTATACTCATACAGCCCACACCTGGTGGTAAAAGCTGTCTTAGGAATATCCTGTTCTCGAATCTTCAACTCGTGGTATCCTGATCGCAAATCAATCTTGGAAAACACTTTAGCTCCTTGAAATCGATCAAACAGATCATTGATCATTGGTAGCGGGTACTTGTTCTTGATCGTTACTTCGTTCAATCCTCGATAATCAACAACCATTCTTAATGATCCATCCTTCTTCTCCACTAGAAGTACTGGCGATCCCCAAGGCGAAGAGCTTGGGCGAATATATCCCTTATCCAGTAACTCCTTAATCTGTTTCTTAATTTCCACCAAATCTTTTGCTGGCATCCTATACGGTCTCTTTGATATTGGCCCAGTGCCTGGTAAAAGCTCAATCAAAAACTCCATGTCTCTATCCGGTGGCATGCCTGGCAACTCTTCGGGAAATACATCAGGAAAATCCTTTACCACTGGTACTTCCTCCTGCACAACTCCTGTTAGGCAATTCACTTGTGTCCTTTTTGGTACATGTCGGGATACATACTTGATCCTTCTCCCTTCTTGTGTGGTAAGCAAAATTGACTTACTAGCACACTCAATATTCCCTTCATACTTTGATAACCAATCCATGCCTAATATCACATCCAATCCTTGAGATTCCAATACTATTAGGTCTGAGGGAAAAACATAGTTACCAATCCTTAATGGTAACCGATCACACCATAGACTTGCCACATACTCTGCTCCTGGTGAGGTTACTAACATGGGTGACCTAAGGGCTTGGGTTGGTAGGTTATTCTTATCCACAAATCCCCTTGAGATGTATGAATGCGATGCACCAGTATCAAAAAGAACGAGTGCAGTAAATGACTTAACCAAAAACTTACCTATTACTGCATCGGGCTGAGCTTCAACCTCCTCCACGCTAACGTGGTTCACCTGTCCCCTGTTGAAAGGGTTCGGCTTCTTTCCAGAACTTCCATTGCCATTTTGGCCTTCAGGACATTCGTTTGCAAAGTGTCCGGTCTTCTGACACTTAAAGCAAGTGACGTGGCTCAAATCCTTTTTGGCTGGGGTTGATGGGGTGCTGCGGTTCTGTCCATTACTTCCTCCATTCCCATTACCATTCTTGGTGTCATTGTGATTGTGCGAGCTACCTACTCCATGGGTATGCTGAAAATGTCTTCCTGGCCTAGGGGTAAAACGAGGCTTCTGCTGAGCTCCTGAATTATACTTTCCTTGTCCATACTTCCTCTTGCGGTTCTCAATTTGCTGCTGCTTCCCTTCAATCATAAGAGCACGATCTACCAACTCCTGGTAGTTGTTGAAGGTGGCTACCATCAACTGCATGCTCAATTCATCATTCAGTCCTTCCAGGAATTTCTCCTACTTAGCTGCATCCGTAGCAACGTCATCTGGGGCATAACGTGCTAGCTTACTAAACTCCTCCACATACTGGCCAACTGTCCGTCCTCCTTGGCGCAAGTTACGAAACTCACGCTTCTTCATGGCCATTGCTCCTGCTGAAACATGGGCGGTGCGAAAAGCCTGTTGAAACTGGTCCCATGTGACAGTGTCGACTGGGAAAGTGGCTGTGAAATTCTCCCACCAAGATGCTGCGGGTCCTTCTAACTGATGTGCGGCAAACTTCACCTTCTCCACATCTGTGCATCCCGCGGTGGTCAACTCCCTAGCTATCTTGCGGAGCCAATCATCTGCTACTATCGGCTCGGTGCTACTGGAAAACACCGGCGGATTTAGCCTAAGAAAACGGGCTAAGTGGTCAACAGGTGGTGGTGGTGGTGGGTTGTTGTTGTTGTTCCCCTGATTTTGATTCTGAACTAGCAACTGCATCAAAGTGTTCTGCTGCTGGATCAACTGGGTGAGCTCCGGCGGAAAGGCAAATCCGGGGTCACGTCTCGGAGGCATCTGAGGGTTTTAGAAAAGATGAGATATAAGAATAGAGGGGGTCTAAAGAGAAAACACTACCCATATGCACATGAGGCAAAAGCACACAATTCACTTCAATCAATCAATCAAAGGCATACAATCGATCTAGCTATCGCAAAAAGTGCTCGGACTACTATATTTACATGGTGGACTACTACTACTGATGAGGTGGTCTACTAGAAATATTCTACGGTTGTAGACTCCATGATATCTGCTCCTGCTTCATCCACATAGTCATCATCGCTACTATCTTGTTCTGAGTCGGTGGCGGCAATGATGATGTAGTCCTCCGGGCTAATCTCCTTGGGTTCTTCGTCTTCATCTACGGGTGTCGGGCCTCCCATAAATATTCCAATCTTCTTTGTTAGGTCGGCATTCTTATCCACCAATACTTCAATTTCTTCTTCATAATCTTCGTGTGTAGCCTTGAGTTCTTCCTCTAGTTCCTTGATTCTAGTCTTAGCCTTCTTCAGATCTATCATGTCGGCGCACATCTAATTCTCCTGTCGTCGAATGTGCTGGTTTAACTCCTGGATAAAAGCTGTGATTGATCTATTTTTCCTGGTGCTGATCATCTCCCAGTGTTCATCTCGGCGCCCACAAATCTGGTAGATAGTATCCTTGAGATCCTTGCGGTAGACTTCTCCAATGCGTCCCATGGCGATGTGAGCTGCCATGCTCTTTCCTAGACTCCAAGTTGGGGCATCAAAAGAAAACTCTATGGGCTCAGTGACTGGCATGAACGTCCTTCCTGGAACTTGAACTTGTATCATCCAGCGCTCTTCTTCAAGTAAAGTGGCATTGTAGGTTCCCGTGAAGCTTGGTATTCCTATGTTCAGGTATCTAGTGACTTCCTTCAGGTGGCGTCCAAAGGGTGTATCTTCATCTGGTTGTGTGAACTTGTTCCTTGCATCCACCATCCTAAAGAGTAGAAAAGATGAGAAGTCAGAAGAGAAGAGAGTGATCTAGGTCTTTAGCTTAGTGGTCGTGTCCTACAGTTAGCGTGTGCTCTGATACCATCTCTGTAGCGACCAGACCTCAAACAGTCTGATCTCTGTGCTCCGGTGTCATCCCTGGATCAGTAATGCTGACACCACACAGTACTCGGAGGATTTATAGCAGAGTAGCAATCACACACTTATTACATCGAGTGTCTCAAAAGAGAACTTATTACAATAAATATGGCTTAAGGCCATCTAATAACGATAACAGCGGAAGGCTTGGAAGATAAGTGAGTCCATCAACTCCAACGGCATCACTGAGTATAGAACCACGACCTAAACTCCTTAATCGTCGTCTGAAAAAGTCTGCAACATTAACGTTGCAGCCCGAAAACGGGTCAGCACATGGAATATGCTGGCAAGATAACACATAGAGAGTAATGGAATGCAACAGCTATACTATATGCATATTTGGCTGGTGGAAAGCTCTATGGTTACAGTTTTTGCGTAAAGCCAATTTTTCCCTACTTCAAAGGAATAAAATTAATTACTATCATGGTGGTTGTTAAACATTGAGAATGGTTGACAGCATTCTCAATCCCAATTGAGTAACATCATTAAAACCCATCAAAATTAATTTAGAGTAACATGTTGAGATTCACATGAAAATCCAGGTACTAGATACTCAAAAAGTCCATAACCGGGGACACGGCTAATCATGATTAGTTTATACACTCTGCAGAGGTTTGCGCACTTTTCCCCACAAGACTCGATCGCCTCCGTTTGTTTCTCGCACTGCAGGATGTTTGAGAAGATGAATGACCGAGACATAGTCTTTCAGAAGCGCTAGCACCTTACGAACAGAAAATTTTTTTAAAAAAAAACTGCACGGAAAACGAGGCGGCGGCGAACCTCGAAAGGCGCGCGCTCCGGCGGCGGCGGCGACGGCCAGTGGCGGCGAGGTGGGCTGGCTCTCTCGGCCCGGGCCTCGGGCGCTATTTAAAGGCGCCCCGGGCGGAGGTTTCCCGGCCGGGTACGGCCCGGAGTCAGTTACGCGTTTTTTTTAAATCCGCTCGGAAGAAAAATAAAAAGAAATACTAAACGGACTCCAAAAATCACGAAATAAATTTTGCCGGGTTGCTAAAATCAAGCCCGATAAAGTGAACATTTATCTGGGCCCAAACTACAAATTTGAAAAACGCGCATTTTTCCTAAATTCAAATAAAAATACCGAAAAACTCCGAAAAAATCTTATTTGATTTTTTATTAAATCCTCAATATTTCTATATTTTGGGAAAGTCATTTTATTCCCTCTCTCATATTTTTGTAATAGAAATAATTGATGATAAAATAAATAAAATCAAATGATCCTGTTTACATAATTTGAGAAAACTCAAATACGTAAATAACGAAATCCCCAACTCTCTCCGTGGGTCCTTGAGTTGCTTAGGATTTTCTATGATCAAAACCAAAAGCAAAATAAAATATGATATGCATGATGACCTAATGTATAACATTCCAAATTGAAAATTTGGGATGTTACATTTTACTTTCTGTTATTTATATTAAATAAAGCAAAAATAGTAACTTTTGTCTTCTGAATTATCCATGCAATAAAAATACCCCGAAAATAAAAGTTCTCCAAATGCCCTGAAATTTAAATATGCTTTTTTCTGGAATATTTGGGAATATCTGGCACTGAGAACACAGCAGGTGGAGCAAGCACCTGGCCACGAGGGTGGAGGGCGCGCCCTACCCCCCTGGGCGCGCCCCCCTGCCTCGTGGGCCCACGGTGGCTCCCCTCCACTTATTCCAGCTACCACACATTCCTTCTTCCTCCTACAAACATCACTAACCAGCTCAAACCCGAGTCCAAGCTCATTTTGCTGCCATTTTCAAACTTCTTGCTCAAAGCACCTCTCACAAAACTGCTTTGGGGGATTGTTCCTTGGTATGTGACTCCTCCAATGGTCCAATTAGTTTTTTTATAGTGCTTTATTTATTGCATATATTTGCTGCTTAGGTGACCTTGTTCTTGAGCTTGCATGTGAAATTTATATGGTCAAAAGTAGTTTTGATGCATGATATTGCCTCTAGGCACTTGTAGGAGTAGTTGCTATCAATATTGTTGAGTTCGGTTCACTTTTATTTTGAAGTTACTAAAATTTCAGAAATTTTCAGAAAAAGATGAAGAGATTTTTGAGGGGCTCATCGAGCCGAAGCTCAAAGGATAAGCAACATGAGGAGGATAAGAGGCCCAAATATAATCTCCCTCGCACGCGGAAGTTCGGCCGTGTGAATGGCCTTTTGATAATTTCTTGAGAGCAGCCGAGGTTTATGATGATTTCTATAAATTGGCTGAGAATGCAGGCCTCACCGCCTTCCTCCACGACCAATGCGAATAGTATCTCTTACTCACCAATATCTTTGTGCAAAACTTTCATTTCCATGCTAGGAGCTCACCACCTACGGTGGAATTTTATTTATATGATGAGCATAAGGAGATGTCACTTCATGATTTTTGTTGAGTTTGTTTGATCCCTTTCGAGGGCAGCGTAGAGGAATCACATCGTGACGATGTGGATGGGTTTATTGATACCATTACTGTAGGGGAAACGAGGAAGGTTTCCGACACATGAATTACTAGCATACACTTTCCTGTTCTACGTTACTTTGCTATATTTGTTAGTAGATGCTTAATTGGGCATGGAAACTGTGGAAACCTGAGTGCCCCTGATATTGTTATTTTGTGCCATGCCTTATTTCGTGATGACACATTCAGTATGGGCGCTATTATTGCAAAGCGGTTAAATCTTAACCGTACTAAGGGCCCCGTCCTTGGAGGCATCTTCGCCTCGTGCCTCGCTGCACACTTTAATATACCTATTAGGCATTATGAGAAGGAAGAGAAGTTGTTGCCTCCTGTTTATCTAGATTATAAGAGTATGGTAGCACATGATTTTATTGTTAAGAATAGGGAAAAGGCGCTTAAGTACAAATTAATATTTGGTAAAAATCATCTTGAGACTATTACCTTGCCTTCTCCTTCCTTTTTTGATTTATCTGTAGGCAAGTACCTTGTTTCGCTAGAGGCCATTCACGCCTACCGGAACCCTACATCAGCTACAGAGCCGGAGCCAGAACCACAATTTGATCCTCCACGACAGTCTGATTATCAGTGGGATCCGGAGGTGATTGCCAACCAGTGGCAATCCGAGGCTTCTTCACAGTACGACCCCAACTATTACTTTGGATATCCGCCAGGCCAGCCGTGGCCATAGACCAACTTAGGACAAAAGCCTAAGCTTGGGGGAGTATGTATTTCTCACCGACATTACATTCATGTTCACACACTCATTGCTAGTTGTCGGTGCTCATACTTTTTCATTGTATCATCCATGCTAGTTTATTTTCCTTTTTTATGCTTTCTTCTTGTGTGTTTAATAAACCTTAAGAAAAACAAAAAAAATAGTTGCAGCTTTTAATTAGTTTACTTTCCATGCTTGTAGTAGTAATTAAAAAGAAAACCCAAAAAGATTTCTCGTTCTTGTTTTGCTTGTTGGGAGCTTTCCTATGTAAATAGTTTTATTTATTTTCTTTCCTTTGGGGGTCAAGAGGAGAAGACCATGATTAAAATGTTAAAGTGCTTTTATATGCATTATTGTTGATCTGACAAAAGAGCCCATATTACCTTCTCTTCTCTCTTGAATTGAATGCTTGCAGATTCTAGCTTAGTCCAATGCACGTGCACTATTATTATTATCCACACTATTCGGTCGTGCAAGTGAAAGGCAATAATGATGATTATATGATGAACTTGTTGAGATGAGAAAAGCTGGTATGAACTCGACCTCTCTTGTTTTTGTAAATATGATTAGTTCATCGTTCCTGATTCAGCCTATTATGAATAAACATGTTTGCAATGACAATTAGAGATTATAGTTGCTTATGCCATGCTTAATCAGCTAGGAGCTTATAATGGTTTACCTTGCGTGCCAACATGCTATTAAAATGGTTGTGATGTGGTATGATAGGGTGGTATCCTCTTTTGAATGATTCGAGTGGCTTGACTTGGCACATGTTCATGCATGTAGTTGAAACAAAATCAACATAGCCTCTACGATATTTATGTTCATGGTGCATTATATCCTACTCATGCTTGCATTGGGTGTTGATTAATTTTAATGCATGTTCATGACTGTTGTTGCTCTCTAGCGGGTTGCTTCCCAGTCTTTTGCTAGCCTTCACCTGTACTAAGCGGGAATACTGCTTGTGCATCCAATTCCATAAACCCCAAAGTTGTTCCATATGAGTCCATCATACCTACCTACATACGGTATCTACCTGGCGTTCCAAGTAAATTTGTATGTGCCAAACTCTAAACCTTCAAATAAACATCTTGTTTTGTATGCTCGAATAGCTCATGTATCAACTTGGGTTGTCTGTATCTTCCATGTTAGGCAGGTTATTCTCAAGAGGAGTGGACTCCGCTCCTCACTCACGAGAAAATGGTTGGTCACCAGGATGCCCAGTCCCATGCTTTATGCAAATCAAATCAAAATAACTACAAACAAAACTCCCCCGGGACTCTTGTTAGTTGGAGACACTCGTTGTTTCAAGCAAGCCATGGATTGATGCTTGTTCGTGGAGGGGGAGTATAAACTTTACCATTCTGTTTGGGAACCGCCTATAATGTGTGTAGCATGGAAGATATCGCCATCTCTTGGTTGTTATGTTGACAATGAAAGTATACTGCTCAAAATATTATTCATATCTATTTCAAAACCGAGCTCTAGCACCTCTACAAATCCCTGCTTCCCTCTGCGAAGGGCCTATCTATTTACTTTTATGCTGAGTCGTCGTCCTCTTATTAAAAAGCACCAGTTGGAGAGCACCGCTGTCATTTGCATCCATTACTGTTAGTTTACATTGAGTATGACTTGACTGGATCTCTTTTATCATGAATTACAATGTCTAGTCAGTCCTTGATCTTTAAAAAAGTGCTCTGCATTTATGTTTTGCGGTCTCAGAAAGGGCCGGCGAGATACCATCTTGTTATATCATATCATGATTTTTTTGAGAAAGTGTTGTCATCTGAGATTTATTATTTCTTGCTAGTTGATTATGCCATTGATATGAGTAAACATGAGACCTAAATGTTATTGTGAATATGGTTAGTCCATAATCTTTGCTGAAAACTTGAATGTTGGCTTTACATATTTACAACAACAACAGCAAGCAGAGTTTGTAAAAGTTTTTCTTTATCACTTTCAGTTTACCAACTGAATTGCTTGAGGACAAGCAAAGGTTTAAGCTTGGGGGAGTTGATACGTCTCCGTCGTATCTACTGTTCCAAACACTTTTGCCCTTGTTTTGGACTCTAACTTGCATGATTTGAATGGAACTAACCCGGACTGATGCTGTTTTCAGCAGAATTGCCATGGTGTTATTTTTGTGCAGAAATAAAAGTTCTCGAAATGACCTGAAAATCAACGGAGAATTATTTTGGAATATATAATAAATACGGGAAGGAAGATCCATGTCAGGGGGGCCTCCACCTGTCCACGAGGGTGGGGGACGCCCCCCTGCCTCGTGGGCCCCCTAACGCTCCACCGATCTCAACCTGGACTCCATATATTCACTTTCGGGGAGAAAAAAACTAGGGAGAAAGATTCATCGCGTTTTACGATACGGAGCCGCCGCCAAGCCCTAAACTCTCTCGGGAGGGCTGATCTGGAGTCCGTTCGGGGCTCCGGAGAGGGGAATCCATCACCATCGTCATCATCAACCTTCCTCCATCACCAATTTGATGATGCTCACCACCGTGTGTGAGTAATTCCATCGTAGGCTTGCTGGACGGTGATGGGTTGGATGTGATTTATCATGTAATTGAGTTAGTTTTGTTAGGGTTTGATCCCTAGTATCCACTATGTTCTGAGATTGATGTTGTTACGACTTTGCTATGCTTAATGCTTGTCACTAGGGCCCGAGAGCCATGATTTCAGATCTGAACCTATTATGTTTTCATCAATATATGAAAGTTCTTGATCCTATCTTGCAAGTCTATAGTCACCTACTATGTGTTATGATCCATTAACCCCGAAGTGACAATAATCGGGATACTTACCACTGATGACCGTAGTTTGAGGAGTTCATGTATTCACTATGTGTTAATGCTTTGTTCCGGTACTCTATTAAATGGAGGCCTTAATATCCCTTAGTTTCCAATAGGACCCCGCTGCAACGGGAGGGTAGGACAAAAGATGTCATGCAAGTTCTTTTCGATAAGCATGTATGACTATATTCGGAATACATGCCTACATTATATTGATGAATTGGAGCTAGTTATGTGTCACCCTAGGTTATGACTGTTACATGATGAACCGCATCCGGCATAATTCTCCATCACTGATCCATTGCCTACGAGCTTTCCATACATTGTTCTTCGCTTATTTACTTTTCTGTTGCTATTATTATCATCACTACAAAACACCAAAAATATTACTTTTGCTACCGTTACTTTTGCTACCATTACCACTACTATCATATTACTTTTCTACTAAACACTTTGCTGCAGATATTAAGTTTCCAGGTGTGGTTGAATTGACAACTCAGCTGCTAATACTTGAGAGTATTCTTTGGCTCCCCTTGTGTCGAATCAATAAATTTGGGTTGAATACTGTACCCTCGATAACTGTTGCGATCCCCTATACTTGTGGGTTATCAGTCCTCCTCTTGCATGTAGTAGTCCTTGTGGACGATTTGCGTGTATACGTGGGTGATTATGTCGATGGTGTCTTGCTGCGCCAGGCACTGCGCGGCGAGCGCGACCTAGAGGTGGACATTCTCCGGCACGACGGCGGGCAGTTGCAGGGCCACCAGTGCGTCAAAGAGGTTGTCACCATAGAGGCCGTTGAGGGTGGAAGGCATCACAGAGCCTGGTCGCGTGGGCTGGAGGCGTACGTCAAGTTCGTCCGTGAGCTTCTTGACGACGGTGAACTTGTCGAGGAAGCCGACGAGGACCTCATCGAACAAGGAGACGAAGCTTTCGTTGAAGCAGCCCCTCGCCCTGGCGGCCTCAAGCACTACCTGGAGATGTTCCTCGGTGCCGGGCCGCAGGCCGGCGTCGTGGACCATCTGGCACAGCCGGCGGATGCTCACGCTCATCGCCTCCATGGGTCTAGCTTCTAGTCAACTAATCTTGCGATTGGAGTGATCACTCCTGCCCTTGGGTGCGTAGGTGCGTAGGATTTCGTAGATTGGACTGGTGGGAGCCTTTATATGAGAAGTGCAGACTGCGTTGAATTCACGTGCGTGTTGGCCATCTACTCCTCGCTCCTCTACTGCACCTGCCTTTGGTTGTATGACAGGTTGGCCAACCAAACATTGGGCCGACGTGTCATACACCCAAAGGCAGGTGCAGTAAGTCAATGAAGATGCGTCCCCCTCCGTGCCCATGCATGCTTTCAATGACTTGAGACTACCAAATATCACATGCAGTGGTTAGTTCATTGCATGTAATCCTATTAAGTAGCAAAAAGACATTAAGTTACCTCGCCGATAGGAATAAAAGAATACACCATGTATTTATTTACAGAGGGAGTAGTACATTTTTTGTGACATGCATTACTAGATATTACTAGTCAAATACTAAATCTAGATGGACGTGGTAGTACTACTAAATCCAGACGGTAGTGCTAGTACTAGTAGTAGTAGTACTACCAATGTAGTAGCACTGTACTACCCGTTGGTCAAATTATTACGTGCTGCTCCTCATAGTGAAGTGACAAGACCCTACGCCGGAGATGACACCTGAGTATAGGCGCCGTGTTCGGCATACCATAGTCAGACTCACCGTCTGCAGTCACTATCATCATGGCTGTAGACCTAGCTTGCTTACAACTAGCCGTGTTCGACATAATTTCCAGTGCGTAGATGCCCGTGCATTTCACGGAACACCAAGATTGGGGGGTGGACGGCGCCGGCAGCGGCCATCGCGCCAGATTTTCCATGGCCTTCTAGATGTGGTGGGGAGGAGACAAGGTTGATTGTGAGAGACAAGGTGTTGTTTGTAAATAGGGAACAAGTGCGGGCATCTTTTTTCAAAACTGGAGAAGTTTGGTTTGTATGCCTCAGATCTAGATCCGACGGCTATTGGTGAAAGATGGCAGGCACAACATCATCACCAACTCAGGACCTGTTTGATTCGCAAGATTTTGAAAATGTAGGAATAGGACACGGCAATATTACAAGTTTCAAACTGATATTACAAATGTTAGGAGTAATGTTGCACCTACGAAGAGGGAATTACTAGGAAGTTTACGTAAGAACTTTCGTTACTTTAGGTGGATGCATCATTATCATACAAACTAAAATCCACCACCCTAACAAGTCACTAATGGGCGAATAAGTTTTCGAGTCTCTGGCCACTTGATGCTTCAAAAACAAATTCAGCTTCTGCGGAGACTTTGTAATTTAGGCTTAGACGCTTGCGGTGATCAGCACGCCATTCATTGTTGCGCCAGAGAACGCCAAACCTCATTACCTTGAGCACACTTGCCTCCAGAACAAAGAACCTAGCCGATTTAATCTTGGATGTGCTGCCTCGGTAGTCGATCAAATCAATTTATGTAAGATGGAGATCAAGGCATTCGATGACATTGTTATAGTGCAACACATTTTTCACTTTCGGGTCTTTTTTATCTGCAAAAGAAGAGAACATATTAGAGCAGCTGGTTGTATAAGATTGCCATGTCATCAAGAGGTACCAATATCATTCACTCATACGATAGGGTTGGCTGGCTAGTGATATTTTTTCACTCCCTCTCTCTCTTTCTCTTTCCTCTCATTTACCTAGGAGTACGTGAAGAGCTTGGGCATTTCTTGCCTTCCACTATGTGGCTGATGCCATAATACGCATCGATGTGAAATCAAAAGATTTTGGCACCGCTCTCGCGATGTGAGAGAGTTGGCACCGCTGTGCACACAGACCCACATGTATAAACAAATCAATCAAACCAACTACACCAGCCTCTCAATCTCCCAAACAAGTGTTTTTTATTGCCTTAGTCCTCTCTCTCTCTCTCCCACGCAAGTGTTTTTTCATTGCGTGAGTTAATTTGGCACCGGAGCAAAGTAGGTGATCCAGATTGGGGCACCAGGTGAGCAATGGAGGGGCATCGATGCCAAATGCATCACAAGTGAATTTGGCACGTGTTTTGGCCTACATAGTGGAGGGCCGTTATAGCCCACTTCTCTACTACCTCTTATTTAGTATAAAGTTTTGACCATATATTTATGTAAGAAAATGCCAATGCATGTCACTAAAAATTACACCATTTGAAATTATGTTCAAATACGAATCCAACGATATAGTTCTTAGTGACATGCATTAACCTTTTGTCAGTTAAATCTATGGTCAAATTTTGATACTACAAAATAGGAAGAGTAAACCAGGACGGAGGTAGTACTTGCTCTTAGGGTAACCATAGAGTTACTGGAGTAGTCTAAGTTACTTTCCACTATGACTAGCCTAGGCTACTATAGTAGTACAACAAAAAGCGATGCACGTGATCACGTGAGAAAAAAATACTAAAAACATTTCTTTCGGTGCAGTGCGTAGATGCAGTTTTGAACACTACACTTGTCATCATAATTTGGGAAAATTACGAAAAATTTTGAGCTACGTTGTGATTACCGTTTACTAATAGGAAAGAAGTTTCACCTCGATGAGTAGCTTCTCCGTGCACAGAAAGCATGTAAGGAATCCAACAACTTGATCCAGATTGGGGCCGATAGATTTTATTGCCAAGATCTTCACTATGCGCATAGACTGGGTCAAGCTTGTGGGAATCATTTTCTGGAAGACGGTCGTAAATACATCAAGAAGAAATTTAAAAATGTGAATTTCAAGAAGACGGAGAAGAAGATGAGTGTTGTACCTGAACGATTACGGGTCCAATAAAGAGTTCGGAGAATTTGGCAGACGAGTGCACCAACGCTGTCAATTTCGGCGCGTCAATGACCCTGATTTTTGTTGGACCTTCTAGATCTGATACAAGCAATCTCTCAAGGAAAGGCGCATTCTCAATGACCATAATGTGGAACAGCTGGAGTGATCTCTTCCCAATTGATGTCTTGTTGTGGGGCCAGCAAGACACATAAATCCATCGGAGATTCTTCGAGGCAATGTGGAGGCTAATGAACCCGTGGATCTGCTCAAGACGAAGGTACTCGAGTGCAGTACATCTGCGGAGCAGGTGCTCCATAGCCTTCTTCGAGATGACAACGTCGAAGAGGTCGAGCTGCTTGAGTTGAGGGAGAAGAAGGGTGGGCACGGCATTAATCTTGGGAAGATAGGAGGAGTTGAAGCTGGCGCGTCGTAGCATTGGCGCGAGGCGGAGCGTGGACGGCGGCAGAGAGCGACATCGTCCAGCTTCAAAGCTGAGCTCCTCGAGCTGATCTAGGGTGGGGGATAAGAACCACTCGTCGAAATTGGGTTGGACCTTGTAGTTGGTACTGAACATGCGGATGTCAAGGTGTCTGCCTGGCCCAGGGTGCGATGAAAGGATCTTGGAGACTGCGGCCATGCGTTTGCTATCCCCATCGAAGAGTCAGCTGTCGACGGTGGGGTTGAGGGGGACGCGGCGCCAGAGGGGGCGCCATCGCCGGGAGAGCAGGGCGGTCCGCATGGCAGATTTGGTGGGGAGGAGGCCGATGATGATGAGCAGCATGTCATCGGGGAGGCTGCTGATGAAGTCTTGGCTCGCCGGATGCGGTTTTGGCTCAAGCCGCCTCCGCTTGTTGGCTGCCTCGCCGTCCATCTCAACCGGCGGCGACGTCGGTGTACACGTGTGTTGGTGTGTGTTGTGTGCTGGGTGTGCGCGAGTGTGTCCTTCTGTGCATGTCGTCGCGCAGTGGTGAATTGTGCGCGAGTGCGTCCTCCACGCGGAAGAAGTGTGTCCTCAATGCGCCCTCAATTTACTAGCGTGCGGGGTGCTACCCCGAGTGGTTTCAACTTTGTTTACTTCACCGCATGTCAGATGGGCCTCTAGTTTACTTATTTTCACCCACTGCCACATGGGCTAGCACACGAAGATACTGAACACGAGCTGACAAAGCAGCATGTGGACTGGTTGACCAGTCAACTAAACAATATACGGAGCTATACGTTGACACAGTGAGCGTATAATCCGTCGGTATAGAGTGTTCGTGTGAGAGGGGAGGCCCGTGAGAGATAGCAGAGAGAGAGAGCTACTCCCTTTGTTCGACAATGTAGTTCCAACATTTTTTTAAGGGAAATTCCATTTCTCCCCCTAACTTGAACCCACACCTGGCATTTACCCCTAGATTTCGAGTATGCTCAAAAATACCCCTCTTCCGTCAAAGCTTCTTATAGAAATACCCTTCCGTACAATTTCCGTGTGGTCAGAGGCGTTTGACTAACTTCGGGTTAGTCATAAAATCCTACATAAAAATTGTAGATCACTGAATATGATATGTTTGATTCCTTGCAATAGTTTTGCGATATAAAGATGGTGATATTAGAGTCATGCTAGTGGGTAGTTGTGGATTAGTAGAAATACTTGTGTTGAGGTTTGTGATTCCCGTAGCATGCATGTATGGTGAACCGTTATGTAACAAAGTCGGAGCATGAGGTATTTATTGATTGTCTTCCTTATGAGTGGTGGTCGGGGACAAGTGATGGTCTTTTCCTACCAATCTATCCCCCTAGGAGAATGCGCGTAGTACTTTGTTTCGATGACTAATAGATTTTTGCAATAAGTATGTGAGTTCTCTATGACTAATGTTGAGTCCATGGATTATACGCACTCTCACCCTTCCACCATTGCTAGCCTCTCTAGTACCGCGCAACTTTCGCCGGTACCATAAACCCACCATATACCTTCCTCAAAATAGCCACCATACGTACCTATTATGGCATTTCCATAGCCATTCCGAGATATATTGCCATGCAACTTCCATCATCATCATATACATGACTTGAGCATTCATTGTCATATTGCTTTGCATGATTGTAAGATAGCTAGCATGATGTTTTCATGGCTTGTCCGTTTTTCGATGTCACTGCTATGCTAGATCATTGCACATCCCGGTACACCACCGGAGGCATTCATATAGAGTCATATATTTGTTCTAGTATCGAGTTGTAAGTAATAAAATGTGATGATCATCATTATTAGAGCATTGCCCCAGTGAGGAAAGGATGATGGAGACTATGATTCCCCCACAAGTCGGGATGAGACTCCGGACTTTAAAAATAAAAAAAAGAGGCCAAAGAAGCCCAAATAAAAAAGAGGCCAAAGAAGCCCACCAAAAAAACAAAAAAAAACAAAAAAATGAGAGAAAAAGAGAGAAGGTGGAATGTTACTATCCTTTTACCACACTTGTGCTTCAGAATAGCACCATGTTCTTCATATATAGAGTCTCTTGAGTTATCACTTTCATATACTAGTGGGAATTTTCATTATAGAACTTGCCTTGTATATTCCGATGATGGGCTTCCTCAAATGCCCGAGGTCTTCATGAGCAAGCAAGTTGGATGCACACCCACTTAGTTTTCAGCCTGAGCTTTCATACACTTATAGCTCTTTGTGCATCCATTGCATGGCAATCCCTACTCACTCACATTGATATCTATTGATGGGCATCTCCATAGCCCGTTTATATGCCTAGTTGATGTGAGACTATCTTCTCCTTTTTGTCCTCTCCACAACCACCATTCTATTCCACCTATAGTGCTATGTCCATGGCTCACGCTCATGTATTGCGTGAAAGTTGAAAAGGTTTGAGAACGTCAAAAGTATGAAACAATTGCTTGGCTTGTCATCGGGGTTGTGCATGATGTGAATATTGTGTGTGGTGAAGATGGAGCATAGCCAGACTATATGATTTTTTAGGGATAACTTTCTTTGGCCATGTTATTTTGAAAAGACATGATTGCTTTATTAGTAGGCTTGAAGTATTATTGTTTTTATGTCAAATGATAGACTATTGCTTTGAATCACTCGTATCTTAATATTCATGCCATGATTAGATACATGATCAAGATTATGATAGGTAGCATTCCACATCAAAAATTATCTTTTTTATCATTTACCTACTCGAGGACGAGCAGGAATTAAGCTTGGGGATGCTGATACGTCTCCGTCGTATCTATAATTTTTGATTGTTCCATGCCAATATTATACAACTTTCATATACTTTTGGCAACTTTTTATACTATTTTTGGGACTAACATATTGATCCAGTGCCCAGTGCCAGTTCCTGTTTGTTGCATGTTTTTTGTTTCGCAGAATATCCATATCAAATGGAGTCCAAATAGGATAAAAACTTTCGGAGGTTTTTTGGAATATATATTATTTTTGGGAATAAAAATCCACGCGAGACGATGCCCGAGGGGGCCACGAGGCAGGGGGCGCGCCCCTGACCCTCGTGGCCACCCCTTAAGGCGATTGATGCCCTTCTTTCCCGCAAGAAAGCTAATATCCGGATAGAGATCATGTTAAAATTTCATCCCAATCGGAGTTACGGATCTCCGGGAACATAAGAAACGGTGAAAGGGTAGAATCTGAGAACGTAGAAACAGAGAGAGACAGAGAGATAGATCCAATCTCGGAGGGGCTATTGCCCCTCCCACGCCATGGAGGCCAAGGACTAGAGGGGAAACCCTTCTCCCATCTAGGGAGGAGGTCAAGGAAGAAGAAGACGAAGGGGCCCCCTCTCCCCTTCTCTTCCGGTGGCACCGGAGCGCTGCCGTGGCCATCATCATCATCGCAATCTTCACCAAGAACTTCACCGCCATCATCACCAACTCTTCCCCCCTCTATGCAGCGGTGTAACCTCTCACTTACCCGCTGTAATCTCTACTTAAGCATGGTGCTCAACGCTATATATTATTTCCCAATGATGTATGGCTATCCTATGATGTTTTAGTAGATCCGTTTTGTCCTATGGGCTATTTGATGATCAAGATTGGTTTGAGTTGCATGTTTTATTATTGGTGCTGTCCTATGGTGCTCTCTGTGTCGCGCAAGCGTGAGGGATCCCCGTTGTAGGGTGTTGCAATATGTTCATGATTCGCTTATAGTGGGTTGCGTGAGTGACTAAAACACAAACCCGAGTAAGGGGGTTGTTGCGTATGGGATAAAGAGGACTTGATACTTTAATGCTATGCTTGGGTTTTACCTTAATGATCTTTAGTACTTGCGGATGCTTGCTAGAGTTCCAATCATAAGTGCATATGATCCAAGTAGAGAAAGTATGTTAGCTTATGCCTCTCCCTCATATAAAATTGCAATAATGATTACCGGTCTAGTTATTGATTGCCTAGGGACAAATAACTTTCTCGTAACAAAAAGCTCTTTACTAAAACTAACTTAGTTGTGTCCTTTATCTAAACAGCCCCTACTTTTTATTTACGTAATCTTTATTATCTTGCAAACCTATCCAACAACACCTACAAAGTACTTCTATCTTCATACTTGTTCTAGGTAAAGCGAACGTCAAGCGTGCGTAGAGTTGTATCGGTGGTCAATAGAACTTGAGGGAATATTTGTTCTGCCTTTAGCTCCTCGTTGGGTTCGACACTCTTACTTATCAAAAACTGTTGTGATCCCCTATACTTGTGGTTATCAATGGTCAAACTTTGTGATGTTTTACTTTTCAATACATCAATATGCTATGGATCGAGGAGAGTGCCTAAGTCGAGAAAGATCAAGTGCTTGTGAAGGAGGATGAGTAAGTGTGCAAAAAGAGTATGTGTGTGAAAGAGAAAGTGACAACAAACGATAAATTAGGGAGAGAGTGTGTTTTTTCATTTCTTAGGAGAACATCTCACGCATGCATCTCTGAGATAGAAAAGCGAGGCGAGGAGATAGACGCAGATAGCTAGTGTGTGATTGTTTGCAACGGAGAGAGACACCCCTATAGCACATGTCCAATAGAGGTCTGGCCAACAAGGAACAAAGGTCGAGAGGGACACATGGAGAACATGGACGCATGGGGAGGGCGAGAGGGTGTGTTTGTGATAGAGAGATCCCCTCGAGATTGTGAGGGGACTATATGTGTGGGAGATCGAGAGAGGTGCGTGCGTGATAGAAAGATGCCTCGAGAGAAATCGAGATAGACCATGCACATATTTGTGATGGAGACTAAGTTTAGCTAGTCATATACATATAGGGGGGACTGTGTGTGCCTATGATTGAGTGAGAGACCATCATACTGGGCTAGCTAGCCATGAGATTGTGTGTGTGTGCGTGTGAGATGGAGAGAGAACAAGGGAGATAGATAGAGTTTTAGATGGGCCTATCGAGTGCAAGTGAGATATGCATGTATATGTGTGACCCATGTAGATGGAGAGTTGGAGAGAGAGGGGGGAGAGCTCTGAGACGACAGAGTGGTGCGTGAGAGAGTTACGGGCAATGAGCCAAGGAATTTGTGTGCGTACGATGAGTGCACCCAAGATATCTAGCTTGGACTAGAGAATCATACATAGCGAGAGAGACCTATAGATGGAGTATATATGCATGCGAACTAGAAAGACCCCCCCACACACACACAGAGAGAGAGAGAGTGAGAGAGAGAGAGCAGGAGTCCAGAAGAGGGGGAGGTCGCGTTTTATGCATCAAAGACTGATATAAACCATGTTTCGATATAAACATGCATTCAAATATTTAAATTGGAGAACATGTTGTCTGCAATCCACACATGAACGGATATATGCGTATATCAAACAAGTTCATTAATTTGACTTTCAACATGTTCATGGAGTACTATAATATTGTACAACATGCTACTCGATTGAGGTGTTCAATTTTGGATTTAGTTCACTATTTTGACCTGTTGAACGAGCTATTTCATTGAATCGAGATATTTTATTTTGGGTTTGATTCTTGTTTTTGAGTGGGTCAACTATTTGTCATATAGTAAATCGCTAGCAACGAGCATGTAAAAACACATTACTCCCGAGCATCATCTCTCCATCTAAAAAAGAAGTGGCAAGCTAATATTTCAAAATTTGATTCGAATCGACTTGGTAATATAGACGTGGATGCTCATTCTCCCAAATTTTGAATGAACCGTTAAACATCCTCTGCTCGGTGGAATTCGCCCGAGTAAATAAATGGGAGACGCGAAATTACCATCCTATGTGGGACACGCATCAATTGGCCCGTTGTACATCGAGGGTAGGTTTGTAACTTCATCCAAGTGTGCCTTCTCCTGGGCCGAAATGACATGTGCCAAAATAATTCATAAACCATGGTCGGCAAAACACGCTCTCCTCGCCCGAAATAGCTCGCGTCCACTATTTCAAAACACGCTATCCTCGCCCGAAATCGCTCGCGCCCACTATATTTCAAAACACGCCCTCCTCACCCAAAATCGCTCCCGCCCACTATTTGGGGTGAACCAAAGTTACTCTACTATCCCCGACCCTCAGTACACAGACCCAAGCCGAGAAGCCTAAAGGCAGGGGTAGAACTGTAACTCCCCCTCACATTTCAGACAAATGCGTCCGTAAAACATGGTTCCACTCCCCTCCCAATCCCCCCCATTCATACCTCGTGGGCGCCAAATTACCTTCTCCCCGGAACCTCCCTTCTCCCGAGCCGTGAAACCTCAGCCCCTCCTCCATGGCGCCCCCACCACACCAATTTCACAGCCGCCCTCCTCCCTAATGCCGGAGACGCTATCCATTTGTCATCGTGCACTGGGTCGTGTGCCTCTTACTCCGTGCTGCTGGAGCTACCTTGACGACGGCCACGTGAACCGTACCGGAGCCGATTCACCCCCGCCGTTGTTCATGGCGCCGGAGCGGCTCCAACTTCGGATCCGTCCAGAGTCTCAGGGCTGCTTCCCCGTAGCCGTCGACCGTCGCGACATCGCTGTTTCCCTGCCACCAGTCACCACCGCAACCGCGCCGGCCTCACCCACTCGGCAGCTAGACCTACCTACTTCACCATGCCGCCCGATAGGTCACAGCCTCATCTCAAATCACTTTATTTAGGCGTCAGTTGTCTGAATTTTTATTCTGGGCCAATCGATTCCCAATGGGAAGTAGCACCCCTCAAGGCAGCGGAGCTCCTAGGCTGCCGGTTGGCTGGTGTCTAACATAAGGGTGCAGGGCCGCAAGTTCGCCATGGAAGCAGCGCTTAGATGGCTATCTTAGAGTTGTGTGGGTTGAAGGTACTGCCGCTGCCGGATCTGGGTGACGGGGAGTCTTTGTGGATTGGCTCGGGGGCGGTGCAACCACGACAGTGCGGTGGGGCGGGGGGCAAGGTTTTGGCCGGGGCCACGGACGGCGGAGGCAGGCTGCTCTGCCGTTGGTCGCTGGCTCTTTAGGGAAGATTCCTAACAGTGTCAGTCGGGAGGCACAAGACGGCCATCAAGCCATCCAGTGTAGATCGGACAGTACCAAAATAAAATAAAATCGTGTGACCCCAATTTAGTCTTCAGTCAACAGACATGTGACCACTCTTGTACCTTGATGTTGATCTCTTAGTGTATTTCTTCAGATCAAAGAGATGTGTCGTTCTTAACATTATGCGTTATCTGCATCTTCAGCCACACCGTCTTCCGACTCACCGCAGCTGCTCCAACAAGGGAAGCATACACCAAAAGGGAGCTATAGTCCCCACTCAAAGTTCCATGCATCAAATGCGCGTGCCCGACATGGACAGCCACAACAACTGCAGGGCCATCGACAAGTCAGCACATGATGCTCACTCCTATGGATGGCGGCCAGATAGGTTGTACCCTCATCTTACTTGTGTGCAACGTTTATGGCTTTGTTATTCATCTAAGCATGGAAAATAGATTATCACATTTCACTGTATATTCATGCTGATCTCTTACGGGTCTTGTTCAGGAGTTAACGGTGTTCTATAGTTCAGCTAAGATACTTGTTCTTTAGGTAACGCTGTTCCATAGTTATCATCCATCAGCCAATGCTACCCCACAGGCTGGTGATTATAGTATTATACCACTTCTAGTATTACCTATGTTGTTCTTTAATACTTTTGTGTGCCATCTAGTTAATCTCGAGTACAAACGATACATATTCTATAGCTTTCATCCATGTTCTCCCTTTGGTTTTTCAGACCTATTGCTGGTAGTTAACCCCAGTCCTACTATTTATGTCGTCTCCTACAAGCACTCATTACATTAATCTAACTACTAGTTGTCTTCCATGCATGTCAGATATAATTGCACACACTGATATATCCACAAGAACCTCATGGAGCAATGTAAAGGCCAATAAACTTGATGTCAATGATACCCAATATGATGGAACATGTAAAGGCAGTTCTTTAGAAGACTTGCAGAAAGATGTTGAATCCTCTTCACCCGACAAGGTCCTTGCTCTAACTTGGCCCGTGATATGGGTACAACATGCATATAATGTCCTCGAGTGTATCTACTCTGTTGCAATGCCATGTGCTTAGCATGCTGATCATGCATGTAAATATGTCATGCCTTCCTGTTTTTTAGTACCTATTCCATTCATGATAACATGTTTTCAAATTCAAGTATTGTCATTCTACTCTATCGCAATGCCATCTTCTTAATTTGGACATCATGCTTCTGAATATCTTTTACATTGAAGTGTTGTTCTAGTGCTCTGTTGCAATGTCATCTTAGTTTGCCAATCATACACGTGTATGTTGCCTTAGTTTTTTCTGTATGTATTCCGCTAGCTCTTACACCATACTCCCTCCGTCCGGATTACATATTGCTGAAATGGATAAAAAAGGATGTATCTAGAACTGGAATACGCCTAGACCCATCCATTTTTTTACGGATGGAGGGAATACATGTCAATATGTCATGCCTTTCCATTCTTTAGTACCTATTCCGTCTCTCTGTTGTAGCATGTTTTATAATTGAAGCACCATTCTTCTATACAAGGCATGCAAGGGGAAGACGACTATGTTAGAATCTGAAGGCTTACAAACCAGGTATTTGCAAAAGATCCAAACGCCAGGAGATAATAAACCAACTCTAGTTTTTATAGATACTACTCCAGCACAGAGAAACCCAACTCCTACTGATAATAAGCTAATTCAAGTGGCCAAAGAACTAGTCCGCTCCAATCCAGCAAAAATATGTCAACTCCATTCTAAGAAGCGTGTGTGTATCCTTGCATCATGAAATTTTATTGCATGCTGATCATATTTTCTACATGTTTCTTACTCATCTCTCTTTTAGAAAATAAGCTTAACATATAGAAGAATTCATGCACTGGTATCGTCTGTGAGGAAAGATTCTTGTGGGAATTCTCTGTGCTCCAATGTAGATGTAAGTACCTATTGTATATCACTATATTTTTACATCAACATGTATTTTGTTAATCGGTGTGAATCCAACCTTTATCTGATCTAAATTTAGTTGTAGCAAAATGTATTATTAAAGGCCACAATGTTGATTTTTGTAAGGAAACTGCGTGGTAGTTTTGCATCCTGAGCTACATGAGTGTACTATCTCATATTAGTGGGTTTGATTACTTTGGTTCTGTAGTGGGTTTTCAGTGTTTTTTTACTGTGTTGTCCTGTCATATCCCTAGCTCTTACATCATACTCCCTCCGTCCGGATTACATGTCGCAAAAATGGATAAAACTAGATGTATCTAGAACTGAAATATGCCTAGACCATTCCATTTATTTCCGGATGGAGGGAATACATGTCACTATGGCATGCCTTTCTATTCTTCAGTACCTATTCCATCTCGGTTGTAGCATGTTTTTTAATTGAAGCACCATTCTTCTATATAAGGCATGCAAGGGGAAGACGGCTATGTTAGAATCTGAAGGGTTACAAACCAGGTCTTTGCAAAAGATCCAAATGCCAGGAGATAATAAACCAACTCCATTTTTCATAGATACTGCTCCAGCACAGAGAAACCCAACTCCCATTGATAATAAGTAGATTCCAGTGGCCAAAGAACTAGCCGCTCCAGTCCAGCAAAGAATGTCAACTCCATTCTAAGAAGCATGTGCGTATCCTTGCATCATGAAATTTTATAGCATTCTGTTCATATTTTCTACATGTTTCTTACCCATCTCTCTTTTAGAAAATAAGGTTAAATGATAGAAGACTTCCTTCATTGGGATTGTATTCGAGGAAAATATCTTGCGGGAATTCTCTGTGCTCCAATGCTGATGTAAGTACCTGTTATATATCACTATATTTTTACATCTGCATGTATTTTGTTAATCGGCGTGAATCCAACCTTTATCTGATCTAAAATTAGTTGTAGCAAAATGTTAAAGGCGCTAATGTTGATTTTTGTAAAGAAAACCGCCTGGTAGTTTTGCATACTGAGCTGCATGAGGGTACTATCTCATATCATACACATTACTGAATTGTAGTGCTGCTCTGGTTGCCCATTCATTCATTGTGTCAATGTTGCTTTCGTATTACCTTACCTGGCTGATGATAGCTATGCCATATTGTGTTAATTTGGTGTTGGCTAGTTGCCCAAACGTTCGTTGTGCCAATGTTGCTTTCCTATTATATTACTTGGCCAATGATAGCAATGCTAGTGTCTTAATTTGGTCAGGCTGCTGAAGATAAGAAGACAGACTCTGAATACAGCAAGGCAGCCCCATTATTCCTTTCCAATAAATCTAGGCCAGGTAATATGCTAATAACTCATGATTAATCTGTTTGGTTCCCCTCCTAATTTATGTTATGATGCAGTGGTCGAGACACTCTCCACTATCAATAATACAAGCCTGCCAAAATCGCCATCTGAATCTGTTTAGTTTCCTCTGTCTCGAATGCAATGGAAAAAATGTATGTTTGTGAACCAATTAATGGATGAAGGAATGATGTAAATGGTGGAGGAATCAGAGGTGCAGAGTCGTGCGACACAACAACTGATTAATGTTTTCAGAAACAGTGTAGCAAAGCAGCAAGAAATTGCCCACATGCTTATGGGCGTCATCCGTGATGAGGTTGTAGATTGTGACGTTGTAGATCATTAGGTTATGTTCATTTATTTGCACTGGCATCAATATTTGATTGCCCAGCGGATGTAGTTTCCTATAATATATGTTGGATGTGCAATGTTTTTCCCTGTATGTCGTACCTTTGCTTGATCGGTTTTGGTCCTGTTCATAATTGCTCGTCGTAATGGGCTCAAATTATCTAATTTGGCCTAAAGACATGTACAAACTTTAATGGGCCCATTAAGTTAATGGGCCGTTACCAGGCCAAAAGTTAATGGTCAGCCCTCTTAATTCCCGGGTCGTTAACAGGCCGACATCGAAGCGGGCAACCGGTGGGCCCAATTGATTTCACGAGCCGTTAACAGGCCGTTTCTAAGTTCGGGCTACATATGGCCCAACTATACTGCGGGCCTTTAGCAGGCCGAAAGAGACAGCGGGCTTGTACTGGACCATGAAGAGCATGGGCCGCTAAGAGGCTGAAAGTCAGGTCGTATTATAAATGGCCCAACTGTGTTGTGGGCCTTTAGCGGGCCGAAAGAGAAACCGGCCTAGTATTGGACCATGAAGGGCATGGGCCGTTAAAAGACCAAAACTCAGGTCTGACTACAAATGGCCCAACTCATTTATGGTCTGTTAACAGGCTGAAAGGCACATAGGGCCGGGAATTGTCCCAACACTTGAATGGGTCGCTAAAAGGACAAAACTCAGGTCCGACTACAAATGGCCCAACAGATATATGGGTCGTCAACAGGCTAAAAGACACACCGGGCCGGAAATTGGCTCAACACTTAAATGGGTCGCTAAAAGGCCGAAACTCAGGTCCGACTACAAATGACCCAACTGATTTATGGGCCATCAACAGGCTGAAAGACACACAAGGCCGGAAATTAGCCCAACATTTAAATGGGTCGCTAAAAGGCCGAAAGATGTACATCATCAAAATTGGCCCATCTATTGAATGGGCCGTTAACAGGCCGAAATCTCATCGGGCCAATATTGAGCCCAAATATATAGCGGGCTGTTAACGAGCTCGAACTGACGACGGGATGCAATGGTGTCAAATCTTTAACGGGTCGTTGACGGGCCGAATTGGCACATCTCGTATGGGTCGTGGGCTTAAATGGACCTGACACAAGTAGGCCTTATATGGGCCGGCCTGCTAATTTTTACTGGGCTGGCCTTTTTCACCGGAATGGGCCACTATTGGGCCATGCCACGTGTCGACCTATCATAGGCACCTCCTGTCCAATGAGTGGATGACATCTATCCCAACGGTGAGGCAACACGTGTTTCCTCCAGCCAATGATGATTTTACACGTGAAAAATCCCCATTGGCCCGGGCTGTTAACGGGTTATCGGATCCAAAACCGGACCCGATAGCTTAACGGTGTTTCGTTATGATGGATGCCATGTGTCAGTCACCCTTGACGAAAGCACTTCTGTGACGCATGATTTATCGTCATGGAAGTGGACACTTCTATGATGATAATTTTGGTAATGGCATGGAACACTTCTATGATAGCACAGGTATGACTATCTTGATTCTGTCATAAAATCATCATGGATGTACATGCATGACAAAAAATGCGACCTACTGTGACAAACACGTATCATCATGGAAGTGTATTTTTTTGTAGTGCAAGCTTCTACCAATGCGGATACCTCTGCTTGGACTCTATGAGCACCTCACTAGTGTAATAAACCAGCCGCTTAATCGGATGCTCCTTGCCTAATTCCTTCCTTTCTACCACAATTGCCATGCTAACGGCTCGGCTATTGGCAGCCACATACAACAATAATGGTTCTTTATCAATGGGAGCAGCAAGAACCAGCGGCTCATCTAACTGTTTCTTCAAGGCCTCAAATGCCTGATCAGCAGCATCACTCCAGACAAAGTGATATGTCTTCTTCATCATCTGACATAGAGGGATGGCCTTTTCACCCAACCGGCTTATGAACTGGCTTAAGGCCGCAATACGACCTGCCAGTCGCTGAACATCATTAATACACGCTGGTTTAGCCAGGGAAGTGATAGCCTTTTTTTCTCCGGGTTAGCTTCAATACCCCATTCAGAAACCAGAAAGCCCAAGAGGTTGCCTATTGGTACACCAAAGACACACTTGGCCGGGTTAAGCATCATCTTGCAGACTCGGAGATTGTCAAAGGTCTCTTTCAAATCATCTATCAGGGTTCCTTCTTCCTGGATTTCACCACAGTATCATCCACATAAGCATGAACATTGCGCCCAATCTGATCATGAAGGCAATTCTGCACACACCGTTGGTAAGTCGCATGGGCACTCTTGGGCCTAAAAGGCATAGACACATAACAGAAGGCTCCAAAAGGAGTGATAAAGGTTGTCTTCTCCCTGGTCCTTAACTGCCAGAATAAGCATCCAAAAAGCTCAAACGCTCACAACCCGCCGTAGCATCAATGATCTAATCAATACGGGGGAGAGCAAAAGGATCAGCCGGGCAGGCCTTGTTAAGATCTGTATAATCTACACACATGCACCAAGTACCATTTTTCTTAAGTACCAGCACCGGGTTAGCCAACCACTCAGGATGAAAAACTTCAACAATAAACCCAACCGCCAAGAGCCGGGCCACTTCTTCACCAATGGCCTTGCGCCTCTCTTCATTGAAACATCAAAGGAATTGCTTAACCAGTTTAAACTTTGGATCAATATTGAGAGTGTGCTCATCGAGTTCCCTCGGTACACCTGGCATATCTGAAGGTTTCCATGCAAAGATGTCCCGGTTCTCACGGATGAACTCGATGAGCACGCTTTCCTATTTTGGATCCAGATTAGCACCGATGCTGAACTGCTTGGATGAATTGCTAGGAACAAAGTCAACTAGCTTAGTGTCATCAGCTGATTTAAATTTCAATAGGGGTTCATGCTCTGTAATTGGCTTCTTAAGAGATGTCATATCTGTCGGGTCAACATTATCCTTGTAAAACTTCAACTCTTCTATTGCATAGACAGCTTCAGCATAAGCAGCATCGCCCTCTTCACACTCCAAGGCTATCTTTAGGCTTCCATGCACCGTGATAGTACCCTTGTGACCTGGCATTTTAAGTTGTAAATAAACATAACAAGGCCTTGCCATGAACTTAGCATAAGCCGGCCGTCCAAACAGAGCATGATAAGGGCTCTTGATTTAACCACCTCAAAAGTCAACGTCTCAGACCTCGAATCATGATCATCACCAAAAGCCACTTCCAAAGATATTTTTCCCACTGGATACACCGACTTACCAGGCACGACACCATGAAAAATAGTATTTGACGGCTTAAGATCTTTGTCAGTCAGGCTCATGCGATGAAAAGTTTCATAATAAAGGATATTGATACTGCTGCCTCCATCCATGAGTACCTTAGTAAATCTGTACCCTCCAACCTGAGGCGCCACTACCAAAGCCAAGTGACCCGGATTATCAACCCAGGGCGGGTGGTCCTTACGGCTCCACAGAATATGGTGTTCAGACCATCGCAAGTAATTGGCAATCGCCGGCTCAACTGCGTTTACTGCCCTTTTATGGATCTTCTGATCCCGCTTGCATAAACTCGTGGTGAAGACGTGGTACTGTGCACCATTCAACTGCTTTGGGTTGCTCTGATAACCAGACTACTGCTGCTGATTCCCTTGACCAGACTGTTGATTATAACCACCTTGATTGCCTTGGCCCCAAAAACCGGAATTTGAACCGCCGCCACCATAACCAGGACCGTGAGAGCCGGATCCTGAGCCGCCATGTGGTCCATGATTATTCTGGAAAAAATTTGAATTTCTGTACTCCTTCATAATGAAGCAATCTTTCCAGAGGTGATTGGTCGGCTTTTCGTGCGTACCATGCTTTGGGCAGGGCTGATTCATCATCGCCTCAAGGTTAAATTTTGGCCCTCCAAACTGAGGGGGTGGCTTTCCCCTGCGGTTCTAATTATTATTCTATGTGTTGGTGTTAGCCACAAAATTCAAGCTGCCATCAGCCTTGCGCTTACCATTGCCACCTTGACTTGCGGGGTTTTGCTGCCGCCCTCTTGTATTGCTGCTCTTCTTTCCCTTACCCGGCTTAGCATCATCAGACTCAGGGTCCTTGGTACCATCAGAGTCGGCATACTTGACGAGAGCCGCCATTAGCCCCCCCCCCCCCATGTCATTGCAGTGGCTCTTAAGCCACCCCAGTTTCTGCTTCAAAGGGAGAAAATGGCAGTTTTTCTCCAACATCAGGAGTGCTGAGCCGGCATTGATACTATCTGACGAATGTATAACAACTGAGATCTGGCGTACCCAATGGGTTGTTGACTCGTCCTCCCCTTGAACACAGGAGTCCAAATCTAAAATCGATAGAGGCTGCTTGCACGTGTCTTTAAAATTTTGGATAAATCGAGCCTTCAACTCCGCCCATGATCTGATGGAGTTAGCAGGGAGCCCCTTCAACAAAGTACGAGCCGGCCCATCCAACATCATGGTGAAATATTTAGCACATGCAGCATCACTAAAATCCAACATCTCCATGGCCATCTCATAGCTCTCAATCCAAGCCTGAGGGGGCTAATTTGCTGTGTAATTAGGCACCTTCCGAGGGTCCTTAAAATCCTTAGGTAGACGCTCGTTATGCAGAGCCGACACTAAACATGGCACACCCAAGGTTCTAGAGATCACACCTGCCTCCATCGAAGCTGATGGATAAACCGAAGATTGTTGTTGAGACGCCAGCTGGGCCGCCTGCTCAGCCTCCCAACATGCCCTGCCCTGGTCCACCAAAGCCTGGGCATTATTACCTCTGCGCGCCGGGTCATGCCCACAAGGCTGGTTGCGGTGCTGCTCACTGCTTGAAACTGTTAGCGACTCAATGTGCCTGTTGTAACTCTGACTTGGTAGAGGGGTTGAATGAATCTGTTCACGGCTATAAGAATAAGCCGCCTGATGAGCCACAGCTGTCTGAAGAAGCTCTCTGGCCCTCCGTGTCTCTATCGCTGCCAGAGACTCGCCTTCAACTGGTAGAGCTGCCAATCGCGTTGCAGTAGCAATCATATTATCCAAAGGGTTAGAATAATGACTCGGAGGTGTCGGAACATGCTGAGGCGGAGTATTATTCAAATGTGGAGGGTCCATCGCACGCAGCTGAACCAGCGCTCCAGTCCCAGGCGCTTCGACCGCTCGGTTCACCATCGGCGGGTCACTGGTCCCTGCTCTATGTGTGTTGAAGAGGTTCCTTGGCTCATAAACCGGGGGTAGATGACTCTGGTGCCTCCTCCTCATGATCTCGTTTGAAGCTTTCTGATCCAATGTGAGTCGGAAGGACTCTGCCTGAATCCGTTGTGCATGGGCGTCCAAAGCAGCCCGCTCTATAGCCATCCTAGCGTTCTTAGCCGCCAGCTCTTCCTAGGCTTGAGCTATCTCATCTTGTAGCTTCGCCACATCCACCTTGTGATGTTCCTGGTTGTCCGGGGTTACCTCCACCCCCATCAGAGTTGCCAAAGCCTCCAATAACTTTGTTAAAGCTTGAGCCGGTGGGTGTGCCGTGCCGCTAGCCCCAGCTGTCGCCGCAGCGGTTGAACTAGAAGTCATAGCCGTGGCGGTTGATGAACCGAGCGTCGGCTGTGTACCGGCCATGAAGATCGCAACCCTGTTCGGCGGCTCATAGGGGTCCGGAATACTGTCGCCATTGGAACAGCCCCCAAGTTGGCCATCTTGCAATTGATACATTAGACCAGTCTTGCCTGTGGACGACTCACCATCAGAGTAGATGGCCATCTCACCGCCAGACACATATCCTTCTCCAGCTTCCACCCCATGGGTGAAACCAACAAAGGCACGCTTCATGGCGGGTTGAACCCGGGCGGGTCATGCACGCTGAGCCGTCTCGATGATGTCGGTGTAGATGTCCGGCTCAGTGCCCGGTTCATCGATCTTGCCGATGAATACGTGGATTCCGCCAAAGGGGACCCGGTACCCGTAATCAATTGAGCCGGCCTCGGGGGCCCAGCCTGGATCCTTGATGTAGAGCTTGCCGTGATGACTCTTGGTCATCCGCCCCACAGCGTATCCCTTGATCCCTTCAAAGCTGCCCTTCAAGAACTCGAAACCACCATGCGCTGGCCCCATGGTGGGCGCCAACTATCGTGGAATTTTCATGGCAGATGTCCTAACAGAAGGACTTAGTCGTGGAGCCATTACAACTAGGTTAGCTTAAAGGGGTTAAACGGGACAAAGGACACAGAGAGTTTATACTGGTTCAGCCCCTTGCGGTGAAGGTAAAGGCCTACTCCAGTTTGGGATTGTATTGCTTGGGTTTCGATTACCAGGGAGTGAATACGCTTGACCTAGTTCTCGAGCTCTTGTTTCTTGTCTTAAGCCATCGCCGGGTCGTCCCTTTATATACACAGGTTGACGCCTGGCGGCCTACAGAGTCCCGGTCGGCTCATACACAACGTGTCCGGCCCGGTGACTAAATACACTTGCCTTATAATACAAGTTATACATACATGGCGGTTCATCCTCTTGAGCCTCAAGTCGCCACTGGGTCTTGGGCCGCTAACAGGATCATATGATCCACCATCTTCATAGCTAAGCCGCCAGGGGTATGACCCAGCCCTTCCTGGGCGGTTCATACCTAATAGTCATATCCCCAACATTACCCAAATTGACGAGCCCGGATCGAGCCACAAGCAGAGCAAGCATCACAAGAAGTAGATGATGATCAGATGATCGTTTATGCTAGTTAATCATGCATGTAATATATAGTTTACTTTATTGATTTGTGGAAATGTCATGTGTGTAGTAGTCTCCTATGTAATTATGCATGTAATAGTTTACTTTGGTGTGTGCAAATGCCATGGTTGTAGTAGCCACCTATGTAAGTGGATGTTTAATTTGGTTATGCAACCATGTCCTTATAAGTGTGTGTGTGTGTGTGTGTGTACATTATAGGGTGGGTCTATTATGATAACACCCTCTAATACCTTATTCTGCTAACACCCGTGCTTATTCTGCTAAAACCTCCCCTTCGCTAAAAAGCACACCCATCGATGACCCAGGCAGCCCACTACCCCCGACCCCCACCTTCTTCTCCCGACACCTCCCACCCTCGACGGCGCCTCACCATCACCCACCACCGCGGCGCCCCACCTCCACCCCACCCTCGTCACCCCACAACCACCCCACCCCTCTTCCTCCTGGTCAGCACCGCCGCTCATCCTCTTCCTCCCGGCCGGGCCCGCTGATGACCCACAAGTATAGGGGATCTATCGTAGTCCTTTCGATAAGTAAGAGTGTCGAACCCAACGAGGAGCAGAAGGAAATGATAAGCAGTTTTCTGTAAGGTATTCTCTGCTGGCAGTGAAATATCGGTGACATATAGTTTTGTGGTAAGGTAATTTGTAATAGGTAACAAGTAATAAAAGTAAATAAGGTGCAGCAAGATGGCCCAATCCTTTTTGTCGCAAAGGACAAGCCTGGACAAACTCTTATATAAAGGAAAACGCTCTTGGGGACACATGGGAATTATCGTCAAGCTAGTTTTCATCATGCTCATATGATTCGCGTTCGGTACTTTGATAATTTGATATGTGGGTGGACTGGTGCTTGGGTACTGCCCTTTCTTGGACAAGCATCCCACTTATGATTAACCTCTCTTGCAAGTATCCGCAACTACAAAAGAAGTATTAAGGTAAACCTAACCAGAGCATGAAACATGTGGATCCAAATCAGCCCCTTACGAAGCAACGCATAAACTAGGGTTTAAGCTTCTGTCACTCTAGCAACCCATCATCTACTTATTACTTCCAAATGCCTTCCTCTAGGCCCAAACAATGGTTAAGTGTCATGTAGTCAACGTTCACATGACACCACTAGAGGAGAGACAACATACATCTCATCAAAATATCGAACGAATACCAAATTCACATGACTACTTATAGCAAGACTTCTTCCATGTCCTCAGGAACAAATGTAACTACTCACAAATCATATTCATGTTCATAATCAGAGGGTTATTAATATGCATAAAGGATCTGAACATATGATCTTCCACCAAGTAAACCAACTAGAATCAACTACAAGGAGTAATCAACACTACTAGCAACCCACAGGTACCAATCTGAGGTTTTGAGACAAAGATTGGATACAAGAGATGAACTAGGGTTTGAGAGGAGATGGTGCTAGTGAAGATGTTGATGGATATTGACCCCCTCCTGATGAGAGGACTGATGGTGATGATTTCCCCCTCCCGGAGGGATGTTTCCCCTGCAAAACAGCACCGTCGGAGCCCTGGACTGGTTCCGCCAAGGTTCCGCCTCGTGGCGGCGGAGTTTCGTCCCGTGAGCTTTCTTATGATTTTTTCCAGGGCAAAAGACTTCATATAGCCAAAGATGGGCACCGGAGGCCTGCCAGGGGGCCCACGAGGCAGGGGCGCGCCCCCCACCCTCATGGACGGTGGGTGGCCCCCCTCTGGTGCTTTCTTGACCCAATATTTTTTATATATTCCGAAACTGACTTCCGTGGAGTTTCAGGACTTTTGGAGTTGTGCAGAATAGGTCTCCAATATTTGCTCCTATTCCAGCCCAGAATTCCAGCTGTCGGCATTCTCCCTCTTCGTGTAAACCTTGTAAAATAAGAGAGAATAGGCATAAGTATTGTGACATAATGTATAATAAGAGCCCATAATGCAATAATTATCGATATAAAAGCATGATGCAAAATGGACGTATCAACTCCCCCAAGCTTAGACCTCGCTTGTCCTCAAGTGGAAGCCGATATCGAAAAGTATGTCCACATGTTTAGAGATAGAGGTGTCGATAAAATAAAATACGGACATGAGGGCATCATGATCATTCTTATAATAGCAACGTATATATATATATTGTCATATGATTTCTTATGCTAAAGTGACAATTCATTCACAATATCAAGTATGAATCAAAAACTTCATTGAAATCTAACAAACTATAATCTCAGTTATTGAAGCAATTGCAATTTATCGTAACATCAGAAAGAGTCAATATAAGAGCTTTTCAGCAAGTCCACATACTCAACTATCATTTAGTCTTTCACAATTGCTAACACTCATGCAATACTTATGGGTATGGAGTTTTAATCGGACACAGAGAAAGATAGGGGCTTATAGTGTTGCCTCCCAACCTTTTACCTCAAGGGTAATGTCAACAATAATAGTTCATGATAACTTACATCCAATTGGATATATATATATATATATCTGGATCTTTCCAACACAATGTGCTTGCCAAAGGATAAAATGTAAAAAGGAAAGGTGAAGATCACCATGACTCTTGTATAAGGTATAAGAAAAAAGTAAAAGATAGGCCCTTCGCAAAGGGAAGCAGAGGTTGTCATGTGCTTTTATGGTTGGATGCACAAAATCTTAACGCGAAAGAACGTCACTTTATATTGCCACTTGTGATATGGACCTTTATTATGAAGCCCGTCGCTTTTATTGCTTCCACATCACAAGATCGTATAAAGCTTATTTTCTCCACACTAATAAATCATAAATATTTAGAGATCAATTTTTATTTCCTGCAACATGACAACTTACTTGAAGGATCTTACTCAATCCATAGGTAGATATGGTGGACTCTCATGGCAAAACTGGGTTTAAGGATATTTGGAAGCACAAGTAGTATCTCTACTTGGTGCAAAGAATTTGGCTAGCATGAGGGGGAAAGGCAAGCTCAACATGTTGGATGATCCATGACAATATACTTTATTTCAGATATAAGAAAACATAACCCATTATGTTGTCTTCCTTGTCCAACATCAACTTTTTAGCATGTCATATTTTAATGAGTGCTCACAATCATAAAAAGATGTCCAAGATAGTATATTTATATGTGAAAACCTCTCTTTCTTTATTACTTCCTATTAATTGCAACGATGACAAAAACTATGTTTGTCAACTCTCAACAACTTTTATTCATCATACTCTTTATATGTGAAGTCATTACTCTCCATAAGATCCATATGATCTCTTTGTTTCTTTTTATTCTCTCTCTCCCCTTCTTTTTTCTCAAGATCATAGCCAGATGGAAAAGCCCTTGACTCAACACTAATATTTATTATATATAGCTCACGGACTCTATTACATAGAAGGATCATAAAGCAAAACTCAAAACTAAATCATACTGAAACTTTATTCTACTAGATCAAGATATTATCAAAAGGATCGGACTAAGAAAAATGGTAAAGATAAAAGTGTGATGGTAATATGATACCGGGGCACTCCCCCAAGCTTGGCAGTTGCCAAGGGGAGTGCCCATACCCAATACTCAGTTCTCCTTTTGGTGGTAGCGATGATGGAGTTGTTGATGGTGTAGGCTTGTCATCCATCTTCCAAGGCATAGGCTCACCATCATAGAAGAATGATCGAGTCTCCGGGATCCTCGAATCTGCAGTCAAACTCATCCTCTTGAATCTATATTCATACTCACAGTTTTGGTTTTGCAGGTCATAGATTTGGGCTTGGAGGTTCTTGATTTTCTCGTGAAGCTTGAAGATGGTCTCCCCAATGTCCTTGGCATCCAGCTTGTGATTGTTGGTGAACTCCGCGATCATCATGTGGTTGGCGTCGAGTCCGCGTTCCACCATCCCTTGGCACTCAAAAACTTGTTGCTCCATTGCTTCGAGTCTTGTCTCCACGCTTGCGGTCCTCCTTGGTCCCTCAACATCGCGGATGTGCAGCACCCCCTCACGCAACTCAATGGTTTGAGGGTGTTGCAGCACCTCCGCGAGGTAGGGGTTGATGACCCTCTCGAAAAACTAGTCCTTATGGGGCACTTGAAGACGTCATGGTGATCTAGATCTGTCAAAAAAACAGCTCGAAACAAAGACAGGAGATATTTGTGTGGTACGATGGTCAAAACCTTCGGGAGATTATATAATGAATTTTACCGACCAAAAGAAGTATCGTGCAAGAAAACAGAGTCCAGAGGGCACACGAGGTGCCCATGAGGCAGGGGGCGCGCCCTCCACCCTCGTGGATGCCTCGTGTCCTTTCCGGACTGCTTCTTATTTTCATATTTTCTTAAATATTCCAAATCGGAGAAAAAAATGCTATTATAACTGTTTTGGAGTCGGTTTACTTACCATACCACATACCTATTCCTTTTCGGAGGCTGAGACGTTCTGGAAGGTGTCCCTTATATACTCCTTCGGGGTTACGGTTTCAATAACATTAGTTTCAACATTTATAGGGTTACTTGAGATATAATGTTTGATTCTTTGATCGTTCACCACCCATGGATTTGTGCCTTCGAAGTTGTTGATTTTTATGGCACAGGAATGATAGACCTCCTCGATAACGTAAGGACCTTCCCATTTAGAGAGGAGTTTTTTTGCAAAAAATCTTAAACGAGAGTTTTATAACAATACATAATCACCTACATTAAACTCATGTTTTTGTATCCTTTTGTCATGCCATCTTTCAACTTTTTCTTTAAACAGTTTGGCATTCTCATAGGCCTGGGTTCTCCATTCATCAAGTGAGCTAATGTCAAATAGTCTCTTCTCACCGGAAAGTTTGAAGTCATAATTGAGCTCTTTAATGGCCCAATATGCCTTATGTTCTAGTTCGAGAGGTAAGTGACATGCTTTTCCATAAACCATTTTATATGAAGACATACCCATAGGGTTTTTATATGCAGTTCTATAGGCCCATAAAGGATCATCAAGTTTCTTGGACCAATTCTTTCTAGATCTATTAACAGTCTTTTGCAAAATTAATTTAAGCTCTCTATGGACCAGCTCTACTTGACCACTAGACTGTGGATGATATGGAGATGCAATTCTATGATTAACATCATACTTAGCAAGCATTTTACGAAAAGCACCATGAATAAAATGTGAACCACCGTCAGTCATTAAATATCTAGGGACTCCAAACCTCGGAAAAATAATTTCTTTAAGCATCTTAATAGAGGTGTTATGATCAGCACTGCTAGTTGGAATAGCTTCTGTCCATTTAGTAACGTAATCAAGAGCAACTAAAATATGTGTATACCCATTAGAGGAAGGAAACGGCCCCATATAATCAAAGCCCCAAAACATCAAATGGTTCAATAACAAGTGAATAATTCATAGGCATTTCTTGACGTATACTAATATTACCAATTCTTTGGCATTCATCACAAGACAAGACAAACTTACGGGCATCTTTGAAGAGAGTAGGCCAATAAAAACCAGATCGCAATACCTTATGTGCAGTTCTGTCTCCAGCATGGTGTCCTCCATAAGCCTCGGAGTGACACTTGCATAGGATTTGTTCCTGTTCCTGTTCATGCTCAGGTACACGACGTATAATAACTCCATCTACTCCTTCTTTATAAAGGTGTGGGTCCTCCTAGAAGTAATGTCTTAAATCATAGAATTTTTTTCTTTTGCTGGTATGTGAAACTAGGTGGTATAAATTTAGCAACAATTTAATTGGCATAATCAGCATACCATGGAGTAGTACGAGAAGCATTTATGACAGCTAATTGTTCATCAGGATAGCTATCATCAATAGGTAGTGGGTCATCAAGGACATTCTCTAACCTAGACAAGTTGTCTGCAACGGGGTTCTCAGCTCCCTTTCTATCAATAATATGTAAATCAAATTCTTGTAGTAGGAGAACCCATCTAATAAGTCTAGGTTTAGCATATTTCTTTTCCATAAGATATTTATAGGATGATCAGTGTGAACAGTTATTTTAGAATCAACAATATAAGGTCTGAACTTATCAAAAGCAAATACAACTGCTAAAAATTCCTTTTCAGTAGTAGCATAATTTCTCTGGGAACTGTCTAGAGTTTTACTTGCATATTGGATAACATTTAATTTCTTATCAACTATTTGTCCTAAAACAGCACCTACAGCATAATCACTGGCATTGCACATAATTTCGAAGGGTAAATTCCAATCAGGAGGCTGAACAATAGGTGCAAAAATCAAAGATTTCTTAAGTATATCAAATGCTTCTACACAATCATCATCAAAGACAAAAGGAACATCTTTTTGTAAGAGATTTGCCAGAGGCCTGGAAATTTTTGAGAAGTCTTTAATGAACCTCCTATAAAAACTGGCATGACCAAGGAAACTTCTTATACCTTTAATATCCGTAGGACACGGCATATTTTCAATAGCATCAACTTTACCTTTATCAACTTCAATACCTCTTTCAGAAATTTTATGCCCCAAGACAATGCCGTCGTTAACCATAAAGTGGCACTTCTCCCAGTTCAAGACAAGATTAGTTTCTTCACATCTCTACAAAACTCGATCAAGGTTGCTTAAGCAATCATCAAAAGAAGTTCCGCATACGGAGAAATCATCCATGAAAACCTCAACAATCTTTTCACAAAAGTCAGAGAATATAGCAGTGATACATCTTTGAAAGGTAGCAGGTGCATTACATAAACCAAAAGGCATACGTCTATAAGTAAAAGTACCGAAAGGGCAAGTAAAAGTGGTCTTTTCTTGATCCTATTTTGACACAGGTATTTGAGAGAAACTAGAATAACCATCTAGAAAGCAAAAATGTGTATGTTTAGATAATCTTTCTAGCATTTGATCAATAAAAGGTAAAGGGTAATGATCCTTTTTAGTAGCTTTATTTAGTTTGCGGAAATCAATTACCATTCTATAACATGTAACAATTCTTTGTGGGATCAATTCATCTTTATCATTAGGAACAACAATAATACCTCCCTTCTTAGGGACACAATGGACAGGACTTACACACTGACTATGAGCAACAGGACAAATTATACCTGCCTCCAGAAGCTTTAGTATTTCTTTTCTTACCACTTCTTTCATTTTAGGATTTAACCATCGTTGGTGATCAGCAACCGGTTTAGCATCCTTCTCCAATTTTATTTTGTGCTAGCATAGAGTGGGACTAATGCCCTTAAGATCATCAAGAGTATATCCAATAGCTGCATAGTGCTTCTTCAGAGTTTTCAATAATTTCTCCTCTTCTGGCTCTGAAAGGTTAGCACTAATAATAACAGGATATATCTTCTTTTCATCAAGATAAACATATTTAAGAGTATCAGGCAATGGTTTAAGATCAAACACGGGATCGCCCTTGGGTGGAGGAGGATCCCCTAAGATTTCAACAGGCAAATTGTGTTTCAAAATAGGTCCCTGTTTAAAGAATACTTCATCTATTTCCCTTCTTTCATTCATAAACATATCATTTTCATGGTCTAGAAAATATTGTTCTAAAGGATCATTAGGAGGCACAGTAATAGAAGCAATACCAATAATTTAATCTTTACTAGGTAATTCTTTATCATGGGGTTGTCTACGAAATTTTGCAAATTTAAATTCATGAGACATATCCCCTAGAGTATTCAACCCAAATTTATTGATTCGACACAAGAGGAGCCAAAGAATATTCTCAAGTATTAGCAGCTAAGTTGTCAATTCAACCACACCTGGAAACTTAATATCTGCAACAAAGTATTTAGTAGCAAAGTAATATGATATTAGTGGTAATGGTAGCAAAAGGTAACAGTAGTAGAAGCAATTTTTTTGGTATTTTGTAGTGATGATAGCAACGGGAAATTAAATAAGCGAAGAACAATATATGGAAAGCTCATAGGCAATGGATCGGTGATGGAGAATTATGCCGGATGTGGTTCATCATGTAATAGTCATAACCTAGGGTGACACAGAACTAGCTCCAGTTCGTCAATGTAATGTAGGCATGTATTCCGAATATAGTCATACATGCTTATGGAAAAGAACTTGCATGACATCTTTTGTCATACCCTCCCGTGGCAGCGGGGTCCTTACGGAAACTAAGGGATATTAAGGCCTCCTTTTAATAGAGAACCGGAACAAAGCATTAACACATAGTGAATAAATGAACTCCTCAAACTACGGTCATCACTGGTAAGTATCCCGATTATTGTCACTTCGGGGTTAACGGATCATAACACATAATAGGTGACTATAGACTTGCAAGATAGGATCAAGAACACTCATATATTGATGAAAACATAATAGGTTCAAATCTGGAATCATGGCACTCGGGCCCTAGTGACAAGCATTAAGCATAGCAAAGTCATAGCAATATCAATCTCAGAACATAGTGGACACTAGGGATCAAACCCTAACAAAACTAACTCGATTACATGATAGATCCCATCCAACCCATCACCGTCCAGCAAGCCTACGATGGAATTACTCACGCACGGCGCTGAGCATCATGAAATTGGTGATGGAGGATGGTTGATGATGACGATGGCGACGGATTCCCCTCTCCGGAGCCCCGAACAGACTCCAGATCAGCCCTCCCGAGAGGTTTTAGGGCTTGGTGGCAGCTCTGTATCGTAAAACGCGATGATTTCTTCTCTTTGATTTTTTTCTCCCCGAAACTCAATATATGGAGGTGGAGTTGGAGTCGAAGAGGCAATAGGGGGCCCACGAGGTAGGGGGCGCGCCCTAGGGGGGCAGGCGCGCCCCCTCCCTCGTGGAGAGGTGGTGGTCCCCCTGGCCTTCATCTTTTGCAGGTATTTTTCTTATTTTCTGAAAAGTGGCTCCGTGAAGTTTCAGGTCATTCCGAGAACGTTTGCTCCTGCACATAAATAACACCATGGTAATTCTGCTGAAAACAGCGTCAGTCCGGGTAGTTCCATTCAAATCATGCAAGTTAGAGTCCAAAACAAGGCAAAAGTGTTTGGAAAAGTAGATACGTTGGAGAGGTATCAACTCCCCCAAGCTTAAACCTTTGCTTGTCCTCAAGCAGTTCAGTTGACAAACTGAAAGTGATAAAGAAAAAAATTACAAACTCTGTTTGCTCTTGTTGTTGTAAATATGTAAAGCCAGCATTCAAGTTTTCAGCAAAGATTATAACTAACCAGATTCGCAATAACGCATAGGTCTCAAGTTTACTCATATCAATGGCATAATCAACTAGCGAGCCATAATAATAAATCTCGGATGACAACACTATCTCAAAACAATCATAATGTGATATAACAAGATGGTATCTCGCTAGCCCTTTCTGAGACCGCAAAACATAAATGCAGAGCACCTTTAAAGACCAAGGACTGACTAGACATTGTAATTCATGGTAAAAGAGATCCAGTCAAGTCATACTCAATGTAAACTAACAGTATTGAATGCCAATGACAGCGGTGCTCTCCAGCTGGTGCTTTTTAATAAGAGGATGATGACTTAGCATAAAAGTAAATAGATAGGCCCTTCGCAGAGGGAAGCAAGGATTTGTAGAGGTGCCAGAGCTCGGTTTTGAAACAGAGGTGAATAATATTTTGAGCGGTATACTTTCATTGTCAACATAACAACATTCATGAACATGCATTAAAATTAATCAACACCGAATGTAAGCATGAGTAGGATATAATCCACCGTGAACATAAATATCGTAAAGGCTATGTTGATTTTGTTTCAACTACATGTGTGAACATGTGCCAAGTCAAGTCACTTAAATCATTCAGAGGAGGATACCACCCTATCATACCACATCATAACCATTTTAATAGCATGTTGGCACGCAAGGTAAACCATTATAACTCATAGCTAATCAAGCATGGCACAAGAAACTATGATATCTAATTGTCATTGCAAACATGTTTATTCATAATAGGCTGAATCAGGAACGATGAACTAATCATATTTACAAAAAAAAGAGGTCGAGTTCATACCATCTTTTCTCATCTCAATAAGTGCATCATATAGTCATCATTATTGCCTTTCACTTGCACGACCAAATAGTGTGGATAATAATAAAAGTGCACGTGCATTGGACTAAGCTAGAATCTGCAAGCATTCAATTCAAGAGAGAAGACAAGGTAATATGGGCTCTTTTGTCAGATCAACAATAATGCATATAGAGCTACTTTAACATTTTAATTATGGTCTTCTCCTCTCGACCCCATAGAACAAGAAAAGAAATAAAACTATTTACACTAGAAAGCTCCCAACAAGCAAAAGAAGAACAGGAAATCTTTTTGGGTTTTGTTTTTAATTACTACTACAAGCATGGAAATTAAACTAATTAAAAGCTACAACTAATTATTATTTTTGGTTTTTCTTAAGGTTTATTAAACACACAAGAAGAAAGCATAAAAAGGAAAATAAACTAGCATGGATGATACAATGAAAAAGTATGAGCACGGACATCTAGCAATGAGTGTGTGAACAGAAATGTAATGTCGGTGGGAAATATGTACTCCCCCAAGCTTAGTCTTTTGGCCTAAGTTGGTCTATGGCCACAGCTGGCCTGGCGGATATCCATGATAATAGCTGGGGTCGTATTGCGATGCAGCGGCTATCGCCTGCTGAGCTGCAGCATGGCGATGAGCGGCCTCCTCTCTCCTCTCGTACTCATCTGCCTCCTCTCTGGTAATAGTATATCCTCCTCTTGCTTGATAAATAAAGAAGGCAGGGGCAGGGAGAGTAATACGGACAGCACAACGTTTGTCAAAGATTAGTCGATACTGGAGAGGTGATTCGTTCCTCTCGACAAACTGGTGGTGAACCATAGCATTAAAATCTAGATAAGCAGGAGGTAATTCAATATCATCTTCGCGTATGGCTATACCAAGAAAATTAGCTATGCAGGTTGCATAAGTTCCACCAAAGAAATCTCCATTAAGTCTATTAAGATGCAACCTACGTGAAAAAATTGGCTCCCAAATTATTTGATTTGTCTCCTAACATAGCACTCCAAAGAAAACTGAGGTCAGGGACACACATGTGACATGCTTCATCTTTACCATTTATGCATCTACCTACGAAGAGAGCAAAATAATGTATAGCTGGAAAGTGAATGCTCCCTATGGTAGCTTGTGTAATATCTCTAGATTCTCCCACGGTTATGCTAGCAAGAAAATCTCTAAATTCAGATTTGCGAGGATCCCTTATACTACCCCATTGTGGAAGTTTGCAAGTAGTGGTAAAATCCTCTAAGTCCACAGTGTAAGATTTATCATAAAGATCAAACAGGACAGTTGGAGAATTACATGAAGTTGAAAAACTCAAACCTCCTCACAAAGGTACTGGTGAGGTTGTGATACTGGCTGCACTTCTCTTCCTCGAAGCTCACGAGATCAGCATTACGCAAATATGCGTTGAATTCTTCCTTAATTCCCGCTCGATCCATAAAGTTCTCAGAAGGCCATTCACAAGGATGCACTGGAGCGTCTCTTGGTGGCTCTTCATCAGCATCACGCATTGCAAGCCTGGGTCCTTGCTTCCTTGAGGAACCACCTTGGAACATTTTCCTAAGCATTTTTCTTTCTTTGAAAAATTCTGAAAAAAATTTAGTAACTTCAAAATAAAAGCAAACCAAACTCAATAATATTGATAGCAACTACTCCTACAAGTGCCTAGAGCCTATATCATGCATCAAAACTACTTGGAACCATATAAATTTGGCATGCAAGCTCAAGAACAGGATCACCTAAGCAACAAAAATTTTCAATGAATAAAACACTAGAACAAAAACTAATTGGACCAATGGAGGAGTCACATACCAAGGAACAATCTCCCCAAGCAGTTTTGTGAGAGGTGCTTTGAGCAAGGAGATCGAAAATGGCAGCAAAATGAGCTTGGACTCATGCTTGAGCTGGATATTCGTGGTTGTGGGAGGAATATGAAGTGTGCGGGTGCAGGAATAAGTGGAGGAGGGCCACCGCGGGCCCACGAGGAAGGGGGGCGTGCCTAGGGGGTAGGGCGTGCCCTCCACCCTCGAGGGCAGGTGGTTGGCCCCCATGCTGTGTTCTTTGTGCCAAATATTCTCAAATATTCTGGAAAAAAATCATATTTAAATTTCAGGGCATTTGGAGAACTTTTATTTTCAAGGTATTTTTATATTGCACGGATAATCAGATAACAGACAGAAAAATATTTATTTTTATTTTATTTAATGTAAATAACAAAAAGTAAAAGTGGGGTACAGAAGGTTGTGCCTTCTAGTTTCATCCATCTCATGATCATCAAAAGGAATCCACTAACAAGGCTGATCAAGTCTTGTTAACGAACTCATTCCGAATAACATGGAACCGGAGAAATTTCGAATAACACTATGTTACCTCAACGGGGATATGCACATCCCCAATAATAAGAATATCATATTTCTTCTTGACAGTAGGAAGAGGAAATTCAAAACCTCCAAATATAATCGATGGCATTTTTCCAATAGAGTTGATACTATGAACTTGAGGTTGTTTCCTCAAAAAGTGTACCGTATGCTCATTACCATTAACATGAAAAGTGACATTGCCTTTAGTGCAATCAATAACAGCCCCTGTAGTGTTCAAAAAGGGTCTTCCAAGAATAATAGACATACTATCGTCCTCGGGAATATCAAGAATAACAAAGTCCGTTTAAATATTAATGTTTGCAACTACAATAGGCACATCCTCACAAATACTGACAGGTATAGCAGTTGATTTATCAGCCATTTGCAAAGATATTTCAGTAGGTGTCAACTTATTCAAATCAAGTCTATGATATAAAGAGAGAGGCATAGCATTAACACCGGCTCCAAGATCACATAAAGCAGTTTTAACATAGTTTCTTTTAATGGAGCATGGTATAGTGGGTACTCCTGGATCTCCAAGTTTCTTTGGTATTCCGCCCTTAAAAGTATAATTAGCAAGCATGGTGGAAATTTCAGCTTCCGATATCTTTATTTTATTTGTAATAATATCTTTCATATACTTAGCATAAGGATTGGTTTTAAGCATATCAGTTAATCGCATACGCAAAAAGATAGGTCTAATCATTTCAGCAAAGTGCTCAAAATCCTCATCATCTTTTTTCTTGGATGGTTTGGGAGTAAAAGGCATGGGTTTCTGAACCCAAGGCTCTCTTTCTTTACCATGTTTCCTAGCAACAAAGTCTTTCTTATCATAACATTGATTCTTTGATTGTGGGTTATCAAGATCAACAGCAGGTTCAATTTCTATATCATTATCATTACTAGGTTGAGCATCATCATGAACATTATCATCAACATTATCACTAGTTTCAGGTTCATTACCAGATTGAGTTTCAACATCAGAAATAGAAATATCATTTGGATTCTCAGGTGTTTCAGTAATAGGTTCACTAGAAGCATGCAAAGTCCTGTCATTTTTCTTTTTCTTCTTTTTAGAAGAACTAGGTACATCTATATTATTTGTCTGAGAATCTTGCTCAATTCTCTTAGGATGGCCTTCGGGATACAAAGGTTCCTGAATTGTTCTACCAGTTCTAGTAGCCACTCTGACAGCATAATCATTATCTTTACTATTCAATTCATTGAGCAAATCATTTTGAGCTTTAAGTACTTGTTCTACTTGGGTGGTAACCATAGAAGCATGTTTACTAATAAGTTTAAGTTCACCTTTAACATTAGCCATATAATCACCCAAGTGTTCAAGCATATTTGAATTGTATTTCAATAGTCTACCAAAATAAGCATTAAAATCTTCTTGCTTGGCCATAAATTTATCAAACTCATCTAAGCATGGGCTAGCAAATTTAGTAAATGGGATTTCAGCTTTATCATATCTATAGAGAGAATTTACCTTTACTACCTGTGTCGGGTTATCAAGACCATGAGTTTCTTCAATAGGTAATGGATTAAGATTATATGTTTCTTCAACAGGCGGTAAATTAAGACCATGTATTTCTTCAATAGGAGGTAAATTCTTAACATCTTCAGCTTTAATACCTTTTTCTTTCATAGATTTCTTTGCCTCTTGCATATCTTTGGGACTGAGAAATAGAATACCCCTCTTCTTCGGAGTTGGTTTAGGAATTGGCTCAGGAATTGGCTCCAGAGGTGTCCAATTATTTTCATTTGTCAACATATTATTCGATAGAATTTCAGCTTCACCCGATGTTCTTTCCCTAAAAACAGAACCAGCACAACTATCCAGGTAATCTTTGGATGCATCGGTTAGTCCATTATAAAAGATATCAAGTATTTCATTTTTCTTAAGAGGGTGATCAGGCAAAGCATTAAGTAATTGGAGAAGCCTCCCCCAAGCTTGTGGGAGACTTTCTTCTTCAATTTGCACAAAATTATATATATCCCTTAAAGCATCTTGTTTGTTATGAGCAAGGAAATATTTAGCAGATAAGTAATAAATCATATCCTGGGGACTACGCACACAACCAGGATCAAGAGAATTAAACCATATCTTAGCATCACCCTTTAATGAGAACGGGAATATTTTAAGGATGTAAAAGTAACGAGTTCTCTCATCTTTAGTGAACAGGGTGGCTATATCATTCAATTTAGTAAGATGTGCCACAACAGTTTCAGATTCATAACCATGAAAAGGATCAGATTCAACCAGAGTAATTATATCAGGATCAACAGAGAATTCATAATCCTTATCAGTAACAAAGATAGGTGAAGTAGCAAAAGCAGTCTCAGGTTTCATTCTAGCATTTAGAGATTGCTTACTCCATTTAGCTAATAATCTTTTGAGTTCATTTCTATTTTCGCAAGCTAAAATAGCTAAAGAAGCTTCTTGATCAAAAACATAACCCTTAGGAATAACAAGTGATTCTTCATCATCACTTTCATTAGTATCATCATCAATATTTTCAATTTCTCTAGCCCTAGCAAGTTGTTCATCAAGGAAATCACTAAGTGGCATAGTAGTATCAGGCATAGAGGTAGTTTCATCATAAGTATCATGCATAGCAGAAGTGGCATCATCAATAACATGCGACATATCAGAACGAATAGCAGAAGCAGGTGTAGGTGTCGCAAACTTACTCATAACAGAAGGTGAATCAAGTGCAGAGCTAAATGGCAGTTCCTAACCTCCCCTCGTAGTTGAGGGATAAATCTTGGTTTTTGGATCTCTCAAGTTCTTCATAATGATAAGCAGATATAAATCCCAAGTGACTCAAAGAATAGAGCTATGCTCCCCGGCAACGGCGCCAGAAAATAGTCATGATAACCCACAAGTATAGGGGATCGCGACAGTTTTCGAGGGTAGAGTTGTAACATCCCAAATTTTCAATTTGGAATGTTATACATTAGATCATCACTGCATATCATATTTTATTTTGCATTTTGGTTGATCCTAGAAATTCTACGCAACTCCATGACCCACGGAGAGAGTTGGGGATTTCATTATTTTCATATTTGAGTTCTCTCAAATTTTGAGAATAGGATCATTTGATTTTATTTCTTTTATCATCAATTATTTCTATTACAAAAATATGAGAGAGGGAATAAAATGACTTTCCCACAATAAATAAATATTGAGGATTTAATAATAAAATCAAATAAGATTTTATTTCGAAGTTTTTCGGTGTTTTATTTGAATTTAGGAAAAATGTGCGTTTTTCAAAATTGCATTTAGGTCCCAAATAAATGTTCACCTTGAGCGGCTTGATTTTAGAAGCCCGTGAAAATTTATTTCGGAATTTTTGGAGTCCGTTTAGTATTTCTTTTTATTTTTCTTCCGAGCGGAATAAAAAAATGCGAACCGACTTAACGGGCCGTGTCCGACCTGGACACCGACCCGGGGGGCCTTTATAAGCCGGGGAGGAGCCAGCCGAGCCCAGCCACCCGCGCCCCCAAACCCTAGCCCGCGCACCCCGCCCTAGCCGCCGCCGCCGCGCCGTCGCCGTCGCCGGACCCCGCCGCCGAGGTTCGTCGCCGCCTCGTTTTCCGTGCCATCGTAAAAAAAGAGAGAGAAAATATATCGGCGTTCGTCATTTTTCTTTTTCTCGGATTAAATTGTGATTTTTCTGATCGCGATTCCTGATCCGATTTTCGTTTTAGTATAACTTTTCGCTCGTTTATCGGAATCAGGCGATTCAAGCGCCTAGAGTTTCGTCTTGAAACCCTCTATTCGTTTAACCAACTTAAACAAGTTTTTTCTACTGTAAAATTTGCCCTAGATCCAGATTACTAGAACGAAGTTGTTTTCTTTCGCCGTTTGACTTTCGTTGCTTCGTTCGATTTGATTCTATTTGCCAACCAGAGTTCTTAAGTTGAACCTTCTGGTTAGATCTCTTATTTGAGTTTTACCTGTGCATTAGATGAGTACTTATTGTATGCTTGTTTGTTTGTCTGCGATAGAATACCCGGAGTGCGCCGCCGGTTACTTCGAATCGTTAGGTTTCGCGGATCATCAGCAAGGCAAGTAACACTTTGATCATACCTTTTCTACTACCCAGTTTTATTGCATTAGATCAATCCTCACACATTGCATGACTAGGATCTAATTAAATTGTGGGATCAGAAGTAGATGAGGTAGTACCTGTTACCTGTTATTATCAAACCTTTGGGAGTTACTTCTACGTTTGCTTATTATGCTATGCTATACTAGTAGACGTGGATTGGGTGAGTGAAATCCATGACAGATGTGAGATTGTTAATTAATGGTTTATCTAAGGCGGCAACTTAAACACACATCTGGGTGGATTGAGGCACGTGGGTATTCCAGGACTTGCCTGTTTTCTTTTGGACCGCCACCCAGGCTCAAAGGGATCATGAGACTATTCATACTAGAAACTTCCATGTGCAGCCACAAGCTATTATGGGCTCTAGCATAGTTGACTAAGTCGTGCGAACTCTTACAGTGGTAGACTAGCAGATGTAGGGGATGTAGGTGGTACGGTCTACCCGATCGTAAGGTGCTAGCGCTTCTGAAAGACTATGTCTCGGTCATCCGTCTTCTGAAACACCATGAAGTGCGAGAAACCAAACGGAGGTGATCGAGTCTTGTGGGGAAAAGTGCGCAAACCTCTGCAGAGTGTAATAAACTAATCATGATTAGCCGTGTCCCCGGTTATGGACATCTTGAGTATCTAGTACCTGGATTTTCATGTGAATCTCAAGATGTTACTCTAAATTAATTTTGTTGGGTTATGTTTAAGGATGATGCTTAATTGGGATTGAGAATGCTGTCAACCATTCTCAATGTTTAACAGCCACCATGATAGTAATTAAATTGTATTCCTTTGAAGTAGGGAAAAATTGGCTTTACGCAAAACTGTAACCATAGAGCTTTCCACCAGCCAAATATGCGTATAGTATAGTTGTTTCATTCCATTACTCTCTATGTGTTACCTTGCCAGCATATTCCATGTGCTGACCCGTTTCGGGCTGCAACGTTAATGTTGCAGACTTTTCAGACGACGATTAAGGAGTTTTTAGGTTGTGGTTCTATACTCAGTGATGCCGTTGGAATTGATGGACTCACTTGCCTTCCAAGCCTTCCGTTGTTATTGTTATTAGATGGCCTTAAGCCATATTAATTGTAATAAGTTCTCTCTTGAGACACTCGATGTAATAAGTGTGTGATTGCTACTCTGTTATAAATCCTTCGAGTACTGTGTGGTGTCAGCATTATTGATCCAGGGATGACACCGGAACACAGAGATCAGACTGTTTGAGGTCTGGTCGCTACAGAGATGGTATCAGAGCACACGCTGACTGTAGGACATGACCACTAAGCTAAAGACCTAGATCACTATTCACTCTCTTCTCTTCTGACCTCTCATCTTTTCTACTCTTTAGGATGGCGGATGCAAGGAACAAGTTCACGCAACCGGATGAAGATACACCCTTTGGACGACACTTGAAGGAAGTCACTAGATACCTGAACATAGGAGTACCAAGCTTCACGGGAACCTACAACGCCACTTTACCTGAAGAAGAGCGCTGGATGATTCAAGTTCAAGTTCCAGGAAGGACGTTCATGCCAGTCACTGAGCCCATAGAGTTTTCTTTTGATGCACCAACTTGGAGTCTAGGAAAGAGCATGGCAGCTCACATCGCCATGTGACGCATTGGAGAAGTCTACCGCAAGGATCTCAAGGATACTATCTACCAGATTTGTGGGCGCTGAGATGAACACTGGGAGATGATCAGCACCAGGAAGGATAGATCAATTGCAGCTTTTATCCAGGAGCTAAACCAGCACATTCGACGACAGGAGAACCAGATGTGCGCCGACATGATAGATCTGAAGAAGGCAAAGACTAGAATCAAGGAACTGGAGGAAGAACTCAAGGCTACATGTGTAGATTATGAAGAAGAAATTGAAGTATTAGTGGAGAAGAATGATGACCTGATCAAGAAGATTGGAATATTTATGGGAGGCCCTATGCCAATAGATGAAGACGAAGAACCCAAGGAGATTAGCCCGGAAGACTACATCATCATCGACGGCACCGACATGGAAGCAGATAGTAGCGATGATGACTATGTTGATGAAGCAGGAGCAGATATTATGGAGTCAACGACCGTAGAATATTTCTAGTAGACCACCTCATTAGTAGTAGTAGTCCACCATGTAAATATAGTAGTCCGAGCACTTTTGCGATAGATAGATCGATTGTATGCCCTTGTTTGATTGATTGAAGTGAATTGTTTGTTTTGCCTCATGTGCATAAGGGTAGTGTTTTCTCTTTAGACCCCCTCTATTCTTATATCTCATCTTTTCTAAACCCTCAGATGCCTCCGAGACGTGACCCCGGATTTACCTTTCCCCCGGAGCTCACCCAGTTGATCCAGCAGCAGAACACACTGATGCAGTTGCTAGTCCAGAATCAGAATCAGGGGAACAACAACAACAACCCACCACCACCACCACCTGTTGACCACTTAGCCCGTTTTCTTAGGCTGAATCCACCGGTGTTTTCCAGTAGCACCGAGCCGATAATAGCAGATGATTGGCTCCGCAAGACAGCTAGGGAGTTGACCACAGCAGGATGCACAGATGCGGAGAAGGTGAAGTTTGCCGCACATCATCTAGAAGGACCCGCAGCATCATGGTGGGAGAATTTCACAGCCACTTTCCCAGTCGACACTGTCACATGGGACCAGTTTCAGCAGGCTTTTTGTACTGCCCATGTTTCAGCAGGAGCTATGGCCATGAAGAAGCGTGAGTTTCGCAACTTGCGCCAAGGAGGACAGACAGTTGGCCAGTATGTGGAGGAATTTAGTAAGCTAGCACGTTATGCCCCAGATGACGTCGCTGCGGATGCAGCTAAGCAGGAGAAGTTTCTGGAAGGACTGAATGATGAGTTGAGCATGCAGTTGATGGTAGCAACCTTCAACAACTACCAGGAGTTGGTAGATCGTGCTCTTATGATTTAAGGGAAGCAGCAGTAAATTGAGAATCGCAAGAGGAATTATGGACAAGGGAAGTACAATTCAGGAGCTCAGCAGAAGCCACGTTTTACCCCTAGACCGGGAGGACATTTTCAGCATACCCATGGAGGAGGTAGCTCGCACAATCACAATGGCACCAAGAATGGTAATGGCAACGGAGGAAGCAACGGCCAGAATTGCACCAACCCATCAACCCCAGCCAAGAAGGACCTGAGCCAAGTCACTTGCTTTAAGTGTTCAAAGACCGGACATTATGCCAATGAATGTCCTGAAGGCCAAAATGGCAATGGAAGTTTTGGGAAGAAGTCGAACCCTTTCAACAGGGGACAGGTGAACCACGTTAGCGTGGAGGAGGTTGAAGCTCAGCCCGATGCAGTAATATGTAAGTTTTTGGTTAAGTCATTTACTGCACTCGTTCTTTTTGATACTGGTGCATCGCATTCATACATATCAAGGGGATTTGTGGATAAGTATAACCTACCAACCCAAGCCCTTAGGTCACCCATGTTAGTAACCTCGCCTGGAGCAGAATATATGGCTAGTCGATGGTGTGATCGGTTACCATTAAGGATTGGTAACTATGTTTTTCCCTCAGACCTAATAGTATTGGAATCTCAAGGATTGGATGTGATATTAGGCATGGATTGGTTATCAAAGTATGAAGGAAATATTGAATGTGCTAGTAAGTCAATTTTGCTTACCTCCCCAGAAGGGAGAAGGATCAAGTATGTATCCCGACATGTGCCAAAGAGAACTCAAGTAAATTGCTTAACAGGAGTTGTGCAGGAGGAAGTACCAGTGGTAAGGGATTTCTCTGAAGTATTTCCAGAGGAGTTGCCAGGCATGCCACCGGATAGAGATATTGAGTTTTTGGTTGAGCTATTCCCAGGCACAGGGCCAATATCAAAGAGACCATATAGGATGCCAGCAAAGGATTTGGTGGAAATTAAGAAGCAGATTAAGGAGTTACTGGATAAGGGATATATTCGTCCAAGTTCTTCACCTTGGGGATCGCCAGTACTTCTAGTGGAGAAGAAGGATGGATCGTTAAGGATGGTTGTTGATTATCGAGGATTGAATGAAGTAACGATCAAGAACAAGTACCCACTACCAATGATCAACGATCTGTTTGATCGATTGCAAGGAGCTAAGGTATTTTCCAAGATCGATCTGCGATCAGGATACCACCAGTTGAAGATTCAAGAACAGGATATTCCGAAGACAGCTTTTACCACCAGGTATGGGCTGTACGAGTATACCGTTATGTCATTTGGTCTGACGCACCTGCCTATTTTATGAACATGATGAACAAAGTGTTTATGGAGTTTTTGGATAAGTTCGTCGTGGTGTTCATTGATGATATCCTGGTTTACTTGAAGAATGAAGAGGAACATAAGGAGCATTTGCATTTGGTACTTGGAAAGCTCAGAGAACATCAATTATATGCCAAGTTCAACAAATGTGAGTTTTGGTTGAAGGAAGTAGGATTCCTCGGACATGTTATATCTGGAGAAGGTATAGCAGTAGATCCCGCTAAAGTTGAAACTGTGACCAAGTGGGAAGCCCCAACAACAGTTGGAGAGATCCGGAGTTTTCTTGGACTCACAGGATACTACCGAAGAATTATTGAGAATTTCTCAAAGATTGTGAAGCCTATGACTGAGTTGTTAAAGAAAGATACCAAGTTCATATGGACGGAGGAATGTGAGGCTAGTTTCCAGGAGTTGAAGAAACATTTAGTTACCTCACCAGTGTTGATTTTGCCAGACTAGACCAAAGATTATGAGGTGTATTGCGACGCTTCACGTCGAGGACTTGGAGCAGTGCTTATGCAGGAAGGGAGAGTTGTTTCATATGCCTCAAGACAACTAAAGCCTCATGAGTTGAATTATGCCACGCATGATTTGGAGTTAGCAGCCGTAGTACATGCCTTGAAAACATGGAGACATTTCCTCATTGGAAATCATTGTGAGGTGTACACGGATCATAAGAGTTTAAAGTACATTTTCACCTAGAAGGAGTTGAATCTCAGAAAAGGAGATGATTGGAGCTTATCAAGGATTATGATATGAGATTGTATTATCACCCCGGAAAGGCTAATGTAGTAGCTGACGCATTAAGCCGTAAGAGTCATGTTAATACGTTAATGATGGGAGAAATACCCTAGGAGTTAGCAGAAAATCTTCGTGAACTATGTTTGGAAATAGTTCCGAGAGGCTATGTAGCAGCATTGGAGATTCAGTCAACTTTGATGGATAGAATCAGGGAAGCTCAGAAGACTGACAAAGAGATTGCCGCTATAAAAGAGAAACTGAGCAAAGGAAAAGCTAAAGGATTTCGTGAGGATGAGCACGACACCCTATGGTTTGAAGACCGCGTTTATGTGCCCAATGACCAGGAGATCAGGAAGTTGATACTGCAAGAGGCACACGATTCACCATATTCGATTCACCCAGGTAATACCAAGATGTATTTGGATTTGAAGGATATTTTCTGGTGGACCGGAATGAAGAAGGATATTGCGGAGTATGTAGCAGTTTGTGATGTATGTCAGAGAGTAAAGGCAGAGCATCAGAAGCCAGCAGGATTGTTACAACCATTGCCGATACCCAAATAGAAGTGGGATAAGCTAGGCATGGATTTTATCACGGGATTGCCCAGGACTCGTTCAGGCTATGACTCAATTTGGGTTGTAGTTGATCGATTGACGAAAGTAGCTCATTTCATCCCAGTAAAGACCACTTACACCAGTGCTAAGTTGGCGAAGATATACATGACCAGGATCGTATGTCTGCATGGAGTTCCGAGGAGTATCATATCGGATAGAGGAACCCAGTTTACCTCAAAGTTCTGGAAGCAGTTGCACGAAACTTTGGGAACCAGGCTAGAGTTCAGTACAGCTTTTCATCCACAGACAGATGGACAGACCGAGAGAGTCAATCAGATTTTGGAGGATATGCTGAGAGCTTGTACGCTAGATTATGGATCTAGTTGGGACGATAATTTGCCATATGCAGAGTTCTCTTACAACAACAGTTACCAAACCAGTTTGAAGATGGCCCCTTTCGAAGCATTGTACGGGAGGTGGTGCAGGACACCGTTGTCATGGGACGAAGTTGGAGACCGCCAGTTGTTTGGACCTGACTTGATTAAAGAGTCTGAACAGAAGGTGAAGTTGATTCCCGATAGGCTCAAGGTAGCCCAGTCCAGACAGAAGAGTTATGCAGATTCTAAACGCAAGGAGACAGTTTACGAAGTCGGAGATAGAGCTTATCTTCGAGTATCTCCACTTCGAGGAACAAAGCGTTTTGGAGTTAAAGGGAAGTTAGCGCCACGATTTGTAGGACCATATCGAGTTTTGGAGCGTATGGGAGAAGTGGCCTACAAGTTGGAATTGCCCGAAGGATTGTCAGGAGTACATGATGTGTTCCACGTTTCTTAGTTAAAGAAATGTCACGCGGAGATGGCTGACATACCGTTGAGAGACACAGTGCCTTTGGAAACTATTCAGTTGGATAACGATTTGACCTACGAGGAGAAACCAGTTAAGATCCTCGAGTTTTCCAGCCGAGTTACCCGCAGCAAGGTTATCAAGTTTTGCAAAGTTCAGTGGAGCCACCACACGGAGGATGAAGCCACCTGGGAGCGAGAGGAAGATTTGCTTAAAGACCACCCTCACCTATTTTCTAGCCAACCCGAATCTCGAGGGCGAGATTCATCTTAAGGGGGGTAGGTTTGTAAAATCCCAAATTTTCAATTTGGAATGTTATACATTAGATCATCACTGCATATCATATTTTATTTTGCATTTTGGTTGATCCTAGAAATTCTACGCAACTCAATGACCCACGGAGAGAGTTGGGGATTTCATTATTTTCATATTTGAGTTCTCTCAAATTTTGAGTATAGAACCATTTGATTTTATTTATTTTATCATCAATTATTTCTATTACAAAAATATGAGAGAGGGAATAAAATGACTTTCCCACAATAAAGAAATATTGAGGATTTAATAATAAAATCAAATAAGATTTTATTTCGGAATTTTTCGGTGTTTTATTTGAATTTAGGAAAAATGTGTGTTTTTCAAAATTGCATTTAGGTCCCAAATAAATGATCACCTTGAGCGGCTTGATTTTAGAAGCCCGTGAAAATTTATTTCGGAATTTTTGGAGTCCGTTTAGTATTTCTTTTTATTTTTCTTCCGAGCGGAATAAAAAAAATGCGAACCGACTTAACGGGCCGTGTCCGACCTGGACACCGACCCGGGAGGCCTTTATAAGCCAGGGGGAGCCAGCCGAGCCCAGCCACCCGCGCCCCCAAACCCTAGCCCGTGCGCCCCGCCCTAGCCGCCGCCGCCGTCGTCCGCCGCCGCCGCCGTCGCCGGACCCCGCCGCCGAGGTTCGTCGCCGCCTCGTTTTCCGTGCCGTCGTAAAAAAGGGAAAAAAATATATATTGGCGTTCGTCGTTTTTCTTTTTCTCAGATTAAATCCGCGATTTTTCTGATCGCGATTCCTGATCCGATTTTCGTCTTAGTATAACTTTTCGCTCGTTTATCGGAATCAGGCGATTCAAGCGCCTAGAGTTTTGTCTTGAAACCCTCTATTCGTTTAACCAACTTAAACAAGTTTTTACTATTGTAAAATTTGCCCTAGATCCAGATTACTAGAACGAAGTTGTTTTCTTTCGCCGTTTGACTTTCGTTGCTTTGTTCGATTTGATTCTTTTTGCCAACCGGAGTTCTTAAGTTGAACCTTCTGGTTAGATCTCTTATTTGAGTTTTACCTGTGCATTAGGTGAGTACTTATTGTATTCTTGTTTGTTTGTCTGCGATAGAATACCCGGAGTGCACCGCCTGTTACTTCGAATCATTAGGTTTCGTGGATCATCAGCAAGGCAAGTAACACTTTGATCATACCTTTTCTACTACCCAGTTTTATTGCATTAGATCAATCCTCACACATTGCATGACTAGGATCTAATTAAATTGTGGGATCGGAAGTAGATGAGGTAGTACCTGTTACCTGTTATTATCAAACCTTTGGGAGTTACTTCTACGTTTGCTTATTATGCTATGCTATGCTAGTAGACGTGGATTGGGTGAGTGAAATCCATGACAGATGTGAGATTGTTAATTAATGGTTTATCTAAGGCGGCAACTTAAACACACATCTGGGTGGATTGAGGCACGCGGGTATTCCAGGACTTGCCTATTTTCTTTTGGACCGCCACCCAGGCTCAAAGGGATCATGAGACTATTCATACTAGAAACTTCCGTGTGCAGCCACAAGCTATTATGGGCTCTAGCATAGTTGACTAAGTCGTGCAAACTCTTATAGTGGTAGACTAGCAGATGTAGGGGATGTAGGTGGTACGGTCTACCCGATCGTAAGGTGCTAGCGCTTCTGAAAGACTATGTCTCGGTCATACGTCTTTTCAAACACCATGAAGTGCGAGAAACCAAACGGAGGCGATCGAGTCTTGTGGGGAAAAGTGCGCAAACCTCTGAAGAGTGTAATAAACTAATCATGATTAGCCGTGTCCCCAGTTATGGACATCTTGAGTATCTAGTACCTGGATTTTCATGTGAATCTCAACATGTTACCCTAAATTAATTTTGTTGGGTTATGTTTAATGATGATGCTTAATTGGGATTGAGAATGCTGTCAACCATTCTCAATGTTTAACAACCACCATGATAGTAATTAAATTTTATTCCTTTGAAGTAGGCAAAAATTGGCTTTACGCAAAACTATAACCATAGAGCTTTCCACCAGCCAAATATGCATATAGTATAGCTGTTTCATTCTATTACTCTCTATGTGTTACCTTGCCAGCATATTCCATGTGCTGACCCGTTTCGGGCTGCAATGTTAATGTTGCAGACTTTTCAGACAACGATTAAGGAGTTTTTAGGTCGCGGTTCTATACTCAGTGATGCCGTTGGAGTTGATGGACTCACTTGTCTTCCAAGCCTTCCGCTATTATTGTTATTAGATGGCCTTAAGCCATATTAATTGTAATAAGTTCTCTCGTGAGACACTCGATGTAATAAGTGTGTGATTGCTACTCTGTTATAAATCCTCCGAGTACTATGTGGTGTCAGCATTACTGATCCAGGGATGACACCGGAGCACAGAGATCAGACTGTTTGAGGTCTGGTCGCTACAAGAGTATTCAACCCAAATTTATTGATTCGACACAAGGGGAGCCAAAGAATATTCTCAAGTATTAGCAGCTGAGTTGTCAATTCAACCACACCTGGAAACTTAATATCTGCAACAAAGTATTTAGTAGCAAAGTAATATGATAGTAGTGGTAATGGTAGCAAAACTTAATAGTAGTAAAAGCAATGTTTTTGGTATTTTGTAGTGATGATAGCAATAGCAACGGGAAAGTAAATAAGTGAAGAACAATATATGGAAAGCTCGTAGGCAATGGATCGGTGATGGAGAATTATGCCGGATGCGGTTCATCATGTAACAGTCATAACCTAGGGTGACATAGAACTAGCTCCAGTTCGTCAATGTAATGTAGGCATGTATTCCGAATATAGTCATATGTGCTTATGGAAAAGAACTTGCATGACATCTTTTGTCCTACCCTCGCGTGGCAGCGGGGTCCTTATGAAAACTAAGGGATATTAAGGCCTCCTTTTAATAGAGAACCGGAACAAAGCATTAACACATAGTGAATACATGAAATCCTCAAACTACGGTCATCAGCGGTAAGTATCCCGATTATTGTCACTTCGGGGTTAATGGATCATAACACATAATAGGTGACTATAGACTTGCAAGATAGGATCAAGAACACTCATATATTGATGAAAACATAATAGGTTCAGATCTGAAATCATGGCACTCGGGCCCTAGTGACAAGCATTAAGCATAGCAACGTCATAGCAACATCAATCTATGAACATAGTGGACACTAGGGATCAAACCCTAACAAAACTAACTCGATTACATGATAGATCCCATCCAACCCATCACCGTCCAGCAAGCCTATGATGGAATTACTCACGCACGGCGGTGAGCATCATGAAATTGGTGATGGAGGATGGTTGATGATGACGATGGCGACGGATTCACCTCTCCGGAGCCCCGAACGAACTCCAGATCAGCCCTCCCGAGAGGTTTTAGGGCTTGGCAGCGGCACAGTATCGTAAAACGCGATGATTTCTTCTCTCTGATTTTTCTCTCCTCGAAACTCAATATATGGAGGTGGAGTTGGAGTCAGAGAGGCAACAGGGGGCCCATGAGGTAGGGGGCGCGCCCCCACTCTCGTGGAGAGGTGGTGGGCCCCTGGCCTTCATCTTTTGCAGTTATTTTTCTTATTTTCTGAAAAGTGGCTCTGTGAAGTTTCAGGTCATTCCGAGAACGTTTGCTCCTGCACATAAATAACACCATGGTAATTCTGCTGAAAACAGCGTCAGTCCGGGTTAGTTCCATTCAAATCATGCAAGTTAGAGTCCAAAACAAGGGCAAAAGTGTTTGGAAAAGTAGATACGTTGGAGACGTATCAATCCATATCAATTAAACCATGTCCGATCATCACGTGAGATTGAGTAGTTTTCAATGGTGAACATCACTATGTTGATCATATCTACTATATGATTCTCGGTCGACCTTTCGGTCTCAGTGTTCCGAGGCCATATCTGCATATGTTATGCTCATCAAGTTTAACCCGAGTATTCTGCGTGTGCAAAACTGGCTTGCACCCGTTGTATGTGAACGTAGAGCTTATCACACTCGATCATCACGTGGTGTCTCGGCACGACAAACTGTAGCAACGGTGCATACTTAGGGAGAACACTTATACCTTGAAATTTAGTGAGAGATCATCTTATAATGCTACTGTCGAACTAAGAAAAATAAGATGCACAAAGGATAAACATCACATGCAATCAATCTAAGTGATATGATATGGCCACCATCATCATGTGCCTTTGATCTCCATCTCCAAAGCACCGTCATGATCACCATCGTCACCGGCTTGACACATTGATCTCCATTGAAGCATCATTGTCGTCTCGCCAACTATTGGTTCTATGACTATCGCTACCACTTAGTGATAAAGTAAAGCAATTACATGGCGATTGCATTTCATACAATAAAGTGACAACCATATGGCTCCTGCCAGTTGCCGATAACTCTGTTACAAAACATGATCATCTCATCAATAAAATTTAGCATCATGTCTTGACCATATCACATCACAACATGCCCTGCAAAAACAAGTTAGACGTCCTCTACTTTGTTGTTGCAAGTTTTACATGGCTGCTACGAGCTGAGCAAGAACCGTTCTTACCTACGCATCAAAAGGCACAACGCGGTATAATGATTGCTTTTTGATCTTAAAAAAGAACCTTGTTCATTGAATCCGATTCAACTAAAGTTGAAGAAACTGACACCCACCAGCCACCTGTGTGCGAAGCACATCGGTAGAACCAGTCTCGCATAAGCGTACGCATAATGTCGGTATGAGCCGCTTCATCCAACAATACCGCTGAATCAAGAATCAACTAGTGACGGCAAGCAATATTTATATACCCACGCCCATAACTCATTTGTGTTCTACTCGTGCATATAACATCTATGCATAGACCTGGCTCGGATGCCACTGTTGGGGAACGCAGTAATTTCAAAAAAAAATCCTACGCACACGCAAGATCTATCATGGTGATGCATAGCAACGAGAGGGAAGAGTCTTTTCTATGTACCCTTGTAGACCGTAAGCGGAAGCGTTATGACAACGCGGTTGATGTAGTTGAACGTTTCACAATCCGACCGATCCTAACACCGAAGGTATGGCACCTCCGCGATCTGCACACGTTCAGCTCGGTGACGTCCCGTGAACTCTAGATCCAGCTGAGTGTCGGGGGAGAGTTCCATCAGCATGACGGCGTGATGACGGTGATGATGAAGCTACCGAAACAGGGTTTCATCTACGCATCGCAACGATATGACCAAGGTGGATTATGGTGGAGGGGGGCACCGCACACGGCTAAGACAACTTGTGTGTCTATGGGGTGCCCCCCTCCCCCGTATATAAAGGAGTGGAGGAGGGGGAGGGGACGGCCCACTATGGCACTCCCAAGGGAATCCTACTCCCACCGGGAGTAGGATCCCCCCCTTCCCTAGTTGGATTAGGAGAGGAAGGAAGGGGGAGAGGGGGAAAGGAAAAGGGGGCCGACCCCCACCCAATTTGGATTGGGCTTGGGGGGCGCGTCCCCTCCTAGGCTCCCTTCCCCTCTCTCTCCCACTATGGCCCAATAAGGCCCATATACTTCCCGGGGGTTCCGGTAACCTCCTGGTACTCCGGTATATGCCCAAACTCACCCGGAACCATTCCGATGTCCAAACATAGTCATCCAATATATCGATCTTTATGTCTCAACCATTTCGAGACTCCTCGGCATGTCTGTGATCATATCTGGGACTCCGAACAACCTTCGGTACATCAAAACACATAAACTCATTATATCGATCGTCACTGAACGTTAAGCGTGCGGACCCTACGGGTTCGTGAACTATGTAGACATGACCGAGACTCATCTCTAGTCAATAACCAATAGCGGAACCTGGATGCTCATATTGGTTCCTACATATTCTATGAAGATCTTTATCGGTCAAACCGCATAACAACATACGTTGTTCGCTTTGTCATCGGTATGTTACTTGCCCGAGATTTGATCGTCGGTATCATCATACCTAGTTCAATCTCATTGCTGGCAAGTCTCTTTACTCGTTCAGTAATGCTACATCCCATAACTAACTCATTAGTCACATTGCTTGCAAGGCTTTATAGTGATGTGCATTACCGAGAGGCCCCAGAGATACCTCTCCGATACACGGATTGACAAATCCTAATCTCGATCTATGCCAACTCAAGAAACACCATTAGAGACACCTATAGAGCATCTTTATAGTCACCCAGTTACGTTGTGACGTTTGATAGCACAATAAGTGTTCATCCGGTATTCGGGAGTTGCATAATCTCATAGTAATAGGAACATGTATAAGTTATGGAGAAAGCAATAGCAATAAACTAAAGGATCATAGTGCTAAGCTAACGGATGGGTCAAGTCAATCACATCATTCTCTAATGATGTGATCCCATTTATCAAATGACAACTCTTTCTCCATGGCTAGGAAACTTAACCATCTTTGATCAACGAGCTAGTCAAGTAGAGGCATACTAGTGAGACTCTGTTTGTCTATGTATTCACACATGTACTAAGTTTCCGGTTAATACAATTCTAGCATTAATAATAAACATTTATCATGATATAAGGAAATATAAATAACAACTTTATTATTGCCTCTAGGGCATATTTCCTTCAGTCTCCCATTTGCACTAGAGTCAAGAAATCTAGATTACATTGTAATGATTCTAACACCCATGGAGTCTTGGTGCTAATCATGTTTTGCTCGTGAGAGAGGCTTAGTCAATGGTTCTGCAACATTCAGATCCGTATGTATCTTGCAAATCTCTATGTCTCCCTCCTTGACTTGATAGCAGATAGAATGGAAGTGTCTCTTGATGTGCTTGGTTCTCTAGTGAAATCTCGATTCCTTTGCCAAGGCAATTGCACCAGTATTGTCGTAAAAGATTTACATTGGACCCGATGCACTAGGTATTACACCTAGATCAGATATGAACTCCTTCATCCAAACTCCTTCATTTGATGCTTCCGAAGCAGCTATGTACTCTGCTTCGCATGTAGATCCCGCCACGACGCTCTTCTTGGAACTACACCAACTGACAGCTCCACCATTTAATAAAAATATGTATCTGGTTTGTGACTTAGAGTCACCCGGATCAGTGTCAAAGCTTGCATCGACGTAACCATTTACGACGAGCTCTTTGTCACCTCCATAAACGAGAAACATATCCTTAGTCCTTTTCAGGTATTTCAGGATGTTCTTGACCGTTGTCCAATGATCTACTCCTGGATTACTTTAGTAACTCCCTGCTAAACTAATAGCAAGGCACACATCAGGTCTGGTAAACCGCATTGCATACATAATAGAACCTATGGCTGAAGCATAGGGAATGACTTTCATTTTCTCTCTATCTTCTGCAGTGGTCGGGCATTGAGTCTGACTCAACTTCACACCTTGTAACACATGCAACAACCCTTTCTTTGCTTGATCCATTTTGAACTTCTTCAAAACTTTATCAAGGTATGTGCTTTGTGAAATTCCAATTAAGTGTCTTGATCTATATCTATAGATCTTGATGCCCAATATACAAGCAGCTTCACCGAGGTATTTCATTGAAAAATTCTTATTCAAGTATCCTTTTATGCTACTCATAAATTCAGTATCATTTCTGATCAGCAATATGTCATCCACATATAATATCAGAAATGCTACAAAGCTCCCACTCACTTTCTTGTAAATACAGGCTTCTCCAAAAGTTTGTATAAAACCATATGCTTTGATCGCACTATCAAAGCATATATTCCAACTCCGAGAGGCTTGCACTAGTCCATAAATGGATCGCTGGAGCTTGCACACTTTGTTAGCACCTTTTGGATCGACAAAACCTTCTGCTTGCATCATATACAACTCTTCTTTAAGATATCCATTAAGGAAAGCAGTTTTGACATCCATTTGCCAAATTTCATAATCATAAAATGCGGCAATTGCTACATGATTCGGACGGACTTAAGCATCACTAAGGGCGAGAAGGTCTCATCATAGTCAACTCCTTGAACTTGTCGAAAACCTTTTGCAACAAGTCGAGCTTTGTAGACAGTAACATTACCGTCAACGTGAGTCTTCTTCTTGAAGATCCATTTATTCTCTATGGCTTGCCGATCATCAGACAAGTCAACCAAAGTCCACACTTTGTTCTCATACATGGATCCCATCTCGGATTTCATGGCCTCAAGCCATTTTGCGAAATCTGGGCTCATCATCGCTTCCTCATAGTTCGTAGGTTCGTCATGGTCAAGTAACATGACTTCCAAAACAAGATTACCGTACCACTCTGGTGCGGATCTTACTCTGGTTGACCTACGAGGTTCGGTAGTAACTTGATCAGAAGTTTCATGATCATCATCATTAGCTTCCTCACTTACTGGTGTAGGAATCACTGGAACTGATTTCTGTGATGAACTACTTTCCAGTAAGGGAGTAGGTACAATTACCTCGTCAAGTTCTACTTTCCTCCCACTCACTTCTTTCGAGAGAAACTCCTTCTCTAGAAAGGATCCATTCTTAGCAACGAATATCTTGCCTTCGGATCTGTGATAGAAGGTGTACCCAACAGTCTCCTTTGGGTATCCTATGAAGACACATTTCTCCGATTTGGGTTCGAGCTTATCAGGTTGAAGTTTTTTCACATAAGGATCGCAGCCCCAAACTTTAAGAAACGAAAACTTGGGTTTCTTGCCAAACCACAGTTCATAAGGTGTCGTCTCAACGGATTTTGATGGTGCCCTATTTAATGTGAATGCAGCCATCTCTAAAGCATAACCCCAAAACGATAGCGGTAAATCAGTGAGAGACATCATAGGTCACACCATATCTAATAAAGTGCAGTTACGATGTTCGGACACAACATTACGTTGTGGTGTTCCAGGTGGCGTGAGTTGCGAAACTATTCCGCATTGTTTCAAATGAAGACCAAACTCATAACTCAAATATTCACCTCCACGATCAGATCGTATAAACTTAATTTTTTTGTTACGATGATTTTCCACTTCACTCTGAAATTCTTTGAACTTTTCAAATGTTTCATAGATATACCCATATCTGCTCAAATCATCTGTGAAGGTAAGAAAATAACGATACCAGCCGCAAGCATCAACACTCATCGGACCGCATACATCAGTATGTATTATTTCCAACAAGTCTGCTGCTCTCTCATTGTTCCGAAGAACGGAGTCTTAGTCATCTTGCCCATGAGGCATGGTTCGCAAGCATCAAGTGATTCCAAAATCCCATCAGCATGGAGTTTCTTCATGCGCTTTACACCAATATGATCTAAACGGCAGTGCCACAAATAAGTTGCACTATCATTATTAAACTTACATCTTTTGGCTTCAATACTATGAACATGTGTATTACTACTATCAAGATTTAGTAAAAATAGACCACTCATCAAGGGTGCATGACCATAAAAGATATTACTCATATAAATAGAACAACCAGTCCCTTTGCAGTAGAAGCACTCAGTCTCAGGCTTAGGTCCAGACTTGGGCTTCTTCACTTGAGCAGCAACTTGCTTGTTGTTCTTCTTGAAGTTCCCCTTCTTCCCTTTACCCTTTTTCTTGAAACTGGTGGTCTTGTTGACCATCAACACTTGATGCTCCTTCTTGATTTCTACCTCCGCAGCCTTTAGCATTGCGAAGAGCTCGGGAATCGTCTTATCCATCCCTTGCATATTATAGTTCATCACGAAGCTCTTGTAGCTTGGTGGCAGTGATTGAAGAACTCTTGTAGTGCGTTTGGTCCTCGGATGTGGCTCACTATTGAGAGTGATGATGTTCACTTGCACACATTATGGAAGTGTGATTTTTTTAGCAAAATAACAAAAAATTAATGCGGTTCATTTCAATATATATCGTGGTTCACTTGCCCTCATCTCTGCGGTCCACTCTCATTCATAAACAATGTTCAAAAAAATACAACAAAAACTCGTGTGAGAAAAATTACGTCCAACAAAGGAAACTATGAAGTTCACTTGACTGTCTGATGCGGTGCGAGTTTTTAATCTAAAGCAGTGTGTTCTTTTGTCAGATGGAGTACATAAGACGATTTTGGGTCACCAAAAAACAGAGTGTCCATATTTCATTAAAATCAAAATTGCTCTTAAACGGCAAGGAAGTTCGCTTCTTATCAGATGTAGTTCACTCGCTTAGTCTTTGCGGTCCACTTGTTAGAAAAAAGTCAAAAGAAAACTATTTTTTTATAAAATGATGAAAGAAACCAGGAAGTTCACTTGATTGTCTGATGCAGTGCGGTTTCTGGTCTGAAGTAGTGTGTTCATGTGTCTCATGCAGAAAACAGGACAATTTTGGTCTCGCGAGAAACAGAGTGTCCGTGTTTCAGTATTTTTAAAATCACTCTTAAACTGTAAGGAATTAGAGAGAGTGTTCTACATGAAAAAGTTGTGTGTCGATGATATCTTTCCAACGGCATATTGTTTGGATCATTCCGACAAGTGGTTTGCAAAAAATTACAAAAAAAACGGCCGCTGCCACTCGTCATCCGCCGCACGATTTTCAAAATTAACTTAAAATCGTAAGGAATCTCAAAAACATTTCAACATATGAAAGTTGCGCCTCGTCCATAGCTTTTCAATGGTATATCACACACCTTGTTTCGACAAACAGTTAAAAACTAGAGCGAAAACAGTACCAAAATTTTGAAAAACAAAATTCCCCGATTTAGTAAATTTGAAATTGCTCTTAAACCGTAATGAATTAGAGAAAATAATACATATGAGAAAGATGCACCTCGACGATATATTTCCAACGGAGTATCATTTTTGTCATTCTGACAAGCGATTTAGAAAAAAATGTGAAAAAACGCTCGCTACCACTCATCATGCGTCGTGCTGTTTTCGAAACTGCTCTTAAACCGTGAGGAATCTCGAAAAGTGTTCAACATGACGAAGTTGCGCCTAATCCATAGCTTCTCAACGGTATATTACACGCCTCGTTCTGATAAATGGTTAAAAATTAAAGTGAAAAAGGTACCGACAAAACACTGCGTGCAGTTTTTTCCGACACGAAGTTCACTAGTCTCTGTATTGCAGTACCCCTGCTACTGAAAGTGCAGTGCCCTCGCGTTGAGCGTGCAGTGCAGAAGTGTTATCAGAATAGTTATTCTGCTAATATTAGCAAAATAGACCAGCTATATTATATATATGTATGTATATATATATATGTTGTTGTTGTTGTTCTGTATGAAATCACATCGCACAACACACACGTCTTATTAGTAGCAACCGTCTGTGTTATTATCGGTCTTCGCACATATTTCTGATTACATACCTGTTTGCCGTGTATCACACACATCTTGTTATATTGAACCGTTTCTGTTCGCTTGTCTCAACACAAATAGTTCATCCGAGTGAACCGCATGCCATATATCGCACACACTTTGATCTGGCTGACCGTTTCTTTTGTGTTGCCTAATCACAAACAGTTCATCTGAGTGAATCGTATGATGTATATTGCACAAACCTTCATCTGGCTGCCCATTTCTTTTATTCCTCCTCATCGCAAATAGTTAATTGAACTAAACAGTATGCCCTGCATCGTACACACAACTAAAATCTTAACCGTGTTTGATGCATCCATCATTGCAAATGTTTTGCACCTTTTTATGGTTTTTTACACCACAGTTTATGATATTGCATCACACACAGTTTCGTCGAAGGGTCTCTGATCATAGTGTCGCGTTAGCAGCATCCTGTAGTAGTGTCTGCAATAGATGGAAGAGGGGCCTCCTCCATGTTGGGGAACACAGTAATTTCAAAAAAAATACTACGCACACGCAAGATCTATCATGGTGATGCATAGCAATGAGAGGGAAGAGTCTTGTCTACGTACCCTTGTAGACCATAAGTGGAAGCGTTATGACAACGCGGTTGATGTAGTCGAACGTCTTCACGATCCGACCGATCCTAGAACCGAAGGTACGGCACCTCCGCGATCTGCACATGTTCAGCTCGGTGAAGTCCCGCGAGCTCTAGATCCAGCTGAGTGTCGAGGGAGAGTTCCATCAGCACGACGGTGTGATGACGGTGATGATGAAGCTACCGGAATAGGGCTTCGCCTAAGCACCGCAACGATATGACCGAGGTGGATTATGGTGGAGGGGGCTGTCGGTGTCAAAACCGGCGGATCTCGGGTAGGGGGTCCCAAACTGTGCGTCTAGGCGGATGGTAACAGGAGACAAGGGAGACAATGTTTTTACCCAGGTTCGGGCCCTCTCGATGGAGGTAAAACCCTACTCCTGCTTGATTAATATTGATGATATGGGTAGTAGAAGAGTAGATCTACCACGAGATCAAAGAGGCTAAACCCTAGAAGCTAGCCTATGGTATGATTGTTGTTCGTCCTATGGACTAAAACCCTCCGGTTTATATAGACACCAGAGAGGGCTAGGGTTACACAGAGTTGGTTACAATGGGAGGAGATCTACATATCCGTATTGCCAAGCTTGCCTTCCACGCCAAGGAAAGTCCCATCCGGACACGGGACGAAGTCTTCAATCTTGTATCTTCATAGTCCAAGAGTCCAGCCAAAGGTTATAGTCCGGCTATCCGGACACCCCCTAATCCAGGACTCCCTCAGTAGCCCCTGAACCAGGCTTCAATGATGACGAGTCCGGCGCGCAGATTGTCTTCGGCATTGCAAGGCGGGTTCCTCCTCCGAATACTTCATAGAAGATTTTGAACACAAGGATAGTGTCTGGCTCTGCAAAATAAGTTCCACATACTGCCATAGAGAGAATAATATTTACACAAATCTAATCTGCTGACATATTCCGTAGCATGTCATCATGCCACAGCCAAGCCTTTATTCGAACCGTTTTTACTGTCCCACCTCAGCGCGTTTTGCAAGGCGGTTTCCTTGGCACGTCTTGTCGAAGCAGAGATCGTGTCCCCTTATCCCGGGATTCTCATCAATACGGGCATGGGTAACCCAACCGCGCCATTGATTATGGTGCTTGGGAGATAAGCGAGTTTTACCAGGCTGGTGGGGACGCATAGTTTCGTCCGCCCATATAAGGGGATAAGGATCCGCCTTTCCATCCACGCCTTCTTCCTCCTTTGCTCATCCATTTTCACGCACTCAAGCTCCAGCGCCCAAGTCCGCATTCCCCACCTCAGCCTTCTCCATCCATGTCCGGAGAGGGAGGCAAGTGGATGGTCTCCTCCGTTACGGAGGGACACATCAAGAAGCTGAGGAAAGCCGGATACTTGTCTGAGGACATGGCGCACCGGCTCCCAGACGAGGGGCAGCTCATCCCCACCCCCAGGCCCCATGAGAGGGTGGTGTTCCTCACCCATTTCCTCCATGGACTAGGCTTACCTCTCCACCCATTTGTCCGGGGACTCATGTTCTACTACGGCCTGGACTTCCACGATCTGGCCCCGAACTTCATCCTCAATATCTCGGCGTTCATCGTCGTGTGCGAGGCCTTCCTCTGCATCTAGCCCCACTTCGGCCTATGGCTGAAGACCTTCAATGTCAAGCCGAAGGTAGTGGGCGGCCGCCAGGCGGAGTGCGGAGGCTCCATGGTGGGCAAGATGCCCAACGTCCTATGGCTCGAGGGCTCCTTCGCGGAGACCATAAAGGGGTGGCAATCGGGGTGGTTCTACATCACCGAGCCGCGTGACCCTGAATGGGTCGCAGCCCCCGAGTTCCGATCCGGAATCCCTACGCAGCTCACTTCCTGGAAAGAGAAGGGCCTGCCGTGGGGTAAAAAAGGAGAGCTGACCGGATTCCAAACATGCGTCCAAAACCTGGTGAGCAAGAAGCTCAAACTTGTTAACATAGTCCAGGTCATGCTCATCTGCCGGATCCTCCCGTGCCAACAACGGGATTTCAGCTTGTGGGAGTTCAACCCGGCCCAGCACCGAACTCTGAGCAGGCTCTTCGACACGTACGAAGATGCCTAGAAGGTGCTATTCAAGGGAGCCGAGGCTCCCCCATCCGCTACCGAGGATCGCGGATTCAGCACGCAGCGTCAAGCCAACGCGGTAAGCTGTTTTTACCTCTTATAGGATATTTGTCTTTCATAGTTTGACTCTATGCGGGATCTAAGCCCCCATGCCTTTGACAGGACTGGTAGAGGACGGCCGAACAGATCAACTGTCCGGCTCCTTTGCCCGAAGACCCAACGGACGCCTGCTTGGCAGAGCTGCTGGTTCCGGCACCTTACGTGGTGCCGGAGAAGAAGGCCAAGAAGAAGGCCACGGGAACCCGGAAGAGTTACCGGCGCCCGGTGGAGTCGGACTCATCATCCGATGACTCCGAGGCGCACTCCTCCCACGAAGACGAGGAGGAGGAAAGAGAGGTTTCTTCCCCAGTAGGGGGAGAAAAGAAAAGGAAGGCCGCCCCAACTGGGGAGGCCGGAGGGTCCAAGAAAGGGAGGACCCTCCCTACGGACTACTCCACCAACGCCGACGACGGCGAAGAGGAGTGGCCGCTCAGGGCCAAGCCCCTGGCAAAATCGTAAGTATTCGGATACCTGAGTGACTCATGGCATTCCTTTATTGCACAGCTTCTCCTGACGTCGAATATAATTATGCAGTCCGCCCAAAGCCCGGCTCGACGTGTCATCGAGCGGCTCCCTAGATTCGTCGGATGTGAATAGTTTTTCACTTCCGACCACTACCTCCCCCCGCCCTACAGACGACGCCGAGGTGTTGTCCCAAAAGGTTTCAAGCCAGGAGGAGGTGGTCCTGGAGGCGACGCAAGGCGACCTCCCAGGCTCCAGGCGCAAAGGGGGAAAAGCCCTAAGGGCTCCAAGTCCGGCCCTGGGCCGGACACCACACCGGAACCTTCAAGGGTTCCGGAGTCTGGCAGGCGGCCCCCTAGTAAGAAGGGCAAGCCTACGATGCCGGTGACCTCCGTCCAACCGGAGGCACCGGATAATTTGCTGGAGGTGCTTAACGGTGTCTCCATCGACAAGTTGCACAGCACTATTATGAGTGCGGTGATCCAGAAGGTTTAGTTCACCAAAAACGGGCTGACTGAAGCCTGTGCCAGCCTGCTAACAGGCTTTGAGGTATGTGAAAAATATGTGAAAATATTACCGCATAGACAGTAGCCCCTGATGCTCTGTTTGGCGTTCGGAAAGAAAAGCCGAATAGAGGATCTAACAACATTCGCAGGAGTCTAACATAATTAAGTCAATATGCGTATGCAGGCTTCGCTGCTGGCCTCTGCCGCACTGACTGCGGAGGTGGATGCGCTGAAGCAGAGCCTCGAGCGGTCCGAGCAAGAGCTCGGCCTTGCTAAAAAGGAGCTCGAGGAAAAAGAAGGTAAGTAATACCTTGTGGAGTATATTTAAAAAGATGCAGTTGCAAAAAATGACAGGATCGCTATTGGTGTCCTAGGGGCCACGATTGAGGTGGCGACCCTGTGACACCCCAAAATTTTTGGCCTTGTTTTATTAATTAAGATTTTGCCAGGAATTAAAACTTTTATTTTCTGGGCTCCCTTTTTATTTTTGAACCATTATCTCCCTTGTTATTATGGAGTTTTTCCCCAAAATGAAAACCTTTCAAATATGTTATTGGACTTGTTTAACCTCTCAAGAAAAACTTTTCTTTTATCAGTATAACTAATTACATAATTAATTTGCTTGATCTTTATTTTCTTGAAAAATGGTTTTTCAAGGTTATATGGCCATATTTGAACTACAACCATTTGATAAATTCACTTAAAATTCCAACCAAAATTTGGAGATGTCATGTGATGTTTTTAAATCACTTTTGTACAAAAATATCTTTTATTCATGAAATGTTTTGAGCTCTACACTCAATTTTTCTTCTCTGGTCCAGAGTGCAAATTTGCACTACAACCCATTTAAATAATTCTTTCTAGCCTCCACCAAAATTATGGGATGTTGGTAGTAGCATATGATTCAACTTTATGCAAAAACCCAGTGATGTTATTTGAAAGATTTGAGTGAAAAAACCCAGTGATGTTGTACAGCAACCATATTCTTACTTGCTCTTTAGCCCTTGATTCTTTTTCCTACTTGTAGTCCTCCATGTTAAACTCCTAAGTCCAGGAGCATGCAACCATTGGCATATTTTTGGTTCATGAAATAATGCCATTTATCTCCTGTCCAGAATTAAAGTTTTGTAAAACTTGCACTAGAAAGTTTCTCCTTTTGTCCAAATGACCTGACCACTCTCTCTTGCATCGAAGGAGACCTTGATCTGGAGATTTTGGCCACCCCAAGTATTGCCTAGATGCCCTTGGCATTTTGAAAAACACCCTGTGTGCATAGCCAGATTTGGCATGGATTCAAATTTACACTGTGAACTTGCACCTCTGATCAAATTAACCTGTCCACTAAACCTCTAGATGACTTTAACCTAGGTCTGTTAAACCCCAACCTCACCCGAGACCTCTAGCATGCAATGGCATTCCGTCGAGCATGTTCCGTGCGTGCTCTGGGCGCGAGCAGAGCATGCGTTTTGCACGTGCCACACCCGAGCTGACACGTCGCGCCCCTGGCCTTGCCACCACTGCAGAGCCACGCCACTCGCTCCCCTCTCACCGCAACACGCCAAGCAGTCCCTCGCCACGTCCCCGACAGGCCAGGAGCTAGCCGCCACGGCCACCGACAGCCCTTGCTCCATTCAGCACCGCCCAAGCCTCTCCCGCTCGCCACCTGGCCCCTGGAACAGCGCGAGCTCATCCACGAGTATGTCCACTAGCGCTCTCCGCCGCCACGACGCCCTAGCTACAGAATGGCGGTCGCCGGCGACCTTATCCGCGGCCACCGTCGGAACCGACCCCGATCTCCTATTTAAGGAGCCCCGAGCTCGTCTCCGCACGCAGGAAGTCCCAAGCCATCTCCCTAGGACCCCCGTTGGCAGCCAATCGACCCGGGGAGGGCTCCTTCCCCATCTCCGACAACCGCAGCCGCCGCCTCTGCCCCGGCCATTCCGGCACCACCAGGGCCTCCCCCTCTCCGTTCTCTTTGCCAGGAACCTCCTCATCCTCCCATGAACCCATCCCCCTACTCGATTTTGATCGGGAACCACCGTAGCCCCAAACACACCTTGCTCCCGAAGCTCCCTCCGCCGCGAAGCTCGTCGCCGGCAACTCCGTCCACGTCGGCGACCATGGCGGGTACCCCCGAGTTCGTCTCGACCTCCTGAGCACATCCATGCACTCAGATCAGGGAGGGACGCCGCCATTCGCCGGCGAGCCTCGCCGGAGCTCCGCCCCTGTTCGGTCAGGGGGAGACGACGCGCGCGTGGACCAGTCAAACCTGACTAGTGGGCCAGGCGGGCCCACTGTCGGTGACTCACGCGCCAGCCACGCTGGATAAGTGGAGGTGTAAAAGGCGCAAATACGTCTTCTCTGTCCGAAAGCATAATCTCTTTTGAAACGTTTTCTTTTTCCTGATTTTATTAAAAACAGATTTTGACCACAACTTTGACTGCCTATAACTTTTTAAATATAACTCCAAATGAATTAATTCTTTTTCCTACATCTCTCAAATATTGTCTAGTTTATTTTAAGATTTATTTGAAAATTTTCCAAACAACTTTTTTGTACTTTTTTTGAAATATGTGTTATTTGCATATTTTTGGAAATAGGACTTTTTGGAGAGAAGGAAGCTTTCAAAAAATTTGGAGAGCACCCCCACCTCTCCACACCATTAAAGGCAAGCATTCTGAACCCCGGAATAATATTTTTGGTGTGTTAGTTGACACATTTATAACACCACCTTATATCGGAGAACTTGTTATTTCATGTGATATGATCATTTGCATGAATGCATATTAGTGATTTCCTTGCTGTTGGAAATGAATATACTTGTGATGGTAATCATCCTCATGTGCCTTGCATGCATGCCGGAAGGAAATCCGAGAAAGCCTCTGCCTTGGGTAGGAGTGAGCTTGTCGCCGGTCCCCGTCAGGACGGTTATGTTCGGTATGGCATGGTAAGGTATATTGAGTGGTGATTTTGTTGGTTGAAATTATATTTGATATACATGTCATGCAGGGAATTTATAAACCTCCTGAGTCGACTGTAGACCGAGTCTTGTTCCAGTAACCCCCATACTTGCCTCGTACTACCACTCGTCCCTGCCGCAGGTAGGGTACGGTTCAGTAAGTCGTCAACCCCTTTCAAGCACACACCGTACAGAGAGGCCATGGTGGAAGATACCGGTTGTAGCCGGTAGGCAGGCCACCTGGTCCGGGGGCATGGGTGTTTCCGGTTGGGACCGAGAGGGGAGGCCACCCCTTAGAGCGCGCGATATAAATTTGATCCCATGCTACGCGAGGTTGTAGCCTCCCCACTTAGAGTTTTGCTTAACAGGTGTCGTGGGTGATTCCAGACATCGATGAGTTAAGCTGGTGTGTGCAAGTTAGGCGTGTTTTCTACTAAAAGGCCGTAGACGGAATTAGTCCCGATGGACTAAAGGAATCCGTTACTCGTGGGTAAAGAGTACACCCTCTGCAGAGATTAAACCTATTCGAATAGCCGTGTCCATGGTTAAGGATTTCAGTCTGGGATGGGTCAAGTGTTGGTCTTAGTGTCGGTCTTCGGAGGAGATATTGTTAAACCAAACTTGGATACCGACTAGTTACTTGTGAGGCCCATGATTATTATTTTGTGATGGACTAACCCGTTGCATTATCTGTATTATCAAGTATCCCTGGGACGGTTCTACCTCCTGGATATTCATTGTGATTATTTATTTTATAAGCCCTTTATGTGGTGTCGCTGAGACGCCCGGCTGTGGCATTTCTCTTATAAGCCCTTTATGTGGTGTCGCCCAGACGCCCGACTGTGGCATTTCTTTTAAAGCCCTTTATGTGGTGTCGCTCAGACACCCGACTGTGGCATTTCTTTTAAAGCCCTTTATGTGGTGTCGCTCAGACGCCCGACTGTGGCATTTCTTTTAAAGCCCTTTATGTGGTGTCGCTCAGACGCCCGACTGTGGCATTTCTTTTATAAGCTCTTTATGTGGTGTCGCTCAGACGCCCGACTGTGGCATTTCTTTTAAAGCCCTTTATGTGGTGTCGCTCAGACGCCCGACTGTGGCATTTCTTTTATAAGCTCTTTATGTGGTGTCGCTCAGACGCCCGACTGTGGCATTTCTTTTAAAGCCCTTTATGTGGTGTCGCTCAGACGCCCGACTGTGGCATTTCTTTTAAAGCCCTTTATGTGGTATCGCTCAGACGCCCGACTGTGGAATTTCTTTTAAATCCCTTTATGTGGTGTCGCTCAGACGCCCGACTGCGGCATTTTATTCCCACTCTATTACTGCTTATCCATGTTGCATGAAAATAACCTGCTTGCATGCATAAAAGATGTTTTATCTATGACTGACGATGTGATCATGGAATTTTTCAGTGCATGATTATCAATTATATAATACCTGTGTTCTTAATGTTTGCGAGTACATTCAAAGTACTCATTGGCTTGTCCCTGGCTATTGTCTTGGCCAGATTGCTTGCTTGGAGAGGAGCGTGGCGATCACAGCCTCGGGACCTAAGCAACGGTGATAGCAGCCTTGCGAAGATAGGAGTTAACCTGGTCAGCTGTTCCTGTGGGAAATGGAGTCCCATAGACACTGATGACTCACGAACCGCTTCCGCCATCAACCACTAGAAAACCAATTGTTGTACTCACAGGCCAGAATGGTCTTGTACTACTTTTTTTTATTTGTATTTTTGCTTGGAATTTCTGTATCAAGTTGGGCCTCATCAGCTAACAGTGATCCTGGGGCTGGTGAGCACGACGGCCATTTTCTGGAAATTTATACCCGGAAAAACCCGGTCGTGACAGACTTGGTATCAGAGCCAGGCTGACCATTGGCTGATCCTATCTTAGCCGGGTCTATAAACTTAGGCAAACCAACCCACCAAACCATAACCAAACCCCAGCCAAGCTTCTCATACAAGATAGCCACACAGTGACCCAACACCTTTTGGCAGTCGGTGCCCAACCTATCAACCTAACCTGTCGCTCATGCGCCAGTGACCGAATCCTAAATAGTCCTTTCCCGCAAACGTGCGAAGGAAGACTCCGTCCCCTTTTCCTATAAAAAGGGGCACGCTAGCCCCAACACAGCACAGCACAACCTCTACCCCAAACCAAGCTACAATGCCTGGCCCTGTCGTACACAATGAGACCACAGCAACCAACCTTGGAGGCTTTGTGACCATACTCGCAAACCTCACCCATCGTGCCTATGCGTTAGAAGAGCCCCAGAATATGTTGTGTACCAAGGACCCATGAGCGGTGAGAACCGTCAATTTTGGGCCACTGTACACATCTACGGTAGGGGTCTAGAGCCCGAGCGCCCCAACAGGTTCACTGGAAGAACAACTTCCTTTGAGCCACAAGCCATCCAACTAGCTGCTCGAGAGGCTATAGTTCATCTCCGGCACTTGTCGTCCAGAGTTAACTGTCGCTCGTTCCACTACTACCCCAGACGTGAAGGGTATGGTAGACCACCCCAAGTTGCCAACGGAGATCATGAGACAGATCCTGCATTGTTGCACCTAGTGCGCTATGTAAGTGCACTAGAGGAACTGTGCGATCAAATCACTATTGATCTAATCGCAGCTCGTGGAGAGCTGGTTCGTCGAGCCCCAGCGAGAGAAGAGAACGAGCCCAACGCCAACAACCCAGTTGTGCTGTTTGGACACCCGATTGAGTCCCTGAGGCCTGGCCCAGCCATCGGCCAAGGTGCTGCGATAACCCCAGAAGTGCTTCGTCGCATATTGGGAGCACACTCCAACGGGATTGTGGCCAACAATCCCCGAGATGGTCCTCATCGCTACCCCGAGCCTGCAGCCCCTCAACCCACTCCAGCTAATTCCGACGACGAGACCCGTGGAGGAGCCTCAAGGCACGCCCGCTTGGATGTAAATGAGGTAGACTAAGTCACCCGAGTCGTATCGAGTCCCAGTGTACCCTCGCTTTATAATCGTGTGGCCTTGTAATTAAATGCCGCCTGTTGTCGTGCCTCTGTTTTAATAGTAGCCTTGCCTGGATACGCCAGTATGCAGTATAAGATTTCTATCCCGGACACAGTTACCAAAAATCACCCTATCAACCCCACAGTAACACATCACTATAGTGAAATGTGTGAATCTGTGGCTTGACCCCGACCCTTGGAACAGAGCTGAAAATTTTTTCTTTACCATTCACCTCGGTAAAAATGACCCAGCTCCGGTGCTATAAAAAAGGCCACCGCGTGACCTTGCCAAGCACCTCTCACTTTGTGCACCACTCTCACAACCATTTACTAGCCATGCCGAGCCCTAGCATTTATCTGAGAACACCAGATGCAACCCCGGGTAGTTTTGTCAAGATATTGCGGGATTTTACCTGCAGTACCATGGGCGCTACCCAGCCACCCCAATACGAACTATTCAAATCAAGAATCACCCCTTCCACCTCGAGATATTGGGCAGCAGTACACATCCCTCCCGTAAACTCAAACCAAGATCCAACGGAGGTCTCCTTCGTGGGGAAATCTATGCCAACCCCACATATGGCCATAGAAGCCGTTGCATACGAAGCGCTTGCTCGCCTTCGATTCGCGGTACCCTATGCCAGCGAACGAGGGTATTATTACTTCCCGAGCCGTGCAGCACCCGGAGGAGTGACATCTTTTCCCGGTGGACGCATTGAGAGAGACCCAGTCCTGGCCAACCTTGTCCAGTACGTCATCGCTCAAGAGCGTTTAACCCAACATGTGATGGGTTATCTCCAGAGCCTCGCAGATTTAAATCCTCAAATCGCCATCGGCAGAGCACTAAGGCCCGACCAGGAGAGACACGTGCATCGACTGGTCAATCCACTTCCCCCGATAGAAGAGGAGTGTATCCCAGTACCAGAGACGTTTTCTAGGGACCCCGTCCAGTTACCGTTCCCATTTTAGACGTCGATGCGGTGTTCATTATTGCAACTTTTACTTATGTGTGTGACTTATGCGTGATACCCTGAGTTTGTACGACGAGTCGATTATTTGGCTTCTACTAATGTGTGTAGTTTTTGTTGTGGTTTATGCTCCTTTAAATTAACTACATTTCCCTCGCAAAATCCTGGAGTGAGATTTCTTTTCCCTGAGTTGCTACATCTGCACCTTCTCACGACGTGGATCAATTAATTTCACACAGCACCACGGCAGCAGACTCACAACCATAATCATTCGGACTCATACACTGTTTGCGAAGCTTTGCAACGGTGTTACATCCAGTTAATCACCCCCTAACAATGGTTAGCACCCGGCACACCCCATCTACTCCTCGTGATCACCACCACCGCGGAGATCCAACACCCGAGCAGCAGCGTCACGATGATCATCGAGGATCATCGCGCACAAGAGCACGGAGAGCCCCAGCAGTGTCGCCAGCCCTCCGCATATCAGGATCGCAAACCAGTCCGGCATCGCCTCCGCCATTAGAGCCAACACCCGAGCTTTTGTAAGCAGTAATGGAGGAAGGAGGAGGAGGAGTGAGGCCAGGTGTAAGGAAGAAGAGAGGGGCACCCCGGCCGTTTTATAGCTCGAGCTCGGTGTACGGTGGGCGAAGTCCACCAACGCCGCTCGTCGCCGATCGCCGGTGTTTAGAGACGAATCCGCGAGCAGTGCCGACAGCGCGCTGGCCCGCGAGGTGAGCGCACGCTGCACCAGCAGCTAGCACACCGCGCACTACCGCGGTACGGCCTAGATGCCCTTCGCGCTAGGCGTCGCCGGTGGAGAAAGCGCGCGGGAGAGAGGAAGAAGAGAGAACCAGAGGGAGAAGAAGAGGCTGACAGGGGGCCCCGGATCCACCTGTCGGCCAGAGAGAGCACTGTGCTCTCGGGTACGACTAACGTATATTTAAATTTAGAAGTTATTCTAAATTTATATCCAGCGTAGAAATCTCACATTTTTGTCCCGAACCGTAGAATTTTCCACGCAGCACCAGTTTTCACACTGTGGGTTTTCACCACTTATTGCCCTCTCACTGTAGCCACATTTTTATTGCTCATTTTTTTAACAGCTTTTAACAAATCTCGAGGACGAGATTTTTCTTAAGGGGGGTAGTGTTGTGACACCCCAAAATTTTTGGCCTTGTTTTATTAATTAAGATTTTCCCAGGAATTAAAACTTTTATTTTCTGGGCTCCCTTTTTATTTTTGAACCATTATCTCCCTTGTTATTATGGAGTTTTCCCCCAAATGAAAACCTTTCAAATATGTTATTGGACTTGTTTAACCTCTCAAGAAAAAAATTTCTTTTATCAGTATAACTAATTACATAATTAATTTGCTTGATCTTTATTTTCTTGAAAAATGGTTTTTCAAGGTTATATGGCCATATTTGAACTACAACCATTTGATAAATTCACTTAAAATTCCAACCAAAATTTGGAGATGTCATGTGATGTTTTTAAATCACTTTTGTACAAAAATATCTTTTATTCATGAAATTTTTTGAGCTCTACACTCAATTTTTCTTCTCTGGTCCAGAGTGCAAATTTGCACTACAACCCATTTAAATAATTCTTTCTAGCCTCCACCAAAATTATGGGATGTTGGTAGTAGCATATGATTCAACTTTATGCAAAAACCTAGTGATGTTATTTGAAAGATTTGAGTGAAACAACCTCATCTCCATTCTGGTCCAACATGATGGTTTATACAGCAACCATATTCTTGCTTGCTCTTTAGCCCTTGATTCTTTTTCCTACTTGTAGTCCTCCATGTTAAACTCCTAAGTCCAGGGGCATGCAACCATTGGCATATTTTTGGTTCATGAAATAATGCCATTTATCTCCTGTCCAGAATTAAAGTTTTGTAAAACTTGCACTAGAAAGTTTCTCCTTTTGTCCAAATGACCTGACCACTCTCTCTTGCATCTAAGGAGACCTTGATCTGGAGATTTTGGCCACCCCAAGTATTGCCTAGATGCCCTTGGCATTTTGACAAACACCCTGTGTGCATAGCCAGATTTGGCATGGATTCAAATTTACACTGTGAACTTGCACCTCTGATCAAATTAACCTGTCCACTAAACCTCTAGATGACTTTAACCTAGGTCTGTTAAACCCCAACCTCACCCGAGACCTCTAGCATGCAATGGCATTCCGTCGAGCATGTTCCGTGCGTCCTCTGGGCGCGAGCAGAGCACGCGTTTTGCACGTGCCGCGCCCGAGCCGACGTGTCGCGCCCCTGGCCTTGCCACCACTGCAGAGCCACGCCACTCGCTCCCCTCTCACCACAACACGCCAAGCAGTCCCTCGCCACGTCCCCGACAGGCCAGGAGCTAGCCGCCACGGCCGCCGACAGCCCCTGCTCCGTTCAGCGCCGCCCAAGCCTCTCCCGCTCGCCACCTGGCCCCTGGAACAGCGCGAGCTCATCCACGAGTATCTCCACTAGCGCTCGCCGCCGCCACGACGCCCTAGCTACAGAATGGCGGTCGCCGGCAACCTTATCCGCAGCCACCGTCGGAACCGACCCCGATCGCCTATTTAAGGAGCCCCGAGCTCGTCTCCGCACGCAGGAAGTCCCAAGCCATCTCCCTAGGACCCCCATTGGCAGCCAATCGACCCCGGGAGGGCTCCTTCCCCATCTCCGACAACCGCAGCCGCCGCCTCTGCCCCGGCCATTCCGGCACCTCCAGGGCCTCACCTTCTCCGTTCTCTTTGCCAGGAACCTCCTCATCCTCCCGTGAACCCATCCCCCTACTCGATTTTGATCGGGAACCACTGTAGCCCCAAACACACCTTGCTCCCGAAGCTCCCTCCGCCGCGAAGCTCGTCGCCGGCAACTCCGTCCACGTCGGCGACCATGGTGGGTACCCCCGAGTTCGTCTCGACCTCCTGAGCACATCCATGCACTCAGATTAGCGAGGGACGCCGCCATTCGCCGTCGAGCCTCGCCGGAGCTCCGCCCCTATTCGGTCAGGGGGAGACGACGCGCGCGTGGACCAGTCAAACCTGACCAGTGGGCCAGGCGGGCCCACTGTCGGTGACTCACGCGCCAGCCACGCTGGATAAGTGGAGGCATAAAAGGCGCAAATACGTCTTCTCTGTCCGAAAGCGTAATCCCTTTTGAAACGTTTTCTTTTTCCTGATTTTATTAAAAATAGATTTTGACCACAACTTTGACTGCCTATAACTTTTTAAATATAACTCCAAATTTCCTACATCTCTCAAATATTGTCTAGTTTATTTTAAGATTTATTTGAAAATTTTCCAAACAACTTTTTTGTACTGTTTTTGAAATATGTGTTATTTACATATTTTTGGAAATATGACTTTTTGGAGAGAAGGAAGCTTTCAAAAAATTTGGAGAGCACCCCCACCTCTCCACACCATTAAAGGCAAGCATTCTGAACCCCGGAATAATATTTTTGGTGTGTTAGTTGACACGTTTATAACACCACCTTATATCGGAGAACTTGTTATTTCATGTGATATGATCATTTGCATGAATGCATATTAGTGATTTCCTTGCTGTTGGAAATGAATATACTTGTGATGGTAATCATCCTCATGTGCCTTGCATGCATGCCGGAAGGAAATCCGAGAAAGCCTCTGCCTTGGGTAGGAGTGAGCTTGTCGCCGGTCCCCGTCAGGACGGTTATGTCCGGTATGGCATGGTAAGGTATATTGAGTGGTGATTTTGTTGGTTGAAATTATATTTGATATACATGTCATGCAGGGAATTTATAAACCTCCTGAGTCGACTGTAGACCGAGTCTTGTTCCAGTAACCCCCATACTTTCCTCGTACTACCACTCGTCCCTGCCGCAGGTAGGGTACGGTTCAGTAAGTCGTCAACCCCTTTCAAGCACACACCGTACAGAGAGGCCATGGTGGAAGATACCGGTTGTAGCCGGTAGGCAGGCCACCTGGTCCGGGGGCATGGGTGTTTCCGGTTGGGACCGAGAGGGGAGGCCACCCCTTAGAGCGCGCGATATAAATTTGATCCCATGCTACGCGAGGTTGTAGCCTCCCCACTTAGAGTTTTGCTTAACAGGTGTCGTGGGTGATTCCAGACATCGATGAGTTAAGCTGGTGTGTGCAAGTTAGGCGTGTTTTCTACTAAAAGGCCGTAGACGGAATTAGTCCCGATGGACTAAAGGAATCCGTTACTCGTGGGTAAAGAGTACACCCTCTGCAGAGATTAAACCTATTCGAATAGCCGTGTCCATGGTTAAGGATTTCAGTCTGGGATGGGTCAAGTGTTGGTCTTAGTGTCGGTCTTCGGAGGAGATATTGTTAAACCAAACTTGGATACCGACTAGTTACTTGTGAGGCCCATGATTATTATTTTGTGATGGACTAACCCGTTGCATTATCTGTATTATCAAGTATCCCTGGGACGGTTCTACCTCCTGGATATTCATTGTGATTATTTATTTTATAAGCCCTTTATGTGGTGTCGCTGAGACGCCCGGCTGTGGCATTTCTCTTATAAGCCCTTTATGTGGTGTCGCCCAGACGCCCGACTGTGGCATTTCTTTTAAAGCCCTTTATGTGGTGTCGCTCAGACACCCGACTGTGGCATTTCTTTTAAAGCCCTTTATGTGGTGTCGCTCAGACGCCCGACTGTGGCATTTCTTTTAAAGCCCTTTATGTGGTGTCGCTCAGACGCCCGACTGTGGCATTTCTTTTATAAGCTCTTTATGTGGTGTCGCTCAGACGCCCGACTGTGGCATTTCTTTTAAAGCCCTTTATGTGGTGTCGCTCAGACGCCCGACTGTGGCATTTCTTTTATAAGCTCTTTATGTGGTGTCGCTCAGACGCCCGACTGTGGCATTTCTTTTAAAGCCCTTTATGTGGTGTCGCTCAGACGCCCGACTGTGGCATTTCTTTTAAAGCCCTTTATGTGGTATCGCTCAGACGCCCGACTGTGGAATTTCTTTTAAATCCCTTTATGTGGTGTCGCTCAGACACCCGACTGCGGCATTTTATTCCCACTCTATTACTGCTTATCCATGTTGCATGAAAATAACCTGCTTGCATGCATAAAAGATGTTTTATCTATGACTGACGATGTGATCATGGAATTTTTCAGTGCATGATTATCAATTATATTATACCTGTGTTCTTAATGTTTGCGAGTACATTCAAAGTACTCACTGGCTTGTCCCTGGCTATTGTCTTGGCCAGATTGCTTGCTTGGAGAGGAGCGTGGCGATCACAGCCTCGGGACCTAAGCAACGGTGATAGCAGCCTTGCGAAGATAGGAGTTAACCTGGTCAGCTGTTCCTGTGGGAAATGGAGTCCCATACACACTGATGACTCACGAACCGCTTCCACCATCAACCACTAGAAAACCAATTGTTGTACTCACAGGCCAGAATGGTCTTGTACTACTTTTTTTTTATTTGTACTTTTGCTTGGAATTTCTGTATCAAGTTGGGCCTCATCAGCTAACAGTAATCCTGGGGCTGGTGAGCACGACGGCCATTTTCTGGAAATTTATACCCGGAAAACCCGGTCGTGACAGACCCTTAAGCAAGCGCTTTCCGAGGCCGAAAAGAAGGCGGCCACGGAGCGTACCGAGCGGGAGAAACATGAGGCGCGGGTTGGCGAGGTGCGGCAAGAGCTCCAGGCTCTCATGAAAAAACATGAGAGTTTGGAGCTTGACTCAAAGATGCGAGAGTCCGAGCTCGCGGCGGCCCTTGAAAGCGCCAAGTCTGCCAAGGCTGAAGCCCAGAAAGCCCTCCAGGAAGTTGAGGCGATGAAGAAGATAGCGGCGAGTAAGGCATTCTTTATGCAAAGCAAGCACATGAAAGTGAATTACTTGTTACTTACCCGAATCCGGAGCTCTCGAGGAGCATTCGCAGATTTGCCCCGTAGCGTGTCAGATGCCGCCGCCTTCTACCGGGCCGAGGAGGGTAGCTCGACGGAGAAGGTGTTCTGGTCTCAGTATGCTGAGGCCGGACACTCGGTGCCCTTGAGCGACCAGCTGAAGCAACTGGTCGAGCTCCATAAGGTGGCCGAACAGGCCATGAAGGGCCTTATAGTTCGGCTGTGGCCTGGAGGCCCTGCCTGGGAGCTACTTCGGGCTGGTGAGGCGGCTGCTGGATGCCTGTCCGTGGCTTGAAGTCGTCAAGCGCTCCATCTGCATCAAAGGTGCCCGTAGGGCGCTTGCCCGTGCTAAAGTGCACTGGGGCAAGATGGATGCGGAGAAGCTTGTGAAGGACGGGCCACCGCAGGGCAAGGAGCATCGCCACCCCGAGATGTATTATGAGGGCATCCTGAAAGGCGTATTTGAGTGAACTTGTTCGTTTTATCCTATGCGCTGAAAACTTGTTCATATGCGCTATGCAACGCTTGTTTTAATTTAAAATATTACCTTCTATGCGGCTGTTTATCGAGTCTGAGAGATGGTGAGTCATCGGCTTCTGCCCCCATGCCACGAGTGCTGGGGTGTTCGGGATAAACCTGAGCACTCTTTTTCCCATTCTTGGGTCCTTCGAGGGAGGTGCTCAGCACAACGAACAAGGCAATCGGACTATATGCGTTATCACTCTCACCTAGCCAGAGAATTCTATAATTTTAAATTTCGGTGAAGCCCCTAGTGTTCGGAAGACCGAGTTCAGGGCGCTATACACGCCTAGGCCGGACAAAGCCGTCTCCTCGCTCTAAGCGGCATAAGTCTTTAGGGACTCGAAACCTCCCGAATAGCGACCAGCTCTTGCCCTATCATGATAGTCAGTTTTAGCTTTCTCTACTGAGGTGCTTAGCCCAGCTCAACCGGGGCACAATCGCAGTAGTTCTCCCAACGCTACCTTAGACGATATAGCGGAACGTAAGGTACCAAAACATGGGAGCCGGGCAAACCCAACTATTTACCAAAGACATGATTCGGAGTTGATGCATATAACGCTATAAGTTCGGAGGGCCGCACTTTGTGAAAGTGTTCGGACTTCTCACGCCGTATTATGGGGTGCTTGAGCCCCTGGCGTATGGACCGTACCAAAGTGTATGGGTGCTAAATGTCATAACTGAACATATGTATTGAAAAATAAATGAATAGAGAATGCAATAATAAGTTGAAGCTAAGCATTGTTTATTTTAAAAGGCTGTTGTGAAAGCAGAATAATACAAATAGTGCGGTAAGAAAGAGATGGGACTATTTGACATGTCCCCCTCCAGGGGCGAGCTGCGAGACGGTATGTAAGACAGGTATTTTGCTCATTATAGAGATCACCTGGGAATTCGACGTAGCTTTCTGCCTCCTTGGTTGTTGCATCATGTGTTCGGCGGTTGTACTACCGGACAGGCCTTCCGAAGAGTGGAGTCCTGAAAGTAGGAAATAATGACAAAATCGGGAGCCCCTAGTGCGGTTGAGCCGCATTTTTGGGCGTGTCGTGGTCGTGCCCCTCCCCCTGTGCCCATGGTATTTTCAGAGCATAGTTATGTACGCGTAGTACTGATTTTGCAGTTTCGCGAGGGCTGGGGTTGGGGCTGTATTGCTACGCTTGCTCGGAACGTGCCAGGCGGTCTTGTTGTAGGTTACTCCGGGCGCGCTTGACGGTGTCTGGACGTTTAATAGCCGGACTGGAGAATTGCCTTGAGAGGCTGCTTTGTACTTCCATTGCGAGGGCCACCGTGTGCTCCTTCGTTCGGAGAGAGCGTTCGGTGTTTCCATTGACCGTAATGACTCCTCGAGGTCCTGGCATCTTGAGCTTGAGATATGCGTAGTGCGGCACCGCATTGAATTTTGCAAATGCGGTTCGTCTGAGCAGTGCGTGATAGCCACTGCGGAACGGGACTATGTCGAAGATTAACTCCTCGCTTCGGAAATTATCCGAGGATCCGAAGACCACTTCAAGTGTAACTAAGTCTGTATAGTTGGCCTCTACACCTGGTATGACGCCTTTAAAGGTTGTTTTTGTGGGTTTAATCCTTGAGGGATCTATGCCCATTTTCCGCACTGTATCCTGATAAAGCAGGTTCAGGCTGCTGCCGCCGTCCATAAGGACTCTAGTGAGGTGAAATCCGTCAATGATTGGGTCTAGAACCAATGCGGCAAATCCGCCATGGCGGATGCTAGTGGGGTGGTCCCTTCGATCAAAAGTGATCGGGCAGGAGGACCATGGGTTGAACTTTGGGGCGACTGGCTCCAACGCGTATACGTCCCTGAGTGCATGCTTCCGCTCCCTTTTGGGGATGTGGGTTGCGTATATCATGTTCACCGTTCGCACTTGTGGGGGGAAGCCCTTCTGTCCACTATTGTTCGGCGGCCGGGGCTCTTCGTCCTCGTCGTTGTGCAGCCCCTTGTCTCTGTTTTCGGCATTTAACTTGCCGGCCTGCATGAACACCCAACAATCCCTGTTGGTGTGATTGGCTGGTTTTTCAGGGGTGCCATGTATCTGGCACGAGCGATCGAGTATATGGTCCAAACTGGACAGGCCTGGAGTGTTCCTCTTAAATGGCTTTTTCCGCTGACCGGGCTTAGAGCCTCTGAATCCGGCATTAACTTCCGTATCTTCAGCGTTGTCACTGTTAATGCGGCACTTGTGCTTGTTGCGATGCGACCTGCCATTGCTGTCCTTGGTATCCGAATTACCAGGGCTCTTGGTCATGTTATTGCTACGAGCTAGCCAGCTGTCTTCTCCCGCGCAAAAGCGGTTCATGAGTGTCGTGAGGGCTGCCATAGATTTCGGCTTTTCCTGTCCAAGGTGCCGGGCAAGCCACTCATCACGGATGTTATGCTTGAAGGCTGCTAGGGCCTCTGCGTCCGGACAGTCAACGATTTGATTTTTCTTGGTTAGGAACCGTGTCCAGAATTGTCTGGTAGATTCTTCTGGCTGCTGAATTATGTGGCTCAGGTCATCGGCGTCTGGTGGTCGCACATAAGTGCCCTGGAAATTGTCGAGGAATGTGGCTTCCAGGTCCTCCCAACAACCAATTGATTCTGCTGGCAGGCTATTAAGCCAATGCCGAGTTGGTCCTTTAAGCTTGAGTGGGAGGTATTTGATGGCGTGTAGATCATCGCCACGGGCCATGTGGATAGGAAGGAGGTAGTCCTCGATCCATACCGCAGGATCTGTTGTGCCATCGTATGATTCAATGTTTACGGGTTTGAAACCCTCTGGGATTTGATGATCCATTACTTCATCTATGAAGCATAGTGGGTGTGCGGCGCCTCTGTACTGGGCTATATCACGACGTAGCTCAAATGAGCTTTGTCTGCTATGTTCGGCCCGGCCGGATTTACTGTATCCGGCGTGACGGTTATCGTCTCGTGTCGTGGGGCGCCCGCGCGATCCTTAGATCGATCTTGTTTGCCTTGCCCTGTCTTCCAACATATCTCGCAGGTCTAGCGCATTTCCCCGTGCCTTGGTATTTTTTGAGCGATGCCGGGGTGCGGCTTGAGTGGAGGGCCGGGAGGACTCTCTGTCGCGGCCGTGAGGTGGCCGGTCAGCCGCATCATGCACTGGTGATGTTGGCTTAAGTGCTTCCTCCTCTAAACGGGGTAGCAACCTGCGCTTTGGGTAGCTCTTGGAGGGGCGTTCGAGTTCGTATTCCTCGGCCGCAAGGACTTCCGTCCATCTGACGGCTAGCAAGTCTTGATCAGCTCTAAGCTGTTGCTGTTTTTTCTTAAGGCTACTCGCCGTGGCCATAAGCCTGCGCTTAAAGTGCTCTTGTTCGACGGGATCCTCAGGCACGACAAATTCGTCATCATCGAGGCTTGCCTCGTCTTCAGAGGGAGGCATGTAATTATCATCCTCTTCTTCTCTGTATGCCGCTCTCTCAGGGGGGTTGGCTTCTCCATCCTCCTACGCTGAATCTTGCTGGAGGGAATTGTCTTCGGCACTGTCCGGGGTGTTATTATCTCCCATGCCAGCATCACTGTTTTTGCTTTGGCAGGACTTAGAGCGGCGTCGCTGACGACGGCACTTGGGTTGCTTCTTGGAGGGGTCATCCCCGTTGTTCCGTCGCCATTGCCTTCTTTGGGTGTATCCACCATATATATGTCATATGACGAGGTGGCTTTCTTGAGCCCTATAGGCGCTGGTTCATGTTTGTCTCCTACATCGTCGTCCATACCGTCGATGTCTTCGGAGTCGAAGTCGAGCATGTCGGTTAAATCATCGTCAGTGGCTACGAAGTGGGTGGTGGGTGGGCGTCGAATTTCTTCGTCGTCCGCATCCCAATCCTGTTGGCCATAGTCCGGCCAGGGCTCTCCTGACAAAGAGAGAGACCTTAGTGAATTCAGAATGTCGCCGAAGGGCAAGTGCTGAAAGATATCCACGGCGGTGAATTCCATGATCGGCGCCCAATCGGATTCGATTGGCAGGGGCGCGGAAGGTTCGGAGTCCGGAAAAGAGTCCGGCACCTTGGAGTCACGGGCTTCGCAGAGGATGAGGCTGGTGTTCGGCTTGATCGCTGTTGAGACTACAGCCCCCGAGGCGGTGTCTAGCCACCCGTCCTCGATCGGCGCGGTTCGCTACGAGCTAAGGGTCAGAGCTGATGCGGGCGCGGCCTCTAGGGTACTGTTCGGTGGCAGAGCTAGGTCATACCCATCGTGACAGTGCGGCGCGCCCGGCTGTGGCTTGAATCCGTCGAAGATCAAGTCTCCGCGGATGTCGGCCGTGTAGTTCAAACTTCCAAATTTGACCTGATGGTCAGGGGCGTAGCTTTCAATCTGCTCCAGATGGCCAAGCAAATTAGCCCGCAGTGCAAAGCCGCCAAACACGAAGATCTGTCCGGGGAGAAAGGTCTCACCCTGGACCGCATCGTTGTTGATGATCGGAGGAGCCATCGGGCCTAAAGGTGACAACATAGAGGAACTCTCAATGAAAGCACCAATGTCGGTGTCAAAACCGGCGGATCTCGGGTAGGGGGTCCCGAACTGTGCGTCTAGGCGGATGGTAACAGGAGACAAGGGACACAATGTTTTTACCCAGGTTTGGGCCCTCTTGATGGAGGTAAAACCCTACTCCTGCTTGATTAATATTGATGATATGGGTAGTACAAGAGTAGATCTACCACGAGATCAAAGAGGCTAAACCCTAGAAGCTAGCCTATGGTATGATTGTTGTTCGTCGTATGGACTAAAACCCTCCGGTTTATATAGACACCGGAGAGGGCTAGGGTTACACAGAGTCGGTTACAATGGGAGGAGATCTACATATCCGTATTGCCAAGCTTCCCTTCCACGCCAAGGAAAGTCCCATCCGGACACGGGACGAAGTCTTCAATCTTGTATCTTCATAGTCCAAGAGTCCGGCCAAAGGTTATAGTCCGGCTATCCGGACACCCCCTAATCCAGGACTCCCTCAGGGGCACCGCACACGGCTAAGACAATAGTCAACTTGTGTGTCTAAGGGGTGCCCCCCTCCCCCGTATATAAAGGAGTGGAGGAGGGGGAGGGGCTGGTGTTGGGGATATTACTACTGGGCGTAAACCGGCCTATCTGGGCTGGGTTAACTTCGTCAGTAGTTAAGTATGTTAAAGCCCAAGAAGACAGAGGAGGGCTCAAGGCCCATGGTCGGTTCAAGGCCTGTAGCCGTAAACCGGCATTAGTAGTTAACCTGTATTGTAAGTTAGGAATAAGTAGAGACCAAACTGGACACATCTATGAGCCGGTATTGGGACTTCGTAAGCCGATGGGAGTCACCCGTGTATATAAGGGGACGACCCGGCGGCGGTTCAGGGAGAACAGACAACAACTCGAGACATAGGCGAAGCTTGTTTGCTCCCTAGTCATCGAAACCCCATCAATTCCATAACAACTAGACGTAGGCTTTTACCTTCATCGAAGGGGCCGAACTAGTATAAACTCTCTTGCGTCCTTGTGTCCGCTTTAACCCCTTCAAGCTAACCCGTCGCGATGGCTCCACGACTAAGTCCTTTCTCTAGGACATCTGCCGTGACAAAACCACGACAGTTGGCGCCCACCGTGGGGCCGTCGCACGATGGTTTCCGGTTCTTGGAGGGCCGCTTTGAAGGACTCGAGGGCTACGCTGTAGGCCGGATGACTAAGAGTCGTCGCGGTAAGCTCTACATCGACGACGCAGGCTGGGGCCCCGAGGCCGGCTCAATTGAGTACGGGTACCGGGTCCCCTTTGGTAGCATTCACGTTTTCATTGGCAAGATCGGTGAACCGGGCCCTGAGCCGGACATCTGCACCGACCTCGTCGAGACGGCTCAGCGTGTGCGATCCGCCCGGGTTAAACCGACCATGAAGCGTGCCTTCATGGGAGTCATCCATGGAGGAAGTTATGAGGACGGATCGGAATTTCGCGGCGCGACCGTCGTTTGTTCCGCTGATGAATCTTCGACCGGAGAAACCGAATCTCTTTATCAGCTACAAGATGGCCGGATTGGGAGTTGTTCCGATGGCGATAGTATTCCGGACCCCTCTGATCTGCCCAACCGGGTTGGAATATTCATGGCCGGAACACAAGCAGCGCTTCATTCTTCGACAGCTGCGGCAACGATCTCCGGTTCAGCAGCGGCGACGGCTGCCGGGGCAGGAGGCCCTGTGCGCCCGCCGGCTCAGGTTCTATCAGAACTATTTGATGCGTTGGCTGTGCTTATGGCAGAAGTTAATCCACCGGATCAGGACGTTCACAACGCGGAGATTGCAAAGGTAAAGGAACAGATCACCCAGGCCAAGGCGGATCTGGAGGCTGAGGACACCAGGATGGCCGCAGAGCAGGCCGCTTTAGACGCATAGGCCTACAAGCTTATGCTGGACCAGAGCGCGTCGCATGAAGTCATGAGGAGGAAGCACCGATCCCGCTTACCTCCGGTTTTCAAGGCCAGAGACCTTTTCAACACTCCAGGACCAAGAGCCGGCAATCCGCTGGAGGGAAACCGGGCAGAAGCCCCTGGGATCGGTGCACCGGTTCAGCCTCATCAGATGGACCCGCCTCGTCAAAACACCATTGTACCTCAGGCTGCTTTAACACCTCCGGGTCACTACTCCAACCCAATGGACAATCTTGTTGCCGCTGCTGCACAGCTGGAGGCCATTCCAATTGAAGGTGACTCGCCGCAGGCAGTAGAGACGCGACGGGTCAAAGAACTTCTTAGGACAGCTTTGGCCCAACAGGAAGCGTACTCATACAGCCGCGACCGGATCCACTCGACCCCCCATCCAAGCCGGAGCTATAGCAGACACATGGATGAACCGGCAGTGTCGAGTAATGAACGACGTGGGGCACCCCGTGACAACAACCCGGTGGGTGGTGCTGATGACGCTCAGGGAGTGGTGGACCGGGCCCGCGCGCGCAGGGAGGCCGAGTTAGCCACACAGCATCAGGCTCGGCGGCTCACGCCGGTTCGTCCAACCACCTTGACTGAACCTGGTGTTACTTCTAGTTCTTTGGGGGTGCCTTGCCTTATCCCCGCTTTACGCAACGTGCGCCTGCCCAAGGATTTCAAAGGCCCACGCAAGGTACCAAATTACACGGCGGATCAACCTCCAGAGACATGGGTGGAGAGCTATGAGATGGCCATGGAGATGCTTGATGTAGATGACGCGGCGTGTGCAAAATACTTAACCATGATGCTTGAAGGAACGGCCCGTACTTGGTTAAAAAGCTTGGTGGCTAATTCTATCAGTTCATGGGCCCAATTACGAGCCCGGTTTATCAGCAATTTCAAAGATACCTGTAAACAGCCTATGTCGATAGTGGACTTAGCTGCATGCGTCCAGGAGGAAGGAGAATCAACGACTCATTGGGTGCGCCGGGTTTCACAAGTGTTGCACTCCTCAGACCGCATCAACGCTGACACCGCAGTATTAACCCTAGAAGGCAACTGCCGGTTTGGACCCCTGAAGCTGAAGTTGGGACGGATGAAGCGTCATTGCACCGACATGGGGACCCTCATGGCCGCTTTGGTGAAATATGCTGATTCTGATAGTACCAAGGATCCCGAATCTGATGATGACAAGACAGGGAAAGGGAAGAAGAACAGCAGCTCCAAAGGTCAGCAGCATCACTGGGCAGGCAATGGTGGAGGAGGCAAGAGTAAAGCGGATGGTAACATGGACTTTGTGGCTAATACCAACGCACAGGACAATGGCCAGCGACGCAAGGGTAGGCCGAAAAATCGTAATGGAGCGCCCAACCCTAACCCAAACCGCCTAAACTATCTGCTAAGCCAGCCCTGTCCAAGACATGGGACGAAGGAGGCGCCGGCAAACCACCTTTGGAAAGATTGCTTTATTATGCAGGAGTTCAAGAATTCTAATAATTTTCGGTATGATCATGAATCTGGCGGTGGCTCGGGATCCGGGCCGGGTTACGGAGGAGGAAGTTCCGGTGCAGGATTCAATGGTAATCCGGGCGGACATAATGGTCAAAATAGTCAGAACAACCAGGGTGGTTACAACCAACAGCAGCAACAGTCAGGTTACCAGAGCACCCCAAAGCAGTTGAGTAATGGGCAGTACCATGTCTTCACCACTAGCTTGGACAAGCGAGACCGGAAAGTTCAGAGGCGGGCGGTCAACTCTGTTGAACCGGCCATACCCCGTTATCTACGTTGGTCTGAACAGCCAATAATATGGAGCAGAGAAGATCACCCTCCCCAGGTCGATAATCCGGGTCAGTTGGCTCTGGTGGTGGCGCCTCAGGTGGGAGGTTACAAGTTCACCAAGGTGCTCATGGATGGAGGGAGCAACATTAACATCCTGTACTATGAGACCTTCCGTCGTATGGGACTAACAGATAAGAATCTCAAACCGTCTAATACAGTATTCCATGGTGTAGTGCCTGGCAGATCAGCATATCCCGTTGGTAAGATAGCTCTGGAAGTGGCCTTTGGGGATGATCATGATTCCAGGTCGGAGATATTGACGTTTGAAGTGGTGAAAATCCAAAGTCCATATCATGCCCTGTTTGGGCGACCGGCCTACGCCAAGTTTATGGCTCGGCCCTGTTATGTGTATCTGCAGCTCAAGATGCCGGGTCACAAGGGGACAATAATGGTTCACGGAAGCCGCAAAATCGCTTTGGAATGCGAGGAAGGAGATGCGGCTTATGTAGAGTCGGTTTGTGCCACCGAGGAGTTGAAGTACTATAAAGACAATGTTGATCCGGCGGACATGACTCCGTTGAAGAAGCCAACTACGGAGCATGATCCGGCCCTGAAGTTCAAATCGGCAGCAGAAACTAAGCTTGTTGACTTCGTGCCTGGTGATTCATCCAAGCAGTTTAGCATCAGTGCCAACTTGGATACGAAGTAGGAAAGCGCGCTCATCGAGTTCATCCGTGAGAATCGGGACATTTTTGCATGGAAGCCCTCTGACATGCCAGGTGTACCGAGGCAACTCGCTGAGCACATACTTAATGTGGATCCCAAATATAAACCGGGGAAACAATTACTCCGCCGGTTTAACGAAGAAAGACGCAAGGCAATTGGAGAAGAGGTAGCCAGGCTCTTAGCAGCTGGCTTTATTGTTGAAGTTTTTCACCCTGAGTGGCTTGCCAATCCGGTGCTAGTCCTCAAGAAAAACGGCACCTGGCGCATGTGTGTGGATTACACAGATCTTAATAAGGCTTGTCCAGCAGATCCTTTTGCTCTCCCCCGTATTGATCAAATTATTGATGCTACGGTGGGCTGTGAGCGTTTAAGTTTTTTGGATGCGTATTCTGGCTATCATCAGATCAAAATGGCAGTTAAGGACCAGGAGAAGACGGCATTTATAACTCCCTTTGGAGCCTTCTGCTATGTGTCTATGCCCTTCGGGCTCAAGAGTGCCCAAGCGACTTACCAACGGTGTGTACAAAATTGTCTTCACAAGCACATTGGCCGTAATGTACATGCTTACGTGGATGATATCGTGGTTAAGTCCAGGGAGAAGGAGACTCTGATTGATGATTTGAAGGAAACCTTTGATAACCTGAGGACATACAAGATGATGCTTAATCCGGACAAGTGTGTCTTTGGTGTACCGGCGGGCAAGTTATTAGGCTTCTTGGTGTCCAATAGGGGAATTGAGGCTAATCCGGAGAAGATCACAGCCATCACCTCCCTCGCTAAACCGAAGTGTATCAATGATGTTCAGCGCCTGGCAGGCCGGATTGCTGCGTTAAGCCGGTTTATCAGCCGCCTCGGTGAGAAGGCAGTCCCTTTGTATTAGATGTTGAAAAAGACGGATCAGTTTGTCTGGAGTTCTGCTGCTGATGAAGCATTTGAGGACTTAAAACGGCAATTGGCCAATCCTCCTGTGCTCGCTGCTCCCATTGACAAGGAGCCGTTGCTGCTATATGTTGCTGCTAATGCTCGGGCGGTCAGCGTGGCTATTGTGGTAGAGCGAAAGGAGGCAGGTAAGGAGCATCCGGTTCAACGTCTGGTCTATTATATCAGTGAGGTGCTCATTGAGTCCAAGCAAAGGTATCCGCATTGGCAGAAGCTGGTGTATGGAGTTTTTATGGCAAGCCGGAAGCTTAAACAATACTTCCAAGGGCATCCAATTACAGTGGTCAGTTCTGCTCCTTTGGGAGATATCATCCAGAACCGGGAAGCAACTTCCCGGATTGCAAAGTGGGCTATAGAGCTGGGGCCGTACGGTTTGAAGTATGTGCCTCGGACAGCGGTTAAGTCTCAAGCACTTGTTGATTTCATCAATGATTGGACGGAAATGCAAGCACCTGAAGAAAAGCCGGATCATACGTATTGGACCATCCATTTTGACGGATCCAAGCAATTGGAAGGCTCAGGGGCTGGAGTTGTATTAACCTCCCCACGAGGTGATAAGTTTTGTTATGTTCTCCGCTTAATGTTCCCTTGTACTAACAATGCAGCTGAGTATGAAGCCTTGCTCCATGGTCTCCGGATTGCTAAGGAGATGAATCTAAGTCGAGTTAAGTGCTTCGATGACTCGGACCTTGTGGCTCAGCAGGTGTCTGGCACTTGGGACTCCAAGGACCCACTCATGGCAGCATATCATCGTGAGGTGGATTTTGTTGTAGGTTATTTCAGAGGCTATCAGGTGGACCACGTGGACCGGCGGAAAAATGAAGCGGCGGACGCTTTAAGCCGGCTGGGCTCTCAGCGCAAACCGGTCCCACCCAATGTTTTTCTGGATGTGCTGCACAACCCGTCGGTGAAGATCCCTGGTGAAGAGGATTTGGCTATTCCTGATCCGGAGGCTCAATTGGTAGCAGCTCTTCATGTTATTCCAGGTTGGACGCTTCCTTACTTGGCGTACAAGAACCGGGGCGAGTTTCCAGAGGATGAGATTCTGGCCCGGTAGATAATCTGGCGATCCAAGTCCATGGCTATCATCAACGGCGAGTTGCATCATTGCAGCGTATCAGGAGCTTTTCAACGTTGCGTGTCTCCTGAAGAAGGCCGTGAAATTTTGTGTGAGATCCACGAAGGAGATTGTGGTCACCACGCCGGTTCAAAGTCTCTGGTGGCTAAAGCGTTTCGCCATGGCTTCTATTGGTTAACTGCTCATGCTGATGCAGAGGATCTGGTCAGACGATGTGATGGTTGCCAAAGGTTTTCAAGACGTGCTCATGTACCGGCTCAAGAATTGAGAATGATTCCAATTACTTGGCCGTTTGTGACTTGGGGGCTGGATATGGTTGGGCCTTTCAAAAGGTCCAAAGATAAGAAGACCCACCTCCTGGTGGCGTTTGACAAGTTTACAAAGTGGGTGGAGGCAGAACCTGTTAGCAAGTGTGATGCGGCCACGGCGGTTCAGTTCATCAAAAAGGTGATTTTCCGGTTTGGCTTTCCGCACAGTATTATCACAGATAATGGTACCAATTTGTCCAAAGGTGCTATGAAGGAGTTCTGTGAACGGGAGCACATACGGCTCGACATTTCATCAGTGGCACATCCACAGTCCAATGGTCAAGCAGAAAGAGCTAATCAAGAGATCCTGAGAGGCATCAAGCCCCGGCTCATGGTTCCTTTGCAGAGAACGCCGGGTTGTTGGGTAGAAGAATTACCATCTGTGCTATGGAGCATCAATACAACGCCCAACAGATCAACAGGATACACACCGTTCTTCATGGTTTATGGAGCGGAGGCGGTTCTCCCCAGTGATATCCGTCATGATTCACCTCGTGTAACGGCTTATATTGAAGCGGACAACAAGACAGGATGGCAAGATGCTTTGGACCGGTTGGATGAAGAGCGTGACATTGCAGCCGCCCGATCGGCGATTTACCAGCAGGATCTTCGTCGTTATCACAGTCGCCGGGTCAGAACCAGAACCTTTCAGGAGGGAGATTTGGTGCTTCGGCTCATCCAAGATCAGACTGGTATGCATAAGTTATCCCCACCTTGGGAGGGGCCTTTCATGGTCAGCAAGAATCTGCACAACGGGTCATACTATCTGATTGATATTCGAGAACATAAGGACTCACGTACATCAGAGGAGGAGACCAACAGGCCGTGGAACATAGCTCATCTTCGGCCTTATTATACCTGAGCCATTGGTTCTAATTATGTACATATTACAGCGATGTATATATTAACTATAATAAACCGGAACCTCAGCTAAAGCGGGGTATCTGTTCTTTTACATCATGTGTGGTTACACGGAGTTGTTTTAAAGCGGCTTCCGGTTTACCCCTTGAGTTCTCTTTGCTAAAAGCATCGTGTTATATCACTTGGAGGATTGGTCGTGTCCGAACCAATACCATGCCTCTTGATAGGCGAGAGCCACCAGATCACTTGGGGACTTGGTCATGTCTGAACCAGTCATGCCTCTTGATCGGCCTAAGGCCACAGAATCACTTGGGGGCTTGGTCGAACCCGAACCATGACCATGCCATTTGGTCGGCATAAATGCCAGGTTTCATTTGGGGACCTGGCTGACTATAACCATAGTTACACCTAACGGGAGCTTGGTCATGTTTGGCCATGGTAACGCCATTTGATCAGCTTAAATAAACCTTTTTTGGCAAACGGTTTTGTCATTGCTTTTGCTTCACACTTTTCTTTGAAGGGGGTTTTTTTGCTTTTTATTGCGTTTTTTAAACTGACAAAGTTTTTTAACCAATCAATTGACGGAACACAGTTCACGTCAATCCAGAGACTATTTGCCCGGTTTGATCCTTGTTGTTAACATCCTCTTATGGAGTAAAACGGTGTTTATTATAACCCGGCACGGTTTACATGGTAAACCAGCGTCATATATATATATACAGGAGCTGTTATCTCCTCCAACAGTGTGGGTTTGCAAAACTCCGCTTCAAGATTGGCCAAGCCAACTTCACACTCAACGATGGCAGGTATTATGTATCTCAAAATTTTGATCATATACTTAAAATTTCGTTTTGGATGTTTTGATTTCATATATACAGACATCATATTCCGCCTGACGGTACAACCGCGGTGGCACTTGATGAATTTCTCATTTTAGAAAGTGTTTTGGAAAGTTCATTACCACGGGAAGAACAAGTTATGCACGAAGGCATATCAACATCAAAGGTATCAGCTAGCCTATTACAAGGCAACATGGTGCCCATAATAATATAATTGTTTTTCACAAAGGAGAGGCAGTTTTAAAACCGGCTTCCGGTTCAAGCTTGGTCACCAGCCTGGCCTGATGGTTGTGGGTCATCCTGCGCCGCTTCAGCCTCCGTTTCTCTACCCAGTGGCTGGAAATCCACAGTTGTCCAGTCGATTCCCATTAATGCTTGAAAAACAGCTTCATCATGGATCAGCAATGACGGGTCAATATCGGGAGCGTAAGTATGCTTACGGATTGGAGGGATCAGATTTTCCGATTCATGGATTGGTGCAGCTATTCGCTTGTTCTGACTGTCATATTGCGCTTGATAATGAGACAAGTCTGCTTCCTCAGCCAACTGACAAGCTAGTGGACGTACCTCCCGGTTTATTGCTCGCAGATCCGCTTCACCAAATTCTGACCTGTCTTCCTTCAAGCTGGGATAGCCCTGAGCCACTTCAATAGGATCAAAATCCGGCACCCAGGCTTTTACCCGGATTAAGGCATTGATTGCACCGGTTCAAGCAGCAGATTTCTTCAGCTCTTCAACCCGGGCAGGAAGCACTGACAGTTTCATCAGAGTATCTTGAATCAAAGTGGGCGTCGGTTTGTTATGAGACGCGGTACAGATGATCCGCTGGGCACCAGTATACAATTGTTCAACCAATGTATAGGCGGCTTTCAATTTCTTCCGCACATCTGACCCCAAGTGGCCAATGCGTGTCCCTGAAATACCATAAAGGGTTAATAAACCGGCGACTCTGTAAGAAGGCAGAGCCAATTCAGAAGGCAAGCTGGCTTACCAAAGATAGCAGTGGTCATGGCATGAACGTGCCGCTTTATGCTGGTCAGTTCATCCGTCACTGGTTTTAGTGCAGCCTCGGCATCCTCTGCTCGTTTGATCAAAGTGGACTTTTCAGTGGCCCAATCCGCCCGTTTCTTCTTGAAGTTCTCCTTAAGTTGTTCCATGGCGCTTAAAGCGCTGGCCAATTCCTCTTTTGCTTTGGAGGTTTCAGCCTGTTGGGTTTTCAGGTTTTCTTGAAGATCGATGACTTGGTTTTCTTTCGTCTTCAGCTCCGCCTACATGCATACAGATATATGCTTCAACAAATCGGTAGAAGGATTCAAGTACCAACCACATAACAAGTTATGCGCTTAGCACTTGGGGGCTAATGCATATTCGATCTTCATCTTTCAATTGTTTACAAAGTCCCAAGATCAATACAAGTATTCAACTTGGCACTTGGGGGCTAATGGCTATTTGATCATATATATTCTGATGCGGCAGTTTCAATTACTTAAAGTACCGGTTTAACTACGCTAAGTTGAACCGGCCCTTGGGGGCTACATCAGCGAATTTCAAAGCATCAAGATTTATATTATTAAGTCCCGGTTTGAAAGAATATTTCAAACCGGCCCTTGGGGGCTAGGAGAGTCAGCAAGAATGGAAGCATACAAGCAGGAAGGAGCATATGGAAGTTACCTCATATTTATCTTTCATCATATTAACTAGACCGGCTTCGTAGTCACGACTGGTATACAGCCGGTTCAGATAGCCGGAATGGATATCTTGGGCGTTCAGAGCAGCGTAAGTCGTCAGATCAGCGTTCCACTTGCCTTTGCCAAAGGCAGCAAATTCTTCCTTGGCAGAATATTTGGATAAAGTGACAGGATTGCTTGGCTCAGTATGGCCAGTGCCAGTAATGACAACCTCATCATCCTTGGTACTGCCGGTTTGCACTGGAGCTGTTGGCTTGTCAGTAGGTTTTGCTGGACCGGTGGAGCTTTCAATCCGGATGGAACCTGTGGGCTGATGGATAGGACCTGAGGTATCAGCAGGTCTCTCTTCAGCAATAAGATCATCATCTTGCTACAGTGGATCATTGGGAATATCCTCAGGAATAGCCGCTTCAGCATTGGGTGTCTTGTCTGCTTCAAGAACGACATCTTCTTCGGCCGCTTTGTCCAGGCGGGCCTTCTTGCTTGGCCTAGGTTTGGCCCTGAGAAGAATAATAAAATCAAATACAGCATATGTTCTAAGGCGATGTACTGCAAACATCACAATAAGTATAGCTTACCCAAGCACCGTTTTAAGCGGTGGGAGCTGAGTAGCCGATGACTCGCCAGAAGATGAGTGGGAAGTAACCTGGTAATCGGAGTCAGACGGATTAAGAGGTTGACGAAAGCAGCCCGCTTTAGGACAAGCACTGACAAGCAAATTAGAGACCTCTCAATGGCGTTTCCGAACCGGACTATTCGGTAAACCGGCGGAGGTAACTACCTGGCCGTTGTGCCGGGTTGTGCGACGAGCTTCGTGTTGTTGGGTCTTCATAAGAAATTTAGGATCCAAATAAGCAAGAGGATGAGAAATTTTAACTTTCCGGTTTGCCTGGCGGATTTTTTGTGAAGGCAAACTTTCTGAATCGGAAGAGAGAATAATTACCTCTGCAACATCCGCGTGGCTGGCTTCGGCATCATCCTGACAAATATCATCATCAATAAGACGCCTGAAAAATAAACCAAGTGAGTCAAGCTCTACCTCAAAGTCCGGATTATCCACATCATCATCAGGGGCCGGATTAGAAGATGCAGTGGTTCTTTTCCTGTGGGCAGTCTTCTTCACAGCTTTAGTCTTTTGCCAGGTTGCTCTTTCCGGTTTGTCTGGTTTTTCTGGTTTCTCCTGCGGCAGTTTTTTGCTCCAAAACGGATCATTGCCCTGATTATGCAGACACTGATATTAAAAAATGACCAGACATATCAATAACAGATTCAGCAAAGAGAAAAATCAAAGTCTTACAGCTGGCGGTTTGTTGGTGGCACAGAAGGGAAGCAGGCCGGTTCTAGCGCAGACGTGTTCCGGTTCATTCATCATCTTATTCATACCCTCTGTGATTTCTTCATCGGAGAGCTGGATTTTTGAGTGTCGCAGTGGGTCATCAACACTGTCAGTATACTCGCACATCAAACCGGAGCGCTGACTAAGGGGTAGTATGCTCCATGATATCCAACAGCGAGCGAGATCAACCCCTGTTAAACCGTTGGCCATAAAGGATCTGAGCTTTGACAGTTGGGGAGCATATTTGCTTCTCTCCTGGGCAGTCAATCTTTGAGGAAAAGGGTGTGTATTGCTGAGCCGCTCCGGACGAAAGCCAGGCAAGGGATTCTCACCAGCAGGGGAGGTGTCTTTGCAGTAGAACCATGTCTGATTCCACTCCTTGGGGTGACTGTGCAGCTTGGCGTGAGGGTATGTGACCTCTTTCCTTTTCTGAATCGCCACGCCACCCAACTCTGTATTAGAGCCATCAGTAAACTCAGTACGGCGGTTTAGATGGAAAAGGTCTCTGAACAATTCCACTATGGGCTCCTCTTGAAAGAACACCTCACAGAGCACTTGGAAGTGACACATATTTGTAACAGAGTTGGGGCCAATGTCTTGCGGATGGAGTTGGAAATCGGCTAAAACATCCCGGTAAAATTTAGAACCGGGCGGCTTAAAGCCCCGGGCTAAGTGATCTACGAAAACAACAACCTCTCCTTCTCGAGGTGTGGGAGGGAATTCTTTGCCAGGAGCCCTCCAATGGATGGTATCTTTGCTGCCTAAAGCGCCAATCAGGACTAAATCGTCTAGTTGATCCTCTGTGACGCGAGAAGGAACCCAATTGCACTCATATACTTGCTTGGCCATGATGGAATCTGCAAGGTAGAAGATCCCGGTTCAAAAATGCATTTGATCAAGGTACGTTGGTATGAAGCAACCAACATCTGGCGGTTCAACAAGGGGACTAATGGCATATACCAGTTTGGAAAATTTTCTATAAGGTTAAACCGCCTGATCTAAGAATTGAAAAGCTGAGATTGCGGATGGATCAGTACGCAGAAACAGGTTTCACAAGATTTCTTTACAGCATTGGATCAAAAGCAAGTTCAGAAAAGAGATAAATGCTTAGAGGTTCAAAGGAGCAGTACCGAACCAATGAGCAAAACGTTCATATAGATCTATGGTTTGAGATGCATAAGTGAAGGCGAAGGTCAAACAACTATCGTTGCACAGAGTAAAGATTTGCGGATTCATCTAAAGATCTATCGTATGAGCAAGATGCAGACGATGAACACTGAAGAACTGTGAAACCCTAGGCCAGATCTGCGGGGGAAAGGATAGAAGATTTACCGGAGCTGAGGAAGATGCGGAAGGTTGCCGCGATGTTCTGGTGCGCTCAGGTTGATGCAGCGGCCAAGGATGAGGCAGAGGTCGATGGCGGTGGTGGAGCTCCGAGGCTGGCGACGCGAGGAAGACGAAGAAGGCACGAAAGGAGAAAAGAAATGACCCTTCGGTCCTATTTATAAGGCGAAAGAACATGAGTCAGGCGCAACAATCAAGGGGCCACAAAACGGAGCTGTCGCCTCGATTTCCGCTGATCTATTAAACAAAGAAGCATAATGGATAGCTTCGTTATGACAGGTGACGTCACTCCGGTTTACAGCAATCAGAGAAGATGACATCATGGCGGTTTACCAATTTATAAAAAGATGTTGAAGATGAAGCTTTTATTAAAGGATTGACATGAACCCGTTCAAATCAATCTGGGGCCTAATGTTGGGGATATTACTACTGGGCGTAAACCGGCCTATCTGGGCCGGGTTAACTTCGTGAGTAGTTAAGTATGTTAAAGCCCAAGAAGACAGAGGAGAGCTCAAGGCCCATGGTCGGTTCAAGGCCTGTAGCCATAAACCAGCGTTAGTAGTTAACCTGTATTGTAAGTTAGGAATAAGTAGAGACCAAACCGGACACATCTATGAGCCGGTATTGGGACTCCGTAAGCCGACGGGAGTCACCCGTGTATATAAGGGGACGACCCAGCGGCGGTTCAGGGAGAACAGACAACAACTCGAGACATAGGCGAAGCTTGTTTGCTCCCTAGTCATCGAAACCCCATCAATTCCATAACAACTAGACATAGGCTTTTACCTTCATCGAAGGGGCCGAACTAGTATAAACTCTCTTGCGTCCTTGTGTCCGCTTTAACCCCTTCAAGCTAACCCGTCGCGATGGCTCCACGACTAAGTCCTTTCTCTAAGACATCTACCGTGACAAAACCACGACAGCCGGCCCTCTATGGCACGCCCAACGGAATCCTACTCCCACCGGGAGTAGGATTCCCCCCCCTTCCCTAGTTGGATTAGGAGAGGAAAGAAGGGGGAAGGAAAGGGGGGCCGGCCACCCACCCAATTTGGATTGGGCTTGGGGGGCACGCCCCCTCCTAGGCTCCCTTCTCCTCTCTCCCACTATGGCCCAATAAGGCCCATATACTTCCCGGGGGGGTTTCGGTAACCTCCCGATACTCCAGTATATGCTCAAACTCACCCGGAACCATTCCGATGTCCAAACATAGTCATCCAATATATCGATCTTTATGTCTCAACCATTTCGAGACTCCTCGGCATATCTGTGATTATATATGGGACTCCGAACAACCTTCGGTACATCAAAACACATAAACTCATAATACCGATCGTCACTGAACGTTAAGCGTGCGGACCCTACGGGTTCGAGAACTATGTAGACATGACCGAGACTCATCACCGGTCAATAACCAATAGCGGAACCTGGATGCTCATATTGGTTCCTACATATTCTACGAAGATCTTTATCGGTCAAACCGCATAACAACATATGTTGTTCCCTTTGTCATCGGTATGTTACTTGCCCAAGATTCTATCGTCGGTATCATCATACCTAGTTCAATCTCGTTGCCGGCAAGTCTCTTTACTCGTTCCGTAATGCTACATCCCGTAACTAACTCATTAGTCACATTGCTTGCAAGGCTTTATAGTGATGTGCATTACCGAGAGGGCCCAGAGATACCTCTCCGATACGCGGAGTGACAAATCCTAATCTTGATCTATGCCAACTCAACAAACACAATCGGTGACACCTGTAGAGCATCTTTATAGTCACCTAGTTATGTTGTGAAGTTTGATAGCACACTAAGTGTTCCTCCGGTATTAGGGAGTTGCATAATCTCATAGTCATAGGAACATGTATAAGTTATGGAGAAAGCAATAGCAATAAACTAAATGATCATAGTGCTAAGCTAACGGATGGGTCAAGTCAATCACATCATTCTCTAATGATGTGATCCCGTTTATCAAATGACAACTCTTTGTCCATGGCTAGGAAACTTAACCATCTTTGATCAACGAGCTAATCAAGTAGAGGCATACTAGTGACACTCTGTTTGTCTATGTATTCACACATGTACTAAGTTTCTGGTTAATACAATTCTAGCATGAATAATAAACATTTATCATGATATAAGGAAATATAAATAACAACTTTGTTATTGCCTCTAGGGCATATTTCCTTCACTCCAGTCTATTTTCCTACAACTGAGAACATGAGGGTGCTTCAGTTACAGGGCAAGTAGTAGGAATGTAGAACATTAACTGTTGTGACTGCTGAAATCCTTCACAAATAATTTGCCACATAGGAGATTGCAAAAACATCTTTGTCCAATCAAACTTCTCTGGAGTCAATAAAGCAATACACATGAAATCCACCCAGTCAAATGGTACCTTAACTGCTATGGTGTCCTTTATGCTAAGAGAAAAATGCCGCTCCCAGGAAGAGTGGCTTGCAAAACCCCACCCTACCGAATCTGCATTAGGGTCAGTATGTGCAGGATTAGAAAAATATTTTCCTTTGAAATTAAAACCTGGTGGTGTTGAGATATCTGAAGATGAGTTACATGTAACATTAATAATTTTTGAGCCAGAAGAGGGCTTGGAGGTAGCATCTGAAGTGTAGTCCAGTGTCTCTAATTCCTAATCCACAGTGGTTCTATGAGCATCCTCTCTGTTAATAGCATTCAAATACTCATAAGGTAATGCTAACTGAATAACAGGGTCCACTCCCTCAGCAAGATTTAAGTCAAAGAGAGATCCATCTTCCTCAACATTTTCCTCTTCTAAAATCAGATCATTTGCCAGCAAGGGAGAGTGTTGTTGAGCTTGGTTGCTAAGAAAAATACTTGGAGGTGGTGATTCGGGAAAATCCTGATTGAGATCAATTCTTGTCAGATTTACTTGCTGAGCTGGTGGCATGAGGTTGAAGAAGTCAATTGGAGCAACATAAGTAGGTGGAGCAGGCACATGGATGATCTCCTGTTGATGGGCTTGCATGGGCCCCAAAGCTAAGTTGAGGGCAGGAATGGCATCTTGGGCCTAGCCCAAGTGGTTTAAAAGAACATTTCTCTCCTTAATCTGATGTGCATCTTCCACTTGCATTGCAACTTCAACTCCATTTGATCCCACAGAGAGTGTGAGATCACTGTGTGGGTCCATCTCAAGAATATTTGCTGGCATATGTTGCTCATCTAGGGGTTGTAACAGATCTGCCAGTTCCATGAATTCCCCATCTTCCAGTTCCTGGTCAATGAATTCATCATCCTCTGCTGGCATTGCCCAGTGTTCCCATCCTGGAAGATCATCCTCTTCCTCTTGCTCTGCTTCTTTCTTAGCTTGCTGGTGAAAGTTCTGTTGCTCCCCTGCCATGATATCTTGAGCTTGATGCTGTTGAATAGGCACAATGAAGTGATTTAGCTGATTGCGGTGGTGAAAGTAATTTGCTGGCTACGGATGAGGATTTTCATCCACTGGCACTGGGTCTTCATCTGGTGGCCCCCCTCCTAGAGTTTCTTGTTGAACGATTACTACTGGCACGGTCCATGATTCAGCATTAGGATCATCAGAATTCCCAACCAAAATGTTGATAGGTACATCTCTCATATCTTCTACTCTAATTTTGACCATAAGGGCTGCCTGTATGCTCCTTGCTCTGTCCCAAAGCAGCATCTTACCAAAGCTTCTGGCAGCATTTGCCAACTCCTGAATTTCTCTCTTATCAAAGGGAAACCCTATCAACAGAGCCCAAATATCTCCACTAAGAGCTAGATTTCTCCAATTTAAACCTTGATTGTGATATGGAAGATGATATGAACATCACCATATGTATGAGGGCTTTGGAGCACAAGAGCATCTCTATCAAAAGGTGATCTTAATCTGACGTAAGCTTGACCGAACGGGCAGTGCCAAATCTCTTGAAACCCTGGATGCTTGACTTGTGTGAGAAACTCACCAATGATCTGCCTCACATTAGGAAAATGAACCTGCTGATTCGGCACGGGGACAATGGTGGCGATTGCCCAGTCCTCATGCCACGGCGTGGAAGGATCAGCGATGGCCCGCACCCTTGCCGGCCTCCCTTCTACCTAGATTGCTTGATGATGAGGTAGGAGAAACGGCGTCGGATCGAAAGGAAAGTTAGCCATTGCTCGCAGAACAAGCTCTCCCCTCAACTCCGAAGATTGCAGGAGCCTACTGGCTGTCAATGGAGGTGGAGGTGGAAGAGAGGTCAAACGAGCAGAATGGGGCGTTGCGGCTTCAGGATTGTTAGGTAGGGGAGTAATACGGGGCACTTGATTGCTGGAGGACTCGATAGCATTCCTCGATTGAGGCATCACAATCGCACCATTATCGGGGGCTGCTGCTGCAGGAGCAGATACCGAGGCAGTCAATTGATTTGACAAGGTGGGAGAGAGGAAGCCCGAGCGGCAGCCACTGGCAATGTGCCCCCACTCCTTGCAATTACGACAACGGATTTTATTTTTGCAAGTCGGTGTCTCATGGCCCGTTAACAGACAGCGAACGCAGAAGGCTTTGGACTGGGGCGAGATGGGCCTTGGGTCAGAAAAGGGACCTGGCATTACTCCTGGGCCATTTTGAATTTGCTAATTTGCCGCTTCATTATTGCCCTCTACCGGATATTGAAGTTTGTCAAAAACCATAGTAACTGACACCGTGGATTGAGCTTGGCGAGATCTTTGATTCTGGGAGAATTTTGAAGCTTGATTGTAAAATCTCGAGGCATGCACAACATCTACATAAGAATTTGCATTTCTCGAACGAGTAACCACTGTCCATCCATCTTCCTGATTAGGGTCCGTAAGAGATCGAAATTTTAGCCCATTTCCTCCATTGTAAATAGCAAAACCAACATTGATAGAAGAAACCGAGGACTTGAAAAGAGAATCACGCAGTTTATGAACTTTGAACAAAGAAGCTCGACATCTAAAGCAGGAGAGATGGACTATACCTATTGGTTCCTCCGTAAGTCGGATCTTTGATCTTGTAAAGTCAGCCACCAAAAAGAATTCTCTTTGCCCCGGCTCCGCCGTGAAATAGATCGGCAGATACGGGGAGTGCCAGATGTGATCTTCAAATGCATGGCCTCTCTCAAAGCGGAGATCTCCTAAACACATGCCTCGGACAGGAGTGGCCGCCGTGGCCGGAGTGGCGAACGACGTGAGCTGCGGTGGCCATCATGGCCGGAGCGGCCAGCGACGGGTGGGGACTAGGCGGTGGCCACCATGGCTGGAGTGGCCAGCGGCGGGGCTAGGCTAGGAGCAGAGCGGAGCGCTAGGAGCGGAGCGGTCCTTGGGTGGCAGAATGTTGCTATCAAAGTCGACCCTGCAGCTCTCTAACCATGCAATCAGTCAAGAGGCAAACAAACCAGTGTAGCGGCGAGAGCTATAGTTCAAGAGTTTTCAATAGCTAAGAGTGAGGGAGTCCTGGACTAAGGGGTCCTCGGGTGTCCGGCCTGTTATCTATGGGCCGGACTGATGGGTTGTGAAGATATGAAGACCGAAGACTGTACCCGTGTCCGGATAAGACTCTCCTTGGCGTGGAAAGCAAGCTTGGCGAACAACAATGAATATTCCATCTTATGTAACCGACTCTATGTAAACCTAGATCCCCCGGTATCTACATAAACCGGAGGGTGAGGTCCGAAAAGGATATACTCAATACCTTAGTCATACAGGCTAGACTTCTAGGGTTTAGCCATTACGATCTCGTGGTAGATCAACTGTTGTAATACTCATATTCATCAATATCAATCAAGCAGGACATAGGATATTACCTCCATCAAGAGGGCCCGAACCTGGGTAAAACATCGTGTGCCCTGTCTCCTATTACCATCAACCTTAGACGCACAGTTCGGGACCCCCTACCCGAGATCCACCGGTTTTGACACCGACATTAGTGCTTTCATTGAGAGTTCCTCTGTGATGTCGCTGAAAGGTTTGATGGCCCCTTTAACCATCAATGATGATGCTGTCTGCCGAGAAACTTTCCTCCCCGGGTAGATCTTCGTATTCGGCAGCTTCGCACTATGGGCCAACTCGTTTGGCCATCTGGAGCAGATCAAAAGCTACGCCCCTGGCCATCAAGTCAGATTCGGGAGCTCGAACTACGTCACGGACATCCGTGGAGACTTGATCTTCGCCGGATTCGATACCACGGTGGCCTCTCCCGGTCACCCCGATGATCGTGACCTAAACCTGTCATTGGGCCGCATCCAGGAGATCACTCTTGTAAACGCACTGGCCCTAGAGCCAGAGCAGGCCGCGCCATCCAAAAACGGGAGGATGAACCCCACCTCGGAGGCCGCAGATTCCACGGCATTGGAGCCGCACATGGACCTGGTCTCACACGATGCCTATGTCGCCGGAATGCCTGACTTGTCTCCGGCCATAGGTTCCAAACCGCGCGAGCCCGCGGACGCCGAGCTTGATCGTTTATCGATCTTCAAATTCAGCACCGCAGACATCTTCCAGCACTCGCCTTTGGGCGATGTGCTAAACTCATTAAAAAACCTATCCTTGGCGGAGGACTCTCAGCCGAACTATATCCGGCTCGAACTAGGGGCTGGCGGTGGAGAATTGTGCTCCCCACCCACCACCCACTTCATAGCCACAATCGAGGATTCAACCGATACACTGGATTATGACTCCGAAAATATAGATGGCATGGACAATGATGCCGATGACAACGAAGACCCCGTGGATACAACTAATGAACAAGATGCACGGGAAGATAGGCAAGTTAGCCCTGCTAAACAGGATACACACGAAGATTCGGAGGACGACAATTACCTTCCGCTCTCTGAGGATGAGGTGGGCCTCGGCACTGAGGATTTCATCGTGCGTGAGGAACCTTGTGAGCAGGAGCGCTTCAAGCGCCAACTAATAGCCACGGCAAGGAGCCTGAAAAAGAAGCAGCAGAAGCTTCAAGCTGACCAAGATCTGCTCAATGATAAATGGACCGAAGTCCTAGCCGCCGAAGAATACGGCCTTAGTGGACCAGCCGAAAGCTACCCGAAGCATAGATTGCTATCCCAGGGCGACGATGAGGCGCTGGAGCCCGTTCCATCATCGCACAATACGGCAGGTCGACCACAACTGGGCCCAGGTAAAGCGGCAACTCAAGCCGAACACCAAACCACCCCACCTTGCAGTAAAAGCAGGAACAAAACAGCTCGGGGTTATACATACGACCGTCAACAAGACTTGAATAGCAAAGATGGACACTCAAGAGCGGTCTACTGATCACAAGGACATACCTCAACACATGACGATGGCCACCTATTCGGACGTGACAAACCTAGCCACACTCGGGCTGAAAACCGCAAATGGACTCTATCAGAGACACGCCGCAGTGTGGCCCAACATAGAGGCGCCGCACACCCTCTTTGCTTCACAAATGAAGTAATGGAGCATGAATTCCCAGACGGGTTCAAACCCATGAATATCGAATCATGCGATGGAATAACGAATCCCGTGGTATGGATCGAGGACTTCCTCCTCCATATCCACATGGCCCGCGGAGACGACCTTCATGCCATCAAATACCTACCACTAAAACTCAAAGGACCAGCTCGGTACTAGTTAAACAGTCTACCAGAAAATTCTATCGGCAGCTGGGAGGATTTGGAGGACGCCTTTCGCAACAACTTCCAAGGAACATATGTCCGGCCACCAGACACCGATGACTTAAGTAACATTGTCCAGCAGCCCAAAGAGTTAGCCAGGAAGCTCTGGACCAGGTTCCTAGTTAAAAAGAACCAAATCGTCGACTGTCCAGACGCGGAGGCCCTTGCAGCCTTTAAATATAGCGTCCGGGATGAATGGCTTGCACGCCACCTCGGTCAAGAAGGACCTAGATCCATGACAGCCCTTACCGCTCTAATGACCCACTTTTGCACGGGAGAAGACAGCTAGCTCGCTCATAGAAGCAATAGCGCCAGCGACTCGGGCACTTCCGAAATACGAGACGGCGATGGCAAGCCACGACGAAGCATACACAACAGTCGCAGTGACAATGAAAGATCACGCGACACAGCGGTCAACGCCGGATTTAGCAATCCCAAGCCCGGCCAACGGAAAAAGGCATTCAAAGCAAACAGAGATGGACCATCCAAACTAGACAGGATATTGGACCGGCCCTGCCAGATTCATGGCCACCCTAATAAACCAGCTAATCACACCAACAGAAGTTGTTGGGTCGTCAAGCAAGCCGGCAGGCTCAACGGCGGATACAATGGAAATGGGCCACCAGGCAATAGGGACAACGGAGCGGCTCACCAACTAAATGACGAAGGGCAGAAGCAATTTCCCCCTGAAGATCGATCAAATCCAGAACAAAAATAGCAGTTCGGCTTCCGCTGGCCGTCTCGTATACCTGTTAAAACTATACCGCGCATACGTAATTATGCACTCAAGATACCATGGGCATTGACGGAAGCACAATACGGACAAGTCTGCAGGCACTCCGGTAACATTCTTTAACCGCTCTTGTCGGTGTCAAAACCGGCGGATCTCGGGTAGGGGGTCCCGAACTGTGCGTCTAGGCCGGATGGTAATAGGAGGCAGGGAACACGATGTTTTACCCAGGTTCGGGCCCTCTTGATGGAGGTAAAACCCTACGTCCTGCTTGATTAATATTGATCATATGGGTAGTACAAGAGTAGATCTACCACGAGATCAGAGAGGCTAAACCCTAGAAGCTAGCCTATGGTATGATTGTATGTTATGGTTGTTGTCCTACGGACTAAAACCCTTCGGTTTGTATAGACACCGGAGAGGGTTAGGGTTACACAAGGTCGGTTACAAAGGAGGAGATATCCATATCCGTATTGCCTAGCTTGCCTTCCATGCCAAGTAGAGTCCCATCCGGACATGAGATGAAGTCTTCAATCTTGTATCTTCATAGTCTAACAGTCCGGCCAATGGAGATAGTTCGGCTGTCCGGAGACCCCCTAATCCAGGACTCCCTCAGTAGCCCCTGAACCAGGCTTCAATGACGATGAGTCCGGCGCGCAGTATTGTCTTCGGCGTTGCAAGGCAGGTTCCTTCTCTGAATACATCACAGAAGAATTTGAACACGAGGATAGTGTCCGACCCTGCAAAATAAGTTCCACATTCCACCGTAGAGAGAATAATATTTTTGCAGATCTAATTTGCTGGCTTGTTTTGGCAGCATGACGTTACGTCACGGCCCGGTGATTATTCGAACTGTTTCTTTTAACCAGCCCCGCACATAACGTGAGGCAGTTTTTCAACACGTCTTGTCAAAGCAGAGATCGTGTCCCCTTATTACGGGATTCTCATCAATACGGGCGTGGGTGACCCAACCGCGCCATCAATTGCGGCGCTTGGGGGATAAGCGAGTTTTACCAGGCAAGTGGGGATGCTTAGTTTCGTCCGCCTATATAAAGGGATAAGGGTTCACCTTTCTATCCACGCCTTCTTCCTCCCTTACCCATCCGTTTTCGCACACTCGAGCTCTAGCGCCCAAGTCCGCACTTCCCACCTCAACCTTCTCCAATCATGTCCAGAGCGGGAGGCAGGTGGATAGTCTCCTTCGTCACGGAGGGAGACATCAAGAAACTGAGGAGAGCCGGATACCTGCCCGATGACATCGCGCACTGGCTCCCAGATGAGGGGCGGCTCATCCCCACCCCCAGGCCCCATGAGAGGGTAGTATTCCTCACCCATTTCCTCCGCGGACTGGGATTCCCTCTCCATCCCTTCGTCCGGGGGCTCATGTTTTATTACGGCCTGGATTTCCATGATCTGGCCCCAAACTTCATCCTCAACATCTCGGCATTTATCATCGTGTGTGAGGCCTTCCTCCGCATCAAGCCCCACTTCGGCTTATGGCTGAAGACCTTCAACGTCAAGTCGAAGGTGGTGGGCGGCCGCCAGGCGGAGTGCGGAGGCGCCATGGTGAGCAAGATGCCCAACGTAACATGGCTCGAGGGCTCCTTTGTGGAAACCATAAAGGGGTGGCAATCGGGGTGGTTCTATATCACCGAGCCGCGCGACCCTGCATGGGCAACGGCCCCCGAGTTCCGATCTGGCATCCCCACGCGGCTCACCTCCTGGAAAGAGAAGGGCCTGTCCTGGGGTAGTTCGAAAGAGCTGACCGGACTCCAAACATGTATTCAAAACATGGTGGACAAGAAGCTCAAGCTTGTCAACATAGTCCAAGTTATGCTCATCCGCCGGATACTCCCATGCCAACAACGGGAGTTCAACTTGTGGGAGTTCAATCTGGCGCAGCACCGAACTCTGAACAGGCTCTTCGACACGACTCATGAAGACGCCTGGAGGGTGTTGTTCAAAAGTGCCGAGGTCCCCCCCCTATTACTAAGGATCACGGATTCAGCGCGAAGCGCCAAGCCAGTGCGGTAAGCTGCTTTACCTTTCACAGGATACTTATTATTTTTATATAGATTGACTCTATGTGGGATCTAAACTCCCGTACCTTTGACAAGACTAGCAGAAGATGGACGGACAGATCGACTGTCCGGCTCCTTTGCCTAAAGGCCCCGCAGACGCTCTTCTGGCGAAGATGTTGACTCCCGCCCCTTATACAGTGCCGGAAAAGACCAAGAAGGCCAAGGGAACCCGAAAGAGTTCCCGACGCCAGGCGTCGTCAGACTCACCGTCCGATGACTCTGCGGTGCACTCTTCCCCCGAAGACGAGGAAGAAGAAGAAGATGCTCCCCCACCGACTGGGGGAAACAAGAAAAGGAAGGCCGGACCAACCGGGGAGGCCGGAGGGTCCAAGAAGGGAAGGACTCTCCTTCCGGACGGTTCCACCGCCGCCGACGAAGGCGAAGACGAGTGGTTTCCCAGGGTCAAGCCCCCAGGGAGATCGTAAGTATTCGGATACCAGAGTAACTCATAGGATTCCTTTGTCACACTGCTTTCCCTAACGCCGAACGCAATTATGCAGGCCAACACGAGCCAGTATCGATGTATCATCGGACGGCTCCTTGGGCTTCTCGGACATGGATAGCGATCCAGTCCCGACCGCCACCTCCCCTTATCATGCCGACGACACCGAGGTGTTGTCTCAAGAGGCACCGGATCGAGGGGAGACAGTCCCGGAGGCGCCTCAAGGCGACCTTCCAGACTCCGGGAGCCGAGGGGACGGGGCCCCTGAGATCTCCGAGTTCGGCCCTCAGCCGAACACTGCACCAGAATCTCCAGCGGTTCCAGGCTCGGGCAGGCGGCCTCCTTCTAAGAGGGGCAAGACGCCTGTGCCGGTGACCTCTGTCCATCCAGAGGTGCCGGACAATCTGCTGGAAGCGCTTCGCAGCGCTTCCATCGACGAGGAGCACCGCACTATCATGAGTGCGGTGATCCAGAAGGTTCAGTCCGCCAAGAGCAGATTGACTGAAGCCTGTGCCAGCCTTCTAACAGGCTTCGAGGTAAGTGTTTTAAAATGTAGTAGAAATATTACCGCATAGACAGTAGCCCCTGATGCTTTGTTCGGTGTTCACAAAGAAAAGCCGAACAGAGGATCAAATAATATCGCAGGAGTCTAATATAAGTATGTCAATATGCATATGCAGGCTTCGCTGCTGGCGTCCACCGCACTAACTACGGAGGTCGCCGTACTGAAGCAGGACCTCGAGGGGTCCAGGAAAGAGCTCGGCCTTGCCAAGAGGCAGCTCGAGGAGTACAAGGGTAAGTAATACCCCGTCTATAGATATGTATATATAAAAAAGGACGTGATTGCAAAATGACAGGATCGTTGTATGTTTGCCAGGGGCCACGACCGAGGTGGCGACCCTGAAGCAAGAGCTAACCAAGGCCGAGGATAGAGCGGCCAAGGAGCGCATCGAGCGAGAGAAGCACGAGGCTCGGGTGGGCGAGGTGCAGCAAGAGCTCCAGGCTCTTGTGGCGAAGCACGAGGTGTTGGAGCTTGACTCCAAGACACGGGAATCTCAGCTTGCCGCGGCTCTCGAGAGTGTAAAAAGTGCCAAGGCCGAAGCCCAAAAGGTCCTCTAAGAGATCGACGCGATGAAGAAGATAGCGGCGGGTAAGGCTTTCTATATGCAAAGCAAGCATGTAAAAGTAAATTACCGATTACTTACCCGGATCCGGAGCTCTTCAGGAGCATTCACAGATTTGCCCTGTAGTGTGTCCGATGCCGCACAATTTTACCAGGCCGAGGACGGAATCTCGACGGAGAAGCTGTTCTGGTCTCAGTATGCTGAGGCCGAACATCCGGTGCCAATGAGTGACCAGCTGAAGCAGATGGTCGAGCTACATAAGGCGGCCGATCAGGCCATGAAGAGCTTTATAGTCCGGCTGTGGCCTGGCGCCGCCCTTCCGAACAACTTCTTCGGCCTGGTGAGGCGGCTTGTGGATGCCTGCCCGCGGCTGGAGGTCGTCAAGCGATCTGTCTGCATTGAAGGTGCACGACGGGCTTTCGTCCATGTGAAATTGCAGTGGGTCAAGCTAGACGCCGTGAAGCTGATCAAGGAGGGGCATCCAGAGGGCAAGGAGCACCGCCACCCCAAGATGTACTACGAGGGTGTTCTGCCGGGTGCCCGTCTCATCGCGGACGAGTGTTCAAAAGATGTAATATATGAATGAGACTTGCTCATTTTATCCTGTATGTATGAAAACTTGTTTCATATGCGCTATGCAACGCTTGTTGGAATTTAAAATATTACCTTCTGTTTGGCTGTTTATCCAATCTGAGAGATGGCTAGTCCTCGGCTTCTGCCCCCATGCCACGAGTGCTGGGGTGTTCGGGATAAACCTGAGCACTCTTGTTCCCATGTTTGGGTCCTTCGAGGGAGGTGCTCAGCACAACGAACAAGGCAACCGGACTAATGATGCTTTATCACTCTCACTTAGCCATAGAATTCTATAATTTTAAATTTCAGCGAAGCCCCTGGTATTCGGAAGGCCGAATTCGGGGCGCGATACACGCCTTTAAGCCAGACAGGGCTGGCCCCTCGCTCTAAGCGGCATAAGTCTTTAGGAACTTGAAAACCTCGCCGAACAGCGACCAGTCTCTCGCCTTATCATGACAGTCAGTTTTAGCTTTCTCTACTGAGGTGTTGAACCCAGCAGAACCGGGGCACAATCGTAGTAGTTCTCCTAGTGCTACCTTAGCCGATAGAGCGGAACGTAAGGTACCAAAACATAGGAGCTGGGCAAACCCAACATTTGACCAAAGACATGATTCGGAGCTGATGCATATAATGCTATAAGTTCGGGGTGCCGCACTTGTGAAAGTGTTCAGACTTTTCACACCGCATTGTGGGGTACGTAAGCCCCTGGTGTATTGGTCGTACCATAGTGTACGGTTGCAAGGCGTCATTAATGAACACATAGATATATATATATAACAAGAATGCAATAATAGTCGTAATGTCATGCATTATTTATTAAAAATTTGCGTTAAAGCAGAGTGATACAGATAGTGCGATAAGCAAAGAGTAGGACTATGTCCCTTCCAAGGGCAAGCTGAGGAATAATATTAAATTGAATATTTCACTCGTTACTGTAATCAACCTGGGAATTCCGTGATATAACGTAGCTGTCTGCCTCCTTGGTTGCTGCATCATGTGTTCGGCAATAGTGCTGCCGGACAGTGTTTCCAGAGATTAAGGTCCTGAAAGAAAAAGAAAAATAACCGAACGGGAAGCCCCTAGTGCGGTTTAGGCCGCGTCTTGGGGCGTGCCGTAGTTGTGCCCCCCTCCCCACCTGTGCCCGTGATATTTTTAATGCGTAATTATGTACGCGCGGCACGAGTTTCGCCGTTGGGCTGGGATTGGGGTGGCCGCCGTATTGCTACGCGAGCTCAGATCACACCAGGCGTTCTATTTGTCGATTTCCCCGAGCGCGCTTGAAGGTGTCCGGGCTGTGAAGCGCCGAACTGGTTGATTGCCTTGAGAGGCTGCTTTGTATTTCTGCTGCGAGGGCTGCGGTGTGCTCCTCTGTTCAGAGAGAGCGCTCTATGTTTCCATTGACTGTGATAACTCCGCGAGGTCCTGGCATCTTGAGCTTGAGGTATGCATAATGCGGTACCGCATTGAATCTAGCAAATGCGGTTCGCCCAAGCAGCGAGTGATAACCACTACGAAACGGGACTATATCGAAGATTAACTCTTCGCTTCGGAAGTTATCCGGGGATCCGAAGACCACTTCCGGTGTAATTGAGCCTGTGCAATGGGCCTCTACACCTGGAATGACGCCCTTAAAGGTCGTTTTTGTGGGTTTGATCCTTGAGGGGTCTATACCCATTTTGCGCACTGTGTCCTGATAAAGCAGGTTCAGGCTGCTGCCGCCGTCCATAAGGACTCGAGTGAGGTGAAATCCGTCGATGATTGGGTCTAGGAACAGTGTGGCGAATCCACCATGACGGATACTAGTGGGGTGGTCCCTGCGATCGAAAGTGATCGGACAGGAGGACCGAGGGTTGAACTTTGGGGCGATTGGCTCCAACGCATATACGTCCCTGAGCGCATGCTTCCGCTCCCTCTTGGGGATGTGGGTTGCGTATATCATGTTCACCATCCGCACTTGCAAGGGAAACATCTTCTGTCCTCCAGTGTGCGGCTGCCGGGGCTCCTCCTCGTCATCGCTATGCGGCCCCTTGTCCTTGTTTTCGGCAATTAACTTGCCAGCCTGCTTGAACACCCAACAATCCCTGTCGGTGTGATTGGCTGGCATGTCTGGGGTGCCGTGTATTTGACACGAGCGATCGAGTATACGGTCCAAGCTGGACGGCCCCGGCGTACTTTGTTTGAATGGCTTTTTCCGCTGACCGGGTTTAGAGCCTTTAATCCGGCATTGACTGTCGTATCCTCAGTATTTTCGCTGTTAATGCGGTGCTTATGCTTGTTGCGACGTGACCTACTATTGCCGTCCTTGGTATCTAAGGTACCATGGTTCTTTGATATGTTATTACTGCAAGCCAGCCAGCTGTCTTCTCCCGCACAAAAGCGGGTCATGAGCGTCGTGAGAGCTGCCATAGATTTCGGCTTTTCCTGACCAAGGTGCCGGGCTAGCCACTCGTCTCGGATGTTGTGCTTTAAAGCCGCTAAGGCCTCCGCATCCGGACAGTCGGTGATTTGATTTTTCTTTGTAAGGAACCGAGTCCAGAATTGCCTGGCCGACTCTTCTGGCTGCTGAATTATGTGGCTTAAATCATCGGCGTCTGGTGGTCGGACATAAGTGCCCTGAAAGTTGGCGAGGAATGCGGCTTCCAGATCTTCCCAACAGCTAATGGAGTCCGCTGGCAAGCTGTTAAGCAAATGACGCGCTGGTCCTTTGAGCTTTAGTGGGAGGTATTTGATGGCGTGTAAGTCATCGCCGCGGGCCATGTGGATGTGGAGGAGGAAATCCTCAATCCATACTGCGGGATCTGTTGTGCCGTCGTATGATTCAATATTTACAGGTTTGAAACCTTTTGGGAATTGATGTCCCATTACTTCGTCTGTGAAGCATAAGGGGTGTGCGGCGCCTCTGTATTGGGCTATATCACGATGCAGCTCGAATGGGTCTTGCCCGCTGTGTTCGTCCCGGCCAGATTTGCTTTTACTGTATCCGGCGTGACGTTTGTCGTCTCACAGAGTGGTGCGCCCTCGTGATCCGTAGATCGATCTTGAATGCTTTGCCTTGTCCTCCAATATGTCTCACAGGTCTGACGTATCTCCCCATACCTTTTTATTTGAATGGCGTTGGGGTGGAGGCTGAGCTTTTGGCTGGAATGCCTCTCTATCGCGGCCACGAGGTGGCCGATCGGCCGTATCATACGCTTCTTCTTCCAGTCGGGGTAGTAACCTGCGCCTTGGGTAACTCTTAGAGGGGCGCTCGAGTTTATATTCCTCGGCCGCGAGGACTTCAGTCCATTTGTCAGCTAGCAGATCTTGATCAGCTTGAAGCTGTTGCTGCTTTTTCTTCAGGCTATTTGCCGTGGCCATAAGCCGGCGCTTGAAGCTCTCTTGTTTGACGGGATCCTCTGGTATGGCGAATTCATCGTCGACGAGGCTTGCCTCATCTTCGGAGGGGGGGCATGTGATTTTCATCCTCCTCCTCTCCGTCTACCGCTCTCTCAGGAGAGCTGGCTCCTCCATCCTCCTGCTCTAAATCTTGCTAGAGGGGTTTGTTGTTTTCTTCGGCACTATCCGGAGTGTTATTATCTCCTGTGCCGGTATCACCACTTTTGCTTTGGCGGGACTTAGAGCGGCGTCGCTAACGTTGGCGTTTGGGTTGCTTCTTGGAGGGGTCATCCTCCGCTATCCCATCGCCATTGCCTTCTTTGGGTGTATCCACCATGTATATGTCATATGATGAGGTGGCTTTCCAGTGCCCTATAGGTGCTGGTTCATGTTCGTCTCCTACATCGTCGTCCATACCGTCGATATCTTCGGAGTCGAAGTCGAGCATGTCGGTTAAATCATTGACAGTGGCTACGAAGTGGGTGGTGGGTGGGTGTCGAATTTCTTCGTCATTCGCATCCCAATCCTGTTGGCCATAATCCGGGCAGGGCTTTCCTGACAAAGAGAGAGACCTTACTGAATTCAGAATGTTGCCGAAGGGCGAGTGCTGAAAGATATCCACGGCGGTGAATTCCATGATCGGCGCCTAATCGGATTCGATTGGCAGGGGCGCGGATGGTTCGGAGTCCGGAAAAGAGTTCGGCACCTTGGAGTCACAGGCTACGCAGAGGTTTAGGCTGGTGTTCGGCTCGATCGCCGTTGAGACTGCAGCCCCTGAGGCGGTGTCTAACCACCCATCCTCGACTGGCGCAGTTGGCCCCGAGCTAAGGGTCGGAGCTGATGCGGGCATAGCCTCTGGGGTACTGTTCGGCGGCAGAGCTAGGTCATACCCATCGCAACAGTGTGGCGTGCCCGGCTGTGGCTCGAATCGATCGAAGATCAAGTCTCCGCGGATGTCGGCCATGTAGTTCAAACTTCCAAATCTGACCTGATGGCCAGGGGCGTAGCTTTCAATCTGCTCCAGATGGCCAAGCGAATTAGCCCGCAGTGCAAAGCCGCCGAATACGAGGATCTGTCCGGGGAGAAAAGTCTCACCCTGGACCGCATCGCTATCGATGATAGTAGGAGCCATCAAGCCTAATGGCGACGACACAGAGGAACTCTCAATGAAAGCACCAATGTCGGTGTCAAAACCGGCGGATCTCGGGTAGGGGGTCCCAAACTGTGCGTCTAGGCCGGATGGTAACAGGAGGCAGGGGACACGATGTTTTACCCAGGTTCAGGCCCTCTTGATGGAGGTAAAACCCTACGTCCTGCTTGATTAATATTGATGATATGGGTAGTGCAAGAGTAGATCTGCCACGAGATCAGAGAGGCTAAACCCAAGAAGCTAGCCTATGGTATGATTGTATGTTATGGTTGTTGTCCTATGGACTAAAACCCTTCGGTTTATATAGACACCGGAGAGGGTTAGGGTTACACAAGGTCGGTTACAAAGGAGGAGATATCCATATCCGTATTGCCTAGCTTGCCTTCCACGCCAAGTAGAGTCCCATCCGGACACGAGACGAAGTCTTCAATCTTGTATCTTCATAGTCTAACAGTCCGGCCAATGGAGATAGTCCGGCTGTCCGGAGACCCCCTAATCCAGGACTCCCTCAGCTCTCTGATTTTCTTTTGTTTCATTATCTCTTAAAAGCAGGTGGCGCAAAGGGGAAACACCTACAACCGACCCCATAGGAGTTCGGATCCGTACACTCACCTACGGGGTTACCCCCTTCAAGGATTCCCCTCGCTGAGGACAGACGGCGCAAACATGCGACAGGAGGTCCAAAATAACTTTTTGTAGACCGCACTCTTTTTTCGAGCCTGTAACATGCCTTTTTCCTCTGCCTTCGACCCAGGACATATCAAATTGCCGGGGTCATGGCCCTTATGTATATCAAGTAACCATTGGCATATCACTCAGGTCCCAGTTCAAATTATCCAAATTAATCACTCGCGTCTTTTCGCAAAATGAATACGCCTCCTATGGTCGTTTCATAGATATACCCCGGCTTAACTTGCCAGGGGCTCGGTACGGGAACAAATGGGTTGCCAACAAAGTCCGAACAGCTTTTACAGCGTACTTCGGCGTCGCGAGTTTGGCCTTATATGCATCAGCTCCGAATCATGTCTTGGGTCAATAGTTGGGTTGCCCGGCTCCTATGCTTGGTACCCTACGTTCCGCTCTATCGGCTAGGGTAGTAAAGGGAGAACTACTGCTATTGTGCTACCGGCTCACCCGGTGACGCACCTCAGTAGAGAAAGCCGAAAACTGACTGTCATGATGCGGCGAGAGCTGGTCAACCACTCGATGACTTATCGAAATCTCTAGCGATTCCTCCGTGTCACACGAAGGACCTATTTTCGGGTCAATTATGTAAACGCGTCGTATGAGTAAGCCGCATACATACTAGGGGCTATGTCATAGACCCACGGTAAAACTCCTATGGCTAAGTGAAAGTGTTAACGCCCTATAGTCTGGTTGCCTGGTTCGCCGCATTGACACCTCCTTCATGGACCAAGACGTTGGGTCAAGAGTGATCAGATACTTTTTCGAACACCCCTGTACTTCCTACAAGGGGGCTGAAGCTGACGACTGGAAAACTTTCAGATTATATTAAAATGGCCGCACATGAGGAACACAAGCTTTCGAGCAAAATACATAAATAGATTTACTATAAAATTGTCTCGTACAATTCTCATACACTTCACTCGAACATTATGTCTTTCGAGCATTGACCCTCTATCAAGCGAGCGGCTACAAGGACGTCTTCAAAATAATGTTCTGGTTTGTGGCGGTCCTTGCCCTTGGGTGGACTCTTCACCGCAACGTCGATGGCCTTCATATTCCCCCAGAACGTCTTGACTCAGGCAAAAGCCATCCGTGCACCTTCGATACACACCGATCGCTTCACAGTGTCGATACGAGGCACTGCGTCAACAAGCCGCTGCACCAAGCCGAAGTAACTGTTCGGAACAGGCTCAGTTGGCCATAACCAGATTATGACGTTCTTCATGGTAGCATCGGATATCCTATGAAGCTCGGCCCACTGGGACATCTGCTCATTCAGCAACAGGGGGCGCTTCGAGGCGCCGAATTGTGACCAGAAAAGCTTCTCCATTGCGTACCCGTCTCACACATGATAATACTGCGCCGCATCGGAAGAACTCTTCGGCAAGTCTAAGAACTCGTCCGGAGAACTCCACAATTGGTTAACCTGAGCATAGTTCGGATCACCGAACTTAGCCTGTAGCAAAAATGGCTTACCAGCTGCAATCTCCCCAGCTTGCCGGATTTCCTCGCGGGCTGCTCTGGATTCAGACCGCGCTTCTCTCACCTCTCGTAGGGCCTTGTCAATTTCATCCGTTTTGGCTTCATTCTCCTTCTCAAGGAGTTCACACCGGCTAGTAGCACTTTTTAGCTCGAGCGCCATTGTGGGTATCTTCTCCTCGTCTTGACGCCGAGCAGCTCGTTCGGCTTTTAACTCAGCCAATGCCTTCTCGGTAGCCGCATTACTACACCGGGCCTGCTCCATGGCCCGGGCTAGCTCCGCCCGAAGAATTTCAACGGCGGCAGCCCCATCTGCAGCCAGGCACAACTTTCAGCATCATGCTTATATCACAAAAATGTATGCGCAGGGACTGCTCCGAATACATACCTTGCGCCTCGTTAAGACGCATATTGATTAACGTGATGTCATCCCCGGCTACATCAAGCTTCCGTTGTAGTTCGGCAATATCCGCAGTCTGGGAAGTAGCCAGGGGGAAGCAGCCTGTGTTCAAAGTTAATCAGATTAGTCCTCGAATATTTCTTTTGATCCTCCATTCGCTTCCTATGGGAAGCCAACCTGAGTCTCAGGGGCTACTGTCTATACACAGGTGTATTTTCTGAATAAAACACAATTGCACATATTACAGTACAAACCACAAAGCCTCTCAGCAGACTTGCAAAGGCCTCATTCAATCCGCTCTTTGCGGATAGGACCTTTTTTACCACCGTACCCATCAAGGTACGATGTTCCTCTGAAATGGACGCTTGTCGCAGCATGTTCGTCAAGATATCCGGCGCCTCTGGGTCTCCGGAGGCAGCCGCAGGAGTACAGTCACCCTTTGAAGGGATCCGTTTATTTGTATCCAGCTGCATTCCGGATTGTTCGGGGTCTTCATTGTTGTTTCTCGGACCCTGGGCCGCCGAAGTATCACCTTCGTGTAGCGTCTTCGTCATCCCTGGCACCACTTGTTGGTCGGAGGAGACCCTCCGCGACGACACCTCAAGATCGTCTGTCCTATTGGACAAAGAAGCCGGTGGGGGCGTCTCGCTTTCCATCATCTCCGGGAGAAGGTCCCCCGAGGAAGAGGATTGTTTAAGGGGGTTGCGCGCTGAGCTACAAAAAATATATATTCCGGGCATCATAAGAAAAGAACGGGATAGGTTTAAAACAGCCTTGTTCGCTTACGATTTGGCCGGAGGCTTGTCCTCATCATGAGACTGCACTTCGACATCCTCCAGGCCCGGGCCGCCCCCCAAAGGCATCTTGCCACGCTTAGGAGCTTGCTTCTCCCAATCTTCAGAGGCGGCCCTCTTCTTCCTGGTGGGGAAGGAGATAGTGGGCCCCTCTTCACTTTTGTCTTCAGATGAGGGGATTTTTATTCCTCCGGACGCAAAGTCCGAGGTTCCCTGGGAATAGAGGCCATCCTTGGTCCTCTTGCCCTCTGCCTCATCCTCCTTCTCCGGCATCTGGTATGGTGTTGGGGCCAGCATCCTTGTTAAGACAGGATTCGCTGGACCCTCGGCAGAGGGGCCGAACACATAATCAGTCCCGCCTTCTTTATCCAGCCCTAGAAAAAGATAGCTTGCTTAGTACCATATTACTGTATGCATGACCACAAAGTATTCGAAAGCCAAGTGCTTACCGGGGTATCCGAACGATTACAGTTAAGGCCGACGTCCTCAGCAGTATCCGGCCAATGTTTCCGCTTCCCAAAAAATAACTTCCACATCCCTTTGTGTGTGGCGCCGAAGAAGTGTTGGAGGGTTTGTGGTCCTTTTGGATTAAACTCCCACATGCGGCGAGGCCTGTGCTGGCAGGGTAGGATTCGACGAACTAACATCACTTGGATCACACTAACGAGATCGATATCCCTCTCGAGGAGGGTTCGGATGCGGCTTTGTAAGGTCCGCACTTCATCCACTAATCCCCAGTCTAGCCCCTTGTTGACCCATGACGCTAGTCATAACGGTGGGTCGGGACGGAAGGTGGGGGCAGCTACCCATTTAGTACTATGGGGCTCTGTGATATAAAACCACTCCCGCTGCCAGTAATTGGAAGCCTCGGAAAAAGAACCTTTTGGCCAGGGAGTGTTGGCGAGTTGGCTGATTATAGCACCGCCGCACTCGCCTGTTCCCCGTCGACTACCTTCGGCTTTACACTGAAGGTTTTGAGCCATAAGCCGAAGTGTGGGGGGATTCGAAGGAAGGCCTCGCATGTAATGATAAACGCCGAGACATGGAGGATAGAGGTTCGGGGCAAGATCGTCAAAATCTAGTCCGTAATAAAACATTAGCCCTCGGACAAATGGGTGAAGAGCAAACCCTAACCCCCGGAGGAAGTGGGAGACGAATACCACCCTTTCGCCGGATCTGGGGGTCGGGATAACTTGTCCTTGAGCAGGAAGCCGGTGGTGGATCTCTGCGGTCAGTTATCTGGCCGCCCGAAGCTTTGTGATATTCTCCTCTGTAACAGAGGAAGCCACCCATCAGCCTTGGGAGCTGGATCCGGACATGATGGGAAGGCTGAAAGCAATGGAGTCGAACCTTGGGTGCTGGAACTCAGGGCTGGGGAGGCTTACGAGAGGTTTGGCATAAAAAAACGGCCCTTGGTTCCTTTATATACACCTCCGGTATTGAACGTCTCCTCCTAAGCCTAAGAACCTGCCTATTTCTAAGGAATCTTTCTCGCAGGATGGTTGGGTTACCCACGCTCGTATTGATGAGAATCCCGTAATAAGGGGACACGATCTCTGCTTTGACAAGACGTGCCAATGACAACCGCGTCTCGAAACGTGGGGTGAAAAACGGTTCAAAATTATGACCGGACAGGTGTGACGTCGCATTACTAAAGTTGTCAGCAGATTGGACTTGTGTGTTATTATATTCTCTCTGCGGTTGTGTGCGGTGTGTGTTACAGGTCCGGACATGATCAATTCGTCTGGAGACTATTCGGGAGTTCGGAAGGAGGAACCCGCCTTGCAATGCCGAAGACAGCACTACGCGCCGGATACCTTGTCATTGAAGTCAGGTTCAGGGGCTACTAAGGGAGTCCTGGACTAAGGGGTCCTCGGGCGTCCGGCCTGTTATCTATGGGACCGACTGATGGGCTGTGAAGATATGAAGACCGAAGACTGTACCCGTGTCCGGATAAGACTCTCCTTGGCGTGGAAGGCAAGCTTGGCGAACAACAATGAAGATTCCATCTGATGTAACCGACTCTATGTAACCCTAGATCCCCCCGGTGTCTATATAAACCAGAGGGTGAGGTCTGGAAAGGATATACTCAATACCTTAGTCATATAGGCTAGACTTCTAGGGTTTAGCCATTACGATCTCGTGGTAGATCAACTCTTGTAATACTCATATTCATCAATATCAATCAAGCAGGACGTAGGGTATTACCTCCATCAAGAGGGCCCGAACCTGGGTAAAACATCGTGTCCCTTGTCTTCTGTTACCATCAACCTTAGACGCACAGTTTGGGACCCCCTACCCAAGATCCGCCGGTTTTGACACCGACAAAGAGCAACTCCAACGCGGCGACCCAAATGAACGCGCGCTTTGTCCTTTTTCGTCCGTTTGGGTCGGCCAGGCGGACGGGCGTGTCTATTTTTCAATTTGGGTCAGCTGGTGCGCCCAACAGGAGGCTGGCCCAAACTGCCTGTGTCAAAAGAAAAATATAAATGATAAACACATGGCCGGAATAAAAATTTAATAAAACATAACTAAACATAAATGGTCGGTCAACCGCCGGTCAAAGTCTACTTAAAACATTAATTAAACACTAAAAAAACTCCGGGTGCATGATACCCTAGGTGTCCTCCTTGCCGTTGCCCTTGCCCCGCTGCACGCTTTCATTAAAAAGGATGGGCACGCAGCCCTTCCACACACCGCCAGGCGGGCCTGAGGTAGGTGCTGGCGTTTAATACAATCGCGCGCGGTGGTTGGCCGGCCGACATGTGGGGCTGTCACGGACAACGAGGGGACGCACGGCGCGGCCGCTTCGTGTCCGCACCCGATGCATTTCAGGCGCCTGAAATGCGTTGGCGCGGACACGAAGCGAACACATTTTGGGTTTGGTTCGACGCGTTGGGCTGGCGTTTTCGGCGACCCAAACAAACATGGGCGGGCGAAATGGGTCGCCCGGTTGGAGTTGCTCTAAGATGGCTACTGCACGAGCTCTAGCCACCATGGCAATCTTCCTGCTGGTGGCGCTCTCAACCTCCCACATCGCATCCTCACTCCGTCCGAGTCAAGGTGTCTGCCATGCAAGTGGCTATCTTCTAGAAAAGTCGGGCAACTGTGAGAAGAGCAACGACCCGAATTGTTGTGAGGACAGCAAGAGATACACGTAGTACTAGTGCTTGCCCCCGATCACCACGACCACGAAGGTCATCTTGACCGCGGCGACCCAAACGAACATGGGCAGATGAAATGGGTCGCCCGGTTGGAGTTGCTGTAAGATGGCTATTGCACGAGCTCGAGCCACCATGGCAATCTTCCTGCTGTGGCGCTCTCCACCTCCCACATCGCATCCTCACTCCATCCAAGTCAAGGTGTCTGCCATGCAAGTGGCTGTCTTCTAGAAAAGTCGCGCAACTGTGAGAAGAGCAACGGCCTGAATTGTTGTGAGGACGGCAGGAGATACCCGTAGTACCAATGCTCACCCCCGATCACCATGACCACGAAGGCCATCTTGACTCTCAACTGCTTTGAGAAGGGCAAGGACAGCGGTGGCTCATCGGAGTGTGACAATGCCTACCATAGCGATAAGGAGATGGTTGTCGCGCTGTCCACCGGCTGGTTCAAGAACATGGCCCGTTGCGGGCACTGTATTAAGATCACTACCAATGGCGACTTCGTGTACGCCAAGGTGGTGGACAAGTGCGACTCTGTGTATGGCTGTGATGAAGATCACAACTACGAACCGCCATGTGCCAACAACATAGTCGGCGCCTGTCCAGCAGTGTGGAACACGTTAGGGCTCGACCAGAACGTTGGCATGGAGGGCATCACCTGGTCTGATGTAACGCCCTCGATGCGGCTATAGCTCCCATGTGTCGAGGCACGACTTAGAGGCATAACCGCATTGAAAGCAATGTCGCAACTTAGGCAATCTTCACAACATCCCATGTAATATAGATAATAAAAGGGGAGATACATAGTTGGCTTACACTCGCCACGTCAATCAAAGTACATAAATAGCATTACAACATTCAAGCACTCATGGCCCGACTACGGCGCCAAAATAAAAGATAAACCCAACATGCGACACGGTCCCGATCACCCCAACTGGGCACCACTACTGATCATCAGGGAAAGACACATAGTATCGGCGTGAGTCCTCGTCGAACTCCCACTTGAGCTCAAGTGCGTCATCTGGAACAGAATCATCAGGCCCTGCATCTGGTTTGGAAGTAATTTGTGAGCCACAGGGACTCAGCAATCTCGCACCCTCGCGATCAAGACTATTTAAGCTCATAGGTAAGGCAAGGTAAAAATGTGGAGCTGCAGCAAGCGACTAGCATATATGGTGGCTAACCTATTCGCAAAAGAGAGCGAGAAGAGAGGGCAAAGAGCGTACGAGTAACTAAAGGACAACCTGCGCAAGCATTACTCCAACACCGTGTTCACTTCCTGGACTCCGCCGAGAAGAGACCATCACGGTAACTCACACGGTTGATTCATTTTAATTAAGTTAAGGTTCAAGTTATCTACAACCGGACATTAACAAATTCCCATCTGCCCATAACCGCGGGCACGGCTTTCGAAAGTTCAAATCCCTGCAGGGGAGTCCCAACTTAGCCCATGACAAGCTCTCATGGTCAACGAAGGAATAGACCTCCTCCCGAGACATTCCGATCAGACTCGGTATCCCGGTTCTACAAGACAACTCCAACAATGGTAAAACAAGTCCAGCAACACCACCCGCTCTGCCGACAAATCCCGATAGGAGCTGCACATATCTCGTTCTCAGGGCACACCGGATAAGCTAAGCGTACGGGAGCCAACGTAACCCAAGTTGCCAAGGGACGGCCCCGCACGGTGCTTTAGGTTGGACCAACGCTCAGAGGAGCACTGGCCCGGGGGTTTAAAATAAGATGACCCTTGAGTCCGCGAAACCCAAGGGAAAAGGCTAGGTGGCAAATGGTAAAACCAAGGTTGGGCATTGCTGGAGGAGTTTTATTCAAGGCGGACTGTCAAGGGGTTCCCATTATCACCCAACCGCGTAAGGAACGCAAAATCCAGGAACATAACACCGATATGACGGAAACTAGGGCGGCAAGAGTGGAACAAAACACTAGGCGAGAGGCCGAGCCTTCCATCCTTTACCAAGTATATAGATGCATTAAGATAACAAGATAATATAATGATATCCCAACAAGTAAATAATGTTCCGAATAGGAACAAGCCTCCAATCTTCACCTGCAACTAGCAACGCTATAAGAGGGGCTGAGCAAAGCGGTAACATAGCCAATCAACGGTTTGCTAGGACATGGTGGGTTAGAGGTTTGACATGGCAATTTGGGAGGCATGATAAGCAAGTGGTAGGCATCGTAGCATAGGCATAGCAAAAGAGCGAGCATCTAGCAAAGCAAAGATAGTAGTGATTTCGAGGGTATGATCATCTTGCCTGCAAAGTTGTCAGAGTTGACTGGATCCTCGAAAGCAAACTCAACGGGCTCCTCGTTAGCGAACTCGTCTCCCGGCTCTACCCAAACAAGACAAACAAGCAAAAGGAACGCAATCAACCACGTGAAAACTCAAACAACATGATGCAAAGATGGTATGCTATGCGGGATGCGATGCGGGATGCATATGCAAGATTTGTCAAGAGATGCATGAACCTGGCCTCAACATGGAAATCCAAGTGTGCCACTGGAAAGATGAGATGAAAACGCTTGAAAGCGATATAAAGAACGCCGGAATTGGAGTTACGGTTTGGAAATGGCAAGCGATTCAAAAATGACACCGATCTGCGATTTACAGCAAGTAGCCATCTAAATGCAACAAGATGAACATGCTACAGCACTCAAACATGGCATCAAAATACATGGCAGGGATCCATTCATGATGATTAACAAAAGATGAACACTGAGCTACGGCTAATTCATCCATTAACAGGTTCAAACAAGCATGGCAAAAAATGCATTTGATAAACAGATTTCAGACTTAGTGAAATTAACACTTGTCTGGAATTTCAGATCAGATAGCATACTTTGGAGCATGAAAACTATATGCTACAGGACCTGAACATGGCAAAGTAAAGCATGGCATGGAGCTACTCAAAGAGCTTAACAAAAGTCCCTTGGTGACCTTGAGCCGAAAGGGATCAGAAAATACATTTGCAAGCATGTGAACATGGCAAAAACATAATCAGATCACAGACTTGGTGAAAAACTGGAGCATGCAAATCAGAAAACAAGTAGGCATGTTAACGAGCTCGATACACTCACTACAGAGCAAGTCATGACAATCTAAGCATATACCCATCAATAATACACATTATACAAGCTAGACATGGTAAGAACATTAACATAGCATGCACAGATCAATTACAACATCCTCGGCAAAATCGCTAACAAGTAAACAATCTGCCCAGATTCACGAAATAGAAAAAGTAGAGCTCGATTGACTCAAGCTAGGCTGCTTCATAATTGCAAACAAAGACATGGATGGATAGAGCACTACAAGATTAACAAATCATCCTTACTGATCATCCTCAAAAGAGGCACGGATCACTAGGAAACAACATGAACATATGGCATATTGAGATAAACAGATCAAGGACTTAGTGGAAATGCTAAGTCCCTGAAATCAGCATTAACGAATGCTCCACTTTGCAAGCTTGTGCTAGTCACCACACACATCACAAAAATACATGGGTTGCACCTCTGGAAAGATGGCAAAACATATAATAAAACACGTGTAGAGCTCAGGGGCATATCATGCACACAATAATCATGGCAAAAATGACAAATATCTAATTGGAGCAGCAGATCTGACAATTATCTCAAATAGCACTTTTCCAACAGCATTTTGGACATCAAGATGAACTCAAATGAAAATGATGCAGTGAGATGAAATGATGTGCTCTTTGAGACGAACATTTTGATATGCTATATGACCAAAACGGAGCTACGGATGCAAAGTTACGATGCAATGAACATGACAAAATAATTAGGGTTTCGGGCAAAAAGTCAACCCGAGACAAATCCCAGATCTAGATCCGGCCGGGCGCGGTTTACGAGGATCGCCGGAAAGACTGTTCACCAGGGGCGGGGACGATGTCGGAGCTCGTTGGAGGCTGCCGGAGGAGGAGAAGACGCCCGGGGCGGCGGTGGCGATGGCGGTGGCCGGCGAGGCAGGTCCGGCCGCCGGAGGAGGAGCGGGCGGCGCCGGCTTCCAGCGAAGTGACGGCCGCCGGCGTGGAGGAGCGGACGAACGCCGGCAGGAAGGCGGCGGATGGCGGCGGGCGAGGCGAGCCGGGAGGCGGCGGGGCGCGCGGGCCTCGGGGGCCCCGTACGGGCCTCGCGGGCCGGCGGCGCGGGGCGGTGATGTGGTCACGGGGGCGCCACGTGGCGGCTGCTCGTTAGACGGCGGCGGCGGGCGGACGCGTCCGGCGCCGTCCGGACGTGTCCGGTGGCGGCGGAGACGAATTTTTAGGGTTTGAAGGAGGGGATCCGGGATTTCGAGAGGGTGGTCTTTATATAGAGGTAGAGGGAGCTAGGAGTGTCCAAATGAGGTGCGGTTTTCGGCCACGCGATCGTGATCGAACGCTCTAGATGATGGAGAGGGTTTTGGTGGGTTTTGGGCCAAATTGGAGGGGTGTTGGGCTGCAACACACACGAGGCCTTTTCGGTCCCTCGGTTAACCGTTGGAGCATCAAACGAAGTCCAAATGGTACGAAACTTGAAAGGCGGTCTACCGGTAGTAAACCAAGGCCGCTTGGCAAGTCTCGGTCCAATCCGGAAATGTTTAATCCCCACACACGAAATAAAGGTAGAAATGACCACCGGAGGAGAACGAAGTGCCGGAATGCAAAACGGACAACGGGGAAAATGCTCGGATGCATGAGATGAACACGTATGCAAATGCAATGCACATGATGACATGATATGAGATGCATGACAACGACAACAACATACGGAGACAAAAACCCAAACCCGAGAAAATAAAATAACTTAACGCCGGAAACGGCAAGAGTTGGATTACATATCGGGTAAATCATATCCGGGGTGTTACATCTGACGAGTGAGCACCTTCGTTTTCAAAACAAAAGTAGGCGCAGGTTGCTGGCTGTGCTCGTAGCACTTTGTCCGTTGAGTGTCATGTATATAATTTTCGTTGTCATGTCCTATAGGGAGGCCAGATTATGTATATGATTGCGTGATTTTATAAAATAAACAGTGCAGCCTATGGTTTAGCACCGACGATAAGTTCTTGTGTGTGATCTTCAAGCATATAATAGTGAGCAGTGTGGTGCATAAAGAATTTGGAGACACAAAACATACACATCATTCACATTTGCAGGAGTAACTTAAGTGGTCACAGAGCAGATACCAAAGACAGTTAACACCATAGAAAACATTTTGTCGAATTCTACAGAGCATGCAAGAGATTCTCTTGCACGGTTGCATCTAGGTTACAGCATTCAGCAAATGGTAAGCAACCAGAGTTCAGTGCTCCATTCAGCAAAAGCTAGTATTTCGGTAAAGCACTCGATGTGCAATCCAGATGATTCCATATGCTGGTCAAATCCCGAGAAATCAGCACATACAGCTTTTTTAGGTTCTTCGGCTTTGCACAGATTGTCTCATCTCAAATGACTTCTGTGAGTCTTTCCCGAACTGACTTCTGATCTGGTATTTGCTTAATGCTGACATGGGTAAAAAAACGGTGTCAATACTTAATGCCTTCAATAAAATATTTATAACTACAGAACACATAAAATTGTGCTAATAAACAAAACATCACATGGGGCTTGCCTGTAAAGAATTTCTCCACCACGTAGCTCCTTTGATATCCAATCAGGAGAGAGATCTTCTAAGATATGCAACTGTTCTTCTATCTCTCCTGTTAAGTGACAGGCCAGACATGGGAAAGAGAAAGGACAATAAGTACAGCTTTGAGAAAGATTGAGTACAGAAAGGTTGGAGCAGCTAGATCAACTATGTACCTGTCTCTTCTATCTCCAAGTTATTAGCAAGAATATTGTGAAAGAGTTCCTGTTTAGTGATTAGTGAATTCTTGGTTGATCCAGAGATACCACAGACTATGTCGAATGTGACACGTAAAGAATCTAGCTTTTCCTGGGAATTCATTGAGGATACTTGATTGGTTTTGTTATCATTTTCCTGCAAGTAAGGTGCTAGGTAAGTACATGAAATATGGAAAATGAAGACAATAACCAACGATGACTACGTAAGTACATTCTTTCTTATACAGTGCATTTTCACCCTGCAGTGTGCCTCAGCTCAGGTTATGATATCCACAAGATAATTGGCATTTTACTGCTAGTTACCAGTACTCTAATGCTGACTAATTTCGAAGCATAAATTTTTGAAGCAAATGAATATACCTTTTGGCATTACTTCAACAACAACAAAATTACTGCAGAATTGTTTAGTACACTGCCAACCTTCTTACTCGCTAAGAGGTTTATTCGATACAATTTATACTATAATCATGTTTATGAGAATAAAATGGCATATATGATGCATTGCACAGTCAAAAATTTAAATCAATGAGAATGCAGCAAACATATCTGTTATGTAGTTATGCAATTCCTGATGGCATTTAAGAAAATCATCTTCCAGTATGCATTAACCCATATGCGAAAACACATATATCCAGGCATAAGAATAAAGTCACATACCACGGTAAAAGTAAATGCTTCTTCTGGGAAAAGGCATTTTCCAGTTGTAACCTCAGGTTCTGTGATAGAAGTCACCCCATCCTTGTCAAGTTTTGAAGTGTCAGGACCATGATCAGAAGGGCTTTCATCAAACTTTGATGGTGAGAACATTATTAGTGATCTGCGGGCTGAATTGGTAGATCGTGGTTCAGAGCCAGGTCTACTTGAGGTTTCATGTTTCGCAACTAGAGTGGGCAATGGCCTTTTTGGTGTCTGCATTGCCGGTGTTTCAGCCATCGATGGTGAATTTGAGATGCCTTGCTTTGGTGTACTGTTTTCACAGAAAGAGATCGAACGGCGGCTTGGAGTATCAGAAATATTGGTACTGACTGGAACCGAGACATGCTTGTTAGAGCTTCTATCTGGACCTCCGGTATCATCAGCACCCAGGGAGGTCACTTCTACTGGATCAGAAAGTAGTCGAGTCTTTTCAGTAACTTTAGTAATACTCTTCTGGGACATAAGTTTTTGAAAAGATTGTGGGAAGTGAGAAGCATTTGAAAATCCATTTTCCGAGGAAAATTCAAGAACTCCTTCAGCAGAATGGCCATTATGCAGTGCATCAAGATATAGCCCCTCCCTTAAATTAAAGGGTTCTGGTAGTGTGGCCTCAGGAACATCGATATCCTGCATACATAAAAATTCCAACAAGAATGCTAAGAAAATGATCATGACCATAAAAAGGGTTATTAGAGAAGAAAAATAAGGAACTAGAGTTGAGAGGCTTGGGGGTGCTCCAAGCATGTTACAGGACATGTCATACAGCAAAAACTATTAAAGATGAAAAATAAGGAACTGCGGTTCAGAGGTCTTAAGGTGCTCCAAGCAAGTTACAGGACATGTCATACAGCGAAAACTATTAGAGATAAGAATAAGGAACCAAGTAAGTTTGAGGATGAAACAGACGATGAAGCTGTTGGGAACTGCGATTGAGAGGTCTTGAGGTGCTCCAAGCAAGTTACAGAGTGTGTCATACAAAAACAAAGGAAAACTAGCAGTTGAACTAAGTTTAGTACCTTATGATGAGATCCCAAGAAGCATAAAAGCTTTGAGCGAAAAGCCTCACAAATTGCAATGGCTGGAGACTCTTGAGGATTACTACATTCCACAGCGTCCTTCAGAAGTGTAATTTCCATGTCAGCATACATGCATAGGCTTTTCTGATCATGCAAGAGTATCCTATTTATCTGGATTGCTTCTGGGAATAAATGCTTCATCTGGGCCAAATGAGAGTACAAGAACTTTCTGCAATGAAGAACAAACGTATCGGACTCCAATATATGGATAATGATTTTACAGACAGACATTTCTCGTTGTCATTAATACCTCTTAGTGAGTACTTCCACCTGGGTTGCAATGTTGGTAAATGTAGTCATCTTCTTCCTCAGGCGCAGCAACCTTATAGAACTCTCCATCCGGTTGAAAAGAGTAAGCAAATTCTTGTGTCTGACATTGTTAGAAAAAGAACGATGGACAATCAAGGCTAGGCAGCAAAAGGATGCATCATATATGAGATGAAAATAGAAAAATGTCTCACTTCTCAAGAAGTTCATTTGAAACTGGAGATTGGCTGCCATCAGGCAAAGCAAATTCATTATCATCTTCATCGTCTGTTTCATCCTCATTTCCCAACAGCTTCTCAGCTAATCTGTCCTTGTACCTCTCTGAAAGTAAATTAGTTGCCAATGAGCTGACAACAATCTCCTCCCTTCCAGACTCAGGCTTCTCTGGAGTTGGTGATTCAGTTCTTCTCCCAGAATCATCCATATCAGGTTTCATCTTCTGCATAGTTGCAGGGCTAGTTGAATTGCTATCATTAGGCATTTGATTAAGTCCTTTCTCGACGTCAACTTGAACACTTTTCCCCTCGACCATTCTCAGCTCCAAGCGCTACAATAATGGACTAATGATGTATTAGACATCTTTCTTACAGTAATGTGTTCTAAAATCAAACAGAGCACAAATGGGGCTTGCATACAAGTACATTGGTAAGTTGCAATAAAAAGTACAGTATAGCACTAAGAAAACGTAGAGAAATAGCTATATCAACCTCTTTAGTCATAGTATCTCCTAGGTTTACTAAATTACTGATGACACACACACACCAATAAAATCTAGTCCTCATGGTTCCAACACAAACCATCTTTACAAACAAAAGTGCCGAATTTCTGATGCAAAGTCTCTACTTGTGTAAATATATCTAAAATGTAAACTAGCACCAAATTGTGCTAGCCCAACTGCAGCAAGGATGGGAGAGAGGAACATGGGGTTTGGTATATAAGTTCCAAAAAAACTAGGGGTTTGGTTTTGCTGTGAGCTTAACAGGGAACTCTGAAGCAGAGAGGAGAGGATAGAAGAGAGATGTGACTATGGAGTGACAGAGAACACAGGTAGCGGCTGTGCAAAGAAATAAAAGGAGGGGAACCCTAAACTTCCCCTTCTGTGGTCTGTGGCAAGTAGTTCTAGCCTAGGAGGTTCCAAACTCCTGGTTAACACCCACCAAATATGATAATTGCAAGTAGTGCCCAATATTGGTACCAAATTTTGCGATGGCTTGCGAGGCTAACCACGGGATAGAATATATCCACTAGACGAACAACCAGAACTGAACCAAGAGAGAGGGAAAATATCAACAACTACCTGTTGCTCCCCCAGAGTAAGATTCAAAAGTTAGACAGGGAAATTCAGCGTAGCATTCCAATTTTAAACGGAATCTGACAAATACCACAAACCCTAGGCGTTTCTCCACGGCTCGTGACAGCATAGCCTGAGCAGTGGCCGGACGAATCACCGCGCGACTCCGGCCACCACAAGGCATGGCGCCCGGATGCAAAACATAGCACGCCACAGAACGCACGAAACAGAAACGACGGGACACGCCGAATCGACGAGACGAAGCACACATCGATGGTGGCGGCACCAAATCGGGATGTGCGAAACCAAGGAGAGGGTGTAGATCTAGAGAAACGTACCGGCGAACCGAGATCCGGAAGCCCGTGCGGTCTCGGATCCAGCGAGGCACGGCGCTTCGGGCGAGCTAGCTCGCCGTGGGAGCGGCCGGCGGCGGCGGGAGTTCGTCGCTTGGGGGGTGGGAATTGGAGAAGGGGGAGGCGGCCGAAAGAGACCAAATGCCACGGTGCGGTTTCAAAATGACCCCAGCCCAACGGTTACATTTCTGGCCTTCTTATACGCCAGAACGGACGACTCGTTTGGGCCAGTCGGCAACTAGGTCCAAGGCCTCCGCCGCAACTGGGCCGGCCCGCCTCGACCCACGCCTGGTTCTTCCCCAACTCGACGCGAATCCGGCCGCCTCCTGGTTCCTGGAGCAGAGGAGCGCCGCAGCGAAAATGGCCGAGCCTCCCGCCGCCGCCTGCCCCACCGAGCTGGAGCTCGCGCGGGCGCGGTGCCGCGCGCTGCACGATCGCCTCGCCGCGTCGCCCTCCCTGCCGCGCCACCCCGCTCTGCGCTCCCTCCTCCGCCTCGTCGCGGCCGAGCTGCGGTTCCTTGCCTCGAGTAGCCACCCCGACCCCGCCAGGCCGCTCTCCTCCAACCTGCCCCACCTCGCGGCGCTCCACCTCCTCCTCACCCACCCCGCCGTGCGCTCGCCGTCCCGCCTCTCGCCCCTCCCGGGCGTGGACTTCGCCTGCGCCTTCCGCTCCCGACCCGCGTGGGTGCTCCTCTCCGCGCGCAACCCTTCGGGTTTCCAGTGGGTCCCGCGCAAGGGCCTCAGCTCCCGCGTCGCGGCCGTGTTGGATGCCGCGCGCTCCGCTCCGCCGGCAACCCGCCCCGAGAAGCTGCTACTCGCCTTCGCCCGTGGCGTCGGCGCGGACATCGTGTTCGGGCTCGCCGATGAGTTCAGGGCCGTGGAGGTCGACTTGCTAGCGGAATTCGTTGGCGAGGCCGAGGACGACAAGGAGGAAGACGGCTGGGTTAGCGTCAGCTTCCACCCCAATGAGGAGATAAGGCGCTTTAGGGCGTTCGAGATTGAAGTGGTGGATGGTGGTGGTGAAGTATTGTTACCGCCACCGCTCCGGGAGGTGGAGGAGGGGAGCGGTGACCAATTGGAGGGTTGTTTGTTTGCTGACTTCTTGGGGAAGATGAGGATGAACTCCATGGAGATGGTGAATCTAGACACAACAGCTCTTATTGCAATAGTATCAGGTATCAGCAATGGCGGGGTGGGGAAGCTGATGGGTGCACCGGAGGCGGAGACCAGGGCCAGGTTCAAGTGCAACTACAAGTTCGTCATGGATCAGGTGCTTTGGAAACATTTGATTTTCAACCTAGAAGAGTGTGTTCATAAATAATCTAGTTCATCTAGTTAATTGACTTCGAGTTTCTAATGCTGTTTGATAAATCCTGACTGTAAATATCGACAAAATTAAAGTGCATACTATACATCATATGTTTCTATAGTCCACTGAAGATGATAAGCAGAATTCAAAAGTACATAGGATGTATTCATATTGCTATGAGCGAAACCTGTTTATTCAAAAACACAAGTAGAGGAATATTTGCCAATAAGAGCTGTAAATCTTGTGTTGAACTTAATAGGATGTATTCATACTTTCTCGCAGGTGCAATCCGAGCTCCAGTCTCCAATATTTGTTGAGCTGGGGAAAGCAGTGGACGGAAAGAAGTGTATCATATGTGAAGCGGTTAACTCAGAGTTCAACGAAATTGTTTCAATGTGTGGTGGGCCAGAGGAGAAAACCAGAGCAAGTCAATTACTGAAACAACTTATGTGAGCCTTCTTATACAACTTTGTTTCTATGAGTTACGCAAGCATAAATTCTTTATATTTCGTAATTCTAATGGGCCTTTAATTCTCCAGTATCAACTCTAGTTTTCAATGTTTATTACATGACCTGCCTTTATCTGGTCAAGTTCATTTAACCACCTACATTTGCGATCAGAGGGAATATTAGATAACACTGATGCCCCTTTATCTGTCTAGTATAAAGTCTAGTTTTCAGTTGTGATTCCATAGCCTACCTTTGATTTCGCAGCAGATTTACTCGGTAGTTTCTTTCTGCTTCTGATTTTGCAGTCATTTTTCCTTCTTATTTTTGAAGGGAAAACTTGTAGTGCAGACTTGATCTAGACACTTTGTAAGTGTGACAGAACTAGAAGAAAAAAGTGAGAGAGAGATATTTGCCATCAGAAAATAAAGGGTGTTTCCATGTATACAGAAAGTTTGATCTGAACTCTAATTCACTAATTCATTATCAGCTTCCAGTTTCATGACCAATTCATTTTTAGCCTTCGGTCTGTTACATTTGCTTAGTGATGCTGGAAAAAGTGTTAACTTCATTACTTCACTTCACGTAAAGGGGACCTATTTTGGTGTCAACAAGCTAGCTTCTTACACAGTTTTCTTGGTTGATGACGATGCCCTTTTTTGTCCTACCTTTTTGTATTTCTGTGTCACTATATGTAAGCTAGAGAGGAATATATTGGGAGATAAATAGCATTGTGAGACCCTACGTTGTCAGCACGGTATACGTTCCATTCTCCATTTCAATCCCGTCATTGTACTCTCATACTCGAAGAAGGATATGTTCAGTGTGTTCGTCCTTTTATCACACTGATGGTCATTTCACTCTGTTTACCATTCAGTATTCATGTAGCCTTGGTTGGTATTCTTGTCTCTTTGTTGGCTTGTTAATTAGCTAAGCTTTCTCTTGATCACACAAATATGCAGCCATCCATATAATATTGCTAAACTAGGAAACTATAGTTGTCCGTTCTCTCTGTTTACCGTATATTGTCATGTACCGTAATTTTATGCATGTGAATGGTCTTCAATTCTGTTTGCCCCGGTCAGTCATCTACCGCATACTTAGCAAGTGCTTTTGGACCTGCAGAATTGTGCCAGACAGTCCTTCAGCACGTATGATGGATCTTCCAACAACAAGGAAGCTTGCCATGAAGAACAAGGTTGTTTTTGGTACAGGTGACCGCTGGCGTGCTCCCACTTTGACTGCTAACATGGGGTTCGTACGAGCTGTTTCACAGTCTGGTATGCCTTTGTTGACCATTGAGCACAGACCTCGTGCCCTGATCGGCTTGTGAAGGCAGATAACCCCATAGTTTAAGTATTCCAAACCGAATGTAAGAGTCCTGAAGTTGTAACCAGCAAGTGTGTTGTAGTCTTAGTTCAGTCGATCCCATATTTTTGAAATGGCAGATAATAAGGCATAATGGATATCTCATGTCTCTGTACATAAGATTGTACTATAGCTACTAGTAAAATTGATAGGCTGAAACAGTGATGTGTGTATATTAAGTACTTCAGTTTGTTGGTTTGTCAAAATGTCCTGTGACATAACTCTTGTAAGGCCTGGTTCGGTTTGGAGAGGTTTGAAGGGGTCAAAGGGGATTAAATTCCTTGCAATTCAAAATCCCCCTCAGTCCTACGTGCATTAAACCAAACAAGGCTTAAACAATCTTAACGCTAGCTTCCACGTGGATCCTGGATCCACGATACTCTTGCAGGGCGTTCGCTGCGGGCTCGAACTTCTATATGGAACATGCTATGGATGCCCCGGCCATGGCGGCATTTGCCTATTGAAGGGGGGCTCAGCTTGCGAATGATCTGAAAATTTTCTCCTTGTGATCGAATGTGAATCGTGCAAACAATCTTGAACCCCTCAGATTACTGTGAGACAGGAGGAGCTGTGGTTACCGACAATCAAGCATTGTGTCCCGGAAGTAAATGGAGTCACACATGAGCCTGATCCCATCCTGATTTCCTTTTCCCCTGTATTGTACTCCCTCCGTTCCCAAATATTTGTCTCTCTTCCCAAATATTTGTCTTTCTAGAGATTTCAACAAATGACTACATATGAAGCAAAATGAGTAAATCTACGCTTTAAAATATGTCTACATACATCTGTATGTTGTAGTCTATTTAAAATGCTAGAAAGACAAATATTTAGGAACGGAAGGAGTAGGTAACAAACAATTTGTTTAATTATAAGTAAACGCCAAAGTTGAAAAGAAGAACAAGGCGCGCGGCTAAGGATGAGTGAAATTTTACGTTCTGTAAAAACGCCACCTAGAGTCAGGCAAGAACTTGCACATTCAACTGGTCTCTTTCAAAAACTGTTGTCTGGATTTATAGACATGTTTTAGTGTTTTTTGGTATGTACTCCACATTGAAATATCCAGACCATCTTAGGAGTATTTGTAAACAGAGGGAGCATACACAACATCAACAAAACGTCACCTTCCCCTCACCCCGTTCAATGTCAGCAGAAAATGGTTTATTTCTTTTACTAAGAACGACAAAGTGACTTTAATACAACAATAAGTCTTTTTCTCATGAATCCTGCTTTCACCACTTAAATTCTCATACAGATGATGAAAGATTTTATTTTCACATCAACAGTAGCGCAAACATATCAAAAACCAGGACCGAGTAAATAGTAGCAGAACTCCACTGTTCCTTCAAGATCAAACAAATGTTTTACCTAAGACAAGACAATCCTTTAAAACCTAGTAAAACCAGAGGTAACTTGACGTGATCTAGTAATTTTTCCCACAGTGTATCAAGCTCCCAGCTCCCAGGAAAAGCCCGAATACCGCAGCGCTGCCAACAGTGGCCTGTCCGATGTGTCTGATCTTCAGCAGCCCAGGGACCTGAAACAAAATCAGATCACACCGGTGAGCACTCGCAAATTCAATGACGCGTTTGCTTGTAGATTAAATTAAATCAGCTAAAACAATGCAGGTGAAGTGATGTGATGTGTTTCATACAGCAAATTATAAACTGGTAGATTTAATGCTTACTTTGCCTTTTTTTCAGGATTATGATGTAAGTTTTGCTTTCAGTGTGTTGTGCGTTGAATAGTAGCATGTTTAATTAAAGAAAGCTTTGAAATTTCAAATACTAACTGTTGACTAGCGCAGGCTTTTTTTAGTTAATCATTTAAAAAAAGATATGAGGTGGCTGAGGTGGAAAAATGAGAGTTATGATTATAAAAGATAAAGAGCAGAACAGTGGCTGAACTTCTAATTTACTGATTTTGAGCACCATATAAACTAGTAATTTCTGAACTTTAACACATCAAGTGTGGCATGAAAATACAGACCCAAAAAAACAAGTGGTGGTGTTCTACCACAAAGTAGCTCATGTATTAAAAAGCAAAAAAAGATTACCCTCAATCTGATAGCGGCATAAGTCCCATACACAGCACCTGCACAAAAAGGGGGGGAACATGCCCATTAATTCCATGATATTAATTTCATATCCTACGCCAGCACTTGAAGTTCTGAAAACTAAGAAGAAAACACAAACCAAAAAACAACAATAAGCAGCTCCCTCATAATTGCATCAAGAGATTGCTAGTAGGCGAGTAGCTCTAGAACTGTTAAGCTGAAGGAGCAAACTAAGAATACTGAGAGCATCCATAAGAGCGCTAATTATTCAGCAGAACAGCCAGTTGTGCCTCCAATGTCCAAAAACATGACTAAGCAGCATATCTAACCTTTTGTGTTTCCACGAGCATTGTTAAACAGAAGGAGTGGAGCTATTACTACTTGTCAACATCAGTTGCCAAGATACACCATCCAAACAACATAAAAAGTCTTTAACTTGTTGTTATCACTTATCAAGCCCAGAACTGTGTAACTAGGGCCAGAAACTGAATATTCTGATCTGTCACGCATTTCACATTAGCATCAATGACCCTATAATATTACTCGTCAGAAAGTAACCAAGAAGATCTAGTCATCTTCTCTCACCAGTGGCCCGAATTCCTAACCACCACCACCAGTCGAACACCTACGACAGGGGTCAACAATAAAAGCCCAACACTTGAGCGAGCAGCCTCCAGATGCTCAGCAGCAAGTCGTCACAGACGTCTGCTTCCACCGCGAGGAAATCTCCTACTTTATGATACAACAAGATTTCCTACCGGACGCAACAGCTCATGGGCCCACATCACAGCCTGAACCTACTACGCGGATGTCGCAGATCAGCAACTAACCCCACGAATCAGTCCTGGCCCTGAACGAATTTTGACCAAAGCCTAGAAGCGAAATCGGACCAGCGCCGGGCGGATTGGCACAGGGCCAGCTAGGGTTTAGGGTTTTAGGTAGGGAGGGAGGAGCTTACCGACGGCTCCGCCGACCGCGCCGCCGATGGCGACTCCGGCGCCGATGCGCGCCAAGCAGCTATCGCTCCTCGCCATCGCTTCTCCTCCCTTGACGCCGCCGCCGCTCTCCTCCTTTCCCCACGGCACCTTCTATTTCTTGCTTGGTTATTAATCTGACTCAACGCAGCGTCTGCTTATGGGCTGCTTGCCTTGCGCGTCTGTTCGGGGCTTCGGGCTGCATCTGGCCTTGGTTTTATTTCTGTAGGATTGGGCCCGTGTTTAGATACGGACCGTCCGATTTTTTGTGTAACGTACGGGCGGTATGAAGTTTTCTTGGAGCGAAACTAAACCAAAATGTTTTCTTGGAGGAGATAAAATATATTTTTTCTTGGAGTATAAGTTTTCTTGGAATCGAAGTATTCACTAGTAATGTGTAGCACTTTACGCAAAAAAAAATAGTAATGTGTAGCACAATGAATTGAAACTTTTCTAAAAAAAATCCCAATCATTATGGGTTTGGATTTATGTTTTTTGAGATATCAAGGAAAAAGTATTTTTCTTATTAGAAACGAAAGAAAGTCCTGCAACTACTTATAGGATTTCATATGACAGACGACATTTTAGTATCATTTTTATCGTTAAGAAAATGATGGATGTCAATACACATATGACGTTTCCTGGGGGTAAACCAAGCGAACGGTTGTTCCCCCAGCCAGGTAGGAACGAACAAATTGTTTTAGTTTGCTAAAAAAATCACTCTCTGCGAAATGCTACAGAATTGTCATGCGAAAATAGGCTAATTTTTTGTGTTGTTGTATAAGGATTTATCATGTTCTAAGTATAAAAAAATACATGATGTATAAAAAGTTTGTCACAAAACTGCCATACATTTTCAGAGATTTGTCATAATTACAACATGGAGAATTGCCAGCCTAAAAATATAAAATGATAAAATTGTCATGATCAGGATATGCCATACTTGCTGAAGGAAATTGTTATGCTACATCAACAGGAAAAAAAGTGAAAAATTAGCAAGCTCGAAAAACAGAAATTGTCATTCTGAAATGTGTTCGCTGAGATTGCCAGATTGCAATCCTGAGCAAAGCATTCTTATTTCGGAGACCTTCCTCGCTCTCCTGCCCCCCCTCCCCCCCCCCTGGCGGCCCCCGCTTGTCCGCTTTGGGCGACTCGGGCGGCGACTAGGGTTTCCCCGTCGCGCCGCCGCTCCCTCACCCTCCCTCCCTCGCCGCCACCTGAGAAAGCCGGCGGATCCGCTCGCGCGGCCGGCCGTGATGGTGGCGGCGAGGCCTCGGTCGCTCTTTTCCTCGAGGAGGACCTCGGATCTAGGGCGGCGGCCCTTCTTGGCGAGGCGGCGGCGTCTTCTCGGCCGGCGTCGTTTGTGGGGTGCTCTGGCCGGCGGCCTCGACCACGCGGGTGGTGAGACGACGGCGGGTGGCGGCGGCGGCGCGAAGGTCTTCCCCTCCCCGTCAGATCTGAGGATGGCTCCTTTCCCCTGTCTCCCTCGTCCCCGCCGCTTCTCGTCGCCTCCCTCCGAGCGCCGGTATGATGTGGGTGGGTGTTCAGTGGTCTGGTTTTGGGCCGCGGGAAACCGTTGGCCGGCTTGGCCGGCCTGGCAGCATCGACGTCCCCGACGCCGTCTCCTCCTTGGAGGTGCTGCAGAGGTCTTTCCCCTTTCCACCCCTGTTCCTCCTCCCGGGTGAAAGCCCAAAATCCGGCTTGGATTGGGCGGCGACGGCGCGATGTGCGTCGTGTCTTCCTTGGGGGCGCCGCCTGGGGAGGGTTGCGTTCAGGTGAGGGGTTCATAGGTCGGAGCTTGGGTGGCTTGGGTGGTCCGGTGACGGCGGTGTCACATTCTCCTCGTTGGCTTGTCGGTTTACTTGATGCCTCTGCTGCCTTTCTTCAGTAGCTGCACCTGGTGGTTTTCCTGCAGCTCTCCGGCGTTCTAGGTTGTGGCGATGCGGCAGTCGCGGAGTGCTCGAATGTTCAAGTGGTGATGTGCTGCGGCTGATCCAGGTCCCGAAGCTGGCACGTCCCCTGCTCTAGGGTGAGCGTCTCTCAAGTCCGCCGGGTACGGCGCCTTGCGAGCCATGGCGAGAGGGAAGGGTCCCTCTGCGGCGAGAGAGACAGCGGATGTGTGTTGTCTTTCTATTTGGGCGTTGGTCGAGCTCACTTGCCACACTCTGTTGCAAGCAGATCCTCGTCGTGCTCGTGTGTGCCTCACCCCTAGATGGCTGTTTGGCTGTAGTCTTCGGCTAGGACAAGCTTCGAGCTCTGTTTTCATGTATTCTTTTTGAGCTTGTGCGACCCGTTGAGTTGTAAGCCTCCTAGAGTGTCCCCTTGTATCGTTTGGTCGTGGGGTCTGTGTGTTTGTATTTCTTGGCCGGTTGATGGTTTTGTTAATTCAAAGTCGGGCTCTTCGCGAGCCTTCGTTCTAAAAAAAGCATTCTTATTTCGTCGACTCGTAGTTCACTCGGAGGGGTGTGAGGGCCGAACGCTCTAGGATTCACGTGCGGGACCCGACGTGCCTGAGGGTCTTTGCTCTGGAATCATTAAAAATCTGATGTGAAATTTTTAACATTACCAAAAATATTTTTTTAACACAGCACAGAAGCAAGCGCTCATAAATACCTGCATACACTCACCCCTATGAGCACCTCCGAGAGACTGAGCCGACATATTATCTTGAGATTTACGAAGTTACCGTAGGCGCCTCGTCATCGACGGGAACGTCTCCCACCACTGAATGCGCATCGTCGGAAATCCTAAAATAAATCCAGAAATAATGCGAGCATCAGGACTTGAACCCTGGTGAGCTGGGGATACCACTTCCCTCTAACCATCCAATCACAAGTTGGTTCGCAAATGTTTTTTTATAATGCACTATTTTTCCCATTCTTGCCCAATGGTATCTTTGTATTGCCACATGTTGATCGACACTATCATTTACTATTATTAAAGGGGGTTTGATGGTGGTATGTGTTGGATAACGCGGTAATTTCAAAAAAAATTCCTAGGCACATGCAAGATCATGGTGATGCATAGCAACGAGAGAGGAGAGTATCGTCTACGTACCCTCATAGACCGTAAGCGGAAGCGTTATGACAACACGGTTGATATAGTCGTACGTCTTCACGATCGACCGATCTAGCACCGAAGATGCGGCACCTCCGCGATCTGCACACGTTCGGCTCGGTGACATCCCGCGAACTCACGATCCAGTAGAGCTTTGAGGGAGAGCTTCGTCAGCACGACGGCGTGATGACGATGATGATGTTGCTACCGGAACAGGGCTTTGCCTAAGCACCTCTACGATATTACCGAGGTGGATTATGATGGAGGGGGCACCGCACACGGCTAAAGATCAATGATCAGTTTGTGTGTCTATGGGGTGCCCCCTCCCCTGTATATAAAGGAGTGGAGGAGGGGGAGGGGCCGGCCTCCTAGGCGCGCCCCAAGGGGAGTCCTACTCCCACCGGGAGTAGGATTCCCCTTGCCTTGTTGGATTTGGGAGAGAAGGAAGGAGGAGGGATGAGGAAGGAAAGGGGGCCAGCCCCCCTCCCAATTCGGATTGGGCTTGGGGGGGCTCCTTTGCTCCTTTCCCCTCTCCCCCACTAAGGCCTAATAAGGCCCATATACCTCCGGGGGGGTTTCGGTAACCTCCCGGTGCTCTGGTATACTCCCGTTTTCACCCGAAACTATTCCGATGTCCAAACATAGGCTTCCAATATATTGATCTTTACGTCTCGACCATTTCGAGACTCCTCGTTATGTCCGTGATCAAATCCGGGACTCCGAACTACCTTCGGTACATCAAAACACATAAACTCGTAATACCGATCGTCACCGAACGTTAAGCGTGCGGACCCTACGGGTTTGAGAACTATGTAGACATGACCGAGACATGTCTCCGGTCAATAACCAATAGCGGAACCTGGATGCTCATATTGGTTCCTAAATATTCTACGAAGATCTTTATCGGTCAAACCGCATAACGGTATACGTTGTTCCCGTTGTCATCGGTATGTTACTTGCCCGAGATTCGATCGTCGGTATCTCAATACCTAGTTCAATCTTGTCACCGGCAAGTCTCTTTACTCGTTCCGTAATGATACATCCCATAACTAACTCATTAGCTACATTGTTTGCAAGGCTTATTGTGATATACATTAGTGAGAGGGCCCAGAGATACCTCTCCGACAATCGGAGTGACAAATCCTAATCTTGATCCATGCCAACTCAACAAACACCATCGAAGACACATGTAGAGCACTTTTATAATCACCCAGTTACGTGGTGACATTGGGTAGCACACAAAGTGTTCCTTCGGTATTCGGGAGTTGCATGATCTCATAGTCATAGGAACATGTATAGTTATGGAGAAAGTAATAGCAACAAACTAAACGATCATCGTGCTAAGCTAACGGATGGGTCAAGTCAATCACATCATTCTCTAATGATGTGATCCCGTTAATCAAATGACAACTCATGTCTATGGTTAGGAAACATAACCAGCATTGATTCAACGAGCTAGTCAAGTAGAGGCAAACTAGTGACACTCTGTTTGTCTATGTATTCACACATGTACTAAGTTTCCGATTAATACAATTCTAGCATGAATAATAAACATTATCATGATATAAGGAAATATAAATAAAAACTTTATTATTGCCTCTAGGGCATATTTCCTTCAGTCTCCCACTTGCACTAGAGTCAATAATCTATTTTACATTGTAATGATTCTAACACCCATGGAGTCTTGGTGTTGATCATGTTTTTCTCGTGAGAGAGGCTAAGTCAACGGGTCTGTAACATTCAGATCCGTATGTATTTTGCAAATCTCTATGTCTCCCTCCTTGACTTGATCGCGGATGGAATTGAAGCGTCTCTTGATGTGCTTGGTTCTCTTGTGAAATCGGGATTCCTTTGCCAAGGCAATTTCTCCAGTATTGTCACAAAAGATTTTGATTGGACCTGATGCACTAGGTATGACACCTAGATTGGATATGAACTCCTTCATCCAGACTCCTTCATTTGCTGCTTCCGAAGCAGCTATGTATTCCGCTTCACACGTAGATCCCGCCAGGACGCTCTGCTTGGAACTGCACCAACTAACAGCTCCACCACTTAATAAAAACACGTATCCCGTTTGTGACTTAGAGTCATCCGGATCAGTGTCAAAGCTTGCATCGACGTAACCGTTTACGATGAGCTCTTTGTCACCTCCATATACGAGAAACATATCCTTAGTCCTTTTCAGGTATTTTAGGATGTTCTTGACCGTTGTCTAGTGATCCACTCCTGGATTACTTTGGTACCTCCCTTCTAAACTTATAGCAAGGCACACATCAGGTCTGGTACACAGCATTGCATACATGATAGAGCCTATGGCTGAAGCATAGGGAACACCTTTCATTTTCTCTTTATCTTCTGCAGTGGTCGGGCATTGAGTCTGACTCAACTTCACACCTTGTAATACATGCAAGAACCCTTTCTTTGCCTAGTCCATTTTGAACTTCTTCAAAACTTTATCAAGGTATGTGCTTTGTGAAAGTCCAATCAAGCGTCTTGATCTATCTCTATAGATCTTGATGCCCAATATATAAGCAGCTTCATCGAGGTCTTTCATTGAAAAATTCTTATTCAAGTATCCCTTTATGCTATTCAGAAATTCCGTATCATTTCCGATCAACAATCTACATATAATATCAGAAATGCTACGGAGCTCCCACTCAATTTCTTGTAAATACAGGCTTCTCCAAAAGTATGTGCAAAACCATATGCTTTGATCACACTATCAAAGCGTATATTCCAACTCCGAGAGTCTTGCACCAATCCATAAATGGATCGCTGGAGCTTGCACACTTTGTTAGCACCTTTTGGATCGACAAAACCTTCTGGTTGCATCATATACAACTCTTCTTTAAGGTATCCATTAAGGAATACAGTTTTGACATGCATTTGCCAAATTTCATAATCATAAAATGCGATAATTACTAACATGATTCGGACGGACTTTAGCATCGCTACGGGTGAGAAGGTCTCATCGTAGTCAACTCCTTGAACTTGTCGAAAACCTTTTGCAACAAGTCGAGCTTTATAGACAGTAACATTACCGTCGGCGTCAGTCTTCTTCTTGAAGATCCATTTATTCTCTATGGCCTGCCGATCATCGGGCAAGTCAACCAAAGTCCATACTTTGTTCTCATACATGGATCCCATCTCAGATTTCATGGCCTCAAGCCATTTTGCCGAATCTGGGCTCATCATCGCTTCCTCATAGTTCATAAGTTCATCATGGTCAAGTAACATGACTTCCAGAATAGGATTGTCGTACCACTCTGGTGCGGATCTTACTCTGCTTGACCTACGAGGTTCGGTAGTAACTTGATCAGAAGTTTCATGATCATCATTATTAGCTTCCTCACTTACTGGTGTAGGAATCAATGGAACTGATTTCAGTGATGAACTACTTTCCAATAAGGGAGAAGGTACAATTACCTCGTCAAGTTCTACTTTCCTCCCACTCACTTCTTTCGAGAGAAACTCCTTCTCTAGAAAGGATCCATTCTTAGCAACGAATATCTTGCCTTCGGATCTGTGATAGAATGTGTACCCAACAGTCTCCTTTGGGTATCCTATGAAGACACATTTCTCCGATTTGGGTTCAAGCTTATCAGGTTGAAGCTTTTTCACATAAGCATCGCATCCCCAAACTTTAAGAAGCGACAACTTGGGTTTCTTGCCAAACCACAGTTCATAAGGTGTCGTCTCGACAGATTTAGATGGTGCCCTATTTAATGTGAATGCAGCTATCTCTAAAGCGTAACCCCAAAATGATAGCGGTAAATCAGTGAGAGACATCATAGATCGCACCATATCTAATAAAGTGCGTACGACATTCAGACACACCATTACGTTGTGGTGTTCCAGGTGGCGTGAGTTGCGAAACTATTCCACATTGTTTCAAATGAAGTACAAACTCATAACTCAAATACTCACCTCCACGATCAGATCGTAGAAACTTGATTTTCTTGTTACGATGATTTTCCACTTCACTCTGAAATTCTTTGAACTTTTCAAATGTTTCAGACTTATGTTTCATCAAGTAGATATACCCATATCTGCTCAAATCATCTGTGAAGGTGAGAAAATAACGATATCTGCCTTGAGCTTCAATGTTCATTAGACCACATACATCAATATGTATGATTTCCAATAACTATGTTGCTCGCTCCATTGTTCCGGAGAATGAAGTTTTAGTCATCTTGCCCATGAGGCATGGTTCACAAGTACCAAGTGATTCATAATCAAGTGATTCTAGAAGTCCATCGGAATGTAGTTTCTTCATGCACTTTACACCAATATGACCTAAATGGCAGTGCCACAAATAAGTTGCACTATCATTATCAACTCTACATCTTTTGGCCTCAATACTATGAACATGTGTATCACTACTATCAAGAGTTAGTAAAAATAGACCACTCATCAGGGGTGCATGACCATAAAAGATATTACTCATATAAATAGAACAACCATTATTGTCCGATTTAAATGAATAACCGTCTCGCATCAAACAAGATCCAGATATAATGTTCATGCTCAATGCTGGCACCAAATAACAATTATTTAGGTCTAAAACTAATCCCGAAGGTAGATGTAGAGGTAGCGTGCCAACGGCGATCACATCGACTTTGGAACCATTTCCCACGTGCATTGTCACCTCGTCCTTAGCCAATCTTCGCTTAATCCGTAGCCCCTGTTTCGAGTTGCAAATGTTAGCAACTCAACCAGTATCAAATACCCAAGCACTACTGCGAGCATTAGTAAGGTACACATCAATAACATGTATATCAAATATACCTTTCACTTTGCCATCCTTCTTCTCTGCCAAATACTTGGGGAAGTTCCGCTTCCAGTGACCACTTCCTTTGCAGTAGCAGCACTCAGTCTCAGGCTTAGGTCCAGACTTGGGTTTCTTCACTTGAGCAGCAACTGGCTCGTTGTTCTTCTTGAAGTTCCCCTTCTTCCCCTTACCTTTTTCTTGAAACTGGTCGTCTTGCTGACCATCAACACTTGATGCTCCTTCTTGATTTCTACCTCCGTAGCCTTTAGCATTGCGAAGAGCTCAGGAATCGTCTTATCCATCCCTTGCATATTATAGTTCATCACGAAGCTCTTGTAGCTTGGTGGCAGTGATTGAAGAACACTGTCAATGGCACTATCATCAGGAATATTAACTCCCAGTTGAGTCAAGTGGTTGTGGTACCCAGACATTCTGAGTATATGTTCACTGACAGAACTATTCTCCTCCATCTTGCAGCTGTAGAACTTATTGGAGACTTCATATCTCTCAATCCGGGCATTTGATTGAAATATTAACTTCAACTCCTGGAACATCTCATATGCTCCATGACGTTCAAAACGTCATTGAATTCCCGGTTCTAAGCCGTAAAGCATGGCACACTGAACTATCGAGTAGTCATCAGCTTTGCTCTGCCAGGTGTTCATAACATCTGGAGTTGCTCCTACAGCGGGTTTGTCACCTAGCGGTGCTTCCAGGACATAATTCTTCTGTGCAGCAATGAGGATAATCCTCAAGTTACGGACCCAGTCCGTGTAGTTGCTACCATCATCTTTCAACTTAGCGTTCTCTAGGAGCGCATTAAAATTCAACGGAACAACAACACGGGCCATCTATCTACAACAACATAGACATGCAAAATACTATCGGGTACTAAGTTCATGATAAATTAAAGTTTAATTAATCAAATTACTTAAGAACTCCCACTTAGATAGACATCTCTCTAATCATCTAAGTGATCACGTGATCCGTATCAACTAAACCATGTCCGATCATCACGTGAGATGGAGTAGTTTTCAATGGTGAACATCACTATGTTGAGCATATCTATTATATGATTCATGCTCGACCTTTCGGTCTGAAGTGTTCCGAGGCCATATCTGCATATGCTAGGCTCGTCGAGTTTAACCTGAGTATTCTGCGTGTGCAACACTGGCTTGTACTCGTTGTATGTGAACGTAGAGCTTATCACACCCGATCATCACGTACGATGAACTGTAGCAACGGTGCATACTTAGGGAGAACACTTAGAGCATCTCCAGCCGTTGCCCCCCCCGGGACGCATAAAAATCGCCCCCTGGGGGCGAGCCGACGATACAATCGGCGCTGGGGGCGGTTTTGCGCCCAGTCGTCGCCCCCAGCTCGCCCCCAGGCGCCGAAATTGGCCCATTTGCAGCCCCATTTCGGCGAATAAAGGGCCCATATGGGCAAGAATAGGCCCATATTCGGTGTGGTGCGCCGTGTCTCGGCGTTCAATTATCAACACAATTTTTTCTTACCACATATTTCATCACAGAAAAATCAAATACTTCAACAAAATAGTACAAAAACAAATAGTTCAATACAAATTATATAGTTCAACAAATAAAAACTCGAATTTCATCACATGGCGTCCCCCTTGAGCCTCCATAGGTGCTCAATCAGATCTTTCTGCAGTTGATGATGCACCTGTGGGTCACGGATCTCCTGACGCATACTGAGATAGGCAGTCTAAGTTGCTGGTAGCTGGTGATCAACTTCGGCTAGAGGACCCTTCCTGTAGTATGGTTCAGTGTCAAACACTGGGTCTTCTTGCTCGCTCTCGATGATCATGTTGTGCAAGATGACACAGCAAGTCATAATCTCCCACATTTGATCTCTGGACCACGTCTGAGCGGGGTACCGGACAACAGCAAATCGAGATTGGAGCACACCAAATGCCCACTCGACATCCTTCCTGCATGCCTCCTGAATCTTCACAAACCAGGCGTTCTTGCCTCCTGGCACAGGGTTTGAGATGGTCTTCACAAATGTCGACCATCTCGGATAGATGCCATCAGCTAGATAGTACCCCTTATTATAGTGTTGCCCATTTATCTCGAAGTTCACCGGAGGAGAATGACCTTCAACAAGCTTGGCAAAGACAGGAGAGCACTACAGCATGTTGATGTCATTGTGAGTTCCGGGCATACCAAAGAAGGAGTGCCAAATCCAGAGGTCCTGTGTGGCCACTGCCTCAAGCACCACACTGCAACCGCCTTTGGTGCCTTTGTACATCCCCTACCAAGCAAATGGGAAATTCTTCCATTTCCAATCCATGCAGTTGATGCTTCCAAGCATCCCAGGAAATCCTCTTGCTGCATTCTGTGCTAGGATCCGAGCAGTGTCTTCCGCATTGGGTGTTCTCAAGTATTGTGGTCCAAACACTGCCACCACTGCCCGACAGAACTTGTAGAAACACTCTATGCTGGTGGACTCGGCCATGCGCCCATAGTCGTCGAGTGAATCACCGGGAGCTCCATATGCAAGCATCCTCATCGCTGTCGTGCACTTCTGGATGGAGGTGAATCCAAGAGCGCTGGTGCAATCCATCTTGCACTTGAAGTAGTTGTCGAACTCCCGGATGGAATTCACAATCCTGAGGAAGAGCTTTCGGCTCATCCGATAACGGCGCCGAAATGTTTTCTCGCCGTGAAGTGGAGCATCGGCGAAGTAGTCGGAGTAGAGCATGCAGTAGCCTTCGAGACGATGCCCGTTCTTTGCTTTCACCCGCCCAGGCGCCGAGCCACCTCGCCGCGGCTTTTCATTGCTCGCCAGCAGCTGGGCGAGGGCGGCGAGCACCATGAGATGCTCTTCTTCCTGGACATCGGCCTCGGCTTCCTCCTCCAGCAGCGCGGCGAGCGCTTCCTCGTCATTCGAGTCCATCGCCGAGGCAGGCAAATCGCCGAACACCTTGCGCCCAGTAGGTGTGTACCCGCCGCTAAACTGCTCCTCCGCGGCCGAAAATGGCGGCCGGAAACGCCCAGCTGCTGTTGGAGGGGCTGCCATGGCGAAGCACTGCTATTTTTCCGGCGGGGATTGGCTATCTAGCGTTGAAGGGCGGCGGGCGGTGCCGGGATATAGCTAGTGGTGGCCAAGGGCGCGCGGGGGGGGGGGAGGCGAGTCATGGAAGAAAGCCTTGACTTTTCCCCTGATGGTGTGGGCCAGCCACGCTTTTTCCTTGCGCCGAAGCCCCCAACTGCTCCCCAGTGCGCCGGGTTCGGCCTGTGACCGCCGGGCGGAAAAAAGGGCCGAACCGGCGATTTTCGGCGTCTTGGGGGCGCGACTGGGGTGTTTTTTCGCGTCGGTGCCAAAAAAGTGGCCTGGGGGGCTGTTGGGGGCGCGGCTGGAGATGCTCTTATACCTTGAAATTTAGTGAGATATCATCTTATAATGCTACTGCCGAACTAAGCAAAATAAGATGCATAAAGGATAAACATCACATGCAATCAATATAAGTGATATGATATGGCCATCATCATCTTGTGCCTTTGATCTCCATCTCCAAAGCACCGTCATGATCACCATCGTCACCGGCTTGACACCTTGATCTCCATCGAAGCATCGTTGTCGTCTCATCAACTATTGCTTCTACGACTATCGCTACCGCTTAGTGATAAAGTAAAGCAATTACATGGCTATTGCATTTCATACAATAAAGTGACAACTATATGGCTCCTGCCAGTTGCCGATAACTGTGTTACAAAACATGATCATCTCATACAATAAAATTTAGCATCATGTCTTGACCATATCACATCACAACATTCCCTGCAAAAACAAGTTAAACGTCCTCTACTTTGTTGTTGCAAGTTTTACGTGGTTGCTACGGGCAGAGCAAGAACATTTCTTACCTACGCATCAAAAACCACAACGCGATATAGTGATTGCTTTTTGATCTTCAGAAAGAACCATGTTCATTGAATCCGATTCAACTAAAGCTGGACAAACAGACACCCACTAGCCACCTGCGTGCGAAGCACGTCGGTAGAACCAGTCTCGCGTAAGCTTACGCGTAATGTCGGTCTGGGCCGCTTCATCCAACAATGCCGCTGAATCAAGAATCAACTAGTGACGGCAAGCAATATGTATATACCCACGCCCACAACTCCTTTGTGTTCTACTCGTGCATATAACATGTACGCATAAACCTGGCTCTGATGCCACTGTTTGGGTAACACAGTAATTTCAAAAAAATTCGTACGCACACGCAAGATCATGGTGATGCATAGCAACGAGAGGGGAGAGTATCGTCTACATACCCTTGTAGACTGTAAGCGGAAGCGTTATGACAACGTGGTTGATGTAGTCGTATGTCTTCACGATCGACCGATCTAGCACCGAAGATACAACACCTCCACGATCTGCACACGTTCGGCTCGGTAACGTACCGCGAACTCACGATCCAGTAGATCTTCGAGGGAGAGCTTCGTCAGCACGACGGCGTGATGACGGTGATGATGTTGCTACCAGAACAGGGCGTCGCCTAAGCACCGCTACGATATTACCGAGGTGGATTATGGTGGAGGGGGGCACCGCACACGGCTAAAGATCAATGATCAGCTTGTGTGTCTATGGGGTGCCCCCTCCCCCGTATATAAAGGAGTGGAGGAGGGGGAGGGGCCCGACCTCCTAGGCGCGCCCCAAGGGGAGTCCTACTCCCACCGGGAGTAGGATTCCCCCCTTGCCTTGTTGGATTTAGGAGAGAAGGAAGGAGGAGGGAGGAGGAAGGAAAGGGGGGGTCGCCCCCCCTCCCAATTCGGATTGGGCTTGGGGGGCGCGCCCCCTCCTTTGCTTCTTTCCCCTCTCTCCCACTAAGGCCCAATAAGGCCCATATACCTCCCGGGGGGTTCCGGTAACCTCCCGGTGCTCCGGTATACTCCTGTTTTCATGCGGAACCATTCCGATGTCCAAACATAGGCTTCCAATATATCGATCTTTACGTCTCGACCATTTCGAGACTCCTTGTTATGTCTGTGATCAAATCCGGGACACCAAACTACCTTCGGTACATCAAAACACATAAACTCATAATACCGATCGTCACCGAACGTTAAGCGTGTGGACCCTACGGGTTCGAGAACTATGTAGACATGACCGAGACATGTCTCCGGTCAATAACCAATAGAGGAACCTAGATTCTCATATTGGTTCCTACATATTCTATGAAGATCTTTATCGGTCAAACCGCATAACGGTATACGTTGTTCCCTTTGTCATCGGTATATTACTTGCCCGAGATTCGATCGTCGGTATCTCAATACCTAGTTCAATCTTGTCACCGGCAAGTCTCTTTACTCGTTCCGTAATGATACATCCCGTAACTAACTCATTAGCTACATTGTTTGCAAGGCTTATTGTGATATACATTACTGAGAGGGCCCAGAGATACCTCTCCGAAAATCGGAGTGACAAATCCTAATCTTGATCCATGCCAACTCAACAAACACCATCGAAGACACATGTAGAGCACTTTTATAATCACCCAGTTACGTGGTGACATTGGGTAGCACACAAAGTGTTCCTTCAGTATTCGGGAGTTGCATGATCTCATAGTCATATGAACATGTATAGTTATGGAGAAAGCAATAGCAACAAACTAAATGATCATCGTGCTAAGCTAACGGATGGGTCAAGTCAATCACATCATTCTCTAATGATGTGATCTTGTTAATCAAATGACAACTCATGTCTATGGTTAGGAAACATAACCATCATTGATTCAACGAGCTAGTCAAGTGGAGGCAAACTAGTGATACTCTGTTTGTCTATGTATTCACACATGTACTAAGTTTCCGATTAATACAATTCTAGCATGAATAATAAACATTTATCATGATATAAGGAAATATAAGTAACAACTTTATTATTGCCTCTAGGGCATATTTCCTTCAGTATGTTTATGTCATTGATACGTCTCCGTTGTATCTACTTTTCCGAACACTTTTGCCCTTGTTTTAGACTCTAACTTGCATGATTTGAATGGAACTAACCCGGACTAACGTTGTTTTCAGCAGAATTGCCATGGTGTTATTTTTGTGCAGAAATAAAAGTTCTCGGAATGACCTAAAAATCAATGGAGAATTATTTTGGAATATATAAAAAATACTGGAAGAAAGATCCACGTCAGGGGGGCCACCACCTGTCCACGAGGGTGGGGGCGCGCCCTACCCCCGTGGGCGCGCCCCCTGCCTCGTGAGAAGACATCTTGCTCTAATCTACAGCAGCAACAGCTCGAAAACAAAAACAGAGGATATTTACGTGATACGGGAGTCAAAACCTTCGGGAGAATATATAATGAATTTTTATCGACCAAAATACGTAACGTGCAAGAAAACGGAGTCCGGAAGGCACACGAGGTGCTCACGAGGTAGGGGGCGCGCCCAGGGGGGTAGGGCGCGCCCACCACCCTCGTGGGGCCCTCGTGTCCTTCCCGGAATGCTACTTAATTTTCTATTTTTCTAAATATTCCAAAACAGAGAAATATTGCCTTAAAAATTGTTTTGGAGTCGGTTTACTTACCGTACCACATACCTATTCCTTTTCGGAGTCTGAAACGTTCCGGAAAGTGTCCCTTATGTATTCCTCCGGGGTTATGGTTTCAATAATATTGGTTTCAACATTTATGGGATTACCTGAGATATAATGTTTAATTCTTTGACCATTTACCACCTTCGGATTTGTGCCCTCGAAGTTGTTGATTTTTATGGCACCGGAACGATAGATCTCTTCGATAACATAAGGGCCTTCCCATTTAGAGAGAAGTTTTCCTGCAAAAAATCTTAAACGAGAGTCGTATAGCAATACATAATCACCTACATTAAACTCACGCTTTTGTATCCTTTTGTCATGCATCTTTTAACTTTTTCTTTAAACAACTTAGCATTTTCATAAGCTTGGGTTCTCCATTCATCAAGTGAGCTAATATCAAATAACCTCTTCTCACCGGCAAGTTTAAAATCATAGTTGAGCTCTTTAATAGCCCAATATGCCTTATGTTCTAGTTCGAGAGGTAAGTGACATGCTTTTACATAAACCATTTTATACGGAGACATACCCATAGGATTTTTATATGCAGTTCTATAAGCCCATAATGCATCATCAAGTTTCTTGGACCAATTCTTTCTAGACCTATTAACAGTCTTTTGCAAAATTAATTTGAGCTCTCTATTGCTCAACTCTACTTGACCACTAGACTGAGGGTGATAAGGAGATGCAATTCTATGGTTAACATCATATTTAGCAAGCATTTTACGGAAGGCACCATGAATAAAGTGTGAACCACCATCAGTCATTAAATATCTAGGGACTCCAAACCTCGGAAAAATAACTTCTTTAAGCATTTTAATAGAAGTGTTATGATCAGAACTACTAGTTGGAATAGCTTCTACCCACTTAGTAACGTAATCAACAACAACTAAAATATGTGTGTATCCATTAGAGGCAGGAAAAGGTCCCATATAATCAAAGCCCCAAACATCAAATGATTCAATAACAAGTGAATAATTCATAGGCATTTCTTGACGTCTACTAATATTACCAATTCTTTGACATTCATCACAAGACAAGACAAACTTACGGGCATCCTTGAAGAGAGTAGGCCAATAAAAACCAGATTGCAATACCTTATGCGCAGTTCTATCTCCAGCGTGGTGTCCTCCATAAGACTCGGAATGACACTTGCGTAGGATCTGTTCCTGTTCATGCTCAGGTACACAACGTCTAATAACACCATCTACTCCTTCTTTATAAAGATGTGGGTCATCCCAAAAGTAATGTCTCAAGTCATAGAAAAACTTTTTCTTTTGCTGGTATGTGAAGCTAGGTGGTATAAACTTAACAACAATATAATTAGCATAATCAGCATACCATGGAGTACTACGAGAAGTACTTATAACATTTAATTGTTCATCAGGAAAGTTATCATTAATAGGTAGTGGGTCATCAAGAACATTCTCTAAGCTAGAAAAGTTGTCTGCAACGGGGTTCTCAGCTCCCTTTCTATCAACAATATTCAAATCAAATTCTTGTACCAAGAGAACCCATCTAATAAGTCTAGGTTTAGCATCTTTCTTTTCCATAAGATATTTAATAGCAGCATGATCAGTGTGAATAGTTACTTTAGAATCAACAATATAAGATCTGAACTTATCACAAGCAAATACAACTGCTAAAAGCTCTTTTTCAGTAGTAGCATAATTTCTTTGAGCATTGTCTAGAATCTTACTAGCATAATGAATAACATTTAATTTCTTATCAACTCTTTGCCCTAGAACTGCACCTACAACATAATCACTAGCATCACACATAATTTCAAAGGGTAAATTCCAATCAGGTGGCTGAACAACAGGTGCAGAGACTAATGCTTCCTTAAGTATTTCAAATGCTTCTACTCAATCATCATCAAAGACAAATGGTATATCTTTTTGCAATAAATTAGTTAGAGGCCGGGAAATTTTTGAGAAGTCCTTAATGAACCTCCTGTAAAATCCGGCGTGACCAAGGAAACTTCTTATACCTTTGATGTCCTTAGGACATGGCATCTTTTCAATAGCATCAACCTTGGCTTTATCAACTTCAATACCTCTTTCTGAAACTTTACGCCCCAAGACAATACCTTCATTAACCATAAAGTGGCACTTTTCCCAATTCAATACAAGATTAGTTTCTTCACATCTCTGCAAAACTCGATCAAGATTGCTCAAGCAATCATCAAAAGAGGAACCATAGACGGAAAAGTCGTCCATGAAAACCTCACAAATCTTTTCACAAAAGTCAGAGAATATAGCCATCATGCATCTTTGAAAGGTAGCAGGTGCATTACATAAACCAAAAGGCATACGTATATAAGCAAAAGTACCAAAAGGGCATGTAAAAGTAGTCTTTGATTGGTCTCTAGCCGACACAGGTATTTGAGAGAATCCAGAATAACCATCTAGAAAGCAATAGTGTGTATGTTTGCATAATCTTTCTAGCATTTGATCAAAAAAGGTAAGGGGTAATGATCTTTCTTAGTAGCTTTATTTAATTTGCAGAAATCAATTACCATCCTATAACCTGTGATAATTCTTTGTGGAATCAATTCATCTTTATCATTAGGAACAACAGTAATACCTCCCTTCTTAGGGACACAATGGACAGGACTTACCCACTCACTATCAGCAACGGGATAAATTATACATGCCTCCAAAAGCTTGAGTATTTCTTTTCTTACCACTTCTTTCATTTTAGGATTCAGACGTCGTTGAGGATCACAAACTGGTTTGGCATCTGCTTCCAAATTTATTTTATGTTGACATAGAGTGGGACTAATGCCCTTAAGATCATCCAGAGTATATCCAATAGCAGCACGATGCTTCTTCAGAGTTTTCAATAATCTTTCTTCTTCATGCTCTGAAAGGTTAGCACTAATGATAACATGATATATCTTCTTTTCATCAAGATAAACATATTTAAGATTATCAGGCAACGGTTTAAGCTCAAACACGGGATCACCCTTGGGTGGAGGAGGATCCCCTAAAATTTCAACAGGCAAATTGTGTTGCAGAATAGGTTGCTGTTTAAAGAATACTTCATTTATTTCCCTTCTTTCATTCATGAACATATCATTTTCATGGTCTAGCAAATAGTGTTCTAAAGGAGCACTAGGAGGTACGGCAATAGAAGCAAGACCAATAATTTCATCCTTACTAGGTAATTCTTCCTCACGATGTTGTTTACTAAATTTAGAGAAATTAAACTCATGAACCATATCATCCAAGCCAATAGTAACAACATTCTTTGTGCAATCTATGGTAGCATTGACAGTATTTAAGAAAGGTCTACCAAATATAATGGGACAAAAACTATCTTGTGGGGAACCAAGAACAAGAAAATCAGCAGGATATTTAGTTTTCCCACACAAGACTTCAACATCTCTAACAATTCCAATTGGTGAAATAGTATCTCTATTGGCAAGTTTAATTGTGACATCAATATCTTCTAACTCAGCAGGTGCAATTTCATTCTTAATTTCTTCATATAAGTCAATAGGTATTACACTAGCACTAGCACCCATATCACATAAGCCATGATAAAAATGATCTCCTATTTTAACAGAAATAACAGGCACGCCTACCACAGGTCTATGTTTATCTTTATCACAAGGTTTAGCAATTCTAGCAGTTTCACCTTCGAACTAGATAACATGCCCATCAATATTATCAGACAAGAGATCTTTAACAATATTAGGTTCTACTTTAACTTGCTCAGGAGGTGTATAAGTTCTAATATTGCTTTTACGAACAACAGTTGAAGCTTTAGCATGATCCTTTATTCTAACAGGGAAAGGTGGTTTCTCAACATAAGAAGTAGGAATAATAGGATCATTATAAGTGACAGTCTTTTCTTCAACTTTAATAGGTGCAGCTACTTTTACTTCTATGGGAGGATGATATTTAAACCACTTCTCCTTAGGGAGATCAACATAAGTAGCAAAAGATTCACAGAAAGTAGCTACTATCTCAGAGTCAAGTCCATATTTAGTGCTAAACTTACGGAAAATATCGGTATCCATAAAAGATTTAACACAATCAAACTTAGGTGTCATACCTGACTCCTTACCTTCGTCGAGGTCCCAATCTTCAGAGTTGCGTTTAATTCTATCCAATAAATTCCATCTGAATTCAATAGTCTTCATCATAAAAGATCCAGCACAAGAAGTATCGAGCATGGTGCGATTGTTTTCAGAAAGTCGAGCATAAAAACTTTGCATAATTATTTCTCTCGGGAGCTCATGATTGGGGCATGAATATAACATTGATTTAAGCCTCCCCCAAGCTTGAGCGATGCTTTCTCCTTCGCGAGGCCAGAAATTATATATATAATTGCGATCACGATGAACAAGATGCATAGGGTAATACTTTTGATGAAATTCCAACTTCAATCTTTTATAGTCCCATGATCTCATATCATCACATAGCCTATACCATAATAATGCGTCTTCCTTCAAAGATAAAGGGAAGACCTTCTTCTTAGAAACATCATCGGGTATACCTGCAAGCTTAAATAATCCACAAACTTCATCCACATATATTAAGTGCTCATCAGGATGCTTTGTTCCATCTCCTGTAAAAGGGTTAGCTAGCAGTTTTTCCATCATACCCGAAGGAAATTCGAAAGGAGTTTCATTTTCAATAGGTTCAGTAGGTTGAGGAGCAACTCTTTGCTCTACTAGACAGGGTGAAGATATCCCGAACAAGCCCCTCAGAGAATTACTTTCCATAGTAACAAGTGACAGTAAATTTCAGCACACTATATAAATTTTTCCTTACCAAATTCCACCTACCAAAGGCGCTACACTCCCCAGCAACGGCGCCAGAAAAGAGTCTTGATGACCCACAAGTATAGGGGATCTATCGTAGTCCTTTCGATAAGTAAGAGTGTCGAACCCAACGAGGAGCAGAAGGAAATGATAAGCGGTTTTCAGCAAGGTATTCTCTGCAAGTACTGAAATAAGTGGTAACAGATAGTTTTGTGATAAGGTAAATTGTAACAAGCAACAAGTAACAAAAGTAAATAAAGTGCAGCAAGGTGGCCCAATCATTTTTGTAGCAAAGGACAAGCCGGAACAAACTCTTATAATAGGAAAAGTGCTTCCGAGGACACATGGGAATATCGTCAAGCTAGTTTTCATCACGTTCATATGATTCGCGTTCGATACTTTGATAGTTTGATATGTGGGTGGACCGGTGCTTGGGTATTGTTCTTACTTGAACAAGCATCCCACTTATGATTAACCTCTATTGCAAGCATCCGCAACTACAACAAAAGTATTAAGGTAAACCTAACAATAGCATGAAACATGTGGATCCAAATCAGCCCCTTACGAAGCAACGCATAAACTAGGGTTTAAGCTTCTGTCACTCTAGCAACCCATCATCTACTTATTACTTCCCAATGCCTTCCTCTAGGCCCAAATAATGGTGAAGTGTTATGTATCCGACGTTCACATAACACCACTAGAGGCTAGACAACATACATCTTATCAAAATATCAAACGAATACCAAATTCACATGACTACTCATAGCAAGACTACTCATACCAAATTCACATGTCCCGAAAAGTTCCTTCTTATTTTTTCTCATCGAAAGACTTCATATAGGAGAATATGGACGTCAGAGAGCCACCAGGGGGCCCATGAGGTAGGGGGCGCGCCCTAGGGGGGCACCCTCGTGAGAAGGGTGTGGGCCCCTGGCCTTCATCTTTGACGAGGATTTTTCTTTATTTATTTTAGGATGTTTCGTGGAGTTTTAGGACTTTTGGAGTTGCGCAGAATAGGTCTCTAATATTTTCTCCTTTTCCAGCCCAGAATTCCAGCTGCCGGCATTCTCCCTCCTTATGTAAACCTTGTAAAATAAGAGAGAATAGTCATAAGTATTGTGACATAAAGTGAAATAACAGTCCATAATGCAATAAATATCGATATAAAAGCATGATGCAAAATGGATGTATCACTCACCGCCGTGCGTGAGTAATTCCATCGTAGGCTTGCTGGATGGTGATGGGTTGGATGAGATTTATCATGTAATCGAGTTAGTTTTGATAGGGTTTTATCCCTAGTATCCACTATGTTCTGAGATTGATATTGCAATGACTTTGCTATGCTTAATGCTTGTCACTAGGGCCCGAGTGCCATGATTTCAGATCTGAACCTGATCCTATCTTGCAAGTCAATAGTCACCTACTATGTGTTATGATCCGGCAACCCCGAAGTGACAATAATCGGGACCACTCCCAGTGATGACCGTAGTTTGAGGAGTTCATCTATTCACTATGTGTTAATGCTTTGGTCTGATACTCTATTAAAAGGAGGCCTTAATATCCCTTAGTTTCCAATAGGACCCCGCTACCACGGGAGGGTAGGACAAAAGATGTCATGCAAGTTCTTTTCCATAAGCACGTATGACTATATTCAGAATACATGCCTACATTACATTGATGAATTGGAGCTAGTTTTGTGTCACCCTATGTTATGACTGTTACATGATGAACCGCATCCGGCATAATTCTCCATCACCGATCCAATGCCTACGAGCTTTCCATATATTGTTCTTCACTTATTTACTTTTCCGCTGCTATTGTTACAATCACTACAAAACCCCAAAATATTACTTTTGCTACCGTTACCACTACTATCATATTACTTTGCTACTAAATACTTTGCTGCAGATATTAAGTTTCCAGGTGTGGTTGAATTGACAACTCGGCTGCTAATACTTGAGAATATTCTTTGGCTTCCCTTGTGTCGAATCAATAAATTTGGGTTGAATACTCTACCCTCGAAAACTGTTGTGATCCCCTATACTTATGGGTTATCAAGACTATTTTCTGGCGCCGTTGCCGGGAGCATAGCTCTATTCTTTGAGTCACTTGGGATTTATATCTGCTGGTCACTATGAAGAACTTGAAAGACGCGAAAACAAAAATTTATTCCTCAACTACGAGGGGAGGTAAGGAACTGCCATCTAGCTCTGCACTTGATTCACCTTCTATTTGGAGTAAGCTTGCGACACCTAAACCTCCTTCTGCTATTAATTTGGATATGTTGCATGTTATTGATGATGCCACTTCTGCTATGCATGATACTTATGATGAAACTACTTCTATGCTTGATACTACTGTGCCACTTGGTGAATTTCTTGATGAACAACTTGCTAGGGCTAGAGAGAATGAAATTATTGAAACTGATAATATTGATGAAAGTGATGATGAAGATTTCCCCCTAGAAATGAATTGTCTGTTGTTCCTGAGGGTTATGTTATGGATGAGGAAACTGCTAGAGACTTTCTTGCTTGCAATGATAGAAGTGATCTTAAGAAACTATTAGCTAAGCTGAAACAAAAAACTCTGAATGATAGAATGAAATATGATCCTGCTTATGCTACTTCACCTATCTTTGTTACCGATAAGGATTATGAATTCTCTGTCGACCCTGATATAATTACTTTGGTTGAATCTGATCCTTTCTATGGCTATGAATCTGAAACTGTTGTGGTACATCTTACTAAATTAAATGATATAGCCACCCTGTTCACTAATGATGAGAAAACTCGCTACTATTATATCCTTAAGATATTTCTGTTCTCATTAAAGGGTGATGCTAAGATATGGTTTAATTCTCTTGATCCTGGTTGTGTGCGTAGTCCCCAGGATATGATTTATTACTTCTCTGCTAAATATTTCCTTGCTCATAAGAAACAAGCTTCCTTAAGGGAAATATATAATTTCATGCAAATTGAAGAAGAGAGTCTCCCACAAGCTTAGGGGAGGCTTCTCCAATTACTTAATGCTTTGCCTGATCATCCTCTTAAGAAAAATGAAATACTTGATATCTTTTATAATGGACTAACCGATGCTTCCAGAGACCACCTGGATAGTTGTGTTGTTTGTGTTTTCAGGGAAAGAACACCAGATTAAGCTAAAATTTTATTGAATAATATGTTGACCAATGAAAATAATTGGACACTTCCTGAGCCAACCCCTAAGCCAACTCCGAAGACAAGGGGTGTTCTATTTCTCAATCCTGAACATATGCAAGAGGCAAAGAAATCTATGAAGGAAAAAGGTATAAAAGCTGAAGAAGTTAAGAATTTACCTCTTGTTGAAGAAATACATGGTCTTAATTTACCGCCTCTTGGAGAAATACATGGTTTTAATACATCACCTATTGAAGAAACACATGGTCTTGATAACCCGACACGGTAGTAAAGGTAAATTCTCTCTATAGATATGATAAAGCTGAAATCCCTCCTACTAAGTTTGCTAGCCAATGTTTGGATGAGTTTGATAACTTTATGGTTAAGCAAGAAGACTTCAATGCTTATTTTGGTAGAGAACTAAAACGCAATGCTTATATGATTGAACACTTGAGTGATTATATGGCTAACGCCAAAGGTGAACTTAAACTTATTAGTAAACATGCTTCTATGGTTACCACTCAAGTAGAACAAGTACTTAAAGCTCAGAATGATCTACTCAATGAATTAAATAGTAAGAAAAATGATAATGTTGTTAGAGTTATGACTAGAGGTGGTAAAATGACTCAGGAACCTTTGTATCCTGAGGGCCATCCTAAGAGAATTGAGCAAGATTCTCAGAGAAATAATATTGATGCACCTAGTCCTTCTAAGAGGAAGATCAAGAAAAATGATAGGACTCTGCATGCTTCTAGTGAACCTGTTATTGACACACCTGAGAATCCCAATGATATTTCTATTTCTGATGCTGAAACCCAATCTGGTAATGAACATGAACCTAGTGATAATGTTAATGATGATGTTCATGTTGATGCTCAACCTAGCAATGATAATGAGGTAGAAACTGAACCTGCTGTTGTTCTTGATAACCCACAATCAAAGAATCAACATTATGATAAGAGAGACTTTGTTGCTAGGAAGCACGGTAAAGAAAGAGAACCATGGGTTCATAAACCCATGCATTTTCCTCCCAAACCATCCAAGAAAAAGGATGATGAGGATTTTGAGCGCTTTGCTGAAATGATTAGACCTATCTTTTTGCGTATGCGATTAACTGATATGCTCAAAATGAATCCTTATGCTAAGTATACGAAAGAAATTGTTACAAATAAAAGAAAGATACCGGAAGCTGAAATTTCCACCATGCTTGCTAATTATACTTTTAAGGGTGGAATACCAAAGAAACTTGGAGATCCAGGAGTACCAACTATACCATGCTCCATTAAAAGAAACTATGTTAAAACTGCTTTATGTGATCTTGGAGGCGGTGTTAGTGTTATGCCTCTCTCTTTATATCGTAGACTTGATTTGAATCAGTTGACACCTACCGAAATATCTTTGCAAATGGCTAATAAATCAACTGCTATACATGTCGGTATTTGTGAGGATGCGCCTGTTGTGGTTGCAAACACTACTATTTTAACGGATTTTGTTATTCTTGATATTCCCGAGGACGATAGTATGTCTATTATTCTGGGAAGACCCTTTTTGAATACTGCAGGGGCTGTTATTGAATGAAACAAAGGCAATGTCACTTTTCATGTTAATGGCAATGAGCATACTGTACACTTTCCGAGGAAACAACCTCAAGTTCATAGTATAAACTCTATTGGAAAAAACCATCGATTATTTTTGGAGGTTTTGAATTTCCTCTACCTACTATCAAGAAGAATATGATATTCTTATTATTGGGGACGTGCATATCCCCGTTGAGGTAACATAGTATTATTCGAAATTTCACCGGTTTCATGTTACTTGAAATGAGTTTGTTAACAAGACCTGATCAACCTTGTTAGTGGATTCCTTTTGATGAGCATGAGATGGATGAATTTAGAAAACACAAATCTCTGTACCCTCTTTTTACTTTCTGTTATTTATATTAAATAAAGCAAAAATAGTAATTTCTGTCTATTTTCTAAATTATCCATGCAATAAAAAATACCTCGTAAATAAAAGTTCTCCAAATGCCCTAAAATTTAAATATGATTTTTTCTGGAATATTTGAGAATATCCAGCACTCAGAACACAACATGGGGAGCAAGCACCTGGCCACGAGGGTCCAGGGCGCCCCCTGCCTCATGGGCCCACGGTGGCTCCCCTCCACTTATTCCAGCTACCACACACTCCTTATTCCTCCCAAAACATCACTAGACAGCTCAAACCCGAGTCCAAGCTCATCTTGTTGCCATTTTCGATCTCCTTGCTCGAAGCTCCATTCACAAAACTGCTTTGGGATTGTTCTTTGGAAAAGATGAAGAGATTTTTGAGGGGCTCTTCGAGTCGAAGCTCGAAGGATAAGCAAAGTGAAGAAGAAGAGAGGCCCAAATATAATCTGCCTCGCACCGCGGAGGTTCGGCCGTGTGAATGGCCTTGTGATGATTTCTTGAGAGTATCCGGGATTTATGATGATTTTTATGAGTTGGTTGAGAATGCAGGCCTCACTGACTTCCTCCGCGACCAATGCGAACAGTATCTCTTACTCACTAATATCTTTGTGCAAAATTTGCATTTCCATTCTAGGAGGTCACCACCTACGATGGATTTTTATTTATATGATGAGTATAAGGAGATGATCCTTTGTGAATTTTGTGAGGTTTGCAAGTTGCCCTTTTCGGGCATCATAGAGGAACCACATCATGACGACGTGGATGGGTTTATTGATACCATTGCTATAGGGGAAACGAGGAAGGTTTTCGATGCACGAATTACTAGCATACACTTTCCTGTTCTACGTTAATTTGCTATATTTGCTAGTAGATGCTTAATTGGGCGCGGAAACTGTGGAAACTTGAGTGCCCCTGATATTGTTATTTTGTGCCATGCCTTATTTCGTGATGACACATTTAGTATGGGCACTATTGTTGCAAAGCGGTTAAACCTTAACCGTACTAAGGGCCTATCCATTTACTTTTATGTTGAGTCATCATCCTCTTATAAAAAACACCAGTTGGAGAGCACCGCTGTCATTTGCATCCATTACTGTTAGTTTACATTGAGTATGACTTGACTGGATCTCTTTTACCATGAATTACAATGTCTAGTCAGTCCTTGATCTTTAAAGGTGCTCTGCATTTATGTTTTGCGGTCTCAGAAAGGGCTAGCGAGATACCATCCTGCTATATCATATCATGATTGTTTTGAGAAAGTGTTGTCATCCGAGATTTATTATTATTGCTTGCTAGTTGATTATGCCATTGATATGAGTAAACATGAGACCTAAATGTTATTGTGACTATGGTTAGTTCATAATCTTTGCTGAAAACTTGAATGCTGGCTTTACATATTTACAACAACAAGAGCAAACAAAGTTTGTAAAAGTTTTTCTGTATCACATTCAGTTTATCAACTGAATTGCTTGAGGACAAGCAAAGGTTTAAGCTTGGGGGACTTGATACGTCTCCGTCGTATCTACTTTTCCAAACACTTTTGCCCTTGTTTTGGACTCTAACTTGCATGATTTGAATGGAACTAACCCGGACTGACGCTGTTTTCAGCAGAATTGCCATGGTGTTATTTTTGTGCAGAAATAAAAGTTCTCGGAATGACCTGACAATCAACGGAGAATTATTTTGGAATATATAAAAATACTGGAAGAAAGATCCACGTCAGGGGGCCCACCACCTGTCCACGAGGGTGGGGGTCGCGCCCTACCCCCTGGGCGCGCCCCCTGCCTCGTGGCCCCCCTGACGCTCCACCGACCTCAACCCTAACTCCATATATTCACTTTCGGGGAGAAAAAACCCAGAGAGAAGGATTCATCGCGTTTTACGATACGGAGCCGCCGCCAAGCCCTAAACTCTCTCGGGAGGGCTGATTTGGAGTCCGTTCGGGGCTCCGGAGAGGGGAATACGTCGTCATCAACCTTCCTCCATCACCAATTTCATGATGCTCACTGCCGTGCGTGAGTAATTCCATCGTAGGCTTGATGGACGGTGATGGGTTGGATGAGATTTATCATGTAATCGAGTTAGTTTTGATAGGGTTTGATCCCTAGTATCCACTATGTTCTGAGATTGATATTGCTATGACTTTGCTATGCTTAATGCTTGTCACTAGGGCCCGAGTGCCATGATTTCAGATCTGAACCTATTATGTTTTCGTGAATATATGAGAGTTCTTGATCCTATCTTGCAAGTCAATAGCCACCTACTATGTGTTATGATCCGGCAACCCCAAAGTGACAATAATCGGGGCCACTCCCGGTGATGATCGTAGTTTGAGGAGTTCATGTATTCACTATGTTTTAATGCTTTGGTCCAGTACTCTATTAAAAGGAGGCCTTAATATCCCTTAGTTTCCAATAGGACCCCGCTGCCACGGGAGGGTAGGACAAAAGATGTCATGCAAGTTCTTTTCCATAAGCACGTATGACTATATTCGGGATACATGCCTACATTACATTGATGAATTGGAGCTAGTTCTGTGTCACCCTATGTTATGACTGTTACATGATGAACCGCATCCGGCATAATTCTCCATCACCGATCCAATGCCTATGAGCTTTCCATATATTGTTCTTCGCTTTTTTTACTTTTCCGTTGCTATTGTTACAATCACTACAAAACCCAAAAATATTACTTTTGCTACCGTTACCACTACTATCATATTACTTTGCTACTAAATACTTTGCTGCAGATATTAAGTTTCCAGGTGTGGTTGAATTGACAACTCAGCTACTAATACTTGAGAATATTCTTTGGCTCCCCTTGTGTCGAATCACTAAATTTGGGTTGAATACTCTACCCTCGAAAACTGTTGCGATCCCCTATACTTGTGGGTTATCAGTCATCCAATTCCCTCTTTGGTCCCTGCATGTAGCATGGTAAAAAGGCCAAGACAAACCAGCTCAAGCCTACGGAACATCCACGCGCAAGTGAAACCTTTCAAAACCGCACACCTCACTTCTCGTCATCTTTCCTTTTGTCCTGGTGCAATTCCATGTGCTATGCGGAAGAAAACATGCTCGCCTGCTCTTACACTACCACCTAAGACCGCATCGCCCATGCTACTTCTCCTATGCTCCCCTTCCCCACCACTTCCCCACCCATGTAACTTGGCGGGTTCCTTGTGTAAGCTCCTCCTCCATGTGGACCCTATCAATTGTGATGGAGACACCGCTGACTAGCTGCATCTGCCTTGAATAGCCACCATGACCAATCGAGTAAATACATTATCATCGCAGTTGCGTGTCATTATAACCAACATAGTCGTAGTTTTTTCACAAACATAACGGTTGTAAGGGCATATTTATCCCTAAGGTGTTTTGGTGATTGATGATAACGTGTTTGCGGACTAATCATGTGCCTTGAGTATCCCAGACATTTCATCGCTAGGCACAAGACGGTTGGGTGCCCCTCGAAGACTGTTGAAGACGGCGTCTTTTCTACGTTTATTTTTGGTGGATTTGTGTCGTAGGAAAGCCGTACTATTAAGAGGGGGTCCGTGTCGGAAAGGTTTGGGTGGAATCATCACGTACACGTCTCTTTCTAGTCCCCTCCTTTCCCTTGGAGCATCCTCCGCTTTCTCACCTCCTTGTTTCTGGCTGCTGTGTTGGCTCGCGGAAGTACTGCTCCTAGGTGAGTGGTAGTACTGTAGGCACCAGCGGTAGTACCGTGCTGTGGCGCGGTAGTACCGCAGGTGCCCATGGTAATACCGTTCCCCTGGAGCTGCACTACCGTTGCCCACCAGGCTAGTACAGCTCCCTCGCGGTAGTAGGGGTGGATGTAATTTTTTACGTCCGCACCTACCACGGTAGTACCGCTTTCGTTCCGCGGTAGTACCGTGCTATGTTGTCAGGCAGTAGTACCGCCCCTCTGCAGTAGTACTGTGTCAGGTTTTTTCTTCTTCCGTTTCTTTGCGGAAGTAGGCACAGATGTTTCCTTCCCCCTGGCCAGGGGATTCCTGCCTTGCGGTAGTACCGCATGGCGGCGCGGTAGTACCGCGCTCACGGAAGTACCGCCCTCAGCTCTTGTGCTTCAGATCTGACCTTGCTATTGCTGGTGTTGCGGCAGTACCGCGGGCCTGTACGGTTGTACCGCATGACCGTGCGGTAGTACCGCTTGGTAGCAAGCGGCAGTACCGCGCGGCCCTACGGTAGTACCGCTGGCCTGGAGCGGTAGTACCGCTAGCCGCGGGCTGGTAAGTGGATAACGGTTGGATCTTTGTCCTCCACTATATAAGGGGTCCCCTTCTTCCCCGTTGACTCATCTCTTCCAACCCTAAGCTCCATTGTTGCTCTAAGCTCCATTTTCGCCCGATCTCACTCCCTAGCCAATCAAACTTGTTGATTTGCTCGGGAGTGGTTGAGAAGGCCTCGATCCACACTTCCACCAAGAGAAATTTGATTCCCCCCACTAATCCCTTGCGGATCTTGTTACTCTTGGGTGTTTGAGCATCCTAGACGGTTGAGGTCACCGCGGAGCCATAGTCCATTGTGGTGAAGCTTCATGGTGTCGTTGGGAGCCTCCAATTGAGTTGTGGAGATTGCCCCAACCTTGTTTGTAAAGGTTTGGTTGCCGCCTCCAAGGGCACCAATAGTGGAATCACGACATCTCGCATTGTGTGAGGGTGTGAGGAGAATACGGTGGCCCAAGTGGCTTCTTGGGGAGCATTGTGCCTCCACACCGCTCCAACGGAGACAGACTTCCCCTCAAAGGGAAGGAACTTCGGTAACACATCCTCGTCTCCACCGTCTCCACTCTTGGTTATCTCGTGCCTTTACTTGTGCAAGCTTATTTGTGTCATATCTCTTGCTTGCGTGTGTTCCTATCCTTGTTGCATCATATAGGTTCCTCACCTAGTTGCATATCTAGACAACCTACTTTGATGCAAAGTTTAAATTGTTAAAGAAAAGCTAAAAATTGTTAGTTGCCTATTCACCCCCCCTCTAGTCAACCATATCGATCCTTTCAATTGGTATCAGAGCCTCGTCTCTGTATTAAGGACTTTACCGTCCAAAGAGTACGGTTGATGCCGTAGACGGTGTGGCGGAACACTCCGGTGTGAATCTGATCTCGTCTACGGGCGATGGGGAAACCTCGGTCTCTCGTGAGGAGTTAAATGTGGCCTTGGAGACATTGAAAACCTCCATGACGACCGAGGTTGAAAGCATGTTTACTAAATTCCTTGAAGGGCTTAAACTATCCACTGCACCGTTGAAAGTGGGTAATCCCACCGACAAGGTGACGGATGCTACCTCCGATGAGGGGGAAGCTAGTAGTGAAAAGGCTCCTTCTTCTAGTGGTAAGAATGGCACCGATATCTTTGCTCATGTGGAACCACCACTTGTTTATGGTGGACCGGTTCCTTCCACTCATTTGAATCATGCCGGTCCTCCCCCTAAGATTGTGAAAAATGAGGACTTTGATTCTTGGGTTTACCGCTTTAAATGTCATTTAAATCATGTGAACACTAATCTTTGGAGAACCATTGAAGAAGGTTTCTATCCGCATGATCCAAGCAACTTCACTCCTCGAGAAGCCGCGGATAATCAATTCAATGAGAATGCTCTCTTCATCATTCAAGATGCAATCCCACCCGAAGACCTACCTCATCTTCAGCCCTTCGCCTTGGCCAAAGACGCATGGCTTTGTGTTGTCACTCTCTACTGGGGAAGCGCGAGCATTCAACGCTCCAACTATGAAGTGGTGCAAGATGAGGCCGATGAGTTTGCAATGAAAGAAGATGAAGAACCTCGTGAGCTTTATCGGAGAGTAACCAAACTCGCGGTCTCACTCCGAGATCACGGGAGCAACGACACGGATGACAATTGGATCAAGCGCAAATTCCTCAAGGCAATGATGCCCTACCACAAGGCCATGTCCTCCGTCATTCGTCAAAGACTGGACTTCCACACTTTGACCTCAAGCGAAGTGTTGGATGAGTTTGTGGCCATGAACATTTTGGACAAGACCGCCGACAATGCGGTGCTTCGTTCTCAAAGGGCAAATAAGCCCAACCTTGCATTGAAGGCCAAGCTCTCCGTTGAAGAAGAAGAAGAAGAGGAAGAAGAGGAGAGCAACCCCGAAGATACAAAGTATGCATATCATGAACACATGGCACTCGCTTCAAGGCAATTTTGGAGCAAGAAAAACTCGAGGCCAAACTTTAACAAAAACAACTCAAGTGGCACGAAGAGTAAGCAACGTGTAAGGACTTGCTACAATTGTGGCAATGTGAGTCATTTTGTTGCAGAGTGCCCGTATGAGAAGAGGGAAGACAATGGTGGCAAGCTCATCCGAAAGGACAAGGCCAAGTCATTCCCCAACAAGAGCAACTTCACCAAGAAGACTCCTCCCAAGGCATTGGTGGTACACGAAGAGTACAATGAGGATGATGACGATGATGAAGATGGTGAGTTGGCTGCCATGGCCTCAGTTGCCATTGCGACGACTCCACGGGTGTCTCTCTTCGACTCACCCAATGGGAGCATCACCGCCAAGTGCCTCATGGCTAAAGCCACCAACAAGGTAACCCCCAACATCAAAACTACCATCATTAATCATCCTTCTTCGATGGATAGCATTGATGAACATGAGGGAGCTAATGTGGAGGCAAATGAGTTTGAGGCCTTTATGGGAAAACTTAACGGTAAATCCAAAAGCACTTTGTTGCTCTCTTGGAACAACTTGGTGAAGCCAATGACATGATCGAGGCTCACGAATATACCATCACTAAGATGGAAGGGCATAGTCATGACTATGCCGATGAGATTTCGGATCTTTCCAATGCTCCTGAGGAAGAGCGTGGTCTTCGTTTGGCTCTTGAGGAGTCACACAACGTTGATCATGCTAAGTTAAAGAAAGATTATGATCATGTTCTCATTGTTTCTCATGTGCTAAACTCCGAGAAGGACGAACTTGAGGTTGATCTTGCTAGACTCAAAGAGGAGTTTGATCTACTTGACAAGGATCACAAGGTCTTGAAGGGTGCTCACTCTAACCTCAAAGAGTCTCATGATCAACTTCAAGTAAAGCTAACCAAGGAAAAAGCCACTTTTCCTCGTATGATGTTAATTGATAATGCAAATGTTACTAACCCGTGTTGTGAGCATGTGCATCTTGTTGAGGAGAACGCTAAGCTAAAGGGGCGACTTGAGAGAGGTCTTGCGACTTGCATACAAGGCAAGAAGAACCTCAACGACCTCTTGATCAACCAAAAGGGAGTTGTGGCCAAGGAAGGGGTTGGGTACGTGCCCGAGTCCAAGAACAAGAAGAAGAATGACAAGGCCAAACGACCTCCTCCTGTCATGCAATGTTGGGGATCGTAGCAGAAATTCAAAAAAATTCCTACGTGTCACCAAGATCAACCTAGGAGATACTAGCAACGAGAGAGAGGGAGTGCATCTTCATACCCTTGAAGATCGCTAAGCGGAAGCGTTCAAGAGAACGGGGTTGATGGAGTCGTACTCGTCGTGATCCAAATCACCGATGATCCTAGCGCCGAACGGACGGCACCTCCGCGTTCAACACACGTACGGAGCGGAGACGTCTCCTCCTTCTTAATCCAGCAAGGGGGGAGGAGAAGTTAATGGAGATCCAGCAGCACGACGGCGTGGTGGTGGAAGTAGTGGGATCCCGGCAGGGCTTCGCCAAGCACAAGCGGGGAGGAAGAGGTGTCACGGGAGGGAGGGATGCGCCAGGGCTTCAGGTGTGGCTGCCCTCCCTCCCCTCCGATATATATAGGGGCCTAGGGGGGCGCCGACCCCTTGTAGATCCCATCTAGGGAGGGGGCGGCAGCCCTAGGGGTGGCTTGGCCTCCAAGCCAAGTGGAGGCGCCCCCACCCCTTAGGGTTTCCAACCCCAGGCGCATGGGAGGCCCAAGGGGGGCGCACCAGCCCACCAGGGGCTGGTTCCCACGCCCCTTCAGCCCATGGGGCCCTCCGGGATAGGTGGCCCCACCCGGTGGAACCCCGGGACCCTTCCGGTGGTCCCGGTACAATACGGATGACTCCCGAAACTCTCCCGGTGGCCGAAACTGGACTTCCTATATATAAATCTTTACCTCCGGACCATTCCGGAACTCCTCGTGACGTTCGGGATCTCATCTGGGACTTCGAACAACTTTCGGTTAACCACATACTAATATCTCTGCAACTCTAGCGTCACTGAACCTTAAGTGTGTAGACCCTACAGGTTTGGGAGACATGTAGACATGACCGAGACAACTCTCCGACCAATAACCAACAGTGGGATCTGGATACCCATGTTGGCTCCCACATGCTCCACGATGATCTCATCGGATGAACCACGATGTCAATGATTCAATCAGTCCCGTATACAATTCCCTTTGTCTACCGGTATAGTACTTGCCCGAGATTCGATTGTCGGTATACCGATACCTTGTTCAATCTCGTTATCGGCAAGTCTCTTTACTCGTTCCGTAACACATCATCCCGTGATCAACTCCTTGGTCACATTGTGCACATTATGATGATGTCCTACCGAGTGGGCCCAGAGATACCTCTCCGTTTACACGGAGTGACAAATCCCAGTCGCGATTCGTGCCAACCCAATAGACACTTTCAGAGATACCCCTAGTGCACTTTTATAGCCACCCAGTTACGTTGTGACATTTGGTACACCCAAAGCATTCCTATGGTATCTGGGAGTTGCACAATCTCATGGTCTAAGGAAATGATACTTGACATTAGAAAAGCTTTAGCATACGAACTACACGATCTTGTGCTAGGCTTAGGATTGGGTCTTGTCCATCACATCATTCTCCTAATGATGTGATCCCGTCATCAGCGACATCCAATGTCCATGGTCAGGAAACCGTAACCATCTATTGATCAACGAGCTAGTCAACTAGAGGCTTACTAGGGACATGGTGTTGTCTATGTATCCACACATGTATCTGAGTTTCCTATCAATACAATTCTAGCATGGATAATAAACGATTATCATGAACAAGGAAATATAATAATAACTAATTTATTATTGCCTCTAGGGCATATTTCCAACAGTCTCCCACTTGCACTAGAGTCAATAATCTAGTTCACATCGCTATGTGATTAACACTCAAGGTCACATCCCCATGTGACTAACACCCAAAGAGTTTACTAGAGTCAATAATCTAGTTCACATTACCATGTGATTAACACTCAATGAGTTCTGGGTTTGATCATGTTATAGTCAACGGGTCTGAACCTTTCAGATTCGTGTGTGCTTTACAAATCTCTATGTAATCTTGTAGATGCAGCTACCACGCTCTATTTGGAGCTATTCCAAATAACTGTTCTACTATACGAATCCGGTTTACTACTCAGAATCATCCAGATTAGTGTCAAAGATTGCATCGGCGTAACCCTTTACGACAAACTCTTTTACCACCTCCATAATCGAGAAAATTCCTTAGTCCACTAGTTACTAAGGATAACCTTGACCGTTGTCCTGTGATCCATTCCTAGATCACACTTGTACCCCTTGACTGACTCATGGCTTGGCACACTTCAGGTGCGGTACACAACATTGCATACTTTAGAGCCTACATCTAAAGCATAGGGGACGACCTTCCTCCTTTCTCTCTCTTCTGCCGTGGTCAGGTCTTGAGTCTTACTCAATACTCACACCTTGTAACACAGCCAAGAACTCCTTCTTTGCTGATCTATTTTGAACTCCTTCAAAATCTCGTCACGGTATGTATTCATTTGAAAGTAATATTAAGCGTTTTTGATCTATCCTTATATATCTTGATGCTCAATGTTCAAGTAGCTTAATCCAGGTTTTTCATTGAAAAACACTTTTCAAATAACCCTGCATGCTATCCAAAAATTCTACATCATTTCTGATCAACAATATGTTAACAACATATACTCATCAAAAATTCTATAGTGCTCCCACTCACTTCTTTGGAAATACAAGTTTCTCATAAACTTTGTATAAACCCAAAATCTTTGATCATCTCATCAAAGTGTACATTCCAACTCCGAGATGCTTACTCCAGTCCTTAGAAGGATTGCTGGAGCTTTGCATACTTGTTAGCATCTTTCAGGATTGACAAAACCTTCTGGTTGTATCACATACAACCTTTCCTCAAGAAAATCGTCGAGGAAACAATGTTTTGACATCCTATCTGCAAGATTTCATAAATAATGCAGTAACTGCTAACATAATTCCAATAGACTCTTAGCATCGCTACGAGTGAGAAAGTCTCATCGTAGTCAACTCCTTGAACTTGTCGAGAAACATCTTAACGACAAGTCGAGCTTTCTTAATGGTGACACTTACCATCATTGTCCGTCTTCCTTTTAAAATCCATCTGCACCCAACAGCCTTACGACCATCAAGTAGTTCTTTCAAAGTCTATACTTTGTTTTATACATGGAAGTGGGTAATCCCACCAACAAGGTGACGGATGCTACCTCCGATAAGGGGGAAGCTAGTAGTGAAAAGGCTCCTTCTTCTAGTGGTAAGAATGGCACCGGTATCTTTGCTCATGTGGAACCACCACTTGTTTATGGTGGACCGGTTCCTTCCACTCATTTGAATCATGCCGGTCCTCCCCCTAAGATTGTGAAAAATGAGGACTTTGATTCTTGGGTTTACCGCTTTAAACGTCATTTAAATCATGTGAACACTAATCTTTGGAGAACCATTGAAGCAGGTTTCTATCCGCATGATCCAAGCAACTTCACTCATTGAGAAGCCGCGGATAATCAATTCAATGAGAATGCTCTCTTCATCATTCAAGATGCAATCCCACCTGAAGACCTACCTCATCTTCGGCCCTTCGCCTTGGCCAAAGACGCATGGCTTTGTGTTGTCTCTCTCTACTGGGGAAGCGCAAGCATTCAATGCTCCAACTATGAAGTGGTGCAAGATGAAGCCGATGAGTTTGCAATGAAAGAAGATGAAGAACCTCGTGAGCTTTATCAGAGAGTAACCAAACTCGCGGTCTCACTCCGAGATCACGGGAGCAATGACACGGATGACAATTGGATCAAGCGCAAATTCCTCAAGGCAATGATGCCCTACCACAAGGCCATGTCCTCCGCCATTCATCAAAGACCGGACTTCCACACTTTGACCTCAAGCGAAGTGTTGGATGAGTTTGTGGCCATGGACATTTTGGACAAGACCGCCGACAATGCGGTGCTTCGTTCTCAAAGGGCAAATAAGCCCAACCTTGCATTGAAGGCCAAGCTCTCTGTTGAAGAAGAAGAATAGGAAGAAGAGGAGAGCAACCCCGAAGATACAAAGTATGCATATCATGAACACATGGAACTCGCTTCAAGGCAATTTTGGAGCAAGAAAAACTCGAGGCCAAACTTTAACAAAAACAACTCAAGTGGCACGAAGAGCAAGCAACGTGTAAGGACTTGCTACAATTGTGGCAATGTGAGTCATTTTGTTGCAGAGTGCCCGTATGAGAAGAGGGAAGACAATGGTGGCAAGCTCATCCGAAAGGACAAGGCCAAGTCGTTCCCCAACAAGAGCAACTTCACCAAGAAGACTCCTCCCAAGGCATTGGTGGTACAAGAAGAGTACAATGAGGATGATGATGATGATGAAGATGGTGAGTTGGCTGCCATGGCCTCAGTTGCCATTGCGACGACTCCACGGGTGTCTCCCTTCGACTCACCGAATGAGAGCATCACCGCCAAGTGCCTCATGGCTAAAGCCACCAACAAGGTAACCCCCAACACCAAAACTACCATCATTAATCATCCTTCTTCGACGGATAGCATTGATGAACATGACGGAGCTAATGTGGAGGCAAATGAGTTTGAGGCCTTTATGGGAAAACTTAAGGGTAAATCCAAGAAGCACTTTGTTGCTCTCTTGGAACAACTTGGTGAAGCCAATGACATGATCGAGGCTCACGAAGATACCATCACTAAGATGGAAGGGCATAGTCGTGACTATGCCGATGAGATTTCGGATCTTTCCAATGCTCTTGAGGAAGAGCGTGGTCTCCGTTTTGCTCTTGAGGAGTCACACAACATTGATCATGCTAAGTTAAAGAAAGATTATGATCATGTTCTCATTGTTTCTCATGTGCTAAACTCCGAGAAGGCCGAACTTGAGGTTGATCTGGTTAGACTCAAAGAGGAGTTTGATCTACCTGACAAGGCTCACAAGGTCTTGAAGGGTGCTCACGCTAGTCTCAAAGAGTCTCATGATCAACTTCAAGTAAAGCTAACCAAGGAAAAAGCCACTTTTCCTCGTATGATGTTAATTGATAATGCAAATGCTACTAACCCGTGTTGTGAGCATGTGCATCTTGTTGAGGAGAACGCTATGCTAAAGGGGAAACTTGAGAGAGGTCTTGTGACTTGCATATAAGGCAAGAAGAACCTCAACGACCTCTTGATCAACCAAAAGGGAGTTGTGGCCAAGGAAGGGGTTGGGTACGTGCCCGAGTCCAAGAACAAGAAGAAGAATGACAAGACCAAACGACCTCCTCCTCTCATGCAAACCTTTGTGACGGAGGGAGGGAGTGCTTCCAAGGAGAATAAGAACAATGCGAAGGGTGGCGCTGTCAAAAAGGGCAATGCCACTCCTCTCATCAAAGCCGGCGACTTTAATCCTTCTTATATGTTATGTCGTGCTAGTGATGGGCATGTCTTTGCCAAATTCGTTGGTTCTCCTCATGAATACATTGAATGGTCTATTTGGGTTCCAAAGACCCTTGTTACTAACATCAAAGGACCCATTACAAAATGGGTACCTAAAACCAAGCATTGATCTCTTGTAGGTGTTTGCTTCCGGTGGGGGATCATGGTTGCTTGATAGCGGAGCTACAAATCATATGACCGGAAGCAAGGACTTGGTGGTGGACGGTCATAAGATTCCCCCTATGCCCACCAATGTCGAGTGGGGTGACGCCTCATCTTCTAAGGTATTGGGACTTGGCAAGGTGGTCATCTCTCATGATCTCACGATCGAGAAGGTCATGCTTGTTGAGTCCCTTGCATACAATTTACTTTCCGTTCATCAACTTGCAATCATGGGCTTTGCCACTTTCTTTGATATCGATACCGTGGCCCTCTTGTGGAGCAAGACTCTTAGAGTAGCCTTTGTTGGGCATGTCGAGAACGGTCTATATGTGATTAACTTTTCGGTGCGACCCACTAAGACCGCGATATGCCTAATGGCTAAAGTTGATGTGGGATAGCTTTGGCATCGCCGTCTAGCCCATGTCAATATGAGATCTTTGCAAAGTCTTCTCAAGGGGGACCATGTCCGTGGACTAACGAATGTTAGTTTTGCTAAAGATCGTGCTTGCAGTGCTTGTATCGAAGGAAAGCTACATGAGAAGGCTCACCCTCCCACGACTATCATTTACTCAAAGAGGCCTTTGGAGCTCCTTCACTTGGATCTCTTTGGGCCTCCTTCTTTCGATAGTCTTAGGGGTAGGAAGTATTGCTTGGTGATTGTGGATGTCTACTCAAGATACACTTGGGTGTATTTCTTCAAGAGGAAGAGCGAGACCCGACAAACCGTCATTGAGTTTGCAAATGAAGCACAACATCAACACAATGCAAAGATCTTGACAATAAGAAGTGACAACGACACCGAGTTCAAGAACTACACCTTGGATGAGTTTCTTAGTGATGAGGGGATCAAGCATCAATATTCTGCACCTTACACCCCTCAACAAAACGGTGTTGCGGAGAGGAAGAACCGGACGTTGATGGATGCGGCAAGGACCATGATGGCGGAGTTCAAGTCTTCGTACAACTTTTGGGCCGAAGCCATCAACACCACGTGTCATGCATCCAATCGTCTCTACCTCCGCAAGGGCTTGAACAAGACTCACCGGTAACAAGCCCAACCTCAAGTACTTTCGGGTGTTCGGGTGTAAGTGTTTCATTCTCAAGAAAGGTGTTCGGTTGTCTAAATTGGCTAAAGCTTATGAGGGCATATTTGTTGGTTATGCTACAAACTCTCATGCTTACCGTGTCCTCAATAAATCCACGAGACTTATTGAGGAGATGTGTAACATGGAGTTTGATGAGAATAACGACTCCCAAGTGGAGCAAAGTGGCACTTGTGATGTAGGTGATGAAATTCCTCCTCAAGCCATAAGAAGAATGGGTGTTGGCTTTATCCTACCCATTGAGGAACCCCTTGTGGCCGAAGGAGAAGGACAATGCTCTACTCAAGTGGAGCCATCACCAACCCAAGGGCCACACGCTTCCGAAGAACAACATGAAGGCCCTCATCCTCAAGAACATGACCAAGGGCAAGATCATGCTCAAGACGGTGTTGACACATCAAGTGATGCCCAAGGTCAAGTTCTCTCCTCCGAGAAAGTTCAAGAACAAGAACAAGCTCAAGCGACGCTCAAGATGATCAAGTGACCACTCCTCGTCTCACCCCCGAGGAGGAATTGGAGCGTCGTGCCGCCAAGATTGCTTCCAAGCTCTCCACCAAGGATCATCTCATGACGAATGTGCTTGGAAGCTTAAGAAAGGGGGTAAGCACTCGTAGATAATTAGCAAACTATTGTGAGCATCACGCGTTTGTCTCTTGTGTCGAACCCCACAGGGTCTATGAGGCGCTCGAAGATCCGGGTTGGCTCAATGCCATGCATGAAGAACTCAACAACTTCGAGCGCAACAAAGTGTGGAGATTGGTGCCAAGACCGATGGAGAACCACAATGTCATTGGAACCAAGTGGATATTTAGGAACAAGCAAGATGCCCATGGGATTATCATTCGCAACAAGGCTCGTTTGGTAGCACAAGGCTACTCCCAAGTCGAGGGTATCGACTACGGTGAAACCTTTGCTCCCGTTGCTCGTATTGAATCCATTCGCATATTGATTGCATATGATTCTCATAATAACTTTAAGTTACAACAAATGGATGTGAAGAGTGCTTTTCTTAATGGTCCCATTAATGAATTGGTTTATGTCAAGCAACCCCCCGGGTTCGAGGATCCCTACTTTCCCGATCATGTGTATCAACTCGATAAGGCACTCTATGGCCTTAAACAAGCCCCACGTGCGTGGTATGACCACCTTACCGAGTTGTTACAAGACCGTGGTTTTGAAGTTGGGCTAATCGACCCCACTCTTTTTACTAAGAAGGTCAAAGAGGAGTTGTCTGTGTGCCAATTATATGTTGATGATATTATCTTTGGTTCCCCTAACAAAGCTTTCAATGAGGAATTTGCCGCTCTCATGACCTCAAAGTTTGAGATGTCTTCCATGGGAGAGTTGAAGTTCTTTCTAGGGTTTGAAGTGAAGCAAAGAAGAGAAGGAACATTCATCAACCTCAAGACATGCTCAAGAGATTCAAGCTAAGTGATGTCAAGCCGGCTTCCACTCCAATGCCCACCAAGTGCCAACTTGACATAGATCCCAATGGTAAAGCGGTGGATCAAAAGGTATATCGTTCCATGATAGGCTCCTTGCTCTACCTTTGTGCATCTAGACCGGATATCAGGTTGAGTGTGGGAATTTGTGCACGGTTTCAAGCCGCACCTAAGGAAAGTCACCATGTCGCAGTCAAACGAATCTTTCGATATTTGGCTCATACCCCAAACTTTGGCTTATGGTACTCAAGAGGAGCAAACTTCAAGCTTGTAGGGTATCCGGATTCCGATTGGGCGGGAGACAAAGTGGATATGAAGTCCACTTCCGGGGGTGCCAATTCCTTGGTTGCTCTTTGGTAAGTTGGTCTTCCAAAAAGCAAAGTTGTGTGTCTCTCACGTCCACCGAAGCGGAGTATGTGGCGGCCGGTAGTTGTTGTGCACAACTCTTATGGATGAGGCAAACTTTAAAGGATTACGGTGTAATTTGTGACAAAGTGCCTCTTTGGTGTGACAATGAAAGTGCCATCAAGATCTCTCTCAACCCGGTGCAACACTTCAAGACGAATCATATTGAGATCCGGTATCACTTCATCTGGGATCACATTAGGCGAGGAGAGATCGAGCTCAACTATGTCAACACTCATGATAACCTTGCAGATATTTTCATGAAGCCCTTGGATGAAGCAAGATTTCGCGAGTTAAGGCATGAGCTAAATATCATTGATTCGAGCAATGTTGCTTGAACCCTTGCACAACCCACCATACTCAACTTGTTGTCTTGTTTAGATGTAGGCATTGACATATTGGGAGTGTTGTTCTCTCAATGAACTCTCCCTCCCCCATTATGCATAAATTGATCAAGTCTTTCACATTAGCCATGTTTGATGGTACTTGTGGTTCAAAGACGAGTTTTGGTCATGGGCCCAAGGATAATTCTTCACGGTGCCATACCAATTGACTCAAACATAGGTGGCTACGGCCACCGCCCTCTCTTTGGAGAGGTGGTGTCTCGTGGTTGTTTCGTTTTGTCGTTTGTCTTTCTGCCTTTGTGTGTTGCGTGGTCTAGTGGTGTTGTGTTGCCTCGGAGTGTTCGTGCAAAGACCTCTTTTTCGTGTGCTTGAAACGTGCATCTTCTTGAGCCCACGGTACTACCGTGGCTTGCCGCGATACTACCGCTTTGAGAGGCACGGTACTACCACGCCAGAGCGCGGTACTACCGCTCAGGTGCGATACTTTCGCCGAGCGGTACTACCGCGATGAGGCACGGTACTACCGCGCCATCGAGTGAGCGTGGGGGTTATGACTCGGGCAGGGGAGTTCCAACACCCCATACACATTCACTCGTCTCTCTCCCCACATCTCTCTCTCTCTTGCTCAAGAACGGCGCCGGAGGTCCTCGCCGGATCTCCGTCTCCGACCACTCTCCTCGGATTCCGACCGGTGGGATCATTCCCCACCACTTCCTCTTGCCATGGACCAAGGTTTTTCCCCAAATCCCTCTTTTTCTTGGTTGTTCTCTCGCTTCTAGGTCTTTGGGGAGATGCTTGTTGTTCTTGAGATTTTAGGCCAAATCTGTGGAAGAGTAGGATGTATGAGAGTCGTGTTGCGTAGGAATCATACTTGATATGTTGTCTTGTGGTAGATTTGTCCAACCGTAGTACCGCCGCGGTTTCGCGGGATTTTCTCAGATTTGAACTTGTTCGGATCTGACGCGGTGCGGTACTACCGTGTCTCATGTGCGGTACTACCGCGCTAGCTGTGGCACTAAGATCCTACTACCGCTCCTAGACCCGGTACTACCGTGACCTTACATGGTACTACCACTGTTGGGGAACGTAGTAATTTCAAAATTTTCCTACGCACACGCAAGATCATGGTGATGCATAGCAACGATAGGGGAGAGTGTGATCTACGTACCCTCGTAGACCGACAGCGGAAGCGTTATGACAACGCGGTTGATGTAGTCGTACGTCTTCACGGCCTGACCGATCAAGCACCGAAACTACGGCACCTCCGAGTTCTAGCACACGTTCAGCTCGATGACGATCCCCGGACTCCGATCCAGCAAAGTGTCGGGGAAGAGTTCCGTCAGCACGACGGCGTGGTGACGATCTTGATGTTCTACTGTCGCAGGGCTTCGCCTAAGCACCGCTACAATATTATCGAGGATTATGGTGGAGGGGGGCACCGCACACGGCTAAGAGAACGATCACGAAGATCAACTTGTGTGTCTAGAGGTGCCCCTGCCCCCGTATATAAAGGAGCAAGGGGGAGGAGACCGGCCCTAGGAGGGGCGCGCCAGGGAGTAGGATTCCTACTCCTAGTTGGAGTAGGTTTCCTCCTTTCCTAGTCCAACTAGGAGAAGGGGGGGAAAGGGGGGAAGAGGGGAAGGAAGGGAGAGAGGGGCCGTGCCCCAAACCCCTTGTCCAATTCGGACTGGGCTTGGGAGGGGCGCGCGCCACCTCCTGGTCCTTCCCACTAAGGCCCATTAAGGCCCATTGCTTCTTCCTCGTATTCCTGTAACTCCCCGGTACCTCCGAAAATACCCGAATCATTCGGAACCTTTCCGATGTCCGAATATAGTCATCCAATATATCGATCTTTACGTCTCGACCATTTCGAGACTCCTCGTCATGTCCCCAATCTCATCCGGGACTCCGAACTTCTTCGGTACATCAAAACTCATAAACTCATAATATAACTGTCATCGAAACCTTAAGCGTGCGGACCCTACGGGTTCGAGAACAATGTAGACATGACCGAGACACGTCTCTGGTCAATAACCAATAGCGGAACCTAGATGCTCATATTTGCTCCCACATATTCTACGAAGATCTTTATCGGTCAGACCGCATAACAACATACGTTGTCCCTTTGTCATCGGTATGTTACTTGCCCGAGATTCGATCGTCGGTATCTCAATACCTAGTTCAATCTCGTTACCGGCAAGTCTCTTTACTCGTTTCGTAATACATCATCTCGCAACTAACTCATTAGTTGCAATGCTTGCAAGGCTTATGTGATGTGCATTACCGAGAGGGCCCAGAGATACCTCTCCAACAATCGGAGTAACAAATCCTAATCTCGAAATATGCCAACCCAACATTTACCTTTGGAGACACCTGTAGAGCTCCTTTATAATCACCCAGTTATGTTGTGATGTTTGGTATCACACAAAGTGTTCCTCTGGCAAACGGGAGTTGCATAATCTCATAGTCATAGGAACATGTATAAGTCATGAAGAAAGCAATAGCAACATACTAAACGATCGGGTGCTAAGCTAATGGAATGGGTCATGTCAATCACATCATTCTCCTAATAATGTGATCCCGTTAGTCAAATAACAACACATGTCTATGGTTAGGAAACATAACCATCTTTGATTAACGAGCTAGTCAAGTAGAGGCATACTAGTGACGTTTAGTTTGTCTATGTATTCACACAAGTATTATGTTTCCGGATAATACAATTCTAGCATGAATAATAAACATTTATCATGAAATAAGGAAATAAATAATAACTTTATTATTGCCTCTAGGGCATATTTCCTTCAGTCTCCCACTTGCACTAGAGTCAATAATCTAGTTCACATCGCCATGTGATTCAAAACCCATAGTTCACATTGTCATGTGACCTATACCCAAAGGGTTTACTAGAGTGAGTAATCTAGTTCACATCGTTTATGTGATTAACACCCAAAGAGTACTAAGGTGTGATCATGTTTTGCTTGTGAGATAATTTTAGTCAACGGGTCTGTCACATACAGATCCGTAAGTATTTTGCAAATTCTATGTCTATAATGCTCTGCACGGAGCTAGTCTAGCTAATTGCTCCCACTTTCAATATGTATCTAGATCGAGACTTAGAGTCATCCAGATCTGTGTCAAAACTTGCATCAACGTAACTTTTTACGACGAACCTCTTTGTCACCTCCATAATTGAGAAATATTTCCTTATTTCACTAAGGATAATTTTGACCGCTGTCTAGTGATCTACTCTTAGATCACTATTGTACTCCCTTGCTTAACACACTGTAGGGTATACAATAGATCTGGTACACAGCATGGCATACTTTATAGAACCTATGGCTGAGGCATAGGGAATGACTTTCATTCTCTTTCTATCTTCTGCCGTGGTCGGGCTTTGAGTCTTACTCAATTTCACACCTTGTAACACAACCAAGAACTCTTTCTTTGACCGTTCCAATTTTTGAACTATTTCAAAATATTGTCAAGGTATGTACTCATTGAAAAAAAACTTATCAAGCGTCTTGATCTATCTCTATAGGTCTTGATGCTCAATATGTAAGCAGCTTCACCGAGGTTTTCTTTGAAAAAATCCTTTCAAACACTCCTTTATGCTTTGCAGAATAATTCTACATTATTTCCGATCAACAATATGTCATACACATATAATTATCAGAAATGTTGTAGTGCTCCCACTCACTTTCTTGTAAATACAGGCTTCACCGCAAGTCTGTATAAAACTATATGCTTTGATCAACTTATCAAAGCGTATATTCCAACTCCGAGATGCTTGCACCAGTCCATAGATGGATCGCTGGAGCTTGCATATTTTGTTAGCACCTTTAGGATTGACACAACCTTCTGGTTGCATCATATACAACTCTTCTTTAAATCCATTAAGGAATGTAGTTTTGTTTATCCATTTGCCAGATTTCATAAAAATGCGGCATTGCTAACATGATTTGGACAGACTTAAGCATCGCTACGAGTGAGAAAATTTCATCGTAGTCAACACCTTGAACTTGTCGAAAACCTTTTTGCGACAATTCTAGCTTTGTAGATAGTAACACTACTATCAGCGTCCGTCTTCCTCTTAAAGATCCATTTAATCTCAATGGCTCGCCGATCATTGGGCAAGTCAATCAAAGTCCATACTTTGTTCTCATACATGGATCTCATCTCAGATTTCATGGCCTCAAGCCATTTCGCGGAATCTGGGCTCATCATCGCTTCCTCATAGTTCGTAGGCTCGTCATGGTCAAGTAACATGACCTCCAGAACTGGATTACCGTACCACTCTGGTGCAGATCTCACTCTGGTTTTACCTACGAGGTTCGGTAGTAACTTGATCTGAAGTTACATGATCATCATCATTAGTTTCCTCACTAATCGGTCTAGTAGTCACAGGAACATATTTCTGTGATGAACTACTTTCCAATAAGGGAGCAGGTACAGTTACCTCATCAAGTTCTACTTTCCTCCCACTCACTTCTTTCGAGAGAAACTCCTTCTCTAGAAAGGATCCATTCTCAGCAATGAATAACTTGCCTTCGGATCTGTGATAGAAGGTGTACCCAACAGTCTCCTTTGGGTATCCTATGAAGACATATTTCTCCGATTTGGGTTTGAGCTTATCAGGATGAAACTTTTTCATATAAGCATCACAACCCCAAACTTTAAGAAACGACAACTTTGGTTTCTTGCCAAACCACAATTCAGATTGTGTCGTCTCAAGGACTTAGATGGTGACTCAGATGGTGCCCTTTTAAACGTGAATGCAGCTGTCTTTAATGCATAACCCCAAAACGATGTTGGTAAATCTGTAAGAAACATCATAGATTGCACTATATCCAATAAAGTACGGTTATGACATTCGGACACACCATTATGCTGTGGTGTTCCAGGTGGCACGAATTTGTGAAACTATTCCACATAGTTTTAATTGAAGACCAAACTCGTAACTTAAATATTTGTCTCTGCGATCAGATCGTAGAAACCATATTTTTCTTTTTACGATGATTTTCCACTTCACTCTGAAATTCTTTGAACTTTTCAAATGTTTCAGACTTATGTTTCATCAAGTAGATATACCCATATCTGCTCAAATCATATGTGAAGGTCAGAAAATAACGATACCCGCCACGAGCTTCAACACTCATCGGATCGCATACATCAGTATGTATTATTTCCAATAAGTCAGTTGCTCGCTCCATTGTTCCAGAGAACGGAGTCTTTAGTCATCTTGCCCATAAGGTATGGTTCGCAAGCATCAAGTGATTCATAATCAAGTGATTCCAAAATCCCATCAGCATGGAGTTTCTTCATGCGCTTTACACCAATATGACCTAAACGACAGTGCCACAAATAAGTTGCACTATCATTATTAACTTTGCATCTTTTGGTTTCAATATTATGAATATGTGTATCACTACGATCGAGATCCAATGAATTATTTTCATTGGGTGTGTAACCATATAAGGTTTTATTCATGTAAACAGAACAACAATTTATTCTCTTACTTAAATGAATAACTGTATTACAATAAACATGATCAAATCATATTCATGCTCAATGCAAACACCAAATAACACTTATTTAGGTTCAACATTAATCCCGAAAGTATAGGGAGTGTGCGATGATGATCATATCAATCTTGGAACCACTTCCAACACACATCGTCACTTCACCCTTAACTAGTCTCTGTTTATTCTGCAACTCCCGTTTCGAGTTACTAATCTTAGCAACTGAGCTAGTATCAAATACTGAGGGGTTGCTATAAACACTAGTAAAGTACACATCAATAACATGTATATCAAATATACTTATGTTCACTTTGCCATCCTTCTTATCCGCCAATCACTTGGGGTAGTTCCGCTTCCAGTGACCAGTCCCTTTGCAGTAGAAGCACTTAGTCTTAGGCTTAGGACCAGACTTGGGCTTCTTCACTTGAGCAGCAACTTGCTTGCTGTTCTTCTTGAAGTTCCCCTTCTTCCCTCTGCCCTTTTCTTGAAACTAGTGGTCTTGTCTACCATCAACACTTGATGTTTTTCTCGATTTCTACCTTTGTCAATTTCAGCATTATGAAGAGCTTGGGAATCGTTTCCGTTATCCCTTGCATATCATAGTTCATCATGAAGTTCTACTAACTTGGTGATGGTGACTAGAGAATTCTGTCAATCACTGTTTTATCTGGAAGATTAACTCCCACTTGATTCAATCAATTGTAGTACCCAGACAATCTGAGCACATGCTCACTAGTTGAGCGATTCTCCTCCATCTTTTAGCTATAGAACTTGTTGGAGACTTCATATCTCTCAACTCGGGTATTTGCTTGAAATATTAATTTCAACTCCTGGAACATCTCATATGGTCCATGACGTTCAAAACGTCTTTGAAATCCCGATTCTAAGCTGTTAAGCATGGTGCACTAAACTATCAAGTAGTCATCATATTGAGCTAGCCAAACGTTCATAATGTCTGCATCTGCTCCCGCAATAGGTTTGTCACCTAGCGGTGCATCAAGGACATAATTCTTCTGTGCAGCAATGAGGATAAACCTCAGATCACGGATCCAATCCGCACCATTGCTACTAACATCTTTCAACACAATTTTCTCTAGGAACATATCAAAATAAACATATGAAAGCAACAACGCGAGCTATTGATCTACAACATAGATATGCTAATACTACCAGGACTAAGTTCATGATAAATTAAAGTTCAATTAATCATATTACTTAAGAACTCCCACTTAGATAGACATCCCTCTAATCCTCTAAGTGATCACGTGATCCAAATCAACTAAACCATGTCCGATCATCACGTGAGATGGAGTAGTTTCAATGGTGAACATCACTATGTTGATCATATCTACTATATGATTCACGCTCGACCTTTCGGTCTCCGTGTTCCAAGGCCATATCTGTATATGCTTGGCTCGTCAAGTATAACCTGAGTATTCCGCGTGTGCAACTGTTTTGCACCCGTTGTATTTGAACGTAGAGCCTATCACACCCGATCATCACGTGGTGTCTCAGCACGAAGAACTTTCGCAACGGTGCATACTCAGGGAGAACACTTCTTGATAATTAGTGAGAGATCATCTTAAAATGCTACCATCAAACTAAGCAAAATAAGATGTATAAAAGATAAACATCATATGCAATCAAAATATATGACATGATATGGCCATCATCATCTTGCGCCTTTGATCTCCATCTCCAAAGTACTGTCATGATCTCTATCGTCACCGGCATGACACCATGATCTCCATCATCTTGATCTATATCAATGTGTTGTCACATGGTTGTCTCACCAACAATTGCTCTTGCAACTATTGCTATCGCATAGCGATAAAGTAAAGCAATTATTTGGCGCTTGCATCTTATGCAATAGAGAGATAACCATAAGGCTTTTGCCAGTTGCCGATACCTTCAACAAAACATGATCATCTCATACAACAACTTATATCTCATCACGTCTTGACCATATCACAACACAACATGCCCTGCAAAAACAAGTTAGACGTCCTCTACCTTGTTGTTGCAAGTTTTACGTGGCTGCTACGGGCTTAAGCAAGAACCAATCTTACCTACACAACAAAAACCACAACGATAGTTTGTCAAGTTGGTGCTGTTTTAACCTTCGCAAGGACCGGGCGTAGCCACACTTGGTTCAACTAAAGTTGGAGAAACTGTCACCCGCTAGCCACCTTTGTGCAAAGCACGTTGGGAGAACCGGTCTCGCGTAAGCGTACGCGTAATGTCGGTCCGGGCCGCTTCGTCCAACAATACCGCCGAACCAAAGTATGACATGCTGGTAAGCAGTATGACTTATATCGCCCACAACTCACTTGTGTTCTACTCGTGCAAATAACATCAACACATAAAACCTAGGCTCGGATGCCATTGTTGGGGAACGTAGTAATTTCAAAATTTTCCTACGCACACGCAAGATCATGGTGATGCATAGCAACGAGAGGGGAGAGTGTGATCTACGTACCCTCGTAGACCGACAGCGGAAGCGTTATGACAACGTGGTTGATGTAGTCGTACGTCTTCACGGCCCGACCGATCAAGCACCGAAACTACGGCACCTCCGAGTTCTAGCACACGTTCAGCTCGATGACGATCCCCGGACTCCGATCCAGCAAAGTGTCGGGGAAGAGTTCCGTCAGCACGATGGCGTGGTGATGATCTTGATGTTCTACTGTTGCAGGGCTTCGCCTAAGCACCGCTACAATATTATCGAGGATTATGGTGGAGGGGGGCACCGCACACGGCTAAGAGAACGATCACGAAGATCAACTTGTGTGTCTAGAGGTGCCCCCTGCCCCATATAAAGGAGCAAGGGGGAGGAGGCCGGCCCTAGGAGGGGCGCGCCAGGGAGTAGGATTCCTACTCCTAGTTGGAGTAGGTTTTCTCCTTTCCTAGTCCAACTAGGAGAAGAGGGGGAAAGGGGGGAAGAGGGGAAGAAAGGGAGAGAGGGGCCGTGCCCCAAACCCCTTGTCCAATTCAGACTGGCTTTGGGAGGGGCGCGCGCCACCTCCTGGTCCTTCCCACTAAGGCCCATTAAGGCCCATTGCTTCTTCCTCGTATTCCTGTAACTCCCCGGTACCTCCGAAAATAACCGAATCATTCGGAACCTTTCCGATGTCCGAATATAGTCGTCGAATATATCGATCTTTACGTCTCGACCATTTCGAGACTCTTCGTCATGTCCCCGATCTCATCCGGGACTCCGAACTTCTTCGGTACATCAAAACTCATAAACTCATAATATAACTGTCATCGAAACCTTAAGCGTGCGGACCCTACGGGTTCGAGAACAATGTAGACATGACCGAGACACGTCTCCGGTCAATAACCAATAGCGGAACCTGGATGCTCATATTTGCTCCCACATATTCTATGAAGATCTTTATCGGTCAGACCGCATAACAACATACGTTGTTCCCTTTGTCATCGGTATGTTACTTGCCCGAGATTCGATCGTCGGTATCTCAATACCTAGTTCAATCTCGTTACCGGCAAGTCTCTTTACTCGTTTCGTAATACATCATCTCGCAACTAACTCATTAGTTGCAATGCTTGCAAGGCTTATGTGATGTGCATTACCGAGAGGGCCCAGAGATACCTCTCCGACAATCGGAGTGACAAATCCTAATCTCGAAATATGCCAACCCAACATTTACCTTTGGAGACACCTGTAGAGCTCCATTATAATCACCAAGTTACGTTGTGATGTTTGGTAGCACACAAAGTGTTCCTCCGGCAAACGGGAGTTGCATAATCTCATAGTCATAGGAACATGTATAAGTCATGAAGAAAGCAATAGCAACATACTAAACGATCGGGTGCTAAGCTAATGGAATGGGTCATGTCAATCACATCATTCTCCTAATAATGTGATCCCGTTAGTCAAATGACAACACATGTCTATGGTTAGGAAACATAACCATCTTTGATTAACGAGCTAGTCAAGTAGAGGCATACTAGTGACGTTTAGTTTGTCTATGTATTCACACAAGTATTATGTTTCCGGATAATACAATTCTAGCATGAATAATAAAAATTTATCATGAAATAAGGAAATAAATAATAACTTTATTATTGCCTCTAGGGCATATTTCCTTCAACCATGACTAAGAGTGGTACTACAATCTTAGTACCGCATCACTTGGCAGTACTACCATAGGGGTCAAATCTCTCTCATGGCAATTATCTTGTGTGCTCTCTGCATGTTTCTTTTGCTTTGTTGTGGTCTTTGCATTGATCTTGCTTGCTTGTCCTGTGTGTTTTGCGCCTTGTGTCTCAGGTGGTGGCTCCCGCCGTTCCAATCCCAGTCGTGACACTGGCTCCAAGCGTCTGCGCAACCCCCAAGATGAAGCACCAGAGGGCTCCAATGCCCCCAAGCGCAATGTCAAGACCACTGCCAGCAAGCAGAAGGAAGCTGCTAAGGGCATGGACGAGATTTCAGTCAATGAGTATGTCGAACGCTGGAAGATCAATCCCTATGTGAATCCTCGGGCTGTCCTCAGAGGCACCGAGTTGTTCTGGACCAAGCAACATGCTCTCATCTATCTGGATGTGATCAAGAACAAGCAGAATACCTTCATGGATGTCAAGTGGATAGACATGAATCACATGTGGAAGGACAAGTTTCGTGACTATTTTGGAGAGGCTCTGGACTTGGTGGAGTAGTTTGCTATTGAGCCTGTGATCTCCTTTCACCTTGACTATGACCCTGAGCTTATCTGTCAGTTCTTTGCCTCAGTTTACTTTGATCCCGGGGATGAGCGGAGGATGACCTGGATGACCAACGGCCGTCAGCTGTCTGCTACATGGAAGGAGTTCATGGATCTGCTTCAAATTCCTGATGACGGGCTTCACACACCCGTTGGTGTTCGCCCCACGCCAACTCTGAGTCTGCCAACAAGAACCTGCTTCAGCCATTCCTTGTTGAGAAGGTGCTCCCTAATGGCAAGTCGACTTGGGTGCTGAACTCCTTTCTGGATATCATGCATCGCATCTTCCGCAATACTCTGTTCCCACGCATTGGCGACAAGGACAAGGTTCATTCTTATCTAGTGGACATGTTGCTCTTGTGTGCAGAGGCACGTTCATCTCAGACTCAACCACTTGATGTCTCACACATCATGTGGTGTGAGCTTCGGTTTGCGGTGTTCACTCGCAAGGTACCTATCTATGGACCGTACCTATTTCTGTTGCTCTCCACAGCTTGGGAGAAGATGTACCCTGGTGATGAGTTCCTTGCTCCAGACTGGATTCGACATGAGTCCATCAGTCTTCGCGTCAAGCCCAACTGGGCCAACACTACTACCCGTGCTGAGGCTTCTACTGCTAGGAGGGCTGTTGGTGAGGAGGAGGCTGGTGCAGAGAATGTTGCTGAGGACCGTGCTGCTAGGTCTACCACTCCTTCCTCTGAGCCGTCGTGGGCCAAGAAGTTAAAGGACAAGATGAAGACTCTCTTCTGCATGCAGGCAAAGGGACAGTACAGGACTCACGTGGCAGACAAGGAGAGTCGCTGCCGTGACAAGAAGGTTATGAGGCTCTTTGGAGAGGATGTGTCTGGCGGTTCTGAGGATGTCATCACGCCAGAGGCTGCCTGGATGGCGAAGCAGGGGTACAAGTGGACCAGTTCAGAGGAGGACATCGAGGAGCCCGTCCCTGCCGCTGAGTCTGACGAGGAGCACGAGGAGCAGTGGGACGACTTCTCTGCGTGAGCCACCCCGTGTGTGTACGTGTCCTCTCTGCCTTTTTGGCGTCTCGATGCCAAAGGGGGAGAGAGTGTAGGGATTTGTGTTGTGCCGTGCTTGATGTGTTTGCTTTGTCGTTTGAACCTCGTTTGCCTCATTTGTTTTTGTTTGGTTTGTGCCTTCGAGGCTTATCCTACATATGGTGTAAGACATATGCACTCTATCTATCTTAGTTAACTTATGTTTGTGCTATCCTGTCTATTGTTATCCTTCCTATTACTAGATATGCCTTGTCTCTATCATATAGGGGGAGCTTTGATCCTAGTATGTGTGTCGTGCAGTTCAAAGCACCCATTTAGTTGGCACACATCTAGGGGGAGCCCGTCTATATTCTAGAGAGGAGGGGTTTGCGGTTGCTTAATATTATTTCCCTTGTGCAAATCCCGTATTGTCATCAACCCACCAAAAAGGGGGGAGATTGTAAGGGAATATTTATCCCTAAGGTGTTTTGGTGATTGATGACAACGCGTTTGCGGACTAATCGTGTGCCTTGAGTATCCAGACATTTCATCGCTAGGCACAAGACGGTTGGGTGCCCCTCGAAGACTGTTGAAGACGGCGTCTTTTCTACGTTTCTTTTTTGTGGATTTGTGTCGTAGGAAAGCTGTACTATTAAGAGGGGGTCCGCGTAGGAAAGGTTTGGGTGGAATCATCATGTACACGTCTCTTTCTAGTCCCCTCCTTTCCCTTGGAGCATCCTCCGCTTTCTCGCCTCCTTGTTTCTGGCTGCTGTGTTGGCTCGCGGTAGTACTGCTCCAGGTGAGCGGTAGACCGTAGGCACCAGCGGTAGTACCGTGCTGCGACGCGGTAGTACCGCAGGTGCCCACGGTAGTACCGCTCCCCTGGAGCTGCACTACCGTTGCCCACCAGGCTAGTACCGCTCCCTCGCGGTAGTAGGGGCGGATGTAATTTTTTACATCCGCACCTACCACGGTAGTACCGCTTTCGTTCCACGGTAGTACCGTGCTATGTTGTCACGCAGTAGTACCGCCCCTCTGCAGTAGTACTGTGTCAGGTTTTTTCTTCTTCCGTTTCTTTGCGGAAGTAGGCACAGATGTTTCCTTCCCCCTGGCCAGGGGATTCCTGCCTTGCGGTAGTACCGCATGGCGGCGCGGTAGTACCGCGCTCACGAAAGTACCGCCCTCACCTCTTGTGCTTCAGATCTGACCTTGCTGTTGCTGGTGTTGCGGCAGTACGGCGGGCCTGTACGGTTGTACCGCATGATCGTGCGGTAGTACCGCTTGGTAGAAAGCGGTAGTACCGCGCGGCCCTACGGTAGTACCGCTGGCCTGGAGCGGTAGTACCGCTAGCCGCGGGCTGGTAAGTGGATAACGGTTGGATCTTTGTCCTCCACTATATAAGGGGTCCCCTTCTTCCCCGTTGACTCATCTCTTCCAACCCTAAGCTCCATTGTTGCTCTAAGCTCCATTTTCGCCCGATCTCACTCCCTAGCCAATCAAACTTGTTGATTTGCTCGGGAGTGGTTGAGAAGGCCTCGATCCACACTTCCACCAAGAGAAATTTGATTCCCCCCACTAATCCCTTGCGGATCTTGTTACTCTTGGGTGTTTGAGCATCCTAGACGGTTGAGGTCACCGCGGAGCCATAGTCCATTGTGGTGAAGCTTCGTGGTGTCGTTGGGAGCCTCCAATTGAGTTGTGGAGATTGCCGCAACCTTGTTTGTAAAGGTTTGGTCGCCGCCTCCAAGGGCACCAATAGTGGAATCACGACATCTCGCATTGTGTGATGGTGTGAGGAGAATACGGTGGCCCTAGTGGCTTCTTGGGGAGCATTGTGCCTCTACACCGCTCCAATGGAGACGTACTTCCCCTCAAAGGGAAGGAACTTCGGTAACACATCCTCGTCTCCACCGTCTCCACTCTTGGTTATCTCGTGCCTTTACTTGTGCAAGCTTATTTGTGTCATATCTCTTGCTTGCGTGTGTTCCTATCCTTGTTGCATCATATAGGTTGCTCACCTAGTTGCATATCTAGACAACCTACTTTGATGCAAAGTTTAAATTGTTAAAGAAAAGCTAAAAATTGTTAGTTGCATATTCACCCCCCTCTAGTCAACCATATCGATCCTTTCAATTGGTATCAGAGCCTCGTCTCTGTATTAAGGACTTTACCGTCCGAAGAGTATGGTTGATGCCGTAGACGGTGTGGTGGAACACTCCGGTGTGAATCCGATCTCATCTACGGGCGATGGGGAAACCTCGATCTCTAGTGAGGAGTTAAATGTGGCCTTGGAGACATTGAAAACCTCCATGACGACCGAGGTTGAAAGCATGTTTACTAAATTCCTTGAAGGGCTTAAACTATCCACTGCACCGTTGAAAGTGGGTAATCCCACCGACAAGGTGACGGATGCCACCTCCGATAAGGGGGAAGCTAGTAGTGAAAAGGCTCCTTCTTCTAGTGGTAAGAATGGCACCGATATCTTTGCTCATGTGGAACCACCACTTGTTTATGGTGGACCGGTTCCTTCCACTCATTTGAATCATGCCGGTCCTCCCCCTAAGATTGTGAAAAATGAGGACTTTGATTCTTGGGTTTACCGCTTTAAATGTCATTTAAATCATGTGAACACTAATCTTTGGAGAACCATTGAAGAAGGTTTCTATCCGCATGATCCAAGCAACTTCACTCCTCGAGAAGCCGCGGATAATCAATTCAATGAGAATGCTCTCTTCATCATTCAAGATGCAATCCCACCCGAAGACCTACCTCATCTTCGGCCCTTCGCCTTGGCCAAAGACGCATGGCTTTGTGTTGTCACTCTCTACTGGGGAAGCGCGAGCATTCAACGCTCCAACTATGAAGTGGTGCAAGATGAGGCCGATGAGTTTGCAATGAAAGAAGATGAAGAACCTCGTGAGCTTTATCGAAGAGTAACCAAACTTGCGGTCTCACTCCGAGATCACGGGAGCAACGACACGGATGACAATTGGATCAAGCGCAAATTCCTCAAGGCAATGATGCCCTACCACAAGGCCATGTCCTCCGTCATTCGTCAAAGACTGGACTTCCACACTTTGACCTCAAGCGAAGTGTTGGATGAGTTTGTGGCCATGAACATTTTGGACAAGACCGCCGACAATGCGGTGCTTCGTTCTCAAAGGGCAAATAAGCCCAACCTTGCATTGAAGGCCAAGCTCTCCGTTGAAGAAGAAGAAGAAGAGGAAGAAGAGGAGAGCAACCCCGAAGATACAAAGTATGCATATCATGAACACATGGCACTCGCTTCAAGGCAATTTTGGAGCAAGAAAAACTCGAGGCCAAACTTTAACAAAAACAACTCAAGTGGCACGAAGAGCAAGCAACGTGTAAGGACTTGCTACAATTGTGGCAATGTGAGTCATTTTGTTGCAGAGTGCCCGTATGAGAAGAGGGAAGACAATGGTGGCAAGCTCATCCGAAAGGACAAGGCCAAGTCATTCCCCAACAAGAGCAACTTCACCAAGAAGACTCCTCCCAAGGCATTGGTGGTACACGAAGAGTACAATGAGGATGATGACGATGATGAAGATGGTGAGTTGGCTGCCATGGCCTCATTTGCCATTGCGACGACTCCACGGGTGTCTCTCTTCGACTCACCCAATGAGAGCATCACCGCCAAGTGCCTCATGGCTAAAGCCACCAACAAGGTAACCCCCAACATCAAAACTACCATCATTAATCATCCTTCTTCGATGGATAGCATTGATGAACACGAGGGAGCTAATGTGGAGGCAAATGAGTTTGAGGCCTTTATGGGAAAACTTAACGGTAAATCCATGAAGCACTTTGTTGCTCTCTTGGAACAACTTGGTGAAGCCAATGACATGATCGAGGCTCACGAATATACCATCACTAAGATGGAAGGGCATAGTCGTGACTATGCCGATGAGATTTTGGATCTTTCCATTGCTCCTGAGGAAGAGCGTGGTCTTCGTTTGGCTCTTGAGGAGTCACACAACGTTGATCATGGTAAGTTAAAGAAAGATTATGATCATGTTCTCATTGTTTCTCATGTGCTAAACTCCGAGAAGGACAAACTTGAGGTTGATCTTGCTAAACTCAAAGAGGAGTTTGATCTACTTGACAAGGCTCACAAGGTCTTGAAGGGTGCTCACTCTAGCCTCAAAGAGTATCATGATCAACTTCAAGTAAAGCTAACCAAGGAAAAAGCCACTTTTCCTCGTATGATGTTAATTGATAATGCAAATGCTACTAACCCGTGTTGTGAGCATGTGCATCTTGTTGAGAAGAACGCTAAGCTAAAGGGGCAACTTGAGAGAGGTCTTGCGACTTGCATACAAGGCAAGAAGAACCTCAATGGCCTCTTGATCAACCAAAAGGGAGTTGTGGCCAAGGAAGGGGTTGGGTACGTGCCCGAGTCCAAGAACAAGAAGAAGAATGACAAGACCAAACGACCTCCTCCTCTCATGCAATGTTGGGGATCGTAGCAGAAATTCAAAAAATTTCCTACGTGTCACCAAGATCAATCTAGGAGATACTAGCAACGAGAGAGAGGGAGTGCATCTTCATACCCTTGAAGATCGCTAAGCGGAAGCGTTCAAGAGAACGGGGTTGATGGAGTCGTACTCGTCGTGATCCAAATCACCGATGATCCTAGCGCCGAACGGACGGCACCTCCGCATTCAACACACGTACGGAGCGGAGATGTCTCCTCCTTCTTAATCCAGCAAGGGGGGGGGGAGGAGAAGTTAATGGAGATCCAGCAACACGACGGCGTGGTGGTGGAAGTAGCGGGTTCCCGGCAGGGCTTCGCCAAGCACAAGCGGGGAGGAAGAGGTGTCACGGGAGGGAGGGAGGCTCCAGGGCTGCAGGTGTGGCTGCCCTCCCTCCCCTCCACTATATATAGGGGCCTAGGGGGCGCCGGCCTCTTGTAGATCCCATCTAGGGAGGGGGCGGCAGCCCTAGGGGTGGCTTGGCCTCCAAGCCAAGTGGAGACGCCCCCACCCCTTAGGGTTTCCAACCCCAGGCACATGGGAGGCCCAAGGGGGGCGCACCAGCCCACCAGGGGCTGGTTACCACGCCCCTTCAGCCCATGGGGCCCTCCGGGATAGGTGGCCCCACCCGGTGGACCCCCGGAACCCTTCCGGTGGTCCCGGTACAATACCGATGACTCCCGAAACTCTCCCGGTGGCCGAAACTGGACTTCCTATATATAAATATTTACCTCCGGACCATTCCGGAACTCCTCGTGACGTCCGGGATCTCATCTGGGACTCCAAACAACTTTCGGTTAACCGCATACTAATATCTCTGCAACTCTAGCGTCACCGAACCTTAAGTGTGTAGACCCTACGGGTTCGGGAGACATGTAGACATGACCGAGACAACTCTCCGGCCAATAACCAACAGCGGGATCTGGATACCCATGTTGCCTCCCACATGCTCCACGATGATCTCATCGGATGAACCACGATGTCAAGGATTCAATCAATCCCGTATACAATTCCCTTTGTCTATCGGTATAGTACTTGCCCGAGATTCGATTGTCGGTATACCGATACCTTGTTCAATCTCGTTACCGGCAAGTCTCTTTACTCGTTCCGTAACACATCATCCCGTGATCAACTCCTTGGTCACATTGTGCATATTATGATGATGTCCTACCGAGTGGGCCCAGAGATACCTCTCCGTTTACATGGAGTGACAAATCCCAGTCTTGATTCATGCCAACCCAACAGACACTTTCGGAGATACCCGTAGTGCACTTTTATAGCCACCCAGTTACGTTGTGACGTTTGGTACACCCAAAGCATTCCTACGGTATCCGGGAGTTGCACAATCTCATGGTCTAAGGAAATGATACTTGACATTAGAAAAGCTTTAGCATACGAACTACATGATCTTGTGCTAGGCTTAGGATTGGGTCTTGTCCATCACATCATTCTCCTAATCATGTGATCCCGTCATCAGTGACATCCAATGTCCATGGTGAGGAAACTGTAACCATCTATTGATCAACGAGCTAGTCAACTAGAGGCTTACTAGGGACATGGTGTTGTCTATGTATCCACACATGTATCTGAGTTTCCTATCAATACAATTCTAGAATGGATAATAAACGATTATCATGAACAAGGAAATATAATAATAACTAATTTATTATTGCCTCTAGGGCATATTTCCAATAGTCTCCCACTTGCACTAGAGTTAATAATCTAGTTCACATCGCTATGTGATTAACACTCAAGGTCACATCCCCATGTGACTAACACCCAAAGAGTTTACTAGAGTCAATAATCTAGTTCACATTACCATGTGATTAACACTCAATGAGTTCTGGATTTGATCATGTTATAGTCAACGGGTCTGAACCTTTCAGATTCGTGTGTGCTTTACAAATCTCTATGTAATCTTGTAGATGCAGCTACCACGCTCTATTTGGAGCTATTCCAAATAACTGTTCTACTATACGAATCCGGTTTACTACTCAGAATCATCCAGATTAGTGTCAAAGATTGCATCGGCGTAACCCTTTACGACAAACTCTTTTACCACCTCCATAATCGAGAAAATTCCTTAGTCCACTAGTTACTAAGGATAACCTTGACCGTTGTCCTGTGATCCATTCCTAGATCACACTTGTACCCCTTGACTGACTCATGGCTTGGCACACTTCAGGTGCGGTACACAACATTGCATACTTTACAGCCTACGTCTAAAGCATAGGGGATGACCTTCGTCCTTTCTCTCTCTTCTGCCGTGGTCAGGTCTTGAGTCTTACTCAATACTCACACCTTGTAACACAGCCAAGAACTCCTTCTTTGCTGATCTATTTTGAACTCCTTCAAAATCTCGTCACGGTATGTATTCATTTAAAGTAATATTAAGCGTTTTTTTTTATCTATTCTTATAGATCTTGATGCTCAATGTTCAAGTAGCTTAATCCAGGTTTTTCATTGAAAAACACTTTTCAAATAACCCTGCATGCTATCCAGAAATTCTACATCATTTCTGATCAACAATATGTTAACAATATATACTCATCAAAAATTCTATAGTGCTCCCACTAACTTCTTTGGAAATACAAGTTTCTCATAAACTTTGTATAAACCCAAAATCTTTGATCATCTCATCAAAGTGTACATTCCAAGTCCGAGATGCTTACTCCAGTCCTTAGAAGGATTGCTGGAGCTTTGCATACTTGTTAGCATCTTTCAGGATTGACAAAACCTTCTGGTTGTATCACATACAACCTTTCCTCAAGAAAATCATCGAGGAAAAAATGTTTTGACATCCTATCTGCAAGATTTCATAAATAATGCAGTAACTGCTAACATAATTCCAATAGACTCTTAGCATCGCTACGAGTGAGAAAGTCTCATCGTAGTCAACTCCTTGAACTTGTCGGGAAACATCTTAACGACAAGTCGAGCTTTCTTAATGGTGACACTTACCATCATTGTCCGTCTTCCTTTTAAAATCCATTTGCACCCAACAGCCTTACGACCATCAAGTAGTTCTTTCAAAGCCTATACTTTGTTTCATACATGGATCCTTTCTCGGATTTTATGGCCTCGAGCCATTCGTCGAAATCCGGGCCCACCATCGCTTCTCCATAGCTCATAGGTTCATTGTTGTCTAGCAACATGACTTCCAAGACAGGATTACGTACCACTTTGAAGTAGTACACATCCTTGTCAACCTATGAGGTTTGGTAGTGACTTGATCCATGATTACTATCATAAGCTTCCACTTCAATTGGTGTAGGTGCCACAGGAACAACTTCCTGTGCCCTGCCACACACTAGTTGAAGTGACGGTTCAATAACCTTATCAAGTCTCCACCATCCTCCCACTCAATTCTTTCAAGAGAAACTTTTCCTCGAGAAAGGACCCGTTTCTTGAAACAATCACGTTTGCTTCCGGGTCTGAAATAGGAGGTACACCCAACTATTTTGGGGTATTCTATGAAGATGCATTTATCCGCTTTGGGTTCGAGCTTATCAGCCTGAAACTTTTTCACATAAGCATCGCAGCCCCAAACTTTTAAGAAACGACAGCTTAGGTTTCTCTAAACCTATAGTTCATACGGTGTCGTCTCAATGGAATTGTGTGGTGCTCTATTTAAAGTGAGTGCGGTTGTCTCTAATGCCAAACCCATAAACGATAGTGGTAATTCGATAAGAGACATCATGGTATGCACCATATCCCATAGGGTGCAGTTATGATGTTCGGACACACCATCACACTATGTGGTCCAGGCGGTATTAGTTGTGAAACAATTTCCACAATGTCTTAATTGTGTGCCAAACTCGTAACTCGGATATTCATCTCTATGATCATATCATAGACATTTTATCATCTTGTCATGACGATCTTCAACTTCACTCTGAAATTACTTAAACCTTTCAACAATTCAGACATGTGTTTCATCAAGTAAATATACTCATCATCTACTCAAATCATCTGTGAAGTAAGAACATAACGATATCCACTGCGTGCCTCAGCACTCATTGGACTGCACACATCAAAATGTATTACTTCCAACAAGTTGCTTTCTTGTTCCATCTTACTAAAAACGAGGCCTTTCAGTCATCTTGCCCATGTGGTATGATTTGCATGTCTCAAGTGATTCAAAATCAAGTGAGTCCAAATGATCCATCTGTATGGAGTTTCTTCATGCATATCTACCAATAGACATGGTTCGCATGTCTCAATCTTTTCAAAAACGAGTGAGTCCAAAGATCCATCAACATGGAGCTTCTTCATGCGTTTTATACCAACATGACTCAAATGGCAGTGCCACAAGTATGTGGTACTATCATTACTATCTTATATCTTTTGGCATGAACATGTGTATCACTACGATCGAGATTCAATAAACCATTCATTTTAGGTGCAAGACCATTGAAGGTATTATTCAAATAATCAGAGTAACCATTATTCTCTTTAAATGAATAACCATATTGCGATAAACATAATCCAATCATGTCTATGATCAATGCAAACACCAAATAACAATTATTTAGGTTTAACACCAATCTCGATGGTAGAGGGAGCATGCGATGCTTGATCACATCAACCTTGGAAACACTTTCAACACATATCGACATCTCACCTTCAGCTAGTCTCCGTTTATTCCGTAGCCTTTTATTTTAAGTTACTAACACTTAGCAACTGAACCGGTATTTTAATACCCTGGTGCTACTAGGAGTACTAGTAAAGTACACATTAATATAACGTATTTCCAAAATACTTCTGTCGACCTTGCCAGCCTTCTCATCTACCAAGTATCTAGGGTAGTTCAGCTTCAGTGACCGTTCCCCTCATTATAGAAGCACTTAGTCTCGGGTTTGGTTCAACCTTGGGTTTCTTCACTAGAGCAGCAACTGATTTGCCATCTCATGAAGTATCCCTTCTTTACCCTGCCCTTCTTGAAACTAGTGGTTTAACCATCAACAATTGATGCTCCTACTTGATTTCTACTCTCGTGGTGTCAAACATCGCGAGTTGCTCAAGGATCATCATGTCTATCCCTGATATGTTATAGTTCATCACGAAGCTCCAATAGTTTGGTGGCAGTGACTATGGAGAATCATCACTATCTCATCTGGAAGATTAACTCCCACTCGATTCAAGCGATTGTAGTACTCAGACAATCTGAGCACATGCTCAACGATTGAGCTTTTTTCCCCTTAGTTTGCAGGCTTAAGAAACTTGTCAGAGGTCTCATACCTCTTGACGTGGGCACTAGTCTGAAATCCCAATTTCAGTCTTTGGAACATCTCATATGTTCTGCGACGTTTCGAAACCGTCTTTGGTGCCACAATTCTAAACCATTAGTATTACGCACTGAACTATCATGTAGTCATCAAAACGTGTATGTCAGATGTTTCCCAACATCTACAGACGACGCTCGAGGTTCAACGCACTGAGCGGTGCATTAAGGACATAGCCCTTCTGTGCAGCAACGAGGACAATCCTCAGTTCACGGACCCAGTCCGCATAATTGCTACTGTCAACTCTCAACTAAATTTTCTCTAGGAACATATCTAAAATAGTAGAACCAAAGCGTGAGCTACGACATAATTTGCAAAGACCTTTTGACTATGTTCATGATAATTAAGTTCATCTAATCAAATTATTCAATGAACTCCCACTTAGATAGACATCCCTCTAGTCATCTAAGTGATACATGATCTGAGTCAACTAGGCCGTGTCCGATCATCACGTGAGACGGACTAGTCATCATCGGTGAACATCTTCATGTTGATTGTATCCACTATACGACTCATGTTCGACCTTTCGGTCTTCCATGTTCCGAGGCCATGTCTGTACATGCTAGGCTCGTCAAGTCAACCTAAGTGTTTCGCATGTGTAAATCTGGCTTACACCCATTGTATGCGAACATTAGAATCTATCACACCCGATCATCACGTGGTGCTTCGAAACAACGAACCTTCGCAACGGTGCACAGTTAGGGGGAACACTTTTCTTGAAATTTCAGCGAGGGATCATCTTATTTATGCTACCGTCGTTCTAATAAAATAAGATGTAAACATGACAAACATCACATGCAAATCATAAAGTGACATGATATGGCCAATATCATCTTGCGCCTTTTGATCTCCATCTTCGAGGCGCGGCATGATCACCTTCGTCACCGGCAAGACACCATGATCTCCATCATCGTGTCTTCATGAAGTTGCCTTGCTAATTACTTCTACTACTATGGCTAACAGTTAGCAATAAAGTAAAGTAATTACATGGCGTTTTCATTGACACGCAGGTCATAAATAAATTAAGACAACTCTTATGGCTCCTGCCGGTTGTCATACTCATCGACATGCAAGTCATGATTCCTATTACAAGAACATGATCAATCTCATACATCACATATATCATTCATCACATCCTTTTGGCCATATCACATCACATAGCATACCCTGCAAAAACAAGTTAGACGTCCTCTAATTGTTGTTGCATGTTTTACGTGGCTGCTATGGGTTTCTACCAAGAATGTTTCTTACCTATGCGAAAACACAATGGTGATATGCCAATTGCTATTTACCCTTCATAAGGACCCTTTTCATCGAATCCGATCCGACTAAAGTGGGAGAGACAGACACCCGCCAGCCACCTTATGCATCAAGTGCATGTCAGTCGGTGGAACCAGTCTCACGTAAGCGTCCGTGTAAGGTCGGTCCGGGTCGCTTCATCCCACAATGCCGCCGAATCAAGATAAGACTAGTAACGGCAAGCAAATTGAACAAATCATTGCCCACAACTACTTTGTGTTCCACTCGTGCATAGAAACTACGCATAGACCTGGCTCATGATGCCACTGTTGGGGATCGTAGCAGAAATTCAAAAAAATTCCTACGTGTCACCAAGATCAATCTAGGAGATACTAGCAACGAGAGATAAGGAGTGCATCTTCATACCCTTGAAGATCGCTAAGCAGAAGCGTTCAAGAGAACGGGGTTGATGGAGTCGTACTCGTCGTGATCCAAATCACCGATGATCCTAGCGCCGAACGGACGGCACCTCTGCGTTCAACACACGTACGGAGCGGAGACGTCTCCTCCTTCTTGATCCATCAAGGGGGGAGGAGAAGTTGATGGAGATCTAGTAGCACGACGGCGTGGTGGTGGAAGTAGCGGGATCCCAGCAGGGCTTCGCCAAGCACAAGCGGGGAGGAAGAGGTGTCACGGGAGGGAGGGAGGCGCCAGGGCTTCAGGTGTGGCTGCCCTCCCTCCCCTCCACTATATATAGGGGCCTAGGGGGCGCCGGCCCCTTGTAGATCCCATCTAGGGAGGGGGGCGGCAGCCCTAGGGGTGGCTTGGCCTCCAAGCCAAATGGAGGCACCCCCACCCCTTAGGGTTTCCAACCCTAGGCGCATGGGAGGCCCAACAGGGGGCGCACCAGCCCACCAGGGGCTGGTTCCCACGCCCCTTCAGCCCATGGGGCCCTCCGGGATAGGTGGCCCCACCCAGTGGACCCCCGGGACCCTTCTGGTGGTCCTGGTACAATACCGATGACTCCCGAAACTCTCCCGGTGGCCGAAACTGTACTTCCTACATATAAATCTTTACCTCCGGAACTCCTCGTGACGTCTGGGATCTCATCCGGGACTCCGAACAACCTTCGGTTAACCGCATACTAATATCTCTACAACTCTAGCGTCACCGAACCTTAAGTGTGTAGACCCTACGGGTTCGGGAGACATGTAGACATGACCGAGACAACTCTCCGGCCAATAACCAACAGCGGAATCTGGATACCCATGTTGCCTCCCACATGCTCCACGATGATCTCATCGGATGAACCACGATGTCAAGGATTCAATCAATCCCATATACAATTCCCTTTGTCTACCGGTATAGTACTTGCCCGAGATTCGATCGTCGGTATCCCGATACCTTGTTCAATCTCGTTACCGGCAAGTCTCTTTACTCGTTTCGTAACACATCATCCCGTGATCAACTCCTTGGTCACATTGTGCACATTATGATGATGTCCTACCGAGTGGGCCCAGAGATACCTCTTCGTTTACACGGAATGACAAATCCCAGTCTCGATTCGTGCCAATCCAACAGACACTTTCGGAGATACCCGTAGTGCACTTTTATAGCCACCCAGTTACGTTGTCACGTTTGGTACACCCAAAGCATTCCTACGGTATCCGGGAGTTGCACAATCTCATGGTCTAAGGAAATGATACTTGACATTAGAAAAGCTTTAACATACGAACTACACGATCTTGTGCTAGGCTTAGGATTGGGTCTTGTCCATCACATCATTCTCCTAATGATGTGATCCCATCATCAATGACATCCAATGTCCATGGTCAGGAAACCGTAACCATCTATTGATCAACGAGCTAGTCAACTAGAGGCTTACTAGGGACATGGTGTTGTCTATGTATCCACACATGTATCTGAGTTTCCTATCAATACAATTCTAGCATGGATAATAAACGATTATCATGAACAAGGAAATATAATAATAACTAATTTATTATTGCCTCTAGGGCATATTTCCAACATGCAAACCTTTGTGAAGGAGGGAGAGAGTGCTTCCAAGGAGAAGAAGAACAATGCGAAGGGTGGCGCTGTCAAAAAGGGCAATGCCACTCCTCTCATCAAAGCCGACGACTTTAATCCTTCTTATATGTTATGTCGTGCTAGTGATGGACATGTCTTTACCAAATTCGTTGGTTCTTCTCATGAATACATTGAATGGTCTATTTGGGTTCCAAAGACCCTTGTTACTAACATCAAAGGACCCATTACAAAATGGGTACCTAAAACCAAGCTTTGATCTCTTGTAGGTGTTTGCTTCTGGTGGGGGATCATGGTTGCTCGATAGCGGAGCTACAAATCATATCACTGGAAGAAAGGACTTGGTGGTGGACGTGCACAAGATTCCATCTATGCCCACCAATGTCGAGTGGGGTGATGCCTCATCTTCTAACGTATTGGGATTTGGCAAGGTGGTCATCTCTCATGATCTCACGATCGAGAAGGTCATGCTTGTTGAGTCCCTTGCATACAATTTACTTTCCGTTCGTCAACTTGCAATCATGGGCTTTGCCACTTTCTTTGATATCGATATTGTGGCCCTCTTGTGGAGGAAGACTCTTAAAGTAGCCTTTGTTGGGCATGTCGAGAACGGTCTATATGTGATTAACTTTTCGGAGCGACCCACTAAGACCGCGACATGCCTAATGGCTAAAGTTGATGTGGGATGGCTTTGGCATCGCCGTCTAGCCCATGTCAATATGAGATCCCCAGGTGCTGCGGCGCGGTAGTATCGCAGGTGCCCGCAGTAGTACCGCTCCCCTGGAGCTGCACTACCGTTGCCCACCAGGCTAGTACCGCTCCCTCGCGGTAGTAGGGGCGGATGTAATTTTTTACATCCGCACCTACCACGGTAGTACCGCTTTCGTTCCGCGGTAGTACCGTGCTATGTTGTCAGGCAGTAGTACCGCCCCTCTGCAGTAGTACTGTGTCTGGTTTTTGCTTCTTCCGTTTCTTTGCGGAAGTAGGCACGGATGTTTCCTTCCCCCTGGCTAGGGGATTCCTGCCTTGCGGTAGTACCGCATGGCGGCGCGGTAGTACCGCGCTCACGGAAGTACCGCCGTTAGCTCTTGTGCTTCAGAGCTGACCTTGCTGTTGCTGGTGTTGCAGCAGTACCGCGGGCCTGTACGGTTGTACCGCATGACCGAGCGGTAGTACCGCTTGGTAGCAAGCGGTAGTACCGCTAGCCGCGAGCTGGTAAGTGGATAACGGTTGGATCTTTGTCCTCCACTATATATGTTGGGTTTCGTAGTAATTTCAAAAAATTTCCTACGCACACGCAAGATCATGTGATGCATAGCAACGAGAGGGGAGAGTATTGTCTACGCCCACGCAGACCGACTGCGGAAGCGTTGACACAACGTAGAGGAAGTAGTCGTACGTCTTCACGATCCAACCGATCAAGCACCGAAACTACGGCACCTCCGAGTTCGAGCACACGTTCAGCTCGATGACGATCCCCGGACTCCGATCCAGCAAAGTGTTGGGGAAGAGTTCCGTCAGCACGACGGCGTGGTTACGATCTTGATGTACTACAGCAGCAGGGCTTCGCCTAAACTCCGCTACAGTATTATCGAGGACTATGGTGGCTGGGGGCACCGCACACGGCTAAGGAATAGATCACGTGGATCAACTTGTGTGTTTCTGGGGTGCCCCTGCCTCCGTATATAAAGGACTAGAGGGGGGAGGCTGGCCGGCCAAGTGTGGCGCGCCAGGAGAGTCCTACTCCCTCTAGGAGTAGGATTCCCCCCCCCCCAATCCTAGTTGGAATAGGACTCCTTGAGGGGGGAAAGAGAGAGAGGGGGCCGGCCACCTCTCCTAGTCCTAATAGGACTAGGGGAAGGGGGGAGGCGCACAGCCACCTTGGGCTGCCCCTTTCTCCTTTCCACTAAAGCCCACTAAGGCCCATATAGCTCCCGGGGGGGTTCCGGTAACCTCCCGGTACTCCGGTAAAATCCCGATTTCACCCGGAACACTTCCGATGTCCAAATATAGGCTTCCAATATATCAATCTTTATGTCTCGACCATTTCGAGACTCCTCGTCATGTCCATGATCACATCCGGAACTCCGAACAACCTTCGGTACATCAAAATGCATAAACTCATAATATAACTGTCATCGTAACCTTAAGCGTGCGGACCCTACGGGTTCGAGAACAATGTAGACATGACCGAGACACGTCTCCGGTCAATAACCAATAGCGGGACCTGGATGCCCATATTGGCTCCTACATATTCTACGAAGATCTTTATCGGTCAGACCGCATAACAACATACGTTGTTCCCTTTGTCATCGATATGTTTCTTGACGAGATTCGATCGTCGGTATCCAATACCTAGTTCAATCTCGTTACCAGCAAGTCTCTTTACTCGTTCTGTAATACATCATCCCGCAACTAACTCATTAGTTGCAATGCTTGCAAGGCTTATGTGATGTGCATTACCGAGAGGGCCCAGAGATACCTCTCCGACAATCGGAGTGACAAAACCTAATCTCGAAATACGCCAACCCAACATGTACCTTTGGAGACACCTGTAGTACTCCTTTATAATCACCCAGTTACGTTGTGACGTTTGGTAGTACCCAAAGTGTTCCTCCGGTAAACGGGAGTTGCATAATCTCATAGTTATAGGAACATGTATAAGTCATGAAGAAAGCAATAGCAACATACTAAACGATCGGGTGCTAAGCTAATGGAATGGGTCATGTCAATCAGATCATTCTCTTAATGATGTGATCCCGTTAATCAAATAACAACTCATTGTTCATGGTTAGGAAACATAACCATCTTTGATTAACGAGCTAGTCAAGTAGAGGCATACTAGTGACACTTTGTTTGTCTATGTATTCACACATGTATTATGTTTCCGGTTAATACAATTCTAGCATGAATAATAAACCTTTATCATGATTATAAGGAAATAAATAATAACTTTATTATTGCCTCTAGGGCATATTTCCTTCAGTCTCCCACTTGCACTAGAGTCAATAATCTAGATTACACCGTAATGATTCTAACACCCATGGAGCCTTGGTGCTGATCATGTTTTGCTCATGGTAGAGGCTTAGTCAACGGGTCTGCAACATTCAGATCCATATGTATCTTGCAAATCTCTATGTCTCCCACCTGGACTAGATCCCGGATGGAATTGAAGCGTCTCTTGATGTGCTTGGTTCTCTTGTGAAATCTGGATTCCTTTGCCAAGGCAATTGCACTAGTATTGTCACAAAAGATTTTCATTGGACCCGATGCACTAGGTATGACACCTAGATCGGATATGAACTCCTTCATCCAAACTCCTTCGTTCGCTGCTTCCGAAGCAGCTATGTACTCCGCTTCACATGTAGATCCCGCTACGACGCTTTGCTTAGAAATGCACCAACTGACAGCTCCACCGTTTAATGTAAACACGTATCCGGTTTGCGATTTAGAATCGTCCGGATCAGTGTCAAAGCTTGCATCAACGTAACCATTTACGACGAGCTCTTTGTCACCTCCATATACGAGAAACATATCCTTAGTCCTTTTCAGGTATTTCAGGATGTTCTTGACCGCTGTCCAGTGATACACTCCTGGATTACTTTGGTACCTCCCTGCTAGACTTATAGCAAGGCACACATCGGGTCTGGTACACAGCATTGCATACATGATAGATCCTATGGCTGATGCATAGGGAACATCTTTCATATTCTCTCTATCTTCTGCGGTGGTCGGGCATTGAGTCTTACTCAACTTCACACCTTGTAACACAGGCAAGAATCCTTTCTTTGCTTGATCCATTTTGAACTTCTTCAAAATCTTGTCAAGGTATGTGCTTTGTGAAAGTCCAATTAAGCGTCTTGATCTATCTCTATAGATCTTTATGCCTAATATGTAAGCAGCTTCACCGAGGTCTTTCATTGAAAAACTCTTATTCAAGTATCCCTTTATGCTATCCAGAAATTCTATATCATTTCCAATTAGTAATATGTCATCCACATATAATATCAGAAATGCTACAGAGCTCCCACTCACTTTCTTGTAAATACAGGCTTCTCTGAAAGTCTGTATAAAACCAAATGCTTTGATCACACTATCAAAGCGTTTATTCCAACTCCGAGAGGCTTGCACCAGTCCATAAATGGATCGCTGGAGCTTGGACACTTTGTTAGCTCCCTTTGGATCGACAAAACCTTCTGGTTGCATCATATACAACTCTTCTTCCAGAAATCCATTCAGGAATGCAGTTTTGACATCCATTTGCCAAATTTCATAATCATAAAATGCGGCAATTGCTAACATGATTCGGACAGACTTAAGCATCGCTACGGGTGAGAAGGTCTCATCGTAGTCAACCCCTTGAACTTGTCGAAAACCTTTTGCAACAAGTCGAGCTTTGTAGACAGTAACATTACCGTCAGCGTCAGTCTTCTTCTTGAAGATCCATTTATTCTCAATTGCTTGCCGATCATCGGGCAAGTCAACCAAAGTCCATACTTTTGTTCTCATACATGGATCCCATCTCAGATTTCATGGCTTCAAGCCATTTTGCGGAATCTGGGCTCACCATTGCTTCTTCATAGTTCGTAGGTTCATCATGATCTAGTAGCATGACTTCCAGAACAGGATTACCGTACCACTCTGGCACGGATCTTACTCTGGTTGATCTATGAGGTTCAGTAGTATCTTGATCTGAAGTTTCATGATCATTATCATTAGCTTCCTCACTAACTGGTGTAGGTGTCACTGGAACAGTTTTCTGTGATGTACTACTTTCCAGTAAGGGAGCAGGTACAGTTACCTCATCAAGTTCTACTTTCCTCCCACTCACTTCTTTCGAGAGAAACTCCTTCTCTAGAAAGTTTCCGAATTTAACAACAAAAGCCTTGCCTTCGGATCTGTGATAGAAGGTGTATCCAATAGTTTCCTTTGGATATCCTATGAAGACACATTTCTCCGATTTGGGTTCAAGCTTATCAGGTTGAAGTTTTTTCACATAAGCATCGCAGCCCCAAACTTTCAGAAACGACAACTTTGGTTTCTTGCCAAACCATAGTTCATAAGGCGTCGTCTCAACGGATTTTGATGGTGCCCTATTTAACGTGAATGCAGCCGTCTCTAGAGCGTATCCCCAAAACGATAGCGGTAAATCAGTAAGAGACATCATAGATCGCACCATATCTAGTAAAGTACGATTACGACGTTCGGACACACCATTACACTGTGGTGTTCCGGGTGGCGTGAGTTGCGAAACTATTCCACAATTTTTCAAATGTACCCCAAACTCGTAACTCAAATATTCTCCTCCACGATCAGATCGTAGAAACTTTATTTTCTTGTTACGATGATTTTCAACTTCACTCTGAAATTCCTTGAACTTTTCAAATGTTTCAGACTTATGTTTCATTAAGTAGATATACCCATATCTGCTTAAATCATCTGTGAAGGTGAGAAAATAACGATATCCGCCGCGAGCCTCAATATTCATCGGACCACATACATCTGTATGTATGATTTCCAACAAATTTGTTGCTCTCTCCATAGTACCAGAGAACGGTGTTTTGGTCATCTTGCCCATGAGGCACGGTTCGCAAGTACCAAGTGATTCATAATCAAGTGGTTCCAAAAGTCCATCAGAATGGAGTTTCTTCATGCGCTTTACACCGATATGACCTAAACGGCAGTGCCACAAATAAGTTGCACTCTCATTATCAACTCTGCATCTTTTGGCTTCAACATTATGAATATATGTGTTACTACTATCAAGATTCAACAAGAATAGACCACTCTTCAAGCGTGCATGACCATAAAAGATATTACTCATATAAATAGAACAACCATTATTCTCTGATTTAAATGAATAACTGTCTCGCATCAAACAAGATCCATATATAATGTTCATGCTCAACGCTGGCACCAAATAACAATTATTTAGGTCTAATACTAATCCCGAAGGTAGATGTAGAGGTAGCGTGCCGACTGCGATCACATCGACTTTGGAACCATTTCCCACGCGCATCGTCACCTCGTCCTTAACCAATCTTCGCTTGATCCGTAGTCCCTGTTTCGAGTTGCAAATATTAGCAACAGAACCAGTATCAAATACCCAGGTGCTACTGCAAGCATTAGTAAGGTACACATCAATAACATGTATATCACATATACCTTTGTTCACCTTGCCATCCTTCTTATCCGCCAAATACTTGGGGCAGTTCCGCTTCCAGTGACCAGTCTGCTTGCAATAGAAGCACTCAGTTTCAGGCTTAGGTCCAGGTTTGGGTTTCTTCTCTTGAGTAGCAACTTGTTTGTCGTTCTTTTTGAAGTTCCCCTTCTTCTTCCCTTTGCCCTTTTTCTTGAAACTACTGGTCTTGTTGACCATCAACACTTGATGCTCCTTCTTCATTTCTACCTCCGCAGCTTTCAGCATCGCGAAGAGCTCGGGAATAGTCTTGTTCATCCCTTGCATATTATAGTTCATCACGAAGCTCTTGTAGCTTGGTGGCAGTGATTGAAGAATTCTGTCAATGACGCAATCATCTGGGAGATTAACTCCCAATTGAATCAAGTGATTATTATACCCAGACATTTTGAGTATATGCTCACTGACAGAACTGTTCTCCTCCATCTTGCAGCTATAGAACTTATTGGAGACTTCATATCTCTCAATCCGGGCATTTGCTTGAAATATTAACTTCAACTCCTGGAACATCTCATATGCTCCATGACGTTCAAAACGTCGTTGAAGTCCCGATTCTAAGCCATAAAGCATGGCACACTGAACTATCGAGTAGTCATCAGCTTTGCTTTGCCAGACGTTCATAACATCCGGCATTGCTCCTGCAGCAGGCCTGGCACCCAGCGGTGCTTCCAGGACGTAATTCTTCTGTGCAGCAATGAGGATAATCCTCAAGTTACGGACCCAGTCCCTGTAATTGCTACCATCATGTTTCAACTTTGCTTTCTCAAGGAACGCATTAAAATTCAACGGAACAACAGCACGAGCCATCTATCTACAATCAAACATAGACAAGCAAGATACTAATCAGGTACTAAGTTTCATGATAAATTTAAGTTCAGTTAATCAAATTAATTAAAGAACTCCCACTTAGATAGACATCTCTCTAATCCTCTAAGTGATTACGTGATCCAAATCAACTAAACCATAACCGATCATCATGTGAGATGGAGTAGTTTTCAATGGTGAACATCGTTATGTTGATCATATCTACTATATGATTCACGCTCGACCTTTCGGTCTCCGTGTTCCGAGGCCATATCTGTATATGCTTGGCTCGTCAAGTATAACCTGAGTATTCCGCGTGTGCAACTGTTTTGCACCCGTTGTATTTGAACGTAGAACCTATCACACCCGATCATCACGTGGTGTCTCAGCACGAAGAACTTTCGCAACGGTGCATACTCAGGGAGAACACTTCTTGATAATTTAGTGAGAGATCATCTTATAATGCTACCGTCAATCAAAGCAAGATAAGATGCATAAAAGGATAAACATCACATGCAATCAATATAAGTGATATGATATGGCCATCATCATCTTGTGCTTGTGATCTCCATCTCCGAAGCACCGTCGTGATCACCATCGTCACCAGCGTGACACCTTGATCTCCATCGTAGCATCGTTGTCGTCTCGCCAAGCTTGTGCTTCTACGACTATCGCTACCGCTTAGTGATAAAAGTAAAGCATTACATCGCGATTGCATTGCATACAATAAAACGACAACCATAAGGCTCCTGCCAGTTGCTGATAACTCGGTTACGAAACATGATCATCTCATACAATAAAATTCAGCATCATGTCTTGACCATATCACATCACAACATGCCCTGCAAAAACAAGTTAGACGTCCTCTACTTTGTTGTTGCAAGTTTTACGTGGCTGCTACGGGCTTAAGCAAGAACCAATCTCACCTACGCATCAGAACCACAACGATAGTTTGTCAAATAGACTCCGTTTTAACCTTCGCAAGGACCGGGCGTAGCCATACTTGGTTCAACTAAAGTTGGAGAGACAGTCGCCCGCAAGCCACCTATGTGCAAAGCACGTCGGGGGAACCGGTCTCGCGTAAGCGTACGCGTAATGTTGGTCCGGGTCGTCTCGTCCAACAATGCCGCCGAACCAAAGTATGACATGCTGGTAGGCAGTATGACTTATATCGCCCACAACTCACTTGTGTTCTACTCGTGCATATAACATCAACATAAATAACCTAGGCTCGGATGCCACTGTTGGGTTTCGTAGTAATTTCAAAAAAATTCCTACGCACACGCAAGATCATGTGATGCCTAGCAACAAGAGGGGAGAGTATTGTCTACGTACCCATGCAGACCGACTGCGGAAGCGTTGACACAACGTAGAGGAAGTAGTCGTACGTATTCACGATCCAACCGATCAAGCACCGAAACTACGACACCTCCGAGTTCGAGCACACGTTCAGCTCGATGACGATCCCCGGACTCCGATCTAGCAAAGTGTCGGGGAAGAGTTCCGTCAGCACGACGGCGTGGTGACGATCTTGATGTACTACAGCAGCAGGGCTTCGCCTAAACTCCGCTACAGTATTATCGAGGACTATGGCGGCTGGGGGCACCGCACACGGCTAAGGAATAGATCACGTGGATCAACTTGTGTGTTTCTGGGGTGCCCCTGCCTCCGTATATAAAGGACTAGAGGGGGGAGGCTGGCCGGCCAAGTGTGGCGCGCCAGGAGAGTCCTACTCCCTCTGGGAGTAGGATTCCCCCCCCCCCCCAATCCTAGTTGGAATAGGACTCCTTGAGGGGGGAAAGAGAGAGAGGGGGCTGGCCACCTCTCCTAGTCCTAATAGGACTAGGGGAAGGGGGGAGGCGCACAGCCACCTTGGGCTGCCCCTTTCTCCTTTCCACTAAATCCCACTAAGGCCCATATAGCTCCCGGGGGGGTTCCGGTAACCTCCCGGTACTCCGGTAAAATCCCGATTTCACCCGGAACACTTCCGATGTCCAAATATAGGCTTCCAATATATCAATCTTTATGTCTCGACCATTTCGAGACTCCTCGTCATGTCCGTGATCACATTCGGGACTCCGAACAACCTTCGGTACTTCAAAATGCATAAACTCATAATATAACTGTCATCGTAACCTTAAGCGTGCGGACCCTACGGGTTCGAGAACAATGTAGACATGACCGAGACACGTCTCCGATCAATAACCAATAGCGGGACCTGGATGCCCATATTGGCTCCTACATATTCTACGAAGATCTTTATCGGTCAGACCGCATAACAACATACGTTGTTCCCTTTGTCATCGATATGTTACTTGCCCGAGATTCGATCGTCGGTATCCAATACCTAGTTCAATCTCGTTACCGGCAAGTCTCTTTACTCGTTCTGTAATACATCATCCCGTAACTAACTCATTAGTTGCAATGCTTGCAAGGCTTATGTGATGTGCATTACCGAGAGGGCCCAGAGATACCTCTCCGACAATCGGAGTGACAAAACCTAATCTCGAAATACGCCAACCCAACATGTACCTTTGGAGACACCTGTAGTACTCCTTTATAATCACCCAGTTACGTTGTGACGTTTGGTAGTACCCAAAGTGTTCCTCCGGTAAACGGGAGTTGCATAATCTCATAGTTATAGGAACATGTATAAGTCATGAAGAAAGCAATAGCAACATACTAAACGATCGGGTGCTAAGCTAATGGAATGGGTCATGTCAATCAGATCATTCTCTTAATGATGTGATCCCGTTAATCAAATAACAACTCATTGTTCATGGTTAGGAAACATAACCATCTTTGATTAACGAGCTAGTCAAGTAGAGGCATACTAGTGACACTTTGTTTGTCTATGTATTCACACATGTATTATGTTTCCGGTTAATACAATTCTAGCATGAATAATAAACCTTTATCATGATTATAAGGAAATAAATAATAACTTTATTATTGCCTCTAGGGCATATTTCCTTCAATATAAGGGGTCCCCTTCTTCCCCGTTGACTCATCTCTTCCAACCCTAAGCTCCATTGTTGCTCTAAGCTCCATTTTCGCCCGATCTCACTCCCTAGCCAATCAAACTTGTTGATTTGCTTGGGAGTGGTTGAGAAGGCCTCGATCCACACTTCCACCAAGAGAAATTTGATTGCCCCCACTAATCCCTTGCGGATCTTGTTACTCTTGGGTGTTTGAGCATCCTAGACGGTTGAGGTCACCGCGGAGCCATAGTACATTGTGGTGAAGCTTCGTGGTGTCGTTTGGAGCCTCCAATTGAGTTGTGGAGATTGCCCCAACCTTGTTTGTAAAGGTCCGGTCGCCGCCTCCAAGGGCACCAATAGTGGAATCACGGCATCTCACATTGTGTGAGGGCGTGAGGAGAATACGGTGGCCTTAGTGTCTTCTTGGGGAGCATTGTGCCTCCACACCGCTCCAACGGAGACGTACTTACCCTCAAAGGGAAGGAACTTCGGTAACACATCCTCGTCTACATCGTCTCCACTCTTGGTTATCTCGTGCCTTTACTTGTGCAAGCTTATTTGTGTCATATCTCTTGCTTGCGTGTGTTCCTATCCTTGTTGCATCATATAGGTTGCTCACCTAGTTGCATATCTAGACAACCTACTTTGATGCAAAGTTTAAATTGTTAAAGAAAAGCTAAAAAAAATTTAGTTGCCTATTCACCCCCCCTCTAGTCAACCATATCGATCCTTTCAACGGTGGTGGTACAAACAATGATTACCACCATCGTCACAACTGTTACTAACACATCGTCATTGTTCATATCCTTTTACCAAATGTTATGCTAAATATATCATTACAATTGTGGTAAAACCATTTTTATAAAAGCAAAAAACAAGTTAATGTGTGTAAGTTGTAGCACCTTTGTAACGCCCCGGATGTAATTTGCCATATTTGTAACTCTGACTCTGCCATTTTCGGCTTTAAGTTATGAGATTCCCTTCGTGGTTGGGTTTTTGTCTTCGTTTTGCATTTTTGTTCATGTCATGCATTTCATATCATGTCATCATGTGCATCTCATTTGCATACATGTTTGTCTCATGCATCCGAGCATTTTCCCCGTTGCCCGTTTTGCAATCCGACACTCCTACGTGCACCGGCGCCCCCCTTTTGTCTCTTTTCGTGATCTGGTGTTAAACATTCTCGGAATGGACCGAGATTTGCCAAGAGGCCTTGGTACACTACCGGTAGATCGCCTGTCAAATTCCGTGCCATTTGGAGTCTGTTTGATACTCCAACGGTTAACCGGGTAACCGGAAAGGCCTCGTGTGTGTTGCAGCCCAACACCCCTCCAAAATGGCCCAATAACCCATCCAAACCTCTCCCATTTCCTCTGCCGTCGGATCACGATCGCGTGGCCAAAAACAACACCTCATTTGGACACTCCAAACTCCTCCTACCTATAAATATGTCCTCCCCGTCTAAAATCCGGGTCCAAACCCTAGATCAAATCGTTCCCGCCGCCACCGGACGCGTCCGCCGCAACCGGACACGTCCTCCGCAACCGGACGAATCAGCGCCGCGCCCGCACCACTGGCGTGCCACCACGTGGCAAGCGCCACCGCTCCGCCGCCGGCCTGCGCGGGCCCGAGGGAGGTCCGCCCGAGCCCATCCGCTCCCGCTCCTCCCCGCTGCCGACTCTGCCGACACGCCTCGCCGGACCGCGCCTCGCTTCCGCGCCGGATCGCGCTACCGTCCGGCCACCGCCGCCCGCGCCTTGCCGGCGTCGTGCCTCCCCGCCGCCAACCGCGCCGCCCCGCCTTCGACGAGCCCCGCCGCCCAGCTCGCCGGATCCGGCCACCGGGGCCGCCCTCCTTCCACTCCGGCCGCCGTCCCCTTCCACCTCGGCAACAGCTCCGGCCAGTTCCCCGACGAACCTCGGATTGCATGCAAACCCTAGATCCTGTTGACTTTTGTGAGGTCGTTTTCCCACTAAGTCTTTTCCCCTCATGTTTTTATGCCCCTGTTCATCATGCCATAACTCCATGACCGTAGCTCCGTTTCATGCGCATGATATATCAAAATGTTCATTGGGAGATGCTCTTCATTTCATTCCATTGTGCCATGCTTGTTTGAGTCCATCTTGATGCCCAAATCATTGATGCAAGAGTGCTATAAATTGTTATGTGTTGTTACTTATCAGGGTATGAGGATTTGTCATTTTTGCCACATTTGTTGTGTGCTGCATATGGGCATGAGCTCTACATGTGTTTTGATCTATGCCATGCCATATTTACAGAGGTGCTTGCCATGTATTTTTGTGATCAATGTGGTGACTAGCATAAGCATGCAAAGTAGCCTTCGTGTTATTGCTGATTTCAGGGACTTAGGATTTTGCTAAGTCCTTGGTCTGCTGTTATTTTTATGCCATGTAAACATGATGCTACGGTGAGATCCATGCTTGTTTTGAGTATCTTAAGTAAGGATGATTTGTACATATGGTTATGCTCTATCCATTCATGCCCCTGTTTGCAATTATGGAGTGCCCTAGCATGTCTTAATCTTGCTCTACTTTTGCTATGAAATGTTCCTGGCAGATTGCTTACATGTTAATCAATTTTGCCATGGTTGTTGTAGTTGATCCATGCATGCTTTGAACTTGCTCTTGCCATGGTTAGCTTCATGAACATGTCTTATTGCTGATGCTATGCTTGTTTTGTCATGCAATGCCTTGTGATGAGTGAATCGAGCTCGCAAAGATGCCTTCATAACTCTGTTTATGCCATGCTCAGTTTTCTGCTAAGTCTGAATCTGTTTATAAAACTTGCTATGTTTACATGGGTGCCATCATATTTTCTGTGCCTTTGTGGCTCATGATCAGTAAGGGACTTTTGTTCTATGCATTTAGTAGATTCATGCCATACCTTGTATTGCTATAATATGTTCCTGTAGCATGTTGTTAGCTTGCTCTAAACATTGCTTCCTGATGTTATTCCTGGCATGTTAGTATTTTCACTCAGTCTGTGAAGCTGATATCTTTTGCACTTTTGCCCTGCTTGTTTGAACATGCTCTTGTGTGAATTGGTCGTAGCTCAGTGTTCCTGTTTTGTTAACAATCTTGAGTAGATCACTGCCATGTGCTTTGTTACTATGTTGGAGTGCAGTAGCTTAGTTTCTTGGTGCATTCTAGATGGCATCGTGTTGTTAATCGCAGAATTGTGCCATTCTTGTTTTGCTTGCCTTTTGTAAACTGTGCATCCTATTCCGGTGATCTTTATATCGATTTCGACCGAAATCATCTCATCTTTCCAGCGGCACACTTGTTTTGCCAAGTTGATGCCTGGTTCAATCTTTCCCTTCCGAAGCACGCATATGCATTGCATATCACTTCCTGCATATCATGCCATGTTTTGCATCATGTTGATTGTGCATTGCACCGTGATTGATTGTTGGTCATTTGCTTGTGTTCTTGCCTTGGGTAGAGCCGGGAGACGAGTACGCGATCGAGGAACCTGTTGAGTACGCTAACGAGGATCAAGCTTTCGTCAACTCTGAGAACTTTGCCGGCAAGATGACCATACCCTCGAAATCACTTCTATCTTTGCTTGCTTAGTTGTTCGCTCTATTGCTATGCCGCGATACCTACCACTTGCTTTATCATGCCTCCCATATTGCCATGTCAAGCCTCCAACCCACCTTTCCTAGCAAACTGTTGTTTGGCTATGTTACCGCTTTGCTCAACCCCTCTTATAGTGTTGCTAGTTGCAGGTGAAGATGAAGCTTGTTCCATGTTGGAACATGGATATTTGCTGGGATATCATTATTATCTCGTATTTACTTTAATGCATCTATATACTTGGTAAAGGGTGGAAGGCTCGGCCTTATGCCTGGTGTTTTGTTCCACTCTTGCTGCCCTAGTTTCCGTCATACCAGTGTTACGTTCCTTGATTTTGCGTTCCTTACGCGGTTGGGTGTTATGGGAACCCCTTGATAGTTCGCTTTGAATAAAACTCCTCCAGCAAGGCCCAACCTTGGTTTTACCATTTGCCTGCCTACCACCATATACCTTCCCTTGGGTTCTGCAGACTCAAGGGTCATCTTTATTTTAAACCCCCCCCCCAGGCCAGTGCTCCTCTGAGTGTTGGTCTGAACCGAGCCGCCTGCGGGGCCACCTCGGGGAAACTTCAGGGTTGGTTTTACTCATAGCCTGTCTCATCCGGTGTTGCCCTGAGAATGAGATATGTGCGACTCCTATCGGGATTTGTCGGCACATCGGGTGGCGTTGCTAGTCTTGTTTTACCATTGTCGAAATGTCTTGTAACCGGGATTTCGAGACTGATTGGGTCTTCCCGCTAGAAGGAATATCCTTCGTTGACCATGAGAGCTTGTGATGGGCTAAGTTGGGACACCCCTACAGGGTTTTGAACTTTCGAAAGTCGTGCCCGCGGTTATGGGCAGATGGGAATTTGTTAATGCCCGGTTGTAGAGAACTTGACACTTAACTTAATTAAAATGAATCAACCGCGTGTGTAGCCGTGATGGTCTCTTTTTGGCAGAGTCCGGGAAGAGAACACGGTCTCGTGTTATGCTTGAACGTACGTAGCTTCAGGATCACTTCTTGATCACTTTATAGCTTCTCGACCGTGCTTTGCTTCTCTTCTCGCTCTCTTTTGCGTAAGTTAGCCACCATATATGCTAGTGCTAGCTGCAGCTCCACCTCACTACCCTTTTCCAACCTTTAAGCTTAAATAGTCTTGATCGCGAGGGTGTGAGATTGCTGAGTCCCCGTGACTCACAGATACTTCTAAAACAGATGTAGGTGCCGATGATGCCAGTGCAGGGGACACTACCGAACTCAAGTGGGAGTTCGACGAGGATTCGGGCCGTTACTATGTTTCTTTTCCGGATGATCAGTAGAGGAGCCTAGTTAGGGCGATTGGGGATCTAGCATTTGGGGTTGTCTTTCTTTATTTTGGTTCCGTAGTCGGACCTTGATTGTATTCTAGATGATGTATGATATATTTATGTATTGTGTGAAGTGGCAATTGTAAGCCAACTCTTTATCCCTTTCTTATTCAGTACATGGGATGTGTAAAGATTACCCCTGTTGCGACATGCCTACTATGCGGCTATGCCTCTAAGTTGTGCCCCGACACATGGGAGATATAGCCGCATTGTGGGTGTTACAACCTTCATATAGCTTTTTACTTAGAGCAACTCTAGCAGAGTTGTCATATGTGTGGTTGTTATATGAGATATGTAGCATACTCCATATGGATACAGAGGCCGCGACGGTTGTGCGCAAACACAAAGTCGCCAAAAAGGCAACCTCCATATTTTTCTTACATGTGTGTCTCACTTGTCATAGACTATAACGGTTCTTCTCCAAAACTTCAATTTAATTTCACTCCCCACCTCAACAATGCAAGATTTTCATTACAAGATGAAATGCCAATTTCAACTAGGATTTCAACATGGATTTACAAAATGGGTTTCAAGAAGGATTGCAATGATTCTCTGCTAATCTATGGGTTCTTCCTCCTCTTTGAAGTGACCTTGCATGCAGGGGAGGCTTCGGCTGTCGCGACTCCGCCGACTGATAACCCACAAGTATAGGGGATCGCAACAGTTTTCGAGGGTAGAGTATTCAACCCAAATTTATTGATTCGACACAAGGGGAGCCAAAGAATATTCTCAAGTATTAGCAGCTGAGTTGTCAATTCAACCACACTTGGAAACTTAATATCTACAATAAAGTGTTTAGTAGCAAGGTAATATGATAGTAGTGGTAACAGAAGCAAAAGTAATATTTTTGGTTTTATAGTGATTGTAACAGTAGCAACGGAAAAGTAAATAAGCGAAGAATAATGTATGAAAAGCTCGTAGGCATTGGATCGGTGATGGAGAATTATGTCGGATGTGATCGATCATGCAACAGTTATAACATAGGGTGACACAGAACTAGCTCCGGTTCATCAATGTAATGTAGGCATGTATTCCAAATATAGTCATACGTGCTTATGGAAAAGAACTTGCATGACATCTTTTGTCCTACCCTCCCGTGGCAGCGGGGTCCTATTGGAAACTAAGGGATATTAAGGCCTCCTTTTAATAGAGTACCGGACCAAAGCATTAACACATAGTGAATACTTGAACTCCTCAAACTACGGTCATCACCGGTAATGGTCCCGATTATTGTCACTTTGGGGTTAACGGATCATAACACATAATAGGTGACTATAGACTTTCAAGATAGGATCAAGAACTCACATATATTCATGAAAACATAATAGGTTCAGATCTGAAATCATGGCACTCGGGCCCTAGTGACAAGCATTAAGCATAGCAAAGTCATAGCAACATCAATCTCAGAACATAGTGGATAGTAGGGATCAAACCCTATCAAAACTAACTCGATTACATGATAAATCTCATCCAACCCATCACCGTACAGCAAGCCTACGATGGAATTACTCATGCACGGCGGTGAGCATCATGAAATTGGTGATGGAGGAAGGTTGATGATGACGATGGCGACGGATTCCCCTCTCCGGAGCCCCGAACGGACTCCAGATCAGCCCTCCCGAGAGAGTTTAGGGCTTGGCGGCGGCTCCGTATCGTAAAACAGGATGAATCCTTATCTCTTATTTTTTTCTCCCCGAACACTAATATATGGAGTTGGAGTTGAGGTTGGTGGAGCGTCAGGGGGCCCACGAGGCAGGGGCGCGCCTAGGGGGGGTAGGCACGCCCCCACCCTCGTGGACAGGGTGTGGCCTCCCTAACGTGGATTCTTCTTCTAGTATTTTTTATATATTCCAAAAATAATCTTCATTGATTTTCAGGTCACTTTGAGAACTTTTATTTCTGCACAAAAATAACACCATGGCAATTCTGCTGAAAACAGCGTCAGTCCGGATTAGTTCCATTCAAATCATGCAAGTTAGAATCCAAAACAAGGGCAAAAGTGTTCGGAAAAGTAGATACGACGGAGACGTATCAACTCCCCCAAGCTTAAACCTTTGCTTGTCCTCAAGCATTTCAGTTGATAAACTGAAAGTGATACAGAAAAACTTTTACAAACTCTGTTTGCTCTTGTTGTTGTAAGTATGTAAATCCAGCATTCAAGTTTTCAGCAAAGATTATGAACTAACCATATTCACAATAACACTTAGGTCTCATGTTTACTCATATCAATGGCATAATCAATGATACATCTCCAACGTATCTATAATTTTTGATTGCTCCATGCTATATTATCTACTGTTTTGGACTATATTGGGCTTTATTTTCCACTTTTATATTATTTTTGGGACTAACCTATTAACCGGATGCCCAGCCCAGATTGCTGTTTTTTGCCTATTTCAGTGTTTCGGAGAAACAGAATATCAAACGTAGTCCAAACGGAATAAAATCTTCGGGAACGTGATTTTCTCACCGAACGTGATCCAGGAGACTTGGACCCTAAGCCAGGGGGTCAAAGAGGAGGTCACGAGGGTGGGGGGCGCCCCCCCTAGGGTGCGCCCCCTGCCTCGTGGGCCCCTCGGTGCTCCACCGACGTACTTCTTCCTCCTATATATACACACGTACCCCCAAACGATCAGAACAAGAGCCAAAAACCTAATTCCACCGCCGCAACTTTCTGTATCCACGAGATCCCATCTTGGGGCCTGTTCTGGAGCTCCACCGGAAGAGGGCCGTCATCACGGAGGGCTTCTACATCATCCTAGCCCCTCCGATGAAGTGTGAGTAGTTTACCTCAGACCTTCGGGTCCATAGTTAGTAGCTAGATGGCTTCTTCTCTCTCTTTGAATCTCAATACAAAGTTCTCCCCCTCTCTTGTGGAGATCTATTCGATGTAATCTTCTTTTTGCGGTGTGTTTGTTGAGACCGATGAATTGTGGGTTTATGATCAAGTCTATCTATGGATAATATTTGAATCTTCTCTGAATTCTTTTATGTATGATTGGTTATCTTTGCAAGTCTCTTCGAATTATCCGTTTGGTTTGGCCAACTAGATTGGTAGTTCTTGCCATGGGAGAAGTGCTTAGCTTTGGGTTCGATCTTGCGGTGTCCTTACCCAGTGACAGAAGGGGCAGCAAGGCACGTATTGTATCGTTGCCATCGAGGATAACAAGATGGGGTTTATTTCATATTGCATGAATTTATCTCTCTACATCATGTCATCTTGCTTAAGGTGTTACTCTGTTTTTAACTTAATACTCTAGATGCATGCTGGATAGCGGTCGATGAGTGGAGTAATAGTAGTAGATGCAAAATCGTTTCGGTCTACTTGTCACGGACGTGATGCCTATATACATGATCATGCCTAGATATTCTCATAACTATGCTCAATTCTGTCAATTGCTCAGCAGTAATTTGTTCACCCACCGTAGAATACTTATGCTCTTGAGAGAAGCCACTAGTGAAACCTATGGCCCCCGGGTCTATTCTCATCATATCAATCTCCATCACTTTAATCTTGCTTTGCTTTTTACTTTGCCTTTACTTTTTACTTTGCATCTTTATATCAAAAATACCAAAAATATTATATCTATCAGATCTCACTCTCGTAAGTGACTGTGAAGGGCTTGACAACCCCTAATCGCGTTGGTTGCGAGTAGCTATCATTTTGCGCAGGTACGAGGGACTTGAGTGTGGCCTCCTACTGGATTGATACCTTGGTTCTCAAAAACTGAGGAAAATACTTACACTACTCTGCTGCATCATCCCTTCCTCTTCGGGGAAAACCAACACAAGCTCAAGACGTAGCAAGAAGGATTTCTGGCACCGTTGCCGGGGAGTCTACGCAAAAAGTCAACATACCAAGTACCCATTGCAATCCCTGTATCTTGCATTACATTATTTGCCATTTGCCTCTCGTTTTCCTCTCCCCCACTTCACCCTTGTCGTTTTATTCGCCCCCTCTCTCTCTATCCTCCCTCTCCTTTCCGCTTGCCTCTTGTTTGCTCGTGTGCTAGTTTGCTTTCTTGTCGTTATGTCTGAAACTGGGGAAGTTATCGCCAATATGGGCGATAACAATATCATGGAAAATTCTGATGCTCCTGCTAAAGAACCTACCATCTTTCATACAAAAAAATTCCGTGTTGGTAGTGGTAATATTATTGGAAAAGGAGTTATTCAAGATTTGTTTACTTGTGCTGGTGCTTTACCTTCTATGGGTAGTTCTATCCTTCACAGAACTAGTAGTCTTGCGGACGCTATTGCCATGCTTGTAGTTGAACTTGAAATAGAATTCATGCACATGCATCCTTCCATACAAAGGATTTTTCTGGAATTTTCTAATATTGAGCATTCTTCTGTTAAGCGTGCCGCTATTATCTTTTTGGCTCATGAGTTTAGATTCATAATAAGAGAAGCCAAAGAAAACTTTGCGCATTATAGGGTGGACGCTTGCCATCCTCCCATAGAGGCTATCCTCTTTGATCAAGAAGAAATAATGTGTTTTCAATCTCTAGATTATGTTGCTTTCAATGAAAATCTTAGAAGAAGGGTTCCTACCAATGTTTTAGTTGATAGAATTTCTGAACTTAATGATCATTTGGCTATTCGAAATAATGAGCTAGGATATTCTCTTGAATATAGGCTTACAAAGTTCTGTCAAAAGAATGTTTATAATGATGAATTGGTTGTGCATTATGAAGGACCAAAGGAGGAACCTATACCTCCCAAGGTTGATCTTGGGGACTTTTGTCCCGTTAAATTTAGTCCTTTTGATTAATTTTGCTTGACTCAAAGAAAACTTGCTGCCGAACGTAGAGAATATGAAGTGAGTTTTAATAATCTATCCTACTATTATGGCAATACTTAGATCTATCCTCGCCTTTATGCCTAGCTAGGGGCGTTAAACGATAGCGCTTGTTGGGAGGCGACCCAATTTTATTTTTATTCCTTGCCTTTTGATCATGTTTAGTAATAAATAAATTATTTAGCCTCTGTTTTGGTTGTGTTTTTTGTGTTTAATTAGAGTTTATGCCAAGTAGAACCGTTGGGAAGACTTGGGGAAAGTCTTGTTGAACTTGCTGTAAAAAACAGAAACTTTAGCGCTCACGAGAACTGCTGTCATTTTTATTTGAAGAGTGATATTTAGTTAATTCTTTTTGCAGATGATTAATAAATAAATTCCTCACGTCCAGAAATTTATTTTAGAATTGTTGGGGTTCCAGATCTTGCGCTAGCTACAGATTACTACAGACTGTTATGTTTGTGACAGATTGTGTTTTTCATGTGTTGTTTGCTTATTTTGATGAATCTATGGCTAGTAAAATAGTTTATAATCCATAGAGAAGTTGGAATACAGTAGGTTTAACACAAATATAAATAAATAATGAGTTCATTACAGTACCTTGAAGTGGTCTTTTGTTTTCTTTCGCTAACGGAGCTCACGAGTTTTCTTCTTTGAGTTTTGTGTTGTGAAGTTTTCAAGTTTTGGGTGAATTCTTATGATGGATTATGGAACAAGGAGTGGAAAGAGCCTAAGCTTTGGGATGCCCATGGCACCCCCAAGATAATCCAAGGACACCAAAAAGTCAAAGCTTGGGGATGCCCCGGAAGGCATCCCCTCTTTCGTCCACTTCCATCGGTAATTTACTTGGAGCTATATTTTTATTCACCAACATGATATGTGTTTTGCTTGGATGGCTTCTTCTCTATCTTTGAATCTCAATACAAAGTTCTCCCCCTCTCTTGTGGAGATCTATTCGATGTAATCTTCTTTTTGCGGTGTGTTTGTTGAGACCGATGAATTGTGGGTTTATGATCAAGTCTATTTATGAATAATATTTGAATCTTCTCTGAATTCTTTTATGTATGATTGGTTATCTTTGCAAGTCTCTTCGAATTATCCGTTTGGTTTGGCCAACTAGATTGGTAGTTCTTGCCATGGGAGAAGTGCTTAGCTTTGGGTTCGATCTTGCGGTGTCCTTACCCAGTGACAGAAGGGGCAGCAAGGCACGTATTGTATCATTGCCATCGAGGATAACAAGATGGGGTTTATTTCATATTGCATGAATTTATCTCTCTACATCATGTCACCTTGCTTAAGGCGTTACTCTGTTTTTAACTTAATACTCTTGATGCATGCTGGATAGCGGTCGATGAGTGGAGTAATAGTAGTAGATGCAAAATCGTTTCGGTCTACTTGTCACGGACGTGATGCCTATATACATGATCATGCCTAGATATTCTCATAACTATGCTCAATTCTGTCAATTGCTCAGCAGTAATTTGTTCACCCACCGTAGAATACTTATGCTCTTGAGAGAAGCCACTAGTGAAACCTATGGCCCCCGGGTCTATTCTCATCATATCAATCTCCATCACTTCAATCTTGCTTTGCTTTTTTACTTTGCCTTTACTTTTTACTTTGCATCTTTATATCAAAAATACCAAAAATATTATATCTATCAGATCTCACTCTCGTAAGTGACCGTGAAGGGCTTGACTACCCCTAATCGCGTTGGTTGCAAATAGCTATCGTTTTGCGCAGGTACGAGGGACTTGAGCGTGGGCTCCTACTGGATTGATACCTTGGTTCTCAAAAACTGAGGGAAATACTTACGCTACTCTGCTGCATCATCCCTTCCTCTTCGGGGAAAACCAACGCAAGCTCAAGACGTAGCAATCAACTAGCAAGCAATAATAATAAATCTCGGATGACAACACTTTCTCAAAACAATCATAATATGATATAACAAGATGGTATCTCGCTAGCCCTTTCTGAGACTGCAAAACATAAATGCAGAGCACCTTTAAAGATCAAGGACTGACTTGACATTGTAATTCATGGTAAAAGAGATCTAGTCAAGTCATACCCTATTTAAACTAACAGTAATTGATGCAAATGACAGCGGTGCTCTCTAACTAGTGCTTTTTAATAAGAGGATGATGACTCAACATAAAAGTAAATGGATAGGCCCTTCGCAGAGGGAAGCAGGGATTTGTAGGGGTGCCAGAGCTTGATTTCAAAATAGAGATGAATAATATTTTGAGCGGTATACTTTCATTGTCAACATTACAACCCAGAGATCTCGATATCTTCCATGCTACACACATTATAGGCGGTTCCCAAGCAGAATGGTAAAGTTTATACTCCCCCACCACCAACAAGCATCAATCCATGGCTTGCCCGAAACAACGGGTGCCTCCAACTAACAACAATCCCAGGGGAGTTTTGTTTGCAATTATTTTGATTTGATTTGAGCATAGGACTGGGCATCCTGATGACCAGCCATTTTCTCGTGAATGAGGAGCGGAGTCCACTCCTCTTGAGAATAACCCGCCTAGCATGGAAGGTACAGACAACCCTAGTTGATACATGAGCTATTCGAGTATACAAAATAGAATGTTTATTTGAAGGTTTAGAGTTTGGCACATACAAATTTACTTGGAATGGCAGGTAGATACCGTATATAGGTAGGTATGGTGGACTCATATGGAATAAATTTGGGGTTTATGGAATTGGATGCACAAGCAGTATTCCTGCTTAGTACAAGTGAAGGCTAGAAACAAACTGGGAAGCGACCAGCTAGAGAGCGACAACAGTCATGAACATGCATTAAAATTAATCAACACCGAATGCAAGCATGAGTAGGATATAATGCACCATGAACATAAATATCGTAGAGGCTATGTTGATTTTGTTTCAACTACATGCGTGAACATGTGCCAAGTCAAGCCACTCAAATCGTTCAAAGGAGGATACCACCCTATCATACCACATCACAACCATTTTAATAGCATGTTGGCACACAAGGTAAACCATTATAAACTCCTAGATAATTAAGCATGGCATAAGCAACTACAATCTCTAATTATCATTGCAAACATGTTTCTTTCATAATAGGCTGAATCAGGAACGATGGACTAATCATATTTACAAAAACAAGAGAGGTCGAGTTCATACCAACTTTTCTCATCTCAATCAATTCATCATATATTGTCATTATTGCCTTTCACTTGCACAACTGAATAGTGTGGAGAATAATAATAGTGCATGTGCATTGGACTAAGCTGGAATCTGCAAGCATTCAATTCAAGAGAGAAGACAAGGTAGTATGGGCTCTTTGTTAGATCAACAATAATGCATATGAGAGCCACTCAACATTTTCATCATGGTGTTCTCCTCTTGACCCCTAAAGGAAAGAAAAGAAATAAAACTATTTACACGGGAAAGCTCCCAACAAGCAAAAGAAGAATGATAAATATTTTTTGGTTTTCTTTTTAATTACTACTACTACAGGCATGGAAAGTAAACTAACTAAAAGCTACAACTATTTTTTTGGTTTTTCTTAAGGTTTTTCAAACACACAAGAAGATAGCTTAAAAAGAAATTAAACTAGCATGGATGATACAATGAAAAAGTATGAGCACCGACAATTGGCATGAGTGTGTGAACATGAATGTAATGTCGGTGAGAAATACGTACTCCCCCAAGCTTAGGCTTTTGGCCTTGGTCTATGCCCAAGGATGGCTTGGTGGATATCTGAAGTTGAAGCTGGGGTCGTACTGAGATGCATCAGCTACTGCTCGAAGAGTTGCAGCTTGGAGGCGAGCTGCCTCCATCCTCCTCTCGTACTCGTTCGCCTCCTCCCTAGTTATAACATATCTCCTTTTTGCCTGAAAATCAAAGAAAGTAGGAGCAGGGAGAGCAATGTGATAGGTGCATCGTCTGTCAAAGATTAGTCGGTACTGGAGGGACTGATCGTTCCTCTCAACAAACTGATGACAAACCATAGCATTATAATCTAAATAAGCAGGAGGCAACTCAATATCATCTCCATGTATGGGTATCTCAAGAAAATCAGCTAAACGGGTTGCATAAATTCCACCAAAGAAATCTCCATTAATACTATTATTATGCAACCTACGTTCAACAATGGCCCCCAAGTTATATCAGGAACACTCTTGAGAACACTAAGATCAGGAACACACATGTGACATGCCTCATCCTTACCATTTATGCATCTACCTATAAAGAGAGCAAAATAATGTATGGCAGGAAAATGAATGCTCCCTATGGTAGCTTGCGTGATTTCCCTAGATTCCCCCACAGTTATACTAGCAAGAAAGTCTTTATATTCAGATTTGCGAGGCTCACTAACACTACCCCACTACGGGAGTTTACAAGTAGTATTAAAATCTTGTAAGTCCATGGTATAAGATTTATCATAAAGATCAAATAGGACAGTTTGAGAATTGCGCGATGATGTAAATTTAAACCTTCTCACAAATAAATCAGTCAAATAGAGATACTGATGGCACTTATCTGCCACGAAGCTCTCAAGGTCGGCGTTACACACATATGCTTCAAATTCCTACTTGATTCCTGCTCGAACCATGAAGTCCTCTGACGGCCATTCACAAGGCCGCACTTGAGCATCTCTTGGTAGTTCATTGTCCGGCTCGCGTATTGCGGGCATGGGTCCTTGCTTCCTTGAGGAACCACCTTGGTACATTTTCCTAAACATATTTCTTCCTATGAAAAATTTCTGAAATTTTTAGTAACTCAAAAATAAAAGTGAGCCAATCTCAACAAAATTGATAGCAACTACTCCTACAAGTGTTTGGAGGCTATATCATGCATTTAAACTACTTTTGACCACATAAATTTGACATGCAAGCTCAAGAACAAAGTCACCTAAGCAGCAAAAATTTGCAATGAATAAAGCACTAGAACAAAAACTAATTGGACCATTGGAGGAGTCACATACCAAAGAACAATCCCCCAAAGCAGTTTTGTGAATGGAGCTTTGAGCAAGGAGATCGAAAATGGCAGTAAGATGAGCAAGAACTCGGGTTTGAGCTGGCTAGTGATTTTTTTTGGGAGGAAGAAGGAGTGTGTGGTGGCTGGAATAAGTGGAGGGGACCCACGTGGGGTCCACGAGGCAGGGGGCGCGCTCAGGGGGGTGGGCGCGCCCTCCACCCTCGTGGGCACATGGTTGTTCCCCCTGTTGTGTTCTCAGTGCCAGATATTCTCAATTATTCTAAAAAATAATATTTAATTTTTAGGGCATTTGGAGAACTTTTATTTTTGGGGTATTTTTTATTGCATGGATAATTCAGAAAACAGAAAGAAAAATACTATTTTTGCTTTATTTAATATAAATAACAGAAAGTAAAAAGAGGGTACAGAGAGTTGTGTTTTCTAACTTCATCCATCTCATGCTCATCAAAAGGAATCCACTAACAAGGTTGATCAGGTCTTGTTAACAAACTCATTTCGAATAACATGCAACCGGAGAAATTTCGAATAATACTAGGTTACCTCAACGGGGATATGCACATCCCCGACAATAAGAATGTCATATTTCTTCTTGATAGTAGGAAGAGGAAATTCAAAACCTCCAATAGTAATTGTTGAATTTTTTCCAATAGAATTGATATTGTGGACTTGAGGTTGTTTCCTCGGAAAGTGTACCGTTTGCTCATTACCATTAACATGAAAAGTGACATTGCCTTTGTTGCAATCAATAACAGCCCCTGCAGTATTCAAAAAGGGTCTTCCAAGAATAATAGACATACTATCATCCTTGGGAATATCAAGAATAACAAAGTCCGTTAAAATAGTAACGTTTGCAACCACAACAGGCACATCCCCACAAATACCGACAGGTATAGCGGTTGATTTATCAGCCATTTGCAAAGATATTTCAGTAGGTGTCAACTTATTCAAATCAAGTCTACGATATAAAGAGAGAGGCATAACACTAACACCGGCTCCAAGATCACATAAAGCAGTTTTAACATAATTTCTTTTAATGGAGCATGGTATAGTTGGTACTCCTGGATCTCCAAGTTTCTTTGGTATTCCACCCTTAAAAGTGTAATTAGCAAGCATGGTGGAAATTTCAGCTTCCGGTATCTTTCTTTTATTTGTAACAATATCCTTCATGTATTTAGCATAAGGGTTCATTTTAAGCATATCAGTCAAACGCATACGCAAAAAGATTGGTCTAATCATTTTAGCAAAGCGCTCAAAATCCTCATCATCCTTTTTCTTGGATGGTTTAGGAGGAAAAGGCATGGGTTTCTGAACCCATGGTTCTCTTTCTTTACCGTGATTCCTAGCAACAAAGTCTCTTTTATCATAACATTGATTCTCTGATTGTGGGTTATCAAGATCAACAGCAGGTTCAATCTCTACATCATTACCATTGCTAGGTTGAGCATCAACATGAACGTCATCATTAACATTATAACTAGGTTCATGTTCATTACTAGATTGTGTTTCAGCATCAGAAATAGAAATATCATTGGGATTCTCAGGTGTGTCAACAATAGGTTCACTAGAAGCATGCAAAGTCCTATCATTTTTTTCTTCCTCTTAGAAGAACTAGGTGCATCAATATTAATTCTCTAAGAATCTTGCTCAATTCTCTTAGGATGGCCCTCAGGATACAAAGGTTCCTGAGTCATTTTACCACCTCTAGTCATAACTCTAACAACATTATCATTCTTCTTATTATTTAATTCATTGAGCAAATCATTCTGAGCTTTAAGTACTTGTTCTACTTGAGTGGTAACCATAGAAGCATGTTTACTAATAAGTTTAAGTTCACCTTTAACTCTAGACATATAATCACTCAAGTGTTCAAGCATATCAGCATTGTGTTTCAATTGTCTACCAACATAAGCATTGAAGTTTTCTTGTTTAACCATAAAGTCATCAAACTCATCCAAGCATTGGCTAGAAAACTTAGTAAATGGGATTTCACATTTATCAATTATATAGAGAGAATTTACCTTTACTACCTGTGTTGGGTTATCAAGACCATGTATTTCTTCAATAGGTGGTAAATTCTTAACATCTTCAGCTTTAATACCTTTTTCTTTCATAGATTTCTTTGCCTCTCGCATATCTTCAGGACTGAGAAATAGAATACCCCTTTTCTTTGGAGTTGGATTAGGAGTTGGTTCAGGAAGTGTCCAATTATTTTCATTAATCAACATATTATTCAATAACAATTCAGCTTGATCAACAGTTCTTTCCCTGAAAATACAACCAGCACAACTATCGAGGTAATCTCTGGAATCATTGGTTAGTCCATAATAAAAGATATCAAGTATTTAATTTTTCTTGAGAGGATGATAAGGCAAAGCATTAAGTAAACGGAGAAGCCTCCCCAAGCTTGTGGGAGACTCTCTTCTTCAATTTGCACAAAATTATATATTTCCCTTAAAGCGGCTTGTTTCTTATGCGCGGGGAAATATTTAGTAGAGAAGTAATAAATCATATCCTGGGGACTACGCACACAACCAGGATCAAGAGAATTAAACCATGTCTTAGCATCACCCTTTAATGAGAACGGAAACAACTTAAGGATAAAATAATAGTGAGTTTTCTCATCATGTGTAAAGAGGGTGGATATATCATTTAATTTAGTAAGATGTGCCACAACAGTTTCAGATTCATAGCCATAGAAAGGATCAGATTCAATGAAAGTAATTATCTCAGGATCAACAGAGAAATCATAATCCTTATTAGTAATAAAGATAGGTGAAGTAGCAAAAGCAGGGTCATATTTCATTCTAGCATTCAAAGACTTTTCTTTAAGCTTAGCTAATAATTTCTTAAGATCAGATCTATCATTGCAAGCTAAGAAGTCTCTAGCAGTTTCTTCATCCATAACATAACCCTCAGGAACAACAGGCAATTCATATCTAGGGGGAGAATCTTCATCATCACTTTCATCAATATTATAAGTTTCAATAATTTCATTCTCTCTAGCCCTAGCAAGTTGTTCATCAAGAAATTCACCAACTGGCAAAGTAGTATCAAGCATAGAAGTAGTTTTATCATAAGTATCATGCAGAGCAGAAGTGGAATCATCAATAACATGCGACATATCAGAATGAATAGCAGGTGTAGGTGTCACAAGTTTACTCAAAACAGAAGGTGAATCAAGTGCAGAGCTAGATGGCAGTTCCTTACCTCCCCTCGTAGTTGAGGGAAAAATATTTGTTCTTTGATCTTTCAAGTTCTTCATAGTGACCAGCAGATATAAATCCCAAGTGACTCAATAAATAGAGCTATGCTCCCCGGCAACGGCGCCAGAAAATAGTCTTGACAACCCACAAGTATAGGGGATCGCAATAGTTTTCGAGGGTAGAGTATTCAACCCAAATTTATTGATTCGACACAAGGGGAGCCAAAGAATATTCTCAAGTATTAGTAGCTGGGTTGTCAATTCAACCACACCTGGAAACTTAATATCTGCAGCAAAGTGTTTAGTAGCAAGGTAATATGATAGTAGTGGTAACAGAAGCAAAAGTAATATTTTTGGTTTTATAGTGATTGTAACAGTAGTAACGGAAAAGTAAATAAGCGAAGAACAATGTATGAAAAGCTCGTAGGCATTGGATCGGTGATGGGGAATTATGTCGGATGTGATCGATCATGCAACAGTTATAACATAGGGTGACACAGAACTAGCTCCAGTTCATCAATGTAATATAGGCATGTATTCCAAATATAGTCATACGTGCTTATGGAAAAGAACTTGCATGACATCTTTTGTCCTATCCTCCCGTGCGGGGTCCTATTGGAAACTAAGGGATATTAAGGCCTCCTTTTAATAGAGTACCGGACCAAAGCATTAATACATAGTGAATACATGAACTCCTCAAACTATGGTCATTATCGGTAATGGTCTCGATTATTGTCACTTCAGGGTTAACTGATCATAACACATAATAGGTGACTATAGACTTGCAAGATAGGATCAAGAACTCACATATATTCATGAAAACATAATAGGTTCAGATCTGAAATCATGGCACTCGGGCCCTAGTGACAAACATTAAGCATAGCAAAGTCATAGCAACATCAATCTCAGAACATAGTGGATACTAGGGATCAAACCCTAACAAAACTAACTCGATTACATGATAAATCTCATCCAACCCATCACCGTCCAGCAATCCTACGATGGAATTACTCACGCACGGCGGTGAGCATCATGAAATTGGTGATGGAGGAAGGTTGATGATGACGATGGCGACGGATTCCCCTCTCTGGAGCAGATCAGCCCTCCCGAGAGAGTTTAGGGCTTGGCGGCGGCTCCGTATCGTAAAACGCGATGAATCCTTCTCTCTTATTTTTTCTCCCCGAACACGAATATATGAAGTTGGAGTTGAGGTCGGTGGAGCGTCAGGGGGGCCCGCGAGGCATGGGGTGCGCCCCCACCCTCGTGGACAGGGTGTGGGCTCCCTGACATGGATTCTTCTTCCAGTATTTTTTATATATTCTAAAAATAATCTCCGTTGATTTTCATGTCATTCCGAGAACTTTTATTTCTGCACAAAAATAACACCATGGCAATTCTGCTGAAAATAGCATCAGTCCGGGTTAGTTCCATTCAAATCATGCAGGTTAGAGTCCAAAAGAAGGGCAAAAGTGTTTGGAAAAGTAGATACGATGGAGACGTATCACCAACCATGCAGTTAATGAACGCATGTGTGTCCTAGATGTGGGATAAGGCCATGGTCTTGAGGGCCGATGAACACGGCATCCATTTATGTGGCGACATCCATCAAAATTCGGTCAAAGTACTCAAGGGCGGTCGGAAGGCGGGTGAGGCTGACAGCTCATTCATAAGGTTGTCCATCATCATCAAACTAGTCTGAGTACTATCATGCCCTCTCTCAAAACACCTTATTGGTGCAATACTCTTTGGTCTCATTGGAGGAAAGGTCCGATGGGAGGGCGCGACGACACTGACATGGTAATGGGAGAAGAGAAAGTGTCGTCCAGCGAAGGGGGCTGATGGGGGTGAGTGTCCCGACAATGGAGATGGGGAGAGAGGGTGAATGTGGTGGCACTAGTGGAGGAGGGAGATGAGGGTTATATACTCATGAGTGGGCATGCTCCGATGGTAAATGGTGGTGGGATTTGCCACATTCAAGTGGCAAACCGGGTGCAAAACGCGTCAGCAACCAGTAATTGGCTTCATGTTCTATATGTAGCTGAGGTTGGCAGGGGTGGAGGCGACATCGGTATGGACATGCACCCAATGATGGCGCTGCGTGCGGGTGGGGGGGAGGTTGGGTTGAAGCTCCCCCTCCCCCTGTGCCAGCGGTTAGAGGCCACTCACTATCAATGCCCCTAGTTTCCAAGAATGGAGGCTCAAGGGTTGGATACATTATGCAATGAGGGGCAACGACTATTCTAGAGTGGCCTTCTCGGCAAAAACTGTTATATTGACGATTATTATGTCGACCAGACTAATATGGCAACTTTGTCGGAGTTGCTTTGATAAATTTTTATATTGACAATAATTTTTAAGGAAATCGTTACCACGTACCAATATTAATGTATGGATCTAGTTTGAAGACCGATCGTAATTGGGTTAACGTTTGAGAACTGAAAGTAGGCAAAAAAAGGCCATCACAGCATGATGGAAAGTTAGACAATTTTATGAATAATTTAAAAATATAAATCATGATTAAAATAACTATTAGCATGTATGTCTCAAGCATATTAGTTGAAATTAAACAACATGAACAACAACATCAAACACATAACAACGACTATAATTACAGAGTAGATCAAACACACCACACACATTGATCGTTTGTAGGTAAAGTGTAACTCCCTGGACGCACTCGCTGGTTATTGACCGTAACTCCTGGCAGGATCTAGACTGGCCTTAGGGATCAAAACTAGTCTTTTCTGCGCACTTTATCCTCACTCGTGCGCACCTGAACCAACTTCCCAGTCGGTGAGCTATCCTAAAATTGCTCCAAGTTAAGCACACTTAACTTTGAAGTTCTTTTCGAATGAGCTCCTAGAAAAGAAAGAATTCCTTATTGATATGAATAGTCTCTCATTCCTAATAAGCCATGCTCTCACATGCATAAAGTAACTATGACTTTTCCAGACGTGATGTTGTTGACAACAACATTGGCGAAGAACGGTGGGAGCATACGATGACGGAAATGGTTCAATGTGGCGCCGCCTGACTTGAAAGGAAGTCTGTGATGACAAATATGAGCAGTCACACATAGCGCTTCCCAGAAAATCTAATTCGACATTCTGCTGTTGGATCATAAGGGCAAGAGATTCCGAAGACTTGCTCTTCCTCTCACTGGGCACGCCAATGCTTTGGGTGGAGTAGACTACGATGATGGTGCAAACAACGAAATGAGGCAAAAACCATACCTTGATTTGATGTGACGATGACAGTGGCCAATAGGTCATATATTAATGAGAAACGAATGCTCTCAATCCAAATTGACTAGGTTCCAACTCGTAAATTTGCCGGTTAAGAAATCATAAGTAAAACGGCAAAGAAAGTCCTGCACCTGCAAGTCCCGCTTTCACACCCCCGGCTCGAGCTCAGCAAGGCAAGCACATGCGTGTAATATTTTTCCTTTTTTCACCATACCCATAAGTTAATAAGGTGGGGAGACTTCACCATATAATCACCCGCAAAAAAAAAGAGAGACTTCACCATATAAGTTTGTCTCACTCCACCTCCATGGGATGAGACTAAAGATCCTGCACCTCTTGCAATCCTTGAATGGTTGGGATTTATTAGGAGTTACTCCCTCTGTCCCATAATATAGGAGCATTTTTACACTACTCCCTCCGTCCATGAATAAGTGTATGTTTGGCGTTTAAAATTTGTCCATCTTTTCAATGTTCTTTAAAGTAGAAAAATATATTTCTCTCTTATCACACGGTAATCAAGACCAATAAGATTCAACACATGGTCTTCTTACTTTCTACATGCACTTAGCTCATTGGAGGTGGGGTAATTAAAGAGGAGAAAGATGATGGTTTGCACATTCCTAATGCATTTTTTACTTCACTCCATAATTTATCCTAAAATTTCTATATGTGCACTTATTCATGGACGGAGGGAGTGGTATCAAAACCGCTCTTATATTATGGGACGAAGCGAGTAGTTAATTGGCCAGGCATAGCCAAGCCCAAAACTCTAACACAACAAACCGTCAATGGAAGACGAATTACAAATCAAGTAAATGTTTGAGAATTAGATCATGTTAAATTTCTTTGTTATAGATGATCTTGATGATACATCATTTTTGTCTTGTGTGCATGCAAGCATATTCTTTTTCTTAATCCATGCCTTGTCAATCGTGGTGTAGCATCCCAAGCTTATGGCGCGGCTTCACGTATACTATGCTGGCCTTCACGCGTTAGGCTTGTTCTATTTTTACCGGTTGTTACATGAAAGATTAGATATTATCATTTATCTTTGAGAAATTTTCGTCCTCACTTTATATAAGTAAAGTCAAACGATATAAGGTTTTGAGAAAGCCCTCAGAAGCTGATCAAATAAAAACACGACAAAACAAGCCAAAAACGCTATAGCTAAAAACGAACAACCGTGCACTACTAAAGGCTGCCAACAAGCTGCCGAGAACAAACACATGAGCCTCTCCAGTGTTTCTGACCATTTCCTTGAATGTTTAAAGTCCACGGGGCCAATAATAGTTTTTGGGCCCGAATTTGACAGTCAACTAGCATTGATCGTGCTGCGATGGAAGAAGAAAGAAATGTGCCAACCGATCTATTAGCAAATGGACGAAGACTAATCTTCTAGTACTCCTAGATGGCAGAATAGGATTACAACAAGTGGTTCAAACAGTTCCATCATTTGATTCACAGTGCGATTGATAACGTGCCAACTGCTAGGATTTTAGGGTTTATATAAAACCCCTGCAGCAGCCGGTCCCAGTCCTACGACTTTCAGGGGGATTTAGGGCTGCACGATTGTTCTTGTGGATTAGGTAAACATGCCAGCAAGTTAATTTAATCCCTTCCACTTTTAGGTATGGCAGTTAAACATTTGGTGTACTTTCTTGCGTGCATAGATCTTGGTAGGCTATTTCAAATGTACTGTGTTCCTGTCCTGGTAGGCTATTTCAATGTACTGTTTAGACCGCCTTAAAAGAAATTTACTAATGGACTTGAAGTTCATCTCTTTTCTCGCCAAAACGAACACTGATGAGTAGATTTCCTGTTCTTTTTTGCGAGAGAGTGAGAACTTGGTTTGGAATGTGGACACGACTTGAGATAATACAAGTATCTGTGAAAAATCAATGGTGCTCTTGCATGTCTTTTCAAATAAAATATCGGTGGGAATCAAGATATTTGAAGCGAAATGTATCCAATTGAAATAAAAGTGTGATATTCTGGCTTCATTATCCTCTCCGTGTCGAGCTCAAAAAAAAAAAACAATCGATGTACGATTTAAGTAGATCTAACTGTGTTATTGACAAAACATAACAAAACATGGCTCATATAGTTATGTTTCATGTGATGAAACCAACCCAATTACCCAAAGGATTCAAGCACTAGACCTGATACTAATGTTTATATTTTCTATATTTATTTAAGACTTTACAATGGCGTATGTTAAGCGGGAGGAGACGTTCCCGATTTAGAGCAGTGCATGCTATTCCATGTACCCGGAGTACTACACAAACAAAACATACTACAAATCTTGGGAGTACTGGCCGTATCAATCTTCCTTTTTGCATGAAAATAATAGTGAAAATCTGCTCCTCCTGAACTCAAATGCTCCTAATAAACAGTAAAATCAAAAAGTATTAGAAAACTTCAAAAAATTCTGACCTTTTCTGATAATTTTGACAAATGCTTTGTATGCTTGCAAAATTTTAGCACAAAATAACATTCGTGAAAGTCGTGAAGAAAGGCAAAATCGACGCTCCAAAAATTCTAGTTTGAAAACATTTTAGAGTGCTGGTTTTGACTTTTTTACCATGACTTCCACGAATGCCATTTCGTGCTAAAATTTGTTCAGCATAGAATCTTTTTGTCAAAGTTCTTCACACAAAAAAATTTAGAATTTGTTGAATCTTTTTTTTAATATTTTATTCCCTGTTCCAGAATTCATCCAATTAACTAGTTAACTTGCCGATTAATCCTTACTCGTAGGGTCACCGAGTAGCCGATAAACTCAAAAATCATTCGATTAATTAATTAAATGGCCGATTAACTTGTCGATTAGTCGATTAATCCCCTACTCACCAGCCAACCGAGCAGTTACCAGTTAACAATTTCCTCAACAATGATTTTATTGATTTTATTGTTCATCAGGTTGCATTTGAGCTCGGGATCAGAATAAGACTTTTATGAAAAATCTAGGAATGCATATTATTACTCCTCTCTAACAGCAAGGTAATATCAACTCTACACAAGATGTACATGCACGGAGCTACTAGAAAAGATATGCTAGGGGGCGGGAGTGCACCGATGCAAACACGGCACGGCTCTCTGCTGCCAAAAGAATCCAGCGCGCCCACATGGCGAAGAACTCGATCGACCTATCCCCAGAACGAACCACCCAAAGAATTACACTACGCCATGAACGAAAAGAAAGACAAGGGCCGATCACAGCTTCAAGCTGAACTTGCAGTTGCTGGCCTTGATCTTGATCTGGCTGCTGGCGTTGAGGAGGCTGTCGACGACGAGGTCGCAGCGCACCCTGGACGTGACCGTCCACAGCTTGAGGCTGCCGAGCTCCACCCGCACGGGCACGTCGGCGCGGAACACCAGCGGCACGGCGCCCGTCTGCTGCTCGTCGCGCAGCGCCGCCACCACCGCGCTGCCCAGCTGCGCCTGCCCGGCCATCACCACGCCCAGCACCGTCGTGTTGCGGCGGCCCTGGTAGAAGGCCGGGAGCGCGCCCTGGGCGAGCCGGTGGGTGTCGTACCACACGCTCAGGCTGGACCCGCGCTCGTAGAAGATGCCGATGCGGCTGTTGGGGTTCGCCGCCGTCACCGTGACGTCGAACCGCGCGCTCGCCGTGAGGGTCGGGTCCACCTGGAACTGCGACACCGACAGCCGGTCCACCGAGTAGCGGGGCGCCTTGGGCTGGAACACCAGGTAGAGCGCGCCCAGGGCCACCGCGGCGAGGACGGCGAGCAGGATGACGGTCACCAGGACGCAGCAGATGAAGCGGCAGCAGCAGCCCCTGCGCCGCTTCGGCGGGGGCAGCGGCAGCGGCGCCGCCACGCGGCGCGGCGGCGGGGGCAGCGGCTGGTGGTGCGGCGGCCTCCTGTCCGGGGCCGCGGCAGGGTCGCCCTTGTCGGACCGGAACGAGCTCCCCGGCGGCACCAGCGGCGCCGAGGGCCTCGGCTGGCCCGCCTCCAGGTCCACCGGGTGGATCCTCTGCCTCTGGTGATCCGCCATGGCCGACCAGCTAGCTAGCCAAGAAGTGCAGAGCACGCAAGAACAGTATATGAATAGAAGTCTGCTACGCTAGCTAACTAAAGAGAAGCCTTTGCCGTCGCCGGGATTGCAGTTTCAACCTTGCGAACCTCTGCCTCCTCTTTGTCGTGGCAGCAAAGGAATGCCTGTGCGGCTCTATATACTGGCGTTGCGCCAGGAAAGAGACGACGGCGAGGGGGCGGTGGAGGTGGAAAGGCGGTTGACTTGCGGTGCAGCGGGGATGGGAGGGAGGCTTGGACGCGAAGGGAGAGCGGAGCAGGAGAGCGACGTATGTGTGGCTGCGTGCGTGTCGGTGCGGCGTGTCGCGGGGGCGTGAAGTCTCCACCTGCCCCAACGGCACACGGCCATTGCGCGTCGATTGTGTGTGCTCCGGGGCTGCCCGCGGCTTTCCGCACGGGTTCGGTGAGCGGCGCCGCGCGGCAGAGCGTGGGCGCTTGTGCAATGGTTGGTGCGATGGCGCGTGGAAGGGAGGGAGCGAAAGCAAGCGGCTGCCCGCGTTTTCCTTTCTCTTGGAGTGAGGAGTGTCGGGGATGCACATGGGGCGCACGAACAACTCGCGGAAACGGGCCGTCGTCACGAGGGGATTGATGTCGGGAGCGCGTGGCCCTAGTAGATTCGGACGCACACGCCATCTTATGATTGCATCTCCACTCTCCAGCGCGGATCATCAGACCCCCGCATCCATTCGCACTGTATAGTTCAGTCCCCGCAAACCATCCAACGCGGACTTACATTTTTTTTAGAACCATGGTCATCAAAACTTATGCCATGGTGGTATTACATTCATCACACACAATCTGCCTGGTGCACTCAGGGGCTCCAGCAATCGTCATGTAATCGCCGGTGCGCCGCGCCACCGCTGCACACTCATGTGCCAACCTGTTTCTGCTCCGTACTATAGAACACTCCAAGCTGGAGAAGGCCGAAGAGATTCTTTTGATTTCCTCGATTAGATCGAACCATTGGGCTCTAACAAGGCCTGTCCTGCTGGATATCATGTCCAACAGTGAAACAATCAAGTTCTAGCACCAGGTTTCCATTGTACAGCTTCGCTAATTCTGACAGTCCCACCACTGCAGCCGAGGCTTCTGCTTCCTCTACTGGAATTTTTGTCCAAAAAAACCATCTGCCGAACAAAATTACTAGAAAAGATCCCCTCTAAAACAGATTGTCAAAAAAAACTCCCTCAGCCGTGGCGGCAGGCAGGCGACACGTGGCACATGTTGCCATGGGGCAAGGCGGCAGGCTGCAAGTAACAGGAATCGACGAGGTGCAACGGAACGGGCTGGCGTGGTCGGCCCTGCCACCTCACTGGCTGGCGGCAGCATTGTACGTGGTGGGCCCGGCCGCCTCGCGCCCAGGCAGCATGTTGTGCACTGCTACGCGCCAGCCGGCGTCGCGTATGGCATGGCAAGCATAGTGCACGGAGCTACTGAGGCTGATCATAGTGGGGAGTAATTTATACTAGTGTTATGCATATGACACTAGTCTAAATTACTACCTTCATAGTGCAAAGTAACATAGTAGTACTGTCATAGATGGTTTCATTTATTAGCTCATAGACTCATTTTGCCTCGGAAAGCGCTATATTACAGTAACATATTATATTACCACAAACACCTCTTTTCTCATTAAATACTTGCCACATAAGTAAAATTGTTTTAGAATGTGTTAAGTTACTATCTAAGTTACCCCACTATGGCTAGCCTGAACCTTAACCCGATCGAGCAAGTTAGTCAAGACTCACGGAGCTATTGAACCTTGACCCGATCGAGCAAGCTAGTCAAGACTCAGACAAGCCAGCTTTCATACAAACTTCAGTGCACGGAGCTATTAATCTTGACCCGAGCAAGCTAGTGAAATGCTGACCAATAGTAACTCTTTTTCTTTTGCATGGGATCAATTAATAATGTGCAGGGACATACATGCCGCCTGGCGCCTAGACGATTCCGGTGCAGTGCACAGCCTGCCGCTTGGGCGCGAGGCGGCGGGGCCCACCACGTACAATGTTGCCGCCCGCGAGTGAGGCAGCAGGGCCCACCACGCCAGTCTGTTCTGTTGCGGATCGTTGATTCCTGTTATTTGCAGCCTGCCGCCTAGCGCCATGGCGGTAGGGGCTGCCGCCTCGCCCCGTGGCGGCATGTGCCACATGTCGCCTGGCGCGCCTACCGCCATGGCTGAGAGGATCATTTTTGCCAATTTATCTCAGTGGGGGTCTTCCTCTAGCAATTTTGGTCGGCAGGTGGTCTTTTTCGACAAAAAATCCCTCTACTGAAACGACACTGGCCCAGACGTCTTCCAATAGCAGCAAGAACCAAACCCCTATGGTCTCTCGCGACTGCACCCCCCTCCCAAGTATTTGCAGTCTCAGCATCAAAGGCCGCATCACAGTTTAACTTGATTGTTCCCATGCTTGGCATTCTCCACCTATCTGATTCACCCTCAGCCGGCTTGCCGGGCTTTGGACAGAACAGAGATGCCACTTTTTTACTGTCTTCCATTGCCCCCATCTGCCTGGTCGTCTGCAGGTCCTCCTCCAACCTAACCAGCTGTTGCACTGCACCCGTCACCGTCTCTCTACCATCCCCATGGACAATATTATTCCTTAGATGCCACGCCTTCCACAGAAGGAGCATGATCCGATCTCTGACCATGTCTGTATTCTGTAGGAGGAGCATCTGTAACCAGTCACCCCTAGTGAATCTGAAATCACTCTCCTTGGGGATTTCCCATTTTTCCCTGACCGCAAATCTTAATGCTTTGCTCTTCGTACATGTTATAACAGCATGGAACTCATCTGCACTTTCCATCATATATCGCATACATCTACTGTTGCTATTGTTCTTCTGCAGGCATTGTGTTTAGTGGCCAGTGATTTGGTTGCTACACGCTAACCAACCACTTTGACCTTCTCTGGCACATGGGCTTTCCAGATCACGTCCCAAATCCTTCTGTCTCCTGGTTCACTCGTAGAACTTGAAGAATTCAACGAGCCTTGTCTCTTTAAGGAGTCAGCCAATTTGTATGCACTCTTCACCGTGAACATCCCCGTTTTATCATAATGCCATGCAACATGGCCCTCCATACTGATTGTCGGCAGCCAAATGTTGCATATCTCATCAGCGTCAAAAGGGTGGAAGATATTCCTCACTAGATCTGTGTTCCATGTGTTTGTGTCTGGATGAATCAGCTGATTTACCCACCTTAGTCGGGACCGTCTAATGAACTCTCCCATCCTTAGCCCTGTTTTATGAGGTATCCATTGATCCCTCGAGATTTGTATTCTCCTCCCGTTCCCCACACGCCATATCAGACCCTCTTTAAGAAGTTCCAGCCCAAATTCAATACCTCTCCAAGCCGGCGACGCAGTGGAAAAAATCGTATCCAGAATGTCTCCTTTAGGATAATATTTTGATTTCAACACTCTAGCACAAAGGCTCTCCGGGTTCCGAATCAGTCTCCATCCCTGACGCGCCAATAATGCTTGGTTAAATAAGTGCATATCCCGGAAACCTATGCCCCTGTCCCTCTTCGGTTTCGTCATGTTCTCCCATGACATCCAGTGAACCTTCCTTTGCTCATCCTTGTCTCCCCACCAAAAATCTCTGATGACCTTTTCACAGCTCTCGCAAAAACCCTTGTTTAGTTTGAACACTCCCATGATAAAAGGTGGGAGAGCTTGTGCTACAGATTTCACATTCACCTCCTTTGCCGCTTGGGACATGTACCTTTCATTTCAGGCACTACACCTATTTCCGAACCTGTCCATGATAGGCTGAAATTTCTCGTTCTTCATCCTCCCCTCAGGAGTTGGGAGTCCCAGGTACTTGCTTTCAAAATTGGCTGAAACTACCCCTAGGGTACTCATGATTGCCTCCCTGACATCAGCTTGGGTAGTTTCATTGAACAATAGGGAGCATTTACCTTGACTTAGAAGTTGCCCAGTCCCATTTTGGAATACTTCCAACACCTTTCAGACTCTTTGAGCCTCCTCCACATTTGCTTTGAAGAACAACAAGCTATCATCAGCAAAAAGCAGGTTTGAGATCCCAGGGCTCCTTGCTATCTTGATGGGTGTCAAGGATCCGTTCTCCACTCTCTGTTAAGGAGGGTAGATAACCCTCTACCACCAGAAGGAACAGATATGGGCTTAGGGGATCCCCCTGGCGTAGACCTCTCGATGGTGAGAATTTTTGGAGTAGCTCCCTGTTGCATTTAACAGAGAAACGAACCGATTTAACACATGTCATCACCCATTTAATCCATTTTGGATCAAAGCCTAGTTTCTGCAAAGTGCCTTCCAAGAAGTTCCAATCGACTCTGTCATAAGCTTTGGCCAAGTCCAGCTTGTACGCACAGTATGTGTCCCTCTTGTTCTTACTCTGTTGGATTTTGTGGAAGCAATCGAACGCAATAATCGCGTTGTCTGTAATCATGCGCCCCGGAATGAATGCACTTTGTGTTTCTGAAATGATATCATCTAGGAAGGGGCAGCCGATTAACCAAGATCTTGGAGATCACCTTGTATATCACGTTACACAGGCTAATATGTCTGTAATCCTTAATGCATAAAGGGTTGTTACCTTTCGGAATAAGCACAATTGTGGTGTCATTTAAGCCCTCTGGCATAATTCCATCATCAAAAAACTTCTTCACTCCTTTTACCACATCCTCCTTCAGGACCCCCCAATTTCTTTGGTAAAAACGCGCGGGAAAGCCATCCGGCCCCGGTGCCTTGAGTGGCCCAATTTGGAAGAGGGCGTCCCCAACCTCTTCATCAGAAACTGGTTTTGTGAGATCATTGTTCATATGCGCGTCAACCTTTGCCGGTAGAAGCTGGATCAGCTCATTGGCTGTGACTCCCTCATCCCTCTTGTACAGGTTCTTAAAGAAATCGGTAATTTCCAACTGTATTTCCTTATCATCTTCTGCCCAACTTCCATCCTCTCTCTTAATCTTCTGAATCATGTTTTTCTTCCTTCTCCAACTTGCCTTCTGATGGAAGAAACCGGTATTTTTGTCGCCTTCTCATAACCATGCGATGTGTGACCGTTGTCTCCACATTATCTCCTCTCTAAATAACCACTCGTCCATTTCTGTTTCCACCTGTTTGATTTTATTCTCAAGCACACTGGAAGTTAATTCTGTACTGAGCAAAACTCTTTCTGTGCCCAGCTGCTAAGGACGTCTTGCATGCATCTTAATTTTTTTGGCTATGTCATCCACCGATGTACTCGCCCCTCCTCCAGCCCAACTTTTGTTGATTACTTCGCCCAGGTCTGTGCTTCTTTCCCACATTGCTTCATACTCAAAAGCTCTCTTAATAGGCCACCATTCCTTTCTACTGCCCAACCGAAGCAAGAGAGGCACATGATCAGATCTAGAGGTGCATATATGCTCCACCGTGGCATTCTCAAACAACTTACACCAATCTGGAGATGCAACACCTCTATCCAACCTTGCTTTCACATTGTAGTGGCCCTTCTGTCTATTGTCATATGTCCATGGTGTACCTTTGTACCCTATGTCATGCAAATCGCATTCAGTCAACACTCTTCTGAACTCTGCCATGTTTCTTTCGGATCTCTTTGCTCGTGAGAAGTCCTCACTCTGCCACATAGTTTCATTTAAATCTCCTATTACTAACCAGGGTTCAGTAGCATTTTGTCTAATTCTTCTCAACAAATTCCACATATTGTACCTCTCTTGCACTTTTGGTTCTCCATACACAAAGGTAGCTCCCCACTGTACACTATTTGGATTAAGCCGGATTAAGACATCAATGTACATCGGGCTAACGACAAGCTTTTTTATTTCTATTCTTTCATCATACAGGAGTGCAATGCCCGCACCTTTCCCGGTACCAGCATGCACAATACAATGCTTGAGGCCTAGCCTCCATCGTAACTTATTAATGAACTCATCGCTTTGCCGTGTTTCAGAGAGAAAAACTAGTTTTGGCTTTAGATTGTTCACTAGCCCCACTAGTTCACGAACTGTGCGGGGTTGGCCAAGTCCCCGGCAGTTCCAGCTGAGTATCGTCATGGCTCCTAGTGGGAGCCCTCCTTTGTGCCCACCAGTTGGTCGGGAGCCCTGGGCCCGACTGCTTCCAATCCGCCGTCCTTGTCATTGTTGCCTTCCCCATCCTCTGAGTCTGACCCCTTTTTCTTCATACTCGACCAATCTGGACTTAGATTTGTTTGTGGACCAATCTAAACTTCATACTCTCGTAAACCGAAACCAAACCAAAGGGATCCGTCCATCGCGGCCATCCGCAAGATCAACTCGACGACGCTCTTTCGCAAAAAAAAACTCGACGACGCTACAAGATCGTCGACTCAAACAGAAGGCAAAGGCAATGCCGCTCAAGAAGCAGAAGGCCGACGAAGGAGGTGGACGTGGTCGGAGACGTGTAGGGGCGGTCGTGCTGCACGGCGGGGCCATGGATGCGGGGCCGTCATGGCCAGAGCAATACATGGCTCCATACTTCTACGTGCCCAGCAGCTCGGTAGAATCCGTGCCTTATATTGTTGACGTCAACGTGACGCCGCTAACTTTTCTCGGAGTTTGCATCGCCGCAGCTTGTCGGGTCGCGGATGCCAGCTGTTGAGCAACTCGGTGCCTGCACGTCGTTTGCCCGTATGCTCAAGCGGGCGAGAAAGAGGAGGTAGAGTGAATAATGAACCCCTGATTGCCGATCCAACAAGGCAAATTTGTGCGCCGTCCGCCGGATTAATATTTTTTTTACAATTAGATATGTAAAAACTATGCATACTTATCTCTTCTTAGTTATGATCGGGTGCATTTGAATTTCAATTGACAGGACCTAAACAAACATTTAGGATACAATTTTGGATGGCCAGCTCTCGCATCAGTCTGTGAACTGATTCCAACCAATCCTTGGACGAATACGTATGTCCGATTTAAGGATCAACATTAGAGATGCCTTAAAGCTGTTTTTATATATATATAGAGAGAGAGTTATGGAGCTGTTTACTACGAGGCGGTGACTCTGCTGCAGCTTACGCCGACGAGACCATGGAGCGGAGTGCTGGACTATACCTTTCTGTTTGGGGATATCACACGGAATCGTCGTGCGCGTTGTTCACCGTGCAGACTGTGCTTAGCTTAGGAGCAAATCATGTTTTAAGGAGACTGTTGTTATTGGGCCTAACATCCAGATATGACATGGTTATGTCATATCTAAACTGATATCCATTTTGTTTGTGGTCTATTTCTTAAATTTTTTGTTGTTGTTGCATTATATATTTGTGGGAGTTTAAATGTGACATTCTTAAAAACATATAAATGTGAATTAGACAAAGTGTTTCTTATTCTTTAGCACAAGATCTCTGTTTAAAAGTATAGCTGATCTCTGTCTTATACTATAGCTTAGTGAACTGGGAGGAACATGTACGTTCTTTTGCTCTTTCCTCCGAGCACAACTGCACTAATGTGTTTTGTTGGCTTTTGAGGGCATGTACAATGGTGGTTAGGTGGTATATGGATACATATACCTTATAATAAAAAGTAATTTGAGGTATCTATATTTATTTTTTCTTTTCAATGCAAGTTACAACTAGTGAGCCTTATTAAGAAATAGAAAATAAAGACTATCACACATGCATCTCTATTTTTCACTCCAACCTTTTTAGCTTTTGTCATCGGACCATACTTTTTCTTTCAAGCACCCGCCTCCTGAAAAGGATCCCGCTTCCCTATCCGAACCTACTTTACGTCATATCCGATCCTATATGACATGCGAGGCATCACCTTGAGGCTATGCATTGTACATGCCCTGATGCGAGCACGTCTTCACGACATGACGTGGGCTTCCCTTTGCCCGATGGTCAACCTCTGGTGGTTGGGTGATATACGGCCGAATAGTCAAACATGTCTAGCCGAAGCTTCTCATGATGATTTCGCAATAATAAATAAGAAAAACATTCCCACGACTTACACTAAAATGGAGCAAACGTTAGAGCATATTCAATCTATGACATGGATGTATGAATAACTAACTTCTACATCAGCAAGGCTTCCACGCTCGTCCCCATGGTAGAGTCTCTCGTCGTTCCACCTCTGCTGTTAGAAATACGATATGCAAGTCAACTCGATGAAGAACGAAAACAAGCAGGGGACATAAGATTTAACGTGAAAAACCCCTCCAACACTAAGGGGAAAAACCATGGGCGCCAGCCAGCCAAACTTCACTATATCGGGGGAGGTTACGAACGCCGGGGATTTACAATTGATCGACTTATCCTGTGTGACGACTTACAAGAGGTATATATAACACAGGTGACCTCGCTTCGCTCGCTTGTCAGAAGTTAGCCTTTCTCTGTATGACTATGTACAGTAGGGTAAAAACCCCACTGCAATTTTTATAAATTAATAAGAGTATCTGAGAACAAAGACTAAGAAACTAATAAAAATAAAGCTAACAACTATAGAGCTGAAAAGAAAAGAAGAAAAAGGGATAAAAAAGAAAGAAGAAAGAAAACAACAAAGGGGCTCGAGCTGAGCCCCTAAGAAGAAGAGCTAAAACTAAGGAAAGGAAAAAAGAGGAAAGCTCATCAAGAGGACAACACACTGGCCAACCAAGTATTGAATTCAGCTTCATATTTCTTCTTGATCATGTGGGAGAGTAGTTTCATTTCTTCAAAATATATGTGCTTCCAGCCCTGAAAGGAAGGTTGTATGTTCTCTAAAATCTTGTTGTTTCTAGTAATCCAGATAGCCCATGATCCCAGGATAACTTCCATGAAGAAAGGAACCCTTAATTTATCCCTTAAATCTTGGAAAGCCTCAAGAACAGACCGGTTGTGAGATCTTTGTGGACATATGAAATCTCAACATCTCATGGCAAATTGGCAACCCCGAAATAGATGATGTAAGGTTTCTTCTTCCTGACAATTCCATACTGCACAATTGTACTCCTCCAGTATGAATGTTTTCCTTCTCAGCAGATTTCTTGTGTTCAGCCTGTCATGTAAAAGCATCCAGAAGAACATCTTGTGTTTAGGTTGGCATGATGATTTCCATATCCATGTGAAATGAGGTGGACCTTTTTTTACTCCTATCATCACTTTATATGCTTTTGAAGAAGTGAAGCACTGTTACCCCAAATATAACTCCAGGTGTCAGTCATGTCTTGATATTCTGATTGCCTCAAAGAGTGACACTTGTCCTGATCTAGCTTAAGAAATTGCTGGTGGGCTTGAATGGATAGGGGTAAATGGAAGAGATCTTCAAGATATTCTGATTGCCTCAAAAACCCTTTCTCTTTATACTGGAATTTGGAGCATAACATAACAAACTCGACCTTGAGACAAATTTCATCTTGTAGCATGAATGATAACTTCCTCCCTGAACAACAAAGAAAACACTTTCGGCGCCAAACATCCACTAGGGCTAATGAGTTATACCAACTAAGTCTGAGCAAAGCTCAAACTTAGCAACAGGAACTGGCTTTGTCAACATATCAGCAGGATTATCACGAGTACTAATCTTGCATACCTTCAGTTTACCTTGCTCAGCAATGTCTCAAACATAATGACATTTGACATCAATGTGCTTTGTTCTCTCATGGAACATCTGATCCTTAGTGAGGTAAATGGCACTCCGACTGTCACAATACAAGTTAATGCAAGAATTATCTCCACAAAGTTCAGCATATAAACCTTTCAGCCAAACTGATTCTTTACATGCTTCTGCAATAGCCATGTATTCTGCTCCAGTGGTAGACTAGGCAACTACTGGTTGCAACGTTGCCCTCAACTCACGACACAACCACCAACTATGAATACATAACTCGTAAGAGGCCTCCTCTTTCCCAAATCGCTGGAAGCAAAATCTGAATCCACATAACCAGCTAGTCCATCACTAGTTCTTCCGAATTACGAACAAGCATTGGAAGTGCAACGAAGGTACCTGAAAATCCACTGAACAACCTTCCAATGTTCTGAAGGAAATATGCCCTAGAGGCAATAATAAAGTTGTTATTTATATTTCCTTATATCATGATAAATGTTTATTATTCATGCTAGAATTGTATTAACCGGAAACTTAGTACATGTGTGAATACATAGACAAACAGAGTGTCCCTAGTATGCCTCTACTTGACTAGCTCGTTAACCAAAGATGATTAAGTTTCCTAACCATAGACATGTGTTGTCATTTGATGAACGGGATCACATCATTAGAGAATGATGTGATGGACAAGACCCATCTGTTAGCTTAGCATTATGATCGTTTAATTTTATTTGCTATTGCTTTCTTCATGACTTATACATATTCCTCTGATTATGAGATTATGCAACTCCCGAATACCGGAGGAACACTTAGTGTGCTATCAAACATCACAATATAATTGGGTGATTATAAAGATGCTCTACAGGTGTCTCCGATGGTGTTTGTTGAGTTGGCATAGATCGAGATTAGGATTTGTCACTCCGTGTATCGGAGAGGTATCTCTAGGCCCTCTCAGTAATGCACATCACTATAAGCCTTGCAAGCAATGTGACTAATGAGTTAGTTATGGGATGATGCATTACGGAATGAGTAAAGAGACTTGCCAGTGACAAGATTGAACTAGGTATGATGATACCGACGATTGAATCTCGGGCAAGTAACATGCTGATGACAAAGGGAATAACGTATGTTGTTATGCGGTTTGACCGATAAAGATCTTCGTAGTATATGTAGGAGTCAATATGAGCATCCAGGTTCCACTATTGATTATTGACCGGAGATGTTTCTCGGTCATGTCTACATAGTTCTCGAACCCGTAGGGTCCGCACGCTTAACGTCCGATGACGATTTGTATTATGAGTTATGTGATTTGATGACCAAAGTTTGTTCGGAGTCCCGGATGAGATCATGAACATCACGAGGATTCTCGAAATGGCCGAGACATAAATAATGATATATTGTACAATGTTATTCGGAGACCGGAAGAGTTCCGAGAAGTACCGGGTAAAAACGGAGTGCCGGAGGGGTTACTGAAACCCCCCGGGGAAGTAATGGGACAACATGGGCCTTAAGGGAGAGAAAGGGCAGTCCACGAGGAGGTGGCACCCCCCTGGGGAGTCCGAATAGGACTAGGGGAGGGGGCGCGGCCCCCCTTTCCCTCTCCCTTCCTTCTTCCCCTTCCACCAAGTGGAATCCTACTAGGACTTGGAGTCCTAGTAGAACTCCTCTCTCCTAGCGCACCCTACAGGGGCCGGCCGGCCTCCCCCTCTCCTCCTTTATATACGGAGGCAGGGGGCACCCTAGAACACACAAGATCAATTGTCTTAGCCGTGTCGGTGCCCCTGTCGATGTCAAAACCGGCGGATCTCGGGTAGGGGGTCCCGAACTGTGCGTCTAGGCAGGATGGTAATAGGTGGCAAGGGACACGAAGTTTTACCCAGGTTCGGGCCCTCTCGATGGAGGTAAAACCCTATGTCCTGCTTGATTAATATTATGATATGGGTAGTACAAGAGTAGATCTACCACGAGATCGGAGAGGCTAAACCCTAGAAGCTAGCCTATGGTATGATTGTTCTTGTGTATGTTGTCCTACGGACTAAAACCCTCCGGTTTATATAGACACCAGAGAGGGTTAGGGTTACACAAAGTCGGTTATAATGGTAGGAGATCCGTATATCCGTATCACCAAGCTTGCCTTCCACGCCAAGGAAAGTCCCTTCCGGACACGGAACGAAGTCTTCAATCTTGTATCTTCATAGTCCAGGAGTCCGGCTGAAGGTATAGTCCGGTTATCGAACACCCCCTAATCCAGGACTCCCTCAGTAGCCCCTGAACCAGGCTTCAATGACGACGAGTCTGGTGCGCAGATTGTCTTCGGCATTGCAAGGCGGGTTCCTCCTCCAAGTACTTCATAGAAGATTTTGAACACAAAGATAGTGTCCGGCTCTGCAAAATAAGTTTCCACATATTGCCATAGAGAGAATAATATTTACACAAATCTAATCTGCTGACGTATTTCGTAGTGTGACACACCACGACCAAGCCTTTATCCGAGTCATTTTATTATCCCACCTCAGCGCGTCATGCGAGGCGGTTTCCTTGGCACATCTTGTCAAAGCAGAGATCGTGTCCCCTTATTCCGGGATTCTCATCAATACGGGCGTGGGTAACCCAACCGCGCCATTGATTACGGCGCTTGGAGATAAGCGAGTTTTACCAGGCTGGTGGGGACACGTAGTTGCGTCCACCCATATAAGGGGATAAGGATCCACCTTTTCACCTACACCTTCTTCCTCCCTTGCTTATCCATTCTCGCGCACTCGAGCTCCAGTGCCCAAGTCCGCACTCCCCACCTCAACCTTCTCCAGCCATGTCCGGAGCGGGAGGCAAGTGGATGGTCTCCTCCGTTATGGAGGGACACATCAAAAAACTGAAGAAGGCCGGATACCTGTCTAACGACATCGCGTACCGTCTTCCCGAAAAGGGGTAGCTCCTCCCCACCCCAAGGCCCCATGAGAGGGTAGTGTTCCTCCCCCACTTCCTCCGCGGACTGGGCTTTCCGATCCACCCATTCGTCCGGGGACTCATGTTCTACTACGGCCTGGATTTCCATGATCTGGCTCCGAACTTCATCCTCAACATCTCGGCGTTTATCGTCGTGTGCGAGGCTTTCCTTTGCATCCGCCCCCATTTCGGCCTATGGCTCAAGACTTTCAACGTCAAGCCGAAGGTGGTGCGCGGCAACCAGGCGGAGTGCGGAGGCGCCATGGTGGGCAAGATGCCCAACGTCTTATGGCTCGAGGGCTCCTTTGTGGAGACCCTTAAGGGGTGGCAATCGGGGTGGTTTTATATCACCAAGCCGTGCGACCCTGAGTGGGTCGCAGCCCCCGAGTTCCGGTCCGGACCCCCAACGCGGCTCACGTCCTGGAACGAGACAGGCCTGTCGTGGGGCAGCAAGGGAGAGGTGACTGGACTGCAAACATGCCTCCAATCCTTGGTGGACAAGCAGCTCAGGCTTGTCAACGTAGTCCAGGTTATGCTCATCCGCCTGATCCTCCCGTGTCAACGATGGGCCTTCAATCTGTGGGAGTTCAATCCAGTGCAGCACCGAACTCTGAGCAGGCTCTTTGACACGACGTACGTGGATGCCTGGAAGGTGCTCTTCAAGGGTGCCGAAGCTCCCGCATCCGCTACCGAGGATCGCGGATTCAGCGCGCAGCGTCATGCTAGCGCGGTAAGTTGTCTGTTCCTCTTACAGGGTATCAGTTTTTCATAGTTTGACTCTATGCGGGATCTAAGATCCCTTACCTTTGACAGGCTTGGCGGGCGCAGTCCGGACAGATCAACTGTCCGGCTCCTTTGCCCGAAGACCCAGCCGATGCCCGCTTGGCGAAGCTGCTGGTTCCGGCACCCTATGTGGTGCCGGAGAAGAAGGCCACGAAGAGGGCCATTGGGACTCGAAAGAGTGCCCGACGCCAGGAGGTGTCGGATTCATCATCCGACGGCTCCGAGGCGCATTCCTCCCATGAAGACGAGGAGGAAGAAGAAGAGACCTCTCCCCCTCCAATGGGAGGAGAGGAGAAAAGTAAGGCCACCCTCTCTGGGGAGGCCGGAGAGTCCAAGAAGGGAAAAACCCTTCCTCCGGGCTACTCCACCGACGCCGATGACGGCAGAGAGGAGTGGCCGCTCAGGGCCAAGCCCCTGGCGAAATCGTAAGTATACGGATACCAGAGTAATTCATAGTATTCCTTTATTGCACAACTTTCTCTTATGTCGAATATGATTATGCAGCCCACCCAAAGACCGGCTCGACGCATCGTCGAGCGGTTCACTGGACTCGTCGGATGTGAATTCGCTTCCGACGGCTTCCTCCCCCCGCCCTGCGGACGACGCCGAAGTGTTGTCTCAACATGTTCCAAGCCGGGAGGAGGTGGTCCTGGAGGCGCCGAAAGGTGACCTCCCGGACTCCAGGAGTAAAAGGGATAAAACCCCCCAGGGCTCCAAGTCCGGCTCCAGGCCGGACACCGCTCCGGAACCTTCAAAGGTTCCAGAGTCCGGCGGGCGACCTCCTTCCAAGAGGAGCAAGCCAACTGTACCGGTGACCCCCCATCCAACCGGAGGCGCCTGACAATCTGTTGCAGGCGCTCCAAGGCACCTCCATCGACGAGGGGCACCACACCATTATGAGTGCGGTGGTCCAGAAGGTTCAGTCCGCCAAGAGCGGACTGACTGAAGCTTGTACTAGCCTTTTAACAGGCTTTGAGGTAAGTAAAGAATGTGTAAATAATATTACCGCATAGACAGTAGCCCCTGATGCTCTGTTTGGCATTCGGGAAGAAAAGCCGAATAGAGGATCAAATAAAATTCGCAGGAGTCTAACAAAAAGGAGTCAATGTGCGTATGCAGGCTTCTCTGCTTGCGTCCGCCACACTGACTGCGGAAGTGGACACGCTAAAGCAGAACCTCGAGCGGTCCGAGCAAGAGCTCGAGCGTGCCAAGAAGCAGCTCGAGGACAATGAAGGTAAGAGATACCTTGTTTAAATATATATATATATATATATATATATATATATATATATATATATATAAAGGTGCAATTGCAAAAAATGACAGGATTATCATGGCTATTGTAGGGGCTGTTGGAAATATGCCCTAAAGGCAATAATAAAAGGATTATTATTATATTTCCTTGTTCATGATAATTGTCTTTTATTCATGCTATAATTGTGTTATCCGGAAATCGTAATACATGTGTGAATACATAGGCACCAACATGTCCCTAGTAAGCCTCTAGTTGACTAGCTCGTTGATCAACAGATAGTCATGGTTTCCTGACTATGGACATTGGATGTCATTGATAACGAGATCACATCATTAGGAGAATGATGTGATGGACAAGACCCAATCCTAAACATAGCACAAGATCGTATAGTTCGTTTGCTAGAGTTTTTCCAATGTCAAGTATCTTTTCCTTAGACCATGAGATCGTGTAACTCCCGGATACCGTAGGAGTGCTTTGGGTGTACCAAACGTCACAACGTAACTGGGTGACTATGAAGGTATACTACGGGTATCTCGGAAAGTGTCTGTTGGGTTGACACGGATCAAGACTGGGTTTTGTCACTCCGTATGACGGAGAGGTATCTCTGGGCCCACTCGGTAATGCATCATCATAATGAGCTCAAAGTGACCAAATGTCCGGTCACGGGATCATGCATTACGGTACGATTAAAGTGACTTGCCGGTAATGAGATTGAACGAGGTATTGGGATACCAACGATCGAATCTCGGGCAAGTAACGTACCGATTGACAAAGGGAATTGGATACGGGGTTGCTTGAATCCTCGACATCGTGGTTCATCCGATGAGATCATCGAGGAGCATGTGGGAGCCAACATGGGTATCCAGATCCCGCTGTTGGTTATTGACCGGAGAGCCGTCTCGGTCATGTCTACATGTCTCCTGAACCCGTAGGGTCTACACACTTAAGGTTCAGTGACGTTAGGGTTGTAGAGATATGAGTATGCAGTAACCCGAAAGTTGTTCGGAGTCCCGGATGAGATCCCAGACGTCACGAGGAGTTCCGGAATGGTCCGGAGGTAAATAATTATATATAGGAAGTGCATATTTGGCCATCGGGAGAGTTTCGGGGGTCACCGGTATTGTACCGGGACCACCGGAAGGGTCCCGGGGGTCCACCGGGTGGGGCCACCCATCCCGGAGGGCCCCATGGGCTGAAGTGGGGAGGGGAACCAGCCCATAGTGGGCTGGTGTGCCCCCCTTGGGCCCCCCATGCGCCTAGGGTTGGGAACCCTAGGGGAGGGGGCGCCTCCACTTGCCTTGGGGGGCACTCCACCCCCTTGGCCGCCCCCCAGGAGATCCCATCTCCTAGGGCCGGCGCACCCCCTTAGGGGGCCTATATAAAGGAGGGGGGAGGGAGGGCAGCCGCACCTGAAGTCTTGACGCCTCCCTCTCCCCTGCTACACCTCTCCCTCTCGCAGAAGCTCGGCGAAGCCTTGCTGCGATCACTGCTACATCCACCACCACGCCGTCGTGCTGCTGGATCTCCGTCAACCTCTCCTCCCCCCTTGCTGGATCAAGAAGGAGGAGACGTCATCCGCTCCGTACGTGTGTTGAACGCGGAGGTGCCGTCCGTTCGGCGCTAGGATCTCCGGTGATTTGGATCACGACGAGTACGACTCCCTCAACCCCGTTCTCTTGAACACTTCCGCTCGCGATCTACAAAGGTATGTAGATGCACTCCGATCACTCGTTGCTAGATGAACTCATAGATAGATCTTGGTGAAACCGTAGAATTTTTTTTGTTTTCTGCAACGTTCCCCAATAGTGGCATCATGAGCTAGGTCTATGCGTAGTTCTCTTTGCACGAGTAGAACACAATTTGTTGTGGGCGTAGATGTTTTCAACTTTCTTGCCGCTACTAGTCTTATTTTTCTTCAGCGGTATTGTGGGATGAAGCGGCCCGGACCGACCTTACACGTACGCTTACGTGAGACAGGTTCCACCGACTGACATGCACTAGTTGCATAAGGTGGCTAGCGGGTGTCTGTCTCTCCCACTTTAGTTGGAGTGGATTCGACGAAAAGGGTCCTTATGAAGGGTAAATAGAAGTTGACAAATCACGTTGTGGCTTTTACGTAGGTAAGAAAACGTTCTTGCTAGAACCCTATTGCAGCCACGTAAAACTTGCAACAACAATTAGAGGACGTCTAACTTGTTTTTGCAGCAAGTGTTTTGTGATATGCTATGGCCAAAGTTGTGATGAATGATGAATGATATATATGTGATGTATGAGATCATGTTCTTGTAATAGGAATCAGGACTTGCATGTCGATGAGTATGACAACCGGCAGGAGCCATAGGAGTTGTCTTTATTTTTGTATGACCTGCGTGTCATTGAGAAACGCCATGTAAATTACTTTACTTTATTGCTAAACGTGTTAGCCATAGTAGTAGAAGTAATAGTTGGCGAGCAACTTCATGGAGACACGATGATGGAGATCATGGTGTCATGCCGGTGACAAGATGATCATGGAGCCCCAAGATGGAGATCAAAGGAAGCTATATGATACTGGCCATAGCATGTCACTATTATTTGATTGCATCTGATGTTTATCATGTTTTTGCATCTTGTTTACTTAGAACGACGGTAGTAAATAAGATGATCCCTCATAATAATCTCAAGAAAGTGTTTCCCCTAACTGTGCGCCATTGTGACAGTTCGTTGTTTCGAAGCACCACGTGATGATCGGGTGTGATAGATTCCAACGTTCACATACAACGGGTGTAAGACAGATTTACACATGCAAACACTTAGGTTAACTTGACGAGCCTAGCATGTACAGACATGGCCTCGGAACACAAGAGACCGAAAGGTCGAACATGAGTCATATGAAAGATACGATCAACATGGAGATGTTCACCGATGATGACTAGTCCGTCTCACGTGATGATCGGACATGGCCTAGTCGAGTCGGATCATGTTTCACTTAGATGACTAGAGGGATGTCTAATCTGACTGGGAGTTCATTGAATAATTTGATTAGATGAACTTAATTATCATGAACTTAGTCTAAAAGTCTTTACAATATGTCTTGTAGATCAAATGGCCCACATTGTCCTCAACTTCAACGCGTTCCTAGAGAAAACCAAGCTGAAAGATGATGGCGGCAACTATACAGACTGGGTCCGGAACCTGAGGATCATCCTCATAGCTGCCAAGAAAGATTATGTCCTAGAAGCACCGCTAGGTTACGCACCCGTCCCACAGAACCAAGACGTTATGAACGCTTGGCAAACACGTGCTGATGATTACTCCCTCGTTCAGTGCGGCATGCTTTACAGCTTAGAACCGGGGCTCCAAAAGCGTTTTGAGAGACACGGAGCATATGAGATGTTCGAAGAGCTGAAAATGGTTTTTCAAGCTCATGCCCGGGTCGAGAGATATGAAGTCTCCGACAAGTTCTTCAGCTGTAAGATGGAGGAATACAGTTCTGTCAGTGAGCACATACTCACTATGTGTGGGTTACATAACCGCTTGACTCAGCTGGGAGTTAATCTCCCGGATGACGTGGTCATTGATAGAATCCTTCAGTCGCTTCCACCGAGCTACAAGAGCTTTGTGATGAACTTCAATATGAAGGGGATGGAAAAGACCATTCCTGAGGTATATTCAATGCTGAAATCAGCAGAGGTAGAAGTCAAAAAGGAACATCAAGTGTTGATGGTGAATAAAACCACTAAGTTCAAGAAAGGCAAGGGTAAAAAGAACTTCAAGAAGGACGGCAAGGCAGTTGCCGCGCCTGGTAAGCAAGCTGCCGGGAAGAAGCCAAAGAATGGACCCAAGCCCGAGACTAAGTGTCTTTATTGCAAGGGAAGTGGTCACTGGAAGCGGAACTGCCCCAAATACTTAGCGGACAAGAAGGCTGGCAACACGAAAGGTATATGTGATATACATGTAATTGATGTGTACCTTACCAGTACTCGTAGTAGCTCCTGGGTATTTGATACCGGTGCGGTTGCTCACATTTGTAACTCAAAGCAGGAGCTGCGGAATAAGCGGAAACTGGCGAAGGACGAGGTGACGATGCACGTCAAGAATGGTTCCAAGGTCGATGTGATCACCGTCGGCACACTACCTCTACATTTACCTATGGGATTAGTTTTAAACCTCAATAATTGTTATTTAGTGCTAGCTCTGAGCATGAACATTGTATCAGGATCTCGTTTAATTCGAGATGGCTACTCATTTAAATCCGAGAATAATGGTTGTTCTATTTATATGAGAGATATGTTTTATGGTCATGCTCCGATGGTGAATGGTTTATTCTTAATGAATCTCGAGTGTAATGCTACACATATTCATAGTGCGAATACCAAAAGATGTAAGGTTGATAATGATAGTCCCACATACTTGTGGCACTGCCGCCTTGGTCACATGGGTGTCAAACGCATGAAGAAGCTCCATGCAGATGGACTTTTAGAGTCTCTTGATTACGAATCATTTGACACGTGCGAACCATGCCTCATGGGTAAGATGACCAAGACTCCGTTCTCAGGAACAATGGAGCGAGCAACCAACTTATTGGAAATCATACATACTGATGTGTGCGGTGCAATGAGTGTTGAGGCTCGCGGTGGCTATCGTTATGTTCTCACCCTCACTGATGACTTGATTAGATATGGGTATGTCTACTTAATGGAACACAAGTCTGAGACCTTTGAAAAGTTCAAGGAATTTCAGAGTGAGGTTGAGAATCAACGTGACAGAAAAATCAAGTTCTTGCGATCAGATCGTGGGGGAGAATACTTGAGTCACGAATTTGGCACGCACTTAAGAAAGTATGGAATAGTTTCACAACTCACGCCGCCTGGAACACCTCAGCGTAATGGTGTGTCCGAACGTCGTAATCGCACTCTATTAGATATGGTGCGATCTATGATGTCTCTTACCGATTTACCGCTATCATTTTGGGGCTATGCTTTAGAGACTGCCGCATTCACTTTAAATAGGGCTCCGTCAAAATCCGTTGAGACGACACCGTATGAATTATGGTTTGGGAAGAAACCTAAGCTGTCGTTTCTAAAAGTTTGGGGATGCGATGCTTATGTCAAGAAACTTCAACCTGAAAAGCTCGAACCCAAGTCGGAAAAATGTGTCTTCATAGGATACCCTAAAGAAAGTATTGGGTATACCTTCTACCTCAGATCCGAAGGCAAGATCTTTGTTGCCAAGAATGGATCCTTTCTAGAGAAAGAGTTTCTCTCGAAAGAAGTAAGTGGGAGGAAAGTAGAACTTGACGAAGTATTACCTCTTGAACCGGAAAGTGGCGCAACTCAGGAAAATGTTCCTGAGGTGCCTGCACTGACTAGAGAGGAAGTTAATGATGATGATCATGAAACTTCAGATCAAGTTGCTACTGAACTTCGTAGGTCCACAAGGACACGTTCTGCACTAGAGTGGTATGGCAACCCTGTCTTGGAAATCATGTTGTTAGACAACAGTGAACCTTCGAACTATGAAGAAGAGATGGCGGGCCCGGATTCTGACAAATGGCTGGAAGCCATGAAATCCGAGATAGGATCCATGTATGAAAACGAAGTATGGACTTTGACTGACTTGCCCGATGATCGGCGAGCCATAGAAAATAAATGGATCTTTAAGAAGAAGACAAACGCGGATGGTAATGTGACCATCTATAAAGCTAGGCTTGTCGCTAAGGGTTATCGACAAGTTCAAGGGGTTGACTACGATGAGACTTTCTCTCCCGTAGCAAAGCTGAAGTCCATCCGAATCATGTTAGCAATTGCCGCATACTATGATTATGAGATATGGCAAATGGACGTCAAAACGGCATTCCTTAACGGTTATCTTAAGGAAGAACTGTATATGATGCAGCCGGAAGGTTTTGTCGACCCTAAGAATGCTAACAAGGTATGCAAGCTCCAGCATCCATTTATGGGCTGGTGCAAGCATCTCGGAGTTGGAACATTCGCTTTGATGAGATGATCAAAGCGTTTGGGTTTATGCAGACTTATGGAGAAGTCTGCGTTTACAAGAAAGTGAGTGGGAGCTCTGTAGCATTTCTCATATTATATGTAGATGACATACTTTTGATGGGAAATGATATAGAACTTTTGGACAGCATTAAGGCCTACTTGAATAAGAGTTTTTCAATGAAGGACCTTGGAGAAGCTGCTTATATATTAGGCATCAAGATCTATAGAGATAGATCAAGACGCCTCATAGGTCTTTCACAAAGCACATACCTTGATAAGATATTGAAGAAGTTCAATATGGATCAGTCTAAGAAGGGGTTCTTGCCTGTGTTGCAAGGTATGAAATTGAGCTCAGCTCAATGTCCGACCACGACAGAAGATATAGAAGAGATGAGTGTCATCCCCTATGCCTCAGCCATAGGGTCTATTATGTATGCCATGCTGTGTACCAGACCTGATGTAAACCTTGCCGTAAGTTTGGTAGGAAGGTACCAAAGTAATCCCGGCAAGGAACACTGGACAGCGGTCAAGAATATCCTGAAGTACCTGAAAAGGACTAATGACATGTTTCTCGTTTATGGAGGTGACGAAGAGCTCATCGTAAAGGGTTACGTCGACGCTAGCTTCGACACAGATCTGGATGACTCTAAGTCACAAACCGGATACGTGTATATGTTGAATGGCGGAGCAGTAAGATGGTGCAGCTGCAAGCAGAGCGTCGTGGCGGGATCTACATGTGAAGCGGAGTACATGGCAGCCTCGGAGGCAGCGCATGAAGCAATTTGGGTGACAGAGTTCATCACCGACCTAGGAGTCATACCCAATGCGTCGGGGCCGATCAAACTCTTTTGTGACAACACTGGAGCTATTGCACTTGCCAAGGAGCCCAGGTTTCACAAGAAGACCAGGCACATCAAGCGTCATTTCAACTCCATTCGTGAAAATGTTCAAGATGGAGACATAGATATTTGTAAAGTACATACGGATCTGAATGTTGCAAATCCGTTGACTAAACCTCTCCTAGGGCAAAGCATGATCAACACCCGAACTCTATGGGTGTTCGATTCATCACAATGTAACTAGATTATTGACTCTAGTGCAAGTGGGAGACTGTTGCAAATATGCCCTAGAGGCAATAATAAAAGGATTATTATTATATTTCCTTGTTCATGATAATTGTCTTTTATTCATGCTATAATTGTGTTATCCGGAAATCGTAATACATGTGTGAATACATAGGCACCAACATGTCCCTAGTAAGCCTCTAGTTGACTAGCTCGTTGATCAACAGATAGTCATGGTTTCCTGACTATGGACATTGGATGTCATTGATAACGAGATCACATCATTAGGAGAATGATGTGATGGACAAGACCCAATCCTAAACATAGCACAAGATCGTATAGTTCGTTTGCTAGAGTTTTTCCAATGTCAAGTATCTTTTCCTTAGACCATGAGATCGTGTAACTCCCGGATACCGTAGGAGTGCTTTGGGTGTACCAAACGTCACAACGTAACTGGGTGACTATGAAGGTATACTACGGGTATCTCTGAAAGTGTCTGTTGGGTTGACACGGATCAAGACTAGGTTTTGTCACTCCGTATGACGGAGAGGTATCTCTGGGCCCACTCGGTAATGCATCATCATAATGAGCTCAAAGTGACCAAATGTCCGGTCACGGGATCATGCATTACGGTACGATTAAAGTGACTTGCCGGTAATGAGATTGAACGAGGTATTGGGATACCAACGATCGAATCTCGGGCAAGTAACGTACCGATTGACAAAGGGAATTGGATACGGGGTTGCTTGAATCCTCGACATCGTGGTTCATCCGATGAGATCATCGAGGAGCATGTGGGAGCCAACATGGGTATCCAGATCCCGCTGTTGGTTATTGACCGGAGAGCCGTCTCGGTCATGTCTACATGTCTCCCGAACCCGTAGGGTCTACACACTTAAGGTTCAATGACGCTAGGGTTGTAGAGATATGAGTATGCAGTAACCCGAAAGTTGTTCAGAGTCCCGGATGAGATCCCGGACGTCACGAGGAGTTCTGGAATGGTCCGGAGGTAAAGAATTATATATAGGAAGTGCAGATTCGGCCATCGGGAGAGTTTCGGGGGTCACCGGTATTGTACCGGGACCACCGGAAGGGTCCCGGGGGTCCACCGGGTGGGGCCACCCATCCCGGAGGGCCCCATGGGCTGAAGTGGGGAGGGGAACCCGCCCATAGTGGGCTGGTGAGCCCCCCTTGGGCCCCCCATGCGCCTAGGGTTGGGAACCCTAGGGGAGGGGGCGCCTCCACTTGCCTTGGGGGGCACTCCACCCCCTTGGCCGCCGCCCCCCTAGGAGATCCCATCTCCTAGGGCCGGCGCACCCCCTTAGGGGGCCTATATAAAGGAGGGGGGGGAGGGAGGGCAGCCGCACCTGAAGTCTTGGCGCCTCCCTCTCCCCTGCTACACCTCTCCCTCTCGCAGAAGCTCGGCGAAGCCCTGCTGCGATCACTGCTGCATCCACCACCACGCCGTCGTGCTGCTGGATCTCCATCAACCTCTCCTCCCCCCTTGCTGGATCAAGAAGGAGGAGACGTCATCCGCTCCGTACATGTGTTGAACGCGGAGGTGCCATCCGTTCGGCGCTAGGATCTCCGGTGATTTGGATCACGACGAGTACGACTCCCTCAACCCCGTTCTATTAAACGCTTCCGCTTGCGATCTAAAAAGGTATGTAGATGCACTACGATCACTCGTTGCTAGATGAACTCATAGATAGATCTTGGTGAAACCATAGAATTTTTTTTTGTTTTCTGCAACGTTCCCCAACAGGGGCCACGTCTAAGGTGGTGACCCTTAAGCGAGCGCTGGTCGAGGCCGAGAAGAGGGCGACCGCGGAGCGCTCCGAGCGGGAGAAGTACGAGGCCCAGGCTGGCAAGGTACAACAAGAGCTCCAGGTTCTCATGAAAAAACATGAGAGTTTGGAGCGTGACTCGAAGACGCGAGCGTCCGAGCTCGCGGCGGCTATTAAAAATGCCAAGTCTGCCAAGGCCGAATCCCAGAAGACCCTCCAGGAGTTGGATGAGGTGAAAAAGATAGCGGCGGGTAAGGCATTCTATATGCAAAGCAAACATATAAACGTGAGTTACTTGTTACTTACCCGAATCTGGAGCTCTCCAGGAGCATTTGCAGATCTTCCCCGGAGTGTGTCCGATGCCGCCGCATTCTATCGAGCCGAGGAGGGCAGCTCGACGGAGAAGGTGTTCTGGTCTCAGTATGCTAAGGCCGGACACCCCATGCCCCTGAGCAACCAGATGAAGCAACTGGTCGAGCTCCACAAGGCGGCCCAACAGGCCATGAAGGGCCTCATAGTTTGGCTGTGGCTTGGAGAGGCTCTGCCTAGGAGCTATTTCGGGCTGGTGCGGCGGCTGGTGGAGGCCTGTCCAAGGCTCGAAGTCATCAAGCGCTCCGTCTGTATTGAAGGTGCCCGTAGGGCCCTTGCCCATGCTAAGGTGCACTGGGGCAAGCTGGACGCTGAGAAGCTTGTAAAGGACGGGCCACCGCCGGGGAAAGAGCATCGCAAGCCCGAGAATCATTATAAGGATGTTCTGAAGGGTGCCTGCCTTGTGGTGGATGAATGTTCTAGGGATGTAATTTTTGAGTGAAACTTGCTCATTTTGTCCTGTGCGCTGAAAACTTGTTCATATGCGCTAAGCAATGCTGTTGGAATTTAAAATATCACCTTCTGTGCGGCTATTTATCAATACTGAGAGATGGCGAGTCGTCGGCTTCTGCCCCCGTGCCGCTAGTGCTGGGGTGTTCGGGGATAAACCTGGGCGCTCTTTTCCCCATGTTTGGGTCCTTCGAGGGAGGCGCTCAGCCCAACGAACAAGGCAACGGACTATAATGCGTGAACACTCTCACTTAGCCATAGAATTCTATAATTTAAATTTCGGCGAAGCCCCTAGTATTCGGAAGACTGAGTTTGGAGCGCTATTCATGCCTTGGCCGGACAGAGCCGACTCCTCGCTCTAAGCGGCATAAGTCTTTAGGGACTCGAAAAACCTCTCGAACAGCGACCAACTCTCGCTTCATCATGACATTCAGTTTTAGCTTTCTCCACTGAGGTGCTCGACCCATCTCAACTGGGGCACAATCGCAGTGGTTTTCCTAGTGCTACCTTAGCCGATATAGCGGAACGTAAGGCACCAAAACATAGGAGCCGGGCAAACCCAACTATTGACCCAAGACATGATTCGGAGCCGATGCATATAATGCTATAAGTTCGGGGTGCCGCACTTTAAAGTGTTCGGACTTCTCACACCATATTGAGGGGTAATAAAGCCCCTGGCGTATTTTGGCCGTACCAAAGTGTACGGGTGCAACATGTCGTTAAGGAACATATATTTATAGAAAAAGAGTAATGCAAAATAGACAAAAGCTATGCATTGTTTATTAAAAAGGGGCTGCAATCAAAGCAGAACGATACAAATAATGCGGTAAGAAAAAGGTTGGACTATTTAACATGTCCGTTCCAGGGGCAGGCTGCGGAAAGGTATGCGAAACAGGTATATTGCTCGTGATAGAGACCACCTGGGGGTTCCGTAATGCGGCGTGGCTTGTCTGCTTCCCTGGTTCTTGCATCGTTTGTGCGGCAATTGAACTGCCGAACAGGCCTTCCGAAGAATGGAGTCCTGAAAGTAAGAGAAAATTAAAAAATTGGCAGCCCCTGGTGCGGTTTAAGCCGTGTTTCGGGCGTGCCGTGATGGTGCCCCTCCCCCTGTACCCATGGTATTTCTAGAGCGTAGTTATGTACGCGAAGCACTGGCGTCACCTTTTTGCGAGGGCTGGGGTTGGGGCCGCATTGCTACACCTGCTCGGATCGTGCCAGGCGGTCTTTTTGTGGGTTACTCCGGGCGCGCTCGACGGTGTCCGGTCGTTTAATGGCCGGACTGGAGAACTGCCTGGAGAGGCTGCCTTGTACTTCCGCTGCAAGGGCCACCGTGTGCTCCTCTGTTCGGAGGGAGCGTTCGGTGTTTCCATTGACCAAAATTACTCCTCGAGGGCCTGGCATCTTGAGCTTAAGGTCTGCGTAGTGCGGTACCGCGTTGAACTTGGCGAATGCGGTTCGTCCGAGCAGTGCGTGATAGCCACTGCGGATTGGGACTATGTCGAAGATTAACTCCTCGCTTCGGAAATTATCCAGAGATCCGAAGACCACTTCAAGTGTGACTGAGCCTGTACAGTTGGCCTCTACACCTGGTATTACGCCTTTAAAGGTCGTTTTGGTGGGCTTAATCCTCGAGGGATCGATGCCCATTTTCCGCACTGTATCTTGGTAAAGCAGGTTCAGGCTGCTGCCGCCGTCCATAAGGACTCTAGTGAGATGAAATCCGTCAATAATTGGGTCTATAACCAATGCGGCGAATCTGCCATGACGGGTGCTAGTGGGATGGTCCCTTCAATCAAAGGTGATCGGGCAGGAGGACCATGGGTTGAACTTTGGGGCGACTGGCTCTATCGCGTATACGTCCCTTAACGCGCACTTCCGCTCCCTTGTGGGTTGCGTATATCATGTTCACCCTCCGCACTTGTGGGGGAAAACCCTTCTATCCACTATTGTTCGGCGGCCGGGGCTCTTCGTCGTCATCGCTATGCAGCCCCTTGTCTGTATTTTCGGCATTTAACTTGCCTGCCTGCTTGAACACCCAACAATCCCTGTTGGTGTGATTGGCTGGCTTTTCGGGGGTGCCATGTATCTGGCACAAGCGATCGAGTATTTGGTCCAAACTGGACGGGCCCTTAGGATTTCTTTTGAATGGCTTTTTCCGCTGACCGGATTTATAGCCTCTGAATCCGGCATTAACTGCCGTATCCTTAGCGTTGTCGCCGTTAATGCGGTGCTTCTGCTTGTTGCGACGCGACCTGCCACTGCTGTCCCTGGTATCCGAATTACCAGGGTTCTTGGTCATATTGTTGCTACAAGCGAGCCAGCTGTCTTCTCCCGCGCAAAAGCGGGTCATGAGTGCTGCCATAGATTTCGGCTTTTCCTGTCCAAGGTGCCAGGCAAGCCACTCGTCACGGATATTGTGCTTGAAGGCTGCTAGGGCCTCAGCGTCCGGACAGTTGACTATTTGATTTTTCTTTGTTAAGAACCGTGTCCAGAATTGCCTGGCCGATTCCTCTGGCTGCTGAATTACGTGACTTAGGTCATCGGCGTCTGGGGGTCGCACATAAGTGCCCTGGAAATTGTCGAGGAATGCGACTTCCAGGTCCTCCCAACAACTAATTGATCCTGTTGGCTAGCTGTTAAGCCAATGCCGAGATGGTCCTTTAAGCTTGAGTGGGAGGTATTTGATGGCGTGGAAACCATCACCGCGGGCCATGTGGATATGAAGGAGATAATCCTCGATCCATACCGCAGGATCTGTTGTGCCATCATTTGATTCGATGTTTACGGGTTTGAAACCCTCGGGGATTTGATGATCCATTATTTCGTCTGTGAAGCATAGTGGGTGTGCGGCGCCTCTATACTGGGCTATATCACGATGTAGCTCAAATGAGCTTTGTCTACTGTGTTCGGCCCTGCCGAATTTGTGGCCGGCGTGACTGTTATCGTCACGAGCTGTGGGGCGCCCACGCGATCCGTAGATCGATCTTGTTTGCCTTGCCTTGTCCTCCAACATATCTCATAAGTCCGGCGCATATTCCCGTGCCTTGGTACGGGGTGCGGCTTGAGTGGAGGGCCGAGAGGCCTCTCTGTCCCGGCCACGAGGTGGCCGGTCGGCCGCATCAAGTGCTTCCTCCTCTAATCGGGGTAGCAACCTGCGCTTTGGGTAGCTCTTGGAGGGGCATTCGAGTTTATGCTCTTCGACCGCAAGGACTTCAGTCCATTTGTCGACTAGCAAATCTTGATCAGCTCTAAGCTGTTGCTGTTTTTTCTTAAGGCTTCTTGCCGTGGCCATAAGCCTGCGTTGAAAACGCTCTTGCTCGACGGGATCCTCTGGCACGACAAATTCGTCGTTGTCGAGGCTTGCCTCGTCTTCGGAGGGAGGCATAGAATTATCATCCTCGACCTCTCTGTCTGCCGCTCTCTCATGAGGGATGGCTTCTCCATCCTCCTATGTTAAATCTTGTTGGAGGGGGTTTTCTTCGGCACTCTCCGGAGTATTATTATCTCCCTTGCTGGAGTCACTGTATTTGTTTTAGCGGGATTTTGAGCGGCGCCGCTGACGCCGGCGCTTAGGCTGTTTCTTGGAGGGGTCATCCTCCGCTGTTCCATCGCCATCTCCTTCTTTTGGGGTGTCCACCATGTATATGTCATATGACGAGGTGGCTTTCCAGCCCCGATAGGCGCTGGTTCTTCATCGTCTCCTGTATCGGCGTCCATACCGTCGATATCTTCGGAGTCGAAGTCGAGCATGTCGGTTAGATCGTCGACAGTGGCTACAAAGTGGGTGGTGGGCGGGTTTTGAATTTCTTCATCATCCGTATCCCAACCTTGCTAACCATAGTCCGGCCAGGGCTCTCCTGATAAAGAGAGAGACTTTAGTGTCTTCAGAATATCGCCGAAAGGCGAGTGCTGAAAGATGTCCGCGGCAGTAAACTCCATGATCGGCGCCTGATCGGATTCGATCGGCAGGGGCGCGGAGAGTTCGGAGTCCGGAGAGGAGTCCGGCTCCTTGGAGTCACGAGTCCCGCAGAGTGCGGGGCTGGTGTTCGGCTCGATCGCCGTTGGGATCGCAGCCCCCGAGGCAATGTCCAACCACCCATCCTGGATTGGCGCAACTGGCTCCGAATTAAGGGTTGAAGCCGATGCGGGTGCGGCCTCTAGGGCACTGTTCGGCGGCAGAGCTAGATCATGCTCGTCGTGAAAGTGCGGAGCGCTCGGCAGTGGCTCGAATCCGTTGAAGATTAAGTCCCCGCGGATGTCAGTCGTGTAGTTTAAACTTCCAAATCTGACCTGACGGCCAGGGGCATAGCTTTCGATCTGCTCCAGATGGCCAAGTGAATTGGCCCGCAGCGCGAAGCCGCCGAAGACGAAGATCTGTCTGGGGAGGAAGGTCTCACCCTGGACTGCATCGCTATTGATGATCGTAGGAGCCATCCAGCCGGACGGCGACGACACAGAGGAACTCTCAATGAAAGCACCAATGTCGGTGTCAAAACCAGCGGATCTCGGGTAGGGGGTCCCGAACTGTGCGTCTAGGCAGGATGGTAACAGGAGGCAAGGGACACGAAGTTTTACCCAGGTTCGGGCCCTCTCGATGGAGGTAAAACCCTACGTCCCGCTTGATTAATATTGATGATATGGGTAGTACAAGAGTAGATCTACCACAAGATCAGAGAGGCTAAACCCTAGAAGCCAGCCTATGGTATGATTGTTGTTGTGTATGTTGTCCTACGGACTACAACCCTACGATTTATATAGACACCGGAGAGGGTTAGGGTTACACAAAGTCGGTTACAATGGTAGGAGATCTGTATATCCGTATTGCCAAGCTTGCCTTCCACGCCAAGGAAAGTCCCTTCCGGACACGGGACGAAGTCTTCAATCTTGTATCTTCATAGTCCAGGAGTCCGACTGAAGGTATAGTCCGGCTATCCGAACACCCCCTAATCCAGGACTCCCTCAGCCCCCCTCCACAGTTCAACACCTCGGTCATATCGTTGTAGTGCTTAGGCAAAGCCCTGCGCCGGTAACATCATCATCACCATCGCCACGCAGTCGTGCCGATGGAACTCTCCCTCGTCCTCAACTGGATCAAGAGCTCAAGGGACATCATCGTGCTGAACGTGTGCTGAACACGGAGGTGTTGTACGTTCGGTACTTGGATTGGTTGGATCGTGAAGACGTTGGACTACATTAACCGCGTTACTAAACGCTTCCGCTTTCGGTCTACGAGGGTATGTGGACACACTCTCACGTCTCATTGCTATGCATATCCTAGATAGATCTTGCGTGATCGTAGGATTTTTTTTTGAAATACTGCATTCCCCAACATGTTCTTTACCAGGGTTAGCCATGTATCGACTGGCCAAACTCATTGCAAATGACAAATCAGGCTTATAACACACCATGGCATACATTAAAGAACCAACAACACTGGAATATGGAACTCCTGACATATACTGAAACTCTTCATCGTTAATAGGACAATGACAAGATGATAATTTGAAATGAGGAGCAATGGGAGTGGTTGCTAATTTAGCATCATGCATGTTAAAATGATGAGGAACTTTCTTAATGTAATTCTGCTGACTAAGAAATAACAAACCAGAATTTCCGTCTCTCGTAAACTCCATACCTAGAATTTTTTAGCAGCACCAAGATCCTTCATCTCAAACTCACTACTTAACCGTGCTTTTAAAGTAGTGACCTCTTTCTTGCCCTTGGCAGCAATCAACATATCATAAACATATAGCAGCAATTATATAGGTGACCCATCAACAAATTTAAGGTAAACACCACTATCATATGCAGACCTCTTAAATCCATGTGCTATCATAAATGAATCAAACTTTTTATACCACTGTCTTGGAGACTATTTCAAATCATCACTAGTAGAAAAAAGGTCTTTGGTCCTGGCCAGATCAAAGCATTAGTCCCGGTCATGTTACAAACTGGGACTAATGGGAGCACCAGTCCCGGTTCGAGAGGCCAGGACATCGGCAGGCATCAGTCCCGGTTCTGCTGGGTTTAGTCCCGGTTCCAGCCACCAACCGGGATTAAAGGGGTTGCCGCCCTTTAGTCCCGGTTGGTTTCTGGAACCGGGACTAAAGGGTAGGCCATTAGTCCCGGTTTTAGACACAAACCGGGACTAAAGTTTTGCCTATATATATTCACGGCCCGCATCTCCTCAGTTTTTTGGCCGTGGAAGGGTGGAGGTGTGGGCTACTCTGTTTTTTTGCCTACATATGCACATGAGGTGTTCGATGAAATTCCGGAGCCACACTTAATCTGTCTTCTCTGTTCTTCCTCCAAGCTCAACCTCCAAGCTCCATTTTCCCCAAGATTTTTCTAGGTTTGACGGTACACAAAGTATCCAAGTGTTCTAAAAAGGTTAGCAAGTTAACCCTTGATACTTCTCCAACGTATCTATAATTTTTGATTGTTCCATACTATTATATTATCTATTTTGGATGTTTTAGATGCTATTTTATATTATTTTTGGGACTAACCTATTAACCTAGAGCCTAGTGCCAGTTTCTATTTTCCGTGTTTTTGAGTTTGGCACAAAAGGAATATCAAATGGAGTCCAAACGGAATGAATCTTTCGCGATGATTTTTCTTAGACAAGAAGACACCTACGAGACTTGGAGTTGAAGTCAAGAAGACCCACAAGGCGACGACAAGCCGTAGGAGTGTGCCCCCATGCGGTCCCCTCGGGAGTCCACCGATCTACTTCTTCGTCCAATAGATTAAGATATATTCACAAATCCTCAGAGGGAGCCACGACAATACTTTTCCGTCGCTGCAACCTTCTGTTCCCATGAGATCCCATCTTGGGGCCTTTTCCTGCGATCTACGGGAGGGGGATTTGATCACGGGGGGCATCTACATCAACCCTATTGCCCCTCCTATTAAGTGTGAGTAGTTTACCTCAGAGCTACGAGTCCATAGCTAGTAGCTAGATGGCTTCTTCTCTCTCTTTGATCTTCAATACCATGTTCTCCTCGATGTTCTTGGAGTTCTATCCGATGTAATATTCTTTTGCAGCGTGTTTGTCGAGATCCAATGAATTGTGGATTTATGATCAGATTATCTATGAATATTATTTGAATCTCCTCTGAATTCTTATATGCATGATTTGATATCTTTGTGTTTCTCTTTGAATTATCGGTTTGGTTCGGCCAACTAGATTGGTATTTCTTGCAATGGGAGAGGTGCTTAGTTTTGGGTTCAATCTTGCGGTGTCCTCACCCAGTGACATAGTAGGGGTAGCGAGGCACGTATTGTATTGTTGCCATCAAGGATAAAAAGATGGAGTTTTCATCATATTGCTTGAGTTTATCCCTCTACATCATGCCACCTTACTTAAGGCGATACTCCGTTCTTTATGAACTTAATACTCTATATGCATGCTGGATAGCGGTCGATGTGTGGAGTAATAGTAGTAGATGCAGAATCGTTTCGGTCTACTTGACACGGACGTGATGCCTATATGCATAATCAGTGCCTTGGATATCATCATAACTTTGCGCTTTTCAATCAATTGCTCGACAGTAATTTGTTCACCCACTGTATTATTTGCTTTCAAGAGAGAAGCCTCTAGTGAAACCTATGGCCCCCAGGTCTATTTTCCATCATATATTTTCAAATTTATAAACCAAAAATACCTTGCTACAATTTATTTACTGTTATTTTGTTTTACGTTTTGGCAATCTTATATACCTATCTCTATCAGATCTCACCTTTGCAATTGATCGTGAAGGGATTGACAACCCATTTATCGCATTGGGTGCAAGTGTTTGATTGTTTGTGCAGGTGCATAGATTGGGGACTGGCTTGTACCTCCTACTGGATTGATACCTTGGTTCTCTAACTGAGGGACTTTGCTGCATCACCCTTTCCTCTTCAAGGAAAAAACTAATGCAAGCTCAAGAAGTAGTAGGAAGAATTTCTAGCGCCGTTGCCGGGGAGGTCTACATCAAGCCTACCAAGTACCTATCATAAACTCTCATATCTTGCATTACATTATTCACCATTTGCCTCTCGTTTTCCTATCCCCCACTTCTAAAATGATTTTCCAAAAATACAAAAAGATTTGCCTTTTTATTCGCCCTTCTTTCGTTCGTCTTTTCATTTGCCCTTATGCCTTACTTGGTTTGTTTGCTCGTTTGCTTGGCATAATTGTGTATTTTATTGAAAAACAGTAAGCAAAGAGTTTATGGACCCTCATCCACTTGCTAATCTTTTTAAGAGATCCAATTATGATGAACCTATTTCTAGTGAGTTGACTGCACTAGATTATCTTTATGAAGTTTTGCTTGAAATTCGTGAATCTAAAAATTGTGATGAAGTGTTAAAAGAAGAAATTTATGAAGTGATTCACAATAGCTCCTTGGATGAAAATCATGATTGCAATGATGTTATTATAAATTCTATTAATGTCAATTGTGCTAATAATATGCAAAACCCTAAGCTTGGGTATGCTAGTTTTGCTATGTCCACTAATTGTAATGATCATGATTAGGGTGATAATGCTTCTTATGATCTTGAAAATTCATTTAAGCCTCATGATGAATATGTTTGTTATAATATTGAAAATGAGTTTGGAAGATTGTCAACTTTAGGAAATAATGATCCCACTACTTTGGAGTTTGATCAATCTTATGATCTTTTCGATAAAAGTGGGCTTGGAGAAGCAATGACTTTATTTTATGTTAATCCCACTATTTTGGAAGAGTGTCCACTTTGCATGCATGTGTATCATGAAGAGGATATTTTATGTGATAGCTATATTGTTCAATTTGATTATGATCCGACATGTAATTATTATGAGAGAGGAAAATATGGTTGTAGTTTTCATGTTACTAAATTACCTCTCGTTATGTTGAGATTGATATTGTTTCTTTCTTCTTCTTCTTCTTTGCATATGCTAGTTTTTGCTTGCCTTGATAATTTGTTTGCCGATAAAATGCCTATGCATAGGAAGTATGTTAGACTTAGATATGTTTTTCACATGCTTCATGATGCTCTCTTCGTGTTTCAATTGCTATCTTTCATGTGAGCATCATTGAAATTATCAACACCTAGCTAAAAGGCTTTAAAGAAAAGCGCTTGTTGGGAGACAACCCAATATTTTTATTTTATGTTTATATGAAAATACACATTATTACCTCTGTAGTAATTGTGTTTTGGTGTTTAAATTAGTGTTGGTGCCAAGTTAGACCTTTGGGATGGCTTACGGTGATAGTTGATTTGATCTTGCTGAAAAACAAAAACTTTTGCGTCCAGTCACAGAATTGTTTAAATTCACTGGAGAGTGGAAAAACCCTGATTTTTACACAAGATTGATATACAACTTGCCTCTGTTTTCCAAATGTTTCAGAATTTTTGGAGTTACATAAGTATTAGAACAATTCAGATCTTCGCAGACTCTTCTGTTTTTGACAGATTCTCTTTTCTATGTGTTGTTTGCTTATTTTGATGAATCTATGGGTAGTATCGGGGGGTATGAACCATGGAGAAGTTGGAATACAGTATATATTACACCAATATAAATAAAGAATGATTTCACAACAGTACCAAAAGTGGTGATTGATGTCGCTTGAAGCTACGTCGGTATTTCCCCAAAGAGGAAGGGTTGATGCAGCACAGCGGCGGTAGGTATTTCCCTTAGATATGAAACCAAGGTTATCGAACCAGTAGGAGAACCAAGCAACACAATGTAAACAGCCCCTGCACACAAATAACAACCACTCGCAACCCGACGTGTTAAAGGGGTTGTCAATCCCTTACGGGTAACGGCGCCAGAAGCGGTGCACGGACGGGATAAAGTTTTGTAGTAAATTGATAGATCGAACGCCAAATAAAATAAATAAACAAAAAATCACAGCAAGGTATTTTTGTATTTTTAGTTTAATAGATCTGAAAATAAATGCAAGAGAAAAGTAGATCGCAAAGGAAAATATATGAGAAAGAAGACCCGGGGGCCGTAGGTTTCACTAGTGGCTTCTCTCGAGAAAAATAGCAAATGGTGGGTAAACAAATTACTGTTGGGAAATTGATAGAACTTCAAATAATCATGACGATATCCAGGCAATGATCATTATATAGGCATCACGTCCAAGATTAGTACACCGACTCCTGCCTGCATCTACTACTATTACTCGACACATCGACCGCTATCCAGCATGCATCCAGGGTATTAAGTTCATGGAGAAATAGAGTAATGCAATAAGAACGATGACATGATGTAGACAAGATCTATCTATGTAGAGATAGACCCCATCATTTTATCCTTAGTAGCAACGATACATACGTGTCGTTTCCCTTTCTGTCACTGGGATCAAGCACCGTAAGATCGAACCCACTACGAAGCACCTCTTCCCATTGCAAGATAAATAGATCAAGTTGGCCAAACAAAACCCAAATATCGGAGAAGAAATACAAGGCTATAAGAAATCATGCATATAAGAGATCAAAGAAACTTAAATAACTTTCATGGATATAAAAAGATATATAACTGATCATAAACTCAAAGTTCATTAGATCACAACAAACACACCGCAAAAAGAATTACATCATATGGATCTCCAAGAGACCATTGTATTGACAAACCTGCGAGAGAGAGAAAGCCATCTAGCTACTAACTACGGACCCGAAGGTCTATAAAGAACTACTCACGCATCATCAGAGAGGCACCAATGGAGGTGGTGAACCCCATCCGAGATGGTGTCTAGATTGGATCTGGTGGTTATGGACTCTGTGGTGGCTGGATGAATATTTCGTCAACGTGCCTAGGGTTTTTGGAATATTGGGGTATTTATAGAGCAAAGAGGCGGTCCGGGGGGCACCCGAGGTGGGCACAACCCACCATGCGCGCCTGGGCCTCCTGGCGCGCCCTGGTGGGTTGTGCCCCCCTCAGGGCACCCCCCAGGCGCGGCCAGGGCCCGTTGTGTTCCTTCTGGCCCATAAAAATTCTCCGTAGAGTTTCGGGGCATTTTGATATTGATTTTCTTCGATGTAAAAAACATGGAAAAATCAACAACTGTCACTTGGCACTATGTCAATAGGTTAGTACCAAAAAATGATATAAAATGGCTATAAATGATTGTAAAACATTCAAGGTTGATAATATAACAACATGGAACAATAAAAGATTATAGATACGTTGGAGACGTATCAACATCTCCAAGCTTAACTCCTACTCGTCCTCGAGTAGGTAAGTGATAAAAACAGAATTTTTTATGTGGAATGCTGCGTAACATGTCATATTATATTTGTTTTCTTTATAGCATGGACATTTGGACTTTTACTTGTTCAAAGCAATAGTCTAGTTTTGAGATGATAATTTAGATACTCAAGTATATCAACAAGCAACCATGTCTTTCAAAATATCAATGCTAAAATAAGTTATCCCTAGCCCATCATGCTCAAACATTGATCCATTCATGAAACACATTCGAATATTAGCTACACCCAATACTTAAGTATGATCATATTGCCTCCTAGTTGGTGCTTTTATAAGAGAAGATGGAGACTCAAAATAAAAATTGCATAAAGTGAAAGAAAGGCCCTTCGCAGAGGGAAGTAGGGATTTGTAGAGGTGTCAGAGCTCAAAGCGAAAAACTTAGAGATAAAAACATTTTGGGAGGTGTATCCATCCCACCAACGAAAACGACTTAGAGTTCCCAACACTTTCAGTGCTAGATATATCATAGGTGGTTCCCAAACAGAAAATAAAGTTTATTCCTTTTCCACCATACTTTCACTTTCCATGGCTAGCTGTATCCACGGTTGCCCTCCATACCAACACTTCCCAAGGAATTTATTATTTGACAACATAAATGAAATTTATTTATTTTTTTGCATTTCGGGACTGGACATCCCTAATACCTTTGCCTTACTCTTGTGCAATGACAAGAGAATAAACACTCATCTTGAGAATAACACATCTAGCATGGAAAATATTAGCCACCCCTCACCGCTCCGCGAGCGAAAAAACACACAAAAGAGAAGTTTATTTTGAAAATTAGAGATGGCACATACAAATTTTCTTAGAACGGCAAAAGAATACCGCATATAGGTAGATATAGTGGACTCATGTGGCAAAACTGGTTTAAGGGTTTTTGGATGCACAAGTAGAGATCATACTTAGTGCAAAATGAAGGCTAGCAAAAGATTGAGAAGCGACCAACCAAGAAACGGATAATATCATAAGCAAGCATTAAGCATAAATAACACCGAATAATGCACCACAAGTAGGATAAAATTTCATTGCATGACTATTGACTTTCGTACTTGCATAGGGAATCACAAACCTTAACACCAATATTCTTACTAAAGCATAATTACTCACCAATATGACTCACATATCGCATCATCATATCTCAAAACTATTACTAGGAATCAAGTTTATTTTGTCCAATGATCTTCATTAAAGTTTTTATTATATCCTTCTTGGATATCTATCACTTTGGGGCTAATTTTCATGTGTTGCTTTTGACAAGCTCCAACAAATATAAGTGAAGATCATGAACATAATTTTTTCTTTCTCTCAAATTAATTTAAGTGAAGCAAGAGAGAATTTCTTGAAAATTTTACTAACTCTCAAATAAATATAAGTGAAGCAAGGGAGCATTTCTTCAAAAATACTAAAGCACACCATGCTCAAAAAGATATAAGTGAAGCACTAGAGCAAGTCCATAGCTCATAAAAATTTAAGTGAAGCATAGAGAGCAATTCTAACAAGTCATGACATAATTTTGGCTCTCTCAAATAGGTGTTTCCAGCAAGGATTTATGATGTAAAACACAAAATAAAACAAGAAAAGATTCATATCATACAAGACGTTCCAAGAAAAAGACATATCATGTGACGAATAAAAATATAGTTTCGAGTAAAATACCGATGGTCGTTAGAAGAAAGAGGGGATGCCACTCGGGGGCATCCCCAAGCTTAGTTGGTTGCTCATTTTTGGATAATAGCTTGGGATGCCGGGGCATCCCCAAGCTTAGGCTCTTCTATCCTTCTTCATCCATCGTAAGATAACCCAAAACTTGAAAACTTCAATCACACAAACTCAACAAAACCTCCGTGAGATCCGTTAGTGTAAGAAAACAAACCACTACTATAAGTACTGTATCAAACCAATTCATATTTTTTGTATTATATCTAATGTATTCCAACTTTTCTATGGCAAAAACTCATCCAAGAAAACCATAGAGCCATCAAAATAAGCACACAACACAAAGAAAACAGAATCTGTCAAAACAGAACAGTCTGTAGCAATCTGATTTAGATGAAAACTTCTGGAACTCCCAAAATTCTGAAAAATAGGACGATCTGAGAAATTTGTATATTAATCTTCTGCAAAAAGTATGAGGGCAAAATCACTTTCTGATAAAAAAACTAGAATTGTTTTCGTGAGCGCAAAGTTTCTGTCTTTTTCAGCAAGATCAAACTGTTGGAAATATGCCCTAGAGGAAATAATAAATTGGTTATTATTATATTTCCTTGTTCATGATAATCGTTTATTATCCACGCTAGAATTGTATTGATAGGAAACTCAGATACATGTGTGGATACATAGACAACACCATGTCCCTAGTTAGCCTCTAGTTGACTAGCTCGTTGATCAATAGATGGTTACGGTTTCCTGACCATGGACATTGGATGTCATTGATAACGGGATCACATCATTAGGAGAATGATGTGATGGACAAGACCCAATCCTAAGCCTAGCACAAAGGTCGTGTAGTTCGTATGCTAAAGCTTTTCTAATGTCAAGTATCATTTCCTTAGACCATGAGATTGTGCAACTCCCGGATACCGTAGGAGTGCTTTGGGTGTGCCAAACGTCACAACGTAACTGGGTGGCTATAAAGGTACACTACAGGTATCTCCGAAAGTGTCTGTTGGGCTGGCACGAATCGAGACTGGGATTTGTCACTCCGTGTAAACGGAAAGGTATCTCTGGGCCCACTCGGTAGGACATCATCATAATGTGCACAATGTGATCAAGGAGGTGATCACGGGATGATGTGTTACGGAACGAGTAAAGAGACTTGCCGATGACGAGATTGAACAAGGTATCGGGATACCGACGATCGAATCTCGGGCAAGTATCATACCACTAGACAAAGGGAATTGTATACGGGATTGATTGAATCCTTGACATCGTGGTTCATCCGATGAGATCATCGTGGAACATGTGGGAGCCAACATGGGTATCCAGATCCCGCTGTTGATTATTGACCGGAGAGTTATCTCGGTCATGTCTGCATGGTTCCCGAACCCGTAGGGTCTACACACTTAAGGTTCGTTGACGCTAGGGTTATAGGGAATAGATATACGTGGTTACCGAATGTTGTTCGGAGTCCCGGATGAGATCCCGGACGTCACGAGGAGTTCCGGAATGGTCCGGAGGTAAAGATTTATATATGGGAAGTCCTGTTTTGGTCGCCGGAAAAGTTTCGGGTTTTATCGATAATGTACTGGGACCACCGGGAGGGTCCCGGTGGTCCACCAAGTGGGGCCACCAGCCCCGGAGGGCTGCATGGGCCAAGTGTGGGAGGGGACCAGCCCCAGGTGGGCTGGTGCGCCCCCCCACCATGGCCCAAGGCGCAAGGGAGAGTGGAAGGGGGCAAACCCTAGGCTCAGATGGGCCTAAGGCCCACTTAGTGGTGCGCCTCCCTCTCTCCCCCCTTGGCCGCCCCCCTAGATGGGATCTAGGGCTGGCCGCCACCCCTAGGGGTGGAAACATAGGTGGGGGTGCAGCCCCTCCCCTCCCCCTATATATACTTGAGGTTTTGGGCTGCCATAGAGGCGATTGAATCTTCTTCTTGGCGCAGCCCTAACCCTCTCCCTCCTCGCCTCTTGCGGTGCTTGGTGAAGCCCTACTGGAGTACCACGCTCCTCCACCACCACCACGCCATTGTGCTGCTGCTGGATGGAGTCTTCCCCAACCTCTCCTTCTCCCCTTGCTGGATCAAGGCATAGGAGACGTCATCAGGCTGTACGTGTGTTGAACACGGAGGTGCCGTCCGTTCGGCACTAGGATCATCGGTGATTTGGATCACGACGAGTATGACTCCATCAACCCTGTTCACTTGAACGCTTCCGCTTAGCGATCTACAAGGGTATGTAGATGCACTCTCCTTCCCCTCGTTGCTAGATTACTCCATAGATTGATCTTGGTGATGCGTAGAAAATTTTGAATTTCTGCTACGTTCCCCAACAGTGGTATCAGAGCTAGGTTTATGGGTAGTTACTATGCACGAGTAGAACACAAAGTAGTTGTGGGCATTGATATTGTCAATTATCTTGCTGTTACTAGTCTTATCTTGATTTGGCGGTATTGTGGGATGAAGCGGCCTGGACCAACCTTACACGTACGCTTACGTGAGACCGGTTCCACCGACTGACATGCACTAGTTGCATAAGGTGGCTGGCGGGTGTCTGTCTCTCCCACTTTAGTCAGATCGGATTCGATGAACAGGGTCCTTATGAAGGGTAAATAGAAATTGGCAATTCACGTTGTGGTTTTGGCGTAGGTAAGAAACGTTCTTGCTAGAATCCTATAGCTGCCACGTGAAAAACTTGCAACAACAATTAGAGGACGTCTAACTTGTTTTTGCAGCATATGCCTTGTGATGTGATATGGCCAAAAAGGATGTGATGAATGATATATGTGATGTATGAGATTGATCATGTTCTTGTAATAGGAATCACGACTTGCATGTCGATGAGTATGACAACCGGCAGGAGCCATAGGAGTTGTTTAATTTATTTATGACCTGCGTGTCAACATAAACGTCATGTAATTACTTTACTTTATTGCTAAAGCGTTAGCCATAGTAGTAGAAGTAATAGATGACGAGACAACTTCAAGAAGACACGATGATGGAGATCATGATGATGGAGATCATGGTGTCATGCCGGTGACAACGATGATCATGGAGCCCCGAAGATGGAGATCAAGAGGAGCAAAATGATATTGGCCATATCATGTCACTATTTGATTGCATGTGATGTTTATCATGTTTTACATCTTATTTGCTTAGAACGACGATAGCTTAAATAAGATGATCCCTCGTAATAATTTCAAGAAAGTGTTCCCCCTAACTGTGCACCGTTGCGAAGGTTCGTTGTTTCGAAGCACCACATGATGATCGGGTGTGATAGATTCTAACGTTCGAATACAACGGGTGTTGACAAGCCTAGCATGTACAGACATGGCCTCGGGACACATGCGAAACACTTAGGTTGACTTGACGAGCCTAGCATGTACAGACATGGCCTCGGAACACGGAAGACCGAAAGGTCGAGCATGAGTCGTATAGAAGATACGATCAACATGAAGATGTTCACCGATGTTGACTAGTCCGTCTCACGTGACGATCGGACACGACCTAGTTGACTCGGATCATGTTTCACTTAGATGACGGGAGGGATGTCTATCTGAGTGGGAGTTCATTAAATAATTTGATTAGATGAACTCAATCATCATGAACATAGTCTAAATTGTCTTCGCAAATATGTTGTAGATAAATAGCTCACGTTGTAGCTCCCTGTTTCAAATACGTTCCTAGAGAAAGATTAAGTTCAAAGATATTGTAAGCATTGATGCGGACTAGGTCTGTAGTCCGAGGAGTGTCCTGACTGCTACACAGAAGGCTTACGTCTTTGATGCACCGCTCGATGTGCAAACCCCTACAACGTCGTCTGTGGATGTTGTGAACACCTCACAGACACGTCCTGATGACTACTTGATAGTTTAGTGCACCATACTTTACAGCTTAGAATCGGGATTCCAATGACGTTTTGAACGCCATAGAGCATATGAGATGTTCCAAGAGCTGAAATTGGGATTTCAGGCTCATGCCCGTGTTGAGAGGTATGAGACCTCTGATAAGTTCTTTTGCTAACAAGATGGAGGAGAATGGCTCAGCTAGTGAGCATGTGCCCAGAATGTCTGGGTGCTACAATCACTTAAATCAAGTGGGAGTTAAACTTCCAGATAAGATAGTGATTGATAGAGTTCTCTAGCCACTATCACTAAGCTACTAGATCTTCGTGATGAACTATGACATGCAAGGGATGGAGTTCATCCCGGAGCTGTTCGCGGTGCTTAAGACCACAAAAGGTAGAAATCAAGAAGGAGCATCAAGTGTTGATGGTTTAACAAGACCACTGGTTTCAAGAGGGCAAGGGCTAGAAGGGAAACTTCATGGATGGCAAACCAGTTGCCGCTCCAGTAAAGGAACCCAAGGTTGAACCCAAACCCGAGACTGAGTGCTTCTATTGTAAGTGGAACAATCACTGGTAGCGGAATTACCCCAAATGTATGATAGATAAGAAGGCTGGCAACTTCAACAAAGTATATACGTGTTATTAATGTGTACCTCACTAGTACTCCTAGTAGCACCTGGGTATTGGATACCGGTTCAGTTGCTATTATTGGTGACTTGAAGCAAAAGCTACGGACTAAACGGAGACTAGCTAAGGGCGAGGTGACGATGTGTGTTGGAAGTGTTTCCAAAGTTGATGAGATCACCATCGCACGCTCCATCTGCCTTCGGGATTAGTATTGAACCTAGATAAATGTCATCAGGTGTCTACGTTGAGCATGAATATGATTAGATCATGTTCATTGCAATACGGTTATTCATTTAAATTAGAGAATAATGGTTATTCTGTTTACATGAATAATACCTTTCATGGTCATGCACCCTATGTGAATGGTTCATTGAATCTCAGTCATTGTAATACACATGTTCACGCCAAAAGATGTAGAGTTAATAATGATAGTACCACTTTCTCGTGGCACTGCCGCTTAGGTCATATTGGCGTAAGATGCATGAAGAAACTCCATGTCGATGGATGTTTGGAGTCACTTGATTTTGAATCACTTGACACATGCGAGCCATGCCTCATGGGCAGGATGACTAAGACCCCGTTTTAGGTACAATGAAACAGGCAAGTGACTTGTTGGAAATCATGCATGCTGATGCGTGTGATCCAATGAGAATTGAAGCGTGCGGTGGATATCGCTATTTTCTCATCTCCACTGACGATTTGGGTAGATATAGGTATATCTACTTAATGAAGCACAAGTCTGAAACGTTTGAAAAGTTCAAGCGATTTCAGAGTGAAGTTAAGAATCATCATAACAATAAGATCATGTTCCTACGATCTGATCAAAAGGGGATTTTCTGAGTTATGAGTTTGGCAATCACTTAAGACATTGTGGAATTGTTTCATAGTTGAAGCCACCTGGAACACCACAAGGTAATGGTGTGTCCGGACGTCGTAATCGAACCCTATGAGATATGGTGCGATCTATGATGTCTCTTACCAATCTACCGTTTTCATTTTGAGGTTATGCGTTAGAGACAGCTGCATTCACTTTAGATAGGACACCATCTAAGTCCATTGAGACGACGTCATATGAACATTGGTTTAGCAAGAAACCAAAGTTGTCGTTTCTTAATGTTTGGGGCTGCGATGCTTAAGGCTTCAGCCAGAGAAGCTCGAACCCAAAAGCGGACAAACACATCTTCATAGAATACCCAAAGGTGACAGTTGGGTATACCTTCTATCTCAGATCTGAGGGCAAATTGTTTGTCGCTAAGAATGGATCCTTTCTCGAGAAGGAGTTTCTCTCAAAAGAATTGAGTGGGAGGAAGATAGAACTTGATGAGGTTGTCGAACCTTTACTTCAACCAGAGAGTGATGCAACACAGAAAGATGTTTTCTGTGGCACCTACGTCTGTTGAAGAGGAAGTTAATGACAGTGATCATGAAGCTTCGGATCAAGTTGCTATCGAACCTCATAGGTCGACAAGGATATGTACCACTCCTGAGTGGTACGGTAATCCTGTCTTAGATATCATGTTGTTAGACAATAATGAACCTACGAGCTATGGAGAAGCGATGGTGGGCCCGTATTCCGACAAATGGTTAGAAGCCATGAAATCCAAGATAGGATCCATATATCAGAACAAAGTATGGACTTTGGTGGACTTGCCCGATGATCGGCAAGCCATTGAGATAAATGGATCTTTAAGAAGAGGACGGACGTGGGCGGTAATGTTACCGTCTATGAAGCTCGACTTGTGGGAAACAATTTTTTCACAAGTTCAAGGAGTTGACTACGATGAGAATTTCTCACCCGTAGCGATGCTTAAGTCCGTCGGAATCGTGTTAGCATTAGCTGTATTTTCGATTATGAAATCTTACAGATGGATGTCAAAACAAGTTTTCTTACCAGTTTTCGTAAGAAAAGTTGTATGTGATACAATAAAAGGTTTTGTCGATCCTAAGGATGCTAAACGGTATGCTGGCTCCAGCAATCCTTCTATGGACTAGAGCAAGCATCTCGGAGTCGGAATATATGCTTTGATGGAGTGATCAAAGTTTTTAGGTTTATACAATGTTTTCTAGAAACTTGTATTTACAAGAAAGTGAGTGGGAGCACTACAACATTTCTGATAAGTATATGTGGATGACATATTGTTGATCCGAAATAATGTAGAATTTATGGAAAGCATAAACGGTTGTTTGAAGAGTGTTTTTTCAAAGGAAGACCTGGATAAAGCTGCTTACATATTGGGCATCAAGATCTATAGATCAAGACGCCTGATGATACTTTCAAAGAACGCACACCTTGACATGTTTTTGAAGGAGTTCAAAATAGATCAGTCAAAGAAGGGGTTCTTACCTGAATTGTAAGGTGTGAAGTTGAGTAAGACTCGAAGATTGACCACGGCAGAAGAAAGAGGAAGGACGAAGGTCGTCCCCTATGCTTTTGTCATAGGCTCTATACGGTATGCCATGCTGAGTACCGCACCAGATGTGTGCCTTGCCACATGTCTGGCAAGAGGGTACAAAGGTGATCTAGGAGTAGATCACCAGATAGTGGTCAAAAATTATCCTTAGAGGAATAAGGAAATGTTTCTCGGTTATGGAGATGATAAAGAGTTCGCCATAAAGAGTTACGTCGATGCAAGCTTAACACCTATCCGGACAGCTCTGAGTAGAGATACCGGATACGTATAATGGAGCAATAATTTGGAAAAGCTCCAAGTGGAACGTGGTAGCAACATCTACGATATAAAGTTTTGCGAAATACATAGGGATCTGAATATGGCAAGACCCGTTGACTACAACCTCTCTCACAAGCATAACATGATCAAACCCAGAACTCTTTGAGTGTTTATCACATAGTGATGTGAACTAGATCATTGAGTCTAGTAGACTCTTGGATGTGGCGATGTGACCTCTGAGTGTTAATCACATGGCGATGTGAACTAGATTATTGACTCTAGTGCAAGTGGGAGACTGTTGGAAATATGCCCTAGAGGCAATAATAAATTGGTTATTATTATATTTCCTTGTTCATGATAATCGTTTATTATCCATGCTAGAATTGTATTGATAGGAAACTCAGATACATGTGTGGATACATAGACAACACCATGTCCCTAGTTAGCCTCTAGTTGACTAGCTCGTTGATCAATAGATGGTTACGGTTTCCTGACCATGGACATTGGATGTCGTTGATAACGGGATCACATCATTAGGAGAATGATGTGATGGACAAGACCCAATCCTAAGCCTAGCACAAAGATCGTGTAGTTCGTATGCTAAAGCTTTTCTAATGTCAAGTATCATTTCCTTAGACCATGAGATTGTGCAACTCCCGGATACCGTAGGAGTGCTTTGGGTGTGCCAAACGTCACAACGTAACTGGGTGGCTATAAAGGTACACTATAGGTATCTTCGAAAGTGTCTGTTGGGTTGGCACGAATCGAGACTGGGATTTGTCACTCCGTGTAAATGGAAAGGTATCTCTGGGCCCACTCGGTAGGACATCATCATAATGTGCACAATGTGATCAAGGAGTTGATCACGGGATGATGTGTTACAGAACGAGTAAAGAGACTTGCCGATGACAAGATTGAACAAGGTATCGGGATACCGACGATCGAATCTCGGGCAAGTATCATACCACTAGACAAAGGGAGTTGTATACGGGATTGATTGAATCCTTGACATCGTGGTTCATCCGATGAGATCATCGTGGAACATGTGGGAGCCAACATGGGTATCCAGATCCCGCTGTTGATTATTGACCGGAGAGTTATCTCGGTCATGTCTGCATGGTTCCCGAACCCGTAGGGTCTACACACTTAAGGTTCGTTGACGCTAGGGTTATAGGGAATAGATATACGTGGTTAACAAATGTTGTTCGGAGTCCCAGATGAGATCCCGGACGTCACAAGGAGTTCCGGAATGGTCCGGAGGTAAAGATTTATATATGGGAAGTCCTGTTTTGGTCGCCGGAAAAGTTTTGGGTTTTATCGGTAATGTACCGGGACCACCGGGAGGGTCCTGGTGGTCCACCAAGTGGGGCCACCAGCCCCGGAGGGCTGCATGGGCCAAGTGTGGGAGGGGACCAGCCCCAGGTGGGCTGGTGCGCCCCCCACCAAGGCCCAAGGCACAAGGGAGAGTGGAAGGGGGCAAACCCTAGGCTCAGATGGGCCTAAGGCCCACCTAGTGGTGCGCCTCCCTCTCTCCCCCCTTGGCCGCCCCCCTAGATGGGATCTAGGGCTGGCCGCCACCCCTAGGGGTGGAAACCTAGGTGGGGGCGCAGCCCCTCCCCTCCCCCTATATATACTTGAGGTTTTGGGCTGCCATAGAGGCGATTGAATCTTCTTCTTGGCGCAACCCTAACCCTCTCCCTCCTCGTCTCTTGCGGTGCTTGGCGAAGCCCTGCTGGAGTACCATGCTCCTCCACCACCACCACGCCGTCGTGCTGCTGCTGGATGGAGTCTTCCCCAACCTCTCCTTCTCCCCTTGCTGGATCAAGGCATAGGAGACGTCACCGGGCTGTACGTGTGTTGAACACGGAGGTGCCGTCCGTTCGGCACTAGGATCATTGGTGATTTGGATCACGACGAGTACGACTCCATCAACCCCGTTCACTTGAACGCTTCCGCTTAGCGATCTACAAGGGTATGTAGATGCACTCTCCTTCCCCTCATTGCTAGATTACTCCATAGATTGATCTTGGTGATGCGTAGAAAATTTTGAATTTCTGCTACGTTCCCCAACACAAACAACTATCACCCAAGAAGATCCTATCGGTTCTACTTGGAACAAACACTAATTAAAACCCAAAAAAACACAATCATAACAGTAACATAATTGTGATAACACTCAAGAACATAAAGCAAAAAGCAAAAATAAATTTTATTCATTGGGTTGCCGCCCAACAAGCGCTATAGTTTTATGCCCTTAGCTAGGTATAAGGCAAGGATCTAAGTTTTGTCATCTTTATTCTTAACTTTCTTAGAGGTATTTCCATCATGGGGTTTTGTGAACACAACATAAAACATTATCCATGGAGACCTTAGTGTTCCTAAGTTGGTGTTCATCATAACCTTTTTGATTCCTCGCAACAATCCAAGAATAATGTTGATTAACATTATTGAAAACCTGTTGGATTATATCTAAAAAGGGGACTTCCTTCTTAAGATTCTCATCAAAGATTTTATTATCCCCAAGTAATTGTCTCAAAGCATAGTCACTATTGTAAAGAATTTCATCTATCACAGGTTTTTCACGATTCATACCATAAAAGTCAAAGATTTCTCTAGCTTCCCGTATTATGTAGTCAAACTCATTCATAAGAACGTGAGTGGCCAACTTTTTAGCCCTAGGATTCTTTATATCGGGGAGCTAAAAAAACAATATTTGCAATGTAGGATGGGTACGAATAAATTTACTTCCAAGTTTCAGAACTAGTGCTGAAATAGCATCCGCATAAGATCTAGTAGTTTCAAGTATAGGAGCATCATCAAGACTCAAATTTCCCATACAATTGAAAAATTCTTGGATACGTTCTTTTCCCATAATGTTCCCTTGCCCCAAGATAAAAGTTTTAGCATCTAGATTGCCCGTACGCCCTATCTTAGGAGTTAGGCCATCATCTGTTGGTGCCATACCGAAATCGCTCGTGATTGCAAAGAACAGATCTAACGAGAAAAAGGCGAACGGAAAAGAGAGACGAATAAAACGGTAAATTTTTGTGAAGTGGGGGAGAGGAAAATGAGAGGCAAATGGCAAATAATGTAAATTGCGAGGAGATAAGATTTGTGATTAGGAACCTAGTATATGTTGAAGATCCTCCCCGGCAACAGCGCCAGAAATTCCTTTTGATGTCGCTTGAAGCTACGTTTGTATTTCCCCAAAGAGGAAGGGATGATGCAGCATAGCGGCGGTAGGTATTTCTCTCAGATATGAAACCAAGGTTATCGAACCAGTAGGAGAACCAAGCAACACAATGTAAACAGCCCCTGCACACAAATAACAACCACTTGCAACCCGACGTGTTAAAGGGGTTGTCAATCCCTTTCGGGTAACGGCGCCAGAAGTGGTCCGCGGACGGGATAAAGTTTTGTAGTAAATTGATATATCGAACGCCAAATAAAATAAAGAAAGAAAAATTGCAGCAAGGTATTTTTGTATTTTTAGTTTAATAGATCTGAAAATAAATGCAAGATAAAAGTAGATCGCAAAGGCAAATATATGAGAAAGAAGACCCAGGGGCCGTAGGTTTCACTAGTGGCTTCTCTTGAGAAAAATAGCAAACGGTGGGTAAACAAATTACTGTTGGGCAATTGATAGAACTTCAAATAATCATGACGATATCCAGGCAATGATCATTATATAGGTATCACGTCCAAGATTAGTAGACCGACTCCTGCTTGCATCTACTACTATTACTCCACAGATCGACCGCTATCCAGCATGCATCCAGTGTATTAAGTTCATGGAGAAATGGAGTAATGCAATAAGAACGATGACATGATGTAGACAAGATCTATGTATGTAGAGATAGACCCCATTGTTTTATCCTTAGTAGCAACGATACATACTTGTCGTTTCCCTTTTTGTCACTCAGATCAAGCACCGTAAGATCGAACCCACTACAAAGCACCTCTTCCCATTGCCAGATAAATAGATCATGTTGGCCAAACCAAACCCAAATATCGGACAATAAATACGAGGCTATAAGTAATCATGCATATAAGAGATCAAAGAAACTCAAATAACTTTCATGGATATAAAAAGATATAACTAATCATAAACTCAAACTTCATCAGATCCCAACAAACACACCGCGAAAAGAATTACATCATATGGATCTCCAAGAGACCATTGTATTGAGAAACCAGCGAGAGAGAGAAAGCCATCTAGGTACTAACTACGGACCCGAAGGTCTACAAAGAACTACTCACGCATCATCGGAGAGGCACTAATGGAGGTGGTGAACCCCATCCGAGATGGTGTCTAGATTGGATCTGGTGGTTCTGGACTCTGCGGTGGCTGGATGAATATTTCGTCAATGTGCCTAGGGTTTGTGGAATATTGGGGGTATTTATAGAGCAAAGAGGCGGTCCGGGGGCACCTGAGGTGGGCACAACCCACCAGGGCACGCCTGGGCCTCCTGGCGCGCCCTGGTGGGTTGTGCCCCCCTTGGGGCACCCCCAGGCGCAGCCAGGGCCCATTGTGTTCCTTCTGGCCCATAAGAATTCTCCATAAAGTTTCGGGGCATTTGGACTCCGTCTGATATTGATTTTCTGCGATGTAAAAAACATGGAAAAACAACAACTGGCACTTGTCACTATGTCAATAGGTTAGTACCAAAAAATGATATAAAATGACTATAAATGATTGTAAAACATCCAAGATTGATAATATAACAGCATGGAACAATAAAAAAATATAGATATGTTGGAGATGTATGAGTGATTTATTTTCTTATACTAACGGATCTCATGAGTTTTCTGTTGAGTTTTGTGTTGTGAAGTTTTCAAGTTTTGGGTAAAGATTTGATGGACTATGGAATAAGGAGTGGCAAGAGCCTAAGCTTGGGGATGCCCAAGGCACCCCAAGGTAATATTCAAGGACAACCAAGATCCTAAGCTTGGGGATGCCCCGGAAGGCATCCCCTCTTTCATCTTTGTCTATCGGTAAATTTACTCGAGGCTATATTTTTATTCACCACATGATATATGTTATGCTTGGAGCTTCTTATATGATATGATTATTTGCTTTTTAGTTTGCCACAATCATCCTTGCTGTACACACCTTTTTGAGATGGATACGCATGAATCGGGATTTATTAGAATACTCTATGTGCTTCACTTATATCTTTTGAGCTAGGCAATTTTGCTCTAGTGCTTCATGATAACCCACAAGTATAGGGGATCGCAACAGTTTTTGAGGGTAGAGTATTCAACCCAAATTTATTGATTCGGCACAAGGGGAGCCAAAGAATATTCTCAAGTATTAGCAGTTGAGTTGTCAATTCAACCACACCTGGATAACTTAATATCTGCAGCAAAGTGTTTTGTAGCAAAGTAATATGATAGTAGTGGTAATGGTAATAAAGGTAACAGAAGCAAAAAATAATATTTTTGGTGTTTTGTATTGATTGTAACAGTAACAACAGAAAAGTAAATAAGCGAGAACCAATATAGGAAAAGCTCGTAGGCATTGGATCGGTGATGGATAATTATGCCGGATGCGGTTCATCATGTAACAGTCATAACATAGGGTGACATAGAACTAGATCCAATTCATCAATGTAATGTAGGCATGTATTCCGAATATAGTCATACATGCTTATGGAAAAGAACTTGCATGACATCTTTTGTCCTACCCTCCCGTGGCAGTGGGGTCCTAATGGAAACTAAGGGATATTAAGGTCTCCTTTTAATAGAGAACCAGAACAAAGCATTAGCACATAGTGAATACATGAACTCCTCAAACTATGGTCATCACCGGGAGTGGTCCCGATTATTGTCACTTTGGGGTTGCCGGATCATAACACATAGTAGGTGACTATAGACTTGCAAGATAGGATCAAGAACACACATATATTCATGAAAACATAATAGGTTCAGATCTGAAATCATGGCACTCGGGCCCTAGTGACAAGCATTAAGCATAGCAAAGTCATAGCAACATCAATCTCAGAACATAGTGGATACTAGGGATCAAACCCTAACAAAACTAACTCGATTACATGATAGATCTCATCCAACCCATCACCGTCCAGCAAGCCTATGATGGAATTACTCACGCACGGCGGTGAGCATCATGAAATTGGTGATGGAGGATGGTTGATGATGACGACGGCGACGAATCCCCCTCTCCGGAGCCCCGAACGGACTCCAGATCAGCCCTCCCGAGAGGTTTTAGGGCTTGGCGGCGGCTCCGTATCGTAAAACATGATGATTTCTTCTCCCTTATTTTTTTCTCCCCGAAAGCAAATATATAGAGTTGGAGTTGGCGTCGGAGGAGCTCCAAGGGGCCCATGAGGTAGGGGGCGCGCCCTAGGGAGGAGGGTGCCCCCCACCCTCGTGGACAGGGTGTGGGCCCCCTGGTCTTCATCTTTGGCAAGGATTTTTTATTATTTCCGTAAAGACGTTCCGTGAAGTTTCAGGTCATTCCGAGAACTTTTGTTTCTGCACATAAATACATCATGGAAATTCTCCTGAAAACAGCGTCAGTCCGGGTTAGTTCCATTCAAATCATACAAGTTAGAGTCCAAAACAAGGGCAAAAGTGTTTGGAAAAGTAGATACGACGGAGACGTATCAACTCCCCCAAACTTAAACCTTTGCTTGTCCTCAAGCAATTCAGTTGATAAAATGAAAGTGATAAAGAAAAACCTTTACAAACTCTGTTTGCTCTTGTTGTTGTAAATATGTAAAGCCAGCATTCAAGTTTTCAGCAAAGATTATAACTAACCACATTTGCAATAACTCTCAGGTCTCATGTTTACTCATATCAATAGCATAATCAACTAGCGAGTCATAATAATAATTCTCGGATGACAACACTTTCTCAAAACAATCACAATATGATATAACAAGATGGTATCTCGCTAGCCCTTTCTGAGACCGCAAAACATAAATGCAGAGCACCTTTAAAGATCAAGGACTGACTAGACATTGTAATTCATGGTAAAAGAGATCCAATCATAGTCATACCCAATATAAATTAATAGTAATGAATGCAAATGACAGCTGCGCTCTCCAGCTAGTGCTTTTAATAATAGGGTGTTGACTCAACATAAAAGTAAATAGATAGGCCCTTTGCAGAGGGAAGCAGGGATTTGTAGAGGTGCCAGAGCTCGGTTTTGAAATAGACATAAACAATATTTTGAGCAACATACTTTCATTGTCAACATAACAACCAAGAGATGGCAATATCTTCCATGCTACACACATTATAGGCGGTTCCCAAACAAAATGGTAAAGTTTATACTCCCATCCACCAACAAGCATCAATCCATGACTTTCTCGAAACAACGAGTGTCTCCAACTAGCAACAGTCCTAGGGGGAGTTTTGTTTGCAATTATTTTGATTTAGTTTGCATAAAGCATGGGACTGGGCATCCCGGAGACCAGCCATTTTCTCGTGAATGAGGAGCGGAGTCCACTCCTCTTGAGAATAACCCGCCTAACATGGAAGATAAGGGCAGCCCTAGTTGATACATGAGCTATTCGAGCATACAAAACAGAATGTTTATTTGAAGGTTTAGAGTTTGGCACATACAAATTTACTTGGAACGGCAGGTAGATACCACATATAGGAAGGTATGGTGGACTCATATGGAATAACTTTGGGGTTTAAGGGATTGGATGCACAAGCAGTATTCCCGCTTAGTACAAGTGAAGGCTAGCAAAAGACTGGGAAGCGACCAACTAGAGAGCGACAATCAGTCATGAACATGCATTAAAATTAATACACATTGGATGCAAGCATGAGTAGGATATAGTCCACCATGAACATAAATATCGTGAAGGCTATGTTGATTTGTTTCAACTACATGTGTGAACATGTGCCAAGTCGAGTCACTTAAATCATTCAAAGGAGGATACCACCCCACTATACCACATCATAACCATTTTAATAGCATGTTGGCACGCAAGGTAAACCATTATAACTCATAGCTAATCAAGCATGACACGAGCAACTATGATCTCTAATTGTCATTGCAAACATGTTTATTCATAATAAGCTGAATCAAGAACGATGAACTCATCATATCTACAAAAACAAGAGAGGTCGAGTTCATACCAGCTTTTCTCATCTCAGTCAGTCCATCATATATCATCATAATTGCCTTTCACTTGCACGACCGAACGAGGTGAATAATAATAAGAGTGCACGTGCATTGGACTAAGCTGGAATCTGCGAGCATTCAAAAAAATAGGAGAAGACAAAGCAATATGGGCTCTTGGTTAAATCAACAATAATGCATATAAGAGCCGCTTCACCAATTTAATCATGGTCTTCTCCTATCGACCCCCAAAGAAAAGAAAAGAAATAAACACTATTTACACGGGAAAGCTCCCAACAAGCAAAAGAAGAACAGGAAATATTTTTGGGTTTTCTTTTTAATTATTACTACTACAGCAAGAAAAGTAAACTACTACTAATTTTTTTTGGTTTTTCTTAAAGTTTATCAAACACACAAGAATAAAGCAAGAAAAGGAAAATAAACTAGCATGGATATTACAGTGAAAAAGCATGAGCACCGACATCTAGCAATGAGTGTGTGTAAACATAAATGTAATGTCGGTGGGAAATACGTACTCCCCCAAGCTTAGGCTTTTGGCCTAAGTTGGTTCATTGCCAAGGATGGCGTGGCGGATACCCGTAGGTGTAGCTGGGGTCGTACTGAGATGCAGCGTTTATCGCCTCCTGAGCTGCAGCGTGGTGTCGAGCTGCCTTCGCTCTCCTCTCGTACTCATCTGCCTCCTCTCTGGTAATAATATATCTTCCTTTTGCCTGATAATCAAAGAAGGCAGGAGCAGGGATAGTAATACGAACAACACGCCGTTTGTCAAAGATTAGTCGATACTGGAGAGGTGATTCATTCCTCTCGACAAACTGGTGATAGACCATGGAATTAAAATCTAAATAAGTAGGAGGCAACTCCATATCAGCCTCACGAACATCCACATCAAGAAAATCAGCTAAGCGGGTTGCATAAATTCCTCCAAAGAAATCTCCATTAAATCTATTGTGATGCAACCTACGTGCAACAATGGCTCCCATATTATAAGATTGGCCTCCTAACACAGCACTCCTAAGAATATTGAGGTCAGGCACACACATATGACATGCTTCATCCTTACCATTTATGCACCTACCTATGAAGAGAGCAAAATAATGTATAGCAGGAAAGTGAATGTACCCTATGGTAGCTTGTGCTATATCTCTAGATTCCCCTACAGTTATACCAGCAAGAAAGTCTCTAAATTCAGATTTACGGGGATCACTAGCACTACCCCATTGTGGAAGTTTGCAAGCAGAAGTAAAATCCTCTAAGTCCATGGTATAAGATTTTTCATAAAGATCAAACATGACAGTTGGAGAATTACATGAAGATGAAAATTCAAACCTCCTCACAAATGAACTAGTGAGCTGATGGTACTGTGGGCATTTGTCTGCCTCAAAGCTCACAAGATCGGTGTTACACAAATATGCGTTAAATTCCTCTTTGATTCCTGCTCGATCCATAAAATTTTCTGAAGGCCACTCACAAGGCTGCACTGGAGCATCCCTTGGTGGCTCGTCATCAGCATCACGCATTGCAAGCCTGGGTCCTTGCTTCCTTGAAGAACCACCTTGGAACATTTTCCTAAGCATATTTCTTCCTATGAAAAATTTCTGAAATTTTTAGTAACTTCAAACAAAAGTGAACCAAGCTCAACAAAATTGATAGCAACTATTCCTATATGTGCGTAGAGGATATATCATGCATTAGAACTACTTGGAACCATATAAATTTGACATGCAAGCTCAAGAACATGGTCACCTAGGCAGCACAAATTTGCAATGAATAAAGCACTAGAGCAAAAACTAATTGGACCAATGGAGGAGTCACATACCGAGGAACAATCTCCCCAAGCATGTAACGCCCTCGATGCGGCTATATCTCCCACGTGTCGAGGCACGACTTAGAGGCATAACCGCATTGAAAGCAATGTCGCAAGTTAGGCAGTCATCACAACATCCAATGTAATACATAATAATGGGATGAGTAACATAGTTGGATTACACTCGCCACGTCACACAAAGTACATAAATAACATTACATCATCCAATCACTCATGGCCCGACTACGGCGCCAAAATAAAAGATAAACCCAACATGCGACACGGTCCCGATCACCCCGACTGGGCACCACTACTGATCATCAGGGAAAGAAACATAGTAACGGCGTGAATCCTCGTCGAACTCCCACTTGAGCTCTAACGCGTCATCTGGAACGGAGTCGTTTGGCCCTGCATCTGGTTTGGAAGTAAACTATGAGCCACAGGGACTCAGCAATCTCGCACCCTCGCGATCAAGACTATTTAAGCTTATAGGAAAGGCAAGGTAATATATGTGGAGCTGCAGCAAGCGACTAGCATATATGGTGGCTACCCTGTTCGCAAAAGAGAGCGAGAAGAGAAGGCAAAGCGCGAACGAATAACTAGAGAATAACCCGCGACAAACATTACTCCAACACCGTGTTCACTTCTCGGACTCCACCGAGAAGAGACCATCACGGTAACTCACATAGTTGATTCATTTTAATTGAGTTAAGGTTCAAGTTATCTACAACCGGACATTAACAAATTCCCATCTGCCCATAACTGCGGGCACGACTTTCGAAAGTTCAATCCCTGCAGGGGGTCCCAACTTAGCCCATGACAAGCTCTCACGGTTAACGAAGGAATAGACCTTCTCCCAAGACGTTCCGATCAGGCTCGGTATCCCGGTTCTACAAGACACTTCGACAAGTCGAAACAAATCCAGCAACACCGCCCGAATGTGCTGACAAATCCCGATAGGAGATGCACATATCTCGTTCTCAGGGCACACTCAGATGAGACTAGCTACGAGTAAAACCAAACCTCAAGTTGCCCCGAGGTGGCCCCGCAGGCAGCTCAGTCGGACCAACACTCAAAGGAGCACTGGCCCAGGGGGGTTTAAAATAAGATGACCCTCGGGCTCCGGAAACCCAAGGGAAAAAGAGGCTAGGTGGAAAATGGTAAAACCAAGGTTGGGCATTGCTGGAAAAGCTTTATTCAAGGTGAACTATCAAGGGGTTCCCATTATAACCCAACCGCGTAAGGAACGCAAAATCCGGGAACATAACACTGATATGACGGAAACTAGGGCGGCAAGAGTGGAACAAAACACTAGGCAAAAGGCCGAGCCTTACACCCTTTACCAAGTATATAGATGCATTAAGATAACATGTCAATATAATGATATCCCAGCAAGTAAATAGTGTTCCAACAAGGAACGGTCTCCAATCTTCACCTGCAACTAGCAACGCTATAAGAGGGGCTGAGCAAAGCGGTAACATAGTCAATCAACGGTTTGCTAGGACATGGTGGGTTATGGGTTTGACATGGCAATTTGGGAGGCAAGATAAGAAAGTGGTAGGCATCGTAGCATAGACATAGAAAAAGAGCGAGCATCTAGCAAAGCAAAGATAGTAGTGATTTCGAGGGTATGATCATCTTGCCTGCAACGTTGTCAGAGTTGACTGGATCCTCGAAAGCAAACTCAACGGGCTCCTCGTTAGCGAACTCGTCTCCCGGCTCTACCCAAACAAGACAAACAAGCAAAAGGAACGCAATCAACCACGTGCAAACTCAAACAACATGATGCAAAGATGGTATGCTATGCGGGATGCGATGCGGGATGCATATGCAAGATTTGTCAAGAGATGCATGAACCTGGCCTCAACATGGAAATCCAAGTGTGCCACTGGAAAGATGAGATGAAAACGCTTGAAAGCGATATAAAGAACGCCGGAATTGGAGTTACGGTTTGGAAATGGCAAGCGATTCAAAAATGACACCGATCTGCGATTTACAGCAAGTAGCCATCTAAATGCAACCAGATGAACATGCTACAACACCCAAACAAGGCATCAAAATACATGGCAGGAATCCATTCATGATGCTTAACAAAAGACTAGCACTGAGCTACAGCCAATTCATCCATTAACAGGTTCAAACAAGCATGGAAAAAATGCATTTGGTAAACAGATTTCAGACTTAGTGAATTTAACACTCGTCTGGAATTTCATATCAGATAGCACTCTTTGGAGCATCAAAACTATATGCTACAGGACTTGAACATGGCAAAGTAAAGCATGGCATGGAGCTACTCAAAGAGCTTAACAAAAGTCCCTTAGTTACCTTGAGCCAAAAGGGATCAGAAAATTCATTTGCAAGCATGCGAAAATGGCAAAAACATAATCAGTTCTCAGACTTGGTGAAAACTGGAGCATGCTGAAACAGATATCAAGTAGGCGTGTTTACGAGCTTGATGCACTCACTACAGAGCATGTCATGACAATCCAAGCATACACCCATCAAGAATACACATGATGAAAGCTAGACATGGCAAGAACAATAACATGGCATACACGGATCAACTACAACATCATCGGCAAAATCGCTAACAAGTAGACAATCTGCCCAGATTCACGAAATGGCAAAAGTAGAGCTCGATTGACTCAAGCTAGGGTGATCCATAATTGCAAACAAAGACATGGATTTATAGAGCACAACAAGATTAACAAATCATCCTTACTGATCATCCTCAAAAGAGGCACGGATCACTAGGAAACATCATGAACATATGGCATCATGAGATAAACAGACCAAGGACTTAGTGGAATTGCTAAGTCCCTGAAATCAACATTAACAAGTGCACCACTTTGCAAGCTTGTGCTAGTCACCACACACATCACAAAATACATGGGTTGCACCTCTGGATAGAAGGCAAAACATATAACAAAACTCATGTAGAGCACCTGGGCATATCGTGCACACAATAATCATGGCAAAAATGACAAATATCTAAATGGAGCAGCAGATCTAACAATTATCTCAATTAGCCTACTTCCAATAGCATTTCGGTCATCAAGATGAACTCAAATTGAAATGATTCAATGAGATTAAATGATGTACTCTCTGAGACGAACATTTCGATATGCTATATGCCCAAAACGGAGCTACGGATGAGGAGTTACGGCACGACGAACATAGGCAAAAAAAAATTAGGGTTAGGGACGGAAAGTCAACCGAGTTTGGATCTAGATCCAGATCCGGACAGCACGCTTCCCGAGGTTCGTCCTCGACGGAGATGGAGCGCGCCGGAGTTGGACTTGGCGCGGAGGAGGGGCTCGCCGGCCGGACCCGAGGGAGATGGAGGAGGCGGCGGACGGCGGCGGTGAGGCGGCGGTCTCCGGGTGAGGCGGCGCGTCGGGCGGGCTCGCGGTGGCCGGATGCGGCGGCGCCGGCGATGGCGCGCGGCGGCGGAGCTGGCCGGCGACGGGGAAGACGCGGGCGGTGCGCTGGGGCGGCTCGGCCCGGGCGGCGGCGGAGGAGGGCCCGCCTTGGGCCTCGCGGGCCGGCGGCGGAGGAGGCCCCGCGCGGGACAGGTGGCGGCCTTTCACTGGCTGGGCACGGCGGCGCAGTGTGTCCGGCCCGGGACGGACATTGTCCGGCGCGGCGGATCTGGGATTTTAGGGTTTCGAGGAGGGGATCCGGAATTCAGAATGAGGGGTCTATATATAGGCATAGAGGGAGGTAGGAGAGTCCAAATGAGGTGCGGTTTGCGGCCACACGATTGTGATCGAACGCTCTAGATAATGGAGAGGGTTTTGGTGGGTTTTGGGCCAAATTGGAGGGGTGTTGGGCTGCAACACACACGAGGCCTTTTCAGTCCCTTGGTTAACTGTTGGAGTATCAAACGAAGTCCAAATGGTACGAAACTTGATAGGCGGTCTACCGGTAGTAAACCAAGGCCGGTTGGCAAGTCTCAGTCCAATCCGGAAATGTTTAATCCGCACACACGAAAGAAAGGTAGAAATGGCCACCGGAGGAGAATGAAACGCCGGAATGCAAAACGGACAATGGGGAAAATGCTCGAATGCATGAGGTGAACACGAATGCAAATGCAATGCACATGATGACATGATATGAGATGCATGACAACAACAACACACGGAGACAAAAACCCGAACCCGAGAAAATAAAATAACTTAATGCCGGAAACGGCAAGAGTTGGAATACATAATGGGTAAATCATATCCGGGGTGTTACAACACTCCACCACTATGAAAGGATCTTGTCCCGAGATCTAGGACTGAAAGAACGCCGGGTATTCAGAACGGAGGTGATCCTCGCGTTCCCAGGTGGCTTCACAGTCGGAACGGAGGAATTTGATTGACTTGTTGCGAGTCTTGCGTTCAGTCTCTTCAAGAATAGCAACGGGGTGCTCACGGTAAGAGAGATCTTCCTGGAGCTCAATGTCTTCGAAGTTGACGGTGCGGTCAGGAGTCTTGAAGCACTTTTGGAGCTGAGAGACATGGAACACATCATGCACATTTGCATAGTTTGAAGGAAGTTCGAGTTGATAGGAGAGATCGCCTCTCTTATTGACGATCTTGAAAGGTCCCACGTATCTAGGGGCAAGATTCCCTTTGATACCGAAGCGACGAGTACCTTTCATAGGAGAGACGCGGAGGTACACATGATCTCCGATCTCGAAAGCCAAATCACGGTGCTTACTATCATAGTAGTTCTTCTGGCGCGATTGGGCTGCTTTGAGGTTATCTCGAATGACTTTGCACATCTCCTCTGCCTCTGTGATTAAGTCATTTCCCAAAAGCTGACATTCACCGGTTTCGGACCAGTTGAGAGGGGTACGGCACTTCCCGCCATACAGAATTTCAAATGGGGCCTTGCCCGAACTTGCTTGAAAACTGTTATTGTAGGAGAATTCAGCATAAGGAAGACAATCCTCCCACTTCATGCCGAAGGATATCACACAAGCCCTGAGCATATCTTCAAGAATCTGGTTGACACGCTCGACTTGACCGCTAGTCTAAGGGTGGAAAGCTGTGCTGAAGCGGATGTTGGTGCCCATGGCCTTCTGAAAAGAATCCCAAAACTTTGAGGTAAATATGCTGCCATGGTCTGAAGAGATCACCTGTGGAATACCGTGCAGAGAGACAATTCGAGAGGTATAGAGTTCTGCCAATTGAGCTGCAGTGATAGACTCTTTGATAGGCAGAAAGTGAGCCACTTTAGTGAGTTTGTCGATGACAACGAATATAGCATCATTGCCACCTTTGGACTTTGGAAACCCAGTCACGAAGTCCATCTCAATGTGGTCGAACTTCCATTCTGGAATGGCAAGAGGTTGGAGGATACCAGCTGGCCTTTGGTGTTCCGCCTTCACTCTTCTGCAAACGTCACATTCATTCACGAACTGAGCAATCTCGCGCTTCATTCGAGTCCACCAATAAGCCTGCTTGAGGTCCTGATACATCTTCGTGCTCCCAGGGTGGATGGAGAGGAGAGAATTGTGAGCCTCGTTCATGATCACTTTACGAAGGTCACCTTTGGGCACGACAATACGATCCTCGAAGAAGAGAGTATCCTTGTCATCAAGGCGGTAGCACTTGTACCTGGGTTGACTCTTGGCAATCCCAATCTTCACCTTCTTGACCATAGCATCAAGAAGTTGAGCTTGGCGAATCTGATCTTCCAAGGTAGGAGAGACTTGAAAGTTGGCGAGGAAACCTTGAGGAACAACTTGCAGATTAAGTTTGCGGAAAGCTTCACAAAGCTCGGGTTGATAAGGCTTAAGAATCAGACTGTCGCAATAAGCCTTCCTGCTCAAAGCATCAACAATCACATTGGCCTTGCCTGGAGTATACTCGATACTCGGATTATACTCTTGAATCATTTCGACCCATCGAGTCTGCCTGAGGTTGACATTAGGCTGAGTGAAGATGTACTTGAGACTCTTGTGATCAGTGAAAATGTCCACTTTTCTTCCCAATAAGAGATGTCTCCAAGTCAAAAGAGCATGCACAACTGCCGCCAACTCGAGATCATGAGTGGGGTAGTTCTTTTCATTGGGCTTCAACTAGCGAGAGGTATAAGCAACAACTTTCTTCTCTTGCATCAAAACTGCACCAAGACCTTGGAGAGATGCATCACAAAAGACCTCATACGGTTTGGATTCATCAGGCGGAGTCAGAACTGGAGCGGTGACCAATTTCTCTTTGAAAGTGTTGAAAGCAATGTCACATTCCAGAGACCAAACGTACTTGACGTGCTTCTGGAGAATATTTGAGAGAGGCTTCGCGATCTTAGAAAAGTTCTCCACTAACCTTCTACAATATCTTGCTAGGCCGAGGAAGCTACGGAGTTGCTTCACGTTCTGAGGAGGTTCCCAATTCACAATTGCAGACACCTTCTTAGGATTCACCGCAATGCCCTTGGCAGAGATGATATGACCAAGATAAAGAACCTCATCGAGCCAAAATTCGCACTTGGAGAACTTGGCGTAGAAATGATGTTCCCTGAGCTTATCGAGCACCAAACGCAAGTGCTTGGCATGATCTTCCTTGTTCTTCGAGAAAACCAGAATGTCGTCGAGATAGACCAAAACGAAGTCATTGGTGTAGGCATTGAAGATGAAGTTCATCATGCGAGAGAAATTCGGAGGAGCGTTTACGAGGCCAAAAGACATGACAGTGTATTCATATGAACCATAGCTTGTCCTGAAAGCCGTCTTGGGAATATCTTGTTCACGGATTCGAATATGATGATAACCCATACAGAGATCAAGCTTGGAGAATACTTGGGCACCTTTGAGTTGTTCGAACAGCTCGTTGATGTTGGGAAGTGGGTACTTGTTCTTGATAGTCTTCTTGTTCAATGGACGGTAATCAACACAAAGTCGGTCCGTTCCATCCTTCTTCTTCACAAAAAGAACACCACAACCCCACGGAGAAGAACTAGGCCGGATGAGACCCATTTTATCTTGAACATCGAGTTGCTTCTTCAGCTCCTTCAACTCTTCAGGTCCGAGCTTATAAGGACGTTTGCAAACAGGTTCCGTGCCAGGCTCAAGATCGATGACGAATTCAAGTGGCCGGTGCGGAGGCATTCCTGGAAGCTCTTCTGGAAAGATGTCTTGATATTCGCAAACGACTGGAATTTGCGAGATGGCATCGAGTTCACCCTTCTCATTGAGAGAAAACAGACGGATGGTATTATCATGAGCGGCAAAGACAATAACATCCTCAAACAAATGAGTCAATTGAATCTGTCTGGCTGCACAATCAAGCTGAGCCTTGTGCTTAGAAAGCCAATCCTTCCCGAGAATAAGATCAATATCCGAGTTACCAAGGACCATTGGAGAAGCCAGAAACTTGAAATCACCCATCATGATAGAAATATCCGGAACCATCATACTAGAACTCAGACGCTTAGCCGGAGAGACGACTTGCATAGCTCTAGGTAAAGCCTTAGTACTAAAATTGTTCTCCGATGCAAATGGGAATGACATGAAGGAATGCGATGCACCAGAGTCAAAAAGTACTTTAGCTGGAATATCATTAACAGGAAGGTTACCCATGATGACATCTGACGAGTCCTCTGCCTAAGCTGCATTCATCAAATTGACCTTGGCGTGCTTGGGGTTATGCTTGACCACAGCTGTACTTGCCGATCTCACAGGAGGAGGAGGAAGACGCCTCTGATTGAAGCATTTGTTGGCATAGTGACCCTTCTGTTGGCACTTGTTGCACGTGACCTCTGAAAGCGGACGGTGGTACGGAGCACTCGATCTTGGAGCTTGAGATGAAGTCTTGTTCTGAAAGCCAGGGTTGGGTGGGTGGGAAGATCCACTGCCACCTTTGCTCTTCTGATACGGCTGGCGCAACGGAGGAGGAGGAAGCCAATACTTCTGCTGCTTGGCCACTTGAGTAGAGGAAGATGGAGTAACATCTCGGACTCGCTTCTTGGAAGCATGACACCTCAGTTGAGCAGCCTCTTGCTTCAATGCCATGTTGTAGAACTCATCGTACCTCAAGGGCTCAAAGAGAACAAGAGCTAGCTGGATTTCTTCTCTAAGACCACCCCTGAACTGATATATCATGCTCTTCTCATCAGGTACGTCCTACTTAGCAAAGCGGGCGAGCTTCTGGAACAACTTGTTGTAGTCATAGACAAACAAAGAGCCTTGCTTCAGGTTGCGGAATTCCTCACGCTTGCTTTCAACCACGCTCCGAGGGATATGATGAGCTCTGAAATCTTGACGGAATTCATCCCAGGTAATCACACGTCCACCTCTGGAATCCTTGTACTGCTGGAACCACTCTGCAGCTTGGTCTTTGAGTTGGAAGGAAGCGAACTTGACAAAGTCCTCAGGCCTGACGTTACTGCACTCGAAATGCTTGCACAGATCCACGAGCCAATCGTCAGCATCAGTTGCCTCAACACAATTGCTGAAAGTCTTTGGCCCGTTAGCAAGGAACTGGTTGAGTGTAGCAAAGTGATTCTGATTGTTGCCTTGGTTGCCTTGATTGCCTTGATTCGCTTGATTGCGCTCTTGAAGAATTTGCATGATTAACTGCGTGTTTGCATTGGTTGCGGCCATCACAGCTTGCCATGCCTCCGGAGGAGGGGGAGGTGGTGGCGGATCAGGATTCGGAGTCGTGCGCGTTGGAGGAGCCATCCTGAAGAGGTTGACATCCATTAGCACATTGACAGACAAATATTGAAGCTGAATCCAACGGAATGAAATTGCAACATATAGTCTTCACATCCAAACAAAATGAATGAATGCAATCCTCTTGAAATGGTCACATATCCATAAATTGAGAAGCCACTCAGAATTTAGGTAGAGAAATAAATCAACAAGGTACGGATCAAGAATGAATACTCGGTAAGAAATCCCAATCTCAAACCAATTATCCGTGGAAGAAGAACTAGAGCTACTTGAATTCCCACCTATGAAACTCCCGAACCTTTCCGGTTATGCAATCAGGTGTTGGGGATACAGGGGAAGCATAATATCTCACCCAAATCTAGCAAATCCTACATCCAGCTGTATCCATCCTTCAACACATAACCGAGAAAAACTTCGGAAACCATCTACCTCAACCTTCGAAAAGCATCCGTTATACAAGTTATGGCGATACTCCCGAACTCCCGCCCCAGTACTGCGTGGCGTCGAGGTTATCTCACCAACGAACTGCATAAAAGAGATTTTCGATGTCGGCGTACTAAACTCAGGTATTCCAGAACTGCAACGATAAAATTGTGGCGACAACACCTCGGAGCTCAACTCCCCGGGACACTTCCACAAAACCCCTGACAGGAGGCACCAAGACAATGTTCTCGTCACAAAACCATCGGGACGATTCCAAGATACCCGCGTGATCCTAAATTTTTTTAGTGAAATTTGAGGAGAGAAGAGTCAAAACTCTACGTCAGGATGCCTCACCAGAGCGAAGAATGGACTGGGAAGTAAAAAAGAATTCCTAAACTCTCCGATATATAATTCCTAAATGACTCAAAACATTTTTCTAGACTCAACTCGGCCGCTAATAACGATCAAGCAATGGGGCTCCTAAGGTCGGGATGGCTTTGATTACCAACTTGTAACGCCCTCGATGCGACTATATCTCCCACGTGTCGAGGCACGACTTAGAGGCATAACCGCATTGAAAGCAATGTCGCAAGTTAGGCAGTCATCACAACATCCAATGTAATACATAATAATGGGATGAGTAACATAGTTGGCTTACACTCGCCACGTCACACAAAGTACATAAATAACATTACATCATCCAATCACTCATGGCCCGACTACGGCGCCAAAATAAAAGATAAACCCAACATGCGACACGGTCCCGATCACCCCGACTGGGCACCACTACTGATCATCAGGGAAAGAACACATAGTAACGGCGTGAATCCTCGTCGAACTCCCACTTGAGCTCTAACGCGTCATCTGGAATGGAGTCGTCTGGCCCTGCATCTGGTTTGGAAGTAAACTGTGAGCCACAGGGACTCAGCAATCTCGCACCCTCGCGATCAAGACTATTTAAGCTTATAGGAAAGGCAAGGTAATATATGTGGAGCTGCAGCAAGCGACTAGCATATATGGTGGCTACCCTATTCGCAAAAGAGAGCGAGAAGAGAAGGCAAAGCGCGAACGAATAACTAGAGAATAACCTGCGACAAACATTACTCCAACACCGTGTTCACTTCTCGGACTCCACCGAGAAGAGACCATCACGGTAACTCACACAGTTGATTCATTTTAATTGAGTTAAGGTTCAAGTTATCTACAACCGGACATTAACAAATTCCCATCTGCCCATAACCGCGGACACGACTTTCGAAAGTTCAATCCCTGCAGGGGGTCCCAACTTATCCCATGACAAGCTCTCACGGTTAACGAAGGAATAGACCTTCTCCCGAGACGTTCCGATCAGGCTCGGTATCCTGGTTCTACAAGACACTTTGACAAGTCAAAACAAATCCATCAACACCGCCCGAATGTGCTGACAAATCCCGATAGGAGCTGCACATATCTCGTTCTCAGGGCACACTCAGATGAGACTAGCTACGAGTAAAACCAAACCTCAAGTTGCCCCGAGGTGGCCCCGCAGGCAGCTCAGTCGGACCAACACTCAGAGGAGCACTGGCCCAGGGGGTTTAAAATAAGATGACCCTCGGGCTCCGGAAACCCAAGGGAAAAAGAGGCTAGGTGGCAAATGGTAAAACCAAGGTTGGGCATTGCTGGAAAAGCTTTATTCAAGGTGAACTATCAAGGGGTTCCCATTATAACCCAACCGCGTAAGGAACGCAAAATCCGGGAACATAACACTGATATGACGGAAACTAGGGCGGCAAGAGTGGAACAAAACACTAGGCAAAAGGCCGAGCCTTCCACCCTTTACCAAGTATATAGATTCATTAAGATAACATGTCAATATAATGATATCCCAACAAGTAAATAGTGTTCCAACAAGGAACGGTCTCCAATCTTCACCTGCAACTAGCAACGCTATTAGAGGGGCTGAGCAAAGCGGTAACATAGCCAATCAACGGTTTCCTAGGACATGGTGGGTTAGGGGTTTGACATGGAAATTTGGGAGGCAAGATAAGAAAGTGGTAGGCATCGTAGCATAGGCATAGCAAAAGAGCGAGCATCTAGCAAAGCAAAGATAGTAGTGATTTCGAGGGTATGATCATCTTGCCTGCAACGTTGTCAGAGTTGACTGGATCCTCGAAAGAAAACTCAACGGGATCCTCGTTAGCGAACTCGTCTCCAGGCTCTACCCAAACAAGACAAACAAGCAAAAGGAACGCAATCAACCACGTGCAAACTCAAACAACATGATGTAAAGATGGTATGCTATGCGGGATGCATATGCAAGATTTGGCAAGAGATGCATGAACCTGGCCTCAACTTGGAAATCCAAGTGTGCCACTGGAAAGATGAGATGAAAACGCTTGAAAACGATGTAAAGAACGCCAGAATAGGAGTTACGGTTTGGAAATGGCAAGCGATTCAAAAATGACACCGGTCTGCGATTTACAGCAAGTAGCCATCTAAATGCAACAAGATGAACATGCTACAGCACCCAAACATGGCATCAAAATACATGGCAGGCATCCATTCATGATGCTTAACAAAATACTATCACTGAGCTATGGACAATTCATCCATTAACAGGTTCAAACAAGCATGGAAAAAATGCATTTGGTAAACAGATTTCAGACTGGGTGAATTTAACACTTGTCTGGAATTTCAGATTAGATAGCACTCTTTGGAGCATCAAAACTATATGCTACAGGACCTGAACATGGCAAAGTAAAGCATGGCATGGAGCAACTCAAAGAGATTAACAAAAGTCCATTAGTGACCTTGAGCCAAAAGGGATCAGAAAATACATTCGCAAGCATGCGAACATGGCAAAAACATAATCAGTTCTCAGACTTAGTGAAAACTGGAGCATGCTGAAACAGATATCAAGTAGGCATGTTCACGAGCTCGATGCACTCACTACAGAGCATGTCATGACAATCCAAGCATACGCCCATCAAGAATACACATTATGCAAGCTAGAGATGTCAAGAACAATAACATGGCATGCACGGATCAACTACAACATTATCGGCAAAATCGCTAACAAGTAGACAATCTGCCCAGATTCACGGAATGGAAAAAGTAGAGCTCGATTGACTCAAGCTAGGTTGCTCCATAATTGCAAAAAAATACATGGATGGATAGAGCACAACAAGATTAACAAATCATCCTTACTGATCATCCTTAAAAGAGGCACGGATCACTAGGAAACATCATGAACATATGGCATCATGAGATAAACAGACCAAGGACTTAGTGGAATTGCTAAGTCCCTGAAATCAGCATTAACAAGTGCACCACTTTGCAAGCTTGTGCTAGTCACCACACACATCACAAAAATACATGGGTTGCACCTCTGGATAGATGGCAAAACATATAACAAAACTCATGTAGAGCACCTGGGAATATCATGCACACAATAATCATGGCAAAAATGACAAATATCTAAATGGAGCAGCAGATCTGACAATTATCTCAAGTAGCCTACTTCCAACAGCATTTCGGTCATCAAGATGAACTCAAATGAAAATGATGCAATGAGACGAAATGATGCACTCTCTGAGGCGAACATTTTGATATGCTATATGCCCAAAACGGAGCTACGGATGAGGAGTTACGGCATGATGAACATAGGCAAAAAATTAGGGTTAGGGACGGAAAGTCAACCGAGTTTGGATCTAGATCCAGATCCGGACAGCACGCTTCCCGAGGTTCATCCTCACCGGAGATGGAGCTCGCCGGGTTGGACTTGGCGCGGAGGAGGGGCTCGCCGGCCGGACCCGAGGGAGATGGAGGAGGCTGCGGACGGCGGCGGTCTCCGGGCGAGGTGGCGTGTCGGGCGGGCTCGCGGCGGCCGGATGCGGCGGCGCCGGCGATGGCGCGCGGCGGCGGAGGTGGCCGGCGACGGGGAAGACGCGGGCGGCGCGCTGGGGCGGCTCGGCCCGGGCGGCGGTGGAGGAGGGCCCGCCTTGGGCCTCGCGGGCCGGCGGCGGAGGAGGCCCCGCGCGGGACAGGTGGCGGCCTTTCACTGGCTGGGCGCGGCGGCGCGGTGTGTCCGGCCCGGGACGGACATTGTCCGGTGCGGCGGATCTGGGATTTTAGGGTTTCGAGGAGGGGATCCGGAATTCGGAATGAGGGGTCTATATATAGGCATAGAGGGAGTTAGGGGAGTCCAAATGAGGTGCGGTTTGCGGCCACGCGATCGTGATCGAATGCTCTAGATGATGGAGAGGGTTTTGGTGGGTTTTGGGCCAAATTGGAGGGGTGTTGGGCTGCAACACACACGAGGCCTTTTCAGTCCCTCGGTTAACCGTTGGAGTATCAAACGAAGTCCAAATGGTACGAAACTTGACAGGCGGTCTACCGGTAGTAAACCAAGGACGCTTGGCAAGTCTCGGTCCAATCCGGAAATGTTTAACCCCCACACACGAAAGAAAGGTAGAAATGGCCACCGGAGGAGAACGAAGCGCCGGAATGCAAAACGGACAACGGAGAAAATGCTCGAATGCACGAGATGAACACGAATGCAAATGCAATGCACATGATGACATGATATGAGATGCATGACAACAACAACAACACACGGAGACAAAAACCCGAACCCGAGAAAATAAAATAACTTAATGTCGGAAACGGCAAGAGTTGGTATACATAATGGGTAAATCATATCCAGGGTGTTACAAAGCAGTTTTGTGAGAGGTGCTTTCATCAAGGAGATCGAAAATCGCAGCAAAGTGAGCTAGAACTCGTGCTTGAGCTAGATATTCGTGTTTGTGGGAGGAAGAAGAACTGTATGGGTGCAGGAATAAGTGGAGGAGGACCACCATGGGCCCACGAGGCAAGGGGCGCGCCCTCCACCCTCGTGGCCAGGTGGTTCACCCCCCTGGTGTGTTCTCAGTTCCATAAGTCCTCAAATATTCTCGAAAAAATCATATTTCATTTTCAGGGCATTTGGAGAACTTTTATTTTCGGGGTATTTTTATATTGCATAGATAAAACAGAAAAATACTATTTTTACTTTATTTCAACTAAATAACAGAAAGTAGAAAGAGGGTACAGAAGGTTGTGCCTTCTAGTTTCATCCATCTCATGCTCATCAAAAGGAATCCACTAACAAGGTTGATCAAGTCTTGTTAACAAACTCATTCCGATTAACATGAAACTGGAGAAATTTCGAATAACACTATGTTACCTCAACGGGGATATGCACATCCCCAATAACAAGAATATCATATTTCTTCTTGACAGTAGGAAGAGGAAATTCAAAACCTCCAAATATAATCGATGGAATTTTTCCAATAGAGTTGATACTATGAACTTGAGGTTGTTTCCTCGGGAAGTGTACTGTATGCTCATTACCATTAACATGAAAAGTGACATTGCCTTTGTTGCAATCAACAACAGCCCGTGCAGCATTCAAAAAAGGTATTCCAAGAATAATAGACATACTATCATCCTCGGGAATATCAAGAATAACAAAGTCCGTTAAAATAGTAACGTTTGCAACCACAACAGGCACATCCTCACAAATACTGACATGTATAGCAGTTGATTTATCAGCCATTTGCAAAGATATTTCAGTAGGTGTCAACTTATTCAAGTCAAGTCTAAGATATAAAGAGAGAGGCATAACACTAACACCGGCTCCAAGATCACATAAAGCAGTTTTAACATAGTTTCTTTTAATGGAGCATGGTATAGTGGGTACTCCTGGATCTCCTAGTTTCTTAGGTATTCCACCCTTAAAAGTATAATTAGCAAGCATGGTGGAAATTTCAGCTTCCGATATCTTTCATTTATTAGTAACAATATCTTTCATATACTTAGCGTAAGGATTCATTTTGAGCATATCAGTTAATCGCATACGCAAAAAGATAGGTCTAATCATTTCAGCAAAGTGCTCAAAATCCTCATCATCCTTTTTCTTGGATGGTTTCAGAGGAAAAGGCATGGGTTTTTGAACCCATGTTTCCCTTTCTTTACCATGTTTCCTAGCAACAAAGCCTCTCTTATCATAACGTCGATTCTTTGATTGTGGGTTATCAAGATCAACAGCAGGTTCAACTTCTACATCATTATCATTACTAGGTTGAGCATCATCATGAACATTTTCACTAGGTTCATGTTCATTACCAGATTGTGTTTCAGCATCAGACATAGAGATATCGTTTGGATTCTCAGGTGGTTCAGCAATAGGTTCACTAGAAGTTTGCAAAGTCCTATCATTTTTCTTTTTCTTCTTTTTAGAAGAACTAGGTGCATCAATATTATTTCTCTGAGAATCTTGCTCAATTCTCTTAGGGTGGCCTTCAGGATACAAAGGTTCCTGTGTCATTCTACCAGTTCCAGTAGCGACTCTAACAACATAATCATTTTCTTACTATTCATTTCATTGAGCAAATCATTTTGAGCTTTAAGTACTTGTTCTACTTGAGTGGTAACCATAGAAGCATGTTTGCTAACAAGTTTAAGTTGACCTCTAATATTAGCCATATAATCACCCAAGTGTTTAATCATATTGGAATTGTATTTCAATTGTCTACCAAAGTAAGCATTAAAATTTTCTTGTTTGACAATAAAATTATCAAACTCTTCTAAGCATTGTCTAGCGGACTTATAGTGAGGAATATCACCTTCATCAAATCTATAGAGAGAATTTACCTTTACTACCTCTGTCGGGTTATCAAGACCATGAGGTTCTTCAATAGGTAATGGATTACGATCATAAGTTTCTTCAACAGGCGGTAGATTAAGACCATGTATCTCTTCAATAGGAGGTAAATTCTTAACATCTTCAGCTTTAATACCTTTTTTCATAGATTTCTTTGCCTCTTGCGTATCTTCAGGACTGAGAAATAGAACACCTCTCTTCTTCGGAGTTGGTTTAGGAATAGGCTCATTAATTGGAGCAGGAGCTGGCTTGGGAGCTGGCTCAGGAAGTGCCCAATTATTTTCATTTGTCAACATATTATTCAATAGAATTTCAGCTTCATCCGGTGTTCTTTCCCTGAAAACAGAACCAGCACAACTATCCAGGTAATCTCTGGAAGCATCAGTTAGTCCATTATAAAATATATCAAGTATTTCATTTTTCTTCAGAGGATGATCAGGCAAAGCATTAAGTAACTTGAGAAGCCTCCCCCAAGCTTGTGGGAGACTCTCTTCTTCAATTTGCACAAAGTTGTATATTTCCCTCAAAGCAGCTTGTTTCTTATGAGTAGGGAAATATTTAGCAGAGAAGTAATAAATCATATCCTGGGGACTACACACATAACCAGGATCAAGAGAATTAAACCATATCTTAGCATCACCCTTTAATGAGAACGGAAATATTTTAAGGATATAAAAGTAGCGAGATCTCTCATCATTAGTGAATAGGGTGGCTATATCATTTAATTTAGTAAGATGTGCCACAACAGTTTCAGATTCATAGCCATGAAAAGGATCAGATTCAACCAATGTAATTATATCAGGATCAACAGAGAATTTCATAATCCTTATCGGCAACACAAATAGGTGAAGTAGCAAAAGCAGGGTTAGGCCTCATTCTATCTTTAAGAGATTGCTTATTCCATTCAGCTAATAACCTCTTGAGCTCATATCTATCTTTGCAAGCTAAAATAGCTGCAGAAGCTTCTATATCAAAAACATAACCCTCAGGAATAACAGGCCTATCTTCATCATCACTTTCATCAATATAATCAGTTTCAATAATTTCTTTCTCTCTAGCCCTAGAAATTTGGTCATCAAGAAATTCACTAAGGGGCATAGTAGTATCAAGCGTAGAAGTAGTTTCATCATAAGTATCATGCATAGCAGAAGTGGCATCATCAATAACATGCGACATATCAGAACGAATAGCAGAAGCAGGTTTAGGTGTCGCAAGCTTACTCAAAACATAAGGTGAATCAAGTGCATAGCTAGATGGAAGTTCCTTACCTCCCATCGTAGTTGAGGGATAAATTGTTGTCTTAGCGTCTTTCAAGTTCTTCATAGTGACCAGCAGATATAAATCCCAAGTGACTCAAAGAATAGAGCCATGCTCCCCGGCAACGGCGCCACAAAATAGTCTTGATAACCCACAAGTATAGGGGATCGCAACCGTTTTCGAGGGTAGAGTATTCAACCCAAATTTATTGATTCGACACAAGGGGAGCCAAAGAATATTCTCAAGTATTAGCAGTTGAGTTGTCAATTCAACCACACCTGGATAACTTAAGATCCGCAGCAAAGTGTTTAGTAGCAAAGTAATATGATAGTAGTGGTAACGGTAATAAAAGTAACGGAAGCAAAATTAATATTTTTGGTGTTTTGTAGTGATTGTAACAGTAACAGCGGAATATTAAATAAGCGAGAACCAATATAGGAAAAGCTCGTAGGCATTGGATCGGTGATGGATAATTATGCCGGATGCGGTTCATCGTGTAACAGTCATAACATAGGGTGACATAGAACTAGCTCCAATTCATCAATGTAATGTAGGCATGTATTCCGAATATAGTCATACATGCTTATGGAAAAGAACTTGCATGACATCTTTTGTCCTACCCTCCCGTGGAAGCGGGGTCCTAATGGAAACTAAGGGATATTAAGGTCTCCTTTTAATAGAGAACCGGAAGAAAGCATTAGCACATAGTGAATACATGAACTCCTCAAACTATGGTCATCACCGGGAGTGGTCCTGATTATTGTCACTTCGGGGTTGCCGGATGATAACACATAGTAGGTGACTATAGACTTGCAATATAGGATCAAGAACACACATATATTCATGAAAACACAATAGGTTCAGATCTGAAATCATGGCACTCGGGCCCTAGTGACAAGCATTAAGCATAGCAAAGTCATAGCAACATCTATCTCAGAACATAGTGGATACTAGGGATCAAACCCTAACAAAACTAACTCGATTACATGATAGATCTCATCCAACCCATCACCGTCCAGCAAGCCTATGATGGAATTACTCACGCACGGCGGTGAGCATCATGAAATTGGTGATGGAGGATGGTTGATGATGACGACGGCGATGAATCCCCCTCTCCGGAGCCCCAAATGGACTCCAGATCAGCCCTCCCGAGAGGTTTTAGGGCTTGGCGGCGGCTTCGTATCGTAAAACGCGATGATTTCTTCTCCCTTATTTTTTTCTCCCCGAAAGAAAATATATAGAGTTGGAGTTGGCGTCGGAGGAGCTCCAGGGGCCCACGAGGTAGGAGGCGCGCCCTAGGGGAGAGGGCGCGCCCCCACCCTCGTGGACAGGGTGTGGCCCCCCTGGTCTTCATCTTTGGCAAAGACTTTTTATTATTTCCGAAAAGACGTTCCGTGAAGTTTCAGGTCATTCCGAGAACTTTTATTTCTGCACATAAATAACATCATGGCAATTCTGCTGAAAACAACGTCAGTCCGGGTTAGTTCCATTCAAATCATACAAGTTAGAGTCCAAAACAAGGGCAAAAGTGTTTGGAAAAGTAGATACGACAGAGACGTATCACTTCACTTATATATTTTTAGAGCACGACGGTGGCTTTATTTTATAGAAATTGTTGAGCTCTCTTGCTTCACTTATATTATTTTGAGAGTCTCTAAACAACATGATAATTTGCTTTGGTTATGAATCTAGTCCTAATATGATGGACATCCAAGAGGGATATAATAAAAACTTTCATATAAAGTGCATTGAATACTATGTGAAGTTTAATTCCTTATGATTGTTTTGAGATATAAAGATGGTGATATTAGAGTCATGCTAGTGAGTAATTGTGGATTGGTAGAATACTTGTGTTAAAGTTTGTGATTCCCGTAGCATGCACGTATAGTGAACCATTATGTGATGAAGTCGGAGCATGATTTATTTATTTGAGTGGCGGTCGGGGATGAGCGATGGTCTTTTCCTACCAATCTAACCCCCTAGGAGCATGAGTGTAGTACTTTTTTTGATAGCTAATAAACTTTTGCAATAAGTATGTGAGTTCTTTATGACTAATGTTGAGTCCATGGATTATACCCACTCTCACCCTTCCACCATTGCTATCCTCTCTAGTACCACACAACTTTCGCCGGTGCACTACACCCACCATATACCCTTATTCAAAACAGCCACCATACCTACCTACTATGGCATTTCCATAGCCATTCTGAGATATATTGCCATGCAATTTCCACCGTTCCGTTTATTATGACATGCTTCATCATTGTCATATTGCTTTGCATGATCATGTAGTTGACATTGTATTTGTGGCAAAGCCACTGTTCATATTTTTTATACATGTCTCTCTTGATTGTTGCATATCCTGGTACATCGACGGAGGCATTCATATAGAGTCATATTTTTGTTCTAAGTATCGAGTTGTAATTCTTGAGTTGTAAGTAAATAAAATTGTGATGATCATCATTATTAGAGCATTGTCATTATTAGAGCATTGTCCCATGTGAGGAAAGGATGATGGAGACTATGATTTCCCCACAAGTCGGGATGAGACTCCGTACGAAAAAAATGAGAGAAAAAGGAGAAAAAAGAGGCCAAAGAGCCCAAAATAAAAAATTGAGAGAAAAGAGAGAAGGGGCAATGCTACTATCCTTTTCCACACTTGTGCTTCAAAGTAGCACCATGATCTTCATGATAGAGAGTCTCTTATTTTGTCACTTTCATATACTAGTGGGAAATTTTCATTATAGAACTTGGCTTGTATATTCCAATGACGGGCTTCCTCAAATTGCCCTAGGTCTTCATGAGAAAGTGAGTTGGATGCACACCCACTTAGTTTCTTTTTGAGCTTTCATACACTTATAGCTCTAGTGCATCCATTGCATGGCAATCCCTACTCACTCACATTGATATCTATTGATGGGCAACTCTATAGCTCGTTGATACACCTATTTGATGTGAGACTATCTCCTTCTTTTTGTCTTCTCCACAACCACCATATTCTATTCCACCTATAGTGCTCTACCATGGCTCACGCTCATGTATTGCGTGAAAGTTGAAAAAGTTTTAGAACATCAAAATTATGAAACAATTTCTTTGCTTGTCATTAGGGTTGTGCATGATTTAATACTTTATGTGATGAACATGGAGTATAGCCAGACTATATGATTTTGTAGGGATAACTTTCTTTGGCCATGTTATTTTGAGAAGACATGATTGCTTTGTTAGTATGCTTGAAGTATTATTGTTTTTATGTCAATATTAAACTTTTGTTTTGAATCTTAAGGATCTGAACATTCATGCCACAATAAAAAATTACATGGATAAATAAGTTAGGTAGCATTCCACATCAAAAATTCTGTTTTTATCATTTACCTACTCGAGGACGAGCATGAATTAAGCTTGGGGACGCTTGAAACGTCTCCAACGTATCTATAATTTTTTATTGTACATGTTATTATATTATTTGTTTTGGATGTTTTATATGCATTAATATGCTATTTTATGTTATTTTTGGGACTAAACTATTAACCTAGCGCCCAGTGCCAGTTTCTGTTTTTTCCTTATTTTTGAGTTTCACAGAAAAGGAATATCAAACAGAGTCCAAACGGAATAAAAATTTTGTGATGATTTTTCTTGGATCGGAAGACACATACGGGACTTGGAGTTGAAGTCAGAAGATCCATGAGGCAACGACAAGCCGTAGGGGCGTGCCCTAGGGGGGGCCCTGGCTTATGGTCCCCTCGGAAGTTGTAGTGGACTTAACACAACAGATGTCCTAGCGAAAGGACTTAGTCGTGGAGCCATCGCAACTAGGTTAGCTTGAAGGGGTTAAGCGGGACAAAGGACACATAGAGTTTACCCAGGTTTGGCCCCTCTCGACGAGGTAAAAGCCTACTCCTGCTTTGTGTTGTATTGCTAGGGTTTCGATTACCAGGGAGCGAATACGCTTGCCCTAGCTTTTGATTGTTTGTTACTTGTCCTTAACCCGCTGCCGAGTCGTCCCTTTATATACACAGGTTGATGCCCAGCGGTTTACATAGTCCCAGCCGGCTCATACATAGCGTGTCCGGCTTGATGACTAACTAAACTTGCCTTACAATATAAGTTATACATATGGCGATTCATCCTATTGGGCCTCAAGTCACCTCTGGGTCTTGGGCCGTCAATAGGCTTGCTATGACCTGCCATCTTCATTGATAAGTCGCCAGTGGAATGACCCGGCTCCTCCTGGGTGGGTTATATCCAGTAGTTATATCCCCAACATTAGGCCCCATGTTGATTTGAACTTGTTCACATCAATCTTCAGCACCTTGACCTGCCAAAGTCTTGCATCGTCTGTTTAACAAAATTGTTGTAACCCGCCATGACGTCAGCTCACACAACCTCCTTAAACCGCCATGACGTCATTTCGCATTAATTTCACATGAGGCCCATAATATCTTTAACTGATCCTTATCTTAATGACAATCCCAAAAATCGAGGCATTCATATAGCCACATGATGATTTCGGCCTCCTCGATTCCCGCGCATGCCTTATATCCATCCTCTTATAGGACGGGGGTATTTTTTCTTTCCCCCCTTGCCTCCTCGCCTTCGTCTTCCTCTTGCGTCTTCTCTGCCGCCCGAGCTCCGCTGCCGCGACCTCTGACCACTGCATCAACTCAAGCCACTGCATCAACCTGAACAGACAAGAGAACTCCGGCGCGCCACCGCTGTCCCTCATCGCCCGTAAGTGCTCCTCTCCGTTAACCTCAGATCTGCATTAGGGTTTCCTTTGTTCATCGATGTTCTTCGCTATTCTTCATTTTCTCCTTTATCTCAAGTAGCTTTTGATCTGAATAGGGCATGAACCTTGCGCGGTAGTAGTTTAGCATTCGTTTTTATCATCAGAACACCATCTCTCCATAGAAGATCTCATCGGAGCGCTCAAACTTTTCTGCTACCGCCACCTTAGGTTTAAAATTTATTGCCTTTTTTGCACTGATGTAGATCCAAAATTATAGCTCGAGTCTTTGAAATATGTTTGTCCCTTACTTAGCGAAATTTTCACTGATAAATTTGAAGTACCATAACTGCCACGGCGGCTTATAGCATAAACTGTGGTCCATCATAAACCATTAGACCCTATTTAAGCTGCCATCATACGCTTCATCACTTGTATAACCCAGCAATGTTCTCCGGCTTAACCATGCTTGCTTATTCATCTTCATAACTTTAGTTCTGCTCAATGTACTTTGACTATAGTCAAGCCGGCTTAATAGCATAATCTTAACCCGGTTGGCACCATTAGTCCCCTTTTAAGCCACCAATATGAATATCTATGTACTGCAGTTTTCATCTTTTGGCTTAACACATTGTCCATTTATAGTATTTTAATTTTGACTCATTAGCCCGGTTCATCAGTTTAATCTTAAACTGGCAATATTTCTTTCTTTTAGGCTTTACTCTCAAAATGGGCAAATCTTTCACTTCCTGCACTTGGGTCATTTCCCGGGTCACCGAGGAAGACCTGAACGAATATGTTTAGACTGGCGTCCTAGCCAAAAGAGATGTCATTCATTGGAGGGTCCCAGGCACTGAAACTCCTCCTTAGCCCAAGGATGGTGAATTTGTTGTTTTCACTAACCATATGCTCCGTGGCTTCAGCCCTCCCGGCTCAAAATTCTTTCGTGATGTGCTGCACTTTTTCAAGCTCCATCCACAAGACATTGGACCAAATTCCATTTCAAACATCTGCAACTTCCAAGTATTCTGTGAGGTGTACCTTCAACAGGAACCCACCATAGAACTATTCAAGGAGTTTTATTATTTAAACCGGCAGAACGAATTCACAGACGGGCCCAACCTAGGGTTAGGCGGCATTTCTATACAGCGGCGGAGAGAAGCCACCTTCCTAGATGCTTATCTGCCCAGTCATCCCAAAGACTAGAACCAAACCTGGTTTTATTGCAAAGACACTTCTCTAGAAGGAGAAAATCCTTTGCCGGGTTATCGTTCCAGCCGGCTTAGCAACAAGCATCCTCATCGATACTGCATCAGTGCAGCAGAACGAAAGAAGTACATGCTAGTCTTTTCAAAGATCCGGGCCTTGATGGCCAACAACTTAACTGGAATTGATCTGGTTCGATGTTGGGTCGCCTGGAGAGTCTTGCCTTTAAGCCGCCATCCCGGCTTGATGTATGAATACACTGGCGAGTTGAAATATCCTCAACTCCATTGTCAGATTGAAATGATGACGAAGACATCAATAACATGACCAAATCTCTGTTAAATGAAAGCTTGGAAGATTGTAGTAAAGTAGGACTGGACCCTTTATGCACTCTAAACAAACCACCAGTTGTAAGCCAAGTTCATACTTGAATCATGTTTTCACTTATACTGCCTTTTCATACTCATTCAACTTTTGCAGGCCAATTCACCTTTTTGGACCAAGAAGCTGCAGGATAAACCGGTCAAGAAGACCCGGACAAAGAGCAAAGCCATCAAAAAGCCTGCCAAGAAGAAGACCAGTCCCGCCGAGTTATTTAACTTAGACAATAATGATGATGATGAGTCGGAGGTAGAACTTGATTCCCTTGGCTCATTTTTTGTACATCTTATTGACAATGACCATTATCAGGATGATGCGGAGGCCAGCCGTGCAGATGATGAAGAGGTAATTACTCTTTCCTCCGGTTCAGAACCTCTGCCAACACAGAAAACCCGACAAGCAAGCCGGAAAGTAAGATTTTCTCACCCTTTAGCTTACTTGGACCCCAACTTTCTTTTGAAGAAGCAGCAACATGAAGATCGCCGTACAACCCGGAATAGCAGCGGTGGAGTTTTATCCTCCCGCTTATCGAACACCCCAACACCTCACAAACGTCGACCGGAGGTTTCAAATATTTTTGACTTATCTTATCCAAAGGTGGGTCTTTTTCAACAACCTCTTAACCCGTCTGATTCAGACTATCAGGGAACTTCTCATTCCTCCTCCGGCGACTCAACTGGGACTCAAATCTCGGCCTTCAAAACTGTGCCTAGGTGAGAACATTAAGTCTTATCCACTTTGAATCATGCACTTAATTGTCATATTAACTTTGTCTCATGCTTCCTTTTCAGCGCTATGGCCAAGCCCAGCAAGAAGAAGAAAATTGACATCGGCTGAAGAGCCCAAAAATGTTGATCCGGAGCAACATGCCACAACTGAGACTTTGCACCAAATGTCAGAAGCTGTCATGGACGACCCCTCTCCAGAGGACCACCCCGTCACTCAAGATGCCATGGACGCTGATCCAGAAAATGATAAGCTGCCCAGTCCTCCTCAGTCGGTTCATGAGACTGATGATATAATGATTACTGGGACGGCTTATCAGGCCCCAGGCAACCCCATTGCCCTGTCCAAGCACAACGTCAAGGAGGAGTTCTCTGCTGTTGACAAGGGAAAATGGAAAGTTGACTTGGAAGGCTATGCTCAATTTAGTGCTCAAGAAATTTACTCTGGTTATTTGAACCGCCTTCACACCAGCCGTGACTTTGAAGCCGGCTTGGTCAACCTGATGAAGGAGCGTTTTGAGGTAATCCAACACAATCCTCTTTATAAATATATCTCTATCAGCCACCAAGTCTATAGAATATGATAGAATTGAATATACTGTAGACTATTAAATGGTCATAAAATAGATGAAGATCAAAACTAGTAACCCCCAAGGGCCGACTTAAACTATGAAGTTAAGTCGGGACTTCAATTAGCGGTGATCAACTTTGCATCTGTAGCCCCCAAGGGCTGGTTTAATCAGTATGAATAAACTGGGACTTATCACCATGGCTGAATAAAATCCAAGTATGTAGCCTTTATAAATAGGATCATATCATTTTGCCCGGGCCATCATATAAACTTGTCTTAAAAAGAGCAATAGGCATTAGCCCCCAAGTGCCAAGGAAAATACTTGTATTGTGCTTGGGACTTTAAAAAACAATCATGATCGTAATACCTTCCATGTTGTTCATGTCGCAGGCAGAACTAAATGAGAAGGAATCCCAAGTCAAAGATCTGAAGGCCAATATTCAAACTCAACGATCTGAGACTTCAAAGCCAAATCAGAGCTAAAGACTGCATTCGAAAACATTGAGAACTTGAAACAAAACTTCAGCACTGATAGAACCGGCTGGGAGACCGAGAAGGCGGCTTTATTAAAGAGAGCAGAGGATGCTGAAGTAGCCCTTAAACCGGTAACTGACGAGTTGTCCGGTTTAAAGCATCAGATCAACAGTATGACATCAGCCATCTTCGGTAAGTAGTAAAAATGACTCCCCTTTGCACTAACAGGCATATCATAATCATCAGCCGGTTTATCAATAATTTTACTGATGCAGGCTCCCGAAGCGTCAAGTTGGGCTCATACATGTGCATCAAGCATAAGGCTGTCTATACTCTTGTAGAACAGCTATACACTGGCGCCCAATGGACAATTGCTGCTGCTATTCATAAGAAACATCTGCCGACCCTCATCAAGGAAACATTGGAGAAGTTAATGGTGCTGCCCCAAAGGTTCGATGAGTTAAAGCGAGCATCTGCCAGAGCTGGCACCATGACTGCTTTAAGCTGGGCAAAGGCGTGGCAAGCAGATCTTGATCCAGAAGAGTTAGCCAATGGTTTCCCTAGTGTAAAAGAAGACGGGTCTCCCTTCAGTGCTGATGAATTTGCACAAATAGCAAGGGAAATGCGTCCGTTAGCAAGCAAGCTGTCCGAAGAGACCAATCTACACTACAAAAAAAGACACTTCCGTGATGATATGTGTTTGTCATAGTAGGTCACGTTTTCTATGATGCATGTACATCCATGACAAACTTATGACATAATCAAGATAGTCATACTTGTACTGTCATAGAAGTGTTCCATGACATTACCAAAATTATCATCACGGAAGTGTCCACTTCCATGACGATAAATTGTGCGTCATGGAAGTGCTTTTGTCAAGGGTGACCGACACGTGGCATCCACCGTAATGGGACGCCGTTAAGCTATTGGGTCCGGTTTTGGATCCGATAACCCGCTAACAGCCCGGACCAATGATGATTTTCCATGTGTAAAATTCTCATTGGCCGGAGGAAACACGTGTTGGCTCACCGTTGGGACAAATGTCATCCATTCATTGGACAGGAGGCGCCTATGATACGTCAACATGTGGCACGACCCAACAGAGGCCCATTCTGGTGAAAAGGCCGGCCCGTTTGACTTGGTCAAAAGGTAATGGGCCGGCCCGCAGAAAGCCTGTTAACAACCTGTTCGTATATAGCCCATTTACGGCCTGCTAACTCACGACCCATTATGGCCTATCTGAATTAAGCCCAGTAGCTTCATCTGGGCCTTCCAATATGATTCCAGCCCGTTGTAACTTCCGGCCCATGTATGGCCCATGATGTCTTTCGGCCCATACAAGACCATTTGTAACTCTTGGCCCGTTAACGACCCGTGGTGAATCTGGCCCGCAATGAACAGTGTACCCCTTTATACCCATTAACAACCCATTATTCCATTTGGCCGTTTCCAGCCCGTGTTATCTTTCGGCCTTCTCAGGGCCCATTTATTCTTGGGCTCATTTCCAGCATCCGGTTACTTACGGTTCGTCATTGGCCTTTTCTGCCTGTGGGCCAAATTCAGCCCGCGGTTACAATTGGCCCGTTTGCGACCCGTTACTCCGTTGGGTTGTTTTCATAACGTCATCAAATACGGACGATTAACGACGACCTGTTATTATCGGCCCATGAACAGACGATTCCAAATCTAGCTCGTTTACGGCCCATAATGTGGTCTGTTATTGGCCCATGTTTGGCCTATCGATCATACGACACGTAGAAGGCCCATTGATGCTACGGCCCGTAGAAGGCCCATTGATGCTACAGCTCGTAGAAGGCCCATTGATGCTACGACCCATAGAAGGCCCATTCTTTCTATGACCCTAAGAAGGCCCATTGTTTCTATGGCCCGTAGGAGGCCCATGGTAACTACAATAAATATGTAGCCCATCGTTATTGTTGCCTAGTTAAAAAAAGGTTATTGCGGCCACTAGCAAACCGCAGAAAAAGAACTGCACTGACTACAAGCAAACAAATAAAGAAGACAACAAGGAAATAAATAATCAAGCAACTTACGCTAGGCTATCATGGCTATTACACATATTACATCCACTGGGCATCAAAGTTCGCCACCAGTGCAAATATAGGGAAGAAAGCAGCATATCATATACACTGGTTGTCAAAGTTGGCGACCGGTGCAAATAAACGCCACAACAAAACAAGTCTAGAACTAAAACCACTTCAGAAGAGCTCAAGAAACAATATCCTGGGTACCCATAATGCTGGTAAGATGCTTAGCAAGCTTATTAACTTTCTCTTGTTTGGCGCTTAAATCCTCCAACACTTTCTGTTGCACCAGAAAGTATGCATCTGAATTCTGCAGGGACTTCCTCAGTCCTTCGGCTTCCTGTCGCATAACATCTGATCAATGTATTTCAACTTTAAGTTGAGACTCAAGAAGCCAAACTGATTCAGGCAGCGAGTTCAAAGAGCTGGTGCCAGCAGTAGTAGCCAGTAACTCGAACACTTCATCAAGACAGGACTTTGGGGTTATCTCAATGTCTTCAATATAGTTTTTATCAACTTTCTTGGAGACCAACAGTGATGTCTCACTATCTTGAACCTTGTCTGCATTACTTCCTTTACCATTGCATAACGGGGTACTCTTCTCCAATATTTTATCCACGTTCTAAAAGAGAAACAAACAAACACATCACATGTTTACAATGTAGCATATGAAACTCATTTTGGTAAACCAGTTCAGTAGTAAGGTGGACAGGATAACAACATGAAACAAACATATATCTATGTAGTATGGTCACTGTGTGGTCTATATCATTCTAGTTTATGTTGCCAAATCAAGATAGATACAGTTTGAGTCATATCTATTTAAGACAAAGCAGCATAGACAGAATATAAGTGTGGGAAACTACACAACAATAACAACAGTTGTAATGTGAATGGCATGAGAACATAACTGTTTATTCAATTGAAACTGAAATCAACATAGAGCAAGTTACAACAGCAAACACGTTAAAGAAACATGTTTAAAATATACCTGTTGCACCATTGGAGTTTCAATTGCATCCTTCAATTTGAAATTAGTTGGTATGAGTAAATACAGTGATGCAAGAGCAAAGTAGTATGAACCATAGCTACGGAACCTGACCTGAGAACAATTCTTCTTCTGCTTTAAGCCTTGACTTGGGGTTCGGAGTGGTGGTCCTCGTGCTTTGGGCACTGCAGTTGCCTTACTAACTGCTCGTGTTTGGGTGCTCTGTGGCGGAGACGGTGTTGTATCAACTGGAACTGGGTTACTATCTGCTGGGGTTGGGGTTAGGAGGGGTGTAGCTGGTTCTCTGTCCAACTAGGTAGGGGTACAATCTGCGTGAGTCTGAGTTATGTGTGGTGGGGCTCGTTCTTGGGCAAGTACGACCGTGGTTCTATCTGCATCGACAGGTAACACAATATTTTTTGAAGACCGTGTTTTTACTCCCACAGATACTGCCATCACTCCCTCCAATTGAAATGGCTGATAAACAAGAAAAGTAATTGAATGTACATACATTGTAAGATAGACAGGTGGAATGGATAGTAGGGAAGAAAACAGGGCATGAAATAATTCACATTTATGTTGTCTAACCAAACAGAATAGCAGGACATAATTTCACATATATGATGGCTAATTAAACAGGATAGCATGACACAATTTCAAATGTATGATGGCTACCTAAACAGGCTAGAATGACATAATTCGAAATATGATGACTATGTAAACAGGATGAGATGATATAACTATAATATGTCTTTAGAAAATGGGTTGGCATGCCATAATTCAGATACATGTTGTCTATGTAAACATCTTGGCATGATATAATTCAAATATATGATTTATATACTAAGCAAGTGAGGAGAGGGCAATCGCCTATATGATGTGTCAAGTAAGGAGATGGCATTCAATATTGTGCATATGATGTAAAAACTAAGCATTGCAATACAACATATGCATGATATGAGTAATATAACCCTGCCAAGTTTGAGCATACACCTCAGGGGGATAATAGGACTGGTCATCTGCCTCTAAATCCTCCTCTGAAGAGCTATCTATAACCAGCAAGATATCTGCTTCAGCAGGTAGCATTGTCTGCTCTGAAGACCTTGTTTTCACTCTAGATTTCTCCATCACCAATTCAAATGGCTGATGCACAGGAAGAGCAGTTGAATATACAAACATTGTTGACAAATGCAACGAGAAATACAAAAAAGGACGGCATGATATAATTCACATATATGACGCTTGGCTAAACAACATGGCATTGCATAGTTCACATATATAATGCCTTGCAACAAGATAGCATTGCATAATTCACATATATAATGTCTTGCAACAAGATGGCATCGCATAATTCACATATATGGTAATTAGACACTAAACAGGTGGCATTGACACAAAGCATGTCTAAACTAAGAAAATGACATAGCAATGCAAGATACCATACGCACGATATGAGCAACATAACCCTGCCAAGTTAGAGCATGCACCTCGGGGGGAAATAGGACTGGTCATCTGTCTCTGAACCCTCCTCTGAGGGGCTATCCGTAACCAGCAAGACATGCGCTTTGTCAGATAGCATTGTCTGCTCTGAAGACCTTGTTTCCACTTCAGATTTTTCCATGACCATGCCGAATGGCTGATGCACAAGAAGAGTAATTGAATGTACTAAAATTGTTGACAAATTTAACACGTAATAAAAACATGATGGCATGATATAATTCACATATAAGATGACTGGCTAACCAGTGTGGCATTGCAAAATTCACATATATGATGCCTGGCTAAACAAGATGGCATTGCATGATTCACATATACGATAAAGAAACTAAACAGATGGCATTGACACAAAGCATGTCTAAACTAAGAAGATGACATATTTGATGTATACAGTAAGCAATGCAAGGCACCATATGCATGATATTACCAACATCATCATGCCAAGTTAGAGCGAAGACCTCAGGGGGTAAATAGGAGTGGTCTTCTCCTTCTGAATCCCCCTCAGAACAGTTATCTTCCTCTTGATTACAATCCGAAATGGGTGGAGGGGGCTGCCTTTGCGCCCACCATGGAGCGATGTCTGCATGAAATTTTATTGCCACGCAAGGCTCGTCTCTTTTGCTCTAAAGGTTCAGTTCCATTGTGTACAATAACTGACATGCATAGGAATAAAACATAGTGAGATTATGTAAGTAGTGCATGCACAAATCCAGAGTGATGGTAGCAAACTGTGGATAGACCCAAAACCAATGATAGCAGGAAGATAATAGCTTTAGTTAAAAAATACAGATAGTGGCTCCTTTAATGTTTGTTTGCACCCAACATGAAACTCATAGTAGACACCCGAGATTAACCAGATTGTATATAGATAGTATTGATTGCTGCCCCAATATGTACCCCACAACCATTTAAAAACTCAAGTTTCAACATTAGTTTGGACCTGACTCGGAGTCTAATAGGTGAACACGACGATAAAGTAGCATGTCATCATATTAAGCGATGCATAACGTAAGCAGACACGGAAGAGTGCGACCTCTCTTGCGGACCCGTGTAGTCCTCAAGGTCATCTGCTTAGTTGATGATGGTAATGCAGTTGTCGTGGCTGCCGGTGGTGGGGAAGAAGATCTGAGGCAGTGAAAGACAGTCTGGAGAGCGGATCCCTACTGTGGTGAACCCTTCCATTGTTGGAGCAGCTGAGCTGGGGTGGAACACAGCGCAGCAGGAGCAGGACAAACCACACAAGGTTTTCTTTGACACATATGTGTAACAGAAGTAATTGTGTAAGGGCTTGTTTGAATTTGAGGATTCTAACAATCCAGGGATAGGAAATAGACAGGAATATGATAGGAATGCACGTGCAAAACAGAGAATTTAAAAACATAGGATTTATGCCAATCTGGGTGTTTGATTCACAAGAATTGGAAGACATAGGATGGAAAGAAGCAAGGTGAGATTAAGTCAAACCACAAGAAAATGTACGGTTATAATGCTATTATGCTACTATCTCTTAGTCTTGTGCTTCATGAATAGCAATTTGAAAAGGACAACAAGTGGAAATTAAAATTCCTACGGTTTTTCTTTCAAGGAGACACTAAAGGAACAAATCCTACAGTTTTCCTTTGCTCCATTACTTTGAACCAAATTCATGAATAGTAGTACCATACGAAACTTTCCAATTCCTATGTTTTTCTTCACTTTTCCTTTCAAGCACTGGCGATTCTAGTAGGCAGGTTTGAGCAAGGAAAAGCCTACACTCAAAAAATGTTTTTGTGCTACTTCTATTACTTTGGACCCAGGCCACTGCCCTACTAGCTCAACTCCCAGGCCCATCGAGAAATGCACAACTCAAACACGCATAGATTAATAATGATGGTGTTCCAGAGAGTCCATCACGGATAGCTAAGTTGCCTGGTACCTCACTTCTTGTCATATAGTAGGAGAAACTAATCGTATTTCATGTTACTGTGTGTGCTCAATGGACAATATATATAACATGTAGAGTAAAAAAGAGACCCAACAAGTGTACAACCTCTTTGGCGAAGGCATGTCGATCTCAGCGTGATTGGGTTGGTCGGTGAGGATAATCCGGTTGACTTGGCTGTCGGAGGAGGGGAAGAAGATCTTAGGTATCTGGAGATGGAGCCCAGGGTATTGCTCCGCTATGATGGAGGGTTTCGTCATTGGAGCAGCTCCGGTGAGTTCTATGACGCCGAGGCTGAAGCAGGACAAGAAAGACAACGTTAACCTGAGTGGAATTCTAATATCATCTCCAATAGATGACATAAAATACATAACCACAAAGTGCTGGATGTAAAATACATCAACTGCTCATCTCTGAACTTAACTGTTGAAACTGAATTTAATTGTCGAAACTGAACTTAACTGTCGAAACTGAATTTTTCTGTCGAAACTGAACGCACTAGTAGCAGAAAAGCAGTAGCAGCGCGTGCGAGAGCCGGGGCAGCTGGTCGTGTAGCAGCATCAGGTGAGGCTACCCTGAGCCGGCAGCCACCACCGGCCAAACAGCCGCCCCTGCCGCCCACGGCCGGCGGTGCGCCACCCCGCCCGTCCCGAAACCACTCCCCACCGCCGATCCGTTGCCGCCCCGGCCATCCCTCTAGCCCCCCCCCATGCCGAGCTTTTTCTCCGGCGGTCCCCATGCTACGGCCCCACCACTGCCGGCGACCATCGCCCCCACCCTGAACCCTAAGATAGATACTGGGGTACCTCTCCGGCGAGCCTCCCTCCCCGCTGCGGCTGGTTCTTCCTTAACTCCGGCGAGCCGCCCCCCCTGAAAATTGACTGAGCCGAAAGTTGATTAAGTCAACTGAAGTGTAGCTAAATCGGAGCAGCATCGCAAGCAAGAGCAAGAGCGAGAGCAGCAGCGCGAGCAAGAGCAAGAGCAGACCAAGCAGGGGACCGAGAGCAAGAGCAGAGCAGCAGCGCGAGTGAGAGCTAAAGCAGCAGCAACACCTACTGATGTGGACGTCACCGCTGAGGGAGCGACGCCGTGGAGGAAGTGGCCGGCGATGGTGGGGAACGTCTAGGCAGCTCCTTGGAGGTGGAGGACGGGGTGGCTGAACCGGCGGGATGACGAGATCGACGACGGACCCTCATCCGGTACGGTGGATGAGGGATGTCGAGATGTTGCTGTGGACGACGTCGTCGGGGAAGAGGCTCCGGCTGGGTGGCGGACAGAGGAGGGTGTGGGGCTTCGTGGGTTTTCGTGGCCTCGGTGTACGAATGGGTGGGCGGATGGGATGGGAGTGGGGAACCATGGCTTAGGGACGTGCTTGTCCGAAATGTGGGGTAAGTTACGAAATTACCCCCACCAATTTGAGCTAGGCGGTTCTTTCGGTTCAGGGGTATCACATGCATTTCGCGTTTCGGGATTTCACAGGAGGTGGGAGTTTTCGCGCGCGTTGTAATTCTGGAATAGCAATGCACGGGTTGAGATGGAGGGAGTTGTCGGAGCACAACGAGACAAAGATATATCTTAAATATTTTGGGGTAACAAGGCGTGGGTTGAAGCGGCGGGAGTTTCGCAGCACGATAGACAGAGACGCTAGCTTGAAATTTCGGCATAACAAGGCGCGGCTTGAAATTTCAGGAGAACAAGCTTAACGTGTACCAAAAAAAGACAATTCGCACCTTTTACTATATTACTAGAAAGAGCTATGTCCCGTTTTACTATATTACTAGAAATGCATTCAAATACAACAAAAAACAAAAAAAATCAGGACAACAAACATAATGTGTACAGTACCAAAACAATTTGCACTTTCCTCAACAATAAAAAACAATGTGTGTTGTCTAGCATATGGACTAAATTTGAGTACATTTTCCCTATTTGAATGGGAATGTACCCGGGTTAGTTATACAACCATCTAAATATTATCTTCACAATACATGACATGAATATAGGAGAAGTAAATTCCTACATAAATACGAACTACATGTACATACGATCTCAAATTCAAATATATGTATAGATTTTATGTTGAATTCAAATCTTAGTACATGTATGCTCTAGCTAGATGTTCGGAGTCTAAACCATGTATGATATACTACGTACAATGTGTTTAACAAGCACAACACACACACAAACACCATTTAGACTACTAAGGTACATGTGCATTGCACGCATGAGATTTGGCAACCAAATTATGAATAAATACCACATTATAGCATGTAAGCTTTGAGTCATATATGCATGATGTAGATGTTCGTTTAATTCTTATAGTTCATTTCATTCAAAATCATCTAGTTTTTATAAGAAAGCTAATCTATATTAAGATTCATGGAATTGTGCGTTGTAAGCATAAATTAAAAACAAATAATGGCAAATCATGTAGAAAAACATTTGGGCAATTCTGATACGGAAGATTCTAGAACAAAGAAGAAGTGCTTGTGTTTTGAGGTTTGTGCATTATGCTTAAGTTCAACCATGGAGTCTGATTTTACATGTGGCAAAATCTGGTGGAATCTAGATGATATCCAATGGCCAGTTGTGCTCAAATTTGCAATCTCTGCATCATCGGATTGGCCTCATCCAACGACCATCTTTCAAAGTTAAAGTTATCCACACACTATATAAAAAATATGAAATATAATATATATAGGGGTATAGATATAGATATGTGATGCGAAAGCCAGCCATCATCTCCAATTAGAATAGCGTGTCCATGCATAGATGCAATGTGGCCAAACGATGTCTGCCATTGATATCTCAAATACAAATCAGTCTGACCTTGTTCAATGTGTATACAGTACAACATGCTCGTTTCCAAACCACACCACGCATATCTCAGTTATATTCATGCATGCATGGGTTTCAAACATCATGATCTCTTATTCAAATATTTGAATTCTACTTTACATTGATTATGATGTCACCTAGTCTTTTACACCCACACAATCATCTTCTCTTTATAATTGTACCATTAACTTTCTCTCATGCATGCATGCACACACAGTACCAGTCGACATTATCCATCGCGCACATGCAATTGTTTTCTTCAGGTCGGTCTCCCATGCATGCACACACACACACCTACCCCTCCCCATCATATCGGGCATTCTTTATCTCTCACGTGCATGAGCAATGATCAATGTTCCTCTATGTGTGTGTATATATAGCTAGGTCTTTCATAGTTTTCCACACAAACCGATCAATCTATATATCTAGTGAGGTCTCACCCTCTTTCCCACGTCCAGATCGATCAATATATACCTCTCTATATAGGATTACATAGCTAATACACCCATATTAATTATATATCCAATGCCCCCCTCTCATCATCCATGCCTCTGCTTCATCTCTCAGACGCGCGCACAGTGGCGAAGACAGGGGGCAGCAAGGGCCCTGCCCCCCCTAACATCACTATATATCGAGGCTAATATGAATGTGATCATTAGACAATTGCTGGTAAAATGGTTTAAGTTGATGAATTGGCCCTCCTCGTAAAGGATTAGAAATGCTTGGCTCCCTAGCTCATTTATTTTTCATGGCTCCGCCACTGCGTGCAACAGCGCACGTTCTCGCCCCCTCTCTTCAAATATCGATCTTGCACTCGTGCACTCCTTCATAGTCTCCCTCCACTTGGACCCTCGCACCATCTTCTAGCTCCCCACTAGATTCTGCCACATGTACAATCTAGCAGACTCCATGGTTGAACTTAAGCATAATGCACAAACCTCAAAACACAAGTGCTTCTCCTTTGTTCTAGAATCTTCCGTATCATAACTACCCAAACTTTTTTTCTAGTTGAATTGCCATTATTTGTTTTTTACTTTATGCTTTATAATGCACAATTCCATGAATCATAAAATAGATTAAGGGCTTCTTTGATTCAAAGGATTCTCAAAGGAATTTTGGAGGATTCTAATCCTTAGGACATTTTCCTATCTTGGTTGTTTGATTCGTAGGTTTGTAAACCATAGAAATTTTTCCATATGATTCATTTGCACTATATTTCATAGGAAACATCCCATCCACTCAAACCACTTTGAAAGAATCCTGCGTTTTTTCTATGCACAATCAAACACTCGTACAGTCCTATAGGATTCAAGACGACATTCCACTCTAATCCCATGTTTTTCCTATTCTCGCGTTTTGGAAATCCTACGAATCAAAGAGGCCCTAGCTTTTTTATAAAAACTAATTTATTTTCAATGAGATGAACTATAAGAATTAAATGAAGGTCTACATCAGGCATATATGACTCAGAGCTTACATGCTATAGTGTGGTATTTATTCATAATTTGGTTGCCAAATCTGATGCGTGCAATGCACATGTACCTTACTAGTACTTCGAGTATGTGCAAACACGTAAATTAGAATTCCAATGGCATGCTACACAGTGTCTCTCTTACAGTTCATGAAGCTACGTGGCACATGTGGAGGCGTTGTCGCGACCTCCTTGTGTGGATTGATCACAGTGACGTGTTGCTGCTTCCAGAAGAATGTACTCGTCCTCTTTGAGCCACACTGGCGGTACATGCACGAAGCGAAGATGTGCACGCACGCCACACACACACTCATTCCCTCGCACGCACACGCGGGTACACGGGGCGACACATTTTTGTACGAAGATCCACCCCATGTGATAATTTGACGCGTGTAAAGTCGTTCATTTCATTGATGGTCAATTAATACATCGCATGCAAATTTAGTGGACGTGAGGGCGGAAGAAAGACATTACTACTCCATTGCGCGCATGCGAGTAGTTAAATCATGGGGTGACATCTACGACCAGTTACATCACTGACTTGTGCAACTGCATTTGAGCAGTGTAGTACTCCCTCTATCTTAGTTTACAAGTCTTGCACGTGTACCTAGGTCATTAATTTGACCAACTTAATAAGAGGCATACATTACGAAAAATATATCATTACAAACTTCAAATATTCTATTTTTTAATGGTATATTTTTATGCTAATTTTTTTATGTTCTACTAAACTCATCGGGAGTACTTGAAATTTATGTTCCACTAAACTCATCGGGAGATGTTTCGGGCCTCGAAACCAAAACTATCAATTAATCTTTACCTTGTTCCCATCACATTCCAAATTACTAGTGCTACAATTAAGTGCAAGCCTGCTCACACCTACCAGTACGTACCAAACCTGAACGTGTTCCCACTATGCAGGTTTTAGTACTAGTGCTAGTACTTAGGTTATAAAAAGGGGGAACTACCTAACCAAAAATTACTCTACCTTCCTCCTCATAAGTCCTCCTTCTCCTCTGTCCTTGCCTTGGCCGGTGTGCAGAGCTCTAGGTCGAGAACTATCCGAACTACTCGTAACAAGGGAGCGGCAACCAAGCCTGCAAAAAAAGAGAGGGCTCGCCGCCACGCAGAGATCTCGAAAGATCTCTCACGGGCAGGTGATGGCTCCCAGGAGCGCCCTAGCTGCAGAGGTGAACATGCCGAGCTGGCGGCGCTGGAGTCGTTATCCCTCAACGGCATGCCCGATCATCTAAATAAGCACCTCAATAAGCAGAAGGAGTTCATCCACGGCTTGGTGGAGCTGCTGAAGAAGAGCCTCGATGACATGCCCGCTGAGCTCAATGAGCAGGGGGAGTTGACCGCCGGCTTGGTGTGCTGCTGAAGAAGAGCATTGCCTCGGAGAAGAAGGCGACCGGCAAAATCCTGCAAGTTCAGGAGGACAAGGCAAAGCTCTGCCACGAGCTCGACCTGCTAAAGGAGGAGAACGCCGGTTGGAACAAGCTGCATGAGAATAGTAGTTCCTCGATGAAGATGCTGCAGGCCCTTGTCATGGAACAGAAGGAAGTTGGCGAAGCTTCGCATCGAGCACCCGGCTGCTGTCAAGGTACGTAATGCGGCCATGGAACAGATGATGAAGGCTCACGTCGAGAAATCCTACGTCATGGACAGAATGAATAAGATAGCGGAGGAGACGCGCAAGGATATGGAGGTCGTGGAGGCGATGAAGAAGCAGTTACGACTCCGCGGCCAGCAACCCTTCATGTAGTAGAGAGCAGCACCCCAGACTTGTGTGTGCGTCTTCCTTGTTTTTTGGGGTGATAATCTTCCTTCGTCTTTTGCTCCTATGTTTCTTCTTTTGCTTCGGGTGTTTCGCTGCACGTGTCATGTTCTCTGCAAGGCATGAATAGAACAATGCTAACGATGAGATGACTAGCAAATTAGATCATTTTTATCGCCATATGGCACTGGGCTGTCGTGTTTCGTGCTCCTCCGTCGTACTACTCCAGTGGAAAACTTGAGTGTACCGCACGGTTCTTTGCTCCTCCTTAGGTCGTCGACACATTTATACAAGCAGTCAAATCACAAGGCCCCGCCTTCCAGGAGTAATGAGCCATCAAATCACAAAGGCTCTCGCCTCTCTTGAAACTGACCTAGCTAGACTGCCCCGCCCTCTAGCCTTTTAGAAAATGTATACTTTTGTACAGTAGTAGGATCGATGGATTGTGCCATGGAGCAAAACTAACAAGATGAAATTAAAGAAAAAAGGTGGTACATATAGAGAGCGCTCGTCACCAAATTATGCATATAGTACTATTAAAAAAGCTAGTACGTTCTTAATTGGGGTGCTAAATTCTATTAAAGAAATTAGCATACCTATTTAATTCTTGGGTTCTTATTATTTATGCCACTAGTTTGTGTATCACTACTTAGTTTTGCCATTAGAAGTTACAACTACTCAAAAATATCATCGATCCGTGAGATGCCTGCTAAAAAATGCAATTAGATATCTCAAAAATGCCATCATTAAGTTAGATGTTTGCTCAAAAATGCCATTAGACATTGTGATTTTCATGTCAAAACCGTTGACCATGTTACATGACAAAAATAAGCCAATTCTCACAGTGATAAGTGTGGCCCCGCTTGTCAGGAGTAACCAAGTGAACAATTTTACAGGAAAATAAGAACGCTGTTGGGATCAAGTAGGCCCCACACTTTATTTTACTATAGTGAGATAGAGGGAGAGCTGGCATGTTGGTCCATTGGTATTTATGTCATTATAACATGGCAAAAGAGATTTGAGTCACAATAATGGTGTCCAGCACAACACACCCCTCAAATAAAACTAAGCACCCTGAAATTCTTTGACAAAACTAAGCCCCCTGAAATTCTTTGACAACTAAACTGCTGGCTATATGACATTGGCCATATATATTGTACGTATATAATGTGAAGAAACGAGTGGTAGTCGTAGTACTATACCAACTAAAAGATGAACTGTAAGAAATACTAGTATGTATGTACTAAGGAGTTAAAGTAACAAGAAGAAACATAACATAGTTCTGCTGGGGGCTCAACACAACACACCCCTCAAATAAAACTAAGCACACCAGAAATTAAACTAAGCAACTAATCCGGTAGACACTGCATTAGAACCACCATGAGCAATGACACTTCCACCTTACTCGGAGTCCTCGTCCACGTGCCCGACTTCGTCCTTGTCCCTCTTCCTCTTGGCCGATACTTCTTTGCTTGAACCGCACACTTGGCTCTTGCTCTTTATCCAACCCTTATAGATATTGAAACAAAGGTAGCCATCCATTGCAGCGTAGTGGATGTGGTCTATATCTAGTACATTCCACTCCCATGCATGATGAAACTTGGACAGAGGTTTCTTCAGTGTACCGTACGAAGGATGAACCATGGCTCCTGCTAGGGTCAACATTGAAGGCTGATGATGGGAGGGCACCAGCCCTTTCTTTTGGAGGTCTAAGGGGTTGCCTACAATGAGGCCTATCCGATCCAGGATTTCCTTGTCGTTCCTATAGTCTACAGTAATGAATTTGACTCGGTCGTTGAGGGATTCCTGGATTAGGGGGTCCTCGGATAGCCGGACTATATACTTTGGCCGGACTGTTGGACTATGAAGATACAAGATTGAAGACTTCATCTCGTGTCCGGATAGGACTCTCCTTGGCGTGGAAGGCAAGCTTGGCAATTCGGATCTGTACATATCCTCCCTTGTAACCGACTCTGTGTAACCCTAGCCCCCTCCGGTGTCTATATAAGCCGGAGGGTTTAGTACGTAGGACAACAACAATCATAATCATAGGCTAGCTCCTAGGTGTCGGTGTCAAAATCAGCGGATCTCGGGTAGGGGGTCCCGAACTGTGCATCTAGGCCGGATGGTAACAGGAGGCAGGGGACACGATGTTTTACCCAGGTTTGGGCCCTCTTGATGGAGGTAAAACCCTACGTCCTGCTTGATTGATATTGATGATATGGGTAGTACAAGAGTAGATCTACCACGAGATCAGAGAGGCTAAACCCTAGAAGCTAGCCTATGGTATGATTGTATGTTGTGATTGTTGTCCTACGGACTAAAACCCTTCAGTTTATATAGACACCGGAGAGGGTTATGGTTACACAAGGTCGGTTACAAAAGAGTTGATATCCATATCCGTATTGCCTAGCTTGCCTTCCACGCCAAGTAGAGTCCCATCCGGACACGAGACGAAGTCTTCAATCTTGTATCTTCATAGTCTAACAGTCCGGCCAATGGATATAGTCCGGCTATCCGGAGACCCCCTAATCCAGGACTCCCTCAGTAGCCCCCGAACCAGGCTTCAATGATGATGAGTCCGGTGCACAGTATTGTCTTCGGCATTGCAAGGCGGGTTCCTCTCCAAATTTTGTGTACCTGTCGAAATAATGTCCGGTTTCTTGTGAATGTTCCACTCCTTGGCTTCCACGCCCAATAATGGCCACTTTCCACATGTCGAGCGAATGTGAAGAGCCAGGGTGTTTTCACATTTACCCCCCTAGCTGTGTGAATGAGCCGCCTATTTAAAAAGACGAGGATTCAGATCCAAATCACACCAACCTCCCTTGGTGAGCCTTCCTCGGAGCGCGCCCGACAGAGATCCATTCCATCATGGCCGGTCGACGCAGCTCCTCCTCGCGCTCCCCTAGCTCCAAGCCTGGAAATTGGGTGAGATGTTCCGTCCCGCACAGCTGAAGGAAATATGCCCTAGAGGCAATAATAAAGTTATTATTTATTTCCTTATTTCATGATAAATGTTTATTATTCATGCTAGAATTGTATTAACCGGAAACATAATACATGTGTGAATACATAGACAAACATAGTGTCACTAGTATGCCTCTACTTGACTAGCTCGTTAATCAAATATGGTTATGTTTCCTAACCATGGACAAAGAGTTGTTATTTGATTAACGGGATCACATCATTAGGTGAATGATCTGATTGACATGACCCATTCCATTAGCTTAGCACCCGATCGTTTAGTATGTTGCTATTGCTTTCTTCATGACTTATACATGTTCCTATGACTATGAGATTATGCAACTCCCGTTTGCCGGAGGAACACTTTGTGTGCTACCAAACGTCACAACGTAACTGGGTGATTATAAAGGAGCTCTACAGGTGTCTCGAAAGGTACATGTTGGGTTGGAGTATTTCGAGATTAGGATTTGTCACTCCAATTGTCGGAGAGGTATCTCTGGGCCCTCTTGGTAATGCACATCACTTAAGCCTTGCAAGCATTGCAACTAATGAGTTAGTTGCGGGATGATGTATTACAGAACAAGTAAAGAGACTTGCCGGTAACGAGATTGAACTAGGTATTGGATACCGACGATCGAATCTCGGGCAAGTAACATACCGATGACAAAGGGAACAACGTATGTTGTTATGCGGTCTGACCGATAAAGATCTTCGTAGAATATGTAGGAGCCAATATGGGCATCCAGGTCCCGCTATTGGTTATTGACCGGAGACGTGTCTCGGTCATGTCTACATTGTTCTCGAACCGTAGGGTCCGCACGCTTAAGGTTTCGATGACAGTTATATTATGAGTTTATGAGTTCTGATGTACCGAAGGAGTTTGGAGTCCCGGATGAGATCTGGGACATGACGAGGAGTCTCGAAATGGTCGAGACGTAAAGTTCGATATATTGGACGACTATATTCGGACATCGGAAAGGTTCCGAGTGATTCGGGTATTTTTCGGAGTACCAGGTAGTTACGGGAGAAGCAATGGGCCTTGATGGGCTTTAGTGGGAAGAGGAGAAAGGGCCAAGGGGCTGCTGCGCTCCCCCTCCCCTCTAGTCCGAATTGGACTAGGGAAAAGGGGGCCGGCCACGTTTCCTTCTCCTCCACTTCCTTCTCCCTTCCTCCCCTCTTGGTGGACTCCTACTAGGACTTGGAGTCCTAGTAGGACTCCACATCCTGGCCGCACCAATTGCCTTGGCCGGCCTCCTCCTCCTCCATCCTTTATATACTGAGGCAAGGGGCACCCCATGAACACAAGTTGATCTTCGTGATCGTTCCTTAGCCGTGTGCGGTGCCCCCCTCGACCATATTCCACCGCGGTCATATTGTAGCAGTGCTTAGGCGAAGCCCTGCGACGGTAGAACATCAAGATCGTCACCACGCCGTCGTGCTGACGGAACTCCTCCCCGACGCTTTGCTGGATCGGAGCCAGGGGATCGTCATCGAGCTGAACGTGTGCCAAGAACTCGGAGGTGCCGGAGTAACGGTGCTTGGATCGGTCGGATCATGAAGACGTACGACTACATCAACCGCGTTGTCACAACGCTTCCACTGTCGGTCTACAAGGGTACGTAGATCACACTCTCCCCTCTCTTTGCTATGCATCACCATGATCTTGCGTGTGCGTAGGAATTTTTTGAAATTACTACGTTCCCCAACAGTGGCATCCGAGCCTAGGTTTTATATGTTGATGTTATATGCACGAGTAGAACACAAGTGAGTTGTGGGCGATATAAGTCATACTGCTTACCAGCATGTCATACTTTGGTTCGGCGGTATTGTTGGACGAAGCGGCCCGGACCGACATTACGTGTACGCTTACGCGAGACCGGTTCTCCCGACATGCTTTGCACATAGGTGGCTTGCGGGTGACAGTTTCTCCAACTTTAGTTGAACCAAGTGTGGCTACCCTGGTCCTTGCGAAGGTTAAAACAGCACCAACTTGACAAACTATCGTTGTGGTTTTGATGCGTAGGTAAGATTGGTTCTTGCTTAAGCCTGTAGCAGCCACGTAAAACATGCAACAACAAAGTAGAGGACGTCTAACTTGTTTTTGCAGGGCATGTTGTGATGTGATATGGTCAAAACGTGATGAGATATAAGTTGTTGTATGAGATGATCATGTTTTATTGAAGTTATCGGCAACAGGCAAAAACCTTATGGTTGTCTCTTTATTGCATAAGATGCAAGCGCCAAATAATTGCTTTACTTTATCGCTATGCAATAGCAATAGTTGGCGAGACGACCACGTGACGACACATTGATATAGATCAAGATGATGGAGATCATGGTGTCATGCCGGTGACGATAGAGATCATGACAGTACTTTGGAGATGGAAATCAAAGGCGCAAGATGATGATGGCCATATCATATCACTTATATTGATTGCATGTGATGTTTATGTTTTATGCATCTTATCTTGCTTTGATTGACGGTAGCATTATAAGATGATCTCTCACTAATTATCAAGAAGTGTTCTCCCTGAGTATGCACCATTGCGAAAGTTCTTCGTGCTGAGACACCACGTGATGATCGGGTGTGATAGGCTCTACGTTCAAATACAACGGGTGCAAAACAGTTGCACACGCGGAATACTCAGGTTATACTTGACGAGCCAAGAATATACAGATATGGCCTCGGAACACGGAGACCGAAAGGTCGAGCGTGAATCATATAGCAGATATGATCAACATAGCGATGTTCACCAATGAAACTACTCCATCTCACGTGATGATCGGACATGGTTTAGTTGATTTGGATTACGTAATCACTTAGAGGATTAGAGGGATGTCTATCTTAATGGGAGTTCTTAAGTAATATGATTAATTGAACTTAAATTTATCATGAACTTAGTCCTGGTAGTATTTTGCAAATTATGTTGTAGATCAATAGCTCGCGTTGTTGCTTCCCTGTGTTTATTTTGATATGTTCCTAGAGAAAATTGTGTTGAAAGATGTTAGTAGCAATGATGCGGATTGGATCCATGATCTGAGGTTTATCCTCATTGCTGCACAGAAGAATTATGTCCTTGATGCGCCGCTAGGTGACGGACCTATTGCAGGAGCAGATGCAGACGTTATGAACGTTTGGTTAGCTCTATGATGACTACTTGATAGTTTAGTGCACCATGCTTAATGGCTTAGAATCGGGACTTTAAAGACGTTTTGAACGTCATGGAGCATATGAGATGTTCCAGGAGTTGAAGTTAATATTTCAAGCAAATACCCGAGTTGAGAGATATGAAGTCTCCAACAAGTTCTATAGCTAAAAGATGGAGGAGAATCACTCAACTAGTGAGCATGTGCCCAGATTGTCTGAGTACTACAATCACTTGAATCAAGTGGGAGTTAATCTTCCAGATAAGATAGTGATTGACAGAATTCTCTAGTCACCATCACCAAGTTAGTAGAACTTCGTGATGAACTATGATATGCAAGGGATAACGGAAACGATTCCCAAGCTCTTCGTAATGCGGAAATTGACGAAGGTAGAAATCGAGAAACCATCAAGTGTTGATGGTAGACAAGACCACTAGTTTCAAGAAAAGGGCAGAGGGAAGAAGGGGAACTTCAAGAAGAACAGCAAGCAAGTTGCTGCTCAAGTGAAGAAGCCCAAGTCTAGTCCTAAGCCTGAGACTAAGTGTTTCTACTGCAAAGGGACTGGTCACTGGAAGCGGAACTACCCCAAATGATTGGCAGATAAGAAGGATGGTGAAGTGAACATAAGTATATTTGATATACATGTTATAGATGTGTGCTTTACTAGTGTTTATAGCAACCCCTTAGTATTTGATACTAGTTCAGTTGCTAAGATTAGTAACTTGAAACGGGAGCTGCAGAATAAACAGAGACTAGTTAAGGGTGAAGTGACGATGTGTGTTGGAAGTGGTTCCAAGATAGATATGATCATCATCGCACACTCCCTATACTTTCGGGATTAGTGTTGAACCTGAATAAGTGTTATTTGGTGTTTGCGTTAAGCATGAATATGATTTGATCATGTTTATTGTAATACGGTTATTCATTTAAGTAAGAGAATAAATTGTTGTTCTGTTTACATGAATAAAACCTTATATGGTTACACACCCAATGAAAATAGTTCATTGGATCTCGATCGTAATGATACACATAATCATAATATTGAAACCAAAAGATACAAAGTTAATAATGATAGTGCAACTTATTTGTGGCACTGCCGTTTAGGTCATATTGGTGTAAAGTGCATGAAGAAACTCCATGCTGATGGACTTTTGGAATCACTTGATTATGAATCAGTTGATGCTTGCGAACCATGCCTCATGGGAAAAGATGACTAAGACTCTGTTCTTTGGAACAATGGAACGAGCAACAGATTTGTTGGAAATCATACATACTGATGTATGTGGTCCGATGAATATTGAGGCTCGTGACAGGTATCATTATTTTCTGATCTTCACAGATGATTTGAGCAGATATGAGTATATCTACTTGATGAAACATAAGTCTGAAACATTTGAAAAGTTCAAAGAATTTCAGAGTGAAGTGAAAAATCATCGTAAAAAGAAAATAAAGTTTCTACAGTCTGATCGTAGAGAAGAGTATTTGAGTTACGAGTTTGGCCTTCAATTAAAACAATGTGAAATAGTTTCACTACTCACGCCACCTGGAACACCATAGTGTAATGGTGTGTCTGAACGCCATAACCGTACTTTATTAGATATAGTGCGATCTATGATGTCTCTTACCGATCTACCACTATCGTTTTGGGGTTATGCATTAGAGACAGCTGCATTCACGTTAAATAGGGCACTATCTAAATCCGTTGAGACGACACCGTGTGAACTATGGTTTGGCAAGAAACCTAAGCTGTCGTTTCTTAAAAGTTTGAGGTTGCAATGCTTATGTGAAAAAGTTTCAACCTGATAAGCTCAAACCCAAATCGGAGAAGTGCGTCTTCATAGGATACCCAAAGGAAACTGTTGGGTACACCTTCTATCACAGATCCGAAGGCAAGACATTTGTTGCTAAGAATGGATCCTTTCCAGAGAAGGAGTTTCTCTCGAAAGAAGTGAGTGGGAGGAAAGTAGAAAACTTGATAAGGTAACTGTGCCTTCTCCCTTATTGGAAAGTAGTTCATCACAAAAATCTGTTCTTGTGACTACTACACCAATTAGTGAGGAAGCTAATGATGATGATCATGTAACTTCAGATCAAGTTACTACCGAATCTCGTAGGTAAACCAGAGTGAGATCTGCACCAGAGTGGTACGGTAATTCTGTTCTGGAAGTCATGTTACTAGACCATGACGAACTTGCGAACTATGAGGAAGCGATGATGAGCCCAGATTCCGATAAATGGCTTGATGCCATGAAATCTGAGATAGGATCCATGTATGAGAACAAAGTGTGGACTTTGGTGGACTTGCCCGATGATCAGCAAGCAATTGAGAATAAATGGATCTTCAAGAGGAAGACGGACGCTGATAGCAGTGTTACTATCTACAAAGCTAGAATTGTCGCAAAAGGTTTTCGACAAGTTCAAGGTGTTGACTACGATGAGAGTTTCTCACTCGTATCTATGCTAGAGTCTGTCCGAATCATGCTAGTAATTGCCGCATTTTATGAAATCTGGCAAATGGATGAACAAAACTGCATTCCTTAATGGATTTCTTAAAGAAGAGTTGTATATGATGCAACCAGAAGTTTTTGTTAATCCTAAAGGTGTTAACAAAATATGCAAACTCCAGCGATCCATCTATGGACTGGTGTAAGCATCTCAGAGTTGGAATATACGCTTTGATAAGTTGATCAAAGCATATAGTTTTATACAGACTTGCGGTGAAGCCTGTATTTACAAGAAAGTGAGTGGGAGCACTCTAGCATTTCTGATAAGAATATGTGAATGACATATTGTTGATCGGAAATAATGTAGAATTATTCTGCAAAGCATAAAGGAGTGTTTGAAAGGAGTTTTTCAAAGAAAGACCTCGGTGAAGTTGCTTACATATTGAGCATCAAGATCTATAGAGATAGATCAAGACGCTTGATAAGTTTTTTCAATAAATACATACCTTGACAAGATTTTGAAGTAGTTCAAAATGGAACAGTTAAAGAAAGAGTTTCTTGCCTATGTTACAAGGTGTGAAATTGAGTAAGACTCAAAGCCCGACCACGGCAAAAAATAGAAAGAGAATGAATGTCATTACCTATGCCTTGGTCATAGGTTCTATAAAGTATGCCATGCTGTGTACCAGATCTATTGTATACCCTACCACTGAGTTTGGCAAGGGAGTACAATAGTGATCTAGGAGTAGATCACTGGACAGCGGTCAAAATTATCCTTAGTGGAATAAGGATATGTTTCTCGATTATGGACGTGAAAAAAGGTTCGTCATAAAGGGTTACGCCGGTGCAAGTTTTGACACTAATCTAGATGACTCTAAGTCTCGGTCTTGATACATATTGAAAGTGGGAGCAATTAGCTAGAGTAGCTCCATGCAGAGCATTGTTGACATAGAAATTTGCAAAATACATGCGGATCTGAATGTGGCAGACCCGTTGACTAAGATTCTCTCACAAGCAAAACATGATCACACCTTAGTACTCTTTGGGTGTTAATCACATAGCAATGTGAACTAGATTACTGAATCTAGTAAACCCTTTGGGTGTTGGTCACATGGCGATGTGAACTATGGGTGTTAATCACATGATGATGTGAACTATCGATGTTAATCACATGGTGATGTGATCTAGATTATTGACTCTAGTGCAAGTGGGAGACTGAAGGAAATATGCCCTAGACGCAATAATAAAGTTATTATTTATTTCCTTATTTCATGATAAATGTTTATTATTCATGCTAGAATTGTATTAACCGGAAACATAATACATGTGTGTATACATAGACAAACAGAGTGTCACTAGTATGCCTCTACTTGACTAGCTCGTTAATCAAAGATGGTTATGTTTCCTAACCATGGACAAAGAGTTGTTATTTGATTAACGGGATCACATCATTAGGTGAATGATCTGATTGACATGACCCATTCCATTAGCTTAGCACCCGATCGTTTAGTATGTTGCTATTGCTTTCTTCATGACTTATACATGTTCCTATGACTATGAGATTATGCAACTCCCGTTTGCGGGAGGAACACTTTGTGTGCTACCAAACGTCACAACGTAATTGGGTGATTATAAAGGAGCTCTACAGGTGTCTCGAAAGGTACATGTTGGGTTGGCGTATTTCGAGATTAGGATTTGTCACTCCGATTGTCGGAGAGGTATCTCTGGGCCCTCTCGGTAATGCACATCACTTAAGCCTTGCAAGCATTGCAACTAATGAGTTAGTTGCGGGATGATGTATTACAGAACGAGTAAAGAGACTTGCCCGTAACGAGATTGAACTAGGTATTGGATACCGACGATCGAATCTCGGGCAAGTAACATACCGATGACAAAGGGAACAACGTATGTTGTTATGCGGTCTGACCGATAAAGATCTTCGTAGAATATGTAGGAGCCAATATGGGCATCCAGGTCCCGCTATTGGTTATTGACCGGAGACGTGTCTCGGTCATGTCTACATTGTTCTCGAACCGTAGGGTCCGCACGCTTAAGGTTTCTATGACAGTTATATTATGAGTTTATGAGTTTTGATGTACCGAAGGAGTTCGGAGTCCCGTATGAGATCGGGGACATGACGAGGTGTCTCGAAATGGTCGAGACGTAAAGATTGATATATTGGACGACTATATTCGGACATCGGAAAGGTTCCGAGTGATTCGGGTATTTTTCGGAGTACCAGGTAGTTACGGGAGAAGCAATGGGCCTTGATGGGCTTTAGTGGGAAGAGGAGAAAGGGCCAAGGGGCTGCTGCACCCCCTCCCCTCTAGTCCGAATTGGACTAGGGAAAAGGGGGCCGGCCACCTTTCCTTCTCCTCCACTTCCTTCTCCCTTCCTCCCCTCTTGGTGGACTCCTACTAGGACTTGGAGTCCTAGTAGGACTCCACATCCTGGCCGCACCAATTGCCTTGGCTGGCCTCCTCCTCCTCCTCCATCCTTTATATACTGAGGCAAGGGGCACCCCATGAACACAAGTTGATCTTCGTGATCGTTCCTTAGCCGTGTGCGGTGTCCCCCTCCACCATATTCCACCTCGGTCATATTGTAGCAGTGCTTAGGCGAAGCCCTGCGACGGTAGAACATCAAGATCGTCACCACGCCGTCGTGCTGACGGAACTCCTCCCCGACGCTTTGCTGGATCGGAGCCCGGGGATCGTCATCGAGCTGAACGTGTGCAAGGAACTCGGAGGTGCCAGAGTAACGGTGCTTGGATCGGTCGGATCGTGAAGACGTACGACTACATCAACCGCGTTGTCACAATGCTTCCGCTGTCGGTCTACAAGGGTACGTAGATCACACTCTCCCCTCTCGTTGCTATGCATCACCATGATCTTGCGTGTGCGTAGGAATTTTTTTGAAAGTACTACGTTCCCCAACAACAGCAAATTAGTGATGCTTCAGACCAAGGGATTTCTTCCCCCAGTGTACTTGGTCCCGGTTCGAGCCGGGATCGCCACCTATAATGGCGGAGACCAAGCGGAGAGCCTTCCCAATCCCTCCAAGGGAGAGCGGGTATGCCTTGTCCCTTATTTGGTAAGAGGGCTTGGATTCCCAATTCATCCGTTTCTCCGGGGGCTCCTGGAGTTCTACGGCCTCTAGTTGCACAACCTTACGCCTGCCTCCATGCTGCATATCGCGGGATTCGTAGCCCTTTGTGAGTTGTTTTTGGGCTGTGAGGCTCATTTCGCTCTGTGGAAGAAGCTGTTCTGCCTTGTGCCCCGTTCTCAGAAGGGGTCAATATATCAAGTGGGCGGAGCCGAAGTGTGGCGTGTTGTCGGGACCGGATACCTGTCCGGAACCCCAAAGAAGACGTCCGAAGACTGTCCTTCAGAATGGTTTTATATAGAAGACGCCCCCCTCCCGAATCCTATTCGGATCGGCCTTCCTGAGTTCGACAACGCCCCTTTGAAGAAGCGCCGGAGCTGGCGTCCACAGAGCTCCCTGGAGGAAGATGATAGGGACGTTCTTTACTTGATGAGCCCGATAAGTTTTTTAGCTCGATCCGGATTGACCATGATCGAGGTCATGGCCATATGTATCATGCGGGGGGTGCAACCGCTTCAGTATAGAGGCCACCCCATGTGGGATTTCAACGGGGAGGATGACGCCACCCGCTACGGCCGTAAAGGGCCGGGATCGGTTGCTGATCTAATAAAGATCTTATCCACTTTGTACAAGGGAGAAGAGGAGGAATTCCTTCGTGTCAACCCGCAGGGAGGATTTTCTATGTACAATCCTCCGAGCTGGGTAAGCAGAGACCTTTTCTCGCCCATCCGTTTCATATTTCCGCAGTTAAGTATTCAGTCTAGCAATTTCTACGCAGGAACTGTGCCAGGCTTTAAGGGAGATAAACAACCCCCCTCCACAACCCGAGGACCCTGGACGGTCCCTCGACCCGGCCTCCTAAGAGGATCCGGACATATCTGTGGAGCTGATCGATGGGGTGTTTTACCAATCGAGCAATGATAATGCTTTGGTGGCCATTATGACCGATTACCCTGGGCTAGTTCCAGCCTCACAGGTGACTGATACCGAAGTCCCATCACTTCAAAAAGGGATCCGTCCTTGTGTGTTTTTGATCGCCGTATAACAGCCGTGTTTTGCAGGGGAGGTCCTCGAGGCAGAAGGCCGAGCCTACTGCGACTGGCCAACAAGGGGCCGCGAGGTCAGGCAGGCTGAAAAGACCCGCAGTCCGGATTGAGACACCGGCGCAGCCGTACGGCGCGCCGTCTTTATTGCAAGACATTATTCTCAGAGGCATATTAACGCCCATGCCTTCTTTTCAGGAAAAAGAGCGCTCGCCGGACTATACCTGGAGAGGCTACCAATCGCGCCTCTACAAGCCAGGCTCCAAGGCCGGATTCGGAGGCAGGAACGAATACAAGGAGTGCGCCGGGTGCTCCTCCGACAGAGGATGCGGATAAACTGTCCGCCACCCATTCCGAGGTGGAAAGTGCCATGAACCACTGGCGTCGCCGGACTGTTCTTCGTGACGCTTGTTTCTCGCAAGAGGCATTGGATGCCTTCAACTCGGGAGACGCACACCTCCGTGCCGCTCAAAATGGTCTAGCCAGAGCCACGGAGCAGTATATTAAAGACATACGGGTGAGAAAATTTGGTGATTATATATATCAGTAGCCCCTGAGACTTGAAACTGTTAGGATAACTGATTTAAGGATCATTTGTTATGCAAGTTCTTATAGAAAAGAATACTCAACTGTCCCAGGAGCTGGAAGAGTGCAAAGCCCAACTTCAGGCCGCACTGGCCACAGCAGGGGAGCCCAAAGAGACCCCCTCTGGTAACATATCCTTCAAATGATAAGTATCATATAGAATGCGGCGTGTATGCAGATCTGACGATAAAATTGCAGATGACACTGGAGTAAATCCGAATAAGCAACAACTCCTACGCTAGCTGAAGGCCGGTGAGAACGTGATTATGAGGGTGAGGCAGGAGAAAAATGATCTCCTAGATGCCAACACCAAGCTGGGCGTGGAACTACAAGATGTTCGTGCCCAACTGTCGGACTCTGTTAAGGAAAATCGGCGGCTTCGACGCGGCATATTTAGTAAGTGCTTGAACGAACTTTGAAAAAGAGTTCGGCGAGGAAGCTGGCTGACAGAGTTATGTCTGTAGGAATGCTAACAGGTCGTCCTGCTGAGGAAATGCCTGGTTCAACGGGTGACCTTCTTCCCGAGCTCTCACAACTGCACGAATGAGTTCGGTAGGTGATGCAAGGCGTCGCCCAGGCCTTGTGGCCATCCGTCTCCATACCCGAAGGCCTTGGAGAGCTCTCAGAAAAGCTAAAGGGAGCGCGCCGGCGCTTCCGATTATGGAAGATATCGGCCTGCCATCAGGGCGCCAGGGAAGCCTAGGAAATGGTGAAGACACGTTACATGAAGGCTGACCCGAACCACAAGGCCGAAGTCGGACCTATGGGGCCCGATGGGAAGGAGATCCCTATGAGCTTAGTGTACGGTCAAGTAGAATTGGCCGCAAAGTATTCCCAACAGGACTGTAGACTAAAAAGCCTTTTGGATGGTATTGAAGAGGAATTCAACCAGTCAAATTGACTATGTAATTTTAAAGTGACATGTATAATGCCTTCTAGCCGGATTGTAGATCATTTGTTGTGGCGGACCGACCTTTTCGCTTCGACCTCGGGACCCAACGGTCCGGAATGTATCCGAATACCCTCTCGGTTATGTAAGAACCGGGGCATGCATGGAGACCAGGCGTAGGGGTCATTAGTGCTTTATCATACAAGTGCCCAACTAGTTATGTTATATTACATGGGTAGTAAGAAACATCTTCCAGGGAGAATAGTTTCATTAAGGGTTCCTTTCCCTGGGTAAGCATGCCCTAAAGTGCATGTCCGGACTGCGACAAGAAGCACAGAAAAAGCATCTGGGGGCAGATATGGATAATAAATAAAAGTCATCTTTTGTTCACCGACCGAATATTCCCTTAAGAACGCTAGCTTTCGGCTTCACCCAGTCTGAGGTACACGTCCGGCTGACCCGGCGGTAACAATTGCAGAGGTGCTCCCCTTATGCCCTAGCCGAATTAACGGGAACGTAGGGCATAAATACAAGAGCCAGGCAACCCAGCTTGGCCAAAACTTAAGTCATATCAATGCATATAATGGTGAAAAAGGTACATGCGGAAGTATAACACATGTGTTGGGCGTGAGGCCCAGGTAAATAATTTAAGCTTCTGTGAAAGAAGCCCCCAGGTATGAAGAGTGCGGCTAGCGCATCTGTAATGTATGAGTCAGGCACAAGGTGACCCTTGAAGGCCTAGAAAAATAAAAGAAAGAAAGGGAAACAAGACAGATGATGCATATGCAGAAAATGGACAAAGGGAGGGGACTAACATAGAGTCCGGTGCTAGGCGTAGAATCTTCAAAGCTTGGCTGCGTTCCATGGGTTCGGCTCGAGTCAACTAGTCAATGCATCCCGCAGTCGGTACGCTCCACCGTTCAGAACTTGGTCGATAATGAAGGGACCTTCCCATTTGGGCTCGAGCTTGTTCTTTTTCTTATCCGGCAGTCGTAGAACTAGTTCGCCAATGTTATAAGTTTTGGCCCGTACTTCTCTGCTTTGGTATCTGCGAGCCTGTTGCTGGTAAAATGCGGAACGGGCTTTGGCTACGTCGCGCTCTTCCTCCAAGGTGTCCAGACTATCCTACAGATCGAGCTCGGCTTCTCTTTCTTCGTACATGCGCACTCGAGGTGAGTCATGAATTATGTCACAGGGCAGGACTACCTCTGCGCCATACACCATAAAAAACGGTGTATATCCGGTACTACGACTCGGCGTGGTCCGGAGCCCCCAGAGTACGGAGTCGAGCTCCTCTACCCAGTGCGTGTCAGACTCCGTTCAGGAGCGCACTAATCTGGGTTTAATGCCGCTCATTATAAGACCATTTGCTCGTTCGACTTGACCGTTGGTTTGTGGGTGATAGACTGAAGCATAATTGAGCTTGATGCCCATTTTGCTGCACCAGAGTTTTACCTCATCGGTCGTGAAGTTCGTGCCGTTATCAGTGATGATGCTGTGGGGGATGCCGTAACGGTGTACAACCCCGGATATGAAATCTATCACCGGTCCGGATTCGGCTGTTTTAACCGGTTTAGCCTCTATCCATTTGGTGAATTTATCCACCATGACCAATAAGTATTTTTTCTTATGGGTTCCCCCTTTAAGGGGTCCAACCATGTCAAGCCCCCAGACCACGAAGGGCCATGTAATGGGGATTGTTTGGAGGGTGGTGGGTGGCATGTGGCTTTCATTTGCAAAGAGCTGGCAACCGGCGCAACGTTGGACCAAGTCCTGTGCATCTGCCCGGGCCATTGGCCAATAGAATCCTGTACGGAAGGCCTTGCTTACAAGAGCTCGGGCTGCGGCGTGATGACCGCCGAGTCCGGCGTGAATTTCTGCCAAAAGGTTCCGCCCTTCCTCTTCGGAGATGCACCTTTGAAGGACTCTGGTAGCGCTTTTTTTGTACAATTCTCCCTCATGGACCCTGTAGGCCTTGGATCGCCGCACTATGCAGCGTGCCTCATTTTGGTCCTCCGAAAGTTCGTGTCTAGTTAGGTAGGCCAGGAATGGTTCTGTCCACGGGGCAATAATGGCCATTATTTCGTGGGCCGAATGTGTTATTTCAGTGGCGGAGCCTCCGATTGTGTCAGAGAGTTCGGTATCGGGTATTTTGGCCAGGTCCGGACTGTTGCTACCAGTGTCCCCTTGCCATGCTACGGATGGCTTGAAGAGCCGTTCCAGAAATATGTTGGGGGGGACCGCGTCGCGTTTTGCGCTAATGCGGGCGAGGATATCCGCCGCCTGATTGTTTTCCTGAGCCACATGGTGAAAGTCGAGCCCCTCGAACCGAGCTGACATTTTTAAGACGGCATTGTGATAAGCTGCCATTTTCGGATCCTTGGCATCAAAGTTCCCATTTATTTGGGATATCATGAGGTTCGAATCCCCACGCACCTCTAGGCGTTGAATGCCCACGGATACTGCCATCCGGAGACCATGTAGAAGGGCCTCATATTCGGTTGCGTTATTGGAGTCCGTATACATTATCTGTAGTACGTATTGAACGGTATCTCCTGTTGGGGACGTCAAAACGACGCCATCCCCTAGACCAACCAACATTTTGGAGCCGTCGAAGTGCATTATCCAGTTTGAATATGTGCCGTACTCTTTAGGGAGTTCGGCTTCCGTCCACTCAGCGACGAAGTCTGCCAAAACTTGCGACTTAATAGCTCGTCGTGGCTTGTAAGTTATGTCGAACGCGAGGAGCTCAATGGCCCATTTGGCAATCCGGCCCGTCGTGTCGTGGTTGTTTATAATATCATTAAGTGGTACTTCCGAGGCTACCGTTATCGAACACTCTTGAAAGTAGTGTCGCAGCTTCCGGGATGCCATAAATACCGCGTACGCTATCTTTTGATAATGCGGGTACAGTGATCTACATGGAGTAAGGATAGTGGACACATAGTGAATCGGCTTTTGAAGGGGTAATTTGTGTCCGTCCACTTCTCGCTCGACGACGAGCACTGCGCTTACTACTTGATGAGTTGCGCAATGTATAGTAGCGTTGGTTCGCCAATGTTTGGCGCGGCCAGGACTGGGTTTGTTACCAATATGGCTTTTATTTCATTGAGTCCGGCCATGGCGGAATCCATACACTCGAAGTGTTCGGTGCGCCGGAGGAGGCGATAAAGGGGAAATGCCTTTTCTCCCAAGCGGGAGATAAAGCGACTTAGAGCCGCCACAGATCTAGTCAATTTTTGTATTTGTTTGAGGTCTGTTGGGGTAGCCAACTATGAAAACGCTCGGATTTTAGCCGGATTAGCTTCAATACCTCTACTGGAGACAATGAATCCTAGGAGCTTTCCGGCTGGTACGCCGAAAACGCATTTTTCCGGATTGAGCTTGATGTCATATGTTCAGAGGTTGTTGAATGTGAGCCTCAAGTCGTCTACTAGAGTTTCGACATGCTTGGTTTTAACGACCACGTCATTTACGTATGCCTCCACTGTTTTGCCGATCTGGTTTGCCAGACATGTATGAATCATGCGCTGATATGTTGCGCCAGCGTTTTTGCGAAGGGCATTGTGTTGAAGCGGAATGGGCCGTATGGTGTGATGAATGCCGTTGCGGCTTGGTCTGGCTCTGCCATTTTAATTTGATGGTAGCCGGAGTATGCGTCGAGGAAACACAATGAATCGTGTCTTGCGGTAGCATCGATGATTTGATCGACGCGGGGGAGGGGGAAGGGATCCTTTGGGCAGGCCTTGTTAAGGTCCTTAAAATCGACGCACAAGCGCCAGGATTTGTCCTTCTTTGGTACCATCACCAGGTTTGCTAGCCAGTCTAGATGTTTTATGTCTCTGATGAATCCGGCCTCCAATAGCTTGGCTAGTTCCTCTCCCATGGCTTGTCTCTTAGGTTCGGAGAAACGTCGAAGAGCCTACTTGACTGGCTTGAATCCTTTTAGGATATTTAGGCTGTGCTCAGCCAGCCTGCGTGGGATTTCTGGCATGTCTGAAGGGTGCCAGGCAAAAATGTCCCAGTTCTCGCGTAGGAACTCTCATAGTGCGGCTTCGACATCAGGGTTTAATTGTGCCCCGATGGAAGCTGTTTTTGTAGGGTCCATTGGATGGACTTGGAATTTGACTATTTCGTCCGCCGGTTTAAAGGAGGTGGACTTGGATCTTTTATCGAGTATCACGTCGTCCCTGTTCACCGTGGAGCGCAGCGTAGTTAGTTCCTCGGCCGCTAGGGCTTCGGATAGTGCCTCAAGGGCCAGTGCGGCTGTCTTATTTTCGGCGGGGAGTGCTATGTCCGGATCACTAGCAAGAGTGATGATTCCGTTGGGCCCGGGCATTTTGAGCTTCATGTACCCGTAATGGGGTATGGCTTGGAAGATTGTAAACGCCTCCCGCCCTAGTAGAGCGTGGTATCCGCTGGTGAACGGGGCCACTTCAAATGTAATTTCTTCGGACCTGTAATTATCCGGCGTGCCGAATACCACATCTAGTGTGATTTTCGCAGCACAGCGTGCTTCCCGACTGGGGATGATTCCTCTAAAGGTTGTGCTACTTTGCTCAATGCGGCTCCAGTCTATTTCCATCTTTTGAAGAGTTTCCTCATAGATGAGGTTTAATCTGCTGCCGCCGTCCATGAGTACCTTGGTGAGTCGAAAGCCGTCCACGATTGGACTGAGGACCAGTGCGGCTGGTGCTCGGGCTGTTCGTATTTGGGTTCGTCACTGGCATTGAAGGTAATAGCCGTGTCACTCCAAGGATTTATTTCTACTATGTGGCAGATTTCGGCCATGCTGCAGAGTGTTCGCTTGCGTCTATTATTTCACGCGAAGGTCTCAAAGACCGTTAACACCGTATTGTTGTCCACGGGATGGTGCTCTGTGGTATTTGGGAGGAGTAGATCCTCACCACTTTTGGCCACCTGCTGGAGTATCCAACATGCTCTAAGGCTGTGCGTTGGTATTGCATCCGCTGTACTATGAATTTTGCAGGGTCCATTGAGCCATCCCTCCAGTACGGTTCCTTGCCCCGTAGAGGGCTTTTGCTTTTTGGTAGTTAACCCAGGTGTATTGTGATAATGCACCCTTTTATTTCGGACTTGGTTTGTATTCAAGGCCGGATTATCCCAAAATTTTATTTCGGTTTTCCAGGCACTTTCCATCGCACAGTACTTTCGTACTATGGACACCAAGTCGGCAAAGCATGTAATTTCGCGGCGACTTATGGCGTTGAGGATTCCCTTGTCCATGCAATTATTGCAGAAGAATGAAATTGTGTCTTCCTCGCGGCAGTCCTTTATCCTGTTCATGACCAGGAGGAATCTGGCCCAGTAATGGTGTACTGTTTCTTCGGGCTCTTGCCTAATTTGGGATAGATCGCGTATGTTTGGGTGGGTGGGTGGAATTGAATCCGAATCCACACCCAATCTGAGACTCAGGGGCCAAGGAGTTTCCGAACTTGGAAGTTTGGATTCTTGGATGTTTTCCGATAAATCTAGCCCGCTGCCTGATTCTAGGTTCAGGCCTTGAGTGACGTCCTCTCCTCCGCGGATATCCGGCTTGGAGGGATCGGGAATCCGGACATAGCTAGTCCTTAAGATAGATGGAGGGTTGCCGCATTGTTCCTCCACCACTGCAACGTGATGGGTGACCTGGGGAGAGTTGATCTCTCTCAGATCGGGTTTAGGCCCAATCTGACCGTAGTCTGTAGCGACTCCCAGGGCAGCGATGTGATCCAAGAGCTCGTTCAGGGAAGAGAGCTCCATTGGATCTAACTGCTCGGCAAGTTCAGAGTTGACGTGAAGATTGCTTTCGATGACCCGAGAAGTCATCATCGGCGCAGCGGCCGAACATGCGGTCATAAGAAAACCACCTAGCCAGAGAGTTTGGCCGATAGCCAAAGCTCCCTCAGCAATAGTGCCGTCTTTAAAGATGGGACGAGACATCCTTCCTGATGGCGACGGCATAGTGGAACTCTCAATGAAAGTACCAATGTCGGTGTCAAAACCGGCGGATCTCGGGTAGGGGGTCCCGAACTGTGCGTCTAGGCCGGATGGTAACAGGAGGCAGGGGACACGATGTTTTACCCAGGTTCGGGCCCTCTTGATGGAGGTAAAACCCTACGTCCTGCTTGATTGATATTGATGATATGGGTAGTACAAGAGTAGATCTACCACGAGATCAGAGAGGCTAAACCCTATAAGCTAGCCTATGGTATGATTGTATGTTGTGATTGTTGTCCTACGGACTAAAACCCTTCGGTTTATATAGACACCGGAGAGGGTTAGGGTTACACAAGGTCGGTTACAAAAGAGGAGATATCCATATCCGTATTGCCTAGCTTGCCTTCCATGCCAAGTAGAGTCCCATCCGAACACGAGACGAAGTCTTCAATCTTGTATCTTCATAGTCTAACAGTCCGGCCAATGGATATAGTCCGGCTATCCGGAGACCCCCTAATCCAGGACTCCCTCACTAGGGTTTAGCCTCTACGATCTCGTGGTAGATCAATCTTGTAATACTCATATCATCAAGATCAATCAAGCAGGAAGTAGGGTATTACGTCCATCAAGAGGGCCCGAACCTAGGTAAACATTATGTCCCCCGCCTCCTGTTACCATCCACCTTAGACGCACAGTTCGGGACACCCTACCCGAGATCCGCCGGTTTTGACACCGACATTGGTGCTTTCATTGAGAGTTCCACTGTGCGGTCACCATAAGGCTTGATGGCTCCTTCGATCATTGGCAACGATACGATCCAGGGTTAGGTTTTTCTCCCCAGACAGATCTTCGTATTCGGCGGCTTCGCACTGCAGACCAACTCGCTTGGCCATCTGGAGCAGATCGAGAGCTACGCCCCTGGCCGTCAGGTCAGGTTTGGAAGCTTAAACTATACTACCGACATCCACGGAGACTTGATCTTTGACGGATTCGAGCCCATGTCAGGTGTACCGCACAGTCACGACGAGCATGACTTAGCTCTGCCGTCGGACGGTGTTCGGGAGATCACACCTGTGGCTACTCCAGCCCTTAATCCGGAGCAGATTGCGACATCCGAGGACGGGTGGATGGACCCTGCCACGGAGGCCGCACACTCAATGGGGATAGAGCCGAATACTGACTTCACCTCCTACGAGACCTATGTTGCCGGACTCCTAGATTCATCCCCGGCCACGGGCTCCAAACCACCTGCGTCAGTGCCTATCGAATCTGATTGGGCACCGATTATGGAGTTTTCCTCCGTGGATATCTTTCAGCACTCGCCCCTGGGCGATGTGCTAAATTCAATAAGGTCTCTCTCCTTGTCAGGAGGCCCTTGGCCGAACTGTGTCCGACTTGAGTGGGAAGCGGCCGACGAAGAAATTTGTTCCACCCCCACCACCCACTTAATAGCCATTGTCGATGACTTAACCGACATGATTGATTTAGGCTCCGAAAACATCAACGGTATGGACGATGATGTAGGAGAAGAACAGGAACCACCGCCCACAGGGCGCTGGACTGCCACCTCATCATATGATATATACATGGTGGACAGCCCCAAAGATAGCGATGGCAATAAAGCAACAGAGGATAATCCCCTCGAGAAGTAATCTAAGCACCGGCGTCAACGGTGCCTCTCTAAGCCCCGCCATAGCGAAAGCGGAGATACTAGCACAAGAGACAATAACGTTGCGGATAGTGCCGAAGACGAAGACAATCCCCTCCAACCAGGCCTTGAGCGGGAGGACGGGAAAGCTAGCCCTAAGGAACAGGAAGCAGATGGAGAATCAAAGGATGACAATTACATGCCTCTCTCCGAAGACGAGGTGAGCCTCGGCGATGAAGAATTTATCGTGCCTGAGGATCCCGTCAAACAGGAGCGCTTCAAGCGCCGGCTCATAGCCACATCAAAAAGCCTGAAGAAAAAGCAACATCAGCTCCAAGCTGACCAAGATTTGCTAGCGAATAGATGGACTGAGGTCCTGGAGGCTAAGGAATACGAACTCGAGTGCCCAACCAAAAGTTACCCAAAGCGCAGGTTGCTACCCCAACTCGAGGAGGAAGCATTAAAGCCTACGCTTCCAGCATATGATGCGGCTGACCGGCCACCTCGTGGCTGAGACAAAGCAGCATATCAGGCCGAAGTCCAGCCCACACCCTGCCGCCAGTCAAACAAAAATAACAAGGCTCGGGGTAACACATAGGACCTGCGAGACGTATTGGAAAACAAAGGAGGACACGTAAGATCGATCTACGGATCACACGGGCGCGCCCCAACGCGTGACGACGACCGTCATGCCAGATATACTAAAAGCAAATCCGGCCGGGCCGAATACAACAGACAAGACTCGTATGAACTGCGTCGTGATATAGCCCGGCACAGAGGCGCCGCACACCCCCTATGTTTCACTGATGAAGTAATGGATCATGAATCCCCAGAACGTTTTAAACCCGTGAACATCGAATCATATGATGGTACAACAGACCCATCAGTATGGATTGAAGATTTCCTCCTCCACATCCACATGGCCAGCGGTGACGATCTACATGCCATCAAGTACCTCCCATTAAAACTCAAAGGACCTGCTTGGCATTGGCTCAATAGCCTACCGGCAAACTCCATTGGCAGTTGGGAGAATTTGGAGGACGCATTCCTTGACAACTTCCAGGGCACTTATGTGCGACCACCGAATGCCGATGATTTGAGTCACATAACCCAACAGCCAGGGGAATCAGCCAGGAAATTCTGGACTCGGTTCCTAAATAAAAAGAACCAAATTTTTGACTGTCCGGATGCCGAGGCCTTAGCGGCATTAAAGCATAACATCCGCGACGAGTGGCTCGCCTGACACCTTGGCCAAGAAAAACCGAAATCCATGGCAGCCCTCACGACACTCATGACCCGCTTTTGTGTGGGCGAAGACAGCTGGCTGGCTCGCAACAACAACACATCAAGAGATCCTGGCAATTTAGATGCCAAAGAGAGCAACGGCAGACCACAGACACAAGCGCCACAATAACGGCGACAACGCCGAAGACACGACAGTTAATGCCGGATTCAGTGGCTCTAAATCCAGTCAGCGGAAAAAGCCGTTCAAAAGAAGCAATCCGGGCCCATCCAGCTTGGACCACATACTCGATCGTTCATGCCAAATTCACGGCACCCCTAATAAACCAGCCAACCACACCAACAGAGAATGCTGGGTGTTCAAATAGGCCGGCAAGTTGAATGCCTAAAACAAGGAAAAGGGGCTACATAGCGACGACGAGGAGGAGCCCCAGCCGCCGAACAAAGGAGGACAGAAGAAATTTCCTCCCCAAGTGAAAATGGTAAACATGATATACGCAACCTGTCGGTGTCAAAAACTGGCGGATCTCGGATAAGGAGTCCCGAACTGTGCGTCTAGGCCGTATGGTAATAGGAGGCAGGGGACACAATGTTTTACCCAGGTTCGGGCCCTCTTGATGCAGGTAAAACCCTACGTCCTGCTTGATCAATATTTATGATATGGGTAGTACAAGAGTAGATCTACCACGAGATCGTAGAGGATAAACCCTAGAAGCTAGCCTATGGTATGATTGTATGTTGTGGTTGTTGTCCTACGGACTAAAACCCTTCGGTTTATATAGACACCGGAGAGGGTTAGATTTACATAAGGTCGGTTACAAAGGAGGAGATATCCATATCCGTATTGCCTAGCTTGCCTTCCACGCCAAGTAGAGTCCCATCCGGATACGAGACGAAGTCTTCAATCTTGTATCTTCATAGTCTAACAGTCCGGCCAATGGAGATAGTCCGGCTGTCCGGAGACCCCCTAATCTAGGACTCCCTCAGTAGCCCCTGAACTAGGCTTCAATGACGATGAGTCCGGCGCGCTGTATTGTCTTCGGCATTGCAAGGCGGGTTCCTTCTCCGAATACATCACAGAAGAATTTGAATACGAGGATAATGTCCGACCCTGCAAAATAAGTTCCACATACCGCCGTAGAGAGAATAATATTTTCGTAAATCCAATTTGCTGACTTGTTTTGGCAGCATGACGTTATGTCATGGCCCGGCGATTATTCGAACGGTTTTTCTTCAACCAGCTCCTCACATAATGCGAGGCGGTTTCTTGACACGTCTTGTCAAAGCAGAGATCGTGTTCCCCCAATTACGTGATTCTCATTAATGTGGTCGTGGGTAACGCAACCGTGTCTAGGACACCTAGATTATAGGCAAGTCCTAAACGGCTATGGAGAGGACGCTTGATATTCACCCTCTTTATAAAGGGACAAGGTTTTTGCTTTTTCCCTCTCGTGCTCAATCGAACCCTTCCCCTTCCTCGAGTTCTAACACCCAAAGCCCAGGTTAGGTGCTCCGAATCTTCAATCATGTCCGGATCCAGCCTTCAAGGCCGGTGGATGCCCTCCTCCGTTACGGAAGAGGACATTAAGAAGTTGAGGGAGGCCAGATACCTGACCGCCGAGGTTTCGCATCGGCTGCCTGCTCGAGGGCAGGTCGTCCCTACTCCCGAACCCAACGAGAACGTCGTGTTCATCTCCCACTTCCTCCGAGGCCTAGGCCTCACTCTGGATCCCTTCGTCAGGGGTTTGATGTTCTATTACGGGCTAGATTTCCATGATCTAGCTTCGGACTCCTTTCTCCACATCTCGACATTTATTGTCGTGTGTGAGGCCTTCCTCCGCATTACCCCTCACTTCGGCCTGTGGCTCAAGACCTTTGAAGTGAAGCCGAAGATGATCCAGGGGCAACATGCAGCGTGCGGAGGTGCATTAATAGGCAAGATGGCAGGAGCTCCATGGTTGAAAGGTTCTTTTCCAGAGGTGTCCGAATTATGGCAACGGGAGTGGTTTTACGTCACGGCTCCCAGAAGTGCCAAGTGGGCGGCTACCCCCACTTTCTGCTCGGGCCCCCCACCACAACTGATGTCATGGATTGGTAGGGGTCTGAGCTAGGGTCCAGCCAAGGACGTGCCTATACTACAAAGCCGTATTCGAGATCTCTTCGAGGGAGATTTTAATTTGGTTGTGGTAATACAAGTTATGCTGGTTCGTCAAGTCCAGCCTTGCAAACGCCGGCCACTTCGCTTGTGGGAGTTCAACCCAGAGGGACCGCGTGCCATTCAAAGTTTCCTTGGCCTGACGCACGAGGAGATGTACAAGTCATTCTTCGGACCTCAAGTAGAGTGTCTGGATATTACCGAGGACGTGGGCCTGAGCAGTAACCGCGCCGCCGAACAAGTAAGAAATCCTCTGGCCGAACACACTGTCTTTTATGAAGTTATTTCTGAGAGTTCGCTTTTTGACCAGGACTGGCTAACAAAGGTGAAGATGATTTGGTGTTTGGCCCCACTCCCCGAGGGTTTGGAAAATCCGGTATTGGAAAAGATGCTCGAGGTCGCACCTTGCCCGGAGCCCTCGAAGGAAGATACGGGGGGGGGGGGGGGATAATACGGGCGGACACGGGCCCCCATCGCTGCCAGTTCCAACCAAGGGAATGAGCATCTCCATGAAGGAGGATAATCGGGGGAGGAAAAGGACTGCTTCCGAGGATCCGGAAGCCGAAGCCTCCAAACGGGAGAAGAAATCTCCCATAGAGGGTCCTGCCTCGGGGGGTGCTTTTGCCGCACAAAGTCCGCGGGGGGATCATCCCTCCAACGAGTCGTAAGTGATCCAAAATACTTTAATAGTAGAGGTATGCTATATTTTTCTGAGAAAATAACCACCGCATATATCCTGCAGTTTGGGCCTTAGCCCCTCTCAGCTGAGCTTGTCTTCGGGGGATCTTCTTCCAGAGATGATGGAGAGCGAAACGCCTCCCCCGGACTCCTCCACTCAAGAAGTGGGCGACCCCGAAGTGTCGTCACAGAGGGCCTCTCCGGATCCGGTGAGGTCAGAAGATAATCCCGTAGACCCCCGAAGTCCCCAGTGTCTGGCTCCTGAAGAGAGCAAACAAAAGAGTCCGGCACCGTCTGGTATGCGGTCGAACGTTCTGAGAGAGCTGGTGGGGCGAGCGGCCATCTCAGAAGAACACCGTACGCTGATGGGTACGGTGATGGAGAGAATTTCGTCTGCTAAAAGCAGATTACATGAAGCCTTTATGAGTCTACTAACAGGCTTTCAGGTACGTGAGATAATATGTGATAGTACTGCACATGTTAGGTGTGCCCTGTGTAGATAGTAGCCCCTGAGACTCTGATTGTCGTCGAGAATGGCGGCGAACAGAGGATCATAGTCCCAGGCAATAACCAGACTACCCCTATGTGCAGGTGGTGGAAGCTCCGGTGGCTAGCCGGACTAGTGAGTTTGCCAAATGAAAACGACAACTGGATGCGGCAGACGCCGACATCGAGCTTGTTAACAAGAGGCTTGACGAGGCACAGGGTAAGTGTTATTATCTAGTGAATGCCACATAGTAAGAGCAGTATGATGCCAATATCTTTAATATGTTGTGACTGCAGATGGAGCTGCCACCATGGAAACCATGCGGGCAGAACTTGCCCGAGCCAAGGAACAAGCGAGGATTAGTAATGCGGCTGCTTTGAAGGCGGCCGAAGAGTTGAAAGCCGAGAAGGCCGCACATTGCGAGAGCCAAGAGAATATGGCCAAGATGGCCGTAGAATTAAAAGGCACTGCCGACCGTTGCCGGGTCCTTGAAAAAGAAAACCGAGCGAAGGCAATGGACCTTGAGAAGGCCACGATGGCGGACAAAGACAACCGTTCTGCTATGAGAGCGATGAAGGAGGAGCTGCGGGAAGCCGGGGATATTACGGCTCGGAAGCCCTTCATGTTACAGAGGAAGTTCGGAGATCAACGGTATGCCCCTCTGGATCGGCTGTGGAGTTCGGCGGATGCGTATATGGATTTGGCGACGAGCACTGCCGATGCGGCCAAGTACTTCCAAGGTCAAACAGATCGTGAAGTGGACAAGCTGTTCTGGTCGCAATTCAACGTTCTAGAGCATCCGCTTTCATTGACTGACCAGCTAGCCGAATGGGCCAAACTGAATAGGTTGTTCGGGCTCGCCATGAGGTCTGTTGTGGATCAGCTATGGCAGGAAAAACCAAAGCCGAACAACTATTTCAGCTTAGTGCAGCAGTTCCTTGGTGCGGTGCCGCGCATTAATGCGATGAAGAGGTCGGCATGCATAGAAGGATCGCGGATGGCCCTTGCCCGTCTTAAAGCATACTGGGCGGAGATGGACGCTACCACTGTTGCGGCGCAGGGTTCGGCCATAGGCCGAGTGGCTGCCGAGCACTATTTCGAGGAGGTTCTCGAGGGTGCTCGTTTGATAGAGGCCTAGTGCTCGAAGAATATTATGTTTGAGTGATATGTATTCTCATTGTAAGCACAATGCTTTTATGAAATTTTATAAGGCTATGTTTATACTTTTGCCTGAAAGTAGTATGATGCCTCCTGTGCGACCGTTTATGTATACATGTGTATAACCTGAAAGATTGCAGCCGTCGGCTTCAACCCCACACATATAATGCGGAGGTGCTCGCGAAAAACGTGTGTTCACACTTAACCCAACATCTTGGTCCTATTAAGGAGGTGATGGCGCAGCGAACGAGGCAACCGGACTATAATTCTTTAACACTTTCACTTAGCCATAGGAGTTTGACAGTGGGGCTACTAGATAGCCCCTGGTGGCTCCGCATTCTCTCGATCTCGGGGTGCGTACATGCCTGGCCGAAAAACGGTCCTTCGTTAAGGCGGAGGAATTCTAACATTCCAATAGGTCATCGAGTGGTTGACCAGTCTCACGCTATATCATGACAGTCAGTTTTCGGCTTTCTCTACTGAGGTGCTCGTCCGAATGAACTAGGGCACAATCGCAGTAGTTCTCCTGGTGCTACCTTAGCCAATAAAGCGGAACGTAAGGCACCAAAACACAGGATCCGGGCAAACCCAACATTTGACCAAAGACAATGATTCGGAGCTGATGCATATAAGGCCAAACTCGCGACGTCGAACACTCCCTAAGGTATTTGGTCTTTATGGTATAAACCATGCCTAAACAGTGCCCTTTGTAAGATGCCCCTTGTGTCCAGGTACGTGCATTGTTCTGATGTGGCCACATGCCAAGACGTCAGCATCCTTCTCAATTGTGCTGAGAATTCGGTGGATGTGTATCAACAAGAGACAGTAAAAAAGGTTTACGCAGGGTCTTAATCTAAAAAGAATCCTTGGAACGGGTCCCTGCTGCACGTCTGCGCCTGTGTCTCCGTTGTGCCGTATCCTGGACGGGTGTAGCACGATGGTCATATGTAAAAGAGAGGATTTTAGGTGAAAAAGTTGTCGTGCAGAGAGATAGTTTTTAAAGAAACCATGTATAATTGAAGATGAGTAAAAATTGCCACTTGTCTGCGCGCGTTGAGCCCCTTGTAATTGTAATAGGGGTGTGACCGGTATGAATTACATATAGCTGCGCCGGACTCATCTAACCGTGTCCGTGGTCTTGACGACTTGTTAAATGCTTTAGTTGGTGAGGCCGTTTTTAGTGTGCACTCTCTTCGGCGCGCAAAGATCGCTTAATACTTCCGTTCACTGTAATGATGCCACGTGGGCCGGGCATCTTGAGTGTGAGGGAAGCGTAGTGCGGTATTGCATTAAAGCGAGCAAAAGCTTCCCGTCCGAGTAGTGCTTGATAGCCACTTAGGAACGGAGCGATGTGGAAGGTTAAATGTTCGCTACGAAAGTTATCGGGGAAGCCGAATATAACCTTTAGTAGCAGGGAGCCCGTGCAATGAGCCCCTGGGCCTGGCGTTACTCCTTTAAAGGTAGTATTGCTATGGCAAATTTTCGTTGGGTCTATCCCCATTTCGCGGATTGTATCCTGGTATATCAGGTTTAGACTGCTGCCACCGTCCATCAGGACTCGTGTGAAGTGGTATCCGTTAATTATTGGGTCTAATACCAGGGCAGCCCATCCTACACGCCGGATACTTGCTGAGTAATCACGATGGTCGAAAGTGATCGGTTGAGACGACCAGTGGCAGGACTCCGCGGTGATAGGTCCTTGGGCATATTTTTCTGGGAGTGCCGTTTTGTTTCTTCCCTTGATCACGTGTAACACGTTTACTGTTTTGACTTCTGGTGGAAATTTCTTTTTGTTCCCCAGTGTCTTGCTTGAGAGGCTCATCCTCATCTTCGCTTGGTGTATCCTCCCCCTTGTGTACGGCGTTGAGCTTGCCGGACTACTTGAAGACCCAACATTCTCTGTGGGTATGATTAGCGGGTTTACCAGGGGTGCTATGGATCTGACATATTTGGCCCAGAATTTTGTTTAGGCTGGACAGTTCGTCTCTAGCGCCTTTAGAGGGCGGCTTTTGCTGACCTGGCCGAGAGCTTCTGAATCCGGCGTTTACTGCCGTGCTCTTCATGCTGTCTTCTTTATTCCGGCGTTTGTTATTGCTGTTGCGCCGTGATTTCCCATTTCCATCTCTAACTTCGGATGTACTGGGGTCGCTGGTGCTGCATCTGGCTAGCCAGCTATCCTCACCCGCGCAAAAGCGGATCATGAGGCTTGTTAATGCTGCCATTGTTCTCGGCTTTTCTTGGCCGAGGTGTCTGGCAAGCCATTCGTCACGGACGCTATGCTTAAAAGCTGCCAAGGCTTCGCGTCCAGACAGTCGACAATTTGGTTCTTTTTAGTAAGAAACTTGTTCCAAAGCTTTCGGGCTGACTCTTCGGGTTGTTGAGTTATATGACTCAAATCATCCGCGTCCGGAGGTCGGACATAAGTCCCTTGAAAATTTACCCGGAAGGCGTCTTCGAGCTCTTCCCATCTTCCAATGGAGCTTTCGGGGAGGCTCTTAAGCCAGTGCCGAGCTGGCCCTTTGCGTTTGAGGGGTAAATACTTAATGACGTGGAGATCATCTCCCCGAGCCATGTGGATATGGAGGATATAGTCCTCAATCCAGACCCCAGGGTCTGTTGTTCCATCGTATGTCTCTATGTTTACGGGTTTGAATCCCTCTGGAAATTCATGGTCCAGCACCTCATCGGTGAAAGATAGGGGGTGTGCGGCATGCCTATATCTGGGTGTACCGCATTGTTCAGATGTTTGTTGTGTTGCATCGTATGCTAGAGCACGCTTGCGTGGTCCATAGATGGATCTGGTTTCACCCTCCTTTTGATGCGAGCCCTCGCGTAGACCGCGTATTGGCTTATGTGCGGCGTTACTTGCCGCTTTATGTTGGCCGTGAGGTCATCTATCCAGCCAGATGGCTGTTTTAATTTTTGGTTGTGGGGGGTCTGAGGCCTCCTCATCGAATTCAGGCAGCAACTTCCGCTTTGGGTAGCTCTTGGTGGGGCGATTGCCGCCATACTTCGTTGCTGTGCTGAGTACTTTACTCCATCTGATTTGGAGTGTGTCCTGCGCAGCCTTGAGCCTTTGCTTCTGCTTTTTCAGACTCCTCGCGGTGGCAACAAGCCTTTGGCGAGCATTCTGCTACTCTGGGTGCTTGTCCGATGTTATGTTGCCCGGACTATCATCTTTGACAGAATTGGTTTGTTCGGTTTGATTCTCCGTATTACAGTGGTCCTGGGGTGGTTCGCCCTGCTCCAGCGTTGGGTCTGTATGATCGTTATTTCTGCCGAGGCAGGATTTGGGGCGGCGCTTGTGCCGCCGCTTTGACTGCTTCTCGAGGGAAAAAGCCTTCGTTGCGTCCTTCCATTCCCCCTCATCGTCTTCTTTTGGTGTGTCCACCATGTATACGTCATATGATGAGGTGGACGTCCAGCGCCCTGTGGGCGGTGGTTCCTCTTCGCCTCCCGCGTCGTCATCCATACCGTCGATGTATTCAGAGTCGAAGTCGAGCATGTCGGTTGAGTCATCGACAGTGGCTATTAAGTGGGTGGTGGGTGGGCGTCGAATTTCTTCATCGTCCACATCCCAATCCTGTTGGCCATAATCCGGCCAGGGCTCTCTTGACAAAGAGAGAGACCTTAGTGAATTCAGAATTTCGCCGAAGGGCGAGTGCTGAAAGATATCCGCGGCGGTGAATTCCATGATCGGCGCCCAATCGGATTCGATTGGCAGGGGCGCGGGCGGTTCGGAGTCAGAAAAAGAGTCTGGCACCTTGGGGTCACGGGCTGCGCAGAGGATTAGGCTGGTGATCGGCTCGATCGCCGTTGAGACTGTAGCCCCTGAGGCGGTGTCTAACCACCCATCCTTGATTGGCGCAGTTGGCTCCGAGCTAAGGGTCGGAGCTGATGCGGGCGCGGCCTCTGGGGTACTGTTCGGCGGCAGAGCTAGGTCATACCCATCGTGACAGTGCGGCGCACCCGGCTGTGGCTCGAATCCGTCGAAGATCAAGTCTCCGCAGATGTCGGCCGTGTAGTTCAAACTTCCAAATCTGACCTGATGGCCAGGGGCGTAGCTTTCAATCTGCTCCGATGGCTAAGCGAATTAGCCCACAGTGCAAAGCCGCTGAATACGACGATCTGTCCGGGGAGAAAAGTCTCACCCTGGACCGCATCGCTATCGATGATAATAGGAGCCATCAAGCCTAACGGCGACGACACAGAGGAACTCTCAATGAAAGCACCAATTTCAGTGTCAAAACCGGCGGATCTCGGGTAGGGGGTCCCGAACTGTGCGTCTAGGCCGGATGGTAACAGGAGGCAGGGGACACAATGTTTACCCAGGTTCGGGCCCTCTTGATGGAGGTAAAACCCTACGTCCTGCTTGATTAATATTGATGATATGGGTAGTACAAGAGAAGATCTACCATGAGATCGGAGAGGCTAAACTCTAGAAGCTAGCCTATGGTATGATTGTATGTTGTGATTGTTGTCCTACGGACTAAAACCCTTCGGTTTATATAGACACCGGAGAGGGTTAGGGTTACATAAGGTCAGTTACAAAGGAGGAGATATCCATATCCGTATTGCCTAGCTTGCCTTCCACGCCAAGTAGAGTCCCATCCGGACACGAGACGAAGTCTTCAATCTTGTATCTTCATAGTCTAACGGTCCGGCCAATGGAGATAGTCCGGCTGTCCGGATACCCCCTAATCCAGGACTCCCTCACAACCCATATTCCCAAGCAGGAACGGAAACGCGCACTGAGGGACGTCTATGCGATGGAGCCTGTCGCCCCAAAGTTCAACCCATGGTCTTCTTGTCCGGTCACCTTCGATCGCAGGGACCACCCCACCAGTATCCGTCATGGCGGTTCTGCCGCATTGGTCCTTGACCCCATCATTGACGGATTTCACCTCACTTGAGTCCTTATGGACGGTGGCAGCAGCCTGAACCTGCTCTATCAGGATACAGTGTGCAAAATGGGCATAGACCCCTCGAGGATCAAACCCACCAAAATTAGGGGTGGAAACGGATCGGATCGGATAGTGCTCTTGCCACTTCCATTTTCATATTTTCAAAACGAATACGAATCCGAATATGGATGTTATCGGATACGGATGCGGCTCGGATATTATTCGAATACGGATATGTATCGGATATTTTCTTGATTCGGAACGGATACGAATAATATCAACATATTGCTTAAGTAAATTAGTCGATAGCCATGCGACCTGAAATAATCAACTTGTGACATACAATAAGTCAATGGTAAATAGGTTTATGAATAAATACTATTGTAATGCATAATAATTTATAAGTTTAATCATATAAAGAGTAAAATTTGATCACTTATTTGGCTTTTATGTTGGATAATTGAAATATTGGGTCTAGAATTTTGAAAATTACCTCCCATAATCTTATTCGGATACGGATATATCCACTTCCATATCCATATTTGTCTCAAAATCTCGTACCATATTTTATTTTTTATTTGTTTAATAAATTCGTATACGGATAATTTCCATTTCTATTTTGGTTCGGATGCGGATGTTTCGGATACGAATAAGCATTTTCTCGAATACGAATATCGGATATTTCGGATTATCCGCTACCAATTTCCACCCCTAACCAAAACCACCTTTAAAGGTGTCATCCTAGGTGTAGAGGCCTGCTGCACGGGCTCAATCACACTAGAAGTGGTCTTCGGATCTCCGGACAACTTCCGAAGTGAGGAGTTAATCTTCGATATCGTCCCCTTCCGCCGTGGCTATCACGCACTGCTCGGACAAACCGCATTTGCCAGATTCAATGCGGTACCACATTATGCATACCTCAAGCTCAAAATGCCAGGACCTCACGGGGTTATAACAGTTAATGGAAACACATAACGCTCGCTCCGCACAGAGGAGCACACTGCGGCCCTCGCAGCAGAAGCGCAAAGCAGCCTTATGAGGCAAACAACCAATTCGTAGAAAAAGACCCCGGACACCTTCAAGTGAGTCCAGAGTACCCTGCAAGAGGATCGTCAGGCACGTTTAGAGCTCGCCTAGCAATTCGGCCTCCGTCCTAGCCCTAATCAAGGGGAGAAATTTACGTCGCACGTACATAATTACGCACTCAAGATACCATGGGCATAGGCGGAGGCACAACCATGGCACGACCCACAATGCGGCTCAACCGCTTCAGGACCTGTATACCTTTAACATTTTCTTCCTTTCATGCCCCTATTCTACGAAGGCCCTCTCCGATCGATTATCGGACCCGTCACGGGAAGGAAACACCAAGGAAGCAAGAAGCTTTGACATACAAGGGAATCCTCAGGTGGTCTCTGATAACGATAGATATACCTGTTTTGCATACCCACACGCAGCTTGCCCTTGGATAGGACATGTCAAATAGTCCTATTTTTTACTTATTTCATTACATGTATGGATACGCTTTGACGTATCATTTAAATAACGTGTACAACATTAGCTCATTATTGCATTCCTTTATCCTTTTTCCTTGTCTGCTTATTTACGACAAATTGCACCCGTACATTTTGATACGAACAGTGCGCCAGGGGCTTGGGCGTACCCCATAACACGGCATGAAAAGTTCGAACACTTTCGACAGTGCGGCACCCCGAACTTATAGCATTATATGCATCAGCTCCAAACATGTCTTGGGTCAATAGTTGGGTTTGCCCGGCTCCCATGTTTTGGTACCTTATGTTCCGCTATATCGGCTAGGTAGCACTGGGAGAACTACTGTGATTGTGTCCCGGTTCTTCCGGACGAGCACCTCAATAGAGAAAGCCGAAAACTGACTGTCATGATGCAACGAGAGTTGGTCGCTGTTCGAGAGGTCTCAAATCCTTAAATATATTTTTCCGCTTCGGGCGAGGAGTCGGCCTTGTTCGATTTAGGCGTACATAGCGCCCCAAGTTCGGCCTTCCAAATACTAGGGGCTTCGGAAAAATTTAAAATTGTAGACTTCTATGGCTAAGTGAGAGTGATAAAGCTTTATAGTCCGATTGCCTGGTTCGTTGTGCTGAACACCTCCTTCGAAGGACCTAATATTGGGATAAAGAGTGATCAGGTTTATCCCGAACACCTCAGTACTAGTTACATGGGGGCAGAAGCCGACAACTCGCCAACTCTCAAATATTATAAACGGCCGCACAGAAGGTAATATTTTAAATTAGCAAGCGTTAAATAGCGCACATGAACTAGTTTCATATTACAGGATCACATGAGTACATTCATTCAAATATTTCATCCTTAGCACATTCCTCCACCATAAGGCGAGCACCCTTCAGGACACTTTCATAATACTTTTTGGGGTGGCGATGCTCCTTGCCCTCCGGCGGCCCCTCCTTCACCAGCTTTTCGGCGTTCATCTTAGCCCAGTGCACTTTCGCCCAGGAAAAAGCCCTGTGCTCACCCTCAATGCAGAGGGACCGCTTTATGACTTCAAGCCGTGGGCAAGCGTTCACAAGTCGCCTTACCAGGATGAAATAGCTGCCAGGAAGGGGCTCGCCAGGCCACATCCGGACTATGAGGCCCTTCATGGCCAGTTCGGCCGCCTTGTGAAGCTCGACCAATTGCTTCAAGTGCTCGCTCAAGGGCATTGGATGTTCGGTCCCAGTATACTGAGACCAGAACAACTTCTCCGTCGAGCTCCCTTCCTCGGCCCGGTAGGACTCCGCGGCATCCGACACACTGTTGGGTAGATCTTCGAACGCTCCTGGAAAGCTCCGAATTCGGGTAAGTAAAACGAAAGTTTCCTTCACATGCTTGCTTTGCATAATGAATGCCTTACCCGCCGCTATCTTGTTGACCGCCTCAATTTCCTGGAGGGCCTTTTGGGCTTCGGCCTGGGCATTTTGTGCGTTCTCGAGGGCCTTCGCAAGCTCGGACCCTTGCGTCTTAGAGTGACGCTCCAAGGACTCGTACTTCTTGACAAAGTCCTGGAGCTCTTGCTGAACCTCGCTGATTCGGGCATCTTGCTTCTCGCGCTCGGCGTGCTTCGTGGCCGCTTTGCCTTCGGCCTTAGACAACGTCTTCTTCAGGGCCGCCACTTCGGTCGTGGCCCCTAGCAAAATTCAAGATGATCCTGTGATCTAACAAACCAACTTCCTTTTCCTTTATCAATAAACAGACGGGGTATTCCTTACCTTTGTTCTCTTCCAGTTGCCTCTTGGTAAGGCCGAGCTCTTCCATGGACCGCTCAAGGTCCCGCTTCAGTGCGGCGACCTCCACTATGCGAGGCGCATCAGCCAGCAGCGAAGCCTGCTTATTCACATAGACATATTTTGATTAGACTCCTGTGATTATTATTTGATCCTCTGTTCGGCCTTTCTTCATGAACACCAAACAGAGCATCAGGGGCTACTGTCTATGCTGTAACATTTTCTCATAATTTGATTACTTACCGCAAAGCCTGTTAGGAGGCTGGCACAGGCTTCAGTCATTCCGCTTTTGGCGGACTGAACCTTCTTGACCACCGCACTCATGATAGTGCGATGCTCTTTGTCAATGGAAGCACCACGAAGCGGTTCTAGCAAATTGCCCGACGCCTCTGGATGGACAGAGGCCATCGGCACAGACGGCTTGCCCCCCTTGGCGAGGGGTCTCCTGACAGAATCTGGAACCATTGGAGGTTCCGGTGCAGTATTCGGCTGGGGGCTAGACTTGCTGCCCCTGGCACTAGGGCCCACGGGAGTCTTGCCCCTCGTGCGCCCAGCGCCTGGAGTGTCGCCTTGGGGCGCCTCCGGAACTGTCTCCCCTTGGTTCTATGCCCTTTGAGACAACACCTCGACGTCGTCCGTAGGGCGGGGGGGGGGAGGCGGTCGGGAGTGAATCACTGTTCATCACTGCCCAAAGAATCATCCGACAAGGATACGTTGATATGGGCTTTGGATGGACTGCATGATCATGTTCGGCATGATAAGAAGCAATAAAATAAAACATACCAAGAATTATTATGGTATCCGGATACTCACGACTTCGCCATGGGCTTGTCCCTGGGTAACCACACCTCTTCGCTGAAAGCGGCCGTTGTGGAATAGTCCGGAAGGAGAGTCCTTCCCTTCTTGGACCCTTCGGCTTCCCCAGACGGGGCGGCCTTCCTTTTCTTGTCTCCCCCAGTTGAGGGGGAGAACTTTCCTCCTCCTCCTCCCTTTCATGGGAGGAGGGCGCCTTAGTGTTATCGAACAATTAGTCCGATACGACCTTGCGCTGGAGACCTTTCCTGGTCCCCATGGCCTTGTTCTTGGCCTTCTTCTCCGGCGCCTCATAGGGCACTGGAACCAGCATCTCCGTTAGGAGAGCCCTTGCTGGATCTTCGGGCAGTGGGGCCGGACAATCGATCTGCCCCGCTGTCGCGATCTAGTCCTGTTAAATGGCGTGGAGGCTTAGATCCCCCACATGATTATAGTAGGGAAAGAAACATCTTATGAGATACAAGGAGCTTACCGGATTGGTAGGGCGCTTCGCGCTGAGTCCGCAATCCTCGATAAGGGGAGGAGGTACCTCGACAGACTTGAACAACACCTTCCAGATGTCCTGGTGCGTCGTTTCAAAGAGCTCTCGCAGCGTCTGGTGCTTAGCTGGGTCGAACTCCCACAAATTGAAAGCCCGTCTTTGACACGGGAGGATCCGGCAGAAGAGCATGACTTGGACCACGTTGACAAGCTTGATTTTCTTGCTTATCATGTTTTTGACGCAGTTTTGGAGTCTGGTCAGCTCCACCGATGAACCCCAGGATAGGCCCTTCTCTTTCCAGGAGGTGAGTCGCATGGGGATGCCAGATCGATATTCAGGGGCCGCCACCCAGTTGGTGTCGCGTGGCTCGGTGATGTAGAACCACCCCGATTGCCACACCTTTACGGTCTCCACATAGGAGCCTTCGAGCAAGGTGACGTTGGGCATTTTGCCCACCATGGTGCCTCCGCACTCCGCTTGCTGGCCGATGACCACCTTCGGCTTAACGTTGAAGGTCTTCAGCCACAGGCCGAAGTGGGGCTTGATGCGGAGGAAGGCCTTGCACACGATGATAAACACCGAGATGTTGAGGATGAAATTGGGGGCCAGATCGTGGAAGTCCAACTCATAGTAGAACATGAGCCCGCGGACAAATGGGTGGAGAGAAATCCCAGCCTGCGGACAAAATGGGTAAGGAATACAACCCTTTCATGGGGTTCGCGGGTGGGAACGATCTGCCCCGCGTCTGGGAGCCGGTGCGTGATATCTGCCGCCATGTATCCAGCTTCTCGGAGCTTCGTAATGTTCTCCTCCGTAACGGAGGAGACCATCCACTTGCCTCCCGCTCCGGACATGTTTGGAGTGTTTTTCGGAGAAAATGCGAACTTGGGTGCTGGAGCTCGAGTGCGCGAGAATGGATGGGCAGGGAAGAAGAGGGCGTGGGTAAAAAGGAGGAGTCCTTGTCCCTTTATAAGGGCAGTAGAAACTGTGCGCCTCCCCACTCGGCTGGTAAACTCGCTTATTCCCCAAGCGCCGTGATTGATGGCGTGGTTGGGTTACCCACACCCGTATTGATGAGAATCCCATGATAAGGGGACACGATCTCTGCTTCGACAAGATGTGCCAAGAAAACCGCCTCGCAATATGTGCAGTAGCTGGCTGAGAAAAATTGTTCGGATAATGACCGGGCCATGGCGTGATGTCACGTTATGAAAAGTTGTCAACAGATTAGATTTGTGGAAATATTATACTCTCTACGGTGGTATGTGGAATTTGTTTTGCAGAGCCGGACACAATCCTTGTGTTCGAAATCTTCTATGGAGTATTCGGAGGAGGAACCCGCCTTGCAATACCGAAGACAATCTGCGCGCCGGACTCATCGTCATTGAAGCCTGGTTCCGGGGCTACTGAGGGAGTCCTAGATTAGGGGGTCCTCGGACAACTGGACTATATACTTTGGTCGGACTGTTGGACTATGAAGATACAAGATTGAAGACTTCGTCTCGTGTCCAGATAGGACTCTCCATGGCGTGGAAGGCAAGCTTGGCAATTCGGATCTGTAGATCTCCTCCCTTGTAACCGACTCTGTGTAACCCTAGCCCCCTCCGGTGTCTATATAAACCGGAGGGTTTAGTCTGTAGGACAACAACAATCATAATCATAGGCTAGCTCCTAGGGTTTAGCCTCTACGATCTCGTGGTAGATCAACTCTTGTAATACTCATATCATCAAGATCAATCAAGCAGGAAGTAGGGTATTACCTCCATCGAGAGGGCCCGAACCTGGGTAAACATTCTATCCCCCGCCTCCTGTTACCATCCGCCTTAGACGCACAGTTCGGGACCCCCAGCCCGAGATCCGCCGGTTTTGACACCGACAACCGTCCTTGAGGAAGTTCTTAAAATCCTGGCACTCAACGTCAGCATGGCATATGTGGTAGAGCAAGCATAAGTCATGCATGAAAACCTGGATCACGGCGGGCTTCTTCTTCTCTGCCTCCTTTAGAGTCTTCTCGCTTCCCAGGACTGTGTTGTATCAACATCTAGCCCAGCGACCCACTCATCATTTGAGTTTTCGAACATGCGTCTGAAGCGAGCAAGGCATTGTTTCACCGTTGCGAAAGAACGTGTCTAGATGACGTCAAACTCATCGCCGGTGATGGTTCTAACCTTGTAATCACCGCCGATCATGGAGATTTGGGACGCCATGGATTTGGGAGGAGGGTTGGGATTAGTGGAACTGCCGTAATGTGAAAGGACGGGATGACTAGGAGCGAACTGCCGTAATGTTAAAGGACATCCGGGGACGAGTACGAGCGAGAACTGCCAGTGGTTTTTGTAAAAATGCTGAGTGGGGCGTGCGAACGGCAGGGTAGTGGCTTGCCTGGTGGATAAATGGATTTATGCACAGTACTATGGGGCCCAATTAGATGTCATGTCTACTCGACGCCCAATTAAATGGCTTTCGATGTCATGTTAAGCGTCGGGAAAATTACAGCTGATATGAAGCTTCCGAGAGCCCTTGGATCTGAGATCGAATGGTTGCATGGCGTGATTCTAGACCTATGGGTGAATATCCTATCCTAGAGGGTTATTCTACAAATTTTCAGCAACTTAGCATGCGACCGTTCGATCTTAGATCCAAGGGCTGCCAGCAGTGCGTATCATGGTCGCGCCTACCACGACCGTCGCCTCACTCACGCGGTCGCACCCTTGGAGATTTAACACAGTGCGTTAGGCTATCTGATGTTGGCATGTCATACATAGTCATCACTTAGTCACTCATACCACAACAAGGTTAGTTATAAGGTTGGCTATAAGAGTATTTTTTTGTTTACTTCTCTCTATCCCTTTCTTTATAGCAGTTATTGCATTTGCCGAGGAGTGACCTCTTCTAATGAAATGGTGCTTAGATGAGGTGCTATGGGCATTAAATGGCTTAGCAACTCAAGTCCCCAATGCATAGGTGCTTAGTTTTTTGTTGCTAATTTTGCTTCATCTAGGTACACGCGCTTAGCACCATTTCTTCCTGGGGTCACCAAACTAGTCTCTCTCTTCTTAATTAACTTGCCATATCAGACTTTATGACTATGTGTCAGGCTTAGCACATGTAGGATCAAGTACAATAGTGGGCTATAAGCCCGCTTTACATGGCATTTTTCCATATGTGGGGGAAAGAGGCAAGGAAAAGGTGGAGGAGTGGGCTCTCAAGCAAGAGCCAACCTCTAGATGGTGGAGCATCGGGAGAGGCACCTGTATGGAGGTGGTCAGGAATAGGAGACTCACGTCGGTCGTAGCGCCGCAGTTAAAATGATAATGGAAAGTCAAATCACCGGGCCCCACCTGTCCAGCAGTAACTCGCTGTCAAATCACACAACCCTACGTTTGCAACAGCCTACTCCCTCATCTTCTCATGTCTCTGTCGAACCGACTAAGCGGAACTGCCCCTCCTACCGCACGGGAAAAGCCCCGCCCTCGACTTTTAAATAGTAAAGTATACTAATTTTGTATCCATGGATTGCGCCATGGAGCAAAGCCTCAAGAAAACGGCGGTACACATTTACGGAATACAGTATACAGCACGCCCGTCGCGTTCGCGTCGCACCCCAGACGGTCGGTCGGTCTGGCACGCCGCTCTCTGAATGGAACACATGTCATATTGCGTTTGCACACACGTGTGGGAATGCAATTGAGAACCGACCATAGGCACACTCCCCGGCCCCGCAAGTTGGGTGAGTTAATAGAAGAGAGAGACAAGTGATAGTACTAGAGAAGTGATGTACAGACGTTGGTGCCTGGACGATCCCTGCATAACACGGAAGATCAGTTCGTCCATGCATGTGACCGACTCCAGCAGACACTCTTGGATTGGCTATCGTCTACATATCATCCAGGCTGTGTTGTACAGGGCTATAGTTCTGGTGAGAAATCTAAAAAAAGGTTTCTTGTCATCTCGCAAAATTAGGTGCCATGTGCTTCGGATCACTGCGAGGGTTAAACAGCGACAACTGAGTTCCTCCAAGGCGCTAGTCATGGGGGCCACATGCACGAAGAATACTCGACTGCCATCTATGTCAAGCCGGCTATGTTAATTAAGGCATCTATCAATGGACCCCTTCTCTTTGAGTTTATCTTTAATTTGAGCTTTGATCCTCGTCTAGTTTGTCCGTCGGGATTCATATTATCTCCTTTGGGCAGTGAGGTTATGGTTTCTTGTCATGTTATAATCTGGTGCTTCAGATCAAAGTGAGGACAACTGCGCCTCCGGGGCACGTGCATGAAGACAGTCATTGACGAAGTCAAGCCGACTCCGGTAGACAAAAGAAAACTAGTGGTACTCCACTATATAGGAAGGAGCCTCTGCACTTGCTTGCTAGTGTTGCTCTCTTCACACTGTTTCGTCCTCTCCAGATCTAAACACGACAGTGGTGGCCACACTCTCTCTCTCTGCTCACTGCTGGTCACAGATCCAACCAGATCGTCTCCGCCGAGGAAGGTGAGAAGGTGCAACGTTCACGTGATCATCCTCGGCGACGGCCTCTTACCCACTGCCGGCGTGTCCCGACCAGCATGCCTTGCCGTTCTCTCCGAAGCACCGCTGGCTAGGGAGGGCCTCCAACCATTTCTTCCTCACCGCCGTAGTGTGGCCAGATCCGGCCTCCCACCGCCCACCTAGCGACATCCCCGTGACCCTCGGGTATAACTTCCTTCGAAACCGGCCTTGCTCTACTTCTCGAGCTCCTGACGTCGCTGCATTTGTATCTTTTACTATTTCCCAGGCCCCCTCATAGATAGGATCGATCGGCTATTCGAAAGCCACCTAAATTTTTACTGTTAAGAGGTAAAACTAGTTCATGCACTCGAATCTAGTACCACATGGTTCAAACAAGGAAGAAAGGGGGTGGGGGTGGGGGAAGATTTGTTACCTGAATCTAGGACTTGGTCGAAAGAGGAAATAATGGGGGCGAAAAGTACCAGAGACTAGCTATCCAACTGGTCTCTATGTCTAATAGGGAAATAAAGGGAAACGCGGTACAAACTCAATATAGACCCGATCTATTGGTTGAAAAAGGAAAGAAAGTGGGGACTGGGGGACAAGTCAATAGAGTAAGTCCAGCACTAGATTTTCTAGCCTCACACAGTATAAGGTGGCTATACCGAACAAAAATGGGACCAACCCAGATATCCTATTTTGATGTTTGTTGCCCCGAGCCACCCTTACGTAATGCCACTCGTAAAATGTAGCAGTCGCACTGCTAAAAGTAAGGACAATTAAACCAATGTTGCTGGTAAAATGAAGCAATGGCACCATTAAAGTAATGTCATATTTAACGGTTGTCATAGTTAATCCTAATGCCCACACTAATATCTAGCAATGCTGCTGCTTTAGAAATTGCTACTGTCCTTGTAGGATTGCCATTCAGATAAGGAACAGGCTTCGTTTCATTTGATGTATGTTTCATCACTTGTTTGTCACCCTCCATTCCACCTTTTTTGTGCAAACAGAGACATACATTTCACGCTTGATCTTAGTTGAACTGGACAAATGATATCCAAATTATAGTTGAACATTCTAGGACCTTCACAACCAACCTTGATGTTGCTCAATTTTATTGCAACTAATGAAGAAGAAGCTCTGTGGGTTTTGTTTTCCGATGGAAATGGAACCGGGACTGCAGCCCTTTTCTTGAAAAAAATGAAGAAGAACCTGCTAGCTCATGGGACATTGCTTCATTTTAGGTGAACTGCATCAAAAGGTCCCATGAATTGAATCATCCATGTTGGTGACTGGTGTCATCCCTTCTACGATGGCGTTGACTGCAGACATGGTTCCCATCACGAGGTATGTTCCATTTTGGTCTGACCGTTTGCCAACGATCCTGCATGTTGAGTCTGCTCTTGTGCTATTGTTTTGGCACTGCCATGATAAAGTAGTAATGTTATTATTTTGCACCTTAATCTAGTGGCACTATTAATTTGAGGCAATGTTTTGGCACTGCTAGTGGCACTGATTTTTTTATATATCAAAAGAGGGGGTTTCCTCCGATTTCATTAAAGAAATCCAACCATAGAGAACCATTATCCGACAACATCTCAGTGTAAAAGGGCAGTTAGGCAACTACTACTAGAACAGACTGGGTACTAGTAGGAGACAAGTTCGCCACATAAGCTAGGCAGCTAGGGGGACGCAGCACCAGCTCGACCAAGTTTGGATTACAACCCAAATGCTACAACAAAAACATCAGAGGGGAAGATAGGGACTAAAAGAGCCAGCTTCAGCATCCCAGTCTAAGCACCCCCGGCCTCCATCCTTGCGATGCACGATACACCTCGTTTGCCACCTGCTCGACCCTAGTGCCACTGATAAAATGAAGTAATAATATAGTTAAAATAGAGCGGGTGTCCTCTCTATCATTTCATTTCCAATGTAGATAAAGAAAGTGCTTCTCTTTGTTAGTATATGTTTCATCAACTAGTCCCATTGTTAATGTTTAAGCGTTTATGCAAACTGGGTTGCTTAATTTTAGTTGATCTGCACAAAAATAGAGATTGGAATGTCTCAAGGCCCCTCCTTGTACTACTAATGTACACTGATGTTCATCACTGGCAGAAGGTGTATCAGGGAGACTTGGGTCGATTTCCCATATGAAGCGTACCATATGAGGCGTCGCAGGGCCCATCTCGCCCTCGCAGCATGGCATACTATGATACTATCGCAATATTTTATTCTATTTATTAGTGTATGTTTCATCAACTAGTGCCACTATAATGTAATCATGCCTTTTCATTATCTGTGCAAACAGGGTTATTCAGCTGCATTTTGGCGGAACTGCACAAATCACTACAAAAAAAGACACATCTATGACATTTTGGGCCGAACGAATTTTTTTCCTGTCACACATATGACACTTCTATGACGATAATTGTGACAAAACCCTGTATCATCATAGATGTGGTGGGATCCTACTTCTATGACAAAAAATCATGACAGAAAATGGGCTTTTCGTCCTGGGCGGGCCGGAGATGCAGCTGCATGAAATTCTTTGGGCCGTCCATGACGGAAAAAACCGTGGTAGAAGCGAGGGCGGGGAAAATTCTGGGGAGTTCCCGGTTACGGTGGGAGGTTGGGGGCTGAGCGATGCGCGTTTCTCTCGTACACATACGCGCGTGTGTGCGAGGCGTTGGGCTCTAACTGAACCCGAGCGATTGCACTGCAGGCTACGCGTTACTGAACCCGAGCGATCGATCGATGGCTGTTAACTGAACCCGATCGAGCGATTCCTTCGCTACTGCTGCTAACTGAAGCCGATCGATGCTGCCTCTGGGATGAACAGTGAGTGTTGCAGGGGGGGTTGGATGAACAGTGAGCGGTGGCGTTGCCTCTGGATGAACAGGACCCCGTTGTGTGGTGGAGGGCTAGATGCACAGTAGACAGTGGAGGGGTGCCCGTGGAGGGGTGGTTGAACAGGACCCCGTGGTGTGGAGTTCTGGATGAACAGTAGACGGTGGAGGGGTGCCCGTGGAGGGGTGGTTGAACAGTAGCTTGTGGAGTAGCGCGCGGTGGAGGCTGGATGAACAGGAGCCCGTGAAGGCTGGAGGAGGTCGACGGTAGAGATGAACAGTATCCCGTGGAGTCCTGTTTTGCGGTACGCCACACCCCTCCCGATGAATAGGACCCCCGTTTCCACCATAGGAGGTCCGTTTTGCGATACGACACACGCCTCCCGATCAACAGGACCCCCGTTTCGACCGTAGGAGGTCCATTTCGTTCGTTTTGTGGTACGCCACACCCCTCCCGATCAACAGGACCCCCGTTTCAACCGTAGGAGGTCCGTTTCCTCCGTTTTGCGGTATGCCACACCCCTGCCGATCAACAGGACCCCGTTTCGAACGTAGAGGTCCGTTTCCTCCGTTGTGTGGTATGCCAGGCCTCGTTTCCATCGCCTGTTCCGTCCAAGCCCTCCCGATGAACTCGACCACGCATTCCGTTCCGACCCAGCCGGTTGGCTCCCACGCGTTCCGTTGCCTCCCGATGAACACGATGCATTCCGTTGCCTCCCCATGAACAAGACGACGACACTGTTTCTCTGTTCTGACCCAGCCATGTACACGAGCCCTGGCCATACGTATGCGTGAGTAGGCGTTCGAGACCCCGCCCGTATGTGCACATATGTGGCCGTATTTTATTTCTTGCACCCTGGCCGCTGTACGTACGTGTACATGCTACGTGCGCACCTCTACTACGACACGTACGCGCCTCTACTACGACACGTGTGTGCCTCTACTACGACACGTGCGCGCCTCTACATCCACCAGTATATATGTACGTACACGTTCGCGACCAGAATGACAGCGCTACGTATGCTTCGACCAGGTGGGTCCCGACTGTCAGGCACTTCCTTGCATGCGAAGATGTAGCTGCTGGGTCCCAGCAGTCAGGGGGCGAATCATTTTTTTGCCTGGACGCACTTCCTTGCATGCGAAGATGTATCTGGTGGGTCCCGGCAGTCAGGGGCAAACGCTTTTTCGCAAAATACGGTGGCCCGTCCGGTGGGTCCCCGCTGTCAGGTGGAGGAATAATTATTTTGCACGTAATAAGGAGGCACTTCCTTGCTGTGGCCGTGGACCCAGCAGTCAGCCTCTCCACGTAAAGTCCACGTCCGATGGAAGCCGTTCCTTGACCATGTTGACCACGCCGCGCCGAGAGCACCAGGGCGGTGGACGATAGCGAGGCCTAGGAAGGGGACGACGCGGAGCCGGGGAAGACGCGGCAGTGGATGCCCATGCGTAGAGGAGTATGAGGGTTCATTGGTTCGCTGTGGTGTGAGGCTGTCGTCTCCGTAGAATAACAGGGGTGTGGGTGAGTAGAGGGATGGCCTGGCCAGCGGTGGGAGTAGTAGGGGGCGGTGAGGCCTCCGCCGCATCGCAGCCGGCCACGGGAGGCAGGAGCATGAGGCACGACCGGCGCTGGTTTGGGCGGCTGGAGCAAGAAGACCAGAGGTTGAAGAAGCACTACGGGCGTTGGGTGGACATCATACGGTCACTGGAGCTAGAATCGTGCATATTGACTAAGTTGACAAAGTCCTCCATCCCCGTCAACTTAGTAGGCCGACAAGTCAGCCTGCCACTATACTGGGTCCCAGCTAATAGGGGGAGTATTCATTTTTTTGTGCGTAATAAGGAGGCACTTCATTGTGTGCTATCAGTGGCGGGTCCGAGCTATCAGCGGCGGTAACGTTTTTTTCGCAAAATACAGAGGCCCTTTTGGTGGGTCCCTGATGTCAGGTGGAGGAATCATTATTTTGCACGTAATAATGAGGCATTTCCTTGCGTGCGGCCATGGACCCAGCGGTCGGCCTCTCCACGTACAATCCACTTGAGATGCATGTTGGTCATTGACCACGTTGACCAGGCCGCGCCGAGAGCACCAGGGCGGTGGACGACGGTGAGGCCTAGGAAGGGAACGACACGGAGTGTAGCGACCAGACCTCAGATGGTCAAGTCTCTGTCCTTCAGTGTCATCCCTGGATCGGTAATGCTGACACACACAGTACTCGAGGATTTATAACAGAGTAGCAATCACACACTTATTACATCAAAAAGTCTCCAAAGAGAACTTATTACAATAATATGGCTTAAGGCCATCTAATGCGATAACAGCGGAAGTCTTGGAAGATAAGGTGAGTCCATCAATTCCAACAGCATAGCTGAGCTGCACGACAACGACCTAACGAACCTAACTCCTCGTCTGAAAAGTCTGCAACATAATACGTTGCAGCCCAAAAATGGGTCAGCACATGGAATATGCTGGCAATGTAACATAGTAGAGCAGAAAAAGAATAATGCTATCACTACATGCATATATGGCTAGTGGAAATCTCTATGGTGACAGTTTTTGCGAAAAGCCAATTTTTTCCTACAACAAAGGAATAGATTTTATTTAACTATCATGGTGGTCGAAACATCATTGAGAAGGTACCCCCAACTCAATCCCAATTAAAGTGATTAACAACCCAACAATATTAATTAAACATGGTGAGATACATGTGATAACCCAAGTACTAGATACTCAAGAATTGTCCATAACCGGGGACACGGCTAACCATGATTAGATTGTACGCTCTGCAGAGGTTTGCGCATTTTTCCCCACAAGACTCGATCGCCTCCGTTGGATTTCTCGCACTACAGGGTGTTTGAGAAACGGATGACCGAGACACAGTCTTTCAGAAACGTTAACTCTCTACTCCGGGTAGACCATACCAAACCTACAAAACCCACTACCTGCTGATCTACCTCTTCAAGAGCTTCACGTAACTTACTCAACTATGCTAGAGCCCATAATAACTTGTGGCTGCACACGGAAGTTTCTAGCATGAATCATCTCAGTTCCCTTTGAGCCTGGGTGGCGGTCCATAGGAAGATCACACGGATACCCCGGGATTTGCAAAAAAATACACACAACACTGGGTTCCCCAGGTGCCTTAATCCACCCATTTGTTTGATTAAGTTGCCACCTTAAGTTGAACCATTAATTAACAATCTCACAGCTGTCATGAATTTCACTCAAACCTAAACCACGTCTACGAGCATAGCATAGCAATATAAGCAATACGTAGAAGTAACTCCCAAGGGTTTGACTATAACAGGGCAAAAGGTTCTACCTCAGCAACTACTCCCAACCCACAAGTTAATGACATCCTAACCATGCAATGTTTGAGGATTGGAACTAATGCAAAAAAACTGGGTAATGATGGGATATGATCAAAGTGTTACTTGCCTTGCTGACGATCCGCGAATCCTAGAGACTCGTAGTAACACGCTTCGCACTCCGGAAATTCCATCGCAAGCAAACAATAACATACATAAGTAACAAGCAACGATGCACAAGCAAAACGCAAATAAGAGAGGTTGACCAAAAAGTTCAACTTAAGAACTCCGGTACGCAAAAAGAATCAAATCAAACGGAGCAACAAAACTCAAATGGCGAAAGAAAGAAGCTTCGTTTACTAATCTGAAACTAGGTCAAATTTTATAGCAACAAAAACTTGTTTGAGTTGGTTAAACGGAAAGAGGGTTTCGAGACGAAACTCCAGGCGCTTGAATCGCCTGATTCTGATAAACGAGCGAAAAGATAAACAGAAACTAAGATCGGATCAGAAATCGCGATCAGATAAATCGCGGAATAAATCGGATAAAAGAAAACTGACGAACGGACTAACGGACGAGCGTTCGTTAGCTGTATCTAATGGGCGAAGAACCGTTCGTTAAAACGAATGTTGGGACGAACGTCCGCTAACTAGAAAAACCAAGAAAAACCGGCGCATCCAAAAAAACGGATCTAGGGTTTCTAAAAAAATTCGAACGGTCGTTATAAAAAAACGGCGGCGGGGCGCGGCGGCTACCTCTGGCAGGAGGTCCAGCGAGGCGAGGCAGCGGCGGGGCGGCGGCTTGCGGGGCGGCGGCAGGCGGCGGCGGCTAGGCGGCGTGGGCGGCGGGGCTTGGCGTGGCGCGGGTGGCGGTGGTGCGGTGGGGTGTTTGGGGCGGTGGGGCGGCGGTATATAAAGGGCAGGGCGGGGCGGCTTGGAGGAGGGGGCAAGGCACGGCGGCGGAGGAGTCCGGCTCGGACTCCTAGTCCGAGTCGGCGGCGGCCGCGCGCGCGCAGGAGGCGGCGGCGACCTGGCACGGCGGCCTGGCGCGGCTGGGCCTTAGGCCCAGTCGGCGCGGGAACCCTTTTTTTAATAAATAAATTCGCCGACCAAAATAAAATCCTAAAAAAATCTAAAAATTCCAAAATAAATTTTCACCGTCTAAATAAAATATTTAGGACGAGTTGAACATTTTCTTGGCCCTAAAATGCGATTTTGAAAACGTGCAATTTTTCTAATGCAAATAAAATCCGAATAAAACCAAATAAAATCCAATAAATGATTTTAATATTTTTCCTCCGATATTTCAATTATTTTGGAGAAGTCATATTATCTCCACTCATTTGATTTAATATGAAATATTTCTCGGAGAGAAAAAAATTATTAAAATCAAAATCCTCGTTTCATTATTTGATAGAAGTCAAATATGAAAACCGGAAAATCCCCAACTCTCTCCGTGGGTCCTTGAGTTGCTTAGGATTTCGAGGATTAGCGGAACGGAAATGCAATAAATCATGATATGCATGGATGATCTATGTATAACATTCCAAATTGAAAATTTCAGATGTTACAAACCTACCCTCCTTAAGATGAATCTCGCCCTCGAGATTCGGGTTGGCTAGAAAATAGGTATGGGTGGTCCTTGCGGAGATCATCCTCTCGTTCCCAGGTGGCTTCATCCTCGGTATGGTGGCTCCACTGAACTTTGCAAAACTTGATAACCTTACTACGGGTGACTCTGCTGGTAAACTCAAGAATCTTAACTGGCTTCTCCTCGTAAGTCAAATCACTGTCCAACTGAATCGCCTCCTAGGGTATTGTATCTCTTAATGGTATATCAGCCATCTCAGCATGACACTTCTTCAGCTGTGAAACGTGGAACACATCGTGGACTCCTGACAATCCCTCAGGTAACTCCAACTTGTAGGCAACTTCTCCCATCCGTTCCAAAATGCGATACGGTCCTACAAATCTCGGGGCTAACTTTCCTTTAACTCCAAAATGTTTCACTCCTCGCAAGGGCGATACTCGCAGATATGCTCTGTCTCCAATTTCGTAGGTTACCTCCTTGCGTTTTGAGTCTGCATAACTCTTCTGCCTGGACTGAGCAATCTTCAGTCGGTCTCGGATCAATTTTACCTTTTCCTCGGATTCTTTAATCATGTCTAGTCCAAACAACTATCGGTCTCCTACCTCATCCCACATCAATGGTGTTCTGCACCTGCACCCATACAGGGCTTCAAACGGTGCCATCTTCAAACTGGCTTGGTAGCTATTGTTGTATGAGAACTCTGCATACGGCAAATTGTCATCCCAACTAGATCCATAATCTAGCGCACAGGCTCTCAACATGTCCTCCAAAATTTGATTGACTCTCTCAGTCTGTCCATCTATCTGCGGGTGAAACGCTGTACTGAACTCCAATCTCGTTCCCAAAGTTTGGTGTAACTGATGCCAAAACTTTGAAGTAAACTGTGTTCCTCGATCTGATACGATGATCCTCAGAACTCCATGCAGACATACGATCCTGGACATATAGATCTTGGCCAACTTTGCACTTGTATAGGTGGTTTTCACTGGGATGAAGTGGGCTACTTTGGTCAAACGATCAACTACTACCTATATGGAATCATATCCTGCTTTAGTCCTCGGTAATCCAGTGATAAAGTCCATGCCAAGTTTATCCCACTTCCATTTGGGTATCGGCATAGGTTGTAACAGTCCTGCTGGCTTCTGATGTTCTGCCTTAACTCTCTGACATACATCACATATGGCTACATACTCAGCAATATCCTTCTTCATACCAGTCCACCAGAAACGTTCCTTCAAATCCAAATACATCTTGGTGTTTCCGGGGTGTATCGAGTATGGTGAGTCATGGGCCTCTTGAAGTATTAACTTCCTGATCTCCTGGTTATTGGGCACATAAACTCGGTCCTCAAACCATAGGGTATCGTGCTCATCTTCACGAAAACCTTTGGCCTTCCCCTTGCCCATCTTCTCATTTATCTCGGCAATCTCTTTGTCATCCTTTTGAGCTTCCCGAATTTTGTCCAGCAATGTCGACTGGACCTCCATTGTTGCAATGAATCCTCTAGGAACAATCTCCAATCGAAGTTCCATGATGTCCTCTGCTAATTCCTTCGGCAGTCCTTTACTTTCACGGATATTAGCATAACTCTTCCGACTCAATGCGTCTGCTACGACATTGGCCTTTCCTGGATGATAGTGTAGCTTCATGTCATAATCCTTTATAAGCTCCAACCATCTCCTCTGCCTAAGGTTCAGCTCCTTCTGGGTGAAGATGTACTTCAAACTCTTGTGATCCGTGTACACATCACAATGGTTTCTAATAAGGTAATGTCTCCAAGTCTTCAACGCATGCACTACGGCTGCTAGCTCCAAATCATGCGTAGCATAATTCAACTCATGAGGTTTTAGTTGTCGTGAGGCATACGAAACAACTCTTCTGTCCTGCATAAGCACACATCCAGGTCCTAAGCGAGAGGCGTCGCAATACACTTGGAATTCCTTATGTATATCTGGCAGTACTAGCACTGGGGCTGTAGTCAAACGTTTCTTCAACTCCTAGAAACTTCCTTCACAATCTTCTATCCATTTAAACTTGGTATCCTTCTTCAACAGTTCAGTCATTTGTTTTGCAATCTTGGAAAAAATTTCAATGAATCTCCGGTAGTATCCTGCGAGTCCTAGAAAACTGCGGATCTCTCTAACTAAGGTGGGTGCCAACCATTCAATAACTGACTGAACCTTGCTGGGGTCTACTTCTATACCTTCTCCTGATATAACATGTCCAAGGAATCTGACTTCCTTCAGCCAAAACTCGCATTTGCTAAACTTAGCATACAATTGGTGTTCCCTGAGCTTCTCGAGAACTAAACACAAATGCTCTTTGTGCTCCTCCTCGTTCTTCGAGTATACCATGATATCATCAATAAACACCACAACAAACTTGTCCAAATACTCCATGAACACCTTGTTCATCATGCTCATGAAATAGGCAGGGGCGTTAGTCAGTCCAAACGACATGACCGTGTACTCATATAATCCATATTGCTTTGTGAATGCCGTCTTTGGTATGTCCTTCTCTCGTATCTTCAACTGATGATACCCTGATCATAAATCGATCTTTGAGAACACTTTAGCTCCTCGCAACTGATCAAACAGATCGTTGATCATTGGCAGTGGGTACTTGTTCTTTATCATCACTTCATTCAAGGCTCGATAATCAACAACCATCCTTAGGGATTTATCTTTCTTCTTAACCAAAAGTACTGGGGCTCCCCAAGGTGATGAACTCCTTCGGATGTATCCTTTCTCCAATAACTCCTTGATCTATTTCTTAATTTCATCTAGATCATTCACGGGCACCCGGTAGGGTCTCTTGGATATTGGTCCTGTTCCTGGTGACAGCTCTATCAAAAACTCAATATCTCTGTCTGGTGGCATGCTTGGTAAATCCTCTGGGAAAACATCCGGGTAATCATTTACTACCGGCACTTCCTCCTGAACAACTCTCGTAAGGGCATTCACTTGGCTCCTTTTAGGCACATGCCTAGACACATACTTAATCCTTTTTCCCTCCGGGGTGGTGAGATAAATCGACTTACTCGTACAGTCATTGCTTCCTCCATACTTTGACATCCAGTCCATACCCAATATCACATCCAATCCTTGCGACTCCAAGATAATTAGGTCGGACGGAAACACATGTGTGCCAATGGTTAAGGGTGTCTGGTCACACCATCGGCTAGCCATATATTCTGCTCTGGGTGAACTCAATAAAAGAGGGGTCCTAAGGGTTTGGGTGGGTAGTTTAAACTTATCCACGAATCCCCTTGATATGTATGAATGCGATGCACCAGTATCGAAAAGAACAAGGGCGGTAAATGACTTAACCAAAAACTTACCTATTACCGCGTCCGGCTGCTCTTCAACCTCCTCCATGTTAACGTGGTTCACTTGTCCTTTGTTGAATGGATTGGGCTTCTTCCCAGCGCTTCCATTTCCGTTTCCATTCCTTCCTTCGGGGCAATCATTGGCATAGTGCCATGTCTTCCCGCACTTAAAACAGGTAACCTGACTTAAGTCTCTTTTGGCGGGAGTGGATGGGTTGGAGCGGTTCTGATTGTTGTTAGTTCCATTCCCATTCTTAGCACCACCGTGGTTATGTGATCCTCCTCCAGTGTGGTTGTGACCTCCATGGTTATGAACAAGTCCTCTCAAGTTCGGGGTTAGGCGAGGCTTCTGCTGAGCTCCTGAGTTATACTTCCCTTGTCCATACTTTCTCTTGCGGCTCTCAATCTGCTGATGTTTCCCTTCAATTATAAGAGCCTTATCTACCAACTCCTGGTAGTTGTTGAAGGTTGCTACCATCAACTGCATGCTCATCTCATCATTCAGCCCTTCCATAAACGTCTCCTGCTTCGCGGCATCTGTGGCCACATCATCACGGGCATAGTGTGGTAACTTGCTAAACTCATCCACGTACTGAGCCACAGTATGGTTCCCCTGGTGTAGGTTGCGAAACTCCCGCCTCTTCATTTGCATAGCTCCAGTGGAGACATGGGCTGTGCGGAAAGCTTGCTGAAACTGGTCCCAAGTGACATTGGCTATAGGAAAAGTGGTTGTGCAATTCTCCCACCATGAGGCTGCTGGTCCAACCAATTGATGTGCGGCAAAGTGCACCTTCTCAGTATCTGTGCAACCTGCGGTGTTCAACTCCCTTCCAATTTGGCGTAGCCAATCATCAGCAACTATAGGCTCGGTGCTACTGGAAAACACCGGCGGCTGTAACCTTAGAAAATGGGCTAGGTTGTCCACTGGCGGTGGGTTGTTGTTGTTGTTGTTGTTGTTGCCTTGGTTCTGAACTAGCAATTGCATCAAAGCATTCTGCTGCTGGATCAACTGGGTGAGCTCCGGCGGGAAAGCAAAACTGGTGTCACGTCTCGGAGGCATCTGATGGGTTTAGATGGAAGAGATTAGAATAGAAAAGGGGTCTAATGAGAAAGCACTACCCATATGCACATGAGACAAACACAATCATTTGACTCAATCAATCAAGCAAGGGCATACAAACGGTCTAGAACTATCGCAAAAGTGCTCACTACTACTATATACATGGGGAAAATACTACTAATAGTTGGTGGTCATCTAGAAATTTTGATCGGTGGAAGACTCCATGATGTCTGCTCCAGCTTCGTCTTCAAAGTCATCCTCACTAGGGTCGGAGTCGGTGTCATCGATGATTATGTAGTCCTCGGGGCGTATTTCCTTGGGTTCTTCTTCTTCTTCTATTGGTGTTGGTCCTCCCATGAATACTCCGATCTTCTTGACTAGGTCGTCATTCTTCTCTAGTAGGGTCTTGATTTCCTCCTCATATCCATCGCGGGTAAGCTTGAGTTCTTCCTCCAGTTCGATGATCCTAGTCTTCGCCTTCTTCAAATCCATCATGTCCGCACACATCTGGTTCTCCTGACGTCGAATGTGCTGGTTTAACTCCTGGATGAAAGCTGCAATGGATCTATCCTTCTTAGTGATGATTACTTCCCATTGCTCGTCTCGGCGCCCACATATTTGGTAAATAGTGTCCTTAAGCTCCCTGTTGTAAACTTCTCCAATGCGTCCCATGGTGATGTGAGCTGCCATACTCTTTCCTAAACTCCAGGTTGGTGCGTCGAAGGAAAATTCTATGGGTTTAGAGGTTGGTGAGAACGTCCTTCCTGGAACTTGTACTTGAATCATCCAGCGCTCTTCTTCTGCTAAAGTGGCCTTGTACGTCCCGGTGAAGCTTGGTATTCCAATATTCAAGTACCTAGTGACTTCCTTCAAGTGGTGTCCAAAAGGTGTGTCTTCATTCGGTTGTGCAAACTTGTTCTTCTTCTCCGTCATCCTAAAGAGTAGAAAATGGAGAGGAGTCAGAAATGAGAAGAGAAGTGTGACCTAGGGTTTATCTTAGTGGTCGTGTCCTACACTCAGCGTGTGCTCTGATACCATCTTGTAGCGACCCGACCTCAGATGGTCAAGTCTCTGTGCTTCAGTGTCATCCCTGGATCGGTAATGCTGACACACACAATACTCGAGGATTTATAACAGAGTAGCAATCACACACTTATTACATCGAAAAGTCTCCAAAGAGAACTTATTACAATAATATGGCTTAAGGCCATCTAATGCAATAACAGCGGAAGGCTTGGAAGATAAGGTGAGTCCACCAACTCCAACGGCATAGCTGAGCTGCACGGCAACGACCTAACGAACCTTACTCCTCGTCTGAAAAGTCTGCAACATAATACGTTGCAGCCGAAAACGGGTCAGCACATGGAATATGCTGGCAATGTAACACAGTAGAGCAGAAAAAGAATAATGCTATCACTACATGCATATATGGCTGGTGGAAAGCTCTATGGTTACAGTTTTTGCGAAAAGCCTATTTTTCCCTACAACAAAGGAATAGATTTTTATTTAACTATCATGGTGGTTGAAACATCATTGAGAAGGTACCCCCAACTCAATTCCAATTAAAATGATTAACAACCCAACAATATTAATTAAACATGATGAGATACATGTGATAACCCAGGTACTAGATACTCAAGAATTGTCCATAACCGGGGACACGGCTAACCATGATTAGATTGTACACTCTGCAGAGGTTTGTGCACTTTTCCCCACAAGACTCGATAGCCTCCGTTGGATTTCTCGCACTACAGGGTGTTTGAGAAACGGATGACCGAGACACAGTCTTTCAGAAACGTTAACTCTCTACTCCGGGTAGACCATACCAAACCTACAAAACCCACTACCTACTGATCTACCTCTTCAAGAGCTTCACGTAACTTACTCAACTATGCTAGAGCCCATAATAGCATGTGGCTGCACACGGAAGTTTCTAGCATGAATCATCTCAGTTCCCTTTGAGCCTGGGTGTCGGTCCATAGGAAGATCACACGGATACCCTAGGATTTCCAAAAAATACAGACAACACTGGGTTCCCCAGGTGCCTCAATCCACCTAGTTGTTTGATTAAGTTGCCACCTTAAGTTGAACCATTAATTAACAATCTCACAGCTGTCATGAAATTCACTCAAACCCAAACCACGTCTACGAGCATAGCATAGCAATATAAGCAATACATAGAAGTAACTCCCAAGGGTTTGAATATAACAGGGCAATAGGTTCTACCTCAGCAACTACTTCCCAACCCACAAGTTAATGACATCCTACCCATGCAATGTTTGAGGATTGGAACTAATGCAAAAAATTGGGTAATGATGGGATATGATCAAAGTGTTACTTGCCTTGCTGACGGTCTGCGAATCCTAGAGACTCGTAGTAACACGCTTCGCACTCCGGAAATTCTATCACAAGCAAACAATAACATACATAAGTAACAAGCAACGATGCACAAGTAAAACTCAAATAAGAGAGGTTGACCAAAAAGTTCAACTTAAGAACTCCGGTACGCAAAAAGAATCAAATCAAACGCAGCAACGAAACTCAAACGGCGAAAGAAAGAGGCTTCGTTTACTAATCTGAAACTAGGTCAAATTTTACAGTAACAAAAACTTGTTTGAGTTGGTTAAACGGAAAGAGGGTTTCGAGATGAAACTCCAGGCGCTTGAATCGCCTGATTCCGATAAACGAGCGAAAAGATAAACAGAAACTAAGATCGGATCAGAAATCACGATCAAAAAAATCGCGGAATAAATCCGATAAAAGAAAACTGACGAACGGACTAATGAACGAGCGTTCGTTAGCTGTATCTAACGGGCGAAGAACCGTTCGTTAAAACGAACGTTCGGACGAACGTCTGCTAACTAGAAAATTTGAGAAAAATCGGGGAATCCAAAAAAACGGATCTAGGGTTTCTAAAAAAATCGAACGGTCTTTATAAAAAAACCGGCGGCGAGGCGCGGCGGCTACCTCCGGCGGGAGGTCCGGCGAGGCGAGGCAGCGGCGGCGCTCGGCGGCGGCGGCTAGGCGGCGCGGGCGGCGGGGCTTGGCGCAGCGCGGGCGACGGTGGTGCGGTGGGGTGTTTGGGGCGGCGGGACAGCGGTATATAAAGGGCGGGGCGGGACGACTTGGAGGAGGGGGCAAGGCACGACGGCGGAGAGGAGTCCGGCTCGGACTCCTAGTCCGAGTCGGTGGCGGCGGCGGCGCGCGTGCGCGCGCGCTGGAGGCAGCGGCGACCTGGCACGGCGGCCTGGCGCGGCTGGGCCTTAGGCCCAGTCGGCGCGGGAACCCTTTTTTTATAAATAATTTCGCCGACCGAAATAAAGTCCTAAAAAATCTAAAAATGCCAAAATAAATTTTCACCGTCTAAATAAAATATTTAGGATGAGTTGAACATTTTCTTGGCCCTAAAATGCAATTTTGAAAACGTGCAATTTTTCTAATGCAAATAAAATCCGAATAAAACCAAATAAAATCCAATAAATGATTTTAATATTTTCCTCCGATATTTCAATTATTTTGGAGAAGTCATATTATCTCCACTCATTTGATTTAATATGAAATATTTCTAAGAGATAAAAAAATTATTAAAATCAAAATCCTCGTTTCATTATTTGATAAAAGTCAAATATGAAAACCGGAAAATCCCCAACTCTCTCCGTGGGTCCTTGAGTTGCTTAGGATTTCGAGGATTTGCGGAACGGAAATGCAATAAATCATGATATGCATGGATGATCTATGTATAACATTCCAAATTGAAAATTTGGGATGTTACACGGAGGCAGGGAAGACTCGGCAGTTGTTTCCCACGCGGAGGGGAGTACGACTGTACGAGGGTTTACTGGTTCGTCTGCCGTCGCTGGAGAATAACAGCAGGTGTGGGTGAGTAGAGGGATGGCTAGGCCGGCGATGGGAGTACGGTGGGGCGGTGAGGCCTGCGCGGCAACAGAGCTGTCCGCGGGGAGGAGGGAGCAGGCAGTCCCTCCGGCGCTTGTTTGAGCGGCTGGAGTAGGAAGAGCAGAGATTGAAGAAGCACGACGGACGTTGGATGGCCATCCAACAGTCACTGCTTGTTTTTTAGGAAAGCCTCAAATATGTGGAAAACAACATACAACCCATCTGCCATTATTTCTAATAATTTACAGCCCATTTGCTAATTATTAAGGTTTTTTTGGAGCCCATATTCTTTTTGTTAGCATTATAGCCCATATTGTGGCCACGGTTAAAAAATTATACGAAATTTTGCATATTTCGGTGCGGTCCGAACTGTTTTTAATCCCGAAATTTCGACTCACATTCAAACTGATTTTAAAAATAAATGTATATCAATATAAAATCCAACAAATTCTCCACGCATAAAAATTAATGTAATTTAAAATCTCGAAATGAAAAAAAGATATTTGAAACTAATTGCCAGTTTGATGTGTTTTAAAAATGTACAACCCATTTCTCATTACTGATGGGCCATTTTCTCGGCCAGCCGAATGAAAGCTCTCTTCATCTTGAAAGATTTGCAGCCCAACAGGCCTGACAAAGCGACTTACTTGGCAAATCACAAAAAAAAACTCGGTTGTGGCCGTGGACCCAGCTATCAGCCTCTCCACGTACAGTACTCTTTCGATGGAAGTCGTTCCTTGACCATGTTGACCACTCCGCGCGGAGAGCACCACAGCGGTGGACTACGGCGAGGCCTAGGAAGGGGACAACAAGGAGCCGGGGAAGACGCGGCAATGGAAGCCCGTGCGGAGAGGAGTACGATGGTTCACTGGTTCGACTGTGGTGTGAGGCTGCCGTTGCCGCAAGGCCTAGCCAGCGGTGGGAATAGTAGGGGCGGTGAGGCCTCCACGCCGCACCGAACGCAGAGAGACGGTGGACGACGGCGAGGCCCCGGACGGGAAAGACTCGGAGATGGCAAAACGCAGCAGTGGAGTCGCAGATTGGGAGGAGGAGAAGGGTTATAACTGGTTTTGTTGCGGTGTGGGGCTGTAGTCTATGGAGCATAACAGGAGGTGTCGAGGGGTGGAGGGATAGCCTGGTCGGCGGTGGGATAGCGCTTCACAGTGATGCGTGCTAAGCAGAGCCGCTAGCCGCCGGAGGCCGGACCAGGCAGTCCTGGCGACGCTGGAGGAAGAAGATGAGAGATTGAATGTGCATGCCGGCCGTTGGATATAAATCCAATAGCCATGGATGACACAATCATTTGTTGACCAAGTTGACAACGCCCTGCGTAGGCTTCGACCTATTGGCCCACATGTCAGCCTGCAAAAATGTGGCATATATTTAACCCATGTTTTTTAGAATGTACAGCCCATTTGCTGGGCTGGGTGAACAAATAATTTCGCGTCAATCAGGCCCATTTATATTTTCTAAGAAATCCCAGCCCATTTGCACTTTCTTGAAATACACGTATTAGGTGGGCTCGTTATATATATATAATGTTATGTTAGAAGGGGCAATTAATATCAAAGAATAAACCGAAGAGGCACCTTATATATATATAATTAAGAAATTAGAGAGTTATTGCTCAAAATAAAAATGAGCGCGTTATTATTAAATTGGTCCTTAAAATCTTTGCAAGATTTTGTACGCAATCACCAGGATTTTCCTTGCCTGTGAGTCAAAAATAACCAGGATTTTCCTTGCCAACTTCCGTTAAACATTTACTTTTATAAGTTAATAACACGTGGGATGTTTTTATAATGTATATATTCTATAAAATATATGATAATAGTAATAATATAAATATATATAATGTGGTTAGAAGGGAAAACATAAATTGGACACGGCATTACTTTTATAAGAGACATGCGTTTTATACCCCATAGTAGGCATACTAACAAGTTCACACACAAATACAACAGAAAAGGTAAACATTCATATCAAACTCAGGTTCACAGGACACGTTCATATTCATAGCCAACTTCACTATCAACAACTCAAAATATTCATATATACACAAGCTCAGCATATCTATGCATCCAAATGATTGATAGATCACACGACAATATTCATACATAATTCACAAAAAGATTCAGATATACACATGTTTAGTATGTTTATGCATCCAAATGATTGAGATCACAACCAATATGATCCATGGACGAACTTTAATTACCTAGGGTACAGACTGGTAAATGGTGTTCAATCGGAGGTACTTCTTGCTAAAATTAGTTCTTGTACGAGTAAACTTTCGAGTACATAACAGGCAGCACAGACAATCTGAACTTTGCTTGTAGGTTTATCCTCAAATAGTGGCCTCGTGCCGAGGGAGGTTTGAGCAACTTGGCCACTACTTTCATCCAACTAGTTTACTGGCTCATCTTGGTCCTGTATCTCGCCAAAATTCTACATTGCAGACGAGAAAGGAGGCGGTTGAGAAAATGAACCACCCAAATTTTTTGTGCAGTTCAACTGAAATGGAGCATCCTTGGCATGCAGACTGATTAAGTGCTAGATGAATATACGCGTCAACCAACTTGTCTGGAATCTTTAGACTCCATGCCATATAGTTCGCTACCATATGTGTCGATAACCAAAAGGCACAAGCTGGGACCAAAGACTGGACTGCGTTTTTCTAGGCTACGTACAAAGCAATATTTTTGGCATTCACTCTCCTAATACTTGGAGTTTGACAATTGGTTGACGCCGGTTGATACTCGAATGAATATAGGCACTTCTTGTCAACATCGATGCTTGTCTCAGTGAACTTTGGAGTACATAGTAGCAGCATAAGTACCTGTCCATCTGATCATTTTGTGCAGTTCTACTGAAATCACCCGATGTAATGATTTTCCTGCGAGTTCAGGCTCCAAATTACTCCTTTATGAAATCGGCAAACAGTAGCACAATACCAAATTACCAATACATATGATAGGCACAATAATCAGGATAAATACCAGTACCAACCTGTGTGAGGTAGCATATCAATTACTATTTCCTTTGACTGGAAGCCGAGATAAGCCAAACGACTGACAACAAAGGAAGAAAGCAAGCGGAGATTAGCGACTGACAGGAAAGGACGGAAGCTGTCGAGGCAATGAAGCACCCAAAGTTTTTGTGCAGTTCCACCAAAATCGAGCATCCCTGTTGGCACATATATTGAGAGAGTGAGACTAGTGTAATAGTGGGACTAGTTGATGAAACATACACTAACAAATAGAAGCACCCTCATTATCTTAATGGGTAAAGTTAGCAACATAGTAGTCTTGCTTAAAGAGTGGTATTAGTTTATTTAATCAGTGCCAATTAGCTCAACTCAACACTCAAAGCATTGCCATTTATCATAGGTTCCAAACTTTAATGTGCAAAGATAAAGGAGTTTCTCATGACAGTAGCACGATACAAATAGAGATGACATCAAACTAATATGGATGAAGGCCTTAGGCCCGTACCAACCTACGAAAAAAAGCTTATTCATGTAGTCCCATAAGAGATGATAAAGCACTCACTGGAATCACACAATACTATATATTTTTGTGCACTTCAAATGTATGGTTGAAATCACTCTTGTTTACCAGTGCTGAGCTTATATCGAAAGATTATCAAGAACTTCCAGCATAGTTAAAGCACTGGCTGGGATACAGTTCATTGTATTGTCTTGTTTAGTTCCACTAAAATGTATGATTGGCACAACATGATCCATGTTTGCACAAGTAGGAACAAGGTGAAACCTTCATTAGCTTAGTGAGAAAGGATAGGAAGACATTAGCATATTACTCAAACAGTAGCATCAAATTCATGATGGACAATACGCAAAACATTGCCTTATTGAACCAATGGCAATAAATTGACATGCTAAACAATAGCACTATTATGTCATGACACTAATAATATTCCCTCCCTGCTCCACCACATGATTCACCTCCATAGACAAACATACACACAGACATGATTCAACGTAGGGTCCTACTAAAGATTTGTTTAACTCCAACAGGAAAATTAGGCAGTAATAAATTAGTGGTACTTAAGTACTCCTAATTAATTAAGTGAGACATCAAAAGTGGAAGGGCTCCCTGGAGGATCGTCTCACATGTAAGGTAGTTGTTGCTGGAGCCCTTGAATGGCCTCGACTGAGGCCTCTGGCTTCAGCAAGATCGCCTTGGCACTGTTTCTTCTTCTTCTTCCTCTTCATGCTCCGTTTCTCTTTCTCCTCACCAGTTGGTGAAACCAAGTAAATGATTGGCCTTCTAATTCAGAATTGGTTTTGTCAGTGAGGGAGTACAAGTGTACTAGTAAAAAACAGCATTATTTTCTCATGGCAGTCGGAAAATAGAGATGAACACATGCATTAAATACCATTCTTACCTAAAGGAAGGTTATGGCGCCAATATGGATGATGAGGATTGGAACATAGATCTCCCTTTGAGCAGTTCCACCAAAATGAACCAACTATTCCATTCTAACATTCCAGTTAAACAACACAAAAGTCACTTCTTTTAATAAGAGTTTTGTGCAGTGCACCAAAAGGTCACAACAGCAACCAGGTGAATTGGATATCCCTGTTTGCACAAAAAGGCACAGAGGAAACAGTTAGAGTCTCAAACAATTACAGGCAAAAACATTTGGCTAAACTTGTCATGGCTTATAACAGTGGCATGGCTTCATTTTTACCAGGGACATTAGATTAAGAACAGCTAAGGCTGCGTTCAGTTCACAGGTTTGGTGCAGGATTTTCGTAGGAACACAATTCCTACGGTATTCTTTCCCTTCCAACCGTTGGGAACACGGGAAAGGTGAATAGTGTTTCATAGGAAAGCTGGTTTGGTAGTACTGATTCCATAGGATTAGAAACATCCACACGCTCCTCATTTTTTGGGCGGAAGCCCGAGGCAGGCGCTCGCTGCCATGCGTTAGACAAGTTGCTGTGTTGTGTTGCCGGAATAAAAAAATCAACCTATGTGTGGTACGTGAGGTGAGGACAAGAGTAGTCACTGTGTAGCTGAATAGACAAATAGCATCTCATACTGCCAAGCATGCTACTCTAAAAAACAAATCTGTACATTTCGTAGTCCATCCGAACACATTCTCTTGAGAGTTTCCTCCGGTTCGCTGTTCCATAGTTTTATACCTACATTCCTTTCCTATTCCTCTATTTCCATCAAGACCTATGTTTTCTGCCCCTTTATTCCGAACGGAGCCTAAATATTTGGTATAAGGGCATGGGACAGTGGGTGCACTATCAGTCCAGCACCATGTACGTAAACAGGGGCATAAAGTGGTGGTTCATAGTTTGTTGCCCCGAGAAACAAACATCCAAGAAACGTATCTGGGTTGGTCCCATTTTTGTTAACTCTAGCCACCTACTCCTATGTGTGGATAGCAAATCTAGTCCTGGTCATACCACTGTGTACAGAGTTACCCCTATATTTCCCTTTTCGACCAAGAGACCGGTTGGATGACCAGTCTATACTACTTTCATCCCCTTTCCTTCCTGTTTGTACCAAGTCCGATGTACATACTAAATTCCCCCACCCCCACTTTATTTCTTGTTTGAACCAAGTACTCCCTCCGTCCGGAATTACTTGTCATCAAAATGGATCTGTCTTGAACTAAAATACATCTAGATACATCCATTTCAATGACAAGTATTTTCGGACGGAGGAAGTACAAGATTCGACTCCATGAAGTAGCTTTACCTCTAACAATAGAAAAAAAAATGTGACGTTGGACCATCCGATCGAGAGGGGCTGAGAAGTAGAAAATGATGCACATGCAGTGACATAGCGAGTTGCAGAAGTAGAGCTAAGGCGGTTTCGAACGAAGATATACCTAAAGGTCGTCGGGATGTGGATAGGTGGGCGGCGGGAGGCCGGATCCGCCCACAGGCAACGACAAAGGGATCGGAGGACCTCCCGCACCGGCGCTCAGTCAGAGATAACAGTGCGGCCGGCAGTGGGTCTCCTCCCTCCTGTCGATGACGGCCTAAACGCTGCCCCTCCTCCCCTTCACCGGCGGAGGGGGATACGTCCGGATCTGTAACCAGTGGTGAGGATAGAAAGCCAGTGTTTTTTGAAGGGAGAAAGACAGTGTTACTACCCCATATCTTGTTTAGATCCGGAGAGGATGAGAGTGTGTGAATAGAGCAACCCTAGCAAGCAAGCGTGGAGGCTCCGGCCTATATATACGTGGTGGGGTAGTTTTCCTTTTTCACTCCATTAAAACAATCGTTTAAAATTGTGTACTACTACATGCCAGGTCGTGGTTTTTTTAGTTGTTGATTGTTTTTTGAGATAGCTACCCGCTTATTCCAAGTGGTGTTATGGAGTGCCAGGTCGTACTTTGTATCGTTCAAGTCTGGTACTACAAGTCCCTCCATTAAATGAGCAACCACCCCCTCGTAAAAATTGTGAACAAGCCCACGACTAAAATTAGCAGAAATGTGGGTTGCCCCAACATGCATTATTATTTATATTTTCTACTCCCTCCGTTCCTAAATATAAGTCTTTTTATTAGCCACACCTAAGACAAGATTTTTTTTATTAGCAGTGAACCCCACATGTCATAGACACAAAAATTGTGGCAAGATTCCCTTAGGCAAGCCAAAGTGTGTCTAACAATTGGAGCAACTCAGGTTAGGCAAGTGTGGCAAGTGTGGGAAAAACAATGTGGCAACATAAGACAAACATAGTCACAATCCAAACAGCCCCGTAATTTTTTGTGACATGCATGAAAATTTGGTTAGTTAAATTTATAGTCAAAATTTGGCAAGGTGCATCAAATCAACACATGCAAGTATCAAAAGGAAAGTCACGGCATGCATGCATGCGTTGTACTCCCTCTGTTTCCAAATATAAGTCTTTTTAGAGATTGCAACAAGTGACTACATACGAAGCAGAATATGTCTACTCCTACATACGAAGTAGCCTATTTGAAATGTGTAAAAAGACTTATATCGATTGCAGTGCTTTGATGTGTCGCGTCAACTCGTACAAGACCGAGAAATTTGATTACTACAATGCTCTCTCCCTCACGGACTGAGCTCCGGTGCCTTAACTACACCTGCCTTTGGCTGCATGACAGGAGGGCCAACCTCCTGTTGGGCCCACCTGTCATAGACGCAAAGGCAGGAGCAGTAAGTAGAAGCTTTCGCTACACGCTATCCCTCCCGCACGAGGTGGAGGGACATGCATCAGTGGATTCGATACTGTAGAAGCAGGAGTAACATCATTGTTCGTCTTCTCGAAGAGGAGAAGAGCCAAGCGCAACCCGAACGTGGCAGTTGCGAACGCTCGCGTGGTGCGGTTCCTTGGAGTACTAGCCAGGCTCTTTCATGAGACAAAATTGCTATTGTTTAACAATTAAACTCCATTATACACTGGTTGATACTCATTCTGCATAGGTCCACGCGCTTAGCACTGTTTCCTCCTAGGGTCACCAATGTTTATTTGCTAATTAATAGCATTCCATGCAATGAACTAGCCATTGCAAGTCATTAAAAGCATGCACACCTCTCATCTCTTATTGGTTGATATGTCAAGAAACAAGAAACAAGGTAGAAGTTAATGCACCGCGCCTAAGTGTTTTGGGACTATTTGGTTTCGATGTGCAGTGGCACTAAGATCGGTCGCTCATGATACTACATACTCCGTACCATACTACCATAGTACCCTCTCTAGCTTAGGCTGTTTTATAGTTTGTCATTGTGATGGACGATATACATGAGCAAGGCGGTCTGAGTATGACCGTTGGTGTTGAGCCAGGTAAATACATGCTCCGCGTTCGCATAGGTCTCCATCAAATGTCTAAACAGTAATGTCAAGCACCGCCGGGGCGCGCGGGTGATGGGCTCGCCGTTTGCATTGCGCCATGAGCGGGACTTTGATTTAGAGGGCGACGTGCATGCATTAGCATGCTTTGACAGTGTGAGCGTGAGTGTCCGACGCAAAGTATTTCATTTTCATTTGGCTGACGAGGGTGCGTTGCAGCGACGAGTCCGTGGTTTGATTTCCCACATACGCATAATTTTGGTTTTTACAGTATTTATTTCTCCATTGATAGGTAGGCCCGCGTAGATAGATAAAGAACACAAGATGATGAGGCGCATGCGGACTATTTGACTGGTTAACCAGACAAATACGGAGCTATACGCTGAGCCAGTGACCGTATAATCACCATATCTCGTATACAATGATCAAAGTGAGCTATCAAGACAAGTTCGATGACCGCCAATGCATTTTACTCGGTAATAAATGACCATGATTGAAGGGGAATCCAAATTTGCTTTGTCTTCTATCCTTGAGCTCTTGACAAACCAATGCACTATACGGTTGTCTGGCCACTCCACCCCAGAGCTCTCACCAAGCGTCGTTCATGCCACCGCGTCGCACACTAACCGCTAAGGCAGCGATGGCATCCCGCCACGCCGAGTTCCTCGCCACCCACGATCGCACATAAAATGGTAGGGAAGCGATGGCATCCCGTTGTGCCGAGTTCGTCGCCGCTCGCGACCTCACAACTATGTGGGAGGAATTTGAAGATGCCAAGGCCGAATGGGCAGTAGAGCAAGAGGTGGCCAAAGCCGCACAGAGGGAGTGGAAAAGTCAGAAAGCACTCAAGAAAAGAGAGGCCCGCCGCTGCAAGAAAGAAAAGAATGCACGTGCTGGTGCGGAGAGGTCGGCGGAGATCCAAGCACGGTGGGGTGTCGCCGACAAAGCCGAGAAGGAGAACGACAGCGTCTGGCCAACATGTGAGAAGTAGTAGTACTAGTAGTTAGTGTGTGTGTTTCTGTCTGAGTACGAGCATGTACCAATACTACTACTTACGACTGTAGTTTTTAGAGCAAATTACCAGTACATTAGCCTAGACTAAATGGAAAAATTCCTATCCTAAGCATCAAATGGCATATCTTTCTCTATAGGAATTGAGATGCATGTCATCTCACTTCCTATGATTTTCATATTCCTATGCTATAAACGAAAGGAGGCCTCTGTTGGAGTAACTACTGTAGCTAGCAGTACTGCTGGTACAGTAGTTTTCTTCAAGAAGAGGAATTCAACGAAGTCATGATGGTTCTTTCGTCCGAGCAACTTTAAAGTGGGAAGTGGGCCTGTGATTTGACGGCTCATTAGTCATTGTTACTGTGGCACGACGACCTGGGTGACTCTCCCTTGGAGTTCTGTGTGCATGGCAAGTGGTCAGGATGGTCGACGTCCCACGTGTTGGCGAACGGAAGTATTCTTTCCGATATCGAGGAGCAAGGAAACCGCGTGGTATAGTATCACTACTGATTGGTTCGCAAAAAAATAGTATCACTGCCGATTTATAATTATTTTTTATTTCTGATGAATGCCAGCGTTTCAACTCTTACGACGAAGGGTGCCAAACACGGCACGTGCTGGATGTCCCACACGTCAGTGAAAGGAGTGGGACATGAACAGCGTGGTAGATCCCAGCGTAAAAAAACAGCGTGGTAGAGCATCTCCACTTCTTCCACTTCTGGGCCGGAGACCACACGTAGTAGTACTTAGTGGTATGAACGATACAAAGTGTGGCCTGGAGAGAAAGACACGTCTAGTCGGAAGGTCTCGGGGCATACACGTAAACAAATATAAAAGTTAATATGTGCCTTCAACTAATATAGTAGTAGTAGAGTACTTAGGCACGTATTCCATAACATCACCATGCATTGCACGTACAACATTTAGTGGTAGTACATAGTAAGAGACAAATGCCGCCCAAGAGTTCCCATCTCAACCTACTTTTGGGTGTTTGGTAGAGTGTATGGAGGGTGCATGAGTCCACACTAGTTTAGCACAAATACACTAGAAGCATGCATGAAGAGGGGTGTTGAGTTGAGCATGCATGAAGAGGGAACAACTATGTTGAGACGAGAACACAACCAAACACACCCTATATGCCACGCATGTTCATACCATTTGTGCCTTTCTACTTCACTTACTGCGCTACATTACTCAGGTTCGTACGTCCACTCCTGGGTACATGTCCGTCTCGTAGTTCCAGTCCCACGTGTTCTTCATATAGATGGAACGATCCGTGCATAACACGTGCACCTTGATGCTAGATGTCTCGCGTGTCGGCAAGAGGATGAACAAATCTCACGTAAAAAATAGAGTGGAAGAACATAGATTCCGGACAACCGAGAAGGAGCAAGGAACCTCGTGGTGGAGCGTCTGCACTCATAATATTTAATATTATTCAGCGATATAAAATTAACCAATCATCACCACAATGGACTGGAAGAGTAAGAAACACGGAAACCCAGTGTAGTTACATCATACTAGTACATGGCTAACCCATGCTATCACCATATTTCTTGGATTCCGTGTGACACCTATCTCTAGTAATCCAGCAGCCTGTATCGCTTCTCCCTCCTCGTCTCTATCAAAGTGCGGCGGGCTGGCGTTTCTGCCGTCTATTGAGGTCGGTTAACTATCACATGTTAGCGACATGCCAAGAGCATTCTAAAAAAAATCCTTTCATGTTATGTTTTGAAAAAGAAAAAATCCTTTCACGTATGAATTTGCCTGTATGCTTTGAGCAACTTGCATGTCCTATACTGCTCATGTTTGATACTCTAACTTAGCTAGAGGTTAGACTAACCCTGAACTAACTGTAGCCAAAGAGGTGTTTGGGTGACAGGGTTAGATTGACAATAAATGCACTTCATGGAGAGAGAAAGTGATTGTTCAGTGGTCCCAATGAGAACTATCTCTAGTTAGCACCTCTTGGGTGGGATAGTTTTTTTTTGGTGGGTTCGGTGCAACTTGCTCCAATTTAAACCCTCATGCTTGGATACTTTAGGGCTATTTGAGCCCCAACTAGCTCAAACTAACTCTAACCCATGGATCCAAACAGGGCCTATGGCCAGTCTCGACGCGGGGCAGTCGCGTGCACCGGGAAGCGGCGCTCTCTCGGCCGTCGCGCCACTCCAAAGCCGAGGCCAGTGAGAGATCACCTCTGCTCTGGCTGGGCATTAATGCGGCACTGACGCTCCAGGGAGACACTGACCGTTTCACGCGGGAAGCGCACACTGGCAAGGAGTATAGGTTTTGAACCGTTTCAGGTGTAGTACTGGTAGTTTGCAAAACTACTCAGTTATTGCACTCAGTTTCCTAAGAAATTGTGGTAAAAATATTACTCCACAGCCCGCTTCCCTTCTCCTTCCTCTTCCACCGCCCACGCACGTCCGCCGGAAGCGACCGGTCAACCCTTATATAGGAGTGCTAGCACAAAAAGATGCATGCATGACCACTAAAATTTCCATATTAAAGCGCCGCTCCGGCGGGAGTATGGCATATGTTGTTACCTTCGGCCGACCCATGGCTACCGGGCGACAGCGACTAGAGAAGAGGCGGCGGGAGGGGAATGAATGCAGCTACTTCTTGGGCTCGCCTTCCGGGTTAAATAAATGCGCAGCATCACGTGTACCCGCGGGTGCACAAATTGTAACATACGTGTCTGCTTAAGTGGGTGTCACGTAACTGGTGTGTGTGTGAGAGAGATTCTAAGAGACAGAGTGCGTGTGTGCGACTCTACTCTTTGGACATGTACTCAACCTTTTGCATCGGGATATAAGTATAATGGTATTTACTTTAGCTAGTGATTTACGTGGCCATGTTAACATGGTTGTGTCAAAAAAATGTCACTTCCTGCTCGTGATTTGCGTTATATAATTACAAGCAAGATTCTCGTGCATTGCACGGAACATCAATATGCATTTTTTTACAAAAGACCTATTGTGATTGACCCATGCAGGAGTAATCCCATGTGTAAAAACTAATGATATCTCGAGAATTTTATCGGAAAACTGGTATCTCGAGAATGTCATCGAAAAAAATAAAAGATGAGAGATAAGGCGAGGAGGAGTGGAGCGTGGTGGTGACTGGTGGTCAGAATGGGCAGAGGCATGGGGATGGATGGCGCCGGCAGGCGGCAGCGGCCACCATGCATGCTAGATTGGTCCAGAGACTTATTCCATTTTTAATTGTTGAGCAATGAGGTTGCGGGAGATAATGATGTGGAGAGAGGTGCGGGTATCTTTTGTAAAATTATCATAGTTTGCTTTCTATCCTCAGATATAGATCATACGGTCCGTATTACAAGATGGCAGGCACACCATCACCGCCAACTCATTTTTTTATAAGGGTACAGATGATAAGTTTGCTAACTACTAAAGTAAAGTGGAATTTGTCCATGTTATGCAAGTAAATAAAGGTGATTGTTTATCATACGGGTAAGGTTGGATGAAGGGTGGTAGGAACAAATGCTCCGCCTAGAGCATGTGTGTGTGAGATGGAGTCTTGGTGTGTGTGTGGGGTCTGTGTGTGAGAGAGAGAGAGAGAGGAGAGAGAGACATGGAGTCTTAGTTTGTATGTGTGTGAGAGAGAGATGGAGTCTTATTATGTGTGTGTGGGGGGGTGTGCGTGCGTGCGTGTGTGTGTGTGTGTGTCGCGGGGGTCCTCTGTGGTGGATGTAATTTAAGTGTGCATGGCTTCATCATAGAGAGGTGATGTGTATGGCAGAGGCCACCAACGATGGGGTGAGAGAGAGAAAATGCTCGTAGAGAGGGAAGAGAAGGTGTGTGCGTGTGAGAGGAGTCGACATCGAGAGAACGTGTTTGTTCGAGAGACACCGAGGAAGACTACTATATATCGATGGTGCATGTAGGCGGGAATTAAACAAAGGGATGGTCTTATTGGTTTCGGGGATATAGGGGAAGAGTGAGAGGCGGGGGGTAGCTAGGAGATTGTTAAGTGTGAGTGTGTGTTTTACCCATCCAGGAGGAAGTTATGTGCACAAAAGAGGAGAACGATTCGATGTGGCGTTAGGATTGAGGGTAATTAACTACGTATGGAGACATAGAGACCTTGAACGTGCATGTGTGAGAGGTATACATGTATACGTGGGATGTGTGTGTGTGCGCGCGCGCATGATCGAGATAAAAGAAAGAAGACATAAGTCATAAGATCAATGACATGGGAGAGACGGATCGGTATGACAATATGCATGCATGTGAGAATGCAGGGAAGAAGGCCTGACAATTGAGCATGTGTTTTTGTCTTTAAGAGATAGTGGAGTGGGCTGGAGCATGCATCTATGGTGAGCAGAGGGAGTGAGGCGCAACGATTGTGCAAAAGAGACCAACCTATAAATGCATATGTATGGAGAGACATATATAGTGTGGGTGATAGGAAGCAAGAATCCGTGCGAGAAAGAAATGTTGATGGAGAAACTACAGATAGATACAGAGATGGAGATGCTAGCTAGAGGGACATCCGCTAGTTTGGGTGTTGGAGATGACCGTCGGGTGGTTCAAAGGGTGAAGTTATATATGTGTATGAGAGGACACTTGACTGCATGTAGAGAGAAACATATGTAGTGCGTGTGATAGGAATCAAGAGTGGGGGCGAGAAAGAAGGTTGATGGAGAAACAGATAAATAGAATGATAAAGATGCTAGCTAGTGTGCGTTAGAGATAGGAGTCAAGTGGACCAGAAGGCTGGGTTATGTGTGTGGGTGTGAGAGAGATAGAGAGAGGGTGCATGTGAGTCACATACAAACAGGTATCAGAGAGAAATGAGATCCAGAGAAACGGAGTTTTGTGTCTGCGAGAGAGAAAGATATTTCAAAACTAGAGTGATAGCTAGAGAGACATACGAGGGAACGCAAGATATCTCTAGGGAGAGAGGGTGTGTGTGAGCGACATACAAGAGAACAATGGAGAAATATGATACACTGGGAGACAGAGTTTGTGTTTGTGTGTGAGAAAGAGATATTGAAGAGGAAGAGTCGTAGGTTCTCATATCTAAGGAGCAAAAGACATCTCTGTATGAGGGGTGTGCAAGTGGCACACATGGGAATAGTAGAGAGAAATGAGACCCCGGGAGACAAAGTTTTGTGTTTGTGTGAGAAAGAGATTCCACATGGAGAATCATAGTTAGAGACACATAGAAGGGAGCGAGATATACTTAGAGAGAGACAGAGTAATGAAGGTCGAGGGAGAGAGTACCGTCAGTGTGTTACGAAGATAAAAGATCATTGTCGACATACAGGTAGCACGCGAGATACCTGAGAGACGATGAACGTGCATAGGTCCAGAGAGATGGTCCTATATAAGCATGAGTGATAGCTATATGAGACGAATATCTGGATTGAAGGGGATTCAAATATTTAAACTGGAGATCACGACATCGATCATATCATAACGCAAATTGGTGTATCAAACATGCATATTCATTTGAATTTGGGCACACGTGTAATGTTATATAGTTTATCAATATTGGTGATCCATAGATTCTTCAATTACAAACAATGCATGCTTTATATGCAATGAATGTTTAAACGAGATTACACTATATGTTGCGTGTGTGAAACACATTATACATGTTTGAGAAGTAAAAAAACCGCATGAAACACACATTAATTGGAGACAGTTAGCGAGGAATGCATACATTGGATTTCAACATAAAGTGGTTTCAAATATTTGAAAATCCAAATTGATGGATACAACCTTATGAATCTGAGATCATGCCATTTGTAAACCATATTTATGTATAAATGGTGTTGTGCTTTTGAAAGTATATATAAAAAATGATGTATATAGAATGTAATTCCAATTGAAAATGGATCCCGCCCGAAAAAAAGAATACAAATGGGATTCGAATTGAGTTGGCACGGTAAACGTGCACTCTGAAAAATTTGAACGAAGCAAGGAAAGTCGCAGTAACCGCTCGAAACCAAAATCTGCAAGATGGAAATCACTACTGCCTATCCCTGCCACGCAAAGCCTATCTGCTGGATTTCTATAGGTTTCGATAGGGGTAGGTTTGTAATTTCACTCAAACGTGACGTAACCGCCTCTCACCCGGATTCATACACGGTGGGCGCCAAAATACAGTGTGTCCTCGGCCGAAATCGACTCCCTCCCCGATTCATATTCATAAACGGTGGGCGCCAAAAACAAACTCTCGTCGGCAAATATTTGGTGTATGCGAGATAACCGTCCTATCCCCAACCGACTAATGTTGTTGTGATGTAGTAGAAATTTGAAACGGGGGCGAAGTTTGTAAATTTCCTCGCATTTGAGACAAGCACGCCCTGAATACATGGTTCCCCCCTTCCTCTCTACCTCCCTTTTCCCCATTCGTACTCCGTGGGCGCCAAAACACCCTCTCCACCCCACCCTCCTCCGTCCGCCACCCCATACACCGCCGTCCTCCTCCACCATGCCGAAGCTGATACCCCGATGCCGCCGTCCATTACAAGAGATCGACCTCTCTCATCCACGGTTTCGGACCGGGATCCTTGCATCCCGTCCTCTCGCTTCATCCCCGCCGTCGTCCACCTTGCCGGCGCCGCTCCTATGACCGTATCGTCCACTGCGCCCCACCGCCACCATCTACCCTCCTAGATCTGCTTCCACGCCACCGACAGCCATCGCTACCGCAGCACCGTCAAATTCTCAGCAGATGCGTACACGGCACCGCACCAGAGGCAGTACTCTTTCGTATCTGCTCAACTTATTTATCCCGGCAAGAAAATAGATCGCCACTGCTTTACTCTGATTTCTTGTCTTGGTTGCGAAGTTGCCTTTGTCCGGTTTGCACCTTCAGATCCGCCATGGCACGCTCAACACTATACTCCCAATGCTTATGGTTTTCCCTTTTATATTCCACACTAGTTAAATCACAGTAGACTAAATTTCAAAATTGGGTCAGTCGATTTTTCAGAGCTCGCCGGAGTTCATCAATGTGATCGAAGGGGCTCGGGTGGTTGTGGGGCCTCGCCGAATGAAGAAAACTCGACGCGGGTGGGGGTTGGGGCAGGGGTGGGGGTGGCGGAGGAACACAGGTGGTGGGGGCCGGTGGTCCGGCCGGCGGCCCGTGCGGTGTTCTGTATGGGAAGAATCAGAGACGAGGAAGAAGAAGGGTTAGGAGACGTAGGATCTTCATCCAACCGCCTAAAATGGTAGAGAGACAGCTAGGAGTTGCATTCTTAATGCGCTCTGGTTCATCATGTGTGGGCACTGCGCAACCAACATTTTATTATCCAAAATCTGCTTGCTCTTGTTTACCATGTTCCTCTTCTGTTCTTCTTTAATATGTACTCTCTCCGTTCCTAAATACAGGTCTTTGTATAGATTTCACCATGGACTACATATGGAGCAAAATGAGTGAATCTACACTCTAAAATGTATCTGGATACATCTGTATGTGATCCATAGTGGAAATCTCTACCAAGAATTATATTTTGGAACCGAGGGAGTATGATAGTAGTACAGTATGTTCCTTGTACTGAAGATGAGCAGGGACATTTGCAGTGTAGAGGTCTATATGGTCGGTTGGGATGGACACTTTGAGCCTCTTTGATTCGTAGGATCTCGTAAACATAGGAATAGGATTTGTAGTGGCCTGCCCACTTGAATCATATAAGCATAGCAAGGAAATGCGGGGAGCTGTGTCGCCTTTGAGAGTTACACTGATATTAACAGTACCGCACCTTCACTTGAAGAGAGCTGGTATCCGAAGCCTTTCTAGCCGTACCGGAAATACTAGCACATATATTCCAGCAAGTTCCACTTTGCTGATTTTACTCTGATGCTTAAGGTTTTCCCGTTATATCTACACTATGATCTGTGTAGCTGCTTTGTGTCGCACTAGCAGCAGTCCACTCTTAAAGGTAAACACTGCAATGACTTACAAAATTGGCACCAAGGCATTGAGAGCCATTCTGGATGCAATGAAACTCATACGCTCCCCACCTGTTGATTCTTGTTCAGAATATGATCCTAATGACTATTCTAACCTCGAGGAGTCAAAGGCAGATGGCCTGTCCTGTTCACCCATCAAGGTGCATGTTCTAATTTGGCAATGTTTTATTGATTGCGGGTATCTTGCATATGTTGTCTTGCATTTCTTCTACTTTGTTGCACCGCCATATGCTTAGTTTACTCATCATATATGTCGGGATGCCATGCCCATCCATTATCAATACATATTCCATCTGTCATCATACCATGTTTTTCCACTCAAATGATGTTCTTGTGCGTCAGACATCAAAAAGGAAGAGGGTGATTGCCGAACCAAAAGGAGCACCAGCAAAGTCCTTGAAAAACGTGGTGGTGCCGGAGAAATCAGACAGCACCCCACTTATGTTGGTTGTACAACCAGTGACACAAAATGTAGGACCGACTCCGGCAGACTGTACCCATACTTCACTGGCCACACCACTAGCCCCACCACACAGGACCTGCACTCCAGCAAAAGGTAAGGACCCTCGGAGAGAGTTGGGGATTTTCCCTGTTTACAAATTTGATCTTATCAAATTTTGAAACGAGGATTTTGGTTTTAATTATTTTCTCTCCGAAAATATTTCATACTAAAATATATGAGAGGAGATAATATGACTTCTCCAAGATAATTGAACTATTGGAGGAAAAATATTAAAATCAAATATTTGTTTTATTCGGTTTTTATTGCAATTTTGTTTGCATTAGAAAAATTGCACGTTTTAAAAATTGCATTTTAGGGCCAAGAAAATGTTCATCTCGTTCTAAATATTTTATTTAGACGGTGAAAATTTGTTTTGGCATTTTTAGATTTTTATTTATTTTTCTAGGATTTTTTTTCTGTCAGAGGATTTTTTTTAAAAAAAAGTTCCGTGCCCGACTGGCCTAAGGCCCAGCCGAGCCAGGCCGCCGCCGCAGCCTCCTACGCGCGCCGCCGCCGCCGCCGCTCGGACCGGAGTCCGAGTCGGACTCTGCCTCCGCCGCGCCTTGCCCCCTCCTCCAAGTCGCGCCGCCCCCGCCCTTTATATACGCCCGCCCCCGAGCCCCAAGACCACACCACCGCCGCCGCAGCCCCGCCGCCCCGCGGCCGCCGCCACTTGCCGCCGCTGCCCCGCAGCCGCCGCCGCTTGCCGAGCCGGAGCCCCCTCTCCGGAGGTAGCCGCCGGACCCGCCGCTGGTTTTTTTATAAAACCGTTCGGTTTTTTTAGAAAACCCTAGATCCGTTTTTTCAGATTCGCTGGGTTTTTTCGGTTCTTCTAGTTAGCGACGTTCATCCGTATGTTCGTTTTAACGAACAGTTTTCGTCCGTTAGATCCAGCTAACGAACGCTCGTTCGTTATTCTGTTCGTCAGTTTTCTTTTATCAGATTTATTCCGCTATTTTTCTGATCGTGATTTCTGATCCGATCTTAGTTTCTGTTTTTCTTTTCGCTCGTTAGTCGGAATCAGGCGATTCAAGCGCGTAGAGTTTCATCTCTAAACCCTCTTTCCGTTTAACCAACTCAAATAAGTTTTTGCTACTATAAAATTTGACCTAGGTTCAGATTAGTAAACGAAGCTTCTTTCTTTCGCCGTTTGAGTTTCGTTGCTCCGTTTGTTTTGATTCTTTTGGCGAACCGGAGTTCTTAAGTTGAACCTTCTAGTCAACCCCTCTTATTTGAGATTTACCCGTGTTTCTTTGCTTGTTGCTTATGTAAGTTATTGTTTGTTTGCGATAGAACACCCAGAGTGCGAAGCGTGCTACTACGAGTCCCTAGGTTTCGCAGAACGTCAGCAAGGCAAGTAACACTTTGATCATATCCCTTTTATCACCCAGTTTTTATGCATTAGTTCCAATCCTCAAACATTGCATGATTAGGATGTCATTAACATGTGGGTTGGGAAGTAGTTGTTGAGGTAGAACCTATTACCCTGTTACATTCAAACCCTTGGGAGTTACTCTACCCGTTGCTTATATTACTATGCTATGCTATGCTCGTAGACGTGGTTTGGGTTCGAGTGAAATCCAAGACAGATGTGAGTTTGTTAATTAATGGTTCAACTTAAGGTGGCAACTTAAATTAACATCTGGGTGGATTGAGGCACCGAGAGTACCCAGTGTTGCCTGTATTTTTGGAAATCCCGGAGTACCCGTGTGATCTTCCTATGGACCGCCACCCAGGCTCAGAGGGAACTGAGATGATTCATGCTAGAAACTTCCGTGTGCAGCCACAAGCTATTATGGGCTCTAGCATAGTTGAGTAAGCTACGTGAAGCTCTTGAAGAGGCAGATCAGCAGGTAGTGGGATGTAGGTTTGGTATGGTCTGTCTGGAGTAAAGAGTTAATGTTTCTGAAAGACTGTGTCTCGGTCATCCATTTCTCAAACAGCTTGTAGTGCGAGAAAACCAACGGAGGCAATCGAGTCTTGTGGGGAAAAGTGTGCAAACCTCTGCAGAGTGTATAATCTAATCATGGTTAGCCGTGTCCCCGGTTATGGACAATTCTTGAGTATCTAGTATTTGAGTTATCACATGTATCTCATCATTTCTTAATTAATATTGTTGGGATGTTAATCACTTTAATTGGGATTGACTTGGAGAAACCTTCTCAATGATGTTTCAACTACCATGATAGTAAAATTAAAATCTATTCCTTTGTTGTAGGAAAAAATTGGCTTTACACAAAAACTATAACCATAGAGCTTTCCACCAGCCAATATGCATGTAGTGATAGCATTATTCTGTTCATGCTCTACTGTGTTATTTTGCCAGCATATTCCATGTGCTGACCCGTTTTCGGGCTGCAACGTATTATGTTGCAGACTTTTCAGACGAGGAGTAAGGTCGTTAGGTCATTGCCATGCAGCTCGGTTATGCCGTTGGAGTTGATGGACTCACTTTATCTTCCAAGCCTTCCGCTGTTATCGTATTAGTTGGCCTTAAGCCATATTATTGTATTAAGTTCTCTCTTGAGACATTCAATGTAATAAGTGTGTGATTGCCACTCTGTTATAAATCCTTCGAGTACTGTGTGTGTCAGCATTACCGATCCAGGGATGACACTAAAGCACAGAGACTTGACCATCTGAGGTCGGGTCGCTACAACATGGTATCAGAGCACACGCTGAGTGTAGGACACGACCACAAAGATAAACCCTAGGTCACCCTTCTCTTCTCATTTCTGACTCCTCTCCATTTTCTACTCCTTAGGATGACGGAGATGAAGAACAAGTTTGCACAACCGGATGAAGACACACCTTTTGGACGCCACTTGAAGGAAGTCACTAGGTACTTGAACATTGGAATACCAAGCTTCACCAGAATGTACAACGCCACTTTACCTGAAGAGGAGCGCTGGATGGTTCAAGTACAAGTTCCAGGAAGGACGTTCTCGCCAACTTCTAAACCCATAGAGTTTTCTTTTGAAGCACCCACCTAGAGTCTAGGCAAGAGCATGGCAGCCCACATTACCATGGGACGCATTGGAGAAGTCTACAAAAGGGAGCTTAAGGATACTACCTACCAAATATGTGGGCGCCGAGACGAGCAATGGGAAGTAATCAGCACCAGGAAGGATAGATCCATTGCAGCTTTCATCCAGGAGTTAAACCAGCACATTCGACGTCAGGAGAACCAGATGTGCGCAGACATGATGGACTTGAAGAAGGCGAAGACTAGAATCATTGAGCTGGAGGAAGAACTCAAGTTTACACACGATGGATATGAGGAGGAAATCAAGACACTACTGGAGAAGAATGATGACTTAGTCAAGAAGATCAGAGTATTCATGGGAGGACCAGCACTAATAGACGAAGAAGAAGAACCCAAGGAGATACGCCCCGAGGACTACATCCTCATCGACGACACCAATTCCGATCCTAGTGATGATGACTTTGAAGACGAAGCTGGAGCAGACATCATGTAGTCTTCCACCGATCAAAATTTCTAGATGACCCCCAAATATTAGTAGTATTTCCCCATGTAATTAGTAGTAGATGAGCACTTTTGCGATAGTTCTAGACCGTTTGTATGCCCTTGCTTGATTGATTGAGTGAAATGTTTCTATTTGTCTCATGTGCATATGGGTAGTGCTTTCTCATTAGACCCCTTTTCTATTCTGATCTCTTCCATCTAAACCCATCAGATGCCTCCGAGACGTGACCCCAGTTTTGTTTTCCCACCGGAGCTCACCCAGTTGATCCAGCAGCAGAATACTTTGATGCAATTGCTAGTTCAGAACCATGGCAACAACAATAACAACAACAACAACAACAACAACAACAACCCGCCGCCAGTGGACAACCTAACCCATATTCTAAGGTTACAGCCGCCGGTGTTTTCCAGTAGCACCGAGCCTATAGTTGCTGATGATTGGCTACGCCGTATTGGAAGGGAGTTGACCACCGTAGGTTGCACGGATGCTGAGAGGGTGCGCTTTGCCGCACATCAATTGGATGGACCTGCAGCCTCATGGTGGGAGAATTACACATCCACTTTCCCCATAGCCAACGTCACTTGGGACCAGTTTCAGCAAGCTTTCCGCACGGCCCATGTCTCAACTGGAGCTATGCAGATGAAGAAGCGGGAGTTCCGCAACCTACGTCAGGGGAACCGTACTGTGGCACAGTACGTGGATGAGTTTAGCAAGTTATCTCGCTATGCCCCTGATGATGTGGCTACCGATGCCGCGAAGCAGGAGAAGTTTATGGAAGGGCTGAATGACGAGATGAGCATGCAGTTGATGGTAGCAACCTTCAACAACTACCAGGAGTTGGTAGATAAGGCTGTTATGATTGAAGGGAAGCAGCAGCAGATTGAGAGCCGCAAGAGAAAGTATGGACAAGGGAGGTATAACTCAGGAGCTCAGCAGAAGCCTCGCCTAACCCCGAACTCGGGAGGACTTGTTCATAACCATGGAGGTCACAACCACACTAGAGGAGGATCACATAACCACAATGGTTCTAAGAATGGGAATGGGAACGGAACCAACAATAATCAGAACCGCCCCAATCCAGCCACACCCACCAAAAGAGATTTAAGTCACGTTACTTGCTTCAAGTGTGGGAAGACTGGACACTACGCCATGGAGTGCCCTAAAGGAAAGAATGGAAACGGAAATGGGAGCGCGGGGAAGAAGCCTAATCCATTCAACAAAGGACAAGCGAACCACGTTAACGTGGAGGAGGTTGAAGAGCAGCCGGGCGCGCTAATAGGTAAGTTCTTGGTTAAGTCATTTACCGCTCTTGTTCTTTTAGATACTGGTGCATCGCATTCATACATATCAAGGGGATTTGTGGATAACTTTAAGCTACCAACCCAAACCCTTAGGACCCCTCTGTTAGTAAGCTCGCCCGGAGCAGAATACATGGCTAGTCGATGGTGCGACCAGGTACCCTTAACCATTGGCACACATGTTTTTCCGTACGACCTAATTATCTTGGAGTCACAAGTATTGGATGTGATATTAGTTATGGACTGGATGTCAAAGTTTGGAGGGAGTATTGATTGTGCTAGTAAGACGATTTACCTTACCACCCCGGAGGGAAAAAAGGATTAAGTATGTGTCAAGGCATGTGCCTAGAAGGAGCCAAGTGAATGCCCTTACGAGAGTTGTTCAGGAGGAAGTGCCTGTAGTGAAGGATTATCCGGATGTTTTTCTAGAGGAGTTATCAGGCATGCCACCGGATAGAGACATTGAGTTTTTGATAGAGTTGTTGCCAGGAACAGGACCAATATCCAAGAGACCCTATCGTATTCCCGCAAATGATCTGGAGGAAATTAAGAAACATATCAAGGATTTATTGGAAAAAGGATACATTCAAAGAAGTTCATCACCTTGGGGAGCCCCTGTGATTTTGGTGGAGAAGAAGGACAAATCCCTAAGGATGGTTGTTGATTATCGAGCGTTGAATGAGGTGACAATTAAGAACAAGTACCCACTGCCGATGATCAACGATCTGTTTGATTAGTTGCAAGGAGCTAAGGTGTTTTCAAAGATCGATCTGCGATCAGGATACCATTAGTTGAAGATACGTGAGAAGGATATACCGAAGACAGCGTTCACGATGTGCTATGGATTATATGAGTACACGGTCATGTCATTTGGACTGACTAATGCCCCTGCTTATTTCATGAGCATGATTGACAAGGTGTTCATGGAGTATTTGGACAAGTTTGTTGTGGTGTTTATTGATGATATTGTGGTATACTCGAAGAACAAGGAGGAGCACAAGGAGCATTTGCGCTTAGTTCTCGAGAAACTCAGGGAACACCAGTTGTATGCTAAGTTTAGCAAATGCGAGTTTTGGTTGAAGGAAGTCGGATTCCTTGGACATGTTATATCAGGAGAAGGTATAGCAGTAGACCCCAGCAAAATTCAGTCAGTCACTGAATGGTTGGCACCCACCTCAGTTAGCGAGATCCGCAGTTTCTTTGGACTCGCAGGTTACTATCGGAGATTCATTGAGAACTTTTCCAAGGTTGCAAATCCAATGACTGAACTATTAAATAAGGATACTAAGTTTAAATGGACAGAAGATTGCAAGGCAAGTTTCCAGGAGTTGAAGGAATGGTTGACTATAACACCAGTGCTAACACTGCCAGATATACATAAGGAATTCCAAGTGTATTGCGGCGCCTCTCGCTTAGGACTTGGATGTGTACTTATGCATAGCAGTAGACCCCAGCAAAATTCAGTCAGTCACTGAATGGTTGGCACCCACCTCAGTTAGCGAGATCCGCAGTTTCTTTGGACTCGCAGGTTACTATCGGAGATTCATTGAGAACTTTTCCAAGGTTGCAAATCCAATGACTGAACTGTTAAATAAGGATACTAAGTTTAAATGGACAGAAGATTGCGAGGCAAGTTTCCAGGAGTTGAAGGAATGGTTGACTACAACACCAGTGCTAACACTGCCGGATATACATAAGGAATTCCAAGTGTATTGCGGCACCTCTCGCTTAGGACTTGGATGTGTACTTATGCAGGATGGAAGAGTTGTTTCGTATGCCTCACGACAACTAAAACCTTATGAGTTGAACTATGCCACACATGATTTGGAGTTAGCAGCCGTAGTGCATGCATTGAAGACCTGGAGGCATTACCTAATTGGAAACCGATGTGATGTATACACGGACCATAAGAGTTTGAAGTACATCTTCACCCAGAAGGAACTGAACCTTAGACAGAGAAGATGGTTGGAGCTTATAAAGGATTATGATATGAAGCTACACTATCACCCCGAAAAGGCCAATGTTGTAGCAGACGCCTTGAGCAGGAAGAGTTATGCTAATATCCTTGAAAGTAAGGGACTGCCGAAGGAGTTAGCAGAGAATATCATGGAACTTCGATTGGAGATTGTTCCTAGAGGATTCGTTGCAACAATGGAAGTCCAGTCGACATTGCTGGACAAGATTCGAGAAGCTCAGAAGGATGACAAGGAGATTGCCGAGATAAAGGAGAAGATGAGCAAAGGAAAGGCCAAAGGTTTTCATGAAGACGCGCACGATACCTTATGGTTTGAGGACCGAGTTTTTGTGCCCAATAACTAGGAGATCAGGAAGTTAATACTTCAAGAGGCTCATGACTCACCATACTCGATACATCCCGGAAACACCAAGATGTATCTGGATTTGAAGGAAAGTTTCTGGTGGACTGGTATGAAAAAGGATATTGCCGAGTATGTAGCCGTATGTGATGTATGTCAGCGAGTGAAGGCAGAACATCAAAAGCCAGCAGGATTATTACAGCCTATGCTGATACCTGAATGGAAGTGGGATAAACTTGGCATGGATTTTATCACCGGATTGCCCAGAACTAAAGCAGGATATGATTCCATATGGGTAGTAGTTGATCGCTTGACCAAAGTGGCTCACCTCATCCCAGTGAAAACCACTTAAACCAGTGCAAAGTTGGCCAAGATTTATATGTCCAGGATCGTATGTTTGCATGGAGTTCCAAGGACCATCGTATCAGATAGAGGAACATAGTTTACTTCAAAGTTCTGGCATTAGTTACATCAGACTTTGGGAACAAGGTTAGAGTTCAGTACAGGTTTTCACCCGTAGACAGATGGACAGACCGAGAGAGTGAACCAAATTTTGGAGGACATGTTGAGAGCCTGTGCGCTAGATTATGGATCTAGTTGGGACGGCAATTTGCCTTACGCAGAGTTCTCGTACAACAATAGCTACCAAGCTAGTTTGAAGATGGCACCGTTTGAAGCCCTGTATCGACGCAGGTGCAGAACACCTTTGATGTGGGACGAGGTAGGAGACCGACAATTGTTTGGACTAGACTTGATCAAAGAGTCTGAGGAGAAGGTTAAATTGATTCGTGATAGATTGAAGATTGCTCAGTCCAGGCAGAAGAGTTATGCGGACTCAAAACGTAAAGAGGTAACCTATGAAATTGGAGACAGAGTATATTTGCGAGTATCTCCCTTGCGAGGAGTGAAACGTTTTGGAGTTAAGGGGAAACTAGCTCCGAGATTTGTAGGACTGTATCGTGTTTTGGAACGGATGGGAGAAGTTGCCTACAAGTTGGAATTACCTGAGGGATTGTCAGGAGTTCATGATGTGTTTCACGTTTCACGGCTGAAGAAGTGTCATGCTGAGATGGCCAATATACCGTTAAGAGATACAGTACCCTTGGAGGAAATTCAGTTGGACAGTGATTTGACCTACGAGGAAAAGCCAGTAAAGATTCTTGAGTTTGCCAGCAGAGTCACTCGTAGTAAATTTATCAAGTTTTGCAAAGTTCAGTGGAGCCACCATACCGAGGACGAAGCCACCTGGGAAAGAGAGGATGATCTTCGCAAAGACCACCCACACCTATTTTCTAGCCAACCTGAATCTCGAGGGCGAGATTCATCTTAAGGGGGGTAGATTTATAACATCCCAAATTTTTCAATTTGGAATCTTATACATAGTCATCCATGCATATCATATTTTATTTGCATTTTGTCTAGCGATCCTCGAAATCCTAAGCAACTCAAGGACCCTCGGAGAGAGTTGGGGATTTTCCCGGTTTTCAAATTTGATCTTATCAAATTTTGAAACGAGGATTTTGGTTTTAATTATTTTCTCTCCGAAAATATTCATACTAAAATATATGAGAGGAGATAATATGACTTCTCCAAGATAATTGAAATATTGGAGGAAAAATATTTAAATCAAATATTTGTTTTATTTGGTTTTTATTGCAATTTTGTTTGCATTAGAAAAATTGCACGTTTTTAAAATTGCATTTTAGGGCCAAGAAAATGTTCATCTCGTTCTAAATATTTTTTTAGACGGCGAAAATTTGTTTTGGCATTTTTAGATTTTTATTTATTTTCTAGGATTTTTTTTCTGTCAGAGGATTTTTTTTAAAAAAAAGTTCCGTGCCCGACTGGCCTAAGGCCCAGCCGAGCCAGGCCGCCGCCGCAGCCTCCTACGCGCGCCGCCGCCGCCGCCGCTCGGACCGGAGTCCGAGTCGGACTCTGCCTCCGCCGCGCCTTGCCCCCTCCTCCAAGTCGCGCCGCCCCCGCCCTTTATATACGCCCGCCCCCGAGCCCCAACACCACACCACCGCGGCCGCAGCCCCACCGCCCCGCAGCCGCCGCCACCCCCGCTAGCCGTCCCCGCCGCTTGCCGCCGCCGCCGCAGCCCCGCGCCGCCGCCGCCGCTTGCTGCCGTCGCCCCATGAGCTGCCGCCCCGTCGCCGCCCTCGCCTCGCCGGAGCCCCCTCGTCGGAGGTAGCCGCCGGACCTGCCGCCGGTTTTTTTATAAAACCATTCGGTTTTTTTAGAAAACCCTAGATCCGTTTTTCGGATTCACCGGTTTTTTCGGTTCTTCTAGTTAGCGGACGTTCGTCCGTACGTTCGTTTTAACGAATGGTTTTCATCCGTTAGATCCAGCTAACGAACGCTCGTTCGTTATTCTGTTCGTCATTTTTCTTTTATCGGATTTATTCCACGATTTTTCTGATCGTGATTTCTGATCCGATCTTAGTTTTTGTTTTTCTTTTCGCTCGTTAGTCGGAATCAGGCGATTCAAGCGCCTAGAGTTTCGTCACGAAACCCTCTTTCCGTTTAACCAACTCAAATAAGTTTTTGCTACTGTAAAATTTGACCTAGGTTCAGATTAGTAAACGAAGCTTCTTTCTTTCGCCATTTGAGTTTCGTTGCTCCATTTGTTTTGATTCTTTTTGCGAACCGGAGTTCTTAAGTTGAACCTTCTGGTCAGCCCCTCTTATTTGAGATTTACCCATGTTTCTTTGATTTTTGCTTATGTAAGTTATTGTTTGTTCGCGATAGAACACCCAGAGTGCGAAGCATGCTACTACGAGTCCCTAGGTTTCGCAGACCATCAGCAAGGCAAGTAACACTTTGATCATATCCCTTTTATCACCCAGTTTTTATGCATTAGTTCCAATCCTCAAACATTGCATGATTAGGATGTCATTAACATGTGGGTTGGGAAGTAGTTGTTGAGGTAGAACCTATTACCCTGTTACATTCAAACCCTTGGGAGTTACTCTACGCGTTGCTTATGTGACTATGCTATGCTATGCTCGTAGACGTGGTTTGGGTTTGAGTGAAATCCTTGACAGATGTGAGTTTGTTAATTAATGGTTCAACTTAAGGTGGCAACTTAAATTAACATCTGCGTGGATTGAGGCACCTGGAGTACCCAGTGTTGCCTGTATTTTTGGAAATCCCGGAGTACCCGTGTGATCTTCCTATGGACCGCCACCCAGGCTCAGAGGGAACTGAGATGATTCATGCTAGAAACTTCCGTGTGCAGCCACAAGCTATTATGGGCTCTAGCATAGTTGAGTAAGCTACATGAAGCTCTTGAAGAGGCAAATAAGCAGGTAGTGGGATGTAGGTTTGGTATGGTCTGTCCAGAGTAAAGAGTAATGTTTCTGAAAGACTGTGTCTCGGTCATCCGTTTCTCAAACACCTTGTAGTGCGAGAAAACCAACGGAGGCGATCGAGTCTTGTGGGGAGAAGTGCGCAAACCTCTGTAGAGTGTATAATCTAATCATGGTTAGGCGTGTCCCCGGTTATGGACAATTCTTGAGTATCTAGTATTTGAGTTATCACATGTATCTCATCATTTCTTAATTAATATTGTTGGGATGTTAATCACTTCAATTGGGATTGAGTTGGAGGAACCTTCCCAATGATGTTTCAACTACCATGATAGTAAAATTAAAATCTATTCCTTTGTTGTAGGGAAAAATTGGCTTTACGCAAAAACTATAACCATAGAGCTTTCCACCAGCCAAATATGCATGTAGTGATAGCATTATTCTGTTCATGCTCTACTTTGTTATTTTGCCAGCATATTCCATGTGCTGACCCGTTTTCGGGCTGCAACGTATTATGTTGCAGACTTTTCAGACGAGGAGTAAGGTCGTTAGGTCGTTGCCGTGCAGCTCGTTTATGCTGTTGGAGTTGATGGACTCACTTTATCTTCCAAGCCTTCCGCTGTTATCGTATTAGTTGGCCTTAAGCCATATTATTGTATTAAGTTCTCTCTTGAGACATTCGATGTAATAAGTGTGTGATTGCCACTCTGTTATAAATCCTTTGAGTAATGTGTGTGTCAGCATTACCGATCCAGGGATGACACTGAAGCACAGAGACTTGACCATCTGAGGTCAGGTTGCTACAGCCTCTTACTCCGTGCTGCCGGAGCTGCCTCGACGATGGCCGTGTGAACCATACCGGAGCCGATTCACCCCCGCCGTTGTTCATGGCGCCAGAGCGGCTCCAACTTTGGACCCGTCCAGAGCCCCGGCGCTGCTTCCCTGTAGCCCTCGACCATCGCGACATCTCTACTTCCCAGCCGCCGGTAGCCACCGCAACCGCATCGGCCACACCGACTAGGCAGCTGGAGCTGCCTACTTCACCGGGCCGCTAGATAGGTCGCACCCTCATCTCAAATCACTTTATTTAGGTGTCAGTTGTCTGAATTTTTATTCTCAGCCAATCGATTCCCAATGGGAAGCAGCACCCCTCGAGCTGGCGGAGCTCCTAGGCTGCCAGTTGGCTGGTGTCTAATGTAAGGGTGCGGGGGCGCAAGTTCATCGTGGAAGCAGCGCTTAGATGGCTATCTTAGAGTTGCGTGGGTTGAAGGTACTGCCACCGCAGATCTGGATGACGGTGAGTCTTTGTGGATTGGCCCGGGGGCGGCGCAACCACGGTAGTGTGGTGGGGCGGGGAGTGGGGTTTTGGTCGGGGCCATGGATGGCGGAGGCAGGCTTCTCTGCCGGTGGTCGCTGGCTCTTCAGGGAAGATTCCGAACAGTGTCAGCCGGGAGGCACAAGAAGGCCATCAAGCCATCCGGCATAGATCAAACAGTACCAAAATAAAATAAAATCGTGTGACCCCAATTTAGTCTTCAGTCAACAGACGTGTGACCACTCTCATACCTTGCTGTTGATCTCTTAGGGTATTTCTTCAGATCAGAGAGATGTGTCGTTCTTAACGTTATGCATTTTCTGCATCTTCAGCCACACCGTCTTCTTACTCACCGCAGCTGCTCCAACAAGGGAAGCATGCACCAGAAGGGAGCTATAGTCCCCACTCAACAGTTCACTACATCGAATGCACGTGCTCGGCATGGACAACCACAACAACTGCAGGGCCATCGACAAGTCAGCACATGATGCTCACTCCTATGAATGGCGGCTAGATAGGTTGCACCCTCATCTTACTTGTGTGCAACATTTATGGCTTTGTTATTCATCTAAGCATTGAAAATAGATTATCACATTTCACTGTATATTCATGTTGATCTCTTACGGGTCTTGTTCAGGAGTTAACGTTGTTCCATAGTTCAGCTAAGAGACTTGTTCTTTAGGTAACGTTGTTCCACAGTTATCATCCATCAGCCAATGCTACCCCACAGGCTGGTGATTATAGTATTATACCACTTCTAGTATAACCTATGTTGTTCCTTAATACTTTTGTGTGCCATCTAGTTAATCTTGAGTACAAATGATACATATTTTGTAGCTTTCATCTGTGTTCTCCCTTTAGTTTTTGAGACCTGTTGCTGCTAGTTAACCCCAGTCCTACTATTTATGTCGTCTCCTATAGGCACTCATTACATAAATCTAACTACTAGTTGTCTTCCATGCATGTCAGATATAATTGCACACACTGATTTATCCACAAGAACCTCACGGAGCAATGTAACAGCCAACAAACTTGACGTCAATGATACCCAATATGATGGAACATGTAAAGGCAGTTCTTCACAAGACTTGCAGAAAGATGATGAATCCTATTCACCCCATAAGGTCCTTGCTCTAACTTGGCCCTTGATATGGGTACAACATGCATATAATGTCCTGGAGTGCATCTACTCTGTTGCAATGCCTTGTGCTTCGGCTGCTGATCATGCATGTAAATATGGCATGCTTTCCTGTTTTCAGTACCTATTCCATTAATGATAACATGTTTTCAAATTCAAGTACTGTCATTCTACTCTATCGCAATGTCATCTGCTTAGTTTGGACATCCTGCTTCTCAATATCCTATGCATTGTTATTCATCAGTATGTTCTTCATCTGTCTACCATACCATGTTCTTTTTTTACATTGAAGTGTTGTTCTAGTGGTCTCTTGCAATGCCATCTTAGTTTCCCAATCATAGACGCATATGTTGCCTTAGTGTTTTTCTGTAATGTATTCTGCTAGCATACAGTTTTACATTCAAGTAGTGTTTTTACACTATTGTCCTATCGTATCCCTAGCTCTTACATCATACTCCCTTCGTCCAGATTACATGTCGCAGAAATGGATAAAACTGGATGTATCTAGAACTGAAATACACCTAGACCCATGCATTTATTTCCGAATGGAGGGAATACATGTCAATATGCCATGCCTTTCTATTCTTCAGTACCTATTCCATCTTTGTTGTAGCATTTTTTATAATTGAAGCACCATTCTTCTATATAAGGCATGCAAGGGGAAGATGGCTATGTTAGAATCTGAAGGGTTACAAACCAGGTCTTTGCAAAAGATCCAAACGCCAGGAGATAATAAACCAACTCTAGTTTTCATAGATACTGCTCCAGCACAGAGAAACCCAACTCCCACTGATAATAAGCAGATTCCAGTGGCCAAAGAACTAGTCCGCTCCAGTCCAGCAAAAATATGTCAACTCCATTCTAAGAAGCGTGTGCGTATCCTCGCATCATGAATTTTTATAGTATTCTGATCCTATTTTCTACATGTTTCTTACCCATCTCTCTTTTAGAAAATAAGGTTAAACGATAGAAGATTCCTTCCATTGGGATCGTATTCGAGGAAAGTATCTTGCGGGAATTCTCTGTGCTCCAATGCTGATGTAAGTACCTGTTGTATATCACTATATTTTTACATCAGCATGTATTTTTTTAATTGTGTGAATCCAACCTTTATCTGATCTAAATTCAGTTGTAACAAAATGTTAAAGGCGACAATGTTGATTTTTGTAAGGAAAACTGCTTGGTAGTTTTGCATACTAAGGTGCATGAGTGTACTATCTCATATCATGCACATTACTGAATTGTAGTGTTGCTCTGGTTGCCCATTCATTCATTGTGTCAATGTTGCTTCCGTATTACCTTACCTGGCCGATGATAGATGTGCCATATTGTGTTAATTTGGTGTAGGCTGGTGTGGTCTGGTTGCCCAAACGTTCGTTGTGTCAATGTTGCTTTCCTATTATCTGACTTGGCCAATGATAGCAATTCTAGTGTGTTAATTTGGTGCAGGCTGCTGAAGATAAGAAGACAAACTCTGAAAATAGCAAGGCAACCCCATTGTTTCTTTCCAATAAATCTAGGCCAGGTAATATGGCAATAACTCATGATTAATCTGTTCGGTTCCCCTCCTAATTTATGTTATGATGCAGTGGTCGAGACACTCTCCACTATCAATAATACAAGCCTACAAAAATCGCCATCTGAATCTGTTTAGTTTCCTATGTCTCGAATGCAATGGAAAAAATGTATGTTTGTGAACCAATTAATGGCTGAAGCAATGATGCAAATAGTGGAGGAATCAGAGCTGCACATTCATGTGCAACAACAACTGATCAATGTTTTCAGAGACAATGTAGCAAAGCAGCAAGAACTTGCCCACATGCTTATGGGCGTCATCCGCGCTGAGGCTGCATATTGTGACGTTGTAGATCGTTAGGTTTTGTTCATTTGTTTGCACTGGCATCAATCTTTGATTGCCCAGTGGATGTAATTTCCTGTAACATATGCCCGATGTACAATGTTTTTCCCTGTATGTCGTACCTTTGCTTGATCGGTTTTGGTCCTGTGCATAATTGCTCGTCGTAATGGGCTCAAATTATCTAATTGGGCCTAAAGACATGTACGAACTTTAGTGGGCCCATTAAGTTAATGGGCCATTACTAGGCCGAAAGTTAATGGTCGACCCTCTTACCTCCCGGGTTGTTAATAGGCTGACACCGAAGCGGGCAACAGGTGGGCCCATTTGATACGGGTTGTTAACAGGCCGTTACTAAGGTCGGGCTACATATGGCCCAACTATACTTTGGGCCTTTAGCAGGCCGAAAGAGACAGCGGGCTCGTACTAGACCATGAAGAGCATGGGCCGCTAAGAGGCCGAAAGTCAGGTCGTACTGTAAATGGCCCAACTGTGTTGTGGGCCTTTAGCAAGCCGAAAGAGAAACCGGGCTGGTATTGGACCATGAAGCGCATGGGCCATTAAAAGGCCAAAACTCAGGTCCGACTACAAATGGCCCAAATCATTTATGGGCCGTCAACAGGATGAAAGACACACCGGGCCGGGAATTGGCCCAACACTTAAATGGGTCGCTAAAAGGCCAAAACTAAGGTCCGACTATAAATGGCCCAACTCGTTTATGGGCCATCAACAGACTGAAAGACACACCAGGCCGGAAATTGGCCCAACACTTAATGGGTAGCTAAAGGCCTAAAGATGTACCTCCTGAAAATTGGCCCATCCCTTGAATGGGCCGTTAACAGGCCAAAATCACATCGGGCCGATATTGAGCCCAAATATATAGCGGGCTGTTAACGGGCTCGAACTGACGATGGGCTGCAATGGTGTCAAATCTTTAACGGGCTGTTGACGGGCCGAATTGGCACATCTGGTATGGGTCGTGGGCTTAAATGGACCTGACACAAGTAGGCCTTATATGGGCCGGCGTGCTAATTTTTACTGGGCCGGACTTTTTCACCAGAATGGGCCACTGTTGGGTCGTGCCACAGGTCGACCTATCATAGGCGCCTCCTGTCTAATGAGTGGATGACATCTGTCCTGACTGTGAGCCAATACGTGTTTTCCTCCGGCCAATGAGAATTTTACACGTGGAAAATCCTCATTGGTCCGGGCTGTTAGCGGGTTATCGGATCCAAAATCAGACCCGACAGCTTAATGGCGACCCGTTACGGTGGATGCCATGTGTCGGTCGCCCTTGACGAAAGCACTTCCATGACACGTGATTTATCATCATCGAAGTGGACACTTCCGTGATGATAATTTTGGTAATGTCATGGAACACTTCTACGACACCACATGTATGACTATCTTGATTCTGTCATAAAATCGTCATGGATGTACATGCATGACAGAAAATGTGACCTACTGTGACAAACACGTATCATCACGGAAGTGTATTTTTTGTAGTGAAACCCTCCTCCCATCTAGGGGGGCGAGGAAGAATAATAAGGAGGGGGGCTCTCTCCCCCTCTCTCCCGGTGGCGCCGGAACACCGTCGGAGCAATCATCGTGTGACGGCGATCTACACCAACACCTCTGTCATCTTCCCCAACATCTTCATCACCTTCCCCCATCTATATTCAGCGGTCCACTCTCCCGCAACCCACTGTACCCTCTACTTGAACATGGTGCTTTATGCTTCATATTATTATCCAATGATGTGTTGCCATACTATGATGTTTGAGTAGATTTTTGTTGTCCTATCGGTGGTTGGTGAATTGCTATGATTGGTTTAATTTGCTTGTGGTTATGTTGCTATCCTTTGGTGCCCATCATATGAGCGCGCGCATGGATCACACCATAGGGTTAGTTGTATGTTGATTGGACTATGTATTGGAGGGTAAGGGTGATAGCAGCTTCAGCCTAGCATAGAAATTGATGCATATGGGAGTGAAGGGGGACCAATATATCTTAATGATATGGTTGGGTTTTACCTTAATGAATGTTAGTAGTTGTGGATGCTTGCTAATAGTTCCAATCATAAGTGCATATAATTCCAAGTAAGGGATGACATGCTAGCAGTGGCCTCTCCCACATAAAATTTGCTATCGGTCTAGTAACGTAGTCAATTGCTTAGGTACAATTCCGCAACTCCTACCACCACTTTTCCACACTCGTTAAACTAACGTAATTTTTTATTTATTTAAACAACCCCTAGTTTTTATTTATGTGCTCTTTATTATCTTGCAAACCTATCCTACAACACCTACAAAGTACTTCTAGTTTCATACTTGTTCTAGGAAAAGCGAACGTTAAGCGTGCGTAGAGTTGTTGGTGGTCGATCGAACTTGAGGGAATATTTTTTCTACCTTTAGCTCCTCATTGGGTTCGACACTCTTATTTATCGAGAAAGGCTACAATTGATCCCCTATACTTGTGGGTTATCACATACGAGCACAAGAAGCCTCTTGTCAAACCTGAGCAGCTCCCGCATCTATCAATGATGATGCGAAGATGGCATGACTGATACTTGAAAGCCTGCAAGAAATGGACCGACAGTATCTACGTGGGAATTAAAGATGAGCACTACTTCAATGGATTCGAGGCGTTATACATTGAATTTGAAGAGTTATTTCAGTTATACAATCAAGACGCCCTCGACAAAACTATCGTCGGTTGCTATTGTCTGTAAGTATTTTTTTGTAATTAAGTCTCTAGCTCAGCTCGTTCATTGCATGTATAATTATCCTCACACTATATTATGCAGATTGAAGATCCTCGAATGCAAAAGAGGACAAATCTATGATGTTGGGTTCATTAACCCAAATACCGTAAATGAATATATGGTACAAAAAACCCAATGATACAGAGAAAAACTTGCTAAATGCGTTACTTCGACAACAAAACAGAAGGGAAATACTATTTACTTACAACTTCCAGTGAGTGTTACTGTCTTGTGCACATTCTGTTTCGCTTACTCGAGGTTAAGTGTAATTGATGAGTTATGCATGCGCAAGTTCCACTTTATTCTGCTAGCCATTCAGCTTGACGTGGGACTAGTAATTGTCTTGGACTCGAGACGTAAATAGCCTAAGGAGTGGGCGGACATGAGTCAAATGCTCCAGAAATAAGTTCAATCATTATCGCACCATATCCGCAACTTTCACTCATTTCCTGATATCCACTAATCATTTGATTTCCGGGCAGGGTTTGGAAAAAGTTCACCAACCAGGTTAGGGGTGAATGGAAAAAGGAGCTACGATTTTCACACCCCAAAGTAAGTAGTACTACCTACCTCCGCGCATCTCTCATTGATTCTAGTTTCAATAGAATTATCATGCTTGATTATCATTTTTATTGAACTCTATTCTCGTAAAGTGCTTGTGGCAGGCACCCAGGAATAATTATGTGGATACTACATTTGTGAGTTCATTCGCCACTCGACCTCTGAGTGGGGCAGATCTTCTAAACAATTTGAGGTACGTAAACAATATTCACATTTTTATTCTATTACCATCAATTGTGTTGAGTTTCATTCATAAATATATATACATGTGTGTGTGTATTGACCCCCTTCTTTAAATTAGATCCGGTGGAAGCAGGACAAAGTCCTACCAACTGATCGCATACGATCAATTCAAGAGGAATTGGCAGGATTCTTTGTTGAGCATGTCATACCTACAGACAGAGAATGCCATCGGGATTTGCAATGCGATTTTGGTAATTAGATACGAAAACTTGTTGTTCGACCAAGCACATAGAAAGAGAGGTCACTTATCTCTATATATTGATCATGACGATGTTGTGTAATGGTTCCTTTATTGCTATATGTAGTAGCTAGCGTCGAGTTCAATGAAAAGAATAAAATGAAAATGAAAACCCTAAATGTAAAAGAATTGAATGGTAAATAGAAAAATAAAAGGGGAAACACAATATGAAGCCCCTAAACCCTACAAAACCCCTCCTTAAAAAATCCAGCGCCTGGCAGGTGTTGACGCATGGCTGCCTTCTAGTCCCGGTTGGTGTTACCAACCAGACCAACAGGGACTAGAGGTGATCCTGCTTGGGCGCCCACAGCGGCCACGTGGAGCTCCTTTAGTCCCGGTTCATCACCCAACCGGGACTAAAAGTGGGGGCCTTTAGTCCTGATTGTTTAGTCCCGGTTTTAGAACCGGGACTAAAGGCCCTCTGGAACCGAGACTAACGCCCTGTTTTCTACTAGCGCATATAGGGACCTCTTTAACTTGCAAACAAATTTCTCCTCACCAGGCACTATGAAACCTTTTGGTTGGTCCGTATAAATCTCCTCCTCCAGTTCACCATGCAGAAAATCAGTCTTTACATCTAACTGCTCAAGCTCAAAATTATGCATAGCAACAATTCTAAAAAATGCATGAATGGAACTATGCTTCACAACTGGAGAGAACACATCATTATAATCAATACATGGTATCTGGCTGAAACCCTTAGCCACTAACCTTGCGAGCTCACTAGGAAACAAACCCTCCTTTATTTTGAAGATTCATTTGCAGCGAGCGGTCTTCTTATGTTTGGGCAAGTGCGCAACATCCCATGTGCCATTTTTCTCAAGTGACAGCATCTCTTCCTGCATAGCAGCAATCCACTTCTCGCGGTCACCGGAAACAAGCTTCAGTGTATGTGGATGGCTCATGGATGTTCTCAACCTGTTCTGCACAACTGAAAGCATAATGAATAATGTCACATTCTTCAATTAGGTGGTTAGGTTTGTTAATGACTCTCTTTCTCCTGCCGGCCGCAAGAGACTGAACTTGTCGCTTCAAAACAGGGGTTAGTACTGCACAACATCATCATCATGAACCTCTGTATCTGGAGCATCATCAAATTATCATCAACCTGTGCATCTGGAGCAACATCATCATTATCAGCAATTACATGTTCCTCCTCATCAAGGTGCTCCACCTGCACGGTAACTCGTTGTGGCTCTACATAAAAAGTGTGTGTGGACAGATTATCATGATACATAATAGATTCCTTGAAAACAACAATCCTACTCATAAAAACCTTATTACTTTCAGGATTCCATAACATGTATCCTTTTACTCCTGAACCGTATCTACCAAACACACACTTAATAGCTCTAGGCTCAAGTTTTCCATTATCAACATGTGCAATGTAGTGCAACCCAAAACTCTCAACTGTGAACAATCTGTTGGTGTAATAGACCATACCTCAATGGGAGTTTTCTTATTAAGTGGAATGGATGGTGACCTGTTGATGAGGTAGCAGGCAGTGGAGGAGGCTTCAACCCAAAAAAATTTGCCCATGCGAGCATTGGACAACATGTAGTGAGCCCTAGAGATGATGGTTCTGTTCATGCGCTCAGTCACACCATTCTGTTGAGGAGTGTACGGAACGGTGTGGTGCCTGATGATGCCCAAGTTTTTGCGATAACTGTTAAAAGCTTTTGAACAAAATTCCATACCATTGTCAGTACGAAGTATTTTTACCTTCCTCTTAGTTTGCCTTTCTACCTTAACTTTTCAATCCTTAAAGGCATCAAACACATCATATTTATTTTTTATAAAATAAGGCCACACATTTCTGGAGTAATCATCAATAATTGTAAGCATATAACGAGCACCAGCAAGCGAGGGTTTACGGTATGGTCCCCACAAATCAGCATGTACGTAATCTAATATACCTTATGTGGTATGAACAACAACATTAAACTTTACCCTCTTATGCTTACCAAAAATGCAGTTCTCACAAAACTCCAAATCACTTACGTTGCAACCATCCAGAAGTTCTCTCTTGGCGAATTCTGCCATGCCAAGTTTACTCATATGCCCAATGCGCATATGCCAAATAATTAGTTCTACTTGACTTATCAGAAGTAATAGTAGCAACAGCAGTACAAGTAATAGTGCTTCCTCTAAGAAAAAATAACTTGGTAGAATTCATGTCACCTACACTACAAAAAAAATACACTTCCGTGATGATACGTGTTTGTCACAGTAGGTCACGTTTTCTGTCATGCATGTACATCCATGACAAATTTATGACAGAATCAAGATAGTCATACATGTGCTGTCGTAGAAGTGTTCCATGACATTACCAAAATTATCATCACGGAAGTGTCCACTTCCATGACGATAAATCACGCGTCACAGAAGTGCTTTCGTCAAGGGTGACCGACATATGGCATCCACCGTAATGGAACGCCGTTAAGCTATCGGGTCCGGTTTTGGATCCGATAACCCGTTAACAGCCCCGACCAATGGGGATTTTCCACATGTAAAATCATCATTGGCTGGAGGAAACACGTGTCGGCTCACCGTTGGGACAGATGTCATCCACTCATTGGACACAAAGCGCCTATGATACATCGACACGTGGCACGGACCAACAGAGACCCATTCCTGTGAAAAGGCAGGCCTGTTTGACTTGGTCAAAAGGTGGCGGGCCGGCCCACGGCAAGCCTGTGAATGTCCTGTTCACATATAGCCCATTTACAGCCCGCTAACCCAGGGCCCGTTTACGGCCTATCCGAATTAGGCCCAGTAGCGTCATCTGGGCCGTCCAATATAATTCCAGCCTGTTTTAACTTCCGGCCCATGTATGGCCCATGACGTCTTTCGGCCCATATGAGGCCCTTATTACTCTCGGCCCATTAATGGCCCATGGTAAAACTAGCCTGTAATGAACAGTGTATCACTTTATACCCATTAACGGCACGTGGTGAAACTGGGCCGTAATGAACAGTGTATCACTTTATACCCATTAACGGCCCATTATTCCGTTGGGCCGTTTCCAGCCCATGTTATCTTTCGGCCTTCTCGGGGCCCATTTATTCTTGGGATCATTTCCACATTCATTTACTTACGGCCTCTTATTGTCATTTTCTGCGTGTGGGCCAAATTCAGCCCGTGGTTACAGTCGGCCCGTTTGTGGCCCGATAATACGTTGGGCCGTTTTCATGTAAAAAAACACGTTGGGCTGTTTTCACAGAGTTATCAAATACAGCCTATTAACGGCCCGTTATTGTCCATGAATAGTATGACCCATGATTGGCAAAATGATGATACGCCCCGTAGAAGGCCCATGGATACTACGGCCCGTAAAAGGCCCATGGATCGTACGGCCCATAGAAGGCCCATGGATCCTACGGCCCGTATAGAAGGCCAATGGATCCTACGGCCCGTAGAAGGCCCATGGATCATACGGCCCACAGGAAGCCCATGGTTACAACAGTCCGTGCGTTGCCATGATTATTCTGGCCTAGTTTCCAAAAATAGGTTATTATGGCCACTAGAAAAACACAGAAAAAGAACTACAGTGACTACAAGCAAAAAAATAAACAAGACAATAAGGAAATAAATAAGCAAGCAATTAACGCTAGCCTATTACCGCTATTACACATATTACATCCACTTGGCATCAAAGTTCACCACCAGTGCAAATATAGGGAACAAAGCAGCATATTACATACACTGGCCGTCAAAATTGGCCACCAGTGCAAATAAATGCGGCAGAAAAACAAGAGCATAACTGAAACAACTTCAGAAGAGATCAAGAAACATGGTATCCACCATGTTGGCAATAAGCTTAGCAAGCTTATTAGCTTTGTCCTGTTTGGCGCTAAAATCCTCCAACGCTTGTTGTTGCACCAGAAAGTATGCATCTGAATGCTCCAGGGACTTCTGCAGTCCTTCCGCTTCTTGTCGCAGCACAGCTGATCGATGTCTTTCAGCTTGTAGTTGAGACTCAAGAAACCGAACTGATTCAGATAGTGAGTTTGAATAGCTTGTGCAAGAAGTAGTGGCCAGTAACTCCAACACTAAACCAAGACAGGACTTTGGGGTTATCTCACTGTCTTCGAGATAGTCTTCCTTAGCTGTTTTATCAGCTTTGTTGGAGACCAACAAGGATGTGTCACTATCCTGAACCTTATCTGCATTACTTCCTTTACCATGGCTTAATAAGGTACTCTTCCCCAATATTCTGTCAGCATTCTAAAAGAAGAAACAAGCAGACACATAACAGTTTAGCATGTACTAGTATATGAAACTCATTTCGGTGAACCAGTTCATTAGTAAGGTGGATAGGATTAAACTACCAAGTCTTCTATTGCCAAGTACCAGTACATAATAAAAGCATCAAACAAACATATATCTATGTCCTATGGTCACTGCATTGTCTTGCCAAATCAAAATAGAGACACGGTTCAAATCATATCAGTTCAAGACAAAGCAGTAGTGAAAGAATACAAAGCGTGGGAAACTACACGGCACAACAAGATTTCAGATGGGTACCAAGGGTCTACATGTACAACAACACTATTATCTTTGTTGTGATGCTAGTAATGTGCATGATATGAGAAGTCAACTATATACACAATTGAAATTGAAATCAACAGAGCTATTGATAAGAGCAAGCCTGTTAGGGAAACATGCGTGAACATACCTGCTGTGCCATTGGAGTTTCGATTGGATCCTTCAATTTAAAAATAAGTTTGTATGAGTAAATGCAGTGATACAAGAGCAAAGCAGTATGCATGATAGCAATCATAGTTTAAAAAGGCGCGCCTAGGCTCTAGGCGTTGCGAAACGCATTGCACATAACTATGCTTAATCTGTGCATAACCGCGCATAAGCATGCGCTTTGGTCAGTAAAGCGCAAGGCGGTGCCAAAATGCACAATTAACACCTAACGCTTTTTGGAACTATGATAGCAATGGAATCTTAAATTAGAACAGTTGTTCTTCAGGTTTAGGCACTTATTCTACATGAACAGAGTACAGTAAGACGCAAGAATATAGTAGTGAAAAATAGAAAATGAGCTCATAGACCTTACCACATTCTTGGTTCGGGACCAGTACAGAACAAGGCATTCCCAGTCATCGTCCGATAAATGTGTCTCAGGAGAACGTAAGGGAATTTGATGAGTTTCTTTGCTGGTGAAGTACGTTTTCTTCAGGTAATTCCGATATTGCCACCAAGCATTCTTGAAGATAGCAGAGGTATTAGCACAGGTTACCTCATCCTGAGTTTCCAAACCGGTCATTCTCTATAGAGAAAAATGGGAAAATTTGCTGTATTATAACCATCATGGAGGTAGGATGTACGGGACAAAGCAAAGTAATTGCCATGAATAACATTACTTACACATAACTCCTGGACAAACACCTGCAACTGGCATTTTCCTTAATCTTCAGTATAATATTTCCAAGATGGGAAGATATGCACATACGATTTAACAACATCAAATGCGATAGATGCTAAAGTACGAGTAGCTGGTTGTGCTTCCTCCACAGGAATAGGTGTACTAACTGGTGGAGTTGGGGTTCGCCGTGGTAGTACTGGCCCTTTGGGCACTGGAGCTGCCTTACTAAATGCTCTTGTTTGGGAGCTCTATGGTGGAGATGGTGTTGTGTCAACAGGAACTGGGTTACTATCTGCTAGGGTTGGGGTTAGATTGGGTGAAGCTGGTTCTCTGTCCATCGCAGTAGGGGTACAATCTGTGAGAGTTTGGGTTATGTGTGGTAGGGCTGGTTCTCGTGCATGTACAACCGGGGTGCTATCTCCACCAAGAGGTAGCACTGTTTTATTTGAAGACCGTGTTTTTAGTCCGCTAGATGCTGGCATCACCCGCTCCAATTCAAATGGCTGATAAACAAGAAACATAGTTGAATGTACAGACATTGTATGAGAGACAGATGGAAAAAAGAGGACATGAAATAGTTGACATGTATATATATTGTTTAACTAAAATGGATAGCATGACATAATTTCACATATATGATGTCTATCTAAACTGGATAACATAGCATAACATAATTCAAAGATATGATGAATAACTAAAAAGTCGTGCCAAGTTAGAGCATACACCTTAGTGGGGGAATAGGACTGGTCATCTGTCTCTGAATCCATCTCTGAGGAGCTATCGGGACCCAACAAGAGATCTGCTTCGACAGGTAGCACTGTCTGCTCTGAAGGCCTTGTTTTCACTCCAGATTTTTCAATCTCCCACCCAAATGGCTGATTCACAGGAAGAGTAGTTTAATGTACAAACATTATCGACAAATGGAAATGTAATGAAGAAAAGGATGGGCAAGATATCATTCAAATATATGATGCCTGGTTAAACAGGATGGCATTGCACATTTCACATATATTATGGCTGGCTAAAAGACATGAGACTGCATAATTCCCATATATGATATAGAAACTAAACAGGTGGTGACAGAACATGTCTAAACTAAGCAGATGACATATATGATGTCAAAAGTAGGCACTGCAAGGAAACATATGCATGATATGACTAACATCATCATTCCAAGGTAGAGCAAACAACTTGGGGGGTAAATAGGAGTGGTCAACGGCGTCTGAATCCGCCTCAGAACAGATATCTTCCTATGGATTACAATCTGGAGAGGGGTGGGGAGGTTTTTCCATTGAACCCACCATGGAGCGATGTCTGCATGACATTGTATTGCCGCGCAAAACTCTTATCTTTTTCTCTACATGTTTAGCATGACTATGTACAATATCTGACATGCATACGAAAAAATATGGTGAGATTATGTAAGGAGAGCATGCAGAAATTTAGAGTGATTGTAACAACCAGTGGATGGATCCAAAAATAATGATAGCAGGCTGATGATTGCTTTAATTTAATAAAAAGACAGATGATGATTGCTTTACTATTTGTTTCCCACCCAAGATGAACAATATAGGCATACCCTAGGTGAACCAGATATTAGATAGAGATACTATTCATTGCTTCCTCGATATGTGCCCCACAACTAATTTAGAACTCAAGTTTGAACATTAATTTGGAACTGACTTGGAGTCCAAGAGGTGAACAGGATGATAAAGTAGCAGGTAATTTTAAGCAATGCATAACATAAGCAGAATCAAAAGAGTGCGACCTCTCTTGTGGACCCGTGTACTCCTCAAGTTCATCTGCTGAGTCGATGATGGTGATGCCGTTGCGGTGGGTGCCGGCGGCAGGGAAGGAGATCTGAGGCGGCGAAAGACGGTCAGGAGTCATGATGCCTGGTTTGGTGGATGTTTTTGTCGATGGAGCACCTCAGGTGAGGTGGACGACGTCGCGGCAGGAGCAGGACAAACCACACAAAGTTCCCTTCGACACCTACCTGTAACTAAAGTAATTCTGTAAGGGCTCATTTGGCTTGCATGATTCTAAAAACGCAGGGATAGGAAAAACACCGGAATAGGATAGGAACGCACATGGTAAATAGAGCATTCGTAAACACAGGATTTCTGTCAACTTGGGTGTTTGGTTTATAGGATTTGGAAGAGCAGAGGAATGCAAAGAAACATGGCCAAAATAAAGTGAAACCATATGAAAGCGTGTACAGTTAGAATGTTATTCTGCCACTAATGCACTTGGTCTTGTTTTCATGCATAGGATTTTGAAAAGTAGGTCCAGGTGGATGTTTTGCTTCATTCCTTTCAACAAAATGCATGAATAATTGAATAGTAGAGTGCCATTGGAAAATTCCCTATTACTATGTTTTTCCATCGAACCAAAATAGCCCTAATGGATCGACATGAATGTATAGTAATAAGTGATGCAACAAGTGTACAACCTCTTTGTCGTAGCCGTGTCGACCTTAGCATCATTGGGTTGGTCGCTGAAGCAGTTGAGGCAGAGGTGGCTGTCGGAGGTGTGGAGGAAGATCTGAGGAATCTGTAGACGGCGTCCATGGCACTGCTCTGTTGTGATGGATCGTTCTGTCGTTGGAGCAGCCCCGGTGAGCCGTAAGACGTCAAGGCGAAGCAGCACAAGAAAGACATCGTCAATCTCAAGTGGGATTCTAATAGCATCTCCAATAGATGATGTAAAATTTACATCACCAAAAACCACCTGACTACAACAGATGAGGTAAAACTGTTGACTCTGAACTTAACTATCAAAACTGAATTTTACTGTGGAATCTGAATGTTACTGTCGAAACTGAAATTTACTGTGGAATCTGAATGTTACTATCGAAACTGAACGCAATGGTAGCAGAGAGGCACTTGACATGTAGTTTAGGGAGGGCCTGCAGTTCATCTTCAACATGCACCCCCCTGAGCCGCCAGCCACCACCGGCTGAACCGCCGGCCCCATCGCCGCCTTGCCGCCCCGAAACAACTCCCCACCACCGGTCCACCGCCGCCCCGGCCAGCCCAATAGGCCCCCCGTCTCCACCCTGAACCCTAAGATAGATAGTGGGGTACCTCTCCGGCGAGCCTCCATCCCTGTTGTGGGTGGTTCTTCCTTAACTCCGGCGAGCCCCCCCCACCCCCTTAAAATTGACTGACCCAAAAGTCGATTCAGTCGACTGAAGTGTAGCTAAATCGGAGCAGAGCAGCAGCACGAGCGAGGGGGAGAGTAGCACCAGCAGCGCGAGCAAGCGAGCGAGAGCCGGAGCAGCAGCAGTTGGGCGAGCGAGCGATCGAGCGAGAGCCGGAGCAGCAGCAGCAGCAGCGCGAGCGAGCGAGAGCCGAAGCAGCAGCGGCAGATCCGGCTGGTATGGACGCCGCCGCTGAAGGGGCCTCACACTGGGGGAGAGCCACCGTGGAGATGTCGCCCGCGGCACCGGCTTCAAGGTAGCCGCTCCATGGGGGTGCGGGATGGAGCACCATCGGAGCCGGGAGGTCGATCTAAGGAGAAGGTGCGATGCGATGAGTGTACAACCTCTTTGGTGGCGCGGAGTAGGCCTCGGCTTCATCCGAGGAGTCGGTGAGGATGTTGCGGTTCCGGTGGAGCAGGTTAAGGCGGTGCTATGGGGATGGAGCAGCCGCGATAGACGAGGCGATCGTCGGAGTAGCTCCTTGGAGGTGGAGGACGGGGCGGCTGAACCGGCGGGACGACGAGATGGACGATGGATCCTCATCCGGGGAGGTGGACGAGGGACGTCGAGCTGTTGCGGTGGACGACGTCGTCGGGGAAGAGGCTTCGGCTGGGCAACAGTGAGGTGGCGGACGGAGGAGGGTGGGGTTTCGCGGCTGGAGTGGAGAAGTTATGGCGGCCTAGGATTTCGAATGGCAAAAAGGAGGCGATGGGAGGGGGTGAACCATGACTTAGGGACGCGCTTGTCCAAAATGTAGGGTGTGTTACAAAAGTACCCCCCCCCCCCACCGATTTGAACTAGCGGCCCTTTCGGCTCAGGGTTAGAAGGGGGATTTCACGTGTCGGGATTTGGCAGCTGGAGGGAGTTTTCGCGCGCTTTGTAATTTCGGGATAGCAAGGCGCGGGTTGTGAAGGCGCCAGTTTTGGGAGCACGGTATCTGAATTTTTGGGATATAACAAGGCGCGGGCTGAATTTTAGGGACAAGCCTAATGTGTAATATTGTACTTGTGCATACCAAATCAATTCACACTTCCCTCAACCAAAAAGAAAACGAAAAAAATAAAACTATTCACACCACACAAAGAGAGAGTCTTGCCCCGTTTTACTATAAAAATGCTATTTAAAGCTACTCATACCAACAATTTAGTGCAACTAAATGCTATTCAGTAGTATGAATCCATGTTATGTCCAATTAAATTTTTCGCTTGCTGTATAATGCATGTAACCTACTCATACCAACATTTTAGTGCATTCCAAATGTCTATACTACTGCTGCAATTCGAACTGAATTTGAATTCGTTTCTCTATTTCAATAACAATCTATAATCATGATTGTTGCCAAGTTCAACCATCATTCGTGTATTACCTTAATAACACACCACATGATTACTATAGAGATAGATATGAACTATGTGTACTACATGAACTCAAAATCTATTTTTTGAATACACTTGATGTTGATTCCAAATAATAGTACATTTGATGTACTAACTATATATTCATAATATAAACCATGTTCCATATGTGTACACCGTGTTTATCACACATAGTATAGTGCCCCGCCCCCTACATTATGACAAGTATTTAGACCTGAGCTGCAAAAGACACAAATTAGCCCAAATTATGATCAATGTTCTATATATTATACGTAGTACTAGCAAGATGCCCATGCGTTCCACAGAACATCAACATGATCAAGGGGAGGCCTAATTTGCAAATATGGAGAGGGGTGTGGGTATGTTTTTTCAAAATTGCCATAGTTTCCTTCCTATCCGTCACATATAAATCGAACGGCCTATATTGCAGGATGGCAGGCACACCATCATCAACAACTCCGTTTTTATAAGAGTAGAGATAAAATATATTATATGTAGGATAACATGTTCATAACCACACCATGTGTATCATCATTATATATATTCACACATGCGTCAGTTTAAAACACTATGATAAATTCTTCAAATATATGGATTCGCTTTTTATAATGAAGTATGATCTTTGTTCGTCTTTTACACCCACACAATCCTCTTATCTTTGTAGCTAGCTAGCGCTAACTTTCTCTCGTGCATGCACACACCCGCATCCCTCTCACCCTCCCTCAGCATTCTCTAGCTCCATCGCGCAAATTCGTCTTTTCACTTTAGGTCGTTCACCCACGGTGTGTGTAGGCCCCCCAGCTCCTTCTTTACGGCACACATCGATCGATATGCCTCTCTAGCCAGGTGTGCCTAGCACCAACACAAGATTCCCCTCTTCTCTTATCACCATCCATGCCTCACTCCCACCACTCTTTTCATCGATCTCGTACTCGCACACTCCTTCCCCCTCGATATAGTATGACTCTCACACCACCTCCTAGATGCATCCCTCTCTCTCTCTCTCTATCCTTCTCCATGTGCCTCATTTGCTTCTAACACATACATGCATGTATACCGATCGATCTCCCAACATATACCTAGGTCGACTTTAACTATTCCCCCCCATCGATCGATGTACCTCACAAGTTATGTCTCTCCTGTCTCTGACAAAGGACGATTGATCTTCCTATGTAGTTATGTCTACTTACCATAGCCATATCGTCCCCCCTCATCATTCGTGCATGCCTCCTAACCCGTCTCTCACATGCACGTGCACAGACAGGCAGTCATCCCCTCCCTTATTGATATTTCAGGCGTGCCCTCCGGTTGTCTAGCAAGCCTATCCCACCATTTGTTAGAAGCAACTCCACTACCACCCCCTCCTACACTCTAGCTCTGTCTCTCTCCCAACCTTATTCCTCTCCTACACATATGCATGGATGCCGATCGATCTCCCTTAATACATGAGGTAGATCGATCTCCCTTAATACACGAGGTAGGCCTCTCTCCTCCTCCACACATATACCAGCCATTGTACCTCTATAGTTAATTAGGCCTCCCTCCCCCCCCCCCCCCCCCCCGCCACCACACACCAATAGTCGAGCGCTGTAGGTAGGTATCCATGCCACAGAGACAAACTGCACATGTCCCCTCTCTCGTTCTAGTAGGCCAGCCACTCTATATATTTGACGTGGGCACACACAAATTCGATGGCACTCTTTATCGACTGCATGCGCGCACACACACACATCATCCCTCTCTTCGATTCTATGGACACCTCAAGTCGATGATACCTCCACTCTCTTCTCGTAGATCGCCCCTCTATATATATGATATATCCAGGACTCTATTTCACACACATTGCATATGTTACATTTTTTGATTGACACCCCCCCCAAAAAACTCTCACGAACCCACACACTATATCTCTCTACGTTTGTATCTCTCTCACACAACCCCACGTAGGAGGTGTACGTATACAAGAAGATAATAGGTGCACCATGCATGTACTCACGCTTCATGCCCAGCCACACCCGCGCGGGTACACGATGGAGCTCATTTCTGTACGAAATGGAAGCCCACGTGCTAATTAGAACGCGTGTAGCGGTTGTTTACCTATGGAGGTCGTGTACCACACGTGCACAAAACAAAGTTCCACTTGATGTGTTGGCGCGTTATTTTTAATTAAAGTTATATTGCTCAATGGCACGTACACAGAATATAAAACGATTTTTATGGAGAAAAATGTAGTCCGCTCCACTATATACAATGGAGCCTCCCTACCTGGTTTGTCTCTCTTCAGAGTATCACACACAAGGCTGTGGTGGCCTCTCTCTTTCTCTCACTGTTGGTCATTGATCCGGCCGCATCCCGTCCGCCGGCGGCAAGGGAGGACATGCATCGTTTCTCCGTTCGACGGCGCCGAGGCAGCACGTCCCGATCTGCGGTACACGTCGTTCTCTCTGACCAAGCTCCGACGCGGTAGGGCCTACGCCACCTGCTCGCTGCCGTAGTATGAGCAAATTCCGCCCGCCGCCGCTCACCTAGTTACATCCCGATGACATCCAGGTATCCCCTCCGGCCATGCTCCACTGCCCGTCTTCCCATGTCACTGCATGTGGATCTTCCATAGTTCTTTGCACAAAACGTAGCTCGTCCGGCGTACTTTCCATATTGCAATCTTGTCCTCACACCGTTTTAGACAAACACAACCGTGTTGTTATCTTCCCTTAGGACAAGGAATACGCTTCTTTTTTGTCGTCGCAACTGTCATCAACAATATTTGTCTTTTTAGAAATTTCAAATGGGCATATTTTAGAGTGTAGATTCACTCATTTTGCTTCGTATGTGTACTCCCTCCATTCCTAAATATTTGTCTTTCTAGAGATTTCAACAAGTGACTACATGCGGAGCAAAATGAGTGAATCTACACTCTAAAATATGTCTATATACATCCGTATGTAGTAGTCCATTTGAATCTCTAAAAAGACAAATATTTGAGTAGTCACTCGTTGAAATCTCTAGAAAGACAAATACTCCGGAGTATATTTAAGAACCGAGGGGGTAGTGCACAGCAGCATGGGAGACTCAGACCGGTCGTTACGCCACATTAATAGTGAGTAATGAGCAGTCAAATCATAAGGCCCACCTTTCCCACTATAAGTTGCTCGGAAGAAGCAACCATCAATGCGCTCTTCTTTGAATCTGCCCATACTACTACATCTGTCACTGTTTATAGAGCGCGCTTCAGAAAAAAAAGGAAATCTCTGGGACCAAGGCGACTAGCGATTGGCCTGAAAAATAACAATGGTAGTTATAGCACAACGTCTATTACTAGAGGAAATAATGTGTACACACATGCATGCAGTGCTTCAACCCCGGGTACACACATGCATGCACTTACTCCACTCCGTAGTACTACATCGAGAGAAAATTGCAGTTACCACACCCTAATTAATTGAGCATTAAACCAAACGCGTCTAAAGTCTCTCTGGTGGTGGAAATGCATTGAGAGAAATGCATCATAATGAAGCGCGCCCTGTAAACTATGATGGAGGGAGGAGTAGTATGAAGGTGCAAAACCAAGTACACGTATGGCCAGTCGGTCAACGCACCTCCTCTTGGCATATCACTGACATATGGGACCGGAGTGTGAGCAACCGATCTTAATTAACGGCAAAATGGCCAACCCGCCATTCCTTGAGAGAGACGAGGAGCGAGAACACACAGACGGGCTCGCACGGAGGCCAAGATATATTCGAGCATGGTTGATCGATATCATCATTACATGTTGGGCTGTCGTTTTCCGCCCTTCTCCGGAATAAATGTGTACTTTATCAGAGATTAAAAAAATAAGAGTACAGAGGCTCCACCATGCGGTTCTAGTAGTATTACTACTCGTACTACTAAACCTTGCGCTTGGCTCTTCGCCTCTTCGTGAAGTCGAACAATGATGGTACTCCGCATGTTCGGTACTACAGTGTATGCCTCTGGCAATCTGACACCGAATGAACTGATGCATGTCCACTGCCTGGGCGAGGGTACGTTGCATTTAGTCAAAAGGCGTAAGCGAGCTTCACCTTGTCCTGCGAGCTTCTCCTCGTTCTGCGAGTTGACGGGACACACCAACAAGTAGTGCTAGTCCATACTCCCTCCTTTCCGGTTAATATGGCTTAATCTTTTTTGCGGGTAATTGAGAGAGCTTCATTCATATATAAGCATTCTTAGGCAGATCAGCCAAGACATTGGTCACTAGGAAGTGAGGTACCCCGCAAAAAAGAAGTAGGAAGTGAGGTGTTTCATCAAGCCAGCTCTCGGCCACATTCAAAGTGTAGCAAGCACGGTTCGCACAAAGATGCGCCGCAAGGTTTGCTGACCTATTTACATGCTGAATAACAAAAAAATAGGAAATATTACCGAGCGCTCCTATTTGTCACAGGATATGAGCCAGAATTAAGCGAGAATTATGGTGCGTGTTCCATGCAATCAACTTCCATTATCACATGCGAGAACCCTCGAAGAGAACCAAATGTGTTGAAGATTGCTTTATCAAATTTTAAAAATATAATAAGAGTGTAGACACTCCTCCATCTGGTTCCTAGTACTAGTATAGTAGTACATACCTCTATAGACTATAGTAGTAGTACTAGTACTAGTAAACTTTGCGCTTGGCTGTTCGCCTCTTCGGGAAGTGCAACAATAATAGTACTACTAGTATAATGTATGCTTCTGGCAATCTAACACTGAATTAACTATTGCACGTCAACAGCCTGAGCGAAGGACAGCTTGCATTAGTCAAAAGTTTCTCCTTGTCCTGCGAGCCACCGTGCGCAAGCTTATCCCGTCCTGCAAGCTTCTCCTCGTTCGGCAAGTTGACGAGACAGAGCAAAGTAATGCTAGTCCATACTGCCTCCTCTCTGGTTAATATGGCTTAATTTCAAACGAGATAAATACACTATCTGTCATTGTATATTTGTAAAAATACGGTCAGTGGACTTCATAATACGCTCATTGCGCTCAATATATACATTTTCTGGTGTTTATACGGTCACTAGCTCACCCTGGCTGAGTATGTGTGTGCATGCACGTGTAGGTTGAGCACTTGAGCGTGACCATGTGTGTTCCTCGTGTGCTCGGACATGCATGCATTAGGGCATCGCGCACGTTTTTGCATCCATGTGTATGTGTGACTATTGCATACACGTAGGGGGAGTACGTGTAGGGGCCACTAAAGGAGCAGTCAAATCACACAGTAAGTTAGTCGGAAGAAGCAACCATCATTTCACTCTTCAATGACACGTGCGCAATATAAAATGGTTGATATGGAGAGAAAAAGAAAACCACTATGTACACTAGCAGGATCCTAAGCTACAAGCCTGCTTGCTTGGGTTGCTCTCTTCACAAGCATAGAATGACGGTGGCCACACCGCTGGTCACATATCCAGCCTGATCCCGCTGCTAGGGGAAGGGAACAATGTTCTGCGTAGACGCGGTCGACATTGGCGAGGGAGAAAATCCACAGTCGGTGCGTCCCAATCGGGGGTCACCGCGGTATTGGCCGATGTCGCGTCCCAACTGCCCTTCTAGCTATAGCCCGACGTCCGTTTCGAAAATATTAGTGCATGTCAACAAAAATTATACTAGTATCATTGTTCCGTTTCAAAAAAAAGCATATAAGCTGTTACTTCTTACCCAAAGGATCTTTATATCCAACAGACACAAAATATCCATTCGACTGTTCGAAATTACTTTCACTGTTGATCTGATGTCGAGGTAATTGCTGCATCGCCACCAAAACCCACCATCTCTTAAGCTAAAGTAGACCGAGCTAACCCCTGTATTATCATATTACTAAGATAAACAGAAGGCATTGTAGAATCATTTAGGACGTGAGCTTGTCAATCTGAATGTGGAGGGACACTAGCTTAGCCCCGGCCAATAGCTTGGGCGGAACTGTGAAGAAGGTCAGCTCCTGCACGGCGACATCACCGGGATCCCTGCTGCTTGTCACCTCCATTTCCACCTTGACGGCGTCGGTCCTGCCTTTGGGCTCCCTCGGCAGGCCGTTTGCCCACAGCTTGGCCACGTAGTGTGGCAGTGGGGACGCCCCCGCTCTGATGCAGACGACCGACACGGCAATAGGTGCGCCGATGTCGAGCACGCCGCCGACCAAGAAAAACGCGCGGCCGTCCTCCTCCGCGAATAGAAAGAGCCATGGCTCCGACAGTGGCACTTGCAGCTGGAGCGACTTGCCGTACTGGATCATGTGCATGGGCATGGGATGCGCGGTGCTGATGTGGTGGGAGAGCACCGGTGGTGGGACTTTGTAGCCACAGACGGGCACCGGGCATTTGCAGGGCGCGAGCGGACACACGCTCTGGTGATCGGCGAGCTTATGGTAAGTGGCGTAGAGCCCATAGCCTTCGTGCGGGCACTCCACCCTCACCGAGAAGAGGACGGCGTCCACCGCCGTGTTCCGCACGTCAAAGCCACCGCCGCGCTCGCACTTCTGGCACTGCCGCTGGTTCCCGGGGCGCTCGACGCGGCAGTCCACGCAAGCCAGGTGCCCTCCCTTGCACTGCACAAATCAATCGAACAACACATCAATCAAGAAACCTGCACCTTGCTCGATCGGCCGAACGGACGAGGTGTATTCGAACCTCATACACTGGAGGCTTCAAGGGGCGGAGGCACAAGGGGCAGTGGAGCAAGGTGAGGTCCATCGAGACCATAGAGAGCTCCATCGTCGGGTCCTATTCCGTCTGCATGATCTCGCCCTCCTCGTGCACAACCATCTCTCGCTTTATTAGGGCCGGGGCATTACAAAGCTTTACCGTCACATATTCATACTACTTCAAGGTGCATTAAATCAACACATGCAAGTATCAAAAGGAGAGTCACGGCATGCATGCATTGTAATTAATGCATCGGTAAACCCAAATTATTGAAATATATCGAGTGTAGTGCTTTGATGTGTTGCGTCAACTCGTACAAGACCAAGAAGTTTGATTACTACAACGCCCTCTCGCCTTAACCGCACTTGCCTTTGGGTGCATGACAGGTGGGCCACCGACCTGTTGGGCCCACCTGTCATGGATGCAAAGGCAGGAGCAGTAAGTCAATGAAGCTGCGTCCCTCCCTTGCCCATGAGTGTGGTGGCTAGCAGGACTAGGAGCAGCTTTCATTCGCTACACGCTCTCCCTCCCGTACGCGGTGGACATGCAGCGGTTCAATCGATGTTAGATGGCCAGAAGCATACTGTAGTACTCCTCCACTGCAGTAGTATTCCATCATTGGCCCTGTTTGAATCCACGGGTTAGAGTTAGTTTGGGTTAGTTTGGACTCAACTAACCCAAAAATATCCAAACAGGAGGGTTAATTTGGGTTAGATGCATCTAACTCATCCAAAAAATCTAACCCACCCAAGAGGTGCTTATTTGGGTTAGTTCTTCTCAGGACCACTAAAAAACACCTTTTTCTCTCGCTCTTCCCGAGGCATATCCCTCCTCACTTCCTCAAAGCTTCTTGTCCTCTCCCTCCCTCCCTCTCGCACCGCCCGTGAAGGAGCCTCGCCGTATCCATGCTCCATCTAACCCTGCTATCCAAACACCTTTTTGGTTATAGTTAGTTCAGGGTAAGTTCAGGGTTAGAATCTAACTCTAACCTCTAACTGAGTTAGAGTATCCAAACAAGGCCATTGCTCGACTTCCCGAAGAGGCGAATGCTATATTTTTTGATTAAAATAATCTTCTGGCCCTACCTGTCATCCTGGTGATTCTAGTTTGCACACTCATCTGGTCAAGATGGGAATATATATTTTAATTTGTGGTGGGGTAAATGTTAGAGGTTGCAGCAAATGGAGTATTGTACACTGCGGGTCTTTCAGCCAATTTTAGAGGCAACCATGTGGGGCCAGTGCTATGATGTGTCGCGTCAACTTGTACAACGAGGAGAAGCTTGATTTTACTACTACACGCCTTCTCCCTCGCCCATGCACGCGGTGGCTCGCAAACGAGGATAGACTTTTGCTTATAGTACTACAACAAGCTATCCCTCCTGCTTGCGGTGGACGGACATGTAGCAGTGGATTCGATACTGTAGAAGCAGTAGTAGTAACATCATTGTTCGTCTTCTCGAAGAGGCGAAGAGCCAAGTGCAACCCGAACGTGGCAGTTGCGAGCCTTGGAGCACGCATATAGCCAAGCTCTTGAATGAGACAAAATTGCTATATGAGCCCACTATTGTAGTACTTGCTAGTATAGCCCTGTAAACCAGAAAGGAGTATTTGCCTTTCTAGATATTTCAACAAGTGACTAGACTACACTGAGACGAAGTACATATGGAGGAAAATGAGTGAATCTACACCGTAAATAAATACATAGTTCTCTCGTTTTCCTCTCGAACTTGGTCGCGGTGCACAATATTGAGTATACTAGTACTATCATCTTAAAATTTACGAAGTCACCATAGGCACCTCGTCGTCAACGGGAACGTCTCCTAACACACGATAGACGCGAGCGGAAGTCGCCTCCATAGGTGCTTGAATGCCAAGGAGGGAGAGGGTAGCGGTTCCTGAGACGTTGAACGGTCAATGATGCATCCTCAAATTACTCTACATGCAGAGGGAATTAATTGGAGAAGCAGAATAGAGCCAGCACGATGTGAATGCAACAGAGTTTGGATTCTCATATAAAGGTGCCCCACCACTCCAATCCATCTACTCCTTAGTCTCCGAGCAACACTGCTCACTCCAATCCAAGACCAAGTGACTAGAAGCCAGAAGCACCTATGGAGGCGATGGTCGCGAGCGGCAGTCGGCTGTGCCAAATCATCCAAGGCGCCGGCCTGCGGCCCCGCACCGCGCAGCGTTTCCAGACGGTGCTGGCGACTGCCGACGTCATAGCCCTCACCGACGCCGGCTTCGCCTCTCGCATGGACGACATGATGGTCAAATCCATCCGCAAGTTCGCCTCCGTCAAGAAGCGTGTAGCGAAAGCTCCTACTAGTCCTGCCAGCCACCATGCTCATGTGCGAGGGAGGGACACAGCTTCATTGACTTACTGCTCCTGCCTTTGCGTCTATGACAGGTGGGCCCAACAGGTGGTTGGCCCACCTATCATGTAGCCAAAGGCAGGTGCAGTTAAGGCACCGGAGGTCAGTCCGCGAGGGAGAGGGCATTGTAGTAATCAAACTTCTCGGTCTTGTATGAGTTGACGCGACACATCAAAGCACTACACTCGATATAAGTCTTTTTACACATTTCAAATGGACTACTACATACGGATGTATGTAGACATATTTTGCTTCGTATGTAGTCACTTGTTGCTATCTCTAAAAAGACTTATATTTGGAAATGGAGGGAGTACAATGCATGCATGCATGCCGTGACTTCCCTTTTGATACTTGCATGTGTTGATTTGATGCACCTTGCCAAATTTTGACTATAAATTTAACTAACCAAATTTTCATACATGTCACAAAAAATTACGGGGCTGTTTGGATTGTGAATATGTTTGTCTTATGTTGCCACATTATTTTTCCCACACTTGCCTAACTTGAGTTGGTCAAATTGTTAGACACACTTTGGCTTGCCTAAGGGAATCTTGCCACACTTTTTGTGTCTATGACATGTGGGGTTCACTACTAACAAAAAAAATTCTTGTCTTAGGTGTGGCTAATAAAAAAGACTTATATTTAGGAACGGAGGGAGTGGAAAATATAAATAATAATGCATGTTGGGGCAACCCACGTTTCTGATAATTTTAGCCATGGGCTTGTTCAGAATTTTTACGAGGGGGTGGTTGTTCATTTAATGGCGGGACTTGTACCAGACTTGAATGATACAAAGTGCGACCTGGCACACCATAACACCACTTGGAACAAGCGGGTAGCTATCTCAAAAAACAATCAGCAACTAAAAAACGGCGACCTGGCACGTAGTACACAATTTTAAATGATTGTTTTGATGGAGTGAAAAAGGAAAACTACCCCACTACGTATATATAAGCCAGAGCCTCCGCGCTTGCTTTCTAGGGTTGCTCTATTCACACACTCTCATCCTCTCCAGATCTAAACAAGATAGGGGTGGTAACACTGTCTTTCTCTCTTCAAAAAACATTGTCTTTCTATACTCACCGCTGGTTACAGATCCGGACGTATCCCCCTCCGCCGGTGAAGGGGAGGAGGGGCAGCGTTTAGGCTGTCGTCGACAGCGAGGGAGGAGACCCACTGTCGTTCGCACCGTTATCTCTGGTCGAGCGCTGGCGCGGGAGGTCCTCCGATCCATGAGTCATTGCCCTAGTGTGGGCGGATCCGGCCTCCCCCCGCCCACCTATCCACATCCCAATGACCTTCAGGTATATCTTCCTTTGAAACTACCTTAGCTCTACTTCCCCAGCTCGCTACGTCGCTGCATGTGCATCATTTTCTACCTCTCAGCCCCTCTCGATCGGATGGTCCAACGTCATCTATTTTTTTCTTCTATTGTTAGAGGTAAAGCTACTTCATGGAGTCGAATCTTGTACTTGGTTCAAACAAGAAATAAAGTGGGGGTGGGGGATTTAGTATGTAGTACATCGGACTTGGTACAAATAGGAAGGAAAGGGGTGAAAGTAGTACAGACTGGTCATCCAACCGGTCTCTTGGTCGAAAAGGGAAATATAGGGGTAATGCTGTACACAGTGGTATGACCAGGACTAGATTTGCTATCCACACATAGGAGTAGGTGGCTAGAGTGAACAAAAATGGGACCAACCCGGATATGTTTCTTGCATGTTTGTTTCTCGGGGCAACAAACTATGAATCACCACTTTATGCCCCTGTTTAAGTACATGGTGCTGGACTGCTAGTGCACCCACAGTCCCATGCCCTTATACCAAATATTTAGCTGTTCTTAATCTAATGCCCCTGGTAAAAATGAATACATGCCACTGTTATAAGCCATGACAAGTTTAGCCAAATGTTTTTGCCTGTAATTGTTTGAGACTCTGACTGTTTCCTCTGTAGCTTTTTGTGCAAACAGGGATATCCATTTCACCTAGTTGTTGTTGTGACCTTTTGGTGCACTGCACAAAACTCTTCTTAAAAGAAGTGACTTTTGTGCTGTTTAACTGGAATGTCAGAATGAAACAGTTGGTTCATTTTGGTGGAACTGCACAAAGGGAGATACGTGTTCCAATCCTCATCATCCATATTGGCACCATAACCTTCCTTTAGGTAAGAATGATATTTAATGCATGTGTTCATCTCTATTTTGCGACTGCCATGAGAAAATAATGCTATTTTTTACTAGTACACTTGTACTCCCTCACTGACAAAACCAATTCTGAAATAGAAGGCCAACTTGGTTTCACCATCTAGTGAGGAGAATGAGAAACATAGCATGAAGAGGAAGAAGAAGAAGAGTAAATAGTGCCAAGGCAATCTTGGTGAAGCCAAAGGCCTCAGTCGAGGCCATTCAAGGGCTCCGGCAATGACTACCATACATGTGAGACGATCCTCCAGGGAGCCCTTCCACTTCTGTTGTCTCACTTAATTAATTAGGAGTACTTAAGTACCACTAATTTATTACTGCCTAATTTTCCTGTCGGAGTTAAACAAATCTTTAGTAGCACCCTATGCTGAATCATGTATGTGTGTATGTTTGTTTATGGAGGTGAATCATGTGGTGGAGCAGGGAGGGAATGCTAACTTTACCCATGAAGATAATGAGGGTGCTTCTATTTGTTAGTGTATGTTTCATCAACTAGTCCCACTATTACAGTAATCTCACTCTCTCAATATATGGGCCAACAGGGATGCTCGATTTTGGTGGAACTGCACAAAAACTTTGGGTGCTTCATTGCCTCGACAGCTTCCTTCCTTTCCTGTTAGTCGCTAATCTTGGCTTGCATTCTTCCTTTGATGTCAGTCGCTTGGCTTATTTCGGCTTCCAGTCAAAGGAAATAGTAATTGATATGCTACCTCACACAGGTTGGTACTGGTCTTTATCCTGATTATTGTGCTTGTCATATGTATTGGTAATTTGGTATTGTGCTACTGTTTGCCGATTTCATAAAGGAGTAATTAACTTGGAGCCTGAACTCGCAGGCAAATCATTATATCGGGTGATTTCAGTAGAACTGCACAAAAAGATCAGATGGACAGGTACTTATGTTGCTGCTATGTACTCCAAAGTTCACTCAGACAAGCATCGATGTTGACAAGAAAAAGTTCCTATATTCATTCGAGTATCAACCGGCATCAACCAATTGTCAAACTCCAAGTATTAGGAGAGTGAACGCCAAAAATATTGCTTGGCGCATAGCCTAGAAAAACGCAGTCCAGTCTTCGGTCCCAACTTGTGCCTTTTGGTTATCGGCACATATGGTAGCGAACTGTATGGCATGGAGTCTAAAGATTCCAGACAAGTTGGTTGACGCGTATATTCATCTGGCACTTATTCAGTCTGCACGCTAGGGATGCTCCATTTCAGTTGAACTGCACAAAAAATTTGGGTGGTTCATTTTCTCAACTGCCTCCTTTCTCGTCTGCAATGTAGAATTTTGGCGAGATACAAGACCAAGATGAGCCAGTAAACTAGTTGGATGAAAGTAGTGGCCAAGTTGCTCAAACCTCCCTCGGCACGAGGCCACTATTTGAGGATAAACCTACAAGCAAAGTTCAGATTGTCTGTGATGCCTCTTATGTACTCGAAAGTTTACTCGTACAAGCATTAATTTTAGCAAGAAGTACCTCCGACTGAACACCATTTACCAGTCTGCAATGTAGAATTTTGGCGAGATACAGGACCAAGATGAGCCAGTAAACTAGTTGGATGAAAGTAGTGGCCAAGTTGCTCAAACCTCCCTCGGCACGAGGCCACTATTTGAGGATAAACCTACAAGAAAAGTTCAGATTGTCTGTGCTGCCTGTTATGTACTCGAAAGTTTACTCGTACAAGAACTAATTTTAGCAAGAAGTACCTCCGATTGAACACCATTTACCAGTCTGTACCCTAGGTAATTAAAGTTCGTCCATGGATCATATTGGTTGTGATCTCAATCATTTGGATGCATAAACATACTAAACATGTGTATATCTGAATCTTTTTGTGAATTATGTATGAATATTGTCGTGTGATCTATCAATCATTTGGATGCATAGATATGCTGAGCTTGTGTATATATGAATATTTTGAGTTGTTGATAGTGAAGTTGGCTATGAATATGAACGTGTCCTGTGAACCTGAGTTTGATACGAATGTTTACCTTTTCTGTTGTGCTTGTGTGTGAACTTGTTAGTATGCCTACTGTGGGGTATGTGACGTGTGGGTGTCAACGGCACACCTTCCCGAGAAGAATTGCACCTGCTTTGTTAGGGTAGCAATGGCGCATCAGCTCTTTTTAATCTTTTTGCTCTGTCTTTCCCCCTCCCCCGCTCAACCCCTGCCGTAATGTTTTGGGGGCTTGATGAAAAATCGAGTGCTGGTTTCTGTAGGTTGCCCCCCCCCCCCGAGCAAATGGGCTGCTGGTCCACCACGGACTGGGAGGCAAAAATACAAGTTGTATGGTGCAGAGGAAAGTAAAAAACGCTATCGAGAGCCATCCACTGAAGAAGAAGAAATCACTCCTGATGTGCTTCTTTAGTTCTGCCACCGGCCCCCTCTATAATCCAGTTCGCTCGGGGATCTGGTATCATTTTTTTCCAGAGGGCGAACAAGTATCAGCTAGGCCTAGGTTTTGTATTTTAACATACGTAGCCCACGACATACGGTGACAGTGGTTTCAACTTACTTTTTGAGGCCCATACCGGCCTATGGGATTTTTCTTAAAGATCGGCAGCCCAATGTATTTTTTTAACCACATTATATATATTTATATCATTACTATTATCGTATATTTTATAGAGACTTATATATACATTTTAAAAACATCCCACGTGTTATTAACTCATAAAAGTAAATGTTTAACAGAAGTTGGCAAGGAAAATCCTGGTTGTTTTTGACTCACGGGCAAGGAAAATCCTGGTGATTGCGTACAAAAGCTTGCGAAGATTTTAAGGACCAATGTAATAATGACGCGCTCATTTTTATTTTGAGCAATAAATCGCTAATTTGTTAATTATGTATATATAAAATGTGCCTCTCCGGTTTATTTTTGATATTAATTGCTCCTTCTAACATAACATTATATATATATAACGAGCCCAGCTAATTCATGTATTTGAAGGAAGTGCAAATGGGATGGGATTTCTTAGATAATATAAATGGGACGCATTAACGCGAAATTATTTGTTCACCCAGCCCAGCAAATGGACTGTACATTCTAGAAAACATGGGTTAAATATATGCCACATTTTTGCAGGCTGACATGTGGGCCAATAGGTCGAAGCCTACGCAGGGTGTTGTCAACTTGGTCGGCATGCACCTTCAATCTCTCGTCTTCTTCCTCCAGCATCGCCGGGACCGCCTGGTCCGGCCTCCGGCGGCTAGCGGCTCTGCTTAGCACGCATAGCTGCGAAGTGCTACCCCAGCGCCGGCCAGGCTATCCCTCCACCCCTCCACACCTCCTGTTATTCTCCACCGACTGCAGCCCCACGCCACACCAGAACCAGTTATAACCCTTCTCCTCCACTCAATCTGCGACTCCACTACCGCGTCTTCCCATCTCCGAGTCATTCCCGTCCGGGGCCTCGCCGTCGTCCACCACCTCGCTGCGCTCGGTGCGGCGTGGTCAACAAACGAGAGTCATCAGAAGAGGACTGTACGTGGAGAGCCTGACGGCTGGGACCCACGAGGTCCATGGTCGCACACAAGGAAAGTTCCTCCTTATTAAGCTAAAAAATGTTTCCTCCACCTGACATCTGGGACCCACCGGCTGTATCTTCGCACGGAAGGAAGTGCCTCCTTGTTATGCGAAAAAAATTATTCCTCCCGTTGACAGCTGGGACCCGTCAGATTTGGTGGCTGACTTGTGGGCCTACTAAGCGGACGTGTGCGCAGGGCTTTGTAAACTTAATCAACAAATTATTCTAGCAGCTAGACCGTTGGATGTTAATCCAACAGTCGTGCTCCTTCTTCAACCTCTATTCTTGCTCCTGTCTCCCATGGGCGGCACCGCGGCTGTGCTGCCGCGCACCCGAACCAGTCAAGTTTCCCACTCCTCTCCATCTGCGACTCCTGCCCCGTCTTCCCCATCTCCGGGTCGTTCCAGTCTGGGGCCTCACCGTCGTCCACCGGCCTTTGGTGTGCTCGGCACGGTATGGTCAACATGGTCAACAACCAAGAGTCGTCGGAAGATGACTGTACGTGAGAGGCTCACAATGGGGACGCACCACGCCCGTGGACGCATGCATGCAACGAAACGCGGCGTGGTCAACGTGGTCAAGGAACGACTTCCATCGGAAGTGTACTGTACATGGAGAGGCTGACAGCTGAGTCCATAGCCGTAGCAAGGAAGTGCCTCCTTATTACGCGGAAAATAATGATTCCTCCACCTAACAGCAGGGACCCACCGGACTGTTGGGGAACGTAGTAATTTCAAAAAAAAATCCTACACAGACACAAGATCATGGTGATGCATAGCAACGAGAGGGAAGAGTGTTGTCCACATACCCTCGTAGACCAAAAGCGGAAGCGTTAGCACAACGCGGTTGATGTAGTCGTACGTCTTCACGATCCAACCGATCAAGTATCGAACGCACGACACCTCCGAGTTCAGCACACGTTCAACTCGATGACGTCCCTCGAACTCCGATCCAGCCGAGCTTTGAGGGAGAGTTCCGTCAGCACAACGTCGTGGTGACGATGATGATGTTCTACCGACGCTGGGCTTCGCCTAAGCACCGCTATGATATTATCGAGGTGGATTATGGTGGAGGGGGCACCGCACACGGCTAAAAGATCAAGAGATCAATTGTTGTGTCTATGGGGTGCCCCCTCCTCCATATATAAAGGCGGGAGGAGGAGAGGGCCGGCCAAGGGGAGTGGCGCGCCCTAGGAGGGGGCAACCTACTCCAAGTAGGTTTGCCCCTCCCTTTCCTAGTCCAAGAAGGAGGGGGAGGAAGGAGTGGGGGAGGGGAAAGGAAAGGGCCCCTCCTTCCTTGTCCTATTCGGACTCAAGGGGAGGGGGCGCCTCTTGCCCTGGCCGGCCCCTCTCTCTCTCCACTAGGGCCCAACAAGTTCCCGGGGGGTTTCGGTAACTCCCGGTACTTCGATAAATGTCCAAAACCTTCCGGAACCTTTCTGGTGTCCAAACATAGTCGTCCAATATATCGATCTTTACGTCTCAACCGTTTTGAGACTCCTCGTCATGTCCGAGATCACATCCGGGACTCCGAACAACCTTCGGTAGATCAAAACACATAAACTCATAATATAACCGTCATCAAACTTTAAGTGTGCGGACCCTACAGGTTCGAGAACAATGTAGACATGAACGAGACACGTCTCTGGTCAATAACCAATAGCGGAACATGGATGCTCATATTGGCTCCCACATATTTTACAAAGATCTTGATCGGTCAAACTGCATAACAACATACGTTGTTCCCTTTGTCATCGGTATGTTACTTACCCGAGATTCGATCGTCGGTATCTCAATACCTAGTTCAATCTCGTTACCGGCAAGTCTCTTTACTCGTTCTGTAATACATCATCCCGCAACTAACTCATTAGTTGCAATGCTTGCAAGGCTTAAGTGATGTGCATTGCCGAGTGGGCCCAGAGATACCTCTCGAACAATCGGAGTGACAAATCCTAATCTCAAAATACGCCAACCCAACAAGTACCTTCGTAGACACCTGTAGAGCACCTTTATAATCACCCAGTTACGTTGTGAAATTTGGTAGCACACAAAGTGTTCCTCCGGTAAATGGGAGTTGCATAATCTCATAGTCATAGGAACATGTATAAGTCATGAAGAAAGCAATAGCAACATACTGAACGATCAAGCGCTAAGCTAACGGAATGGGTCAAGTCAATCACATCATTCTCCTAATGATGTGATCCCATTAATCAAATGACAACTCTTTGTCTATGGCTAGGAAACATAACCATCTTTGATCAACGAGCTAGTCAAGTAGAGGCATACTAGTGACACTCTGTTTGTCTATGTATTCACACATGTATCATGTTTCCGGTTAATACAATTCTAGCATGAATAATAAACATTTATCATGATATAAGGAAATAAATAATAACTTTATTATTGCCTCTAGGGCATATTTCCTTCAGTCTCCCATTTGCACTAGAGTCAATAATCTAGACTACACAGTAATGATTCTAACACCCATGGAGCCTTGGTGCTGATCATGTTTTGCTCGTGGAAGAGGCTTAGTCAACGGATCTGCAACATTCAGATCCGTATGTATCTTGCAAATCTCTATGTCTCCCACCTGGACTTGATACTGGATGGAGTTGAAGCGTCTCTTGATGTGCTTGGTTCTCTTGTGAAATCTGGATTCCTTTGCCAAAGCAATTGCACCAGTATTGTGACAAAAGATTTTCATTAGACCCGATGCACTAGGTATGACACCTAGATCGGATATGAACTCCTTCGTCCAGACTCCTTCATTTGCTGCTTCCGAAGCAGCTATCTACTCTGCTTCACATGTAGATCCCGCTACGATGCTTTGTTTAGAACTGCACCAACTGACAGCTCCACCGTTTAATATAAACACGTATCCAGTTTGCGATTTAGAATCGTCCGGATCAGTGTCAAAGCTTACATCAACGTAACCATTTACGACGAGCTCTTTGTCACCTCCATAAACGAGAAACATATCCTTAGTCCTTCTCAAGTATTTCAGGATGTTCTTGACCGCTGTCCAGTGATCCACTCCTGGATTACTTTGGTACCTCCCTGCTAAACTAAGAGCAAGGCACACATCAGGTCTGGTACACAGCATTGCATACATGATAGAGCCTATGGCTGAAGCATAGGGAACATCTTTCATTTTCTCTCTATCTTCTGCAGTGGTCAGGCATTGAGTCGTACTCAACTTCACACCTTGTAACACAGGCAAGAACCCTTTCTTTGCTTGATCCATTTTGAACTTCTTCAAAACATTTTCAAGGTATGTGCTTTGTGAAAGTCCAATTAAGTGTCTTGATCTATCTCTATAGATTCTTATGCCCAATATATAAGCAGCTTCACCAAGGTCCTTCATTGAAAAACTCTTATTCAAATAACCTTTTATGCTATCCAGAAATTCTATATCATTTCCAATCAATAATATGTCATCCACATATAATATCAGAAATGGCACAGAGCTCCCACTCACTTTATTGTAAATACAGGCTTCTCCAAAAGTCTGTATAAAACCATATGCTTTGATCACACTATCAAAAAGTTTATTCCAACTCCGAGAGGCTTGCACCAGTCCATAAATGGGTCGCTGGAGCCTGCATACTTTGTTAGCTCCCTTTGGATCGACAAAACCTTCCGATTGCATCATATACAACTCTTCTTCCATAAATCCATTCAGGAATGCAGTTTTGACATCCATTTGCCAAATTTTATAATCATAAAATGCGGCAATTGCTAACATGATTCGGACAGACTTAAGCATCGCTACGGGTGAGAAGGTCTCATTGTAGTCAATCCCTTGAACTTGTCGAGAACCTTTTGCAACAAGTCGAGCTTTATAGACAATAATATTAGCGTCAGCGTCAGTCTTCTTCTTGAAGATCCATTTATTTTCAATGGCCTGCCGATCATCGGGAAAGTCAACCAAAGTCCACACTTTGTTCTCATACATGGATCCCATCTCAGATTTCATGGCCTCAAGCCATTTTGCGGAATCTGGGCTCACCATCGCTTCTTCATAGTTCGTAGGTTCGTCATGGTCTAGCAACATAACCTCCAGAACAGGATTGTCGTACCACTCTGGTGCGGATCTTACTCTGTTTGACCTACGAGGTTCAGTAACAACTTGATATGAAGTTTCATGATCATCATCATTAACTTCCTCACTAATTGGTGTAGGTGTCACAGGAACCGGTTTCTGTGATGAACTACTTTCCAATAAGGGAGCAGGTACAGTTACCTCATCAAGTTCTACTTTCCTCCCACTCACTTTTTTCGAGAGAAACTCCTTCTCTAGAAAGGATCCATTCTTGGCAACGAATGTTTTGCCTTCGGATCTGTGATAGAAGGTGTACCCAACAGTTTCCTTTGGGTATCCTATGAAGGCACATTTCTCCGACTTGGGTTCGAGCTTATCAGGTTGAAGCTTTTTCACATAAGCATCGCAACCCCAAACTTTAAGAAACGACAACTTTGGTTTCTTGCCAAACCACAGTTCATAAGGCGTTGTCTCAACGGATTTTGATGGTGCCCTATTTAACGTGAATGCGGACGTCTCTAAAGCATAACCCCAAAACGATAGCGGTAAATTAGTAAGAGACATCATAGATCACACCATATCTAGTAAAGTACGATTACGATGTTCGGACACACCATTACGCTGTGGTGTTCCGGGTGGCGTGAGTTGCGAAACTATTCTGCATTGTTTCAAATGTAGACCAAACTCGTAACTCAAATATTCTCCTCCACGATCAGATCGTAGAAATTTTATTTTCGTGTTATGATGATTTTCAACTTCACTCTGAAATTCTTTGAACTTTTCAAATGTTTCAGACTTATGTTTCATTAAGTAGATATACCCATATCTGCTTAAATCATCTGTGAAGGTGAGAAAATAACGATACCCACCGCGAGCCTCAACATTCATTAGACCACATACATCAGTATGTATGATCTCCAATAAATCAGTTGATTGCTCCATAGTTCTGGAGAACGGCATTTTAGTCATCTTGCCCATGAGGCATGGTTCGCAAGTACCAAGTGATTCATAATCAAGTGATTCCAAAAAGTCCATCAGTATGGAGTTTCTTCATGCGCTTTACACCAATATGACCCAAACGGCAGTGCCACAAATAAGTTGCACTATCATTATCAACTCTGCATCTTTTGGCTTCAATATTATGAATATGTGTATCACTACTATCGAGATTCATCAAGAATAGAACACTCTTCAAGGGTGCGTGGCCATAAAAGATATTACTCATATAAATAGAACAACCACTATTCTCTGATTTAAATGAATAACCGTCTCGCATCAAACAAGATCCAGATATAATGTTCATGCTCAACGCTAGCACCAAATAACAATTATTTAGGTCTAATACTAATCCCGAAGGTAGATGTAGAGGTAGCGTGCTGACGGCGATCACATCGACTTTGGAACCGTTTCCCATGTTGTCGGTGTACAAAAAGAGGGGTGCGTTTTTGTACCCCTATACCTGTGCACGGGCAGTCGGAGCCGCGCCTACGGTCATGCCAAGCAGAACAGGGGAGGTGAGCCAAGGTAAGACCAATACCCAAGATAATAAGAGCAACTCCATGGCCAAGACCACAAAGAGCAGAGGGACGAAGCAGGTTCCCCCGGCAAGACCCTTGCCGGGGCAGCCCCGGCAAGATCCTTGCCGGGACAGCTCGCCCCGCACCAACAGAGCAGGCCACCCTTGAGCCCACGGTCTCCAACATCACATTGGGCCAGGGCTCGGGAGGCACCTCCGTGGTGGCATGCAGATCTTTGTGAAGACATATTCAAGATCAGATGAGGAATAGAAGGCGACGATCTTTGGCAAGATCCTTGCCGAGGAAGGCCACCAGACCCCCGGCAAGGCCCTTGCCGGGGACGACAGCGCGCCACGGCAAGACCCTTATCAGGCCACCCGGCAAGGCCCTCACCAAGGAAGCCAACAGGGCCACCGCCAGGCCCACGCCAACCAAGCTTCCATCGCCATTCACATGCAGCTGGCAGCCCAACCAGCTGGGTGAGCACCTGCGTGGCAACATGCAGCTCCCAGGCCAACTCATCGAGCACCTACGTGGCGGCATGCAGATCTTCATGAAGGCTCCGCCACTGCGCCACCTCAGCTACCTGCCTCCCTACATGGCACCACGCACCTCACTGGCCAGGGCGCGTGTCAAAGCGAGGAGGAGCAGCGACGGACGGGACGGGCCTCGCCCCCATCCCCAATAAAGCAAGGGGACACCTAAGCTATGCATTAAATGTGTCTTGTCCTATAATACGAGCGATAAGCTCGGGGCACTGTACGCCTTTCCACCTCTTGTGTGCCACTGTGGCAGCCCCTTCCGACTATAAAAGGAGGCCCATGGCATACTGGAGAGGGATTCGGCTCTTTCGAACCACGCACTAACCACAGCTTGTTCGAGAGCTCAAGAACTCTCTGAAATACACCCACCAAAGCAGGACTAGGGTTTTACGCATCCTCGCGGCCCGAACCTGGGTAAACAATCCTTGTGTTGCCTAGTAGCCCTGCTCTTCTAGCAACCCTGCGCCCCGGCAACCGTAGTAGGTATTCTTGTGATCCCATAGGTGTCGTTCCACACCAACATTTTTGGCGCGCCAGGTAGGGGGCGCAATTGTGAGAATCTGGTCTAGTAGTTAGGCTAGCAGTTCTTCATCGCCATGGCTCCTAAAAGCACAAGTGCTCCCTAGGTGGTTTTGGTAATTAATGACAACATATCTCTTGTTGGACTAACACTTTTACCTAGTATGTTTCAGATAAGTTCAACAATGAGGTGGCATGGACTAGAGGATGTGAAACCCCTTCAAGATGCTAAGGACAAAGGATTGGCTCAAGCTCAAAGTTCAAGACTCTACATTTTCTATTTTAGTGATCCAAGATCACATTGAGTCTTTAGGAAAAGCCAATACTATCAAGGAGGGATGAGGTGTTGCTTAATGAGGCTCTTGCTCAAGTGCTTAGTGATATGCTCCAAAGCGCTCAACTACTTTCTCACATCCACATATGACCCAAACCAAAAGTCAAACTCAGCCCCACCGATTCTTTCCGTCCGGCGCCACCGAGTTCAGATGTCATAGCCACTGCCACAAACCCTAGGCAAATCGGTCTCACCGATAGGGATCTCAGTCTCACCGAGATGGGATTGCGAACTCTCTATTGCCTATTGCAATAATTTCGGTCTCACCGAAACTTGCAATCGGTAGCACCGAGATTGCAATGTAAACTCTCTGATTCCCTTTTTGTAACATTTTGGTCTCACCGAAATGAGCGAATCGGTCCCACCGAGTTTACCTGACCAACTCTCTGGTTAGCTTATTACCAAAATCGGTCTCACCGAGTTTGTGTAATCGGTCTCACCAAGATTACGTTATGCCCTAACCCTAACCATATCGGTCCTACCGAGTTGCATGTCGGTCCCACCGAAAATCCTAACGGTCACTAGATTTGCTGAATCGATCCGACCGAGTTTACCAATTCGGTCCCACCGAGTTTGGCAAGTTGTGTGTAACGGTTAGATTTTGTGTGGAGGCTATATATACCCCTCCACCTCCTCTTCATTCGTGGAGAGAGCCATCAGAACGAACCTACACTTCCAACCTACATTTTCTGAGAGAGAACCACCTACACTTATGTTGAGGCCAAGATATTCCATTCCTACCATATGAATATTGATCTCTAGCCTTCCCCAAGTTGCTTTCCACTCAAATCTTCTTTCCACCAAATCCAAATCCTGTGAGAGAGAGTTGAGTGTTGGGGAGACTATCATTTGAAGCACAAGAGCAAGGAGTTCATCATCAACACACCATTTGTTACTTCTTGGAGAGTGGTGTCTCCTAGATTGGCTAGGTGTCACTTGGGAGCCTCCGACAAGATTGTGGAGTTGAACCAAGGAGTTTGTAAGGGCAAGGAGATCGCCTACTTCATGAAGATCTACCGCTAGTGAGACAAGTCCTTCATGGGCGACGGCCATGGTGGGATAGACAAGGTTGCTTCTTTGTGGACCCTTCGTGGGTGGAGCCCTCCATGGACTCGCGCAACTGTTACCCTTTATTGGTTGAAGTCTCCATGTAACGCCCCGAGACCGTTGTGCCAGGTGTCCTCCAGTTATTCGTTGTTGTTGCCTTCTCTTTGCTTGCGTGTCGCATCTTGTCATGTCATCATGTGCATTGCATCATCATGTTTTAAAAAAAATTTGCATCTGTCCCGGTCTCCTCGTTCCGTCCGTTGTCCGTTCTGAGCCCAACCACACTTGCACGCGCCCGCGGCATGTCCGAAATAGTATTTTATAAGTGGCCAGAAAATGTTCTCGGAATGGGATGAGAGTTGACGTGTGGTCTTATTATAGTGTAGATAGACCGCCTGTCAAGTTTCATCGCATTCGGAGATCGTTTGATGCCCCAACGGATAACTATAGCAGCAGTATAGCCGGTCTAACGTCGGACGTTTTCGGTCTCTGGAAACAGTCGCCGGGCCTTTCTCTCTTCTCTTTTCTCAGCCTGAGGCCTTCTTCACAGTCCACTACCACCGCCAGGCCCAACCTAACCTCTCTCGTCAGCCCGCGGCCTTCCTCGCGCGCGTGTCTGAAAAGCTGTCTCGGACCCGACCCGGACAGTCATCACTGTTAGGTCCGGATCATCCCCAAACATCTACTAAACGTCTCCGTTTCTTATTTAGACTTTCCTAGCCTATCTATTCTCGACCGTCGGATTTTGATCGGATGATCCTACTCCCTTCTTTTCCATATATATATAGACCAACCCCTACCCAAATCAGACAAATCCCTAATTTCTAGGGATCCTCCTCCCCGCCGCCAGTCTCTAGTTCCCCTCGGGATCCATCCCGAGCCAACCCGCATCCGCTCCTCCTGCTTCGATCCCCGAGCAGATCGAGCCAGCAGTCCCCGCCGGTGAAGAGCAGCAGCGCAGCCATGACCTCCTCGTGAGCCGCCACTGATCCAGGCCGACCTCATCCCTCGCGCCCCTCTCTCCCTTCTTCTCCTTCCTTTGGTTTCTTTCTCTCAATCCTCTCTCTCTCTTCTATTTCCATGGACAGGAGCTCGCCGCCGCGTGGTTCTGCCTACGCCGATGTTCAAAGATACCCGTGGAGCCTGGATCTGGTCCTCCACACGCCGGATCCATCCGTTTTCCCGTGCCCGTTTTGCATCATCCCAGCGCCGCTCGTCACCACGGCGCCTCCTTCGCTCGACCCGTGCAACTGCTCCTCTGCCTCATCCCAGGTCGCCCCATCATGGTCTTGTCTCCGGCCGGAGCTGTCCATCCCCGACGCCTCCTCCACGTCGTTCTCCGCCGGCCATGAACCCAGCCGCCGCCATCTTCTTCCCTGAGGTCCGCCGATGCTGTGAGTCCCACTGCCGCCTGCTTCCTCTCGTCAGGGACGAACAAGCGTTCGCCCCGAGCGTTGACCGCGCCTCCAGCGCATCGGCAGCAAGGCCCACCTCCAGCGCCATCGTGGGCCGCGTGAGCATGTACTAGCCCAGCCGCTTCTAGAACCAAACCGCACCACAGAACGGGCCAAGCCCATGGGTGAGCTCCCCACAACCTTCGCTATTTGGCGCCATGGGCGTGTGATAGTCATGTTGCGCCTATTACCCTGTTGGCCCGTTTGCTCAGTTTCAGCCTGTAATTTTTTTTTAGTTCTACGAATTTAGTATTTATTCCAGGGAACTGCAGTTTTACAGAAAAACCCTCCATGTTCATTCATTTAATATCTCACAAACCGTGCATCGGATTAAAATAAGTAATATATGAAAAATGCTTGGAATCTTGTCTAGTTTCATAATACCCAACTTTCAACCATGGTCGAAATGTTTAACTTTCTGTTTGCATCAATTTTCTCATAGGCCATGTTAAAATGATATAATTCATAACTAAATAACCGTAGCTCCAAATCTAATAAATTATATATGTAAATGGGGTAGAATTTTGCCTAGTTTATCATGGTGACATTGCTTTGCATGTTAAACAACTCTAAAATATGGTTTAGGGCAGAACAGGACCTAACCTAATATATGCACACGAGGAGTTTCTGGATTTGTTGTTCGTTGCTTCCGGCCTCATTTAAACTTGACTAGATAGGTATTTTTACTTTGCTTCACCCTCTTGCCATGCTAACAACATTTAATCTTGTTGGGTACATAAACGAGATCGAACTAAGTAACTCGAATGTGGTGTTCCGTCAATATGCATCCCGTTGCATATTGAGCTCCACTTAATTTGTAGGATTGCTTGTGCACGTTGCCATGCTTCATTAAACCGGACATGCATCATACTTGTTGTGCATCATGCCATGTTGTTGTAGTGGTTGTCTACTATGTTGTGTGCTTATTTCCGGTGTTTGCTTCTTCGGGTTGGTTCCGGTAACGTCACGTTTGTGAGGACCCGTTCGACTACGTCCGTTTGTCTTCTTCATGGACTCGTTCTTCTTCCTTGCGGGATTTCAGGCAGGATGACCATACCCTCGAAATCACTTCTATCTTTGCTTGCTAGATGCTCGCTCTTTTGCTATGCCTATGCTACGATGCCTACCACTTGCTTATCATGCCTCCCATATCATTGAACCAAGCCTCTAACCCACCTTGTCCTAGCAAACCGTTGTTTGGCTATGTTACCGCTTTGCTCAGCCCCTCTTATAGAGTTGTTAGTTGCAGGTGAAGATTGAAGTTTGTTCCTTGTTGGAACATGTTTACTTGTTGGGATATCACAATATCTCTTATTTAATTAATGCATCTATATACTTGGTAAAGGGTGGAAGGCTCAGCCTTTTTCCTAGTGTTTTGTTCCACTCTTGCCGCCCTAGTTTCCGTCATATCGGTGTTATGTTCCCGGATTTTGCGTTCCTTACGCGGTTGGGTAATAATGGGAACCCCTCGACAGTTCGCCTTGAATAAAACTCTTCCAGCAATGCCCAACTTTGGTTTTACCATTCGCCACCTAGCCTCTTTTTCCCTTGGGTTTCGCGGACTCAAGGGTCATCTTTATTTTACCCCCCCCCCCCGGGGGCCAGTGCTTCTCTGAGTGTTGGTCCGAAACGGGCAGCCTGCGGGGCCACCTCGGGGAAACTCGAGGTTTGGTTTTACTCGTAGCTTGACCTATCTGAGTGTGCCCTGAGAACGAGATATGTGTAGCTCCTATCGGGATTTGTCGGCACATTCGGGCGGTGTTGCTGGACTTGTTTTAACTTGTCGAAATTGTCTTGTAGAACCGGGATACCGAGTCCGATCGGAATGTCTTGGGAGAAAGTATATCCTTCGTTGACCGTGAGAGCTTGTCATGGGCTAAGTTGGGACTCCCCTGTAGGGATTTGAACTTTCGAAAGCTGTGCCCGTGGTTATGGGCAGATGGGAATTTGTTAACGTTCGGTTGTAGAAAACCTGAAGTTGACCTTAATTAAAATGCATCAACCGCGTGTGTAACCGTGATGGTCTCTTTCCGGCGGAGTCTGGGAAGTGAACACGGTGTTGGAGTCATGTTTGACGTAGGTTGTTCTAGGATCACTTCTTGATCATAGTTTCTCGATCGTGCTTTGCCTTCTCTTCTCGCTCTCATTTGCGTAAGTTAGCCACCATATATGCTAGTCGCTTGCTGCAGCTCCACCTCATACCTTTTAACTTACCCATAAGCTTAAATAGTCTTGATCGCGAGGGTGTGAGATTGCTGAGTCCCCGTGGCTCACAGATACTTCCAAAACCAGCTTGCAGGTGCCGATGAGTCCGTGCAGATGATGCAACCAAGCTCAAGGAGGAGCTCGATGAAGATCTTGTCCTTTGTGTTGTTTCGTTCTAGTTGATCAGTAGTGGAGCCCAGTTGGGGTCGATCGGGGACCTTTGTCGCATTTGGGTTCTTCTTTTATTTTGGTTCCGTAGTCGGACCTTGATTGTCTTGGATGTTGTAATGCTTTATTCATGTAATTGTGTGAAGTGGCGATTGTAAGCCAACTATGTATGTCTTTCCCTTATGTATTATATGGGTTGTGTGAAGATTACCTCACTTGCGACATTGCTTTCAATGCGGTTATGCCTCTAAGTCGTGCTTCGACACGTGGGAGATATAGCCGCATCGAGGGAGTTACACTCCATCAACGTGGATGTACGATAGCACCACCTATTGGAACCACGACTCAAAAATCTCCGTGTCTCCAAATTGCGTTTGCACACTCCAAACCCTTCCCTTTACATTCTTGCAAGTTGCATGCTTTACTTTCCGCTGATCATATACTCTTTGCATGCTTTCTTGATATGTATTATGTTTGTTAAACTTGTGCCAAAACTCCACTTCAACTTGAAGAATTTAAAAACTGCAACTTTTGGTACTTAGTGTCTAATCACCCCCCCCCCCCCCCCGCCCTCTAGACACCTCTTCTCGATCCTTTCAGCTCCTAAGAAGAAGACGGCCACGGCGGTCGGCTCGTTGGGAGCCGAGCAGCCTGTGCCGGTGCGGGCGGGCAATGGACCGGACGCAGACACGACCCGGGCCGCGGTCCGCGAGCACCAGCATCGCCCTGGTAGTCAGAGCCTGGCGAGCGGCATCATTCGCGCATCAGACGACCAGCTACACATCGCCGGATCCAAAGACGGAGCTGGGCCCCCCGCAGGCAGCGCGGAGCCCTCCAGGGGTGTCGTTGTGCCACCTCCGGGCGGCGCAGCGACCTCCAGGACGCCCACACCGGCGACCACTACGTGCTCTTCCCATGGTGTGCGCTCGAGCAGCGTCACCGCATTGGTGACCCTAGGCACCACCGTAGGAAGAGCCTCGTGCGTCGTCCGTAGGATGAAGGGGTTCAGCATGCCCGCCGAAGCGCTGGCGAAAATGGCACGCAACCGCTGGGTCGTAACGAAGCTCCTTCTAACGTAGTTAGAAGTCGAACCGCGTTGCGATCCACGCAGCTGTCGCCGCCGCCCACGCCGGCAGAAGCTTTGGCGCGCGCGCAGCTGCTCCTTGACTTCCCTCTTGCTGTAGAGAAGCTTGACGAGTGGAGGGCCACCATCCGGAGCCTCGTCGCCGTCACCAACAAAGACGATCCGCGACCGGCGGGACCCTCGGGTCGGCGCTCCACCGAGCCACCGCATGCTGGCGCTGGGAGAACCGGGGGAGTTGTGGCCACGATGCACTCTCCTCCTCCTCGCCAGCCGCCGCGGGCGTCGGCCCGTCATGACGACGCTTGTGATAACATCTCCATAGCGTCGTCCGACCCGTGGACCCTCCGCGACCAGCGCCAGGTCCTTCGGGAACAAGCTCACGAAGACGCTCGAACCACCGTCGAGCGCTGGCGCGAAACGCGCCGCCAGTCGGACAAGCCGGCGGGACCCGCTATGGACCACCCGGCACTGGGGGGGGCTCCGGCGGCCTACCTTATGAGGTGGGCTGCCCGGCCTTTACTCGTGAGCTGCGACAGTTCCAGTGGCCATCCCACCGCCTGTTCAAGCCCGACGTCGGCGAGAAGTACACTGGCAAGACCCATCCGTCCGAGTTCCTCAGCATCTACACCATCGCGATGCAGGCTGCTGGGGCTCGCGGCGACAAGGTGCTTGCCAACTATTTCCCACTCGCACTCAAGCCCAATGTGATGTCTTGGTTGATGCACTGGCCGGTGGATTCCATTTCTTCTTGGTTGGATATGTGCCATGAGTTCGTTGGCACCTTCACAGGAGGCCACCAAGCTCATGGCCAGGCCAGTGATCTGCATATCATTCCCCAGAAGGAAGGGGAGACCCTGTGCAAGTACATCTAGAGATTCAGCCGGGTGCAGTACAACATCCCCGACGTTCATCCCGCCGCTATGATTAGCGCATTCCACCAGAACGTGTGCAATCGCAAGATGCGCGAGGAGATGGCGATGACCAAGATTAAGGATGTGGCCGAGCTCTACGCTCTGGCCGATAGATGCGCCCGGGCTGAAGAAGGAAGGAAGTACCCCGGCAAAGACGCCAGCACGGAAACCAACTCTACCGATGAGGACGCCGCTACCCCGACGAAGAAGGGCCGGCGTCGCAACAGGAAACGCAAGGGCAAGGCTGTGCTTGTCATTGAGGGATCTGATGACACCGGTGCCGGCAAGAAGGTCAAGGCAGACGCTCCCGACAAGGAGATTGCCGGGTGCGCCGCCTGCCAGGCCTTGGCGGCTACCGACAAGCCAGGGAGCTCCGGCAAGCAATACTGCAAGATCCACCGCACCAAGGGCCACGACCTCCAGAACTACCGACAAGTCGAGCTGCTTGCTGAGAAGCAAAAGGCTGAGTACGAGAGGCGGGACAAGGAGAGGGACCAGGGCGGTGCTGAGGGATCCAGCAAGAAGCGTGGCGGCCAAGGAGGCCGCCCCGGCAAAGACAACCAGTAAGAGAGGCCCGCCCGGGGCCGCGACAAGAAACAAGAAGACGATGATCACGACGAGGACGACGAGTCTGGTGAGCAAGGGTTCCAGAAGGCTACAGAGGCCATGTGCATCGATGGCGGCGCCTCGCTGCATACCTCTCACTGCCAGCTCAAGCAGTGGGCGCGTGAGATTACAGCAGCAGAGCCGTCGTTCGACGCTCGGAAGCCACTGAAGTGGTCCAGCACGCCCCTCATCTTTGACGCCAAGGACCACCCTTACCGCACTACCGCGGTCAGGTGTTTGCCATTGTTGGTCTCACCAACGATACGCAACCTCGGGGTGAACAAGATGTTGGTTGACGGCAGGGCCGTCCTGAACCTGATCTCGCCTGTCGTGATCAAAAGGTTGCAAATCCCTGATGGAGACCTCGAGGAAACGGGCACATTTCAAGGGGTCAATCCAGGGAGGAGCCAGCCGAAGGGAAAGGTCACACTACCCGTGACATTTGGAGGAGAGTTGAACTACAGGACGGAGAGGATCGTCTTCGACGTGGCTGAGATCCCCTTGCCCTACAACGGGATCCTCGGCCGCCCAGCACTAGCCAATTTCATGGTGGCGTCACACTACACCTAGAACATGCTAAAGATTCCTGGGCCGTTGACCATCATCTCCATCCCCTCCGACAAGAAGGACGCACTGATTTGTGCCGACCAACTCTACCAGGAGGCAGTTGCATCAGCTGCCGCCAAGGCACCTACTCCTGCCGCTGAGGCCCCGGGAGGGAGGAAGAAGCCTGGTAAGATCTCTCGCACCCACTACGGCAAGCGCACCTCTTTGGAGTGTTGTGCTGCCATCGAGGACGTGCCAGAGAGCTCTACCGACAAGAGCAAGAGATCCAGAGCCGAGCCACCACAAACCAAGAAGGTGTCCGCCAGGGAGGATTGCACGGGAGGGGCCTTCACCATAGGCTCCACCCTCAGCAGCAAATAGGAAGGCGTGCTCGTCACCTTCCTGCGGGTGAATGTCAATGTGTTTGCATGGCAAGCATCCGACATCCCCGGTGTTCCCAGGGAGGTGATTGAGGACCACCTAGCTGTCTGCCCCCATGCGCGGCCCGTCCAGCAGAAGGTCAGAAAGCAGGCTCTGGAGAGGCAGGAGTTCATCATGGAGGAGATCAGGAAGTTGGAAGCGGCAAGTTTGGTGAGGGGAGTGCTCCACCCAACGTGGTTGGCCAATCCGGTAGTGGTGCGCAAGGCGAATGGGAAGTGGAGGTTGTGTATTGATTACACAGATATTAATAAGGCTTGTCCTAAGGACCCCTTCTCGTTGCCGCGCATCGACCAGATTGTTGACTCCACGACCGGGTGTGATCTGTTGTCATTCCTTGACGCCTACTCGGGCTACCACCAGATCTTCATGAAAAGAGAGGATGAAGAAAAGATAGCGTTCATCACCCCATGTGGTATGTATTGCTTTTTGCGGATGCCTTTTGGGTTGAAGAGCGCTGGCTCAACATTTGCAAGAGTAGTCCAATTGGTTTTGAATCTCAGCTCCATAGAAATATGGAGGCCTACATGGATGACATAGTGGTCAAAACCAAGGACGAGCCAACTCTTGTGCAAGATCTGGAAGAGACATTTTCCAACCTGCGCAAGATCAACCTCAAGCTGAACCCTGAGAAGTGTGTCTTCGGCATTCCATCCGGCAAGCTTCTCTGGTTCTTTGTGTCGCAGCGCGGAATCGAGGCAAACCCAGACAAAATCAAGGCTATTGAGCATATTGAGGCGCCCAAGCGGATCAAGGATGTGCGTCGGCTCACCGGCTGCGTTGCCGCCATGAGCCGATTCATCTCCAAGTCCGCCGAGCGTGCCCTTCCTTTCTTCAAAATCTTGAAGAAGGCAGGACCAATGGAATGGACCCGGGAAGCCGAGGCGGCATTGCAGGATCTGAAGAAATACATTTCCTCCATGCCAATACTGGTTGCGCCTAAACCACAAGAGCCGTTGCTGATGTATCTGGCGGCGACAAATCAAGTGGTCAGCGCCGCACTAGTGGCATTGCGGGAGGTCAACGAGGAGGCAGTGACGGCGGCGGAACCAGCGGATGGCAATCCCAAGATTCCCCCGGCAGGGCCTAGTGCCGGCAAGGCGAGGCCCCCGGCAGAGTCTGATGCCACCAAGGCAGTGCCCGTGCAGTCAAGTGAGGTGGTGCAAAAAAAGAAGATGATGCAGCACCCGGTTTACTTTGTCAGCTCCCTCTTGCAAGGAGCTAGATCGAGGTACTCCGGTGTGCAGAAATTGCTCTTCGGCCTCCTTATGGCCTCGAGGAAGCTGCGTCATTACTTCCAAGCCCACGAGATCAATGTCGTCACCCGCCTCCCTTTGCAACGAATACTGCATAACCCGGATGCAACCGGGAGGATTGTGGAGTGGGCCTTGGTGTTGTCAAGTTTTGGTTTGAAGTTTGAAAGTACCTCGACAATTCAGAGCAGAGTCTTGGCGGAGTTCATTGTAGAATGGACCTCAACACCTGACGAAGAAATCCAGGAGACCACTCTCCCCGGCAAGGACGAAGATCGCGACTGGATCATGTACTTTGATGGGGCTTTCTCGCTGCAAGGCGCCGGTGCCGGTGTGCTGCTTGTCGCACCTACCGGGGAGCACCTCAAGTACGTAATCTAGATGCACTTTCCCCGAGATGTCCACCAATAGCACTGCTGAGTACGAGGGATTGCTTGCCAGTCTCAGCATCGCGGCAGACCTCGGGGTTAAGAAGCTCATTGCTACCTCTTGAGCTTGCGTTGGATTTCCCCGAAGAGGAAGGGATGATGCAGCAGAGTAGCATAAGTATTTCCCTCAGTTTTTGAGAACCAAGGTATCAATCCAGTAGGAGGCCACGCTCAAGTCCCTCGTACCTGCACAAAACGATAGCTACTCGCAACCAACGCGATTAGGGGTTGTCAATCCCTTCACGGTCACTTACGAGAGTGAGATCTGATAGATATAATATTTTTGGTATTTTTGGTATAGAGATGCAAAGTGAAAAGTAAAAGGCAAAGTAAAAAAGCAAAGCAAGATTAAAGTGATGGAGATTGATATGATGAGAATATACCCTGGGGCCATAAGTTTCACTAGTGGCTTCTCTCAAGAGCATAAGTATTCTACAGTGGGTGAACAAATTACTGTTGAGCAATTGACAGAATTGAGCATAGTTATGAGAATATCTAGTCATGATCATGTATATAGGCATCACGTCCGTGACAAGTAGACCGAAACGATTCTGCATCTACTACTATTACTCCACTCATCGACCGCTATCCAGCATGCCTCTAGAGTATTAAGTTAAAAACAGAGTAACGCTTTAAGCAAGATGACATGATGTAGAGAGATAAATTCATGCAATATGAAATAAACCCCATCTTGTTATCCTCGATGGCAACGATGCAATACGTGCCTTGCTGCCCCTTCTCTCACTGGGAAAGGACACCGCAAGATCGAACCCAAAGCTAAGCACTTCTCCCATGGCAAGAACTACCAATCTAGTTGGCCAAACCAAACGGATAATTCGAAGAGACTTGCAAAGATAACAAATCATACATAAAAGAATTCAGAGAAGATTCAAATATTATTCATAGATAGACTTGATCATAAACCCACAATTCATCGGTCTCAACAAACACACCGCAAAAAGAAGATTACATCGAATAGATCTCCACAAGAGAGGGGGAGAACTTTGTATTGAGATCCAAAAAGAGGGAAGAAGCCATCTAGCTACTAACTATGGACCCGAAGGTCTGAGGTAAACTACTCACACTTCATCGGAGAGGCTATGATGATGTAGAAGCCCTCCATGATGACGGCCCTCTCCGGCGGAGCTCCGGAACAGGCCCCAAGATGGGATCTCGTGGATACAGAAAGTTGTGGCGGTGGAATTAGGTTTTTGGCTCCGTATCTGTTCGTTTGGGGGTACGTAGGTATATATAGGAGGAAGAAGTACGTTGGTGGATCTCCAAGGGGCCCACAAGGCAGGGGGCGCGCCCTAGGGGGGGCGCCCCCACCCTCATGATCGCCTCTCTGATGCCTTGGCGTAGGGTCCAAGTCTCCTGGATCACGTTCGGTGAGAAAATCACGTTCCCGAAGGTTTCATTTTGTTTGGACTCTGTTTGATATTCCGTTTCTTCGAAACACTGAAATAGGCAAAAAATAGCAATTATGGGTTGGGCCTCTGGTTAATAGATTAGTCCCAAAAATAATATAAAAGTGGAAAATAAAAGCCCAATATAGTCCAAAACAGTAGATAATATAGCATGGAGCAATCAAAAATTATAGATACGTTGGAGATGTATCAGGCATCCCCAACCTTAATTCCTGCTCGTCCTCGAGTAGGTAAATGATAAAAAGAGAATTTTTGATGCGGAGTGCTACTTGGCATAATTTCAATGCAAATCTTCTTAATTGTGATATGAATATTCAGATTCGAAAGATTCAAGACAAAATTTTATATTGACATAAAAATAATAATACTTCAAGCATACTAACAAAGCAATTATGTCTTCTCAACATAACATGGCCAAAGAAAGTTATCCCTACAAAATCATATAGTCTGGCTATGCTCTATCTTCACCACACAAAATATTTAAATCATGCACAACCCCGATGACAAGCCAAGCAATTGTTTCATACTCTAACTTTTTCAAAACCTTTTCAATCTTCACGCAATACATGAGCGTGAGCCATGGATATAGCACTATAGTTGGAATAGAATGGTGGTTGTGGAGAAGACAAAAAGAGGGGAAGATAGTCTCACATCAACTAGGCGTATCAACGGGCTATGGAGATGCCCATCAATAGATATCAATGTGAGTGAGTAGGGATTGCCATGCAACGGATGCACTAGAGCTATAAGTATATGAAAGCTCAAAAAGAAACTAAGTGGGTGCGCATCCAACTTACTTGCTCTTGAAGACCTAGGGCAATTTGAGGAAGCCCATCATTGGAATATACAAGCCAAGTTCTATAATGAAAGATTCCCACTAGTATATGAAAGTGACATAACGAGAGACTCTCTATCATGAAGATCTTGGTGCTACTTTGAAGCACAAGTGTGGTAAAAGGATAGTAACATTGTCCCTTCTCTCTTTTTCTCTCTTTATTTATTTATTTGGGCCTTCTCTTTTTTATGGCCTCTTTTTTATTTATTTTTTGGGCTTCTTTGGCCTCTTTTATTTTTTTCGTCCGGAGTCTCATCCCGACTTGTGGGGGAATCATAGTCTCCATCATCCTTTCCTCACTTGGGACAATGCTCTAATAATGATGATCATCACACTTTTATTTTTCTTACAACTCAACAATTACAACTCGATACTTAGAACAATATATGACTCTATGTGAATGCCTCTAGCGGTGTACCGGGATATGCAATATGACAATGATGAATGTGTCATGATAAACGGAACGGTGGAAAGTTGCATGGCAATATATCTCGGAATGGCTATGGAAATTCCATGATAGGTAGGTATGGTGGCCGTTTTGAGGAAGGTATATGGTGGGTGTATGATACCGGCGAAAGGTGTGCGGTATTAGAGAGGCTAGCAAAGGTGGAAGGGTGAGAGTGCGTATAATCCATGGACTCAACATTAGTCATAAAGAACTCATATACTTATTGCAAAAATCTAGAAGTTATCAAAGCAAAGTATTATACGCATGCTCCTAGAGGGATAGATTGGTAGGAAAAGACCATCGCTCGTCCCCGACCTCCACTCATAAGGAAGACAATCAATAAATAAATCATGCTCCGACTTCATCACATAACGGTTCACCATACGTGCATGCTACGGGAATCACAAACTTTAACACAAGTATTCGTTAAATTCACAACTACTTCAACTAGCATGACTGTAATATTGTCACCTCCATATCTCAAAACAATTATCATGCTTCAATCTTTTCTTAGTATTCAATGCACTCAAAAGAAAGTTTCACAAATCTTGAATACCAAGCATATTATTATTAAGCAAATTACCATGCTATTAAGAGACTCTCAAAATAATTTAAGTGAAGCATGAGAGATCAATAGTTTCTTTAAAACAAATCCACCATCGTGCTCTAAAAGATCTAAGTGAAGCACATAGAGCAAAATTACTTAGCTCAAAAAGATATAAGTGAAGCACATAGAGCAAAACTACATAGCTCAAAAGGATATAAGTGAAGCACATAGAGCAAAATTACTTAGCTCAAAAGATATAAGTGAAGCACATAGAGTATTCTATCAAATTTTAATTCATGTATGGCTCTCTCAAAAGGTGTGTACAGCAAGGATGATTGTGGCATACTAAAACACAAAGACACAACTAATACAAAACGCTCCAAGCAAAACACATATCATGTTGGTGAATAAAAATATAGCTCCAAGTAAATTACCGATGGAAGTGGACGAAAGAGGGGATGCCTTCCGGGGCATCCCCAAGCTTTGACCTTTTGGTGTCCTTGGATTATCTTGGGGGTGACATGGGCATCCCCAAGCTTAGGCTCTTGACACTCCTTGTTCCATAATCCATCACAAGAATTCACCCAAAACTTGCAAACTTCACAACACAGAACTTAAAGTAGAAAACTCGTGAGCTCCGTTAGCGAAAGAAAACAAAAAACCACTTCAAGGTACTGTAATGAACTCATTCTTTATTTATATTGGTGTTAAACCTACTGTATTCCAACTTCTCTATGGATTATAAACTATTTTACTAACCATAGATTCATCAAAATAAGCAAACAACACACGAAAAACAGAATCTGTCAAAAACAGAACAGTCTGTAGTAATCTGTAACTAACGCAAACTTCTGGAACCCCAAAAATTCTAAAAGAAATTTCTGTACGTGAGAAATTTATCTATTAATCATCTGCAAAAAGAATTAACTAAATAGCACTTTCCAAATAAAAAGTACAGCAGTTCTCGTGAGCGCTAAAGTTTCTGTTTTTTACAGCAAGTTCAACAAGACTTTCCCCAAGTCTTCCCAACGGTTCTACTTGGCACAAACACTAATTAAACACAAAAAACACAACCAAAACATAGGCTAAATAAATTATTTATTACTAAACAGGAGCAAAAATCAAGGAATAAAATAAAATTGGGTTTCCTCCCAACAAGTGCTATCGTTTAACGCCCCTAGCTAGGCATAAAAGCGAGGATAGATCTAGGTATTGCCATCTTTGGTATTAGGAAAGGAAAGAGCAAACTTGCTATCTATAGAATTAATCCTTCTATTTTGATAAAGCACATGGCTATTAATGGTAGAAGAAATATTAAGTATGTTACGGAAGTTTGTATCTAGGCTAGCTTTTATCTCTTTAATAGATTCATTTTGGTAAGAGAGCAAAAGAGATGTAGATTCAACTTTCTCATTCATGGGGTGCCCAAATATAGTTTTCATTTTTTCATAAGTGTCTACGACATCCCCTTCAAGGAAACCTTCTACAAATATAGAATCTAAGACATGCTTAAAGGAAGAAGGAAGGGCAATATAAAAGCTCTTTAGGTAAACTTCAATTTGATATTGAGGAACATAACTAGCCCTGATCCTTAATAGTCTATACCAAGCATCTTTCAAAGATTCATCAAGTAAATAACGAAAAATTCCAGAATCATCTTCATCAAAATTATTAAGACTCTCATAGATAACTCCGGTAGGTTTTTCCATAGTATCCTTATCTATAAGTTTAGCGAGGATAGAGGGGTTGTCCAAAGTACTAAAACTCTGGAGAGAACCCCCAACCCTTTTTGATTCAGACATAGCGGAAAGATTCAAATATTATTCATAGATAGACTTGATCATAAACCCACAATTCATCGGTCTCAACAAACACACTGCAAAAAGAAGATTACATCGAATAGATCTCCACAAGGGAGGGGGAGAACTTTGTATTGAGATCCAAAAAGAGAGAAGAAGCCATCTAGCTACTAACTATGGACCCGAAGGTCTGAGGTAAACTACTCACACTTCATCGGAGAGGCTATGATGATGTAGAAGCCCTCCATGATGACGGCCCTCTCCGGTGGAGCTCTGGAACAGGCCCCAAGATGGGATCTCGTGGATACAGAAAGTTGCGGTGGTGGAATTAGGTTTTTGGCTCCGTATCTGTTCGTTTGGGGGTACGTAGGTATATATAGGAGGAAGAAGTACGTCGGTGGAGCTCCGAGGGGCCCATGAGGCAGGGGGCGCACCCCCCACCCTCGTGACCGCCTCTCTGATGCCTTGGCGTAGGGTCCAAGTCTCTTGGATGACGTTCGGTGAGAAAATCACGTTCCCGAAGGTTTCATTCTGTTTGGACTCTGTTTGATATTCTGTTTCTTCGAAACACTGAAATAGGCAAAAAAACAGCAATTCTGGGTTGGGCCTCCGGTTAATAGGTTAGTCCCAAAAATAATATAAAAGTGGAAAATAAAGCCCAATATAGTCCAAAACAGTAGATAATATAGCATGGAGCAATCAAAAATTATAGATACGTTGGAGATGTATCACTCATCGTCAGGGGCGACTCGCAGCTTGTTGTCAGGCAGGTTATCAAGATTACCAAAGCCCATTGATGGAGGCCTACGTGGATGAAGTGAGGAAGCTGGAGGAGCGCTTTGACGTTATCCAAGCGGAGCACGTCCCCCGAATGGAGAACGACACCGCCGATTACTTGTCAAAGCGTGCCGCATTCAAGCTACCTGTGGAACCGGGTACCTTTTTGCTCTGGCTAACTCAACCATCCGTCAAACTATCAACGGGGCAGAACAAGCGAAGGAAGTCAGGTCCCGGCAAGTACTATCCTGCCGAGCCCTCTGGGGCTGCCGGCAAGGGTGCCGCCGCGAACGCTGAGCCTGCCCAAGAGCGCTACCTCCGGCGAGGCGTCAAGCCCTAGCCATAGAGACAGCCGCTCCCACGGCGGAAGAAATGCCTTTGGTCCTTGCCGTCAAGCCCCGGGCTCCGGCATGGGCGTAGCATACCGTCCGATTCCTCCAAACAGGGGAGCTTCCTGAGGAGCAGGAAGAAGCAGAGAAAGTAGCCCGTCGGTCCGCCCTGTACCAGTTTGTCGATGACGTCCTGTATAGGAGAAGACCGAATGGCGTGAAATTGAAGTGCATCCCCCAGGAGGAAGGACTGGAGCTGTTGGCGGAGATACATGGAGGCATATGTAGCTCCCACATAGGGTCAAGGGCCCTTGCCGGGAAGGTGTTCCGACAAGGTTTTTTCTGGCCCACCGCCCTCCAGGATGCGACGGCACTAGTAACCAAGTGTGAAGCGTGTCAGTTCCATTCAAAGAATCTTCATCAACCAGCCTAAGCCCTTCAAACAATCCCTCTCTCCTGGCCATTCTTGTTCTGGGGGCTCGACATACTAGGCCCTTTCCCCCGCGTTGTCGGGGGCTTTGAGTACTTGTACGTTGCAATTGACAAGTTCACAAAGTGGCCGGAGGTGGAAGCAGTGAGAAAGGTGATTTCTCAGTCAGCTGTCAAGTTTTTCAAAGGACTGGTCTGCCGTTTTGGTGTGCCAAATAGAGTCATCACTGACAACAGCACGCAGTTCACGAGCCACACCTTCATGCAATACATTCAAGACCTCGGCAGCAAGGTCTGTTTTGCTTCCGTGGCACACCCACAGAGCAACGGCCAAGCGGAGAGGGCGAATGCTGAAGTGTTGCGAGGCCTAAGGACAAAGACTTTTGACAAGCTGCGCAAGAGCGGAAGGCGCTGGATTGATGAATTGCCGGCGGCTCTTTGGTCGATTGGCACGATGCCAAATCGAGCCACCAGCCAGACACCTTTTGCCCTGGTCTACGGGGCAGAAGCAGTTCTCCCCACGGAACTCATATACGGGTCACCTCGAGTGCTCGCTTATGATGAGCTTGAGCAAGAGAAGTTGCGCCAAGATGACGCGATGCTCCTTGAGGAAGATCATCTTCGGGCGGCTATGAGAGCAGTGCACTACCAGCAAGCCTTGCGCCGCTACCATAGCCGCAAGGTTCATGCCCGAAGCTTTGAGGAAGGCGACCTTGTTCTTCGGCGCGTTCAATCGGCCAAGAATGACAACAAGTTGACGCCGAAGTGGGAAGGCCCTTATCGGGTAATACGAGTCACCAGGCCCGGCGCAGTCTGCCTGGAGACCGAGGATGCCGTCCCAGTGAGCAACTCCTGGAACATCGAGCATCTTCGCAAGTTTTACTCATAAGGCGCGGCTTGTCGGGCCTCCCAGCAAGCCACCTTTTGTACAAGCTTTGCCGTCAAGGCATGTAACCCTTCGTACAAAGCCAGGCGCAGACCCTGAGCATAAATAAATGAAGTGCTGGCGCCCTAAGTCATAGCATGCATGCTAGGTCAAGTCTCTTCCTTGGTTAGGGTTTATAGTGCTCAGCAGCGACTAAGCCCTAGCTTAGAGGTCAAGTGCGCATCTATCTGTTTCTCTTCTGTCCTCCTTTGGTTCGCAAGGCACATGAGCACTTCTGCCGAGCTACTTGGAAGAAAGAAAACGGACTAGTGTCCCGACCCCGGCAAACCAGAGTTGCCGGGGCTGCAAGCACAAGGATCCAACCGCGGCAAGATGAGATTGCCGAGGGCTGTAGATCCAGATAAGTATTTTATCCTCTGTCATGCATTTCGGAACTGGATTGGGGCATGTGAGACCTCGTTTTTATCTCTAGGCTGCCGTGCTCCCCTTTTTTTTCCTATACCTAAGGGTTTTTTCCTGGGTCCGGATTTGGTTGTAGCCGTGGCGGCAAGGAGGTAGAATGAGGAGCCTAAAGCCCACTTCATCCCTGCCTCCGCCAAGAGCGCGAGAACGGTCAAGTGGAGTGGGGGGACGGCACGGCCTGTCACCGGGCGAAAAACGTTTATCTTAAACAATAACAAGGATTCGCTCCTTGTCGCGGGATTTACCCACGAACGAAAAACCCGGCAAGCATCCCTTTTTCATTAAAAACATCCCATACATGTACAGTTCGTACGAAATGAAAAACATGAGCAAAGGGATTACAAGTTCTAAATTTAACAAAGGCCCGCAGGCTTACAAACTAAAGAAGAAGGATAAGATGCCCGTAATCCCTTTCTTGTCCCTCTCCTCAGGAGGCAGGTCAAGGAGGCGAGAGGGCAAAAGGGGCGCCTAGGCGAGCTACGAGCGGCAGAAAGCACCAAGAGAACACCTCGGTGACCGCCCAGGGGCGGGCCGGTGATGACGGTGCCGGGAAAGGAGCTAGAAGACAAGGCGGCAGGACCGGCAGTACGCGACGAAGGCGTCGGTGCCCGCGTACTCCGAGTTGACGGCCTTGCCGCCCGCCCTCTTCCTCTTCAGCAGCCTCCCGACGCCAGCCACCCAAGGAGACGACCCCGAGAAGTTCAAGGAGTTGGCCCCACCCCCGGCAAAACTCTGCCGGAGGAGCGGCCAGGTGCAGATGTTGCTGCTGCCTCACCCGCCCGGGCGCGGGGCGTCCGACGCCTAGTCGGACTCATCCCCGCCGTCTTCCCCGTTGTCCTCCTCATCACTTTCGCTCGAGGTAGAGCTTCCATCGTCGGAATCTCCATCGCAGGAGCTCTCCACACAGCACTTCAGGCGAGTCCTGAAATCGCCGAAGACCTTGAAGGAGAGCAGACCGTCCTCCATTAATTTGAAGTAGAGGAAGAGCCCCGCCGTCAGGCTGTGGATGCGAGCGAACATCTTCCACCCTCAACGGAGGTACATGACCCGAGGAGCCGGCAAGTCAACGTCGACCCGCGTGCCCCATTCCCACAACCCCTCATGTGCAATCTGAGGGACTGGGGCGGGTCACGCTCCATCTCCCGAGCGAACGGGGTAGGAAGACGAAGACGGCGACGCGGAGGCCGGCGCAGCCTGATGAAAAACTCACGGGGCCAGTCTCCAACATGGCCTTCCATTGGAAAAGGCATCATTGGCGGGGGCGAAGCCGGCGCGCCGCCCCGTCCTCCTCTTCCCCGAGCACTACGACCTCTGCCTCGGCCTCGCCCACGCCCTCGCCCCCTCCCCCTTCCCCTCGCAGCCGGTTCCACCACCACGGGCTCAGGAGGAGGAGGGACGCGCTGTCGGGCAGTGACCCTCGCCACCACTGTCGAGGGACCAGGATTCCCCTTCTCCATGGTGAGTGAAAGGAAGAAGCAGAAGAGATGGGAGATAGATGACGGAAGAGTGCGGGACGCCATCCCTCCCCTTCCCCCTCTTTATAAGGAGGCAGGGATGGGGCTCGGCTGCCCCGCTCGGCCAATCCAGCCACCAAAGGCATGGGGAATCAGGACCGACCAGCTGCCCCAACCAGCAACGGCCCGGTTTCCCGCCTCCACCGCTTGCCACCCCAGGTGCATGGGGGACGCGTGGCGGACGTGCAGAACCGAGGGGACGGGCGAAGCGACCTTTCCCCACCCTGTGATCGTGGGGAGTGGACGCCTTGAAGACCGTGCCCCGGCCCCGTTCAGTAAATGAGTTGCGCCTCCACGCCCTCCCTCTTTTTATAGGGAAGGCGCGAGCCGCCTCTTTACTGCGATGTGACTCGTGCGTGTGGAAACCGCCCCACGCATGCCGCCCCACGTCACGCCACCCCTCCACGCCGCGCCGCGCGTGCGGGCCGTGGGAAGCGCAACGCGCAAAAAGTTTTACCGCAGTGAAAACCGCCCCGCCTGCCCGCGCACCGTTTTTGGGCCTGGCCCAACAACGTGTCGCGCTTATGTGTGGCCCAGGCCCCGGGGCTCCTGTCGGTGTACAAAAAGAGGGGTCCGGTTTTGTAACCCTATACCTGTGCATGGGCAGTCGGAGCCGCGCCTACGGACACGCCAAGCAGAACAGGGGAGGTGAGCCAAGGTAAGACCAAAGCCCAAGATAATAAGAGAAATGCCAAGGCCAAGACCACAAAGAGCAGAGGGACGAAGCAGGTTCCCCCGGCAAGACCCTTGTCGAGGCAGCCTCAGCAGCCCCGGCAAGATCCTTGTCAGGACAGCTCGCCTCGCACCAACAGAGCAGGCCACCCTTGAGCCCACGGTGTCCAACATCACGTTGGGCCAGGGCTCGGGAGCCACCTCCGTGGTGGCATGCAGATCTTTGTGAAGACATATTCAAGATCATATGAGGAATAGAAGACGACGATCCTCGGCAAGATCCTTGCCGAGGAAGGCCACCAGACACCCGGCAAGGCCCTTGCCGGGGACGACAGCGCGCCACGGCAAGACCCTTGCCGGGCCACACGGCAAGACCCTTGTCGGGCCACTCGGTAAGGCCCTCACCAAGGACGCCAGCAGGGCCACCGCCAGGCCCACGCCAACCAAGCTTCCACCACTGTTCACATGCAGCTACCAGCCCAACCAGCTAGGCAGGCACCTGTGTGGCAACATGCAGCTCCCAGGCCAACTCATCGAGCGCCTACGTGGCGACATGCAGATCTTCGTGAAGGCTCCGCCACTGCGCCACCTCAGCTGTCTGCCTGCCTACATGGCACCACGCGCCTCACTAGCCAGGGCGCGTGTCAAAGTGAGGAGGAGCGGCGACGGACGGGACGGGCCTCGCCCCCGTCCCCAATAAAGCAAGGGGACACCTAAGCTACGCATTAAATGCGTCTTGTCCTGTAATACGACCGATAAGCTTAGGGCACCGTACGCCTTTTCACCTCATGTGTGCCACCGTGGCAGCCCCTTCCGACTATAAAAGGAGACCCATGGCATACTAGAGAGGGATTCGGCTCTTTCGAACCACACACTGACCACAGCTAGTTCGAGAGCTCAAGAACTCTTTGAAATACACCCACCAAAGCAGGACTAGGGTTTTACGCATCCTCGCGGCCCGAACCTGGGTAAATGATCATTGTGCTGTCTACTAGCCCTGCTCTTCTCTCAACCCCGCGCCCCAGCAACCGTAGTAGGGATTCTTCTGATCCCATAGGTGTCGTTCAACACCGACACACGCGCATCGTCACCTTGTCCTTAGCCAGTGTCCGCTTAACCCGTGGTCCCTGTTTCGAGTTGCAAATATTAGCAACAGAACCAATATCAAATACCTAGGTGCTACTGCGAGCTCTCGTAAGGTACACATCAATAACATGTATATCACATATACCTTTGTTCGCCTTGCCATCCTTCTTATCCGCCAAATACTTGGGGCAGTTCCGCTTCTGGTGACCAGTCTGCTTGCAGTAGAAGCACTCAGTCTCAGGCTTAGGTCCAGACTTGGGTTTCTTCTCCTGAGCAGCAACTTGTTTAATGTTCTTCTTGAAGTTCCCCTTCTTCTTCCCTTTGCCCTTTTTCTTGAACCTGGTGGTCTTATTGACCATCAACACTTGATGCTCCTTCTTGATTTCTACCTCCGCAGCCTTTAGCATTGCGAAGAGCTCAGGAATCATCTTATCCATCCCTTGCATGTTATAGTTCATCACGAAGCTCTTGTAGCTTGGTGGCAGTGGTTGAATAATTCTGTCAATGACGCTATCATCCGGAAGATTAACTCCCAGTTGAATCAAGTGATTGTTATACCCAGACATTCTCAGTATATGCTCACTGACAGAACTATTCTCCTCCATCTTGCAGCTGTAGAACTTATTGGAGACTTCATATCTCTCAATCCGGGCATTTGCTTGGAATATTAACTTCAACTCCTGGAACATCTCAATGCTCCATGACGTTCAAAACGTCGTTGAAGTCCCGGTTCTAAGCCGTAAAGCATGGCACACTGAACTATCGAGTAGTCATCAGCTTTGCTCTGTCAGACGTTCATAACATCTGGTGTTGCTCTTGCAGCAGGTTTGGCACCTAGCGGTGCTTCCAGGACGTAATTCTTCTGTGCAGCAATGAGGATAATCCTCAAGTTACTGACCCATCCGTGTAATTGCTACCATCATCTTTCAACTTTGCTTTCTCAAGGAACGCATTAAAATTCAACGGAACAACAGCACGAGCCATCTATCTACAATAAACATAGACATGCAAGATACTATCAGGTACTAAGTTCATGATAAATTTAAGTTCAATTAATCATATTACTTAAGAACTCCCACTTGGATAGACATCCCACTAATCATCTAAGTGATCACATGATTCAAATCAACTAAACCATAACCGATCATCACGTGACATGGAGTAGTTTTCAGTGGTGAACATCACTATGTTGATCATATCTACTATATGATTCACGCTCGACCTTTCGGTCTCAGTGTTCCGAGGCCATATCTGCATATGCTAGGCTCGTCAAGTTTAACCTGAGTATTCTGCATGTGCAAAACTGGCTTGCACCCGTTGTAGATGGACGTAGAGCTTATCACACCCGATCATCACGTGGTGTCTGGGCACGACGAACTTTGCCAACGGTGCATACTCAGGGAGAACACTTTTATCTTGAAATTTAGTGAGAGATCATCTTATAATGCTACCGTCAATCAAAGCAAGATAAGATGCATAAAAGATGAACATCACATGCAATCAATATAAGTGATATGATATGGCCATCATCATCTTGTGCTTGTGATCTCCATCTCCGAAGCACCGTCATGATCACCATCATCACCGGCGCGACACCTTGATCTCCATCGTAGAATCGTTGTCGTCTCGCCAACTATTGCTTCTACGACTATTGCTACCGCTTAGTGATAAAGTAAAGCAATTTACAGGGCGATTGCATTGCATACAATAAAGCGACAACCATATGGCTCCTGCCAGTTGCCGATAACTCGGTTACAAAACATGATCATCTCATACAATAAAATATAGCATCATGTCTTGACCATATCACATCACAACATGCCCTGCAAAAATAAGTTAGACGTCCTCTACTTTGTTATTGCAAATTTTACGTGGCTGCTACGGTCTGAGCAAGAACCGTTCTTACCTACGCATCAAAACCACAACGATAGTTCGTCAAGTTAGTGATGTTTTAACCTTCTCAAGGACCGGGCGTAGCCACACTCGGTTCAACTAAATTTGGAGAAACTGACACCCGCCAGCCACCTGTGTGCAAAGCACGTTGGTAGAACCAGTCTCCCGTAAGCGTACGCGTAATGTCGGTCCGGGCCGCTTCATCCAACAATAACGCCGAACCAAAGTATGACATGCTGGTAAGTAGTATGACTTGTATCGCCAACAACTCACTTGTGTTCTACTCGGGCATATAACATCAACGCATAAAACCTGGCTCTGATACCACTGTTGGGGAACGTAGTAATTTCAAAAAAAATCCTACGCACACACAAGATCATGGTGATGCATAGCAACGAGAGGGGAGAGTGTTGTCCATGTACCCTCGTAGACCGAAAGCGGAAGCGTTAGCACAACGCGGTTGATGTAGTCATACGTCTTCACGATCCGACCGATCAAGTACCGAATGCATGGCACCTCCGAGTTCAGCACACATTCAGCTCGATGACGTCCCTCGAACTCTGATCCAGCCGAGCTTTGAGGGAGAGTTCCGTCAGCACGACGGTGTGGTGATGATGATGATGTTCTACCGACGCAGGGCTTCGCCTAAGCACCGCTACGATATTATCAAGGTGGGTTATGGTGGAGGGGGGCATCGCACACAGCTAAGAGATCAAGAGAACAATTGTTGTATCTATGGGGTGCCCCCCTCCTCCGTATATAAAGGGGGCAGGAGGAGAGGGCCGGCCAAGGGGGGTGGCGCGCCCTAGGAGGGGGAAACCTACTCCAAGTAGGTTTGCCCCTCCCTTTCCTAGTCCAAGAAGGAGAGGGAAGGAAGGAGTGGGAAAGGGGAAAGGCAAGGGGGGCGCCGCCCCTCCCCCCCCCTTCCTTGTCCTATTCGGACTCAAGGGGAGGGGCGCGCCTCTTGCCATGGCCGGCCCTTCTCTCTCTACACTAGGGCCCTACAAGGCCCATTAGTTCCCGGGGGATTCCGGTAACCCCCGGTACTCCGATAAATGTCTGAAACCTTCCGGAACCTTTCCAGTGTCCAAACATAGTCGTCCAATATATCGATATTTATGTCTCGACCATTTCGAGACTCCTCATCATGTCCGAGATCACATCCGGGACTCCGAACAACCTTAGGTACATCAAATAACATAAACTCATAATATAACCGTCATCAAACTTTAAGCGTGCGGACCCTACGGGTTCGAGAACAATGTAGACATGACCGAGACACGTCTCCGGTCAATAACCAATAGCGGAACCTGGATGCTCATATTGGCTCCCACATATTCTACGACGATATTTATCGGTCAAAGCGCATAACAACATACGTTGTTCCCTTTGTGTGACGCCCCAAGACCGACGATCCAGAAGACTTCCATATTTTTGTGACCTCCGTGTGTTTTTTTTATTTGTGCTTGCTCTATTTATTTTTGCATTGCATCATATCATCATGCCAGCATGTCATTTAATTTTTAAAAACTCAACTAAAAAAATTGCATAGATCTTTTGATCTATTTAAATCGAGGGAATTCACATGGTGATTTCTCTTTATAACATATCCTCCTAATATTTATGAAGCTATTATAAATATTCCATTATTTGGAATTGATCATAACACACCTGCAAATAAATCCCAATGCCTTTGTTATCTCAATTCTTGGTCTCCAACTTTGCCTATAATTCTTTTATCCTTTTTCCTAAGCTCCACCTAAGTTCCCTACATTTTTTTAAACCTCGTAGCCTTTCTTTCCTTCCCTTTATTCTTCGGTTAAAGAGAATTAGAGGGAGAGAGAAGAGAGCCAGCCCAGCCGACCTCTTGGGTCTGTCCATCTAGGCCGGCCCATTTGCGCAGCTAGCCCAGCCCACCTAAACCCTCCTCTTAACCCTTAGCCTGCACCCAGCGCCCGATCCTCAACTCCCTCGATCCCCTCCTGCTTCCCTTGCGCCGCCACTCTTCTCGTTCTCCATGCCCAGCTCCATCCCCGCAGCCCGCCTCGCTCGACCCCAACACTAGCGTCGCCACCCCTCGTCCTTCCTGATCCCCTCGTCCTGCCCATTCGCCTCCTCCCTGGACTGGGCCGGCCAATGGAGCTATTGCCGGCTGCTCCATTCCCCGCCTTCCCCCTCTTCGTCAACTGCCAGGAGCGCCGCTGCCTCTCTTCATCGCCACCAACAGGAGCTCCATGGTTTCCCTTAGCGCCATGGTCTTCCCGAGCCCCACCACACCGTTCATCTCTTTCACTGGCGGATCCAAGTCCCATGCTGTCCTCGCCGTTCGGATCCGCGCCAAGTTCCGACGGCCTCTGCACCCAAGCACTCATCCCCATCTTCCCGGGCCCCTCTGCGTCCCCTGGATGCCTCTGTCTGCATCGTGCAGCAGCAGCTCATCGCTCAGCGCCTCGGCGCCCCTGCAACCCAAGCCCATCGCCACCTCGCCGAAGAACCCCGTCCTCGCCCGAATCTCCGTCGCCAGCCCCAAGCCCCGCAACCGCTGCCTCCACTTCGCCTGAACCGCGCCCTGCTTCACCTCGGACAGCAGCAGCAGCAGCTCGCCAGCTTGTCCCCGTGAACTCGATTCAGCCAAACGCCAGGTCCACGGGTCGAGGCCGCCTCCCGTTCCCTTCGCCGGATCTGGCCTCCTGTTCATGTTGACCGGGAAATCGCAAGAGATCTCTCTGTCTCCTGTACACGTTGTTCATCAACACACTGATGCACGCCAAGACCATCTCGGAAAATGCCAAGTACCCCTACGCGCGAAGACGCCAAGACCGTTTCGGGATTCACCAAGTACCACTACGGCGACATGAACATCTACGAACCGTGTTCAGCTACCGTTTCCTACCTAGAACGACTACCGTCGACGTGCTTTTCGCCTGAAGGAATTGGAGTCATCAAATACCTCTCCGTAAGGATGTGAACGACTACCATCGCCAGAATGAGACCTGCAAGTCCGAAGACCCCAAGTACCACGACACCGATGACATGAACATCTACGGAAAATTGTGCAACTAAGAACGTGAACGACTATCGCCGCCAAGATCACGAGTACCTCTACCATCGTCATGTACCCCTACTTCCACTACCAAACGTCCCAAGAACGTCTACTTCCCCAACACCGCATCAAACTTGAACCCCTCCGTTAACGCACGCTTCGAAGGTATAACCATCGAGACGACGCCCGTGAATGAACGCATGTGTGTTGTGTGAAATGCTCGCGTTTGCACCATGCCCGACATGTTTTCTTGCATGCTCCCCGTATCCATACCGTCGTCTCGTGGGACACCCGGTAGTCGGGAGCACCCCACCGTCTTGCTCAACTCGCTCACGCCCTATCTTTTTCACCGGCACCTCAATCGAGTTACCAGAACTGATATGTTGTCGTGGCATCATTTTCGGATTCATCGCCGTGGCACCCTTTCTTTCCACCATGGTGACAAATGCTTCATAATGCTCTTGTCAACTTTTAATAAAAATTGCATAAACTTATTCATGTCATTCGCATCATGATAACAACAATTAAAATGTTTAAAATTGTTGTTTGCATTAAATTGCTAAATGCATATGGTGATTTACCGGATTTGTTGATTGTTATATCCGGCCCCATTTAAATTGTTTAAATGGTATAGTTTTGTTATGCTTCACGTCTTGCCATGTTAACCAACATTTAATATTGTTGAGTACCTAACCGAGAGTGAACTAAATAATTGATGTGGTGTTCCGTGCAACGGAGTTACATATTGGGCTCCATTTAGCTTGTAGTTTTGTTTGTGCACTTTTCCATGCCATGCATATTTAAACCGGACATGCATCATACTTGATTGTGCATCATGCCATGTTTATGTGATGGTTGTTTACTATGTTGCTTGCTTCTTTCCAGGTTGCTTCTCTCGTTAGCTTCGGTTTCGTTCCGGAGTTGTGAGGATCCGTTCGACTATGTCCATTTGTCTTCTTCATGGACTCGTTCTTCTTCCTTGCGGGATTTCAAGCAAGATGACCATACCCTTGAAATCACTTATATCTTTGCTTCCTAGTTGCTCGCTCTATTGCTATGCCGCGATACCTACCACTTGCTTTATCATGCCTCCCATATTGCCATGTCAAGCCTCTAACCTACCTTGTCCTAGCAAACCGTTGTTTGGCTATGTTACCGCTTTGCTCAGCCCCTCTTATAGCATTGTTAGTTGCAGGTGAAGATGGAGCTTGTTCCATGTTGGAACATGGATATTTGTTGGGATATCACAATATCTCTTATTTAATTAATGCATATATATACTTGGTAAAGGGTGGAAGGCTCGGCCTTATGCCTGGTGTTTTGTTCCACTCTTGTCGCCCTAGTTTCCGTCATACCGGTGTTATGTTCCTTGATTTTGCGTTCCTTACGCGGTTGGGTTATAATGGGAACCCCTTGACAGTTCGCCTTGAATAAAACTCCTCCAGCAAGGCCCAACCTTGGTTTTATCATTTGCACTAACAACCTACCACCTTCCCTTGGGTTGTGCAGACTCAAGGGTCATCTTTATTTTAACCCCCCCCCCCGGGCCAGTGCTTCTCTAAGTGTTGGTCCGAACTAGAGTCCTTTGCAGCGCCACCTCGGGGAAACTCGAGGGCTGGTTTTAGTTGTACGGAGCGCTCATCCGGTGTTGCCCTGAGAACGAGATATGTGCAGCTCCTATTAGGATGTTGGCGCATCGGGCGGCTTTGCTGGTCTTGTTTTACCATTGTCGAAATGTCTTGTAACCGGGATTCCGAGTCTGATCGGGTCTTCCTGGGAGAAGGAATATCCTTCGTTGACCGTGAGAGCTTGTGATGGGCTAAGTTGGGACACCCCTGCAGGGTTTTGAACTTTCGAAAGCCGTGCTCGTGGTTATGGGCAGATGGGAATTTGTTAATGTCCGGTTGTAGAGAACTTGACACTTAACTTTTTAAAATGCATCAACCGCGTGTGTAGCCGTGATGGTCTCTTTCCGACGGAGTCCGGGAAGTGAACATGGTGTTGGAGTTATGCTTGAACGTAAGTAGATTCAGGATCACTTCTTGATCACTTCTAGTTCACGACCGTGCTTTGCTTCTTTCTCGCTCTCATTTGCGTAAGTTAGCCACCATATATGCTAGTGCTTGCTGCAGCTCCACCTCACTACCCTTTCCTACCCATAAGCTTAAATAGTCTTGATCTCGCGGGTGTGAGATTGCTGAGTCCCCGTGACTCACAGATTACTTCAAACAGTTGCAGGTGCCGATGATACCAGTGCAGGTGGCGCAACTGAGCTCGAGTGGGAGCTCGATGAAGATCGTGTTCGTTGTGTTGTTTCGTTTCCAGTTGAATAGTAGTGGAGCCCAGTCGGGGCGATCGGGGATCTTTTGCATTAGGGGTAGTCTTCTTTTATTTTGGTTCCATAGTCGGACCTTGATTGTATCTGGATGATGTAATGATATATTCATGTATTGTGTGAAGTGGCAATTGTAAGCCAATTCTTTATCCCTTTCTTATTCAGTACATGGGATGTGTAAAGATTACCCCTCTTGCGACATGCCCACTATGCGGTTATGCCTCTAAGTCGTGCTCCAAAACGTGGGAGATATAGCCGCATCGTGGGTGTTACAAGTTGGTATCAGAGCCTTCCCCGACTTAGGAGCCCCCTACTTGATCGAATCGCTGGCGTTGTTGAGTCTAGAAAAATGTTTTGAGTCTTATAGGATTATATATATATCGGAGAGTAGGATTCTTTTTACTCCTCAGTCCCTTCGTCGCTCTGGTGAGGCATCCTGACGTAGAGTTTTGACTCTTCTCTTCTCAAATTTCACGAAAAAAAATTAGGATCACGTGGGTATCTTGGAATCGTTACGATGGTTTTGTGCCGAGAACATTGTTCTTGGTGCCTCCTGACATTTAGGGGTTGTGGCAGTGTCCCGGGGAGTTGAGCTCCCAGGTGTTGTTGTCACAATTTTATTGTTGCAGTTCTGGAATACCTGAGTTCACCAACATCGAAAATCTCTTTTATGCAGTTGTTGGTGAGATAACCTCGACGCCACCCAGTACTGGGGCGGGAGTTCGGGAGTATTGCCATAACTCGTATAACGGATGCTTTTCGAAGGTTGAGTAAACGATTTCCGAAGGTTTCTTGGTTATGTGTTGAAGGATGGATACAGCTGGATGTAGGATTTGTTAGTTTTGGGTGAGATATTATGCTTCCCCTGTATCCCCAACACCTGATTGCATAACCGGAAAGTTTCGGGAGTTTATAAGTGGGAATTCAAGTAGCCCTTAGGATATCTTTCCGATAGATGCATGATATGAGATTGGGGTTCGACGTCTAGTGGTCCGCCTATCCACGGTTGGTTTTACAGTGGTCTCGTTGTGTCTTAAAGAGTCCTTGGCTATGCTAACTCGGGGACGCTTCGTATGTCATGTGCACTGCCTTGTACATGATGGTGCTGTACGATCGAGCCCGTGTGGGCCCCACCATGAAAACTTCGGATGAAATCTCTATCATATGTTTGTTCCGGCTTATTCTGCAAGCCAATCCTTTGTTTTGTTTTTGAGTTGTGGTATTCGAGTTGCTTCGAAGTCAAGTGTTGATTCCATACCTTTCCTAAGTGGTGTTCTCATACTCCTATGTGAATACAAATCCTTCATGATAATCAAGATTGTCATGTCAATCCTTTTCAACCGGCGTGTTTTCTCTTCAAGTGGATCCGATCATTTCAACATCCGTAAGATCAACTCAAAGTCTTCTCAACATTATTTGTTTCATCTGTCACAAGTTGCCTTTGTTTTCCCACCCACCCACCCCTTTTCTTTGAGGAATCGGATTTCTAATCAAGTATCCTTTTATTGATGGGAAGCCTCTCCATTCTTTCCGTCAATGTTTTTTATCCGGTGATTCTCAGGAAGATACTAACGGAGCTTCAAGTGTATTATTCTTCGTTCTTTTTCTTCTCCGGTGGATTCAAGTCAAGATTTGTCGATCATATCCTTTTATCGTTTCAAATGCTTACTTATGTCGGTGCACCTCTTAATCATCCACTTCTCGCCATTCATTTGTTCTGGAGTGCTGAAGATATCTCGAAGATTCGTGTTTCCACTCTGCTTTCGTTCAAGCTCTTTCAAGGATGTTATCTCATTCAAGCCATTTAATTCAACTAGTGCAATCACTCTTCAATTCATTTCAACTGTGTTTCTTTTGAGTGGGCCCTAACCCACAGGTCTTTTCCCAGGATCTTACCTAACTCTTCTAATTTTTCCCTGAGCTTCTCAAAATCTTTTCCAAGTTTGACATAAGAATGAATCATCATCAGTCAAATGTCTTTCCCCAAGATCTTTCAAATTCTTATCACCGTTGGCTCAACCTTTCTATCTGTCATCTCGGAGTATCTCAACAATTCATGGTGGTGTTTATCGTCGTAATTCTCAGATTTTAAAGACCGAAGAAGAGTTTCTCTTAAATATTGCTCCATTCTCTTCAAGATTTATGGTGCTAGCCTTATGGCATCCTCTCATAATTGTTTGCGATTGTGAGAATTCTTTTCACCCTTCTGGAGAAGAGTCTTTTCAGTTTGATTCTCCAAAGGCCATCATTTTGGGATTATTCATTCTCAGCTTTTAGCTATTGTTCTCCAAATCTTACCGGTGCATCATTCAAATATCCTCTAATCGGTTCATGATCTCTTCATTCTCTTGTATCTAAATTTCCCCAAGTATCTTTGTTCATTTTCAAATTCTTACCGGTGATTCATCCCTTTACTTCGTTCGTTTTTCAATTCTTACGGTGGTTCGGTCAAGAGTTCTCTTCCTTGGTTATCATATAAATTCATTCGTACTTTCCAATCCTGCTGGTGGTTCCTCGAAGACCTTGTCAAGTTTGCGCCATATCTCTCTTAATCCTTTTCAATAAGAATAAGTAGTATGCCAAATCCGTTGCTTGTCATCAATTTAAATTGGTGAAGGATAAGCATAATGTAATTCTTATTCTTGTTTCATCGAGTAAATTCAATTCCTTATTCCGGAGGGTCACCAAAATTCTTGGTTTCAAGTGCTCATCTTTCTTTTCTGGAGTTCCAAGTTTTCTCGGTTACATCGTCGCGAAGCTCCATCTAAATCATTGCAAGGCTTCACCTTATGTCCTCAATTTCTCTTTCTTTTTATCATCCTTTTATTACCAGAGTTCTTCATGGAGGTTCTACATGGTGGTTCATCAAGGATTTAATTCCTTCTCGAAGTGTTCATCGAGATTCTTTTCAAAGGAGCTCAAGCATTCTTCATCTTGCAATCCGGAGTGCAATTCTTTCTACTTTATCTTTTGAAGTGGTGTTATGCCATTCTTGACAATTTGAACTCGTGTTTCATGATTCACATGTTGTCAACAATGAGATATTTTAAATCTACCAATCTCTTCATTGGAGTTATCTTGTGTCATGTTTCACCTAAAGCCTTCCCTAAGGATTGTTGCTATTTATGGTGCTCATAAATGACCCAAGTTCTTCTTTTATCCTCCCGGTGAAATAAGTTTCTCATCTCCTTGTTGATATCAATCCAATTCTTCTTCCCGTGAGTGGCAGGTTGTCACCTCATAATTTGAGATGTATTCCATAAGACCATATCAAGATTATTCTTTTCGTTGTTGGTTTTCCAACAACTCCATTCTAGCATTTGTTGTAAGCGTGCTCTCTCAAGATCGTGTTTCCCTTTGTTCATTCCATTCCATTCTTACTTTTGTTCCGGAGGCATTGTGATGTTGCTCTCTTCAACCCATCTTCTTGTTTTGTCAGGATCGTGTTCTTTTCTTGGTTTATCCATTTAACCGGAGTGTTGTGTCCTCTGCTCAAGTTCTTTCATCTTAACAAGTCTTTCATCACTTTTCAACCGGAGTGCTACCCGAATTGGTTCTTTCTTATTCCTCTTTCTTAACGGAGTGCTTTCAACTTCGTTCATCGCCGTTGCTTTATTCTTTCAATTTGCTCAACCTCGCAAGGTTCTTTGGTTTCAGTCGTTTGTCAAAGAAACAACTTAGTTTTACCTCTTCTCTTTCTCTTCCGTTTTCCCTCCGGTGCCATCCTATCTCGGGACAAGATCCTCTCGTAGTGGTGGAGTGTTGTGACGCCCCAAAACCGACGATCCAGAAGACTTCCATATTTTTGTGACCTCCGTGTGTTTTTTTATTTGTGCTTGCTCTATTTATTTTTGCATTGCATCATGTCATCATGCCAGCATGTCATTTAATTTTTAAAACCTCAACTAAATAAATTGCATAGATCTTTTGATCTATTTAAATCGAGGGAATTCACATGGTGATTTCTCTTTATAACATATCCTCCTAATATTTATGGAGCTATTATAAATATTCCATTATTTGGAATTGATCATAACACACCTGCAAATAAATCCCAATGCCTTTGTTATCTCAATTCTTGGTCTCCAACTTTGCCTATAATTCTTTTATCCTTTTTCCTAAGCTCCACCTAAGTTCCCTACATTTTTTTTAAACCTCCTAGCCTTTCTTTCCTTCCCTTTATTCTTCGGTTAAAGAGAATTAGAGGGAGAGAGAAGAGAGCCAGCCCAGTCGACCTCATGGGTCTGCCCATCTAGGACGGCCCATTTGCGCAGCTAGCCCAGCCCACCTAAACCCTCCTCTTAACCCTAGCCTGCACCCAGCGCCCGATCCTCAACTCCTTCGATCCCCTCCTGCTTCCCTCGCGTCGCCACTCTTCTCTTTCTCCATGCCCAGCTCCATCCCCACAGCCCGCCTCGCTCAACCCCAACACCAGCGCCGCCACCCCTCGTCCTTCCCGATCCCCTCGTCCTCCCTATTCGCCTCCTCCCTGGACTGCGCCGGCCACTGGAGCCGTTGCCGGCTGCTCCATTCCCCGCCTTCCCCCCTCTTCGTCAACTGCCAGGAGCGCCGCCGCCTCTCTTCGTCGCCACCAACAGGAGCTCCATGGTTTCCCTGAGCGCCATGGTCTTCCCGAGCCCCGCCATGCCGTTCATCTCTTTCACTGGCGGATCCAAGTCAGGCGCTGGCCTCGCCGTTCGGATCCGCGCCAAGCTCCGACGGCCTCTGCACCCGGGCACTCATCCCCGTCTTCCTGGCCCCCTCTGCGTCCCCTAGATGCCTCTGTCTGCATCGAGCAGCAGCAGCTCATCGCTCAGTGCCTCGGCGCCCCTGCAACCCAAGCCCATCGCCACCTCGCCGGAGAACCCCGTCCTCGCCCGAATCTTCATCGCCAGCACCAAGCCCCACCGCCGCTGCCTCTGCTTCGCCTGAACCGCGCCCTGCTTCGCCTCGGACAGCAGCAGCAGCAGCTCGCCCGCTTGTCCCCGTGGACTTGATTCAGCCAAACCCCAGGTCCACGGGTCGAGGCCGCCTCCCCTTCCCTTCGCCAGATCTGGCCTCCTGTTCATGTTGACCGAAAGATCGCAAGACTCTCTGTCTCCTGTACACGTTGTTCGTCAACAGACTGATGCACGCCAAGACCATCTCGGAAAACGCCAAGTACCCCTACGCCCGAGACGCCAAGACCGTTTCAGGATTCACCAAGTACCACTACGGCGACATGAACATCTATGAGCCATGTTCAGCTACCGTTTCCTACCTAGAACGACTACTGTCGACGTGCTTTTTGCCCGAAGGAATTGGAATCATCAAATACCTTTCCGTAAGAACGTGAACGACTACCATCGCAAGAACGAGACCGGCAAGTTCGAAGACCCCAAGTACCACGACACCGATGACATGAACATCTACGGAAAATTGTGCAACTAAGAACGTGAACGACTACCGCCGCCAAGATCACGAGTACCTCTACCGTCGTCATGTACCCCTACTTCCACTACCGAACGTCCCGAGAACGTCTACTTCCCCTACACCGCATCGAACTTGAACCCCTCCGTTAACGCACGCTTCGAAGGTATACCCATTGAGACGACGCCCATGAATGAACGCATGTGTGTTGTGTGAAATGCTCGCGTTTGCACCGTGCCCGACATGTTTTCTTGCATGCTCCCCGTTGCCATAACGTCGTCTCATGGGACACCCGGTAGTCGGGAGCACCCCACCATCTTGCTCAACTCGCTCACGCCCTATCTTTTTCACCGGCACCTCAATCGAGTTACCGGAACCGATATGTTGTTGTGGCATGATTTTCGGATTCGTCGCCGTGGCACCCTTTCTTTCCACCATGGTGACAAATCTTCATAATGTTCTTGTCAACTTTTAATAAAAATTGCATAAACTTGTTCATGTCATCCGCATCATGATAACAACAATTAAAATGTTTAAAATTGTTGTTTGCATTAAATTGCTAAATGCATATGGGGATTTACCGGATTTGTTGTTTGTTATATCCAGCCCCATTTAAATTGTTTAAATGGTATAGTTTTGTTATGCTTCACCTCTTGCCATGTTAACCAACATTTAATATTGTTGAGTACCTAACCGAGAGTGAACTAAATAATTGATGTGTAATGCTAGGGGTAGTCTTCTTTTATTTTGGTTCCATAGTCGGACCTTGATTGTATCTGGATAATGTAATGCTATATTCATGTATTGTGTGAAGTGGCGATTGTAAGCCAATTCTTTATCCCTTTCTTATTCAGTACATGGGATGTGTAAAGATTACCCCTCTTGCGACATGCCCACTACGCGGTTATGCCTCTAAGTCGTGCTCCGACACGTGGGAGATATAGCCGCATCGTGGGTGTTACACTTTGTCATCGGTATGTTACTTGCCCGAGATTCGATCGTTGGTATCTCAATACCTAGTTCAATCTCGTTATTGGCAAGTCTCTTTACTCGTTCTGTAATACATCATCTGTTGGGTAACGTAGTAATTTCAAAAAAATTTCTACGCACATGCAAGATCATGGTGATGCATAGTAACGAGAGGGGAGAGTGTGATCTACGTACCCTTGTAGATCGACAACGGAAGCGTTAGCACAACGTGGTTGATGTAGTCGTACGTCTTCACGGCCCGACCGATCAAGCACCGAAACTACGGCACCTCCGAGTTCTAGCACACGTTCAGCTTGATGACGATCCCCGGATTTCGATCCAGCAAAGTGTCGGGGAAGAGTTCCGTCAGCACGACGGCGTGGTGACGATCTTGATGTACTACCGTCGCAGGGCTTCGCCTAAGCACCGCTACAATATTATCGAGGACTATGGTGGAAGGGGGCACCGCACACGGCTAAGAATATGATCACGTGGATCAACTTGTGTCTCTAGGGGTGCCCCCTGCCTCCGTATATAAAGGATCAAAGGGGGGGTGCGGCCGGCCAGGAGAGGGCGCGCCAGGAGGAGTCCTACTCCCTCCGGGAGTAGGATTCCCCCCTTTCCTAGTTGGAATAGGATTCGGGAGGGGGAAAGAAGAGAGAGAGAAGGAAGGGGGGGCGCCGCCCCCCTCTCCTTGTCCTATTCGGACTAGGGGGGAGGGGCGCGCGGCCCAGCCCTGGCCACCTCTCCTCTCTTCCACTAAGACCCACTAAGGCCCATATACCTCCCGGGGGGTTCCGGTAACCTCCCGGTACTCCGGTAAAATCCCGATTTCACCCGGAACACTTCCGATATCCAAATATAGGCTTCCAATATATCAATCTTTATGTCTCGACCATTTCAAGACTCCTCGTCATGTCCCCGATCCCATCCGGGACTCCGAACTCCTTTGGTACATCAAAACTCATAAACTCATAATATAACTGTCATCGAAACCTTAAGCGTGCGGACCCTACGGGTTCGAGAATAATGTAGACATGACCGAGACACGTCTCCGGTCAATAACCAATAGCAGAACCTGGATGCTCATATTGGCTCCTACATATTCTACGAAGATCTTTATCGGTCAGACCGCATAACAACATACGTTGTTCCCTTTGTCATCGGTATGTTACTTGCCCGAGATTCGATCGTCGGTATCTTAATACCTAGTTCAATCTCGTTACCGGCAAGTCTCTTTACTCGTTCCGTAATACATCATCTCACAACTAACTCATTAGTTGCAATGCTTGCAAGGCTTATGTGATGTGTATTACCGAGAGGGCCCAGAGATACCTGTAGAGCTCCTTTATAATCACCAAGTTACGTTGTGATGTTTGGTAGCACACAAAGTGTTCCTCCGGCAAACGGGAGTTGCATAATCTCATAGTCATAGGAACATGTATAAGTCATGAAGAAAGCAATAGCAACATATTAAACGATCGGGTGCTAAGCTAATGGAATGGGTCATGTCAATCAGATCATTCACCTAATGATGTGATCCCGTTAATCAAATAACAACTCTTTGTCCATGGTTAGGAAACATAACCATCTTTGATTAATGAGCTAGTCTAGTAGAGGCATACTAGTGACACTCTGTTTGTCTATGTATTCACACATGTATTATGTTTCCGGTTAATACAATTCTAGCATGAATAATAAACATTTATCATGATATAAGGAAATAAATAATAACTTTATTATTGCCTCTAGGGCATATTTCCTTCAGTCTCCCACTTGCACTAGAGTCAATAATCTAGATTATACAGTAATGATTCTAACACCCATGGAGCCTTGGTGCTGATCATGTTTTGCTCGTGGAAGAGGCTTAGTCAACGGGTCTGCTACATTCAGATCCGTATGTATCTTGCAAATCTCTATGTCTCCCACCTGGACTAGATCCCGGATGGTATTGAAGCGTCTCTTGATGTGCTTGGTTCTCTTGTGAAATCTGGATTCCTTTGCCAAGGCAATTGCACCAGTATTGTCACAAAAGATTTTCATTGGACCCGATGCCCTAGGTATGGCACCTAGATCGGATATGAACTCCTTCATCCAGACTCCTTCATTTGATGCTTCCGAAGCAGCTATGTATTCTGCTTCACACATAGATCCCGCCACGACGCTTTGTTTAGAACTGCACCAACTGACAGCTCCACCGTTTAATGTAAATACGTATCCAGTTTGCGATTTAGAATCGTCCGGATCAGTGTCAAAGCTCGCATCGACGTAACCATTTACGATTAGCTCTTTGTCACCTCCATAAATGAGAAACATATCCTTAGTCCTTTTCAGGTATTTCAGGATGTTCTTGACCGCTGTCCAGAGATCCACTCCTGGATTACTTTGGTACCTCCCTGCTAGACTTATAGCAAGGCACACATCAGGTCTGGTACACAGCATTGCATACATGATAGAGCCTATGGCTGAAGCATAGGGAACATCTTTCATTTTCTCTCTATCTTCTGCAGTGGTCGGGCATTGAGTCTGACTCAACTTCACACCTTGTAACACAGGCAAGAACCCTTTCTTTTCTTGATCCATTTTGAACTTCTTCAAAACTTTGTCAAGGTATGTGCTTTGTGAAAGTCCAATTAAGCGTCTTGATCTATCTCTATAGATCTTAATGCCTAATATGTAAGCAGCTTCACCGAGGTCTTTCATTAAAAAACTCTTATTCAAGTATCCCTTTATGCTATCCAGAAATTCTATATCATTTCCAATTAGTATTATGTCATCCACATATAATATCAGAAATGCTACAGAGCTCCCACTCACTTTCTTGTAAATACAGACTTCTCCAAAAGTCTGTATAAAACCAAATGCTTTGATCACACTATCAAAGCGTTTATTCCAACTCCGAGAGGCTTGCACCAGTCCATAAATGGATCGCTGGAGCTTGCACACTTTGTTAGCTCCCTTTGGATCGACAAAACCTTCTGGTTGCATCATATACAACTCTTCTTCCAGAAATCCATTCAGGAATGCAGTTTTGACATCCATCTGCCAAATTTCATAATCATAAAATGCGGCAATTGCTAACATGATTCGGACAGACTTAAGCATCGCTACGGGTGAGAAGGTCTCATCGTAGTCAATCCCTTGAACTTGCCGAAAACCTTTTGCGACAAGTCGAGCTTTGTAGACAGTAATATTACCGTCAGCGTCTGTCTTCTTCTTGAAGATCCATTTATTCTCAATTGCTTGCCGATCATTGGGCAAGTCAACCAAAGTCCATACTTTGTTCTCATACATGGATCCCATCTCAGATTTCATGGCTTCAAGCCATTTTGCGGAATCTAGGCTCACCATCGCTTCTTCATAGTTTGTAGGTTCATCATGATCTAGTAGCATGACTTCCAAAACAGGATTACCGTAGCACTCTGGCGCGGATCTCACTCTGGTTGATCTACGAGGTTCAGTAGTATCTTGTTCTGAAGTTTCATGATCATTATCATTAGCTTCCTCACTAATTGGTGTAGGTGTCACAGAAACAGGTTTATGTGATGTACTACTTTCCAATAAGGGAGTAGGTACAGTTACCTCGTCAAGTTCAACTTTCCTCCCACTCACTTCTTTCGAGAGAAACTCCTTCTCCAGAAAGTTTCCGAATTTAGCAACAAAAGTCTTGCCTTCGGATCTGTGATAGAAGGTGTATCCAATAGTTTCCTTTGGATATCCTATGAAGACACATTTTTCCGATTTGGGTTCGAGCTTATCAGGTTGAAGCTTTTTCACATAAGCATCGCAGCCCCAAACTTTCAGAAACGACAACTTTGGTTTCTTGCCAAACCACAGTTCATAAGGCGTCGTCTCAACAGATTTTGATGGTGCCCTATTTAACATGAATGCGGCCGTCTCTAGAGCGTATCCCCAAAACGATAGTGGTAAATCAGTAAGAGACATCATAGATCGTACCATATCTAGTAAAGTACGATTACGACGTTCGGACACACCATTACGCTGTGGTGTTCCGGGTGGCGTGAGTTGCGAAACTATTCCACATTGTTTCAAATGTACACCAAACTCGTAACTCAAATATTCTCCTCCATGATCAGATCGTAGGAATTTTATTTTCTTGTTACGATGATTTTCAACTTCACTCTGAAATTCTTTGAACTCTTCAAATGTTTCAGACTTGTGTTTCATTAAGTAGATATACCCATATCTGCTTAAGTCATCTGTGAAGGTGAGAAAATAACGATATCCGCCACGAGCCTCAACATTCATCGGACCACATACATCTGTATGTATGATTTCTAACAAATCTGTTGCTCTCTCCATAGTACCGGAGAACGGTGTTTTTGTCATCTTACCCATAAGGCACTGTTCGCAAGTACCAAGTGATTCATAATCAAGTGGTTCCAAAAGCCCATCAGTATGGAGTTTCTTCATGCGCTTTATATCGATATGACCTAAACAGCAGTGCCACAAATAAGTTGCACTATCATTATCAACTCTGCATCTTTTGGTTTCAACACTATGAATATGTGTGTCACTACTATCGAGATTTAATAAGAATAGACCACTCTTTAAGGGTGCATGACCATAAAAGATATTACTCATGTAAATAGAACAACCATTATTCTCTGATTTAAATGAATAACCGTCTCGCATCAAACAAGATCCAGATTTAATGTTCATGCTTAACGCTGGCACCAAATAACAATTATTTAGGTCTAATATTAATCCCGAAGGTAGATGTAGAGGTAGCGTGCCGACTGCAATCACATCGACTTTGGAACCATTTCGTACGCGCATCGTCACCTCGTCCTTAGCCAATCTTCGCTTAATCCGTAGTCCCTGTTTCGAGTTGCAAATATTAGCAACAGAACCAGTATCAAATACCCAGGTGCTACTGCGAGCATTAGTAAGGTACACATCAATAACATGTATATCACATATACCTTTGTTCACCTTGCCATCCTTCTTATCCGCCAAATACTTGAGGAAGTTCCGCTTCCAGTGACCAGTCTGCTTGCAGTAGAAGCACTCAGTTTCAGGCTTAGGTCCAGGTTTGGGTTTCTTCTCTTGAGCAGCAACTTGCTTGTTGTTCTTTTTGAAGTTCCCCTTCTTCTTCCCTTTGCCCTTTTTCTTGAAACTAGTGGTCTTGTTGACCATCAACACTTGATGCTCCTTCTTGATTTCTACCTCCGCAGCCTTTAGCATTGCGAAGAGCTCAGGAATCATCTTATCCATCCCTTGCATGTTATAGTTCATCATGAAGCTCTTGTAGCTTGGTGGCAGTGGTTGAATAATTCTGTCAATGACGCTATCATCCGGAAGATTAACTCCCAGTTGAATCAAGTGATTGTTATACCCAGACATTCTCAGTATATGCTCACTGACAGAACTATTCTCCTCCATCTTGCAGCTGTAGAACTTATTGGAGACTTCATATCTCTCAATCCGGGCATTTGCTTGGAATATTAACTTCAACTCCTGGAACATCTCATATGCTCCATGACGTTCAAAACGTCGTTGAAGTCCCGGTTCTAAGCCGTAAAGCATGGCACACTGAACTATCGAGTAGTCATCAGCTTTGCTCTGTCAAACGTTCATAACATCTGGTGTTGCTCTTGCAGCAGGTTTGGCACCTAGCGGTGCTTCCAGGACGTAATTCTTCTGTGCATCAATGAGGATAATCCTCAAGTTACGGACCCAGTCCGTGTAATTGCTACCATCATCTTTCAACTTTGCTTTCTCAAGGAACACATTAAAATTCAACGGAACAACAGCACGGGCCATCTATCTACAATCAAACATGAATAAGCAAGATACTATCAGGTACTAAGTTCATGATAAATTTAGGTTCAAATAATCATATTACTTAAAGAACTCCCACTTAGATAGACATCCCTCTAATCCTCTAAGTGATTACGTGATCCAAATCAACTAAATCATGTCCGATCATCACGTGAGATGGAGTAGCTTCATTGGTGAACATCACTATGTTGATCATATCTACTATATGATTCACGCTCGACCTTTCGGTCTCCGTGTTCCGAGGCCATATCTGTATATGCTTGGCTCGTCAAGTATAACCTGAGTATTCCGCGTGTGCAACTGTTTTGCACCCGTTGTATTTGAATGTAGAGCCTATCACACCCGATCATCACGTGGTGTCTCAGCACGAAGAACTTTCGCAACGGTGCATACTCAGGGAGAACACTTCTTGATAATTAGTGAGAGATCATCTTATAATGCTACCGTCAATCAAAGCAAGATAAGATGCATAAAAGATAAACATCACATGCAAGTGATATGATATGGCCATCATCACCTTGTGCTTGTGATCTCCATCTTCGAAGCACCGTCATGATCACCATCGTCATCAGCGCGACACCTTGATCTCCATCGTAGCATCGTTGTCGTCTCGCCAATCTTATGCTTCCACGACTATCGCAAGATCTTAGTGATAAAGTAAAGCATTACAGCGCGATTGCATTGCATACAATAAAGCGACAACCATATGGCTCCTGCCAGTTGCCGATAACTCGGTTACAAAACATGATCATCTCATACAATAAAATTGAGCATCATGTCTTGAGCATATCACATCACAACATGCCCTGCAAAAACAAGTTAGATGTCCTCTACTTTGTTGTTGCAAGTTTTACGTGGCTGCTACGGGCTTAAGCAAGAACCAATCTTACCTACGCATCAAAACCACAACGATAGTTTGTCAAGTTGGTGCTATTTTAACCTTCGCAAGGACCGGGCGTAGCCACACTCGGTTCAACTAAAGTTGGAGAAACTGTCACCCGCTAGCCACCTTTGTGCAAAGCACGTCGGGAGAACCGGTCTCGCGTAAGTGTACGCGTAATGTCGGTCCGGGCCGCTTCGTCCAACAATACCGCTGAACCAAAGTATGACATGCTGGTAAGCAGTATGACTTATATCGCCCACAACTCACTTGTGTTCTACTCATGCAAATAACATCAACACATAAAACCTAGGCTCGGATGCCACTGTTGGGTAACGTAGTAATTTCAAAAAAATTCCTACGCACACGCAAGATCATGGTGATGCATAGCAACGAGAGGGGAGAGTGTGATCTACGTACCCTTATAGATCGACAACGGAAGCATTAGCACAACGTGGTTGATGTAGTCGTACGGCTTCATGGCCCGACCGATCAAGCACCGAAACTACGGCACCTCCGAGTTCTAGCACACGTTCAGCTCGATGACGACCCCCGGACTCCGATCCAGCAAAGTGTCGGGGAAGAGTCCCGTTAGCACGACGGAGTGGTGATGATCTTGATGTACTACCGTCGTAGGGCTTCGCCTAAGCACCGCTACAATATTATCGAGGACTATGGTGGAAGGGGCACCGCACACGGCTAAGAATATGATCACGTGGATCAACTTGTGTCTCTACGGGTGCCCCCTGCCTCCGTATATAAAGGATCAAAGGGGGGGTGCGGCCGGCCAGGAGAGGGTGCGCCAGGAGGAGTCCTACTCCCTCCGGGAGTAGGGTTCCCCCCTTTCCTAGTTGGAATAGGATTCGGGAGGGGGAAAGAAGAGAGAGAGAAGGAAGGGGGGCGCCGCCCCCCTCTCCTTGTCCTATTCGGACTAGGGGGAGGGGCGCGCGGCCCAGCCCTGGCCACCTCTCCTCTCTTCCACTAAGGCCCACTAAGGCCCATATACCTCCCGGGGGGTTCCGGTAACCTCTCGGTACTCCGGTAAAATCCCGATTTCACCCGGAACACTTCCGATATCCAAATATAGGATTCCAATATATCAATCTTTATGTCTCGACCATTTCGAGACTCCTCGTCATGTCCCCGATCCCATCCGGGACTCCGAACTCCTTCGGTACATCAAAACTCATAAACTCATAACATAACTGTCATCGAAACCTTAAGCGTGCGGACCCTACGGGTTCGAGAACAATGTAGACATGACCGAGACACGTCTCCGGTCAATAACCAATAGCGGAACCTGGATGCTCATATTGGCTCCTACATATTCTACGAAGATCTTTATCGGTCAGACCGCATAACAACATACGTTGTTCCCTTTGTCATCGGTATGTTACTTGCCCGAGATTCGATCGTCGGTATCTTAATACCTAGTTCAATCTCGTTACCGGCAAGTCTCTTTACTCGTTCCGTAATACATCATCTCACAACTAACTCATTAGTTGCAATGCTTGCAAGGCTTATGTGATGTGTATTACCGAGAGGGCCCAGAGATACCTCTCCGACAATCGGTGTGACAAATCCTAATCTTGAAATACGCCAACCCAACATGTACCTTTGGAGACACCTGTAGAGCACCTTTATAATCACCCAGTTACGTTGTGACGTTTGGTAGCACACAAAGTGTTCCTCCGGCAAACGGGAGTTGCATAATCTCATAGTCATAGGAACATGTATAAGTCATGAAGAAAGCAATAGCAACATACTAAATGATCGGGTGCTAAGCTAATGGAATGGGTCATGTCAATCAGATCATTCACCTAATGATGTGATCCCGTTAATCAAATAACAGCTCTTTGTCCATTGTTAGGAAACATAACCATCTTTGATTAACGAGCTAGTCTAGTAGAGGCATACTAGTGACACTCTGTTTGTCTATGTATTCACACATGTATTATGTTTCCGGTTAATACAATTCTAGCATGAATAATAAATATTTATCATGATATAAGGAAATAAATAATAACTTTATTATTGCCTCTAGGGCATATTTCCTTCATCATCCCGCAACTAACACATTAGTTGCAATGCTTGCAAGGCTTAAGTGATGTGCATTACCGAGTGGTCCAGAGATACCTCTCCGACAATCGGAGTGTCAAATCCTAATCTCGAAATACGCCAACCCAACAAGTACCTTCGGAGACACCTGTAGAGCACCTTTATAATCACCCAGTTACGTCGTGACGTTTGGTAGCACACAAAGTGTTCCTCCGATAAACAGGAGTTGCATAATCTCATAGTCATAGGAACATGTATAAGTCATGAAGAAAGCAATAGCAACATATTGAACGATCAAGTGCTAAGCTAACGGAATGGGTCAAGTCAATCACATCATTCTCCTAATGATGTGATCTCGTTAATCAAATGACAACTCTTTGTTTATGGCTAGGAAACATAACCATCTTTGATCAACGAGCTAGTCAAGTAGAGGCATACTAGTGACACTCTGTTTGTCTATGTATGTACACATGTATCATGTTTCCGGTTAATACAATTCTAGCATGAATAATAAACATTTATCATGATATAAGGAAATAAATAATAACTTTATTATTGCCTCTAGGGCATATTTCCTTCATCATCCCGCAACTAACACATTAGTTGCAATGTTTGCAAGGCTTAAGTGATGTGCATTACCGAGTGGTCCAGAGATACCTCTCCGACAATCGGAGTGACAAATCCTAATCTCGAAATACGCCAACCCAACAAGTACCTTCGGAGACACCTGTAGAGCACCTTTATAATCACCCAGTTACGTTGTGACGTTTGGTAGCACACAAAGTGTTCCTCCGGTAAACAGGAGTTGCATAATCTCATAGTCATAGGAACATGTATAAGTCATGAAGAAAGCAATAGCAACATATTGAACGATCAAGTGCTAAGCTAACGGAATGGGTCAAGTCAATCACATCATTCTCCTAATGATGTGATCCCGTTAATCAAATGACAACTCTTTGTCTATGGCTAGGAAACATAACCATCTTTGATCAACGAGCTAGTCAAGTAGAGGCATACTAGTGACACTCTGTTTGTCTATGTATGCACACATGTATCATGTTTCCGGTTAATACAATTCTAGCATGAATAATAAACATTTATCATGATATAAGGAAATAAATGATAACTTTATTATTGCCTCTAGGGCATATTTCCTTCACAGACGGGCCACCGTATTTTGCAGAAAAAAACGTTTTCCCCCTGACTGCTGGGACCCACCGAACGGGTCACCGTATTTCGTGAAAAAACATTCCCCCCGCTGTCAGCTCGGACCCACCGGAAGTGCCTCCTTATTACGCACAAAAAAATGAATACTCCCCTGCTAGTTGGGACCCACCTTGGTGGGTGGCTGACTTGTGGGCCTACTAACTTGACGGGGACAGAGGGCTTTGTCAACTTAGTCAATATGAACGATTCTAGCTCCAGTGACCGTACGATGTCCATCCAACGGCCATAGTGCTTCTTCAACCTCTAGTCTTCTTGCTCCAGCCGCCCAAAGCAGCGCCGGTCGTGTCGCATGCTCCTGCCTCCCGTGGTCGGATATGCTGCCGCGGAGGCCTCACCGCCCCTACTATTCCCACCGCTGGCCAGGCCCTGCGGCGATGGCAGCCTCACACCACAGCCAAACCAGTGAACCCTCGTACTCCTCTCCGCGCGGGCTTCCACTGCCGCGTCTTCCCCGGCTCCGCGTCGTCCCCTTCCTAGGCCTCGCCGTCATCCACAGCCCTGGTGCTCTTGGCGTGGCGTGGTCAACATGGTCAAGGAACGGCTTCCATCGAACATGGACTGTACGTGGAGAGGTTGACAGTTGGGTCCACGGCCGCAGCAAGGAAGTGCCTCCTTATTACGCGCAAAATAATTATTCCTCCACCTGACAGCGGGGACCCATCGGATGGGCCACCGTGTTTCGCGAAAAAAAACGTTTCCCCCTGACTGCTGGGACCCACTAGCTACTTCTTCGTACGCAAGGAAGTGTGTGCGGGCAAAAAAAATGATTCGCCCCCTGACTGCTGGGATCCACCAGCTACATCATCATAATTTACGTCCATAGACTGTAAGTCAGAAATGATCTCCTTGAAGACCGACAAGTGGTTTAGCACCGAACCACCTTCTTGCAACTTGTGTGTGAACAACTTCATCTTCATGTGCATCTTACTGGTTAGATCCTTGGACATGCAGATCGACTCCAATTTTAGCCAGAGAGTTGCTACGGATTTCTCCTCCAGCACTTCTTGCAAAATATTATTAGATAGATGAAGATGAATTATAGACAAAGCCTTATGATTTTTGCGCTTCTCATCCTCGGTCCATGTCTTTGGTTCTTTTCCACCAAAGCCATCTAGCGCCTCGTCTAGATCGGTATGCGCCAGGGTAGCCCGCATATTCACCAGCCACAAGGAAAACCTCGTGTCGTAGTCCAGCAGTGGAAGATCAAACTTCATCGATGCCATGTCGTCGAAACCCTAGACAGAAATGAAGGAAATATGCCCAAGAGGCAATAATAAAGTTGTTATTTTATATTTCCTTATATCATGATAAATGTTTATTATTCATGCTAGAATTGTATTAACCGAAACTTGATACATGTGTGGATACATAGACAAAACACTGTGTCCCTAGTAAGCCTCTACTAGACTAGCTCGTTAATCAAAGATGGTTAAGTTTCCTAACCACATACATGTGTTGTCATTTTATGAATGAGATCACATCATTAGAAGAATGATGTGATGGACAATACCCATTCGTTAGCTTAGCATGTTGATCGTTCAGTTTTATTGCTATTGCTTTTCTTCATGTCAAATACATATTCCTTCGACTATGAGATTATGAAACTTCCGGATACCAGAGGAATACCTTGTGTGCTATCAAACGTCACAACGTAACTGGGTGATTATAAAGATGCTCTACAGATATCTCCGAAGGTGTTTTGTTGGGTTAGCATAGATCGAGATTAGGATTTGTCACTCCGAGTATCGAAGAGGTATCTCTGGGCCCTCTCGATAATGCACATCACAAGAAGCCTTGCAAGCAATGTGACTAATGAGTTAGTTGCGGGATGATGTATTACGGAACGAGTAAAGAGACTTGCCGGTAACGAGATTGAACTAGGTATGAAGATATCGACGATCGAATCTCGGGCAAATAACATACCGATGAAAAAGGGAATAACATATGTTGTCATAACGGTTCGACCGATAAAGATCTTCCTAGACTATGTAGGAACCAATATGAGCATCCAGGTTCCGCTATTGGTTATTGACCGGAGATGTGTCTCGGTCATGTCTACATAGTTCTCGAACCTGTAGGGTCCGCACGCTTAATGTTCGATGACGATTTGTATTATGAGTTATGTGTTTTGGTGACCGAAGTTTGTTCGGAGTCCCGGATGAGTTCGCGGACATGACGAGGAGTCTCAAAATGGCCGAGAGGTAAATATTGATATATTGGAAGGTTGTATACGGACACCGGAATGGTTCCGAAGAGGTTCGAGGATTTATCGGAGTACCGAGAGGCCATCGGAACCCCCCAGGAAAGTTAATGGGCCTCATGGGCTATAGTGGAGAGAGGGAGGCAGGCCAGAAGAGGTGGCGCGCGCCTCCCCCTGCCCAATCCGAATTGGACAAGGGGTGGGGGCACAACCCCCCTTCCTTCTCCCTCCCCCCTCTTTCCCCTTTCCCCCTCTCCTTTGGAAGGAAGGGGGCGAATCCTACTAGGAGTGGACTCCTTGTAGGACTCTCCGGAGAGGTTCGGGGATTTATCGGAGTACCGAGAGGCCATCGGAACCCCCCGGGAAAGTTAATGGGCCTCATGAGCCATAGTGGAGAGAGGGAGGCAGGCCAGAAGAGGTGGCGCGCGCCTCCCCCTGCCCAATCCGAATTGGACAAGGGGTGGGGGCACAACCCCCCTTCCTTCTCCCTCCCCCTCTTTCCCCTTTCCCCCTCTCCTTTGGAAGGAAGGGGGGCGAATCCTACTAGGAGTGGAGTCCTAGTAGGACTCCCCCCTTGGCACGCCTCCTCCTGGACGGTCACGTCCTCCCCCTCTCCTTTATATACGGGGGTGGGGGCACCCCAAAGACACATCAATTGTTCTCTTAGCCGTGTGCGGTGCCCCCTTCATAGTTTACTCCTCCGGTCATAGCGTCGTAGTGCTTAGGCGAAGCCCTGCGCGGATCACATCACCATCACCTTCACCACACCGTCGTGTTGATAGAACTCTCCCTCGACCCTCTGCTGGATCAAGAGTTCGACGGACGTCATCGAGCTGAACGTGTGCTGAACACGGAGGTGCCGTACATTCGGTACTTGGATCGGTTGGATCGTGAAGACGTTTGACTAAATCAACTGTGTTAACCTAACGCTCCTCTTTCGGTCTACTAGGGTACGTAGACACACTCTCCCCCTCTCGTTGCTACGCATCTCCTAGATAGATCTTGCGTGAGCATAGGATTATTTTTGAAATTGTATACTACGTTTCCCAACAAGAAACAACAGGCAAATCAACTCAACGAAGAACGAAAACAAGCAGGGGACACAAGATTTAACAAGGAAGACCCCTCCAACACGAAGGGGAAAAACCATGGGCGCTACCCAGCCAAACTTCACTATATCGGGGGAGGTTAGAAACGCCGAGGATTTACAACTAATCGACTTATCCCATGAGGCGGCCGTGCAAGAGAGAGAGAGAGAGGGGGGGGGGCGACATGGCCATCCTAGTAATTGCGGAGAACAAATTTCTGGTGCGGTTGTCCTATTTTACATCTCTATTGAAGCATTAGTGTCTATTTTACATCGTCTGTTGGATTTGGAGATTTTTGGTGATGTAAAAAATCACTTTTGGTTGATGCAAATTTTACTCGAAGCACGAGTTGATGATGTATTTTACATCATCTATTGAAGGTGGTTTTACACCATCTAGATTATTTAGTACATGTGTTTTAAATTTTGCACAATGATGATCTAGTTCAATCGATGCACCGCAGTCGATGGAACTAGCTGCACAACAATAAAGCAAGTTTATCGAACCCAAAGTTTATGCGGAAATACCCGATGGCTCTTAGTTGCCAACGCACCCAAATTGGAAATAAAATTTTGAAAATAGCAAAAGAAATCAGAAGTTTCTAAAACTTCTTAAAAAAATCATGATCTAGTATTTTACTTATGTGAAATGTTTCACGACCAAGTGGCGAGTTTGGTAAGCTACCAACAAAAAAATTCAAGGAATGGTTTGATGAAGAAATGACTTTAGTGGTATTTTAGATGAAAATAAATAAAGTTGATATTGTTACTATTCATGTTCTACTTGTATATTTTTGGGAAACGATATTTTTCAACTGATTGATACTGTTGCGCGTCATGTGGGCCCCCACACTATTTTCCCCTTTCACTCGTGAAGCTTCTCTCGTCCACTCACGCGGGTCGAGCCGACCAGGAGGTGCCGGAAGGCCGATGAGAAGCTCATCGCAAGGCCGATGAGAAGCTCATCCTTGCAGAGATAGCTGTTATGGGATATGTTCTGCACCTATTTGCGCAATATCGCAAAAGCGTTTTGTTCTATACCCTTTTAGGGGGTTTTGCAGTATAACATAAACATTTTTTGCGGTATCAATTTTTAGCAGCTGGGATGCTCTTAGTCGCTCGAAATCACTAATTAAGGGGTATCCCTTGCAAAAGTCAGTCCCACCTTTCCAAGCCACAACAAGTGATGCAATGCATGCGCGTCACTTGTTGTAACTTGAGAGTTTTCTCTTTTTCGTGAATTCATTTACTCAAAACGTTTTATCTCTTAAACCGTGCGTCCAAATTCCAAACCATTTTCACCATCGAATTTCCCATGTCGAGATCTTCGAAATTAGATCCATGTTAATAGGTTTTGATGTTTTTTCACGAAAAAACCTGAAAGAAAAAAAGAGCTGGAAGCAAAAAAAAACATGATTTTTTTCTTTTCAAGAGGCATTGTTGTGGCTCTCACAGAAGCAAATATGTGACTTCACAAGAAGAAAATCTGTGTCTCTCATGAAAGCAAAAAAAAGTGTTTCCCTTTCTAAGAGGCATAGCCGAAATAAACCTGTGCCTCCACGAGAAGCAAATCTGTGCCTCTAGTAGAAGCAAAAAAAGTGTTTTCCCCTTCCTCTCGTAAAAGCAAATATATGTCTCTCATGGAAGCAAAAAAACGTGTTTTCCTTTTTCTTTTTCGAGAGGCATAAGTGTGCTCTCACTGATGCAAATATGTGCCTCCACAAGAAGCAAATATGTCCCTCTTACAAAAAAAGACATGTTTTTTCTTTGAATTTTTTCCTTCGAAACCTATGGAAAACCGGGCAGAAACTGAAAAGGCGAAAACCCTAAAAAATCATTTAAAACCCGAAAACACGTACAGGAAAAAATCCTGAGAAAGTGCCCAGCATGAGACATGTGGCGACGGCTTCTGCACAGGGTATCCCTTGGTTTGTTGAATGGGACATGTAGTTACATTTTAGGGGTATAACCAAGTTTTATTGCTCAAAATGCACATGATATGGGATACAAAATGGATCATGGGGTTGGACCAACCAGATATGTCGTCCCTGATCAAGAGAATGCAAAAACTTAGCTAACCTATCGGCGTTGCTATTAGCAGCTCGGCCTTCAAAGGAAAAAATACAATTAAAAAATTGAGACCTAATTTTAATCTCCGTGATAATATTCCCATGTGCTCCCTGACTTCCTTTCTCTATGTACTTGACAATCTGTTTCGAATCTGTGGCTACAACAAAATTTTGAAGCATCAGATCTTCTGCTAGAGACAAAGCTTCCCGACATGCAATAGCTTCTAGTGTTGTTGCATCATTTATGCCATAAATTACCAAGGAGGAGCTTCCCATATAATTTCCTTCTCCATCACGACATACAGCTGCCGCCGCACCCCTCACCTGATTTCTTGCAATGGACATATCCACGTGTATTTTCATATATCCTGGTGGGGGTGCCTTCAGTCTCACCCTTATTCTACCCGGCAACCCAGTGGTTCTGAAACTTCTTGCATGTTCCATATTTAGCTCAGCAATGAATCTGCATATAAAACCATGTGTGGTCGATGGCTCTGAAAAATCTCATCATGAATTGCCTTTCATCGTGCCCACCAGATGGCCCAAGAGTGTGACAACCAATCTTACAAACGAAACATGTGATAATGTATCTATCATTGAGAAAATCCACTGTCTCGCACTAGGTTCAGTTGTCTCGCATAGGTGTTCTGCAAAATCTCCATCAACCAAAGCCCACACACATCTAGCCATCGAACACTCTAGCAAAGAGTGTCTCCAAGAATCCTCCGCACCACACAAGACCACAAGTACCCGTGGTTGACATTTTCCTGTAAGCTCTAACATCTTATGTGGGGAGAGAATGTTTCGCCAAACGCCATAAGAACATTCTTACTTTACCTGGGACCGGAGTTTTCCACAAAAATTTCCATGAAGCCGAGTCACGATCCGTACTGGAAGATCCCAACAGCTCCAAGCCCCTCTCCTTATCTTAGTATCTATCATCATTCTATACGCGGATCTCACAGTAAACATCCCACTTTTCTTAAAGTTCCAAGCCCAACTGTCAGCGAGATGTCTGTTGTGCAAAGAGGTATGCCGACGATAGCAGGGATATCAATTGACAAGCACAATTCCTCAAGTCTCACACGATCCCATGTAGCAGATGTATGGTCAATAAGATGCGACACAAGTTTTGGAGGGTTACCAACTCTGCACCTTTAGGTCTCATCATAACATCCCTAGGTATCCAGTTGTCCAACCAAATGTTAGTCGTTTCCCCCTTACCTATTCTTCTTATAAAACCTTGTTTCAGTATGTCTCGACCTTCAATTATTGACCTCTAGATTTGTCTTGGGTGACTTCTCAGTTCGGCATTGAGAATTGAACCATTAGGGAAGTAGACACTGCGCATAATTCTCGCACTGAGTGAATCGGGAGTTTGCAGGAGTTTCCTCATTTGCTCCACCAGCACTAGCCCTGAAAAACTGCAGGTTGTCATCTGCAAATAATAAATGGTTAACTGGCGACGCCGAAGGAGCCACCTGAACACCATTCAGGTTGGATGACTCGTCAAATGATTTTAAAAGGCACGAAAGGCCATCTGCTGCTATCAAGTATAGATATGCGGAAATTGGGTCTCCCTGTCGAATCCCACAAGCCACAAGATGGTTTAAACACCTGCAACTTTTTGCCATTGAACAACACTGAGAATTTGACTGTTCTGACCAAACTCATCACAATGTCAACCCACCTTTCCGTGAAGCCAAGTTCTAACATAATTGCTTGCAAATAGTCTCACTCGACTCTGTCATATGCTTTCATTATATCCAGCTTTAGAGCACAATGTCTGTTTTTTTACAGTGTTTCTTTTTATGAAATGAAGGCACTCGAAGGCTGTAAAAAAAATTGAGTGCTTCGAAGGCTGCAATTATGTTGGCAGTAATAAGTCTACCTAGTAGGCCGTTAGCCCGTGTCCATCCATCAGCCGCGTCGACATCTTTTCCGGCCCACATACTCTCTCTTCTTTGCCTAAAAAGAGTTAATTGCGCTTTTGGTGCATAAACTTGCATTTGATGTACAAATTCATACATAAATTTGAAAAATGACACAAATAGGTCCAACAACTTGTGTTTCAGGTACATTTACCTACATTTTCATCATTTCACGTTAGTCCTCCGTTAACCTGTGCATGAGCTGGCCCACACTACATACATGTGTGTGGATGCCACCTGTCAGTGGCGTACAAAACATAAACTAACAGCGTCTCAGCCGGATTCGAAGTAGCAACGTCTCCTCACACACATCAAAGGATTAGCCACTGCACCAGCGGCCACTCTTTGTTATTTAGGACATGATGTCTTCTATATACTCTATCCGGTAATGGATTTGAATCCAAAATATGTATTGCGTGGGATTTGCTGCTTGCATGCCTCTATCATCACCCATTTTTTCCCTGTCCAGTGAGTACTGAAGAAACTCGGAATTTTTCAGTATTTTTTGTTCGAAGTTTTTGAATAAATTTCAAATTTGAATTATTTAAGTGCAAACACATCTTCATTTTTTCTATTAAAATGTTGAACATAACGCTAAAAGGGTCCACTTTTTTGCAAGATGGTTCACCCGCCATTTCACTTGGAAGAAAGTTGCCATGTGAAAAAAATATGCATATGAGCTCTATTTTACAATATTTGATCTTCTAAATAAAAAAATCAAAAACATTCAGTGCTCACCTGTTTTTTTAAAGCATTCAATATAACGCTAAAAAGGTTCCATTTTTGCAAGTTTGTCGCCTTATCACTTGTAAGAAAGTTGTTATGTGGAAAACATATGCATATGAGCTCTATTTGACAATATCTGACCTTTTAAATTAAAAAAAAGAACGATATCAAAATCGTTTGGTGCTCACCATTTTTTTTAAAGGGTCGAATATAACGCTAAAAGAATATAACGCTAAAAAGGTCCGGTTTTTGCAAGATGGTTCGCCGGCCTTATAACTTGGAAGAAAGTCGTTATGTGAAAAACATATGCATATATATGAGCTCTATTTGTCAATATCTGACTTTTTAAATCCAATAAAAGAACAATATAAAAATCATTCTGTGCTCACTGATTTTTTGAAAAACATTGAATATAACACTAAAATGGCCCAGTTTTGCAAGCTGGTTCGCGCATCTTTTCACTTGGAAAAAAACTGTCATGTGAAAAATATATGCATACGAGCTCTATTTGACAATACCTGACCTTTTATATTCAAAAAAAATAATTTTATTTGACCAATATCAAAAACATTCTTTGCTCACCGAATTTTTGGGTAGTCACTGGACCAGGGGAAAAAAGTGGTGATGAGAGACGCACGCAAGCAGCAAATCCCGTGCAATACATATTTTGAATTCAAATCCATTACCAGATACAAAGAGTGGCTGGTGGTGCAGTGGCTAATCTTTGATGTTTGCTTGGAGAAGTTGCTAGTTAGAATTCTGCTGTGGAGGGGCTACTTATATTATATATATATATATATATATATATATATATATATATATATATATGTTTGTTTGTTTCTATGCCACAGACAGGTGGGATCCACACACATCTATGCAGTGTGGGCCAGCTTACATACGCAGTTTAATGGACGACTAACGGCCATTGACGAAAATGTAGGTAAATGTACCCGAAACACAAGTTGTTAGATCGATTTGTATCATTTTTCAAGTTTATATATGAATTTGTACATAACGTGCAAGTTTATGTACCAAAAGCGCAATTAACTCTAAAAAAAATACTCTGTCTTCTCCACTCGTCGTCTCTCATTTTCCAATTTCCAGGAGGGCACACCACAGCACACGGCCGCCCACGACCGATCTTGGCGGCTCCTCCCCTCGCGGCCGGGGCAGCGAAGCCGGAGAACCAAGATGCCTCTATGGCATCACCGGTGCTTCCCTGCAGCGCGCCTGCCCTCGGTGAGTACGCATTTTGTGTGTGCCTGCGTTCGATCCCCTCCAAAGCTAGATTTATTCATGTGATAGGACAGATAGGTGTTCAATTACTCCTCCGCATGGTACTGGGCATGAACGACAGTACAGTTTATGGTCTACATCGCACAGTCGTACTCATGTGCACTGAGTTGCTTATCATTTTTGCAGCATAACAAGTTGCGTCGGTACTGTTGCTAAGCATAATGCTAATTCTGTTTGAGTTAAGGGCTGCAAGTAGTACTGGATGTGGTATGGTATTTCTTTCATAGGCTACAAGCTTGCCGATTCGCTGCGCACATTTGACATGGCCACATGTAGAGCTCTAGGAAAGCCTTTTTCAGCAATTCCTATGCCACTTGATTTTTCTAGGCATGGTTAACCCGCTGGTTTAACTTTGCATCTAACGTGATGTCCCTTTTCTTGGTTCCTCAATCCCAATTTTTTTTTATAAACCGGAATAGACTGAACTCTTTGTATTTTGCTTTGCTATTTGGCTTTCTAATATGGAAAAGTATATTTTTCGTCCTCAAACTCTATCGGAAGTATAGAAATGATCCCCCAACTTTGAAACCAGCAAAACTTAGTCCCTCAACTTATCAAACCGGATTAGTTTAGTCTCTAATACCGCTTTTTGTGGTTTCCTGCTGACATGAAGCTGGTTTTGACTAAAACTTGACACGTCATACAAGTTTGACCGCCGTGTAACTGTCCTTGAACTCGCCACGGCGCGCAGCTTGCCAGTTCAGGGCGCTACTGTAGGAGGGCTAGCAAGGAGCGCCCGGCGCCGGTGGCCACAGCCTGCAGGATGAGCCAGAGCGAGTAGAAGCAGCTGCCCGTGCAGAGCACCGAGCCCATGTCGCAGCTGCCGCTGCCGCGGGAGAGGAACGGTGGTTGTCCCGGTGGGAGTGTCGGGCGGCGAGGTTAAGATGAGTGGATGTGCCAGGGTTTGACCTGGGCGTCCTTATGTAAGATGAGGAGCATGGCGCTGCCCAAGTGCCCATGCTGAGGAGTTCATGGAAACTGCCTCGTACAACACGGCCAGGGGGTTCATGGAAACTGCCTCGTGCAACATGGCATGCCGAGCAGGTTACCTTGGCCTGGCCTGCGATGGTGCATCCCCTTCAGCTCCTCGTACCCGTCGTCGTTGACGCCTCCGTGCGGGGTGCGGCAGGCGCGTGACCTCCTCGTGCATGCGCCGCTCGCAGCGCAGGTTGGCGGCCAGGAGCCAGAAGAACCAGGTGAGAGCGGAAGACGTCGTTTCTTTCTCGGCCGGCATGAAGCTGACCACAACATCCAGCGGGAACCTCCGCTTCGCGTCCGGCGGGCCGAACATCTTGCCGAGCTCGTCGCCGCTGCGAACCACGATAGCAGGTGCTGCTCTTGCTCGTCGTCCTCGGCCGAGCTCCGATGACGTTGGATGCTCTGTGGCGGCCGAGCTCGGCCCGCCATTGCGACGTGCTCATGCTCACCACCTGGCTCCGGTATGGGCGCCACGAGGTGCGGACGAGTTCGACTCCGATGTCGCTGCCACCCGACGATCCCTCGTTACTGCCTTCTGCTCGCCGCCGCCACAAGCTCTGAATCGCTCAACCTCAGGACGGAGGCATGCCGCCAGGAGCGGCTGACACCGCATACCATGTGCTCGACAAAATGGCTACAACAATGATAAGAGGAAATGAAGGAGTAAATATTGCCACGTGGACGAAGAGAGGTCAAAACCAGGCCACGCCAACTCAAAAACCACTTCAAATGAGTAGAGGGACTAAACTAATCCGGTTTGGCAAGTTGAGGGACTGAGTTTTGCTGGTTTCAGAGTTGAGGGACCATTTCTATATTTTTGAGAGAGTTTAGGGGCAAAAAATATACTTTTCCCTTTCTAATAAAACCCAGACTGTGAGATGGCCGCCTTTGTTCTGAAAAACCCCGGAATTTGCTGTGGGAAAAGACTTTATTTTGAGATTTGAAATAACATTCTTGGAGTTCCATTTGAAAGAAAAAGAAATTAAGCCTATCGGGACCTATTCTTAGTACCTACTGACTGGACTAGTGTTATGACATTATTTTTCGAACGATAGTGTTATGAGTTATGACTTTATTTGATTGTTGTTTCCGTGCAATTCGTTGCGGTGTTCAGATTAAGTAGATGGCCTTGATGTGTTCATAGGGTTTCAAATGAGTTGTGACTTCCGATGCCAGGCCAAATAGTTGTATGGTTGATTGACCTGCTCGATGGGCCAATAACAAGTAATGTCAACCTATTAGACTGTGAGTAGACTAACTGGTACTGTGGTACTGGTATATATAAGTGTAGCGCTCAAATAATCTTTAAGAGGTCTTATAGTTAGGAACAGAGGAAGTATCTCTTAAGGTACTTCTACAGTATCTTCTATTGTTATAACATAAAATTTCTATAACACCTGAAATTTGCCGGCATTGTCTTGTTCTCTTTGATTTTTTTTTTCAAATGGCTGAACTGTTCAAACATCTGAAACCTAAATGAGCTTTCACCGCACAAAACCAGAGTCATTATTAACTTGGTAACATACAAAATACTGGTGCATCACCAACTTCTTAACATGCAAAATACTGGTGCATTATTTCAAGTAGTAATTTATTGCTAATACAGTAGCACACATAGTTTTGGAAATTAACAAGCACACACTTTTCTTGGGATAGCAAATACGGCTTATTTGCTCCATCACCAAGATTATCATCACACACACACACACACACACACACACACACACACACCATATGGTTTATATAATTGAGGAGCACACAGTTCCCTTGTGTATGCCTCTAAGTATAGAATAGCACGACATTGCCATGGTGCAGCTCAGAGCTCACACATCAGACCAAGTGATCTTAAATTCTCCGATGTTCTTGTTGAGCCCCAGCGCCTTCCATACCGCTGGCGACCCGTCCACGATGTTGTTTGCACATGGTGGCTCAAAGTTGTGTTCCTTGTCACAGCCATGCACCGAGTCACACTCGTCGACGACCTTGGCCAGCACGGACCGCCTGTTCCCGCTGATGCGGATCATCTTGTTGCACCGACGTGTGCCGTCGAGGCCAGCCACCCAGTAGACAGCGCCACCACCAGCTCGCTGTCCTTGTGGTAGCGATCGTCACAGAAGGACGGCCCACCACCGTCACCCCCGCGGGCAAAGCTGTTCAGCGTCAAGGTTGCCACTGTCTTGGAGGACACTGGGGGCGAACACCTGAACTGCGGGTAGCGGTGGTGGGGAATACAGCAGTCGGAGCCATTCTCCTTGTTGCACTTGCCAGCCTTGCCGTAGAGGAAGCCGCTGATATGGCAGCGGCCACCACTGGGCTTTGGCACGCGTTTGTTGGCTGTGGACGATGCGACACCATGGATATGGAGAGTGATTACCTGCAAGAGCACAAGCACAGCTAGTAGCTTCGGGTTAGCCATGCTATTTGCCACCTTAAGCTTGTGAGCTTTCGATTGAACTATTGCTTGATGCTCAAGTGTATGGGTGGGTACTCTATATAGAGCTCAGAAATCAGCAATTGCTATGCAATTTCATGGGCGCCAAGTTCTTGATGATTGGCTGCACATATTTGGCGTGCTATCATATAGAGCTATGGGCAAAACATTTCAGCAATTACTATGCTACCGTGTGTTCGCCACACTATACCACTGGTTTAACTAGGCATGTAACATACTGTCCCTTTTCTTGGTTTGTCAACTCCAAGGTTAGTTTCTGAGCTTGACAAGAAAATTGATGTGTAATTATTCCATCGTCGTCACATTTTTTTCCTGTGTTTGTAATGTGAATTACATTATTACTCGGTAGTAGCTTTAGTGATTAATATAATTATATTTCGAATAGAATGGTAGTTGATGAATTGCGAGGAAATCATTCTGCTGGTTGAAACTGGCATCGTATGGTTTCTGTAAGTTTGTGTTGTTTCACTGTTAAAAGGAGACTTGAAAAGGCTTAATATTTAAAACAGAGACTAACAGATGGAGCATAAAATAAATGGAGAACCGAGTGTATAACTGAACATTTTGGCCCAAAAAAGTCAGCATGTTTGTCCTGGTTTGATCAATTATACTGGAAATATGGTTTGATTGTTTGACCGTCTCAGATTTCCTGGACACTGGAGAATTGAGAAAAACCGCATCCAAGTGTGTGTTTCTGGATGATTTGGCTCCCGGGATTGTCTCAATATGTCTTACTTTCTACATCCTGTGTAGTCACTTAATTCTCTTTTTTTTCTTCAGATAAAGGCATTGCAAGTTTGGGGGTTGTCTGTGCATCACAAATTACTCCATAGAAGTAGCTCTAACATATTGAGCACAAATTACAAATATCATATTTACAGGGACAATGCATATTCCTATTTTAACTCTGTACATGATATATATCACTCACTTCTCTCGTATGCCTGCTACGCAGTTCTGCTGTTTACTCCTCTGACCAGGTGATCTCATCCATGCCGACGTTCTGGTCGAGCCCCAGGGCATTCCACACCGCCGGTGAGGCATCAACGATGTTATTATCGCACGGAGGCTCGTAGTTGTGGTCGGCGTCACAGCCATACACGGAGTCGCACTCGTCCACCACCTTGGCGTACACGGACTTGTCGTTAGCGGTGATCTTGATGCGATGGCCGCAACGTGCCATGTTCTTGAACCAGCCGGTGGAGAGCGCAACGACCAGTTCCTTGTCGCTGTGGTAGGAGTTGTCGCACTCTGACGGGCCACCGCCATCCTTGCCCTTCTCGAAGCTGTTGAGCGTCAGGACGGCCTTGGTGGTCGCCGTGACCGGCGGCGAGCAGTGGTACTGCGGGTACCTCTTACCGTCTTCGCAACAATCCGGGTCATTGCTCTTCTCGCAGTTGCCGGACCTGCCTGGGAGATAGCCGCTGGCACGGCAGACCCCTAGGCCGGGGCGAAGGGAGGAGGCAATGTGCGACGTGGAGAGCGTGACCAGCAGGAAGACCGCGGCGGTGGCTAGAGCTCTGAAGTTGGCCATTTCAGTTTGCCTTGGCTTGATTCCTGGTGTGTTTGGCCCTTGTTTTCGGAATTGCTGTGTGCGCATCCGCTTTTGTAGTGACCCTTGCTGCTAGTAGTGCTAGGTATGAACATTGCCAGGTTGTTTGCTACGGCAATTCTTTGTTGTGTTCAGATTATGAATACTTGATGTGTGGACGTACCGTATCCTCTCGTATGGGCTTCTGATTGGGGTTCCAAATGTTATCTTGTCACAATTTAATAACCCGCTAAACGGGCTGAACACGTTTACTTGGTGTAGCCGATAACATGTTTTTTTTTAATAAAGGGGTTGCCCCATACCTCGTTGTTTGCTCATGAACATGTCACTGTGTACCACTGGCATTGTACGCATGACACATAACCGAAGGAGTCTCACCAGGAGCACGATACGCAAAACACGACGACAAGGTCATTTGGAGACCCGAAGCTCCATACGTCCAAAAAGGACCCCATCAGGGCGTGTAGTGAATATGGCTGCCCCAGGTCAACCTAATTGTCCCTAGGGTTTCGGGGTTCGTCACCCTCCAACACAAAGAACAAACAAGGTGCTGGAATTTTGTCTATTTTGAGCCTAGCTCAATAGCAGTTTCAGAAATTCCTAATAAATCCTAGAGGCCCACGCAGCCTATTCGTGCAAGACAAGAGGTGGAACTAAAGTTTAGTCCCACATTGCTAGTTTAGAGGGAGTTGGACCTCTTTATAAGGGAGGCTCTTTCTTCACATGTATGAGGATGAGAACAAGAGAGACATCCACGCGCGCTCCTCCTCCGCCGCCACCACGCCTCGCCACGACGCGGGTTGCGGGAATGAGCTGAGTCGATGTCTTGCTGTAGTGGAGATTGAATACAAACGGCGCACCTCTTCGCCTGCTGCCTGCCTCCTTCTCTTGCACCTATAAAAGGGAGGTCGCTCCTCTCAAAGATACGCACCAGAAGATCATCTTTCTCTCGCCACAAAGTTCCTGAGCACTGCGCTGCTGCTACGATCTTCATATTTCCAACAATCCAAAAACCTTATTATAGGCAATTTACACCAAGTGGTTTTGCTGCTTCCATGAGACCTTCTATGTTTGAGGGTATTAAGAGGTGGCGCGTGAGAGCAGTCTTATGGTTTCAAACCATGAGTTGTTATGACGCCACTCTTGACAAACCTAAAGGGGAGCATGATGCCCAACAGGAACAAGCTTTTCAGAAAATGGATACTCTGTTTAAGGTTGCTCTCTTGAGTGTTCTTGGTGAGAACATAGTTGATGCATATGCGTCAATTGACAATGGAAAAGATATGTGGGACGCACTCGAGACCAAGTTTGGGGTCTCGGATGCTGGCACTGAGCTGTACATCATGGAGCAATTCTATGATTACAGGATGACTGAAGAGCGCTTCGTGGTTGAGCAAGCTCATGAGATACAGTCATTTGCTAGAGAACTTGAGCACTTCAATTGTATGCTACCAGACAAGTCTGTTGCCGGAGGTATCATCACTAAGCTTCCTCCTTCATGGAGGAACTTTGCTACCTCACTGAAGCACAAGAGACAGGAGTTTTCCGTTCCGGGTCTCATTGGTACTCTTGATGTGGAAGAAAAGGCGAGAGCAAAGGACACACGTGCTCGAGGTATTGAGGGAGGATCTAGTGCCAATCTGGTACAGAAGCAGAACTTCCAGCCCCACAAGTTCAAGAACAAGGGCAAGTTTGATGGTAAAGAAAAGTTTGATGGGAAGAACAAGGTTGTGCAGCACAAGAACTTCAAGAAGAAGAATGACAAAAAGAAAGATGTTTTTCATGTGTGTGGGGATCCTGATCATTGGGCTCCTAGTTTCCCTAATCACTATGACAAGCGTCATCCTGGTAAAGGTGGCAAGACCGCTAATGTTGTCATTGGAGACACTGACACGAAGGATGCTGGGTATGGTATATTTCCCACTATTCTTTCAGTATGTCATTCTCCTGATTGGTTGATTGACACAGGTGCTAATGTGCATGTATGTGGTGATATTTCTATGTTTTCGTCTTATCAGACCCCAGGGACTTCAACCGTGCTGATGGACAACGGTTCAAGTGCTTCTATTCGTGGTGTTGGCACGGTCGATCTGAAGTTTACTTCGGGGAATATCGTGCGGCTGAAGAACGTGCATTATGTCCCCTTCGTCAATAAAAATCTTGTTAGCGGATCTCTTCTGTGTAGAGATGGCTACAAACTTGTCTTTGGGTCGAATAAATTTGTAATATCCAAGTATGGAACCTTTGTTGCTAAAGGCTATGAGTCAGGAGGCCTATTTCTTTTATCCTTGTCAGACGTTTGCAGTAAAGTTGTTAATCATATTTGCAACAATAGTGAATCAAATGTGTGGCATTCACGTCTTTGTCATGTTAACTTTGGTTGCATGTCACGACTAGCCAAATTAAAGTTAATCCCTAGTTTCACCACTGTTAAGGGATCTAAGTGTCAAGTTTGTGTGCAAGCTAAGCAACCTCGTAAGTCTCACACGACTGCGAAAACGAGAAATCTTGCACCACTAGAACTCATACATTCAGATCTATGTGAAATGAATGGTGTTTTGACAAAAGGTGGAAAGAAATATTTCATGACGCTAATTGACGACTCCACTAGATACTGCCGTGTGTATCTTCTGAAATCTAAGGATGAGGCTTTGAACTTTTTCAAGATCTATAAAGCTGAAGTGGAAAACCAACTTGATCGGAAAATCAAGAGGCTTAGGTCTGACCATGGTGGAGAGTATTTTTCCAATGAATTTGATGCTTTTTGTGCGGAATATGGTATAATCCATGAGAGGACGCCTCCCTATTCACCTCAGTCAAATGGGGTGGCCGAAAGAAAGAACCGTACTCTAACAGATTTGGTTAACGCCATGTTAGACACATCGGGTCTCTCCAAGGCATGGTGGAGGGAGGCGATATTGACTGCATGTCATGTCCTAAATCGTGTTCCCGCAAAGAATAAAGAGATAACTCCATTCGAGGAATGGGAGAAGAAAAGATTAAAACTCTCTTATCTACGAACCTGGGGTTGTTTGGCAAAAGCCAATGTGCCAATTCCAAAGAAGCGCAAGCTTGGACCAAAGACCGTGGATTGTGTTTTCCTGGGATATGCTTTTCATAGCATCGGTTATAGATTCTTGGTTGTAAAATCTGAGGTACCTGACATGCATGTCGGTACGATCATGGAGTCGAATGATGCGACTTTCTTTGAAGATATCTTTCCAATGAAGGATATGGCTGAAAGAAATATGCCCTAGAGGTAATAATAAAGTTATTATTTATTTCCTTATATCATGATAAGTTTTAATTATTCATGCTAGAATTGTATTAGCCGGAAACATGATACATGTGTGAATACATAGACAAAAAAAGTGTCACTAGTATGCCTCTACTTGACTAGCTCGTTGAATCAAAGATGGTTATGTTTCCTAACCATAGACAAAGAGTTGTCATTTGATTAACGAGAACACATCATTAGGAGAATGATGTGATTGACTTGACCCATTCCGTTAGCTTAGCACTTGATCGTTTAGTTTGTTGCTATTGCTTTCTTCATGACTTATACATGTTCTTATGACTATGAGATTATGCAACTCCCGTTTACCCGAGGAACACTTTGTGTGCTACCAAACGTGGGTGATTATAAAGGTGCTCTACAGGTGTCTCCGAAGGTACTTGTTGGGTTGGCGTATTTCGAGATTAGGATTTGTCACTCCGATTGTCGGAGAGGTATCTCTGGGCCCACTCGGTAATACACATCACTTAAGCCTTGCAAGCATTGCAACTAATGAGTTAGTTGCAGGATGATGTATTACGGAACGAGTAAAGAGACTTGCCGGTAACGAGATTGAACTAGGTATTGAGATACCGACGATCGAATTTCGGGCAAGTAACATACCGATGACAAAGGGAACAACATATGTTGTTATGCGGTTTGACCGATAAAGATCTTCGTAGAATATGTAGGAGCCAATATGAGCATCCAGGTTCCACTATTGGTTATTGACCGAAGACGTGTCTCGGTCATGTCTACATAGTTCTCGAACCCGTAGGGTCTGCACGCTTAAAGTTCGATGACGGTTATATTATGAGTTTATGTGTTTTGATGTACCGAAGGTAGTTCGGAGTCTCGGATGTGATCACGGACATGATGAGGTGTCTCGAAATGGTCGAGACATGAAGATTGATATATTGGACGACTATATTCGGACACCGGAATGGTTCCGGGGGTTATCGGATATATACCGGAGTACCAGGGGTTACCGGAACCCCCCCCCCCCCGGGGGGGGGGGGGTTATTGGGCCTCATGAGCCCAAAGTGGTGGAAGAGGAGAGGCAGAAGGAGGTGGCGCGCGGCCCTCCTTGCCCCAATCCGAATTGGGAAAGGGAAGGGGGCGGCGGCCCCCCTTCTCCTTCCTTCTCTCCACCTCCTTCTTCCCCCTTCTCCTAGTTGGAATAGGAAAGGGGGCCAAAACCTACTTGGAGTAGGATTGCCCCCCTTGGGCGCGCCTCCTCCTCTTGGTCGGCCCCTCCTCCTCCCCCCCCTTTATATACGGAGGGGCACCCCATAGACACAACAATTGATCTCTTAGATCGTTTAGCCGTGTGCGGTGCCCCCTCCACCATAATCCACCTCGGTCATATCGTAGCGGTGCTTAGGCGAAGCCCTGCGTCAGTAGAAGATCATCATCGTCACCACGCCGTCGTGCTGACAGAACTCCCCCTCAAAGCTCGGCTGGATCGAAGTTCAAGGGACGTCATCGAGTTGAACGTGTGCAGAACTCGGAGGTGCCATGCGTTCGGTGCTTGATCGATCGGATTGTGAAGACGTACGACTACATCAACCGTGTTGTGCTAACGCTTCTGCTTTCGGTCTACGAGGGTACGTGGACACACTCTTCCCTCTCATTGCTATGCATCACCATGATCTTGCGTGTGCGTAGGAATTTTTTTAAAATTACTACGTTCCCCAACAGTGGTATCAGAGCCAGGTTTTTATGCGTTGATGTTATATGCACGAGTAGAACACAAGTAAGTTGTGGGCGATACAAGTCATACTGCTTACCAGCATGTCATACTTTGGTTCGGCGGTATTGTTGGATGAAGCGGCCCGGACCGACATTACGTGTACGCTTACGCGAGACTGGTTCTACCGACGTGCTTTGCACACAGGTGGCTGGCGGGTGTCAGTTTCTCCAACTTTAGTTGAACCAAGTGTTGCTACTCTCGGTCCTTGAGAAGGTTAAAACAGCACCAACTTGACGAACTATCATTGTGGTTTTGATGCGTAGGTAAGAACGATTCTTGCTCAGCCCGTAGCAGCCACTTAAAACTTGCGACAACAAAGTAGAGGACGTCTAACTTGTTTTTGCAAGGCATGTTGTGATGTGATATGGTCAAGGCATGATGCTATATTTTATTGTATGAGATGATCATGTTTTGTAACCGAGTTATCGGCAACTGGCAGGAGCCATATGGTTGTCGCTTTATTGTATGCAATGCAATCGCCTTGTAATGCTTTACTTTATCACTAAGCGGTAGTGATAGTCGTAGAAGCATAAGTTGGCGAGACGACAATGATGCTATGATGGAGATCAAAGTGTCGCGCTGGTAACAATGGTGATCATGACGGTGCTTCGGCGATGAAGATCACAAGCACAAGATGATGGCCATATCATATCACTTATATTGATTGCATGTGATGTTTATCTTTTATGCATCTTATCTTGCTTTGATTGACGGTAGCATTATAAGATGATCTCTCACTAAATTATCAAGGTATAAGTGTTCTCCCTGAGTATGCACCATTGCGAAAGTTCTTCGTGCTGAGACATCACGTGATGATCGGGTGTGATAGGCTCTACGTTCAAATACAACGGGTGCAAAACAGTTGCACACGCAGAATACTCAGGTTAAACTTGACGAGCCTAGCATATGCAGATATGGCCTCGGAACACTGATACCAAAGGTCGAGCGTGAATCATATAGTAGATATGATCAACATAGTGATGTTCACCATTGAAACTACTCCATCTCACGTGATGATCGGACATGGTTTAGTTGATTTGGATCAAGTGATCACTTAGAGGATTAGAGGGATGTCTATCTAAGTGGGAGTTCTTTAAGTAATATGATTAATTGAACTTAAATTTATCATGAACTTAGTACCTGATAGTTTTGGTTTGTCTATGTTGATTGTAGATAGATGGCTCGTGTTGTTGTTCCGTTGAATTTTAATGTGTTCCTTGAGAAAGCAAAGTTGAAAGATGATGGTAGCAATTACACGGACTGGGTCCATAACTTGAGGATTATCCTCATTGCTGCACAGAAGAATTATGTCCTGGAAGCACCGCTGGGTGCCAGGCCTGCTGCAGATGCTGCTGACAACGTTAAGAATGTTTGGCAGAGTAAAGCTAATGACTACTCGATAGTTCAGTGTTCCATGCTTTACGGCTTAGAACTGGGACTTCAACGACGTTTTGAACATCATGGAGTATATGAGATGTTTCAGGAGTTGAAGTTAATATTTCAAGAAAATACCCGGATTGAGAGATATGAAGTCTCCAATAAGTTCTATAGCTGCAAGATGGAGGGGAATAGTTCTGTCAGTGAACATATACTCAAAATGTCTGGGTATCATAATCACTTGACTCAACTGGGAATTAATCTTCCTGTTGATAGTGTCATTGACAGAGTTCTTCAATCACTGCCACCAAGCTACAAAAGCTTCATGATGAACTATAATATGCAAGGGATGGATAAGACAATTCCCGAGCTCTTCGCAATGCTAAAGGCTGCGGAGGTAGAAATCAAAAAGGAGCATCAAGTGTTGATGGTCAACAAGACCACTAGTTTCAAGAAAAAGGGTAAAGGGAAGAAGAAGGGGAACTTCAAGGAGAATGGCAAACAAGTTGCTGCTCAAGAGAAGAAACCCAAGTCTGGTCCTAAGCCTGAAACTGAGTGATTCTACTGCAAAAAGACTGGTCACTGGAAGCGGAACTGCCCCAAGTATTTGGCGGATAAGAAGGATGGCAAGGTGAACAAAGGTATATGTGATATACATGTTATTGATGTGTACCTTACTAATGCTCGCAGTAGCACCTGGGTATTTGATACCGGTTCTGTTGCTAATATTTGCAACTCGAAACAGGGACTACGGATTAAGCAAAGATTGGCTAAGGACGAGGTGACGATGCGCGTGGGAAATGGTTCCAAAGTCGATGTGATCGCAGTCAGCACGCTACCTCTACATCTACCTTCCGGATTAGTTTTAGACCTGAGTAATTGTTATTTGGTGCCAGCGTTGAGTATGAACATTATATCTGGATCTTGTTTGATGTGAGACGGTTATTCATTTAAATCATAGAATAATGGTTGTTCTATTTACATGAGTAATATCTTTTATGGTCATGCACCCTTGAAGAGTGGCCTATTCTTATTGAATCTCGATAGTAGTGATACACATATTCATAATATTGAAGCTAAAAGATGCAGAGTTGATAATGATAGTGCAACTTATTTGTGGCACTTCCGTTTAGGTCATATTGGTGTAAAGCGCATGAAGAAACTCCATACTGATGGACTTTTGGAACCACTTGATTATGAATCACTTGGTACTTGCGAACTATGCCTCATGGGCAAGATGACTAAAACGCCGTTCTCCGGAACTATGGAGCAAGCAATAGATTTGTTGGAAATCATACATACAGATGTATGTGGTCCAATGAATGTTGAGGCTCGCGGCGGGTATCGTTATTTTCTCACCTTCACAGATGATTTAAGCAGATATGGGTATATCTACTTAACGAAACATAAATCTGAAACATTTGAAAAGTTCAAAGAATTTCAGAGTGAAGTTGAAAATCATTGTAACAAGAAAATAAAGTTTCTACGATCTGACCGTGGAGGAGAATATTTGAGTTACGAGTTTGGTCTTCATTTGAAACAATGCGGAATAGTTTCGCAACTCATGCCACCCGGAACACCACAGCGTAATGGTGTGTCCGAATGTCGTAATTGTACTTTACTAGATATGGTGCGATCTATGATGTCTCTTACTGATTTACCGCTATCATTTTGGGGTTATGCTTTAGAGACGGCTGCATTCACGTTAAATAGGGCACCATATAAATCCGTTGAGACGACGCCTTATGAACTGTGGTTTGGCAAGAAACCAAAGTTGTCGTTTCTTAAAGTTTGGGGTTGCGATGCTTATGTGAAAAAACTTCAACCTGATAAGCTTGAACCCAAATCAGAGAAATGTGTCTTCATAGGATACCCAAAGGAAACTGTTGGGTACACCTTCTATCACAGATCTGAAGGCAAAACGTTTGTTGCTAAATCTTGATCCTTTCTAGAGAAGGAGTTTCTCTCGAAAAAAGTGAGTGGGAGGAAAGTAGAACTTGATGAGGTAACTGTACCTGCTCCCTTATTGGAAAGTAGTTCATCACAGAAACCGGTTCCTGTGACACCTACACCAATTAGTGAGGAAGTTAATGATGATGATCATGAAACTTCAGATCAAGTTGTTAGTTGTTACTGAACCTCATAGGTCAAACAAAGTAAGATCCGCACCAGAGTGGTACGACAATCCTGTTCTGGAGGTTATGTTGCTAGACCATGACGAACCTACGAACTATGAAGAAGCAATGGTGAGCCCAGATTCCGCAAAATGGCTTGAGGCCATGAAATCTGAGATGGGATCCATGTATGAGAACAAAGTGTGGACTTTGGTTGACTTTCCCGATGATCGGCAAGCCATTGAAAATAAATGGATCTTCAAGAAGAAGACTGACGCTGACGGTAATATTACTGTCTATAAAGCTCGACTTGTTGCAAAAGGTTTTCGACAAGTTCAAGGGATTGACTATGATGAGACTTTCTCACCCGTAGCAATGCTTAAGTCTGTCTGAATCATGTTAGCAATTGCTGCATTTTATGATTATGAAATTTGGCAAATGGATGTCAAAACTGCATTCCTGAATGGATTTCTGGAAGAAGAGTTGTATATGATGCAACCGGAAGGTTTTGTCGATCCAAAGGGAGCTAACAAAGTGTGCAAGCTCCAGCGATCCATTTATGGACTGCTGCAAGCCTCTCGGAGTTGGAATAAACGTTTTGATAGTGTGATCAAAGCATATGGTTTTATACAGACTTTTGGAGAAGCCTGTATTTACAAGAAAGTGAGTGGGAGCTCTGTAGCATTTCTGATATTATATGTGGATGACATATTGTTGATTGGAAATGATATAGAATTTCTGGATAGCATAAAAGGATATTTGAATAAGAGTTTTTCAATGAAAGACCTCGGTGAAGCTGCTTATATACTGGGCATCAAGATCTATAGAGATAGATCGAGACGCTTAATTGGACTTTCACAAAGCACATACCTTGACAAAGTTTTGAAGAACTTCAAAATGGATCAAGCAAAGAAAGGGTTCTTGCCTGTGTTACAAGGTGTGAAGTTGAGTAAGACTCAATGCTCGACCACTACAGAAGATAGAGAGAAAATGAAATATGTTCCCTATGCTTCAGCCATAGGCTCTATCATGTATGCAATGCTGTGTACCAGACCTGGTGTGTGCCTTGCTATTAGTTTAGCAGGGAGGTACCAAAGTAATCCAGGAGTGGATCACTGGACAGTGATCAAGAACATCCTGAAATACCTGAAAAGGACGAAGGATATGTTTCTCGTTTATGGAGGTGACAAAGAGCTCGTCGTAAATGGTTACGTCGATGCAAGCTTTGACACTGATCCGGACGATTCTAAATCACAAAGCGGATACATATTTTTTATTAAATGGTGGAGTTGTCAGTTGGTGCAGTTCTAAACAAAGCGTCGTAGCGGGATCTACATGTGAAGCGGAGTACATAGCTACTTCGGAAGCACCAAATGAAGGAGTCTGGATGAAGGAGTTCATATTCAATCTAAGTGTCATACCTAGTGCATCGTGTCCAATGAAAATCTTTTGTGACAATACTGGTGCAATTGCTTTAGCAAAGGAATCCAGATTTCACAAGAGAACCAAGCACATCAAGAGACGCTTCAACTCCATACGGGATCTAATCCAGGTGGGAGACATAGAGATTTGCAAGATACATACGGATCTGAATGTTGCAGACCCGTTGACTAAGCCTTTTCCTGGAGCAAAACATGATCAGCACCAAGGCTCCATGGGTGTTAGAATCATTACTGTTTAATCTAGATTATTGACTCTAGTGCAAGTGGGAGACTGAAGGAAATATGCCCTAGAGGCAATAATAAAGTTATTATTTATTTCCTTATATCATGATAAATGTTTATTATTCATGCTAGAATTGTATTAACCGGAAACATGATACATGTGTGAATACATAGACAAACAGAGTGTCACTAGTATGCCTCTACTTGACTAGCTCGTTAATCAAAGATGGTTATGTTTCCTAACCATGGACAAAGAGTTGTTATTTGATTAACGGGATCACATCATTAGGTGAATGATCTGATTGACATGACCCATTCCATTAGCTTAGCATCCGATCGTTTAGTATGTTGCTATTGCTTTCTTCATGACTTATACATGTTCCTATGACTATGAGATTATGCAACTCCCGCTTACCGGAGGAACACTTTGTGTGCTACCAAACATCACAACGTAACTGGGTGATTATAAAGGTGCTCTATAGGTGTCTCCGAAGGTACTTGTTGGGTTGGCGTATTTCGAGATTAGGATTTGTCACTTCGATTGTCGGAGAGGTATCTCTGGGCCCACTCATTAATACACATCACTTAAGCCTTGCAAGCATTGCAACTAATGAGTTAGTTGCGGGATGATGTATTACGGAACGAGTAAAGAGACTTGCCGGTAACGAGATTGAACTAGGTATTGAGATACCGACGATCGAATCTCAGGCAAGTAACATACCGATGACAAAGGGAACAATGTAGTTGTTATGTGATTTGACCGATAAAGATCTTCGTAGAATATGTAGGAGCCAATATGAGCATCCAGGTTCCGCTATTGGTTATTGACCGGAGACGTGTCTCGGTCATGTCTACATAGTTCTCGAACCAGTAGGGTCCGCACGCTTAAAGTTCGATGACGGTTATATTATGAGTTTATGTGTTTTGATGTACCGAAGGTAGTTTGGAGTCCTGGATGTGATCACGTACATGACAAGGAGTCTCGAAATGGTCAAGACATAAAGATTGATATATTGGACGACTATATTCGGACACCGGAATGGTTCCGGGGGTTATCGGATATATACCGGAGTACCAGGGGGTTATCGGAACCCCCTCCCCCCCCCGGGGGGGGGGGGGGGGTTATTGGGCCTCATGGGCCCAAAGTGGTGGAAGAGGAGAGGCAGCAGGAGGTGACGCGCGACCCCCCTTGCCCCAATTCGAATTGGGAAAGGGAAGGGGCGGCGGCCCCCCTTCTCCTTCCTTCTCTCCACCTCCTCCTTCCCCCTTCTCCTAGTTGGAATAGGAAAGGGGGGCTGTCGGTGTCAAAACCGGCGGATCTTGGGTAGGGGGTCCCGAACTGTGTGTCTAAGGTGGATGGTAACAGGAGGCAGGGGACACGATGTTTACCCAGGTTCGAGCCCTCTTGATGGAGGTAATACCCTACATCCTGCTTGATTGTTCTTGATGATATGAGTATTACAAGAGTCGATCTACCACGAGATCAAAGAGGCTAAACCCTAGAAGCTTGCCTATGGTATGATTGTATGTTGTCCTACGGACTAAAACCCTCCGGTTTATATAGACACCGGAGGGGGCTATGGTTACACAAGGTCGGTTACAAAGGAGGAGATATACATATCCGTATTGCCTAGCTTGCCTTCCACGCCAAGTAAAGTCCCATCCGGACACGAGACGAAGTCTTCAATCTTGTATCTTCATAGTCCAAGAGTCTGGTCAAAGGATATAGTCCGGCTGTGCTGAGACCCCCTAATCCAGGACTCCCTCAGTAGCCCCTGAACTAGGCTTCAATGACGATGAGTCCGGCGCGCAGTGTTGTCTTCGGCATTGCAAGGCGGGTTCCTCCTCCGAATACACCATGGAGTAGTTTGAATACAAGGATAGTGTCCGACCCTGCAAAAATAAGTTCCACATACCACCGTAGAGAGAATAATATTTCCACAAATCTAATCTGCTGACAGTTTTGACAGCATGACATCACGCCACGGCCCGGTCATTATTCGAACCGTTTTTCTTAACCAGCTCCGCACATATCGCGAGGCGGTTTTCTTGACACGTCTTGTCAAAGCAGAGATCATGTTCCCCTTATCACGGGATTCTCATCAATACGGACGTGGGTAACCCAACTGCGCCATCAATTACGGCGCATGGGGAATAAGCGGTTTTGCCAGGCAAGTTGGAAGACACATCGCCTCTTCCGCCCTTATAAAGGGGCAAAGATTTACTTTTTTCACCCACGCCTTCTTCCTTCTCGCTTACCCATTCCCGCACACTCGAGCTCTAGCGCCCAAGCTCGCGTTCTTCTTCTCAAACCACTCCAAGCATGTCCAGAGCAGGAGGCAAGTGGATGGTTTCCTCCGTCACGGAGGAGAACATCAAAAAGTTATGGGAAGCCGGATACCTGGCTGCGGATATCGCGCACCGGCTGCCAAATGCAGGGCAGATCGTCCCAACGCCCGAACCCCATGAGAGGGTAGTTTTTCTTACCCATTTTGTCCGCGGACTGGGATTTCCTCTCCACCCGTTTGTCCGCAGGCTCATGTTCTACTATGGGCTGGATTTTCATGATCTGGCCCCCAACTTCATCCTCAACATCTCGGCGTTTATCGTCGTGTGCGAGGCCTTCTTCCGCATCAGGCCCCACTTCGGCCTATGGCTGAAGACCTTCAATGTCAAACCGAAGGTGGTGGGCGGCCAGCAAGCAGAGTGCGGAGGCGCCATGGTGGGCAAGATGCCTAATGTCACCTGGCTCAAGGGAACCAATGTGGATACCATAAAGGGGTGGCAATCGGGGTGGTTCTACATCACCGAGTCGCGTGACTGCAACTGGGTGGCGGCCCCCAAATTTCGATCCAGAATCCCCACATGGCTCACCTCCTAGAAAAAGAAGGGCGTGTCCTGGGGATCTTCGGTAGAGCTGACCGGACTCCAGACCTGTATCTAGAACATGACGAACAAGAAAATCAAACCTGTCAACGTGGTCCAGGTTATGCTCTTCCGCCGGATCCTTCTGTGTCAACGACGGGCATTTATTTTGTGGGAGTTCGACTCGGCCAAGCACTAGACGCTACGAGAGCTATATGACACGACGCGTGAGGACGTCTTGAGGGTGCTGTTCAAGAGCGTCGAGATTCCTCCCTCCCTCACCGAGGACCGCGGACTCAGCGCAAAGCGCCGCGCCAATCCGGTAGGCTTTTATATCTCTCAGGGTATTTATTTGCCCCAGTTTAGTTATGTGCTGGATCTAAGCTTCCAGGTCATAAACAGGACTGGGTAGACACATCGGAGCACCTTGATTGTCCAGCCCCCCTGCCTGAAGATCCTGCCGATGCTCTTCTAACGAAGATGCTGACTCCGACACCTTACGAGGTGCCGGCAAAGAAGGCCAAGAAGAAGGCCACGGGGACCCGAAAGGGTCTCCGGCGCAAGGTTATATCGGACTCATTGTCCGATGACTCCGACGCGCACTCCTCCCACGGAAACGAGGAGGAGGAGGAGAAAAGTTCTCCCCCCCAGCTGGGGGAGACAAGAAAAGGAAGGCCGACCCATTCGGGGAGGCCGAAGGGTCCAAGAAGGGAAGGACCCTCCCTCCGGACAGTGCCACGACGGCCGCCGACAGCGGCGACGAGTGGCTACCCAGGGACAAGCCCCTGGCGAAGTCGTAAGTGTCCGGACACCATAGTACTTCATGGTATGTTTTATTGTACTGCCTTTCTGCTACGTCTTGAGCTTGCGTTGGTTTTCCCCGAAGAGGAAGGGATGATGCAGCAGAGTAGCGTAAGTATTTCCCTCAGTTTTTGAGAACCAAGGTATCAATCCAGTAGGAGCCCACGCTCAAGTCCCTCGTACCTGCACAAAGCAATAACTACTCGCAACCAACGCGATTAGGGGTTGTCAAGCCCTTCACAGTCACTTACGAGAGTGAGATCTGATAGATAGAATATTTTTGGTATTTTTGATATAAAGATGCAAAGTAAAAAGTAAAAGCAAAGTAAATAGCAAAGCAATATAAAAGTGATGGAGATTGATATGATGAGAATAGACCCGGGGGGCATAGGTTTCACTAGTGGCTTCTCTCAAGAGCATAAGTATTCTAACGTGGGTGAACAAATTACTGTTGAGCAATTGATAGAATTGTGCATAATTATGAGAATATCTGGGCATGATCATGTATATAGGCATCACGTCCGTGACAAGTAGATCGAAACGATTCTGCATCTACTACTATTACTCCACTCATCGACCGCTATCCAGCATGCATCTAGAGTATTAAGTTAAAAACAGAGTAACGCCTTAAGCAAGATGACATGATGTAGAGAGATAAATTCATGCAATATGAAATAAACCCCATCTTGTTATCCTCGATGGCAACGATACAATACGTGCCTTGCTGCCCCTTCTGTCACTGGGTAAGGACACCGCAAGATCGAACCCAAAGCTAAGCACTTCTCCCATGGCAAGAACTACCAATCTAGTTGGCCAAACCAAACGGATAATTCGAAGAGACTTGCAAAGATAACCAATCATGCATAAAAGAATTCAGAAAAGATTCAAATATTATTCATAGATAGACTTGATCATAAACCCACAATTCATCGGTCTCAACAAACACACCGCAAAAAGAAGATTACATCGAATAGATCTCCACGAGAGAGGGGGAGAACTTTGTATTGAGATTCAAAGAGAGAGAGAAGCCATCTAGCTACTAACTATGGACCCGAAGGTCTGAGGTAAACTACTCACACTTCATCGGAGGGGCTAGGATGATGTAGAAGCCCTCCGTGATGACGGCCCTCTTCCGGCGGAGCTCCGGAATAGGCCCCAAGATGGGATCTCGTGGATACAGAAAGTTGCGGCGGTGGAATTAGGGTTTTGGCTCCTGTTCTGATCGTTTGGGGGTACGTGTGTATATATAGGAGGAAGGAGTACGTCGGTGGAGCATCGAGGGGCCCACGAGGCAGGGGGCGCGCCCTAGGGGGGGGCACCCCCCACCCTCGTGACCACCTCTTTGATCCCTTGCAGTAGGGTCCAAGTCTCCTGGATCACGTTCGGCAAGAAAATCACGTTTCCGAAGATTTTATTCCGTTTGGACTCCGTTTGATATTCCGTTTATCTGAAACACTGAAATAGGCAAAAAAACAGCAATTCTGGGCTAGGCCTCCGGTTAATAGGTTAGTCCCAAAAATAATATAAAAGTGGAAAATAAAGTGCAATATAGTCCAAAACAGTAGATAATATAGCATGGAGCAATCAAAAATTATAGATATGTTGGAGACGTATTAGGCATCCCCAAGCTTAATTCCTGCTCGTCCTCGAGTAGGTAAATGATAAAAGGAGAATTTTTGATGCGGAGTGCTACTTGGCATAATTTCAATGTAAACTTCTTAATTGTGGTACGAATATTCAGATTAGAAAGATTCAAGACAAAATTTTATATTGACATAGAAAATAATAATACTTCAAGCATACTAACAAAGCAATTATGTCTTCTCAAAATAACATGGCCAAAGAAAGTTATCCCTACAAAATCATATAGTCTGGCTATGCTCCATCTTCCCCACACAAAGTATTTAAATCATGCACAACCCCGATGACAAGCCAAGCAATTGTTTCATACTCTAACTTTTTCAAAACTTTTTCAATTTTCACGCAATACATGAGCGTGAGCCATGGATATAGCACTATAGGTGGAATAGAATGGTGGTTGTGGAGAAGACAAAAAAGGAGAAGGTAGTCTCACATCAACTAGGCGTATCAACGGGCTATGGAGATGCCCATCAATAGATATCAATGTGAGTGAGTAGGGATTGCCATGCAACGGATGCAATAGAGCTATAAATGTATGAAAGCTCAACAAAAGAAACTAGTGGGTGTGCATCCAACTTGCTTGCTCACGAAGACCTAGGGCAATTTGAGGAAGCCCATCATTGGAATATACAAGCCAAGTTCTATAACGTAAAATTCCCACTAGTATATGAAAGTGACAACATATGAGACAATCTATATGAAGAACGTGGTGCTACTTTGAAGCACAATATATGATACTTGCTATATCATGGTGCTACTTTGAAGCACAAGTGTGGAAAAAAGGATAGTAGCATTGCCCCCTTTTTTGGGCCTTCTTTTTTTTCTTTGGCCTTGCTTTTTTTTGGGACAATGCTCTATTGAATAATGACCATCACACTTCTATTTATTTACAACTCAATGATTACAACTCAATACTAAAACAAAGTATGACTCTATATGAATGCCTCTGGTGGTGTACCGGGATATGCAATGAATCACGAGTGACAAGTATGAAAGAATTATGAACGGTGGCTTTGCCACAAATACTATGTCAACTACATGATCATGCTAAGCAATATGACAATGATGGATGTGTCATGATGAACTAGATGGTGGAAAGTTGCATGGCAATAGATCTCGGAATGGCTATGGAAATGCCATAATAGGTAGGTATGGTGGCTGTTTTGAGGAAGGTATATGGTAGGTGTATGATACTGGCGAAAGTTGCACGGTATTTAGAGAGGCTAGCAAGGGTGGAAGGGTGAGAGTGTGTATAATCCATGGACTCAACATTAGTCATAAAGAACTCATATACTTATTGCAAAAATTTAGAAGTTATCAAAGCAAAGTATTACGCGCATGCTCCTAGGGGGATAGATTGGTAGGAAAAGACCATCGCTCGTCCCCGACCGCCACTCATAAGGAAGACAATCAATAAATAAATCATGCTCCGACTTCATCACATAACGGTTCACCATACATGCATGCTACGGGAATCACAAACTTCAACACAAGTATTCTTTAAATTCACAACTACTCAACTAGCATGACTTTAATATTATCACCTCCATATCTCAAAACAATTATCATGCTTCAATCTTTTCTTAGTATTCAACACACTCAAAAGAAAGTTTCACAAATCTTGAATACCAAGCATATTATTATTAGGCAAATTACCATGCTATTAAGAGACTCTCAAATTAATTTAAGTGAAGCATGAGAGATCAATAGTTTCTTTAAAACATATCCACCACCGTGCTCTAAAAGATCTAAGTGAAGCACATAGAGAAAAATTATCTAGCTCAAAAGATGTAAGTGAAACACATAGAGCAAAATTATCTAGCTCAAAATATATAAGTGAAGCACATAGAGCAAAATTATCTAGCTCAAAATATATAAGTGAAGCACATAGAGCAAAATTATCTAGCTCAAAAGATATAAGTGAAGCACATAGAGTATTCTATCAAATTTTAATTCATGTATGGCTCTCTCAAAAGGTGTGTACAGCAAGGATGATTGTGGCATACTAACAAACAAAGACACAAATAATACAAGATGCTCCAAGCAAAACACATATCATGTTGGTGAATAAAAATATAGCTCCAAGTAAATTACCGATGGAAGTGGACGAAAGAGGGGATGCCTTCTGGGGGCATCCCCAAGCTTTGACTTTTTGGTGTCCTTGGATTATCTTGGGGGTGCCATGGGCATCCCCAAGCTTAGGCTCTTGACACTCCTTGTTCCATGATCCATCAAAAGAATTCACCCAAAACTTGAAAACTTCACAACACAAAACTCAAGATAGAAAACTCGTGAGCTCCGTTAGCGAAAGAAAACAAAAGACCACTTCAAGGTACTGTAATGAACTCATTCTTTATTTATATTGGTGTCAAACCTACTGTATTCCAACTTCTATATGGATTATAAACTATTTTACTACCCATAGATTCATCAAAATAAGCAAACAACACACGAAAAACAGAATCTGTCAAAAACAGAACAGTCTGTAGTAATCTGTAGCTAGCGCAAGATATGGAACCCCAAAAATTCTAAAATAAATTGCTGGACGTGAGGAATTTATCTATTAATCATCTGCAAAAATAATTAACTAAATAGCACTCTTAAAATAAAAATGACAGCAGTTATTGTGAGCGCTAAAGTTTCTGTTTTTTACAGCAAGTTCAACAAGACTTTCCCCAAGTCTTCCCAACGGTTCTACTTGGCACAAACACTAATTAAACACACAAAAACACAACCAAAACAGAGGCTAAATAATTTATTTATTGAATAACAGCAAGGACAAATATTGGGTTGTCTCCCAACAAGCGCTTTTCTTTAAATCCTTAAAGCTAGGCATTGATAATTTTAATGATGCTCACATGAAAGACAAGAATTGAAGCACAAAGAGAGCAGCATAAAACACGTGACAAACACATCTAAGTCTAACATACTTTATATGCATAGGCATCTTATAGGCAAACAAATTATCAAGGCAAGCAAATGTTGGGAAACGTAGTAATTTCAAAATTTTCCTACGCACACGCAAGATCATGGTGATGCATAGCAACGAGAGGGGAGAGTGTGATCTACGTACCCTTGTAGATCGACAACGGAAGCGTTTGGTTGATGTAGTCGTACGTCTCCATGGCCCGACCGATCAAGCACCGAAACTACGGCACCTCCGAGTTCTAGCACACGTTCAGCTCGATGACGATCCCCGGACTCCGATCCAGCAAAGTGTCGGGGAAGAGTTCCGTCAGCACGACGGCGTGGTGACGATCTTGATGCACTACCGTCGCAGGGCTTCGCCTAAGCACCGCTACAATATTATCGAGGACTATGGTGGAAGGGGGCACCGCACACGGCTAAGAATATGATCACGTGGATCAACTTGTCTAGGGGTGCCCCCCTGCCCCCGTATATAAAGGAGCAAGGGGAGGAGGCCGGCCGGCCCCTATAGGCGCACCAGGAGGAGTCCTCCTCCTAGTAGGAGTAGGACTCCTACTAGAAGGGGGAAGGAAGTGGGGAGGGAGAGGGAAAGGGGGGCGCCGCCCCCCCTCTCCTAGTCCAATTCGGACTAGGGGGGAGGAGGCGCGCGGCCCACCCTGGCTGCCCCTCTCTCTACACTAAGGCCCATAAGGCCCATTACTTCTCCCGGTAGGGTTCCGGTAACCCTCCGGCTCTCCGGTTTTCTCCGAAATCACCCGGAACACTTCCGGTGTCCGAATATAGCCGTCCAATATATCAATCTTTATGTCTCGACCATTTCAAGACTCCTCGTCATGTCCGTGATCATGTCCGGGACTTCGAACTAACTTCGGTACATCAAAACTCATAAAATCATAATATAACTGTCATCGAAACCTTAAGCGTGCGGACCCTACGGGTTCGAGAACAATGCAGACATGACCGAGACACGTCTCCGGTCAATAACCAATAGCGGAACCTGGATGCTCATATTGGCTCCAACATAGTCTACGAAGATCTTTATCGGTCAGACCGCATAACAACATACGTTGTTCCCTTTGTCATTGGTATGTTACTTGCCCGAGATTCGATCGTCGGTATCTCAATACCTAGTTCAATCTCGTTACCGGCAAGTCTCTTTACTCGTTCCATAATACATCATCTCACAACTAACTCATTAGTTGCAATGCTTGCAAGGCTTATGTGATGTGCATTACCGAGAGGGCCCAGAGATACCTCTCCGACAATCGGAGTGACAAATCCTAATCTCGAAATACGCCAACCCAACATGTACCTTTGGAGACACCTGTAGAGCACCTTTATAATCACCCAGTTACGTTGTGACGTTTGGTAGCACACAAAGTGTTCCTCCGGCAAACGGGAGTTGCATAATCTCATAGTCATAGGAACATGTATAAGTCATGAAGAAAGCAATAGCAACATACTAAACGATCGGGTGCTAAGCTAATGGAATGGGTCATGTCAATCAGATCATTCACCTAATGATGTGATCCCCTTAATCAAATAACAACTCTTTGTCCATGGTTAGGAAACATAACCATCTTTGATTAACGAGCTAGTCAAGTAGAGGCATACTAGTGACACTCTGTTTGTCTATGTATTCACACATGTATTATGTTTCCGGTTAATACAATTCTAGCATGAATAATAAACATTTATCATGATATAAGGAAATAAATAATAACTTTATTATTGCCTGTAGGGCATATTTCCTTCAGTCTCCCACTTGCACTAGAGTCAATAATCTAGTTCACATCGCCATGTGATTCAACACTAAGAGTTCACATCACCATGTGATTAACACCCATAGTTCACATCGTCATGTGACCTATACCCAAAGGGTTTACTAGAGTCAATAATCTAGTTCACATCATTTATGTGATTAACACCCAAAGAGTACTAAGGTGTGATCATGTTTTGCTTGTGAGATAATTTTAGTCAACGGGTCTGTCATATACAGATCCATAAGTATTTTGCGAATTCTATGTCTACAATGCTCTGCACGGAGCTACTCTAGCTAATTGCTCCCTCTTTCAATATGTATCTAGATCGAGACTTAGAGTCATCCAGATCTGTGTCAAAACTTGCATCGACGTAACTTTTTACGACGAACCTTTTGCCACCTCCATAATCGAGAAATATTTCCTTATTCCACTAAGGATAATTTTGACCAATGTCCAGTGATCTACTCTTAGATCACTATTGTACTCCCTTGCTTAACACAGTGTAGGGTATACAATAGACCTGGTACACATCATGGCATACTTTATAGAACCTATGGCTGAGGCATAGGGAATGACTTTCATTCTCTTTCTATCTTCTGCCGTGGTCGGGCTTTGAGTCTTACTCAATTTCATACCTTGTAACACAGGCAAGAACTCTTTCTTTGACTGTTCCATTTTTGAACTACTTCAAAATATTGTCAAGGTATGTACTCATTGAAAAAACTTATCAAGCGTCTTGATCTATCTCTATAGATTTTGATGCTTAATATGTAAGCAGCTTCACCGAGGTCTTTCTTTGAAAAACTTCTTTAAAAACACTCCTTTATGCTTTGCAGAATAATTCTACATTATTTCCGATGAACAATATGTCATTCACATATACTTATCAGAAATGCTGTAGTGCTCCCACTCACTTTCTTGTAAATACAGGCTTCACCGCAAGTCTGTATAAAACTATATGCTTTGATCATACTATCAAAGCGTTTATTCCAACTTCGAGAGGCTTGCACTAGTCCATAAATGGATCGCTGGAGCTTGCACACTTTGTTAGCTCGTTTCGGATCGACAAAACCTTCCGGCTGCATCATATACAACTCTTCTTCCAGAAATCCATTCAGGAATGCAGTCTTAACATCCATTTGCTGGATTTCATAAAATGCGGCAATTGCTAACATGATTCGGACAGACTTAAGCATAGATACGAGTGAGAAACTCTCATCATAGTCAACACCTTGAACTTGTCGAAAACCTTTTTGCGACAATTCTAGCTTTGTAGATAGTAACACTACTATCAGCGTCCGTCTTCCTCTTGAAGATCCATTTAATCTCAATGGCTCGCCGATCATTGGGCAAGTCAATCAAAATCCATACTTTGTTCTCATACATGGATCTCATCTCAGATTTCATGGCCTCAAGCCATTTTGCGGAATCTGGGCTCACCATCGCTTCTTCATAGTTCGTAGGTTCGTCATGGTCAAGTAGCATGACCTCCGGAACAGGATTACCGTACCACTCTGGTGCGGATCTCACTCTGGTTTACCTACGAGATTCGATAGTAACTTGATCTGAAGTTACATGATCATCATCATTAGCTTCCTCACTAATTGGTGTAGTAGTCACAGGAACAGATTTCTGTGATGAACTACTTTCCAATAAGGGAGAAGGTACAATTACCTTATCAAGTTCTACTTTCCTCCCACTCACTTCTTTCGAGAAAACCTCCTTCTCTGGAAATGATCCATTCTTAGCAACGAATGTCTTGCCTTTGGATCTGTGATAGAAGGTGTACCCAACAGTAACTTTTTGGGTATCCTATGAAGACACACTTTTCTGATTTGGGTTTGAGCTTATCAGGATGAAATTTTTTCACATAAGCATTGCAACCCCAAACTTTAAGAAATGACAACTTTGGTTTCTTGCCAAACCACAGTTCATACGGTGTCGTCTCAACAGATTTAGATGGTGCCCTTTTAACGTGAATGCAGCTGTCTCTAATGCATAACCCCAAAACGATAGTGGTAGATTGGTAAGAGACATCATAGATTGCACTATATCCAATAAAGTACGGTTATGACGTTCGGACACACCATTATGCTGTGGTCTTCCATGTGGCATGAGTTTGTGAAACTATTCCACATTGTTTTAATTGAAGACCAAACTCGTAACTCAAATATTTGTCTCTGCGATCAGATCGTAGAAACTTTATTTTCTTGTCACGATGTTTTCCCACTTCACTCTGAAATTCTTTGAACTTTTCAAATGTTTCAGACTTATGTTTCATCAAGCAGATATACCCATATCTGCTCAAATCATCTGTGAAGTTCAGAAAATAACGATACTTGTCGTGAGCCTTGACACTCATCGGACCGCATACATCAGTATGTATTATTTCCAATAAGTCAGTTGCTCGCTCCGGAGAACGGAGTCTTAGTCATCTTGCCCATGAGGCATGGTTCGCAAGCATCAAGTGATTCATAATCAAGTGATTCCAAAATCCCATCAGCATGGAGTTTCTTCATGCGCTTTACACCAATATGACCTAAACGGCAGTGCCAAATAAGTTGCACTATCATTATTAACTTTGCATCTTTTGGTTTCAAATTTATGATTATGTGTATCACTACGATCGAGATCCAACGAACTATTTTCATTGGGTGTGTAACCATATAAGGTTTTATTCATGTAAACAGAACAACAATTTATTCTCTTACTTAAATGAATAACCGTATTACAATAAACATGATCAAATCATATTCATGCTCAACGCAAACACCAAATAACACTTATTCAGGTTCAACACTAATCCCGAAAGTATAGGGAGTGTGCGATGATGATCATATCAATCTTGGAACCACTTCCAACACACATCGTCACTTCACCCTTAACTAGTCTCTGTTTATTCTGCAACTCCCGTTTCGAGTTACTAATCTTAGCAACTGAACTAGTATCAAATACTGAGGGGTTGCTATAAACACTAGTAAAGTACACATCAATAACATGTATATCAAATATACTTATGTTCACTTTGCCATCCTTCTTATCTGCCAATCACTTGGGGTAGTTCCGCTTCCAGTGACCAGTCCCTTTGCAGTAGAAACACTTAGTCTCAGGCTTAGGACCAGACTTGGGCTTCTTCACTTGAGCAGCAACTTGCTTGTTGTTCTTCTTGAAGTTCCCCTTCTTCCCTCTACCCTTTTCTTGAAACTAGTGGTCTTGTCTACCATCAACACTTGATGTTTTTTCTCGATTTCTACCTTCGTCAATTTCCGCGTTACGAAGAGCTTGGGAATCGTTTCCGTTATCCCTTGCATATCATAGTTCATCACGAAGTTCTACTAACTTGGTGATGGTGACTAGAGAATTCTGTCAATCACTATCTTATCTGGAAGATTAACTCCCACTTGATTCAAGCGATTGTAGTACTCAGACAATCTGGGCACATGCTCACTAGTTGAGCGATTCTCCTCCATCTTTTAGCTATAGAACTTGTTGGAGACTTCATATCTCTCAGCTCGGGTATTTGCTTGAAATATTAACTTCAACTCCTGGAACATCTCATATGCTCCATGACGTTCAAAACGTCTTTGAAGTCCCGATTCTAAGCCATTAAGCATGGTGCACTAAACTATCAAGTACTCATCATATTGAGTTAGCCAAACGTTCATAATGTCTGCATCTGCTCCTGCAATAGGTCCGTCACCTAGCGGTGCATCAAGGACATAATTCTTCTGTGCAGCAATGAGGATAAACCTCAGATCACGGATCCAATCCACATCATTGCTACTTGTAAGTGCATCTAGTGCCACCCCTAGTTGGTTTTGGAGTATTGACGACAAACCTAGTTGAGGGACTAATGTGTTTGTGAGAATTGTAGGATAACACAGGTAGAAGTCCCTCATTGATTCGGTTTTACTACCAGAGATGACCCCTAAAAATGTATGAAGACATTGAAGTCAAAGGTGGTATATGAAGATATTCACATTGAAGACTATGACAAGAGAAGACACGATATGAAGCCTATGGAGCTCGAAGACTTAGATCTTTCGTAGTTCTCTTTCTTTTGTGTTGAGTCATAGGAACCACCGTACTGTTAAGTGGGGTCCAAGAGAACCAGTCAGAATGACTAAAGTGATGCCTAAACCAAAAACCTATGTCTTCGAGTGAAGACTATGAGAGCGAATCTTGTCCAGAGTCGGACAAGTCAGCTTTGCTTGTAGCCCAAGTAAAGTTGCCGTGTGAGTTTGAAATCTGACCGTTGGGACATGTGTCAGTTCCTTAGTGACCCAGGGTGATTTCAGACAAATCAGGTTGGGTTGCCAAGTGGCTATAAATAGCCCACCCCCTACAACCATAAATGGATGGCTGCTCGGATTGAAAGTGCGGCTTTTGTCGTTTGAGAGCAACCCACCTTGAAGCCTTTGAGAGAGAATTCCTTGCGAGGATAAAGCCCTAACCACCAGAGCCAGAGAGAATTGGGCATCACTTAAGTCTTCTTGTCTGTGTGATCTAAAGACTTATTACACTTGAGGACTGTGCATCCTCCAGCCGGTTAGGCGTCGCGTTCTGAGCATCCAAGAGACATTGTGGATTGCCAGTGAACGAAGTCTGTGAAGGTTTGGGAGTCTACCTTGAAGACTTACCAGAGTGATTGGGCGAGGTCTATGTGACCTTAGCTCAAGGAGAATACGGTGAGGACTGGGTGTCCTGAGCTGCGTGTTCAGGACTGGGTGTCCGGGATTGTGTGTCCTAAGGTTTAAATACCTAGCCGCTCCAACCAGACGTACAGTTGTCACAGCAACTGGAACTGGTTCAACAAATCATTGTCTTCAACGAGTCACTGGTTTCATCTTCACTTCACTTTACTTACTGTTACTCCTTGTGAAGTCATTGTATGTTTGCTCTATCATTTGTCTTCACTGAGTGACTGCGTGTTCTGTTTGGCTTCACAATATCTTCCTACCTGATCCTTACTACCTAGCTGCTATTAGTCTTTGTGCTTTCACTTCATTGAATACTTGACTATGGTTTGCCTAGTGTAGTCTACCTTCCGCTGCATGGTAATAGGTTTAATTTTATAGTTTGTCTTCAAAACTCCCATGTTCTGAAGACTTTCATAAAAATCGCCTATTCACCCCCCCTCTAGTCGATATAACGCACTTTCACTACTAACATCTTTCAGCACAATTTTCTCTAGGAACATATCAAAATAAACACAGGGAAGCAACAACGCGAGCTATTGATCTACAACATAATTTGCAAAATACTACGAGGACTAAGTTCATGATAAATTTAAGTTCAATTAATCATATTACTTAAGAACTCCCACTTAGACAGACATCCCTCTAATCCTCTAAGTGATTACGTGATCCAAATCAACTAAACCATGTCCGATCATCACGTGAGATGGAGTAGTTTCATTGGTGAACAACGCTATGTTGATCATATCTGCTATATGATTCACGCTCGACCTTTCAGTCTCCGTGTTCCGAGGCCATATCTGTATATGCTTGGCTCGTCAAGTATAACCTGAGTATTCTGCGTGTGCAACTGTTTTGCACCCGTTGTATTTGAACGTAGAGCCTATCACACCCGATCATCACGTGGTGTCTCAGCACGAAGAACTTTCACAACGGTGCATACTCAGGGAGAACACTTCTTGATAATTAGTGAGAGATCATCTTATAATGCTACCGTCAATCAAAGCAAGATAAGATGCATAAAAGATAAACATCACATGCAATCAATATAAGTGATATGATATGGCCATCATCATATTGTGCTTGTGATCTCCATCTCCGAAGCACCGTCGTGATCACCATCGTCACCGGCGCGACACCTTGATCTCCATCGCAGCATCGTTGTCGTCTCACCAATCTTATGCTTCCACGACTATCGCTACCGTTTAGTGATAAAGTAAAGCATTACAGCGCGATTGCATTGCATACAATAAAGCGACAACCATATGGCTCCTGCCAATTGCCGATAACTCGGTTACAAAACATGATCATCTCATACAATAAAATTTAGCATCATGTCTTGACCATATCACATCACAACCTGCCCTGCAAAAACAAGTTAGACGTCCTCTACTTTGTTGTTGCAAGTTTTACGTGGCTGCTACGGGATTAAGCAAGAACCAATCTTACCTACGCATCAAAACCACAATGATAGTTTGTCAAGTTGGTGTTGTTTTAACCTTCGCAAGGACCGGGCGTAGCCACACTCGGTTCAACTAAAGTTGGAGAAACTGTCACCCGCAAGCCATCTATGTGCAAAGCACGTCGGGAGAACCGGTCTCGCGTAGGCGTACGCGTAATGTCGGTCCGGGCCACTTCGTCCAACAATACCACCGAACCAAAGTATGACATGCTGGTAAGCAGTATGACTTATATCGCCCACAACTCACTTGTGTTCTACTCGTGCATATAACATCAACATATAAAACCTAGGCTCGGATGCCACTGTTGGGAACGTAGTAATTTCAAAATTTTCCTACGCACACGCAAGATCATGGTGATGCATAGCAACGAGAGGGGAGAGTGTGATCTACGTACCCTTGCAGATCGACAACGGAAGCGTTTGGTTGATGTAGTCGTACGTCTCCACGGCCCGACCGATCAAGCACCGAAACTACGGCACCTCCAAGTTCTAGCACACGTTCAGCTCGATGACGATCCCCGGACTCCGATCCAGCAAAGTGTCGGGGAAGAGTTCCGTCAGCACGACGGCGTGGTGACGATCTTGATGCACTATCGTCGCAGGGCTTCGCCTAATCACCGCTACAATATTATCGAGGACTATGGTGGAAGGGGCACCGCACACGGCTAAGAATATGATCACGTGGATCAACTTGTCTAGGGGTGCCCCCCTGCCCCCGTATATAAAGGAGCAAGGGGAGGAGGCCGGCCGGCCCCTATAGGCGCACCAGGAGGAGTCCTCCTCCTAGTAGGAGTAGGACTCCTACTAGGAGGGGGAAGGAAGTGGGGAGGGAGAGGGAAAGGGGGGCGCCGCCCCCCCTCTCCTAGTCCAATTCGGACCAGGGGGAGGAGGCGCGCGGCCCACCCTGGCTGCCCCTCACTCGACACTAAGGCCCATAAGGCCCATTACTTCTCCCGGTAGGGTTCCGGTAACCCTCCGGCTCTCCGGTTTTCTCCGAAATCACCCGGAACACTTCCGGTGTCCGAATATAGCCGTCCAATATATCAATCTTTATGTCTCGACCATTTCAAGACTCCTCGTCATGTCCGTGATCATGTTCGGGACTTCGAACTAACTTCGGTACATCAAAACTCATAAAATCATAATATAACTGTCATCGAAACCTTAAGCGTGCGGACCCTACGGGTTCGAGAACAATGCAGACATGACCGAGACACGTCTCCGGTCAATAACCAATAGCGGAACCTGGATGCTCATATTGGCTCCAACATAGTCTACGAAGATCTTTATCGGTCAGACCGCATAACAACATACGTTGTTCCCTTTGTCATTGGTATGTTACTTGCCCGAGATTCGATCGTCGGTATCTCAATACCTAGTTCAATCTCGTTACCGGCAAGTCTCTTTACTCGTTCCATAATACATCATCTCACAACTAACTCATTAGTTGCAATGCTTGCAAGGCTTATGTGATGTGCATTACCGAGAGGGCCCAGAGATACCTCTCCGACAATCGGAGTGACAAATCCTAATCTCGAAATACGCCAACCCAACATGTACCTTTGGAGACACCTGTAGAGCACCTTTATAATCACCCAGTTACGTTGTGACGTTTGGTAGCACACAAAGTGTTCCTCCGGCAAACGGGAGTTGCATAATCTCATAGTCATAGGAACATGTATAAGTCATGAAGAAAGCAATAGCAACATACTAAACGATCGGGTGCTAAGCTAATGGAATGGGTCATGTCAATCAGATCATTCACCTAATGATGTGATCCCATTAATCAAATAACAACTCTTTGTCCATGGTTAGGAAACATAACCATCTTTGATTAACGAGCTAGTCAAGTAGACGCATACTAGTGACACTCTGTTTGTCTATGTATTCACACATGTATTATGTTTCCGGTTAATACAATTCTAGCATGAATAATAAACATTTATCATGATATAAGGAAATAAACAATAACTTTATTATTGCCTCTAGGGCATATTTCCTTCAGTCTCCCACTTGCACTAGAGTCAATAATCTAGTTCACATCGCCATGTGATTCAACACTAAGAGTTCACATCACCATGTGATTAACACCCATAGTTCACATCGTCATGTGACCTATACCCAAAGGGTTTACTAGAGTCAATAATCTAGTTCACATCATTTATGTGATTAACACCCAAAGAGTACTAAGGTGTGATCATGTTTTGCTTGTGAGATAATTTTAGTCAACGGGTCTGTCATATACAGATCCGTAAGTATTTTGCGAATTCTATGTCTACAATGCTCTGCACGGAGCTACTCTAGCTAATTGCTCCCTCTTTCAATATGTATCTAGATCGAGACTTAGAGTCATCCAGATCTGTGTCAAAACTTGCATCGACGTAACTTTTTACGACGAACCTTTTGCCACCTCCATAATCGAGAAATATTTCCTTATTCCACTAAGGATAATTTTGACCAATGTCCAGTGATCTACTCTTAGATCACTATTGTACTCCCTTGCTTAACACAGTGTAGGGTATACAATAGATCTGGTACACATCATGGCATACTTTATAGAACCTATGGCTGAGGCATAGGGAATGACTTTCATTCTCTTTCTATCTTCTGCCGTGGTCGGGCTTTGAGTCTTACTCAATTTCATACCTTGTAACACAGGCAAGAACTCTTTCTTTGACTGTTCCATTTTTGAACTACTTCAAAATATTGTCAAGGTATGTACTCATTGAAAAAACTTATCAAGCGTCTTGATCTATCTCTATAGATTTTGATGCTTAATATGTAAGCAGCTTCACCGAGGTCTTTCTTTGAAAAACTTCTTTAAAAACACTCCTTTATGCTTTGCAGAATAATTCTACATTATTTCCGATGAACAATATGTCATTCACATATACTTATCAGAAATGCTGTAGTGCTCCCACTCACTTTCTTGTAAATACAGGCTTCACCGCAAGTCTGTATAAAACTATATGCTTTGATCATACTATCAAAGCGTTTATTCCAACTTCGAGAGGCTTGCACTAGTCCATAAATGGATCGCTAGAGCTTGCACACTTTGTTAGCTCCTTTTGGATCAACAAAACCTTCCGGCTGCATCATATACAACTCTTCTTCCAGAAATCCATTCAGGAATGCAGTTTTAACATCCATTTGCTGGATTTCATAAAATGCGGCAATTGCTAACATGATTCGGACAGACTTAAGCATAGATACGAGTGAGAAACTCTCATCATAGTCAACACCTTGAACTTGTCGAAAACCTTTTTGCGACAATTCTAGCTTTGTAGATAGTAACACTACTATCAGCGTACGTCTTCCTCTTGAAGATCCATTTAATCTCAATGGCTCGCCGATCATTGGGCAAGTCAATCAAAATCCATACTTTGTTCTCATACATGGATCTCATCTCAGATTTCATGGCCTCAAGCCATTTTGCGGAATCTGGGCTCACCATCGCTTCTTCATAGTTCGTAGGTTCGTCATGGTCAAGTAGCATGACCTCCGGAACAGGATTACCGTACCACTCTGGTGCGGATCTCACTTTGGTTTACCTACGAGATTCGATAGTAACTTGATCTGAAGTTACATGATCATCATCATTAGCTTCCTCACTAATTGGTGTAGTAGTCACAGGAACAGATTTCTGTGATGAACTACTTTCCAATAAGGGTGAAGGTACAATTACCTTATCAAGTTCTACTTTCCTCCCACTCACTTCTTTCGAGAAAACCTCCTTCTCTGGAAATGATCCATTCTTAGCAACGAATGTCTTGCCTTTGGATCTGTGATAGAAGGTGTACCCAACAGTAACTTTTTGGGTATCCTATGAAGACACACTTTTCTGATTTGGGTTTGAGCTTATCAGGATGAAATTTTTTCACATAAGCATTGCAACCCCAAACTTTAAGAAATGACAACTTTGGTTTCTTGCCAAACCACAGTTCATACGGTGTCGTCTCAACAGATTTAGATGGTGCCCTTTTAACGTGAATGCAGCTGTCTCTAATGCATAACCCCAAAACGATAGTGGTAGATTGGTAAGAGACATCATAGATTGCACTATATCCAATAAAGTACGGTTATGACGTTCGGACACACCATTATGCTGTGGTCTTCCATGTGGCATGAGTTTGTGAAACTATTCCACATTGTTTTAATTGAAGACCAAACTCGTAACTCAAATATTTGTCTCTGCGATCAGATCGTAGAAACTTTATTTTCTTGTCACGATGTTTTTCCACTTCACTCTGAAATTCTTTGAACTTTTCAAATGTTTCAGACTTATGTTTCATCAAGTAGATATACCCATATCTGCTCAAATCATCTGTGAAGTTCAGAAAATAACGATACTTGTCGTGAGCCTTGACACTCATCGGACCGCATACATCAGTATGTATTATTTCCAATAAGTCAGTTGCTCGCTCCGGAGAACGGAGTCTTAGTCATCTTGCCCATGAGGCATGGTTCGCAAGCATCAAGTGATTCATAATCAAGTGATTCCAAAATCCCATCAGCATGGAGTTTCTTCATGCGCTTTACACCAATATGACCTAAACGGCAGTGCCAAATAAGTTGCACTATCATTATTAACTTTGCATCTTTTGGTTTCAAATTTATGATTATGTGTATCACTACGATCGAGATCCAACGAACTATTTTCATTGGGTGTGTAACCATATAAGGTTTTATTCATGTAAACAGAACAACAATTTATTCTCTTACTTAAATGAATAACCGTATTACAATAAACATGATCAAATCATATTCATGCTCAACGCAAACACCAAATAACACTTATTCAGGTTCAACACTAATCCCGAAAGTATAGGGAGTGTGCGATGATGATCATATCAATCTTGGAACCACTTCCAACACACATCGTCACTTCACCCTTAACTAGTCTCTGTTTATTCTGCAACTCCCGTTTCGAGTTACTAATCTTAGCAACTGAACTAGTATCAAATACTGAGGGGTTGCTATAAACACTAGTAAAGTACACATCAATAACATGTATATCAAATATACTTATGTTCACTTTGCCATCCTTCTTATCTGCCAATCACTTGGGGTAGTTCCGCTTCCAGTGACCAGTCCCTTTGCAGTAGAAACACTTAGTCTCAGGCTTAGGACCAGACTTGGGCTTCTTCACTTGAGCAGCAACTTGCTTGTTGTTCTTCTTGAAGTTCCCCTTCTTCCCTCTACCCTTTTCTTGAAACTAGTGGTCTTGTCTACCATCAACACTTGATGTTTTTTCTCGATTTCTACCTTCGTCAATTTCCGCGTTACGAAGAGCTTGGGAATCGTTTCCGTTATCCCTTGCATATCATAGTTCATCACGAAGTTCTACTAACTTGGTGATGGTGACTAGAGAATTCTGTCAATCACTATCTTATCTGGAAGATTAACTCCCACTTGATTCAAGCGATTGTAGTACTCAGACAATCTGGGCACATGCTCACTAGTTGAGCGATTCTCCTCCATCTTTTAGCTATAGAACTTGTTGGAGACTTCATATCTCTCAGCTCGGGTATTTGCTTGAAATATTAACTTCAACTCCTGGAACATCTCATATGCTCCATGACGTTCAAAACGTCTTTGAAGTCCCGATTCTAAGCCATTAAGCATGGTGCACTAAACTATCAAGTAGTCATCATATTGAGCTAGCCAAACGTTCATAATGTCTGCATCTGCTCCTGCAATAGGTCCGTCACCTAGCGGTGCATCAAGGACATAATTCTTCTGTGCAGCAATGAGGATAAACCTCAGATCACGGATCCAATCCGCATCATTGCTACTTGTAAGTGCATCTAGTGCCACCCCTAGTTGGTTTTGGAGTATTGACGACAAACCTAGTTGAGGGACTAATGTGTTTGTGAGAATTGCAGGATAACACAGGTAGAAGTCCCTCATTGATTCGGTTTTACTACCAGAGATGACCCCTAAAAATGTATGAAGACATTGAAGTCAAAGGTGGTATATGAAGATATTCACATTGAAGAAGGCCACGGGGACCCGAAAGGGTCTCCGGCGCAAGGTTATATCGGACTCATCGTCCGATGACTCTGACACGCACTCCTCCCACAGAAACGAGGAGGAGGAGGAGAAAAGTTCTCCCCCCCAGCTGGGGGAGACAAGAAAAGGAAGGCCGACCCATTCGGGGAGGCTGAAGGGTCCAAGAATGGAAGGACCCTCCCTCCGGACAGTGCCACGACGGCCGCCGACAGCGGCGACGAGTGGCTACCCAGGGACAAGCCCCTGGCGAAGTCGTAAGTGTCCGGACACCATAGTACTTCATGGTATGTTTTTTGTACTACCTTTCTGCTACGTCTTGAGCTTGCGTTGGTTTTCCCCGAAGAGGAAGGGATGATGCAGCAGAGTAGCGTAAGTATTTCCCTCAGTTTTTGAGAACCAAGGTATCAATCCAGTAGGAGCCCACGCTCAAGTCCCTCGTACCTGCACAAAGCAATAACTACTCGCAACCAACGCGATTAGGGGTTGTCAAGCCCTTCACGGTCACTTACGAGAGTGAGATCTGATAGATAGAATATTTTTGGTATTTTTGATATAAAGATGCAAAGTAAAAAGTAAAAGCAAAGTAAATAGCAAAGCAATATAAAAGTGATGGAGATTGATATGATGAGAATAGACCCGGGGGGCATAGGTTTCACTAGTGGCTTCTCTCAAGAGCATAAATATTCTACGGTGGGTGAACAAATTACTGTTGAGCAATTGATAGAATTGTGCATAATTATGAGAATATCTAGGCATGATCATGTATATAGGCATCACGTCCGTGACAAGTAGATCGAAACGATTCTGCATCTACTACTATTACTCCACTCATCGACCGCTATCCAGCATGCATCTAGAGTATTAAGTTAAAAACAGAGTAACGCCTTAAGCAAGATGACATGATGTAGAGAGATAAATTCATGCAATATGAAATAAACCCCATCTTGTTATCCTCGATGGCAACGATACAATACGTGCCTTGCTGCCCCTTCTGTCACTGCGTAAGACCGCAAGATCGAACCCAAAGCTAAGCACTTCTCCCATGGCAAGAACTACCAATCTAGTTGGCCAAACCAAACGGATAATTCGAAGAGACTTGCAAAGATAACCAATCATGCATAAAAGAATTCAGAGAAGATTCAAATATTATTCATAGATAGACTTGATCATAAACCCACAATTCATCGATCTCAACAAACACACCGCAAAAACAAGATTACATCGAATAGATCTCCACGAGAGAGGGGGAGAACTTTGTATTGAGATTCAAAGAGAGAGAAGAAGCCATCTAGCTACTAACTATGGACCCGAAGGTCTGAGGTAAACTACTCACACTTCATCGGAGGGGCTAGGATGATGTAGAAGCCCTCCGTGATGACGGCCCTCTTCCGGTGGAGCTCCGGAACAGGCCCCAAGATGGGATCTCGTGGATACAGAAAGTTGCGGCGGTGGAATTAGGGTTTTGGCTCCTGTTCTGATCGTTTGGGGGTATGTGTGTATATATAGGAGGAAGGAGTACGTCGGTGGAGCACCGAGGGGCCCACGAGGTAGGGGGGCACGCCCCCACCCTCGTGACCACCTCTTTGATCCCTTGCAGTAGGGTCCAAGTCTCTTGGATCACGTTCGGCGAGAAAATCACGTTTTCAAAGATTTTATTCCGTTTGGACTTCGTTTGATATTCTGTTTATCTGAAACACTGAAATAGGCAAAAAAATAGCAATTCTGGGCTGGGCCTCCGGTTAATAGGTTAGTCCCCAAAATAATATAAAAGTGGAAAATTAAGCCCAATATAGTCCAAAACAGTAGATAATATAGCATGGAGCAATCAAAAATTATAGATACGTTGGAGACATATCACTTTCCTCATGCCGAACATGATCATGCAGTCCGTCCCGAGCTCATCTCGACGTACCCTCGTCGAGCGGCTCTTTGGACTCGTCGGATATGAATAGCGGTTCTCCTCCGACCGCTTCCACCCGTCGCCCTACTGACAACGCCGAGGTGTTGTCTCAAAAGGCACCGAGCCAAGGGGAGGTGGTCCTGGGGGCGCCTCGCGGTGACTTCCCGGACCTTGGGTACCAAGGGAGCGAGGCTCCTACGAGCTTCGAGTTCGGGCCCCAGCCGGACACTGCGCCGGAACCTTCGATGGTTCCAGACTCCGGCAGGTGCCCCCCATTAAGGGGGGCCAACCATTCGTGCCGGTGTACTCTGTCCAACCAGAGGCACCGGACAACCTGCTGGAAGCGCTTCGCAGCGCTTCCATCAAAGAAGAGCACCGCACTATCATGAGTGCGGTGGTCGAGAAGGTTTAGTCCGCCAAAAATGGACTGACCGAAGCTTGCGCCAGCCTCCTAACAGGCTTTTAGGTAAGCATTCAAAATATAAGAAAATATTACCGCATAGATAGTAGCCCCTGATGCTCTGTTCGGCGTTCGCGAAGAAAAGCCGAATAGAGTATCAAATGATAACTCAAGAGTCTAAATAGAGTATGTCTATGTGTATGTGCAGGCTTCACTGCTGGCCGCTGCCGCACGTACTGCAGAGGTCTCTGCGCTGAAGCAGGACCTGAAGCGGTCCAAGGATGAGCTCGGCCTTATCAAGAGGCAGCTCGAAGAGAGCAAAGGTAAGATATACCCCTGTCTATATAGTTAAAAAGAAGTTTGGGTGTAAAGTAATAGGATCATCATGAATTTGTCTGGGGCCACGACCGAGGTGGAGACCCTGAGGAAGGCGTTGTCCGAGGCCGAAGACAACATGGCCAAAGAACGCATTGAACGGGAGAAGCAAGAAGCTCGAGTAGGTGAGGTGCAGCAAGAGCTCGAGGCTCTCGCCAAAAAGCACGAGTCCTTGGAGCTTGACTCTTAGACGCGAGAGTCCGAGCTCGCACAGGCGCTTGAGAGCGTCCGGAGCGCCAAGGCCGAAGCCCACAAGGCCCTCTAGGAGATTGACGCGGTGAAGAAAATAGCAGCGGGTAAGGCATTTGTTATGCATAGCAAGCACGTGAAGGAGACTTTCCTTTTTCTTACCCGAGTTCGGAGCTCTCCAGGAGCGTTTGAAGATCTTCCCCACAGTGTACTGGATGTCATGGAGTTTTACCAGGCTGAGGAGGGAAGCTCAATGGAGAAGTTGTTCTAGTCTCAATATACTGGGACCGAACACCCCGTGCCCTTGAGCGACCAGCTGAAGCAGTTGGTCGAGCTTCACAAGGCGGCCGAACAGGCCATGAGGGGCCTTATAGTCTGGATGTGTCCTGGCGAGCCCCTGTCCGGCAGCTACTTCGGTCTGGTGAGGCGGCTCTTGAAGTCATCAGGCGGTCCGTCTGCATCGAGGGTGCACGCAGGGCTTTTGCCCAGGCGAAGGTGCACTGGGCGAAGCTGGACGCCATGAAGCTGGTGAAGGAAGGGCCGCCGGAGGGCAAGGAGCATCGCTGCCCCGAGAATTACTATGAGAGTGTCCTGAAGGGTTCCCGCTTAGTGGCAGATGAGTGTGCCAAGGATGTAATTTTTGAATGAATATGCTCATGTGATCATGTAATATGAAACAATTTCGTTTGCGCCATGCGACGCTTTCTTAATTTAAAATATTACCTTCTGTGTGGCCGTTTATAAAATCTGAGAGTTGGCCAGTCGTCGGCTTCTACCCCATGTAACTAGTACTGGGGTGTTCAGGGTAAATCTGAACACTCTTTACCCTAATTTTGGGTCCTTCAAGGGAGGTGTTCAGCGCAACGAACCAGGCAATCGGACTATAATGCTTTATCACTCTCACTTAGCCATAGAAGTCTATGATTTTAAATTTTTGGCGAAGCCCCTGGTATTCGGAGGGCCAAATTTGGGGCGCTATACACGCCTAAGCCGGACAAGGCCGACTCCTCGCCCGAAGCGGAAAAAGTCTTTAAGGACTTGAGACCTCTCAAACAACGACCAGTCTCTCGCCTTATCATGACAGTCAATTTTTGGCTTTCTCTACTGAGGTGCTCATCCGGAAGAACCGGGACACAATCGCAGTAGTTCTCCCACCGCTACCTTAGCCGACGTAGAGGAACGTAAGGTACCAAAGCATGGGAGCCGGGCAACCCAACAGTTGACCAAAGACATGATTCGGAGCTGATGCATATAATGATATAAGTTCGGGGTGCCGCACTGTCGAATGTGTTCGGACTTCTTGCGCCGTATTATGGGGTAAACGAGAGCCCCCGGCGTACTGACCGTACCCGAACGTGCGGGTGCGGATTGTCGTAAATGGACATATAAGAGAAAGAGAAAAACTTAAATAATGCAATGACAGATTAATGATATGCATTGTTATTTGAATAATACGTCGAAGCGTACTGGTACAAGTAGTGCAATAAGCATAAAGTAGGACAATTCGAAATGTCCTATCCCAGGGCAAGCTACACATAGATAGTGAAAAGCGGGTATATCAAGTATTACTAGAGACCACCTGGCGGTTCCCGTGTTCATCTTAGCCTCTTGCCGCCTTGGTTGTTGCTTCCGGAATGTGTCCGGCAATCATACTGCCGGAAAGGGCTTCCAAAGAGTTAGGCCCTGAAAGAGAAAAGGAATGTCAAAGGTATACAACCCCTGGTGTGGTTAAGCCACAATGCGGGGTGTGTCCTGATTGTGCCCCCGCCTATGTCCATGGTATTTTCAATGCGTAGTTATGTACGCGCGGCACGGATTTCGTCGCTTCACTGGGACTGGGACGGGGGCCGGATTGCTAGGCGAGCTCTGATCGTGTCAGGCGATCCTATTGCAGCTTGTTCCGGACTCGCTTCAAGGTGTCTGGGGGTTGTGACGCCGAATGAGTGGTCTGCCTGAACAGGCTGCTTTGTGCCTCTGCTGCAAGGGCCGCAGTGTGCTCTTCCGTACGGAGCGAGCGTTCTCTGTTTCCATTTACTGTTATGACCCCGCGAGGTCCTGGCATCTTGAGCTTGAGGTAGGCGTAATGCGACACTGCATTGAATTTTGCAAATGTTGTCCGTCCGAGCAGTGCATGATAGCCACTGCGAAACGGGACGATGTCGAAGATTAACTCTTCGCTTCGGAAGTTACCCGGTGATCCAAAGACCACTTCCAGTGTGATTGAGCCTGTGCAATGGGCCTCTACACCTGGGATGACGCCTTTAAAGGTGGTTTTGCTGGGTTTGATCCTCGAGGGATCGATACCCATTTTTCACACTGTATCCTGATAAAGCAGGTTCAGGCTGCTGCCGCCGTCCATAAAGACTCGGGTGAGGTGAAATCCGTCAATGATGGGGTCTAGGACCAGTGTGGCGGATCTGCCATGACGGATGCTAGTGGGGTGGTCCCTGCGATCGAAGGTGATTAGACAAGCAGACCATGGGTTGAACTTTGGGGCGACGGGCTCCATCGCATAGACGTCCCTTAGTGCACGCTTCCGCTCCCTCTTGGGAATGTGGGTTGCGTATATCATGTTCACCGTCTTCACTTGAGGGGGAAACCCCTTCTGTCCTCCTGTGTTCGGCGGCCGGGGCTCCTCCTCGTCATCGCTATGCAGCCCCTTGTCCTTGTTCTCGGCATTTAACTTGCCGGCCTGCTTGAACACCCAGCATTCTCTATTGGTGTGATTGGCTGGCTTGTCGGGGGTGCCGTGGATTTGACACGAGCGATCCAGTATGCGATCCAGACTGGACGGAGCCGGAGTATTTCTTTTAAATGGCTTTTTCCGTTGACCGGATCTAGAGCCTCTGAATCCGGCATTGACTGCCGTATCTTCGGTGTTATCGCCGTTATTGTGGTGCTTTGGTTTATTACGACGCTGCCTACCGTTAACATCTTTGGTATCCGAGGTATCCGGATTCCTCGATGTGTTGTTGCTGCGAGCCAGCCAGCTGTCCTCGCCCGCGCAAAAGCGGGTCATGAGTGTTGTGAGGGCTGCCATAGATTTCAGCTTCTCCTGGCCGAGGTGGCAGGCGAGCCACTCATCACGGATGTTATGCTTGAATGCCGCTAGGGCCTCTACATCCGGATAGTCTACAATTTGTTTTTTCTTAGTCAGGAACCGTGTCCAGAATAGTCTGGCCGATTCCCCTGGCTGCTGGGTTATGTGGCTCAATTCATCGGCATCCGGTGGCCGCACATAAGTGCCCTGGAAGTTATCAAGAAATGTGTCTTCCAGATCCTCCCAACTGCCGACGGAATCTGCTGGCAAGCTATTCAGCCAATGCCGAGCTGGTCCTTTGAGTTTTAGTAGGAGGTACTTGATGGCATGTAGATCATCACCGTGAGCCATGTGGATGTGAAGGAGGAAATCCTCAATCCATACAGCGGGATCTGTTGTGCCATCATATGATTCGATATTTACGGGTTTGAAACCCTCCGGGAATTCATGATTCATAACTTCATCAGTGAAGCATAGGGGGTGTGCGGCACCTCTATGCCGGGCTATATCCCGAGGTAGTTCGTATGAGTCTTGTCTGCTGTATTCGGCCCGGCCGGATTTACTCTTGGTGTATCCGACGCGACGATCATCGTCCCGTGTGGGTGCACGTGCCCGTGTCTCGTATATTGACCTTGCGATTTTTGCCTTACTGTCCAAGATGTCTCGCGGGTCCTCTGTATTGCCCCGGGCCTTAGTATTTTTGACTGAGTGGCGACGGGGTGCGGTCTGAACTTTAGGCTGAAACGCCTCTCTGGCTCGGCCGCGTAGTGGCCGGTCAGCCGCATCGTACACTGGTGAATGAGATTTCAATGTTTCCTCCTCCAGGTGAGGTAGCGACATGTGTTTTGGGTAACTCTTGGACGGGCGCTCGAGTTCATGCTCCTCGGCCACAAGGACTTCGGTCCACCTGTCTGCTAGCAAGTCTTGATCAGCTTGAAGTTGTTGCTGTTTTTTCTTCAGGCTATTTGCCATGGCCATAAGCTGGCGCTTGAAGCGCTCTTGCTCGACGGGGTCCTCAGGCACGATAAACTCCTCTGGTTCTCCATCTGCTGCCTGCTCTGGAGGGCTAGCTTGTTCATCCTCTAGCTCTACACCGTGCTAGAGGGGATTGTTGTTGTCTTCGGTGCTATCCGGAGTGTTATTATCTCCTGTGCCGGTATCACTGCTCTTGCTGTGGCGGGACTTAGAGCGGCGCCGCTGACGTCGGCGCTTGGGTTGCTTCTTGGAGGGGTCATCCTCTGCTGTCTCGTCGCCATTGCCTTCTTTGGGGGTGTCCACCATGTATATATCATATGATGAGGTGGCGGTCCAGCGCCCTGAGGGCAGTGGTTTCTGTTCGTCTCCGGCTTCGTCGTCCATACCATCGAAGTCTTCGGAGTCGAAGTCGAGCATGTCGGTTAAGTCGTCGACAGTGGCTACTAAGTGGGTGGTGGGTGGGCAGTGAATTTCTTCGTCGTCCGCATCCCATTCTAGCCGGACATAGTTCGGCCAAGGTTCTCCTGTCCGGGAGAGAGAACTTAATGAATTTAGCACATCTCCGAAAGGTGAGTGCTGAAAGATATCCGCGGAGGTGAACTCCATGATCGGCGCCCAGTCGGACTTGAAGGGCACGGATGTGAGCGGCTCAGAGTCCGTGGCCGGAGATGAATCCAGTGGTTCGGCGACACGGCTCTCATAAGGGGTGAAGTCAGTATCTGGCTCTATCGCCACTGAGAGTGCGGACTCCATGGCGGGGTCTATCCCTCCGCTCTCAGATTGCGCGATTTGCTCCGGATTAAAGGCCGGAGTAGCTGCGGGTGCGATCTCCCGAACACTATCCGACGGCAGAGTTACGTCTTGCTCATCGCGACTGTGCGGTGCGTCCGGCATGGGCTCGAATCCGTCGAAGATCAAGTCTCCGCGGATGTCGGCCGTGTAGTTCAAGTTTCCAAATCTGACCCGATGGCCAGGGGCGTAGCTCTCGATCTGCTCCAGATGGCCAAGCAAATTGGCCCGCAGTGCGAAGCCACCGAATACGAGGATTTGTCCGGGGAGGAAAGCCTCACCCTGGACCGCATCGCTAGTGATGATCGAAGGAGCCATCAAGCCTTATGGTGACGACACAGTGGAACTCTCAATGAAAGCACCAATGTCGGTGTCAAAACCGGCGGATCTCGGGTAGGGGGTCCCAAACTGTGCGTCTAAGGCGGATGGTAACAGGAGGCAGGGGACACGATGTTTACCCAGGTTCGAGCCCTCTTGATGGAGGTAATACCCTACGTCCTGCTTGATTGTCCTTGATGATATGAGTATTACAAGAGTCGATCTACCACGAGATCAAAGAGGCTAAACCCTAGAAGCTTGCCTATGGTATGTCCTACGGACTAAAACCCTCCGGTTTATATAGACACCGGAGGGGGCTAGGGTTACACAAGGTCGGTTACAAAGGAGGAGATATACATATCTGTATTTCCTAGCTTGCCTTCCACGCCAAGTAAAGTCCCATCCGGACACGAGACGAAGTCTTCAATCTTGTATCTTCATAGTTCAACAGTCCGGTCAAAGGATATAGTCCAGCTGTCTGGAGACCCCCTAATCCAGGACTCCCTCAGGGGCAAAACCTACTTGGAGTAGGGTTGCCCCCCCCCCCTTGGGCGCGCCTCCTCCTCTTGGCCGGTCCCCTCCTCCTCGCCCCCTTTATATACGGAGGAGGGGGCACCCCATCAACACAACAATTGATCTTTTAGCCGTGTGCGGTGCCCCCCTCCACCATAATCCACCTCGGTCATATCATAGTGGTGCTTAGGCGAAGCCCTGCGTCGTTAGAACATCATCATCGTCACCATGCCGTCGTGCTGACAGAACTCTCCCTCAAAGCTCGGCTGGATTGGAGTTCAAGGGACGTTATCGAGTTGAACGTGTGCAGAACTCGGAGGTGCCGTGCATTCGGTGCTTGATCGGTCGGATCATGAAGACGTACGACTACATCAATCGCGTTGTGCTAACGCTTCCGCTTTCGGTCTACGAGGGTACGTGGACACACTCTCCCCTCTCGTTGCTATGCATCACCATGATCTTGCGTGTGCATAGGAATTTTTTTGAAATTACTACGTTCTAACAATGGCTACCTCCTCTAATCAGGATATGCCTAGTTCATCGAATCAGGAACCAGTTACAATTACCGAACCTGCCATTTCGATGGAACACTTTGAAGATCCTATGGAGGAGAACAATAAAGTTCCTACTAGGAGCAAGAGACAGAGGACTGCAAAGTCCTTGGTGATGATTTTCTTGTGTATCTCATAGATGACACTCACAATTCTATTTCAGAGGCCTATGCATCTGAAGATGCTGACTACTGGAAGGAAGCGGTTCGTAGCGATATGGATTCCATCTTGGCAAATGAAACTTGGGAGATAACTGATTCTCCTTATGGGTGCAAACCTATAGGGTGCAAATGGGTATTCAAGAAGAAGCTTAGGCCTGATGGTACTATTGAAAAGTACAAGGCTCGGCTCGTGGCTAAGGGTTATACCCAAAAGGAAGGGGGAGGCTTCTTTGATACTTACTCACCTGTGACTCGACTGACCACTATTCAAGTTCTACTTTCACTAGCTGCCTCACATGGTCTTCTCGTTCATCAAATGGATGTTAAGATTGCTTTCCTAAATGGAGAGTTGGACGAGGAAATTTATATGGAACAACCAGATGGGTTTGTACTAGATGGCCAGGAAGAAAAAGTGTGCAAGTTGCTGAAGTCTTTGTATGGACTCAAGCAAGCACCCAAACAGTGGCATGAGAAGTTTGAAAGAACTTTAATAGTTGCAGGCTTTGTTGTAAACGAAGCTGATAAATGTGTGTACTATCGCCATGGTGAGGGTGAGGGAGTTATCCTTTGCTTCTATGTTGATGACATACTGATTTTCAAAACAAATCTGAATGTTATTAAGGAGGTCAAGGATTTCCTATCTCGTTGCTTTGAGATGAAGGATTTAGGAGTGGCTGATGTCATTCTGAACATCAAGTTGTTGAGAGACGATGATGGTGGGATTACATTGCTTCAATCTCACTATGTGGAAAAGATCTTGAGTCGCTTTGGCTATAGTGACTGCAAGCCCTCTCCAACACCATATGATTCGAGTGTGTTACTTCGAAAGAATCGAAGAATTGCTAGAGATCAATTGAAATATTCTCAGATTATTGGCTCGCTTATGTACTTAGTCAGTGCTACAAGACCCGACATCTCTTTTGCTGTTAGCAAACTGAGTCCGTTTGTCTCAAAACCAGGAGATGTGCATTGGAAAGCTCTAGAGAGAGTTTTGCATTATTTGAAAGGCACTACGAATTATGGAATTCACTACACCGGGCACCCAAAGGTGCTTGAAGGGTATAGTGACTCTCAGATGCCGATGAGATAAAGACCACGAGCAGATATGTATTCACTCATGGAGGTGGAGCTGTTTCTTGGAAGTCTTGCAAGGAGACCATCTTAACAAGGTCAACAATGGAAGCAGAACTCACAGCACTAGATACAGCTACGGTCGAAGCAGATTGGCTTCGTCGGCTCTTGAATGACTTGCCGGTTGTTGAGAAACCTGTACCGGGTATCCTTATGAACTGCGACAATCAAACTGTAATCACAAAAGTGAGCAGCTCAAAGGATAACATGAAGTCATCAAGACACGTTCAGAGAAGGTTAAAGTCTGTCAGGAAAATGAGAAACTCCAGAGTTATTGCATTGGATTATATCCAAACGTCTAAAAATCTGGCAGATCCTTTCACTAAGGGTCTATCACGTAATGTGATAGATAATGCATCGAGGGAGATGGGTATGAGACCCACAATATGAGTTGTTCACAATGGTAACCTAGTCTATGTGATTGGAGATCCCGTGAATTAGATGTGGAAGACAAGATGTTGGTCAACTGAGAGGAGAGTATCCTTACTATTACCAATACCACTCCATGAAGATGCAATACTCTCCTAATCTGCATGGCAGGTTGATGTATATCTTAATGTGTTCTAAGTGGCTCATTGAAGCAGAGATGTCGTCCTGCAGAACATCTTTTGAAGAACGCACATATATAAGTCTGATTGTTAAACGTCGCAATCTATGAGAGGGTTCTCTCTAGTAAACTCATGAAAGGTCTCGGAGTATGACGCACAAGCTCCACCCGCGGGGAAGACCCACGGTAGCCACGTATCGGTCAAGGCTTTATGTGAAGCTAGATTCGCAGAAAACTTGCAGTTCAAGGCCCAGTCCACTGTTCAAATTGCTTACTAGTGTAGCATAGAGTTCTAGGTGGAAGTTCAACTTAACAATCTCCACTGCAGTACCGTTATATAAAATAGTGTTTTGGAACCAAAGACAAATTTTGTGTGCCTCTGGGATCTGGTGGGGATTGCTGGAATTTTGTCTATTTTGGGCCTAGCCCAATAGCAGTTTCAGAAATTCCTAATAAATCCTAGAGGCCCACGCAGCCCATTCGTGCAAGGCAAGAGGTGGAACTAAAGTTTAGTCCCACATTGCTAGTTTAGAGGGAGTTGGGCCTCTTTATAAGGGAGGCTCTTTCTCCACATGTATGAGGATGAGAACAAAAGAGACATCCACGCGCGCTCCTCCTCCGCCGCCCGCCTCGCCACGCCTCGTCACGTCGCGCCGCGCAGCGGGAATGAGCCGAGTCGATGTCTAAATTTTTTGCCACGCACGACGGGTATACGAAAGGTCACGCGGAAGATGAAACATTTTGTTGTAGTGGAGATTGAATACAAATGGCGCACCTCTTCGCCTGCTGCTTGTTCAGCTCCCGGCGCAGCCTCTTGCCTCCTTCTCTTGCGCCTATAAAAGGAAGGTCGCTCCTCTCAGAGATACGCACCAGAAGGTCCTCTTCCTCTCGCCACAAAGTTCCTGAGCACTGCGCTGCTACTACGATCTTCCCCATCCCGGCTTGTGGCGTGCACCGCAGGTCGAGACAGTAGGCCTCCGAAACTCCACCTCTTTGAGTCCTGCATGGGAGAAGGGTGATAAGGTTTTTGGGGAGCGCTCAGCGCGACTACTGACTTCTTCGTCACGGACGCCCCGGACTCCGACGACTATTTCCCTGACGACGACTTCTTCCCCGACGTCGACAACCTCCTCGACGACATGGCTGGCGAGGACACCGACCCCAAATCCAGCGCTTTTGCTGCTGTTGTCCCGTATGTGTTCTTCCTCTTTCTATTAGAGGCCCTGCTACAGTTCCTTGTTCTAGTGTTTGCCCTAGATATGTTAGACTCTGTTTCATATATGCAATTTGCTATACTGTCTGCTCTAGATGTGTTTGGTTATAGTTCATATATGAAGTTATTGTTTACCTTCTCTTTGTCAAATTGCATGACTTGTTTTATCACTGCTATACTGGTCGTCCTTTATCTAGTATTTCTGTTAACAAAATCATTCGGTAAATTGTTCATATTTCCAACACAAGGAAGAAGAAAATTAAGTGAGGAGGAAAAGGTAAAGCTAAAAAGTGATATATTGGTATATCAATTATCTGTCGTTCAATCGTCCTGTCACTTCTAAGACAGCTGGACTTCCCGTATAAAAAAACTCAGATCCCACCAAAATAAATGTTCTATCTCAATTTGTGTAAAGTGGCCCTCTTCCGCCGGTCGTGGAGGTCACATATTATCTTGGATTACAATGACCCCCAAAGCAAAGTTGTTCTTTTGTCAAGGTGAATAAATTTCATGTTCATCACTTTTTTATCCAACATCATCGTCATGGCCTATTTGTGCCCGCAAAATGGTAAAACAATATTACAACTCTTTTCAGACGCACCGCGTGCAAAATTTCTGTTTATCCTAGGTGAAGTTGTGGTTTTGTGCAATTAACTAATACGGATTTGCATAGATAAGAAAAGGCCACTACATTTATCATGGTACTTGTAAGGTGTCTAAGGCCCAGTTGTAGAAGCTAAAAAGAACTGGATTTTGTCCCTCAGCTTTCATAAAACCCAGAATCCACCCCCCCCCCCCCCCCCCTCTGGTGATTCCCACAAAAGAAAACAGACAATACCCCTCAGGCCGCAGAAAAATATCCACAGAAAAGTGAAGTGACAATTTCCGAAATTATAAGAAATACAGACATTCACAACACAACGATGAATTGGAAAAAAAAAGTTTAACTATACAGTTATTCACATCAAATGTGACAAAATATGGATAGACATGGTTAAGTGTTGCTCATTGTTCCATATGCTACAAAGAATGAATAATTCCACTCTTTTTGTGACATGGATTTGGGAGGGTGAAGAAATTATTCCCAACCCAACCCAACCAACAAAAAATTGGGAGAAAAGACCAACCTATCTAGGAAAGAATGATGATTTACATGGCACAACGGGACTGCAGGGCAGAAGGGAAACCCTAGGTTGAATTTACAACATTGATGCGGAAGAATACAGAGATCTGCTGGCGCAGTTCACAGAATATGTCCAAGGGAACGAACAGACCGCATCTTGGAGTGCTCGACCAGCTTTTCAAGAATTGGGAGAGGGCCCTGTCAACTTTTCAAGAATTGGAAGGCAGACATTGCGACGAGTTCTGATGGTGGGGCCACGTTTTGAAATTCCTTAACATCCATGGAATCTGCTATCTCCTCAAGTGATATCGGCATGCTGCAAGCAAACAAACAAAACCCAAAAGCCCAGTGTTTAGCATATCCTTGAAAGTATGCCCGGCATTGTAAAAAAAACACATGTACCTTATTTCATCATCCAGTAAAAAGGCGCCCTCTGAAGCATTATGGCCCGATTCCTCTGTCATCAAAGTTCTCATCTCGTCAAGAACCTACAATCAAGAAGCAAATCAATAAGCCCCAGCCTACCCAATGTCATATAAATGGATGAGAAGTCGATTAAAAGTTTGAAACCAGGATAACAACACGAAAATGTAGAAACGCTTTTGGAGTGATATTGGATAGATTCAAAACTTTGAAGTGGCACTTCATAGCAATACAAACTTTTGAAACGGCACCTCGATAGGCTTGTATGAATGTTGCTTATATAAAGGCATACTGTGTTTTCAATCTTCTTTCAAAAAATAAGGCTTGCACGTAGATTAAGATTGCCTCCCTCTTTTGACCCCAATACTCATTTATGGTTAACATGCATACTAATTATTCTCTCTCGTGTTTCCTAGACAATAACACCATGGCTACCATGAAAAATGGAGGGAGTCCATCCAAGCTGCATATAAGGTAGAATTTTTTGGGCTGACATATTTGACTAATTTTCACAACTTCACAAAATCACAGACTGGTATAAACCCAGGTTGTTAACTACATTTAGGTGGAGTTGGAAGAACTGCCAGAATTATAGATGTAAATTGTGTTTTAGGTATGTGCTGCTCACAGTGAAGTGCAAATTTAACCTGACGATCACACTCTCCGAGCATAGCAAAAAGCATGTGCAGGTTGTGCTCAGTTTGGTTATCTAAATTTGAGTACAGAGTGGAAATTTTAGCTGTTTGGGCTTTGGGGTGCTTTACAATGTAGGGACTGGATATGAAAAGCTGGATGAACAGAGGAACCAATGTGGAAATATTTTGTAATATGGAGTAAATAACTGCATCACATTCAGTAGACAAAGAAGACCAGCTTTCATGATTATCATTACATGACAGGATTGGACTTTCTCCACTTACTTCTTCAGATACACTCTCTGTGTTATATTTGTCATCCCAGTACTGAGTGCATATTTTGTAGAGCTGCTGGACACTTAGCACCTGCATAATAACATAGAAAATGCAATGTCTAATTATATGTTCCTGCATATGTGACATGCGCATGTCACCCACAACACACACAGGGAGGGAAATAACTCACTGGGCAGAGATCATTGACTATCTCATCATATGAAATCCTGAACTTCTTGAATATGACCTGCATAACAACAAGAATATGTGCATTGACTATATAGCATTCATGTCAAACTCCATGCAAGACATAGAACATAAAATACAAGCATCTACTGGCATATCAGGTTTATCAATGAAAGCCAGGAAAAGAAACTAAATTCGCATCATTTTTTGCATCACCTTATCAAGCAGATACGATAACACAATATTGCCAATTTGCTGGCTAGGGTGACATACCAAAAGGGCCTAGGCAGCCCATATGTAGAATTATGAATTCGGTGTATGAACTTAAAACATTGCTCCGATAGCAATATGGATTTGAAAAATGTGTAATTTTGTTAAGTTTTATAAAATGTTACTTTGGTAACTTAACTTTAGATCAGTTTCCAGAAAACACAATATAAATATTCAACCTATAGCCTACTCCCCTGTCTCTATTTACATGGTACCCTCGTTGTTCCTGCATGTGCTAATGGTATACTTTTGTGAGACATACCCACGTTTTGTTGGTCAAATTGATGGTCAAAGTCGAACCTTGAAATACATGTGCGCCATTTAAGTAGAGATAATGGGAGTAGTACATAAGTATGAAACATTGACACCCGCGAAGACCAATACCGGCGATATCTCTATACGCCGACGACGTCATGCTCTTCTGCCATGCCACAGAGAGCGACGTGACCGCTGTCAAGGAAATTCTTGACCTGTTCGGCAGAGCATCGGGGCTCAAGGTGAACTACAACAAGAGCTCCGCCACCGTCTTGCATGGGGACCAGACCGCCCACGAGATGATTGCCAACCTCGGATGTGCTACCGCCGCGCTCCCGGTCACCTACCTCGGCATACCCCTGACGACGCGTCGCCCTTCCGCGGGACAGTTGCAGCCTCTCGTCGACAGGGTCGCTGGGCGCCTACCCACCTGGAAAGCTTGGCTCATGAACCGGGCCGGCAGGCTGGCGCTTGTCAAGTCCGTCCTATGCGCCATCCCGGTGCACCAGCTGCTTGCGTTCGCACCCCCGAAGAAGACGCTACAGCAGCTTGCGAAGATTCAAAGAGGCTTCCTCTGGGCCGGGCGAGCCGCCGCCAACGGCGGGCACTGCCATGTGAACTGGCGTCAAGTCACTCGCCCCCTAGCTCTGGGCGGCCTTGGGGTTCGTGACCTGGAGCGAGCCGGCCTCGCGCTCAGACTGAGGTGGCTCTGGCTCTCACGCACGGACGCCGACCGCGCCTGGCAAGGCCTGGACCTCCAATTTTCCAGCAGCGAGCGCGCCCTGTTTTTTGCCTCTACCTGCATGTCCATCGGAAACGGCACGACTGCTCTGTTCTGGGAAGATCGATGGCTCAATGGGCGCTCGATTGGCGAGCTCATGCCGCTGCTATACAAATGTATTCCCACGCGCCGGCGCAAGGTCAGAACGGTGGCGGAAGGTCTCAACGGCAACTCCTGGGCCCGTGACATCCAAGGCGCCCTTGGCATTCACGAGATTGGTCAGTACCTACAACTCTGGCATCTGGCGCAGCAGGTCACACTCAGCGATGCCCCTGATCGGCTGATCTGGAAGTGGACGGCGAGCGGCACATACACGGCGCAGTCGTGCTACGAGGCCACCTTCCAGGGATCCTTACACTCATACTCCTGGAAGCTGATCTGGAAGGCGTGGGCTCCCCCTCGGGTCAAGTTTTTCCATTGGCTCGCCGACCTGGATCGCTGTTGGACTGCCGACCGGCTGGCACGCCACGGATTGCAACACCATCCGCGCTGCCTGCTATGCGACCAGGCGCCGGAAACGATGCGACACCTTATGCTCGACTGCCCCTTATCCAGGCAGGCTTGGCATGAGACCCTGGCCTGGCTGCGCATACCAGCGCCGACCCCCCACCAACATGCAACTCTCAAGGAGTGGTGGCAGCACGCCAAGGCTGGCACGCCGCACGCACAACGCAAGGCCCTGCATTCCGTAGCACTTCTTGTGCCTTGGTTGGTCTGGAAGCACAGGAACAGCTGCGTTTTCAACAACATGACGCCCTCCCTTGGCACGCTGATGGACCGGATCAAGGAGGAGGCCGGCTGCTGGGCTAGCGCCGGAGCGACGGGTCTTAGAGTAGTCCTGCCCCCTTCATGGGATGTGCACTGAGCACTGTATTTGCCCGCTGCTTGTTCGTCCTAGGACGACTGTAACCGACTCCCTATCTTTTCAATGAAATGAAACGCAAAGGTCTTTTGCGTTTTCTCGAAGAAAAAAAAAGTATGAAACATTGATATATTTCCTTGTCTCCCACTCAAGAAAGCAGTGTTACACCCTAGAAAACTAACTATACTGATCACACTCGTACATTTGTACGGCAACATTTGTACGGCATGGATCAACATCTTGGACTCTAAGACCACCTATGAACTGGATTCAATCCGTAATATGTTTTACACTGACCATAATTATTGAATGTGCACATTATCTCTTGATATTTCTTTAACAATGTCCAGACTTTAGCTCTTGCAACAGCTTCACCATTTGATATGCCGTATGCAACTTGGAGCAATGCAATTTAAAGATAGGCAATGATAATACGTGGGAACTGGTCTAGTAATTAAAAGCACATGTCTAGTAACATACCAAGAAACCAACAGCTTGCCTTATGTGCCTGAGTTCATGCAATGCAGATCCTGCATACTGTTAGCATTTAACAGTTAGGTTGGAGCAGGAAAAAAATATGACCATCTTTATATTTTCGTGAGTGTTAGCAATATCATTACTGGATTATGCCAATAATGCACTTGTACTAGAATTTCAAATATATGAAGCAGTGTCATATGATTACCTCTGGTTTCACTTCTCCACACCACACCTCTAGTTGTGCCAATCCTTGTTTTACATATTCTCCATTGCTAAAAGAGCAGCACTCATGGCGCACAAGAAGACTGCAGAGCGATGCATTATCAGAACAACCAATTTATGCATTGGGAAGAAAATGGCAAAGCTAATGCAAGAATCAGCAGATAATTACCTATTGAAAAGTTGAGCATTGATAAATGAGAAAATCTGGGTAAATATCTTCCGAATAAAAATAGCAGGGACCTAAAATGTGAGAAGATATTAAGAGTACTATTCACTAGTTGCGAGGATTTTATGTATAGTAAGTAGTAAACACTTACACAATTTTCTCGCAAGATATTCAAGAGTTCATTCAAATTGTCAACTATCGCCAGCCAATAGCTACCTTGATTTGAAAATGAACGCCCCCTCAAACTTGATGACCCAAATGAACGTCCTCTTACCATACTGGCTTTTATAATTCTCGGGACCTGCAGTTCCAACATAATCCAAAAATTAACCCTAAAAGTAAAATAGTAGAACATTGCAAACATGTTTTGGCGAATGCATCAAAATAGCAAATTTTCGAATGTAATAAAGGACAGCCTAGTTAACAAATAATGGGGGCTTAGTGAAAGAAAGATGCATATCCAGAATGTGCAATAGATGAGATTAACCGGCGAAGATCACATGAGTACCTGAATAGCATGCAAGAGCAATGCAGATAATTCTTTCTTGACATTGTCACGGATCATTCCATATAAGCCTTCCACAAATGCTGCAAGTTGCTGCTTGAAAAGAAATGCAGGATACTTGGCTTCGATTTGACGCACAAGATCCATATCGACAGTAATGTTCGAAGAACGAAATACCTGACCATAAAACACCAGCATAACAGCAAAATTATCAAGTACTGACCACCATCAAATCACAGGAAGAAGTAAAACACTAGTGCCATGCCATGCTAAGAGTCAGAGCACAAAATGTCTTACTCATTTATATTGAAAATAAGATATAAGTATTAATTGGGAAAAGTGTAGCATCTCCAAGAAGCTACCAATTCCACCCCCAATACCTAAAAACTTCCCAAAAGCCTACTTTTTTTGTTCCCGTGAAGGCCCGTGACGTGGTGCACTAGCCTCCCCCACTTGATTCTGCTCCGCCGCCGCCTACTGATTCCGATCTGATTTGCTCGGCCGCTGTGTTGGCTGTTTGACTGGTTGCCTTCCGATAAAAAAAAAGAAAAAAAAAGAAGAAAAAAAAAGAAGAAAAAAAAGGAAGCATCATGTCGTCGGGTACAATTTCCTCTCCACTGTCCGCTGATTTTGGAAAGCGTACCCTACACTGATCCTGTCTCGCATATGCGCTTTTCCTCGGTGCTTGGTGCTCGTCAGCCTGTGACGTCGTCCGCTACGGCATCTTCCGCCTGTTGTGTTGGTCACTCCTCCGCGACTCTTCTCCCGACCTCTGCACATGGTGACCGTCGCTCTACGTCGACTCCTCTCGCGACTTTCACTGGTAGTGCTGGTGCATATGGTTCCGTCGACTCCGCCTCGCACAGGCGTCTTCCATTGAAGATTGGCGCTTGTCTACATACGGCCTCATCTCCTCCACCGGCCTGTGTGGATACTACTGGTCATGCTACACCGCCACATCTAGCGGCTTCCACAGGTGGTGGTGGCCGCTTCTCTCCCGGTGCTCCCGGTGCTACTGCGTCGACTACTTCAGCTGTGTACTTCACTGAGGAGGAGATTGCGCGACTTCGCGCCCTGCTGGTTGCCTCAGACTCTCTATTGTCGGGCGCATCTACGTCGACCTCTTCAGTTGCGCCCCTGACCGAGCAGGAGATTGTGCGAGTTCGATGCCTGCTAGCTCCATCCTCCGGTTCTCCATCGACAGGTTCTGCTGGTTCTGCTGCTGACTCTTCTGGCATTGTGAGACCACCTTCTACACAAGCAGGTACATCTCCGTGGATTCTTGATACTGGAGCATCTTTTCATATGACTCATGATTCATCCACTCTGTCCTCTACTCGACCTCTCGATTCTCCTGTTCATGTTCTTACTGCTGATGGTACCTCTCTCCCGGTTATTGGCCGAGGCATTCTTAGCACTTCTTCTTTTCATGTTCCTGATGTTGCTCATGTTCCCCGACTTACCATGCAGCTCATTTCTGGTGGACAAATTGTTGACTCTGGTTGTCGTGTCATTCTTGACTTTGACTCTTGTTCCGTTCTGGACCGCCATACTGGTACTCTCCTTGGTGCCGGTCCTCGACGTCGTGACTCTCAGGGTCTCTGGGAGCTTGACTGGCTTCATCTTCCGTCCGCTGCTGCTGCCGCCAGTCTCTCCTCTGTTGCCTTGTCTACCAGCTCTTTTCAGCAGTGGCATCATCGCCTTGGTCACCTATGTGGCTCTCGTCTCTCATCCTTAGTTCAACGTGGTCTTCTTGGATCCGTCTCCGGCGGTGTGTCTTTAGACTGTCAGGGCTGTCGGCATGGTAAACAGGTCCAGTTACCTTATCCTCACAGCGACACTGTGTCTCAGCGTCCTTTTGACCTTGTTCACTCTGATGTCTGGGGTCCAACTCCCTTTTCCTCGAAGGGAGGTCATCGCTACTATATTATCTTCATAGATGATTTCTCTCGGCACACATGGATATATTTTATGTCTTCTCGTAGTGAGGTCTTATCTATCTATAAGCATTTTGCTACCATGGTCCACACTCAGTTCTCTACGCCTATTCGTGTGTTCCGTGCTGACTCTGCTGGAGAGTATATCTCCAAGATGTTGCGTGGAGTTCTTGCCGAGCAAGGTACTCTTGCTCAGTTCTCTTGTCCTGGTGCTCATGCTCAGAATGGCGTGGCTGAGCGCAAGCATCGTCACCTTCTTGAGACGGCTCGTGCGTTGATGATCGCCGCCTCTCTTCCACCTCATTTTTGGGCCGAGGCTGTTTCCACTTCCACCTATCTCATCAACCTTCAGCCTTCCACTGCTTTGCAGGGTGGCGTTCCTTTCGAGCGTCTCTTTGATCGTTCTCCTGATTACTCGGCGCTTCGTTTGTTTGGTTGTGTTTGCTATGTTCTTCTAGCCCCTCGTGAACGCACCAAACTGTCCGCTCAGTCTGTTGAGTGTGTCTTCTTAGGCTATAGTGATGAGCATAAGGGCTATCGTTGTTGGGATCCTATCGGTCGTCGGATGCGTATTTCTCGGGATGTAACTTTTGATGAGTCTCGTCCTTTCTACCCGCGTCCATCTTCCTCAACCTATTCAGTGGAGGATATCTCTTTCCTCACTTTTCCTGACACACCTCCCTCTGTGCCCAGTATGCCTATTCCTCGTCCTGCTGTTGCAGATCCGACGCCATCCTCTCCTACAGATTCTTCTCCATCTTCATCACCGCCACATTTCCCATCTCCACCTTCATCACCGATACCTTCCCCTTCTCCACCTTCGTCCTCGCTACATTCCCCGTCTCCACCTCCAGTGATTCCACCTCTTCCCTCCTTTCCTTTTCATTATACTCGTCGTCCACGTGTTCTAGATAAATCCACTGATGTGCCATCTACTTCTGGTGCGTCGTCCTCCTCATCCCAGCCGCCTTATGGTCTTCGGGCTCGGCCTCGCCCTCCCCCTGACCGCTATTCTCCTAGTCGATATGCTCTTTCGGCTATACTCGAGCCTACGTCTTATCGCGATGCTCTTGTTCATCCTGAATGGCAGTTTGCGATGGCAAAGGAGCTTGCTGCTCTTGAGCGTACCGGCACGTGGGATCTTGTTTCTCTTCCTCCCGGTGTTCGTCCCATCACTTGTAAGTGGGTCTACAAGGTTAAGACTTGCTCTGATGGTTCTCTTGAGCGTTACAAAGCTCGTCTTGTGGCTCGTGGTTTTCAGCAGGAGCATGGTCGTGATTACGATGAGACATTTGCTCCTGTGGCCCATATGACCACTATCCGCACACTTCTCGCTGTGGCCTCTATTCGTCATTGGTCTGTTTCTCAGCTTGATGTTAAGAATGCCTTTCTTAATGGTGAGCTGCGTGAGGAGGTATACATGCAGCCCCCACCTGGGTATTCTATTCCTGATGGCATGGTCTGTCGTCTTCGTCGCTCTCTCTATGGCCTTAAGCAAGCCCCTCGTGCCTGGTTTGAGCGTTTTGCCTCTGTGGTGACTGCCGCTGGTTTTTCAGCGAGTGATCATGATCCAGCGTTGTTTGTCCACATTTCCACTCGTGGTCGGACTCTTCTTCTTCTCTATGTTGATGACATGATCATCACTGGCGACGACCCTGAGTATATTGCCTTTGTAAAGGCTCGTCTTAGTGAGCAGTTTCTTATGTCTGATCTTGGACCTCTTCGCTACTTTCTTGGGATTGAAGTCTCTTCTACCTCTGATGGCTTTTTTATATCCCAGGAAAAGTATATCCAGGATCTTCTTGCTCGTGCTGCTCTTACTGACGAGCGCACTGTTGAGACTCCTATGGAGCTCAATCTTCACCTCCGTGCTACTGATGGTGATCCTCTCCCTGACCCGACGCGTTATCGTCATCTTGTTGGCAGTCTTGTCTATCTAGCTGTCACTCGTCCAGACATCTCTTATCCGGTTCATATTCTGAGTCAGTTCGTCTCTGCTCCCACATCGGTTCACTATAGTCATCTCCTTCGTGTTCTTCGATATCTTCGGGGCACGATCTCTCACCGTCTATTCTTTCCTCGCTCCAGTTCTTTACAGCTTCAGGCCTATTCGGATGCTACGTGGGCTCCCCATCAAGAAGGAGCGCGCGGAGATGGCCGCCGACGACAAAACCGCCCTCAAGTGGGCGAAGCTCGGCGCCGCGGACGCGACGAGGGCGGCGTCGTCATCCTCGATAGCGACGACGGAGGACACGCCCGGGCCGGTCAGGGGTGCAGCAAGGACGGCGGCGGCTCCGGCGGGACGCAGGGTAGCGGCGACAATGACGACGACGGTGACAATGACGACGACGGCGGCGGTGACTACACCCAGTTCTACAGGCTCCTCGGCATGTAGAAGGCGGGCGGTGGCAGCGGCATAGTAGGGCTAGGCGTAGTTGTTTTCTTTTTTTTTGTACAAATTTGAATGAAAATCGCTGAGTTTGTGCCGTGTTTGCGCCGATTTGGGGGCGGCGCCTGGGAACACAATCGCCCCCATGCCGAAATTAAACGCCGGTTCGGCCCCAGACAGCGCTTTTTCGGCGTCCTGGGGGGCCGAACGGCTGGAGATGCTCTGACACCCCACACCCTAATACCAACATTTTTTTGGCAAGCTGAAATTTTCGCCCATCAAGCCACCCCAGACTCACCACCTCCAGGCTGCTGTTGCCACCACCAAGGGCAGCACCCAGCTGACACGGAGCCGGTGAGCAGAAGTCACTGCAGACGACGTCGTCATGCCAACCACTGCCTCCGCCGCTCCCATCCGCCCCCTCGGCACCGTCACTCCCGGTACCGACCCAATGTGGTAGGCAGCTCGGAAGACCACCACACGCAAGATAGCAGCGCCAAAGGCCACAACACTCCCCCCCCCCCCGGGCGGGCGCACGCGCAAGCCCCTCCCCTCTATCCGTCACCGCCAGCTGCCGCGGTATCCCACACCGTCCGGCCATAATCTTGATGTTGAGGAGAGCGATAGAAGTTGCCCTCCAAGCTCCCTGACGCCAATGAGTAGACCTCCAGGGAGGAAGCAAGAGAAAAGAGAAGTTGAAGAGAGGAGGACAGGATGCTCTCCAAGATTTGATCTCAGGAACGAAAGAAATGGATGCTGGGAGGAAGCAAGAGAAGGAGGCAAGGTGGATGGAGCTAAAAGGTCATCGAGGAACACATGCTATTGAGGATGAGCTGAGGGTCATGATCGAGAAGGTTCTTACCAAGATGGAGATGAGCACGGCTGACCATGATGATCCAAAGATGTCATATGTGAATGTTGATCTTGGCTTCAAAGAGGGGGGGGGGGGGGGTTATGGGCGGTAGTGGCAGTGGAAGTGTCTGATATTGAATTCATACTCCAGCCAACTCATCCAAAAGTCCGAACTGATGGGAGGGAGGCGGGCAATATATTTCAACACTCCCTCTCACGTCTAGGCTATTTTAGTCCTTAGACGTGGGATCGATGTAGGCCGCAGAATCATTTTATTTATTTTATTTAATACTGCGTTGGAAGGGTCTTGAACTCAAGACCTCTTGGCTCGGATACCATATTGAATTTATACTCCAGCCAACTCATCCAAAAGTCCGAACTGATGGAGGAGGCGGGCAATATATTTCAACATCTGATGCAATTTAGATGAATGATATTTTGTTTTGGATGATCATGTTAATACATTTGGACCCTGTGTTATGTTTGAATTTAAAAAATTATGAATTTGAAACGTTGTCAAATTGTATGTGCTACAAACATAGAAGTTTGAATTATTATGACGTGAAAATGACATCAACATGGTGCAGATGCACAATAAAGGGCAGCCCCAGTGCATGTAGCTCCCGCTTGCGCAGGGTCTGGGGAAGGGTCCGACCACTTTGGGTCTATTGTACGCAGCCTTTCCCTACATTTCTGCAGATGGACAATATAAGGGAAATATAAGAAAAAGGAGATGTAGGGGTGGATTATTGGTAGTCCACCGAAGCAGGAGGCCAAAAAGTGCTCTCAGATTCAGAGAGCAAATTTCAGAGAATTTGACTGCACGAATGTAAAACATCTCTCATGGAATCACAGATGGAGTACTAACTATTTGTTACACACTCAAGACCTTTCATCCACTATACCCCCCTCCTACTCTTATCTTGATAATTTTCTTCAATTATAATGTTGCTGAAATTATCAAATATGACACGGTGAAGGTAGTATTAACAAATCTACTAATGTCATTTCACATGCTCCTTTTTATGAAAAATAGGGGGCATTCAGATACATGAGTGATCAAATTATTTTAGTAGTTAAAAAAAAGAACAGAATCAGTATTGATAGTTTAGAACACAGGTTACTCTAAATTTCAAGGGCTTCCCGACCCATATGATCAATATGCTGATCCTATAGTACATAAGCAATGAAACATACCATCCTCCCAAGGAACGATGACTGATTCTGTGGTCTTTTATGTGGAGTGGTTCCGGTTGAGCCAACAGCTTTTAGGCTCTTTTGTAGTATAATCAATAAAGTCGATGAGTTCGATAGCCAGTATGCAAGATCCTCATTGCTATCATGATTCTGAAATACAGACAATGCCATGCTTTAAGAACAGATTGGTTAAACTGGTAGAGATGCACGAGAAACAAAAATCTTGCAAAACAATTCATTGTAAAAAATAGGATCAAAAGCAGCAGAGAATACCTGCATCGCAGAACCAAAAATTTGAATAAGCCTATCAAAAACAGATGTTTTTTCTGTTTCAAAGATCTTCCAGTGAACAAGACATTTGTATATGGTAATTGCAGCAACTGGCTTTCCTTCACTAAAGCCAATATTTTCAGTAACACAGTTTATAAGTGCATCCACAGTATCCTGCAGAAAAATAAAAGGGCAAAACCAATCATCATAAGGTATATGTTTTATAACTTCACTACGTTGTTTAAACATTTAAATATAACAAATTGAACATACATGCTGCCTCTCAGAAAAGGATGCCCTTGGATGTGCGAAGTTCCCATAATCCTTGGGCGCTCGAGGAGTGCCATGAGGTGTCTGGGTAGAAATGACCAGTTTAGATTCAAACATAGAAACAAACAGTGAAGCGACTTAACATATTGTATAAGACAATTTCTTCTGACCATCTGTTCCTCATAGTGTGGGCTGCCATTAGTCGAATTCTGCAAAGGTTGAAGGCAATAGAAGTATGTCAGTAATAAAAACATGGAAACATGTATAAATGGAAAATAAATACCAGCAGACCTATGTCTGTGTTCAAACACTTGCATGTAAATAAAAAATGCGCTATAATGAACAAGGTTGGGATGGAAGGAAGCAGGGTTAGACATAGAGACCACGTACAGATTTCGGAGAAGTGTTCTCAGATATTGTTTTCAGGCGAGAATGCAACAGAGCCTGCTGCCGGAGAAGTTGATTTTCAGCTTCCATATTAGTCAACTTTTCTTGAAAACTGCCGGTCACACAATATAAAGAAAATTGTGTAAGCTAATTGGAAAATCAATGCCTTTACAAGATTTATCCAGATCGAGGTAACCTTAGCATTGTGTTGGTCAGTCCATTTATCTTTGACTCGGCATCTGTAGCTTTCTTCAGCAATTCTTCTCTGGCTTTCTTCATTTCTTCAAACTTCTGTTCTGTTTCTTCAATTTTTGTCTCAAGAGAAATCACCAGTGTCTAAAAATATTAAAGGAAATTGTTTCAGTCATTCACTTGAAATAACAATATATAGATATGAATAGGAGAAATTAATTGATAATGTCACTAGGTTTACTGTAAGGGCCAAAAAATGCTCGGGAACACATTTGATCAGCATTACTCGCTTGTCGAGTTAACTTTCCTTCAAGCAAATGGTGCAGGATTAGGATGGGTATTTCATCATGGTCCTTTTTAGTCATTATTAAATAAGTTATGACAGTTTCTTAGGCGTCGAGTTAGTCTAAAATATAGGTGTATGAAGCCATGCAGAGGCAGCAAAAACTATTGGAGAAGAAATGATTATTTGCATAGTGTGCCAAACAAATTAGCTGTTTTTAGAACGGATTCAAAGTCTAATCACTTTTAACAGATCAAAGAATTAAACTAGACAATACATTTGTTCTCAGTTCTAGTTTTCACTACTGAAGCGACTTAGTTAATTTGCATCAATGGTAATCAAGCCTAATACCATGACTTCCAAAAATGATTAAAGTATTGTGTTAGCTCCAACTTATGGTTTTGCATGTGTAATATGTTCATAAAAAATAGTTCGGAGAAAATATCCATTAGGACCTAACAAGTGACACTATTAGCATGGGATAATGTTTTCTACACTGGTCAAGGTAGCAGCACCATTACCAGCTAGAGAACCGTCATGCTTGGGGAGTCGGTATAAATATCCCCGTTATACCACATACAACTAGTTAGCTCATGCTTAAAGTTAGGCCGTGAAACATTGCACTCTCTTAATTGTGCTTGAACTCTCATCACATATTGTGATGCATATATTGCCTTCAATCAACTCAGCACATATAATGGCCTGACATCATACATTCCACTCACGGCGAATGGTTTTGCAGGTTACCATGACTCCACCAGAGTGGACAGACTGAGAAACACAATGAAACTACTGCAGTAAAGATAAAAGATGATACTATCAGTATCACGTTCACCTTAAGATTCTCATTTTCAGCAGTAAGCTTGTCAACATGAGTTGTATCAATTTGGATCTCTGGTACTAAGGCAGCTTTCTCCAATGCTGTTTTTGTGTTTTCCTGTTCCCTTCTTAATATATCTTTTGTCTCCTTGGACTGGAATTGCAATTCCTGTAATTGTTGTTGCAACTTCTTATTTTCTTGTGTCTTGGCTTCTTCCATGTCAGTCTGCAGGCCAGCAAAATGCACAAGGCACTTAATAATGATTTAAAAGGGAAACTAGATTGAATGCTTATTACGACCTAGGTTGTGCCAACAGTAATATCCATTTTACATAGTTACACACTAATTTAACTTAATTGTGTATTAGATTAAGTGTGAATTTCAGTTATTGTGATATATCGTGGTACTGTAACTTTTATAACGGACTACTCGATTGACATAGTGTGATTAGGAGTTCGATACTAGGAACAAATCTACCAGTCGCCAAGATGTGCAGATCAGATGCAAAAAGTTGACTACGATAAAGTATCACTATAAAGAATAGTTGCAATTGACTCTAAAATGGACTGGAAAGGATCTACATTCATTTAGCAATTCACAGTGCAAAAATAGGAGAATGGTCATGATACGCGCATTCATTCAAATGTATTCGCGTGTTCAAGCAATTGATATGAGCAGCATATGGAGTTGAAAAAGAATAAGTAATTGTTAATTTGGAACTGCAAGAATGACCATGATAAAGTATCATTATAAAAAAATGCAGCTCGACTGGAAGGAACTTATGTCCATTTACCAATTCACAAATAAACATATGATGCTAATAAATTGCAAACACCTACTCAAATGCATTCATGTGTTAAAGCAACTGCAGGCTTGTCTAGATGCAAAAGTGAAAAATGGTTCATATGGCCATGTAAACATCATTATGCAGCATGAAACTAAAAAACATTGTTCATGAAGTTATCATGCTCTTGGAACCATATTAACTTTAATCGTCTTGTAAAAGTGCTCGTTGTTCACATTTTACTTCTAGTGTTACTTAATTTCATTAGTTTGGGGGAAAACAACACCTAAAAAACAAAATTCACCAACAAAATGCACAAGTTATGAAATTCTAAGTTCTGGGGAAGAACAGATGCATTGTCTAGAGAATGTACTTACTATGCTTTCAAAACACATTGATTGAGTAGAGTGAAGTGCACTCTTGGTCCCAAAACTTATACCGCATTCACAAGTATACCCACAACTATCAAAACGCAGATTTACCTCCCTAATTCCGTCTAAAGGCTGCGTTTGTCATTGAGGTGGATATTATAATCTGAATCCAGCTTTTCCAACCAACTTTTGCTTATACTTTCATTTGTCTAACAACCATTTTCTTGCTTCTGTGTCTATTTCCAGCACAGTTATAAAATAAGTTTAGCACAAAATAGTTTAGCAACCGCAAACAGAGCCTAAGTGGGTCATTACTCTTCCCAAAGCAAGACGCTGTGCTGATTTCGGCAAATTGCATCTAACTTGGCCGCATAATTGAGAATAACCTCCTCCTTGAGAATAAACCTGGTCATACCCCGGGCCAGGCCGGGACTTGCAAAACCCGACCTGAAAGTGCCAAGCCTGGCCTGGCCCAAGGCCTGGAAAAACACTTATTTCATATTAAGAAAATATTAAATTATCATTTTGGGATAAAATAATTTAGTATATAGCTAATTTCTAGGGGGGGAAATGACTCCTCCCGGCCTTTTTTGGGCTCTCGCGTATGGCTTCTGGCAAAAAATGAGGCCCAAGCCAGCCCGGGCACCGGGCTTTCAGGCCAGGCCCGTCGAGCGAGTCTGCCCATCCACAGCTTGGACTGGGATAAGTTCGAAGGCCAAGCTAAATCACCTTGATAAAACGGCAAGATGAAATGGCTACAATGGCATTGTAGATTGTACATGTCATAGAATTAGAAGCTAGTGGCAGATTTACTATTATGCTTTCGAGAAAACTAATTCTTAACTGTGCAGCCTTGTGTGCTACAGAGTGCGTGCTTGTCGCTGCCATCCGATCTAATCAGGCGGACGTGAGCACACACACGCATCGGTTGGTGGGGACTGGCCAATCTGTCCGTGGGGGTGCAAGAGTCACGATTGATGAGGGCAAAACGACAGGAGATGCGTTCACACCGAGTGAAAAGATCAGGCTGGCTCACATAATCCTGCCTTTTTTCCTTTGGAGGCATCTCCTTTCTCACACACACAGACACTGATAATAGCTTATTGAGAAGAATAACAATCCAGTATGCATGACATAATAGCAAATACTTTATCAAACATAGGCCTGTGCAACATAAATAGTAAGACAGTAAAGTACAGTAATCCAGTAGTTTACCCTCATGCGTTTCTCCAGTTGCAACCGCCAAGTGAGCTCCTCAACTTGCTTCTCTAACTTATTCTTTGCAGCTTGCAGAGCACCACTTTCTTTTGCAGCCTAAAAATAATAAAGAAGAAATCATGTCAATAGAGCATGTATTAAACCCTTATATATGTGCTCATTGATGATCCAGACTTCCAGAGTACCAGAAGAGTGACAGCTGTGGACATATTGGACATTAAGTGAGCTTGCAGGTAACAGGGTTTTAGGAACAACGTTTAAGCTAGCATGGTGATATTTTTCATCTATAGGAGGTAATCTAAGGTAGAATATACAATTGGAGAATGTTCAACATAAATTAATGAAGCTATAAGTTCTAGTAGCACCGGTGAAGTTTCAAATTTTCAAATAGCATTGCTACATTATGAATTGACCAAGTTTTGAACTTCCTGTGACCAACAGCAATTCACAATGACAGTGACAGCACCGCATGTCACTAGAGATAATTGATCTCTTATGGCACATTACTAATGAATCAAATAATACTATAACAGCGGGCAATGAAAGATAAGGATAGTCGGGACATTTTTTCCTACCATTTTAAGTTTTCTAAGTTCTCTTCTGGCCACCCTTCCTCTCCAAGCACATTGGGTTGTGATCGCTGCCTTCTTTAAGCCCATATACCGTGAGCTTGCTAAATCACTACGGCAGCAACTCTGCGGTGGACGAAATCATTGAGATTAAAGTTAAGATAATGTAACATATATGAGGTTAAGAGTGAATGGTAAGAAAAGGGAGATATACATATGCATAGGCTTGAGTATATCACCAAGATAGATACACACTTGAAGAAGAAGAGATATTGGAAATGGGAGAATATTATGGCAATTAAGACAAATGGCAGGAAGGTTTAATTGTTTAACATGAACAAAAGAACCATGATTCATGGGCCTCCTTTACAGTTTTCCATTCAGAAAAAAAAAGATTCATGTATTTTACTAGCTAACAGTTATTTCATCTACTACGTTCAATATCTTACATTAGTAAGATGTGGTTGCATGATATAATGTGTAGAGTACTTCCAATTAGACAAAGTTATAGTTCATCCAATGTGGCATTTAACATATCACCTAAATGTGCATGTTTTGTTGGGAGTACAAGTGCCACGAATACAACTTAAGGTAACAAAAGATTTTGGATACTGAAAAGCCAACACCGTAATATCTAGGCCGTATTAGAATTATGATCTGAAAATTTTACTCATACAAAGAGCACTACATGAGTTTGAGTAGCCAAAGAAACTTGACCATTCTATTCTGAACATCTTATTACCCACGATAACATGAGACCCGAAAACACACCTGAATAATCACTGCCGCTTTTGTTTGCTGACGGAAATGGAATTCGTTGCGAGCAGCCATACCACGTAGACCTGATTGTATAGTAGTTGATGCAGAATAGAGAGCTTTGTAGTTTTTCCTTGCAAAGTGCATACGATAGTAGGTCTGAATTTTTAATGAAGCAGCCTTCCTACGGAGATCTTCATAATAATGCCTTGCAATTTGTCCTTCAGTTATCACAGCTCAAAAGTCATTATCTCCACAGAAAAATCAAATGCTGAAATGTGATACTATTTGCCACATAAATCAAAGAAAAATTACCTCTGCACATTGCCTGAAGCTGAACAGAAGACATTCGCAGCTGAATGAAATTTCTGCGAGCCAGGAACGACCGAACTTTTCGCTGGATTTTACTAGCAGAATAGCTCAAGACCTCAGTCCTCCGAGCATCTAATTCAGCCATCTGGCCAGCACGCAGAAACACTTTTGTTTTCCCTATCTGTAGATTGGACATCAGACCATAGGATAAACCAAAAGGAATTAAAACCAACATCAGCATTGAAGTATAGAAGAAATAATTTGTGCAGATAGGGATGTGATACCGCATTAAACTTATTATTCATCCTACCAATAAATTTGATGGATCTATTGACAGAATATGCATGAAACTCTGCGGTCAGTGATTCAACCTTTCTGGGATGCTTGGTAATAATTTTATCGTAGTACCACAAGATCCTGTGTCTGAATTGGATTTGGCCAAGTCTGGTTTGCATTCAACTAAGAAACTACAATAACACTGCTCCAAAAGAGTAACCTCTGTGATAGAATAATATGATATCTACAACATATATTACTCTATTATTTTAGGCATTTGCAGTAACCCGCGTAAAGGTTAAGTTCGTGAACATATATACAGATAGACCATGCAAGATGCAACTTAAACTGCTTATCTGACTGGCATGTTTACAATATGGAAAATAGGAAATAAATTGCGGCCTTGACATTAGAGGAAAACATATGAGAAGCCAAAGAAAGACTAATCTTGTACAGCTGGAACAGGATATGGATTAAACTGGACACATTACCACCACTCGTTTCAGTACTTAGTAGTCACCTGATAACCTGTGAGGTTTACTTTCTCAAGGACCATGTTTGTGGCAGTAACTTCATCATAACTGCCAATGGAGGATTAGTTTAGAGTGCTTAAACACAAAGAAAAAAAATCCAAAAACACGAATCAAAACACCTTAGAATTACCATAAACCAAGCACTTCTGGTCGTAAAACACTAAAGCGATCAACAAATTCTTCAAAAGTCCGCCTTGTCGGATATCCTAGACAGCTTATTCTTATTGCCTCTAGCACCCCCTGTATACAAAATATAACAGTGTCACTCTCAAAACGCTAGCTCTTAGAAAACTGCAGAAAGCCCAAATTTTGGCATAGTTGCCCCAATGGGGGTCGATAGCAAGTTTTCATAATTGGCCCAAAATTGTGAAGCACAACCTCCCAGAAACCCTAGGCCTGCACTAAGCCACCCTCCCAAGCGAGTGCACTGTTACTTCTCATTCCCAATAAGTAATGCCTCAACTCTCACTGCCCACTCTCCCGCATGTACCACACAATAACACAATGCAGCAGCTGAAAATCCTCAATCCCGACCTTGCTAGGCTGCAAGGGTAGCCACTCCCTCCCCCGGGCTCTGGCCAACATAGTGTGCCAGTTAGTTGCACCTTCCTTCAACTCTTCCAATGCCGGTGCTTATGCTTCCTCTTGGTTCTCCACCTTTCCTCCTATTCAATGATAGAAGTTGTATTTATGTTTGTGGAAAGAACAGCTACACCGAATGTATACTTCTACACCACGTAGAAGATTTCGGGATGGATGGTAGCGGCTACCCAGCTTTTGTTAGTGATGTCGATGGGGATTTGTTTTTAATTCTTTCCGAAACAAGAGCAGTATATGTATATATGCATAGCTGCTGTAGTGCCTTTTGTGGACATGGTGACTGACAGGAAGTTGGCAGTGCTACAATAAAGGGCGGGGGTGACTGACAGAGGAAGTTGGTGCCAATGTAGAGTGGAGACATGTCACAAGCTTTGGTAGATCGAATCTTACTTAATCGGTATCTGCCTAGATAGAATACATCATTTCATAGCATTTGTCTATTTTCATTTCTATATTAATATTGGTGTTTGTTTCAGTGGTGTAATTTGCTTTTGCTATAATTTAAGTTAACTGCAATCTAGTGAAATTTGCAAGTTAGTAACCCTTTGATTCATTTCCAGGTCGGCCAATGGTATGGAATACTTGTATACATAAAAAGATGACTTGATGTTCTCTTGGACCTTGTATAAATATCAGTATGTACACTGCAGTAAGAAAAGAAAAATAATCCAAGTACATACTTCCAGTAAATAACTAAAAAGGGTATTAATTTCTTACCCCACATCGAAGTTGCTGGAGAACATTACTGTTCTCAAAAATTGCTGGCTTGAGAACATTATTAGGCTTTATGCAGCGCATGTAATGTGGTTCTGTTGAGCTGAGAGTTTCTAACAAACCTTGTAATTGTTGCTGTTATGTTACAGATAAAAAAAATTGTCATAACAAATCTAGTACAGGCTGAAATAAAACAAGCAATGACTTCTTTACCTTAAAGCTCGAACCTATTGATGTGAACTTTGTGGATTTATTCGATTTAGTCGATTCTTCAGAAGGAGGAAAAAGACTTGAAACAAATGGAGATGTAGAAGCATGTAACAAATCTTGATGCTCGTTGACAGCATAATCTATGTTCTTATCTAAGAATAGATCCGTTTGGTATGTAACCTGCAAAAGAAAGAAGTTCTTAGTACATAAGCGTGTCAATCTCAACTGTAGAGACTCAGATGTGGTGGCACTACCTTGCCCAACTGACTAATCCATCACCAGTGTAAGTACAGATTCTACGTTGTATGATTGTTTTGGGGGAGTTCTTCTTTTTACAGCATTGATTATATTATAGTTGATGTCCAAGCGAAAAGAGATGAAGACATATATGACTGGAAAAGGTGGTCAGCGTACTATCACAAATACTCCCTCCATTCCAAATTAATTGAAGTTCTAGCTTTGTTAGTAAAAAGAAAATTGAACAAGTCTAAAAAAATTTAACATCTACAACACCAAATTAGTTTCATTAGATTGATAATAAAACAGGGTGTGACTAAAGCTCACTCAACTTAGACTTGGTTAAGTGTAAGACAGCAGACATCAGCATGTTTTTAAAAGTAATTTTTGTATTTTATGTTTTACTTTTTTCAGTTGCAAGTGAAAAAAAAATAGGAAATAAAAAGTCATGCCCGCAGCACGCGGTGAAAAAGAAAAACCCTAGTTGCACGCATGTTGGTGCACTTGCAATTACGCGCAGGGTGCGCCTCGTGCAACTGTACGCGAAGGGGCCGGCAATGATGAAGCTAGGAAGAAAATGGAGGGTGGGCTCAAAGTTAACGGCGGGAAAACTGAACGCCTTTTTGAAGGAAAACAACCATTACCTCCTATGTTGTCCAAATAAGCTCAAAAATTCCCAGAATATACTATTAGAAACATGTAGTATTTGCTGGAATTTTTCTGGATGGAAATATTAAATTTTAAACCAAAATTTGAATCTGTCTAGTAAAATAGCCATTATATGCTAATCCTTTTATCCAAATAGGCTCAAAATTTCCAACATTACTACCTGGAACATATAGTATCTATATCTATACCAATATAAAAAGACCCAAATGGGCAGATCCAAACCATATTGACCGTCAAGTCATGTTATCTAGCGGTTCAAATCGCTCCAATGTTGAGCACCAAACACGTTTAACACTCTAATTACCCACCACTGCCATTGGCTATAAGCACGTTTTGACTCAACGCTATCCCTTGAAATCTGCCATGTAATTAATATCCTACCATTCCCGCGAAAAAGTAATTGATATCTTAACAAATACCAACGTGCAACAGATATATCTTACCTAATATAACGCGCAACTAATATCCTACCTAATATAAACGTGCATTGCACGTACATTATTACTAGTTTACTAAAAAAATCTGAATGTTTTGAAAAAAAATATCAAATTTCCAATCAACATTTAAATCTGTCTAGCAAACTAGCCAATATCTGCTTAATCCTTTTGTCCAAATATTTTGATTTTTCCTTTGCAAAGCTTGCAGTAGTTGACTTACAATTAACTGGGACAGCTTCAGGTTTGACAGGAGGACTGCTTGAGCTACTCATATAGAAATTGTGCATATTCATATTCTTTCTCTTCATTTTTGTAAATCTACAAATAAGTTGCATTGAACGTCAATTAACAGTTCATGAACTAGTTAGAGATTTGGCCGTCGGTGCGTGGGCGCGGGCGCCGCAGTCCTAGGCTCACTAGCTGAGTGCACGGGCGCAGGCGCAAGCGTGTGGGCGTGCAACACTCCCCACCGGACAGGGCAACCAGTGGCGCTGCCTCACCGGTCATCGGCTGCAGCTTGCCCCGCGTCCGCTCGTTAGGGTTGGAGCTTCCTGTTCAATCACCGCGTTCACTCCTACTGGCGGTTGTGCGTGTGTGAAGCCGTGGATGGCATGGCATACTGCACGGGCTGAGAGCTGGTCTGATGGGCTGAGCAAGAATGGTATTAGTAGAAAAGTTTGATTTATTGGAGGGCAGGCTTCAGCATGTTGAAGCCTGCTTAGTAGATTAGCCTGTAGGGGGCGGTGTGCAACTTATAGGAAATTTTCAAAAAAAAAAAAAATCAACCAAAAATTTGGTTGCATCTGTGAAATAAAATAGAAAGCAAAAATAAAAAAGAACCACTAGGCGCGTGGAGTGTGGCGCATGCAATTCAGTTGTACGCGGGCGTGCAACTGTAGTTGCGTGTGGGCAGCGGACGTGCAACTTTAGTTGCATGGGGATGACGGGCGTGCAAGTGTAGTTGTGCGCGGCCAGACGGGCGTGCAACCGTAGTTCTGGACAGAAACAAAAAGTAGAAAAAATGATAAAGAAGGCGTAAAACGTGTACCAAGGAATGGGAAAAACCAGAAACAACAGTTGCACACAGAGCCGACGAACATGCAACTGTAGTTCCACTAATGGAAAACAAAAAAAAAATGGAAACCCATAAAAGAAAGTAAGAAAGGCGTAAAACGTGCAACAAGGAACAAACAGAAACCCCAAAAAAGAAAAAATCACACAAATCTCCGTGTAAATTAGACGGTTATTTGGCATTCACCATGTTTTATAATCCAACATTGTAACTCAATAGACCAGAGGGCAGCACACAAAACTTTCTTTAGCAGACATCAAGCTTTGGGAGTTCAACTTGATAAATTCTTGTTTAATCAATGTTTAAAAATACAAATCCCATTATAGGGCAGAAGTATGTTTATTTGTTGTTGGCTCTTGATTATGTAGAGCTCCAACAGATTTTGAGCTATATTTCATTCAAACTGGTATAGTCTGAGATTCCCTGTTTTGCTGTCACTACTCACTACGACGAATGCATCAGCAGTACAAAATCCAACATGTGTTCTACACAACTGTCTATTCACTAAGACAGACTTGAGAAATTTGACACTTACATTTCCCGCATAGTGATGAATAGTAAAATCAGACCGTGAAAATTTTGGCCTGCTGAAATGTGGATTGTCCTTGAATTTTTGATATAGCTTTTCAGCGAATGTTTCATGGTTCGAATTTCGCAACATGCTGAAGTATAAGATAAGGGATGTTAGAAAGAATCAGATAATAATCAAACAGAAAAGGAACCTACACCAGTACTTGTACATACCAAGTCTCATCCAGTAGAGCAATTATCCCCCCTGGTTTCTGCATTGCAGGAAATCAGAAATCAGACATGATATTTCATAGCATGGCTCAACCTCATTGGAACCGATCAGTGGATTCTATGTAATCACAAGATATGCATATAACTGAGATATTCTAGTCTGTTTACCAATTCTGACCAAAAGCCAATTTCACATCCAGTTCTGGGTTTTACTTCTATATAGAAAAAAGGGTCAAAATGAGAGGTTATTGTGTGCCAAGTGCAAACTATCAATATAGGAAAGTGTATATAGATAATAAGAAGATATGTTGCAACAAACACCAAATGTTGTAGCAATTGGGCCTTAGATTATTTATTATTGGGCCAAAAGGCCGGGATATGCACATGTACAAGAGTATGGCAAAAATGCAAGTAACACCATATGCAAGAGAGAAACTACACAACTACAGTAGTACAACTAGTATACTTAACAGTTCACCTTCTCAATGAGATCAAGAATCTCTTGGTTGTCCACAAACTGGATGTAACTCCAATCAATCTCTTCTTTTGTATATTCTTCTTGCTCCATCTTGAAAACATGCTGCTCACAGAAAATTGTAGAATTAGTGTAAAACTTAATGACCATAATATAACATAAGTAGAACATTTTATCAGTTAGACCTCAACTCCCTAACCTGATTAAAGTGTTGCTGGAGCTTCTCATTAGTTAAGTTGATACAGAACTGCTCGAAACTGTGGCATAGCAAAAAATCAACATACAGAAGGTATCATCCCCCATATCATGAGTAGATAGTTTCATGTCAACTGGTAGTAATTACTAATTAGAGAATTATTCTGCAGATAGCATCGAGTTGAAGATATTATAGTGATTTATCTCTACACTATTGTATTTTCATGCCTAAAAGCAAAAGCATGCTTCCCTATTTTTCTTCCATGTTCACGTGCTTTCACAAGTTTCCTCTGAGGCACATGCCATGTCTACTATTTGTACCGAGACACACACCATTTTCTACTTTTTACAGCAATCAAATGGGAGCTCTTTCTTGCCCAATAAACGCCATCAATAAATCTAACCAGTGCTGGTTCAGTTTTGTAATACAGATACCCGGTCAAAGCATAATCGCAAAATCACACTCAATCTTTCGTAGCAGCAGCATGTTTCTGTGCAACTGAGCAATTGACTATATAGCAGCTTGTAGCAACAACATGCAAAGATGTGAATGCTACCATCCAATAATGAGATCTTTCTAAAAATGCCAATACTATATTAGCAACCCTGTTGTCGTGTTGCTACAACCAGTTGCAACAGAACATCCATGTAACTGCAAAAAAAAGAACGCATATAACTTCCAGCCTACATGATGTATTCATTAATGTCAGCTACACAATGTTTAGTCCATCAAGGTTTTCCTATTAGGGGTAATGTTTTACAGTAAAAAACGTCTTGAAATCTTAACTATGATTCTGATTCTGCATATATAAGTCACTGCATACATTTAACATAATAGCTATATCTCATTTGGTGGAATAAGCCAAGTTTCTCTGTTTTGCAGAAGTGCAGCCTAAGCAGTGAAGTTAATGAGATATTTATACAATGACGTTCCTGCTGACTGAAAGGAACTCAACGAATAAAACGAATATTTCTTTGCAGCAAATACTCTAATTTATTGTTTTCTTAAGATTAAGACTGCATTTAGCATAGTGGTGGATGTGATAATCTTATTAGACTAACCAGTTTTTACATATTTTATGTTGGCTAACCAAATTATGTTCATTCTTGCTGCCATTTTCCAACAACAGATTATAAACAAGTTCAGCACGACACAGTTCAGCAACTGCAAACTGAGCCTAACACAGGGCCAAATGCAAAAGCATTCCAGACAAGTACCTGTTTGTCTTGAAACTTTCAAATCCATAAATATCCAGCACACCAATCAAAAGCTTCGAAGTAGGATCCTGTCCTATTGTAGTATTGATCTTATTCACAAGCCTAAAGAACAGAAGTGAAAGTTATTGTTCTGGCAATGGCAGTGACATAATAGGTGGCAACATGACAAGTACCTTCTAGACTAATGTTTTGAAACTTACCAATCAAACAAACGGGAGTAAACCATTCTGGCCAATGCATCTCTACTAAGAGCTGCTGCTCGTGAATCCAAGTTTCTTACAATACTCTCACCACGTGTTACCATAACACGCTTACATAAAGATTCCTCCAAAGACTTTTCATCACACCTGCAGAGTGTTGCCAAATGCATGTCATGTCAAAGATGACCGAAAAATACTGTGGACAGAACCCTGGACCAGGAGTATTACATGAAAAGCTCCGCAGCTGTCCGGAGATGGAACTGGGATTTGTCATCTTTGGGTACAGAAGAATCTGCTTCGCTCCCTTCTGAAAATTCCACATTGCCCAGATGAAGAATAGCAGCTACAACTCTGAATATGGCATCCTGCGATGCAACAGAAATCCTAAGCAAAGATGACCTTTCTGATGAACTAAGCTAGTTTCAAACAAAACCTTGGGCTACCTGCTCATCAGAACTAATGCCTACAATATCCATTGCTCTCCTGGTTGCTATATATTCTGAAGAATCATCCATTCCATCAAGCTTAATGCAGTTAGACTGATTGAGATAGTGAAACAATGAGGCATCTCCCAATTTATATCTCTCACGGTCCTGAAACACAAGTATTTGAGTACAGATCAGAAGTTGTAGTTAATGTGGTTTGCCAAAAAAGATAAAAATGGCAACTAAGAGCACAAATCATAATGGCTACCCTAACTGAAACAGGTAAGCAAATAAGAGGCAATACCAACACAGTGTATTATATATTTTATTTATGCTTGCTGTTAAATGCCTGAAGAACTTAATAGCAAAGAACTATTTCCTACAGAGAAAGTAATTTAATAATGTGGCATCTCAACTGACTAAGTGTATAACGCAGTATCTCTGATGGCACAGATTATGTACAGATGGTATGTTTGTACCCAGTTTGCAGTTTTCTCTTACACAGATTATCCAGAAACATATTGGTATCATATCATAAAAGCACCCCATATGATGGCATGCAGAAAGTTAGACAATATAGTACAAACAACAACAACAACAACAACAACAAAGCCTTTAGTCCCAAACAAGTTGGGGTAGGCTAGAGGTGAAACCCATAAGATCTCGCAACCAACTCATGGCTCTGGCAGTTAGAAAATATAGTGATTCCACAAATTTCACTTACAGTATCCTACACATTAATTTGATTGTGTCGGCCATGTTACCTCTGGTGGTGCAGCACATAGCATGTAAAAGCAGTGATAATTTCTTTCTGGGTCAGATATTTGACAGACACGAGATCTTTCCAAAAGGTAAGTCCTTATAGCAGCTCCTGAGATCTTCCCATTCTGATCAAACTGAAGCTCAACAAATTTGCCGAAACGACTGCATTATGAGGCACAAGAAATGTGTAGAGCCATATTGTAAGAAGAAAAACGTAAACTTCTGCTAAATACACAAACACTATCAAGGAAAACAAGGTAAAGTAACAGAATCATAGTTCCATTGAAGTTAATTACCTCGAATTATTATTCCTGACTGTTTTTGCATTTCCAAATGCCTCGAGAACAGGATTGGACTGTGGTAATCGAACAGGTAAATTAGAAAACATAAGTCAGTGATATAACATTATCTTTAATTAATGAAATACGAATTTGATGCAGTCCTGAAGAATGAAGGGATGGATTACAAAATAGTCAAAAATGATAGCCCATAATCCACGTATCCACTATTTCATGGTTGTTTAAGAGAAATAGAGCAATAATGAGGGCCTCACCTCCAGTACTTGTTGTTGCACTGACCTCCCATCAGATTCAACTTTGCCACCCATAAAAGCAAGATATTGCATAAGCATTTTAGTGCTTTCTGTCTTACCAGCTCCACTTTCGCCACTCACCAAAATGGCTTGACTGGTACCATAATTCATCATAAGCCTGCACCATGGGTATATTAAGATATATATACAAATTCCAACACACAAAAAAAAACTCAAAAGCTCATTGTTTTCTGAAAACACACCTATATGCACGGTCTGCCATGGCAAAAGGATGGGGACTCAGCTCACCAAATTCGGCTCCTTTGTACATTTCCATCATATGATCATTATAAAGGTGAGGAAGTCTTTGAAACGGATTTACAGCTATCAATATGTTCCCAGTATAAGTCTGGAAGAACAGTTTAATCAATTAAATGTCACCATATTAACAACTAACCAATTAGAGCAGGTCAAACATAAATAGTGTTGATAAATTCCAAGTTCCATAATTGTACAAACTACAAACACTAAATGGTAAACACAACTACACAAGTGAAATGTTGTAGACTACAAAACATAAGAACTGACAATTGTACAGGTGTAAATTCATCAGATAATTCAACTAGCAGCCTAGAGAAAATGTGTGCATTATCAAATATCAATAGCATAAGAAGAAATCATATACTGCACCACTCAACGCACATATATTTCATTCATTCCATATCTTGACTTCAAGTTCCGGAGAACTCCTGGTTCATGCAGATAAGCTAGCCTTGTCATATCCTCAACACCACATCGTTTTACTTCTACATCCTTAGGATAGACACTTGACACATTGGCAGTAACCTGTAATAAGATAAAAACTTGAGAGTAAGTGCACAAATGTTTGATTTTAGTTAGGAATTTCTTTCAGTGCATTAACTTACAATTAAAAGCTACAGGCATAGGATTCTGGCACTAGCAAATTCACAGTTGGAAGCTAAATAATGATTAACTGAGATTTAACAAATATTTCAGGAGAAAAACGTAATAGCCCTGGTAGCATGAGTAGAAATGATCCACGTTTGGTTTATACACATTCTTAAATTTTAATTTTCAAGAAAGAATGCAAGTTATCGAGAAACTGAGAGTACCTTCTTCCCAGAAGTGCAGTTTATTATTAATTCATCCCCATGGACCTCCTCCACCAGACCATCAATCCAAGCCACATCAGCATCCTCGACCCAAACCTGAGAACCCACTGTAAAGCGGCCCATGGATGCCTACAATTGAATATTCATAAACGCGTGAGGAGGGCATGGCATTGTGAACGAATGACATTGTTAACTGACTGAATCAAAAACTGAAAATAATAATGATAACAAGCCAAAATATCAACGAATGATCACAACCCTGGAGCAACATTACTGACAAACAGAGAGTCGAGCAGTTATGGAATACCAAATGCTACAGGCCCATTGTGTCAGTGTTACAACTAGTAATTACAAATACACAACCTAAGTTTGTTCATCAAAGAATAAAACGTAAACTGGAAATGAAAATAAATTTTCAGAAAGCATCATTATACATTATCCCATTATTTAGGTGGACATGATTCAAGATGAGGAACAGAAAAGTGAGTACAAATCCTAATTTTCTCAAGTGATGCTAGTCAGTAATATCATATAACCCCTATGTCAGTGCCATTAGGCTCAATTCCCTATGTAGAGTCCTAAAGAGAACATTTCTGCTAAATGACATTGTACTCATAAGACTTAACTAGTCAACTGCCCAAAGTGGAGTAGGAACCAGCTTCGGATATTTGTCGCTTGTTGAGGTTGACGAAATGCCAGTTCTTTGTGGCTGCTGCGCATTGTTTCATCTTTTTGGCACTCGTAGTTTGGGTTAAGGTGGAGTAGTTGGGAGGCCAATTGAGATGCATGTAAGAGCATCCTTGAGCTGGCAGTCGAGGCCTGGGAAAATGTTAGCTAGGACCAGTGTGTGTGGGATGTGTGCCAGGTACAATGTGGTGATGTTCGAGCTGACTTGGGCAAGGGAAGAAGTGATGCGTCAAATCTTCAATACATTTGACAAACTGAGGATACGGAGATGTTACCAACAGGGCCGAAGCTTAGCCATCAGTAATCAGTTACCGACTGGATCAAACTAAAGTAAGAACTACTGCAATATGTATCTGATTCAAGCATTTTAGTTCTACACTGAACCCATTCGCTCTGTTTTTAAGCTATTACAGCCAAAAAAATACCCAGAAAATTCATACCAAACCAGCAGCTAGTGTCATGGTCAGACCATCATACGATGAAACATATGTATCAGAAAATGCACTATTGGTGCCTTTCTTCCCCTTGAAGCATACAAGCACGGTTATCGGATTGTCCAGACCACCGTGGAACCCCGATCCCGGACCCTGCTGGACTGATCCAGATCGGGGCTCGAATTCGCTGATCGCCGCTCGCACAGAACAGAAGCAACGTACCATGTTTGCCGCCGAAATCCTCGTCAATACCGCCGCTCGATCATGCGGTCACGGTCGCCGTCGCCGCTGGATCACCGCCCTGCCGCCATTGACGTCGTTGTTGACGGAGGGCGGCGCAGCGGGGAGATGTGCGGGTGGACGGTGGGGGCGGGAAGGGTCAGCAGGGAGGGAGGCGAGCTCTGGGGGAAGCAGGAGGCTGCGCGCTGGGAGGAGCAGGTGGCGCGCGAGGTGGACGGAGCACGGTGGAGGCGGCGTGTTTGGGTGTAGAGACGAGACGACGACTGAGGCCGTGACAGGCTCGTTTTTTTTTTCTTTGGTACGAGTAGCGTGGAAAGTGGGGTACTGTCGAATGAAGAATGCAACCAATCAGAGGGGAGATCCTCCCCTAATTAACCTTTTGGCCCATGTCTCGACCTCTTCTTCGCTTCGCCTCAGCAGTCGAGGGGGGCACGTGCGGCGACCGAGCAGTCTACTAGCAGCCCGGCCGAGTTCGATGGTTCGCACGTGTGCTTGTTCGGCGATAAGGGCCTGCAATCCACGGAACGGCTAAATTTCGTGTTTTGACTTTTTTTCTAAACTTATTAAAGATAGATCTGATTCTAGTTTGAATTTTTTTTCAAGATTTGATCCTTTTGCTACCGACAGGGATCATGGCGGTAGGGTATAACAGCCTACCGCCAAGGACCCTAGCGGTAGGGTTGCACGCCTTATCGTCAAAAACCTTCTAAGTATTGAACATAGTGTGTGCTCGTGCCTACCGTCAAGCACTTTGGCGGTAGGTTGTGCAGGCTACCGTCAGCCCGTTTGGCGGTAGTGATGTTTTCAACCGCCAAAGTCGCTGACGGTAGGCTGTTAGACCCTGCCGCCATGGACTCTGGCGGTAGCAAAAGGGTCAGATCTCGAAAAAAATTCAATCTAGAGAAGATCACGAATAGGTTTTAGAAAAGGGTCAAAACACGAAATTTTGCCCCATGGAACAGCTGAATCAGTCCACGAACACCAATGATGAGGACGTCATCTAACGTTAGTCGCATTCGAATCAACCGAACGTCATGCGAACACAACGAGTTTCATTAACATTCAGATACAATGATTGATATTTCGATCATTTAACTAAAAAAACTAGACCCTATACCAGACGACCACCTTGTACGCGCAGCTGCCCTGCCGCACCATCATTGTTGTCCGTGTTGTCGTCCCCGTCCCTCCAGCATCGTTACGTCACCGGAGGGCCGCGGCATCCTTGTCCGACGGCTGCCTTCCACTCACGGAGGAGCCTCTCCGTCTCCTGATGCGTCGTGCGAAGGGTCGTCGTGGCCAGTGCCGACATGGCCTTCGGAGCCTTGGAGGCGGCCTTGTCGCGACCGGTGTTCGCAGAGCGGTCGCTAAGCTACCAATCCTCGCCGATCTTGGCGAGCTCGCCGTCAAGACGACAACGGCGCCTGGCGGCCTTCTCCACGGTGGTCACGGAGCGGTCGAGCGCCCATGCGGCGACAAGGTCTGGATCGTTTTGGATCCATTTCCGATGCCATGTCGCTCTTGGCGAACGCGGAGTGACGACCAGCATTTCACTTGTCATACCTCGCCTGCCGCTGCGCTGCGTGCTCCGCCTCGAACACCACGGCCCTAGAGGCGAAGGCGCTGGCGTAACCGCCTCCTCCGAGGTAATGGAGGATTCGGCCCCCTTTGTGATCGTAGGCGACAACTCCTCCTTGATGTCGCGGCATTGGAGGCGTGGTGGTGCGACGTACCGTGGCGGGGATGTCAGCTCGTCCTTGACGCGACGTTCAGTCTGGACACCGCGGTTGCGCGAGGGCGGGGGCGGCGTTCGATTTGGACACTGCGGTTGCGCGGGGGCAAGACAAGCTCATCCTTCATCAGACGGAGCGGCTAGTTGCATGGCGGGGATGACGGACTGATATGTCTCCAACGTGGATGTTTTATGTGCATTTATAAGCAATTATATATCATTTTTAGGACTAACCTATTAACTCAGTGCCCGGTGCCAGCTGCTGTTTTTTGCATGTTTTTAGTTTTTCAGAATATCAGTATCAAACGAAGTCCAAATGCCACGAAACTTTTTAGAGATTTTTTCTGGACATAAGATACCATGGAAGCTTCGGGAGAGGACCAGAAGATGGAGCAGTGGCCCACGAGGCAATAGTGCGCGCCCAGTGGGTGGGCACGCCCTGGTGGCTGGTGGGGCCCACATGGCCCGTTTGACCTAACTTCGCCTCTATAAATTCTCTAAAACCAGGAAACCAACAGGGAGCCAGCCAAAATACTTTTCTGCCACAGCAAGTTCCAGTTCTCGCGAGATCCCGTCTGGAGGCCTTTTCCGGCACTCTGCTGGAGGGGGAATCAATCACAGAGGGACTCTACATCAACCTTACAGTCCTTCCCATGATGTATGAGTTGTTTACCACAAACCTACAGATCCATAGTTAGTAGCTAGATGGCGCTCTCTCCCCTTTTGATGTTCAATACAACGTTCTCCTCGATGTTCTTGGAGTTCTATTCAATGCAATCATTTTTTGCGGTGTGTTTGTTAGGATCCGAAGAATTGTGAGGTTATGATCAGATTACCCATGAATATCATTTGAGTTTTCTATGAACTATTTTATGCATGATTATTATAGCTTCATATTTCTCTCGGATCTATTGATTTGGTTTGGCCAACTAGATTGATTTTTCTGATGGGAGAGGTGCTTTGTAATGGGTTTTATCTTGCGATGCTCAAACCCAGTGACAGAAAGAGACATGACACGTATTTGTATCGTTGCCATTAAGGATAAAAAACTAGGGTTTATTCATGTGTGAGTTTATTTTGTCTACATCATGTCATCTTGATTAAGACATTACTCCATTCTTTATAAACTTAATACTCTAGATGTATGCTGGATAGCGGTCGATGTGTGGAGTAATAGTAGTAGATACGGGCAGGAATCGGTCTACTTGTCTCAGACGTGATACATATATAAATGATCATTGTCTTGGATATCGTTGTTATTATTTGCTTTTCTATCAATTGCCCAATATTAATTTGTTTACCCATTGTATGCTATTTTCAAGAGAGAAGCCTCTAGTGAAACTATGACCCACAGGTCTACTTTTATCATATATTAAAAATTCTAAAAGTACCTTGCTGTAATTTTAATTTATTTATTTTATTTTGTATTTTTTTCAATCTATCTATCAATCACTACACCATTTAATCTTGCAAGTAACCGCCAAGGGATTGACAACCCCTTGTTCGCGTTGGGTTGCAAAGATTTGTTAATTTGTGTGCAGGTACTGCTAACAAGGTGTTGCATAGTTCTCGTACTAGATTGATAACCTTGGTTCTTGACTGAGGTAAATACTTATCTCTACTGTACTGCATCATCCTCTCCTCTTCGGGGAAATCCCAACGCAATTCACAAGTAGCAGGAAGAATTTTTGGCGCTGTTGTCGGGGAGACATCCAAAACATCTATCAAGTACCTACGCATAAATTTTCATCTCCTTGCATTTACATTATTTGCTATTTGCCTCTCATTTTCATCTCCCCCACTTCTAAAAAAATTTACAAAAAATATTTTCCGTTTGCCTTTTTCTGTTTGCTTGTTTGTTTGCTTGCTTGCCCACTTTATCGTTATGGCTAGTTCTCTTGTTACATGTACCCCTGAAAATGAAGTTCTCGATTTTAAACAATAGGGGGGATTTAAAAGATGCTTGATATAGGATTTGCTATGCTCAGAATAGATCAACTCGTAAGCGGTCCACTATCGTTCTTCTTCACAATTTTTATGTGGGTATTACTACTTGGTATAGATTTGTGCTTGATACTATTACGGAGGGAATTTTTTGAGTAGTCACCCTATGGATGCTTTCAATGGTATGGGAAATTTAGTGGGATCACCACCTATCACTATTAATGAAACAACTTTAACTTTGAAACATGTTATGCAAAGATTGGACGCTATTCAAAATAAAATGCCTACCGTGGAGCATATTGAAAATTTGGATAAAAAGATTTATGATCATGTCACTTAATGACTCTTAAGATGCTAAAATAAAAAGAACCAATAATTAATGAAAATGTGGAGCAAAGTCCCGCTAGGATTGATAAGTTGGAAGAAATTATTAATAATTTAGGTTCCGCTTTTTCTTCCATTAAAACTATTGAAAAAACTCCTTCTAGCAAGAATTGCTAGTTATTTATGTTCCTAAAAACAATGGTGCTACACCTAGCAATAACAATGAAGACCTTAAAATGATTAGTGTTCACCTCAATTTCGTTGATTTGATAAAGGAACAGATATATGAAAATAAATCTCTTCATTTTGTTCCTAGGAGTGTGATCATTAAAAACTTGTATGCTAGAACTCCTAGGAAATATGGATGTGTGATTGAGGAGTTAGAAACTAAATATGAAAACACTTCAAACTACACATTATGCCTCGCTAGCACTACTACAGGATGGTCCAAACGCGATAGTCCAATCAAAGACTCTTCGACGAAATTGTCTGCGATGCATTAATCACAAACGGTGGTGTAAGAAAACCGTCAAAATGTGACGGACTATTTGCGATGGCGCACACATCAAACACGATTTAGATCAGAGCTGCGTGTGCGATGCGTGGTATACGGTGAATCCATACGAACTGTTTGCGATGATCCAGAACAACAGAAACGGTCAGCCAGATGAGGATGTATGCGATATACGGATACAGTTCACTGGGATGAACTGCCTGTGATTAGGCAACACAACAGAAATTGTCAGCCAGATCAAGGTGTGTGCGATGGAGGGCATACAGTTCATTCAGATGAACTATTTGCGATGAGCCAAGACAACAGAAACAGTTCAACCGAACAAGATGTGTGTGGTACACGGCAATAGGTCCGTGATGAGAAATGTGTGCGAAGACCAATAATAACATAGAGAATTGCTGCTAATAAGCCGTGTGATTTGCTCTGTCTGTAGAAGAACAACATATATATAACTAAATAAACATCCAATTACATAAGTGACTATACAGATCATTCGCACACACCTCAATAAAACAATTGCATGCATTCTAAACTAGGAGAAACGATCATCTAGTCATCTACTTCTTGTGACGCTCCCACCACTGCTCTGTGGCTCGATCCCTCATCTGGGGAAGGACAAAGACACTTCCTCAAGTCAACGATCCGCATGTACATCTCATAGCTTGTGTACGCGTACTTGACGTGTTCTTCATCCAGTCTCTGATCCCAGGCACTGTGCTAGGCGATCTTGTCCTTCTTACTCTCATCCTCCATCTTCATGTGGTACGGGTTGATGATGGCCGAGGCGAGGTCAATCAGGGAGTTATGTTTGTTCTTGGTGTTGCCCCAGACCTTGTGGTGGTCACGGATGTTGACAAGATTTTGGCAGGTCAAACCTGAAACATTGAGCGCTTTTAGATCGTTGGTGGTGTCCACCGTAGCGAGACTGTAGTCGGTGTTGTTGATAAACGTGACGAAACGCTCGCAAGGCCTTGTGCCCAGGTGGTAGTGGTAGATGAGGACATCATGTCGCACGCACAACGGGACGACGACAACCTTCTGATCTTGCCTCGCACGACCGCCGGTGAACTCGAGGTCAAAGCCAACCACTTGGTACTTGTCCTTAGTAAGCAACTGCTCCATAGTTTGGATGGGACTCTCCACCGAGACCGGCTCGTTCGTGTAGACCACCGCAAGGTCCTTCCCCTCATGTGGGTGTCCACTACGTGATGTGTGGTGTACTTGTTGGGAATGCAGTATTTCAAAAACAAATCCTATGATCACGCAAGATCTATCTAGGAGATGCATAGCAACGAGAGGGGAGAGTGTGTCTACGTACCCTTGTAGACCGAAAGCGGACGCGTTTATCAACGCGGTTGGTGTAGTCGTACACCTTCATGATCCGTCCCGATCAAGTACCGAATGTACGACACCTCCGTGTTCAGCACACATTCAGCTCGATGACGTCCTCGCCTTCTTGATCCAGCAAGAGGGGCGAAGTAGGAGATGAGTTCCTGCAGCACGACGGTGTGGTGACGGTGTTGGTGAATAACAATCTCCGCAGGGCCTCGCCTAAGCACTGCGAAAACTATGACAGAGTATAAACTAGAGGGGACGGGGTTGCCGACACACGGCTTAGTGTTTCTTGATGTGTCTTGGGTGCTAGCCTTGCCCCTCTATTTATATGTTAAGCCTTGGGTCGAAACTTGGAGTAAAAGCCTCCACAAAGTCGGTTTCACCCGAAAGGCAAGAGTCCTTCTCGGACTCCAGGGCCAGACGCCACCCTGGCGTCTTGCCCCTGGACTCCACAAAACTTCCTTTTGCGCTTTCCAAAAACCTTGTGGGCTTTCCCTTTTGGCCCAAATAAAGCGTTCTAGTACCCAAACATTTCGGGAAACATCCGGAACCCCTTCCGGTGAATTCTGGAACCCTTCCGGAGACCAAACACTATTATCCCATATATCAATCTTTATTTCCGGACCATTCTGGAGTTCCTCGTCATGTCTGTGATCTCATCCGGGACTCCGAACGACATTTTGTCACCAACATACATAACTCATATAATACTATATCATCAACGAACGTTAAGCATGCGGACCCTACGGGTTCGACAACTATGTAGACATGACCGAGAAACCTCTCTGGTCAATAACCAATAGCGTAATCTGGATGCCCATATTGGCTCCTACATATTCTACGAAGATCTTTATCGGTCAAACTGTTATGACAACATACGTCATTCCCTTTGTCATCAGTATGTTACTTGCCCGAGATTCATCGTCGGTATCTTCATACCTAGATCAATCTCGTTACTAGCAAGTCTCTTTACTCATTTTGTAATACATCATCCCGTAACTAACTCATTAGTCACATTGCTTGCAAGGCTTATTATGATGTGCATTACCGAGAGGGCCTAGAGATACCTCTCCGATACTCGGAGTGACAAATCCTAATCTTGATCTATGCCAAGCCAACAAACACCTTCGAAGACACCTGTAGAGCACCTTTATAAGCACCCAGTTACGTTGTGACATTTGATAGCACATAAGGTGTTCCTCTGGTATTCGGGAGTTGCATAATCTCATAGTCAAAGGAATATGTATAAGTCATGAAGAAAGCAATAGCAATAAAACTTAACGATGATTATGCTAAGCTAACGGATGGGTCTTGTCCATCACATCATTCTTTAATGATGTGATCTCGTTGATCAAATGACAACATATGTCTATGGTAAGGAAACTTAACCATCTCTGATTAACGAGCTAGTCTAGTAGAGGCATACTAGGGACATACTGTTTGTCTATGTATTCACACATGTACTAAGTTTTCGGTTAATACAATTATAGCATGAATAATAAACATTTATCATGATATAAGAAAATATAAATAACAACTTTATTATTACCTCTAGGGCATAATTCCTTCAGTACTACCCCCCATTGTCATCGCCAGCCTTTGGGAGCACCATTGGAGCCACGGGGAGCGCCATCGGAACCGCTGGATGTCCTCTCTGTATGTGTCGTCATGGGTGTGCTTATTGTGTCATCTGGCGTGAGAGATGAAGGTAAATGGCCACGGGAATAAATGGGGGCTGGGCGGCATGAATTCTTGTCACGTCCGTATGACAGTTTTTACAGCGGGTAACTGCATCGTGGCCCCGTGCCCGGCACAAACCGCATGCATAATGGCAGCACAAACGCACGTGATCGTGCGCCGGCCCCAAACACTGGCAGCGCACGTGGAGGGACATGGGCAGAGCGTGCGGAGGGACGCGAGAGCACAGCGTGCGCGGCGGGGCGGGAGCAGAGCACGCCACGGCTGCCTCAACCACAAGCAACCACACGCATAGAGCAGTTGAACATGTAGGGAATGGTCGTCTACAAGCCGACCGGCAGTTGCGCGATGGCGGCATGATGTGAAACCGCGTCACGTTCCACATCACATGGTGGTCGAACAATCGTTCGCGACACTGCATAGAGAGCGACCATGTGCTACTACCTTCGTCTTGGTCTAATAGTCCCCTTTATATTCCGTGCCATATTTTGACCTTAAATTTAACTAACAAAATGTTAATGCATGTTATAAAAATAATATAATTGGAAACTATGTTCAAATACAAATTCAACAATATAATCTTTAGCGACATGCATTCGTATTTTATCAGTTAAATCTCTAGTTAAAATTCGGCACAAAAATGCAAAGAGGACTTATAAACCAGGACGGGTGTAGTAGGTAATTAAATCGCAAATGTTTTTTTTATTAACCGTATGTGTATGTGTCATTTCGTCCTCCTCTCGCACGTCTTGTCACCCCGCTACCGCAGACGGCTTCGAGCGCAAGCTTGAGCAGCGCAGGGGCGTTCTTTTGGCCAAACGGTGGCTCGAAGTGGCGCCAATGAATTGTCAGTGAGCCTGTTCCCGCGCAACCTCGCCGGTTCCCATGCATAACGGCGCAAGCTTCTTGCCCGACTCGGCGAAATCCTCCAAAATCCCAATGCTTACCGACCTACTATATAAACCCTCATGGTCGGCGAGTCCCGCGTCACATTTTCCCCTCCCTCCCTGTAGCTTATCTCATCTGCTTCTCCCACAATCGCCAATGGCACCGGTCCGTCGTCGTAGCTCAGCCACTCTGCCGTCATTAGAGGACAACTCCAGCTAGGAGGCTACACCGCGGCGGCGGCGCAGTCCCCGGCGTAGTGCAGTGCGGGTGGCGTCCCTGTTGGGTGTGCGTGTAACACCCACCATAAGCTCCATCGCCGCTGCCCGGCGGTAGTTGTTGCCGACCGCCGTTGCCGCCACCCCACTGTCTGTTGCCGTGGTCGCCACACCATGTTGATGCCGTTCCATGATAGCATGTCAAGTTTCATAAATTTTAGACAGGTTTTTGATTTACTAGAATTTAAAAACCATGTATCTCAATGTTAGCAACCGAGCGACGGTGGCAAGGTGTTTGGCATTCATTCTCATTTCTTGCATGGGACCTAAGCATGCAATCAAGGACACACATTTGATTTTTTAACCCATTTATATGCACTGGAGCATGTGCCTGTAGTTCAAATTTGAAGTATCCACATAAATGCATAGAGAACTCGGTTAATGTATAAAAATGTCCAAGCGAACCCTGAAAAATCCCAAAATTTAACACAACAATCCTGTTGTTCTATGTTGACACTAGAAAAATTTGAAAGCAAGAAGTGGCAACAGATATCATTTCGTCCACAAAGGTGGCACATTCCCTAACAGAACCATGAGGCTTATTGTGAGAAGCTTATACCCAAACCTGTCCCAAATGGGACAATATTTTTACCATAGCATGTTGATGCCGTTTCATGATAGCATGTCAAGTTTCATGAATATCAGACGAGTTTTCAATTTACTAGAATTTTAAAACCATGTATCTCAATGTTAGCGGTCGAGCGACGGCGGCAAGGTGTTTGACATTCATTCTCATTTCTTGCATGTGACCTAAGCATGCAACCAAGGACACACATTTGATTTTTCAACCCATTTTATGCACTGGAGCATGTCCCTATAGATCAAATTTGAATTATGCACATAAATGCCTATAAAACTCAGTTCACATATAAAATTGTCCAAACAAACTCCGAAAAATTCCAAAATTTAACACGACACTCCTGTTATTCTATGTTGACACCAGAAAATTTTTGAAAGCAATAAGAGGCAACTAATATCGTTTCATCCACAAAGGTGACACATGCCCTACCGGAACCATGAGGCTTCTTGTGAGAAGCTTATACCAAAACCTGCCCCAAATGGGACGATTTTTTTACTCCATCATGTTGATGGCATTCTATTATAGCATGCCAAGGTTCATGAATTCCAGACGAGTTTTGGATTTACTAGAATTACAAAAGCAAGCATCTCAACATTTGCCGGTGAGCCACGATGTCGAGGCATTTGAAATTCATCCTCATTTCTTGCATGGGACATAAGCATCAACCCATGGCCACATATATGATTTTACAACCCATTTTGGTGCACCAGAGCATGTGCATGCAGTTTAATTTTGAATTATGCACCTGAAATGCCTAGAAAACCAAGTTCATGTATAAAAATGTCCAAACGAACCCTGAATAATTCCAATTTTTTTGACAGCACACCTATAGTTGCATGTTCACCGCAGATAAAAGTTCTAGCAATTCAAACACATTCCTTTGCCGCCGTGACCCCATTATGTATTTCAAATCAAGACGAAAAATCAAGTAGATCGCACACAGTTTATTATCACCAACCGTGTGAGATGCACGACAAAATATCTTGGAGCACCGTTGGAGTATAATACGTATATGGCTTACGCGAGAAGGTGCGTCGACTATAGTCCACAGCCGGCGCGTCAAGCACACTAGATCGCTCTGCAAATATCATTTCATTGTTTAATTGTCGCTGGTGAAACATGGGGACATGGACCCGCGTCGTGAGGGCAACTTCGGCAGCCCACTCCGGCAAGAGCGCGGCCGTAGCCGCATGCACGTGCTAACAAGTTGCGTGAGCGCGGCCGCATTCTGCGACCGGGCGACCAAGGTAGACCAAACGATCGATGTTGCTTCTTAGGTGGCGGCAGCAACATTTGCCTCGGGGATAGCAACTGGCAAGAGTGGCACAGTAGTTGTCTGATGTCCCTTGAACTACGTCAGCATTTTCTCAAATAGGAAGGGATGATGCAGCACAGCTACAATAGGTATTTCCCTCAGGTATGAAACCAAGGTATCAATCCAATAGGAGAACCAAGCAACACTATGTAAACAGTACCTGCACACAAAGAATAAATACTTGCAACCCGACGCTTACGAGGGGTTGTCAATCCCTCTTACGAGTAACGGCGTAGAAAGTTGTCAAGTTGACGGGATAAAATTGTGATAGATTGGATAGATAGATCTCGAATAAACGTGAAATAAAATATGCAAATAAAAATGCAACAGAGTATTTTTGGGTTTTTGGAATAACAGATCTGAAAATAAAAGCAAATAAAAAATAGATCTCAAAGGCAAATAATAGGTCGGAACGCAAATATGATAAAGAATAGACCCGGGGGTCGTAGGTTTCACTAGTGGCTTCTCTCAAGAAATAGCACACGATGGGTAAACAAATTACTGTTGGGCAATTGATAGAATCTCGAATAATTATGATGATATCCAGGCAATGATAAATATATAGGCATCACTTCCAAGATTAGTAGACCGACTTCTGCCTGCATCTACTACTATTACTCCACACATCGACCGCTATCCAGCATGCATCTAGTGTATTAAGTTCATGGAGAAACAGAGTAATGCAATAAGAACGATGAAATGATGTAGACGAGATATATTCATGTAGGAATAGCCCCCATCTTGTTATCCTTAATATCAGCGATACATGCGTGTCTTGTTGCCCCTTCTGTCACTGGGAAAGAACACCACACGATCGAACCCAACACAAAGCACCTCTTCTCATTGGAAGAAAAATCGATCTAGTTGGCCTAACTAAACCAAAGATTTGAAGAAGAAATACGAGGCTATAAATAATCATGCATATAAGAGATCAAAAGAAGACTCAAATAGCTTTCATGGATATATAGATCTGATCATAAACTCAAAGTTCATCGGATCCCAATAAACACACCGCAAAAAAGAGTTACATCAAATAGATCTCCAAGAGACTATTGTATTGAGAATCAAAAGAGAGACGGGAAGCCATCTATCTACTACCTACTGACCCGTAGGTCTATGATGAACTACTCACGCATCATGGGAGAGGCACCAATGAGGATGATGAACCCCTCCGTGATGGTGTCTAGATTGGATCTCTTGGTTCTAGAACTTGCGGTGGCTAGAATTGTGTTTCGTCGACTCCCCTAGGGTTTCTGGAATATTTGGGTATTTATAGGGCTAAGAGGCGGTGCGGGAGGCCACTGAGGTGGGCACAACCCACCAGGGCGCACCTGGGCCCCCAGGCATGCCCAGGTGGGTTGTGCCCCCCTCGAGGCACCCCTCTGGTACTTCTTTGGCCCAAGTTGTGTCTTCTGGTCCATAAAAATTCTCCAAAAAGTTTTGCCGCGTTTGGACTCCATTTGGTATTGATTTTCTGCGATGTAAAAAACAAGCAAAAAACAACAACTGGCACTGGGCACTATGTCAATAGGTTAGTCCCCAAAAATGATATAAAGTTGCTATAAAATGATTGTAAAACATCCAAGAATGATAATATAACAGCATGGAACAATAAAAAAATTATAGATACGTTGGAGACGTATCAACATCTCCAAGCTTAATTCATGCTCGTCCTCTAGTAGGTAAATGATAAAAACAGAATTTTTGATGTGGAATGTTGCCTAACATGTTCATCACATAATCTTTTCTTTTGTAGCTTGGGCATTTGGACTTTTATATGGTTTAAAGCAATAGTCTAGTTTTGACATGAAGATTTCAATACTCAAGCATATCAACAAGCAACCATGTCTTTCAAAATATCAACACTAAAGAAAGTTATCCCTAGCCCATCATGCTTAATCATTAATCCATTCATGAAACACACTCGCATATTAGCTACATCCAATACTCAAGTATGATCATAGTGCCCCTTAGTTGGTGCTTTATAAGAGAAGATGGAGACTCAAGTAAAAATAAAAATGCATAAAGTAAATAGAAAGGCCCTTCGCAGAGGGAAGTAGGGATTTGTAGAGGTGCCAGAGCTCAAAGCTTAAATTGAGAGATAATTTTTTTTGAGAGGCATACTTTTCCCGTCAACAAAAACGATCGAGTAATTCCCAACACTTTCCCTGCTAGATATATCATAGGCGGTTCCCAAACAGAAAATAAAGTTTATTCCCTTTTCCACCATTCTTTCACATTCCACGACTAGCCGTATCCACAGGTACCGTCCATACCAACACTTTCCAAGGAATTTGCTATTTGACAACATGAAGTAAATTTCGTTTTCATTTCTGGACTGGGCATCCCTATTACCACTGCACTCTCGTGCAATGACAAGTGAATAAACACTCATCTTGAGTAACACATCTAGCATGGAAAATACTGGCCACCCCTGTCGCTTCATGAGCAGTACGAGCACACAAAAAGGAATTTTATTTTGAAAATTAGAGATGGCACATACAAATTTTCTTAGCACGGCACAGAAATACCGCATATAGGTAGGTACGGTGGACTCATATGGCAAAACTGGGTTTAAAGATTTTAGATGCACAAGTAGTATTTCTACTTAGTACAAGTGAAGGCTGGCAAATAGATTGAGAAGCATCCAACCAAGAAACGAAAAATCACATAAGCGAGCATTAAGCATAACTAACACTGAATAATGCACCACGAGTAGGATGTAATTTCATTGCATAACCATTGACTTTCGTTCTTGCATGGCGAATCACAAACCTTAACACCAATAATCTTACTAAAGCATAATTACTCACCAACATGACTCGCATATCACTATCATCATATCTCAAAACTATTACAAAGAATCAAGTTTAATTTGTCCAATGATCTTCATGAAAGTTTTTATTATATTACTCTTGAATATCTATCACTTTGGGACTAATTTCATATGTTGCTTTTGATAAGCTCAAATAAATTTAAGTGAAGAACATGAGCATAAAAATTTTCTTCTCTCAAAATAATATAAGTGAAGCATGAGAGAATTTCTTCAAAAATTTACTAACTCTCAAATAAATTTAAATGAAGCATGAGAGTTTTTCTTTGAAAATATTAAAGCACACCATGCTCAAAAATATATAAGTGAAGCACTAGAGCAATTCCATAGCTCAAAAAATTGAAGTGAAGAACAAAGAGCAATTCTAGCAAATCATAACATAATTTTGGCTCTCTCAAATAGGTGTGTCCAACAAGGATAGATGACACAAACTAAAAAGCAAAGCAAGCAAAGACTCATATAATACAAGACGCTCCAAGCAAAACTCATGATATGTGATGAATAAAAATATAGCTCCAAGTAAAATACCAATGGTCGTTAGAAGAAAGAGAGGATAGGGTGGCTATATCATTCAACTTAGTAAGATGTGCCACAATAGTTTCGGTTTCATAACCATGGAAAGGATAAGATCCAACCAAAGTAATTAACTCTGGGTCGACACAGAATTCATAATCCTTATCATCAACAAAGATAGGTGAAGTAGCAAACTTAGGATCACGTTTCATTCTAGCATTCAAAGTTTTTATTTCATTTTGCATAATAATTTCTTAAGATCATCACTATCATGCAAGCAATAAAGTCTCTAGTTGTCTCCTCATCCATAAAATAACCTTCCGGTATCTTAGGCAATTCATATCTAGGAGGACTAGGTCTAATAGGTGTCTCAAGATTTTCAGATTCAAGGATTTCATCAGTTTCAGCATCCTCAATAACTTTAGCTCTAGCAATTTGTTCATCAAGAAAATCACCTAGTGGCACATTATCATTAAGCAAGGTACTAGCATCATCATAAGCATTATCCATAGCAGAAGTAGCATCATCAATAACTTGCGACATATCAGAATTAATAGCATGTGGTGGTGTTGCGAGTTTACTCAAAATAGAAGGTGAATCAAGTGTAGAGCTAGATGGCAGTTCCTTACCTCGCCTTATCTTAGATGGAGATATCTTAGTCTTGGTATCCTCCAGATTCTTCATAGTGATAAATTGATAATAATCCCAAGTGACTCAACAAATATAGTTGTGCTCCTTAGCATCGACGCCAGAAAAAGGTCTTGATAACCCACAAGTATAGGGGATCACAATAGTTTTCGAGGGTAGAGTATTCAACCCAAATTTATTGATTTGACACAAGTGGAGCCAAAGAATATTTGCAAGTATTAGCAGCTGAGTTGTCAATTCAACCACACCTGGAGATTAATTATCTGCGGCAAAGTGATCAGGAGCAAAGTAATATGATAGTTTCGATAGTAGTAGTAACAACAATAGTAACGGTAATAGTGATAGCAATGATTTTGTAGCAAGTGTAACAGTAGTAACTTAGCAAGAAACAATATAAGAGAAATTCTTAGGCGTTGGGTCAGTGGATTCATTGGATGATATTCATCATATAACAGCCATAACCTAGGGCGATACAAAAGTAGCTCCAGTTCATAAATATAATGTAGGCATGTATTCCGTAAATAGTCATACGTTCTTAATTATGGAAAAAACTTGCATGACATCTTTTGTCCTACCCTCCCGTGGTAGCGTGGTCCATATGGAAACTAAGGGATATTAAGGCCTCCTTTTAATAGAAAACCGGAACAAAGCATTAACACATAGTGAATACATGAACTACTCAAACTACGGTCATCACCGGAAAGTATCCCGAATACTGTCACTCCGGGGTTTACAGATCATAACACGTAGTAGGTGAATATAACTTGCAAGATCGGATCTAGAACATAGATATAATGGTGATAACATAAATGGTTCAGATCTGAAATCATGGCACCCGGGCCCAAAGTGACAAGAATTAAGCATGGCAAAGTCATATCAACATCAATCCTAGAACATAATGGATACTAGGGATCAAGCCCTAACAAAACTAACTCGATTACATGATGAATCTCATCCAACTCCTCACCGACCAACAAGCCTACGAAGGAATTACTCACTCCCGGTGGGGAGCATCATGAAATTGGCGATGGAGGAGGGTTGGTGATGATTAATATCGAAGATCCCCCTCTCCGGAGCCCAGAACGGACTCTAGATCTGGCCTCCTGATGAAGAACAGGAGGTGGCGGTGGCTCCGTATCGCGAAACAAGATAATTCTTCCTCCTTGATTTTTTTCTAGAAAATAGGTATTTATGGAGTTGGATTCAGGGTCTGCGGGGCCACCAGGTGGGCACAACCCACCTGGGTGCGTGATACATCTCCAACGTATCTACTTTTTCTAACGCTTTCCCTCTTGTTTTGGACTCTAATTTGCATAATTTGAATGAAACTAACCCCGGACTGACGCTATTTTTAGCAGAACTACCATGGTGTTGTTTTTATGCAGAAATAAAAGTTCTCAGAATGGAACGAAACTTTACGAGGATTTTTTATATCAATAAAGAGAATTTATGGAGCCAAGTTCAACCGGAGGGGGCACCTGGGTGGGCACAACCCACCAGGGCGCCCCCCTCCTAGCATGCCCAGGTGGGTTTTCCCCACCTAGTGGCCCCGCGACCCTAAGACCGACGCTATAAAATCTATTTTTCTAGAAAAAAATCAGGGAGAAAGAATTATCGTGATCCACGAGACGGAGCTGCGGTCACCTCATGTTCTTCATCAGGAGGCCAGATCTGGAGTCCGTTTGGGGCTCCGGAGAGGGGGATCTTTGTTCTTCGTCATCACCAAGCCTTCTCTATCGCCAATTTCATGATGCTCCCCACCGGGAGTGAGTAATTCCTTCGTAGGCTCGCTGGTCGGTGAGGAGTTGGATGAGATTCATCATGTAATCTAGTTAGTTTTGTTAGGGCTTGATCCCTAGTATCCACTATGTTCTGAGATTGATGTTGCTATGACTTTGCCATGCTTAATGCTTGTCACTTTGGGCCCGGGTGCCATGATTTCAGATCTGAACCGTTTATGTTATCACCATTATATCCATGTTCTAGATCCGATCTTGCAAGTTATGTTCACCTACTACGTGTTATGATCCGGCAACCCCGGAGTGACAATAGACGGGACCACACCCGGTGATGACCGTAGTTTGAGGAGTTCATGTATTCACCGTGTGCTAATGCTTTGTTTCGGTTCTCTATTAAAAGGAGGCCTTAATATCCCTTAGTTTTCAATTGGACCCTGCTGCCATGGGAGGGTAGGACAAAAGATGCCATGCAAGTTCTTTCCACAAGCACGTATGACTATTTACGGAATACATGCCTACATTATATTTATAAACTGGAGCTAGTGCCGTATCGCCCTAGGTTATGACTATCACATGATGAATATCATCCAACGAATTACCAATCCAATGCCTACAAATTTATATTATATTGTTCTTGCTAAGTCACTACTGCTATCGTTATTGTTGCACTTGTTACAAAACTATTGCTATCACTGTTACCATTACTATTACTGCTATCACTATTACCAAAACTATCATATTACTTTGCTATTGATCACATTGCTGCAGATAATTAATCTCCAGGTGTGGTTGAATTAACAACTCAATGGCTAATACCTTCAAATATTATTTGTCTCCCCTTGTGTCGAATCTATAAATTTGGATTGAATACTCTACCCTCGAAAACTATTGCGATCCCCTATACTTGTGGGTTATCAAGACCTTTTTTGGCTCCGTTGCCGGGGAGCATAGCTATATTTGTTGAGTCACTTGGGATTATTATCATTTTATCACTATGAAGAACATGAAGGATGCTAAGACCAAGATTTATCCCTCTAAGACGAGGGGAGGTAAGGAACTGCCATCCAGTTCTGCTTTAGATTCACCTTCTGTTATACGTAAACTTGCAACACCGCCACATGCTATTAATCCTGATATGTCGCAAGTTATTGATGATGCTACTTCTGCTATGAATGATACTTATGATGATGCTAGTGCCTTGCTTGATGATAATGATGTGCCACTTGGTGATTTTCTTGATGAACAAATTGCTAGAGTAAGACAACATGATGTTGTTGAGTCTGATGATGAACTTGAAACTGAAAATCTTGAAACACCTACTAGAACTAGCCCTCCTAGATATGTATTGCCTAAGGTGCCGGAAGGCTATGTTATGAGTCAAGAGACAACTAGAGACATTCTTGCTTGTAAGGATAGAGATGATCTAGAGACATTATTATGCAAGTATAAAGAAAAATCTTTGAATGCTAGAATGCAATATGATCCTAAGTTTGCTACTTCACCTAAATTTATTGATGATAATGATTATGAATTCTCTATCGACCCAGAGTTAATTACTTTGGTTCAATCTGATCCTTCCCATGGTTATGAAACTGAAACTGTTGTGGCACATCTTACTAAGTTGAATGATATAGCCACCCTTTTTACTCATGATGAGAAGATTAGTTATTACTTTATTCTCAAATTATTTCCGTTCTCATTAAAGGGTGATGCTAAATCTTGGTACAATACTCTTGCTCCTGGTTGTGTGCATAGTCCTCAGGATATGATTTATTACTTCTCTGAAAAATATTTCCCTGCTCATAAGAAACAAGTTGCCTTGCAGGAAATATTTAACTTTGTGCAAATTAAAGAAGAGAGTCTCCCACAAGATCGGGGGAGGCTTTGCCAATTACTTAATGCTTTGCCTGACCATCCTCTTAAGAAAAATGAAATACTTGATATCTTCTATAATGGACTAACCAATGCTTCTAGGGATTTCCTAGATAGTTGTGTTGGTTGTGTTTTCGGAGAACAAACTGTTTGGCAAGCTAAGGAATTATTGAATAACATATTGAGAAATTATGATGATTGGACTCTTCCTGAACCACCGCTTAAATCCACTCCGAAGAAGAGGGATATATTATATCTCAGTCCTGAAGATATGCAAGAGGCAAAGAAATCTATGAAGGAAAAAGGTATTAAAGCTGAGGATGTTAAAATTTACCTCCTATTTAAGAAATACATGGGCTTGATACACCACCACTGCCTAAGGTGGTAGAGGTAAATTATCTAATGAAGTTCAATGATAATGACAATCCTCACAATATGAACCCTAGCCAATGCCTTTATGAGTTTGAAAACTACATTAGAAAACAATATCACTTCAATGCAAATGTTATGAAACAATTGAAATACAATTCTGATATGATTGCTCGCTTGAGTGACTTGTTATTTAGAATCTCAAATGATGTTAGAGGTGTTGGAAAACATGCTTCTATGGTTCCAACCCAGTTAGAACAAGTTGCTAAATCTCAAAGAGAGTTGCTAGATGAAATGAACAATAACATACATGACTTGGTTGTTGGAGTAGCAACTAGAGGAGGTAAAATGACTTAGGAACCACTTTATCCTGAAGGACACCCAAAAAGAATTGAACAGGATTCACAAAGTAACAACACCACTGCACCTAGTCCTTCTAAAAAGAAGAAGAAAAAGAAAAATGATAGGACTTCACATGCTTCTAGTGAACCTGAAGTAGAAAAAACCTCTTGATAATGAAAATGAAATTTATATCTCTAATGTTGAAACTTAATCTGGTAATGAACACTCACCTTCTGATAATGAAAAATATAATGATGAGGTTCATGAAAATACTCAACCAAATAATGAAGAACCAGACAATGATGTTGAGATAGAACCACCAGTTGATCTTGATAACCCACAACCTAAAAATAAAAGGTATGATAAAAGAGACTTTGTTGCTAGAAAACACGGTAAAGAAAGAGAACCGTGGGTTCAAAAACCTATGCCCTTTCCACCTAAGTCAACTAAAAAGAAAGATGATGAAGAATTTGAACGCTTTGCTGAAATGCTGAGGCCAGCCTTTTTGCGCACTCACTTGACTGATATCCTTAAAATGCCTCCTTATGCAAAGTGTATGACAGACATCATCACTAATAAGAGAAAAATACCGGAAGCTGAAATCTCCACTATGCTTGCTAATTATACTTTTAAAGATGGAGTACCTAAAAAACTTGGAGATCCGGGAATACCAACTATACCTTGCTCCATCAAAAAGAACTATGTGAAAACTGCTTTATGTGATTTAGGAGCTGGTGTTAGTGTTATGCCTTTCTCTTTATATAAAAGACTTGATTTGAATAAGCTCACACCTACTGAAATATCTTTGCAAATGGCTGATAAATCAACTACCATACCTATCGATATTTGTGAGGATGTGCCCATTGTTGTTGCTAATGTTACTATTTTGACTGACTTTGTTATACTTGAGATGCCCGAGGATGACAACATGTCGATTATCCTTGATAGACCCTTCTTGAATACTGCAGGGGCTGTTATTGATTGCAATAAAAGCAAGTTCACTTTTCATATCAATGATAATGAGCATACAGTGCACTTTCCAAATAAACAATTCCAAGTTAATGGTATTAATGTTATCGAAAAATCTCCGACAATCACTATTGGAAGTTTTCAAATACCTCTACCTGCTGCCAAAAAGACTTATGGAATGCATATTGTTGGGGACATTCATATCCCCATTGAGGTAACTTAGTGATTTACGAAAGTTCTTCGGTTTCATATTAATCGAAAGTGGTTGTTAATAAGACCTGATCAACCTTATTAATGGATCATTTTGAGAGGTATGAAGTTTATGAATTTAGTAAGCACTACCTTCTGTCCCTAACTTTTGTTTTCTATTTTTATTAGTTAAATAAAATAAAATGCCATGTCTTGCCTGTTTTTTGAATTTCTCGTGCAATAAAAAAATGACCCAAAAATAAAAGTTCTCAGAATGCCCTGAAAATTTAATATGAGTTTTTCCTGAATATTTAAGAATTTCTGGTGCAAATAATATCAGAGGGAGGTGCACCAGGTGGACAAAACCCACCTGGGCACGCCAGGACTCCAAGGCGTGCCCTGGTGGGTTGTGATCCCCACATTCCCCCCCACTTATCTCTTCACACCACATCATCACCTACCTCCAGACAAAAATTCTCCATTGCTCTCTCTCTCTCTCTCGTGTTCTTACTCTCAAACCCACGGATTTCGATCTCTTTGCTCGAACTGTTTTGGGAGATTGTTGCGTGGTATGTGACTCCACCGTTTGTCCAATTAGTTTTTGCTTTAGTAGTTTATATTTTGAATAATTAGCTACTCTTGGTGCTGCTGTAGATGATCTTGCATGTTGAATTCTTAGATTTCTAAGTAGTTTGAATGCTTGCTATGGCCTCTATGTATCCCTATGAGTAGTTGCTATCAATCTTGTAAAGTTTTGTTGAGAAAATTTTGTGGACTAAGCTTTCAGAATTTTGTTCATAGGAAAAGGATGAATATATTTAGGAAGTTTGATTCTAAGAAGAACTCCAAGGGACTTATTGGGGAGTCGTCTGACAGTGATCTCCATCCCTGAAGGTTGGCGGAAGTACGGCCGTGCGAATGGCCGCATACCCCATTCATGAAAGAGGATGGAATCCTTCAGGAGTTTACACAATATGATGCTAATACCGGCCTCACTGACTTCATCATAGCTAAATGTGAACAATATCATATCCTCACAAACATCTCTGTTCAAAATTTTAATTTCCTTCGTAGGAATAACCCTCCTGAGGTGCAGTTTAATTTATACGTTGATTTCCATCAGATACCGCTTACTGAATTTTGTGAAATATGCTTGCTTCCTGCTAATGGTGGTTTGGTAGAGCCTAGGCCGATAGAGTTTGAGGCCTTTTATTGTACCTTGACAGTGGGAGATGAGAGAGAGGTGTCGGCTGTCACTGCCGCTGGCTTGCATTTTCCTCCTGTTCATTACTTTGCTCTTTTCTTTGCAAAGTGCTTGCTTGCTAGAGAGAAGGTGGGTGCACTCAGTTCACCAGACCTTGCTGTTTTACATCGTGCACTAGAGGGCGACAACACTTATAGCTTGGGATCTATCGTGGCACATCGCCTCCACATTAATAAGTCCAAGGGTAAAATACATGTTGGTATATTTGCTACTTGTTTGGCGGCTCGCTTTAATGTTGAGATACGCCTTCATGATTACCCTCTGACCAAGGTTTACCTAGATCGCGCAATCATGGATCACCACCAGTTTACTGATATCAATTCTCCTAACATCCCTATTCCATATAACCTGGTTTTTAGTGTGAGAACTCGTGATATTATTCCATTGTCTGCTCCTGCTTTGTTTGATCCTGTTGCCAGGGGCAAATATAGGATTATGCCTGCGGATATCAACGCCTATCGAAACGATCAGGCTACAGCAAAGGAGGAGCCTCAGCAGTGGGATGCGTGGATGGCCGTTCCTCAGCACCCCGACTACCATCTAGGCTTCTGATCGACTGCCAAGTTAGGCCAAAAGCCTAAGCCTGGGGGAGTATGTGTTTTCCACCGACATTACATTCATGCTCATGCATTTCATTCCAGCTGTCGGTGTCTCCACTTTTTCATTGTATCATCCATGCTTAATTTTTTATTGCTTTCTTCTTGTGTGTTTTAAAAGAACCTTAAAAAACAAAAACAATTAGTTGTAGTTAGTTTGCTTTCTATGCATGCTTAGTTGTAGTACTAAAAAGAAAACCCAAAAAGATTTCCTTGTTATTCTTTTGATTGCCGGGAGCTTTCCCGTGTAAATAGTTTTTCTCGTTTTTTTGCTTTTCCCTTTTATTTGCTTGTTCAAGAAACCAAAAACTCCAAAAATATTTCAGTGTGTTTCTTTGAATTTCTTTTCTTTTTATTTGAGTCTTACCGAGGAGAAGACCACGATGAAAATGTCGAGTGGCTCTCATTTGCATAATTGTTGATCTAACAAAGAGCCCATTTTACCTTGTTTCTCCTATTGAATAAAATGCTTGCAGATTCCATCTTAGTCCACGACACTCTTGCACTATTATTATTTTCACATCACTCGGTCGTGCAAGTGAAAGACAATAATGACGATATTCGATGAACTGGCCGTGGCAGAGAGAAACGGGTAAGAACTCGACTTGTTCTGTTTTTGTAAATATGTTTAACCTAGTATCCATGATTCAGCTCATTATGATTAAACATGTTTGCAATGACAATTAGAGATTATAGTTTCTCATGCCACACATAAGTAGCTAGGAGTGGATAATGATTTATCTTGGGTATCAACATTGCGTTAAAATGATTGTGTTGTAGTATGATGACATGGTATCCTGATGTCTACTACACAACTTTCTTCTTGTAGACGTTGTTGGCCTCCTAGTGCAGAGGTTTGTAGGACAATAGCAAATTTCCCTCAAGTGGATGACCTAAGGTTTATCAATCCGTGGGAGGCGTAGGATGAAGATGGTCTCTCTCAAGCAACCCTGCAACCAAATAGCAAAGAGTCTCTTGTGTCCCCAACACACCCAATACAATGGTAAATTGTATAGGTGCACTAGTTCGGCGAAGAGATGGTGATACAAGTGCAATATGGATAGTGGATAATAGTATTTGTAATCTGAAAATAAAAAAATAGCAAGGTAACTAATGATAAAAGTGAGCGTAAACGGTATTGCAATGCTAGGAAACAAGGCCTAGGGTTCATACTTTCACTAGTGCAAGTTCTCTCAACAATAATAACATAATTGGATCACATAACTCTCCCTCAAAATGCAACAAAGAGTCACTCCAAAGTCACTAATAGCGGAGAACAAACGAATAGATTATGGTAGGGTACGAAACCACCTCAAAGTTATTCTTTCCAATCAATCCGTTGGGCTATTCCTATAAGTGTCACAAACAGCCCTAGAGTTCGTACTAGAATAACACCTTAAGACACAAATCAACCAAAACCCTAATGTCACCTAGATACTCCAATGTCACCTCAAGTATCCGTGGGTATGATTATACGATATGCATCACACAATCTCAGATTCATCTATTCAAACCAACACAAAGAACTTCAAAGAGTGCCCCAAAGATTCTACCGGAGAGTCAAGACGAAAACGTGTGCCAACCCCTATGCATAGGGTCATGGGCGGAACCCACAAGTTGATCACCAAAACATACATCAAGTGAATCAATAGAATAACCCATTGTCACCACGGTTATCCCACGCAAGACATACATCAAGTGTTCTCAAATCCTTAAAGACTCAATCCGATAAGATAACTTCAAAGGGATAACTCAATCCATTACAAGAGAGTAGAGGGGGAGTGTCGGTGTCAAAACCGGCGGATCTCGGGTAGGGGGTCCCGAACTGTGCGTCAAGGCCGGATGGTAACAGGAGACAAGGGACACGATGTTTTTACCCAGGTTCGGGCTCTCTCGATGGAGGTAAAACCCTACTCCTGCTTGATTAATATTGATGATATGGGTAGTACAAGAGTAGATCTACCACGAGATCAAGGAGGCTAAACCCTAGAAGCTAGCCTATGGTATGAATGTTGTATGATGGAGTTGTCCTACGGACTAGAACCCTCCGGTTTATATAGACACCGGATAGGGTTAGGGTTACACAGAGTTGGTTACAATGGTAGGAGATCTTGAATATCCGCATCGCCAAGCTTGCCTTCCACGCCAAGGAAAGTCCCATTCGGACACGGGACGAAGTCTTCAATCTTGTATCTTCATAGTCCAGGAGTCCGGCTGAAGGTATAGTCCGGCTATCCGAACACCCCCTAATCCAGGACTCCCTCAGTAGCCCCCGAACCAGGCTTCAATGACGATGAGTCCGGCGCGCATATTGTCTTCGGCATTGCAAGGCGGGTTCTTCTTCGAATTCTGTGTACCTGTAGGAATAATGTCCGATTTTTTATAATGTAGCACTCCTCGGCTTCCACGCCCAATAAGGGCTGTCTTCCACGTGTCAAACGAATGCGAAAAGCCGGGGTGTCTTTACATCCACACCCCTTGCCGTATAAACGAGCCGCCTATTTAACGGGAGGGGGATTCAGATCCAAACCACATCTTCTCCTCTCCGCGAGCTATCATCAGAGCGCCTCCAGCAAAGGTCCATTCCAATATGGCCAGCCGTCACAGCTCCTCTCCTCGCCCTTCCGGTCCTAAACCCGGAGACTGGGAGAGTTGCTCCATCCCACATAGCGATTTAGTGTCGCTTCAGGCCAAGGGATTTCTCCCTCAGGCCTATATGGTCCCGGTCCGAGCCGGACTCGCCACCTATAATGGCGGAAAACAAGCGGAGAGCACCCCTAATCCCTCTAAAGGAGAGCGGGTGTGCCTCGTCCCCTATCTAATAAGGGGACTGGGATTTCCAATTCATCCATTTCTCCGTGGGCTTCTGGAGTTCTACGGCCTCCAGTTGCACAATCTCACGCCCGCCTCCATACTGCACGTTGCGGGCTTCGTCGCCCTTTGTGAGCTATTTTTGGGTGTTGAGGCTCATTTCGCGTTGTGGAAGAGGTTATTCTGCCTGGTGCCCCGTTCTCAAGAGGGGTCTATATATCAAGTGGGCGGAGCCGAAGTATGGCGCATCGCCGGGACCGGATACCTATCCGGAACCCCAAAGAAGGCTTCCGAGGACTGGCCTTCGAAATGGTTTTATATAGATGATGTCCCGCTGCCAGATCCTATCCGGGTCGGTATCCCTGAGTTCAATAGTGCTCCATTAAAGAAACGCTTGAGCTGGCGTCCGCGGAGCTCTCAGAGAGAAAGCGACAGAGACGTCCTTTACCTGATGGGCCGGATAAGACTATTGGCTCATTCCGGACTAACCATGATTGGAGTCATGGCCGCATGCATTATGCGGGGGGTGCAGCCGCTTCAATATAGAGGCCACCCCATGTGGGATTTCAACGGGGAGGATGACGCCACCCGTTACGGTCGTAAGGGGCCGGCCTCAGCTGCCGCTCTAGTAAAGATCCTATCCTCTTTGTATAAGGGGGAAAAGGAGGAATTCCTCCGCGTCAACCCGCGGGGCGGATTTACCATGTACGACCCTCCAAGTTGGGTAAGTGAACAATCGTGCTTGTCCGTTCGTTTTATACTCCCATGATTAGATATATAGTCTAACGACTTCAATGCAGGAGCTGCGACAGGAGGTAAAGGATATAAACAACCGTCCTCCACAACCCGAGGACCCAGAACGGTCCCTCGATCCGGACTCCGAAGAGGATCCGGACATATCGGTGGAGCTTATTGACGGGGTGTTCCATCAGCTGAGCAAGGACAATACCTTGGTGGCCATTACGGCTGATTACCCAGGGTTAATCCCGGCCTCCCAGGTGACAGAGACCGGAGTCTCATTCCCTTGAGAGAGATTATTCTCACGTATTTTGGTTTTTTGACGACAACCGTGTTTTGCAGGGGAGATTTCCGAGGCGGGAGGCCGAACCTGCGGCGGCTAGCCAACGAGGGGCCACAGGGCCTCGTGGGGAAAAAAGGAACGTGGTCCGGACTGAGATGCCGGTGCAAAGGTATAGCGCACCCTCTGTCTCCCCGGTGTTATTTCTTCAGGGCATATTAACGTTCGTGCTATCTTCAGGACGAAGAGACCTCGCCAGACTACATCCGGAGAGGTTGCCAATCGCGCCTCCACCAGCCAGGCTCCGACGCCTGGCCAGGAGGCGAAGGCGAGCACAAGGCGCGCACCGGACGCTCCTCCGACAGAGGGTGCGAACAGGCTGTCTACCACAAATTCTGAGGTGGAGAGTGCCATGAACCACAGGCGTCGCCGGACAGTTTTACGCGACGCTTGTTTCTCCCAAGAGGCTTTAGATGCCTTCAATTCGGGAGATGCGTACCTCCGTGCCGCTCAAAATGGTTTAGCCAGAGCCACAGAGTAGTATGTAAAAGACATACGGGTAAGAAAATTTTGGTCAAACATATATATACCAGTAGCCCCCGAGACTTAAAACAGTTGGAATAACTGATTTAAGGATCAATTATTATGCAGGTTCTTACAGAGAAGAATACCGTACTGTCCCAGGAGCTGGAAAAGTGCAGGGCCCAACTAGAGGCCGCACTAGCCGCGGCAGGGGAGCCCAAAGAGACCCCCTCAGGTAAAATACACTTCGAAAGATTAGTATTGTGCGGCGTGGGTGCCAATCTTACAAATCATATTGCAGATGGCGCCGGACTCGATCCGGAGAAGCAAGAACTCTTACGCCGGCTAAAGGCTGGTGAGAGTATGTTGACAAAGGTGAGGCGAGAGAAGAATGATCTTCAGGATGCCAACACCAAGCTGGACGTCGAACTTAAAGATGTTCGTGGCCAGCTGTCAGACTCCACTAAGGAGAATCAGCGGCTTCGACGTGGCATATTTAGTAAGTGCTTAAACGAACTTTGAAAAAAGAGTTCGGCGAGGAAGTCGACTAACAGAGTAATGTCTGTAGGTATGCTCACAGGTTGTCCTGCAGAGGAGATGCTCGGTTCGATGGGTGACCTTCTTCCCGAGCTCTTGCAACTGCACGAGCGAGTTCGGCAGGCGATGCGAGGCGTTGCCCAAGCCTTATGGCCTTCCCACTCCATGCCCGAGGGCCTTGGAGAGCTTGCAAAGAAGCTGAAGGGAGCTCGGTGGCGCTTCCGATTGTGGAAGATATCGGCCTGTCGACAAGGCGCTAGGGAGGCCTGGGCCATGGTGAAGACCCGGTTTACAAAGTCTGACCCCAACCACATGGCCGAGGTCGGACCTATGGGGCCTGACGGGAAGGAGATCCCTGTAAGCCTAGTATACGGCCAAGTAGAATTGGCCGCAAAGTATTCCCAGCAGGACTGTAAATTAGACAGCCTGTTATGGTATATAGGAGGAATACAATCAGTCAAAGTGACTATGTAATTTTCAATTGACATGTATAATGCCTTCTAGCTGGATTGTAGATCGTTTGTCATTGCCGACCTTTCCACTTCTACCTCGGGACCTGACTGTCCGGAGTGTGTCCGAATACCCTACCGGTTATGTAAGAACCGGGGTATGCATGGAGACCAGGCGTAGGGGTCATTAGTGCTTTACCAGACAAGTGCCCAACTAGTTATGTTATATTACATGGTTAGTAAGAAACATCTTCCAGAGAGAATAGTTCCGTTAGGGGTTCCTTTCTCTGGGAGGCATGCCCTAAAGTGCATGGCCAGACTGCAAATGCAGGAAAATCATCTGGGGGCATGTATATTAATAAGTAAAAAGGTCATCTTTTAGTTCACCGACCGAATATTCCCTTAAGAACGCTAGCTTTCGGCTTCACCCAGTCTGAGGTACACATCCGGCTGATCCGGCAGTAACAATCGTAGAGGTGCTCCCTTTACCGCCTAGCTGAACAATCGGGAACGTAGGGGTAAGCATAGGAGCCAGGCAACCCAGCTTGGCCAAAACTTAAGTCATATCAATGCATATAATGGTGAAAAAAAGGTACATGCGGAAGTTTGACGCATGTATTGGGCGTGAAGCCCATATAAGTAAGCTTCTGTTAAAGAAGCCCCTAGGTTAAATGAGCGCGGGTAGCGCGTCACTTGATGAGCCTTTAAGGGGCTATAAGAGAAAAGAGGGGAAGGAGAGAAATTTAAGACAAAAAATGTAAAAACTGGACAGAGGAAGGAGACAAACACAGAGTCCGGCGCTAGGCATAGAATCTTCAGAGACGGGTGGCGTTCCATGGGTTCGGCTCGAGTCGGTTATCCGACGCATCTCGTAGGCGGTACGCTCCGCCAGTCAGGACTTGGTCAATTATGAATGGACCTTCCCACTTGGGCTTGAGTTTGTCCTTTTTCTTATCCGGCAGGCGTAGAACTAGTTCGCCAACAGTGTAATTTTTGGCCCGTACTTCTCTGCTTTGATATCTTCGAGCCTGCTGTTGATAAAATGCGGAACGTGCTTTTGCCATGTCACGCTCCTCCTCCAAGGCGTCCAAGTTGTCCTGCCGATCGAGCTCGGCTTCTCTTTCTTCGTACATGCGCACTCGAGGTGAGTCATGAATTATGTCGCAGGGCAAAACTGCCTCTGCGCCGTACACCATAAAGAATGGTGTATATCCGGTGGTGTGATTCGGCGTGGTCCGCAGCCCCCAGAGTACGGAGTCGAGCTCCTCTACCCAGTGCGTGTTAGATTCCTTGAGGGACCGCACTAGTCTGGGTTTAATGCCGCTCATGATAAGACCATTTGCACGTTCGACCTGGCCGTTAGTTTGTGGGTGATAGACGGAAACATAGTCGAGCTTGATGCCCATGTTTTTGCACCAGAGTTTTACCTCGTCGGTGGTGAAGTTTGTGCCGTTATCAGTGATGATGTTGTGGGGGACGCCGTAACAGTGTACGACCCCGGATATGAAGTCTATCACAGGTCCGGATTCGGCCGTCTTGACAGGCTTGGCTTCTATCCATTTGGTGAACTTATCCACCATGACCAGTAAGTATTTTTCTTGTGGGTTCCGCCCTTAAGGGGTCCAACCATGTCAAGCCCCCAGACCGCGAAAGGCCAAGTGATGGGGATAGTTTGGAGGGCGGTGGGTGGCATATGGCTTTGGTTTGCAAAAAGTTGGCAACCGACGCATCGTTGGACCAAGTCCTGAGCATCTGCTCGGGCCGTCGTCCAGTAAAAGCCTGTACGGAAAGCCTTGCTTACAAGGGACCGAGCTGCAGCGTGGTGGCCACCGAGTCCGGCATGAATTTCAGCCAGCAAGTTCCGTCCTTCCTCTTCAGAGATGCACCTTTGAAGGACTCCGGTAGTGCTTTTCTTATAAAGCTCTCCCTCATGGACTTTATAGGCTTTAGATCGCCGCACTATGCAGCGTGCCTCGTTTTGGTCCTCTGGGAGTTCCTGCCTGGTAAGGTAGGCTAGGAATGGTTCTGTCCACGGGGCGATGACCGCCATTATTACGTGGGCTGAGGGTGTAATTTCGGTGGCGGAGCCTCCAATTATGTCAGTTTGTTCGGCGTCGAGTGGTGCGGTTAGGTCCGGACTGTTGTCTGCGGGTTCCCCCTCCCATGCTATGGATGGCTTGAGCAGTCTTTCTAAAAAGATGTTAGGGGGTACTGCATCGCGTTTTGCTCCAAGGCGTGCCAGGACATCCGCTGCCTGATTGTTTTCTCGGGCTATATGATGAAACTCCAGCCCTTCGAACCGGGCTGACATTTTGAGGACGGCGTTGCGGTAAGCTGCCATTTTTGGATCCTTGGCGTCAAAGTCTCTGTTTATTTGGGATATCGCGAGGTTCGAGTCCCCGCGTACCTCTAGGCGTTGAATGCCCATGGATACTGCCATCCGGAGCCCATGTAGGAGGGCCTCATATTCGGCTGCGTTGTTGGAGTCCGTGTACATGATCTGGAGCACGTATTGAACTATGTCTCCTGTGGGGGACGTCAAGACGACGCCAGCCCCTAGTCTGGCCAACATTTTGGAGCCGTCGAAGTGCATGATCCAGTTTGAATATGTGTCGTACTCTTTAGGGAGCTCGGCCTCCGTCCATTCTACGACGAAGTCGACCAAAACTTGCGATTTAATAGCTCGCCGTGGCTTATAGGTTATATCGAACGGGGGGAGCTCGATGGCCCATTTTGCTATCCGGCCCGTTGCATCGCGGTTGTTGATGATATCGTTGAGTGGTACTTCCGAGGCTACTGTTATGGAACACTCTTGAAAGTAGTGTCGTAGCTTCTGGGATGCCATGAATACCGCGTATGCAAACTTTTGATAATGCGGGTACCGTGATTTGCATGGAGTGAGGACAGTGGACACGTAGTAGACCGGCCTTTGAAGGGGGAGTTTGTGTCCGTTCGTTTCCCGCTCGACAACAAGCACTGCGCTGACAACTTGATATGTTGCCGCAATGTATAATAACATTGGTTCACCGGTGTTTGGCGTGGCCAGGACTGGGTTTGTAGCCAATATGGCCTTTATTTCATCGAGTCCGGCCGTGGCCGCATCCGTCCACTCGAAGTGTTCGGTGCGCCGAAGGAGGCGATAAAGGGGCAGTGCCTTTTCTCCCAAGCGAGAGATAAAGCGGCTTAAAGCCGCCACACATCCGGTTAATTTCTGTATTTGTTTGAGGTCCTTTGGGATATCCAGTTGCGACAGAGCTCGAATATTGGCCGGATTCGCTTCAATTCCTCTATCGGATACAATGAAGCCCAAAAGCTTTCTGGCCGGAACGCCGAAAATGCATTTTTCCGGGTTGAGCTTTATGTCGTATTTTCGGAGGTTGTCGAATGTTAGCCTCAAGTCGTCTATTAGAGATTCGACATGTTTTGTTTTGACGACCACGTCATCCACGTACGCCTCCACTGTCTTGCCGATCTGGTTTGCCAGACATGTCTGAATCATGCGCTGATATGTTGCGCCGGCGTTTTTCAGCCCGAAGGGCATTGTGTTGAAGTAGAATGGGCTGTATGGTGTGATGAATGCTGTTGCAGCTTGGTCTGATTCTGCCATCTTGATTTGATGGTAACCAGAGTATGCGTCGAGGAAACACAACGAATCGTGTCCTGCGGTGGCATCGACAATTTGATCGATACGGGGGAGGGGGAAGGGATCCTTTGGGCAAGCCTTGTTAAGGTCTTTAAAATCGACACACAGGCGCCAGGATTTGTCCTTCTTTGGTACCATCACCAGGTTTGCTAGCCAGTCCGGATGTTTTATGTCTTTGATGAATCCGGCTTCCAATAGCTTGGCCAGATCCTCTCCCATAGCCTGTCTCTTGGGTTCGGAGAAACGCCGAAGGGCTTGTTTGACAGGTTTGAATCCTTTTAGGATATTTAAGCTGTGTTCGGCCAGCCTGCGTGGGATTCTTGGCATGTCCGAAGGGTGCCAGGCGAAGATGTCCCAATTCTCACGTAGAAATTCTCGCAGTGCGGCGTCCATATCAGGGTTTAATCGTGCCCCGATGGAGACTGTTTTATTGGGGTCCGTTGGATGGACCTGGAATTTGACTATTTCGTCTACTGGCTTAAAGGATGTGGACTTGGATCTCTTGTCGAGTATCACATCATCCCTATTAACTGTGGAGCGCAGTGCAGTCAGTTCCTCAGCTGCTAAGGCTTCGGATAGTGCCTCCAGGGCTAATGCGGTTGTCTTGTTTTCGGCGCGGAGTGCTATGTCTGGATCACTAGCGAGAGTGATAATTCCGTTCGGATCGGGCATCTTGAGCTTCATGTACCCGTAATGGGGTATTGCTTGGAAGATTGTGAATGCTTCCCGCCCTAGTAGGGCGTGTAAGTGCATCTAGTGCCACCCCTAGTTGGTTTTGGAGTATTGACGACAAACCTAGTTGAGGGACTAATGTGTTTGTGAGAATTGCAGGATAACACAGGTAGAAGTCCCTCATTGATTCGGTTTTCCTACCAGAGATGACCCCTAAAAATGTATGAAGACATTGAAGTCAAAGGTGGTATATGAAGATATTCACATTGAAGACTATGACAAGAGAAGACACCACATGAAGCCTATGGAGCTCGAAGACTTATATCTTTCGTAGTTCTCTTTCTTCTGTATTGAGTCATAGGAACCACCGTACTGTTAAGTGGGGTCCAAGAGAACCAGTCAGAATGACTGAAGTGATGCTTAAACAAAACCTATGTCTTCGAGTGAAGACTTTGAGAGCGAATCCTGTCCAGAGTCGGGCAAGTCAGCTTTGCTTGAAGCCCAAGTAAAGTTGCCGTGTGAAATCTGACCGTTGGAACACGTGTCAGTTCCTTAGTGACCCAGGGTCATTTCGGACAAATCAGGTCGGGTTGCCAAGTGGCTATAAATAGCCCACCCCCTACAACCATAAACGGTTGGCTGCTCAGATTCAGAGTACGGCTTTTGTCGTTTGAGAGCAACCCACCTCGAAGCCTTTGAGAGAGAATTCCTTGCGAGGATAAAGCCCTAACCACCCAGAGCCAAAGAGAATTAGGCATCACTTAAGTCTTCCTGTCTGTGTGATCTGAAGACTTATTACACTTGAGGACTGTGCATCCTCCAGCCGGTTAGGCGTCGCGTTCTGAGCATCCAAGAGACATTGTGGATTGCCGGTGAACGAAGTCTGTGAAGGTTTGGGAGTCTACCTTGAAGACTTACCAGAGTGATTGGGCGAGGTCTGTGTGACCTTAGCTCAAGGGGAATACGGTGAGGACTGGGTGTCCTGAGCTGCGTGTTCAGGACTGGGTGTCCGGGACTGTGTGTCCTAAGGTTTAAATACCTAGCCGCCCTAACCAGACATACAGTTGTCATAGCAACTGGAACTGGTCCAACAAATCATTGTCTTCAGCGAGTCACTGGTTTCATCTTCCCTTCCCTTTACTTACTGTTACTCCTTGTGAAGTCATTGTATGTTCACACTATCTTTTGTCTTCACTGAGTGACTGCGTGTTTTGTGTGGCTTCACAATATCTTCCTACCTGACCCTTACTACATTGCTGCTATTAGTCATTGTGCTTTCACTCTATTGAATACTTGACTATGGCTTGCCTAGTGTAGTCTACCTTCCGCTACAGGGTAATAGGTTTATTTCTATCGTTTGTCTTCATAACTTCCATGTTTTGAAGACTTTCATAAAAATCGCCTATTCACCCCCCCTCTAGTCGATATAACGCACTTTCAATTGGTATCAGAGCAAGGTGCTCCCTTGTTCTGTGTGATTCGGTTTAACCACTTTGAGTTTTAGCTATGTCGACTGCAGGGATAATTAAAGTCTCCGATGCGTGCCCCGTCTTCGATGGAACTGAATATCCCTACTGGAAGAATAAGATGCGCATGCATCTTGAAGCCATTGACGTCGACCTATGGTATGTCGTCAAGAACGGCGTTCCCAAGGCTGGAGAAGGTGTCACTGCTGCTGATGTCAAGAAGTTCATTCAATTGGACTCTACTGCCGAGAATATCATCTGTGGTCATCTGACCAAAGGACAGTATGGTCGTGTGAGTGCTTTGGAAACATCTAAGCTGGTCTGGGACTGGCTCTCCAAGGTCAATGAAGGTGTATCAATCCAGAGAGATCAGAGAATCAGTGTCCTTCGCAACCTCTTCAACCGCTTCAAGCGAAATGACAATGAGAATGTCCAGCTCACATTTGACCGACTCACTGACATCACAAATGAGCTTCAAGCCCTCGGCGCTACTGAGATCACCAAACATGAAGTCGTCAAGACACTACTGAGATCACTTGATAGTCCATTTGACACCCTAGCCCTGATGATTCAAGAACGTCCTGATTTCAAGACACTCGATCCGTCTGACATACTTGAGAGGCTCAACACACATGAGTTTCAGCTTTCTGAGAAAAGAGATATCTACGGTCCAAACTATGGGCGAACTCGTGCCTTGAAGGCAAAAGCTGTCTCCTCATCTGAAGAAGAATCTGACAGCAGTTCGGATGATCTTGAAGACATTGGAAGGGAACTTGCTATTATTTATTTTGACCCATTGTATTATTTCCTTGTGTATTCCTGTAGGATGCTTGTGAAGAAGTTCCAAAAATTCACCAAGAAGAAAGGTTTCAGAAAGTCTTCCCGATCAAGCTCAAGGAATGATGAAGCTTCTGCTCACGACTACAAGAAGAAAACATGTCACAAGTGCAAGAAACCTGGCCACTTCATCTCTGAGTGTCCACAGTGGGACAATGAGAACAAAAAGAAGAAGAAGAGCAAGGAATATGACTTTGACGACAAGAAGAAGAAGAAATACTCAAAGTCTTCTTCCAAGTCTTCCTCAAAGTCTTCATCACACAAGAAGAGCTCATCTGGCAAGGCACGTGCGTTTGTTGGCAAGGAAATGGATTCAGAGGAGGAGTCCGCTTCTGAGGAGGCGGAGGTGGAGTCTGAGGAGGAGTCCGATTCAGGCGTCGCAAGTCTGGCTACAGCATACGTTGCCAAGTCCATCTTCAACACTGAAGACAATGACTTCATCACCGACACCGATGCAAATGACAAGGACTACTCCGCTTCTACCTACTGCTTCATGGCACGCGGTGCCAAGGTAAACACACGCACTACTCACTATCAAACATCTAGTGACGATGACTCTGATTGTGGTTCAAAACCCAGCTACAAAACACTTGCTAAAATTGCAACTGAACAACAGAAAGCTATGGAACATATTCAAAAACTGTTAGACAGAAGCGATGATCTGTTAGGTGGTGAAATGACTCGATCTGAATCCTTAATTGAAGACATAAAAAATCTTCACGTTAAGTATGAGGAACTTGAAAGTCGTCATGAAACTCTCTCAACAACTCATGAAAAGCTTTCCTATGATTATCTTCAAAGGAAGCAAGATCTTGAGAAATTGAGAGCGGCTCATGAAGATCTTCAAAAGGAAAACAAGTCACTTCGCGCCAAATAGATCAGTTCCGCTCAGGAAGGATTTGAACCACCATGTCTTAAATGCATTAAGCGTGATAATGCTACTTCTGTTGCTGAATGTTCTACTGCTACTACTGTTGCAATATCTTCAACTGTTGATGTGGTAACTAACCCCTCTGCTGAGGATACCACTGCTATTGCTGATGAGAATGCTAGGTTGAAGACATTGCTTGAAACAGGGATGTACAAAAGTCTTAAAGGGCATCAGACACTATGTGATGTCCTCAAAAAGCAGATTCTAAACCGAAACCCGAGGAAAGTGGGTGTTGGGTTCGTAAGGAAAATGAATGCTGATGGCTCTTACTGGAAACCTGAGCAGTACCCCAAAACTACGTGGGTTGCTGCAAAGGAACCTTTAGCAAATCCATCCAATCTATCTAGCTTCACTTGTGCTAACCCCATTATCATTGATGAATCCCTTGATGCAAACTATAAACTGTTTAAGAATCAGAATGGTGAAGTGTTTGCCAGGTACATTGGTACTAACTGCAGGAATGGACCGCCTATGAAGAAGATCTGGGTTCCGAAAAGGTGTCTGGAGAATCTTCCTGTGAATGTCATCATCACACCTCACGTGAAGAAGACAAACCTCAGACCAAAGGCTTCATACGGTCCAAAGGCTTCATACAGACAGAGGACTCACCTGAGTCGCACTAACGCAAATGTTTTGCAGGGAAACCATACTCAGGCATATGAATATGAGAGCGGTTCATCAAACCGCCATGTTTATAAGACCAAGAACTATTCTGCTTATTCTTATGAGTACTATTGTCCGCCTGCAAGACTGTTTGCTAGGGCTCCAAAGCCAAAGTTCTCAGATGCTGCACTTAGACTTATTGCTTCTAAGCCACCCTTGAAGATGTGGGTGGCTAAGAAAGCTTAACTCTCTTTTGTAGGGAAAGGTCTCCGGCAGAAAACCAAAATCGTCTGGCGCTATTGCTGGGGACCTTAAACATCTTGTAGGGCGCAAGATCAAATGCCCGAATGGTCTTACTATGTACTTCGTTCCTGAATCGCTTGCTACTCTCCCTATTAGTCCTAATCTGGATCTAAGCTTTCATAACCCACTGGTTCGTCAAATGTTTTTGCTTCACAATGCTCTTCGTGAAGCCTATCCCCCCAACTGCACTGTAGGGTACGACACCAGCGTCTTCAGAATGGATTATTGATAGTGGGTGTACAAATCACATGACTGGCAAAAGAAGCCTTCTTATGGACTCAACCTTACGTCCATCCGACAAGAGCCACATCACATTTGCTGACACTGGTAAAAGTAAGGTATTGGGTCTAGGTAGAGTTGCAATCTCAAGGGATCAACACATGGATAAAGTCATGCTTGTTGAATCCCTTGGCTTCAACTTAATGTTTGTCTCAATGCTTTGTGATTTAAACATGATCGTAATATTTGGAAAATATCGTTGCCTAGTTCTAATGGAATCTGACAAGTCTCTAGTATTTGAAGGGTATTGAAAAGATGACTTGTACGTGGTAGATTTCTCAGCAGGACCACAACTTGCCGTATGTCTTCTAGCAAAAGCTTCAGAATGCTGGCTCTGGCATCGGAGGCTTGGGCATGCTGGCATGAGGAACCTCCACACCCTGGCAAAGAAGAAGCATGTCATAGGCATCGAGGGCGTCAAATTCAAGAAAGATCACTTATGCGGTGCCCGTGAGGCAGGAAAGATGATGAGGGCCAAACATCCCTCGAAGACAATCATGACCACTACTCGACCCTTCGAACTGCTTCACATGGATCTTTTCGGTCCCACTCATTACTCAACTCTTACTACTACTGCTTGTCTCTATGGCTTTGTCATTGTTGATGATTATTCTAGATATACTTGGGTGCACATAATCCTTTACAAGACTGAAGTGCAGGATGTCTTCAGACGCTTCGCCAATCGAGCAATGAACAACTATGGCGCCAAGATAAAGCATTTCAGAAGTGACAATGGCACTGAATTCAAGAACACCGGCCTTGATACATATCTTGATACCTTGGGCATCACACATGAATTCTCAGCCTCGTACACGCCACAGCAGAATGGGGTCGTCAAACGCAAGAACAGAACACTCATTGAGATGGCCAGAACGATGCTAGATGAATACAAGACTCCAAAAAAATTCTGGCCTGAAGCCATTGATACTGCATGCCATACAATCAATCATGTTTATCTTCACAAGCTTCTGAACAAGACATCTTATGAGCTCCTTACTGGCAAGAAGCCAAATGTCAGTTACTTTAGAGTATTTGGCGCCAGGTGCTGGATCAAGGACCCACATCACACCTCAAAGTTTGCACCAAAAGCACATAAGGGTTTTATGCTTGGATATGGAAAGGATTCGCACTCCTACAGAGTCTTCAATCTCTTTCATTACAAAGTGGTTGAAACACTGGATGTGCGGTTCGATGAGACCAACGGTTCACAAAGAGAGCAACTGCTAAATGTGCTAGATGAAGTTCCATCCAGTGAATCAATCAAGCTAATGGGAACTGGAGAAATTATACCTTATGAAGCTCATCCTGAAGAAGAACTTATCATCTCAGCACCTGATCAACATGAAGACAATGCTCAGCCTGAAGACATTCCTTCTAACAACGACAATGATCAGCAAGAGCAAAATCTTCGCCCTGTACATCCTCGCGTTGCCAATGAAGTGCAGATTGAAAGAATAATTGATAGCATCAATGCACCCGGTCCACTCACTCGTTCAAGGGCAACTCAGCTAGCAAATTTCTGTGGGCACTTCGCATTCGTCTCAATAACAGAACCCAAGAAAGTTGAAGGAGCCTTCATGGAACCTGAATGGATTCAAGCTATGCAAGACGAGCTTCAACAGTTTGAGCTGAATAATGTATGGGAACTGGTCAAGCATCCCGATCCTCAGAAGCACAACATAATAGGCACCAAATGGATATACCGCAACAAGCAAGATGAGCATGGTCAAGTTGTCAGAAACAAAGCTCGTCTCGTTGCTCAAGGATATACTCAAGTGGAAGGCATTGACTTCGATGAAACATTTGCTCCTGTGGCTAGACTTGAAGCCATACGCATACTGCTGGCCTATGCAAATCATCACAACATACTTCTTTATCAAATGGATGTGAAGAGCGCCTTCCTCAATGGCAAGATTGAAGAAGAAGTGTATGTTGCACAACCTCCTGGCTTTGAAGATCCAAAACATCCTGACATGGTATACAAGCTCAACAAGGCACTGTATGGCCTCAAACAAGCCCCTCGGGCCTGGTATGACACACTCAAATACTTCCTGAAGAGCAAAGGCTTCATACCTGGTTCTCTCGACCCCACTCTCTTCACGAAGACATATGATGGTGAACTGTTTGTGTGCCAAATATATGTGGATGACATTATCTTCGGCTGCACCAATCAGAAGTACAGTGAAGAGTTTGGATATATGATGCAAGAGTAATATCAAATGTCTATGATGGGAGAGCTGAAGTTCTTTCTCGGTCTTCAAATACGACAGCAACGCAACGGCATCTTCATATCTCAAGAGAAGTATCTCAAAGATTGCCTGAAGAAGTTTGGTATGCAAGACTGCAAAGGCTTCACGACGCCAATGCCAGCCAAGCATCATCTGGGTCCTGACGACAATGGTAAAGAGTTCGATCAAAAGGTATACCGCTCCATGATTGGTTCTTTACTTTATCTATGTGCATCTAGGCCAGATATTATGCTTAGTGTTTGCATGTCTACTCGATTTCAAGTGGCACCAAAGGAGTCGCATCACTTAGCTGTGAAGCGAATTCTTCGATATTTGGCTCACACCCCAACTCTAGGATTATGGTATCCAAAGGGCTCAGAGTTTGATCTGGTTGGATTCTCAGATGCTGATTATGCTGGTGACAAAGTTGATCGCAAGTCTACATCAGGCACATGCCACTTTCTGGGACGATCACTTGTATGTTGGTCTTCAAAGAAGCAGAACTGTGTATCTCTCTCCACTGCTGAATCTGAATACATTGCTGCTGGATCTTGCTGCGCTCAGCTTTTGTGGATGAAGCAAACGCTCAAAGACTATGGCATTCATCTGAAGCAAGTGCCACTCTACTGCGCCAACGAAAGCGCCATCAAGATTGCCAACAACCCAGTTCAGCACTCGAAGAAAAGCACATTGAAATTCGTCATCACTTTCTCAGAGATCATGTTGTGAAGGAAGATATTGATATCATACACGTCAACACTGAAGAGCAATTGGCAGATATCTTCACCAAGCCCTTGGATGAGAAGAGATTTTGCAAGTTACGGTGTGAGCTAAATATCCTGGGATCCTCAAATGTCCTGTGATCAGGCACACATCCTAACCCTTATGCATATTGATGACTTAGATGTGCAACACACGAAGTAAAGTATATCTTCAGTCAATGAAGACATACACTCTAAGTGTGAATACATTAATGTGGAATTTGACTTCGGAGCGCCACGATAATTGTGCGCCGTGTCTGGGTCTAATACTTCCTATACCGTGGGTAACGCCACCACCAAATGTTCTATTTTGAAGTGTTTCACTCATGGCGTTACCTTGCTATGTCTTCACATTTGGTTTGGCTTCAATCTCAACATGTCTTCATGATTATCTTCACTATGTTGATTATATATATATATATATATATATACTAGTGTTCTGTCCTCTACAGCATTCACTTATAGCTATGTCTTCTTGTTGAATCTTTTGAACTAAGTGAATGTGATCGGACCCTAACCTCTCTATACTATCTATCTCAAACTCTATCTCTCCAAATCATATGCATTCTATTGAAACTGTCGAATGTCTTCTCTGCGTCCTTGTCAGCAGAAGATACAAAGACAAGCCTTAAGCCCACTTTCAATGCTCATTCCTCCACATGAAACCCGGAGAAGTAGGAACGACCACCCGACAATCCAGGCATGCGTGGGACGTGGAACAAACCCTAAAATTCTACATAATGGCCACGTGTTCCTCAGATGCGAATCGCCAGGGGAACCTGTGTAATAACGCAGTGCCGCCCCTGTACCTATAAATACACACTTCACGGCGGTCATTATCTCTTCTTCCACTCTCGCACGAACCCTAGCGCCACCGCTAGCCCTCGACGACGCCGACGACGAAGCGCTTCGCTGGCGCAACCTCTCCGATGCCGTCTTCACGCCGACCGCGGACATCGTCCTCTCCGCCGTCGCCGTAGGTGTCCTCCGTCGCCAAGTTAGGGCACGGAAGATCGAACTGCTCGGCCTCATCTTCCACTCCGTCTAGCAGTTCTTAGTGTGGTAAATAAAACTTCTTTTTTACGGCACCGTTGATCCTATGGCTTTGTCACTTTCTACCACAAGCAGTTTCTATTCATACAAGTTAGATCTCTCTCATACCGCATCTCATAACATGCCTAGTATATTCACTTATGCTTCACAAAGTAGTTAGATTTCTCACTTGTACTGATCTCTGGGTTCGTACAAATCTGGAACCAACTCCTTATCTATGAGTGAATGTCTTCGCACGATGAGGTCAATGTCTTCTAAACTGATTTATATTCAAAATCTTCTGAGAATGCATATGACCTCTTCCCCTTCCCTCGCACCTTAATGCTGTCACAGGTACATGTCCGTGGGAGAATCCCTTGGTTCTCATAGTCTGCATTCATTTACAAAATTCTTACAGCATCATATAAATTCTCCCGAAGCAAGTTCCTGTTTGTCCAGCAAGCGAATATCTTTGAAGCCTTTGAACGTGTTGAAGCCTTTCAGTTTAAGGTTCATGGCTTCAGAGAAATCAGCAAGGAAGGGTGGCATAAAGCGTCATGGAGAAACATCTAGAGATCTGCTAGATGACCTCTCAGAACTGTACAAGACAGATCCTGAAGAGGATTATAATCAGCGCAAGACCCGAATCCAATGGATTCGAAGATATTGGGCAGAACAATGGTTCAAATACCGATTTGTAACCCAGGAATATGCTGAGAAAAATGCCATCAAGAGACCGTGGGGAGACATCCTATACAAGAATCTTCAACCCAGGTCCAGAGATGAAGCCATTGAACAAGGCTTCTATCCCTGCATGGTCCGTGGGCCACAGCCTGTTGATGCACACCCATCGTCACTACTATGGTGTCGTGAAGACATTCTGTTCAAGCGCAACTTCCAGTTTGCCCAGAACTCAGCGAAGCAAAACAAGAAGATATTGGGACTAGACTTCAACCCTGGTCCCTCAGCTCCAAGGGCTGATGGCACACGAGATGCAGAACCCAATGTCATCGGTCCTTTCTACAACCTTGAAGGCCTCATCACCCATATCTTGGTTCAAGGGACTGCAGTGAATGAGCCTGCAGCTGACGCTGAATCAGATGAAGCGCCTGCAGCACCGAAGCCAAAGAAGTTGAAGAAGCCTAAAGCTTCAAAGCCTGCCCCTTCACCAAAAATCTCACTGGCGAAGCCATTGGCAACTGCACCTCCTGAAGACAGTGTGCAGTCCGAAGATTTATCATGCATCTCCAAGCCCCAGAAGGTCAAGATGCCTATGCCACACACCGGCCAAGAGTTAACAGCTGCTGCCATTCTGCGCAATGATGCCATTGATCTGTCAAGTGATGAAGATCTTGCAGATGACGCTCTTGAGCAACTCATCAAGAGCAAAGAAGAAGCATAAATCTTCAATGATCTGCCTCTCTTTGATGTAACAATCATCCACAACTTCATTGATGAATGGTTTGACATGCCAAACATCAGCTTTGAAGATCTGCAACTACCCATTGGCCTCAGTGTCGCCTTCCATGGTGCCATTGCTTCAGAGTTAGCTATCGCCCAACGCATTGTTGAACTGAAGCAAAAGATTGACTATGAAAAGGCTCAGTTCAAGAAGCATATGGCTAAGCTCAGCGTGCAAGAGGTGAAGAACTTCAAGATTATGCTGCACGAGCTCAAGGAAGCCTTTCTCAAGAAACGTGCAGAAGCTCAAGGTTCTCGTGAGCGCATGAAGGTTCTGGCTGACAAATGTGTGCAAGCCTACAATGAGGCTGAGAAGCGCAAGGCCCTTGGGCGTCCTGGCATCGACCCCAGGATGGCAGCAAAGAAGATGAAGAAGCCCGCTACGGCTGAACCTGACGCACCAAGGCAGGAAGCAGATCCCATTGTCTTCCCAACTAGAATGACTGGCTCGAAGCCAAAAAGCCGGTCAACCGCTTCAGAGCTCAAGAAGACGAGGACTGCTGAGGCTGAAGCCAGGAAGAGGAAACATCCTGAAGCCTCTCCTATTGCCCCCTCCAAGAAGAAGAGGAAGACCAAGAAAGATCGGGCTGCTCCCACAGAGCCTCTGATAGTTGAACCCATTTCCATGGTTCGTCCTGACACTGAACGCCAACTGACAATCCATGAGCCTGCTTTCACAGAGGCTCATGAAGCTGAAGACTTTCCAGCAGCTGATCCCATCGTTGCTGAAGACATTGGTCAACATGACCATGTAGAAGATGGTGCAGTCCTTCCTCAGCTCGAGAACAGCGAACTCATCAGCATTGGTCGTCCTCTGACGCCAATCGCTCAGGATGCTTCATGGGCTGATCGCCCACAAGAGGAAGAATACTTTGAGGCCCAGCCAACAGCAACTCCACAGGCGTCGCCCGCATTGCGCAGGCTTCGCAAAGGTCCAAGGCCTCAAGTCTCTGCTGAAGACAATCCGGCTGCATCAGCCACGGAAGAAGAAGTCCCACAAGTTGACACTCCCCTGTCCCACCAAGAAGTAGTTCTCGAGGAGAACGTGATCATGACCGATCCTCCTGCTCGTCAAGTGGAGGTTGAACATCTTGAGGCTGCCACCACCAACACCACTGAAGCCACTGACGCTGTCATGGCTGAAGCTAATGTGGAGCCCTCACCAACAAAAGCACCAGAAGTCAGCGAAGCCACTGATCCCGCCACTTCTGTTCCTGAGTCTGCTGCCGGTCCCCAGTTCGACTATCATGTTGAGCACAGGCCTCAGGTACAGAAGCCAATCCCAAGATTGCCAAGGTTCCCAGGTCCTGCATCAGCACTTGGCTCCTTCAATATCAATGGCTTCAGAGCAGACAACACATTCTTCAATAGCTCCAGAAACCCCTACTCAAGGGAAAGGATATCATCTGATCGGTTCTGGAGCTATCCGCAGCGAAGCTATTACTCCTGCATTTTATACAATCAAGGTCGCATCTTCCCCCACAAGCGTCTTGACATTGAAGCTATAGCTGGTCTGCCCTGTCTGGAAGAAGCTTTGGATTGCTTCAAAGAAGTTGGACTGCTACCGTTCGTCACTGACCAAGAGCATTGGAATGAAGAGTTGCTGCTCCAATTCTATGCCACACTTCACATCCGCGGGTATAGCAGAGATCCGAAGACTTGGGTCCTGGAGTGGATGACAGGAAACGTTCATCATGAAGCCAAAGCCTTTGACATCATTGAGCTCACTGGTTTGCCCACTCCTGGCGATCTCTACGAGCATGGCTGTCAGCTTCATAGTGAAGCTATTGAGAGCATCTTTCAGAAGACTGAACCTAATATGAGTCAGATGCTCAGTATGATGAAGCCATTGCCCCAAGATGCTGCTTATCCCATGGAGTTCTTCGTTGAAGACCTTGAGTATCTGCCAAGAACCATTTATCACATCATAAGGCGAACTCTCTGGCCAATCAAAGGACATTCTCCCCATGCCAAGCTGGAAGGTGCAATGAAGACTTTGGTCTTCTACATTCTTCATGGAAAATGCTTCAATACACAGGATTTCTTCATTCGCCAACTTGCTGCATCTGGATCTGATCTGTTTGGTTTGAAGTTCTACGCCCCTTGAGTGATGCGGCTGATCAAACTTCACTCCGCTATCTCATATCAGCCCTCGACCCGCAACCATCGGATCTTTTTGCCTGATGTGGATATGTCTATTGAAGCCATCTATCCTGAGCCTGCCAAGGAACCTCTCAGTCTTCAGAATGCAAAGCATCAAAGTTTCACTCAGAACGTTGAAGGCGTGGAAGCCGTAACTCGTGTGTATCCTTTGGCTGGCACTACACATGCACCGCATCCTGCTCTCACTGAAGCTACTGACAGTACAACTGCTCCACGACCCAAGAAGCGCACTCGTATTCTCAACGACCGAGAGCTTCTTGTGGCTCTTCATCAGAAACAGGATAGGCATCATGACTGGCTGAAGCGTCAGATGCAAAGCCTCTTGGTGGATGTTAATCGCATTCGCAATCTTGCCACCAAGAATGCTTTTGTTGCCCATGAAACCTCTCGCCGCACATGGAAAGGGCTAACGCTGATGTGTTCTGAAGATGATCTTCAAGAGGATGGCTTCACTGAGCGATTCAAGTTTGACTCCACACCTCCTCGAAGGGCAGTGCTGCGACGAACTCCATCCATTGAAGACTCTGAGTTCTCTTCCTCTTCTGCAACTGTGAATGCCAGAGTGATCGAGGATGAAGACGATGCTACTTCATCGCCACCTCCTTCAGCACGCTTTGACTCTGCTCCAAGCTCTTCAGCACCGCCAAACACCACCAACGACCCTGCTACTTCACCTACTCCTCATGGGAACGAGTAGATGCTCTATGTCTTCAAACCTTTTTGGTCCTTACTGACAAAAGGGGGAGAAGCATATGAGGTTGATAGTCTTCAAGCGGGTCCATATGGGCGGGTGCTTTATATTTTGCTTCGTGCTTACAACTCTCGTTTTGCTACATTTGGTTCTTTGAGTTGTAACACTTAAACTCGATGGTCGTCTGCTACTTATCTGCCACCTTGTGTTGCGATGATAAATTCCGCATGTGCGACGATAAATTCCGCACTTAGATCATTCTGCAGACGTCCATTTTCCATTATGCATGTCATTATCTTCATATACTTTCACATGCATAGTGGATTGTCATCATAAGTTGAAGTGGATCTCCACAAGTACAACCTGCCATGTGCATTTGCATTCCAAAATCAAATTACTTATATGCACATCTTCAGGGGGAGCCCTTTCAACTTATGAAGACAATTCCTTATCCTTTACAATTTCACAGATTATATTCCCCGTTGAAAACTTCAACTAGTTTGTCATCAATCACCAAAAAGGGGGAGATTGTAAGTGCATCTAGTGCCACCCCTAGTTGGTTTTGGAGTATTGACGACAAACCTAGTTGAGGGACTAATGTGTTTGTGAGAATTGCAGGATAACACAGGTAGAAGTCCCTCATTGATTTGATTTTCCTACCATAGATGACCCCTAAAAATGTATGAAGACATTGAAGTCAAAGATGGTATATGAAGATATTCACATTGAAGACTATGACAAGAGAAGACACCACATGAAGCCTATGGAGCTCGAAGACTTAGATCTTTCGTAGTTCTCTTTCTTCTGTATTGAGTCATAGGAACCACCGTACTATTAAGTGGGGTCCAAGAGAACCAGTCAGAATGACTGAAGTGATGCTTAAACAAAACCTATGTCTTCGAGTGAAGACTTTGAGAGCGAATCTTGTCCAGAGTCGGGCAAGTCAGCTTTGCTTGAAGCCCAAGTAAAGTTGTCGTGTGAGTTTGAAATCTGACCGTTGGAACACGTGTCAGTTCCTTAGTGACCCAGGGTCATTTCGGACAAATCAGGTCGGGTTGCCAAGTGGCTATAAATAGCCCACCCCCTACAACCATAAACGGTTGGCTGCTCAGATTCAGAGTACGGCTTTTGTCGTTTGAGAGCAACCCACCTCGAAGCCTTTGAGAGAGAATTCCTTGCAAGGATAAAGCCCTAACCACCCAGAGCCAAAGAGAATTAGGAATCACTTAAGTCTTCTTGTCTGTGTGATCTGAAGACTTATTACACTTGAGGACTGTGCATCCTCCAGCCGGTTAGGCGTCGCATTCTGAGCATCCAAGAGACATTGTGGATTGCCGGTGAACGAAGTCTGTGAAGGTTTGGGAGTCTACCTTGAAGACTTACCAGAGTGATTGGGCGAGGTCTGTGTGACCTTAGCTCAAGGGGAATACGGTGAGGACTGGGTGTCCTGAGCTGCGTGTTCAGGACTGGGTGTCCGGGACTGTGTGTCCTAAGGTTTAAATACCTAGCCGCCCTAACCAGACGTACAGTTGTCACAGCAACTAGAACTGGTCCAACAAATCATTGTCTTTAGCGAGTCACTGGTTTCATCTTCCCTTCCCTTTACTTACTGTTACTCCTTGTGAAGTCATTGTATGTTCGCACTATCTTTTGTCTTCACCGAGTGACTGCGTGTTCTGTGTGGCTTCACAATATCTTCCTACCTGATCCTTACAACATTGCTGCTATTAGTCATTGTGCTTTCACTCTATTGAATACTTGACTATGGCTTGCCTAGTGTAGTCTACCTTCCGCTGTGGGGTAATAGGTTTATTTCTATCGTTTGTCTTCATAACTTCCACGTTTTGAAGACTTTCATAAAAATCGCCTATTCACCCCCCTCTAGTCGATATAACGCACTTTCAGGGCGTGATATCCACTGCTGAACGGGGCCACCTGAAATGTGACCTCTTCGGATGTGTAATTATCCGGCGTGCCGAACACCACATCTAGTGTGATTTTTCCTGTGCAGCGCGCTTCCCGACTGGGGATTATTCCTCTAAAGGTTCTGCCGCTTTGCTCAACGCGGCTCCAGTCTAATCCCATTTTTTGAAGGGTTTCCTCATAAATGAGGTTCAATCCGCTGCCTCCATCCATGAGTAACTTTGTGAGGCAAAAGTCGTCCACTATTGGACTGAGGACCAATGCGGCTGGTGCTCGAGCTGTTCGGAATTTAGGTTCATCACTTGCGTTGAAGGTAATAGCCGTGTGGCTCCATGGGTTTATTGTTGCTACTTGGTAGACTTCGGCGAGGCTGCGGAGTGTTCTTTTTCACATATTATTTGATGCGAAGGTCTCGAAGACTGTGAGAATGGTACTGGTGTCCCCGGGGTGGTTTTCCGTGGCCTCCAAAGTTAAGAGGTCCTCACCAATTTTGGCCACCTGCCGGATTATCCAACATGCCCTAAGGCTGTGAGTTGATGGGGTGTCCTCTGTACTATGAATTTTACAGGGTCCATCAAGCCATCTTTCCAGTACGGTTCCATGCCCTGTAAAGGGTTTTGGTTTTTTGGTGTTTAACCCGGGTGTCTTACGATGATGCACCCCCTTAGTTTGGACAGGATTGTTATTCAAGGCCGGATTATCCCAAAATTTTATTTCAGTTTTCCAGGCACTTTGCATCGCACAATACTTTTGTACTATGGACGCTAAGTCAACAAAGCGTGTAATATCACGACGACTTATGGCGTTAAGGATTCCCTCGTTCGTGCAATTACTGCAGAAGATTGATATTGCGTCTCCCTCGCGGCAATCCTTTATCCTGTTCATAACCAGGAGGAATCTGGCCCAGTAATGATGTACTGTTTCCTCGGGCTTTTGCCTGATTTGGGAAAGATCGTTTATGTTCGAGTGGGCGGGTGTAGTTGAATCTGAAGCCTCGCCCAATCTGAGATTCAGAGGCCGAAGAACTTCCGAACTCTGAGGTTCGGATTCTTGGATGTTGTCCAATGAGTCTGGCCCGTTGCGTGATTCTAAGCTCAGGTCTTGAGTTGCATCCTCCCCTCCGCGGGTATCCGGCTTGGAGGGGTCGGGAATTCGGACGTAACTGGTCCTTAGAATAGATGAAGGGTCGCCGCACTGTGCCTCTACCACGGCGACATGGTGGGTGGCCTGGGGAGAGTTAATTTCTCTTAGATCGGGTTTAAGCCCAATCTGGTCGTAATCCGTGGTGACCCCCAGGGCGGCGATGCGATCCAAGAGCTCGTTTACGGAAGAGAGCTTCATCGGATCCAGCTGTTCAACAAGTTCCGAGCTGACGTGAAGGTTGCTTTTGATGACCCGAGAGGTCACCGTCGGCGCAGCGGCCGAATAGGCGGTCATGAGGAAACCACCTAGCCGGAGAGTCTGGCCGACAGCCAAGGCTCCCTTAGTGACGGCGCCGTCTTTAAAGACGGGAGGAGGCATCCTTCCTGATTGCGACGGCACAGTGGAACTCTCAATGAAAGCACCAATGTCGGTGTCAAAACCGGCGGATCTCGGGTAGGGGGTCCCGAACTGTGTGTCAAGGCCGGATGGTAACAGGAGACAAGGGACACGATGTTTTTACCCAGGTTCGGGCCCTCTTGATGGAGGTAAAACCCTACTCCTGCTTGATTAATATTGATGATATGGGTAGTACAAGAGTAGATCTACCATGAGATCAAGGAGGCTAAACCCTAGAAGCTAGCCTATGGTATGAATGTTGTATGATGGAGTTGTCCTATGGACTAGAACCCTCCGGTTTATATAGACACCAGATAGGGTTAGGGTTACACAGAGTCGGTTACAATGGTAGGAGATCTTGAATATCCGCATCGCCAAGCTTGCCTTCCACGCCAAGGAAAGTCCCATCCGGACACGGGACGAAGTCTTCAATCTTGTATCTTCATAGTCCAGGAGTCTGGCTGAAGGTATAGTCCGGCTATCCGAGCACCCCCTAATCCAGGACTCCCTCAGGGAGAAACATCATAGGATCCAAATATAATAGCAAAACTCGCGATACATCAAGATCGTATCACCTCAAGAACACAAGAGAGTGAGAGAGAGATCAAACACATAGCTACTGGTACATACCCTCAGCCCCGAGGGAGAACTACTCCCTCCTCGTCATGGAGAGCACCGAGATGATGAAGATGGCCACCGGAGAGGGATTCCCCCTCCGGCAGGGTGCCGGAACGGGTCTAGATTGGTTTTCGGTGGCTACGGAGGCTTCTGGCGGTGGAACTCCTGATCTATTGTGTTCCCCGAAGTTTTTAGGGTATATGGGTATATATGGGAGGAAGAAGTATGACCTCCGGGCTGTCCACGAGGCAGGGGGTGCGCCGTGGGGGGTGGGCGCGCCCCCCACCCTCGTGGGCAGCCCGGGACTCTCCTGGTCCAACTCCGATACTCCGTGGGCTTCTTCTGGTCCAAAAATAAGTTCCGTGAAGTTTTCAGGTCAATTGGACTCTGTTTGATTTTCCTTTTCTGTGATACTCTAAAACAAGGAAAAAAACAGAAACTGGCACTGGGCTCTAGTTTAATAGGTTAGTCCCAAAAATCATGTAAAATAGCATATTACTGCATATAAAACATCAAAGGTTGATAATATAATAGCATGGAACAATCAAAAATTATAGATACGTTGGAGACGTATCAGCATCCCCAAGCTTAATTCCTGCTCGTCCTCGAGTAGGTAAATGATAAAAACAGAATTTTTGATGTGGATTGCTACCTAACATATTTCTCTAAGTAATTCTCTTTATTGTGGCATGAATGTTCAGATCCATAAGATTCAAGACAAAAGTTTAATATTGACATAAAAACAATAATACTTCAAGCATACTAACTAAGAAATTATGTCTTATCAAAATAACATGGCCAAAGAAAGTTATCCCTACAAAATCATATAGTCTGGCTATGCTCCATCTTCACCACACAAAGTACTTAAATCATGCACAACCCCGATGACAAGCCAAGCAATTGTTTCATACTTTTGATGTTAATCTCCATGCAGTATATGAGCGTGAGCCATGAACATAGCACTATAGGTGGAATAGAATGGTGGTTGTGGAGAAGACAAAAAGGAGAAGATAGTCTCACATCAACTAGGCGTATCAACGGGCTATGGAGATGCCCATCAATAGATATCAATGTGAGTGAGTAGGGATTGCCATGCAACGGATGCACTAGAGCTATAAATGTATGAAGGCTCAACAAAAGAAACTAAGTGGGTGTGCATCCAACTTGCTTGCTCACGGAGACCTAGGGCATTTGAGGAAGCCCATTTTTGGAATATACAAGCCAAGTTCTATAATGAAAATTTCCCACTAGTATATGAAAGTGACAAAACAAGAGACTCTCTATCATGAAGATCATGGTGCTACTTTAAAGCACAAGTGTGGAAAAAAGGATAGTAGCATTGTCCCTTTTATTTTTTGTATTTTTTATTTGGCCTTTCTTTTTTTATTTGGCCTTTCTTTTTTATTTGGCATTTCTTTTTTTTTGGCCTTCCCTTCCCTTTTTTTATTTGGCCTTTCTCTTTTTTGGGACAATGCTCTATTATTGATGATCATCACACTTCTATTTATTTACAACTCAAGGATTACAACTTAATACTAGAACAAAGTATGACTCTATATGAATGCCTCCGGCGGTGTACCGGGATGTGCAATGACTCATGAGTGACATGTATGGAAGAATTATGAACGGTGGCTTTGCCACAAATACGATGTCAACTACATGATCATGCAAAGCAATATGACAATGATGAAGCGTGTCATAATAAATGGAACGGTGGTAAGTTGCATGGCAATATATCTCGGAATGGCTATGGAAATGCCATGATAGGTAGGTATGGTGGCTGTTTTGAGGAAGGTATATGGTGGGTTTATGATACCGGTGAAAGGTGCGCGGTATTAGAGAGGCTAGCAATGGTGGAAGGGTGAGAGTGCGTATAATCCATGGACTCAACATTAGTCATAAAAAACTCACATACTTATTGCAAAAATCTATTAGTTATTGAAACAAAGTACTACACGCATGCTCCTAGGGGGATAGATTGGTAGGAAAAGACCATCGCTCGTCCCCGACCGCAACTCATAAGGAAGACAATCAATAAATAAATCATGCTCCGACTTTGTCACATAACGGTTCACCATACGTGCATGCTATGGGAATCACAAACTTCAACACAAGTATTTCTCAAATTCACAACTACTCAACTAGCATGACTCTAATTTCACCATCTTCATATCTCAAAACAATCATCATGTATCAAACTTCTCATAGTATTCAATGCACTTTATACGAAAGTTTTTATTATATCCCTCTTGGATGCCCATCATATTAGGAATAAATTCATAACCAAAGAAAATTACCATGCTGTTTAGGACTCTCAAAATAATATAAGTGAAGCACGAGAGTTCATCTAGTTCTTCAAAATAAAACCACCACGGTGCTCTAAAAAGATATAAGTGAAGCACTAGAGCAAGCGACAAACTACTCCGAAAGATATAAGTGAAGATCAATGAGTAGTCTAATAATCATGCAACTATATGAAGACTCTCTAACATTTAAGAATTTCAGATCTTGGTATTTTATTTAAACAGCAAGCAAAACAAAGACGCTCCAAGCAAAACACATATCATGTGGCGAATAAAAATATAGCTCCAAGTAAAGTTACTGATGAACGAAGACGAAAGAGGAGATGCCTTCCGGGGCGTCCCAAAGCTTAGGCTCTTGGTTGTCCTTGAATATTACCCTCAGGTGCCTTGGGCATCCCCAAGCTTAGGCTCCTGCCACTCCTTATTCCATAGTCCATCGAATCTTTACCCAAAACTTGAAAACTTCACAACACAAAACTTAACAGAAAACTCATAAGCTCCGTTAGCGAAAGAAAACAAAACACCACTTCAAGGTACTGTATTGAACTCATTCTTTACTTATATTGGTGTTAAAGCTATTGTATTCCAACTTCTCTATGGTTTATAAACTCTTTTACTAGCCATAGATTCATCAAAATAAGCAAACAACACATAGAAAATAGAATCTGTCAAAAACAGAACAGTCTGTAGTAATCTGGATCAAACGTATATTTCTGGAACTCATAAAATTCTCAAATAAATTTCTGGACGTGAGGAATTTATCTATTAATCATCTGCAAAAAGCATTAAGTAAATAGTACTCTCCAATAAAAAATGGCAGCAATTCTTGTGAGCGCTAAAGTTTCTGTTTTTTACAGCAAGATCAACAAGACTTTCCCCAAGTCTTCCCAACGGTTCTACTTGGCACAAACACTAATTAAAACTTAAAACCACATCTAAACAGAGGCTAGATGAATTATTATTACTACCTAGTCCGGCCACGCGTAGGGGTCCTCGTCGCTGCTCTTTGAGTGAGCGTCCTAGGGGGCGGCAACTCCTCGTCAGCGCGTGGGCTGACCGGCGGCGCCATGGCAGATATTTGAGAGGGAGAAAGGGAGAGGGCGAGCCAGGGGAGGATGTAGATGAGAATGCAGGTGGGACTACGTGAGCAATGTAGTATTTATTGGCGGCAGGAATCTAGATCGACGGGAATAGTACACACGTCGGTCGCCAAAATTTACGAGTACCATAGTTTGAATTACACACGGTTCCCGTAGCAAAATCCGTGTGTGAACATAATAGCTGATGGTTTCCAATACAGAACCATGTTTGATTAATAACCCCCGCCACTGACCTACCAAACCTCGAGCCGCGAAATAGAGTGCCAATCATGTGGAGGCGGTTGTCTTGCCAGATCTTTACATTTTCTTTTTTGAACACCAGATATTTACATCGTATGATGATTTTTTAACTCGTACACAAGTACACAAAAATATGATTTTTAAAACTGTTATGGTTAGCCGTTGCATGTAGATGTAGTTCAAACTTGAATTACGGTCATTAAATGGTTAGAAAATCACTTAAATGTCTTTAAAAGGTCAAATGACCCCTAGAATTTTCCAATTTTTCACATGGCAGTTGTAGTAGCGCATGTTAAACGTAGAAACAATTTGAAGGCCGTAAGAGGAAGCTATCTCCCATTCGTCATCAAACATGCATTGTTCCCTCTCGGAACCACGAGCCTTCTAGTGAGTTGCCCCGGTTTGTGAGGGGGGTCCAAACTTTTGTCAAATAGTCCAATTTTTTTACCACATCATCTTGGTGGCATGACATTACATCAAGCAAGGTTTCATGTTTTTCTGATCATTTTTTAATGTTTTGGAATTAAAATGCCATGGCACTCCATGCATGTGTCCATGCCATGAGACCAATATGTTTGAAAATTCCTTCTAATTTACTGCACACGGAATTAACTTGCACACAAATACACAAATATGATTTTTCAAACCGTTATGGTTAGCTGTTGCATGTAGATGTAGTTCAAATTTGAATTACGGTCATTAAATGGCTAGAAAATCACTTAAATGTCTTTAAAAGGTCAAATGACCCCTGAAATTTTCCAAATTTTCACATGACAGTTGTATTAGTGCACGTTAAACATAGAAAAAGTTTGAAGGCCGTAAGAGGAAGCCATCTCTCATTCGTCATCAAACATTCATTGTTCCCTCTCGGAACCACGAGCCTTCTAGTGAGTTGCTCCGGTTTGTGAGGGGTGTGTGTCCAAACTTTTGTCAAACTGGCCAATTTTTTACCATGTCATCTTGGTGGCATGACATTACATCAAGCAAGTTTTCATGTTTTTCTGATCATTTTTTTATTCTTTGGAAATTAAAATGCCATGACACTCCATGCATGTGTCCATGACGTGAGACCAATATGTTTGAAAATTTCTTCTAATTTACTGCACATGGAATTAACTCGCACACAAGTACACAAATATGATTTTTCAAACCATTATGGCAAGCTGTTGCATGTAGATGTAGTTCAAATTTGAATTACGGTCATTAAATGGCTAGAAAATCACTTAAATGTCTTTAAAAGGTCAAATGACCCCTGAAATTTTCCAAATTTTCACATGACAGTTGTATTAGTGCATGTTTCACATTACATCAAACAAGTTTCATGTGTTTCTGATCTTCTTTAATTTTTTGGAATTTAAATGTCATGGCACTCCATGCTTAATTGTGTCATAGCCGTTAGACCAATATGTTTAAAAATTCCTTCCAATTTACTCCATGCTCAATTTTTTTGTAGGAACCGTTTGCGATGAAAATTTCTAGGTCTATTTAAGTCTTCCTCCTTAAGCTTCGCCGGCTCGTCTGCTCCAGTGCCGGCAACCCCCGAATCTCGATCCCCATTCCCGCACCCCCGTCTTGCAAAGATGACGCCGTGGAAACGCTTCGTGAAGGCCTGTACGATGGCTGCGTCCTCCCCGAGCATCGCCGAGAGCGCGGCCGCCTATGCTGAGAGTGCCGCCGCATCCGCATTGAGCGTGGCTGCATCCGCCGAGAGGGCGTCTGCGGAAGCCGACAGGGCAGCTGCAGCAGCCGATACAGCTGCAGCTGTTGCTGCGACGACGGCTGCAAACGCCGAGAGCGCTCGAGCTACCGTTCATGCCGTCGATGTCACCCTGGCCCCTGTGGAGCCCATCCACGCCAAGATCAAGGATGTACACGCCAAGATATTCCAGGCCACCTTGGAATCCAGCATGCAACCCACGTCCGAAAAGGCGGCGGCGGCCATGGAGCACAAGCTTCCTCATGAGATCGCTAAGCGAGAGCTGGAGATGCAGGAGACGGCGAAGATCGAGGAGCATCGGGAGGAGGAGTTGTGCGTGGCCGAGGTCGAGGTAGAGAAGAGTCTGTCCGTTGAGGAATCAGCGGTGGAGTACCAACGCAAGCTCTGGAGTAGCCACTACTACGAGTACTACAACCTTGAGGGCAGCGCCGAGGATGAGGACAAGGATGCGGTCGACTTCAGCAGGGGGCGCAGAGTCCACCAACGACGGCATTTCGCCAGGACAAGTCATCGACGTCTCATCTCACACCGGTGATGCATAGGCCGGCGCGGCGGCGAATTTGTTAAAATTATGCATGCTTAGGCTTTGTTTTTAATGTTGGTCTTTTGTTAGAGCAATGTTTAGGTCAACTGGCTCTGTTTAATTACTAAAATTACCCGATTCAGTAAGTGTGGTCTGTGTGTTGTACGCTCTTTTGTGTGCCCAAATAAGCAAGTGATGTCAATTTTGGAATGATGTACCCTGGGAAATTTCCACCAAAATTTGAATTATCAAACTCATCCCGTGCGCGTAAAGCAAAAGAATCATTTGCGATGCACACAATCGTTCAAAGTGAATGTCGTCCAGCGGCACCGCGTGCAAAGTTTCCCTCTACATTTCGAAATTTTTGGCCTACCGCCAAAATATCTACCCCCGCCCCCCTTCCCCACCCCCTTTTCTCCCCGACCACAAGTCACATTTCCCCTGTTTCCTCCTTCCTTCCTACCTAAGCTATAGTCGCTTCCTCGCTTGCTTCCTCGCTCTCGCCGTCTCGCATCCTACCACCGGGGTCGCCATGGTCTTCTTCGTTGACCTCTCCAGCGGTTCCTCCTCCTACAATGACTCCTTCATCACCCGGGTATGCATCTCTTCTCTCTCTCGGGCTATGACTTGGAATGAAGGATTTTAACCCGACAGTCAATTTGAGCCATTTCTTCCTCTTGTAGCTCCCTAGGACCATCAGTTGCAACGAATGGAGCGGGGTGGGTGAAGATCTGTCTGCTCGTTGTCACCATCAATCTCCATGCATGAAGCTAGTTGCGTTTGAATCTATGGATAGTGGGAGGAAGTTTCTGGCATGTGCAGAGAAGGTTAGACCCTCTTTCTTGTTACAAATCATTTGTTATATGTGATTCAGACACTGCCACGGTCCCAACGCATTCATACCACACCTTCAACCAAACGCACCCTAAGACAGTGTCACAGTTTGTACCTAGTATCTAAAAATGTTGCCATCTCATCAGCGGTGCCATTAGAAAATTATTTGGCACCACTTCAGCAGTTTCTGCAGCCAACTTTGGTCCACACATCCAAGCAGCCAAGCAGTAAAATACTAAATCTTTATGGCACGAAGGATTTGGGCATCGGAGCAACTAGGTACTCTGGAGTCCGGGTCCCTAATTTTTTTTCCGCTGCATCGGCTCGCCAGTGCAGGACACCGATACGAGATGTACCAATAGTTGTCTTTACACCGGTTTTGGCATACATAGTGGACGGCCTTAGTGCTATTAGTTCTATGTTACTAAATTTGTGCATGTACACACCTATTAGTATCAATTTGTTGTCATCCAAACACTGTCGCTATGTTGTTGCAGTTATATTTACCTTTCTTATAAAATGTTCAATTTGTTATTTATAGTACATGAGTAAGAAATTGTAGCATTGTTGTAGTTAATTATAGCTTCTGATGTTTTAGAATCTGGTTGTTGTCTCAGTAGCAATTGATTCATTTGCACATTGATCTTTTTGAGAAGATATGTCATAATTAACCCGTTTCTTTAGTTTTTCAAAATAGGTATTGGTGATTTTCTATGTTTCTATAAACCCATTTCCCCTACAATTGTTACTGATCTAGTTTTAAATATTATAGGATGAACGGTAGTGTTCTTACTTGGAGTGGGTTGATCAAGAGTGGCCACCGTCTTTGAAGATGTGCCTAGCAAAGCTCTGGAGCATGCATGAGGAAGAGAACAGAGGTAGGCTTAGAGAAAGTGTTGTCAACGCTGAAGAATATTTGAAGATGCGGGATAAAATGAGGAAGGTGGAGAATGAGCTCAAAAAATTTTAATCAGACTTTGCTAAGATGGTGTTGGCGAAGGAGTAGGCACTTCCCCAGTTGGCCAGTGCAAAACAGGTTCTTACTGAACTGAAAGTAGAGGTGGATAAGATGAGCCTGGATGATCTCGATTAGGGAAATGAATATATTGTTCTAATATTGTTCATATGAAGTTGAACTAGCTATATGTTGTATTGTGTTGTTTTCAGGTAGCTATCATATTGTGATGTTAAAATATGTTTATGTGCCTGATATGAAATTGGCAAACAGCTATTCGATATGAAATATGAATTTGCGTAATGCTGGAATTATTAATTGTAAACTAATAAACCTGCTAAATGTGTCATGGAACTTTGCAAACCGTTCTAGCAGTAAAAGCGCTTGTGATGGATAGCCCAATGCCACACAGTTTTCTTCATCAAATCGTGTGTGATGTAGTTGATAAAAGCAAACGGTCAACCAAGGCAGAGCGTGTGTGATAGTTACACCTATCACACACGAGCCTATACATAAACCTGTGTGCGATGTACATACGAACGGAAACATTTTCCCTGGATTGACTGTGTTGGATGTACATACGGACGGAAACGTTTTTCCCGGATTGACTGTGTGGGATGTAGATACGAACTGAAATTTTTCCCTGGATTGACTATGTGGGATGTAAAAAAATTCCCTTCATGATTAGCTTGCATCCTTTCAAGCACTCTCAGGTCTCCAGCAAATTCTTCAGACGTTCAAGTTCATCTGGAGACCTGACCCTGCATAAAAGATTAGTTCTTTTTCTTCACCACCCACGTCTGGAGGGGTAGCAAAGAGTTCATCATTCTGCGAGCTCCATAAGAGAATGGTGGCATTGAAGCCAGTGCACTTCATTTCACAGAGAAGGGGTTAGAGTGTGCATATGAATAAGCAGGGAAATTATTCGAGGACTTATGAACATGATGATTTGAAGCATAACACACATATTCATAACTCTTAGATTTTCCCTGCGAAACAGAAGCATTAGCACGATGATCATATGAGGAATTGATCCATATGAGGACTTGGATCCATGTGAAGACTTTGGTCTGTATGAAGAATTTGAAGTCACATCCCTAGTTCTAGTCTGCATAGTGCTAGCATCTGGTGTTGCATCATGTTTAAATCTCCCAGAAAGTTGAAATGGGGATGACAGAAACCCCCAGCACCACTTAAACCAACTAGGGTTTACTAAAATCCTTTTCAATGAACCTGAAATGCCTTCTAAAATGTTCATCATCTTTGCCTTCGTCTAGAACCTCTGAAAAAATGGTGCATAATTTTCTAGGACAGCATAAGGTCACTGGATTAAATCATACTCTATTTGCATTTGGGCATTTAAATACTATAAAATATTTTAAATGTCCAAATAATCATAAACTAAAATGTTTACTATTGCAAATATTCCAAACAGTGGGCATGAGAAGTTTCATGATTTTTGAGTTAGTTTTAGTATTTTTAATTAAGCTCTGAAGTTGCATAAAATAGAAAAACAGAAACAAATTATTAGAGAGAGAGAGAGAGTTACCTGGCCTTACCTGGCTGGCCCAGGTCCTGTGCAGCCCAGCTGGCGGCCCAGCCCACTTGGCCACCTCCTCCTGTCATCTTCCTCCCCACGCGAGTAGGACACCGTGCGCCTGGTCGCCGCACGCCGGCACGCGCCAGGCCACCTCCTACTTCCTGCCACCTCCCCGACGTCGCTTTGGACGCCACACAGTCCCCTGCTTCCCCTCGACCTCTCCCCTCCACGCAGCTCTCTCTTTCCCCCTCCTCTGCTCTCTTCCCGAACAGAGCTCGTCGACGCCGATCGCCGTTCACGTGGCCACCGACCACCCCTCGCCCTTTCGCCGAGTCCAGAAGCACCGCCGAAACTTCCTCGTCATCACCATTTAGCTACGGGACCCCAGGAGGCCCTGCTTCATCGTCATCGTGGTCCTCTTCAACCTCAGGCACCCGAGATCTTCATCGTCCATTCGCGCCGTCAAGGACGCCCCGAGCCCACTGACCTACTACGCCGCCTCCTTGTGAGATCCTGATCTTCCCCCTTTGCCCGCCCCTCCGTTCCCATCCTCTAGCCGCCGTCCCACCGTGCCGAGCTCCGGCCATCGCAATGGCCAGCGAGCCTCGCAGTCCCGAGCTCTTCCGCTCGTTTCCGTAGCCAGATCTCGAGGAAGCCATAGGACCACTCGGTTGGCCTCCCCATGCACCGCAGCGATGCCTGCCTCATGCCCGTAGCTCCGGCCGCCACACTTTCCATCGTCGTCATCGCTGTAGTGCACCCCAGCCGCCGTCGCCTGCCGTGTTGGATACGTGCGAGTCCCATCACCTCGTAGAACCCCTCTGCTGTCCAAATGGTCGCCTGTGGGCGATTTCCGACGCGCTCCGCCGTGTCTGGACTCGCCAGCATCGAGTCGACAGTGGGGTTGACCCCGCTGACCAGAGGTTTGACCTCCCTTGGGTCACCGACAAGTGGGCCCAGGCCCCTGCTAAATTTTAGGTTAAGCGCTAACTAAACTTAATCAACCCTGTTAATACGGACATGTGGGCCCAAGGCTTTAACTAGTCTAGTTTAGTATTAGTTTAGAGCTAATTAACTTAGGTTAATTAGTTAGACACTGACATGTGGGTCCCAGCCGTCGGGTTTGACCTGGGCTGGTGCCTTTGACCTGCTAACGTCACACCGACGTCATGCTGACGCAGTTAACCATTTTCTGGATTAAAACAATTCAGGAAATTCCAGAAAATGCTCTAAACTTCTAAAAATCGTAGAAATTAATCTGTAACTCCAAATGCAAAGTTTTATATATATGAAAAATGATCAGAAAAATCCAATCTTTCCATCTGTACTGGTTCCATGCATGTTTAAGCAACTTAACCTTGCTGTTTAGTGCAAAACATGATAAGGCACTATTTAAATTCATAAGTTGAGCTTGGGATTGAACCTTTGGTTCAAACTGACTCAAACCCAGCCGGTTGTAGTTGCATTAGCCCAACACACTCATTTTTCCATGTCCTGATCATGCATCATACTGAGCATTGCATTGATTGTGTTCTTCCTTGTTTGCCGGTAATTGTCCCCTCTGAGTAGACGACGTTCCGACGATGAGATCGATGACACCGATGAAGAGCTATATTATCTTCAGAAGTGCCAGGCAAGCAAAACTTCCCTTGTTCATTCCGATACAATCCCACTCTCTCGCTTCTGCTCTCTTTTACTGGATTAGGACAACAACGCTTCAACTGTTACATGCTGCGGTAGTTGAACCCCTTTTCCTCTGCATGACCTGTCATTGCCACAGTAAATAGATGAAACCCACTAGCATGAGTAGGAGTTGTTTGAGCCCTTATGTGCCTACTCATTCATGCTTGTTTGTCATGCCTGCTACTTCTTAGAGTTGAGTCAGGTCTGATTCATCGAGGATGAACTGGAATGGTGATGAACATGTCCTACTGTGTGTGAGCTAAGTGTGTGAACACGATTTGGTAAAGGTAGCAGTGAGAGGCCATGTATGAGTACATGGTGGGTTGTCTCATTGAAACCGTCCTCAGGAACTGAGTTCTGTGTTTGTGATCCATGAACAGCTACTACCACACGTTGGGCCCTGAAATATGACCCCGCTCGACATATTAACCGCCCCTGTCCTCTGTCCAGGAGATGCAACTAGTTTCTGGTGTTTGTAGGATATGTGTTGGAGGCCGTGAGTAGCGCTGACCCTAGGGGTGGGCTATGATGCGGTAGATACACCGTGGCATGGTGTACCGGGCGCCCGTTTGGTGTCTCGGGAACCCTGCACACATCGTTAGGGGCTGTGAGCGAAACCCCGGCCGGATCTCCTCGCGGATGGAACCCGAATAGGTGATAAACCTGGACTAGAGACTTGTGTGGTTAGTCAGGTCGTGGTCTACACCCACGTCGGCTTTCGCTTGAAGTCTGCCGAGCACATGTCTTGTGCAGACGCTAGGTGGTGGAAACATGTGTGAAGAAGTACACCCCTGCAGGGTTATAAATGATCTATTCGAATAGCCGCGTCCGCGGTAAAGGACTTCTGGGTTGCCTATACAGTTCATAGACAAGTGAAAGTGGATACTCTAAAACGGGCAAGATAAGTGTGAGTGCTATGGATGGCGTTCTCGTAGGGAGACGGGAGCGGGTCCATAGTGGTGTATTGATTGGTGAATATGTGGACTTGTGTGCGCCACCTCAAAAGAGTTACTTGCAGACCTAGTTCAGGATAGCCACTGAGTCAAAGCTGGCTTGCTGCAGTTAAACCCCACCATCCCTTTGTTGATACTGATGCATGTGTAGCTAGTTCTGATGTAAGTCTTGCTGGGTACATTTGTACTCACGTTTGCTTCATTTATGTTTTGCAGAGAGACTTCAGTCTTGCTAGTAGTTCCGCGTGGACTTCGACGTTTAGCTTGTTACCTCAGCTACGATCTTGTGCCCTCGGCAGGGTCTTGTATTAGTCAGGCTTCTCGGCCTTTTTCATTTGTAGTTGTCTGTACTGAGACAAGATAAGCTTCCGCATGTGCTATTGCTTGTATGACTTGAATGCTGGGTCATGAGACCCATGTGTTGTAATATCTGACTCTTTGGAGTCTTATGAATAAATACTTTGAGTCATAGAGTTTTGTTGTGATGTCATGTTGTATTTACACATATCGAGCATATTGTGTGTATGATTGAAATCCTTGGTATGTGTGGGATCTGACAACCTAGTTGTCTACCTTGGTAGCCTCTCTTATGGGGAAATGTAGTCTAGTGCTTCCACTGAGCCATGGTAGTCTACTACAACCCGGTTTACCGGAGTCCTGTTAGCCTAGTTGCTACTGCTCCGGAACACTTAGACTGGCCGGCATGTGTCCTTCTTCGATCCTGTGTCTGTCACTTCGGGGAAATGTCACGCGGTGACTTCCGGAGTCCTGCTAGCCTGTTACAGCCCGGGTTCCCAGAGTCCTGTTAGCCTAGTTGCTACAGCCCGGATTCACACGCTGATGACCGACGTGTTCGAGGCTGGGTCATGTATGCCTGTCCCCGTAAGTTAGTGCTAGTTTGGGTTCACGACTGGTCATGTCGGCCCGGGTTCTTTGTCATATGGATGCCAGCGACACTATCATATACGTGAGCTAAAAGGCGCAAACGGTCCCGGGCTAGGTAAGGTGGCACCCGTGGGAATATCGTGCGTGAGGCCGCAAAGTGATATGATGTGTTACATGCTAGATCGGTCTGACTTTGGATCGGGGTCCTGACAGCTTTGGTATCAAAGCCTGGCTGCCTGTAGGATTACCAAGCCAAACTGGTCGAAGTTGAGTCTAGAAATTCTTTAGTTATGTAAGGGAATTGATTGTGGAAGGGAACGTAAGGCTCTTTTTACTCCTTTATACCTTATGCCCTTCTGATCTGAGTCATCCTCTTCTTTCCTACGTGGGTTAAGGACTAGGATCTCATCTCTCTATTAGGTTCACGTGTTACTAATCCATAGAATCTTAGGATTGTTGGTTCCAGGCCTCAGTTCAGTTCGTACTACTTCTGTGTGTTGACAATTTATCTTGGAACCTTAATATTGTGATGTTAAGTGGTTATGCCACCATTTTCGTTGGATGTCTCAAATCTTTGAGCGTTTATAGCCGTTATGCTGTCCGAGTCATCCCAGGTTTCTAAATAGTCTGATGCATTTGCAAACCCTTCTTTCCGTTCCCGATGTTTCTTTGGACCAGTTTAACCACACTAATCGGTGAGTTGAGGTACTCTGTTGCCTCGACATATATGTTGGAGCTATTATTATGACCCTAGGTGTCTTAGAGGATCATCTAGTAATCTAGCCATGTTTTGTGTTCCCGGTGTGATGATTCTGACCATCATTCTCGAAAGCATCCCGCGACGCCACTTAGTTAATTAGTAGGCATTCTATTCGTGGGTTCTTGAACCCGAAATTCACCCTACTTACTTCATGTTGATAGTGTTTGCTAGTTCCTTTAGGATATTAGTAACCATTGCGATAGTCCTTGAGGTCTGTGGTATATCGTTCTTCCAATACCATGAACCATTATGGAAGAAGTTCTTTGAACCAAAAGATCACAACCAGAGTGCTCTTGATGAGTTCTCCATTCTGCATTGTGAATCTGCCAGTCCTACCTTTCTACATGGATTATCTGGAAGAAATATGTTGAACTTGTTTGACATACTAAATCTATGCATCCACAACTCAGAAAACCATATGTTCCTTTGAGATGTCTCTCTTTAGTTGTATTCTGACCTATGTCTATCAATTGATAGTCAAGAGCATGTCATGCATTCATGCTCATCATTACCTCAAATTCTTGTGGTCTGTCAAGCCATTCTATTCTGGAATGACTAGGAGAAACAAACTCCGGTACCTTGTCCACTCCGAGGATTGGGTCAAAGCAGTTGTATTCCGTGGATCAAAATGTCAATCCAGCTTTTGCTCTACTCTACCATGAAGTATTACCCCTTTATGACAGGATTGTCATGAGAATTGCACCACCTCTTATGAATTCTTGACGCAGTGATACTTCTTGCCATCATTGTTCATTCCTCGGTTCCCGTGATATTGTAACCGGAATGCCGACAAGTGAATCGTGATGTGTGAAATTAATACTCCTAGCAACCCCGTTGCTTGGTAGTTAATGGACGATAAATTCATTCATACCGTGTTGGTTACTAAACCATCATTCTAAGATTGATCGTGCTACCTTGTCCTTATTTCTGGTGCACTCTTTGATCTTTGAGTTAGTATTGAATCCCTTGCTCTTCTCATCATGTCGTCTTGCCTTGAAAAGCAAGATTGTTCTCGAGCTTAGAGACATATCGGTGGTTCGTGATTTTCCGAATATCTTCTCGGAAGTATCACCAGGTTGTTCCTTGACCGTTATGTTGAGTTTGTGATCAAGTTGGTTATCCCTATAACCACCCCTTCTCTAAGAATCTGTGTTGGATACCCCTTAGCTAGTTGGTTAAGCCAAACAATAACTTGGAGAGTTGGAAGATAAAATCTTGTCTGACTTAGTTCATGTTAAGGGATATCTTTGTGTGTGTGTGTGTGTGCGTTGAAGAAAGATGATATCTTCATCGATTGGCCCTCGTGATCAGTTATTGTATCTATTGTCTTGTCCAAACTTTGATTTGAGTGTGGGCTATCCTCAAATCAAATCAGAACCAACGATGTTTGTAATGTTGTCTTACTCGTGGTTGATCCCTCGGGCATACACCATTACATCCTTTGGTATAACCAATGCTATCACTATGTTCACTTCATTGTAGAATTCCATCTATATGGAAGCCTGAATGGTTTGTTGTTGAGCCCATTGACCACATTTTCATCTTTTCCATGATTCATGTTGAACATCTAAGTTAGCGTTGGAAACTTTTGAAAGCATTTTCTTCGTGCTAGCTCATGAAGTTTTATGTTTGGGTGAAATAAGTGACTTCCTCAAATTCATGTGCATTTGATGCAAGTTGCCGCCATGAATTTGAGAGAGTCAATATTGCTTCCTATGGAATCATCTCAAGTCAGTCATGCATATGTGCGAAGTATTCTGTGGTCTGGAGACTTGCAACCTTCATTCTATATGTATCCCTAGCACACCAAGCCACTGATTGAATTGTTTAAGGAGAAGAAGTTCCTTCTTAAGAGCTAATCATGACTTAAGTAAGGACTTCGTTATCCGCAATGATGGTTCCCAACCAGAACTCAGTAGTGTTTTGTTGTAAGACTACTACGTGGTCATGCTTGTCTGGGACAGCGTGTTCACATGTGTGTAGCAGATCAGCTCATGTTTTGGAGCTTGCTATCGTAGTTCATTCCCCGAGAATCTCGCAACGCCATCTCATCGATTTGTGTTGCAAACTTTCATTTTTATTTCTAGACTTGATGAGTCTGGAATATCCTGACCCAATCAGATCTGAATCTCGGGCAGATATGATGGTTGGAACATTTCCAACATTTGCGTTTTGTTCCCAGCTTGCACCGCCTCGTGCCATATTACTAGGGTGTGCCTTTTCAGTAATTGTTATTCAGGATCATCTTCAAGAGTGGTCCTACCATGGGTCCCATCCATTTCTGATGATAAGCAAAAACCATCCATTGTGTTGTCTTCAACAAGGTAGTCCACATCATCCATTCTAGTCCGGGTATGCCATCCTTTCGTACCCCGCCAAATGATTGTTGGTGAATTGCCTCAGGTTGGTATAGAGAATTTCAATGTTCCCTGAATCAAAAGTAATTCTTTTTGCCACTTAAGGGATGATTCTACGAGTCACCCTCCTCCAAGATGTCCCGTTTTGGTGTCATGGCAACTCAGTTCCTCGCTACGTTGGCAATCGTTCACCACCCTCTTAGGTGTGGAATTGTTACCTACCTAGTGGACCTTTGACATGTGTTTCACTCCATCCCTCTGGACGTATGCTTCGTGTCTCAGCTCGAGAGATGTTTTAGCGTCTCGCTCCATGAGTTGATCCTGAGTTGTTCGATCTTCGATAAGATCGATCCTTCTAGAGTTTTCCCTTTCCTCTCATTATCATGTTAGTTGGAGTTCTCAGAGCAAGACATCGAGACAATGATGGTGATCGAATCAACGTTCTTATGAAGTGCCACCTGGATCATGAAGATTGTGTTAGTTTATGTTCCCCCTTCGTCTTACCCTACGCTTGAATCTCGGGACGAGATTCTTGTTTAGTGGGGGTGAGTTGTCACATCCCTAGTTCTAGTCTACCTAGTGCTAGCATCTGGTGTTGCATCATGTTTAAATCTCCCAGAAAGTTGAAATGGGGACGACAGAAACCCCCAGCACCACTTAAACCAACTAGGGTTTACTAAAATCCTTTTCAATAAACCTGAAATGCCCTTCTAAAATGTTCATCATCTTTGCCTTGGTCTAGAACCTCTGACAAAAATGGGGCACAATTTTATAGGACAACATAAGGTCACTGGATTAAATCATACTCTATTTGCATTTGGGCATTTAAATACTATAAAATATTTTAAATGTCCAAATAATCATAAACTAAAACGTTTACTGTTGCAAATATTCCAAACAGTGGGCATGAGAAGTTTCATGATTTTTGAGTTAGTTTTAGTATTTTTAATTAAGCTCTAAAGTTGCAGAAAAATAGAAAAACAGAAACAAATTAGTAAAGAGAGAGAGAGAGAGAGTTACCTAGCCTTACCTGGCTGGCCCAGGTCTTGTGCAGCCCAGCTGGCGGCCCAGCCCACCTGGCCACCTCCTCCTGTCGTCTTCCTCCCCACGCCAGTAGGACGTCGCGCGCGTGGTCGCCGCACGCCGGCACGCGTCGGGCCACCTCCTGCTTCCCGCCGCCTCCCCGACATCGCTTTGGAGGCCACGCGGTCCCCTGCTTCCCCTCGACCTCTCTCCTCCATGCAGCTCTCTCTTTCCCCCTCCTCTGCTCTCTTCCCGAATGGAGCTCGTCAACGCCGATCGCCGTTCCCGTGGCCACCGACCACCCCTCGCCCTTTCACCGAGTCCAGAAGCACCACCGAAACTTCCTCATCATCACCATTTAGCTACGGGACCCCGGGAGGCCCTGCTTCATCGTCATTGTGGTCGTCTTCAACCTCGGGCACCCGAGCTCTTCGTCGTCGATTTGCACCGTCAAGCACGCCCCCGAGCCCACTGACCTACTGCGCCGCCTCCCTGTGAGATCCTGATCTTCCCCCTTTCCCTCCCCCTCCGTTCTCAGTCTCTAGCCGTCGTCCCACCGTGCAGAGCTCCGGCCATCGCCATGGCCGGCGGGCCTTGCAGTCCCGAGCTCTTCCGCTCGTTTCCATACCCGCATGCTCGCGGGTCCCGAGGAAGCCGTAGGACCACTCGATTGGCCTCCCCGTGCACCGCAGGGGATGCCTGCCTCATGCTCGTAGCTCCGGCCGCCGCACTTTCCATCGCTGCCGTCGCTGTAGTGCACCCCAGCTACCGCCGCCTGCCATGTTGGATGTGCGCGAGTCCCAGCACCCCGTAGAGCCCCTCCGTTGTCCAAATGGTCGCCTATGGGCGATTTCCGATGCGCTCCGCCGTGTCTGGACTCGCCGGCGTCGAGTCGACGGTGGGTTTGACCCAGACCAGAGGTTTGACCTCCCCTGGGTAGCCGACAAGTGGGCCCAGGCCCCTGCTAAATTTTAGGTTAAGCGCTAACTAAACTTAATCAGCCCTGTTAATACTGACATGTGGGCCCAAGGCTTTAACTAGTCTAGTTTAGTATTAGTTTAGAGCTAATTAACTTGGGTTAATTAGTTAGACACTCACATGTGGGTCCCAGCCGTCAGGTTTGACCTGGGCTGGTGCCTTTGACCTGCTAACGTCACACCGACGTCATGCTGACGCAGTTAACCATTTTCTGGATTAAAACAATTCAGGAAATTCCAGAAAATGCTCTAAACTTCTAAAAATCGTAGAAATTAATCTGTAACTCCAAATGCAAAGTTTTATATATATGAAAAATGATCAGAAAAATCCAATCTTTCCATCTATACTGGTTTCATGCATGTTTAAGCAACTTAACCTTGCTGTTTAGTGCAAAACATGATAAGGCACTATTTAAATTCATAAGTTGAGTTTGGGATTGAACCTTTGGTTCAAACTGACTCAAACCCAGCTGGTTGTAGTTGCATTAGCCCAACACACTCATTTTTCCATGTCCTAATCATGCATCATATTGAGCATTGCATTGATTGTGTTCTTCCTTGTTTGCCGGTAATTGTCCCCTCTGAGTAGACGACGTTCCGACGATGAGATCGATGACACCGATGAAGAGCTATATTATCTTCAGAAGTGCCAGGCAAGCAAAACCCCCCTTGTTCATTCCGATACAATCCCACTCTCTCGCTTCTGCTCTCTTTTACTGGATTAGGACAACAACGCTTCAACTGTTACATGCTGTGGTAGTTGAACCCCTTTTCCTCTGCATGACCTGTCATTGCCACAGTAAATAGATGAAACCCACTAGCATGAGTAGGAGTTATTTGAGCCCTGATGTGCCTACTCATTGATGCTTGTTTGTCATGCCTGCTACTGCTTAGAGTTGAGTCAGGTCTGATTCATCGGGGATGAACTGGAATGGTGATGAACATGTCCTACTGTGTGTGAGCTAAGTGTGTGAACACGATTTGGTAAAGGTAGCGGTGAGAGGCCATGTAGGAGTACATGGTGGGTTGTCTCATTGAAACCATCCTCAAGAACTGAGTTCTGTGTTTGTGATCCATGAACAGCTACTACCACACGTTGGGCCCTGAAATATGACCCCGCTCGACATATTAACCGCCCCTGTCCTCTGTCCAGGAGATGCAACTAGTTTCTGGTGTTTGTAGGATATGTGTTGGAGGCCGTGAGTAGCGCTGACCCTAGGGGTGGGCTATGATGCGGTAGATACACCGTGGCATGGTGTACCGGGCGCCCGTTTGGTGTCTCGGGAACCCTGCACACATCGTTAGGGGCTGTGAGCGAAACCCCGGCCGGATCTCCTCGCGGATGGAACCCGAATAGGCGATAAACCTGGACTAGAGACTTGTGTGGTTAGTCAGGTCGTGGTCTACACCCACGTCGGCTTTCGCTTGAAGTCTGCCGAGCACATGTCTTGTGCATACGCTAGGTGGTGGAAACATGTGTGAAGAAGTACACCCCTGCAGGGTTATAAATGATCTATTCGAATAGCCGCGTCCGCGGTAAAGGACTTCTGGGTTGCCTATACAGTTCATAGACAAGTGAAAGTGGATACTCTAAAACGCGCAAGATAAGTGTGAGTGCTATGGATGGCGTTCTCGTAGGGAGACGGGAGCGGGTCCATAGTGGTGTATTGATTGGTGAATATGTGGACTTGTGTGCGCCACCTCAAAAGAGTTACTTGCAGACCTAGTTCAGGATAGCCACTGAGTCAAAGCTGGCTTGCTGCAGTTAAACCCCACCATCCCTTTGTTGATACTGATGCATGTGTAGCTAGTTCTGATGTAAGTCTTGCTGGGTACATTTGTACTCACGTTTGCTTCATTTATGTTTTGCAGAGAGACTTCAGTCTTGCTAGTAGTTCCGCGTGGACTTCGACGTTTAGCTTGTTACCTCAGCTACGATCTTGTGCCCTCGGCAGGGTCTTGTATTAGTCAGGCTTCTCGGCCTTTTTCATTTGTAGTTGTCTGTACTGAGACAAGATAAGCTTCCGCATGTGCTATTGCTTGTATGACTTGAATGCTGGGTCATGAGACCCATGTGTTGTAATATCTGACTCTTTGGAGTCTTATGAATAAATACTTTGAGTCATAGAGTTTTGTTGTGATGTCATGTTGTATTTACACATATCGAGCATATTGTGTGTATGATTGAAATGCTTGGTATGTGTGGGATCCGACAACCTAGTTATCTATCCTTGGTAGCCTCTTTTATGGGGAAATGTAGTCTAGTGCTTCCACTGAGCCATGGTAGTCTGCTATAGCCCGGTTTACCAGAGTCCTGTTAGCCCAGTTGCTACTGCTCCGGAACACTTAGACTGGCCGACATGTGTCCTTCTTCGATCCTGTGTCTGTCCCTTCGGGGAAATGTCACGCGGTGACTTCCGGAGTCCTGCTAGCCTACTACAGCCCGGGTTCTCGGAGTCCTGTTAGCCCAGTTGCTATAGCCAGGATTCACACGCTGATGACCGACACGTTCGAGGCTGGGTCATGTATGTCTATCCCCGTAAGTTAGTGCCACTTTGGGTTCACGACTAGTCATGTCGGCCCGAGTTCTTTGTCATATGGATGCTAGCGACACTATGATATGCGTGAGCCAAAAGGCGCAAACGGTCCCGGGCCAGGTAAGGTGGCACCCGTGGAAATACCGTGCGTGAGGTCGCAAAGTGATATGATGTGTTACATGCTAGATCAGTCTGACTTTGGATCGGGGTCCTGACATTTGATCTGGGGTTTCTATTCTTCACAGGTGGTGTCAGGAGGACATTCACCTGAAGACTTTCAATGAACCTTTTGGGAACCCATGTTTTCTTCATAGGGGGACCGTTCCTGCTGTTAGTTCTAACACATCTAGCAAATACTTCACAATTCTGATTTTTGAACAGCATATAGCTAGAGTCAAATGACTCATCAGATGAATATGAAGATTCACATGTAAAGCCAGATAAAGTGGATGGATCTACGGGAGGTCCTTTTGTAGCAGCCCATCTGGTTTTGGGATACTGCTCAGGTTTCCAGTAGGTCCCATCAGCATTGAGTTCCTTCTCAAATGCAATACCCTCTTTCCTAGGGTTCCTATTGTGCATCTGCCTTTTAAGTACATCACAAAGAGCCTAATGCCCTCTGAGGCTTTTATACATGCCTGTCACATACAATTCCTTCAACCCTACGTTTTCTCCAGTGATACCAGTGGTATCCTCAGATAAGGAATTTGTGACCACAGAATAGTTTAAGAACTTACATCAATAGAAGCATCTGAACCTTCAGGTTAAGAATTATCAGATTCACATTCAATGCATTTCTAACATGGTGGAATGAATTCTTCCTAAGCGGAACTGATCTGTTGAGCAAGAAAAGAATCATTTTCCCTTTGATGATCATCATGACTCACCCTTAGTTTCTCAAGATCTTGCTTTCTTTGAAGAAATTCATAAGAAAGCTTCTCATGATCGGCTAAGAGTGTTCCATGATGACCTTGAAGGTTATCAAACTTAGACTGTAGTCGTCGAAGATTATCAGTCAGGGTTTGAGTTTGATTCATTTCCTCACCCAACAGGTCATCGCTTTTATTTAGCAAATTTTGAAACCTTTCCAAAGCTTTCTGTTGTTTCATGGCAATATTAGCAAGCTTGGAATAGCTAGGTTTGAGGTTTTCATCAGATTCATCTTCACTCAATTCAGAGGAGGTATTGATATGTCTCCAACGTATCTATAATTTTTGATTGTTCCATGCTATTATATTATTAACTTTGGGTGTTTATGGGCTTTATTATGCACTTTTATATTATTTTTGGGACTAACCTATTAACCCAGAGCCTAGTGCCAGTTTCTGTTTTTACCTTGTTTTAGAATATCACAGAAAACGAAAACCAAACGGAGTCCAATTGACCTGAAACTCCACGGAACTTCTTTTTGGATCAGAAGAAGCCCAGAAGACTTGGAGTGCACGTCAGGGGATTTACGAGGAGGCCATGAGGCAGGGGACGCGCCCACCCCCCGGGCGCGCCCTCCACCCTCGTGGGCCCCTCGTGCCCCCCTGACGTACTTCTTCCACCTATATATCTCCATATACCCTAAAAACATCCGAGAGCACAATAGATCGTGAGTTCCGCCGCCAGAAGCCTCCGTAGCCACCGAAAACCAATCTAGACCCGTTTCGGCACCCTGTCGGAGGGGGAATCCCTCTCCGGTGGCCATCTTCATCATCTCGGTGCTCTCCATGACGAGGAGGGAGTAGTTCACCCTCGAGGCTGAGGGTATGTACCAGTAGCTATGTGTTTGATCTCTCTCTCTCTCTTGTTCTTGATTTGGCACGATCTTGATGTATCGCGAGCTTTGCTATTACAGTTGGATCTTATGATATTTTCTTCCCCCTCTACTCTCTTGTAATGGATTGAGTTTCCCCTTTGAAGTTATCTTATCGGATTGAGTCTTTAAAGATTTGAGAACACTTGATGTGTGTCTTGCCGTGCGTATCTGTGGTGACAATGGGATACCACGTGATTCACTTGATGTATGTTTTGGTGATCAACTTGCGGGATCCGCCCATGAACCTATGCATAGGGGTTGGCACACGTTTTCGCCATGATTCTTCAGTAGAAACTTTGGGGAACTCTTTGAGGTTCTATATGTTGGTTGAATAGATGAATCTGAGATTGTGTGATGCATATCGTATAATCATACCCACTGATACTTGAGGTGACATTGGAGTATCTAGGTGACATTAGGGTTTTGGTTGATTTGTGTCTTAAGGTGTTATTCTAGTACGAACTCTAGGGCTGTTTGTGACACTTATAGGAATACCCCAACACATTGATTGGAAATAATAACTTTGAGGTGGTTTCGTACTGAGGGAGTCTTGGATTAGGGGGTGTTCGGGTAGCCGGACTATACCTTCAGCCGGACTCCTGGACTATGAAGATACAAGATTGAAGACTTCGTCCCGTGTCCGGATGGGACTTTCCTTGGCGTGGAAGGCAAGCTTGGCGATGCGGATATTCAAGATCTCCTACCATTGTAACTGACTTTATGTAACCCTAACCCTATCTGGTGTCTATATAAACCGGAGGGTTGTAGTCCGTAGGCAATCAACTCCATACACAACAATCATACCATAGGCTAGCTTCTAGGGTTTAGCCTCCTTGATCTCGTGGTAGATCTACTCTTGTACTACCCATATCATCAATATTAATCAAGCAGGAGTAGGGTATTACCTCCATCGAGAGGGCCCGAACCTGGGTAAAACAAAGTGTTCCCTGCCTCTTGTTACCATCCGGCCTAGACGCACAGTTCGGGACCCCCTACACGAGATCCGCCGGTTTTGACACCGACATTGGTGCTTTCATTGAGAGTTCCTCTGTGTCGTCGCCTTTAGGCCCGATGGCTCCTTTGATCATCAACAACGATACGGTCCAAGGTGAGACTTTTCTTCCCGGACAGATCTTCGTCTTCGGCGGCTTCGCTCTGCGGGCCAATTCACTCGGCCACCTGGAGCAGATCAAAAGCTACGCCCCTGGCAATCAAGTCAGGTTTGGAAGCTTAAACTACACGGCCGACATCCGCGGAGACTTGATCTTCGACGGGCTCGAGCCACGGCCAAGCGCGCCGCACTATCTCGAGGGGCATGATCTAGCTCTGCCCCCGGACAGTGTCCTGGAGGCCGCACACGCATCGGTTCCGACCCCTAACTCGGAGCCTATTGCGCCAATCGAGGATGAACGGTTGGACGTCACCTCAGGGGCTGCGATCCCAAAAGCTATCGAGCCGAACGCTAGCCCCGCACTCTGCACGACCCGTGACTCCAAGGATCCGGACTCCTCCCCGGACTCCGAACCCCCCGCGCCCCTGCCAATCGAATCCGATTGGGCGCCGATAATGGAGTTCACCGTCGCAGACATCTTTCAGCATCCGCCTTTTGGAAACATCCTGAATTCTCTTAAGTCTCTCTCTTTATCAGGAGAGCCCTGGCCGGACTAAGGTCAGCGAGGGTGGAATACGGACGATGAGGAAATTCAAAGCCCACCCACCACCCACTTTGTAGCCACTGTCGACGATCTAACCGACATGCTTGACTTCAGCTCCGAAGACATCGACGGCATGGACGACGATGTAGGAGACGAACAGGAACCAGCACCTGTAGGGTGCTGGAAGGCCACCTCGTCATATGACATATATATGGTGGACACTCCAAAAGATGGAGGTGGCGATGGAACAGTGGGGGATGACGCCCCCAAGAAACAGCCAAAGCGCCGGCGTCAGCGGCGCCGCTCTCAATCCCGCCAAAGCAAAAACGGTGATTCCGGCACGGGAGATAATACTACCCCGGACAGCGCCGAAGAACACCCACCTCAGCAAGATTCGGCACAGGAAGATGGAGAAGCCAGCCCTCATGAGAGAGCGGCAGACCGAGAGGTCGAGGATGATAACTATACGCCTCCCTCCGAAGACGAGGCAAGCCTCGATGACGACGAATTCATCATACCATCAGACCCCGCCGAACAAGAGCATTTTAAACGCAGGCTTTTAGCCACGGCAAGCAGCCTCAAGAAAAAGCAGCAACAACTTAGAGCTGCCCAAGATTTGCTAGCTGACAGATGGACTGAAGTCCTTGCAGCCGAAGAGTATGAACTCGAACGCCCCTCCAAGAGTTACCCGAAGCGCAGGCCGCTACCCCGATCAGAGGAGGAAGCACCTACATCACCAGCGCATGACATGGCAGACCGGCCACCTCGCGGCCGCGACAGAGAGGCCTCTCGGCCCTCCACCCAAGCCATGCCCCGACGCCGCTCAACTAAGGCACGGGAAAATGCGCCCGACCTACGAGACATACTGGAGGATAAGGCAAGACAAACAAGATCGATCTACGGATCGCGCAGGCGCCCTACAGCATGTGATAATGATCTTCACTCCGGATACAACAAATCCGGCCGGGCCGAACACAACAGACATAGCTCTTCCGAGCTACATCATGATATAGCCCAATATAGAGGCGCCGCACACCCGCTATGCTTCACAAATGAAGTAATGGATCATAAAATCCCAGAGGGTTTCAAACCCATAAACATCGAATCATATGATGGCACAACAGACCCGGCGGTATGGATCGAGGATTATCTCCTTCACATCCACATGGCACGCGGCGATGATCTACACGCCATCAAATACCTCCCGCTCAAACTTAAAGGACCGGCCCGGCATTGGCTTAACAGCTTGCCAGCAGACTCAATCGGTTCTTGGGAGGACCTGGAAGCCGCATTCCTCGACAACTTCCAGGGCACTTACGTGCGACCGCCGGATGCTGATGACTTAAGCCACATAATTCAGCAGCCAGAAGAATCGGCCAGACAATTCTGGACATGGTTCCTAACAAAGAAAAACCAGATAGTCGACTGTCCGGACGCAGAGGCCCTAGCAGCCTTCAAGCATAACATCCGCGACGAGTGGCTTGCCCGGCACCTGGGATAGGAAAAGCCGAAATCCATGGCAGCCCTCACGACACTCATGACCCGCTTTTGCGCGGGAGAAGACAGCTGGCTAGCTCGCAGTAACAACTTATCAAAGAACCCTGGTAATTCGGATACCAAGGACAAAAGTGGCAGGACACGTCGGAATAAGCAAAAACGTCGCGTTAACAGCGACAGCAATGAAGACACGGCAGTCAATGCCGGATTCAAAGGCTATAAATACGGTCAGCGGAAAAAGCCATTCAAAAAGAATACTCAGGGCCCGTCCAGTTTGGACCGAATACTCGACCGCTTGTGCCAGATACATGGCACCCCCGAAAGGCCAGCCAATCACACTAACAGGGATTGTTGGGTGTTCAAGCAGGTAGGCAAGTTAAGGGCCGAAAACAGAGACAAGGGGCTGCACAACGACGATGAGGAGCCCAAGCCGCCGAACAACAATGGACAGAAGGGCTTTCCCCCACAAGTGCAGACGGTGAACATGATATACGCAACCCACATTCCCAAGCGGGAGCGGAAGCGTGCGCTACGGGACGTATACGCGATAGAGCCAGTCGCCCCAAAGTTCAACCCATGGTCCTCCTGCCCGATCACTTTTGATCGAAGGGACCATCCCACTAGCATCCATCATGGCGGCTTCGCTGCATTGGTTCTCGACCCAATCATCGACGGATTTCATCTCACAAGAGTCCTCATGGACGGCAGTAGCCTGAACCTGCTTTATCAGGATACAATGCGGAAAATGGGCATAGATCCCTCAAGGATTAAGCCCACAAGAACGACCTTTAAAGGCGTTATACCAGGTGTAGAAGCCAACTGTACAGGCTCAGTGACACTTGACGTGGTCTTCGGATCCCCGGAAAATTTCCGAAGCGAAGAGTTAATCTTCGATATAGTCCCGTTTCGCAGTGGCTATCACGCCCTGCTCGGACGAACCGCATTCGCAAAATTCAATGCGGTGCCGCACTACGCATATCTCAAGCTCAAGATGCCAGGCCCTCGAGGAGTAATTACGGTCAACGGAAACACCGAACGCTCCCTCCGTACGGAGGAGCATACGGCGGCTCTCGCAGCGGAGGTACAAAGTAGCCTTTTCAGGCAATTCTCCAGTCCGGCCATTAAAAAGCCAGACACTACCAAGCGCGCCCGGAGTAACCCACGGCAAGACCGCCTGGCACACTCTGAGCAAGCGTAGCAATGCGGCCCCGACCCCAACTTTCGCGACATAGCAAAACCAGTACCTCGCATACATAACTACGCCCTTGAAATACCATGGGCACAGGGGAAGGGGCACAATAACGGCACGCCCAAAATACGGCTTAAAATGTACTAGGGGCTGCCGGATTCTTTTTTTAATTTTTTCTTACTTTCAGGACTCCATACTTCGGACGACCTGTTCGGCAATTCGACTGCCGCACAAACGATGCAAGATCCAGGGAGGCAGACAAGCCATGCCGCATTATGGAACTCCCAGGTGGTCTCTGTTACGAGCGGTATACCTGTTTTAAATACAATTCCGCGGCCTGCCCCTGTTCAGGACATACTGAATAGTCCAATATCTTTTGCTTACCGCACTACTTGTATCGTTCGGCTTTGATAAATAGCCTCTCTATAAACAATGCTTAGCTTTTTGTCTATTTTATGCATTACTCTCTTTTATATATGTTCATTAATGACATGTTGCACCCGTACACTGTGGTACGGCAAGTATGCCAGGGGCTTCATTACCCTTTAATATGGTGTGAGAAGTCCGTACACTTTCACAAGTGCGGCACCCCGAACTTATAGCACTATATGCATCAGCTCCGAATCATGATTTGGGTCAATAGTTGGGTTTGCCCGGCTCCTATGTTTTGGTGCCTTACGTTCTGCTATATTGGCTAAGGTAGCACTAGGAGAACCACTGCGATTGTGCCCCGGTTGAGCTGGGTTAAGCACCTCAGTGGAGAAAGCTAAAACTGACTGTCATGATGAGGCGAGAGACCGGTCGCTGTTCGAGAGGTTTTTCGAGTCCCTAAAGACTTATGCCGCTTCGAGCGAGGAGCCGGATTTTGTCTGGCCAAGGCGTGGATAGCGCCCCGAACTCGGTCTTCCGAACTAGGGGCTTCGCCAAAATTTAAAATTATAAAGTTCTATGGCTAAGTGAGAGTGTTCAAGCATTATAGTCCGATTGCCTGGTTCGTTGTGCTGAGCGCCTCCCTCGAAGGACCCAACTATGGGAAAAAGAGTGCTCAGGTTTATCCTGAACACCCCAGCACTAGTGGCATGGGGGCAGAAGCCGACGATTGGCCATCTCTCAATTTTTTGATAAACGGCCGCACAGAAAATAATATTTTAAATTCAACAAGCATTGCTTAAAGCGCCTATGAACAAGTTTTCAGCGCACAGGATAAAAACGAGCGAGTTTATTCAAAAATTACATCCTTGGTACATTCATCCACCACAAGGCGGGCACCTGCAAGAACATCCTTGTAATAGTTCTCGGGCTTGCGATGCTCCTTCCCCGGCGGCGGCCCGTCCCTCACAAGCTTCTCACCGTCCAGCTTACCCCAGTGCACCTTCGCACGGGCAAGGGCCCTACGGGCTCCTTCGATGCAGACGGACCGCTTGATGACCTCGAGCCTTGGACAGGCCTCCACCAGCCACCGCACCAGCCCGAAGTAGCTCCCAGGCAGGGCCTCTCCGGGCCACAGCCGAACTATGAAGCCCTTCATGGCCTGTTCGGCCGCCTTGTGGAGCTCGACCAGCTGTTTCAGCTGGTCGCTCAAGGGCACAGGGTGTCCGGCCTCACCATGCTGAGACCAGAACACCTTCTCCGTCGAGCTTCCCTCTTCAGCTCGGTACAATGCGGCGGCGTCTGATACGCTGCGGGGAAGATCTGCGAATGCCCCTGGAGAACTCCGGATTCGGGTAAGTAACAAGTAGTTTACTTTTATATTTCTGCCTTGCATAAAGAATGCCTTACCCGCTGCTATCTTCTTCATCTCCTCCAACTCTTGGAGGGCCTTTTGGGCTTCGGCCTTGGCAGACTTGGCAGTCTCAAGGGCCGCCGCGAGCTCGGACGCTTGGGTCTTTGACTCAAGCTCCAAACTCTCATGTTTTTTCATGAGAGCCTGAAGCTCTTGCTGCACCTCGCCGACCTGAGCCCCAAGTTTCTCTTGCTCGGTGCGCTCTGCGGCCGTTTTCTTTTCAGCCTCGGACAACGCCTACTTGAGGGTCGCCACCTCAGTCGTGGCCCCTATAATAAGCAGTGCAATCCTGTTATTTTTTGCAATCACGCCTTTGTATAGGCACTTTTTCTATAAGGTATTTCTTACCTTCTTTCTCCTCGAGCTGTCGCTTGGCAAGGCCGAGCTCTTGCTCGGTCCGCTCGAGTCCCTGTTTCAGGGCACCCACCTCCGCAGTCAGTGCGGCGGTGGCTAGCAGCGAAGCCTGCATACGCATATTGACTCTTTGTTGTTAGACTCCTGCGAAATTTAATAGATCCTCTATTCGGCTTTTCTTTCCGAACGCCAAACAGAGCATCAGGGGCTACTGTCTATGCGGTTATATTCTTACATATTTTTTACTTACCTCGAAGCCCGTTAGAAGGCTAGCGCAAGCTTCAGTCAGTCCGCTCTTGGCGGACTGAACCTTCTGGATCACCGTACTCATAATAGTACGGTGCTCCTCGTCGATGGAGGCGCTGTCAAGCACCTCAAGCAGATTGTCCGGCATCTCCGGTTGGACGGAGGCCGCCGGCTCAGAAGGCTTGCTCCTCTTGGATGGAGTTCGCCTACTGCGGTCCGGAGGAAAGCCTCGCACACGACGATAAACGCCGAGATGTTGTGGACGAATTTCGGGGCCAGATCGTGGAAATCCAGGTCGTAGTAAAACATGAGCCCCCAGACAAATGGGTGGAGTGGAAAACCCAGTCCGCGGAGGAAGTGGGGAAGGAATACTACCCTCTCATGGGGCCTTGGGGTGGGAGAAGCTGCCCCTCCTCGGGAAGCCGGTGCGCGATGTCTTTGGACAAGTATCCGGCCTTCCTTAGCTTTTTGACATGGCCCTCCTTGACGGAGGAGACCATCCACTTGCCTCCCGCTCCGGACATTGCTGGAGAAGGTTGAGGTGGGAAGTGCGGGCTTGGGCGCTGGAGCTCGAGTGCGCAGGAGATGGATAGGCAAAGGAGGAAGAAGGCGTAGGTAAAAAGGTGGATCCTTATCCCCTTATATGGGCGGATGCGGTTGTGCGTCCCCGCCAGCCTGGTAAAACTCGCATGCCTCCCAAGCGCCGTGATGAATGGCGCGGTTGAGTTACCCACATTCGTATTAATGAGAATCCCGTAAAGGGGGGGTACACGATCTCTGCTTCGACAAGACGTGCCAAGGAAACCGCCTCGCAAAACATGCTGAGGTGGAAAAGTAAAAACGATTCAAGTAAAGGACTTGGCCGTAGTGTGATGGCGCACTGCGGAATACGTCAGCAGATTTGATTTGTGTCTATATTATTCTCTCTATGGCAATATGTGGAAGCTTATTTTGCAGAACCGGACACTACTCTTGGTGTTTACAATCTTCTATGAAGGACTTGGAGGAGGAACCCGCCTTGCAATGCCGAAGACAATTTGCGCGCCGGACTCGTCGTCATTGAAGCCTGGTTCAGGGGCTACTGAGGGAGTCCTGGATTAGGGGGTGTTCGGGTAGCCGGACTATACCTTCAGCTGGACTCCTGGACTATGAAGATACAAGATTGAAGACTTCGTCCCGTGTCCGGATGGGACTTTCCTTGGCGTGGAAGGCAAGCTTGGCGATGCGGATATTCAAGATCTCCTACCATTGTAACCGACTTTATGTAACCCTAACCCTATCCGGTGTATATATAAACCGGAGGGTTGTAGTCCGTAGGCAATCAACTCCATACACAACAATCATACCATAGGCTAGCTTCTAGGGTTTAGCCTCCTTGATCTCGTGGTAGATCTACTCTTGTACTACCCATATCATCAATATTAATCAAGCAGGAGTAGGGTATTACCTCCATCGAGAGGGCCCAAACCTGGGTAAAACAAAGTGTTCCCTGCCTCCTGTTACCATCCGGCCTAGACGCACAGTTCGGGACCCCCTACCCGAGATCCGCCGGTTTTGACACCGACACGTACCCTACCATAAGCTCTTCGTTTGTTCTCCGCTATTAGTGACTTTGGAGTGACTCTTTGTTGCATGTTGAGGGATAGTTATATGATCCAATTATGTTATTATTGTTGAGGGAACTTGCACTAGCAAAAGTATGAACCCTAGGCCTTGTTTCAACGCATTTCAGTACTGTTTATGCTCACTTTTATCATTAGTTACCTTGTTGTTTTTATATTTTCAGATTACAAATACCTTTATCTACTATCCATATACCACTTGTATCACCATCTCTTCGCCGAACTAGTGCACCTATACAATTTACCATTGTATTGGGTGTGTTGGGGACACAAGAGACTCTTTGTTATTTGGTTGCAGGGTTGCTTGAGAGAGACCATCTTCATCCTACGCCTCCTATGGATCGATAAACCTTAGGTCATCCACTTGAGGTAAATTTTCTACTGTGCTACAAACCTCTGCACTTGGAGGCCCAACAACATCTACAAGAAGAAGGTTGTGTAGTAGACATCAAGCTCTTTTCTGGCGCCGTTGCCGGGGAGGTGAGTGCTTGAAGGTATATTTTTAGATCTTGCAATCGAGTCTTTTAGTTTCTTGTTTTATCACTAGTTTAGTTTATAAAAGAAAATTGCAAAAAATGGAATTGAGTTTGCCTCATACGCTTCATCTTTTTAATATCTTTCGTGAGTATGATGGAAAGGAAAATTGTGCTCAAGTGCTGGAGGAAGAATTCATTAGAATGTTTGGCACTAAATCTTTGAATGATGAGCATGATTGCAATGTTGTTAGTATGAATTCCTTGAGTATCCATGATGCTAATGATATGCAAAGCCACAAGCTTGGGGAGGCTATGTTTGATGAAGATAATATTTTTTGTCCCCCAAGCTTTGATGAGCAAATTTATTATGATGAAAGAATGCCTCCTATTTATGATGATTATATTGATGAAATTGGATTTGGAGAGGTCATGACTTTACTTAGTAATGATTCCACTATTTCGGAAGAGGTTCCAATTGATTATGAGAACAAAGTTGCTATCTATGATGATCATTGTGATGACTTGTATGCTATTAAAAATAATGATAACCATGAAACTTGTCATCATGATTTTAGTTTTCAATTGGATTATGCCTCACATGATAATTATTTTGTTGAGTTTGCTCCCACTATTATTCATGAGAAGAATTTTGCTTGTGTGGGGAGTAATAAAATTTCTATGCTTGTAGATCATGATAAGAATGCTCTATGTGCTGGTTATATTGTTGAATTCATTCATGATGCTACTGAAAATTATTATGAGGGAGGAATATATGCTTGTAGGCATTGCAATAATATCAAGTTTCCTCTCTATGTGCTTAAAATTTTGAAGTTATGCTTGTTTTACCTTCCTATGCAAGTTGATTCTTGTTCCCACAAGTTGTTTGCTCGTAAAATCCCTATGCATAGGAAGTGGGTTAGACTTAAATGTGTTAGTCATATTCTTCATGATGCTCTCTTTATGTTTCAATTCTTATCTTTTATGTGAGCATCATTGAAATCATCATGCCTAGCTAGGGGCGTTAAACGATAGCGCTTGTTGGGAGGCAACCCAACTTTATTTTTGTTCCTTGTTTTTTTTTCCTGTTTAGTAATAAATAATTCATCTAGCCTCTGTTTAGATGTGGTTTTATGCTTTTAATTAGTGTTTGTGCCAAGTAGAACCGTTGGGAAGACTTGGGGAAAGTCTTGTTGATCATGCTGTAAAAAACAGAAACTTTAGCGCTCACGAGAATTCCTGCCATTTTTATTTGGAGAGTGCTATTTAGTTAATTATTTTTGCAGATTATTAATAGATAAATTCCTCAGGTCCAGCAATTTATTTTAGAATTTTTGGGGTTCCATAAGTATACGTTTGATCCAGATCACTACAGACTGTTCTGTTCTTGACAGATTCTGTTTACGATGTGTTGTTTGCTTATGAGAGAAGTGCATATATCAACCTTCAACTCTTTGGTCGGTCTAATATACACCCCTCATCTATTATACCGTCTAAGTTGCACCCTCCAACTATCAAAACCAGACGAATTACCCCCCTATCTCGCCTTGACCCTGGTTTTGGTCCAGTCAGCACATGTTGACTAGGTCAACTCGTCCAGTCAGCATGCCATGTCAACAATGAAATGAATATATAATGCATAAATCAATAATTTGAAAAATATCTAATCTGCTGGTCAAAATTTGGCAGCATTTTGGTGCCATTTGGTACCATTTGAGCATCATATGAACAAATAAAAAGGCTTGAACATAACTGGTCACATATACATATATATAGGTCTGAAACACACATACATAGGTCTCACATACATATAGATAGGTCTGATACACACAAAGGTCTCACAAATAGGTCTGACACATATGTCTCACATAGATAGGTCTGATCGACACCCAAACCTCACAAGCACACAAATAACTCTCAATTTTCAAATCCCAGCAAGCTTCGAAACCGAGCATATTTGGCCTTGCCAGTCCCCTTGCCTTTGTTACTGCCATTGCTACTGCTCCTCTCTTTGGTAACTTTGCTGCTAGTTGTCGCGCGAGAAGTACCAGTGCAAACATTGACATTCACATTCGAGCTTCCATGTACATTGAAGGTATTTCCAGAGAAATTATTTGACCTACTGTTGTTATTAGTTGGCGCCCTTCTCTTTGCTTGTCTTGGTGGTGCCATCTCCACGGTGGCCCTTCTTTTGTGTGAAGTGCTTTGTTGTGAACTCTGTAATAGAACAATTAGATGTACTACATTATATCAGCAGTGGTACAAAAAAGAAAGTACGGCGGAAAAATATGGTGAACGAGCTTACCAGAACAGGTGCTTCACTTGGTGGACGAGCACTTCCCCTAGGAGCACTAGGCGTAGCAGAAAGTGGAGCAGTACCACTAGGAGCAGAAGCAGATGGAGCACTAGCACTAGGCACTCCATTTCTTTGTTTGCAAGTTGTTTTGTTGTGTCCACTTTGCTTGCACAAGCTACACTTGATCACTGTGCCAACCTTGCTAACTTTGCTAGTCTTTGGTTTTTCTTCCTCTTCTCTTGTTCTACACTTCTTTTTCCTACCAGGCATATTGATGTGCCCAGGTGCTTTTGGTTTTGGTCTCTGAGACACAGGCCATGCAGCTCTTCCCTCAAGAGGTTGAAGACAATAAGCATAAGTTTTTTTGAAATTATCCACTCTGTAGCAATCAGCAATGTAATCATCCAATTTGTTTGTAGTGCAGTGTATGCAGCTGATGGCATGAGAGCAAGGAAGGCCTGACAACTGCCAATGCCTACAACTACATGTCCTGTCATGCAATCTGACAGTGTACCTATGTACTCTTGTCTTCACTTCATATGCATCATTGCCATTAAAAAATGCATGACAATAAGCAGAATAATCTATGCTTTTCTGTAGCTTCTTCAGTACTTTTGGACAGATGATGCCAGTCCAACTTTCCATTTCACTTCTCATTTCTTGTATCCTGATCATAATTTGTTGCCTAATTGTTTCGAACATTGTTATCACAGGATATAATCTAGCCTCAACTATCCATTTGTTAAAAGTTTCAGAAATGTTGTTGTCCACAGAATCACAACAACTTCCTAACCTGAACCAAGCCCTGCTCCAGTGTTGTGGGTCTGTGTTCATAACATCCCTTGCTCCATCAGGTGTGCATTGTGCTAACTTGGCCCTTGCAAGATTGAACAACATTGTGCAAGGTGCTTTTGCACAAGCCCAGAATAGCTTTTGCCTGTCCTTTTCCCTATATTTTTCCTCCAGTTAGCATATATGTGCCTAGCACAATTCCTATGCTCTGCCATTGGAGCCCAGTGGTGAACAGCATTCAATATTCCTTTTTGCTGATCAGAAATTATAACCCAGCCATCACCATCTCCAACTTTTAGATCATTAAACAACAAGCTACAAAACCAGTCCCAAGATTCATTGGTCTCCTTATCCACAAGTGCCCATACTATTGGATACATCTGATGATTTGCATCTCTACCAACGGCACTTAATATCTCTCCTGCTCTCCCTTTCAAAAAGCATCCATCTAAGGATATAACTTTCCTACACCCAGCTAAGAAGCCCTTCTTACAAGCATCAAAGCACACATAAAAGTGGTGGAATGTTGGTTCTTCAAAATCTGGGTGAAGCTTGATCACACAAGTAGTCCCAGGGTTGCTTCTAAGTAACTCAAGTTGGTAATCAAACACTTGGATGTACTCTCCCTCTTTAGCCGCAAGCATTTTTCCAATGACAAGTGCTTTTGCTCTCTTGATTTTGGATATTGACACATTTGCAAACATTTTTTTCCTGCACGGTTGACTTTAATTGCTGGATTGACCATTCTGGACTTGACATTATCAAACTCTCAAACTTTTCTGCAATCCGTCTACTTGTAACTAGTGCACTATCTTTCCTTTTTGGACAAGTGTGTTCCTCCGTAAATGAAGTAATCTGCCAACTTTCAAACTTTGATGTTTTCCTCAACAAACACACCCAAGGACAATGAGGCCATGTGCACTTTTCCCTTACTCTGACTCCCTCATCTTTTAAGAACTTGATTTCTTTTCTTTCCTTCAGTGCATAACGAATGATTGCATCTTTGAACTCCTTCTTCCCACTAAATGTCATACCCAAGGTGAACTTGATCACTTCTGCTTTCTTATTAAACCTAGCATATTCAGACTCACGCTTGATAAGTTCACCATCACTATCCTCGTCATAAGATTCATCCTCTTCGGCACTTGATTCATCTTCATAATTGCCTTCAAGTTTAACTACATTCAATGCTTCAAACTCATACTCAAGTGCAAGTTTTTCAGCTGCCATCTTCTTGCTCCTTTTGAATTTCTTGTAATCTTGCTTAATAGCATCTGCCTCATCATCATCCGATGAACAATCTGGTGGCACAAAGTCACTATCATCGGAGCTGCTTTCTACATCAATTGGCTTTTCCTTTGCGGACTTCTTCTCATCAGCAGTAGCTACATAATCGTCTTCAGCCCAATCTTCTTCCTCACTAACTTCTTCATCTTGCACGGCCGGATCCTCCACATACACATCAGCCACACCTGCATCTGTTGTACATGCTGACAGTGTTTCAACAGACTTGTCCTCAGACAACATCAACAATCCATCAAATAAATCCCTCCCAGGGAAGAGCCAGTGCAATTGCTGTCCGTCCACTGTGACATAATGCTCACTCAAACACTGTTGAATTCTCTGTAAGCTCAAGGTTGCTCGATCTAAAAAGGACATTGCTTCTTTGCCCCCCACATACTATATTGTCTTCCCGTCATTGATAAATTCCCCATTGAAATGAAAACGGACAACAATACAATCTGCTGGATCCATAACCTATGATTACAAAAAAATAAATGAGATAAAATCACTTTGTTGCAGAGGACCCAAATCATCCCTAAGTGAGCCTTATGAACTATTCTGTGAAAGACGGAGAAGATGGCAGAAGTGGGCGGGGGAATATTGCTCACCTAATTCTTCGCGTCCTCAACCTCGCGTCCGAGCGCTGGAAGAACTTGGCAAGCTATGGCGGCGACGATACTTCACCGTCGAGATCAGCCTAGGGGCTGCGGGCTCTGCTTGGAGTTGGGGTAGGAGCTTTGCCCGTGGAGGGGATAACTGGAGGAGGCGGCGACAGCTTCAGATCGGCCGGTGGCGGGAGCAACTCAGGCGGCGGTGAGGAGAGACCGGGGCGGCGGCGCTGGTCTCCTCGGGAGAGATCGGGGCGGCGGCGCTGGTCTCCTCGGGAGAGACCGGGGCGGCGGTGGGGGGAGAGGGGCGGCGGTGGGGAGAGATCGGGGCGGCGGTGGGGAGAGATCAGGGTGGCGGCGCTGGTTTCCTCAGCGCCAGGCGGAGGTGGGGAAATCTGAGAGAGAGATCGAATGAGAGAAAGGGGGTGCTCGGGCTGTGTAGGTTAAGTCAGACGTGGCATGCTAACTGGACGAGTTGACCTGGTCAACATGTGCTGACTGGACCAAAACCAGGGTCAAGGCGAGACAGGGGGGTAATTCATCTGGTTTTGATAGTTGGAGGGTGCAACTTAGACGGTATAATAGATGAGGGGTGTATACTAGACCGACCAAAGAGTTGAAGGTTGATATATGCACTTCTCTCTTTGCTTATTTTGATGAATCTATGAGTAGTATCAGAGGGTATGAACCATAGATAAGTTGGAATACAGTAGATATTACACTAATATGAATTTAGAATGAGTTCACAACAGTACCTAAGTGGTGATTTATTTTCTTATACTAACGGAGCTTACGAGTTTTCTCTTAAGTTTTGTGTTGTGAAGTTTTCAAGTTTCAGGTAAAGATGGAATAAGGAGTGGAAAGAGCCTAATATTGGGGATTCCCAAGGCACCCCAAGGTAATATTCAAGGAAAACCAAAATCCTGAGCTTGGGTATGCCCCGGAAGGCATCCCCTCTTTCGTCTTCGTTCATTGGTAACTTTACTTGGAGCTATATTTTTATTTGCCACATGATATGTGTTTTGCTTGGAGTGTCATTTTATTTACTTTTGTTTTGCTTGCTGTTTGAATAAAGTACCAAGATCTGAAATTATTAAATGTTAGAGAGTCTTCACATAGTTTCATAATTATTCAACTACTCATTGATCTTCACTTATATCTTTCGGAGTAGTTTGTTGTTGCTTTAGTGCTTGACTTGCATCTTTTTAGAGCATGGTGGTAGTTTTATTTTGAAGAAATAGATGAACTCTCATGCTTCACTTAGATTATTTTGAGAGCCTTAAATAGCATGGTAATTTGCTTAAATGATCCTAATATGCTAGGCATCCAAGAATAGTAAAAACTTTCATAAAGTGCATTGAATACTAAGAGAAGTTTGATACTTGATGATTGTTTTGAGATATGGAGATGGTGATATTAGAGTCATGCTAGTTGAGTAGTTGTGAATTTGAGAAATACTTGTGTTCAAGTTTGTGATTCCCGTAGCATGCACGTATGGTGAACCGTTATGTGATGAAGTCGGAGCATGATTTATTTATTGATTGTCTTCATTATGAGTGGCGGTCGGGGACGAGCAATGGTCTTTTCCTACCAATCTATCCCCCTAGGAGCATGCGTGTAGTACTTTGCTTCGATAACTAATAGATTTTTGCAATAAGTATGTGAGTTCTTTATGACTAATGTTGAATCCATGGATTATATGCACTCTCACTCTTCCACCATGCTAGCCTCTCTAGTACCGCGTAACTTTCGCCGGTACCTTAAACCCACCATATACCTTCCTCAGAACAGCCACCATACCTACCTATTATGGCATTTCCATAGCCATTCCGAGATATATTTCCATGTAATGTCCCACCGTTTTGTTATTATGACACGATTCATCATTGTCATATTGCTTTGCATGATCATGTAGTTGACATCGTATTTGTGGCAAAGCCACCGTTCATAATTCTTTCATACATGTCACTCATGAGTCATTGCACATCCCGGTACACCGCCAGAGGCATTCATATAGAGTCATATCTTGTTCTAAGTATCGAGTTGTAATTCTTGAGTTGTAAGTAAATAAAAGTGTGATGATCATCATTATTAGAGCATTGTCCCAGTGAGGAAAGGATGATGGAGACTATGATTCCCCCACAAGTCGGGATGAGACCCCGGACAAAAAATAAAAAATAATAATAAAAGAGGCCATAAAAAAAGAAGAGAAAAAGGCCCAAACAAAAAAATATAAAAAAGAGAGAAAAAGAGAGAAGGGGCAATGCTACTATCCTTTTACCACACTTGTGCTTCAAAGTAGCACCATAATCTTCATGATAGAGAGACTCCTATGTTGTCACTTTCATATACTAGTGGGAATCTTTCATTATAGAACTTGGCTTGTATATTCCAATGATGGGCTTCCTCAAAATGCCCTAGGTCTTCGTGAGCGAGCAAGTTGGATGCACACCCACTTAGTTTCTTTTGATGAGCTTTCATACACTTATAGCTCTAGTGCATCCGTTGCATGGCAATCCCTACTCACTCACATTGATATCTATTGATGGGCATCTCCATAGCCCATTGATACGCCTAGTTGATGTGAGACTATCTTCTCCTTTTTGTCTTCTCCACAACCACCATTCTATTCCACCTATAGTCCTATGTCCATGGCTCACGCTCATGTATTGCGTGAAGATTGAAAAAGTTTGAAACATCAAAAGTATGAAACAATTGCTTGTCTTGTCATCGGGGTTGTGCATGATTTAAATATTTTGTGTGGTGAAGATAGAGCATAGCCAGACTATATGATTTTGTAGGGATAGCTTTCTTTGGCCATGTTATTTTGAGAAGACATGATTACTTGGTTAGTATGCTTGAAGTATTATTATTTTTATGTCAATATTAAACTTTTGTCTTGAATCTTATTGATATGAATATTATTGCCACAATAAAGAAGACTACATGGATAAATACGTTAGGTAGCATTCCACATCAAAAAATCTGTTTTTATCATTTACCTACTCGAGGACGAGTAGGAATTAAGCTTGGGGATGCTGATATGTCTCCAACGTATCTATAATTTTTGATTGTTCCATGCTATTATATTATCAACTTTGGATGTTTATGGGCTTTATTATGCACTTTTACATTATTTTTGGGACTAACCTATTAACCCAGAGCCCAGTGCCAGTTTCTGTTTTTACCTTGTTTTAGAACATCGTAGAAAAGGAAAACCAAACGGAGTCCAATTGACCTGAAACTTCACGGAACTTATTTTTGGATCAGAAGAAGCCCAGAAGACTTGGAGTGCACGCCAGGGGATCTACGAGGAGGCCACGAAGCAGGGGGCGCGCCCACCCCCCTGGGCGAGCCCTCCACCCTCGTGGGCCCCTCATGGCCCCCCTAACGTACTTCTTCCGCCTATATATCTCCATATACCCTTAAAACATCTGAGAGCACAATTGATCGTGAGTTTCGCCGCCAGAAGCCTCCGTAGCCACCGAAAACCAATCTAGACCCGTTCTGGCACCCCGCCGGAGGGGGAATCCCTCTCGGTGGCCATCTTCATCATCTCGGTGCTCTCCATGATGAGGAGGGAGTAGTTCACCCTCGGGGCTGAGGGTATGTACCAGTAGCTATGTGTTTGATCTCTCTCTCTCTCTCTCTCTCGTGTTCTTGATTTGGCACGATCTTGATGTATCGTGAGCTTTGCTATTATAGTTGGATCTTATGATATTTTCTTCCCCCTCTACTCTCTTGTAATGGATTGAGTTTCCCCTTTGATGTTATCTTATTGGATCGAGTCTTTAAAGATTTGAGAACACTTGATGTATGTCTTGCCGTGCGTATCTGTGGTGACAATGGGATACCCCGTGATTCACTTGATGTATGTTTTGGTGATCAACTTGCGGGTTCCGCCCATGAACCTATGCATAGGGGTTGGCACACGTTTTCATCGTGATTCTCTGGTAGAAACTTTGGGGCACTCTTTGAGGTTCTATGTGTTGGTTGAATAGATGAATCTGACATTGTGTGATGCATATCGTATAATCATACCCACGGATACTTGAGGTGACATTGGAGTATCTAGGTGACATTAGGGTTTTGATTGATTTGGGTCTTAAGGTGTTATTCTAGTACGAACTCTAGGGCTGTTTGTGACACTTATAGGAATAGCCCAACGGATTGATTGGAAAGAATAACTTTGAGGTGGTTTCGTACCCTACCATAATCTCTTTGTTTGTTCTCCGCTATTAGTGACTTTGGAGTGACTCTTTGTTGCATGTTGAGGGATAGTTATATGATCCAATTATGTTATTATTGTTGAGGGAACTTGCACTAGTGAAAGTATGAACCCTAGGCCTTGTTTCAACGCATTGCAATACCGTTTACGCTCACTTTTATCATTAGTTACCTTGCTGTTTTTATATTTTCAGATTACAAATACCTTTATGTACTATCCATATACCACTTGTATCACCATCTCTTCGCCGAACTAGTGCACCTATACAATTTACCATTGTATTGGGTGTGTTGGGGACACAAGAGACTCTTTGTTATTTGGTTGCAGGGTTGCTTGAGAGAGACCATCTTCATCCTACGCCTCCTACGGATTGATAAACCTTAGGTCATCCACTTGACGGAAATTTGCTACTGTCCTACAAACCTCTGCACTTGGAGGCCCAACAACGTCTACAAGAAGAAGGTTGTGTAGTAGACATCAGGTATATTTGAGTACCTTGGCACCTTTTGCTATGAAGCGATAGGTGGGAGAAAAGTCATCATCACGATCATCAGCGGAGTTGGAGTTGCCATGTTCCTCAATGTTGGAGATGGACTTGCTGACAAAAGTAGTAGCGAGAGCTAGGCTCGCCACACCAGAGTTTGACTCCTCAGATTCCTCCTCTTCCTTATTTTCCTCAGATTCAGCTTCAGAGTCCATTTCCTTGCCAATGAATGTCTGAGCCTGTCTGGAACTGCTCTTCTTGTGAGATGAAGACTTTGAAGATTTTGACGATGAGGACTTTAAAGATTTCCTATTTTTCTTCAAGTCATCTGAACTGTCATCCTTGTACTTCTTCTTCTTTGATTCCTTCACCCATTGAGGACAGTCAGCAATGAAATGAGTGGACTTCTTGCATTTGTGGCAAGTCCTTTTCTTGCTGTTGCGGGATGAAGAATCTGATCTCAAGTCATCATCCCTTGAAGATTTTCCAGAATGGCCACACCTTGAGAACTTCTGAAATTTCCTCACGAGCATTGCTAGCTCCTGGCTTAGTTCTTCAGGATCACCAAGGCTGCTGTCAGAATCTTCCTCTTTAGATGAGGAAATTTCCATGGCCTTGAGTGCCCATGATCTTCCATAGCTTGGCTCGTAGAGGTCTCTGATGTCTACTACGCAACCTTCTTCTTGTAGACGTTGTTGGGCCTCCAAGTGCAGAGGTTTGTAGGACAGTAGCAAATTTCCCTCAAGTGGATGACCTAAGGTTTATCAATCCGTAGGAGGCGTAGGATGAAGATGGTCTCTCTCAAGCAACCCTGCAACCAAATAACAAAGAGTCTCTTGTGTCCCCAACACACCCAATACAATGGTAAATTGTATAGGTGCACTAGTTCGGCGAAGAGATGGTGATACAAGTGGAATATGGATAGTAGATAATGGTTCTTGTAATCTGAAAATATAAAAACAGCAAGGTAACTAATGATAAAAGTGAGCACAAACAGTATTGCAATGTGTTGAAACAAGGCCTAGGGTTCATACTTTCACTAGTGCAAGTTCTCTCAACAATAATAACATAATTGGATCATATAACTATCCCTCAATATGCAACAAAGAGTCACTCCAAAGTCACTAATAGCGGAGAACAAACGAAGAGATTATTGTAGGGTACGGAACCACCTCAAAGTTATCCTTTCTGATCGATCTATTCAAGACTCCGTAGTAAAATAACACGAAGCTATTCTTTTCGTTCAATCTATCATAGAGTTCATACTAGAATAACACCTTAAGACACAAATCAACCAAAACCCTAATGTCACCTAGATACTCTAATGTCACCTCAAGTATCCGTGGGTATGATTATACGATATGCATCACACAATCTCAGATTCATCTATTCAACCAACACAAAGAACTTCAAAGAGTGCCCCAAAGTTTCTACCGGAGAGTCAAGACGAAAACGTGTGCCAACCCCTATGCATAAGTTCCCGAGGTCACGGAACTCGCAAGTTGATCACCAAAACATACATCAAGTGGATCACGTGATATCCCATTGTCACCACAGATAAGCACATGCAAGACATACATCAAGTGTTCTCAAATCCTTAAAGACTCAATACGATAAGATAACTTCAAAGGGAAAACTCAATTCATCACAAGAGAGTAGAGGGGGAGAAACATCATAAGATCCAAATATAATAGCAAAGCTCGTGATACATCAAGATCGTACCACCTCAAGAACACAAGAGAGAGATCAAACACATAGCTACTGGTACATACCCTCGGCCCCGAGGGTGAACTACTCCCTCCTCGTCATGGAGAGCACCGGGATGATGAAGATGGCCACCGGAGAGGGATTCCTCCTCCGGCAGGGTGCCGAAACGGGTCTAGATTGGTTTTCGGTGGCTACGGAGGCTTTTGGCAGCGGAACTCCTGATCTATTGTGCTCCTAGATGTTTTTAGGGTATATGGATATATATAATCGAAAGAAGTCGGTCCGGGGAGCCACGAGGGGCCCATGAGGGTGGGGCACGCCCAGGGGGTAGGGCGCGCCTCCCTGCCTCGTGCCTCCGTCGAAGCTTCCCTGACGTCTACTCCAAGTCCCCTGGATTGCTTCCATTCCAAAAATAAGTTCCGTGAAGTTTCAGGTCAATTGGACTCCGTTTGATTTTCCTTTTGTGCGGTACTCTAAAACATGGAAACAACAGAAACTGTCACTAGGCTCTAGGTTGATAGGTTAGTCCCAAAAATCATTTAAAATAGCATACAAATGCATATAAAACATCCAAGATTGATAATATTATAGCATGGAACAATCAAAAATTATAGATACGTTGGAGACGTATCAAGCATCCCCAAGCTTAATTCTTGCTCGTCCTCGAGTAGGTAAATGATAAAAACAGAATTTTTGATGTGCAATGCTACCTAACATATTTATCCACGTAATTCTCTTTGTTGTGGCAAGAATATTCAGATCCATAAGATTCAAGACAAAAGTCTAATATTGACATAAAAACAATAATACTTCAAGCATACTAACAAAGCAATCATGTCTTCTCAAAATAACATGGCCAAAGAAAGCTATCTCTACAAAATCATACGGTCTGGCTATGCTCCATCTTCACCACACAAAGTATTTAAATCATGCACAACCCCGATGAGAAGCCAAGCAATTGTTTCATACTTTTGGTGTTCTCAAACTTTTTCAATCTTCACGCAATACATGAGCGTGAGCCATGGATATAGCACTATAGGTGGAATAGAATGGTGGTTGTGGAGAAGACAAAAAGGAGAAGATAGTCTCACATCAACTAGGCATATCAACGGGCTATAGAGATGCCCATCAATAGATCTCAATGTGAGTGAGTAGGGATTGCCATGCAACGGATGCACTAGAGCTATAAGTGTATGAAAGTTAAAAAGAAACTAAGCGGGTGTGCATCCATCTCGCTTGCTCATGAAGACCTAGGGCATTTTGAGGAAGCCCACCATTGGAATATACAAGCCAAGTTCTATAATGAAAGATTCCCACTAGTATATGAAAGTGATATCATAGGAGACTCTCTATCATGAAGATCATGGGGCTACTTTGAAGCACAAGTGTGAGAAAGGGATAGTAGCATTGTCCCTTCTCTCTTTTTCTCTCATTTTTTTGGGCCTTCTCCCTTTTCTTTTTTATGGCCTTTTTCATCCGGAGTCTCATCCGACTTGTGGGGGAATCATAGTCTCCATCATCGTTTCCTCACTTGGGACAATGCTCTAATAATGATGATCATCACACTTTTATTTACTTACAACTCAAGAATTACAACTCGATACTTAGAACAAAATATGACTCTATATGAATGCCTCTGGCGGTGTACCAGGATGTGCAATGACTCACGAGTGACATCTATGAAAGAATTATGAACGGTGGCTTTGCCACAAATACGATGTCAACTACATGATCATGCAAAGCAATATGAAAATGATGGAGCGTGTCATAATAAATGGAACGGTGAAAAGTTGCATCACAATATATATCGGAATGGCTATGGAAATGCCACAATAGGTAGGTATGGTGGCTGTTTTGAGGAAGATAAATGGTGGGTTTTATGGTACCGGCGAAAGTTGTGCGGTACTAGAGAGGCTAGCAATGGTGGAAGGTTGAGAGTGTGTATAATCCATGGACTCAACATTAGTCATAAATAACTCACATACTTATTGCAAAAATCTATTAGTTATCGAAACAAAGTACTACGCACATGCTCCTAGGGGGATAGATTGGTAGGAAAAGACCATCGCTCGTCCCCGACTGCCACTCATAAGGAAAACAATCAATAAATAAATCATGCTCAGACTTCATCACATAACGGTTCACCATACATGCATGCTACGAGAATCACAAACTTTAACACAAGTATCTCTCAAATCCACAATTACTCAACTAGCACGACTCTAATATTACCATCTCCATATCTCAAAACAATTATCAAGTATCAAACTTGTCATAGTATTCAATGCACTTTATATGAAAGTTTTTATTATATCCCTCTTGGATGCCCGTCATATTAGGACTAAATTAATAACCAAAGCAAATTACCATGCTGTTTAGGACTCTCAAAATAATATAAGTGACGCATGAGAGTTCATATATTTCTATAAAATAAACCCACCATCGTGCTCTAAAAAGATATAAGTGAAGCACTAGAGCAACAACAAACTACTCCGAAAGATATAAGTGAAGATCAATGAGTAGTCGAATAATTATGCAACTATATGAAGACTCTCTAACATTTAAGAATTTCAGATCTTGGTATTTTATTCAAACAGCAAGCAAAACAAAAGAAAATAAAATGACGCTCCAAGCAAAACACATATCATGTGGTGAATAAAAATATAGCTTCAAGTAAAGTTACCGATGAACGAAGACGAAAGAGGGGATGCCTTCTGGGGCATCCCCAAGCTTAGGCTCTTGGTTGTCCTTGAATATTACCTTGGGGTGCCTTGGGCATCCCCATGTTGGGGAACGTAGCAGAAATTCAAAATTTTCTACGCATCACCAAGATCAATCTATGGAGTAATCTAGCAATGAGGGGAAGGAGAGTGCATCTACATACCCTTGTAGATCGCTAAGCGGAAGCTTTCAAGTGAACGGGGTTGATGGAGTCGTACTCGTCGTGATTCAAATCACCGATGATCCTAGTGCCGAACGAACGGCACCTCCGTGTTCAACACACATACAGCCCGGTGACGTCTCCTACGCCTTGATCCAGCAAGGGGAGAAGGAGAGGTTGGGGAAGACTCCATCCAGCAGCAGCACGACGGCGTGGTGGTGGTGGAGGAGCGTGGGACTCCAGCAGGGCTTCGCCAAGCACTACGAGAGACGAGGAGGGAGAGGGGTAGGGTTGCGCCAACAGGGAGAGCAAATCACATGTGTTGGGCAGCCCCAAACCTCAAGTATATATAGGGGAAGGGGAGGGGCTGCGCCCCCACCTAGGGTTCCCTCCCTAGGGGTGGCGGCAGCCCCCAGATCCCATCTGGGAGGTGGCCAAGGGGGGAGAAAGGAGGGCGCACCTAGGGTGGGCCTTAAGGCCCATCTAGACCTAGGGTTTGCCCCCTCCCACTCTCCCTTGCGCCTTGGGCCTTGGTGGGAGGCGCCCCAGCCCACCTAGGGGCTGGTCCCTTCCCACTATTGGCCCATGTAGGCCTCCGGGGCTGGTGGCCCCACCTGGTGGACCCCCGGACCCCTCCGGTGGTCCCGGTACACTACCGGTGATGCCCGGAACAATTCCGGTGGCCAAAACCATACTTCCTATATATCAATCTTTACCTCCGGACCATTCCGGAACTCCTCGTGATGTCCGGGATCTCATCATTGACTCCAAATGACATTCGGTAACCGCATACATACCTTCCCTATAACCCTAGTGTCATCGAACCTTAAATGTGCAGACCCTACGGGTTCGGGAGTCACGCAGACATGACCGAGACAACTCTCTGGTCAATAACCAACAACGGGATCTGGATACCCATGTTGTCTCCCACATGCTGCACGATGATCTCATCGGATGAAACACGATGTCGAGGATTCAATCAATCCTGTATTCAATTCCCTTTGTCCAGCGGTACGATACTTGCCCGAGATTCAATCGTTGGTATCCCGATACCTGGTTCAATCTCGTTACCGGCAAGTCTCTTTACTCGTTCCGTAACACATCATCCCGTGATCAACTCCTTGATCACATTGTGCACATTATGATGATGTCCTACCGAGTGGGCCCAGAGATACCTCTCCGTTTACATGGAGTGACAAATCCCACTCTCGATTCGTGCCAACCCAACAAACACTTTCAAAGATACCTGTAGTGTACCTTTATAGCCACCCAGTTACGTTGTGACATTTGGTACACCCAAAGCATTCCTACGGTATCCGGGAGTTGCACAATCTCATGGTCTAAGGAAATGATACTTGACATTAGAAAAGCTTTAGCATACGAACTACACGATCTTTGTGCTAGGCTTAGGATTGGGTCTTGTCCATCACATCATTCTCCTAATGATGTGATCCCGTTATCAACGACATCCAATGTCCATGGTTAGGAAACCGTAACCATCTATTGATCAACGAGCTAGTCAACTAGAGGCTTACTAGGGACATGGTGTTGTCTATGCATCCACACATGTATCTGAGTTTCCTATCAATACAATTCTAGCATGGATAATAAACGATTATCATGAACAAGGAAATATAATAATAACCAATTTATTATTGCCTCAAGGGCATATTTCCAACAGTCTCCCACTTGCACTAGAGTCAATAATCTAGTTCACATCGCAATGTGATTAACACTCACAGGTCACATCGCCATGTGACCAACATCCAAGAGTCTACTAGACTCAATGATCTAGTTCACATCACTATGTGATAAACACTCAAAGAGTTCTGAGTTTGGTCATGTTATGCTTGTGAGAGAGGTTGTAGTCAACGGGTCTTGCCATATTCAGATCCCTATGTATTTCGCAAAACTTTATATCATAGATGCTGCTACCATGTTCCACTTGGAGCTATTCCAAATTATTGCTCCATTATACGTATCCGGTATCTCTACTCAGAGCTATCCGGATAGGTGTTAAGCTTGCATCGACGTAACTCTTTATGTCGAACTCTTTATCACCTCCATAACCGAGAAACATTTCCTTATTCCTCTAAGGATAATTTGACTGCTATCTGGTGTTCCACTCCTAGATCACCTTTGTACCCTCTTGCCAAACATGTGGCAAGGCACACATCAGGTGCGGTACTTCAGCATGGCATACCGTATAGAGCCTATGACAAAAGCATAGGGGACGACCTTCGTCCTTCCTCTTTCTTCTGCCGTGGTCAAGCTTTGAGTCTTACTCAACTTCATACCTTACAACTCAGGTAAGAACCCCTTCTTTGACTGATCTATTTTGAACTCCTTCAAAAACATGTCAAGGTGTGCGTTCTTTGAAAGTATCATCAGGCGTCTTGATCTATTTCTATAGATCTTGATGCCCAATATGTAAGCAGCTTTATCCAGGTCTTCCTTTGAAAAACACTCTTCAAACAACCGTTTATGCTTTCCAGAAATTCTACATCATTTCGGATCAACAATATGTCATCCACATATACTTATCAGAAATGTTGTAGTGCTCCCACTCACTTTCTTGTAAATACAAGTTTCTAGCAAACATTGTATAAACCTAAAAGCTTTGATCACTCCATCAAAGCATATATTCCGACTCCGAGATGCTTGCTCTAGTCCATAGAAGGATTGCTGGAGCCAGCATACCTTTTAGCATCCTTAGGATCGACAAAACTTTGATTGTATCACATACAACTTTTCTTACGAAAACTTGTTAAGAAAACTTGTTTTGACATCCATCTGTAAGATTTCATAATCGAAAAATACAGCTAATGCTAACATGATTCCGACGGACTTAAGCATCGCTACGGGTGATAAATTCTCATCGTAGTCAACTCCTTGAACTTGTGAAAAGACTCTTTCCCATAAGTCGAGCTTCATAGAGGGTAACATTACCGCCCACGTCCGTCTTCTTCTTAAAGATCCATTTATCTCAGTGGCTTGCCGATCATCGGGCAAGTCCACCAAAGTCCATACTTTGTTCTGATACATGGATCCTATCTTGGATTTCATGGCTTCTAACCATTTGTCGGAATACGGGCCCACCATCGCTTCTCCATAGCTCGTAGGTTCATTGTTGTCTAACAACATGATATCCAAGACAGGATCACCGTACCACTCAGGAGTAGTACATATCCTTGTCGACCTACGAGGTTCGATAGCAACTTGATCTGAAGCTTCATGATCACTATCATTAACTTCCTATTCAACAAATGTGGGCGCCATAGAAAACATCTTTCTGTGTTGCATCACTTTCTGTTGAAATAAAGGTTCGACAACCTCATCAAGTTCTATCTTCCTCCCACTCAATTCTTTCGAGAGAAACTCCTTCTCAAGAAAGGACCCGTTCTTAGCGGCAAACAATTTGCCCTTGGATCTGAGATAGAAGGTATACCCAACTGTCACCTTTGGGTACTCTATGAAGATGTGTTTGTCCGCTTTGGGTTCGAGCTTCTCCAGCTGAAGCCTTCAGCATCGCAGCCCCAAACATTAGAAACGACAACTTTGGTTTCTTGCCAAACCAATGTTCATATGACGTTGTCTCAACGGACTTAGATGGTGTCCTATCTAAAGTGAATGCAGCTGTCTCTAACGCATAACCTCAAAATTAAAACGGTAGATTGGTAAGAGACATCATAGATCGCACCATATCTCATAGGGTTCGATTACGACGTCCGGACACACCATTACCTTGTGGTGTTCCAGGTGGCTTCAACTGTGAAACAATTCCACAATGTCTTAAGTGGTTGCCAAACTCATAACTCAGAAAATCCCCTTTTGATCAGATCGTAGGAACATGATCTTATTGTTATGATGATTCTTAACTTCACTCTGAAATCGCTTGAACTTTTCAAACGTTTCAGACTTGTGCTTCATTAAGTAGATATACCTATATCTACCCAAATCGTCAGTGAAGGCGAGAAAATAGCGATATCCATCGCACGCTTCAATTCTCATTGGATCACACGCATTGGCATGCATGATTTCCAACAAGTCACTTGCCCGTTTCATTGTACCTGAAAACGGGGTCGTAGTCATCCTGCCCATGAGGCATGGCTCGCATGTGTCAAGTGATTCAAAATCAAGTGACTCCAAACATCCATCGACATGGAGTTTCTTCATGCATCTTACGCCAATATGACCTAAGCGGTAGTGCCACGAGAAAGTGGTACTATCATTATTAACTCTACATCTTTTGGCGTGAACATGTGTATTACCATGACCGAGATTCAATGAACCATTCACATAGGGTGCACGACCATGAAAGGTATCATTCATGTAAACAGAATAACCATTATTCTCTAACTTAAATGAATGACCGTATTGCAATGAACATGATCTAATCATATTCATGCTCAACGTAGACACCTGATAACATTTATCTAGGTTCAATACTAATTCCGAAGGCAGATGGAGCGTGCGATGGTGATCTCATCAATTTTGGAAACACTTCCAACACACATCGTCACCTCGCCCTCAGCCAGTCTCCGTTTAATCCGTAGCTTTTGCTTCAAGTCACCAATAATAGCAACTGAACCGGTATCTAATACCCAGGTGCTACCAGGAGTATTAGTGAGGTACACATTAATAACACATATATACTTTGTTGAAGTTTCCAGCCTTCTTATCTACCATGCATTTAGGGTAATTCCGCTACCAGTGACCGTTCCCCTTACAATAGAAGCACTCAGTCTCGGGTTTGGGTTCAACCTTGGGTTCCTTCACTGGAGCGGCAACTGGTTTGCCATCCATGAAGTTTCCCTTCTAGCCCTTGCCCTTCTTGAAACCAGTGGTCTTGTTAAACCATCAACATTTGATGCTCCTTCTTTGATTTCCACCTTTTGCGGTCTTAAGCACCGCGAACATCTCCAGGATCAACTCCATCCCTTGCATGTCATAGTTCATCACGAAGATCTAGTAGCTTAGTGATAGTGGCTAGAGAACTCTATCAATCACTATCTTATCTGGAAGTTTAACTCCCACTTGATTTAAGTGATTGTAGCACCCAGACATTCTGAGCACATGCTCACTAGCTGAGCTATTCTCCTCCATCTTGTTGGCAAAAGAACTTGTCAGAGGTCTCATACCTCTCAACACGGGCATGAGCCTGAAATCCCAATTTCAGCTCTTGGAACATCTCATATCTTCTATGGCGTTCAAAACGTCATTGGAATCCCGATTCTAAGCCGTAAAGTATGGTGCACTAAACTATCAAGTAGTCATCAGGATGTGTCTGTCAGGTGTTCACAACATCCACAGACGACGTTGTAGGGGTTTGTACATCGAGCGATGCATCAAAGACGTAAGCCTTCTGTGTAGCAGTGAGGACACTCCTCGGACTACGGACCTAGTCCGCATCATTCCTTACAATATCTTTCAACTTAATCTTTCTCTAGGAACGTATTGAAACAGGGAGCTACAACGTGAGCTATTTATCTACAACATATTTGCAGAGACAATTTAGACTATGTTCATGATAATTGAGTTCATCTAATCAAATTATTTAATGAACTCCCACTCAGATAGACATCCCTCCCGTCATCTAAGTGAAACATGATCCGAGTCAACTAGGCCGTGTCCGATCGTCACGTGAGACGGACTAGTCAACATCGGTGAACATCTTCATGTTGATCGTATCTTCTATACGACTCATGCTCGACCTTTCGGTCTTCCGTGTTCCGAGGCCATGTCTGTACATGCTAGGCTCGTCAAGTCAACCTAAGTGTTTCGCATGTGTCCCGAGGCCATGTCTGTACATGCTAGGCTCGTCAACACCCGTTGTATTCGAACGTTAGAATCTATCACACCCGATCATCACGTGGTGCTTCGAAACAACGAACCTTCGCAACGGTGCACAGTTAGGGGGAACACTTTTCTTGAAATTTTAGTGAGGGATCATCTTATTTAAGCTACCGTCGTTCTAAGCAAATAAGATGTAAAACATGATAAACATCACATGCAATCAAATAGTGACATGATATGGCCAATATCATTTTGCTCCTTTTGATCTCCATCTTCGGGGATCCATGATCATCATTGTCACCGGCCTGACACCATGATCTCCATCATCATGATCTCCATCATCGTGTCTTCTTGAAGTTGTCACGTCATCTATTACTTCTACTACTAAGGCTAACGCTTTAGCAATAAAGTAAAGTAATTACATGACGTTTATGTTGACACGCAGGTCATAAATAAATAAAGACAACTCCTATGGCTCCTGCCGGTTGTCATACTCATCGACATGCAAGTCGTGATTCCTATTACAAGAACATGATCAATCTCATACATCACATATATCATTCATCACATCCTTTTGGCCATATCACATCACAAGGCATATGCTGCAAAAACAAGTTAGACGTCCTCTAATTGTTGTTGCAAGTTTTTTTACGTGGCTGCTATAGGTTTCTAGCAAGAACGTTTCTTACCTACGCGAAAACCACAACATGATATGCCAATTTCTATTTACCCTTCATAAGGACCCTTTTCATCGAATCCAATCCGACTAAAGTGGGAGAGACAGACACCCACTAGCCACCTTATGCAACTAGTGCATGTCAGTCGGTGGAACCAGTCTCACGTAAGAGTACGTGTAAGGTCGGTCCGGGCCGCTTCATCCCACGATGCCGCCGAATCAAGATAAGACTAGTAACGGCAAGTAAATTGACAATATCGACACCCACAACTGCTTTGTGTTCTACTCGTGCATAGAAACTACGCATAGACCTAGCTCATGATGCCACTGTTGGGGAACGTAGCAGAAATTCAAAATTTTCTACGCATCACCAAGATCAATCTATGGAGTAATCTAGCAACGAGGGGAAGGAGAGTGCATCTACATACCCTTGTAGATCGCTAAGCGGAAGCGTTCAAGTGAACGGGGTTGATGGAGTCGTGCTCGTCGTGATTTAAATCACCGATGATCCTAGTGCCGAACGGACGGCACCTCCGTGTTCAACACACGTACAGCCCGGTGACGTCTCCTACGCCTTGATCCAGCAAGGGGAGAAGGAGAGGTTGGGGAAGACTCCATCCAGCAGCAGCACGACGGCGTGGTGGTGGTGGAGAAGCGCGGGACTCCAGCAGGGCTTCGCCAAGCACTACGAGAGACGAGGAGGGAGAGGGGTAGGGCTGCGCCAACAGGGAGAGCAAATCACATGTGTTGGGCAGCCCCAAACCTCAAGTATCTATAGGGGAAGGGGAGGGGCTGCGCCCCCACCTAGGGTTCCCTCCCTAGGTGTGGCGGCAGCCCCCAGATCCCATCTGGGAGGCGGCCAAGGGGGGAGAAAGGGGGGGCGCACCTAGGGTGGGCCTTAAGGCCCATCTGGACCTAGGGTTTGCCCCCTCCCACTCTCCCTTGCGCCTTGGGCCTTGGTGGGAGGCGCCCCAGCCCACCTAGGGGCTGGTCCCTTCCCACTATTGGCCCATGTAGACCTCCGGGGCTGGTGGCCCCACCTGGTGGACCCCCGGACCCCTCCGGTGGTCCCGGTACACTACCGGTGATGCCCGGAACAATTCTGGTGGCCAAAACCATACTTCCTATATATCAATCTTTACCTCCGGACCATTCCGGAACTCCTCGTGACGTCCGAGATCTCATCCGGGACTCCGAACGACATTCGGTAACCGCATACATACCTTCCCTATAACCCTAGCGTCATCGAACCTTAAGTGTGCAGACCCTACGGGTTCGGGAGTCACGCAGACATGACCGAGACAACTCTCTGGTCAATAACCAACAGCGGGATCTGGATACCCATGTTGTCTCCCACATGCTCCACGATGATCTCATCAGATGAACCATGATGTCGAGGATTCAATCAATCCCGTATTCAATTCCCTTTGTCCAGCGGTACGATACTTGCCCGAGATTCGATCGTCGGTATCCCGATACCTTGTTCAATCTCGTTACCGGCAAGTCTCTTTACTAGTTCCGTAACACATCATCCCGTGATCAACTCCTTGATCACATTGTGCACATTATGATGATGTCCTACCGAGTGGGCCCAGAGATACCTCTCCGTTTACACGGAGTGACAAATCCCACTCTCGATTCGTGCCAACCCAACAAACACTTTCGGAGATACCTGTAGTGTACCTTTATAGCCACCCAGTTACGTTGTGACGTTTGATACACCCAAAGCATTCCTACGGTATCCGGGAGTTGCACAATCTCATGGTCTAAGGAAATGATACTTGACATTAGAAAAGCTTTAGCATACGAACTACACGATCTTTGTGCTAGGCTTAGGATTGGGTCTTGTCCATCACATCATTCTCCTAATGATGTGATCCCGTTATCAACGACATCCAGTGTCCATGGTTAGGAAACCGTAACCATCTATTGATCAACGAGCTAGTCAACTAGAGGCTTACTAGGGACATGGTGTTGTCTATGCATCCACACATGTATCTGAGTTTCCTATCAATACAATTCTAGCATGGATAATAAACGATTATCATGAACAAGGAAATATAATAATAACCAATTTATTATTGCCTCTAGGGCATATTTCCAACACCCCAAGCTTATTCTCTTGACACTCCTTATTCGATAGTCCATCTAATCTTCACCCAAAACTTGAAAACTTCACAACACAAAACTTAACAGAAAACTCATAAGCTCCGTTAGTATAAGAAAATAAATCATCACTTAAGTACTATTGTGAACTCATTCTAAATTCATATTGGTGTAATATCTACTGTATTCCAACTTCTCTATGGTTCATACCCTCCGATACTACTCATAGATTCATCAAAATAAGCAAACAACACATAGAGAACAGAATCTGTCAAAAACAGAACAGTCTGTAGTAATCTGTAGGTTTCGAATACTTATGTAACTCCAAAAATCCTGAGAAATTAGGAAGTCGTAGGAAATTTGTTTATTAATCTACTGCAAGTGTAATTGGTATTTTATCTCTCTCTGGTAAAAAATTAAAATTATTCTCGTGAGCGCATACTTTCTGTTTTTTACAGCAAGATCAAATAACGATCACCCAAGAAGATCCTAAAGGCTTTACTTGGCACAAACACTAACTAAAACATAAAAAACACAATCATAACAGAGGATAGATGATTAATTTATTACTAAACAGGAACAAAAAGCAAGGAGCAAAAATAAAATTGGGTTGCCTCCCAACAAGCGCTATCGTTTAACGCCCCTAGCTAGGCATGATGATTTCAACGATGCTCACATAGAAGATAAGAATTGTAAAATAAAGAGAGCATCATGAAGAATATGACTAGAAAATTTAAGTCTAACCCTCTTCCTACGCATAGGGATTTTGTGAGCAAAAAATTTATGGGAGCAATAATCAACTAGCATAGGAAGGCAAACCAAGCATAACTTTAAAACTTTAAGCGCATAGAGAGGAAACTTGATATTATTGCAATTCCTACAAGCATATGTTCCTCCCTCATAGTAATTTTTAGTAGCATCATGAATGAATTCAACAATATAACCAGCACCTAAAGCATTTTTTTCATGATCTACAAGCATAGAAATTTTATTACTCTCCTCATAAGCAAAATTCTTCTCATTCAGAATAGTGGAAGTATCATAAGAGACTCGAATACTATAAATTGTGTCCACATTAAAAGAGTAATGTTCAGAAAAAGGGTAATCATAATCATGACAAGTTTTATAAATATAATCATCACTACTTTTTATAGCATAAGTGTCATCACAATAATCATCATAAGTAGCAACTTTGTTCTCATCATAATCAATTGAAACCTCTTCCAATAGAGTGGAATCATTACTAAATAAAGTCATGACCTCTCCAAATCCACTTTCATAATTATCACAATAAGATTCAACATCCTCCAAAATAGTGGGATTACTACTTCCTAAAGTTGACACTCTTCCAAACCCACTTTCATCAATATAATCATCATAAGTAGGAGGCATGCTATCATCATAACAAATTTGCATATCAAAACTTGGGAGGCTAAAAATATCATCTTCATCAAACGTAGCATCCCCAAGCTTGGGACAGACATTATTTGCAGCAAATATATTCTCAAACATGTCATTCTCATCAAACATAGCATCCCCAAGCTTGGGCCTTTTCATATTATAAGCATAATCACTCTCATCATTAATAGTATGGATAGCACCGATAGTATAGCAATTGTCATCATCACAATGAGTAGTAGGAGCAACATCATTTGGGAGGGATGCCTTTTTACCTTTGCTTCTCCGTATTTTCTTTTTCTTCTTCACATCATGTGTGGGTTTATTCCTCCTTTTGGAGCTCTTTATTAGTGAGATTGGTTGAATAGAAAGCTCCTCCTCGTTACCCGATTCATCATAAGAAAGAATAGGAGGATATAGGGAAATCTATTCCCTTTCATTAGTATTCTCTTCATCTTATATTTGTTTTCTTGACTTTATGTACTTGGCAATATAAGGATTTTCAATGCAATTCACTGCACAATACATATAAATTTCCTCTAGATCAAAATTAAGAACTCTATCAAGGGCAAATGATGGAATAACCTTAGATATACATTTCATTTCTTCATAACCCAAGAGAAAACTAAGTTCATTATGATGTGCAAGGCAAATCAAGTCATCACAATTTTTGGACACGATACGATCATGAAACAATTTCCATTGGGTACTGAAATGATCACGTTCATTGCAAAGTTCACAAGTACGGCTAAGAAAGTTTAAATTTTTAGCACAAACATCTAGCCTTTCTTGCAACCATTTAGTTTCCAAATACTTATGCCTCTTGCAGAATCTATCTTCCCTGTTTGGTATGTACTTGCAAACTCTATGTACTCCACAAAAATCGATCTGCTTATAAGAGATATTTTCGTCATGACTAGTGCAATCATCATTAGTACTATGGATATTCAAGGAGTTCATACTAACAACATTGCAATCATGCTCATCATTCAAATATTTACTGCCAAACATTTTATAGAATTCTTCTTCTAGCACTTGAGCACAATTTTCCTTTCCATCATTCTCACAAAAAATATTAAAAAGATGAAGCGTATGAGGCAAACTCAATTCCATTTTTTTGTAATTTTCTTTTATAAACTAAAGTAGTGATAAAACAAGAAACTAAAAGATTCGATTGCAAGATCTGAAGATATACCTTCAAGCACTCACCACCCCGGCAACGGCGCCAGAAAAGAGCTTGATGTCTACTACGCAACCTTCTTCTTGTAGACGTTGTTGGGCTTCCAAGTGCAGAGGTTTGTAGGACAGTAGCAAATTTCCCTCAAGTGGATGACCTAAGGTTTATCAATCCGTGGGAGGCGTAGGATGAAGATGGTCTCTCTCAAACAACCTTGCAACCAAATAACAAAGAGTCTCTTGTGTCCCCAACACACCCAATACAATGGTAAATTGTATAGGTGCACTAGTTCGGCGAAGAGATGGTGATACAAGTGCAATATGGATAGTAGATAATGGTTTTTGTAATCTTAAAATATAAAAACAGCAAGGTAACTAATGATAAAAGTGAGCACAAACAATATTGCAATGTGTTGAAATAAGGCCTAGGGTTCATACTTTCACTAGTGCAAGTTCTCTCAACAATAATAACATAATTGGATCATATAACTATCCCTCAACATGCAACAAAGAGTCACTCCAAAGTTACTAATAGCGGAGAACAAACGAAGAGATTATTGTAGGGTATGGAACCACCTCAAAGTTATCCTTTCTGATCGATCTATTCAAGAGTATGTAGTAAAATAACACGAAGCTATTCTTTCCGTTCAATCTATCATAGAGTTCGTACTAGAATAACACCTTAAGACATAAATAAACCAAAACCCTAATGTCACCTAGATACTCCAATGTCACTCCAAGTATCCATGGGTATGATTATACGATATGCATCACACAATCTCAGATTCATCTATTCAACCAACACAAAGAACTTCAAAAAGTGCCCCAAAATTTCTACCGGAGAGTCAAGACGAAAACGTGTGCCAACCCCTATGCATAAGTTCACGAGGTCACGGAACTCGCAAGTTGATCACCAAAACATACATCAAGTGGATCACGTGATATCCCATTGTCACCACAGATAAGCACATGCAAGACATACATCAAGTGTTCTCAAATCCTTAAAGACTCAATCCGATAAGATAACTTCAAAGGGAAAACTCAATTCATCACAAGAGAGTAGAGGGGGAGAAACATCATAAGATCCAAATATAATAGCAAAGCTAGCGATACATCAAGATCGTACCACCTCAAGAACACGAGAGAGAGAGATCAAACACATAGCTACTTGTACATACCAGCAGCCCCGAGGGTGAACTACTCCCTCCTCGTCATGGAGAGCGTCGGGATGATGAAGATGGACACCGGAGAGGGATTCCCCCTCCGGAAGGATGCCAGAACGGGTTTAGATTGGTTTTCGATGGCTACGGAGGCTTCTGGCGGCAGAACTCCCGATCTATTGTGCTCCTAGATGTTTTTAGGGCATATCGATATATATAGGCGAAAGAAGTCGGTCAGGGGAGCCACAAGGGGCCCACAAGGGTGGGGCCATGCCCAGGGGGTAGGGCACGCCTCCCTGCCTCTTGCCTCCCTCGAAGCTCCCAGACATCTACTCCAAGTCTCCTGGATTGCTTTCGTTCCAAAAATAAGTTATGTGAAGTTTCAGGTCAATTGGACTCTGTTTATTTTCCTTTTCTGCGGTACTCTAAAATAAGGAAAAAACAGAAACTGGCACTAGGCTCTAGGTTAATAGGTTAGTCCAAAAAATCATATAAAATAGCATATAAACGCATATAAAACATCCAAGGTTGATAATATAATAGAATGGAACAATCAAAAATTATAGATACATCGGAGACGTATTAGTCTCTCTTCTCAGCTTGTTGCAACTCATGAGTATTCGGTCTCTCAAGGATATCAACAGGATCTAGTGACTTCTAGTCTCCACGTTCTTGAATTATCAGTGATAGTGTATTGAATGAGGAATCAAATGATCTCAGCAATTTCTTCACCACCTCATGGTCGGTGATGTCAGTGGCACCAAGTGCTTGAAGCTCATTTGAGATGCCAGTGGGGTGATCGAAGGTTTGTTGGACATTTTCATTGTCGAGTCTTTCGAAGCGGTTGAAGAGATTGCGAAGAACGCCAACTCGAGAATCACGTTGGGTTGAGATTCCTTCATTGACCTTGGACAACCTATCCCAGATAAGCTTTGGAGACTCCAAAGCACTCAATCTGTCGTACTGTCCTTTGCTTAGATGGCCACATATGATATTCTTCACTTGAGAGTCGACTTGCTTGAATCTCTTCACATCAGTAGCGTTCACGGAAGGAGTGATCGAGGGACCACCATTTTCCACAATGTACTAGAGATCGTTGTCAATTGCATCAAGATGCATGCGCGTCTTGTTCTTCCAGTAGGGGTAGTCCATCCCATCGAAGGTAGGACACCCAACCAATACCTTGATCCTGCCTGCAGTCGACATAACTAAAACTCCAAGTGGTTAAACCAAAGTCACACCGAACAAGGGAGTACCTTGCTCTGATATCAATTGAAAGTGCGTTATATCGACTAGAGGGGGGTGAATAGGCGATTTTGACAAATTCGTCACTAGGAAATACAACTTGAGGAATTTGCTAAGTGGCAAACTACCAGCAGCGGAATAAGTACTCGGGTGCATGCATAACAAGACAGTAGCATAGTTATCATGATGAAATGAAACATACATAGAGCATCGGTAGCGTGTAAACGGGATAAGCAGGCAGAAGACAAGATGACTGAAGAAATAGGATTGAAGAAATTGAGAAAGTCTTCAGTCAAAGTCTTCAAATATTAACGATCAATTTCATGAACACATAAGCGAGGAAATGAAAGAGTTGAGAAAATAAAACCAGTAGCTCGGTGAATTTGGTAGACCAGTTCCAACTTCTGTGACAGTTGTATGTCTGGTTGGAGCAGCTTGGTATTTGAACCAAAGCACACACAGTCCTTGCCGTATTCTCCTTGAGCTAAGGTCACACAGACCTCGCCCAATCACTCGTGGTAAGTCTTCAAGGTGACTTCCAAACCTTCCCAAACTTGGTCACCCGACGATCCATAATTCCTGTTGGGTGCTCTAGACCATGACGCCTAACCGTCTGGAAGATGCACCATCTTCAAAGGTAACAAGCGTCGGTTCCACACAGGAACAATCTCTTCAGTGATGCTCAATCACTTTGGGTTGTAGGTGTTGGGGTTTTGCGTTTTTCCTCGCCGATGATTTTCTCTCAAAGTTCTCAGAGGATGGGATGCTCTAAATGACAAGTGTCAGTTTCTCTTGGAGCAGCCAAACAACTAGTGGTTGAGGGGGCGGCTATTTATAGCCAGGGAGCAACCCGACATGATAAGACATAAATGACCCTCATGATATGACTGTTAGGTGGATAAGACATTTGGGACAACTGGCGTATAGCATAACAACGGTTGGAAATTTGAGCTCTCAAATTCCTCAGGGCTATCATGCCTCACTTTAGGCAATCCGCACTGGCGAATTCTGAACTCCTCAGTCAGAACAAAATCCACCAGAAGATCTTCGTCTCTGTCACTGAAGAAATTGACTAAACTGTATGAGATTTTCAAAGACTTCACTCAAAGGATTGGATATGTGTAGGCTTTGAGATGAGCATCACTTGAAAAAATTCCTTAGTATTACCTCGACCCCCTTTGGTAGTACAGTGTTTCCTATGACTCAAGAAAGGAAAATGAAACTACAAAAACAAAAATCTTCATGCTTCATAGTCCTCGCATCAATATCAATATCTTCAAGGTCACAACAATTTCCTCATTTTCAAAGTCTTCAAGAAAACCAAAGTCTTCAAATGAAGACATCATTTTTAGGGATCGACTTTCTTCGAATACATCAAACTCCTCAGAGACTTATAAGACCCGTATACACTCATAAACACATTAGTCCCTTAACCTATAAGTCTTCAATACACCAACATCAATAAGGGGCACTAGATGCACTTACAATATTGTGATGTTATTGGCACCTTAGACATTGGCGAGCTTGGTTGTCTATAAGAGGAAAAAGTAACTCTATAAGTGAAAGAAGAACTCTACAAGTGAGACAGTAAGTAACATTGGCAATTTTTTTGATAAAACTGAAACATTGTCAGATGAGAAGTAGAGAATGAGAACAGAGCTATGCGTTAAAGGCTAGAAACCACGAAACATACTACTAGCAACAAGTTGTGGCAACATCCCTCTTGAGTTTGGGGTAGGCCAACAGCCGTCTAACAAACAGGTTTTACTATTTGATGCTCGTTGCGGCAAAATGTTGAGCAATCAAACATAGTCGAGAGAGCGACTAAACTAGACAACCCATTTTAGCTAGGTTACGATTTCTAGGTCTTTTGTTTTTTGGAACCTTCTAAATGGTTATGACTCAGTTTTTTTTCTTTTTCCTATTGTCATCTTTAAATGTTTTACAAGGTTTTTCTTGAATTTTCCTTTCTTGATTTTTTTTCAAAAAGTTCACGATTTAGGGAAATATTTGTAAAACTTCTAAATTTTTTATTTTTAAAATAAAATGTTTACAAATAAAAAACATGTTTTTCAAAAATATTGGAAAGTTCCCAATAATTTTAAAAATATTATTATAAATGTATTTATTTTCATATTTTTTTCCTAAACCATATGAAGACAAAAAAGGCTAGAAAGCAGAATCAGACAAAAAAAATGCTCGCTACTCATTAGTGGCTTGGCCCAGTCACATCGCCCTTCTGTGTTTGCTGTGCATTTTGACATACTTAGCGCCGACATTTCCTATTTAGGCTTCAGGCGCCGGTTAAAGGCATTTTCACCATCCGACGCACAGCCCCTGTCCGAGCTGGGCCTACCCATTGACATTTTTGTTTTCGGCTAAACTTCAGAAAAAAGGTGCAGCCAATGGGGATCCAACTGGAGACCTACCAAGTAACACGAAACAGTAGTAACCACTACGCCATGTTCACGATAATACTAATTACTAAAAAATATTCACTTTATTCTTTCTCAAGTTCACTGTGAATCGAGAGGTCACATTTTTTTTCATTGTTACTGTTTTTATTGTTCTTTATCTATTTAATTTATTTCCCCCTTTTCTTTTTTTCAATGTGTTATTTTTTAAAAAAATTCGTGAACTTTTTCATTAAAGTTAAAAACCTTTTTCAAATTCGTGTTTTTTTTCTTCAAAACTGATGAACTTTTTCAATTTTCATGCATTTTATAAAATTCAATGATTTTTTACAAAATCGATGAACGTTTTCAAATTTAATGATCTTTTTTGAAAATTTATGAACTTTTTCATATTTTATGAATTGTTTTTAAATTCGGCGATTTTTTATTGCAAATTCAATGAGTTTTTTTAATTGAACTTCTTTTCAATATCTGAGAACTTTTTTGAATTCACGATTTTTTTGTGAGAATTTTCATTTTATCTTTCATTTTTGTTCTCAAATGCGATTGAGTACATGGGCCGGCCTACCAGCGTCGGCGCGTGATGTCGAGGGAACGCCAAGCAGGACTCGAACACAAGACCACGTGCTTCACAAGTTGTGCTGCTACCACTTGAGCTAGCGAGCTAGGTGTTTTCATGGGCAGCACAAATACTTAAGAACCGAACCAAGCGCCGATACGCACGTTTTTCAAATTTTGAATGCGAAATGTTATTTTGGAGAAAAAGTGAATTCTGCATGAAACCGCAAACACTTTTCGAAATTGTGTATATTTGAGAAAACTCAAACATGTCAAAAAACACAAACAATTTCTGGAAACGGAAACAATTTTTAAACTCCCCCCCAAAAATTTGAAAATACAAACATTTTTTAGAAAACTAGAATATTTTTTAATGGAAAAACAGTTTTTGGATACGCGAACATTTTTGAAAAGTGGGAACTTCTTTTGAATCTCCCGAACAAAATTTGAAAACACCAACATTTTTTGAAACTCCAGAACAAAAAACGAAGCACAAATAAATTTTGAAAATTGCGAAGAATTTTTGAAATCCCAGCACAAAATTTGAAAAAAAGAACATAATTTAAAAAATCGGGAACATTTTTAAAACTCCCGAAAAAAATTTGAAAACCCAAATATTATTATAAATTTGAGACAATTTTCGTAAGACTGAACAAAATTTAAGAAGTTGTGAAATTTTGAATAAATGAACATTTTTTGAAAAAGTACGAACATTTTTTGAATTTCTGAATACAATTTGAAAACAGAAACATTGTTTGAAATGTTGAACAATTTATGATAAATCAAACATGTTTTGAAATTTAAGAACATTTTTCCAAAAACACAAAAAAAGAAAAAAGAAAGAAAAAAGAACACGGAAAAGTGAGAAAAGAATAAAAGAAACAGGAAAAGAGAAAGAAAGACAAACTAAAAAAAAGGAAAAAAAACGGTTCAGAAACCTATTAGAAGGTTCCCAAAACCGGGAAACCCCGGCTGGAACCTTCCGGCAAGTGCCCAAAACCGGGATCAGTGGAACGCTTCTAATGGGCTTGCCCGTCTCAGTTCCATCATTAAGAAATAGTGTGTGATACCGCGACATTTTGACGCTGAGTGCGTCGTATAGGATTTTCCCTGAATAGGAGCTCCCCCATATTTGCCGCTCATTATGTGGTAATATTGACCCTCGCACTAGCAATTCGCGGCCTTGCACTAAAAATATTTGGAAATCCAAAAATTGTTTGGTTCTTAGAAAATGTTTTGGAATTTGAAAGAAAGTTCGTGACTTTGAAAATTTTCTTAGACTTAAAATTGCCCAAAAAATTCAAAATATGCGCAGAATTTCCAGAAAATGTTCATGGTTTCATATAATATTGGATTTTGAAAACATTTACAGTTTATTGAAATTGTTCAGTTTTTCAAAACATATTTGAAAATTTTAGAAAAATTGATTTTAGGGCAAATATACTCAAAATATCAAGTAAAGTTTTTTAAAAGAAATGTTTGCATTTTCAAAATTTGTTTGGCATATTAAAAAAATGTCACTTCTTTTGAAGTTTTTTTTCTAAAAACAATGGAAAACAAAAAACAACAACAAGAAAAAGAATCGCTACAGTGCCGAGTCGGCTCCGCATCGTCACACTAGGACGACGAATGCCAAGGCGGCATGTGAGGAGGAGCGCAGGGAGTGGCGCAACGCGGCACGCCATACGACCCTCGCGAAGCCGTACATAGCGTCGGACACGGTGCCCGCCGACCCTTGCCCTTGCCGACAATGGGAAGGGCGGACTACATGGACCTGAGTCTGCACCAGCCATCCCCACGGCCGGATGCGGTCGATCACCAACACAAGTCGGAGCGACTGTCGTGAGCGTACTGCGGCGTCGGTCTGGGCTACCCTGGCCCCTTGGCAGTCGTCCACCACTGGAAGAAAAATGACAAAGGTGTCAATCTATAATATCTAAATAGTTGATCCCCACTACATTAATTCTCTTGACATGCAACCATCCCACATCAGCATAGTTGACACGTCAGCAGTTCAGTTTCATCACCCAGTAATAGCTGATGACCCACAAGTATAAGGGATCTATCGTAGTCCTTTCAATAAGTAAGAGTGTCGAACCCAACAAGGAGCAGAAGGAAGCGGTTTTCAGCAAGGTATTCTCTGCAAGCACTGAAATTATCGGTAACAGATAGTTGTGTGATAAGATAATTCGTAACGAGTAACAAGTAACAAAAGTAACTAAGGTGCACCAAGGTGGCCCAATCCTTTTTGTAGCAAAGGACAAGCATGGACGAACTCTTATATAAAGCAAAGCGCTCCCGAGGACACATGTGAATTATTGTCAAGTTAGTTTTCATCATGCTCATATGATTCATGTTCGTTACTTTGATAATTTGATATGTGGGTGGACTGGTGCTTGTGTGCTGCCCTTCCTTGGACAAGCCTCCCACTTATGATTAACCTCTCGCAAGCATCCGCAACTACGAAAGAAGAATTAAGATAAATCTAACCATAACATGAAACATATGGATCCAAATCAGCCCCTTACGAAGCAACGCATAAACTAGGGTTTAAGCTTCTGTCACTCTAGCAACCCATCGTCTACTTATTACTTCCCAATGCCTTCCCCTAGGCCCAAATCATGGTGAAGTGTCATGTAGTCAATGTTCACATAACATCACTAGAGGAAAGACAACATACATCTCATCAAAATATCGAACGAATACCAAATTGACATGATTACTTATAACAAGACTTCTCCCATGTCCTCAGGAACAAACGTAACTACTCACAATGCATATTCATGTTCATAATCATAGGAGTATTAATTATCATTAAGGATCTGAACATATGATCTTTCACCAAATAAACCAACTAGCATCAACTACAAAGAGTAATCAACACTACTAGCAACCCACAGGTACCAATCTAAGGTTTTAAGACAAAGATCGGATACAAGAACTGAACTAGGGTTTGAGAGGAGATGGTGCTGGTGAAGATGTTGATGGAGATTGACCCCCTCTCGATGAGAGGATCATTGGTGATGACGCTGGCAATGATTTCCCCCTCCCGGAGGGATGTTTCCCCGGCAGAACAGCTCCGCTGGAGCCCTAGATTGGTTCTTCCCAGGTTCCGCCTCGAGACGGCGACGCTTCATCCCGAAAGCTTCCTTATGATTTTTTTTCCAGGTCAAAACACACCATACAGCAGAAGATGGGCGTCGGGGGCCTGCCAGGGGGCCCACAAGGACGGGGGGTGCGCCCAGGGGGGTAGGGCGCGCCCTCCACCCTTGTGGCTGGCAGGTGGCCCCCCTCTGGTGCTTTCTTCGCCCAATATTTTTATATATTCCAAAAATATTCTCTATGAAGTTTCCGGACTTTTGGAGTTGTGCAGAATAGGTCTATAATATTTGCTCCTTTTCCAGTCCAGAATTCCAGCTGCCGGCATTCTCCCTCTTCATGTAAACCTTATAAAATAAGAGAGAAAAGGCATAAGTATTGTGATATAATGTGTAATAACAGCCCGTAATGCAATAAATATTGATATAAAAGCATGATGCAAAATGGACGTATCAACTCCCCCAAGCTTAGACCTTGCTTGTCTTCAAGCGAAAGCCGAAATCGAAAAATATGTCCACATGTTTAGAGATAGAGGTGTTGATAAAATAAAATACGGACATGAGGGCATCATGATTATCTTTAGGAGAGCAACATATATTGTAATTTCTTATGCTAAAGTAACAATTCGTTCACAAGATAAAGCATTAATCAAAAACTTTATTGAAACTAACAAACTATGACCTTTATTATGCAGTCCGTCGCTTTTATTTCTTCCATGTCACAAGTTCGTATAAAGCTTATTTTCCTCACACTAATAGATCATACATATTTAGAGAGCAAGTTTTATTGCTTGCATCGATGACAACTTACTTGAAGGATCTTACTCAATCCATAGGTAGTATCTCTACTTGGACTCTCATGGCGAAACTGGTTTAAGGGATGTTTGGAAGCACAAGTAGTATCTCTACTTGGTGCAAAGAATTTGGCTAGCATGAGAGGGAAAGGCAAGCTCAACATGTTAGAGGATCCATGACAATATAACTTCTATTCGGATATAAGAAAACATAAACCATTAAGTTGTCTTCATTGTCCAACATCAGCCTTTAGGCATGCCATATTTTAATGAGTGCTCATAGTTACAAAAGATGTCCAAGATAGTATATTTATATGTGAAGCCTCTCTTTATTTATTACTTCCTATTAATTGCAACAATGACCAAAACTATGCTTGTCAACTCTCAACAACTTTTATTCATCATACTCTTTATATGTGAAGTCATTACTCTCCATAGGGTCAATATATGATCTTTTTATTCTTTCTTTTATTTAATCCCCTCAAGATCATAGCAAAATAGCAAATCTCTCAACTCAAAACTACTCTTTATTATATATAACTAACAGACTCGATTACATAGATAGAGATCGAAACAAAACTCAAAACTAGATCATACTAAAAACTTTATTCTACTAGATCAAAATATAACAAAAAGGATCGAACTAAGAAAAACGATAAAGATAGAGGTGTGATGGTGATACGATACCGGGGACCTCCCCCAAGCTTGGCAGTTGCCAAGGGGAGTGCCCATACCCCATGTATTTATGTATCTTTCTTCGGAGGTGGTGATGTGATATTCTTGGCGATGATGCACCTTAGGATGCGATTCTCTTCCTCGACCTTATTAATTTGTTGCTTAAGATCCATTACTTCCTTGCGAAGTTTACCCGTAATGGATAGAGCTCCATTCACCCACGGATGTTTCATAGCCGCGGGGGAAAAAGCAACACTCTTTTTCATATTTTCATAAGAGAGAAATCTAGCATTTGGAGGAATGACCGAATTTGGTATTGCTGAGCTCTGAAGTTCCTCCAGCATGAATCTAGTTTGAAGACGAGAGGTAACTTCTTGATCCTCCTCCAAGGCATCCACCCTTTTCAAGTCATCCTCCATCTCTTCCTCCGTTGATTGCCTGAAGTGGTCAGCTTCGCTGTATGCTCTTGGGCCCGGTGTCGGGTGAGATACCCGATTCTCCCCGACTGACTCTTGCGAAGACATCTTGTTCTAAATCTGCTGCAGAAACAACTCAAAACAAAACAGAGGATTTTGCCGTGGTACGGTGGTCAAACCCTTCGGGAGATTATATAATGAATTGTTACCGACCATAAGAAGTATCGTGCAAGAAAACAGAGTCCGGAGGGCACACGAGGTGGCCACAAGGTCGGGGGGCGCACCCAGGGGGGTAGGGCGTGCCCTCCACCCTTTTGGTGGCCTCGTGTCTCATTCGGACTACTTTTAATTTTTCTAATTTTTTAAATATTCCAAAACGGAGAAAAATTACCATTAGAACAGTTTTGGAGTCAGTTTACTTACCGTACCACATACATATTCCTTTTTGGAGTTTGGAACATTCTGGAAAGTGTCTCTTATGCACTCCTCCGGTGTTACGGTGTCAATTATATTGGTCTCAACATTTATGGGAGTACCTGAGATATAATGTTTGATTCTTTGACCGTTTACCACTTTCGGATTTGTGTCTTCGACGTTGTTGATATTGATGGCACCAGAACGATAGACCTCCTCGATAATGTAAGGACCTTCCCATTTACAGAGAAGCTTCCCTACAAAAAATCTTAAACGAGAGTTTTATAGCAAAACATGATCACCTACATTAAACTCACACTTTTGTATCCTTTGTCATGCCATCTTTTAACTTTTTCGTTAAACAACTTAGAATTCTCATAGGCTTGGGTTCTCCATTCATCAAGATAGCTTATGTCAAATAACCTCTTCTCACTGGCAAGTTTGAAATCATAGTTGAGCTCTTTAATAGCCCAATATGCCTTATGTTCTAGTTCGAGAGGTAAGTGACATGCTTTTCCATAAACCATTTGATATGGAGACATACCCATAGGGTTCTTATAAGCAGTTCTATAAGCCCATAATGCATCATCAAGTTTCTTAGACCAATTCTTTCTAGATCTATTCAAAATCTTTTGCAAAATCAATTTAATATCTCTATTGCTCAATTCTACTTGACCACTAGACCGAGGATGATATGGAGATGCAATTCTATGGTTAACATCATACTTAGCAAGCATTTTACAGAAAGCACCATGAATAAAATGTGAACCACCATCAGTCATTACATATCTAGGGACTCCAAACCTCGGAAAAATAACTTTAAGCATCTTGATAGAAGTGTTATGATCAACACTACTAGTTGGCATAGCTTCTACCCACTTAGTAACGTAATCAACAACAACTAAAATATGTGTATACCCATTAAGGGAAGGAAAAGGTCCCATATAATCAAAGCCCCAAACATCAAATGGTTCAATAACAAGTGAATAATTCATAGGCATTTCTTGACGTCTACTAATACTACCAATTCTCTGGCATTCATCACAAGACAAGACAAGATGGGCCTCGAGGTGAGCACAACCCATCGGGGCATGGGTAAGGGCCCAGGCGCGCCCGGTGTCTTGTGCCCTACTCCTTCACCTTCTGGTCTTTCCACGAAGCTTCGGAGGTCTCTTTTGTTCCAAAAAAAACCCGCCAAAAAGTTTCAGCTCATTTGGAGAACTTTCATTTCTGCACAAAAAACAACACCACGGTAGTTCTGCTGAAAACAGCGTTAGTCCGGATTAGTTCCAAAAAATGATATAAAGTTGCTATAAAATGATTGTAAAACATCCAAAAATGATAATAAAACAACATGAATACTTTAGAAATTATAGATACGTTGGAGACGTATCAGCATCCCCAAGCTTAATTCCTACTCGTCCTCGAGTAGGTAAATGAGAAAATAAATAATTTATGAAGTGTGAATATTAGCAAAGTGCACAAGTTTGATCATAGATAATTTAATCACTTTTCCTAGCATCATAACAGCAATTCTTTCTTATAAAACTTCTCATGTTAAAGTAGCAATTAAAAATGGAATTTTTGTTGTGGAATGCTACCTATCATATTCATCATAAACTCTTTTATTTTGTAGCATGGACATTTGGACTTTTATATGGTTCAAAGCAATAGTCTAGTTTTGACATGAGGACTTTAATACTCAAGCATACCAACAAGAAACCATGTCTTTCAAAATATCAACGCTAAAATAAGTTATCCCTAGCCCATCATGCTCAATCATTGATCCATTCATAAAACACACTCGCATATTAATTAGCTACACTCAATGCTCAAGTACAATAATAGTGCCCCCTAGTTGGTGCTTTATAAGAGAAGATGGAGACTCAAATTAAAAATAAAAGTTGCATAAAGTAAAAGAAAGGCCCTTCGCAGAGGGAAGTAGGGATTTGTAGAGGTGTTCGAGCTCAAAGCGAAAATTGAGAGATAAAAACATTTTGAGAGGCATACTTTTCCCACCAACGAAAACGACTTAGATCTCCCAAAACTTTCCATGCTAGATATATCATAGGCGGTTCCCAAACAGAAAATAAAGTTTATTCCTTTTTCCACCATACTTTCACTTTCCATGGTTAACCATATCCATGGGTGCCCTCCATACCAACACTTTCCAAGGAATTTATTATTTGACAACATAAAGTAAATTCATTTTTCATTTCGGGACTGGGCATCTGATACGTCTCCAACGTATCTATAATTTTTGATTGTTCCATGTTGTTATATTATCAATCTTGGATGTTTTATAATCATTTTATATCATTTTTTGGTACTAACCTATTGACATAGTGCCAAGTGCCAGTTCCTGTTTTTTCCGTGTTTTTTTACATCACAAAAAATCAATATCAAACGGAGTCCAAATGCCACGAAACTTTATGGAGATTTTTGATGGACCAGAAGGAACATGTTGGGCCCTAGTTGCACCTGGGGGGAGTCCTGAGGAGGGTACAACCCACCAGGGCGCGCCCTGGTGGGTTGTGCCCACCTCGGGTGCCCCCCAGACCGCCTCTTTGCACTATAAATACCCCAAAAATCCCAGAACCCTAGGGCAGTCGACGAAATATTCATCGAGCCGCCGTAGAGTCCAGAACCACCAGATCCAATCTAGACACCATCTCGGATGGGGTTCACCACCTCCATTGGTGCCTCTCCGATGATGCGTGAGTAGTTCTTTGTAGACCTTCGGGTCCTTAGTTAGTAGCTATATGACTTCATCTCTCTCTCTTTATTCTCAATACAATGGTCTCTTGGAGATCCATATGATGTAACTCTTTTGCGGTGTGTTTGTTGGGATCGATGAACTTTGAGTTTATGATCAGATCTATCTTTTTATATAGTTATTTGGGTTTCTTTGATCTCTTATATGCATGATTGCTTATAGCCTCGTATTTCTTCTATGATATTTGGGTTTTGTTTGGCCAACTTGATCTATTTATCTTGCAATGAGAAGAGGTGCCTTGTAGTGGGTTCGATCTTACGGTGCTTGATCCCAGTGACAGAAAGGGAAACGACACATATGTATCGTTGCTACTAAGGATAAAATGATGGGGTATATCTCTACATAGATAGATCTTGTCTACATCATGTCATCGTTCTTATTGCATTACTCTGTTTCTCCATGAACTTAATACACTAGATGCATGCTGGATAGCGGTTGATGTGTGGAGTAATAGTAGTAGATGCAGGCAGGAGTCGGTCTACTAATCTTGGACGTGATGCCTATATAATGATCATTGCCTGGATATCGTCATAATTATTTGAGGTTCTATCAATTTCCCAACGGTAATTTGTTTACCCACCGTTTGCTATTTTTCTCGAAAGAAGCCACTAGTGAAACCTACGGCCCCCAAGTATTCTTTCTCATATATTAGCCTTTGCGATCTACTTTTCTCTTGCATTTATTTTTAGATCTATTAATCCAAAAACCCAAAAATACTTTGCTGCACTTTATTTTATTTGCGATCTATTTATTTAATCTATTACAACTTTCTCCCGTCATGCACCAATTTCTGGCACCGTTACCCGAAAGGGATTGACAACCCCTTTAACACGTCGGGTTGCAAGGATTTGTTATTTGTGTGCATGGGTTGTTTACGTTGTGTTGCTTGGTTCTCCTACTGGTTCGATAACCTTGGTTTCATATCTGAGGGGAATACCTACTGCCATTGTGCTGCATCATCCCTTCCTCTTTGGGGAAATACCGACGTAGCTTCAAGCGACATCAGCATCCCTAATACCTTTGCCTTACTCTCATGCAATGACAAGTGAATAAACACTCATCGTGATAATAACATATCTAGCATGGAAAATATTGGCCACCCCTCACCACCTCGCGAGCAGTACGAGCACACAAAAGAGAAATTAATTTTGAAAACTAGAGATGGCACATACAAATTTGCTTAGAACGGCAAAAGAATACCGCATATAGGTAGGTATAATGGAGTCGTGTGGCAAAATTGGTTTAAAGGATTTTGAATGCACAATTAGTAATCATACTTAGTGCAAAATGAAGGCTAGCAAAAGATTGAGAAGCGACCAGCCAAGAAACGAATAATCTCATAAGAGAGCATTGAGCATAATTAACACCGAATAATGCACCACAAGTAGGATGTAATTTCATTGCACAACTATTGACTTTCGTGCTTGCATAGGGAATCAAAAACCTTAACACCAATATTCTTACTAAAGCATAATTACTCATCAACATGACTCACATATCACATCATTATATCTCAAAACTATTACAAGGAATCAAGTTTATTTTGTCCAATGATCTTCATGAAAGTTTTTATTATATCCTTCTTGGATATCTATCACTTTGGGACTAATTTTCATGCGTTGCTTTTGATAAGATCAAACAAATATAAGTGAAGATCATGAGCATAATATTTCTTTATCTCAAATTAATTTAAGTGAAGCAAGAGAGAATTTCTTCAAAAATACTAAAGCACACCGTGCTCAAAAAGATATAAGTGAAGCACTAGAGCAATTCCATAGAAAAGAGCTTCGCTGACGGGATGTGAATGCCGCTTACTTAGCCTCCCTGGCAACTATTTGAGGACTTTATTTTATTTAAAAAAACTTTCAGATCTAAGTACTTTATTAAAATAGTAAGAAAAAGAAAATAAAATGAGAATCCAAGGATAGCACACGTCATGTGAAGAAGCAAAAACTTAGGCTCAACCGATACTAACCGATAGTTGTTGAAGAAGAAAGGTGGGATGCCTACCGAGGCATCCCCAAGCTTAGATGCTTGAGACTTCTTGAAATATTATTTTGGGGTGCCTCGGGCATCCCCAAGATTAAGATTTTTTGTTTCCTTAATTCCTTTTATATCACGGTTTCCCTAAATCTTAAAAACTTCATCCACACAAAACTCAACAAGAACTCGTGAGATAAGTTAGTATAAACCAATGCAAAAACTTTATCATTCTCTACTGTAGCAAATCACTAAAATTATTATTCAACATTGCATACTAAATTCCTCTACATATTTAATACTCCTATCCTCAAATAGAATCATTAAACAAGCAAACATATGCAAACATAACAACAATCTGCCAAAACAGTACAGTCTGTAAAGAATGCAAGAGTATTAATACTTCCCTAACTCCAGAAGTTATGAAAATTTGCCAAGCTGTATAAAATTTATCAGATCTCATTTTGCAAAAAGTTTCAACATTTTATCACGTTCTGACTTTTCTAGGGAATTTTTGCAACCGCGGTAAACTTTCTGTTTTCAAAGAGGAACATGTATACTTGCAAAATAAGCATGGCAAAGGCTATCATTGCCACTTTTATTGAAATAAAATATGCAAAACATTATTCTAAATAAAATCAAGCAAATCCTAACAAAATAAAATGATGCTCCGAGCAAAACACATATCATGTGACGAATGAAAACATAGCTCCGAGTGAGGTTACCGATAATGATGGAGACGAAAGAGGGGATGCATTCCGGGGCATTCCCAAGCTTAGTTGCTTGGATTTTCCTTGGATATTAACTTGTGGTGCCTTGGGAATCCCCAAGATTAGGGTCTTTTCACTCTTTATTCTCCTCATATCGACATCTCACGCAAAACTTGAAAACTTCAATCACACAAAACTTAACGGGACTTTGTGAGATAGGTTAGTATGATAAAGAGCAAACCATTTCACTTTTGGTACAGTCAAAGACGAGATTCATAATTGTTCTCACACAATGCCTACTATAGCATATCATTTCCACAATTTATATTGAGCAATATAAGCCATGGAAATTAGAAAACAAGCAAACTATGCATTGAAAACAGAATCTGTCAAAAACAGAACAGTTTGTAGTAATATGTACTCCAACCATACTTATGCTACTACAAAAATTCTGAATAATTAGGAAAACCTGGTAAATTTGTCTATTAATCTTCTGAAAAAATAATCAGCATTTTACCACACTTCTGTTAAAAATGAGAATTGTTTTCCTGAGCGCAAAAGTTTCTGCTTTTCAGCAAGATCAACTCAACTATCACCGTAAGCCATCCCAAAGGTCTTACTTGGCACTTTATTGAAACAAAAGTAACAAAACATGATTACTATAGTAGCCTAATCATGTGAGCACACAAAAACAGTAGGTAAAAGTGTTGGGTTGTCTCTCAACAAGCGCTTTTCTTTAATGCATTTTAGCTAGGCATGATGATTTCAATGATGCTCACATAAAAGATAAGAATTGAAACATAAAGAGAGCATCATGAATCATAAGTTCCTCTCTCATAATAATTGTAATTAGCATCATGAGTAGATTCATCAATATAACTATCACACAAAACATCCCTTTCATGATCCATAAGCATAGTATTTTTATTACTCTCCACATAAGCAATTTTATTCTCATTCATAATAGTGGGAGTATCATAGGAAACTCGAATACTATAAATTGTTCCCACATTAAAAGAGTAATGTTCAGTAAAAGGATATTCAAAATTATGACAATAATTAACACTACTTTTTTATAACATAAGTATCATCACAATAATCATCATAAGTGGGAGGCATGCAATCATCATAGCAAATTTGATCATTCAAAGTAAGGGGACTAAAAATATCATCTTCATTAAGCATAGCATCCCCAAGCTTGGGACAAACATTAATTGCAGGAAATAAATTCTCAAACATAGCATATTATAAGCATAATCACTCTCATCATTAATAGTATGAATAACAACAATGGTATAGCAATTGTTATCATCATAACTTCCCAAGTTGGTGCTAAAAAGATTTCCAAGATTATAAGAAGTATCATTATCTTCCCAATCATAATCATCACAACGAGCAATGGGCATAACAAAATCATCATCAATAGTGCTCTTAGACATTGTGCCATAAGCATAGAAGCAATATCATCATCAAGTGTGTCATCCTCCATAATTATTTTTGATTCATTTTCATGAGGCACAACAATAATAGGAGAAACACTATTTGGTAGAGATACCTTTTTACCTCTATTCTTTCTTCTTCTTCACCACATCATGTGTGGGTTTAATTAAAATTTTCAAGCTTCTTGTTGAAGAGATTGATTGGATAGGAAGCTCCCTCCTCGTTACCTATTTCATCATGAGAGACAATAGGAGGGAAAGTGGAAATCTTTACCCTTTCATTAGTATTCCTTTTATATTCTATTGGTTTTCCCACCTTTCTATAGTTGGCAATATAAGCATTCTTATTGAAATTTACCATGCAAAACATATAGATATTCTTTAGTTTGGTTTCAAAGTCATCCGTGAGAATGAATACTTCAAACCAACTATTTTTATGTGTCAATTATTCACTCCCCAAAAATAGACAAAGCTCACTATAAAGTTCAAGGGTGATCAAGTTATTGCATTATTTGGACATGATTCGATCATGAAAAAGCATGTATTGGAAATTAAGATGGCCAACCTTATTGCAAAGTTCACACGTAATAGGACAAAGATAACATAATTTTGTAGAAAATTCATCTATCACTTTGAGCAAAGAATTGGTTCTATCATGTTTATGCTTCTTGCAAAATCTATCTTCCCTATAAGGCACGTCTTCACAAACTTTATGCACTGCACAAAAATTGACATGCTTATAAGAAACATTTTTGTCATGACTTGTGCAATCATCATTAGCATTTTGGATATTCAAAGAATTCATACTAACAACATTGCAATCATGCTTATGATTCAAATATTTTGTGCCAAACATTTTATTGACTTCTTCTTCTAACAATTGAGCACAATTTTCCGAACCATCATTTTCAAGAAAGATATTATAAAGATGATTAATAATATGATGCAACCTTAATTCAATTTTTTTGTAGTTTTTTACGAACCAAACTAGTGATAAAACAAGAAACTAAAATATTTAATTGCAAGATCTAAAGATATACCTTCAAGCACTCACCTCCCCGGCAACGGCGCCAGAAAAGAGCTTGATGTCTACTATGTAACTTTATTCTTGTATACTCGTGTTGGGCCTCCAAGCGCAGAGTTTTGTAGGACATTACCAATTTTCCCTCAAGTGGATGACCTAAGGTTTATCAATCCGTGGGAGGCGTAGGATGAAGATGATCTCTCTCAAACAACCCTGCAATCAAATACCAGAAATCTCTTGTCTCCCCAACACAGCCAATACAATGGCAAATTGTATAGGTGCACTAGTTCGGCGAAGAGATGGTGATAAAAGTGTAATATTGATGGTAGAAATATATTTTTATAATCTTAATAAATAAAAACAGCAAGGTAGCAAATAGTAAACGGGCACAAAAATGGTATTGCAATGCTTGAAAATGAGGCCTAGGGCACGTACTTTCGCTAGTGCAATTTCTCAACAATGCTAATATAATTGGATCATATAACCATCCCTCAAAGTGCGACCAAGAATCACTCCAAAGTTCCTATCTAGCGGAGAACATAGAAGAAATCGTTTGTAGGGTACGAAACCACCTCGAAGCTATTCTTTCCGATCGATCTATCCAAGAGTTCGTACTAAAATAACACCAAATAATTTCAGATTCATAATACTCAATCCAACACAAAGAACCTCAAGGAGTGCCCCAAGATTTCTACCGGAGAAACAAAGACAAGAACGTGCATCAACCCCTATGCGTAGATTACCCCAATGTCACCTCGGGAATCCGCGAGTTGAGTGCCAAAACACATAGCAAGTGAATCAATATGATACCCCATTGTCACCACGAGTATTCATATGCAAAACATATATCAAGTGCTCTCAAATCCATAAAAGTATTCAATCCGATAACAACAAAAACTCAAAGGGAAAAAACTCAATTCATCACAACAAGATAGAGAGGGGAAAACACCATATGATCCGACTATATTAACAAAGCCCGCGATACATCAAGATCGTGACATCTCAAGAACACGAGAGAGAGAGAGAGAGATTAAACACATAGCTACTGGTACAAACCCTCAGCCCCGAGGGTGGATTACTCCCTCCTCATCGTGGTGGCCGCTGGGATGATGAAGATGGCCACCGGTGATGATTTCCCCCTCCGGCAGAGTGCCGAAACGGGGTCTAGATTGGTTTTCGGTGAATACAGAGCCTTGCGGCGGTGGAACTTATGATCTAGGGTTATTTCTGATGGTTTCTCTATTTATAGGATTTTTTGGTGTTGGTTTCATGCAAAGATGGGCCTCGAGGTGAGCACAACCCACCGGGGCACGGGTAAGGGCCCAGGCGCGCCCCGGTGTCTTGTGCTCTACTCCTTCACCTTCTGGTCCTTCCACGAAGCTTCGGGGGTCTCTTTTGTTCCAAAAAAAATCGTCAATAAGTTTCAGCTCATTTGGAGAACTTCAATTTCTGCACAAAAAACAACACCACGGTAGTTCTGCTGAAAACAATGTCAGTCCGGGTTAGTTCCAAAAAATGATATAAAGTTTCTATAAAATGATTGTAAAACATCCAAAAATGATAATAAAACAGCATGAATACTTCATAAATTATAGATACATTGGAGATGTATCAAGAACCCATCTAATAAGTCTAGGTTTAACATCTTTCTTTTCCATAAGATATTTAATAGCAGCATGATCAGTGTGAACAGTTACTTTGGAATCAACAATGTAAGATCTGAACTTATCACAAGAAAATACAACTGCTAAAAATTCTTTTTCACTAGTAGCATAATTTCTTTGGGCACTGTCTAGAGTTTTACTAGCATAATGAATAACATTTAATTCTTATCAACTCTTTGTCCTAGAATAGCACCAACATCATAATCATTAGCATCACACATAATTTCAAAGGGTAAATTCCAATCAGGTGGCTGAACAATAGGTGCAGAAATCAAGGCTTTCTTAAGTATTTCAAATGCTTCTACACAATCATCATCAAAAACAAAAGTAACATCTTTTTGCAAGAGATTAGTGAGAGGCCTAGAAATTTTAGAGAAGTCTTTAATAAACCTCCTATAGAAACCATCATGACCAAGGAAACTTCTTATACCTTTGATATCTTTAGGACACGCCATCTTTTTAATAGCATCTACTTTAGCTTTATCAACTTCAATACCTCTTTCAGAAATTTTATGCCCCAAGACAATACCTTCATTAGCCATAAAGTGACACTTCTCCCAATTCAAGACAAGATTAGTTTCTTCACATCTCTGCAAAACTCAATCAAGGTTGCTTAAGCAATCATCAAAATAAGTTTCGTAAACGAAGAAATCATCCATGAAAACCTCAACAATCTTTTCACAAAAATCAGAGAATATAGCAGTCATACATCTTTGAAAGGTAGCAGGTGCATTGCATAAACCAAAAGGCATACGTCTATAAGAGAAGGTACCGAAAGGACAAGTAAAAATGGTATTCTCCTGATCATCTTTTGACACAGGTATTTGAGAGAAACCAGAATAACCATCTAGAAAGCAAAAATGTGTATGTTTGGATAGTCTTTCTAGCATTTGATCAATAAAAGGTAGGGGTAATGATCTTTTTAGTAACTTTATTTAATTTGCGAAAATCGATTACCATTCTATAACCTGTAATAATTCTTTCTGGAATCAACTCATTCTTATCATTAGGAACAATAGTAATACCTCCCTTCTTAGGGACACAATGAACAAGACTTACCCATTTACTATCAGCGATAGGATAAATTATACCTGCCTCCAGAAGCTTTAGTATTTCGTTTCTTACCACTTCCTTCATCTTAGGATTTAACCGTCGTTGGTGATCAACAACTAGTTTAGCATCAGGCTCTAAATTAATTTTGTGCTGACATAGAGTGGGGCTAATGCCCTTAAGATCGTCAACAGTATATCCAATAGTGGCACGGTGATTATTCAAAGTTTTCAATAATTTATTTTCTTCATGCTCTGAAAGGTTAGCACTAATAATAGCAGGATATATCTTCTTTTCATCGAGATAAGCATATTTCAAAGTATCAGGTAATTGTTTAAGCTCAAACACGAGATCACAAGGATCCCCAAGGATTTCAACAGGAAAATTGTGTTTCAAAATAGGCCCTTGATTCATAAACATATTTTTTCATCTATTTCTCTTCTTTCATTCATAAACATATCATTTTCATGGTCTAGCAAATATTGTTCTAAAGGATCAGTAGGAGGCACGACAATAGAAGCAAGACCAATAATTTCATCCTTACTAGGCTTTATCATGGGGTTGTCTATGAAATTTAGAGAAATTAAAATCATGAGACATATCCCCTAAACCGATAGTAACAATATCTTTCTCACAATCTATCTTAGCATTAACGGTATTCAGGAAAGGTCTACAAATATAATGGGACAAGAGTCATCTTGTGGGGAAGCAAGAACAAGAAAATCAGTAGGATATTTAATTTCCCCACACAAGACTTCAATGTATCTTACAATACAATTGGTGAAATAGTATCTCTATTAGCAAGCTTAATAGTAACGTCAATATCTTCTATCTCAGCAGGTGCAATATCATTCATAATTTCTTTATATAAGGAAAAAGGAATTGCACTCACACTAGCACCCACATCACATAAGCCATGATAACAATGATCTCCAATTTTAACAGAAACAACAAGCATGCCAAGAACATGTCTATGTTTATCTTTAGAATCAGGTTTAGCAATTCTAGTAGCTTCATCACAGAAATAAATAACATGCCCATCAGTATTATCTTCCAAAAGATCTTTAACCAAAGCAACACTACGTTCAACTTTAATTTGTTCAGGGGGTGTAGGTGTTCTAGTATAACTCTTATGGACCACAGTTGAAGCTTTAGCATGATCCTTTATTCTAACAGGAAAATGTGGCTTCTCAATATAAGTAGTATGAACAATAGGATCAACATTGTAAGTAATAATTTCTTCTTCAACTTTAATAGGTTCTAATACTTTAACTTCAATGGGAGGATGATATTTAAACCACTTATCCTTAGGTAGATCAACATGAGTAGCAAAAGAATCACAAAAAGAAGCTACTATCTTAGAGTAAAGTCCATATTTACTGCTAAAATCATGAAAAGCATCGGTATCCATAAACAATTTAACACAATTGAACTTAAGGTTTATGCAAGACTCCTTACCTTTGTCGAGGTCCCAATCTTCAGAGTTGCATTTAATTCTTTCCAATAAATCCCATTTGAATTCAATAGTCTTCTTCATAAAAGAACCAGTACAAGAAGTATCAAGCATGGATCGATCATTATGAGAAAGCCGAGCATAAAAGTTTTGAATAATAATTTCTCTTGAGAGCTCATGATTGGGGCATGAATATAACATTGACTTAAGCCTCCCCAAGCTTGATCGATACTTTCTCCTTCACGAGGCCAAAAGTTATATATATATATATATAATTCCGATCATGATGAACCAGATGCATAGGATAAAACTTTTGATGAAATTCCAATTTCAATCGGTTGTAGTTCCATGATCCAATATCATCACATAGCCTATACCATGTCAACACCTTTCCCTTCAAAGATAAAGGGAAGACCTTCTTCTTGATAACATCCTCGGGCATACCTACAAGCTTAAATAATCCACAAACTTCATCCACATAGATTAGGTGCATATCGGGATGCAATGTTCCATCTCCTGCATAAGGATTAGTAGCAGTTTCTCTATCATACCCGAAGGAATTTCATAATAAATATTTTCAGTAGGTGCAGTAGGTTGAGGAGCAACTCTTTGCTCTTTCGGTCGAGGTGAAGATACCCCTAACAAGACCCTCAAAGGATTACTTTCCATAGTAACAAGTGACAGTAAATTTCAGCACACTATATAAATGTTTCCTTACCAAATTTAACTTACCAAAGGCGCTTCACTCCCCGAAAATGGCGCCAGAAGAGAGTCTTGATGACCCACAAATATAGGGGATCTATCGTAGTCCTTCAATAAGTAAGAGTGTCGAACCAAATGAGGACCAGAAGGAAATGACAAGCGATTTTCAGCAAGGTATTCTCGGCAAGCACTGAAATTATCGATAACAGATAGTTGTGTGATAAGATAATTCATAACTGGTAACAAGTAACAAAAGTAACTAAGGTGCGGCAAGGTGTCCCAATCCTTTTTGTAGCAAAGGACAAGTCTAGACAAACTCTTATATAAAGCAAAGCGCTCCCGAGGACACATGGGAATTGTTGTCAAGTTAGTTTTCATCAAGCTCATATGATTCGCGTTCGTTACTTTGGTAATTTGATATGTGGGTGGACCGGTGCTTGGGTGCTGCCCTTCCTTGGACAGGCCTCCCACTTATGATTAACTCCTCTCACAAGCATCCGCAACTACGAAAGAAGAATTAAGATAAATCTAACCATAGCATGAAACATATGGATCCAAATTAGCCCCTTACGAAGCAACGCATAAACTAGGGTTTAAGCTTCTGTCACTCTAGCAACCCATCATCTACTTATTACTTCCCAATGCCTTCCCCTAGGCCCAAATCATGGTGAAGTGTCATGTAGTCGACGTTCACATAACACCACTAGAGGAGAGACAACATACATCTCATCAAAATATCGAACAAATACCAAATTCACATGATTACTTATAACAAGACTTCTCCCATGTCCTCAGAAACAAACGTAACTACTCACAAAGCATGTTCATGTTCATAATCATAGGTGTATTAATTATCATTAAGGATTTGAACATATGATCTTCCACCAAATAAACCAACTAGCATCAACTATAAGGAATAACCAACACTAATAGCAACCCACAGGTACCAATCTAAGGTTTTGAGATAAAGATCGAATACAAGAGATTGACCCCCTCTCGATAAGAGGATTGTTGGTGATGACGATGGCGATGATTTCCCCCTCCCAGAGGGATGTTTCCCCGCCAGAATAGCTCCACCGGAGCCCTAGATTGGTTCTACCCAGGTTCGGCCTCGAGACAGTAGCGCTTCATCCCGAAAGCTTCCTTCTAATTTTTTCCAGGTCAAAACACACCATATAGTAGAAGATGGGCGCCGGGGGCCTACCAGGGGGCCAACAAGGACGGGGGGCGCGTCCTCCACCCTTGTGGCTGGCAGGTGGCCTCCCTCTGGTGCTTTCTTTGCCCAATATTTTTCATATATTCCAAAAATATTCTCCGTAAAGTTTGAGGAATTTTGGAGTTGTGCAAAATAGGTCTCTAATATTTGCTCCTTTTCTAGTACAGAATTCCAGCTGCCGGCATTCTCCCTCTTCATGTAAACCTTATAAAATAAGAAAGAAAAGGCATAAGTTTGGTGATATAATGTGTAATAACGGCCCATAATGCAATAAATATTGATATAAAAGCATTATACAAAATGGACGTATCAATAGCCTAACAACATGGCACTCCATTTGACCCAGTACATGTAGCCGTGGAAGCCCATCAGTCTGGCCCTATCTCTCTGGAAAAAAGCAATTTCTATAGCTGTCTCTTCAACTTCGCCATCAAATCTCCGCTCGGAGCATTACCTGGTTCGTGTCTTTTACAGTACCCCAATCAATAATCATCTGCCTCCTCCCCTCCTTTTTCTTCCTCTTAGTACCAATCTCCCTTTGCCTCTCGCACTGGCTACCTATCTCAACCTTGATTGTTTTGCTTCCATTGATGGAACTGCACGGTGCCGCATCCAATGTGGATTTACTTGGGAGCAAGGAGCCACAGTGGTGGTGGATAAGGTAGCTGACTCGCTGGGCATTGTCGCTGCCGTTAACTGCCTTGATCTAGCCTCGATCGATTGCATTACCTTCCGACATTTCCGACCAATCAACACCCTCGACGATGCCACTATATAGAAAAATTGTTGCCTTTTTTGCGGGGTAGAACCATTTTTTTGCGTGGAACTGAAGAGCTTTATTCAATCAAAAGAGCTCTGGCACTGTCTGCCACAAGGCTAGTGACCAAGAGTCCAAGGGGAGAGTTCATCCAACACTCCGTCACATCCAATGTGCTAGCATGCTTGGCACAAAGGTGGGCCGGGACATCAGAATGTCACTTTACATGATGAATATCAAAAGAAGAAAAACTAACCGCTAGCTCTTCAATATCTAATAACATTGGCGCTATCAAGGAGCGCGAAGAATGACGCGAGTTCCAGAGATCCACCACCTCTTTGCTATCAGTCTCCATATCTACTTGCTCAAAGCCATGAAGCTTTGCAAAAACAACGCCTTCATGAGAGCCATGGCCTCCATAACAAGCGAGTCAGTAACACCATGGACCAGCTTGCACCATGCTCCGATGAAGGCTGAAGATGATCGTGCAATACCTCCCACACCGGCGAGCCTTGCTTCCATCGAGAGTCCCGCATCGGTGTTGATCTTAATGCAGCCCTCGTCGGGAGGATGCCAACCGAATCCTGATAGAGTACGAGCATGAACCCTTGGTAGTTCCAAGATCGCCAGAGCTCCTCTAGTCTTCTTCATCGACACCAACGTGTCAAGGCTTGCTCTGTCATGAGTGATGTTGTTCCTGGATGTCCAGATCGCCGACATTACTGTGATGACTTTTGCACGATCACACTCATCAAACCTGGGATCACACAAGATATCTTGGGACCATGTCATTATGTGAAGATTTGGGATCTTGACATTGAGCCATTCCCTTGCCTCACTCCAGAACATCTTTGCATGCGTGCACTTATTCAGTGCATGGTAGAGATCTTCGTCTGCATGGAGGCAGACTTTACATCGAGCCAGTTCCGCAATGTGCTGGTGCTTCAAGATGCTTTCAACATGTAAAATTTTCCTGAGTACTTGCCACCAAAACACCCACACTTTGGGCACAACCTTGAGCTTCCAAAGTCTAGACCACATATGTTTGTGATTCTCTGAAGTTTTGGTCATCGTCCCTTCCCCTAGAGCTCCATGCTCGTTGCGGGTCACCAGAGCGCGGTAAGCAAATTTCGCAGAGTAGATACCAGACTTTCCGGCAGCCCAAGCCCATGAATCTACATCCCCCCATTGAAGCTCAGGGGAATGTTCCGAATTGCATCTGCTTCAGGGGCTGTAAAATTTTGTCTCACGAGTTCGCTCTTCCAAGTACCATGTTCAACATCAATCAGATCAGTAACTAGAGGAATTGCGGCATCTTTGATTTGGACCAAAGGCCGAAGTGTGAGAAGACCCGAAATCCAGCTAACATTCCATGTTGATACAGACATACCATCTCCGATCCTCTTTATCAAGCCAGTCCTTAGGGCCTCTCTACTCGCAATGATTGCCCGCCAAGTGGCTGATGCATGCTTTGGATAGTTGCATCCATAATCTCACTTGTGGGAAAGTACTTTCCATTCAAAACACGTGCGCAGAGAGAGTCCAGATTCGTGATCAGCATCCACCCATGTTTCCCAAGAAGAGCTAAGTTAAACACTTCCAAGTTCCTTAACCCCATCCCTCCTGCATTCTTTGGCTTGGTTAGTGAGTCCCAATCGATCCATTGGAGTGACATGCGGTCGACTGAGCTACTCCACCAATACCTAGCAAATTTTGATGAAAAACCCTTACAGATCTTCTTCGTTAACTTGAACCAGCTCATCGAAAAGGCCGGGATCACCTGAGCAACGGCCTTGATCCTAACCTCCCTCCCAGCGCATGAAATAAGCCATTCAGTGCCTCCTTGAAGGTTGCTTCTGATCCTCTCGCCAAGATATTCAAAAGTACCGCTGGTAATGCGTCCAATGGCTGTTGGAAGACCCAAATACTGCTCATTAAATGCCTCCACAGTAATTCCCAACAAAATCTTGAGCTCCTGTCGAACTACGTCAGGTGTGTTTGGACTGAAAATAGAACTTTTGTCCCTATTAACATATTGTCCCGAGCAGTCGCCATAGATTCTAAGCACCTCATTCAACCTGGTCGCACTCGCCCTTTCTACCTTCAGAAATATCAAACTATCATCGGAAGAGTAGGTGATTAACCAAGGGGAGAGAGGTCTAACACGGATGCCTCTATCAACATGGGCACCTCCATAGAATTTCAGCAGAGAGGTGAAACCCTCTGCACAGATAAGAAACAGAAACGGTGAACTAGGATCTCCCTGACGGAGACCTCTAGATGGTGTGAAGTAGGGAAGTAATTGTCCATTCACTCGTACTGTAAACCTTACCGAAGTTACACACTTCATCACAAGTCGGACAAACTGTGAACTAAAACCCAATCTCAGCATGATTGCCTCTAGAAAATGCCATTTGACCCGATCGTCTGCCTTCATCATGTCGAGTTTGATGGCACAAGCAACATTCTTCCCTCTCTTCCGACGTCTCATAGCATGAACACTTTCATAAGAGATGAGAACGTTGTCGGTGATGAGTCAGCCGGGCACAAACACACTCTGCTCTTCACTGATGATCTCACCCACGAACACTCGAACCCTGTTTGTAATGCACTTCGAGGCAATCTTGTATAGAACAATTGTTGCCGGTGTCAGGTAGTGTGCAAGCGTCAGTGTAGAAGTACATATCAACAGGTGCCTTCTACCGGCGCAACCGTAGACATATCGTCCGCTGCGTCGGGCTCGGGCAGCATGCGGTGCTGCTGCAGATCAATAGTTACAGGGGAGGCAAAGGCAACGAGAAGGCGCTCTTTTTTACTCTTGTCTGTCCTCTTCCTTCCGTTGTTTGTTGCGCCTCCTATCCCCTACTTAGAATTTTTTCTGAATTAATTTCAAATCTTGGAACCTTTTGTTCTACTGTTGTTATATAATTTTTAGGGAGGAGAATCAACTACCGCTCCTAATGATGCCCAATATCATTAGTGGCAAATAAATTGACTGTCCTTGAAGATTTGTGTTGGTGTCTTTTTAGATCAGGTTCTGATCGTTCATGCCCTTTTCTCGCCTTTCAAAAGTTATGTTGTCTAATTTTTGGCCTAGCCTCTGTTAGTTCATGTTTTCCCTTTTTTACAGGTCCCTATGCCTTCAAAGTATCGCCTATCACAGGCTCTCTCAAATGATTGTCCATAGAGCCAGCAAGCGAAGAACTAGAGGAAGGCCAGGATCAGTTAGCTAGCCGCACCGCTTCCTAATATATCCCCGTCTTCTTCGTCTCTCCCTCTCTCTTTCCAGGATGGTGGAGGGTGGACTGCGGTTGACATTGATTAGGTGGGTTTAGATATGCTAAATTTATTGATTAGGGTCACAAAAGGTTTGTAAATTTCTTTTAATGTTTGGATAAAAGTCTTCATCTTTACGATGTGTTTGCTCTTTCCTTTTGTGTGGACATATGTTGATTAATTAACAGGAATGACAAGAATAATATTCCTTCCAGATTTCAGTGTGTGTGTTTTTGACTAAACTCACAACTACTGAACTTGGTTTCTTCAAATAGTTGCGTGATTTTGGGAAAATTATTCGTACTTTGCCCATACATGTTCCCTATTGTATTGCTCTAATATTTTAAACATTCTTTGTTTCCTAGGGAGGTGTGAAATCAATCAAAGTGTAAGATATTATAGTATCTATGGCAGCTTCCTTTTTGTATTGCCACGTGATATAAGCGGAAATTCAATTTGGCTCCCGGGCACAAAAATAAATTTCAAATGTCAAAAAAATCAAGATAAAATTTTATGTGATCTTAGTCACATACAAATGATATCTGCAAATTTTGAGGCAAAAAAGTTAAGCATTTTGGTCTGTGCAAAAAACAAAAACAAATTGAAGACCAAATGTCACCCCAAATTTGTTTTCTCACTGACGAAACACCGTTGCTCCATTTCACATGACATTTTTCAAACATGCTTGCGACACTAACACGAACATTTACAAAAAAAATCTGAATTTTTTATTTTGTTTACATTTTTCTAATTTACTGTTCATCCGGGAACATATGCTCACAGGAGCCAAAACGCCCCTCCCTGATATAAGGCATGTCAATATTTTTACATAATGTTTCATTTTCCCTGCATATAGTGTTTTATTTTCTATTTATTTTTATCATAGATTCCCACCGCAACACGCAGGGTGTCATCTGGTTGTCTTAGAGGCCATGTCTACAAGGTCACCGTCTAATACCTGGTGTAATTTAGTTTAGTTTTTTTATTATTTTGTTGAAATTGCATGTATTATATGAAACTTGCTCAAATTTTATCCATTTTCATGAGCTTTGTCCGTTTGCTTAAATATCCGTTTGAAATGTGGATGTACATTTGGTCTATATGGTTAGACGCCCCTCCCGCTGTGGGCAGACATGTCTAGACGTTTTGCGGATTGGATTTTATAGACGACGTTGCGAATGCCCTAATTCTACCACGCTATGGACAACTTGTTGTCTAAAATCAAGATAAAAGAATATGCCTGAAGTTCAAAAAACGAGGGGAGGCGGTGACCTTTATTTGCCCAAATATTGAAAACACTCATTGTTAAGGGTATCTTTCACGCTGCTGACTCGTAAAATCTTTCTCACATCCGTTTGTAGACTAGGGGATCAATCCACGGACATAGATGCGAGATCCGGTTGCTCGCATATATTTTAAAGACTATTTCAACTAATCGGACGGAATTCATGCAAACACGATGTTTTTCATATAAACCAGAGCACATTCATTACAATTCGCTCATATTTTAACTAAACCCGACTCTAAACCTAATCTAAATGATCGCCGGCGTCCGTCCGGGGCGTGAGCACCGCGAAATGAAGCTCCAGCTCCGCCTCAACGGTCTCCAGCTCTGCCTCCCCAGCCTTCACCTCCGCAGCCATGAGCCCCGGGAACTGAAACTCTCCGCCTCAATGTCGCCGCCAAACAGCTAATTGGCCGACGATGTTCAGTCCACCAAGCTTGGCTTCAATGGGAGGGGAGGGGCGGTGGCTTTCCTGGAACCCGGGCACCAGTGACCTCCCATGGTCTACTCTTCCTCGTTCCCAGCGGCACTCACGGATGTGGCATCTTTGTGGTCGTGGCGGCGGGGCGCGACCATGGCGAAGCTGGCGATGTCCTCCTCGTCGTCGCTCTTGCTGAACACCTCATCCGCAGCCTCCTCCATATCCTTTAATTCCGCCTGATGGAGGTGGTACCACCATTTGGCGCGGCGGATGTCGCGGGCGGAGCAATAAGAGTTGAGCAGCGCTTCCTGCTCCGCCACATCTGCGTCCGGCGTGATGGCCGTGTCGGCGGGCTGTTGCTCCTCCGCGTGCCGATGCTCGTTGAGGAGGCCGATGTTTTAGGCCTGGTCGGCATGCACTTGTCGGAACTTAGCCTCTCGCTCCTCCCGCACAATGTCCGTGTAGTGGGCATGGGCGTTGCCGATGGGGATGCCGGCATGCACCGGTGAGGAGAGGGCGCTGGCTTGTTCTCGATTGGTACGTCGTCGGCCTCCGTCTACCCGCCGGCTGCCGGCTATCTACTTCTTCTGCTCGGGCGAGAGGTTGTCCCAAAGGGCTTTCGAGCGAGAGGAGGCCATGGCAGACATGGTGCAGAGAGGAGAAGGGGACCAGAGAAGGATGACTGTGGCTATGACCGGAGCTGGAGTTTATATAGCGGGCGGATGGCAATGGGACGCGGTCGTGTGGTTATGTGGGCTGCAGATGGACGGACAGGTGATGCCAGAGTAGGTTCCTCGGCAAACCCATATCATTAATGTAGGGCGACGGGCTGACCGGATATCGTTTGAGCACGAAGCATTCGCGTGCAGAGGGAAGCGACGCGGACGACGCTCTCTCAGCCGGCGTGCTGCTTCAGTGCCGGCAGCAGTGAGAGGTCGCGTGCGTTCTGGCTGGGCATAAATGCAGCACTAACGCTCCAGAGAGGTGCTGACCGTTTTGAACAGGAAGCGCGTGGACAAGGGAGGAGTTAATGGTGGTCCATGGCAGTCAAAATCAGATGTGACAACGGTCCGAACACCCGCAAAGCACCCTTAGTTTATCTTCGGTTTGCCGGAATAAGTATGTCTGGAGTGTCAAATAGACTGATACAACATCCCATTGAATGGCAAAGAACATTGCTACATGAACGACATTTCAAGTACGATACATAGACGATGCTGCATATCCCATCATCCGAGCGTCAGACCAAAGTGCACAAAGCTGTTGGATCAGACATCGTGCAAGTATCGTCTGAGCATATGTCGTTTATGAAGTAGTTTCTGATGGTAAAACACATCGGTTTCAGGTGGTTTGTTGGTCGGCATTGAAGATTCCTTAACTCTAACATAAAATAGAACCATTTACACACGATGAACTTAGTCCAACCTATCCAGTCAATGATGTTGAACTTGATAGGTTCTGTTCCTACCGAGACCTAGCTCTCCAACCGATGGGTGTCGTCTTCCGTATGATTAACACAGACTAGTGGATCTGAGTTTTTCTAGAAAAGGTGCAAGTTGCAAAAAAGATCCACTAAACAAAACTTGCACCTTTTGGAAATCTTCTTAGATTAGATACAGTCATACAGACAACTCAGAATTAGCAAAACTCATAGTTCAGGCGTGGCGATCCAGGAATTGGCCACGTCCTAAGTTCTTGGTTCGCGCTTATTCTTTTTCGGTGTCGGTAGCGTTTGCGATTTTTCTTTTTGAGGCATGGCAGCGTTTGTGATTGAACGCATTCAACATGTTCACGACATGAGCACTAACCCAAATTGTTTGCCCCATGGGCAGATCATAGTAGTCAGGACGACCTCAACTTTGGACCGGCAACCTTATATAAATAAATTCGCTGCCGTCTAAGCCAAGAACTAGAAGGACACGTTAGTATACGGAATGCGGAACCAAACACGACCACTGAAGAAATCTCAACCCAGAAAATCTGAACAATCGTGGTGGCCGTTCGGCGAAATGGCACATCACCAAAGACTAGCACTTGACGTAGCACGTGTCTATCCATGTGTCTACTCATATCTATATCTTGTGCAGGAAACATTTTTCCCTTTTTCTTTTGCGGTGTAGGAAATGTTGAGGGGGCATTTCGGCTTGGGGTGGCGGTGACGGTGGGGGAGAGGCACAGACACCCTATTCTGGATGGATGGATAGCTTGATGATCAGCCATTGCGTGAGCAATTCCTGGCGTTATTCTCCGTTTCGGAGCATCCGCCTATCTCGGTGGCCTTGGCGGAGACTGATGCAAGAAGGACCCTCTTATTCGGCCGCACGTTTGGCCCCTTTGAGTCCACCAAGTGGCTAGCACTTTTTTCCGCCTTGATGGACGTCACGTTATCTACAACCCCTGATGTTGATACTTGGAGGTTGGAGTCCTCGAGTTAATTTTTCACTAACTCAATATACATTAGCCTTGTAGTGGGATAGGGCCCAACCGAGTTGATGGAGCTCTATAAGGTGCAGATGCCACCTCTGATATTTTTTATGATAACTTATTAGGGATAGACTATCATCTAGAGATCAAGTGTTCAAAAGAAATGGTTCCGGTGATAGGCAATTTTCTCTGCGCGGGTGAAGGAGGACCTTAAACATATACTCTTTTACTACATTTCTGCAGTTTTTATGGAGTTGCTTCAGGGAGGCTTGGGCTCATAGTTGGTACCAAATTAACTTCCCTTACTGGTACCATCTAATGCCGGCTTACTCGGGCAAGGTTTTCAGAATGTTGGAGGTTGAGACTTGGCATCGATCGTGTGGTTTACTAGAAATAAGCTTATCATTGGACATATTTACCCATCCAGGACCGCCGATGCGATTTACAAACTGTGCGGTTTTTTGTAGCTCTGGAAGCCCCTCGACAAGTGGTGGGATAGGACGACCATGGACAAATTGACTAGGTGATACAAGGAGTTGGCATCCAGATTGCTTATTGCGACTTATCCTCCCTGAGACCTTAGGTTCCCTTTGGTTCATAGGATAGAAACATATCACAGGAATAGAAAACTTGTACAAATGAGATGTCATGTATCTTAAATTCTATGAATATGAATAGCAAGAGAGATGTCCTTTGGTTCACATCATAGGATTTTTTTTCCATTGAGTCTACGCTAATGTTTATTTTTCTATGAAATATGGAGGATAGGAAGAATTCCCCTATAGGAATAGAATTCTATTCCTACAAACCAAATTACTATAAAGGATTTTCCCCATAAAAATCCTATACTACAGAATCCCTTCAAAATTAATCCGAACCAAAGGAGGCCATAGTTCTTTTGCGGGCTTGTTGATCTGATGCCCCCATCATGCACTATGTCTTGTTCTTTCCAACTGTCCTATATCTTGTGGACCTTCATTTTTCAGCTGTGGTTGTATCGTGTTGTGGCTTTATTTATAAAGCGAGTCAAGAAGCTTTTTTTTGATAATGTTGAGGAAGCACGATCAAAATAGCCCCAGTGAGTCAAACTTGAGTTCAACCGAGCGACGGTCGATTTATAATCTGAGTGGCAAATTCAAGATGTGGGGCAACCGATATTGAAGTTAAAAGTTTAATCCTAAACCAAGTGAAAAGCTCAAGATTGAGTGAACTATTCTCTTTATACAAAAAGCACATCATACATATGAAAGGGAGAATCAGTAGTCATAAAACGTGGTTTTTTAAACCAAGAGACCGTATTTTAACAAAGCACCCAAAGTCTCATGGCTCATCAATATTGGAGCTTAACTAAGATGTGATGTAATCCACGCCTTGAATTCATTCACATAGTCTCCTTTAGTTTGGAGGGATTTTGCAGGAATTTCATAGAATAGGATTTCTATAGAAAAAAAATCATTTAGAGCCCTTTGGTTTGTAGAAATAGAATCCTATTCATATGGAGGAATTCTTCCTATCCTCCATATTTCATAGAAAATAAACATTAGCCTAGACTCAATGAAAAAAAATCTAATGATGTGAACCAAAGAGCATCTTCTTTATTATTCCTATTCATAGGATTTGAGATACATGTCATCTCATTTCCTATGACTTTTTTATTCCAATGGTTTTTCTACCTTATGAACCAAAAGAGGCCTACATGATCCTATTGGTGAAAAGAAAGAGATCCTTTCTCAACAAAACTAGCCAAAATGCCCCCATAGTAAGATCCAACCATTCCATCATAAAACAAATCGCGATACATACCATCGGCCTTTGTACCACTTGTATAATGCCCACCTTTTCTTTCCTATATATAATGCCTTAGAAAATCCTTCTAACAATTAGTGTTAGTTCTTTTTTCAGACTCATAGATAATTGTGAAAATAAGTTGTCTCTACCCAGCTTATTTTGACAGTCCAAACTTTTAGATTGAACTATCATAATACAATGTGTAGGGGACAATTATTTTGCCAGCCACTCGTAATAAGCCAAAAAAACTAACCAGATTTGTAGACGTGGTATACATGATGATCTAATGTGTCTGCTAGGCGTCAACCAACTGATTTCCGTCAGAAATGAGCCGGGTCGACAACCCTAGGATCGAGCACCTCGAATTGTTCGATTGTGCTTCAATATCCAGCACAGGCCTGAAGGAAATATGCCCTAGAGGCAATAATAAAATTGTTATTTATATTTCTTTATATCATGATAAATGTTTATTATTCATACTAGAATTGTATTAACCGGAAACTTAGTACATGTGTGAATACATAGACAAACAGAGTGTCCCAGTAACCTCTACTAGACTAGCTCGTTAATCAAAGATGGTTAAGTTTCCTGACCATAGACATGTGTTGTCATTTAATCAACGAGATCACATAATTAGAGAATGATGTGATGTACAAGACCCATCCTTTAGCTTAGCATAATGATCGTTTAGTTTTATTGCAATTGCTTAGCATAATGACCATTTAGTTTTATTGCTATTGCTTTCATCATGACTTATACATGTTCCTCTGAATATAAGATTATGCAACTCCCGAATACCGGAGGAACACCTTGTGTGCTATCAAACGTCACAATGTAACTGGGTGATTATAAAGATGCTCTACAGGTGTCTCCAATGGTGTTTGTTGAGTTGGCATAGATCGAGATTAGGATTTGTCACTCCATGTATCGGAGAGGTATCTCTGGACCCTCTTGGTGATGCTCATCACTATAAGCCTTGCAAGAAATGTGACTAATGAGTTAGTTGTGGGATGATGCATTACAAAATGAGTAAACAGACTTGCCGGTGACGAGATTGAACTAGGTATGATGATACCGACGATCGAATCTCGGGCAAGTAACATACCATGACAAAGGGAACAACGTATGTTATTGTGCGGTTTGACCGATAAAGATCTTCATAGAATATGTAGGAACCAATATGAGCATCTAGGTTTCGCTATTGTTTATTGACCAGAGATGTGTCTCAGTCATGTCTACATAGTTCTCGAACCCGTAGGGTAAGCACGCTTAACGTTCAATGACGATATGTATTATGAGTTATGTGATTTGATGTACCGAAGGTTGTTCAAAGTCCCGGATTAGATCACGGACATGACGAGGAGTCTTGAAATGGTCGAGACATAAAGATGCATTTATTGGAAGGCTACATTCGGACACCGGAATGGTTCGGGTCGTTTCAGATAAGTTTCGGAGTACCGGGGGTTACTGGAACCCCCCCGGGAAGTTATTGGGCCTCATGGGCCTATTGGTGGAAGAGAGGAGGCAGGCCAAGGTGTGGCGCGCGCCCCCCAAACCAAATTGGACAAGGGCTAGGGGCCGGCCCCCCTTTCCTTCTCTTCTTCCTCTCCTTCCTTCTTCTCCTACTAGGACTAGGAAAGGGGGGAACCTACTCCTACTAGGAGTAGGATTTCCCCCCCCCTGGGCGCGCCCCTTGTGGTCGGCCCTCCTCCTCCTCCCCTCCTTTATATACGGGGGAGGGGGCACCCCATACACACAAGTTGATCTTTAGCCGTGTGCGGTGCCCCCCTCCACGGTTTTCCACCTCGATCATATTGTCGTAGTGCTTAGGTGAAGCCCTGCGTCGGTAACTTCATCATCACCGTCACCACGCTATCGTGCTGACGAAACTCTCCCTCGGCCTCAACTGATCAAGAGTTCGAGTGACGTCACTGAGCTAAACGTGTGCAGATCGCGGAGGTGTTGTGCGTTTGGTACTTGATCGGTTGGATCGCGAAGACGTTCGACTACATCAACCGCGTTACTAAACACTTACGCTTTTGGTCTACGAGGGTACATAGACACACTCTCCCCCTCTTGCTGCTATGCATCTCCTAGATAGATCTTGTGTGATCGTAGGAAAATTTTTGAATACCGCGTTCCCCAACAGTGCCATCAGAGCCAGGTTTATGCGTAGATGTTATATGCATGAGTAGAACACAAAGAGCAGTGGGTGATAATAGTCATACTGCTTGCCAGCATGTCATACTTTGATTCAGCAGTATTGTTGGATGAAGCGGCCCGGACCGACATTACATGACGACGTTCATGAGACTGGTTCTACCGACGTGCTTCGCACACAGGTGGCTAGCGGGTGTCTGTTTCTCCAACTTTAGTTGAATCGAGTGTGACTACGCCCGGTCCTTGTTGAAGGTTTAAACAACACACTTGACGAAAAATCATTGTGGTTTTTGATGCGTAGGTAAGAACGGTTCTTGCTAAGCCGGTAGCAGCCACATAAAACATGCAACAACAAAGTATAGGACGTCTAACTTGTTTTTGCAGGGCATGTTTTGATGTGATATGGTCAAGACATGATGAGATATAAATTGTTGTATGAGATGATCATGTTTTGTAACCATTATCGGCAACTGGCAGGAGCCTTATGGTTGTCGCTTTATTGTATGAAATGCAATCACTATGTAATTGCTTTACTTTATCACTAAGCGGTAGCGATAGTCGTAGAAGCAATAGTTGGCGAGACGACAGCGATGCTACGATGGAGATCAATGTGTCAAGCCGGTGACGATGGTGATCATGACGGTGCTTTGGAGATGGAGATCAAAGGCACAAGATGATGATGGCCATATCATATCACTTATATTGATTGCATGTGATGTTTATTCTTTATGCATCTTATTTTGCTTAGTACGGCAATAGCATTCTAAGATGATCTCTCACTAAATTTCAAGGTATAAGTGTTCTCCCTGAGTATGCACCATTGCTACAGTTCGTCGTGCCGAGACACCACGTGATGATCGGATGTGATAAGCTCTACGTTCACATACAACTGCTGCAAGCCAGTTTTGCACAAGCAGAGCGTGAATCATATAGTAGATATGATCAACATAGTGATGTTCACCATTGAAAACTTCTCCATCTCACGTGATGATCGGACATGGTTTAGTTGATATGGATCATGTGATCATTTAGATGACTAGAGGGATGTCTATCTAAGTGGGAGTTCTTAAGTAACATGCTTAATTGAATTTTAATTTATTATGAACTTAGTACCTGATAGTATTTTGCATGTCTATTTTGTTGTAGATCAATAGCTCACGTTGTAGCTCCCCGTTTATTTTTGATATGTTCCTAGAGAAAAATAAGTTGAAAGATGATAGTAGCAATGATGCGGACTGGATCCGTAATCTGAGGATTATCCTCATTGCTGCACAGAAGAATTATGTCCTTGATTGTAACGCCCGGATAATTAAGCTACAGTAAACCTCCCCTAATGATGCCATGTCATCACCAATTTAGTAAGCCAATTGTCACTTGTTTACAATCAATGTCCAATTCAAATTTAAAATACAAGTCAAATTATCATTTCTTCAAATGGTAAATTAAAAATGTTCATTAGGTTGAAAATATTCACCACATAATTTTCTTGCATCAAAAATAATTTTGGAGATGTTTAAAATGCCCCTGGGTATTATAACAATGGACCAACAACTACTTAGTTAACCTTTTCAATTTCTAAAAATAGATAGACAAACCCAAACAGTTTGAAACCTTTTGTGCAGCCCAGGGTGTTTCCCTGCATTCGTGTGACAAGTTTCATATTAAAAAAATTCAATTTCTATCTAAACTAAATAGGAACAGTAGCAGTTTTTGTTACAAAAATGTAAAATAGAAAATGGCACTATGCACTTAGGCCTAGCAATGCACAGACCTTGGCCCAGCCCAGCAACCACCTCTGTTTCTCCTTCCTACTGCTCACAGGAGCACGTTGGACGCCTGTGCGCCATCCATGGAGCGGCTAGCGCATGGGTCCAGCATCCGGCGACCCTCCTCGTGGGTTAAGAGCATCCCCGACCCCCCGGACAAACCCTAGACCGTATCCCCCCTTCCCCTCGTCCGTCGCTCTCCCTCGCCCTTCCCCACCTCGCAAGAGCGCCGCCATGCCCGCTGCCCCATGAAGCTCGCGACCACTCTCCTCACCGCGCCTCGCCGACTTGCCCCCGGAGCTGTGCATCAACGCCCTCTTCCCCTCCATGGACGCATGCAAGCTCGGAAGCATCGGAACGCCGCCTACATCACCGTCTTCAACCTCGGGAGCCGACCACTGCCGCCTTCGATTCGCGACCACCAGAGCCTCCCCGAGCAAGCTGACCTCCTCTTCGCGATCCCAGTGAGCTCCTCCTCCCTCTCCCACTCGCCCCGCTGTCGATTTGTCGCTGTAGAACTATGCCCACCTGAAGACGCCATGGACGGGAGCTTCGCTCCCGTGTGTGTTTGCCCGCCCCTCTAACCTGGCCGCCCCGCCCGCGTCTCGCCTCTCGCGTGCGGCCTCGCTCCGGCCCGCCGCCCTTTCCACGCGCCTGCCTGCTCCCGTGCGCCACCCCGCTCACCAGCGCCCCCTGCTACTACTGGCCCCGCCCGCGCACGCTCTCCTGCGCACACACGCGCGCGTGGCCGCGCCGTCGTCGCTCACGCCCGTTTCCTCCCCCGCTGCTCGGCTCAGCCTGGCACCGCGGCTCTTCTCCGCCCGCGCCACTGTCGCTTGTGCAGCCCTGCCGCTGCCGCCGCTCCTAACCCCGCCGGCTCCGCTCCGTCCCGTGACCCCGCTCGCCGCCGTTCCGGCCACTACCGCGGCCGCGCGGGCCGCTGCCTGTCTTGGCCCTGACCGCCGGCTCCCCTGTGCCCGTGCGATGCCGGCCAAAGAGGCCGGTTGTGCCCCTGTCTAGTGGGGCCGGCCCTGTTTAATTAGGGGAGCTAATCCCGCCTAATCCCACTGACCACCGGCCCCACCCCCACTGCTAACTAATTCTTTAACTAAAAGAAAATCAATTTAGTTAGTAGTCACTGACATGCGGTCCCACTCTCTAATAATCCTAATTAGAATATTTTAAACCCCCTTTTTAAAATAGCACTCTCAATAACAAGTGGACCCAGTCAAACTCTGACCAGTCAACTACTGACTGGGCAGTTGACTGGCCCCATTGTCAGCCTCTGGTGCACTCTGGGTGCAGTGCCACCGGGTGCACCCAGCCTTTTCTGGAGATTTTTGAGATTAAAAGTAATTCCAGGACTTTTCAAAAATCATTAAAACTTTAGAAATTCGTAGAAAATAAACCGTAGTTCGGATGGAAAAACTTTGTACATGAAAGTTGCTCAGAACGACGAGACGAATCCGGATACGCAGCCCGTTCGTACACCACACATCCCTAGCATAGCGAACATGCAACTTCCCCCTCCGGTTCATTTGTCCGAAAAAGCGAAACACCGGGGATATTTTCCCGGAGGTTTCTCCCCTTCGTCGGTACCACCTCATACCGCGTTAGGGCACCCTTAGCACCGCGTATTGTCAATGTTATGCCTTGTGATTCTTTGATCGCACTGTTATTTATTGTGTTTCCCCTCCGTTACTTCTTTCCGGTAGACCCCGAGACTGCCGGCGACCCCCCAGTTCGACTACGGTGTTGACGACCCCTCTCTCTTGCCAGAGCAACCAGGCAAGCCCCCCCCCCCCTTGATCACCAGATATCGCCTCTTCTTCTCTATACTGCTTGCATTAGATTAGTGTAGCATGTTAATGCTTTCAGTTAATCCTATATTGCTGCATAGCATGTCCTTGCTACTACTGTTGTTACCTTTACCTGCTATCCTACTGCTTAGTATAGGATGCTAGTGTTCCATTAGTGGCCCTACACTCTTGTCCGTCTGCCATGCTATACTACTGGGCCGTGATCACTTCAGGAGGTGATCACGGGCATATACTATATACTTTACACTATTACATTACCGGTGATACTGTTTGGAGATGGGGGCTGAAGGGGCAGGTGGCTCCATCCAGGTAGTGGTGGGCCTGAGTTCCCGACGGCCCCCGACTGTTACTTTGAGGCGGAGCGACAGGGCAGGTTGAGACCACCTAGGAGAGAGGTGGGCCTGGCCCTGGTCGGCATTCGCGGTTATTTCAAGATAACATGTTTAACGAGATCTTGGTATTTGATCTGAGTCTGGCCACTGGCCTATACGCACTAACCATCTACGCGGGGACAGTTATGGGCACTCGACGTCGTGGTATCAGCCAGAGCCTTCGTGACGTCAGCGACTGAGTGGCGCGCGCTGGGTTGGACCGCGTAACGCAACTTCCTTTGTAATAGAGGTTGCTAGGTCTGCTCTCCGACCGCCCTCGCAACGTGCAGGTGTGCAATGGGCGATGGGCCCAGACCCCTGCGCCATAGGATTTAGACCGGCATGCTGACCTCTCTGTTGTGCCTAGGTAGGGCTGCGGCGTGTTGATCTTCCGAGGCCGGGCATGACCCAGAAAAGTGTGTCCAGACAAAGGGGATCGAGCGTGTTGGGAAATGTGCTGCACCCCTGCAGGGAAGTTGATCTATTCGAATAGTCGTGTCCCTCGGTAAAAGGACGACCCGGAGTTGTACCTTGACCTTATGACAACTAGAACCAGATACTTAATAAAACACACCCTTCCAAGTGCTAGATACAACCGGTGATCGCTCTCTCACAGGGCGATGAGGGGAGGATCGCCAGGTAGGATTATGCTACACGATGCTACTTGGTGGACTTACCTTCTGCTCTCTTCTACATGCTGCAAGATGGAGGTTACCAGAAGCGTAGTCTTCGATATGACTAGCTATCCCCCTCTTATTCCGGCATTCTGCAGTTCAGTCCACATATGATACCCTTATTCCTTTTGATACCAATGCATACATATGTGGTGTAGCTCCTTGCTTGCGAGTACTTTGGATGAGTACTCACGGTTGCTTTGCCCTCTCTTTTCCCCCTTTCTATACTCGATTGCTGCGACCAGACGATGGAGCCCAGGAGCCAGACGCCACCGTCGGTGACGACTACTACTACTCGGGAGGTGCCTACTACTACGTGCAGCCCGCTGACGACGACCAAGAGTAGTTTAGGAGGATCTCAGGCGGGAGGCCTGCGCCTCTTTCGATCCGTATCCCAGTTTGTGCTAGCCTTCTTAAGGCAAACTTGTTTAACTTATGTCTGTACTCAGATATTGTTGCTTCCGCTGACTCGTCTATGATCGAGCTCTTGTATTCGAGCCTTCGAGGCCCCTGGCTTGTAATATGATGCTTGTATGACTCATTTTATTTGTAGAGTTGTATTGTGATATCTTCCCGTGAGTCCCTGATCTTGATCGTACACGTTTGCGTGTATGATTAGTGTACGATTGAATCGGGGGCGCCACATTGATGCACCGCTAGGTGACAGACCTATTGCAAGAGCAGATGCATGCGTTATGAATGTTTGGCAAGCTCGGTATGATGACTACTTGATAGTTTAATGCACCATGATTTACGACTTAGAATCGGGACTTCAAAAACGTTTTGAATGCCACAGAGCATATAAGATGTTCCAAGAGCTGAAATTGGTATTTCAGACTCATGCCCGAGTCGAGAGGTCTGAGACCTCTGACAAGTACTTTTCCTACAAGATGGAGGAGAATAGCTCAACCAGTGAGCATGTGCTCAGAATGTCTGAGTACTACAATCGCTTGAATCAAGTGGGAGTTAATCTTCTAGATAAGATAGTGATTGATAGAGTTCTCTAGTCACGATCACCAAGTTACTGGAACTTCGTGATGAACTATAATAGGGATGACAAAAATGATTCCGAGCTCTTCGCGATGCTAAAATCGGCGAAGGTAGAAATCAAGAAAGAGCATCAAGTGTTGATAGTTAACAAGACCACTAATTTCAAGAAAAAGGGCAAAGAGAAGAAGGGGAACTTCAAGAAGAATAGCAAGCAAGTTTCTACTCCCGAGAAGAAGCCCAAGTCTGGCCCTAAGCCTGAAACTGAGTGCTTCTACTGGAAAGGGACTGGTCATTGGAAGCGGAACTGTCCCAAGTATTTGGTAGATAAGAAGGATGGCAAAGCGAAAGGTATATTTGATATACATGTTATTGATGTGTATTTTACTAGTGTTCATAGTAACCCCAGGGTATTTGATACCAGTTCAGTTGCTAAGATTAGTAACTCGAAACAGGAGTTACAAAATGAACAGAGACTAGTTAAGGGCGAGGCAATGATGTGTGTTGGAAGTTATTCCAAGGTTGATAAGATCACCATCGCATACTCCCTCTACCTTCGGGATTAGTATTGAACCTAAATAAATGTTATTTGGTGTTTGCGTTGAGCATGAATATGATTGGATCATGTTTATTGCGATACAGTTATTCATTTAAGTCAGAGAATAATTGTTGTTCTATTTACATGAATAAAACTTTCTATGGTCATACACCCATGTAAATGGTTTATTGAATCTCGATCGTAGTGATACACATATTCATAATATTGATGCTAAAAGATGCAAAGTTGATAATGATAGTGTAACATATTTGTGGCACTGCCGTTTTGATCATATTGGTGTAAAGCGCATGAAGAAACTCCATGCAGATGGGCTTTTGGAATCACTTGATTATGAATCATTTGATACTCGTGAACCATGCCTCATGGGCAAGATGACTAAAACTCCGTTCTCCGAAACAATGAAGTGAACCACTGATTTATTGGAAATAATACATACCGATGTATGCGGTCCGATGAGTGTTGAGGCTCGCGACGGTTATCGTTATTTTCTGACCTTCACAGATGATTTGAGCAGATATGGGTATATCTGAAACATTTGAAAAGTTCAAATAATTTCAGAGTGAAGTTGAGAATCATCGTAACAAGAAAATAAAGTTTCTATGACCTGATCACGGAGGCGGATATTTGAGTTACGAGTTTGGCCTTCATTTGAAACAATGTGGAATAGTTTTGCACCTCACGCCACCTAGAACACCACAGCGTAATGGTGTGTCCGAACGTCGTAACCGTACTTTATTAGATATGGTGCGATCTATGATGTCTCTTTCTGATTTACCACCATCATTTTGGGGTTATGCATTAGAGACAACTGCATTCATGTTAAATAGGGCACCGTCTAAAAATATGTTGAGACGACACCGTATGAACTGTGGTTTAGCAAGAAACCTAAGTCGTCATTTCTTAAAGTTTGGGGTTGTGATGCTTATGTGAAAAAGTTTCAGCCTGATAAGCTCAAACCCAAATCGGAGAAGTGCGTCTTCATAGGATACCCAAAAGAAACTGTTGGGTACACCTTCTATCACAGATCCGAAGGCAAGATATTCATTGCTAAGAATGGATCGTTTCTAGAGAAGGAGTTTCTCTCGAAAGAAGTGAGTGGGAGAAAAGTAGAACTTGATGAGGTAGTTGTACCTTCTCTCGAATTGGAAAATGGTTCATCACAGAAATCAGTTCAAGTGATGCCTACACCAATTAGTGAGGAAGTTAATGATGATGATCATGAAACTTCAGATCAAGTTACTACAGAACCTCATAGGTCAACCAGAGTACGATCCGCACCAGAGTGGTACGGTAATCTTGTTCTGGAAGTCATGTTACTAGACCATGATGAACCTACGAACTATGAGGGAGCGATGATGAGCCCAGATTCCGACAGATGGTTTGAGGCCATGAAATCTGAGATAGAATCCATGTATGAGAACAAAGTGTGGACTTTGGTAGACTTGCCCAATGATCGGCAAACCATTGAGAATAAATGGATCTTCAAGAGGAAGACGGACGCTGATAGTAGTGTTACTATCTACAAAGCTCGACTTGTCGAAAAGGGTTTTTGACAAGTTCAAGGTGTTGACTACGATGAGATTTTCTTGAAGGAAATATGCCCTAGAGGCAATAATAATGTTATTATTTTATTTCCTTATATCATGATAAATGTTTATTATTCATGCTAGAATTGTATTATCCGGAAACATAATACTTGTGTGAATACATAGACAAACTAAACGTCACTAGTATGCCTCTACTTGACTAGCTCATTAATCAAAGATGGTTATGTTTCCTAACCATAGACATGTGTTGTCATTTGATCAACGGGATCACATTATTAGAAGAATGATGTGATTGACATGACCCATTCCATTAGCTTAGCACCCGATCGTTTAGTATGTTGCTATTGCTTTCTTCATGACTTATACATGTTCCTATGACTATGAGATTATGCAACTCCCGTTTGCCGGAGGAACACTTTGTGTGCTACCAAACGTCACAACATAACTGGGTGATTATAAAGGAGCTCTACAGGTGTCTCCAAAGGTAAATGTTGGGTTGGCGTATTTCAAGATTAGGATTTGTCACTCCGATTGTCGGAGAGGTATCTCTGGGCCCTCTCGGTAATGCACATCACATAAGCCTTGCAAGCATTGCAACTAATGAGTTGGTTGCGAGATGATGTATTACGAAATGAGTAAAGAGACTTGCCGGTAACGAGATTGAACTAGGTATTGAGATACCGACGATCAAATCTCGGGCAAGTAACATACTGATGACAAAGGGAACAACGTATGTTGTTATGCGGTCTGACCAATAAAGATCTTCATAGAATATGTGGGAGCCAACATGAGCATCCAGGTTCCGCTATCGGTTATTGACCGGAGACATGTCTCGGTCATGTCTACATTGTTCTCGAACCCGTAGGGTCCGTACGCTTAAGGTTTCGATGACAGTTATATTATGAGTTTATGAGTTTTGATGTACCAAAGTTAGTTCGGAGTCCCGGATGTGATCACAGACATAACGAGGAGTCTCGAAATGGTCGAGACATAAAGATTGATATATTGGAGGGCTATATTCGGACACCGGAAGTGTTCCGGGTGATTTCGGAGAAAACCGGAGTACCGGAGGGTTACCGGAACCCCCCCGGGAGAAGTAATGGGCCATATGGGCCTTAGTGGAGAGAGAGAAGGGCGCCAGGGTGGGCCGCGCGCCTCCTCCCCCCTGGTCCGAATTGGACTAGGAGAGGGGGGGGGGGCGTCCCCCTTTCCTTCTCCCTCCCCACTTCTTTCCCCCTCCTAGTAGGAGTCCTACTCCTACTAGGAGGAGGACTCCTCCTTGGCGCGCCTATAGGGCCGGCCGGCCTCCTCCCCTTGCTCCTTTATATACGGGGGCAGGGGGCACCCCTAGACACACAAGTTGATCCACGTGATCGTTTTCTTAGCCGTTTGCGGTGCCCCCGTCCACCATAATCCTCGATAATATTGTAGCGGTGCTTAGGCGAAGCCCTGCGACGGTAAAAAATCAAGATCGTCACCACGCCGTCGTGCTGACGGAACTCTTCCCCGACGCTTTGCTGGATCGGAGTCCGGGGATCGTCATCGAGCTGAACGTGTGCTAAAACTCAGAGGTGCCGTAGTTTCGGTGCTTGATCGGTCGGGCCGTGAAGACGTACGACTACATCAACCGCATTGTGCTAACGCTTCCGCTGTCGGTCTACAAGGGTACGTAGATCACACTCTCCCCTCTCATTGCTATGCATCACCATGATCTTGCGTGTGCGTAGGAATTTTGTTGAAATTACTACGTTCCCCAACAGTGGCATCCGAGCCTAGGTTTTATGTGTTGATGTTATATGCACGAGTAGAACACAAGTGAGTTGTGAGCGATATAAGTCATACTGCTTACCAACATGTCATACTTTGGTTCAGCGGTATTGTTGGACGAAGCGGCCCGGACCGACATTACGCGTATGCTTATGCGAGACTGGTTCTCCCGACGTGCTTTGCACAAAGGTGGCTAGCGGGTGTCAGTTTCTCCAACTTTAGTTGAACCGAGTGTGGCTACGCCCGGTCCTTGCGAAGGTTAAAACAGCACCAACTTGAAAAACTATCGTTGTGGTTTTGATGCGTAGGTAAGATTGATTCTTGCTTAAGCCCGTAGCAGCCACGTAAAACTTGCAACAACAAAGTAGAGGACGTCTAACTTGTTTTTGTAGGGCATGTTGTGATGTGATATGGTCAAGACATGATGTTAAATTTTATTGTATGAGATGATCATGTTTTGTAACCGAGTTATCGGCAACTGGAAGGAGCCATATGGTTGTCGCTTTATTGTATGCAATGCAACTGCGCTGTAATGATTTACTTTATCACTAAGCGGTAGCGATAGTCGTGGAAGCATAAGATTGGCGAGACGACAACGATGCTACGATGATGATCAAGGTGTCGCGCCGGTGATGATGGTGATCATGACGGTACTTCGGAGATGGAGATCACAAGTACAAGAAGATGATGGCCATATCATATCACTTATATTGATTGCATGTGATGTTTATCTTTTATGCATCTTATCTTGCTTTGATTGACGGTAGCATTATAAAGATGATCTCTCACTAATTATCAAGAAGTGTTCTCCCTGAGTATGCACCGTTGCGAAAGTTCTTCGTGCTGAGACACCACGTGATGATCGGGTGTGATAGGCTCTATGTTCAAATACAACGGGTGCAAAACAGTTGCACACGCAGAATACTCAGGTTATACTTGACGAGCCAAGCATATACAGATATGGCCTCGGGGCACAGAGACTGAAAGGTCGAGCGTGAATCATATAGTAGATATGATCAACATAGTGATGTTCACCAATGAAACTACTCCATCTCACGTGATGATCGGACATGGTTTAGTTGATTTGGATCACGGAATCACTTAGAAGATTAGAGGGATGTCTATCTAAGTGGGAGTTCTTTAAATATGATTAATTGAACCTAAATTTACCATGAACTTAGTACCTGATAGTATCTTGATTGTTTATGTTTGATTGTAGATAGATGGCCCGTGCTGTTGTTCCGTTGAATTTTAATGCGTTCCTTGAGAAAGCAAAGTTGAAAGATGATGGTAGCAATTACACGGACTGGGTCCGTAACTTGAGGATTATCCTCATTGCTGCACAGAAGAATTACGTCCTAGAAGCACCGCTGGGTGCCAGGCCTGCTGCTGGAGCAACACCAGATGTTATGAACGTCTGGCAGAGCAAAGCTGATGACTACTCGATAGTTCTGTGTGCCATGCTTTACGGCTTAGAATCGGGACTTCAACGACGTTTTGAACGTCATGGAGCATATGAGATGTTCCAGGAGTTGAAGTTAATATTTCAAGCAAATGCCCGGATTGAGAGATATGAAGTCTCCAATAAGTTCTATAGCTGCAAGATGGAGGAGAACAGTTCTGTCAGTGAGCATATACTCAAAATGTCTGGGTATAATAATCACTTGATTCAATTGGGAGTTAATCTTCCAGATGATTGCGTCATTGACAGAATTCTCCAATCAATGCCACCAAGCTACAAGAGCTTCGTGATGAACTATAATATGCAAGGGATGAATAAGACTATTCCCGAGCTCTTCGCAATGCTGAAAGCTGCGGAGGTAGAAATCAAGAAGGAGCATCAAGTGTTGATGGTCAACAAGACCACTAGTTTCAAGAAAAAGGGCAAAGGGAAGAAGAAGGGAAACTTCAAAAAGAACAGCAAGCAAGTTGCTACTCAAGAGAAGAAACCCAAACCTGGACCTAAGCCTGAAACTGAGTGCTTCTAGTGCAAGCAGACTGGTCACTGGAAGCGGAACTGCCCCAAGTATTTGGCGGATAAGAAGGATGGCAAGGTGAACAAAGGTATATGTGATATACATGTTATTGATGTGTACCTTACTAATGCTCGCAGTAGCACCTGGGTATTTGATAATGGTTCTGTTGCTAATATTTGCAACTCGAAACAGGGACTACGGATTAAGCGAAGATTGGCTAAGGACGAGGTGACGATGCGCGTGGGAAATGGTTCCAAAGTCGATGTGATCGCAGTCAGCACGCTACCTCTACATCTACCTTCGGGATTAATATTAGACCTAAATAATTGTTATTTGGTGCCAGCGTTAAGCATGAACATTATATCTGGATCTTGTTTGATGCGAGACGGTTATTCATTTAAATCTGAGAATAATGGTTGTTCTATTTATATGAGTAATATCTTTTATGGTCATGCACCCTTAAAGAGTGGTCTATTTTTATTGAATCTCGATAGTAGTGACACACATATTCATAGTGTTGAAGCCAAAAGATGCAGAGTTGATAATGATAGTGCAACTTATTTGTGGCACTGCCGTTTAGGTCATATCGGTGTAAAGCGCATGAAGAAACTCCATACTGATGGGCTTTTGGAACCACTTGATTATGAATCACTTGGTACTTGCGAACCGTGCCTCATGGGCAAGATGACTAAAACACCGTTCTCCGGTACTATGGAGAGAGCAACAGATTTGTTGGAAATCATACATACAGATGTATGTGGTCCGATGAATATTGAGGCTCGTGGCGGATATCATTATTTTCTCACCTTCACAGATGACTTAAGCAGATATGGGTATATCTACTTAATGAAACACAAGTCTGAAACATTTGAAAAGTTCAAAGAATTTTAGAGTGAAGTAGAAAATCATCGTAACAAGAAAATAAAATTCCTACTATCTGATCGTGGAGGAGAATATTTGAGTTACGAGTTTGGTGTACATTTGAAAAATTGTGGAATAGTTTCGCAACTCATGCCACCCAGAACACCACAGCGTAATGGTGTGTCCGAACATCGTAATCGTACTTTACTAGATATGGTGCGATCTATGATGTCTCTTACTGATTTACCGCTATCGTTTTGGGGATACGCTCTAGAGACGGCCGCATTCATGTTAAATAGGGAACCATCAAAATCCGTTGAGACGACGCCTTATGAACTGTGGTTTGGTAAGAAACCAAAGTTGTCGTTTCTGAAAGTTTGGGGCTGCAATGCTTATGTGAAAAAGCTTCAACCTGATAAGCTCGAACCCAAATCGGAGAAATGTGTCTTCATAGGATATCTAAAGGAGACTATTGGATACATCTTCTATCACAGATTCGAAGGCAAGACTTTTGTTGCTAAATTCGGAAACTTTCTAGAGAAGGAGTTTCTCTCGAAAGAAGTGAGTGGGAGGAAAGTTGAACTTGACGAGGTAACTGTACCTGCTCCCTTATTGGAAAGTAGTGCATCACAGAAAACTGTTTCTGTGACACCTACACCAGTTACTGAGGAAGCTAATGATGATGATCATGAAACTTCAGAACAAGATACTGCTGAACCTCGTAGATCAACCAGAGTGAGATCCGCGCCAGAGTGCTACGGTAATCCTATTCCGGAAGTCATGCTATTAGATCATGATGAACCTACGAACTATGAAGAAGCGATGGTGAGCCCAGATTCCGCAAAATGGCTTGAAGCCATGAAATCTGAGATGGGATCCATGTATGAGAACAAAGTATGGACTTTGGTTGACTTGCCCGATGATCGGCAAGCAATTGAGAATAAATGGATCTTCAAGAAGAAGACAGACGCTGACGGTAATATTACTGTCTACAAAGCTCGACTTGTCGCAAAAGGTTTTCGGCAAGTTCAAGGGATTGACTACGATGAGACCTTCTCACCCGTAGCGATGCTTAAGTCTGTCCGAATCATGTTAGCAATTGCCGCATTTTATGATTATGAAATTTGGCAGATGGATGTCAAAACTACATTCCTGAATGGATTTCTGGAAGAAGAGTTGTATATGATGCAACCAGAAGGTTTTGTCGATCCAAAGGGAGCTAACAAAGTGTGCAAGCTCCAGCGATCCATTTATGGACTAGTGCAAGCCTCTCGGAGTTGGAATAAATGCTTTGATAGTGTGATCAAAGCATTTGGTTTTATACAGACTTTTGGAGAAGCCTGTATTCACAAGAAAGTGAGTGGGAGCTCTGTAGCATTTCTGATATTATATGTGGATGACATAATACTAATTGGAAATGATATAGAATTTCTGGATAGCATAAAGGGATACTTGAATAAGAGTTTTTCAATGAAAGACCTCGGTGAAGCTGCTTACATATTAGGCATTAAGACCTATAGAGATAGATCAAGACGCTTAATTGGACTTTCACAAAGCACATACCTTGACAAAGTTTTGAAGAAGTTCAAAATGGATCAAGTAAAGAAAGGGTTCTTGCCTGTGTTACAAGGTGTGAAGTTGAGTCAGACTCAATGCCCGACCACTGCAGAAGATAGAGAGAAAATGAAAGATGTTCCCTATGCTTCAGCCATAGGCTCTATCATGTATGCAATGCTGTGTACCAGACCTGATGTGTGCCTTGCTATAAGTCTAGCAGGGAGGTACCAAAGTAATCCAGGAGTGGATCTCTGGACAGCGGTCAAGAACATCCTGAAATACCTGAAAAGGACTAAGGATATGTTTCTCATTTATGGAGGTGACAAAGAGCTAATCGTAAATGGTTACGTCGATGCGAGCTTTGACACTGATCCGGACGATTCTAAATCGCAAACTGGATACGTATTTACATTAAACGGTGGAGCTGTCAGTTGGTGCAGTTCTAAACAAAGCGTCGTGGCGGGATCTATGTGTGAAGCAGAATACATAGCTGCTTCGGAAGCAGCAAATGAAGGAGTCTGGATGAAGGAGTTCATATCCGATCTAGGTGCCATACCTAGGGCATCGGGTCCAATGAAAATCTTTTGTGACAATACTGGTGCAATTGCCTTGGCAAAGGAATCCAGATTTCACAAGAGAACCAAGCACATCAAGAGACGCTTCAATTCCATCCGGATCTAGTCCAGGTGGGAGACATAGAGATTTGCAAGATACATACGGATCTGAATGTAGCAGACCCGTTGACTAAGCCTCTTCCACAAGCAAAACATGATCAGCACCAAGGCTCCATGGGTGTTAGAATCATTACTGTATAATCTAGATTATTGACTCTAGTGCAAGTGGGAGACTGAAGGAAATATGCCCTAGAGGCAATAATAAAGTTATTATTTATTTCCTTATATCATGATAAATGTTTATTATTCATGCTAGAATTGTATTAACCGGAAACATAATACATGTGTGAATACATAGACAAACAGAGTGTCACTAGTATGCCTCTACTAGACTAGCTCATTAATCAAAGATGGTTATGTTTCCTAACCATGGACAAAGAGTTGTTATTTGATTAACGGGATCACATCATTAGGTGAATGATCTGATTGACATGACCCATTCCATTAGCTTAGCACCCGATCGTTTAATATGTTGCTATTGCTTTCTTCATGACTTATACATGTTCCTATGACTATGAGATTATGCAACTCCCGTTTGCCGGAGGAACACTTTGTGTGCTACCAAACGTCACAACGTAACTGGGTGATTATAAAGGTGCTCTACAGGTGTCTCCAAAGGTACATGTTGGGTTGGCATAGATTAGGATTTGTCACTCCGATTGTCGGAGAGGTATCTCTGGGCCCTCTCGGTAATACACATCACATAAGCCTTGCAAGCATTGCAACTAATGAGTTAGTTGTGAGATGATGTATTATGGAACGAGTAAAGAGGCTTGCCGGTAACGAGATTGAACTAGGTATGGGATACCGACGATCGAATCTCGGGCAAGTAACATACCGATGACAAAGGGAACAACATATGTTGTTATGCGGTCTGACCGATAAAAGATCTTCGTAGAATATGTAGGAGCCAATATGAGCATCCAGGTTCCGCTATTGGTTATTGACCGGAGACGTGTCTCGGTCATGTCTACATTGTTCTCGAACCCGTAGGGTCTGCACGCTTAAGGTTTCGATGACAGTTATATTATGAGTTTATGAGTTTTGATGTACCGAAGTTAGTTCGGAGTCCCGGATGTGATCACGGACATGACGAGGAGTCTCGAAATGGTCGAGACATAAATATTGATATATTGGACGGCTATATTCGGACACCGGAAGTGTTTCGGGTGATTTCGGACAAAACCGGAGAGCCGGAGGGTTACCGGAACCCCCCCCCCCCCGGGGGGGGGGGGGGGGTTAATGGGCCTCATGGGCCTAAAGTGGAGAAGAGGAGGGGCTTCCAGGGCAGGCCGCACGCCCCCTCTCCCCCTAGTCCGAATTGGACAAGGAGGGAGGGGCGGCGCCCCCCCTTTTCCTTCTCTCCTTCCCCCTCTCCTACTTGGACAAGGAAAGGGAGGGGAGTCCTACTCCCAGTAGGAGTAGGACTCCTCCTGCGCGCCTCCTACTAGGGCCGGCCGCACCCCCCTTGGATCCTTTATATACGGAGGCAAGGGGCACCCCTAGACACACAAGTTGATCCACGTGATCATATTCTTAGCCGTGTGCGGTGCCCCCTTCCACCATAGTCCTCGATAATATTGTAGCAGTGCTTAGCCGTCCAAAGATATTTCGGAGTCCCGGATATGATCACGGACATGATGAGGAGTCTCGAAATGGTCGAGACGTAAAGATCGATATATTGGACGACTATGTTCGGACAACGGAAGTGTTTCGGGAGGTTTCGGAAATATACCGGAGTACCGGGGGTTACCGGTGAAGGAAATATGTCCTAGAGGCAATAATAAAGTTATTATTTATTTCCTTATATCATGATAAATGTTTATTATTCATGCTAGAATTGTATTAACCGGAAACATAATACATGTGTGAATACATAGACAAACAGAGTGTCACTAGTATGCCTCTACTTGACTAGCTCGTTGATCAAAGATGGTTATGTTTCCTAACCATAGACATGAGTTGTCAATTGATTAACGGGATCACATCATTAGGAGAATGATGTGATTGACTTGACCCATTCCGTTAGCTTAGCACTTGATCGTTTAGTTTGTTGCTATTGCTTTCTTCATGACTTATACATGTTCCTATGACTATGAGATTATGCAACTCCCGTTTACCGGAGGAACACTTTGTGTGCTACCAAACGTCACAACGTAACTAGGTGATTATAAAGGTGCTCTACAGGTGTCTCCGAAGGTACTTGTTAGGTTGGCGTATTTCGAGATTAGGATTTGTCACTCCGATTGTCGGAGAGGTATCTCTGGGCCCTCTCGGTAATGCACATCACCTAAGCCTTGCAAGTATTGCAACTAATGAGTTAGTTGGGAGATGATGTATTACGGAACGAGTAAAGAGACTTGCCGGTAACGAGATTGAACTAGGTATTGAGATGCCGACGATCAAATCTCGGGCAAGTAACATATCGATGACAAAGGGAACAACGTATGTTGTTATGCGGTCTGACCGATAAAGATCTTCGTAGAATATGTAGGAGCCAATATGAGCATCCAGGTTCCGCTATTGGTTATTGACCGGAGACATGTCTTGGTCATGTCTACATAGTTCTCGAACTCGTAGGGTCCGCACGCTTAACGCTACGATGACAGTTATATTATGAGTTTATATGTTTTGATGTACCAAAGGTGTTCGGAGTCCCGGATGAGACCGGGGACATGACGAGGAGTCTCGATATGGTCAAGACGTAAAGATCGATATATTGGACGACTATATTCGGACTTCGGAAAGGTTCCGAGTGATTCGGGTATTTTTCGGAGTACCGGAGAGTTACGGGAATTCGCCGGGGAGTATATGGGCCTTATTGGGCCATACGGGAATAGAGGAGAGAGGCCAAAAGGAAGGAGGCCTGCGCCCCCCCTCTGGTCCGAATTGGACAAGGGGTGCAGCCCCCTTTTCCTTCTCCCTCTCCTCCTCTTTCCTTCTCTCCTACTCCAACAAGGAAAGGAGGAGTCCTACTCCTGGTAGGAGTAGGACTCCTCCCTTGGCGCGCCCTCCTCCTAGGCCGGCCACCTCTCCCCTTGCTCCTTTATATACAGGGGCAGGGGGGCACCTCTAGACACACAAGTTGATCAAGTTGATCGTCTCTTAGCCGTGTGCGGTGCCCCCCTCCACCATAGTCCACCTCGATAATACTGTAGCGGTGCTTAGGCGAAGCCCTGCGTCGGTAGAACATCAACATTGTCACCACGCCGTCGTGCTGACAAAACTCTCCCTCAACACTCGGCTGGATCGTAGTTAGAGGGACGTCATCGGGCTGAACGTGTGCTGAACTCGGAGGTGCCGTGCGTTCGGTACTTGATTGGTCGGATCGTGAAGACGTACGACTACATCAACCGCGTTGTGCTAACGCTTCCGCTTTCGGTCTACAAGGGTACGTGGACAACACTCTCCCCTCTCGTTGCTATGCATCACCATGATCTTGCGTGTGCGTAGGAATTTTTTTGAAATAACTACGTTCCCCAACATTCAAGCCCGTAAACATAGAGGCATATGATGGAACAACAGACCCTGGGGTTTGGATTAAGGACTATATCCTTCACATCCATATGGCTCGAGGAGATGATCTCCACGCCATCAAATACTTACCCCTCAAGCTCAAAGGGCCAGCTCATCACTAGCTCAAAGGTCTCCCTGAAAGCTCCATTGGAAGCTGGGAAGAGCTCGAAGACGCCTTTCGGGAAAATTTTCAAGGGACTTATGTTCGACCTCCGGATGCGGACGATTTGAGTCATATAACTCAACAGCCCGGAGAGTCAGCCCGAAAGCTTTGGAACATGTTTCTTACCAAAAAGAACCAGATTGTCGACTGTCTGGACGCCGAAGCCTTAGCGGCTTTCAAGCATAGCGTCCGTGACGAATGGCTCGCCAGACACCTCGCCAAAATAAGCCGAGAACGATGGCCGCATTAACAAATCTCATGACCCGCTTTTGCGCAGGTGAGGACAACTGGCTCGCCAGACGCAGCACCAGCGACCCCAGTACATCTGAAGTTAGAGATGGAAACGGGAAATCACGGCGCAATAGCAATAACAAATGCCGGAATAAAGAAGATAGCATGAAGGGCACGGCAGTAAATGCCGGATTCAAAAGTTCTCGGCCAGGTCAAAAGCCGCCCCCTAAAGGCACCAGGGATGAACTGTCCAGCCTCAACAAAATTCTGGACCAAGTATGTCAGATCCATAGTACCCCTGGTAAACCTGCTAATCATACCCACAGAGAATGTTGGGTCTTCAAGCAGTCCGGCAAGCTCAACGCCGTACACAAGGGGGAGGATACGCCAAGTGAAGACGAGGACGAGCCTCCCAAGCAAGACACGGGGGAAAAGAAATTTCCACCAGAAGTCAAAACAGTAAACGTGCTACACGTAATCAAGGGAAAAACAATGCGACACTCCCAGGAAAATATACCCAAGTGCCTATCACCGCGAAGTCCTGCCACTGGTCGTCTCAACCGATCACTTTCGACCATCGCGATTACTCCGCAAGTATCCGACACGCAGGGTGGGCTGCCCTGGTATTAGACCCAGTAATTGGCGGATATCACTTCATACGAGTCTTGATGGACGGCGGCAATAGCCTAAACCTAATATATCAGGATACAATCAGCGGGATGGGGTTAGACCCAACACAAATTCGCCATAGCAATACTACCTTTAAAGGAGTAACGCCAGGCCCAGGGGCTCGTTGTACGGGCTCCCTCCTACTACAAGTTATATTCGGCTCCCCCGATAACTTCCGTTGCGAGCATTTAACTTTCCACCTCGCTCCGTTTCAAAGTGGCTACCAAGCACTGCTCGGACGCGAAGCTTTTGCTCGCTTTAATGCAATACCACACTACGCCTCCCTCACACTCAAGATGCCCAGTCCACATGGCATCATTATAGTGCACGGAAATATCAAGCGATCTCTGCATGCCGAAGAGAGTGAGGCGGCCTTGGCAGCCGCACACTAAAAGCGCCCGGACCAGCGAAAGAATCCAATAGGTCGTCAAGACCTCAGACACAACTAATCGAGTCCGGCGCCGCTACTTATACCGAATAAATGGTCACACACCTATTCGTCAATACAAGGGGCTCAACGCGCGCGGACATGTGGCAATTTCTCCTCATCTTGAATTATGCATGGTTTCTTTAACAAACTATCTTTTTGCACGACAACCTTTTTCACCTAAATTCCTCTCTTTTACAGACGATCATCGTGCTACACCCGTCCAGGATACGGCACAACGGAGACACAGGCGCAGACGTGCAGCAGGGACCCGCTCCAAGGATTCTTTTTAGATTAAGACCCTGCGTAAACCTTTTTTACTGTCTCTTGTTGATACATATCCACCGTTGAGAAGGATGCTGACGTCTTGGCATGTGGCCACGCCAGAACAATGCACGTACCTGGACACAAGGGGCTTCTTACAAAGGCCATTATTTAGGCCCGGTTTATACGACAAAGACCGAATACCTTAGGGAGTGTTCGACGTCGCGAGTTTGGCCATATATGCATCAGCTCCGAATCATTGTCTTTGGTCAAATGTTGGGTTTGCCCAGCTCCTGTGTTTTGGTGCCTTACATTCCGCTTTACCGGCTAAGGTAGCACCAGGAGAACTACTGCGATTGTGCCCTGATTCATCCGGACGAGCACCTCAGTAGAGAAAGCCGAAAACTGACTGTCATGATATAGCGTGAGACTGGTCAACCACTCGATGACCTATGGGAATGTTAGAATTCCTCCACCTTAACGAAGGGCCGTTTTCCGGCCAGGCATGTACGCACCCCGGAATCGGGAGAGTGCGGAGCCACCAGGGGCTATCTAGTAGCCCCACTGTCAAACTCCTATGGCTAAGTGAAAGTGTTAAAGCGTTATAGTCCGGTTGCCTCGCTCACTCCGCTATCACCTCCTTAATAGGACCAAGACGTTGGGTTAAGTGTGAACGCATGTTTCTACGAACACCTCCGCATTATATGCGTGGGGGTTGAAGCCGACGACTGCAATCTTTCAGGTTATACACATGTATACATAAACGGCCGCCCAGGAGGCATCATATTACTTTCAGGCAAAAGCATAAAAATAGCCTTATGGGAATTTATAAAAGCATTTCGCTTACAATGATATTACATATCACTCAAACATAATATTTTTTGAACACTGGGTCTCTATCAAACGAGCACCCTCAAGAACTTCTTCAAAGTAGTGCTCAGCAGCCCTTCGACCTATGGCCGAATCCCGCGCTGCAACAGTGGTACCATCCATCTCCACCCAGTGTGCTTTCACACAGGCAAAGGCCATCCGTGCGCCCTCTATGCACGCCGACCTCTTCATCGCATCAATGCGCGGCACCATGTCAAGGAACCGCTGCACTAAGCTGAAATAGCTGTTCGGTTGTGACCCTTCCGTCCATAGCTGATCCACAACAGACCTCATGGAGAGTCCGGACAACCTGTTTAGTTCGGCCCATTCTGCTAATTGATCAGTCAACGAAAGCGGACGCTCGGGAGAATGGAATTGTCTCCAAAACAGCTGGTCTACTTCACGGTCCGTCTGACCCCAGAAGTACTTGGCCGCATCGGCAGCGCTCACTGCCAAATCCATATACACATCCTTCGAACTCCACAGCCGATCCAGAGGGGCATACCATGGATCTCCGAACTTCCTCCGCAACATAAAGGATTTCCTAGCTACAATTTCCCCGGCTTCCCGCAGTTCCTCCGTCTTCGCCCTCATAGCAGAGCGGAGGTCTTTTCTCGTCGCCACAGCCTTCTCAAGGTCCGATGCCTTCGCCTGGTTTTCCTTTTCGAGAACCCGGCAACGGTTGGCAGCAGCTTTTAATTCTATAGCCATTTTGGCCATCTTTTCTCGGCTCTCGCCATGCGCGACCTTCTCGGCCTGCAACTCTTCGGCCTCCTTCAAAGCAGCCGCATTACCCAAGCTCGCTTGTTCCTTGGCTTGGGCAAGTTCTGCCCGCAAGGCTTCAACAGTGGCAGCTCCATCTGCAGTCACAACATGGTAAAGATACTGGCATCATGCTGCTCTTCCTATGTGGCGTTTACCAGATAATAACGCTTACCCTGTGCCTCGTCAAGACTTTTCTTAACAAGCTCGATGTCGGCGTCTGCCGCATCCAACTGCCGTTTTAAATGGGCAAACTCGCCAGTCCTGCCAGCCACCGGAGTTTCCATCACCTGCACATAAAGGCAGTGCGATCATTACCTGAGAATACGATCCTCTGTTCGTCATCATTTCCGAAGACAACCAGAGTCTCAGGGGCTACTATCTACACAGGGCACACCTAGCAGTGCAGGACTATCATACATTATTTTTACGTACCTCAAAGCCTGTCAGTAGACTCATAAAAGCTTCATGCAATCCGCTTTTGGTGGACGCGATTCTCTCCACCACCGTATCCATCAGCATACGGTGTTCATCTGAGATGGCCGCTCGCCCCACCAACTCCCTCAGAACATCCGATCGCACACTAGACGGTGCCGGACTCTTTTGTCTGCTCTCTTCGGGAGCCAGACACTGGGAGCTTTGGGGGTCGACGGGATTATCTTCTGGCCTCGCCGGACTCGGAGAGGCCCTCCGCGATGACACTTCAGGGTCGCCCGCTTCCGGAGCGGAGGAGTCCAGAGGAGGCGTTTCGCTCTCCATCATCTCTGGAAGAAGATCCCTCAAAGACGAACTCATTTGAGAGGGGCTAAGGCCCGAACTGCAAAGATATATGCGGTGGTTATTCTCTCAGAAGGAAAAGATGGCATATCTGTACTGATAAAGTACTTCGGGTCACTTACGACTCGGGGGAGAATTGATCCCCCCGCGAATTTTGTGCGGCAACAGCACCCCCAAGGAAGGACCCTCGGTGGGAGACTTCTTCTCTCGTTTGGAAGCTTCGGCTTCCGAATCCCCGGGCGCGGTCCTTTTCCTCATCCGGTCGTCTTCCTTCATGGAGACGCCCGCTCCCTCGGTTAGAATGGGCAGCGTTGGGGGCCCGCGTCCGCCCTTATTGTCCTCCGCAGTATCTTCCTTCAAGGGCTCCGGGCAAGGTGCGATCTGGAGCATCTTTTCCAGTACCGGATTTTCCAAACCCTCAGGGAGGGGGGCCAAACACTGAATCAACTTCGCCTTTGCTAGCCAGTCCTGATCAAAAAGCGAACTCTCAGAAGTAACTTTGTGACAAATGAGAGACGGTATGTTCAGCCGGAAGATTTCTTACCTGTTCGGCGGCGCGGTTACTGCTCAGGCCCACGTCTTCGGTGATTTCCAGACACTCTACCTGAGGTCCGAAGAATGACTTGTACATCTCCTCGTGCGTTAGGCCGAGGAAATTTTGAATGGCACGCGGTCCCTCGGGATTAAACTCCCACAAGCGAAGGGGCCGGCGTTTGCAAGGCTGGACTTGACGAACCAGCATAACTTGTGTTACCGCAACGAAACTGAAATCTCCATTGAAGAGATCTTGAATGCGGCTTTGCAGTATAGTTACGTCCTTGGCTGGACCCCAGCTCAATCATCTGCTAATCCATGACATCAGTTGTGGTGGAGGGCCCGGGCGGAAAACAGGGGCGGCCGCCCACTTGGCACTTCTAGGGGCCGTGATGTAGAACCACTCCTGTTGCCACAATTCAGACACCTCTGGAATGGAACCTTTGGGCCATGAAGCTCCCGTCATCTTGCATATTGAGGCACCTCCGCACGCCGCATGTCTCCTCTCGATCATCTTCGGCTTTACTTCAAAGGTCTTGAGCCATAGGCCAAAGTGAGGGGTAACTCGGAGGAAGGCCTCGCACACGACAATAAATGTCGTGATATGAAGAAAGGAGTCCGGAGCCAGATCATGGAAATCTAGCCCGTAGTAAAACATCAAGCCCCTAACGAAAGGATCCAAAGCAAGGCCTAGACCTCGGAGGAAGTGGGAGACGAACACGACGCTCTCGTTGGGCTCGGGGGAGGGGATGGCCTGCCCCCGGGGAGGCAGCCGATGCGAAATCTCGGCGGTCAGATATCTGGCCTCCCTCAACTTTTTGATGTCTTCTTCCGTGACGGAGGAAGGCACCCATCGGCCTTGAAGGCTAGATCCGGACATGACTAAAGGTTCGGAGCACCTGACTTGAGCTTTGGGCGTTTGAGCTTGAGGCGGGGGAAGGATTCGATTGAGCACGGGAGAGAAAAATAAAAGCCTTGTCCCTTTATAAAGAGGGTGAATATCAAGCGTCCTCTCCGTGTCCGTTTGGACTTGCCTATGATTTAGGAGTCCCAGAAGCGTTTGGGTTACCCACGCCCGTATTGATGAGAATCCCGGAATGAGGGGACACAATCTCTGCTTTGACAAGACGTGCCAAGGAAACCGCCTCGCATAACGCGCTGAGGTGGGACAATGAAACGACTCGGATAAAGGCTTGGCCGTGGTGTGTCATGCTACGGCGTACGTCCACAGATTAGACTTGTGTAAATATTATTCTCTCTATGTGGAAACTTATTTTGCAGAGCCGGACACTATCTTTGTGTTCAAAATCTTCTATGAAGTATTTGGAGGAGGAACCCGCCTTGCAATGCCGAAGACAATCTGCGCGGCGGACTCGTCGTCATTGAAGCCTGGTTCAGGGGCTACTGAGGGAGTCCTGGATTAGGGGGTGTTCGGATAGCCGGACTATACCTTCAGCCGGACTCCTGGACTATGAAGATACAAGATTGAAGACTTCGTCCCGTGTCCGGAAGGGACTTTCCTTGGCGTGGAAGGCAAGCTTAGGCGATACGGATATTCGGATCTCCTACCATTGTAACCGACTTTGTGTAACCCTAACCCTCTCCGGTGTCTATATAAACCGGAGGGTTTTAGTCCGTAGGACAACATAGACAACAACAATCATACCATAGGCTAGCTTCTAGGGTTTAGCCTCTCTGATCTCGTGGTAGATCTACTCTTGTACTACCCATATCATCAATATTAATCAAGCAGGACGTAGGGTTTTACCTCCATCGAGAGGGCCCGAACCTGGGTAAAACTTCGTGTCCCTTGCCTCCTGTTACCATCCGGCCTAGACGCACAGTTCGGGACCCCCTACCCGAGATCCGCCGGTTTTGACACCGACATTGGGCCTCATGGGCCTAATGGTGGAAGAGAGGAGGCAGGCCAAGGTGTGGCGCGCGCCCCCTAGCCCAAACCGAATTGGACTAAGGCTAGGGGGGTCGACCCCCACTTTCCTTCTCTTCTTCCTCTCATTCCTTCTTCTCCTACTAGGACTAGGAAAGGGGGGAACCTACTCCTACTAGGAGTAGGATTCCCCCCCCCCTTGGGCGCGACCCTTGTGGCCGGCCCTCCTCCTCCCATCCTTTATATACGGGGGAGGGGGGCACACCATAGACACACAAGTTGATCTTTAGCCGTGTGCGGTACCCCCCTCCACAGTTTTCCACCTTGGTCATATTGTCGTAGTGCTTAGGTGAAGCCCTGCGTCGGTAACTTCATCATCACCGTCACCACGCCGTCGTGCTGACGAAACTCTCCCTCGGCCTCAACTAGATCAAGAGTTCGAGGGACGTCACCGAGCTGAACGTGTGTAGATCGCGGAGGTGCCGTGTGTTCGGTACTTGATTGGTTGGATCACGAAGACGTTCGACTACATCAATCGTGTTACTAAACGCTTCCGCTTTCAGTCTACGAGGGTACGTAGACACACTCTCCCCCTCTCGTTGCTATGAACCTCCTAGATAGATCTTGCGTGATCGTAGGAAATTTTTTGAATACTGCGTTCCCCAACAAGGCCTACCCTTGCCTGGGCCCTATACCTTCATCCCATGTGTTGCAGTCAACCCCCGCCATAACTGCCACTCATTTGTAGCAACAGCGGCAGCGCCCCGCGAGCTTCTGCTCCTATCGCCAGTGCCTCACCTCGTAGGATCCCGCATGCATTGATGCTTCTTTGCAACATCGCCGCCACTGCCTATAGGACAAAGATTGTAGCGCGACGGACATTGCGTGTGAGGGATGCATAACAGTGGCCGCAAAGCCCTCTCCTGCTTGTAGTCGCCACTCCCGCGTCACCAGCAACTGCAGCGCGGCAGATGTTGCCAATGAGGGATGCACAACGGTAGCCGTGGTGGCCTCTCTAGATGGCAGCCCATGCCGCTTTGCAACGTCGCCGCCGCTCCCTCATCACCAACGATTGCAGCGCAACAGTTGTTGCCTGTGAGGGGTGCGCAACATGGCCGTGGTGGCCATTCTGTCTTACATCCGGTGCTGCTTTGTAATGTCGCGACAATCCCTCCGGACTGGTGACTACAACACGGCGGATGTTGAGCGTGAGAGGTCTGCAACGGTGGCCACGCTACCCTTCTGGCTTGTAGTCAATGATGCTTCGCAACAACGCCAACGCTCATGCGGCCCAACACGATGGGTGTTGTAGCTCTCCTGGAACAACGCCGTGTAGCACGGTCATCGTGGTGTTGCTCTGCATCTCGACGGGGAGGCTCGCAACACCGTGACCCCTGCGCATCACCGGTCATCGTTGTTGTGCCGCCCGCTCACAGCCCCTCCCTCATCTGAAGTGGTGGCCACCGGTGTGTGGTGGTGCCCTGTCGAATCCTCAACCTACATGTGGGGTGACGGAGATAAGGCAAGGGCGGCGACTAGTATGGAAAGGGTGCGGGGAGCAGCATGGAGTGGCACGCACTTGAGTCTGGTGTGCAGCCGCGAGATTCGTCCATGGAGATGACAGCGACGAGCGGAGTTAGCTAAGAGGGGCGGAGAAGATGTGTGGTGGAGATGAATAAGGCATCCTTTGATTCACAAGATTTCTAGAGGAATTTTAGAGAATAAGATTTTTGTAGGAAAAATTCTTTGGTGACCTTTGGTTTAAAGGAATGAAATTCTATTCCTGTACAGAATTTCTTTCTTTCCTTCATGTTTCACAAGAAAAAAAAAGAGGTCCAACTTCTTGAAAAACTTCCCTGGCGCAAATGACGCGTAAGTGTGCAACTGTTCCCTCGCTCTCACCCACTAAGAAACAAAATCGGGCCCACATCCATCCATCCCCTTCTCTCACACAGAACGGCGCAACGGACGGCCGAGCGACGCGGCCACATGCGGACGGTGGCCAGCAAACACCGGCAAGCTAGAGAGCATCTACCGCCGACCTGCTAGCCCTCAATCTCCAGCGGCATCAATCTGCTGCAAATCTCTTTAGATTTAGATCATATCTCTTAATATTCAGACCTGATGTTAATTAATGGAGAAATAGTCCAGTCTAGCTTGCCGGTATGAGTTGCCCCAAGCAATTTCCCGTATCTTGAGTCTTTAGTCTCTTCGCTCTATTTTCTTGAAAATGTGATGTATCGAGGTAAAAGATGGTAAAAGAAGCAATCGATGCTCACTCAGAAGTACAAAAAATTGGATGGATTCAAACTCTTTTTCTTATGAGCAGAATGTTCACCTTTCCTCACACTTTATTTTTTTTCTCAAAGAGTCAAAGGTGAATTTTCTACTCACTGTTTATATAACCTCTACTTCATAATAAAGTACTCCATTCGTCCTAAAATAAATGACTAAACATTGTATTAAATTTAGTACTAAGTTAGTTTAATATATTGAGTCACTTATTTTGAAACGGAGGGAGTAACAAGTAACAGTACAAATTTTACCATCTCACATGTCCCATTATATGTCTAGTTACTCCAAACTTTGAAAAAGTAACAGTACATATTTTACTAACTGCTAGTTGCTTCAAACTTTGAAAGAGTATTTCTTTATGTTTTCTATATGTGTTCTTATCCTGTGAATCAAATGATATTTTATTTTCTATTTCTATGGTCTGAGCACTTATAGGATTCATGCACCTTATTTCCTATATCTTTTCTATTCTTATGCAATTCTTATGCTATGAACCAAAGATAGCCTAAGTTGGGATAAGGATCGGACGACCCTAGATCCGGTTTTTCGGATCGGACGACGACGTCGTCTTGGTGTCATTCTTTTTCGTGAAGGCGTTGTCTTGTTTACTCGCGATGTCCTCGGTGCTAGATGTGAAGATGTTGGTCGTCTAGTTGTTGCTTGGGTTGCTTCCCAGGTTGGCGAGTTTAACTGTGTTTTTCTTTGTTTGGGTCGAGCTTCTCATGTCTCTTTGCTTCGGCAACCATGTTCACGTCTCTTGCGTTCGTGTCACCCCATTGTATTCTTTCTAACTTCTTCTATCAATGAATGATACGCAAGCTTTGTGTATTCGCGAAAAAAAAAAGTTAGGATAAGGCAGGAGAAGAGCGGTGGCATTTGGCAACCCCCACAGGTGCACGTGTCACGCAACAGAGGCGGCTTGCGCGGCGAGATATCAGTGTTTTCCAGGATCTGATGGATAAACAAAGATATGGCTTGTAGTGCAGATAAGGCTTGTAGTGCATTCGTGCTTGAAGAAATCAGAAGACAAACGGACAAGTATGTGCGACTTTTTCATTTGAAGACAACGTGATCCTCCGAATTTTCTTGCATCACATTTTTTATATATTTCTTTATATTTTATAAAATACACAGTAGAACGATTGTTCTACAGTCCATGGTTCAAGAAAAAAAGTAGACGAAGTCAAGTCAATTATTTTGACTGAACTCACCCTACCATCAGGCATCGGCACCCTATATATAATCCCGTAGCACAGGTAGCAAATCACATCCACACCACTAGCTCAGCGACACAGGCCTGCAAGCCTGCAACACTCGCTACAAAATGAAGCTTCAGGTAGCCACAGTCGCCTCCTTCGTCCTGGTGGCCTTGGCCGCGGCGGCCCAGGCCGTGACGTTCGACGCGTCGAACAAGGCGTCGGGCACCTCCGGCGGCCGGCGGTTCAACCAGGCCGTAGGCCTCCCATACTCCAAGAAGGTCCTCTCTGACGCCTCCGCCTTCATCTGGAAAACCTTCAACCAGCGCGCCGTCGGCGACCGCAAGACTGTCGATGCCGTCACCCTCGTCGTCGAGGACATCAGCGGCGTCGCCTTCACCAGCGCCAACGGCATCCACCTCAGCGCCCAGTACGTCGGCGGCATCTCCGGCGACGTCAAGAAGGAGGTGACCGGCGTGCTGTACCACGAGGCGACGCACGTGTGGCAGTGGAACGGGCAGGGCAGGGCGAACGGCGGGCTCATCGAGGGGATCGCCGACTACGTGCGGCTCAAGGCCGGGTTCGCGCCGGGGCACTGGGTGAAGCCGGGGCAGGGCGACCGGTGGGATCAGGGGTACGACGTCACGGCGAGGTTCCTTGACTACTGCGACTCGCTCAAGCCCGGGTTCGTCGCGCAGCTCAACGCCAAGATGAAGAGTGGGTACACCGACGACTTCTTCGCGCAGATTCTCGGGAAGAACGTGCAGCAGCTGTGGAAGGACTACAAAGCCAAGTTTAGAGGCTGAACGCACCATAAGTTGATGGGTCCTTCACGGTGTGATGGCATAACGCACTACTTCGAATAAGACATGTGTGATGGCATAACACACCATATACTGAAATGATCAACAGAACATGTGCCTTACGCTCTGTAGTGAAAGATAAATAAACGATTTCACTAATTCGAAATCGACTTTGAGTTACATGTTACAATCGACTAGTAGTAATCGGTTTCACTAATTTTGGCGATACGTGAGTGCGTTTGTGTGGTGGTGTGAGTGTGTGCGTGTTGTAATCGGTTTTCTAGAAAAAACAAAAGGTTGTTTGGACTTGGAAAGTTTTAAAGCTGTTTGCGCACAACATGCTTGGATGGGTGGATTCAAAACCGCTCTGCGTACCACGATTTTTTGTCCTATATTTGTAGAGCTAGACAGTGAAGACATGCAGCATGTTATGGCCCACAAACTGGATCAACTCTGACTGTACTAGCGTTGGATACAAATTCATCGTATGTACTAGCTAGTGGCAGCTAGTTTTGAAATAGAAAACCTTATAAATTAGGTTTTGTTGAATGCATCCCATTTTTAGATTGTTTTGTGATGAATTTGATTCCAATAATCGAATTCGTTTTTAATTCTTTGATTTGCAATTGGTGTTTGATTAATGGCAAGTAGGTCGAAGCTGGAAGAGGGCGATGGATTTGTTTTGTGCCGGGAGTGAGCTTTTGCTGGCCAAGTGCCAGGAGATATGCACCTGGTTTCCGAGCGCGAAATCTCTCGTGATGCACTCACTGGACCTGGCGTTGGAACTGACGACGAACGAGCGGAAACAGTGACTTCCTAAAGGCAAGGAGGCGGTCCCAATTGAGATTCTCCCGTGGGCAATGGCAGAGGCAATAGAGTCTCCGTACCGTCGACAAATGAGCCCGCTAGTATGACTACCCCTCCCACCCGTCCTCGCCAGATCTGGAGGCGGAAGGGCCGGTGAATTTGCGTATTATCCGGGATGGATGAGGATTATAGTGACGGGGAGGATGATGACGAAGAGGAGAGCTACCAGGGAGGGTTGCAGATTATCGCACAGGGCGGTGCACAAAGAGGAGGGCGATCACGGGGGTTGGGAGATTATCACTCATCCTACTCATGAAGACATGAATCTAGCGATTAATTTGGATGACGAGGATGAGCAGATGGTTGATCAGGAGCACTTGGAGGCTGATGCCGGCAATGATCTGGTGTTAGTCACCGTGGACGCCCATGCTGGCTCCCAGAATGCCGCAATAGAGGTGGAGCAGTATGAGTTCTCGGCGCATTTTGAGCAAAATGTTGAACGCTCTCACCGCCGCCTGGCTCACCATCTTAAGCGTCTCCAACCCCCACCTAGCTAGTTCTCACGGTCCGACATGTGGATGCACGTTAAACAACAAACAATGTCATGTCGAGGTGTTTAATCAGCTGTTGAAAGCTATGTTTTGGATCTCCTACATTGAGTGGGTTTTGCATGTTCAAACACAGTGCCATTTGTAGAACTTGCCAAAATAGGAACATGCAGAATTTACCAAAAACAACATCATTCAAAACTTACTTAAAATGGGGTCAAACTTGCAATGTTGACTTTTTGAAAACTTGTGGTATTGCAACTTTATGATTTTTCCCATAAACTAGTTGACACAAAAGGGTCCCATGCCCAAGGATTTTCATTTTAGGCTTTTTTTCATTTTCTTTTAATTTCTTCAATCTTGGGTCAAACTTACAAGGTTGATCATTCATACCCAATGGTTTGGAATTTGAACTTTTCTTGTGCCCACTGCATACACCACCAATGCAAAAGCTTAAAATGATTTTATTCAATTTTCAGGACCAAACTACATCACACATGTAGTTCAAATTTGAGCAATTCACTATAAATCTAGTAAATTTATGAATATAGCAATAATACTCTGAAATTCATGAAAATTGGTCAGTGGGCTTCCAATGTTGTTCACTTTAGAGGAAAAATGAGAAGACTGAATGTTACATCTTATTTCAGGCACTTCCTTCAAATTTTTTTCATTTCTGGCACTTGAAAAATGGAAATAATATTTTTTTATCAACAAAAAATGTGTGCCAACATTTTCACACTAGCAACACCAATGGTTGTGCCAAAAATGAGCATGTTAGCTGCTCAGATCCAATGGAAGTGGCCAGGGCCATAGGCATATGCATTCAAATCCATCCAACTTCATACTAGATAACCCATTTTGTGAAGGTTTTTTTTAAACTTTTGGTATTGCAAGTTTATGATTTTTCCCATAAACTAGTTGACACAAAGGGCCCCATACCCAAGGATTTTAATTTTTGAGGTTTTCTCATTTTCTTTGAATTTCTTCAACTTGGGTCAAACTTGCAATGTTGACCATTCATACCAAATGGTTTGGAATTTGAACTTTGGTTGTGTCCATTGCATACACCACCAATGCAAAAGCTTAAAATGATTTAATCCAATTCTCTGGACCAAACTACATCACACTTGTAATTCAAATTTGAGCAATTCGCCATAATTCACTATAAATCCATTAAATCGATGAAATATAGCAATAATACTCTGAAATTCATGAAACTTGGCCAGTGGGCTTCCAATGTGGTCCACTTTAGAGGAAAAATGAGAAGACTCAAAGTTACATCTTATTTCAGACACTTTCTTCACAAAAAAAATCATTCCTGGCACTTAAAAATGGAAAGAATATTTTTTTATTAACAAAAATTATTTTTGTGCCAACATTGTTCATAGTAGCAACGCCAATGGTTGTGCCAAAATGAGCATGTTAGCACTTGAAAAATACAAAAATTAGTGTGTTCTACTTTGGTCAAATAAATGTTAAAAATGTTCCGAATTCAAAAAAAAACATTCTATTATAGTAAGACCATCCATGCTTACTTTGTGAACGAGATGATCATGAATTAAATCATTTCCTTCAGAAAGAAAGTGTTGATGATTTTATTATAATAGAAGTTGTTTAGTGCATCTGAATGACGATGATGCTATTTAAGATGGTCCGTGAGCCTCTTGCGCGGCGATGTGGGACTAAACTGCATCATTTTGTACGTTTGGTTCCCTTGGTTTCATCGGGGAGTACGCTTGGGTGAGGCGCATTCAGAGAGAAGAAAACTTACATAGCGGGCCAGGTGTACGCTTGGGTGAGGCGCATTCGGGGAGTACACTTGGATGATGCTATTTTGTACGTAACTGGGTGATTATAAATATGCTCTACAGGTGTCTCCGATGGTACTTGTTGAGTTGGCATAGATCGAGATTAGGATTTGTCACTCCGATTGTCGGAGAGGTATCTCTGGGCCCTCTCGGTAATGCACATCACTATAAGCCTTGCAAACAATGCAACTAATGAGTTAGTTGTGGGATGATGCATTACGGAAATGAGTAAAGAGACTTGCCGGTAACGAGATTGAACTAGGTATTGAGATACCGACGATCGAATCTCGGGAAAGTAACATACTGATGACAAAGGGAACAACGTTTGTTGTTATGCGGGTTGTCCGATAAAGATCTTCGTAGAATATGTAGGAACCAATATGAGCATCCCGGTTCCGCTATTGGTTATTGACCAGAGACGTGTCTCGGTCATATCTACATAGTTCTCGAACCGGTAGGGTCCGCACGCTTAAAGTTTTGTGACGATCGGTATTATGAGTTTTTGTGTTTTGATGTACCAAAGGTATTTCGGAGTCCCGGATATGATCACGGACATGACGAGGAGTCTCGAAATGGTCGAGACGTAAAGATCGATATATTGGACGACTATGTTCGGACAACGGAAGTGTTTCGGGAGGTTTCGGAAATATACCGGAGTACCGGGGGTTACCGGTGAAGGAAATATGTCCTAGAGGCAATAATAAAGTTATTATTTATTTCCTTATATCATGATAAATGTTTATTATTCATGCTAGAATTGTATTAACCGGAAACATAATACATGTGTGAATACATAGACAAACAGAGTGTCACTAGTATGCCTCTACTTGACTAGCTCGTTGATCAAAGATGGTTATGTTTCCTAACCATAGACATGAGTTGTCAATTGATTAACGGGATCACATCATTAGGAGAATGATGTGATTGACTTGACCCATTCCGTTAGCTTAGCACTTGATCGTTTAGTTTGTTGCTATTGCTTTCTTCATGACTTATACATGTTCCTATGACTATGAGATTATGCAACTCCCGTTTACCGGAGGAACACTTTGTGTGCTACCAAACGTCACAACGTAACTAGGTGATTATAAAGGTGCTCTACAGGTGTCTCCGAAGGTACTTGTTAGGTTGGCGTATTTCGAGATTAGGATTTGTCACTCCGATTGTCGGAGAGGTATCTCTGGGCCCTCTCGGTAATGCACATCACCTAAGCCTTGCAAGTATTGCAACTAATGAGTTAGTTGGGAGATGATGTATTACGGAACGAGTAAAGAGACTTGCCGGTAACGAGATTGAACTAGGTATTGAGATGCCGACGATCAAATCTCGGGCAAGTAACATACCGATGACAAAGGGAACAACGTATGTTGTTATGCGGTCTGACCGATAAAGATCTTCGTAGAATATGTAGGAGCCAATATGAGCATCCAGGTTCCGCTATTGGTTATTGACCGGAGACATGTCTTGGTCATGTCTACATAGTTCTCGAACTCGTAGGGTCCGCACGCTTAACGCTACGATGACAGTTATATTATGAGTTTATATGTTTTGATGTACCAAAGGTGTTCGGAGTCCCGGATGAGACCGGGGACATGACGAGGAGTCTCGATATGGTCAAGACGTAAAGATCGATATATTGGACGACTATATTCGGACTTCGGAAAGGTTCCGAGTGATTCGGGTATTTTTCGGAGTACCGGAGAGTTACGGGAATTCGCCGGGGAGTATATGGGCCTTATTGGGCCATACGGGAATAGAGGAGAGAGGCCAAAAGGAAGGAGGCCTGCGCCCCCCCTCTGGTCCGAATTGGACAAGGGGTGCAGCCCCCTTTTCCTTCTCCCTCTCCTCCTCTTTCCTTCTCTCCTACTCCAACAAGGAAAGGAGGAGTCCTACTCCTGGTAGGAGTAGGACTCCCCCCTTGGCGCGCCCTCCTCCTAGGCCGGCCACCTCCCCCCTTGCTCCTTTATATACAGGGGCAGGGGGGCACCTCTAGACACACAAGTTGATCAAGTTGATCGTCTCTTAGCCGTGTGCGGTGCCCCCCTCCACCATAGTCCACCTCGATAATACTGTAGCGGTGCTTAGGCGAAGCCCTGCGTCGGTAGAACATCAACATTGTCACCACGCCGTCGTGCTGACAAAACTCTCCCTCAACACTCGGCTGGATCGTAGTTAGAGGGACGTCATCGGGCTGAACGTGTGCTGAACTCGGAGGTGCCGTGCGTTCGGTACTTGATTGGTCGGATCGTGAAGACGTACGACTACATCAACCGCGTTGTGCTAACGCTTCCGCTTTCGGTCTACAAGGGTACGTGGACAACACTCTCCCCTCTCGTTGCTATGCATCACCATGATCTTGCGTGTGCGTAGGAATTTTTTTGAAATTGCTACGTTCCCCAACAACCGGAACCCCCCGGGGAGTATATTGGGCCTAATGGGCCTTAGTGGGAGAAGAGGAGGAGCGGCTAGGGCAGCCGCGCGTCCCCTCCCCCTCTAGTCCAAATTGGACAAGGAGGGGGGGGGGCGGCGGCGCCCCCTTTCCTTCTATTCTTCTCTCCTTTCCTCTCCTACTCCTACTCCTACTTGGAAGGGGGGAGTCCTACTCCCGGTGGGAGTAGGACTCCTCATGGGGCACACCATAGGAGGCCGGACCCCTCCCCCTCCTCCACTCCTTTATATACGGGGAGGGGGCACCCCTTGGAGACACAACAATTAATCATTGATCTTTTAGCCCTGTGCGGTGCCCCCCTCCACCATAATCCACCTCGATCATATCGTAGCGGTGCTTAGGCGAAGCCCTGCGTCAGTAGCTTCATCAAGACCGTCACCATGCCGTCATGCTGACGAAGCTCTTCCCGGAAGCTCTAATGGATTGTGAGTTCACGGGACATCACCGAGCTGAACGTGTGCTGAACACAGAGCTGCCATACGTTCGGTACTGAGGATCAGTCGATCGTGAAGACGTACGACTACATCAATCACGTTGTCATAACGCTTCCGCTTACGGTCTACGAGGGTACGTAGATGACACTCTCCCCTCTCGTTGTTATGCATCACCATGATCTTGCGTATGCGTAGGATTTTTTTGAAATTACTACGTTCCCCAACAAAAACCACATCTAACCAGAGGCTAGATGAATTATTTATTACGAAACAAAAGCAAAAAGCAAAAAAACAAAAATAAAATTGGGTTGCCTCCCAACAAGCGCTATTGTCTAACGACCTTAGCTAGGCATAAAAACACAAATATATCTAGGTATTGTCATCTTTGGCATGCAATTCTTCAATTGCACACTTATAACCCTTATGAGATTCTTTAGTTTTATCAATGATCAAACTTCTAGGCAAGAAATCAAGAAATTCACTCGTGACAATTGGTCCCTTAGTAATATCGAAAAAATTGGGGTGAACACTTATTGTTTTGAGATCTTCATTTTCTTTACTGGAAGATTCACCCTTATTTTTACGGAAGTAAATAAACTTGGTAGTCTTAGTATGAGGAAGATTTTGATTAGTTTTAATGGAGGAAAAGGTGGAGCCCAAGTTGGTAATAATATCTTCTTGTTTGCCAATTCTAGTAGAATCTTGATCTATCTTTTCATTAACTATGGGTTCCTTTTATTTAAGATTCTTTAAAGTAACTCCTACCTTAGATCCATATTGAGTAATCTGATTATGAATCTTTTTATGCAAATTTTCAGTTAACTCTACGGTAGCAATTTTATTCTCAATAATATCAAGCCTTTGCATCACATGTTCCAAGGTTAAAACAGTTCCATTGATCAAAAGAGGTGGTGGGCCTAACAAATCTATCATGGCATTGTAAGAATCAAAAGTATGTCTCCCCAAGAAATTCCCCCCGGTAATGGTAGCTACAACATATCTATTCCAAGGAGTAACGCCCACATAAAAATTGCAAAGAAGAACAACAGTAGATTGCTTTCGAGTAGATCTATTCCGAGCATTTAAAATTCTATACCAAGCATATTTAAAATTTTCTCCCTCCCTTTGTTTAAAATTGAGGACTTCATTATCGGGAGTGTTAACAATGATGGGAGGACTAGCCATGAAAGCGAGACAAGTGATCGAACACACGAGCAAACAAAAAGCAAACGAAGAAGACGAACGGAAGAGGGGCGAACGAAAGGCAAATCTTTTTGAAAATTGTTTTAGAAGTGGGGGAGAGGAAAACGAGAGGGAAATGGCGAATAATGTAATGCAAGAGATGAGTGTTTATGATGGGTACTTGGTATGTCTTGACTTGGCGTAGATCTCCCTGGCAACGGCGCCAGAAATTCTTCCTACTACTTCTTGAGCTTGCGTTGGTTTTTCCCTTGAAGAGGAAAGGGTGATGCCGCAAAGTAGAGATAAGTATTTCCCTCAGGTTGTGAATCAAGGTATCAATACAGTAGAAGACAACGCACCAATCACCTAATACCTGCACAAACAATCAAACAACTTGCACCCAACGCGATAAAGGGGTTGTCAATCCCTTCACGGTTACTTGCAAAAGTGAGATCTGATAGAGATAGATGAAACTAAACAAAAGGTAAAGTAAATATTTTTGGTTTATAGGCCGGAAAGTAAAAGATTGAAAAATATTATATCGGAGACTAATATTGTAGATCGGAGACTTGTATGATGGAAAATAGACCCGGGGGACATAAGTTTCACTAGAGGCTTCTCTCAAGATAGCAAATAATACAGTGGGTGAACAAATTACTGTCGAGCAATTGATAGAAAAGCACAAATTTATGACGATATCTAAGACAATGATTATGAAATATAGGCATCACATTCGTGTCAAGTAGACTGACTCCTGCCTGCATCTAGAGTATTAAGTTCATAAAGAACAGAGTAACGCATTAAGTAAGATGACATGATGTAGAGGAATAAACTCAAGAAATATGATGTAAACCCCATCTTTTTATCCTCGACGGCAACAATATAATGCGTGCATCGCTACCCCTACTGTCACTGGCTGAGGACATCTCAAGATTGAACCCAAAGCTAAACACTTCTCCCATTGCAAGAAAAACCAATCTAGTTGGCCAAACTAAACCGATAGTTTGAAGAGAATTACAAAGATATCAAATGATGCATATAAGAATTCAGAGAAGATTCAAATAATATTCATAGATAAGCTGATCATAAATCCACAATTCATCAGATCTTGACAAACACACTGCAAAAGAATATTACATCGGATAGATCTCCAAGAACAGCGAGGAGAACATGGTATTGAGAACCAAAGAGAGAGAAGAAGCCATATAGCTACTAGCTATGGACTCGTAGGTCTGTGGTAAACTACCCACGCTTCATCAGAAGGGCAATAGAGTTGATGTAGAAGCCCTCCGTGATCGAATCACCATCTAGCAGGGTGCCGGAAAAGGACCCTACATGGGATCTCACGGGTACAGAAGGTTGCGGCGGTGGAGAACTGTTTTCATGGATGCCTTTGGTGGTTCGGGAATATATGTGAATATATAGGTGAAGGAATTAGGTCAGGGAGTCACGCGGGGGGGGGGGGGGGCACAAGGCAGGGGGCGCACCCTACCCCCTTGTGGCCGCCTCGTGGCTCTTCCGACTTGATCTGCAAGTCTCCTGGGTGTCTTCTGGTCCAAGAAAATTCAGCTCGAATGTTTTATTCCGTTTGGACTTCATTTGGTATTCCTTTTCTGCGAATCTCAAAAACAAGGAAAAAACAGAAACTGGCACTGGGCTCTAGGTTAATAGGTTAGTCCTAAAAGATAATATAAAATAGCATATTAATGCATATAAAACATCCAAAAATAATAATATAATAGCATTGAATGATAAAAAACTATAGATGCGTTGGAGACGTATCAAGCATCCCCAAGCTTAATTCCCGCTCGTCCTCAAGTAGGTAAATGATAAAAACTGAATTTTTGATGTGTAATGCTACCTATCATATTTATCCATGTAATTTTCTTTATTGTGGCATGAATGTTTAGATCCATAAGATTCAAAACAAAAGTTTAATATTGACATAAAAACAATAATACTTCAAGCATACTAACAAGGCAATTACGTCTTCTCAAAATAACATGACCAAAGAAAGCTTATCCCTACAAAATCATATAGTCCGGCTATGCTCCATCTTCATCACACAAAATATTCAAATCTTGCACAACCCCGATGACAAGTCAAGCAATTGTTACATACTTTTGGTGTTCTCAAAATTTTTCAACTTTCACGCAATACATGAGTGTGAGCTATGGACATAACATTATAGATGAAATAGAATATGGTGGTTGTGGAGAAGACAAAAAAGGGATATGGTCTCACATCAACTAGGCATATCAACGGGCTATGGAGATGCCTATCAATAGATATCAATGTGAGTGAGTAGGGATTGCCATGCAACAGATGCACTAGAGCTATAAGTGTATGAAAGCTCAAAAGGAAAACTAAGTGGGTGTGCATCCAACTTGCTTGCTCATGAAGACCTAGGGAAATTTGAGGAAGCCCATCGTTGTAATACACAAGCCAAGTTCTATAATGAAAAATTTCCCACTAGCATATGAAAGTGACAACATAGGAGACTCTCTATCATGAGGATCATGGTGCTACTTTGAAGCACAAGTGTGGAAAAAGGATAGTAACATTACCCCTTCTCTCCTTTTCTCTCATTTTTTTGTTTGGCTTCTTGGCTTCTCTTTTTTTCGTTAGCTTCTTTGGCCACATTTTTTTTCTCGCATGGGAAAATGCTCTAAAAATGAAGATCATCACACTTTTATTTAATTACAACTCAAAATTACAACCCGATACTAGAACAAAATATGACTCTACATGAATGCCTCCGGCGGTGTACCGGGATGTGCAATGACTCAAGAGCGACATGTATAAGGTGGCTTTGCCATAAATACGATGTCAACTACATGAGCATGCAAAGCATTATGACAAATGATGGAACATGTCATAATAAACGGAACGGTGGAAATTTGCATGGCAATATATCTCAGAATGGCTATGGAAATGCCATAATAGGTAGGTATGGTGGCTGTTTCGAGGAAGGTATATGGTGGGTGTATGGTACCGGCGAAAGTTGTGCGGCACTAGAGAGGCTAGCAATGGTGGAAGGGTGAGAGTGCGTATAATCCATGGACTCAACATTAGTCATAAAGAACTCACATACTTATTGCAAAAATCTATTAGTCATCGAAACAAAGTACTACATGCATGCTCCTAGGGGTATAGATTGGTAGGAAAAAACCATCGCCCGTCCCTGACCGCCACACATAAGGAAGACAATCAAAAAATATCTCATGCTCCAACTTCGTTACATAACGGTTCACCATACATGCATGCTACGGGACTCACAAACCTTAACACAAGTATTTCTCAAATTCACAATTACTCACTAGCATGACTCTAATATCACCATCTCTATACACTACAAAAAAAGACACACCCATGACATTTTGGGCCGAACGAATTTTTTTTCTGTCATACATATGACACTTCTATGACGATAATTGTGACAAAACCCGGTATCATCATAGATGTGGTGGGCTCCTACTTCTATGAAAAAAATCATGACAGAAAATGAGCTTTTCGTCCTCGGCGGGCCGGAGACGTAGCTGCATGACATTCTTTGGGCCGTCCATGAAGGAAAAACCGTGGTAGAAGCGAGGGGGAGGAAAATTTCGGGGAGTTCCCGGTTACGGTGGGAGGTCGGGGGCCGAGCGATGCGCATTTCTCTCGTACATGCACGCGCGTGTGTGCGAGGTGTTGGCTCTAACTGAACTCGAGCGAGGCATTGGGCTCTAACTGAACCCGAGCGATTGCACTGCAGGCTACGCGTTACTGAACCCGAGCGATCGATCGATGGCTGTTAACTGAAACCGATCGAGCGATTCCTTCGCTACTGCTGCTAACTGAAGCCGATCGATTGGATGAACAGTGAGCGTTGCGGGGGGGGGGGGGGGGGTGGATGAACAGTGAGCGGTGGCGTTGCCTCTGGATGAACAGGACCCCGTGGTGTGGTGGAGGGCTCGATGAACAGTAGACGGTGGAAGGGTGCCCGTGGAGGGGTGGTTGAACAGGACCCCGTGGTGTGGAGGGCTGGATGAACAGTAGACGGTGGAGGGGTGGTTGAACAGTAGCCGGTGGAGTAGCGCGCGGTGGAGGCTGGATGAACAGGAGCCCGTGGAGGCTGGTGGAGGTCGACGGTAGCCCGTGGAGGCTGTAGGAGGTCGACGGTGGAGATGAACAGTATCCCGTGGAGTCCTGTTTTGCGGTACGCCACACCCCTCCCGATGAATAGGACCCCCGTTTCGACCGTAGGAGGTCCGTTTCATCTGTTTTGCGGTACGCCACACACCTCCCGATCAACAGGACCCCCGTTTCGACCGTAGGAGGTCCATTTCCTCCGTTTTGCGGTACGCCACACCCCTCCCGATCAATAGGACCCCCGTTTCGACTGTAGGAGGTCCGTTTCCTCCGTTCTGCGGTACGCCAGGCCTCGTTTCCATCGCCTGTTCCGTCCAAGCCCTCCCAATGAACACGACCACGCATTCCGTTCCAACCCAGCCGGTTGGCTCCCACGCGTTCCGTTGCCTCCCCATGAACACGACGCATTCCGTTGCCTCCCCATGAACATGACGACGACACTGTTTCTCCGTTCCGACCCAGCCATGTACACGAGCCCTGGCCGTATGTATGCGCGAGTAGGCGTTCGAGACCCCGCCCGTATGTACACATATGTGGCCATATTTTCTTTCTTGCACCCTGGCCATTGTACGTACGTCTACTACAACACGCGCGCGCCTCTACATCGACCAGTATGTACGTACACGTTCACGACTAGAATGACAACACTACGTACGCTTCGACCAAGTGGGCCCCGACTGTCAGGCACTTCCTTGCGTGCGAAGATGTAGCTGGTGGGTCCCAGCAGTCAGGGGGGGTGAATCATTTTGTTTTTTTGCCTGGACGCACTTCCTTGTGTGCGAAGGTGTAGCTAGTGGGTCCTAGCAGTCAGGGGGAAACGTTTTTTTCGTGAAATACGGTGGCCCGTCCGGTGGGTCCCCGCTGTCAGGTGGAGGAATAATTATTTTGCACGTAATAAGGAGGCACTTCCTTGCTGCGGCCGTGGACCCAGCTGCCAGCCTCTCCACGTACAACCCACGTTCGATGGAAGCCATTCCTTGACCATGTTGACCATGCCGCGCCGAGAGCACCAGGGCGGTGGAAGACGGCGAGGCCTAGGAAGGGGACGACGCGGAGCCGGGGAAGACGCGACAGTGGATGCCCACGCGTAGAGGAGTACGAGGGTTCACTGGTTCACTGCGGTGTGAGGCTGCCGTCGCCGCAGAATAACAGGGGGTGTGGGTGAGTGGAGGGATGGCCTGGCCAGCGGTGGGAGTAGTAGGGGGCGGTGAGGCCTCCGCCGCATCGCAGCCGACCACGGGAGGTAGGAGCACGAGGCACGACCGGCGCTGGTTTGGGCGGCTAGAACAAGAAGACCAGAGGTTGAAGAAGCACTACGGCCATTGGATGGACATCGTACGGTCACTGGAGCTAGAATCATGCATATTGACTAAGTTGACAAAGCCCTCCGTCCCCGTCAACTTATAGGCCCACAAGTCAGCCTACCACTATACTGGGTCCCAGCTAATAGGGGGAGTATTCATTTTTTTGTGCGTAATAAGGAGGCACTTCCTTGCGTGCGAAGATATAGCTGGTGGGTCCGAGCTGTCAGCGGCGGTAACGTTTTTTTCGTGAAATCCAGAGGCCCTTTCGGTGGGTCCTTGATGTCAGGTGGAGGAATCATTATTTTGCACATAATAAGGAGGCATTTCCTTGCGTGCGGCCGTGGACCCAGCTGTCGGCCTCTCCACGTACAGTCCACTTCAGATGCATGTCGGTCGTTGACCACGTTGACCAGGCCGCGCCGAGAGCACCAGGGCGGTGGACGACGGTGAGGCCTAGGAAGGGAACGATATGGAGGCAGGGAAGACTCGGCAGTTGTTTCCCACGCGGAGGGGAGTACGACTGTACGAGGGTTTACTGGTTCGTCTGCCGTCGCCGGAGAATAACAACAGGTGTGGGTGAGTAGAGGGATGGCTAGGCCAGCGATGGGAGTACGGTGTAGCAGTGAGGCCTGCGCGGCAGCACAGCCGACCGCGGGGAGGAGGGAGCAGGCAGTCCCGCCGGCGCTTGTTTGAGCGGCTGGAGCAGGAAGAGCAGAGATTGAAGAAGCACGACGGCCGTTCGATGGACATCGTACGGCCACTGGAGCTAGAATCGTTCATATTGACTAAGTTGACAAAGCCCTCCATCCCCGTCAACTTAGTAGGCCCACAAGTCAGCCTCCCACCATGGTGGGTCCCAGCTAGCACGGGGAGTATTCATTTTTCTATGCGTAATAAGGAGGCATTTCCGGTGGGTCCGAGCTGACAGCGGGGGAACGTTTTTTTCGCGAAATACGGTGGTTCGTCCGATGGGTCCCAGCAGTCAGGGGCAAACGTTTTTTTTCGCGAAATACGGTGGCCCGTCCGGTGGGTCCCAGCAGTCAGGGGGAAACGTTTTTTCCGCGAAATACTGGTGGCCCGTCCGGTGGGTCCCTACTATCAGGTGGAGGAATAATTATTTTGCGCGTAATAAGGAGGCACTTCCTTACGGCTGCCGTGGACCCAGTTGTCAGCCTCTCCATGTACAGTACTCTTCCGATGGAAGTCGGTCGTTGACCACATTGACCATGCCGCGCTGAGAGCACCACGGCGGTGGATGACGGCGAGGCCTAGGAAGGGGACGACGCGGAGCCGGGGAAGACGTGGCACTCGGTGCCCACGCGGAGAGGAGTACGAGGGTTCACTGGTTCGGCTGCGGTGTGAGGCTGTCGTTGCCGCAGAATAACAGGGGGAGTGGGTGAGTGGAGGGATGGCCTGGCCAACGGTTGGAGTAGTATGGGGACGGCGAGGCCTCCGCGGCAGCACAGCTGGCCACGGGAGGTAGGAGCATGCGGCACGCCCGACGCTGCTTTGGGCGGCTGGGGCAAGAAGACCAGAGGTTGAAGAAGCACTACAGCCGTTGGATGGACATCATTGACCACGCCGCGCCGAGAGCACCAGTGCGGTGGACGACGGCGAGGCCTATGAAGGGAACGACATGGAGCCGGGGAAGACACGACAGTGGCTGCCCACGCGGTGGAGAGTATGAGGGTTGACTGGTTCGGCTGCCGTCGCCGGAAATAATAGGAGGTGTGGGTGAGTAGAGGGATAGGCAGGCCAGGGATGCGAGTATGATGGGGCCGTGAGGCCTGCTCGGTAGCACTGCCGGCCACGGGAGGTGGGAGCAGGCGGTTCAGACGGTGCTGGTTTGGGCAGCTGTGGCAGGAAGATCAGAGACTGAAGAAGCACGATTGCCGTTAGATTGACATCTAACGGTCTGACGCTGGTAGAGTCGATTGTTGACTAAGTTTCTTTTTTGAGAAACCGTGTGTACGCATGAACTTAGTAGGCCCACAAGTCAGCCTCCAAATCTGTGGCAGACAACATAAAGTCCATTTGCTATATTTTATAATTTGCAGCCCATTTGCTAATTATTAAGTAATTTATTACAGCCCATTTTCTGCCCAGGACCACGGTCAAAAAGTTCAAACTTATTTTGCATATTTCGGTGGAGTCCGAACTGTTGTAATCCCGAAATGATAAACCTTTTTTAAGAACTTATTAATTTGCCAAAAAAATCGTTTTGTTTTTGTAAGCAAATAAGACGTGGGACAATTGAGTTGGTTTAAGGGAAAACCAGTGGTAAAAAAATCAGCGCTGGGTGGGAAAAACAACAAAAATAAGGATGTAAATATGAAAAGGGAATTTTATGTGTTTTCAATATAATGATACGTGTATATGAACTAGTAAAACTATAGGTAGAGATTAGAAAACGGATGTAGGACATGCGTTCAAGAGGATAATATAACTGGGCTGTGTGTTTGATTTAGTAAAAAAAACTGCCTGCGGATGTTGTAAGACAAAATATAACTAACGCTGGCGGGCCAGAGGCCATTAGATACCTGCTGGATCTTTGTGCCCCGTTGTCGTCATGGGCTAGGCCTGTTAAAAACAAAACCAACCCTGGCCAGTCTACAGCCCAGTTGAAACTTGCTCGACCTGAAAAAACAATATACGTGCTCAATAAACGAGAGAATTCTGCAAGTACAGACTGATAACTGGGATACAACACAGATATTGTTTTTTTATCGTGATAATAAGTGCATGCACTTGTTTTGAAAAAATTAGAGAACTGGGAATTCGAACGGCGGGTGCTTATGCTACCCATCAAATAAAAATCAGGTGCCTGAAAATTCATTTCGAAACAAATGATTCAGCTTTATATCCACGTCGACCCTCGGCATGATGGTTGAAAGCAAATGCAAGTTCATACCAAAAGATCGTTAACAACAGTACCAACTTGCGGACGACAAGGTAGTACAACTACCAATACCAAACTAACTTATAATCTTTTTACTCCTGGCCCTAGTGTTCGTCTGGCAGAAAATCTTGCAGAGGACCAACTCCCGCTCCTTCTCTTGCTCCAGGTCCCCGAGGTGGTACTGGTGCATCACAGAGTTGGTTCTCTGCTGGTCGAAGTTCTTGTTGGTGTGCAGCACCAGAACCTTTTTTGCTGCCCGTCTGCCGGCCGTTGACCATCACCGGCAAGGTATTGCCGGTCTTGTGCCACATCGCGTGCATGCCGCACTCCAACTGTATCTTGCGACACGTCCACGTGCCCCTTTTGAATGCCCTAGAATTGCGCTGGAAGAAATGCTTCCTTAGGCCACTCAGTGTGATACTTGCAGTATTTTGGAATACAAGTTTTAGTGTACCTAGTTGGCATTTTCATAACATCTTTGGCATGTTGCAGTCACTTGTTTCACTTTTTATTAACTATCAAATTGTAATTGCTTCACCAGGTCTGCGTCTAAAAAGAAAAATAGAGCTATAAACAAAGGAATATGTTTGTGCAAGTAGACGGCCGATCGGTGTCTTACCTGCAAGTTTCTCAGGTTGGGTGTAGCATATGCTGTGCTCGCTGTCGATGGTTGGTACGAACAAATCGATGAGAGACTGAAATCTCGCGCTGTCATCACTCACTTTGGCCTCAAGGTGCTCGATCAGCTCCTGATCCGTGGGATCGAACTTGACGCCAGCCGGCAGCACCGACTAGTCCTTCTTCGACTTGCATCGGTAATTCCAGTTATATGGTACTCAATGTATGATCAATCGACTATTTTAAGTGAATGATGAAAGATTTCGATAGATAAGTGGTACTCCAAATCTGAAGTCCAGAATACCCGAACACGCCGCCGAGATTCTTGTGTCACCTCACGCGCAGCGTGTTGTCACGTCAATTCAATGTGTGGACATGATGAATAATTTGACCGACGTATACTAGTACTGCTACTGTACTGGAGTACTTAATAGTCGTATTTAGTGTCACAACTTATACATAGGTTTAACTAACAAGTACGTACTTGAAGCCTAACTGATATATATATATATATATATATATATGGCTTCTGCACAGCATCTCCATCATCATTATCAGTACATCCTACACAGGTGAGTTAGGATGCACTTGATCCCAGGAAGGTATCTATCCTTCAAACCAGAGGAGTGCTTCAAACTAACAACAATACATAATATCCAACAAAAGAGGGTCGTGCTACAGCAGCAGAATACATGGCTCAGTCTAGATATCAGCACGAATCAAGTTGTGCATATTTGCTGTTGGCATGAACCACATCGCCGCATGTCGGGTTGGCAAAAGCCATCCATTGCATGGAAGCTTGATGCCTTTCACACACTGAAGATTATCTGGCAACAAGTTGTGTCGATGAATCTCTGGATATGGTGATTCATGAAACCCATGGTATGATGTGTAAACACAGCCCCCCTCGCGAACGGAAGTTGCATAGCACAGTAATTATCGCCGGTGATATGATCGATGATTAGTTGGATGATCGGATAATTGAGCCCGAGGAACAAGGAGTGGTTGCCGAGGCTGTAAAACCGCCTCCAGTTGAATACGCCTGGCCCAACGGAGCTGGGATCTTTCTCGAACACGAAGCAGCCATAGCCATCAATGTCACAAATGCCCCACACATTGTACTGCATGTGGTTTGATGTAATGGTTTGGTCAATTTGGTACGTGCGAATGAGCATCAAATGACCGCCGTCAGCTGAACGAGCGATAAACCACCACCCATCGGCTGGTATGATTCTAGGTCCTGGAATCATGAAGGCCGGCGCATTTGCGTCTGCTGCAACAATTCAAATTGGAGACCAAAAGGACAAAAATAAACAATCATGTTCAGAGTATGTGTGGAATTAAGATAATTATAACAGTGACACATATCATAGACACAGAATTGCAATGCCGTGGTCATAATCATACCCCAAGTAAAAAAAATAAGCCAATGGCTTTCATATTCTAGCAATATGTCATGGTTTAAACATCATGTAACAATGAGAGGAAAATAGCTATGACAGCGCCTACTCATATTCTACCATAGCACTTACTACTACTGTTCTCATATCAACTCTAAGCAATAACGTGCGTTGTTATAAAAATCTTGTAAACGAGAGTAACATATAGCAATCATGATGTTATGCTCATAATATGTATTCTAACAATCATTAGATGCCAATGTTCTCATATCAACTCTAACAATAACATGTGTGGTCATAAAAATCTAGGAAATGAGAGGAACATATAGCAATGATGTGGTTATAGACATGCTATGCATTCTAAATTTGTAACAAATGAACAGACAGTCGTATTCATAAGGTAAAGATGAGATGAGATAGAACAATTACACGACGATAGATTCCACCAGTATAGGCAGCCAATCTATGCATCGACCGAGTAAACGATGCCATTGTGCACTATAGCATCAGACAAAAATGTTGCCTCAACAGGATTGATGATGAGCCATAACCATGTATGGTGACTGGATTCCAGATAGACTAATCCCATGTTGAAAGAGGCAATGAGCTTGTAATCCATGTAGTCTTCTGCTGGTGTGGCCACTTTGCAGATTACAACTTTCTGCAAACAGAGGTCGAGCCAAAAGCTTGACGCGTCTCGTGCGTAGTAGGCAGGAGTGTCCGGCGGGCCGCGAGGCTCGATGGCGGCGGTATCCAACGATGGAAGGGTGATCTCTCGCTGGGTGTAGATATCCACGAGACGCCACGGACTGCCGGTGTGGTGGATGAGGACGATCTAGTTGGCCTTCATGCCCGCCCAGTAGTGGCAGCGCATGAAGGACAGGTGGACGAGTAGTTGTATCATGTCGAGGGGCACCACGGCAACCTCCGTAGGATCGTCAAGTCGGTGTCTGGGCCACCTGCGAGGATCGGGCATCAGCAAGCAGGGTGTCTTGAAAAGAGCCGGCCGATTGCAGACGAGTAGACGATACAAAGACACCGAGCATGCGGCCAGACGGACAGTGCTGAGTAGGTCCATACGACTACAGATCTGCTCCAAGAGAACCTCGGGGAGGGAATTCCAATCGCGGCTCTTTGTGTCAGTCGGTTCTGCCATTGGGGTTTTCGGTGCCTGCGAGCCAGCGGGGAAGTGGATTCGGGTGGGCGAGCGAAGAAGCTTCTCCTCGTGTGGCCGAGCAGTGAGCGGGGGGATATGGTACGCGCGAGCTACCAAGGAAGATGGCGCGGGCGGGCGAGCAGTGAGCGGGGGTAAATGGTGTGCGGCCGACGATGGGGAAGAGAGGAGGAAGAAGAAGAGAGGAGGAAGAAGAAGAGATGGCAGTACTGGGTAAGGCTGATTTAGTAACACCAACACGCTGGTTTAGCTTATTAATTACGTGTCCCATTTGCTGCATCATGTATTGTCACTTCACTGCGAAGACTAGTTGAATAGTTCTCTCTGACCGAGATGGGGAATAATGGATCGCGAGGACTTCCTTTCTACAGTATCCCTATGTCTCTATGCTCACTTCACTCATTTTGCTCCGTACCTAGTCACTTGTTGAAATCTGTAGAAAGACAAATACTCCGTATTTGGGAACAGAGGGAGGCTTTTACTCCGTACTATTTGGGAACAAAGGGAGTATCACCATATGGAGGGAACAGAGGAAGCTTGAAATATGAAAATGTCAATGGGAGGGAGTAAGCCCCATGCATGCATGCAACATGCAACACTCACACGTACACATGGACGCATGCAACACTCATGCACCCATGCGACACACAACACATGACGCAACACACACGCTCACGCTCAAGTGCTCAACCTACTCCCTACGTCCGTGAAAGACTATACATTTAGAGATTTACACATTAACCAGGGCATAATTAACGCCCAAAAGTAGCAGACTTATGTGTGCATGTGACCATTGAGATAAGAAGATTAAATGAAGGCCGTTGCATGCTGTAATTAAGGATATACATGTAGCCTATACCTACAGCACAAGTTGGTGCATTGGTCAATCAATATCGATTTAGATTAAAGGCTAAATGCATTGGAAGTGTAGATGTACATCATATACTACACTCTTTGTTTTATAGCCGATGTACACTCTTTGTTGGAAGACCGAGGGAGGACACATGCATGCACTCACATACACAGCCAGTGCGGTTCGCGCGCAAGGGTTGGACTCGTGTCGCGCCTGCGTAAAGTTTTGTTTAACTGATTTCTTTGCTCTACCAACTAATAGGTGGGACCCAGAAACCAGGTGACAATTTAACCAGTCAACAAAGTGCCACGTCGACTATGTGGCCGGTCAGTAGGGTGCAATATGGTGCTCTATGATGAGCTAGTGACCGTATAATCGCCGCAAAACTATATATAGTGACCGTAAAGAGCATATTGTTACATACGTTGACCGCCAGTGTATTTTTCTCGTTTCAAGTTAAGCCATATTAATCGGAAAGGACGCAGTATGGACTACTACTACTAGTACTAGTACTGCTTTGATGTGTCCCGTCAACTCGCCGAACGAGGAGAAGCTTGCTTACTACGCCTCTCCGTCGCCCACGCGCGCGGTGGTTCGCAGGATGAGGAGAGGGTTTTGACTACAGCGCCCTCTCCCTCTCCCTCGCCCTCACCCTCGCGGTGGACGTGCAGCAGTTCAATGGATGTCAGATTGCCAGAAGCATATTGTACTGTAGTATCATTATTGTTGGACCTTCCGAAGAGGCGAAGAGCCAAGTGCAAGGTTCACACGAGTACGAACTGTTGAACCTCCCGAAGAGGCAAAGAGCCAAGTGCAAGGTTTTATAGGAGTTATCGTCCTAGTAGGAGTGTACTACAACTATAGCGAATGATGCTACTATATGATGCCGCCACGTCACGTATATCCAAAGATGTGCCACCTTTTTTTTTCTCAAAGAGCGTGTTGGAGCCCGTGCAACAACTACACAAGTTGCACGTACACATAACACATTTACTAGTAATAAATTCTAAAGGACAAATGCCAGTATGCCACACAAGTTCATCTCCAATTCATGCGATAAATTTGTGCACGACTAGTCTACATATATTCACATCGCTACCGTTCACAATTACCGTACTCCACTTACACGTTATAGATGGGCTACATGTCCTCCTCCAGGTTCCAGTCGCAATTGTTCTTCATGGATGTCACAATCCATAGCGGTGGGCAACAGGAATCATTGCCGCAGCTTTCTAGTCTGGTTCCACACGATGGAGACTCATCCAAGCTGAAGCGGCATAAATCAGGGATAGCGTGTCCTAGCATGTCGCTCATCTGGCGGTGCGCACTGAAGACACAAGCATGCTTCATGAACAACATGCCTCCCGTGTCGTGCACGGAAGGTGGCATCCACTTCACAATGAGGTAGCTGTCCCCGATGAAAAGCGAGTACTCTCCAAGAGTGTTCCTCGGCACCCACGTAGCATCACGGGGGTCGAACTCGGCGCCGTTCATATGGTACACACGGCATCCCAGATCTGGACACATGGTGACGTACATAGTCAAGGTCCATGCATAATAATGTTGTGCTCAAATATGGCGGTCAGTAATACTGTGCAGCAAATAGTACTACTCCGGTATAGAGGAAGTAAAATAACCGGCTTATTATATATAGCCACTCTTGGCTACATGGATGAGATAGTAAGACCTGGATAAACAAAAATGGTGGCAGCTAGTGGGTTCAAGTCTTCAAGGACCTAGCTAGCTATACGCGTCCTCCAAGGTAAAAAGTACTCCTACTAGTACTACATAGTATACTACTAGTACAACAATGAAAGAGAAGGCGAGAGGGTTAAAAAATGGAATACCTGGGTAGATGGTGACGGTCCGATCGTGGTAGATTGTGTGATCATGTTGCACATCAGTGGTACCATGAGTAACGACTGCTAAGATAGTTGATCCCAATATGCCAAAGTCAGCTACAAGGTTCCAGGTTAGACCGAATCGTGGATGCAAATGCACATCCAGGATCGCCGATCTTATTTTGATCGGGGGATGACTGGTCCCTGCAAAATAATGGAGTACTGTTAGGGATGCAAATGATGGTTTGTGCATTCCGTTTGTAATCCCGTACCGTAGGATGGAAACCAGATGAAACAAGTCCCCTGGCTTGTCACCGCGAAGATGAGGCCTAGATGGCGCACGGCGTCTTCGAACGTGTAGGGGTACAAATTTGCCGCCGCGAACATGCGCCAGCCTCTGCCGTTACTGCCTCTTGCATTGATGGCAATCCTTATGTCGAACACCGTGATGAGATAGTAATCGTCGTAGCCGCGTCACTTTGTCGGCGGGTCCGCAATTGCTATCTTCTTCAATCTCATGTAGGCATCATCATACGTATTCAAGCCCATCTAGTCCGGAGGCCGATCCCAATGGTGGAGAAGGGGTCTACCGGAACGGCCACACTGCTGTGGATGTTGTGCAAAATGATGGTGGTATCCGGCCGGAGGTATGCAAGCCAAACTTCGTTGGCACCGACCAAGATCTATATATAAGACGGTGGGCAGCGGAGAAATTACGGGATGGAAATGGAATAACTAAGTACTACATGATCAAACTCCATTACTGACCTGCTCATCAGACAAAATCCGACTACCTCTCAACGTCGGCAACTCTAGCGGAGTCAACGTGCAACCATGGCCAGGGAGCGGCGGACTGTTCGAAGGATTGTCCCATAGAAGAACCTTCTCCTCGAGGACACATGGAAGACCAACAAGCATGGCCTATTTAAGCAGCGTCTTGAAAAAGTTGGTGCAGGAAGCATCGAGTCTTGCGGCGGTGAGGACGTCGGAGCGGTGTGCGATTTCTCCCACAGGATCGTCGTCCAAGGTCTCCCAGCCCCGACGAGGAGGAGAACCGCCTAGTGAATCCATGGGAGCAGTGACGAACTGCCTTCTCTTCGGGGGGAGGGGAACTGGCGAGGAGGAGATAAGAGCGTAGTAACCGCAGGGCCTCGTCCCTTCCAACTGTAGATCGTTCCTCAGCGAAGCGGTGAGGCTATTATTTACTACTAGTACTCCCTCCGATTCTTTTTACTCTGCGCATAAGAGCAGACCCGGATACCAAGGCAGGGGCTCGCTGCATGCTTTCTGGACGGAAATACCCCTGGCGCATGGATGGGAGGAGCTAGCAGCTATAAATGCCCCAAGCAACCCATTGACCGTCCGCCCGCATTCTCCTCTCTCTGCATGCTGCATGGATGTCTCCCTCTCTCTCACATGACTGCATGCGGTGGCGCTGGCCTATGAGAAGCTCGTGTGGAGATAGCAATCTTCTCTCCAGAAGAGATTTTTTTGAAAGAAAGGGATTATGGAACGTTATGGGATTGCACTATACTGTAAATAATAGCACTAGTAAGAAATTTTTGGCACTAGGTAGTAGTTTTTGGCGTGGATTAAGAAATTTTGGGTATGTTTTTGCCATTTTTTGTACACGCCAACTAGTGTCAAAAAATGTCTTACATTATGTGACGGAGGAGTACGTACTCGTACTGTAGCAGTACTAGTACTACTTTTCTCAACTAGTAGTGTGATGTACAGTACTTCTAGTCTAGTCTAGTCTAGTATAGTGCACCAGTTTTGAACTCTTGAATCTCAGGCCAAGGAGCTACAGTTGGAAGTGGAGGGTACTACTGTTCTCTAGAACCATCACTCCACTATCAATGCAGGGGAAGTACACCTGTGTAGTGGCCTAGTGGGTACTCTCAGTGCTCTATTCAGCCGCTCCTCTCACGTAGCTGGCCTACTCAGCCGCTCCTCTCACGCACACACTAGCAACCTGTTTATCAGCGACGGTTACTGCGGGGGCAGAACATTTGAGTTATTTGATACAACGAGACTAGGCTTTTCGCTTCCATTTGTGGAGGTGTAATGGATCTCGTCGAACTTTGTTAGTAGTTCCTTCTTTATGAATGAGATGAAGCAAAGCTTTTGCCTCCATTTCAAAAAAACACGTCAAGAGGAATTTCTTTTATAGTAGAGCCGATAATGGAGTGAAGTCCAAGCGTGCAACGCCACAAGCTACAGAGTAGTAGTACTTCCTCTGTCTAGGTGTGTAAGTCATCTTACGTTGTGCATCGCGACCAAGGCGGAGAGGAAAACGAGAAAACTTAATGTCTTTTTGCTAATTAATAGCATTGCATGCAATGAACTAACCACTGCATGTTATGTTTGGTAGTCTCAAGTCATTGAAAGCATGCACAACCCACATATCTTATTGGTTGATATGCCACAAAACAAAAAATGAGAAGGGAGTTAATGTACGGTGCCTAAGTGTTTTGGGATTATTTGGTTTTCATAAGGTGACTTACACACCTAGACGGAGGGAGTAGAGCACTTTATGTACAGAGCCATATTGCACAGTTCCCAATGCCTCGCCGGGCTTTTCCGACTCCTCGGGCTTAATTGGGAGGTGCTAGTTTAAATATGCTACTAGCTGATGAGGAAGCTACAAGCAAGGTGCGGCTAGGGCGAGCACGCGAGCCACGGGATGCTGGGAAGGAAAACCCGTTCACGTGGCTAGGCTGTCTAGTGCACCCAGATTGTGGGGCCGCACGTCCGTTTGACTTCAAAACTCAAACTACCCGTGTAAAATATTGGCTCGCAGCGAAGTGTAGTAGTACTATTTTTTAAAAGGCCGCTGTGCGTTTGACCGGGATCGAACCCACAAAACGAGGTATACACTCCCGCGACCACTAGTAGTACTCGTTGGAGTACAACGCAACCTAGAATCACCTTTTGTCGCTAGTAGTACGTACATTGTTCCTTACAAGAAACCCCTATCATCTGCTGCTGGCTATAAGCCAGTGCCATGTCATCTACAACCCATCTTATAGCCAACATGTACAATAATAGATCAAAAGAGTGTACTACTTTTTTATTATGTGGCCCACTTCTCATTCTCACAAAGTGCCTAGGAGCACGTGCTAGAGCTGGCTCTTCACGAAGAGCCCGCTTACCTTCTCTCTCCTCTTCTCTTTCCTCCAACTAAGCAGAAATATACTAGTTTACTTCTTATAGCCCGTTGACTCAACCCTATTGTACTTGCTCTAATAATGCAAGAAACCACTAAAATGCCAAGAAATTACTACCACTTGCATACGTGGCAGACTTAAGATAAGACTACCTTATCAACCATTGTACATGCTCTTACCAACAAAAATCCTCGAGTGACCTCCTACCTCCGGCCCGTCCACCTAGTCATCCTCGGCCATGGGACGCAGCTACCGCCGCTGGAAGAAGGCGAGGTCAAAATCGCCGGCAGTGCGGAGCCCATGTTGCGGCAGCCCGGATGCCAGCTCCGTCTGGCGCTCGCGGCCGCTAGCTAGCCAAGATAGCTACATCCAGCTGCTTGTCTGCAAGGTTTGCTAGCTAGATTTGCACGGCAGTGCGGCAGCTTGCTCGCACGCGCCGCGCTAAGGACAACACGGCGGCTTGCTCACTCGTGAGTCATGCTCGGGCCAGCCTGCCAACCCGTGCGGAGGCCAGCGTGGCGTCCGGCCCGTCTGGCAGAGCGGCGGCCAACTCGCTCATCACCGGCGCCACCGACGAACATGAATCAGTACTGTTTGAAGTAATGTTCAAGAAAAATAATGATTTGAGGGGGAATAACAGGATAGAAGGTCAGATGTGGGTCCCTCGTGTCAACGGTCAAACAAAATGTGTTGGTTTAAGCTGCCTCGTCAGCACGGACGTGTGGGCCAACCCTGTCATAAATGGGTTTAAACGAACCTAATCAGTAGGAGTACTAGGTAGTTTTTGGCGTGGATTAAGAAATTTTGGGTATGTTTTTGCTATTTTTTGTACAATAGATTCTTCCTAGGGCTGGTTGAAAGTGGTAGTTTTTTGTTAAATACTCTACATATTGTAAGTAGGGGGTGAAAGTTAAGCTTTGGAAGCCAATAAGCAAGGCTAGTTACATAGTGCATCTGTGTACATGATTGAAAGTAAATATCAACCATGAGTGACTAATATCTTGATGGAAAACTCGAAACTATGGAATACTGGCAATGTTCATGTCCGTTGCAACGAATCATAATTAGAATAATACTTATTCACAAACTTGGTACAAAACACTCTAATTTTGATATACATATGTCACTAGAGATATATTATGTTTCAATTAGAATATATTCCTTTGGCTATTTTGGTGAGGTCAGGGAGGGATGTGGTTGGTTTTAAGATACTAATTATGGGTTTTTCTGCAAATTGGTAGACAAGTGGGATGTTGGTGAGAAAAGGCAACAACTTACCTCACAATCATTAGATTTAGATCTAATGGTCAGAAACGACGGATGGCAGACACACCAGCATCACCAACTTAGTCTTGTGTAGGAGTACTAGCAAGATCCGTGCATTGCACGGAACATCAAGATGCATTTTTTTATAAAACACTTGTTGTGATTGACCCTTGCGGGAGTAATCCCATGTGTAAAAACTAATGATATCTCGAGAAATATGAGATAAGGTGAAGAGGAGTGGGGTGTGGTGGTGGTTGGTGGTCGGACTGACCGGAGGCATGGGGATTGACGACGCCGATAGCGGCCACTAGGCCAGTTTGTTCCAGAGGCTTCCTTTCTTAATTGCTCAACAATGAGGTTTGTTGGAGATAAGGATGAATGAGGGAAGGCCTTGTCTGCGAATGTGGAGAGGGGTGCGGGTATCTTTTAGTTTAATTTCCATCCATCAGATATAGATCGGACGGTCTATATTGCAAGATGGCACACATACCATCATCACCAACTCGGTTTTTTATAAGAGAAGAAATATAAGTATGGAGATACAAATGTATTATCGATACTTGCTTCCGGAAACTAGCATCTACATTCTATTCAACGCCTCGACATGTGGGGCCTTAGCACAATGACTTCTCGACTGTGTAAGACAAAGATTTTCCCGTCGCCGACAAGGAGGGGGTGACGGCGGCGCGCTTTTTGGCTTGCTCTAGTCCTAGTAGTCATACTAGGTGGTCTAAGCACGTGTAGATTTATTCTTTTTCACGTCTCGTGTTCGCCATACCGCCACTACTGTTGATGAATAGACGGTAAGTTATTCACGGGGAAACCCTTGTTGAGCGTGTTTGCGAGAGAGAGAGAGAGTGCGTGTGTGATATGTTAGAGACTGAGGCAATGATAACATATTCTTTGTGTCTATGTGTGTGGGGGATAGAGAGAGACATGTACATGGGGCTTTGTGTTGTGTAACGTGGAGACAGATATACATAATTAGAGAGTGAGTGTGTGAGATACACATGCGGACATGAGGAGAGATGAGGATCCAGATAAATGGGTGTTTGTGCGTGTCTGTGTGTGTTTGTGCACGCGTTTGTGTGTGAGAGGGAGAGAGTGTATGTGGAGTAGAGATACCACTGATGATGTAAACCTAGTATAAGGGAAGGGGGAATGGTGTGACATGTGTTGTAGCGAGATAGCACGGGTGCGGGCGGGGGGAGCAGACTATTTGGAAGAGACATCGAGTGTTTGTGTGGGAGAGGGGTGTGAGAGCGAGAGAAAGAGAGAGCTAGCAACGGGGAGAGAGAGAGAGAGAGAGAGAAGAGAGGGGGCGAGAGGGGTCGTTTGTGTCCATAAATGGCGTATAGATAGGGAGACAATGTTTATGTAGTCCGAAATTGGCCTATGAACGGAGACGCAAGGGAAGCGAGTCATCGTGTGTGTGATAGGGACTTCATGAGATCTAGAATAGATGGTGTAGAGAACAATGTGCGAAATCGAGAACAATTATACATTAGGGAGCTATGCAAAGAGTCACGACATATATGTATACAGGGAAGGAGCTAGGGCGGGTCTGCATGTGGGAGAGATAGAAAGAGGAGAGTGGTGCACAAGGAGACAAAGTGTGCTTGTTTGCAGTGGGGGTGGTGTGTGAGGTGAGTGCGCGAGAACCACATAACTAGGGAGACAGATGTTTGGGGGCGACATTTTGTGTGTATGGGAAATATACACTCTACATAGTGCGTGTGCTTTGGGTAAGAGAGATAGCGGGAGACCTAGAGAGTGAGGGAAGAGATGTGTGCATGCCCGAGAGACAAAGTGATAGAGACCTATGTTGGGGTCCGGACTTTACAAGAGAGAGGGGTGTTAATGTGCTCGTGTGTTGGTGTTTGGGGGAGAGAACGACTTCTCTATGTGTGTGTGTGGTGGTGGGGGGGTGACTTAAGATAAAGAGTGAGGTGTCTATATTTGAGGGACTTTAGCATAATTTAGATATTGTGCACTCATGGTTGATCAATTTGTTTCACAGTTTCTACTATGAGATAACGATACTTTTGAACATGCGTGATATACCTTGATGTACCAGAATTACAAACCTCAGATTGGAATTTTGGAATTCAACTCCATCATTAGCTTTTGTAATTCATTTAAACGGAGGTACATCTTTTAAGCCGGGATTTCATGATTTGAAATTCATATATCAAACCTAGAGATATACACATACGGGCATGTTCAAACTTTATAATCATCCACTTTATTCATACACATACACATTTTTGCTTTTGTCATCATATTTAGGATAAACACATTTGGAATTTCATTTGAATTGGACCGTATGATGGTATTTGCTTGTAGTAGCTCAATGATCCATATTTGAATTGAATGGACAATCTAAGTTTCGAGTTGGAGACATTGATTTTCAAAACTTGCACATTTTTTTGCGTGCAAAACAAACAAATTGTCGGCCATGATATCATAGTCGGCCGTACGAGTGCAGAATACTTATAATTTTAGGCGCCAAAAGCTTTCAAACTTCCCGCTCACATCGAAATATCACGCGCCCGAAAGTTTAGCCCTGCGATATTCCTGTTTTACCCCTGCCACATGAACGGAAAAGGGATGCTTTGGTAACTCCATTGTTTTCCCCTCTTTGCCCCCAACATTCTTACCCACAGCCCCTCCCCTTCCCCTCCCCAACCCCCCCAACTACGGCAAGCCGCCGAATCTAGTCCTCCGCCGCAGCGGTGGACCTCACACCCCGCCGGATCTACCTTCCGCACCTTGGAACCCCCAACTGCCAACTCACCACTTCACAGGAGCCGCTTCAGCGACTGGCTTGTCCACTGCTCCAGATCTCCTTGACCGCCATCATGGTCCACTGCACCGGATCTGCTTAACTGGCGCCCTCGTCCACCACAGCGTAGGCCCTTCACTGACTCCCTCGTCCGCCCCTTCGCTGGCCCTTCATACAAGCCCTCGTCTGCCACAACAGATCCACCTCACCGAAAGCACTGTACAACGTGCCCGCCGAATCCTTCGTCCACTGCACCGGACCTGCTCCATGGACGCCATATTCAACTCCACCGGCCCTGCTTTACTGACGTCGCAGCCTCATCAGGTTATTTCGATTTGTACTCCTTCGGTTTTTCTCTTTATCGTGCAATTGTTCACTTACCACAGATGAGCTTTCTTGTATGTCGACAAGCGCCGCAACCGTAGCACTGGAGCCGCTTTAGCGACAGCGACAACCGGCCCAAACTCAACCGCAACATGAGCACCATCGACGATCCTTAGCTATCAAGTATGACAACGATACCCATATGCCGCCGAGAATCAGGTAGTATTATTCAACGGGCGACGCCTACGTTCACTTTCCTAGCATAAGCACCGCACCTTTGAATTTCTTCAGGGCATCATTCAGTTTTTCATGAGACGCGTTATTCTGCTTGCACCTGTAGGGCCATACTTCTGGAAGTGAACATGTTACATATGCTAAATTACATACCAGTGCACATATAGTTAATATGCTTTAGTTTTGTTCTGATGCCACCTGTCGGTTCCATCAGACTGCTTAATGTTCTCTATGCTTAATTACACATCAGCAAACTAGCATGTGGTTCCGCTGCTTTTTGTTCGTTTACCCTACATTTTCTGATGCTAGCTATTACATCACTGCTGTGAGCCTCTGTTCATTACTTGTTTGTGTGTTCTTGATCTTCCCAAGTTGCATGACTAATTTGATGCTTCTATTAATTATGGAGCTGCCAACCCCATCAAGCAAAATATTTGTTCTTTTGGGGCTGGCACCTCGAACAAGCATGAAAATAGAGGGAAGCAGCTATATTGTCGTGTATGCACACACCCTTCTTTCATTAGTTTAGGTGAACCATTGATGATCAATTCGGACCAGTGCATGCGATTAAAATTAATTTTACCTAAATAGATGGTGCAGAATAAACTACAACAACTAGATTTGCAACCACGGGATGCTAACGATATCTTCAAAGAACATTGCAACAACAGCTAGGCTTCACAACAACATATGGTAAGCCAGTGTGTTTTAGTACATGTGAAATGTAATGCGAGTGGGCTGCTTTCTTGGCTTGTGCCCTCAATGTGTAATCCTACCGAATTACAAATAGTTCGGTTGTCTGCTTTGCTGTATTGCTTGATTCGAATGCTTATTTGTTGTTACACTATACATGAGTTGGCCAATATGTCAGCAGTGCCTGCTGTACTATCGTAAAGAAATGCATGCCTATTTCATTTGAGTCCTTAACTTTTCCTCTCAACTTCATCACAAGACTGTCTTCGTAGTTTATATGAGGCCACACTGTTAAGTTCTTTCTTAGATTATTTCAACTGCTTAGATGCCTTGGCAACTTAAATATAGCGGTTGTACACTCCCTTTCAACTAGGGATGTCAACTGGGTCCCGTTTAATCCTGATTAAAGTCCACTAGTGGTATGATAGTTTAAAAGAGTTTTTGTTTTTTGAGGAAAATGAACTAGGGAGGTAGCAAAAACTAACTAGATGGGACTGGCGGATGTCGTTTATTTGCCACTTACATCCCTAGTTTCATCTTACCATTTTAATTTCTTTTCGGCTGATGCTGCTTCAAACCATTTAAATATAGTTTGCCATGCTCGACAATAATTCGTCCGTCGTTTACCATGTAAGCTTACTGCCTGGATCATACGGTAACTATCTCTTACTGATGTCCTACGGAAACCTTTCAGGATGCCGTTCACACTAGGACACAATGTACAACCCCAGAATCTATTTATGGAAGCAGTGCGCCATCCACGTTACCAGATGGTAGCAGTTCAGAGGCAACACCGCCGGAGAGCAGTCTGAGCACATATATTATAGTGCTTGAGGCTCTACTAGAGGCAGAAAGAGATGGTGTGGCTGCCATGAATGAGGTAATCTTTATCTTGAGGCTGGAAATTATGGAATTAGCGGCACACATTATGCAAGCAACCCAAGAATTGGAGGAAGTAAGAATGTTGCATTTGAAGACGGAGGAGGTCCTGCTGTTTCTGCTATCTGAAGCCCAAGGTAATCCCGGTTCTTCTTTAGATACCAGTTGAAATTGTCATTAGATTATTGTACTTGCATGTTGTGTCATGTCTCTGAATGAATTATGTTGCAAGACCCCCTATGTTGTCCATGTGTTGTAATGATCCAAATTTTTTAGGCGAGGAAATCCTGAGTACTTGTATGATTGACATAAGGTGAACTATTTTTCGTGTGAGCATATTGTATTGGATGAAATAACTGTTTGACTCAGAGTGTATCCAACCTACTGAATTCGAAGATCACGCCATTTCTAAATCATAATCATATATAAAGGTGGAATAAATCTTTGTTGTGGTTTTGAAGAAATAAATAACAAAACATATAATTATCTATGGATATTCGTAATCGAATACAAATTGGATTTGAATTTAGTTTGCCAGGTCCCAGGGCAAACGTGAATGCTAATTCTCCCAAGTTTTGAACGAAGCGGCTAAACACCCACTATAATTTGTGGGCTGCCCGAAGCAAGTGTTTGCGAGATGGAAATTACTGTCTACCCATGACACTTGACATCCTTATCGACCGGATTTACGCTGCTGTCGATAGTGGTAGACTAGTAACTTCAATCAGACGTGACACGACGGCCTCTGGGCCCATTCAGACACGGTGGGCGCCAAACATGGGCGGCAAAACACATTTGATTCAAGCTCGTCCGAAAGACATGTGTCTCTTCCTCCATTTCCCCATTCATACACGGTGGGCGGCAAAACAAACTCTCCTCGTCCGAAATTGATGTAGGCTAATATTTTAAATAGGGGCCGATGTGTAACTTCCATCAGACGTGACACAACCGCCCTACCTGTCAGCCCCGTTCATACACCGTGGGCGCCAACCATGGGCGGCAAAACACCCTCTCCTCGCCCGAAATAGTTACCGGCAAATATTTGGGAGATGCGAGATTACCGTCCTATCCCCAACCGATGCGATGTCCGAAATTTTAAATGGGGGATTAGTTCATAACTTTCCCCCATTTCAGAGAAGAGCATCCCAAATTTTGAGATCCCCCCTCCCCTCCATTTCCCCATTCATACACCGTCGGCGGCACGACAACCTCCGCACTGCGGCCAACCTCCTCCGTCCGCCACCCCATCCTCCACCTTGCCGGAGCCGCTACCCCTACCCCGTCATCCACTGCAAGAGATGGATGTCTCTCATCCACGGCTCTGGACCAGGATCCTTTCATCGCCTCCTCTCGCTTCATCGGCGCCGTCGTCCACCTTGCCGTTGCCGCTCCTACGACCACCTCGTCCACAGCAATAGGATATATCCCCCGACCCGGCCGTCTTCCGTCTAAAGTCTTCTTCCCCGCCGCCGACAGCCATCGCACCCGCAGCACCCTCAACGTATCAGCATAGGCCTACACGGCGTCGCAAGAGAGGTGGTACTCTTCCATATGTGCTTAAGTTATTGATCTCACCCTAAAAATAGATCATAATTTGTTTACTGTACTTTTCTTGTCCATACCAAATCGTAGTGGCTAGTTGAAAGCAAACATTGGTTGCGAAGTAGCTTTGTCTGGTTTGCACCTTCAGATCCGCCATGGAACGGGCACTATACTCGTAAAGCTTATGGTTTCCCCCCTTTATATTCACTACCATCATCGTAGGTTGTAACATCCCAAATTTTCAATTTGGAATGTTATACACTAGATCATATGCATATCATATTTTCTTGCATTTTGGTTGATCCTAGAAATTTCGCGCAACTCAAGGACCCTCGGAGAGAGTTGGAGATTTCGTTATTTTCATATTTGAGAGTTCTCTCGAATTTTGAAAATAGGATCATTTGATTTATTTATTTTATCTTCAATAATTTTTCCGGTGTCAAAATATATGAGAGAGGGAATAATATGACTTTCCCAAATTTAGGAAAAATGAAGATATAATAATAGATCAATTTTTCTTTCCGGTGTTTATTTGCATTTTATTTGGATAGGGAAAAATGCGCGTTTTCAAAAATTGCATTTTAGGTCCGGAGAAAAGTTCATTTTGTTCGGCTCATTTTTAGGAGTCGGGGAAAATTTACTTTAGATTTTTCGGAGTTCGTTTAGTTCTCTTTTTGTTTTTTTTCTCTGCGCGGAACTATTTATAAAAAAAACAAAAAAAAAGAGAGCCAGGCCAGCCGGGCCTAAGGCCCAGCCAGCCGCCGCGCCCCAGCTCTTGCGCAGCCGCGCGCCGTGCCAGGCAAGCGCAGGCGCAGGTAGCCGCCGCCGCCCTTTTGTTTCCTAGTAGGATTTAGTCCTACTTCGTTTCCTTGTTTCGTTTTCTTTTTTCATCTAGGATTCCTAATCCTAGTTTATTTCTTGTCCTCTACCCCAAGTAAACCCCTCCCCTCCCCAATATAAATACCCAAGCACCCCCCCTCTAAACACATCAAATCAAAGCTCTCCATCACACCGCGCCTTGCACCGCCGCCGCGCCGCATCACACCGCGCCCTGCGTCACCGCCGCCGCGCCGCCTCACCCGCGCCGCCACCCCACACCCGCGCCGCCGCCGCACCTTGCCGCCGCTGCCCCACACCCGCGCCGCCGCCGCACCTTGCCCACGCCGCCGCCCTACGCCGACGCCGCCGGAGCCCCTCACCGGAGACCTCGCCAAGGTTGCCCCACGCTACATCTATTCTTTTTCTTGGATCGTTTTCTTCTAATCGTTCCGATTCTTTTCTTCTCTAAACCGTTCCGGTTTTCTAGATCAGTTTTTCGATCGGTTTTTCTTCTCTGAAACCCTAGATCGGATTCGTTTTCTTCTCCGATTTAGTTGCCTTTGGACCGTTCTGCCTAACGAACGTGATCACCGGATTCTTCTAGGTTAACGACGTCTGTTCGTTTAACCATTCTTCTTTTTCTTTTCGTCGGATTTATTCCGCGATCGCGATCTCAGATCCGATCTTCTTCCTAGTCTATCTTTTCGCTCGTTTATCGGAATCAGGTGATTCAAGCGCCTGGAGTTTCGTCTCGAAACCGCCGTTCCGTCTAATCAACTTGAACAAGCTTTTGTTACAGTAAAATTTTGACCTAGTTTCAACTTGCTGGAACCGAGTTGTTTTTTTTCCGCCGTTTGTTTTTCGTTCTTTCTTGCAACCGGAGTTCTTAAGTTGAACTACCTGGTTCGTTCTCTTGTTCGAGTTTTACCTGTGCATTAGATGAGTACTTATTGTATGCTTGTTGTTTGTCTGCGATAGATTACCCGGATTGCGCCGCTTGTTACTTCGAAACCCTAGGACTCGCGGATCATCAGCAAGGCAAGTAACACTTTGATCATACCTTTTCTACAACCCATGTTTTACTGCATTAGATCAATCATCACACATTGCATGATTAGGATCTAATTAAATTGTGGGATGGGAAGTAGATGAGGTAGTACCTATTACCTGTATTATTATCAAACCTTTGGGAGTTACTTCTACGTTTGCTTATTATGCCATGCTATGCTAGTAGACGTGGATTGGGTGAGTGATATCCATGACAGATGTGAGATGATAATTTTAATGGTTTATTTAAGGTGGCAACTTAAACACACATCTGGGTGGATTGAGGCACCTGATGTCTATCAGGACTTGCCTGTTTTTTTTGGACCGCCACCCAGGCTCAAAGGGATCATAAGATCTTTCATGCTAGAAACTTCCGTGTGCAGCCACATGCTACTATGGGCTCTAGCATAGTTGACTAAGTTGTGCGAACTCTTACGGGGTGGACTAGCAGATGTAGGGGATGTAGGTGTACCGGTCTACCCCACATGTAAGGTGCTAGTGCTTCTGAAAGACTATGTCTCGGTCATCCGTCTTCTCAAACACCATGTAGTGCGAGAAACCAAACGGAGGCGATCGAGTCATGTGGGGAAAAGTGCGCAAACCTCTGCAGAGTAACAAACTAATCATGATTAGCCGTGTCCCCGGTTATGGACAACTTGAGTATCTAGTACTTGAATATCATTGTGAATCTCAACATGTTACTTCTAATTAATGTTATTGGGTTTTAATTACTTTTAGTTGGGATTGAGAATGCTGTCAACCATTCTCAATGTTTCACAACCACCATGATAGTTAAATAAATTTATTCCTTTGCAGTAGGGAAAAACTGGCTTTACGCAAAACTGTAACCATAGAGCTTTCCACCAGCCATATATGCATATAGTATAGCTGTTTCATTCCATTACTCTCTATGTGTTACTTTGCCAGCATATTCCATGTGCTGACCCGTTTTCGGGCTGCAACGTTAATGTTGCAGACTTTTCAGACGACGATTGAGGTGTTTAGGTCGTGGTTCTATACTCAGTGATGCCGCTGGAGTTGATGGACCCATTTATCTTCCAAGTCTTCCGCTGTTATCTTTAAAATATGGCCTTAAGTCATATTTATTGTAATAAGTTTTTTTGAGCCATCGATGTAATAAGTGTGTGATTGCAACTCTGCTATAAAACCTCGATGTACTGTGTGGTGTCAGCATTACTGATCCAGGGATGACACCGTAGCACAGTAGACGTGATCCATTCGGGTCAGGTCGCTACAGAGATGGTATCAGAGCACACGCTGACTGTAGGACACGACCACTAAGTTAAAGCCATAGATCACCCTTCTCTTCTCATTTTCTAACTCCTCATCTTTTCTACTCTATTAGGATGACGAACGCGAAGATTAAGTACGCTCAACCGGATGAAGGCACACCATTTGGATTTCACCTGAAGGAAGTCACCAAGTACCTGAACATTGGATTACCAAGCTTCACGGGAACCTTCAACGCCACTCTGCCTGAAGAGGAGCGCTGGAAGATTCAAGCTCACGTTCCGGGAAGAACATTCGCGCCAATCACGAAGCCCATAGATAGTGTTTTCAATGCACCAACCTGGAGTCGAGGAAGGAGCACGGCAGCTCATATCACCATAGGACGCATTGGAGAAGTTTATCAAGAAGACCTCAAGGACACTATCTACGAGATTTGCGGACGCCGTGATGAACAATGGGAGTTAGTCAGCACCAAGAAGGATAGATCCATTGCATCTTTCATCCAGGAGTTAAACCAGCACATTCGACGCCACGAGAACTAGATGTGCAATGACATGGTAGAGTTGAAGAATGCGAAGGCAAGGATCATCGAGCTAGAAGGAGAACTAAAGTCTACACGCAAGGACTACATGGACGAGATCGTAGCTCTAGCAAGGCACAATGGCGATCTTAAGCAGGAGATTGAAGAACTCAAGAGGAAGTTAGCATCCCAGGAGGAAGACGAGTACGTCGCATGTCCGGACAACTACATCATCATCGACGACACCAATTCGGATCCAAGTGAACCCGACTTTGAAGACGAAGCTGGAGTAGATATCATGGAGTCTTCCACCGGTTCAAATTTCTAGATGACCACCAGATAGTAGTAGTATTCCCCCATGTAAACACATTATAGTTGAGCACTTTTGCGATAGTTAGACCGTTTGTAAGCCCTTTGTTTGATTGATTGAAGTGAATTGTGTGCTTTTGCCTCATGTGCATATGGGTAGTGTTTTCCCTTTAGACCCCCTCTATTCTTAATTCTCGTCTTTTCTAAACCCTCAGATGCCTCCGAGACGTGACAATGGATTTCCACCGGAGCTCACTCAGTTGATCCAGCAGCAGAATCAATTGATGCAGATGTTAGTTCAGAATCAGCAGAACAACAACAACAACCCACCACCACCACCACCTGTTGACCACTTAGCCCGTTTCCTTAGGCTGAATCCGCCAGTGTTTTCTAGTAGCACCGAGCCAATAGTAGCAGACGATTGGCTCCGCAAGATAGGAAGGGAGTTGACCACTGCAGGATGCACGGATGGTGAGAAAGTGAAGTTTGCCGCACACCAGCTTGACGGACCCGCGGCAGCATGGTGGGAGAATTTCACAGCCACTTACCCAGTTGACACTGTCACATGGGATCAGTTTCAGCAAGCTTTCCGCACTGCCCATGTTTTAGCAGGAGCTATGGCCATAAAGAAGTGTGAGTTTCGCAACTTACGCCAAGGAGGAAGGACTGTTGGCCAGTATGTGGAAGAGTTTAGTAAGCTAGCCCGTTATGCCCCAGATGACGTTGCTACGGATGCAGCCAAGAAGGAGAAGTTTCTGGAAGGATTGAATGATGAACTAAGCATGCAGTGGATGGTAGCAAGTTTCAACAACTACCAGGAGTTGGTAGATCGTGCCATCATGATTGAAGGGAAGCAACAGCAGATTGAGAACCGTAAGAGGAAGTATGGACAGGGGAGTATAACTCTGGAGCCCAGCAGAAGCCCCGTTTTACCCCTAAACCGGGATTTAAGTTTCAGCACACCCATGGAGGAGGTATCTCGCACAACCATAATGGCCACAAGAATGGTAATGGGAATGGAGGAAGCAACGGCCAGAACCGAACAACCCCATCGACCCCAACCAAGAGAGACCTGAGTCAAGTCACCTGTTTCAAGTGTTCAAAGACCGGACATTATGCCAATGAATGTCCTGAAGGCCAGAATGGAAATGGCAATGGAAGCTCTGGGAAGAAGCCGAACCCTTTCAATAGGGGACAGGTGAACCACATTAATGTGGAGGAGGTTGAAGATCAGCCCGATGCAGTAATAGGTAAGTTTTTGGTTAAGTCATTTACTGCACTCGTTCTTTTTTATACTGGTGCATCGCATTCATACATATCAAGGGGATTTGTGGAAAAGTATAGCCTGCCCACTAGGATTCTTAAAACACCTATGCTAGTAAGCTCGCCAGGAGCAGAATACATGGCCAGACAAGGATGTTTTCAAGTACCATTGAGTATAGGAAGGCATGTATTCCCAACGGATGTAATTATTCTGGAATCCCAAGGTCTGGATGTGATTCTTGGTATGGATTGGCTGTCGATGTATGGAGGAAACATCGATTGCGCCAGTAAGACAATTTTGCTTACCACACCAGAAGGAAGAAGGATCAAGTATGTATCCCGGCATGTGCCAAACAGGACACAAGTGAATTGCTTATCAGGAGTTGTGCAGGAGGAAGTACCAGTGGTAAAAGATTTTCCTGATGTATTTCCTGAGGAATTACCAGGCATGCCACTGGATAGAGACATTGAGTTTTTGATTGAGTTATTGCCAGGTACAGGCCCAATATCGAAGCGACCGTACCGGATGCCAGCAAAGGATTTGGTGGAAATTAAGAATCAGATTAAGGAGTTATTGGATAAAGGTTACATTCGCCCAAGTTCTTCGCCTTGGGGATCACCCGTACTTCTAGTGGAAAAGAAGGATGGATCATTAAGGATGGTTGTAGATTATCGGGGATTGAATGAAGTAACCATCAAGAACAAGTACCCACTGCCAATGATTAATGATCTGTTTGATCGATTGCAAGGAGCTAAAGTGTTTTCCAAGATCGATTTGCGATCAGGGTACCATCAGTTGAAGATTCGAGAGCAGGACATACCTAAGACAGCATTCACCACAAGATATGGACTGTATGAGTATACCGTTATGTCATTTGGATTGACTAACGCACCTGCCTATTTTATGAACCTGATGAACAAAGTGTTTATGGAGTTTTTGGATAAGTTTGTCGTAGTGTTCATCGATGACATTTTGGTTTATTCAAAGAATGAAGAGGAGCATAAGGAACATTTGCGTTTGGTTTTGGAGAAATTAAGGGAACATCAGTTATATGCCAAATTCAGCAAATGTGAGTTTTGGTTGAAGGAAGTTGGATTCCTCGGACACGCTATATCCAGAGAAGGTATAGCAGTTGACCCCACAAAGGTTGAGACCGTAACCGAATGGGAAGCACCAACAACAGTTGGAGAGATCCGGAGTTTTCTTGGACTCGCAGGATACTACCGGAGATTTATTGAGAATTTCTCAAAAATTGCGAAGCCCATGACGGAGTTGTTGAAGAAGGATACTAAGTTCAAATGGACTGAGGAGTGTGAGGCTAGTTTCCAGGAGTTGAAGAAACGTTTGGTTACCTCACCGGTATTGATTTTGCCAGATCAGACCAAGGATTATGAGGTGTATTGCGACGCTTCACGTCGAGGACTTGGAGCAGTGCTTATGCAGGAAGGGAGAGTTGTTTCGTATGCATCACGACAACTGAAGCCTCATGAGTTGAATTATGCCACGCATGATTTGGAGTTAGCAGCCGTAGTGCATGCGTTGAAAACGTGGAGACATTTCCTCATTGGAAATCATTGTGAGGTGTACACGGATCACAAGAGTTTGAAGTACATTTTCACGCAGAAGGAGTTGAACCTCCGACAAAGGAGATGGTTGGAACTCATCAAGGATTATGACATGAGATTGCATTACCATCCCGGAAAGGCTAATGTAGTAGCTGACGCATTGAGCCGTAAGAGCCATGTCAATACTCTAATGACGGGAGAAGTACCAAAAGAGTTAGCAGAAAACTTTCGTGAGCTATGTTTGGAAATAGTTCCGAGAGGCTATGTAGCAGCATTGGAGATTCAGTCAACATTGATGGATAAAATCAGAGAAGCTCAGAAATCTAACAAGGAGATTGCTGTTATAAAAGAGAAACTTAGCAAAGGAAAAGCAAAGGGATTTCGTGAGGATGAGCACGATACCTTATGGTTTGAGGACCGTGTTTATGTGCCCAATGACCCGGAGATCAGGAAGTTGATTTTGCAGGAGGCACATAATTCACCATATTCGATTCACCCAGGGAATACCAAGATGTATTTGGATTTAAAGGAAACATTGTGGTGGACCGGAATGAAGAAGGATATTGCAGCACATGTAGCAGTTTGTGACGTATGTCAGAGAGTAAAGGCAGAGCATCAGAAGCCAGCAGGATTGTTACAACCATTGCCAATACCCGAATGGAAGTGGGATAAAATAGGCATGGATTTTATCACAGGACTACCTAGGACAAAGGCCGGATATGACTCAGTATGGGTAGTAGTTGATCATTTGACGAAGGTAGCACATTTCATTCCAGTTAAGACCACTTACACCAGTGCTAAGTTGGCAAAGATATACATGACTAGAATCGTTTGTTTGCATGGAGTTCCGAGGAGTATCGTATCAGATAGAGGAACCCAATTTACCTCAAAGTTTTGGAATCAGTTGCATGAAACTTTAGGAACCAGACTAGAGTTCAGCACAGCTTTTCATCCGCCGACAGATGGACAGACCGAGAGAGTCAATCAGATTTTGGAAGATATGCTGAGAGCTTGTGCACTAGATTATGGATCAAGTTGGGACGAAAACTTACCGTATGCGGAGTTTTCTTATAACAACAGTTACCAAACCAGTTTGAAGATGGCCCCTTTCGAAGCTTTATATGGAAGGAGGTGCAAGACACCGTTATCATGGAACGAAGTTGGAGACCGTCAATTCTTTGGACCAGATTTGATTAAGGAGTCTGAATGGAAGGTTAAGTTGATTCGCGATAGTCTCAAGGTAGCCCAGTCCAGGCAGAAGAGCTATGCAGATTCTAAATGCAAGGAGACAGTCTACGAAATCGGAGACAGAGTTTACCTTCGAGTATCCCCACTTCGAGGAGTTAAGCGCTTTGGAGTTAAGGGAAAGTTAGCACCGCGTTTCGTTGGACCGTTTAAGATCGTGAAACGTATGGGAGAAGTCGCTTATAAGTTGGAACTACCAGAAGGACTGTCAGGAGTTCATGATGTATTCCATGTTTCTCAGCTGAAGAAATGTCACGCCGAGATGGCGGAGGTACCGCTAAGAGATACAGTGCCATTAGAAGCGATTCAGTTAAAGGATGACCTAACATATGAGGAGAAGCCAGTCAAGATTCTCGATGTTGCCAGTAGAGTTACTCGCAGCAAGGTTATCAAGTTTTGCAAAGTTCAGTGGAACCACCATACAGAGGATGAAGCCACCTGGGAGAGAGAAGAAGATTTGCTCAAAGACCACCCTCACCTATTTTCTAGCCAACCCGAATCTCGAGGGCGAGATTCATCTTAAGGGGGGTAGGTTTGTAACATCCCAAATTTTCAATTTGGAATGTTATACACTAGATCATATGCATATCATATTTTCTTGCATTTTGGTTGATCCTAGAAATTTCGCGCAACTCAAGGACCCTCGGAGAGAGTTGGAGATTTCATTATTTTCATATTTGAGAGTTCTCTCGAATTTTGAAAATAGGATCATTTGATTTATTTATTTTATCTTCAATAATTTTTCCGGTGTCAAAATATATGAGAGAGGGAATAATATGACTTTCCCAAATTTAGGAAAAATGAAGATATAATAAATAGATCAATTTTGCTTTCCGGTGTTTATTTGCATTTTATTTGGATAGGGAAAAATGCGCGTTTTCAAAAATTGCATTTTAGGTCCGGAGAAAAGTTCATTTTGTTCGGCTCATTTTTAGGAGTCGGGGAAAATTTACTTTAGATTTTTCGGAGTTCGTTTAGTTCTCTTTTTGTTTTTTTTCTCTGCGCGGAACTATTTATAAAAAAAAACAAAAAAAAGAGAGCCAGGCCAGCCGGGCCTAAGGCCCAGCCAGCCGCCGCGCCCCAGCTCTTGCGCAGCCGCGCGCCGTGCCAGGCAAGCGCAGGCGCAGGTAGCCGCCGCCGCCCTTTTGTTTCCTAGTAGGATTTAGTCCTACTTCGTTTCCTTGTTTCGTTTTCTTTTTTCATCTAGGATTCCTAATCCTAGTTTATTTCTTGTCCTCTACCCCAAGTAAACCCCTCCCCTCCCCAATATAAATACCCAAGCACCCCCCCTCTAAACACATCAAATCAAAGCTCTCCATCACACCGCGCCTTGCACCGCCGCCGCGCCGCATCACACCGCGCCCTGTGTCACCACCGCCGCGCCGCCTCACCCGCGCCGCCACCCCACACCCGCGCCGCCGCTGCACCTTGCCGCCGCCGCCCCACACCCGCGCCGCCGCCGCACCTTGCCGCCGCTGCCCCACACCCGCGCCGCCGCCGCACCTTGCCCACGCCGCCGCCCTACGCCGACGCCGCCGGAGCCCCTCACCGGAGACCTCGCCAAGGTTGCCCCACGCTACATCTATTCTTTTTCTTGGATCGTTTTCTTCTAATCGTTCCGATTCTTTTCTTCTCTAAACCGTTCCGGTTTTCTAGATCAGTTTTTCGATCGGTTTTTCTTCTCCGAAACCCTAGATCGGATTCGTTTTCTTCTCCGATTTAGTTGCCTTTGGACCGTTCGCCGGACCGTTCGTCCTAACGAACGTGATCACCGGATTCTTCTAGGTTAACGACGTCCGTTCGTTTAACCGTCCTTCTTTTTCTTTTCGTCGGATTTATTCCGCGATCGCGATCTCAGATCCGATCTTCTTCCTAGTCTATCTTTTCGCTCGTTTATCGGAATCAGGTGATTCAAGCGCCTGGATTTTCGTCTCAAAACCGCCGTTCCGTCTAATCAACTTGAACAAGCTTTTGTTACAGTAAAATTTTGACCTAGTTTCAACTTGCTGGAACCGAGTTGTTTTTTTTCCGCCGTTTGTTTTTCGTTCTTTCTTGCAACCAGAGTTCTTAAGTTGAACTACCTGGTTCGTTCTCTTGTTCGAGTTTTACCTGTGCATTAGATGAGTACTTATTGTATGCTTGTTGTTTGTCTGCGATAGATTACCCGGATTGCGCCGCTTGTTACTTCGAAACCCTAGGACTCGCGGATCATCAGCAAGGCAAGTAACACTTTGATCATACCTTTTCTACAACCCATGTTTTACTGCATTAGATCAATCCTCACACATTGCATGATTAGGATCTAATTAAATTGTGGGATGGGAAGTAGATGAGGTAGTACCTATTACCTGTATTATTATCAAACCTTTGGGAGTTACTTCTACGTTTGCTTATTATGCCATGCTATGCTAGTAGACGTGGATTGGGTGAGTGATATCCATGACAGATGTGAGATGATAATTTTAATGGTTTATTTAAGGTGGCAACTTAAACACACATCTGGGTGGATTGAGGCACCTAATGTCTATCAGGACTTGCCTATTTTTTTTGGACCGCCACCCAGGCTCAAAGGGATCATAAGATCTTTCATGCTAGAAACTTCCGTGTGCAGCCACATGCTACTATGGGCTCTAGCATAGTTGACTAAGTTGTGCGAACTCTTACGGGGTGGACTAGCAGATGTAGGGGATGTAGGTGTACCGGTCTACCCCACATGTAAGGTGCTAGTGCTTCTGAAAGACTATGTCTCGGTCATCCGTCTTCTCAAACACCATGTAGTGCGAGAAACCAAACGGAGGCGATCGAGTCATGTGGGGAAAAGTGCGCAAACCTCTGCAGAGTAACAAACTAATCATGATTAGCCGTGTCCCCGGTTATGGACAACTTGAGTATCTAGTACTTGAATATCATTGTGAATCTCAACATGTTACTTCTAATTAATGTTATTGGGTTTTAATTACTTTTAGTTGGGATTGAGAATGCTGTCAACCATTCTCAATGTTTCACAACCACCATGATAGTTAAATAAATTTATTCCTTTGCAGTAGGGAAAAACTGGCTTTACGCAAAACTGTAACCATAGAGCTTTCCACCAGCCATATATGCATATAGTATAGCATATAGAGAGAGTTTCCAAATGCATGTCGCGACATATAGAGAGACAACATAATTACATTTCTTTGTCACTTGTTGACCGTACTTTCTTGTCCATACCAAATCTTAGTTATTATTTCAAAGCAAACATTGGTTGCTAACTACCCTTTGCGCGGTTTGCAGCTTCAGATCTGCCATCCCACTGCCACGGTCAACACTGTACTCATCATGATTATGTTTTCCCCATTTTATGACGACCACAATCAGCTTACGTGGTTCATGTCGTAATAGCACTGCTCCACCCATCAAGCTAAACAAGCTTAGTTGTACAAATTCATATATGATATTATTGCTGATATTAGTAAAACTGAGAGATGTTTAATTGGTTAGCTAAATGTTCCTACTTTAGTTTCGAAATGCATGTGACCACATATGGAGAGACCGGAAAGAATAGTATTTCTCTGTGTGCTCTGGTTCATCATGGGTGGCCAACCGACATTGTATTGAAAGACTTGTAATATCTTCAATCTGCTTGCTCTTCTGCTCTTCTTTAAGATGATACTCTTCTCTTGTGGTCGACTGATCAGGTCGAGTTGTTCGCCCTTAGTATATTTTGAATTTGTCAGGTCAGGTCGACTTGTTCTTCTTTACTATATGTTGAAGCTATCATCTGCGAAGTGTCATCACTTCTGGAGCTCTCATATTTTGAGTAGTAGGCCACATTATATTAATGCACACAACAAATTACAGCATGCATGGCATCTTTTAAAAGAATTGCAGAGATAGCACAAATGGGTTTACAGGGAGGCAGTATTGGATTAGAATCACTTCCGCATTACAAAGAAAATCTCACTTGTTTTTATGTTTTCTTGCATGTTAGATATTGAACATTATCAAAATGAATATGAGAATGGGCGCACGAGAGGAATATTGCGGAACGATCCACTGGCTAACAAACTTGGCATGGTGGAAGATGGCCTATCTTATTCACCCATCAAGGTGCTTGCTCTAACTTTGCGAAGTTGTATTGGTCGCACATATTTTGCATCTGAGCTCTTGCATTACTTCTACTTTGTTACACCATCTGCTTAGTTTAAGCATCATATATGAGTATATGCCACACCTATCCATTTTCTGTACCTATTCCATGTGTCGTCACACTATGTTTTTCCAGTCAAATGTTGTTTTTTCGTAATAGATGTCCAAAATGAAGAGGGTGAGTGCAGATCCTCAAGGAGTACAAACTAGGTATTTGGAAAAGGTAGTGATACATGTTAAATCCGATAGATCAGCAGCCATAGAAAACACAGGCCCAACTGTACCACACTTTACCCCTACTCCAGTGGCCAAACCCCTATTAGAACTGCTGGGAGCCCAGTATCAGGTACTGTCTATGATATCAATTCAAAATTTGAACTCCTAAATTTCTGCTTGTGCCTTACCTTCTCTCTTGTATGAAAACTAATTTCAGATGAATCTCCTAGCTCAAAGGATCATACGGTCTCAAAACAATAATGGGATCTGCATTGCTCTTGTCAGTACCTCTCTCCCTTTTGCCTTGTAACGCTGTACTTAATTAATTGCTATTGATTATGTATCATTAGTCTGCACCTGAGCTTCATTATCCTCTATTTCTTCCAATATTATTTGATCTATATTTACTCTTTGCAAAATGTAGAATAATGGCAACGCTTATAAAGAATTTTCTTTGGGGAATTTATTGAATTATCCTTCCATCAACATGGAGAAGGGCTTTGTCCAGCCCGTGTTAACATGTAATGTAAGTTCATCCTTCTCAAGCCTTCAAACTTTGTTCTAGTATAGATTTGGATAGGCATCATTTCCTCCACTGCTGTTTGCTTTGTTGTTTACATCTGATTGGATGTTTGCAACAACTACCATTTTCAAATTGTAGTTGTAAAAACATGTTCCTTATGCAGAACAGATCCATTTATTTGCTTATATAATTGTGAAACCTGTTACATGTCTCCTTGTTTCTCTTTTAGACTCGTATCTCTTACACCAGGCAGAACTTTAGGGAAGATAGTGAGCCAAACCATCTTGAGGACAGCGAGATGACCCCAAGGTCCTGTCTTGATGAAGACAGTGAGTTGAAGATACTCACCAACAGGTGTGAGACAACCTTTGTGCAGTCGCTGCCTCAATCAGTTCGATTTCTTCAGTCTCAACTTAAAGCGGAAAGGCTTGCTTCAGCTCAGCTCCGACTTGAAGTCAAAGATGCAATGAAGATGTCAAAGGACTGCCGTGCGCACCATCATGCCTTAAATCTAGTGTTGATGCATCTATCGTTGACACAACTGAGGTCTACTCAGCTTCTTCAGCTGTTTGGGGGGGCCCGACCTGGCCAGGCCTAGTGCCTTCGGAAGTGCTCTTAGTTTTGTATATTCTTTTGTGGGCGCGTTTATTTGCACTGGTGGCGAACTTTGATGCCGAGTGGATGTAATATGTGTGATAGCCGTGATAGCCTAGCATAAGTTGCTTTCTTATTTATTTCCTTGTTGTCTTGTTTATTTGTTTGCTTGTAGTCATTGCAGTTCTTTTTCTGCGGTTTGCTAGTGGCTGCAATAACCTATTTTTTAAAACTAGGCCACAATAACCATGGGCTAATATTTACTGTAGTGACACTAGGCCTCCTACGGGCCGTAGAAACAGTGGGCCTTCTACGGGCCGTAGAAACAATGGGCCTTCTACGTGCCATAGAAACAATGGGCCTTCTACGGGCCGTATCATCAATGGGCCTTATACGGGCAGTATGATCGATTGGCCAAACATGGGCCAATAACAGGCCACATTATGGCCGTAAACGGGCTAGAGTTGGAATCGTCCGTTCATGGGCCAACCATAACGGGCCATCGTTAATAGGCCGTATTTGATGATGCTATGAAAACGGCCCAACGTATTAACGGACCACAAACGGGCCGACTGTAACCATAGGCTGAATTTGGCCCACAAGCAGAAAATGACAGTAATGGGCCGTAAGTAAATGAATGCTGGAAATGAGCCCAAGAATAAATGGGCTCTGAGAAGGCCAAAAGATAACATGGGCTGGAAACGGCCCAACGGAATAACGGGCCGTTAATGGGTATAAAGTGATACACTGTTCATTACGGGCCAGTTTCACCACGGGCTGTTAATGGGTGTAAAGTGATACACTGTTCATTACGGGCCAGTTTCACCACGGGCCGTTAATAGGCCAAGAGTTACATAGGGCCTCATATGGGCCAAAAGATGTCATGGGCCATACATGGGCTAGAAGTGAAAACGGGCTGGAATCATATTGGGTGGCCCAGATGACGCTACTGGGCCTAATTCGGATAGGGCGTAACGGACCTTGGGTTAGCAGGCTGTAAATGGGCTATATGTGAAACAGTGTGCCTTCTACGGGCCGTAGAAACAGTGGGCCTTCTATGGGCCGTAGAAACAATGGGCCTTCTACGGGCCATAGAAACAATGGGCCTTCTACATGCCGTATCATCAATGGGCCTTATACGGGCAGTATGATCGATTGGCCAAACATGGGCCAATAACATGCCACATTATGGTCATAAACGGGCTAGAGTTGGAATCGTCCGTTCATGGGCCGACCATAATGGGCCATCGTTAATAGGCCATATTTGATGACGCTATGAAAATGGCCCAACGTATTAACAGACCACAAATGGGCCGACTGTAACCACGGGTTGAATTTGGCCCACAAGTAGAAAATGACAGTAACGGGCCGTAAGTAAACGAATGCTGGAAACGAGCCCAAGAATAAATGGGCTCTGAGAAGGCCGAAAGATAACATGGGCTGGAAATGGCCCAACGGAATAACGGGCCGTTAATGGGTATAAAGTGATACACTGTTCATTACGGGCCAGTTTCACCATGGGCTGTTAATGGGTGTAAAGTGATACACTGTTCATTACGGGCCAGTTTCACCACGGGCCGTTAATAGGCCAAGAGTTACATAGGGCCTCATATGGGCCGAAAGACGTCATCGGCCATACATGGGCCAGAAGTGAAAACGGGCTGGAATCATATTGGGTGGCCCAGATGACGCTACTGGGCCTAATTCGGATAGGGCATAACGGGCCTTGGGTTAGCGGGCTGTAAATGGGCTATATGCGAACATTCCGTTAACAGGCTTTACATGGGCCGGCCCGCCACCTTTTGACCAAGTCAAATGGGCCGGCCTTTTCACAGGAATGGGGCTCTGTTGGGCCGTGCCACGTGTCGACATATCATAGGCACTTTCTGTTCAATGAGTGGATGACATCTGTCCCAACGATGAGCCGACACGTGTTTCCTCCAGCCAATGATGATTTTACACGTGGAAAATCCCCATTGGTCGGGGCTGTTAACGGGTTATCGGATCCAAAACCCGACCCGATAGCTTAACGGCGTTCCGTTACGGTGGATGCCACGTGTCGGTCACCCTTGAAGAAAGCACTTCTGTGACCCGAGATTTACCGTCATGGAAGTGGACACTTCCGTGATGATAATTTTGGTAATGTCATGGAACACTCCTACGACAGCACAGGTATGACTATCTTGATTATGTCATAAAATCGTCATGGATGTACATGCATGACAGAAAATGTGACCTACTGTGACAAACACGTATCATCACAGAAGTGTATTTTTTTGTAGTGATATCTCAAAACAATCATAAGGAATCAAACTTTTCATAGTATTCAATGCACTTTATATGAAAGTTTTTATTATATCCCTCTTGGATGTCTATCATATTAGGACTAAATTCATAACCAAAGCAAATTACCATGCTGTTAAAGAATCTAAAAATAATATAAGTGAATCATGAGAGTTCAACAATTTCTACAAAATAAAGCCACCGCCGTGCTCTAAAAAGATATAAGTGAAGCACTAGAGCAAAATTGCCTAGCTCAAAAGATATAAGTGAAGCACATAGAGTATTCTCATAAATCACGATTCATGTGTGTCCCTCTCAAAAGGTGTGTACAACAAGGATGATTGTGGCATACTAAAAAGCAAAGACTCAAATCATACAAGACGCTCCAAGCAAAACACATATCAAGTGGTGAATAAAAATATCGCCTCAAGTAAAGTTACAGATAGACGAAGACGAAACAGTCCCCAAAGTTAGGCTCTTGGTTGTCCTTGAATATGACCTTGGGGTGCCTTGGGAATCCCCTAGCTTAGGCTCTTGCCACTCCTTATTCCATAGTCCATAAAATCCTTACCCAAAACTTGAAAACTTCACAACACAAAACTCAACAGAAAATCTCATAAGCTTTGTTAGTATAAGAAAATAAATCACCACTTTTGGTACTGCTGTGAACTCATTATTTATTTATATTGGTGTAATGTCTACTGTATTCCAACTTTTCCATGGTTCATACCCCCGATATTACCCATAGATTTATCAAAATAAGAAAACAACACATTGAAAACAGAATCTGTCAAAAACAGAACAGTCTGTAGTAATCTGTAACTCCCAAATACTTCTGTAACTCCAAAAATTATGATAATTAGGACAACCTGGGAAATTTGTTTATAAATCTTCTGCAAAAAGAATCAGTATTTTATCACGTTTCCTTTAAAAATGAGAATTTTTTCCTGAGCGCAAAATTTTCTGTTTTGCAGCAAGATCAAATCAACTATCACCGTAAGCCATTCTAAAGGTCTTACTTGGCACAAACACTAATTAAAACACAAAACTGAAGGAAATATGCCCTAGAGGCAATAATAAAGTTATTATTTATTTCCTCATTTCATGATAAATGTTCACAATTCATGCTAGAATTGTATTAACCGGAAACATAATACATGTGTGAATACATAGACAAACAGAGTGTCACTAGTATGCCTCTACTTGACTAACTCGTTGATCAAAGATGGTTATGTTTCCTAACCATAGACATGAGTTGTCATTTGATAAATGGGATAACATCATTAGGATAATGATGCGATTTACTTGACCCATTCCGTTAGCTTAGCACTTGATCATTTTAGTTTACTGTTATTGCTTTCTTCATGACTTATACATGTTCCTATGACTATGAGATTATGCAACTCCCGATTAAAGGAGGAACACTTTGTGTGCTACCAAACGTCACAACATAACTGGGTGATTATAAAGGTGCTCTACAGGTGTCTCTGATGGTACTTGTTGAGTAGGCATAGATCGAGATTAGGATTTGTCACCCTGATTGTCGGAGAGGTATCTCTAGGCCCTCTCGGTAATGCACATCACTATAAGCCTTGCAAGCAATGCAACTAATGAGTTAGTTGCGAGATGATGCATTATGGAAACGAGTAAAGAGACTTGCCTGTAACGAGATTGAACTAGGTATTCAGATACCAACAGTCGAATCTCGGCCAAGTAACATACCGATGACAAAGGGAACAACGTATGTTGTTATGCGGTTTGACCAATAAAGATCTTCGTAGAATATGTAGGAACCAATATGAGCATCCAGGTTCTGCTATTGGTTATTGACCGGAGACGTGTCTCAGTCATATCTACATAGCTCTCAAACCCGTAGGGTCCGCACGCTTAAAGTTCTGTGACGATCGGTATTATGAGGTTTTGTGTTTTGATGTACCGAAGGTAGTTTGGAGTCCCGGATATGATCACGGACATGACGAGGAGTCTCAAAATGGTTGAGACGTAAATATCGATATATTGGACGACTATGTTCGGACACCGGAAGTGTTTCGGGAGGTTTCAGACATATACTGGAGTGTCGGGGGTTACCGGAACCCCCCGGGGAGTATATTGGGCCTAATGGGCCTTAGTGGGAGAAGAGGAGGAGCGGCCAGGGCAGCCGCGCGTCCCTCCCCCTCTAGTCCGAATTGGATAATGAGGGGGGGGGGGGTTGGCGCCCCCTTTCCTTCTCTTCTTCTCTCCCTTCCTCTCCTACTCCTACTCCTACTTGGAAGGGGGGAGTCCTACTCCCGGTGGGAGTAGGAATCCTCATGGGGCGCGCCATAGGAGGCTGGCCCCCTCCCCCTCCTCGACTCCTTTATATACGGGGAGGGGGGCACCCCTTGGAGACACAACAATTGAGCATTGATCTTTTAGCTGTGTGCAGTGCCCCCTCCACCATAATCCACCTCGGTCATATCGTAGGGGTGCTTAGGCGAAGCCCTACGTTGGTAGCTTCATCAACACCGTCACCACACCGTCGTGCTGACGAAGCTATTCCCGGAAGCTCTACTGGATCGTGAGTTCACGGGACGTCACCGAGTTGAACGTGTGCTGAATGCAGAGGTGCCGTACATTCGGTACTGAGGATCGGTCGATCATGAAGATGTACGACTACATCAACCGCGTTATCATAACGCTTACGCTTACGGCTACGAGGGTACATAGATGACACTCTCCCCTCTCGTTGCTATGCATCACCATGATCTTGCATGTGCATAGGACTTTTTTTTGAAATTACTACATTCCCCAATAGTGGTATCAGAGCCAGGTTTATGCGTAGATGTTATATGTAGGAGTAGAACACAAATGAGTTGTGGGCGATACAAGTCATACTGCTAGCCAGCATGTCATACTTTGGTTCGGCGGTATTGTTGGATGAAGTGGCCCGGACCGACATTACGCGTACGCTTACGCGAGACTGGTTCTACCGACGTGCTTTGCACATGCATAGGTGGCTGGCAGGTGTCAGTTTCTCTAACTTTAGTTGAACCGAGTGTGACTACGCCCGGTCCTTGTTGAAGGTTAAAACAGCACTAACTTGACGAACTATCATTGTGGTTTTGATGCGTAGGTAAGAACGGTTCTTGCTCAGTCCATTACAGCCACATAAAACTTGCAACAACAAAGTAGAGGACGTCTAACTTGTTTTTGCAGGGCATGTTGTGATATGATATGGTCAAGGCATGATGCTAAATTTTATTGTATGAGATGATCATGTTTTGTAACAGAGTTATCGGCAACTGGAAGGAGCCATATGGTTGTTCCTTTATTGTATGAAATGCAATCGCCATGTAATTGCTTTACTTTATCACTAAGCAGTAGCGATAGTCGTAGAAGCAATAGTTGGCGAGACGACAACGATGCTACGATGGAGATCAAGGTGTCGCGCCGGTGACGATGGTGATCATGACGGTGCTTTGGAGATGGAGATCAAAGGCAGAAGATGATGATGGCCATATCATATCACTTATATTGATTGCATGTGATGTTTATCCTTTATGCATCTTATTATGCTTTGATTGACGGTAGCGTTATAAGATGATCTCTCACTAAAAATTTCAAGGTACAGGTGTTCTCCCTGAGTATGCACCATTGCAAAAGATCGTCGTGCCGAGACACCACGTGATGATCGGGTGTGATAAGCTCAACGTTCTTATACAACGGGTGCAAGCCAGTTTTTGCACACGTAGAATACTCAGGTTAAACTTGACAAGCCTAGCATATACAGATATGGCCTCGGAACACTGAGACTGAAAGGTCGAGCGTGAATCATATAGTAGATATGATCAACATAGTGATGTTCACCATTGAAAACTACTCCATTTCACGCGATGATCGGTTATGGTTTAGTTGATTTGGATCACGTGATCACTTAGATGATTAGATGAATGTCTATCTAAGTGGGAGTTCTTTAGTAATATGATTAAATTGAACTTAAATTTATCATGAACTTAGTACCTGATAGTATTTTGCTTGTCTATGTTGTTGCAGATAGATGTCCCGTGCTATTGTTCCGTTGAATTTTAATGTGTTCCTTGAGAAAGCAAAGTTGAAAGATGATGGTAGCAATTACACGGACTGGGTCCGTAACTTGAGGATTACCCTCATTGCTGCGCGGAAGAATTATGTCGTGGAAGCACCGCTGGGTGCTAGTCCTGCTGCAGATGCTACTGATGACATTGAGAACGTCTGGCAGAGCAAAGCTGATGACTACTCGATAGTTCAGTGTGCCATGATTTACATCTTAGAACCGGGACTTCAACGACGTTTTGAACGTCATGGAGCGTATGAGATGTTCCAGGAGTTGAAGTTAATATTTCAAGCAAATGCCCGGATTGAGAGATATGAAGTCTCCAATAAGTTCTACAGCTGCAAAATGGAGGAGAATAGTTCTGTCAGTGAACATATACTCTGAATGTTTGTGTACCATAACCACTTGACTCGATTGGGAGTTAATCTTCCTATTGATAGTGTCATTGACAGAGTTCTTCAATCACTGCCACCAAGCTACAAGATCTTCATGATGAACTATAATATGCAAGGGATGGATAAGATGATTCCCGAGCTCTTCGCAATGCTAAAAGCTGCGGAGGTAGAAATCAAGAAGGAGCATCAGGTGTTGATGGTCAACAAGACCACCAGTTTCAAGAAAAAAGGTAAAGGGAAGAAGAAGGGGAACTTCAAAAAGAACGGCAAACAAGTTGCTGCTCAGGAGAAGAAACCCAAGTCTAGACCTAAGCCTGAGACTGAGTGCTACTACTGCAAACAGACTGGTCACTGGAAGCGGAACTGCCCCAAGTATTTGGTAGATAAGAAGGATGGCAAGGTGAACAAAGGTATATGTGATATACATGTTATTGATGTGTACTTGACTAGAGCTCGCAATAGCACCTGGGTATTTGATACTGGTTCTGTTGCTAATATTTGCAACTCAAAACAGGGACTACAGATTAAGCGAGGATTAGCTAAGGACAAGGTTACGATGCGTGTGGGAAATGGTTCCAAAGTCGATGTGATCACCGTCGGCACACTACCTCTACATCTACCTTCGAGATTAATTTTAGACCTGAATAATTGTTATTTGGTGCCAGCGTTAAGCATGAACATTATATCTAGATCTTGTTTGATGCGAGACGGTTATTCATTTAAATCTGAGAATAATGGTTGTTCTATTTATATGAGTAATATCTTTTATGGTCATGCACCCTTGAAGAGTGGTCTATTTGTGTTGAATCTCGATAGTAGTAATACCCATATTTATAATGTTGAAGCCAAAAGATGCAGAGTTGATAATGATAGTGCAACTTATTTGTGGAACTGCCGTTTAGGTCATATTGGTGTAAAGCGCATGAAGAAACTCCATACTGATGGACTTCTGGAATCACTTGATTATGAATCACTTGGTACTTGCGAACCATGACTCATGGGCAAGATGACTAAAACGCCGTTCTCCGGAACAATGGAGCGAGCAACAGATTTATTGGAAATCATACATACTGATGTATGTGGTCCAATGAATATTGAGGCTCGCGGCGGGTATCATTATTTTCTCACCTTGACAGATGATTTGAGCAGATATGGGTATATCTACTTAATGAAGCATAAGTCTGAAACATTTGAAAAGTTCAAAGAATTTCAGATTGAAGTGGAAAATCATCATAACAAGAAAATGAAGTTTCTACGATCTGATCGTGGAGGAGAATATTTGAGTTACGAGTTTGGCCTACATTTGAAACAATGCGGAATAGTTTCGCAATTCACGCCACCCGGAACACCACAACGTAATGGTGTGTCCGAACGTCGTAATCATACTTTACTAGATATGGTGCGATCTATGATGTCTCTTACTGATTTAGCGCTATCGTTTTGGGGTTATGCTTTAGAGACGGCCGCATTCATGTTAAATAGGGCACCATCGAAATCCGTTGAGACGACGCCTTATGAACTGTGGTTTGGCAAGAAACCAAAGTTGTCGTTTCTCAAAGTTTGGGGCTGCGATGCTTATGTGAAAAACTTCAACCTGATAAGCTCGAACCCAAATCGGAGAAATGTGTCTTCATAGGATACCCAAAGGAAACTATTGGGTACACCTTCTATCACAAATCCGAAGGCAAGACATTTGTTGCTAAGATGGATCCTTTCTAGAGGAGTTTCTCCCGAAAGAAATGAGTGGGAGGAAAGTAGAACTTGATGAGGTAACTCTACCCGCTCCCTTATTGGAAAGTAGTTCATCACAAAAACTGGTTCCTGTGACACCTACACCAATTAGTGAGGAAGCTAATGATGATGATCATGAAACTTCAGATCACGTTACTACCGAACCTCGTAGGTCAACCAGAGTAAGATCCGCACCAGAGTGGTACGGTAATGCTGTTCTGGAAATCATGTTACTTGACCATGATGAACCTACGAACTATGAAGAAGCGATGGTGAGCCCAGATTCTGCAAAAATGGCTTGAGGCCATGAAATCCGAGATGGGATCCATGTATGAGAATAAAGTGTGGACCTTGGTTGACTTGCCCGATGATCGGCAAGCCATCGAGAATAAATGGATCTTCAAGAAGAAGAATGACGCTGATGGTAATGTTACTATCTACAAAGCTGGACATGTTGCGAAAGGTTTTCGACAAGATCAAGGGGTTGACTACGATGAGACTTTCTCACCCGTAGCGATGCTTAGTTCTGTCCGAATCATGTTAGCAATTACCACATTTTATGATTATGAAATTTGGCAAATGGATGTCAAAACTGCATTCCTGAATGGATTTCTAGAAGAAGAGTTGCATATGATGCAACCAGAAGGTTTTGTCGATCCAGAGGGTGCTAACAAAGTGTGCAAGCTCCAGCGATCCATTTATGGACTGGTGCAAGCCTCTCGAAGTTGGAATAAACATTTTGATAGTGTGATCAAAGCATATGGATTTATAAAGACTTTTGGAGAAGCCTGTATTTACAAGAAAGTGAGTGGGAGCTCTGTAGCATTTCTAATATTATATGTGGATGACATATTGTTGATTGGAAATGATATAGAATTTCTGGATCACATAAAAGGATACTTGAATAAGAGTTTTTCAATGAAATACCTCGGAGAAGCTGCTTATATATTGGGCATCAAGATCTATAGAGATAGATCTAGACGCTTAATTGGACTTTCACAAAGCACATACCTTGATAAAGTTTTGCAGAAGTTCAAAATGGATCAAGCAAAGAAAGGGTTCTTGCCTGTGTTACAAGGTGTGAAGTTGAGTAAGACTCAATTCCCGACCACTGCAGAAGATAGAGAGAAAATGAAAAGTGTTCCCTATGCTTCAGCCATAGGCTCTATCATGTATGCAATGATGTGTACCATACCTGATGTGTGCCTTGCTATTAGTTTAGCAAGGAGGTACCAAAGTAATCCAGGAGTGGATCACTGGACAGCGGTCAAGAACATCCTGAAATACCTGAAAAGGACAAAGGATATGTTTCTCGTTTATGGCGGTGACAAAGCGCTCGTCGTAAATGGTTACGTTGATGCAAGCTTTAACACTGATCCGGACGATTCTAAATCGCAAACCGGATACGTGTTTATATTGAACGGTGGAGCTGTTAGTTGGAGCAGTTCTAAAAAAGGCGTCGTGGCGGGATCTACGTGTGAAGCGGAGTACATAGCTGCTTCGGAAGCAGCAAATGAAGGAGTCTGGATGAAGGAGTTCATATCCGATCTAGGTGTCATACCTAGTGCATCAGGTCCAATGAAAATCTTTTGTGACAATACTGGTGCAATTGCCTTGGCAAAGGAATCCAAATTTCACAAGAGAACCAAACACATCAAGAGACGCTTCAATTCCATCCACGATCAAGTCCAGGTGGGAGACATAGAGATTCTCAAGATACATACGGATCTGAATGTTGCAGACCCGTTGACTAAGCCTCTCTCACGAGCAACACATGGTCAACACCAAGGCTCCATGGGTGTTAGAATCATTACTGTGTAATCTAGATTATCAACTCTAGTGCAAGTGGGAGACTGGAGGAAATATGCCCTAGAGGCAATAATAAAGTTATTATTTATTTCCTTATTTCATGATAAATGTATATTATTCATGCTAGAATTGTATTAACCGGAAACATAACACATGTGTGAATACATAGACAAAGAGAGTGTCACTAGTATGCCTCTACTTACCTAGCTCGTTGATCAAAGATGGTTATGTTTCCTAACCATAGACATGAGTTTTCATTTGATAAACGGGACCACATCATTAGGAGAATGATGTGATTGACTTGACCCATTCCGTTAGCTTAGCACTTGATCATGTTAGTTTACTGTCATTGCTTTCTTCATGACTTATACATGTTCCTATGACTATGAGATTATGCAACTCCCGATTACCGGAGGAACACTTTGCGTGCTACCAAACATCACAACGTAACTGGGTGATTATAAAGGTGCTCTACAGGTGTCTCCGATGGTACTTGTTGAGTTGGCATAGATCAAGATTAGGATTTGTCACTCCAATTGTCGGAGAGGTATCTCTGGGCCCTCTCGTTAATGCACATCACTATAAGCCTTGCAAGCAATGCAACTAATGAGTTAGTTGTGGGATGATGCATTACGGAAACGTGTAAAGAGACTTGGCGGTAACAAGATTGAACTAGGTATTGAGATACCGACGATCGAATCTCGGGCAAGTAACATACCGATGACAAAGGGAACAACGTTTGTTGTTATGCGGGTTATCCGATAAAGATCTTCGTAGAATATGTAGGAACCAATATGAGCATCCCGGTTCCGCTATTGGTTGTTGAACGGAGACGTGTATCGGTCATATCTACATAGTTCTCGAACCGGTAGGGTCCGCACGCTTAAAGTTCTGTGACGATCGGTATTATGAGTTTTTTTGTTTTGATGTACCAAAGGTATTCGGAGTCCCGGATATGATCACGGACATGACGAGGAGTCTCGAAATGGTCAAGACGTAAAGATCGATATATTGGACGACTATGTTCGGACATCGGAAGTGTTTCGGGAGGTTTCGGAAATATACCGGAGTATCGGGGGTTACCGGAACCCCCGGGGAGTATATTGGGCCTAATGGGCCTTAGTGGGAGAAGAGGAGGAGCGGCCAGGGCAGCCGCGCGTCCCCTCCCCCTCTATTCCTAATTGGATAAGGAGGGGGGGGGGGCGGCGCCCCCCTTTCCTTCCCTTCTTCTCTCCTTTCCTCTCCTACTCCTACTCCTACTTGGAAGGGGGGAGTCCTACTCCCGGTGGGAGTAGGACTCCTCATGGGGCACGCCATAGGAGGCCGGCCCCTCCCCCTCCTCCACTCCTTTATATACGGGGAGGGGGGAACCCCTTGGAGACACAACAATTGATCATTGATCTTTTAGCCCTGTGCGGTGCCCCTCCACCATAAGCCACCTCGGTCATATCGTAGCGGTGCTTAGGCGAAGCCCTGCGTCGGTAGCTTCATCAAGACCGTCACCATGCCGTTGTTCTGACGAAGCTCTTCCCGGAAGCTCTAATGGATCGTGAGTTCGCGGGACGTCACCGAGCTGAACGTGTGCTGAACGCAGATGTGCCATACGTTCGGTACTGAGGATCGGTCGATCGTGAAGACGTACGACTACATCAATCGCATTGTCATAACGCTTCCGCTTACGGTCTACGAGGGTACGTAGATGACGCTCTCCCCTCTCGTTGCTATGCATCACCATGATCTTGCATATGCGTAGGAAATTTTTGGAAATTACTACGTTCCCCAACAAAAACCACATCTAACCAGAGGCTAGATGAATTATTTATTACAAAACTGAAGCAAAAAGAAAAAAAACAAAAAAAATTTGGGTTGCCTCCCAACAAGCGCTATTGTCTAACGACCTTAGCTAGGCATAAAAACACAAATAGATCTAGGTATTGTCATCTTTGGCATGCAATTCTTCAGTTGCACACTTATAACCCTTAGGAGATTCTTTAGTTTTATCAATGATCAAACTTCTAGGCAAGAAAACAAGAAATTCACTCGTGACAATTGGTCCCTTAATAATATCGACAAAATTGGGGTGAACACTTATTGTTTTGAGATCTTCATTTTCTTTCCTAGAAGATTCACCCTTACTTTTACAAACGTAAATAAACTTGTAGTCTTAGTATGAGGAAGGTTTTGATTAGTTTTAATGGAGGAAAAAGTGGAATCCAAGTTGGTAATAATATCTTCTAGTTTGCCAATTCTAGTAGAATCTTGATCTATCTTTTCATTAACTATGGGTTCCTTTTCTTTAATATTCTTTAAAGTAACTCCTACCTTAGATCCATATTGAATCTGATTATGAATCATTTTATGCAAATTTTCAATTAACTCTACGGTAGCAATTTTATTCTCAATAATATCAAGCTTTTGCATCACATGTTCCAAGGTTAAAACAGTTCCATTGATCAAAAGAGGTGGTGGGCCTAACAAATCTATCATGGCATTGTAAGAATCAAAAGTATGTCTCCCCAAGAAATTCCCCCCGGTAATGGTAGCTAGAACATATCTATTCCAAGGAGTAACACCCACATAAAAATTGCAAAGAAGAATGACAGTAGATTGCTTTCGAGTAGATATATTCCAAGCATTGAAAATTCTATACCAAGCATCTTTTAAATTTTCTCCCTCCCTTTGTTTAAAATTGAGGACTTCATTATCGGGAGTGCTAACAATGATGGGAGGACTAGCCATGATAGTGAGACAAGTGATCGAACACACGAGCAAACAAAAAGCAAATGAAGAAGATGAACGGAAGAGGGGCGAACGAAAGGCAAATCTTTTTGAAAATTGTTTTAGAAGTGGGGGAGAGGAAAACGAGAGGGAAATGGCGAATAATGTAATGCAAGAGATGAGTGTTTATGATGGGTACTTGGTATGTCTTGACTTGGCATAGATCTCCCCAGCAACGACGCCAGAAATTCTTCCTGCTACTTCTTGAGCTTGCGTTGGTTTTTCCCTTGAAGAGGAAAGGGTGATGCCGCAAAGTAGAGATAAGTATTTCCCTCAGGTTGTGAATCAAGGTATCAATACAGTAGAAGACAACGCACAAATCACCTAATACATGCACAAACAATCAAACAACTTGCACCCAACGCGATAAAGGGGTTGTCAATCCCTTCACGGTTACTTGCAAAAGTGAGATCTCATAGAGATAGATGAAACTAAACAAAAGGTAATGTAAATTTTTTTGGTTTATAGATCGGGAAGTAAAAGATTGAAAAATATCATATCGGAGACTAATATTGTAGATCGGAAACTTGTATGATGGAAAATAGACCCGGGGGCCATAGGTTTCACTAGAGGCTTCTCTCAAGATAGCAAATAATACGGTGGGTGAACAAATTACTGTCGAGCAATTGATAGAAAAGCATAAATGTATGATGATACCTAAGGCCATGATTATGAAATATAGGCATCACGTCCGTGTCAAGTAGACTGACTCCTGCCTGCATCTACTACTATTACTCCACACATCGACCTACTCCTGCCTGCATCTAGAGTATTAAGTTCATGAAGAAAGGAGTAACGCATTAAGTAAGATGACATGATGTAGAGGAATAAACTCAAGCAATATGATGTAAACCCCATCTTTTTATCCTCGATGGCAACAATACAATACGTCCCTCGCGACCCCTACTGACACTGGGTGAGGACACCGCAAGATTGAACCCAAAGTTAAGCACTTCTCCCATTGCAAGAAAAACCAATCTAGCTGGCCAAACTAAACCGATAGTTTGAAGAGAATTACAAAGATATCAAATCATGCATATAAGAATTCAGAGAAGATTCAAATGATATTCATAGATAAGCTGATCATAAATCCATAATTCATTGGATCTCGACAAATACATCACAAAAGAATATGACATCAGATAGATCTCTAAGAACATCGAGGAGAACATGGTATTGAGAATCAAAGAGAGAGAAGAAGCCATCCAGCTACTAGCAATGGACTCATAGTGAAGGAAATATGCAATAATAAAGTTGTTATTTATATTTCCTTATATCATGACAAATGTTTATTATTCATGCTAGAATTGTATTAACCGGAAACTTAGTACATGTGTGATTACATAGAAAAACAGAGTGTCACTAGTATGCCTCTACTTGACTAGCTCGTTAATCAAAGAAGGTTAAGTTTCCTAGCCATGGACATGAGTTGTCATTTGATAAACGGGATCACATCATTAGAGAATGATGTGATTGACATGACCCATCCGTTAGCTTAGCACTTTGATCGTTTAGTTTAGTTTATTGCTATTGCTTTCTTAGTCGTGTGCGGTGCCCCCCTCCATAGATTTCCACCTCAATCATATTGTCGTAGTGCTTAGGCGAAGCCCTGCGTCGGTAACTTCATCATCACCATCAACACGCCGTCGTGTTGACAAAACTCTCCCTCGGCCTTAGCTGGATCTAGAGTTCAGGGGACGTCATCGAGCTGAACGTGTGCAGATCACGGAGGTGATGTGCATTCGGTACTTGATTGGTTGGATCACGAAGACGTTCGACTACATCAACCACGTTACTTAATGCTTCCGCTTTGGTCTACGAGGGTACGTGGACACACTCTCCCCGCTCGTTGCTATGCTTCTCCTAGTTAGATCTTGCGTGATCGTAGGATTTTTTTTGAAATACTACGTTCCCCAATAGTGGCATTCGAGCCAGGTCTATGCTTAGATGTTATATGCACGAGTAGAACACAAAGATTTGTGGGAAATAATAGTCATACTGCTTACCAGCATGTCATACTTTGATTCGACGGTATTGTTAGATGAAGCGGCCCAGACCGACATTACATGACCGCGTTCATGAGAATGGTTCTACCGCCGTGCTTTGCACGCAGGTGGATAGTGGGTGTTTGTTTCTCCAACTTTAATTGAATTGAGTGTGAATACGCCTGGTCCTTGTTGAAGGTTAAGATAGCAAACTTGATGAAAAATCATTGTGGTTTTGATGTGTAGGTAAGAACAGTTCTTGCTAAGCCTGTAGCAGCCACGTAAAACTTGCAAGAACAAAGTAGAGGACGTCTAACTTGTTTTTGCAGGGTTTGCTATGATGTGATATGGTCAAGACGTGATGATATATAAATTGTTGTATGAGATGATCATGTTCTGTAAAAGTTATTGGCAACTGGCAGGAGCCTTATGGTTGTCGCTTTATTGTATGAAATGCAATCGCCATGTAATTGCTTTACTTTATCACTAAGCGGTAGCGATAGTCGTAGAAGCAATAGTTGGCGAGATGACAATGATGCTTTGATGGAGATCAAGGTGTCAAGCCGGTGACGATGGTGATCTTGACAGTGCTTTGGAGATGGAGGTCAAAGGCACAAGATGATGATGGCCATATCATATCACTTATTTGATTGCATGTGATGTTTATCCTTTATGCATCTTATTTTGCTTAGTTCGGCGGTAGCATTATAAGATGATCTCACACTAAATTTCAAGGTACAAGTGTTCTCTCTGAGTATGCACCGTTGCTACAGTTCGTCATGCCGAGACACCACGTGATGATCGGGTGTGATAAGCTCTACGCTCACATACAACGGGTGCAAGCCAGTTTTGCACAAGCAAAATACTCGGGTTAGACTTGACGAGCCTAGCATATGCAGATATGACCTCGGAACACTGAGACCGAAAGGTCCAGTGTGAATCATATAGTAGATATGATCAACATAGTGATGTTCACCATTGAAAAGTACTCCATCTCACGTGATGATCAGACATGGTTTAGTTGATATGGATCACGTGATCACTTAGATGATTAGAGGGATATCTATCTAAGTGGGAGTTCTTAAGTAATCTGATTGATTGAACTTTAATTTATCATGAACTTAGTACCTGATAGTATTTTGCATGTCTATGTTGTTGTAGATAAATGGCATGTGTTGTTGTTCCGTTGAATTTTAATGCCTTCCTAGAGAAAGCCAAGTTGAAAGATGATGGTAGCAACTACACGGATTGGGTTCGTAACTTGAGGATTATACTCATTGCTGCATAGAAGAATTACGTCCTAGAAGCACCGCTAGGTGCCAAACTCGCTGTAGGAGCAACTCCAGATGTTATGAACACCTGGCAGAGCAAAGCTGATGACTACTCGATAGTTCAGTGTGCCATGCTTTACGGCTTAGAACCGGGACTTCAACGACGTTTTGAACGTCATGGAGCATATGAGATGTTCCAGGAGTCGAAGTTAATATTTCAAGCAAATGCCCGGATTGAGAGATATGAAGTCTCCAATAAGTTCTACAGCTGCAAAATGGAGGAGAATAGTTCTGTCAGTGAACACATACTCAGAATGTTTGGGTACCACAATCACTTGACTCGGCTAGGAGTTAATCTTCCGGTTGATAGTGTCATTCAGACAGAGTTCTTCAATTACTGCCACCAAGCTACAAAATCTTTGTGATGAACTATAATATGCAAGGGATGGATAAGACAATTCCCGAGCTCTTTGCAATGCTAAAGGCTGCGGAGGTAGAAATCAAGAAGGAGCATCAAGTGTTGATGGTCAACAAGACCACTAGTTTAAAGAAGAAGGGCAAAGGGAAGAAGGGGAACTTCAAGAAGAATGGCAAGCAAGTTGCTGCTCAAGTGAAGAAGCCCAAGTCTGGACCTAAGCTTAAGACCGAGTGCTTCTATTGCAAAGGGACTGGTCACTGGAAGCGGAACTGCCCCAAGTATTTGGTAGATAAGAAGGATGGCAAAGCGAAAGGTATATTTGATATACATGTTATTGATGTGTACCTTACTAATGCTCGGAGTAGCGCCTGGGTATTTGATACTGGTTCTGTTGCTAATATTTGCAACTCGAAACAGGGGCTACGGATCAAGCAACGATTGGCTAAGGACAAGGTGACAATGCGCGTGGGAAATGGTTCCATAGTCGATGTGATTGCCGTCAGCACGCTACCTCTACATCTACCTTCGGGATTAGTTTTAGATCTGAATAATTGTTATTTGGTGCCAACGTTAAGTATGAACATTATATCTGGATCTTGTTTGATGCGAGACGGTTATTCATTTAAATCAGAGAATAATGGTTGTTCTATTTATATGAGTAATATCTTTTATGGTCATCCACCCTTGATCAGTGGTCTATTTTTACTAAATCTTGATAGTAGTGATAGACATATTCATAGTATTGAAGCCAAAAGATATAAGTTTAATAATGATAGTGCAACTTATTTGTGGCATTGCCATTTAGGTCATATTGGTGTAAAGAGCATGAAGAAACTCCATGCTGATGGGCTTTTGGAATCACTTGATTATGAAATCACTTGATGCTTGTGAACCATGCCTCATGGGCAAGATGACTAAGACTCCGTTCTCCGGAACAATGGAGCGAGCAATAGACTTATTGGAAATAATACATATAGATGTATGCGGTCCGATGAGTGTTGATGCTCGTGGCGGGTATCGTTATTTTCTGACCTTCACATATGATTTGAGTAGATATGGGTATATCTACTTGATGAAACATAAGTCTGAAACATTTGAAAAGTTCAAATAATTTCAGAGTGAAGTAGAAAATCATCGTAAAAAGAAAATAAAATTTCCATGACCTGATCTTGGAGGAGAATATTTGAGTTATGAATTTGGTCTTCATTTGAAACAATGCGGAATAGTTTCGCAACTCACGCCACCCAGAACACCTCAACGTAATGGTGTGTCCAAACGTCGTAATTGTACTTTATTAGATATGGTGCGATCTATGATGTCTCTTATTGATTTACCGCTATCATTTTGGGTTTATGCTTTAGAGACGGCTGCATTCACGTTAAATAGGGCACCATCTAAATCTGTTGAGACGACACCATATGAACTGTGGTTTGGCAAGAAACCCAAGTTGTCATTTCTTAAAGTTTGGGGCTGCGATGCTTATGTGAAAAAACATCAACCTGATAAGCTCGATCCCAAATCGGAGAAATGTGTCTTCATAGGATACCCAAAGGAGACTGTTGGGTACACCTTCTATCACAGATCCGATGGCAAGATATTCGTTGCTAAGAATGGATCCTTTCTAGAGAAGGAGTTTCTCTCGAAAGAAGTGAGTGGGAGGAAAGTAGAACTTGATGAGGTAACTGTACCTGCTCCCTTATTGGAAAGTAGTTCATCACAAAAACTGGTTCCTGTGACACCTACACCAATTAGTGAGGAAGCTAATGATGATGATCATGAAACTTCAGATCACGTTACTACCGAACCTCGTAGGTCAACCAGAGTAAGATCCGCACCAGAGTGGTACGGTAATGCTGTTCTGGAAATCATGTTACTTGACCATGATGAACCTACGAACTATGAAGAAGCGATGGTGAGCCTAGATTCTGCAAAAATGGCTTGAGGCCATGAAATCCGAGATGGGATCCATGTATGAGAATAAAGTGTGGACCTTGGTTGACTTGCCCGATGATCGGCAAGCCATCGAGAATAAATGGATCTTCAAGAAGAAGAATGACGCTGACGGTAATGTTACTATCTACAAAGCTCGACATGTTGCGAAAGGTTTTCGACAAGATCAAGGGGTTGACTACGACGAGACCTTCTCACCCGTAGCGATGCTTAAGTCTGTCCGAATGATGTTAGCAATTGTCGCATTTTATGATTATGACATTTTGCAAATGGATGTCAAAACTGCATTCCTTAATGGATATATTAAAGAAGAGTTGTATATGATGCAACCAGAAGGTTTTGTCGATCCAAAAGGTGCTAACAAAGTGTGTAAGCTCCACCGATCCATTTACATACTGGTGCAGAATCTCGGAGTTGGAATATATGCTTTGATAGTGTGATCAAAGCATATGGTTTTATACAGACTTTTGGAGAAGCCTGTATTTACAAGAAAGTGAGTGGGAGCTCTATAGCATTTATGATATTATATGTGTTTGGGAACACCGTAATTTCAAAAAATTCCCTACGCACACGCAAGATCCATCTAGGTGATGCATAGCAACGAGAGGGAAGAGTATTGTCCATGTACCCTCGTAGACCGTAAGAGGAAGCGTTATGACAACGCGGTTGATGTAGTCATATGTCTTCACTATCCGACCGATCCTAGTACCAAAGATACAACACCTCTGTGATATGCACACGTTCAGCTCAGTGAAGTCCCACGAACTCTAGATCCAGCTGAGGTCGAGGGAGAGTTGTGTCAGCACGACGGTGTGGTGACGGTGATGATGAAGCTACCGGCGCAGGGCTTCGCCTAAGCGCTGCAACGATATGACCGAGGTGGAAATCTGTGGAGGGGGGCACCGCACACGGCTAAGATCAACTTTGATATGTTCTAGGGTGCCCCCTCCCCAGGTATATAAAGGAGGGAGGGGGAGGCCGGCCGGCCCTCTAGGCGCGCCAAGGGGGAGGAGTCCTCCTCCTATTAGGAGTAGGACTCCCCCCTTTCCTAGTCCCACTAGGAATAGAAGGAAGAAGGAAAAGGAGAAAGGAAAGGGGTGCCGCCCCCACCCAATTCAGATTGGGCTTGGGGGGCACGCCCTCCACCTGGCTGCCTTATCTTCTCTCCCACTAAGGCCCAATAAGGCCCATTAACTCCCCAAGGGGTTCTAGTAACCCCCCGGTACTCCGGTAAATGCCCGAACTCAGCCGAAACCATTCTGATGTCCAAACATAGCCTTCCAATATATCGATCCTTATGTATCGACCATTTGGAGACTCCTCGTCATGTCTGTGATAACATTTGGGACTCCGAACAACCTTCGGTACATCAAAACACATAAACTCATAATACCAATCGTCATCGAACGTTAAGCGTGCGGACCCTACGGGTTCGAGAACTATGTAGACATGACCGAGACTCATCTCCGGTCAATAACCAATAGCGGAACCCGGATGCTCATATTGGTTCCTACATATTCTACGAAGATCTTTATCAGTCAAACCACATAACAACATACATTGTTCCCTTTGTCATCGGTATGTGATACGTCTCCGTCGTATCTATAATTTTTGATTGATGCCAATATTCTACAACTTTCATATACTTTTGGCAAATTTTTATACTATTTTTGGGACTAACATATTGATCCAGTCCCCAGTGCCAGTTCCTATTTGTTCCATGTTTTTTGTTTTGAAGAAAATCCATATCAAACGGAGTCCAAATGGGATAAAAACTTAAGGAGATTTTTTTGGAATATATGTGATTTTGGGGAAGAAGAATCAACGCGAGACGATGCCCGAGGGGGCCACGAGGCAGGGGCGCGCCCCAGGGGGTGGGCGCATCCCGACCCTCGTCGCCACCCCGTCAGGCGGTTGGTGCCCTTCTTTTGCCGCAAGAAAGCCAATATCCAGATACAAATCGTGTTAAAATTTCAGCCTAATCGGAGTTACAGATCTCCGGGAATATAAGAAATGGTGAAAGGCCAGAATCTGGAACGCAGAAACAGAGAGAGACAGAGAGACATATCCAATCCCAGAGGGGCTCTCGCCCCTCCGCCTCCATGGAAGCCATGGACCAGGGGGTAAACCCTTCTCCCATTTAGGGGGAAGGTCAAGGAAGAAGAAGGAGGGGGGCCCTCTCCCCCTCTCTCCCGGTGGCGCCGGAACGCCGCTAGGGCCATCATCGGGTGATAATGATCTACACCAACACCTCCGTCATCTTCACCAACATCTTCATCACCTTCCCCCATCTATCTACAGCGGTCCACTCTCCCGCAACCCGCTGTACCCTCTACTTGAACATGGTGCTTTATGATTCATATTATTATCCAAGGATGTGTGGCCATCCTATGATGTCTGAGTAGATTTTCGTTGTCCTATCGGTAATTGGTGAGTTGCTATGATTGGTTTAATTTGCTTGTGGTTATGTTGCTGTCCTTTGGTGCCCATCATATGAGCGCGCGCGCGGATCACACCATAGGGTTAGTTGTATGTTGATAGGACTATGTATTGGAGGGCAAGAGTGACATAAGCTTCAACCTAGCATAGAAATTGTTGCATACAGGATTGAAGGGGGGCCAATATATCTTAATGCTATGGTTGGGTTTTACCTTAATGAATGTTAGTAGTTGCGGATGCTTGATAATAGTTCCAATCATAAGTGCATAGAATTCCAAGTCAGGGATGACATGCTAGCAGTGGCCTCTCCCACATAAAACTTGTTATTGGTCTAGTAAAGTAGTCAATTGCTTAGGGACAATTTCGCAACTCCTACCACCACTTTTCCACACTCGCTATACTAACTTTATTGCTTCTTTACCTAAAACAGCCCCTAGTTTTTATTTACGTTCTCTTTATATTCTTGCAAACCTATCCCGTTAAACCTACAAAGTACTTCTAGTTTTATACTTGTTCTAGGTAAAGGGAACGTCAAGCGTGCGTAGAGTTGTGTCGGTGGTCGATAAAACTTGAGGGAATATTTGTTCTACCTTTAGCTCCTCATTGGGTTCGACACTCTTACTTATCGAAAGAGGCTACAATTGATCCCGTATACTTGCGGGTTATCAAGACCTTTTTCTAGCGCCGTTGCCTGGGAGTTATAGCGCGGGGTGAATATTCTCGTGTGTGCTTGTTTGCTTTATCACTAAGTAGTTTTTACTTTGTACTCTTGTTTTCTATCTTTAGTTATGGGTAGGAAATGCAAAATACCTAAAAATTAGTGGTACCTACTGAACCAATGGTTGAAGAACCACTCAAAATCTATCACACTCCTGAAGCTTTTTACTTGGATCATATTCGATCCCTATGTGCTCGTGTTGAAACCCCAACTAGCTTATTTGAGGGCAAATCTTTAGATGGGTATGCTTGTTATGTGTGACATAGCTTAATTCAAAAAGGGAAACTTTTACTGGATCAAATTCATCATTTGCAATGCTATGCTTGGAATTTATGTGAAATATATGATTTTACTTGTTGTTATGAAGACCCTAAGAAACACCTTCCCTACCAATGTGAGTTTAGTGATAATGGAATCGTATCTTCGTATGCTAAGGGTGTTTATAATTACTATGATGTTCAACAAATTGAAGAATTTGTTGCTTTTAAGGGTGCTTATGAAATTGCTTCTTTGATTGGAAAGTATGATGCCACTCTTTACAAATCTGAAAATTTTGCCATACTTAAATATTGTTATGATAATTATGATTCTAATACCTATGTTAAACCATATATTGAGGACTCCTCCGCTGTCCAAGAAGAGACTAATATTTTGCAAGAGTATATGGAAGAAGGAATTGATGAAACTGTGGGATCATTGGATGAAAAAGATGATGAGGAGAGCGAAGAACAAAAGGAGGAAGAGCGGATTAGCTACCCGTGCCCACCTTCTAATGAGAGTAACTCTTCAACTCATACATTGTTTAATTTCCCTTCGTGCTTACCAAAGGATTATTGCCATGATGATTGTTATGATCCCATTGATTCTTTTCAAATATCCCTTTTTGATGATGCTTGCTATGCTTGTGGCCAATATGCCGATATGAATTATGCTTATGGAGATGAACTTGCTATAGCTCCTTATGTTAAACATGAAATTGTTGCTATTGCATCCACGCATGATAGTCCTATTATCTTTTTGAATTCTCCCAACTACACTATATCGGAGAAGTTTACCCTTATTAAGGATTATATTGATGGGTTGCGTTTTACTACTACACATGATGATTTTGATAGATAAATTATGCATGTGCTTGCTGCGCCTACTTGCAATTATTATGAGAGAGGAACTACATCTCCGCCTCTCCATGTTTCCAATAAGATAAAATTGCAAGAAACTGTTTATACTATGCATTGGCCTTTACTATGTGTCCATGAATTATTCTTTTATGACATGCCGATGCATAGGAAGAGAGTTAGACTTCGTTGTTGCAAGATATATGTTACTTTGTGCTCACTACTAAATCACAAATCATTGTTAATTAAATTTGGCTTTGATATACCTTGGGATCCGGGTGGATCCATTACTTAAGCACTATATGCCTAGCTTAATGGCTTTAAAGAAAGCGCTGCTAGGGAGACAACCCGGAAGATTTAGAGAGTCATTTAATTCTGTTGTGTGCTTTTACAAAATAGTGTGCCAAGATTTGCCTTTAGGATGTTTACATTGCTTGTTGGTTTGTGCAGTGCAAAATAGAAACTTTGGTTGTAGTGCATGATTTTATATTTTTTATTGGAAAGTCAAACGGTTCTGAAATTTTTTTCACTGTCTTTCTATACAAATTGTTTATTTTTCCTAAATTTTTTTAGAATTTTTGAACTACCAGAAGTATGGTGAATGTTCAGATTACTACAGACTGTCCGGTTTAAGACAGATTCTGTTTTTAATGCATAGTTTGCTTGTTTTGATGAAACTACATATTTCTATCAGTGGATTGAGCCATCGAAAAGTTAGATTATAGTAGCTAAAATGCAAAAACAAAATATGAATTGGTTTGCAACAGTACTTAGTGTTGGGGAACGTAGTAATTTCAAAAAATTTCCTACGCACACGCAAGATCATGGTGATGCATAGCAACGAGAGGGGAGAGTGTTGTCCACGTACCCTCGTAGACCGAAAGCGGAAGCGTTATCACAATGCGGTTGATGTAGTCATACGTCTTCACGATCCGGCCGATCAAGTACCGAATGCACGACACCTCCGAGTTCTAGCACACGTTCAGCTCGATGACGATCCTCGGACTCCGATCCAGCAAAGTGTCGGGGAAGAGTTCCGTCAGCACGATGGCGTGGTGACGATCTTGATGTTCTACCATCGCAGGGCTTCGCCTAAGCACCGCTACAATATTATCGAGGATTATGATGGAGGGGGGGCACCGCACACGGCTAAGAGAACGATCACGAAGATCAACTTGTGTGTCTATGGGGTGCCCCCTGGCCATGTATATAAAGGAGTGGAGGAGGGGAGGGGCCGGCCCTCTCTATGGCGCGCCCTAGGGGAGTCCTACTCCCACCGGGAGTAGGATTCCCCCTTTCCTAGTAGAACTAGGAGCCCTTCCAAGTAGTAGGAGTAGGAGGGAAGGAAAGGGAAGGGAAAAGGAGAAGGAAGGAAGGGGGCGCCCCCCTTCCCTAGTCCAATTCGGACCAGACCAAGGGGAGGGGTGCGGCCACCCTTGAGGCCCTTTTCCTTCTTTCCCGTATGGCCCAATAAGGCCCAATACGTATTCCCGTAACTCTCCAATACTCCGAAAAATACCCGAATCACTCGGAACCTTTCCGATGTCCGAATATAGTCGTCCAATATATCGATCATTACGTCTTGACCATTTCGAGACTCCTCGTCATGTCCCTGATCTCATCCGGGACTCTAAACTCCTTCGGTACATCAAAACTCATAAACTCATAATATAACTGTCATCGAAACCTTAAGCGTGCGGACCCTACGGGTTCGAGAACAATGTAGACATGACCGAGACACGTCTCCGGTCAACAACCAATAGCGAAACCTGGATGCACATATGGGCTCCCACACATTCTACGAAGATCTTTATCGGTCAGACCGCATAACAACATACGTTGTTCCCTTTGTCATCGGTATGTTACTTGCCCGAGATTCGATCGTCGGTATCTCAATACCTAGTTCAATCTCGTTACTGGCAAGTCTCTTTACTCGTTCCGTAATACATCATCTTGCAACTAACTCTTTTGTTGCAATGCTTGCAAGGCTTTAGGTGATGTGCATTACCGAGAGGGCCCAGAGATACCTCTCCGACAATCGGAGTGACAAATCCTAATTTCGAAATACGCCAACCCAACAAGTACCTTCGGAGACACCAGTAGCGCACCTTTATAATCACCCAGTTACGTTGTGACGTTTGGTGGCACACAAAGTGTTCCTCTGGTAAACGGGAGTTGCATAATCTCATAGTCATAGGAACATGCATAAGTCATGAAGAAATCAATAGTAACAAATTAAATGATCAAGTGCTATGCTAACGGAATGGGTCAAGTCAATCACATCATTCTCCTAATGATGTGATCCCATTAATCAAATGACAACTCATGTCTATGGTTTAGGAAACATAACCATCTTTAATCAACGAGCTAGTCAAGTAGAGGCTGTAACATCCCAAATTTCCAATTTGGAATGTTATACATTAGATCATCAATGTATATCATATTTTATTTTTGCATTTTGGTTGATCCTAGAAATTCTACGCAACTCAATGACCCACGGAGAGAGTTGGGGATTTCGTTATTTTCATATTTGAGTTTTCTCAAATTTTGAGAATAGGATCATTTGATTTTATTTATTTTATCATCAATTATTTCTATTACAAAAATATGAGAGAGGGAATAAAATGAGTTTCCAAAAATAAAGAAATATTGAGGATTTAATATTAAAATCAAACAAGATTTTATTTCGGAGTTTTTTGGTGTTTTATTTGAACTTAGGAAAAATGTGCGTTTTTCCAAAATTGCATTTAGGTCCCAAATAAATGTTCACCTTGTGCGGCTTGATTTTAGAAGCCCGTGAAAATTTATTTCGGAATTTTTGGAGTCCGTTTAGTATTTCTTTTTATTTTTCTTCCAAGCAGAATAATAAAAAACGAACCGACCTAGGGGCCGTGTCCGACCCAGACTCCCGGCCCACTATGCTTTATAAGCCGGGGGGGAGCCAGCCGAGGCCCAGCCACCCGCGCCCCAAACCCTAGCCGCCCGACCGCCGCCGCCGCCGCCGCGCCGCAGCCACCGCCGCCGCCCCGCGCCGCCGTCGCCGGACGCCGCCGAGGTTCGCCGCCGCCTCATTTTCCATGCCAATGTTTTACAAAAAAAATCAGTTTTCGTCGGTTTTTTTAGATTCGGTTTTTTTAAAGAGATCGGTTTTTCCGGTTTATTTAATTAGCGAGCGTTCATCCGTTCGTTCGTTCTAGCGAGCGTTCGTCGTTTTTCTTTTTCTCGGATTTAATCCACGATTTTTCTGATCGCGATTCCTGATCCAATTTTTGTTTTAGTATAACTTTTCGCTCGTTTATCGGAATCAGGCGATTCAAGCGCCTTGTCGTGGTTTTGTCACGGCAGATGTCCTAGAGAAAGAACTTAGTCTTGGAGCCATCGCGACGGGTTAGCTTGAAGGGGTTAAAGTGGACACAAGGACGCAAGAGAGTTTATACTAGTTCGGCCCCTTCGATGAAGGTAAAAGCCTACGTCTAGTTGTGATGGAATTGATGGGGTTTCGATGACTAGGGAGCAAACAAGCTCCGCCTATGTCTCGAGTTGTTGCCTGTTTTCCTTGAACCGCCGCCGGGTCGTCCCCTTATATACACGGGTGACTCTCGTCATCTTACGGAGTCCCAATACCAGCTTATAGATGTGTCCGGTTTGGTCTCTTCTTATTCCTAACTTACAATACAGGCTAACTACTAACGCCGGTTTACGGCTGCAGGCCTTGAGCCGACCATGGTCCTTGAGCCCTCCTCTGTCTTCTTGGGCTTTAACTTACTTAACTACTGACGAAGTTAACCCGGCCCAGATAAGCCGGTTTACGCCCAGTAGTAATATTCCCAACATTAGGCCCTAGATTGATTTGAACGGGTTCATGTCAATCCTTTAATAAAAGCTTCATCTTCAACATCTTCTTATAAATTGGTAAACCGCCATGATGTCATCTTCTCTGATTGCTGTAAACCGGAGTGACGTCACCTGTCATAACGAAGCTATCCATTATGCTTCTTTGTTTAATAGATCGGCGGAAATCGAGGCGACAGCTCCGTTTTGTGGCCCCTTGATTGTCGCGCCTGACTCATGTTCTTTCGCCTTATAAATAGGACCGAAGGGTCATTTCTTTTCTCCTTCCGTGCCTTCTTCATCTTCCTCGCGTCGCCAGCCTCGGAGCTCCGCCGCCGCCGTCAACCTCTGCCTCATCCTTGGCCGCTGCATCAACCTGAGCGCACCAGAACATCGCGGCAACCTTCCGCATCTTCCTTAGTTCTGGTAAATCTTTTATCTTCCCCCCGCGTATCTGGCCTAGGGTTTCACAGTTCTTCAGTGTTCATCGTCTGCCTCTTGCTCATACAATAGATCTTTAGATGAATTCACAAATCTTTATTCTGTGCAATGATAGTTGTTTGATCTTCGCCTTTACTTATGCATCTCAAACCATGGGTCTATATGAACGTTTTGCTCATTGGTTCGGTACTGCTCCTTTGAACCTCTAAGTATTTATCTCTTCTCTGAACTTGCTTCAGATCCAATGCTGTAAAGAAATCTTGTGAAACCTGTTTGTGTGTACTTGTCCATCCGCAATCTCAGTTTTCCAATGCTTAGATCAGGCGGTTTAACCTTATAGAAAATTTTCCAAACCGGTATATGCCATTAGTCCCCTTGTTGAACCACCAGATGTTGGTTGCTTCATGAAACTCCGGTTCAGATAGTTCTGTCTCCGGTTTAATAGTGCCCATACCAACGTACCTTGATCAAATGCATTTTTGAACCGGGATCTTCTACCTTGTAGATTCCATCATGGCCAAGCAAGTATATGAGTGCAATTGGGTTCCTTCTCGCGTCACAGAGGATCAACTGGACGATTTAGTCCTGATTGGCGCTTTAGGCAGCAAAGATACCATCCATTGGAGGGCTCCTGGCAAAGAATGCCCTCCCACACCTCGAGAAGGAGAGGTTGTTGTTTTCGTAGATCACTTAGCCCGGGGCTTTAAACCGCCCGGTTCTAAATTTTACCGGGATGTTTTAGCCGATTTCCAACTCCATCTGCAAGACACTGGCCCCAACTCTGTTACAAATATGTGCCACTTCCAAGTGCTCTGTGAGGTGTTCTTTCAAGAGGAGCCCACAGTGGAATTGTTCAGAGATCTTTTCCATCTAAACCGCCGTACTAAGTTTACTGATGGCTCTAATACGGAGTTGGGTGGCATGGCGATTCAGAAAAGGAAAGAGGTCACATACCCTCACGCCAAGCTGCACAGTCACCCCAAGGAGTGGAATCAGACATGGTTCTACTGCAAAGACACCTCCCTTGCTGGTGAGAATCCCTTGCCTGGCTTTCGTCCGGGGCGGCTCAGCAATACACACCCTTTTCCTCAAAGATTGACTGCCCAGGAGAGAAGAAAATATGCTCCCCAGCTGTCAAAGCTCAGAGCCTTTATGGCCAATGGTTTAACAGGGGTTGATCTCGCTTGCTGTTGGATATCATGGAGCATACTGCCCCTTAGTCAGCGCTCCAGTTTGATGTGTGAGTATACTGACAGTGTTGATGACCCACTGCGACATTCAAAACTCCAGCTCTCCGGTGAAGAAATCACAGAGGCTGTGCATAAGATACTGAATGAACCGGAACACGTCTGCGCTAGAACCGGCCTGCTTCCCTTCTGTGCCACCAACAAACCGCCAGCTGTAAGACTTTGATTTTCCTCTTTGCTGAATCTGTTATTGATATGTCTGGTCATTGTTTTTAATATCAGTGTCTGCATAATCAGGGCAATGATCCGTTTTGGAGCAAAAAATTGCCGCAGGAGAAACCAAAAAAACCAGACAAACCGGAAAGAGCAACCCGGCAAAAGACTAAAGCTGTGAAGAAGACTGCCCATAGGAAAAGAACCACTGCATCTTCTAATCCGGCCCCTGATGATGAGGTGGATAATCCGGACTTTGAGGTAGAGCTTGACTCACTTGGTTTATTTTTCATGCGTCTTATTGATGATGATATTTGTCAGGATGATGCCGAAGCCAGGCACGCGGATGTTGCAGAGGTAATTATTCTCTCTTCCGATTCAGAAACTTTGCCTTCACAAAAAATCCGTCAGGCAAACCAGAAAGTTAAATTTTCTCACCCTCTTGCTTATTTGGATCCTAAACTTCTTATGAAGACCCAACACCACGAAGCTCGCCGCACCACCCGGCACAACGGCCAGGTAGTTACCTCCGCCGGTTTACCGAACAGTCCGGTTCGGAAACGCCATTCCGAGGTCTCTAATTTGCTTGTCAGTGCTTGTCCTAAAGCGGGCTGCTTTCGTCAACCTCTTAATCCGTCTGACTCTGATTACCAGGTTACTTCCCACTCATCTTCTGGCGAGTCATCGGCTACTCAGCTCCCACCGCTCAAAACGGTGCTTGGGTAAGCTATACTTATTGTGATGTTTGCAGTACATTGCCTTAGAACATATGTTGTATTTGATTTTGTTATTCTTCTCAGGGCCAAACCTAGGCCAAGCAAGAAGGCCCGCCTGGACAAAGTGGCCGAAGAAGATGTCATTCTTGAACCAGGCAAGACACCCAATCTTGAAGCGGCTATTCCTGAGGATATACCCAACGATCCACCGCAGCAGGACGATAATCTTATTGCTGATGAGAGACCTACTGACACCTTAGGTCCTGTCAATCAGCCCACAGGTTCCATCTGGATTGAAAGTTCCACCGGTCCAGCAAAACCTACTAACAAGCCAACAGCCCCAGTGCAAACCGGCGGTACCCAGGATGATGAGGTCGTCATTACTGGCACTGGCCATACTGAGCCAAGAAATCCTGTCGCTTTATCCAAACATTCTGCCAAGGAAGAATTTGCTGCCTTTGGCAAAGGCAAGTGGAACGCTGATCTGACGACTTATGCTGCTCTGAACGCCCAAGATATCCATTCCGGCTATCTGAACCGGTTGTATACCAGTCGCGACTATGAAGCCGGTCTGGTTAATATGATGAAAGAGAAATATGAGGTAACTTCCATATGCTCCTTCCTGCTTGTATGCTTCCATTCTTGCTGACTCTCCTAGCCCCCAAGGGCCGGTTTGTTATATTCTTTCAAACCGGGACTTACCAATATAAATCTTGATGCTTTGAAGTTTGCTGATGTAGCCCCCAAGGGCCGGTTCAACTTAACGTAGTTAAACCGGTACTTTAAGTAATTGAAATTGCCGCATCAGAATATATACGAGCAAATAGCCATTAGCCCCCAAGTGCCAAGTTGAATACTTGTATTGATCTTGGGACTTTGTAAGCAATTGAAAGATGAAGACCGAATATGCATTAGCCCCCAAGTGCTAAGTGCATAACTTGTTATGTGATTGGTACTTGAATCCTTATACCGATTTGTTGAAGCATATATCTGTATGCATGCAGGCGGAGCTGAAGACGAAAGAAAACCAAGTCACCGATCTCCAAGAAAACCTGAAAACCCAACAGGCTGAAACCTCCAAAGAAAAAGAGGAATTGGCCAGCGCTTTAAGCGCCATGGAACAGCTTAAGGAGAGCTTCAAGAAGAAGCGGACGGATTGGGCCACTGAAAAGTCCGCTTTGATCAAACGAGCAGAGGATGACGATGCTGCACTAAAACCAGTGGCGGATGAACTGACCAGCATAAAGCGGCACGTGCATGCCATGACTACTGCTATCTTTGGTAAGCCAGTTTGCCTTCTGAATTGGCTCTGCCTTCTGACAGAGTCGCCGGTTTATTAACCCTTTATGGTATTTGAGGGACACGCATTGATCACTTGGGGTCAGATGTGCGGAAGAAACTAAAAGCCGCCTATACATTGGTTGAACAATTGTATACTGGTGCCCAGCGGATCATCTGTACCGCATCTCATAACAAACCGGCGCCCACTTTGATTCAAGATACTCTGATGAAACTGTCGGTGCTTCCTACCCGGGTTGAAGAGCTGAAGAAATCTGCTGCTTGAACCGGTGCAATCAATGCCTTAATCCAGGCAAAAGCCTGGGTGCCGGATTTTGATCCTATTGAAGCGGCTCAGGGCTATCCCAGCTTGAAGGAAGATGGGTCAGAATTTGGCGAAGCGGATCTGCGAGCAATAAACCGGGAGGTACGTCCGCTAGCTTGTCAACTGGCTGAGGAAGCAGACTTGTCTCATTATCAAGCCCAATATGATAGTCAGAACAAGCGAATAGCTGCACCAATCCATGAATCGGAAAATCTGATCCCTCCAATCCGTAAGCATACTTACGCTCCCGATATTGACCCGTCATTGCTGATCCATGATGAAGCTGTTTTTCAAGCATTAATGGGAATCGACTGGACAACTGTGGATTTCCAGCCACTTGGTAGAGAAACGAAAGCTGAAGCGGCGCAGGATGACCCACAACCATCAGGCCAGGCTGGTGGCCAAGCTTGAACCAGAAGCTGGTTTTAAAACTGCCTCTCCTTTGTGAAAAACAATTATATTATTATGGGCACCATGTTGCCTTGTAATAGGCTAGCTGATACCTTTGATGTTGATATGCCTTCGTGCATAACTTGTTCTTCCTGTGGTAATGAACTTTCTAAAACACTTTCTGAAATAAGAAATTCGTCAAGTGCCACCGCGGTTGTACCGTCAGGCGGAATATGATGTCTGTATATATGAAATCAAAACATCCAAAACAAAATTTTAAGTATATGATCAAATTTTTGAGATACATAATACCTGCCATCGTTGAGTGTGAAGTTGGCTTGGCCAACCTTGAAGTGGAGTTTTGCAAACCCACACTGTTGGAGGAGATAACAGCTCCTGTATATATAAATGACACTGGTTTACCATGTAAACCGTGCCGGGTTATAATAAACACCGTGTTACTCCATAAGAGGATGTTAACAACAAGGATCAAACCGGACAAATAGTCTCCGGATTGACGTGAACTGTGTTCCGTCAATTGATTGGTTAAAAAACTTTGTCGGTTTAAAAAACACAATGAAAAGCAAAAAAACCCCTTAAAGAAAAGTGTGAAGAAAAAGCAACGACAAAACCGTTTGCCAAAAAAGGTTTATTTAAGCTGATCAAATGGCGTTACCATGGCCAAACACGACCAAGCTCCCGTTAGGTGTAACTATGGTTCTAGTCAGCCAGGTCCCCAAATGAAACCGTGGCATTTATGCCGACCAAATGGCATGGTCATGGTTCGGGTTCGACCAAGCCCCCAAGTGATTCTGTGGCCTTAGGCCGATCAAGAGGCATGACTGGTTCAGACATGACCAAGTCCCCAAGTGATCTGGTGGCTCTCGCCTATCAGGAGGCATGGTATTGGTTCAGACATGACCAATCCTCCAAGTGATATAACACGATGCTTTTAGCAAAGCGAACTCAAGGGGTAAACCGGAGGCCGCTTTAGAGCAACTCCGTGTAACCTCACATGATGTAAAAGAACAGATACCCCGCTTTAGCTGAGGTTCCGGTTTATTATATTTAATCATAATATATACATTGTCGTAATATGTACATAAGTATAGCCAATGGCTCGGGTATAGTAAGGCCGAAGATGAGCTATATTCCATGGCCTGTTAGGCTCCTCCTCTGATGTATGTGAGTCCTTATGCTCTCGAATATCGATCAGATAGTACGACCCGTTGTGCAGATTCTTGCTGACCACGAAAGGCCCCTCCCAAGGTGGGGATAGCTTATGCATATCAGTCTGATCTTGGATGAGCCGAAGCACCAAATATCCTTCCTGAAAGGCTCTGGTTCTGACCCGGCGACTGTGATAACAACGAAGATCCTGCTGGTAAATCGCCGATCGGGCGGCTGCGATGTCACGCTCTTCATCCAACCGGTCCAAAGCATCTTGCCGTGCTGTCTCGTTGTCCGCTTCAATATAAGCCGTGACACGAGGTGAATCATGACGGATATCACTGGGGAGAACCGCCTCCGCTCCATAAACCATGAAGAACGGTGTGTATCCTGTTGATCTGTTGGGTGTTGTATTGATGCTCCATAACACAGATGGTAATTCTTCTACCCAACAACCCGGCGTTCTTTGCAAAGGAACCATGAGCCGGGGCTTGATGCCTCTCAAGATCTCTTGATTAGCTCTTTCTGCTTGACCATTGGACTGTGGATGTGCCACTGATGAAACGTCGAGCCGGATGTGCTCCCGTTCGCAGAACTCCTTCATAGCACCTTTGGACAAATTGGTACCATTATCTATGATAATACTGTGCGGAAAGCCAAACCGGAAAATCACCTTTTTGATGAACTGAACCGCCATGGCCGCATCACACTTGCTAACAGGTTCTGCCTCCACCCACTTTGTAAACTTGTCAACCGCCACCAGGAGGTGGGTCTTCTTATCTTTGGACCTTTTGAAAGGCCCAACCATATCCGGCCCCCAAGTCGCAAACGGCCAAGTAATTGGAATCATTCTCAATTCTTGAGCCGGTACATGAGCACGCCTTGAAAACCTTTGGCAACCATCACATCGTCTGACCAGATCCTCCACATCAGCATGAGCAGTTAACCAATAAAAACCATGGCGAAACGCTTTAGCCACCAGAGACTTTGAACCGGCATGGTGACCACAATCTCCTTCGTGGATCTCACGCAAAATTTCACGGCCTTCTTCAGGAGACACGCAGCGTTGAAAAGCTCCTGATATACTGCAATGATGCAACTCACCGTTGATGATAGCCATGGATTTGGATTGCCGGATTATTTGCCGGGCTAGAATCTCATCTTCTGGCAACTCACCCCGGTTCTTGTACGCCAGGTAAGGAAGCGTCCAATCTGGAATAACATGAAGAGCCGCCACCAATTAAGCCTCCGGATCAGGAATAGCCAAATCCTCTTCACCAGGGATCTTGACCGACGGGTTGTGCAGCACATCCAGAAAAACATTGGGTGGGACCAGTTTGCGCTGAGAGCCCAGCCGGCTTAAAGCGTCTGCCGCTTCATTTTTCCGCCAGTCCACGTGGTCCACCTGATAGCCTTTGAAATAACCTGCGACAGTATCCACCTCACGACGATATGCTGCCATGAGTGGGTCCTTGGAGTCCCAAGTGCCAGACACTTGCTGAGCCACAAGGTCCGAGTCACCAAAGCATTTAACTCGACTTAGATTCATCTCCTTAGCCATCCGGAGACCATGGAGCAAGGCTTCATACTCAGCTGCATTGTTAGTACAAGGGAACATTAAACGGAGAACATAACAAAACTTATCACCTCGTGGGGAAGTTAATACGACTCCAGCCCCCGAGCCTTCCAACTGCCTGGATCCGTCAAAATGGATGGTCCAATACGTATGATCCGACTTTTCTTCAGGTGCTTGCATTTCCGTCCAATCATTGATGAAATCAACAAGTGCTTGAGACTTAACCGCTGTCCGAGGCACATACTTCAAACCGTACGGCCCCAGCTCTATGGCCCACTTTGCAATCCGGCCTGTTGCTTCCCGGTTCTGGATGATATCTCCCAAAGGAGCAGAACTGACCACCGTAATTGAGTGCCCTTGGAAATATTGTTTAAGCTTCCAGCTTGCCATAAAAACTCCATACACCAGCTTCTGCCAATGCGGATACCTTTGCTTGGACTCAATGAGCACCTCACTGATATAATAGACCGGACGTTGAACCGGATGCTCCTTACCTGCCTCCTTTCGCTCCACCACAATAGCTACGCTGACCGCCCGAACATTAGCAACAACATATAGCAGTAACGGCTCCTTGTCAACGGGAGCGGTGAGCACAGGCGGATTGGCCAATTGCCGCTTTAAGTCCTCAAATGCTTCATCAGCAGCAGAACTCCAGACAAACTGATCCATCTTTTTCAACATCTGATACAAAGGGATTGCCTTCTCACCCAAGCGACTGATAAACCAGCTTAGCGCAGCAATCCGGCCTGCCAGGCGTTGAACATCGTTGATACACTTCGGTTTAGCCAGGGAGGTGATAGCCGTGATCTTCTCCGGATTAGCCTCAATTCCCCTGTTGGACACTAGAAAACCTAATAGCTTGCCCGCCAGTACACCAAAGACACACTTGTGCGGATTAAGCATCATCTTGTATGTTCTCAGGTTATCAAAGGTTTCCTTCAAATCATCAATCAGAGTCTCCTTCTCCTTGGATTTAACCACGATATCATCCACGTAAGCATGTACATTACGGCATGATATGGACTTTGGATTTTCACCACTTCAAACGTCAATGTCTCCGACCTGGAATCATGATCATCCCCAAAGGCCACTTCGAGAGCTATCTTACCAACGGGACATGCTGATCTGCCAGGCACTACACCATGGAATACTGTATTAGATGGTTTGAGATTCTTATCTGTTAGTCCCATACGACGGAAGGTCTCATAGTACAGGATGTTAATGCTGCTCCCTCCATCCATGAGCACCTTGGTGAACTTATAACCTCCCACCTAAGGCGCCACCACCAGAGCCAACTGACCCAGATTATCGACCTGGGGTGGGTGATCCTCTCTGCTCCATATGATTGGTTGTTCAGACCAACGTAGATAACGGGGTATGGCCGGTTCAACAGAGTTGACTGCCCGCCTCTGAACCTTCTGGTCTCGCTTGTCCAAGCTAGTGGTAAAGATATGGTACTGCCCACCACTCAACTGCTTTGGGTTGCTCTGGTAACCTGACTGTTGCTGCTCTTGGTTGTAACCACCCTGGTTGTTCTGACTATTTTGACCATTATGTCTGCCCGGATTACCATTAAATCCTGAACTGGAACTTCCTCCACCGTAACCCGGCCCGGACCCTGAGCCACCGCCAGATTCGTGATCATACCGGAAATTATTAGAATTCTTGAACTCCTGCATAATAAAGCAATCCTTCCAAAGGTGGTTTGCTAGCTCCTCCTTCGTCCCATGTCTTGGACAGGGCTGGCTTAGCAGATAGTTTAGGCGGTTTGGGTTAGCGTTGGGTGCTCCATTACGATTTTCGGCCTACCCTTGCATCGCTGGCCATTGTCCTGTGCGTTGGTATTAGCCACAAAGTCCATGTTACCATCCGCTTTACGCTTGCCTCCTCCGCCATTGCCTACCCAGTGATGCTGCTGACCTTTGGAGCTGCTGTTCTTCTTCCCTTTCCCTGTCTTGTCATCATCAGATTCGGGATCCTTGGTACTATCAGAATCAGCATATTTCACCAAAGCGGCCATGAGGGTCCCCATGTCGGTGCAATGACGCTTCATCCGTCCCAATTTCAACTTCAGGGGCCCAAACCGGCAGTTGCCTTCTAGGGTTAATACTGCGATGTCAGCGTTGATGCGGTCTGAGGAGTGCAACACTTGTGAAACCTGGCGCACCCAATGAGTCGTTGATTCTCCTTCCTCCTGGATGCATGCAGCTAAGTCCACTATCGACATAGGCTGTTTATAGGTATCCTTGAAATTGCTGATAAACCGGGCTCGTAATTGGGCCCATGAACTGATAGAATTAGCTGGCAAGCTTTTTAACCAAGTACGGGCCGTTCCTTCAAGCATCATGGTGAAGTATTTCACACACGTCGTGTCATCCACATAAAGCATCTCCATGGCCATCTCATAGCTCTCCACCCATGTCTCTGGAGGTTGATCCGCCATGTAATTTGGTACCTTGCGCGGGCCTTTGAAATCCTTGGGTAGACGCACGTTGCGTAAAGCGGGGATAAGGCAAGGCACCCCAAAGAACTAGAAGTAACACCAGGTTCAATCGAGATGGTTGGACGAACCGGCATGAGCTGCCGAGCCTGATGCTGTGCGGCTAACTCGGCCTCCCTGCGCGCTCGGGCCCGGTTCACCACTTCTTGAGCGTCATCAGCACCACCTGTCGGGTTGTTGCCACGAGGTGCTCCACGTCGTTCATTAATCGACACTGCTGGTTCATCCATATGTCTGCTATAGCTCCGGCTTGGACGGGGGGTCGAGTGGATCCGGTCGCGGCTGTACAAGTACGCTTCCTGTTGGGCCAAAGCTGTCCTCAGAAGTTCCTTGACCCATCGCGTCTCTACTGCCTGCGGCGAGTCACCTTCAATTGGAATGGCCTCCAGCCGTGCAGCAGCAGCAACAAGATTGTCCATTGGGTTGGAGTAGTGACCCGGAGGTGTTAAAGCATCCTGAGGTATAACGGTGTTTTGACGAGGCGGGTCCATCTGACGAGACTGAACCGGTGCACCGGTCCCAGGGGCTTCTGCCCGGTTCCCCTCCAGCGGATTGCCGGCTCTTGGTCCTGGAGTGTTGAAAAGGTCCCTGGCCTTGAAAACCAGAGGTAAGCGGGATCGGTGCTTCCTCCTCATGACTTCATGCGACGCGCTCTGGTCCAACATAAGCCTGTAGGCCTGTGCGTCTAAAGCGGCCCGCTATGCGGCCATCCTGGTGTCCTCAGCCGCCAGATCTGCCTTGGCCTGGGTGATCTGTTCCTTTACCTTTGCAATCTCCGTGTTGTGAGCGTCCTGATCTGGCGGATTAACTTCCGTCATAAGCACAGCCAACGCATCAAATAGTTCTGATAGAACCTGAGCCGGCGGGCGCACAGGGCCTCCTGCCCCGGCAGCCGTCGCCGCTGCTGAACCGGAGATCGTTGCCGCGGCTGTCGAAGAATGAAGCGCTGCTTGTGTTCCGGTCATGAATATTCCAACCCGGTTGGGCAGATCAGAGGGGTCCGGAATACTGTCGCCATCGGAACAACTCCCAATCCGGCCATCTTGTAGCTGATAAAGAGATTCGGTTTCTCCGGTCGAAGATTCGTCACCGGAACGAACGACAGTCGCCTCGCGAAACTCCGATCCGTCCTCATAACTTCTTCCATGGATGACTCCCACGAAGGCACACTTCATGGCCGGTTTAACCCGGGCGGATTGCGCATGCTGAGCCGTCTCGACGAGGTCGGTGCAGATGTCCGGCTTAGGGCCCGGTTCACCGATCTTGCCAATGAAAACGTGAATGCTACCAAAGGGGACCCAGTACCCGTACTCAATTGAGCCGGCATCAGGGCCCCAGCCTGCGTCGTCGATGTAGAGCTTGCCGCGACGACTCTTAGTCATCCGGCCTACAGCGTAGCCCTCGAGTCCTTCAAAGCAGCCCTCCAAGAACCGGAAACCATCGTGCGATAGCCCCACGGTGGGCGCCAACTATCGTGGTTTTGTCACGGCAGATGTCCTAGAGAAAGGACTTAGTCGTGGAGCCATCGCGACGGGTTAGCTTGAAGGGGTTAAAGCGGACACAAGGATGCAAGAGAGTTTATACTAGTTCGGCCCCTTCGATGAAGGTAAAAGCCTGTTGGGTTTCGTAGTAATTTCAAAAAATTTCCTACGCTCACGCAAGATCATGGTGATACATAGCAACGAGAGGGGAGAGTATGATCTACGTACCCTTGTAGATCGACAACGGAAGCGTTTGGTTGATGTAGTCGTACGTCTCCACGGCCCGACCTATCAAGCACCGAAACTACGGCACCTCCGTGTTCTAGCACACGTTCAGCTCGATGACGATCCCGGACTCTGATCCAGCAAAGTGTCGGGGAAGAGTTCCGTCAGCACGATGGCGTGGTGACGATCTTGATGTACTACCGTCGCAGGGCTTCGCCTAAGCACCGCTACAATATTATTGAGGACTATGGTGGAAGGGGGCACCGCACACGGCTAAGAATATGATCACGTGGATCAACTTGTGTCTCTAGGGGGTGCCCCTGCCTCCGTATATAAAGGTTCAAGGGAGGGGGGCCGGCCGGCCAGGAGAGGCGCGCCAGGAGGAGTCCTACTCCCTCTGGGAGTAGGACTCCCCCCTTTCCTAGTTGGAATAGGATTCGTGAGGTGAGAAAAGAGAGAGAGAGAAGGAGGGGGGCGCCGGCCCCCTCTCTCCTTGTCCTATTCGGACTAGGGGTGGAGGGGTGCGTGGCCCAGCCCTGGCTGCCTCTTCTCTTCGTCCACTAAGGCCCACTAAGGCCCATATACTTCCCGGGGGGGTTCCGGTAACCTCCCGGTACTCCGGTAAAATCCCGATTTCACCCGGAACACTTCCGATATCCAAACATAAGCTTCCAATATATCAATCTTTATGTCTCGACCATTTCGAGACTCCTCGTCATGTCCGTGATCACATCCGGGACTCCGAACAACCTTCGGTACATCAAAATGCATAAACTCATAATATAACTATCATCGTAACCTTAAGCGTGCGGACCCTACGGGTTCGAGAACAATGTAGACATGACCGAGACACGTCTCTGGTCAATAACCAATAGCGGGACCTGGATGCTCATATTGGCTCCTACATATTCTATGAAGATCTTTTATCGGTCAGACCGCATAACAACATACGTTGTTCCCTTTGTCATCAGTATGTTACTTGCCCGAGATTCGATCATCGGTATCCCATACCTAGTTCAATCTCGTTACCGGCAAGTCTCTTTACTCGTTCTGTAATACATCATCTCGCAACTAACTCATTAGTTGCAATGCTTGCAAGGCTTAAGTGATGTGCATTACCGAGAGGGCCCAGAGATACCTCTCCGACAATCGGAGTGACAAATCCTAATCTCGAAATATGCCAACCCAACATGTACCTTTGGAGACACCTGTAGAGCTCCTTTATAATCACCCAGTTACGTTGTGACGTTTGGTAGCACATAAAGTGTTCCTCTGGCAAACGGGAGTTGCATAATCTTATAGTCATAGGAACATGTATAAGTCATGAAGAAAGCAATAGCAACATACTAAACGATCGGGTGCTAAGCTAATGGAATGGGTCATGTCAATCAGATCATTCAACTAATGATGTGATCCTGTTAATCAAATGACAACTCTTTGTCCATGGTTAGGAAACATAACCATCTTTGATTAACAAGCTAGTCTGGTAGAGGCATACTAGTGACACTTTGTTTGTCTATGTATTCACACATGTATTATGTTTCTGGTTAATACAATTCTAGCATGAATAATAAACATTTTATCATGATATAAGGAAATAAATAATAACTTTATTGTTGCCTCTAGGGCATATTTCCTTCAGTCTCCCACTTGCACTAGAGTCAATAATCTAGTTCACATCACCATGTGATTTAACACTAATAGTTCACATCTTTATGTGATTAGTTCACATCTTCATGTGACCAACACCCAAAGGGTTTACTAGATTCAGTAATCTAGTTCACATCGCTATGCGATTAACACCCAAAGAGTACTAAGGTGTGATCATGTTTTGCTTGTGAGAGAAGTTTAGTCAACGGGTCTGCCACATTCAAATCCGTATGTATTTTGCAAATTTCTATGTCAACAATGCTCTGCACAGAGCTACTCTAGCTAATTGCTCCCACTTTCAATATGTATCCAGATTGAGACTTAGAGTTATCTGGATTAGTGTCAAAACTTGCATCGACGTAACCCTTTACGACGAACCTTTTTGTCACCTCCATAATCGAGAAACATATCCTTATTCCACTAAGGATAATTTTGACCGTTGTCCAGTGATCTACTCCTAGATCACTATTGTACTACATTGCCAAAATCAGTGTAGGGTATACAATAGATCTGGTACATAGCTTGGCATACTTTATAGAACCTATGGCTGAGGCATAGGGAATGACTTTCATTCTCTTTCTATCTTCTGTCGTGGTCGGGTTTTCAGTCTTACTCAATTTCACACCTTGTAACACAGACAAGAATTCTTTCTTTGACTGTTCTATTTTGAACTACTTCAAAATCTTGTCAAGGTATGTACTCATTGAAAAAAAAAACTTATCAAGCGTCTTGATCTATCTCTATAGATCTTGATGTTCAATATGTCAGCAGCTTCACCGAGGTCTTTCTTTGGAAAATTCCTTTCAAACACTCATTTATGCTTTGCAGAATAATTCTACATTATTTCCGATCAACAATATGTCATTCACATATACTTATCAGAAATGTTGTAGTGCTCCCACTCACTTTCTTGTAAATACAGGCTTCATCGCAAGTCTGTATAAAACTATATGCTTTGATCAACTTATCAAAGCGTATATTCCAACTCCGAGATGCTTGCACCAGTCCATAGATGGATCGCTGGAGCTTGCATATTTTGTTAGCACCTTTAGGATTGACAAAACCTTTTGGTTGTATCATATACAACTCTTCTTTAATAAATCTATTAAGGAATGCAGTTTTGTTTATCCATTTGCCAGATTTCATAAAATGTGGCAATTGCTAACATGATTCGGACAGACTTAAGCATAGATACGAGTGAGAAACTCTCATCGTAGTCAACACCTTGAACTTGTCGAAAACCTTTTGCGACAATTCTAGCTTTGTAGATAGTAACACTACTATCAGCGTCCATCTTCCTCTTGAAGATCCATTTATTCTCAATTGCTTTCCGATCATCGGGCAAGTCAACCAAAGTCCATACTTTGTTCTCATACATGGATCCCATCTCAGATTTCATGGCCTCAAGCCATTTTGCGGAATCTGGGCTCACCATCGCTTCTTCATAGTTTGTAGGTTCGTCATGGTCAAGTAGCATGACCTCCAGAACAGGATTACCGTACCACTCTGGTGCGGATCTCACTCTGGTTTACCTACGAGATTCGGTAGTAACTTGATCTGAAGTTACATGATCATCATCATTAGCTTCCTCACTAATTGGTGTAGTAGTCACAGGAACAGATTTCTGTGATGAACTACTTTCCAATAAGGGAGAAGGTACAGTTACCTTATCAAGTTCTACTTTCCTCCCACTCACTTCTTTCGAGAGAACCTCCTTCTCTAGAAAGGATCCATTCTTAGCAACGAATGTCTTGCCTTTGGATTTGTGATAGAAGGTGTACCCAACAGTAACTTTTTGGGTATCCTATGAAGACACACTTTTCCGATTTGGGTTTGAGCTTATCAGGATGAAACTTTTTCACATAAGCATTGCAACCTCAAACTTTAAGAAACGAGAACTTTGGTTTCTTGCTAAACCACAGTTCAAACGGTGTCGTCTCAACAGATTTAGATGGTGCCCTTTTAACGTGAATGCAACTGTCTCTAATGCATAACCCCAAAACGATAGTGGTAGATCGGTAAGAGACATCATAGATTGCACTATATCCAATAAAGTACGGTTATGACGTTCGGACACACCATTATGCTGTGGTGTTCCATGTGGCATGAGTTTGTGAAACTATTCCACATTGTTTTAATTGAAGACCAAACTCGTAACTCAAATATTTGTCTCCGCGATCAGATCATAGAAACTTTATTTTCTTGTCACGATGATTTTCCACTTCACTCTGAAATTCTTTGAACTTTTCAAATGTTTCAGACTTATGTTTCATCAAGTAGATATACCCATATCTACTCAAATCATCTGTGAAGTTCAGAAAATAACGATACTTGCTGTGAGCCTTAACACTCATCAGACCGCATACATCAGTATGTATTATTTCCAATAAGTCAGTTGCTCGCTCCAGAGAACGGAGTCTTAGTCATCTTGCCCATGAGGCATGGTTCGCAAGCATCAAGTGATTCATAATCAAGTGATTCCAAAATCCCATCAGCATGGAGTTTCTTCATGCGCTTTACACCAATATGACATAAACGGCAGTGCTACAAATAAGTTGCACTATCATTATTAACTTTGCATCTTTTGGTTTCAAATTTATGATTATGTGTATCACTACGATTGAGATCCAACGAACTATTTTCATTGGGTGTGTAACCATATAAGGTTTTATTCATGTAAACAGAACAACAATTTATTCTCTTACTTAAATGAATAACCGTATTACAATAAACATGATCAAATCATATTCATGCTCAACGCAAACACCAAATAACACTTATTCAGGTTCAACACTAATCCCGAAAGTATAGGGAGTGTGCGATGATGATCATATCAATCTTGGAACCACTTCCAACACACATGTCACTTCACCCTCAACTAGTCTCTGTTTATTTTGCAACTCCCGTTTCGAGTTACTAATCTTAGCAACTGAACTAGTATCAAATACTGAGGGGTTGCTATAAACACTAGTAAAGTACACATCAATAACATGTATATCAAATATACTTATGTTCACTTTGCCATCCTTCTTATCCGCCAATCACTTGGGGTAGTACCACTTCCAATGACCAGTCCCTTTGCAGTAGAAGCACTTAGTCTCAGGCTTAGGACCAGACTTGGGCTTCTTCACTTGAGCAGCAACTTGCTTGCTGTTCTTCTTGAAGTTCCCCTTCTTCCCTCTGCCCTTTTCTTGAAACTAGTGGTCTTGTCTACCATCAACACTTGATGTTTTTCTCGATTTCTACCTTCGCCAATTTCCGCATTACGAAGAGCTTGGGAATCGTTTCCGTTATCCCTTGCATATCATAGTTCATCATGAAGTTCTACTAACTTGGTGATGGTGACTAGAGAATTCTGTCAATCACTATCTTATCTGGAAGATTAACTCCCACTTGATTCAAGCAATTGTAGTACTCAGACAATCTGGGCACATGCTCACTAGTTGAGCGATTCTCCTCCACCTTTTAGCTATAGAACTTGTTGGAGACTTCATATCTCTCAACTCGGGTATTTGCTTGCAATATTAACTTCAACTCCTGGAACATCTCATATGCTCCATGACGTTCAAAACGTCTTTGAAGTCCCGATTCTAAGCCATTAAGCATGGTGCACTAAACTATCAAGTAGTCATCATATTGAGCTAGCCAAACGTTCATAACGTCTGCATCTGCTCCTGCAATAGGTCCGTCACCTAGCGGTGCATCAAGGACATAATTCTTCTGTGTAGCAATGAGGATAAACCTCAGATCACGGATCCAATCCGCATCATTGCTACTAACATCTTTCAACACAATTTTCTCTAGGAACATATCAAAATAAACACAGCGAAGCAATAACGCGAGCTATTGATCTACAACATAATTTGCAAAATACTACCAGGACTAAGTTCATGATAAATTTAAGTTCAATTAATCATATTACTTAAGAACTCCCACTTAGATAGACATCCCTCTAATCCTCTAAGTGATTACGTGATCCAAATCAACTAAACCATGTCCGATCATCACGTGAGATGGAGTAGTTTCATTGGTGAACATCGCTATGTTGATCATCTCTGCTATATGATTGACGCTCGACCTTTCGGTCTCCGTGTTCCGAGGCCATATCTATATATGCTTGGATCGTCAAGTATAACCTGAGTATTCCGCGTGTGCAACTGTTTTGCACCCGTTGTATTTGAACGTAGAGCCTATCACACCCGATCATCACGTGGTGTCTCAGCACGAAGAACTTTTGCAACGGTGCATACTCAGGGAGAACACTTCTTGATAATTTAGTGAGAGATCATCTTATAATGCTACCGTCAATCAAAGCAAGATAAGATGCATAAAAGATAAACATCACATGCAATCAATATAAGTGATATGGTATGGCCATCATCATCTTGTGCTTGTGATCTCCATCTCTGAAGCACCGTCATGATCACCATCGTCACCGGCGTGACACCTTGATCTCCATCGTAGCATCGTTGTCGTCTCGCCAATCTTATGCTTCCACGACTATCGCTACTGCTTAGTGATAAAGTAAAGCATTACAGCGCGATTGCATTGCATACAATAAAGCGACAACCATATGGCTCCTGCCAGTTGCCGATAACTCGGTTACAAAACATGATCATCTCATACAATAAAATTTAGCATCATGTCTTGACCATATCATATCACAACATGCCCTGCAAAAACAAGTTAGACGCCCTCTACTTTGTTGTTGCATGTTTTACGCGGCTGCTACGGGCTTAAGCAAGAACCAATCTTACCTACGCATCAAAACCACAACGATAGTTTGTCAAGTTGGTGCTGTTTTAACCTTCGCAAGGACCGGGCGTAGCCACACTCGGTTCAACTAAAGTTGGAGAAACTGTCACCCGCAAGCCACCTATGTGCAAAGCACGTCGGGAGAACCGGCCTCGCGTAAGCGTACGCGTAATGTCGGTCCGGGCTGCTTCATCCAACAATACCGCCGAACCAAAGTATGACATGCTGGTAAGCAGTATGACTTATATCGCCCACAACTCACTTGTGTTCTACTCGTGCATATAATATCAACATATAAAACCTAGGCTCGGATACCACTGTTGGGTTTCATAGTAATTTCAAAAAATTTCCTACGCTCACACAAGATCATGGTGATGCATAGCAACGAGAGGGGAGAGTATGATCTACGTACCCTTGTAGATCGACAACGGAAGCGTTTGGTTGATGTAGTCGTACGTCTCCACGGCCAGACCGATCAAGCACCGAAACTACGGCACCTCCGAGTTCTAGCACACGTTCAGCTCGATGACGATCCCCGGACTCCGATCCAGCAAAGTGTCGGGGAAGATTTCCGTCGGCACGACGGCGTGGTGATGATCTTGATGTACTACCGTCGCAGGGCTTCGCCTAAGCACTGCTACAATATTATCGAGGACTATGGTGGAAGGGGGCCCCGCACACGGCTAAGAATATGATCACGTGGATCAACTTGTGTCTCTAGGGGGTGCCCCTGCCTCCGTATATAAAGGTTCAAGGGAGGGGGGCCGGCCGGCCAGGAGAGGCGCGCCAGGAGGAGTCCTACTCTCTCTGGGAGTAGGACTCCCCCCCTTTCCTAGTTGGAATAGGATTCGTGAGGTGGGAAAAGAGAGAAAGAGAAGGAGGGGGGCACCCTCCCCCTCTCTCCTTGTCCTATTCGGACTAGGGGTGGAGGGGGGCACGGCCCAGCCCTGGCTGCCTCTTCTCTTATTCCACTAAGGCCCACTAAGGCCCATATACTTCCCGAGGGGGTTCCGGTAACCTCCCGGTACTCCGGTAAAATCCCGATTTCACCCAGAACACTTCCGATATCCAAACATAAGCTTCCAATATATCAATCTTTATGTCTCAACCATTTCGAGACTCCTCGTCATGTCTGTGATCACATCCGGGACTCCGAACAACCTTTGGTACATCAAAATGCATAAACTCATAATATAACTGTCATCGTAACCTTAAGCGTGCGGACCCTACGGGTTCGAGAACAATGTAGACATGACCGAGACACGTCTCCGGTCAATAACCAATAGAGGAACCTGGACGCTCATATTGGCTCCTACATATTCTACGAAGATCTTTTATCGGTCAGACCGCATAACAACATATGTTGTTCCCTTTGTCATCGGTATGTTACTTGCCCGAGATTCGATCGTCGGTATCCCATACCTAGTTCAATCTCGTTACCGGCAAGTCTCTTTACTCGTTCTGTAATACATCATCCCGCAACTAACTCATTAGTTGCAATGCTTGCAAGGCTTAAGTGATGTGCATTACCGGGAGGGCCTAGAGATACCTCTCCGACAATCGGAGTGACACATCCTAATCTCGAAATACGCCAACCCAACATGTACCTTTGGAGACACCTGTAGAGCTCCTTTATAATCACCCAGTTACGTTGTGACGTTTGGTAGCACACAAAGTGTTCCTCTGGCAAACGGGAGTTGCATAATCTCATAGTCATAGGAACATGTATAAGTCATGAAGAAAGCAATAGCAACATACTAAACGATCGGGTGCTAAGCTAATGGAATGGGTCATGTCAATCAGATCATTCAACTAATGATGTGATCCTGTTAATCAAATGACAACTCTTTGTCCATGGTTAGGAAACATAACCATCTTTGATTAACAAGCTAGTCTAGTAGAGGCATACTAGTGACACTCTGTTTGTCTATGTATTCACACATGTATTATGTTTCCGGTTAATACAATTCTAGCATGAATAATAAACATTTTATCATGATATAAGGAAATAAATAATAACTTTATTATTGCCTCTAGGGCATATTTCCTTCAATGCCTACGTCTAGTTGTGATGGAATTGATGGGGTTTCGATGACTAGGGAGCAAACAAGCTTCGCCTATGTCTCGAGTTGTTGTCTGTTGTCCTTGAACCGCCGCCGGGTCATCCCCTTATATACACGGGTGACTCTCGTCGGCTTACGGAGTCCCAATACCGGCTTATAGATGTGTCCGGTTTGGTCTCTTCTTATTCCTAACTTACAATACATGTTAACTAGTAACGCCGGTTTACGGCTGCAGGCCTTGAGCCGACCATGGGCCTTGAGCCCTCCTCTGTCTTCTTGGGCTTTAACTTACTTAACTACTGACGAAGTTAACCCGGCCCAGATAAGCCGGTTTACGCCCAGTAGTAATATCCCCAACACGCCTGGAGTTTCGTCTCGAAACCCTCTATCCGTTTAACCAACTTAAACAAGATTTTGCTACTGTAAAATTTGCCTTAGATCCAGATTACTAGAACGAAGTTGTTTTCTTTCGCCATTTGACTTTCGTTGCTTCGTTTGATTTGATTCTTTTTGCCAACCGGAGTTCTTAAGATGAACCTTCCGGTTAGACCTCTTATTTGAGTTTTACCTGTGCATTAGATGAGTACTTATTGCTTGCTTGTTTGTTTGTCTGCGATAGAATACCCGGAGTGCGCCGCTTGTTACTTCGAATCTCTAGGTTTCGCGGATCATCAGCAAGGCAAGTAACACTTTGATCATACCTTTTCTACTACCCAGTTTTACTACATTAGATCAATCCTCATACATTGCATGATTAGGATCTAATTAAATTGTGGGATGGGAAGTAGATGAGGTAGTACCTATTACCTGTTATTATCAAACCTTTGGGAGTTACTTCTACGTTTGCTTATTATGCCATGCTATGCTAGTAGATGCGGATTGGGTGAGTGATATCTATGACAGATGTGAGTTTTATTAATTAATGGTTTATCTAAGGTGGCAACTTAAACACACATCTGGGTGGATTGAGGCACCTGGGTATTCCAGGACTTGCCTGTTTTCTTTTGGACCGCCACCCAGGCTCAAAGGGATCATGAGACTATTCATACTAGAAACTTCCGTGTGCAGCCACAAGCTATTATGGGCTCTAGCATTGTTGACTAAGTTGTGCGAACTCTTACAATGGTAGACTAGCAGATGTAGGGGATGTAGGTGGTACGGTCTACCCGATCGTAAGGTGCTAGCGCTTCTGAAAGACTATGTCTCGGTCATCCGTCTTCTCAAACATCATGTAGTGCGAGAAACCAAATGGAGGCGATCGAGTCTTGTGGGGAAAAGTGCGCAAACCTCTGCAGAGTGTAATAAACTAATCATGGTTAGCCGTGTCCCCAGTTATGGACATCTTGAGTATCTAGTACCTGGATTATCATGTGAATCTCAACATGTTACTCTAAATTAATTTTGTTGGGTTTTGGTTAATGATGATGCTTAATTGGGATTGAGAATGCTGTCAACCATTCTCAATGTTTAACAACTACCATGATAGTTAAATAAATTTATTCCTTTGTAGTAGGGAAAAATTGGCTTTACGCAAAACTGTAACCATAGAGCTTTCCACCAGCCAAATATGCATATAGTATAGTTCTTTCATTCCATTACTCTCTATGTGTTACCTTGCCAGCATATTCCATGTGCTGACCCGTTTTCGGGCTACAACGTTAATGTTGCAGACTTTTCAGACGACGATTAAGGAGTTTTTAGGTCGTGGTTCTATACTCAGTGATGCTTTGGAGTTGATGGACTCACTTATCTTCCAAGCCTTCCGCTGTTATCGTTATTAGATGGCCTTAAGCCATATTTATTGTAATAAGTTCTCTTTTGAGACACTCGATGTAATAAGTGTGTGATTGCTACTCTGCTATAAATCCTTTGAGTACTGTGTGGTGTCAGCATTACTGATCCAGGGATGACACCGGAGCACAGAGATCAGACCGTTTGAGGTCTGGTCGCTACAGAGATGGTATCAGAGCACACGCTGACTGTAGGACACGACCACTAAGTTAGAGACCTAGATCACTATTCACTCTCTTCTCTTCTGGCCTCTCATCTTTTCTACTCTTTAGGATGGCGGATGCAAGGAACAAGTTCACACAACCGGATGAAGATACACCCTTTGGACGACACTTGAAGGAAGTCACTAGATACCTGAACATAGGAGTACCAAGCTTCACGGGAACCTACAACGCCACTTTACCTGAAGAAGAGCGCTGGATGATTCAAGTTCAAGTTTCAGGAAGGACGTTCATGCCAATCACTGAGCCCATAGAGTTTTCTTTTGATGCACCAACTTGGAGTCTAGGAAAGAGCATGGCAGCTCACATTGCCATGGGACGCATTGGAGAAATCTACCGCAAGGATCTCAAGGATACTATCTACCAGATTTGTGGGCGCCGAGATGAGCACTGGGAGATGATCAGCACCAGGAAGGATAGATCAATCGCAGCTTTTATCCAGGAGTAAAACCAGCACATTCGACGACAGGAGAACCAGATGTGCGCCGACATGATAGATCTGAAGAAAGCTAAGACTAGAATCAAGGAACTGGAGGAAGAACTCAAGGCTACACGTGAAGATTATGAAGAGGAAATTGAAGTATTGGTGGAGAAGAATGACGACCTGATCAAGAAGATTGGAATATTTATGGGAGGCCCTACGCTAATAGATGAAGACGAAGAACCCAAGGAAATTAGCCCGGAAGACTACATCATCATCGACGGCACCGACTCGGAACCAGATAGTAGCGATGATGACTATATTGATGAAGCTGGAGTAGATATCATGGAGTCTGCCACCGAAGAATATTTCTAGTAGACCACCTCATCAGTAGTTGTAGTCCACCATGTAAATATAGTAGTCCGAGCACTTGTTGCGATAGATAGATCGATTGTATGCCCTTGTTTGATTGAATGAAGTGAATTGTTTGCTTTTGCCTCATGTGCATATGGGTAGTGTTTTCTCTTTAGACCCCCTCTATTCTTACATATCATCTTTTCTAAACCCCTCAAATGCCTCCGAGACGTGACCCCGGATTTGCCTTTCCACCGGAGCTCACCCAGTTGATCCAGCAGCAGAACACATTGATGCAGTTGCTAGTCCAGAATCAGAATCAGGGGAACAACAACAACAACCCACCACCACCACCACCACCACCTGTTGACCACTTAGCCCGTTTTCTTAGGCTAAATCCGCCGATGTTTTCCAGTAGCACTGAGCCGATAGTAGCAGATGATTGGCTCCGCAAGACAGCTAGGGAGTTGACCACAGCAGGATGCACAGATGCAGAGAAGGTGAAGTTTGCCACACATCAGCTTGAAGGACCCGCAGCATCATGGTGGGAGAATTTCATAGTCACTTTCCCAGTCGACACTGTCACATGGGACCCGTTTCAGCAGGCTTTCCATACTGCCCATGTTTCAGCAGGAGCTATGGCCATGAAGAAGCGTGAGTTTCGCAACTTGTGCCAAGGAGGACGGACAGTTGGCCAGTATGTGGAGGAATTTAGTAAGCTAGCACATTATGCCCCAGATGACGTTGCTACGGATGCAGCTAAGCAGGAGAAGTTTCTGGAAGGACTGAATGATGAGTTGAGCATGCAGTTGATGGTAGCAACCTTCAACAACTACCAGGAGTTGGTAGATCGTCCTCTTATGATTGAAGGGAAGCAACAATAGATTGAGAACCACAAGAGGAAGTATGGACAAGGAAAGTACAATTCAGGAGCTCAGCAGAAGCCACGTTTTACCCCTAGACCGGGAGGACATTTTTAGCATACCCATGGAGGAGGTAGCTCGCACAATCACAATGGCACCAAAAATGGTAATGGCAATGGAGGAAGCAACGGCCAGAATCGCACCAACCCATCAACCCCAGCCAAGAAAGACCTGAGCCAAGTCACTTGTTTTAAGTGTCAAAAGACCGGACATTATGCCAATGAATGTCCTGAAGGCCAATATGGCAATGGAAGTTCTGGGAAGAAGCCGAACCCTTTCAGCAGGGGACAGGTGAACCACGTTAGCGTGGAGGAGGTTGAAGCTCAGCCCGATGCAGTAATAGGTAAGTTTTTGGTTAAGTCATTTAATGCACTCGTTCTTTTTGATACTGGTGCATCGCATTCATACATCTCAAGGGGATTTGTGGATAAGTATAACCTACCAACCCAAGCCCTTAGGTCACCCATGTTAGTAAGCTCGCCCGGAGCAGAGTATGCGGCTAGTCTATGGTGTGATCGGTTACCATTAAGGATTGGTAACTATGTTTTTCCCTCAGACCTAATAGTATTGGAATCTCAAGGATTGGATGTGATATTACGCATGGATTGGTTATCAAAGTATGAAGGGAATATTGAGTGTGCTAGTAAGTCAATTTTGCTTACCACCCCAGAAGGGAGAAGGATCAAGTATGTATCCCGACATGTGCCAAAGGGGACTCAAGTAAATTGCTTAACAGGAGTTGTGTAGGAGGAAGTACCAGTGGTAAGGGATTTCCCTGATGTATTTCCAGAAGAGTTGCCAGGCATGCCACCGGATAGAGATATTGAGTTTTTGATTGAGCTATTGCCAGGCACAGGGCCAATATCAAAGAGACCATATAGGATGCCAGCAAAGGATTTGGTGGAAATTAAGAAGCAGATTAAGGAGTTACTGGGTATATTCTCCCAAGTTCTTCGCCTTGGGGATCGTCAGTACTTCTAGTGGAGAAGAAGGATGGATCGTTAAGGATGGTTGTTGATTATCGAGGATTGAATGAAGTAACGATCAAGAACAAGTACCCACTACAAGTGATCAACGATCTGTTTGATCGATTGCAAGGAGCTAAGGTATTTTCCAAGATCGATCTGTGATCAGGATACCACCAGTTGAAGATTCGAGAACATGATATTCCTAAGACAGCTTTTACCACCAGGTATGGGCTGTATGAGTATACCGTTATGTCATTTGGTCTGACTAACGCACCTGCCTATTTTATGAACATGATGAACAAAGTGTTTATGGAGTTTTTGGATAAGTTCTTCATAGTGTTCATTGATGATATCCTGGTTTATTCGAAGAATGAAGAGGAACATAAGGAGCATTTGCGTTTGGTACTTGGAAAGCTCAGAGAACATCACTTATATGCCAAGTTCGGCAAATGTGAGTTTTGGTTGAAGGAAGTAGGATTCCTCGGACATGTTATATCTGGAGAAGGTATAGCAGTAGATCCCGACCAAGTGGGAAGCCCCAACAACAGTTGGAGAGATCTGGAGTTTTCTTGGACTCGCAGGATACTACCGGAGATTTATTGAGAATTTCTCAAAGATTGCGAAGCCTATGACGGAGTTGTTAAAGAAGGATACCAAGTTCATATGGACAGACGAATGTGAGGCTAGTTTCCAGGAGTTGAAGAAACGCTTAGTTACCTCACCAGTGTTGATTTTGCCAGACCAGACCAAGGATTATGAGGTGTATTGCGACGCTTCACGTCGAGGACTTGGAGCAGTGCTTAATGCAGGAAGGGAGAGTTGTTTCATATGCCTCAAGACAACTGAAGCCTCATGAGTTGAATTATGCCACGCATGATTTGGAGTTAGTAGCCATAGTGCATGCTTTGAAAACATGGAGACATTTTCTCATTGGAAATCATTGTGAGGTGTACACGGATCATAAGAGTTTGAAGTACATTTTCACACAGAAGGAGTTAAATCTCAGACAAAGGAGATGGTTGGAGCTTATCAAGGATTATGATATGAAATTGCATTATCACCCCGGAAAGGCTAATGTAGTAGCTGACGCATTAAGCCGTAAGAGCCATGTCAATACGTTAATGACGGGAGAAATACCCAAGGAGTTAGCAAAAAATCTTTGTGAACTATGTTTGGAAATAGTTCCAAGAGGCTATGTAGCAGCATTGGAGATTCAGTCAACCTTGATGGATAAAATCAGGGAAGCTCAGAAAGCTGACAAAGAGATTGCCGCTATAAAGGAGAAACTGAGCAAAGGAAAAGCTAAAGGATTTCGTGAGGATGAGCATGACACCCTATGGTTTGAAGACCGCGTTTACGTGCCCAATGACCCGGAGATCAGGAAGTTGATTTTGCAAGAGGCACACGACTCACCGTATTCAATTCGCCCAGGAAATACCAAGATGTATTTGGATTTGAAGGATATTTTCTGGTGGACCAGAATGAAGAAGGATATTGCGGATCATGTAGCAGTTTGTGATGTATGTCAGAGAGTAAAGGCAGAGCATCAGAAGCCAGCCGGATTGTTACAACCATTGCCGATACCCGAATGGAAGTGGGATAAGCTAGGCATGGATTTTATTACGGGATTGCCCAGGACTCGTTCAGGCTATGACTCGATTTGGGTTGTAGTCGATCGATTGACGAAAGTAGCTCATTTCATCCCAGTAAAGACCACTTACACCAGTGCTAAGTTGGCAAAGATATACATGACCAGGATCGTATGTTTGCATGGAGTTCCGAGGAGTATCATATCAGATAGAGGAACCCAGTTTACCTCAAAGTTCTAGAAGCAGTTGCACGAAACATTGGGAACTAGGCTAGAATTCAGTACAACTTTTCATCCACAGACAGATGGACAGACCGAGAGAGTCAATCATATTTTGGAGGATATGCTGAGAGCTTGTGCGCTAGATTACGGATCTAGTTGGGACGATAATTTGCCATATGCAGAGTTCTCTTACAACAATAGTTACCAAACCAGTTTAAAGATGGCCCCTTTCGAAGCTTTGTACGGAAGGAGGTGCTGGACACCGTTGTCGTGGGACGAAGTTGGAGACTGCCAGTTGTTTGGTCCTGACTTGATTAAAGAGTCTGAACAGAAGGTGAAGTTGATTCGCTATAGGCTCAAGGTAGCCCAGTCCAGACAGAAAAGTTATGCAGATTCTAAACACAAGGAGACAGTTTACGAAGTCGGAGATAGAGCTTATCTTCGAGTATCTCCACTTCGGGGAACAAAGCGTTTTGGAGTTAAAGGGAAGTTAGCGCCACGATTTGTAGGACCATATCGAGTTTTGGAGCATATGGGAGAAGTGGCCTACAAGTTGGAATTGCCCGAAGGATTGTCAGGAGTTCATGATGTGTTCCACGTTTCTCAGTTAAAGAAATGTCACGCGGAGATGGCTGACATACCATTGAGAGACACAGTGCCATTGGAAACTATTCAGTTGGATAACGATTTGACCTACGAGGAGAAACCAGTCAAGATCCTCGAGTTTGCCAGCCGAGTTACCCGCAGCAAGGTTATCAAGTTTTGCAAAGTTCAGTGGAGCCACCACTCAGAGGATGAAGCCACCTAGGAGCGAGAGGAAGATTTTCTCAAAGACCACCCTCACCTATTTTCTAGCCAACCCGAATCTCGAGGGTGAGATTCATCTTAAGGGGGGTAGGTTTGTAACATCCCAAATTTCCAATTTGGAATGTTATACATTACATCATCAATGCATAACATATTTTATTTTTGCATTTTGGTTGATCCTAGAAACTCTACGCAACTCAATGACCCAAGGAGAGAGTTGGGGATTTCGTTATTTTCATATTTGAGTTTTCTCAAATTTTGAGAATAGGATCATTTGATTTTATTTATTTTATCATCAATTATTTCTATTACAACAAAATGAGAGAGGGAATAAAATGACTTTCCCAAAGTAAAGAAATATTGAGGATTTAGTAATAAAATCAAATAAGATTTTATTTCAGAGTTTTTCGGTGTTTTATTTGAATTTAGGAAAAATGTGCGTTTTTCAAAATTGCATTTAGGTCCCAAATAAATGTTCACCTTGTGCGGCTTGATTTTAGAAACCCGTGAAAATTAATTTCGGAATTTTTGGAGTCCGTTTAGTATTTCTTCTTATTTTTCTTCCGAGCGGAATAATAATAAAAAAAACGAACCGACCTAGGGGCCGTGTCCGACCCGGACTCCCGGCCCACTAGGATTTATAACCCGGGGGGGGGGGGGGGGGAGCCAGCCGAGGCCCAGCCACCCGCGCCCCAAACCCTAGCCGCCCGACCGCCGCCGCCACCGCGCCGCGCCGCCGCCGCCGCCCGCCGCCGCCCCGCACTGCCGTCGCCGGACGCCGCCCCCGCCACCGAGGTTCGCCGCCGCCTCGTTTTCCGTGCCAACGTTTTACCAAAAAAAATCGGTTTTCATCGGTTTTTTAGATTCAGTTTTTTAAATAGATCGGTTTTTCCGGTTTATTTAAATAGTGAGCGTTCGTCCGTTCGTTAGTTCTAGCGAGTGTTCGTCGTTTTTCTTTTTCTCGGATTTAATCCGTGATTTTTCTGATCGCGATTCCTGATCCGATTTTCGTTTTAGTATAACTTTTCGCTCGTTTATCGGAATCAGGCGATTCAAGCGCCTGGAGTTTCGTCTCGAAACCCTCTATCCGTTTAACCAACTTGAACAAGATTTTGCTACTGTAAAATTTGCCTTAGATCCAGATTACTAGAAAGAAGTTGTTTTCTTTCGCCATTTGACTTTCGTTGCTTCGTTCGATTTGATTCTTTTTGCCAACCGGAGTTCTTAAGATGAACCTTCAGGTTAGACCTCTTATTTGAGTTTTACCTGTGCATTAGATGAGTAATTATTGCTTGCTTGTTTGTTTGTCTGCGATAGAATACCCGGAGTGCGCCGCTTGTTACTTCGAATCTCTAGGTTTCGCGGATCATCAGCAAGGCAAGTAACACTTTGATCATACCTTTTCTACTACCCAGTTTTACTGCATTAGATCAATGCTCACACATTGCATGATTAGGATCTAATTAAATTGTGGGATGGGAAGTACATGAGGTAGTACCTATTACCTGTTATTATCAAACCTTTGGGAGTTACTTCTACGTTTGCTTATTATGCCATGCTATGCTAGTAGACGTGGATTGGGTGAGTGATATCCATGACAGATGTGAGTTTTATTAATTAATGGTTTATCTAAGGTGGCAACTTAAACACACATCTGGGTGGATTGAGGCACCTGGGTATTCCAGGACTTTCCTGTTTTCTTTTGGACCGCCATCCAGGCTCAAACGGATCATGAGACTATTCATACTAGAAACTTCCGTGTGCAGCCACAAGCTATTATGGGCTCTAGCATAGTTGACTAAGTTGTGCGAACTCTTACATTGGTAGACTAGCAGATGTAGGGGATGTAGGTGGTATGGTCTACCCGATCGTAAGGTGCTAGCGCTTCTGAAAGACTATGTCTCGGTCATCCGTCTTCTCAAACATCATGTAGTGTGAGAAACCAAACGGAGGCGATCGAGTCTTGTGGGGAAAAGTGTGCAAACCTCTGCAGAGTGTAATAAACTAATCATGGTTAGCCGTGTCCCCGGTTATGGACATCTTGAGTATCTAGTACCTGGATTATCATGTGAATCTCAACATGTTACTCTAAATTAATTTTGTTGGGTTTTGGTTAATGATGATGCTTAATTGGGATTGAGAATGCTGTCAACCATTCTCAATGTTTAACAACTACCATGATAGTTAAATAAATTTATTCCTTTGTAGTAGGGAAAAATAGGCTTTACGCAAAACTGTAACCATAGAGCTTTCCACCAGCCAAATATGCATATAGTATAGTTATTTCATTCCATTACTCTCTATGTGTTACCTTGCCAGCATATTCCATGTGCTGACCCATTTTCGGGCTACAACGTTAATGTTGCAGACTTTTCAGACGACGATTAAGGAGTTTTTAGGTCGTGGTTCTATACTTAGTGATGCCGTTGGAGTTGATGGACTCACTTATCTTCCAAGCCTTCCGCTGTTATCATTATTAGATGGTCTTAAGCCATATTTATTGTAATAAGTTCTCTTTTGAGACACTCGATGTAATAAGTGTGTGATTGCTACTCTGCTATAAATCCTCCGAGTACTATGTGGTGTCAGCATTACTGATCCAGGGATGACATCGGAGCACAGAGATCAGACCGTTTGAGGTCTGGTCGCTACAGAGGCATACTAGTGACACTCTGTTTGTCTATGTATTCACACATGTATTATGTTTCCGGTTAATACAATTCTAGCATGAATAATAAACATTTATCATTATATAAGGAAATATATAATAACTTTATTATTTCCTCTAGGGCGTATGTCCTTCAGTCTCCCACTTGCACTAGAGTCAATAATATAGTTCACATCGCCATGTGATTTAACATCAATAGTTTACATCACCATGTGATTAACACCCATAGTTCACATCGACATGTGACCAACACCCAAAGGGTTTACTAGTGTCAATAATATAGTTCACATCGCTATGTGATTAACACCCAAAGAGTACTGAGGTGTGATCATGTTTTGCTTGTGAGAGAACTTTAGTCAACGGGTCTGCCACATTCAGATCCGTAAGTATTTTGCAAATTTCTATGTCAACAATGCTCTGCACAGAGCTACTCTAGCTAATTGCTCCCACTTTCAATATGTATCCAGATTGAGATTTAGAGTCATCTGGATCAGTGTCAAAATTTGCATCGACGTAACCCTTTACGACGAACCTTTTGTCACTTCCATAATCGAGAAACATATCCTTATTCCACTAAGGATAATTTTGACCAATGTCCAGTGATCTACTCCTAGATCACTATTATACTCCTTTGCCAAACTCAGGACAGGGTATACAATAGGTCTGGTACACAGCATGGCATACTTTATAGAACCTGAGGCATAGGGAATGACTTTCATTCTCTCTCTATCTTCTGCCGTGGTCGGGTTTTGAGTCTTACTCAACTTCACACCTTGTAACACAGGCAAGAACTTCTTCTTTGACTGTTCTATTTTGAACTACTTCAAAATCTTGTCAAGGTATGTACTCATTGAAAAAACTTATCAAGCATCTTGATCTATCTCTATAGATCTTGATGCTCAATATGTAAGCAGCTTCACCGAGGTCTTTCTTTGAAAAACTCCTTTTAAATATTCCTTTATGCTTTGTAGAATAATTCTACATTATCTCCGATCACAATATGTCTTTCACATATACTTATCAGAAATGATGTAGTGCTCCCACTCACTTTCTTGTAAATACAGGCTTCACCGCAAGTCTGTATAAAACTATATGCTTGATCAACTTATCAAAGCGTGTATTCCAACTCCGAGATGCTTGCACCAGTCCATAGATGGATCGCTGGAGCTTGTTAGTACCTTTAGGATTGACAAAACCTTCTGGTTGCATCATATACAACTCTTATTTAATAAATCCATTAAGGAATGCAGTTTTGTTTATCCATTTGCCAGATTTCATAAAATGTGGCAATTGCTAACATGATTCGGACAGACTTAAGCATAGATACGAGTGAGAAACTTTCATCGTAGTCAACACCTTGAACTTGTCGAAAATCTTTTTGCGACAGTTCTAGCTTTGTAGATAGTAGCACTACTATCAGCGTCCGTCTTCCTCTTGAAGATCCATTTAATCTCAATGGCTCACCGATCATTGGGCAAGTCAATCAAAGTCCATACTTTGTTCTCATACATGGATCTCATCTCAGATTTCATGGCCTCAAGCCATTTTGCGGAATCTGGGCTCATCATCGCTTCCTCATAGTTCGTAGGCTCGTCATGGTCAAGTAACATGACCTCCAGAATAGGATTACCATACCACTCTGGTGCGGATCTCACTCTCGTTTACCTACGAGGTTCTGTAGTAACTTGATCTGAAGTTACATGATCATCATCATTAGCTTTCTCACTAATCGGTGTAGTAGTCACAAGAACAGATTTTTGTGATGAACTACTTTCCAATAAGGGAGTAGGTACAGTTACCTCATCAAGTTCTACTTTCCTCCCACTCACTTCTTTCGAGAGAAACTCCTTTTCTAGAAAGGATCCATTCAAAGCAATGAATATATTGCCTTCGGATCTGTGATAGAAGGTGTACCCAACATTTTCTTTTGGGTACCCTATGAAGACGCACTTCTCCGATTTGGGTTAGAGCTTATCAGGTTGAAACTTTTTCACATAAGCATTGCAACCTCAAACTTTAAGAAATGACAGCTTAGGTTTCTTGCCAAACCATAGTTCATACGGTGTCGTCTCAACGGATTTAGATAGTGCCCTATTTAACGTGAATGCAACTGTCTCTAATGCATAACCCCAAAATGGTAGTGGTAGATCGGTAAGAGACATCATAGATCGCACCATATCTAATAAAGTACGGTTATGACGTTCGGACACACCATTACACTATGGTGTTCCAGGTGGCGTGAGTAGTGAAACTATTTCACATTGTTTTAACTGAAGGCCAAACTCGTAACTCAAATATTTTACTTCTGCGATCATATCGTAGAAACTTTTATTTTTGTTACGATGATTCTCCACTTCACTCTGAAATTCTTTGAACTTTTCAAATATTTCAGACTTGTGTTTCATCAAGTAGATATACTCATATCTGCTCAAATCATCTGTGAAGATCAGAAAATAATGATACCTGCCACGAGCCTCAATATTCATCGGATCACATACATCAGTATGTATGATTTCCAGCAAATCTGTTGCTCGCTCCATTGTTCCGGAGAACGGAGTCTTAATCATCTTGCCCATGAGGCATGGTTCGCCAGCATCAACTGATTCATAATCAAGTGATTCCAAAAACCCATCAGCATGGATTTTCTTCATGCGCTTTACACCAATATGACCTAAACGGCAGTGCCACAAATAAGTTGCACTATCATTATTAACTTTGCATCTTTTGGCTTCAATATTATGAATATGTGTATCACCACGATCGAGATCCAACAAACCATTTTCATTGGGTGTATGACCATAGAAGGTTTTATTCATGTAAACAGAACAACAATTATTCTCTAACTTACATGAATAACCGTATTGCAATAAACATGATCCAATCATATTTATGCTCAACGCAAACACCAAATAACACTTATTTAGGTTCAACACTAATCCCGAAAGTATAGGGAGTGTGCGATGATGATCATATCAATATTGGAACCACTTCCAACACACATCGTCACTTCACCCTTAACTAGTCTCTGTTCATTCTGCAACTCCCGTTTTGAGTTACCACTCTTAGCAACTGAACTAGTATCAAATACTAAGGGGTTGCTATAAACACTAGTAAAGTACACATTAATAACATGTATATCAAATATACCTATGTTCACTTTGCCATCCTTCTTATCCGCCAATTACTTGGGGTAGTTCCGCTTCCAGTGACCAGTCCCTTTGCAGTAGAAGCACTCAGTTTCAGGCTTAGGTCCAGACTTGGGTTTTTTCACTTGAGCAGCAACTTGCTTGCCGTTATTCTTGAAGTTCCCCTTTCTTCCCTTTGTCCCTTTACTTGAAACTAGTGGTTTTGTTTACCATCAACACTTGATGCTTTTCTTGATTTCTACCTTCGTTGATTTCAGCATCACGAAGAGCTTGGAATCGTTTCCGTTATCCCTTGCATATTATAGTTCATCACGAAGTTCTACTAACTTGGTGATGGTGACTAGAGAATTCTGTCAATCACTATTTTATCTGGAAGATTAACTCCCACTTGATTCAAGCGATTGTAGTACCCAGACAATCTGAGCACATGCTCACTGCTTGAGCTATTCTCCTCCATCTTTTAGCTATAGAACTTGTTGGAGACTTCATATCTCTCAACTCGGGTATTTGCTTGAAATATTAACTTCAACTCCTGGAACATCTCATATGGTCCATGAAGTTCAAAACGTCTTTGAAGTCCCGATTCTAAGCCGTTTAAGCATGGTGCACTAAAATATCAAGTAGTCATCATATTGAGCTAGCCAAATGTTCATAACATCTGCATCTGCTCCTGCAATAGGTTTGTCACCTAGCGGTGCATCAATGACATAATTCTTCTGTGCAGCAATGAGGATAAACCTCAGATCACGGATCCAATCCGCATCATTGCTACTAACATCTTTCAACTTAGTTTTCTCTAGGAACATATCAAAAATAAAACAGGGGAGCTAAACGCGAGCTATTGATCTACAACATAGATATGCTAATACTACCAGGACAAAGTTCATGATAAATTAAAGTTCAATTAATCATATTACTTAAGAACTCCCACTTAGATAGACATCCCTCTAATCATCTAAGTGATCACGTGATCCAAATCAACTAAACCATAACCGATCATCACGTGAAATGGAGTAGCTTTCAATGGTGAACATCATTATGTTGATCATATCTACTATATGATTCACGCTCGACCTTTCGGTCTTAGTGTTCCGAGGCCATATCTGCATATGCTAGGCTCGTCAAGTTTAACCTGAGTATTCTGCGTGTGCAAAACTGGCTTGCACCCGTTGTAGATGGACGTAGAGCTTATCACACCCGATCATCACGTGGTGTCTGGGCACGACGAACTTTGGCAACGGTGCATACTCAGGGAGAACACTTTTTATCTTGAAATTTAGTGAGAGATCATCTTATAAAGCTACCGTCGAACTAAGCAAAATAAGATGCATAAAAGATAAACATCACATGCAATCAAAATATGTGACATGATATGGCCATCATCATCTTGTGCCTTTGATCTCCATCTCTAAAACATCGTCATGATTTCCATCATCACCGGCATGACACCATGATCTCCATCATCTTGATCTATATCAATGTGTTGTCACATGGTCGTCTCGCCAACTATTGCTCTTGGAACTATTGCTATCACATAGCGATAAAGTAAGGCAATTATTTGGCGCTTGCATCTTATGCAATAAAGAGACAACCATAAGGCTTCTGCCAGTTGCCGATAACTTCAACAAAACATGATCATCTTATACAACAACTTTTATTTCATCACGTCTTAACCATATCACATCACAACATGCCCTGCAAAAACAAGTTAGATGTCCTCTACTTTGTTGTTGCAAGTTTTACGTGGCTGCTACGGGCTTAGCAAGAACCGTTCTTACCTACGCATCAAAACCACAACGATAGTTTGTCAAGTTGGTGCTGTTTTAACCTTCTCAAGGACCGGGCGTAGCCACACATGGTTCAACTAAAGTTGGAGAAACTGTCACCCGCTAGTCACCTGTGTGCATAGCACGGCGGTAAAACCAGTCTCGCGTAAGCGTACGCGTAATGTCGGTCCAGGCAGCTTCATCCAACAATACCGCCGAACCAAAGTGTGACTTGCTGGTAAGCAGTATGACTTATATTACCCACAACTCACTTGTGTTCTACTCGTGCATATTACATCAACGCATAAAACCTAGGCTCGGATGCCACTGTTGGGGAACGTAGTAATTTCAAAAAAATTCCTACGCACACACAAGATCATGGTGATGCATAGCAATGAGAGGGGAGAGTGTTGTCCATGTACCCTCGTAGACCGAAAGCGGAAGCATTATCACAACGCGGTTGATGTAGTCGTATGTCTTCACGATCCGGCCAATCAAGTACCGAACACACGACACCTCCGAGTTCTAGCACACGTTCAGCTCGATGACGATCCCCAGACTCCGATCCAGCAAAGTGTCGGGGAAGAGTTCCATCAGCACGACAGCATGGTGACGATCTTGATGTTCTACCGTCGCAGGGCTTCGCCTAAGCACCGCTACAATATTACCGAGGATTACGGTGGAGGGGGGCACCGCACACGGCTAAGAGAACGATCACGAAGATCAAGTTGTCGTCTATGGGGTGCACCCTGGCCACGTATATAAAGGAGTGGAGGAGGGGAGGGGCCGGCCCTCTCTATGGCACGCCCTAGGGGAGTCCTACTCCCACCGGGAGTAGGATTCCCCCTTTCCTAGTAGAACTAGGAGCCCTTCCAAGTAGTAGGAGTAGGAGGGAAGGAAAGGGAAGGGAAAAGGAGAAGGAAGGAAGGGGGCGCCCCCCTTCCCTAGTCCATTTCGGACCAGACCAAGGGGAGGGGTGCGGCCACCCTTGAGGCCCTTTTCCTTCTTTCTCGTATGGCCCAATAAGGCCCAATACGTATTCCAGTAACTCTCCGGTACTCCGAAAAATAGCCGAATCACTCGGAACCTTTCCGATGTCCGAATATAGTCGTCCAATATATCGATCTTTACGTCTCGACCATTTCGAGACTCCTCGTCATGTCCCCGATCTCATCCGGGACTCCGAACTCCTTCGGTACATCAAAACTCATAAACTCATAATATAGCTGTCATCGAAACCTTAAGCGTGCGGACCCTACGGGTTCGAGAACAATGTAGACATGACCGAGACACGTCTCCGGTCAATAACCAATAGCGGAACCTGGATGCTCATATTGGCTCCCACATATTCTACGAAGATCTTTATCGGTCAGACCGCATAACAACATACGTTGTTCCCTTTGTCATCGGTATGTTACTTGCCCGAGATTCGATCGTCGGTATCTCAATACCTAGTTCAATCTCATTACCGGCAAGTCTCTTTACTCGTTCCGTAATACATCATCTCGCAACTAACTCATTAGTTGCAATGCTTATAAGGCTTTAGGTGATGTGCATTACCGAGAGGGCCCAGAGATATCTCTCCGACAATCGGAGTGACAAATCCTAATTTCGAAATACGCCAACCCAACAAGTACCTTCGGAGACACCTGTAGAGCACCTTTATAATCACCAAGTTACGTTGTGACGTTTGGTGGCACACAAAGTGTTCCTCTGGTAAACGGGAGTTGCATAATCTCATAGTCATAGGAACATGCATAAGTCATGAAGAAAGCAATAGCAACAAATTAAATGATCAAGTGTTATGCTAACGGAATGGGTCAAGTCAATCACATCATTTTCCTAATGATGTGATTCCGTTAATCAAATGACAACTCATGTCTATGGTTTAGGAAACATAACCATCTTTAATCAACGAGCTAGTCAAGTAGAGGCATACTAGTGACACTCTGTTTGTCTATGTATTCACACATGTATTATGTTTCCGGTTAATACAATTCTAGCATGAATAATAAACATTTATCATGATATAAGGAAATATAATAACTTTATTATTGCCTCTAGGGCATATTTCCTTCTCTTAGAGTAGTGATTTGCTTTATTATACTAACGGATCTTACCATGCTTTCTGTTGAGTTTTGTGTGGATGAAGTGTTCGAAGATCGAGGATGTCTCGATGTGAGGAGAAGGAACAGAGACAAGAGCTCAAGCTTGGGGATGCCCAAGGCACCCCAAGTAAATATTCAAGGAGACTCAAGCGTCTAAGCTTGGGGATGCCCCGGATGGCATCCCATCTTTCTTCAACAAGTATCGGTATGTTTTCGGATTCATTTCGCTCATGTGATATGTGCAAATCTTGGAGCGTCTTGTGCATTTAGTTTTAACTTTTCTTTTATGCACCATGCTAGTATGAGATAGTCCATGGTTGATTTATAGAATGCTCTTTGCACTTCACTTATATCTTTTGAGTATGGCTTTATAGAATGCTTCATGTGCTTCACTTATATCATTTGAAGTTTGGATTGCCTGTTTCCTACACATAGAAAACTGCCATTGGTAGAATGCTCTTTTGCTTCACTTATATTTGTTAGAGCGTGGGCATATCTTTTGAAGAAAGAATTAAACTCTCTTGTTTCACTTATATCTATTTAGAGAGATTACATGAATTGGTCATTCACATGGTTAGTCATAAAATCCTACATAAAACTTGTAGATCACTGAATATGATATGTTTGATTCCTTGCAATAGTTTTGCGATATAAAGGTGGTGATATTAGAGTCGTGCTATTTGAGTAATTGTGAAATTGATAAATACTTGTGTTGAGGTTTCCAAGTCCCGTAGAATGCACGTATGGTAACCGTTGTGTGAAAAATTTGAAGCATGAGGTGTTTCTTTGATTACCTTCCTTATGAGTGGCGGACGGGGACGAGCGATGGTCTTTTCCTACCAATCTATCCCCCTAGGAGCATGCGCGTAGTGCTTGGTTTTGATGACTTGTAGATTTTTGCAATAAGTATGTGAGTTCTTTATGACTAATGTTGAGTCCATGGATTATACGCATTCTCACCCTTCCATCATTGCTAGCCTCTTCGGTACCGTGCATTGCCCTTTCTCACCTCAAGAGTTGGTGCAAACTTCGCCGGTGCATCCAAACCCCGTGATATGATACGCTCTATCACACATAAGCCTCCCTATATCTTCCTCAAAACAACCACCATACCTACCTATTATGGCATTTCCATAGCCATTCCGAGATGTATTGCCATGCAACTTCCATCATCATCATCATCATATACATGACTTGAGCATTCATTGTCATATTGCTTTGCATGATCGTAAGATAGCTAGCATGATATTTTCATGGCTTGTCCGTTTTTTGTTGTCATTGCTATGCTAGATCATTGCATATCCCGGTACACCGCCAGAGGCATTCATATAGAGTCATACTTTGTTCTAGACATCGAGTTGTAATATTGAGTTGTAAGTAAATAAAAGTGTGATGATCATCATTATTAGAGCATTTCCCTAGAGAGAAAAGGATGATGGAGACTATGATTCCCCCACAAGTCGGGATGAGACTCCGGACTTAAAAAAAGAGGCTAAAGAAGCCCAAATAAAAAAATAGGCCAAAGAAGCCCACCAAAAAGAACAAAACAAAAATTGAGAGAAAAAGAGAGAAGGGGCAATGTTACTATCCTTTTACCACACTTGTGCTTCAGAGTAGCACCATTTCTTCATATAGAGAGTCTCTTGAGTTATCACTTTCATATACTAGTGGGAATTTTCATTATAGAACTTGGCTTGTATATTCTGATGATGGGCTTCCTCAAATGCCTGAGGTCTTCATGAGCAAGCAAGTTGGATGCACACCCACTTAGTTTCCAATTTGAGCTTTCATACACATATAGCTCTTAGTGCATCTGTTGCATGGCAATCCCTACTCCTCGCATTGACATCAATTGATGGGCATCTCCATAGCCCGTTGATTAGCCGTGTTGATGTGAGACTTTCTCCTTTTTTGTCTTCTCCACACAACCTCCATCATCATATTCTATTCAACCTATAGTGCTATGTCCATGGCTCGCGCTCATGTATTGCGTGAAAGTTGAAAAGGTTTGAAAATGCTAAGTATGAAACAATTGCTTGGCTTGTCATCGGGGTTGTGCATGATGGGAGCATTTTGTGTGACGAGAATGAAGCATGGCCAAACTATATGATTTTGTAGGGATGAGCTTTGTTTGGATATGTTATTTTGAGAAGACATAATTGCTTGGTTGGTATGCTTGAAGTATTATTGTCTTAATGTCAAATGATAGACTATTGCTTTGAATCACTCGTGTATTAACATTCATGACATGATTAGATTACATGATAAAGATTATGCTAGGTAGCATTCCACATCAAAAATTATCTTTTTCATCATTTACCTACTCGGGGACGCACATGAATTAAGCTTGGGGATGCCGATACGTCTCCATCGTATCTATAATTTTTGATTGTTCCATGCCAATATTCTACAACTTTCATATACTTTTGGCAACTTTTTATACTATTTTTGGGACTAACATATTGATCCAGTGCCTAGTGCCAGTTCCTGTTTGTTGCACGTTTTTTGTTTCGCAGAAAATCCATATCAAACGGAGTCCAAACGGGATAAAAACTTACGGAGATTATTTTGGGAATATATGTGATTTTTGGGAAGAAGAATCAACGTGAAACGATGCCCGAGGGAGCCACGAGGCACGGGCTCCCCCTAACCCTCGTGGCCACCCCGTAAGGCGGTTAGTTCCCTTCTTTCACCACAAGAAAGACAATACCGGATACAAATCGTGTTAAAATTTCATCCCAATCGGAGTTAAAGATCTCCGGGAATATAAGAAATGGTGAAAGGCCAGAATCTGGAACGTAGAAACAGAGAGAGACAAAGAGACATATCCAATCCTGGAGGGGCTCTTTCCCCTCCGCCACCATGGAAGCCATGGACCAGGGGGTAAATCCTTCTCCCATCTAGGGGGAAGGTCAAGGAAGCAGAAGGAGGGGGGCCCTCTCCCCCTCTCTCCCGGTGGTGCCGGAACACCGTCGGGGGAATCATCGTGTGACAATGATCTACACCAACACCTCCGTCATCTTCTCCAACATCTTCATCACCTTCCCCCATCTATCTACAGAGGTCCACTCTCCCGCAACCCGTTGTACCCTCTACTTGAACATGGCGCTTTATGCTTCATGTTATCATCCAATGATGTGTTGCCATCCTATGATGTCTGAGTAGATTTTCATTGTCCTATCGGTAATTGATGAATTGCTATGATTGGTTTAATTTGCTTGTGGTTATGTTGCTGTCCTTTGGTGCCCATCATATGAGCACGCGCGTGGATCACACCATAGGGTTAGTTGTATGTTGATAGGACTATGTATTGGAGGGCAAGAGTGACAGAAGCTTCAACCTAGCATAGAAATTGTTGCATACGGGATTGAAGGGGGACCAATATATCTTAATGCTATGGTTGGGGTTTACCTTAATGAACGTTAGTAGTTGTGTATGCTTGCTAATAGTTCCAATCATAAGTGCATAGAATTCCAAGTCAGGGATGACATGCTAGCAGTGGCCTCTCCCACATAAAACTTGCTATCGGTCTAGTAACGTAGTCAATTGCTTCGGGACAATTTCGCAACTCCTACCACCACTTTTCCACACTCGCTATACTAACTTTATTGCTTCTTTACCTAAAAAATCCCCTAGTTTTTATTTACGTGCTGTTTATATTCTTCCAAACCTATCCCATTACACCTACAAAGTACTTCTAGTTTTATACTTGTTCGAGGTAAAGCGAACGTCAAGCGTGCCTAGAGTTGTATCGGTAGTCGATAAAACTTGAGGGAATATTTGTTCTACCTTTAGCTCCTCATTGGGTTCGACACTCTTACTTATCGAAAGAGGCTACAATTGATCCTCTATACTTGTGGGTTATCAGTATGTTACTTGCCTGAGATTCGATCGTCGGTATCTCAATACCTAGTTCAATCTCGTTACACTACTAGGGAAAACCCTATACACAGAATATTAGCAGCAGCGCGGCTCAAAAAAGAGCTCTGCTGCTAATTAGCAGCAGCGCGGGTGTGGAAAACCCGCTACTGACAAGTGCTTAGCAGTAGCGCACTCGGCGTAACCCGCGCTGCTACAAATATGAACCGATAGTGCCCACCCAACTCCATTTAGCAGCAGCGCGGTGTCGCGAGCCGCGCTACTGCTATAGCTGTAGCAGTAGCGCAGTTTTTCTGAGGTCGCTGCTGCTAATTTTCAAATCTGGCACACTTTTGGTCCCGGTTAGCAGTAGCGCTTGTACCTAAAGCGTGTTGCTCCTACTATCTTAGCAGCAGCGCGGTTTACGTCCCGCGCTACTGCTAACCCGCACCCACCACCTTTTCCCCACCCACCCTCCCCCTCCCCCTCCTCTCCCTTTCCCCTACCTCTCCCACTCTCACTCTTCTTCTTCCTCAATACTTCTCCCCCATTACTCTCCCTCTTCTACCTACCTTTCTCTCTCTTCACTACTCCTACCTAACTACACCACCTCCATTAATGCATCTCCTTTCTCTTCTTCCTTCCCCCTCCACTAGTTGAAGTTGTCTCCTCCCAAATTAGGTAGCTAGGTAGATGTAGTATTTAGTTAAGTGACCTATTTGCCCCCTAACTAGATCTATCTTTGTCAAGAAGAGCTTTGTGCACTTTTGATCTCCCTACATCATCATCTCCATCGTGTGCTCGATCTCGAGATATAGGTGATTAAAATTTCATGCTTTTGCAAAATGGAAATATGTTTATGTGTGTGTGATATGTTTATGGAAATTGTGTGTGTGGCATGAGTTGATGCCAAATTGTGCTTTTGAGTTGCCTATGTTTTGCCAAAATGTCGATTTATTTCCGTTTCGGCGAATTCCGGGCAAACTCTAGATCTATATATGTCCTATTTTTAAGGAAGGTCATGCCGAATTTTTGTATGACTTTGATGCATGCATGCATTTTTATAATCAATTTGTTTATTATATTACCGTGCAGAGTTGACGATGGTCAGTGGAACGATGGTGGACAGGTGGTTGCGGTCGACGGTGCAGGACATGAAAGAAAATAACCGGATAGAGGTTTTATGTCCGTGTCGAAAATGCAAAGGAATAGTTTGGCTCGACCCCCATGACGATGGTCGTGTCGAAGCGCACCTGCTCATGACTGGTTTCATGGATGGCTATACTCGGTGGATAATTGAAGATGAGGATGACGATGTTGAGGATGCCGACGGGGCAGTCAGTGATGACACGGGGCAAGACGAAGAGATGATCGATAATGGTGGCGGGGAAGAGGCCGGACATGGCGGCGCAGAAGGGTCCGGACATGGCGGCGGAGAAGGGGCCAGACATGGCGGCGAAGAAGGGGCCGGACATGGCGGCGGAGAGAACGAGATGGACTCCATGCAGCAGAGTTCGTCGGTACTAAGTTCAATCGTGCGGGACCCTCATGTTCAAGCATTGCTTCGCAAGGAGACGAGTACTGAGAGAGCTGCTTCTAGAGAGGAGGCTAAGCTGGAGCAACTGGTGGTAGACTCGAACACTCCATTGTATGATGGTTGCAATCCTGAGGTGAACCGCTTGAGTTTCACGCTCCAACTCCTGAAGACGAAGGCTAAAAACAAATGGACCGACACTAGCCTCGATGAGCATCTCAAGTACCTAAAGGATGTTCTTCCCGCGGGTAATCTATGTCCTAGTAGTGTTGATGAGGCCAAGAAGATCGTGTGCCCTCTTGATCTGCCACACGTGAGATACCATGCATGCATCAACGATTGCATAATTTATCGAAAGGAGCATGCGGAAAAAACAAGCTGTCCGGTGTGCAATGCTTCTCGATACAAGAAGGCCGGGAAGAAATGTCCCCAGAAAGTGGTATGGTACTTACCGATTACTCCCCGTCTCCAGAGGTATTTTGTAGATCCCAAGGAAGCAAAGGTAATGCGCTGGCATGCGGAGAGGAAGAAGCCCGACGATGGAGATGATCCAAAGCTGAGACACGTCAAGGATGGAAGCCAGTGGAGAGTGTTGAACAGTTTCTATAGGTATTTTGAATGTGATGCAAGGAACATCATGCTCGGCGCATGTACCGATGTCATGAACCCGTTTGGCAACCTGAACACCAACCATAGCACATGGCCCGTGTTTGTATGGATGTACAACCTCCCCCCTGGTTGTGCATGAAATCGAAGTACATTCACATGAGCATGCTTATTCAAGGGCCGAAACAACCAGGAAATAATATTAATTTGTATCTGGGGCTACTTCAAGAGGAGTTAGACACTTTATGGAAAACACTGGCCAAGACATGGGATGCCAGCAAAGGCGAGTATTTCAACATGAGAGCCGCGCTGATCACGACAGTGCATGACTATCTCGGTTACGGATATGTGGTAGGCTAGGTGTGCCATGGATATTGCGGATGCACACGGTGCATGGATGATACAACATCTCAGCAGCTAACGTCGAGGAAAGATGGCGGGTTTGGGAAAATCGTGTACATGGGGCATCGAAGATGGCTCGAACAGGACGACCCGTGGAGAAACCGTGGAGATCTATTCAATGGTCACGCTGAGCATCGAGGACCTCCACGTAAGCGGAGCGGTGCCGAAATCGATGAGCTATTGAAAAACTGGAAGGAGTGCCCCGCGCCGGGAAAGATGATGAGAAAGGCACCGAAGCCGCTGCTGAAGTTATGGAAGACGAGGTCTGTGTTCTGGGACTTGGAGTACTGGCACAAACTCGATACACCTCATTGCCTTGATCAAATGCATATCTGTAAGAATGTCCTTGAGAGCTTGCTCGCAACACTGATGAACATGCCGGATAAGACCAAGGATGGGCCGAAGGCAAGGAAAGACTTGCAAGATTTGAAAACCAGGGAAGATCTGCACATGCCGCCCCGTAAAATGTCATACGAGACAGAGACGGAGACAGAGGCACGGGAGAAGAAGGGCAAGAAAATAAAGAAAGAGGATTATTGCCCCCCTTCTTGCTTCACCTTAAGTCAGGCTGAGATCCATCAATTCTTTAAGTGCCTTACCAGAGTCAAAGTTAGTTCTGGTTACTGTGGCAAGATAAACATATATCTAGACACGGACAAGAAAAGGTTCAGCGGGATGAAGTCCCATGACTGTCATGTGATGATGACGTAGATACTACCTGTTACCCTTAGAGGGATAATGGACAAGCACGTCCGTGACACACTTATTGGTCTCTGCAACTTTTTTGACGTCATCTCTCGAAAGTCGATCAGTGTGAAGCAGCTCCGAAGGCTACAGGAAGAGATCGTTGTGATACTGAATGAGCTTGAGATGTACTTCCGCCCGCATTCTTTGACGTGATGGTGCATCTGTGTGTCCATATTGCGGATGACATAATAGACCTGGGGCCGTCATTCCTGCACAACATGAGGTCGTTTGAGAGGATGAATGGTATCATCAAAGGATTCGTTCGTAACATGTCCCGTCTGGATGGAAGCATCGTCCAGGGCTATGTGACACAAGAGTGCATCTCTTCCTGTGAGAATTTTCTATATGGCGCAGACCAGCCGCGTGGTGTTAGTGTTGGTTTGCCCGTTAACAAGCACGATGGGAGGCTCTAAGGAGAAGGTCACTGCAATGGTCGCAGGGAACTGCACGTGGCATACTCAGATCGACGCAGCGACTTTGACAGAGCAAACTTGGTAGTGCTACAACACCTAGACGAGGTAGATCCTTTCGTGGCACTGCACAAAGAAATTATCGCAAAGAAGTATCATGACTGGGGGGTATGCAGGACGGAGGCCGAAGTTACTAGAGAGCACAACTCCACTTTCCTGCATTGGTTCAAAGAGCATATTATTGCTAATCCCCCGGAGGAGGGCTCTAAGGATGAATTGCTCATATACGCCTTAGCACATGGCCCCTCGCCCAACCTCGTAACCTATTAGTAGCAGCGCGTTTTATCTAAACCGCTACAACTCGTGAAGGTAGTAGCAGCGTGTTTTGTCTAAACACGCTACAGCTAGTGAAGGTAGGAGCAGCGTGTTTTGTCTAAACGTGCTACTGCTACGTCCACTAAACCCAAAATTCTCACTCTCCCTGCTTCATCCCGCCTCTTTTCCCCCCAAATCCCCACTCTCTCCCCCGTCGCACCGCCGCGCCCCGGCGCTTTCCCCCGACCCCGGCGCTAGGCCCCGAGCCGGCGCTCGCCCCCGACTCGTCGGCCCTCGCCTCCCTCCTCTGCTTCCTCCCCTCCCAACCTCGGCCGTCATCGGGCCTGCCTCCTCGCCCCTGCACCCTCTGTAAACCACCCCCTCTCTCTCCTAGCTAGCGTTCTTCGGTTAATTTACTTAGGTTTTAGTTAGGGCAGTAGGTTAATTAGGTTATCTATTTAGTTATGAATTTAGCAATTGTCCAAATTTAGGTAGGCTAAATTTATATGCAAATTTGAACTAGACATGTGATATGTGGATATGTCATGTTTTGGACATGTCATGTTTGGAATTTTAACATGTCATTTGGACATGTGATGTTTTGGTTCAATTTTGGTAAATGATCCGAGTGGCCTATGTTATGCCGGAATGTTGATTCATTTCCATTTCGGTGAATTTCAGGTGCTCGATATGTCCATTTTTTAGCAAAGGTCATGCCGAAATTTGCCGTGAATAAAGGCATGATTTGTGCTACATAGTTGGCATATCGAGTGCTGGCACATAGATTTCTTTTTATGTCATTTCTCATTTATTCATACTTTTAGAAATAAACGAGGACACTTAATCATAGGAAACATGTCGAGCAACGAAGAAACTGGGCCTTCTGACCAAGATGCAGACGAGATGGATTATGAGGGTGAACAAGAGTACCTTGACTATTTGACTGCTAAGCAAGGTTTGCAGGTCGACCTCGATGATGGTACTGACGCCGACATCGACACCGACGACGCCGGCACCGATGGCGGCGCCGAGACCAGTGGGGAAGATACCGGCAGGGAAGGTATCGGCGCCGATGCCGCTACCGAAAAGAGGAAGCATAAGAAGTAGAGGATACGAAAACCTAACAAACTAGGGATTGGACATCTTGTGATCACAAAGATGGCACCTGGCAAGTTTGAGCCATTAGAGCCGGCAGAACCTCGCAAGTGCTATGGGAACCAATTAGGATGCATCCTATGGGAATGCATGAGCATCAACGATGATGACTTAAGGAGTAAAGAACATTTGACGCAGTTGCTCCTAACGAAGTTGCACAAGAGATTCAAGTTCCCCGACCGGGATGATAACATAGAACAACTGTGGGATGATCCGAAGATGAAAAAGATTAACAATCACGCCATGGGCATGTTTAGCAATGATTTGGCCTCCTGGAAAGGGAGGGTGAAGCGAGCTATTGAGGCTAAGGAACCCATGTCCAAGATTCTAGAGGAAAATCCGACACTTACGGAAGAGGAGTTCGAAAAGTTCAAGGACACTTGCGCTACCGAGGCAGCTAAGGCTGCGAAATTCAAGAGCCTTCAGCAAAGGAACATGGGGAAGCATCGCCTCGGAAGCCGTGGCTACCTCGGTAAAAGGCCCATATGGGATAAGGAGGACGCGGAAAGTGAAGCCGCGGGTCTCCCAGACCCCTTCGCGAAGTTCACCAACCCCTTGGAGCGTGACTTCATCAGGGCCCGCTACAAGTGGGACAAGGAGAAAAAGGTATTTTACACGGACCAGATCACGAGGAAATTGATTAGACTACTGGAGAAGCATCACCAGCTTGCAGCCGAAAGCCCTACTTCTCCGACGAGGCCCAAGTGGGACACCCCTCTCAACCGGGCCTTGAACGAACTTAAGGGACTCCCTTTGGGCCAGCGGCCGCAATATGGTCGTGTGCACGGCGCTGGAGACGGCGCCACGTGGAAGGTGTTTTACAACGAGGGCCCGGAGGCCAAGAAACAGAAAAAGAAGTTTAGTCAGGCGAACATCGACGCAAAGGTGAAGCTTGCGGTCGAGAAAAAAGCAGCTGAGGACGCGGAAAAAACAGGCGAGGAGAAAAAAGAGTTGCTACAGCAGGCAGTGAATGCAGCTGTAACTGCCTGCAGAAATGATTTCGCTATTAACTTGGTTCCAGCTATCATCAACTGGACGAAGGAAAATCCAGACAAGACGGTACATGATTTCCTGATGCCCAGTTTCGTCGGGAGCAACTCCATGAACAACAACAACACCGCACCATCACTTGCTCACGCAACCGGGCCTCCTCCCGCGGTTGCTCCTGCTCATAGCAGCCCGTCCTCAGTCTCTGGCATGCTAGGTGGGCCTTCATCTTTGGCTGAGCTCGATGCCGTCACGGTAATTACATGTCGCACCAACATATATATATATATACAGAATATTCCATTTTCATTGCCTTTCGGATGTTTTACCCCACAGACATATGTGTTTGCAACGAGAAGAAACCCAGTGCACCATACTCTACTTGATCAAAGGCCAGAAGGTGGACGTGGGAAAGGGGATGATAATGAACCCCATGCAACCCACGTTCCACAACCAGCTGATCCCTGCTGGGCACTTCAGGGTTAACTTGTCTAGTGCTAAATCGGGGCACGGGCATTTGCCTCCTCTGGTATATCCCGTGGGAGAGGATGACAAGACCCCACCACAGATTGGAAACTGCAAGGGTTGGGTGCTGCTATGGCCGAAGAATCTTATTCGTCTGGAGCCGGCCGAGAGCACACCAATAACCACACATCAACAAGCATGTGCGGAGACCACCACCCCGCCTACGCAATTACCAGCTCCTGTAGTGCCGAGTGAGAGCGGCAGACGACGTGATGAAGGGGGTGCAATAGTATTGGCTGATGTAATCAGTCCTGTAGAGCAGATGGATGATGAGACGGAGGTCGACCCTATGGGTTTCCTCAATACAAAAACGTATGGCTGTGACATAGATCTGATGAGTCAACCATATGACGAATCGGGCTATCAGCATGCTAATGAGGATATGGATGATATGCCGGGCAGGAAGGTCGTTGGAAGGATTGCAAAAAGTCTCTCTTCATGAATTCCTCACAGGACACGCCTGAAGATGTCGCCTCAACACAGGCTCAACTATCCGGGGGTCGTACAGTGCTTAGCCCGGGAACCCTGGGGCAGGGGTTAAGGAAGGGTCTAGAAGGTGTGCCTAAGAAAAAGGAGAGGAAGAGATCGGGGAAGATAACTGCCTCCAAACAAGCCAGAGCACCAAGCCGCCAGACGATGCATTCTGAAGAGCGTGTACCCGTGAAAGGTGCGGCCATGTTCCATCTCACGGGCGAGCCGATGCTACCGCCGAAACCGCTGGAGGCACTATCAGGGGATCTCAGGAGACTGCACGACCATGTGCTGTCGACTGAGAAAAGCCTACTAGCCTCAAAGGATCCAGGATATCTGACATACGCGGCTCGTGTGCCTGAGGGGAAGTGCTACGTCAACACACGGCCCGCGGAGGTGTTCTTCCTGCGGTTTGACCATATCTTTGAGATGTTTCTGACAAGGTGGCTCGATTTTACAATCGTCCGCCTTTTTGCGCTACATATGAGCTCCATCATGAAGAGTGAAGAAGTCTCGCAAATCTGTGTGGCAGATCCGTACTACATGCACGAGTCTTTCTTGAGTCTCGGCGACTTTGAGCGTGAAACTGCTAGTGAGTACCTCCAAAACTTCATGGTACAGAATAAGGACCGGGAAATTGTCCTCGTGCCTTATCATCCAAAGTAAGTCAGTTCCGGACGACCCGTTCGTACATTTCAATCATTCCTTCTCTCTCATATGGGGAATAATTTGAGGTGTCTTTTCCCCACAGCAACGGGCGTGCCGTCCTTATCGTTCTTTACCCGCAAGTCTCCCATGCCGTGTATTTTGACCCTTCCAGAGACTACGAGAAAAAAGACTACACCCACACAATGAATATTCTAGATGATGCTCTCCAAGGCTTCAGCATTAGAGGTGGCCACATGCAGATCAGGAAACAAAGGAACAAGAAGATGGGTTTCGCGCATAAAACTAACTTCTCCTGCATCCATGTCCCAAAACCAAGCAAGAAGGATGGATTCTACATCGTCCATCTCATGATTCAGTTCAACACGGATCACCAAAAGCTTCGCATGAAAAGCAGAAATGATGATCTCATGGAGAAGCGGATTATAAACTTAGAGATGACTTCTTTCGCATCCAAAGCGACATTGCGACGATCATCATGAAAGAAGTCGTCGATGAGAAGGGGATGTTCCACCACGGCCCTATATCGCGAGCTGACGTCCGAACTCGCATAGGCATGCAACGTCTAGACCTCACGCCGTTCAAGAAGCTAGGGTCCATCTTCGATGATATGGAAGGATGGAACTTCTAGTGATTTATGATGCCGATGATGATGATATGTGTCAGTTGAACTTGTATACTTTTTGTAGCGATGAAACTTTGTGATGTCCACGGTCCCTGCCGAACTTGCATAACGCTACTTTGTTAGTTTGCGTACGATGACCTGCATACCTCTAGTTAATTAATTTGCGTACTGTATGTTGCATCTAGTTGCTAACCCTTTCTTTTTCGGTGTTGCTCTAGTATATTTTGTTGCATATATATGATTGTACATCCTCTTCATGAACATGCATCTCTAACAGGTACCTAGTTTCTTGGTGGCGAGATGGAAGTGCTATGTCGTGTACAAAGGGAAGGTCCCGGGGGTGTACAACGAGTGGCATGAGTGTCAGGCGCAAGTGAATGGGTTCTCGGGCGCCAGCCATAAATGCTTCAAAAGCACACAAGAAGGAGAAGCTAGTTACTTGAGGTTCACGCTAGCGCGAGAGAGGACTCGTAACCGCCACCTCATGTACTGCATAGTTCCGCTCTCACTCATAGTGATAGCTCTTCTCGCGTATACCTTTGTTTAGATGGATGACGTTACAGTTGCAAGTATTCGAGACTTGCATGTATCGCTATTTTCGAGATGATGACAAGATACCACTTTGTGTTGGATGATGATTATGATGAGACTATTTGTATGTATATGCTATCATTACATTTGTGGTCTCGCAGGCATTTGTATGTGTATCATGATGACATTTGTATGTGCTAAAGATTCCTCTATAAAGCCTGTTCAAATACAAAACAAATATGCCAAAAAAAACAAAAAACTACTAAAATTAGCAGTAGCAAGTGGAGAAAAGTTAGCAGCAGTGCGGTAGTAGCAGTAGCGCGCACAGGAGAAGCGCCCTATAGCTATTAGCAGTAGCGAGCTTCCATTAAGCACGCTGCTGCTACACTTGTGTAGCAGTAGCGCTGGTGAGCACGCGCTACTGCTACGTCTTAGCTGTAGCGCCTTATTAGTAGCGCCGGTCCCCACGCTACTGATACACCTAAAACCCGCGCTGTTGCTAGCCTTTTCCCTAGTAGTGTTACCGGCAAGTCTCTTTACTCGTTCCGTAATGCAACATCCCATAACTAACTCATTAGTCACATTGCTTGCAAGGCTTAGAGTGATGTGCATTACCGAGAAGGCCCAGAGATACCTCTCCGATACATGGAGTGACAAATCCAAATCTCGATCTATGCCAACTCAACAAACACCATCGGAGACACCTGTAGAGCATCATTATAGTCACCAGTTACATTGTGATGTTTCATAGCACACTAAGTGTTCCTCCGGTATTCGGGAGTTGCATAATCTCATAGTCATAAGAACATGTATAAGTTATGGAGAAAGCAATAGCAGTAAACTAAATAATCATCGTGCTAAGCTAACGGATGGGTCAAGTCAATCACATCATTCTCTAATGATGTGATCCCGTTCATCAAATGACAACTCTATGTCCGTGGCTAGGAAACTTAACCATATTTAATTAATGAGCTAGTCAAGTAGAGGCATACTAGTGACACTCTGTTTGTCTATGTATTCACACATCTACTAAGTTTCTGGTTAATACAATTATAGCATGAATAATAAACATTTAACATGATATAAGGAAATATAAATAACAACTTTATTAGTGCCTCTAGGGCATATTTCCTTCAGTCTCCCACTTGCACTAGAGTCAATAATCTAGATTACATTGTAATGATTCTAACACCCATGGAGTCTTGGTGCTGATCATGTTTTGCTTATGAGAGAGGCTTAGTCAATGGGTGTGCAACATTCAGATCCCTATGTATCTTGCAAATCTCTATGTCTCCCTCCTTGACTTGATCACGGATGGAATTGAAGCGTCTCTTGATGTGCTTGGTTCTCTTGTGAAATCTGGATTCCTTTGCCAAGGCAATTGCACCAGTGTTGTCACAAAAGATTTTCATTGGAACCGATGCACTAGGTATGACACCTAGATCGGATATGAACTCCTTCATCTAGACTCCTTCATTTGCTTCTTCCGAAGCAGCTATGTACTCTGCTTCACACGTAGATCCTGCCACGACGCTCTGCTTGGAACTGCACCAACTGATAGCTCCACCATTCAATAAAAATACGTATCCGGTTTGTGACTTGGAGTCATCCGGATCAGTGTCAAAGCTTGCATCGATGTAACCGTTTACGATGAGCTCTTTGTCACCTCCATAAACGATAAACATATCCTTAGTCCTTTTCAGGTATTTCAGGATGTTCTTGACCGCTGTCTAGTGATCCACTCTTGGATTACTTTGGTACCTCCCTGCTAAACTAATAGCAAGGCACACATCAGGTCTGGTACACAGCATTGAATACATGATAGAACCTATGGCTGAGGCATAGGGAATGACTTTCATTTTCTCTCTATCTTCTGAAGTGGTCGGGCATTGAGTCTGACTCAACTTCTCACCTTGTAACACAGGCAAGAACCCTTTCTTTGCTTGATCCATTTTGAACTTCTTCAAAATTTTATCAAGGTATGTGCTTTGTGAAAGTCCAATTAAGCGTCTTGATCTATCTTTATAGATCTTGATGCCTAATATATAACTGCTTCACCGAGGTCTTTCATTGAAAAATTCTTATTCAAGTATCCTTTTATGTTATTCAGAAATTCAGTATCATTTCCGATCAGCAATATGTCATCCACATATAATATCAGAAATGCTACAGAGCTCCCACTCACTTTCTTGTAAATATAGGCTTCTCCAAAAGTCTGTATAAAACCATATGCTTTGATCACACTATCAAAGTGTATATTCCAACTCCGAGAGGCTTGCACCAGTCCATAAATGGATCGCTGGAGATTGCACACTTTGTTAGCACCTTTTGGATCGACAAAACCTTCTGGTTGCATCATATACAACTCTTATTTAGCATATCCATTAAGGAATGCAGTTTTGACATCCATTTGCCAAATTTCATAATCATAAAATGCGGAAATTGCTAACACGATTCGGACGGACTTAAGCATCACTACGGGTGAGAAGGCCTCATCATAGTCAACTCCTTGAACTTGTCAAAAACCTTTCGCAACAAGTTGATCTTTGTAGACAGTAATATTACTATCTGGGTCAGTCTTCTTCTTGAAGATCAATTTATTCTCTATGGCTTGCCGATCATCGGGCAAGTCAACCGAAGTCCACATTTTGTTCTCATACATGGATCCCATCTCAGATTTCACGGCCTCAAGCCATTTTGCGTAATCTGGGCTCATCATCGCTTCCTCATAGTTCGTAGGTTCGTCATGGTCAAGTAACATGACCTCCAGAACAGGATTACCATACCACTCTGGCGCGTATGTTACTCTGGAAGACCTACGAGGTTCGGTAGTAACTTGATCAGAAGTTTCGTGATCATCATCATTAGCTTCCTCACTTACTGGTGTAGAAAATCACTGGAACTGATTTCTGTGATGAACTACTTTCCAATGAGGTGAAGGAAATATGCCCTAGAGGCAATAATAAAGCTATTATTTATTTCCTTATTTCATGATAAATGTTTATTATTCATGCTAGAATTGTATTAACCGGGAACATAATACATGTGTGAATACATAGACAAACATAGTGTCACAAGTATGCCTCTACTTGACTAGCTCATTGATCAAAGATGGTTAAGTTTCCAAACCATGGACATGAGTTGTTATTTGATCAATGGGATCACATCATTAGGAGAATGATGTGATTGACTTGACCCATTCCGTTAGCTTAGCACTTGACCGTTTTTGTTTACTACTATTGCTTTCTTCATGACTTGTCGTGGACTTGTCACGGCAGATGTCCTCATGGAAGGACTTAGTCATGGAGCCATCACTACGGGTTAGCTTGAAGGGGTTAAATCGGACAAAGGGACACAAAAGTTTTATACTAGTTCGGCCCCTTCGATGAAGGTGAAAGCCTACGTCTAGTTGTGATTGGTATTGCTGGGGTTTCGAAGACCAGGGAGCGAATCCGCTTTGTCTGGCTTCGAGTTGTTGTTTTCTGTCCCTGAACCGCCGCCGGGTCACCCCTTTATATATTCAGGAGGATCCCGGCCGGTCTACAGAGTCCCGAGGCTGGCTCATACAAGTGTCCGCCTCGGTCTCTTCTTTCTTATCTTACAATGCAAGTTTATACAATCATGGCGGTTTACTATCATGGGCCCTAAACCGCCTGCGGGCTCTGGGCCTCTAAGCTTCATCCGTAAAGCGCCATCTTCTGGGTTTCCTTGGGCTTCAGTATAACTGAAGGTGAACCGGCCCCTCCTGGGCGGTTTACCCTCAGTGGTTATATCCCCAACATTAGGCCCCAGATTGATTTGAACCTGTTCATGTTAGTCTTCAATCCTTGAACTTCTGGCAATTCTCGTAAACCGCCATATTGTCTTCTCCCTATGAACTTTGATGAATCGCCATGACGTCATCTTCTGTTACTGTAGTAAATCATTGTGACGTCATTCCTATATAAAAAAGTTTTATAAAGATTCCCTTCTCTTTAATTAATTCCCGAAGATCGAGGCGACAGCTGCATCCTCTTTTGCCGCTTTCGATTCCTCGATTTTTGCGCCTGCCGTTTTATCTCACTTCCTTATAAATAAGACCGAGGTGCCTTCCATTTCCCCCTTTCCAAACCACATCGTCTTTCTCCTCGCGACCTGAAGACCTCAAGTATCGCCGCCGCCGCCGTTGTTGATCTTCCAGTCCGCACCGACTCAGGCCGCTGCATCGACCTGACTCTGACCAGAAATCGACGGCGAACCTCCGCAGCTCGTCCACATCCGTGAGTTCTTCTCCTTCCCCTTCTCAGATCTGCATTGGAACTTTGTTTGAGTTCGTCGGCGGTCATCACCGCCCGATGCAAAACCCTTCTTAGTTTTCACCTCCAATGCCCTGTTTAGATTGTAAAAACAACGTAGAACTGCTGCGGCAACTGTTTGTGCTTATCTTGCAAAAAAATAGATCTTATTTCCATTGTTTGGAAGCCCTCTTCGAATGTATGAACTTCTCTGCACTGTTTTAGGTCTAGAAATTTTTCCTTCCAGAGCGATCGTTTGATCCAAAATAATAATTGCAACTTGTGAAACCTGTTTGTTCCACACTTAACAAATTTCCAGCTTGGGGTTCTGCCTCAAAAGGTGGTTTATCCTTTAGTGTTTATAACCCGTTGTATGTCATTAGCCCTCTCTTAAACCGCCATGCCCGGTTCACTTCATACGTATACCTTGAATTGCCGGTTTAACATTTTGACAAACACATACGAACCGCCAATCGTAAACCGTCCATTTTCCTTTTACAGACTTTGTAAGATGACGAAGCAATTCGCTGCTTGCAACTGGGTTCCGTCTCGGATCACAGAAATGCAAATCAATGAATATATCACCACTGGCGCTTTGGCTTCAAAAAATGTCCTCCGTTGGCGAGCTCCTGGCCCTGAGTGCCCCCCTGAACCTCAAGATGGAGAACTGATTGTATTCTTGCAACATTTAGCTCAAGGTTTCAGTCCTCCCGGATCAAAAAATTTCCGGGATGTTCTTGCCAGGCTCCAACTTCATCCTCAAGATATTGGACCAAATTCTGTGTCCAACATATGCAATTTCCAAGTATTTTGTGAGGTTTATCTGCAAGAAGAACCAATTGTCGATCTCTTTCTAGATCTCTTTCACTTAAACCGCCGGACGGAATTTTCTGATGGACCTAATACTGAACTTGGCGGTCTGTCAATCCAAAAAAGGAAAGAGGTTGATTTTCCTCACGCCAAACTTCACAGCCATCCAAAAGACCGGAACCAAACCTGGTTCTATTTTCAGAATACCGCCCCTGCTGAAGAGAATCCCTTGCCGGGCTACCATCCGCACCGGCTCAGTAATAATCACCCTTTACCTCAGAGATTGCCTGCCAAAGATTGACAAGCCTATGCACCTCAACTCGCCAAACTTCGGGCTCTTCTTGCCAACGGTTTAACTGGTGTTGATCTCGTCCGTTGCTGGATTTCATGGTGCATTCTTCCCTTAAGCCGCCGGCCCGGATTGATGTTCGAATACACCGGCAAAACCAATGATCCTCAACGGTTTAATTCAATAGCACTGACGGACGATGAAGTCAGTGAAAGTGTAAAGAAAATACTCGACGAACTGCTTGCCGTATGTACTCAAATTGGTCTGCGTCCTTTTTACGCCTCCAACAAACCGCCCGGGGTAAATATTTTAACCTTGTACTTTTTCTTATCCTTCTCCGCTTTAACACTGCTATAATAATACTTTTGTGCAATCCCATAGGCCAGTAGCTCTTTTTGGAAAAATAAAACTCAAGACAAAGTAGCTAAGGCTCCTCGTAGTAAGACCAAGGTCATCAAGAAAGCTGCCAGAAAGAAAACTACTGAGTCTTCAGAACCACCAGAGGATGTCGATGACTCGGCTGAAGAGGTAAAGTTTGATCCCCCTTGACTTCTATCCATATATTTTACTGACAATGATTATTTCTAGGATGATGCGGAGGCCAGCCATGCAGATCAAGATGAGGTAATTTGTCTTTCTTCTGACTCGGAACTTGTGGCGGTTCAACGATTTCGCCGTGCAGTTCAAAAAGTGAAATGCTCTCACCCTGTTGCTCATTTGGATCAAAAACTTTCTTTGAAGACACAGCAAACCGAAGGGCGTCGCACAACCCGGCACAGTGGTCAACATGTCACATCTTCCGGTTTACCTCATACCCCAAACCGGAAACGTCGTCCAGAGGTTGCTTGTTCTTCTGAAAAACGTTATCTTTTGAAAGGTTTCTTCCGATGCCCTCTCAATTCATCTGATTCAAATTATCAGGCATCTTCTAATTCGTCTGGCGGTTCATCAACCACTTAGCTGCCTCCCCTGAAAACCGTCCCTGGGTAAATGTGTAGTCTTCCCTTCTCTTTCATAACTCAGTTGACCATGCTAATCTTTGTTTTAATATTAGTGCTCAAGCTCGTTTGAGTAAGAAGGCCAAGACCAGCGCCCCTACCGGTGAAGTTGAGCCGGAGAAAACTCCTGAGGATGTTGATAAAAATCTCGATAATCTCATGGATGATTTTACTCTGCCAGAGCCAACTATCAATGTTAATCCGCCGGAAGCTGATCCGGCCATGCATGAGGATACCTTAAGCCCACATGCTATGCCTGCAAGTCCGGCTGCTGATCCACTGAAGTCAAGTGCTAATCCGCCAAGCCCAGCCAAAGACGATGACGTTATTGTTACTGGCACTGCTTATACCGCTCCGGGTGATCCGGTTGTCTTGGCAAAACATACCGCCAAGGATGAGTTTATTTCAATGGGCAAGAGGAAGATGGAAACTGATATGTCAAAATATGCTAATCTTTCTACCCAGGATCTTCATTCCGATTTCTTGAACCGGCTTTATACAAGTCGAGATACTGAGGCTGACTTGGTAAATCTGATGAAGGAACGTTATGAGGTAAACATTTTCCTCCTTATCTTTGTATTTTTACTGCCTTGTATCCTGTAGCCCCCAAGGGTCGGTTTAAATTTGTAAAAACAAACCGGGACTTTGAATTTCCAAACTGCACATTGTTGACTTTTAAGTTTTTTGAACAAACACACATTAGCCCCCAAGTACCAGGATTGAAACTTGTATGAATCCTGGGACTTTGAATAAGCAGTAAGAACGAATTAATCCGCATTAGCCCCCAAGTGCCAAGTGTACAACCAGTTGTATGCTTGGGACTTTTGATAAAATATTGAAATGCTCCTCTTGATTTTGGCAGGCTGACATAAACCATCAACGGACGCAGATTGCTGATCTTCAAGAAATTATCAAATCTCAGCAAGAAGAATCTTCCAAAGCTAAAGATGAACTTCAAGCCGCTTTAACTTCCATAGAACGACTGAAAGAAGAATTCAAGATGGAACGTGCCAACTGGGACACTGAAAAGGGGACATTGCTGAAACGGGCTGAAGACGCCGAATCTGCACTTAAACCGGTAGCAGAAGAACTTTCTGGGTTAAAGTGCCAAGTAAACGCCATGACCTCCGCAGTATTTGCTAAGTACTCCTTAGCAAATTATTTGAAATACCCATCTCATAAGGTGCCGGTTGAAATATGAAATTCTTAAACCGTTGCAGGGAGCCGCATTACTCATCTAGGCTTAGATGTATGGATGAAGCTGAAAGCAGCGTATACTCTTCTGGAACAACTTTACACCGGTGCTCAACGGGTTATCTGTGTAGCCTCCTATGACAAACTGGCCCCAACACTGATCAAGGATACTCTGACAAGGCTATCCATGGTACCAGCACAGCTAGAAGAGGTGAAGCGATCTACTGCCAGGGCCGGCGCTTTGTTGGCACTTACCCGAGCCAAAGCATGGATAGCTGACTTCGATCCGGTTGACCTTGCCAAAGGCTTTCCAAGCACACAAGAAAATGGGGCAGATTTTGATGATGCAGCCCTTAAAAGAGTGACAAGGGAGATGCGTCCTCTGGCGAGTCAGCTGGCAGAAGATGCTAACTTGACGGTTCACCGGTCTTATTATGATGCCAACAACAAACGGGTTAACCCTATCATTCCGGAGGCGCAAAATCTTATTCCAGGAATCCGTAAGCACACTTATTCCCCTGACCTTGATCCGTCAGAACTTATCAATGAAGAAGCTATCTTTCAGGCCTTAACCCGGATTGACTGGACCACCACAAACTTCCAGCCGCTAGGTGGGGAAGAGGAGGCTGACCTGATGCCAGATGACCCATCAACTTCGCATCAACATGGTAATGAGACTTGATCCGGCAATTAGAATGATGCTCCAGAAACCTTGTTCTGCTAGAAACACCATATTTTGGGCCTTCAAGCGCCTTGTAATAAGCTAGTGGAAATACTTTGATCCGTTGCCCTCGTGCAGCGGGATATACTTTGCGTTGATTTGTCATGAGAATTTCAGTACTGGCTTATGTATTTTTACAATATTATGCAGTCCCTGTGCCTGCATAAGGAAAATCTGTCCAGGCGGTTTACCACCGAACGGGTCAAAATACCCAACACAACTTGGTAAGCAACTACGGTTGCAGCAATAATAAATCATACCTGTGATATAAAACATTGCTGTTGGTTTACCAATTGTGATGTAAAGAAAAGGTGAAAACCCAACTTCCACCATGCCATGTTGGCATATATGATATAAAACCGGGTTGTGATGAACACCAGCCGATTGCTGGAGACAAAGTGTCAAAGCCAGACCGGTTTTGAGGGATGCCGGATTACCTTTAATTGTATACTTTAACAGAAGATCCATAAGCCATGCCGAGTTAAGAGACTCCGGTTTAACATAGACCTCACGAAAAACAAAAACTTGGCAGAAAAAAGCAAACAAAAAACTGTAGTCGAGGCTTTTCGAGGGCTGCCAGGCCCAAATTGAGGCTTTTCATGGGCTGCCAGGCCGCTGAGTTAAACCATTTTGGCGAAGCCTTTTAAGATGGCCCTCCAACTAACCAATCATCGTTTTAACTTTGACAAGTTCAGGGTCTCAATGAGAGTAACTATCAAACGTTCGACGGGTCGTGCCAGGATTACCTGGATAGGAGTGGCTTACTTGATGAAGGCAGGCTAACCCGGGGTTTTAGGTGAATACACCAGGCTTCCAAGCCGTGGGTCGATACCCAGCTACAAGGGTCCTTTCAAACTCTTTGGTATTTGACGCAAAGAGCCACCAAGTAACTTTGTGAGCTGTGCTCAATGGGTGCCTATGTTTGAGTTGTGCGTAGCAACAAGACTCTCTTTGGCCCCTTGGGTGTGAAGCTCCCAAACTTTGTTGTGGCGTGATAGCTGCATCAAGAGGGTAGTAACGCTATGTTATCTTTGGTGAATACACCTATGTTTGAACAGGAAGCCCCCATGTTAACAGATATTTGAAGAAAAACGGCGGAGGCCCTGCTTGATAGAAAGGATGCCGGTTTATTATACTAATCATAGTATATACATTGTTGAAATATGTACATATGAAAAGCGTGTGGCTTCAAGTGTAATAAGGCCGTAGGAGAGCTATGTTCCATGGCCGTCGGGTCTCCTCCTCAGAGCTACGTGAGTCTTCTCGAACGTCAATGAGGTAGTATGATCCGTTGTGCAGATTTTTGCTGACCACAAAAGGCCCTTCCCAAGGTGGGGATAACTTATGCATATCAGTCTGGTCTTGAATAAGCCGAAGTACCAAATCGCCTTCTTGAAAGGTCCTTGTCTTAACCCGGCGGCTGTGATAACGCCGCATGTCTTGCTGATAAACCACTGACCGAGCCAAAGCCATGTCTCGCTTCTCATCTAACAGGTCCAGCGCCTCTTGGCGTGCTTGCTCGTTATCCACTTCAACATAATTTGCGACCCGGGGCGAGTCGTGACAAATATCACTTGGGAGGACAGCCTCAGCCCCATAGACCAGGAAAAAGGGTGTATATCCCGTAGATCGATTTGGGGTGGTATTTATGCTCCATAACACAGATGGTAATTCCTCCACCCAACAACCTGGTGTCCGCTTCAAAGGGACCATGAGCCAAGGCTTGATACCCTTCAGGATTTCTTGATTCGCCCTCTCAGCTTGACCATTGGACTGGGGATGAGCCACGGACGCTACATCAAGCCGGATGTGCTCTCGTTGGTAGAACTCCTCCATCTCACCTTTACAAAGGTTCATACCATTATCTGTGATGATGCTATGTGGAAAGCCGAAACGGAAAATAATCTTTTTGAGAAATTGAACCGCTGTGGCCGCATCACATTTACTGACGGGCTCCGCTTCAACCCATTTGGTGAACTTGTCAACCGCCACCAGCAGGTGGGTCTTCTTGTCCTTAGAACGCTTAAAGGGTCCAACCATATCAAGCCCCCAAGTAGCAAATGGCCAGGTGATGGGGATCATGCGTAACTCCTGAGCAGGAACATGAACACGACGTGAAAATTTCTGACAAGCGTCACACCGCTTTACCAAGTCTTCCGCATCAGAATGAGTTGTCAACCAGTAGAACCCGTGTCGAAAAGCCTTAGCAGCCAAGGACTTTGAGCTGGCATGGTGACCGCAATCCCCTTCATGGATTTCCCATAGAATCTCTTGTCCTTCTTTAGGAGAAACACATCATTGGAATACGCCTGAAACACTAGAACGGTGCAACTCGCCATTGTGAATAACCATAGACTTGGACCACCGGACTATCTGCCTGGCGAAAAGTTCGTCTTCTGGTAATTCGCCCCGGTTCAGATACGCCAAATATGGAACCATCCAATCCGGAGTGGCATGTAAAACGGCTACCAACTGGGCCTCCGGATCAGGAACAGCTAAATCCTCCTCTGTAGGCAACTTTACAGACGAGTTATGCAAGATATCTAGAAAGGTATTAGGTGGTACCGGTTTATGCTGAGATCCCAGTCGGCTTAGAGAATCTGTTGCTTCATTCTTGCGCCAGTCGATGTGCTCCACCTGATAACCCTTAAAGTGACCTGCTACAATATCCACCTCGCGCCTATAAGCCGCCATGAGCGGGTCTTTAGAATCCCAAGTACCAGAAACTTGCTGAGCCACCAGATCAGAATCTCCAAAGCATCGAACCCGGCTTAAGTTCATTTCCTTAGCTACACGAAGACTGTGGAGCAAGGCCTCGTACTCTGCTGCATTGTTAGTACAAGGAAACATTAAGCGGAGAACATACCAAATCTTATCTCCTCGAGGGGAAGTGAGGACAACTCCAGCCCCCGAGCCTTCCAGCTGCCTGGATCCATCAAAGTGAACGGTCCAGTATGTATTATCTGGTTTGTCTTCTGGTGCCTGTAACTTGGTCAAATCATTGATGAAGTCCACAAGCGCCTGAGATTTGATGGCTGTTCGGGGTGTATACTTCAAACCATGGGGACCGAGCTCGATCGCCCACTTCGCAACCCGGCCTGTTGCCTCTCTATTCTGGATTATATCACCCAAGGGAGCAGAACTAACCACTGTGATAGGATGGCCTTGAAAATATTTCTTGAGTTTCCTACTTGCCATGAAAACTCCATACACTAGCTTCTGCCAATGTGGATATCTTTGCTTTGATTTGATCAGTACTTCACTGATATAATAAACTGGTCGTTAAACCGGATATTCTTTCCCAGTCTCCTTACGCTCAACCACAATCGCCACACTAACCGCTCGGGCATTGGTAACCACGTACAACAGTACATGTTCATTATCAATCGGAGCAGCAAGGACTGGCAGTTCAGCTAGCTGCCGCTTCAACTCCTCGAATGCCGTATCAGCGGTGTCACTCCAGACGAATTTATCTGTTTTCTTCAACATCTGATACAGGGGAATCACCTTCTCTCCCAAACGGCTGATAAATCGGCTGAGGGCTGCAATCCGGCCCGCCAGGCGCTGAACATCATTGATACATGCCGGTTTAGCCAAGGATGTGATTGCTTTGATCTTTTCCGGATTTGCCTCAATACCTCTGTTAGACACAAGAAAGCCCAAGAGTTTGCCTGCCGGAACACCAAAAACACATTTGTCCGGGTTGAGCATCATTTTGTAAACCCGAAGATTGTGAAACGTCTCCTTGAGATCATTTATCAGGGTTTCCTGCTTCCTGGATTTCACCATAATGTCATCCACATAGGCATGAACATTACGGCCGATCTGCTTGTGAAGACAATTTTGCACACAACGCTGGTAGGTTGCTTGGGCACTCTTGAGCCCAAAGGGCATAGAAACATAGCAGAAGGCTCCAAAGGGAGTGATGAAGGCTGTTTTCTCCTAGTCCTTAACTGCCATTTTAATCTGATGATAACCTGAATAAGCATCCAGAAAACTCAGGCGCTAACAACCCGTCGTCGCATCAATGATCTGATCAATACGTGGGAGAGCGAAAGGATCTGCCGGGCAAGCTTTGTTCAAATCAGTGTAGTCCACACACATACGCCAAGTGCCATTTTTCTTAAGAACAAGCACCGGATTAGCCAACCATTCGGGATGAAACACTTCGACGATAAATCCAGCTGCTAGCAGCCGGGCTACCTCTTCGCCGATGGCCTTGCGTCTTTCTTCGTTAAAGCGGCGAAGGTACTGCTTGACCGGTTTAAACTTAGGATCAATATTTAGCGTGTGCTCATCGAGTTCCCTCGGTACACCTGGCATGTCAGAAGGTTTCCATGCAAAGATGTCCCGGTTCTCATGGATGAACTCGATGAGCGCGCTTTCCAATTTCGGATCCAGATTTGCATTGATACTAAACTGCTTGGATGAATCACCAGGGATGAAGTCAACAAGCTTAGTCTCATTAGCCGGTTTGAACGTCAGGGCCGGGTCATGTTCAGTCGTAGGTTTCTTCAGAGGGGTCATATCCGCCGAATCAACATTGTCTTTATAGAATTTCAGCTCCTCCGTGGCACAAACCGATTCTGCATAGGCCGCTTCGCCTTCCTCGCAATCCAAGGCAATCCTTCGGCTCCCATGTACTGTGATCGTCCCCTTATAACCTGGCATCTTGAGCTGCAGATAGACATAACAGGGCCTCGCCATGAATTTCGCATAAGCCGGCCGTCCAAATAGCGCGTGATATGGACTCTGGATTTTCACCACTTCAAAGGTCAAAGTCCCAGACCTGGAATCAAACTCATCTCCAAACACAACTTCCAAAGCAATCTTTCCCACAGGGTAGGCCGATTTACCTGGTACCACACCATGAAAGATAGTGTTGGACGGCTTAAGATTCTTATCCGTCAAACCCATGCGACGGAAAGTCTCATAGTATAGGATGTTGATACTGCTCCCTCCATCCATCAGAACCTTGGTAAACTTATAGCCCCCCACCTGAGGCGCTACCACCAAGGCTAGCTGTCCTGGATTGTCAACCCGGGGCGGGTGATCCTCGCTGCTCCACACAATAGGCTGCTCCAACCATCGTAGATAATGTGGTAGAGCCGGTTCAACAGTATTGACTGCCCTCTTGTGAAGTTTCTGATCCCGCTTGCACAAGCTGGTAGTGAACACATGATACTGTCCGCTGTTCAACTGCTTGGGGTGACTCTGGTAACCTGACTGTTGCTGATTCCCTTGGTTATTCTGCTGGTTATTACCATGGTTGTTCTGATGGCCCTGGTTGTTCTGAAATCCAGAGCCTGAACCGCCGCCCACATGGAAACCTGGGCCTGAACCGCCCGGTGGATCCTGATCATACCGGTATAAATCAGAATTTTTGAACTCCCTCATTATGTGACAATCTTTCCAAAGATGTGTGGCAGGGGCCTCCTTGGTTCCATGCTTCGGGCAGGGCTGGTTTAACAAAAGCTCCAGATTCATGCCGCGCTGGGGCGGTTTACCTTTGCGATGCTGCATATTTGTGTTAGCCACCAAATCTGAATTATCTGCTTTACGCTTACTGTTATTCCCATGGCCCCCTTGGTTGTGGTGCTGCCCTTTTGCACCGCCGTTCTTCTTTCCCTTCTCCGGTTTGTCCTCCTCTGAATCCGGATCCTTGGTATTATCTGAATCGGCATACTTAACTAAAGCGGCCATGAGTGTTGACATGTCGTTGCAATGACGTTTGAGCCTTCCCAATTTCTATTTCAATGGCTTGAAACGGCAATTGCCCTCCAACGTTAATACCATGGTATCTGCATTAATACGATCTGACGAATGCAAAATCGTCGAGACTCGTTTAACCCAATGGGTCGTGGACTCCCCTTCCTCTTGGACACAAGCGGCCGGATCCACAATTGACATCGGCTGCTTGCACGTATCCTTAAAGTTCTGGATAAACCGGTGCTTTAATTCGGCCCATGAGTCGATAGAGTTGGTTGGCAAGCTCTTCAACCAAGTGCGAGCTGTTCCTTCCAGCATCATGATGAAATATTTAGCACAAACCGCCTCATCCACATCTAACATCTCCATTGCCATCTCATAGCTCTCCACCCATGCCTCTGGCTGCAACTCGGCGGTGTAATTTGGTACCTTGTAAGGTCCCTTGAAATCCTTGGGCAATCGCACATTACGCAGTGCGGGAGTTAAACATGGTACTCCTAGGGAACTGAACATTACCCCTGGCTCCACGGAGGCAGTCGGGTGAACCGGAGTATGATGTCGTGCTTCGTGTCGAGCTATCAACTCGGCCCCCCGTCATGCGCGGCCGTGGTCCACAACATCTTGCGCATTAGCACCTCCCCTGGCCGGGTTGTTCTCCCGCGGCGAATTTCGGTGGCGTGCGCTACTGGATATGGCCGGTTCGTCTTCCACGTGTCTGCTATAACTCCAGCTTGGACAGGGAGTGGAATGAATCCTCTCACGGCTGTGTGAATACGCTTGCTGTTGATTCAGTGATGTCTGAAGAAGATCCCTGGCCCGACGCGCTTCCACTGCAACTGGTGATTCGCCGTCGGTTGGGAGAGCCGACAGGCGTGAAGCGGCGGCCACAATATTATCCAACGGGTTGGAATAATGCCCGGGCGGCGTCGATGATACAACATTGTTCTAGCGAGGCAGGTTTGTTGCGCGTGGCTGAACCGGCGTTCCTGCTTCTGGTGCCCCCGCCCGGTTTGGCGCGGGTTGGTTACCAGCTCCTGCACCTGGCGTGTTGAAAAGATTCTGCGGCTCATAAACCGACGGGAGACGTGATCGGTACCTTCTTCTCATGACCTCTTCTGAAGCATTCTGATCTAGTCTAATTCGGTAAGCCTGTGCTTCCAACTCGGCCCGTTCTGTGGCCATCCTGGCGTTCTCTGCTGCCAGGTCTGCTTTAGCCTGGGCTATTTGATCTTTCACCTTTAGAATCTCCGCATCGTGCTGATCCCTGGCTGCTACGTCTACCTCCGCGGACATCAGTGCCGCTAGAGCGTCGAACAAATCAGACAAGACTTGGGCTGGAGGCGGCGCCGAGCTTCCTGCACCTGCTGGCGTGGCCGTTGTTGAACCGGAGAGTACCACTGCGGCGGTAGATGAATGAGGCACCGGTCGTGTGCCGGTCATGAAGACAGCGGCCTGGTTTGGTAGACCGGGGGAATCCGAAATACTGTTGCCCTCGGATCCTCCCTCAATCCGGCCATTGTACAACTGGTAAAACGATTCGGTTTCTCCGGAAGACTCGTCATCACTACGGATTACGGTTTCTCCATCAGAGATCAGTTCCTCCTCATAACCCGAACCATTGATGACACCCACGAAAACATGCCTGGCCTCAGGCTGAACCGGTGAAGAACTTGCACGCCGAGCCGTCTCGATGATGTCGGTGCAGGTGTCCGGCTCGGGGGCCGGTTCGCCGATCTTGCCAATGAAGACGTGAATCCCACCAAAGGGGACCCGGTACCCGTATTCGATTGAATTAGCCTCGGGACCCCATCCTGCGTTGTCGATGTAGAGCTTGCCGCGGCGACTCTTCGTCATCCGGCCCACAGCGTATCCCCTCAGTCCATCGAAGTTGCCCTTCAAGAACTCGAAACCATCATGCGATAGCCCCACGGTGGGCGCCAACTGTCGTGGACTTGTCACGGCAGATGTCCTCATGGAAGGACTTAGTCGTGGAGCCATCAGTACAGGTTAGATTGAAGGGGTTAAACCGGACAAAGGGACACGCAAGTTTTATGCTAGTTCGGCCCCTTCGATGAAGGTGAAAGCCTACGTCTAGTTGTGATTGGTATTGCTGGGGTTTCGAAGACCAGGGAGCGAATCCACTTTGTCTGGCTTCGAGTTGTTGTTTTCTGTCCCTGAACCGCCGCCGGGTCACCCCTTTATATATTCAGGAGGATCCCGTCCGGTCTACAGAGTCCCGAGGCTGGCTCATACAGGTGTCCGCCTCGGTCTCTTCTTTCTTATCTTACAATCAAGTTTATACAATCATGGCGGTTTACTATCATGGCCCTAAACCGTCTGCGGGCTCTGGGCCTCTAAGCTTCATCCGTAAAGCGCCATCTTCTGTGTTTCCTTGGGCTTCAGTATAACTGAAGGTGAACCGGCCCCTCCTGGGCGGTTTCCCCTCAGTGGTTATATCCCCAACATGACTTATACATGTTCTTATGACTATGAGATTATGCAACTCCCGAATACCGGAGGAACACTTTGTGTGCTAGAAAATTTCACAATGTAAATGGGTGATTATAAAGGTGCTCTACAGGTGTCTCTGATGGTACTTGTTGAGTTGGCATAGATCAAGATTACGATTTGTCACTCTGATTGTCGGAGAGGTATCTCTGGGCCCTCTCGGTAATGCACATCACTATAAGCCTTGTAAGCAATGCAACTAATGAGTTGGTTGCGGGATATTGCATTACGAAACGAGTAAAGATACTTTCTGGTAACGATATTGAACTAGGTATTGGGATACCGACGATCGAATCTCGGGCAAGTAACATACCGATGACAAAGAGAACAACGTATAGTGTTATGTCATTTGACCGATAAAGATCTTCATAGAATATGTAGGAACCAATATGAGCATCCAGGTTCCGCTATTGGTTATTGACCAGAGACATGTCTCGGTCATGTCAACATAGTTCTCAAACCCGTAGGGTCCGCACGCTTAAAGTTCTGTGACGATCGGTTTTATGAGTTTATATGTTTTGATGTACCGAAGGTAGTTCGGAGTCCCGAATATGATCACAGACATGATGAGGAGTCTTGAAATGGTCAAGACACTAAGATTGATGTGTTGGAAGCCTACATTTGGACATCGGAAGAGTTCCAGGTAAAATCGGGATTTTACCGGAGTACCGGAGGGGTTACCGGAACCCCCCGAGGGCTAATGGGCCTTGTTGGGCCATAAGGAAAAGAGAGAGGGGCCGGCCTAGGGCAGGCAGCGCGCCCCTCCCCTCTATCCGAATTGGACTAGGAGAAGGGGAGGCGGCGCCCCCCTCGCCTTCTCTTTCTCTCCCTTCCTTTCGCCCTCCTAGTAGGAGTCAGAAAGAGGGGAATCCTACTCCTACTAGGAGGAGGATTCCTCCTCCTGGCGCACCAACAAGGGCCGGCCGGCCTTCCCCTTGCTCCTTTATATACAGGGGCAGGGGGCACCTCTAGACACACAAGTTGATCACAAAGATCTCTCCCAGCCGTGTGCGGTGCCCCCCTCCACCATAATCCACCTCGGTCATACTATAGCGGTGCTTAGGCGAAGCCCTGTCATGGTAGCTTCATCAACATCGTTATCACGCCGTCGTGCTGATGAAACTCTTCCCCGAGCTCTATTGGATCGTGAGTTCGCGGGATGTCACCGAGCTGAACGTGTGCTGAACGTGGAGGTGTCGTACGTTCGGTACTGAGGATCGGTCGATCGTGAAGACGTACGACTACATCAACCACGTTGTCATAATGCTTCCGCTTAACAGTCTACGAGGGTACGTGGACAACACTCTACCCTCTCGTTACTATGCATCACCATGATCCTGCGTGTGCGTAGGAATTTTTTTGAAATTACTACGTTCCCCAACATAAGGGAGCAGGTACAGTTACCTCATCAAGTTCTACTTTCCTCCCACTCACTTCTTTTGAGAGAAACTCCTTCTCTAGAAAGGATCCATTTTTAGCAACGAATATCTTGCCTTCGGATCTGTGATAGAAGGTGTACCCAACAGTCTCCTTTGGGTATCCTATGAAGACACATTTCTCCGATTTGGGATCGAGCTTATCAGGTTGATGTTTTTTCACATAAGCATCGCAGCCCCAAACTTTAAGAAATGACAACTTGGGTTTCTTGCCAAGCCACAGTTCATATGCTGTCATCTCAACGGATTTAGATGGTGCCCTATTTAACATGAATGCAGCCGTCTCTAAAGCATAACCCGAAAACGATAGCGGTAAATCAATAAGAGACATCATAGATCGCACCATATCTAATAAAGTACAATTACGACGTTCGGACACACCATTACGTTGAGGTGTTCTGGGTGGCGTGAGTTGCGAAACTATTCCGCATTGTTTCAAATGAAGACCAAATTCATAACTCAAATATTCTCCTCCACGATCAGATCGTGGAAATTTTATTTTCTTTTTACGATGATTTTCTACTTCACTCTGAAATTCTTTGAACTTTTCAAATGTTTCAGACTTATGTTTCATCAAGTAGATATACCCATATCTGCTCAAATCATCTGTGAAGGTAAGAAAATAACAATACCCGCCGCGAGCATCAATACTCATCGGACCGCATACATCAGTATGTATTATTTCCAACAAGTCTGTTGCTCGCTCCATTGTTTCGGAGAACGGAGTCTTAGTCATCTTTCCCATGAGGCATGGTTCACAAGCATCAAGTGATTCATAATCAAGTGATTCCAAAAGCCCATCAACATGGAGTTTCTTCATGCGCTTTACACCAATATGACCTAAACGGCGGTGCCACAAATAAGTTGCACTATCATTATTAAACTTATATCTTTTGGCTTCAATACTGTGAACATGTGTATCACTACTATCAAGATTTAGTAAAAACAGACCACTCATCAAGGGTGCATGACCATAAAAGATATTACTCATATAAATAGAACAACCATTATTCTCTGATTTAAATGAATAACTGTCACGCATCAAACAAGATCCAGATATAATGTTCATGCTTAATGCTGGCACCAAATAACAATTATTTACGTCTAATAGTAATCCCGAAGGTAGATGTAGAGGTAGCGTGCCGACCGCGATCACATCGACTTTGGAACCATTTCCCACGCGCATTGTCACCTCATCCTTCGACAATCTTTGCTTAATCCGTAGCCCATGTTTTGAATTGCAAATATTAGCAATATAACCAGTATCAAATACCCAGGCGCTACTGCGAGCATTAGTAAGGTACACATCAATAACATGTATATCAAATATACCTTTCACTTTGCCATCCTTCTTCTCCTCCAAATACTTGGGGCAGTTCCGCTTCAAGTGACTAGTCCCTTTGTAGTAGAAGCACTCAGTCTCAGGCTTAGGTCCATACTTGGGCTTCTTCACTTGAGAAACAACTTGCTTGTCGTTCTTCTTGAAGCTCCCCTTCTTCCCTTTACCCTTTTTCTTGAAACTAGTGGTCTTGTTGACCATCAACACTTGATGCTCCTTCTTGATTTCTACCTCCGCAGCATTTAGCATTGCAAAGAGCTCATGAATTGTCTTATCCATCCCTTGCGTATTATAGTTCATCATGAAGCTCTTGTAGCTTGGTGGCAGTGATTGAAGAATTCTATCAAAATGACACTATCAACTAGAAGATTAACTCCCAGCTGAGTCAAGTGGTTGTGGTACCCAGACATTCTGAGTATATGCTCATTGACAAAACTATTCTCCTCCATTTTGCAGATGTAGAACTTATTGGAGACTTCATATCTCTCAATCCGGGCATTTGCTTGAAATATTACTTCAACTCCTGGAACATCTCATATGCTCCATGACGTTCAAAACATCATTGAAGTCCCGGTTCTAAGCCGTAAAGCACGACACACTGAACTATCGAGTAGTCATCAGCTTTGCTCTACCAGGTGTTCATAACATCTGGCGTTGCTCCTGCAGTGGGTTTGGCTCCTAGCGGTGCTTCCAGGACGTAATTCCTCTGTGCAGCAATCAGGATAATCCTCAAGTTACAGACCCAGTCCGTGTAGTTGCTACCATCATCTTTCAACTTAGCTTTCTCTAAGAACGCATTAAAATTCAACGGAACAACAACACGGGCCATCTATCTACAAGAACATACACATGCATAATACTATCAGGTACTAAGTTCATGATAAATTAAAGTTCAATTAATCATATTACTTCAGAACTCCCACTTAGATAGACATCCCTCTAATCATCTAAGTGATCACGTGATCCATATCAACTAAACCATGTCCGATCATCACGTGAGATGGAGTAGTTTTCAATGGTGAACATCACTATGTTGATCATATCTACTATATGATTCACACTCGACCTTTCGGTCTCAGTGTTCCGAGGCCATACCTGCATATGCTAGGCTCGTCAAGTTTAACCCGAGTATTCCACGTGTGCAAAATTGGCTTGCGCCCGTTGTATGTGAACGTAGATCTTATCACACCCGATCATCACGTGGTGTCTCGGCACGAGGAACTGTAGCAATGGTGCATACTCGGGGAGAACACTTATACCTTGAAATTTAGTGAGAGATCATCTTATAATGCTACCGCCAAACTAAACAAAATAAGATGCATAAAGGATAAACATCACATGCAATCAATATAAGTGATACGATATGGCCATCATCATCTTGTGCCTTCGATCTCCATCTCCAAAGCACCGTCATGATCACCATCGTCACCAGCTTGACACCTTGATCTCCATCGAAGCATCGTTGTTGTCTCGCCAACTATTGCTTCGACGACTATTGCTACCGCTTAGTGATAAAGTAAAGCAATTACATGGCGATTGCATTTCATACAATAAAGAGACAACCATATGGCTCCTGCCAGTTGGTGATAACTCTGTTACGAAACATGATCATCTCATACAATAAAATTTAGCATCATGTCTTGACCATATCACATCACAACATGCCCTACAAAAACAAGTTAGATGTCCTCTACTTTGTTGTTGCAAGTTTTATGTGGCTGCTACGGGCTGAGCAAGAACCGTTCGTACCTATGCATCAAGAACCAAAATGCGGTATAGTGATTGCTTTTTTATCTTCGGAAAGAACCATGTTCATTGAATCCGGTTCAACTAAAGTTGGAGAAACAGACACCCACTAGCCACCTGTGTGCTAAGCACGTCAGTAGAACCAGTCTCACGTAAGCATTCGCGTAATGTCGGTGAGCTGCTTCATCCAACAATACCTCTGAATCAAGAATCAACTAGAGACGGCAAGCAATATGTATATACCCGCGCCCACAACTCCTTTGTGTTCTACTCATGCATATAACATCTACGCATAGACCTGGCTCGGATGCCACCATTGGGGAACGTAGTAATTTTAAAAAAAATCCTACGCAGATGCAAGATCCATCTAGGTGATGCATAGCAACGAGAGGGAAGAGTATTATCACATACCCTCATAGACCATAAGTGGAAGCGTTATGACAACGCGGTTGATGTAGTCGTACGTCTTCAGATCCGATCGATCCTAGTACCAAAGATACGACACCTCCGCAATCTACACACATTCAGCTTGGTGACGTCCCACGAACTCTAGATCCAGCTAAGGTCGAGGGAGAGTTGCGTCAGCACGACGGCATGGTGACGGTGATGATGAAGCTACCGGCACAGGGCTTCGCCTAAGCGCTGCAATGATATGACCGAGGTGGAAATCTGTGGAGGGGGGCACCGCACACGGCTAAGATCAACTTTGATGTGTTCTAGGGTGCTCCCCTCCCCACGTATATAAAGGAGGGAGGGGGAGGCCGGCCGGCCCTGTAGGCGCGCCAAGGGGGGAGGAGTCCTCCTCCTAGTAGAAGTAGGACTCCCCCTTTCCTAGTCCCACTAGGAAAAGAAGGAAGAGGGAGAAGGAGAAAGGAAAGGGGGGCCGACCCCCCCCCCCCACCCAATTCGGTTTGGGCTTGGGGGCACACCCTCCACCTGGCTGCCTTCTCTTCTCTCCCACTAAGGTCCAATAAGGCCCATTGACTCCCTGGGGGGTTCCGGGAAACCCCCGGTACTCTAGTAAATGCCCGAACTCACCCGGAACCATTCCGATGTCCAAACATAGCCTTCCAATATATCAATCTTTATGTCTCGACCATTTTAAGACTCCTTGTCATGTCTGCGATCACATCCGGGACTCCGAACAACCTTCGGTACATCAAAACACATAAACTCATAATACCAATTGTCATCGAACGTTAAGCATGCGGACCCTACGGGTTCGAGAACTATGTAGACATGACTGAGACTCATCTCCGGTCAATAACCAATAGCGGAACCTGGATGATCATATTGGTTCCTACATATTCAATGAAGATCTTTATCGGTCAAACCGCATAACAACATACTTTGTTCCCTTTGTCATCGGTATGTTACTTGCCCGAGATTCGATCGTTGGTATCTCAATACCTAGTTCAATCTTGTTACCGGCAAGTCTCTTTACTCATTCCGTAATGAAACATCCCGTAACTAACTCATTAATTAGTCACATTGCTTGCAAGGCTTATAGTGATGTGCATTACCGAGAGGGTCCAGAGATACCTCTCCGATACACGGAGTGACAAATACTAATCTCGATCTATGCCAACTCAACAAACACCATCGAAGACACCTGTAGAGCATCTTTATAGTCACCCAGTTACGTTGTGACGTTTCATAGCACACTAAGTGTTCCTCCGGTATTCAGGAGTTGCATAATCTCATAGTCATAGGAACATGTATATGTTATGGAGAAAGCAATAACAGTAAACTAAACGGTCATCTTGCTAAGATAACGGATGGCTCAAGTCAATCACATCATTCTCTAATGATATGATCTCGTTCGTCAAATGACAACTCTTTGTCCATGGCTAGGAAACTTAACCATCTTTGATTAACGAGCTAGTCAAGTAGAGGCATACTAGTGACACTCTGTTTGTCTATGTATTCACACATGTACTAAGTTTCCGATTAATACAATTCTAGCATGAATAATAATAATTTATCATGATATAAGGAAATATAAATAAAACTTTATTATTGCCTCTAGGGCATATTTCCTTCAATATGTGGATGACATATTGTTTATCAGAAATGATACTGAATTTATGAATAGCATAAAATGATACTTGAATATGATTTTTTCAATGGAAGAGCTCGGTGAAGCTGCTTATATATTGGGCATCAAGATCTATAGAGATAGATCAAGACGCTTAATTGGACTTTCACAAAGCACGTACCTTGATAAAGTTTTGAAGAAGTTCAAAATGGATCAACCAAAGAAAGGGTTCTTGCCTGTATTACAAGGTGTGAAGTTGAGTCAGATTCAATGCCCGACCACTGCAGAAGATAGAGAAAATGGAAGTCATTCCCTATGCTTCAGCCATAGGTTCTATCATGTATGCAATACTGTGCACCAGACCTGATGTGTGCCTTGCTATTAGTTTAGTAGGGAGGTACCAAAGTAATCCAGGAGTGGATCACTGGACAAGGGTCAAGAACATCCTGAAATACTTGAAAAAGACTTAGGATATGTATCTCGTTTATGGAGGTGACAAAGAGCTTGTCGTAAATGGTTACGTCGATGCAAACTTTGACACTGATCCGGACGAGTCTAAGTCACAGACCAAATACATATTTTTATTGGATGGTGGAGCTGTTAGTTGGTGCAGTTCTAAACAGAGCGTCGTGGCGAGATCTACGTGTGAAGCGGAGTACATAGCTGCTTCGGAAGCAGCAAATAACAGAGTCTAGATGAAGGAGTTCATATCTGATCTAGGTGTCATACCTAGTGCATCGGGTCCAATGAAAATCTTTTGTGACTACTGGTGCAATTGCCTTGGCAAAGGAATCCAGATTTCACAAGAGAACCAAGCACATCAAGAGACGCTTCAATTCCATCCGCGATCAAGTCAAGGAGGGAGACATAGAGATTTGCAAGATACATACGGATCTGAATATTGCGGACACATTGACTAAGCCTCTCTCACGAGAAAAACATGATCTGCACCAAGGCTCCATGGGTGTTAGAATCATTACAATGTAATCTAGATTATTGACTATAGTGCAAGTGGGAGACTGAAGGAAATATGCCCTAGAGGCAATAATAAAGTTGTTATTTATATTTCATTATATCATGATAAATTTTTATTATTCATGCTAGAGTTGTATTAACCAGAAACTTAGTACATGTGTGAATACATAGACAAACAGAGTGTCACTAGTATGCCTCTACTTGACTAGCTCGTTAATCAAAGATGGTTAAGTTTCCTAGCCATGTACATGAGTTGTCATTTGATAAACCGGATCACATTATTAGAGAATGATGTGATTGACATGCATGACCCGTCCGTTAGCTTAGCACTTTGATTGTTTAGTTTATTGCTATTACTTTCTTCATGACTTATACATGTTCATATGGCTATGAGATTATGCAACTCCCGAATACCGGAGGAACACTTAGTGTGCTATCAAACGTCACAACGTAACTGGGTGATTATAAAGATGCTCTACATGTGTCTTCGATGGTGTTTGTTGAGTTGGCATAGATCGAGATTAGGATTTGTCACTCTGATTGTCGGAGAGGTATCTCTGGGCCCTCTCGGTAATGCACATCACTATAAGCCTTGTAAGCAATGTAACTAATGAGTTAGTTGCGGGATGTTGCATTACGGAACGAGTAAAGAGACTTGCCGGTAACGATATCGAACTAAGTATGATGATACCGACGATCGAATCTTGGGCAAGTAACATACCGATGACAAAGGGAACAACATATATTGTTGTGCGGTTTGACCGATAAAGATCTTCGTAGAATATGTAGGAACCAATATGAGCATCCAGGTTCCGCTATTGGTTATTCACCAGAGATGAGTCTCGGTCATGTCTACATAGTTCTCGAACCCGTAGGGTCCGCACGCTTAACGTTCGATGACGATCGGTATTATGAGTTTGTGTGTTTTGATGTACCGAAGGTAGTTCAGAGCCCCGGATGAGATCACGGACATGACGAGAAGTCTCAAAATGGTCGAGACATGAAGATTGATATATTGGATGATTATATTCGGACACTGGAATGGTTCCTAGGTGTATTGAGTATTTTCTGGAGTACCGGGAGGGTTACCGAAACCCCCCCGGGAGTTAATGGGCCTTCATGGGCCATAGTGGGAGAGAGGAGGAGGCGACAAAGTGGTGGGGCGCACCCCCCAAGCCCCATCCAAATTGGGGAGGGGGCCGAACCCCCTCTCCTTCTCTCCTCTTCCCCTTCCTTTCCCCTCCTAGTTTGACTAGGAAAGGGGGGAAACCTACTCCTAGTAGGAGTAGGAATCCCCCTTGGGGCGCGCCATAGGAGGCCGGCCCCCCTCCTCCACTCATTTTTACACGGGGAGGGGCGCACCCCATAGACACACAAGTTGATCTTAGCCGTGTGCGGTGCCCCCCTTCACAGATTTCCACCTCGATCATATTGCCGTAGTGCTTAGGCGAAGCCCTGCGTCAGTAACTTCATTATCACCATCAACACGCTGTTGTGTTGACAAAACTCTCCCTCGGCCTCAGCTGGATCTAGAGTTCGAGGGATGTCATCGAGCTGAACGTGTGGAGATCGCGGAGGTGATGTCCGTTCGGTACTTGATCGGTTGGATCGCGAAGACGTTCGACTACATCAACCGCGTTACTTAACGCTTCCTCTTTCGGTATACGAGGGTACGTGGACACACTATCCCCACTCGTTTCTATGCTTCTCCTAGTTAGATCTTGCGTGATCGTAGGAATTTTTTTGAAATACTACGTTCCCCAACACGTAGGTCTATGGAAACTACCCACGCTTCATCGGAAGGTCAATAGAGTTGATGTAGAAGCCCTCCGCGATCGAATCCCCCTCGTGCAGGGTTCCGGAAAAGGCCCCTAGATGGGATCTCATGGGTACAGACGGTTGTGGTGGTGGAAAAGTGTTTTCGTGGATGCCTCTGGTGGTTTGGGAATATATGTGAATATATAGGCGAAGAATTAGGTCAGGGGAGTCACGGGGGGCCCACAAGGCAGGGGGCGCGCCCTCCCCCCTTGTGTCCGCCTCGTGGCTCTTCCAACTTGATCTCCAAGTCTTTTGGGTGTCTTCTAGTACAAGAAAAATCATCGCAAAGGTTTTATTCCGTTTGGTATTCCTTTTTTGCGAAGCTCAAAAACAAGGAAAAAACAGAAACTGGCACTGGGCTCTAGGTTAATAGGTTAGTCCCAAAAATAATATAAAATATCATATAAAACATCCAAAACAAATAATATAATAGCATGGAACAATCAAAAATTATAGATACGTTGGAGACCTATCAAACGACATCAGCGGAAAAAAGTGTTCGAATCTATGCTCTAGAGGTATGTTGCCTACAACCACAAAACTCCAGCCATGATTGAACTCACCCACTGGTGCCGTTTTGGTCCACCCTGATGCCACCTAACGATGCGCACATGCACCAGCAACCCGTAGAGGCCAAGATATCGTCCAGCAATCACCAGAATCGGATGGACCAGCAAGTCTGCCCTGCCCTACTATCTATCAGCAACTGACCGTCGGGTGGATGACGTGGCCAGAGTTTTTAGTGGGCCCACATGCCTGTATCCACGTAACGGTCAAAGGTGTTGACCCGACGGAAATGGTGCGTTTGGCCTTATGTGAGGATCAACTAGAGGGAGAAGGATATCAATGAGGTGAGTTTGTTGCCATGGGTCAAACTGGGTAGAACTATGGAACCGAGGGCATGAAAATAGAAATCCCAATGATCTTACGCGACAGATTGGGCTATCATAGGTGACATTATGGGTTGTCAATAAAAATGGCAATCAGTGACATTATGTGGCTCGTCACCTGAAATGCGATCTTGCATGACGGAAGAAGTGGTACCGTCAAAATTTTATTTTCCATGACGACGCTTCGATGACAGTGGGGGTGACAGTGGGAAAATGTGACGGGGGTATTTTCCACAACAAAAGACGGTTATGCGTGACACAAGTGAAACTTCGCAAAATAGACGAAATTTTGCAATGGGAGAAAATGTTTTCTCAAAATGTCACATAACATAACACTGTTTCAAAATCAATGGTTGATCAACATGTGTGTGGATGAATAAAGTTTAGTTTACTTCAGAGGTTGAATTCATCATGTGTGTTGTCAAACGTACAAAACCATATGTTAGTAGTAAGTACCATAGTGATCCTATAAATGTTCACTAGGGTAATTGCTTAAATATTAAGTACCTCAGTTGGACGAAAATCTTGCTTCTTTTCCTTAGAGAAAATGAAGAGATTATTGTAAATAGTTACACAAATTATTTGTTGTAAAGGTTACACAAGACAACTTCATAAATGATATAAATAAACTATTCGGGCTATAAATTGTGAAATGATTTTCATGAATGAACATAATTGTGGATATTATAAATGATTTAGATTGAGGCTTGATAAGACTTCAATATAATATTATCTGGATCAATAATAGTTTATTGATAGACTATGGTGTAATACCAAATGAAAATTGACTATATGAAGATATAGCAAATGGACTATATGGAGATATAGTGTTACTATGAAATGGACTATATAGAGATATAGTGTCACCATTAAGGTGACACAAAGAATTAAACAAAAATAAAAAATATTACCGACAGAAATAACCTTGGGATTCAAAGAGTATCATATCCAGTGACGAAGCCTCTACCACTAGCAAAGCATGAGCAACACTAAATAGCCATAAGTGTCACAAACATGCAACTAGATGATTGACTCTAGTGCAAGTGGGAGACTATTGGAAATATGCCCTAGAGGCAATAATATTTGTATTATTATATTCCCATATTCATAATTATAGAGTTTATATTCTATGCTATAACTTCTATGATCCTGGAATATGCGATTCAGTGGAAAACTCATATGCACGTTTGGAATGATATAGGTTAAATAAAAGGTTCCTAGTCTTGCCTCTAGGACTAGCTCAAGTGTTGTTGGTGACCACATTTTTTACGATATCGTTATGTGTAATGATAGTCCTAAAAAACATTGAGATTATGACATTGGAAGAATGATCATATTGAATTGACCCAAATTTGTCTGTTATGAATTGACTTAATATCGTCTATAATCAATTGTAATAACACAAGAGTGTTAACATGTGATTTTACTCCTTAGACCATTAGAGTATTATAGTCACTTCTTACCGTACGGTGGGCTTTGTGGTTGCTACAACGTCACCAGTAACACGGTGATCATGACAATAGCTTCTAGATTTATCGGAAACTTTGGCAAGGGACTAGATAGCTGGAGAGTCGGATTTGCTCCTCCGGCGATGGAGACATATTCTTAGGGCACTCTTGGTGTGACAACATCCATCATAGTCTGGCGAGACACAGGTGACAATGTCATGAGGATGCTAGAACACAATATCGAGAAAGAAGAACAAAATAGGCAACAAGGATAACGATTTAGTGAGCATGGTGATGACTCAGGAGGATACCGATGCATCCTGGGTTTTGTGAAGTGTAGGGAGCAAAGGGAACATCACATGATAACCAAAGGTTCACTTGAATATCTTCCGTGTGCTGATAGGGACCGAAATGGATGTCCACGGTTCCGTTGTCGGTCACTGAACGAACGGTTTCGTTCATGTCTATGAGTTACCGAACCTATGGGGCCACAAGATTAAGGCCATCATGATCTGCTTAATGTTAGTAGGACGGGAGTGATGAGAACATATTCTTTAAATTGTTTAATAAATATTGGGAATAGTTACGAGAGGATTCGGAAGCATTTCGGGGTCACCGGAAGGGTTTCAGAGAGTATCGGGTAATACCGGGTATTACCGATAAATATATATAGGTAGAAAATGTTTCCAGGATGTTAAAATCATACATAAAAAGGTCTCAAAATATTTATAACACTTTTATATTTAATTTAATATTTACAGGCATGAAAGGCCAAATGGTGGAAGGCAACTTGGGCCACCAAGGCCCAACTGGGGAGGCGCCCGCTTTCCCTGTGGAAGGAGGCCGGATTGGGGACATCGAAGGACTCCCCTTCCCTCCTTGGCAAACGCAAGGGGAGGAGAGTCCTTCTCCTCCTCTTAGCTGCCCCCTATCCCCTCTAACACATATATACTTGAGGTATTGAGCTCTTTTGAACACTAGTTTGGAGCCTCCTCTAGTCCCTTTAGTTATAGTTCTAGTTGATCCTATTTAGAGCAAGACTAATTCTCTAATCCTCATAATTAGAAGACAAGTGTGGTTCTAATCTCCTCCCTCTAATTCCGGTGATGATTAGTGTAACGCCCCAAGTCTGGAGCTTCAAATGCATTCCAGGGTTTCCGGGTTTTCATCGTGTGATTTGTTTGGTTCCTTGCATCATGTCATCTCGCAACCTTTTTAATAACTCAAATAAATAAAATTTCATAGATCGTTGATCTATTTAAATCGAGGGAATTCACATGGTGGTTTCTCTTTAAAACATATCCTCCCGATAGTAGGGAGCTATATTCAATATTTCTTTAATTTGAAATTCACCATAACACAATTGCAAAAATCCCAATGCCTTTTGTTATTTCAACTCTTGGCTTCTAACTTTGCCACATGTCCTTTTTGTCATTTTCCGGAGCTCCACCTAATTTCTCAACATTTTTGGGCACGTTGAAAAACCTGTCCTAGTTCAAACCTTTTGAATTAAATTCAAAGGAATTTGAATTTAATCTTTCAAACTTGACCTTTTCTATTTTCTCGGACCGTGCACATTTTTACGAGTCCGTGAAAATTATCCCCATGCTCAAAATCCTTCCCTAACCCTCTCTTTCTTTTCCTCTCTCTAATTTCTTTTCTGTTTAAGGTACAAGTTTTTAAAGAGAGAGGGAGGAGAGAGTCCAGCCCATCTAGGGTCTTCAACCAGCAGCAGCACTAGGTCGGCCTCCCTGGCCCAAGGTTTTCCCGCAGCCCCACTTCAAACCCTAGGCCCATATTCCTCTAAGGCCCAGCCTCCTTTTTCCTAACCCTAGTCTTCCTGAGCCCGATTCCCTCGATGCCCATCTCTCTCCCTCGGCCCTTTCCTCTGCCGCCGCCTCCTAGCGATCCCCAGCGCTCGCGCCCGATCCCTCGAGCCCGATCCCCTCGTCCTTCTCCTCCGGTCGCCGCGGCCTTTCTCGCTGCATCCCCTTGACCCGCTCCTCTCCGCTCCTCCGCGGGACACGTCCCAAGCTCGTCGCACTGCCGCATCGACAGGGACGCCGAGCGCCACCTCGCAAACTCCGCCGGCGGCCTCGACCTCCATGCCTCGTCCCCGCGCTTTGAGTTGCCGCCGCCTTGCTCCTCCTCTGCCTCGCATCGCCCTCCGCCGTCAAGTGCCGCCCCCGCCCGGATCCGTCAGGCCCTGCCATGGCTGCGCCACCCTAGGACTTCGTCGGCCTCCTGTTCCGACGTGGCCTGCTGCTGGCCTCGGCAAGGCCAGCGCCTCGTCCTCCTTGCCTCGTCCGTGCTGGTAGCGGCCTCCCACACCCCAGCATCGTCACCTCCACCCCCTCGAACCGTTGGTTCTCCTCGTCACCGAGCCATGCGCCTTCTCCTCGTCCTGCCCCCATGTCTAGTGTGTGCGCCATCGCCTCCTTGCTGCTGCCCGCCTGAGGTCCTTTCGTCTCGCTGGGTTTTGGATTGGCAAGAACGACACGCCAAGACCCATACCCGGACCGTCAAGCACCTTCTCCAAGGAGTTTTCCAAGTACCATGACATGACGACCCTCGAACGCGTCAAGTACCCCTTCAGATGCGCCAAGTTCGTCTACACAAAAATGCCAAGTACCACTCATGTCGGCAAGACCCGCAAGTCGGACCCCGAACGATCGATCTCTCGTGGACCGTGTACAACTACCGTCGCCCCGAAGATGTTGGAGTCATCAAGTACCTCTCCGAACGAACGCGAACGACTACCGTCGCAAGAACGGGACCGGAAAGTCCAAAGACCCCAAGTACCACATCACCGATGACATGAACGTATACGGAAACTCGTGCAACGATAAACATGTACCACTACCGTCGCCGAGATCGCGAGAACCTCTATCCTCGACTCGAGAGCGTGCGAGAACGTCTACTTCCACTGCGTCCCATCGAACCAGAACCATCTCGTTTGCACGCTTCGAAGGTATAACCCCGAGACGACGTTCGTGGATGAATGCTTGCGATGTTTGAAATGCTCGCATTTGCACCATGCCCGACATGTTTTCTTGCATGTTCCCCGTTGCCATACCGTCGTCTCGTGGGACACCCGTTTGCGAGGATCACCCCACCATCCTTGCATGACATGCTCCCGTCACACTCTCTTTTGCACCGTCATCTCAATCGAGTTACCGGAACCGATATGTTCCCGTGGCACCATTTTCGGATTCGTTGCCGTGGCACCCCTTTCGTTTCCGCCACGATGACAAATGCTTCATAATGCTCTTGTCAACTTTTAATAAAAATTGCATAAACTTGTTCATGTCATCCGCATCATGATAACAACAATTAAAATGTTTAAATTGTTGTTGCAATAAATTACTAAGGCATATGGGGATTTACCGGATTCGTTATTGTTATATCCGGCCCCATTTAAATTGTTTAGATGGTGTAGTTTTGTTATGCCTCACCTCTTGCCATGTTTAACAACATTTAATATTGTTGAGTACCTAACCGGGAGAGAACTAAATAATTGATGTGGTATTCCGTCAATATGCAACTCGTTGCATATTGAGCTCCACTTAATTTGTAGGATTGCTTGTGCACTTTGCCATGCCATGCTTCATTAATCCGGACATGCATCATACTTGGTTGTGCATCATGCCATGTTTATGTGATGGTTGGTTACTATGTTGTTTGCTTTCTTTCCGGTGTTGCTTCTTCGGGTTAGTTCTGATAACGTCGCGTTTGTGAGGATCCGTTTGTCTACGTCCATTTATCTTCTTCATGGACTTGTTCTTCTTCCTTGCGGGATTTCAGGCAAGATGACCATACCCTCGAAATCACTTCTATCTTTGCTTGCTAGTTGCTCACTCTTTTGCTATGCCTATGCTGTGATACCTACCACTTGCTTATCATGCCTCCCATATTGTTAAGCCAAGCCTCTAACCCACCTTGTCCTAGCAAACCGTTGTTTGGCTACGTTACCGCTTTGCTCAGCCCCTCTTATAGTGTTGTTAGTTGCAGGTGAAGATTGGAGTTGTTCCTTGTTGGAACATGGATATTTTGTTGGGATATCACAATATCTCTTATTTAATTAATGCATCTATATACTTGGTAAAGGGTGGAAGGCTCGGCCTTATTCCTGGTGTTTTGTTCCACTCTTGCCGCCCTAGTTTCCGTCATATCGGTATTATGTTCCTGGATTTTGCGTTCCTTACACGGTTGGGTTATAATGGGAACCCCTTGACAGTTTGCTTTGAATAAAACTCCTCCAGCAATGCCCAACCTTGGTTTTACAATTTGCCTCACCACCACCTACTTTTCCCTTGGGAGTTGCTCTCTCGAGGGTCATCTTTACTTTAATCAGTGCTTGTCTAAGTGTTGGCCTGAACCGGGCAGCCTGCGGGGCCACCTCGGGGAAACTCGAGGGCTGGTTTTACTCGTAGCTTGACCTATCTGAGTGTGCCCTGAGAACGAGATATGTGCAGCTCCTATCGGGATTTGTCGGCACATTCGGGCGGTTTTGCTGGACTTGTTTTACCATTGTCGAGGATGTCTTGTAACCGGTATGCCGAGTCTGATCGGATTGTCTTGGAAGAAGGAATATCCTTCGTTGACCGTGAGAGCTTATGATGGGCTAAGTTGGGACACCCCTACAGGGATATGATCTTTTGAAAGCCGTGCCCGCGGTTATGGGCAGATGGGAATTTGTTAATGTCCGGTTGTAGAAAATGTAAACCCTAACTTAACTAAAATGCATCAACCGCGTGTGTAACCGTGATGGTCTCTTTCCGGCGGAGTCTGGGAAGTGAACACGGTCTTGGAGTTATGCTTGACGTAGGTTGATCTAGGATCACTTCTTGATCATAGATTCTCGACCGTGCTTTTGCCCTCTCTTCTCGCTCTCATTTGTGTATGTTAGCCACCAAATATGCTAGTCGCTTGCTGCAGCTCCACCTCATACCTTTTCCCTACCCATAAGCTTAAATAGTCTTGATCACGAGGGTGTGAGATTGCTGAGTCCCCGTGACTCACAGTTTACTTCCAAAACCAGTTTGCAGGTGCCGTTGAACCGTGCAGGTGACACAACCGAGCTCAAGGAGGAGCTCGATGAAGATCTCGTTCATTGTGTTGTTTCGTTTCAGTTGATCAGTAGTGGAGCCCAGTTGGGGCGATCGGGGATATGTGTAGCATTTGGGGTAGTCTTCTTTTATTTTGGTTCCATAGTCGGACCTTGATTGTATCTTGATGATGTAATGCTTTATTCATGTATTTGTGTGAAGTGGCGATTGTAAGCCAACTATGTATCTCTTTCCCTTATGTATTACATGGGTTGTGTGAAGATTACCTCACTTGCGACATTGCTTTCAATGCGGTTATGCCTCTAAGTCGTGCTTCGACACGTGGGAGATATAGCCGCATCGAGGGCATTACAGGGTCCTCCTTATACCGGGCCCTAAGAAAGTTCCTGGTCTGCTTGTCATTGTATTTCTCGAAGCGGGGCGGTAGGCCGTGCTCGGCATGCTCCGCGTCCTCCTTGTCCCATATAGGCTCCGCCACTCTGTAACCGCCGGGACCGAGTTGGTGGACCCCTATGTTCAACTGCCGCATTTCTTTCCCCCACTGACTTGATTCGGAGGTTGCGGGGCTCTCGCACTTGATCTTGAACTCCTTGTAGTCATCTTCGCTCATCAAAGGATATCTCGCCTTGATCTTCTCATAACTATCACCTTTGTCAATCATTGCCTTCACCGTGCTTTTCCAAGTAGACAGGGCCATGCTCATCATCGTGAGGGCGGCACCGTTCACTTTATTACCCGAGAGGTGTGTGTTTGCGAACTCAACGGGGAACTTGTATCGTTCGTGCAGCTTCGTGAAGAGGAGGCTGCGCAAATTCCCTCGGTCCTTATGCCTTAGGTTCTCGGTGTTGATCGAGGCGGTGCTCCGGAGAATGCACCCGAGCTGAATCGAGTACCCCTTGACTACGTGTTTGGGCGCCGTCGGATGCCCGTCGGAGTTCACTTCAGTAAATTCCTCCCTGACGGTGCCGAGCACGTTCGGGCACCGGTCCTTCCGTTGCCTCTTTGGTTGGCTGCCATCTGTGCGTGCGCCTCCATCATCAGTGGTGGCATCCGCGGCGCCATCATCAGTGGTGTCATCCCCGACGCCACTAGGGGTTGTGTAGTCAGGATCGGTGTCTTCCGTGACGTCCTCATAGCGGTGAGGTTCTTCCTCCAACTCGTGGGACAGCTCCCAGAATTGCTTGCCACCCGAACTGCCGGCCTCATCGTTGTGGGCCATGTTTCGCTCTAAATAGGAAAAAAGTTTGGTCAAAAAGTTGGTTATTGTCAAGGAACAAGATCATGGTCTCATCATTTAGGGTTTGTCGACACCAAGGCATCCTAAAAGCTAAGCTTTTATCATTTAGGGTTTGTCGACGCCGAGGCACCCTAAAAGCCTAAGCGTACATCATTTAGGTTCTCATCGACACCGAGGCACCCTATAGAAGCCAAGTTAAGTTTTCATCATTTAGGGTTTATCGATGCCGAGGCACCCTAGGTTGGGCCTAATCACTTGGCACTAATCACTTGGCTCTATTGCCACCTATGTTGGGTTTATCATCTAGGGTTTATCGATGCTAAGGAGAATTCTAAGTTGGGCCTAGTCACTTGTCTCTATTGCCACCTATGGTTTAATGCAGCAAGAATGGCGGGGCAGTTGATCCTACTTAACTAAGTACTAAGATACCCCGGCCCATGCATTAGTCGCAAGTACCCCATATGTCCTATTTTTAGCAAAGTCATGCTAAAATTCACGGAAAATTTCAGCATGACCTTCGCTGAAAATAGGACATATGGAGTACCCGAATTTGCCGGAACGGAAGTTAATCGACATTCCGGCAAACTCAAGGGCCTCTCGGGGTACCTGCAAATTCATCACGACACAATGGTCGGAGACAAAACCCAGCAAACTAGCACCACAATGTGCCTCTACTTTCATATGGATGAAAAGGCCACAGACCCTATGGTCCTCTGCTTGCATATGGACAAAAATTAGCTCAACTTATGTGAGCTTCCATTCCAGATCTAATAGGTCACCCAAAAAAAATTATAAGTCCTCACACCATATATACTTTATCACATTATAAGTCCTCACACCATCAACTATGAAAAAATCTGAGAGTATAAGTCTGGTTACATTCACCCAAGTCCAAACGTAAAATTCTGTCCAACATAGTACAACCCACTTTGATAATTTCATAGGATTTAATATACCGAACGAAACTTGACAAGTGATATGTGTTTTAAGTATCTACAGAACTAACTAGCAGCAGGTGTGCAATGACAAAATTCTGGAGTTATGCTACGCAATCTAGAATGTAGTCTAAGGGGAACTAACTAGCAGCAACTCATCTAGAACACATGTGAGTACTTCAATGGAAATAGCAACATCAATAAGAAAAGAAGGAACATTGTCCCATAGTAGCAATAGCAGGTGTTCAATTAGTCAAGCAGCAGGAACACACAAGCAAAGCATGTGTTCAATTAGTGAAGCAGTTGGTGTGACTGTACAAATTACTCTACTGATACATGATACATGTGTCATGTGCATTGATCACTATAGCCTTGTTCTCTGACCAAACATCTTCATCTCACTACATGGACAGCGCAGTGTACTGTTATGTCCACTCACAGACCAAAAAATTGCAACCAATAATGAACAAATGCCTAACAGTTCCATGGAGCTACTGGATTAAGTGAGAGATATATGCGGTTTTTTTAAAACAAGTGAGAACTCCTACATGCTTGGCAGGCCATGAAAAGATGAGTGATGTTTCCATAATTATTTCTTAGAGTGAATACAGTATGTTCTCCAAAACTCAGCAAACAATATGCAGATCGTTCTTAGTGTCTCTTGCTTTTCTGATAGCCAAATAGCCACTAATAATATGCCATTGGGATCATCATCGCTTCAAATCATTTGTCTGGAAACAAAGGAATGTATAAACTGAATTTGCAGAATAATAAAGACAGATATGAGTTGCTAGCTGTTATGAGGCACCAGATATGTCTTTGCTTGCTGCAGTTGTGGTTCTGTGTCATTGAGGTCCTAGGAGTTTTCTCAAATTTTACTAGCTCAAGTGTGATACTATTTCCGGTTTACCAATGTGTGCCACAATTACTTTGTTACATAATTACCCTTTCATAAACTAAGCAATTAACATGAGCACATAGTTACATACTAGTATGTTTTACACAAAAGCAAACAAATCTCCTGGAATGTGTCATGAAATTGAGTTTTAACCAACTGCCATATATAATTTTGCTATTAAGCACAGATCATTTTTGTTCAGGTTTCTTTTCTAGAAGAAGTATAAATCTGCTCCTAAACAAACAAGGCCGGCCCTGTGGCGACTTGGATAACAGCTAGCTACACTAACAGAGAGGAAGACGAAATCAAAGGGGGGGAGGGGAACCGGTGCAGCTCACCGAGAGGAAGATGATGGCGAGCTCGTGCGGGGCCGGGGTTGATGAGGTGACGCGGATCGACGGTGAGGCCGCGGTGGCCGAAGGTGGAAGAAGACCTCGATCCGCACGATGCAGAGCCATCGAGCTCGAATGGCTGGCCGTAGATGACGTAGAATAACACTGTAGAGCTCCTGGACTCCTTGGTGGGGTGCAGGGACGACGGTGGTCGCGGGGACGATGCGGTGATGGGGGCGACCTAGTCGGGTGAAGCAGCGTGAGGGGAGGGGAAGTGGGGAGGTGCTAGGGTGTGGAGCGGGCGCGGGGGTCGTCGGAACGGGCGCGGGGGAGCCGGAGCGGGTGTGGAGCGGGCGCGGGGGTCGTCGGAGCGGGTGTGGCGGGGGAGGGAAGGGGGATCTGGCGAGGGAGAGGGAAGGGGGGATCGGGCGAAGGGGTATCCAGCTAGAGGGGGGAATGTTAGTAATGGCGCACCCTCCTCTCGTGCGCCATCAGTAGTTTTTTTTCTGATAGCAATGGTGCTCCCTCCTCTGGTGTGCCATTAGTAACTTTTTTTCTGATAGCAATGGCGCACCCTCCTCTAGTGCGCCATTAGTAACTTGTTTTTTTCATTATTTCTTGTTGCATCTAATAATTTGTTTTTTTATCAAATTTGTTATTTTCATGAGGACTAGAATAGAAGATATCATCAAATATCATAAATTTTTTTAAAATATCATCAAATTTGTTATTTGAAAATATCATCAAATTTATTATTTGAAAATATCATCAAATTTGTTATTTAAAAATATCATCAAAAAGTGGGGGAGGGTGCGGGGTGTCGGCGGTGGCGGTGGAGCGGGCGGGGGAGGGTGCGGAGGGTCGGCGGCGGCGGTGGAGCGGGGGAGGGTGCGGTGGGTCGTCGGCGGCGGTGGAGCGGGGGAGGGTGCGGGGGGTCGTCGGCGGCGGTGGAGCGGGGGGAGGGTGCGGGGGGTGCTCGGCGGCGAGGGGGATAGCTATTAGGAGGGAGGGGGATCGAGATCGTGTGTCCTCATGAATATTCAATATTTTTTCATATTGAATATGAAAAAATATCATCAAATTTGAAAAAATAATCATGAATTCAGAAAGTGCCCATGAAATTTAAAAATATTCATGATATCAAAAAGTGCCCATGAAATACAACCGAGAAATCAAGACTACGATTTAAATACAGTCGATCTTAGCTAGCTATCTGTTCATAATCTTCTTGCCCTTTTTTTGGCAAATGGAGTTCTTCTGTGGAACGGACGTCCTTTAGGTAGGGTGGTCCTACTTCTTCTTGTGGTGTATGCTGCTACTTCATCGTCGTCGTCATGTTCGATCTTCGGGTCACCGTACTTGTCGAAGTCTTGCTCATTGGCTACTCCATCCATTCCGATGATCTTCCTTTTGCCTCTCCTCACGACAACACGACTGGGCTTTGATGGGTCGGTAATGAAGAAGCATTGGTCCACTTGGGAAGCCAGTACCCATGGCTCATTTTTTGCGGTGACGCTTGCGCCCGCGGTCTTGGATTTGGCTTCGGGTATAACCATGGTGGTGAAATACCGGTCTTCTTTTAGGACGCTCTTGGCCCATCTGACATGGAACATCGGGACCTTCTCTCCAGCATAGTTCAGCTCCCAGATCTCCTCAATCCTTCCGTAGTATCTGTCCTTGTCGTTATCGGTGTAGGATTCCATCGTTACCTCGGAGTTCTGATAACCATCGCTCTTCATGTCCTTGTCCTCAGTGTAGAATGTGTAGCCGTTGATATCGTACGCCTCATAGGTCATCAGGTTGTGCTCGGTGCCCTGTGACAAGGTGGATATGAGTTGTTCTTCCGCGGAAGAATCCTCATGTAAAGGGTACGACAGAAGCTTCTGCTTGAACCAACGCGTGAAACATGAGTTGTGCTCTTTGATTATATCTCCGTCTGTCCTCTGTTGGCCTCGGTCATTGTACGTCTTCTCAATAAAGGTTTTGTGCTCTACCACCCAAGGATCGACCACGTCTATGTGTTGTAGCGCGACTAGGTTTGCTCTTTCAAAGTCGGCGAGTCGACCCTCGAAGTCGACATGCATTTCGCGGCGACCCTCACGGTGACCCCATCCAGCGAGCCTGCCGAGGTGCCTGTTGATGGGCAGACCAACGAGGTTCTCGATGCCTAGATAATTCGTGCAGTAGGAGATGCACACTTCGGTCAGAAAGCCCCTGGCTATACTTCCCTCTGGACGTGACATGTTGCGAACGTATCCTTTGGTGACACCGTTCATCCTTTCGAACGGCATCATGCTATGCAGGAACGTCGGCCCGATTTGGATGATATCCTCCACGATATGGACCAGCAGATGCACCATAACGTCGAAGAATGCGGGCGGGAAGTACATCTCAAGCTCGCATAGTATCTCCACGGGTCATCGTCGCGAAGCCACCTTCGATGTCCCATGAACACGATTTTCGAAGACCCAGGATCTCTATCTAGCTGGTGATACGTTGTGTCATCCATGCACCTGACGCATCCAGAAAATCCGTGGACCACCTGCCCCGCGAGGTATCCGTAACCGAGATAGTCGTGCACCGTCGTGAGAAGTGCGGCTCTCATAGGGAAATATTCTTTCTCTGCAGCATCCCACGTATTGGCTGGCGTTTTCCACAGCGTGTCTAGCTCCTCTTTCAGCAGCCCCAGATACAGATTGATGTCGTTCCCTGGTTGTTTCGGCCCTTCAATTAGCTTACTCATGTGAATGTACTTCCTCTTCATGCACAACCAGGGGGGAAGGTTGTACATCCACACAAACACAGGCCAGGTGCTATGTGTGCTTCTCTGGCTGCCAAACGGATTGACTCCATCGGTGCTCGCGCCCAGCACGATGTTCCTTGGATCCTTCCCAAATTCTGGGTGTTCGAAGTTCAACGCTTGCCACTGGCTCCCATCCTTAGGGTGACTCAGCATCTTGTCTTTTTTATTTATCTCCGGATCATTTGCGTCATATTCTTGCTTCTTCTCCTCCCTATCCGCGTGCCAACGCAGGAGCTTTGCTACCTTAGGGTCCGCGAAATACCGCTGCAGACGAGGAGTGATCGGAAAGTACCACACCACTTTTCGAGGATCTTTCTTCCTCTTCTTGTATCGAGTGATGCCGCACACCGAACATATGGTAGACTCCGCGTGCTCGCCCCGATAAATGATGCAATTGTTCATGCACATATGGTATTTCACGTGCGGTAAATCCAGAGGACACACGACTTTCTTCGCCTCCTCGAAACTGGTTGGGCACTTGTTCCCCTTGGGAACACGTTCGTGCCAGAATGACATGTTCTCGTCGAAGCATGCGTCGGTCATTTTGTGTTTTACCTTCATCTCCAAAGCCATGAGCGTTACTTTCAGGCGGGTATCCTCGGGTCTGCATCCTTCATACAATGGAGTAACCGCGTCTATCTCCAGTTGATCCAGCTTGGCTTTCTCTCGGGCGGCAGCTCTTGCGTTATCCGTCTGCTTGAGAAGCAGCTCTTGAATATGAGGGTCCTGCCCTAGCCCATCGATGGTCCATCGTCGTCTGCTCCTCCGGCATCTAGATCTTCATGATCATGCCCTTCGTCTGCTCCGGCATCTTCCTCATCATCATGTCCGGCATCTTCTACATGATGACTGTGTACAGCATCACCTTCGTGATCATGTCCTGGAGATTCTTCGTCTTCTCGCCCACCCGAGCCGCGGTGGTTGTCTTGCTGCCCTTCCTCATTTCTTGCCCGGCCCCCATGGACGACTTCATAGTCATCTTCATCACCTTGCCACCGGTAGCCATCCATGAAACCACGCAAGAGCAGGTGGTCCCGCACCTGCCCGGAATCCGGGTCCGCAATAAGGCTCTTCAGCTTGCATCTTCGACACGGACATCTTATCTCCGTCTCGTTCTTTTGAAGCATCTCGGCCTTCGCGGAGCTCAAAAACCTATTCACGATGCCTTCGGTCATCGTGCGGACCATGGTCGCCTGCGGGGTAGAGCAAAACGATATTTTAGAACCAAGAAAAAATTTGGCATGACTTTCCCTAAAAATAGGACAAAAAAGAATGCATAGTGCCAAAATTCTCGCCGAAATGGAAATGAATCAACATTCTGGCAAAATATTGGCAACTATCGCATTTCAAATACCGGTACCTGCAAACACAAACATATATGCAACACCACAAACATATGCAACACCACAAACATACATAGATCTAGCTAGGCCACAAAAAGTGCATGTGCACGTTGTTGGAGCGAGCTAGGGAGAAAAAAGTAGATCTACAACATGAAGATAGCTTTCCCCTTACTTACCTATCAAAAAAAGGTAATTTCAACACTTAATTTTGATGAATCTATGGTGCAAATGAGGTGAGGAGGTGGAGGCAGCCGACAAGCTTAGAGAAGGAGGTGGGGGAATGAAGTGGGGAAAGTGAGTGTATAGGTGTGGCTGTCCAAAAATATCTAGCTGGTCCCAGGTTACTAATGGCGCACCACAGAGACATGCGTCATTAGTAACCCAACATACTAATGGCGCACCGCACAGACATGCGCCATTAGTAGTTTTGCAAAAAAGTAAAAAAAATAATTTTTATACTAATGGCGCACCGTGGCACAGTGCGCCATTACTAGTTTAAACTAGTAATGGCGCACTATGCAACGGTGCGCCATTAGTAGTTTTGCAAAAAAGTAAAAAAATACAGTACTGGCGCACTCTGCCCGGAAGCGCCATTAGTATGTTTGAAAAAAATGAAAAAAAAACATTTTGTTACTAGTGGCGCACCGTGTGCCTGGTGCGCCATTAGTGTCTTCCACACTAATGGCGCACCGACAGATGGTGCGCCATTAGTATATAGTAATGGCGCACCACATGTCTGGTGCGCCATTAGTGTCAATTCCATATATAGCCCTTTTCCTAGTAGTGCTTGGTCAAGAGAAACAGAGCTCACCGAGAGGGTCATGACAGGGATCCGCAAACCAGCAGCAGGGTGCATGTCTCAGGTCCAGAGTGCTTCAGCAGAGCCATCAGGGCTGCAGTGATTCCCCCCAACTTCAGGTTGGCGACTGGAGTCAGTAAGTTCACTGGTGAGTCCAAGCCTGACACCTAGCTTGAAGACTACTGAGTGGCTGTCCAGATTGGTGGCGGCAATGATGAAGTGGCCATGAAACACCTTCCTCTGATGTTGGAGGGCTCGGCTAGAGCATGGCTGAATCAGTTGTCACCTAGCAGTATTTATACTTGGGAAGATCTTGCCGGAATGTTTGTTAGAACATTCGAGGGCACTTGCAAACGGCCGGCAGGTTTGACAAAATTACAGTGTTGTGTTCAAAAATCGAATGAAACTTTGAGGGGTTATATCCAGAGATGGATCACCCTGCACCACACGATGGAGGATGTGTCTGATCATCAGGCAATTTGTGCCTTTAAGGAAGGTGTCAGGTATCGGGAGTTGAATCTGAAATTCGGTCGGACAGGAAATATGACTCTGACTCGGATGATGGAGATTGCCACCAAGTATGCCAATGGTGAAGAAGAAGAACGACTCCGGAGTGGCAAGCACAAAGCAGTCGCCCATGAAGCTGGAGGAGGAAACTCCAGTCGGAAATAGAAGCGCAAGGCCGAGCCAGCTGCTCCTGGTGAAGCCTTAGCTGTGGTTTAAGGAAAATTCAAGGGGAAGCCCAAAGGGCCGTGGAACCCCAAGAAAGTAAAAGATCAAGATGGAAATGACGTGCTGGATCTGCCGTGCCACATCCACACCAAAAAAGATGAAGATGGTGATTTCATTTATCCGAAGCACACCACTCGGCAGTGTAGACTCCTAATCCAGCAATTCCGAGAGAAACATCCCAAGGAAAATGAGAAGGAAGCAGACAAGGCTGAGGATGAGGAAGAAGATGATGATGGTTATCCCCACGTGAATTCCACTCTGATGATTTTTGCTAACGTTGAGAGCAAAAGTCGATTGAAAGTCATCAACAGAGAAGTGAACATGGTCGCTCCGGTGACACCCAGTTATTTGAAGTGGTCGCAGACTGCCATTACATTCGACCAGTCTGATCATCCAGCGCACATAGCCACCCCTGGGAGGCAAGCACTGGTGGTCGACCCGGTGGTCGAAGTCACTCGACTGACAAAGGTCCTGATGGATGGTGGAAGTGGCCTGAACATACTGCATGTAGAGACGTTGAAGGGAATGGGCATTCTGATGTCCAGACTCAGTGAAAGCAATATGAGTTTCCATGGGGTCATTCCAGGCAAGAAGGCTGCATCACTCTGCCAGATTGCTCTCGACGTGGTTTTCGGTGATTTCAAGAATTACTGCAAAGAAAAGTTGACATTTGAAGTTGTGGATTTCCAGAGTGCCTATCATGCCATTCTGGGCAGGCCAGCTTATGCACGTTTTATGGCTCGACCATGTTACGTATACCTCAAATTGAAGATGCCTGGTCCCAAAGGGGTGATCACTATCACTGGTAATGAGAAGAAGGCAGAAGAGTGCTTCCAGAAGGGTTCAAAGATCGCCGATGCACAGATGGCCATGGCAGAATTGCAAGAATACCAGAAAAATGCAGATTGGAGTGATTTGTTGCAAGCCAAGAAGCTAGCCACAGATTCAACATTCCAGTCGTCTGGTGAAACGAAGTCGATTCACATTCACCCGACAGACCCCAATGCTGCTCCGACTCACATTTCAACCACACTCGACTCCAAATAGGAAGAAGCGCTCATCCAGTTCCTCCGTGAGAACTGGGACGTCTTTGCATGGAAACCTTCGGACATGCCGGGTGTTCCCAGGGGACTGGCTGAGCATCGTTTGCGAGTCGACCCAAAAGTGAAACCAGTCAAAGAACATCTTTGACGGTCCACCGTACAGAAGAGAAAGGCAATCGGTGAAGAGGTGGCTCGGCTTTTGGCAGCTGAGTTTATCCGAGAGATTTACCACTCCGAGTGATTAGCCAATGTTGTCATGGTCCCAAAGAAGGACGACTCACTTCGCATGTGCATTGACTTCAAGCATATCAATCGAGCATTCCTGAAAGATCACTTTCCTCTCCCTCGCATCGACCAGATAGTCGACTCAACTGCGGGGTGCGACCGTTTGTCCTTTTTGGACGCCTACTCCGGGTACCACCAGATCCGTCTGTACGGACCCGATGAGATAAAGACAGCTTTCATCACCCCGTTTGGGTGCTTCTGTTATGTCACAATGCCATTCGGTTTGAATAACGCTGGAGCCACATTCATGCAGATGATTCAGAAGTGCCTGCTCACTCAGATCAGTCGGAATGTGGAAGTATACATGGATGACATCGTGGTCAAGTCACGTAAAGGTTCTTACCTACTGACTGACCTTGCTGAAACCATTGCCAACCTCACAGGGTATGATATCAAGCTTAATCCATCAAAGTGCATGTTTGGAGTTTCGGGCGGAAAATTACTCAGTTTTCTCGTTTCCGAACGAGGGATCGATGCTAACCCAGAGAAAGTGGGTGCTATACTCCGAATGAAACACCCTGTGCGTGTTCATGATGTCCAGAAGCTTACTGGTTGCTTGGCCGCCCTAAGTCGATTCATTTCTCGCCTCGGGGAAAAGGCACTGCCTCTTTACCGACTGATGAAGAAATCAAATAAGTTCGAGTGGACTCCTGAAGCTGATGCAGCATTTGCAGAGCTAAAAGCCCTGCTTTCCACCCAGCCGGTGCTTGCTGCCCCAATCAGCAAAGAGCCTTTACTGCTTTATATAACAGCTACTGGACAAGTCGTCAGTACAGTACTTATGGTCGAGCGGGAAGAAGAGGGAAAAACCTACAAAGTTCAGCGCCCAGTTTATTCTATTTCTGAAGTTCTGACTCCGTCAAAGCAGAGATATCCTCACTATCAGAAGCTCGTTTATGGAATTTACATGACCACGAAGAAAGTTCCACACTATTTCTCTGATCACTCTGTTACAGTCGTCAGCGATGCTCCATTGTCAGAGATTCTGCACAACAGAGATGCAACTGGTCGAGTGGCAAAATGGGCGATTGAACTCCTTCCCTTAGATATCAAGTTCGAGGCAAAGAAAGCTATTAAGTCCCAAGCAATAGCAGATTTCCTCGCCGAGTGGATTGAACAACAACTGCCGACTCAAGTTCACTCGGAGCACTGGACCATGTTCTTTGATGGATCCAAAATGCTGAATGGTTCCGGTGCTGGGGTGGTTCTGGTATCCCCCCGAGGAGACAAGCTCAGATATGTCCTCCAGATTCACTTTGATTCCTCCAATAATGAAGCTGAATATGAAGCACTCCTGTATGGGTTGCGTATGGCCATCTCACTCGGCGTCCGTCGCCTTATGGTCTACGACAACTCAGATTTAGTAGTCAATCAAGTGATAAAGGAGTGGGACGTCAGAAGCCCAGCCATGACTGGTTACTGCAACGTGGTGAGGAAGTTGGAAAACAAGTTTGAGGGGTTAGAGCTCCATCACATACCCCGATTGAAAAATCAAGCAGTCGATGACTTGGCAAAGATAGGTTCCAAGAGAGAAGCCATTCCCAGCAATGTGTTTTTGGAACATATTCACACACCGACCATTCAAGAAGATCCTTTTACTGAAGAGCCCCCGCAACCTAAGAGCACCACAGATCCGACTGAAGTCGACGTCCCAGTAGTGGTCGACCTGATCATGGAGGTTCTGGTCATCACACCCGACTGGACAGTGCCGTACATTGCATACATCCTCAGAAAAGAACTCCCAAAAGACGAAGAAGAGGCTCGGCAGATCGTCCGTCGATCCAAGGCCTTTACTGTGAGAAGAGAACATTTGTTCAGGGAAAGCATGACTGGAGTTGGTCAGAAATGCATAACGCCAGAAGAACGTCGAATGATCCTCAATGACATCCACTTGGGGACCTGTGGTCACCATGCGTCCTCTTGGGCCATCGTGGCTAAAGCATACCGAGCCGGATTCTGTTGGCTACGAGCAAATGAAATGGCGAAAGATATAGTCGACAGATGAGAAGGCTGCCAGTTTTACTCCGACATGTCTCACAAGCCAGCGTCAGCCCTGAAGACCATTCCCCTCGTTTGGCCCTTTGCTATTTGGGGACTGGATATGGTTGGACCACTGAGAACTGGTAGGAGCGGCTTCACTCATGTGCTCGTTGTAGTCGACAAGTTTACCAAATTGATCGAAGCTAAACCTATCAAGAATCTTGAAACCAGCACCGCTATCAGTTTTATCAGAGAATTGACATTCAGATATGGAGTCCCCCACAGCATCATCACTGACAACGGATCGAATTTTGATTCCTATGAGTTTAGAGCTTTCTGCGCTTCTCAAGGCACACGAGTCGACTATGCTTCAGTCGCTCACCCGCAATGGAATGGACAAGCAGAAAGATCCAATGGCCTAATTCTCAAAGGATTGAAACCCCTACTGATGCGTGATCTCAAACACGCAGCAGGCGCTTGGGTCGATGAACTTCCATCAGTTCTGTGGGGTTTGAGGACAACTCCCAACCGGTCGACTGGAAAAACTCCTTTCTTTTTGGTCTATGGAGCCGAAGTTGTTCTACCAAGTGACCTGCTCCACAACGCACCCCGAGTCGAGCTTTTCTCCGAAGAAGAAGCAGAGCGGGCCCGACAAGATTCAGTCGATCTCCTAGAGGAGGAAAGAGAGATGGCCTTGATCCGGTCGACCATCTATTAGCAAGACTTGCGTCGATTCCACGCCAGAAATGTGAGAGGTCGAGCCTTCCAAGAAGGAGACCTGGTTCTTCGAGTGGATCAACAGAAACCACACAAGCTCGCCCGGCTTGGGAAGGCCCCTTCATCGTCACCAAAGTTCTCCAAAATGGAGCATATGATCTTTACAGTGTTGAGCATCAGAAGGACGAGCCACGAGCCTAGAACGCGGAGCTGCTCTGCCCCTTTTATACTTAAGCACTCGTTCGAATAAAATGTAATAAAAACTGTCGGTGTCAAAACCAGCGGATATCGGGTAGGGGGTCCCGAACTGTGTGTCTAAGGCGGATGGTAACATGAGGCAGGGGACACGATGTTTTACCCAGGTTTGGGCCCTCTTGATGGAGGTAAAACCCTACGTCCTGCTTGATTAATATTGATGATATGGGTAGTACAAGAGTAGATCTACCACGAGATCAGAGAGGCTAAACCCTAGAAGCTAGCCTATGGTATGATTGTATGTTATCGTGTCCTATGGACTAAAACCCTCTGGTTTATATAGACACCGGAGAGGGCTAGGGTTACACAAGGTCGGTTACAAAGGAGGAGATATACATATCCGTATTGCCTAGCTTGCCTTCCACGCCAAGTAGAGTCCCATCCGGACACGAGACGAAGTCTTCAATCTTGTATCTTCATAGTCCAACAATCCGGCCAAAGGATATAGTCCGGCTGTCCGGAGACCCCTAATCCCGGACTCCCTCAATAGCCCCTGAACCAGGCTTCAATGACGATGAGTCCGGCGCACAGTGCTGTCTCTGGCATTGCAAGGCGGGTTCCTCCTTCGAACATATCATAGAAGAGTTTGAATACCAGGATAGTGTCCGACCCTACAAAATAAATTCCACATACCACCGTAGAGAGATAAGATTTCCACAAATCTTAATCTGCTGACACGTTTTGGCAACATGACATCATGCCATGGCTCGGTGATTATTCGAACTGTTTTTCTTTAACCGGCTTCACACATAACGCGAGGCGGTTTCTTGACACGTCTTGTCAAAGCAGAGATCGTGTTCCCCTAATTACGGGATTCTCATCAATACGGTTGTGGGTAACCAACCGTGTCTAGGACTCCTAGATTATAGGCAAGTCCCAAACGGCTATGGAGAGGACGCTTGATATTCACCCTCTTTATAAAGGGACAAGGCTTTTACTTTTTTTCCCTCCTGTGCTCAATCGAATCCTTCCCCCGCCTCGAGTTCTAACACCCAAAGCCCAGGTCAGGTGCTTTGGACCTTCAATCATGTCTGGATCTAGCCTTCAAGGCCGGTGGATGCCCTCCTCCGTTATGGAAGAGGATATCAAGAAGTTGGGGGAGGCCAGATAGCTGACCGCCAAGGTTTCGCATCAGCTGCCTGCCCGAGGGCAGGTCGTCCGTACTCTCGAACCCAACGAGAACGTTGTGTTCGTCTCCCAATTCCTCCGAGGCCTAGGCCTCACCCTGGATCCCTTTCTTAGGGGTTTGATGTTCTATTAAGGGCTAGATTTCCACGATCTAGCCCCGGACTCCTTTCTCCACATCTCGGCATTCATTGTCGTGTGTGAGGCCTTCCTCCGCATTACCCCTCACTTCGGCCTGTGGCTCAAGACCTTTGACGTGAAGCCGAAGATGGTTGAGGGGCAGTATGCAGCATGCGGAGGTGCATTAATAAGCAAGATAGCAGGAGCTCCGTGGCCAAAAGGTTCCTTTCCCGAGGTGTCTGGATTATGGCAACGGGAGTGGTTTTACGAGCTCCCAGAAGTGCCAAGTGGGTGGCTGCCCCTGCTTTCCGCTCGGGCCCTCCACCACAACTGATGTCATGGATTAGCAGAGGACTGAGCTGGGGTACAGCCAAGGACGTGCCTATACTGTATAGCCGCATTCAAGATCTCTTCGAAGGAGATTTCAGTCTGGTTACGGTGGTGCAAGTCATGCTGGTTCATTGAGTCCAGCCTTGCAAACGCTGGCCCCTCCGCATGTGGGAGTTCAACCCAGAAGGGCCGCGCACTATTCATAATTTCCTCGGCCTGACGCATGAGGAGATGTACAAATCATTCTTCGGACGCCAAATAGAGTGTCCGGATACTACCGAGGACGTGGGCCTGAGCAGCAACCGTATCATCGACCAAGTAAGTGATCCTTTAGCCGAACACACCGTCTTTCATTTACCATGACGTCATTCTGAGAAATCGCTCTTTGACCAGGACTGGCTAACAAGGGCGAAGATGATTCAGTGTTCGGCCCCCCTTCCTGAGGGTTTGGAGAATCCGGTACTGGAAAAGATGCTCGAGCTAGCACCTTGCCCGGAGCCCTCAAAGGAAGATAAAGGGGGGAATAATGAGGTCGAAAGCGGGCCCACTACCAATTCCAACCGAGGGAATGAGCGCCTCCGTGACGGAGGATAACCAAGGGGAAGAATCTGACCTTCTCTCGCTTCGGGGAAGGAAGAGGACTGCATTTGAAGATCCGGAAACCGAGGCTTCCAAACGGGAGAAGAAGTCTCCACCAGAGGGTCCTGCCTTGGAGGGTGCTTTTGCCGCACAAAGTCCGCACGAGGATCAGCCCTTCACCGAGCTGTAAGTAATCAAAAAGTACTTTAATAGTCGAGATATACTACCTTACCTCTGAGGAAAATAACCGAAGCGTTTATCTTGCAGTTCGAATCGTAGCCCTTCTCAGCAGAGCTCGTCTTCGGGGGATCTTCTTCCGGAGATGATGGAGAGCGAAACGCCTCCCCCGGACTCCCCCACTCAAGAAGCGAGCGACCTTGAAGTGTCGTCGCGGAGGGCCTCTCTGGATCCGGTGAGGCCAGAAGATAATCCTATAGTCACCCGAAGTCCCTAGTGTCCGGCTCTTGAAGAGAGCTAACAAAAGAGTCTGGCACCGTCTGGTATGCGGTCAGACGTACTGAGGGAGCTGTTGGAGCGAGCGGTCATCTCAGAAGAACACCGTACATTGATGGGTACAGTGATGGAAAGAATTTCGTCAGCCGAAAGCGGATTGCATGAAGCCTTACTGACGGGCTTTGAGGTATGTGAAATGATATACTTTTTGATAGTATCGCACATTTTTAGGTGTGCCCTGTGTAGATAGTAGCCCCTAAGACTCTCTTCATCGTCGAGAACGGCGGCGAACAGAGGATCGTAGTCCCAGGTAATAACCATACCGCTTTATGTGCATGTGATGGGAGCTCCGGTGGCTGGCCGGACTAATGAGTTTGCCGAACTAAAGCGGCAACTGGATGCGGCAGATGCCAACATCGAGCTTGTTAACAAGCGGCTTGACGAGGCACAGGGTAAGTAATCTTTTTCCGGTCAATGTCACATAGTAAGAGCAACATGATGCCAGTATCTTTAATATGTTGTGACTACAGATGGAGCTGCCGCCGTGGAGACCCTTCGGGCGGAACTTGCCCGAGCCAATGAACAAACAAGGATTAGTAATGCGGCCGCTTTAAAGGCGGCCGAAGAGTTAAGAGCCGAGAAGGCCGCGCATTGTGAGAGCAAAGAAAAGATGGCCAGGATGGCTGTAAAGTTAAAACACACTGCCGACCGTTGCCGGTTCCTTGAAGAAGAAAACCGAGCGAAGGTGACGGACCTCGAAAAGGCCACGATGGCGGCCAAAGACACCTGCTCTGCCATGAGGGCAAAGAAGGAAGAGCTACGTGAAGCTGGTGATATTGTGGCTGGGAAGCCCTTTTTGTTGTGGAGGAAGTTCGGAGATCCGCGGTATGCCCCTCTGGATCGGCTGTGCAGTTCGGCAGACGCATATCTGGATTTGACGGCGAGTGCTGTCGATGCGGCCGAATACTTCCGAGATCAAACAGATCGTAAAGTGGACAAGCTATTCTTGTCACAATTTAACATTCCAGAGCGTCCGCTTCCCTTGACTGATTGGCTAGCCGAATGGGCCGAACTCAATAGATTGTCCGGACTCGCCATGAGGTCCGTCGTAGATCATCTATGGCCGGAAAAACCGAAGCCGAACAGCTATTTCAGCTTAGTGCAACAATTCCTTGGTGCGGTGCCGCTCATCAATGTGATGAAGAGGTCGACGTGTATAGAAGGCTCGCGAATGGCCCTTGCCCGTGTCAAAGCATACTAGGCGGAGATGGATGCTACCACTGTTGTGGCGCAGGGTTCGGCCATAGGCCGAGTGGCAGCCGGACACTATTTTGAAGAAGTTCTTGAGGGTGCTCGTTTGATAGAGGCCCAGTGCTCGAAGAATATTATGTTTGAGTGACATGTATTCCCATTGTAAAAACAATATTTTTATGAAATTTATCAAGGCTGTATTTATACTTTTGCCCAAAAGTAATATGATGCCTCCTGTGCGGCCGTTTATGTATACATGCGTATAACCTGAAAGATTGCAGTCGTTGGCTTCAGCACCCACGCATATAATGCGCGGGTGTTCGCAGAAGACGCGTATTCACACTTAATCCAACGTCTTGGTCCTAATAAGGAGGTGATGGAGCAGCGAACTAGGCAACCGGACTATAATGCTTTAACACTTTCACTTAGCCATAAGAGTTTGACAGTGGGGCTACTATATAGCCCCTGGTGGCTCCGCACTCATCCGAATTCGGAGTGCGTACATGCCTGGCCGGGAAACGGCCCTTCATTAAGGCGGAGGAATTCTAACATTCCGATAGGTCATCGAGTGGTTGACCAGTCTCACGCTATATCATGACAGTCAGTTTTCGGCTTTCTCTACTGAGGTGCTCATCCGGATGAACCAGGGCACAATCGCAGCAGTTCTCCTGGTGCCGCCTTAGTCGATAGAGCGGAACGTAAGGCAGCAAAACACAGGTGCCGGGCAAACCCAACATTTGACCAAAGACATGATTCGGAGCTGATGCATATAGGGCCAAACTCGCGACGCCGAACACTCCCTAAGGTATTCAGTATTTATGGTGTAAACCGGGCCTAAACAGTGCCCTTTGTAAGAAGCCCCTGATGTCCAGGTACGTGCATTATTCTGACGTGGCCACATGCCAAGACGCCAGCATCCTTCTCAATTGTACTGAGAATCCGAGGGATGTGTATCAACAAGAGATAGTAAAAAAGGTTTACGCAGGGTCTTAATCTAAAAAGAATCCTTGGAACGGGTCCCTGCTGCACGTCTGCGCCTGTGTCTCCGTTGTGCCGTATCCTGGACGGGTGTAGCACGATGGTCATCTATAAAAGAGAGAAACTTAGGTGAAAAGTTGTTGTGCAAAAAGGTAGGTTTAAAGAAACCATGTACAATTCAAGATGAGTAAAAATTGCCATTTGTCTGCGTGCGTTGAGCCCCTTGTATTTGTAATAGGGGTGTGGCCTATCAAACCTGTGTGAATTACATATAGCTGCATCAGACTCGTCTAACCGTGTCCATGGTCTTGACGACCTATTAAATGCTTTAGTTGGTGAGGCCGTTTTTAGTGTGCGGCTGCCAAGGCAGTCACACTCTCTTCGGCACGCAAGGATCGCTCAATATTTCCATTCACTGTAATGATGCCACGTGGACCGGGCATCTTAAGCGCGAGGGAAGCATAATGCGGTATTGCATTAAAGTGAGCGAAAGCTTCACGTCCAAGTTGTGCTTGATAGCCACTTTGGAACGGAGCAATGTGGAATGTTAAATTTTCACTACGGAAGTTATCGGGGAAGCCGAATATAACCTCTAGTAGCAGGGAGCCCGTGCAATGAGCCCCTGGGCCTAGCGTTACTCCTTTAAAGGTAGTATTGCTGTGGCAAATTTTCGTTGGGTCTATCCCCATTTTGCGGATTGTGTCCTGATATATCAGGTTTAGACTGCTGCCACCGTTCATCAGGACTCATGTGAAATGGTATCCGTCAATTATTGGGTCTAATACCAAGGCAGCCCATCCTGCACGCTGGATACTTGCTGGGTAATCCCGATGGTCGAAAGTGATCGGTTGAGACGACCAGTGGCAGGACTCCGTGGTGATAGGCCCTTGGGCATATTTCTCTGGGAGTGCTGCTTTGTTTCTCCCCTTGATCACGTGTAACATGTTCACTGTTTTGACTTTTGGTGGAAATTTCTTTTGTTCCCCAGTGTCTTGCTTGAGAGGCTCATCCTCATCTTCTCTTGGTGTATCCTCCCCCTTGTGTACGGCGTTGAGCTTGCTGGACTGCTTGAAGACCCAACATTTTCTGTGGGTATGATTAGCGGGTTTACTAGGGGTGCTATGGATCTGACATATTTGGTCCAGAATTTTGTTTAAGCTGGACAGTTCGCCTCTGCTGCCTTTAGAGGGCGGCTTTTGCTGACCTGGCCGAGAGCTTCTGAATCCGGCGTTTACTATCGTGCTCTTCGGGCTGTCTTCTTTATTCCGGCGCGTATTATTTTTGCTGCGTCGTGATTTCCCATTTCCATCTCTAACTTCGGATGTACTTGGGTCGCTGGTGCTGCATCTGGCTAGCCAGCTGTCCTCATCCGCGCAAAAGCGGGTCATGAGGCTTGTTAATGCTGCCATTGTTCTCGGCTTTTCTTGGCCGAGGTGTCTGGCAAGCCATTCATGCGGACGCTATGCTTAAAAGCTGCCAAGGCTTCGGCGTCCGGGCAGTCAACTATTTGGTTCTTTTTAGTAACAAACCTGTTCCAAAGCTTTCGGGCTGACTCTCCGGGCTGTTGAGTTATATGACTCAAATCGTCCGCGTTCGAAGGTCGGACATAAGTCCGTTGAAAATTTGCCCGAAAAGCATCTTCGAGCTCTTCCCAGCTTCCAATGGAGCTTTCGGGGAGGCTTTTAAGCCAGTGCCGAGCTGGCCCTTTGAGTTTGAGGGGTAAATACTTAATGGCGTGGAGATCATCTCCTCGAGCCATATGGATATGGAGGATATAGTCCTCAATCCAGACCCCTGGGTCTGTTGTTCCGTCGTATGCCTCTATGTTTACGGGTTTGAATCCCTCTAGAAATTCATGGTCCAGCGCCTCATCGGTGAAACATAGGGGGCGTGCGGCACCCCTGTATCTGGGTGTACCGCGTTGTTCGGATGTTTGTTGTGTTGCATCGTATGCTGGAGCACGCTTGTGTGGTCCATATATGGATCTGGTTGCGCCATCCTTTTGATGCGAGCCCTCGCGTGGATCGCCTATTGGCTTATGTGCGGCATTGTTTGCCGCTCTATGTTGGCCGTGAGGTCGTCTATCCGGCCAGATGGCCGTTTTAATTTTTGGTTGCGGGGGATCTAAGGCCTCCTCATCGAATTCAGGTAGCAACTTCCGCTTCGGGTAGCTCTTGGTGGGGTGATTACCGCCGTACTTCGCTCCTGTGTTGAGCACTTTACTCCATCTAATTCTGAGTGTGTCTTGCGCAGCCTTGAGCCTTTGCTTCTGCTTTTTTAGACTCCTCGCAGTGGCAATGAGCCTTTGATGGTCATTCTGTTGCTCCGGGTGTCTGTCCGGTGTGATGTCGTCCAGACTATTATCTTTGACAGAGTCGGGTTGTTCGGTTTGATTCTCCGTGTTGCCGTGGTCCGGCGATGGTTCACCCTGCTCTAACGCTGGGTCTATATGATCGTTGTTTCTGCCGAGGCAGGATTTGGAGCAGCGCTTAGGTCGCCGCTTTGATTGCTTCTCGAGGGGACAACCCTTAGTTGTGTCCTTCCGTTCCTTGTCATCGTCTTCTTTTGGTGTGTCCACCATGTATACGTCATGTGATGAAGTGGGCGTCCAGTGCCCTGTGGGCAGTGGTTCCTGTTCATCTCCTGCATCGTCGTCCATACTGTGGATGTCTTCGGAGTCGGAGTTGAGCATGTCGGTTAAGTCATCGACAGTGGCTACTAAGTGGGTGGTGGGTGGGCGGCAAATTTCTTCGTCATCCCCATCCCAATCCTACCGGACATATTTCGACCAGGACTCTCCTGATAAGGAGAGAGACTTTAATGAATTCAGTATGTCGCTGAAGGGCGAGTGCTGAAAGATATCCGCGAAGGTAAACTCCATGATCGGCGGCCAACCGGATTCGATAGGAACGGGCGCAGGCGGTTCGGAGTCCGTGGCCGGAGAAGTATCCGGCAGTTTAACAACACGACTCTCGTGAAGGGTAAGATTGATATTCGGCTCGATCGCCGTTGGGGATGCGGCCTCTGTGGTGAGGTCTATCCACCCGTCCATGGGAGGCACAACTGGCTCCGAATTAAGGGTCGGAGCGGCTGCCGGTGTGATTTCTTGAACACTGTCCGATGGCAGAGCTAAATCGTACTCATCGTGACCGCGTGACGCACAAGGCAGGGGCTCGAATTTGTCGAAGATCAAGTCTCCGCGGATATCGGCCGTCTAGTTTAAGCTTCCAAACCTGACCAGGTGGCCAGGGGCGTAACTTTCGATCTGCTCTATATGGCCAAGCGAGTTGGCCCGCAGTGCGAAGCCATCGAACACAAAGATCTGTCCGGGGAGAAAAGTCTCACCCTGGACTGCATCGCTATCGATGATAATAGGAGCCATCAAGCCTAACAGCGACGACACAGAGGAACTCTCAATGAAAGCACCAATGCCGGTGTCAAAACCGGCGGATCTCGGGTAGGGGGTCCCGAACTGTGCGTCTAAGGCGGATGGTAACAGGAGGCAGGGGACACGATGTTTTACCCAGGTTCGGGCCCTCTTGATGGAGGTAAAATCCTACGGCCTGCTTGATTAATATTGATGATATGGGTAGTACAAGAGTAGATCTACCACGAGATCAGAGAGGCTAAACCCTAAAAGCTAGCCTATGGTATGATTGTATGTTATCGTGTCCTACGGACTAAAACTCTCCGGTTTATATAAACACCTGTAGGATCGAAAGTATGTCTAGAGGGGGTGATTAGACTACTTGACCAAATAAAAATCTAGCCTTTCCCCAATTTTAGTTCTTGGCAGATTTTAGCTATCTTAGCACAAGTCAAGCAATCTCCACACAATTCAAGCAAGCATGCAAAAGAGTATATGAGCAGCGGAAAGTAAAGCATGCAACTTGCAAGAATGTAAAGGGAAGGGTTTGGAGGATTCAAACGCAATTGGAGACACGTATGTTTTTGTCGTGGTTCCGATAGGTGGTGCTATCGTACATCCACATTGATGGAGACTTCAACCCACGGAGGGTAACGGTTGTGCGAGTCCACAGAGGGCTCCACCCACCAAGGGTCCACGAAGAAGCAACCTTGTCTATTCCATCAAGGCCGTCGCCCACGAAGGACTTGCCTCACTAGCGATAGATCTTCACGAAGTAGGAAATCTCCTTGCCCTTAAAAACTCCTTGGTTCAACTCCACAATCTTGTCGGAGGCTCCCAAGTGACACCTAGCCAATCTAGGAGACACCACTCTCCAAGAAGTAACAAATGGTGTGTTGATGATGAACTCCTTGCTCTTGTGCTTCAAATGATAGTCTCCCCAACACTCAACTCTCTCTCACAGGATTTGGATTTGGTGGAAAGAAGATTTGAGTGGAAAGCAACTTGGGGAAGGCTAGAGATCAAGATTCATATGGTTGGAATGGAATATCTTGACCTCAACACAAGTGTAGGTGGTTCTCTCTCAGAAAATGTGTATTGGAAGTGTAGGTATGTTATGATGGCTCTCTCCACGAATGAAGAGTGGGTGGAGGGGTATATATAGCCTCCACACAAAATCTAACCATTACACACAATTTGCCAAACTCGGTGGGACCGAATGGTTAAACTCGGTCGGACCGATTCAGCAAGCCTAGTGACCGTTGGGATTTTCGGTGGGACTGAGATGCAACTCGGTAGGACCGATATGGTTAGGGTTAGGGCATAACGTAATCTCGGTGTGACCGATTACACAAACTCAGTGGGACCGATTTTGGTAATAAGCTAACCAGAGAGTTGGTCAGGTAAACTCGGTGGGACCGATTCGCTCATCTCGGTGAGACCGAAATGTTACAAAAGGGAAACAGAGAGTTTACATTGCAATCTCGGTGGGACCGATCGCTCATCTCGGTAAGACCGAAACGTTACAAAGGGAAATAGAGAGATTACAATCCCATCTCGGTGAGACCGAGATCCCTATCGGTGAGACCGATTTGCCTAAGGTTTGTGGCAGTGGCTATGACATTTGAAACTCGGTGGCGCCGGATAGAAAGAATTGGTGGGCTGAGTTTGACTTTTGGTTTAGGTCATATGAGGATGTGGGAAGGTAGCTGAGGATTTTGGAGCATATCAGTAATCATTTTGAGCAAGCAAGCCATTAAGCAACACCTCATCCCTCCTTGATAGTATTGGCTTTTCCTATAGACTCAATGTGATCTTGGATCACTAAAATATAAAATGTAGAGTCTTGAGCTTCAAGCTTGAGCCAAACTTTTTGTCCTTAGAATTTTGAGGGATCCACTTTCCTCATCCATGCCATGCCATTCATTGAGCTTTTCCTGAAATATTAATCTTGGAATAATGTTAGCTCAATGAGCTATATGTTGTTAGGAATTACCAAAACCACCCAGGGATAGTTGCACTTTCAATCTCCCCCTTTTTGGTAATTGATGACAACATATAGATCAAAGCTTCGACAAATGATAATAAGAGTGAAAGATATTGTCACTTTGAGAAGTATGTGAAAAGCAAGAGCTCCCCATAAAATTGTGCATATCTTAAGATTTGCTTTGGACTACAAATGCACAATGTTAGGATCATGGGTTACTCTTCCATGTCACATACATCTTGGTGGAGTGCTCAAAATAATAAAGATTGAATACATGCACTCATCACCAAGCAAAGTGAATGATCATATAAGGATAAGTAAGATAATATCATCTAACAAGCATAAGTGTAGCTTATGATCAACCACATGATCATCAATGTCTCACAGATAATAACATAGTATCTCAAGCAATCAAAAGACAAACAAAGTTCAACCACCAAAGCAAGAGATAATAAAAAGCAATGCTCTCTCTCCAAGCCTATGATCTATACATGTTTCTCCCCCTTTGGCAACAAGTTACCAAAAAGTTCATAGAAAATGCATAGCACTAAAACGTCTCTCAAGCTTGGTCTTCAGGTGGTGGTGTCCGGATAACTCCAAGAACGAAGGCTTCAGTCGAAGTAGATGGAGCTGATGGAGTAGGTGCTGGAGCTGGTGGCACTGAAGCTGTAGCTGGTGCAGATGACGTGGCTCTAGTGTCTGGAACAGGCACTGCAGCAGACCTCTGAGCTCTAGGCACTCTGGCAAATGCATCAGTGGTTGTCTTGCCCTTCCTCTCCTGCATATCATCTTGAAGTTGCTCCACAATAGACTGAATCTCAATTACCTTCACATCCAAGTCATAGAATTTTTGCTCCACGATTCTTTCCAAGCTCTCCTGGTTTTGAGTCAGGGTGGACAGTCCCTTCTCAATCCTCAGAGTGGATGCAATCAGGTAGCCAAGATGATCTTGCTTGCTCTTTAGGAGATACTGAGATGCTTCTTCAGTAGTTGGCATCCTTGCAGCCTTTTCAGCTTTTTCCTTCTCCTTCTTGGCTTGTGCATGCATAGAAGATGGTTCATCCTCATTCATAACCACAATGTTGTCCTCGAAGTCTGGATAGATAGGCATGTGCTCCTTGTCCAGCAGATATGTACCAGTGCCCATCTTGGAGTTGATTAGCTCCTGGATCTGTGGGGCATACCCACAACTCCTCTTCTGATCTGCAGCTGTCCTCTTGATAGTTTCAACTATTAGGCTCATGACTTTGAACTTCTGTGGGACATCAAAGATGTGAAGCAAGTTAATTGCATGGCCTCTGATCATCTTGTGATCACCTAACTTTGGCAAGAGAGTGTGCCTGAGGATCCAGTTGATGGTTGGCAAGCCTGACAGAAGGTAATGTACAGATCCAAACTTATGTGTCTCAAGAGCAGCATCTGGGATCTCCTTGTACATGTGTGCCATTGTGTTGTGATCCTTCTTCCTGTTGGCATAGACATCCAAGTCATCTTCACTTTCTTTGGGGGCATTGATCAACTTCGCCAATTCAGCAACCGTGGACTGGTACCTCGTACCTTCTGACATCCAGACAATCCTTCCATCTGGGTAGAAATGAGCTGTGGAGTAGAACTGCATGATGAGCTCATCATTCCATTTTGTGAGCTTCTGAGCCACAAACTCATCGACTCCACAAGCCTTGAAACTATCATGTACACCTGGATAGTGATCCTCATTCTCCTTGATGTAGTCCCAGTCGACCCATCTCATGTCACACACTATGGGCTTCTTGTCAACCAACACTATCTCATAGAAGTCCTGCTGTTCCTTTGTGTGGAACCTGTAATCAACAGCAGTCCTTCTCCTGGTGGCATATGGATCTGACTCTCTCCATAGACCTAGACCCGAGTCCTTCCTTATCTTCATGTTCTCAACTACTGGATGAGCATCATTGTGATCTGGGATTTTGGGTTTGAGCTTCCTCAGGACTTGTCCTTCATCATCTTCATCAGCAGCAACTTCAGGCACTGGGGCCTTGTTCTTCTCAGCAGCTGGTATACTCCTGGTATTCCTCTTAGGTGCACTCTTGGGCTTGGAGGCTGCTTTGGGTGCTTCTTTGGGCTTTGATGTTGCAGCCCCTGACTTTATAGCATCACCCATCAGCTTTTGTGCCTTGGGTGCTCGTGCAGCAACCTCTTCTTCCTCTTCCTCTTCAGAATCTCTCATGATTGAGGATCTCCCAAGCACTCTAGCAGTGGTCTTTTTGATCCTCTCCTTCCTCTTCTTCCCTTCTGCAGCAGCCTCTTTGGGTTCAGATCCCAAAGGGACTTGAGTAGATGCTCTGGCCTTAGACATTGGAATTCTCTTTGCAGGAACCTTTTTCTTCATGCATGGCTTGGTGGCAGCAGCAATGCTATATTCCTTCTTAACCACTTTCTTCTTGGAAGTGGCCTCATCCTAACTGCCACATAGTCTTCATCCTCAGATTCAGAGGTTTTCTTCTTTCTGGCCCTGGTGGCAGCTTTCGGTAAGTTGCTTGGGGTGCTCCTGCTACCATCATCTGAACTGCTAGAGGGACTAGTGCCCTCACTCAGGTGAACCTGCTCCTCTGACCTGTTCTGGCTGTCACTCTGATCAGACATATTGCAAACACTGACAGCAGACCCTGTGAATAGATAGAGATGAGATAGAGTGGATGAGCATCACAAAATGCAGAGGTTTTTGCAAAACAATGAGTCAAAAACTTAGTTTTAGTTTTCCACAGAAAGCATTTCGGATCAACCGATTTGTAAACTCGGTGATACCGAAGCAGCTGTTGGAACCTAAACTAGTGAACTCGGTCAGACCGAGTCACAGTTCGGTGGCACCGAGACTACTAGGGTTTCACAAAGTCCTGAACTCGGTCACACCGATTTGCAATTCTCGGTCAGACCGAAAATTATATGTGCAATGGCCTAAGCCGAATCGGTGGTACCGAGTTCCACAACTCGGTGGGTCCGAGATGGTTTCGGCGGAAACCTAACCCTAAATTTTCAATTCATGACTAAACTACGGAGTGTTTTGACCAGATAAGAATGATCTCAATCGTGGCAAGATACATGGTGAACACAATGTGCTAGGAATCAGATAGGGATAGCACAGTGATCGACTTCATACCCTAGTTCGGCGATGAACTCGCTACGGCGGCAACGGCGGGGATGATTCCTGTCGACGGTGGCGGAGACCAGCGGGAGGGGGCGGCTGGCGATGAGGAAGATGATCCGGAGACCCTGGAGGAAAAGCGGGCTAAGCACGGGTCGAGGAGGTTCGGAAAGTTTTCCAAAATTTGACCCGTGGGTATATATAGCCCAACCCTGTCGGTGTGACCGAGTGGAACAACTCGGTGGCACCGAGATTCATAACTGCAATCAGTTACTGAAACTCGGTGTGACCGAATGGTTCAAATCGGTTGCACCGAGATTGAAACCCTAGATCGACTTAGTGATCTCGGTATGACCGAAATGGATGAATCGGTCAGACCAAAACGCACAAAGAAGTTTTGGAAGTTTAAGTCTATGACGAATCGGGGACTCCGAGTGCTCCTCACACAGAGTGGTTCGAATCTGACTTGATCAAATTTTCTGATGTAGCATGAATAGAGTTTAAGACGAGAAAAGGATAGATAGCTAGAGAGGGTTCTTAGGCATTCTTGTCCATCCACTTGGCAAAAGAAAAGAAAACCAATCAATCAAAATAACAAGTGGATGTCCTCGAATGAGTAAAATATGCAATCAACATGCTCACACAATAAAATGGCAATTGAAATATGTGGCAAAGCATGCACAACCAATTCTAGCATCTATCAAACAATTTGCGATGACTAGGTCATCTATATATGAGTATATTGACTTAGGAGTCAAATGAGAACATTTGATCATAGGTCATACTCATCGTTTAAGCACAAGTGGGGTTACCACTTTTACATAAAGCATTGTTGTGTTCACACCATTAGAGTTGCTTTAGCTCAATTCTTAGAGTAAAGCTCCCCCTAGATGTGAGACCCCCCCCCTAAGAGGGATGAACTAACCTTGGGTTTTTTCGATGATGACTTCATGTAGATGTTGAAGATGTGGATGCTCAATGTTGATGTAGATCATTTGAAGCTATCCATTGGAGTGAGTTGCACTTTCAATACCTACATGGGTTAGTCCCACAAGGAACAAACAAGGATATCCATAGACATAAAGTGATGCACACACAAGATGATGTCTATGAAAGCTTTTAGTTTACCTTGTCCCTTGTCTTACCAACAAGAGGGTTTGTGACTCCTTGAACTAGTGCAAGATGTGGAAGTTGATTGCACTTGTTCTTGCCAAGATGATAAGAGTGAAGTATGTTGGCGGAGTCACCCTCAAGAACTCTCTAGTTCTTCTTCTTCGGGATCCACACCATCTTGATGGGAATCCTCGGTGTTGTAGTTGTACTTGATGAAGTGGAACATGAAGTAGTCTTGGGAACCCACTTGACCAAGGCCTTAGGAGCTTCTTCCTCTTGAAGCTTGTCCTTGCCTTTTTGCTTGTGGTCTTGTGGTGGAAGATCATCTTGAGCTTGTGTCCCTTTGAAAGAAGTAGGATAATACTTCTCTTGTTGAGGAACAAACTTCGTCTTGGGGTATTGATCTTCTTCCCACTCAACTCCATTGGCATTGAACTTTCGTTCAAAACCAACACCTTGATTCTTCCGGTGCCTTCCTTGCTTGCGTACAATTTCCTCGAATTGCTTACTTCCGGCAAGGCTCTTGTAAACACCTTTCTCTATAATTCTCTTCAATAAGCTATTTTCTTGCTCAAGTGTAACTTGGCTAAGAGAATCATTAGTGGAATCAAGAGAACTACTAGAAGCAACAATATTGGATTTATCATGATTATTATTACTACTAGAGGAAGAATCTTTCTTGTTCTTGTTACTAGACTTGACTTGAGGCATGTAAGTGGATAAGAGTAAACGCTTGGCAATGTAAGAAGAACTTTTCTTACGAAGATCATCATTGATTGCTTTTAAGAACTCATGCTCTTGCTCAAGGTTGAGCTTTTCAAAGCGTAATTTCTCATGAGTCCTTAAAAGTTCTCGATGATCTCCTAAGATAGTTTCATGAGCTAACTTAAGAGTGTTTAGTTCTTTAGTTAGAGACTCAATCTTCTCCTATCATTGTCATTCGTTTTATCTTGATTAGCATGATTAATTGACGTTTCATCACAGTATTCATCACTAGAGTTGTCAACAAGTAAATCATCATCACCTAACAAGTCATCTTTATCACTATTGAAATCAACATACTCGGGGTGTGATACCTTTGGGCCTTTAGCCATGAAGCATGTTCCAACTCCTTCATTTGGTGAGTCAAATATGTCGTAGGAGTTGGTTGTCACAAGTGCTAGACCGGCAACACCGTCATCTTGAGTATATTCGGAGTCGGAGTGATAGCTTCTCTCGGAGTGGTTGTCGGAGTCGGAGCCGGATACCCATTCACCAACATGAGCTTGATGTCTTTGTTTTGTGTAGCTCCTTGATGACTTGTCCTTTCTTTCCGAATCCTTGCTTCTCCATGAGGGTCTTCGTTCATAACGATCATCTCTACTCCTTCTTTCTCTAGATGGTGATTCTTCTCTTCTACTTCTTCTCTTGGAAGAATCTTCTCTTCTCTTGTAGGGGGGCGTACACTCATTGGAATAGTGTCCGGGTGTTGGTGTCAAAACTGGCAGATCTCGGGTAGGGGGTCCCGAACTGTGCGTCTAGGTCGGATGGTAATAGGAGGCAGGGGACGCGATGTTTTACCCAGGTTCGGGCCCTCTTGATGGAGGTAAAACCCTACGTCCTGCTTGATTAATATTTATGATATGGGTAGTACAAGAGTAGATCTACCACGAGATCAGAGAGGCTAAACCCTAGAAGCTAGCCTATGGTATGATTGTTGTTTTTCCTACGGACTAAAACTCTCCAGTTTATATAGACACCGGAGAGGGCTAGGTTACACAGAGTCGGTTATAATGGTAGGGGATCTACATATCCGTATCGCCAAGCTTGCCTTCCACAACAAGGAAAGTCCCTTCCGGACACGGGACGAAGTCTTCAATCTTGTATCTTCATAGTCCAGGAGTCCGGCCGAAGGTATAGTCCGGCCATCCGGACACCCCCTAATCCAGGACTCCCTCAGTAGCCCCTGAACCAGGCTTCAATGACAACGAGTCCGGTGCGCAGATTGTCTTCGGCATTGCAAGGCGGGTTCTCCTCCAAATTCCATGTACCTGTTGAATAGTGTCCGGTTTCTTTTTAATGTAGTGCTCCTTGGCTTCTACGTCCAATAATGGCCTTTTTCCACGTGTCAAACGAATACGAAAAGTTAGGGTGTTTTTTATATTTACACCCCTAGCCGCGTGAATGAGCCGCCTATTTAAGGGGATGAGGATTTAGATCCACGCCACACCTTCTCCCTTCCGCGAGTATTCATCAGAGCGTATCCGACAGAGGTCCATTCTATCATGGCCAGCCGCCGCAACTCCTCCTCTCGCCCTTCCAGCCCTCAGCCTGGAGATTGGAAGAAGTGCTCCATCCCGCACAGCGAGCTAGTGAAGCTCCAGACCAAGGGATTTCTCCCCCCGGCCTATATGGTCCCGGTTCGAGCCGGACTTGCCACCTATAATGGCAGAGAGCAAGCGGAGAGCGCCCCCAATCCCTCCAAAGGAGAGCGGGTATGCCTTGCCCCTTACTTAATAAGAGGGATCGGATTTCCAATTCATCCGTTTCTCCGGGGGCTTCTGGAGTTCTATGGCCTCCAGCTGCACAACCTCACGCCTGCCTCCATATTGCATATCGCGGGCTTCGTAGCCCTTTGCGAGCTGTTTTTGGGCTGCGAGGCTCATTTCACGCTGTGGAAAAGGCTATTCTACCTTGTGCCCCGCTTTAAGGAGGGGTCGATATATCAAGTGGGCGGAGCCGAAGTGTGGCGCATCACCGGGACCGGATATCTATCCGGAACCCCAAAGAAGGCGTCCGAGGACTGGCCTTCGGAATGGTTTTATATAGAGGACGTTCCGCTGCCGGATCCCGTTCGGATCGGACTTCCTGAGTTCGACAGTGCTCCCCTAAAGAAGCGCCTAAGCTGGCGTCCACGGAGCCCTCAGAGCGAAAGCGACAGGGACGTTATTTACCTGATGGGCCAGATAATATTGTTAGCTCATTCCGGACTGACCATGATCGGGGTCATGGCCGCATGCATCATGCGAGGGGTGCAGCCGCTTCAGTATAGAGGCCGCCCCATGTGGGACTTCAACGGGGAGGACGACACTACCCGCTATGGCCGTAAGGGGCCGGATTCGGCTGCCACTCTAATAAAGACCTTGTCCGCTTTGTACAAGGGAGAAGAGGAGGAATTTCTCCACGTCAACCCACGTGGTGGATTTTCTATGTACAATCCCCCGAGTTGGGTAAGTGGACACTTTTACTTGCCCATTCGTTTTATATTCCCATTGTTAAATTTTCAGTCTAACGACTTCAACACAGGAACTGCGTCAGGCTGTTAAAGAAATAAACAGCCCTCCTCCACAACCCGAAGATCCGGGAGGGTCCCTCGACCCGGCCTCTCAAGAGGATCCGGACTTATCTGTGGAGCTGATTGATGGAGCGTTTCATCAATTGAGCAGGGACAATGCCTTGGTGGCCATTACGGCTGATTATCCAGGGCTACTCCCAGCCTCACAGGTAACTAAGACCGGAGTCTCAGCACTTTCAAAAGGGATCTGTCCTTTCGTGTTTTCGATTACCGTATGACAATCGTGTTTTGCAGGGGAGGTCCTTGAGACGGGAGGCCGAGCCTGCGGCGACTAGCCAACGAGGGGCGACAAGGCCCCGCAAGCTGAAAAGAAGTGTGATCCGGACTGAGGCACCGGCGCAAAGGTATAGCACACCACCTTATTCCCAGGTGTTACTCCTTCGAGGCATATTAACACTCATGCTCTCTTCAGGACGAAGAGACCTCGCCGGACTATATCCGGAGAGGCTGCCAATCGCGCCTCCACCAGCCAGGCTCCAAAGCCTGGTCCGGAAGCGGAGGAGAACACGAGGCGCGCACCGGACGCTCCTCCGACGGAGGATGCGGACAGGCTATCTGCCACCAATTCCGAGGTGGAGAGTGCCATGAACCACAGGCGTCGCCGGACAGTTCTTCGCGACGCTTGTTTCTCCCAAAAGGCATTGGATGCCTTCAATTCGGGAGACGCGTACCTCCGTGCCGCTCAAAATGGTCTAGCCAGAGCCACGGAGCAGTATGTGAAAGACATACAGGTAAGAAATTTTTGGTAATTATATATGTATACCAGTAGCCCCCGAGACTTGAAACAGTTAGAATAACTGATTTAAGGATCATCTGTTATGCAGGTTCTTACAGAAAAGAATACCCTGCTGTCCCAGGAGCTGGAAGAGTGCAAAGCCCAACTTGAGGTCGCACTAGCTGCAGCAGGGGAGCCCAAGGAGACCCCCTCTGGTAATATACGCTTCGAAAGATAAGTATTTTGCAAAGTGCGGCGTGGGTGCAAATCTGACAAATGAAATTGCAGATGGCGCCGGATTAAATCCGGAAGTGCAACAACTCTGACGCCGGCTAAAGGCTGGTGAGAGCGTGCTGACAAAGGTGAGGCGGGAGAAGAACGATCTCCAAGATGCCAACACCAAGCTAGGCGTGGAACTGAAGGACGTTCGTGCCCAGCTGTTGGACTCCGTGAAGGAGAATCAGCGGCTTCGACGCGACATTTATAGTAAGTGCTTAAACGAACTTTGAAAAAAGAGTTCGGCGAGGAAGTCGACTAACAGAGTAATGTCTGTAGGTATGCTAACAGGTCGTCCTGTAGAGGAAATGCCCGGTTCTACGGGTGACATTCTTCCCAAGCTCTCACAACTGCACGAGCGAGTTCGGCAGGTGATGCAAGGCGTCGCCCAGGCCTTGTGGCCGTCCGTCTCCATGCACGAAGGCCTTGGAGAGCTTGTAGAGAAGCTGAAGGGAGTGCGGCGGCGCTTCCGATTGTGGAAGATGTCGGCCTACCGTGAAGGCGCCAGGGAGGCCTGGGCCATGGTGAAGACGCGGTACACGAAGGCTGACCCAAACCACATGGCTGAGGTCAGACCCGTAGGGCCTGATGGGAAGGAGATCCCTGTGAGCTTAGTATACGGCCAAGTAGAGTTGGCCGCAAAGTATTCCCAACAGGACTATAAACTAGACAGCCTATTAGATGGAATTGAAGAGGAATACAATCAGTCAGATTGACTATGTAATTTTAATTGACATGTGTAATGCCTTCTAGCCGGATTGTAGATCGTTTGTCATGGCCGACCTTTTCGCTTCAACCTCGGGACCTGACGGTCCGGAGTGTGTCCGAATACCCTCGCGGTTATATAAGAACCGAGGTATGCATGGAGACCAGGCGTAGGGGTCATTAGTGCCTGAACAGACAAGTGCCCAACTAGTTATGTTATATTACATGGTTAGTAAGAAACATCTTCTAGGGAGAATAGTTCCGTTAGGGGTTCCTTTCCCTGGGAGGCATGCCCTAAAGTGCATGTCCATTCTACGAAAAGAGACGCAGGAAAAACATCCGGGGGCGTATAGATAAATAAGTGGAAGAAAAGATCATATTTAGTTCACCGACCGAATATTCCCTTAAGAACGCTAGCTTTCGGCTTCACCCAGTCTAAGGTACACATCTGGCTAACCCGACAGTAACAATCGCAGAGGTGCTCCCTTTACCACCTAGCCGAACAATCGGGAACGTAGGGGTAAGCACAAGAGCCAGGCAACCTAGCTTGGCCAAAACTTAAGTCATATCGATGCATATAATGGCGAATAAAAGGTACATGCGGAAGTGTGACACATGTGTTGGGCATGAAGCCCGTATAAATAAGCTTCTATTTAAAGAAGCCCCCAGGTTTAATGAGCACGGATAGCGCGTCACTTTATGAGCCTTTGAAGGCTATAAGAGAGAGAGAGGAGAAGGAGAAAGTATATAAAAAATGGATCGAGGAAGGAGACAAACACAGAGTCCGGCGCTAGGCATAGAATCTTCGTAGACGGGCTGCGTTCCATGGGTTCGGCTTGAGTCGGTTATCCGATGCATCTCGCAGGCGGTACGCCCCACCAGTTAGGACTTGGTCGATTATGAAGGGACCTTCCCACTTGGGCTTGAGTTTGTCCTTTTTCTTCTCCGGCAGGCGTAGAACTAATTCGCCAACGTTGTAATTTTTGGCCCGTACTTCTCTGCTTTGGTATCTTCGAGCCTGCTATTGATAGAATGCGGAACGGGCTTTTTCCATGTCACGCTCTTCCTCCAAGGCGTCCAAATTGTCCTGCCGATCGAGCTCGGCTTCTCTTTCTTCGTACATGCGCACTCGAGGTGAGTCATGAATTATGTCGCAGGGCAAAACTGCCTCTGCACCATACACCATGAAGAATGGTGTGTATCCGATGGTGCGATTCGGCGTGGTCCGCAGCCCCCAGAGTACGGAGTCGAGCTCCTCTACCCAGTGCGTATTAGATTCCTTAAGGGACCGCACTAATCTGGGTTTGATGCCGCTCATGATAAGACCATTTGCACGTTCGACCTGGCCATTGGTTTGTGGGTGATAGACGGAAGCATAATCGAGCTCGATGCCCATGTTTTTGCACCAGAGTTTTACCTCATCAGCCATAAAGTTCGTGCTGTTATCAGTGATGATGCTGTGGGGGACGCCGTAACGGTGTACAACCCCGGATATAAAGTCTATCACTGGTCCAGATTCGGCCGTCTTAACAGGCTTGGTTTCTATCCATTTGGTGAACTTATCCACCATGACCAGTAAGTATTTTTTCTTGTGGGTTTCGCCTTTAAGGGGTCCAACCATGTCAAGCCCCCAGACCGTGAAGGGCCAAGTGATGGGGATAGTTTGGAGGGCGGTGGGTGGCATATGGCTTTGGTTTGCAAAAAGCTGGCAACCGACGCATCGTTGGACTAAGTCCTGGGCGTCTTCCCGGGCCGTCGGCCAATAAAAGTCTGTACGGAAGACCTTGCTTACAAGGGACCGAGCTGCAGCGTGATGTCTGCCTAGTCCGGCATGAATTTCAGCCAGGAGGTTCCGCCCTTCCTCTTCGGAAATGCACCTTTGAAGGACTCCGGTAGTGCTTTTCTTATAAAGCTCTCCCTCATGGACTTTATAGGCTTTAGATCGCCGCACTATGCAACATGCCTCATTTTGGTCCTCAGGGAGTTCCTGCCTGGTAAGGTAGGCGAGGAATGGTTGTGTCCACGGCGCGATGACGGCCATTATTACGTGGGCTGAAGGTGTTATTTCATTGGCAGAGCCTCCAATTGTGTCAGAGTGTTTGGTGTCGGGCAGTGCGGTTGGGTCCGGGCTGCTATTGCCAGGTTCCCCTTCCCATACTACGGACGGCTTGAACAGCCTTTCCAAGAAGATGTTGGGGGGGACTACATCGCGTTTTGCGCCGATGCATGCCAGGACATCTGCCGCCTGATTATTTTCCCAGGCTATATGGTGAAATTCGAGCCCTTCGAACCGAGCTGACATTTTTAGGATCGCGTCGCGATAAGCTGCCATTTTTGGATCCTTGGCATCAAAGTCTCCATTTATTTGGGATATTGCGAGGTTCGAGTCCCCACGCACCTCTAGGCGTTGAATGCCCATGGATACTGCCATCTGGAGACCATGTAAAAGGGCCTCATATTCGGCTGCGTTGTTGGAGTCTGTGTACATTATCTGGAGTACATATTGAACTATGTCTCCTGTGGGGGACGTCAAAACGACGCCAGCCCCTAGACCGGCCAACATTTTGCAGCCGTCAAAGTGCATGACCCAGTTTGAATATGTGCCGTACTCTTTAGGGAGTTCGGCCTCCGTCCATTCTGCGACGAAGTCGGCCAAAACTTGCGACTTGATAGCTCACCGTGGCTTGTAAGTTATGTCAAACGGGAGGAGCTCAATGGCCCATTTTGCAATCCGGCCCGTCGCGTCACGGTTATTTATAATATCATTAAGTGGCACTTCCGAGGCTACTGTTATTGAACACTCTCGAAAGTAGTGTCGCAACTTCCGGGATGCCATAAATACTTCCGAGACTCCAGCTTTTCATTCAGAGTAATTTTGTCCTTCTTCAGACGAGTCACCTCTCGGTTAGACTCGTTGAGACATGACTTCAGCTTGGTCACCTCCCCTTCCAGCGTTTCGACTGAAGCCAGCTTCCGGTCTGCGAGGGCAGTTTTGTCTTGGGCTTCTTTTTGTGCAGTGGCGAGGTCCGAGTCCTTCTTCTCCAGAGCCAACTTCATTTTCTCTGCAAAAGAAGCAATCGGATCAGACAAGAGCTCGAAGAAATGTTAAAAAAACAGTCGACAAGTAGTTACCTTCCATACCAGCAGCTTTGTCTTGAGCTTTCTTCAGATTCTGCTGGGCCAACTCCAAGTCAAGGTTGAGTTGCCTCTACTTCTCCTCAAGTTCAGCAAACTTGGAAATGAGAGTACAAGACTTCTGCAGAAGGAAAAAGATGTGTCAATCGACAAGATCAAAGGTTGTTCACTTCCGAGTGGATAAAACTTAAATAAGTTCGCTTAGACCCCAGCCGACCGCACACAGTCGACTGCGGTCTCGGGGGCTACACCCAGCGGGTGCACTTGGCATGCCCCCGCTGATTCAGACCCCACTCGATCGGTCCGCCCGGATCGAGTATAAAAAACACTGTTCAGACCCCAGTTGACTCCCAGCAGTCGACTGCGGTCTCGGGAACTACACCCAGTGGGTGCACTTAGCGTGCCCCCACCGGTTCAGATCCTACTCGACCGGTCCGCTCGAGTCGAGTGGAAGAAAAGAAAGGAAGGTAGAACTCAGACCCCAGTCGACTGCCAGCAGTCGACTGCGATCTCAGGGACTACACCCAATGGGTGCACTTAGCGTGCCCCGACCGGTTTAGATCCTACTCGCCCAGACCGAGTGGAAGAACGCAACTACCAAAGACAACAAAACACCTAGTGGGTGCACTGATTCGACGCAAACAACAGGAGATTGTATAGAAGAAAATTTTTCAGGTAGCATATCCTGATAGAACAAGGGCAATCGAAAAGTCTACTCACCTGGACATTGGCCCGGAGAGCAGCGCTGGCGTCGTAGGCAGCCTGGCTATTCTCATGCACCGTCTTCATCCGCTCCATCATCCCGTCAGCCTATCGGATGGCTTCCGCAGCCGCTTCCGACTGGTTGTCCAAAACGGGGTAGCTGGTGAAGAAGAGAGCAGACGACCCTAGTGCTGCAGCTTGGACCTCCGAGGCGTGAGATGGGACGACTGAAGGAATCACCGGTACAGTCGACGGTGCGGGGCGCTCACTCGACAAGGGTACAACGAAGGGTACAGAGGCCCCGCCCGCGTCTTCAGATTGATAGATGGTTGGTGTTGTCGTTGATCCCCGCTGAGACACCTTACCAGTCGTCGCCTTTTTATTCTTCCTAGGCCTAAGAGCCACATCTTCATCGTCATTTGGGAGATCGATGACGTTGGGCGGAGCTGCGGAGAAGATCAGTCGACTCTAAAGTAAACCGCTAGAATTCAATCAACCGAGTAGCCAAGAGCAAGATCATAAGAGTTTTTACCTGGGTTGGAGGTGACCGCGTCTTCCATCTCCTCATCTCGGTACTGGAGAGAAGAGGTTCCTGATGTAACAGCACTGCAAAGACCCGCACCCAGTCGGTTATGTTTTGTTGTTCGAGTCGACACAAAAAAAACAAGTCAGATGATTACCCGGAGATGGTAGGGATGGTCACTTTGATCTTGGGCAGAGCTTTTGGCAGTTTGGAGGAGGTGGCTTTCGGTGCTTTTGGCGCTGGAGGCGGCACAACCTTGGGCTGCTTCGCAGCCTTCTCAATCGGCGCTGGGGAAGACGTCCTGGGATGCTTTGAAGACTGCCCAGTCGGTGCAGTCACCAGGTCCGGAGTGCTCACCGGGTCGTGAGCGTGTTTGGATCTCCTCTCCCTGCGAGGAGGCGAGTCGACCTCTTCGTCTTCAGTCGATTCGTCGCTCTCCTCGTCCTCCTCGGCATCCGAGCGCCACTTGCCGCTCTCGCCCCCGCTCGCTCCTTCCTCACGTCTTACTCCTACACTCCATTGGGCATCGAGTACATGTCAATGAGGGCCTGAAAAGACAATGATCAGAAGAAATTAGTCAACCATCAACAAAGTGCCACACAGTGAATCGGAAAGATACTTGGTAAAACAGAATCATACCTGCTCCGGTTGGCGCGAGTTGTCGAATGGAATCACCCTCCTAGACCTCCCAGGGGCTGTCTTTGTTGCTGGTGATTCCCGTCAGCCACTTCTCCAAGATGTCCTCGCTGATGTCCTCCGGGTGGATCCGAGTGGAGTCCTCGAGTCCAGAGTACATCCACATCGGATGATCACAAGCCTGAAGCGGTTGGATGCGTCGACCGAGAAAGACCTCCAGCAGGTGATCCCAGTCACCCCGTCGCAGACGAGTTGGACGACCCACTCGACCAGCACCTTGACTTACTCCTTCTCTTCTGAGACCACCTTCAGGGAGGAGGGCTTCTCCACTCGAGCCAGAGAAAAGGGAGGAAGTCCAGTCGACTGACCCGGGGTCGGCTGGTCCTTACAGTAAAACCAAGTCGACTGCCAGCCCCGGACCGAGTCGGGAAGGATCATTGCTGGGAAGGTGCTCTTGTTCCTCATCTGGATCCCCAGGCCCCCGCACATCTGGATCACGTGCGTCCTCTCATCACTCGGATTGGCCTTTTTGACCGACTGGGACCGGCAGGTGAAGATGTGTTTGAAAAGACCCCAGTGCGGTCGACAACCCAAGAAATTTTCACACATTGACACGAAAGCAGCCAGATAGACTATGGTGTTTGGAGTGAAGTGGTGGAGCTGAGCCCCAAAGAAGTTCAAAAAGCCCCGAAAGAAAGGATGGGGAGGCAGAGAAAACCCACGATCGACGTGGGTGGCGAGGAGAACGCACTCACCCTCCCTTGGCTGTGGCTCGGTCTTGTTCCCCGGGAGTCACGCCAATTTGTGGGGGATCAGTCCCCCCTCCACCAGGTCATCGAGGTCATCCTGGCTGATCGTCGAGCGGATCCAGTCACCCTGGATCCAGCCTGGCGGAAGGCCAGATCTCGACGAGGATCCGCCCCGGCTGGTCCGCTTGCCCTTTGCCTTCGCGGTCGCCTTCTTTGCGCGCTCCAGCACCACCGTCTTCTCTTTTCCCATGACGGCGGATCGAGTTTGAGCGAGGGTTCGGCGACGAGAGCAGGAGCGAGCGTGGCGGAGAAGTCGAAGGAAGAAGAAAAGAGAATGGGAGCGCATGGGGCAGAGACCCGGTCCGGTGCCTTTTATAAGGTCGTTCCCCAAGTGACTGACTGGTAGGCCCACACGATCTAAACAAATCCTGCAACAGCCGCGCGCGTAGTACGTGGCGAAAAAGGTGGCATGGAGATCGAGGAGACTTGCCTAATCCGTCCCGATTACCACGGCCCCGCCCATCTGGCGCGCTTCCCAAAATTCGAATCCCGTGAAATCCGCGGAGAGCAGAGCAACTTGTCAGACTGAAAATGTCCTCTACATTATCATTCGGAATTCTACCATGAAAATTCACTTGACAAAAACCAAGAATGGACCAAGGCGACTGAAGAAGAAGTTGGCATTGTCTCCTCAGTTCATGGCTCCAGAACAAGTTATACTCACAGCACGAAGAATGAGTCGGAAGTGTTCTCAACTCCTTCCCCACTCAAACCCTGATCCATTCGGGGGCTAATGACGAAGCTATGTACCTAGGGTAGGGTCATGGATCTATCCAAGATACCCTCCCCATGGACATCTCTAAAAGAACCAGAAACAGTCGAAGAGAGATCATCATCCACTTGACCATGAAGTTATGTTCCACTCAACAGCTTTGAAGACACTCGACCATGCGAACAACCACTCAACCACCAGAAGATGTGAAGCCACTCACTCCGCAACGGTTAGGATTTAAGTCAGAGCTTTAATAATCATTTATAACACTTTACTTTGGACGTTACCAGTAACGCTCCTCCTTTATGAACATTGAACCCTGTGTAACAGAGGGGAGCTGGGGTCCTAGCGCACTCTATATAAGCCACCCCCTCCTCTGGGACAAGGGTTCGTACCTTTTGTAATTCACACGCATATATCCAGTTGACCGCCTCCGGGCTCTGAGACGTAGGGCTGTTACTTCCTCCGAGAAGGGCCAGAACTCGTAAAACTCGCGTGTACAACTCCTCCATAGCTAGGATCTTGCCTCTACATTCCTACCCCCTATTCTACTGTCAGGCTTAGAACCACGACATCGACCCCTGGCCTTTCCCCTCCCCGAGATCCTCCGGTGCGGGGTCGAGCGGCTCCAGGTGGTGCCCTTAGGCGGGGGTTGTCCTGCGCGGCGGCGGGTGCTCCTAGCGCGGGCGGGGGCGGACTCTGGACGGTCGCGTTGCGGACGGGGTGGTGCGGCAACGCGGGCTAGCGGTGCCCGTCCGGCCCAGATCTGGGCCCTTTGGACCCCATCTTGGTCTGGGCGGGCTGGCGATAGGGCGTGGCGTCGGCGTGGAGATATCATTTTTTTATTGTATGTATAGCATTGTTGGGGTGGATTTGCGTGAGCAATGCTAGACTTAGGGCATTTCCAACACTGACCCACAAATCTCCCACAACCGTTCGGACTGCGAAAGCCATCCAACGCCGACCTGTATCGATCCGTGGAGCGGTCCGGATGCGATTTCCCACAAACCAAAGACAAATGTGGGGGGGGGGGGTTGCGGGAGTCCGAACACGCGAAACGTCGCTCTCCGCTCCCGGCCCACCCAAAAGGAAGGGTGAGCCCGCGCTTTTGTAGCATCCCACACTATTTCGGCGCCGAAATCAGCCACTCTCTTCTTCCACTCTCCGTCGCTCTCCGCGCAATTCCCGCTCTTTGCTCCCACCCTCTCCTTCCCTCTGCCACCGACACATGGATCCGTCGGAGAACCTGTCAGAGATGGAACCAACGGAGGTGCCGGAGGATCCCAGCATCACGCTCGCCCGGAAGATCAGCTCGGAGATGTGGCAAAATTGCCGCGTCAAAGCGAAGGCCGCAAATGAGGAGAAGCTGAAGAAGCATCTTGCTGCTAGTGGACCTGGTGGTGGCGATGGGTGTTGTGGGCGTGGTGGACGGGGCGATCGTCAAGGCTGTGGTGGACGTCGCCAGACGGGCGCGCCATAGTATAGACGGCGTCGTGGCCGGAGCCTTACAAGCCTCCGTACTACTACTATGCCAAGCAACTCTCAAACCCCACCGGTACGGTTCCTTACATTGTCGATGTTAACGTGGCACCGCTCTTCTCTGAGTACTCCTCGCCGTCGCTTGTCCGGGCGATGATAGCGGGCGGAGAGCAGATTGGTGCCCGCTCGCTGTTTGCTGCAATGCCGAGAGCGGGGATCTGGGGTACGACGCGGACAGGGAGATGCTTGATATCATCCATGACGGAGGTGAGGGAGGAGGAGGGGGGCTATGAGGATGAGCAAGTGGAAAACTCGGATCCCACCTAGTCCGGCAACTACTAGCAGCAGCAGTCCTACACCCAGGCGGCCATGCAACAGTCCCTACACCCAGAACGACGATGGAACACAGCAACAACAACATTGGGATGCTGGAGAGGAGCATCCGGAGGGGAGGGAGGAAGAGGACGACGGTGACGATGATGATCCAGATGATATAGCTGGCGATCCATAGAAGAAAGATAGGGGAGAAAGCTTCAACCTGTGGGAGGACGAGCTATTGTGCGACGCATGGTCAGCCACTAGCCTCGATCTGGTTCATGGCACGGAGAAAAAGGGCACAACCTTTTGGAGGAACATTCACATATGGTTCCACGAGGACAAGCATTTCGCGCCCTACTCCGATGTGTTGATCTGCAACCGTGAGTAGAAGTCCCTCAACCATCATTGGTACACCATCCAAGATGTCGTCTCCAAGTATTGCGGGCACTTCAAGCATCTCAGTGCACGGTGACCTAGCGGTGCACAAATCACCGATCAAGTAAGTTGGTCACTAGCCGGATATGCTTTAGATTTGTTGATCACTAGCCACATATGCTTTAGTTTTGTTGATCACTATTTGGACATACTTTGGTTTTGCTAATCACGAGCCGGATATGTTTTAGTTTTTTATCACTAGCCGGGTATGATTTAGTTTTCATAAACACTAGCCGAACATGTATTGTTTTCTTGCTCACTAGACATATATGCATTGTTTCACCTTGTATCCTACTCGTGCTTGTGTGGCGTACAAGAAGTTGGAGAAGTAGTTCTTCACCGTCATGCATTGTGCTTAAATTTGAATGGGTGGCCGATGTAAAACTTTTTCATTGCCAAGAACTCCGCCCAAGCCAACGAGGAAGAAACGGGTGACCCTACCGACCTAGCCCAAGAACTGACGAAGAAGGTTAGAAGAAATCTATGGGGGCAAGAAGTGGGAGGAGAAGAGGGCAAAGCAAGAAGGTGTGGCGGCCAAGCTGACGAAGAGGTTCAAGGAGATCTTGGCAAAGAAGGAAGAGGCATGTGTGAGGTGCTCGAACATCAAGGAGGATAGGTTCAAGCAGTTGATGGAGGCGACAGAGAAGAAGATCAAGCTCGAAGAGAAGAGGACCATGATCGAAGAGAGGAAGGCGGTGCTCGAGGAGAAGAAGGTCGCCCTTGAGGAAAAGAGGGTGGAGATCGCCGCCAATGCGGAGAACGCTAAGATGTTGACCTTGAACAACGACTCTTTGGATGCCGACGCTAGAATTATCATGCAATCCATCCGCTACCCAATGCTAGAGCGGCAGAAAGATGAGTTGGTGGCGGCGGAAGATGAGGACGCAGGAGAGACAGAGGTGGACCTCAGCGGAGGCTGCCTACGCGGCAGCGGCGACACCTCCTTGATCGGGAAGCATCTTGCTGGGATGGCGATCTGGTAGGGCAGAAATGCATGGATTATCGGACTGATGTTCTTTTGGATTCAGGCATGTAAAAACTAGGCATATTTTCCTCCTTTTGGTTGTCATCCGGGATGCGAACCGGCGCGGGTATGATCCTGCGCGTTGTGTGGAACGGCACAGATTTGAATTTGAATTTGCTGACGGACATATATAGGCTATGTTTGGATGTCATCCTTTCACATCACTGTCCGCAGATTGGTCTCCCCTGTCTGCGGACGGATGCGGGAGGAAATTTACGGGTTGCGTTGAAGATGCCCTTAGAGACAAGTTTTACAGATTAGAAGTTACGGGGTGAGATGATATCAACTGCTGTGGCGGAGGTGGGCCTGACCGTGAAATGTAGGGGCAAACGAATTAGGAAGAGAGGGACGCGTACCACAAGAGTCAGTCAGTAAAAGTTGCCTGTACATTCAACATTTTCGGATTTGAACGCGGGTGAAAAGGAAGAATGCATCTGCTAGGAAATAGGAATGGTTGAGGATAAAACTATTTGTTGTTAGTCTTCCTAGTGAGTAGTTATTTTCATTCATATTTTCAAATGATAAATTTCGTCACCCTTGAAAATGAAAGACTAAAAATGAATTGCAGTGTTGGGATAGTGTGATAAATTTCACACGCTTGGTAGTATTAATGTCCCTTGTTCAAATTACTCTGTCATAATTTTTTTCATGGTAATACATTTCTCATTCATATAATAAAGATCGTAGTACAAGTCACACCTGACAAAACTAAAAAGACAAAAGAATACTAGCCTTTGCGCAAAGGAACACCAACCAAGAACAAATATTACAATACATACCGAAGAATTTCCTACAGTTGACACCAACGCCCGTAACCTGCCTCTGGCAGCACCAGAGCAACCACAAAATGAAAAAAAATGATGGATCAGCTCCTCACCTGAGCTCGACGTGGCTCCATCACACAGACCTCTAATGTGGCTCACCAAAGGCGAAGCCATTTCTGTTGAACGAATTAGACTGAGGCAATGATGTCTACTACACAATTTGTTCTTGTAGACTTGTGTTGGGCCTCCAAGCGCAGAGTTTTGTAGGACAGTAGCAGTTTTCCCTCAAGTGGATGACATAAGGTTTATCAATCCGTGGGAGGTGTAGGATGAAGATGATCTCTCTCAACAAACCCTGCAACCAAATAATAAAAAGTCTCTTGTGTCCCCAACACATCAAATACAATAGTAAATACAATAGTTCGGCAAACAGATGGTGATACAAGCGTAGTAATGATAGTCGATATTGCTTTTTGTAATATGAACAATAGAAATCAGCAAGGTAGCAAGTAACAAAAATGAACACAAATAGTATTGCAATGCATGAAAATGAGACCTAGGGTCCGTACTTTCGCTAGTGCAATCTCTCAACAATGCTTATATATGTGGATCATATAGCCAACCCTCAACGTGCGATGAAGAATCACTTCAAAAGTTATCCTTTCTGATCGATCTATCCAAGAGTTCGTACTACCTTTGTTTCTTTTTAGTTTTCATATAAGATTTGGTCAAAGTCAAACTTTCTAAAGTTTGACCAACTTCGTAGGAAAAGATATCAACATCTACAATACTAAATATATATGGTATGAAAATTAATTTCATGATGCATCAAACAATATTGATTTCATATTGTGAATCTTGATATTGTTTTCTATAAACTTAGTCAAAGTTAACAAAGTTTGACTTTGACCAAATCTGGTATGCAGACTAAAAAGAAACGGAGGGAGTACTAAAATAACACCAAGTTATCCTTTCCGATCAATCGATCTAAGAGTTTGTACTCAAATAACACCATGTGATACACATCAACCAACTCTAATGTCACCTAGATACTCCAATGTCACAGCGAGTATCCGTGAGTTCATTATACCATATGCATCAAACAATTTCAGATTCATAATGCTCAATCCAACACAAAGAACCTCAAAGAGTGCCCTAAGATTTCTACCGGAGAAACAAAGATGAAAACGTGCATCAACCCCTATGCATAGATTACCCCAATGTCACCTCGGGAATCCGCGAGTTGAGTGCCAAAACACATATCAAGTGAATCAATATGATACCCCATTGTCACCATGGGTATTCATAGCAAGACATACATCAAGTGTTCTCAAATCCATAAAAATATTCAATCCGATAACAACGAGATCTCAAAGGAAAAAATTCAATTTCATCACAACAAGATAGAGAGGGGAAAACACCATATGATCCAACTATATTAACAAAGCTCGTCAGACATCAAGATCGTGCCAAATCAAGAACATGAGAGAGAGAGCGAGAGATTAAACACATAGCTACTGGTACAAACCCTCAGCCCCGAGGGTGGACTACTCCCTCGTCATCATGGTGGCCATAGCGATGATGAAGATGGCCACTGGTGATGATTTCCCCCTCCAGTAGGGTGCCAGAACGGGGTCTAGATTGATTTTTCATGGCTACAGAGGCTTGCAGCGGCGGAACTTCTGATCTATCGACTTCCCTAGGGTTTTTGGAATATTTGGGAATTTATAGGGTGAAGAGGCGGTGCGGGAGGCCACCAAGGTGGGCACAACCCACGTGGGCGTGCCCTGGTGGGTTGTGCTCCCCTCGAAGCCTCGCTCTGGTACTTCTTTGGCCCATCAGGTGTCTTTTGGTCCAGAAAAATTCTCCAAAAAGTTTTGCTGCATTTGGACTCAATTTGGTATTGATTTTCTGTAAAGTAAAAAACTAGCAAAAAAACAGCAACTGGCACTTGGCACTATGTCAATAGGCTAGTCCCAAAAAATGATATAAAGTTGCTATAAAATGATTGTAAAACATCCAAGAATGATAATATATCAACATGGAACAAGCAAAAATTATAGATACGTTGGAGACGTATCAGCATCCCCAAGCTTAATTTCTACTCGTCCTCTAGTAGGTAAATGATAAAAACAGATTTTTTGATGTGGAATGCTGCCTAACATGTTCGTCACATATTCTTTTCTTTGGTAGCATGGACATTTGGAATTTTATATGGTTCGAAGCAATAGCCTAGTTTTAACATGAAGATTTCAATACTCAAGCAAGCAACCATGTCTTTCAAAATATCAATACTAAAGAAAGTTATCCCTAGCCCATCATGCTCAATCATTGATCCATTCACGAAATGCACTCATATATTAGCTATATCCAATGCTCAAGTACGATCATAGTGCCCCATTAGTTGGTTCTTTATAAGAGAAGATGGAGACTTGAAAGTGCAACTATCCCTAGGTGGTTTTGGTAATTCCTAACAACATATAGCTCATTGAGCTAATGCTATTTCAAGATTAATATTTCAGGAAAGCTCAATGATTGGCATGGCATGGATGAGAAAAGTGGTCCCCTAAAAAATGCTAAGGACAAAAGGATTGGCTCAAGCTCAAAGCTCAAGACTCTACATTTTCTATTTTAGTGATCCAAGATCACATTGAGTCTATAGGAAAAGCCAATACTATCAAGGAGGGATGAGGTGTTGCTTAATGAGGCTCTTGCTCAAAATGCTTAGTGATATGCTCCAAAGCCCTCAACTACTTTCTCACATCCACATATGACCTAAACCAAAAGTCAAACTTGGCCCCACCGATTCTTTGTTTCCTTTCGTAACGTTACGGTCCCACCGAGATGAGCGATCGGTCCCACCGAGATTGCAACATAAACTCTATGTTTCCCTTTCATAACATTTTAGTCTCACCGAAATGAGCGAACCGGTCCCACCGAGTTTACCTGACCAACTCTCTGGTTAGCTTATTACCAAAATCGGTTTCACCGAGTTTGTGTAATCGGTCTCACCGAGATTACGTTATGCCCTAACCCTAACCATATTGGTCCTACCGAGTTGCATGTCGGTCCCATCGAAAATCCTAATGGTCACTAGATTTGCTGAATCGGTCCGACCGAGTTTATCAATTCGGTCCCACCGAGATTGGCAAGTTGTGTGTAACGGTTAGATTTTGTGTGGAGGCTATATATACCCCTCCACCTCCTCTTCATTCGTGGAGAGAGCCATCAAAATGAACCTACACTTCCAACTTACCTTTTCTGAGTGAGAACCACCTACACTTGTGTTGAGTCCAAGATATTCCATTCTTACATATGAATCTTGATCTCTAGCCATCGCCAAGTTGCTTTCCACTAAAATCTTCTCTCCACCAAATCCATATCCTGTGAGAGAGAGTTGAGTGTTGGGGAGACTATCATTTGAAGCACAAGAGCAAGGAATTCATCATCAACACACCATTTGTTACTTCTTGGAGAGTGGTGTCTCCTAGATTGGCTAGGTGTCACTTGGGAGCCTCCGACAAGATTGTGGAGTTGAACCAAGGAGTTTGTAAGGGCAAGAGATCGCCTACTTCGTGAAGATCTACCCTTAGTGAGGCAAGTCCTTCATGGGCGACGGCCATGGTGGGATAGACAAGGTTGCTTCTTCGTGGACCCTTCGTGGGTGGAGCCCTCCGTGGACTCGTGCAGCCGTTACCCTTCGTGGGTTGAAGTCTCCATAAACATGGATGTACGATAGCACCACCTATCGGAACCACGACAAAAAAATCTGTGCCTCCTATTGCGTTTGAATCCTCCAAACCCTTCCATTTACATTCTTGCAAGTTGCATGCTTTACTTTCCGCTGCTCATATACTCTTTTCATGCTTGCTTGAATTGTGTTAAGATTGCTTGACACTTGTCCAAAGTTGCTAAAATCTGCCAAGAACTAAAATTGGGAAAAGGATAAGTTTTATTTGGTCAAGTAGTCTAATCACCCCCCTCTAGACATACTTTCGATCCTACAAGACTCAAATAAAAATAAAAATGGCATAAAGTAAATAGATAGACCTTTCATAGACGGAATTTGGGATTTGTAGAGGTGCTAGAGCTCAAAGCTTAAATTGAGAGATAAATTTTTTTGAGAGGCATACTTTTCCCGTCAACGAAAATGACCGAGTAATTCCCAACACTTTCTCTGTTAGATATATCATAGGAGGTTCCCAAACAGAAAATAAAGTTTATTCCTTTTTCCACCATTCTTTCACACTCCACGGCTAGCCGTATCCACGGGTACTATCCATGCCAACACTTTCCAAGAAATTTATTATTTGACAACATGAAGTAATTTATTTTTCATTTTGGGACTAGGCATCCCTATTACCGCCATACTCTCGTGCAATGACAAGTGAATAAACACTCATCTTGAGAATAACAAATCTACAATGGAAAATATTGGCCACCCCCTGCCGCTTCATGAGCGGTACGAGCACACAAAAAGGAAATCCATTTTGAAAATTGGAGACAACACATACAAATTTGCTTAGAACGACATGGAAATACCGCATATAGGTAGGTATGGTGGACTCATATGGCGAAATTGGGTTCAAGGATTTTGGATACACAAGTAGTAATCCTAGTTAGTACAAGTAGAGGCTAGCAAAATATTAAGAAGCATCCAACCAAGAAACGAATAATCACATAAGCGAGCATTAAGCATAACTAACACCGAATAATGCACCACAAGTAGGGTGTAATTTCATTGCATAAATATTGGCGTTCGTGCTTGCATTGGGAATCACAAACCTTAACACCAATATTCTCACATATTATTATCCCCATCTTGCAAAACTATTACAAAGAATCAAGTTTATTTTGTCCAATGATCTTCATGAAAGTTTTTATTATATCCCTCTTAAATATCTATCACTTTGTGACTAATTTCATAAGATGCAATTGCTTTTGACAAGCTCGAGCAAATTTAAGTGAAGAACATGAGCATGAAGTTTTCTTCTCCCAAAATAATATAAGTGAAGCATGAGAGAATTTATTCAAAAATTTACTAATTCTCAAAAAACCTAAGTGAAGCATGAGAGTTTTTCTTCAAAAATTCTAAAGTGCTCAAAAAGATATAAGTGAAGCACTAGAGCAAATGATAAAGTACCCCAAAAAGATATAAGTGAAGATCAAGCGAGTAGTTAAGTGAATGGGTAGCTAATTGAGGACTCTCTCTTATTGAAGACTTCAGTATATAAGTACTTTATTAAGACAACAAGGAAACAAAAAAAATGACATTCCAAGAATAGCACTACTCATGTGAAGAAGCGAAAACTTAAGCTCAGCCGATACTAACCGATAATTGTTGACGAAGAAAGGTGGGATGCCTACTGGGGCATTCCCAAGCTTAGATGCTTGAGAATTATGCGAATACCAACTTGGTATGACTTGGGAATCCTCAAGCTTGAGCTTTTGTGTCTCCTTAATTCCTTTTATATCACGGTTTTCCTAAATCTTAAAAACTCCATCCACACAAAACTCAACAAGAACTCGTGAGGTAAGTTAGTATAAATCAGTGCAAAAACCTTATCATTATCTATTGTAGCAAATCACTAAAATTATTATTTAAAATTGTATACTAAATTCCTCTACATATTTAATACCCCTAGCCTCAAATAGAATCATTAAACAAGCAAACATATGCAAACAATGCAAACATAACAACAATTTGTCAAAATAGGACAGTCTCTAAAGAATGCAAGAAGAATCATACTTCTGTAACTCCGAAAATTCTTAAAATTTACCACACTTTACAAAATTATTCATAGCTTATTGTGCAAAATATTTCAACGTTTTATCACATTCTGATTTTTTCTCGGGAATTTTTGCAACAACACTAAACTTACTGTTTTGAAACAGCAACACATAGACTTGCAAAATAAGCATGGTAAAGGCTATCCTTGACATTTTTATTGAAGTAAAGGATGAAAAACATCATTCTAAATAATAGAAATCAAATAAAAATAAAATAAAATGACACTCCAAGAAAAACACATATCATGTGATGAATGAAAATATAGCTCCAAGTGAGGTTACCAATAATGTTGGAGACGAAAGAGGGGATGCCTTTCGGGGCATCCCCAAGCTTAGTTGCTTGGATATTCCTTGAATGTTACCTTGAGGGTGCCTTGGGCATCCCCAAGATTAGGGTCTTGTCACTCCTTATTCTCCTCATATCGATATCTCACCCAAAACTTGAAAACTTCAATCACACAAAACTTAACGGAACTTCGTGAGATAGGTTAGTATGATAAAGAGCACACGATTCACTTTGGTACTGTCGAAGAAAAGATTCATAATTGTTCTCACACAATGCCTATTGTACCTTATCATTTCCACAATTTATATTGAGCAATATAAGACATAGAAACTAGCAAACAAGCAAACTATGCCTTGAAAGCAGAATGTGTCAAAAACAGAACAGTCTGTAGTAATCTGCCCTCTAACCATACTTATGTAACTCCAAAAAATCCGAAAAATTAAGAAAACATAGGGAATTTGTATAAAAATCATATGTAAAAATATAAGATTGAAATCATGTTCCGATGAATTTACAAATTCTGTTACTGGAAATAAAAGTTTCTGTTTTTGCACAGAATCAAGTCAACTATCATCCACACTATCCCAAAGGCTTTACTTGGCACTTTATTGGAACAAAAGCTATAAAACATGATTACTATAGTAGCTTAATCATGTGAACACATTAAAAAATTAAGTAAAAGTGTTGGGTTGCCTCCCACAAGCGCTTTTCTTTGATGATTTCAATGATGCTCACATAAAAGTAAAGAATTGAAACACAAAGAGAGCGTCATGAATCACATGGCAAGCACATTTAATCCTAACCCACTTCCTATGCATATGTATTTTGTGATCAAACAATTCATGGGAGCAAGAATCAACTAGCATAGGAAGGCAAAACAAATATAACTTCAAGATTTTCAATATAAAGAGAGAAAACTTGATGTTGTTGAAATTAGTAAAAGCATAAGTTCCTCTCTCATAATAATTTTCAGTAGCATCATGAATGAATTCAAAAATATAGCTATCACACAAAGCATTATTTTCATGATCCACAAGCATAGTATTTTTATTACTCTCCACATAAGCAATTCTATTCTCATTCATAATAGTGGGAGTATCATAGGAAACTCGAATACTATAAATTGTTTCCACATTAAAAGAGTAATGTTCAGTAAAAGGAATTATCACTACTTTTTATAACATAAGTATCATCATAATAATCATCATAAGCGACAACTTTGTTCTGATCATAGTCAATTGAAACCTCTTTTGAAGTAGTGGAATCATTACTAAACAAAGTCATGACCTCTCCAAGTCCACTTTTATCATTATAATAAGATCCAACATCCTCCAAAATAGTGGGATAAATATTATCTAAAGTTGACACTCTTCCAAACCCACTCTCATAAATATTGCAATCATCGTAAATAGGAGGCATGCAATCATCATCACAAATTTGATCATGCAAAGTAGGGGGACTGAAAAGGTCATTTTCATTAAGCATAACATCCCCAAGATTGGGACAAACATTAATTGCAGCAAATAAATTCTCAAACATGTCATTTTCATCAAACATAGCATCCCCAAGCTTGTGGCTTGGCATATCATAAGCATAATCACTCTCATCATTAATTGTATGAATAACACCAATAGTATAACAATTATTATCATCATAATTTCCCAAGTTGGTGCCAAAAAGATTTTCTAGATTATAAGAGGTATCATTATCTTCCCAATCATAATCATCACAACAAGCAATAGGCATAACAAAATCATCATCAATAGTTCTTTCAGACATTGTGTCATAAGACAAAGAAGCAATATCATCATCAAGTGCATCATCTTCCACAATTATTTTTGATTGATTTTCATGAGGCACAACAATAATAGAGATACCTTTACCTCTACTCTTTCTTCTTTTCTTCTTCTTCTTCACCACATCATGTGTGGGTTTAATTAATGTCTCCGAGCTTCTTATTAATGAGATTGGTTGAGTAGGGAGATCCTTCTCGTCACCTATTTCATTATGAGAAACAATAGGAGGGAAAGTAGAAATCTTTACCCTTTCTTTAGTATTCCTTTTATATTCTATTGGTTTTCTCGTCTTTCTATAGTTGGCAATATAAGCATTATCATTGCAATTACCATACAAAACATATGGATTTATTTAAAATTAGTTTTAGCGTAGTCTGTGAATTTGAATACTTCAAACGAACTATTTTTATGTGACAATTCTTCACACTCCAAAAATAAACAAATTTCATTATAACATTCAAGGGTGATCAAGTTATTGCAATATTTGGACATGATTCGATCATGAAAAAGCATGCATTGGAAATTAAGGTGACCAACTTTATTGCAAAGTTCACAAGTAATAGGATAAAGAGAACATCATTTTGTAGCAAATCCATCTATCACTCTGAGCAAAAAATTGGTTCTATCATGTTTATGCTTCTTACAAAATCTATTATCCCTATAAGGCATGCCTTCACAAATTCTTTCCACTCCACAAAAATTGGGATGCTTATAAGTAACATTTTTGTCATGACTTGTGCAATCATCATTAGCATTTTGGATATTCACAGAATTCATACTAACAAATAGCAATCATGCTCATCATTCAGGCCAATCATTCTATTGAATTCTTCTTCTACCAATTGAGCACAATTTTCCGCTCCATCATTTTCAAGAAAGACATGATAAAGATGAATAATATGAGACCACCTCAATTCCATTTTTTGTAGTTTTCTTTTTATGAACCAAACTAGTGATAAAACAAGAAACTAAAAGACTCAATTGCAAGATCTAAAGATATACCTTCAAGCACTTACTGTCGTGGTTCTAAGACTGACAGTAGAATAGGGGGGTAAGAATGTAGAGGCAAGATCCTAGCTATGGAGGAGTTGTACACACGAGTTTTACGAGTTCAGGCCCTTCTCGGATGAAGTAACAGCCCTATGTCTTGGAGCCCTGAAGCGATCGACTGAATATATGTGTGTGAATTACAGAATGTGCGAACCCTTGTCCCAGAGGAGGGGGGTGGCTTATATAGAGTGCGCCAGGACCCCAGCTCCCCTCTATTACACAGGGTTCAATGCTCATAAAGGTGGGGGCATTACTAGTAACGTCTACAATAAAGTGTTATAAATGCCCATAAAGCTATGGTTTAAGTCATGACCGCTGCAGAGTGGGGGGTTTCTCATCTTCTGGTGGTCGAGTGTCTTCAAGGTGGTCGAGTGAGCACATCTTCATGGTCGAGTGGATGATGTTTTCTCTTCGACTGCTTCTAATTATTTGTAGAGATGTCCTTGGGGAGGGTATGTTGGACAGATCCATGACCCTACCCTACGCACATAGCTTCATCATTAGCCCCCGAATGGATCAGGGTTTGAGTGGGTAAGGAGTTGGGAACACTTCCGACCCATTCTTTGAGCTATGAGTATATCTTGTTCTGGAACAATGAGTTGAGGTGAGGACGTTGGTTCCTTTCTCAGTCGCCTTGGTCCATTCTTCGTTTTTGTTGAGTGAATTTTCACGGTAGGGTTCCGAATGATGATGTAGAGGATATTTGTCTTCAGTCTGACAGGTTGTTCTGCTCTCCGCGGATCGCGGGATTCGAATTTTGGGAAGTGCGCCAGACGGACGGAACCAAGGTTATTGGGACAGATTAGGAAAGTCTCCTCGATCCCCACGCCACCTTTTTTGCCACGTACTGCACGTGCGACTGTTGCGGGATTTGTTTAGATCGCCTGGGTCCACCAGTCAGTCACTCGGGTGATGACCTTATAAAAGGCCCGGACCAGGCCTCTGCCCCGTGCGCTCCCGTTCTCTCTTCTTCTTCTCCCAATCTCTCCGCCACGCTCGCTTCCGCCCTCGTCACCAGACCTTCGCTCGAGCTCGACCCGTTGCCATGGGGAAGGAGAGGACGGTGCCGCTGGAACGCACGAAGAAGGCGACAGCGAAGGCGAAGGGCAAGCGGACCAGCCGGGGCAGATCCTCGTCGAGATCTGGCCTGCCGGTGGGCTGGATACATGGCGACGGGATCCGCTCGACAATCACCCAGGACGACCTCGACGACCTGGTGGAGGGGGGACTGATCCCCCACAAGTCGGCACGGCTCCCGGGGAACAAAACCGAGCCGCAGCCAAGGGAGGGTGAGTGTGTTCTCCTCGCCACCCACGTAGATCGCGTATTCTCACTGCCTCCCCATCCTTTCTTCCAGGGTTTTTTGAACTTCTTTGGGGCTCAACTCCACCATTTCACTCCAAACACCATAGTCTATTTGGCCTCTTTCGTGTCGATGTGTGAAAACTTCTTGGGCTATCGACCGCACTGGGGCCTTTTCAAACACATCTTCACCTGCCGCTCCCAGGCGGTCAAGAAGGCCAAGTCGAGTGATGAGAAGACACAAGTGATCCAGATGTGCGGGGGTCTGGGGATCTAGATGAGGAGCAAGAGTACTTTCCCAGCCATGATTCTACCCGACTCGGTCCGGGGCTGGCAGTCGACTTGGTTCTACCGCAAGGATCAGTCGACCACGGGTCAGTCGACTGGACTTCCTCCCTTTTCCTTGGCTCGAGCGCATGTCAAGGTGCTGGTCGAGCGGGTCGTCCAGCTTGTCCACGACGGGGTGACCGGGATGGACCTGCTGGAGGTCTTTCTCGGTCGACGCATCCAACCTCTTCAGGCGCGTGATCATCCGATGTGGATGTACTCTGGGCTCGAGGATTCCACTTGGATCCACCCAGAGGATGTCGGCGAGGATACCTTGGAGAAGTGGTTGATGGGGATCACCAGCAACAAAGACAACCCTCGGGGGTCTAGGAGGGTGATTCCATTCGACAACTCGCACCAGCCGGAGCAGGTATAATTCTGTCTTATCAAGTATATTTCTGATTCATCGAGTGATATCTTGTTTATGGTCGATTGAATTTCCTTTGATCGTTGTCCTTTCAGGCCCTCATCGACATGTACTCAATGCCCAATGGAGTGCAGGACCAAGAGGCCGAGGAAGAAGGGAGCGGTGGCGAGAGCGGCGAGGAGCATTCGGATGCCGAGGAAGAAGAGGAGAGCGACGAATCGACTGATGACGAAGAAGTCGACTCGCCTCCTCGCAGGGAGAGGAGATCCAAACACGCTCACGACCCGGCGAGCACTCCGGACTTGGTGGCCGCGCCGATTGGTCAGTCTTCGAAGTGCCCCAGGACGTCTTCTCCAATGCCGATTGAGAAGGCTCCAAAGCAGTGCAAAGTTGCGCCGCCCCCAGCGCCGAAAGTGCCGAAAGCCACCTCCTCCAAACTACTAAAAGCTTTGCCCAGGATCAAAGTGACCGTTCCTACTATCTCCGGGTAACCATCTGACTTGTCCTTTTCGTCGACTCGATTAACCGGATGTAACGGATTGAATGCGGGTCTTTGCAGTGCCGCTACGTCAGGAACTTCTTCTTTCTAGTACCGGGACGAGGAAAATGGAAGATGCGGTAACCTCCAACCCAGGTATCAACTCTTGTGATTTTGTTCTTGATTCTCTGGTCGATTGCGTTCTAGTGGTTCACTTGGGGTCGAATGATCTGCCTTGCAGCTCCACCCAACATCATTGATCTTCCAGATGACGATGAAGATGTGGCTCTTAAGCCTAGGAAGAGCAAGAAGGTAGCAGCTGGCAGGATGGCTCGGCAAGAACCAACTACAACACCTCCTGTCCGTCAACCTGAAGACGTGGGCAGGGCCTCCGTGACCTTCGCTGCACCCTTGTCGAGTGGGCATCCCGCCCGTCGACTGCACCTGTGATTCCTTCAGCTGTCCAACTCCACACCAGGGAGCTCCAAGCCGCCACACCTGGGTCGACTACTCACTTTTTCACCAGCTACCCCGTCCCGGACAACCAGTCAACTCCACACCAGGGAGCTCCAAGCCGCCGCACCTGGGTCGACTGCTTACTTTTTCACCAGCTACCCCGTCCCGGACAACCAGTCGAAAGTAGCTGCGGAAGCCATCCGACATGCTGACATGATGATGGAGCGGGTGAAGACGGTGCATGAGAACAGCCAGGCTGCCTACGACGCCAGTGCTGCCCTTCGGGCCAATGTCCAAGTGAGTAGACTTTCCGACTCTTTTCGCTCTATGAGGAAGTGTCACTCGAAAAAAATCTTATTCTACATAATATGCTATTGTTTGCGTCGAATTAGAGCACCCACTGGGTGTTTTGTTGTTTTTGGTAGTTTCGTTCTTCCACTCGGTCTGGGCGAGTGGGATCTGAACCGGTGGGGGCACGCTAAGTGCACCCACTAGGTGTAGTCCCCGAGACCGCGGTCGACTGCTAGCAGTCGACTGGGGTCTGAGTTCTTCTTTCCTTTCTTTTGTACTCCTTACACTCGACTCAGGCGAGCCGGTCGAGTAGTTTCATTCATCCACTCGGTTTGGGCGAGTGGGATCTGAACCAGTGGGGCACGCCAAGTGCACCCACTGGGTGTAGTCACCGAGACCGCAGTCGACTACTGGCAGTCGGCTGGGGTCTGAACAGGTTTTTTTGGGCCGAGCGGACCGGTCGAGTTGAGTCTTAGTCAACGGGGGCACGCCAAGTGCACCTGTTGGGTGTACCCCCTAAGACCGCAGCCGACTGTGTGTAGTCGGCTGGGCTCTAAGCGAACTTCTTTAGGTTTTATTCACTCGGAAGTAAACAACTTTTTGATCTTATTTTCTGATCCGTCTTTTGCCTTCTGCAGAAGTCTTGCACTCTCATTTCTAAGTTTGCTGAACTTGAGGAGAAGCAGAGGCAACTCAACCTCGACTTGGAATTAGCCTAGCAGAATATGAAGAAAGCTCAAGACGAAGCCGCTGGTATGGAAGGTAACTGACTGTCGACTGATTTTCGATACATTTCTTTGATCTCTTCTTTGAATCGATTGCTTCTTTTGCAGAGAAAATGAAGTTGGCTCTGGAGAAGACTCGAACCTTGCCACCATGCAAAAAGCTGCCCAAGATAAAACTGCTCTTGCAGACCAGAAGCTTGCTTCAGTCGGAACGCTGGAAGGAGAGGTGACCAAACTGAAATCTTGTCTTAATGAAGCTAACCGTGAAGTGATCAGTCTGAAGAAGGACAAGGTCGCCCTGAATGAAAAGCTGGAGTCTGCGATTCGCAAGAGGAATGACACGCAAGCTTATCTGAGGACTCTTGCCAAGAAGCTTTATCTCACGCTGGAAGGTATTTCTTTTAATCCGACTGTGTTGATGCTTGCGGTTTGATCTTGCTCGGTCGATTGACTAATTTTTGCTACAGAATTCTGCCAAGACTTCGGCGAGGAAAGTGGAAGGGCCGAGACGGGTCTGGACTCTATCGCTTCTCCAGTCTACGACGAAACTGCAATGAACGTGCTCCGACTGGAGTCTCGTATCGCCAGCGCCATAAGCTACCTCGCGCGCCTGAAGGAGGTAGTCTCCCGAATCGATTCATCGCTTTGGCCAGAGGAGACGCTTCAGAATGACCTGGAATCTCTGATGACTCGACTGAACGAAATCCCTGACCGAGTGCAAGAATGGAAGAAATCCTCCGCCCGGTGTGGTTCTGACGTGGCGCTGTCCTTGGTGCGAGTCCATTGCAAGGAAGTTCATGAAGACAAGCTGGCTGCGATCAAAGTCGCTAACACCAAAAAGCATGACTTCCAGTCCTTCATGGAGACCTTTATTGCTGCCGCCACTCGGATAGCTGATGGGATCTACCTGGATTCATTCGTGGAGCCTGCCAGCCCTCCTCCGGCCGAGTGAACAAACTTATGAAACTTGAATCTGCTTTAAATTTGCCTCGGAATGCCGAGTGATTGCTGTAACCGTTGAACTCCTTCGGGCTTGATGCCTGAGTACTTTTGATTTGCTGCTTGGACTTTTTAGGATTTATTTGAATTTGGTTTATTTCTAAATGTGCTTGCGTTTGCCTTCGAATGGACTTTCCTCACTGCTTGGAATAGTCTTTGCGCTGGAGACGCAGCTCTGAGGTGGCGGCTCCAGTCGACCTGCGCTTCGTCGTCCTTGCGGATAGGGATGGAGCGGATGTTGTTCTTGTGCCGTAGCTTCAAAGGAGAAGGTTGCAGTCCACCTGCACCTCATCGTCTTTGCGGATAGGGATGGAGCGGACGTTGTACTTGTGTCGTAGCCCCGAAGGAGAAGGTTGCAGTCGACCTGCACCTCGTCGTCCTTGCGGATAGGGATGGAGCGGACGTTGTACTTGTGTCGTAGCCCCGAAGGAGAAGGTTGCAGTCGACCTGCACCTCGTCGTCCTTGCGGATAGGGATGGAGCGGGCGTTGTACTTGTGCCGTAGCTCCGAAGAACAAGGTTGCAGTCGACATGCACCTCGTCGTCCTTGCGGATAGGGATGGAGCGGACGTTGTACTTGTGACATAGCTCCGAAGGATAAGGTTGCAGTCGACCTGCACCTCGTCGTCCTTGCGGATAGGGATGGAGCGGACGTTGTACTTGTGCCGTAGCTCCGAAGGAGAAGGTTGCAGTCGACCTGCACCTCATCGTCCTTACGGATAGGGATATGTCTCGGACTTAGGCGAGTACTGGACTGCAGCTAAGACCCCCGAGTGAGAGGGCTTTAGGCGAGTACTAGACTGCAGCTAAGCCCCCGAGTGGGAGGATTGCTCTCCACTCAGTAGGATTTTTTCAAACTTAGGCGAGTACTGGACTGCAGCTAAGTCTCCTAATGAGAGAACTTAGGCGAGTACTGGACTGCAGCTAAGCCCCCGAGTGGGAGGATTGCTCTCCACTCGGTAGGATTTTTTCAAACTTAGGCGAGTACTGGACTGCAGCTAAGTCTCCTAGTGAGAGAACTTAGGCGAGTACTGGATTGCAGCTAAGCCCCCGAGTGGGAGGATTGCTCTCCACTCGGTAGGATTTTTTCAAACTTAGGCGAGTACTGGACTACAGCTAAGTCTCCTAGTGAGAGAACTTAGGCGAGTACTGGACTGCAGCTAAGTCTCCTAGTGAGAGAACTTAGGCGAGTACTGGACTGCAGCTAAGCCCCCAAGTGGGAGGATTGCTCTCCACTCGGTAGGATTTTTTCAAACTTAGGCGAGTACTGGACTGCAGCTAAGTCTCCTAGTGAGAGAACTTAGGCGAGTACTGGACTGCAGCTAAGCCCCCGAGTGGAAGGATTGCTCTCCACTCGGTAGGATTTTTTCAAACTTAGGCGAGTACTTGACTGCAGCTAAGTCTCCTAGTGAGAGAACTTGGGCGAGTACTGGACTGTAGCTAAGCCCCCCGAGTGGGAGGATTGCTCTCCACTCGGTAGGATTTTTTCAAATTTAGGCGAGTACTGGACTGCAGCTAAGTCTCCTAATGAGAGAACTTAGGTGAGTACTGGACTGCAGCTAAGCCCCCGAGTGGGAGGATTGCTCTCCACTCGGTAGGAATTTTTCAAACTTAGGCGAGTACTGGACTGCAGCTAAGTCTCCTAGTGAGAGAACTTAGGCGAGTACTGGACTCTAGCTAAGCCCCTGAGTGGGAGGATTGCTCTCCACTCGGTAGGATTTTTTCAAACTTAGGCGAGTACTGGACTGCAGCTAAGCCTCCTAGTGAAAGAACTTAGGCAAGTACTGGACTGCAGCTAAGCCCCCGAGTGGGAGGATTGCTCTCCACTCGGTAGGATTTTCTTTTGAACTTAGGCGAAACGGCTTCGCGACTAAGCCCACCCACTGGGGGATTTCAGAAGTAAATAAGAACACAACAATCGAATGATAGGACCATAAGCTCTTGTCTTTGATAAACAAATTACAAAGGTGTTTCTTATTACATTTTATTCGAACGAGTGCTTAAGTATAAAAGGGGCGTAGCAGCTCCGCGTTCCAAGCTCGTGGCTCGTCTTTCTGATGCTCAATACTTTAAAGATGGTATGCTCTGTTGTGGAGACCTTTGGTGATGATGAAGGGCCCCTCCCAAGTCGGGGCAAGCTTGTGTGGTTTCTGTTGATCCACTCAAAGAACTAGGTCTCCTTCTTGAAAGGCTTGATCCCTCACATTTCTGGCGTGGAATCGAAGCAGGTCTTGTTGATAAATGGTCGAGCGGATCAAGGCCATCTCTCTTTCCTCCTCTAAGAGGTCGACTGAATCTTGTCGGGCCTACTCTGCTGCCTCTTCGGAGAAGAGCTCAACTCGGGGTGCATTGTGGAGCAGATCACTTGGCAGAACAGCTTCGGCTCCATAGACTAAGAAGAAAGGAGTTCGTCCGGTCGACCGATTAGGAGTTGTCCTCAAACCCCACAGAACTGACGGAAGTTCATCAACCCAAGAGCCTGCTGCGTGTTTGAGATCACGCATCAGTCGGGGTTTCAGTCCTTTGAGAATTAGGCCATTGGCTCTTTCTGCTTGTCCGTTTGACTGCGAGTGAGCGATAGAAGCATAGTCGACTCGAGTGCCCGGAGAGGCGCAGAAAGCTCTGAACTCATCGGAATCGAAGTTCGATCTATTGTCCGTGATGATGCTGTGTGGGACTCCGTATCTGCATGTCAATTCTCTGATAAAAGTGACAGCGGTGCTAGCATCAAGGTTCTTGATAGGTTTAGCTTCGATCCATTTGGTAAACTTGTCGACTGCAACGAGCACATGAGTGAAGCCGCTCCTGCCAGTTCTCAGTGGTCCAACCATATCTAGTCCCCAAACAGCAAAGGGCCAGATGAGGGGGATGGTCTTCAGGGCTGACGCTGGCTTGTGAGACATGTCAGAGTAAAACTGGCAGCCTTCACATTTGTCGACTATATCTTTCGCCATTTCATTTGCGCGTGGCCAATAGAATCCAGCTCGGTATGCTTTAGCCATGATGGCCCGAGAGGACGCATGATGACCACAGGTCCCCGAGTGGATGTCATTGAGGATCATTCGACCTTCTTCTGGTGTTATGCATTTCTGACCGACTCCAGTCACGCTTTCTCTGAACAGCTGCCCTCTTATCACAGTAAAGGCTTTGGATCTACGGACGATCTGTCGAGCCTCTTCTTCATCCTCTGGGAGTTCTTTCCTGAGGATGTACGCAATGTAGGGCACCGTCCAGTCAGGAGTAATGGCCAAAACCTCCATGATCAGGTCGACCACGGCTGGGACCTCGACTTCAGTCGGATCTGTGGAGCTCTTAGGTTGCGGGGGCTCTTCAGTAAAAGGATCTTCCTGAACTATTGGCAAGTGAATATGCTCCAAAAACACATTGCTGGGAATGGCTTCTCTCTTGGAACCTATCTTTGCCAAATCGTCGGCTACTTGATTTTTCAGTCGGGGTATGTGGTGGAGTTCTAACCCCTCAAACTTCTTCTCAAGCTTTCTCACTGCGTTGTAGTAACCAGTCATGGCTGGGCTTCTGACGTCCCACTCCTTCATCACTTGATTAACTACCAAATCTGAGTCGCCATAGACCATGAGGCGACGGACGCCGAGTGAGATGGTCAAGCGCAACCCATACAGGAGTGCTTCATATTCTGCTTCATTGTTGGAGGAATCAAAGTGAATCTGGAGGACGTATGTGAGCCTGTCTCCTCAGGGGGATACCAGAACTACTCTAGCACCAGAACCGTTCAGCATCTTGGATCCGTCAATGAACATGGTCCAGTGCTCAGAGTGAACTTGAGTCGGCAGTTGCTGTTCGATCCACTCGGCAAGGAAATCTGCTATTGCTTGGGACTTGATAGCTTTCTTTCCCTCAAACTTGATATCCAAGGGAAGGAGTTCAATCGCCCATTTGGCCACTCGACCAGTTGCATCTCTGTTGTGCATAATCTCTGACAATGGAGCGTCGCTAACGACTGTAACAGAGTGATCCGAGAAATAGTGTGCAACCTTCTTTGTGGTCATGTAAATCCCATAGACAAGCTTCTGATAATGAGGATATCTCTGCTTTGACGGGGTCAAGACTTCAGAAATATAATAAATTGGGCGTTAAACCTTATAAGCTTTTCCTTCTTCTTCCCGCTCGACCGTAGGTACTGTACTGACGACTTGTCCAGTGGCTGCTATATAAAGCAGTCGAGGTAATTTGCTGATTGGATCAGCAAGCACCAGGTGGGTGGAAAGTAGGGCTTTTAGCTCTGCAAACGCTGCATCAGCTTCTGGGGTCCACTCGAACTTGTATGATTTCTTCATCAGTTGGTAAAGAGGCAGCACCTTTTCACCGAGGCGAGAAATGAATCGACTTAGGGCGGCCAAGCAACCAGTAAGCTTCTAGCCATCATGCACATGCACAGGGCATTTCATTCGGAGTATAGCGCCTACTTTCTCTGGGTTAGCATCGATTCCTTGTTCGAAAACAAGAAATCCGAGTAACTTTCCGCCTGGAACTCCAAACGCACACTTTGATGGATTGAGCTTGATATCATACCTTCTGAGGTTGGCAAAGGTTTCAGCATGGTCAGTCAGTAGGTCGGAACCTTTACGTGACTTGACCACAATGTCATCCATGTATGCTTCCACATTCCGACTAATCTGAGTGAGCAGGCACTTATGAATCATCCGCATGAATGTGGCTCTGGCGTTCTTCAAACCGAATGGCATTGTGACATAACAGAAGCACCCAAACGAGGTGATGAAAGCTGTCTTTATCTCGTCGGGTCCGTACAGACGGATCTGATGGTACCAAAAGTAGGCGTCCAAAAAGGACAAACGCTCGCACCCTGCAGTCGAGTCGACTATCTGATCGATGCGAGGGAGAGGGAAGTGATCTTTCGGGCAGGCCCGATTGATATGCTTGAAATCAATACACATGTGAAGTGAGTCGTCTTTCTTTGGGACCATGACAACATTGGCTAACCACTCGGAGTGATAAATCTCTCGGATAAACTCAGCTGGCAAAAGCCGAGCCACCTCTTCACCAATTGCCTTTCTTTTCTGGACGGCGGACCGTCGAAGATGCTCTTTAACTGGTTTCACCTTTGGGTCGACTCGCAAACGATGCTCAGCCAGTCCCCTTGGAACACCCGGCATGTCAGAAGGCTTCCATGCAAAGATGTCCCAGTTCGCACGGAGGAACTGGATGAGCGCTTCTTCCTATTTGGAGTCGAGTGTAGTTGAAATGTGAGTCAGAGCTACGTTGGGATCTGTCCGGTGAATGTTAATCGACTTCGTTTGACCAGACGACTGGAATGCTGAATCTGTGGCTGGCTTCTTGGCTCGCAGCAAGTCACTCGGGTCTGCATTTTTCTGGTTTTCCTGCAATTCTACCACGGCCATCTGGGCATCAGCGATCTTTGAGCCCTTTTGGAAGCACTCTTCTGCCTTCTTCCGATTACCAGAGATAGTGATCACTCCTCTAGGACCAGGCATCTTCAGTTTGAGGTACATGTAACATGGTCGAGCCATAAACCGTGCATAAGCTGGCCTGCCTAGAATTGCATGATAAGCACTCTAGAAATCCACAACTTCAAATGTCAACTTTTCTTTGCGGTAATTTTTGGAATCACCGAAAACCACGTCGAGTGCAATCTGACCGAGGGATGCAACCTTCTTGCCTGGAATGACCCCATGGAAACTCATATGGCTTTCGCTGAGTTTGGACATTGGAATGCCCATTCCCTTCAGTGTCTCTGCATACAGTATGTTCAGGCCACTACCACCGTCCATCAGGACCTTTGTCAGTCGAGTGCCTTCGACCACTGGGTCGACCACCAGTGCTTGCCTCCCAGGGGTGGCTATATGCGCTAGATGGTCAGACTGGTCGAATGTAATGGCAGTCTATGACCACTTCAAGTAACTGGGTGTCACCGGAGCGACCATGTTCACTTCCCTGTTGATGACTTTCAATCGACTTTTGCTCTCAACTTCAACAAAAATCATCAGAGTGGAATTCACGTGGGGATAACCATCATCATCCTCTTCCTCATCCTCAGCCTTGTCTGCTTCTTTCTCCTTTTCCTTGGGTTGTTTCTCTCGGAACTGCTGGATTAGAAGATGACACTGCCGAGTGGTGTGCTTCGGGTAATGAAATTACCTTCTACATCTTTTTTGGTGTGGATATGGCACGGCAGATCCAACACGTCATTCCCATCTTGATCTTTTACTTTCTTGGGGTTCCACGGCCCTTTGGGCTTCCCCTTGAACTTTCCTTGAACCACAGCCAAGGCTTCACCCGGAGCAGCTGGCTCGGCCTTGCGCTTCTGTTTCCGACCGGAGTTTCCTCCTCCGGCTTCGTGGGCAACTGCTTTGTGCTTGCCGCTCCGGAGTCGCTCTTCTTCTTCACCATTGGCATACTTGGTGGCAATTTCCATCATCCGAGCCAGAGTCATATTTCCTGTCCGACCGAACTTGATATTCAACTCTCGATACCTGATGCCTTCCTTAAAGGCACAAATTGCCTGATGATCTGACACATCTTCTACCGTGTGGTGCAGGGTGATCCATCTCTGGATATAATCCCTCAAAGTTTCATTTGGCTTCTGAACACAACACTGTAACTCTGTCAAACCTGACGGCCGTTTGCAACTGCCCTCGAATGTTCTGACAAACACTCGGGTGAGATCTTCCCAAGTATAGATGCTGCAAGGCGCTAACTGATTCAGCCATGCTCTAGCTGAGCCCTCCAACATCAGAGGAAGGTGTTTCATGGCCACTTCATCATTGCCGCCACCAATCTGGACAGCCACTCGGTAGTCTTCAAGCCAAGTGTCAGGCTTGGACTCTCCGGTGAACTTACTAACTCCAGACGCCAACCTGAAGTTGGGGGAAATCACCGCAGCTCTGATAGCTCTACTGAAGCACTCTGGACCAGAGACATGCACCCTGTTGCTGGTTTGTGGACCTCCATCATGGCCCTCTTGATGAGCTCTGTTTCTGTCGACCAAGCCCTGCACGAGAATAGATCTCGCATCAAAACCTGGCTCTCTAGGGTCGATTGGAATACCTCGCCCAACACTGTGAGGGCGCCTGTCATCATGTTGTCGAGGCACATACGACCCACTCCTTGGGGGAGGCGTGGGCACTCGACGGCGATCATCATGATCGACTCGGCGATCATACTGCTCTCGGTTTCTATACTGATCTCGTCGATCCCCACGTCCCTCATGCCTCGGAGGCGATCTTGGGCTGTGGGCCGACTGAACTGTGTCTGCCATCACGGATCTGCTGTGGATTCCATCCCGCAACTGAGATACAACTGTATTCTGTTCTCCCGCCGCCCGGAGCAAGGCTCGGATCTGCACCAGACCTCAACCAGCTTCTGACTGGGAGGGTTGGATCGACTCCGCTATCCGGGCAGCAGCAGCCAGATTCTGGATTGGGGTTCGGTACACCTGAGTCGGAGGAGGAAAAAGCTGGCATCGACTGGATTCGGGAGCGCGCTGCCGAGTGCGATCGTCGAGTGCGCGGTGGAGGTTCTCCAGTCGAGTGCGCTTAGCCAGGTTGGCCAAGCGCGCCTGCTCCAAGGCCTGGGCCTCAGGGGTTTCTCCAACTATAGGAGTATGCAATGCATCCATGTTCCAGTGGCGAAGTTCCTCCCTCTGCTACGAGGAGAGGGGTTCGGGGCGGTACTCCTCGTGAACGTGCGACGGATCACCATTCCCGTCGCCTCCGTCTTCACGGTTGAAGCCAGGAGGGCTGCGTGGTCCATTGACCATCAAAACTTCAGCCATTGGGTCTCTGCTGTCGCACTCGGATGCGGTCTCTACGGAGCCAGTCGACAGATCGAACAGGCCATAGAGAGTTTCGTCGGGCTCGATCGCCATGACTTGAGGGGTGGCCGACTGGCGGGCCACCGCATGCGTCACCCACCGCTGAAGCCTTGACCGACCGGAGCGTTTGATCCGGCGAGCCGCAGGGAGGGGGAAAGCTGATGGAGTCGACTGATACTGGGTCGACGGTTGCCGCAAGAGGACGCCGCGGACACACGCGCGAAAGTGCGTCGCCCTGCGAGCGGGGAGCGCGTCGACGTCGAGTGGAGCCTCCTGAAGCCAAGCGGAGTCGTCGGCGACAAACACGAGCGCGCCGAGATGGATCTCGCGGCCCTCAGCCAAACCTCCGCCTGAAACCATGATGAAGGGGATCGGAAAAATTGCAACTTCTCCAACAAGTTGCTAAGACACCTGCCCCATGGTGGGTGCCAACGGTCGTGGTTCTAAGACCGACAGTAGAATAGGGGGTAAGAATGTAGAGGCAAGATCCTAGCTATGGAGGAGTAGTACACACGAGTTTTACGAGTTTACCAATTGAGCACAATTTTCCGCTCCATCATTTTCAAGAAAGACATGATAAAGATGAATAATATGAGACCACCTCAATTCCATTTTTTGTAGTTTTCTTTTTATGAACCAAACTAGTGATAAAACAAGAAACTAAAAGACTCAATTGCAAGATCTAAAGATATACCTTCAAGCACTTACTGTCGTGGTTCTAAGACTGACAGTAGAATAGGGGGGTAAGAATGTAGAGGCAAGATCCTAGCTATGGAGGAGTTGTACACACGAGTTTTACGAGTTCAGGCCCTTCTCGGATGAAGTAACAGCCCTACGTCTTGGAGCCCTGGAGCGATCGACTGAATATATGTGTGTGAATTACAGAATGTGCGAACCCTTGTCCCAGAGGAGGGGGGTGGCTTATATAGAGTGCGCCAGGACCCCAGCTCCCCTCTATTACACAGGTTTCAATGCTCATAAAGGTGGGGGCATTACTAGTAACGTCTACAATAAAGTGTTATAAATGCCCATAAAGCTATGGTTTAAGTCATGACCGCTGCAGAGTGGGGGGTTTCTCATCTTCTGGTGGTTGAGTGTCTTCAAGGTGGTCGAGTGAGCACATCTTCATGGTCGAGTGGATGATGTTTTCTCTTCGACTGCTTCTGATTATTTGTAGAGATGTCCTTGGGGAGGGTATGTTGGACAGATCCATGACCCTACCCTAGGCACATAGCTTCATCACTTACCTCCCCGGCAACGGCGCCAGAAAAGAGCTTGATGTCTACTACACAACTTGTTCTTGTAGACTCGTGTTGGGCCTCCAAGCGTAGAGTTTTGTAATTTCCCTCAAGTGGATGACCTAAGCTTTATCAATCCATGGGAGGCGTAGGATGAAGATGGTCTCTCTCAAACAACCCTGCAACCAAATAATAAAAAGTCTCTGGTGTCCCCAACACACCAAATACAATGGTAAATTGTATAGGTGCACTAGTTCGGCGAAAAGATGGTGATACAAGTGTAGTTATGGTAGTAGATATTGATTTTTGTAATAGGAACAATAAAAACAGCAAGGTAGCAAGTAATAAAAGTGAGCACAAACGGTATTGCAATGCTTGAAAATGAGGCCTAGGGTCCGTAGTTTCGCTGGTGCAATCTCTCAACAATGCTAATATAATTGGATCATAACCATCCCTCAACATGCAATGAAGAATCACTTCAGAGTTATCCTTTCTGATCGATCTATCCAAGAGTTTACTAAAATAACACCAAGTTATCCTTTCCGATCGATCTATCTAAGAGTTCATACTAAAATAATACCATATGACACACATCAACCAACTCTAATGTCACCTAGATACTCCAACGTCACCGCGAGTATCCGTGAGTTGATTATACAATATGCATCAAACAATTTCAGATTCATAATACTCAATCCAACACAAAGAATCTCAAAGTGTGCCCCAAGATTTCTACCAGAGAAAAAAGATGAGAACGTGCATCAACCCCTATGCATAGATGAAAGGATCGACAAGAGGGGTCTAGAGGGGGGTGATTAGACCCTCAAAAAGTAAAAGTGGCAGTTTTTAGGTTCTTCAAATTAAGGTGGAGTTTTAGAACAAGTTTAAGCATTCATAATACATTTCAAGCAAGCATGACAAGAGTATGAGCAGCGAAAAGAGTAAACCATGCTAATTGTAAGAAAGTAAAGGGATGGGATTGGAGTGTGCAAACGCAATGAAGACACAGAGATTTTTGGCGTGGTTCTGACAAGTGGTGCTATCATACATCCACGTTGATGGAGACTTCAACCCACAAATGGTAACGGTTGTGCAAGTCCGCGGAGGGCTCCACCCACGAAGGGTCCATGAAGAAGTAACCTTGTCTATCCCACTATGGCCATCGCCCACGAAGGTCTTGCCTCACTCGGGTAGATCTTCATGAAGTAGGCGATCTCCTTGCCCTTACAAACTTCTTGGTTCAACTCCACAATCTTGTCAGAGGCTCCCAAGCGACACCTAACCAATCTAGGAGACACCAGCCACCAAAGGGTAATAGATGGTGTGTTAATGATGAACTCCTTAGTCTTGTGCTTGAAATGATAGTCTCCCCAACATCAACTCTCTCTCACACAGATTTTGATATGGTGGAAAGATGATTTGAGTGGAAAGCAACTTGGGGAAGGCTAGAAATCAAGATTCTTGTGGTAAGATTGGTATATCTTGATCTCAACACATGAGTAGGTGGTTATCTCTCAAAAAATGTATGCTAGAAGTGTAGATACGTTGTGATGGCTCTCTCTCATATGGAGAAGGGGTGGAGGGGTATATATAGCCTCCACACAAAATTCAACCGTTACACACATTTGACCCAACTCGGTCAGACCGAATAGATGAACTCGGTGAGACCGATTCAGTTCAAAATGTGAACGTGAGGAATATCGGTGGGACCGACTGGAATAACTCTATGGGACCCATGTGCTAGGGCTTAGGGAAAACTTCAATTTGGTGGCATCGACAACATCAACTCGATGATACCGAAGTGAAGCAATAAGGCAACAGAGAAAAAGTCAAGCAAACTCGGTGAGACTGATCGCAATTTCGGTGAGACCGAAACAATTGCAACAGGAAACACAGGGTTTTCAAGGCCATCTTGATGAGACCAAGATCCGTATCAGTGTGACCAAACTGTTAGGGTTTCTGGCAGTGGCTATGTCAAATGAACTCGGTGGCGCCGGATAGAAAGAATCGGTGAGGCCGAGTTTGACTTCGGGTTTTGGACATATTTGGAATGAGAAAGTGGTTGAGGGATTTGGAGCAATATCACTAAGCACTTTGAGCAAGTAGACCATTAAGCAACACCTCATCCCCTTTTAATAGTATTGACTTCCCTGTGGACTCAATGTGATGTTGGATCACGAAAATGTAATGAAGTGTCTTGAGCTTTTGCTAATATGTGTCCTTAGTATTTAGAAGGGTTTCACATCCCCTTGTCCATTCCACGCCATTGTAGAACTTGTCTGAAATGCACTAGATAAAACCATTAGTCCAACAAGAGATATGTTGTCATTAATTACCAAAATCACCCAGGGAGCAGTTGTGCTTTCAATCTCCCCATTTTTGGTAATTGATGACAACATACATCAAAGCTTTAGGTAAAAGATACTCCCTTTGTTTTTATTTAATTAGTTCGTGTATTAGCTTTGATCAAAGTCAAGCTTTGTATACTTTGACCAATTTTATAAACAAAAGTATTAACATATATAATAACAAATCAATACTATTAGATTTATTATTGAATGTACTTTCACGTCATATAAATTTGTTATGGTAAATGTTTATATTATTTTCTATGAACTTGGTTAAATTTTATGAAGTTTGGCTTAAGTCAACTCTAATATGCGGAGTAAATAAAAACGAAGTGGGTATAAAGGGTACCAGGTAAAGCTTTGGAGAGACATGTAACATGCATAAGTTCCCCCTACATGTATGCAATCATGTGAAGATAGAATATAAGAACATGTGAATGCATAATCATGACAGGGCAAGCAATGAGTTACATGTATCTTGGCTATATGCATCAGGGCAAATAATGTGGTTAAGAAGTGTACCTCCATGTTTATGAATCCCTCTTGCAAATAGTATGTAGATGTTCGCACACGAACATGTCACCGTGTACCCTCGACGCTGGGGGTGATGCACCGCAGCTCACGTCGAAGGACACCCGGCCGGAAGCGCGGTACGCAGGCAATCCGGAGGGTGCTTCTGAGGACCCAAAACCCCACACGCCCGGGAGAGACCCCGTCAGGGCACGCGGCGGCTATGAGCTGCCCTAGGTCGACTATGATCGCCCCTAGGCCCTCGAGGTTCGCCGCCCTGCCACATGAAGAACGAATGAAGAACGAGAAAGAAGAAGAACTAGGGTTAAGGAGAAAAGATAAAAGATAAAAACTGGTAGATGAATTGATTGATTGTGTGTTGCTCAATCGGCCGTCACCCCATAGGTATATAGGAGGCGGATGGACTTCCCGTACAAGAAAAGGACTCCAAATCACGTCCAAATCTTTTCAAAATTAACCGAAGTCGGATTTAGGTAAGTCAGGAACATCAGTTCGGTTTTTAGGTCTCACGGCCAGAAACGACCTCGGATGAAAAGAGCCCAAAAGAAAAATTGACCGTTTCGACGAGACGAACAATTTTCATGTTGAACATTTTTCAATTCGAGGCCATCTTCAGGGCCGAATCCTTCGTGCAAAACAGGCTGTTACTCGCGCTACCCATCAGACACCGTGTCTGATGGGGCGCGCCACTTTTGCCCTGTGATCGGGCCGCACTCAGCTGGCTGTAACTTTTACGTACGATCTTAGATTGATATGATTTTATATCAAAATCGATCGTTTCAATGAGATGAAGACAATTCGTGTAGAATGTTTTTCCATATGATTCCTTCTGGGGGCGTAATCAGCCAAATAGTATTCTGAATACAAAATATCAATATTTCGAATACAACTTTGGCCTTCGAGATGAGATCGGATAGCGATGGCCCTAACTTCAAATATGTTCATGTCGACAATAAGAAACTTTTTTATGTAGATCACTTCTCCATTTGAGGCCATATTAATTAAGTTCGTGACTGTGCCAAAATCCGATTTCAACAGTACATCAACAAGATATCATCATGCAGATGAGTGTGATGCATATACTTACCTTGTGGTCTTGAGCTGGCTTTGCAAAATGTGGACTTGAGAAAACGGGGTTAGATAACACAAGAGCACTCCTAGTAAAGCAATTTCAGAAAACCACAAAGATACCAAGACTGGGATGACATGTAATGGGTGAGTACTTAGTAGTTCAATTAGATATAGACATGTCCCCAAGAATTTAAAGATGTGCAATGAATTCCAAAGTTCCCCCCCTTAGACATGGACTCTTTCTCTCCCTGAATCTAATATTGGATAATAGGAGAAAATATGGTGAGATAAAATCAGAGCAAGAAAGGGTAATATCGAGCAAAGTCAGAGAAACAAGAATTTTTAATAGCAATGGCTAAGATCAAACATATTGACATGTCTTTCCCCTCTTAAAAACATGTGACTTCTCTCCTCTTTGATAACAAGCATCTGTAGAAGAGCTTACATGTGCTCATTTGATAAGCTTTGATGTGCTCTCTCTCCCCCTTTGACATCAATTTCCAAGAAGGGCACTTCTGGATCATGACCCAAATAGGCGTGGTCCTTGAGAGTCACTACAAAGCAACAGGTAGTTTATGATGCTAGTAGAGGGGAGAATCATTGAGTGGAGCTGAAGAAAATAGGAAATAAGAAATGGGAAAATATTTTCTCATAGTTGAAATTGGTGACGCCGATTTGTTTTTCGTCAGTGACACTGTGTTAACAGAGTCACAGAAGGTCCCGATCAGTGAGACCGAAGTAGTCCATGTCGGTTGTACCGATGAACTATTCACAAGGATACCTTGTGTTTTGGTCGAGTCGATGGATTTGGATCCGAGAGACCAAGTTCAACACAGAGTAAAGACTTTGTCATCTCAGCTCACTTAGCAAATGAAATCTCACAAAGATTTGCAAGGAATTAGCAGAAAGATTTGCAATGAATTAAACACACAAAATAAAGACAGAAAAAGAGATCTAAATGAAGTTTTTTTAGAGCAATACAAAATAGCAAGAAACACATGCAAGAACAAAAAGAAACTGAGCAAAAGAACACTAGAGAACTTCATCTAGAAGGGGTCGGCGACAAAGTCACCTATGTTAGAGTATATTGACTGAGGAGTTAAGTAATAGCACTTGATCGTAGGTCATACTCATCATTTAAGCTCAAAATGGGGTTACCATTTTTCCTTCAAGCATTTTGATGTATTCACATCTTGTAGAGTTGCTTCAACTCATGACTTGGGGCGAAGCTTCTCTAAGATGGAATGACATACCTTGGCTTGTGGTGTTGATCTTGATCATGTAGTCAAACTTGTGTTGGATGCTGAAGGTTGATGTTATCCATCAAGAGTTGGGAGCACCACTAGTAGTTTGCGTTCATCTTCCTACATGGGTTAGTCTTGCAAGGAAGAGCACTTGTGTATCCAAAATGACAATCATGAAATTTTTCATAAAAACATAGTCAAAGGATATGTTGAGTGAGTTCATGCTTCCTTGTATTCAACAACCATATCATAGGAACTTGGTGATGTAGAGATTGCTCAAAATGTGAATGACTTCCAATCCCATAGATTTGGGCTCATCCAAGTACCTACAAGGGTTAGATAACATGCAAGGGTACACGTATAGATCCAAGACATATGATCATCATCATAAGAGGAATATCAAGGATTAGTCATAAAAGGCTCATGCCTTGCATGTATCCAAATGGAGTTTCTACTCCAAGTTTGAGGAATCAATGATATTCAATTCACCTCACAAATGGAAAAATACTTTCTCATCAAGTGGTTTGGTGAATATATCCGTCAATTGCTTATCGGTATGAACATGTTTAAGATTGATGTCTCCTTTAGCAACATGATCTCGAATGAAATGATGACGAACTTCAATATGCTTAGTTTGAGAATGTTGCACGAGGTTGTGAGCAATCTTAATAGCACTTTCATTATCACAAAGCATTGGAACATGTTTCACATGTATCCCATAATCCTTAAGGGTTTGGGTCGTCCATGGTAATTGAGCACAACATGATCTAGCTGCAATGTATTCCGCTTCAGTAGTAGATAAGGATATCGAGTTTTGTTTCTTGGAGGACCAAGACACAAGGTATCTACCAAGAAATTGAAAAGTACCCGAAGTGGACTTCCTATCAACCTTGTCACCAGCATAGGCCAAATCAGAGTAGCCAACAAGATCAAAAGATGACCTCTTTGGATACCAAATGCCAAAGTTTGGTGTATGAATTAAGTATCTCACTATCCTTTTCATGGCCTTAAGATGACATTCTTTAGGGGCCGCTTGATATCATGCACACATGCACACACTTAGCATAATATCGGGACGAGAAGCACATAGATATAACAATGAACCAATCATAGAGCGGTAAACATTTTGGTCAACCGGTTTGCCATCCTTAGTCAAGTCAAGATGTCCACTAGTAGGCATGGGTGTTTTCATACCTTTGCTTTCTTGTGTGTTGAACTTCCTGAAAGGATCCTTGGTATACTTTGTTTGAGAAACAAAGGTGCCTTCCTTAGTTTGATTGATTTGCAAACCAAGAAAGAACTTGAGTTCACTCTTCATACACATCTCAAACTTCTCCGACATTAGCCTTCCAAACTTTTCACTAAAATGGGGTTCAGTAGAACCAAATATGATATCATGCACATAAATTTGGCACACAAATAATTCACCATCAATCCTTTTAGTAAAAAGTGTAGAATCAATCTTCCCAGTCTCAAAGCCTTTTTCAATAAGAAACTTGGTCAAGCATTTATACCATGCTCTAGGTGCTTGTTTAAGACCATAAAGAGCTTTGTGAAGTTTGTAGAAATGATTAGGTTTCTTGGGATTAACAAAGCCGGGAGTTTGTTTAACATAGACTTCCTCCTCAATTTCTCCATTTAGAAAAGCACTTTTAATGTCCATTTGGTATAAAGTGATATCATGATGATTGGCATAAGCAAGTAAGATGCATATGGACTCAAGTCTAACAACGGGGGCATTTGTCTCACCCTAGTCCATACCTTCAACTTGAGTGTAGCCTTGGGCGACGAGACATGCCTTATTGCATACAACTTGTCCATCTTCATCTTTCTTATTCTGAAACACCCATTTGGTTCCAATGACATTGTGATTGTTGTCGGGATTTTCAACCAATGTCCACACTTGATTCCTCTCGAAGTTGTGTAGCTCCTCATGCATAGCGTTCACCCAATCCGGTTCCTCAAGAGCTTCTTCAGCCTTCATCGGTTCAATACTAGAAATGAATGAGTAGTGTTACACAAACAAGTTTTAGAGCGAGTAATTATCCCGGTTTGAATATCATGAAAGATTTGTTCGATGGGATGGTCTCTTGTGACTCTTGCTCTAACTCGTGAGAGATTTTGTTTGGGTTGGAGTGGAACATCCTATTCATTGTCTTCTTCTTTTTGTCCTCCTTCATTGTTGTTGGCATTTTCATTCTCTTGTGGAGGTGGAGAGGAAGGTCGATGTGGTTCATCTTTTGCACTTCCTCATTTTCTCAGTCTTGGCGTGTTCCACTTGTGGATGCCTCCAAATCAACTTGTGGTTCACCTTGATGTGAAGTTGACGCTTCCACTTGAATGGATGAGGTACTCTCCTTCACCTCCTTTGGGTGAACCTTGACAATGGACAAATCTTGGATTGCTTTCGAAGGATATTTGTCTCCTACATCAATTGGCAATTGCTCAACTTGTGAGCCATTAGATTCATCAAACTTCAGATCTACCATCTCTTCAACCTTTTGGGTGAAATTGTTGTAGACATGGTAAGTGTGAGAGTTTGAGCCATAACCGATTAGAAAACCATCATGAGATTTAGGGGCAAATTTCCAGCGATGATGCTTATCAAGAATGTAACACTTTGAGCCAAATACTCGAAAGTATCCAACTTGGGGAGGATCAATAGGGGCATATCAGGGCTAGTAATATACCTTTTCAAATTATATTCATTGAAAATCGCATGCATCTCATTCTTCCAAGAGTTATAGAACTCTCTGTCAAGCATAGGAACTCTATGTCTAATACTCCCAATCGTAGACTCATCCATCTTCCTCCAATGGCGATTAAACCAAAGCAATGGAGACCAAATCTCTAATAGCAATTGAAATGATCGAGAAGAGGGGTCTAGAGGGGGTGATTAGACCCTCAACAAGTAAGAGTGGCAATTTTTAGGTTCTTCAAGTTAAGGTGGATTTTTAGCACAAGTTTAAGCATTCACAATACATTTCAAGCAAGCATGAAAATAGTATGAGCAGCGGAAAGAGTAAAGCATGCTAATTGCAAGAAAGTAAAGGGATGGGATTAGAGTGTGCAAACGCAATGAAGACAGGGAGATTTTTGGCATGGTTCCGATAGGTAGTGCTATTGTACATCCATGTTGATGGAGACTTGAACCAACGAAGGGAAACGGTTGCAAAGCCCATGGAGGGCTCCACCCATGAAGGGTCCACGAAGAAGCAACCTTGTCTATCCCACCATGGCCATCGCCCACGAAGGACTTGCCTCACTCGGGTAGATCTTCATGAAGTAGGCGATCTCCTTTCCCTTACAAACTTCTTGGTTCAACTCCACAATCTTGTCAGAGGCTCCCAAGCGACACCTAACCAATCTAGGAGACACCAGTCACCAAAAGGTAATAGATGGTGTGTTGATGATGAACTCCTTAGTCTTGTGCTTCAAATGATAGTCTCACCAACACTCAACTCTCTCTCACACAAATTTTGATATGGTGGAAAGATGATTTAAGTGGAAAGCAACTTGGGGAATGCTAGAAATCAAGATTCTTGTGGTAGGATTGGTATATCTTGATCTCAACACATGAGTAGGTGGTTCTCTCTCAGAAAATGTATGCTAGAAGTGTGGCCACATTGTGATGGCTCTCTCTCATATGGAGAAGGGGGTGGAGGGTTATATATAGCCTCCACACAAAATCCAATCGTTACACATATTTGACCCAACTCTGTCAGACCGAATAGATGAACTCGGTGAGACCAATTCAGTTCAAAATGTGAACGTGAGGAATATCGGTGGGACCGACTGGAACAACTCAGTGGGACCGATGTACTAGGGCTTATGGCAAAAATCAACTTGGTGGCACCGATTGCATCAACTTGGTGAGACTGAAGTGAAGCAATAAGGTAACAGAGAAAATGTCAAGCAAACTCAGTGAGACCGATCGCAATTTCGGTGAGACCGAAACAATTGCAATAGGCAACACAGAGTTTGCAAGGCCATCTCGGTGAGACCGATATCCTTATTGGTGTGACCGAACTATTAGGGTTTTTGGCATTGGCTATGTCAAATGAACTCGATGGCGCTGGATAGAAAGAATCGGTGAGGCCGAGTTTGACTTTGGGTTTTGCACATATTTGGAATGAGAAAGTGGTTGAGGGCTTTGGAGCAATATCACTAAGCACTTTGAGCAAGTAGACCATTAAGCAACACATCATCCCCTTTTAATAGTATTGCCTTTCCTATGGACTCAATGTCATCTTGGATCACAAAAATGTAATGAAGAGTCTTGAGATTTTTCTAATATGTCTCCTTAGTATTCAGAAGGGTTTCACATCCTCTTGTCCATTCCACGCCATTGTAGAACTTGTCTGAAATGCACTATATAAAACCATTAGTACAACAAGAGATATGTTGTCATTAATTACCAAAATCACCCAGGGAGCACTTGTGCTTTCAATAGGTTACCCCAATGTCACCTCGGGAATCCACGAGTTGAGTGCCAAAACACATATCAAGTGAATCAATATGATACCCCATTGTCACCACGGGTATTCATTGCAAGACATACATCAAGTGTTCTCAAATCCATAAAAGTATTCAATCAGATAACAACGAGATCTCAAAGGGAAAACTCAATTCATCACAACAAGATAGAGAGGGGAAAATACCATATGATCCAACTATATTAACAAAGCTCAAGACACATCAAGATCATGCCAAATCAAGAACACGAGAGAGAGAGAGAGATTAAACACATAGCTACTAGTACAAACCCTCAGCCCCGAGGGTGGACTACTCCCTCCTCATCATGGTGGCCATAGGGATGATGAAGATGGCCATCGGTGATGATTTCCCCCTCCGGCAGGGTGCCAGAACAGGGTCTGGATTGCTTTTTCGTGGCTACAGAGGCTTGCGGCAGCGGAACTTCTGATCTATCGACTCCCCTAGGGTTTTTGGAATATCTAGGAATTTATAGGGCAAATAGGCGGTGCAGTAGGCCACCAAGGTGGGCACAACCCACGTGGGCGTGCCTGGGCTCCTAGGCACGCCCTGGTGGGTTGTGCTCCCCTCGGACCCCCCTTTGATACTTCTTTGGCCAATCAGGAGTCTTCTGGTCTAGAAAAAATCGCAAAAAAGATTCGTTGTGTTTGGACTTCGTTTGATATTGATTTTCTATGAAGTAAAAAGTGAGCAAAATAACAACAACTGAGACTGGGCACTATGTCAATAGGTTAGTCCCAAAAATTGATATAAAGTTATTATAAAATGATTGTAAAACATCCAAGAATGATAATGTAACAGCATGGAACAAGCAAAAATATAGATATGTTGGAGACGTTTCAGGAAACACCCTAGATAAGTCATTGAACTCTAGATCTGGCATCACTGCATGACTATGGCGCTAGAGGAGAAAACCATACCTGCCAGCCACCAACCATGAGCCCAGCACACGATCCGTCTTCTAGATATCGTTGATGGAGACCACTATCTGCAATCGCTCATCGACTACCTCCCAAGTCTCACGCTAATGATGGCGTAGACGTTGTCTCAAAGATGGAGCTTCGTCGCCGCTACCACGACATCCCCACCTAAATAGACTAGTTCCCAAATTCATCACCGATCATAGAGCCTGCAACCTTGTTAGGAGAGGATTCGGAGCATCTTTATTCAGCGTCATCGCAGCCACCGTCAAAGCCAAGACATCGAACGGCCGAAAACCTAATCTATTAGGGCCCTACAACCTAAAGCTACACGACTTGAACATGCGGGATCCATCGACTCCTCTCACTACATATGATCGAGAGGTCATCGGCGGATGGGAGCTTCCCTGTGGCTAGCCTCGACTTGTGGCGGCTAGGGTTTCTAGCCTGGATTGTGGTCTTCTTTCATAGAGTTGTGTTTGAATTTTGTGAAGGAAATATGCCCTAGAGGCAATAATAAAGTTGTTATTTTATATTTCCTTATTCATGATAAAGGTTTATTATTCATGCTAGAATTGTATTGATCGGAAGCTTAAATACATGTGTGAATACATAAACAAATACCGTGTCCCTAGTAAGCCTCTACTAGACTAGCTCGTTGATCAAAGATGGTTAAGGTTTCCTAACCATGGACCTGTGTTGTCATTTGATTACGGGATCACATCATTAGGAGAATGATGTGATGGACAAGATCCACCCGTTAGCTTAGCATAATGATCGTTCAGTTTATTGCTATTGCTTTCTTCATGTCAAATACTTAGTCCTTCGACTATGAGATTATGCAACACCCGGATACCGGAGGAATACCTTGTGTGCTATCGAACTTCACAACGTAATTGGGTGATCATAAAGATTCTCTACAGGTATCTCCGAAGGTGTTTGTTGAGTTGGCATAGATCGAGATTAGGATTTGTCAATCCGAGTATCGGAGAGGTATCTCTGGGCCCTCTCGGTAATACACATCATAAGCTTGCAAGAAAATGACTAAGGAGTTAGTCGCGAGGTGATGTATTACAGAACGATTAAAGAGACTTGTCGGTAATGAGATTGAACTAGGTATCAAGATATCGACGATCGAATCTTAGGCAAGTAACATACTGATAGACAAAGGGAATTATGTATGTTGTCATTAGGGTTTGACCGATAAAGATCTTCATAGAATATGTAGGAGCCAATATGGGCATCTAGGTTCCACTCTTGGTTATTGACCGGAGAGGTGTCTCAGTCATGTCTACATAGTTCTCGAAACCGTAGGGTCCGCATGCTTAATGTTTGTTGACAATATAGTGTTATATGAGTTATATGTTTTGTTGACCGAATGTTGTTTAGAGTCCCGAATGAGATCATGGACATGACGAGGAGTCTCTAAATGGTCGAGAGGTAAAGATTTATATATAGTACGATGGTATTTGGACACCGGAAGCGTTTCGGGACGTACCAGGAAGTAATCGGGTCACCGGAAGGGGTTCCGGGCACCCCCTCCCTCCGGCAAGTTATGGGCCTTATGGGCCAAAGGAGGGAACAGACCAGCCCACAAGGGGGCTGGTCCGCCCCTTCCCTTGGCTAGCCAGCCGTAGGGAAGGAAAGGGGGAGGGCTAGCTCCTCCTACCTTTCCCTCTCATGGGAGAAAGGAAATGGGGGGCACCACCCTCCCTTGCCTTTCCCCGCGCTCCAAATAGGGAAAGGGGGCACGGCTTGGGAGAGACCCCAATTAGTATTCCCCCTACTTGGACGCCCCCCTTGGCTGCTCCACCCTCCCTTCCACCTATATATATGTGGGAGCAGGGCACCTAGCACAGGACAGACAATTGCCTAGCCGTGTGCACACATCTTCACCATTTACACCCCCGATCATATTTTCGTAGTGCTTAGGCGAAGCCCTGCGAAGATAAATTCAACATCACTGTCACCACGCCATCGTGCTGCTGGAACTCATCCACTACCTCGCCATCTTTCTGGATCAAGAAGGCGCAGACGTCACCGAGTTGAATGTGTGCTAAACGCGGAGGTGTCGTACGTTCGGTACTCGATCAGTTGGATCGCGAAGAAAGTTCGACTACATGAACCGCATTGTCAAATGCTTCCGCTTTCGGTCTACAAGGGTACGTAGACACACTCTCCCCTCTCGTTGCTATGCATTTCCTTGATAGATCTTGCGTGCGTGTAGATTTTTTTTGTTTCCCGTGCAACATGCCCCAGCATTTTGTATCTGTATTCTTGTTATCTATTGTCTTGGAATACATATTTTTGATACTCTGCTATCAACATCTTGCATTCTGTACTGAAATAATTATCCAACTATAGGCTTAACCACACATTTATCAATTACTGGACAATATATGGTTCTGTTTGTGATAATTTATTTTATATGTCTTCATGTATTTACAGAAATTTCTACCAGACTATTGGAAAAGTAGATGGCGCGACAACAGGCGCCATCGATGATCTGCTCTAGTATGAGTATCCAACCCAATTAGATTGATATTATGCTTGATTAGTTTTTGGAATTTATAAATGCATTGTTAAACTGGGACTGGGATTTAGTTACTTTGCATAGTAAAGTATAGCATGGTGGTAGAGAAGGTGCCTCCACGCGGAACCGCCACCTTCTCTCCAAAAAAGCTCAGGGTTCCTCTGCCTCCCGTCGATGTCGCCACTAGTCCACCACATCTCCGATGGACTTAGGGCCATGCGACCATGATGGATCCCGGCCCTTGTCGGTGGGAGGCCTACATTTTAGATGTTTCTTTGAGTTTTGTTAAGGTTTGTGTCCTACTCAGGAAGGCGAGACATTGATGAAACTGCTAGGTATCGACTAGAGGGGGGTGAATAGGCGATTTTATGGAAGTCTTCGAAACAAACAAATACTTCAAAGACAAACAGACAGACAAATAACACCTAAATAGGATGCGGCGGAAGATAGACTACACTAGCCATGCCACAATCAAAGAAACAGTACAGAGAAGGCACGAAGACAAGTAGCAGCTAGGTAGAACAAATCAGAATAGGAAGACAGTCTGAAGTCAAATGTGCAATCAGTGGTGAATGTCTTCACACAATGAACTCAATCAGAGCAGGCAAGCAATGATTTCGCAAAGCTAGATAGTAAGTAAGGGGTTAAGTGATAGAACCAGTTGCTTGACGAAGACAAGGATTTGGTAGACCCATTCTAGTTGTTGTCACAATTGTACGTATGGTTAGGGAGGCTCAAATTAAACTCAGAAGACCACGTATTCACCTTATTCCCCTTGAGCTAAGGTCACTTAGTCCTCCCCAATCACTTAGGTAAGTCTTCAAGGTGGACATCCAAACCTTCATAGACTTCGTTCACCGACAATCCATAGGTACTCTTGGATCCTCAAAACGCGAAGCCTAACTGACTGGAAGATCACAGTCTTCAAGTGTAACAAGTCTTCAGATCACGTGAAACAGAAAGACTTCAGTGATGCCAAACTCCCTTTTGGGCTTTGTGTATTGTGGGTTTTGTCCTCACAAGGATTCTCTCTCAAAGGCTTCAGAGGTGGGTTGCTCTCAAACAACAAAAGCCGTGCACTAACTCTGAGTAGTCACCAATTTATGGTGGAAGGGGTGTCTATTTATAGCCAGTGTAACCCGACATGATATGTTCGAAATGACCCTAGATCATTGGGGAACTGACGCGTGTCCAACGGTTGGATTTCAAACACATGCGGCAGCTTGACTTGGGCTACAACTAAAGCTGACTCATCCAACTCAGGATAAGATTTTCTCTCATTGTCTTCACTTGAAGACATAGGAATTGGGTTGAGCATCACGTTAGTTTTCTGACTTTGTTCACCTGGACCCCACTTGACAGTTTGGTGGTTCCTATGACTCAATAAAGTAGAAAATAAAACTATGAAAAGAACTATGTCTTTGCACTCCATTGTCTTCAAACAAATGTATTCACGCATCATTATCTTTGATGCAAATGTCTTCGCGAACCACCAATGTCTTCAGTGTCTTCATACATTTTTAGGGGTCATCTTTGATGGGTAAACCGAATCAATAGGGACTTCTACTTGTGTTCTCCTATGAATCTCACAAACACATTAGTCCCTCAACTAGGTTTGTCGTCAATACTCCAAAACCAACTAGGGGTGGCACTAGATGCACTTACAATCTCCCCCTTTTTGGTGATTGATGACAAACTGGTTGAAGTTTCAACGGGGATAAATATATGTGAAAGTCAAAGTACATGGTCATTGTCTTCATGAAGTTGAAGTGCTCCCCCTGAAGATGTGCATATAAGTAATTTGCTTTTAAATGCAAATGGAGATCTCCCTCTATTCATGAAGTCATATCAAGGTGCATACCAAAATGTTTTGAAGATAATGACATGCACAATGATAAATGGGCATTTGTAGAATGACTTCATGTGCATAAGATAGGAATTCAACGGCGCATAACAAAACAACAGCAAATGTGGTAGACGTCCCAAAACCAAATGTTCACAAACGGGAGTTGCAAATTTAACCAATATATAGCACCTAACCCAATAGTCCCGCTTGAAGACTGTCAACCCATAGGGTGTCTAAGCGTTCCTGGGAGGCGTTGGTGAAGATGTTGGTGCAATCGGGTCAATCGAGGAGTTGGGTGGTGCAGCGGGGCCTGATGCAGTGAAGCAATTGCTGGTGAAGTGGAGTCATCCTCCTCATCAACCATGCAGGAAAAAAATGTTGGGGCGGATGATGAGTAGTTTGAATCTTCAATTGATGGTGTATAAAGTCATTTAGCTGTTTCTAGGGGCTTGGAGTCAAACTTGAAGCGCTCTGTGAAGCCACCAACAATTGGGTCATTTTCAAAACATAACATCGTGAGGCTCTTCCAAGCTCGCCGGGAGGCTTCATGTGCAACAAAGGAATTCTTGGTGGAGAGGTTGTGGATGCGATTGATGTCCACAAGAAGACTTTGCATCTGGCATTTCATCCAGTCGTGATGCTTATCATGCTTTTGATGAAGGGAAACAAGGAGTTCCCCATCAGTCAATGTGCGAACACGCTTCTAAGCCCTCTAAGGTACTGTGCTGGTGGTCGCATCAATGTTTGCGCGATGAGGCGGACGTAGCTGACCGACAAGGGGACCAACAGCAACAGCATTTGGAACATGAGTGGCTTCGAGAGGAGCAGAGAAGCTTTGATAAGTTGCATTGTCTTCACGGAGCGGTTCTTTGGCTAGCTTAGGATAGATGGCTTCATGCGACATATCAACATCAGGCAAGAAGACAACATGATTGTAAGATGAAGCTTGATAGTTGATGGTGGAGTGAAGCTTAATCAGACGCATTATCCATGGAGCATAAAACTTCTAGCCAAAGAGATCAACGCCTGAAGCCGCTAGTTGCCTGATGAAGAAATCATGTGTGTTAAAGCGAGTGTCATTGAGTATATAGAAGACCAATGTCTTCATGGTGCCTTCAAGCCTTACTGAAGATGAGTGCCCTTTGATTGGCCACAGTGTAAGCCTCACAATGTGATAGAAGGAGTGGAGTAAATACACGAGGTCATTGACAAAGAAGTGAGTGGGGTACTCAGCATGAGCAGGCAATGGCTTCATCATTGAGAGCATATGGCTCATGTTGGGCTCTGGCTTCTGAAAGATGATGTCCATTTCCTTCTCATAGGCTTGACAACCTGGCTTGTAGAGATCACCAGGAGTGGGTGATACATCCATTTTGCATCATGCTTTTATGTTAATATTTATTGCATTATGGGCTGTTATTACACATTATGGTACAATACTTATGCATTTTCTCTCTTATTTTATAAGATTTACATGAAGAGGGAGAATGCTGGCAACTGGAATTCTGGACCCGAAAGGAGTAAATCTAAGAGACCTATTCTGCACAGCTCCAAAAGTCCTGAAAATTTACGGTGAATTATTTTGGAATATATAAAAATTATTGGGTGAATAAACTACTAGAGGGGACCCACCAGGTGGCCACAAGCATGGGGGCGCGCCCTACCTCCAGGGCTTGTGGCCCCCCTAGCAAGTCTCCGGTGCCCATCTTCTGCTATATGAAGCGTTTTGACCTAGAAAAAAATAAAAGGAAAGCTTTCAGGATGAAGCGCCACCGTCTCAAGGGGGAACTTGGGCAGGAGCAATCTAGGGCTCTAGCAGAGCGATTCTGCCGGGGAAACTTCCCTTCCGGAGGGGGAAATCGAAGCCATCGTCATCACCAACGATCCTCTCATCAAGGGAGGGTCAATCTTCATAAAAATCTTCACCAGCACAATCTCCTCTCAAACCCTAGTTCATCTCTTGTATTCAATCTTTGTCTCAAAACCTCAAATTGGTACCTGTGTGTTGCTAGTAGTGTTGATTACTCCTTGTACTTGATGCTAGTTGGTTTATTTGGTGGAAGATCATATGCTCAGATCCTTAATGATATTCAATACCCCTCTGATATTGAACATGAATATGCTTTGTGAGTAGTTATGTTTGTTCTTGAGGACATGGGAGAAGTCTTGTTATAAGTAATCATGTGAATTTGGTATTTGTTTGATATTTTGATGACATGTATGTTGTCTTTACTCTAGTGGTGTTATGTGCACGTCAACTACATGACACTTCACCATGATTTGGGCCTAGGGGAAGGCATTGGGAAGTAATAAGTAGATGATGGGTTGCTAGAGTGACAGAGCTTAAACCATAGTTTATGCGTTGCTTCGTAAGGGGCTGGTTTGGATCCACATGTTTCATGCTATGGTTAGATTTATCTTAATTCTTCTTTCATAGTCGCGGATGCTTGCGAAAGGGGTTAATCATAAGTGGGAGGCTTGTCCCAGTAAGGACATCACCCAAGCACGGGTCCACCCACATATCAAATTATCAAAGTAAGGAACGTGAATCATATGACCATGATGAAAACTAACTTGACAATAATTCCCATGTGTTCCCGGGAGCGCTTTGCTTTATATAAGGGTTCATCCAGGCTTATCCTTTGCTATAAAAAGGATTGGGCCACCTTGCTGCACCTTTGTTACACTTGATACTTGTTACCTATTACGAATTATCTTATCACAAAACTATCTGTTACCAATAATTTTAGTGCTTGCAGAAAACACCTTGCTGAAAACCGCTTGTCATTTCCTTCTGCTCGTTGTTGGGTTTGACACTCTTACTTATCAAAAGGACTATGATAGATCCCCTATACTTGTGGGTCATCAAGACTATTTTCTGGCGTCGTTGTCGGGGAGTGAAGCGCCTTTGGTAAGTGAAATTTGGTAAGGAAACATTTATATTACGTGTTCAAATTTACTCACTTGCCACTCTGGAAAATCATTCTTTGAGGGGTTTGTTTGGGGTATCTTCACCTCGACCATAAGAGCAAAGAGTTGCTCCTCAACCTACTGCACCTACTGAAAATATTTACTATCAAATTCCTTCGAGTATGGTAGAGAAACTGCTAGCTAATCCTTATGCAGGAGATGGAACACTACATCCTGATTTGCATTTAATCTATGTGGATGAAGTTTGTGGACTATTTAAGCTTGCAGGATTGCCCGAGGATGAATTCAAGAAGAAGGTCTTCCCTTTATCTTTGAAGGGAAAGGCATTGACATGGTATAGGCTATATGATGATATTGGAGCTTGGATTTACAACCGACTAAAATTGGAATTTCATCAAAAGTTTTATCCTATGCATCTGGTTCATCATGGTTAGAATTATATATATAATTTTTGGCCTCATAAAGGACAAAGTATCGCTCCATCTTGGGGGAGGTTTCAGTTAATGTTATATTCATGCCCCAATCATGAGCTCTCAAGAGAAATTATTATTCTGAATTTTTATGCTAAGCTTTCTCATAATGATCAATCCATGCTAGATACTTCTTTTACTGGATCTTTTATGAAGAAGACAATTGAATTCAAATGGGATCTCTTGGAAAGAATTAAACGCAACTCTGAAGATTGGGAGCTCGACAAAGGCAAGGAGTCAGGTATAAACCTTGAGTTTGATTGTGTTAAATCTTTTATGGATACCGATGAATGAAATATGCCCTAGAGGCAATAGTAAAGTTATTATTTATTTCATTGTATCATGATAAATGTTTATTATTCATGCTAGAATTGTATTAACCGGAAACATAATACATGTGTGAATACATAGACAAACAGAGTGTCACTAGTATGCCTCTACTTGACTAGCTCGTTGATCAAAGATGGTTATGTTTCCTAACCATAGACATGAGTTGTCATTTGATTAACGGGATCACATCATTAGGAGAATGATGTGATTGACTTGACCCATTCCGTTAGCATAGCACTTGATCATTTAGTTTGTTGCTATTGCTGTCTTCAAGACTTATACATGTTCCTATGACTATGAGATTATGCAACTCCCGTTTACCGGAGTAACACTTTGTGTGCTACCAAACGTCACAACGTAACTGGGTGATTATAAAGGTGCTCTACAGGTGTCTCCGAAGGTACTTGTTGGGTTGGCGTATTTCGAGATTAGGATTTGTCACTCCGATTGTTGGAGAGGTATCTCTGGGCCCTCTCGGTAATGCACATCACTTAAAACCTTGCAAGCATTGCAGCTAATGAGTTAGTTGCGGGATGATGTATTACAGAACGAGTAAAGAGACTTGCCGGTAATGAGATTGAACTAGGTATTAAGATACCGACGATCGAATCTCGGGCAAGTAACATACCAGTGACAAAGGGAACAACGTATGTTGTTATGCGGTCTGACCGATAAAGATCTTTGTAGAATATGTAGGAGCCAATATGAGCATCCAGGTTCCGCTATTGGTTATTGACTGGAGACGTGTCTCGGTCATGTCTGCATTGTTCTCGAACCCATAGGGTCCGCACGCTTAACGTTACGATGACAGTTTCATTATGAGTTTATATGTTCCGATGTACCGAAGGTTGTTCGGAGTCCTGGATGTGATCACGAACATGACGAGGAGTCTCGAAATGGTCGAGACATAAAGATTGATATATTGGAAGCCTATGTTTGGACATCGGAAGTGTTCTGGGTGAAATCGGCATTTTACCGGAGTACCGGGAGGTTACCGGAACCCCCCGGTAACCTAATGGGCCTAGTGGAGGAAGTAGAGAGGAGGCCAAGGGGCAGCCGCGCGCCCCTCCCCCCCCAAGTCTGAATTCGACAAGGAGGGGGCGGCGCCCCCCTTTCCTTTCCCCTCTTTCTCTCCTTCCCCCCAAGTCCTAGTCCAACATGGAAAGGGGGGGAGTCCTACTCCCGGTGGTAGTAGGACTCCTCCTGGCGTGCCCCTTGCCTGGCCACACCTCCTCCCCCTTGCTCCTTTATATACGGGGGCAGGGGGAACCCCAGAGATACAAAAATTGATCATTGATCTCTTAGTCGTGTGCGGTGCCCCTCTCCACCATAATTCTCGATAATATTGTAGTGGTGCTTAGGCGAAGCCCTGTGACGGTAGAACATCAAGATTGTCACCACACCGTCGTGCTGACAGAACTCTTCCCTGACATTCTGCTGGATCAGAGTCCGGGGATCGTCATCGAGCTGAACGTGTGCTAGAACTCGGAGGTGCCGTAGTTTCGGTGCTTGATCGGTCGGGCCGTGAAGACATACGACTACATCAACCGCGTTGTGCTAACGCTTCCGCTTTCGGTCTACGAGGGTACGTAGAAAACAATCTCCTCTCTCGTTGCTATGCATCACCATGATCTTGCGTGTGCGTAGGAAATTTTTTGAAATTACTACGTTCCCCAACAGTGGCATCCGAGCCTAGGTTTTATGCGTTGATGTTGTGCATGAGTAGAACACAAGTGAGTTGTGGGCGATATAAGTCATACTGCTTACCAGCATGTCATACTTTGGTTCGGTGGTATTGTTGGATGAAGCGGCCCGGACCGACATTACGCGTACGCTTACGCGAGACTGGTTCTACCGACGTGCTTTGCACACAGGTGGCTGGCGGGTGTCAGTTTCTCCAACTCTAGTTGAACCAAGTGTGGCTACGCCCGGTCCTTGCGAAGGTTAAAACAACACCAACTTGACAAACTATCGTTGTGGTTTTGATGCGTAGGTAAGAATGGTTCTTGCTAAGCCCGTAGCAGCCACGTAAAACTTGCAACAACAAAGTAGGGGACGTCTAACTTGTTTTTGCAGGGCATGTTGTGATGTGATATGGTCAAGACATGATGCTAAATTTTATTGTATGAGATGATCATGTTTTGTAACCGAGTTATCGGCAACTGGCAGGAGCCATATGGTTGTCGCTTTACTGTATGCAATGCAATCACGCTATAATGCTTTACTTTATCACTAAGCGGTAGCGATAGTCGTGGAAGCATAAGATTGCCGAGACGACAACCATGCTACGATGGAGATCAAGGTGTCGCGCTGGTGACGATGGTGATCATGACGGTACTTCGAAGATGGAGATCACAAGTACAAGATGATGATGGCCATATCATATCACTTATATTGATTGCATGTGATGTTTATCGTTTATGCATCTTATCTTGCTTTGATTGACGGTAGCATTATAAGATGATCCCTCACTAAATTATAAAAGTATTAGTGTTCTCCCTGAGTATCCACCGTTGCGAAAGTTCTTCGTGCTGAGACACCACGTGATGATCGGGTGTGATAGGCTCTACGTTCAAATACAACGGGTGCAAAACAGTTGCACACGCGGAATACTCAGGTTAAACTTGACGAGCCTTGCATATAAAAGATATGGCCTCGGAACATGGAGACCGAAAGGTCGAGCGTGAATCATATAGTAGATATGATCAACATATTGATGTTCACCATTGATACTACTCCATCTCACGTGATGATCGGACATGGTTTAGTTGATTTGGATCACGTGATCACTTAGAGGATTAGAGGGATATCTTTCTAAGTGGGAGTTCTTAAGTAATATGATTAATTGAACTTAAATTTATCATGAACTTAGTACCTGATAGTATCTTGCTTGTCTATGTTTAGTTGTAGATAGATGGATCGTGCTGTTGTTCCGTTGAATTTTAATGCGTTCCTTGAGAAAGCAAAGTTGAAAGATGATGGTAGCAATTACACAGACTGGGTCCGTAACTTGAGGATTATCCTCATTGCTGCACAGAAGAATTACGTCCTGGAAGCACCGCTAAGTGCCAAGCCTGCTGCAGGAGCAACACTAGATGTTATGAACGTCTGGCAGAGCAAAGCTGATGACTACTCGATAGTTCAGTGTGCCATGCTTTACGGCTTAGAACCAGGTCTTCAATGACGTTTTGAACGTCATGGAGCATATGAGATGTTCCAGGAGTTGAAGTTAATATTTCAAGCAAATGCCCGGATTGAGAGATATGAAGTCTCCAATAAGTTCTATAGATGCAAGATGGAGGAGAATAGTTCTGTCAGTGAACATATACTCAAAATGTTTGGGTATCATAATCACTTGACTCAACTGGGGGTTAATCTTCCTGTTGATTGTGTCATTGACAGAGTTCTTCAATCACTCCCACCAAGCTACAAAAGTTTCGTGATGAACTATAATATGCATGGGATGAATAAGAACATTCCCGAGCTCTTCGCGATGCTAAAAGCCGCGGACGTAGAAATCAAGAAGGAGCATCAAGTGTTGATGGTCAATAAGACCACCAGTTTCAAGAAAAAGGGCAAAGGGAAGAAGAAAGGGAACTTCAATAAGAACAGCAAACAAGTTGCTGCTCAGGAGAAGAAACCCAAGTCTGGACCTGAGACTGAGACTGAGTGCTTCTACTGCAAGCAGACTGGTCACTGGAAGCGGAACTGCCCCAAGTATTTGGCGGATAAGAAGGATGGCAAAGTGAACAAAGGTATACGTGATATACATGTTATTGATGTGTACCTTACTAATGCTCGCAGTAGCACCTGGGTATTTGATACTGGTTCTGTTGCTAACATTTGCAACTCGAAACAGGGGCTACAGATTAAGCGAAGATTGGCTAAGGACGAGGTGACGATGCGTGTGGGAAATGGTTCCAAAGTCGATGTGATCGCGGTCGGCACGCTACCTCTACATCTACCTTCGGGATTAGTATTAGACCTAAATAATTGTTATTTGGTGCCAGCATTGAGCATGAACATTTTATCTGGATCTTGTTTGATGCGAGACGGTTATTCATTTAAATCAGAGAATAATGGTTGTTCTATTTATATGAGTAATATCTTTTATGGTCATGCACCCTTGAAGAGTGGTCTATTTTTAATGAATCTCGATAGTAGTGATACACATATTCATAATGTTGAAATCAAAAGATGCAGAGTTGATAATGATAGTGCAACTTATTTGTGGCACTGCCGTTTAGGTCATATCGGTGTAAAACGCATGAAGAAACTCCATACTGATGGACTTTTGGAACCACTTGATTATGAATCACTTGGTACTTGCGAACCGTGCCTCATGGGTAAGATGACTAAAACGCCGTTCTCCGGTACTATGGAGAGAGCAACGGATTTGTTGGAAATCATACATACAGATGTATGTGGTCCAATGAATGTTGAGGCTCGTGGCGGATATCGTTATTTTCTCACCTTCACAGATGATTTAAGCAGATATGGGTATATCTACTTAATGAAACATAAGTCTGAAACGTTTGAAAAGTTCAAAGAATTTCAGAGTGAAGTTGAAAATCATCCTAACAAGAAAATAAAGTTTCTACGATCTGATCATGGAAGAGAATATTTGAGTTACGAGTTTGGTCTACATTTGAAACAATGCGGAATAGTTTCGCAACTCACGCCACCCGGTACACCACAACGTAATGGTGTGTCCGAACGTCGTAATCGTACTTTATTAGATATGGTGCGATCTATGATGTCTCTTACTGATTTACCGCTGTCGTTTTGGGGTTATGCTTTAGAGACGGCTGCATTCACGTTAAATAGGACACCATTGAAATCCGTTGAGATGACGCCTTATGAACTGTGGTTTGGAAAGAAACCAAAGTTGTCGTTTCTGAAAGTTTGGGGATGCGATGCTTATGTGAAAAAGCTTCAACCTGATAAGCTCGAACCCAAATCGGAGAAATGTGTCTTCATAGGATACCCAAAGGAGACTGTTGGGTACACCTTCTATCACAGATCCGAAGGCAAGACTTTTGTTGCTAAATTCGGAGTTTTTCTAGAGAAGGAGTTTCTCTCGAAAGAAGTGAGTGGGAGAAAAGTAGAACTTGATGAGGTAACTGTACCTGCTCCCTTATTGGAAAGTGGTTCATCATAGAAATAGTTTCTGTGACACCTACACCAATTAGTGAGGAAGCTAATGATAATGATCATGAAACTTCAGATCAAGTTACTACCGAACCGCGTAGATCAACCAGAGTAAGATCCGCACCAGAGTGGTACGATAATCCTGTTCTGGAAGTCATGCTACTAGATCATGATGAACCTACGAACTATGAAGAAGCGATGGTGAGCCAAGATTCCGCAAAATGGCTAGAAGCCATGAAATCTGAGATGGGATCCATGTATGAGAACAAAGTATGGAGTTTGGTTGACTTGCCTGTTGATCGGCAAGCAATTGAGAATAAATGGATCTTCAAGAAGAAGACTGACGCTGACGGTAATGTTACTATCTACAAAGCTCGACTGGTTGCAAAAGGTTTTCGACAAGTTCAAGGGATTGACTACGATGAGACCTTCTCACCCGTAGCGATGCTTAAGTCTGTCCGAATCATGTTAGCAATTGCCGCATTTTTATGATTATGAAATTTCGCAGATGGATGTCAAAATTGCATTCCTGAATGGATTTCTGGAAGAAGAGTTGTACATGATGCAGCCAGAAGGTTTTGTCGATCCAAAGGGAGCTAACAAAGTGTGCAAGCTCCAGCGATCCATTTATGGACTGGTGCAAGCCTCTCGGAATTGGAATAAACGCTTTGATAGTGTGATCAAAGCATTTGGTTTTATACAGACTTTTGGAGAAGCCTGTATTTACAAGAAAGTGAGTGGGAGCTCTGTAGCATTTCTGATATTATATGAGGATGACATATTATTGATTGGAAATAATATAGAATTTCTGGATAGCATAAAGGGATACTTGAATAAGAGTTTTTCAATGAAAGACCTTGGTGAAGCTGCTTACATATTGGGCATTAAGATCTATAGAGATAGATCAAGACGCTTAATTGGACTTTCACAAAGCACATACCTTGACAAAGTTTTGAGGAAGTTCAAAATGGATCAAGCAAAGAAAGGGTTCTTACCTGTGTTACAAGGTGTGAAGTTGAGTAAGACCCAATGTCCGACCACTGCAGAAGATAGAGAGAAAATGAAAGATGTCCCCTATGCTTCAGCAATAGGCTCTATCATGTATGCAATGCTGTGTACCAGACCTGATGTGTGCCTTGCTATAAGTCTAGGAGGGAGGTACCAAAGTAATCCAGGAGTGGATCACCAGACAGCGGTCAAGAACATCCTGAAGTACCTGAAAAGAACTAAGGATATGTTTCTCGTATATGGAGGTGACAAAGAGCTCATCGTAAATGGTTACGTTGATGCAAGCTTTGACACTGATCCGCATGATTCTAAATCACAAACCGGATACGTGTTTACATTAAACAGTGGAGCTGTCAGTTGGTGCAGTTCTAAACAAAGCGTCGTGGCAGGATATACATGTGAAGCGGAGTACATAGCTGCTTCGGAAGCAGCAAATGAAGGAGTCTGGATGAAGGAGTTCATATCCGATCTAGGTGTCATACCTAGTGCATCGGGTCCAATGAAAATCTTTTGTGACAATACTAGTGCAATTGCCTTGGCAAAGGAATCCAGATTTCACAAGAGAACCAAGCACATCAAGAGATGCTTCAATTCCATTCGGGATTTAGTCCAAGTGGGAGACATAGAAATTTGCAAGATACATACATATCTGAATGTTGCAGACCCGCTTACTAAGCCTCTTCCACGAGCAAAACATGATCAGCACCAAGGCTCCATGGGTGTTAGAATCATTACTGTGTAATCTAGATTTTTGACTCTAGTGCAAGTGGGAGACTGAAGGAAATATGGCCTAGAGGCAATAATAAAGTTTTTATTTATTTCCTTGTATCATGATAAATGTTTATTATTCATGCTAGAATTGTATTAACCGGAAACATAATACATGTGTGAATACATAGACAAACAGAGTGTCAATAGTATGCCTCTACTTGACTAGCTCGTTGATCAAAGATGGTTATGTTTCCTAACCGTAGACATGAGTTGTCATTTGATTAACGGGATCACATCATTAGGAGAATGATGTTATTGACTTGACCCATTCCGTTAGCATAGCACTTGATCGTTTAGTTTGTTGTTATTGCTTTCTTCATGACTTATACATGTTCCTATGACTATGAGATTATGCAACTCCCGTTTACCGGAGGAACACTTTGTGTGCTACCAAACGTCACAATGTAACTGGGTGATTATAAAGGTGCTCTACAGGTGTCTCTGAAGGTACTTGTTGGGTTGACGTATTTCGAGATTAGGATTTGTCACTCCGATTGTTGGAGAGGTATCTCTGGGCCCTCTCGGTAATGCACATCACTTAAAGCCTTGCAAGCATTGCAGCTAATGAGTTAGTTGTGGGATGATGTATTACAGAACAAGTAAAGAGACTTGCCGGTAATGAGATTGAACTAGGTATTAAGATACCGAGGATCGAATCTCGGGAAAGTAATAGACCGATGACAAAGGGAACAACGTATGTTGTTATGCGGTCTGACCGAGAAAGATCTTCATAGAATATGTAGGAGCCAATATGAGCATCCAGGTTCCGCTATTGGTTATTGACTGGAGACGTGTCTTGGTCATGTCTACATTGTTCTCGAACCCGTAGGGTCCGCATGCTTAACATTACGATGAGAGTTTCATTATGAGTTTATATGTTTTGATGTACCGAAGGTTGTTCGGAGTCCCGGATGTGATCACGGACATGACGAGGAGTCTCGAAATGGTCGAGACATAAATATTGATATATTGGAAGCCTATGTTTGGACATCGGAAGTGTTCTGGGTGAAATCGGCATTTTACCGGAGTACCGGGAGGTTACCGGAACCCCCCGGTAACCAAATGGGCCTTAGTTGGCCTAGTGGAGGAAGTAGAGAGGAGGCCAAGGGGCAGCCGCGCGCCCCTCCCCCCCAAGTCCGAATTGGACAAGGAGGGGGGCGGCGCCCCCCCCTTTCCTTTCCCCTCTTTCTCTCCTTCCCCCCAAGTCCTAGTCCAACATGGAAAGGAGGGGAGTCCTACTCCCGGTGGGAGTAAGGCTCCTCCTGGCGCGACCCTTGCCTGGCCGCACCTCCTCCCCCTTGCTCCTTTATATACGGGGGCAGGGGCACCCTAGAGATACAACAATTGATCATTGATCTCTTAGCCGTGTGTGGTGCCCCCCTCCACCATAATCCTCGATAATATTGTAGCGGTGCTTAGGCGAAGCCCTGCGACGGTAGAACATCAAGATCGTCACCACGCCATCATGCTGACAGAACTCTTCCCGACATTCTGCTGGATCGGAGTCCGGGGATCGTCATCGAGCTGAACGTGTGCTAGAACTCGGAGGTGCCGTAGTTTCGGTGCTTGATCGGTCGGGCCGTGAAGACGTACAACTAAATCAACCGCGTTGTGCTAATGCTTCCGCTTTCGGTCTACGAGGGTACGTAGACAACACTCTCCTCTCTTGTTGCTATGCATCACCATGATCTTGCATGTGCGTAGGAATTTTTTTGAAATTACTACGTTCCCCAACAACTGATTTCGTGAATTTAGCACTAAATATGGACTTGACTCTGAGATAGTAGCTTCTTTATGTGAATCTCATGTTGATCTCCCTAAGGAGAAGTGGTTTAAATATCATCCTGCCATTGAAGTAAAAGTAGTAGAACCTATTAAAGCTGAAGAAGAAACTATTACTTATAAGTTGATCAAGTTATTCCTACTGCTTATATTGAGAGACCGCCTTTCTAGTTAGGATAAAAGAACATGCTAAAGCTTCAGCTGTAGTCCGTAAGAGTTATACTAGAACACCTACACCCCTAAACAAATTAAAGTTGAACCTAGTGTTGCTATGGTTAAAGATCTCTTAGTTGATATATTGATGGGCATGTTATTTATTTCTATGACGAAGCTGCTAGAATTGCTAAACCCGATGATCAATATAAACATAGACCTATTGTTGGCATGCATGTTATCTCTGTTAAGATAGGAGATCATTGTTATCATGGCTTATGTGATGTTGGTGCTAGTGTGAGTGCAATTGCCTTTACTTTATAACAAGAAATTATGAATGATACTGCACCTGCTGAAATAGAAGATATTGATGTTACTATTAAGCTTGCTAATAGAGATACTATCTCACCAATTGGGATTGTTAGAGATGTTGAAGTATTGTGTGGGAAAGTAAAATACCCTATTGATTTTATAGTTCTTGGTTCCCCACAAGATGATTTTTGTCCCATTATATTTGGTAGACCTTTCTTCAACACTGTTAATGCTAAAATAGATTGTGAGAAAGAAACTGTTAGTGTAAGTTTAAGGGATGTGTCTCATGAGTTTAATTTCTCCAAATTTCGTAGACAGCCCGATGATAAAGAATTGCCTAGTAAAGATGAAACTATTGGTCTTGCTTCTATTGTCGTGCCTCCTACTGATCCTTTAGAACAATATTTGCCAGACCATTAAAATGATATGTTCATGTACGAAAAAAGGAATTAGACGAGATTTTGTTTAAAAAATGCCTGCTTTGAAACAAAATTTGACTATTGAGACTCTTGGAGATCCTCTACCACCCAAGAATGATCATGTGTTCAACCTTAAACAATTACCTGATACATTGAAATATGCTTATCTCGATGAGAAGAAGATATATCTTGTTATTAGTGCTAACCTTTTAGAGAATGAAGAAAAGAAATTATTGAAAACTCTAAGGAAGCACCATGCCGCTATTGGATATACTCTGGATGATCTTTAGGGCATTAGTCCCACTCTATGTCAGCACAAAATTAATATGGAACCTGATGCTAAACCAATTGATCATAGGTGACGGTTGAATCCTAAGATGAAGGAAGTGGTAAGAAATGAAATATTAAAGCTTTTGGAAGTAGGTATAACATATCATATTGCTGATAGTAGATGGGTAAGTCATGTTCATTATGTCCCTAAGAATGGAGGTATTATTGTTGTTCCTAATGATAAAAATGAATTGATTCTGCAAAGAATTGTTACAATTTATAGAATGGTAATTGATTTTAGAAAATTAAACAAAGCTACTAGGAAAGATCGTTATCCTCTACCTTTCATTGATCAAATGCTAGAAAGACTTGAAGGAAATATGCCCTAGAGGCAATAACAAAGATGTTATTTATATTTCCTTATATCATGATAAATGTTTATTATTCATGCTAGAATTGTATTAACCGGAAACTTAGTACATGTGTGAATACATAGACAAAATAGAGTGTCCCTAGTATGCCTCTACTTGACTAGCTCGTTAATCAAAGATGGTTAAGTTGCTTGACCATAGACATGTGTTGTCATTTGATGAACGGGATCACATCATTAGGAGAATGGTGTGATGGACAAGACCCATCCGTTAGCTTAGCATAATGATAATTTAGTTTTATTGCTATTGCTTTCTTCATGACTTATACATGTTCCTATGACTATGAGATTATGCAACTCCCAAATACCGGAGGAACACCTTGTGTGCTATCAAACGTCACAACATAACTGGGTGATTATAAAGATGCTCTACAGGTGTCTCCGATAGTGTTTGTTGAGTTGGCATAGATCGAGATTAGGATTTGTCACTCTGAGTATCGGAGAGGTATCTCTGGGCCCTCTTGGTAATGCACATCACTATAAGCCTTGGAAGCAATGTGAATAATGAATTAGTTATGGGATGATGCATTACGGAACGAGTAAAGATACTTTCTGGTAATGAGATTGAACTAGGTATGAAGATACCGACGATCAAATCTCGGGCAAGTAACATACTGATGACAAAGGGAACAACGTATGTTGTTATGCGGTTTGACCGATAAAGATCTTCATAGAATATGTAGGAGACAATATGAGCATCCAGGTTCTGCTATTGGTTATTGACCGAACATGTGTCTCGGTCATGTCTACATAGTTCTCGAACCCGTAGGGTCCGCACGCTTAAACGTCTGATGATGATTTGTATTATGAGTTATGTGATTTGATGACCGAAGTTTTTTCGGAGTCTCGGATGAGATCACAGACATGACAAGGAGTCTCAAAATGGTCAAGAGGTAAAGATTCATATATAGTACGATGGTTTTTGGACACCGGAAGTGTTCCGGGTGATACCGGGTCACCGGAAGGGGTTCCGGGCAACCCCCGGCAAAGATATGGGCTTCATGGGCCAAGTAAGGGACCACACCAGCCCACAAGGGGCTGGTGCGCCCCTTATAGGGCTAGCCACGTGGGGAGAAAGGGAAAGGAGAGGAGGAAAAGGAAAGTATGAATTAGGACTCCTACTTCCTTCCCTCCCCCCTCCTTCCTTTCGCCCTTGTCCAAATATGGTAAGGGGGCCGAATTGGACTAGGGGTCCAAGTAGGATTCCTCCTACTTGGGCGCACCCTAGGCTGCCTCCCTCCCTCTCCCTCCTTTATATACGTGGGGAGGACACCCCTAGAACACACATCAATTGTTCCTAGCCGTGTGCGGCGCCCCCCTCCACAGTTAACACCTCGGTCATATCATCGTAGTGCTTAGGCAAAGCCCTGCGCCAGTAACTTCATCATCACTGTCGCCACGCCGTCGTGCTGACAAAACTATCCCTCGTCCTCAACTGGATCAAGAGCACGAGGGATGTGATCATGTTGAACATGTGCTGAACACGGAGGTGCCATACGTTCGGTGCTTGGATCGGTTGGATCATGAAAACGTTCGACTACATCAACCGCGTTACTAAACGCGTCCGCTTTCGGTCTACGGGGATATGTGGACACACTCTCCCCGCTCGTTGCTATGCTTCTCCTAGATAGATCTTGCGTGATGGTAGGAATATTTTTGAAATACTACGTTCCCCAACAGTGCCATCTGAGCCAGGTCTATGCGTAGATGTTATATGCATGAGTAGAACACAATGAGTTGTGGGCGATAATACTCATACTGCTTACCAGTAATGTCTTACTTTGATTCGGCGGTATTGTTGGATGAAGAGGCCCGGACTGACATTACATGACCGTGTTCATGAGACTGGTTCTACCGACGTTCTTTGCACATAGGTGGCTGGTGGGTGTCTGTTTCTCCAACTTTAGTTGAATTGAGTTTGACTACGCCCGGTCCTTGTTGAAGGTTAAAACAGCAAAGTTGATGAAAATCGTTGTGGTTTTGATGCATAGGTAAGAACGGTTCTTGCTAGAAGCCCACGGCAGCCACGTAAAACTTGCAACAACAAGGTAGAGGACGTCTAACTTGGTTTTGCAGGGCATGTTGTGTTGTGATATGGTCAAGACGTGATGAGATATAAATTGTTGTCTGAGATTATCATGTTTTGTAACCGTTATCGGCAACTGGTAGGAGCCTTATGGTTGTTTCTTTATTGTATGAAATGCAATTGCCATTTAATTGCTTTACTTTTTCACTAAGCGGTAGCGATAGTCGTAGAAGCAATAGTTGGTGAGACGACAACGATGCTACGATGGAGATCAAGGTGTCAAGCCGGTGACGATGGTGATCATGATGGTGCTTTGGAGATGGAGATCAAAGGCACAAGATGATGATGGCGATATCATATCACTTATATTGATTGCATGTGAGGTTTATCCTTTATGCATCTTATTTTACTTAGTACGGTGGTAGCATTATAACATGATTTGTCACTAAATTTAAGGTATAAGTGTTCTCCCTGAGTATGCACCGTTGCTACAGTTTGTCGTGCCGAGACACCACGTGATGATCGGGTGTGATAAGCTCTACGTTCACATACAATGGGTGCAAGCCAATTTTGCACATGCAGAATACTCGGGTTAAACTTGATGAGCCTGGCATATGCAGATCTGGCCTCGGAACACTGAGACCAAAAGGTCGAGCGTGAATCATATAGGAGATATGATCAACATAGTGATATTCACCATTGAAAACTACTCCATCTCACATGATGATCGGACATGGTTTAGTTGATATGGATCACGTGACCATTTAGATGACTAGAGGGATGTCTATCTAAGTGGGAGTTCTTAAGTAATATGATTAATTGAACTTTAATTTATCATGAACTTAGTCCTGATAGTTTTTGCATATCTATGTTGTAGATCAATAGCTCGCATATAGCTCCCCTGTTTTATTTTTGATATGTTCCTAGAGAAAACTAAGTTGAAAGATGATAGTAGCAAAGATGCGGACTGGGTCCGTGATCTGAGGATTATCCTCATTGACGCAGAGAAGAATTATGTCCTTGATGCACCGCTAGGTGGCAGACCTATTGCAGGAGCAGATGCAGACGCTATGAACGTTTGGCAAGCTCGGTATGATGACTACTTGATAGTCTAGTGCACCATGCTTTACTGCTTATAACCGGAACTTCAAAAACGTTTTGAACGCCACAGAGCATATATGATGTTCCAAGAGCTGAAATTAGTATTTCAAACTCATGCCCGAGTCGAGAGGTATGAGACCTATGGCAAGTATTTTTCCTACAAGATGGAGGAGAATAGCTCAACCAGTGAGCATGTGCTCAAGAATGTCTGAGTACTACAATCGCTTAAATCAAGTAGGAGTTAATCTTCCAGATAAGATAGTGATTGACAGAGTTCTCTAGTCACTATCACCAAGTTACTGGAACTTTGTGATGAACTATAATATGCAAGGGATGACGAAAATGATTCCCCGAGCTCTTCGCGATGCTGAAATCGGCGAAGGTAAAAATCAAGAAAAGCATCAAGTGTTGATGGTTGACAAGACCACTAGTTTCAAATAAAAGGGCAAGGGAAAGAAAGGGAACTTCAAGAAGAATGGCAAGCAAGTTGCCACTCCCATGAAGAATCCCAAAGCTAGACCCAAGCCTGAAACTGAGTGCTTCTACTGCAGAGGAAATGGTCACTAGAAGCGGAACTTCCCCAAATACTTGGCGGATAAGAAGGATGGCAAAGTGAACAAAAGTATATATGATATACATGTTATGGATGTGTACTTTACTAGTGTTCATAATAGCCCCTTGGTATTTGATACTGGTTCAGTTGCTATGATTAGTAACTTGAAACATGAGTTACAAAATGAACAGAGACTAGTTGAGGGTGAGGAGACGATGTGTGTTGGAAGTGATTCCAAGGTTGATAATATCACCATCGCACACTCCCTTTAACTTTGGGATTAATGTTAAACTTAAAATAAATGTTATTTGGTGTTTCTGTTGAGCATAATATTATTGGATCATGTTTGTTGCAATACTATTATTCATTTAAGTCAAAGAATAATTGTTATTCTGTTTACACTGGTACGCGTCGGTGCTAAACAAACGGTTTTTAACCCCTTTCCGCGACGGCATTTGGAACCGTCGCGAAGTGAGTGTGTGATAGGGTGTCCTTCCCACATGACCCGGAAATTGTCGGGGATAGGCCCTCCTGGGACCCAGGCTGGGGTCGTTTGCGGTCGGGTGAGGCATCGAAACCCAACCATTTCCATAGGTATGTACATCCCACACGGTAATCCAAGAAAAACATTTCCATAGGTATGTACATCCCACACGGTGAATTCCAGAAAAAACATTTCCGTTCGTATGTATATCACACACAGTCAATCCAAGGAATACATTTCCGTTCTTATGTACATCCCACACCGTCAATCCAGGGAAAACGTTTCCATTCGTACATACATCCCACACAGTTTTATTTGTAGGCTCGTGTGTGAAAGGTGTAACTATCACACACGGTCTGCCTTGGTTAACGGTTTGCTTTTATCAACTATATCACACACGATTTGATGAAGAAAACGGTGTGGCATTGGGCTATCCATCGCAAGCGCTTTTACTACTAGAACCTTTCACATAGGTCCATGACACATTTAGCAGGTTTATTAGTTTAAAATTAATAATTCCAGTATTATGTAAATTCACATTTCATATCGAACAGTTGTTTGCCAATTTCATATCAGGCACATAAATATATTATAACATCACAGTAAGGTAGCTACATGAAAACAGCACGGTACAATATATAGCTAGTTCAACTTCATAAGAACAATATATCCATTTCCCTAATCGAGATCATCCAGGCTCGTCTTATCCACCTTTGCTTTCAGTTTAGTAAGAACCTATTTTGCATGGGCCAACTGGGAAAGTGTCTCCTTCGCCAACACCATCTTAGCAAAGTCTGATTTAAAAAATCTGAGCTCATTCTCCACCTTCAACTTTTTATCCCGCGTCTTTAAATATTCTTCAGCGTTGACAATAGTTTCTCTAAGCCTACGTCTGTTCTCTTCCTCATACATGCTCCAGAGCTTCGCTAGGCACATCTTCAAAGACTATGGCCACTCTTGATGAACCCACTCCAAGTAAGAACACTTTCGTTCATCCTATAATATTTAAAACTAGATCAGTAACAATTGTAGGGGAAATGAGTTTATAGCAACATAGAAAATCACCATTGTTTATTATGAAAAACTGAAGAAACATGTTAATTATGACATATCTTCTCAAGAAGATCAATGTGCAAATGAAATAATTGGTACTGAGACAACAACCAAATTCTGGAACATCATAAGCTATAATTAACTACAACGATGCTACAAGTTCTTACTCATGTACAATAAATAACAAATTGAACATTTTATGAAGAAGGTAAATATAACTGCAACAACATAGCGACAGTGTTTGGATGACAGCAAATTGATACTAACAGGTGTGTACATGCACAATTTTAGTAACATAGAACTAATAGCACTAAGCCGTCCACTATGTATGCCAAAACTGGGGTAAAGACAATTGTTGCTACATCTCGCACGGGTGCCCTGCACTGGCGAGCCGATGCAACAGAAAAAAACAGGGACCTGGACTCCGGAGCACGTAGCTGCTCCGATGTCCAGTTCCTTCGTGCCATAAAGATTTAGTATTTTACTACTTGGCTGCTCAGATGTATGGACCAAAGTTGGCTGCACAAACTGCTGAAGCGGTTCCAAATAATTTTCTAATGGCACCGCTGGTGAGATGGCAACAATTTAAGATGCTAGATACGAACTATGACACTGTCTTAGGATGCGTTTGGTTGAAGGTGTGGTATGAATGGGTTGGGACTGTGATAGTGTCTGAATCACATCTAACAAATGATTTGTAACAACGAAAGAGGGTCTAACCTTCTTTGCACATGCCAGAAACTTCCTCCCACTGTCCACAGAATCAAACACAAGTAGCTTCATGCATGGAGATTGATGGTGACAACGAGCAGATAGATCTTCAGCCACCCCGCTCCATTTGTTGCCACTGATGGTCCTAGGGAGCTACAAGAGGAAGAAAGGACTCAAATCGACCGCCGGGTAAAAATCATTCATTCCAAGTCATAGCCGGAGAGAGAGAAGAGTGGCATACCCGGGTGGTGAAGGAGTCATCTCCGGAGGAGGAACCGCTGGAGAGGTCTTTGCAGAAGACCATGGCGACCCCGGTGGTAGGACGCGAGATGGCGAGAGCGAGGAAGCGACTATAGCTTAGGAAGGATGGAAGGAAGGAGGAAACAGGGGAAATGTGACTTGTGGTCGGGGAGAAAAGGGGGTGGGGAAGGAGGGAAGGGGGCGGGGGTAGATATTTTGGCGGTAGGCCAAAATTTTGGAAATGTGGAGGGAAACTTTGCGCGTGGTGCCGCCGGACCTTTCACGTTGAACGATTGTGTGCATCGCAAATGGTTCTTCTGCTTTACGTGCATGGGATGAGTTTGATAATTCAAATTTTGGTGGAAATTTCCCCGGGTACGTCATTGCATAATTTAACATCGCTGGCTAATTTGGGCACACAAAAGAGCGTACAGCAGACAGACCACACTTACTGAATCGAGCAATTTTAGTAATTAAACAGAGCCAATTGACCTAAACATTGCTCTAACAAAAGACCAGCATTAAAAACAAAGCCTAAGTATGCATAATTTTAACAAATCGGCCGCCGCGCCGGCCTATGCATCGCCGGCGTGAGATGAGACGTCGATGACTTGTCCTGGCGACATGCCACCATTGGTGGACTCCGCGTCCCCCTACTGAAGTCTACCGTGTCCTCGTCCTCGGCACCACCCTCAAGGTTGTAGTACTCGTAGTAGTGGGTGCGCCAGAGATCGTGTTAGTACTCCACTGCCAATTCCTCGACGGAGAGACTCTTCTCTACCTCGACCTCAGCCATGCGCAACGCCTCCTCCCGGTGCTCCTCCATCTCCGCCGCCTCCTGCATCTCCAGCTCCCGCTCGGCGACCTCATGAGTAACCAGGTGCTCCATGACCACCGCCGTCTTTTCATATGTGGGTTGCATGCTGGAGTCTGAGGTGGCCTAGAATATCTTGGCGTGTGCATCCTCGATCTTGGCGTGGATGGCCTCGACCCAGGCCAGGGCGACATCAGCGACACGGATGGCATCTCGAGCGCTCTCGGCGTTTGCAGCCACCGTCGCAGCAGCAGCTGCAGCTGTCTCGGCTGCTACAGCTGCCCTATCGGATGCCACAGACGCCCTATCAGCGGAAGCGGCCGTGCTCAATGCGGATGCGACAGCACTCTCTGCGGAGGCTACCGCACTGTCGGTGCAGGCGGCGGTGCTCGAGGGGGGGGGGGACGCGGCCATCGTACGGGCCTTCACAAAGCGTTTCCACGGCGTCATCTTTGAAAGAAGGGGGTGCGGGAATGGGGGTCGGGATTCGTGGATTTGGGGGTTGCCGCACTGGAGCAGACGAGCCGGCGAAGCTTAAGGAAGGAGACTTAAATAGACCCAGATATTTTCATCGCAAACGGTTCCTAGAATACAACTGTGTGTGATGTTGTAGATATTTTTTTATTAGCTGTGAAAGACGAATTTGGAGTATAGTGGCAACGGATGGTGTTTTAAATGTACGAGAAATTTTGTAGTACTAATACAACTAACATGTCAAATTTTGGAAAATTTCAGGGGTCATTTGACCTTTTAAGACATTTAAGTGATTTTCTAGCCATTTAATGATCGTAATTGAAATTTGAACTACATGTACATGCAACAACTAACCATAATGGTTTGAAAACACATATTTTGTGTACTTGTCTGCGATTTAATTCCATGTGGAGTAAATTGGAAGGAATTTTCAAACATATTGGTTTAACGGCTATGACACAATTAAGCATGGAGTGACATGGCATTTTAATTCCAAAAAATAAAAACTGATCAAAAAAACATGAAACCTTGGTTGATGTTATGTCATGCCACCAAGATGACGTGGAATTTTTTTGGCATGTTTGACGAAAGTTTGGACACACACCCCTCACAAACCGGAGCAACTCACTAGAAGGCTCGTGGTTCCGAGAGGGAATAATGCATACTTGATGACGAACGGGAGATAGCTTCCTCTTACGGCCTTCAATTTTTTTTCTATGTCTAACGTGCACTACTACAACTGAAATGTGAAATTTTTGAAAATTCTAGGGGTCATTTGACCTTTTAAAGACATTTAAGTGATTTTCTAGCCATTTAATGACTGTAATTCAAATTTGAACTACATTTACATGCACTGCCTAACCAAAACGGTTTGAGAAATCATATCGGTGTACTTGTGTGCGAGTTAATTCCATGTGCAGTAAATTAGAAGGAATTTTCAAACATATTGGTCTCACGACATAGACACATGCATACGTATGCATGGAGTGACATGGTATTTTAATTCCAAAAATTAAAAAAATTGATCAGAAAAACATGAAACCTTGGTTGATTTAATGTCATGTCACCAAGATGATGTAGTAAAAAATTGGCCTGTTTGACGAAAGTTTGGATACACACTCCTCACAAACCGGAGCAACTCACTAGAAGATTTGTGGTTCTGAGAGGGAACAATGCATGTTTGATGACGAACGGGAGATAGCTTCCTCTTACGGCCTTCAATTTTTTCTACGTCTAACATGCACTAATACAACTATCATGTGAAATTTTTGAAAATTTCAGGGGTCATTTGACCTTTTAGAGACATTTAAGTGATTTTCTAGCCATGTAATGACCGTAATTCAAATTTGAACTACATCTACATGCAACGCCTAACCAAAACGGTTTGAAAAATCATATTTTTGTGTACTTGTGTGCGAGTTAATTCCATGTGCAGTAAATTAGAAGGAATTTTCAAACATATTGGTCTCAAGGCATGGGCACACATGCATGGAGTGCCATGGCATTTTAATTCCAAAAAATTAAAAAATGATTAGAAAAAGATGAAACCTTGCTTGATTTAATGTCATGCCTTCAAGATGATGTGGTAAAGAAATTGGCATGTTTGACGAAAGTTTGGACACACACCCCTCACAAACCGGAGCAACAAATTAGAAGGCTCGTGGTTCCGAGAGGGAACAATCATGTTTGATGAAGAACGGGAGATAGCTTCCTCTTACGGCTTTCAATTTTTTTCCACGTTTAACGTGCACTAATACAACTGTCATGTGAAAAATTGGAAAATTTCATGGGTCATTTGACCTCTTAAAGACATTTAAGTGATTTTCTAGCCATTTAATGACCGTAATTAAAATTTGAACTACATTTGCATGCAACGCCTAACCATAACGGTTGGAAAAATCATATTTTTGTGTACTTGTGTGTGAATTAAAAAATCATCAGACGATGTAAATATCTAGTGTTCAAAAAAGAAAATATAAAGATCTGGCAAGACAACCGGCCCCCACACGATTTGCACTCTATCTCGCGGCTCGAGGTTTGGTAGGTGAGTGGCGGGGATCATTAATCAGACACGGTTCTACATTGGAAACCGTCAGCTATTATGTTCACACACGGATTTTGGCTATTATGTTCACACACGGATTTTGCTGCGGGAATCGTGTGTAATTCAAACTACGGTACTTGTAAATTACGGCGACCGGCGTGTGTACTGTCCCCGTCGATCTAGATTCTGGCCGCCAATAAATACTACCTTGCTCACGTCGTCCCGCTTGCATTCTCACCTACATCATCCCCTCGCTCGCCTCTCTCTCTCTCAAATCTCTGCCATGGCGCCGCCGGTCTGCCCTCGTGTTGACGAGGAGTCGCTGCCCCCCGAGGATGCTCACTCGATTAGCAGCGATGAGGACCCCTACGTGCCACCTGACGAGGTTGCGCCGGACCCCTGAACTTTGGATTGGTTTTGGTGCTAGTACAATCTTTGTCTGTGGAAGTCGTTGCCGCCGGCTGAGAAAGCCAAGCAAGTGGCATTCAAGAAGGAGATGGTGGAGGACGAAGCCAGGTACCAGGCGACCTGTGAAGCCTGTGATGCTGCCTGGAAAAAGGAGGCGGCGGAGCTTTGGGGGCGGGCGCTTCGTCGTGCCGAGGAGGTGTACGAAGACGGGTACTTCGCGAGGAAGGTCATAGGTGCTGGTCGCCTCGTCGCTGCGTGAATGTAACGACCCGACCCGAATGGATCAAGTCTCTGTGCTTAAGTGTCATCCCTGGATCGGTATGCTGACACACACAGTACTCGAGGATTTATAACAGAGGTAAATCACATGTATAAGTAACGTAAATACTATTACCTCAATCCAAAATAGCAGAAGTAACAAAGTTGTGGATTCCCATCAACACCAACGGCAAAGTTGAGTGTAGAAATCGTAACCCTAACGTATCACTTACTCGTCGTAAGATTCCTGCAACATGAGACGTTGCAGCCACAAAGGGTCAGTACATTGAATGTACTGGCAAATTCACGCCATAGAGAGAAATGATGAACAATGGCTATCACTACATGCATATTTGGCTGGTGGAAAAGCTCTATGGTTATAGTTTTTGCGAAAAGCCAATTCTTCCCTACTACAAAGGAATAAATTTTATTTAACTATCATGGTGGTTGTTGAACATTGAGAATGGTTGACAGCATTCTCAATCCCAATTAAATAACATCATTAAACCCAACAAACTTAATTTAGAGTAACGTGATGAGATTCACATGATAATCCAAGTACTAGATACTCAAGATGTCCATAACCGGGGACACGGCTAACCATGATTAGTTTATACACTCTGCAGAGGTTTGCGCACTTTTCCCCACAAGACTCGATCTCCTCCGTTGGATATCTCGCACTGCATGGTGTTTGAGAAACGGATGACCGAGACATAGTCTTTCAGAAGTGCTAGCACCTTACGATCGGGTAGACCGTACCACCCACATCCCCTACATCTGCTAGTCTACCACTGTAAGAGTTCACACGACTTAGTCAACTATGCTAGAGCCCATAATAGCTTGTGGCTGCACACGGAAGTTTCTAGCATGAAAAATCACATGATCCCTTTGAGCCTGGGTGGCGGTCCATAAAAAAACAGGCAATCCTGGTCTACCCAGGTGCCTAGACAGGCAATCCTAGAATAACCAGGTGCCTCAATCCACCCAGATGTGTGTTTAAGTTGCCACCATAAGTAAACCATTAATTAACAATCTCACATCTGTCATGAATACTCTCAAAACCCAATCCACGTCTATGAGCATAGCATGGCACTATAAGCATAACATAATAGTAACTCCCAAGGGTTTGATAATAAACAGGTAATAGGTACTACCTCATCAACTACTTCCCAATACCCACATGTTATTAATCCTACTCATGCAATGTTTGAGGGTTGTAACTAATGCATAAAAACTGGGTATGAAAAGGGATATGATCAAAGTGTGAACTTGCCTGCAATGTTGGTGAAGATGATTCGCACTCAAAACTCTCGATAGTTCTACTCATCACACTCCGGTCAATCTATCGTAAGCAAGCAATAGTAACCACACATAAGCAATCACTCAAAAGATCGGAAAGAACGAAGAAAACAATTTGGAAAACATCGAAACCAAGAAAATAACCCTTGCAACATAAAACAATTTCTAACAGTACCAAAATTATATGAATTTGGCCTTATTAGAATGTTTAGGTCAAGAGCTTCGATTTGCAAAAAGAATCAACTCAAACGGAGCTACGAAACTCAAGTTATGATCAAACGAAGTTTGAATTCAAATCTGATCTAATTCAATTTTTAAAATTTTCAGAAACATGTTTGAGTTGGATTAATGGATAGAGGGGATCATAACGAAGACGTGAGCGTTGGTCTCGTAGGATTTGGATAAACGGACAAAAAGTTGTGCTTGTTTGAAGATCAGGGACTATTCTGTAAATAAAGTATTCACATCTAGGTCCCTGGCCGAAAATAATAGAAAAAGAAAAAGACTAAAAGGGACGCTTATAAGGGCTAAACAGTGGACGATCTCTATATAACTAAACCAAAAGAAAAACCGGCGAACCGGGCGGTTTTACTCGGGTTATACCGGTTCGGTCGGTTCGGCGGTTCGGCAAGAAAAACCGACGACTGGCGACGACGGTTGGCGGCGACAGTGGGGCTCCGGCGAGACGGCGGCTCCGGCGAGACAGCTGGCGACGGCGAGCGGCGCTTGGGCGGCGGCTTCGACGGCGAGCGGAGGCGGCGGCGCGGGAAGTGAGGCGCGGCAGCGGCGGCGAGTGCAAGTGGCAGCGGCGCGGTTCGGCGACGGCGGCGGCAGCAAGTGCGGCAGCGGCGCGAGGCGAGGGCGGTGGGCTGCGGGTCCTGCGGCGGCGGGTTTTATAGGGGAGGGGGCGGAGGAGACGTGCGGGAGGGGGAAGGAGAGGCGGCACGAGGAGTCCGCGGCGGGGACGGCGGCCATCGCGGCGCGGTGGCGTGTTGCGGGCGGAGTTCCGCCCGGGAGGAGACGAGCGGGGCGCGCAGGCGAGCTGGGCTGGGCCTCGGCTGGGAGCTGGGCCGGCCCAGTTTCGACGGAAAGATTTTTTTTAAAACATTTCCAGAGAATTAAAATAATAAAACGAGATAATTAAAAATATTATATAGGCATATAATATATCAAAATTTTCAGAAAAAGATTTTCTACAAGATGAACATTTTCCTAGCATTAAATAAATTTCACCCAAATTCAGATAAATCAAAGAGTGCTACTGGTCTATTAAAATCCAGCAAAAATCATTTTAAAAATACCAAAATGATTTCAATTTAATTTTTCTCCAATTTTCTAATGTAGGGAATCATGTTACCCTAATTTCCATATATTTTATTTTTGGAGAAAAATAATTTGAATAAAACTCAAATAAATCCAAATTGAAAATTAATTCCAAAAGGACCTTGAAATTGATCCTTTGAAACTCCCAATCATATTTCATATAATTTGAAGAAGTCATTTTATCTTCGCTCGTGAAAATCATTGAGTTGCATAAAGTTTCAAAATTGGAAATATTTTCAACATGCCTTGTCATTTAAATAAATGGAAGAAGTCATGTCATCTTCTCTCCAGGGTATCATGGTGAAAAGAATTTGAATTCATGGAGATCATAAAATGCAAAGGTGAAAGTTTGGGAAAGTCCTTTTATTCCCTCTGATTTAACTTTCAAAAAGCTTCAAATTTCACTCACTTTCAGTCAATCAATCAAATCTATCTATTTATTATAACATTCCAGAATTTAGAATTTTGGGATGTTACAAACCTACCACCCTTAAAATGAATCTCGTCCTCGAGATTCGGAGAGGCTAGAAAGAAATAGGTTAGGTTCGGGGTCTTCTCAAAATCCATCAATCATCACAGGGGGTCTAGGTGCTACCACCCTTAAAATCATTGTTACGGTTCCATCAAAACTCATATACTCCATCCTTATTCTTGACAGTGTCGGTCTTCTTATATCCTCGAGAAAATTCCTCCTCTGAGCTCTTCCGGTAACGGCATAACCTTTTTCCTCCATTCTATTGTCCTTTCCTCTTGGTAAGGTTATTCTGTGACTGGGTCTTCTTATCTGACGGGTCTGGCGCCAGTACTAAACAACTAATCGATATCTCATGGTGGTCAACAATTTAGGGTTTCTCCTGCAGGAAATGGGTCTGGGTTGATCCTCACCGTATAACCTACGGTTGGCAAGCTACCTTGTACAAGGGAAAAATACCTATACCATTCTAAGGCGTAAACAAGGTTTTGATCGTCATCTGTTTACTATAGGTAAGTCACTCAGATTTACCATCCCATATAGCAAGGCGAATAATAAGAGTAAGTCGGTATGGTGATCAATCCATCCCGCACCCAAATCATTACCTTGTATACGGTTTAGCGAATCTCGCATTCTAACACTCGGTCATCCTCACAAGCATTACAGAATTTCTCTTGTCCACGAACTGTGTTCGGAATAATCCATTGATTCTGCAAGCCAAACAAACATCTATCGTTCCTTCACCACTCTTAGGTTTTGCGTAAACTCCTATAAAATCGTCGGTTAATAAGTCGTAACTCCTTCCAGGTTTTTTTTTCCTTCAGCAAAATGTGCTTGCTTCTTGGTAGGTCCTGGGGCCTGTGGGTTATGGCCCATCTTATCACTTGTAGTCCTTGAACTTATCATCGGGCAACTGATCATTATTCCAACTTCCAACTTCCTAGTATTCTTAAATCCATCCAATTGTAATGTCTTCCTTCCTTCTATTGGCACCAAACTAGGACATGATTACTCAGACTCATCATGGAGTTTCCATTGATCCATATTTCCGGAATCATACCTCCTTTATATCCATTAGTAATTTATCTCTTCATCCTCGTGGAATATCCCTCATACCGAGATAAAAACTTATACTTATGTAGTCCATATTCCACTTCGTGGAACATCATTATCCTTTCCAGGGTCAAGCATCCTTACAGGGGAATATTGGCCATCTCTGCATGGCACTTCTTCAACTGGGAAACGTGAAACACATCATGAACTCCTGACAGTCTTTCGGGTGACTCCAACTTGTTGGCCACTTCTCCCATACGCTCCAAAACTCGGTATGGTCCTACAAATCTCGGGGCTAACTCTCCCTTAACTCCAAATCGTTTAACTCCTCGCAGAGGGGTCACACGAAGACATGCTGTGTCTCCAATTTCATAGACTACCTCCTTGGGTCTACATAACTCTTCTGCCTGGACTGAGCTACCTTCAGTCTATCTCGAATCAACTTAACATTCTCTTCTGACTCCTTGATCACATTTGGTCCAAACAGCTAACGGTCTCCAACTTCATCCCACATACTCTTGGGGCATCATGCATATCGAGACAAAACTCGTATGCATTTTGTCCGAAATCCACTCAGTGGAGTATCCTTATCTTTTCCAAGGGTCAACGGTTCTTACAGGGTACTACCACCCTTAAAATGCACAAATCTTCCATAGACCATATTTCTCATATCCTCAAAATGGCCAAAATTCTTCTTCATAGAGTAACAATTCATAAAATCCATATCAGTACCAACGATGCTAACTTTATTCATTCTCAAGTGATTACAATCTCTCACTTCTCCATTACATGTCTCAACTCAACACCTCAATATAAAAGATAAATGTTCTCACTTCTACTACTCCATTTCTTTTGTTGCAAACTCAACTATATAGCACAAGTTTCCTTCTCCTTGGGGCATTCTCTGGCAAAGTGCCCTGCTCCATTACAACTGAAACATATTACTTCTGACAAGTATCGAGGTTTCCTTTTGGGGCAACTGTTGAGGTAGTGCCCTGACTCCTTGCACCTATAACAGGTGATATGACTCAGGTTCTTCCTGGAATCCAATCTGCTTCTCTTCCTGGACCTTTCCATGCCGAGCATGACTTCTATTTCTTGTGGGTCATACTCTACTTCCTCCGTCGGGAATTCTACTAGATCACCATTCATACAATTCTGGGAGATGTGTCCTTCTTCTCCACATGAAGAGCAGGACTTAGTGCAGGGTTTACTCGGGTCCTCTTTAGGTGTGTCCTCCACATATTCCTTCATCACGGGTTCTTCTAAAATTTCCATAAGGGCTCCTTTCTTTACTTCTTTCTTCTGTTGTACGGTTCGTTGTACCATGGGGTAAATGTGACACTGAGTAGGATAGTGGGTAGTCCCTTCACACAAGAAACAAGTAATCTGCCTAGTTGGGCATTCTTCAACTGGGTGACTTCCTTCACAATTAGGGCATTCATCCTTGTGTTCTTTATGGGCGTGTCCTATTTCTCCACAAATCTTGCATCCACAAGGTTTCTTCATATCCTTTCCATAAGGCTTCAACTTCTGGGACACAAGTTGAGATCTCTACAGAGTCAACTTTAATTCTTTCCAAGTGGTTACTCCTTGCCATCCATTGATGGTTTGGTACATCCTCCACCAAGTAGCAGCACCTCTTTCAAAGCACTAAAGAGCATGCTGGGTCATATCCTTTCCGACTATAGGGTTGTTCTCCATGTGGTCCTCCATGTTCTGAATCCATCGGTCCGTCTCCAATTGATTCATCGGTCCAGAAAATATAAGCTCATCTTCATTCATCATCTATTGGGTCCATGGGTTTGGGGTGAGATAAGAGAGATAGAGAGGGATACACACAATGCAAATAGCAGTTTTGAAAAGACAGATTTTTGTTGTGGCTGTCGAAAAACATCAAACAAATGACAGCTCACAATCGTTGCATCTAACGTAGGTATATAACAGGGGTTTGGTCTTCTAAGGTCAATAAATATTCAACGTCTCCAAACTCTACAAGCCTTGTTCATGCCTCCAATGGCTTCTTCCGATCATGCTTGTCTTCTCAAGTTCTTTTGCCAGATCATCTCTGTTGACGTGAAATCTCTCGTGACATTCTTTAATACTCCGGAGTTGCATTTCCAACTTCTAGGTTTCAACATCCTTGGCATGAACCATGGTCTAGTTCCTGACGAATCTCCGGTTTCTCGAGTTTTGCTCCTCCAGCTTGCTACTTCAGCTTCTTGGACCTAAGTTCTTCATGAAATGCTTCCTTGTCAAAATACGGTTTCATCGAGCTACACCTTAAAATTCTTGATGTACTACTCCAGATCCTGGTGATACACCGGCTAAGGTTAAAACTTCATCTTACTAATAGGTGCTCCGTCAGCCTTCTTCCATCAAATCCATTCTGAAGAAATGCATCCTTAACTCAGCATGGTGATAATAGCATCAGCGGCGATGACATCACGGATAACCGTGTTTCTTCCCTTGTCATTGCCAGGAGCTATCTTCCATAGTTGATATCTCTTGCCTTAGGGTTTTCTTGACAAAACTTTGAGTTCTCATGCTCCATGCTCCGGTCTTTCTCTGATACACCTTGATCTCGGGTATTGACAACTTCCATAGTCTGCCAAGTTCCATAAGGGTTGCCTTCCTAGGTCACACAAATCTGGAAATTCTTCAGAGCCTTCAATTTTCCTAGTCTTCAGAGTCTTCAACAGTTTGTAGTTTCCATTATTCAGATGCACGGAAAATACTCTTCATTCCGAAGCGGTATTAGTTGCCCGACATGTTGTACTTCTCGGAGTGGTCTCATCAGTCGAATCTTCGTGTGGTCAAAAGGGGAAAGGGGTATGGTCTCACAAAAGGGAATTTTTGAATAAGCTCAGAAGAGGAGAGGAAAAGATCTTTTTGAAAATGAAGTTGTAGAGAAAAATCTTTCCTATGGGCTTGCCAATTTCTAGGGTCACGTCCTGCAGTCAACATGTGCTCTTATACCATCTTGTAGCGACCCGACCCGAATGGATCAAGTCTCTATGCTTAAGTGTCATCCCTGGATCGGTATGCTGACACACACAGTACTTGAGGATTTATAACAGAGGTAAATCACATGTATAAGTAACGTAAATACTATTACCTCAATCCAAAATAGCGGAAGTAACAAAGTTGTGGATTCCCATCAACACCAACGGCAAAGTTGAGTGTAGAAATCGTAACCCTAACGTATCACTTACTCATCGTAAGATTCCTGCAACATGAGACGTTGCAGCCACAAAGGGTCAGTACATTGAATGTACTGGCAAATTCACACCATAGAGAGAAATGATGAACAATGGCTATCACTACATGCATATTTGGCTGGCGGAAAAGCTCTATGGTTATAGTTTTTGTGAAAAGCCAATTTTTCCCTACTACAAAGGAATAAATTTTATTTAACTATCATGGTGGTTGTTGAACATTGAGAATGGTTGACAGCATTCTCAATCCCAATTAAATAACATCATTAAACCCAACAAACTTAATTTAGAGTAACATGATGAGATTCACGTGATAATCCAAGTACTAGATACTCAAGATGTCCATAACCGGGGACACGGCTAACCATGATTAGTTTATACACTCTGCAGAGGTTTGCGCACTTTTCCCCACAAGACTCGATCTCCTCCGTTGGATATCTCACACTGCATGGTGTTTGAGAAACGGATGACCGAGACATAGTCTTTCAGAAGTGCTAGCACCTTACGATCGGGTAGACCGTACCACCCACATCCCCTACATCTGCTAGTCTACCACTGTAAGAGTTCGCACGACTTAGTCAACTATGCTAGAGCCCATAATAGCTTGTGGCTGCACACAGAAGTTTCTAGCATGAAAAATCTCATGATCCCTTTGAGCCAGGGTAGCAGTCCATAAAAAAAAGGCAATCTTGGTCTACCCAGGTGCCTAGACAGGCAATCCTAGAATAACCAGGTGCCTCAATCCACCCAGATGTGTGTTTAAGTTGCCACCATAAGTAAACCATTAATTAACAATCTCACATCTGTCATGAATACTCTCAAAACCCAATCCACGTCTATGAGCATAGCATGGCACTATAAGCATAACATAATAGTAACTCCCAAGGGTTTGATAATAAACAGGTAATAGGTACTACCTCATCAACTACTTCCCAATACCCACATGTTATTAATCCTACTCATGCAATGTTTGAGGGTTGTAACTAATGCATAAAAACTGGGTATGAAAAGGGATATGATCAAAGTGTGAACTTGCCTGCAATGTTGGTGAAGATGATTCGCACTCAAAACTCTCGATAGTTCTACTCATCACACTCCGGTCAATCTATCGTAAGCAAGCAATAGTAACCACACATAAGCAATCACTCAAAAGATCGGAAAGAACGAAGAAAACAATTTGGAAAACATCGAAACCAAGAAAATAACCCTTGCAACATAAAACAATTTCTAACAGTACCAAAATTATATGAATTTGGCCTTATTAGAATGTTTAGGTCAAGAGCTTCGATTTGCAAAAAGAATCAACTCAAACGGAGCTACGGAACTCAAGTTATGATCAAACAAAGTTTGAATTCAAATCTGATCTAATTCAATTTTTAAACTTTTGAAAAACATGTTTGAGTTGGATTAATGGATAAAGGGGATCATGACAAAGACATGAGCATTGGTTTCGTTGGATTTGGATAAACGGACAAAAAGTTGTGCTTGTTTGAAGATTAGGGACTATTTTGTAAATAAAGTATTCACATCTAGGTCCCTGGCCGAAAATAACAGAAAAAGAAAAAGACTAAAAGGCGAACGTTCGCTTATAAGGGCTAAACAGCGGACGTTCTCTATATAATTAAACCTAAACAAAACCGGTTTTAGACGAAAACTAAACCAAAAGAAAAACCGGCGAACCGGGCGGTTTTACTCGGGTTATACCGGTTCGGTCGGTTTGGCGGTTCGGCGAGAAAAACTGAGGACCGGCGACGACGGTTGGCGGCGACAGTGGGGCTCCGGCGAGACGGCGGCTCCGGCGAGACAGCTGGCGATGGCGAGCGGCGCTTGGGAGGCGGCTTCGACGGCGAGCGGAGGCGGCGGCGCGGGAAGTGAGGCGCGGCAGTGGCGGTGAGTGCAAGCGGCAGCGGCGCGATTCAGCGATGGCGGCGGCAGCAAGTGCGGCGGCGGCGCGAGGCGAGGGCGGCGGGCTGCGGGTCCTGCGGCGGCGGGTTTTATAGGGGAGGGGGCGGAGGAGACGTGCGAGAGGAGTAAGGAGAGGCGGCGCGAGGAGTCCGCGGCGGGGACGGCGGCCATGGCGGCGCGGTGGCGTGCGGCGGGCGGAGTCCCGCCCGGGACGAGACGAGCGGGGCGTGCGGGCGAGCTGGGCCTCGGCTGGGAGCCGGGCCGGCCCAGTTTCGACGGAAAGATTTTTTTTTAAACATTTCCAGAGAATTAAAATAATAAAACGAGATAATTAAAAATATTATATAGGCATATAATATATCAAAATTTTCACAAAAAAGTTTTTCTACAAGATGAACATTTTCCTAGCATTAAATAAATTTCACACAAATTCAGATAAATCAAAGAGTGCTACTGGTCTACTAAAATCCAGCCAAAATCATTTTAAAAATACCAAGATGATTTCAATTTAATTTTTCTCCAATTTTCTAATGTAGGGAATCATGTTACCCTAATTTCCATATATTTTATTTTTGGAGAAAAATAATTTGAATAAAACTCAAATAAATCCAAATTGAAAATTAATTCCAAAAGGACCTTGAAATTGATCCTTTGAAACTCCCAACTCATATTTCATATAATTTGAAGAAGTCATTTTATCTTCGCTCGTGAAAATCATTGAGTTGCATAAAGTTTCAGAATTGGAAATATTCTCAAATGAAATTCAAATATTTTCAACACCCCTTGTCATTTAAATAAATGGAAGAAGTCATGTCATCTTCTCTCCAGGGTTTCGTGGTGAAAAGAATTTCAATTCATGGAGATCATAAAATGCAAAGGTGAAAGTTTGGGAAAGTCCTTTTATTCCCTCTCATTTAACTTTCAAAAAGCTTCGAATTTCTCTCACTTTCAGTCAATCAATCAAACAATCAATCAAATCTATCTATTTATTATAACATTCCAGAATTTAGAATTTTGGGATGTTACAGTGAAGGTGGGCCGATAAGCTCCAGCGTGCCACCAACGAGGAGCTCCACTCGGCGCCCAACGAAATGGCAAGATCGGCCGTGTGCGTCCGCCAGCAAGAGGCAGATAGGTACGTCAAGCGCTGCGAGGCGGAGGAGGCGGAGTACTTCCTCCGTACTAGGAAGACGCTGCGCACGAGGGAGCTGCTGTCGAGGGGATGCCGGAATACTGGACCCAGGAGGGATTATTAGTTTTAGTACTGTTCATTTTCAATTTTATGCATTGTACCTAGAAGTTAAGTATCATCACGTATATGTGATGATATTATATATATATTCTGTGATGAACTAATGAACAATTAATATATATATATATATTATGAATTCCATTTTCTATCTGTTTTTGTGTACTAATTTGAATCTAGCTATTATCATCCACATATACAGAATGGAAAGCGTATATACACACATTGAAACGGAACATACAAGAATGGAAAATAGAACATTCATTGAAACAAAGCAATACTATGATTGTTGTGAATACATAGCTATCCGTCGAAACGACTTTTCAAAATAAAACGCATCCATGAGACCATGACCAGCAGCCCTTGCCTACGGTAGCTCTTGGCTCTGCCTGAACTCGTGTAGGCGTTCATCCAAGCGGTCGACATGCTCGCGGTACATCTAGAGCGCGATCTCGAGCTCCAAGTTGGCTATTTCATCGAAGATCATCAGCTCGAGGATGCGACGGTCATGTTCCTCTACTGCGCCCAGGTGGACACCTGGGCCAAGGAGGCGGTCGAGCCTACGGACCAGCGCGTTGGCATCCAGCGGGCCGCGGACAAGGAGAATGGCGGTACCCATGCGAACGGCGCGGCGGGCGTCCGGTGCAAGTACGGCACGGCCGGCCTCTGGTGCAAGTACGATGCTGAGGGCCTCTACCCACTCCTGGCGAGGAATGGGGGTACTGACCGGACGTGTACCCAGCTGCGACACCGTGTCGACAGCAGGCAAGCGCCGATGGATCCTCTCTTGCTGTGCGGCGCGACATGCCTCTCGCTCTGCGGCGCTCCAACGGTCTCGCCGTGCGGCAAGCCGCAGCCTATCTACACGGACGCGCCTAGCTTGCTCTGCGGCGCGCCATCGACCATGTTGTGCGGCAGCTGCAGCCTGTCGGCGCTGACATACCTATCTTGATCCGCGGCGCTCAAGCACCATGCGCCAAAGGTCTGCTCAACCCTGGCGATGATGCGCATCACGGAGTCGTCCATCGCGTTTCCAGGGAGCACATTGGCCTCGACAGGCCGTGGCACCTACTCGTTTCCTCGTCGACGAGGTTGATGGCAGAGGCGGCGCTTTGGTGGGTTGGCATGCTTGGAAAAGGTGGATGTGCTACAGGTTGCGCTTGTCGCCTCCGTGCGTCACGCGCCGCCTATGAGCAACATCGCTGAGTTGCGGGAAACAGGTGAGGAAATGGCGGGAAACGGTGGTGTGTTCATAAAACGCCATCAATTAATGGAAACTTAGCATAGAAGGAACATCGAGCTAGCATAAGAAGGAGATGATGATCATATGAACATGGGCCACACTAGGGAACCATTTCTGTATTATCGGTATTCGCACACATTTCTAATTACAGACCTGTTTGCCGTGTATCACACACATCTTTTTATATTGAACCATTTCTGTTCTCTTGTCTCAACGCAAACAGTTCATCCGAGTGAACCGCATGTTGTGTATCGCACACACCTTCATCTGGCTGCCCGTTTCTTTTGTGTTGCCTAATCACAAACAGTTCATCTGAGTGAACCGTATGCTGTATATCGCACACACCTTCATCTGGCTGCCCGTTTCTTTTGTTCCTCCTCATCGCAAATAGTTAATTGAGCTGAACCATATGCCCTGTATCGCACACGCAACAAAAATCTGAACCGTGTTTGATGCATCCTCCATTGCAAATGTTTTGCACCTTTTTGACGGGTTTTTACACCACAGATTGCGATTATGGCATCGCACACAGTTTCGCCGAAGGGTCTCTGATCGTAGTGTCGAGTTAGTAGCAACCTGCAGTAGTGTTACATGAATAAAACCTTCTGTGGTCATACACCCAAGGTGAATTGTTTATTGAATCTCGATCGTAGTGATACACATATTCATAATATTGATGCCAAAAGATGCAAAGTTGACAATGATAGTGTAACATACTAGTGGCACTGCCATTTAGGTCATATTGGTGTAAAGCGCATGAAGAAACTACATGCGGATGGACTTTTCGAATCACTTGATTATGAATCATTTGATGCTTGCGAACCATGCCTCATGGGCAAGATGACTAAGACTCCATTCTCCGGAACAATGGAGAAAGCCACTGACTTATTGGAAATAATACATACCAATGTATGCGGTCCGATAAGTGTTGAGGCTCGCGGCGGGTATCATTATTTTCTGACCTTCACAGATGATTTGAGCAGATATGGGTATATCTACTTAATGAAACACAAGTCTGAAACATTTGAAAAGTTCAAATAATTTCAGAGTGAAGTATCATAGTAACAAGAAAATAAAATCTACGATCTGATCGTGGAGGTGAATATTTGAGTTATGAGTTTGGCCTTCATCTAAAACAATGTGGAATAAGTTTCACTACTCACGCCACCTGGAACACCACTGCATAATGGTGTGTCGGAATGTCGTAACCGTACTTTATTGGATATGGTGCGATCTATGATGTCTCTTACCGATTTACCACTATCGTTTTGGGGTTATGCATTAGAGACAGCTACATTCACGTTAAATAGGGAACCATCTAAATCCGGTGATACGACACCAACTGTGGTATAGCAAGAAACCTAAGTTGTTGTTTCTTAAAGTTTGGGACTGTGATGCTTATGTGAAAAGGTTTCAACCTGATAAGCTTGAACCCAAATCGGAGAAATGTGTATTCATAGGATACCCAAAGGAAACTGTTGGGTACACCCTCTATCACAGATCCGCAAGCAAGATATTTGTTGCTAAGAATGGATCCTTTCTAGAGAAGGAGTTTCTCTCAAAACAAGTGAGTGGGAGTGTCGGTGTCAAAACCGGCGGATCTCGGGTAGGGGGTCCCGAACTGTGCGTCTAGGCCGGATGGTAACAGGAGGCAGGGGACACGATGTTTTACCCAGGTTCGGGCCCTCTTGATGGAGGTAAAACCCTACGTCCTGCTTGCTTAATATTGATGATATGGGTAGTACAAGAGTAGATCTACCACGAGATCAGAGAGGCTAAACCCTAGAAGCTAGCCTATGGTATGATTGTATGTTATGGTTGTTGTCCTACGGACTAAAACCCTTCAGTTTATATAGACACCGGGGAGGGTTAGGGTTACACAAGGTCGGTTACAAAGGAGGAGATATCCATATCCGTATTGCCTAGCTTGCCTTCCACGCCAAGTAGAGTCCCACCCGGACACGAGACGAAGTCTTCAATCTTGTATCTTCATAGTCTAACAGTCCGGCCAATGGAGATAGTCCGGCTGTCCGAAGACCCCCTAATCCAGGACTCCCTCAGTAGCCCCTGAACCAGGCTTCAATGACGACGAGTCTGGTGTGCAGTATTGTCTTCGGCATTGCAAGGCGGGTTCCTTCTCCGAATACATCACAGAAGAATTTGAATATGAGGATAGTGTTCGACCCTGCAAAATAAGTTCCACATTCCACCGCAGAGAGAATAATATTTTCACAAATCTAATTTGCTGGCTTGTTTTGGCAGCCTGACGTTATGTCATGGCCCGGCGATTATTCGAACCGTTTCACTTAACCAGCCCCGCACATAACGCGAGGCAGTTTTTCGACACGTCTTGTCAAAGCAGAGATCATGTCCCCTTATTACGGGATTCTCATGAATACGGGAATGGGTAACCCAACCGCGCCATCAATTGCGGCGCTTGGGGGACAAGCGAGTTTTACCAGGCAAGTGGGGACGCTTAGCTTCGTCCGCCCATATAAAGGGATAAGGATTCACCTTACTATCCACGCCTTCTTCCTCCCTTCCCATTCGTTTTCACACACTCGAGCTCTAGCGCCCAAGTCCGCACTTCCCACCTCGACCTTCTCCAATCATGTCCGGAGCGGGAGGCAAGTGGATGGTCTCCTCCATCACGGAGGGAGACATCAGGAAACTGCGTGGAGCCGGATACCTAGCCGCGAACATCGCGCATCGGCTGCCCGCCGCGGGGCAGATCGTCCCTACCCCGGAACCTCACGAGAGGGTAGTTTTTCTTCACGACTTCCTCCGCGGACTAGGGTTTCCCCTCCATCCATTCGCCCGTGGTCTCATGTTCTACTATGGGATGGACTTTCATGATCTGGCCCCGAACTTTATCCTCAACATTTCGGCGTCCATCGTCGTGTGTGAGGCTTTCCTCCGCATCCGGCCCCACTTCGGCCTGTGGTTAAAGACCTTCAATATCAAGCCGAAGGTGGTACGAGGCCAACAAGCAGAATGCGGCGGAGCCATGGTGGGCAAGATGCCCAACGTCATATGGCTCGAAGGCTCCTTCGTGGAGACAATAAAGGGATGGCAGTCGGTGTGGTTCTACATCACCGAGCCGCGCGATACCAAATGGGCGACAGCCCCTGCGTTTCGATCCGGATGCCCTACATGGCTCACTTCCTGGAAAGAGAAGGGCTTGTCGTGGGGTTCATCCGTGGAGCTGGACGGACTCCAGAAATGTATCCGGAGTATGGCAAGCAAGAAGATCAAGCTTGTCAACATAGTCCAAGTTATGCTCATCCGCCGGATCCTCCCGTGTCAACAACGAGATTTTACCTTATGGGAGTTCGACCCAGCCCAGCACCAGACTCTGAGCGAGCTCTTTGATACAACGCACAAGGACGTCTGGAAGGTGTTGTTCAAGGGCGCCGAGGTCCCTCCTTCTCTCGCCGAGGACCGCGGACTAAGCGCAAAGCGCCTGGCGCGTCCGGTGAGTTCAATACGTCCCGTAAGACATTTACTTTCCCTATCTTAATTATACGCGGGGTCTAATCTCCATGCCTTTGACAGGACTGGGTGGAGATGTCGGGGCAGATCGACTGTCCGGCCCCTTTGCCCGAAGATACTGCGGGCGCTCTCCTGACGGAGATGCTAACTCCAGCTCCTTACAAGGTGCCGGAGAAGACCAAGAAGGCCAAGGGAGCCCGAAAGAGTTCCCGGCGCCAGGTGTTATCAGACTCATCATCCGATAACTTTGCGGCACACTCCTCCCCCGAAGACAAGGAGGAAGAAGAAGATGCTCCCCCTCCAGGCGGGAGAGACAAGAAGAGGAAGGCCGCCCCAACTGGGGAGGCCGAAGGGTCCAAGAAGGGACGGACTCTCCTTCCGGACAGTTCCACCGCCGCCAACGAGGGCGAGGACGAGTGGTTGCCCAGGGCCAAGCCCCGGGGGAGATCGTAAGTATTCGGATACCAGAGTAACTCATAGGATTCCTTTTTCGCACTGCTTTCCCTAACGCCAAACATCATTATGCAGGCCACCACGAGCCAATATCAAGGTATCATCGGACGACTCCCTGGGCTCGTCGGACATGGACAGCGATCAAGTCCCGACCGCCTCCTCCCCTCATCCCGCCGACGATGCCGAGGTATTGTCTCAAGAGGCACCGGATCGAGGGGAGACAGTCCCGGAGGCGCCTCAAGGCGACCTTCTGGACTTCGGGAGCCGAGGGGATGGGGCCCCTGAGAGCTCTGAGTTCGGCCCTCAGCCGAACACCGTGCCGGACCCTCCAGCGGTTCCGGGCTCAGGCAGGCGGCCTCCTTCTAAGAGTTGCAAGACGCCTGTGCCGGTGACCTATGTCCATCCAGAGGCACCGGACAATCTGCTGGAAGCGCTTCGCAGCGCTTCCATCAACGAGGAGCACCGCACTATCATGAGTGCCCTGATCCAGAAGGTTCAGTCCGCCAAGAGCGGATTGACTGAAGCCTGTGCCAGCCTTCTAACAGGCTTCGAGGTAAGTGTTTAAAATGTAGTAGAAATATTACCGCATAGATAGTAGCCCCTGATGCTTTGTTCGGTGTTCACAAAGAAAAGCCGAACAGAGGATCAAATAATATCGCAGGAGTCTAATATAAGTATGTCAATATGTGTATGCAGGCTTCGCTGCTGGCATCCGCCGCACTGACTGCGGAGGTCGCCGTACTGAAGCAGGGCCTTGAGGGGTCCAGGAAAGAGCTCGGCCTTGCCAAGAGGCAGCTCGAGGAAAACAACGGTAGTAATACCCTGTCTTATGTATATATATAAAAGAGGACGTGATTGCAAAATGACAGGATCATCGTATGTTTGCCAGGGGCCACGACCGAGGTGGCGACCCTAAAGCAAGCGCTCGCCAAGTCCGAAGATAAAGCGGCCAAGGAGCGCATCGAGCGAGAGAAGCACGAGGCTCGGGTGGGCGAGGTGCAGCAAGAGCTCCAGGCTCTCGTGACGAAGCATGAGGCGTTGGAGCTTGACTCGAAGACGCTAGAGTCTGAGCTTGCCGCGGCCCTTGAGAGCGCAAAGAGTGCCAAGGACGAGACCCAGAAGGCCCTCCAAGAGATCGACGCGATGAAGAAGATAGCGGTGGGTAAGGCTTTCTATATGCAAAGCAAGCATGTAAAAGTAAATTACCGATTACTTACCTGGATCTGGAGCTCTTCAGGAGCATTCGCAGATTTGCCCCGCAGTGTGTCCGATGCCGCACAATTTTACCAGGCAGAGGACGGAAGCTCGACGGAGAAGCTGTTCTGGTCTCAGTATGCTGAGGCCGAACATCCGGTGCCAATGAGCGACCAACTGAAGCAGATGGTCGAGCTACATAAGGCGGCCGGTCAGGCCATGAAGAGCTTTATAGTCCGGCTGTGGCCTGGCGACGCCCTTCCGAACAACTTCTTCGGCCTGGTGAGGCGGCTTGTGGATGCTTGCCCGCGGCTGGAGGTTGTCAAGCGATCTGTCTGCATTGAAGGTGCACGCCGGGCTTTCGCCCGTGTGAAATTGCAGTGGGTCAAGCTAGACGCCGTGAAGCTGATCAAGGATGGGCCGCTAGAGGGCAAGGAGCACCGCCACCCCGAGATGTACTATGAGGGTGTTCTGCCGGGTGCCCGTCTCATCGCGGATGAGTGCTCAAAAGATGTAATATTTGAATGAGACTTGCTTGTGTGATCATGTATGATGAAAACTTGTTTCATATGCGCTATGCAACGCTTGTGTGAATTTAAAATATTAACTTCTATTTGGCTGTTTATCCAATCTGAGAGATGGCTAGTCCTCGGCTTCTGCCCCCATGCCACGAGTACTGGGGTTTTCGGGATAAACCTGAGCACTATTGTTCCCGTGTTTGGGTCCTTCGAGGGAGGTGCTCAACATAACGAACAAGGCAACCGGACTAATAATGCTTTATCACTCTCACTTAGCCATAGAATTCTATAATTTTAAATTTCAGCGAAGCCCCTGGAATTCGGAAGGCCGAATTCGGGGCGCGATACACGCCTGTAAGCCAAACAGAGCCGGCCCTCGCCCTAAGCGGCATAAGTCTTTAAGGACTCGAAAATCCTCGCCGAACAGTGACCAGTCTCTCGCCTTATCATGACAGTCAGTTTTAGCTTTCACTACTGAGGTGCTCAGCCCGGCAGAACTAGGGCACAATCGCAGTAGTTCTCCTAGCGCTACCTTAGCCGATAGAGTGAAACGTAAGGTACCAAAACATAGGAGCCGGGCAAACCCAACATTTGACCAAAGAAATGATTCGGAGCTGATGCATATAATGCTATAAGTTCGGGGTGCCGCACTTGTGAAAGTGTTCGGACTTTTCACACCGTGTCGTGGAATTGTCACGGCAGATGTCCTTAGTGTGAGGACTTAGTCGCGAGGTCAATGCATCTATGTGGTAGCTTGAGAGGGGTTGAGCGGAATCGAGAGACGCAACACAAGACAAGGGTTTAGACAACTTCGGGCCCCGGGAAACATCATCCGGTAACAACCCTACATGCTGTTTGAGGCTAGATCTCATTATCATCACGAGGGAGTCGCCGTAAACCGGCTCTCCTCTAGTTGTTCCTAGCCCTAGAGATTGTTTCTTTCTTGTCCCCCTTTGAGGAGCCCTGCCCCTCATATATGTTGAAGGGGCGGGTTACATGTCGAGTCCAACTCGGACTTTAACTTAAACTATTTTGACTTCCCTTCCTGGGCTTCTTAACGTCTGTCGGTTTAACATTGTCTGCCGGTTTAACATTGTCTGCCGGTTTAACATTGTCTGCCGGCTTAACATTGTCTACCGGTTTAACATTGTCTGCCGATTTAACATTGTCTGCCGGTTTAACATTGTCTACCGGTTTAACATTGTCTGCCGGTTTAACACCAGTCGGTTTACCGTCCGTCTTAGCCATCTGTCTTGACTCTCTGTCTTAACTCTCCGCCGGTTTACCATCCGCCGGTTTACCAAGTCCTAGCCGGTTTACAACTCCAGCCGGGTCATACCGCGGGGTATATCCCCGACACACCGCATTATGGGGTACGTAAGCCCCTGGTGTATTGGCCATACCATAGTGTACGGTTGCAAGGCGTCATTAATGAACACATAGATACATACATATATAACAAGAATGCAATAATAGTCGTAATGTCATGCATTATTTATTAAAAAATTGCGTTAAAGCAGAGTGATACAGATAGTGCGATAAGCAAAGAGTAGGACTATGTCCCTTCCAAGGGCAAGCTGAGGAATGCTATTAAATTGAATATTTCACTCGTTTACTATAATCAACCTGGGAATTCCGTGATATAACGTAGCTGTCTGCCTCCTTGGTTGCTGCATCATGTGTTCGGCAATAGTGCTGCCGGACAGTGTTTCCACAGATTAAGGTCCTGAAAGAAAAAGAAAAAGAACCTAACGGGAAGCCCCTAGTGCGGTTTAGGCCGCGTCTTGGGGCGTGTCGTAGTTGTGCCCCCCTCCCCACCTATGCCCATGGTATTTTTAATGCGTAATTATGTACACGTGGCACAAGTTTCGCCGCTGGGCTGGGATTGGGGTGGCCGTCGTATTGCTATGCGAGCTCAGATCGCGCCAGGCGGTCTATTTGCCGATTGCCCCGAGCGCACTTGAAGGTGTCCCGGATTTGAAGCGCCGAAGTAGTTGATTTCCTTGAGAGGCTGCTTTGCGCTTCTGCTGCGAGGGCCGTGGTGTGCTCCTCTGTGCGGAGAGAGCGCTCTGTGTTTCCATTGACTGTAATAACTCCTCGAGGTCCTGGCATCTTGAGCTTGAGGTATGCGTAATGCGGTACCGCATTGAATCTAGCAAATGCGGTTCGCCCGAGCAGTGCGTGATAACCACTGCGGAACGGGACTATATCGAAGATTAACTCTTTGCTTCGGAAGTTATCCGGGGATCCAAAGACCACTTCCAGCGTAATTGAGCCTGTGCAATGGGCCTCTACACCTGGAATGACGCCCTTAAAGGTCGTTTTTGTGGGTTTGATCCTTGAGGGGTCTATACCCATTTTGCGCATTGTGTCCTGATAAAGCAGGTTCAGGCTGTTGCCGCCGTCCATGAGGACTCGAGTGAGGTGAAATCCTTCGATGATTGGGTCTAGGACTAGTGCGGCGAATCCGCCATGACGGATACTAGTGGGGTGGTCCCTGCGATCGAAGGTGATTGGACAGGAGGACCAAGGGTTGAACTTTGGGGCGACTGGCTCCAACGCATATACGTCCCTGAGCACACACTTCCACTCCCTCTTGGGGATGTGGGTTGCGTATATCATGTTCACCGTCCGCACTTGCGGGGGAAACCTCTTCTGTCCTCCAGTGTGCGGCTGCCGGGGCTCCTCCTCGTCATCGCTATGTGGCCCCTTGTCCTTGTTTTCGGCAATTAACTTGCCGGCCTGCTTGAACACCCAACAATCCCTGTTGGTGTGATTGGCTGGCTTGTCTGGGGTGCCGTGTATTTGACACGAGCGATCGAGTATACGGTCCAAGCTGGACGGACCCGGCGTACTTTGTTTGAATGGCTTTTTCCGCTGACCGGGTTTAGAGCCTTTGAATCTGGCATTGACTGCCGTATCCTCGGTATTTTTGCTGTTAATGCGGAGCTTATGCTTGTTGCGACGTGACCTGCTATTTCCGTCCTTGGTATCTGAGGTACCATGGTTCTTTGATATGTTATTACTGCGAGCCAGCCAACTGTCTTGTCCCGCACAAAAGCGGGTCATGAGCGTCGTGAGAGTTGCCATAGATTTTGGCTTTTCCTGACCAAGGTGCCGGGCTAGCCACTCGTCTCGGATATTGTGCTTGAAAGCCACTAAGGCCTCCGCATCCGGACAGTCGATGATTTGATATTTGTTTGTAAGGAACCGAGTCCAAAATTGCCTGGCTGATTCTTCTGGCTGCTGAATTATGTGGCTCAAATCATCGGCGTCTGGTGGTCGCACATAAGTGCCCTGAAAGTTGTCGAGGAATGCGGCTTCCAGATCTTCCCAACAGCTAATGGAGTCCGCTGGCAAGCTGTTAAGACAATGTCGCGCTGGTCCTTTGAGCTTTAGTGGGAGGTATTTGATGGCGTGTAAGTCATCGCCGCGGGCCATGTGGATGCGGAGGAGGAAGTCCTCAATCCATACTACGGGACCTGTTGTGCCGTCGTATGATTCAATATTTACAGGTTTGAAACCTTCTGGGATTGATGTTCCATTACTTCGTCTGTGAAGCATAAGGGGTGTGCGGCGCCTCTGTATTGGGCTATATCTCGACGCAGCTCGAATGGGTCTTGCCCGCTGTGTTCGGTCCGGCCGGATTTGCTTTTACTGTATCCGGCGTGACGTTTGTCGTCTCGCAGAGTGGTGGCCCTCGTGATCCATAGATCTATCTGGAATGCTTTGCCTTGTCTTCCAATATGTCTCGCAGGTCTGGCGTATCTCCCCATGACTTTTTATTTGAATGGCGTTGGGGTGGAGGCTGAGCTTTTGGCTGGAATGTCTCTCTATCGTGGCCACGAGGTGGCCGATCAGCCGTATCATATGCTTCTTCCTCCAGTCGGGGTAGTAATATGCGCCTTGGGTAACTCTTGGAGGGGCGCTCGAGTTTATATTCCTCGGCCGCGAGGATTTCAGTCCATTTGTCAGCTAGCAGATCTTGATCAGCTTGAAGCTGTTGCTGCTTTTTCTTCAGGCTATTTGCCGTGGCCATGAGCCGGCGCTTGAAGCGCTCTTGTTCGACGGGATCCTCTGGGATGGCGAATTCGTCGTCGCCGAGGCTTGCCTCGTCTTCGGAGGGGGGATGTAATTGTCATCCTCCTCCTCTCTGTCTGCTGCTCTCTCAGGAGAGCTAGCTCCTTCATCCTCCTGCTCTAAATCTTGCTGGAGGGGTTTGTTGTTTTCTTCGGCACTATCCGGAGTGTTATTATCTCATGTGCCGGTATCACCACTTTTGCTTTGGCGGGACTTAGAGCGGAGCCGCTGACGTTGGTGTTTGGGTTGCTTCTTGGAGGGGTCATCCTCCGCTATCCCGTCGCCATTGCCTTCTTTGGGTGTATCCACCATGTATATGTCGTATGACGAGGTTGCTTTCCAGTTCCCTATAGGTGCTGGTTCATGTTCATCTCCGACATCGTCATCCATATCGTCGATGTCTTCGGAGTCGAAGTCGAGCATGTCAGTTAAATCATCGACAGTGGCTACGAAGTGGGTGGTGGGTGGGCGTCGAATTTCTTCGTCGTCGGCATTCCAATCCTATTGGCCATAATCCAGCCAGGGCCCTCCTGACAAAGAGAGAGACCTTAGTGAATTCAGAATGTCTTTGAAGGGCGAGTGCTGAAAGATATCTGCGGCGGTGAATTCCATGATTGGTGCCCGATCGGATTCGATTGGCAGGGGCGCGGATGGTTCGGAGTTCGAAAAAGAGTCTGACACCTTGGAGTCACGGGCTACGCAGAGGGTTAGGTTGGCGTTCGGCTCGATTGCCGTTGAGGCTGCAGCCCCTGAGGCGGTGTCTAACCACCCGTCCTCGACTGGCGCAGTTGGCTCCGAGCTAAGGGTCGGAGCTGATGCGGGCGCAACCTCTGGGGTACTATTCGGCGGCAGAGCTAGGTCATACCCATCGCGACAGTGCGGCGCGCCCGGCTGTGGCTCGAATCCGTCGAATATCAAGTCTCCGCGGATGTCGGTCGTGTAGTTCAAACTTCCAAATCTGACCTGATGGCCAGGGGCGTAGCTTTCAATCTGCTCCAGATGGCCAAGCGAATTAGCCCGCAGTGCAAAGCCGCCGAATATGAAGATCTGTCCGGGGAGAAAAGTCTCACCCTGGACCGCATCGCTATCGATGATAATAGGAGCCATCAAGCCTAACGGCGACGACACAGAGGAACTCTCAATGAAAGCACCAATGTCGGTGTCAAAACCAGCGGATCTCGGGTAGGGGGTCCCGAACTGTGCGTCTAGGCCAGTGGTAACAGGAGGCAGGGGACACGATGTTTTACCCAGGTTCGGGCCCTCTTGATGGAGGTAAAACCCTACGTCCTGCTTGATTAATATTGATGATATGGGTAGTACAAGAGTAGATCTACCACGAGATCAGAGAGGCTAAACCCTAGAAGCTAGCCTATGGTATGATTGTATTTTATGGTTGTTGTCCTACGGACTAAAACCCTTCGGTTTATATAGACACCGGGGAGGGTTAGGGTTACACAAGGTCGGTTACAAAGGAGGAGATATCCATATCCGTATTGCCTAGCTTTCCTTCCACGCCAAGTAGAGTCCCACCCGGACATGAGACGAAGTCTTCAATCTTGTATCTTCATAGTCTAACAGTCCGGCCAATGGAGATAGTCCGGCCAATGGAGACCCCCTAATCCAGGACTCCCTCGGGGAGGAAAGTAGAACTTGATGAGGTAATTGTACCTTCTCCCGAATTGGAAAGTAGTTCATCATAGAAATCAGTTCTAGTGATTCCTACACCAATTGGTGAGGAAGCTAATGACGATGATCATGAAACTTCGGATCAAGTTATTACCGCATAGGTCAACCAGAGTATGATCCCACCAGAGTGGTACGGTAATCCTGTTCTGGAAGTCATGTTACTAGACCGTGACGAACCTACGAACTATGAGGAAGCGATGATGAGCCCAGATTCCGCGAAATGGCTTGAGGCCATGAAATCTGAGATGGGATCCATGTATGAGAACAAAGTATGGACTTTGATTGACTTGCCCAATGATCGGCGAGCCATTGAGAATAAATGGATCTTCAAGAGGAAGACATACGCTGATAATAGTGTTACTATCTACAAAAGCTCGAATTGTCGCAAAAAGTTTTCGACAAGTTCAAGGTGTTGACTATGATAAGATTTTCTCACTCGTAGCGATGCTTAAGCCTGTCCGAATCATGTTAGCAATTGCCACATTTTATGAAATCTGGCAAATGGATGTCAAAACTTCATTTCTTAATGGATTTCTTAAAGAAGAGTTGTATATGATGCAACCAGAAGGTTTTGTCGACCGAAAAAGTGCTAACAAAGTATGCAAGCTCCAGCGATCCATTTATGGACTGGTGCAATCCTCTCGGAGTTGGAATATACGTTTTGATTGTGTGATCAAAACATATGGTTTTATACAGACTTTTGGAGAAGCCTGTATTTACAAGAAAGTGAGTGGGAGCACTACAGCCTTTCTGATAAGTACATGTGAATGACATATTGTTGATTCGAAATGATGTAGAATTTTTCTAGAAAGCATAAAGAAGTGTTTGAAAGGAGATTTTCAAACAAAGGCCTCGGTGAAGCTGCTTACATATTGAGAATCAAGATCTATAGAGATAGATCAAGACGCTTGATAAGATTTTTTTTAATGAGAACATACCTTGACTAGATTTTGAAGTAGTTCAAAATGGAACAGTCAAAGAAGGATTTCTTGCCTGTGTTACAAGGTGTGAAGTTGAGTAAGACTCAAAACCCGAGCACGGCAGAAAATAGAAAAAGAATGAAAGCCATTCCCTATGCCTCAGTCATAGGTTCTATAAAGTATGCAATGCTGTGTACCAGACCTATTGTGTACCTCACCATGAGTTTGGCAAGAGGGTACAATAGTGATCCAGGAGTGGATCACTGGACAGCGTCAAAATTATCCTTAGTTACCTAAGAGGACTAAGGAAATGTTTCTCGGTTACGGAGTTGATAAAGAGTTCGCCGTAAAAGAGTTACGTCGATGCAAGCTTTGACACTAATCCAGATGACTCTGAGTCTTGATCTAGATGCATATTAAAAGTGGGAGCAATTAGCTAGAGTAGCTCTATACAGAGCATTGTAGACATAGAAAATTTGCAAAATACGTACGGATCTGAATGTGATAGACCCGTTGGCTAAACTTCTCTCACAAGCAAAACATGATCACACCTTAGTACTATTTGGGTGTTAATCACATAGCGATGTGAACTAGATTATTGACTCTAGTAAACCCTTTTGGATGTTAGTCACATGGAGATGTGAACTAATCACATAAAGATCTGAACTATTGGTGTTAAATCACATGATGATGTGAAATAGATTATTGACTCTAGTGCAAGTGGGAGACTGAAGGAAATATGCCCTAGAGGCAATAATAAAGTTGTTATTTATATTTCCTTATATCATGATAAATGTTTATCATTCATGCTAGAATTGTATTAACCAGAAACTTAGTACATGTGTGAATACATAGACAAAACAGAGTGTCCCTAGTATGCCTCTACTTGACTAGCTCATTAATCAAAGATGGTTAAGTTTCCTGACCATAGACATGTGTTGTCATTTGATGAATGGGATCACATCATTAGGAGAATGATGTGATGGACAAGACCCATCCGTTACCGTAGCATAATGATCGTTTAGTTTTATTGCTATTGCTTTCTTCATGACTTATACTTGTTCCTCTCACTATGAGATTATGCAACTCCCGAATACCGGAGGAACACCTTGTGTGCTATCAAACGTCACAACGTAACTGGGTGATTATAAAGATGCTCTACAGGTGTCTCTGATGGTGTTTGTTGAGTTGGCATGGATCGAGATTAGGATTTGTCACTCCGAGTATCGGAGAGGTATCTCTGGGCCCTCTCAGTAATGCACATCACTATAAGCCTTGCAAGCAATGTGACTAATGAGTTAGTTACGGGATGATGCATTATGGAATGAGTAAAGATACTTGCCAGTAACGAGATTGAACTAGGTATTAAAATACCGACGATCGAATCTCGGGCAAGTAACATACCGATGACAAAGGGAACAACGTATGTTGTTATGCGGTTTGACCGATAAAGATCTTCGTAGAATATGTAGGAGCCAATATGAGCATCCAGGTTCCGCTATTGGTTATTGACCGGAGATGTGTCTCGGTCATGTCTACATAGTTCTTGAACCCGTAGGGTCCGCACGCTTAAACGTTCGATGACGATTTGTATTATGAGTTATGTGATTTGATGATCAAAGTTTGTTCGGAGTCCCGGATGACATCAAGGACACGACGAGGAGTCTCGAAATGGTCTAGAGGTAAAGATTCATATATATAGGACGATAGTATTTGGACACCAGAAGTGTTCCGGGTGATACCGGGTCACCGGAAGGGGTTACGGGCAACCCCCGGAAAATATATGGGCTTAATAGGCCAAGAAAGGGAGCACACCTGCCCACAAGGGGCTGGTGCACCCCCTATAGGGCCAGCCACATGGGGAGAAAGGGAAAGGAGAGGAGGAAAAGGATACTTCCTTCCCCTCCCCCTCCTTCCTTTCCCCCTTATCCAAATATGGTAAGGGGGGCCAAACTGGACTAGGGGCCCAAGTAGGATTCCTCCTACTTGGGCGCTCCATAGGCTGCCTCCCTCCCTCTCCCTCCTTTATATACATGGGGAGGGCACCCCTAGAACACACATCAATTGTTCCTAGTCGTGTGTGGCGCCCCCCTCCACAGTTAACACCTCGGTCATATCTTCGTAGTGCTTAGGCGAAGCCCTGCGCCGGTAACTTCATCATCCCAATGCCACGCCGTCGTGCTGAGGAAACTCTCCCTCGTCCTCAAGTGGATCAAGAGCTAGAGGGACGTCATTGTGCTGAACGTGTGCTGAACACGGAGGTGCCGTACGTTCGGTACTTGGATCGGTTGGATCATGAAGACGTTCGACTACATCAACCGCGTTACTAAACGCTTCCGCTTTCGGTCTACTAGGGTACGTGGACACACTCTCCCCGCTCATTGCTATGCTTCTCCTAGATAGATCTTGTGTGATCGTAGGAATATTTTTGAAATACTACGTTCCCCAACAAGACTGTCAGAACATACACATTTCTTCTTTCTAGATGGTTACTATGGTTTTTCCCAAATACCTATGTCACAGGAGGATCATGAAAAAACTACTTGTCTTGAATTGGGAGATGTGTTACTTTATGGTTAATGAAGGTATTGTCTTGGGGCATAAGATCTCTGAAAGAGGTATTGAAGTTGATAAAGCTAAAGTTGATGTTATTGAAAAAAGGTCGTGTCCTAAAGATATCAAAGGTATAAGAAATTTCCTTGGTCGTGTTGGTTTCTATAGGAGATTTATTAAAGTCTTCTCTAAAATTTCTAGGCCTCTTGCAAAAAGATGTTCCATTTTTTTTGATGAGATTGTGTAGAAGCATTTGAAATCCTTAAGAAAGCCTTAGTTTCTACACCTATTATTCAACCAACTGATTGGAACCTACCCTTTGAAATTTTGTGTGATGCTAGTGATTATGATGTTGGTGTTGTTCTAGGACGTTGATAAGAAATTAAATGTTATCCATTATGCTAGTAAAACTCTAGACAGTGGTCAAAGAAATTATGCTACTACTGAATAAGAATTTTTAGCAGCTGTATTTGTTTGTGACAAGTTCAGATCTTATATTTTTGATTCTAAGGTAACTGTTCACACTGATCATGTTGCTATTAAATATCTTATGGAAAAAAAATGCTAAACCTAGACTTATTAGGCGGGTTCTCTTGCTACAAGAATTTGATTTACATATTATTGATAGAAAGGGAGATGAGAACCCCATAGCAGACAACTTGTCTAGGTTAGAAAATATTCTTGATGACCCACTACCTATTGATGATAGCTTTCCTGATGAACAGTTAGCTGTTATAAATGAGCATAACATTTTGAATAGAGCTATCATTGGATATGGCCACCTTACCAAGGCCAAGTACCTTACCCTTGGAGTTATCTTCAAAAGTCACATACTTGCGTGGACCATCATTTTTGGCAAGCTCACAGAACATGTCTTTATCTCCGGTCATGTGATCGGTACATCCACTATCAAGAATCCATTCCTTTCCTCCGGACATGTAATTGCGAAGATTTTCCATGGATTAAGGTTCCTCATAGTCTTGTCGTATTCAATGTCAAATTCTTCGTCTTCATCATAATAACCATGCTCGACATCATCATCAACATGCATATGATCATCACCTAGGTCAAGTGATTCGTTAGAATTTCGACCATGACAATGTTCAAGTTTTTCAATTCTAATAGCTTCTATAATGATGTTTCCAATGGTTCTGACATCTCCTTTAGCACGCATAAGATCTCGAAGCTCAAAAAGACATTCATCAAATTTAGGATCACTAGGATCCATCTTATGTAAAGCAATGGTATTTCCAAGAATCACATTAAGGCTCTTTAGAGAATAATTAGGATAGAGCATCTCAAGATTCTTCCACAAAGTGTAAGCACATTCAAAGTTCTGCACTTGTCTAAGCACAATATTTGGTAATCCTTTAATAATAAGATTGACAGTTCTAAGATTATGAAGCATATCAATTTCCTCTTCATGAGTAGGATGCAAGGTATCAATAGGAAGCCCATAAGGAGTATGAACATACTTGCTCAAGTTAAATCTATCAAAGATATCAAGCATTTCATCTCTCCAAAAGTTACAGTATTCTCCATTGAGAATGGGCACTCTACAACTAAGACTCCCCAAAGTAGACTCATCCATTTTCCTCCAAAGGTGATTAAACCAAAGCTATGGAGACCAAAGCTCTGATACCAATTGAAAGATCGAGAAAATGGGTCTAGAGGGGGGGTTAGACCCTAAACAAGATAAAGTTGCAGTTTTTTTATTTTCTTTAAGTTGTAGTTGATTTTAGCACATGTTAAGGCGCAGAAGAGACATTTCACACAAGAATACAAAGAGTATAAGCAGCGGAAAGAGTAAAGCATGCAAGTGCAAGAATGTAAATGGATGGGAATTGGAAAGTGCAAACACAATGGAGACGTGGAGATTTTTGGTGTGGTTCTGATAGGTGGTGCTATCGTACGTCCACGTTGATGGAGACTTCAACCCATGAAGGGTAACGGCTGCGCGAGTACATGGAGGGCTCCACCCATGAAGGGTCCACGAAGAAGCAACCTTGTCTATCCCACCATGGTCGTCATCCACATATACGTCCATTCTGCATCATGCTTTTATATCAATATTTATTGCATTATGGACTGTTAGTACACATTATGTCACAACACTTATGCCTTTTCTCTCTTATTTTATAAGGTTTGCACGAAGTGGGAGAATGCCGGCAACTGGAATTCTGGGATGGAAAAGGAGCAAATACTAGAGACCTATTATGCACAACTCCAAAAGTCCTAAAACTCCAAGGAAGTCGGTTTTGGAATATATAAAAAATATTGGGCGAAGAAAGCACCAGAGGGGGGCCACCCACCATCCACGAGGGTGGGGGCGCGCCATACCCCCCTGGGCGCGCCCCCTGTCTCGTGGGCCCCCTGGCAGGCCTCCGGTGCCCATCTTTTGCTATATGAAGTCTTTCGCCCTAGAAAAAATCAGAAGGAAGCTTTTGGGACGAAGCGTCGCCGTCTCGAGACGGAACCTTGCCGGAACCAATCTAGGGCGTCGGCGGAGCTGTTCTGCTGGGGAAACATCCCTTCGGGAGGGGGAGATCGTCACCATCGTCATCACCATCGATCCTCTCATCGGGAGGGGGTCAATCTCCATCAACATCTTCACCAGCACCATCTCCTCTCAAACCCTAGTTCATCTCTTGTATCCAATCTTTGTCTCAGAACCTCAGATTGGTACCTGTGGGTTGCTAGTAGTGTTGATTACTCCTTGTAGTTGATGCTAGTTGGTTTATTCAGTGGAAGATTATATGTTCAGATCCTTTATGCATATTAATACCCCTCTAATTATGAACATGAATATGATTTGTGAGTAGTTACGTTTGTTCCTGAGGACATGGGAGAAGTCTTGCTATAAGTAGTCATGTGAATTTGGTATTCGTTCGATATTTTGATGAGATATATGTTGTCTCTCCTCTAGTGGTGTCATGTGAATGTCGACTACATGACACTTCACCATTATTTGGGCCTAGGGGATGGCATTGGGAAGTAATAAGTAGATGATGGGTTGCTAGAGTGACAGAAGCTTAAACCCTAGTTTATGTGTTGCTTCGTAAGGGGCTGATTTGGATCCGCATGTTTCATGCTATGGTTAGGTTTACCTTAATACTTCTTTTGTAGTTGCGGATGCTTGCGAGAGGGGTTAATCATAAGCAGGATGCTTGTCCAAGTAAGGGCAGTACCCAAGCACCGGTCCACCCACATATCAAATTATCAAAGTAACGAACGCGAATCATATGAGCGTGATGAAAACTAGCTTGATGATAATTCCCATGTGTCCTCGGGAGCGCTTTCCTTTATATAAGAGTTTGTCCAGGCTTTTCCTTTGCTACAAAAAGGATTGGGCCACCTTGCTGCACCTTGTTTACTTTTATTACTTGTTACCCGTTACGAATTACCTTATCACAAAACTATCTGTTACCGATAATTTCAATGCTTGCAGAGAATACCTTACTGAAAACTGCTTGTCATTTCCTTCTGCTCCTTGTTGGGTTCGACACTCTTACTTATCGAAAGGACTATGATAGATCCCCTATACTTGTGGGTCATCATCCACGAAGGACATGCCTCACTCGGGTAGATCTTCACGAACTAGGCAATCTCCTTGCCCTTACAAACTTCTTGGTTCAACTCCACATCATGTGGAGGCTCCCAAGTGACACCAAACCAGTCTAGGAGACACCACTCTCCAAAAGGTAATAGGAGGTGTGTTGATGATGAACTCCTTGCTCTTATGCTTCAAATGATAGTCTCCCCAACACTCAACTGTCTCACATAGATTTGAATATGGTGGAAGAGGGATTTGAGTGGAAAGAAACTTGGGGAAGGCTAGAAATCAAGATTCAAATGGTAGGATTGGAATATCTTGATCTCAACACATGAGTAGGTGGTTCTCTCTAAGAAAATGAATGGCAGGAGTGTAGGCGCATTCTGATGGCTCTCCCCTCTAACGAAGAAGGGGTGGAGGGGTATATATAGCATCCACACAAAATCTAACCATTACACACTTTTGACCCATCTTGGTGGCACCGATCAGGAAACTCGATGGCACATATCTATGTAAAAATGTGAACGTTTGGAATCTCAGTGAGACCGATTAGAACAACTCGGATGAACCGCTGTGCAATGTCTAGGGCAAAACTGCATCTCGGTGGCACCGATTGCATCAACTCGATGGGACCGAAGCGAAGTAGTAAGGCAACAGAGAGTTGGCAAGCCATCTTGGTGGTACCTATTACAATTCTCGGTGAGAGCAAAATAATCGCAACAAGGCAACAGAGAGTAGGCAAGGCCATCTCGGTGGGACCGAGATCCATATCGGTGGATCCGATTTGTTATGGTTTTGGCAGTGGCTAAGTCCAAATGAATTCGGTGGCTCCAGGTAGGAAATATCCGTGGGGCCGAGTTGGAATTTAGGGTTTGGACATATTTGGATAGAGAAAGTGGTTGAGGGTTTTGGAGCAATATCACTAAGCACTTGAGCAACTAGGTCATCAAGCAACACCTCATCCCCTTTTAATAGTATTGGCTTTCCTATGGACTCAATGTGATCTTGGATCACTAAAATATACTAGATAAAACTATTGAACTTATCACGCCACTGTTGAACTTATCTGAAATATACTAGATAAAACTATTAATCCAACAAAAGATATGTTGACATTAATTACCAGAACCACCAAGGGAGCACTTGTGCTTTCACAGTGGATCCACACCATGAAGAAGCTAAGAAGATATATGAAGAACCTGAGCTACCACATCATCTGATGCAAGCCCTTATGAAGCCATTGGCTGAAGGAGAAGCTCCAAGGACAACCTTCCTTCTGAAGGATTTGCTCTATGTGCCAAGAGTAGTCTATCATATTCTGGTCAAAATCCTCAGTCCAATCAAAGGTCACAGCTCCAATACCGAAGAAATTGTGGGAGTCAACATCATACGTGGTTCTCCTATCAACATTCCTGATTTCTTCATGAGAACTTTGGTCACAGTGGCCCAATCACCTTTTGATATGAAGCCGTATGCTCCATGGATCATGAGATTCATCAGATTCCGGTCCTCATTTCATTATAAGGCTGATTGTCAGAATCAACTAAGCTATCGGCCACAAGTTGAAGTTCTTCATAGCACTATTTCTTCAGTTCCTGGCAAGGGCAAGGCTATAATTAATGAAGGAATTCATACCCTTGATGGACAATTTTGTCAGTCTATCTCAAACTCCACTGCTGATGAAACTGCCAGGTAGGACACTGCTGCAAAAGCGTCAGGACCATCTTCTTCACCAGAAGCATCACGTGTCATGACTGGCTGTGAACTCCTCATAAGCTTGCACCAGAAAGTTGATAAGAATCTCCGTTGGTTTAAGCGTTGGTTTGCTGCAATTCAAGCCAACATGACTGTGACGCATAACGTCGTGCACAGGAACTGCTACTATGCCCACGACATATTTGACAGAACATGGGCTGTCGGGGATATACCCCGCGGTATGACCCGGCTGGGACTTGGCGTTTCATCGGTAACCCGTCCGAATACTGGCGACTCACTGATGACCCGGCTGGGCCTGGTGAATCATTGGTGACCCAGCAGGTGGTTCAGATGATCGACAAGACCCAACGGCCCAAAAGGTGGCTCGTGGGAAGGCCGGCTCATATTATGGTGGGCCGAATTAAGAGGAAAGGCATGAGGAATATTTCACTTACAAGGAAGCAATACACGGACTTGTATCCGACTTGTAATAGAAGATAGACTAGTCATAATCCTACTAGGACTCCACATGTAACCCGCCCCTCCAACTTATATAAGGAGGGACAGGGCACCCCAACAGGACCAAGTTTCACAAGTTGAGACAGACAAATCAATAGCTCTCGAGAAAGAGGTAGCGAGATAGCACCCTTGTAATCATGAGCATTGATACGTCTCCGTCGTATCTACTTTTCCAAACACTTTTGCCCTTGTTTTGGACTCTAACTTGCATGATTTGAATGGAACTAACCCTGACTGACGTTGTTTTCAGCAGAATTGCCATGGTGTTATTTATGTGCAGAAACAAAGTTCTCAGAATGACCTAAAACTTCACGGAGATTATTTTTCAAAATAATAAAAAATACTGGCAAAAGATCAAGACCAGGGGGACACACCCTAGCCACGAGGGTGGGGGCGCGCCTGCCCCTGGGCATGCCCCCCTACCTCGTGGGCCCCCTGGAGCTCCTCCGACCTCAACTCCAACTCTATATATTCACTTTCGGGGAGAGAAAAATCAGAGAGAAGGATTCATCGCGTTTTACGATACGGAGCCGCCGCCAAGCCCTAAAACCTCTCGGGGGGCTGATCCGGAGTCCATTCGGGGCTCCGGAGAGGGGAATCCGTCGCTGTCGTCATCGTTAACCATCCTCCATCACCAATTTCATGATGCTCACCGCCGTGCGTGAGTAATTCCATCGTAGGCTTGCTGGACGGTGATGGGTTGGATGAGATTTATCATGTAATCGAGTTAGTTTTGTTAGGGTTTGATCCCTAGTATCCACTATGTTCTGAGATTGATGTTGCTATGACTTTGCTATGCTTAATGCTTGTCACTAGGGCCCGAGTGCCATGATTTCAGATCTGAACCTATTATGTTTTCATGAATATATGTGAGTTCTTGATCATATCTTGCAAGTCTATAGTCACCTACTATGTGTTATGATCCGACAACACCGAAGTGACAATAATCGGGACCACTCCCGGTGATGACCGTAGTTTGAGGAGTTCATGTATTCACTATGTGTTAATGATTTGGTCTGGTACTCTATTAAAAGGAGGCCTTAATATCCCTTAGTTTCCGCTAGGACCCCGTTGCCACGGGAGGGTAGGACAAAAGATGTCATGCAAGTTCTTTTCCATAAGCACGTATGACTATATTCGGAATACATGCCTACATTACATTGATGAATTGGAGCTAGTTCTATGTCACCCTAGGTTATGACTATTACATGATGAACCACATCCGGCATAATTCTCTATCACCGATCCATTGCCTACGAGCTTTCCATATATTGTTCTTCGCTTATTTACTTTTCCATTGCTATTGCTATCATCACTACAAAATACCAAAAACATTACTTTTGCTACCGTTACCACTACTATCATATTACTTTGCTACTAAATACTTTGCTACGGATATTAAGTTTCCAGGTGTGGTTGAATTGACAACTCAGCTGCTAATACTTGAGAATATTCTTTGGCTCCCCTTGTGTCGAATCAATAAATTTGGGTTGAATACTCTACCCTCGAAAATTGTTGCGATCCCCTATACTTGTGGGTTATAAAGACTATTTTCTGGCACCGTTACCGGGGAGCATAGCTCTATTCTTTGAGTCACTTGGGATTTATATCTGCTTATCATTATGAAGAACTTGAAAGATCCAAGAACCAAGATTTATCCCTCAACTACGAGGGGAGGTAAGGAACTGCCATCTAGCTCTGCACTTGATTCACCTTCTGTTTTGAGTAAGCTTGCGACAACTAAACCTGCTTCTGCTATTGGTTCTGATATGTTGCATGTTATTCATGATGCCACTTCTGCTATGCATGATACTTAGGATGAAACTACTTCTATGCTTGATACTACTATGCCACTTGGTGAATTTCTTGATGAACAACTTGCTAGGGCTAGAGAGAATGAAATTATTGAAACTGATAATATTGATGAAAGTGATGATGAAGACTCTCCCCCTAATAAATATGAATTTCCTGTTGTTCCTGAGGGTTATGTTATGGATGAAGAAGCTACTAGAGCTATTTTAGCTTGCAATGATAGATATGATCTAAAGAGGTTATTAGCTAAATGGAAGCGGAAATCCCTTAATGCTAGAATGAAACCTGACCCTGCTTTTGCTACTTCACCTATCTGTGTTACTGATAAGGATTATGAATTCTTTATTGATCCTGATATACTTACTTTGGTTGAATCTGATCCTTTTTATGGCTATGAATCTGAAACTGTTGTGGCACATCTTAATAAATTAAATGATATAGCTACCCTGTTCGCTAATGATGAGAGAACTCGCTACTTTTATATCCTTAAAATATTTCTGTTCTCATTAAAGGGTGATGCTAAAATATGGTTTAATTCTCTTGATCATGGTTGTGTGCGTAGTCCCCAGGATATGATTTATTACTTCTCTACTAAATATTTCCCTTCTCATAAGAAACAAGCTGCTTTAAGGGATATATATATATATATATAATTTTGTGCAAATTGAAGAGGAGAGTCTCCCACAAGCTTGGGGGAGGCTTCTCCAATTACTTAATGCTTTGCCTGATCATCCTCTTAAGAAAAATGAAATACTTGATATCTTTTATAATGGACTAACCGATGCTTCCAGAGATTATCTGGATAGTTGTGCTGGTTCTGTTTTCAGGGAAAGAACACCGGATGAAGCTGAAATTCTGTTGAATAATATGTTGACAAATGAAAATAATTGGACACTTCCTGAGCCAACTCCTGAGCCTATTCCTAAACCAACTCCGAAGAAAAGGGGTGTTCTATTTCTCAGTCCTAAAGATACGCAAGAGGCAAAGAAATCCATGAAAGAAAAGGGTATTAAAGTTGAAGATGTTAAGAATTTACCTCCTATTTAGAAATACATGGTCTTAATTTACCGCCTATTGAAGAAACACATGGTCTTGATAACCCGACACAGGTAGTAAAGGTAAATTCTCTCTATAGATATGATAAAGCTGAAATCCCATATACTAAGTTTGCTAGCCATGCCTAGATGAGTTTGATAAATTTATGGTTAAGCAAGAAGACTTCAATGCTTATTTTGGTAGAGAATTAAAACGCAGTGCTGATATGCTTGAACACTTGGGTGATTATATGGCTAATGTCAAAGGTGAACTTAAACTTATTAGTAAACATGCTTCTATGGTTACCACTCAAGTAGAACAAGTACTTAAAGCTCAAAATGATTTGCTCGATGAATTGAATAGTAAGAATAAGGACTATGCTGTTAGAGTGGCTACTAAAACTAGTAAGATGACTCAGGAACCTTTATATCCTAAAGGCCACCCTAAGAGAATTGAGCAAGATTCTCAGAGAAATAATATAGATGCCCCTAGTCCTTCTAAGAGGAAGAAAAAGAAGAATGATAGGACTTTGCAGGCTTCTAGTGAACCTATTACTGAAACACCTGAGAATCCAAATGATATTTCTATTTCTGATGCTGAAACACAATCTGGTAATGAACCTGAAACTAGTGATAATGTTAATGGTAATGTTCATGTTGATGCCCAACCTAGCAATGATAATGATATAGAAATTGAACCTGCTGTTGATCTTGATAACCCACAATCAAAGAATCAACATTATGATAAGAGAGACTTTGTTGCTAGGAAACATGGTAAAGAAAGAGAGCCTTGGGTTCAAAAACCCATGCCTTTTCCTCCCAAACCATCCAAGAAAAATGATGATGAGGATTTTGAGCGCTTTGCTGAAATGATTAGACCTATCTTTTTGCGTATGCGACTAACTGATATGCTCAAAATGAATCCTTATGCTAAGTATATGAAAGATATTGTTACTAATAAAAGAAAGATACCGGAAGCTGAAATATCTACCATGCTTGCTAATTATACTTTTAAGGATGGAATACCAAAGAAACTTGGAGATCCAGGAGTACCCACTATACCATGCTCCATTAAAAGAAACTATGTTAAAACTACTTTATGTGATCTCGGAGCCGGTGTTAGTGTTATGCCTCTCTCTCTTTATATCGTAGACTTGATTTGAATAAGTTGACACCTACTGAAATATCTTTGCAAATGGCTGATTAATCAACTATTATATCTGTCGGTATTTGTGAGGATGTGCCTGTTGTGGTTGCAAACGTTACTATTTTAATGGACTTTGTTATCTTGATATTCCCGAGGAAGATAGTATGTCTATTATTCTTGGAAGACCCTTTTTAAATACTACGGGGGCTATTATTGATTGCAACAAGGGCAATGTCACTTTTCATGTTAATGGCAATGAGCATACGGTACACTTTCCGAGGAAACAACCTCAAGTCCACATTATCAATTCTATTGGAAAAATTGCATCGATTATTTTTGGAGGTTTTGAATGTCCTCTGCCTACTATCAAGAAGAAATATGATATTCTTATTGTTGGGGATGTGCATATCCCCGTTGAGGTAACCTAGTGTTATTCGAAAATTCTCCGGTTCCATGTTATTCGGACTGAGTTTGTTAACAAGACTTGATCAACCTTGTTAATGGATTCCTTTTGATGATCATGAGATGGATGAAGTTAGAAAGCACAACCCCCTGTACCCTCCTTTTTCTTTCTGTTATTTATATTAAATAAAGCAAAAATAGTAATTTCTGTCTGTTTTCTGATTATCCGTGCAATATAAAAATACCCAGAAAATAGAAGTTCTCCAAATGCCCTGAAATTTAAATATAATTTTTCTGGAATATTTGAGAATATTTTGCACTAAGAACACAACAGGGGGCATCCACCTGGCCACGAGGGTGGAGGGCGCGCCCCCTGCCTCGTGGGCCCATGGTGGCCCTCCTCCACTTATTACTGCACCCACACACTCCTTCTTACTCCCAGAAACACAATTATCTAGCTCAAGCACGAGTTCTAGCTCATTTTGCTGCGATTTTCGATCTCCTTGCTCAAAGCACCTCTCACAAAACTGCTTAGGGGGATTGTTCCTTGGTATGTGACTCCTCCAATGGTCCAATTAGTTTTTGTTCTAGTACTTTATTCATTGCATATTTTTGCTGCTTAGGTGACCCTGTTCTTAAGCTTGCATGTCAAATTTATATGGACAACAGTAGTTTTGGTGCATGATATTGCCTCTAGGCACTTGTAGGAGTAGTTGCTATCAATTTTGTTAAGTTTGGTTTACTTTTATTTGAAGTTACTAAAAATTTCAAAAAAAATTCAGAGGAAGAAATATGCTCAGGAAAATGTACCAAGGTGGTTCTTCAAGGAAGCAAGGACCCAGGCTTGCGATGCGTGATGCTGACGATGAGCCACCAAGGAACGCTCCAGTGCGGCCCTGTGAATGGCCTTCAGAGGACTTTATGGATCGAGTGGGAATCAAGGAAGAATTTAACGCATATTTGCGTAACACTGATCTTGTGAGCTTCGAGGAGGAAAAGTGCCACCAATACCACTATCTCACTAGTTCCTTTGTGAGGAGGAAAAGGGAGATATTCTATAACCAGAGAGGAGGCGGAAGAGTATAAGAGGAGAGCTGAGATAGCTCACCTCCAAGCTGCAGCCCATGATGCAATGACTGTTGCATCTCAGTACGACCCCAACTACAACTTTGGATATCCACCAGGATATCCGTGGCATTAGACCAACTTGGGCTAAAAGCCTAAGCTTGGGGGAGTACATATTTCCCACCGACATTACATTCATGTTCACACACTCATTGCTAGTTGTCGGTGCTCATACTTTTTCATTGTATCATCCATGCTAGTTTATTTACCCTTTTTTTTCTTTCCTCTTGTGTGTTTAATAAACCTTAAGAAAACCGCAAAAAATTAGTTGTAGCTTTTAGCTAGTTTTAATTTCCATGCTTGTATTAGTAATTAAAAAGAAAACCCAAAAAGATTTCATGTTCTTCTTTTTGCTTGTTGGGAGCTTTCCCATGTAAATAGTTTTACTTCTTTTCCTTTCTTTGGGGGTCGATAGGATAAGACCATGATTAAATTGTTAAAATGGCTCTTATATGCATTATTGTTCATCTGACAAAAGAGCCCATATTGCCTTGTCTTCTCCTGTTTATTGAATGCTTGTAGATTCCAGCTTAGTCCAATGCACGCGCACTATTATTATTATCCACATCGTTCGGTTGTGCAAGTGAAAGGCAATTATGACGATATATGATGGACTGATTAAGATGGGAGAAGCTGGTATGAACTCAACCTCTCTTGTTTTTGTAAATATGATTAGTTCATCATTCCTGATTCGGCCTATTACGAATAAACATGTTTGCAATGACAACTAGAGATCATAGTTTCTTGTGCCATGTTTAATTAGCTAGGAGCCTGTAATGGTTTACCTTGCGTCCCAACATGCTATTAAAATGGTTGTGATGTGGTATGATAGGGTGGTATCCTCCTCTGAATGATTTAAGTGACTTGACTTGGCACATGTTCACGCATGTAGTTGAAACAAAATCAACATAGCCTCTACGATATTTATGTTCCTGGTGCATTATATCCTATTCATGCTTGCACTCGGTGTTGATTAATTTTAATGCATGTTCATGACTGTTGTCGCTCTCTAGCTGGTCACTTCCCAGTCTTTTTCTAGCCTTCCCCTGTACTAAGCGGGAATACTGCTTGTGCATCCAATCCCATAAACCCAAAAGTTATTCCATATGAGTCCACCATACCTACCTATATACGGTATCTACCTGCCGTTCCAAGTAAATTTGTATGTGCCAAACTCTAAACCTTCAAATAAACATTCTGTTTTGTATGCTCGAATAGCTCATGTATCAACTAGGGCTGTCCGTATCTTCCATGTTAGGCGGGTTATTCTCAAGAGGAGTGGACTCTGCTCCTCACTCACGAGAAAATGGCTAGTTACCGGGATGCCCAGTCCCATGCTTTATGCAAATCAAATCAAAATAATTGCAAACAAAACTCCCCCTAGGACTCTTGTTAGTTGGAGGCACTCGTTGTTTCGAGCAAGCCATGGATTGATGCTTGTTGGTGGAGGGGGAGTATAAACTTTACCATTATGTTTGGGAACCGCCTATAATGTGTGTAGCATGGAAGATATCACCATCTCTTGGTTGTTATGTTGACAATGAAAGTATATCGCTCAAAATATTATTCATCTCTATTTCAAAACCGAGCTCTGGAGGCTCTACAAATCCCTGCTTCCCTCTGCGAAGTGCGTATCTATTTACTTTCATGTTGAGTCATCATCCTCTTATTAAAAAGCACCAGTTGGAGGGCACCACTGTCATTTGTATTCATTACTGTTAGTTTACATTGAGTATGACTTGACTGGATCTCTTTTACCATGAATTACAATGACTAGTCAGTCCTTGATCTTTAAAGGTGCTCTGCATTTATGTTTTGCGGTCTTAGAAAGGGCTAGCGAGATACCATCTTGTTATATCATATTATGATTGTTTTGAGAAAGTGTTGCCATCCAAGATTTATTATTATTGCTTGCTAGTTGATTATGCCATTGATATGAGTAAACATGAGACCTATGCGTTATTGTGAATATGGTTAGTCTATAATCTTTGCTGAAAACTTGAATGCCGGCTTTACATATTTACAACAACAAGAGCAAACAGAGTTTGTAAAAGTTTTTCTTTATCACTTTCAGTTTATCAACCGAATTTCTTGAGGACAAGCAAAGGTTTAAGCTTGGGGGAGTTGATACTTCTCTGTCGTATCTACTTTTCCAAACACTTTTGCCCTTGTTTTGGACTCTAACTTGCATGATTTGAATGGAACTAACCCGGACTGACACTGTTTTCAGCAGAATTGCCATGGTGTTATTTATGTGCAGAAACAAAAGTTCTCGGAATGAACTGAAACTTCATGGAGATTATTTTTGGAAATAATAAAAAATAATGGCAAAAGATCAAGACCAGGGGGCCCACACCCTAGCCACGAGGGTGGGGGCGTGCCTACCCCCTACCTCGTGGGCCCCCTGGAGCTCCTCCGACCTCAACTCCAACTCTATATATTCACTTTCGGGGAGAAAAAATCAGAGAGAAGGATTCTTTGCGTTTTACGATACGGAGCCGCTGCCAAGCCCTAAAACCTCTCGGGAGGGCTGATCTGGAGTCCATTCGGGGCTCCAGAGAGGGGACTCCATCGCTGTTATCATCATCAACCATCCTCCATCACCAATTTCATGATGCTCACCATCGTGCGTGAGTAATTCCATCGTAGGCTTGCTGGACGGTGATGGGTTGGATGAGATTTATCATGTAATTGAGTTAGTTTTGTTAGGGTTTGATCCCTAGTATCCACTATGTTCTGAGATTGATGTTGCTATGACTTTGCTATGCTTAATGCTTGTCACTAGGGCCCAAGTGCCATGATTTCAGATCTGAACCTATTATGTTTTCATGAATATATGTGAGTTCTTGATCCTATCTTGCAAGTCTATAGTCACCTACTATGTGTTATGATCCGGCAACACCGAAGTGACAATAATCGGGACCACTCCCGGTGATGACCGTAGTTTGAGGAGTTCATGTATTCACTATGTGTTAATGCTTTGGTCCGGTACTCTATTAAAAGGAGGCCTTAATATCCCTTAGTTTCTGCTAGGACCCCGCTGCCACGGGAGGGTAGGACAAAAGATGTCATGCAAGTTCTTTTCCATAAGCACGTATGACTATATTCAGAATACATGCCTACATTACATTGATGAATTGGAGCTAGTTCTATGTCACCCTAGGTTATGACTGTTACATGATGAACCGCATCCGGCATAATTCTCTATCATCGATCCATTGCCTACGAGCTTTCCATATATTGTTCTTCGCTTATTTACTTTTCCGTTGCTATTGCTATCATCACTACAAAATACCAAAAACATTACTTTTGCTACCGTTACCACTACTATCATATTACTTTGCTACTAAATACTTTGCTGCAGATATTAAGTTTCTAGGTGTGGTTGAATTGACAACTCAGCTGCTAGTACTTGAGAATATTCTTTGGCTCCCCTTGTGTCGAATCAATAAATTTGGGTTAAATACTCTACCCTCGAAAACTGTTGCGATCCCCTATACTTTTGGGGTATCAAGCATCACCATGATCAATATTAATGAAGTAGGATGTAGGATTTTACCTCCACCGTGAGGGGTCGAACCTGGGTAAAAACCTCGCGTCTCTCGTCCCGTTCAAACCCTCTCAAGCTACCACATATATGCGTTGGCCTCAATACTAAGTCCTCACACTAAGGAAATCTGCCATGACAAATCCACGACATGGGCCATACTCTCGCACCTCAACTGAGATGAAGAACTTGCTGCTATGATTTTCATATGAACTTTGATTGGCCCGAACCGCCTAGGAAGACGTTCAAGAAAACTCAAGTTCCCCCTCTCATGCCGAGCTCGGAGTCTTCATTGCACACCATTGATGAAAATGAGGCTGTTGAAGACACTAATGCTGGTCCCACTGCTTCACGCGACCCCGACATCGCTGGCGCTCCCTCAACTTCTTCGTGTTGTTTTTCTTCAAGGGCATTAGACCTCAGTTTCATCTTCTTTTGGTCATATGATGACAAAAGGGGAGAAGTCTGAGTTAGTCTTCAAGTGGGTCGTTACATTGTGCTGCTTTTGCTGAGTTACAACTCTTGCACTTCATTTGATTTGCTCTTTGATGAGTTGTAACTTAAATAATTGTTGGTTGTCTGACTTTTTTTCTACTTCATAGATGCATGCTCTGATCTTAAGTATATCTGCTCATGCATTCACAGTTTCGTCAGACACCAATTTTCATCATGCATTCATATTCTTCAAATATCTTATGATCATGCATGATTGGATTCCAAGATATGGGGGGAGATCTCCACAATTTCAACCTTCCATGTGCATTTGCAATCCAAAGAAAATTTTTCATATGCACATCTTCAAGGGGAGTTCCTTAATATCTTATAACCAATTTTTTCATACTCTGTACTTACACTTTAATTATTTACTCCCGTTGAAAACCTAACCAATATATCTTCAATCGCCAAAAAGGGGAAGATTGTAAGTGCATCAAGTGCCCCTTAGTGGTTTTGGAGTATTGAAAACAAATAGTTTGAGGGACTAATGTATTTGTGAGTGTAGACAGGAGTTATAGCCCCTAGAGATTTGGTTTAACACATGGAAGACGACCCCTAAAAATGGATTTCTTCGAGTGAAGATTTTGGTGATGAAATTAGTATGGCCTTTGAAGAAATTGATGTGAAGACTATGAAGCTTGAGGACTTATGTTTTCGTAGTTTCTTTCTTCTTATTTGAGTCATAGGAAAAACGTATTTTTAAAGGGGGTCTAGGTGAATCATAGTTCACTTTTCCAAAGTGATGCTGTAACATCCCAAAATTCTAAATTTTGGAATGTTATATTAAATAGATAGTTATGATTGACTGTTTGATTGATTGTGTGAAATTGAGTGAAATTCAAAACTTTTTTTGAAAGTTAAATGAGAGGGAATAAAAGGACTTTCCCAAACTTTCATTTTGCATTTATGATCTCCATGAATTCAAATTCTTTTCAGATACAAAACCCTAGAGAGAAGATGACATGACTTCTTCCATTTAAATAAATGAAAAGAGTTTTTGAAAATATTTGAATTTTATTTGGAAATATTTTTCCAACTCAGAAACTTTATGAAACTCAATGATTTTCACGAGAGAAGATAAAATAACTTCTTCAAATTATATGAAATATGAGTTGGAAGTTTCAAAGAAACCAAATTTAACGCCCCTTTGAAATCATTTTCAATTTGGAGTTATTTTGGTTTTTATTCAAATTATTTTTCTCCAAAAATAAAATATATGGAAAATAGGGTAAAATGATTCCCCACATCAGAAAATTGGAGAGAAATAAATTTGAAATCATTTTGGTATTTTTAAAATGATTTTTATTGGATTTTATTAGAGTAGCAGAACTCTTTGCTTTATTTAAATTTTTGTGGATTTTATTTGACACTAGAAAAATGTTCAAGCTATAGAAAATATTTTTCCTAAAACTTTGATATATAATATGTCTATATATAATTTTACTTTTGAAGTTAGAGATGGAAACGGGAAATTACGGTGCAACAGTAATAACAAATGCCGGAATAAAGAAGACAGCACAAAGGGCACGACAGTAAATGCCGGATTCAAAAGCTCTCGGCCAGGTCAAAAGCCGCCTAAAGGCACCAGGGATGAACTGTCCAGCCTCAACAAAATTCTGGACCAAGTATGTCAGATCCATAGTACCCCTGGTAAACCTACTAATCATACCCACAAAGAATGTTGGGTCTTCAAGCAGTCCGGCAAGCTCAACGCCGTACATAAGGGGGAGGATACACCAAGTGAAGACGAGGACGAGCCTCCCAAGCAAGACACGGTGGAACAAAAGAAATTTCCACCAGAAGTCAAAACAGTAAACGTGTTACACATAATCAAGGGAAAAAACAATACGACACTCCCAGGAAAGTATACCCAAGTGCCTATCACTATGAAGTCCTGCCACTGGTCATCTCAACCAATCACTTTCGACCATCACGATTACTCAGCAAGTATCCGACACGCAGGATGGGCTGCCTTGGTATTAGACCCAGTAATTGGCGGATATCACTTCACAAGGGTCTTGATGGACGGCGGCAGTAGCCTAAACCTAATATATCAGGATACAATCCGCAGGATGGGGTTAGACCCAACACAAATTGGCCATAGCAATACTACCTTTAAAGGAGTAACGCCAGGCCCAAGGGCTCGTTGTACGGGCTCCCTCTTACTACAAGTTATATTCGGCTCCCCCGATAACTTCCATCGCGAGCATTTAACTTTCCACATCGCTCCATTTCAAAGTGGCTATCAAGCACTGCTCGGATGCGAAACTTTCGCTCACTTTAATGCAATACCGCACTACGCCTCCCTCACACTCAAGATGCCCGGTCCATGCGGCATCATTACAGTGAACAGAAATATCAAGCGATCTCTGCACGCCGAAGAGAGTGAGGCTGCCTTGGTCGCCGCACACTAAAGGCGCCCGGACAAGCGAAAGCATCCAATAGGTCGTCAAGACCTTAGATACAACTAATCAAGTCCGACGCCGCTATTTATACGGAAATAAGTGGCCACACCCCTATTTGTCAATACAAGGGGCTCAACGCGCGCAGACAAGTGGCAGTTTCTTATCATCTTGAATCACACATGGTTTCTTTGAAAACTATCTTTTTGCACGACAACTTTTTCACTTAACTTCCTCTCTTTTACAGACGATCATCGTGCTACACCCGTCCAGGATACGGCACAACGGAGACACAGGCGCAGACGTGCAGCAGGGACCCGCTCCAAGGGTTCTTTTTAGATTAAGACCCTGCGTAAACCTTTTTTACTGTCTCTTTTTGATACATATCCACCGTTGAGAAGGATGCTGACGTCTTGGCATGTGGCCATGCCAGAACAATGCTCGTACCTGGACACAAGGGGCTTCTTACAAAAGCCATTATTTAGGCCCGGTTTATACCACAAAGACCGAATACCTTAGGGAGTGTTCGGCGTCGCGAGTTTGGCCCTATATGTATCAGCTCCGAATCATTGTCTTTGGTCAAATGTTGGGTTTACACGGCTCCTGTGTTTTGGTGCCTTACGTTCCGCTTTACCGGCTAAGGTAGCACCAGGAGAACTACTGCGATTGTGCCCTGGTTCATCCGGACGAGCACCTCAGTAGAGAAAGCCGAAAACTGACTGTCATGATATAGCGTGAGACTGGTCAACCACTCGATGACCTGTGGGAATGTTAGAATTCCTCCGCCTTAACGAAGGGCCGTTTTCCGTCCAGGCATGTATTCACCCCGGAACCAGGAGAGTGCGGAGCCACCAGGGGCTATCTAGTAGCCCCACTGTCAAACTCCTATGGCTAAGTGAAAGTGCTAAAGCATTATAGTCCAGTTGCCTCGCTCGCTCCGCTATCATCTCCTTAATAGGACCAAGACGTTGGGTTAAGTGTGAACGCGTGTTTTTGCGAGCACCTCCGCATTATATGCGTGGGGGCTGAAGCCAATGACTGCAATCTTTTAGGCTATACACATGTATACGTAAACGGCCGCCCAGGAGGCATCATATTACTTTCAGGCAAAAGTATAAAAATAGCCTTATAAAAATTTATAAAAGCATTTCGCTTACAATGAGATTACATATCACTCAAACATAATATTTTTTGAGCACTGGGTCTCTATCAAACGGGCACCCTCAAGAACTTCTTCAAAATAGTGCTCAGCAGCCTTTCGACCTATAGCCGAATCCCGCGCTGCAACATTGGTAGCATCCATCTCCGCCCAGTATGCCTTAACACGGGAAAAGGCTATCCGTGCACCCTCTATGCACGCCGACCTCTTCATCGCATTAATGCGCGGCACCACGTCAAGGAACTACTGCACCAAGCTGAAATAGCTGTTCGGTTTTGACCTTCCCGGCCACAGATGATCCACAACAGACCTCATAGAGAGTCTGGACAACCTGTTTGGTTCAGCCCATTCGGCTAATTGGTCAGTCAATGAAAGTGGAAGCTAGGGAGAATGGAATTGTCTCCAAAACAGCTGGTCTACTCCACGGTTTGTCTGACCCTGGAAGTACTTGGCCGCATCGGGAGCGCTCGCTGCCAAATCCATATACACATCCTCCGAACTCCACAGCCGATCCAGAGGGGCATACCGAGGATCTCCGAATTTCCTCCACAACATAAAGGATTTCCTAGCTACAATATCCCCGGCTTCCCGCAGCTCCTCCTTCTTTGCCCTCATAGCAGAGCGGAGATCCTTTTTCGTCGCAATAGCCTTCTCAAGGTCTGATGCCTTCGCTTGGTTTTACTTTTAGAGAACCCGGCAACGGTCGGCGGTGGCTTTTAATTCCACAGCCATCTTGGTCATCTTGTCTCGGGTCTCGCCATGCGCGGCCTTCTCGGCTTGCAACTCTTCTGCCGCTTTCACAGCAGCCGCATTACCTAACCTCGCTTGTTCCTTGGCTCGGGCAAGTTCTGCCCGCAAGGCTTCAACAGTGGCAGCTCCATCTGCAGTCACAAAATATTTAAGATACTGGCATCATGCTGCTCTTCCTATGTGGCGTTTACCAGATATTGACACTTACCCTGTGCCTCGTCAAGCCTTTTGTTAACAAGCTCGATGTCGGCGTCTGCCGCATCCAACTGCCGTTCTAAATGGGCAAACTCGCTAGTCCGGCTAGCCACCGGAGCTTCCATCACCTGCACATAGAGGCAGTATGGTTATTACCTGGGAATATGATCCTCTGTTCGTCGCCGTTTCCGACGACAACCAGAGTCTCAGGGGCTACTATCTACATAGGGCACACCTAGCATGTGCAGGACTATCATACATTCTTTTACGTACCTCAAAGCCTGTCAGTAGACTCATAAAAGCTTCATGCAATCCACTTTCGGCGGACGATATTCTCTCCATCACCGTATTCATCAGCACACGGTGTTCATCTGAGATGGCCGCTCGCGCCACCAACTCCCTCAGAACATCCGATCGCACACTAGACGGTGCCGGACTCTTTTGTCTACTCTCTTCGGGAGCCGGACATTGGGAGCTTCGGGGGTCAACGGGATTATCTTCTGGCCTCACCAGACTCGGAGAGGCCCTCCGCGACGACACTTCAGGGTCGTCCGCTTCCGGAGCGGAGGAGTCCGGAGGAGGCGTTTCGCTCTCCATCATCTCTGGAAGAAGATCCCCCAAAGATGAGCTCATTTGAGAGGGGCTAAGGCCCAAACTGCGAAAATATATGCGGTTCTTATCTTCTCAGAAGAAAAAGATGGCATATCTGTACTATCAAAGGTATTTCGGGTCACTTACGACTTGTGGGAGGATTGATCCCCCCGCGGACTTTGTGCGGCAACAACGCCCCCCAAGGGGGGACCCTCTGTGGGAGACTTCTTCTCCCGTTTGGAAGATTCGGCTTCCGAATCCCCGGGCGCAGTCCTTTTCCTCTTCTGGTCGCCTTCCCTCATGGAGGCGCTCGCTCCCTTGGCTAGAATGGGCAGCATTGGGGGCCCGCGTCCGCTCGCATTATCCTCCATAGTATCTTCCTTCAAGGGCTCCGGGCAAGGTGCGGTCTGGAGCATCTTCTCCAATACCGGATTTTCCAAACCCTCAGGGAGGGGGGCCGAACACCGAATCAACTTCGCCTTTGTTAGCTAGTCCTGGTCAAAAAGCAAACTCTCAGAGATAACTTCGTAACAAAGTAGAGAAAGTATGTTCGGTCGGAAGATGCCTTACCTGTTCGACGGTGCGGTTGCTACTCAGGCCCACGTCCTCGTTGATTTCCGGACACTCCGTCTGAGGTCCGAAGAATGATTTGTACATCTCCTCGTGCGTCAGGCCGAGAAAATTTTGAATGGCACGCGATCCCTCGGGATTGAACTCCCACAGACGAAGAGGCCGGCGTTTGCAAGGCTGGACTTGACGAACCAGCATAACCTGTATCACCGCAACCAAGCTGAAATCTCCATTGAAGTGATCTCAAATGCGGCCTTGCAGTATAGGCACGTCCTTGGCTGGCCCCCAGCTCAGACCTCTGCTGATCCATGACATCAGTTGTGGTGGGGGGCCCGAGCGGAAAACAGGGGGGGGGCGCCCACTTGGCACTTCTAGGAGCCGTGATGTAGAACCACTCCTGTTGCCACAATTCAGACACCTCTGGGATGGAACCTTTGGGCCACGGAGCTCCCTTCATCTTGCGTATTGAGGCACCTCCACATGCTGCATGCTCCCCCTCGACCAACTTCGGCTTCACTTCAAAGGTCTTGAGCCATAGGACAAAGTGAGGGGTAACCCGGAGGAAGGCCTCGCACACGATAATAAATGTCGTGATATGAAGAAAGGAGTCCGGAGCTAGATGATGAAAATCTAGCCCGTAGTAAAACATCAAACCCCTGACGAAAGGATCCAGGGAGAGGCCTAGGCCTCGAAGGAAGTGGGAAACGAACACGATGTTTTTGTTAGATTCGGGGGTGGGGACAGCCTGCCCTCGGGGAGGCAGCCGATGCAAAATCTCGGCGGTTAGATATCTGGCCTCCCTCAACTTCTTGATGTCTTCTTCCATGATGGTGGAAGGCATCCATCGGCCTTGAAGGCTAGATCTGAACATGACTGAAGGTTCGTGGCGCCTGACCTGAACTTCGGGCATTTGAGCTTGAGGTGGGGGAAGGATTCGATTGAGCATGGGAGGGAAAAATAAAAGCCTTGTCCCCTTTATAAAGAGGGTGAATATCAAGCGTCCTCTTCGTGTCCGTTTGGACTTGCCTACAATCTAGGAGTCCTAGAAGCGGTTGGGTTACCCACGCCCGTATTGATGAGAATCCCGGAATAAGGGGGACACGATCTCTGCTTTAACAAGACGTGCCAAGGAAACCGCCTCGCATAACGCGCTGAGATGGGACAGTAAAACGGTTCGAATAAAAGCTTGGCCATGGTGTGATGTCACACTACGGATTACGTCAGCAGATGAGATTTGTGTAAATATTATTCTCTCTATGGCAATATGTGGAAACTTATTTTTCAGAGCCGGACACTATCTTTGTGTTCAAAATCTTCTATGAAGTACTTGGAGAAGGAACCTGCCTTGCAATGCCGAAGACAATATGCGTGCCGGACTCGTCGTCATTGAAGCCTGGTTCAGGGGCTACTAAGGGAGTCCTGGATTAGGGGGTGTCTGGATGGCCGGACTATACCTTCAACCGGACTCCTGGACTATGAAGACACAAGATTGAAGACTCCGTCCCACGTCCGGAAGGGACTTTCCTTGGCGTGGAAGGCAAGCTTGGCGATACGGATATGAAGATCTCCTACCATTGTAACCGACTCTATGTAACCCTAACCCTATCCAGTGTCTATATAAATTGGAGGGTTTTCGTCCGTTGGACAACATACACATCAACAATCATACCATAGGCTAGCTTCTAGGGTTTAGCCTCCTCGATCTCCTGGTAGATCAACTCTTGTACTACCCATATCATCAATATTAATCAAGCAGGACGTAGGGTTTTACCTCCATTGAGAGGGCCCGAACCTGGGTAAAACTTCGTGTCCCTTGTCTCCTGTTACCATCCGGCCTAGACGCACAGTTCGGGACCCCCTACCCGAGATCTGCCGGTTTTGACACTGACACAAACCTTCTCTAATTTTTACAAGTGCATAGTGAGGTCATACCATGGCACACCATGCCAGGCGTCATGTTTTTCAAGCATTTATTTCATTTTTTCTATAGTTTAAAACCCAATAAATAAACGTTTGTGGTTGACTATTGCCATACATTTCATCGAAATATCTGTCCATTCCTTGTAAAAGGCATGAGAATTTACTAAATGGCACGGGCATGATTTTCCAGGCCGTTCTTGTGCACCCTTTCATGCACCGATTGTTTAAACTTGAATTATGTGCATTAATGCCTAGGAAATGCACATAATCCCCTAAATATGGCAAATGAACCCAGAAAGGTGCCAAATTTGAACACGGTGATTTGCAGGTTGTATGTTCATCTTACAAAAAAACTCATGGACAAAGGACAAAGGACAAAGGAAATTTCGATCCCCCTTCAATCTTGGTGATTTCCCTCTCGAAAGCATGAAACTTCCTCGGTTCGATTTATGAAAGGCGTGCATCATGACATAAGGAAAACATTCTCCAATTTTTACCAAGGCATGGTGAAGCCATTGTTGGGTTTCGTAGTAATTTCGAAAAATTTCCTACGCACACGCAAGATCATGTGATGCATAGCAACGAGAGGGAAGAGTGTTGTCTACGTACCCACGCAGACCGACTGCGGAAGCGTTGACGCAACGTAGAGGAAGTAGTCGTACGTCTTCACGATCCAACCGATCAAGCACCGAAACTACGGCACCTCCGAGTTCGAGCACACGTTCAGCTCGATGACGATCCCCGGACTCCAATCCAGCAAAGTGTCGGGGAAGAGTTCCGTCAGCACGACGGCGTGGTGACGAACTTGATGTACTACAGCAGCAGGGCTTCGCCTAAACTCCGCTACAGTATTATCGAGGACTATGGTGGCAGGGGCACCGCACACGGCTAAGGAATAGATCACGTGGATCAACTTGTGTGTTCTAGGGTGCCTCTACCTCAGTATATAAAGGACCAAAGGGGGGAAGCTGGCCGGCCACAAGGGGTGCGCCAGGAGAGTCCTACTCCCTCCGGGAGTAGGATTCCCCCCCAATCCTAGTTGGAATAGGATTCGCGGAGGGGGAAAAGAGAGAGAGAGGGGGCCGGCCACCTCTCCTAGTCCTAATAGGACTAGGGGAAGTAGGAGGCGCGCAGCCCATGTAGGGCTGCCTCTTCTCTTTTCCACTAAGGCCCATCATGGCCCATTTAGCTCCCGGGGGGTTCCGGTAACCTTCCCGGTACTCCGGTAAAATCCCGATTTCACCCGGAACACTTACGATATCCAAACATAGGCTTCCAATATATCAATATTTATGTCTCGACCATTTCGAGACTCCTCGTCATGTCCGTGATCACATCCGGGACTCCGAACAAACTTCGGTACATCAAAATGCATAAACTCATAATATAACTGTCATCGTAACCTTAAGCGTGCGGACCCTACGGGTTTGAGAACAATGTAGACATGACCGAGACACGTCTCCGGTCAATAACCAATAGCGGGACCTGGATGCCCATATTGGCTCCTACATATTCTACGAAGATCTTTATCGGTCAGACCGCATAACAACATACGTCGTTCCCTTTGTCATCGGTATGTTACTTGCCCGAGACTCGATCGTCGGTATTCCAAATACCTAGTTCAATCTCGTTACCGGCAAGTCTCTTTACTCGTTCTGTAATACATCATCCAGCAACTAACTCATTTAGTTGCAATGCTTGCAAGGCTTAAGTGATGTGCATTACCGAGAGGGCCCAGAGATACCTCTCCGACAATCGGAGTGACAAAACCTAATCTCGAAATACGCCAACCCAACATGTACCTTTGGAGACACCTGTAGTACTCCTTTATAATCACCCAGTTATGTTGTGACGTTTGGTAGTACCCAAAGTGTTCCTCCGGTAAACGGGAGTTGCATAATCTCATAGTTATAGGAACATGTATAAGTCATGAAGAAAGCAATAGCAACATACTAAACGATCGGGTGCTAAGCTAATGGAATGGGTCATGTCAATCAGATCATTCAACTAATGATGTGACCTCGTTAATGAAATAACAACTCTTTGTTCATGGTTAGGAAACATAACCATCTTTGATTAACGAGCTAGTCAAGTAGAGGCATACTAGTGACACTCTGTTTGTCTATGTATTCACACATGTATTATGTTTCCGGTTAATACAATTCTAGCATGAATAATAAACATTTATCATGATATAAGGAAATAAATAATAACTTTATTATTGCCTCTAGGGCATATTTCCTTCAGTCTCCCACTTGCACTAGAGTCAATAATCTAGATTACACTGTAATGATTCTAACACCCATGGAGCTTTGGTGCTGATCATGTTTTGCTCGTGGAAGAGGCTTAGTCAACAGGTCTGCAACATTCAGATCCGTATGTATCTTGCAAATCTCTATGTCACCCACCTGGACTAGATCCCGGATGGAATTGAAGCGTCTCTTGATGTGTTTGGTCCTTTTGTGAAATCTGGATTCCTTTGCCAAGGCAATTGCACCAGTATTGTCACAAAAGATTTTCATTGGACCCGATGCACTAGGTGTGACACCTAGATCGGATATGAACTCCTTCATCCAGACTCCTTCATTTGCTGCTTCCGAAGCAGCTATGTACTCCGCTTCACATGTAGATCCCGCTACGAAGCTTTGTTTAGAACTACACCAACTGACAGCTCCACCGTTTAATGTAAACATGTATCCAGTTCGCGATTTAGAATCGTCCGGATCAGTGTCAAAGCTTGCATCAACGTAACCTTTTACGGTGAGCTCTTTGTCACCTCCATATACGAGAAACATATCCTTAGTCCTTTTCAGGTACTTCAGGATGTTCTTGACCGCTGTCCAGTGATCCACTCCTGGATTACTTTGGTACCTCCCTGCTAAACTTATAGCAAGGCACACATCAGGTCTGGTACACAGCATTGCATACATGATAGAGCCTATGGCTGAAGCATAGGGAACATCTTTCATTTTCTCTCTATCTTCTGCGGTGGTCGGGCATTGAGTCTGACTCAACTTCACACCTTGTAACACAGGCAAGAACCCTTTCTTTGCTTGATCCATTTTGAACTTTTTCAAAATCTTGTCAAGGTATGTGCTTTGTGAAAGTCCAATTAAGCGTCTTGTTCTATCTCTATAGATCTTTATGCCTAATATGTAAGCAGCTTCACCGAGGTCTTTCATTGAAAAACTTTTATTCAAGTATCCCTTTATGCTATCCAGAAATTCTATATCATTTCCAATCAGCAATATGTCATCCACATATAATATCAGAAATGCTACAGAGCTCCCACTCACTTTCTTGTAAATACAGGCTTCTCCGAAAGTTTGTATAAAACCAAATGCTTTGATCACACTATCAAAACGTTTATTCCAACTCCGAGAGGCTTGCACCAGTCCATAAATGGATCGCTGGAGCTTGCACACTTTGTTAGCTCCCTTTGGATCGACAAAACCTTCCGGTTGCATCATATACAACTCTTCTTCCAGAAATCCATTCAGGAATGCAGTTTTGACATCCATCTGCCAAATTTCATAATCATAAAATGCGGCTATTGCTAACATGATTCAGACAGACTTAAGCATCGCTACGGGTGAGAAGTTCTCATCGTAGTCAACCCCTTGAACTTGTCGAAAACCTTTTGCGACAAGTCGAGCTTTGTAGACAGTAACATTACCATCAGCGTCAGTCTTCTTCTTGAAGATCCATTTATTCTCAATTGCTTGCCGGTCATCGGGCAAGTCAACCAAAGTCCATACTTTGTTCTCATACATGGATCCCATCTCAGATTTCATGGCTTCAAGCCACTTTGCGGAATCTGGGCTCACCATCGCTTCTTCATAGTTCATAGGTTCATCATGATCTAGTAGCATGACTTCTAGAACAGGATTACCGTACCACTCTGGTGCGGATCTCGCTCTGGTCGATCTACGAGGTTCACTAGTATCTTGACCTGAAGTTTCATGATCAACATCATTAGCTTCCTCACTAATTGGTATAGATGTCGTAGAAATAGTTTTCTGTGATGTACTATTTTCCAATAAGGGAGCAGGTACAGTTACCTCGTCAAGTTCTACTTTCCTCCCACTCACTTCTTTCGAGAGAAACTCCTTCTCTAGAAAGGATCCATTCTTAGCAACGAATGTCTTGCCTTCGGATCTGTGATAGAAGGTGTACCCAACAGTCTCCTTTGGGTATCCTATGAAGACACATTTCTCCGATTTGGGTTCGAGCTTATCAGGTTGAAGCTTTTTCACATAAGCATCGCAGCCCCAAACTTTAAGAAACGACAACTTTGGTTTCTTGCCAAACCATAGTTCATAAGGCGTCGTCTCAATGGATTTTGATGGTGCCCTATTTAACGTGAATGCGGCCGTCTCTAAAGCATAACCCCAAAATGATAGCGGTAAATCAGTAAGAGACATCATAGATCGCACCATATCTAGTAAAGTACGATTACGACGTTCGGACACACCATTACGCTGTGGTGTTCCGGGTGGCGTGAGTTGCGAAACTATTCCACAATTTTTCAAATGTACACCAAACTCGTAACTCAAATATTCTCCTCCACGATCAGATCGTAGAAACTTTATTTTCTTGTTACGATGATTTTCAACTTCACTCTGAAATTCTTTGAACTTTTCAAATGTTTCAGACTTATGTTTCATTAAGTAGATATACCCATATCTGCTTAAGTCGTCTGTGAAGGTGAGAAAATAACGATATCCGCCAAGAGCCTCAATATTCATCGGACCACATACATCGGTATGTATGATTTCCAACAAATCTGTTGCTCTCTCCATAGTACCGGAGAACGGTGTTTTAGTCATCTTGCCCATGAGGCACGGTTCGCAAGTACCAAGTGATTCATAATCAAGTGGTTCGAAAAGTCCATCAGTATGGAGTTTCTTCATGTGCTTTACACCGATATGACCTAAACGACAGTGCCACAAATAAGTTGCACTTTCATTATGAACTCTGCATCTTTTGGCTTCAACATTATGAATATGTGTATCACTACTATTGAGATTCATCAAAAATAGACCACTCTTCAAAGGTGCATGACCATAAGAGATATTACTCATATAAATAGAACAACCATTATTCTTGGATTTAAATGAATAACCGTCTCGCATTAAACAAGATCCAGATATAATGTTCATGCTCAACGCTGGCACCAAATAACAATTATTTAGGTCTAATATTAATCCTGAAGGTAGATGTAGAGGTAGCGTGCCGACCGCGATCACATCGACTTTGGAACTGTTTCCCACGCGCATCGTCACCTCGTCCTTTGCCAGTGCCCGCTTATTCCGTAGTCCCTGTTTCGAGTTGCAAATATTAGCAACAGAACCAGTATCAAATACCCAGGGTCTACTGCGAGCTCTAGTAAGGTACACGTCAATAACATGTATATCACATATACCTTTGTTCACCTTGCCATCCTTCTTATCCGCCAAATACTTGGGGCAGTTCCGCTTCCAGTGACCAGTCTGCTTGCAGTAGAAGCACTCAGTTTCAGGCTTAGGTCCAAACTTGGGTTTCTTCTCCTGAGCAGCAACTTGCTTGCCGTTCTTCTTGAAGTTCCCCTTCTTCTTCCCTTTGCCCTTTTTCTTGAAACTAGTGGTCTTGTTAACCATCAACACTTGATGCTCCTTCTTGATTTCTACCTCCGCAGCTTTCAGCATCGCGAAGAGCTCGGGAATAGTCTTGTTCATCCCTTGCATATTATAGTTCATCACGAAGCTCTTGTAGCTTGGTGGCAGTGATTGGAGAATTCTGTCAATGACGCAATCATCCAGAAGATTAACTCCCATCTGAATCAAGTGATTATTATACCCAGACATTTTGAGTATATGCTCACTGACAGAACTGTTCTCCTCCATCTTGCAGCTATAGAACTTATTGGAGACTTCATATCTCTCAATCCGGGCATTTGCTTGAAATATTAACTTCAACTCCTGGAACATCTCATATGCTCCATGACGTTCAAAATGTCGTTGAAGTCCCGATTCTAAGCCGTAAAGCATGGCACACTGAACTATCGAGTAGTCATCAGCTTTGCTCTGCCAGACGTTCATAACATCTGGTGTTGCTCCAGCAGCAGGCCTGGCACCCAGCGGTGCTTCCAGGACGTAATTCTTCTGAGCAGCAATGAGGATAATCCTCAAGTTACGGACCCAGTCCGTATAATTGCTACCATCATCTTTCAACTTTGCTTTCTCAAGGAACGCATTAAAATTCAACGGAACAACAGCACGAGCCATCTATCTACAATCAACATAAACAAGCAAGATACTATCAGGCACTAAGTTCATGATAAGTTTAAGTTCAATTAATCAAATTACTTAAGAACTCCCACTTAGATAGACATCCCTCTAATCTTCTAAGTGATTACGTGATCCAAATCAACTAAACCATAACCGATCATCACGTGAGATGGAGTAGTTTTCAATGGTGAACATCGTTATGTTGATCATATCTACTATATGATTCATGCTCGACCTTTCGGTCTCCGTGTTCCGAGGCCATATCTGCATATGCTAGGCTCGTCAAGTTTAACCTGAGTATTCTGCGTGTGCAAAACTGGCTTGCACCCGTTGTAGATGGACGTAGAGCTTATCACACCCGATCATCACGTGGTGTCTGGGCACGACGAACTTTGGCAACGGTGCATACTCAGGGAGAACACTTCTTGATAATTTAGTGAGAGATCATCTTATAATGCTACCGTCAATCAAAGCAAGATAAGATGCATAAAAGGATAAACATCTCATGCAATCAATATAAGTGATATGATATGGCCATCATCATCTTGTGCTTGTGATCTCCATCTCCGAAGCACCGTCATGATCACCATCGTCACCGGCGCGACACCTTGATCTCCATCGTAGCATCGTTGTCGTTTCGCCAATCTTATGCTTCCACGACTATCACTACCGCTTAGTAATAAAGTAAAGCATTACATCGCGATTGCATTGCATACAATAAAGCGACAACCATATCACATCACAACATGCCCTGCAAAAACAAGTTAGACGTCCTCTACTTTGTTGTTGCAAGTTTTACGTGGCTGCTACGGGATTAAGCAAGAACCAATCTCACCTACGCATCAAAACCACAACGATAGTTTGTCAAATAGACTCCGTTTTAACCTTCGCAAGGACCGGGCGTAGACACACTTGGTTCAACTAAAGTTGGAGAGACAGTCGCCCGCAAGCCACCTGTGTGCAAAGCACGTCGGGGGAACCGGTCTCGCGTAAGCGTACGCGTAAGGTTGGTCCGGGTCGTCTCGTCCAACAATGCTGCCGAACCAAAGTATGACATGCTGGTAGGCAGTATGACTTATATCGCCCACAACTCACTTGTGTTCTACTCGTGCATATAACATCAACATAAATAACCTAGGCTCGGATGCCACTGTTGGGTTTCGTAGTAATTTCAAAAAATTTCCTACGCACACGCAAGATCATGTGATGCATAGCAACGAGAGGGGAGAGTGTTGTCTATGTACCCACACAGACCGACTGCGGAAGCGTTGATGCAACGTAGAGGAAGTAGTCGTACGTCTTCACGATCCAACCGATCAAGCACCGAAACTACGGCACCTCCGAGTTCGAGCACACGTTCAGCTCGATGACGATCCCCGGACTCCGATCCAGCAAAGTGTCGGGGAAGAGTTCCGTCAGCACGACGGCGTGGTGACGAACTTTATGTACTACAGCAGCAGGGCTTCGCCTAAACTCCGCTACAGTATTATCGAGGACTATGGTGGCAGGGGGCACCGCACACGGCTAAGGAATAGATCACGTGGATCAACTTGTGTGTTCTAGGGTGCCTCTACCTCAGTATATAAAGGACCGAAGGGGGGGAAGCTGGCCGGCCACAAGGGGCGCGCCAGGAGAGTCCTACTCCCTCCGGGAGTAGGATACCCCCCAATCCTAGTTGGAATAGGATTCGCGGAGGGGGAAAGAGAGAGAGGGGGCCGGCCACCTCTCGTAGTCCTAATAGGACTAGGGGAAGGAGGACGCACGCAGCCCATGTATGGCTGCCTCTTCTCTTTTCCACTAAGGCCCATCATGGCCCATTTAGCTCCCGGGGGGTTCCGGTAACCTTCCCGGTACTCCGGTAAAATCCCGATTTCACCCGAAACACTTCCGATATCCAAGCATAGGCTTCCAATATATCAATAGTTATGTCTCAACCATTTCGAGACTCCTCGTCATGTCCGTGATCACATCCGGGACTCCGAACAACCTTCGGTACATCAAAATGCATAAACTCATAATATAACTGTCATCGTAACCTTAAGCGTGTGGACCCTACGGGTTCGAGAACAATGTAGACATGACCGAGACACGTCTCCGGTCAATAACCAATAGCGGGACCTAGATGCCCATATTGGCTCCTACATATTCTACAAAGATCTTTATCGGTCAGACCGCATAACAACATACGTCGTTCCCTTTGTCATCGGTATGTTACTTGCCCGAGACTCGATCGTCGGTATTCCAAATACCTAGTTCAATCTCGTTACCGGCAAGTCTCTTTAGTCGTTCTGTAATACATCATCCAGCAACTAACTCATTTAGTTACAATGCTTGCAAGGCTTAAGTGATGTGCATTACCGAGAGGGTCCAGAGATACCTCTCCGACAATCGGAGTGACAAAACCTAATCTCGAAATACGCCAACCCAACATGTACCTTTGGAGACACCTGTAGTACTCCTTTATAATCACCCAGTTACGTTGTGACGTTTGGTAGTACCCAAAGTGTTCCTCCGGTAAACGGGAGTTGCATAATCTCATAGTTATAGGAACATGTATAAGTCATGAAGAAAGCAATAGCAACATACTAAATGATCAGGTGCTAAGCTAATGGAATGGGTCATGTCAATCAGATCATTCAACTAATGATGTGACCTCGTTAATGAAATAACAACTCTTTGTTCATGGTTAGGAAACATAACCATCTTTGATTAACGAGCTAGTCAAGTAGAGGCATACTAGTGACACTCTTTTTGTCTATGTATTCACACATGTATTATGTTTCCGGTTAATACAATTCTAGCATGAATAATAAACATTTATCATGATATAAGGAAATAAATAATAACTTTATTATTGCCTCTAGGGCATATTTCCTTCAGTCTCCCACTTGCACTAGAGTCAATAATCTAGATTACACTGTAATGATTCTAACACCCATGGAGCTTTGGTGCTGATCATGTTTTGCTCGTGGAAGAGGCTTAGTCAACGGGTCTGCAACATTCAGATCCGTATGTATCTTGCAAATCTCTATGTCACCCACCTGGACTAGATCTCAGATGGAATTGAAGCGTCTCTTGATGTGTTTGGTCCTTTTGTGAAATCTGGATTCCTTTGCCAAGGCAATTGCACCAGTATTGTCACAAAAGATTTTCATTGGACCCGATGCACTAGGTGTGACACCTAGATCGGATATGAACTCCTTCATCCAGACTCCTTCGTTTGCTGCTTCCGAAGCAGCTATGTACTCCGCTTCACATGTAGATCCCGCTACGACGCTTTGTTTAGAACTGCACCAACTGACAGCTCCACCGTTTAATGTAAACACGTATCCGGTTTGCGATTTAGAATCGTCCGGATCAGTGTCAAAGCTTGCATCAACGTAACCTTTTACGGTGAGCTCTTTGTCACCTCCATATACGAGAAACATATCCTTAGTCCTTTTCAGGTACTTCAGGATGTTCTTGACCGCTGTCCAGTGATCCACTCCTGGATTACTTTGGTACCTCCCTGCTAAACTTATAGCAAGGCACACATCAGGTCTGGTACACAGCATTGCATACATGATAGAGCCTATGGCTGAAGCATAGGGAACATCTTTCATTTTCTCTCTATCTTCTGCGGTGGTCGGGCATTGCGTCTAGGGCATATTTCCTTCAGCCATACCATTGCACCATGCTAGGCATCATGTTTTCCAACCACGTGTTTCATTTTTTGTATATTTGTTAACCCAGTAAACGATGCGTTTATGGTTGACTATTGCCACACATTTCCTTGCAATATCTGTCCATTCCTTATAAAAGGCATGAGAATGTACTAAATAACACGAGCATGGTTTTCCAGACCGTTCTTGTGCACATTTTCATGCACCAATTGTTTGAATTTGAATTATGTCCATTAATGCCTAGAAAATGCACATAATCCCATAAATATGGTAAATGAGCCCGGAAAATGTCAAATTTGAACATGTTGCATTTTGAGGCGGTATGTTGGTCGTTGAAAAAAAATGAATGACAAAATAGGACGGAAATTTGGATTCTCCTTCAATCTTGGGGATTTCCCTCTCGAAAGCATGGAACTTCCTCGGTGATGGTTCGATTTATGAAGGGCGTGCATGACGACATAAGCCAGACCTTCTCAAATTTTTACCAGGGCATGGTGAGGTCATACCATGGCACCATGCCAGGCGTCATGTTTTTTAAACATTTATTTCATTTTTCTATAGTTGAAAACACAACCAACAAACATTTGTGGTTGACTATTGCCGCACATTTCATCTAAATATCTATCCATTCCTTCTAAAAGGCATGAGAATTTACTAAATGGCACGAGCATGGTTTTCCAGGCCGTTCTTATGGACCCTTTCATGCACCAATTGTCTGAACTTGAATTATGTGCATTAATACCTAGGAAATGCACATAATCCCCTAAATATGGCAAATGAACCTGTAAAAGTGCCAAATTTGAACACGGTGATTTGCAGGTTGTATGTTCATCATAGAAAAAACTCGTGGACAAAGGACAAAGGAAATTTGGATCCCCCTTCAATCTAGGTGATTTCCTCCTCGAAACCATGGAACTTCCTCGGTGATGGTTCGTTTTATGAAAGGTGTGCATGACGACATTTTTACCAGGGCACGGTGAGACCATACCATGGCATCACACCAGATGTCATGTTTTCCAAGCATGTATTTCATTTTTGTATATTTTTTAACCTAGTAAAGGACGCGTTTATGGTTGACTATTGCCACACATTTCCTTGAAATATCTGCCCATTCCTTGTAAAAGGCATGAGAATGTACTAAATAGCACGAGCATGGTTTTCCAGACCATTCTTGTGCACCTTTTCGTGCACTGATTGTTCTAATTTGAATTATGTGCATAATTAATGCCTAGAAAATGCACACAATCCCCTAAATATGGTAAATGAGTTCGGAAAAATGTCAAATTTGAACACGTTGCATTAGAGGAGGTATGTTGATCGTTGGAAAAAAACTGAATGAGAAACTAGGACGGAAATTTGGATTCCCCTTCAATCTTGGTGATTTCCCTCTCGAAAGCATTGAACTTCCTCGGTGATGGTTCGATTTATGAAGGGCATGCATAACGACATAAATCAAACCTTCTCAGCTTTTAACCAGGGCACGGTGAGGCCATACCATGGCACCATGCCAGGCATCGTGTTTTTCAAGCACATATTTCATTGTTCTATAGTTGATAACCCGGTAAATGATGTGTTTATGGTTGACTATTGCCACACATTCCATTGAAATCGCTGCCCATTCCTTGTAAAGGCTTGAGAAATTACTAAATACCAGGAGTATGGTTTTTCCAGACCGTTCTTGTGCACCTTTTCAAGCACCAATTGCTTCAATTTGAATTATGTGCATTAATGCCTACAAAATGCACATAATCCCCTAAATATTGTAAATGAACCCGAAAAAGTGTCAAATTTGAACACAGTGATTAGCAGGGTTTATGTTCATCATAGAAAAAAAACTCATGGATGAAGGACAAAGGAAATTTGGATTCCCATTCAATCTCGGTGATTTACTATCGCACACGATTCGTCTCCGTCACCTCTGCGAACTGTGTGTGTTCACTCACACATGCAAAAGGAAAAATAAAACCCTTGCCCACTTTGTCCCCACTCACTCACCGCGGACTCCTCCGCAGCTCCGCACACTAAGCTCGATGGCTGTTGGCGGCGGGCGTAGGTCGCGCTCCAAACGGCACGGGATTTCGCCCCTACCGCTTTTCGCCGCCTATCTGCACCGACATTCTAGACTTTGGTCGACTGAGGTTTTCTGCAGGATTGGACCTGGATTTTTTCTCATGGAGAAGGTAAACAACTTAATTAGCAAAATATTCACTCATCTCTCATCGCAGTTTGTCCGTCGCTGTTAATCAACCAGGGGAAATCACCATGGAATCATTTTTGTTCTAGCTGATTCGTGGGTGTTCATTCATGTGTCCACAGTGCGAGCACAAATCAGGCAACTGTGGTCGTGGCTAGTCGGAAACGAAGTTCTATCTCACCATTCCGTATGACTTTAGGGAGCGCTCGGTATGTTCCATCTCAACCTACCACAGTCGGCATGGCCTAAATTTGTGAACATATACCATCTGTTGCTACATTATCTATATGTTTGCATCAAATCTTTGTTACATTATCTATTTCTAATTCTATATTTTTGTACTTTGCTTTCATCTATATATATTGATCTGTTCTATCAGTTACTCCCATATTTGCATCTTGCTATGTTATTTCAATATATCTAATTTACGATCTTAATTTTCATTTCAAGCAGTGCATCCCTTGCTTTGTAAGAACAGGAGTAGAAGGAAATCTTGGGCTTTACTTTGTGATGACTCCCAGGATGTCATATTGACAATGCAGCATGGATTTACAATGATGGTTAGCGTAAAACTTGATAAAGATGGTCACTCCTATTTTAATGCGGACCTTTGGAGAAAAATGTGTAAGTGTTATGAACTGAAAGCTGGCAATAAAATTCTAGTGCTTGCACCACAGCCTGGTCTAATTAACATGGATGTTTACTTCCCCAACGTCATCAGCCGATCAACGTCTGATCGAGGTTAGTGTCCTTTCAACTTTCTCCATGCTGTCATATTACTATTTAAGCAACCAATTGATCACTATTTAAGCAACCAATTGTGATATCATATTCCGACTCTGTTCCTAGGTAGTAACAAATTCTATTTACCAATTTACGCACACTATATATTCTTCTGCCATGTTCTGAGTAAATAATACCTTTCCACCTTTTAAGTAGGATATGTTGGATGCATAGTGAACGATCTATATGTTACTAAGCGTACCAAATTTCACTGGAAGGACTTGAAGCATGTCATAAAATTTGTTGATAATCTCACATAGATAGCACATCGTATGAACGCTGGATTTTGGATGGGGTTAATTAGACATATGGTGCACACACTGAACAAGACCAATTGTGTGCACAAAACGCTGGTAAAAAGTCTTATTTTAATATTGATGCTCATAAACTATATATATCTTCAATGATATATTGCAATTGTTTTTTATTCTACATGTCAACAGAAATTGCCCCTGTAGCAGTTCCTGGATCGATTTCCCGGCGTGGTCGAATTACACTTGTGCCTGCTAATAACGCCAAAGTGATTGCAAGGTACTGCATTTCTCGCAGAAATGGAACCATTCAAATTAACAAGTTCTCACTTCTCGTGGCAATGCATCCATATTAGAAAATTGGATACACGGTTCTACTCATGCTCTACCAAGGCACAAGAGGGCTCTTCCTTTTCATTGACGAAATGCCGAGTCACCGCGATCAAGCTGCTTCCGGTGGATAGTTGTGGTTGTTGGCCCTCAGCCTCTTAAAATGTGCTAGCTGTTACTATATATGTTAAATATGTATATATGGACCATATGGTTGTTCGCCCTTAGCCTCTTAAAATGTGATAGTTATTACTATGTTAAGTATGTAGATATGGACCATATGGTTATCAAAACTGTGTTACAAAGATCCTCCTTTTGTCGAATAGTGTAACCACTATATATATGTTACTCAAATGTTGTTACCCAAGTTCATAAATTTTCATGGAAAGTATTAGTATCGTACACAGTTCATTGAGTTTAAGCATGTGCCCGATGTCTAGAAGACATTTGCATATTAATTGTCCATATTGCAAATTCACACACATGTTAACATAAGGAAACGTATGTGTAACATACTAATCATCGCACACGAGTACTCGCAGACACACCGTGTGCGATACTGCTAGCCACCGCAAGCAACTAGTTTGCATTTTTCAAAGTTTTTTGTACACACAGAATCGCACACAAAGTAACTGTATTGACCGTCTGTGTTGTAATTTCTCATCGCAAACAGCTCATCCGAGTCGGCTGTTTGCCACGTATCACACACTTCTTGTTTACACGACTCGTTTGTGTTGTTTTGGCTCATCACAAACAGTTTATCCATGTGAACTGTATGTCGCATATCACACACATCTTGTTAAGTTTAACCGTTTCTGTTGTGTTCCCTAATTGAAAATAGTTTGCCCGAGTGAACCGTATGCCTTATATCGCACACACATTGATATGGCTGCCCATTTCTGTTGTTCTACCTCATCGCAAACAGTTCGAATGGATTAACCGTGTGTCCTGCATCACACACACATTGATATGGCTGCCCATTTCTGTTGTTCTGCCTCATCGCAAACAGTTTGAATGGATTAACCGTGTGCCCTGCATCACACATGCAACTAAAATCTGAACCGTGTTTGATGGCTCCGCCATTGCAAACGTTTTGCACCTTTTTGGATGGTTTTTTACACCACTGTTTGCGATTATTGTATCGCACACAGTTTCGGCAAAGGATCTCTGATCGTAGTGTCGCGTTAGCAGTATCCTGCAGTAGTGATTATATCCATGTTCTAGATCTGATCTTGCAAGCTATAGTCACCTACTATGCGTTATGATCCAACAACCTCGGAGTGACAATAGTCGGGACCACTCCCGGTGATGATCGTAGTTTGAGGAGTTCATGTATTCACCGTGTGCTAATGCTTTATTCCGGTTCTCTATTAGAAGGAGGCCTTAACTTCCCTTAGTTTCCAATTGGACCCCGCTGCCACGGGAGGGTAGGAAAAAAGATGTCATGCAAGTTCTTTCCATAAGCATGTATGACTATTTACGGAATACATGCCTATATTATATTGATGAACTGGAGCTAGTGGCGTATCGCCCTAGGTTATAACTGTCTTATGATGAATATCATCCAACAAGTCACCGATCCAATGCCTACAATTTATCTTATATTGTTTTTGCTAAGTTACTACTGCTATCGTTACTGTTGCACTTGCTACAAAACTATTGCTATCACTATTACCATTACTGTTACTGCTGTCACTAGTATCAAAACTATCATATTACTTTTCTACTGATCACGTTGCTGCAGATAATTAATCAACAGGTGTGGTTGAATTGACAACTCAGCTGCTAATACCTTCAGATATTCTTTTGCTCCCGTTGTGTCGAATCTATAAATTTGGGTTGAATACTCTAACCTCGAAAACTGTTGCGATCCCCTATACTTGTGGGTTATCAAGACATTTTTCTGGCGCCGTTGCCGAGGACCATAGATATATTTGTTGAGTCACTTGGGATTATTATCAATTTATCACTATGAAGAATCTGAAGGATGCTAAGACTAAGATTTTTTCCTCTAAGACGAGGGGAGGTAAGGAACTGCCATCCAGTTCTGCTTTAGATTCACCTACTGTTATAAGTAAACTTGCAACACCACCACATGCTCTTACTTCTGATATGTCGCAAGTTATTGATGATGCTACTTCTGCTATGAATAATGCTTATGATGATGCTAGTACCTTGCTTGATAATGATGATGTGCCACTTGGTGAATTTCTTGATAAACAAATTGCTAGAGTAATACAACATGATGTTGCTGAATCTGATGATGAGCTTGAAACTGAAACTCCTGAAACACCTGCTAGGACTAGCCTTCCTAGATATGAATCGCCTAAGGTACCAGAAGGTTATGTTATGAATGAGGAGACAACTAGGGATATTCTTGCTTGTAAGGATAGAGATGATCTAGAGAAATTATTATGCAAGTATAAAGAAAAGTCTCTGAATGCTAGAATGCAATATGATCATAAGTTTGCTACTTCACCTATATTTATTGATGATAGGGATTACGAATTCTCTATCGACCCGGAGTTAATTACCTTGGTTGAATATGATCCTTTCCATGGTTATGAAATTGAAACTGTTGTGGCACATCTTACTAAGTTAAATGACATAGTTTATCGGTGTTCTGGGAACGGGGGTACCCAAGACTTGCCTGCCTGTGGCCCATGGCGTGGCTCTGTCAATGGCCCGGTACGGCCCAGCTTCAACATCGACAACCCAAGACCCTCGCGAGGGGCCAAGTCTCGCGAGGCGGACGACACCAAGACCTCCCTGGGGGGGCAGTCTCACCAGGATGGCTCCCGAGGAGCGGAGATATCAATGGAAGGTGCACCTCGCGAGGTTTAGATGATGTGAGCCATGACGACCAAGGCCAGGCAGGCGCCAGCGGGCATAGTGTACCAGTTTCCTCTTTGGTGCTAAGGAGGCAAGCGCAGGCGCGGAGTCTCGAGGGATCAATTAAAGGTTTCCATTCCAGTGCAACAAGACCGAGACCGCCAGGATGGCAGGACGGAGGTAATCGCGGAGCCCACCACGGCGTCATGACTAGGAGCTTTTGCAGGGGAAGACTACTTTTGTGGGATCCCTTCCCGCGTTACATTTGGGAAGAGGACTAAGGCTACTATAAATAGGACTTAGCCAGCCCCATAGGGGGGACGGATCATTCCGATCATCGTCACACCCACCAGCTCATCGAGCGCAAGAACACCTCTCCTCCTAAGGTTGTTCTCCACTGTACTAGTTCATCCTCAGCCCCTCGAGGCCAATCCACCACAAAGAAGGAGTAGGGTTTTACATCGCAAGGTGGACCAAACCTTGGTAAACTGTTGTGTCTCTTGTCCGTTAGGTTCGTCGAGTTAGGCCATGGGATCGGTGAGCAGGCAGGTTGAGGAGGATGAGTTCTTCGCATGCACCCCAGTGTTCGAACCTCTCAAGGGTCTGTAGAACCCTATATCCAACATTTGGCGCACCAGGTAGGGGTGCGTCGGAGCCTCTCTTCCGCCGACCGATTTGCCACCGCTCCATCGCTTACATGGCTGACGCCCGTCGAGCCCATGCTGAGCATCGGGCCGCCCTCGCCACCCGCTTCGCCCAGACGGCGCCTGCTGGCGGGCCTCCCCGTCGTTCCCCGTCGCCCGCCGCCAACTCCATCACTGGCCAGGCGGGGCACGAGCAGCAAGCTTCGTCGCTGCACCCCTTTGTGTGGTGTGATGGGCGCACCGCCACCCCGTCGCTGACCCCAACCGGTTCATCGTCTCACGCTCGTCACGGACCAGTGAATGCGCATGCCGTGTTGATGATGGCGCTCGAGCTCCTTCGCTATCACCCCATCGACGACCTCTATGAAGATTGGATGGACCGCATCGCCGAGCTGGTCTGCGCCGTCGGGGGATCTCCTGCACCGTCTCTCCCGCTGTCTCGCCAGCCGCCTGCTGTGGGTATGTAGCCCACGGAGCGCCTCCTCCACCTCCGCGTCAAGGTGCCACCATCGAGCCAAGGCGCGAGGCCCCAAGGCATGTCCCACCGCACAGGGCGTCCACGCAGTAAGAAGAAAGCTGCCACGTAGTCCAGCGGCCGCAAGCAGGGGCGCGTGCGCTCCCAGCACCGCCACGCCAGGACCGCACGCCACCTGTCGTGGTGGCGCGCAAGCCCCAACATCAAGCTCCACCCCCATGACGAGCACCCCTGGCCACCACGGGCTGCCGCGCCTTCACTCCAGAGCTACGCAGCGTCATCTAGCCGGGGAAGTTCAAGCCCGACCTGCCTCCACGCTACGACGGCACCCCCGACCCTGCTGAGTTCTTGCAGCTCTATGAGCTGAGCATCGAGGCGGCCAACTACAACGAGAAGGTTATGGCGAACTGGTTCCCCATGGACCTCAAGGATGGGGCACATTCTTGGCTCCTGAACCTGCCCGTGGGGTCGATCTCCTCGTGGAGCGAGATGCGCGAGCATTTCTTCACCAACTTCCAGGGCACTCGCGACCGCCCGCCTGCCTCAGGTGACCTGCGGTGCATCAAGCAACAGCTAGGGGTGACCCTGTAGAAGTACATCCAGTGCTTCAATAGCGTTCGTCTCAAGATCCCCAAGGTGTCGGACGAGGCCATCATCTCCGCATTCACTGATGGTGTTCATGATGTCAAGATGAAGGAGGAGCTCGGCATACATGAGGACCTGTGCACGGCTCTGGAGATGTTCAACATGGCAACCAAGTGTGCGAGAGATGAGGAAGGACGCCCCCCTCCTGGAGCTCCCAGAGACCGACCCGTGCTCGCAGCTGAACCTGAGATGAAGCGCGACTGTGATCACCCGGAGTCATCCAAGAGTAGTCGTCCGTTCTGGAGATGTTCAACATGGCAACCAAGTGTGCGAGAGATGAGGAAGGACGCCCCCCTCCTGGAGCTCCCAGAGACCGACCCGTGCTCGCAGCTGAACCTGAGATGAAGCGCGACTGTGATCACTCGGAGTCATCCAAGAGTAGCCGTCCGTTCTGCGTCTTCCACAATGTGCACAGCCACAACACCAACGACTGTTAGGAGCTCAGGGCTAGCCACGACGGACGCCTCGGTCGTCGCCCTGAGCATAGCGATCGAGGCTATGACCGCGGAGGAGGCCGAAGCGGAGGACGCTGGGACGACCGTGACCCCCACCAGGAGTGGCACGACCAGCCTCGTGAGGAACGTTGGCAGGCCCAACCTCGCGAGGGTGCCTAGAGGGATCAACCTCGTGAGGATCGTCCTCAGGGCAACACTGGCCTCCCTCCGCTGCCACCAGCGCCAAGATGGAACAACGACCACCACCAGGACGAGGGGGCTGGGGGCTTCCAAGAACCTCGTGCCATAGCCTGCATCTTGGGCGGCGCCCAGGCCCCAGCCTCTCATCACATCTTCAAGCAGTATGCTGGCGAGGTGAATGCGGCCCTTCCCAAGCTCGAGGCTACACGTCCATCTTGTTGGGGATCGTAGCAGAAATTAAAAATTTTCTACACATCACCAAGATCAATCTATGGAGTATTCTAGCAACGAGGGGAATAGGAGTGCATCTACATACCCTTGTAGATCGCGAGCGGAAGCGTTCAAGTGAACGGGGATGATGGAGTCGTACTCGCCGTGATCCAAATCACCGATGACCAAGTGCTGAACGGACAGCACCTCCGCGTTCAACACACATACAGTTGGGAAGATGTCTCCTCCTTCTTGATCCAGCAAGGGGGAAGGAGAGGTTGATGAAGATCCAGCAGCACAACGGCGTGGTGGTGGATGCAGCAGGATCCCAGCAGGGCTTCGCCAAGCACAAGCGGGGAGGAGAGGTGTTACGGAGGGAGAGGGAGGCGCCAAGAGCAAGGTGCGGCTGTCCTCCCTCCCTTCCACTATATATAGGGGCTAGGGGGCACATGCCCCCTTGGTGATCCCATCTAAAGGGGGGGGCGGCCCCTGGGGGCAACGACCCCCTTAGGGTTTCCAACCAGGGGGGCGCATGCCCCCTCGGGGGGCAACGCCCCCCTAGGGTTTCCATCCCTAGGCGCCTTGGGCCCTTGGGTGGGGCGCACCAGCCCATCAGGGGCTGGTTCCCATGCCACTTCAGCCCGTGGGGCCCTCCGGGATAGGTGGCCCCATCTGGTGGACCCCCGGGACCCTTCCGGTGGTCCCAGTACAATACCAGTAACCCCCGAAACCTTCCCGCTTGCCAAAACTGGACTTCCTATATATAAATCTTTACCTCCGGACCATTCCGGAACTCCTCGCGACGTCCGGGATCTCATCCGGGACTCGGAACAACTTTCGGGTTACTGCATACTAATATCTCTACAACCCTAGAGTCACCGAACCTTAAGTGTGTAGACCCTATGGGTTCGGGAGACACACAGACATGACCGAGACACCTCTCCGGTCAATAACCAACAGCGGGATCTGTATACCCATGTTGGCTCCCCATGCTCCTCGATGATCTCATCGGATGAACCACGATGTCGAGGACTTAATCAATCCTGTATTCAATTCCCTTTGTCAATCGGTACGTTAATTGCCTGAGACTCGATCGTTGGTATCCCAATACCTTGTTCAATCTCGTTACCGGCAAGTCACTTTACTCGTACCGTAATGGATGATCCCGTGACCAACCCCTTGGTCACATTGAGCTTGTTATGATGATGCATTACCGAGTGGGCCCAGAGATACCTCCCCGTCATACAGAGTGACAAATCCCAGTCTCGATACGTGCCAACCCAATAGACACTTTCGGAGATACCTGTAATGTACCTTTATAGTCACCCAGTTACGTTGTGATGTTTGGCACACCCAAGGCACTCCTATGGTATCCGGGAGTTGCACAATCTCATGGTCTAAGGAAATGATACTTGACATTCAGAAAAGCTACAGCAAACGAACTACACGATCTTTGAGCTAAGCTTAGGATTGGGTCTTGTCCATCACATCATTCTCCTAATGATGTGATCCCGTTATCAATGACATCCCCATGTCCATAGCCAGGAAACCATGACTATCTGTTGATCAACGAGCTAGTCAACTAGAGGCTCACTAGGGACACATTGTGGTCTATGCATTCACACATGTATTACGATTTCCGGATAATACAATTATAGCATGAATAATAGACAATTATCATGAACAACGAAATATAATAATCATTTTATTATTGCCTCTAGGGCATATTTCCAACAGTCTCCCACTTGCACTAGAGTCAATCATCTAGTTACATTGTGATGAATCGAACACCCATGGAATTCTGGTGTTGCTCATGTTTCGCTCTAGGGAGAGGTTTAGTCAACGGATCTGCTACATTCAGGTCCGTATGTCTCCATTTTGAACACTTTCATGAATGGAGTTGAAGCGACGCTTGATATGCCTGGTCTTCTTGTGAAACCTGGGCTCCTTGGCAAGGGCAATAGCTCCAGTGTTGTCACAGAAGAGAGTCAACGGCCCCGACGCATTGGGTATGACTCCTAGGTCGGTGATGAACTCCTTCACCCAGATTGCTTCTTGTGCTGCCTCCGAGGCTGCCATGTACTCCGCTTCACATGTAGATCCCGCCACAACGCTTTGCTTGCAGCTGCACCAGCTTACTGCCCCACCATTCAAAATATACACGTATCAGGTTTGTGACTTAGAGTCATCCAGATCTGTGTCGAAGCTAGCATCGACGTAACCCTTTATGATGAGCTCTTCGTCACCTCCATAAACGAGAAACATTTGCTTAGTCCTTTTCAGGTACTTCAGGATATTCTTGACCGCTGTCCAGTGTTCCATGCCGGGATTACTTTGGTACCTTCCTACCAAACATACGGCAAGGTTTACATCAGGCCTGGTACACAGCATAGCCTACATGATAGACCCTATGGCCGAGGCATAGGGGACGACACTCATATTTTCTCTATCTTCTGCCATGGTCGGGCATTGAGCCGTGATCAATCTCGTACCTTGCAATATAGGCAAGAACCCCTTCTTTGACTGATCCATTTCGAACTTCTTCAATATCTTGTCAAGGTACGTACTCTGTGAAAGACCAATGAGGCGTCTCGATCTATATCTATAGATCTTGATGCCTAATATATAAGTAGCTTCTCCAAGGTCCTTCATTGAAAAACACTTGTTCAAGTAGGCCTTTATGCTTTCCAAGAATTCTATATCATTTCCCATCAACAGTATGTCATCCACATACAATATGAGAAATGCTACAGAGCTCCCACTCACTTTCTTGTAAATGCAAGCTTCTCCATAAGTCTGCATAAACCCAAACGCTTTGATCATATCATCAAAGCGAATGTTCCAACTCCGAGATGCTTGCACCAGCCCATAAATCGAGCGTTGGAGCTTGCACACCTTATTAGCATTCTTAGGATCGACAAAACCTTCCGGCTGCATCATATACAATTCTTCCTTAAGAAAGCCGTTAAGGAATGCCGTTTTGACATCCATTTGCCATATCTCATAATCATAGAATGCGGCAATTGCTAACATGATTCGGACGGACTTCAGCTTCTCTACGGGTGAGAAAGTCTCATCGTAGTCAACCCCTTGAACTTGTCGATAACCCTTAGCGACAAGTCGAGCCTTATAGATGGTCACATTACCATCCGTGTATGTCTTCTTCTTAAAGATCCATTTATTTTCTATGGCTCGCCGATCTTCGGGCAAGTCAGTCAAAGTCCATACTATGTTTTCATACATGGATTCTATCTTGGATTTCATGGCTTCTAGCCATTTGCCGGAATCTGGGCCCGCCATCATGCCGGGGGCGCTGACCCACGGGCACCTATGGGAGCGGCAGACCGAGTCCCTTTCGGTTCGGCAGGGGCGAGGGTCGCACGAAGAGCGGATTGAGGCGAAGCACACGAGCGGTTTACCCAGGTTTGGGCCACACGGATGCGTAAAACCCTACTCCTGCTTTGTGGTTTGTATTGAGTTCTTGTTCGGGAGCGCGGAGTGCTACAGTACACTCCAGCAGCTAACGAGACCGAGCGCGAGTGTTCTGTTTTTGCCACCCCCCCCCTCTATGTTGCGCATGGGCCTCCTTTTATATGCTCAAGGGGTCACCAACAGGTGGCAACGTAGACAAGGGTAAAAATGGAAAGGTGTTGCGGTTGGTACAGCTACCCGCTACAGTGTATCATACCTAACCCTGACGGCAGGGGACAAGGGCATTAAATGCCCGTCTGTGTCGCCTAAATAGTGCAAAAGGGACCGTCAGGGACGCCACCGCTCGCCACGATGGCAATCTTGTCAGCGCCGCTCGCCACCGCGTACCGCTGGCTGCACAGCCTCCCGCCACGTACGCCTGGAAGGGTCCCAGAGCGACACATTGGTGGATGTGCTGGAGCGCGGACACAGAGTGGTGGCTTGCCGCGGCAAGCGCCTTGCCGCAGTCGTTGTCTTGTCGCGTCCGGGAGCTTGTCGCTCACCGGGCCTTGCCGGGAGGCGTGGCGCGTCGCGGCAAGTTCCTTGAGATGCCTTGGTTGGCCTTCCCGGCAAGCTCCTCTTGCCGGGGTCTTGTCTCCTTAGCTTGGATATGCCTTGGTTGGCCTTCCCGGCAAGCTCCTCTTGCCGGGGTCTTGTCTCCTTGGCTTGGATACTTTGTCCTTGAATTGCTCCAAAGGAACCACGGAGGACCTTGGCGGTCACCCGGCAAGCCTTGCCGCGGGATGCTGCGACTGCCCGTGCACAAGTTCGGGATACTAGGGTACCCCTACTCTAGTACAACGACAGGAGCCCCCGGGCCTGGGCCATACACGATGCCGAGCGCTGTTGGGCCAGGCCCAAAACAGGGCACGGGCACGCGCGGCCTAGGTTACGCCGTATCTTTCTCCGTATCCACCGTGCCCTCCCCGAACGGCACGCATTGAATGCGGCGTCGTGGGATAGATCGTGGGTGGTTACTTTATTCGGAAATGCGGAACGTCCGCCCCCTCCCTCCTTATAAGCAGGGGAAACAGGGGCAGTTCGCCCATTCGCCGGTTGCTACTCCAATCTCGAAAGCCTCCGCCGCTCCCTCGTCTTCCCAAAGCCGAAAGAGAGCAGCGCCCCGCCCCTCACCGCCACCAGCACCACCAACGCCGTCGACCTCCTCCACCACTTCCGCCATGGCTCCGAGAGCCGACAAGGGGAAGGTTGTGAAGTCGACCGAGGCGCAGCGGCTTGCGGCGCTGCGAAAGGAGCGGGCAGTCTTCCCCCCCAAGCTCGCCGCAAGGGAGCTGAGGGAGAATTACTACCTCTTCTGGTCGACGGAGACGTGAGCGCATCCGCGCACGAAGGTACTTCCAGCTGCCGCTTGGAAAATGGCTCCAAAAGGATATCCTTTCTTTGCCTTGTTCTTCTACTGCGGGCTCTGCCCGCCTTTCTCTGAGTTCTTCTGCGATATCATGAACACCTACGGGTTCCACCTCCTTGACTTTACCCCCAATGCCGTTCTGACCATGGCAGTTTTCGCACACCTCTGCGAAAACTTTGTCGGAGTCCATCCCAATGTAGCCCTTTTCCGCCACTTCTTTATGCCCCGAGTAGAGAGAGGAGAGCCTTTATCCGGCGGAATCGCCTGGATCTCGAGGGCCGGCAAGAAGGACACTTATCTGGAGGGAGAGTTCCGCGGCAAGTGGGAGGAATGGAGAGCAGACTGGTGCTGGATTGTCGAGGAGAACCCGCAGCCGTTTACCGCTCGACGCCAAGCCCCAGTAGCACGCGGCAGTGATTGGAGTGACGTGGCCCCGGAGGATGATAGGCTGAAGATTGCCGTCACCCGGATCCTACGCCTCAGGCTTGCCAGGCTCACTGTAGGCGCTGTTGGCGCAGATTTCCTTCGCCGCCGCATTGCCCCCCTGCAGGAACGGGGGAGGCCCACTTGGGAATTCAAGAATGCGGCGGATATCATGAGGCTGCGTCCGGGCCTCAACTTCAACTTCACTGTTCTGGAGCTCAACGTGATGCTCCAGGAGCTGTTCAAGTACGACCCCCAACATCCCGAAGTGTTCAGGTTGCCGGGGGGTGTTGTTCCGCTGTGCAACAACTCTGCGCTCGACCGCATCCGTGCAATAATGCCGCTGTGCGATTCGCATGGAATTGTCCCAACTTGGCAAGAGCCTGCAGACGACGTTGTGCAGCAGTTCTTTGACGACTTGGTAGAAGTGGCGGTCCGCTCCGACGAGAAGGATAGCCTCACCCGCGACACCACCGATGCGGAGATGACACGCATCGCCACTAGGCTGGAAGAGGCGGCGGCAGCCGCAGCCGCGGGCGAATTTGGATTCACCGTGGAGGAGGCAGATGCAGCAGAGGCGGCGAGCCGTACCGAGCGAGAGGAGCTCGTCGGCAAGAAAGAGCTTGCCGGGCATAATGCCGAGTCGGGCGAGCCCGCCAAGGATACGAGCGGCTCACTGGAGATCAACTCCTCTTCCTCCTCATCTTCAGGCAGCTCGCCGCAAGCAGAGCCTCCATCCCCACCAAGAAGGCGTCTCCGCAAGGCCGGGGACGTAGCGGGGCGGCAGGCGAGTGAACAGTCGCCGCGCCGCGTGACGCACTCCACCGCGGCAAGCACTGTTGCTGCGGGAGCACCTCATGCTGCTACGGTAACTGGAGCGGGGTCGTCTCAGGCCACCGCCACTGTTCTCGCCAAGCGGCCAAGGGAAACTACTCCTCCACCTCCTCGTGCTGGACATGGGCCGGACTTCGACTTCTCTGCATTCAGCTCCGACGAGGAGGAAGAAGAAGAGTAAGATTCTCTTGTTGTACTTGTAGTTCTTCGATTCTTGCTATTTTGTCTTGTATCTCATTTGCTTTGCTCTGAACTTGTTCCTTTTCAGGACTCTGGCCCAGAGAGCAGCGAAGAGGGCCAAGGTCCCGGTGATTATCATCGAGGACGAACCAACCGCGACAGCAAGGGGTGCGCCCGAGGCAACCTTGCCGGACCCGGTAACTTTTCTCCAGAGCAGCCCCCGGCGTAAGTATATGGTTCGCTTTCCGCTGTGAGGCGCGCATGGATACTCTGTATTTGTTGATATCTGATTGTTGGTTTGTGTAGGCGCAGAGCAGCCCCACCAGGAGCGCCCGGAGACTGCCCCTGAAAGGCCAAGGGAGAGTCCTCCGGCAAGGGGGAATTCTCCGGTAAGGGACAGCACCAGCGTCCCCCCCGGCGGCGGGGACTACGACTACCGAACCCAGTGCAGGTAATCTTCTCTTCAAAGCTTCCCTTGGGTTCTTCTTCTTTTTGGATATTTGCTTGATTTTTCTCGCTTCTCCGGCAATCAGACCCATCTGCTGCGGAGCCGATGGAGACTGAGGTTGCTGTCGACAACGCAGCTGCCACTGAAGAAACAGTCGGCGCTGATGATCCCGCCGGCGACGAGGCCGCCAAAGCTGCCGCCGCAGCAGCTGGCGAGGGATCTGGCGATCGCACTGACGGCCCTGAGGCCGCAGGAGCGCCAGGCGCTACGTCGACCGCCGACCCGTCCGCCGCTGCCGCAGCGCCAGGCTCTGAAGAGCCCCGGCCAAGCGTCTACTTGAAGGCCGGCGATGGCGTCTTCATCAACCTCCCCTGGGCGTCAAGCTCCAGGGTGCCGGTCGAGGGAGAGAGCTTTGACGGAGAGGTGCTCGCCTCCGCTGGGCTGACGCTAGTTGACGCGCCGAGCAGCAGCAGCGGCGAGCCTGAGGAGGAGCGGCTGCTGCGGAAGCTGTTGTCGCTCTACCGCGCGCGGCAAGTCAAGCTGGAATCCCGCGAGGTGCTTGTCGCGAAGGCGGGAGCAGATATCGAGAAGCACGCAGAGGAGCTCCGGGGTCTCCACCAGGAAGCTCTCCGGTCCCTGGTAGAGGAGCGGGAGCAACTTGCCGAAGCGCAGAAGGCCTTCTTCCTTGAGAAGGCCGAAGTTGAAGAGCAACAGCGGCTTGCCGCTGAGAAGCTGTTTGCGCAAGAGGGCGAGCTGGCGCAGTGGAAAGTTAACCTCGACAGCCATGAGGAGGAGCTTGCCGCGCGTGAGCAAGAATTCGGCGGAGCCCTTAAGCAAGCAGAGGATGTTGCCGCAGTTGCCGAGGCCGCCAAGAAGGAGCTGGAGACGAAGGTGGCGCAGCTGGAGGCCGATCTCAAGGCGAGTGGTGAAGAGCTTGCCGCGCTCAAGCTTGAGCCGGAGAAGGACGCTCAGAGCAACTCAGAGCTGCAGGCTCGTCTCGCCGAGAAGGGCAAAAAGCTTAGCGCCGCCAAGGACTCCAACGCAGATCTTGAGTTGAAGCTGACCACTTTGACCAAGACGCTGGAGAAAGTGGAGCACTGGACGGAGGGTCTTGTGAGTGCTGCCGCAGATATTGACAGGGAGCTGGCGCAGCTGGGGGTGGAGGATCTCGGGTATTCCTCCGATGAGAACCTCCAACCTAGCGCCAAGCTCACCTTGTTCTTCAAAGGCGTGGCGACGGCCCTCCAGCGGCTCCGGGAGAAGATCCCAAAGCAGCTGGCCGACGAGTCGCGCAAGATCTGCGTGGGAGCTCTTCAAAAGGTGTTGATGAAGGTGGTCTTTCGCAACCTGGGCCTCAACCTCACCAACGTCCTCAAGACCCTGCCGCCGGATGCTGATCTGGAGGCGCTCAAGACCCTTGTCGCACCCATTGTGGATAAGGTGAGCGGGATCAAGAGGATTGAGGGCGATCGCGTAGACTAGGCCGCCCATTTTCTTCTTTTCTTGTCGCTGCTGGTCATGTTATGAGAACAATCTGTTAGAGCTGTGACAAGCTACCTTGTAATATAACTCTATTCTGGGTAATGATTGCAACGTTATTCCCTTTACTTGATTCCTCCCTTTGTATGTTTTTGCCCTACGCTTTTAGGGAACTTGTCGGTGCAGGCACCTTAGCCGCGAGCGCTGAGTGCGGGACGTCAGCAGCCTGCTGGCGGTGCCGCTACCGACAAGAAACCTTGTTGCAACTAGTCGCAGCTCACTTAAGTTGTTGAGCGGACTCGCAACAAAGTAAGGGCGCAACTAGCTACGAGTTGGTTCCTCCGCGCACAGGTTTTCCATACAAAGGGTGGTCGTTCAAGGGAGATAACTTAAAAAATTTTAAAAAATCTAATTGCTCAAGCTTTGACAACTTAGCTTTTCTGTTGTTTGCTTCCCAGCAAGGCGAAACTTTCTTGAACGACGCCTGGTCCATACCATTATCTTCTCCTTTCCCCCCGGCAAACTTGTGGGCGAGGGAACCTTCATTTCCTTGAGAAAAAAGAAAGAGGAGAAAACAAAGATACGGAGCCTTATGGCTCGTTATTGCTTACCGGGGAGTAGGTGCTGCACAAAGTGTCAGATCACATATGCAAAAAATAGAAAGCATGAAATTGACAAGATGTGCGGAGCACATGAGCTTTACTTATGCACGGGGTCTGCGCCCGGCTTTGTACAAAGGATAACATGCAACAGCGGCAAGACTTGTACAAAAGGTGGTTGCCGGAACAGGTTCCGGCAACCGCGCCTTACGGGTAAAACTTACGAAGATGCTCAATTTTCCAGGAGTTGCTCACCGGAATGGCATCTTCGGTCTCAAGGCGGACATCGCCAGGCCTAGTGACTCGTTTCACCCGGTAAGGGCCTTCCCACATCGGCGTCAACTTGTTGGAATTCTTGGCGGACTGAACACGCCGAAGAACAAGGTCGCCTTCCATGAGACTTCTGGCATTAACTTTGCGGCTATGGCAGCGGCGCAAAGCTTGTTGGTAGCGAGCAGCTCGTACAGCAGCCTGAAGACGGTCTTCCTCAAGGAGCAGCGCGTCATCTTGTCGTAGCTGCTCTTGCTCAAGCTCATCATAAGCGAGCACTCGAGGTGACCCATATACGAGTTCCGTGGGGAGAACTGCCTCTGCTCCATAGACTAGAGCGAAAGGTGTCTGGCCAGTGGCTCGATTTGGCGTCGTCCTGATCGACCAAAGAACCACCGACAGCTCCTCGATCCAGTTTTTTCCGCACTTGTGCAGCCTGTCGAAAGTCCTGGTCTTGAGCCCACGCAGCACTTCAGCATTTGCCCTCTCCGCTTGACCGTTGCTTCTTGGGTGAGCAACAGAAGCGAAGCAGACCTTGGCGCCAAGATCTTGGACGTATTGCATGAAGGTGCGGCTCGTGAATTGCGTACCGTTGTCGGTGATTATCCTGTTAGGGATCCCGAAGCGGTAAACAATCGACCTGAAGAACTTTACTACTGACTGTGCTGTCACCTTCCTCACTGCTTCCACTTCCGGCCACTTTGTGAACTTGTCGATTGCAACGTACAAGTACTCAAAGCCCCTGATTGCTCAGGGGAAGGGGCCGAGGATATCGAGCCCCCAGAGCGAAAATGGCCAGGATAAAGGGATTGTCTGGAGAGCTTGATCTGGTTGGTGTATCTGCTTGGAATGGAACTGACACGCTTCACACTTGGTTACTTGTGCAGTTGCATCCTGGAGGGCTGTCGGCCAAAACAAACCTTGCCGGAATGCTTTGCTGGCAAGTGCTCTTGCGCCAATGTGGTGACCACATATGCCTCCATGTATCTCTGCCAACAGCTTTTGTCCGTCTTCCCGGTGAATACACTTCAATTTCACACCGTTGAGTCTTCTTCTGTATAGTGTCTTGTCGACAAACTGGTACATACTTGACTGCCGGGCTACTCTTTCCGCTTGTTCTTGCTCTTCGGGAAGTTCTCCTGTCTGAAGGAAACGGACAATCTGCTGTGCCCATGTTGGAGCTTGTGGCTCGACAACAAGGACTAAAGGCAAATTTGCTGCTGCGGGAACATCCGCTTCTATGGCGAGAACCTGCGGCTCTGCCGGAGCTTGACGTTCCCCGGCAAGCTTGCCGGAGCAAAACTTGTTGGGAGTTTGTGCTTCAACAGAACAAACCCTAGGGCTTGCCGGAGCATACTGCTCCTCAGCACTCTTGGCGTTGATCCCAGCTGCTGCGGGAACATCCGCTTCTACGGCGAGAACCTGCGGCTCTGCCGGAGCTTGACGTTCCCCGACAAGCTTGCCGGAGCAAAACTTATTGGGAGCCTCTGCTTCAACGGAACAAACCCTAGGGCTTGCCGGAGTAGGCTGCTCCTCAGCGCTCTTGGCGTTGATCTTGGGGACTTTCTTGGCGGCGGCTTCGGGAAGCTCTGCCGGAAAATAGTCACCAGAAATCAACTTCCTCTTCTTGCTTTGTCCAGTTGATGGCGTTACGGACGGTTGAGTCAGCTTGAGCACAAAGATCCCTGGTTCCACAGGTAACTTAAGTGCTGCGCACTTTGACAGGCCATCGGCAATGTCGTTCTGAGCTCTTGGAAAATGCTCCATCTGTAGGCCGTCAAAGTGCTCTTCTAGCTTTCTCACCTCGTCGACGTAAGCTTCCATCAACGGACTCTGATAGCTCTTGTTCACTTGGCGGACGACAAGCTGTGAGTCACCCCTGACAATGAGCTTCTTGATCCCAAGGTCTGCCGCGATCCTGAGACCGGCAAGCAAGCCTTCATACTCTGCAGTATTGTTTGTTGCTTGCTCCTTGGGAAAGTGCATCTGGACTACGTACTTGAGGTGCTCTCCGGTGGGTGCGACAAGCAGCACGCCAGCGCCAGCGCCTTGCAGCGAAAAGGCACCATCAAAGTACATCAGCCACTCTTTGCTTGCTTCCTTGACGGGGATGCTCGTTTCTGGAATTTCTTCATCTGGTGTTGGCGTCCATTATGCTATGAATTCTGCCAATGCTCTACTTTGGATAGTTAAAGTACTCTCAAACTTGAGGCCAAAGCTTGACAGTTCCAGTGCCCACTCAACAATCCTGCCTGTCGCTTCTGGATTCTGTAGTATCCTCTTCAGCGGAAAGCGAGTGACAACTATGATCTCATGTGCTTGGAAGTAATGGCGCAGCTTTCTCGAGGCCATGAGAAGGCCGAAAAGCAATTTCTGCACGCCACAGTACCTTGACCTAGCCCCCTGCAGAAGGGAACTGACAAAGTAAACTGGGCGCTGCACCATTCTCTTCTGTATCTCCTCGCGCGTCTGCGCAGATCCATCCTTGTCGGGACCAGAGCTTGTCGGGGAAGCCCCCTGCTTGTTGCTGGATGCGGCTGCCGTGGTTGCTGGCTCGTCATCTGCCTCCCTCTCTGCCACTAACGCAGCACTAACCACTTGATTGGTTGCCGCTATATATAGCAGCAACTTCTCTTGTGGCTTAGGTGCGACAAGTGTTGGAGCGGAGGACAGGTATCTCTTCAAGTCTTGCAGCGCAGCCTCCGCTTCCGGAGTCCATTTCATTGGACCTGCCTTTTTCAATATTTTGAAAAACGGCAGGGCGCGCTCAGCAGACCTAGAGATAAACCTGCTGAGAGCAGCCACGCAACCGGCAAGTCTTTGTACATCCTTGACGTGCTTTGGGGCTTCAATCTGCTCAATGGCCTTGATCTTGTCAGGATTGGCTTTGATTCCCCGCTGAGACACGAAGAAACCGAGAAGCTTGCCGGAGGGGACTGCAAACACACACTTCTCGGGGTTGAGCTTGAGGCTGATCTTGCGCAGATTTGCAAAGGTCTCGTCTAAATCTTGAATCAGGGTTGCCTTGTCCTTGCTCTTGACCACTATGTCATCCATGTAGGCTTCCACATTTCTGTGTATTTGTGGCTCCAGAGCGACATGGACTACCCTTGCAAATGTTGAACCAACATTCTTTAAACCGAAAGGCATCCGTATAAAACAGTACGTGCCACATGGAGTAATGAATGCGGTCTTCTCCTCATCCTCTTCTGCCATGAAGATCTGATGGTATCCTGAGTATGCGTCAAGAAATGAAAGCAAGTCACATCCGGCCGTGGAGTCAACAATCTGGTCAATGCGCGGCAAAGGAAATGGGTCTTTGGGACAAGCTTTGTTAACATCGGTAAAGTCGATACAAAGTCTCCATTTCCCGTTCGCCTTGCGCACGACTACAGGATTGGCCAACCACGTAGGATGGAGCACTCCTCTGACAAGGCCTGCTGCTTCCAACTTCTTGATCTCTTCTGCGATGAATTCTTGGCGCTCCACTGCTTGCTTCCTGACCTTCTGCTTGATGGGCCGCGCATGAGGACAAACGGCAAGATGGTGCTCAATTACTTTCCTGGGAACACCGGGGATGTCAGACGGTTGCCACGCAAACACGTCGACGTTCGCCCGCAGGAAAGAAATGAGTGCGCTTTCCTATTTAGGGTCAAGAGTGGCACTGTTGGTGAAGGTACCACCAGTGCCGTCCTCCTTGGCGGACACCTTCTTGGTCTCTAGCGGAGCTGCCATTGCCTTCTTACACTTGCCGGTGGAGCTCGATGGTGCGTCCTCGACGGCAGCGCAGCACTCCGAAGAGGTGCGCTTGCCAGAGTGGGCATCAGAACTCTTGCCAGACTTGGTCTTCTTCTTCCCCCCGGGAGCTTCAACGGCAGGTGACTTGCGATCTGCTGCGGCTGCCGCTTCCCGGTAGTTCTTGTCGGCGCAGATAAGAGCATCCTTCTTGTCGCTAGGGACAGAGATGACGCTTATCGGGCCTGGCATCTTCAGCATGTTGTATGCGTAGTGAGAGGCTGCCATGAACCTGGCGAGTGCTGGACGGCCGAGTATCCCATTGTAAGGCAATGGAAAATCGGCAACGTCAAAAGTGACCCTCTCAGTCCTGAAGTTCAACTCGCTGCCAAATGTTACTGGCAACGTGACCTTCCCCTTCGTCTTGCTCCTTCCCGGGTTGATTCCTTAGAATGTGCCGGTCTCTTCAAGCTCGCTGTCAGGGATCTGGAGTTTGTGGAGTACAGCGGAGGAGATTAGGTTCAAGCCGGCCCCGCCGTCAACTAGCATCTTAGTGACCTTGAGGTTGCGAATAGTTGGTGAAACCAACATCGGCAAGCACCCGACCGCAGTTGTGCGATCAGGGTGGTCCTCAATATCAAAGATGATAGGCGTGCTGGACCATTTCAGAAGCTTGCGTGACTCGACAGGTGGTTCCGCTGCATTGACTTCCCGCACCCACTGCTTGAGTTGGCGGTGCGAAGTATGTAGAGAAGCACCACCGTCAACGCACAAGACCTCTGTGGCTTTCTGGAACTCCTGCTCACTGGTCTCGACATCATCCATGTCTTCATCGTCGTCTTCATCTTCATCCTTGTCGCGGCCGCGGGGAGGTCTGTCTCCTTGCCGCTGCTTGGCCTTGCCGCGGCGTCCTCCCCGGCCGGCGCGCTTCTTGCCGGATTCTCCAGCGCCACCTTGGGCCCTCTCCTTATCGCGTCACTCGTATTCAGCCTTTTGCTACTGGACAAGCTGCTCGACCTTCTTGCAGCTCTGGAGGTCATGGCCCTTGGTGCGGTGGATCTTGCAGTACTGCTTGTCGGTGCCGTCCTGCTTGTCGGCGACCGCCACAGCCTGGCAGTTGGTGCATGCGGCAATCTCCTTGCCGGAGCTACCAGCTTTGGCTTTCTTGGCGCCACCTTCGTTGCCGGACTGCTCAACGACTAGCACATCTTTGCCTTTCTTCTTCCTGTTGTTCCGCCGCCGGTTTTTCTTCGCCGGGGCAGCATCCTCGCTGTCAGATCCTTCTGCTCCTGTATTCTCTCCGGGGAGTTTCCTCCCTTCCTCAGCACGTGCACACTTGTCGGCCAGGGCATACAGCTCACTGACGTCTCTGATCTTGCACATCGCCATCTCCTCCCGCATCCTGCGGTTACGCACGTTCTGATGGAACGCGCTGATGACCGCGGCAGGGTGGACATCTGGGATGGTGTGCTGTACACGGCTGAATCTCTGAATGTACTTGCGCAGGGGCTCTCCTTCCTTCTGGGCAAGCAGATGAAGGTCACTCTCTTGGCCATGAGGTTTGTGGCCGCCAGTAAAGGCGCCGACAAACTAATGGGATAGGTCTGCCCAGGAAGATATGGATTTGTTCGGCAAGTGCATGAGCCAGGACCTGACGTTGGGCTTGAGCACCAGCGGGAAGTAGTTGGCAAGGATCTTGTCGTCCCGCCCCCCGGCAGCCTGCACCGCGATGGTGTAGATGCTGAGGAACTCCGACGGATGCGACTTGCCGTCGTACTTCTCTGGTACATCTGGCTTGAAATTCTTCGTGCTGGGCCACTGGACTTGCCGCAGCTCACGGGTAAACGCAGGGCAACCTACCGCGTACGGCAAGCCGCCTGGTTCCCCTGGCGCATGCATGTCGACAGAGGGCCCAGCGCGCTGGTCCGATTGACGCCGCGCTTCTGTTTGGCGCTCGATGCGAGTACGAGCGTCTTCTTGCTGTTGTTCGTGAAGAACTTGGCGCTGATCGCGACGAGCTCGTGGATCTGATGACGCGGTGGAGTCGCCGAGGTGGATCTGGTGAGTCGGCGATCTTCGCCTTCGGGGTGGAGAGTGCACAGTGGTTGCACCCCCACCGGCCTTGTCGTCACGGGCTCGTGCCTGGCTGACTTGCCGCGGCTGCGACGTGCTCGGCTGCCGCTGAGTGTCGCCGTTGGCGAAGCCGATGAGACTCTGAATGGTGGCCCTCCAGTCGTTGATCTTGTTTGCCGTTGGAGGGTAGTCCAGGAGCAGTTGAGCTCGCGCCAAAGCTTCTGCTGCAGTGGCGGGTGGCGGTGGCGAACGGTGCGAGGAGTGGGATATGCTCGCACTTCTAACTACGTTAGAAGGAGCAGTATCCCGTCTAGGCGACCGTGCCTTGCTCATGCCAGCATGTTGGCGTGCATGCTGGTCCTGAGCACTCCGTGATCCACCAGCTCGATCTTGGTCCAGCAAACGCATGGTACCGTGAATACCATGACGCTGCCGGTCCCGCGCCTCCTGAGATGGGCGCGGTGCATGTACGGACGCCGAGGCCTTGGAGTGCGCCCGGTCGTTGTGGGAGCCGGCTACGCCGCCGATGGGCAGCGCAGCCTTGTCCTTGGACCTGGCAGCACCGTGAGCTCCCTCGTCGACGCCCGTTCTTCCGCCGGCGTCTGCCCCATCAGCCGTTTGCTCCGGCGGTGGTGGGTTCGGCGCGGACGGAGCAGCCGCTTCCGAAGCCTTCTTCTTCGGCGGCATGTCGATGAAGATGATGAAGATCTAGCTTGTGTGAACACCGGATCTGGTTCACACAACCTCGATGCCCCCTACCTGGCGCGCCAAAGATGCCAGGGGCGCTGACCCACGGGCACCTATGGGACCGGCGGACCGAGTCCCTTTCGGTTCGGCGAGGGCGAGGGTCGCACGAAGAGCAGATCGAGGTGAAGCACATGAGCGGTTTACCCAGGTTCGGGCCGCACGAATGCGTAAAACCCTACTCCTACTTTGTGGTTTGTATTGAGTTCTTGTTCGGGAGCGCGGAGTGCTACAGTACACTCCAGCAGCTAACGAGACTAAGCGCGAGTGTTCTGTTTTTGCCCACCCCCCCCTCTACGTTGCGCATGGGCCTCCTTTTATATGCTCAAGGGGTCACCAACAGGTGGCAACGTAGACAAGGGTAAAAATGGAAAGGTGTTGCGGTTGGTACAGCTACCCGCTACAGTGTATCATACCTAACCCTGACGGCAGGGGACAAGGGCATTAAATGCCCGTCTGTGTCGCCTAAATAGTGCAAAAGGACCGTCAGGGACGCCACCGCTCGCCACGATGGCAATCTTGTCAGCGCCGCTTGCCACCGCGTACCGCTGGCTGCACAGCCTCCCGCCACGTACGCCTGGAAGGGTCCCAGAGCGACACGTTGGTGGATGTGCTGGAGCGCGGACATAGAGTGGTGGCTTGCCGCGGCAAGCGCCTTGCCGCGGTCGTTGTCTTGTCGCGTCCGGGAGCTTCTCGCTCACCGGGCCTTGCCGGGACGCGTGGCGCGTCGCGGCAAGTTCCTTGAGATGCCTTGGTTGGCCTTCCCGGCAAGCTCCTCTTGCCGGGGTCTTGTCTCCTTAGCTTGGATATGCCTTGGTTGGCCTTCCCGGCAAGCTCCTCTTGCCGGGGTCTTGTCTCCTTGGCTTGGATACTTTGTCCTTGAATGGCTCCAAACGAACCATGAAGGACCTTGGCGGTCACCCGGCAAGCCTTGCCGCGGGATGCTGCGACTGCCCGTGCACAAGTTTGGGATACTAGGGTACCCCTACTCTAGTACACCGACACATCGCTTCTTCATAGTTCGAAGGTTCACCGTTGGCCAACAACATGATTTCCAAGACAGGGTTGCCGTACCACTCTGGTGCGGAACGTGTCCTTGTGGACCTACGAAGTTCAGTAGGAGCTTGATCTGAAGTATCTTGATCATCATCATTAACTTCCTCTCTAATCGATGCAGGCATCACAGGAACATTTTCCTGAGCTGCGCTACTCTCTGCTTCAAGAGGCAGTACTTCATCAAGCTCTACTTTCCTCCCACTTACTTCTTTCGAGAGAAACTCCTTCTCTAGAAAGGATCCATTCTTGGCAACGAAGATCTTGCCTTCGGATCTAAGGTAGAAGGTATACCCAATGGTTTCCTTAGGGTATCCTATGAAGACGCATTTTTCTGACTTGGGTTCGAGCTTTTCAGGTTGAAGTTTCTTGACATAAGCATCGCATCCCCAAACTTTTAGAAACGACAGCTTAGGTTTCTTCCCAAACCATAATTCATACGGTGTCGTCTCAACGGATTTCGTCGGAGCTCTATTTAAAGTGAATGCGGCAGTCTCTAAAGCATATCCCCAAAATGATAGCGGTAAATCGGTAAGAGACATCATAGATCGCACCATATCTAATAGAGTGCGAGTACGACGTTCGGACACACCATTACGCTGAGGTGTTCCAGGTGGCGTTAGTTGTGAAACTATTCCACATTTTTTAAAGTGTGTGCCAAATTCGTGACTCAAGTATTCTCCCCCACGATCTGATCGCAAGAACTTGATTTTCCTGTCACGTTGATTCTCAACCTCACTCTGAAATTCCTTGAACTTTTCAAAGGTCTCAGACTTGTGTTTCATTAAGTAGACATACCCATATCTACTCAAGTCATCAGTGAGGGTGAGAACATAACGATAGCCACCGTGAGCCTCAACACTCATTGAACCACACACATCAGTATGTATGATTTCCAATAAGTTGGTTGCTCGCTCCATTGTTCCTGAGAACGGAGTCTTGGTCATTTTACCCATGAGGCATGGTTTGCACGTGTCAAATGATTCGTAATCAAGAGACTCTAAAATTCCATCTGCATGGAGCTTCTTCATGCGTTTGACACCTATGTGACCAAGGCGGCAGTGCCACAAGTATGTGGGACTATCATTATCAACCTTACATCTTTTGGTATTCACACTATGAATATGTGTAGTATTACGCTCGAGATTCATTAAGAATAAACCATTCACCATCGGAGCATGACCATAAAACATATCTCTCATATAAATAGAACAACCATTATTCTCGGATTTAAATGAGTAGCCATCTCGTATTAAACGAGATCCTGATACAATGTTCATGCTCAAAGCTGGCACTAAATAACAACTATTGAGGTTTAAAACTAATCCCGTAGGTAAATGTAGAGGTAGCGTGCCTACGGCGATCACATCGACCTTGGAACCATTCCCGATGCGCATCGTCACCTCGTCCTTCGCCAGTCTCCGTTTATTCCACAGCCCCTGCTTTGAGTTACAAATGTGAGCAACCGCACCGTTATCAAATATCCAGGAGCTACTACGAGTACTGGTAAGGTACACATCAATTACATGTATATCACATATACCTTTCGTGATGTCGGCCTTCTTGTCCGCTAAGTATTTGTGGCAGTTCCGCTTCCAGTGACCACTTCCCTTGCAATAAAAACACTCAGTCTCGGGCTTGGGTCCATTCTTTGGCTTCTTCCCGGCAGCTTGCTTACCGGGCGCGGCAACTCCCTTGCCGTCCTTCTTGAAGTTCTTCTTACCCTTGCCTTTCTTGAACTTAGTGGTTTTATTCACCATCAACACTTGATGTTCCTTTTTGACTTCTACCTCTGCTGATTTCAGCATTGCAAATACTTCAGGAATGGTCTTTTCCATCCCCTGCATATTGAAGTTCATCACAAAGCTCTGGTAGCTCGGTGGAAGCGACTGAAGGATTCTGTCAATGACCGCGTCATCCGGGAGATTAACTCCCAGCTGAGTCAAGCGGTTATGCAACCCAGACATTTTGAGTATGTGCTCACTGACAGAACTATTTTCCTCCATCTTACAGCTGAAGAACTTGTCGGAGACTTCATATCTCTCGACCCGGGCATGAGCTTGAAAAACCATTTTCAGCTCTCGAACATCTCATATGCTTCGTGTCTCTCAAAACGCTTTTGGAGCCCCGGTTCTAAGCTGTAAAGCATGCCGCACTGAACGAGGGAGTAATCATCAGCACGTGTCTGCCAAGCGTTCATAACGTCTTGGTTCTGTGGGACGGGTGCGTCACCTAGCGGTGCTTCTAGGACATAATCTTTCTTGGCAGCTATGAGGATGATCCTCAGGTTCCGGACCCAGTCCGTATAGTTGCTGCCATCGTCTTTCAGCCTGGTTTTCTCTAGGAACGCGTTGAAGTTGAGGACAACATGGGCCATTTGATCTACAAGACATATTGTAAAGATTTTAGACTAAGTTCATGATAATTAAGTTCATCTAATCAAATTATTAAATGAACTCCCACTCAGATAGACATCCCTCCAGTCATCTAAGTATAACATGATCTGAGTTAACTAGGCCGTGTCCGATCATCACGTGAGACGGACTAGTCAACATCGGTGAACATCTTCATGTTGATCGTATCTTCTATACGACTCATGCTTGACCTTTCGGTCTTCTGTGTTCCGAGGCCATGTCTGTACATGCTAGGCTCGTCAAGTCAACCTAAGTGTATTGCGTGTGTAAATCTGTCTTACACCTGTTGTATTCGAACGTTAGAATCTATCACACCCGATCACCACGTGGTTTTTCGAAACAACGAACCTTCGCAACGGTGCACAGTTAGGGGGAACACTTTCTTGAAATTATTACGAGGGATCATCTTATTTAAGCTACCGTCGTTCTAAGCAAATAAGATGTAAAACATGATAAACATCACATGCAATCAAATAGTGACATGATATGGCCAATATCATTTGCTCCTTTGATCTCCATCTTCGGGGCTCCATGATCATCGTTGTCACCGGCATGACACCATGATCTCCATCATCATGATCTCCATCATCGTGTCTTCTTGAAGTTGTCTCGTCATCTATTACTTCTACTACTATGGCTAACGCTTTAGCAATAAAGTAAAGTAATTACATGACGTTTATGTTGACACGCAGGTCATAAATAAATAAACACAACTCCTATGGCTCCTGCCGGTTGTCATACTCATCGACATGCAAGTCGTGATTCCTATTACAAGAACATGATCAATCTCATACATCACATATATCATTCATCATTCATCACAACCTTTGGCCATATCACATCACAAAACACTTGCTGCAAACACAAGTTAGACGTCCTCTAATTGTTGTTGCAAGTTTTTACGTGGCTGCTATAGGTTTCTAGCAAGAACGTTTCTTACCTATGCCAAAACCACAACGTGAATTGCCAATTTCTATTTACCCTTCATAAGGACCCTGTTCATCGAATCCGATCCGACTAAAGTGAGAGAGACAGACACCCGCCAGCCACCTTATGCAACTAGTGCATGTCAGTCGGTGGAACCGGTCTCACATAAGCATACGTGTAAGGTTGGTCCGGGCCGCTTCATCCCACGATGCCGCCGAATCAAGATAAGACTAGTAACGGCAAGCAAATTGACAATATCGACGCCCACAACTACTTTGTGTTCTACTCGTGCATAGTAACTACGCATAGACCTAGCTCATGATGCCACTGTTGGGGATCGTAGCAGAAATTAAAAAAATTCTACGCATCACCAAGATCAATCTATGGAGTATTCTAGCAAAGAGGGGAACAGGAGTGCATCTACATACCCTTGTAGATCGCGAGCGGAAGCGTTCAAGTGAACGGGGATGATGGAGTCGTACTCGCCGTGATCCAAATCACCGATGACCAAGTGCCGAACGGACAGCACCTCCGCGTTCAACACACGTACAGTTGGGAAGACGTCTCCTCCTTCTTGATCCAGCAAGGGGGAAGGAGAGGTTGATGAAGATCCAGCAGCATGACGGCGTGGTGGTGGATGCAGCAGGATCCCGGCAGGGCTTCGCTAAGCACAAGCGGGGAGGAGAGGTGTTACGGAGGGAGAGGGAGGCGCCAAGAGCAAGGTGCGGCTGCCCTCCCTCCCTTCCACTATATATAGGGGCTAGGGGGGCGCATGCCCCCTTGGAGATCCCATCTAAAAGGGGGGGGGGCCTGGGGGCAACGGCCCCCTTAGGGTTTCCAACCAGGGGGGCGCATGCCCCCTCGGGGGGCAACGGCCCCCTAGGGTTTCCAACCCTAGGCGCCTTGGGCCCTTGGGTGGGGCGCACCAGCCCATCAGGGGCTGGTTCCCACGCCACTTCAGCCCATGGGGACCTCCGGGATAGGTGGCCCCATCCGATGGACCTCCGGGACCCTTCCGGTGGTCCCGGTACAATACCGATAACCCCCGAAACCTTCCTGCTGGCCGAAACTGGACTTCCTATATATAAATCTTTACCTCCGGACCATTCCGGAACTCCTCGTGACGTCCGGGACTCCGAACAACTTTCGGGTTACTGCATACTAATATTTCTACAACCCTAGCGTCACTGAACCTTAAGTGTGTAGACCTTACGGGTTCGCGAGACACGCAGACATGACCGAGACGCCTCTCCACTCAATAACCAACAGCGGGATCTGGATACCCATGTTGGCTCCCACATGCTCCTTGATGATCTCATCGGATGAACCACGATGTCGAGGACTTAATCAATCCCGTATTCAATTCCCTTTGTCAATCGGTACGTTACTTGCCCGAGACTCGACCGTCGGTATCCCAATTCCTTGTTCAATCTCATTACCGGCAAGTCACTTTACTCGTACCGTAATGCATGATCCCGTGACCAACCCCTTGGTCACATTGAGCTCATTATGATGATGCATTACCGAGTGGGCCCAGAGATACCTCTCTGTCATACGGAGTGACAAATCCCAGTCTCGATACGTGCCAACCCAATAGACACTTTCGGAGATACCTGTAATGTACCTTTATAGTCACCCAGTTATGTTGTGACGTTTGGCACACCCAAGGCATTCCTACGGTATCCGGGAGTTGCACAATCTCATGGTCTAAGGAAATGATACTTGACATTCAGAAAAGCTACAGCAAACGAACTACACGATCTTTGAGCTAAGCTTAGGATTGGGTCTTGTCCATCACATCATTCTCCTAATGATGTGATCCCGTTATCAATGACATCCCCATGTCCATAGCCAGGAAACCATGACTATCTGTTGATCAACGAGCTAGTCAACTAGAGGCTCACTAGGGACACATTGTGGTCTATGTATTCACACATGTATTACGATTTCCGAATAATACAATTATAGCATAAATAATAGACAATTATCATGAACAAGGAAATATAATAATCATTTTATTATTGCCTCTAGGGCATATTTCCAACACATCTCAGGTGGTCCCAATGCACCATCACCTTTAGCTCGTCTGACCAGCTCAAGTGTGCGGCAACTACCGGCGCCCTCCCGATGCTCTGCTCACCCGTCATCAGCAACGTCCTCGTCACCAAAACCCTCGTCGATGGCGGTGAGGGGCTCAGTGTTCTGTCTATCAAAACGTTCGACCGACTCCAAGTGCCCTATGACCTGTTGCAGCCCACCAAACCCTTCTTAGGAGTGACTGACGGCTCCACCACCCTGATAGGGATGATCCGCCTCCCTGTCACCTTTGGCCAGCGTGACAACTACCGCACAGAGCTCATCGACTTCGATGTCACCCACATCCGTCTTCCATACAATGCCATCCTTGGGTTCCCGGCGCTGGCCAAGTTCATGGCAGTGACTCATCATGGTTACAATGTCCTCAAAGATGCCAGGGAGACGCGATGTCATCTTAGTCGCTTGCGAGGAGAAGGACGCAGTGTGCTCCCTCGAGCGCGCCTTCCAGGCTGCAGCTATTGAGAACCCCGACGATGAAGGTGCCATCTACCCCCCCAGGCTCGAATCCCCAAGAAGAAGAAGCAGCAGCCCACCAGGAACCTCAGGGGACCAGGGCGTCCGGCGACACTACCTTAGGACCTGCGCCCACGGATGGGGAGCCTCCCTCCCTTGCATAGGAAGGCGCGCTGGGCGCCCCCCTCAGGCTGGGCTCGGGGGCTCTCTTCTGGAGGGCCTCTGATTTAGCCAATGTCACGAGGGAGGTGCTCGGGCACCACGTGGAGGCATGCTTCAATGCGCGTTTCCACCAGGAGGGCACACGACACGGGACGCCGAGTGCGCAGGAGTTCATCACCAAGGCAACCGAGGAGCTTCAGGAGGCAAGAGCCATGCGCGGCGACCATCGTTCGCCACCAGGCGTGGCTCCCTGTCTTGGCGAGGACGGTGAGCTACACGTTTGCGTCAACATCCTAGGACTCAACATGGTCATCTCTCAGCGGCTCTACTGGCCATCCCGTGTTGGCCGGTGCGAGCCCCCCCCCCTCACAGCTATGTTCACATGCCTTTTGGCTTGCCGAACGCGGCCGTTACATTCTAGCGCCACCTGCGGAGTGTCATGATTGCTCAGGAGACTAGACACTAGGAGGTCCTGGCAAAGATGGCGATGGTTCTTCGCAATCCCCTTGAGCCTCCCGAGCCCCCCGAGGCTCAGGACCCAGGTGGCTTGTGAGGAGCGACTTCTTCACCACGCGTCTTCAGCTACTTCAACACCTCTTCAGCAACGATGCCAGGTGAGATTTTCTGATTTATTCAGTTGGGGGCTCCCCATGGGCTACATTATCCCCAGATCGCATGGGCCTGTCCCTATGGCATGTATCCTTTTTGCATCTTCTAGTCATTCAGCTGGGTGCGCCCCTTGGGCTGTATCATCCCCAGGATGCGTGGGTCTGTCCCTGTGGCACGTACTGTTGTTTGCATCTATTAGAACTGGCTTACCTCTTATCTCCCTTTGTGGCCTCCCGCGCTGTTGACCGGCCTCTTGCTCATCCCGCAACTGGGGCTGCACATGTTGCCATGACATTTGTGCTTGGGTCCATCCCTGCAACACTGACAAACCTGAGGGATCGAGCTCTGACTCGCGGCCCGACCCACACATGTCACCTCACCAGATCCTTAGTGCCTTCATCTTCTTGCGGAAAGATCAATGGCGGGACAGCAAGCGCGCTTATGAGTTATGCTCCCCTCTTGGACTAACCCACAGGAGCCCTCGAGTTTGGTGCAGGCGGCCCTACCAGCCATCCATTTTTCATGCAATTTGCTTGCACATTAAAGGGGGGGGGCGCTCCTAAGCATCGCGACTCAGGAGCTCCTACTAACTCTCCAGCTCTCACCCCTGGCCTTGACCATGGCATCGCGACCTGGCATACCAGCGGCGGCTGAGCCGCGCTCGAGGGTTGGGACCCGAGGACATAGAGCACTCAGATGAGCGGGAAAGGAAAGGCCGGCAGGAGCCCTACCTGTAAGCATCGCCGCTAATACTGCCAGGCGCTTCACGAAGGAATCACCTCAGGCTTGCCAAAAGATAATTCACATGTGCATGTCGGCGTGAATCTCTCCGTCTGATGTTTTCCACTCCCGTAATCTCGCTCCGGCAATGCTACTTCCCTTTTCAGCCTCTAGGGAGTGGCTTGCACGCCAAAGGGGACCTCCCGAGCATCGCGCCTCAGGAGCTCTTACCGGACCTCGGGCCGCTCACCTCCTAGCCTTGACCACGGCATCACGACCTGGCATACCAGCGACGGTTGAAGCCTGCCTGGGGACTGGGACCTACCGGCGTAGAGCGCAAAGCTACTGTGAGAACAAAAAGGAGGAGCAATGCCAGAGCGAGACACACAGTTGCAAGCTCATACCAGGAATAATAAACTTCAAATCTAAAGCATTACAAAAAAATTTACATACCCCCGTGGGGTTTGTCTCAATTCCTCGCAGGGAACAAAAGAAGAAAAACTTCAAGGAGCCCTGGCTACGGGCATCACTGTCGACGCCACCATCAACAATGGGCCACATGAGGCCGACGCCAACCCCATCCAGATCATCGCCGATCACGAGCGGATGTCGGTGCCGCGCTCCAGGCACGGTGAGAGCTCGGGGGCATGTAGTTGTCGTCGCTAGACTCCGGGGACTCGCTGGGGTAGGGAGAGTCGCTGAATTCCCAGGAGTCGTCGCTACTGCTGGAGGAGCCGTCAGCGAGGTCGGGTGCAGGATCAACGCCCGCGGCCGCGCCACGCGGGCTGCTTCCTTCGGGGCAGCACTCCAGCTGTCGGCCTTCCTCGCCGAAGACCTTAAAGAACAGCGTGGAGGCACCATCGTACTCGAAGTGGATGGTGAGGGCCCCATCTATGCGGCAGCCGCGCGCAACCTCGGCCCATCATCGGGTCATGAAGATGCTGCCTGGAGGGATGGCTGATACGTCTCCATCATATCTACTTTTCCAAGCACTTTTGACCTTGTTTTGGACTCTAACTTGCAAGATTTGAATGGAACTAACCCGGACTAACGCTATTTTCAGCAGAATTGCCATGGTGTTATTTTTGTGCAGAAATAGAAGTTCTCGGAATGACCTGAAACTTCACATAGAATATTTTTGGAATTTATAAAAAATACTGGAGAAAGAATCAACACCGAAGGGCCCACACCCTGTCCACACGGGCGGGGGGCGCGCCCAACCCCCTAGGGCACGCCCCCCAATCTCATGGGCCCCCTGAGGCTCGACCGACCTCAACTCCAACATCATATATTCACGTTCGGGGAGAAAAAAATCAGAGAGAAGGATTCATCGCGTTTTATGATACGGAGCCGCCACCAAGCCCTAATCTCTCTTGGGAGGGCTGATCTGGAGTCCGTTCAGGGCTCCGGAGAGGGGAATCCGTCGCCATCATCATCAACCTTCCTACATCACCAATTTCATGATGCTCACCGCCGTGCGTGAGTAATTCCATCGTAGGCTTGCTGGACGGTGATGGGTTGGATGAGATTTATCATGTAATCGAGTTAGTTTTGTTAGGGTTTGATCCCAAGTATCCATTATGTTCTGAGATTGATGTTGCTATGACTTTGCTATGCTTAATGCTTGTCACTAGGGCCCGAGTGCCATGATTTCAGATCTGAACCTATTATGTTTCCATGAATATATGTGAGTTCTTGATCCTATTTTGCAAGTCAATAGTCACCTACTATGTGTTATGATCCGGTAACCCCGAAGTGATAATAATCGGGACCACTCCCGGTGATGACCGTAGTTTGGGGAGTTAATGTATTCACTAAGTGTTAATGCTTTGGTCCAGTACTCTATTAAAAGGAGGCCTTAATATCCCTTAGTTTCCAATAGGACCCCGCTGCCACGGGAGGGTAGGACAAAAGATGTCATGCAAGTTCTTTTCCATAAGCACGTATGACTATATTCGGAATACATGCCTACATTACATTGATGAATTGGAGCTAGTTCTGTGTCGCCCTATGTTATAACTGTTGCATGAGGAATCACATTCGACATTATTATCCATCACTGATCCATTGCCTACGAGCTTTTCACATATATATCTTTGCTTAGTTAGTTTTCCTTTGCCACTATTACAATCACTACAAAACGAATAATGTTATGTTTGCCATCGTTACTGTTACTTCCATACTACTTGGCTACTAAATACTTTGCTGCAGATATTAAGTCTTTCAGGTGCGGTTGAATTTACAACTCAACTGTTAATACTTGAGAATATTTTTTGGCTCCCTGATGTCTACTACACAACCTTCTTCTTGTAGAAGTTGTTGGGCCTCCAAGTGCAGAGGTTTGTAGGACAGTATAAAATTTACCTCAAGTGGACGACCTAAGGTTTATCAATCCGTGGGAGGCGTAGGATGAAGATGGTCTCTCTCAAACAACCCTGCAACCAAATAACACTCTTGTGTCCCCAACACACCCAATACAATGGTAAATTGTATAGGTGCACTAGTTCGGCGAAGAGATGGTGATACAAGTGGTATATGGATGGTAGATAAAGGTTTTTGTAATCTGAAAATATAAAAACAGAAAGGTAACTAATGATAAAAGTGAGAACAAACGGCATTGCAATGCTAGGAAACAAGGCCTAGGGTTCATACTTTCACTAGTGCAAGTTCTCTCAACAATAATAACATAATTGGATCACATAACTATCCCTCAACATGCAACAAAGAGTCACTCCAAAGTCACTAATAGCGGAGAACAAACAAAGAGATTATGGCAGGGTACGAAACCACCTCAAAGTTATCCTTTCTGATCAATCTATTCAAGAGTCCGTAGTAAAATAACATGAAGCTATTCTTTCCGTTCAATCTATCATAGAGTTCGTACTAGAATAACACCTTAAGACACAAATCACCCAAAACCCCAATGTCACCTAGATACTCCAATGTCACCTCAAGTATCTGTGGGTATGATTATACGATATGCATCACACAATCTCAGATTCATCTATTCAAACCAACACAAAGTACTTCAAAGAGTGCCCCAAAGTTTCTACCAGAGAGTCAAGACGAAAACGTGTGCCAACCCCTATGCATAGGTTCATGGGCGGAACCCACAAGTTGATCACCAAAACATACATCAAGTGGATCAATAGAATACCCCATTGTCACCACGGGTATCCCACACAAGAGATACATCAAGTGTTCTCAAATCCTTAAAGACTCAATCTGATAAGATAACTTCAAAGGGAAAAATCAATCCATTACAAGAGAGTAGAGGGGGAGAAAACATCATAAGATCCAACTATAATAGCAAAGCTCGCGATACATCAAGATTGTACCATCTCAAGAACACGAAAGAGAGAGAGATCAAACACATAGCTATTGGTACATACCCTCAGCCCCGAGGCTGGACTACTCCCTCCTCATCATGGAGAGCGCCGGGATGATGAAGATGGCCATCGGAGAGGGATTCCCCCTCCAGCAGGGTGCCGGAACGGGTCTAGATTGCTTTTCGGTTGCTACTGAGGCTTCTGGCGGCGGAACTCCTGATCTATTGTGCTCCCTGAAGGTTTTAGGGTATATGCGTATATATAGGAGGAAGAAGTACGTCGGTGGATCTCCGGGCTGTCCACGAGGCAGGGGGCGCGCCCAGGGGGTGGGCGCGCCCCCCACCCTCGTGGGCAGCCCGGGACTCTTATGGTCCATCTCCGATACTCCGTGGGCTTCTTCTGGTCCAAAAATAAGTTTCGTGAAGTTTCAGGTCAATTGGACTCCGTTAGATTTTCCTTTTCTGTGATACTCTAAAACAAGGAAAAAACAGAAACTGGCACTGGGCTATAGGTTAATAGGTTAGTCCCAAAAATCATATAAAATATCATATAAATGCATATAAAACATCCAAGGTTGATAATATAATAGCATGGAACTATCAAAAATTATAGATACGTTGGAGACGTATCAGCATCCCTAAGCTTAATTCCTGCTCGTCCTCGAGTAGGTAAATGATAAAAAACAGAATTTTTGATGTGGAATGCTACCTAACATATTTATCCATATAATCTTCTTTATTGTGGCATGAATATTAAGATCCATAAGATTCAAGACAAAAGTTTAATATTGACATGAAAACAAAACTACTTCAAGCATACTAACAAAGCAATCATGTCTTCTCAAAATAACATGGCCAAAGAAAGCTATCCCTACAAAATCATATAGTCTGGCTATGCTCTATCTTCACCACACAAAATATTTAAATCATGGACAACCCCGATGACAAGCCGAGCAATTCTTTCATACTTTTGATGTTCTCAAACCTTTTCAATCTTCACGCAATACATGAGCGTGAGCCATGGACATATCACTATAGGTTGAATAGAATGGTGGTTGTGGAGAAGACAAAAAGGAGAAGATAGTCTCACATCAACTAGGCGTATCAACGGGCTATGGAGATGCCCATCACTAGATATCAATGTGAGTGAGTAGTGATTGCCATGCAACGGATGCACTAGAGCTATAAGTGTATGAAAGCTCAAAAAGAAACTAAGTGGGTGTGCGTCCAACTCGCTTGCTCATGAAGACCTAGGGCATTTTGAGAAAGCCCATCATTGGAATATACAAGCCAAGTTCTATAATGAAAAATTCCCACTAGTATATGAAAGTGAAAACATAGGAGACTCTCTATCATGGAGATCATGGTTCTGCTTTGAAGCACAAGTGTGGTAAAAGGATAGTAGCATTGCCCCTTCTCTCTTTTTCTCTCATTTTTTTATTTGGGCCTTTTCTCTTTTTTATGGCCTCTTTTATTTATTTATTTGGACCTTTTCTCTTTTTATGTCCTCTTTTTTTACTTAGTTCGGAGTCTCATCCCGACTTGTGGGGGAATCATAGTCTCCATCATCCTTTCCTCCCTGGGACAATGCTCTAATAATGATGATCATCACACTTTTATTTACTTACAACTCAACAATTACAACTCGATACTTAGAACAAGATATGAATCTATATGAATGCCTCCGGCGGTGTACCGGGATGTGCAATGATGCATGAGTGACATGTATGAAAGAATTATGAACGGTGGCTTTGCCACAAATACAATGTCAACTACATGATCATGCAAAGCAATATGACAATGATGAATCATGTCATAAACAGAATGGTGGAAATTTGCATGGCAATATATCTTGGAATGGCTATGGAAATGCCATAATAGGTAGGTATGGTGGCTGTTTTGAGGAAGGTATATGGTGGGTGTATGATACCGGCGAAAAGTGTGCGGTATTAGAGAGGCTAGCAATGGTGGAAGGGTGAGAGTGCGTATAATCCATGGAATCAACATTAGTCATAAAGAACTCACATACTTATTGCAAAAATCTATTAGTTATCGAAACAAAGTACTACACGCATGCTCCTAGGGGGATAGATTGGTTGGAAAAGACCATCGCTCGTCCCCGACCGCCACTCATAAGGAAGGCAATCAATAAATAAATCATGCTCCGACTTCATCACATAACGGTTCACCATACGTGCATGCTACGGGAATCACAAACTTCAACACAAGTATTTCTCAAATTCACAACTACTCAACTAGCATGACTCTAATATCACCATATTCATATCTCAAAACAATCATCAAGTATCAAACTTCTCATAGTATTCAATGCACTTCATATGAAAGTTTTTATTATATTCCTCTTGGATGCCCATCATATTAGGACTAAATTCATAACCAAAGCAAACTACCATGTTGTTCTAAAGACTCTCAAAATAATATAACTCACACATGAGAGTTCATCTATTTCTATAAAATAAAACCACCACCGTGCTCTAAAAGGATATAAGTGAAGCACTAGAGCAACGACAAACTACTCCGAAAGATATAAGTGAAGATCAATGAGTAGTCGAATAATTATGCAACTATGTGAAGACTCTCTAACATTTAAGAATTTCAGATATTGGTATTTTATGCAAACAGAAAGCAAAACTAAATAAAATAAAATGATTGAGGGAGTCCTGGATTAGGGGACTCTACTCGCGAGGTTTAGATTGAAGACTTCGTCTCGTGTTCGGATGGGACTCTACTTGGCGTGGAAGGCAAGCTAGGCAATACGTATATTGATATCTCCTCCTTTGTAACCGACCTTGTGTAAGCCTAACCCTCTCCGGTGTCTATTTAAACAAAAGGGTTTTAGTCCGTAGGACAACAATCACAATCTACAATCATACCATAGGCTAGCTTCTAGGGTTTAGCCTCTCTGATCTCGTGGTAGATCTACTCTTGTACTACACATATCTTCAATATTAATCAAGCAGGACGTAGGGTTTACCTCCATCAAGAGGGCCCGAACCTGGGTAAAACATCGTGTCCCTTGCCTCCTGTTACCATCCGGCCTAGACACACAGTTCGGGACCCCCAACCCGAGATCCGCCGGTTTTGACACCGACATTGGTGCTTTCATTGAGAGTTCCTCTGTGTCGTCGCCGTTAGGCTTGATGGCTCCTTCTATCATCGATAGCGATGCGGTCCAGGATGAGACTTTTCACCCTAGACAGATCTTTGTATTCGGCGGCTTTGCACTACGGGCTAATTCGCATGGCCATCTGGAGCAGATTGAAAGCTACGCCCCTGGCCATCAGGTCAGATTTGGAAGTTTGAATTACACGGCCAACATTCATGGGGACTTGATGTTCGACGGATTTGAGCCACAGCCGGGCGCGCCGCACTGTCGTGATGGGTATGACCTAGCTCTGCCACCAGACGGTACCCCAGAGGCCGCACCCGCATCAGCTCCGACCCTTAGCTCGGAGCCAACTGCGCCAATCGAGGACGGGTGGCTAGACACCGCCTTAGGGGCTGCAGTCTCAACGGCGATCGAGCCAAACACTAGCATAATCCTCTGCGCAGCCCGTGACTCCAAGGTGCCGGACTCTCTTTCGGACCACGAACCATCCGCGCCCCTGCCAATCAAATTCGATTGGCCGCCGATCATGGAATTCACTGCCACGGATATCTTTCAGCACTCACCCTTCGGCGACTGAGGGAGTCCTGGATTAGGGGGTCTCCGGACAGCCAGACTATCTCCATGGGCCGGACTGATAGACTGTGAAGATACAAGATTGAAGACTTCGTCTCGTGTCTGGATGGGACTCTACTTGGCATGGAAGGCAAGCTAGGAAATACATATATGGATATCTCCTCCTTTGTAACCGACCATGTGTAACCCTAACCCTCTCCGGTGTCTATATAAACCGAAGGGTTTTAGTCCGTAGGACAACAATCACAACATACAATCATACCATAGGCTAGCTTCTAGGGTTTAGCCTCTCTGATCTCGTGGCAGATCTACTCTTGTAACACCCATATCATCAATATTAATCAAGCAGGATGTAGGGTTTTACCTCCATCAAGAGGTCCCGAACCTAGGTAAAATTTCGTGTCCCTTGCCTCCTGTTACCATCCGGCCTAGACGCATAGTTCGGGACCCCCTACCCGAGATCCGTCGGTTTTGACACCGACATTGGTGCTTTCATTAAGAGTTCCTATGTGTCGTCGCCGTTAGGCTTGATGGCTCCTACTATCATCGATAGTGATGCGGTCCAGAGTGAGTAGGGATGGCAATGGGTACCCATTACTCGCGTACCCTGTGGGTAAAAACCCTATTAGGGTAAGGGTATGGGACAAAAAATTATCCATGGGTACTTAAATGGGAAAATATGATACCCATCGGGTAGAGAGGGTATGGGTATGGGATCATATAACCCATGACCGCGTACCCATGTACCCATCTAAAATGTTGATAGCTGGGTTTCCATTAATATCCCAATGTATTCATTTCCCCTCCTAATCACGCTAGGTAAAAACTCTAATGTGTATTCAAATTATCTCTATAATTTATCATGATTTCGTGAACTTAAAGTGTATGCATATGTGTTATTATTTATGATTATGTGTTGTTGTTTAACATTTTTATATGTCACTTTATAGGCAAGTACTTTTGTTTATGAGAATATGTTGTTGTACATTGTTGTTTAAGATGTGTTGCTATTAATAATTATGATTATATGTTGCTTTTTATGACTATTTTCTACTCAATTGATGTGTTGTAAACGCGGGTATTTTTACCCGCGGGTACCCATATACCTTGTCGCGTGACGGGTATGGGAAAAATTTATACCCTTGACGGGTATGGGTATGGGTGATGGGTAAACTCACGGCAGACGGGTAAGGGTATGGGGTAGCTCCACCCATACCCATACCCTGTGGGTGCCATCCCTAAGGGTGAGACTTTTCTCCCCGGACAGATCTTCATATTCGGCGGCTTTGCACTGCGGGCTAATTCGCTTGGCCATCTGGAGCAGTTTGAAAGCTACGCCCCTGGCCATCAGGTCAGATTTGGAAGTTTGAATTACACGGCCAACATCCGTGGGGACTTGATCTTTGATGGATTTGAGCCACAGCCGGGCGCGCCGCACTATCACGATGGATATGACCTAGCTCTGCCACCGAACAGTACCCTAGAAGCCGCGCCCGCATCAGCTCCGACCCTTAGTTCGGAGCCAACTGTGCCAATCGAGGATGGGTGGTTAGACACCACCTCAGGGGTTGCAGTCTCAACGGCGATCGAGCCCAACACCAGCATAAATCTCCGTGCAGCCCATGACTCGAAGGTGCTGAACTCTCTTCCGGACCCTGAACCATCTGCGCCCCTGCCAGTCGAATCCGATTGGGCGCCGATCATGAAATTCACCGTCGCGGATACCTTTCAGCACTCGCCCTTAGGCGACATTCTGAATTCACTAAGGTCTCTCTGTTTGTCAGGAGAGCCCTGGCCGTATCATGGCCAACAGGATTGGGATGTGGACGACGAAGAAATTCGACGCCCACCCACCACCCACTTAATAGCCACTGTCGATGATTCAACCGACATGCTCGACTTCGACTCCGAAGACATCGACGGTATGGACAACGATGCGGGAGGCGAAGAGGAACCACCGCCCACAGGGCGCTGGACGTCCACTTCATCATACGACGTATACATGGTGGATACACCAAAAGAAGACGACGAGGAATGGAAGGACGCACCGAAGGATTATTCCCTCAAGAAGCAGTCAAAATGGCGGCGCAAGCGCCGCCCCAAATCACGCCTCGCCAGAAATAACGATAACACAGACCCAGCGTTGGAGCAGGGCGAACCACTGCCGGACCATGGCAATACGAAGAATCAAACCGAACAAACCAATTCGGTCAAAGATAATAGTCCGGACGACACAACGCCGGACAGGCACCCGGAGCAGCAGAATGCCCGTCAAAGGCTTGTTGCCACCGCAAGGAGTCTGAAAAAGCAGCAGTAAAGGCTCAAGGCTGCACAGGACACACTCCAAATCAGATGGAGTAAAGTACTCAACACAGCAGCGAAGTACGGCGACAATCGTCCCACCAAGAGCTACCCAAAGCGGAAGTTGCTACCTGAATTCGATGAGGAGGCCTCAGACCCCTCACAACCAAAAATCAAAACAGCCACCTGGCCGGGTAGACGACCTCATGGCCAACATAGAGCGGCAAACAATGCCACCCACAAGACAATACGCGATTCACGCGAGGGTTTGCACCAAAAGGACAGTGCAACCAGATCCATCTATGGACCACGCAAGCGCGCCCCAGCATATGATATAACACAACAAATATCTGAACAACGCGGTACACCCAGATACAGGGGTGCCGCACTCCCCCTATGTTTCACCGACGAGGTGCTGGATCATGAATTTCTAGAGGGATTCAAACCTGTAAACATAGAGGCATACGACAGAACAACAGACCCTAGGGTCTGGATCGAGGACTATATCCTCCACATCCATATGGCTCGAGGAGATGATCTCCACGCCATCAAGTACTTACCACTCAAACTCAAAGGGCCAGCTCATCATTGGCTTAAAGGCCTCCCCGAAAACTCCATTGGAAGCTGGCCAGAGCTCGAAGACGCTTTTCGGGCAAACTTTCAAGGGACTTATGTCCGACCTGCGAATGCGGATGATTTGAGTCATATAACTCAACAGCCCGGAGAGTCAGCCCGAAAGCTTTGGAACAGGTTTCTTACTAAAAAGAACCAAATTGTCGACTGCCCGGACGCCGAAGCCTTGGTAGCTTTTAAGCACAGCGTCCGTGACGAATGGCTTGTCCGACACCTCGGCCAAGAAAAACTGAGAACAATGGCAGCATTAACAAGCCTCATGACCCGCTTTTGCGCGGGTGAAGACAGCTGGCTAGCCCGATGCAGCTCCAGCGACCCCAGTACTTCTGAAGTTAGAGATGGAAATGGGAAATCACTGTGCAATAGCAATAACAAATGTCGGAATAAAAGAGACAGCACAAAGAGCGTGGCAGTAAACGCCAGATTCAAAAGCTCTCGGCCAGGTCAGCAAAAGCCGCCCCCTAAAGGCGCCAGAGACAAACTATCCAGCCTAAACAAAATTCTGGACCAAATATGTCAGGTCCATAGCACCCCTGGCAAACCAGCCAATCATACCCACAAAGAATGTTGGGTCTTCAAGCAGTCCGGCAAGCTCAACGCCGTACACAAGGGGGAGCATACACCAAGCGAAGATGAGGATGAGCCTCTCAAGGAAGACACTGGGGAACAAAAGAAATTTCCACCAGAAGTCAAAAGAGTAAACGTGTTACACGTGATCAATGGTAGAAACAAAATGGCACTCCCAGAAAAATACGCCCGAAGGCCTACCACCGCGGAGTCCTGCCACTGGTCGTCTCAACCGATCACTTTCGACAATCGTGATTGCTCAGCAAGTGTCCAGCGTGCAGGACGGGCTGCCCTGGTATTAGACCCAATAATTGACGGATACCACTTCAAACGAGTCCTGATGGACGGTGGCAGCAGTCTAAACCTGATATACCAGGATACAGTCCGCGAAATGGGGATAGACCCAACAAAAATGTGCCATAGCACTATTACCTTTAAAGGAGTAACACCAGACCCAGGGGTTCATTGCACGGGCTCCCTGCTACTAAAAGTTATATTCGGCTTCCCTGATAACTTCCGTAGCGAACATTTAACCTTCCACATCGCTCCATTTCAATGTGGCTATCAAGCACTACTCGGACATGAAGCTTTCGCTCGCTTTAACGCAATACCACACTATGCTTCCCTCACACTCAAGATGCCCGGTCCACGTGGCATCATTACAGTGAACGGAAGTATTAAGCGATCTATGCGCGCCGAAGAGCGTGCGGCTGCCCTAGCAGCCGCACACTAAAAACGGCCTCACCAACTAAAGCATTCAGCAGGTCGTCACGACCTCGGACATGGTTAGACGAGTCCGGCGCAGCCATATGCAATTTTTACCGGATCAATGATCACACCCCTATTACAAATACAAGGGGCTCAACGTGTGCAGACAAGCGACAATTATTACTTACCTTGAATTATACATGATTTCTTTAAAAAAACTATCTTTTTGCATGACAACTTTTTTCACCTAAGCTCCTATCTTTTACAGATAATCATCGTGCTACACCCGTCCAGGATATGGCACAACAGAGACACAGGCATAGACGTGCAGCAAGGACCCGCTCCAAGGATTCTTTTTAGATTAAGACCCTCCATAAACCTTTTTTACTGTCTCTTGTTGATACATATCCACCGAATTCTTAGCACAGTCGAGAAGGATGCTGGCGTCTTGGCATGTGTCCACGTCAGAATAATGCACGTACCTGGACACAAGAGGCTTCTTACGAAGGGCACTATCTAGGCCCGGTTTATACCATAAAGACCGAATACCTTAGGGAGTGTTCGGCGTCGCGAGTTTGGCCTTATATGCATTAGCTCCGAATCATTGTCTTTGGTCAAATGTTGGGTTTGCCCGGCTCCTGTGTTTTGGTGCCTTATGTTCCGCTTTACCGGCTAAGGTAGCACCAGGAGAACTACTACGATTGTGCCCTGGTTCATCCGGACGAGCACCTCAGAAGAGAAAGCCGAAAACTGACTGTCATGATATAGCGTTTGACTAGCCAACCACTCGGTGACCTATCGGAATGTTAGAATTCCTCCGCCTTAGCAAAGGGCCGTTTCCTGGCCAGGCATGTACGCACCCTGCGACCGGGAGAGTGCGGAGCCACCAGGGGCTATCTAGTAGCCCCACTGTCAAACTCCTATGGCTAAGTGAAAGTGTTAAAGCATTATAGTCCGGTTGCCTCGCTCGCTACGTTATCACCTCCTTAATAGGACCAAGACGTTGGGTTAACTGTGAACACGCGTTTTTTGTGAACACCCCCGCATTTTATGCGTGGGGGTTGAAGCTGACGGCTGCAATCTTTCAGGTTATACACAGGTATACATAAACGGCCGCACAGGAGACATCATACTACTTTCTGGCAAAAGTATAAAAATAACCTTATAAAAAATTCATAAAAAGCATTGTGCTTACAATGAAAATACATATCACTCAAACATAATATTTTTCGAGCACTAGGCGTCTATCAAACGAGCACCCTCGAGAACCTCCTCGAAATAGTGCTCGACAGCCACCCGGCCTATGGCCGATCCCTGTGCCGCAATAGTGGTAGCGTCCATCTATGCCCAATATGCTTTAACACGGGCAAGGGCCATCCGCGAGCCTTCTATGCACGCCGACCTCTTCATTGCATTAATGCGCGGCACCGCATCAAGGTACTGCTGCACTAAGCTGAAATAGCTGATCGGCTTTGGTCTTTCTGGCCATAGCTGATCCACAACAGACCTCATGGTGAGTCCAGACAACCTATTTAGTTCGGCCCATTCGGCTAGCTGGTCAGTCAATGAAAGCGGACGCTCTGGAACGTGGAATTGCGTCCAGAACAGCTTGTCCACTTCACGATTTGTCTGACCTTGGAAGTACTTGGCCGCATCGGCATCGCTCACCGCCAAATCCATATACGCATCTGCCGAACTCCACAGCCGATCCAGAGGGGCATACCGAGGATCTCTGAACTTCCTCCGTAACATGAAGGGTTTCCTGGCCGCAATATCCCCGGCTTCCCGCAGCTCCTCCTTCGCTCTCATAGCAGACCGGGTGTCTTTGTCCGCCGCCGCGGCCTTCTCAATGTCCGTTGCCTTCGCTCGGTTTTCTTTTTCAAGGAACCGGCAACGGTCGGCAGTGTCTTTTAATTCTACGGCCATCTTGGCCATCTTCTCCTAGCTCTCGCAATGTGCGGCGTTCTCGGCTTTCAACTCTTCGGCTGCCTTCAAAGCAGCCGCATTACTAATCCTCGCTTGTTCCTTGGCTCGGGCAAGTTCCGCCCGCAAGGCTTCCACGGTGGCAGCTCCATCTGCATTCACAACATATTAAAGATATTGGCATTATGCTACTCTTACTATGTGGAGTTCACCGGATAATAACACTTACCTTGTGCCTCGTCAAACCTCTTGTTAACATGCTCGATGTCGGCGTCTGCCGCATCCAGTTGCCGTTTTAATTGGGTAAACTCCCTAGTCCAGCTAGCCATCGGAGCTCCCACCACCTGCACATAAAGGCAGTTTGGTTATTGCCTGGGAATATGATCCTCTGTTCGCCGCCATTCTCGACGACAACCAGAGTCTCAGGGGCTACTATAACTTGTGCAGTACTATCACATATTATCTCACATACCTCAAAGCCTGTCAATAGACTCATAAAGGCTTCATGTAATCCGCTCTCAGCGGACGAGATTCTCTCCAATCACCGTACCCATCAGCATAGGGTGCTCTTCTGAGATGGCCGCTCACCCCACCAACTCCCTTAGAACGTCCGACCGCACACCAGACGGTGCCGAACTTTTTCGTATGCTCTCTTCGGGAGCCGGACACTGGGGACTTTGGGGGTCTACTGGATTATCTTCTGGCCTCAGCGGATCTGGAGAGGCCCTCCGCGACGACACTTCGGCGTCGCCCGCTTCTGGAGCGGAGGAGTCTGGGGGAGGCGTGTCGCTCTCCATCATCTCTGGAAGAAGATCCCCCGAAGACGAGCTCATTTGAGAGGGGCTGAGGCCCGAACTGCAAGATAGATGCGGTGGTTATTTTCTCAGAGGAAAAAGATAGCATACCCTTACTATTGAAATATTTTGGATCACTTACGACTCGTTGGAGGGCTGATCCCCTCGCGGACTCTGTGCGGCAGAAGCACCCCCAAGGCAGGACCCTCAGTGGGAGACCTCTTCTCCCGTTTGGAGGCTTCGGTTTCCGGATCCTCGGAAGCAGTCCTTTTCCTCCCCCGATCGTCCTCCTTCATGGAGGCGCTCGTTCCCTCGATTGGAGCGGATAGAGATGGGGGCCCGCGTCCGTCCGTATTATCTCCCTCGGTATCTTCCTTCAAGGGCTCCGGGCAAGGTGCGACCTCGAGCATCTTCTCCAATATCGGATTTTCCAAACCCTCGGGGAGGGGGGCCAAACACCGAATCATCTTCGCCTTTGTTAGCCAGTCCTGGTCAAAAAGCAAACTCTCAGAAATAACTTCGAATAAAAGATAGCGTGTTCGGCTAGAGGATTTCTTACTTGTTCGGTGGCGCGGTTACTGCTCAGGCCCACATCCTCGGTGATATCCGGACATTCCACTTGAGGTCTGAAGAATGACTTGTACATCTCCTTGTGTGTCAGGCCGAGGAAACTTTGAATGGCACGTGGCCCCTCTGGGTTGAACTCCCACAAGCGCAGGGGCCGGCGTTTGCAGGGCTGGACTTGACGAACCAGCATAACTTGTATTACCGCAACCAAATTAAAATCTCCCTCGAAGAGATCTCGGATGCGGCTTTGCAGTATAGGCACGTACTTGGCTGGACCCCAGCTCAGACCCCTGCTAATCCATGACATCAGTTGTGGTGGGGGGCCCGGGAAGAAAGCGGGGGCAGCCGCCCACTTGGCACTTCTGGGAGCCGTGACGTAAAACCACTCCCGTTGCCATAATTCGGACACCTCTGGAAAGGAACCTTTCGGCCATGGAGCTCTTGCCATCTTGCCTATTGATGCACCTCCGCACGCTGCATGTTGCCCCTCGGTCATCTTCGGTTGTACTTCAAAGGTCTTGAGCCACAGGCCGAAGTGAGGGGTCACACGGAGGAAGGCCTCACACACGACAATAAATGTCGTGATGTGGAGAAAGGAGTCCAGAGCTAGATCGTGGAAATCTAGCCCATAATAGAACATCAAGCCCTTGAGAAAAGGATCCAGAGTGAGGCCTAGACCTCGGAGGAAGTGGGAGACGAACACAACGTTCTCGTTGGGTTCGGGAGTAGGGACGACCTGCCCTTGAGTAGGCAGCCGATGCGATACCTCGGCGATCAGGTATCTAGCCTCCCTCAACTTCTTAATGTTCTCTTCCGTCATGGAGGAGGGCATCCATTGGCCTTGAAGGCTGGATCCGGACATGATTGAAGATCCGGAGCACCTAACCTGGGCTTTGGGTGTTAGAACTCGAGGCAGAGGAAGGGCATGAGAGAGAAAGACCAAAAACCCCGTCCCTTTATAAAGAGGGTGAATATCAAGCGTCCTCTCCGTAGCCGTTTAGGACTTGCCTATAATCTAGGAGTCCTAGACACGGTTGGGTTACCCACGCCCGTATTGATGAGAATCCCGTAATTGGGGGAACACGATCTCCACTTCGGCAAGGCGTGTCACGAAACCGCCTCGCGTTATGTGTGGAGCTGGTTGAAAGAAACGGTTCGAATAATCACCGGGCCATGACATAACGTCATGCTGCCAAAACAAGCTAGCAAATTAGATCTGCGAAAACATTATTCTCTCTACGGTGGAACGTGGAACTTATTTTGCAGGGTCGGACACTATCCTCGTATTCAAATTCTTCTGTGATGTATTCGGAGAAGGAACCCGCCTTGCAATGCCGAGGACAACTACGCGCCGGATTCATCTTCATTGAAGCCTGGTTCAGGGGCTACTGAGGGAGTCCTGGATTAGGGGTCTCCGGACAGTCGGACTATCTCCATGGGCCGGACTGATAGACTGTGAAGATACAAGATTGAATACTTCATCTCGTGTCCGGATGGGACTCTACTTGGCGTGGAAGGCAAGCTAGGCAATACGTATATGGATATCTCCTCCTTTGTAACTGACCTTGTGTAACCCTAACCCTCTCCGGTGTCTATATAAACCGAAGGGTTTTAGTCCGTAGGACAACAATCACAACATACAATCATACCATAGGCTAGCTTCTAGGGTTTAGCCTCTCTGATCTCGTGGTAGATCTAATCTTGTAACACCCATATCATCAATATTAATCAAGCAGGACGTAGGGTTTTACCTCCATCAAGAGGGCCCGAACCTGGGTAAAACTTCGTGTCCCTTGCCTCCTGTTACCATCCGGCCTAGACGCACAGTTCGGGACCCCCTACCCAAGATCCGCCGGTTTTGACACCGACAGCGACATTCTGAATTCACTAAGGTCTCTCTTTTTGTCAGGAGAGCCCTGGCCGGATTATGACCAACAGGATTGGGATGCGGACGACGAAGAAATTCGACGCCCACCCACCACCCACTTTGTAGCCACTGTCGATGATTTAACCGACATGCTCGACTTCGACTCCGAAGACATCGACGGTATGGACGACGATGTAGGAGACGAACATGAACCAGCACCCATAGGGCACTGGAAAGCCACCTCGTCGTATGACATATACATGGTGGATACACCCAATGAAGGCAATGGCGACGAGATAGCGGAGGATGACCCCTCCAAGAAGCAACCCAAGCGCCGACGTCAGCGGCGCCGCTCGAAGTCCCGCTAAAGCAAAAGTGGTGATACCGGCACAGGAGATAATAACACTCCAGATAGCGTCGAAGACAACAACAATCCCCTCCAGCAAGATTTAGAGTAGGAGGATGAAGGAGCCAGCTCTCCTGAGAGAGCGGCTGGCGGAGAGGAGGAGGATGACAATTATATGCCCCCTCCAACGACAAAGCAAGCCTCGGCGACGATGAATTCGTCGTACCAGAGGATCCCGTCGAACATGAGCGCTTCAAGCACAGGCTTATGGCCACGGCAAATAGCCTGAAGAAAAAGCAGCAGCAGCTTCAAGCTGATCAAGATCTGCTAGCTGACAAATGGACTGAAGTCCTCGCGGCCGAGGAATATAAACTCGAGCGTCCCTCCAAGAGTTACCCAAGGCGCAGGTTACTACCCCGACTGGAGGAAGAAGCGTATGATACAGCTGATCGGCCACCTCGTGGCCGCGATAGAGAGGCATTCCAGCCAAAAGCTCAGCCTCCACCCCAACGCCATCCAAACAAAAAGGCATGGGGAGATACGCCAGACCTGCGAGACATATTGGAGGACAAAGCAAAGCATTCAAGATCGATCTACGGATCACGAGGGCGCACCACTCTACGAGACGGTAAACATCATGTCGGATACAGTAAAAGCAAATCCGGCCGGGCCGAACATAGCGGGCAGGACCCATTTGAGTTGCGTCGCGATATAGCCCAATACAGAGGTGCCGCACACCCCTTATGCTTCACAGACGAAGTAATGGAACATCAATTCCCAGAAGGTTTCAAACCTATAAACATTGAATCATACGACGACACAACAGATCCCGCAGTATGGATTGAGGACATCCTCCTCCACATCCACATGGCCCGCGGTGATGACTTACATGCCATCAAGTACCTCCCACTAAAACTCAAAGGACCAGCGCGGCATTGTCTTAATAGCTTGCCAGCGGACTCCATTAGCTATTGGGAAGATCTGGAAGCCGCATTGCTCGACAACTTTCAGGGCACTTATGTGCGACCACCAGACACCGATGACTTGAGCCACATAATTTAGCAGCCAGAAGAGTCGGCCAGGCAATTCTAGAATCGGTTCCTTACAAAGAAAAAACAAATCGTTGATTGTCCGGATGCGGAGGCCTTAGCGGCTTTCAAGCACAACATCCGAGACGAGTGGCTAGCCCGGCACCTTGGTCAGGAAAAGCCGAAATCTATGGCAGCTCTCACGACGCTCATGACCCGCTTTTATGCGGGAGAAGACAGCTGGTTGGCTTGTCGTGGTTCTAAGTCTGACAGTAATGTAGGGGGGTAAGTATGGAGAGGCAAGATCTTAGCTATGGAGAAGTTGTAAGCACACGAGGTTTACGAGTTCAGACCCTTCTCGGAGGAAGTAATAGCACTACGTCTCGGAGCCCAGAGGCGGTTGACTGGATTATGCATGCATGGTTTACAGAGGTGCGAACCCTTTACACTGAGGAGGGGGGTGGCTTATATAGGGTTCGTCGGACCCCTCCGGCCCTCAGTTATGCAGGGTTTTAAATACATTAAGGTCGGGCGTTACTGGTAACGCCCCTAATAAAGTGCTATGCTGACCATAAAGGCTACTTAATAACTGACCGTTAGCATGCGGGGTGCCTTTAGGTCTCCTGGTCGTCGAGTGATCGCTTCTCGGTCGAGTGTCTTCGAGTCTGTCGAGTGGAACACCTCCAAGTCGATTGAAAGGTGATTTCTTCTAGAGATGTCCTTGGGTAGGGCAGTTTGGACAGGTCCATGACCCTACCCTAGGTACATAGCTTCGTCATTAGGCCCCGAATGGATCGAGGTTTGAGTGGGGAAGGAGTTGAGGATTTTCCCGACTCATTTTTCATGCCACGAGCATATCTGGTTTCGGATCAATGAACCTGAGTGAAGACAGCAACTTCCTTTTCATTCGCCTTGATCCATTCTTAGCTTTTTGTCGAGTTAGTTTCTTTACTTGAAAGGCTCCGAGTGACGGTGTGGAGGAGCTCTTCGGTCTGACAAGTTGTTCTGCTGCCCGCAGATTTCGCGTGATCCAAATTTTGGGAAGCGCGCGGGACGGGGGAGGCCGCAGTAATCGGATGCGATAGAGCGGAGCCGCCTCGATCCCCGCGCCACCTTTTTCGCCACGTAGCACGCACGCGATTGTTACGGGATTTGACAGGGCCGCCCGGGCCTACCAGTCGGCCACTCGGAAGCGGCCTCATATAAGGCGTCGGACCGGGGCCTCTTCGAACAGTGCGTCCCCATTATCTCTTCTCCTCTTCACGCTCCCTGGCCGCGCTCGCTCTTGCCCCAGTGCCACCGCTCCGTACGCGTTTCGCCGGCGACGATGGGGAAGGAGAAGACGGCGGCTCTAGAGCGGGCGAAGAAGGCGATGGCGAGGTCGAAGGGGAAGGCGACCAGTCAGGGCAGATCCTCCTCGCGAACCGGCCTGCCAAAGGGCTGGATCCAGGGCGACTGGATCCGCTCAACGATCACCCAAGAAGACCTCGACGACCTAGCCGAAGGAGGGCTGATCCCCTATGAATCGGCGCGGCTTCCGGGGAAGGAATCTGAGCCGCAACCTCGGGAGGGTGAGCGCGTTCTCCTTGCCACCCACGTCGACCGTGGATTTTCCTTGCCTCCTCACCCTTTCTTTCGGGGATTTCTGAACTTCTTTGGGGCACAACTCCACCACTTCACTCCCAACACAATCGTTTATCTCGCCGCTTTTGTTTCTTTGTGTGAGAATTTCCTAGGTTGTCGGCCTCACTTGGGCCTTTTCAAGCACATTTTCACTTGTCGCTCCCAGACGGTGAAAAAGGCTAATCCGAGTGACGAAAGGACTCAAGTGATTCAGATGTGTGGGGGTCTTGGTGTCCAGATGCGAGGGAAAAGCTCCTTTCCGGCCATGATTCTTCCCGACTAAGTTCGCGGATGGCAGTCGACCTGGTTTTACTACAAAGACCAGTCGACGCCAGGGCAGTCGACTAGCCTCCCTCCTTTCACCATGGACCGAGTGAGGAAACCCTCCCCTTTGAAGGTGCTCCCGAAGGAGAAGGCGCAGGTGAGGGTGCTAGTAGAGCGAGTGGTCCAGCTTATCCGTGACAGGGTCACCGGTATGGATCTCTTGGAGGTCTTCCTTCAGCGGCGTCTCCAGCCTCTTCAAGCCCGAGACCATCCGATGTGGATGTATTCGGGTCTTGAAGACTCCACTCGGATTCACCCGGAGGAGGTCGATGACGACACACTGGAGAAGTGGCTGTCGAGCATGACCGGGAACAAGGACAACCCCAGGGGAGCCAGGAGAGTTCCTCCATTCGACCAGTCTCATGTACTAGAGAAGGTCCGATTCTGAGCTTTTGTTGTAATCTGAATTCACTCGCGCAGCTGCCTACACTGAGTCGACTGACTTTCTTCTTCCTACTTTCTTTCAGGCCATTATTGAAATGTATTCAATGCCCAACGGAGAGCAAGAGCAGGACCCGGAAGGAGAAGCGAGCGGCGGCGACAGTGGCGAATGGGAGTCTGACGGTGGAGGGGACGAAGAAAGCGACGATCTAAGTGACGAAGAAGAAGTCGAGTCGCCTCCTCGCAGGGAGAGGCGGTCCAAACTTGACCAAGAACGACCAAGCGCCCGTGAAAAGGTGATTGCTCAAGCTGGTCAGTCTTCAAAGCGTCCTCGGACCTCTTCGCCAACTCCGACTAAAAAAGCGTCAAAGCATCCCAAAGTCGCAGAGCCGAAGCTTCGGAAGGCGTTGCCGAAGATTAAGATTGACATCCCCATCGCTTCCGCGTGATTGTCGCCCTTCATATTTACTCGACGCCCTGTGCCGTTTGTTTTTCTTGTTTTAACCATACGAACTTTGGAACTGTCAGCGCTGCTACTTCTGGGACCTCAGCTTACAGGGACGATGATGAGGTGATGGAGGATGCGGTCACTTCTAATCTGGGTATGATTTCTGCCATATTGTCTTTATTTTGGTCGATTCAACTGCAATATGTACCATTGGGTGATGTGATTTTGTCTATTGAATTTTGAACAGCCCCTAACATTGTTGACCTCCCTGATGATGATGATGAAGAGCCCGAGAGGCCTTTGACGAGGAAAAATAGGCAAGCTCCTGCGAGCGAGGTGCCACAATCGACGCCAAGGGCGGAGCTAGTCGTTCAGGACGCTGGCGACGCCAATCGGGGTTCTATTACCTTCGCCATGCCATTGTCGAGTGCCTTGCCTTCCTCGTCGAATGCTCAGGCCCCTGTCGACCCGCCTTCAGTTTTTGCGACCAATCATGTCCCAGAGGACGAGGTAAATGCTGCAAGGGAAGCCATACGCCAGGCGGGCATTATGATGTAGAAGATGAAGACGGTGCGGGATGCCAGCCAAGCCGCCTACGATGCCAGCTCGGCTCTCCAGAGCAATGTTCGGGTTAGTTGGTTGTCGCTTGTTCTGTTAGGATATGCTATCTGAAGACTCTTTCCGAAAATCTTTGCATCTGTACACCCACTGGGTGCGTCGATTAAATTTTTGAACTAGTGGGGGCACGCTGAGTGCACCCACTGGGTGTAGTCCCCAAGACTACGGTGGACTGCTGGCAGTCGACTGTAGTCTTTGTATTTTGTCGAGTGTAAACCGAACTGGTAGTTTGTCTCTTCATTCGATCTGGTCGAGTGGGATCAGAACCGGTGGGGGCACGCGAAGTTCACCCACTGGGTATAGTCCCCGAGACCACGGTCGACTGCTGGCAGTCGGCTGTGGTCTGAGTTCTACTTTCTCTCCTTTTTTTACTCCCTGCACTCGACTCCGGCGGGCCGGTCGAGTGGGATCAGAACCTGTGGGGCACACAAAGTGCACCCACTGGGTGTAGTCCCCGAGACTATGGTGGACTGCGGGCAGTCGACCGTAGTCTTAGTACTTAATGTCTTTGTCGTTTTTCATTGTAAAATAACTTCTCCCCTTTGATTTCAGAAATCTTGTGATCTTGGAGCTCGCTCTGCTGACTTGGAGAAACAGCGGATTCAACTGAACCTTGGCTTGGAGCTGGCCAAGACAGAGCTACAAAAGGTCAAGGACGGCGCCACTGGTAAGACGAGTTTGTCGCCTGGTTTGTCCTTAGGCTTGAGTACCCTTCCGCTCTTTCTGAATCAAGCATCATTTCTTTGCAGAAAAACTGAGAGAAGCTCTGGAGAAGAAGGATCAGGATTTGGCTGCTGCTCGAAAGGAAGATGACGACAGAACCGCCCTGGCTGAACAGAAACTGGCTTCGGTCGGCCAGTTGGAAGAAGAGAATACCAAGCTGAAATCTGCTCTGAACGAAGCCAACAAGGAGTGCTCGCGCTGGAAGAAGGAGAACCTCAACCTGGGCGAGAAGATGGAAGGCATCGCTCGCAGGAGGGACGATCTGGAGAGCTATCTGAGGAGCCTTGCCAAGAATATGTTCATCAAGCTTGAAGGTGCACATTTTGTTCTGACTGATTTTTTTTGTCGACTCAGCGTATGAAAATTGACTTATTCTTGGATCATGAATGCAGAGTTTTGCCAGAACTTCGAGGAGGAGACTGGGCGGATCGAACCAGGTTTGGATCCAATCAATTCTCCCGTGAAAGATGAAACTGCCATGAATCTGCTCCGACTGGAATCCCGCATCGACGGTGTCGTGGACTACTTGGCTCGACTGAAGGTCGCCATGTCATGGATCGACCTGGCACTTTGGCCAGAGGCCATGCTCCAAAATGATCTTGAGTCCCTGATGACTCGACTTAACGAAGTCCCTGACCGAGTGTAGGAGTGGAAGAAGTCTTCTGCCCGGTGTGGCGCTGATGTGGCTCTGTCTTTGGTTCGCGTCCATTGCAAGGAGGTGCGACAAGATAAGCTAGCAGCAATCAAGGTCGCCAATACCCAGAAGCATGACTTCTGATCTTTTATGGAGACCTTCATCGCTGCAGCCACTCGGATCTCCGATGGTGTCGATTTAGACGAGTTCGTCGAGCCTGCTGGTCCTCCTCTCGCGGAGTGAACAAACTTTTATGCCTCACCTTAAATTTGCCTCGGAATGCCGAGTGGTTTTTGTAACCGTTAAACTCTTTCGGGCTAAATGCCTGAGCACTTCGATCCGTGGTCCGGAACCTTTAGGATTTATCTGAAGTTGGTTTATCATTGAATATCTTCATGAATCCCCTGCTGAGTGAACCCGTTCTTTATTCGAGACAGCTTTTGTATTTGTAGCGCAGCTTCGAAGGAGAAGGAAGCAGTCGACCCGTGCCTTGTTGTCCTTGCGGGTCGGCGATGGAGTGCCCATTGTATTTTTGGCGAAGCTCCTTAAGAGAAGGTGGCAGTTGACCCGCACCTCGTTACTGCAGAGCGGGACGGAGCGCACATTGTATTTGTCACGAAGCTCTCCAGGAGAAGGTGGCAGTCGACCCGCACTTCGTTACTGCAGAGTGGGATGGAGCGCACATTGTATTTGTGGCGAAGCTCCCCAGGAGAAGGTGGCAGTTGACCTGCACCTCGTCGTCCTTGAGGATTGAGATGTGTTTCGTACTTAGGCGAGTACTGGACTGCAGGTAAGCCCCCGAGTGGGAGGTTTGCTCTCCACTCGGTAGGATTTTTTCAAACTTAGGCGAGTACCGGACTGCAGCTAAGTCTCCGAGTGAGAAAACTTAGGCGAGTACTGGACTGCAGCTAAGCCCCCGAGTGGGAGGATTGCTCTCCACTCGGTAGGATTTTTCAAACTTAGGCGAGTGCCGGGCTGCAGCTAAGTCTCCGAGTGAGAAGACTTAGGAGAGTACTGGACTGCAGCTAAGCCCCCGAGTGGGAGGTTTGCTCTCCACTCGGTAGGATTTTTTCAAACTTAGGCGAGTACCGGACTGCAGCTAAGTCTCCGAGTGAGTAAGCTTAGGCGAGTACTGGACTGCAGCTAAGCCCCCGAGTGGGAGGATTGCTCTCCACTCGGTAGGATTTTTTCAAACTTAGGCGAGTGCCGGATTGCAGCTAAGTCTCCGAGTGAGAAGACTTAGGCGAGTACTGGACTGCAGCTAAGCCCCCGAGTGGGAGGATTGCTCTCCACTCGGTTGGATTTTTTCGAACTTAGGCGAGCGCCGGACTGCAGCTAAGTCTTCGAGTGACAAAACTTAGGTGAGTACTGGGCTGCAGCTAAGCCCCCGAGTGGGAGGTTTGCTCTCCACTCGGTAGGATTTTTTCAAACTTAGGCAAGTACTGGACTGCAGCTAAGTCTCCGAGTGAGAAAACTTAGGCGAGTACTGGATTGCAGCTAAGCCCCCGAGTGGGAGGATTGCTCTCCACTCGGTAGGATTTTTTCAAACTTAGGCGAGTGCCAGACTACAGCTAAGTCTCTGAGTGAGAAGACTTAGGCGAGTACTAGACTGTAGCTAAGCCCCCGAGTGGGAGGATTGCTCTCCACTCGGTAGGATTTTTTCAAACTTAGGCGAGCACCGGACTGCAGCTAAGTCTTCGAGTGAGAAGACTTAGGCGAGTACTGGACTGCAGCTAAGCCCCCGAGAGGGAGGTTTGCTCTCCACCCGGTAGGATTTTTTCAAACTTAAGGCGAGTACCGGACTGCAGCTAAGTCTCCGAGTGAGAAAACTTAGGCGAGTACTGGACTGCAGCTAAGCCCCCGAGTTGGAGGATTGCTCTCCACTCGGTAGGATTTTTTCAAACTTAGGCGAGTGCCGGACTGCAGCTAAGTCTCCGAGTGAGAAGACTTAGGCGAGTACTGGACTGTAGTTAAGCCCCCGAGTGGGAGGATTGCTCTCCACTCGGTAGGATTTTTTCAAACTTAGGCGAGCGCCGGACTGCAGCTAAGTCTTCGATTGAGAAAACTTAGGCGAGTACTGGGCTGCAGCTAAGCCCCCGAGTGGGAGGATTGCTCCCCACTCGACAGGATTTTTTTTTCAAACTTAGGCCAGCGCCGGACTGCAGCTAAGTCTCTGAGTGAGAAAACTTAGGCGAGTACTGGGCTGCAGCTAAGTCCCCGAGTGGGAGGATTGCTCTCCACTCGATAGGATTTTTTTTCAAACTTAGGCGAGTGCCGGACTGCAGCTAAGTCTCCGAGTGAGAAGACTTAGGCGAGTACTGTACTGCAGCTAAGCCCCCGAGTGGGAGGATTGCTCTCCACTCGGTAGGATTTTTAAATACTTAGGCGAGTGCCGGACTGCAGCTAAGTCTCCGAGTGAGTGGACTTAGGCGAGTACTGGACTGCAGCTAAGCCCCCGAGTTGGAGGATTGCTCTCCACTCGACAGGATTTTTTCAAACTTAGGCGAGTGCCGGACTGCAGCTAAGTCTCCGAGTGAGAAGACTTAGGCGAGTACTGGACTGCAGCTAAGCCCCCGAGTGGGAGGATTGCTCTCCACTCAGTAGGATTTTTAAATACTTAGGCGAAATGGGTTCGCAGCTAAGCCCCCGAGTGGGAGGACTGCTCTCCACTCGGTAGGATTTTATTTTTACAAACTTAGGCGAAGCGGATTCGCAGCTAAGCCACCCACTGGGGGATTTCTTAGGCAAACAAAAATAATAACAATCGTTGGGAAAATTATAACGCTCTTGTCTTTGATAAATAAACTACATGAGTTTTTTCTTATTACATCTCATCCGAGTGAGAATTCAAGTATAAAAGGGGCGGAGTAGCTCCGCATTCCAGGCTCGTGGCTCATCAATCTGGCGATCGACATTGTAGAGGTGGTACGCTCCATTGTGGAGGACTCTGGTGACTATGAAGGGGCCTTCCCAAGTAGGAGCGAGTTTGTGTGGTTTTTGCTGATCAACGCGGAGGACTAAGTCTCCGTCTTGGAAGGCTCGACTCTTCACATTTCTGGCATGGAATCGACGCAAGTCTTGCTGATAGATGGTCGATCGGATCATGGCCATTTCTCTTTCTTCTTCTAGGAGATCGACTGCGTCCTGCCGGGCTTGTTCTGCTTCTTCTTCAGAGTAGAGCTTGACTCGAGGGGCGTTGTGAAGCATGTCACTCGGCAAGACTGCTTCGGCTCCGTAGACCAGAAAGAATGGGGTTCTTCCGGCCGATCGGTTCGGGGTCGTCCTCAATCCCCAAAGAACTGATGGAAGCTCGTCGACCCATGCACCTGTTGCGTGCTTGAGATCACACATCAATCAAGGTTTCAGTCCTTTGAGAATTAGGCCGTTTGCTCTTTCCGCCTGTCCATTCGACTGAGGGTGAGCGACCGAAGCATAGTCGACTCGTGTGCCCTGAGAGGCGCAAAAGGCCCTAAACATGTCGGAATCGAAGTTTGACCCATTGTCAGTGATGATGCTGTGCAGAACTCCATATCTGAATATCAACTCTCTGATGAAACTGATAGCAGTGCAAGCATCAAGATTCTTGATAGGCTTAGCTTCAATCCATTTGGTGAACTTGTCGACTTCTACTAGCACATGAGTGAAGCCGCTCCTGCCCGTTTTCAGTGCTCCAACCATGTCCAGCCCCCAAACAGCGAAGGGCCATACGAGTGGAATGGTTTTCAGAACTGACGCGGGCTTGTGCGACATATTGGAGTAATACTGACATCCTTCACATTTGTCGACTATCTCTTTTGCCATTTCATTGGCCCTTGGCCAGTAAAATCTCGCTTGGTATGCTTTAGCCACAATGGTCCGAGAGGACGCATGATGACCACAGGTCCCCGAGTGGATATCGTCAAGGATCATCGCACCTTCTTCTGCTGTTATACACTTCTGACTGACTCCAGTCGCGCTTTCTCTATACAACTGTCCCTTTATGACTATAAAGGCCTTGGATCGACGGATGATCTGTCGAGCCTCTTCTTCATCCTCTGGGAGTTCTTTCCTTAGGATGTACGCGACGTACGGTACTATCTAGTCAGGAGTGATGACCAAGACTTCCATGATCAGGTCGACCACAGCTGGAATTTCAACTTCAGTCGGATCCGTGGCACTTTTTGGCTGCGGGGCCTCTTCAGTGAAGGGATCCTCCTGAACCGATGGTGTGTGGATGTGTTCCAAAAACACATTGCTCGGAATGGCTTCTCTTTTGGAACCTATTTTTGCCAAATCATCAGCCGCTAGATTTTTCAGTCGGGGTATGTGATGAAGCTCTAACCCCTCGAATTTCTTCTCCAGCTTTCTCACTACATTTCAATAACTAGTCTTGGCTAGACTTCTGACGTCCCATTCCTTCATCACCTGATTAACCACCAAATCTGAGTCGCCATAGACCATGAGGCGATGGACGCCGAGTGAAATGGCCATGCGCAACCAATATAAAAGTGCTTCATATTCCGCCTCGTTATTGGAGGAATAAAAGTGGATTTGAAGAAAATATCTGAGCTTATCTCCTCAGGGGGAGATCAACACCACCCCGGCACCGGAACCATTCATCATTTTGGAACCGTCGAAGAACATGGTCCAATGCTCCGAGTGAACCTGAGTCAGCAGTTGCTGTTCAATCCACTCGGCGACGAAATCTGCTATGGCCTGGGACTTGATAGCCTTCTTTGCCTCAAACTTGATATCTAGAGGAAGGAGTTCAATCGCCCATTTTGCCACTCGACCAGTTGCATCTCTGTTGTGCAGGATCTCTGACAATGGAGCGTCGCTGACGACTGTAATGGAATGATCAGAGAAGTAGTGAGCAACTTTCTTTGTGGTCATATAAATCCCATATACAAGCTTCTGATAATGAGGATATCTTTGCTTCGACGGGGTCAAAACTTCAGAAATATAATATACTGGGCGTTGAACTTTGAAGGCTTTTCCTTCTTCTTCCCGCTCGACCGTAAGTACCGTACTGACGACTTGTCCCGTGGCTGCGATCTAAATCAGCAAAGGCTCCTTGCTGATTGGGGCAGCAAGCACCGGCTGGGTGGAGAGCAGAGCTTTGAGCTCTGCAAACGCTGCATCAGCTTCGGGAGTCCACTCGAACTTGTCGAACTTCTTCATCAATCGGTAAAGAGGCAATGCCTTTTCACCAAGACGAGATATGAATCGACTTAAAGCGGCCAAGCAACCAGTAAGCTTCTGGACGTCGTGCACTCGCACATGACTTTTCATTCGGAGTATAGTACCGACTTTTTCTAGATTGGCGTCGATTCCCCGTTCGGAAACGAGAAAACCGAGTAATTTTCCGCCAAGAACTCCTAATGTGCACTTTGATGGATTAAGCTTGATATCATACCTCCTAAGGTTGGCAAAGGTTTCAGCAAGGTCAGCCAGCAGGTAGGAACCCTTCCGTGACTTGACCACAATGTCATCCATGTATGCTTCCACATTCCGACCGATTTGAGTGAGCAAACACTTCTGAATCATCCTCATGAATGTGGCTCCGGCATTCTTGAGGCCGAACGGCATGGTAACATAACAGAAGCACCCGAATGGAGTGATGAAAGCTGTTTTGATCTCATCAGGTCCATACAGATGGATCTGATGGTACCCGGAATAGGCGTCTAAAAAAGACAGTCGCTCACATCCCGCAGTCGAGTCGACTATCTGATCGATGCGGGGGAGAGGAAAATGATCTTTCGGGCAGGCCCGATTGATATGTTTAAAGTCAATGCACATGCGAAGTGACTTGTCCTTCTTGGGGACCATGACAACGTTGGCGAGCCACTCGGAGTGGTAGATTTCTTGGATAAACTCCGCTGCTAAGAGCCGAGCCACCTCCTCGCCACTGGCCTTCCTCTTCTCGACGGCGGACCGTCGGAGATGTTCCTTGACAGGTTTTACTTTTGAGTCGACTCTTAGGCGGTGCTCAGCCAGCTCCCTGGGAACACCCGGCATGTCAGAAGGTTTCCATGCAAAAATGTCCCAGTTCTCACGGAGGAACTGGATGAGCGCTTCTTCCTATTTGCAGTCGAGTGTTGTTAAGATATGAGTTGGAGGAGCGCTGGGATCGGTCGGGTGGATGTGAGCTGTCTTTGTTTCGCCAGACGACTGAAAAGTTGATTCTGTAGCGGGCTTCTTGGCTCGCAACAAATCGCTCGGGTCTGCAATCTTCTGGTATTCCTGCAGCTCCACCACTGCCATCTGAGCATCAGCGATCTTTGAACCCTTCTGAAAACATTCTTCCGCTTTCTTCCGATTGCCTATAATAGTGATCACACCTTTGGGGCCAGGCATCTTCAATTTGAGATACACGTAACATGGTCAGGCCATGAAGCGTGCATAAGCCGGCCTGCCCAAAATAGCATGATAGGCACTCTGGAAGTCTACAACTTCAAACGTCAACTTTTCTTTGCGGTAATTCTTGGAATCACCGAAAACCACATCAAGAGCAATCTGGCCGAGTGATTCACCCTTCTTCCCAAGAATGACTCCATGGAAACTCATGTTGCTGGTACTGAGTCTGGAAATCGGAATGCCCATCCCTTTCAATGTCTCAGCATATAATATGTTCAAACCACTGCCACCATCCATCAAGACTTTGGTCAGTCGAGTGCCTTCAACAACTGGGTCGACCACCAAAGCTTGCCCCCCAGGGGTGGCGATGTGCGTTGGGTGCTCGGACCGGTCGAATTTTATGGCAGTCTGAGACCACTTCAGATAACTGGGTGTCGCCGAAGCAACCATATTCACCTCTCGGTTGATAACTTTCAGTCGACTTTTCTTCCAACATCAGCAAAAATCATCAGGGTGGAATTGACCTGGGGGTATCCATCGTCACTATCTTCCTTGTCCTCAACTTTGTCCGACTCCTTTTCCTTATCTTTGGGCTGCTTGCCTTGGAACTGCTGGATCAAGAGTTGACATTGTCGAATGGTATGTTTCAGGTAAATAAAGTTTCCCTCTTCATCTTTCTTGGTGTGGACGAGACATGGCAAATCCAAGACATCCTTTCCGTCCTGATCTTTAACTTTCTTGGGGTTCCAAGGTCCTTTGGGTTTCCCTTTAAACTTTCCTTGGGTTACGGCCAAGGCTTCCCCAGGAGCAGCTGGCTCAGCTTTCCGCTTCTGTTTCCGATTGGAATTTCCTCCGGTTTCTTGAGCGGCTGACTTGAGCTTGCCACTCCTGAGTCGGTCCTCATCTTCACCATTAGCGTACTTGGTGGCAATCTCCATCATCCGATTCAGAGACATATCTCCGGTCCGACCGAATTTCAGATTCAGTTCTCTGTACTTGAAGCCTTCTTTGAAGGCACAGATTGCTTGGTGGTCAGGCACATTCTCTACAGTGTGATGTAACGTGATCCATCTCTGGATGTAATCCCTCAAAGTTTCATTCGGCTTCTGCACGCAAGACCGCAGTTCCGTCAGCCCTGCCGATCGCTTGCATGTTCCTTCAAATGTGGTGACAAACACTCGGGCGAGATCTTCCCAAGTGTAAATGCTGCTGGGTGCTAACTGGTTTAGCCACGCTCTGGCCGAGCCCTCCAACATGAGAGGCAGGTGTTTCATGGCCACTTCATCATTGCCGCCGCCAATCTGGACGGCCACTCGGTAGTCTTCAAGCCAATTATCGGGCTTGGACTCACCAGTGAACTTGCTGACTCCAGTCGCCAACCTGAAGTTGGGAGGAATCACGGCGGCCCTGATGGCTCTACTAAAGCACTCTGGCCCCGAAACATGTGCTCTGCTGCTGGTAGGTGCATCTTTGTCGTGACCTTCTCGGTGAGCTCTGTTCCTGTCGACCAAACCTTGAACGAGAATGGATCTCGCATCAAAGCCTGGCTCCCTGGAGTCGACTGGAATCCTTCGCCCAACACTACGAGGGCGCCTGTCATCCTGCTGTCGAGGCGCATACGACCCGCTCCTCGGGGGAGGGGTGGGCACTCAACGTCAATCATTACGATCGAATCGGTGATCATATTGCTCACGGTTCCTGTACTGATTACGCCGGTCCCCATGTCCCTCATGCCTCGGGGGCGATCTTGGGCTATGAGCCGACTGGACTGTGTCTACAGCAACGGATCAGCTGTGAATCCTGTTCTGCGACTGAGAAATAGCGGAATTCTGGTCTCCTGCTGCCCGGAGTAACGCCCTGATCTGCAACAAGCCTCTGCCAGCCTCTGACTGGGAAGGCTGAATCAACTCTGCTATACGGGATGCAGCTGCTAAGTTCTGAATCGGAGTCCGATATACCTGCGGGGGTGGGAAGAGCTTACGTCGACTGGATTCGGGAACCCATTGTCGTGCGCGCTCGTCGAGTTCTCGCTGGAGGTTCTCCAGTCGAGTGCGCTCGGCCAAGTTTGCCAGACGAGCGTCCTCCAAGGCACGAGCCTCGGGGGTTTCTCCGACGATAGGAGTGTGCAGCGCATCCCTGTTCCGGCGATGAGAGAGGCTCGGGGAGATATTCCTCATAGGGACACGATGGGTCGCCTCCACCCGCTCCCCCGTCGGTGCGGGGAAAACCGGGAGGACTGGGTGGTCCATCGACCATCGGAACCTCCGCCGCCGGATCACTGCTGTCGCACTCGGATGCGGTCTTTGTAGAGCCAGTCGACAGATCGAACAGGCCGTAGAGGGATTCATTGGGCTCGATCGCCGCGACTTGAGGGGTGGCCGACTGGCGTGCCACCGCGTGTCTCACCCACCGCTGAAGTCTCGACCGACCGGAGCGCTTGCGCCGGCGGGAAACAGGGAGGGAGGACAGCACAGGAGTCGACCGATAGTGGGTCGATGGTTGCCGCAAAAGGATGCCGCGGGCGCACGCGCGAAAGTGCATCGCCCCGCGGACACGGAGCGCGTCCACGTCGAGCGGAGCCTCCTGAAGCCAAGCGGAGTCGTCAGCGATGAACGTGAGCGCGCCGAGACGGATCTCGCGGCCCTTCACCAAAACTCCGCCGGAAACCATGATGATTTGGATCGGAAAAGATCGCAACTCCTCCAACAAATCGCTAAAACACCTGCCCCACGGTGGGCGCCAACTGTCGTGGTTCTAAGTCTGACAGTAATGTAGGGGGGGTAAGTATGGAGAGGCAAGATCTTAGCTATGGAGAAGTTGTAAGCACACGAGGTTTACGAGTTCAAGCCCTTCTCCGAGGAAGTAATAGCCCTACGTCTCGGAGCCCAGAGGCGGTCGACTAGATTATGCATGTATGGTTTACAGAGGTGCGAACCCTTTACACTAAGGAGGGGGGTGGCTTATATAGAGTTTGTCGGACCCCTCCGGCCCTCAGTTATGCAGGGTTTTAAATACATTAAGGTCGGGCGTTACTGGTAACACCCCTAATAAAGTGCTATGATGACCATAAAGGCTACTTAATAACCGACCGTTAGCATGCGGAGTGCCTTTAGGTCTCCTGGCCGTCGAGTGATTTGGTCTTGGTCGAGTGATCGCTTCTCAGTCGAGTGTCTTCGAGTCTGTCGAGTGGAACACCTCCAAGTCGATTGAAAGGTGATTTCTTCTAGAGATGTCCTTGGGTAGGGCAGTTTAGACAGGTCCATGACCCTACCCTAGGTACATAGCTTCGTCATGGCTCGCAGTAATAACATATCAAAGAACCATGGTACCTCAGATACCAAGGACGGCAATAGCAGGTCACGTCGCAACAAGCATAAGCGCCGCATTAACAGCGAAAGTACTGAGGATACGGCAGTTAATGCCGGATTCAAAGGCTCTAAACCCGGTCAGCGGAAAAAGCCATTCAAACAAAGTACGCCGGGTCCGTCCAGCTTGGACTATATACTCGATCGCTCGTGTCAAATACACGGCACCCCAGACAAGCCAGCCAATCACACCAACAGGGATTGTTGGGTGTTCAAGCAGGCCGGCAAGTTAATTGCCAAAAACAAGGACAAGGGGCCGCATAGCGATGACGAGGAAGAACCCCGGCAGCCGCACACTAGAGGACATAAGAGGTTTCCCCCGCAAGTGCGGACGGTGAACATGATATACGCAACCCACATCCCCAAGAGGGAGCGGAAGCGTGCGCTCAGGGACGTATATGCGTTGGAGCCAGTCGCCCCAAAGTTCAACCCTTGGTCCTCCTATCTGATCACCTTCGATCGCAGGGACCACCCCACTAGTATCCGTCATGGCGGATTCGCCGCACTGGTCCTAGACCCAATCGTCGACGGATTTCACCTCACTCGAGTCCTTATGGACGGCGGCAGCAGCCTGAACCTGCTTTGTCAGGACACAATGCGCAAAATGGGTATAGACCCCTCAAGGATCAAACCCACAAAACCGACCTTTAAGGGCGTCATTCCAGGCGTAGAAGCCCACTGCACAGGCTCAATTACACTAGAAGTGGTCTTCGGATCCCCGGATAACTTCCGAAGCGAAGAGTTAATCTTCGATATAGTCCCGTTCCGCAGTGGTTATCATGCGCTGCTCGGACGAACCGCATTCGCTAGATTCAATGCAGTACCACATTATGCATACCTCAAGCTCAAGATGCCAGGACCTCGCGGAGTTATTACAGTCAATGGAAACACAGAGAGCTCTCTCCGAACTGAGGAGCACACCGTGGCCCTTGCAGCAGAAGCGCAAAGCAGCCTCTCAAGGCAATCTACTAGTTCGGCGTTTCAAAGCCCGGACACCTTCAAGCGCGCTCGGGGGCAATTGGTAAACAGACCGCCTGGCGTGATCTGAGCTCGCGTAGCAATACGGCGGCCACCCCAATCCCAGCCCAACGGCATTATTCATCCCGTGTTTACATAATTACACATTAAAAATACCATGGGCACAGGTGGGGAGGGGGGGCACAACTGTGGCACGCCCCAAAACGCAGCCTAAACCGCACTAGGGCTTCCCGTTTGGTTATTTTTCTTTTTCTTTCAGGACTTTAATCTCTGGAAACACTGTCTGGCAGCTCTATTGCCGAACACATGATACAGCAACCAAGGAGGCAGACAACTACGTTATACAACGGAATTCCCAGGTTGATTACAGATTTCATACCATTCCTCAGCTCGCCCTTGGAAGGGACATAGTCCTACTCTTTTGCTTATTGCACTATCTGTATCACTCTGCTTTAATGCAATTTTTTAATATACAATGCATGACATTACGACTATTATTGCATTTTTGTTATATATATATATCTATGTGTTCATTAATGACGCCTTGCAACCGTACTCTCTGTTACGGCCAATGCACCAGGGGCTTATGTACCCACAATATGGTGTGAAAAGTCCGAACACTTTCACAAGTGCGGCACCCTGAACTTATAGCATTATATGCATCAACTCCGAATCATGTCTTTGGTCAAATGTTGGGTTTGCCCGGTTCCTATGTTTTGGTACCTTACGTTCCGCTCTATCGGCTAAGGTAGCGGTAGGAGAACTACTGCGATTGTGCCCCGGTTCTGCCGGGCTGAGCACCTCAGTAGAGAAAGCTAAAACTGACTGTCATGATAAGGCGAGAGACTGGTCGCTGTTCGACGAGGTTTTTTGAGTCCCTAAAGACTTATGGCGCTTAGGGCGAGGGGCCGGCTCCGTCCGGCTTACAGGCGTGTATCGCGCCCTGAATTCGGCCTTCCGAATACCGGGGGCTTCGCTGAAATTTAAAATTATAGAATTCTATGGCTAAGTGACGGTGATAAAGCATTATTAGTCCGGTTGCCTTGTTCGTTGTGCTGAGCACCTCCCTCGAAGGACCCAAACATGGGAACAAGAGTGCTCAGGTTTATCCTGAACACCCCAGCACTCGTGGCATGGGGCAGAAGCCGAGGACTAGCCATCTCTCAGATTGGATAAACAGCCAAACAGAAGGTAATATTTTAAATTCACACAAGCGTTGCATAGCGAATACGATACAAGTTTTCATACATACAGGACAAAACGAGCAAGTCTCATTCAAATATTACATTTTGTGAACACTCATCCGCCATAAGACGGGCGCCCGGCAGAACACCCTCGTAGTACATCTCGGGGTGGCGGTGCTCCTTGCCCTCCGGCGGCCCCTCCTTGATCAGCTTCACGGCGTCTAGCTTGACCCACTGTGTTTTTACATGGGCGAAAGCCCGGCATGCACCTTCAATGCAGACGGATTGCTTGACGACCTCCAGCCGTGGGCAGGCATCCACAAGCCGCCTCACCAGGCCGAAGAAGCTGTTCGGAAGGGCATCGCCAGGCCACAACCGGACTTCCCCTCTGAAATTTCGGGGCAAAATCCACCCTAAACCTAGCCTCTTCCTCCTCCCGCCGCCGGACGTGTCCGGATCGGACCGGACACGTCCGCCCGCCGCCGCCCGGCCAACCGCAAGCCGCCATGTGGCGCCTCCGCGCCCCACATCGCCGAAGCCCGCTCGGACCCGGGGCAGGCCCTCCCGACCCGTTCTTCTCCGTCGCCTCACGCCCGCGCCCCGCCGCCATCCTCCTCCGCGCCGCCGCCAAGCGCGCCGGCCGCCGCCGCCTCCGCCGCGGCTGTGCCACTCCGGCTGTCGCCTCCCTCACCAATCGCCGCCCGCGCCGGCAAGCGACGCCACACCCTGCATCTATAGCTCCGATTTGTACGTGTAGCATATCGAAATGTTCGTCTCGACGAGTACATCATTTCATCTCATTGCATCATTTTCATTTGAGCTCATCTTGATGCCCGAAATGCTGTTGGAAGAGGGCTATGTGATAAATTTGTCAAATCTGTTTCATCAAATAGCTATTTGTCATTTTTGCCATGATTAATGTGTGCATTCTATGATCCTGAGCTCTACATGTGTTTTGTTATATGTCATGCCATCTTTACAGAGGTGCTTGCCATGTATTTTTGTGATATTTGTGGTGACTAGCACAAGCTTGCAAAGTAGCAGATTCGGTAATGCTGATTTCAGGAACTTAGAATTTCACCAAGTCCTTGTCCTGATTTTGTCGTTATGCCATATGTTCATGTTATTTCCTAGTGATCCGTGCCTCTTTTGAGGATGATCAGTAAGGATGTTTTGTTAACATTGTGGTGATATATCCATCCATGTCTTTGTTTGCATTTATGGAGCACCATAGCTTGACTCAATCGAGCTCTACTTTTGCTATATCGTGAATCCTGGCAGATTGTTGACATGTTTAGCGATTTTGCCGAGGATGTTGCTAGTGATCCGTGCATGCTATGTTATTGTTCTTGCCATGTCTAGCTTCTATGCCATGTATTCTTCATGGGTGTATGCTTAGTTTGTCATGCCATGCTCTGTAGTGAGTGCATCAAGCTCGTGAACATGCCTACTCGTGAACTGATTTGCATGCTCCAGTTTTTCACTAAGTCTGAGATCTGTTTATGTGTTTGCCATGTTCACATGCTTGCAATTGTATTTTTTGATCCCTTTTGGCTCAAGGTCACTAAGGGACTTTTGTTAAGTGCTGTGAGTAGCTTCATGTCATGCCTTGCCTTTCCATGTTAAGTTCCTGTAGCATGTAGTTTTCATGCCCTAAAGTGTGCTTCCTGATGATAATTTCCAGACTTGTGTTAATTTCACTAAGTCTGAAACCTGTTATCATTTGCACTTTTGCCATGCTTGTTTGAACCTGTTAATGTATGAATTAGCCGTAGCTCAGTGTTCTTCTTTTGTCAAGCATCATGAATGGATCCCTGCCATATATTTTTTTTGTCATGTTTGAGTGCTATAGTGTATTTATATCGTTGCATTTAGTTGGTCACTTGCTGATTATCGCAGACCAGTGTCATATTTGTTTTGCTTGCCATTTCCAAACCGTGCATCCGATTCCGGTGATCTTTATATCGATTTCAACCGAAATCACCTCACCTTTCCAGTGGCACTCTTGGATTTCTAAGTTGAGGTCAGGTTCAATCATTCCTTGTCAAATCCTTCATATGCATCACATACCGCATCCCGCATATCATACCATGTTTGCATCATGTTGTTTGAGCATTGCACGTGGTTGATTGTGTTCCGTTTGCTTGTTGCTCTTGTTTGGGTAGAGCCGGGAGACGAGTGCATGAACGAGGAGCCCGTTGAGTTCGCTTACAAGGATCAAGTCAACTCTGACAACTTTGCAGGCAAGATGATCATACCCTCGAAATCACTTCTATCTTTGCTTGCTAGATGCTCGCTCTTTTGCTATGCCTATGCTACGATACCTACCACTTGCTTATCATGCCTCCCAAATTGGCATGTCAAACCTCTAACCCACCATGTCCTAGCAAACCGTTGATTGGCTATGTTACCGCTTTGCTCAGCCCCTCTTATAGAATTGCTAGTTGCAGGTGAACATTGGAGATCGTTCCTTGTTGGAACATTGTTTATTGTTGGGATATCACCATATTATCTTGTTTATCTTAATGCACCTATATAATTGGTAAAGGGTGGAAGGCTCGGCCTTTTGCCTAGTGTTTTGTTCCACTCTTGCCGCCCTAGTTTCTGTCATATCGGTGTTATGTTCCCGGATTTTACGTTCCTTACGCGGTTGGGTTATAATGGGAACCCCTTGACAGTTCGCCTTGAATAAAACTCCTCCAGCAATGCCCAACCTTGGTTTTACCATTTGCCACCTAGCCTCTTTTTCCCTTGGCTTCCCGGAGCCCAAGGGTCATCTTTATTTAAACCCCCCTAGGCAAGTGCTCCTCTGCGTGTTGGTCCGACCGAGTAGACTGCGGGGCCACCTCGGGGCAACTTGAGGGTTGGTTTTACTCGTAGGATGTCTCATCTGAGTGTGCCCTGAGAACGAGATATGTGCAGCTCCTATCGGGATTTGTGGGTGCATTCGGGCGGTGTTCCTGGACTTGTTTTACCATTGTTGACGATGTCTTGTAACCGGGATTCCGAGCCTTATCGGGTCTTCCCGCTAGAAGGAATATCCTTCGTTGACCGTGAGAGCTTGTGATGGGCTAAGTTGGGACACCCCTGCAAGGATTTGAACTTTCGAAAGCCGTGCCCGCGGTTATGGGCAGATGGGAATTTGTTAATGTCCGGTTGTAGGAAACATGAAACTTAACTTAATTAAAATGAATCAACCGCGTGTGTAACCGTCATGGTCTCTTCTCGGCGGAGTCCGGGAAGTGAACACCGTAGGAGATATAGTGGTGCCCAGTTGGGGCGATCGGGGACCGTGTCGCATGTGGGGGTTGATCTTTATTTTGTCACCGTAGTCGGACCATGAGTGTATTGGATGATTGTAATGTTATTCATGTATTTGTGTGACGTGGCGAGTGTAAGCCAACTATGTATCTTTTCCTCTTTTATATATTTACATGGGTTGTTGTGAAGATTACCTTACTTGCGACATTGCTTTCAATGCGGTTATGCCTCTAAGTCGTGCTTCCACACGTAGGAGATATAGCTGCATCGAGGGCGTTACATAGACATACTATCGTCTTCGGGAATATCAAGAATAACAAAGTCTGTTAAAATAGTAATGTTTGCAACCACAACAGGCACATCCTCACAAATACCGACAGGTATTGTAGTTGATTTATCAGCCATTTGCAAAGATATTTCAGTAGGAGCCAACTTATTCAAATCAAGTGTACGATATAATGAGAGAGGCATAACACTAATACCGGCTCCAAGATCACATAAAGCAATTTTAACATAGTTTCTTTTAATGGAGCATGGTATAGTTAGTACTCCGGGATCTCCTAGTTTCTTTGGTATTCCACCCTTAAAAGTATAATTAGCAAGCATGGTGTAAATTTTAGCCTCTGGTATCTTTCTTTTATTTGTAACAATATCTTTCATATACTTAGCATAAGGATTCATTTTAAGCATATCAGTCAAATGCATACGCAAAATGATAGGTCTAATCATTTCAGCAAAGCGCTCAAAATCCTCATCATCCTTTTTCTTGGATGGTTTAGGAGGAAAAGGCATGGGTTTCTGAACCCATGGTTCCCTTTCTTTACCGTGCTTCCTAGCAACAAAGTCTCTCTTATCATAACGTTGATTCTTTGATTGTGGGTTATCAAGATCAATAGCAGGTTGAATCTCTACATCATTGTCATTGCTAGGTTGAGCATCAACATGAAGATCATCATTAACATTATCACTAGGTTCATGTTCATTACCAGATTGTGTTTTAGCATCAGAAATAGAAATATCACTGGGATTCTCAGGTGTGTCAACAACAGGTTCACTAGAAGCATGCAAAGTCTTATCATTTTTCTTTTTCTTCTTCTTAGAAGAACTAGGTGCATCAAGATTAATTCTCTGAGAATCTTGCTCAATTCTCTTAGGGTGGCCCTCAGGATACAAAGGTTCCTGAGTCATTTTACCCCCTCTGGTCATAACTCTAACAACGTTTTCATTTTTATTATTATTTAATTCATTTGAGCAAATCATTTTGAGCTTTAAGCACTTGTTCTACTTGAGTGGTAAACATAGAAGCATGTTTACTAATAAGTTTAAGCTCAGCTTTAACTCTAGACATATAATCACTCAAGCATTCAATCATATAAGCATTGTGTTTCAATTGTCTACCAACATAAGCATTGAAGTTTTCTTGCTTAACCATAAAATTATCAAACTCATCCAAGCATTGGCTAGCAAACTTAGTAGATCGGATTTCACCCTTATCAAATCTATAGAGAGAATTTACCTTTACTACCTGTGTTGGGTTATCAAGACCATGTATTTCTTCAATAGGTGGTAAATTCTTAACATCTTCTGCTTTAATAGCTTTTTATTTCATAGATTTCTTTGCCTCTTGCATATCTTCAGGACTGAGAAATAGAATACCCTTTTTGGAGTTGGCTTAGGAGTTGGTTCAAGAAGTGTCCAATCATTATCATTCCTCAACATATTATTCAATAGCAATTTAGCTTGCCCAATAGTTCTTTCCCTGAAAACACAACCAGCACAACTATCGAGGTGGTCTCTGGAAGCTTTGGTTAGTCCATCATAAAAGATATCAAGTATTTTATTTTTATTGAGAGGATGATCAGGCAAAGCATTAAGTAATCAAAGAAGCCTCCCCCAAGCTTGTGGGAGACTCTTTTCTTCAATTTGCACAAAGTTATATATTTCCCTTAAGGCAGTTTGTTTCTTATGAGCGGGGAAATATTAAGCAAAGAAGTAATAAATCATATCCTGGGGACTACGCACACAACCAGGATCAAGAGAATTAAACCATGTTTTAGCATCACCCTTAATTGAGAATGAAAATAACTTAAGGATAAAGTAATAACGAGTTTTCTCATCATGAGTAAACAGGGTGGCTATATCATTTAATTTAGTAAGATGTGCCACAACAGTTTCAGATTCTTAGCCATAAAAAGGATCAGATTCGACCAAAGTAATTAACTCAGGATCGACAGAGAAATCATAATCCTTATCAGAGATACAGATAGGTGAAGTAGCAAAAGTAGGGTCATGTTTCATTCTAGCATTCAAGGATTTTTCTTTCAGCTTAGCTAACAGTTTCTTAAGATCATATCTATCATTGCAAGCTAAAAAGTCTCTAGCAGTTTCTTCATCCATAACATAACCCTCAGGCACAACAGGCAATTCATATCTAGGGGGAGAATCTTCATCATCACTTTCATCAATATTATCAGTTTCAACAATTTCATTCTCTCTAACCCTAGCAAGTTGTTCGTCAAGAAATTCACCTAGTGGCACAGTATTATCAAGCATAGAAGTAGTTTCATCATAAGCATCATGCAAAGCAGAAGTGGCATCATCAATAACATGCGACATATCAGAATGAATAGCAGGAGTAGGTGTCGCAAGTTTACTCATAACAGAAGGTGAATCAAGTGCAGAGCTAGATGGAAGTTCCTTACCTCCCCTCGTAGTTGAGGGATAAATCTTGGTTCTTTCATCTGTCAAGTTCTTCATAGTGATCAACAGATATAAATCCCAAGTGACTCAAAGAATAGAGCTATGCTCCCCGGCAACGGCGCCAGAAAATAGTCTTGATAACCCACAAGTATAGGGGATCGCAATAGTTTTCGAGGGTAGAGTATTCAACCCAAATTTATTGATTCGACACAAGGGGAGTGATACGTCTCCAACGTATCTATACTTTTTTATTGTTCCATGCTACTATATTATCAACCTTGGATGTTTTATATGCATTTATATGATATTTTATATGATTTTTGGGACTAACCTATTAACCTAGAGCCCAGTGCCAGTTTCTGTTTTTTCCTTGTTTTAGAGTATCGCAGAAAAGAAAAATCAAACGGAGTCCAATTGACCTGAAACTTCACGGAACTTATTTTTGGACCAGAAGAAGCTCACGGAGTATCGGAGATGGACAAGAAGAGTCCCGGGCTGCCCACGAGGGTGGGGACGCGCCCACCCCCTGGGCGCGCCCCCTGCCTCGTGGACAGCCCGGAGATCCACCGACATACTTCTTCCTCCTATATAAACCCATATACCCTAAAAACTTTAGGGAGCACAATAGATCGGGAGTTCCGCTGCCAGAAGCCTCAGTAGCCACCGAAAATCAATCTAGACCCGTTCCGGCACCCTGCTGGAGGGGGGAATCCCTCTCCGGTGGCCATCTTCATCATCCCAGCGCTCTCCATGACGAGGAGGGAGTAGTCCACCCTCGGGGCTGAGGGTATGTACCAGTAGCTATGTGTTTGATCTCTCTCTCTCTCTCTCTCTTTCGTGTTCTTGAGATGGTACGATCTTGATGTATCGCGAGCTTTGCTGTTATAGCTGGATCTTATGATGTTTTCTCCCCCTCTACTCTCTTGTAATGGATTGATTTTTTCCTTTGAATTTATCTTATCGGATTGAGTCTTTAAGGATTTGAGAACACTTGATGTATGTCTTGCGTGGGATACCCGTGGTGACAATGGGGTATTCTATTGATCCACTTGATGTATGTTTTGGTGATCAACTTACCGGTTCCTCCCATGAACCTATGCATAGGGGTTGGCACATGTTTTCGTCCTGACTCTTCGGTAGAAACTTTGGGGCACTCTTTGAAGTACTTTCTGTTGGTTTGAATAGATGAATCTGAGATTGTGTGATGCATATCATATAATCATACCCACGGATACTTGAGGTGACATTGGAGTATCTAGGTGACATTAGGGTTTTGGTTGATTTGTGCCTTAAGGTGTTATTCTAGTACGAACTCTATGATAGATTGAACGGAAAGAATAGCTTCATGTTGTTTTACTACGGACTCTTGAATAGATTGATCAGAAAGGATAACTTTGAGGTGGTTCTATACCCTGCCATAATCTCTTCGTTTGTTCTCCGCTATTAGTGACTTTGGAGTGACTCTTTGTTGCATGTCGAGGGATAGTTATGTGATCCAATTATGTTATTATTGTTGAGAGAACTTGCACTAGTGAAAGTATGAACTCTAGGCCTTGTTTCCTAGCACTGCAATACCATTTGTGCTCACTTTTATCATTAGTTACCTTGCTGTTTTTATATTTTCAGATTACAAAAACCTTTATCTACCATCCATATACCACTTGTATCACCATCTCTTTGCCGAACTAGTGAACCTATACAATTTACCATTGTATTGGGTGTGTTGGGGACACAAGAGACTCTCTGTTATTTCGTTGCAGGGTTGTTTGAGAGAGACCATCTTCATCCTACGCCTCCCACGGATTGATAAACCTTAGGTCATCCACTTGAGGGAAATTTGCTACTGTCCTACAAACCTCTGCACTTGGAGGCCCAACAACGTCTACAAGAAGAAGGTTGTGTAGTAGACATCAAGCTATTTTCTGGCGCCGTTGCCGGGGAGGTTAGCGCTTGGAGGTATATCTTTAGATCTTGCAATTGAATCTTTTAGTTTCTTGTTTTATCACTAGTTTAGTTTATAAAAGAAAACTACAAAAAATGGAATTGAGTTTTCCTCATACGCTTCATCTTTTTAATATCTTTCATGAGTATGATGGAAAGGAAAATTGTGCCAAAGTGCTAGAAGAAGAATGCATTAGAATGTTTGGCACTAAATATTTGAATGATGAGCATGATTGCAATGTTGTTAGTATGAATTCCTTGAATATCCATGATGCTAATGATATGCAAAGCCACAAGCTTGGGGAATCTATGTTTGATGAAGATGTTATTTTTTCCCCAAGCTTTGATAAGCAAATTTATTATGATGAAAGCATGCCTCCTATTTATGATGATTATATTGATGAAACTGGATTTGGAGATGTCATGACTTTATTTTGTGATGAATCCACTATTTCGGAAGAGATTCCAATTGATTATGAGAACAAAGTTGCTATCTATGAGGATTATTGTGATTACTTGTATGCTATAAATAATAATGATATCCATGAAACTTGTCATCATGATTTTAGTTTCCAATTGGATTATGCCTCACATGATAATTATTTTGTTGAGTTTGCTCCCACTATTATTCATGAGAAGAATTTTGCTTGTGTGGAGAGTAATAAAATTTCTTTGCTTGTAGAGCATGCAAATAATGCTTTATGTGATAGTTATATTGTTGAATTCATTCATGATGCTACTGAAAATTATTATGAGGGAGGAATATATGCTTGTAGTAATTGCAATAATATCAAGTTCCCTCTCTATGTGCTTAAAGTTTTAAGGTTATGCTTGTTTTGCCTTCCTATGCTAGTTGATTATTATTCCCATAAGTTGTTTGCTCACATTATCCCTATGCATAGGAAGTGGGTTAGACTTAAATGTGCTAGTCATATTCTACAAGATGCTCTCTTTATGCTACAATTCTTATCTTTTATGTGAGCATCGTTGAAATCATCATGCCTAGCTAGGGGCATTAAACGATAGCGCTTGTTGGGAGGCAACCCAATTTTATTTTAACTCTTTCCTTTTTGTTCCTGTTTAGTAATAAATTAATCATCTATCCTCTGTTATGATTGTGTTTTTATGTTTTAATTAGTGTTTGTGCCAAGTAAAGCCTTTAGGACCTTCTTGGGTGATTGTTATTTCATCTTGCTATAAAACAGAAAGTATGCGCTCACGAGAATAATTATCATTTCTTACCAGAGAGGGATAAAATACCAATTCCAATTGAAGTAGATTAACGAACAAATTGCCTACGTCTTCCTAATTTCACGGGATTTTTGGAGTTACAGAAGTATTCGGAACCTATAGATTACTACAGATTGTTCTGTTTTTGACAGATTCTGTTTTCTATGTGTTGTTTGCTTATTTTGATGAATCTATGAGTAGTATCGGAGGGTATGAACCATAGAGAAGTTGGAATACAGTTAGAATGAGTTCACAGCAGTACCTAAGTGGTGATTTATTTTCTTATACTAACGGAGCTTACGAGTTTTCTGTTAAGTTTTGTGTTGTGAAGTTTTCAAGTTTTGGGTAAAGATTCGATGGACTATGGAATAAGGAGTGGCAAGAGCCTAAGCTTGAGGATTCCCAAGGCATCCCAAGGTAATATTCAAGGACAACCAAGAGCCTAAGCTTGGGGATGCCCCGGAAGGCATCCCCTCTTTCGTCTTCGTTCATCGATAACTTTACTTGGAGCTATATTTTTATTCGCCACATGATATGTGTTTTGCTTGGAGCGTCATTGTCGGTGTCAACACCGGCGGATCTCGGGTAGGGGGTCCCGAACTGTGCGTCTAGGTGGGATGGTAACAGGAGGCAAGGGACACGATGTTTTACCCAGGTTCGGGCCCTCTTGATGGAGGTAAAACCCTACGTCCTGCTTGATTAATATTGAAGATATGTGTAGTACATGAGTAGATCTACCACGAGATCGGAGAGGCTAAACCCTAGAAGCTAGCCTATGGTATGATTGTAGGTTGTGATTGTTGTCCTATGGACTAAAACCCTTCGGTTTATATAGACACCGGAGAGGGTTAGGGTTACACAAGGTCGGTTACAAAGGAGGAGATATCCATATACGTATTGACTAGCTTGCCTTCCACGCCAAGTAGAGTCCCATCCGGACACAAGACGATGTCTTCAATCTTGTATCTTCATAGTCTAAGAGTCTGGCCAATGGAGATAGTCCGGCTGTCCGGAGACCCCCTAATCCAGGACTCCCTCAGTAGCCCCTGAACCAGGCTTCAATGACGATGAGTCCGGCGCGCAGTATTGTCTTCGGCATTGCAAGGCGGGTTCCTTCTCCGAATACATCACAGAAGAATTTGAATACGAGGATAGTGTCCGACCCTGCAAAATAAGTTCCACATTCCACCGTAGAGAGAATAATGTTTTCGCAGATCTAATTCACTAGCTTGTTTTGGCAACACGACGTTGCGTCATGGCCCGGTGATTATTCGAACCGTTTCTTTTAACCAGCCCCGCACATAACGCGAGGCAGTTTTTTGACACGTCTTGTCAAAGCCGAGATCGTGTCCCCTTATTACGGGATTCTCATCAATACGGGCGTGGGTAACCCAACCGCGCCATCAATTACGGTGCTTGGGGGATAAGCGAGTTTTACCTGGCAAGTGGGGACGCTTAGTTTTGTCCGCCCATATAAAGGGATAAGGATTCACCTTTCTATCCATGCCTTCTTCCTCCTCTGCTCATCCGCTCCCGCACACTCGAGCTCTAGCGCCCAAGTCCTCACTTCCATCTCAACCTTCTCCAACCATGTCCGGAGCGGGAGGCAAGTGGATGGTCTCCTCCGTCACGGAGGGAGACACCAAGAAACTGAGGAGAGCCGGATACCTGCCTGACGATATCGCGCACCGGCTACCAGATGAGGGGCAACTCATCCCCACCCCCAGGCCCCATGAGAGGGTTGTGTTCCTCACCCATTTCTTCCGTGGATCGGGATTCCCTCTCCATCCCTTCGTCCGGGGGCTCATGTTCTATTACGGCCTAGATTTCCACGATCTGGCCCCAAACTTCATCCTCAACATCTCGGCGTTTATCGTCGTGTGTGAGGCCTTTCTCCGCATCAAGCCCCACTTCGGCCTATGGCTGAAGACCTTCAACGTCAAGCCGAAGGTGGTGGGCGTCTGCCAGGCGGAGTGCGGAGGCGCCATGGTGGGCAAGATGCCCAACATAACATCGCTCGAGGGCTCCTTTGTGGAAACCATAAAGGGGTGGCAATCGGGGTGGTTCTATATCACCAAGCCGCGCGACCCCGCATGGGTAGTGGTCCCCGAGTTCCGATCTGGCACCCCCATGCGGCTCACCTCCTGGAAGGAGAAGGGCCTATCCTGGGGTAATTCAAAAGAGCTAACCGGACTTCAGACATGTATTCAAAACATGGTGGACAAGAAGCTCAAGCTCGTCAACATAGTCCAGGTTATGCTCATCCGCCAGATACTCCCGTGCCAACAACGAGAGTTTACCTTGTGGGAGTTCAATCCGGCGCAGCACCGAACTCTGAACAGGCTCTTCGACACGACTCATGAAGATGCCTAGAGGGTGCTGTTCAAGAGCGTCGAGGTCCCTCCCCCCATTACTGAGGATCACGGATTTAGCGCGAAGCGCCAAGCCAGCGCGGTAATTGTTTTACCTTTCACAGGATACTTGTTTTTATATAGATTGACTCTATGCGGGATCTAAACTCCCGTGCCGTTAACAGGACTGGCAGAAGATGGCTGGACAAATCAACTGTCCGGCTCCCTTGCCCGAAGGCCCTTTAAATAAAGATGACCCTTGGGCTCCAGAAACCCAAGGGAAAAAAGAGGCTAGGTGGCAAATGGTAAAACCAAGGTTGGGCATTGCTGGAGGAGTTTTATTCAAGGCGAACTGTCAAGGGGTTCCCATTATAACCCAACCGCGTAAGGAACGCAAAATCCGGGAACATAACACCGATATGACGGAAACTAGGGCGGCAAGAGTGGAACAAAACACTAGGCAAAAGGCCGAGCCTTCCACCCTTTACCAAGTATATAGGTGCATTAAGATAAACAAGATAATATGGTGATATCCCAACAATAAACAATGTTCCAACAAGGAACGATCTCCAATCTTCACCTACAACTAGTAATGCTATAAGAGGGGCTGAGAAAAGCGGAAAACATAGCCAATCAATGGTTTGCTAGGACATGGTGGGTTAGAGGTTTGACATGGAAATTTGGGAGGCATGATAAGCAAGTGGTAGGTATCGTAGCATAGGCATAGCAAAAGAGCGAGCATCTAGCAAGCAAAGATAGAAGTGATTTCGAGGGTATGATCATCTTGCCTGCAAAGTTGTCAGAGTTGACTTGATCCTCGTAAGCGAACTCAACGGGCTCCTCATTCACGAACTCGTCTTCCGGCTCTACCCAAACAAGAGCAACAAGCAAACGGAACACAATCAACCACGTGCAATGCTCCAACAACATGATGCAAACATGGTATGATATGCGGGATGCGATATGTGATGCATATGCAAGATTTGACAAGGAATGATTGAACCTGGCCTCAACATGGAAATCCAAGAGTGCCACTGGAAAGGTGAGGTGATTTCGGTTGAAATCGATATAAAAATCACCGGAATCGGATGCACGTTTGGAAATGGCAAGCAAAACAAATATGGCACCGGTCTGCGATAATCAGCAAGTGACCAACTAAATGCAACGATATAAATATGCTGTAGCACTCAAACATGACAACAAAATACATGGAAGGGATCCATTCATGATGCTTGATAAAAGATGAACACTGAGCTACGGCTAATTCATCCATTAATAGGTTCAAACAAGCATGGCAAAAGTGCAAATGATAACAGGTTTCAGACTTAGTGAAATTAACACAAGTCTGGAATTTATCATCAGGAAGCACACTTTAGGGCATGAAAACTACATGCTACAGGAACTTAACATGGCAAGGCAAGGCATGACATGAAGCTACTCAAAGCACTTAACAAAAGTCCCTTAGTGACCTTGAGCCAAAAGGGATCAGAAAATACAATTGCAAGCATGTGAACATGGCAAAAACATAAATAGATCTCAGACTTAGTGAAAAACTGGAGCATGCAAATCAGTTCACGAGTAGGCATGTTCACGACATGAATATATGGCATAACGACAAAATTAGGACAAGGACTTGGTGAAATTCTAAGTCCCTGAAATCAGCATTACCGAATCCGCTACTTTGCAAGCTTGTGCTAGTCACCACAAATATCACAAAAATACATGGCAAGCACCTATGTAAAGACGGCATGACATATAACAAAACACATGTAGAGCACAGGATCATAGCATGCACACATTAATCATGGCAAAAATGACAAATAGCTATTTGATGAAACAAATTTGACAAATTTATCACATAGCCCTCTTCCAACAGCATTTCTGGCATCAATATGAGCTCACATGAAAATGATGCAATGAGATGAAATGATGTACTCGTCGAGATGAACATCTTGATATGCTACACGCACAAATCAGAGCTACGGATGCAGAGTTATAGCATGCCAAAGTTTGCAAATATTTAGGGTTTGGGGAATGAAAAGTTAACTGAAGCGTTTCTCAGATCTAGATCCAGCGTGCGGTTACTGTAGCTGGTGCGAGGTACGAGGTTCGCCGGAGACGTCGGGGAAGAAGAGGTGGCCGGACTTGATGGAGGAGAGGTCGCCCGGGTGAGGAGGCGCGGCCGAGACGGCGGTCTCGGGCGGCGCCCGCCGGAGACGAGCGAGGCGGCGGTGCGGCGTCTGCCGGGTGCGGCAGCGCTCGCTGGCGCGGGCGGCGGTTGGTGAGGGAGGCGGTGGCCGGAGTGGCAGAGCCGCGGCGGCCGGCGCGCTTGGCGGCGGCGCGGAGGAGGATGGCGGCGGGGCGCGGGCGTGAGGCATCGGAGAAGAACGGGCCGGGAGGGCCTGTCCCGGGTTCGAGCGGGCTTCGGCGATGTGGGGCAGGGAGGCGCCACGTGACGGCTTGCGGTTGGCCGGGCGGCGGCGGGCGGACATGTCCGGTCCGATCCGGACACGTCCGGCGGCGGGAGGAGAAAGAGGCTAGGGTTAGGGTGGATTTTGCCCGAAATTTCGGAGGGGGGGTCCTATTTATACATAGAAGGAGCTAGGAGGCTCCAAATGGAGTGCGGTTTTCGGCCACGCGATCTTGATCGAACGCTCTAGACGATAGAAGGGTTTTTGGTGGGTTTTGGGCCAAATTGGAAGGGTGTTGGGCTGCAACACAAACAAGGCCTTCTCGGTCCCTCGGTTAACCGTTGGAGTATCAAACGAAGTCCAAATGGTACGAAACTTGACAGGCGGTCTACTGGTAGTAAACCAAGGCCGCTTGGCAAGTCTCAGTACAAACTGGAAATGTTTAACCCCCTCACACGAAAAGAGATAGAAAGGGGCACCGGAGGAGATAGGAGCGCCGGAATGCAAAACGGACAACGGGGAAAATGCTCGGATGCATGAGACGAACACGTATGCAAATGCAATGCACATGATGACATGATATGAGATGCATGACAAAGGCAACAACAGACGAAGATAAAAACCCTACACCGAGGAAAATAAAATAACTTAGGCCGGAAACGACAAGAATTGGGATACAGATAAGGTAAATTACATCCGGGGTGTTACAACACTCCACCACTATGAAAGGATCTCGTCCCGAGATCTAGGACTGGAAAAACGCCGGGTACTCAGAAAGGAGGTGGTCCTCGCATTCCCAGGTGGCTTCACGGTCGGAATGGTGTGACCACTTGACTTTGAGGAATTTGATTGACTTGTTGTGAGTCTTGCGCTCAGTCTCTTCAAGAATAGCAACTGGGTGCTCACGATAAGAAAGGTCTTCTTCGAGATCAATGTCTTCGAAGTTGACGGTGCGGCCAGGGGTCTTGAAGCACTTGCGGAGCTGAGAGACATGGAACACGTCGTGCACGTTAGCAAAGTTGGAGGGAAGCTCGAGTTGATAGACGAGATCGCCTCTCTTGCTGACGATCTTGAAAGGACCCACGTATCTAGGGACAAGCTTCCCTTTGATACCGAATCGACGAGTACCTTTCATTGGAGAGACCCGGAGGTAGACATGATCTCCGATCTCGAAAACCAAATCACGATGCTTACTATCATAGTAGCTCTTCTGGCACGATTGCGCTGCTTTGAGGTTATCACGAATGACTTTGCACATCTCCTCTGCCTCTGTGATCAAGTCATTTCCAAGAAGTTGACGTTCACCAGTCTCTGACCAGTTAAGAGGAGTACGGCACTTCCTGCCATAGAGAATTTCGAACGGGGCCTTGCCCAAACTCGCTTGAAAGTTGTTGTTGTAGGAGAACTTGGCATATGGAAGACAATCTTCCCACTTCATACCGAAAGAGATAACGCAAGCCCTGAGCATATCTTCCAGAATCTGATTGACATGCTCGACTTGACCGCTAGTTTGAGGATGAAAAGCTGTGCTGAAACGGATGTTGGTGCCCATGGCCTTCTGAAAAGAATCCCAAAACTTGGAGGTAAAGATGCTGCCACGATCTGAAGAAATCAACTGAGGAATTCCGTGCAGAGAGACAATCCGAGAGGTATATAGCTCCGCCAATTGAGTTGTAGTGATAGACTCTTTGATAGGCAGAAAATGAGTCACTTTAGTGAGTTTGTCGATGACAACGAATATAGCATCATTGCCACGCTTGGACTTTGGAAATCCCATCACGAAGTCCATCTCAATGTGGTCATACTTCCATTCTGGAATGTCAAGTGGTTGGAGGAGACCAGCTGGTCGTTGGTGTTCTGCCTGCACTCTTCTGCAGACATCACATTCATTCACGAACTGAGCAATCTCGCGCTTCATTCGAGTCCACCAATACGCCTGCTTGAGGTCCTGGTACATATTCGTACTCCTAGGGTGGATAGAGAGGAGTGAATTGTGAGCCTCGTTCATAATGACTTTACGAAGGTCACCTTTAGGCACAACAATGCGATCCTCGAAGAAGAGAGTATCCTTGTCATCAAGGCGATAGCACTTGTACTTGGATTGACTCTTGGCCATCCCAACCTTCACCTTCTTCACCATAGCATCAAGAAGTTGAGCCTCGCGAATTTGATCTTCCAAAGTAGGAGAGACTTGAAGTTTGGCGAGGAAACCTTGAGGAACAACTTGCAGATTGAGTTTGCGGAAAGCTTCACAAAGCTCGGGTTAGTAAGGCTTGAGAATCAGACTGTTGCAGTAAGCCTTCCTGCTCAATGCATCAGCAATTACATTGGCCTTGCCTGGAGTATATTCGATACTCGAATTATACTCTTGAATCATTTCGACCCAACTAGTCTGCCTAAGGTTTAGATTAGGCTGAGTGAAGATGTACTTGAGACTCTCGTGGTCAGTGAAAATGTCCACTTTTCTTCCTAATAAGAGATGTCTCCAAGTCAAAAGAGCATGCACAACTGCCGGCAACTCGAGGTCGTGAGTGGGGTAGTTCTTCTCGTTGGTCTTCAACTGGCGAGAGGTATAAGCCACAACTTTCTTCTCTTGCATCAACACTGCACCAAGACCCTGAAGAGAGGCATCACAGAAGACCTCGAACGGTTTGGATTCATCAGGAGGAGTCAGAACTGGAGCAGTGACTAATTTCTCTTTCAGGGTGTTGAAAGCAATGTCACATTCAGGAGACCAAACGTACTTCACGTGCTTCTGGAGAAGGTTGGAAAGCGGCTTCGCGATCTTTGAGAAGTACTCAATGAACCTTCGACAGTAGCTTGCGAGACCAAGGAAGCTGTGGAGTTGCTTCACGTTCTGAGGTGGTTCCCAATTCACAATTGCAGACACCTTCTCAGGATTCACCGCTATGCCCTTGGCAGAGATGATATGCCCAAGATAGAGAACCTCATTGAGCCAAAACTCGCACTTTGAGAACTTGGCGTAGAACTGATGTTCTCTGAGCTTATCCAGCACCAAACGCAAGTGCTTGGCATGATCTTCCTTGTTCTTGGAAAAGACCAAAATGTCATCGAGGTAGACCAAGACGAAGTCATTTGTGTAGGGGTTGAAGATGAAGTTCATCATGCGAGAGAAAGTCGGAGGAGCGTTGACGAGGCTGAAAGACATGACAGTGTATTCATATGAACCATAGCTTGTTCTGAATGCCGTCTTGGGGATATCCTGCTCACGAATTCGAATCTGGTGATAGCCCATATGGAGATCAAGCTTGGAGAATACTTGAGCACCTTTGAGTTGTTCAAACAGCTCGTTGATGTTGGGAAGTGGGTACTTGTTCTTTATAGTCTTCTTGTTCAATGGACGGTAGTCAACACAAAGTCGGTACGTTCCATCCTTCTTCTTCACAAAAAGAACTCCACAACCCCACGGAGAAGAACTAGGTCGGATGAGACCCATACGCTCTTGTTCATCGAGTTGCTTCTTCAGCTCCTTCAACTCTTTTGGTCCCAGCTTGTAAGGACGTTTGCAAACAGGTTCCATGCCAGGCTCAAGATCGATGACGAATTCAACTGGCCAGTGCGGAGGCATTCCTGGAAGCTCTTCTGTAAAGACGTCTTGATATTCGCAAACGACTAGAATTTGAGAGATGGCATCCAGTTCATCCTTCTCATTGAGAGAAAACAGACAGATGGTATCATCACGAGCGGTAAAGACAATTACATCCTCAGACGAATGAGTCAATTGAATCTGCCTGGCAGCACAATCAAGATGAGCCTTGTGCTTAGAAAGCCAATCCATTCCGAGAATAAGATCAATATCCGAGTCGCCCAGAACAATAGGAGAAGCTAGAAATTTGTAGTCGCCCAACGTGATAGTAACATCCGGGACGCAGATATTAGCTGTCATTTGCTTGCCCGGGGACACGACTTGCAAAGGTCTTTGCAAATGCTGATAATCGCACTTATACTTTGATGCAAAAGGTTTATAAATGAAGCAATGCAATGCACCAGTGTCAAAAAGAACTTTTGCAGGAACATCGTTAACAGGAAGGTTACCCATGATGACATCTGACGAGTCCTCTGCCTGAGCTGCATTCACCATGTTGACCTTGGCGTACTTGGGGTTATGCTTGACCACAGCTGTACTTGCAGATCTCACAGGAGGAGGAGGGAGATGCCTCTGATTGAAGCATTTGTTGGCATAGTGACCCTTCTGTTGGAACTTGTTGCACGTGACCTCCGAGAGCGGACGGTGATACGGAGCACTTGATCTTGGAGCTTGAGACAAAGTCTTGTTCTGAAAGCCAGGGTTGGGTGGGTGGGAAGATCCACTTCCACCTTTGCTCTTCTACTGATAAGGCTGACGAAACGGAGGAGGAGGAAACCAATACTTTTGCTGCTTAGCCACTTGAGTTGAGGAAGAAGGAGTAGCATCTCTGACTCGCTTCTTGGAAGCATCGCACTTCATTTGAGCAGTCTCTTGCTTCATTGCCATTTTGTAAAACTCATCGTACCTCTTGGGATCAAAGAGGACGAGAGCTAGCTGGATTTCTTCTCTGAGACCACCCTTGAACTTGTATATCATGCTCTTCTCATTAGGGACGTCTTGCTTAGCAAAACGGGCGAGCTTCTGAAACATTTTGTTGTACTCGTAAACAGACATAGTGCCTTGCTTCAGGTTGCGAAATTCCTCACGCTTGCTTTCAACCACACTCTAAGGAATATGATGAGCTTTGAAGTCTTGACGGAATTCATCCCAGGTAATCATACGGCCTCCTCTGGAATCTTTGTACTGCTGAAACCATTCTGCAGCTTGGTCTTTGAGTTGGAAGGAAGCGAACTTGACAAAGTCCTCAGGCCTGATGTTACTGCACTCGAAATGCTTGCATATGTCCATGAGCCAATCATCAGCGTCTATTGCCTCAACACAATTGTTGAAGGTCTTTGGCTGGTTAGCAAGGAACTGGTTGAGTGTAGCAAACTGATTCTGATTGTTGCCATGGCCTTGGTTCCCTTGGTTGCGCTCTTGAAGAAGTTGCATGATCAGCTGCGTGTTTGCATTGGTAGCGGCCATCACAGCTTGCCATGCCTCCGGAGGTGGAGGTGGTGGTGGCAGATCAGGATTCGGAGTTGTGCGCGTTGGAGGAGCCATCCTGAAGAGGTTGACATCCGTTAGCACATTGACAGACAAATATTGAAGCTGAATCAAACAGGTTGAAAATGCAACATATAGTCTTCACATCCGAACAAAAAGAACGAATGCATTCCAATTGAAATGGTCACATATCCATAAATTGAAAAGCCACATAGAATTGAGGTAGAAGAAAAACAAAAAGGTATGGACAAGAACGAATACTCGGTAAGGATCACCCAATCTCAAACCAAATATCCGTGGAAGAAGAACTAGAGCTACAAGAATTCCCACCTATGAAACTCCCGAACCTTTCCGGTTACGCAATCAGGTGTTGGGGATACAGGGGAAGCATAATATCTCACCCAAATCTAGCAAATCCTACATCCAGTTGTATCCATCCTTCAACACATAACCGAGAAACCTTCGGAAATCATTTACCTCAACCTCCGAAAAGCATCTGTTATACGAGTTATGGCAATACTCCCGAACTCCCGCCCCAGTACTGGGTGGCGTCGAGGTTATCTCACCAACAACTGCATAAAAGAGATTTTCGATGTCGGCAAAACTCAGGTATTCCAGAATCTCAACGATAAAATTGTGATGACAACACCTCGGAGCTCATCTCCCCGGGACACTGCCACAACCCCTAAATGACAGGAGGCACCAAGAACAATGTTCTCGTCACAAATCGATCGGAACGATTCTAAGATACCCGCGTGATCCTAAATTTTTTTTAGTGAAATTTGAGAAGAGAAGAGTCAAAACTCTACGTCAGGATGCCTTACCAGAGCGATGAAGGGACTAGGTAGTCAAAAGAATTCCTAAACTCTCTGATATATAATTCCTAAATGACTCAAAACATTTTTCTAGACTCAACAACACCAACGATTCGATCAAGCAGGGGGCTCCTAAGGTCGGGGAAGGCTCTGATACCAACTTGTAACACCCTCGATGCGGCTATATCTCCTACGTGTCAAAGCCCGACTTAGAGGCATAACCGCATTGAAAGCAATGTCGCAAGTAAGGTAATCTTCACAACAACCCATGTAAATATATAAAAGGGGAAAAGATACATAGTTGGCTTACACTCGCCACGTCACACAAATACATGAATAACATTACAATCATCCAATACACTCATGGTCCGACTACGGTACCAAAATAAAGATCAACCCCCACATGCGACACGGTCCCCGATCACCCCAACTGGGCACCACTACTGATCATCTGGGAAAGACACATAGTAACGGCGAGAGTCTTCATCGAACTCCCACTTGAGTTCAAGCGCATCGTTTGGAACGGTATCATCGGTCCCTGCATCTGGTTTTTGGAAGTAAACTGTGAGTCACGGGGACTCAGCAATCTTGCACCCTCGCGATCAAGACTATTTAAGCTTATAGGTAAGGCAAGGTATGATGTGGAGCTGCAGCAAGCGACTAGCATATATGGTGGCTAACCTATTCGCAAAAGAGAGCGCGAAGAGAAGGCAAAAGCACGGTCGAACAACTATGATCAAGAAGTGATCCTAGAACAACCTACGTCAAACATTACTCCAACACCGTGTTCACTTCCCGGACTCCGCCGAGAAGAAACCATGACGGTAACACACGCGGTTGATTCATTTTAATTAAGTTAAGTTTCATGTTTTATACAACCGCACATTAACAAATTCCCATCTGCCCATAACCGTGGGCATGACTTTCGAAAGTTCAAATCCCTGCAGGGGTGTCCCAACTTAGCCCATCACAAGCTCTCATGGTCAACGAAGGATATTCCTTCTAGCGGAAAGACCCGATCAGGCTCGGAATCCCGGTTACAAGACATCCTCGACAATGGTAAAACAAGTCCAGCAACACCGCCCGAATGCGTCGACAAATCCCGATAGGAGCTGCACATATCTCGTTCTCTGGGCACACTCAGATGAGACATCCTACGAGTAAAACCAACCCTCAAGTTGCCCCGAGGTGGCCCCGCAGTCTACTCGGTCGGACCAACACTCAGAGGAGCACTGGCCCAGGGGGGTTTAAATAAAGATGACCCTTGGGCTCCAGAAAACCAAGGGAAAAAGAGGCTAGGTGGCAAATGGTAAAACCAAGGTTGGGCATTGCTGGAGGAGTTTTATTCAAGGCGAACTGTCAAGGGGTTCCCATTATAACCCAACCGCGTAAGGAACGCAAAATCCGGGAACATAACACCGATATGACGGAAACTAGGGCGGCAAGAGTGGAACAAATCACTAGGCAAAAGGCCGAGCCTTCCACCCTTTACCAAGTATATAGGTGCATTAAGATAAACAAGATAATATGGTGATATCCCAACAATAAACAATGTTCCAACAAGGAACGATCTCCAATCTTCACCTGCAACTAGCAATGCTATAAGAGGGGCTGAGCAAAGCGGTAACATAGCAAATCAACGGTTTGCTAGGACATGCTGGGTTAGAGGTTTGACATGGAATTTTGGGAGGCATGATAAGCAAGTGGTAGGTATCGTATCATAGGCATAGCAAAATAGCAAGCATCTAGCAAGCAAAGATAGAAGTGATTTTGAGGGTATGATCATCTTGCCTGCAAAGTTGTCAGAGTTGACTTGATCCTCGTAAGCGAACTCAACGGGCTCCTCATTCACGAACTCGTCTTCCGGCTCTACCCAAACAAGAGCAACAAGAAAACGGAACACAATCAACCACATGCAATGCTCAAACAACATGATGCAAACATGGTATGATATGCGGGATGCGGTATGTGATGCATATGCAAGATTTGACAAGGAATGATTGAACCTGGACTCAACTTGGAAATCGAAGAGTTCCACTAGAAAGGTGAGGTGATTTTGGTTGAAATCGATATAAAGATCACCGGAATCGGATGCACGGTTTGGAAATGGCAAGCAAAACAAATATGGCACCGGTCTGCGATAATCAGCAAGTGACCAACTAAATGCAATGATATAAATATGCTATAGCACTCAAACATGACAACAAAATACATGGAAGGGATCCATTCATGATGCTTGACAAAAGATGAACACTGAGCTATGGCTAATTCATCCATTAACAGGTTCAAACAAGCATGGCAAAAGTGCAAATGATAACAGGTTTCAGACTTAGTGAAATTAACACAAGTCTGGAATTTATCATCAGGAATCACACTTTAGGGTATGAAAACTACATGCTACAGGAACTTAACATGGCAAGGCAAGGCATGACATGAAGCTACTCAAAGCGCTTAACAAAAGTCCCTTAGTGACCTTGAGCCAAAAGGGATCAGAAAATACAATTGCAAGCATGTGAACATGGCAAAAACATAAACAGATCTCAGACTTTGTGAAAAACTGGAGCATGCAAATCAGTTCACGAGTAGGCATGTTCACGACATGAACATATGGCATAACGACAAAATCAGGACAAGGACTTGGTGAAATTCTAAGTCCCTGAAATCAGCATTACCGAATCCGCTACTTTGCAAGCTTGTGCTAGTCACCACAAATATCACAAAAATACATGGCAAGCACCTATGTAAAGATGGCATGACATATAACAAAACACATGTAGAGCACAGGATCATAGCATGCACACATTAATCATGGCAAAAATGACAAATAGCTATTTGATGAAACAAATTTGACAAATTTATCACATAGCCCTCTTCCAACAACATTTCTGGCACCAATATGAGCTCACATGAAAATGATGCAACGAGATGAAATGATGTACTCGTCGAGACGAACATCTTGATATGCTACATGCACAAATCGGAGCTACGGATGTAGAGTTATAGCATGCCAAAGTTTGCAAATATTTAGGGTTTGGGGAATGAAAAGTCAACTGAAGCGTTTCTCAGATCCAGATCCAGCGCGCGGTTACTGTAGCTGGCGCGAGGTACGAGGTTCGCCGGAGACGTCGAGGAAGAAGAGGCGGCTGGACTTGACGGAGGAGAGGTCGCCGGGGTGAGGAGGCGCAGCGGAGATGGCGGTCTCAGGCAGCGCCCGCCGGAGACAAGCGAGGCGGCGGGGCAGCGTCTGCTGGGTGCGGCGGCGCTCGCCGGCGCGGGCGACGGTTGGTGAGGGAGGCGGCGGCGGCCGGCGCGCTTGGCGGCGGCGCGGAGGAGGATGGCGGCGGGTCGCGGGCATGAGGCGGCGGAGAAGAACGGGCCGGGAGGGCCTGCCCCGGGTCCGAGCGGGCTTCGGCGATGTTGGCGCGGAGGCGCCACGTGGCGGCTTGCGGTTGGCCAGGCAGCGGCGGGCGGACATGTCCGGTCTGATCCGGACGCGTCCGGCGGCGGGAGGAGGAAGAGGCTAGGGTTAGGGTGGATTTTGCCCGAAATTTCGGAGGGGGAGTCCTATTTATACATAGAAGGAGCTAGGAGGCTCCAAATGGAGTGCAGTTTTCGGCCACGCGATCGTGATCGAACGCTCTAGACGATAGAAGGGTTTTTGGTGGGTTTTGGGCCAAATTGGAAGGGTGTTGGGCTGCAACACAAACAAGGCCTTCTCGGTCCCTCGGTTAACCGTTGGAGTATCAAACGAAGTCCAAATGGTACGAAACTTGATAGGCGGTCTACCGGTAGTAAACCTTGGCCGCTTGTCAAGTCTCGTTCCAATCCGGAAATGTTTAACCCCCACACACGAAAAGAGGTAGAAAGGGGCACCGGAGGAGATAGGAGCGCCGGAATGCAAAACGGACAACGGGGAAAATGCTCGGATGCATGAGACGAACATGTATGCAAATGCAATGCACATGATGACATGATATGAGATGCATGAAAAAGTCAACAACACACGAAGACAAAACCCCGACACCGAGGAAAATAAAATAACTTAGGCCGAAAACGGCAAGAGTTGGGATACAGATAAGGTAAATTACATCCGGGGTGTTACAGTCTATTATTCTTGGTAGACCCTTTTTGAATATTGCAGGGGCTGTTATTGAGTGCAACAAAGGCAATGTCTCTTTTCATGTTAATGGTAATGAGCATACGGTACACTTTTCGAGGAAACAACCTCAAGTCCACAGTATCAATTCTATTGGAAAAACTTCAACAATTACTATTGGAGGTTTTGAATTTCCTCTTCCTACTGTCAAGAAGAAATATGATATTATTATTGTTGGGGATATGCATATCCCCGTTGAGGTAACTTAGTGTTATTCGAAAATTCTCCGGTTTCATGTTATTCGAAAAGAGTTTGTTAACAAGACTTGATCAACCTTGTTATTGGATTCCTTTTGATGAGCATGAGATGGATGACGTTAGAAAGCACAACTCTCTGTACCCTCTGTTTACTTTCTGTTATTTAGATTAAATAAAGCAAGAATAGTATTTTATGTCTATTTTCTGAATTAGCGTTGCATTAAAAACCCCAAAAAATATAAATTCTCCAAAAGCCCTATAAATTTTATATGATTTTGTCTAGAATATTTAAGAATTATTGGCACTGAGAACACACCAGGGGGCCTCACCACCTGGCCACGAGGGTCCAAGGTGTGCCCACCCCCCTAGGGCGCGCCCCCTACCTCATGGACCCCACGTGGGCCCCTCCACATATTCTTGCACCTACACACTTGGTCTTACTCCAGAAAAAATCACCCACCAGCTCAAACCGGAGTTCTAGCTCATCTTGCTGCAATTTTCGATCTCCTTACTCAAAGCTCCGTTCACAAAACTGCTCTGGGGGATTATTCTTCGGTATGTGACTCCTCCAATGGTCCAATTAGTTTTTGTTCTAGTGCCTTATTTATTGCAAATTTTTGCTGCTTAGGTGACCCTGTTCTTGAGCTTGCATGTCAAATTTATGTGGTCAAAAGTAGTTTTAATGCATGATATGGCCTCTAGGCACTTGTATGAGTAGTTTCTATCAATCTTGTTGAGTTTGGTTCACTTCTATTTTGAGTCACTTAAAATTTCAGAAATTTTTCACAGAAAGAAAATGATGAAGAGATTGTTGAGGGGCTCTTCGAGCCGAAGCTCGACGGATAAGCAAAGTGAAGACAATAAGAAGCACAAATATAATATCCCTCGCACTGCGGAGGTTCAGCCATGCGAATGGCCTTGTGATGAGTTCTTGAGAGCAGCCGGGATTCGTGATGACTTTTATTATTTGGCTGAGAATGCGGGCCTCATCGACTTCCTTCGTGACCAGCGCAAATAGTATCTCCTCCTCACTAATATTTTCATGCAAAATTTTTATTTTCATGCTAAGAAATCACCACCTTTGGTGGAATTTCACTTATATGGTGAGGTTAAGGAGATGTCACTATATGATTTCTGCCGGGTCTGTAAGATACCCTTTGCGGGCATCATAGAGGAACCACATCGTAATGATGTGGAAGGGTTTATTGATATGATTGCTGTAGGGGAAATGAGGAAAGTTTCCGATGCAAGAATCACTAGCATACATTTTCCAGTTCTACGTTACTTTGCAATATTTGCGAGTAGATGCTTAATTGGTCGTGGGAACAATGGAAATCTCAGTGCTCCTGATATTGTTATTTTGCGCCATGCTTTGTTTCATGATAACACTTTCAGTTTAGGCGCTATTGTTGCTAAACGGTTAAATCTGAACCGTATAAAGGGTCCCATCTTCGGAGGCATCTTTGCTTCACGCCTCGCTGCACACTTTAACATACCTATTAGGCATTATGAGAAAGAGGAAATGTTGCTGCCCCCTATTTTTCTAGATTATAAGAGTATGGTAGCACATGATTTTATTGTTAAGGATAAGAAGAAGATGCTTAAATATAGATTGATATTTGATAAGAGCTACTATGAGATTATTACCTTGCCTGCTCCCTCTTTGTTTAACATATTTTCAGGCATGTACCTCGTGTTGCCGGAGGCCGTTCATGCATACTGGAGTCTGATATCAGCTCCAGAGCCTGAGCCGGAGCCACCACTTGATCCTTACCGCCAGTCTGTTTATCAATGGGATCCAGAGGAGATCGCCAACCAGTGGCACCCAGAGGACACTCCTTCGTACACCGGAGAGGGCAGCTTTGAGCCGTGGCCATAGACCAACTTAGGTCAAAAGCCTAAGCTTGGGGGAGTATGTATTTCTCACCAACATTACATTCATGTTCACACACTCATTCTAGTTGTCGGTGCTCATAATTTTTCATTGTATTAACCATGCTAGTTTATTTTCTTTTTAAGCCTCCTCTTGTGTATTTGAAAAACTTTAATAAAAACCAAAAAAATTAGTTGTAGCTTTTAGCTAGTTTACTTTCCATGCCTGTAGTAGTAATAATTAAAAGAAAACCCAAAAATATTTTTTGTTCTTATTTTGCTTATTGGGAGCTTTCCCGTGTAAATAGTTTTGTTTCTTTTCTTTTCTTTGGGGTCGAGAGGAGAAGACCATGATGAAAATGTTGAGTGGCTCTCATATGCATTATTGTTGATCTAACCAAGAGCCCATATTACCTTGTCTTCTCCCTTGTATTTAATGCTTGCAGATTCCAGTTTAGACGAATGCACGTGCACTATTATTATTGTCCACACCGTTCGGTCGTGCAAGTGAAAGACTATAATGATGATATATGATGAACTGATTGAGATGAGAAAAGCTGGTATGAACTCGAGCTATCTTATTTTTGTAAATATGATTAGTTCATCATTCCTGATTCAACCTATTATGAATGAAACATGTTTGCAATGACAATTGGAGATTATAGTTGCTCATGCCATGCTTAATTAGCTAGGAGTTTATAATGGTTTACCTTGCATGCCAACATGCTATTAAAATGGTTGTGATGTGGTATGATAGGCTGGTATCCTTCTTTGAACGATTCGAGTGGCTTGACTTGGCACATGTTCACGCATGTAGTTGAAACAAAATCAACATAGCCTCCACAATATTTATGTTCATGGTGAATTATATCCTACTCATGCTTGCATTTAGGTTGATTAATTTTAATGCATGTTCATGAATGATGTCGCTCTCTAGTTGGTCACTTCCCAGTCTCTTTCTAGCCTTCACTTATACTAAGCGGGAATACTGCTTGTGCATCCACTTCCATAAACCCCAAAAGTTATTCCATATGAGTCCACCATACCTTCCTATATGCGGTATCTACCTGCCGTTCCAAGTAAATTTGTATGTGCCAAACTCTAAACCTTCAAATGATATTCTGTTGTGTATGCTCGAATAGCTCATGTATCAACTAGGGCTGTCCATATCTTCCATGCTAGGTGGCTTATTCTCATGAGGAGAGGACTCCACTCCCCATTCGCGAGAAAATGGGTGGTAACTGGGATGCCCAGTCCCATGCTTAAATTGAAATAATTGCAAACAAAACTCCCCCAGGATTGTTGTTAGTTGGAGGCACCCGTTGTTTCGGACAAGCCATGGATTGATGTTTGTTGGTGGTAGGGGGAGTATAAACTTTACCATTCTGTTTGGTAACCGCCTATAATGTGTGTAGCATGGAAGGTATCGAGATCTCTTGGTTGTTATGTTGACAATGAAAGTATGCCACTCAAAATATTATTTATCTATAGCTAATAATAAAGGGGCTATTGCTTCTTACCACCGTAATTTCGTCCATTTTTTGTCCGTCCGTCGTCCGTCCACTTCGCCCATATTATTTTCTATACCCGAGGTGGTACTAAACTTATAATCTTTTGCTCCGTACACCGCCTGATCCAGCACACGATCGAGCCTCCTCCTCTCTGGTATGTTCCATATCCAGTACCGTACACCTCGGCCTGATTTCTCTATTATATATGGGCCCCTAAATTGAACTGGCCAGCCCAGAGAGTTGATGCCGCCTTAAAAATTGAATTCCTTTATTAACTAATCAATAGTCCCACCCTGTCTCTTTACAAAAAATTCTACCAACTTATATACCCTCGTAAATTGTAATAGTCACAAGCTAGGCACAACAAGAAGTGGAGGATGAGATATAGGTCCTATGTACTCCCTCCGTTCTGATTTACTCGTCGTGGTTTTAGTTCAAATTTAAACTAAAACCACGTCGAGTAAATCAGAACGGAGGGAGTACCCTGTACGAGAAAAATAGCCTGGGTACCCACAAAGGGTCGCAGCTAAAAAATCACAAATTGATCTTTAAGGATGGATTATTAATTCAATTTTTAAGAGAAAAAGCAAACACGCTAATAGAGCAGTTATTGCGGTTTTTTATACCTAAGTGTGTACGCATCTACCAGGTAGGAAAAAAATCATAGGTTGGAAACTTGTCGTACGGTCACTGCCAATTTTTTTCCCTGGATGGCACCGTTCCAATGTTGATATGCCGTGCAGATGGACACTTCGATGGACATGCTAATTTTTTCCCCAGTGCAACGCACGGGCATATGTGCTAGTCTCTATTTCAAAAATTGAACTCTCGCACCTGGACAAATCCCTGCTTCCCTCTACGAAGGGCCTACCTATTTACTTTGATGTTGAGTCATCTTCCTCTTATTAAAAAGCACCAGTTGGAGAGCACCGCTGTCATTCACATGCATTGCTATTAATTTACATTGAGTATGACTGTGACTGGATCTCTTTTACCATGAATTACAATGTCTAGTCAGTCCTTGATCTTCAGGGGTGCTCTGCATTTATGTTTTGCGGTCTCAGAAAGGGCTAGCAAGATACCATCTTGTTATATCATATTATGATTGTTTTGAGAAAGTGTTGTCATCTGAGATTTATTATTATTGCTCGCTAGTTGATTATGCCATTGATATGAGTAAACATGAGACCTAAATGTTATTGTGAATATGGTTAGTTCATAATCTTTGCTGAAAACTTGAAAGTTGGCTTTACATATTTGCAAAAACAAGATCAAACAGAGTTTGTAAAAGTTTTTCTTTATCACTTTCAGTTTGTCAACTGAATTGCTCGAGAACAAGCAAAAGTTTAAGCTTGGGGGAGTTGATACATATCCATCGTATCTACTTTTACAAACACTTTTGACCTTGTTTTGGACACTAACTTGCATGATTTGAATGGAACTAACCCAGACTGACGTTGTTTTCAGCAGAATTGCCATGGTATTATTTTTGTGCAGAAATAGAAGTTCTGGGACTGACCTGAAACTTCATGGAGAATATTTTTGGAATTTATAAAAAATACTGGCGAAAGAATCAACACCAAGGGGCCCACACCCTGTGCATGAGGGTGGGGGCGCGTCCCTCTATCCCATGGGCCCCCTGAGGCTCCACCGACCTCAACTCCAACTCTATATATTCACGTTCGGGGAGAAAAAATCAGAGAGAAGGATTCATCATGTTTTATGATACAGAGCCGCCGCCAAGCCCTAATCTCTCTCGGGAGGGCTGATCTAGAGTCCGTTCAGGGCTCCGGAGAGGGGAATCTGTCGCCATCATCATCATCAACCTTCCTCCATCACCAATTTCATGATGCTCACCGCCGTGCGTGAGTAATTCCATCGTAGGCTTGCTGGACGGTGATGGGTTGGATGAGATTTATCATGTAATCGAGTTAGTTTTGTTAGGTGATCCCTAGTATCCATTATGTTCTGAGATTGATGTTGCTATGACTTTGCTATGCTTAATGCTTGTCACCAGGGCCCGAGTGCCATGATTTCAGATCTGAACCTATTATGTTTCCATGAATATATGAGAGTTCTTGATCCTATTTTGCAAGTCAATAGTCACCTACTATGTGTTATGATCCGGTAACCCCGAAGTGACAATAATCGGGACCACTCCCGGTGATGACCGTAGTTTGAGGAGTTCATGTATTCACCAAGTGTTAATGCTTTGGTCCGGTACTCTATTAAAAGGAGGCCTTAATATCCCTTAGTTTCCAATAGGACCCCGCTGCCACGGGAGGGTAGGACAAAAGATGTCATGCAAGTTCTTTTCCATAAGCACGTATGACTATATTCGGAATATATGCCTACATTACATTGATGAACTGGAGCTAGTTCTGTGTCGCCCTATGTTATAACTGTTGCATGAGGAATCACATCCGACATAATTATCCATCACTGATCCATTCCCAACGAGCTTTTCACATACTTTTCTTTGCTTAGTTACTTTTCCATTGCCACTTTTACAATCACTACAAAACCAATACTGTTACGTTTGCGATCGTTACCGTTACTTCCATACTACTTTGCTACTAAATACTTTGCTGCATATATTAAGTATTTCAGGTGCGGTTGAATTGACAACTCAACTGTTAATACTTGAGAATATTCTTTAGCTCCCCTTGTGTCGAATCAATAAATTTGGGTTGAATACTCCACCCTCGAAAACTGTTGCGATCCCCTATACTTGTGGGTTATCAACGGCCTCGACCTCCGCCCCCGTGGCCAGGCTGCAGCACCCGGCGTGCTGCAGCCACAACTCGAGCGCCCCCTCGGCGGCATCTCCTCGACGGAGAACCGCGGGAACCGGATCCAAGTGCGCGGCGGCATTGATGCCCATATCACGAACTCACACGAGGAGCCCTCGGTGTGGGTTCACGGGCCGGCCGGCTGCACAACCCCGGCATGGCCACCATGGTAGTGGCCCGCGCGGCACTGGGCACTGCCGCCCCCTCCGGAGCCCTGCGCACAGGCGTACAGAGGGAGTGGGAAACCAAGTGGTGGCCGCTCGTACCAGGGTTGCGTCACCTCCTGTATCTCCCCGGCCTCGCGAGGGAGGCTGAACCTCTTCTTCGGCGGAATCGGTTCGGGCTCCTCGCGAGGGGCCTTTCCCTTTTCCTCCATGGAAAACATCCTGATCGGCGCCATGGGAACTACAGTAAGACGGCGAGGCAAGAAAGAGGAAGAAGAAGCGGGCGACGAGAAGACGCAGACGATCAAGAGGGGCTCTGCCCCTCCTCTCATTTATAGCCTGCGCAGGCCAACCGTCGGCCTCCACGATCCCACACAATGATGGCTTTCCTCTGCATGCAGTGAAGTCTCGTCAAGTCAGGCGGTTGCCGAGGCAGCGTGGGGAAGCAGAGGCGCCCATGTCCCATCGATCGCCACGCGTCGACCAAGGCCGTAGGCGGTTAGGGCCTGCGGTGCTCCGCACTTTCCCTTTGGCTTCGCCTCAAAGACAAGTACAAGCGCGCCTTGGGCCTGGAGGCTACTGTCGGCGTTCTGGGAACGGGGGTACCCAGACTTGCCTGCCTGCGGCCCACGGAGTGGCTCTGTCAACGGCCCTGTACAACCCAGCTTCAACATCGACAACCCAAGACCCTCGCGAGGGGCCAAGCCTTGCGAGGGAGATGACACCAAGACCTCCCTGGGGGGAAGTCTCACCAGGCTGGCTCCCAAGGAGCGGAAGATATCAATTCAAGGTGCACCTCGCGAGGTTTAGATGACGTGAGCAATTATGACCAAGGCCAGGCGGGCGCTAGTAGGCACAGTGTACAAGTTTCCTCTTTGGTGCTAAGGAGGCAAGCGCAGGCGCGGAGTCCCAAGGGATCAGCTAAAGGTTTCCATTCCGATGCAATAAGACCAAGACCGCCAGGACGGCGGGACGTAGGTCATCGGGGAGCCCACCACGGCGTCACGACCAGGAGCTTTTGCAGGCGAAGACTACTTTTGTCAAGATAGCATGTACTAGTTGTCTCCCTTTGAATTTGGCCATTGTAGGATCCCTTCCAACCTTACATTTGGGAAGAGGACCAAGGCCACTATAAATAGTACTTAGCCACCACCATAGGGTGGGGGGACTGATCATTCAGATCATCCTCACACCCACCAGCTCATCGAGCGCAAGAACACCTCTCCTCCTGAGGTTGTTCTCCACTGTACTAGTTCATCCTCAGCCCCTCGAGGCCAATCCACCACAAAGCAGGAGTCGGGTTTTACACCGCAAGGTGGCCAAAACCTGGGTAAACTACTGTGGCTCTTATCTGTTGGGTTCGTCGAGCTAGGCCATGGGATCGGTGAGCAGGCAGGTTGGGGAGGACGAGTTCTTCGCATGCACCCTAGTTTTCGAACCTCTCAAGGGTCCACGGAACCCTGGATCCGACATAGCCACCCTTTTTACTCATGATGAGAAAACTCACTATTACTTTATTCTCAAATTATTTCCGTTCTCATTAAAGGGTGATGCTAAATCTTGGTACAACACTCTTGGTCCTAGTTGTGTGCGTAGTCCCCAATATATGATCTATTACTTCTCTAAAAAATATTTTCCTTCTCATAAGAAACAAGTTGCTTTATAGGAAATATTTAACTTTGTGCAAATTAAAGAAGATAGTCTCCCACAAGCTTGGGGGAGGCTTTGCTAGTTACTTAATGATTTGCCTGATCATCCTCTTAAGAAAAATGAAATACTTGGTATCTTCTATAATGGACTAACCAATGCTTCTAGGGATTTGCTAGATAGTTGTGTTGGTTGTGTTTTCAGGGAACGAACTATTGGGAAAGCTGAAGAATTATTGAATAACATATTGAAAATTTATGATGATTGGACTCTTCCTGAACCACTGCCTAAGCCCACTCTGAAGAAGAGGGGTATATTATATCTCAGTCCTGAAGATATGCAAGAGGCAAAGAAATCTATGAAGGAAAAAGGTATTAAAGATGAGGATGTTAAAAATTTACCTCCTATTAGAGAAATACATGGGCTTAATACACCACCACTGCCTAAGGTGGTAGAGGTAAATTCTCTAATGAAGTTCAATGATAATGACAACCCTCACAATATGCACCCTAGCCAATGCCTTTATGAGTTTGAAAACTATATTAGAAAACAAGATCACTTCAATACAAATGTTATGAAACAATTGAAATACAATTCTGATATGATTGCTCGCTTGAGTGACTTGTTATTTAGAATCTCAAATGATGTTAGAGGTGTTAGCAAACATGCTTCTATGGTTCAAACTCAGTTAGAAGAAGTTGCTAAATCTCAAAGAGAATTGCTTGATGAAATGAATAATAATATACATGACTTTGCTATTAGAGTTGCAACAAGAGGAGGTAAAATGACTCAGGAACCACTATATCCCGAGGGACACCCACAAAGAATTGAACATCATTCACAAAGGAACAACACCACTGCACCTAGTTCTTCTAAAAAGAAAAGGAAAAATAAAATTGATTGGACTTTGCATGCTCCTAGTGAACCTGAAATAGAAAAACCTCCTGATAATGATAATGAAACTTCTATCTCTAATGCTGCAACTCAGTCTGGTAATGAACATTCACATAGTGATAATGAAAAAGATAATGATGATGTTCATGAAGACTCTCAACCTAATAATAATAATAATAATAAAGAACCAGACAATGATGTTGAGATAGAACCACCTGTTGATCTTGATAACCCACAACCTAAGAATAAAAGGTATGATAAAAGAGACTTTGTGGCTTAAAACATGGTAAGGAAAGAGAACTGTGGGTTCAAAAACCTATGCTTTTTCCACCTAAGTCAACTAAAAAGAATGATGATGAAGAATTTGAATGCTTTGCTGGAATGCTGAGGCTAGTCTTTTTGCGTACTCGCTTGACTGATATCTTGAAAATGCCTCCTTATGCAAAGTATATGAAAGACATAATCACCAATAAAAGAAAATACCGAAAGCTGAAATTTCCACCATGCTTGCTAATTATACTTTTAAAGATGGAGTACCTAAAAAACTCGGAGATTCGGGAATACGAACGATACCTTGCTCCATCAAAAAGAATTATGTGAAAACTGCTTTGTGTGATTTAGGAGCTGGTGTTAGTGTTATGCCTTCCTCTTTATATAAAAGACTTGATTTGAATAAACTCACACCTACTAAAATATCTTTGCAAATGGCTGATAAATCAACTGCCATACCTATCGATCTGTGAGGATGTGCCCTATGTTGTTGCTAATGTTACTATTTTGACTGACTTTGTTGTACTTGAGATGCCTAAGGACAACAACATGTCGATTATCCTTGCTAGACCCTTCTTGAATACTGCAGGGGCTGATATTAATTGCAATAAAAGCAAGGTCACTTTTCATATCAATGGTAATGAGCATACAATGCACATTCCAAAGAAACAATTCCAAGTGAATGGTATTAATGTTATTGAAAAATCTCCGACAATCACTATTGGATGTTTTCAAATACCTCTACCTACTCTCAAAAAGAAATATGAAATGCTTATTGTTGGGGACATTTGATGTCGCTTGAAGCTACGTCGGTATTTACCCAAAGAGGAATGGATGATGTAGCATAGCGGCGGTAGGTATTTCCCTCAGATATGAAACCACGGTTATCGAACTAGTAGGAGAACTGAGCAATACAACGTAAACAGCCCCTGCACACAGATAACAAATCCTCACAACCCCACGTGTTAAAGGGATTGTCAATCCCTTTCGGGTAACGGTGCCAGAAATTGGTGTGTGATGGGAAAAAGTTGTAATAGATTGAATAATAGATTAAAAATAAAATAAAGTGCAACAAAGTATTTTTGGGTTTTTGGATTAATAGATCTGAAAATAAAAGCAAATAAAAGCATATCACAAAGGAAAATAATATGAGAAAGAGACCTAGGGGCTGTTGGTTTCACTATTGGCTTCTCTCGAGAAAATAGCAAAGCGGTGGGTGAACAAATTACTGTTGGGCAATTGATAGAACTTCAAATACTCATGAAGATATCTAGGCAATGATCGTTATATAGGCATCACATCCAAGATTAGTAGACCGACTCCTGCCTACATATACTACTATTACTCCACACATCGACCGCTATCCAGCATGCATCTAGTGTATTGAGTTCATGGAGAAACGGAGTAATGCAATAAGAACGATGACATGATGTAGACAAGATCTATCTATGTAGAGATAGACCCCATCGTTTTATCCTTAGTAGCAACGATACATGCGTGTCGGTTCCCTTTCTGTCACTGGGATCAAGCACCGTAAGATCAAACCCACTACAAAGCACCTCTTCCCATTGCAAGATAAATAGATCAAGTTGACCAAACAAAACCCAAATATTGGAGAAGAAATACGAGGCTATAAGAGATCATGCATAAAAGAGATCAAAGAAACTCAAATACTTTCATGGATATAAAAAGATAGATCTGATCATAAACTCAAAGTTCAACGATCCCAACAATCACACCGCAAAAAGAGTTACATCATATGGATCTCCAAGAGACCATTGTATTGAGAATCAAGAGAGAGAGAGAGAGAGATGAAGCCATCTAGCTACTAACTATTGGATTTCGGGTTCCGGCAAACCCTCGAGGTTCAAACACTGGGTTGCGCACAAAGATCTCTCCCCCTCTAGCTCGCACTCTGTATGATTTCACGGCCTAGCTCGACGAACCCAAAGAACGAGAGACACAAGATTTATACTGGTTTGGGCCACCGTTGTAGTGTAATACCATACTCCAGTGTGGTGTGGTGGATTTCCTCTTGGGATGAGGATGAACAGTTACAAGGGAAGAACAGCCTCCTGAGGAGAGGTGTTTTTGTGCTTGGTGAACTTGAGTGGTTGGGGATGATTTGCGATGAGATGTCCCTTGCTATGGTGGTGGCTAGTCCTATTTATAGAGGCCCTGGTCCTTTTCCCAAATATTGAGCATGAAGGGATCCCACAACGGCCAAATTCGAAGGAAGACAACTAGTACAAGCTATCCTGACAAAAGTAGTCTTCGCCTGCCAAAGGCTCTAGTGGTGACGCCGTCTTGGGCTCCACAGTGACCTCCGTCCTGCCGTCCTGCTGGTCTTGGTCTTGTTGCACCAATATGGAAACCTTTGCTTGATGCCTCAGGACTCCTCGCCTGCGCTTGCCTCTTTAGCACCAAAGAGGAAACGAGGACACTGCGCGCTGTCGCCCGCCTCGCGCCCGCCTGGCTCTAGTCGTCATGGCTTGCGTCACAGGAACCTCGCGAGGTGTCCCTTGCCTTGATCTCTCCGCACCTCGCGAGCCAGCCTAGTGAGGCAGCCCTTGAGGAGGTCTTGCATTGTCCCCCTCGCGAGGCTCGGCCCCTCATGAGGGTCTTGAGTGTTTGCTGGTGAAGATGGGCCGTTGCTACCTCTTGAGCACTGCGTTGATTTTCCCTTGAAGAGGAAAGGGTGATGCAGCAAAGTAGAGTAAGTATTTCCCTCAGTTTTTGAGAACCAAGGTATCAATCCAGTACGAGACTACATGCAAGTCCCTCATACCTACACAAACAAATAAGAACCTCGCAACCAACGAGATAAAGGGGTTGTCAATCCCTTCACGGTCACTTACGAGAGTGAGATCTGATAGAGATAATAATAATAAGATAAACATTTTTGGTATTCTTATGATATAGATTGAAAGTAAAGATTGCAATAAAATAGATTGGAAACTTATATGATAAAAGATAGACCCGGGGGCCATAGGTTTCACTAGTGGCTTCACTCAAGATAGCATAAGTATTACGGTGGGTGAACAAATTACTGTCGAGCAATTGATAGAAAAGTGCATAATTATGAGAATATCTAGGCATGATCATGTATATAAGCATCACGTCCGCGACAAGTAGACCGAAACGATTTTGCATCTACTACTATTACTCCACACATCGACCGCTATCCAGCATGCATCTAGAGTATTAAGTTCATAAGAACAGAGTAACGCATTAGGCAAGATGACATGATGTAGAGGGATAAACTCAAGCAATATGATATAAACCCCATCTTTTTATCCTCGATGGCAACAATACAATACGTGCCTTGTTGCCCCTGCTGTCACTGGGAAAGGACACCGCAAGATTGAACCCAAAGCTAAGTGATACGTCTCCAATGTATCTATAATTTTTGATTGCTCCATGCTATATTATCTACTGTTTTGGACATTATTGGGCTTTATTACCCACTTTTATATTATTTTTGGGACTAACCTATTAACTGGAGGCCCAGCCCAGAATTTTTGTTTTTTTGCCTATTTTAGGGATTCGAAGAAAAGGAATATCAAACAGAGTCCAAACGGGATGAAACCTTTGGGAACATGATTTTCTCACCGAACATGATCCAGGAAACTTGGACCCTATGCCAAGAAATAAAGGAGGAGGCCACGAGGTAGGGGGGCGCGCCTACCCCCCCCCCCCAGCCGCGCCCTCCACCCTCGTGGGCCCCTGTTCCTCCACCGATGTACTCCTTCCTCCTATATATACCTACGTACCCCCAAATGATCAGTTCGGTTTGGCCTACTAGATTGATCTTTCTTGCAATGGGAGAAGTGCTTAGCTTTGGGTTCAATCTTGCGGTGTCCTTTCCCAGTGATAGTAGGGGCAACAAGGCACGTATTGTATTGTTGCCATCGAGGATAACAAGATGTGGTTTTTATCATATTGCATGAATTTATCCCTCTACATCATGTCATCTTGCTTAAGGCATTACTCTGTTTTCATGAACTTAATACTCTAGATGCATGCTGGATAGCGGTCGATGAGTGGAGTAATAGTAGTAGATGAAGGCAGGAGTCGGTCTACTTGTCTCTTACGTGATGCCTATATACATGATCATACCTAGATATTCTCTTAACTATGCTCAATTCTGTCAATTACTCAACAGTAATTCGTTCACCCACCGTGAAATACTTATGCTCTTGAGAGAAGCCACTAGTGAAACCTATGGCCCCCGGGTCTATCTTCATCATATTAATCTTCCAATACTTAGTTATTTCCTTTTCTTTTATTTTACTTTGCATCTTTATCACAAAAATACCAAAAATATTATCTTATCATATCTATTAGATCTCACTCTCGTAAGTGACCGTGAAGGGATTGACAACCCCATATCGCGTTGGTTGCGAGGAGTTATTTGTTTTGTGCAGGTATGGGGGACTCGCGCATAGCCTCCTACTGGATTGATACCTTGGTTCTCAAAAACTAAGGGAAATACTTACGCTACTTTGCTGCATCATCCTTTCCTCTTCAAGGAAATCCAACGCAGTGCTCAAGAGGTAGCAAGAAGATTTCTGGCACCGTTGCCGGGAAGGTTCGCGCAAGTCAAGATTTGACTCCCGACAACGAGCCATTTCTGGCATCGTTGCCGGGGAGTCTACGCAAAAGTCAACATACCAAGTACCCATCACAACCCTTATCTCCCGCATTACATTATTTGCCATTTGCCTCTCGTTTTCCTCTCCCCCACTTCACCCTTGCTGTTTTATTTGCCCTCTCTGTCTATCCTCCCTCTCTTTCTCTATTTGCCTCTTTTTTCCCGTCTCTTGTTTGCTTGTGTGTTGGATTGCTTGCTTGTCATTATGGCGAGTCCTCTATCTTCTCCGTTGTCTCTCGAGAATGAAGTTCTAAATTTTAAGCAAAGGGAGGGAGAAAATCTAAAAGATGCTTGGTATAGAATTTGCAATGCTCAAAATAGATCTACCAGGAAGCAATCTACTTCCGTTCTTCTTCGCAATTTTTATGTTGGCGTTGCTCCTTGGTACAGATAAGTCCTTGATACCATTACCGGAGGGAATTTCTTGGGTAGCCACACTTTCAATTCTTATAATGCTATGATAGATTTATTTGGCTCACCGCCTCTTTTGGTTAATGGAACTATGTTAACTCTGGAGCATGTAATGCAAAAACTTGAAATTATTGAAAATAAAGTTGCTACCAATGAGTTGATTGAAAATTTCGATAAAAAGATCCACAACCAAATTACCCAATATGGATCTAAAGTAGGAGTAACTTTGAAAAATATTAAAGAGAAGGAACCTATAGTTAATGAAAGAATAAATCATGATTCCACTAGAATTGATAAACTTGAGGGTATCCTTACCAACTTGGGAACCACTTTTTCTTCGGTAAAGAATACTCCAAGTCCTCCAACTAAAATTGCCAAGCTCATGTATGTTCCTAAAAATAAAGTGAATCCTCTAGCAAAGAAACTACGGATCTCAAATCTATAAGTATTCATCCTAATATTTTTGCTGTCATTAAGGAACCATTTCTTACAAATGAATTTTTCTATCTTGTTCATAAAAGTTTGATAATCAATAAAAAGAAAGAAATTCCTAAGGATGGTAGATGCCTCATTGAAGAATTACCAACCAAAGATGGCAACACCTAGATCTATGCTTGCTTTCTATGCCTAGCTAGGGGCGTTAAATGATAGCGCTTGTTGGGAGGCAACCCAATTTTTTTATTCCTTGATTTTTGCTCCTGTTTAGTAATAAATAATTTATCTAGCCTCTGTTTTGGTTGTGTTTTGTGTTTAACTATCACATATGCCCGTGCGTTGCAACGGGGAAAATTGATGTTTTGCACAAGCATACTGTCCCGCAGCATCGGATTCATTATGAAGAACATGTTGCAACGCAGCACCGTCCTTCTACAAAATGAACATAAAAAAATACGTTGCAATTTAGTCGTGTTCATATTTTCTTTACGGGGCGTAATGTCCCTTTGATTTCATTTAAATACAATCTTTTTTAATGGCATTCAAGTATGATCGTTTCATTAATTACCATGAAGTCCTCATCCGTTTTAGTCGGGAATCAAATCCTTCTTTTTTAATTCAGTAGCCCCAACACATTAAGGCCTATAGATCCTTCCTTTTAATTATCCTACCTTTTTACCTCAAATCCTTCATATAGAATTTATTAAGACCATAACTTTTCTAATAGTTATTCCACTGATTTACCCATAATCCTTTCTTTAATTAGCCACATCCGTTTAAATATTATATTTAAGCCCACAATCCTTCCTTTATTAGCTCATTCGCTTAATTAGCTCTCCCTAAACATGAGCCTTGGACCTCACCCTTCCCCATCTACAGGAATGAAGGGCGATTTGTGCGAACCCCGGGCTCTCCACCTCGCCATTTCCGAATCGGCGGCTCCCCCGCCCTTCGCCGAACGCTTCGGCGGCGGGAGGACGGGGGAGGCCCGATTTGTAACGTGTACATAGTGTAGGCATGCCTAGGGAGCCAGCCGGTGGCGTCGTGGAGGTGGTGGCGCGACTGGATCGGCTTTTTGCAGGTGTTGGTCTCTCCTTCGACGGCGAAGTTCCGGTGGAGCTCCACGGTGGACCAGCTCCTTTCTTCGTGCTCGCTGCTCGGTGGAGAGACCATGCACGGTTCCCTCGTGCCGGAGATCGAGGGATGGCGATTCTGGCAGTTGAAGATCTGGAAAAGGAAGGCGATGCGAAGCGGTGCGATGATGACGACAGCCATGGGTGTAGGTCCTCGGGGACCGTTGATCGGAGACTTCCCGTTTTGCCCGGGGGCTGCTTCGATCCAGGGCGTCAGCGAGCAGCGGCGAACGGCGTGTCACCGGCTCGTCCACGGCGCCGGCGTAGTCGGGTTGCATAGGGGCTTGGTTGTAATTTCCTTTTCTGTGTGGACCTTTCAGTAATTTGGCCGTTTTAATGTCAACTCCTTTTCTCGCAAAAAAATAAATAAACATGATGACTACCACTCGTATATTTAGAGTGACTTGGGATTCGTAAATATGAAAGGTGCATAAGTCTTTGGTTTTTATATCTAAGAGATAGACATGAAGTCTTGTGTTCAATTCCCACAATGTTGATTTATTTTGACCCAATTATTTTTCGCGGTCTCTCTATGAAAGCCCATAAAAGGCCCATCAACATACAAGTAACTGGCCCAGATTGCTTAACATGTGTAAACCAAACATAAAGGACTAAACCAAACCAATAATACCTATTCCCTTTAATAGTAGGTATATATTAGTGTTTGTGCCAAGTAGAACCGTTGGGAAGACTTGGGGAAAGTCTTGATATCTTGCTGTAAAAAACAGAAACTTTAGCGCTCACGAGAACTGCTGCCATTTTTATTTAGAAAGTGCTATTTGGTTAATTATTTTTGCATATGATTAATAGATAAATTAATCACGTCCAGCAATTTATTTTCGAATTTTTGGGGTTCCAGATCTTCCGCTAGCTACAGATTACTACAGACTGTTCTGTTTTTGACAGATTCTGTTTTTCGTGTGTTGTTTGCTTATTTTGATGAATCTATGGCTAGTAAAATAGTTTATAAACCATAGAGAAGTTGGAATACATTAGGTTTAACACCAATATAAATAAATAATGAGTTCATTACAGTACCTTGAAGTGGTCTTTTGTTTTCTTTCGCTAACGGAGCTCATGAGATTTTCTACTTTAAGTTTTGTGTTGTGAAGTTTTCATGTTTTGGGTAAAGATTTGATGGATTATGGAACAAGGAGTGGCAAGAGCCTAAGCTTTGGGATGCCCATGGCACCCCCAAGATAATCTAAGGACACCTAAAAGCCAAAGCTTGTGGATGCCCCGGAAGGCATCCCCTCCTTCGTCTACTTTTAGCGGTAACTTTACTTGGAGCTATATTTTTATTCACCACATGATATGTGTTTCGCTTGGAGCGTCTTGTATTATTTGAGTCTTTATTTGTTAGTTTACCACAATCATACTTGCTGTACACACCTTTTGAGAGAGCCATACATGATTTGGAATCTGTTAGAATCCTCTATGTGCTTCGCTTATATCAATTGAGTTATATAGTTTTGCTCTAGTACTTCACTTATATTTTTTTAGAGCACGGTGGTGGAATTGTTTTATAGAAATTATAGATCTCTCATGCTTCACTTATATTATTTTTAGAGTCTTAAATAGCATGGTAATTTGCTTAAATAATCCTAATATGCTTGGTATTCAAGAATAGTAAAAACTTTCTTATGAGTGTGTTGAATGCTATGAGAAGTTTGATGATTGATAATCGTTTTGAGATATGAAGATGGTGATATTGAAGTTGTGCTAGTTGAGTAGTTGTGAATTTGAGAAATACTTGTGTTAAAGTTTGTGATTCCCGTAGCATGCACGTATGGTGAACCGTTATGTGATGAAGTCGGAGCATGATTTATTTTTTGATTGTCTTCCTTATGAGTGGCGGTCGGGGACGAGCGATGGTCTTTTTGTACCAATCTATCACCTAGGAGCATGCGCTTAATACTTTGCTTTGATAACTTGTAGATTTTTGCAATAAGTATATGAGTTCTTTATGACTAATTTTGAGTCCATGGATTATACGCACTTTTCTTCCTTCCACCATTGCTAGCCTCTCTAATACCGCGCACCTTTCACCGGTATCATACACCCACCATATACCTTCCTCAAAACAGCCACCATACCTACCTATTATGGCATTTCCATAGCCATTCCGAGATATATTTCCATGCAACTATCCACCGTTCCGTTTATTATGACTCAATCCATCATTGTCATATTGCTTAGCATGATCATGTAGTTGACATCGTATTTGTGGCAAAGCCACCATCCATAATTCTTTCATACATGTCATTCTTGATTCATTGCATATCCCGGTACACCGGTACACCGCCGGAGGCATTCATCTAGAGTCATATTTTGTTCTAAGTATCGAGTTGTAATTGTTGAGTTGTGAGAAAATAAAAGTGTGATGATCATCATTATTAGAGAATTGTCCTAGTGAGGAAAGGATGATGGAGACTATGATTCCCCCACAAGTCGGGATGAGACTCCGGACGAAAAATAAAAAAAGGGGAAAGAAAAGAGGCCATTAAAAAGAAGAGAAAAGTCCCAAATAAAAAATGAGAAAAAAAGAGAGAAGGGACAATGTTACTATCCTTTACCACACTTGTGCTTCAAAGTAGCACCATGATATTCATGATAGAGAGTCTCTCATTTCGTCACTTTCATATACTAGTGGGAATTTTTCATTATAGAACTTGGCTTGTATATTCCAATGATGGGCTTCCTCAAAATGCCCTTGGTCTTCATGAGCAAGCAAGTTGGATGCACACGCACTTAGTTTCTTTTGTTGAGCTTTCATATACTTATAGCTCTAGTGTATTTGTTGCATGGCAATCCTACTCACTCACATTGATATCTATTGATGGGCATCTACATAGCCCGTTGATACGCCTAGTTGATGTGAGACTATCTTCTCCCTTTTTGTCTTCTCCACAACCACCATCCTATTCCACATATAGTGCTATATCCATGGCTCACGCTCATGTACAGCGTGAAGATTGAAAAAGTTGGAGAATGTCAAAAGTATGAAACAATTGCTTGGCTTGTCATCGGGGTTGTGCATGATTTAAATACATTGTGTGGTGAAGATAGAGCATAGCCAGACTATATGATTTTGTAGGGATAACTTTCTTTGGCCATGTTATTTTGAGAAGACATGACTGCTTTGTTAGTATGCTTGAAATATTATTATTTTTATGTCGATATTAACTTTTATCTTGAATCTTTCGGATCTGAATATTCATACCACAATTAAGAAGAATTACATTAAAATTATGCCAAGTAGCACTTCACATCAAAAAAATTCTTTTTTATCATTTACCTACTCGAGGACGAGCAGGAATTAAGCTTGGGGATGCTTGATACGTCTTCAATTTATCTATAATTTTTGATTGCTCCATGCTATATTATCTACTATTTTGGACATTATTGGGCTTTATTATCCACTTTTATATTATTTTTGGGACTAACCTATTAACCGGAGGCCCAGCCCAGAATTGTTGTTTTTTTTTCCTATTTTAGGGTTTCGAAGAAACGGAATATCAAACGGAGTCCAAACGGAATGAAACCTTCGGGAACGTGATTTTCTCACCGAACATGATCCAGGAGACTTGGACCCTACGTCAAGAAATAAAGGAGGAGGCCACGAGGTAGGGGGGGCGCCTACCCCCCAGGCACGCCCTCCACCCTCGTGGGCCACCTGTTGCTCCACCGACGTACTCCTTCCTCCTATATATACCTACGTACCCCCAAACGATCAGATACAGAGCCAAAACCCTAATTCCACCACAGTAACTTTCTGTATCCATGAGATCTCATCTTGGGGCCTGTTCCGCAGCTCCGCCGGAGGGGGCATCCATCACGGAGGGCTTATACATCAACACCATAGCCTCTCCGATGAAGTGTGAGTAGTTTAACTCAGACCTTCGGGTCCATAGTTATTAGTTAGATGGCTTCTTGTAGCGACCCGACCCGAATGGATCAAGTCTACTGTGCTCCGGTGTCATCCCTGGATCAGTAATGCTGACACCACACAGTACTTCGAAGGATTTATAGCAGAGTTGCAATCACACACTTATTACATCGATGTCTCAAAGAGAACTTATTACAATAAATATGGCTTAAGGCCATCTAATAACGATAACAGCGGAAGGCTCGGAAGATAAATGGGTCCATCAACTCAAACGGCATCACTGAGTATGGAGCCACGACCTAAAAGCACCTTACTCGTCGTCTGAAAAGTCTGCAACATGAGAAGTTGCAGCCCGAAAACGGGTCAGCACATGGAATATGCTGGCAATGTAACACATAGAGATTAATGGAATGAAACAGCTATACTACATGCATATATGGCTGGTGGAAAGCTCTATGGTTACAATTTTGCGTAAAGCCAGTTTTTCCCTACTGCAAAGGAATAAATTTATTTAACTATCAGGGTAGTTGTTAAACATTGAGAATGGTTGACAGCATTCCGATCCCAATTAAGTAATTAAAACCCAACAACATTAATTAGAAGTAACGTGATGAGATTCACATGATATTCAAGTACTAGATACTCAAGTTGTCCATAACCGGGGACACGGCTAATCATGATTAGTTTGTTACACTCTGCAGAGGTTTGCGCACTTTTCCCCACAAGACTCGATTGCCTCCGTTTGGTTTCTCGCACTACATGGTGTTTGAGAAGACGGATGACCGAGACACAGTCTTTCAGAAGCGCTAGCACCTTACGATGGATAGATCGGTAGACCTACTTTCCCCTACATCTGCTAGTCTACCCTGTAAGAGTTCGCACGACTTATTCAACTATTCCAGAGCCCATAATGGCTTGTGGCTGCACACGGAACTTACTAGCATGAATGATCTTATGATCCCTTTGAGCCTGGGTGGCGGTCCAAAATAAAAACAGGCAAGTCCTGATAGACATCAGGTGCCTCAATCCACCCAGATGTGTGTTCAAGTTGCCACCTTAGATAAACCCTTAATTATCAATCTCACATCTGTCATGGATATCACTAACCCAATCCACGTCTACTAGCATAGCATGGCATAATAAGCAAACGTAGAAGTAACTCCCAAAGGTTTGATAATAATACAGGTAATAGGTACTACCTCATCTACTTCCCATCCCACAATTTAATTAGATCCTAATCATGCAATGTGAGAGGATTGATCTAATGCAATAAAACATGGGTTGTAGAACAGGTATGATCAAAGTGTTACTTGCCTTGCTGATGATCCGCGAGACCTAGGGTTTCGAAGTAACAAGCGGCGCAATCCGGGTGATCTATCGCAGACAAACAACAAGCACACAATAAGTACTCATCTAATGCACAGGTAAAACTCGAACAAGAGAACGAACCAGAAAGTTCAACTTAAGAACTCCGGTTGCAAAGAAAGAAAGAACCGAACAGACGACGGAAAAACAAACGGCGGAAGAAAGCAACTCGGTTCTAGCAAGTTGAAACTAGGTCAAATTTTACTATAGAAAAGTCTTGTTCAAGTTGATTAGATGGAACGGCGGTTTCGAGACGAAACTCCAGGCGCTTGAATCACCTGATTCCGATAAACGAGCGGGAAGAAAGACTAGAACGAAGATCGGATCTGAGATCGCGATCGCGGAATAAATCCGACGAAAAGAAAGAGATGAACGGTTAAACGAACGGGCGTTGTTAACCGGGAAAAATCGGTGATCACGTTCATTGAGACGAACGGTCTGAAAGAAGAATGAAAACCGATCTAGGTTTCGGAAGAAAACCGAAACAAAGCCGGAAGAAAAACCGGAAGAAAAAAAAGAAGAACCGGAACGGTTTTCTAGAAGAAAAACCGAACCGAGGAAAAGAAGAGGCGGCGCGGCTACCTCGGGAGGCGGGGCTCCGGGCGGCGGCTTAGGGCAGCGGCGGCGGCTTAAGGCGGCGGCGGGCTTAAGGCGGCGGCGGCGGCTTAAGGCGGCGGCGGGCTTGGGTGGTGGAGGAAAAGAGAGGGAGGGGTGAGTATATACTTGGAGGGGGGTGACTTGGCCAAGGGGCAAAAGGGGGGGCCGGCGGCCTAGAGTCCCGCTGGGACTCGGCTTCGCGCGAGGGGCTGGGGGCGGTGTCGGCTGGCTGGGCCTTGGCCCGGCTGGCCTGGCGCACGGGAGCTGCTCCTTTTTTTCGGTTTCGCGCGCAGAAAAACAAAAGAAAAACTATCTAAACGAACTCCGAAAAATCTAAAGTAAATTTTCCCCGACTCCTAAAAATGAGTCGAACAAAATGAACTTTTCTCCGGGCCTAAAATGCAATTTTTGAAAACGCGCATTTTTCCCTATCCAAATAAAAGCAAACAAAACTCCGGCAAAACCAAAACTTGACTTATTCATTAAATCTTCATTTTTCCTAACTTTGGGAAAGTCATATTATTCCCTCTCTCATTTTTTTTTGATATTGGAAAAATAATTGAAGATGAAATAAATAAATCAAATGATCCTCTTTTCAAATTTGAGAAAACTCTCAAATATGAAAATAACGAAATCTCCAACTCTCTCCGTAGGTCCTTGAGTTGCGTGAAATTTCTAGGATCGACCAAAATGCAAGAAAATATGCTATGCATGATGATCTAGTGTATAACATTCCAAATTGCAAATTTGGGATGTTACACTTCTTCTCTCTTTTTGGATCTCAATACAATGTTCTCCCCCTCTCTTGTGGAGATCTATTCGATGTAATCTTCTTTTTGCGGTGTGTTTGTTGAGACAGATGAATTGTGGGCTTATGATCAAGATTATCTATGAACAATATTTGAATCTTCTCTGAATTATTTTATGTATGATTGGTTATCTTTGCAAGTCTCTTCGAATTATCAGTTTAGTTTGGCCTACTAGATTGATCTTTCTTGCAATGGGAGAAGTGCTTAGCTTTGGGTTCAATCTTGCGGTGTCCTTTCCCAGTGACAGTAGGGGCAGCAAGGCACGTATTGTATGGTTTCCATCGAGGATAACAAGATGGTTTTTTTAATCATATTGCATGAATTTATCCGTCTACATCATGTCATCTTGCTTAAGGCGTTACTCTGTTTTCATGAACTTAATACTCTAGATGCATGCTGGATAGCGGTCGATGAGTGGAGTAATAGTAGTAGATGAAGGCAGGAGTCGGTCTTCTTGTCTCGGACGTGATGCCTATATACATGATCATACCTAGATATTCTCATAACTTTGCTCAATTCTGTCAATTGCTCAACAGTAATTCGTTCACCCACCATGAAATACTTATGCTCTTGAGAGAAGCCACTAGTGAAACCTATGGCCCCTGGGTCTATCTTCATCATATTAATCTTCCAATACTTAGTTATTTCCTTTACTTTTTATTTTACTTTGCATCTTTATCACAAAAACACCAAAAAAATCATCTTATCCTATCTATCAGATCTCACTCTCGTGAGTGACCGTGAAGGGATTGACAACCCCTTATCGCGTTGGTTGCGAGGAGTTATTTGTTTTGTGCAGGTACGAGGGACTCGCGCGTAGCCTCCTACTAGATTGATACCTTGGTTCTCAAAAATTGAGGGAAATACTTACGCTACTTTGCTGCATCATCCTTTCCTCTTCAAGGAAATCCAACGCAGTGCTCAAGAGGTAGCACTAAGCACTTCTCCCATTGCAAGAAAGATCAATCTAGTAGGCCAAACCAAACTGATAATTCGAAGAGACTTGCAAAGATAACCAATCATACATAAAAGATTTGAGAGAAGAATCAAATATTGTTCATAGATAAACTTGATCATAAACCCACAATTCATCGGATCTCGACAAACACACCGCAAAAAGAATTACATCGAATAGATCTCCAAGAAGATCGAGGAGAACTTTGTATTGAGATCCAAAGAGAGATAATAAGACATCTAGCTAATAACTATGGACCCGAAGGTCTGTGGTAAACTACTCACACATCATTGGAGAGGCTATGGTGTTGATGTAGAAGCCCTCCGTGATTGATTCCCCCTCCGGCGGAGCTCCGGGAAAGGCCCCAAGATGGGATCTCTTGGGTACAGAAGGTTGCGGCGGTGGAAATAGGGTTTCGTGGTGCTCCTGGATGTTTTCGGGGTATATGGATATATATAGGAGGAAGAAGTAGGTCGGTGGAGCTGCGAGGGGCCCACGAGGGTGGGGCGCGCCCAGGGGGGCAGGCGCGCCTCCCTGCCTCGTGGCCATCTTGTTTCTTTCTTGACATCTACTCCAAGTCCCCTAGATCATGTTTGTTCCAAAAATAACTCTCCCGAAGGTTTCATTCCGTTTGGATTCCATTTGATATTCCTTTTCTGTGAAACATTGAAATAGGCAAAAAAAAACAGCAATTCGCACTGTGCCTTGGGTTTGTAGGTTAGTCCAAAAAATAATATAAAAGTGTATAAATAATCCCATTAACATCCAAAACAGATAATATAATAGCATGGAACAATCAAAAATTATAGATACATTGGAGACGTATCAAGCATCCCCAAGCTTAATTCCTGCTCGCCCTCGAGTAGGTAAATGATAAAAACAGAATTTTTGATGAGGAATGCTACCTAGCATAATTCTCAATGTAATTTTCTTTATTGTGGCTTGAATATTCAGATCCGAAAGATTGAAGACAAAAGTTTAATATTGACATAAAAATAATAATACTTCAAGCATACTAACTAAGCAATCATGTCTTCTCAAAATAACATGGCAAAAGAAAGTTCATCCCTACAAAATCATATAGTTTGGTCATTCTCCATTTTCGTCACACAAGAATGCTCTCATCATGCACAACTCCGATGACAAGCCAAGCAATTGTTTCATACTTTAGTAATCTCAAACTTTTTTCAACTTTCACGCAATACATGAGCGTGAGCCATGGATATAGCACTAGGTGGAATAGGATATGATAATGGGGGTTATGTGGAGAAGACAAAAAAGGAGAAAGTCTCACATCAACGCGGCTAATCAATGGGCTAGGGAGATACCCATCAATTGATGTTAATGCAAGGAGTAGGGATTGCCATGTAACGGATGCACTAGAGCTATAAATGTATGAAAGCTCAACAAAAGAAACTAAGTGGGTGTGCATCCAACTTGCTTGCTCACGAAGACCTAGGGAATTTGAGGAAGCCCATTGTTGGAATATACAAGCCAAGTTCTATAATGAAACATTCCCACTAGTATATGAAAGTGACAAAACAAGAGACTCTCTATCATAAAGATCATGGTGCTACTTTGAAGCACAAGTGTGGAAAAAGAGGATAGCAGAATTGTCCCTTTTTATTTCTTTTTCTTTTTTCCTTTTTTTGGGCCTTTCTTTTTTATTTGTCCTTTCTCTTTTTTGGGACAATGCTCTATTAATGATGATCATCACACTTCTATTTATTTACAACTCGATACTAGAACAAAATATGACTCTATATGAATGCCTCCCGCGGTGTATCGGGAAGGGCAATGAATGACATATATGATAAATTATGCATGGTGGCTTTGCCACAAATACTACTACCTCTCTCTCGGTTTACAGGGCATGCGCGTATCCCTAGGTCGTCAATTTGATCAACCTAATACAAGTCATATATTACAAAAAATATACCAACATAAACTTTGGAGTTTCTACTTTCAAAAGGTATAATTTTTTGTGTTATATAGTTTATATTAGGGTGACTTGTAAATTGTCAACCTAGGTATACGCGCAAGACTTGTAAACTGAAACGGAGGTAGTATGTCAACTACATGACCATGCAAAGCAATATGACAATGATGAAGCGTATCATAAATGAAATGGTGGAAAGTTGCATGGCAATATCTCGGAATGGCTAAGGAAATGCCATAATAGGTAGGTATGGTGGCTGTTTTTAGGAAGACATTAGGAGGTTTATGTGTGATAGAGCTTATCATATCACAGGGTTTGGATGCACCGGCGAAGTTTGCACCAACTCTCAAGGAGAGAAAGGGCAATGCACGGTACTGACGAGGCTAGCAATGATGGAAAGGTGAGAGTGTGTATAATCCATGGACTCAACATTAGTCATAAAGAACTCACATACTTATTGCAAAAATCTACAAGTCATCAAAAACCAAGCATTGCGCGCATGCTCCTAGGGGTATAGATTGGTAGGAAAAGACCATCGCTCATCCCCGACCACCACTCGTAAGGAAGACAATCAAAGAACACCTCATGTTTCAAATTTGTTACACAATGGTTACCATATGTGCATGCTACGAGACTTGCAATCTTAAACACAAGTATTTCTCAAATTCACAACTACCCAACTAGCACACTCTAATATCACCATCTTTATATCTCAAAACAATTATCAAGTATCAAACTTCTCATAGTATTCAATGCACTTTCTATGATAGTTTTTATTATACCCATCCTGGATGCCTATCATATTAGGACTAATTTTATAACCAAAGAAAATTACCATGATGTTCTAAGGGACTCTCAAAATAATATAAGTGAATCAAGAGAGATCAATAATTTCTATAAAATAAAACCACCATCGTGCTCTAAAAGATATAAGTGAAGCACTAGAGCAAAATTATCTAGCTCAAAAGATATAGTTGAAGCACATAGAGTATTCTAATAAATTACAATTAATGTGTGTCTCTCACAAAAGGTGTGTACAGCAAGGATGATTGTGGTAAACTAAAAAGCAAAGACTCAAATCATACAAGACGCTCCAAGCAAAACACATATCAGGTGGTGAATAAAAATATAGTCTCAAGTAAAGTTGCCGATGGAAGAAGACGAAAGAGGGGATGCCTTCTGGGGCATCCCCAAGCTTAGGCTTTTGGTTGTCCTTGAATTTTATCTTGTGGTTCCTTGGTTATCCCCAATCTTAGGCTCTTGCCACTCCTTATTCCATAATCCATCAAATCTTTACCCAAAACTTGAAAACTTCACAACACAAAACTCAACAGAAAATCTCATGAGCTCCGTTAGTATAAGAAAACAAACCACCACTTAAGGTACTGTAATGAACTCATTCTTTATTTATATTGGTGTTAAACCTACTGTATTCCAACTTCTCTATGGTTCATACCCTCCGATACTAGCCATAGATGCATCAAAATAAGCAAACAACACACAAAAAACAGAATCTGTCAAAAACAGAACAGTCTGTAGTAATCTGTAGGTTTCGAATACTTATGTAACCCCAAAAATTCTGAAATAAATTGGTGGAAGTGAGGAATTTGTCTATTAATCATATTCAATAAGAATAAACCTAATCGCACTCTCCAGTAAAAAATGGCAGCAAATCTCGTGAGCGCTAAAGTTTATGTTTTTTTACAGCAAGATCGCAAAAACTTCCCCCAAGTCATCCCAAAGGTTCTACTTGGCACAAACACTAATTAAAAGCATAAAACCACATCTAAACAGAGGCTATATGAATTATTCACTACTAAACAGAACCAAAAATCAAGAAACACAAATAAAATTGGGTTGCCTCCCAACAAGCGATATCGTTTAACGCCCCTAGATAGGCAGAAAAGCAAGAATAGATCTAGGTATTATCATCTTTGGTAGGCAATCCATAAGTGGCTCTCATAATAGATTCATAAGGTAATATAATTTTTTTTCTAGGAAGGTGTTCCATGAATTTCCTTAATGGAAATTGGAATCTAATATTCTCTTCTTTCATATCACTAATTGCACCAATTGTTCTAAGGAAAGGTCTACCAAGAATAATGCGACATGTAGGATTGCAATCAATATCAAGAACAATGAAATCTACGGGCACATAATTCCTATTTGCAACAATAATAACATCATTAATCCTTCCCATTGGTTTCTTAATAGTGGAATCCGCAAGATGCAAATTTAAAGAACAATCATCAAATTCACGAAAACCTAACACATCACACAAAGTTTTTGGAATCGTGGAAATGCTAGCACCCAAATCACATAAAGCATAGCATTCATGATATTTAATTTTAATTTTAATAGTAGGTTCCCACTCATCATGAAGTTTCCTAGGGATAGAAACTTCTAATTCAAGCTTTTCTTCATAAGATTGCATTAAAGCATCAACGATATGTTTGGTAAAAGCTTTATTTTGACTATAAGCATGCGGAGAATTTAGCAAGGATTTCAACAAGAAAATACAATTTATCAAAGAGCAATTATGATAATTAAATTCCTTGAAATCCAAAATAGTGGGTTCATTTCTATGTAAATTTTTGACCTCTCCAATCCCACTTTTACCAATTTTTGCATCAAGATCTACAAACTCCAAATCATTGGACGCCTTTTAACTAAAGTTGACTCATCTACAGTCCCATCATTATCAAGATTCATATTGCAAAACAAGGATTTAATAGGAGACACATCAATCACTTTTATATCTTCATCCTTATTAGCATCAAAACTAGAAGAACACGCTTTTATAAAGCAATCCTTTTTAGCACGCATCCTAGCGGTTCGTTCTTAGCACTCATCAATGGAAATTATCATGGTTTTGAGAGACTCATTGATATCATGCTTAGGTGGAATAGATCTAAGTTTGAAAGAATCAACATCAAGAGAAATTCTATCCATGTTCCTAGCCAACTCATCAATCTTAGTCATTTTTTCTTCAATCAAAGCATTAAAACTCTTTTGCGAACTAATAAATTCTTTAATACTAGATTCAAAATCAGAGGGCATCTTATTATAATTTCCATAAGAATTGTTGTAGGAATTACCATAATTATTAGAGGAATTACTAGGAAAGGGCCTAGGATTAAAGTTTCCTCTATACGCGTTGTTACCAAAATTGTTCCTACCAACAAAATTCACATCCATAGATTCATTATTATTCTCAATCAAAGTAGACAAAGGCATATCATTAGGATCAGAAGAAAGACTCTTATTAGCAAAAAATTTCATAAGTTCATCCGTCTTTCCACTCAAAACATTAATTTCTTCTATAGCATGAACCTTTTTACTAGTAGATCTTTCGGTGTGCCATTGAGAATAATTAACCATAATATTATCTAGGAGTTTGGTAGATTCTCCTAAAGTGATTTCCATAAAAGTGCCTCCCGCAGCCGAATATAAAAGATTTCTAGAAGCAAAATTCAATCCAGCATAAAAAATTTGTATGATCATCCACAAATTCAAACCATGTGTAGGGCAATTACGAATCATTAATTCCATCCTCTCCCAAGATTGTGCAACATGCTCATGATCTAGTTGCTTAAAGTTCATAATATCATTTCTAAGATAGATGATCTTAGCAGGAGGAAAATACTCAGAGATAAAAGCATCTATGCACTTGTTCCAAGAATCAATACAATTTTTAGGCAAAGACGAAAACCAAGTTTTAGCACGATCTCTAAGTGAAAACGGAAATAGCTTCAGTTTAACAATATCATTATCCACATCTTTCTTCTTTTGCATATCACACAAATCAACAAAGTTGTTTAGATGGGTAGCGGCATCTTCACTAGGAAGTCCAGAAAACAGATCTTTCATGACAAGATTCAGCAAAGGAGTATTAATCTCACAAGATTCAACATAGGTAAGAGGATCAATCGGAGTGATAATAAAATCATTATTGTTGGTATCGGAAAAATCACACAATTTAGTATTATCTTGAGCCATCGTGACAAACAATCCAACACACAAGAAAACAAAAGGCAAGCAAAAAGAGGCGAATGAAAAAGAGGCGAGCGGAAAAGGGGGCGAATAAAACGGCAAGGGTGAAGTGGGGGAGAGGAAAACGAGAGGAAAATGGCAAATAATCTAATGCGAGGGATAAGAGTTTTTGATGGGTACTTGGTATGTCTTGACTTGTGCGTAGATCTCCCCAGCAACGGCGCCAGAAATCCTTCATGCTACCTCTTGAGCACTACATTGGTTTTCCCTTGAAGAGGAAAGGGTGATGCAACAAAGTAGCGTAAGTATTTCCCTCGGTTTTTGAGAACCAAGGTATCAATCCAGTAGGAGACTACACGCAAGTTCCTCATACGTACACAAACAAATAATGACCTCGCAACCAACGCGATAAAGGGGTTGTCAATCCCTTCACGGTCACTTACGAGAGTGAGATCAGATAGAGATAATAATAATAAGATAAATATTTTTGGTATTTTTATGATATAGATTGAAAGTAAATATTGCAAAGTAAAATAGATTGGAAACTTATATGATAAAAGATAGACCCGGGGGCCATAGGTTTCACTAGTGTGGCTTCTCTCAAGATAGCATAAGTATTAAAGTGGGTGAACAAATTACTGTCGAGCAATTGATAGAAAAGTGCATAATTATGAGATTATCTAGGCATGATCATGTATATAGGCATCGTGTCCGTGACAAGTAGACCGAAACGATTCTGCATCTACTACTATTACTCCACACATCAACCGCTATCCAGCATGCATCTAGAGTATTAAGTTCATAAGAACAGAGTAACGCATTAGGCAAGATGACATGATGTAGAGGGATAAACTCAAGCAATATGATATAAACCCCATCTTTTTATCCTCGATAACAAAAATACAATACGTTCCTTGCTACCCCTGCTGTCACTTGGAAAGGACACCGCAAGATTGAACCCAAAGCTAAGCACTTCTCCCATTGCAAGAAAGATCAATCTAGTAGGCCAAACTAAACTGGTAATTCGAAGAGACTTGCAAAGATAACCAATCATACATAAAAGATTTCAGAGAAGAATCAAATATTGTTCATAGATAAACTTGATCATAAACCCACAATTCATCGGATCTCGACAAACACACCGCAAAAAGAATTACGTCGAATAGATCTCCAAGAAGATCGAGGAAAACTTTGTGTTGAGATCCAAAGAGAGAGAAGAAGTCATCTAGCTAATAACTATGGACCCGAAGGTCTGTGGTAAACTACTCACACATCATCGGAGAGGCTATGGTGTTGATGTAGAAGCCCTCCATGATCGATTCCCCCTTCGGCGGAGCTCCGGAAAAGGCCCCAAGATGGGATCTCTTGGGTACAGAAGGTTGTGGCGGTGGAAATAGGGTTTTGTGGTGCTCCTGGATGTTTTCGGGGTATATGGATATATATATAGGAGGAAGAAGTAGGTCGGTGGAGCTGCGAGGGGCCCACGAGGGTGGGGGGCACCCAGTGGGGCAGGCACGCCTAGCTGCCTCGTGGCCACCTGGTTTCTTTCTTGACGTCTACTCCAAGTCCCTTGGATCACGTTTGTTCCAAAAATAACTCTCCCGAAGGTTTCATTCCGTTTGATATTGAAATAGGCAAAAAATATGAATTTGCACTAGGCCTTGGGTTAGTAGGTTAGTCCCAAAAATAATATAAAAATAAGCCCATTAGCATCCAAAACAGACAATATAATAGCATGGAACATTAAAAAATTATAGATACGTTGGAGACGTATCAGCCGTACAGGGTCGCTGGTAGAGCCACGCCGCGGGCCGCAGGCAGGCAAGTCTGGGGACCCCCGTTCCCAGAACGCCGACAGTAGCCCCCGGGCCCAAGGCGCGCTCAGACTTGGCTTCGAGGCAAAGCCAAAGGGCAAGTGCGGAGTGCCGCGGGCCCCAACAGCCTGCGACCATGGTTGGCGCGTGGCGACTGATTGGACGTGGGCGTCCCCGCTTCTCCATGCTGCCTCGGCAACTGCCCGAGTCCTTGCTGCATGCAGAAAAAGATCATTATTACCTTAGATCATGGAGGCCGGCGGTTGGCCTCCCCTTGGCTATAAATGGGAAGTGTGGGGCGGAGGCCCCGTAACCCATCCCCTCCTTTGCTTCTCCCGCTCCTTCTTCCTCGTTCCACTGCTTGCTGCCTCGGACATGGCATCGATACGGAGGTTCTCGACCGCGGAAAAGGGCAAGACTCCCCTTGATGAGCCCGAACCACTTCCACCGAAGAAGAGGCTGTCTCATCGTCGCGACATCATCGTGAGGCTGGAAGTGTTGCGGCCATGGTACGAGCGGCCACCTCCCGGGTATCCGTTGCCCTTGTATGTCCAAGCTGAGGGTTCTAGGGGAGGGGCGACGAGCACCACTGCCCGCGCCTGGGCCATGGTCTCCGCGCCGCGGTGACTCACGCCGCCTCCCCAGGGGTCCATGTCGTGGACTCCTTGCGCGAATTCATGCTGTGGGCGGTGATGCCTCCGCGCACTTGGATTCGCTTCCCGCAGTTCCTCTCCACCGAGATGCCGCCGAGGGGCCCTCTCGAGCTTTGGCTGCAGCACACCGACTGTGACGCCCCGGCGACTGGTGCGGAGGTTGAAGCCGTCTCCTCCGGGTGGATCTTCATGACTCGTGGCTGGGGCGAGGTCGCTCGAGTCTACCGTGCGGAAGGCGCCCTCGCCATCCAGTTAGAGTATGATGGCGCCTCCACGCTGTTCTTCAAAGTCTTTGATGAGTAAGGCTGCCGCTTGGAGTGCTCCCCTGAAGGGGGTCGCCAGGACGGCGCAGCGGCTGGCGCCGGGCCTGCCACTGGCCTCGCCCGCAGCTCCTCCAGTGACAGCGGTGACTCCTGGTGGTCCATCGACTCTCCTGAGCTCGCCGGGACTCCCGAGACAAGCGACGACAGCTATGTGCTCCCAAGCTCTCGCCGGTCCCAGAGCAAGGCCGCCGCGTCCGGCCGCCGCTGTCGCTGATCTGGATGGGGTTGGCACTGGCCTCCTGTGGCCCACTATTGATGATGGCGTTGGCGATGTCCGGCGTGTGTAGTTAGAGCTCCTAGGAATTCCCTTCCTTTTATTCACTGCGAGGAATGAAAACGGACCCCACGGGTGTGCGTAAAACGCCTGTAATGTCTTTTGTCGATATTATCTTTATTGTGAAAACTTGCAAACACGTGTCCTGCTAAGGCTCGGTCTCCCCTTTCCAACCCCGCGGCAGCTTGGTGCTCTATGCCGATATGTCCCGATCCCTAGGCAGGCTGCAGCCGTCGCTGGTATGCCAGGTCGCAATGCCGTGGTCAAGGCCAGGAGGTGAGCGGCCTGAGGTCTAGTAAGAGCTCCTGAGGTGCGATGCTCAAGAGGTCCCCTTTAGCGCGCAAGAAGCTACCTTAGGATGGGAAAGAGAGGCGACGTTGCCGCAGCAAGGCTGCGAAAGGCGAGGATCTTATGTCGTAGCGCTAGTTCGGTCCAGGCGCAAGACTTATCTTGGTATTCCGGGGCTGGTTCCTCGTGTTGTGCTAGACTTGTGCATCAACCACTGTTGGGTAGTTAGGTTAGGCCTGTGCGAGCCTTTCCCTCTTCTTCATACTCTTCTGTGTGCTCTGCGTCCTCAGGTCCCGGCCGTGGAGCGAGCTCAGCCGCCACTGGTATGCCAGGTCGCGATGTCGTGGTCAAGGCCAGTGGGTGAGGGCTGGAGAGCCAGTACGAGCTCCTGAGTTGCGATGCTCAGGAGCCCCCTTTTAATGTGCAAGCGAATTGCATGGGAGAAGAGAGAGAGCCTGCGGTACCGCCCGCTGTAGTCCTCAGGAGGTCCCTGCAAGTTAGCGCGAGGAAGGGCACAAATAGCCATGGTGATCACCGGTCCGCCACTAGTTGCTTTGCAAGGAGGTGAAGGCACTGAGGGCCTGGTGAGGTGACGTGCGCGGGTGTGCCGCGAGACAGAGCTCGACCGCTCAGATTCGTCAGTGTTGCAGGGACGGACCCGAGCACAAGCGTCGTGACGACATGAGAGGTTCCCGTGGCGGGCGATGATCAAACAGGTAGTGATGACCATAGATAGATTATGCATGAGATGCAAACTGGCTTAGGTAAATGCGAGAACGATACATGCCACTAGGTCGGACCCGAGCGGCCTGGGGATGATGCAGCCCGAGGGGCGCCCCCAGCAGGGTGAACTCAAGATGCAAGCGGATACATGCCGCGGGGACGGACCCACGTGGCCTAGGAATGATGTAGCCCAGGGGGTGCTCCCAGCTGAATGAACTTGGGAAAATATCACCTAGTTTGGTTGTCGAAGGAGTGTTGGGTAGCTGAAGACACGTAGCGAAGAACTCGCTCCTCATGAGCCGTCGAGACCCAGAGCTTCGGGTGGCTCTGGAGGCTTAGGTGCCATCCTGAGGACCGTCTCCATCTCCGCCAGGACTACGTGATGCCTGGCCTCCTGACCTGCCAGGATGCTCCGCAGATTGCGCAGGGAGACGGCAGCCACGCTCGGCAGGCCGAACGGCATGCGAACGTAGCTGTGACGTGGACCCTCACACCGGCCAGCATGCGAAGGCCAGAAGCGCTCCTGAGATGCGGCCCTATTGAGCCCTGGGATGTCGATGCAGACGCGCAGCTCACCACCCTCGGGCTGGGTGGGGAGCAGTGCCAGGTGGGTGGCGGTCGCTGCATATTACTCTTGATTCCTGAAGCTCCTGAGATGCCTTGGTGATGAACTCTTGAGCGCCGGGCGCTCCTCGCCCGGTGTCCTCCTGAGGGAAACGTGCCGCGAAGCACCCCTCCACATGGTGCCCGAGCACCTCCCTCGTGATGTTGGCCAGGTCCGAGGCCCTCCGGAAGAGAGCCTCCGTGCCCTGCCCGAGGAGGGCACCGAGCATGCCTCCCTATGCGTGGGAGGGAGGCGTCCCAGGCGCGGGCGCCGATCCTGAGGTGGCGCCGCTAGAGGCATCGCTGTCCTGAGGCCCAGTGTGGAGTAGCTGCTTCTTCTTCTTGGGGTTGGCCCCAGGAGGGTACTGCACACCCGCGCTGTCAGGGTCTTCGATTGATGCAGCTTGGAAGGCGCGCTCGAGGGAGCACACCGTGTCTCTTTCTTCGCGGGGGACTATAATGATTCCGCCGCTTCCCGGCATCTTGAGGACGTTGTAGCCATGGTGGGTGACTTCCATGACTGGTCGCGCCACTCCTGGCGGGGCCCGCGGTCGTCCCAACATCCTCCACATCGTCCACTTCCTCGGTCGTAGCCCTGGCCGTTGCACTCGAAGGAGGTGACCGAAGCGTCCATCTCGAATGGCCCTGAGCTCTTGACAATCGTTGGTGTTGTGGGTGCGCACATTGTGGAAGGCGCAGAACGTACGGCTGCCCTTGGACGACTCGGGAAAATCTCGGCCGTGCTTGGTGTCCGGTTCTTCCACGAGAATGGCCACCCCTTTGCGCTTCACGTCCTTGACCTTGGCCTTCTTCTCCTCTAGATCTGCAGCGGGGAGCTCGAGGAGGGAGAGACGCCTCTCCTCAGCTCTTGCACACTTGGTTGCTATGTTGAACATATCCAAAGTCGTGACAGCTCCTCATGGATGGCGAGCTCCTCCTTCATCTTGATGTCGCGGACGTCGTCAGAAAACACAGAGATGATGGCCTCGTCTGTCACCTTGGGGATCTTGAGACGCATGCTGTTGAAGCGCTGGATGTACTTTTGTAGGGTCTCTCCCGGCTGTTGCTTGATGCGGCGCAGGTCACCCGCGGCCGGGGGGCGGTCGCGAGTGCCCTGGAAGTTGGCGACGAAGTGTTCGCGCATCTCATCCCAGGAGGAGATCGAGCCTGGGGCAGGTTCAGGAGCCATGAGCGAGCACTGAGGGAGTCCTGGACTAAGGGGTCTTCGGGCGTCCGGCCTGTTATCCATGGGCCGGACTGATGGGCTGTGAAGACATGAAGGCCGAAGACTATACCTGTGTCCAGATTGGACTCTCCTTGGCGTGGAAGGCAAGGTTGGCCACCGATTATGAAGATTCCTTCTTATGTAACCGACTCTATGTAAACCCTAGACCCCCCCCCCCCGGTGTCTATATAAACCGGAGGGGTTAGTCCGAAAAGGATATATTCTTTACCTTAGGGTTTATCCATTACTATCTCGTGGTAGATCAACTCTTGTAACACTCATATTCATCAAGATCAATCAAGCAGGACGTAGGGTATTACCTCCATAGAGAGGGCCCGAACCTGGGTAAACATCATGTCCCCCATCTCCTGTTACCATCGATCCTAGACGCACAGTTCGGGACCCCCTACCCGAGATCTGCCGATTTTGACACCGACAAGCACCGTCCTTGAGAGCCATGGGAAACCAGTTCACCATGACCTTTTCGTCGCCGTTGGCCGCCTCGATGCTCAGCTCGTAGAGCTGCAAGAACTCCGCAGGTTCAGGGGTGCCATCGTAGTGAGGAGGCAGATCTGGCTTGAACTTGCCTGGCCAGACGATGCTACGCAGCTCGGGAGTGAAGGCAAGACAGCCTGCCGTGGCCGCCGGGGCCCGTCGTGGAGGCGAAGCTTGATCTTGGTGTCCCTGCGCCGCCACGGCAAGTGGTGCTGGGAGCGGTGGAGCGTTTTCTTGTGGACGGGGAACCTCTTGGCAGCTTCTTTCCTCGTGCGCGGGCACACAGCGCGGTGGATCACGCCACGAGACCGCACACCTTGGAGCGAGGACGCCATCCTAACACGGAGGAGGCGGGGGCGCTCCATGAGCCGCACGCCTCGGCGTGAGGGCGCCATCTTAGTGCGGAGGGGGTGGAGGCGATCCGTGAGCCACATCACCAGCAGCCGGGGGCGGGCGAGGCAGCGAGAGGGATGGTGCAGGAGAGCCCCCCGCGGCGTTGACGAGCTCGGCAATGTGGTCCAAGCAGTCCTCGTAGATGTCGCCGACCGTGGTAGCGCAGGAGCTCACGTGCCATGAGCAGCGTGGCTTGCGCGTCCGTGGATGCGCGGCGAGCGTGAGACAATGAGCCGGCCGGAGTCAGCGACGGGTTGGCGGTGCGTCCGTCAGGGTGCATGGAGGGGGTGCAGTAAAGAGGTTTGCTGCTTGTTTGCCACCAGGCTGGTGGCGGCGTTGGCAGCGGGCAATGGAGAATGATGGGGAGGCCCGCCGACATGGGCCGTCTGAGCAACACGGATGGCAAGGGCGGCCCGGCGCTCAGCGCGGGCCCGTCGTGCATCGGCCATGAGCTTGGTGGAGTGGCGAAGCGCGGATCGACAAAGAGGAAAGCTTAAGTGCACCCCTACCTGGCGCGCCAAATGTCAGATTTCGGGTTCCGGCAAAACCCTTGAGGTTCGAACATTGGGGTGCGCACAAAGATCTCTCCCCCCTCTAGCTCACACTCTGTATGAGCTCACGGCCTAGCTTGACGAAAGATCGACATGGAGATGGAGCTACGGTAGTGGAGCAAGCCGGCTCCAAAAGGAAGATGGACTACCTGGGATGTCGGGCTGTAGCTAGAAGGGCGGTTGGGACGCGGAATCGGCCCATACCGCGGTGACCCCCGATTGGGACGCACCGACTGTGGGTTTTCTCCCACGCCGATGTCGACCGTGTCTACATAGAACACTGTTCCCTTCCCCCAGCCGCGGGATGAGGCCTGTCGTTCTATGCTTGTGAAGAGAGCAACCTAAGAAAGCAAGCTTGTAGCTTAGGCTCCTGCTAGTGTATATATAGTGGCTTTCTTTTTCTCTCCATATCAACCATTTTATATTGCGTACGTGTCATTCAAGAGTGAAATGATGGTTGCTTCTTCCGACTAACTTACTGTGTGATTTGACTGCTCCTTAGTAGCCCCTATACATACTCCCCCTACGTGTATGCAACAGTCACACGTACACATGGATGCAAAAACACGCGCGACGCCCTAATGCATGCATGTCCAAGCACATGACGGAACACACATGTTCATGCTCAAGTGCTCAACCTACACGTGCATGCACACACATACTCAGTCAGGGTGAGCTAGTGACCGTATAAACACCGGAAAATATATATATTGAGCGCAATGAGCGTATTATGAAGTCCACTGACCATATTTTTACAAATATACAGTGACAGATAGTGTATTTATCTCGTTTGAAATTAAGCCATATTAACCGGAGAGGAGGCAGTATGGACTAGCATTACTTTGATGTGTCCCGTCAACTTGCCGAACGAGGAGAAGGTTGCAGGGCAGGAGAAGCTTGCGCGCGGTGGCTCGCAGGACAAGGAGAAACTTTTGACTAATGCAAGCTCTCCCTCGCTCAAGCGGTGGACGTGCAACAGTTAATTCGGTGTCAGATTGCCAGAGGCATACACTATACTACTACTAGTGCTATTATTGTTCAACTTCTCGAATAGGCGAACAGCCAAGCGCAAAGTTTACTAGTACTACTACTATAGTCTATAAAGGTACGTACTATACTAGTACTAGGAACCAGATGGAGGAGCGTCTGCACTCTTATTATAATTTTAAAATGTGATAAAGCAATCTTCAACACATTTGGTTCTCTTCGAGGATTCTCGCATGTGATAATGGAAGTTGATTGCATGGAACACTCGCCACAATTCTCGCTTAATTCTGGCTCATATCCTGTTACAAATAGTAGCGCTCGGTAATATTTCCTCTTTTTTTGTTATTCAGCATGTAAACAGGTCAGCAAACCTTGCTGCGCATCTTCGTGTGAACCGTGCTTACTGCACTTTGAATGTGGCCGAGAGCTGGCTTGATGAAACACCTCACTTTGTACTTCTTTTTTTGCGGGGTACCTCACTTACTAGTGACCAGTGTCTTGGCTGATCTTCCTAAGAATGCTTATATATGAATAAAGCTCTCTCATTTACCCGCAAAAAAGATTAAGCCATATTAACCGGAAATGAGGGAGTATGTACTAGCACTACTTTTTGGTGTGTCCCGTCAACTCGCAGAATGAGGAGAAGCTTGCAGGACAAGGTGAAGCTCGCTTACGCCTTTTGACTAATGCAACCTTCCCTCGGTGGACATTCATCAGTCCATTCGGTGTCAGATTGTCAGAGGCATACACTATAGTACCCAACATGCGGAGTACCATCACTGTTTGACTTCACAAAGAGGCGAAGAGCCAAGTGCAGTAGTACGCGTAGTACTACTACTAGAACCGCATGGTGGAGCGTCTGTACTCTTTTTTTATCTCTGATAAAGTACATGTTTATTCCGGAGAAGGGCGGAAAACTACAGCCCAACATGTAATGAATGATCTCGATCAACCAACCATGCTCGAATATATCTTGGCCTCCGTGCAAGCCCGTCTATGTGTTCCGCTCCTCGTCTCTCTCAAGGAACGACGGGTTGGATCTTTGCCGTCAATTGAGATCGGTTTGCTCACACTCCTGTCCCACATGTCAGTGATATGCCAAGAGGAGGTGCGTTGACCGACTGGCCATACGCGTACTTGGTTTTGCACCTTCATACTACTCCTCCCTTCGTCACAGTTTACAGGGTGCACTTCATTATGATGCATTTCTCTCAATGCATTTCCACCACTAGAGAGACTTTAGACGCATTTGGTTTAATGCTCAATTAGTTAGGGAGTGGTAACCGCAATCAAGTCCACAATTTTCTCTCCATGTACTGTACTACTACGGAGTGGAGTAAGTGCATGCATGTGTGTACCCGGGGTGGAAGCATTGCATGCATGTGTGTATGCATTATTCCCTCTAGTAATGGACGCCGTGCTACAACTACCAATGCTATTTTTCAGGCCAGTCGCTAGTCGCCTTGGTCCCACAGAATTTTTTTCTTTTTTCTGAAGCGTGTTGTATAAACAATGACAGATGGAGTAGTATGAGCGGATTCAAAGAAGAGCGTATTGATGGTTGCTTCTTCAGAGCAACTTACAGTGGGAAAGGTGGGGCTTATGATTTGACTGCTCATTACTCACTATTAATGCGGCGCAACGACTGGGCCGAGTCTCCCATGCGGTTGTGCACTACCCCCTCGGTTCTTAAATATACTCTGGAGTATTTGTCTTTCTAGAGATTTCAACAAGTGACTACTCAAATATTTGTCTTTTTAGAGATTTCAAATGGACTGGCACATACGGATGTATATAGACATATTTTAGAGTGTAGATTCACTCATTTTGCTCCGTATGTAGTCACTTGTTGAAATCTCTAGGAAGACGAATAGAATATTTAGGAATGGAGGGAGTACACATACGAAGCAAAATGAGTAAATCTACACTCTAAAATATGACCGTTTGAAATTTGTAAAAAGACAAATATTTAGGAACGAAGGATTATAATTTTGTGCATGGCACATGGACCCGGATGATGAAGAGGCTTCTGGCAATGCTATCAAGCTTCCATCATTTGTTTACATAATTGACGTACTATACAAATAATTTTCCAGCAACATGAAATTGTACAATGGTGTGAGCTTTCAGCTTTTGTTTCGCGTGTCTTTCCATCGATGCTCTTTCGAAAACAATAAAAACTAACTTCCTTGCTAATGCATGTCAGTTATTAGCAGATCAGAGCTAATAATTACATCACAACTGAAGACAGAGTTGTGACAAGGTGTTAAATTAAAATTGATCCATGCTTTCATTGGCAGCAACGTCCCCCCAGCTCTGTCTAAATCAACAAGGCATGTTGGGAAAAAAGTAGCTGTATGGAGCATGCAACATTACGATCATTTTGTGCAGTTCCACTAAAATAGAGCTGAGCGTCCCTGTTCCAAAGATATTAAATGTGATTACGATATTAGAGGACTGCTGATGAAACAATAAACACACAAATAGAAGCCGGTCACCTTTGCAGTCTCTCTTAAGACTAACTAGTTGGAGAAGATTAGACTCGGAGTTGGATGAGGAGGATAGAGCAAAACAAACCTCCCTTTGTGCAGTCGCACTGAAATGTAGAGACATTGCCCGTGTGACATTTTAGTACAACTGCACAAAACACTCTTAAGAAAAAAGTGATTTGTGCAGTTCACCAAAAGGTCGCAATAGCAACGAGGTGAAATGGATAGCCCTGTTTGCAAAAAAGAGGTAGAAAGGAAACAATTACTGGCCAACAACAGTTGATGACACATGCAACGACAAAAAAGAAGCATATTCCTTGTCCTAAGGGAAGATAACAACATGGTTGTGTTTGTCTAAAACGGTGTGAGGACGAGAATGCAATATGGAAAGTACGCCGGACGAGCTACGTTTTGGGCAAAGAACTATGGAAGATCCACATGCAGTGACATGGGAAGACAGGCAGTGGAGCAAGGCCGGAGGGGATACCTGGAGGTCATCGGGATGTAACTAGGTGAGCGGCGGCGGGCGGAATCTGCGAGCAGGTGGCGTAGGCCCTACCGCGCCGGAGCTTGGTCAGAGAGAACGGCATGTACCGTAGATCGGGACGTGCTGCCTCGGTGCCGTCGAACAGAGAAATGATGCACTTCCTCCCTTTCCCCCGGCGGATGGGATGCGGCCGGATCAGTGACCAATGGTGAGAGAGAGAGGCCACCGCACTCCCTTTCCCCGGCGGATGGGATGCGGCCGGATCAGTGACCAGCGGTGAGAGAGAGAGAGAGGCCACCGCAACCTTGTGTGAGATACTCTGAAGAGCGACAAACCAGGTAGGCAGGCTCCATTGTATATAGTGAGCGGACTACCTTTTTGTCCATAAAAATCGTTTTATATTCTGTGTACGTGCCATTGAGCCCTATAACTTTATTTAAAAATAACGCGGCAACGCGTCAAGTCAAACTTTGTTTCGTGCACGCGTGGTACACGACCTCCCTAGGTAATCAACCGCTACAGGCGTTCAAATTAGCACTTGGGCTGCCATTTCGTAAAGAAATGAGCTCCACCGTGTACTCGCGCGGGTGTGGCTGGGCACGAAGCGTGAGTACGTGCACGGTGCACCTATTCTCTTCTTGTATACGTACACCACCTACGTGGGGTTGTGTGAGAGAGATACAAACCTAGAGAGATCTAGTGTGTGGGTTCTTGAGAGTTTTTTTGGGGGGGGGGTCAATCAAAAAATGTAACATATGCAATGTGTGTGAAATAGAGTCCTGGATATAACATATATATAGAGGGGGCGATCCACGAGAAGAGAGTGGAGGTATCATCAGCTTGAGGTGTCCATAGAATCGAAGAGAGGGATGATGTGTGTGTGTGTGTGCGTGCGCGATCGATAAAGAGTGCCATCGAATTTGTGTGTGCCCACGTCAAAGATATAGAGTGGTTGGCCTACTGGAACGTGAGATGGGACATGTGCAGTTTGTCTCTGTGGCATGGATACCTACCTACAGCGCTCGACTATCGGTGTGTGGTACGTCGATCGATGGGGGGTAGTTAAACTCAATCTAGGTATATGTTGGGAGATCGATCGGTATACATGCATGTGTGTGTTAGAAGCAAATGAGGCACGAGGAGAAGGATAGACAGAGAGGGATGCATGTAGGAGGTGGTACGAGAGGCATACTATATCGAGGGGGAGGAGTGTGTGAGTACGAGAATGATGAACAGAGTGGTGGGAGTGAGGCATGGATGGTGACAAGAGAAGAGGGGAAGCTTCTGTTTGTGCTAGGCACACCTGGCTAGAGAGGCTATCGATCGATGTGTGCCGTAAAGAAGGACCAAGGGGCCTACACACACCATGGGTGAACGACCTAAAGTGAAAAGACGAATTTGCGTGATGGAGCTAGAGAATGCTTAGGGAGGGTCAAAGGGATGCGGGCGTGTGCATGCACAAGAGAAAGTTAGTGCTAGCTACAAAGATGTGTGGGTGTAAAAGACAAATAGAGATCATATATACTTCATTATAAAAAGCGAATTCGGATATTTGAAGAATTTATCATAGTGTTTCAAACCGACGCATGTGTGAATATATATAACGGTGATACACATGGTGTGGTTATGAGCATGTTATACCACATTTAATATATTTTATCTCTACTCTTATAAAAAAACGGAGTTGTTGATGATGGTGTGCCTGCCATCCTGCATTATAGGCCGTCCGATTTATATCTGGCGGATAGCAAGGAAACTATGATGGTTGAAGTTGGCAACAATCATGATTGTAGATTCTTATTGAAATAGAGAAACGAATTCAAATTTAGTTCGAATTGCAGCGGGAGTATAGACATTTGGAATGCACTAAAATGTTGGTATGAGTAGGTTACATGCATTATATAGCAAGCAAAAAAATTTAATCGGACATAACATGGATTCATACTCCCTCCTTCCATCTATATAGGGCGTAATGAGATTTTTAAGGCCGCCTTTGACTATTGACAAGATTAATAGTACATGACATGCACAATGTGAAAATTATGTCATTGAAAGAACCTTTCACAGATGAATTTAACGGTGTGCTTTGTGTAAGTTGCATGTAATATATCATTGCTCTAATATTTGGTCAAAGTTAGCATCGAAAAACACATTAGGCCCTATATAGATGGAAGGAGGGAGTAGCTTTGAATAGCATTTGTATAGTAAAACGGGGCAAGACTCTCTCTTTGTGTGGTGTGAATAGTTTTATTTTTTTCGTTTTCTTTTTGGTTGAGGGAAGTGCGAATTGATTTGGTACGTACAAGTATAATATTACTACACGTTACGCATGTCCCTAAAATTCAACCCGCATCTTGTTATATCCCGAAAATTCAGATATCGTGCTCCCAAAACTGGCGCCTTCACAACCCGCGCCTTGCTATCCCGAAATTACAACGCGCGCGAAAACTCGCTCCAGCTGCCAAATCCCGACACGTGAAATCCCCCTTCTAACCCTGAGACAAAAGGGCCGCTAGTTCAAATCGGTGGGGGGTACTTTTGTAACACACCCTACATTTTGGACAAGCGCGTCCCTAAGTCATGCTTCGCCCCCTCCCATCGCCCCATTTTCGCCATTTGAAATCCCAGGCCGCCATCACCTCTCCGCTCCAGCTGCGAAACCCCACCCTCCTCCGTCCGCCATGTCACCGCTGCCCAGCCGGAGCCTCTTTCCCGACGATGTCGTCCACCACAACAGCTCGACGTCCCTCGTCCACCTCCCCGGATGACGATCCGTCGTCCATCTCGCCATCCCGCCGGTTCAACCGCCCCGTCCTCCACCTCCAAGGAGCTGCTCCAATGATCGCCTCGTCTATCACGGCTGCTCCATCCCCACAGCGCCGCCTTAACCTGCTCCACCGGAACCGCAACATCCTCACCGACTCCTCGGACGAAGCTGAGCCCTACTCGGCGCCACCAAAGAGGTTGTACACTCATCGCATCGCACCTTCTCCTTAACTCGACCTCCCGGCGCCAACGGTGCTCCATCCCGCACCCCCATGGAGCGGCTACCTTGAAGCCAGCGCCGCGGGCGACATCTCCACGACGGCTCTCCCCCAGTGCGAGGCCCCTTCGGCGGCAGCGTCCATACCAGCCGGATTTGCTGCTGCTGCTCCGGCTCTCGCTTGCTCGCACTGCTGCTGCTGCTGCTGCTGCTCCGGCTCTCGCTCGATCGCTCGCTCGCCCAGCTGCTGTTGCTGCTCTCCCCCTCGCTCGTGCTGCTGCTCTGCTCCGATTAAGCCACACTTCAGTCGACTGAATCAACTTTTGGGTCAGTCGATTTTCAGGGGTTGGGGGGGGGCTCGCCGGAGTTAAGGAAGAACCACCCGCAGTGGGGACGGGGGCTCGTAGGAGAGGTACCCCACTATCTATATTAGGGTTTAGGGTGGGGGCGGGGGCCTAGAGGGCTGGCCAGGGCGGCGGTGGCGAGTTGTTGCGGGGCGGCAAGGCGGCGCTGGGGCCGGTGGTGGCTGGCAGATCAGGGGGGTGCAGGTTGAAGATGAACTGCAGGCCCTCCCTAAACTACATGTCAAGTGCCTCTCTGCTACCATTGCATTTAGTTTCGACAATAGCATTCAGATTCCATAGTAAATTTCAGTTTCGACAGTTAAGTTCAGAGTCAACAGTTTTTACCTCATCTATTGTAGTCAGGTGGTTTTTGGTGATGTTAATTTTACATCCATTTTACATCATCTATTGGAGATTCTATTAGAATCCCACTTGAGATTGACGATGTTTGTCTTGTGCTGCTTCAGCCTTGACGCCTTACGGCTCATCGGAGCTGCTCCAACGACAGAACGATCCATCACAACAGAGCAGTGCCCTGAACGCTGTCTACAGATTCCTCAGATCTTCCTCCACGCCTCCGACAGCCACCTCTGCCTCAACTGCTTCAGTGACCAACCCAATGATGCTGAGGTCGACACGGCGACGGCAAAGAGGTTGTACACTTGTTCCATCACTTATTACTATACATTCACGTCGATCCATTAGGGCTATTTTGGTTCAACGGAAAAACGTCGATCCACTGGTTGTTACCATCACTCTAAATTTCTGCATGCTCTCCTTACATAATCTCACCATATTTTTTTCGTATGTGATACCACTTGATAGAGGCGAGGGTGTCCCGATCTTTCAATGAGATGATAACTATCGATTTGGTGGAGACGACTTTGACGATCCAACTACAAACATGCACGACGTTGCGCCTTAGCAATCGCTAAACCAATCTCCTGAGGTTACTGACGATGCCGGAAGCACGGTCAGCCTGACCACGAAGGTCTATTCTTGTTCGTTCTTTGATTGCTTGCAGGAATAGAACTTCGTGGTCAGGCTGATCGTGCTTCCGGCATCGTCAGTAACCTCAGGAGATTGGTTTAGCGATTGCTAAGGCACAACGTCGTGCACGTTTGTAGTTGGATCGTCAAAGTCGTCTCCACCAAATTGATAGTTATCATCTCATTGAAAGATCGGGACACCCTCGCCTCTATCAGTATGCATGTCAGATATTGTACACAGTCATGCTGAACATGTAGAGAAAATGAGAAGAGTTTTACGCGACAATACAATGTCATGCAGACATCGCTCCATGGTGGGTTCAATGGCAAACCCTCCCCACCGCTCTCCAGATTGTAATCTAGAGGAAGATATCTGTTCTGAGGCAGATTCAGACGCCGCTGACCACTCCTATTTACCCCCCAAGGTGTTTGCTCTACCTTGGCATGATGATGTTAGTCATATCATGCATATGTTGCCTTGCAGTGCCTACTTTTGACATCATATATGCCATCTGCTTAGTTTAGACATGTTCTGTAATGCCACCTATTTAGTTTCTATATCATATATGGGAATTATGCAGTCTCATGTCTTTTAGCCAGCCATAATATATGTGAAATGTGCAATGCCATCCTGTTTAACCAGGAATCATATATTTGAATGATATCTTGCCCATCCTTTTCTTCATTACATTTCCATTTGTCGACAATGTTTGTACATTAAACTACTCTTCCTGTGAATCAGCCATTTGGGTGGGACATGGAAAAATCTGGAGTGAAAACAAGGCCTTCAGAGCAGACAGTGCTACCTATCGAAGCAGATCTCTTGTTGGGTCCCGATAGCTCCTCAAAGATGGATTCAGAGATAGATGACCAGTCCTATTCCCCCACTGAGGTGTATGCTCTAACTTGGCACGGTTATACTGCTCATATCATGCATACGGTGTCTTGCATTGCATAGTTAGACATCATATACACAATATTCAACACCATGTTCTTAGTTCAGACATCATATTGAATGCCCTCTGTTTAGCATATAAATCACATATGTGAATTAAATGATGTGATCCCGATTACTTAGATAACATGTAGGTGAATTATGTCATGCGATCCTGTTTAGTTATTCATCATACCTTTGAATTATGTTATGCTATGCTATCCAGTTTAGATAGACATCATATATGTGAAATAATGTCATGATATCCATTTTAGTTAAACAATATACATGTCAACTATTTCATGCCCTCTTTTTTCCACACTACCTATTGCATCTGTCTCTCATACAATGTATGTACATTCAATTATGTTTCCTATTTATCAGCCATTTGAATTGGAGCGGGTGATGCCGGTATCTAGCGGACTAAAAACACGGTCTTAAAATAAAACAGTGCTACATCTTGGTGGAGATAGCACCCCGGTTGTACATGCACAAGAACCAGCCCTACCACACATAACCCAAACTCTCGCAGATTGTACCCCTACTGCGATGGACAGAGAACCACCTTCACCCAATCTAACCCCAACCCCAGCCGATAGTAACCCAGTTCCTGTTGACACAGCACCATCTCCACCATAGAGCTCCCAAACAAGAGCAGTTAGTAAGGCAGCTCCAGTGCCCAAAGGGCCAGTACTATCACGGAGAACCCCAACTCCACCAGTTAGTACGCCTATTCCTGTGGAGGAAGCACAACCAGCTAGTCGTAGTTTAGCATCTATCGCATTTGATGTTGTTAAATCGTATGTGCGTATCTTCCCATCTTGGAAATATTATACTGAAGATGAAGGAAAATGCCAGTTGCAGGTGTTTGTCCAGGATTTATGTGTAAGTAATGTTATTCATGGCAATTACTTTGCTTCGTCCCATACATCCTACCTCCATGATGGTTATAATACAGCAAATTTTCCCATTTTTCTCTATAGAGAAGGACCGATTTGGAAACTCAGGATGAGGTAACCTGTGCTAATACCTCTGCTATCTTCAAGAATGCTTGGCGGCAGTATCGGAATTACCTAAAGAAAACATACTTCACCGGCAAAGAAACTCTTCAAATCCCCTTACGTTCTCCTGAGACACATTTACTCGATGATGACTGGGAACGCCTTATTCTGTACTGGTCCCGAACCAAGAATGTGGTAAGGTCTATGAGCTCATTTTTCTATTTTTAAGTATTATATTCTTGCGTCTTACTGTACTCTGTTCATGTACAACAAGTGCCTAAACCTGAAGAACAACTGTTCTAATTTAAGATTCCATTGCTATCATAGTTCAAAAAAGCGCTAAGCGTTAATTGTGCGTTTTGCCACCGCCTTGCGCTTTACTGACTAAAGCGCATGCTTATGCACAATTATGCACATATTATGCGTAGTTATGCGCAATGCGTTTTGCCAATGCCTAGAGCCTAGGCGCGCTTAAGCGCTCTCTTAGGCGCGCCTTTTTTAACTATGATTGCTTTGCTCTTGTATCACTGTATTTACTCATACAAACATACTTTTAAATTGAAGGATCCAATCGAAACTCCAATGGCACAGCAGGTATGTTCACGCATGTTTCTTTAACAGGTTTGCTCTTATCAATAGCTTTGTTGATTTCAATTTCAATTGTGTATACAGTTGACTTTCATATCATGCACATTACTAGCATCACAACAGAGACAATAGTGTTGTTGTACATGTAGACCCGTGGTACCCATCTGAAATCTTGTTGTGCCATGTAGTTTCCCACGCTTTGTATTCTTTCAGTGCTGCTTTGTCTTGAACTGATATGATTTGAACCGTGTCTCTATTGATTTGGCAAGACAATTCAGTGACCATAGGACATAGATATATGTTTGTTTGATGCTTTTATTATGTACTAGTACTTGGCAATAGAAGACTTGGTAGTTTAATCCTGTCCACCTTACTAATGAACTGGTTCACTGAAATGAGTTTCATATACTAGTACATGCTAAACTTGTTATGTGTCTGCTTGTTTCTTCTTTTAGAATGCTGACAGAATATTGGGGAAGAGTGCCTTATTAAGCAATGGTAAAGGAAGTAATGTAGATAAGGTTCAGGATAGTCACACATCCTTGTTGGTCTCCAACAAAGCTGATAAAACAGCTAAGGAAGACTATCTTGAAGACAGCAAGACAATGCCAAAGTCCTGTCTTGGTTTAGTGTTCGAGTTACTGGCCACTACCACTTGCACAAGCTATTCAAACTCACTGTCTGAATCAGTTCGGTTTCTTGAGTCTCAACTACAAGCTGAAAGACATCGATCAGCTGTGCTGCGACAAGAAGCGGAAGGACTGCGGAAGTCCCTAGAGCATTCAGATGCATACTTCCTAGTGCAACAGCAACCATTGGAGGATTTTAGCGCCAAACAGGACAAAGCTAATCAGCTTGCTAAGCTTATTGCCAGCATGGGGGATACCCAGGATAACATTTCTTGAGCATTTCTGAAGTTGTTTCAGTTATGCTCTTGTTTTGCTGCCGCGTTTATTTGCACTGGTGGCCAATTTTGACGGCCAGTGTATGTAATGTGCTGCTTTGTTCCCTATATTTGCACTGGTGGTGAACTCTGATGCCCAGTGGATGTAATATGTGTAATAGCGGTAATAGGCTAGCGTTAATTGCTTGCTTATTTATTTCCTTATTGTCTTGTTTAGTTGTTTGCTTGTAGTCACTGCAGTTCTTTTTCTGTTTTTTTCTAGTGGCCACAATAGCCTATTTTTGGTAACTAGGCCAAAATAATCATGGCAACACATGGACTATTGTAACCATGGGCCTCCTGCAGGCCGTATGATCCATGGGCTTTCGTCCGGCCATAGGATCCGTTAGCCTTCTATACGGGCCTTAGGGTCCATGGGCCTTCTACGGACCATAGGGTCCATGGGCCTTTTATGGGCCGTACGATCCATGGGCCTTCTACGGGCCGTACTATCCATGGGCCTCATACGGGCCGTAGGATCCATGGGCCTTCTACGAGGCGTATCATCATTTCACCAATCATGGGTCGTACTATTCGTGGACCATAACGGGCCGTTAATAGGCCGTATTTGATAACTCTATGAAAACAGCCCAATGGGGTTTTTTTGACATGAAAACGGCCCAACGTATTAACGGTCCGCAAATGGGCCGACTGTAACAACGGGCTGAATTTGGCCCACAAGCAGAAAATGACAGTAACAGGCCGTATGTAACCGAATGTTGCAAATGAGCCCAAGAATCAATGGGCCCTGAGAAGGCCGAAAGATAACTTGGGCTGGAAACGGCCCAATGGAATAACGGGCCGTTAATGGGTATAAAGTGATACATTGTTCATTACGGGCCAGTTTCACCACGGGCCGTTAATGGGCCAAGAGTTACAAAGGTCCTCATATGGGCCGAAAGAAGTCATGGGCCACACATGGGCCAAAGTTAAAACGGGCTGAATCATATTGGACGGCCCAGATGACGCTACTAGGCCTAATTCGGATAGGGCGTAACGGGCCCTGGGTTAGTGGGCTATAAATGGGCTATATGCGAACAGGTCGTTAACAGGCTTTCCATGGGCCGGGCCGCCACCTTTTGACCAAGTCAAATGGGCCGCCACCTTTTGACCAAGTCAAATGGGCCGCCCTTTTCACAGGAATGGGCCTCTGTTGGGCCGTGCCACGTGTCGCCGTATCATAGGCGCCTTCGGTCCAATGAGCGGATGACATCTATCCCAACGGTGAGCCGACACGTGTTTCCTCCAGCCAATGATGATTTTACACGTGGAAAATCCCCATTGGTCGGGGTTGTTAACGGGTTATCGGATCCAAAACCCGACCCGATAGCTTAACGGCGTTCCGTTACGGTGGGTGCCACGTGTCAGTCACCCTTGACGAAAGCACTTCTGTGACGCGCGATTTATCGTCTTGGAAGTGGACACTTCCGTGATGATAATTTTGGTAATGTCATGGAACACTTCTACGACAGCACAGGTATGACTATCCTGATTCTGTCATAAAATCGTCATGGATGTACATGCATGACAAAAAATGTGACCTACTATGACAAACACGTATCATCACGGAAGTGTATTTTTTTGTAGTGCCACCAGGGCGCGCCTAGGCTTCCAGGCGTGCCCTGGTGGGTTGTGCCTCCCTCGGGGCACCCTCAGGCGCTGCCAGGGCCCGTTGTGTTCTTTTTGGCCCATAAAAACTCTCTGTAAAGTTTCGTGGCATTTGGAGCCCGTTTGATATTGATTTTCTGCGATGTAAAAAACATGGAAAAACAACAACTAGCACTTGACACTATGTCAATAGGTTAGTACATAAAAATGATATAAAATGATTATAAAACATCCAAGATTGATAATATAACAACATGGAACAATCAAAAATTATAGATACATTGGATATGTATCAGCATCTCCAAGCTTAACTCCTACTCCTCCTCATGTAGGGAAGTGATAAAAACAAAAAATTTGATGTGGAATGCTGCCTAACATGGCATATCATATTTCTTTCTTTATAGCATGGACATTGGGACTTTTATATTGTTCAAAGCAATAGTCTAGTTTTGACATGATAAGTTAAATACTCAAGCATATCAACAAGCAACCATATCTTTCAAAATATTAAGGCTAAAATAAGCTATCCCTAGCCCATCATGCTCAACCATTGATCCATTCATGAAACACACTCGCATATTAGCTATGTCCAATACTCAAGTACGATCATATTGCCTCCTAGTTGGTGCTTTTATAAGAGAAGATGGAGACTCAAATTCAAAATAAAAATTGCATAAAGTAAAAGAAAGGCCCTTCGCAGAGGGAAGTAGGGATTTGTAGAGGTGCCAGAGCTCAAAGCGAAAAACTTAGAGATAAAAACATTTTGGGAGGTGTATCCATCCCACCAACGAAAATGACTTAGAGTTCCCAATACTTTCCATGCATAGATATATCATAGGCGGTTCCCAAACAGAAAATAAAATTTATTCCTTTTTCCACCATACTTTCACTTTTAATGGCTAACCGTATCCACAGGTGCCCTCCATACAAACACTTTGCAAGGAATTTATTATTTGACAACATAAAGTAAATTCATTTTTTTGCATTTCAGGACTAGGCATCCCTAATACCTTTGCCTTACTCTCGTGCAATGACAAGTGAATAAACACTCATCTTGATAATAACACATCTAGCATGGAAAATATTAGCCACCCCCACCGCTCCATGAGCGAAACAAACACACAAAAGAGAAGTTTAATTTTGAAAATTAGAGATGGCACATGAAAATTTTCTTAGAACGGCAAATGAATACCGCATATAGGTAGATATAGTGGACTCATGTGGCAAAACTAGGTTAAAGGTTTTTGGATGCACAAGTAGTGATCATACTTAGTGCAAAATGAAGGCTAGCAAAAGATTGGGAAGCGACCAACTAAGAAACGAATAATCTCATAAGCGAGCATTAAGCATAACTAACACCTAATAATGCACCATAAGTAGGATATAATTTCATTGCATAACTATTGACTTTCGTGCTTGCATAGGGAATCACAAACCTTAACACCAATATTCTTAGTAAAGGTTAATTACTCATCAAGATGACTCACATATCACAAAATCATATCTCAAAACTATTACTAAGAATCAAGTTTATTTTCTCTAATGATCTTCACGAAAGATTTTATTATATCCTTCTTGGATATCTATCACTTTGGACTAATTTTCATGTGTTACTTTTGATAAGCTCAAACAAATATAAGTGAAGATCATGAGCATAATATTTCTTTCTCTCAAATTAATTTAAGTGAAGCAAGAGAAAATTTCTTGAAAATTTTACTAACTCTCAAATAAATCTAAGTGAATCAAGAGAGCATTTCTTCAAAATACTAAAGCACACCGTGCTCAAAAAGATATAAGTGAAGCACTAGAGCAAGTCCTTTGCTCATAAAAATTTAGGCGAAGCATAGAGAGCAATTATAACAAGTCATGACATAATTTTGGCTCTCTAAAATTGGTGTGTCCAGAAAGGGATCAAGACTTAAAACACAAAATAAAACAAGTAAAGACTCATATCATACAAGACGCTCCAAGCAAAACACATAGTATGTGATTAATGAAAATATAGTTTCGAGTAAAATACCGATGGTTGTTAGAAGAAAGAGGGGATGCCACTCGGGGGCATCCCCAAGCTTAGTTGGTTGCTCATTTTTGGATAATATCTTGGGATGCCGGGGCATCCCCAAGCTTAGGCTCTTCTACTCCTTATTCCTTCATCCATCATAAGATAACCCAAAACTTGAAAACTTCAATCGCACAAAACTCACCAAAACCTTCGTGAGATCCGTTAGTATAAGAATAATAAATCACTACTATAAGTGTTGTATCAAACCAATTCATATTTTGTTCTTGTATTATATCTAATGTATTCCAACTTTTCTATGGCAAAAACTCATCAAAGAAAACCACAGAGCCATCAAAATAAGCACACAACACAAAGACAACAGAATCTGTCAAAACAGAACAATCTATAGCAATCTGACTGTCGGTGTACCAGAGTAGGGGTACCCTAGTATCACGAACTTGTGCATGGGCAGTCGCAGCATCCCGCGGCAAGGCTTGCCGGGTGACCGCCAAGATCCTCCGTGGTTCCTTTGGAGCCATTCTAGAACAAAGTGTCCAAGTCAAGAAGACAAGACCCCGGCAAGAGGAGCTTGCCGGGAAGGCCACTCAAGGCATTTCAAGGAACTTGCCGCGGCGCACCACGCGTCCCGGCAAGGACCGGTGAGCGACAAGCTCCCGAACACGATAAAACGACGACCGCGGCAAGGAGCTTGCCGCGGGAAACCCCCACTTCGTGCCCGCGCTCCAGCACACCCGCCAACGTGTCGCTCTAGGACCTTCCCAAGCACACGTGGCAGGAGGCCGTGCAGCTAGGGGTGCGCGGTGGCAAGCAGGCGCTGACAAGATAACCATCGTGGCAAACGGTGGCGTCCCTAGCGGTCCCTTTCGGTACTGTTTAGGCGACACAGACGGGCAATTAATGCCCTTGTCCCCTGCCGCCAGGGTTAGGTATGATACACTGTAACAGGTAGCTGTGCCTACCACAGCACCTTTCCATTTTTGCCCTTTACCTCCGTTGCCACCTGTCGGTAACCCCTTGAGCATATAAAAGGAGGCCCGTGTGCAACGTAGAGGGGGGTTAGCCAGTTCGAACACTCACGCTCGGTCTTGCTAGCCGCTGGTGTGTACTGTAGCACTCCGCGCTCCTGAGCTAGAAATCAATACAAAACCACAAAGCAGGAGTAGGGTTTTACGCATCCGTGCGGCCCGAACCTGGGTAAATCGCTCGCGTGCTTCGCCTCGATCTTCTCTTTGCACGACCTCCGCCCCCGCCGAACCGAAAGGGACCCGGTCCGCCGGTCCCATACGTGCCCGTGGATCAGCACCCCGGCATCTCTGGCGCGCCAGGTAGGGGCGTCGAAGTTGTGTGAACCAGATCCGGCGTTCTCGCGAGCTAGATCTTCATCATCTTCATCAATATGCCGCCGAAGAAGAAGGTATCGGAGGCAGCTGCTCCGTCCGCGCCGAGCCAGCCACCGCCGGAGCAAACGGTTGGTGGGGCAGGCACCGGCGGAAGGACACACGTCGACGGGGACACTCACGATGCTGCCAGGTCCTAGGACAAGGCTGCGCTGCCGGCGGCGTAGCCGGCTCCCACAATGACCGGGCACACTCCAAGACCTCGGCGTCCGTGCATGCACCGCACCCATCTCAAGAGGCGCGGGACCGGCAGCGTCATGGTACTCACGGTACCATGCGTTCGCTAGATCAAGATCGAGCTGGTGGATCTCGGGGCGCTCAGGACCACCATGCACGTCAACCTGCTCCTTCTAACGTAGTTAGAAGTCCGAGCATATCCCGCTCCTCGCACCGTTCGCCACCGCCACCCGCCACCGCAGCAGAAGCTTTGGCGCGAGCTCAGCTGCTCCTAGACTACCCTCCAGCGGCGGACAAGATCGACGACTGGAGAGCCACTATCCAGAGTCTCATCGGCTTCGCCAACGGCGACACTCCACGGCAGCCAAGCACGTCTCAGCCGCGGCAGGCCAGCCAGGCACGAGCCAGAGACGACAAGACTGGTGGGGGTGCAACTACTGTGCACTCTCCACCCCGAAGGCCAAGATCACCGACTCGCCGGGCCCACCTCGACAGCGACTCCACCGCGTCGTCAGATCCGCGAGCTCGTCGCGATCAGCGTCAAGTTCTTCAAGAACGATGACAAGAAGACGCTCGTACTCGCATCGAGCGCCGGAGAGAAGCGCGGCGTCAATCAGACCAGTGCGCTGGGCCCTCTGTTGACATGCATGCGCCAGGGGAACCGGCGACTTGCCGTACGCGGTAGGTTGCCCTGCGTTCACTCGTGAGCTACGGCAAGTCCAGTGGCCCAGTACGAAGAATTTCAAACCAGATGTACCAGAGAAGTACGACGGCAAGTCGCATCCGTCGGAGTTCCTCAGCATCTACACCATTGCGGTGCAGGCTGCTGGGGGGCGGGACGATAAGATCCTTGCCAACTACTTCCCATTGGTGCTCAAGCCCAACGTCAGGTCCTGGCTCATGCACTTGCCGGACAACTCCATATCCTCCTGGGCTGATCTATGCCATCAGTTTGTCGGCGCCTTCACAGGCGGCCACAAACCTCATGGCCAAGAGAGTGATCTTCATCTGCTCGTCCAGAAGGAAGGAGAGCCCCTGCGCAAGTATATTCAGAGGTTCAGCCGTGTACAGCACAACATCCAAAATATCCACCCTTCCGCGGTAATCAGCGCGTTCCATCAGAACGTGCGTAACCGCAGGATGCGGGAGGAGATGGCGATGTGCAAGATTTGGGACGTCAGCGAGCTATATGCCCTGGCCGACAAGTGTGCACGCGCTGAGGAAGGGAGGAAATTCCCCGGAGAAAGCACTGGAGCAGGGGGATCTGACAGCGAGGATGCCGCCCCGGCAAAGAAAAACCGGCAGCGCAACAACAGGAAGAAGCAGAACAAAGAGGTGCTGGTCGTTGAGCAGTCCGGCAGCGACGGCGGCGCCAAGCGAGCCAAGTTCAGTAGCTCCGGCAAGGAGGTTGCCGCATGCACCAACTGCCAGGCTGTGGCGGCCGCCGACAAGCAGGACGGCTCCGACAACCAATACTGCAAGATTCACCGCACCAAGGTCCATGACCTCCAGAGCTGCAAGAAAGTCGAGCAGCTTGTCCAGCACCAAAAAGCTGAGTACGAGCGGCGCGACAAGGAGAGGGCCCAAGGGGGTGCTGGAGAATCCGGCAAGAAGCGCGCCGGACGGGGAGGACGCCGCGACAAGGCCAAGCAGCGGCAAGGAGACAGGCCTCCCCGCGGCCGCGACAACGATGAAGATGACGACGACGAAGACATGGATGATGTTGAGACCAGTGAACAGGAGTTTCAGAAAGCCACAGAGGTCTTGTGCGTTGACGGCGGTGCTTCTCTGCACACTTCACACCACCAACTCAAGCAGTGGGCGCGGGAAGTCAATGCAGCGGAACCACCTGTCGAATCGCGCAAGCTTCTGAAATGGTCCAGCACGCCTATCATCTTTGACATTGGGGACCACCCTGATCGCACAACTGCGGTCGGGTGCCTGCCGATGTTGGTTTCACCAACTATCCGCAACCTCAAGGTCACTAAGATGTTAGTTGACGGCGGGGCCGGCTTGAACCTGATCTCCTCCGCTGTACTCCAGAAACTTCAAATCCCTGACAGCGAGCTCGAAGAGACCGGCACATTCCAAGGAATCAACCCGGGAAGGAGCAAGCCGAAGGGGAAGGTCACGCTGCCGGTAACATTTGGCAGCGAGCTAAACTTCAGGACTGAGAAGGTCACATTCGACGTTGCCGATATCCCATTGCCCTACAATGGTATACTTGGCCGTCCAGCACTCGCCAAGTTCATGGCAGCCTCTCACCACGCATATAACATGCTGAAGATGCCAGGCCCGATAAGCGTCATTTCTGTCCCTGGCGACAAGAAGGATACTCTTATCTGTGCCGACAAGATCTACCGGGAAGCAGCAGCCATGGCAGATCGCAATCCACTTGCCGCTGAAGCTCCCGGGGGGAAGAAGACCAAGTCCGGCAAGAGTTCTGATGCCCACTCCGGCAAGCGCACCTCTTCGGAGTGCTGCGCTGCCGTTGAAGACGCACCATCGAGCTCCACCGGCAAGAGCAGGAAGACGATGGCAGCTCCGCCAGAGACGAAGAAGGTATCCGCCAAGGAGGACGGCACTGGTGGTACCTTCACCATCAGTGCCACGCTCGACCCTAAATAGGAAAGCGCGCTTACTTTCCTGCGGGCGAATGTCGACGTGTTTGCATGGCAGCCGTCTGACATCCCCGGTGTTCCCAGGAAAGTGATTGAGCACCACCTTGCCGTTTGTCCTCATGCGCGGCCTGTCAAGCAGAAAGTCAGGAAGCAGGCAGTGGAGCGCCAAGAATTCATTGCAGAAGAGATCAAGAAACTGGAAGCAGCAGGCCTTGTCAGAGGAGTGCTCCACCCCACGTGGTTGGCCAATCCTGTAGTCGTGCGCAAGGCAAACGGGAAATGGAGACTTTGTATCGATTTTACCGACGTTAACAAAGCTTGTCCCAAAGACCCATTTCCCTTGCCGCGCATTGACCAGATTTTTGACTCCACAGCCGGATGTGATTTGCTTTCATTTCTTGACGCATACTCAGGATATCATCAGATCTTCATGGCAGAAGAGGATGAGGAGAAGACCGCATTTATTACTCCATGTGGCACGTACTGTTTCGTACGGATGCCTTTCGGATTAAAAAATGCTGGTTCGACATTTGCAAGAGTAGTCCATGTTGCCCTTGAGCCACAAATACACAGAAATGTGGAAGCCTACATGGATGATATAGTGGTCAAGAGCAAGGACAGAGCAACCCTGATTCAAGATTTAGACGAGACCTTTGCAAATCTGCGCAAGATCAGCCTCAAGCTCAACCCAGAGAAGTGTGTGTTTGGAGTTCCCTCCGGCAAGCTTCTCGGGTTCTTCGTGTCTCAGCGGGGAATTGAAGCCAATCCCGACAAGATCAAGGCCATTGAGCAGATTGAAGGACCAAAGCGCGTCAAGGATGTACAGAAACTTGCCGGTTGCGTGGCTGCTCTCAGCAGGTTTATCTCTCGGTCTGCTGAGAGCGCCCTGCCGTTTTTCAAATTATTGAAAAAGGCAGGTCCAATGAAATGGACTCCAGAAGCAGAGGCTGCGCTGCAAGACCTGAAGAGATACCTGCCCTCCCCTCCAATACTTGTCGCACCTAAGCCACAAGAGAAGTTGCTGCTGTACATAGCGGCAACCAATCAAGTGGTTAGTGCTGCGTTAGTAGCAGAGAGGGAGGCAGATGATGAGCCAGCAACCGCGGCAAGCGCATCCAGCGACAAGCAGGGGGCTTCCCCGGCAAGCTCTGGTCCCGACAAAGATGGATCTGCGCAGATGCACGAGGAGATACAGAAGAAAATGGTGCAGCGCCCAGTTTACTTTGTCAGTTCCCTCCTACAGGGGGCTAGTCAAGGTATTCTGGTGTGCAGAAATTGCTTTTCGGCCTTCTCATGGCCTTGAGAAAGCTGCGCCATTACTTCCAAGCACATGAGATCACAGTTGTCACTCGCTTTCCACTAAAGAGGATATTACAGAATCCAGAAGCGACAGGCAGGATTGTTGAGTGGGCACTGGAACTGTCAAGCTTTGGCCTCAAGTTTGAGAGCACTTCAACTATCCAGAGCAGAGCATTGGCAGAATTTATAGCAGAATGGACGCCAACACCAGATGAAGAAATTCCAGAAACAAGCATCCCCGACAAGGAAGCAAGCAAAGAGTGGCTGATGTACTTTGATGGTGCCTTTTCGCTGCAAGGCACCGGCGCTGGTGTGCTGCTTATCGCACCCACTGGAGAGCACCTCAAGTACGTAGTCCAGATGCACTTTCCCAAGGAGCAAGCAACAAACAATACTGCAGAGTATGAGGGATTGCTTACCGGTCTCAGGATCGCGGCAGACCTTGGGATCAAGAAGCTCATTGTCAGGGGTGACTCACAGCTTGTCGTCCGCCAAGTGAACAAGAATTATCAGAGTCCGTTGATGGAAGCTTACGTTGACGAAGTGAGAAAGCTAGAAGAGCACTTTGGCGGCCTACAAATGGAGCATGTTCCAAGAGCTCACAACGCCATTGCTGATGGCCTGTCAAAATGCGCTGCACTTAAGCTACCTGTGGAACCAGGAATCTTTGTGCTCAAGCTGACTCAACCGTCCGTAACACCATCAACTGGACAGAGCAAGAAAAGGAAGTTGATTTCTGGTGACTATTTGCCGGCAGAGCTTCCTGAAGCCGCCGCCAAGAAGGTCCCTAAGATCAACGTCGAAGGCGCTGAGGAGCAGTCTGCTCTGGCAAGCCCTAGGGTTTGTTCCGTTGAAGCAGAAGCTCCCGGCAAGCTTGTCGGAGAACGTCAAGCTCCGGCAGAGACACAGCTTCTCACCGTAGAAGCGGATGTTCCCGCAGCAGCCGAGACCAACACCAAGAGCGCTGAGGAGCAAGATGCTCCAGCAAGCCCTAGGGTTTGTTCCGTTGAAGCAGAAGCTCCCGACAAGTTTTGCCCCGGCAAGCTTGTCGGGGAACGTTAAGCTCCGGCAGAGCCGCGGGTTCTTGCCGTAGAAGCGGATGTTCCCGCAGCAGCAGAGTCACCTTTAGTCCTTGTTGTAGAGCCACAAGCTTCAACATGGGCGCAGCAGATTGTCCGTTTCCTTCAGACAGGAGAACTTCCCGAAGAGCAAGAAGAAGCGGAAAGAGTAGCCCGGCAGTCAAGTATGTACCAGTTTGTCGACAAGACACTGTACAGAAGAAGACTCAACGGTGTGAAATTGAAGTGTATTCACCGAGAAGATGGACAAAAGCTGTTGGCAGAGATACACGGAGGCATATGTGGTCACCACATTGGCGCAAGAGCACTTGTCGGCAAAGCATTCCGGCAAGGTTTCTTCTGGCCAACAGCCCTCCAGGATGCAACTGCACAAGTAACCAAGTGTGAAGCGTGCCAGTTCCATTCCAAGCAGATACACCAGCCAGCTCAAGCTCTCCAGACGATCCCTTTATCCTGGCCATTTTCGGTCTGGGGGCTCGACATCCTCGGCCCTTTTCCCCGAGCTGTCGGGGGCTTTGAGTACTTGTACGTTGCAATCGACAAGTTCACAAAGTGGCCAGAAGTGGAACCAGTGAGGAAGGTGACCGCACAGTCAGCCGTCAAGTTCTTCAGGTCGATTGTTTGCCGCTTCGGGATCCCTAACAGGATAATCACCGACAACGGTACACAATTCACGAGCCGCACCTTCATGCAATACGTCCAAGATCTTGGCGCCAAGATCTGCTTCGCTTCTGTTGCTCACCCGAGAAGCAATGGTCAAGCGGAGAGGGCAAATGCTGAAGTGCTGCATGGGCTCAAGACTAGAACTTTCAACAGGCTGCACAAGTGCAGAAGAAACTGGATCGAGGAGCTGCCGGTGGTTCTTTGGTCGATCAGAACGACGCCAAATCGAGCCACTGGACAAACACCTTTTGCTCTAGTCTATGGAGCAGAGGCAGTTATCCCCACGGAACTCGTATACGGGTCACCTCGAGTGCTCGCTTATGATAAGCTTGAGCAAGAGCGGCTGCGACAAGATGACGCGCTGGTCCTTGAGGAAGACCGTCTTCAGGCTGCTGTGCGAGCTGCTCGCTACCAGCAAGCTTTGCGCCGCTACCATAGCCGCAAAGTTAACGCCAGAAGTCTCGAGGAAGGCGACCTTGTTCTTCGGCGCGTTCAGTCTGCCAAGAATTCCAACAAGTTGACGCCGAAGTGGGAAGGCCCTTACCGGGTGAAGCGAGTCACAAGGCCTGGCGCTGTCCGCCTTGAGACCGAAGATGGCGTACCAGTGAGCAACTCCTGGAACATCGAGCATCTTCGTAAGTTTTACCCGTAAGGCGCGGTTATCGGACCCTGTCCGGCAACCACCCTTTTGTACAAGTCTTGCCGTTGTTGCATGTAATCCTTTGTACAAAGCCAGGCGGAGACCCTGAGCACAAGTAAATGAAGCGCTGGCACCCCGGGGTTATAGCATGCATGCTAGGTCGAGTCTCGTCCTTGGTTAGGGTTGATAGTGCCTAACAGCGGCTAACCCCTAGCTTAGAGGTCGAGTGTCCGTCCCTTTGCTTTTCTTTCGTTCGCAGGGCTCGCATATCCTGGCCAGACCGCTTGAGGACGAAAAGGAGAAGAAGGGCGCGCCGGCACCTGGGCCCCGGCAAGCCAGCGTTGCTGGGGGCTGCGAGTACCAAGATTCATCCACGGCAAGCCAGAGTTGCCGGGGGCTGCGATATCAGATAAGTCTTTTGTCCCTCATCATGCATCCTCTTATGGACTGGGGAATGCGAAACCGCGTTTCTTCCCGAAAACTGCCGTGCTCCCTCAACTCTAGGCCCTGGGGCTCGTTCCCGGGGCCAAGTTTGGTCGTAGTCGCGGCAGCAAAGGGATGAAACGAGGAGGCCGCACCCACCTCGTTCCCGCCTCCGTCAAAGGCGTGAGAAAGGTCGAGCGACGTGGGAAGGCGGCAGGGCCTGTTGCCGGGAGATGAGATGTCTGTCCGAGGGATACCAAGGATTTTCTCCTTGGCGTGGGTTCAACCCGCGAGACAAATAACCCGGCAAGCATCCCCTTTTCATTAAAAAACATCCCACTCAGGTGCAATCCATAGAGGATGAAAAACATGAAAGAGAGGATTACAAGTTTTAGATGCAGCTAAGGCCCGAAGGCTTACAAATTAAAAAGATAAGATGCCCGTAATCCCTTTCCTGTCCCTCTCTTCAGGAGGTAGGTCAAGGAGGCGAAAAGGGCAAAAGGGGCGCCTAGGCGAGCTACGGGTGCCAGAAGACACCAAGAGAACATCCCGGGGGCCGTCCAAAGGCTGGACGGTGATGGCGGCGCCGGAAGCGGGGCTCGAAGACGGGGAGGCAGGACGTCAGCACGCTGTCGAGGGCACCACGCCCTCGTACTCCGACCTGACGGCCTTGTCGCCAGCCCTCTTCCCCTTCCGCAGCCTCCCTACGCCACCCGCCCAAGGAGACGACCCCGGGGAGTTCAAGGAGCCGGCGACACGAATGATGGGGTCACCGGTGCCACACGAAGCGGCGCCCGACACCTAGTCGGACCCGCCATCTCGCCACCCGCTACCCTCATCATCGCTCTCGCTCTCCTCCTCGTCACTCTCGCTCGAGGGGGAGCCTTCACTATCGGAGGAGCTGTCCACGCAGCACTTCGCCCGAGTGCCGAAGCACCCGAAGGCCTTGACGGAGAGGAGATCGCCCTCCATCAACTTAAAATGGAGGGTAAACCCCTCCATCAGGCTGTGGATACGGGCGAACGTCCTCCACCCTCGATCAAGATACATCACATTAGGGGCTGGGAATACAACGCGGACTTGCGTGCCGCTGATCCCACAGCCCCTCATGTGCAGTCTCAGTGTCTCGGGTGGGTCCAACTCCATCGCGCTCGCAAACGGAGCTGGAAGCCGGAGGCAACGACGAGGCGCCCGGCACAGCCTGACGAAGAACTCGCAAGGGTCGTCCCCTATATGGACCGCCGTGGGGAAAGGAACCGCCGGCGGAGGCGAAGCTGGCGCGCCGCCCCGTCCGCCTCTTCCCCGAGCACCTCGACCTCGTCCTCGACCTCGTCCACGACCTCGCCCCCTCCCTCTTCCCCTTATGGCTGGCTCTGCCACCACGGGAGCGGGAGAGGGAGGGGTGCGCTGCCTGGCGGCGACCCTCGCCGCCACCGATGAAGGGCCAGGGTTCCCTTTCTCCATGGCGAATGAGAGAAAGGGGAGCAGAAGCTAAAGAAAGGAGAAGATGAGAGAGTGCGGGCTTCTGTGCTCCCCTCCCGCTCTTTATAAAGGAGCGAGGTGGGGGCTCGGCTGCCCTGCTCAGCGAATCAAGGCACGGGAAGAGCAGGGAGTCGGGGCCGACCCGCTGCCTCTGCTCGCGACGGCCCAGTCTCCCGCTTCCGCCGTCCGCGACCCCAAGCGCATGGGAGCCGCGTGGCGTGGATGCAGAACCGAGGCGACGGATGAGGCGGCCTCGCCCCACCCCGTGATCGCGGGGAGTGGACGCCTCGAAAAACCGCGCACCGGCCCCGTCCAGTAAATGCACCACGCCCCCACGCCTACCTCCGTTTAGGGAGGAGGGCGTGAACCATCCCCTTCATCATGGCCTGACGCATGCTCGCGGGGATTAGCCCCGCGCACGTCACCCACGACGCCGCGTTTGACGCGTGCTGTTCTGGGCGTGCGCGGTGGAAGCGGAGAGATATGCGGCGTGACCTAGGCCGCGCGTGCCCGTGCCCTGTTTTGGGCCTGGCCCAACAGCGCTCGGCACCGTGTATGGCCCAGGCCCGGGGGCTCCTGTCGGTGTACCAGAGTAGGGGTACCCTAGTATCCCGAACTTGTGCACGGGCAGTCGCAGCATCCCGCGGCAAGGCTTGCCGGGTGACCGCCAAGATCCTCCGTGGTTCCTTTGGAGCCATTCAAGAACAAAGTGTCCAAGTCAAGAAGACAAGACCCTGGCAAGAGGAGCTTGCCGGGAAGGCCACTCAAGGCATTTCAAGGAACTTGCCGCGGCGCACCAAGCGTCCCGGAAAGGCCCGGTGAGCGACAAGCTCCCGAACACGACAAAACGACGACCGCGGCAAGGAGCTTGCCGCGGGAAACCCCCACTTCGTGCCCGCGCTCCAGCACACCCGCCAACGTGTCGCTCTAGGACCTTCCCAAGCACACGTGGCAGGAGGCCGTGCAGCTAGGGGTGCGTGGTGGCAAGCAGACGCTGACAAGATAACCATCATGGCAAACGGTGGCGTCCCTAGCGGTCCCTTTCGGTACTGTTTAGGCGACACAGACGGGCAATTAATGCCCTTGTCCCCTGCCGCCAGGGTTAGGTATGATACACTATAACAGGTAGCTGTGCCTACCACAGCACCTTTCCATTTTTGCCCTTTACCTCCGTTGCCACCTGCCGGTAACCCCTTGAGCATATAAAAGGAGGCCCGTGTGCAACGTAGAGGGGGGTTAGCCAGTTCGAACACTCACGCTCGGTCTTGCTAGCCACTGGTGTGTACTGTAGCACTCCGCGCTCCCGAGCTAGAAATCAATACAAAACCACAAAGCAGGAGTAGGGTTTTACGCATCCGTGCGGCCCGAACCTGGGTAAATCGCTCGCGTGCTTCGCCTCGATCTGCTCTTTGCACGACCTCCACCCCCGCCGAACCGAAAGGGACCCGGTCCGCCGGTCCCATAGGTGCCCGTCGATCAGCACCCCGGCACTGACTATTTCGAATAATTATGTAACTCCACAAATTCTGTACTGGTCCCGAACCAAGAATGTGGTAAGGTCTATGAGCTCATTTTTCTATTTTTAAGTATTATATTCTTGCGTCTTACTGTACTCTGTTCATGTACAACAAGTGCCTAAACCTGAAGAACAACTGTTCTAATTTAAGATTCCATTGCTATCATAGTTCAAAAAAGCGCTAAGCGTTAATTGTGCGTTTTGCCACCGCCTTGCGCTTTACTGACTAAAGCGCATGCTTATGCACAATTATGCACATATTATGCGTAGTTATGCGCAATGCGTTTTGCCAACGCCTAGAGCCTAGGCGCGCTTAAGCGCTCTCTTAGGCGCACCTTTTTTAACTATGATTGCTTTGCTCTTGTATCACTGTATTTACTCATACAAACATACTTTTAAATTGAAGGATCCAATCGAAACTCCAATGGCACAGCAGGTATGTTCACGCATGTTTCTTTAACAGGTTTGCTCTTATCAATAGCTTTGTTGATTTCAATTTCAATTGTGTATACAGTTGACTTTCATATCATGCACATTACTAGCATCACAACAGAGACAATAGTGTTGTTGTACATGTAGACCCGTGGTACCCATCTGAAATCTTGTTGTCCCATGTAGTTTCCCACGCTTTGTATTCTTTCACTGCTGCTTTGTCTTGAACTGATATGATTTGAACCGTGTCTCTATATTGATTTGGCAAGACAATTCAGTGACCATAGGACATAGATATATGTTTGTTTGATTCTTTTATTATGTACTAGTACTTGGCAATAGAAGACTTGGTAGTTTAATCCTGTCCACCTTACTAATGAACTGGTTCACCGAAATGAGTTTCATATACTAGTACATGCTAAACTTGTTATGTGTCTGCTTGTTTCTTCTTTTAGAATGCTGATAGAATATTGGGGAAGAGTGCCTTATTAAGCAATGGTAAAGGAAGTAATGTAGATAAGGTTCAGGATAGTCACACATCCTTGTTGGTCTCCAACAAAGCTGATAAAACAGCTAAGGAAGACTATCTTGAAGACAGCAAGACAATGCCAAAGTCCTGTCTTGGTTTAGTGTTCGAGTTACTGGCCACTACCACTTGCACAAGCTATTCAAACTCACTGTCTGAATCAGTTCGGTTTCTTGAGTCTCAACTACAAGCTGAAAGACATCGATCAGTTGTGCTGCGACAAGAAGCGGAAGGACTGCGGAAGTCCCTAGAGCATTCAGATGCATACTTCCTAGTGCAACAGCAACCATTGGAGGATTTTAGCGCCAAACAGGACAAAGATAATCAGCTTGCTAAGCTTATTGCCAGCATGGGGGATACCCAGGATAACGTTTCTTGAGCATTTCTGAAGTTGTTTCAGTTATGCTCTTGTTTTGCTGCCGCGTTTATTTGCACTGGTGGCCAATTTTGACGGCCAGTGTATGTAATGTGCTGCTTTGTTCCCTATATTTGCACTGGTGGTGAACTCTGATGCCCAGTGGATGTAATATGTGTAATAGCGGTAATAGGCTAGCGTTAATTGCTTGCTTATTTATTTCCTTATTGTCTTGTTTAGTTGTTTGCTTGTAGTCACTGCAGTTCTTTTTCTGTTTTTTTAGTGGCCACAATAGCCTATTTTTGGTAACTAGGCCAAAATAATCATGGCAACACATGGACTATTGTAACCATGGGCCTCCTGCAGGCCGTATGATCCATGGGCTTTCGTCCGGCCATAGGATCCGTTAGCCTTCTATACGGGCCTTAGGGTCCATGGGCCTTCTACGGACCATAGGGTCCATGGGCCTTTTATGGGCCGTACGATCCATGGGCCTTCTACGGGCCGTACTATCCATGGGCCTCATACGGGCCGTAGGATCCATGGGCCTTCTACGAGGCGTATCATCATTTCACCAATCATGGGTCGTACTATTCGTGGACCATAACGGGCCGTTAATAGGCCGTATTTGATAACTCTATGAAAACAGCCCAATGGGGTTTTTTTGACATGAAGACGGCCAACGTATTAACGGTCCGCAAATGGGCCGACTGTAACAACGGGCTGAATTTGGCCCACAAGCAGAAAATGACAGTAACAAGCCGTATGTAACCGAATGTTGCAAATGAGCCCAAGAATCAATGGGCCCTGAGAAGGCCGAAAGATAACTTGGGCTGGAAACGGCCCAATGGAATAACGGGTCGTTAATGGGTATAAAGTGATACATTGTTCATTACGGGCCAGTTTCACCACGGGCCGTTAATGGGCCAAGAGTTACAAAGGTCCTCATATGGGCCGAAAGAAGTCATGGGCCACACATGGGCCAAAGTTAAAACGGGCTGAATCATATTGGACGGCCCAGATGACGCTACTAGGCCTAATTCGGATAGGGCGTAACGGGCCCTGGGTTAGTGGGCTATAAATGGGCTATATGCGAACAGGTCGTTAACAGGCTTTCCATGGGCCGGGCCGCCACCTTTTGACCAAGTCAAATGGGCCGCCCTTTTCACAGGAATGGGCCTCTGTTGGGCCGTGCCACGTGTCGCCGTATCATAGGCGCCTTCGGTCCAATGAGCGGATGACATCTATCCCAACGGTGAGCCGACACGTGTTTCCTCCAGCCAATGATGATTTTACACGTGGAAAATCCCCATTGGTCGGGGTTGTTAACGGGTTATCGGATCCAAAACCCGACCCGATAGCTTAACGGCGTTCCGTTACGGTGGATGCCACGTGTCAGTCACCCTTGACGAAAGCACTTCTGTGACGCGCGATTTATCGTCTTGGAAGTGGACACTTCCGTGATGATAATTTTGGTAATGTCATGGAACACTTCTACGACAGCACAGGTATGACTATCTTGATTCTGTCATAAAATCGTCATGGATGTACATGCATGACAAAAAATGTGACCTACTATGACAAACACGTATCATCACGGAAGTGTATTTTTTTGTAGTGCCACCAGGGCGCGCCTAGGCTTCCAGGCGTGCCCTGTTGGGTTGTGCCTCCCTCGGGGCACCCTCAGGCGCTGCCAGGGCCCGTTGTGTTCTTTTTGGCCCATAAAAACTCTCTGTAAAGTTTCGTGGCATTTGGAGCCCGTTTGATATTGATTTTCTGCGATGTAAAAAACATGGAAAAACAACAACTAGCACTTGACACTATGTCAATAGGTTAGTACATAAAAATGATATAAAATGATTATAAAACATCCAAGATTGATAATATAACAACATGGAACAATCAAAAATTATAGATACATTGGATATGTATCAGCATCTCCAAGCTTAACTCCTACTCCTCCTCATGTAGGGAAGTGATAAAAACAAAAAATTTGATGTGGAATGCTGCCTAACATGTCATATCATATTTCTTTCTTTATAGCATGGACATTGGGACTTTTATATTGTTCAAAGCAATAGTCTAGTTTTGACATGATAAGTTAAATACTCAAGCATATCAACAAGCAACCATATCTTTCAAAATATTAAGGCTAAAATAAGCTATCCCTAGCCCATCATGCTCAACCATTGATCCATTCATGAAACACACTCGCATATTAGCTATGTCCAATACTCAAGTACGATCATATTGCCTCCTAGTTGGTGCTTTTATAAGAGAAGATGGAGACTCAAATTCAAAATAAAAATTGCATAAAGTAAAAGAAAGGCCCTTCGCAGAGGGAAGTAGGGATTTGTAGAGGTGCCAGAGCTCAAAGCGAAAAACTTAGAGATAAAAACATTTTGGGAGGTGTATCCATCCCACCAACGAAAATGACTTACAGTTCCCAATACTTTCCATGCATAGATATATCATAGGCGGTTCCCAAACAGAAAATAAAATTTATTCCTTTTTCCACCATACTTTCACTTTTAATGGCTAACCGTATCCATGGGTGCCCTCCATACAAACACTTTGCAAGGAATTTATTATTTGACAACATAAAGTAAATTCATTTTTTTGCATTTTAGGACTGGGCATCCCTAATACCTTTGCCTTACTCTCGTGCAATGACAAGTGAATAAACACTCATCTTGATAATAACACATCTAGCATGGAAAATATTAGCCACCCCCACCGCTCCGTGAGCGAAACAAACACACAAAAGAGAAGTTTAATTTTGAAAATTAGAGATGGCACATGAAAATTTTCTTAGAACAGCAAATGAATACCGCATATAGGTAGATATAGTGGACTCATGTGGCAAAACTAGGTTAAAGGTTTTTGGATGCACAAGTAGTGATCATACTTAGTGCAAAATGAAGGCTAGCAAAAGATTGGGAAGCGACCAACTAAGAAACGAATAATCTCATAAGCGAGCATTAAGCATAACTAACACCTAATAATGCACCATAAGTAGGATATAATTTCATTGCATAACTATTGACTTTCGTGCTTGCATAGGGAATCACAAACCTTAACACCAATATTCTTAGTAAAGGTTAATTACTCATCAAGATGACTCACATATCACAAAATCATATCTCAAAACTATTACTAAGAATCAAGTTTATTTTCTCTAATGATCTTCATGAAAGATTTTATTATATCCTTCTTGGATATCTATCACTTTGGACTAATTTTCATGTGTTGCTTTTGATAAGCTCAAACAAATATAAGTGAAGATCATGAGCATAATATTTCTTTCTCTCAAATTAATTTAAGTGAAGCAAGAGAAAATTTCTTGAAAATTTTACTAACTCTCAAATAAATCTAAGTGAATCAAGAGAGCATTTCTTCAAAATACTAAAGCACACCGTGCTCAAAAAGATATAAGTGAAGCACTAGAGCAAGTCCTTTGCTCATAAAAATTTAGGCGAAGCATAGAGAGCAATTCTAACAAGTCATGACATAATTTTGGCTCTCTAAAATTGGTGTGTCCAGAAAGGGATCAAGACTTAAAACACAAAATAAAACAAGTAAAGACTCATATCATACAAGACGCTCCAAGCAAAACACATAGTATGTGATTAATGAAAATATAGTTTCGAGTAAAATACCGATGGTTGTTAGAAGAAAGAGGGGATGCCACTCGGGGGCATCCCCAAGCTTAGTTGGTTGCTCATTTTTGGATAATATCTTGGGATGCCGGGGCATCCCCAAGCTTAGGCTCTTCTACTCCTTATTCCTTCATCCATCATAAGATAACCCAAAACTTGAAAACTTCAATCGCACAAAACTCACCAAAACCTTCGTGAGATCCGTTAGTATAAGAATAATAAATCACTACTATAAGTGTTGTATCAAACCAATTCATATTTTGTTCTTGTATTATATCTAATGTATTCCAACTTTTCTATGGCAAAAACTCATCAAAGAAAACCACAGAGCCATCAAAATAAGCACACAACACAAAGACAACAGAATCTGTCAAAACAGAACAATCTATAGCAATCTGACTATCGGTGTACCAAAGTAGGGGTACCCTAGTATCCCGAACTTGTGCATGGGCAGTCGCAGCATCCCGCGGCAAGGCTTGCCGGGTGAGCGCCAAGATCCTCCGTGGTTCCTTTGGAGCCATTCAAGAACAAAGTGTCCAAGTCAAGAAGACAAGACCCCGGCAAGAGGAGCTTGCCGGGAAGGCCACTCAAGGCATTTCAAGGAACTTACCGCGGCGCACCACGCGTCCCGGCAAGGCCCGGTGAGCGACAAGCTCCCGAACACGACAAAACGACGACCGCGGCAAGGAGCTTGCCGCGGGAAACCCCCACTTCGTGCCCGCGCTCCAGCACACCCGCCAACGTGTCGCTCTAGGACCTTCCCAAGCACACGTGGCAGGAGGCCGTGCAGCTAGGGATGCGCGGTGGCAAGCAGGCGCTGACAAGATAACCATCGTGGCAAACGGTGGCGCCCCTAGCGGTCCCTTTCGGTACTGTTTAGGCGACACAGACAGGCAATTAATGCCCTTGTCCCCTGCCGCCAGGGTTAGGTATGATACACTGTAACAGGTAGCTGTGCCTACCACAGCACCTTTCCATTTTTGCCCTTTACCTCCGTTGCCACCTGTCGGTAACCCCTTGAGCATATAAAAGGAGGCCCGTGTGCAACGTAGAGGGGGGTTAGCCAGTTCGAACACTCACGCTCGGTCTTGCTAGCCGCTGGTGTGTACTGTAGCACTCCGCGCTCCCGAGCTATAAATCAATACAAAACCACAAAGCAGGAGTAGGGTTTTACGCATCCGTGCGGCCCGAACCTGGGTAAATCGCTCGCATGCTTCGCCTCGATTTGCTCTTTGCACGACCTCCGCCCCCGCCGAACCGAAAGGGACCCAGTCCGCAGGTCCCATAGGTGCCCGTGGATCAGCACCCCGGCACTGACTATTTCGAATAATTATGTAACTCCACAAATTCTGAAATACTAGGACGACCTGAGCACTTTGTATAATGATCTACTACAAGTGGAATGGGTATTTTATTGCTCTCTGGTAAAAAAGAAAATTAACTTCGTCAGCACAAAAGTTTCTGTTTTTTCAGCAAGATCAAACAAGTATCACCTAAGATCCTAAAGGCTTTACTTGTCACAAACATTAATTAAAACATAAAAAACACAATCATAACAATAGCATAATTGTGCTAACACACAAAAACAGGAAGCAAAAAGCAAAAATAAATTTTATTCATTGGGTTCCCTCCCAACAAGCGCTATAGTTTTACGCCTTTAGCTAGGCATAAAGCAAGGATCTAAGTATTGTCATCTTTGGTTTGAGATCCATACAATGCCCTCATGATTTATTCATATGGTGGCCTAATTCTTGTTCTAGAAAAGTGTTCCATGCCCTTCCTCAAAGGAAATTAGAACTTAATATTGCCTTCTTTCATATCAATCACGGCACCAATAGTGCGTAAAAATGGTCTACCAAGAATAATTGGACAAGACGGATTACAAACAATATCAAGAACAATAAAATCTAAGTGCACATAATTCCTATTTGCAAGAATAATAACATCATTAATTCTTCCCATAGGCTTTTTAATAGCAGAATCCGCCAAGTGCAAATTCAAAAAAATGATTCAAGATCGGTAAGACCAAGCACATCACATAAAGATTTCAGAATAGTAGAAACACTAGCACCCAAGTCACACAAAGCAAAACACTCATAATTTTTAATCTTGACTTTGAGAGTAAGTTCCCATTCATCATGCAATTTTCTAGGAACTGAAACTTATAATTCCAACTTTTCTTCAAAAGCTTTCATCATAGCATCAACAATATGTTTAGTAAAAGCTTTATTTTGTTCATAAGCATGGGGTGAATTTATCATGGATTGCAACAAAGAAATACAATCAATCAAATGACAACTATCATAATTAAAGTCTTTGTAATCCAAAAGAGTGGGCACATCACTAGCTAAATTTTTGACCTCTTCAAACCCACTTTAATCAATTTTCTCAACAATATTTTCACCCTCCGAAATATTGGGACGCCTTCTACCAAAAGTTGACTCTTCTCTAATCCCTTTTTCATCAATATTAATTTTACTAAACAAGGAATCAATAGAAGAAACACCAATCATTTTAAGATCTTCATCACTTTTGCGAAAGAAATCACTAGAAAACGCTTTTTCTAGAAATTCTCTTTTAGCTCTAAGCATGGCGGTTCTTTTATTACTTTCATCCATAGAAAGATAAAGAGGATTAATTGATTCATCAACCTAGGCACAAAAATTTTCATCTTGAGAGTTTCCACATCATGAGCAATTCTATCAACACTTCTAGACAAATCATCAATCTTACTCAACTTTTCTTCTATGGAAGTGTTGAAAGCTTTTTGTGTATTGATAAATTATTTAATATTGTTCTCAAGATCAGAGGTGTTCCTATTATTATTATAAGATTGATTTCCATAGGAATTGCCATAATTATTAGAGGAATTACTAGGAAAAGGCTTAGGACTAAAATTACCTCTATAAGCATTGTTGTTGAAATTATTTCGAGAGATAAAATTCACATCTACGGCATCACCATTTTTCTCAATAAAAGTAGACAAAGGCATATCATTAAAATCAATAGGAGCACTTCTACTAGCAACCAATTTCACAAGAGCATCAACTTTTTCACTCAAAGAAGAAATTTCTTTAGCGAAATTAACCTTTTTACTAGTAGGAGCCCTTTCGGTATGCCATTGCAAATAATTTGCCATAATATGATCAAGCAATTTGGTGGCTTCACCCAAAGTAATTTCCTTAAAAGTACCACCCGCGGCGGAATCTAAAAGATTACGAGAAACAAAATTCAACCCCGCATAAATGTTTTATATGATCATCCAAAGATTTAACCCATGAGTTGGGCAATTCCTTAGCATCATTTTCATCCTTTCCCAAGATTGTGCAACATGCTCATGTTTAAGTTGCTTGAAATTCATGATCTGGGTTGTAAGGGAAATAAGTTTTGCGAGAGGAAAATACTTAGTGATAAAAGCATCTTTGCACTTATTCCAACAATTGATACTATTGCGAGGCAAAGAACATAACCAATTTTTTGCATAATCATGCAAAGAAAACGAAACAATTTCATCTTGACCACATCATTGTCCACATCTTTTTTCTTTTTCATATCGCATAATTTCATGATGGTATTAAGATGGGATGCGACATCCTCATTAGGAGTACCGGAAAATTGGTCTTTCATAACAAGATTCAGCAAAGCAGTATTAATATCCCAAGTCTCCGCACTAGTGGTGGGAGGAGCAAGCGGAGTGCCGATAAAACCATTGTTGTTGGTATTTGAGAAATCACATAATTTGGTGTTCTCTTGAGTCATGATGACCACACAACAAGATTGCACTCAAAAACAGGCCCGGCAAGAAAACGGCAAATGGAAAAAGAGAGGCGAATAAAATGACATTTTTTTGTGAAGTGGGGGAGAGGGAAATGAGAGGCAAATGGCAAATAATGTAAATTGAGAGGAGATGAGATTTGTGATTAGGAACCTGGTATATGTTGAAGATCCTCCCCGGCAGAAATTCCTTTTGATGTCGCTTGAAGCTACGTCGGTATTTCCCCAAAGAGGAATGGATGATGCAGCACAGCGGCGGTAGGTATTTCCCTCAGATATGAAACCAAGGTTATCAAACAAGTAGGAGAACCAAGCAACACAACGTAAGCAGCCCCTGCACACAAATAACAAATCCTCGCAACCCCACTTGTTAAACGGGTTGTCAATCCCTTTCAGGTAACGGTGCCAGAAATTGGTGCGTGACGGGAAAAGGTTGTAATAGATTGAACAAATAGATCGCAAATAAAATAAAGTGCAGCAAAGTATTTTTGGGTTTTTGGATTAATATATGTAAAAATAAAAGGAAATAAAAGTAGATCGCAAAGGCAAATAATATGAGAAAGAGACCCGGGGGTCGTAGGTTTCACTAGTGGCTTCTCTCGAGAAAATAGCAAAGTGGTGGGTGAACAAATTACTGTTGGGCAATTGATAGAACTTCAAATACTCATGACGATATCCATGCAATGATCATTATATAGGCATCACGTCCAAGATTAGTAGACCGACTCCTGCCGGCATCTACTACTATTACTCCACACATCGACCGCTATCCAGCATGCATCTAGACTATTAAGTTCATGCAGAAACAGTGTAATGCAAAAAAAACAATGACATGATGTAGACAAGATCTATCTATGTAGAGATAGACCCCATCGTTTTATCCTTAGTAGCAACGATACATACGTGTTGGTTCCCTTTCTATCACTGGGATCAAGCATCGTAAGTTTGAACCCACTACAAAGCACCTCTTCCCATTGCAAGATAAATAGATCAAGTTGGCCAAAAAAACCAAAATATCAGTGAAGAAATACGAGGATATAAGAGATCATGCATAAAAGAGATCAAAGAAACTCAAATACTTCCATGGATGTAAAAACATACATGTGATCATAAACTCAAAGTTCATCGATCCCAACAATCACACCGCAAAAAGAGTTACATCATATGGATTTCCAAGAGACCATTTTATTGAGAATCAAGATAGAGAGATGAAGCCATCTAGCTACTAATTACGGACCTGAAGGTCTACAAAGAACTACTCACGCATCATTGGAGAGGCACCAATGGAGGTGGTGAACCCCATCCGAGATGGTGTCTAGATTGGATCTGGTGGTTCTGGACTCTACGACGGCTGGATGAATATTTTGTTGACTCCCCTAGGGTTCTGGAAATATCGGAGTATTTATAGAGGAAAGAGGCGGTCCGGGGGGCACCCGAGGCGGGCACAACCCACCAGGGCGCGACTGGGCCTCCTGGCGCGCCCTGGTGGGTTGTGCCTCCCTCAGGGCACCCCTAGGCGCTGCTAGGGCCCGTTGTGTTCCTTTTGGCCCATAAAAATTCTCCGTAAAGTTTCGTGGCATTTGGACTCTTTTTTATTTTGATTTTCTGCGATGTAAAAAACATGGAAAAAACATCAACTGACACTTGGCACTATCTCAATAGGTTAGTACCAAAAAATGATATAAAATGACTATAAAATGATTATAAAACATCAAAGATTGATAATATAACAGCATGGAACAATAAAAAATTATAGATACGTTGGAGACGTATCAACATTCATATCCACATTGAGGTAACTTAGTGATTTACGAAAGTTCTTCAGTTTTATGCTAAACGAAAGTGGTTGTTAATAATACTTGACCAACCTTATTAATGGATCATTTTTGAGAGGTATGAAGTTGATGAATTTAGTAAGCACTACCTTTTGACCCTACATTTTGTTTTCTGTTTTTATTAGTTAAACAAAATAAAATGCCATGTTTTGTCTATTTTCTAAATTTCCCGTGCAATAAAAAATGACCCAAAATTAAAATTTCTCAGAATGCTCTAAAAATTTAATATGATTTTTTCTGAATAGTTAAGAATTTCTGGTGCAAATAATATCAAAGGGAGGTGTACCAGGTGGGCACAACCCACCTGGGCGCGCCAGGACCCCCAGGCACGCCCTGGTGGGTTGTGGTCCCCACGTGGGCCCCTTCACTTATCCCTTCACACCAGATCATTACTTACCTCCAGAAAAAAATTCTCCATTGCTCTCTCTCCCGCGTTCTTGCTCTCAAACCCGCGGATTTGATCTCTTTGCTCGAAGCTTCGGTTCTGAAACTGTTTCAGGGGATTGTTGCTTGGTATTTGACTCCACCGTTTGTCCAATTAGTTTTGTTTTAGTGGTTTATATTTTGAATAGTTAGCTACTTTTGGTGCTGCTGTAGATGAGCTTGCATGTTGATTTCTTAGAGTTCTAAGTAGTTTGAATGCTTGCTATGGACTCTATGTATCCCTGTGAGTAGTTGGTATCATTTTTGCGAAGTTTTGTTGAGAAAATTTTGTGGACTAATTTTTTTAGATTTTTTGTTCATAGGAAAAACATGAATATCTTTAGGAAGTTTGGTTACAAGAAGAACTCCAAGGGTGTTATTGGGGAGTCATCTGACAGTGATCTCCATCCTCGGAGGTTGGCAGAAGTACGGCCGTGTGAATGGCCGCACACCCCATTCATGGAAGAGGCTGGAATCCTTCAGGAGTTCACACAATATGCTGCTAATGCCGGCCTCACTGACTTCATCGCAGCTGAATGAAAATAGTATCATGTCCTCACAAACATCTTTGTTCAAAGTTTTACTTTCCTTCCTAGGAATAATCCTCCCGAGGTGTGGTTTGATTTATATGTTGAAACCCATAAGATACCACTTACTGAATTTTGTAACATATGCATGATCCCTTCTAATGGGAGCTTAGCTGAGCCTAGGCCGGCAGAGTTTGAGGCCTTTTATCGTACCTTGACGGTGGGATATGAGAGAGGGGTGTCAGCCATCACTGTCGCTCGCTTGCATTTTCCTACTGTTCATTACTTTGCTCTTTTCATTGCAGAATGCTTGCTTGCTAGAGAGAAGGTGGGTGCACTCAGCTCACCAGACCTTGCTATTTTGCATCGTGCATTAGAGAGCGACAACACTTATAGCTTGGGACCTAGGTCCGAGGGTAAAATACATGGTGGGATTTTCGCTACTCGTTTGGCGGCTCACTTCGAGGTTGAGATACGCCCTCATGACTACCCTCTGACCAAGGTTTACCTAGATCGCGTGGCAATGGATCACCACATTTTTATTGATATCGAATCTCCTAACATCCCTATTCCATATAACCTGGTTTTCAGCGTTAACACTTGTGATATTATTCCATTTCCTGCTCTTGCTTCGTTTGATCCTGTTGCCAGGGCGGATATAGGATTATGCCTACGGACATCATGGCCTACCGGAATAATCAAGTTGCAGAGGAGGAGGAAGAGCCTTAGCAGTGGGTCAGTGGATGCCCACTCCTCAGTACTCCAACAACTACCCAGGCTTCTGATTGATTACCAAGTTAGGCCAAAAGCCTAGGCTTGGGGGAGTACGTGTTTCTCACCGATATTACATTCATGTCCACTTATTCCAGTTGTCGGTGTTCACACTTTTTCATTGTATTATCCATGCTTAATTTTATTTTCTTGCTTTCTTCATGTGTGTTTGAAAAACTTTAGAAAAACCAAAAAAATTAGTTGTAGTTAGTTTACTTTCTATGCATGCTTAGTTGTAGTATTAAAAAGAAAACCCAAAAAGATTTCCCTGTTCTTCTTTTGCTTGTTGGGAGCTTTCCCGTGTAAATAGTTTTTCTTATTTTTGCTTTTCCCTTTTATTTGCTTGTTCAAGAAAACCAAAAACTCCAAAAAGATTTCAGTGTGTTTCTCTGAATTTCTTTTCTTTTTATTCTAGTTGTACCGAGGAGAAGACCACCATGAAAATGTTGAGTGGCTCTCATTTGAATAACAGTTGATATAATAAAGAGCCCATTTTACCTTGTCTTCTCCTGTTGAATAAAATGTTTGCATATTCCAACTTAGTCCACGTCACTCTTGCACTATTATTATTTTCACATCGTTCGGTCATGCAAGTGAAAGGCAATAATGACGATATTCGATGAACTGGTCGTGGCAGAGAGAAACGGGTATGAACTCGACTTGTTCTATTTGTGTTAATATGTTTAACCTAGTATCCATGATTTAGCTCATTATGATTAAACATGTTTGCAATGACAATTAGAGATTATAGTTTCTCATTCCATGCATATGCAGCTAGGACTGGATAATGATTTATCTAGGATATCAACATTGTGTTAAAATGATTATGATGTAGTATGATGATATGGTATCCTCCTCTGAATGTTCGGGTGGCTTGACCTGGCACATGTTCATGCATGTAGTTGAATCAAAACCAACATAGCCTCTATGATATTTATGTTCATGTGTTCATATCCTACTCATGGTAGTGTCCAATGTTACTTATGCATAATGCATGTTCATGTCCGTTGTTGCTCTCTAGCTGACCGCTTCTCAATCTAATTGCTAGCATTCACCCGTACTAAGTGGGAATTCTCCTTGTACATCAAAAACCTTGAACCCAAAAGTTATTCCAAATGAGTCCACCATACCTACCTGTATGCGGTATTACCCTGCCGTCCTAAGTAAATTTGCATGTGCCACCTCTAAAAACTTCTAATAAATATTCTTTTTGTGTTCCTGGATTGTTCATGGAACGACGGGAGGTGGTCGGTATCTTCCAGGCTAAGCGGGTTATTCTCAGGTCGAGTGTTTATTCACTCGCCAACGCACGAGAAAAGGGAGGTAATAGGGATTCCCAATCCCGAACTCAAAAATGCAAATAATTAAACAAAAGTCCCCCAGGACTGTTGTTGGTTTGGACGACACCCGTTGTTTTGGACAAGCCGTGGAGTGTGATTGTTGGTGGAGGGGGAGTAAACCTTTACTTTCATCGCTTGGGAACCGCCACTAGCGTGCTTAGCATGGAAGATATTGATAACTGATGGTTGTGAAGTAAATGAGAAGGGTGCATGTATCAAAATATCATTTACCTCTGTTTTAAAAACTTGAGCTCTGGCGCCTCTGCAAATCACTGCTTCCCTCTGTGAAGGGACTATCTATTTACTTTTACGTTACGTCATCACCTTCTAAAACAAGCACCATAACCTGAGAGCATTGCTGTCATGACTTATGCATTCTGTGTAGCTAATGTTGGGTGCATCATGACTGGATCTTTTCTACCATGAATTACAATGTTTAGTCGTTGCTTGAACTTTGGAGGTGCTCTGCCTTTATGTTTTGCAGTCTCAGAAAGGGCTAGCGAGATACCACTATTGTCATATTATATCATGGTTGTTTTGACAACGTGTTGCCTTTTGAGATATTTTATTATTGCTCGCTAGCTGATTACGTCATTGATATGAGTTAATATAATCTTTAAGAGTTATTGTCGGCATGGTTAGTTATAATGTTGGCTGAAAACCTGGGTGTTGTTTAAGCTTATTTATGCAAACAAGAGCAAAAGAATTCGTAAATTTTTTTCTTTTTCACTTTAGTTCATCAACTGAATTGCTTGAGGACAAGCAAAGGTTTAAGCTTGGGTGAGTTGATACTTCTCCAACGTATCTACTTTTCCTAATGCTTTTCCTCTTGTTTTGGACTCTAATTTGCATGATTTGAACTGACCTCGGACTAACGCTGTTTTCAGCAGAACTATCATGGTGTTGTTTTTGTGCAGAAATAAAGGTTCTCGGAATGGAACGAAACTTTGCGAGGATTTTGTATACAATAAACAAGAATTTCTGGAGCCAAGATCCACCAGAGGGGGGCACCTGGGTGGGAACAACCCAACAGGGCACGCCTCTCTCCTTGCATGCCCAGGTGGGTTGTCCCCACCTAGTGGCCCCACAGACCCTGAAACCGACGCTATAAAATCCTATTTTTCCAAAAAAATCAGGGAGAAAGAATTATCGCGATCCATGAGACGGAGCCATCGTCACCTCCTGTTCTTCATCGGGAAGCCAGAGCTGGAGTCTGTTTGGGGCTCTGGAGAGGGTGAGCTTCGTTCTTCGACATCACGAACCCTTCTCCACCGCCAATTCCATGATGCTCCCCACCGGGAGTGAGTAATTCCTTCGTAGGCTCGCTAGTCGGTGAGGAGTTGGATGAGATTCATCATGTAATTGAGTTAGTTTTGTTAGGGCTTGATCCCTAGTATCCACTATGTTCTAAGATCATCTCCAGCCGTTGTTCCCCCAGGGACGTTTTTTGCGCCGGATCAAGATCTGTCGACGCTAATTTAGCACTTGGGGGGATTTTCCCCAGTAGTTGAGCCCCCAACCACGCCTCATCGCTCGCCCGCTTCCTCCTCCACTTCTTGGTCGTCTTCTCCACCACGACGACCAGCGCCTCGCACTCCTCCTCCTCCTCCTGTCGATCGCTCTCTCCTCCGCCAGGCTCGAGCTGGGTTGCGTGGTGGTCGACGAGGGGAGGGCAAGAGGAGGCCGCGGAGGCACGCCCCCTTGCGTGTGGTTGCGACGAGGAGGTCGCGACAGTGGCCGGTCGCACGAGCTCTCCGCTCTGGCCACGCGAGCTATGTGCGGTAGGTGGTGGAAGGAAGAGGAGAGGATAGAGGAGAAAGAACAGAGAGAAAGGAGAGGAGAGAGGAGAGAGAGGGGCTGGCAAGTGTGGCAGCGGCTACAAAAAGCAAATGCCGGCATCCCCAGCTGCCCCCCAGCGGCCTGGGTGTGGGGTGGGCGTGCCGTAGCTAATTTTCGCAAAATCCGGCGCAAAACAACGTCTTTGGGGCCTACCTGGGATGTTTTCTACCCATCGGTGCTAAAAAAAGGTGCTTGGGGCGTCCTGGGGGCCCTAGTGGAGATGCTCTAAGATTGATGTTGCTATGACTTTGCCATGGTTAATGCTTGTCATTTTGGGCCTGGGTGCCATTATTTCAGATCTGAACCGTTTATGTTATCACCATTATATCCATGTTCTAGATCCGATCTTGCAAGTTATAGTCACCTACTACATGTTATGATCCGACAACCCCGGAGTGACAATAGTCGGGACCACTCCCAGTGATGACCGTAGTTTGAGGAGTTCATGTATTCACCGTGTGCTAATGCTTTGTTCCGTTTCTCTATTAAAAGGAGTCCTTAATATCCCTTAGTTTCCAATTGGACCCCGCTGCCACGGGAGGGTAGGACAAAAGATGTCATGCAAGTTCTTTTCATAAGCATGTATGACTATTTATGGAATACATGCCTACATTATATTGATGAACTGGAGCTAGTGTCGTATCACCCTAGGTTATAACTGTCTCATGATGAATATCATACAACAAGTCACTGATCCAATGCCTAAGAATTTATGTTATATTGTTTTTGCTAAGTTACTACTGCTATCGTTACTATTGCACTTGCTACAAAACTATTGCTATCACTGTTACCGTTACTGGTACTGCTATCACTAGTATCAAAACTATCATATTACTTTGCTACTAATCACGTTGCTACAGATAATTAGTCTCCAGGTGTGGTTGAATTGACAACTCAGCTGCTAATACCTTCAAATATTCTTTGGCTCCCCTCATGTTGAATCTATAAATTTGGGTTGAACACTCTACCCTCGAAAACTGTTGCGATCCCCTATACTTCTAGGTTATCAGTACCACACCTAATCTGCGCCTTGCCATGAGTTTGGCAAGGGGGTACAATAGTAATCCAGGAGTGGATCACTAGTCAGCGGTCAAAATTATCCTTAGAGGACTAAGGAAATGTTTCTCGGTTATGGAGGTGATAAAGATTTCGTCATAAAAGTTTACGCTAATGCAAGCTTTGACACCGATCCGGATGACGCTGAGTCTCAATCTGGATACGTATTGAACATGGGAGCAATTAGCTAGAGTAGCTCCATGCAGAGCATTGTAGACATAGAAATTTGCAAAATGCATACCGATCTGAATGTGGCAGACCTATTGACTAAACCTCTCTCACAACCAAAACATGATCACACCTTAGTACTCCTTGGGTGTTAATCACATGGTGATGTGAACTAGATCACTGACTCTAGTAAACTCTTTGGGTGTTAGTCACATGGCGATGTGAACTATGGGTATTAATCACATGGCGATGTGAACTAGATTATTAACTCTAGTGCAAGTGGGAGACTGATGGAAATATGCCCTAGAGGCAATAATAAAATGGTTATGATTATATTTCCTAAATCATGATAAAGGTTTATTATTCATGCTAGAATTGTATTGAGCGGAAACTTAAATACATGTGTGGATACATAAACAAATACCGTACCCCTAGTGAGCCTCTACTAGACTAGCTCGTTGAGCAAAGATGGTTAAGGTTTCCTAACCATAGACATGACTTGTCATTTGATAACGGGATCACATCATTAGGATAATGATGTGATGGACAAGACCCAACCGTTAGCATGGCATATGATCATTTAGTTTATTGCTACTGCTTTCTTAATGTTAAATACATGTTTCTTCGACCATGAGATCATGCAACTCCCAGATACCGGCGGAATACCTTGTGTGCTATCAAACGTCACAGCGTAGCCGGGTGACCATAAAGATGCTGTACAGGTATCTTCGAAGGTGTCTATTGAGTTGGCGTGAATCGAGATTGGGATTTGTCACTCCGTGTAATGGAGAGGTATCTCTGGGCCCTCTCGATAATACAACATCACAAGAATATTGCAAGCTAAGTCACTAAGGAGTTAGTTACGAGATGATGTATTACGGAACGAGTAAAGAGACTTGCCAGTAACAAGATTGAACTAGGTATAGAGATACCAACGATTGAATCTCGGGCAAGTAACATACCCACAGACAAAGCGAATTACGTATGTTGTCATAAAGGTTCAACCGATAAAATATCTTCGTGGAATATGTACGAATCAATATGGGCATCCAGATCCTGTCATTGGTTATTGACCGGAGAGGTGTCTCAGTCATGACTACATAATTCCCGAACCCGTAGGGTCGCACGTTTAACGTTCGTTGACGCTTAAGGTTGGGATATTCGATGAGTGGTAACCAAATGTTGTTCGGAGTCCCCGATGAGATCCCGGACGTCACGAGGAGTCTCGAAATTTTCGAGGCAAAGATTTATATATGGGAAGTCATATTTTGGGTTTCAGAAAATGGTGTATGTCGTGGAATTGTCACGGTAGATGTCCTTAGTGTGAGGACTTAGTCGTGAGGCCAACGCATCTATGTGGTAGCTTGAGAGGGGTTGGTCGGAACCGAGAGACGCGAGGTTTTACCCAGGTTCGGCCCCTCACGGTGGAGGTAAAAGCTACATCCTGCTTCATTGATATTGATGATGATGATCACGATTAAAAGGGTGCTCTATCCCGAGAGCTATAGACCTGTTTGTCTAACCCTAACTTGTGAGACTTATCAAAACTTGTCCCTTTTGGGGTGCCCTGCCCCTCCTTATAAATTTTGAAGGGAAGACTTACATGACTAGTCCTATTAGGATTAGGATTACAAGTGGAGTCCTAGTCTTGCTTCCTCTGTAGGAGAATATTCCTTATGCCTTTCATCTTAAGCTGGCCCACCATAATATGAGTCGGCCTTCCATGAACCGCCTGTTGGGCCACCGGGTCTTGTCGCCCTCTGACCCGCCTGCCGGGTCACCAATGAGTCACCTGGCTCGGTCGGGTCATCAGTGAGTGGAGAGATCCGGGCAGGTCACTTAGTGAGTCGCCAAGTCACAGCGGGTCACCAGTGAGTCGCCAAGTCCGGCCGGGTCATACATCCGGCCGGGTCATACCACGGGGTATATCCCTGACATTAGCCCCCAGTTTAATTTGGATTTATCCATGTTAAACTTAATCCTGCAAAATAAACACAAGAACAAAATTGATAGGTTGTGCTCCGGGTTAAAAATTCTTGTAAACCAGTACCTGATCACCCTTAAGTCCTTGTTATCTCCTCCTGGAAAGTCTGGGTCAATATACGAGCTTCATAATCAATTTGCTGACATTGGTTTCTCACAGAAATATTGTGAAGAATATTGGCCTGGAAATACTCATCTAATTTTCAGCTGGCTTGAAGATGTAGATATCCATTATATTCATATCACTTGTAGCCCCCATGGGCCGGGTCATTATGCAATAATGAGCAGGGACTTTGTAAAGATGATCATGTAGATTTGAGCAACAACATGTAGCCCCCAACGGCCGGCTCAGTAAGATAATACTGAGCTGGGACTTTGCATATAATTCATTGATAATAACATCATATGATGTAATCTCCACCATGGGGCTTGAACCCACGTCCATAAGGTTAAGAGCTTTATACTCTACTAACTGAGTAGTGGATCTTTCAATATAATGGACTGAGGCTTGTGTATCTTGAATTTTTGACAAGAGCAATTGGTAGCCCCCATGGGCCGGCTCATTACAATGGGATGAGTCGGGTCTTCAATAAGTTGATCAAAAAATGACTTTACATTAGCCCCCAAGTGCCATGGTGCATGCTGGTAGTGACATGGGACTTGCATATTTGATGTAATCTCAATTTGAATAATGTAGCCCCCAAGTGCCGGGTCGTAAGCCTCCAGCGACTCGGGACAATTCTCTCCATTGTAAAAATAAATCATGTTCATTAATAAAATAATAACCATTGCGCTGAAGCGACTTTGAAGACCTCCATCATAATATTGGCTATTGATAACCATAATAAAAATCCAGCCATGTTGGCTATTAAAGATTTGAATAAAATAATCCGGTTTGGAAAACTGGTTCCTGTGATATTGAATCGTACTGCCGGTTTAGGATACTTGTGCAGTAAGGGTGGTAACCCAATCTTTAGAAGCCAAAACTTCCAAATGTTTATGATTGTCATATGATGGCGACTTATCATCCAAAGTCAAGCCGGGTTAATCGAAACCACATACATGCTTCAGATATGAACAAAAAGTCTCAAGACAAACCCAAAAGACTGTTTTCAAAAAACTTAAGTCAAACAAAGAGAAAAAGCGAGGCTTCTAATTCGAATACGATCAGTAAACCGGACCAAAAGGGGTTAAGCTAGGATTCGAATATGATCGGGAAGCCCCCTAGTGGTTTTGGCGTTGCGCCAATCAAGAGGGTACTGACAGCTATGTTCTCTTTGGTTCGAATATGACCTATGTTTGAACAGGAAGCCCCCAAATGACCTTGAGAGTTTTTTTAACGACTCTGATTTGAATACGATCAAAGTCAGACCCAAAAGGGGTTAAGCTATGGTTCGAATACGATCAAGAAGCCCCCTAGTGGGTTTGGCATTGTGTCGATCAACAGGGTACCGACAGCTATGTTCTTTTTGGTTCGAATACGACCTATGTTTGAACAGGAAACCCCCAAGTGACCATAATAAGATAAGTCGTAAGGCAGGATACCCATGTTTGAACCGCGCATCATGGCAGCAAGTTCTCTTTGGCAACCTTTAATTTTTCTTGAGCCAGATTTTAAACTGGATTTGAGAGCTTCAGAGCTTTGTGGGAGATAGATTTCCCTTGAACCAGATTTTGAACCAAAATCCTTCTTTTTAAGCCTGAAATCTTTTGACGGCCTTGAACTATTCGCCAATAAGACAGTAGCCTCCGGGGCCGGGTTATTTTTTCCCTTCAATGACCCGGAGTTCTTGAATTCACTAGAACCGGCCAATTCTGCCAAGTCATGTCATTGTAGCCCGCGAGTCTTAAGATGACTCAAGGAGTTTTCTTGAGATTCTCCATATTTGACCGTGATATAAACCGGTATGAGTCATTGAACAGCTCAGTGATATAATAGTGCCTTTTGTAGTAGACAACTTGTCCTGCATTAAATAACTTGCAAGCCAGAGTAATTGCTCTTTTAAAGAAAGCAATATATAATATAAAAATATATTGGATGGATTTCACCTGATATGTCAGGCTAGTAATTATCCACCGCGGAGTTGATGATCATCATGTTGAGACTGAAATCAACCATGGACGAGTCGGCCACAGGATCAGACAAATGAGTCAGCTGCGGGGTGTGTAAGCCGGTGAAGATGGGTGAGTCAATCGCATGTGCAGTAAGCCACGCGGACGGGCGAGTCCACCATGTCGTGTTGATGAAAATTGGGCCACAGAAATAGCGATTTGCACATATATTCATCGAGCGTCATTGGCCATAGCTCTTTGCGGTGAGCAGTTGTCCTGCGTACAACGTCACAAGCAAGAGTGATTGCTCTTTAAAGAAATTGACATGTAGTATAAAAATAGACCGGACGGACATCACCTGATGCATTAACGACAGATGATCGTTATGCCGACCAGATTTAACTTGAGCACGTATTAAACATTTCTGCAACCAGTACGAGCAGCCCAGATTCCATCGCATAACCTTTTCCCAATTCGACCTCCTCACTCCCATAGTACAGAGCATGGAAAGCCCGCATGAGGCGGAAATGACTGAGGCAGGCTGCAGTAGTGATGCAGTAAAGGCGGCTCGAACCGGTGGCTTGCTGAAGAATTATCAAGGCCGGCGGATCGGCTATGGTGGTTCTCGCGCTATTCGGTGGTCAGCGACGGAGGCGGCCGCTGGCTCCTGGTGCAAACCGAGGCGACTCACAAGCACGGCCACGGCGGCTTGCTCATCCGGAGCCCAGCAATTAAGCTCAATGATTTTACCAATAAAAATCCTTAGGCCTCCAATGTCAATCAGCCTATCAGCACAGGACGGAAAGCGTGGTCCCATCCATTCGTTGATATAGACTATTCAGGCAATTTCCCAAAAGGGATCCACTTATTATTCAACTTGTCATACTTCTTCTCCTCCTTCTCACTATAATCAGCAGAGGTCCAAAGCACATCTTCCTAGCCCCACTCATGCTGGGAAAGGTCATCCAAGTGTGCGTGATAGAATCATTCATCTCTGCAGAGCCCAGTATCTTTCCGAAAGTATTCATTCTGGCGGTTCAACGTGGAGAGTCTCTCTGGTGGCGGCGAGGGCGAGGCCACGAAGATAGGGAGCGTCGGCGGCTTTAGAAACAGCGATAGGCGGGTCATGGCAGGTTGAGGATGCCTCCAACAAGGCGGCTCTGTGACAGAGGTAGGCGGGACTGCAAAATCAGCGCAGGGGACGCCGAAGCAGGCCTGAGCGGCGACCCGGTCCAGGTGCGCGGTTGTGGAGATGAGGGCACGCGGCCGGCGGCTCAGCAGGGCTGGCTCGAAGCCTGTGACAGCAAGGCGGGTGCGCAAAGGGACACTACGATGGCTTCGGCCGCGATCTGGCTATGGCCACAAACATGGGCGACTCGAGGGTGAGAGATGCCATGGTGCAGAGCTCGAAGCCTGCTGGCTGGCGGCTCAAGCGACGGGCACACAGGTGCGAGACCCACAGCAGCAGCCGGCGGAGACTGCTTCCTGGCTAGGGCGCGGCGCGGCGGAACTGGGGCCGAGAACGGCTCAACGGAGGTGGCTCAAAGCACGGCATGGGGGCCAGCCAGCGCGCCAGCAACAGCGACTTGCTGGAGGCGACCAGGAGGTGAGTCGGGCACAACAGCGACCGGCGAATGCGGTTTAACAGCGGAGGCGCGCCGGCAGAAGCGCGCAGCTCGACGCGAGGTCCGTGCGGGGGCGGCTCGGAATGTGGCCACGACAGCAAAGACCGAATCCAATCCCCGTCCATGTCCTTGTCTGGGTCGTTCCTAGCTTGACTTCCATGTACTGTCTTCCAGATTGCGTTTTTTGATCCAATCGATGGAAAAGTTACTGAACTCTGCTCATCCAAAATTATCCAAAGTACCATCCTAGTCAGTTTGTGCGCCTGCATCTGGTAACTTTTGGAGCGGCCGTAAAAATTGAAGACCAAAATAGTAGCTTCACGTAATCCATACTAGTAGTAACTACTACTAGTTGAAGTAGTACATGATTGATTCCTTTTGATATGACATGTACCAGTAGTAGCAAAAATTCCGGTCTGCACGTAGTAAACCATGGATGATTCCTTTTGATTTGACATGTACCAATAGTAGCAATAATTCTGGTCTTGTGTACTTGTCCGTAGATGGTAAGACATGGATGTGTTTCCTTGACTGGCCACGCGCGGCTGCAGCGAATTTTGCCTCCGATCCAGAAAACGAGACGCCTTTGGTGGATTTCTTCAAGGGTGTCCAGGGAACCTTCCTGTCGGTCTCAGTGACTTTGTAGAACTCTGCAGCGGAAATCGATCCAGACGGATCACTTCTCGCATGCGGCCATGTGCGCAACCTTAAATTCTCTTAAATCTCCCAAATCTTCAAGTCTGGACTGATGAACTTGACATTGATGCAAATCCTTTCAAACCAGCTTTTCTTCATTTGAAAAATTGCGAGCCCCTCGATCCCTAGGAGAGATCCCTCCAAGAACTCAACACCACCATGTGCAGGCCCCACGGTGGGCGCCAACCATCGTGGAATTGTCATGACAGATGTCCTTAGTGTGAGGACTTAGTCGTGAGGCCAAGGCATCTTTGTTGTAGCTTGAGAGGGGTTGGTCGGAACCGAGAGACGCGAGGTTTTACCCAGGTTCGGCCCCTAACGGTGGAGGTAAAAGCCTACATCATGCTTCACTGATATTGATGATGATGATCACGATTACAAAGGTGCTCTATCCCGAGAGCTATAGACCTGCTTGTCTAACCCTAACTTGTTATCAAAACTTGTCCCTTTTGGGGTGCCCTGCCCCTCCTTATATATGTTGAAAGGACGGTTGTCGGTGTCAAAACCGGCGGATCTCGGGTAGTGGGTCCCGAACTGTGCGTCTAGGCCGGATGGTAACAGGAGGCAGGGAACACGATGTTTTACCCAGGTTCCGGCCCTCTTGATGGAGGTAAAATCCTACGTCCTGCTTGATTAATATTGATGATATGGGTAGCACAAGATTAGATCTACCACGAGATCAAGGAGGCTAAACCCTAGAAGCTAGCCTATGGTATGATTGTTGTGTATGGAGTTGATTGTCTACGGACTACAACCCTCCGGCTTATATAGACACCGGATAGGGTTAGGGTTACATAGGGTCGGTTACAATGGTAGGAGATCTTGAATATCCGCATCGCCAAGCTTGCCTTCCACGCCAAGGAAAGTCCCATCCGGACACGGGACGAAGTCTTCAATCTTGTATCTTCATAATCCAGGAGTCCGGCTGAAGGTATAGTCCGGCTACCCGAACACCCCCTAATCCAGGACTCCCTCAGTAGCCCCTGAACCAGGCTTCAATGACGACGAGTCCGGCGCGCAAGTTGTCTTCAGCATTGCAAGGCGGGTTCCTCCTCCAAGTCCTTCATAGAAGATTGTAAACACCAAGAGTAGTGTCCGGCTCTACAAAATAACCTTCCACATATTGCCATAGAGAGAATAATATTAACACAAATCAAATCTGCTGACGTATTCCACAGTGCGTCGACACACTACAGCCAAGTCCTTCACTCGAATCGTTTTCACTATTCCACCTCAGCGTGTTTTGCCAGGCGGTTTCCTTGGCACGTCTTGTCAAAGCAGAGATCGTGTACCCCCCTTTTACGGGATTCTCATCAATACGGACGTGGGTAACCCAACCGCGCCACTTATCACGGCGCTTGGGAGGCAAGTGAGTTTTACTAGGCAGGTGGGGACGCACAACCGCATCCGCCCATATAAGGGGACAAGGATCCACCTTTTTACCTACGCCTTCTTCCTCCTTTGCCTATCCATCTCCTGCGCACCCGAGCTCCAGCGCCCAAGCCCGCACTTCCCACCTCAACCTTCTCCAGCAATGTCCGGAGTGGGAGGCAAGTGGATGGTCTCCTCCGTCACGGAGGGCAAAATCAAGAAGCTAAGGAAGGCCGGATATCTGCCCAAGTACATCGCGCACCGGCTTCCTGAAGAGGGGCAGCTTCTCCCCACACCAAGGCCCCATGAGAGGGTAGTATTTCTCCCCCACTTCCTCCGCGGACTGGGTTTTCCACTCCACCCATTTGTCCGGGGGCTCATGTTCTACTACGGCCTGGATTTCCACGATCTGGCTCCGAACTTCATCCTCAACATCTCAGCGTTTATCGTCGTGCACGAGGCTTTTCTCCGCGTCCGACCCCATTTCGGCCTCTGGCTCAAGACCTTCAACGTCAAGCCCAAGGTGGTGCGCGGCAGCCAGGCGGAGTGCGGAGGCGCCATGGCGGGCAAGATGGCCAACGTCCTATGGTTCGAGGGCTTTTTCATGGAGACCCTAAAGGGATGGCAATCCGAGTGGTTTTATATCACCGAGCCGCGCAATCCGGAATGGACCGCAGCCCCTGAGTTCCGATCTGGACCCCCCACGCGGCTTATCTCCTGGAAAGAGACGGGCCTGTCGTGGGGTGACGAAAAAGAGGTGACCGGATTGCAAACATGCATCCAGTCCCTGGTGAACAAGCTAGTCCGGCTTGTTGATATAATCCAGGTTATACTCGTCTGCCGGATCCTCCCGTGCCAACAACGGGATTTTAATCTGTGGGAGTTCGACCCGGCGCAGCATCAAACCCTCACCAGGCTCTTCGACACGACGTACGAAGATGCCTGGAAGATGCTATTCAAGGGCGCCGAGGCTCCCGCATCCGCCTCCGAGGACCGCGGATACAGCTCGCAGCATCACGCTGGCAAGGTAAGCCATCTACACCTTTTACAGGATGCTAAGCTTTTTTCATAGTTTGACTCCATGCGGGATCTAAACTCCCTTACCTTTGACAGGCTTGGCGGGCGATATCCGGACCGATTAACTGTCCGGCTCCGCTGCTCGAAGACCCAGCCCCAGCTTTACTAGTGAAGCTGCTGGTTCCGGCGCCTTATGTGGTGCTGGAGAAGAAGGCTAAGAAGAAGAAGACCACGGGGACTCGAAGGAGTGCCTGCAACGTGGTGGTGTCGGACTCGTCATCTAACGAGTCCGAGACGTCCTCCTCCCGCGAAAACGAGGAGGAGGAAGAAGAAAACTCTCCCCCCCATCGGAGGGAGGAGAGAAGAGGAAGGCCGCCCCAACGGGGGAGGCCGAGGGGTCTAGGAAAAGGAAGACCCCTCCACCGGACTACGCCCCAACGCCGAAGAGGGCAAAGAGGAGTGGCCAAACAGGGCCAAGCGTCTGGCGAAATCGTAAGTTCGGATATCAGTGTAAGTCATGATGTTCCTTTGTTGCAAAACTTTCCCTAATGTCGAATGTAATTATGCAGTCCGCCCCGGGCCGAATTCGACGAATCGTCGGGCGGCTCCCTGGGCTCATCGGACGTGAACTCAGTTCCGCCCGCTGTCTCCCCCCCACACTGCAGACGACGCCGAAGTGGCGTCGTGACAAGCTCTGGGGCAGGAGGAGATGATCCCGGAGGAGCCGCAAGGCAACCTCCCGGACTCTAGGAGTGAAGGGGATAAGGCTCCCCAGGGCTCTCAGTCCGGCTTTGTGCCGGACACCACGCCGGAATCTTCCACAGTTCCGGACCGCGGTAGGCGAACTCCTTCCAAAAGGAGCAAGCCTTCTGAGCCGGCGGCCGCCGTCCAACCGGAGGTGTCGGACAATTTGCTGGAGGTGCTTGACGACGCCTCCATCGACGAGGGGCACCGTACTATTATGAGTACGGTGATCCAGAAGGTTCAGTCCGCCAAGAGCGGACTGACTGAAGCTTGCACTAGCCTTCTAACAGGCTTCGAGGTAAGTAAAAATATGTAAAAATATTACCGCATAGACAGTAGCCCCTGATGCTCTGTTTGGCGTTCGGAAAGAAAAGCCGAATAGAGGATCTAAATATCGCAGGAGTCTAACAAAAAAGAGTCAATATGCGTATGCAGGCTTCGCTGCTATCCATCGCCGCACTAACTGCGGAGGTGGGTGTCCTGAAGCAGGACCTCAAGCGGACCGAGCAAGAGCTCGGCCTTGCCAAGCGGCGGCTCGAGGAGGAAGAAGGTAAGAAATACCTTACAGAAAAAGTGCCTATAGAAAGGCTTGATTGCAAAAAAGAGTAACAGGATTGTACTGCTTATTGTAGGGGCCACGACTGAGGTGACGACCCTTAAGTAGGCGTTGTCTGCGGCCAAAAAGAAAACGGCCACGGAGTGCACCGAGCGAGACAGACTTGGGGCTTAGGTCGGCGAGGTGCAGCAAAAGCATCAGGCTCTCATGAAAAAACATGAGAGTTTGGAGCTGGAGTCGAAGGCGTAAGCATCCGAGCTTGCAACGGCCCTAGAGGCTACCAAGTCTGCCAAGGCCGAAGCCCAAAAGGCCCTCCAAGAGTTGGAGGAGATGAGGAAGATAGCAGCGGGTAAGGCATTCTTTATGCAAAGCAGAAATATAAAAGTGAACTACCTGTTACTTACCCGAATCCGAAGCTCTCCAGGGGCATTCGCAAATCTTCCCCGCAGCATATCCGATGCCGCCGCATTCTACCGAGCTGAAGAGGGCAGCTCGACGGAGAAGGTGTTCTGGTCTCAGTATTCTGAGGCCGGACACCCTGTGCCCTTGAGCGACCAGCTGAAACAGCTGGTCGAGCTCCACAAGGCGGCCGAGCAGGCCATGAAGGGCTTCATAGTTCGGCTGTGGCCCGGAGAGGCCCTGCCTGGGAGCTATTTTGGGCTAGTGCGGCGGCTGGTGGAGGCCTGTCCGAGGCTTGAGGTCATCAAGCGCTCCGTCTGCATCGAAGGTGCCTGTCGGGCCCTTTCGCGTGCAAAGGTGCACTGGGGTAAGCTGGACGGTGAGAAGCTTGTGAAGGACGGGCCGCCGCCGGGGAAGGAGCATCGCAAGCCCGAGAACTACTACAAGGATGTTCTTGCAGGTGCCCGCCTTGTGGCGGATGAATGTACCAAGGATGTGATATTTGAATGAACTCGCTCGTGTTTATCCTGTGCGCTGAAAACTTGTTCACATGCGCTAAGCAATGCTTATTGAATTTAAAATATTACTTTCTGTGCGGCGTTTATCAAAAATTGAGATGGCCAGTCGTCGGCTTCTGCCCCCGTGCCACTAGTGCTGGGGTGTTCGGGACAAACCTGAGCGCTCTTTTTCCCATAGTTGGGTCCTTCGAGGGAGGCGCTCAGCACAACGAACCAGGCAATCGGACTATAATGCTTGAACGCTCTCACTTAGCCATAGAACTCTATAATTTTAAATTTCGATGAAGCCCCTAGTTCGGAAGACCGACTTCGGGGCGCTATCCACGCCTTGGCCGGACAAAGCCAGCTCCTCGCTCGAAGCGGCATAAGCCCTTAGGGACTCGAAAAACCTCTCGATCAGCGACCGGTCTCTCGCCACATCATGGCAGTCAGTTTTAGCTTTCTCCACTGAGGTGCTTAACCCAGCTGAACTGGGGCACAATCGCAGTGGTTCTCCTAGTGCTACCTTAGCCGATAGAGTGGAACGTAAGGCACCAAAACATAGGAGCCGGGCAAACCCAACTATTGACCCAAATCATGATTCGGAGCCGATGCATATAGTGCTATAAGTTCGGGGTGCCGCACTTGTGAAAGTGTACGGACTTCTCACACCATTATGAGGGGTACTGAAGCCCCTGGCGTGTTTGCCGTACCATGGTGTACGGGTGCAATCATGTCATTTAATAAACATAAATGTAAGAAGAAGACAATGCAAAAAATAGACAAGAAGCTAAGCATTGTTTATAGAGAGGCTATTTATCAAAGCCGAACGATACAAATAGTGCGGTAAGCAAAAGATATTGGACTATTCAGTATGTCCTGACCAGGGGCAGGCCACGGAATTGTATTTAAAACAGGTATACCGCTCGTAACAGAGACCACCTGGGAGTTCCATAATGCGGCATGGCTTGTCTGCCTCCCTGGATCTTGCATCGTTTGTGCGGCAGCCGAATTGCCGAACAGGTCGTCCGAAGTATGGAGTCCTGAAAGTAAGAAAAAGTTAAAAAAAGAATCCGGCAGCCCCTAGTACGTTTTACGCCATATTTTGGGCGTGCCGTTATTGTGCCCCTTCCCCTGTGCCCATGGTATTTCAAGGGCGTAGTTATGTACGCGAGGTACTGGTTTCGCTATGTCGCGAAAGCTGGGGTTGGGGCCGCATTGCTACGCTTGCTTGGAGTGTGCCAGGCGGTCCTGCTGTGGGTTACTCCAGGCGCGCTTGGCAGTGTCTGGCTTTTTAATGGCCGGACTGGAGAATTGCCTGAGAAGGCTACTTTGTACCTCCGCTGCGAGAGCCGCCGTATGCTCCTCCGTACGGAGGGAGCGTTCGGTGTTTCCATTGACCGTAATTACTCCTCGAGGGCCTGGCATCTTGAGCTTGAGATATGCGTAGTGCAGCACCGCATTGAACTTTGCGAATGCGGTTCGTCCGAGCAGGGCGTGATAGCCACTGCGAAACGGGACTATATCGAAGATTAACTCTTCGCTTCGGAAATTTTCCGGGGATCCGAAGACCATGTCAAGTGTTACTGAGCCTGTACAGTTGGCTTCTACACCTAGTATAACGCCTTTAAAGGTCGTTCTTGTGGGCTTAATCCTTGAGGGATCTATGACCATTTTCCACACTGTATCCTGATAAAGCAGGTTCAGGCTACTGCCGCCGTCCATTAGGACTCTTGTGAGATGAAATCCGTCGATTATTGGGTCGAGAACCAATGCGGCGAAGCCGCCATGACGGATGCTTGTGGGATGGTCCCTTCGATCAAAAGTGATCGGGCAGGAGGACCATGGGTTGAACTTTGGGGCGACTGGCTCTATCGCGTATACGTCCCATAGCGCATGCTTCCGCTCCCTCTTGGGAATGTGGGTTGCGTATATCATGTTCACCGTCCGCACTTGTGGGGAAAGCCCTTCTGTCCATTGTTGTTCGGCGGCCTGGGCTCCTCGTCGTCGCTGTGCAGCCCCTTGTCTCTGTTTTTGGCCCTTAACTTGCCTGCCTGCTTGAACACCCAACAATCCCTGTTAGTGTGGTTGGCCGGCCTTTCGGGGGTGCCTTGTATCTGGCACAAGCGATCGAGTATTCAGTCCAAACTGGACGGGCCCTGAGTATTCTTTTTGAATGGCTTTTTCCGCTGACCGGATTTATAGCCTTTGAATCCGGCATTGACTGCCGTGTCTTCATTGCTGTCGCTGCTAACGCGGCATTTTTGCTTATTCCGACGTGTCCTGCCACTTTTGTCCTTGGTATCCGAATTACCAGGGTTCTTTGATAAGTTGTTACTGCGAGCTACCCAGCTGTCTTCTCCCGCGCAAAAGCGGGTCATGAGTGTCATGAGGGCTGCCATGGATTTCGGCTTTTCCTGTCCCAGGTGCCGGGCAAGCCACTCCTCGCGGATGTTATGCTTGAAGGCTACTAGGGCCTCTGCGTCCGGACAGTCGACTATCTGGTTTTTCTTTGTTAGGAACCGTGTCCTGAATTGTCTGGCCGATTCCTCTGGCTGCTGAATTATGTGGCTTAAGTCGTCGGCATCTGGTGGTCGCACGTAAGTGCCCTGGAAATTGTCGAGGAATGCGGCTTCCAGGTTCTCCCAAGAACCGATTGAGTCTGCTGGCAAGCTGTTAAGCCAATGCCGGGCCGGTCCTTTAAGTTTGAGCGGGAGGTATTTGATGGCGTGTAGATCATCGCCGCGTGCCATGTGGATGTGAAGGAGATAATCCTCGATCCATACCGCCAGATCTGTTGTGCCATCGTATGATTTGATGTTTACGGGTTTGAAACCCTCTGGGATTTTATGATCCATTACTTCATTCGTGAAGCATAGCGGGTGTGCGGCGCCTCTGTACTAGGCTATATCACGACGCAGCTCGGAAGAGCTATGTCTGTTGTGTTCGGCCCGGCCGGATTTGTTGTATCCGGAGTGAAGATCGTTGTCACATGCCGTAGGGCGCCTGCGCGATCCGTAGATCGATCTTGTTTGTCTTTCCTTATCCTCCAATATGTCTCGCAGGTCGGGCGCATTTTCCCGTGCCTTAGTTGAGCGGCATCGGGGCATGGCTTGGGTGGAGGGCCGAGAGGCCTCTCTATTGCAGCCGCGAGGTGGCCGGTCTGCCATGTCATGCGCTGGTGATATAGGTGCTTCCTCCTCTGATCGGGGTAACGGCCTGCGCTTCGGGTAACTCTTGGAGGCGCGTTCGAGTTCATACTCTTCGGCCGCAAGGACTTTAGTCCATTTGTCAGCTAGCAAATTTTGGTCAGCTCTAAGCTGTTGCTACTTTTTCTTGAGGCTGCTTGCCGTGGCTAAAAGCATGCGTTTAAAATGCTCTTGTTCGGCGGGGTCTGATGGTATGAAGAATTCGTCGTCATCAAGGCTTGCCTCGTCTTCGGAGGGAGGCGTATAGTTATCATCCTCGACCTCTCGGTCTGCCGCTCTCTCATGAGGGCTGGCTTCTCCATCTTCCTGTGCCGAATCTTGCTGAGGTGGGTGTTCTTCGGCGCTATCCGGGGTAGTATTATCTCCCGTGCCGGAATCACCGTTTTTGCTTTGGCGGGATTTAGAGCGGCGCTGCTGACGCCGGCGCTTTGGCTATTTCTTGGGGGCGTCATCCCCCACTGTTCCATCGCCATCTTCATCTTTTGGAGTATCCACCATATATATGTCATATGACGAGGCGGCCTTCCAGCGCCCTACAGGTGCTGGTTCCTGTTCGTCTCCTACATCGTCGTCCATGCCGTCGATGTCTTCGGAGCCGAAGTCAAGCATGTCGGTTAGATCGTTGACAGTGGCTACAAAGTGGGTGGTGGGTGGGCTTTGAATTTACTCATCGTCCGTATCCCACCCTCGCTGACCGTAGTTCGTCCAGGGCTCTCCTGATAAAGAGAGAGACTTAAGAGAATTCAGGATGTCGCCAAAAGGCGAATGCTGAAAGATGTCTGCGGCGGTGAACTCCATTATCGACGCCCAATCGGATTTGATTGGCAGGGGCGCGGGGGTTTGGAGTCCGGGAAGGAGTCCGGGTCCTCGGAGTCACGGGTCGTGCAGAGTGTGGGGCTAGCGTTCGGCTCGATCGCTTTCGGGATCGCAGCCCTCGAGGTGACGTCCAACTGATCATCCTCGATTGGCGCAATAGGCTCCGAGTTAGGGGTCGGAACCGATGCGTGTGCGGCCTCCAGGACACTGTCCGGGGGCAGAGCTAGATCATGCCACTCGAGATAGTGCGGCGCGCTTGGCCGTGGCTCGAGCCCGTCGAAGATCAAGTCTCCGCGGATGTCAGCCGTGTAGTTTAAGCTTCCAAACCTGACTTGATGGCCAGGGGCGTAGCTTTCTATCTGCTCTAGGTGGCCGAGCGAATTGGCCCGCAGAGCGAAGCCACCGAAGACGAAGATCTGTCCGAGGAGAAAAGTCTCACCCTGGACCGTATCGTTGTTGATGATCAAAGGAGCCATCGGGCCTAAAGGTGACGACACAGAGGAACTCTCAATGAAAGCACCAATGTCAGTGTCAAAACCGGCGGATCTCGGGTAGTGGGTCCCGAACTGTGCGTCTAGGCTGGATGGTAACAGGAGGCAGGGACCACGATGTTTTACCCAGGTTCCGGCCCTCTTGATGGAGGTAAAACCCTACGTCCCGCTTGATTAATATTGATGATATGGGTAGTACAAGAGTAGATCTACCACGAGATCAAGGAGGCTAAACCCTAGAAGCTAGCCTATGGTATGATTGTTGTGTATGGAGTTGATTGTCTACGGACTACAACCCTCCGGTTTATATAGACACCGGATAGGGTTAGGGTTACATAGGGTCGGTTACAATGGTAGGAGATCTTGAATATCCGCATCGCCAAGCTTGCCTTCCATGCCAAGGAAAGTCCCATCCGGACATGGGACGAAGTCTTCAATCTTGTATCTTCATAATCCAGGAGTCCGGCTGAAGGTATAGTCCGGCTACCCGAACACCCCCTAATCCAGGACTCCCTCAACGACTTACATGACTAGTCCTATTAGGATTAGGATTACAAGTGGAGTCCTAGTCTTGCTTCCTTTGTAGGAGAATATTCCTTATGCCTTTCATCTTAAGCCAGCCCACCATAATACGAGTCGGCCTTCCATGAACCGCCTGTTGGGCCACCGGGTCTTGTCTCCCTCTGACCCGCCTGCCCAGTCACCAATGAGTCACCTGGCTCAGCTGGGTCATCAGTGAGTGGAGAGATCCGGGCGGGTCACTTAGCAAGTCACCAAGTCATGGCGGGTCACCAGTGAGTCACCAAGTCCGGCCGGGTCATACATCCGGCCAGGTCATACCGCGGGGTATATCCCCGACAGTGTAGTTTTTCGGTATTGTGTCGGGGAGCTTCCAGAAGGTTCCGAAGGATTCCGAAGGGATCCGGAAGTCCACAAGTGGGGCCAGCATGACCCAAGGTCTAGCATGGGCTGCGGGGAGGCGCCCTGGCCTTATTGGGCTAGGCGCACCAAGTTCTCAAAAGCCCATGTGGCTAGGGAAGGCAAAAAAGGAAGGAGTCCTAGTAGGAATAGGATTGGACTTGGAGTCCAAGTCCTCTCCCCCTTAGCTGCACCTAGGGCTTGGAGGGACTATTTCCCATGCCCCTCCACCTATATATAGAGGTGAGAGGCACCCCAAGAGGACACACCAAGCCCTTGGCGCCCCTCTCTCTCCTGTTACTCCATAGTTCCACCGCCTCGTCCTCGCGACGCTTAGTGAAGTGATGTCAGTGCTCCACCACAACCATCACCACCACGGCATCATGTTGGTTGTGATACTATCTACTTCTCCTCTCCCGCTTGCTAGATCAAGAAGGAGGAGACGTCATCGAGACGCACATGTGCTAAACTCAGAGGTGCCGTCCGTTCGGCCCTAGATCGGTTGGATCATGATCGGATCATGAAAAGTACGACTACATCAACTGTGTTGACAAATACTTCCTCTTAGCGATCTACAAGGGTATGTAGATGCTCTCCACTCTCGTAGCTATGCATCTCCATGGATAGATCTTGCGTGTGCATGGAAATTTTTTGTTTTCCATGCAACGTTCCCCAACAGGACCATGATCGAAGAGAGGAAGGCGGCGCTCGAGGAGAATAAGTTTGCGCTCTAGGAAAATTGGGTGGAGATCGCCGCCAGTGCAGAGGACACTAAGATGTTGACCTGAATAACGACTCTTTAGATATCGATGCTAGAATTATCATGTAATCCGTCCGCTAGCAGATGTTGGAGCGGCAGAATGATGAGTTGGCGGTGTTGGAAGATGAGGACGCGGCGGAGGTGGACACCGACGCGGAGACTACCTATGCGGCAACGACGACACCTCCTTGATCAGGAAGCATCTTGTTGTGATGGCAGTCTAGCAGGGCAGAAATGCATGGACTATCGGACTGACATTCTTTTGGATTTGAGCATGTAAAAACAAAGCATATTTGCCTGCTTTTGGTTGTGATCGAGGATGCGATTCGACACGGGTGTGATCCAATGCATTGTGTGGAATGATGCAATTTGAATTTGAATTTGCTGACAGATATATACAGGGTACGGTTGGATGGCGTCCTTCCGCATCCGTGTTCGTGGATTGGTCTCCCTTGTCTCCGGACGGGTGCGGGAGAAAATTTGCGGGTTGCATTGAAGATGCCCTAAGAGACAAGTTTTACAGATTAGAAGTTACGGGGTGAGATGGTATCAACTGCTTTGGGGGAGGTGGGCCTCACCGTGAAATGCAGGGTAGACTAATTAGGAAAAGAGGAACACGTACCACAAGAGTCAATTGGTGAAAGTTGCCCGTACATTCAACATTTCCGGATTTGAATGCGGGCGAAAAGGAATAATGCATCTGCTAGGAAATAGGAATGGTTGAGGATAAAACTATTTGTTGTTAGTCTTCCTAGTGAGTAGTTATAGGGAAGACCTACAAATGATTTTCACTTCCATCTTTTCAAGTGATAAATTTCATCACCCTTGAAAATGAAAGACTAAAAATGAATTGCAGTGTTGGGATAGTGTGATGAATTTTCACATGGTTGGTAGTATTAATGTCCCTTGTTCAAATTACTCCGTGGTAATTTTTTTCATGGTAATATGTTTCTCATTCATATAATAAAGATTGTAGTACAAGTCAAATAGACATCAACCTGACAAAACTGAAAAGACAAAAGAATACTAGCCTTTGCGCAAAGGAACACCAGCCATAAAAATTATTACAATACATATCGAAGAATTTTCTAAGCTTGACACCAATGCCCGTAACCTGCCTCCGGCATCACCAGAGCAACCACAAAAAAAATTGATGGATCACCTCCTCACCCGAGCTCAACGCGGCTCCATCACACGAACCTCTAATGTGGCTCACCAAAGGCAAAGGCATTTCCGTTGAACAAATCATACTGAGGCAATACCCTGGACAAGTCATCGAACTCTAGATCTGGCAACACTACACGACTAAAGCGCTAGAGGAGAAAACCGTACCTGCCAGCCACCAACCAAGAACCCAGCACATGATCGGTCTTCTTGATATCGTTGATGGAGACCACTATCTGCATTCACTCCTAGACTACCTCCCAAGACCCGCGCCAATGCTGGAGTAGATGTTTTCTCAAAGATGGAGCTCCGTTGCCGCCGCCACAACATCCCCAGCTGAACAGACTAGTTCCCAAATTCATCACTGATCATAGAGCCTACAACCTTGTTAGGAGAGGATCTGGAGCTTCTTTATTCAGCGTCATCGCCACCACCGTTGAAGCCAAGACATCGAACGACCCAAAACCTAAGCTATTATGGACCTACAACCTAAAGCTACATGGTTTGAACATGTGGGATCCGTCGACTCCTCTCACTACATATGATCGAGAGGTCCTCTATGGAGGGGAGCCACCCTGAGGCTAGCCTTCGCTTGTGGCGGCTAGGGTTTCTAGCCTGAATTGCGGTCTTCTTTCATAGAATCGTGTCTGAATTTTGTATTTGTATTCTTGTTATCTATTGTCTTGGAATACATATTTTTGATACTCTACTATCAACGTCTTGCATTTTGTACTGAAACAATTATCCAACTATAGGATTAACCACATATTTATCAATTTCTTGCCAACATATGGTTTTGTTTGTGATAATTTATTTTATATGTTTTCATGTATTTACAGAAATTTCTACCAGACTATTGGAAAAGTAGGTGGCGCGACAATGGGTGCCATTGATGATCTTCTCTAGTATGAGTATCCAACCCAATTAGATTGATATTATGCTTGATTAGTTTTTGGACTTTAAAAATGCATTGTTAAACTAGGACCGAGATTTAGTTACTTTGCATAGTAAAGTATAGCATGGTGGTAGACAAGGTGCATCCATGCAGAACTGTCGCCTTCTCTCCAAAAGACCTCAAGGTTCCTCTGCATCCCGTCGGTGTCGTCACTAGTCCGCCTCATCTCTGATGGCCTTAGGGCCATGGGGCCACGGTGGATCCCGACCCTTGTCAGTGGGAGGCCTCCATTTTTAGACATTTCTTTGAGTTTTGTTAGGGTTTTTGTCCTGCTCAGGAAGGCGATACGTTGATTGAAGTGCTAGGTATCGACTAGAGGGGGTGAATAGGCAATTTTTATGAAATTCTTCGAAACAAGCAAAGACTTCGAAGACAGACAGTCAAATAACACCTAAGCACGATGCGTCGGAAGATAGACTACACTAGCCATGCTATAGTCAGAGAAACAGTATAGATAAGGCACGGAGACAAATAGCAACTAGGTAGAATAGATCAGAATAGGAAGACAATATGAAGTCAAATGTGCAATCAGGGTTGAATGTCTTGACACAATGAACTCAGCCAGAGCAGGCAAGTAATGATTTCGCAAAGCTGAATAGTAAGTAAGGGGTGATGTGATAGAACCATTTGCTTGACGAAGACAAGGATTTGATAGACCGGTTCCAGTTGCTGTGACAACTACACGTCTGGCTAGGGAGGCTGAGATTGAACTTAGAAGACCACATCTTCACCTTATTCCCCTTGAGCTAAGGTCACTTAGTCCTCGCCCAATCACTTAGGTAAGTCTGCAAGGTAGACTTCCAAACATTCATAGACTTCGCTCACCGGTGATCCACAATTACTCTTGGATCCTCAAAATGCGACACCTAACTGTCTAGAAGATCATAGTCTTCAAGTGTAACAAGTCTTTAGATCACGCAGAATAGAAAGACTTCAGTGATGCCAAACTCTCTTTTGGACTTCGGGTGTTTTGGGTTTTTTCCTCGCAAGGATTCTCTCACAAAGGCTTCGGAGGTGGGTTGCTATCAAACGACAAAAGTCGTGCACTAACTCTAAGCAGCCACCAATTTATGGTGGAAGGGGTGGCTATTTATAGCCAGTAGCTGATACGTCCATTCCGCATCATATTTTTTACTGTTATTTATAAAAAATTTATCCATAATTGTAGCGATCCGACCTCAGACGGTTAAATATTTGTATTCAGTGTCATCCCTGGATCGGTAATGCTGACACACAGTACTTGAATGGATTTATAAGAGAGTAGCAAACGCACACTTAATACATCGAATGTCTCAAAAGAGAACTTATTACAATAAATATGGCCCAAGGCCTTGTAATTAAGATAACAGCAGAAGGCTTGGAAGATAAAGCGAGTACATCAACTCCAACGGCATAGCTGAGTGCACGACAAACGACCTATCACACCTTACTCTTTGTCTGAAAAGTTTGCAACATGATATCACTACAAAAAAATACACTTCCGTGATGATACGTGTTTGTCATAGTAGGTCGCTTTTTTTGTCATGCATGTGCATCCATGACAAATTTACGACAGAATCAAGATAGTCATACCTGTGCTGTCGTAGAAGTGTTCCATGACATTACCAAAATTATCATCACGGAAGTGTCCACTTCCATGACAATAAATCACGCGTCACAGAAGTGCTTTCGTCAAGGGTGACCGACACGTGGCATCCACCGTAACGGAACGCCGTTAAGCTATCGGGTCGGGTTTTGGATCCGATAACCCGTTAACAGCCCCGACCATTGGGGATTTTCCACGTGTAAAATCATCATTGGCTAGAGGAAACACGTGTCGGCTCATAGTTGGGACAGATGTCATCCACTCACTGGACAGAAGGCGCCTATGATACGTCGACACGTGGCACGGCCCAACAGTGGCCCATTCCTGTGAAAAGGCCGGCCCATTTGACTTGGTCAAAAGCTGGCGGGCCGGCCCATGGAAAGCCTGTTAACGGCCTATTCGCATATAGCCCATTTACAGCCCGCTAATCCAAGGCCCGTTACGCCCTATCCGAATTAGGCCCAGTAGCGTCATCTGGGTCGTCCAATATGATTCCAGCTCGTTTTCACTTCTGACCCATGTATAGCCCATGATGTCTTTCGGCCCATATGAGGCCCTTTTTAACTCTTGGCCCATTAGCGGCCCGTGCTGAAACTGGCCCATAATGAATAGTGTATTACTTTACACCCATTAACGGCCCGTGGTGAAACTGGCCCGTAATGACAGTGTATCACTTTATACCCATTAACAGCCCGTTATTCCGTTGGGCTGTTTCCAGCCCAAGTTAACTTTTGGCCTTCTGAGGGCCCATTTATTCTTGGGCTCATTTGCAGCATTCGGTTACTTACGGCCTGTTACTGTCATTTTCTGTTTGTGGGCCAAATTCAGCCGGTCGTTACAATCGGCCCGTTTGTGGACCGTTAGTCTGTTGGGCCATTTTCATAGCATCACCAAATACGGCCTATTACGGCCCGTTATGGTCAGCCCATAAAACGTATGATTTCCATTAAAGACCCGTCTATGGCCAATTAAAGGCCCGTACAAGACCCATAAATGAGCTGGCGGCCCATGGATCCTACGAGACGTAGAACGCCCATGGATCCTACGAGACGTAGAAGGCCCATGGATCTGACGGCCTGTGAAGGGCCATGGTCGGGCGAATTGGCCCCTGTTTGAACGATATAGCATATTCAAAGAATTATCCTACTCAATACTATCACCTCTAAAAAGCCTACACTATTACAACAAAGAGATCAAGGCATAGAAAGGTAGAATAATCCTACACTATACAATAAAGAAATTATAGCCGATTATACCCATTGGGCAAATACATCTCATACATCATGGACGCGCATCAACTTAACTCCATTTGAACTATAATCTCTTCAGAAAATAGGATTGGCCGGATTCAGATAGCACAAATTTCAGTCTGCAAAATCTCCAATTCCTTCATGGTTACCTCAGTGTCTTGTTTCATTTTTTTGACTCCTGCATCTAATACCTGCATGTCCAGTCTCAACTTGTTGATTATACGTGGACAATCATGTACAAGTTGTCTTGCCACCTCTAGTTGATGCTCGAGAACATCAGCACATTCCAATTCCAATCCATAATCATTCGGTAACGGCCATGCCGCACTGCTCGCAGATCTTTGTGTTGATGTCACTTCATCCTGAAATGTTTCTGTAAGTACACATGACTAGGGCAAAAATATAGTTACAACAGTGAAGTGAACAAGACACTATTTTGTACTACATGGCAAAACAGGACTAACAATAATGTTACACGTCACTTTCAAAAAAAAATGTTACACATCATGAAGCATAAGCAGGTGATATTTTAAAAATTATAAAAAAGATAGTCCATGCAGCCTGCACACAGAAATCCCTCTTAGCTCACCAGAGGAGCATGATGTTGGGGCCCAATCGAAAACACAGACAAGTTACAAATTTAGACAGCACGTTGCGTATAAGTAAGCAAGCAGTTGCCCATTATGTGCCTCAATTAAAGTCTTAGGGAGCATAATGAACAGTAGAGGGTTTCATACAAACATACTACAGCAGGCAGAACTATGCAATCATTAGCGTAGTATAAACTAGATTGTGAGCCTCATGCAATAATACTTGGTTAATAGACTTCAAAGCTTCAGACACACTTCAGCAGAGTAATTAAATGGTAAGGCCTTTAATTATGTCAACTAATAGTGATACAAGTATCGAACATCAGGCATGATTATTTGGGCATCTCATTAACTGAGGACAAATAAAGCAATTGAAAAGAGAAAATTAACTATGCCTGAAACAAACAAGGAATTGAACTGTTGAGTTGCATACAGTGACTTACCTTAGTAGGTTGAAGAGGCTCAGCGCAGCTCCTACTTCTCTTGCAAGGCTCCTTCCTAACATCTTGTACTTGGAAATCCTCAATCTTATCTTCATTGCACCCCCTCTACAAGGTGACACAAACTAGTTACTCATCTCCTTGGAAGATAAATATGCATACTTTCTAGTCTGTGAACACAAAAGAATGAGATTATAACAAAACAACACCACATAATGAAACATGCCGCATCTCTTGCACTTGCACACAATGAAATGAGCATTTACTATGTCTGCACTATTAAAAACTAGGCATACCTTCGAACTAGATCTCCAGGTACTCTTGGAGAGCCTACTGTAGTGTACAACCAAACCTTTATGTCACCTATGAGTTAGACAAGGCCCCACTACAGCAGCCCTTAGTGTTTAAATCGTTGACAAGCTCTGTTAGAGTGTTATGTCAAGAACAGCAAGTAATCAAAGCAAACAGTCCTAGTATGGTTGGCTGATGCAAACAAGCAATTGAACAGATGTGTGAGCAAATCTTACATATCAAGAAAAGAAGCAAAGAAGGAGGCTTAAAGACTATCACTTGACTGACTAGATTTAAGGGGCATTTAAACATCATGTGCAACGTATGAACTAACATAAACATTGCATATTCCAGATTCTACAATGGAATGCACATGTATTAGGTTATGCCATGTATGATGATGCCTAAATGTACAGATAGCAGGCAGGAGTGATTCATCATTGCACGCACAATTGAATTGCAGGTTAAGGGCTAGTTCGATTCCGCCTTTTCAGGGCATATCGTCAAAATAAGCCATAAAAGATCTAAATAAGTCATTTTTGAGTTATGGGCTTGGGCTTAACTAATTTCTCTTTGGAGGGGGGTGTTTCGGGTAGAACCTCACTAAAAATTGAAGGGAAGGGGAATAGTGAAATGGCTCTGTTGTCTGCCTATATTACACTCAAAATGCAACTGCTGACGCCCGTGTCACACCTGACCCTCAAGTAAAAACAAACACGCAAGCATTCATTGCCCTGCCCGCTTGCATCTTCTCTCCCTTTTCCCTCTACCTCGATCCCCTGCCTGCAGCACTAGGGTTCCTCCAGCGAGCCGTCGCCACTAGTTCCATCTAGCCTTGTCCTCGACGATGCTATGTCCAGCTAGGCTACATGGCCGGCGGGTAGGGGCAAATCTCCCTGGCTTGTCCTCCCTATGGCGCCGCCCCTCATTCTCATGGTCTCCAGCAGCTGCTCCACTGTGGTTCATCCAACGCACTACTCCGGTGGGCGCTGCACAACTACGGCTGATGCCACACTGCGGCAGAAGGCACCTTATTCCCCCTCCCCTCCTCCCAGGCCATGGCCTTGAGGTGCTGTTGAAGGATGAGCTCATGCAACAAGGTGAGGATCTCCTCTGATTTTTTGCCAAATTTTCATTCTGATCCACTATACGATGAATTGCTATGAGCTACTTTTGCTGCTGCTATATGATGCATTGCTATGAGCTGCTCCTGCTACTGCTATATGATGAATTTCTATGAGCTGCTGCTGTATGATGAGTTGCTATGAGCTGCTGCTGCTATATGATGAATTGCTATGAGCTGATGCTGCCGCTATATGATGAGTTGCTACAAGCTACTCCTCCTGCTGCTTTATGATGAGTTGCTACAAGCTGCTCCTGCTGCTGCTATATGATGAATTGCTATGAGCTGCTCCTGCTGCTGCTATATGATGAATTGCTATGAGCTGCTCCTGCTGCTGCTATATGATGAATTGCTATGAGCTGCTGCTGGTATATGATGAATTGCAGACTGCTGCTGCTGTATGATGAGTTGCTATGAGCTGCTGCTGCTATATGATGCTTTCAGGTGGTGCTGCTATACGATAATAACCAGCCACTTGGACCATCGAATTTCAATAAATAATTGTTCTTCATTTAAATGTGGGTCATGCGTTCTTCGTTTAAATTAGGCAATGGGATCTCTATGGAAAACATTGACCAAAGTAGATTGTGCCAAGTAGATGGTATCTTTGTATTTGCATTTTGAGCAAATAGTGATGGTCTGTTTTCCTATCATATTAATTACTGCAGTGGGTTCAATTTGTGCTGTTTGCAAGTCAAATTAATTTCCATATGGGCAGCAAAATGAAAAAAATATAATGCAATCTAGACTTTCCACTGATCATACCAAAGATAAGCTGAAAACGCAATGAAAAGAACTGGTTGGCTTATTTTCTTAGGATAACTCGTAATAACTGTCCCTAAGAAACTTGGCTAATAGAACTGGCATACAAATAACATGCCACGATGATTGCAATGGAGGAGTGACGTACCATGGCACACTGTATGGGCTCACCGCTGCCTCTCCTTTTTTTGCGATGTTCCATGAAATTGCCACATACATCTTGTACTTTTTCATTGTGTAACCCTATCTGCAAGTTGACACGGCTAATTTCAGACATCTCTACATGATACTACATTGCATATCCCTTGCGCATATTTAAACCACCAATTAACGATTGTGTGCGTACCATAAACTAGCCATGACTCTGTATGCTGGACTAGCAGGCACTCTAAGGGAGCCTAATGTGGTGCACTGGAATTCCTACATGCCACCTACGATTTTGTGTAATGTACTGCCCCTGTTCCTAAATATATGTCTTTGTAGAAATTCCAGTATGGACCACATACAGATGTATATAGATGCATTTTCGAGTGTAGATTCACTCATTTTTCTCTGTATGTAGCCTATAGTGGAATCTCTAGAAAGACTTATATTTAGGAACGGAGGTTCGAGGTAGTATCATGTATGACATCTACATATCTAATTTAGCAGCCAGTAGTAGAAATCATTGTCTGCACAAAGGGATTACTGGTCGAAAATCCTAGCAAAGCATGCTGGCAGGCACAGAACAATACAAGAGAGAGAGAGACGCTCTTACAAGATCATAGCAATGCCTCAGTCCAGGATCTTGGTTGGCCAAGCTGTTAGATCCAGACGAAACATCGTCCTTGTAGTTTTTGCCAGCTGCATAAAAGGTAACAACGACCGGTTAGTATATTTGAAGTACATCGGGCAGGTGATGCTGGACGGGTTTAAAGGTGACAAGTACCTAGGCCGTGGTGGGTGCTTGGCATCTCTCCAGACTATGGGAATCAGGTTAGAAACGTCGAGGGTGATGACCCTATGCTGGCTGTCGGGGTCTGGTAAGGAGATCTAGAACCGTCGAGTAGGGTGTTTGTGGAGCGGCTCCGGTAGGGCGAACTACGGTGTGGGCGAAGCGGATCTATGGCCGTGGACGAGGGCGTAGGTGAAGCTGCTTCGGTGGTTGGGTTAAGGATGGTGTCGACGATGCGGATCTGCGGCCGTGGACGGGGCGTCAAAAGCTGCTCTGGTGGTTGGGTTAAGGGTGGTGTCGATGATGCGGATCTACAGCCGTGGATGGGGCGTCAGAAGCTTCTCCGGTAGGTTGGATGAGGGTGCGAGGAAGAGGATCTGAGGCCGTGGACTTGTGAGTTGGCAAAGCGGCCCCGGTAGGGTTGAGAATCGTATAGGCGAAGCTACTCCGGTAGGGTTGAGGAAGGTGTCGGCGAAGCGGCTCCGGTAGGGTTGAGGAAGGTGTCGGCGAAGAGGATCAGAGGCCGTCGACAGGGGCGTCGGTGGGGCGGCTCCGGGGGGTGTGGACGAAGCGTCTCCGGTGGGGAGTATGAATGAGCCGCTGCAGATGCGTGGCGGTTGACGAGAGTACCAGCGAAGCAGATCCCGCGCCGTGGACAAGGCCGGCACTGAATGGGCTGTGGTACAGTGGTGGATGAGCAGTCTACTTGTTTCTAGGGGAGGTGGGAGGGGTAGATGCGGCCGCAGAAGTAGATCCGGCGAGGTGGACGCCGCTGGCAGTGAATGGGCTATGGTACGCCAGTGGATGAGCAGTCTAGGGTTTTGAGAGGGGAGGGGATAAAGGGCGATGAAGTACGGACGGCGTGATGTAAGATGCTCTGGTGTTGTGGAATTAGTCGTTTTTGCGGGAGGGGGAGAGGAAATGGGGGTGCCGTGTAATGGGGGAACCGGAAGTTACCAAAGCAGCCCCGACCTATCATGTAGATGAGGGCGGTATTGTAACTGTTGGTCTCCGTGCACCAAGGACAAAAGGGGAATTTCTCATGCTAAAGACTAAGGTGGCAGAAATTTTAAAAGGAGGCGGGAGATTTTGCCGCCCACGGGATCGTTCGTATCCAGTTTCAACTAATTTTGGACCGTGCTAGTGGGAAGGTCATGCTAGACTGTGTACACGGGGCACGCGTCAGCAGTTAATAACTGGTGTGAAGTCCACCCTAGAAAAAAGACAATAACTCGGGATGATGCGCCGATAACTTGGACATTCACACGGGCGCGGCCAATCGTACGGGTGTAGTGGCGCATTCACAAAAAAAAGGGATCAAACGCTCAGCCTATGTATTTCTCGTGTAAATAGATAATTTAGTGCCATTGGTTATTTACTTTAAACATAATGCATTCACGTGTTAGTGTAGAGGCGCACAAAAAGAAATGGATATTGTAGTCAGCTACTTAAAAGTGTTACCTCATATGATTACATAGCCTCCATTTCATAAATTGCGTACCCGTTTAATTCATATATGAATATTACATATATTACTTCAAAATAGAAACTTAAATCATCCAATACTAATGAATTTGAATGCAAGAGTAACAATGGTGCATGTTCATGATAGCTACATTGGTTGTTTGAAGAAACATCACTGTAACTTTGGCATGCACAACTAAAAAGGCTTATTTAAATAGAAAAAATGTGATATGTGAGTGTCCAATCTTTATAGCGTTGAATCGATATTGTACCTTTGGCCACGATACGAAGTAGATATTGACTTATGTTCAAGCGATGCACGTCCATGATAGCTAGATAGTGATACATGAATGAATTGTGCAATCTCTCTCACACGCATACATATCTCATTTCCCTGTGGGCATCGGAATCACACACGCGCACTTCGTGTATTTCTCTCCCTCCGTCAGGGTTATATTCGTCTTTCTACCCCGTCCTACAAGTCTCTCACACAGGAACTGGGGTTGTACTATTCATCGCCACCAAGGCCACCGCGGACCACGTTAGGGATGTACCTGTATCGAGTGTTCGTGCATGTCGAAGAAGTGGCCAATCCATCAATCGAAGTCCTGTCGCCGCCGCTGGTGCCAGGGTCCATCGACGACGTCCATTACAGGAGTCAACGTCAGACTTTCCCTGTGTTGCTCGGAACAATGGATGGCACAGGGCCTACTCCATCGCGTGGCGGAGGCCACTGCTTCTTTGGGAGAAGAGGCAGGGCTGGCTGCCCGGATGTGCTCTAATTTTAGGTAACAACTGAATCTTGTCAGATACTAGTTAAATCCGAGCTATGGGTGTGAAGGACTGATATGCCAGTACATTTGATTGTGACCTGTTCTAATTTTGTACCTGAACTTTTTTAGAAAGGGCTGTACGTCAACATAATGTGCTAGGAGAACTTATTGTGTTGTTTGTCTGTTTTCTTTGCACAACATTCAAGATATTTCTCCGTCATTGATAAAGACAATGAACCGTTATGTACGACTTCGTTGGTTTCAACATAGCCCTTCCCGTAGCGATCCACTGCTTCCATCCTGATTGTGCCGCCTGTGTGAAATTTTTGTATGCAAGTTTAATGTGCTATGATGTTCTATATGATTGTGTAACCTATATAAGTTTTTACTAAGCATCAGCAATGCATATGGCTGAAAGATGTATTTACGAGCATCGGCCGATGGGTCTCTCTCTCTCTCTCTCTCTCACACACACACACACGCACATGCACAAGTGGGACCCGTTGAATTATTTATTTGCTCATGACAGTTTTTAATTAGGTTCCACTGTAATCTAACTTTTTTCTTAAGTTATTAATTGAGCTCAGTGACTTCAAAAAGTTGTACAGAAGCCTTGTTTGGGCCTTTCCGGCGTCGCTGAATGTGGGCTGAGTAACCATGTTAGGTTGTACTGTACTACACATGCCTTTTTCGCTATTTTTTTAAATAATACATTTTTTTATTAATTTTCATAAATATTACGCTGGGTAATTTTTTTCAAAAATAATACATCGTCTGCCCGCTGCACGCTGACTGGGCCTAGTCAGCCCACAGCAGGCCGATTGGATTCCAGTCGGCCTACAGCTGGCCGACTGGCCCCTGTCGGCCCACTGTGGGCCAACTGGAGCTAATTGGCTCGCTATGGGCTAATTGTTTTTGCAAAAGTGTTAATCATGTATTTAAAAAATATGTGTATTGTGACCTCCTCCGCTCGCTGTGGGCCCACTGTTGACTAAAAAATATGTTTTAAAAAGTGTTAATCATGTATTTAAAAATTATTAAATGTGTGTATAAAAAATGTTCCTTATCTATACAATTTTTTTTAATGTGTGTATAAAAAATAGCTTTTTTTCAACATCAGCAATGCAACTGGGCCGACAGTTGTACACAATATCCGGGTTAACTTGTTATTCTCCGCCCCGCTGGGCTGCAAACTTTCCTAGGAGGTATGCATTAGGCTTAACAAGAAAATGGACTTTAAGAAATAATAAATGGGATGTAATTATAATAACCGGACAGTTACTATGCACCAAACATGTAATTAGTTTGAAAAATATATTATTTTTGGAATTTGAAAATTTTAATTTCATTACTTGTTGCGCGCGCAATATTTCATTGGATTTTAATGTAATAAAACTTTATTTTGAAATTATATTTAACCTGACTAGAAATTTCGGATACAAATATTTTGGATCCCATCAAAATGTGGGAATTTTTTTTGAATTCTGTTTTGAGCGGTTGTTTGAAATTATTAATCGTTGTCCTAGCTAGAAGTTGGGCTGTAGTAAATTCCATTAGAATTAAAAATGGGTTGTACATTCTTACAAATCGCAAATGGACTATATGTTCTCTGCCAAATCCGAGTTGTGGGCCTACTAAGTTGACGCGTACCAAGGGCTTTGTCAAGTTAGTCAATATAAACGATTCTAGCTGCAGTGATCGTGCGATGTCCATCCAATGGCCGTAGTGCTTCTTCAACCTCTGGTTATCTTGCTCCAGCCGCCCAAAGCAGCGCCGATCGTGTCGCGTGCTCCTGCCTCCCATGGCCGGTTGTGATGCCGCGGAGGCCTCACCGCCCCGTACTACTCCCACCGCTGGCCAGGCCATCCCTCTACTCACCCACACCGCCTGTTATTCTGCGGCGACGGAAGCCTCACACCACAGCCGAACCAGTGAACCCTCGTACTCCTCTCCGTGCGGGCTTCCACTGATGCATCTTCCCCGGCTCCGCGTCGTCCCCTTCCTAGGCCTCGCCGTCATCCAGACCACCACCCTGGTGCTCTCGGCGTGGCGTGGTCAACGTGGTCAACGACCGACTTCCATCGGAAGAGTACTGTACGTGGAGAGGCTGACAGCTGGGTCCACGGCAGCCGCAAGGAAGTGCCTCCTTATTACACGCAAAATAATTATTCCTCCACTTGACAGCGGGGACCCACAGGACGGGCCAACGTATTTCGTGAAAAAAATGATTCGCCCCTTAACTGCTGGGACCCACGAGCTACATCTTCGCACGCAAGGAAGTGCGTCCGAAAAAACGATTCGCCCCCCTGACTGCTGGGACCCACCAGGCCCCCGACTGCTGGGACCCACCAGCTACACCTTCGCACACAAGGAAGTGCGTCCGGGCAAAAAAACAAAACGATTCGCCCCCTGACTGCTGGGACCCACCAGCTACATCTTCGCAGGCAAGGAAGTGCCTGACAGTTGGGACCCACCTGGTCGAAGCGTATGTAGCGTTGTCATTCTGGTCACGAACGTGTACGTACATACTGGTCGATGTAGAGGCGCGCACGTGTCGTAGTAGAGGCGCGCACGTGTCGTAGTAGAGGCACGCATGTAGCATGTACACGTACGTACAGCGGCCAGGGTGCAAGAAAGAAAATACGGCCACGTATGTGTACATACGGGGGGGGGGGTCTCGAACGCATACTCGCGCATACATATGGCTAGGGCTCGTATACATGGCTGGGTCGGAACGGAGAAACAGCATCGTCGTCGTGTTCATGGGGAGGAAACGGAATGCGTCGTGTTCATGGGGAGGCAATAGAATGTGTCGTGTTCATCGGGAGGGCTTGGACGGAACATGCGATGGAAACGAGGCCCGGCATACCGCAGAACGGAGGAAATGGCCTTGTGTTCGACCGACCACGTTCGAAACGGGATCCTGTTCATCGGGAGCGGTCTGGCGTACTGCAAAACGGAGGAAACATACCTCCTACGGTCGAAACGGGGGTCCTGTTGATCGGGAGGGGTGTGGCGTACCGCAAAACGGAGGAAACGGACTTGTGTTGGAGCGCTATGGTCGAAACGGGGGTCCTGTTTATCGGGAGGGGTGTGGCATACCACAAAACGGGACTCCACGGGATACTATTCATCTCCACTATCGACCTCCTCCAGCCTCCACGGGCTCCTGTTCATCCAGCCTCCACGGGCTCCTGTTTATCCAGCCTCCACCACGCGCTACTCCACCGGCTACTGTTCAACCACCTCTCCACCATCTACTATTCATCCAGCCCTCCACACCACGAGGTCCTGTTCAACCACCCCTCCACGGGCACCCCTCCACCGTCTACTGTTCATCCAGCCCTCCACACCACGGGGTCCTGTTCATCCACCCCTCCACGGGCACCCCTCCACCGTCTACTGTTCATCCAGCCCTCCGCCACACCACGGGGTCCTATTCATCCAGAGGCAACGCCACCGCTCACTGTTCATCCAACCCCCCCTCCCCCGCAACGCTCACTATTCATCCCATCGATCGGCTTCAGTTAGCAGCAGTAGCGAAGGAATCGCTCGATCGGGTTCAATTAACAGCCATCGATCGATCGCTCAGGTTCAGTAACGCGTAGCCTATTGTGCAATCGCTCGTGTTCAGTTAGAGCCCAACGCCTCGCTCGGGTTCAGTTAGAGCCAACGCCTCGCACACACGCACGTACGTGTACGAGAGAAACGCGCATCGCTCGGCCCCCGACCTCCCACCGTAACCGGGAACTCCCCAAAATTTTCCTCCCCCTCGCTTCTACCATGGTTTTTTCCGTCATGGACGGCCCAAAGAATGTCATGCAGCTGCGTCTCCGGCCCACCCAGGACGAAAAGCCCATTTTCTGTCATGATTTTTTGTCATAGAAGTAGGAGCCCACCACATCTATGATGATACCGGCTTTTGTCACAATTATCGTCATAGAAGTGTCATATGTATGACAAAAAAAAATTCGTTTGGCCCAAAATGTCATGGATGTGTCTTTGTTTTGTAGTGTATGTTGCAGCCTGAAATGGGTCAGCACATGGAATATGTTGGCAAGATAACACAGTAGAGAGATGAATGGATAAATGCTATCACTATATGCATATATGGCTGGTGGAGGCTCTATGGTTATAATGTTTTGCGAAAAGCCAATTTTTTCCTACAATAAAGGAATATTTTTTATTTAACTATCATGGTAGTTGAAACATCATTGAGAAGGTTCCTCCAACTCAATCCCAATTAAAGTAGTCATTAACAACCCGGAAAATTAATTTACAGTGATGAGATCAAATCAATAATTCAAGTACTAGATACTCAAGATGTCCATAACCGGGGACACGGCTAACCATGATTAGTTTATACACTCTGTAGTGGTTTGCGCACTTTTCCCCACAGGACTCAATCTCCTCCGTTGGATTTCTCGCACTACATGGTGTTTGAGAAACGGATGACCAAGACACAGTCTTTCAGAAGCATTAACTCTTTACTCTGGGTAGATAGTTACACCTACTTTCCCCTACATCTGCTAGCCTACCACTGAAAGAGGTCACGCAATATACTCAACTATGCCAGAGCCCATAATGGCTTGTGGCTGCACACGGAAGTTTCTAGCATGAATAATCTTATGATCCCTTTGAGCCTGGGTGGAGGACCGTAGGATGATCACACGGGTACTCCGGGATATCCTTGGACAACACTGGATTCTCCACGTGCCCACAAGCAATCCACCCATATGTGTATTAAAGTTGCCACCTTAAGTTGAACCATTAATTAACAACTCACATCTGTCATGGATACACTCAAACCCAATCCACGTCTATGGGCATAGCATGGCAATATAAGCAAACATAGAAGTAACTCCCAAGGGTTAGATAATAAAACAGGTAGTAGGTTCTACCTCATCATCTACTTCCCAGACCCACATTTTAAGAGATCCTACTCATGCAATGTGTGAGGGTTGAAACTAATGCATAAAAACTGGGTAATAAAGGGGTATGATCAAAGTGTTACTTGCCTTGCTGATGATCTGCAAATCCTAAAGACTCATAGTAGCACGCTTTGCACTCCGGGAATTCTAACACAAACAAACAATAGCATACATAAGCACTCAAGCAAAGATGCATGGGTAAAACTCAAATAAGAAGATCTAACCAGAAAGTTCAATTGAAGAACCCTGGTTTGCAAAAAGAATCAAATCAAACGGAGCAACGAAACTCAAACTACGAACGAAACAAGATTCAATTATTAACCTGGACTAAAGTCAAATTTTACAGTACCATAATATTCTTCAAGTTGGTTAAACAGAAAGATGGCTTTGAGACGAAGATCTAGGCGCTTGTCTCACCTGATTTGGATAAACGAGCGAAAAGAGACACTAAAACGAAGATTAGGGCAGAAATCACGATCGAAAATAATCACGAAAATACCCTGAGAAAATAAAATGAGACGAACAGGCTAACGAACAAATATTCGCTGTCTGCGGCTAACTGATGAACAGTGTTTGTTAAAATGAACGTTCGGACGAATGTCCGCTAAATAATAAACCGACGAAAAACCAAACCGAAGTCACAAAAAATGAAACTAGGGTTTACTAAAAAAACGATCTGTTTTCCTGAGAAAAACTGGACGGTGGCGCGGCTACCTCAGCGGCGGGGTCGGCGGCGGCGGGGTGGGATCGGTGGCGGCTCCGGCGGCGGTGGGGTGGCGATGGCGGGCGGCGGACGGCGCGAGCGGCGGCGCGCAGTTCGAGGTAGCAGGGCTGGCGGCTAGGGTTTGGGCAGCGGGGCTGGCAGCTGGGCTGGCGGCGGACGGATCGCGACTTGTAAAGCCTGGCCGGGCAGTGTCCAGCTCGAGCACGGCCCGGTTAGGTCAGTGCACTTTAAAAAAAATCCAGACGCGGAAAAACAAATAAAAGAAATACGATACAGAGTCCACAAATCCTGAAATAAATTTTCATGGTCCTCGAATAATATTGCGGACAAAGTGAACATTTATTTGGGCCTCTAATGCAATTTTGAAAATGCATATTTTCTCCTAATTCGAATAAAGTAACAATAAAAGTCCAAAAGAAGTATTTATTTGATTTTAATATTTTTCCTCCAATATTCCCTTCATTTTCTAGAAGTCATATTATCTCCTCTCATATATTTTAATATGAAATATTTTCGGAGAGAAAAATAATTAAAACCAAAGTGATCCTTGTTTCGATATTTCACAAAATTAAAATATGAAAAACGTGAAATCCCCAACTCTCTCCGTGGGTCCTTGAGTTGCTTAGAATTTCGAGGATCGCAAAGCAAAAATGCAGTAAAAATATGATATGCATGAATGACCTATGTGTAACATTCCTAATTGAAAATTTGGACTGTTACAAACCTACCCCCCTTAAGATGAATCTCGTCCTCGAGATTCGGGTTGGCTAGAAAATAGGTGTGGGTGGTCTTTGCGTAGATCATCCTCTTGTTCCCAGGTGGCTTCATCCTCGGTACGGTGGCTCGACTGAACTTTGCAATACTTGATAGATAACCTTGCTGCGGGTAACTCGGCTGGCAAACTCGAGAATCTTGACTGGTTTCTCCTCATAGGTCAAATCACTATCCTACTGAATTGCTTCCAGGGGCACTGTATCTCTCAGAGGAATCTCGGCCATCTCTGCATGGCACTTCTTCAACTGGGAAACTTGGAACACATCATGAACTCCTGACAGTCTCTCGGGTAACTCCAACCTGTAGGCAACCTCTCCCATGCATTCCAAAACACGGTACGGTCCTACAAATCTCGGGGCTAACTTTCCCTTAACTCCAAAACATTTAACTCCTCGCAATGGTGACACACGGAGATATGCTATGTCTCCTATTTCATCGATTACCTCCTTGAGTTTTGAGTCTGCATAGCTCTTCTGTCTGGACTGAGCTACCTTCAGTCTATCTCGAATCAACTTAACCTTCTCTTCAGACTCCTTAATCAAATCTTGTCCAAACAACTGGCGGTATCCAACTTCATCCCACATCAACGGTGTTCACATCTTCTTCCATACAGGGCTTCAAACGGTGCCATCTTCAAAATGGCCTGGTAGCTGTTGTTGTATGAGAACTCCGTGTAGGGCAAGTTGTCATCCCAACTAGATCCATAATCTACCACACAAGCTCTCAACATGTCCTCCAGAATCTGATTAACTCTCTCAGTCTGTCCATATGTCTGTGGATGAAATGATGTACTGAACTCTAGCCTGGTTCCTAAAGTCTGGTGCAGCTGGTGCCAAAACTTTGAAGTGAACCGTGTTCCTCTATCTGATACGATGGTCCTTGGAACTCCGTGCAGACATACGATCCTGGTCATATATATCTTGGCCAACTTTGCACTGCTGTAGGTGGTTTTCACTGGGATAAAGTGAGCTACTTTGGTCAAGCGATCCACTACTACCCAGATAGAATCATATCCCGATCGGGTCCTGGGTAATCCGGTGATAAAATCCATGCCAAGCTTGTCCCACTTCCATTCGGGTATCGGCATAGGCTGCAGTAATCCTGCTGGTTTCTGATGTTCTGCCTTCACTCTCTGACATACAACACATATGGCTACATACTTGGCAATGTCCTTCTTCATTCCAGTCCACCAGAAACGCTCCTTCAAATCCAAATACATCTTGGTGTTTCCGAGGTGTATCGAGTATGGCGAGTCATGTGCTTCCTGTAGTATCAACTTTCTGATCTCTGCATTATTGGACACATATACACTGTCCTCAAACCACAAGGTGTCGTGCTCATCCTCACGAAAACCTTTGGCTTTTCCTTCACTCATCTTCTCCTTTATTTCGGCAATTTCTTTGTCATTCTTCTGTGCTTCTCAAATCTTTTCCAATAATGTCGACTGAACTTCCATTGTTGTAACAAAACCTCTAGGAACTATCTCCAAATGAAGCTCCCTGAGATCTTCTGCTAACTCCTTTGGCAATCCTTTGCTTATGAAGGTATTGACATAACTCTTCCGGCTCAAAGCGTCTGCTGCGACGTTGGCCTTGCCTGGATGATAGTGCAACTTCATATCATAATCCTTTATGAGCTCCAACTATCTCCTCTGTCTGAGGTTCAACTCCTTCCGAGTAAAAATGTACTTCAAACACTTGTGATCCGTGTACACATCACAACAATTTCCAATAAGAAAATGTCTCCAGGTCTTGAGCGCATGCACTACAGTTGCTAACTCCAAATCATGGGTGGCATAATTCAACTCATGCAGTCGTAGTTGACATGAGGCATACGAAACAACTCTTCCGTCTTGCATAATTGCTCCTCCAAGCCCTAAGCGAGAGGCGTCTAAATGTACATGGAAATCCTTGGGTATATCTGGCAGAATCAGCACTGGGACCGTAGTCAAACATTTCTTCAACTCTTGGAAACTTTCTTCATATTCTTCAGTCCAATGGAACTTGGTGTCCTTCTTCAACAACACCGTCATGGGCTTCGCAATCTAGAAAAATTCTCAATGAATCTCCGGTAATAACCCGCGAGTCCAAGAAAATTGTGGATCTCTCCAACTGAGGTGGGTGCCAACCAATCAGTGACTGATTGTACCTTGATAGGGTCTACTACTATACACTCTCCTGATATAACATGTCCAAGGAATCCAACTTCCTTCAACCCAAACTCACATTTGCTGAACATGGCGTATAATTGGTGTTCCCTGAGTTTCTCGAGAACTAAACGCAAATGCTCCTTATGCTCCTCTTCATTCTTCGAGTACACCAAAATGTCATCAATGAACACCACAACAAATTTATCCAAGAACTCCATGAACACCTTGTTCGTCATACTCATGAAATAGGCAGGGGCGTTAGTCAATCTGAATGACATAACCGTATATTCATACAACCCGTACCTGGTGGTGAAAGCTGTCTTAGGTATATCATGTTCTCGAATCTTCAGCTGGTGGTACCTGATCGAAGATCGATCTTGGAAAATACTTTAGCTCCTTGCAGCTGGTCAAACAAATCATTGATCATCGGCAGTGGGTACTTGTTCTTGATCGTTACTTCATTCAATGCCCGATAAACAACAACCATTCTCATAGTCTTATCCTTCTTCTCAACCAAGAGCACTGGGGCTCCCCATGGTGACGAACTTCATTGAATGTAACCTTTCTCCAATAACTCCTTAATCTGTTTCTTAATCTCCTCCAGATCATTTGCGGGCATCCGGTATGGTCTCTTTGATATTGGTCTGGTGCCTGGCAATAACTCTATCAAAAACTCAATGTCTCGATCCAGGGGCATGCCTGGTAGTTCCTCTGGAAAATCCTTCACTACACGCACTTCCTCCTGAACAACTCCTGAGAGAAAATTTATGTGAGTACTCTTAGGAGTATACCTGGATACATACTTAATCCTTTTTCCCTCTGGTGTGGTGAGCAGAATTGACTTACTGGCGCAATCAATGTTTCATCCATACATCGATAGCCAATCCATACCGAGTATCACATCCAATCCTTGGGATTCCAAAATTATCATGTCTGAGGGGAAAACATGCCTACCTATGGTCAATGGCATCTGAAAACATGCCTGGCTTGCCATATACTCCGCTCCTGGTGAGCTTACTAACATAGGTGTCCTAAGTACTTTAGTGGGCAACTTATATTTATCCACGAATTCCCTTAAAATGTATGAATGCAATGCACCAATATCAAAAAGAACTATTGCAGTAAATGACTTAACCAAAAACTTACCGATAACTGCATCTGGCTGCTCCTCAACCTCCTCCACGTTCACGTGGTTCACTTGTCCCTTGTTGAAAGGGTTGGACTTCTTCCCAGAGCTTCCACTGCCATTTCCATTCTTTGCTTCAGAACACTCGGTGGCATAGTGTCCAGCCTTCCCGCACTTGAAACAAGTGATGTGACATAAATCCTTCTTGGCGGGCGTGCTTGGGTTAGAGCGGTTCTAGTTGCTGCCTGCTCCACTCCCATTTCCATTCCTAGGGCCAAGGTGGTTATGCGTAATTCCTCCATTGTGGTTATGGCCTCCATGTTTATGGGTAAATCCTCCCGGGTTCGGGGTCAAACGGGGTTTCTGCTGAGCTCCTGAATTGTACTTTCCTTGCCCATACTTCCTCTTGCAGCTCTCAATCTGCTGCTGATTCCCTTCAATCATAAGAGCCTTATCTACCAACTCCTGGTAGTTGTTGAATGTTTCCACCATCAACTGCATACTCATCTCATCATTCAGCCCTTCCATAAACTTATCCTATTTCGCGGCATCGGTGGCCACGTCATCTGGGGCATAATGAGCTAGCTTGCTAAAATCCTCCACGTACTGCCCTACAGTAAGGTTGCCTTGGCGCAAGTTGTGAAACTCACGCTTCTTCATACTCATAACTCCAGTTGAGACATGAGCAGTGCGGAATGCTTGCTGAAACTGCTCCCAAGTAATATTGGCTATGGGGAAAGTGGTTGTGTAATTTTCCCACCATGCGGCTGCGGGCCTATCCAATTGGTGTGCGGCAAAACACACCTTCTCAGCATCTATGCAACCGGCAGTGGTTAACTCCCTTCCAATCCTGTGTAGCCAGTCATCCACAACTATGGGCTTAGTGCTACTGGAAAACACCGATGGATGTAACCTCAGAAAACGGGCTAAGTTGCCAACTGGAGGTGGTGGCGGTGGGTTGTTGTTGTTGTCATTGTCTTTGTTGTCGTTGTTGTCGTTGTCATTGTTCGTGTTGTTGTTGTCGTCGTTGTTGTCGTCGTTGTTGTCGTCGTTGTTGTTGTCGTTGTTGTTGTCGTTGTTGTTGTCATTGTCGTTGTCGTTGTCATTGTTGTTGTCGTCGTCGTTGTTGTCGTTGTTGTTGTTGTTGTAGTTGTTGTTGTTGTTGTCGTCGTTGTTGTTGTTGTCATTGCTGTTGTTGTCGTTGTTGTTGTTGTTGTTGTTGTTGTTGTTGTTGTTGTTGTTGTCGTCGTCGTTGTCGTTGTTGTTGTTGCCTTGATTCTGAACTAGCAACTGCATCAGTGTATTATGTTGCTGGATCAACTGAGTGAACTCCGGTGGAAAGGCAAATCCGGGGTCACGTCTCGGAGGCATCTGATGGGTTTAGAGGGGAGAGATTAGAATAGAATAAGGTCTAATGAGAAAGCACTACCCATATGCACATGAGTCAAAACACAATCAATGTCACACCAAAACAATATCAAGTAAGGGCATACATTCGATCTAACTATTGTTACAGTGCTCGGACTACTAATATATACATGGAGAAATACTACTAATCATATGGTGGTCATCTAGAAATTTTGATTGGTGGAAGACTCCATGATATCTGCTCCAGCTTCGCCTTCATAATCATCATCACTACCATTAGGGTCGGAGTCGGTGTCATCGATGATGATGTAGTCTTCAGAATGAATCTCCTTGGGTTCGTTGTCTTCTCCTCCTAGCGCGGGGTCTCCCATGAAAACTCCTAGCTTCCTTGTCAGGTCGTCATTCATCTCCACAAGTATCGTCATTTCCTCCTCATATCCATCGCGTGTAGACTTGAGTTCCTCTTCTAGCTCTGTGATCTTGGTCATCGCCTTCTTCAAATCTATCATGCTTGCGCACATCTGGTTCTCCTGGTGACGAATGTGATGATTTAACTCCTGGATGAAGGCTGCAATGGACCTGTCCTTCCTGGTGTTGATCATCTCCCATTGCTCATCTCGGCGCCCACATATCTGGTAGATAGTCTCCTTAATCTCCTTGTGATAAACTTCGCCGATGCGTCCCATGGCGATGTCAGCTGCCATGCTCTTTCCTCCAGGTAGTTGCATCAAAGGAAAACTCTATGGGCTCAGTAACTGGTGTGAATGTCCTTCCTGGAACTTGAACACGAATCATCCAACGTTCCTCTTCAGGTAGTGTGGCGGTGTAGGTCCCGATGAAGCTTGGTATTATGATGTTCAGATACCTAGTGACTTCCTTCAAGTGTCGTCAAAAGGGTGTGTCTTCATCCGGCTGTGTAAATTTGTTCCTTGAGTCCGCCATCCTAAAGAATAGAAAACGGAGAGGAGTCAGAAATGAGTAGAGAAGAGTGACCTATGGCTCATCTTAGTTGTCGTGCCCTACATTCAGTGTGTGCTCTGATACCATCTTGTAGCGATCCGACCTCAGATGGTCAAATCTCTGTGTTCAGTGTCATCCCTGGATCGCTAAAGCTGACACACGCAGTACTTGAATGGATTTATAACAGAGTAGCAATCACACACTTATTACATCGAATGTCTCAAAAGAGAACATATTACAATAAATATGGCCTAAGGCCATCTAATTAGGATAACAACGAAAGGCTTGGAAGATAAAGAGAGTCCATCAACTCCAACGACATAGCTGAGTGCACGACAAACGACCTATCGCACCTTACTCTTCGTCTGAAAAGTATGCAACATGATATGTTGCAGCCCGAAACGGGTCAGCACATGGAATATGCTGGCAAGATAACACAGTAGAGAAATGAATGGATAAATGCTATCACTATATGCATATATGGCTGGTGGAGGCTCTATGGTTATAATGTTTTGCGAAAACCAATTTTTCCCTACAACAAAGGAATATATTTTATTTAACTATCATGGTAGTTGAAACATCATTGAGAAGGTTCCTCCAACTCAATCCCAATTAAAGTAGTCATTAACAACCCGTCAAATTAATTTAGAGTGATGAAATCAAATCAATAATTCAAGTACCAGATACTCAAGATGTCCATAACCGGGGACATGGCTAACCATGATTAGTTTATACACTCTGCAGAGGTTTGAGCACTTTTCCCCACAAGACTCGATCTCCTCCATTGGATTTCTCGCACCACATGGTGTTTGGGCAATGGATGACTGAGACACAGTCTTTCAGAAGCATTAACTCTTTACTCCGGGTAGACAGTTACACCTACTTTCCCCTACATCTGCTAGCCTACCACTGAAAGAGGTCACACAACATACTCAACTATGCCAGAGCCCATAATGGCTTGTGGTTGCACATGGAAGTTTCTAGCATCAATAATCTTATGATCCCTTTGAGCCTGGGTGGCGGACCATAGGATGTTCACATGGGTACTCTGGGATATCCTTGGACAACACTGGATTCTCCAGGTGCCCACAAGCAATCCACCCAGATGTGTATTAAAGTTGCCACCTTAAATTGAACCATTAATTAACAACTCACATCTATCATGGATACACTCAAACCCAATCCACGTCTACGGGCATAGCATGGAAATATAAGCAAAGCGTAGAAGTAACTCCCAAGGGTTTGATAATAAAACAGGTAATAGGTTCTACCTCATCATCTACTTCCCAGACCCACATGTTAAGAGATCCTACTCATGCAATGTGTGAGGGTTGAAACTAATGCATAAAAATTGGGTGATAAAGGGGTATGATAAAAGTATTACTTTCCTTCCTGACGATCTGCAAATCCTAAAGACTCGTAGTAGCACGCTTCGCACTCCGGGAATTCTAATGCAAACAAACAATAGCATACATAAGCACTCAAGCAAATATGCACGGGTAAAACTCAAATAAGAAGATCTAACCAGAAAGTTCAACTAAAGAACTCCGGTTTGCAAAAAGAATCAAATCGAACGGAGCAACGAAAGTCAAACTATGAAAGAAACAAGATCCGATTACTAATCTGGACTAAAGTAAAATTTTACAGTACCAAAATCTTGTTCAAGTTGGTTAAATAGAAAGAGGGCTTCGAGACGAAAATCTAGGCACTTGTTTCACCTGATTTGGATAAACGAGCGAAAAGATAAACTAAAACGAAGATTAGGGCATAAATCACGATCGAAAATAATCGCAGAAAAACCCTGAGAAAATAAAACGAGACAAACAGGCTAACGAACGAACGTTCGCTGTCTGCGGCTAACTGACGAACAGCGTTCGTTAAAACGAACGTATGGACGAACGTCCACTAAATAATAAACTGATGAAACACCAAACCGAATTCGCAAAAAAACGAAACTAGGGTTTACTAAAAAATGATCGGTTTTCCCGAGAAAAACCGAACGACGACGGCGGCGGCTACCTCGACGGCGGGGTGGGATCGATGGTAGCTCTGGCGACGGCGGGCGACGGAAGGGTTTGGGCGGCGGGGCTGGCGGGTGGGCTGGCGGCGGACGGGCCGCGGCTTATAAAACCTGGCCGGGCAATGTCCGGCTCGGGCACGACCCGGTTAGGTCGATGCACTTTTTTTAAAATAATCCTAACGCGGAAAAACAAATAAAAGAAATACTAAACGGAGTCCAAAATCCTGAAATAAATTTTCACGGTCCTCTAATAATATTGCGGAGAAAATGAACATTTATTTGGGCCTCTAATGCAATTATGAAAAACGCATATTTTTTCCTAATTCGAATAAAATAACAATAAAAGTCCAAAAGAAATATTTATTTGATTTTAATATTTTTCCTCCAATATTCCCTTTATTTTGGAGAAGTCATATTATCTCCTCTCATATATTTTAATATGAAATATTTTCGGAGAGAAAAATAATTAAAACCAAAGTGATCCTTGTTTCGATATTTGACAAAATTCAAATATGAAAAACGTGAAATCCCCAACTCTTTCCGTGGGTCCTTGAGTTGCTTCGAATTTCAAGGATCGCAAAGCAAAAATGCAGTAAAATATGATATGCATGAATGACCTATGTATAACATTCCAAGTTGAAAATTTGGGATGTTACAACAATAATGCTTTCTGGAGTAATTCTAATGCCTTTTCTCTCATAATTTGCAAGGTACACACCAAGAGGGAGAATTTCGACAGCTGGATTTCTCGACCTAAAAAAGCTACGTGAGGCTACCTATTCTGCACAAGTCCAAATGAGCCAAAACATCACGGGGATTTTTTATGGAATATATAAGAATCACTGGAGCAAATAACTACCAGGTGGGCACAACCCACCTGGGCGCGCCATGGCCCCCTGGCGCGCCCTGGGGGGTTGTGGCCTCCTCGGCCCACCTCTGGTGCCCATATTTTGGTATATAAGGCATTTTGACCTAGAAAAAAAATAAGAGGAGGACTTTTGGGACGAAACGCCGCCGCCTCGAGGCGGAACTTGGGTAGGAGCACTTTTGCCCTCCGGCGGAGCGATTCCACCGGGGGAACTTCCCTCCCAGAGGGGGAAATCATGGTCATCATCATCACCAACAACTCTCCCATCTTGGGGATGGAAATCTCCGTCAACATCTTCAACAGCACCATCTCCTCTCAAATCCTAGTTCATCTCTTGTGTTCAATCTTGTTACCGGAACTATAGATTGGTACTTGTGGGTGACTAGTAGTGTTGATTACATCTTGTAGTTGATTACTATATGGTTTATTTGGTGGAAGATTATATGTTCAGATCCAATATGATATTTAATACCCCTCTGATCTTGAGCATGATTATTATTTGTGAGTAGTTACCTTTGTTCTTGACGTCACGGGAGAAATCATGTTGCAAGTAATCATGTTAATTTGATATGTGTTTGATATTTTGATAGTATGTATGTTGTGATTCCCTTAGTGGTGTCATGTGAACGTCGACTACATGACACTTCACCATATTTGGACCTAAGGGAATGCATTGTGGAGTAGCAATTAGATGATGGGTTGCAAGAGTGACAGAAGTTTAAACCCCAGTTTATGCGCTATTCCGTAAGGGACCGATTGGATCCAAAAGTTTAATGCTATGGTTAGAATTTATTCTTAATATTTTTCTCGTAGTTGCGAATGCTTGCGGGAGGGTTAATCATAAGTAGGAGGTTTGTTCGAGTAATAAAAGCACCTAAGCATAGGTCGACCCACATACCAAATTATCAAAGTAGCGAACACAAATCGAACCAACATGATGAAAGTGACTAGATGAAGTTCCAGTGTACCCTCAAGAACGCCGTGCTTACCATAAGAGACTGTTTTGGCCTGTCCGTTGCCTCAAAAGGATTGGGCTACCTTGCTGCCCTTTTGTTACTATTATCATTACTTGCTTGTTACAAATTATCTTGCTATCAAACTACTCTGCTACTTACAATTTCAGCACTTGCAAACATTACCTTACCGGAAACTACTTGTCATTTCCTTCTGCTCCTCGTTGGTTCAACACTCTTACTTATCGAAAAGAGCTACAATTGATCCCCTATACTTGTGGGTCATCAAGGATATTTTCTGGCGCCGTTGCCGGGGAGTGAAGCGCCTTTGGTAAGTGGCATTTGGTAAGGAAACATTTATATAGTGTGCTGAAATTTATTGTCACCTGTTATTATGGAAAACAATCCTTTGAGGGGTTTGTTCGGGGTATCTTCACCTCGTCCGGAACCAGAATTAGCTACCCCTCAACCTACTGCACCTACTGAAAATATTGAATATGAAATTCCTTCGGGTATGACAGAACAACTGCCAGCTAATCCTTATGCAGGAGATGGAACCGAACATCCTGATGTGCACTTGATATATGTAGAACTAATTTGTGGGTTGTTTAAACTTGCAGGTTTACCCAGGGATAATGTTATGAAGAAGGTTTTCCCTCTATCTTTGAAGGGAAAAGCATTAGCATGGTATAGTCTATGCGATGATATTGGATCATGGAATTGGAATCGTTTGAAATTGGAGTTCCACCAAAAAAATTATCCTATGATTTTTGGCCTCGTGAAGGAGAAAGTATCTCTCTAGCCTGGGGGAGGCTTTAGTCAATTTTATATTCATGCCCCAATCATGAGCTCTCAAGAGAAATTATTATTCAAAATTTTTATGCTCGGATTTCTCGTAATGATCAAACCATGCTTGATACTTCTTGTGTTCGTTCTTTTATGAAGAAGACTACTGAATTCCGGTGGGATCTTTTGGAAAGAATTAAACGCAACTCTGAAGATTGGGAACTCAACAAAGGTAAAGAGTCAGGTATTAAACTTGAGTATGATTGTGAAATTTTTTTTATGGATACCGATGCTTTTCAAAAGTTTAGCACTAAATATGTACTTGACTCTGAGATAGTAGCCTCCTTTTGTGAATCATTTGCTACTCATGTTGAACTCCCTAAATAGAAGTGGTTTAAATATCACCCACCTATTAAAGAAGAAATTAAAGAACTGGTACCGGTTAAAGAAGAAACTATACTTTATAATGCTGATCCAGTTGTTCCTTCTGCTTATATTGAGAAACCACCTTTCCCTATTAGGATAAAGGAACATGCTAAAGTTTCAACTGTGGTTAACAAAAGCTATATTAGAACACCTAAACCTGATGAACAAATTAAAGTTGAACCTAGTATTGCTATCGTTAAAGATCTCTTAGAAGAAGATATGGATGGGCATGTTATTTACTTCTGTGAAGAAGCTGCTAGAATTGCCAAACCTGATAAGAAAGATAAACATAGACCCGTTGTTGGCATGCCTGTCATCTCAATTAAAATAGGAGACCACTGTTATCATGGTTTATGTGACATGGGTGATAGTGTGAGTGCTATTCCTTACACCTTATATCAAGAAATTATGAAAGACATAGCACCTACAGAGTTAGAAGACATAGATGTTACTATTAAACTGGCTAACAGAGACACTATATCACCATTTGGGATTGTTAGAGACGTTGAAGTCTTGTGTGGGAAAATAAAATACCCTATTGATTTTCTTGTTCTTGGTTCCCGACAAGATGACTTTTTTCCCATTATTTTTGGTAGTCCTTTCTTGAATACAGTTAATGCTAAGATAGACTGTAAGAAACAAACTGTTGGTGTTAGCTTTGGTGATGAGTCTCATGAGTTTAATTTTTCCAAGTTTAGTAGAAATCTTCATGAGAAAGAATTGCATAGTAAGGATGAATTAATTAGTCTTGCTTCAATTGCTGTACCACCTACTGATCCCTTAGAACAATATTTGCTAGACCATGAGAATGATTTTCATATGCATGAAAGAACTGAAATAGATAAAAATTTCTTTGAACAACGTCCTTTACTTAAACACAATTTGCCTATTGAAACTCTAGGTGGTCCTCCTCCACCTAAAGGTGATCCTGTGTTTGAATTAAAACAATTGCCAGACACTTTGGAATATGCTTATCTTGATGAAAAGAAGATATATCCTGTTATTATTAGTGCTAACCTTTCAGAACATGAAGGAGAAAGATTATTGAAAGTTCTAAGGAAGCACCAAGCTGCTATCGGATATACTCTTGATGATTTAAAGGGCATTAGTCCCACTCTATGTCAGCACAAAATTAATATGGAACCTGATGCTAAACTCGTTGTTGATCACCAACGCCGGTTAAATCTGAAGATGAAAGAAGTGGTAAGAACGGAAATATTAAAACTTTTGGAAGCAGGTATAATCTATCCTATAGCTGATAGTAGATGGGTAAGTCATGTTCATTGTGTTCCTAAGAAAGGAGGTATAATTGTTGTTCCTAATGATAAGAATGAACTTATTCCACAAAGAATTGTCACGGGCTACAGAATGGTAATTGATTTTAGGAAATTAAACAAAGCAACTAGAAAAGATCATTACCCTTTGCCTTTTATTGATCAAATGCTTGAAAGATTATCTAGGCACACACACTTTTGCTTCCTTGATGGATATTCTAGCTTTTCACAAATACCTGTTTCTCAACCTGATCAAGAAAAGACCACTTTTACTTGTCCCTTTGGAACCTATGCTTATAGACGTATGCCTTTTGGTTTATGTAATGCACCTGCTACCTTTCAAAGATGTATGACTGCTATATTCTCTGACTTTTGTGAAACGATTGTTGAGGTTTTCATGGATGACTTCTCTATTTATGGGAAGTCTTTTGATGATTGTTTAAGAAATCTTGATCAAGTTTTGCAGAGATGTGAACAAACAAATCTTGTCTTGAATTGGGAGAAGTGCCACTTTATGGTTAATGAAGGCATTGTCTTGGGTCATAAAATTTCTGAAAGAGGTATTGAAGTGGACAAAGCTAAGGTTGATGCAATTGAGAAAATGCCATGTCCTAAAGATATAAAAGGTATTCGTAGTTTATTAGGTCATGCTGGTTTCTATAGGAGATTTATCAAAGACTTTTCAAAAAATTCTAGGCCTCTTACTAGTCTCTTGCAGAAGGACATTCCTTTTGTTTTTGATGATGATTGTTTAGAAGCCTTTGAAACACTTAAGAAAGCCTTAATTTCTGCACCTATTGTTCAACCACCTGATTGAACTTGCCTTTTGAAATTATGTGTGATGCTAGTGATTATGATGTTGGTGTTGTTCTAGGACAAAGAGTTGATAAGAAACTCAATGTTATTCATTATGCTAGTAAAACTCTAGACAATGCTCAAAGAAATTATGCTACTACAGAAAAGGAATTCTTAGTAGTTTTGTTTGCTTGTGATAAATTTAGACCTTATATTGTTGATTCCAAAGTAACTATTCAAACAGACCATGATGCTATTAGATATCATATGGAAAATAAAGATGTTAAACCTAGACTTATTCGATGGGTTCTTTTGTTACAAGAATTTGATTTACATATCATTGATAGAAAAGGAGCTGAGAACCCAGTTGCTGATAATTTGTCTAGGCTTGAAAATGTGCATGATGACCCACTACCTATTGATGATAGTTTTCCTGATGAGCAGTTAGCTGCAATAAATGTTTCTCATAGTACTCCTTGGTATGCTGATTATGCTAATTACATTGTTGCTAAATATTTACCACCTAGCTTTACATACCAACAAAAGAAAAAATCATTCTATGATTTAAGACATTACTTTTGGGATGAACCATATCTTTATAAAGAAGGAGTAGATGGTATTATTAGACGTTGTGTACCTGAGCATGAATAGGGACAAATCCTACGGAAATGTCACTCCAAGACATATGGAGGGCATCATGCTGGAGATAGAACTGCTCACAAGGTATTGCAATCTGGATTTTATTGGCCTACTCTCTTCAAAGATGCCCGTAAGTTCGTCTTATCTTGTGATGAATGCCAAAGAATAGGTAATATCGGTAAGCGTCAAGAAATGCCTATGAATTATTCACTTGTTGTTGAACCATTTGATGTTTGTGGATTTGATTACATGGGGCCTTTTCCTTCCTCTAATGGGTATACACATATTTTGGTTGTTGTTGATTATGTTACTAAATGGGTAGAAGCTATTCCAGCTAGTAGTGTTGATCACAACACCTCTATTAAAATGCTTAAGGAAGTTATTTTCCCAAGGTTTGGAGTCCCTAGATATTTAATGATGATGGTGGTCTACACTTTATTCATGGTGCTTTCCATAAAATGCTTGCCAAGTATGATGTTAATCATAGAATTGTATCACCCTATCATCCTTAGTCTAGTGGTCAAGTTGAACTTAGAAATAGAGAAATAAAATTAATTTTGCAAAAGACTGTCAATAGGTCCAGGAAGAATTGGTCTAAGAAATTAGATGATGCACTTTGGGCTTATAGAACAACTTATAAAAATCCTATGGGTATGTCTCCTTATAAAATGGTTTATGGAAAAGCATGTCATTTGCCTCTTGAGTTAGAACATAAAGCATACTGGGCAATTAAAGAACTCAATTATGATTTCAAACCTGCCGGTGAAAAGAGGTTATTTGATATTAGCTCATTAGATGAATGGTGAAACCAAGCTTATGAAAATGCAAAATTATTTAAAGAAAAAGTAAAAAGATGGCATGAAAAAAGAGTTCAACAGCGTGATTTTAAAGTCAGAGAATATGTTCTTTTGTACAACTCTCGTTTCAGATTCTTTGCAGGAAAACTCCTCTCAAAATGGGAAGGCCCATACGTCATCGAGGAGGTTTACCGGTCTGGAGCCATCAAAATAAATAATTCCGAAGGTACTAACCCGAAGGTTGTCAATGGGCAATGAATAAAGCATTATATCTTAGGTACGCCTATTAATATAGAAAGTAATATTATCCAAACTACGACACCGGAAGAACACATAAAAGAGTCCTTCCGGAACACTCCAGAATCGTGAAAATAAGGAGGTACGTGATACAGTAAGTAAACGGACTCCAAAAAATCCGCAACAATATTTTTTATCAGTTTTGGAATATTTTAGAATTTTGGGAATAAAGAAACTTCCAGGAAGCATCCCCTGGTGGGCACAAGACACTAGGGCGCGCCAGGTGCCTGGCGCACCCAGCTGGGTTGTGCCCACCTGGGACACCTTCCGTACTCCGTTTTCTACCATATACTTGTCCTCCAAGGTAAAAAATCTATATATACTCCCCGGACCTGTTGATCACGGTATCACGGAGAAATCCTCTATTCTCTTTTCTTGCTATTTCCCGCGTAGTTTTGAAAATATGTCGTCCCAAGACTCTGAGGGTGAGAGCTATGTTGTTGATCTCATTGCAAACCACAAGTCCTATGGGGACGAGGGGCATTATAGCTGGACCTCCGAAGAAGAAGATGAATCGGTTCCTCCCGGTTCAAAAACGAGAGCATGGAGGCGTTATGCAAGAGGATAATAAAACTCGAGATAGATAATTGCGAGTTGATGATGGAAAATTTTATTCTCCGTCAAAAGCTGAAGGAAGCGAAGGGAAAACCTTCTACCTTATCACCATCACCATTACCTTCTTCTTCACCACCTTCATCATCTTCACCACCAAAGGAGAACTGAGTATCGGGTATGGGCACACCCCTTGGCTTTCGCCAAGCTTGGGGGAGGTGCCCCGGTATCATATCATCCCACTATCTTTTTTGCTTTTACTTATTTTAGTTCGATCCTTTTGCTTTAGTTGAATAGAATTTTAGTTCGATCCTTTCTTCTTTGAGAGTTTGCTTAGTGATCTATCCTTGTAATCGTGTGCAAGTTATATAACAAAGTTTCGTATGAGTTTTTCTTTCTTTACTTTCATGTTGCAAATAGAAGAAAAGAAATAAGAAAGGAAACAAATGAAAGAAAGGAAATAAATGAAGAAAATATTATATACTAATCCTATGGTAGGTCATGGCACCACATAAGGAAAAGTATAAGTAGAAAATTTTATTAGAGATTGACAAACATAGCATTAGTCAATGATGTAACTCATGAAAGAATTAATAAGGGAAGAGAAGATTCACATATAAATATACTATCCTAGAAATCTTTTGTGATTGTGAGTCTCATGAAAATATTATATGCCAAAATTGTTGACGTTCGACAAGGAAGACAACTTAATGATTTATGTTTGTTCATATTCACATAGAAGTCATATTGTCATAGATCCTTTAACATGTGGCGCTTGCCCCTATCTTTGATAGCCAAAAATTCTGCACTAAGTAGAGATACTACTTGTGCATTCAAAAACCCTTAAACCCAAATCTTATTTTCAAGTGTCCACCATACCTACCTAGGGATTGAGCAAGATCCCTCAAGTAAGTTGTCATTGGTGCAAAAAGGCAATAAAAATTGCTTCTAAAAGTGTGAGATCATTTAGTATAAGAGAAAATTGAGCATTGCACGAACTTTTGATGGTGAAGAATAAAAGCGACAGAATGCATAATAAAGGTCGCTATCACAAGGAGCAATGTAACGTGACGTTGTTTTGCACTAAGGGATTGACCATACAAACAAACAAGTGCATGGCAACCACTGCTTCCCTCTGCGAAGGGCCTATCTTTTACTTTTATGCAAAGAGTCAAAGTTTTTCTCTCTATTCCTTTTTATTTTTCTCCTTTGGAAAGCATCATGTGGTGAGGAAAGATCTAGGCACATATGTCTAGTTGAATATGGGTGGCATGAGTTATTATTGTTGACATCACCCTTGAGGTGAGTATGTTGCGAGGCAAAATCATAAGCCATATCTTTCTATGTGTCCGGTTGAAACATTTTGCTCGTGGGTATGAGGTGAGTGTTAGAAATGATAGAAGACTATATGATGGTTGAGTATGTGGACTTGCCTAAAGGCTCTGACACGTGACTCTTCCTGAAAAGATGATTAATCGTAGTTGAAAAGTTGACTGAGAACATAGTTTGTTGGTTTCTAATAGAGTTTTTGCTTTATACATCAATGTGTGATGAACTATTACTTATTCATGAGAAGTATATGATAAAAGTTCTATGATAGAAGTCCTATGCTTAATTTTGTTGCTATTATAATAATCAACATGATGCTTCTATGTCTGTACTTTTTCTTATCGACACCTCTTTCTCAAAGCATGTGGACATGTTTTTCGATTTCGGTTTTCGCTTGAGGACAAGCAAGGTCTAAGCTTGGGGGAGTTGATTCGTCCATTTTGCATCATGTTTTCTTACTATTATTTATAATGTTTTATCCATAATAATGCTTTTTGGAGTAATTCTAATGCCTTTTCTCTCATAATTTGCAAGGTACACACCAAGAGGGAGAATTCTGGCAGTTGGAAATCTGTACCTGAAAAAGTTACGTCAGGCTACCTATTCTTCACAACTCCAAATGAGCCGAAACTTCACGGGGATCTTTTATGGAATATATAAGAATGACTGGAGGAAATAACTACCAGAGGAGGGCCACCAGGTGGGCACAACCCACCTAGGCGTGCCAGGGCCGCCTGGCGCGCCTTGGGGGTTGTGGCCTCCTCGACCCACCTCCAGTGCCCATCTTTTGGTATATAAGTCATTTTGACCTAGAAAAAAATAAGAGGAGGACTTTAGGGACGAAGCGCCACCGCCTCGAGGCGGAACTTGGGCAGGAGCACTTTTGCCCTCCGGTGGAGCGATTCTGCCGAGGGGAACTTCCCTCCCAGAGGGGGAAATCATCGTCATCATCATCACCAACAAATCTCCCATCTAGGGGAGGGAAACCTCCATCAACATATGTTGGGGAACGTAGCAGAAAACAAAAATTTTCCTACGGTTTCACCAAGATCCATCTATGAGTTCATCTAGCAACGAGTGATTAGATGCATCTACATACCTTTGTAGATCGCGAGCGGAAGCGTTCAATGAACGGGGTTGATGTAGTCGAACACGACGTGATTCAAATCACCGGAGATCCTAGCACCGAATGGACGGTACCTCCGCGTTCAACACACGTACGGGACGGGAGACGTCTCCTCCTTCTTGATCCAGCAAGGGGTAAGGAGAGGTTGATGAAGATCCAGCAGCACGACGGCGTGGTGGTGGATGCAGGGCGTCACAGTAGCAGGGCTTCGCCTATACTACGAGAGAGAGACGTAACGGGGAGAGAGGAAGGCGCCAGGGGCTGGTGTATCAAGTCTCTCCTCTCCCCCACTATATATAGGAGGGCCAGGGGGGTGGTGCGCCAGCCTAGGAGATCCAATCTCCTAGGTGCGGCAGCCAAGGGGAGGTTTCCCTCCCCCCCAAGGCACCTAGAGGTGCCTTCCACCATTGGGACTCTTCCCTTAAGTGGAACCCTAGGCGCATGGGCCTTTGGGGCTGATGCCCTTGGCCCATCTAGGCCAAGGCGCACCCCCTACAGCCCATGTGGCCCCCCGGGACAGGTGGCCCCAACCGGTGGGCCCTCGGGACCCCTCCGGTGGTCCCGGTACAATACTGATAACCCCGAAACTTGTCCCGATGGCCGAAACAGCACTTCCTATATATAATTCTTTACCTCCGGACCATTCCGGAACTCCTCGTGACGTCCGGGATCTCATCCGGGACTCCAAACAACATTCTGGTTACTGCATATACATATCTTCATAACCCTAGCGTCACCGAACCTTAAGTGTGTAGACCCTACGGGTTCGGGAGACATGCAGACATGACCGGGACGACTCTCCGGTCAATAACCAACAGCGGGATCTGGATACCCATGTTGGCTCCCACATGCTCCACGATGATCTCATCGGATGAACCACGATGTCGAGGATTAAACAACCCCGTATACAATTCCCTTTGTCAATCGGTATGTTACTTGCCCGAGACTCGATCGTCGGTATCCCAATACCTTGTTCAGTCTCGTTACCGGCAAGTCACTTTACTCGTACCGTAATGCATGATCCCGTGATCAACCACTTGGTCACCTTGAGCTCATAATGATGATGCCTTACCGAGTGGGCCCAGTGATACCTCCCCGTTATATGGAGTGACAAATCCCAGTCTCGATCCGTGTCAACCCAACAGACACTTTCGGAAATACCCGTAGTGCACCTTTATAGTCACCCAGTTACATTGTGACGTTTGATACACCCAAAGCACTCTTACAGTATCTGGGAGTTACACGATCTCATGGTCAAAGGAAAAGATACTTGACATTGGAAAAGCTCTAGCAAACGAACTACACGATCTTGTGCTATGCTCAGGATTAGGTCTTGTCCATCACATCATTCTCCTAATGATGTGATCCCCTTATCAACGACATCCAATGTCCATAGCCAGGAAACCATGACTATTTGTTGATCAACGAGCTAGTCAAATAGAGGCTTACTAGGGACATATTATGGTCTATGTATTCACACGTGTATTACGATTTCCGGATAATACATTTATAGCATGAATAAAGACAATTATCATGATCAAAGAAATATAATAATAATACTTTTATTATTGCCTCTAGAGCATATTTCCAACAACATATTCAACAACACCATATCCTCTCAAACCCTAGTTCATCTCTTGTGTTCAATCTTGTTACCAGAACTATAGATTGGTACTTGTGGGTGACTAGTAGTGTTGATTACATCTTGTAGTTGATTACTATATGGTTTATTTGGTGGAAGATTATATGTTCAGATCCAATATGCTATTTAATACCCCTCTAATCTTGAGCATGATTATTATTTGTGAGTAGTTACCTTTGTTCTTGAGGTCACGGGAGAAATCATGTTGCAAGTAATCATGTGAACTTGGTATGTGTTCGATATTTTGATAGTATGTATGTTGTGATTCCCTTAGCGGTGTCATGTGAACGTCGACTACATGACACTTCACCATATTTGGGCCTAAGGGAATGCATTGTGGAGTAGAAATTAGATGATGGGTTGCGAGAGTGACAGAAGCTTAAACCCCAGTTTATGCGCTATTCCGTAAGGGGCTGATTGGATCCAAAAGTTTAATGCTATGGTTAGAATTTATTCTTAATACTTCTCTCATAGTTGCGGATGCTTACGGGAGGGTTAATCATAAGTATGAGGTTTGTTCTAGTAAGAAAAACACCTAAACACCGATCCACCCACATACCAAATTATCAAAGTAGCGAACACAAATCGAACCAACATGATGAAAGTGACTAGACGAAATTCCCGTGTACCCTCAAGAACGCTTTGCTTATCATAAGTGACTGTTTTGGCCTGTCCTCTGCCTCAAAAGGATTGGGCTGCCTTTCTGCACTTTTGTTACTATTATCGTTACTTGCTCGTTACAAATTATCTTGCTATCAAACTACTCTGCTACTTACAATTTCAGCACTTGTAGACATTACCTTACTGGAAACTACTTGTCATTTCCTTTTGCTCCTCATTGGGTTCGACACTCTTACTTATCGAAAAGAGCTAAAATTGACCCCCTATACTTGTGGGTCATCAACAGCGACCCTACATGTTATGTCCGAAATGACCCTGGGTCATTGGGGAACCGACACATGTCCAACACGCGGCATCTTGACTTGGGCTACAAGTAAAGATGACTCATCCAACTCTGGATAAGATTTTCTCTCATTGTCTTTGCTCGAAGACATAGGATTTGGGTTGAGCAGCATGTCAGTTTTCTGACTTTGTTCACCTGGACCCTGTTGGTGCATCTAGTGCCCCTTAGTGATTTTGGTGTATTGAAGACTTATAGGTTAAGGGACTAATGTGTTTGTGAGTGTACACAGGTTCTATAGGTCTATGAGGAGTTTGGTATTTATGAAGAAAGTCGACCCCTAAAAAGAAATGTCTTCATTTGAAGACTTTCGTTTTCTTGAAGACTTTGAAAATGAGGAAATTGGTGTGACCTTGAAGACTTCGATATTCATGCGAGGATTATGAAGCGTGAAGACTTTTGTTTTTGTAGTTTCATTTTCTCTTTCTTGAGTCATAGGAAACACCATAATGTTTAAAGGCGGTCGAGGTAAAACTAAGGAAAAGTTTCCAAGTGCTGCTCATCTCAAAATCCTACACCTACCCAATCCTTTCGAGTGAAGCCATTGGAAATCTCATACAGTTCAGTCAATTTTCTTCAGTGACATAAACGAAGATCTTTTGGTCTCTGAGGAATTTGGTCTAACTGAGGAGTTTGGAATTCGCCAGTGCGGATTGCCTACAAGTGAGGAACATGATAGCCTTGAGGAATTTGTGAGCTCAAATTTCCGACCGTTGTTGTGCTATGCGCCAGCTGTCCAAAATATCCTACCCACCTAACGGTCATATCATTGAAGGGCATTCATATCTTATCATACCGTGCTGCTCCTAGGCTATAAATAGCCGCCCCTACAACCACTAGTTGGTTGGTTGCTCCAAGAGAAACTGACACTTATCATTGAGAGCATCCCATCCTCCGAGGAATTTGAGCGAAAATCATCAAGTGAGGAAAACCCAAACCCAAACACCTACAAACCCAAAGTGATTGAGCATCACTGGAGAGATTGTTCATGTGTGGAACCGATGCTTGTTACCTTTGAGGACTGTGCATCCTCCAGAAGGTTAGGCGTCATGGTATAGAGCATCCAAGAGGAATTGTGGATTGCCAAGTGAATGAGTTTGTGAAGGTTTGTAAGTCACCTGAAGACTTACCATGAGTGATTGGGCGAGGTATGTGTGACCTTAGCTCAAGGAGAATACCGTGAGGAATGTGTGTCCTCAGGTTTAAATACCTAGCCGCTCCAACCAGACGTACGACTATCACAACAGTTGGAACTGGTCTACCAAATCATCGTCTTCACCAATCTACTGGTTCTATTTCCTCAACCCTTTCATTTCGTAATTCATGTGTTGATGTACTTGATCATTACTGTTTGAATACTTTGACTGAAGACTTTCTCAATTTCCTCAATCCAAATTCTTCAGTCACTTAGTCTTCAGCTTGCCTATCCTGTTTACACACTACTTTTGCTCTATGTATGTTTCATTTCATCATGCTGACTATGCTACAGCTCTGTTATGCATGCACCTGAGTACTTATTCCGCTGCTTATAGTTCATGACTTAGGAAATTCCTCAAGTTGAATTTCCTCGGTGATGAATTTGTAAAAATCGCCTATTCTCCCACCTCTAGTTGATATAACGCACTTTCAGACCCCACTTGACAGTTTGATGGTTCCTATGACTCAAGAAAGAAGAAAATGAAATTACGAAAAGAACTATGTCTTCTCACTCCATTGTCTTCAAGCGAATGTCTTCACACGTCATTATCTTTGACGCAATTGTCTTCGTGAACCACCAATGTCTTCAATGTCTTTATACATTTTTAGGGGTCATCTTCGATGGGTAAACCGAATCAATAGGAATCTCACAAACACATTAGTCCCTCAACCAGGTTTATCATCAATACTCCAAAACCAACTAGGGGAGGCACTAGATGCACTTACAATCTCCCGCTTTTGGTGATTGATGAGAAATTGGTTGAAGTTTTCAACGGGGATAAATATTGAAAGTTAATGTACGTGATCATTGTCTTCATGAAGTTGAAGGGCTTCCCCTGAAGATGTGCATATAAGTAATTTGCTTCTGAATGCAAATGCACCTGCTCTGTGGAGGTCTTCCTCTGTTCATGAAGTCAAATCAAGGTGTGTAAATTTTTTTTGAAGATAATGACATGCACAATGATAAATGGGCGTCTTCAGAATGACTTCATGCACATAAGATAGGAATTCAACAACGCATAACAAAACAACAGCAAATGTGGCAGATGTCCCATCTGGACTTAAGTGTTACAACTCAAAAACCAAATGTTCATGAATGAGAGTTGCAAACTTAACCAAAATATAGCACCCGACCCAATAGTCCCGCTTGAAGACTATCAACCCATATGCTTCTCCCCCTTTTGTCATTGAATGACCAAAAAGGAATTAAGACATAGGGTGTCTAAGCATTGTCGGGAGGTGTTGGTGAAGATGTTGGTGCAGCCGGCTTGACCGTGGAGTTGGGTGGTCTAGCAGGGCCTGATGCACCATCCTGGTGCAGTGAAGCAATTGTTGGTCAAGTGGTGTTATCCTCCTCATCAACCACGCGAGCAACAACTGTTGGGGTGGATGATGAGTAGTCTGAATCTTCAATTGATGGTGTAGGACACCATTTAGCTGATTCCAGGGGCTTGGAGTCAAACTTGAAGCGCTCTGTGAAGCCATCAACAATGAGATCATCTTCAGAACATACATCGTGAGGCTCTTCCATGCTCGCCAACGGGATTAATGTGCAACAAAGGAATTCTTGGTGGAGAGGTTGCGGATGCGATCGACACCCACAAGAAGACTTTGCATCTCACGTTTCATCCAATCATGATGCTTATCATGCTTTTGATGAAGGGAAACAAGGAGTTCCCTGTTAGTCAATGTGCGAGCATGCTTCTGAGCGCCCTCCAAGGTACTGTGCTGGTGGTTGCATCTGCGTTTGCGTGATGAGGCAGACATAGCTAAACGACAAGGGGACCAGTAGCAATAGCATTTGGAACACGAGTGGCTTCAAGAGGAGCAGAGAAGCTTTGATAAGCTGCATTGTCTTCACGGAGTGGTTCTTTGGCTGGCTGAGGATAGATGGCTTGATGCGACATATCAACATCAGACAAGAAGACAACACGATTGCGAGCTGAAGCTTGATAGTTGATGGTGGAGCGAAGCTTAATCAGATGCATTATCCATGGAGTATAAAACTTCTAGCCAAAGAGATCAACGCCTAAAGCCGCCAGTTGCCTGATGAAGACATCATGTGTGTTGAAGCGAATGTCGTTGAGTATATAGAAGACCAATGTCTTCATGGTGCCTTCAAGCCTTGCAGAAGATGAGTGCCCTTTGATTGGTCACAGAGTATGCCTCACAATGTGGTAGATGGTGCGGGGCAAATACTCGAGGTCATTGACAAATACGTGAGTGGGGTACTCAGCATCAGCGGGCAATGGCTTCATTATTGAGAGCATCTGGCTCTGGCTTCTGAAAGATGCTTTCCATTTCCTTCTCATAGGCTTGACAACCTGGCTCATAGAGATCACCACGGGGGCATGGATGTGAGCTTGAGGATATCTTGAGCTCTGGCTTCATGATGTGTATCGCCTATCGTCCACTGAAGGACCCATGTCTTCGCATCCCTGTTGTAGCCTCATATGTGTAGTGTGGCATAGAATTGGAGCAGCAGTTCTTCAGTCCAGTGTTCCTTGTCCACAACAAATGGAAGGAGGCCAACATCCCTGAAGCAGTCAAGGGCTTCTTCCAAGCAGGGCAGACCAGCCATGGCATCACAATATAGGCACTTATCACGAAAGATCATGTCTTGATTGTATAAGATGCACATGTAGTAGTTGCACTATAGGTAGTTGCAGAATCGGTCAAAAGACATCCTTGGCTTCTTTTATGGATTCTTGGCTTTGTCAAAGAAAGTGTTGTGTTGTCTGAAATTTAGCACACTGAAGGAGCTCTCAGTTGTGGCAGCACTGGCAAGCCTTGGCATTCTAGGCACTGGCTTCTGAGTTTGAGGCCTTTGATCGACATGGAACTCACATTGAGGACCATGCACTTCTGGAGTGTAAGGATAGGCCATCTCACACAGACCAGTTCACCAACATGATTGAATGCCCTAGCCACTGTATGCGGAATTGGTGCAGTAGCTACAACATTAGAACTGGATGGCTGACTGGCTTTAGTGGCGGTATTGGCTTCAAGTTCCAAATTGGCTTTTGCCATGAGGACATCACTGGCTTAAATACAAGTGGCGCCGACATTGGTGACTATAGCAACAGTAACTTCAGCAGCAGTCATGTCATATACATTTGCTTCAGGTGGAACATTGTGAGTAGCAGGAACCACAACATGTTCTTCTTCAGTTTCACAGCTGATACAGCCGGAATGTCATCAGCCCGTTTGGCTTCAGACACTTGGGCAGTACTTGAAGGGGTGGCTTCAGGAAACACTTCTCGTGCGACTGAGCTTGTTGGTTGCACAACCTTGATGTCTACTACACAACCTTCTTCTTGTAGACGTTGTTGGGCCTCCAAGTGCAAAGGTTTGTAGGACAGTAGCAAATTTCCATCAAGTGGATGACCTAAGGTTTATCAATCTGTGGGAGGCGTAGGATGAAGATGGTCTCTCTCAAGCAACCCTGCAACCAAATAACAAAGAGTCTCTTGTGTCCGCAACACACCCAATACAATGGTAAATTGTATAGGTGCACTAGTTCAGCGAGGAGATGGTGATACAAGTACAATATGGATAGTAGATATAGGTTTTTGTAATCTGAAAATATAAAAACAGTAAGGTAACTAATGATAAAAGTGAGCACAAACGGTATTGCAATGCGTTGAAAGAAGGCCTAGGGTTCATACTTTCACTAGTGCAAGTTCTCTCAACAATAATAACATAATTGGATCATATAACTATCCCTCAACATGCAACAAAGAGTCACTCCAAAGTCACTAATAGCAGGGAACAAACGAAGAGATTATGGTAGGGTGCGAAACCACCTCAAAGTTATCCTTTCTGATTGATCTATTCAAGAGTCCGTAGTAAAATAACACGAAGCTATTCTTTCCATTCAATCTATCATAGAGTTCGTACTAGAATAACACCTTAAGACACAAATCAACCTAAACCCTAATGTCACCTAGATACTCCAATGTCACCTCAAGTATCCATGGGTATGATTATACGATATGCATCACACAATCTCAGATTCATCTATTCAACCAACACAAAGAACTTCAAAGAGTGCTCCAAAGTCTCTACCGGAGAGTCACGACGAAAACGTGTGCCAACCCCTATGCATAAGTTCACGAGGTCACGGAACTCGCAAGTTGATCACCAAAACATACATCAAGTGGATCACGTGATATCCCATTGTCACCACAGATAAGCACATGCAAGGCATACATCAAGTGTTCTCAAATCCTTAAAGAGTCAATCCGATAAGATAAATTCAAAGGGAAAACTCAATTCATCACAAGAGAATAGAGGGGGAGAAACATCATAACATCCAACTATAATAGCAAAGCTCATGATACATCAAGATCGTATCACCTCAAGAACATGAGAGAGAGAGAGATCAAACACATAGCTACTGGTACATACCCTCAGCCCCGAGGGAGAACTACTCCCTCCTCATCATGGAGAGCACCGGGATGATGAAGATGGCCACCGGAGAGGGACTCCCCCCTCCGACAAGGTGTCAAAGCGGGTCTAGATTGGTTTTCGGTGGCTACGGAGGCTTCTGGCGGCGGAACTCCCGATCTATTCTCCTCCCTGAAGTTTTTAGGGTATAAGGATATATATAGGAGGAAGAAGTACATCGGTGGATCTCCGGGCTGTCCACGAGGCAGGTGGCACGCCCAGGGGGGTGGGCGCACCCCCCACCCTCGTGGGCAGCCCGGGACTCTTCTGGTCCATCTCCGATACTCCACGGGCTTCTTCTGGTCCAAAAATAAGTTCCGTAAGTTTCAGGTCAATTGGACTCCGTCTGATTTTCCTTTTCTGCTATACTCTAAAATAAGGAAAAAAAAGAGCAACTGGCACTAGGCTCTAGGTTAATAGGTTAGTCCCAAAAATCATATAAAATAGCATATAAATGCATATAAAACATCCAAGGTTGATAATATAATAGCATGGAACAATAAAAAATTATAGATTCGTTGGAGACGTATCAAGCATCCCCAAGCTTAATTCCTGCTCGCCCTCGAGTAGGTAAATGATAAAAACAGAATTTTTGATGTGGAATGATACCTAACATATTTATACATGTAATCTTATTTATTGTGGCAAGAATATTCAGATCCATAAGATTCAAGACAAAAGTTTAATATTGACATAAAAACAATAATACTTCAAGCATACTAACAAAGCAATCATGTCTTCTCAAAATAACATGGCCAAAGAAAGCTATCCCTACAAAATCATATAGTCTGGCTATGCTCTATCTTCATCACACAAAATATTTAAATCATGCACAACCCCGATGACAAGCCAAGCAATTTTTTCATACTTTTGATGTTCTCAAACTTTTTCAATCTTCACGCAATACATGAGCGTGAGCCATGGACATAGCACTATAGGTGGAATAGAATGGTGGTTGTGGAGAAGACAAAAAGGAGAAGATAGTCTCACATCAACTAGGCATATCAACGGGCTATGGAGATTCCCATCAATAGATATCAATGTGAGTGAGTTGGGATTGCCATGCAACGGATGCATTAGAACTATAAGTGTATGAAAGCTTAACAAAAGAAACTAAGTGGGTGTGTATCCAACTCGCTTTCTCACGAAGACCTAGGGCATTTTGAGGAAGCCCATCATTGGAATATACAAGCAAGTTCTATAATGAAATATTCCCACTAGTATATGAAAGTGGCAACATAGGAGTCTATCTATCATGAAGATCATGGTGCCACTTTGAAGCACAAGTGTGGTAAAAGGATAGTAGCATTGCCCCTTCTCTCTTTTTCTCTCATTTGTTTGGGCCTTCTCTTTTTTATGGCCTTTTTTCGTCCGGAGTCTCATCCCGACTTGTGGGGGAATCATAGTCTCCATCATCCTTACCTCACTGGGACAATGCTCTAATACGGATGATCATCACACTTTTATTTACTTACAACTCAAGAATTAGAACAAGATATGACTCTATATGAATGCCTCCGGCGGTGTACCAGGATGTGCAATGATGCATGAATGACATGTATGAGGAATTATGAACGGTGTCTTTGCCACAAATACGATGTCAACTACATGATCATGCAAGCAATATGACAATGATGAAGCGTGTCATAATAACGAAACGGTGGAAAGTTGCATGGCAATATATCTCGAAATGGCTATGGAAATGCCATAATAGGTAGGTATGGTGGCTGTTTTGAGGAAGGTATATGGTGGGTTTATGGTACCGACGAAAGTTGCGCGGTACTAGAGAGGCTAGCAATGGTGGAAGGGTGAGAGTGCGTATAATCCATGGACTCAACGTTAGTCATAAAGAACTCACAAACTTATTGCAAAAATCTATTGGTTATTGAAACAAAGTACTATGCGCATGCTCCTAGGGGGATAGATTGGTAGGAAAAGACCATCGCTCGTCCCCGACCGCCACTCATAAGGAAGACAATCAATAAATAAATCATGCTCCGACTTCATCACATAAAGGTTCACCATACGTGCATGCTACGGGAATCGCAAACTTTAACACAAGTATTTCTCAAATTCACAACTACTCAACTAGCATAACTCTAATATCACCATCTTCATATCTCAAAACAATCATCGAGTATCAAACTTCTCATAGTGTTCAATGCACTTTATATGATAGTTTTTATTGTTGCCATGTTGTTCTAAAGGACTCTCAAAATAATATAAGTGAAGCATGAGAGATCAATTATTTGTATAAAATAAAACCACCTTCTTGCTCTAAAATATATAAGTGAAGCACTAGAGCAAATGACAAACTACTCCAAAAGATATAAGTGAAGATCAACGAGTAGTCGAATAATTATGCAACTATGTGAAGACTCTCTAACATTTAATAATTTCAGATCATGATATTTTATTCAAACAGCAAGAAAAACAAAGTAAAATGATATTCTAAGAATGGCAAACATCATGTGAAGAAGCAAAAACTTAGGATCAACCAAAACTAAACGATAGTTGTTGAGGAAGAAAGGTGGGATGCCAACCGGGGCATCCCCAAGATTAGACGCTTGAGACTTCTTGAAATATTATCTTGGGATGCCTTGGGCATCCCCAATCTTGAGTTTTTGTGTCTCCTTAATTCCTCTCATATCACGGTCTCCCTAAATCTCAAAAGCTTCATCCACACAAAACTCAACAAGGACTCGTGAGATAAGTTAGTATAAATCAATGCAAAAACCTTGTCATACTCTACTGTAGCAAATCACTAAAATTATTATTCAACATTTCATACTAAATGCCTCTGCATATTTAATAGCCCTATCCTCAAATAGAATCATTAAAGAAGCAAACATATGCAAACATAACAGCAATCTGCCTAAACAGGACAGTCTGCAAAAAGTGCAGCAAGATCCATACTTACCTACCTCCAAAAATTATGAAAGAAAATTCCCACTGTAGTAAATTTATCAGAGCTTATTATGCAAAAGGTTTCAACATTTTATCACATTTTTACTTTTCTAGGGAATTTTCGCAACAGCGGTAAACTTTATGTTTTCAAACAGGAACATGTGGACTTGTAAAATAGGCATAGTAAAGGCTATCAATGCCACTTTTATTGAAATAAAAGATGCAAAACATTGTTATAAATAACAGCAAGAAATTCCTAAAAAGTAAATTGACGCTCAAAGCAAAACACATATCATGTGGTGACTAAAAATATAGCTCCAAGTAAAGTTACCGATGAACGAAGACGAAAGAGGGGATGCCTTCCGAGGCATCCCCAAGCTTAGGCTCTTGGTTGTCCTTGAATATTACCTTGGGGTTCCTTGGGCATCCCCAAGATTAGGCTCTTGCCACTCCATATTCCATAGTCCATCGAATCTTTACCCAAAACTTGAAAACTTCACAACACCAAACTTAACAAAAAACTCGTAAGCTTCGTTAGTATAAGAAAATAAATCACCACTTAGGTACTGTTGTGAACTCATTATAAATTAATATTGGTGTAATATATATTGTATTCCAACTTATCTATGGTTCATACCCTCCGATACTACTCATAGATTCATCTAAATAAGCAAACAACAAATAGAAAACAGAATCTGTCAAAAACAGAACAGGCTGTAGTAATCTGTAGGTTTCGAATACTTCTGTAACTCCAAAACTCCTGAGAAATTAGGAAGTCCTAGGCAATTTGTTTGTTAATCTACTGCAAGTGGAATTGGTATTTTATCGCTCTCTGGTAAAAAAATTAAAATTATTCTCGTGAGCGCATACTTTCTGTTTTTTACAGCAAGATCAAATAACAATCACCCAAGAAGATCCTAAAGGCTTTACTTGGCACAAACACTAATTAAAACATAAAAAACATAATCATAACAGAGGATAGATGATTAATTTATTACTAAACAGGAACAAAAAGCAAAGAACAAAAATAAAATTGGGTTTCCTCCCAACAAGCGCTATCATTTAACGCCCCTAGCTAGGCACGATGATTTCAATGATGCTCACATAACAGATAAGAATTGAAACATAGAGAGAGCATCATGAAGATTATGACTAGCACATTTAAGTCTAACCCACTTCCTATGCACAGGGATTTTGTGAGCAAACAATTTATGGGGAAAATAATCAACTAGCATAGGAAGGCAAAACAAGCATAACTTTGAAACTTTAACCACATAGGGAGGAAACTTGATATTATTGCAATTCCTACAAGTATATATTCCTCCCTCATAATAATTTTCAATATCATCATGAATGAATTCAACAACATAACCATCACATAAATCATTATTTTCATGAGCCAAAAGCATAGAATTTTTATTACTCTCCACATAAGCAAATTTCTTCTCATGAATAGAAGTGGGAGCAAACTCAACAAAATAACTATCATGTGAAGCATAATCCAATTGAAAGTTAAAATCATGATGACAAGTTTCATGGATATCATTATTCTTTATAGCATACACGTCATCACAATAATCATCATAGATAGGAGGCATGCTTTCATCATAATAAATTTGCACATCAAAACTTGGGGGACTAAAAATATCATCTTCATCAAACATAGCATCCCCAAGCTTGTGGCTTTGCATATCATTAGCATCATGGATATTCAAAGAATTCATACTAACAACATTGCAATCATGCTCATCATCAAAGGATTTAGTGCCAAACATTCTAATGCATTCTTCTTCTAACACTTTGGCACAATTATCGGAATCCTTATTTTCACAAAAGATATTAAAAAGATGAAGCATATGAGGTACCCTCAACTCCATTTTTTTGTAATGTTCTTTTATATACTAAACTAGTGATAAAACAAGAAACTAAAAGATTCGATTGCAAGATCTAAAGATATACCTTCAAGCGCTAATCTCCCCTGGCAACGGTGCCAGAAAAGAGCTTGATGTCTACTACACAACCTTCTTCTTGTAGACGTTGTTGGGCCTCCAAGTGCAGAGGTTTGTAGGACAGTAGAAAATTTTCCTCAAGTGGATGACCTAAGGTTTATCAATCCGTGGGAGGCGTAGGATGAAGATGGTCTCTCTCAAGCAACCCTGCAACCAAATAACAAAGAGTCTCTTGTGTCCCCAACACACCCAATACAATGGTAAATTGTATAGGTGCACTAGTTCGGCGAAGATATGGTGATACAAGTACAATATGGATAGTAGATATAGGTATTTGTAATCTGAAAATATAAAAACAGTAAGGTAACTAATGATAAAAGTGAGCACAAACGGTATTGCAATGCGTTGAAAGAAGGCCTAGGGTTCATACTTTCACTAGTGCAAGTTCTCTCAACAATAATAACATAATTGGATCATATAACTATCCCTCAACATGCAACAAAGAGTCACTCCAAAGTCACTAATAGTGGAGAACAAACGAAGAGATTGTGGCAGGGTACGAAACAACCTCAAAGTTATCCTTTCTGATCGATCTATTCAAGAGTCCATAGTAAAATAACACGAAGCTATTCTTTCCGTTCAATCTATCATAGAGTTCATACTAGAATAACACCTTAAGACACAAATCAACCAAAACCCTAATGTCACCTAGATACTCCAATGTCACCTCAAGTATCCATGGGTATGATTATACGATATGCATCACACAATCTCAGATTCATCTATTCAACCAACACAAAGAACTTCAAAGAGTGCCCCAAAGTTTCTACCAGAGAGTCAAGACGAAAATGTGTGCCAACCCCTATGCATAAGTTCACGAGGTCATGGAACTCACAAGTTGATCACCAAAACATACATCAAGTGGATCACGTGATATCCCATTGTCACCACAGATAAGCACATGCAAGACATACATCAAGTGTTCTCAAATCCTTAAAAACTCAATCTGATAAGATAACTTCAAAGGGAAAACTCAATTCATCACAAGAGAGTAGAGGGGGAGAAACATCATAACATCCAACTATAATAGCAAAGCTCGCGATACATCAAGATCGTATCACCTCAAGAACACGAGAGAGAGATCAAACACATAGCTACTGTTACATACCCTCAGCCCTGAGGGAGAACTACTCCCTCCTCGTCATGGAGAGCACCGGGATGATGAAGATGGCCACCGGAGAGGGACTCCCCGCTCCGACAAGGTGCCGGAACGGGTCTAGATTGGTTTTCGGTGGCTACGGAGGCTTCTGGCGGCGGAACTCCCGGTCTATTCTCCTCCCTGAAGTTTTTAGGGTATAAGGATATATATAGGAGGAAGAATTATGTCGGTGGATCTCCGGGCTGTCCACGAGGCAGGGGGGCGCGCCTAGCGGGGTGGGCGCACCCCCACCCTCTTGGGCAGCCCAGGACTCTTCTGGTCCATCTCCGATACTCCGTGGGCTTCTTCTGGTCCAAAAATAAGTTCCGTGAAGTTTCAAGTCAATTGGACTTCGTTTGATTTTCCTTTTCTGCGATACTCTAAAACAAGGAAAAAAACAACAACTGGCATTGGTCTCTAGGTTAATAGGTTAGTCCCAAAAATCATGTAAAATATCATATAAATGCATATAAAACATTCAAGGTTGATAATATAATAGCATGGAACAATCAAAAATTATAGATACGTTGGAGACGTATCAAACCTCTTCAGGGATACTGGTCATGGAGACAGAGGCCCTAGGGCCTTTGTGAAGGAAATATGCCCTAGAGGCAATAATAAAGTTTTTGTTTTATATTTCCTTATATCATGATAAATGTTTATTATTCATGCTAGAATTGTATTAACCGGAAACTTGATACATGTCTGGATACATAGACAAAACATCGTGTCCCTAGTAAGCATCTACTGGACTAGCTCGTTAATCAAAGATGGTCAGGTTTGCTAACCATAGACATGTGTTGTCATTTGATGAATGGGATCACATCATTAGGAGAATGATGTGGTGGACAAGACCCATTCGTTGGCTTAGCATATTGATCGTTAAGTTTTATTGCTATTTCTTTCTTCATGTCATATACATATTCCTTTGACTATGAGATTATGCAACTCCCGGATACCGGAGGAATACCTTGTGTGCTATCAAACGTCACAAGTAACTGGGTGATTATAAAGATACTCTACAGGTGTCTTAGAAGGTGTTTGTTGGGTGGGCATAGATCAAGATTAGGATTTGTCGCTCCGAGTATTAGAGAGGTTTCTCTGGGCCCTCTCGGTAATACACATCATAAGAAGCCTTGCAAGCAATGTGACTAATGATTTAGTTGTGGGATGATGTATTACGGAACGAGTAAAGAGACTTTCCGGTAACGAGATTGAACTAGGTATGAAGATACCGATGATCGAATCTCGGGCAAGTAACATACCGATGACAAAGAGAATAACGTATATTATCATTACGGTACGACCGATAAAGATCTTCGTAGAATATGTGGGAACCAATATGAGCATCCAGGTTCGCTGTTGGTTATTGACTGAAGAGGTGTCTCGGTCATATCTACATAGTTCTCGAACCCGTAGGGTCTGCACGCTTAACATTCGATGATGATTTTGTATTATATGAGTTATGTGATTAGGTGACCGAATGTTGTTCAGAGTTATGGATGACAGGTAAAGATTCATATATAGGACGATGATATTCGGACACCAATAGTGTTTCGGGGTGTACCGGGTACATACCGGAGTACCGGGGGGGTTACCGGAACCCCCGGGGGGATTAATGGGCCTTATGGGCCATAGGAGGGGAGCACACCAGCCCACAAGGGGTTGGGCCCCCATAAGGAAGGAGGCCGAATAGGAGAAGGAGGAGGGGGTTCGCCCCCCCCCTTTCCTTCCTCCCCCCTCTCTTTCCTTTTCCCCCTTCTAGTAAAAGGAAAGGGGGGCCGAATTGGACTAGGGCCGCCAAGTAGGATTCCTCCTACTTGGGGCGCCCCAAGGTAGTCCCTCTCCCCTCCCACCTATATATACGCATGGAGGGGCGCCTAGAACAGATACAAACAATTGTTAGCCGTGTGTGGAGCCCCCCTCCACAGTTTACACCTCTGGTCATATCTTCGTAGTGCTTAGGCGAAGCCCTGCGCAGATCACTTCACTATCACCGTTACCACGCTGTTGTGCTAACAGAACTCTCCCTCAACACTTTGCTGGATCAAGAGTTTGAGGGACGTCATCGACCTGAACGTGTGCAGAACTCGGAGGTGTCGTATGCTCGATGCTTGATCGGTCGGAGCAAGAAGAAGTTCGACTACATCAACCGCGTTATGAAACGCTTCTGCTTTCGGTCTACGAGGGTGTGTGGACACACTCTCCCCCTCTCGTTGCTATGCATCTCCTAGATAGATCTTGCATGAGCATATGATTTTTTTTTGAAATTGCATGCTACGTTTCCCAACAATGGCATCCGAGCCAGGTCTATGCGTAGATGATATGCACGAGTAGAACACAAAGAGTTGTGGGCGGTGATTGTCATACTGCTTACCACCAACCATTACTGCAGGATGGTCCAAACGCGACACTATGATCAGAGACCCTTCGACGAAATTGTGTGTGATGCCATAATCGCAAACGATGGTGTAAAAACCCATCAAAAAAGGTGCAAAATGTTTGCGATGACAGATGCATCAAACATGGTTCAGATTTTAGTTGCGTGTGTGATGCAGGGCATACAGTTCAGTTCAATTAACTGTTTGGGATGAGGAGGAACAAAAGAAATGGGCAGCCAGATGAAGGCGTGTGCGATATGCAGCATGCAGTTCACTAGGATTGACGGTGTGTGATTAGGAAACATAATGGAAATGGTTCAACTGAACAAGATGTGTGTGATACGCGGCAAACAGGTCCGTAATCAGAAATGTGTGCAAAGACCAATAATAACACAGACGATTGCTGCTAATAAGCCATGTGATTTGCTCTGTCTACAGTAGAATAACATGTATATATATAACTGAAATACACATCCAATTACATAAGTGACTATACAGATCATTCGCACACACCTCAATCAGCAATTGCATGCATTCTAAAGTAGGAGAAACGATCGTCTAGTCATCTACTTCTTGTGACACTCCCGCCACTGCTATGTGGCTCGATCCCTCGTCTGGGACAGGAAGAAGACAGTTCCTCATGTCAACGATCCGCCTGTACATTTCGTAGCTTCTGTATGCATCGTTGGTCGCGTACTTGACGTGTTCTTCATCCAGTCTCTCATGCCAAACACTGTGCCAGGCGTTCTTGTCCTTCTTGATCTCTTCCTTCATCTTCGCGTAGTAGGGGTCGATGATGGCCGAGGCGAGGTCAACCAGGGAGTGAAGTTTGTTGTTGTCGCTCCCCCAGACCTTGTAGTGGTGCTGGATGTTGAGAAGATTCGGGCATTTCAAGCCCGAAACCTTGAGCGCTTTTAGATCATTGGTGGTGTCCATCGTAGCGAAACTGTAATCGGAGCTGTTGATAAACCTAGAGAAACGCTCGCAAGGCCTTGTGGCAAGGTGGTAGTGGTAGACGAGGACGTCATGTCGTACACACAACTGGGCGACGACAACCTTCTGATCGTGCCCGGCACGACCCATGGTGTACTCGAGGTCGGAGCCGACCACTTGGTACTTGTCCTCGGCAAGGAACCGCTCCATAGTTTGGATGGAGCTCTTCACCGAGACTGGATCGTTCGTGTACACCACCGGGAGGGCCTTCCCCCTCACGTGGGTGTCCACTACGTGATGCGTGGTGAACTGCGAACCGTTGTTGTCGCCGGCCGCTCGGAGCGCCATTGGAGCCACGGGGAGCGCCATTGGAACCACTGGATGTCCTCTTTGTATGTGTCATCGTGGGTGCGCTTATTTTGTCGTGTGACGTGAGAGATATAAGGTAAATGGCCGCAAGAATAAATGGGGGCCGGGTGGCCTGGATTCTCTACGCGTCTGCATGGCAGTTTTTGCAGCGGGTAACTGCATCATCACACCACGCCCGGTGCAACCGCATGCACACGAACGTGCGTGATCATGCACTGGCCCCAAACACTGGCACGCTGTCGGGGGTTAGGTGCGACATATGCCAACGGATGGCTTATCATGGTGGGGGCGAGTAGAACGTCGCCGGTGCCTGGAAACGGGATGAGACGAAGACATGCACGCCGGCGAATCTTACCCAGCTTCGGGGCTCTCCGGGGAGATAATACCCCTACTGCTGCTCTACGGGGTCTCCGCATGATCACTATAGTCAAGGATTTACACGGTTGCTCCTTGAGCTGTGTATGGTGGTAGGAGAGGGCAAGGCTAGCTCTCTCCCTCTATCTGGTGAGGAATAGAACTACTAGGCTCCAACCCTTTGCATGGGTGCCCTGGGGGGTTTATATAGGCCTACCCCCAAGGGGTACAATGGTAATGTGACTGGGCGCGGGCCCAGCCGTCAGTGTCTCCGACCTCCGACTTCTCCGCCGACTGCTGGGGCCCGCCGACTGGTGGGTCCCGCCGACTGGTCTGGTATGGAGCCGACAGGCCGCGTCCGCCGCGGGCGGGTCTTGCCGGCTGCTGATTACTGTAGCCGTGCTCCTGATGATGCAAGTTTGGTCATGGGGTCGTGGCAACAGCCCCGCCGCCTGGTGGGCGATCACTGTGGCCACTCCCCATCTCTTCTTGATTAATGGCGTGTGGGCCCGGGGGAGGGCTCGGCCGACTCCCCCGGGCCGACTCCCATTGGGTCCGACTGGCGGTGCCCCCGCCGTCTCCCGAGGTCTCGCTGGCTGGTGGGCCCTGCTGCCTCCAGGCCGTACAGACAAGCCTTCGTGGGCACATGACTAGGTACAGTGGTGCTGATGTCAGGGCCGGCTGGGCAACAGTGCCACGCCGCAAGGAGATCTTCCCAAGTACGGCGTGCTGTAGCCATGCCTGCCCTTGGTAAGGGGCGGGGAGTGGGCTTTATTGTAGCCATGCCCCTGCCCCGTCCCTCTCGATGAGGTCACGGTTTGTTGGAGTCGTCGGCCGACTCCCCAAAGCTGGCTTCTCTGGAAGTCGTCCCTGGGACTCGGCCGTGAGCGGGCAGTCGGCCGCCTTGCCGTAGACTCCCCAGGAGGCGGCTCTTCGCCCTGTGGTCTTGAGGGGCGCAGCCTGCCCCGATGTCTTGAAAGGTCACGGGGCTCGGGTTGGCCTACCTGTGGCCCATTACTCCGATAGTAGTCCCCGAAGCTGGTGAGGCGCCGCGGACGATCGGCTGAGAAGCCTCAACAGTTTCTCTTTCCGGGCGCAACTCATGGTCTTGATTGACTTCCGCCGGGCTGACTAGAAGGAGTCGGACTCGCCCAACTCGGACTTACTCAATTCTGACTTGCTCAGTAGTTCGAACGTCGCGGCGGGATTTCAAGTGGCGGGCTAGCTAAGCTTCCGGAGAAAGTCGCCCGTTCCTGGCCTGTCACACAAGGGCACGTGGCCAGGCCGCTCTGCCATCCCACGCGCGCGACGGGACAGGCCCATAGGCGGGGCCTGCCACTACCGCGCCTCGGCGCCCGAGCGGATCCTCTGCGGCCCTGGAGGGTGGTTAGGATTCTCGTGAAGTTACTGCGCGCAGTAACTTTACGTGGATCATGGGGGTCATGGGGCTGCGGGCGCAGTAAATCCCCACGTCTGCCCCCTCGGCTTCGCAGCCCATAGGGCTATAAGTAGGGGGAAGAGGGGGGCACGCGCGCCCCTCCTCCCCACTACCCCTCGCTTCTTCCTCCTCGCAGCTCCTCGCTCTCCTGCTCTCCTGCTTCCTCTTCTCTTCCTCGTCTTGCCGCACGCCCAAGCTCCGGCGAACGCTGCGGCGACAGCTTCGCGATGAGCTCTTCCTCCGCTGCCGCGCCTCCCCCAATGCGCTCCGGCACCTGGGACGGCTCCGAGGTCCACGAAGACCATATCGAGTTCCTCCGCCGGACCCGTCGGCTTCCCGGCGAGGATCGCCTGCAGGTGCGTCAAGCGCCGGAGGGGGAGATTTCCCCCGCCCCGCGGGAGGGCGAGCGGGTCATCTTCCGCTCGCACTGCCTGCGTGGGCTGGGGCTGCCGGCAGCAGCTTCTTCCAGCCATTCATGCAGTTTTACGGACTCCAACCGCACCACCTCACCCCCAACACAGTGGTGCTGATGTCCGCCTTCGTGGCTCTGTGCGAGGGCTTCCTTGGAGTCCTCCCCACCCTAGAGCTCTGGAGGGAGTTGTTCTTCTCCAAGCTCGGCACCCAGGCCGCGGGCGTGCCGGCTCAGTGCGGCGCCTTCAGCGCCGTGCAAAGGACAGGAGCCTATAACCACTTCCCCTCCATCTCGCTGCTGAAGTCGGTGAAGACGTGGCAGCGGTCCTACTTCTACGTCAGGAACGTCGCCACGAGGGGCGACTGGGTTAATCTTCCGGCTTTCGAAGCCGGCCCGCCAGCTGGCAGACTGCCCAACTGGTCGTACCGGGCGAGGTCGCTGACGCCTGCGGGAGCCGGTGCCATCACGCGACTCCGAGTGCTGACGCAGTCGGAGGGTCTGACTGGCCCGGACCTGCTGGCCGCCTTCGTCTCGCGCCGAATTCTCCCACTCCAAGGCCACCCTCACCTGATATGCCAGATGAGCGGGGGCCGCGACCCGAGTCGGATGTGCACCAAGGACATGCCTCACGAAGAGGTGGCCCTGATGGTGAACTACCTCTCGGACAGCAGGCTCCCGGAGGACTGGCGATTCAGCAAGGAGCCATACTCCCGCGCCAACCCCCCGCCCGTGGTGAGTCGCCTTTCTTTTCTTTAGATTGTCTTCTTCTTGCCGAGTCTTGTTTTAATCAGTCCGCTTTTTGGTTAGAATCCCCTTCTTCACCCACCAGTCGGCACCTCGGGGCCGGCCCGTGAGTTCGCCGCCGATCGGACGGAGAGCAATGTCGACGACCCCGATCTGGGGGTGGCGGCTCTGGAAGACGACACCGAGGGAGGAGGAGGAACGACCGGCGACTTCAGGCCCTCGGCTACATTTGCCAACTGGCCTGAAGACGACGCCGAGGGAGGAGTCGCCCCTCACCATCGGCCAGGAGCCAGCCAGCCGGGCGCGGGCTCTTCTGCCGCGTCGGGCGCTCCAGGAGGCGGGACGAAACGCCGGGCTGCGCTGACTTTGTTTGGCAGCCGGCCGAAGAAGCCCAAGGGCTCGGCTGCGGCGACCCGGCGGGACGAGGCAGCCGCGAAGGCCATCCGCTTCCGTAAGGAGGTGAAGAAGCCGCCGTTGGTCTCCGCGTAAGTATCCTGACTTCAAAGTTTATTCTTTCTTCATGTTTTGTCTGAGTCTCTGCTCGCCCTTCTTTCTTCAGGGCTCCCCTCTCTCTCGAGCGGGTCGCCGCCGCCTCTGTCATGGGGTCAGCGGAGACGCCCGCCACCACTTGGCGGATAGACCCCGCTGCCGACCTCTGGGAGGCGACGGAGCGGAATGCACAGGAGAAGCGCAATGAACAAGAAGCCCTCCGCCTGGAGAAGGCGGAGGCCGACAGGGCGGAGGCCTCCGCCAAGAAAAAACTGGCAGAGGCCGAAACCGCCACCGCGGCGAAGCAGCGGGCTGAGGAAGCCGCGCGCCGCCAGGCAGCCTTGCTTGTTACCCTGCTGGACTTTGCGTTGCCGCCGCCGGAGTTCACGGGGCAGACTGGAGGAGCCGGCGGGGAGAACCTCGTTGAGGAGAGGGAAGGCGGCGAGCCCTCTACTCTGGGCGCGAACGTTCCGCCGCCGCTTCCGCCGCTGTCTGAAGGAGCAGCCAGCGGACACTCCGGTGCCGCCGACCGAAGAAGAAGCCGTGGCGAGGCTGCTCCTCCAGGTCAGCTCGCCAGCGCGCCATCGTCTGGAGAAGGCGACTTTGGCGCCCCGCCCCCTGGAGGCTGGCACCGCCAGCTCCGCGGCTCCAGACGCCGAGACGAAGAGCGCCGCACCTGTTGGGTGGGTGCGGGGAGGCGGCACAGGGACACTGAACTGGGCGCTCCTGGACGTCCAGGCAAAGCTTCGCGCTGAGGGCGACGCCCTCCAGAGCTACACCAACGCGTTCCTGTCGTCGCGGGCGGCCATCCGGGTATGTCTTTTCTTTGGGCCTTTTTTTTTCTTGTTCCTCTCTGTGGGGGTGCGCCAGCGCACCCACTGGGTGTAGTCCCCGAGTTTCGGGTCGGCTGCTGAGCAGGCGGTCCGGAACTCCAATTTGATGAACTTCTGGGTACTAACTTTGTCTGAAATGCTTGTTGCAGGACTACCACAACCTCCGCGTCACCACCTTCAACTGTAATGTTGAAGAGTTGGGCAAGAGGACCGCTGACTTGGCGGAGAGCCGGAGTAAGTCCTCCTCCTTTTTCTCTTCTCTACGAGGGCGCGCTAGCGCACCCGCGGGCTGTAGTCCCCGAGATTCGGGCCGACTGCTGAGCAGTCGGGCCGGATCTCCCCGGCGACCTACTTTATTGATGACTGCTGTCTTTCTTTCTTTCCTTCAGGGGCCAACGCTGCTCTTCAACAGCAGCTGAGCGAAGCCAACTCCGCCCTGCTTGCCAAAGGGGAGGAGTGCAGCAAGCTCGCCGCGGAGCGCGATCTGCTGACCACTCAGTTGGTAGAGCAGAAGGGGCTGCTCGCGAAGTCGCGGAGGGAGGCAGAGGAGACGGAGGCCGCCCTCCTGGCCGAGTTCACGAGCGAGCGCTCTTCCTGGTCTGACAAGGAGGCGATACTGTCCTCCGGCTTCCACGAGATCGAAGACATCGTTGATGGTGAGTCTCTTTGTTTTCTTTCTTTGAGCCGCCGACCTAGGTCGTGCCGACTCCTGGTTTTTGACTCGCTTTTTTGTTTCTTTGTGTCTTTTGCAGACTTCTTCCCTGGGCAGTCTCAAGCCGCTATCCAAGTCATCGAGGTCGATCGTGCAAGTCGGAGGGCGGAGGGTGCAGAGATCGCCGCCGATGCCCCCCGAACTCTTGATGAGCACATCTTGAGTATCGAGGCTCGCCTCCGGCCGGCTCATCGGATGCTGCGCCCGATTCAGCGCATCGGTGCCCAGGCGATCTCCGCCCTTTGGCCGGATATGCAGGCTCCGCGCACCCCCAGCCTAACGGTCAACTGGTTAGAGGTCGCGGTTGGTCGGCTCGAGGCCTGGAAGGGCTCTTCGGCCCGGGCTGGAGCGTGCCGGGCCTTGGAGTTCGTCAAGGCGTGGTACTCGGGGCTGGATCTAGACCGGTTGGCCACCCTTCGGTCGGAGGCCCAGCCGGAGCTGGCGGCTGCGGAAGACACCCTCGTCAAGCGTGCTGCGGCGATCGCCGAGTACACCGACACGAGCATCTTCGTCCCCGAGCGGTCTGAAGATGGCGAGGAGGTCCCGCCGGAGTGGTTTGGGATGAACCCAGACTACGTCGAAGACTCGGCGGAGGTGATCGGTGAGGGCGAGGCGGAGGCACCAGAAGACGGAGCAGACGGCCAGCCTCAGCCCGACCGCGCCTCCAGCAACGAGCCACATGCGAACGATCCGACTGCTTCCGGAGGCGATCAAGCCGAGACTAGCCGGCCGACCGCCCCGGCGACTGACGCTGGCGCCTCCTCTGACCCCCCAACTCCGTTTGCCGCCTCCTAAGCTGCCGCTGTGTCTTTTGTTTTATCTGCTTCAGTAGTCTTTTGAAGAACTGGTTAATTCGCACAATTCCACCCGCGGGGTGTATTCAGAACCTCTGTTTGACAATTCGACCAAGGGTCTGTGTTATATATATAGGTCTATCTTTTCTTGCTCATTGTTCTTTTTGGCTGTTTTCCTTTGCCGCTTTCTCCTAGTTGCCTGCCTTGCCAATCGGACAGCCGCTCTGCAGACTGTTGCTGGATCAAGTGCTAGGTTACTTTGGGAAAGCAAGTACTTAGCCGATTTCAAGATTGTTTGAGCAAGTTGGATAGAAAACGACAATCCGACTGTCCGAGAGTCAGTTTGCGAGAAGGGCTTGGAAGCCGTCTTGAGCTATGCTTTATGCTTTGGGTCCTTAGCCATTTTTCATGCGAATGCCCATTCTACCTTACTGCTGCCCACCGTACAGTCGCTCTGCGAGCTGCGGCTTCTGGCAGGAGACGGCTTAGGTGTTTACACACTAATTGTCCGACTGCAGGAAGCATTTCAAAGTGCAAGGCGGCAAGTCCCCGGGCCGACTTGTCGAGCCCGGTGCCAAGCGGCATGACAAAGAGTAACATACTTGTAGGCATAATTTTTATCATACAGACAAAAGAGGGTAGTCCCCAAGCTCGTCTCGGGGGGGCCCGAAGTCTTAGTATTTTAATACAAAAGGTAGCGTGGTACATACTGCATCAACTGTAAAATCTTCGGAGAAGATTTGCGTTCCATGGACGCTCTGTCTCCTTGCCGGAGTCGTACCTCTTGCGTGCTCGGGGCTTCTGAGCGTCGATCAGGTAGTAGGAGTCGTTGCCTAGTACTTTGCTGATGATGAAAGGGCCTTCCCAAGGCGGCGATAGCTTGTGCTGGCCGGCTGTTCGCTGGATCAGCCGGAGTACAAGGTCGCCTTCTTGGAAAGATCTTGGCGTGACCTTCCTGTTGTGGTATCGGCACAGGCTCTCCTGGTAGATGCTGGACCGGCTGAGTGCCAACAGCCGGCCCTCTTCCAGCAGATCGATGCCGTCTTGTCGTGCTTCTTCTGCTTCCTCCTTGGTGTACATGGTGACTCGTGGGGAGTCGAACTCTATGTCCGTTGGGATGACGGCTTCGGCACCGTAGACGAGGAAGAAGGGTGTGAAGCCGGTTGACTTGTTTGGAGTCGTGCGCAGACTCCAAAGGACGGCTGGCAGCTCGTCAAGCCAGTAGCTAGCCGAGCGCTCTAGAGGCTCGATCAACCGAGGCTTGATGCCGGACAGGATGAGGCCATTTGCTCGCTCTACTTGGTCGTTTGACTGCGGGTGGGCTACGGATGCTAGGTCCAGTCGGATGCCCTGTGTTGCGTAGAAATGGGCCAAGGCGCCTTTGGCAAAATTTGGGCCATTGTCGGTGATGATGCTGTGTGGTACGCCGTACCGAATTGTGATATCGGTGATGAAGGCCACGGCAGTCGGACCGTTCAGTTTCTTGATTGGCTTCACTTCCACCCACTTGGTGAACTTGTCCACTGCGACAAGGAGGTGAGTTAGACCGCCTCGTGCTGTTTTGAATGGTCCCACCATGTCTAGACCCCAAACTGCGAAAGGCCAAGCAATGGGGATGGTCTTGAGCGCGGAAGCCGGCTGGTGCGGCTTGGAGCTGAACTTCTGGCACCCTTTGCATTTTTGGACCAACTCCTTGGCCTCTTCCAAGGCAGTCAGCCAAAAGAAACCGTGCCGAAAAGCTTTGGCGATGAGTGCTCTTGAAGCCGCATGGTGGCCACATTCGCCTTGATGGATGTCTTTGAGGATTGCTGGCCTTGCTCTAGCTCTACGCAGTGCTGGTAGACACCAGTGACGCTGCGCCTGACTAGCTCTCTGTTGATTATGGTATAGGCTGCTGCCCGGCGTTGTACTTGCCGAGCTGAGGTCTCATCAGTTGGTAGCTCTTTGTTCACCAGAAATTTGAGGATGGGCTGGGCCCATGAGGGTGCTGCTATTTCATCGACTATCAGAACTGCGACTTGGACGAGGGCGGCTGGGCTGGGAGGCGGCGGTCTGGAGTCAACAACTGCTTGTTGGGCTGATGAAGTCCCCAGGCCGACTGGCTCGGTCCTTGGGCCGAGTTCTAGAATCTCCAAGTTCGTCACCGCAGTCCCCAGGCTGGGCTCGACCGTGGCAGCTTTGGAGTCGTCCGCCAAAGTCCCCGTTCCGACTACCGGAACTCTGGAGTTGGGTCCTCCGTCTTCGGGAGGAGCCGGCACAAAGATGGAGTCTGATTCTGGTGAAGGCTTGACAGACGGCTTGAGGAGGCATTGAAGGGCGACGCCAGATGGTATTGCTTGGCGGGTAGAGCCGATTCGTGCCAAGGCGTCTGCTTGGTCGTTGTCGTTTCTTGGCACATGGAGGAACTCGCACCCTTCGAAATACCCGCTGAGTTGCTGCACGAGGAAATGGTAGCTCTCCATGTTTGCGTCTTTGGCGTCCCAGTCGCCAGACGACTGCTGGACCACTAAGTCCGAGTCGCCATAACACAAGATCCGGTGGATGCCAAGTTCTTTGGCAAGACGGAGCCCCTGAATGAGCGCCTCGTACTCGGCCACGTTGTTGGAGGCGGCAAAATGGATTTGCAGTGCATATTTGAGCTTGTCGCCTTTGGGAGAGGTGAGGATGACGCTGGCTCCCAAGCCGGTGCGCATCTTGGAGCCATCGAAGTGCATCCGCCAATGGGTGGAGTCAGGTGCTGGAGGCAGGTACTGGGTCTCGGCCCAGTCGACGAGGAAGTCGGCCAGTGCTTGTGATTTGATAGCGGTGCGGGGCTGGTAGTAGATGGTGTAAGGAACCAGCTCTATGGGCCACTTGGCCACTCGACCAGAGGCATCACGGTTGCCGATGATATCGGCAAGTGGAGCCGTGCAGACCACCGTGATTGGATGTTCTTGAAAGTAAGGCTTCAATTTCTTGGCAACAAAGTGCATGCCATAGCACATCTTCTGGTAGTGGGGGTAGTTCTGCTTGGAGGTCGACAGTACCTCGCTCAGGTAATATACTGGTCTCTGGACAGGTAGCGCCTTGCCTTTCTCCTTGCGCTCTACTACAATGACTGTGCTAACTACTCGGCTGGTGGCGGCGATGTACAGGAGCATAGGTTCCTTGGGAGTCGGAGCCGCCAGGACGGGTGGAGTAGTCAGCATCTTCATCAACTGGTGGAAAGCTTCGTCCGCCTTATGGTTCCACTCGAAAAAAGTGGTCTTCTTCATGAGTTGGTATAAGGGGAGAGCTTTCTCGCCCAGCCGACTGATGAATCGGCTGATGGACGCCAAGCAGCCGGTGAACTTCTGCACATCCAGCAGTCGGCTAGGTACCTCCATTCTCTCGATGGCCTTGATTTTTACTGGGTTGCATTCTATGCCACGCTCAGAGACCAGGAAACCTAGCAGCTGGCCGGCTGGTACTCTGAAGACACACTTCTCGGGGTTGAGCTTGATTTGGAATCGACGCAGGTTCTCAAAGGTCTCCTTGAGGTCTTCCAGCAATGTTCCTCACTTTTCTGTCTTCACCACTACGTCGTCCAGGTAAACGTGGGCGTTCCTACCGAGCTGCTTGAGGAGGCACTTCTGCATGCAACGCTGAAAGGTGGCGCCAGGCCGAATGTCATGGTGAGGTAGCAGAATGCTCCAAACAGCGTGATGAAGGCGGTCTTCAATCTATTAGCCGGGTTCAGCTTGATCTGGTGATATCCTGAGTACGCATCCAAGAAACTCAACAGCTCGCATCCAGCTGTGGAGTCTATCACCTGATCAATTCTCGGCAGAGCAAACGGGTCCTTGGGGCAGGCCTTGTTGAGGCTCGTGTAGTCAATACACATTCGCCATTGCTTGTTCTTCTTTAGCACCAGGACCGGATTTGCCATCCACTCCAGGAAGAAAACTTCCATAATGAAGCCGGCTGCTAGGAGTCGGGCTATCTCTTCTCCGACAACTCTTCGCTTCTCTTCTGATAAGCGGCACAGGGGCTGCCTGACCGGCTTTGCATCAGATCGGACGTGTAACTTGTGCTCGGCGAATTCCATCGGCACACCTGGCATGTCTTTGGGAGACCACGCGAAGATGTGCCGATTCTCATGGAGGAAATCGACGAGCTCGCCTTCCTATTTGCTGTCGAGGTTTGCACCTACGATGGCGTACCTCTCTGGGTGCTCCGGATCCAAGGGTATCTTCTTTGTCTCTTTGGCCGGCTTGAACGAACCTTCGGCTTCCGACTCCTTCGGGTCGGGCGATATCTCCGGCTGCTTGCCGGCCATCGCCACAGCTCGCTCAAGGAGTCGCTTCTCGGCCGCAATCACCAGGGACTCGGCCAGCTGACTGCTCTCGGCCGCGTAAGCGGACGACTTCCGGTAGTCGCCGGCCATAGTCAGAATTCCCCTGGAACTGGGCATCTTCATCTTGAGGTAGACGTAGTGGGGGACCGCCATGAACTTGGCCAAGGCGGGCCGGCCAAGTAGCGCATGGTACGGGCTCTCGAGGTCCACCACCTCAAACCAAACGGACTCTCTTCGGAAGTGATCTTTGTCCCCAAAGAGGACATCAATCAGGATCTTGCCGATTGGTCAATAGGAAAGCCCAGGAACAATGCCGTGAAACACAGTCCGGCTGTTCTGAAACTGTCTCTGCTTGATTCCTAACTTCTCCATGGTGTCCTTGTACAGGATGTTAATGCTGCTGCCCCCATCTATTAGAACTCGCGAAAAACGCGCGGCATGTTTGTCTGTGGAAAAGGTGGCGTCCAGGACCAAGGCGTAGGAGCCCGGACTTGGCATCACTTCTGGGTGGTCAGCCCTGCTCCAGCTGATGGGCCTCTCTGACCAGTGCATGAACTCTGGCGTATCTGAGGCTACCGCGTTCACCTCGTGTCGCTGCAGCCTCCTGCTGCATCGATCGTCAGCCACACTGGTGAACACCACATAGGCTCCGTGCTCTTCAGGGTACTCGTCTTGTACTGCGCCGACTGGCCTGACTGCCGGCTGCTGGGGCGGAGGCGGAGGCCGCTGCCCAGCAGGCGGCGGTGGCAGGAGGCCGTCTCCCTTGGCGATCCTGGTGAGCCAGTGGCACTTCCGGGTGGTGTGATTTGATGGCTTCGCGCCGCTGTGGAACTTCCAAGGTCCATCCAAGGTCTACTCATGGGAGAAGGCCGGCAACCAGTTCGGCTTGCCGCCTTTCTGTCGCTTGAGCGGAGGCTGCTCTCCTGGCTGCTGGGCTTCGACGGTCGTGACCTGCCGGCTGCTGGAAGCCGGCTGCGGGGCCTTGCGCTTGTGGTCGCCCTACTGTTGTCGCCGGCCGGCGTCTGCTTCCGGAGTTCTTGGAGCCTGAGGAGCTACCTTGCCAGTCGTGCTGATTTGAATTTCTGTCTTCATGGAGGAATCGGCCGTAGCGTACTTGTCCGCTATGATCAGCAACTCGTCGAGGGTTTCTGGCTCGTCGCAGAGGAGCTTGTGCTTGAGAAGGGTGCCTTCTCGGCACCCGGCTGTGAAGTACTCGATGGCCTGCACCTCGTGCACGCCCTCGCAGGAGTTCCGGAGCTCAGCCCAACGCGTGAGGTAGTCGCGAGTCGACTCATCAGGACCTTGCATGCATAGGGAGAGCTGGCGAGGCTTGGGAGGACGCTTGTACGTGCTGGTGAAGTTGCGAACGAACGCTTCGGTGAAGTCGACCCAGCTGTTGATGCTGTGGGGCTTTAGGCTGTTCAGCCATGTCCGGGCCGTGCCCTGAAGCATGAGCAGAACGTACTTTACGGCGACACGCTTGTTGTCGTTTGCTATGCTGACAGCCATAGAGTAGTCGACTAGCCAGTCTTCCGGCTTCACGGAGCCGGTATACTTGGGCGTGTCTCTTGGGAGCGTGAACCCTCTGGGAAAGGGCTCGTCCCGAATGCGGGGCCCGAAACAAGGCGGACCCAGCTCGTCTTCTTCTTCCAGCGCCAGGGACCGGTGAAGTCGGTCGATCCGGTGGCGGGCGTCATTCTCCCCAACTCCCTCTCGGCGGCCAAGGCGGTCACCGAGAGTCGAATGGTCAACAGGCGGCGGGGAGACTTGCCTCTCCTTGCGGGGAGGGGGAGGCGGACAGTTGTCCCGTCGTTCCACTGCTCTCGGGCGGCCGTCTCGGTCGCGCTTATGGTAATCCGAGTCCGACTGTGGCTGACAGCCGGCTCCTTGTCCTTCCTTCCTTGGGTACCGCCAGTCGGCGTCCGAGATGTCGCGCCTTGATCTTGATGCGGGTCGTCGTTTGGCCGTTGCGGTGCCTCCATGCGGCAGCCGGCCTCGTTCTGCGTGGCAGCCGTGTCGAGGAGCCGCTGGACTCGCTCCATCATGAGGCGGCGCTCTTCGCCCTTGAAATTGTCCAGCTCATCCGCCGCTGCCTGGGCGGCTCGGATGTTCTCCGCTGGCGTGGCATACACGGGGCGGCTAGCCCCAAACAGGCTGGCGATGGCTACGCCGCGCTGCCGAACCGTGCCAAGGCGGCTGGGCCCTGCCGGAGCTGGCGAGCCGCCAACAGTGCGATCCATCTCCTGCTGGTAAGCTTCTGACAAGCGTCTCATGCTGGCTAGCTTCTTCGCGCCTTCAACAAGCTGAAGGCGGCGCGCTTCTAGCGTCTCTGCGTCAGCATCTTCTGGAATGGGCGCAGCTAGGTCTTGCAGCGCCGCGCCGAGTGAGTCGGGCGCCCTTCCACCAGGGAACTCGTCATGACTGATGACCAACACCTCAGTGACGGTGCTCCCGTCGCTCTCCGCGTGGGGGAGAGGTTCGTCGTAGACCACCACGTTGGAGGGGAAAGCGTCGACCGACACGGTGTCGGAGTCGACCAGCATCGGGTTGGTGGAGCCTACGGACTCCAAGTCTACGGCAGGCTCGCTGGAAACGTGAAGTTGATCGAGGAGGCCCGCGAGGAGGTTTTCGGGGCCGCCTATGCCTGCGTCGGACGCAGGTTCGTCGGAGAGGCGGACCTCGCCGACAAGTTCGGCCAAGGAGCTGGCTGCGCAGGCGATCTCCACGCCGCGCAGCGTGTCGACACAAACTTCGTCTGGCGTGCCTGGCTGGCTGCACTCGCCAGGGAGGAAGAGGGTTCCCACCAGAACAGATCTCCAGACGGCGGTGCACCAGGCCCCACGGTGGGTGCCAAATGTCGAGGGTTAGGTGCGACATATGCCAATGGATGGCTTATCATGGTGGGGGCGAGTAGAACGTCGCCGGTGCCTGCAAACGGGATGAGACGAAGACATGCACGCCGGCGAATCTTACCCAGCTTCGGGGCTCTCCGGGGAGATAATACCCCTACTACTGCTCTGTGGGGTCTCCGCATGATCACTATAGTCAAGGATTTACACGGTTGCTCCTTGAGCTGTGTATGGTGGTAGGAGAGGGCAAGGCTAGCTCTCTCCCTCTATCTGGTGAGGAATAGAACTACTGGGATCCAACCCTTTGCATGGGTGCCCTGGGGGGTTTATATAGGCCTACCCCCAAGGGGTACAATGGTAATGTGACTGGGCGCGGGCCCAGCCGTCAGTGTCTCCGACCTCCGACTTCTTTGCCGACTGCTGGGGCCCGCTGACTGGTGGGTCCAGCCGACTGGTCTGGAACGGAGCCGACAGGCCGCGTCCGCAGCAGGCGGGTCTTGCCGGCTGCTCCTGATGATGCAAGTTTGGTCATGGGGTCGTCGTAACAGCCCCCTTGCCTGGCGGGCGATCACTGTGGCCACTCCCCATCTCTTCTTGATTAATGGCGCGTGGGACTGGGGGAGGGCTCGACCGACTCCCCCGGGCCGACTCCCGTTGGGTCCGACTGGCGGTGCCCCCGCCGTCTCCCGAGGTCTCGCTGGCTGGTGGGCCCTACTGCCTCCAGGCCGTACAGACAAGCCGTCGTGGGCGCAGGACTAGGTACAGTGGTGCTGATGTCAGGGCCGGCTGGGCAACAGTGCCACGCTGCGGGGAGATCTTCCCAAGTACGGCGCGCTGTAGCCATGCCTGCCCTTGGTAAGGGGCGGGGAGTGGGCTTTATTGTAGCCACGCCCCTGCCCCGTCCCTCTCGATGAGGTCACATTTTGTTGGAGTCGCCGGTCGACTCCCCAAAGCCGGCTTCTCTGGAAGTCGTCCCTGGGACACGGCCGTGAGCGGGCAATCGGCCGCCTTGCCGTAGACTCCCCAGGAGGCGGCTCTTCGCCCTGTGGTCTTGAGGGACGCAGCCTGCCCCGATGTCTTAAAAGGTCATGGGGCTCGGGCTGGCCTACCCGTGGCCCATTACTCCGACAAGCGCGCATGGAGGGACGAGGGCAGAGCACCCAGAGGGATGCGAGACCAGAGCGCGCGTGGCGGGACGCGAGCAGAGCGCGACGCGGCCGCCTGAACTGCAAGCAACCACACACATACAAAAGTTGAACACCTAGGAAATGGTCTCCTACAAGCCGGCCGACAATTGCATCGCTGCGTAGAGAGCGGCGGTGTGCTACCACCTTCGTCTAGTCTATAGTCCCCTTTAATTTATATTATGCGCCATACTTTGCCCTCAAATTTAATCCACAAAATATTAATGCATGTTATAAAAATTATATAATTGGAAACTATGTTCAAATAACGAATCCAACTATATAATCTTTGGCGACATGCATTCGTATTTTATTAGTTAAATCATACTTATAAACCAGGACGGGGTATAGTAGCTAATTAAATCGCAAACATTTTTTATTAACTGTGTGTACGTGCCTTTCGTCCTCCTGTCGCATGTTGTGTCACCTTGCTGCCACAGACGGCTTACAACGTAAGCTTGCGCAGCGCGTGGGGGCGTTCGTTTGGCCAAACAATGGCGCCAATGAATTGTCGGTGAGCCTTTTCCCATGCAACCTTGCAGGTTCCCACGCAAGCTTCCCGCCCGACTCGGTGAAATCCCCCAAAATCCCAATGCTTACCGGCCAGCTATAAAAACCCTCATGGCCGGCGAGTCCTGCGTCGCATTTTCCCCTCCCTCCCTGTAGCTTATCTCATCTGCTACTCCCACAATCGCCAATGGCACCGGTCAGTCGTTGTCGCTCAGCCACTCTGCCGTCATCAGAGGACAGCTCCAGCTCGGAGGCTACACCGCGGCGATGGTGCAGTCCCCGGCATAGTGCACTCCGGGTGGCATCCCTGTTGGGTGTTCATGGAACACCCACCACATGCTTCACCGCCGGTACCCGTCGGCAGCTGTTGCCGGCCGTCCTTGCCGCCACACCACCGTCGAAAGCTAGGGCCATCGCTTGCTCCACCGCCATGACCCGAAGGAGGGAGGTGGTCGTCGTGGCCGCCACCCCACTGCCGGCCACAATGGCCATCACCGACTCCACCACTGCGGCCCGAAGGCGGGAGGTGGTGGTCGTGGCCTCCACCCCATCATCAGCCGCCATGGCCGCCAGCCCACCGTCGACCGCCGATGTCATCACCCGCTCTGCCACCGTCACCCGAAGGCGGGAGGCGGAGGTGGATGCCCGCATGTGCGCCAGCTTCCTTGCGCGCTACACCGAGTTCCTGCGGGAGGAGGAGGAGCGCCTCATCGAGCATGCAAAGAACCTTGACGTCGGCGTGGCCACGGCACACGCCGCCTCAGAGGCGAGGAATCAGGAGATCTACGAGGAGAACCACCGCTTCGTGAGGGATCGTCTGGAGCGGCAGAGGGCGTTCGAGGTGAGCGTCGCTGAAGCTGCAACAGCGGCAGGCACCGTATTGTGGTTGCCCAGCTCATCGGTTGGCTTCTCCTCCTCTGCCGCCTCTTACTGAGCGTGCTTAGCAGAGGAGAGGCAGCCGGAACCGGAATTAGTACAACACCCCACCGCGGTAGTAGTAGTATTTAGGGGCTATTTTGTTCAGTTCATCTAACTATAGATGTGGTGGAACTATACAACGTACTTAAAATTAGCTAGTATATATAGTTGAACTAGCTATTTCAGTACGTGGTTGGCAACAATTGGGGAAAAGTTTGGTCAGTTCAGCTGCCGAGTCGAATAGTTTGTATAAATTAAGAACAACTAATTAATCTTTGAATGAAATCTATGCTTAATTACTGAATTTTAGTTGCAAAAATTAGATACTGTTAGTGATTTTTAGCTTCATATTTTAACAAATCGTAGTGTTACAAGGTTGACCAATGGCAATGTTACTAGATTAACAAATGCCAATCTTTCTAGTTTGACAAATGGCAACATACCCAATATGACAGATGCAAATCGCACCAAATTGTTTGTAAGTGGTTGCACACGGGTCATCCAAAAGAACAGTTTGTGTTGAAGAGATGCACAAATCCTGCTCTCACTTTACATCATGTCGTCCTAGGGTCGACAGGCGGGGCGCGGGAGGACGGCAGCTGGCGGCGCTGAGAGGTAGCGTTCGACGGCGGCGTCCCATGCTGCTGAGGGGGGCGCGCACACAGAGAGGAAGGCGGGCGGCCATGGAAGTTAAAGGGATTGCTTCCCAGTGAGCCTACGTAGCGTACAACTCGCACGCTTCCCGATGAGCCTGCGCATTGGAGGACAGCTTGCACGCCTCTCGGTCAGCCTGTGCACCGGACTGCGCTCGCACACCTCCCAATCAGTCAAGGTCAAGCAGCTATCCGCACGGCACCTACTACAACAATTAAAACCAAGACACGTGGCGTCACGTGAAAGGTTAACAGAACGCATATGGTTTGAATTATACAAACGTTTGAGATATTAAAGTGGCAGCTATTTTTTCAAAATGCCTTTGTTGGCTGTCATTATTTGAGTGTGCCTTCTCTCAAAATGGACACGTAAACTACCACAGCATGTCGGGTGCCATTCCATGATAGCATGCCAAGTTTCATGAATTTCAGACGAGTTTTGGATTTACTAGAATTTAAAAACCAGGCATCTCAATGTTTTGCCGACAAAGAACGGTGCCCTGGTGTTTGAAATTCATTACCATTTCTTGCATGGGACCTCTACATGCACCCAAGGACAGAGATTTGATTTTTCAACCAATTGATATGCACTGGAGCATGTGCATGTAGTTCAAATTTGAATTATGCACATAAATGCATTGAAAACTAAGTTAATGCATAAAAATGTCCAAACGAACCCCGAAAAATCACAAAAATTGACACAACACTCCTGTTGTTCTATGTTGACACGAGAAAAAAATTGGAAGCAATAAGAGGCAATGGATATCGTTTCATCCCCAAAGGTGGGACGTTCCCTACCGAAACCATCATGCTTGTTCTGAGAAGCTCTGGTTTGTGAGAAGCATATACCCAAACCTTCCCCAAATGGGACAAAAAATTTACCACGGCATGTTGATGCCGCTCCATGATAGCATGCCAAGTTTCATGAATTTTAGATGACTTTTGGATTTACTAGAATTTAAAAACTAGGAATCTCAATGTTTTGCCGGCAGTCAACGGTGCCCTGGTGTTTGAAATTCATTACCATTTCTTGCATGGTACCTAAGCATGCACCCAAGGACACAGATTTGATTTTCCAACCAATTTATATGCACTGGAGCATGTGCATGTAGCTCAAATTTGAATTATGCACATAAATGAATTGAAAACTAAGTTAATGCATAAAAATGTCCAAAGGAACCCCAAAAAATCACAAAAAATGACACAACACTCCTGTTGTTCTATGTTGACACGAGAAAAAATTTGGAAGCAAAAAGAGGCAATGGATATCCTTTCGTCCCCAAAGGTGGAATGTTCCCTACTGAAACCATCATGCTTGTTTGGAGAAGCTCTGGTTTGTGAGAAGCATATACCTAAACCTTCCCCAAATGGGACAAAAATTTTACCACGGCATGTTGATGCCTCTCCATGATAGCATGCTAAGTTTCATGAATTTCAGACGATGGATTAACTAGAATTTAAAAACCAGGCATCTCAATGTTTTGCCGGCAATCAACGGTGCCCCGGTGTTTGAAATTCATTATCATTTCTTGCATGGGACCTAAGCAGGCACCCAAGGACACATATTTGATTTTTCAACCAATTTATATGCACTGGAGCATGTGCATGTAGTTCAAATTTGAATTATGCACATAAATGAATTGAAAACTAAGTTAATGCATAAAAAAGTCCAAATGAACCATGAAAAATCACAAAGAATGACACAACACTCCAGTTGTTCTATGTTGACACGAGAAAAATTTTGGAAGCAATAAGAGGCAATGGATATCGTTTCGTCCCCAAAGGTGGGACGTTCCCTACCGAAACCATCATGCTTGTTGTGAGAAGCTCTGGTTTGTGTGAAGCATATACCCAAACCTGCCCCAAATGGGACAAAAATTTTACCACGACAAGTTGATGCCGCTCCATGATAGCATGCCAAGTTTCATGAATTTTAGACGAGTTTTGGATTTACTAGAATTTAAAACCCAAGCATCTCATTGTTTTGCTGGCATTCAATGGTGCCCTGGTGTTTGAAATTCATTACCATTTCTTGCATGGGACCTAAGCATGCACCCAAGGACACAAATTTGATTTTTCAAAAAAATTATATGCACTGGAGCATGTGCATGTAGTTCAAATTTGAATTATGCACATACATGCATTGAAAACTCAGTTAATGCATAAAAATGTCCAAACGAACCCCAAAAAGCACAAAAATTGACACAACACTCCTGTTGTTCTATGTTGACACGAGAATTTTTTGAAAGCAATAAGGGGCAATGGATATTGTTTCATCCCCAAAGGTGGGACGTTCCCTACCGAAACCATCATGCTTGTTGTGAGAAGCTCTGGTTTGAGAGAAGCATATACCCAAACCTGCCCCAAACAGGACAAAAATTTCACCACGGCATGTTGATGCCGCTCCATGATAGCATGCCAAGTTTCATGAATTTCAGACGAGTTTTGGATTTACTAGAATTTAAAAACCAGGTATCTCAATGTTTGCGGCCGAGTGACGGTGGGAGGGTGTTTGACATTCATTCCCATTTCTTGCATGGGACCTAAGCAGGAAACCAAGGACACAGATTTGACTTTTCAACTAATTTATATGCATTAGAGCATGTACCTGTAGTTCAAATTTGAATTCTGCACATGAATGCATAGAAAAGTCAGTTAATGTATAAAAATGTCCAAGTGAACCCCGAAAAATCCCAAAAATTGACACAAAAATCCTTTTGTTCTATGTTGACACTAGGTAAAAATTTGAAATTGAGAAGAGGCAACTGTTATCGTTTCGTCCAGAAAGGTGAAAAGTTCCCTACCGAAACCATCACACTTGTTGTGAGAAGCTCTGGTTTATGAGAAGCTTATACCCAAACCAGCCCCAAATGGGACAAAAATTTTACCACGGGATGTTGATGCCGCTCCATGATAGCATGCCAAGTTTCATGAACTTCACATGAATTTTGGATTTACTAGAATTACAAAAGCAAGTATGTCGACATTTTCCGGAGAGCCACGGTGCCGTGGTGTTCGAATTTCATCCTCATTTCTTGCATGAGATATAAGCATAAACCCATGGACACATATATGATTTTACAACCCATGTTGGTGCACTGGAGCATATGCATGTAGTTTAATTTTGAATTGTGCACCTGAAATGGCTAGAAAATCAATTTAATGTATAAAATGTTCAAACGAACCCTGAATAATTCAAATTCTTTTACAACACACATATAGTTGCATGTTCACTCCAGATAAAAGGTCTAGCAATTCAAACACTGTCCATTGCCACTGTGACACCATTATGTAATTCAAATCAAGATGAAAAATCAAGTAGATCACACACAGTTTATTATCACCAACCGTGTGAGATGCATCACAGAATATCATGGAGCACCATCGGTGTATAGTACGCCTATGGCTTACGCGAGAAGGTGCATCGGCTATAGTCCACAGTCGGCGTCTCAAGCACACTAGCTCGCTCCCGAAATATCATTTCACTGGTCAATCATCGCTGGTGAAAGATGGGAACGTGGACCCGCGTCGTGAGGGCAACTTTGGTGGCCCACTCCGGCGAGAGCACGGCCGCAGCCGCCATGCGCGTGCTAACAAGGTGCATGAGCACGACCATAATCTACGACCGGGCGGTGATGGCAGCCCAAACGGCCGTTGTTGCTTCTTAGGTGGTGGCAACAACATCTGGCTCGGGGATAACAACTGGCAAGAGCAGCACAGCACCTGTCCGTTCCGCAGCGGCGGCCTTAGCCTTGATGGAGGCCGCCCACGACCATGTCGAGGCCGCCCACGCCCAACTCCTAGCGGTCACCACACAAATCAAGCGAAGCTTCTCCGACAACGGTCGGCAACCCTGATGACCCACAAGTATAGGGGATCTATCATAGTCCTTTCGATAAGAAAGAGTGTCGAACCCAATGAGGACCAGAAGGAAATGATAAGCGGTTTTCAGCAAGGTATTCTCTGCAAGCACTGAAATTATAGGTAACAGAGAGTTGTGTGATAAGATAATTGGTAATGAGCAACAAGTAACAAAAGTAAATAAAGTGCAGCAAGGTGTCCCAATCCCTTTTGTAGCAAAGGACAAGCCTGGACAAATTCTTATATAGAGAAAAACGCTCCCGGGGACACATGGGAATTATCGTCAAGCTATTTTTCATCATGTTCATATGATTCGCGTTCGGTACTTTGATAATTTGGTATGTGGGTGGATCGGTGCTTGGGTACTGCCCTTACTTGGACAAGCATCCCACTTATGATTAACCTCTATTGCAAGCATCCGCAACTACAACAAAAGTATTAAGGTAAACCTAACCATAGCATGAAACATATGGATCCAAATCAGCCCCTTACGAAGCAACGCATAAACTAGGGTTTAAGCTTCTGTCACTCTAGCAATCCATCATCTACTTATTACTTCCCAATGCCTTCCTCTAGGCCCAAATAATGGTGAGGTGTCATGTACTCGACGTTCACATAACACCACTAGAGGAGAGACAACATACATCTCATCAAAATATCAAACGAATACCAAATTCACATGACTACTAATAGCAAGACTTCCCCCATGTCCTCAGGAACAAACGTAACTACTCACAAAGCATATTCATGTTCATAATCAGAGGAGTATTAATATGCATATAGGATCTGAAAATATGATCTTCGACCAAATAAACCAACTAGCATCAACTACAAGGAGTAGTCCACACTACTAGCAACCTACAGGTACCAATCCCAGACTTAGAGACAAGAATTGGATACAAGAGATGAACTAGGGTTTGAGAGGAGATGGTGCTAGTGAAGATGTTGATGGATATTGCCCTCTCTCGATGAGAGGAGCGTTGGTGGTGACGATGGCGATGATTTCCCCCTCCCAGAGGGAAGTTTCCCCAGCAGAACAGCTCTGCCGGAGCCCTAGATTGATTCCGCCAAGGTTCCACCTCATGGTGGTGGAGACTCGTCCCGAAAGCTAGCTTATGAATTTTTTTTTCCTCATCAAAAGACTCCATGTAGCAGAAGATGGGCATCGGAGGGCCACCAGGGGGCCCACGAGGCAGGGGGGCGCACCCAGCGGGGTAGGGCGCGCCCCCACCCTCGTGGGCAGGGTGTGGCCCCCTCCGGAACTTCTTGCGCTCAATATTTTTTATATATTCTGAAAATGACTTCCGTGAAGTTTCAGGACTTTTTGAGCTGTGCAGAATAGGTCTCTAATATTTGCTCCTTTTCCAGCCCAAAATCCCAACTGCCGGCATCCTCCCACTTTATGTAAACCTTGTAAAATAAGAGAGAATAGGCATAAGTATTGTGACATAATGTGTGATAACATCCCATAATGCAATAAATATCGATATAAAAGCATGATGCAAAATGGACGTATCAACTCCCCCAAGCTTAGACCTCGCTTGTCCTCAAGCGAAAGCCGTAATCGAAAAATATGTCCACATGTTTAGAGATAGAGGTGTCGATAAAAATAAAATACGGACATGAGGGCATCATGATCATTCTTAGAACAGTAACTTATATAATTCTTGTCATATGATCTCTTATGCTAGAGTAACAAGTAAATCACAATTTCAAGTATGAATCATAAACTTCATTGAAAACTAACAAACTATAATCTCAGTCATTGGAGCAATTGTGATTTATCATAACATAGGAAAGAGTCAATATAAGAGCTTTTCAGCAAGTCCACATACTCAACTATGATATAGTCTTTCACAATTGCTAACACTCATGCAATACTTATGGGTATGGAGTTCTAATCGGACATAGAGAAAGATAGGGGCTTATAGTTTTTCCTCCCAACGTTTTACCTCAAGGGTAATGTCAACAATAATAGTTCATGAAAACTCACATCCAATTAGCCATATATGTATATATATATATATACCAGGATCTTTCCAACATGTTGTGCTTGCCAAAAGATAAAATGTAAAAAGGAAGGGTGAAGATCACCATGACTCTTATGTAGGGTAGGAGATAAAAGTAAAAGATAGTCCCGTCGCAGAGGGAAGCAGATGTTGTCATGCGCTTTTATGGTTGGATGCACAAAATCTTAATGTGAAAGAACGTCACTTTATATTGCCACTTATGATATAGACCTTTATTATGCAGTCTGTCGCTTTTATTTCTTCCATATCACACGATCGTATAAAGCTTATTTTCTCCCACACTAATAAGTCATACATATTTAGAGGGCAATTTTTTATTGCTTGCACCGATGACAACTTACTTGAGGGATCTTACTCAATCCATAGGTAGGTATGGTGGACTCTCATGGCAAAACTGGTTTAAGGGTGTTTGGAAGAACAAGTAGTATCTCTACTTGGTGCAAAGAATTTGGCTAGCATGAGGGGGAAAGGCAAGCTCAATCATGTTGGATGATCCATGACAATATAATTTATCTTAGATGTAAGAAAACATAACCCATTACGTTGTCTTCCCTGTCCAACGTCAACCCTTTAGCATGTCATATTTTAATGAGTGCTCACAATCATAAAAGATGTCCAAGATAGTGTATTTATATGTGAAGACCTCTCTTTCTTTATTACTTCTTATTAATTGCAACGATGACCAAAACTATGTTTGTCAACTTTCAACAACTTTTAATCAGCATACTCTTTATATGTGAGCTCATTACTCTCCATAACATCCATATGATCTCTTTTATTTCTTTTTATTCTTTCTCTTCTATTTTATTCACTCAAGATCATGGAAAAATAATCAAGCCCTTGACTCAACACGAATCTTTATTATATATAGCTCACGGACTCGATTACATAGAAGGATCATAAAGCAAAACTCACAACTAGATCATACTAAGAACTTTTATTCTACTAGATCAAAATATTATCAAAAGGATCGAACTAAGAAAAGCGGTAAAGATAAAAGTGATGGTGATACGATACCGGGGCACTCCCCCAAGCTTGGCAGCTTCCAAGGGGAGTGCCCATACCCATGTGATTATATCTCTTTGCAGGTGAAGGAGTTGATGGTTTTGTTGATGGTGTAGGCTTGTCGTCCCTCTTCCAAGGCATAGGCTCACCATCATGGAAGGATGATCGAGTCTCCTGAAACCTCAAATCTGTAGACAAACTCATCCTCTTGAATCTATATTCATACTCACAGTTTTGATTTTGCAGGTCATAGATCTGGGCTTGGAGGTGCTCGATTTTCTCATGAAGCTTGAAGATGGCCTCCCCAATGTCCTTGACGTCCAGCTTGTGGTTGTTGGTGAACTCCGTGATCATAATGTGATTGGAATTGAGTCCACGCTCCACCATCTCCTGACACTTGAAAACTTGTTGCTCCAATGCCTCGAGCCTTGCCTCCGTGCTTCCGGTCTTCCTTGGTCCCTCAACATCGCGGATATGCAACAACCCCTCACGCATCTCAAGGGTTTGAGGATGTTGCAGCACTTCCGTGAGATAAGGGTTGATGACCTTCTCGAAGAACTGGTCCTTGGGGGCAATTGAAGATGACATGACGACCTGGATTTGTCAGAAAAACAGCTCGAAACAAAGACAGAGGATATTTGCGTGATACGGGAGTTAAAACCTTCGGGAGATTATATAATGAATTTTTACCGACCAAACTACGTAACGTGCAAGAAAACAGAGTCCAAAGAGCACATGAGGTGCCCACAAGGTAGGGGGCGCGCCCAGGGGGGTAGGGCGCGCTCTCCACCCTCGTGGAGCCCTCGTGTCCTTCCCGGACTGCTTCTTATTTTTCTATTTTTCAAAATATTCCAAAACGGAAGAAAATTGCCATTAGAACTGTTTTGGGGTCGGTTTACTTACCATACCACATACCTATTCCTTTTCGGAGTCTAAAACGTTCCGGAAAGTGTCCCTTATGTATTCCTCCGGGGTTACGTTTTGTTGACACCAGATTTTGGCACGGCGAAGAACTTAATTAAGATGGCCTCAAATGCAGAAGTGCTCAAAGTGAGAAAGTTCCGTATCGTCAAAAGGAAAAACTTTGATATTTGGGCCATAGTCATCCGGTCTCATCTCTAAGGCCGAAGTTGTGTTCGAAGTACTCAGATTTTGTATTCAGAACACTATTCGGCTGATTACGCCCCCAAGATGGCCTCATATGGGAAAAGTTTCTACACGGATTGTCTTCATCTCGTGGAACAGATCGATTATAATATAAAGATCGTCCCAATCCGAGATCGTATGCAAAAGTTAGAGCCCACACAGCGCGACCCTCCAATGGGCAAAATATGATGCCCGGAACCAGACACATGTGTGAGTATGTCTGATGAGCTGTGTGAATATTTAGCTGTTTTGCGCGAGCAATTTGGCCATGAAGATGACCTCGGAAAAAAAAACGTTCAACATGAAAGTTGTTCGCCTCGTCGAAACGGTCAAGATTGCTTTTGGGCTCGTTTTCATCCGAGGTCGTTTACCATCACAAAAAAGACCCGCAAGGTGCAGCTAGTTTAAACCGAACAGTTTTGGAAAGTTCGGACAAAACCAATCCGAATTTGACTAGGATTTTGGACATGAATCCAAACCTTTTCCTTGCACGGGAAGTCCAGCCGCCTCTTATATACCCAAGGGGTGACGGTCGATTGAACAACAACACACAATCGCAAAACACATCTACTTTTTACCCTAGTTTTACATCCCTCCCTCGTTCTTTCTCTCTCGTTCTTCGTTCGTTCTTCGTGTTGAAGGGCAGCGATCCTCGAGGCTCCAGGGGTGGGCGAACCAACCTAGGGCAGCCCATAGCCGCCGCACGTCCAAACGGGGTCCCTCCCGGGCGCGTGGGGTTTCGGGTCCTGAAAAGCACCCGCCGGATTGCTCGCATACCGCGCTTCCGGACGGGTCTCCTTCGACGTGAGCTGCGGTGCATCACCCTCGGCATTGGAGGTACACGGTGACGTGTTCGTGTGCGAACACACTTTTTGGCGACTCCGCTGGGGACGAAAGATCAAGAATCATCATCAACCATGTCAAATCTCCCCAAGCCCTCAGAAGTTGATGCAGATAACATCATTAAGCCCGGTCTTGATGAACTATCAGATGAACATCGCCAAGCCTACGAAGCGCGCAAGAAGCAGCGTGAAGAGGCTTTTGAGGCGCTCAAGAAGAAGCGCGAGGAGGAGGATTTGGAACCGTTTCTTTCAAGTTTCAAGAAGGACCATCAAGGCAACATCACTCTAGTTGGAAACGTCAATTTCCCTCCTCTCCTTGACGAACAAGATGAGATCACTGTGAGTAAAGTTTTTTCTCCAGAGCAAGTGGCTGTGATTGAGAGTCTTGTTAGTAAGGGTAATGTGATGACGTACAATTATTTTATGGCAAATACTAATGCTAAGAAAAACATGCCTGCGTCATCTAGTGGTACTGTTGATGTATCTGAAAACCCTAGTCTAACTTTACCTATTTCATCGGCACCTCCGATAGAACAACAATATAGTATGCCGTTGAATTTTTACCCTAGTCAAACCAACCAGCTTGTGGCCGCACCTTCATATCCTAATCCTATTATGAGTGTGCCCAATTCGGCGTCAATGCCGAATCACTTTGTCACACCATCCATAGGCGCAAGCATGTTTGGTCTTCCACCGAATTATGGTTCGGCGCCCATCCCACAAGTTGCACCAATAGCTAGTACTCAGGTTGCTCCTATGTCATTGCCACAAACATCCGCATCTACCTCGGATCCAATTTTAGCTAAATTAAGGGAGGATTTGCATAAGATGTTTCTAGAAACTTTCGGGAACGAGCCGAAAGTAAAGAGTCGTGTGTACCAAAAGCCTTATCCTAAACACTTTGATGCAATTTCTTACCCTCAAGGTTATAAGGTTCCTGATTTTGTTAAATTTAGTGGTGAGGGTACGAAAATGACTTGGGAGCATGTGAGTCATTATCTAGCACAGTTGGGTGAAGCAGGTTCCATAGAAGAGTTGAAAGTGCCTTTATTTCCCTTGTCTTTAACTGGCACCGCATTTTCATGGTTTGCTGCTTTACCACATGGTTCAATTCTCTTATGGTCGCAATTAGAGCAAAAAAATTTATGATCATTTTTATAGCGGTGATAATGAGCTGAAATTGTCACATCTTACATCGGTTAGGCAAAAACATGATGAATCGGTCACCGATTATGTCAAGAGATTTAGAGGTATAAAAAACCGATGTTATAGCTTAGTGATAACTCAGAGAGACTTGGCGGATCTTGTTCTTAATGGTTTGAAAACTCACATTAAAGAGAAGCTAGAAAGTTATGAGTTTTTGAGAATTAACCAAGTATTACAAAAAGCTTTGGCCCAAGAGAGTCAAAGTAAAGAGGTCCATAGGTCTAAAACCGATCGTCCTACAATGTATATGGTTGAACACAATGATGATAATTCGGACGATGAGGTTGATGTCTATACTACCGAATTTGTTTGGTCCTCAAAGGCCAAACCTTATATGTGCAATGCTCTTAAGCCGATTCGCAAGAATCGTGATGAGGAAGTGAGGTTTACTTTTGATATATCAAAGTGTGATAAAATATTTGATGCTCTCTTGCAAGATAAGATGATTAGAATATCACACACCATACCGCCGTTTGAGGAGCTGAAACGGCGTGCTTATTGCAAGTACCATAATTCATTTTCTCATGCTACTAACGATTGCAATGTTTTCAGACGACGGATACAATCAGCCATTAATGATGGAAGATTGAATTTTGCTGAGATGCAAGTTGATAACCAGCCCTTCTCGATGAACACCATGGACTTGGAGGGAAAGAAAATGTTGATTCGGCCTAGCATAGCCGAATCTGCTAATAAAGCTAATGTTCTTATTGGTGAACCCAGGAAAGGCAAGGAGGACGACAAAGTCTTGGGACGAGAGGTTGTGCTTGATAAGCAACCCGATGGCAAGGAAGTATTGAAGATCACCATAAAAAATCCTGCACTCGGGGGGCAACCACAAGTACAAGAAGATACTCATGTTAAATTTATCAAGCCCAAGAATTCAGAAGTTGGCAAGTGGGGAGAGAGTGAAGCTAAGCGCAAGCGAATCAGGCCAACTTTTGATATGTTGCTACCCAAATATGCAAGTCAAGCAGCCGGTTCTAGCTCTAATCGGCCATCACATTCAAAGCGTTCAAGATCACCTCCGGAACAAGAGTTTCGATGCTATGGAAGGCCATATGGGCCATGGGCACCAACACCATGGATGTCACAACCCTCCTATGTGCCATATTACATGAGAGACTTCAATGGAGGATGGTGGCAACCCCCAATGGCTCCTTATGCTTTTCATATGGGGTGGGCAGCACCTAGAAGGCCTGCTCGCAAGAGGCTTTATTATCCCACACAAGGTCGTTTGAGCTATGGTGCTAATCGGTCAACAAAAATTTCTCCAAGTAAGGCCAACAAAAAAGTGTGGCGTGTTAAGTCACGTAATGCGGAAATTGCAGAATGTGACAAGCAAAAGGAGATCGAAAAGCCGATTGTTGGTAATCTGGCTACTTCTAATTGTGATATTGTTATTGTTCAGCAGGGTTCCATGGTTAGTGATCATGAGGCAAGCACAAGAAGGGCCAAACCAAGGGATCCCAAATATATTCAACCTAAGTGGTGTCCTCCCGGTTTAACCAAGACCATGAAAAGGAGATTACAACGCATGAGGAACCACGAGAAGGTAGAGCACAAAGAGGAGAGGCAAAGGGATGAATTGTTAAGTGAAATTCGGCCCATGGCACTCACAAAACAAGTGTGGAGGCCTAAACAAAAAAAAACACAAATGCTTCTACATTGGCTGCAGCAACACCTTCACCACCAAAAGAGGATGATGCGACCCCTATTACATCGTCCACACCACCTGAAAAACCCCCTTCAATTAAGGAAACTTTGAGCCCAATATACACATTGGGGGATGAAGATGAGATGGTGGATTACGACTCTACGCCGGTTCGGGAAGGTATGGATATTAATATGGTGTATTACTTACCTGCCGAGTTTCGTGCTATAGGTGAACAAGGGGAATGTCTCAACTAGATTTTGGTCCAAAGAACACTATCTTCGAGAAGCCAAAAGAACCGGTGAAACACTTGAAGCCATTGTACCTTAAAGGTCATATTAACGGATCTCCGGTTGCTAGGATGCTCGTTGATGGTGGTGCTGTGGTAAATCTTATGCCCTACTCAGTCTTCAAGAAGTTGGGATTAGATAATGATGCATTGATGAAGACCAATATGGTACTTAATGGATTTGAGGGTAAAGAAAAGACAGAGGCCAAAGGTGTGATGTGCATGGAACTCACCATGGGAAGCAAAACTTTGGCCACCACATTCTTCATCGCCGAGGTGCAAGGTAACTATAATGTTATATTAGTCCGCGATTGGGTTCATGCTAACCAATGTGTGTCATCTACCATGCATCAATTCTTAATACAGTGGGTCGATGATGAGGTAGAAGTCATTAACACGGATAATTCAGCTCGTGTTGCTTTGGCCGATGCATCGGTGGATTGGAATCATCCGGATGTTACTTCCTTAACAGGGCGTGACCTCTCGGAGTTTGATTTCCTTAGTGCTATGAGGAACGGGTTCATTCCCATCTCTTTAAAGCCGATTGGTGGTAATCGGTTCCAGGGTATGATGTAAAAAAGAAGTTAAACATGGCCGATATAGAAATTATTGCTCTAAGCACACAAAATGGCCGATGGAGTGCTGACATCGTCCTTAGGAAAAGCATTGTGCAAGTTATTTTTCGGCACACAAGTTTGCCGAAAAAAGGGGGGCATGTGTTGACACCAGATTTTGACACGGCGAAGAACTTAATTAAGATGGCCTCAAATGGAGAAGTGCTCAAAGTGAGAAAGTTACGTATCGTCAAAAGGAAAAACTTTGATATTTGGGCCATAGTCATCCGGTCTCATCTGTAAGGCCGAAGTTGTGTTCGAAGTACTCAGATTTTGTATTCAGAACACTATTCAGCTCATTACACCCCCAAGATGGCCTCATATGGGAAAAGTTTCTACACGGATTGTCTTCATCTCATCGAAATGATCGATTTTAGTATAAAGATCGTCCCAATCCGAGGTCGTATACAAAAGTTAGAGCCTGCACAGCGCAACCCTCCAATGGGCAAAATATGACGCCCGGAACCAGACACATGTGTGAGTATGTCTGATGAGCTGCGTGAATATTTAGCTATTTTGCGTGAGCAATTTGGCCATGAAGATGACCTACGGTCAAAAAACTTTCAACATGAAAGTTGTTCGCCTCGTCACAATGGTCAAGATTTCTTTTGGGCTCGTTTTCATCCGAGGTTGTTTACTACCACAAAAAAGACCCGCAAGGTGCAGCCAGTTTAAACCGAACAGTTTTGGAAAGTTCGGACAAAACCAATCTGAATTTTACTAGGGTTTTGGACGTGAATCCAAATCTTTTCCTTGCACGCAAATTCCAGCCGCCTCTTATATACCCAAGGGGTGACGGTCGATTTAACAACAACACACAATCGCAAAACACATCTACTTTTTACCCTAGTTTTACATCCCTCCCTTGTTCTCTCTCTCTCGTTCTTTGTTCGTTCTTCGTGTTGAAGGGCAGCGTTCCTCGAGGCTCTAGGGGCGGGCGAACCGACCTAGGGCAGCCCATAGCCGCCGCACGTCCATACGGGGTCCCTCCTGGACGCGTGGGGTTTCGGGTCCTGAAAAGCACCCGTCGGATTGCTTGCGTACCGCGCTTCCATACGGGTCTCCTTCGACGTGAGCTGCGGTGCATCACCCTCGGCGTTGGAGGTACACAGTAATGTGTTCATGTGCAAACAGGTTTCAATAACATTTGTTTCAACATTTATAGGATTACCTAAGATATAATGTTTAATTCTTTGACCATTCACCATCTTCGGATTTGTGCCTTCAAAGTTGTTGATTTTTACAGCACCGGAACGATAGACCTCCTCGATAACGTAAGGACCTTCCCATTTAGAGAGAAGTTTTCCTGCAAAAAATCTTAAACGAGATTGTATAGCAATACATAATCACCTACATTAAACTCACGCTTTTGCATTCTTTTGTCATGCCATCTTTTAACTTTTTCTTTAAATAATTTGGCATTCTCATAGGCTTGGGTTCTCCATTCATCGAGTGACCTAATATCAAATAACCTCTTCTCACCGGCAAGTTTGAAATCATAATCGAGCTCTTTAATAGCCCAATAAGCCTTATGTTCTAGTTTGAGAGGTAAGTGACATGCTTTTCCATAGACCATTTTATACGGAGACATACCCATAGGATTTTTATATGAAGTTCTATAGGCCCATAATGCATCATCAAGTTTCTTGGACCAATTATTTCTATATCTATTAACAGTCTTTTGCAAAATTAATTTGAGCTCTCTATTACTCAATTCTACTTGACCACTGGACTGTGAGTTATAAGGAGATGCAATTCTATGATTAACATCATATTTAGCAAGCATTTTACAGAAAGCACCATGAATAAAATGTGAACCACCATCAGTCATTAAATATCTAGGGACTCCAAACCTTGGAAAAATAACTTCTTTAAGCATCTCAATAGAGGTGTTATGATCAGCACTACTAGTAGGAATAGCTTCTACCCACTTAGTAACATAATCAACAGCAACTAAAACATGTGTGTATCCATTGGAGGCAGGAAAAGGTCCCATATAATCAAAGCCCCAAACATCAAATGGTTCAATAACAAGTGAATAATTCATAGGCATTTCTTGACATCTACTAATATTACCAATTCTTTGGCATTCATCACAAGATACAACAAACTTACGGGCATCCTTGAAGATAGTAGGCCAATAAAAACCGGATTGCAATACCTTATGTGCAGTTCTATCTCCAGCGTGGTGTCCTCCATAAGCTTCAGAGTGACACTTGCATAGGATATGTTCCTGTTCGTGCTCAGGTACACAACGTCTAATAACACCATCTACTCATTCTTTATAAAGATGTGGGTCATCCCAAAAGTAATGTCTCAAATCATAGAAAAACTTTTTCTTTTGCTGGTATGTGAAACTAGGTGGTATAAATTTAGCAACAATATAATTAGCATAATCAGCATACCATGGAGTAGTACGAGAAGCATTCATGACATTTGATTGTTCATCAGGAAAGCTATAATCTGTAGCGACCAGACCTCAAACAGTCTGATCTCTGTGCTCCGGTGTCATCCCTGGATCAGTAATGCTGACACCACACAGTACTCGGAGGATTTATAGCAGAGTAGCAATCACACACTTATTACATCGAGTGTCTCAAAAGAGAACTTATTACAATAAATATGGCTTAAGGCCATCTAATAACGATAACAGCGGAAGGCTTGGAAGATAAGTGAGTCCATCAACTCCAACGGCATCACTAAGTATAGAACCACGACCTAAAACTCCTCAATCGTCGTCTGAAAAGTCTGCAACATTAACGTTGCAGCCCGAAACGGGTCAGCACATGGAATATGCTGGCAAGGTAACACATAGAGAGTAATGGAATGCAACAGCTATACTATATGCATATTTGGCTGGTGGAAAGCTCTATGGTTACAGTTTTTTTTGCGTAAAGCCAATTTTTCCCTACTGCAAAGGAATAAAATTAATTACTACCATGGTGGTTGTTAAACATTGAGAATGGTTGACAGCATCCTCAATCCCAATTAAGTAACATCATTAAAATCCCACAAAATGAATTTAGAGTAACATGTTGAGATTCACATGATAATCCAGGTACTAGATACTCAAGATGTCCATAACCGGCGACACGGCTAACCATGATTAGTTTGTTACACTCTGCAGAGGTTTGCGCATTTTTCCCCACAAGACTCGGTCGCCTCCGTTTGGTTTCTCGCACTACAAAGTGTTTGAGAAACGGATGACCGAGACATAGTCTTTCAGAAGCGCTAGCACCTTACGACGGATAGACCGGTACACCTACTTTCCCCTACATCTGCTAGTCTACCCTGTAAGAGTTCGCACAACTTACTCAACTATGCCAGAGCCCATAATGGCTTGTGGCTGCACACGGAAGTTTCTAGTATGAATAATCTCATGATCCCTTTAAGCCTGGGTGGCGGTCCAAAAGAAAAAAGGCAAGTCCTAGTAACCCCAGGTGCCTCAAACCACCCAGATGTGTGTTAGGTTGCCACCTTAGATAAACCCTTAATTATAAATCTCACACCTGTCATGGATTTCACTCACCCAATCCACGTCTACTAGCATAGCATAGCATAATAAGCAAACGTAGAAGTAACTCCCAAAGGTTTGAAAATAAACAGGTAATAGGTACTACCTCATCTACTTCCCATCCCACAATTTAATTAGATCCTAATCATGCAATGTGTGAGGATTGATCTAATGCAATAAAACTGGGTTGTAGAAAAGGTATGATCAAAGTGTTACTTGCCTTGCTGATGATCCGCGAAACCTAGAGATTCGAAGTAACAAGCGGCGCACTCCGGGTATTCTATCGCAGACAAACAACAAGCATACAATAAGTACTCATCTAATGCACGGGTAAAACTCAAATAGAAGATCTAACCAGAAAGTTCAACTTAAGAACCTGGTTTGCATAAAGAATCAAATCGAACGAAGCGAAAGAAAACAAACGGCGAAAGAAAACAACTTCGTTCTAGTAATCTGGATCTAGGGCAAATTTTACAGTAGCAAAAACTTGTTTAAGTTGATTATTCGAAAAGAGGGTTTCGAGACGAAACTCCAGGCGCTTGAATCGCCTGATTCCGATAAACGAGAGAAAAATTATACTAAAACGAAAATCGGATCAGGAATCGCGATCAGAAAATAACCGCGGAAAATCCGACGAAAAAGAAAAACGACGAACAGAAAAAAAAAATTTAAAAAAAACAACACGGAAAACGAGGCGGCGGCGAACCTCGAAAGGTGCGCGGCGGCGGCGGCGGCAGAGGCGGCGGGGCTGGGGCTAGGGTTAGGGTTTGCTGGCGGCGGCTGGGCTCTCCTCGGGCCGGCTCGGGCGCTATTTAAAGGCCCCGGGCGGAGGTTTCTTGACCGGTTACGGCCCGGAGTCGGTTCGGCGCGTTTTTTTTAAATAATTCCGCTCGGAAGAAAAATAAAAAGAAATACTAAACGGACTCCAAAAATCACGAAATAAATTTTGCCGGGTTCCTAAAATCAAGCCCGATAAAGTGAACATTTATCTGGGCCCAAACTACGACTTTGAAAAACGCGCATTTTTCCTAAATTCAAATAAAAATACCGAAAAACTCCGAAATAAAACTTATTTGATTTTTTTATTAAATCCTCAATATTTCTATATTTTGGGAAAGTCATTTTATTCCCTCTCTCATATTTTTGTAATAGAAATAATTGATGATAAAATAAATAAAATCAAATGATCCTGTTTACATAATTTGAGAAAACTCAAATATGTAAATAGCGAAATCCCCAACTCTCTCTGTGGGTCCTTGAGTTGCTTAGGATTTTCTAGCATCAAAACCAAAAGCAAAATAAAATATGATATGCATGATGACCTAGTGTATAACATTCCAAATTGAAAATTTGGGATGTTACAAACCTACCCCCCTTAAGATGAATCTCGTCCTCGAGATTCGGGTTGGCTAGAAAATAGGTGAGGGTGGTCTTTGAGCAAATCTTCCTCTCGCTCCCAAGTGGCTTCATCCTCTGTGTGGTGGCTCCACTGAACTTCGCAAAACTTGATAACCTTGCTGCGAGTAACTCGGCTGGCAAACTCGAGGATCTTCACTGGCTTCTCCTCATAGGTCAAATTGTTATCCAACTGAATTGCTTCTAATGGCACTGTGTCTCTCAAAGGTATGTCAGTCATCTCCGCGTGACACTTCTTCAACTGAGAAACGTGAAACACATCATGCACTCCGGCCAATCCTTCTGGCAATTCCAACTTGTAGGCCACTTCTCCCATACGCTCCAAAACTCGATATGGTCCTACAAATCGTGGCGCTAACTTCCCCTTAACTCCAAATCGCTTAATCCCTCGAAGTGGGGATACTCGAAGATAAGCTCTATCTCCAACTTCGTAAACTGTCTCCTTGCGTTTTGAATCTGCGTAGCTCTTCTGCCTGGACTGGGCTACCTTGAGCCTATCGCGTATCAACTTCACCTTCTGTTCAGACTCCTTAATCAGATCTGGTCCAAACAACTGATGGTCTCCAACTTCGTCCCATGACAATGGTGTTCTGCACCTCCTTCCGTACAAAGCTTCGAAAGGTGCCATCTTCAAACTGGTCTGATAGCTGTTATTGTAAGAAAACTCTGCATATGGCAAATTATCGTACCAACTAGATCCATAATCTAGCGCACAAGCTCTCAGCATATCTTCCAAAATCTTATTGACTCTCTCGGTCTGTCCATCTGTCTGCGGATGAAAAGCTGTACTAAATTCTAGCCTGGTACCTAAAGTCTCATGCAACTGCTTCCAGAACTTTGAGGTAAACTGGGTTCCTCTATCCGATACGATGCTCCTCGGAACTCCATGCAAACATACGATCCTGGTCATGTATATCTTTGCCAACTTAGCACTGGTGTAAGTGGTCTTTACTGGGATGAAATGTGCTACCTTCGTCAATCGATCAACTACAACCCAAATCGAGTCATAGCCTAAATGAGTCCTTGGTAATCCCGTGATAAAATCCATGCCTAGCTTATCCCACTTCCATTCGGGTATCGGTAATGGTTGCAACAATCCTGCTGGCTTCTGATGCTCTGCCTTTACTCTCTGACATACGTCACAAACTGCTACATACTCCGCAATATCCTTCTTCATTCCGGTCCACCAGAAAATATCCTTCAAATCCAAATACATCTTGGTATTTCCTGGGTGAATCGAATACGGTGAATCATGTGCCTCTTGCAAAATCAACTTCCTGATCTCCGGGTCATTGGGTACATAAACACGGTCTTCAAACCATAGGGTGTCGTGCTCATCCTCACGAAATCCTTTAGCTTTTCCTTTGCTCAGTTTCTCCTTTATAGTGGCAATCTCTTTGTCAGTTTTCTGAGCTTCTCTGATTCTATCCATCAGAGTTGACTGAATTTCCAATGCTGCTACATAGCCTCTCGGAACTATTTCTAAACATAGTTCATGAAGGTTTCCTGCTAACTCCTTGGGTATTCCTCCCGTCATTAACGTATTGACATGGCTCTTGCGGCTTAATGCATCAGCTACTACATTAGCCTTCCCGGGATGATAATGCAGTCTCATATCATAATCCTTGATGAGCTCCAACCATCTCCTTTGTCTGAGATTCAACTCCTTCTGCGTGAAAATGTACTTCAAACTCTTATGATCCGTGTACACCTCACAATGGTTTCCAATGAGGAAATGTCTCCATGTCTTCAACGCATGCACTACGGCTGCTAACTCCAAATCATGCGTGGCATAATTCAATTCGTGAGGCTTCAGTTGTCGTGAAGCATACGAAACAACTCTTCCTTCCTGCATAAGCACTGCTTCAAGTCCTCGACGTGAAGCGTCGCAATACACCTCATAATCCTTGGTCTGATTTGGCAAAATCAACACTGGTGAGGTAACCAAACGGTTCTTCAACTCCTGGAAACTTGCCTCACACTCCTCAGTCCATTTGAACTTAGTATCCTTCTTCAACAACTCCGTCATAGGTTTTGCAATCTTTGAGAAATTCTCAATAAATCTCCGGTAGTATCCTGCGAGTCCAAGAAAACTCCGGATCTCTCCAATGGTAGTTGGGCTTCCCACTTGGTCACGGTTTCAACTTTAGCGGGATCAACAGCTATTACTTCTCCAGATATAACGTGTCCGAGGAATCCTACTTCCTTCAACCAAAATTCACATTTGCTGAACTTGGCATATAATTGGTGTTCTCTGAGCTTTCCAAGTACCAAACGCAAATGTTCCTTATGTTCCTCTTCATTCTTCGAATATACCAGGATATCATCAATGAACACTACGACGAACTTATCCAAAAACTCTATAAACACTTTGTTCATCATGTTCATAAAATAGGCAGGCACGTTAGTCAGTCCAAATGACATAACGGTATACTCATACAGCCCATACCTGGTGGTAAAAGCTGTCTTAGGAATATCCTGTTCTCGAATCTTCAACTAGTGGTATCCTGATCGCAAATCGATCTTGGAAAATACCTTAGCTCCTTGCAACCGATCAAATAGATCGTTGATCATTGGTAGTGGGTACTTGTTCTTGATCGTTACTTCATTCAATCCTCGATAATCAACAACCATCCTTAACGATCCATCCTTCTTCTCCACTAAAAGCACTGGCGATCCCCAAGGCGAAGAACTTGGGCGGATATATCCCTTATCCAGTAACTCCTTAATCTGCCTCTTAATTTCCACCAAATCTTTTGCTGGAATCCTATATGGTCTCTTTGATATTGGCCCAGTGCCTGGCAATAGCTCAATCAAAAACTCAATGTCTCTATCCGGTGGCATGCCTGGCAACTCTTCGGGAAATACATCAGGAAAATCCTTTACCACTGGTACCTCCTCCTGCACAACTCCTGATAAGGAATTTACTTGAGTCCTGTTTGGCGCATGTTGGGATACATACTTGATCCTTCTTCCTTCTGGCGTTGTGAGCAAAATTGTCTTACTGGCGCAATCGATGTTTCCCCCATACATCGACAGCCAATCCATACCAAGAATCACATCCAGACCTTGGGATTCCAAAATAATTAAATCCGTTGGGAAAACATGCCTTCCTATACTTAATGGCACTTGAAAACATCCTTGACTGGCCATGTACTCCGCTCCTAGTGAGCTTACTAGCATAGGTGTTTTAAGAATCCTAGTGGGAAGGCTATACTTTTCCACAAATCCCCTTGATATGTATGAATGCGATGCACCAGTATCAAAAAGAACGAGTGTAGTAAATGACTTAACCAAAAACTTACCTATTACTGCATTGGGCTGAGCTTCAACCTCCTCCACATTAACGTGGTTCACCTGTCCCCTGTTGAAAGGGTTCGGCTTCTTTCCAGAACTTCCATTGCCGTTTTGTCCTTTAGGACAGTCATTTGCATAATGTCCTGGCTTCGAACACTTATAGCAAGTGACGTGGCTCAAGTCCTTCTTGGCTGGGGTTGATGGGGTGCTGCGGTTCTGTCCATTGCTTCCTCCATTCCCATTACCATTCTTGGTGCCATTGTGATTGTGCGAGCTACCTACTCCATGGGTATGCTGAAAATGTCCTCCCGGTCTAGGGGTAAAACGTGGCTTCTGCTGAGCTCCTGAATTATACTTTCCTTGTCCATACTTCCTCTTGCGATTCTCAATTTGCTGCTGCTTCCCTTCAATCATAAGAGCACGATCTACCAACTCCTGGTAGTTGTTGAAGGTGGCTACCATCACCTGCATACTCAACTCATCATTCAATCCTTCCAGGAATTTCTCCTGCTTAGCTGCATCCGTAGCAACGTCATCTGGGGCATAACGTGCTAGCTTACTAAACTCCTCCACATACTGGCTAACTGTCCGTCCTCCTTGGCGCAAGTTACGAAACTCACGCTTCTTCATGGCCATTGCTCCTGCTGAAACATGGGCAGTACGAAAAGCCTGCTGAAACTGGTCCCATGTGACAGTGTCGACTGGGAAGGTGGCTGTGAAATTCTCCCACCAAGAGGCTGCGGGTCCTTCTAACTGATGTGCGGCAAACTTAACCTTCTCCACATATGTGCATCCTGCTATGGTCAACTCCCTAGCTATCTTGCGGAGCCAATCATCTGCTACTATCGGCTCGGTGCTACTAGAAAACACCGGCGGATTCAGCCTAAGAAAACGGGCTAAGTGGTCAACAGGTGGTGGTGGTGGTGGATTGTGGTTGTTGTTCCCCTGATTCTGATTCTGAACTAGCAACTGCATCAAGGTGTTCTGCTGCTGGATCAACTGGGTGAGCTCCGGCGGAAAGGCAAATCCGGGGTCACATCTCGGAGGCATCTGAGGTTTTAGAAAAGATGAGATATAAGAATAGAGGGGGTCTAAAGGGAAAACACTACCCATATGCACATGAGGCAAAAGCACACAATTCACTTCAATCAATCAAACAAAGGCATACAATTGGTCTAACTATCGCAAAAAGTGCTCGGATTACTATATTTACATGGTGGACTACTACTACTGGTGAGGTGGTCTACTAGAAATATTCTACAGTTGTAGACTCCATGATATCTGCTCCTGCTTCATCCACATGGTCATCATTGCTACTATCTTGTTCCGAGTCGGTGGCGTCAATGATGATGTAGTCCTCCGGGCTAATCTCCTTGGGTTCCTCGTCTTCATCTACTGGTGTCGGGCCTCCCATAAATATTCCAATCTTCTTGATCAGATCGTCATTCTTCTCCACCAATACTTCAATTTCTTCTTCATAATCTTCATGTGTAGCCTTGAGTTCTTCCTCCAGTTCCTTGATTCTAGTCTTAGCCTTCTTCAGATCTATCATGTCGGCGCACATCTGATTCTCCTGTCGTCGAATGTGCTGATTTAACTCCTGAATAAAAGCTACAATTGATCTATCTTTCCTGGTGCTGATCATCTCCCAGTGTTCATCTCGGCGCCCACAAATCTGGTAGATAGTATCCTTAAGATCCTTGCGGTAGACTTCTCCAATGCGTCCCATGGCGATGTGAGCTGCCATGCTCTTTCCTAGACTCCAAGTTGGGGCATCAAAAGAAAACTCTATGGGCTCAGTGACTGGCATGAACGTCCTTCCTGGAACTTGAACTTGAATCATCCAGCGCTCTTCTTCAGGTAAAGTGGTGTTGTAGGTTCCCGTGAAGCTTGGGATTCCTATGTTCAGGTATCTAGTGACTTCCTTCAAGTGGCGTCCAAAGGGTGTACCTTCATCTGGTTGTGTGAACTTGTTCCTTGCATCCGCCATCCTAAAGAGTAGAAAAGATGAGAAGTCAGAAGAGAAGAGAGTGAGTAGTGATCTAGGTCTTTAGCTTAGTGGTCGTGTCCTACAGTCAGCGTGTGCTCTGATACCATCTCTGTAGCGACCAGACCTCAAACAGTCTGATCTCTGTGGTCCGGTGTCATCCCTGGATCAGTAATGCTGACACCACACAGTACTCGGAGGATTTATAACAGAGTAGCAATCACACACTTATTACATCGAGTGTCTCAAAAGAGAACTTATTACAATAAATATGGCTTAAGGCCATCTAATAACGATAACAGCGGAAGGCTTGGAAGATAAGTGAGTCCATCAACTCCAACGGCATCACTGAGTATAGAACCACGACCTAAAACTCCTCAATCTTTGTCTGAAAAGTCTGCAACATTAACGTTGCAGCCCGAAACGGGTCAGCACATGGAATATGCTGGCAAGGTAACACATAGAGAGTAATGGAATGCAACAGCTATACTATATGCATATTTGGCTGGTGGAAAGCTCTATGGTTACAGTTTTTTTGCGTAAAGCCAATTTTTCCCTACTGCAAAGGAATAAAATTAATTACTACCATGGTGGTTGTTAAACATTGAGAATGGTTGACAGCATCCTCAATCCCAATTAAGTAACATCATTAAAATCCCACAAAATTAATTTAGAGTAACATGTTGAGATTCACATGATAATCCAGGTACTAGATACTCAAGATGTCCATAACCGGGGACACGGCTAACCATGATTAGTTTGTTACACTCTGCAGAGGTTTGCGCACTTTTCCCCACAAGACTCGATCGCCTCCGTTTGGTTTCTCGCACTACAAAGTGTTTGAGAAACGGATGACCGAGACACAGTCTTTCAGAAGCGCTAGCACCTTACGACGGATAGACCGGTACACCTACTTTCCCCTACATCTGCTAGTCTACCCTGTAAGAGTTCGCACAACTTACTCAACTATGCCAGAGCCCATAATGGCTTGTGGCTGCACACGAAAGTTTCTAGTATGAATAATCTCATGATCCCTTTGAGCCTGGGTGGCGGTCCAAAAGAAAACAGGCAAGTCCTGGTAACCCCAGGTGCCTCAAACCACCCAGATGTGTGTTAGGTTGCCACCTTAGATAAACCCTTAATTATAAATCTCACATCTGTCATGGATTTCACTCACCCAATCCACGTCTACTAGCATAGCATAGCATAATAAGCAAACGTAGAAGTAACTCCCAAAGGTTTGAAAATAAACAGGTAATAGGTACTACCTCATCTACTTCCCATCCCACAATTTAATTAGATCCTAATCATGCAATGTGTGAGGATATATCTAATGCAATAAAACTGGGTTGTAGAAAAGGTATGATCAAAGTGTTACTTGCCTTGTTGATGATCCGCGAAACCTAGAGATTCGAAGTAACAAGCGGCGCACTCCGGGTATTCTATCACAGACAAACAACAAGCATACAATAAGTACTCATCTAATGCACGGGTAAAACTCAAATAGAAGATCTAACCAGAAAGTTCAACTTAAGAACCCTGGTTTGCAAAAAGAATCAAATCGAACGAAGCGAAAGAAAACAAATGGCGATAGAAAACAACTTCGTTCTAGTAATCTGGATCTAGGGCAAATTTTACAGTAGCAAAAACTTGTTTAAGTTGATTATTCGGAAAGAGGGTTTCGAGACGAAACTCCGGGCGCTTGAATCGCCTGATTCCGATAAACGAGCGAAAAGTTATACTAAAACGAAAACCGGATCAGGAATCGCGATCAGAAAATAACCGCGGAATATCCGACGAAAAAGAAAAACGACGAACAGAATTTAAAAAAAACTGCACGGAAAACGAGGCGGCGGCGAACCTCGAAAGGCGCGCGGCTCCGGCGGCAGAGGCGGCGGGGCTGGGGCTAGGGTTAGGGTTTGCTGGCGGCGGCTGGACTCTCCTCGGGCCAGCTCGGGCGCTATTTAAAGGCCCCGGGCGGAGGTTTCCTGGCCGGTTACGGCCCGGAGTCGGTTCGGCGTGTTTTTTTTAAATAATTCCGCTCGGAAGAAAAATAAAAAGAAATACTAAACGGACTCCAAAAATCACGAAATAAATTTTGCCGGGTTCCTAAAATCAAGCCCGATAAAGTGAACATTTATCTGGGCCCAAACTACGACTTTGAAAAACGCGCATTTTTCCTAAATTCAAATAAAAATACCGAAAAACTCCGAAATAAAACTTATTTGATTTTTTTATTAAATCCTCAATATTTCTATATTTTGGGAAAGTCATTTTATTCCCTCTCTCATATTTTTGTAATATAAATAATTGATGATAAAATAAATAAAATCAAATGATCCTGTTTACATAATTTGAGAAAACTCAAATATGTAAATAACGAAATCCCCAACTCTCTCCGTGGGTCCTTGAGTTGCTTAGGATTTTCTAGGATCAAAACCAAAAGCAAAATAAAATATGATATGCATGATGACCTAGTGTATAACATTCCAAATTGAAAATTTGGGATGTTACATAATCAATAGGTAGTGGGTCATCACGAACATTCTTTAGCCTAGACAAGTTGTCTGCAACGGGGTTCTCAGCTCCCTTTCTATCAATAATACGCAAATCAAATTCTTGTAGCAAGAGAACCCACCTAATAAGTCTAGGTTTAGCATCTTTCTTTTCCATAAGATATTTAATAGCATCATGATCCATGTGAATAGTTACTTTAGAATAAACAATATAAGGTCTGAACTTATCACAAGTGAATACAACTGCCAAAAATTCTTTTTCAGTAGTAGCATAATTTCTCCGAGCATTGTCTAGAGTTTTACTAGCATATTGAATAACATTTAATTTCTTATCAACTCTTTGCCCTAGAATAGCACCTACAACATAATCACTAGCATCACACATAATTTCAAAGGATAAATTCCAATCAGGTGGCAGAACAATAGGTGCGGAGATCAATGCTTTCTTAAGTATTTCAAATGCTTCTACGCAATCATCATAAAAAACAAATGGTATATCTTTTTGCAATAAATTAGTCAAAGGCCGAGAAATTTTTGAGAAGTCCTTAATGAACCTCCTATAAAAACCGGCGTGACCAAGGAAACTTCTTATACCTTTGATGTTCTTGGGACATGGCATCTTTTCAATAGCATCAAACTTAGCTTTATCAACTTCAATACCTCTTTCAGAAACTTTATGCCCAAGACAATACCTTCATTAACCATAAAGTGGCACTTCTCCCAATTCAAGACAAGGTTAGTTTCTTCATATCTCTGCAAAACTCGACCAAGGTTGCTTAAGCAATCATCAAAAGAGGATCCATAGACGGAGAAATCGTCCATGAAAACCTCAAAAATCTTTTCACAAAAGTCAGAGAATATAGCCATCATGCATCTTGGGAAGGTAGCAGGTGCATTACAAAAACCAAAAGGCATACGTCTATAAGCAAAAGTACCGAACGGGCAAGTAAAGGTGGTCTTAGATTGATCATCAGCTGACACAGGTATTTGAGAGAAACTAGAATAACCATCTAGAAAGAAAAAAATGTGTATGTTTGGATAATCTTTCTAGCATTTGATCAATAAAATGTAAGGGGTAATGATCTTTTTACTAGCCTTATTTAATTTGCGGAAATCAATTACCATCCTATAACCTGTAATAATTCTTTGCGGAATCAATTCATCTTTATCAATAGGAATGATAGTAATACCTCCCTTTTTAGGGACAGAATGGACAGGACTTACCCACTGATTATCAGCAACGGGATAAATTATACCTGCATCAAGGAGCTTTAGTATTTCCTTTATTACCACTTCTTTCATCTTAGGATTCAGCCGTCATTCGTGATCACGAACTGGTTTGGCATCTTTCTCCAAATTTATTTTGTGTTGACATAGTGTGGGACTAATGCCCTTAAGATCATCGAGAGTACATCCAATAGCAGCACGGTGCTTCTTCAGAGTTTTCAATAATCTCTCTTCTTCATGCTCTGAAAGGTTAGCACTTATAATAACAGGATATATCTTTTTCTCATCAAGATAAGCATATTTAAGAGTATCAAGTAACGGTTTGAGCTCAAACATGGGATCACCCTTGGGTGGAGGAGGATCCCCTAGGATTTTGACAGGCAAATTGTGTTTTAGGATGGGTTCCTGTTTAGAGAATACTTCATCTATTTCCCTTCTTTCATTCATAAACATGTCATTTTCATGGTCTAGCAAATATTGTTCTAAAGGATCACTAGGAGGCACGGCAATAGAAGCAAGACCAATAATTTCATCTTTACTAGGCAATTCCTCTTCACGGTGTTGTCTATGAAATTTAGAGAAATTAAACTCATGAGACATATCACCTAAACCAATAGTAACAACATCCTTTTCGCAATCTATCCTAGCATTAACTGTGTTCAAGAAGGGTCTACCAAATATAGTGGGACAAAAGCTATCTTGTGGGGAACCAAGAACAAGAAAATCAGCAGGATATTTAGTTTTCCCACACAAGACTTCAACATCTCTAACAATTCCAATTGGTGAAATAGTATCTCTATTGGCAAGGTTAATTGTGACATCAATATCTTCTATCTCAGCAGGTGCAATATCATGCATAATTTCTTTGTATAAATCACGAGGCATAGCACTAGCACTGGCACCCATATCACATAAGCCATGATAACGATGATCTCCTATTTTAACAGAAATAACAGGCATGCCTACCACGGGTATATGTTTATCTTTAGCACAAGGTTTAGCAATTCTAGCAGTCTCATCACAGAAATGAATAACATGCCCATCAATATTATCAGACAAGAGATCTTTAACAATAGCAATATTAGGTTCAACTTTAACTTGCTCAGGAGGTGTATAAGTTCTAATATTTCTTTTACGAACCACAGTTGAAGCTTTAGCATGATCTTTTATCCTAACAGGAAAATGTGGTTTCTCAACATAAGCAGTAGGAACAATAGGATCATTATAAGTGACAGTCTTTTCTTTGAATTTAATAGGTCAAGCTACTTTTACTTCTATGGGAGGATGATATTTAAACCACTTCTCCCTAGGGAGATCAACATGAGTAGCAAAAGATTCACAGAAAGAAGCTACTATTTCAGAGTCAAGTCCATATTTAGTGCTAAATTTATGGAAAACAACAGTATCCATAAAAGATTTAACATAATCAAACATAGGTGTCATACCTGACTCCTTACCTTCGTCGAGGTCCCAATATTCAGAGTTGTGTTTAATTATTTCCCATAAATCCCATTTGAATTCAATAGTCTTCATCATAAAAGAGCCAGCACAAGAAGTATCGAGCATGTGCGATTATTATTAGAAAGCCGAGCATAAATTTTTTGAATAATTATTTCTCTTGGAAGCTCGTGATTGGGGCATGAATATAACATTGATTTAAGCCTCCCCCAAGCTTGAGGGATGCTTTCTCCTTCGCGAGGCCAAAAATTATATATATAATTGCGATCACGATGAACAAGATGCATAGGATAAAACTTCTGATGAAATTCCAATTTCAATCGTTTGTAGTTCCATGATCCCATATCATCACATAGCCTATACCATGTCAATGCATATCCCTTCATAGATAAAGGGAAGACCTTCTTCTTAATAACATCATCGGGCACACCTGCAAGCTTAAATAATCCACAAACTTCATCCACATATATTAGGTGCTCATCAGGATGCATTGTTCCGTCTCCTGCAAAAGGATTAGCTAGCAGTTTTTCTATCATACCCGAAGGAATCTCAAAGTAGACATTTTCATTTTTAGTAGGTTCAATAGGTTGAGGAGCAACTCTTTGCTCTACTGGGCGGGGTGAAGATACCCCGAACAAGCCCCTCGGAGGATTACTTTCCATAGTAACAAGTGACAGTAAATTTCAGCACACTATATAAATTTTTCCTTACCAAATTCCACCTACCAAAGGCGCTTCACTCCCCGGAAACAGCGCTAGAGAAGAGTCTTGATGACCCACAAGTATAGGGGATCTATCGTAGTCCTTTCGATAAGTAAGAGTGTCGAACCCAACGAGGAGCAGAAGGAAATGATAAGCGGTTTTCAGCAAGGTATTCTCTGCAAGCACTGAAATTATTGGTAACAGATAGTTTTGTGATAAGATATAATTGGTAACGAGCAACAAGTAACAAAAGTAAATAAAGTGCAGCAAGGTGGCCCAATCCATTTTGTAGCAAAGGACAAGCCTGGACAAATTCTTATATAGAGAAAAGCGCTCCCGAGGACACATGGGAATTATCGTCAAGCTAGTTTTCATCACATTCATATGATTCGCGTTCGGTACTTTGATAATTTGGTATGTGGGTGGACCGGTGCTTGGGTACTGCCCTTACTTGGACAAGCATCCCACTTATGATTAACCTCTATTGCAAGCATCCGCAACTACAACAAAATTATTAAGGTAAACCTAACCATAGCATGAAACATATGGATCCAAATCAGCCCCTTACGAAGCAACACATAAACTAGGGTTTAACCTTCTGTCACTCTAGCAACCCATCATCTACTTATTACTTCCCAATGCCTTCCTCTAGGCCCAAATAATTGTGAAGTGTCATGTAGTCGACGTTCACATAACACCACTAGAGGAGAGACAATATACATCTCATCAAAATATCAAACGAATACCAAATTCACATGACTACTAATAGCAAGACTTCTCCCATGTCCTCAGGAACAAATGTAACTACTCACAAAGAATATTCATGTTCATAATCAGAGGAGTATTAATATGCATATAGGATCTGAACATATGGTCTTCCACCAAATAAACCAACTAGCATCAACTACAAGGAGTAATCAACACTACTAGCAACCTACAGGTACCAATCCCGGACTTAGAGACAAGAATTGGATACAAGAGATGAACTAGGGTCTGAGAGGAGATGGTGCTGGTGAAGATGTTGATGGAGCTTGCCCTCTCCCGATGAGAGGAGCGTTGGTGATGACGATGGCGATGATTTCCCCCTCCCGGAGGGAGGTTTCCCCGGCAGAACAGCTCCGCCGGAGCCCTAGATTGATTCCGCCAAGGTTCCGCCTAGTGGCGGCGGAGTCTCGTCCCGGAAGATGGCTTATGATTTTTTCCTCATCAAAAGATCCATATAGCAGAAGATGGGCATCGGAGGGCCACCAGGGGGCCCACGAGGCAGGGGGTGCGCCCAGGGGGTAGGGCGCGCCCCCACCCTCGTGGGTAGGGTGTGGCCCCCCTCCGGAACTTCTTGCGCTCAGTATTTTTTTATATATTCTGAAAATGACTTCCGTGAAGTTTTAGGACTTTTGGAGCTGTGCAGAATAGGTCTCTAATATTTGCTCCTTTTCCAGCCCAGAATCCCACCTGCCGGCATTCTTCCTCTTTATGTAAACCTTGTAAAATAAGAGAGAATAGGCATAAGTATTGTGAAATAATGTGTAATAACGGCCCATAATGCAATAAATATCGATATAAAAGCATGATGCAAAATGGACGTATCAAACCCACGGCCGAAGGGCTGGCAATCGGCAAGAGCGTTCGAGCAACCGTCTGTTCCTCCGCCGCATACCTTGCGACGACGGAGCCCATCCAAGCCCAGATCGCGTCTGCACGCCCAGCTCGTGGCGGCCTTTTCCAAAGAGATAGCAGACGCGGATGGAGAGATGCTTGCCGAGTATGGTCCGATGGATGCCATGGAGCCCCTTTCCAGGAGACCGTCGGGCGCGAGCTAGACATGGAGGCGGCAGCGGAGATCGATGAGCACCAGCCGTAGTAGTACTCTTTTTTTTGTTTAATTAAGAGCGGTGATCTTTAATTTGTTAGAGTAATGTTTAGGTCATCTAGCTCTGTTTAATAGCTGAACTTTCTCGATTAAGAAGTGTGGGTGTGATGTGGTCTCCTTTGTGTACCCAAATTATGCAATGACGTGGATGACCACTGTAACTAGGGAAATTCGAACCAAAATTTTTGACGTTCAAACCCAACACACATAGGTTAAGCTATCTGAATTGTTTGTGATGTTCACATATCGTACATAGTTCTGAATAAGGGACCGTGTCTGATGACACTTTGCGCGCCAGTTTTTCCCTGAAGCGATTCCAAACTTTTGGCTTCCGCGGAAATATCTACCTCCCCGCCCCCTCCCCCTTACCAAAAGCCACATTTCCCCTGTTTCCGCCTTCCTTTCCAATTTGAAACCTTCACTCCTTGCTTGCAGCGCTGTCGCCTCCTCGTCGACAACCCTCCTTCATGCTGCTCGTCCTCGTCTGTCTAGGCAGGTAATCCACACCCGACCCCCATCCTCTTCCTCCTTACACACCCCACATGCCCTGACCGCCGGCGCGACACCTTCCACCCAAATCACCGACCCCGCCACCAAATAAGCGCCGCCCTAAGCCATGGTGCACGCAGTATAACCAGGATCTCAAGGCGCATTTGGCAGCGGAGAAGCAAATCGCGGCAGCACGCGCGGATGAGGTCATGATGGCTTCCATTCGTGCCGACCCCCAGATCTTGGAGGAGCACCTTGCCATTTGCTAGCTACGCCGATTAAGCATGCTCGGTTTACCCGTTGCGTGTGCTGCTCCTACCTTTCCTTCACAAATTCTAGTGAATTGTGGTATCTAATTTTACCATGTAATTTGTTGCTCTAGTGTATATGTTCTATATGTCATGCAGTGTTGTGCTCACTTATTAACTGTTTTGTTAATTAGTTGTCGTCTTCAGTTAATTGTTTGGTTCAATTCTGCAAATGTGATGTTCAATTCTTCAGGCTGCAATTTTGTATTGTCTTCCATGTGAGAAAATCGAATTTATCTTTACAAAATACATGAGAAACGAATACAATTGCTACATTTCCAAGTTGTCAAGCATGCTTGGTTTGGTTATACATTGTGCAATGTGGTGCTCAGTTAACGTTTGGTTTATTTGTGCTGTGGTGTTTAGTTAACTGTTTGGTTCAATTCTACAATGCGATGTTCAATAGTTGTAGGTGCATTCTATTGTTGTATACCATGTGAGGAGTAAATTGAATTTGGTTGTAGTGAATACATGAGAAATAAATACAATTTCTACAATTGGTTGTAGTTAACTGTTTGGTTACCTTTGTGATCTTCTATTAGGAGTATGTTATATTGTGCAATGTGGTGCTAAGTTAATGTTTGGTTCATTTGTTGTGGTGTTTAGTTAACTACTTGGTTCAATTCTGCAATGCGATGTCCAATTGTCGTGGGTAGAATTTTGTATTGTTGTGCATGTGAGGAATAAATTGAATTTGGCTGCACTTAATACATGAGAAATATATACAAGTGCTATATTTCCTAGTTCTTAATCATGCTTGGTTTGGATAAACGAGTTTTCCATGTAGCTTGAATTAATATGATGAATCTGCAATGTGCTTATTTTTCATCAACATATTTTACTAATAGCATGCGAACCCTTACTTAACCTGATGACTAACTACCGTATATGTGTTGCAGGGAAACAATGGGAAGCACCGAGGTTCACAATCGAGGTTAGCACGTGCATGGTCTGTTGTCTAATAGCACATTATTGTGCAATTGCATGAACCATTCTAATATTTAGGTTTTTAACAATTTGGTCTTGCACATATAGGTCCTGCTGTCAGAGGTTTTGACCCACTGTTCGACCCTTTTTGCATATGGGGAAATGAGTTGTGCATGAATATCAATCAAATCAAGAAACTCAGAAAGATTTTTAGGATAAAGAAATTAACGACAAAAAACAACAAGATCTTTGTGTGCAAAATGAAGAAGGCATCAGTTCACTACAAGATGTTACTAACTATTATACCTTGCCTTTTTTATTCCTTTGCCCCATTTCCAATATAGAGAAGATATTTATGCACATCCTTGTTTTCTGGCCTTTCCAAAATAGTTGACTGATGATTACCTCTCAAACCACCTCTATGGTCAGGAGGCGAGGAAGGTTTTCATACAACACACATGGTTTAATATTGAAGTGTTCCTGAAGAGGACGAAGGACGGATGGTCAATCATCCACAGGTACTGGCCTAAAGTTGCAAAGACCTTTAACATGAATGAAGGCTCAATATTCGCCTTCCGCTTCAGCAGTTTTCCAGATGAGATGCACCTGTCTATATACCGTCTATGATGCTAATTTCGAAAGGTTCTACATGTTGCATGTGAAACTTGGTGCTGGTGCAGTTATGTAATGGGGTAGCTGAGTGCTGAAGCTATATCATGTTGTACTCTGATGTATGAAATTCTGCTTCCTTAATATGGAAATGAAATATATTGTGTGCTTAATACGAATGTCAATTAGATTAATAAATGGATTATTAATAACAGGGAAATTAGCCTGCTAATTGGGTTTTGCTATTGCAAACGGTTATTGAAAAAATACCGTGGGCGATGACCTAAGGCAACACACATAGTTTCTAGGAATAAACCGTGTTGGATCAATGAACAATCAACACGACTTTCTCTTGAAAACTGTTTGCGTTAGGCCACCTTGCGCAAACATTTACCACATAAAAACTGCGTGTGATGGGCAGCCTTTGCCACACAGTTTCTTCTACGGACCCTGTGTGATACATTCAATAACGCAAACGATTTAACGGGAAAAATTGTGTGTGATGTATCTTTGAACGGAAACATTTTCCTCGGAGCGACTGTGTGGGATGTACATACGAACGGAAACGTTTAGCGGGGACTGGCTGTGTGGGATGTACTTGCGACCAGAAACAATTTCGCCTGTATAATTGTATTTTTTAGCTCTACTGTATGTATTTTTGTATTTGAGCGCTCGCCGGTCGCACACGACCTCATTTTGCCGAGCGTTTGTGCCAGGAGGGCATATCCCGACGGTTTCTGGGTCATGTGGGAAGGACCCCCCTATCGCCCACACTCACTAGGCGACGGTTCCAAATGCCGTTGCGGAAAGGGGTTAAAAACCGTTTGTATAGGACCGACTCGAACCAGTGAACCTCTTATTTTGATTCGACGGTATTATTGGATGAAGAGGCCCGGACCAACCTTACATGACCACGTTCATGAGATCGGTTCCACCGACAGATATGCAACTCGTTTTGCATAAAGGTGGCTAGCGGGTGTCAGTTTCTCCTACCTTAGTTGAATCAAATTTGACTGCGGCCGGTCCTTGTTAAAGGTTAAAATAGCAAACTTGATAAATCACTGTCATGGTTTTGATGTGTAGGTAAGAACGGTTCTTGCTAGAAGCCTGTAGCAGCCATGTAAAACTTGCAACAACAAAGTAGAGGACGACTAACTTGTTTTTGCAGGGCATGTTGTGATGTAATATGGTCAAGACATGATGTGATATACGTTATTGTATGAGATGACCATGCTTTGTAAAAGTTACTGGCAACCGGCAGGAGCCTTATGGTTGTCTCTTTATTGTATGAAATGCAAATGCCATGTAATTTCTTTACTTTATCACTATGCGTTAGCAATAGTTGTAGAAGCAATAGTTGGCGAGATGACCATGACGCTATGATGGAGATCAATGTGTCAAGCCAGTGATGATGGAGATCATGATGGTGCTTTGGATATGGAGATCAAAGGCACAAGATGATGATGGCCATATCATGTCACATATTTTGATTGCATGTGATGTTTATCTTTTGTGCATCTTATATTTCATAGTATGGCGGTAGCATTATAAGATGATCCCTCACTAAAATTTCAAGGTATAAGTGTTCTCCCTAAGTATGCACCATTTTCGACAATTCGTCGTGCTGAGACACCACGTGATGATCGGGTGTGATAGGCTCTACGTTCATATACAATGGGTGCAAGACAGTTTTGCATATGCGGAATACTCAGGATAAACTTGATGAGCCTAGCATGTACAGACATGGCCTCGGGACACTGAGACCGAAAGGTCGAACGTGAATCATATAGTAGATATGATCAACATAGAGATGTTCACCATTGATGACTACTGCATATCACGTGATGATTGGACATGGTTTAGTTGATTTGGATCACATAATCATTTAGATGACTCGAGGGATGTCTATCTAAGTGGGAGTTCTTAAGTAATATGATTAATTGAACTTAATTTATCTGAACTTAGTCCTGATAGTTTTTGCATATCTATGTTGTAGATCAATGGCCCATGCTAACGTTCCCTTGAATTTTATTGCGTTCCTAGAGAAATCTAAGTTGAAAGATGATGGTAGCAACTACACGGATTGGGTCCGTAACTTGAGGATTATCCTCATTGCTGCATAGAAGAATTATGTCCTTGATGCACCGGTAGGTGAAAAGCCTGTTGCAGGAGCATATGCTGATGTTATGAATGTCCGGCAAGCTCGATCTAATGACTACTCGATAGTTCAGTGTGCCATGCTTTACGGCTTAGAGTCGGGATTTCAAAGACATTTTGAACATTATGGACCATATGAGATGTTCCAGGAGTTGAAGTTAATATTTCAAGCAAATGCCCGAGTTGAGAGATATGAAGTCTCCAACAAGTTCTATAGCTTCAAGATGCAGAAGAACAGTTCTGTTAGTGAACACATACTCAAAATGTCTGGGTATCATAACCACTTGACTCAGCTGGGAGCTATTCTTCCAGATGATAGTGTTATTGATAGAGTTCTTCAATCACTGCCACCAAGCTACAAAGGCTTCATGATGAACTATAATATGCAAGGGATGGATAAGACAATTCCCGAGCTCTTCGCTATGCTCAAAGCTGCGGAGGTAGAAATCAAGAAGGAGGGTCAAGTGTTGATGGTTAACAAGACCACTAGTTTCAAGAAAAAGGGCAAGGGAAAGAAGGGGAAATTCAAGAAGAATGGCAAGCAAGTAGCCACTCTCAGGAAGAAGCCCAAGTCTGGACCCAAGCCTGAAATTGAGTGCTTCTACTTCAAAGGGACTGGTCATAGGAAGCGGAACTGCCCCAAGTATTTGACGGATAAGAAGGATAGCAAAGTGAACAAAGGTATATTTGATATACATGTTGTTGATGTGTACCTTACTAATGCTCATAGTAGCGCCTGGGTATTTGATACTGATTCGGTTTCTCATATTTGTAACTTGAAACAATGGTTAAGGATTAAATGAAGATTGGCTAAGGACGAGGTGATGATGCGCGTCGAGAATGGTTTCAAGGTCAATGTGATCGCCGTTGGCATGCTACCTCTACATCTACCTTCGGGATTACTTTTAGACCTGAGTAATTGTTATTTAGTGCCAGCGTTGAGCATGAACATTATATCTGGATCTTGTTTGATGCGAGACAGTTGTTCATTTAAATCAGAGAATAGGTTATTCTATTTATATGAGTAATATCTTTTATGGTCATGCACCCTAGAAGATTGGTCTATTTTTACTAAATCTCGATTGTGGTGACACACATATTCATAATATTGATGCCAAAAGATGCAAAATTGATAATGATAGTGCAACATATTTGTGGCACTGCCGTTAGGTCATATTTGTGTAAAGCACACGAAGAAACTCCATGCAGATGGGCTTTTGGAATCACTTGATTATGAATCATTTGATGCTTGCAAACCATGCCTCATGGGCAAGATGACTAAAACTCCGTTCTCCGGAACAATGGAGCAAGCTACTGACTTACTAGAAATAATACATACCGATGTATGCGGTCCGATGAGTGTTGAGGCTCGCGGAAGGTATCATTATTTTCTGACCTTCATAGATGATTTGAGCAGATATGGGTATATCTACTTAATGAAACACAAGTCTGAAACATTTGAAAAGTTCAAAGAATTTTAGAGTGAAGTGGAGAATCATCGTAACAAGAAAATAAAGTTTAAAACAGTGTGGAATAGTTTCACAACTCACGCCACCTGGAACACCACAGCGTAATGCTGTGTCCGAACACCGTAATCGTACTTCATTAGATATGGTGTGATCTATGATGTCCCTTACCGTTTACCATTATCATTTTGGGGCTATGCATTAGAGATAGCTGCATTCACTTTCAGTAGGGCACCACCTAAATCCGTTGAGACAACACCGTATCAACTGTGGTTTGGCAAGAAACCTAAGCTGTCGTTTCTTAAAGTTTGGGGCTACGATGCTTATGTAAAAAAGCTTCAGCCTGTTAAGCTCGAACCCAAATCGGAAAAGTGCGTCTTCCTAGGATACCCAAAAGAAACTATTGGGTACACCTTCTATCCCAGATCAGAAGGCAAGATCTTTATTGCTAAGAATGGATCCTTTCTAGAGAAGGAGTTTCTCTCGAAAGAAGTGAGTGGGAGGAGAGTAGAACTTGATGAGGTAATTCTACCTTCTCTCGAATTGGAAAGTAGCTCATCACAGAAAATTGTTCCAGTGATGCCTACACCAACTAGAGATGAAGTTAATGATAATGATCATGAAACTTCAGATCAAGTTACTACCAAACCTCGTAGGTCAACCAGAGCACGTTCCGCACCAGAGTGGTATGGTAATCTTGTTCTGGAAGTCATGTTACTAGACCATGATGAACCTACGAACTATGAGCAAGCGACGATGAGCCCAGGTTCCCAAAAATGGCTTGAGGCCATGAAATCTAAGATGTATCGATGTATGAGAACAAAGTATGGACTTTGGTTGACTTGCCCGATGATCGGCAAGCCATATAATACAAAATCGTCATCGAACGTTAAGCGTGCGGACCCTACGGGTTCGAGAACTATGTACACATGACCAAGGCACATATCCGATCAATAACCAACAGTGGAACCTGGATGCTCATGTTGGTTCCTACATATTCTACGAAGATCTTTATCGGTCCAACCGCAATAACAACATACGTCATTCCCTTTTGTCATTGGTACGTTACTTGCCCAAGATTCGATCGTCGGTATCCTCATACCTAGTTCAATCTTGTTCCCGGCAAGTCTCTTTACTCGTTCCGTAATGCATCACCCCGTAACTAAATCATTAGTCACATCGCTTGCAAGGCTTATATGATGTGCATTACCGAGAGGTCCCAGAGTTACCTCTCCAATACACAGAGTGACAAATCCTAATCTTGATCTACGCTAACCCAACAAACACCCTTTCTTTGACTGATCCATTTTGAACTTCTTCAAAACTTTATCAAGGTATGTGCTTTGTGAAAGTCCAATTAAGCATCTTGATCTATCTCTATAGATCTTGATGCCCAATATATAAGCAGCTTCACCGAGGTATTTCATTAAAAAAATCTTATTCAAGTATCCTTTTATGCTATCCAGAAATTCGATATCATTTCCAATCAACAATATGTCGTCCACATATAATATTAGAAATGCTACAGAGCTCCCACTCACTTTCTTGTAAATACAGGCTTCTCCAAAAGTCTGTATAAAACCATATGCTTTGATCACACTATCAAATCATATATTCCAACTCCCAGAGGCTTGCACCAGTCCATAAATGGATCACTGGAGCTTGCACACTTTGTTCGCACCTTTAGAATCGACAAAACCTTCTGGTTGCATCATATACAAGTCTTGTTTAAGAAATCAATTAAGGAATGCAGTTTTGACATCCATTTTGCCAAATTTCATAACCATAAAATGCGGCAATTGCTAACATGATTCGGACAGACTTAAGCATCGCTACATATGAGAAGGTCTCATCGTAGTCAACTCCTTGAATTTTTTGAAAACCTTTCGCAACAAGTCGAGCTTTGTAGACAGTAACATTACCATCATCTTTAGTCTTCTTCTTGAAGATCCATTTATTTTCTATGGCTTGCCGATCATCGGGCAAGTCAACCAAAGTCCATACTTTGTTCTCATACATCGATCCATCTCAGATTTCATGGCCTCAAGCCATTTTTCGGAATCTGGGCTCAACACCGCTTCCTCATAGTTCATAGGTTCATCATGGTCTAGTAACATGACTTCCAGAACAAGATTACCATACCACTCTGGTGCAGAACGTACTCTGGTTGACCTACGAGGCTCGGTAGTAACTTGATCTGAAGTTTCATGATCATCATTAGCTTCCTCACTAATTGGTGTAGGCATCACGGGAATTGATTTCTGTGATGAACCACTTTCCAATTCAAGAGAAGGTACAACTACCTCATCAAGTTCTACTTTCCTCCCACTCACTTCTTTTGAGAGAAACTCCTTCTCTAGAGAGGATCCATCCTTAGCAACAAATATCTTGCCTTCTGATTTGTGATAGAAGGAGTACCCAACAGTTTCTTCTGGGTATCCTATGAAGACGCACTTCTCTGATTTGGTTTCGAGCTTATCAGGTTGAAGCTTTTTCACATAAGTATCGCAGCCCCAAACTTTAAGAAACGACAGCTTAGGTTTATTGCTAAACCACAGTTCATATGGCGTCGTCTTAACAGATTTAGATGGTGTCATATTTAACATGAATGCAACTGTCTCTAATGCATAACCCCAAAATGATACTGGTAAATCAGTAAGAGAAATCATAGATCACACCATATCTAATAAATTATGGTTACGACGTTCGAACACACCATTACGTTGTGGTGTTCCAGGTGGCGTGAGTTGTGAACTATTCCACATTGTGTCAAATGAAGACCAAACTCGTAACTCAAATATTCACCTCCACGATCAGATCATAGAAACTTTATTTTCTTGTTACGATGATTTTCCACTTCAGTGTAAAATTCTTTGAACTTTTCAAATGTTTCAGACTTATGTTTCATTAAGTAGATATACCCATATCTGCTCAAATCATCTGTGAAGGTCAGAAAATAACGATACCCACCGCGAGCCTCAATACTCATCGGACCGCATACATCAATATGTATTATTTCCAATAAATCAATGGCTCCCTCCATTGTTCTGGAGAACGGAGTTTTAGTCATCTTGCCCATGAGGCATGGTTCGCAAGCATCAAATGATTCATAATCAAGTGATTCCAAAAGCCTATCAGCATGGAGTTTCTTCATGCGCTTTACACCAATATGACCTAAACAGCAGTGGCACAAATAAGTTGCACTATCATTACTAACTTTGCATCTTTTGGCTTCAATATTATGAATATGTGTATCACTATGATCGAGGTTCAACAAAAATAGACCACTCATCAAGGGTTCATGACCATAAAAGATATTACTCATATAAATAGAACAACCATTATTCTCTGATTTAAATGGATAATCGTCTCGCATCAAACAAGATCCAGATATAATGTTCATGCTCAATGCTGGCACCAAATAACAATTATTCAGGTCTAAAACTAATCCTGAAGGTAGATGTAGAAGAAGCGTGCCGACGGCGATCACATCGACCTTGGAACCATTTCCGACGCGCACCATCACCTCATCCTTAGCCAATCTTCATTTAATCTGTAGCCCTATTTCCAGTTGCAAATATGAGCAACAGAACCAGTATCAAATACCTAGGCGCTACTACAACCATTAGTAAGGTACACATCAATAACATGTATATCAAATATACCTTTCACTTTGCCATGCTTCTTATCCGCCAAATACTTGGGGCAGTTCCGGTTCCAGTGACCAGTCCCTTTGCAGTAGAAGCACTCAGTTTTAGGCTTAGGTCCAGACTTGGGCTTCTTCCCAAGAGCAGCAACTTGCTTGCTATTCTTCTTGAAGGTCTCCTTCTTTCCTTTGCCCTTTTTCTTCAAACTAGTGGTCTTGTTAACCATCAACACTTGATGCTCCTTTTTGATTTCTACCTCCGCTGCCTTAAGCATTGTGAAGAGCTCGGGAATTATCTTTTCCATCCCTTGCATATTATAGTTCATCATGAAGCCTTTATAGCTTGGTGGCAGTGATTGAAGAACTCTGTCAATGACACTATCATCTGGAAGATTAACTCCTAGCTGAGTCAAGTGGTTATGGTACCCAGACATTTTGAGTATGTGTTCACTGACAGATCTGTTCTCCTCCATCTTGCAGCTACAGAACTTGTTGGAGACTTCATATCTATCAACTCGGGCATTTGCTTGAGATATTAACTTCAACTCTTGGAACATCTCATATGCTCCATGGCGTTCAAAACGTCTTTGAAGTCCCGATTCTAAGACATAAAGCATGGCATACTAAACTATCGAGTAGTCAATAGATTTAGCTTGCCAGACGTTCATATTGTCTAGAGTTGCTCCTGCAGCAGGCCTTGCATCTAGCGGTACTTCCAGGATGTAATTCTTCTGTGCAGCAATGAGGATAATCCTCAATTTAGCGACCTAGTCCGTGTAGTTACTACCATCATCTTTCAACTTAGCTTTCTCTAGGAACACATTAAAATTCAAGGGAATGGTAGCACGAGCCATTGATCTACAACAACATAGATATGCAAAAACTATCAGGACTAAGTTCTAATAAATTAAAGTTCAATTAATCATATTACTTAAGAACTCCCACTTAGATAGACAACCCTCTAGTCATCTAAATGATCACGTGATCCATATCAACTAAACCATCTCTGATCATCACGTGAGATGGAGTAGTTTTCAATGGTGAACATCTCTATGTTGATCATATCTACTATATGATTCACGTTCGACCTTTTGGTCTCAGTGTTCTGAGGCCATATTTGTATATGTTAGGCTCGTCAAGTTTAACCTGAGTATTCTGCACGTGCAAAACTTTCTTACACCCGTTGTATGTGAAGGTAGAGCTTATCACACCCGATCATCACATGGTGTCTTGGCACGACGAACTGTAGCAACGGTGCATACTCAGGGAGAACACTTATACCTTGAAATTTAGTGAGGGATCATCTTATAATGCTACTGCCGTACTAAGCAAAATAAGATGCATAAAAAATAAACATCACATGCAATCAAAATATGTGACATGATATGGCCATCATCATCTTGTGCCTTTGATCTCCATCTCCAAAGCACCGGCATGATCTCCATCTTCACTGGCTTGACACCTTGATATCCATCGTAGCGTCGTTGTCGTTTCACCAACTGTTGCTTTTACGACTATCGCTACCGCATAGTGATAAAGTAAAGCAATTACATGGGGATTGCATTTCATACAATAAAACAACAACCATAAGGCTCCTGCCAGTTGCCGATAACTTTTACAAAACATGATCATCTCATACAACAACGTATATCACATCACAACATGCCCTGCAAAAACAAGTTAGACGTCCTCTACTTTGTTGTTGCAAGTTTTACGTGGCTGCTACGGGCTTCTAGTAAGAACTGTTCTTACCTATGCAACAAAACCACAACGATTTTTCGTCAAGTGTGTTGTTTTAACCTTCAACAAGGACCGGCCGTAGTCAAATTCGATTCAACTAAAGTTGGAGAAACAGACAACCGCCAACCACCTTTATGCAAAACAAGTTGCATGTCTGTCGGTGGAACAGGTCTCATGAATGTGGTCATGTAAGGTTGGTCCAGGCCGCTTCATCCAACAATACCACGGTATGACTATTATCGCCCACAACTTTTTGTGTTCTACTCATGCATATCATCTACGCATAAACCCGGCTTGGATGCCACTGTTGGGGAACGTAGCATGCAATTTCAAAAAAATTCCTACGATCATGCAAGATCTATCTAGGAGATGCAGAGCAACGAGAGGGGGAGAGTGTGTCCACGTATCCTCGTAGACCGAAAGTAGAAGCGTTAGGTTAACGCGGTTGATGTAGTCGAACGTCTCCACGATCCAACTGATCTAGTACCAAACGTACGGCACCTCCGAGTTTAGCACACGTTCAGCTCGATGACGTCCCTCGAACTCTTGATCCAGCAGAGGGTCGAGGGAGAGTTTTGTCAGCACAACGGCTTGGTGACGGTGATGGTGATGTGATCCGTGCAGGGCTCCGCTTAAGCACTACGACTCTATGACCGGATGAGTAAACTGTGGAGGGGGCACCGCACATGGCTAAGAGAATAACTGTTGTGCTTTGGGGTGCCCCCTGCCCCTGTATATAAAGGAGGGGAGGAGGAGGCCGGCCACCAGGGGCGCGCCAAGGATAGGGAGTCCTACTAGGACTCCAGTCCTAATAGGATTCGCCCCCCTTTTTTCCTTCTCATGGAGGGGGAAAGAGGGAAGGAGAGCGAGAGGGGGAAAGGAAAGGGGGGCCGCACCCCTTCCCCTTGTCCAATTCGGACAACCCATTGGGGGGGCTCCCCTCTCTCCCGTATGGCCCGTGTTGGCCCATTACTTCCCCGGGGGGTTCCGGTAACCCCTCGGTACTCTGATAAATATCTGAAATGTCCCGAAACCATTCCAGTGTCCAAATTCTATCGTCCAATATATCAATCTGTATCTATCGACGATTTCGATAATCCTCTTAAAGTCCGTGATCTCATCAAGGACTCCGAACAATCTTCGGTCACCAAAACACATAACTCATAATACAAATCGTCATCGAACGTTAAGTGTGCGGACCCTACGAGTTCGAGAACTATGTAGACATGACCGAGACACATGTCCGATCAATAACCAATAGCGGAACCTGGATTCTCATATTGGTTCCTACATATTCTACGAAGATCTTTATCGGTCAAACCGCAATAACAACATACGTCATTCCATTTGTCATCAGTATGTTACTTGCCTGAGATTCGATCGTCGATATCCTCATACCTAGTTCAATCTCGTTTCCGGCAAGTCTCTTTACTCGTTCCGTAATGCATCATCCCATAACTAACTCATTAGTCACATTTCTTGCAAGGCTTATAGTGATGTGCATTACCGAGAGGACCCAGAGATACCTCTCCGATACACGGAGTGACAAATCCTAATCTTGATCTATGCCAACCCAACAAACACCTTCGGAGACACTTGTAGAGCATCTTTATAATCACCCAGTTACCTTGTGACGTTTGAGAGCACACAAGGTGTTCCTCCGGTATTCGGGAGTTGCATAATCTCCTAATTAGAGGAATATGTATAAGTCATGAAGAAAGCAATAGCAATAAAACTTAACGATCATTATGCTAAGCTAACGGATGGGTCTTGTCCATCACATCATTCTCCTAATGATGTGATCCCGTTCATCAAATGACAACACATGTCTATGGTTAGGAAACTTAACCATCTTTGATTAACGAGCTAGTCTAGTAGAGGCTTACTAGGGACACGGTGTTTTGTCTATGTATCCACACATGTATCAAGTTTCCGGTTAATACAATTCTATCATGAATAATAAACATTTATCATGATATAAGGAAATATAAATAACAACTTTATTATTGCCTCTAGGGCATATTTCCTTCACTCGTTGCTATGCATCTCCTAGATAAATCTTCCGTGAGCGTAGGAATTTTTTTTAAATTGCATGCTACGTTTCCCAACACTTTGCGTAGCCTACGGAATGCCGGTGACGCCTGAGGAGATGGCGTTGTGTTCTCCATGTCTTCTTGTGTGTCTTGGGGGGTCTCAAGCACTGGAGTAGTCACTTGAGTTGGTGGTGTGCACGGGATCACTTCATGCAGAGGGGAATTGGGGTGTTTCTCTTCCTAGAACGAATCTTGAACCATTGGCATCATGGGACCGCCAATGCTTATGAGTTCATTCTGTGAAAGCACAGGCGGTGATACCGGTTTCTGGGTGAGCTGAGGAAGGACTTCATCATCATCTTTTTCCACATTGTCTTCGTGACCAATGTCTTCAGCTGCGGTGGTGTCAACAGGTGGAATCTCAATAGTGACATGAGCCTATGTGGGAGCAGGTTCATGCACAACCATTCATATTTCTTGGTGGGAGGAGGCAGGCAAAGCGACTGAGATGGGCTTCCCAAGCAGCGGCTTGTGAGGAGCAATGAAGAGGTTGGTGCTTGTGCCCTTCGTGAAGCCTTTGATGACTTTGTTTTCTGTCGCTTCTGTGAAGAAGGGGCATCAGAAGCTTCTTGATGCCTTCGCTTCTTGGTTTCGGCTTCGGCTTGCTTCGTCTTCTTCCTTTCAGAAGCGACAGATGAAGCGGAGGGCTTTGGACCAGCAAAGCTTTGAGGGAAGATAATCTTTGGCACTTCTTGCCTTGAAGCCTCGGCAGTAGGGACGATCGGTTCCTTCTTCTTCTTCTTTGCCAGCTTTGGGGCAATAGGAGGGCGGCCAAGAGCATTTCTCTTCAAGCCTTAATTGTGAACTTGGACGCACTTTGATGCATAGTTATTCAGACGCTCACGTGAGCCTTTGGCTTCATCACGACGCCTCTGGAATCCATCTTTGAGGCATGTCATCATCAACTTGAACTTCTCAATATCAGTGGCACTTAGCTTGGCCACATGCTTCTTGAAGACAGCCTTTTCATGGTCAACCTTGTTCTTTTGCTCAATCACTTTCTGAGCAGTGGCCAGTTCTTGATTCACAAAACCTTGGAAGGTAATGCTGATGCCAATGTGCAGCTTTAGGTCTTCAAGAGATAGAGATGGATAACCGAACCACTCATCAATGAAGTTATTCAGAATGGCAGCATTGAACAGACACAGGTTCTTGAAGATATCAGCTTCTTCCTGCTTGTTCTTGATCAGCAGCTCCAGTGCATCATCATCATCAAGATCTTCATCACTTGACAGATCAGTGATATCACCATCATCACGTAGTATTCTGGTTGGAGGAGGGGCACACCCAATAGTGTCTTTTGTCTTCGGAGAGGTCCGAGACAAGTCTTCTGAGTGGACACTGGATTCAGGAGGTGCAATCTTTAGTGGCTTCACTCTTGAAGCTTTTGGAGCAGATGCAGCTTTTGAAGCCTTTGACTGGCTTCGGGATTCAGGAGCATCAATGTGTTCCTCACCTTCTTGAGTAGTCTCAACACTTGCTCTTTGTGCAGTATAGTGCGCCGGAAATGCAGCAAAAACATCAAAGGGGCCAACTAGATTGGCTTCGGTTTCACGAGAGCCATCTGGTCTTGGTTCTGCTGGACTTGGGTTGAAGTTACTACCATAGTCTTTCTTGTTCTGGGCAGCAGAGCCCCTGGCGAACTGATAGTTGGCTTCAAAAAGATCATTATCATGGCACCACAATATGCTGGAGGGATCGGCATCTTGAGGAATAGGCCCTCTCACCATGCATGGAAAGAAGTTCAACAGAACGGCTTAAGTCTTAGTCTTCGGATGAAGCTTCTTGTAGAAAATATCAGCCCATGGTGGCCTCACGGCATTCTTGGCAGCATACTCTAGGGTCACAAACTTGTATTGAAACCATTGTTCAGCATAGTACCTGCGAATCCATTGTACGCGCGATCTGCGCTCCCCATATGTCTCTTCCGGATCAAACTTGCACATTTCATATAGATCTGGAGGCAAATCCAGTGCAGTCTACCTGTGCATTGATGGGTGTTGAGGGCCCATATTGACTATCATGAGATCTTTTCTTGTAAGCGGTAGACTCATATCCTTTCTTCCTTAATTCATTATTCCATGAAAATGGATTATTCCATGAATTCCTCAAAGCGAGGCTCATCAAAATAAAAAATCTAAGACAATTCTTGACATCTCGACAATGTCTACCCCTTTCTTTGAGTATTTACCACTTGCCATTGGCTTCGCTCTTCTTGTTAAACATGAACTGGCTTCAGGAGAGTCAAGGTGAAGTTGTAAGAAGTCTGTAGATGAATTCAGACTATGAGAACCAAGAGACCCGCCCACGGACATGTAACTGTGAAAGAATTAGAGATGCGAGGGAAGCAGGAGAGGACATATGCATTCTCAGAGCATTTTGAAGATAAACTTAGTTTGAAGAAATTGACCTCATAGTGCGAAGACATTCACTTATTAGAATGAGTTGGTTCCACATTTGTACGAACCCGTAAATAAGTACCAATGAGGAATCACACTAGTTATGAAGCATACGTGAAAGTACTTGGCTGATCATGAGATTCAAAATGATAGAAGATCCAGATTTGGAAGTGACAAAACACCTTTCTAAAGTTATTGAAAGTTAAATGGATCAAATGAACGGTAAAAAGTGAGATTTATTTACCACTCAAGAACTAGGGACGAACAACAAGACAAGTCGGAGAGGAGGCTGAGCTGTTCCATCTCCCGCGCCCTAACTTGGCGGTGGAAGATAACTACGTCGGCGGCAGGGAGAGGATATTCGCGGCCGGCATGAGTACGATGAGGAGAGGTTGCGGTAGCGAAGCGCTTCTTCTCCAGTGACAATGAGGCTAGCGGCGGCGCTAGGGTTGTGAGAGTGAGAGCGACATGAGTAGAGGATTTAATGTCCACGAGTGCTTTGTATTTATAAGGAGGAGTGCGGCGCTAGGAATTTACTGCGCTGCCCCTGGCGATTCGCATATGCGCGACGCGTGGCATGCATGCACAGTTTAAACAACCACATCACATGTATCCTTATACAGTATGGTGTATTTGTTCATTTCTCTTTTTTTTCTTCTTTTTAGCTGGGACTCACCCACTATTTGGGGACAAAACTTTACTGTGCTATACCTTCTCCTATTTTTTCAATGGGGACCCATCCACCCATGCTTTTTAATTTTGATTTTGAAGTTTAACCTTTATATCTTTTGAATAGATTAGGTTTATTATCTGTTTGAATATTAATGTTCTTAGAGTTTAAATCTTTCAAAACAAGATCAATCCTGGACACTTTTTAAAAACATTATGCTCAATTTATGGAACCATAATGAAACTTATATGAAATCCAAAATGAAACAGTAAAGAAACCTAAATGAAATAGCAATGCAAACATGTAAAAAGGAATGTAATGAAGAAGTGATGAAAACATGTGAAAATGAGATGACACGCATATGAAACAGTAATGAAATCCGGAATGAAATAGTAATGAAAACATGTAAAAAAAAGACATTTAACAAAAATATAATGTAAACATGTAAAATTACAATGACACACACAAGAAACCGTAATGGCAACATGTAAAAACAACATGCTAGAAACTGAAGTCAAACCATGAAGAATAATTAAACCAAATAATATGAACAAAATACTTAAAATAATAATATAAATGAAACCCGAATGAAGTAGGTCAAACATTATAAATCAATTTCATAATTGGAATTTGATTTTTTAAACAAGTAAGATTAATCTTGTTTTCAAGATTTAAACACTAGGAACACTAATAATTTCCAAACGAATCATAAATGCCGGCGAGATTATCTTTTGACTCCAAACATAACCAAGTCACTTGCTCTTAACCAACAATGATGAATGGCTCCCCCCGGAAAAAAAAAAACAATGATGAATGGCTCTTAACCGGTTCCGCTAGAAAATCACCTCTCCAGCAAACGCGCATAGCATTCTCTCTGGTTTCTTCGTTTCTGGAAACGTGGCCACTATATGTAGGGCTACTTCCGCGATCAGCCCCCGTACTTTTTTTTTTGAACAAAATCAGCCCCCGTACTTGGCTTTGTAGTCGTTCCACAGGTCCTGCACGCTCTTACCCAGGATCTCCACGAAGTAGCCGTCGCTGTACCCGCTGTCCTTCATCTTGCCGTTGAGCTCCCCGACGAACCCGGGCTTGATCACCGAGTCGCAGTAGTCCAGGAACCTTGCCGTCACGTCGTAACCTCCGTCCCAGCTGCGCCCCTGCCCCGGCGCCACCCAGTGCGCCGGCGCGTACCCGGCCTTGAGCCTGACAAAGTCGGCGACCCCCTCGAAGACCCACCAGTGCGCCGCGTAGTCCTGGAGACCCCACTGCCAGACGTGGGTCGCCTCGTGGTACAGCACCCCCGTCAGCTCGGCCTTCAGGTCGCCGGTGAAGCGGGCGACGTAGCCCTCGCTTAGCTCGATGGCGCTGCCGCTGGTGGAGGCGATGCCGCCGTCCGTGTCGTCCACGACGACGAGGGTGACGGCGCCGCCGCCGTCGACTGGCCTGCGGTCGGCCTCGCGGGCGCCCGTCTGGTTGAAGACGTTCCAGATGAAGGAGGCAGCTTCCGAAAGGACCTGCCTCGCGTAGTCCGCGCCGTACTCCACGTCGAAGCGCTGGCCGCCGGGGGTCGTCGACGCGTTGTTCGTCACCTCGAACGTGACGGCGCCGGCCGTGCCAGCGACGAAGGCTAAGACTAGGGAAGCGACGGTTGCCACGGAAAGCTTCATTTTGTGATAGCAGCTCCGATGTAATTCTGTGACCGGACAGGTTGTGGTCGCCGGTCGATCGGTGCGATGTTTATAGGCAGAACCTTCCATTTTTGTAGAGTTTGAGGATTTGTCCTGAAATGGCCTGCGAGGACATCCTCCCAAAAAGGCTGGCCGGCAGATTTTCTAATTGGAATTTGGTACACGGTTGTTTCACATAATACAACCTAGAGTTCATCCGTTGCTATTGTCTTTTGCTTACTATTTCATTAATCTGTTATTGCCAGATATCATCCTCATGAATGTTCATGTGCCCATTTGGTTTAAAACAGAAGGAACGCCACGGTGTGGTGAATGCCGTGCATTGCTCTTGCCAGCAACCAACGGTCCAACGTAGTATTTATATGTTGACGGCCTGCAGCTGCAGCTGCAGCATGACTGGCGTCATACGGATCGAGTGTGGCTGGGTTTTAGAGCATCTACGGCCGGGCAAATCCGACCCTAAACGTTCACGGACATGTCCAGACGCGGCAATAGACAGCGTCAGACGGCCCTTTCTATGTGTTGTCTGGAAGCCACACTCTTCAAATCAAACTATCAAATCCATGCAAAGGCATGCACTTTCGAAATACACCTGAATATCACAAGAGAATTTAAGTAGTTCCACAATTCAAACATAGTTCGTACATGAAATACATAGTTCAAACATAAAATTTATTTGAAGTGCACAATTCAAATAATAAACTCCTTCGTTTTCATTGTGGATCTACATATTCTCTACAAGATTATTGAGTACCTGCACGTGCACCTGTTCATCTCGAAGATTCTCATGCATTTGCCGAAAATTCGTAATTTCATTTGCATCTTGAGCCGAGATGTGGACTTGTTCTCCAAGCTTCTCGAAATCATGCACTCGTGCTGCCCCTTGACCCTCGTCCTCGACAATTATATTGTGCAAAATGACGCACATCAGCTGCCACAGAGTCTCTGATACCTGCATCATTGCGGCTCCATGAAAAATTCCCCATAGAGCTTGGAGCACCCCGAATGCCCTGTCCACATCCTTCCTAACTCAATCGAGGATAGGTACCATCTGTAAGGTAGTATCTCTTGTTGTAGTGGTGCCCGTTGAGAGTGTAGTTGTACAGCGGCGCTTTCCCATTGCAAAGTCTCCTAAACACGGGAGATCACCAGAGCACATTGATGTCATTGTGAGAATTAATCATGCCAAAGAAAGCATGCCAAATCCACCAGTCTTTTGATCCGATTGCTTCGAGTATGATGGTGGCCTCATTGGTGTGATCTTGGTACATCCCGGATAAACCTTTGGGACAGTTCTTCCATTGTCAATGCATTCAATCGGTTGAACTGAGCATACCTGAAAAGTATCTTGCCACTCCAATAGCCATCAACTTTTCTATATCTTGCACATTTGGTTCTCTTAGATACTTTACTTCAAACACCTGCACCACGGCTTAGGCAGATCTCATGGTGGTTTTCGGGCATGTGTTGTCCTCCATCTGGACCATCTCACCAGCGGCATCAACGGCAGTACCTAGTCCAAGCATCCTCAGAGTAGCCGTGCACTTCTGCTTAGTAGAAAATGAGAATTGTCAGCAACAATTCCTAGTGAGATTGAAGTAGGAATCATGTGCTTCCACTCCCTCTACCGTGTGCAAGAACGAGGGTTTACGCATATGTAAGCTTCAACGAAACCATGTAGCAAGGAAGGTCGGTGCAGGTTGGAAGTAGTCCTTGTAGAGCAGCTTTGCTCCAGTGACTCTATCCCGGTTCAGAACTCCTCTACCTTTGACTGAACCCTTGAAGTTCACAATGTGCTCTGCCTCCTATACATTTCCTGTTGGATGCTCATGATTATCAACATCTCGCCCTCTTCGTCCAGTGAAGATGAATCAAAGAATTCCTTTTTCATTAACTCATCAAGCTCCGGGTTTCCATACTGCTCATCCGATAAACCATCCGAGTCCATCATTTTCTATTATAGAATCACAAAAACCTAGTCAGACAATTTGTCAAACACATAGAGGGAAAGTTGTGGTCCGAGAATAACTGGACATATTGCGGCTGCAGCCGAGGTGGAGATGGTGGCCAAACCAGCGAGATGGTCAGGGAGGAGATTTGTGGTGGTGGTGGTGGCGGCGGTGCTGAGGGGTCGGGTCGGTGGGAGGGGTAGGGTGGCGGCGGAGCTAGTGGAGGGCCTGGAAGAACAAGGCAGAAGAAAGGAGAGGCAAATGGATAGTCTGACAAGATCAAAGGGGGTGGATTTTGTGCATTTTATGGTGGGTCCTGCCTATCGGATCCGACGTGGCGGATGTGCGCGTGCTTGTTCGGCCTCCCCCCGTACCTGCCCCAGATTCGGGCTAGATACGAGGGGTGTCAGTCACCTAGGACGTATACGGTCGATTTGAGGAGCGCGTCTGGGACGGAATTTTGTGACCAGTCGGCGGCCGGGCCGTCCTCCCGAGCATATGGGGGCGCCCGACTGTAGATGATCTTAGATCGGCCGATTACTTTGAGTTTGGTTCTCTTGTCGTGGTCGGTATTCACACATTCATGCACACTGTCACACGTGCCCTAAAGGTTCACCCTCTATCAATTTCATAGCTAGGTCACACTTACTTCTTTAAGTTTGTGGACTTTGATGCTACTTATTGCCCATTTAGGACTGTCAAAGTATGCGTGAATTGTCTAACCTTTTCTATCAACTAGATGAACCGTTGCATGTATGACACAAAGTCCAAATGCAACGAAGTTAGGCGAATTATATGAAACATTTTCTAAAATTGTTGAAACATTCTCTAAATCGGTCCATCAATGGTAGTGCTTTTGAATAATTCTGAAAGTACTCAAACCATTTCTAAAAGCATTCATAATTGTGTAGTTAGAACATTTCACATTTGTTTTACATAAACCCCACATATTTATACATAAAAATACATCTTTTTATTGTTTCCCACACCTAAATTATTAATACAAAAGAAAAGTATGTTTTTGGTCCCTTAAGTTTACTGAACGTAGACATTAGGTCCCCAGAGATTTTTGAGTGACATTTAGTCCCTCGTGTCTCAAAGTTGGTAAGTATCATCCGAAACCAGAGACAAAGTGGTATTTGGATGACGTGTCCATGGTTTTGACTCAAGCATCCAAATTTGACTGCCAGCTCATCTATCAATCTCTAGGATGTATCAGCAAGATTTCGTCGAGCACCTCATGTGCGTTCGGCTTCTGCACCGACTGTGACACACCAAGCTCATCCTAGCCAACCAAGCACCACACCAGCTCACATGACATGTCCCCCACTAGATGTCGACGAGCAGCAGGGTAGGGCACGTCCATGAGTGAGCCTGCTAAGGTGGTAGAGCTGGAGCAGCATGGCAGTAGACCGCCACGACGCTCGCTCCCATCCCTCCTCTCCCTCCTTCCGACCTCTTTGGTCTCTCTACGAAGCCGTCGACGCAAGAACACATGCCATGAGTCATTGCATCCACTCCCTCTTCCCTTTTCACTTTAGTACATGCTATTTGTGAGCTACATTGGGATTTTCCCCGAAGAGGAGAGGAGATGCAGTACAGTAGAGATAAGTATTTCCCTCAGTGAGAACCAAGATTTATCAAACCAATAGGAGAATCACGCAAAGCCTCATGAACAACACCTGCACACACAAAAGTAAATACTTGGACCCGACACGGGCAAAAGTGTTGTCAATCCCCTTGAATTCGTAACTTGCAATAATCAAATCTTGTATAGGTAGATGGATAAATTGCAAAACAAAATAAATAAAATAAAATTACAGAAAAGGAATTTTAGTTTTTGTAATATGATTAAAGTAGACCTAGGGGCCATAGTTTTCACTAGAGGCTTCTCTCTCGAACAAATAACATACGATGGGTGAATAAATTACTGTTAGGAAATTGGTAGAAAAGCACATAATTATATCGGCATCCAAGACAATGATCGTGTATATAGGCATCACGTCCGAGACAAGTAGACCGACTGATGTCTGCATCTACTACTATTACTCCACCGATTGACCGCTATCCAACATGCATCTATGGTATTAAGTTCATGAAAAACAAAGTAACGCCTTAAGCAATATGACATGATGTAGAAAAAGTAAAACCAATCAATATGAATAAACCCCATCATTTTACCCTTAATGGCAACAATACAAATACGTGTCTTGTCCTCTTTTGTCACTGGGATATAGAGCACCGCAAGATTGAACCCATCACAAAGCACCTCTCCCACTGAAGATAAATCAATGTAGTTAGTCAAACCAAACGGATAGATCGGAGAGAAATACAAAGCTATAACAATCATCCATAATAAATTTCAAAAAAGACTCAATTATTTCTCATGAAATCGCAAAAAACACACCACAAAAGAAGATTACATCGAATAAAACTCCAAAAACATCGAGGAGAACATTGTATTGAAGATCAAAGAGAGAGAAGAAACCATCTAGCTACTAGCTATGGACCCGTAGGTCTGTGGTGAACTACTCACACATCATCGGAAGGTATCAAGGATGATGTAGAAGCCCTCCTTGATTGATTCCCCTTTCGGCAGAGTACCGAAAAAGGCCTTCAGATGGGATCGCGGAAGAAAAGAAACTTGCAGCGACGAAGAAAGGGTTTCAGGTGGCTCTCTGTTGGTTTCCCAATATTTGAGAATTTATAGAGGTCGAATTAGGTTAGACGAAGCCTCTTGGTCCTTGAGTTGCTATGTAGTCGTACTCATCGCTGCACCGTCTTGAAAAAGAATCATAGTAGACCCGGCATCGTCAATGCCACAAAGAGGGATGGTGATGGAGTCGAACTTGGGAATGTTATCTTGGAGCTCGTCGGGCTTGGACATCTCGGTGGTACTAGCCTCATGCTCGCCGTCTTGGAGCATGGTCGTCACGAAGTGTGCTTGGGGTCGAGTCGACTTGGCCTTCTTGAGTTCTTGCTCCGCCTTGAGAGCACCAATGTACATGTCATTGAGGGACTCGTAGTTGTTGGTGAATATAGTCTTGGCGATGTTGTTGTTCAATCCCATCATGAAGTAGAACTTCATCCAAATGAGGTCATCCACACCGTCTCGTCGCAAGGCTTTCTTCATGTTCTTGAAGTACTCATCGAGGGACTTGGATCCTTGTATGGTGTTCTCCAATTGGCGTTGAAGATGTTCCGTGTAGGTGGAAGGCACAAATTCTCGCCTCATCGCTTTCTTCATCTTGGGGAAAGTGATGGGGAAGCTTGTCGAAGGTCTATGAAGCCACCATATCAACACGTAATCGTGGAAGTTTCTTGTGGCACACTTCACTTGATCTTCGAAAGGGACTTGATGTAGCTTGAGGAAGTCATCCATCTTGCGCTTCCATTCGAGGTACTCTTCGGGTCATGAGTCCCAAAGAATGGAATCGCAATGTCGTTGGCGAAGTCGAAGTAGCTCGTGGAAGTAGTGGACTTGAGCTCGTGGAGTAGGCAAAGATGCCGTACGTCCGAAGGCAAAAATGCCTTGAAGTCACTTGGCGAAGATGCCAATGTTGTTGTAGAAGCCGCAACCTTGGGGTCGATGTCGATGTTCTGTATAGCCCATGCGCACGGGGCTATAGGAATTCGTGTGCACGGGGGTCACTGGCCCATGTGCACGGGGGTGGCAGAGAAGCCAACTCTCATCCAGAAGTGTGCTCTTCATGGTGTTGTCCATGTCGATGCTTGTGTGTACTTGCCGGAGATGGAAGGTCGGGAGTCTTTGCGCTTGAGCATCTTCTCGAAGATGAGGAAGACCGCTTGCGGTTGTTGATGAGGACCTTGAGCTCCTCCATGTGCTTGTCCATCTTGGTGTCGAAAGTTCTTCATGGCATCAAAGTCGTCATCATGGTTGTAGACCGGAGATGATGTGTGTTGCCTATCCATCACAAGACTCAAGCAAAGGTGAGTAGGAAATAAGATAAACAATACCAAGCTACCTTTTCCCAAAGTTGAGGATGTATCTCGTATCACTCAATGTGAAATTAAAGAATAGTGGAATTGGTACAGAACTTGTTCACTCACACATACAAAGTAAAGCTATCGAGTGGCTTGGTTAGTACAACTGGCACAAATTCATGCAAATTGAGGTCCAAGATATTGTAAATGTTGAAATAAATCCAAAGGACTCGAAATGCAAAGCAAGTGGTCAAAATATAGAGGAGGGAAATAAAGAAACAGACACGGTGGGATAATGGGGCTCCTGCAACTATAGGGATGAGCAACACAAATTGCCAAACAAAGACTAAGCTCGTGTTGCACAAACACTAGGAGAACACTAGCTTGATTGCACAATTGGGCACGATTCACCACTTGGCACCACCCTATATGTATGCAAGCTAAATACATGTTTCCTATTCCATGTATCCTCATGTACAAGTATCTCTTTTCATGCTCAACACTCTTTTGCTTATAAGCTTATGATCTTTCTTTTCTTGCTTAAAAGATTTTTTTCTTTTTTGGCTCTTCTCTTCCTTTGGACTTTTCTTATTGAGCCTCAACCACAAACATGAGACGAGTATGACAAGATATGCACGGGATCAGGCAATTGCACTATATGATATATCCAAGGATGCAATAATATGATATCGTATCACTATGGTGCACAAGTTTTTCCGAAGCCCGACAATACTGGGATAGCTAGTCTCAATAGGTATGAAGGTAATCACAAAGATGGTGGGGCTATCAAGATGTAGTGCCAAGGAAGGAAAATTTTATGACAAAATGTATACCTTCGTCACACTTAACCTTTCACGAAGTCAGGGGTAACCGGCCTTGCTTCCGGTTGAAGATGGTCTGAAAGGATGGATGGTCGTCATCGATGTGGAATCTCGTGGTGGATGTAGTTGATGGAGCGATACAAGTCACCGGTGGTGGATGAGGATGTAACCGTCCCTAAGTAGCCGAAACACCTTATGAGACTCAAATCAGAACTCAAACAACCACAAATGCAATAGGAACCAAAATGGGTTAGTTTGCGGAAGTTGCATGTGGTGGTGCGGAAGTTATGGAGGAGGGCCTATGCAAAAGATGCAAAAATGGGCAAAATTTTATGGATTCAAATGGTGGTAAAACCAATATGAGCAGCTCGGGCACGTTGCTAGCTTTCCAACGAGCCAAAGAACACCTAAATCGGAGTTCGGGAGTGGAAGATATGGGCAAAAACGTAAAGTGGTTGTTGCTGGTCTGTAGGGGGGCGTGCGCACGGGATCAAAGTCCCGTGGACACGGGGTCCCGTGCACACGGTACAAGGCCATGGACACAGGGTCTTTAGGGACGTTTCAGGGGCCGTGCGCACGGTATCTGGGGCCTGTGGGCACGGGTGGGCGAAAATTTCGCGATTTCTAGGTCAGATTTGAATTGGATAAAGAAAAACTAGGCTATGTGGATGCAATAGAAGGTGGATCTACTTGCTAAACACCAGATCCATGGATTAAAATCAATAAAAACTCACAATAAACATCAAATCACAAAAAAAATTGGCATGGCTCTTTTGTGGGAATTTTTGAATTGGGACAAAAACAAACAAAATTAGGCTAGAAAATGGTGGGGAAGACTCCAAATTCATGATCTATGTGGCTCTAGATACCAAGATGTTGTAGGGTGGAACACTAAGTGGAGATCTTTCATGAATTGGAGGGGAAATCCCACGAAGACCACAAAGGGAAATCACAAGAGGAACACTCAAGAACAAGTCCAATCACACATCCACTAGACCAACAAACACATGAAATTCACAAGGTACAAGAATAATCAAAGGGAAACAAGATACATGGTAAATTTCATCTCAAATTAAGGAGATGAGGTCTTGATGATCTAGATTGATCCTTCCCACAAGGAGGTGATAATCCCCAAGTGCGAGGAATCATCGTAGTAATTTCCAAATGTGGAAGTGATAAGTATGGAGTATTGAACTCACAAAGAGCTAAAGGTAAGATCAATATTCTCTCAAGTCCTATCTGCCGCTGATACGACTCTATGTACACCGAACGTTTGCTTCCATCTAGAAACGAGAAATAAAACTACATTGTGGGTATGAAGAGGGTAGCTTTGCATGATATCGGAGAACTAAAATATAAAAATAGGTGTTATTAACATAAACTTAGAATATATTATAATATATTACAAATAGCGAGTGTGGAATAATGATGGATCAGTGTGCGGAATTATCCTAGGAAATTGTTAACAAGATCGGTAATCACTATTGCAATTTTATATGAGGAAGAGGCATAAGCTAACATACTTTCTCTACTGGGATCATATGCACTTATGATTGGAACTCTAACAAGCATCCGCAACTACTAAAGATCATTAAGGTAAAACCCAACCATAGCATTAAAGTATCAAGTCCCCTTTATCCCATACGCAATAATCCCCTTACTCGGGTTTAAGTTTCTGTCACTCTAGCAAACCACTATAAGCAAATCATGAATGTATTGCAACACCCTACAACGGGAATCATTCACGTGTGTGCGGCATGCAAGGCACCATAGGACAGCACCAAAATAAAACATACAACTCAAACCAATCTAGATCATCAATCAACCCAAAAGATAAAATAAATCTACTCAAAACATCATAGGATGGCAACACATCATTGGATCATAATATGTGGCATAAAGCACCCTGTTCAAGTAGGGGATTACAGCAGGGTGCGGGAGAGTGGACCACCGAAAAGAGATGAGGAAGGTGATGAAGATGGTGATGTTGATGAAGACGATCACCACGGCGATGATTCCCCCGGTCGCACTCCGGCGACACCGGGAGAGAGGGGGAGAGAGTATCCCCCTTGTGCTTCCTCCTCCATGGCCTTCCCCTAGATGGGGAGAGGTTCTCCCTCTGGTCCTTGGCCTCAATGGTGATGATGGCCCCCTTGTGCTTCCTCCTCCATGGCCTTCCCCTAGATGGGGAGAGGTTCTCCCTCTGGTCCTTGGCCTCAATGGTGATGATGGCCCTCTCCGGCTTCCTCCTCCATGGCCTCCGGTGATATGGCCCCCTCCGGTAGGGTGCCGGAGAGGGGCTAGATTGATTTTTCATGGCTACAGAGGCTTGCGGCGGCGGAACTTCTGATCTAGGTTTCTTTCTGGGGTTTTTAGTATTTATAGGAATTTTTGGCATCGGTCTCACGTCAAGGGGGTCCACGAGGTAGCGGCAAGACAGGAGCACCCTCCCGGGGGGTAGGGCGCGCCCCTACATTGCTGTCACTTCGGGACACTTCCGGCCCAACTCTGATGCCTCGGGGGTCTCTTTTGGTCCATAGAAATCACGGGAAATTTTCAGCCCATTCCGAGAACTTTTATTTCTGCAGAAAAAATGACACCACGGTAGTTCTCCTCAAAACAGCGTCAGTCCGGGTTAGTTCTAATCAAATCATACCAAAACCATATAAAATTGTTGTAAACATGGCATGAATACTTCATAAATTATACATACGTTGGAGACGTATCAGGAGGTCTTGAACCCCTAGGGATATTCTCCAAAGGAGGCCTTGAACTCCGATGGAGTGTCTCCCTCTCTCTCTCTCAAGAGGAGGAATCCCAAACGGGGAGGTACATGAGCTAAGCTCTAATTGTTGGGGAACGCGGTAATTTCAAAATTTTCCTACGCACACGCAAGATCATGGTGATGCATAGCAACAAGAGGGGAGAGTGTCGTCCACGTACCCTTGTAGATTGTAAATGGAAGCGTTATGACAACGCGGTTGATGTAGTCGTACGTCTTCATGATCGACCTATCCTAGTACCGAATGTACGGCACCTCCGCGATCTGCACACGTTCAGCTCGGTGAGGTCCCACGAACTCACGATCCAGTAGAGCATCGAGGGAGAGTTTCGTCAGCACGACGGCGTGATGACGGTGTTGATGAAGCTACCGATGCAGGGCTTCACCTAAGCACCGCTACAATATGACCGAGGTGGATTATGGTGGAGGGGGCACCGCACACGGCTAAAAGATCAATGATCAACTTGTGTGTCTACGGGTGCCCCCTGGCCACGTATATAAAGGAGTGGAGGAGGGGGAGGGCCGGCCCTCCTATGGCGCGCCCTGGAGGAGTCCTACTCCCACCGGGAGTAGGACCCCCCCTTCCCTAGTTGGACTAGGAAAGAAGGAAGGGGGAGAGAGGGGGGAAGGAAAGGGGGGCGCCGCCCCCCTCCTAGTCCAATTCGGACCAGAGGGAGAGGGGTGTGCGGCTTGCCCTGGTCTCCTCTCTCTCTCCACTATGGCCCAATAAGGCCCATACATTTACCGGGGGTTCCGATAACCTCTCGGTACTCCGATAAAATCCTGATTTCACCCGGAACTATTCCGATGTCCAAATATAAGCTTCCAATATATCGATCTTTATGTCTCGACCATTTCGAGACTTCTCGTCATGTCCGTGATCATATCCGGGACTCCAAACTACCTTCGGTACATCAAAACAAATAAACTCATAATACCGATCATTACCGAACGTTAAGCGTGCGGACCCTACAGGTTCGAGAACTATGTAGACATGACCGAGACACGTCTCCGGTCAATAAACAATAGCGGAACCTGGATGCTCATATTGGTTCCTACATATTCTACGAAGATCTTTATCGGTCGAACCGCGTAACGGTATACGTTGTTCCCGTTGTCATCGGTAATGCATCATCCCGCAACTAACTCATTAGTTACATTGCTTGCAAGGCTTATAGTGATCTGCATTACCGAGAGGGCCCAAAGATACCTCTCCGACAATCGGAGTGATAAATCCTAATCTCGATCTATGCCAACTCAACAAATACCATCGGAGACACCTGTAGATCACCTTTATAATCACCCAGTTACGTTGTGACGTTTGGTAGCACACAAAGTGTTCCTCCATTACTCGGGAGTTACATAATCTCATAGTCATAGGAACATGTATAAGTCATGAAGAAAGCAATATCAACAAACTAAACGATCATCGTGCTAAGCTAACGGACGGGTCAAGTCAATCACATCATTCTCTAATGATTAGAACCCGATAATCAAATGACAACTCATGTCTATGGTTAGGAAACATAACCATCATTGATTCAACGAGCTAGTCAAGTAGAGGCAAACTAGTGACACTCTGTTTGTGTATGTATTCACACATGTACTAAGTTTCCGGTTAATACAATTCTAGCATGAATAATAAACATTTATCATGATATAAGGAAATATAAATAACAACTTTATTATTGCCTCTAGGGCATATTTCCTTCACTAATGTCTAGATCTATTCTTAGCAAAGTCTAAATGGAGGAGGAGGTGGAGTATATATAGTCCTAGGAGATGAAGGGGTAAGCAGGGGTGTCGGTGTCAAAACCGGCGGATCTCGGGTAGGGGGTCCCGAACTATGCGTCTAGGCCGGATGGTAACAGGAGGCAGGGGACACGATGTTTTACCCAGGTTCGGGCCCTCTTGATGGAGGTAAAACCCTACGTCCTGCTTGATTGATATTGATGATATGGGTAGTACAAGAGTAGATCTACCACGAGATCAGAGAGGCTAAACCCGAGAAGCTAGCCTATGGTATGATTGTATGTTGTCGTTGTTGTCCTGTGGACTAAAACCCTTTGGTTTATATAGACACCGGAGAGGGTTAGGGTTACACAAGGTCGGTTACAAAGGAGGAGATATCCATATCCGTATTGCCTAGCTTGCCTTCCACGCCAAGTAGAGTCCCATCCGGACACGAGACGAAGTCTTCAATCTTGTATCTTCATAGTCCAACAGCCCGGCCAAAGGATATAGTCTGGCTGTCCGGAGACCCCCTAATCCAGGACTCCCTCAGTAGCCCCTGAACCAGGCTTCAATGACGCTGAGTCCGGCGCACAGTATTGTCTTCGGCATTGCAAGGCAGGTTCCTTCTCCGAATACATCACAGAAGAATTTGAATATGAGGATAGTGTCCGACCCTGCAAAATAAGTTCCACATTCCACCATAGAGAGAATAATATTTTCGCAGATCTAATTTGCTGGCTTGTTTTGGCAGCATGACGTTATGTCATGGCCCGGTGATTATTCGAACCGTTTCCTTTAACCAGCCCCGCACATAACGCGAGGCAGTTTTTTGACACGTCTTGTCAACGCAGAGATCATGTCCCCTTATTACGGGATTCTCATCAATATGGGCGTGGGTAACCCAACCGCGCCATCAATTACGGCACTTGGGGGATAAGCGAGTTTTACCAGGCAAGTGGAGATGCTTAGCTTCGTCCGCCCATATAAAGGGATAAGGATTCACCTTTCTATCCACGCCTTCTTCCTCATTTGCTCATCCGTTTTCGCACACTCGAACTCTAGCGCCCAAGTCCGCTCTTCCCACCTCAACCTTCTCCAACCATGTCTGGAGCAGGAGGCAGGTGGATGGTCTCCTCCGTCATGGAGGGAGACATCAAGAAAATGCGCGGAGCCGGATACTTAGCCGCGAACATCGCGCATCGGCTGCCCGCTGCGGGGCAGATCATCCCTACCCTGGAACCTCGCGAGAGGGTAGTTTTCCTTCACCACTTCTTCCGCGGACTAGGGTTTCCCCTCCATCCATTCGTCCGTGGTCTCATGTTCTACTACGGGCTGGACTTTCATGATTTGGCCCCGAACTTCATCCTCAACATTTCGGCGTTCATCGTCGTGTGTGAGGCTTTCCTCCGCATCCGGCCCCACTTTGGCCTGTGGTTAAAGACCTTCAATACCAAGCTGAAGGTAGTACGAGGCCAACAAGCAGAATGCAGTGGAGACATGGTGGGCAAGATGCCCAACGTCATATGGCTCGATGGCTCCTTCGTGGAGACAATAAAGGGATGGCAATCGGCGTGGTTCTACATCACCGAGCCGCGCGATGCCAAATGGGCGGCAGCCCCTGAGTTTGAATCCGGATTCCCAACATGACTCACTTCCTGGAAAGAGAAGGGCTTGTCATGGGGTTCATCGGTGGAGCTGGATGGACTCTAGAAATGTATCCGGAGCATGGCAAGAAAGAAGCTCAAGCTTGTCAACATAGTCCAAGTTATGCTCATCCGCCGGATCCTCCCGTGTCAACAACGGGATTTTACCTTGTGGGAGTTCGACCCGGCCCAGCACCAGACTCTGAGCGAGCTCTTCGATACGACGCACAAGGACGTCTGGAAGGTGCTGTTCAAGGGCGCCGAGGTCCCTCCTTCTCTCGTCGAGTACCACGGACTAAGCGCAAAGCGCCTAGCGCGTTCAGTGAGTTCAATACGTCCCGTAGGACATTTATTTTCCCTAGCTTAATTATGCGCGACGTCTGATCTCCATGCCCTTGATAGGACTGGGTGGAGATGTCGGGGCAGATTAACTGTCCGACCCCTTTGCCCGAAGACACTGCAGCGCTCTTCTGACGGAGATGCTGGCTCCGGCTCCTTACAAGGTGCCGGAGAAGACCAAGAAGGCCAAGGGAACCCGAAAGAGTTCCCGGCGCCAGGTGTTATCGGACTCATCGTCCGATAACTCTGCGGCACACTCTTCCCCCGAAGACGAGGAGGAGGAAGAAGATGCTCCCCCTCCAGGCGAGGGAGACAAGAAAAGGAAGGCCGCCCCAACTGGGGAGGCCGAAGGGTCCAAGAAGGGAAGGACTCTCCTTCCGGACAGTTCCACCGCCGCCAACGAAGGCGAAGACGAGTGGTTGCCCAGGGCCAAGCCCCTGGGGAGATCGTAAGCATTCGGATACCAGAGTAACTCGAAGCATTCCTTTGTCGCACTGCTTTCCCTAACGCCGAACATGATTATGCAGGCCGCCGCGAACCAGCATCGATGTATCATCGGACGGCTCCCTGGGCTCGTCGGACATGGATAGCGATCCAGTCCCGACCGCCACCTCCCCTCATCCTGCTGACAACGCCGAGGTGTTGTCTCAAGGGGCACCGGGTCGAGGGGAGACAGTCCTGGAGGCGCCTCAAGGCGACCTTCCAGACTCCGGGGGCCGAGGGGACGGGCCCCTAAGAGCTCCGAGTTTGGCCCTCAGCCGAACACTGCGCCGGACCCTCCAGCGGTTCCGGGCTCGGGCAGGCGGCCTCCTTCTAAGAGGGGCAAGACGCCTGTGCCGGTGACCTCTGTCCATCCAGAGGCGCCGGACAATCTGCTGGAAGCGCTTCGCAGCGCTTCCATCGACGAGGAGCACCGCACAATCATGAGTGCGGTGATCCAGAAGGTTCAGTCTGCCAAGAGCGGATTGACTGAAGCCTGTGCCAACCTTCTAACAGGCTTTGAGGTAAGTGTTTTAAAATGTAGTAGAAATATTACCGCATAGACAGTAGCCCCTGATGCTTTGTTCGGTGTTCACAAAGAAAAGCCGAACAGAGGATCAAATAATATCGCAGGAGTCTAATATAAGTATGTCAATATGCATATGCAGGCTTCGCTGCTGGCATCCGCCGCATTGACTGTGGAGGTCGCCGTACTGAAGCAGGACCTCGAGGGGTCCAGAAAAGAGCTCAGCCTTGCCAAGAGGCAGCTCGAGGAGAACAAGGGTAAGTAATACCCTGTCTATAGATATGTATATATAAAAGAAGATGAGATTGCAAAATGACAGGATCATCATATATTTGCCAGGGGCCACGACCGAGGTGGCGACCCTGAAGCAAGCGCTAACCAAGGCCGAAGATAAAGCGGCCAAGGAGCGCGTCGGGCGAGAGAAGCACGAGGCTCGGGTGGGCGAGGTGCAGCAAGAGCTCCAGGCTCTCGTGGCGAAGCACGAGGCATTGGAGCTTGAGTCAAAGAAGCGGGAGTTTGAGCTTGCCGCGGCCCTCGAGAGCGCAAAAAGTGCCAAGGCCGAAGCCCAAAAAGCTCTCCAAGAGATCGACGCGATGAAGAAGATAGCGGCGGGTAAGGCTTTCTATATGCAAAGCAAGCATGTAAAAGTAAATTACCGATTACTTACCCGAATCCGGAGCTCTCCAGGAGCATTCGCAGATTTGCCCCGCAGCGTGTCCGATGCCGCACAATTTTACCAGGCCGAGGATGGATGCTCAACGGAGAAGCTGTTCTGGTCTCAGTATGCTGAGGCCAAACATCCGGTGCCAATGAGCGACCAGCTGAAGCAGATGGTCGAGCTACATAAGGCGGCCGATCGGGCCATGAAGAGCTTTATAGTCCGGCTGTGGCCTGGCGCCGCCCTTCCAAACAGCTTCTTCGGCCTGGTGAGGCGGCTTGTGGATGCCTGCCCGCGGCTGGAGGTCGTCAAGCGATCTGTCTGCATTGAAGGTGCACGCCGGGCTTTCACCCGTGTGAAATTGCAGTGGGTCAAGCTAGATGCCGTGAAGCTGATCAAGGAGGGGCCACCGGAGGGCAAGGAGCACCGCCACCCCGAGATGTACTATGAGGGTGTTTTGCCAGGTGCCCGTCTCATCACGGATGAGTGTTCAAAAGATGTAATATTTGAATGAGACTTGCTCGTTTTATCCTGTATTTATGAAAACTTGTTTCATATGCGCTATGCAACGCTTGTTTGAATTTAAAATATTACCTTATGTTTGGCTGTTTATCCAATCTAAGAGATGGCTAGTCCTTGGCTTCTGCCCCCATGCCACGAGTGCTGGGGTGTTCGGGGTAAACCTGAGCACTCTTGTTCCCATGTTTGGGTCCTTCGAGGGAGGTGCTCAGCACAGCAAACAAGGCAATCGGACTAATAATGCTTTATCACTCTCACTTAGCCATAGAATTCTATAATTTTAAATTTCGGCGAAGCCCCTCGTATTCGAAAGGCCGAATTTGGGGCGCGATACACGCCTTTAAGCCGGACAGGGCCGGCCGCTTACTCTAAGCGCCATAAGTCTTTAGGGACTTGAAAACCTCGCCAAACAGCGACCAGTCTCTCGCCTTATCATGACAGTCAGTTTTAGCTTTCTCTACTGAGGTGCTGAACCCAGCAGAACCGGGGCACAATCGCAGTAGTTCTCCTAGCGCTGCCTTAGCCGATAGAGCGGAACGTAAGGTACCAAAACATAGGAGCCGGGCAAGCCCAACATTTGACCAAAGACATGATTCGGAGCTGATGCATATAATGCTATAAGTTCGGGGTGCCGCACTTGTGAAAGTGTTTGGACTTTTCACACCGCATTGTGGGGTACGTAAGCCCCTGGTGTATTGGTCGTACCACAGTGTACGGTTGCAACGCGTCGTTAATGCACACACACACACACACATATATATATATATAACAAGAATGCAATAATAGTCATAATGTCATGCATTGTTTATTCGAAAAAATTGCGTTAAAGCAGAGTGATACAGATAGTGCGATAAGCAAAGAGTAGGACTATGTCCCTTCCAAGGGCAAGCTGTGGAATGATATTAAATCGAATATTTCGCTCGTTACTGTAATCCACTTGGGAATTCCGTGGTATGACGTAGCTATCTGCCTCCTTGGTTGATGCATCATGTGTTCGGCAATAGTGCTGCCGGACAGTGTTTCCAGAGATTAAGGTCCTGGAAAAAAAGGAAAATAACCAAACGGGAAGCCCCTAGTGCGGTTTAAGCCGCGTCCTGGGGCGTGCCGCAGTTGTGCCCCCCTCCCCATCTGTGCCCATGGTATTTTTAATGCGTAATTATGTACACGTGGCACGAGTTTTGCCGTTGGGTTGGGATTGGGGTGGCCGCCGTATTGCTACGCAAGCTCAGATCGCGCCAGGCGGTCTATTTGCCGATTGCCCCGAGCGCTCTTGAAGGTGTCCGGGCTGTGAAGCGCCGAACTGGTTGATTGCCTTGAGAGGCTGCTTTGCGCTTCTGCTGCAAGGGCCGCGGTGTGCTCCTCTGTTCAGAGAGAGCGCTCTGTGTTTCCATTGACTGTAATAACTTCGCGAGGTCCTGGCATCTTGAGCTTGAGGTATGCATAATGCGGTACCGCATTGAATCTAGCAAATGTGGTTCGCCCGGGCAGCGCGTGATAACCACTGCGGAACGGGACTATATCGAAGATTAACTCTTCGCTTCGGAAATTATCCGGGGATCCGAAGACCACTTCAAGTGTAATTGAGCCTGTGCAATGGGCCTCCACACCTGGAATGACGCCTTTAAAGGTCGTTTTTGTGGGTTTGATCCTTGAGGGGTCTATACCCATTTTGCACACTGTGTCCTGATAAAGCAAGTTCAGGCTACTGCCGCCATCGATAAGGACTCGAGTGAGGTGGAATCCGTCAATGATTGGGTCTAGGACCAGTGCGGCAAATCCGCCATGACGGATACTAGTGGGGTGGTCCCTGCGATCGAAGGTGATCGGACAGGAGGACCAAGGGTTGAACTTTGGGGCGACTGGCTCCAACGCATATACGTCCCTGAGCGCACGCTTCCGCTCCCTCTTGGGGATGTGGGTCGCGTATATCATCTTCACCGTCTGCACTTGTGGGGGAAACCTCTTCTGCCCTCCGGTGTGCGGCTTCTGGGGCTCCTCCTCGTCATCGCTATGTGGCCCCTTGTCCTTGTTTTCGGCAATTAACTTGCCGGCCTGCTTGAACACCCAACAACCCCTGTTGGTGTGATTGGCTGGCTTGTCTGGGGTTCCGTGTATTTGACACGAGCGATCGAGTATACGGTCCAAGCTGGACGGACCCGGCGTACTTTGTTTGAATGGCTTTTTCCGCTGACCTGGTTTAGAGCCTTTGAATCCAGCATTGACTGCCGTATCCTCGGTATTTTCGCTGAGCTGCCATAGATTTTGGCTTTTCCTGACCAAGGTGCCGGGCTAGCCACTCGTCTCGGATGTTGTGTTTGAAAGCCGCTAAGGCCTCTGCATCCAGAAAGTCGACGATCTGATTTTTCTTTGTAAGGAACCGAGTCCAGAATTGCTTGGCCGACTCTTCTGGCTGCTGAATTATGTGGCTAAAGTCATCGGCGTCTGGTGGTCGCACATAAGTGCCCTGAAAGTTGTCGAGGAATGCAGCCTCTAGATCTTCCCAACAGCTAATGGAGTCCGTTGGCAAGCTGTTAAGCCAATGCCGCACTGGTCCTTTGAGCTTTAGTGGGAGGTATTTGATGGCGTGTAAGTCATCACTCGGGCCATGTGGATGTGGAGGAGGAAATCCTCGATCCATACTGCGGGATCTGTTGTGCTGTCGTATGATTCAATATTTACAAGTTTGAAACCTTCTGGGAATTGATGTTTCATTACTTCGTCTGTGAAGCATAAGGGGTGTGCGGCGCCTCTATATTGGGCTATATCGCGACGCAGCTCAAATGGGTGTCGCCCGCTGTGTTCGGCCCGGCCGGATTTGCTTTTACTGTATCCGGCGTGACGTTTATCGTCTCGCAGAGTGGTGCACCCTCGTGATCCGTAGATCGATCTTGCATGCTTTGCTTTGTCCTCCAATATGTCTCGCAGGTATGGCATATCTCCCCATGTCTTTTTATTTGAATGGCGTCGGGGTGGAGGCTGAGCTTTTGGCTGGAATGCCTCTCTATCGCGGCCACGAGGTGGCCGATCAGCCATATCATACGCTTCTTCCTCCAGTCGGGGTAGTAACCTGCACTTTGGGTAATTCTTGGAGGGGTGCTCGAGTTTATATTCCTCGGCCGCGAGGACTTCAGTCCATCTGTCAGCTAGCAGATCTTGATCAGCTTGAAGCTGCTGCTGCTTTTTCTTCAGGCTATTTGCTGTGGCCATAAGCCGGCGCTTGAAGCGCTCTTGTTCGACGGGATCCTCTGGTACGGCGAATTCACCGTCGCCGAGGCTTGCCTCGTCTTCGGAGGGGGGCATGTAATTGTCATCCTCCTCCTCTCCGTCTGCCGCTCTCTTAGGAGAGCTGGCTCCTTCATCCTCCTACTCTAAATCTTGCTGAAGGGGATTGTTGTTTTCTTCGGCACTATCGGGAGTGTTATTATCTCCTGTGCCGGTATCACCACTTTTGCTTTGGCAGGACTTAAAGCAGCGCCGCTGACGTCGGCACTTGGGTTGCTTCTTGGAGGGGTCATCCTCCGCTATCTCGTCGCCATTGCCTTCGTTGGGTGTATCCACCATGTATATGTCATATTACGAGGTGGCTTTCCAGTGCCCTATAGGCACTGGTTCATGTTTGTCTCCTACATCGTCGTCTATACCGTCGATGTCTTCGGAGTCGAAGTCGAGCATGTCGGTTAAATCATCGACAGTGGCTACGAAGTGGGTGGTGAGTGGGCGTCGAATTTCTCCGTCGTCCGCATCCCAATCCTGTTGGCCATAGTCCAGCCAGGGCTCTCCTGACAAAGAGAGAGACCTTAGTGAATTCACAATGTCGCCGAAGGGCGAGTGCTGAAAGATATCCACGGCGGTGAATTCCATGATCGGCGCCCAATCGGATTCGATTGGCAGGGGCACGAACGGTTCGGAGTCCGGAAAAGAGTCTGGCACCTTGGAGTCACGGGCTTCGCAGAGGATTAGGCTGGTGTTCGGCTCGATCGCCGTTGAGACTGCATCCCCTGGGGCGGTGTCTAGCCACCCATCCTCGATTGGCGCAGTTGGCTCCGAGCTAAGGGTCGGAGCTGATGCGGGTGTGGCCTCTAGGGTACTGTTCGGCGGCAGAGCTAGGTCATACCCGTCGTGACAGTGCGGCGTGCCCGGCTGTGGCTCGAATCCGTCGAAGATCAAGTCTCCACGGATATTGGCCGTGTAGTTCAAACTTCCAAATCTGACTTGACGTCCAGGGGCGTAGCTTTCAATCTGCTCCAGATGGCCAAGCGAATTAGCCCGCAGTGCAAAGCCGCCGAATACGAAGATCTGTCCGGGGAGAAAAGTCTCGCCCTGGACCGCATCGCTATCGATGATAGTAGGAGCCATCAAGCCTAACGGCGACGACACAGAGGAACACTCAATGAAAGCACCAATGTCGGTGTCAAAACCGGCGGATCTCGGGTAGGGGGTCCCGAACTGTGCGTCTAGGCCGGATGGTAACAGGAGGCTGGGGACACGATGTTTTACCCAGGTTCGGGCCCTCTTGATGGAGGTAAAAACCTACGTCCTGCTTGATTGATATTGATGATATGGGTAGTACAAGAGTATATCTACCACGAGATCAGAGAGGCTAAACCCTAGAAGCTAGCCTATGGTATGATTGTATGTTGTCGTTGTTGTCCTACAGACTAAAACCCTTCGATTTATATAGACACCGGAGAGGGTTAGGGTTACACAAGGTCGGTTACAAAGGAGGAGATATCCATATCCGTATTGCCTAGCTTGCCTTCCACGCCAAGTAGAGTCCCATCCGGACATGAGACAAAGTCTTCAATCTTGTATCTTCATAGTCCAACAGTCCGGCCAAAGGATATAGTCCGGCTGTCCGGAGACCCCCTAATCCAGGACTCCCTCAAGGGGCAAAATGGGCATTACATGGGCAAAGCTCGCACTTGCACACAAGCAGCCCCGTGTGCACGGGGTAAGTGGGGCCCGTGCGTACGGGGTATCTAGCGGCCATCCTGTAGAGCCCTTTTGCATGGGGTAAGTGAGGCTCGTGTGCACGGGGGTCCCGTGGGCACGGTACATGCCCGTGCGCACAGGGTTCCCAGGTACTTCAGCGTAGGTTCCCGTGGGCACGGGGTTCTGGAAGCCTGTGCGCACGAGGTCGCCTAGGCACGTCTGCATCCTTCTTGTTGTTGGACTCCTTCTTCCATGCCTTCTCCTTGTTGATGGTGTACATGCACTCTTGAGCTTGGACTCCTCCTCGATGAATGTGTAGCTCCGTTGGCGCCTATGTATGCACATGAGAGAGGGGTCAAGTAGTATACCATCCTCGAAGGGCACAAGTGAACACGTGTAAAGGAGATGATTCACCTTTATGTATGTGAAGTAGACGTGGCACGTGTCAATTGCCAAACGGACTCTTGACATGGTGATGTCCATAGGATGCTCTGCATCACAAAGGCATATCATTAGGATCAATAGGAGCACTCTTACTAGCTATCAATTTCATAAGTTCGCCCATCTTTCCACTCAAAGTATAAATTTCTTCAATCACATGCACTTTTTTTACTAGTAGAAGATATTTGGATATGCCATTGAGAGTAATTTGCCTTAATATTATGTAGGAGTTAGTAGCTTCTCCTAATGTGATTTTCATAAAAGTACCTCCCACGCCGGAATCTAAAAGATTTCTAGATGCAAAATTCAATCCGGCATAAAAGAAATTGTATGATCATCCATAAACTTAAACCATCAATTTGTAGGGCAATTTATTATCATCATTTTCATCCTCTCCCAAGATTGTGCGACATGTTCATGATCAAGTTGCTTAAAATTTATTATATCGTTCCACAGGGAGATGATCTTAGCGGGAGGAAAGTACATGGAAATAAAAGCATCTTTACACTTATTCCATGAATCCATACTATTTTTAGGCAAAGATGAAAACCAAGTTTTAGCATGATCTCGTAGTGAGAACAGAGAAAGCTTCAATTTAATAATATCATTATCCACATATTTTTTCTTTTGCATATCACACAACTCAATGGAAATATTTAGATGGGATGCAACATCTTCATTAGGACTACCAAAAAATTGTTCTTTCATAACAAGATTCAACAAAGCGGCATTAATTTCATAATATTCCGCACTAGTGGTGGGAGCAATCAGAGGGCTAATAAAATCATTATTATTAGTATTGGAAAAGTCACACAACTTGGTATTTTCTTGAGACATCGTGACAAAGCAAGCAATCTTGCACACAAGCAAACAAAAAGACGAAAGGAAAGAAGGTGAATAAAAAGGCAAACATTTGTGTTTTTCTGAAAATGTTTTAGAAGTGGGGGAGAGGAAATTGAGAGGCAAATGGCAAATAATGTAATGCAAGAGATGAGAGTTTATGATAGGTACTTGGTCGGCTCGATGTAGAACCTCCCCGGCAGCGGCGCCAGAAATTCTTCCTGCCACTTCTTGAGCTTGCGTTGATTTTTCCCTTGAAGAGGAAAGGATGATGCAGCAAAGTAAATATAAGTATTACCATCAGTTATGAACCAATGTATCAATCCAGTAGGAGGCACAAGCAAGTCCCCAATATATGCACCTGCACAAACCAACAAACACTTGCACTCAACGTGAAAAAGGGGTAGTCAATCCCTTCACGGTCACTTGCAAGAGTGAGATCTAATAGAGATAGATATAAAAGAAAATTAAAAGGAAAAATAAATTGCAGCAAGGTATTTTTGGGATTTTGGTTTTCTAGATTTGAAAATATATGATGGAAAATAGGCCCGGGGGCCATAGGTTTCACTAGAGGCTTCTCTGTTGAAGAAAGCACACGGTGGGTAAAAAATTACGGTTGAGCAATTGATAGAAAAGCGTGACAATATCTAAGGCAAGGGTCATGAATATAGGAATCACGATGTGACAAGTAGACCAAAACAATTCTGCATCTACTACTATTACTGTTGGGGAACGTAGTAATTTCAAAAAAATTCCTACGCACACGCAAGATCATGGTGATGCATAGCAACGAGAGGGGAGAGTGTCGTCCACGTACCCTCCTAGATCGTAAACGGAAGCGTTATGACAACGCGGTTGATGTAGTGGTACGTCTTCATGGCCCGACCGATCAAGCACCGAAACTACGGCACCTCCGAGTTCTAGCACACGTTCAGTTGATGACGATCCCCGGACTCCGACCCAGCAAAGTGTCAGGGAAGAGTTCCGTCAGCACGACGGCGTGGTGACAATCTTCATGTTCAACTGTCGCAGGGCTTCGCCTAAGCACCACTACAATATTATCGAGGATTATGGTGGAAGGGAGCACCACACACGGCTAAGAAAATGATCACGTGGATCAACTTGTGTGTCTATGGGGTGCCCCCTGCCCCCGTATATAAAGGAGTGGAGGAGGGGAGGGCCGACCCTCTCTATGGCGCGCCCTAGGGGAGTCCTACTCCCACCGGGAGTAGGATTCCCCTTTTCCTAGTCCAACTAGGAGTCCTTCCATGTAGTAGGAGTAGGAGACAAGAAAGGGGAAGAGGGAAGAGAAGGAAGGAGGGGGCGCAGCCCCTCCCCCTAGTCCAATTCGGACTAGGCCTTGGGGGGCGCGCGGCCTGCCTCTCCCTCTCCCCTAAAGCCCAATAAGGCCCATATACTTCTTCCCCCGTATTCCCGTAACTCCCCGGTACTTCGAAAAATACCCGAACCACTCGGAACCTTTCCGATGTCCGAATATAGTCGTCCAATATATCGATCTTTACGTCTCGACCATTTCGAGACTCCTCGTCATGTCCCCGATCTCATCCGAGACTCCGACCTCCTTCGGTACATCAAAACTCATAAACTCATAATATAACTGTCATCGAAACCTTAAGCGTGCGGACCCTACGGGTTCGAGAATTATGTAGACATGACCGAGACACGTCTCCGGTCAATAACCAATAGCGGAACCTGGATGCTCATATTGGCTCCCACATATTCTACGAAGATCTTTATCAGTCAGACCGCATAACAACATACGTTGTTCCCTTTGTCATCGGTATGTTACTTGCCTGAGATTTGATCGTCGGTATCTCAATACCTAGTTCAATCTCGTTACCGGCAAGTCTCTTTACTCGTTTCGTAATACATCATCTCGCACCTAACTCATTAGTTGCAATGCTTGCAAGGCTTATGTGATGTGCATTACCGAGAGGGCCCAGAGATACCTCTCCGACAATCAGAGTGACAAATCCTAATCTCAAAATACGCCAACCCAACATGTACCTTTGGAAACACCTGTAGAGCTCCTTTATAATCACCCAGTTATGTTGTGACGTTTGGTAGCACACAAAGTGTTCCTCCGGCAAACGGGAGTTGCATAATCTCATAGTCATAGGAACATGTATAAGTCATGAAGAAAGCAATAGCAACATACTAAACGATCGGGTGCTAAGCTAATTGAATGGGTCATGTCAACCACATCATTCTTCTAATGATGTGATCCCGTTAATCAAATAACAACTCTTTTGTTCATGGTTAGGAAACATAACCATCTTTGATTAACGAGCTAGTCAAGTAGAGGCATACTAGTGACACTCTGTTTGTCTATGTATTCACACATGTATTATGTTTCCGGTTAATACAATTCTAGCATAAATAATAAACATTTATCATGATATAAGGAAATAAATAATAACTTTATTATTGCCTCTAGGGCATATTTCCTTCAATTACTCCATACATCAACCGCTATCCAGCATGCATCTAGAGTATTAAGTTCATAAGAACGGAGTAACGCCTTAAGCAAGATGACATGATGTAGAGGGATAGATCCAATCAATATGGTAAAAACATTTTTTCCTTAATGGCAACAAGACAATATGTGCCTCGCTACCCCTACTGTCACTGGGTGAGGACACCACAAGATTGAACCCATCACAAAGCACCTCTCCCATCGCAAGAAAAACCAATCTAGTAGGCCAAACCAAATCAATAGATCTCAGAGAAATACAAAGATATCTTAATCATGCATAAAAGAGTTCAGAAAAGACTCAAATAATATTCATATACAATTTGATCATAAATCCACATTTGATCGGATCTCAAGAAACGCACCGCAAAAGAAAATTACATCGAATAGATCTCCAAGAACATGGAGGAGAACATTGTATTGAAGCTCAAAGAGAGAGAAGAAGCCATCTAGCTACTAGCTATGGACCCTTAGGTCCATGGTAAACTACTCATGCATCATCAGAAGGGCGGCAAGGTTTGTGTAGAGGCCCTTTGTGATCGAATCCCCCTCCAGCGAAGTTCCAGAAAAGGCCCCAAGATGGGATCTCACGAGCACAGAATCTTGCGGTGGCGGAAAAGTATTTTTGGTGTGCCCTCTGACGTAAGGGGAATATTTGGGAATTTATAGTGCTGGATTTAGGGTTAGGAGAGCCACGAGGGGCCCATAAGCCTAGGGGCGCCCTCCTTGGGCCCGCCCCTAGGGCTTGTGGTCTCCTCGTGGGTCTTCTGACCTCCTCCCGAAGCTTCCTAGGTGTCTTGTTGTCCAAGAAAAATCATCAAAAACATTAGTTCCGTTTGGACTCCATTTGGTATTAATTTTCTGTAAAAAAAAACAAAAACAAGGAAAAAACAGCAACTGGCACTGGGCACTAGGTTAATAGGTTAGTTCCAAAAATAGTATAAAATAGCATATTGATGCATATAAAACATCCAAAATAGATAATATAATAGCATGGAACGATAAAAAATTATAGATACGTTCGAGGCGTATCACAATGTATTTTTGGGTTTTCAGAATAATAGATCTGAAAATAATATGATAGAAAATAGACCAAGGGGCCGTAGATTTCACTAGTGGCTTCTCGAGAAAATAGTATACGGTGGGTAAACAAATTACTGTTGGGCAATTGATAGAAGAGCAAATAATTATGACAATGTCCAAGGCAATGATCACGTATATAAGCATCACGTCCAAGATTAGTAGACTGAAAGGATTCTACATCTACTACTATTACTCCACACATCGACCGCTATCCAGCATGCATCTAGTGTATTATTTCATAGAGAAACAGAGTAATGCAATAAGAACGATTACATGATGTTGACAAGATCTATTCATGTAGGAATTAGACCCCATCTTTTTATCCTTCATAGCAACGATACATGTGTGCCTCGCTACCCCTTCTGTCACTGAGTGAGAACACCGCAAGATCGAATCCATCACAAAGCACCTCTTCCCATTACAAGAAAAATCGATCTAGTTAGCCAAACCAAACCAAATTTTCGGAGAAGAAATACGATGCTATAGTAATCGTGCATATAAGAGATCAAAGAAGACTCAAATAATATTCCTAAATAGAGCTGGTCATAAACTCGCAATTCATCAGATCCCAAGAAACACACCACAAAAAGTCATTACATCGAATAGATCTCCAAGAACATCGAGGAGAACATTGTATTGAGAATCAAAAAGAGAGAAGAAGCCATCTAGCTACCGCCTACGGACCCATAGGTCTATGGTAAACTACTCATGCACCATCGGAGGAGCACCCAATGAGGATGATGAACCCCTCCGTGATTGGGTTCCCCTCCGTCAAGGTGTCGGAAAAGGGCTCTAGATTGGATCAAGTGTTTCTGAAACTTGCGGCAGCTGGAAGTGTGTTTCATCGGCTCCCCTATGGTTTCTGGAATATTTGGGCATTTATAGAGCTAAGAGGCGGTGGAAAGGACCTCCATGGACCCCACCAGCCATCAGGATGTGCCGGGCCTCTGGCGCCTAGGTAGGTTGTGGGCCCCACAAGCCTTCCCTCGTGCATTTCCTTGGCTCTAAAGTTGTCTTTTGGGTAGAAAAAAATCTCCAAAAATCTTTGCTGCATTTGGACTCCGTTTGGTATGGATATTCTAGAAAGTAAAAAGACAAGCAAAAAATAGCAACTGGCACTGGGCACTATGTCAATAGGTTAGTCCCAAAAAATGATATAAAGTTGCTATAAAATGAATGTAAAACATCCAAAATGATAATATAACAGCACGGAACAATCACATAAAATACTTATCTCTACTTTGCTGCATCACCCTTTCCTCTTCAAGGGAAAAATCAACGCAAGCTCAAGAAGTAGCACCTTGCTGCACTTTTTCTTTATTTATTTTATTTTGGTTTTTTCTAGATCTATTTATCCGATCTCATACAGTTTAATCTATCTCAATACCGAGGAGGGTTTGACAACCCTCTTAAGCGTTGGGTTGCAAGAATTTATTATTTGTGTGCAGGTGTTGTTTACATAGTGTTGCTTGGTTCTCCTACTGGATTGATAACCTTGGTTTCATAACTGAGGGAAATACTTACCATTTTTGTACTGCATCATCCTATCCTCTTCGGGGAAATACCAATGCAGATACAAGCAATTAGGAAGAATTTCTGGCGCCTGATACGTCTCCAACACATCTATAATTTATGAAGTATTCATGTTGTAATGTTATCATTCTTGGATGTTTTACCATCATTTTATAGCAACTTTATATCATTTTTTGGGACTAACCTATTGATCCAGTGCCAGTTGTTGTTTTTTGCTTGTTTTTTTTTGACTGTGAACTGTGGGGTAAAACCCCCACAGCAGATCAAAACTTTATTGAGAATATAATAGGTACAACAAGTTGATTACAAGGAGTAACCAGGTTACAAGGAACAAAAAGAAAAGAGAAAGCCCTACCAAACTAGCTTAGGGTGGGAGGTAAGAGATCCATTTGAGTAGATCATCCTTGTAAGCAGCTCTGATCCTGTGCTGCATGAGACAAATATCCTGCCGAAAAGCAAACCTCCATTTATTGAAACTGGCCCTCTCATGTCTGAACACTTTGGCATTTCTGACTAGCCAAATATGCCAGCAAGCAATGAATACCACTTCATAAAAGAAAGGCCTTGCAAAATCTCTCCTTGCCTGAGTAACCAGCTCAACCATAGATGTGCCAGCAGTCCAATCAATATCAAACGGAGTCCAAACACCGCAAAACTTTTTGTGGATTTTTTATGGACCAAAAGACTCCCGATGGGCCAGAGCAGCACCTGGGGGTGCCTCAAGGGGGGCACAACACACCAGGGCGCGCCTGGGGGCCTAGGCACACCTAGGTGGGTTGTGCCCACCTTGGTGGCCCCCCGCACCCCCTCTTTACCCTATACATTCCCCAAAATTCCAAAAACCCTCGGGGTTAACCTAGATTAGAAGTTCCACTGCTGCAAGGCTCTGTAGCCACCGAAAACCAATCTAAACCCCGTTCCGGCGCTCTGCCGGAGCGGGGAATCATCTCCGGTGGCCATCTTCATCATCCTGGCAGCCACCACGATGAGGAGGGAGTAGTCCACCCTCCGGGCTGAGGGTTTGTACCAGTAGCTATGTGTTTAATCTCTCGTGTTCCTGAGATGTCACAATCTTGATGTATCACAGGCTTTGTTAATATAGTCGAATCATATGGTGTTTTCCCCTCTCTATCTTGTTGTGATGAATTAGTTCTTCCTTTTGAGATTTCGTTGTTATCGGATTGAATACTTTTATGGGTTTGAGAGCACTTGATATATGTATTGCATATGAATACTCGTGGTGACAATGGGGTATCATATTGATTCGGTTGATATATGTTTTGACATTCAACTCGTGGATTCCCGCCGTGACATTGGGGTAATCTATGCATAGGGGTTGATGCACGTTCTCGTCTTTTGTTTCTCTGATAGAAATCTTGGGGCACTCTTTGAGGTTCTTTGTGTTGGATTGAGTATTATGAATCTAAAATTATTTTGTGTTATTTTAGTACAAACTCTTTGATAGATCGATCGGAAAGAATAGCTTCGAGGTGGTTTCGTACCCTACAAACGATTTCTTTGTATGTTCTCCGCTAGATAGGAACTTTGAAGTGATTCTTCATCGCACTTTGAGGGATGGTTGTATGATCCAATTATATTAGTATTGTTGAGAGATTGCACTAGCTAAAGTACGGACCCTAGGCCTTATTTTCAAGCATTGCAGTACCATTTTTGTGCCCGTTTACTATTTGCTACCTTGCTGTTTTTATTTATTCAGATTATAAAAATATATTTCTACCATCAATATTACGCTTTTATCACCATCTCTTCATCGAACTAGTGCACCTATACAATTTGCCATTGTATTAGGTGTGTTGGGGACGCAAGAGACTTTTTATTATTTGGTTGCAGGGTTGTTTGAGAGAGACCATCTTCATCCTACGCCTCCCACAGATTGATAAAACTTAAGTCATCCACTTGAGGGAAAATTGCTACTATCTTACAAAACTTTGCGCTTGGAGGCCCAACATGTATCTACAAGAATAAAGTTGTGTAGTAGACATTAGCGCTGTTACTCGGGAGGATCAAGTCAAGGTAGTCTCTCGTCAACTTGCCAATTTACGGCGCCGTTGCCGGGGAGACATCATCAACATCTATTAGGTAACCAATCACAAATCTCATCTCCTTGCAATTTACTTTATTTGCCATTTGCCTCTCGTTTTCATCTCCCCCACTACTAAAACGTTTTTGCAAAAACACAAAACTATTTGCCTTTTTATTTGCCTTCTTGGATTGTTCCATGCTGTTATATTATAATTTTTTTGGTGATCTAGCAAAGTAGAGATAAGTATTTCATGTGATTGTTCCATGTTGTTATATAATCATTCTTGGATGTTTAACATTCATTTTATAGCAACTTTATATCATTTTTTGGGACTAACCTATTGACATAGTGCCTAGTGCCAGCTGTTATTTTTTTGCTTGTTTTTTACTTCGCAGAATATCAGTACCAAACAAAAGTCCAAATGCCACGAATTTTTTTGAAGATTTTTTTCTACCTAGAAGACAACTTGGGAGCCAAGGAAGTACCAGAGGGAGGGACCGTAGGGCCCACCTCCCACCTGGGCGCGCCAGAGGCCCTTGGTGCGCCCTGATGGGTGGTGGGGCCCACGGAGGTCCTTTCCACCACCTCTCAGCTCTACAAATACCCAAATGTTCTAGAAGCCCTAGCGGAGTCGACGAAACACAATTCCAGCCGCCGCAAGTTCCAGAACCACGAGATCCAATCTAGAGCCCTATTTCGGAACCTTGCCGAAGGGGAACATGATCTTAGAGGGGTTCATCATCCTCATTGGTGCTCCTCCGATGATGCGTGAGTAGTTCATCAAAGACCTGCGGGTCCGTAGGCAGTATCTAGATCGCTTCTTCTCTCTTTTTGATTCTCAATACAATATTCTCCTCGATGTTCTTGGAGATCTATTTGATGTAATGATTTTTGCGGTGTGTTTGTTGGTATCCGATGAATTGTGAGTTTATGATCAGTTCTATCCATGAATATTTTTTGAGTCTTCTTTGATCTCTTATATGCATGATTATTATAGCCTCGTATTTCTTCTCCGAAACTTTGGTTTGGTTTGGCCTACTAGATTGATTTTTCTTGCAATGGGAAGAGGTGCTTTGTGATGGGTTCGATTTTGCGGTGTTCTCACCTAGTGACAGAAGCGGTGCGAGGCATGCATGTATAATACTCCCTCCGTCCGGAAATACTTGCCTTCTTTTTTGTTTGCTATCTTTGCTTGTGTTTCCATGTGTCTTCTATTTTCTTGCATCTTCACTTGCTAAAAATCTATTGATATGGATCCTCATCCGCTTGCTAATCTTTTCAAAAGATACAATTATGATGAACCAATTGCTAGTGAGTCGAGTGCACTAGATTATCTTTATGAAGTTTTGCTTGAAATTCATGAATTTGAAAATCGTGATGAAGTGTTAAAAGAAGAAATTTATAAGGTGATTCACGATATTTCTTGAATGAAAAGAATGATTACAATGATATTATTATAAATTCTATTAATGTCAATTGTTACAGTGATATGCAAAACCCCAAGCTTGGGGATGCTTGCTTTGTTATGTCCTCTACTTATTGCAATGATCATGATTGGGGTGATAATGATTCTTATGATCTTGATAGTTTTTTTAAGCCTCATGATGAATATGTTTACAATAATATTGAAAGTGCGTTCGGAAGAGTGTCAACTCTAGGTACAAATAATCCCACATATTTGGAGTGTGTTCTATCTTACAATTTTTTTTATAAAAGTGGGCTTGGAGAGGTCATGACTTTATTTGATGATAATCCCACTGTTTTGGAAGAGTGTCAACTTTGCATGCATATGGATCATGTAGAGAATATGTTATGTGATAGATATATTGTTGAATTTGAATATGATCCCACATGTAATTATTATGAGAGAGGGAAATATGGTTGTATAAATTTTCATGTTACTAAATTACCTATTTCCATGTTGAGATTGACTATGTTTTATTCTTCTTCCTTGCATGTGCTAGTTTTTGTTTGTTTTGATATTTTGTTTGCTTATAAAATGCCTATGCATAGGAAGTATTCTATACTTAAATATGATTTTCACGTGCTATATGGTGCTCTCTTTGTGCTTCAATTCTTGTCTTCCGTGCGAGCATCATTAAAATTATCAAAGCCTACCTAGGGGCATAAAACGATAGCTCTTGTTGGGAGGCAAACCAATGAATAATTTTTTTCTCGTTTTCTTTCGATTTTTGTGTGTTCAAACAATTATGCTACTGTTATGATTGTGTTTTTATGTTTTAGTTAGTGTTTGTCCCAAGTAAAGCCTTTAGGATCATGTTGGGTGATAGTTGATTTGATCTTGTTGAAAAACAGAAACTTTTGCGCCCAGTAGTAGAATTGTTAATAATCACAGAAGCATGATAAATTTCTATTTTTTTACACACGATTGATATACAAATTGCCTACGTTGTCGTAATTTTTCAGAATTTTTGGAGTTACAGAAGTATGGTCAAAGTCCACATTACTACAGACTGTTCTGTTTTTGACATATTCTAATTTCATTGCATTGTGTGCTTATTTTGATGAATCTATGGATTGTATTGGGGGATATAAGCCATGGTAAAGTCAGAATACATTAGTATAATGCAATAATAAAATATGAATGGGTTTGCAATAGTACTTAAAGTGGTTATTTGCTTTCTTATACTAACGGATCTCACGAAGGTTCTGTTGGGTTTTGTGTGATTGAAGTTTTCAAGTTTTGGGTGAGATCACGATGGATGAGGGAATTCGGAGTGAAAATAGCCTAAGCTTGGGGATGCCCATGGCACCCCAAGGTAATATTCAATGAGAACCAAGCAACTAAGCTTGGGGCTGCCCCGGAAGGCATCCCCTCTTTCTTCTAACGACCATCGGTAATTTTACTTGGAGCTATATTTTTATTTGTCACATATCATGAGTTTTGGTTGGAGCGCCTTGTATTATATGAGTCTTTCTCTATTTTGCTTTTTAGTTTGTCACAATCATCCTTGTTGGACACACCTATTTGAGAAAGCCATATTGATGCTATGATTTGTTAGAATTGTTCTATGTGCTTCACTTAAATTTGTTGAGCTATGGAATTTCTCTAGTGCTTCACTTATATCTTTTTGAGCACGGTGGTGCTTTAATTTTTGAACAAATACTCTCAAGCTTCACTTAGATTAATTTGAGAGTTAGTATTTTTTGAAGAAATTCTCTCATGCTTCACTTATATTATTTTGAGAGATGATGAAAAATTATTCATGCTCATGTTCTTCACTTATTTTTTTGAGAGCTTGACATAAGCAACGGTAATATATGAAATTAGTCCCAAAGTGATAGATATTCACGGGGGATATAATAAAAAATCATGAAAATCATTGGACATTATAAACTTGATTCTTTGTAATAGTTTTGATATATGATGATAGTGATATGTGAGTCATGTTGGTGAGTAATTATGCTTTAGTAAGAAACTAAGAATATTGGTTTTAAGGTTTGTGATTCCCTATGCAAGCAAGGAAGTCAATAGTTATGCAATAAAATTACATCCTACTTGTGGTGCATTATTCGGTGTTAGTTATGTTTAATGCTCGTTTATGAGAATTTTTGTTTCTTGGTTGGTTGCTTCTTAGTATTTTGCTAGCCTTTCCTTGCACTAAGTGGGAATACTACTTGTGCATCCAAAATCCTTAAACCAAGTTGTGCCATATGAGTACACCATACCTACCTATATGCGGTATTTACGTGCAGTTCCAAGTAAATTTGTATGTGCCAACTCTAATTTTCAAAATGAGTTTCCTTTTTGTGTGTCGTACCGCTCATGAAGCGGCAGGGTTGGCCAATATTTTCCCATGCTAGATGTGTTATATATTCTAAAGATGAGTGTTTATTCACTTGTCAATGCAGGAGAGTGTGGCGGTAATAGGGATGCCTAGTCCCGAAATGAAAAAGAAATTTACTTTATGTTGTCAAATAATAAATTCCTTGGAAAGTGTTCGTATGGAAGGCACTCGTGGATACGGCTAGCCATGGATTATGAAAGAATGGTGGAAAAAGGAATAAACTTTATTTTATGTTTGGGAACTGCCTATGATGTATCTAGCATGGAAAGTATTGGAAACTACTCGGCCATTTTCATTGACGGGAAAAGCATGCCTCTCAAAATATTTTTATCTCTCAATTTAAGCTTTGAGCTATGGCACCTCTACAAATCTCTGCTTCCCTCTATGAAGTGCCTATCTATTTACTTTATGCAATTTTTATTTTTTATTTGAGTCTCCATCTTCTCTTATAAAGCACCAACTAGGGAGCACTATGATCATATTGTGCAATGTATGTAGCTAATATTCGAGTGTGTTTCATGAATGGATCAATGATTGAGCATGATGGGCTAGGGATAACTTTCTTTAGTATTGATATTTCGAAAGACATGGATGCTTGTTGATATGCTTGAGTATTGAAGTCTTCATGTCAAATATAGACTATTACTTTGAATCATCTAAAAGTCCAAATGTCCACGCTACAAAAGAAAAGAATATGTGATGAACATGTTAGGCAGCACTCCACATCAAAAATTCTGTTTTTATCATTTACCTACTCAAGTACGAGCAGGAATTAAGCTTGCGGATGTTGATACGTCTCCAACGTATATATAATTTTTGATTGTTCCATGTTGTTATATTATTATTCTTGGATGTTTTACATTCATTTTATAGCAACTTTATATCTTTTTGCGACTAATCTATTGACATAGTGTCTAGTGTCAGTTGCTTTTTTTGCTTGTTTTTTACTTCATAGAATATCAGTACCAAACGAAGTCCAAATGTCACGAAACTTTTTGGAGAATTTTTTTTGCCCAGAAGACACCTTGGGAGCCAAGGAAGTACCAGATGGGAGGCTTGTGGGGCTCTCCACGACCTGGGCGCGCCAGAGGCCCCTGGAGCGCCCTGATGGGTGGTGGGGCCCATGGAGGTCCTTTCCACCTCCTCTCAGCTCTGTAAATACGCAAATATTATAGAAACCCTAGGGGAGTCGATGTCGGTGTCAAAACCGGCGAATCTCGAGTAGGGGGTCCCGAACTGTGCATCTAAGGTCGATGGTAACACGATACAAGGAACACGATGTTCACCCAAGTTCGGGGCCTCTCTATGGAGGTAATACCCTACGTGCTGCTTGATTGATATTGATGAATAGGAGTATTACAAGAGTTGATCTACCTCGAGATCGTACTGGCTAATCCTTAGAGGTCTAGCTTGTATGGCTATGATAATGAGTATCCTCTCTATCCGGACTAAGTCCTCCGGTTTATATAGACACCGGGAGGATCTAGGGTCACACAAGGTCGGTTACAAAGAAAGGAATCTACATATCCGGTCGCCAAGCTTGTCTTCCATGCCAAGGAGAGTCCCATCCGGACACGGGTGCAGTCTTCGGTCTTTGTATCTTCACAGCACACCAGTTCGGCCCATGGCTAACAGGCCAGACACCTGAGGACCCCTTAGTCCAGGACTCCCTCAGTAGCCCCTGAACCTGGCTTCAATGACAAGGTATCCAGCGCGTAGTGCTGTCTTCGGCATTGCAAGGCGGGTTCCTCCTTCCGAACTCCAAAATAGTCTCCGGATGAACTGATCGTGTCTGGACCTATAACACACATCCGTAGATAGTATAGTATTCCACAAATCCAATCTGCCGACAACTTTAGTAATGTGACGTCATGCTTCTCGGTTATTATTTCAAACCGTTTCCCATCCCGCTGTTCCACGTTTCAGGGCGTGGTTTTTATTGACACGTCTCGTCGAAGTAGAGATCGTGTCCCCTAATTATGGGATTTTCATCAATACGAGCGTGAGTAGCCCAACCGTCCTGCAGGAAAGATTCCTAAGAAATAGGCAGGTTCTTAGGCTTAGGAGGAGGCATTCAATACCCTCGGCCTTTATAAAGGAACCAAGGACCATCCTTTTATGCCAAACCCCTCCTCAGCCTTCCCGACCTCGAGTTCCAGCACCCAAGGTTCGACTTCATTGTTTCAAGCCTCCCCGTCATGTCCGGATCCAGCTCTCAAGGCCGATGGGTGGCTTCCTCCGTTACAGAGGAGGATATCGCAAAGCTTTGGGTGGCCAGATATTTGACTACGGAGGTCCACCATAGGCTTCCTGCTCAAGGACAGGTTATTCCGACCCCCAGATCTGGCGAGAGGGTCGTATTCATCTCCCACTTCCTCCAGGGGCTAGGGTTCTCTCTTCACCCCTTCGTCCGAGGGCTAATGTTTTATTACGGACTAGATTTTCATGATGTAGCCCCGGACTCTATCATCCACATCTTGGCGTTTATCATTACATGCGAGGCCTTCCTCCGAATCCCCCCACACTTCGGCTTATGGCTCAAGACCTTCAGTGTAAAGCCAAAGGTAGTCGACGGGGGACAGGTGGAGTGCGGCGGTGCTATGATCATCCAACTCACCGGCACTCCTTGGCCAAAAGGTTCCTTTACCGAAACCTCTAATCACTAGCAGCGGGAGTGGTTTTACGTTACGGAGCCTTGCAGCACCAAGTGGGTAGCTGTACCCGCATTCCGTCCTGGCCCACCATTACAGCTTGCATCATGGGTCAACAAGGGACTGGACTGGGGATCAGTTGACGAAGTGCAGACTTTACAGAGTCGTATCCGAACCCTCCTCTAGAGAGACATCGATCTTGTCAATGTCATTCAAGTGGTGTTAGTTCTCCGAATCCTGCCATGCCAGCGCAGGTCTCGCCGCATGTGGGAGCTCAATCCAGAAGGACCATGAACCCTCCAACACTTCTACGGTACCACACACGAAGGGATGTGGAAGTTATTTTTCGGGAAGCGGAAGCATTGTCCGGACACTACTGAGGACGCTAGCCTTAACTACAACCGTCTGGATACCCCGGTAAGCACATGGCTCCCGAGCAATTTGTAATTATGCATACCGTAATATGGTACTGAGCAAGCTATCTTCTACCAGGGCTAGGTAAAGAAGGCGGAACTGATTATGTGTCCGGCTCCTCTGCCCGAGGGCCCAACAAATCCTGTTCTAACAAGGATGCTGAACCTGGCACCATACCAGATGCCTATGAAGGAGGGCGAGGCGGAGAGTGAGAGGACCAAAGATGACCCCTATCCCAAGGGTATACCGGACTTTGTGTCCGGAGGAATCAAAATCCCCTCATTCGAAGACAAAAGTGAAGGGGGAGCAACAGTCTCCTTCCCTGCTAGGAAGAAAAGGGCCGCCTCCGAAGATTGGGAGAGGCAGGCTCCTAAGCGAGGCAAGATGCCTCCAGTGTGTGGCTCGGGCTTGGAGGACGTCGAAGCGCAGTCTCATGACGAGGACAAGCCTCAGGCCAAATCGTAAGTGAACAAGGTTGTTTTAAACATGTCACGTCCCTTTCTTATAATGCCTGGAATATATATTTTGCAGCTCAGCACGCAGTCTTCTTCAACAATCCTCTTCCTCGGGGAACCTTCTCCCAGAGATGATGGAAAGCGAGACGCCCCCACCGGCCTCTCCGTCCAATGGGGCAGACGACTTCGAGGTGTCGTCGCGGAGGGTCTCCCCCGACCAACAAGTGGTGCAAGGGATGATGAAGACATTACCCCGAAGGTGATACTTCGGTGGCCCAGGGTCCGGGGAACAACAATGAAGGCCCCGAACAGTCCAGTATCTAGCTGGATACAAATAAACTGATCCGTTCAAAGGGTGGTCATACTCCTACGGCAGCCTCCGGAGACCCAGAGGCGCCGGATATCTTGAGGAACATGCTGCGGCAGGCGTCCGTCTCAGAGGAACATCGTACCTTGATGGGCACGGTGGTTGAAAAGGTCTTGTCCGCGAAGAGCGGATTGAATGAGGCCTTTGCGAGCCTACTAAGAGGCTTCGAGGTTTGTACTGTAATATGTGCAATTGTGTTTTATTCGCAAAATACACCTGTGTATAGGTAGTAGCCCCTGAGACTCGGGTTGGCTTCCCATGGGAGGCGAACGGAGGATCTAGAAGAAATATTCAAGGACTAATCTGATTATCTTGAACACAGGCTGCTTCTCCCCTGGCTACTTCCCAGACTACGGATATTGCCGAGCTGCAACGGAAGCTTGATGTGGCCGGGGATGACATTGCATTAATCAACATGCGCCTGGACGAATCGCAAGGTATGTATCCGGGGCAGTCCCTTCACATGCATTTTTGTGATATAAGCATGACGCTGAAAGTTATATGCTGTAACATGCATGGCTGCAGATGGTGCGGCCGCCATTGAAATTCTTCGAGCGGAGCAGGCCCGGTGTAGTAATGCGGCTGCCGAAAAGGCGTCGGCTGATTTAAAAGCCAAAGAGCTGCTCGGCGTCAAGACGATGAGAAGATATCATGATGGCGCTTGAACTAAAAAATACTGCTAGCCGCTGTGAATTCCTTGAGAAGGAGAATGAAGCAAAAACGGCTGAAATTGACAAGGCCTTACAAGAGCGAGAGAAGCGCGGTCTGAATCCAGAGCCACCCGTGAGGAGATCCGGCAAGCTAGGGAGATTGCGGCCGGTGAGCCATTTTTGCTACAGACTAAGTTCGGCGATACGAACTATGCTCAGCTTAACCAATTGTGGAGTTCTCCAGACAAGTTTTTAGACTTGCCAAAGAGTTCTTCCGATGCGGCGCAGTTTTACTAGGCGCGAGAGGGGTATGCAACAGAGAAGCTTTTCTGGTCACAATTCGGCACGTCGAAGCGCCCCCTATTGCTGAATGAGCAGATGTCCCTGTGGGCCGAGCTTCATAGGATATCTGGCGCTGCCATGAAGAATGTCATAATCCGGTTATGGCCAACTGAACCTGTTCCGAGTAGTTACTTCGGCTTGGTGCAGCGGCTTGTTGATGCGGTGTCGCGTATCGACGCTGTGAAGCGGTTGGTGTGGATTGAGGGTGCACGGATGGCCTTTGCCCGAGTCAAGACATTCTGGGGGGAGATCAAGGCCATCGATGTTGCGGTGAAGAGTCCACCCAAGGGCAAGGACCGCCACGAACCGGAGCATTATTTTGAAGACGTCCTAGTGGCCGCCCGCTTGACAGCGGGTCAATGCTCAAAAGACATAATGTTCGAGTGAGGTGTATGAGAATTGTACGAATCAATTTTATAGTTAGTCTGTTTTTTTTATATATTGCTCGAAAGTTTGTGTTCCTCCTGTGTGGCTGTTTTAATATAATCTGGAAAATTTCTAGTTGTCGGCTTCAGCCCCCTCGTAGGAAGTACGGGGGTGTTCGGATAAGCATTTGATCACTCTTGACCCAACGTCTTGGTTCGTGAAGGAGGTGTCAATGCGGCGAACTAGGCAACCAGACTATAGGGTGTTAACACTTTCACTTAGCCATAGGAGTTTTATGGTGGGTCTACGACATAGCCCCTGGTATGTATGCATCTTATTCATATGATGCGTGTACATATTTGACCGAAAAAGGTCCTTCGTGTGACACGGAGGAATCGCTAGAGATTCCGATAAGTCATCGAGTGGTTGACCAGCTCTTGCCGCATCATGACAGTCAGTTTTCGGCTTTCTCTACTGAGGTGCTGATCCAGGTGAACCGGAAGCACAATCGCAGTAGTTCTCCCTTTACTACTCTAGCCGATAGAGCAGAACGTAGGATAGCAAGCACAGGAGCCGGGCAACCCAACTGTTGACCCAAGACATGATTGAGAGCTGATGCATATAAGGCCAAACTCGCGACGCCGAAGTACACTGTAAAAATTGTTCAGACTTTGTTGGCAACTCATTTGTTCCCGTACCGAGCCCCTGGCAAGTTTAAGCCGGGGTATATCTGTGAAACAACCATAGGGGGCGTTCATTTGTGGAAAGATGTGGATGATTAATTCGGGTAATGCGAACTGGGACCTGAGCGATATGCCAATGATTACTTGATATATATAAAGGCCACGCCCCTGGCTATTTAATATGCCCTGGGTAGAAGGCAGAGGAAAAAGGCATGATACATGCTCGAAAAACAGTGCGGTCTACAAAAAGTTATTTTGGACCTCCTGTCGCACGTCTGCGCCACCAGTCCTCGGTGAGGGGAATCCTTAAAGGAAGTAGCCCCGTAGGTGAGTTGTGGGTCCGAACTCCGATGGAGTCGGTCTTAGATGTTTCTCCTTTGCGCCTCCTGTTTCTAAGAGATAATGAAGAAAGAAAAAGGAAAGTAGATAAAAATGTTACCGGAGTGCTTGCCGACTTGTCCGTATTATGCTTCCGCCAATGCCCATGGTATCTTAAGTGCGTGATTGTGTATGCGTGGTATAGTTCTGACGGGTATATGATATGGGCAACGGAAGCCGAACTGCTATTTCTGCTCCGGATTGGATCGATCTTCGGGGGGAAATTGCTTCTGGCCTCCGGCATTTGGCTGGTGAACCACTCTGTCATCCCTATTGCCTGGCGGCCCCCTTCCTTTGTGTTCGGCGTTGAGCTTGCCGGCCTGCTTGAGGACCCAACAGCTTCTGTTGGTATGATTAGCTGGTTTATTTGGGTGGTCGTGAATCTGGCAGGGTCGGTCCAGTATCCTGTCTAGTTTGGATGGTCCGTCTCTATTCGCCTTGAATGGCTTTTTCCGTTGACCGGGCTTGGGATTGCTGAATCCGGCGTTGACCACTGTGTCGCTTGATCTTTCATTATCATTGTGACTGTTGTGTTTGCTTCGTCGTGGCTTTCCATTGCCGTCTCGGATTTCGGAAGTGCCCGAGTCGCTGGCGCTATTGCTTCTGCGAGCGAGCCAGTTGTCTTGTCCCGCACAAAAGCGGGTCATTAGAGCGGTAAGGGTCGTCATGGATCTAGGTCCTTCTTGACCGAGGTGGCGTGCAAGCCATTCATCCCAGACGCTGTGTTTAAAGGCCGCAAGGGCTTCCGCGTCCGGACAGTTGACTATTTGGTTCTTTTTAACTAAGAACCTAGTCCAGAGCTGCCTGGCTGACTCTCCGGGCTGCTGGACAATGTGACTTAAGTCATCGGCGTCCGGTGACCGGACATATGTTCCTTGGAAGTTGTCGCGAAAGGCATTCTCTAAGTCTTCCCAGCTGCCAATAGAATTTTCCGACAGACTGTTTAACCAATACCAAGCTGGTCCTTTGAGTTTTAGTGGTAGGTATTTGATGACATGAAGGTCGTCTCCACGGGCCATGTGGATATGGAGGAGGAAGTCCTCGATCCATACCGCGGGATCCGTTGTTCCATCGTATGATTCGATATTCATAGGTTTGAACCCTTCTGGGAATTCATGCTCCATTACTTCGTCTGTGAAGCAAAGAGGGTGTGCGGCGCCTCTATGTTGGGCCACACTATGATGTACCTCCGATGAGTCCGCTTGCGGTTTTCGGCCCGGGCGTGGCTAGGTTTGTCATGTACGAATAGGTGGCCGATGTCGCATGTCGAGGTATGTCCTCGCGATCCGTAAGTCGCTCTTGAGTGTCCTGCTTTACTACCCAAGTCCTGTTGACGGTCGTATGCATAGCCCCGAGCTGTTTTGTTCCTGCCTTTACGGCGAGGTGGGGCGGTCTGGTATTCGGCTTGAGTTACCACTTTACCCGGACCAAGTTGAGGTCGACCTTACGCCTTGTGCGTTAATGGCATGGGCTCGAGCGCCTTGTCGTCGCCCTGGGGTAGCAATCTACTCTTCAGGTAGCTTTTGGCTCGGCCATTAAGGTCGTGTTCTTCGATGGCTAGGACTTTGGTCCATCTATCATTGAGCAGATCTTGGTCAGCTTGAAGCTGTTGCTGCTTCTTTTTTAGGCTCCTTGCAGTGGCGATTAGCTGGCGCTTGAAGCGCTCCTGCTCAAGAGGTTCCTCAGGCACGATGAAATCCTCGGTGCCAAGGCTCACCTCGTCCTCGGAGAGCGGAACGTAATTGTCATCCTCCGAATCTTCGTGCATGGCCTGCTTGCCAGGGCTAGCCTGCCCATCTTCCAGTTCATCTTGTTCATTAGTTGTTTCAACGGGGTCTTCGTTGTCTTCAGCACCTTCTGGAGTATTATCTTCTCCTGTGCCGGTGTTGCTGTCTTTACTACGGCGTGACTTAGAGCGGCGCCGCTGCCGCCGGTGCTTGGACTGTATTTCAGAAGGTTTATCCTCAGCTGGACCTTCCCTGTCCTCGCCACTATTCTCCTTTGGTGCATCCACCATGTATACCTCATACAAGGAAGTGGTCGTCCAGCGTCCGGTGAACGGCGGGTTCTGGGCCTCTTCTTCTCTGAAATCGTCGTCCATACCGTCGATGTCTTCGGAGTCGTAATCAAGTTTCGTCGGTCAAATCCTCGACCATGGCTATGAAGTGGGTGGCGGGTGGGAAGCAAAATTCTCCACCGTCAGCCCCCAGTTTGAGCCGGGTATAGTTCGACCGTGAGTCCTCCGCCAAGGACAGGTTTTTTAATGAGATTAGCACATTGCCCAAAGGCGAGTGCTAGAAGATGTCTGCGGCGCTGAATTCGAAGATCGACAAACGATCAAGCTCGGCGTCCGCGGGCTCACGTGGTTCGGAACTTACAACCGGACTCGAGTCCGGGGCTCCACTGACAAAAACGTCGTGAGAGGTTAAGTCTATGTGCGGCTCCAACGCCGTGGAATCTGTGGCCTCCGTAGTGGGGTTGATCCTCCTGTCCTTGGATGGCGCGGCTTGCTCCGGATCTAGGGCCAGAGCTATTACAGGAGCAATCTCCTAGATGCGGCCAGATGATAGATTTAGGTCATGATCATTGGGGTGACCGGGAGTGGCTACCGCAGTCTCAAATCCAGCGAAGATCAAGTCTCCATGGATGTTCGCAACGTAGTTCAAGCTCCCAAAGCTGACCTGATGGCCAGGGGCGTAGCTTTCGATCTGCTCCAGATGGCCAAATGAGTTGGCCCGCAGTGCGAAGCCGCCGAACACGAAGATATGTCCGGGGAGGAAAGTTTCTCGTTGGACAGCGTCATTATTGACGATCGAAGGGGCCATCAAACCTTTTGGCGACAGCACAGTGGAACTCTCAATGAAAGCACCAATGTCGATGTCAAAACGGGCGGATCTCGGGTAGGGGGTCCCGAACTGTGCGTCTAAGGTCGATGGTAACAGGAGACAAGGGACACAATGTTTACCCAGGATCGGGCCCTCTCTATGGAGGTAATACCCTACGTCCTGCTTGATTGATATTGATGAATAGGAGTATTACAAGAGTTGATCTACCTCGAGATCGTAATGGCTAAACCCTAGAGGTCTAGCTTGTATGGCTATGATAATGAGTATCATCTCTATCCGGACTAAGTCCTCCGGTTTATATAGACATCAGGAGGATCTAGGGTTACACAAGGTCGGTTACAAAGAAAGGAATCTACATATCCGGTCGCCAAGCTTGTCTTCCACGCCAAGGAGAGCCCCATCCAGACACGGGTGCAGTCTTCGGTCTTCGTATCTTCACAGCCCATCAGTCCGGCCCATGGCTAACAGGTCGGACGCCCGAGGACCCCTTAGTCCAGGACACCCTCAGTCGACGAAACACAATTCCAGTTGCCGCGAGTTCTGGAACCATGAGATCCAATCTAGAGCCCTATTCCGGCACCTTGCCAGAGGGGAACACGATCACAGAGGGGTTCATCATCCTCATTGGTGCTCCTGCGATGATGCGTGAATAGTTCGCCAAAGACCTACGGGTCCATAGGCAGTAGCTAGGGGGTTTCTTGTCTCTTTTTTATTCTCAATACAATGTTCTCATCGATGTTCTTGGAGATCTATTTGATTTAATGAATTTTTGCGGTGTGTTTGTTGGGATCCATGAATATTATTTGAGTCTTCTTTGATCTCTTATATGCAGGATTATTATAGCCTTGTATTTCTTCTCTGAAACTTTAGTTTGGTTTGGCCAACTAGATTGATTTTTCTTGCAATGGGAAGAGGTGCTTTGTGATGGGTTTGATCTTGCGGTGTTCTCAACCAGTGACAGAAGGGGTAGCGAGGCACGCATGTATCGTTGCTATTAAGGATAAAAATATGGGGTTTATTCCTACATGAATAGATCTTGTCTACATCATGTCATCGTTCTTATTGCATTACTTCGTTTCTCCATGAACTTAATACACTAGGTGCGTGTTGGATAGTGGTCGATGTGTGGAGTAATAGTAGTAGATGTAGGCAGGAGTCGGTCTACTAATCTTGGGCGTGATGCCTATATACAAGATCATTGCCTTGGATATCGTCGTAATTATTTGCTCGTCTATCAGTTGCCCGACGGTAATTTGTTTACCCACCGTATGCTATTTTCTCGAGAGAAGTCACTGGTGAAATCTATGGCCCCGGGTCTACCTTTTATCATATTGTTTTCAGATATATCTTTTGTGTGTGCTCGTTAGATCTATTTATCCAATCTTATACAATTTAATCTATCTCATTACCGAGGAGGGATTGGCAACCCCTCTTACGCGTTGGGTTGCAAGTATTTGTTATTTGTGTGCAGGTATTGTTTACATAGTGTTGCTTGGTTCTCCTACTGGATTGATAACCTTGGTTTCATATCTGAGGGAAATACTTACTATTGATGTGTTGCATCATCCTTTGCTCTTCAGGGAAATACCAACGCAAATACAAGCAATCACTTACCATACCATGGGATCACTTGATCCTTCTCAGTACATCTTGTACGCTTTGTGTGTTGATCAACTTGATTCACTCTTTGAGTTAGTCTTGATCAACCTCTCATATGACCATTCTTTCGATAATTCCTTGAATAGCACCTTGGTCATCACATAAACTCCTTGAAACCAACACATGGACTTCAAGAAAAGCCTATGGATAAATCCTTCAAATATAAATCAAGCCAACCATTAGTCCATAGAGATTGTAATCAAAAGTACCAGAACCAAATATGGGGGCACCACATGTTCTTTTAGCGGCTGCTCCACACTTAGGGTTTGTCGAGGTGGCTCTGGTTCGATGGGCCTAGGAGGCAGCAACAAAGTTGATCTTGAGGAATTGATGAAGATGATGGGACTGAAAGTACAACATCTTGATGATGTAGTGTTTCAGAAGGAAGATCCTTCATTGGCAGAATCAGCATGATGGTTGGCAATAATCAAGTTACACATTGATTAGGAATATAGTGAGTTTTGTTTTTCAAGAATATGAGCATAACATGGGATCTAGCTTGGGCGATAATCGCTTTACTGCACACCTTGCTTGGGTGATTGGGATAAAGTAATGGACAGAGGGCCTTAGACCTTCAGAGGACATCCGGTTCTTGTGGCTCTGTATGATGGCTTTACTAAGCCATCGTCAGTCTACCTCTATATGTTTAAGATCTAGATGCAAATTCATGATTTTCCCGATGGTTTTAGTTTGATGATTTAGCTTCAAAGGTTCGAGAACTTGTGTCCGTCGAAGCTCTTTTGAGTGACTTTTCCGGAAACTTTTATTGAGCCAAAGTCCTATTGGATGTGCGTAAACCTTTGTTGAGAACATGCTCCTCTTCACGCTCCGCATATGCAAGAAGCGACTTCATCATCATTGTTTCATCCTCATATTCATCCTCATTTGTGGAAGACGAGTCCATGAAATTGTTGTAGAAGTACTTCGTGTCTAAATCCATCGTGATTGTTTCAAAGTAAGAAAAAGAAGTCCAAAAATTTGGCTACGAGATTTGGCCGAACACTTGGCAAGTGTGGTGTCCTCCATGGATGAATTCTACAGGGGCGGGCGGATGGTACCTTGGTGGCGACGGACCAGGGGTGGAAGCATGGCGTAGACAAAGCGATCTTGGTGCTTGCGTGGAGCGGCGAGGGTATGGCAAGGCATGCGCGGCCGACAGGGGTGGTAGCTGGGAGGAAGCGAATATAGAGTAAGGAAAGAGAGAGGAAGTGAGAAAAATGAGACTCCAGATGAGGTTTTTGGGTGGGCCAAGAATGGACACCCACAAACTCTCCCCTATCTTTTATTCCGGCTTGCGAGCTTCAGACATTTAAACTGTGTCGCTGACATTTGATGCACGACATTGAATGTCACAAAATGTCTAGAGTGCGGTCCGGACATTTAGAAGTGGTTCACGATGATGAAATTGCTCTTATCTGCCCCCAACTGGCACCAACTTTTCTTCTTTTTTCTCTTCTCATGGTCAAAAGAGGGAGACACCATAATAGTTAGTTGGAATTCATTAGTCTAGATTCACTCGACTTAATTGATTTACCAATTGGATACGTGCTTCAGACCATTTCACACTTGTAAGACTAGTCATAGTGGGGAGTAATTTAGAGTAGTAACATGCATATGTTACTAGTCTATGTTACTACCTCCACGCTAGGTAGTAACATATGTGTTGTGTCATGCATCACTTTATTTATTATGTTGTAGACTCATCTTTTTTTTTGATATGTGTGATGTACAGTAACTAGTTATGTTACCACATGTCTCTCTATCTTCATTAATTACATGTCACATCTTCTATTTTGCTTAGATAAGTGTGATGTTACCACCTATGTTACCCCCACTGTGGATAGTCTGAAAGTGCCACGAACCCAGACTAGCTCTTTATGGTTATTTTCTTTATGGGTTTTTTTTTGCAGAAGCTCTTTATGATTATTTACAGTTGTGGAAGCCGCTTAGCCGCGGACCAAAGTGCGGCGCTATTGACTCTCTCACTGCAGGTCGCATATCCTTGGCTCTCTACTTGGCGCCACCCGTCCCTCCGATGCTGCCGGACCACGGCTAGCTCTCTAGACTCTCCTCGTGGCATGTGCCTTTGTTTATTTTCTTAGGGCTTGCTGAGCTGATTCCCTCAGTGGAGTCTATTTGTGTAATACCTTTAATCTATATACTTTTTATGTGGTGTGTATTTTATTGACACCGAAACTTGATTGTCTTGTAAAACTCTGCTTTATATATAAAGTCGAACAAAAGCCTTTCTAATAGAAGTAACACGTACAGCAAAGCTTGCAGTGCACTCTCGAAGTCTAAGTCCAATTTGATTGCTTCCTTTAGCACTTAGCATTGATTAGTCAAGTCCACGGCCGAAGACAGTTCTTCTGCAAAGTCTCTTCCGTTGAACACGTACGTGTTGACGAGTATTTGAACAACCAGACACGCACGGCATGGGACCGTGTTCGCGATCAGGAGAGGAAATGATCTGCAGCTCACTGTTCCCGCGGGCCGTTCAGACGACGTGGCGAAAGTTATACTACTGGCAAAATTCGAGAAAGAAGAGAAAATTCCTTATTTGACATTATTTTAAAATCTGTTTTCTTATTTGGCATTGAAAAAAAATTCTCTTCTATTTGATACAAGTTTTAAATTTTATTCTCTATATAACATTTCCGTTCATTTTAAGCCTAAATGACACCTAAAAAGACTTTTTTGCTCTTCATGTGGTATGTCTGTGGGGGGCAATAGCACACACATGCAGCACCAGTGCGAGGGCAGAAGCACACACGCAGCAACACATACACATGCACCAACACACATGTACGTGTACACACGCGCAACAACACGCACGCGCACATGCACACACACACACGTAGCAACACACATGCACGCGCACGCACACACGCAGCAACACACACGCACGCAGCACACACACACATACACACACGCAGCAGCAGCACACATGCAGGCAGCGCATAGGCACGCAACAGCACACATACACACGCGCGCACGTACACACGCAGCAGCAGCACACACGCATGCAGCACATAGGCACGCAACAGCACACACACGCGCGCGCACATACACACGCAGCAGCACACATGCACACACATGCAGCAGCAGCACACATGTGCGCGTGCACCCACACACGCAACAGTACACATGCGCGCACACATATGCAAAATCGTCTTTTCATGTGTCATTTAGGCTCAAAATGGACGAAAGTGTCGTATAGGGATTAAAATTTAGGACTAGTGTCAAATAGGGAAAAAAAACTTTTTCAGTGTCAAATAAGAAACCAGATTTTAAGACAATGTTAAATAAGGAATTTTCTCGAGAAAGAAATGTTTTGTCTGTATATAAGTTAGGTAAGCATTTTGTATGTCAAAATTATCAAAAACGTTATTTGACTGACGTTTCCTGGGAGACCAACCCCAGTGAACGGCCCCATCACCGTTGCATGGATCGATTCACAAAAAAAAAAATCACCATTGCATGGATCTCAACGCGCGGCAATGCCATGTGGGATGGCCGGAGGCGTTCACTGTCTGCCGATTCCCAGCATACGCTAATTTTTTGTTTTCCCTCATTTTCTCTTTTCTCTACTATACAACTTAAAAATAACGTAAAGTTCTCGTTTCATCTTTCTTTCCATCACCTCTTTGTCTAACTTTACCGTGTAATAATCAATCATCTTAATTTACTTAGTTTCTGTATCAATTTCATTTTAATTTACTTACCAAATTGTGATCAAAATATAAGGTAAATCAAGGCAGAATTGGATGAACATTTATTTATACAATCGTATACTATGGACAGATAAATCACTTCTAATCAAAATATAAGGTAATTAACGGACAAAATTTGATGAACATTTATTTACACAAGTCATATATTATGGGCAGGTAAATCACAAGCTAACGACTAATGTCTAGAATATTTATATCCCGTTGTAACACACGGACATTGTTCTAGTTCTTTAAAAAATGTGTAACCAACGCAGAATCTCTTTGCGCGAGAACTGGGCTTTTGGCCAATGGGCTAGTGGGGCTTTTATGAACATTCGTGGTAGAACTAAGATTTCAATATAACTTTAGCATTTTTGAAGCTTTTCTTTAATTCTTCTAATAATCTCTTTTTTTACTTGTTATAGGGCAGTTTTATTTTAAGAGGATGACATTTTTATTTTTATAATAGGATGTTATTTTCATTTTCATAATATGATTGGCTTTTTATTATTTTAAGAGGATTGCAGTTTTAGTTTGAGAGGTGAGGTGACATTTTTATTACTGCCACTTTTTTGCACACAAGTTTTTGGGTGACGACTAAGAACATGGCAACTTTCCTGGTATTTTTCCCATTTTTTCATTTTTTCATTACCTTTTATAAAAAACACTATTTTTTGTGCCTTTGGGCCAATTGGGGGTCGCCATGGCCCTCCCCCTGGCGAACGGGAGAAATGATCGCCATAGGACCTCCCCCTTGGCGAACAAAAACGTTCAATGGGAGGCTCCCTCCAAGCTAATGTTCCGTGACTATTGGGGTCCCTAAATTAATGATGCCAGCCATCAAAATTAATCTTTGGTTTGCTTAACCGTTATCCAACACAAAAACATGCCCCTGAAACCAAAGGAATTAGACCATTTGTAGCTGAACTCCTAAAATGGTTTAACTCCGCAAAAGAAGAATTAAAGTAGTTAAGCCATGCCTAGCCAAACTCCTATTCAATTTAGTTGCTCAAAAATATTAAGATGACTCGCCGGCGCACGATGCATCCAGCAGCCCTTTAGGGAAGTGACGTGAGATATCTCCATGTGCGTCGTTTTAGCTTAGTTTTCAAGATGGCTTAATTCTTTCGGGCCCGAAGTAAGATGTATTGCCTCTCCATTCCATGATCAATTTCTGTAACTTCTCCCAGCTAATGAAATGAAAACCAGCTACACTGGCCACTTCAAAAAAAATATTAAGAAGAATTGTCCGTCGGCTCTCAAATTTGAGCGTCCGAAAGAAGTTCTTAGCAAAAGATTCTCTTGGGGTGCCACTTTCATATCGCTTGACGCCCTGCACACCGGCATGATCCATTTAAACTAGGGAGGACTCCATCGGGAGAAATAAGTATGTGCCCATTGACTAGTACTCCTTCCTTTCTTGAAAGAGTGACCTTCCAAATTTGTTGGAAAGTCAAACATTTTTATGTTTGACCGTATTTATATAATAATAGATTAAATTTATGTCATCAAATTAGTAGCGTTATATTCATGATAAAATATATTTTCATCATACACCTATTTGGTTTCACAAGCATTGACATACTTTCGCACAAACTCAGACAAACTTTAAGATGGTTTGACCCTCCAACAAAGTTAGAAGTACACTCTTTCAAGGATGGAGGGACTGTGTCTCGATTGTTTGAGTGCTTCCCTATGAGTGTTCGGCCGTTGCCATTGATGATTATTTCCGTATTTTAGAAGATACAATCATAGAGGTCATTCAAAGATATACACAAGCCATGATTGAGATTTGTGGACTGGAGTACTTGAGGGCAACTAATGATGAAGACACCGAGAGACTCTTTGGTTTGAGTGAAGAACGAGGATGGTCAAGGTGCTTGTATTAATTTATTGCATGCACTGGATATGGAAGAATTGTCTTGTGGGGTGAATAGGTCGGTATAAAGTCCATTTCAAAGATCCAACCATCATTCTTGAGACACTTGCATAAAAATGATCTATTGATTTGACATTCATTTATTGGATTGCTTGGCTCTCATAATGACCTGAATATGCTTTTGGGATTACCACTGTCCGGAAGGCTTGTTGCCAGATATGTTCCTCCTTGCAACTATGTTGTCAATGGGTGTCAGTACATGATCGGGTACTTGTAGATTGTGTCTCTTCCCCATGGGCCACATGTGGGAAGAGAATCCAACATCCGAAAGGCAACAAGAGACCCCACTTTGCAATGCGTCAAGAGGCGACAAGAAATGATGTTGAGAGAGCTTTTAGTGTGCTTCAAAAGCGTCTATCCATTATTCATGGTCCTGTCGAGTGTTGTAAACCACATATCCTATGGAAAATAATGACATGTTGCATCACCTTACACAACATAATCATTGAGGATGAGACAGACATGACAGAGAACTTTCATTACACCTCCAATGGAGGTCTTGTCAAGCCGGAACACAATGAGAATAAGATACGGAGATTCCTCGTAGTGCATCAAAGTATCAAAAACCAAGAAGTTCATACCTAGCTCCAAGATGATCTTGTTGAGCACTTGTGGGCAGTCCAGAACACTTGATTAATGTTCTTCTATTGTGCTCTTTATTTGGATTATTACTTCGTTGGGCCCTTTCGTGTGTTTGAATTGAATAAATAGATTTGTCAATTTTGAAATTGCAATGTTTGTGAATTCTTTGAACCTTAATTAATATGTTTGGATTTAATATATGTGCAAGTATGTAATTGAACTGGAGTATGTAAACCAAAACTTAGAAGAATTGGAAAGTTAAGTCTCTGGAGTTCAGCTAAAAAACTTTTATTTAACACCTCAAAGTTGAGAAGTTAAGGTTTGAGTGAGGCTTTAGAAGGACTCAATTTTTTAGGGGTTCAACTAGATATGCTCTTGCCACTATTAATCTTGACATGAAAAAACTCTTAGGCAAAGATCGGATAAACATAGAATCAAAAGAAAATAAGGCCAGTTTTTATGACTAATGCACTTTGTCCGTAATCATTCGCTTGTGTTTCTTCATTTAATTAAGTGCCGCTGCATGGATGCAGAGGGGGAACAACTAGGGATGAAAACGGAGCGGAAACGAACGGAACTGGGTGCTACCATATTTGTTTTCATATTTTTTTGCAGAAGCGCAAATGAATACGGAAACCCCGGAAATGAATACGGAAACAAATACTACCGGAAACAGACACGGAGCGAATACAGAGCGGACAAGAAAACAGAACGGTGTGTTGACTGGAACTTAAAACCCCCTTGAATCATAGAGAAATACACACAAAAACAAAGAAATTTAAGAAATTTTTAACATGGCTACATGATAATATGGTTGTGTTGGTAACATAGGATAGTATTGTAATAGTACATGACAATTCTGTATTGTGTCTAGTTGAGAATGTGTGTGGAAGTAAAAGTTGGTCCTCAAATGATCCAGTCTGCTCATTGTGTCATTGTCTGTTGTTTAGTAATTGGGCTACAAAGCAGCCATGGGCCTATAGTAGAAACGGAAATTCCATATTCACGGAAACGGAAAGTTCTGTTTCCGCGTCTGTTCCACCGGAAAACACCGTTCCGTTTTTGTTTCTGTTTCCGCATAAAAAATTCCACTTCCATTTCCATTTTGCAAATTTCCGTTTCCGTTTTCATATTTCCTCTCTGTTTCCATTTTTCCTCCGGAAAAGCGGAAACTTTCCACTCCATTTTCATCCCTAGGAACAACCCACCTGATCCGTAATTTTTGGACCGGAGAATACGCCATGGATGCAATGCCTACCTCTTCCCGAATGTCTCTCCTTGATGCAGAGCCTTTGAGCCAATATCGTTTTCTTTTGAGTAACAAGCAAGAGCTATGCCTTCTCATTAGGAGGAACAGAATTGGCTAGTTTATAAGGATACCTGACCAAAAATTGATACATGTTTTACACGATGTACACATCAGACCCGAGGCTGCGCACCAACCGAGCCAATGACATCCCCACACCTAAGTGCAAAGAGACGACACTCTACCACCCAACAATGGTTTCTGGAGCCATCGCTCCACATCCACACAAGCCCCAAGGAAACACACCAGCATAGTCGATGCCCCTGCGACCTTAGCGACCAAAGTCAACACCCTATAGGTATGCGATCTCTGAAGCATCTGTTCTGACTTTCACAACACGCATAATGTTGTCGTATCCCTTGACGCACGGGACCTGCTTCACATCGATCATCGTGTAGTTCTTGTTTTATCGAGACAATTAACGATGCAGAGTTCAACGGCTAGAACATTACCACCATTGATGCCTATTCTCTCCGCTCATGCGGAGGAGGCGGACCGGTGGTTCCTATAGTGGTTGACGTAGAGGTGTCCGCTATGACAGTCAGTGTTGCCGACCATACCATCAGGAGAGTCGCATCGGTAGTTACGTACGTGAACAAACTGGCGCCCAACGATACGATGAAGGAGGCGGGGACGATGGCGCCTACGGTGGTCAGCATGATGTTGGTGACGTGGACACAACGGTAAGCGTTGCTAGCCACATCGACAGAGTCATACATGCATTAACGCCCCGACCACATCTACCGGTTCTCGTCCATTACGCCTAGAAGGATCTAGCCTAGCCTCACAGACCAATACTAGTCTTTACTACGTACTTTGTCCTCATTCGTCTGCACCCAAGATCAAATTTCCAGTCAGTCACCCATCCTCAAATCGCTCCAAGCCAAGCACACTTAACTTTGAAGTTCTTTCTAAATTGGCTATCGAAAAAGAAGGGTTTCCTTGTTGATATGCATAGTCTATCATTCGTATTAAGTCGGGATGTCACAAACGTGCCGCGATCGGAGAGGCATAGGGGTGATGGCGGCCTCCATGGGACGCGGCGACAACACTGGCGGTGGGGACGACCACCATACGTCGATGTGGTACGAATGTCGATGGCTAAATTTTGTGAGGGCTATAAATGGCAATTGAGGCCACTTGCACTCGTTGTTCTGACGAAGCCGGCTGCCCTCAATTGCCAATACAAGGAGATAAAGGGGGGAGTGGCAGTGCATCTATAGGCACAATGGCATTTGTTGCGTACGACGCTATGGTGCTCGTTGGCAGCAGAAAATATATTTTGGTCTAGTGGGAGGGCAATGACTATCATAGGCACAATGGCATTCGTGGCGCCGGCAGCAGCGGCTCCAGCAGTATGGTTGATGTTTCAGTGTGACTCGCGCCGGTGTGGAGTGACAATGGTGAGTTTTGAGCTGAGGCATTGGCAGCCTCTAAGGGCCATGGCGGTGGTCTAAGGTGAGAAGTTGTCCCATCAATCCGCTAGTGCTTTTTTCGGCATAACGTGAAGTATTGTCAGATGCTGCTATCCAATGGTCCATGTTCAAGATACTGACCGGAATACCACTCCATATCCGGAGTGAAAAAATCTTTTCTAACATAATTAGTCGGGCTCAACAGCAATGAACTTGTGTCGTTAATTTGCTGAATGTGGTGTCGAACTTACTGCCTTATCCTCTTGATTTTAATTAGCTAGGCTCGGCAACTAGGATAAAAATCCTTGTCCAGAACGTCTACCACCGGATGTAGCGCTGGTGAGTGAGTACGTTCCTTACTTCTTGAAGGTGTTGCTACAAAAGAATTTAAGTAATTTCGGTGTATGTGTTTATTCATATTTTGAATGGTTTGATCAGGGTTGCCTTTGTCCTTTATCCTATTTTAATACTAATTAATAAAAATAATTGTATGCATCGCAGGGATGCAAAAATCTCCTTCATCAGGAAAAAGGAAAAGAACTTAATGAAGTGACGGACACGTGACCAATCTACATCGTGCACGTCATGCCATTTCAAAAAATATGATATAGATAGTTCAGATATAATGTGTCACAAAATTTCAACTCAAAATTTATAGACATCGCGTGGGAAGGTGCTCGAAGTCATACGCGCTAGAAATTTCCCGAATCAAGAAAACTTGGCCCTGGAAAAAACAGATTTCGAGCTGCTTTGACTAGCGCCATGCCGTTTCACCGAACACGTATTACCGGCAACAGCTTCCAAACAACTACTCCTACATCAGCTAGCTATTCTGCCTATAAATTGGGCCGCCCCCCACGTACCACTCACCAAGGCACCCAGACGAGATGAAGATCTCCATGGCAGCAGCCGCTCCCCTCCTCCTGGCCCTCGCAGCCACGGCCGGCGCGGTCACGTTCGACGTGACGAACGAGGCGGCGAGCACGGCCGGCGGTCAGCGATTCGACCGGGAGTACGGCGCCGCCTACGCCAAGCAAGTGCTCTCCGATGCTTCCTCGTTCACCTGGGGCATCTTCAACCAGCCGGACCCCTCCGACCGCAGGCCCGCCGATGGCGACACCGTGACCCTCGCCGTCCGCGACACGGACGGCATCGCCTCCACCAGCGGCAGCACCATCCAGCTCAGCGCCCGCTCCGTTGGCGGTATTACCGGCGACAACCTCAAGGAGCAGGTGGACGGGGTGCTGTACCACGAGGTGGCGCACGTGTGGCAGTGGGGGCTGCAGGAGTACGGCGCGCACTCGGGGATCTTCGAGGGTATCGCGGACTACGTGCGGCTCAAGGCCGGGTACGTAGCGGCGAACTGGGTGAAGGAGGGGGGCGGCGACCGGTGGGATCAGGGGTACGACGTGACGGCCAGGTTCCTGGACTACTGCGACTCGCTCAAGGCCGGGTTCGTGGCGGAGATGAACGGCAAGCTCAAGGACGGCTACAGCGACGACTACTTCGTGCAGATCCTGGGGAAGAGCGTGGACCAGCTGTGGAACGACTACAAGGCCAAGTACCCCCAGCCCCAGGGCTGATCCGGTCTACGTCTACGTAGTACGTACTGATATAGCATACTTGTATTACTATACAGTTGATGTACTGCCTGAATGGAATAAATCAACGTTGGCACAGTGTGTTTGTTAACGAACTGTGGAGCCAAATGGTGTCAGAGAGAAGAGTTCATGTATATGTTGCAGAGAAAATATCAGGTGATACGGGAGCTTAGGTCCTCCCATGATACGAGCTACCACGAGCTGTTGGATCTGAGATCCAAGGGTTTAAAGCCTTGGATCCCTGAGATTCGTGCCATACTTTTTGATTATTGGCAAAGTTTATCGTGTTTCAATGAATTAGATGATTTTTCCTGTGTTGCAACGAGGGTATACATAAGATTCAACATCAATCATGTTTAACATATACTTAACAGCCATGTACATGTACATTAGGCGGTATTTTTTAGTCGATTTACCGTTAAATAATTCCTCTTCCACCAACCTCCCTCTCTATCTCTATCTAAAAAACAAACACTTGATTAATTTTGAATAAATAAATCCAGTGTATAGAAGGCCTTGATCTTGCTCTTCACCGAACTGTCTTACCCATTGTCATTGAGCTGGACTGTGCTCGGGCAGTATCGATGTTAAAGGCGAGTCCTGGGGACCGCTCAAGATACAGGACATTTGTGCGAGACATCCAGTTACTCATGTTAGAGGACCGACAGGAGATTTCGATTACGCATATTAGGCGCACTCAAAATAAAGTTAGTCATAGCCTCGCAGCCTATGGGCGTAGTATATCCCGTACTGCCATTTGGTTTGGTACGGGCACAGACGAAATTGTAAATTTGTGTATGGCTGAAAGGCCGCCTTGAGTAATGAAATCTCCCTATTTTCCGCAAAAAAAATCCAGTGTATAGTGGGAATAGAGGGGAAGGATGGACCCGTATGTGAGTTATAGCGAGTCGGTTTTCCTTTGGTTTTCTTGGCATGCTAGGCATGGAATGGAGGCGGACGAAGGTTGAGCGAAATGAAAATGTTATGTCTTTGTTAGGTAGTGTAGATAGATTACATGGTATTTCATTTTTTCCTAGTTTTTTAAAAAATGTATCGTAATGTTTCATTGTGTATCAACAATCTACTTAAAAATAAATGCACTCTTAGTTGCTTGTACATTGCAAAAATTTATGCTAGAAACTAGAAAAACGACCCGATGAAACATGATTTAACACTATGAAACAAAACATTTTCTGTTATAGGCTAAAAATCATGGCACAAATTTCTCATGTTGGCGGGCGATGGATTCTTGCACGGAATAGTAGAATATCATTTCTCATGTTGCATTCACAACCTATTTTTGAAAAATCAATTCATTAGTCCGGCATGTCTACATGGCCCTTGTCTGTCATAAACTTCTTTCTCCACTAACATGCGAACCAACTTTCTAACAGTGAAAAACCCAGTCAAGATTAAGATGAATGTCGTATCAAGATGTTATGTACCGTCAAAAATGAAGTTCATTGAAAGACAACATTATTACAATTATGTGATAAAAATAAAATATCCACTAAAAAATGGTGTTGTTGTCTTTGGTTGAGTTGAGCCTACATTTATTACCTAGAAATTCTCCACATATATGGATAGAGGATTTATAGCACGCACAGATGGGGCATGTAGGTTCTTGGCTGCAGGATTGCGTCAAAAGATTCAGAAACTTGCAAATGTGTTCAGAGCTTAATTACTCCATGCATGCAGCTTTTGGCACAGACTGCATGGCCCACACACCCCACCTCGCATGTTTTTTATTTTGACTTGTAAATTTGACTATATTATATATGTTGAATCAAAAATCCAATTTATATTTCGTTTGTATATTCGTGTTTCTTGTGATGAGGGCTTTGAAATAAGACCATTGTTGAATATGTTTTGACTGGTTTGAAAAACTTCACCGAGTTTCAACTACTAAAACTTGATAGGAACAAATGATATCTTCCCTGCATCTCACATGATTAGTACAAATAAACCAGTCTTTATGATATACATGAATAACATAATGTAACTTTGCAATGGCATGTCAGTTGTCTCACAAAATTTCTTTGACCCTCCAATGTCACAAAAGCAACTCCATGTACAAAAATACATTTCAATGCAGTCAAAGAATGCTTTGTGTATTGTATCAACGCATACATCATATGTTTCTTTCATGTACGATGCAATATCATTTGCACATTGTTGATCCAAAATGTTAATTACTTTATCCTTCATATCCCACATATAAGTTCAGCAACCCTGATGCATCGGCACAACCAGGGGCGGAGACAGGGGGTGCGAGCAGGGGTCAGACACCCCCCATCGCCTGCCCCCCCCCCATACATCATATGTTTCTTTCATGTACGATGCAATATCATTTGCACATTGTTGATCCAAAATGTTAATTACTTTATCCTTCATATCCCACATATAAGTTCAGCAACCCTGATGCATCGGCACAACCAGGGGCGGAGACAGGGGGTGCGAGCAGGGGTCAGACACCCCCCATCGCCTGCCCCCCCCCCCCCTGTGATTTTTCTTAGGTACTAGCGTATACTAATGGCCCGACGTTCCAGTCCAAAGGCCCAGTACTACAGAATCCTAAGTTGTACGCACCACGAAAATAGGAATTCCTAATGTGCAGCCGTTTAGATTTAGTAGGTTCGTCCAGATTGACGGTTTCCTTTCGTTCGTGCCTTCGTGCATCCTTGTTCGCCGCCGCCTCGCGGCTCTGCCTGCCCCTCTCGTTAAAATTGAAAACCACTCCGCGATCGAATCCGCGGCAGGTCAGCTGCTTCACGGATCAATCTTGGAATCATACATTCATACCTCCACTTCAAGGTACGCCATCATACAACCGCAAGCTACTAATTTATCAGATTGTTTTTTACCTTTCTTTTCTAGTTTGTAGTCTGGGAGTCGGTGGCTGCTAGATGGGAGTAATATTTTCTGTCGCTTTGGATCTTTGTTTGCTTGGAGATTTACCGCGCCTGAGCTGGATGATGTTCTCTCTTCGTGTTTGGTCAATATATGAAATCATAGGGGAAACCCCTCTTTTGCTCAAAAAATAAGTTATCAGATCGATTACACATTAGAGATTATAGGAGTATTTCTTAGTGAATTGGTACTATTGCTACAAGTCAAAGGTTCGATTCACTAATTGGATGCAATAAGATTTCAAATTGTACATCCAATTTCACCTTTCGTTTAATGTTTGCACGTCTTCTCTATTTCTGAGGGCCCTTATCAGCCATACACAATAGCATCGCCGACTCCAATATACGAGTATTTATTTTTCATCCGATTGGATAATCAACATGTTCAACCATGGTTCTTGTAGAGCAAAATTTGAACTAATAGAAATGTATATTTTTCTTTACATTACAGAAATATATGGCAGGACATTCATATAAGTGCCATATTTTCAGACTATATTCTTGTGGCGCGTCTCTTGAGCGATCATTATTTTTCTCGCCCCCTCATGTTCAAATCCTGGCTCCACCCCTGGGCACAACAATTACAAACTAAAATTATTATGCACAATTAAAGATACTGCATTAGAGATAGATAAGTCAAGACAACATTTTTAGATGGAAACATCATGTATTAAGAAATTACCATTATGGAAGGAGTAATGGCATACTTCATCTTGCTTTCAATAAAAATATTTTGTATTGACTTCACCTTTGTTACATTAATTTTAGCAAGGGTCAATGTATGCATGGTGTTGTCACTATAATTATCATTCGCTATTAGATATTTATGATGTAATCCTAAAATATCATAACAACAATACTTACAGAAAATTCCGGCTCAATGAAAATCCTTGTGAGATCTAGACCGGTCCATGTATAGTTGTTGCTATCCATTTGACTTACACTTTGGACACATGAACTGTGTATACCTCATGATCCAGTCTTTGTGCCAATTAATTGCTCTTCTATATCACTTTCATAAACTTTCACATGCCTTTGTTCATAATGTTTTATCCATAAGTTGTAATAATAAATATATTTAGTAGTAATATTGACATAATACAAATCTAGATAATGAGAAAGAATATGTTTACTTTCTTGCCAAATTCATCTTTTTTGTCGCTAAAATGCATTGATCAAGAGATTCACTTTGTAATTTAGTTGGCAGGTAGGATATCATTGTATCATACATTATATTATATATTTCACTTAAACAGAACTAACTTGTCTCTGGACAATCTCATGGTCACAGAAATCAGCAAAATCAACATGATGAGCACGAGTAATTTCAATTTAGTTGTAATCATGCTTGACCTTCATGTGCAAATCTAAAGAAAAGTTGTAAGCAAGTTGTTCCACAATCGATACACTTGATGTATCAGAATGGCCATCATCTAGTTCAACAATTTTGATACCTAGATTATCGATGGGATCATTCTTAGTAGTAATTGTCCTTTCCACATTTGAAACCTGAATGCAATTATTAATTAAGATAGTGGCATTGTTGAAAAATCATGCAGTAATTACTTCAAATAAGACTTTACCATTTTTGTCCCTCGCCATACTTTCCATTTCAATGTTATCCTCCACATTTCCTCCGGTTCTCGCAGAACCTTGATCTGTATAATTACATTAATAGAGAGAACAAAAAAGTGTTTGAACAAATATTATCTTTTTGAACTTGCATGAATATTACTGAGAAGAAGAACTTGTTTCAAAATGCTTGGCAGAATTTGATTACCTGAGAAAATAATGTAAGATAAAATATGTAGTAACAATCATTTAAAACTCAAGTATAATACATAATACAAAGTTTTTCGCCAATATTTGTTGACTTATTTGCTCTCTAAGGAAAGCATGGACTCAAGCCTCTCTTAGTGCAACGCATGCAAGTTTGATTTAACAACGAAGAATTTCTCTATAAATTCAATATCTTGCCTTATTATATCATTTTTGGTATTCCATTTGCAGTTTCTTTTAGCATGCACGAGCTTGAATTCTTGAGGTCTATAATGTCTCACCTTCAAATATAGTATTGATTTGTCAGGTAAATAAATTGCATTTTGGATTTTTAAAATGTAAAAATGAAAATTTACTATTTGTGGGTAAGTATCTCTTATGTGATAATTGAACTTTCCATTGGAGATACGTTGCGGATTCGTTGAAGGTGAGAAAAACTGCACGTTCTTTTAAACAACTTCAAATTTTTTTATACTTCCAGTATTGATTAATGAATCTTTTGGCAAAATGTCATTGAACAATCCAATTGATTGTGTTTTTCATGCAGCCATTGTCTTTCAAACTTTTCGGGAGCAAAAATGTCCCGTCGCCTATCAACTATAATCCTCAAATAGCATACAAGTTCTACTCTTTCAATCTAGAAACAAGGAGAACAAGATAATTGTATATTAATTTTTATACCATTTTTAAGCGGGACAACTAATTCAACGATGAGATACAAACCATGCATGCATCATATGTTGTTACACTATTTCTTTCTCTTCTTTGCAAAGGAGTGTTGGGGAACGTAGCATAAATTCAAAAAATTTCTACGTGTCACCAAGATCTATCTATGGAGTCATCTAGCAACAAGGGAGGAGTGGATCTACATACCCTTGTAGATCGCGCGCGGAAGCGTTCAAGAGAACGGGGTTGATGGAGTCGTACTCGTCGTGATCCAAATCACCGATGATCCTAGCGCCGAATGGACGGCACCTCCGCGTTCAACACACGTACGGAGCAGCGACATCTCCTCCTTCTTGATCCAGCAAGGGGGGAGGAGAGGTTGATGGAGATCCAGCAGCACGACGGCGTGGTGGTGGAAGTAGCGGGATTCCAACAGGGCTTCGCCAAGCGCTGCGGGAGGAGGGAGATGTGTCATGGGAGGGAGAGGGAGGCGCCAGGGCTTAGGTGTTGCTGCCCTCCCTTTCCCCCACTATATATAGGGCCAAGGGAGAGGGGGGGGCGCAGCCTTGGCCCTTCCTCCAAGGAAGGGTGCGGCCAGGGAGGAGTCCATCCTCCCCAAGGCACCTAGGAGGTGCCTTCCCCCTTTAGGACTCTTTCTTTCCCTTATCTCTTGGCGCATGGGCCTCTTGGGGCTGGAGCCCTTGGCCCATATAGACCAAGGCGCACACCCCTACAGCCCATGTGGCCCCTCGGGGCAGGTGTACCCCCTTGGTGGACCCCCGGACCCCTTTCGGCACTCCCGGTACAATACCGATAATGCGCGAAACTTTTCCGGCGACCAAAACAAGACTTCCCATATATAAATCTTTACCTCCGGACCATTCCGGAACTCCTCGTGACGTCCGGGATCTCATCCGGGACTCCGAACAACTTTCGGGTTACCGCATACTAATATCTCTATAACCCTAGCGTCACCGAACCTTAAGTGTGTAGACCCTACGGGTTCGGGAGACATGCAGACATGACCGAGATGACTCTCCGGTTAATAACCAACAGCGGGATCTGGATACCCATGTTGGCTCCCACATGTTCCACGATGATCTCATCGGATGAACCACGATGTCAAGGACTTAATCAATCCCGTATACAATTCCCTTTATCTAGCGGTACGATACTTGCCCGAGATTCGATCGTCGGTATCCCGATACCTTGTTCAATCTCGTTACCGGCAAGTCTCTTTACTCATTTCGTAACACATCATCCCGTGATCAACTCCTTGATCACATTGTGCACATTATGATGATGTCCTACCGAGTGGGCCCAGAGATACCTCTCCGTTTACACGGAGTGACAAATCCCAGTCTCGATTCGTGCCAACCCAACAGACACTTTCGGAGATACCTGTAGTGTACCTTTATAGCCACCCAATTACGTTGTGACGTTTGGCACACCCAAAGCACTCCTACGGTATCCGGGAGTTGCACAATCTCATGGTCTAAGGAAATGATACTTGACATTAGAAAAGCTTTAGCATACGAACTACATGATCTTGTGCTAGGCTTAGGATTGGGTCTTTGTCCATCACATCATTCTCCTAATGATGTGATCCCGTTATCAATGACATCCAATGTCCATGGTCAGGAAACGGTAACCATCTATTGATCAACGAGCTAGTCAACTAGAGGCTTACTAGGGACATGGTGTTGTCTATATATCCACACATGTATCTGAGTTTCCTATCAATACAATTCTAGCATGGATAATAAACGATTATCATGAACAAGGAAATATAATAATAACTAATTTATTATTGCCTCTAGGGCGTATTTCCAACAAGGAGATCATAAGATTTATGTGCCACTTATCGTAGTCTCCAATCCAAGGCAGTTCATTATGTTTCCTTGGTACAATTTGTACTTGATTATCAATATAGAACATATGCATACATAGTTTGTAGTAGTATAGAACATACGACATTTCTTATAGTATTTGGCATTCACGTTATAACTTACTGGGAGAAAGAAGTGACAGCCATATAAGTATATGACATGACTATTTGACTCAATTTGTTGTTGTGCCTTATAATAGCATCAAGTAGATAATTTATGGCATATTCACACCAGTTATATTTTCCTATATAGTGGACTTACAAACGACTTACCAATAATCAATGATGGTGTAGTCATGTTTAGAAGAAAGTGTTACCAAATGACCCATGATAAATATCGCCTTTTCAGTTTCATTTGATAGCTCTATTATATCTCTAGCTTAAAAAATTGCTAGCCCCAAACGGTGAGAATCCTTCTCAACCATACCTATATTTGCCTTCAAGAAATCAATAGAAGCAGCAGTTGTCTGCCCATAAACGCCATCAATGTCTCTTGGTCTAGAAGGAATACCAAAAATTTTGTGCATATCTCCAGCAACTGTTGCACTTACAAGAAATGTATTAAACTTAAGATGTAGCCCCTCCCTCCCATAATATAAGAGCGTTTTTTACACTAGTGTAGTGTTAAAAACGCTCTTATATTATGGGATGGAGGGAGTACCTTTTTTATTTCAGGAAACTTCAACAACCATCAAATTTGATTTTCCAAAGCATGTTTTTTTGTAATGCGTAAACACAATAAAAACAGCATGAACATGATCTATCTTCAATCTAGATTTAGAGTTACATTTTTATCCTCATTTTTTACGCTTGGGTCATCCCCTTGAGTGTAATAATATTTTAAATTCCGCTAGATTTTGATGTTGCACTTGCTGAATAACTTGACTTAGAAGACATATGTATGTGACTAAAAGATAAAATTAGTCAATGTACCATAACAGTAGTTGTACATACTTATGATATAAATGTTTATCAATACTTGAACCTTTGAAACTAAATTATCAGACTATAAAATATTAACAACCAATATGATATGGCATCTAATACAATAAAATATATAATTCAACGGATTGCTCTTTAGCTTCATATTTCATATCACAAAACATACTATTATAGGTTGAAGTAACAACATAAAACAAAATAAAATTTCATATGTTGCTCCTCGACTCTCAGAGAGGTAAGATCATCAATCAATATATAGTAGGTTGCTGCTCACTTAACTAAGTAAGTTTTATAACTAGTGCCTACATTCCAATTTGCAGACTAATATTAGTCAATGAAGTCTCTGAAAGCTTATATATTGTATCTATAAAAACAATTGTATCTATTAAGTCGCAGAAGTCAAGTAAAAAAATGTAATAACATAAGCTTAAGTTGTTGTCCCTACAACTTGACTCAACATTGGCTTATGATTAGGTTTTTGTGTCTGTAACTAACATGTTCATTAAAATTGGCCAACTTTCTATTTCCCAAACTCTTTTACATAGATAAACTTACAACATCTATTCTTATTTGCGTCATAACATTTGACATCCAAAATTTCCTTAGTATAAATATTCAATAAGTCCAAGATCTGACTTTCGGGAAGAGAACAAACCAATAGAAGCGTTGTAACTTAACTCAACACTGATATACCGATTAAGTATTTGTGTCTGTAACTAACATGGTCGTTCAAATTTTCTAAGTTCACTTTTACGGTAACTACAAACATGTTGTAAATTTATCTATGTACCTTCATTATTATTTTTGTTCTAAGATTCGACAGCAAAACTTTCCTTACTACAAAGATTCACTAAGCCAATGATGTGAGTTCTTCAAAGTGAACAAGCTAGTAGAAGCACAAATAACAAAAAAAAGATTGAACACATAGCAAGCATATGCAATAGTTGCACCAACATGAATCTTCAATGCAGATCAAACATACAACAACATCTAAGCTCTGCAGCAAAATGTTCGGATATGACTCTGTTGTTGTTGTTACTATTGTTGATGTCTATGAGTGGTTGATAACAGAAACACTTCGGTCCCTTTTCACCTACACCATTACTGCTAGAACACAAGAGTTCTAGGAAAAGAGGAAGGTAATTGAAGAACAGGCAATGAGGAAGAAAAAGAACAGAGTGAATGGTTTTTCCACAACTCTACCGTTTTACTACAAAACTTGTTGCACACCGACTATTTTATCGAAATATGTGTACCCTCGAAACTGATCCCACAAAAACATATATATTGCTTTCCATTTATGATCAGTTTACAAATATTTGCAAAGGGCTGTATGAGGGGAAGTAGGTGATATACACAAACGGCGTTTTGAATCTTGACGCAGACCGGCGGTCGACTGCCCCTGATGCATGTCACAAATACTCTTCCGTAAGAGCATCTACAACCGGACCCTTCAAATCCGTCTCAAACGCCTGGGCAGGCCGCCCGGTCACTACTTGTTCATGATTTTTTGACCTAGACGGGCCTCTCAAACGGCCCTCAAACGCCCGGGCTAACCCCGCCCCCCATACCCAGCCCAAATATGGAGTGGATATGGGGATGTCCGGGCACGCCTGCCAAGTCGAACCCGGCCCATGCTAGCTCACCCGACCCCATAAAAAATTCTTCCCATCCACTCGCCGGACCAAACCCTAGCCACTTCACTCCCCTCCCCTCTACTTCCCTCCGCCACCCAATCTCATCTCCGGCTCCTTCCGATCCTCTTCGGCATGACGGGTAGCAGATCCGAGTCCTTCACCTCCAGATCCGTCGACCCCGATCTCATCCCGCGCGGCCCCGAGGAGGAGATGGTCGTCCGGCTTGCGCTCCGCCGCGCCCGGGAGGAGGCCCGTGAACGGCTGCGCTCAGACTCCATCCGTCGAGAATCCATTGCTTCCGCCCAAATGGAGCATGGATCCGGCGCTAGGCCGGCCATAGCTGCCTCGTCGGAGGCCTTACGGTCCATCTGGCGTCCGAACGCGCTCGCGGACTCGCAACCCCTTCAATGGCGCGCCGAGCATCGGGGCGCACCATGAGCCTCGTCCGCCGCGGCCATGGCACGACGTGCTCGCCGTGCAAGGCACCGGGCGCGGGAGGCGGCGGCGGATGTCGGCAAGGCAGAGTCACATTCTCCGGTGCCCCGTATGGCGCATCAGTCCAGGCGCCGCAACCGCATCGTGGTGGATGTCGGCGGCTCGTCCTCGGATGGATCTATCATCGATCTGACGTCCACCGGCACCGTTCGGTTCTGGTCTCCGATGAGAAAGAGTAGGGCAAGGGAGACAGCGGGGCCTTGAGTCCCATGAGCCAGCTATTTATTTAGCTTGGAACCCCTACTTAATTTAGGGTAAACTTGATCGATCGTGAAAAGAAAAACTAAAAACCACAGAAAACGAGTTCAACGGAAGACCTGACACGTAGGTACTTACACTGACAAGAATTTGAGCAGTCAAGCACGGCACAGAGACATCGACAGATTGGAAAAATATTGCCGCCGGCTGCCCCCTAGTGTAAGGAAGCCCTTCTGGCCTCATACCAAAATTTAACACCACCAAGACACGGCAGACACCATCATCATCAAACATTTAGCTTCCTCGCAGCTTCGCGAGTTCATTGACACCGCACATTGGCAAGTCGTCCAAAGATAAGTCAAAGCAAGTTTGGCCATGTTGGAAAGAACACGTCAAGCGAGGACTAGTACGCACCGGTGGTACCAATTCAAACGACTTGATGAGTTGATCACACTGCGGTCGTCCAGCCTATATAAATTTGGCCCTCCACTGCCACTCACCGAAGCACTTAAGAGAAGCTCACTAGCTAGGCACGCACGATGAAGACTGCCATTGCAGCAGCCGCTCCCCTCCTCCTATTCCTGGCCCTGGCCGCCATGGCAGGCGCCGTGACGTTCGACGCGACGAACACGGTTCCGGACTCCGCCGGCGGGCAGAGATTCGACCAGGACGTTGGCGTCGACTACGCCAAGCAGGTGCTCTCCGAGGCCTCGTCCTTCATCTGGACCACCTTCAACCAGCCCAACCCGGAAGACCGGAGGGACTACGACTCCGTCACCCTCGCTGTGGTTGACAACATCGAGCCTGTGGCCCAGACCTCCGGGAACGCTATCCAACTCCGAGCCCAGTATGTCGCCGGCTTCGACGAGGGCGACGTCAAGAAGGAGGTAATAAATCGAATTCTGCACCCAGGCCGCACGGCGCGACATACCTTCATGTATAGCTTCTTAAGTTTCAAACACGAGATTGATGCGCGCGCTCGCAGGTGAAGGGCGTGCTGTACCACGAGGCGACGCACGTGTGGCAGTGGAACGGGCAGGGCAGGGCGAACGGCGGGCTCATCGAGGGGATCGCCGACTACGTGCGGCTCAAGGCCGACCTCGCGCCGACGCACTGGCGCCCGCAGGGGAGCGGCGACCGTTGGGACGAGGGGTACGACGTGACGGCCAAGTTCCTGGACTACTGCGACTCCCTCAAGGCCGGGTTCGTGGCGGAGATGAACAGCAAGCTCAAGGACGGATACAGCGACGACTACTTCGTGCAGATCCTGGGGAAGAGCGTAGACCAGCTGTGGAACGACTACAAGGCCAAATACCCCCAGCCCCAGGGCTGATCAATCGATGCAGATATATTCGTATAATGCATGCAGTTTGTTGCTGTATGTGTACCGTTCTACGTCTACGTACCGATACAGTATACTTGTATTACTATACAGTTGCTGTACTGTCTGGAATGGAATAAATCAACGTTGGCACGAATTGAGGAGACAAATGGTGTCAGAGAGAAGAGTTCTTGGCCAGATGGTTATTCTACCATGCACGGGGTATCCACCGTCCACCGCTGTCGTGAGATTGCCGCATTTTGTGATTGTTGGCAAAATTTATTGTGTTTCAAAGTAATACATGACGTTTCACTAGGTTTTTTTTCTTGTTTTATAAAATGTATCATAGTGTTTCATTGTGTACAGTGGCGGAGCCAGGAAATTTGAATGGACAGGGCCAAGAGCTGCTAAACTTGCTTGGGGAGGGCCAGACCAATGGAAAACAAAGCGAATACACTGTTTTAGTAGAAATACTTAGTGTCCTAGTGAAAATATTTGCATGTTGGCCTGGGCCCGGGCCCTGGCTAGCACCCCTGTCTCCGCCACTGATTGTGTATAGCAATTCACTTGAAAATAGCTCAGATGGTTCGTTCATCATCGATAAGATTTACACCGGAGGAGCGTATCAGATCCAAGAAGCGAAGACTCAACGTCTCGAGACCAACTCCTGAAACCCTACTCTGCTATGTCGTTTTTATGCTTAGCTTTTTTCAATCTTAGTATAAATTATTGTCTAGCCCGATCACCAAACTCTATTGTTCGGATTGAATCAAGTTTGTTACCCCAAATTCGGGGTCTCTTATATCCGCCTTTGCGTCTTTATTAAATTTGTTAATCTTGCTCAATAATTTACTTAAGTATGATTTTTGTCTAGCGGTTTGATTTTGGTCCCCAAGCCAGACTTGGGGGTTGTTAAATCCTTTACCTTAACGAGAGCCGCTAGTCGGCATCTATGTGCTTTCTTCCTTAGTCGTTTTGCTGCATTTTTCTTTTGCTCTGGTCTTCGGTTCGTGTCTTTGGCCAACCAGACGGGTTGTCTGGCTTCTCTGTTTGCCTCTTAGTTTCCACTAGTTCGGCTAAGATTGGCCTTTGAAGCACTCCATATATGCCTTATGGCCGAGGAGGTTGAAGATGATAACTGGCTAGCTCAAGTTCTTCAAAACCAAATGCATGGTAAGTTTTTTTAACATAATACAGACGCGGACGCTTACACATACGCACATACACTAAAGCATGATGGAAACATAAATAACTTTTAAGACCAAATTAGTATTTGGCGCCAAAATAAATAGTAGCAGCTGAAACTTGGAGATTTTTTACACCATTTCTCCTTGGCATTCGGAGAACAAACTAGTACTCTTCCAGGCGGCGGTCTTGCTGGGTTGACATAATCCATCTCGCATAAAAGAAGTTGTCCGGATTCACCTCTTACTCGTCCAGCCCCATGGATCCGACCTCGGCAATAGGACAAATGTCGAACACGGACAAATGGTTCTGGAGCATGTCCCACGCCTGGTGTGCTCCCTCCCGGGATGCGGATGACTTCACGAACCTATCCGGAGTGGTGCCTCCTGAAGCGAAGGTTGAGTTCGAAGAGGTTTCATGGGGTCACCTCAACGGGCCAGAGCCTAACCTGTGGCCGGTCAAAGATCGATGACTCAAATGGTGTGTTGCAAGTTGCCAAGGTTGCAGAACTGTCCTCGTGATTCGTGGTCATTGTAGGAGAAGTTGGGCCTTGGGGATGAAGCGGTCTTGCAGTTGGCAGAAACCTGTTGAAGACGCCGAGCCGTCTGAAATCATCGATGGTGTAGGATCGTAAGTAGGCTAGAGGGGGATGATTAGACTACTTGACCAAATAAAAACTTATCATTTTCTCAGTTTTAGTTGTAGGCAAATCTTAGCAACTATCACAAGTCAAGCAACACCCTACACATGCAAGTCTAAAGAGTGGGCAATGGAAAGTAAAGATTTTGCATATGTACGTAAAGGAGGGGTCGAAGATATTAAACGCAATGAAGACATGGAGATTTTTGGCGTGGTTCCGATATGTGGCACTATCATGCATCCACGTTGATGGAGGTTTCAACCCATGGATGATAACGGTTGCGTGAGTCCACGGAGGGCTCCACCCACGAAGAAGCAACCCTGTCTATTCCACCATGGCTTACGCCCATGAAGGACTAGCCTCACTTGGGGTACATCTTCACGAAGTAGGCGATCTACTTGCCCTTACAAACTCCTTGGTTCAACTCCACATGATTTGGAGGCTCCTAAGTGACACCTAACCAATTTATGATACACCACTCTTGAAAAGGTAACATGTGTTGTTGTTGATGATGAATTCCTTGCTCTTGTGCTTCAAAAGATAATCTCCTCAACACTCAATCATTCTCTTCATGATTTGGCTTGGGTAGGAGAAGGATTGGAGTGGAAAGCAACTTGAGGGGGCTAGAAATCAAGGATCAAATGGTTGGAGTGGAATCCCTTGATCTCAACACAAGTGTAGGTGGTTCTCTCTCAAAAAATGGATATGGGAAGTGGTGGCTTCATCCTGGTTGCTCTCTCTGAGAGTAGGAGGTGGGTGGGGGTATATATAGACTTCACCAAAAATCCAACTGTTACTCACTTTTATGCACAACTCGGTGGCACCAAAAATAAATCTCGGAGGCACCAACTAGTGCAAAAGATTCGAACATTAGACATTTCGATGGGACCGGATGAATCCACTCGATGGGGCCAATTTGTGATGACCTAAGAAGTTACCTCATCTCGTTAATTCTGATCGGTTACTAAGTACTTCCGAAGTGAAATCGATTGGTTGCAGAGAGTTGGCACATGCACTTCGGTGGGACTGAATGCCATCTCGGTAAGATCGGGTTTCTAGGGTTTAGGCAGTGGCTCTGTCTGGTGTATTTCAGTGGGTCCGGGTGTGTCTGTTTCGATGGGACGGAGATGAACTTTAGGGTTCTGTACAGATTGGATTTGTGAGGTTGTGGCTGAGGTTTTTGGAGCAATATCTTCGAGCAAATGACTCATGATCAAAATCTCATCCCCTTTTAATAGTATTGGCTTTCCTATGGACTTAGTATGATCTTGAATCACTTAATAAAAAAGTAGAGTCTTGGAGCTTTTGCCAGTGTATGTCCTTTGCATTTTGAGGGGTCCACATTCACATGTCCTTGTCATACCTACATTGAACTTTTCTGAAACAATCTTTGAATAGGCATTAGTTCAATGACATATATGTTATTATTAATTACCAAAACCACTTGGGGATTAGTTGCATTTTCAGATGACGCAGATCATATCCGCTACCATGGTGCGGGCCACTGTGAAGGAGAATCTAGCTTCATCTTCCATGGTGATGTTGAGCGTGCAGTAGTCTCCACCGATGATAGTCACCAGGAATTGAGCAAGCAGCTGGCAGTCGATGGAGAAAGGCAACTGAATGAACCTGGCCGACACGCGGCAGCCTTGCGGTGGCAACGTGGCATCTCGAGTGACCATAGAGCGGTGTCTGAGCCAAGCACGAATCTCGTGTCGGTTGACCATGTCTTGTGGGAAGCTTGGCAGCTATGGGAGAGATTGACACGTATGCATGGCCACGAGTTGGTGATGTTGGCGCGTAGCTTTGTGGATGGAAAGAGTAGGAGATCGTGGGGAGAGTGATGGCTTTTCCCGCAAGCAAGATTTCTGAATTTCATCGGAGAACCGAGAAACGGTAGGTGAGTGCATCGCATGCATGAACGCGGATGTCGGCCATGCAACCGCCCATAGTGGCCTGCAGAAGCGTCGCAGCTATTGTGGAGTCAGGCTTGGCCTTGGAGAAGGAGAAGACAATGTATAGATGGTGGTCTAGGTGTAGTTCCATGCCGTTTATTGGGGAACGAGGGCGATAAGTGGGATGGAGTTGGTGCGGGAAGGGGGAGGGAGAGCGCCATTCACATGGCCAAAACTACGCCATCCGTTAGAGACGGATCAGAGGCCCTTGCAAAAAAAAAGAGACAAGATCGAGGCATGTGGTGTCTTTGTCATCGACGCCCTCCAGCCATTACAATGTTGTTCTTGGGCGACGATGCTCACTCTCCTTCTCCGCTGGTACCCTTTCTTGGTTTCTTGTCTCCACTTATTTCATGATTTTTTTTCAAATCATAATTCATGTCTCGTTGTGCTAATTTATTGATGTGGGTGTTGTGCTAATTCAGGTCGTGCAGGACACTGCTATTTTTCTGCTGTGTTGTGCATATGGAAGAGGGGTGAATCCCAACTCAAGCGAAACATTCCATTGCCCTCGTTGTACAAGAACACGAACTTCCTCATCGTTTTGGTACTATTCCACGTCTCCCGAGTATACATGGCATTTCGAAATCCGAGGAAAGGAGATAATTAGAAAACCAGGTACATTTACTCTTATATTGAAACCGTTCATGTAGCCCATCAGGTTATTTCGATATGAGATATCATCTGTTTTATTTCAAAAATGATGCTTAAGATAGTCATGCATACAGCATTTATCCTCAGTTTTAGTTTTTATCTAATACTCAATTCCTACGGGTAAGAACTTTATAACTCATCGTTGATGCCAGGCAAGAAACATCGGCCTAATTAGCAACGCACCTGACCGCTTAAGACTGATCACAGCAGGGAGTAACATAGAGTAGTAACTTGCCGATGTTACTAGTCTATGTTACTACCTCCATAGTGGGTAGTAACATATGATTGGTATCATAGAATAGTTCATTTATTAGACTATAGACTCATTATGTCTTGAAATATGTGATATTACAATAACTAGCTAAGAGGGTGCTTGGATCCAAGGGACTATTTTTAGTCTGACTAAAAATAGTCTCTTTTAGAGGCTAAAGTTCCAAGCACCCCTGACTAAAGAGAGGTTAGGACTAGTCTTGAGGCTAAAAATTTTTAGTCATAGAAAACCTACTAAAATATGTATTAGCTCTCTTTCTCTCTCTCCTCATTTAATTCCTCTCCTTTAACACATGCGAGTTCTGGATTGGAGGGTTTGAAGGATAATAAATGCTCAATAACTTGATTTTAGTCTCTTTAGTATTTGGATCCAAGCATGGGTGAGGCTAGCAAGTTTTAGTCCTACTACTTTTAGTCATGGGACTAAAACGTATCCAAGCACCCTCTGTTACCACAAACCTCTCTCTCTTCATTAATTAGCTGCCACATAAGCAATCTTGTATTGAAATGTGTGATGTTACTAGTTAAGTTACTCCCGTGACTAGTCTAAGGCTGATCGTAATGGTAGTATCATAGCTAGTATTATGCATACCAACTACTCCATCCGTTTCTAAATACTTGTCTTTCTAGGCATTTCAACAAGTGACTACATACGGAGCAAAATGAGTGAATCTATACTCTAAAATATATCTACATACATCTGTATGTAGTAGTCATTTGAAATGTCTAGAAAAATAAATATTTAGAAACGGAGGAAGTATGACTATTTTGCCGAGGTGGCATAGAATTAAATGAAAAAAGAGAGCGTTGATTATCATATCATAATACCATATCATATTAAATGCTATGCTAATACGTGTCATGCATGACAATAAATAAGGCTACCTACAATATTAGTATATAATATTATGCATTATGGAGGTAGTATCATATCTTAGTAGGCTGTTTGTTACAAGCAGCCTAAGAGGCACGCCAGCACCCCAGCCACTAAGGTTCAATTCAGACTAAAAACATGCTCACTTGTGATTATTTGATCACATGTACTCCCTCGCTCGATGTTATTGCAATAAATTTACGAGTATCGTTGGCATCTTATATTATACTGTAGTAGGACAGAGGATCTTATATATTATAAGTACAGTAGGACAGAGGAAGTAATTGAGAAAAATATCCAGAATGATTGTTCTAAGCACAGGTACCCATTGAAAAATTCCTTGCCAGACGTACACTGAATCCATGGCGCTAATCCAACTCCGTCACTGATCACACCACCTGATCAATCACTGTCGATCTCTGGGCTCTGGGCCTCGGCGTAGGCGTAGGTGAGGCCGCACTTGCCGCAGGCGTGGCGGTCGGCGTGCGCCGCCATGAAGGTCCCGGCGCCGCAGTCCGGGTTGGGGCACTCCTTGCGCAGCCTCTCCACCTTGCCCGTCGCGTCGTCCACCCTGTAGTAGCCCAGCACGGCGAGCGGGGTCTTCTCGCGCTCGTGCTTGACCTTCTTGGGCGTGGAGTAGGTCTTCTTCTTGCGCTTCTTGGCGCCGCCGCGGAGGCGGAGCACCAGGTGCAGCGTCGACTCCTTCTGGATGTTGTAGTCGGCCAGCGTGCGCCCGTCCTCCAGCTGCTTCCCGGCGAAGATGAGCCGCTGCTGGTCCGGCGGGATCCCCTCCTTGTCCTGGATCTTGGCCTTGACGTTGTCGATCGTGTCCGACGACTCCACCTCCAGCGTGATCGTCTTCCCCGTCAGCGTCTTCACGAAGATCTGCATCTTGCCCCCGTTTGCCGGTCACCGAGATTTATGACCTGTTTCGTCGGGCGGCGGCGGCGTGTATTGGGAGCTTTGGGTGGCTGGGCGATGTCGCGGCCCATGGTGGGGTGGAGATGGGGTTATATGTAAGCCTGGTTCGTTTGATTGGCCGTCCGATCCGCGACGGACGCCTGTGATCGAGCGGGTCTGAACCGACTCGTGAACGAGCCGGACACGGCAAGGACCCGTGAGACGGAGACCAGACCAGAGAAGTAAAACCAAAGCGGCGCACGCGACGCCTGGAACGAGGAGAGGAGAGAGAGCCGGTGGAGCGCGCGGCGAGCGGAGGCAGAGGGGCGCCGCGTTCGCCCGGCGAGAGAGGCGATGTCGTCCATCGGCTCCTCTAACATTGGCTTCCAGGTCCGTCCCTCGCTTGGTTTCTTCCCCTGCCCATCCATCCTTCCCCGCCCACGCTGGGGATTAGGGTTTGATGCTTTGTTGCCTTGCGTATGCCTGATGGTCGTGTGTTGTTGGGTTGCTGCAGCTGCTGAAGAAGTCCGGGTGGAAGGAGGGCACCGGCCTCGGTGCGCAGGAGCAGGTCTGTGTCCCTATTCTCTTTTCTCTTCTCCCCGATCAAGATCTCATCTGCCCATTTTCACCCAATCCGTGTGTTAGTTTTAGGGATAATTTTGTTAGTTGTAGCATGGCACTCCTAACACGAGGCTTAGTTCTCCTTGTTTTTCTATTCTTGGTACTAGATTATATGATCCATTGTGAATCAAATTGTTCTGTGTTTCTCCAAGTGTTGTAAGAGTCTTATTACTGGTCTTTGAGATCATTGCGGATCAAATTGTCTCATATTGTGGACTTCACAAAATGATAAAGGGCGTGCTGAAATTAGTTTGGTTTCTGGGTAATGATCACAGTCGGACAAATAAAGCTAAATACTTGAATTTGTTAACTATAAACAACTTACCTTCGCTTCTTGTATAATCTTGTTCACTTCACAAGCTCAGGAGTAACTGTATAACTGAACACATCCATGGGTTTTAAAATAAACAAATGCACGGTTGGCCGTCTGCTATATAACAAGTTGTGATTACACACTTGGAAGGAGCCAGCTTGTTACTTATAGTTGCCTAGCTACTCCTGGATTATTTCTGTTTGTGTACTCACTTGTCCAAACTGTCATGAAACAGGGGCGTTTGGAACCAGTAGAAACTCGTGTCAAGAACAACAAACGCGGTTTAGGTTCCAAAGAACCAAAGCCAAAGCCAAAGGTTGAGGATGATGTTGAAACAGCTCCTAGTAAAAGACCCAAGGTGAGCAAAGCATTCTTGTTGACTTGATTCCAGAACTGTTTTGTTGTAGTCCATAGGTTCTGCCGAATTCACAAAATTTGTTTACTACTCCCCTCCATTCACTATTATAAGATGTTCTAACTTTTTTTCTGAATCGGATGTATATAGACGTGTTTTAATGTGTTTGTTTACTCACTTCAATCCATATGTAGCCATATTGAAATATCAAAACATCTTATAATAGTGAACAGAGGGAGTACTATTTACTGATTACAGATTCTTTGTGTGGTACTGTTGAAAAAAGTGTATGTGTTTATATATAGTTATTAAATTAAACAAACGTAACACGTTATATTGGATGCTCATCAATTTCTTTCAGCAGAATATTTGTAAGGTTTAGAAGATAATACTGATGTGTCCTTTGTACATTTCTGCATCTCGAACCAGCGTACTTGTAGTCATCACTGATCTGACTTCCCCTTTTCATCAATGATCTGACTTAATGCCACAAATATGTTGCTATTGTCAGCAGGATGCGCCGGTAACGAAGAAGGCAAAGTTGGCCGCAAAGAGGATACGGAAGATGCAGGAAGAGGAGAAGAAAGCACAAGAGAGGGAATTCGAAATTGCTTTCTTCAGGGAATTTTGGCCTGATAATGTATAAACAACAAACCTGACAGCGTTGCACCCGTTGGCATCAACTGATAATGCCATTGTACAGCTTATCGATGCTTTTGCAGTTTGCAACTGCTGTTCACTCTTTCTGTCTTTGTTCTCTTCCAAGTGTTACATTTATTCAGTTGTAGATATTTGTGCCCTGCAGAGATATGGTGTAACTTGTAACAGACGTTCTTTGATTGAAGAAAATGTCACTTGGGTTTTTTACTACTGCTGGGGTAATATTAGAGCATCTCCAGCCCGTTCGGTACCCCAACGGCGCTTGTAGGCGAAAAATAGCGTCTCTTGGGGCCTTGCCGGCGATAATTTTGGCGTGGGGGGAACTGATTCCCAACCGCGACCACAACGGCATCGGCCAAAAAAAATTAAAAAAGCCCAAAGTAGACAAAATTCAGTTAATTTGGATGATTTCATTAATATTTAGGTGAATTTACGTAGATACAAACGTAAAACTACTCCTTAATTCACGCCGAGGAGGTTGTAGAAGACGTTGTTCTCGTCGCCGTCGCTCGGCCGCCCGTCCTTCGGGGCGTGCTTGCTGCAGCCCTGCCCTGGATTGCCGCTGTGAACTGGCTGGCTCAGCGCAGTGACCTCATCGTCGCTGTCAAAGAGCATGATGACGCTGCCCTCGTCGGGGTCGTGGCGCTGCCCTCGTCGCGGCCGTGGCGCCGCTCGGCGATTTCTTCCAGAGCACGGCGCTAGCGCTCCATCTCCTGCACCACGTAGTCCGCGCACGACCAGGCGAGGCCGCTCTCGAGGTCGACGGCCATGTCCTTGTGCTCATGCTTCACTACGGTCGCCGCCGGCTCCTTCTTCGGCTTGACCAAGCGCATGTGACCGCAGAGAGGGGAAGGGACGTGGCCGCCCTCGTTTATGACGAGGTTGCCGCCGCGGCTGCGCAGACGGAGCGGCCTCTCCTGCGACTCGGGCTTGACGGGGAGGAGTGCCGCCCGCGCCGACCTGGAGGAGTGGGAACCAGAGGACGACGAGGACGGCGTGTCCATGCGCCTCGGCATCCAGGAGCTTCCGCGGCGACGAGAGAAGGACGGCGTCGGGTACTCCAGCTGTGGCTCATTGCCGCCCTCGATGTGCGCAAGCACGGCGAGGAGAGTCCGCCCGGGCGCCCCGCCATTGACGGCGGCCCTCCGAGTTGTGGCACCCCCTCTGTGCCGGGCCGCCGTTGGTGGACGCCAGCTGCTCAACATGGCGTCGCTGGAAGTACGCGGTCCACAGCGCATGGTTGTCCGCTGTGTACCATGGTTGTTGCCACGCTTGCTCCGGCATGTTGGCCCGGATCGCCGCGATCTCGGCGGGGCGTTCCGCGTCAGAGGGCGGCGGAGGCACGGGGATGCCGCCTGCGCTCAGCCGCCATGCGCCCGTCGCGTGCATGTCGGACGGCGTCGGGTAGTTGGCCTCCTGCAGCAGGCGAGCCTCCCACTCGTGCAGCCAGTGGCGGCCGAAGCCCTTGGCCGCCACCTCGTCGCCGGGGAACCTCTCCGCCATGGCGAGTGTGGACGGTGAAGGGCAGTTTTTTGGGCGAGAAAGGTGGTCGGCACTGGAGCGGTGCAGGCGAGAGAGAGATAGCTTGGCGAGTTTGCGGCGAGCGGCGGCGAAGGTCGGCTTTTATAGCGGTGAGAGGGCGGGAGCGGTGTGGACGCATGGAGCGAAAGGGCGGGACGCGCAACGGGATTGGGCAGGGACGCGCGGCGGTAGCTCCCATCCGTCCTTGATCAATGGAAGGCTGACCGGCGACCACATTGATTCGTGCGGGAGCCGAGGCGAGGTGATCAAGACGACGAAGCATATTCGTTGACTCGGCGAGCCCACGGGGGGGGGGGGGGGGGGATCTAGCGTGGGTTGTTTTCGTGCCATTTTTCTTTCCCCCGGCGCCCCGGTCGCCCCCCAGCGTGCTGGGTTCGGTCTGGGCCCGCCGACGCTAATTTCGACCCAAACCGATAAAAATTGGGCTCCTGAGGGCGTGACTGGACGCTTTTTTTGCGCCGGCGATAGAAAAAGTGCCTTGGGGGCCTCTGGTGGGGGGGGGGGGGATGCGCAGCACCTTTGAGATGTACCAGTTCACCAGGCAACCAAAAACACATTTAGAAGCTGTGACTAGAGATGAACATCTATACCATGTCATAAAATCTAAGGTCTGAATTCAATTCAAAAATTGACAGACAAAAAGGCAAAATATGGTGTAATGTAAAAAAAGGGCAAAACTTGAGTTGATTCTCACAAAAAAATGATGGTATTCAAATTTTAGGAGCGAAGGATTTGGTGCCACATGGTAAAAAAATTTAGTTGATTTTGCAAGAAGCTTGGCATATGATACAAGTTAGCTGTTGGTAACGGGAAGTATGATATACTAATATCATGTATATTATACTAATGTATGATACTACTCCCATAATGCATAATATCGTAAGTTAGTACATCTTATGTTACTTTATTAATTGCATGTATGACATAAAGTAGTACAACATTTACTATGATGTGGAATCATAATATGATATCACATTCTCTCTTTCCCCATTTAATTGTGTGCCATCAAAAAAGTATAGTTGGCATGCATGATACATATTCTCTCTATCTCCATTTAATTGCGTGCCACATCATAAAAAAAATCTAGTTGGCATACATAATACTGTTTATGATACTATCGTTACGACCAGCCTTACACAACAAACCACATTTATTACAAAAGGACCTGCAGTGACTCTGGTACATGACCAAGAGGCCAAAAGCGCAAAGGAGAAACAGAAAATGATTTCAGTATGGTTTGAAAGAATGCAGCAGAAAACTGTCACCCTGTGGTGTCAAATCTGTCTATACAAAATACTTATGCATGTCAGGATTATGCGTTGCTTCTCAAAACCATGCCTAGCTACAACAGCAGCTATTGGCGCCACAGCACCGCGTCTGGCAGGAGCTCGACTCTGCTGGCTACCTAACAAAAAAGTGCCTCTTCCCATCATCATCCCCTCTAGAACGCCAACTCTTCTTCCTCTTGGCCTGTTTGAGGCAACGTGCCTGCCGTCGCCGCATCCCGAAGGTCCTCAGCCTTCTCGGCACTGATGTCGAGTAAATACTGCAACCTTGACAACTTATCCTGCTTCGGAATGCTCTTCATGTACACACAGTACAGGTCGTCAAGCTCTCGTGGAGTGGGCCATGACAAAGGCTTCGAAGCAGGCACGGCAGCATCACATGCGAGCAGGTCGTTCAGTGATGAAATCTGCATCAGATATGAAGCAATGAAAAATTTCACCACAAACTTCAAGAAATCTGCAGGAGTATAACCTAGCAGATGTTATTATACCTATATCTCTAGGAGCAATTATGTAAATTTAACAAAACAAGCAGACAAGGGGCACACGATACGTACCACACCATCTCTCTTCTTCTGCCGAAGCAAAGCAACAGCCTGGACAAGGGCGTTCTCCAACCTAACCTTCGCAATGTCCTGAACAATCGACCTGGCCTTCTCAGCACTTATGATAAGATCAGCTGGCATCTTTACATACACTTCCTCTTCATCAAATTCACCTGTGCCTGATGAGAATATCTCCTCAGCACACTTTTTGTAAATGGTTTCTCGCAACGGTTCTGAAATCAAGCTGTCCAGCTCGAAATTTGCGTCTTTCAATCCTCGGACCTGCTGTATACCAATCTGTCCTCGCGATATAGATGCTTCAATTGCACTAGACAACTTTGTCGTTGTGATGCTCTTAATGATTTTCTGTGCATGCTCAGATGGCAAACCAACCTGCGTTTGTATCGTTGCAAGCTGGTCAGCCTTGGATTCTGTCAACTTCCCATCAGCTAGAACCACTTCAGCCTGTTGCACAAATGCTTTTTCTGCCAGCTTAATGTGGACATCTTGAGCTTCTTTGGCGGTTAAACCAAGTATGCGTCCCAATTGCTTTAGCATTAAATACTCTGAATCGTCTTTCTTCGAGGAGATTGCTGTCCCGAATGAAACATTAGTAGTCTCACCAGTGATACAGAACATCAAATATGTTTGATACAGCTCAGCTCTATCTCTCAATGGAAGATCATCCTTGAGGGTTATCTCTTTCTGACTTGACTTGCCCAGCTTTTCTTTTAGCTCTTTATCAGGCCTTGTCTTCTTCAATGTTTCTAGTGATTCCCATTCATAGTCCTCATCCTCTCCCTCAGATTCAGTCGTTTCAGATTCTGAGGTCGCACTTGATGTTGCAGGTTCAGCAGTTGTTAGCTCCCCTTTAATGTCAGCCAGAAGCTCACTTACAACAACTGTGTTGAAGGAAATTAACTTCTTCAACTCTTTTGCCTGTTCAATGCGATTCCCAGCTGCTTTTGCTTTCTGAATGTAGTTCAGGAATAATTTCCGTACCTGCCATTGAATTTGGCAATACAGAAAATTAATTGGATCTGCAGTTGGAATATACCAAAAGATATACATAGTAGTAGTTTCTACAGAAGAATATAGGCCAATCTATATAGCCTAATTTTTTAGGTAAGAGGCATACTGCTTTACTAAAGATGGTCATAGCAGCCTCCTTTTTCAAGTTTAGACTCTGTGCTGCTTTCCTAACTGCCTCTCGTCTATCAGCGTTGTATCCATCAACTGACAAAATTGCTTCCTTGACAACCTGCAATGTCCTAAAAATGGTAAGAATACATTTACACAGAACAGGCCATCAACTTTGCTGAACTAATGCAGATATGGAATTTAACCTAAAATTATGCAGTGTGTTAATGAAAGGCACAATAAAATACATCACCTTTTCAAACAATTGACCGCAGATGTCAGTATGAGCAGCATCAACAGTTTCTTGAGGAATGCAGAGACGCACTTGGAATGCCGTCAAAGCTTCTGTTTCATCCTTGCTCAGCTCTCCGTCAGCTACAAACTGCTGAAGCTTCTGTCTGTAAATGTCTGAAGTATGAAGCAGCATTAATACGCGCTGATAATCATAAATACAAAGGCAGTAATTTTAGCCATATCATATTTGTCTTTCTTTCGTACTACCTCCGATCCATAATAAGTGTCGTGGTTTTGGTTTAAATTTGAACTAAAACCATGAAACTTATTATGGATCGGAGGGAGTAGTAAAAATCCACAACTGCTCGTACAACACAAGAACAGCAATGTATAACAAGATTAAGTAAATGCAGTCAGTTCCCTTGCTGCATATTACTTCCTATAGCCAATGTAAAATGTTGGCAACTAAAATAATAAGCTGCAGTATCAGCCCACAGCTAATGCCTGATGATTGTATAATGAATAATTGTGTGTACTGATGCAGCAAAAGGATATAGGATACCGTATAGAACCTAGTTAAACCAGATTCTCAATTTGACACGTGATTTTCCAGAATGGTACGCATATTGCTAGCAAGAGAAGGATTAAACTGTAGCAAATATAGAGCTACGCTGTAATACTAGAAGCAAGTGACAACGTGGTACCTTCATGCATCTTGCTAGCAAGTTCGGGATCAAACTGTAGCTCTTCGCACAGATTTTGGAGGAACGATGCTTTGCTAGGAGCTGCAGCCAAATCAGTGTTAAAGGATTTTGCAAGTCTCTTTCTGTATGCTTGAGATTTGACATCTGAGATGATTGCTTCTGCTTCACGCTTCCCCAGTCCAAATATATTTCTCAGATCATTCAAAGGAGTAAGCTGGAATTTTTAATCACAGAAAGATTTATCTTGTTAAAGGCTTAGTTATTGTTGTTGTTGTAAAGATTTATCTTGTTAAGATGCTACCATATGTTTTTAGACTCAATGGTCAGAGAGCATGGGCAAAAATATAAGACAGTTCATGTTGAAAAAATAAAATTGTCAGCCCGATGTGATACAATTGCTAGGTTATGTACTTCTCAAATTATTTTATCTTGATTAAAGCAACCTTTACAGAACAATGACAACAAATCAAAGTACTAGTTATTATCTATATATTGTGACTGTTCCCAGTTACTCCCTCTGTTCCTTTATATAAGGTGCATTAATTTGTTGGCATGAATCGGCATAAACTCTAGTTGAATCAGAGTATATGTTCTCTCTTTTGTCAAAAATTGCTGGTCTGATCAAGGGCTTGGTATTAAATTCATGCGAACCAGAAAATACTATTGATGTGTTACTGATATGTAACCCTAGGCCACACAGGTTATTCCTTAACAACAGTGACAGGTACCGCTTGAGTTTGTTTAGTTCAGCATCTAACATGATGTGAACTACAAAACAGAAGATGTGTGACAAAGATGGGCGTGGAGTTACTGTTCATTCCGGGTGCAAACACTTTCAGACTACTCTTGTGTTGTCTGTGATCCAAATATGTCAATAGACTAACTAACTAAATTCGTCCACACAAAGTCCAGACTGTATTTTCCAAATACTACAGCCTTGCAAACTTGCACTGCTCTACTTAAATTAATATGCTTCACAATAATAGGTCAATAGACTAACTTTGTCCACAAAAAATCCAGACTGTATTTTCCAAATCCTACAACCTTCCAAACTTGCACTGGTCTACTTAAATCAATATGCTTCACAATAATTGGTATCTATGTTAACCATTTCAAAAGAAACCTACGGAATTATTGATTACTTATTTTAGCTTGTCATCTGATATGGAGCATCAGCTAACTAAACAAAATGTGAATAACATGTGATCACCTTCTCATTATCAACAGGTCCATCTGAAAGTACATCTGTTGCATAGGCCCTATAGAGTGTCTTTAGATCACCAGCCCTCCTATCATGATCAAGCTCTCCCGCTATGCAATCCATGCAGAAGAACCAATAAGAATTCATAAGGACAACCCACCTCATCAACATATGAATTCAAAAATCTTCAGTAACTTACCTAATGAAATAGGTCCAAGCCCACGTGCAAATCGATCGCCTTGAGGGTGCTTGCTCAGTACAGTTAGCAGGCTATTAAATGCAAGGACACACTTTACTTCTTCAATAACCTGTGTTGGGCTATTCCTGCAGGCAGTGACAATATGGTTTAGTCCTGAGGTAAAAATTTGAGCATTCTGTATTGATAAGATCCAAAAAATTAAGCATAGCAAGATTCAGAGGGTTTACACTTCTTGACAGAGATACATGTATTTGCTAATAACTGAACAACGAAAACAAATGGGGCTTCTTGGAAAAGTATTTCTCAAACTTCCTTGGGAGTGCAGATAGCTCAGTTTTTGTAATAGTAGAAAAATATTATTTGCTAATTAATATTAAAGCAGATCAATCCACCAAACATACTCTAGTCTCCCTTATAAACAGCATGGTGCGTACAATAATACAGCTAAGATTTTTAACTGGAGGTTGAGTTTATATGTTATTCTTCATGATATTAAAATAATACTGAAAGCTTGCAACTCGAACAAGCCAGCAAAGACTGATAACATCACTTGCTCATGAGGTGGAAAGCCTCTCTTGTTGTGGAGGGAGGAGAAATAAATTTTATCATTGCTAGTTATGAAGTACTTTCCATAAATATAATATCAGAGGAAATTCTAATGTACAAAATACCTATGTCGGATTTAACAAAAATATATGTTCCCTTTTCTTAAAACCATCAGATTAGCAGTTAATACATTTATGTTTTCATGGAAATTGTCAAATAATGAAATCAGCCAGCAGGTTCGCAAGAGGCTTCATACGTGGCTTTGTTACGCGACTTCAAGATGTCTAAAGCTGATGAAATGTTTTCTTGAATCAACTTCTTCGCATGTTCCCTGAACATGTCAGCAGCAATCTGCCAAAATATAAATATCAGCACATGTTACAATAGAATATGCTTAGATTGACGTCGTCTGCCATGTCTTGCCATACTTAGATTGATGTCAACAATCAAATAGAAACCTGTATGGCGTCCAAGATACTATCCTTAGATTTATGCTATTTGGATATAGGTGACAAGATGCCCCAAGAACTGATGAAATGATGCTAAAGCAACCCAGCAGTAAATCTCCAGAGAGAAGGATTACCTCATCAGAAAGTTTACACGCAAGTTGGGCTCTCCTTACTTCAATGAGAGTGCCTATGTCCAGACCTAGCGAAACAGAATATGTCCAGGTGAGAACATTCATGGAATGCAACAAGTAATTAGTATACAGGGGATATCCTTGCTATCTACCCTGCTCTAAATTTAATCTACTTGAATGACAAACCTTGTAAGCACGATATGACCTAAGAATGGAACTAATGCCTACAAATAATATTTCAGCGGTACCTCTACCAATAGACTTGAGCTGTATCGCGTACAAATTTTTGGCATTGTCCCGCATAGCAATGTCGATCTGCCAAAAGATTATGAAAATGTAACAAAACAGCCATGATGTCAAATAAGACAGAGACACACAGAAACTATGCACCAAAGTAACAAGAGATAAGCAAGCATTTCAAAAAGACATGCTCTATGAGAAAAAAACATTTGACTTATGTGAATGTGTGATCTGTACATGTTAAAGCAATCTACGTCTTCATCTTTATCAGCACAAAAGATCTTCCCTTTCAACTACTACATTCAACCTGAAACAATTTTTATAGCCATATGCTACTCAAACTTTATAAGGTTGATCATGCTTGTCAAGAAACAGAGGCACTAAACATGTACAGTCAGTCTGTCTATTTTTGGTACAAGTAACAATGCATGTGTCATAGTGCATCACATTACATTGCATACATTATTTTGCAGGGAGAATTTTCACACCAGTAGATCATGTATGTCTCGCAGACTGATATGCACGACCAATAAGGGCAACAAATTTGTAATCATAGTACATACATATATATTAAAATTGGCCACGACAAAATGAGCATGCAAAGATCACCTATTGCATTATGAAGGGTGAAACACTAGCTTCAGGAGGTCTCTTACAGTAACAACGTAGTTAGAAAATGGGTGCAATTACACTACAAAGTTTAGCAAAAACAACAAACAACATAATGGAGGTAACGTTCTGCTTTCTCCATGAGATGAAATCACAAACAGAGAAATGGCATGCACAAAGGTAAAACAATGTATACTAATGTACCTGTGAATCAGTGATCCCGGAAAGATACCATGAAATCATAAACAGAGACATGCCATGCACAAAGGTAAAACAATGTATATTAATGTACCTGAGAATCAGTGATGCCGAAAAGACGTTTCCATGGAAGTAGGAAGGCTGATGCGTCTCCAAAGACAAGATTTGACACATATATCAGCTTTTGAAATGCCTAAGAAATATTTCCATGGTTACTGTTAGGAACTACAGACAGTTTTAAGTATCCATGTATTTACTTCAAAGCAGAAACAATTACCCGCCGCTGTTCAATGTCAGCATCACGGTCCCTTGTTTCCAACCTCTCTCTGTATAAGCGTCTACCAATCTATTGAAATGGGCAAAGTGGAAGGCATAAGCAGGCAGAGGGAAAATAGTGCAATTGTGAAAACAGTGACTAAAGATAATACAAACATCTGAAAACAATACGGGATACCAAGATGTAACAAAAAAAAGGCTTGGATCACGAGGGAATACCTCCATGTGCATATTTGCAGCATCTACATCATCAAGTCCAAGGCCTCTTTTAAATTTTGCAATGACCTCAACTTCATCACCTTTGAGATCTTCATCTCCTGGAGGAAGTACCGAGTAAAGAAAGCTGCAGGAAAAAAAGAAGATAGGAGAAAGAATGAGCGAATAACAAATGTTCAGGAGCGTGAAGCTCAAATATCACATTGCAAAATTGGTACGATGTGGATAGTGTTCGATTTCTAAAGACGGTAAATGTTCAACACCAATGTGAATTTAGAAGTGCTTATCAAAAAGGTACTCCCTCCGTTCCATAATTCTTGTTGTGGTTTTAGTTCAAATTTGAACTAAAACCACGACAAGAATTTGAAACGGAGGGAGTGGTATATTCAAGAACTGAGTTAACTGAATGCAATACCAAAGAATCGTACGAAATTTTTGAGTTGAATCGTGCTCATGTGCATATGTGCGAGCCTACCAATGTATAAATTGGTAGATTTGCCATATGAAAATAATATGAGTGAATAGGCATCAACATTCACAGTACTTCCACCATTATAATAGATCCGTACCATTTACGGAAATATTATGGTACAAACTTCAATATTGCATGCTGTTGTTTATAAATTGTCAGAAGTGGACCCTTTTTGGGACAGGAGGGGGTGATTGCTAAGAAAGGTGTAGCCATGTACTAGAAAATATGGCAGTACAAATACTCCCCTCCAAGAGTAAGATTGCATAGAATCCAGTATTTATCTGGTCGTTCTGTGCATATATGTTTTCACAATCATCATGGAAAACAACTGAACATCACGTGTATCAAGAGGTTTACCTGCCATACAAGTCACAGAGCTCTGTTTTGAAGGCTGCATCTTGTGTACTAACTCCATATCTAAAAATAAATAAGAGAAGGATAAGATAATGCAGAAAGAGCAATGCATTCAATACTTCCTTGCAAGTTCACATCACCCTAAAAAAATCTTTCGTCTCCTCCGTGTACATTTAACGATAGCCCCAATTATATATTTCATCTTCTACAGAAAAAGCATACAACACAACGCTGCTAGTACCCCTAACAAGTTTGGAGTTTCAAAAGTAAATGGATTTGCACAAACTACATTGCAAGCCTAAATTTGATACAAGACAAAACGAGCACAACAAACCGTTGAGATGATCAAATAGCTGGTATAATCTACTTTAGTGATCTAAGCGCTCTTATATTTCTTTATGGAGGGAGTATTTCAGAAAAAAAAAACATACTTATATAGCTGATATAAACGACGCAAGCATACAACGAAGGCAGCAGCTACACGGAGGTAATCCAAACTCACTTGTTCGCGATGGCCTCCACCTCGCTGGCCTCCAGCTTGGTGGGGTCGTCATGGCCGGCGACGTAGTTGTGCAACCCGACAGCGGCGACCTCCGGCACTACAGAGTTCACCGCGACGGCAGCCGCGACGCTGGCCCCACCAAGCACGGCCGCGCCCGCGAACGCCGCGGCCCGGTTGCCGCCGCCGGCGCGGAGCCCGATGCCGTAGCCCGCCGCCAACGCCGCGGCGGAGACCGCGAGCTCCGCCGCCGTCCGTGCCACCGGCGGCAGCGCCTCCACGAGCGGCTGCACGCCGGTGAGCTCCCTCCGCCCTCCGAACACCTGCCCACTCCGGCTGCCGAACACCTCCTCGTCCCGGTCCGCGGCGTCGCCCTCCCCCTCCCCCGAGGCCGCCACACGGCGAGACCGCCGGCTGCGGAGGCGGGCGAAGGCGGTGCGCTTCCGTGGCGGGAAGCGGAGGAGGGGCAATGGTTTGAGCGGGGCGAAGAGGAGCGGGGAGGCGGCGGGGCGGGGCAAGGGCCTCGCGGAGACGAGGGAGAGCTCCATTGTAAGATCTCGCCTGGACGGACGGCGGCGGCGGGCGGAGGGGCGGGGGAGGAGGGGGAGGGGCGGGGCGAAGGGTGTGGATAGCGTTGCGACGATGGGGATTGGTGGGGGCGGTCGGGGCGGAGCAACGCCTGAGGGGCTCGGGCGGCTGGCTGGGCAAAGGGGTGGGACGAAGGGCCGAATTTAGGGGCAAGGCAAGCACGAGGTTTCCTTTTCCTTTTCCCTTTTTCTTTTCTTTTCTTTTTCTTTTGATTTGATTTGAGGATTAAGGAAACCGGAAGTAGTTACGATGTGATACAACTGCTTGTAAGAAAACCCAAAACATACCTACTCACTGTGTTGCTCGTGACATCACACTCCTTAACCAGGAAAGCTATTTCCTCACAATTAAGCCACGAATTTTCAAAAGTTGAAAAATAACTTGATAAAAGTCTTCAAAGATGAGTGTGTGCTTTCCTTTAGACCACACAGGGCGTCACGTTGATAAGATAAATGACAAGTCTTCCGTGGTTCATTCCTAGTCCATAAGTAATACTATTATGAATGTCATCGAGGTTGGTAGTTTGTTGCTTTCACTTTTTACCTCTTTGAGGCTTGTATGACATTGTAATAATTTGGAATGTGCCTAAAGTGAGAGAGTTGTTTTCATCCGTTATTTGCAAAACAAAAAAGGGTAAGAAAGGGGCGTCGATATGAAGCTATGGGATCTAATAAGCTAATCTAACTAGATTATACGGACAATCTCGTTGAGCACAAATAATCATCATAAGGATCTTGCCGTGCAATACAAATAAAAAAGAGACTTAATTAGCCTATGAGTTTTGGGAGGCTATAAACTTTGGGTTTTTAACCTCTCGGATGGGCTTTGTGGGCCAAACTCATCGAGCAAACATCATTTGTGTTCTATGTGCCGCTTTCACTAAATCAATAGGATGAAAAAGGTAAACGTTCAACGTTCAATGCCAAAAAGAAAACAAGGGAAAATGCTAGCGTTCACTCGACAGGTGAAGCTGCGCGCATCAACCGCCTCTACGCCCGTTAGATTTGTTTTTTATCAAACAACTCGTAGCCATCTTCACCCTATCGTAACTTGGCCCGTGTTGAAATCCGTTCAACCACAACAAGAGGTATGTTGCAAACATTGAGTCGCCGCCCCGTGCTCTATGTCGCCGCTCGCCGGTGAGACCCCGTGCCCCGCCTCCTCCTCTTGTTCTCCTCATTTTCCTCTTCTCCTCTCTCTCCCTCTAACCTCACAGCCCCCTCTGCAGGTTGGCGACCATGGAGCCCACTCTGTCCAAGCTCGTGTGGGAGGGCGCGTGTTGCCACCACTCGCCGACCAGCGAGCACCTCACATGTCGTGCTTCTTCTCCACCCAACGACGTTGGCCTCGCGGGCCTCTGCTACCATCGTCAGCAACCCCGGCGCCGCTCGTGTCAAGCGTTCGTCCCTGACGCCGAGGGACCTTGAGACCCCGAGCCGTCGCCCCTTCGTCCTCATTGTTGGGATCCCGAGTGGCGATGCCCGTCGTATATGAATCTTTTTGCAATAGTGGCGACGAATGATGGTGGTGCTCAACGGCGGCACCGTATACGAGCTTTAGCAATAGCGGCGGCAAACGATGATGCTACTCAACAGTGATGGTGTACCAGCTAAGGGGCCCTTGTCAGTTCCGACCTAGGCCACATCGGGCGTCCCATAGTGTATAATCAAAAGGTTCCAGAAGACTGGGTGTACACGACAAGATGTTGGAGCCATGGAGGACTTTGCCTCCCTGTACGTCACTGACTAGGATCTTGTACCCCAGTACCCCTGGTACCTATATAAACCTGGCTCATAGAAACCACGAGTTAGATATTTACAATCTCTTGATAGATATATGTACTATGTACTCACTCAAACACAATAAACTAAAGCAGGACATTGGGTATTATCTTCTCGAAGAGCTCGAACCTGGGTAAAATCCATGTGTCTCTGTTACCCTCGTTTCAGGATATCTAGCTTAGGTTTAGGTTCCGTCAAATGGCGGTGGATTTTCTGCAACATCATCTTGTTGCAAAGAAAGATTTCTGCATCATCAGCTATGTTGCAAAGTGGTACTAAATAGGCAATGGCGTTCTTACCACATCACCTCTATTGCAAAGGTTTTTATAACATCATCTATGTTACAAGGTTTCTGCAACATCACCTTTGTTGTGATGGTGAAGGGCGCTTGTCCGCTTGATGGCACCAAATCCGATGGCTCGTGACCCGGTCGGTCTTTTAAAAAGATCAGCCGGTGGACGTGTAGCGCCTCGTAAATCAAACAACTCTAGAAGTTCGACATAGTTACCGAGCTAAACCACTTATGGATGGAAATTGATAGCATGTCGCTCTTTCATGGTTGTGTTTTATTTGTCCTTGTTGTGATCTTCAGTAGCTTTGGTGCACAAAGCCAAAGTATCCCACCCCTCGATCCATGGCAAAGTCATGCTAGAACAAAGTCTCACCACCTATCACCCGCACATGATAATCTGAAGAGAACCATCAAACGAATAGTCTATCCAAGTTGGGTGCGATGTTTCTTAGCTCGAGCTCAAACGAGCTTGGGTGAATAGTAAATTCCATAAAAACAGAAAAAATATGAAATTTTCTTGTAGCAAAACTTTGAAAAAATTTAAGTGCTTGCAAGGTTTCATCATGGAATGACATTCTTAGAAGTCGTGGCAAAAAAAATCAGTACTTTAAAATGCTTTCGAAAATGCTTTGGAAGTTGTGGCACAAACTTCCCCGATCTTTACGATGAATTACTAGCTTCCACTGTGGGTTCCCGCCACATTGGGTGGCTTGGGATTGAGGTTCTCATATGGACATTTGTGGATGATTCGCAACAAGTTTGTAATTGAACGAGCCTTGTTGCGGCAGTCTATTGATGCTCTCTACAAACTGTGTAGTTTTTTTTTGCCGTGGATCGGAGTTGTGACGCCCGGATAATTAGGCTACAGTGAACCTCTGCTAATGATGCCACGTCACCTCCATTACTGTTGCTAATCTCGCGTTAGTTCGAAACGGTTCGAATTCAAATTCAAAATTAAGCAGACAATAAAAGTTTTTAAATATTAAAACTAAAATGTTCGGTGTGTGTCAAATATTGCTATGGTAATTATAGTGAAGAAAACATAATTTTACAAAGTGCCTAAGTGCTTTAAAACTAAATAAAATAGAGAAGGAAATAAAAGAAAAGAAAATACAAATCAGACCAAAAAGAAGAAAAACAAACAAAAGAGAAAAGCCCCCCTGCTGGGCCAAGTGGCCCAGCTGGCCTCCACCGGCCCAGCCGGCCGGCCCACTCCCTCCCCTTAACCCTCGAAACCCTAGTCGTAACCACCCGTCGCCCCACTCGCTCCCCCCCGCCCCACTCCCCTCGACCCCCACTCCGCTCGATCCCCTTCCCCCATCTGGATCGAGGGAGCAGTCCCGAGCCCCTTCAACGCCAACCCCGCCGTCCCCCATCGCCAAGCGCTCGCCGGACCCCGTCGGCGCCGTCCCGTCGTCTCTCCCTCGCCTTTCCCCTCGCTCAAGATCACGCCCGAAGGCCGCAGACGCCACGGCCACCGCCGCGTCGCCTGGACCTCGCTGGCCTGCTTCCGCCTCCCCGCTGGTCTGCCTCCTCCACGTCACAGTCGTCCCCGTCCTCCTCCTCACGACGCTGCCTTAGTCCCTGCGCCCCATCGTGAGCTCCCTCCCTTTTCCCCTTTCTATCTCACGTCGCCGCTCCCGACCGCCCCGACGAGCTCCTCCGCACGCGTCCGTCGCCGTGGCCTCCTCCGGCCTCTCCTCCTGCCCTCTGCATCGGCAGCCCCGCGCGCCCAACCGTCGCCGGCCAGTGCTGCAACACAGCAGCTGCTGGCGCTGCTACTGCCGCTGTCTGCTGCAGCTCCGCGCCGGCCGCGCTCACCATGGCCCTGGTGTTGGGGAACGTAGTAAATTCAAAAAATTTCCTACGCACACGCAAGATCATGTGATGTATAGCAACGAGGGGGGAGTGTGATCTACATACCTAGTAGATCGACAACGGAAGCGTTTGGTTCATGTAGTCGTACGTCTTCATGGCCCGACCGATCAAGCACCGAAACTACGGCACCTCCGAGTTTTAGCACACGTTCAACTCGATGACGATCCCCGGACTCCGATCCAGCAAAGTGTCGGGGAAGAGTTCCGTCAGCACGACGGCGTGGTGACGATCTTGATGTACTACTGCAGCAGGGCTTCGCCTAAACTCCGCTACAATATTATCGAGGACTATGGTGGCTGGGGGTGCCGCACACGGCTAAGGAAAAGATCACGTGGATCAACTTGTGTGTTTCTCGGGTGCCCCTGCCTCAGTATATAAAGGACTAAAGGGGAGGAGGCTGGCCGGCCAAGGAGGGCGCGCCAGGAGAGTCCTACTCCCTCTGGGAGTAGGATTCCCCCCCCAATCCTAGTTGGAATAGGATTCGCGGGGGGGGGAGAGAGAGAGAGGGGCCGGCCCCCTCTCCTTGTCCTATTCGGACCAAGGGAGGGGAGGGGCGCGCGGCCCATGAGGGGCTGCCTCTTCTCTTTTCCACTAAGGCCCATCATGGCCCATATAGCTCCCGGGGGGGTTCCGGTAACCTCCCGGTACTTCGGTAAAATCCCGATTTCACCCGGAACACTTCCGATATCCAAACATAGGCTTCCAGTATATCAATCTTTATATCTCGACCATTTTGAGACTCCTCGTCATGTCCGTGATCACATCCGGGACTCCGAACTCCTTCGGTGCATCAAAACTCATAAACTCATAATATAACTGTCATCGAAACCTTAAGCGTGCGGACCCTACGGGTTCGAGAACAATGTAGACATGACCGAGACACGTCTCCGGTCAATAACCAATAGTGGGACCTGGATGCCCATATTGGATCCTACATATTCTACGAAGATCTTTATCGGTCAGACCGCATAACAACATGCGTTGTTCCCTTTGTCATCGGTATGTTACTTGCCCGGGATTTGATCGTCGGTATCCAATACCTAGTTCAATCTCGTTACCAGCAAGTCTCTTTACTCGTTCCGTAATACATCATCTCGCAAATAACTCATTAGTTGCAATGCTTGCAAGGCTTAAGTGATGTGCATTACCGAGAGGGCCCAGAGATACCTCTCCGACAATCGGAGTGACAAATCCTAATCTTGAAATACGCCAACCCAACATTTACCTTTGGAGACACATGTAGAGATCCTTTATAATCACCCATTTACGTTGTGACGTTTGGTAGCACACAAAGTGTTCCTCCGGCAAATGGGAGTTGCATAATCTCATAGTCATAGGAACATGTATAAGTCATGAAGAAAGCAATAGCAACATACTAAATGATCGGGTGCTAAGCTAATGGAATGGGTCATGTCAATCAGATCATTCACCTAATGATGTGATCCCGTTAATCAAATAACAACTCTTTGTCTATGGTTAGGAAACATAACCATCTTTGATTAACGAGCTAGTCAAGTAGAGGCATACTAGTGACACCCTCTTTGTCTATGTATTCACACATGTATTATGTTTCCGGTTAATACAATTATAGCATGAATAATAAACATTTATCATGAAATAAGGAAATAAATAATAACTTTATTATTGCCTCTAGGGCATATTTCCTTCAGTCTCCCACTTGCACTAGAGTCAATAATCTAGATCACATCACCATGTGATTAACTTCGATAGTTCACATCATCATGTGATTAACACCCATAGTTCACATCGCCATGTGACCAATACCCAAAGGGTTTACTAGGTTCAGTAATCTAGTTCACATTGCTATGTGATTAACACCCAAAGAGTACTAAGGTGTGATCATGTTTTGCTTGTGAGAGAATCTTAGTCAACGGGTCTGCCACATTCAGATCCGCGTGTATTTTGCAAATTTCTATGTCAACAATGCTCTGCTTGGAGCTACTCTAGATAATTGCTCCCACTTTCAATATGTATCTAGACCGAGACTTAGAGTCTTCTAGATCAGTGTCAAAAACTTGCATCGACGTAACCCTTTACGATGAACCTTTTCTGTCACGTCCATAATCGAGAAACATATCCTTATTTCACTAAGGATAATTCTGACCGCTATCCAGTGATCTACTCCTAGATCACTATTGTACTCCCTTGCCAAATCAGTGCAGGGTATACAATAGATCTGGTACACAGCATGACATACTTTATAGAACCTATGGCCAAGGCATAGGGAATGACTTTCATTCTCTTTCTATCTTTTGCCGTGGTCGGGCTTTGAGTCTTACTCAACTTCACACCTTGTAATACAGGCAAGAACTCTTTCTTTGACTGCTCCATTTTGAATTACTTCAAAATCTTGTCAAGGTATGTACTCATTGGAAAAACTTATCAAGCGTCTTGATCTATCTCTATAGATCTTGAAGCTCAATATGTAAGCAGCTTCACCAAAGTCTTTCTTTGAAAAACTCCTTTCAAACACTCCTTTATGCTTTACAGAATAATTCTACATTATTTCCGATCAACAATATGTCATTCACATATACTTATCAGAAATGCCGTAGTGCTCCCACTCACTTTCTTGCAAATACAGGCTTCACCGCAAGTCTGTATAAAACTATATGCTTTGATCAACTCATCAAAGCGTATATTCCAACTCCGAGATGCTTGCACCAGTTCACAGATGGATCACTGGAGCTTGCACATTTTGTTAGTACCTTTCGGATTGACAAAACCTTCTAGTTGCATCGTATACAACTCTTCTTCAATAAATCCATTAAGGAATTCAGTTTTGTTTATCCATTTGCCAGATTTCATAAAATGCGGCAATTGCTAACATGATTCGGACAGACTTAAGCATAGATACGAGTGAGAATCTCTCATCGTAGTCAACACCTTGAACTTGTCGAAAAACCTTTTGCGACAATTCTAGCTTTGTAGATAATAACACTACTATTAGCGTCCGTCTTCCTCTTGAAGATCCATTTATTTTTATGGCTTGCCGATCATCGGGCAAATCCATCAAAGTCCATACTTTGTTCTCATACATGGAACATATCTCAGATTTCATGGCCTCAAACCATTTCGCGGAATCTGGGCTCATCATCGCTTCCTCATAGTTCACAAGTTCGTCATGGTCTAGTAACATGACTTCCAGAACAGGATTACCGTACCACTCTGGTGCGGATCTTACTCTGGTTTACCTACGAGATTCGGTAGTAACTTGATCTGAAGTTACATGATCATCATCATTATCTTCCTCACTAATTGGTGTAGTAGTCACAAGAACAGATTTCTGTGATGAACTACTTTCCAATAAGGGAGAAGGTACAATTACCTTATCAAGTTTTCTACTTTCCTCCCACTCACTTCTTTCGAGAGAAACTCCTTCTCTAGAAATTTTCTGAATTTAGCAACAAAAGTCTTGCCTTCGGATCTGTGATAGAAGGTGTATCCAATAGTTTCCTTTGGATATCCTATGAAGACACATTTCTCCTATTTGGGTTTGAGCTTATCAGGTTGAAACTTTTTCACATAAGCATTGCAACCTCAAACTTTAAGAAACAACAGCTTAGGTTTCTTGCCAAACCATAGTTCATACGGTGTCGTCTCAACGGATTAGATGGTGCCCTATTTAACGTGAATGCAGCTGTCTCTAATGCATAACCCCAAAACGATAGTGGTAGATCGGTAAGAGACATCATAGATCGCACCATATCTAATAAAGTACGGTTATGACGTTCGGACACACCATTACATTGTGGTGTTCCAGGTGGCGTGAGTAGTGAAACTATTTCACATTGTTTTTAACTGAAAGCCAAACTCGTAACTCAAATACTCTTCTCTACGATCAGATCGTAGAAACTTTATTTTCTTGTTACGATGATTTTTCACTTCACTCTGAAATTCTTTGAACTTTTCAAATGTTTCAGACTTATGTTTCATCAAGTAGATATACTCATATCTGCTCAAATCATCTGTGAAGATCAGAAAATAATGATACCTGTCGCGAGCCTCAATATTCATCGGACCACATACATCAGTATGTATGATTTCCAACAAATCTGTTGCTCGCTCCATTGTTCTGAAGAACGGAGTCTTAGTCATCTTGCCCATGAGGCATGGTTCGCAAGCATCAACTGATTCATAATCAAGTGATTCCAAAAGCCCATCAGCATGGAGTTTCTTCATGCGCTTTACACCAATATGACCTAAATGGCAGTGCCACAAATAAGTTGCACTATCATTATTAACTTTACATCTTTTGGTTTCAATATTATGATTATGTGTATCACTACGATCGAGATCCAACGAACTATTTTCATTGGGTGTGTAACCATATAAGGTTTTATTCATGTAAACAGAACAACAATTTATTCTCTTACTTAAATGAATAACCGTATTAAAATAAACATGATCAAATCATATTCATGCTGAATGCAAACACCAAATAACACTTATTTAGGTTCAACACTAATCCCGAAATTATAGGGAGTGTGCGATGATGATCATATCAATCTTGGAACCACTTCCAACACACATCGTCACTTCATCCTTAACTAGTCTCTGTTTATTCTGCAACTCTCGTTTCGAGTTACTAATCTTAGCAACTGAACTAGTATCAAATACCGAGGGGTTGCTATAAACACTAGTAAAGTACACATCAATAAGATGTATATCAAATATACTTATGTTCACTTTGCCATCCTTCTTATCCGCCAATCACTTGGGGTAGTTCCGCTTCTAGTGACCAGTCCCTTTGCAGTAGAAGCACTTAGTCTCAGGCTTAGGACCAGACTTGGGCTTCTTCACTTGAGCAGCAACTTGCTTGCCGTTCTTCTTGAAGTTCCCCTTCTTCCCTTTGCCCTTTTCTTGAAACTAGTGGTCTTGTTAACCATCAACACTTGATGTTTTTCTTGATTTCTACCTTCATCGATTTCAGCATCACGAAGAGCTTGGGAATTATTTTTGTCATCCCTTGCATATTATAGTTCATCACGAAGTTCTACTAACTTGGTGATGGTGACTAGAGAATTCTGTCAATCACTATCTTATCTGGAAGATTAACTCCCACTTGATTCAAGCGATTGTAGTACTCAGACAATCTGGGCACATGCTCACTAGTTGAGCGATTCTCCTCCATCTTTTAGCTATAGAACTTGTTGGAGACTTCATATCTCTCAACTCAGGTATTTGCTTGAAATATTAACTTCAACTCCTGGAACATCTCATATGCTCCATGACGTTCAAAACGTCTTTGAAGTCCCGATTCTAAGCCATTAAGCATGGTGCACTAAACTATCAAGTAGTCATCATATTGAGCTAGCCAAACGTTCATAACGTCTGCATCTGCTCCTGCAATAGGTCTGTCACCTAGCGGTGCATGAAGGACATAATTCTTCTGTGCAGCAATGAGGATAAACCTCAGATTACGGATCCAATCCGCATCATTGCTACTAACATCTTTCAACACAATTTTCTCTAGGAACATATCAAAATAAACACAGGGAAGCAACAACGCGAGCTATTGATCTACAACATAATTTGCAAAATACTACCAGGACTAAGTTCATGATAAATTTAAGTTCAATTTAATCATATTACTTAAGAACTCCCACTTAGATAGACATCCCTCTAATCCTCTAAGTGATCACGTGATCCAAATCAACTAAACCATGTCCGATCATCACATGAGATGGAGTAGTTTCATTGGTGAACATCACTATGTTGATCATATCTACTATATGATTCACGCTCGACCTTTCGGTCTCCATGTTCCGAGGCCATATCTGTATATGCTTGGCTCGTCAAGTATAACCTGAGTATTCCGCGTGTGCAATTGTTTTGCACCCGTTGTATTTGAACGTAGAACCTATCACACCCGATCATCACGTGGTGTCTCAGCACGAAGAACTTTCGCAACGGTGCATACTCAGGGAGAACACTTCTTGATAATTAGTGAGAGATCATCTTATAATTCTACCGTCAATCAAAGCAAGATAAGATGCATAAAAGATAAACATCACATGCAATCAATATAAGTGATATGATATGGCCATCATCATCTTGTGCTTGTGATCTCCATCTCTGAAACACCGTCGTGATCACCATCGTCACCGGCGCGACACCTTGATCTCCAAGCTTGTGCTTCCACGACTATTGCTACCGTTTAGTGATAAAGTAAAGCATTACATCGCGATTGCATTGCATACAATAAAACGACAACCATATGGCTCCTGCCAGTTGCCGATAACTCGGTTACAAAACATGATCATCTCATACAATAAAAATCAGCATCATGTTTTGACCATATCACATCACAACATGCCCTGCAAAAACAAGTTAGACGTCCTCTACTTTGTTGTTGCAAGTTTTACGTGGCTGCTACGGGCTTAAGTAAGAACTAATCTTACCTACGCATCAAAACCACAACGATAGTTTGTCAAGTTGGTGCTGTTTTAACCTTCGCAAGGACCGGGCGTAGCCATACTCGATTCAACTAAAGTTGGAGAAATTGTCACCCGCAAGCCACCTCTGTGCAAAGCACGTCGGGAGAACCGGTCTCGCGTAAGCGTACGCGTAATGTCGGTCCGGGCCACTTCATCCAACAATACCGCCGAACAAAAGTATGACATGCTGGTAAGCAGTATGACTTATATCGCCCACAACTCACTTGTGTTCTACTTGTGCATATAACATCAACATATAAAACCTGGCTCGGATGCCACTGTTGGGGAACGTAGTATATTCAAAAAATTTCCTACGCACACGCAAGATCATGTGATGTATACCCGGAACACTTCCGATATCCAAACATAGGCTTCCAATATATCAATCTTTATGTCTCGACCATTTCAAGACTCCTCGTCATGTCCGTGATCACATCCGGGACTCCGAACTCCTTCGGTACATCAAAACTCATAAACTCATAATATAACTGTCATCGAAACCTTAAGCGTGCGGACCCTACGGGTTCGAGAACAATGTAGACATGACCGAGACACGTCTCCGGTCAATAACCAATAGTGGGACCTGGATGCCCATATTGGCTCCTACATATTCTACGAAGATCTTTATCGGTCAGACCGCATAACAACATACGTTGTTCCCTTTGTCATCGGTATTTTACTTGCCCGGGATTTGATCGTCGGTATCCAATACCTAGTTCAATCTCGTTACCAGCAAGTCTCTTTACTCGTTTCGTAATACATCATCTCGCAAATAACTCATTAGTTACAATGCTTGCAAGGCTTAAGTGATGTGCATTACCGAGAGGGCCCAGAGATACCTCTCCGACAATCGGAGTGACAAATCCTAATCTCGAAATACGCCAACCCAACATTTACCTTTGGAGACACCTGTAGAGCTCCTTTATAATCACCCATTTACGTTGTGACATTTGGTAGCACACAAAGTGTTCCTCCGGCAAACGGGAGTTGCATAATCCCATAGTCATAGGAACATGTATAAGTCATGAAGAAAGCAATAGCAACATACTAAACCATCGGGTGCTAAGCTAATGGAATGGGTCATGTCAATCAGATCATTCACCTAATGATGTGATCCCGTTAATCAAATAACAACTCTTTGTCTATGGTTAGGAAACATAACCATCTTTGATTAACGAGCTAGTCAAGTAGAGGCATACTAGTGACACTCTGTTTGTCTATGTCTTCACACATGTATTATGTTTCCGGTTAATACAATTATAGCATGAATAATAAACATTTATCATGAAATAAGGAAATAAATAATAACTTTATTATTGCCTCTAGGGCATATTTCCTTCACCTGGGGCGTCCCTCTTGCGCGCCCCGGCTCCCCCTTCGCGCCCTCCCCGTGTGCCCGCGCGCCCCGCCGCGGCCTCGTCCCCTCGCCACTCGCCCCACTCACCCCTGCCGGCGCCTGCTTCTTGCGCCGGCCGCCTTTGCCTTGCCGCGTTGCCCGCTCACCGGTGCACCGGCGCCCGCGCACGCCAGCCGCCCCATCGGGTGCGCCCCTGCGAGGGCCATCGCCCGTTCGGCTGCGCCCGTGCGAGTAACCCGCACACCCGCTAAGGCTCGCCAGAGCCACTGGTAATCGGGCCCCACGCCCGCCGGAACGGTTTTATTAAAAAAACAATAAAAAAAACAATAATTAAAATAATTAAAATATTAATTAATTAATTAAAGAATTAATTAACTTAATTAACTGTGTTTAACTAACCTAATCAATTAACTAAACTAATTAAACTTGTTTAGTTAGTCATAGACAATGACAGTAGGACCCACATGTCAGTTTGACTAGATCAACTGACTAGTTGACCGCTGACACAATAATGACGCCATGCTAACATCACAAGTCACTGTTTTGGATAATTTGGATTTAAGCAATTCAATTAATTCTAGAAAATAGATAAATCTTTAAAAATTAATATAAAATAAACCGTAACTCGGATTAAATTATTTTCAACATGAAAGTTGCTCAGAACGATGAGACAAACCCGGATACGCGACCCGTTCGTCTGCCACGCATCCCTAGCATACCGAACATGCAACTTTCCCCCTCCGGTTCATCTGTCTGAAAACACGAAAGACCGTGAATACTTTCCCGGATGTTTTCCCGCTTCATCGGTACCACCTCGTACCGCGTTAGGGCACACCTAGCATCACGCTTTGTCATGTCATGCATCGTCATGCATTTGTTTGCATTATATTTATTGTTTCTTCCCCCTCTTCTCTCGCTAAACACCGAGACCGACGCCGCTGCTATGCAGTACGACTACAGTGTTGACGACCCCTCTCTCTTGCTAGAGCAACCAGGCAAGCCCCCCCCTTGATCACCAGATATCGCCTACTCTACTCTCTACTGCTTGCATTAGAGTAGTGTAACATGTTACTGCTTTCCGTTAATCCTATCCTGTTGCATAGCCTGTCCTTGCTACTACTATTGTTACCTTTACCTGCAATCCTAATGCTTAGTATAGGATGCTAGTTTATCATCAGTGGCCCTACATTCTTGTCCGTCTGCCATGCTATACTATCGGGTCGTGATCACTCGGGAGGTGATCACGGGTATATGCTATATACCTTATACATGATACATGTGATGACTAAAAGACGGGTCGGCTCGTAGGAGTACCCGCGAGTGGATCTTTGTGGCGAAGCGACAGGGCAGGTTGAGACCACCTAGGAGAGAGGTGGGCCTGGCCCTGGTCGGCGTTCGTGGTTATTTCAAGATAACACGTTTAACGAGATCTTGGTATTTGATCTGAGTCTGGCCACTGGCCTATACGCACTAACCATCTACGTGGGGACAGTTATGGTCACTCGACGTCGTGGTATCAGCCGAAGCCTTCGTGACGTCAGCGACTGAGTGGCGCGCGTCGGATTGGACCGTAAGCCTGCTCTTGTATTAAGGGGGCTAGTTCTGCTTCCGACCGCGTTCGCAACGTGCAGGTGTGCAAAGGGCGATGGGCCCAGACCCCTGCGCCATAGGATTTAGACCGGCGTGCTGACCTCTCTGTTGTGCCTAGGTAGGGCCGCGACGTGTTGATCTTCCGAGGCCGGGCATGACCCAGAAAAGTGTGTCCGGCCAAATGGGATCGAGCGTGTTGGGTTATGTGGTGCACCCCTGCAGGGAAGTTAATCTATTCGAATAGCCGTGATCTTCGGTAACAGGACGACTTGGAGTTGTACCTTGACCTTATGACAACTAGAACTGGATACTTAATAAAACACACCCTTCCAAGTGCCAGATACAACCGGTGATCGCTCTCTCACAAGGCGACGAGGGGAGGATCATCGGTTGGGATTATGCTATGTGATGCTACTTGGAGGACTTCAGTCTATTCTCTTCTACATGCTGCAAGGCGGAGGCTGCTAGAAGCGTAGTCTTCGACATGATTAGCTATCCCCCTCTTATTCTGGCATTCTACAGTTCAGTCCACCGATATGGCCTTTACACATATACCCATGCATTTGTAGTGTAGCTCCTTGCTTGCGAGTACTTTGGATGAGTACTCACGGTTGCTTTCTCCTTCTTTTCCCCCTATCCCTTCTACCTGGTTGTCGCAACCAGATGTTGGAGCCCAGGATCCAGACGCCACCGTCGACGACGACTCCTACTACACCGGAGGTGCCTACTACTATGTGCTGCCCGCTGACGACGACCAGGAGTAGTTAGGAGGATCCCAGGCAGGAGGCCTGCGCCTCTTTTGATCTGTATCCCAGTTTGTTCTAGCCTTCTTAAGGCAAACTTGTTTAACTTATGTCTGTACTCAGATATTGTTGCTTCCGCTGACTCGTCTATGATTGAGTTCTTGTATTCAAGCCTTCGAGGCCCCTGGCTGTAATATGATGCTTGAATGACTTATTTTATTTGTAGAGTTGTCTTGTGATATCTTCCCGTGAGTCCCTGATCTTGATCGTACACGTTTGCGTGTATGATTAGTGTACGGTCGAATCGGGGGTGTCACAAGTTGGCATCAGAGCCGACTGCCTGTAGGAATCCCCCTTCCCAACTCCTTGGCCGAAGTCGAGTCTAGTCATTGAAAAACTTTTACTAACATGGCCGTGTGGCTTACGGGCCCACGTCGCCATTGGGTGGTATTAGGATCTTTTACTCCTTATCTATACTCTGGGACTCTGATCTCTCTTCTATTCAGGTTAAATGAATTTTGCTAAATCTAACATTAGGATCTCGTTATCACTTTCACCCGGAGAGCCCCTTATTACTGATGACCGTCTGCTGCACGGGAAGACCCTGAAGATACTCTCCGCTGTTAACCCGAGAACTTGTGTTCATCGCGTTTGCAATTCCCCTTCCATCGTCAACCCTTATGGGTAACTACTTGCAGTTGTTATTCTTACATTCATCCCCAGTTGGTCTTGTTATTACAAGATACCCCGAAATACTCGTCATTGTTTCGATAATCATTTGAGCTTACTGCCTTGCTGTTCTTTGTCATCTGAATCCCCCTATGGATAATTCTCGCACTTATCGAGTATCCGCTCATCCCCCAGTTGTTCATGTGTTTCACAATGGTCTTCGAAATACTATTCGATCCCCCAAAAATCCTTAGTAGCTTATTGCTCTACAATACTTGTCTGCTTGCATTAGGGATGCTTTCCATATGTCTGGCAATATTCGTTAGTATCCTTAGACACCGTCATTTTGATCCTATTGATTCAACATGAGTGCGAATGCACGAAATCATCAGTTGATCATTTTAAATTATCTTTCTGGCTCAGACGTCATTTTTGAACATAAGCTTGTTCTCGCCCAATCTGTTTGCCGTCAATTGTACCCTTAGGTCTATTGAATTTATCCATCCTTGATCAGAGCGTCTGCTTCTGATCCTTCTATTTGAAAATCATAATTCCTTTGATATCTAAGCATCGAATCATTCAGGTGTCCTATAGTCTGATGCCCTTGCATCCTTTCTTCAACTGACTATATGCCGATGCTCACATCAGCTCCGCTATGGACCGTCAGATCCTTTATTGGATTATTATTCGACAGTGTCCTCCTTATTCAATAACCTTGTGAGCCTTTCCTCGAATACATAATGCTTTTGGTGAATTGTATCCTCTGTTTTCTCAACCATGCTCTGTTTTCGAGCTGGTGGTATTTACGATTGAAGCTTGTGGTATATGATTCCATGATACCCTGACAGGTTGAACCTATGCCTTTCTTAATCTGTGTGAACCCGAAAGTTTTCACGGGTTATACTCCTCTGGTAATTCACCAGGTAGGTTTTGACAATGAAATCATTTTTAACTAAAGCAGTGAATGAAAGTTATTGCATTGAAGAAGTGGGAGTCGACCTTGAACCTTGCGTTCATGCCCATGGACACGATGTAGATCTTATCATTAAAGCTTCTCTTAAAATTAATTATTCCTTTGGTATAAGTTCATCTTATATTTGGGATCTGGCCTTTTGCAATCGTGGTTCCGACCATGTTCTCCTTTAAATACCATTTCTCGTGCAAGTTTAAGCACTTGTCTTCTGCAGAGTAATACCCCAGTCCAACCTCTACTTTGATTTGTCGTCGAGTATTACCCCCCTAGTATCTCAAGATTATCATGGAACTGCATAACTACTTATGAGTTCTTCATCAAGTGCTACATTCTCATTGATTCCAAGTTTTCGTGGGCTTTGAGTTATTTAACACTCAAAGACATCGATAACTGAATCGAGTCCGCACTGCGATTCAACAACTCTTAGTAATCTTCAATGCTTACGAGTTTGTACTCGATAGTGTCATTCCCAGCTGATTGATTACATCATCATCGTCAGGCTGACTGCTTGACCATTCTACCTATGTCCTTCATCCTCGGGACACAATCCCGACAGTGCTCTAAGCTTACATCGAACTTTCACCATCATATTGTTTGACTTGAGAGACAACTCTGAATTCTGAGATGGCATCTTATCAATGGTTATAATAACCTTTTGCTTCACCATTCCCTTGGCTTGATGTCATCGCCGAGTGATTGCATCCTCATGGAGCCTCTCGACAAGATTTGTTGTGATCATCATCAACATTTTGACCCCTTCCAAGATATTAATTGAATTCATGATGAGAAGTACCCTCCTTGCCCTCGATGATTTGTGTTATCATCGACCACTTTATTGCCTTCCATTCAACACAAACTTGTTCGTGTCTTTAGCACCCTATTGCTTTCAAGTTAATGTTCGATATTTCATTCTTAGACTATTGGTTGTTGAATCACCTTTCTAACATTGATCATGCTACCTAAGACCATATTTTGGGTGCACTTTTCAACCAATGCTTAATTGTGTATGTTTTCCTCGAGCATACATCCTTATATCATTTGATCCGACAAATGTTGACTCCTTGTTCACATAAGTGTGGAAATCCATCTTTTGAAAATCTCAATGAATTGTCGCTGAGTTCATCAGCCACCTCTTCATCCTCCCCTTGGTTTAATGATGAACTCTTGTTTTGGAACTCGCTTCCATAGTACATTTCCCGAGAATCTTACATTGTCGTCTCGTTAATTTGTGTTGCATCTTTTCTTCTCGGGCATCCTGAGTCTGAGTTATCCTGACACCAATCAGATCTGAATCTCGGTCAGATATGATGGTTAGAACATATTTCCAGGAGTTATAACATTGATCCTTATATGACCCGGTAAGGTGATGTCATGCCTAGCACACCTGGCCGGAGGACCTATTGTTATAGTTTCCTTTTTGGCAAGGTTAGTCATTCTTCCGTGTGGAAATTGTAAGACTTATCCTATAAGTTGTTCCTGATGGATCTTTTTTGTTTCCAAAGTCTGATCTTCACCGGATGACCATGTCAATGCTATCTCAAAGCAAGTCCATGGTACTCCAAATTTGAACAGGAACAATTGAAGCCCAAGGTTAAATGTTTCTTGCTCAATTATCCAAACCGCTGTATGGATAATGTCATGAAAATTCTCTCCCATACCTAAAGAGTTTTCTACGTTGTATCCTGTCATAGATATCATGCTCTGCTTGCCCTTGGGAAGGATATACCACTGGATGTGTTTAAACACATTTTTCCTTTCCATTGTTCTGTTTAACCTGATGGTCACGTTTTTCTTTCCATTGGTTTGTTTGACCTTTCTGGTGATCATTATGATCTAAGAAGTATTAATTCCCTGCTTATGTTAACACCTCCGTGTACAATTCTGTCAGTAAGACCCTGTTGCTTTTGTTGATGACATTTTGGTACTCACCGATGGACGAGAACCTTGCCTATTGGTACGCCTCGTTCAACGAGCAGGAAAATGGTTCTCTTCGTCCCCTGCCCTTGGTACCAACGCTGTTGCCGACATAACCGACAGGTTATGGTCTGACCTGCATGGTTATCATAACCATGCAAGATGACACCACTCTTTGTCTTTAACCCACATGGTGGGCCCATAACCCACATGTCCCAGGATCAAAACCTGACTCTCCTGTACACCCTGTTGCCAAAGATATTCCTCGCGCTTGACTTGATATGTAATTCGCGAGCCACCTTCCTAGTGATCTACTCTGGTATCAGGCGCAATACTTATTCTCGTGCCCTGAAACCCTTTCACCTTCTAATTAGGCATCGAACGATTGCCTATTCGCTTGATACTTCTTACTATACCTTCTTGCTTGGCTCTCGATGTGTTTCATTTGACCAACTCGAGAGATACCCCTGTGTTCATTCATGGGATAACCCCCGATGGTTAACCCTTATAGCATCCTATCGTTGTAGAGCTGCCCCTTACCTATTCGTTAGTACGATGGAGTTCCCCGAAGAAAGGACGACAACTTCATCATGATGACATGAAGCAGAGGAATGAAGACATCAATGTCATGGATCGACCACTTCGAGAAGAGCAACTATGACCGAGAAGATTCGTTAGAATTTCGTAACCAGACCTTTCCCACTTAGTCCCCCTCTTAAATCTCGGGACGAGATTTCTTGTAGTGGAGGAGAATTGTGACGCCCGGATAATTAGGCTACAGTGAACCTCTGCTAATGATGCCACGTCACCTCGATTACTGTTGCTAATCTCGCGTTAGTTCGAAAACGGTTCAAATTCAAATTCAAAATTAAGCAGACAATAAAAGTTTTCAAATATTAAAACTAAAATGTTCGGTGTGTGTCAAATATTGCTATGGTAATTATAGTGAAGAAAACATAATTTTACAAAGTGCCTAAGTGCTTTAAAACTAAATAAAACAAAAAAGGAAATAAAAGAAAAGAAAATACAAATCAGACCAAAAAAAGAAAAACAAACAAAAGAGAAAAGCCCCCCTGCTGGGCAAGTGGCCCAGCTGGCCTCCACCGGCCCAGCCGGCCGGCCCACTCCCTCCCCTTAACCCCCGAAACCCTAGCCGTAACCACCCGTCGCCCCACTCGCTCCCCCCACTCCCCTCGACCCCCACTCCGCTCGATCCCCTTCCCCCATCTGGATCGAGGGAGCAGTCCCGAGCCCCTTCAACGCCAATCCCGTCGTCCCCCGTCGCCAAGCGCTCGCCGGACCCCGTCGGCGCCGTCCCGTCGTCTCCCCCTCGCCTTTCCCCTCGCTCAAGATCGCGCCCGAAGGCCGCAGACGCCACGGCCACCGCCGCCCCGCCTGGACCTCGCCGGCCTGCTTCCGCCTCCCCGTTGGTCTGCCTCCTCCACATCGCAGTCGTCCCCGTCCTCCTCCTCACGCCGCTGCCTTAGTCCCTGCGCCCCATCGTGAGCTCCCTCCCTCTTCCCCTCTCTGTCGCACGTCGCCGCTCCCGACCGCCCCGACGAGCTCCTCCGCACGCGTCCGTCGCCGTGGCCTCCTCCGGCCTCTCCTCCTGCCCTCTGCACCGGCAGCCCCGCGCGCCCAACCATCGCCGCCCAGTGTTGCAACGCAGCAGCTGCTGGCGCTGCTACCACCGCTGTCTGCTGCAGCTCTGCGCCGGCCGCGCTCACCATGGCCCTGGGGCGTCCCTCTTGTGCGCCCCGGCTCCCCCTTCGCGCCCTCCCCGTGTGCTCGCGCGCCCCGCCGCGGCCTCGTCCCCTCGCCACTCGCCCCACTCACCCCTGCCGGCGCCTGCTTCTTGCGCCGGCCGCCTCTGCCTTGCTGCGTCGCCCGCTCGCCGGTGCACCGGCGCCCGTGCCCGCCAGCCGCCCTGTCGGGTGCGCCCCTGCGAGGGCCATCGCCCGTTCGGGCTGCGCCCGTGCCAGTAACCCGCACGCCCGCTAAGGCTCGCCAGAGCCACTGGCAATCGGGCCCCACGCCCCCCAGAACGGCTTTATTAAAAAAAGAAATAAAAAACAATAATTAAAATATTAATTAATTAATTAAAGAATTAATTAACTTAATTAATTGTGTTTAACTAACCTAATCAATTAACTAAACTAATTAAACCTGTTTAGTTAGTCATAGACAATGACAGTAGGACCCACATGTCAGTTTGACTAGGTCAACTGACTAGTTGACCGCTGACACAATAATGACGTCATGCTGACATCACAAGTCACTATTTTGGATAATTTGGATTTAAACAATTAAATTCATTCTAGAAAATAGATAAATCTTTAAAAATTAATATAAAATAAACCGTAACTCGGATTAAATTATTTTCAACATGAAAGTTGCTCAGAACGATGAGACAAACCCGGATACGCGACCCGTTCGTCTGCCACGCATCCCTAGCATACCGAACACACAACTTTCCCCCTCCGGTTCATCTGTCCGAAAACACGAAACACCGTGAATACTTTCCCGGATGTTTTCCCCCTTCACCGGTACCACCTCATACCGCGTTAGGGCACACCTAGCATCACGCTTTGTCATGTCATGCATCGTCATGCATTTGTTTGCATTATATTTATTGTTTCTTCCCCCTCTTCTCTCGCTAGACATCGAGACCGACGCCGCTGCTATGCAGTACGACTACAGTGTTGACGACCCCTCTCTCTTGCTAGAGCAACCAGGCAAGCCCCCCCCCTTGATCACCAGATATCGCCTACTCTACTCTCTACTGCTTGCATTAGAGTAGTGTAACATGTTACTGCTTTCCGTTAATCATATCCTGTTGCATAGCCTGTCCTTGCTACTACTATTGTTACCTTTACATGCAATCCTAATGCTTAGTATAGGATGCTAGTTTATCATCAGTGGCCCTACATTCTTGTCCGTCTGCCATGCTATACTATCGGGTCATGATCACTCGGGAGGTGATCACGGGTATATGCTATATACCTTATACATGATACATGTGATGACTAAAAGACGGGTCGGCTTGTAGGAGTACCCGCGAGTGGATCTTTGTGGCGAAGCGACAGGGCAGGTTGAGACCACCTAGGAGAGAGGTGGGCCTGGCCCTGGTCGGCGTTCGCGGTTATTTCAAGATAACACGTTTAACGAGATCTTGGTATTTGATCTGAGTCTGGCCACTGGCCTATACGCACTAACCATCTACGCGGGGATAGTTATGGGCACTCGACGTCGTGGTATCAGCCGAAGCCTTCGTGACGTCAGCGACTGAGTGGCGCGCGCCGGATTGGTTCGTAAGCCTGCTCTTGTATTAGGGGGGCTAGTTTTGCTTCCGGCCGCGTTCGCAGCGTGCAGGTGTGCAAAGGGCGATGGGCCCAGACCCCCGCGCCATAGGATTTAGACCGGCGTGCTGACCTCTCTGTTGTGCCTAGGTAGGGCCGCGACGTGTTGATCTTCCGAGGCCGGGCATGACCCAGAAAAGTGTGTCCGGCCAAATGGGATCGAGCGTGTTGGGTTATGTGGTGCACCCCTGCAGGGAAGTTAATCTATTCAAATAGCCGTGATCTTCGGTAACAGGACGACTTGGAGTTGTACCTTGACCTTATGACAACTAGAACTGGATACTTAATAAAACACACCCTTCCAAGTGCCAGATACAACCGGTGATCGCTCTCTCACAGGGCGACGAGGGGAGGATCATCGGTTGGGATTATGCTATGTGATGCTACTTGGAGGACTTCAGTCTATTCTCTTCTACATGCTGCAAGGCGGAGGCTGCTAGAAGCGTAGTCTTCGACAGGATTAGCTATCCCCCTCTTATTCTGGCATTCTACAGTTCAGTCCACCGATATGGCCTTTACACATATACCCATGCATTTGTAGTGTAGCTCCTTGCTTGCGAGTACTTTGGATGAGTACTCACGGTTGCTTTCTCCTTCTTTTCCCCTATCCCTTCTACCTGGTTGTCGCAACCAGATGTTGGAGCCCAGGATCCAGACGCCACCATCGACGACGACTCCTACTACACCGGAGGTGCCTACTACTACGTGCTGCCCGCTGACGACGACCAGGAGTAGTTAGGAGGATCCCAGGTAGGAGGCCTGCGCCTCTTTCGATCTGTATCCCAGTTTGTGCTAGCCTTCTTAAGGCAAACTTGTTTAACTTATGTCTGTACTCAGATATTGTTGCTTCCGCTGACTCGTCTATGATCGAGTTCTTGTATTCGAGCCTTCGAGGCCCCTGGCTTGTAATATGATGCTTGAATGACTTATTTTATTTGTAGAGTTGTGTTGTGATATCTTCCCGTGAGTCCCTGATCTTGATCGTACACGTTTGCGTGTATGATTAGTGTACGGTCGAATCGGGGGTGTCACAAGAGTGCGGCGCCATCGACTCTCTCACTGTAGGTCTCAGATCCTTGGCTCTCCGATTGGCGCCTCCACTACCTCTGCCACCGGGGCACCAGGACTAGCTTCCTGCTCTTCACGGTATGTGCTCTTTTGTTTTTATTCAGGGCTTGTTGAGTTGGTGCCCTCAGCAGAACCCTTTGTGTGTTACCTCGTTTTGTGTGTACGTTGGTGTGGTGTTGGTACCTTGCTGGAACTTGATTGTGGTGGTGGAGGTTTGTTTTATATATAAAGCGGGACGAAGGCCTTTTTTTTGAAAAAAAACATTTTTGGAGTATCGATTTTATTTTATTTTTTTTGCCACGACTTCCACATTTGTCATTCCATGACGAAACTTTGCAATCAATCAAAACATTTTTCAATGTTTGCCATAAAAGAAAAAACAAATTTTAATTTTTCAATTTTTTTTTCTGATTTTACTGTTCATATCATGAGCTCATTTGATCTTGCGAGCAGAGAGGACTTTCGATACAAGTTGGCTTATTAGGATCACAATCATTGTACACGAAGCGCTCAACCAAAATGCTCAAGATCAATGTTCTCTAGAACCTAAAGTTTATATTTTTAGCGTAATTTTAGGCCTTGAAGTTGCTGAGGGCATTAAGTTGTATTCTACCCTTTCCGCTCCAAAATAAGTGTCGCTGATTTAGTACAACTTTGTACTTGTACTAAATCAGTGACACTTATTTTGAGACGGAGGGAGTACTTGAGTAGAAAGTGGTCAGAGCATCTCCAGCCGTGCCCCCCAACAGACCCCCCTCCTCAGACGATTTTCTAGCGCCGGCGGACGAAAATCGGCCCAGTCGCGCCCTAGGAGTCCATTTTTAGCCGGGTTGGGCCGAAATAACAGCCGGTGCACCCGTGCCGAACCCGGCGCGCTAGGGAGGCACCTGGGGGCGCCGGCACAAGCGAAAAGGGCGCGTGGGGCCGCTCTGTCGGCGAGAGGAGGGCCTTTTCCCGCCGTTTCTTCCCGCTTTCCCCCCGGCTTCCCTTTCATTCTCTCCATTCCTCCCGCCAATCTTCTCGTACTCTCCTCCCCGCTGGCCGACATGCCGCCGAAGAAGTATGTGGCCCCCGCGCCGCGATGGGTGCGACCGCTGCCGTCGCCCAGCCGAAGCAGAGGAAACCGAGGGCGCCGCTGTCCAAGCCCCCGGGCATGTCCAACGCCGACTGGAGGGCTGAAGTTCAGCGCCGGGAGGCGGTCACCATCGACCGGAGGAACAGGGCCAACGCCAAGAAGGCCAGGGACAGAGCGGCGATCGCGGCTGCGGCGGCGGCGGATCAGGCAGAGCGCTCGGCCGAACAAGCCAAGGCGGCTCGCGTGGGGATGATGAATCCACCCGGTGTCCACGGGTAGTACGCGCCCTGGAGCCAGCAAAGCGTCGGCTCTCCGTCCGGCTTCTCGGCCTCGCCGCAACCCTGGGTCTGCCCGCCGTCGCTGGGCTACGCCGACGGGTACGCGCACGGTGAGTTTAACCCCAACATCACCTTTCCCATGGTCACCCGGCCCAGCGGACGCCCTCGCCCGCCTTCGCCGGTGTGCAGTCCCCTCCGTACAACTACTCGCCATCGGCCCACGCATCCTCCCCGACACCCGCTCTCCGTCGTGGCGCGCTGCCCTTCTCCCAAACCTCCACGTCGCACCTTGGCAACACCGACGCGACCGAAGCCGACATGGACGACATCATCACGGCAGGCTCGGCCGTCGTAGCCACGTCCCCTGGGTTCACTATGCAGGACGACACGGTAGACATCAACGGCGACATGGACGGCGAGCTCGACTACGCCGAGGAGGAGCCGGATGAGGAGGAGGAGGACGAGGAGGAGGAGGAGGAGCTGGCGCCTGCGCCGACGAGGAAATGAAAGAAGAAGAAGGGGGCAGCCAGGACCGGCGAGCCGCGCATCAAGTGGGCGTCCAAGGAGCAGGAGTGTCTCGCCGAAGCATGGAAAGTCGTCTGCCTCGACCCGATCACCGGCACAAACCAGAGCATCGACACGTATTGGGAGTGCATCAAGGCCGAGTTCGACAAGCGCAAGCTCGTCGACCCCTACTTCAAAGGCGTCCACATGCAGCGCGGTCGAAGGCGATGGCGAACCATTGGGGGCTCATCCAGACGGCGTGCAACAAATGGCATGGGATCGTCGAGGAGATCGCGGCTCGCCCGGAGAGCGGCGCCAGCATTGAGGATCAGGTATGGCGCGCTGGTTTCCCACTTCTTTTCGCCGTGGACGCCGACCAACTGTTTGTTCCTCGGTGCAGCTGGTGCGGATGTTCGCCATGTATCGCCAGGACAACAACGACCAAGACTTCAAGTACCTCCACGTCTTTAAGAGAATCGAGAAGTGCGAGAAGTGGGCGGATGTCCGACGCACCCTCGCCAAGGCCAAGGAGACCTACAAGCCGGACGCGCTAACACCCAACAAAGGGGCCAAGAAGCGGAAGCACGCCGATTCAGCCACCGCGCGAGTGCAAGAGTCCATCGAGCATTGCCTTGCCGACGCACAGGCCCGGGCCGCCCTGCGGGAGGAGAAGACCGAGGCGCGCTGGTCGGCGTTGATGACGAACAACGCCGTCAAGCTCGACCTACTCCACACCAACGTCGCCGCGAAGAAGAGGAACACCGACCTGGCTTTTCTGATGGGTGGGGCGGACATGCTCCAGAGCAACGACGAGCAGCTCAAGGCGTGGTACCTAGCGGAGCGCGGCCTCATCCTGAACCAGCTGCCATCGACGGCGGCGCCAACTCCCACGCCCACGCCGACGACGCCAAGCCCGAGCGAGGATGCCTCCATGACGCCCAGCAGCACAGAAGCAGCGCCGACACCGTCAAGCCCGCGCACGCCGACTCCGCCGATGCCGGAGGCCGACCTCGCCGTTTGATGCGTTGCCCACGCGTCCTCTCGTTTTTTTTGTACGCCGAACTTTTTATCCGATCGCCGAACTTGGCCGCTAATCGCTCGACAGGGGCGTTTTTTTGCAAGCGGGAACGACCTAGTTTAAATTTGCCGCGACTTGAGGGGCGGCGCCTGGGGGCGTGGCTGGGAGCTAGATCACCCCAAGGGCCAATCTAGCGCCGGTTCGCCCCCAGACGGCACTTTTTCGGCGCCCTAGGAGGCCGAACGGCTTGAGATGCTCTCACTGTTAGGAAATCTCATAGTTGTCCCCCTTTCGCTTCAGTGCATGTTTCTATTACAACGGGTGGAAATCACAAGTTAGAACATGAATTGTTGTGGAAAACTTAAAAGTCATTACAATTGTGGTAGGAGCTTGTACCCTACCAGACCTAGGGCGTAAGCAGTAAGGGAAGGAGGGGGCTGGGCGAGGCGATGAGCGTCCGCGCCGTCGCGGGAGATGAAGATGGCGGCAACGGCGCAAGAGGCAGGGGCGGCTAGGGTTCCGGCTCCTCTGGGGCCGGGCAATAGAGATAATATTCTTATTGCTTAATCTGAAAAAGAGTCTTTACAACATATATTTATAACCTAAATAACTTGCATACGAATTAACCTAAGATAACTTGTGGGCTAAGATTGCCCGTGGGCCTTCTACGGCCACAAGTCAGGCCGGTCATAACAAATTGTTTGGTTTAGTTATACTTGTATGATGTGTACGGTTTACATGGTTATTGGTATATGCAGTTTCTGCAGAAGGGCATGTTTCTTTTCTGTTCACGAAATTCTTTTACCTGGTAACTGGCAGAAATACAAAATGCTAAGGCAACAATTCCGAATGACATTGTTTTCTCTCTGGTTATTTCCATGCAACAAAGAAAACAGTATTCCTGAACAAATAGCAGTACAACTTTTTACTCTGTAGCGATGCACACGCACGAGCTTCATGCTGGTACTTGAGATTTAACATCTGACATTACTCCTTCTATGATTGCTTCTGCCTCACGCTTCCCAAGCCCAAATATATTCCTCAGCTCATTTAAAGGACCAAGCTGCATTTTTGTCATTCACAGAAAGATTTCTGTTAAGGTGCTACCCCCGCAAAACACATTACCATATTCAGTAGAAAAAAGTATGGGAACGGTCATAAGGTGATTTTGAACAATCAAAAGTTCAAAACCATGAACCGTTTGAATACACATACCAAGTTAGCAAGTTCTGTATTGCAGTTTGAGTAGCAATCAGCAATAACAAGGTTTGAAGATAGATCAATTGGGTAAAGCTAATCAGTCTACCATGTGCGCTCCCATATAACCGACAGAAATAAGCTTGGTACAATCGCAGAGATGCATCATCAGGAAATAGCATTGCATGTGAGGCTGAGGCCACATGTCATTGACACATTGACAATATCCTCCAATTTAAGTGCTTTTGAAAAGAAGAGAATTATTCAAGTGATAAGTGGGGGTCTAATCAAGTAGGATTATGTAAACTCAAGCTAACTGATCTAATGCTAGGCATAATTCACAGTTATATTTGACAGTAAGCATAATTTATCGCAGTTTCTTAATGGGCATGATCTTTGATACTCAAACAAATGAAACATGATTTTTCAGCCGTTATTATTTCTTAACAACAGCTCAACACCTAACATATTATCTCCTAATTACTTACCAGTTACCATCAAGATTGTGAAATATATAGAAATATAAAATACAGTGCAAGATAGAGCCGGTGTGTGCATACAGCAGTTTCTACAGCACCATCATTTACTGTATAAACCACTTGATCTAAGATTACCTAGTCTGGAATGCTCAAAATTCAATGGATTAATTATGTCCACACAAAATCCAGACTATTTTGAAGATTCCCAGCATCTTGCTAACTAGCCCTACTCAACTTAAATCAAGAAAATTCGCAACAGTTGTGTTTATTCGAATTGGTCATTTCATAGGCCTACAGAACTAGCGATGCCTTATTTTAGGTTAACATTTCAAAAGGAGCATCAAATTAATTAACTAAATGCGTAGAATGTGGAATCACCTTCTCATCATCAAGAAGTCCATCTGAAAGTACTTCTGTTGTATAGGCCGCATAGAGTATCTTTAGATCACCAACCATCTTATCATGATCAAAATCTCCAGCTATGCAAGACATTCACAATAACCAATCTTAAGCAAGGTCCAACCAATCACATATGAATTAAAAAAACTTTACAACTTTAATCACCTAACGAGATAGGTCCAAGCCCACGTGCAAATCGCTCGCCTTGAGGAAACTTGCTTAGAACTGTTAGCAACCTATTGAATGCAAGGATACTATTCACCTCATTAATAACCTCTGTGGGAATGTTCCTGTAATCAGATATCATATGGTTTAGTATCAAGGCAAAGAAGTGTTTATGTTCTGCATCGATGCATAGAGAGATTCAGATGGCTTGACCACTTCTCCAACGGGAACATCTATTTGATAAATATTGGTCAAGAAAAGCCCATGCAGTTTCGTACAAAGTATATTGTTGATAATCTCACATTCCCTTGGAAGGCAGATGCAGTGGCTCATTTTTCTCACTAATAGTTAAATATCACCAAGTAGTGAAGGCAGAAATATCCATCAAATTTAACTTTTTTCGAAAAGGAAATCACTTCTATCAACTGGTTTGAGTACATATGTTATTGCTTGTGATAGACAAAACAACACTGAAAGCTTGCAACTCCAATAAGAACAGGACTGGCCTATGTGTGGGGAAGGTGGCATGTGATGGATGATTTCTGGCTGTTAACAAGGGAGAAAAATATGTTGTTCCTAATTACTACATACAATCTACTTTCCTCAATTATATATCACTCGAAGTTACAACAAATTAAAAGCCTGCATCAGTTTAAATAAGAAACACCCTTTTTCCTAAAAGCATTATATTATGGGTAACATCAATTCAAGTTTTCATGTTCTCGTAAAAAAAACCAGGTTTTCGTGCAAAGTCTCAAATGATAAATTCTGTCAGCAGGTTTTTGCAGATAAGTAGGCCTCATACCCTGCACTGGTATTGGACTTCAATATGGATAAAGCAGATGAAATGTTTTCTTGAATCAACTTCTTCGCATGCTCCTTGAACATGTCAGCAGCAACCTGCAAAAAAATTCAAATATTCAGATATGCTACAACAGAACATGCTTAGATTGACAACAATTAAATATTTGAAGGGAGCTGCTACACATCGGCCGGCGGATCTCGCTCCATTGAGCGGCTGAACGTGTCGTTCCCTGTTGCAACAGAGGCAATATTGCAGAGACATCTTTGCAACAATGATAATGTTGCAGAAACCTTGCCACAGAGGTAATGTTGCATTTCTTTTTGCAACAGGATCCTTGTTGCAGAAACATTTAGCAAAGAAAAGCATATGCGGCTAGCAGCTGTGTCCGTCGCTATTGCAACATAGTCCTTGTTGCAAAAAAAAAAACCCGCCGTGCTGACCGATTCTCGCGAGTACCAGCGGCAATCGACAGCACGTAACACGCTCACGAGGCCGCGTCCCTCCGCTCCTTCCTTCCCTCCGATTGAACTCACAACCACATGGCCAAGTGTCGAGCAAAGGAGGCGGCGGACGCGAGAGCGCGATCAGCCGGCTGAAAGGTAACGTTTCCCATATTTGAATCACTTTTATGTCGCCTGTTGTCTAAGGCTCAATTTGCGGTTGCTGAAGTATGATGTGTTGTGCTTATTCTGCAATCTGCTGCAGAAAATTAGCAGCCTAACTCTTGACGAGTGTACACAGTACATACCTTTCCCTTTTTTGCGAATTGTACGGTACATTCTTAGATTTTATGCTATTTGGAGATAAGTGATATTATGCCCCAAGTATCGGTGAAGATGAAAAAGCAAATGAAGCCAATCAAGCAGTAAAATTGTGACAAGAAAAGGGTTACCTCATCAAAAAGTTTATATGCAAGTTGTACTCTCCTCACTTCAATGAGCGTGCCTATGTCAAGACCTAGAGAAATATCATATGTCAGAGATGAGAAATGCAAAAAAATAATATACCATGTAATCAGTTCGATAACAGAAGGTACCATTCTATCTTTCCTAAGTCTAATCTACTTGACAATGTTATACCTTGTAAGCACAATATGACTTAAGAATGGAACTAATGCCTACAGAAGAGCGTGTTTAAGCGATACCTCTTCCAATAGACTTGAGCTCTAACGCGTACAGACTTTTGGCATTCTCCCGCATAGCAATATCGATCTGCCAAAATATCATGACAATGAACAACTACTATGTCAAACAAGACATGAAGAAATACAGATACTTGCACCAGAGTAATTAGGAATGAGAAGTTCAAAAGATATGCTCTGAAATACTAGCAAAAAGGTCTGTGAGACATATGAATGTGCAATATGTACATGTTTCAGCCTTTCAGGAAATCAATGTCCTCGTCTTCGTCAACACAAAGCTATTTGCTTTTAACTACTACTTTCATTTTTATTTGACATGTAAATTGGCCATGACAAAATTATGTGGGCATGTTTGTAGCAAAAGATTTCATTATTATTACAATTTTATATTTTGTGACTGGTAGTCTAGCACGCATGTTGGACGAAAGGAGCATTTCATTTCCAATACTTGTAACCTAAATTAGTGGCACTGAGAGTTTGGAATTCCAGGCAAAACCTTCGGCCTTCGTCCACGACTTGCATCACGAACGGCACAAACTAAGCAATGAGCATGCTAAGCATGATTTGAGAGGCCTCTCAAGGTGGCAAATTTAATAAAATGGGAGCAATTACATGCCAAATTTGACCGCAACATTATAAAAATACCCTAATGTGGTGGCATTCTGCTTTCTTGATAAGACGAAGTCATAAAACTGAGGCATGCTATGCATAGTGGTAAATGATTGACCATTATCTTATACTCATGTACCTGATAGTCCGTGATCCCGAAAAGATGTTTCCATGGAAGTATGAAGTCTGATGCATCTCCGAAGACAAGATTTGACACAAAAATTAACTTTTGGAATGCCTATGAAATATTTCCCATAGTTAAACAGAATTAGAAAACAGTTTTAGGTATCCATTGTGCATAATTACTTCCAAGCAGAGTCACTTACATCGAGTCTCTCTCTGTATAAGCGTCTACCAATCTATTACAGCGAGCAAAGTGAGACGCGTAAGGCGATGGGGAGAAAACAGAGTAAATGTGAAAATGGTGAGTAAAGTCATAAGAACACCTGATATAGATACTAAGATATAGAAGTGCTTGGATCATGAGGCAATACCGCCAGGTGCATATTTGCAGCATCCACATCATCGAGTCCAAGAGCTTTTTTAAACTTTTTAATAGCTTCAACCTCAGTACCTTTGAGATCTTCATGTCCTGGAGGAAGTACTGAGTAAACAAAGCTGCGGAAAGAATGGATAGGATAAAGTATAAGCGAATGGCTAATGTTCATCAATGGCCAGATTGTCAAGATGTGAACTATATGTAGGTGATGTTTTCATTTTACTTCTAAAAGGGAAAATGCATGCTGTATAAAAGCAGCAAAGTAAGTGCTTTATCATTACCACAGGGCCAAGTAAAGTAATCTGAATTTACTCCTATATAAGTAAAGAAGCAAGTGTGCTAGCATTGTGCAATATAGGTTGCTTGAAATTAGTAAGTGGCTAAGAGCCACAGCAAGAAGCCTCGCTTGTATAGTAGGATAAAGGCGGTAACAGGGCACGCAGAGTGGTGAATGCCAACAATGCCATCTAAAACTGTCATTGCCTCATTGGCCCATTAAGAGTTACAATACTCAGCAACTTGTTCAAGCAACAATTACTTGTATCTGAAATTCTGAACCAAAGATGTTTTCAGGTACCAAATTTCCCGAGGCCTTTTACAGGCAACAACAGCTATATATTAAATTGATGGCTTTGAAAAAAAACTTGTGTTAAATTATCAAACTATTTGACAAAACATACACAAGCAGTTCAAGGGAATATCCTGTGCACACAGAAGTTGTTAGCCCAGAACTACTCGCTAGCACTCGAGTACACTGATAAACGACCGGTGGAAGAGCTAAGTGCTACTACTACTTGCGCTCTGCAAACTAGCAAAGCACACACTGTCTAGTGCTGCTCATACACACACGCACATGGAAGAGAGAAGCTCACGGACACGCCGATTGTTGTGAAGCTCAAATGGATTGGAGTGGAATGGATTTTACAGTGCGGGATACAACTCCACGAGAGTCGTGCGGAAATTTCTCCGCGTCGTGCCACCTCGCTTCGCTCAGGTAACAATCTCCATCGAGACCTTGCTTGACCTGAGTGAGCTCTCCATCGAGGAGCTCACGGGCCGGTTGCGGGTGGTCGAGGACCGCCTTGAGGACGGCCGTGAGATCTTCGGAGGAGAACAACTCCTATTCTCGAAGAAGTAGGAGGCGAGGAAGCGTCAAGGACGTGGTGGAGGTGCCCTGAGCAACGGAGGCGACACCGGCAGAGGCGGTGGTCGCACCCAGGGCGGAGCCGGACGAGGTGCCGGCAACGACGACCGAGACAAGTGCCAATCTTGCAGCATCAAGGGCCACTGGGCCCGTGAGTGCCGCAAAAGGATGGCTGACGAGGATGCCGCAGCCGCGGCAAATCTCGTGCAGGCTGAAGAGGACGATGGGCCAGCAATGATGATGGCTTGCGTTGAGACCATGCAGGAGGGCGCAGCGCCTCCGGAGACCATGGTTCCGACAAGCATCGAAGCCGTGCAGGAGGTCGCAGCACCTCCGGCGACCATGGTGCCGACAACCGTCAAGTCCGTGCGGGAGGCACGGAGCTCTTCAAGTAATCCCCTCCCGACATCGGTAGCGCTCTCCCCGACAACAACGTTCTCGGGAGACTACGATTGGGAGGAGATGAAGACCCGGGTGTGGGGGAGCCACACCCCGGCAACCACGTCCCTTGTGACACTAGTCAAGCCCGTGCAAGTTGGCATGGCAATCGCGGCCCCGACATCCTTGGGACCCGACAAGCCCGTGCAAGTTGGCACGGCAAAGGCGTCGCCGACATCCTCGGGACCCAAGAAGCCCGTGTCAGGAGGCACGGCAACGACGCATATGGTGGGCCACGTCCCAACCATGATGCTGGCGACTAGTGAGCCCGTGCAAGAGGCACGACACTCTCAGGTCGGCCACACCCCGACAACCAGGTTCTCGGGGTTCTGCAAGCCCGTGTGGGCGACACGACACTCTTTGACAGGCCTCAACTGAGGGGCGATGAAGAGACGGTCATGGGGCGCCAAGGTCTCGACCGTGACTATGGCGACTATCGAGGCCGTGCAGGAGGTGCGACACTCTCTAGTCGGCCATGCCGTGACCCCGACGTGCTTGGGGTCTATCGAGTTCATGCGGGAGGCACGACACTCTCTGGTCGGACACGCGCCGACCACGCTGGTGGCGACGGTCGAGACCGTGCAGGAGGCACGGTGCTCTGTGGTCGGCCACACCGCAGCCCCGACGCGCTCAGGGTCCGTTGAGTCCGTGCGGGTGGCACGACTCACGACTGTCGGGGGAGACCCTACAAGCAAGTCCGACGAGAAGAATGACAAGGACTCCGCTATCCTAGGAGAAGCCACTCTTGTCAGTGCGGCGTCCGGCACAACGACCCCGGGAAGGGAGTTCCCAGGTAATGTGAAGTCCGACAAGTCATCCACGGGAAGGGAGTTCCTGGGTAGCATGACGTCCGACAGGACGACCCTGGGAAGGGAATTCTCGGGCAGTGTGACGTCAGGAACTATCACCCCAGCAAGACCGACGCCCACAAGCGAGGTGGTTGCTGGGCAGTTCATGTCCCCGCCAACAGCGTGGTCGGACCTGTTCAATGCCAACACCAACGTTGGCGCTCCACACGGGTTCCGACGCCTAGGGGGATCTTCTCGGCGAACCTGCGGGACGACCGCAGCACCCCAAGATCAAGAAGGACGAGCACGGCGCCATCATCAAGCACAAGGCGCGACTCGTAGCGAAAGGGTAAGTACAACGCACGGGGGAGGACTTGCAAGAGGTCTTCGCTCTGGTGGCAAAGCGCGAGCAGGGCATACGGGCTACACAAAGCCTGAGAAGGCGGACATCCCGAGGAAGGCACTTGGTCATGTCCCGTTCCAAGAGCTGCGTGACAAGGTCGGGATTGTCGACATCCAACCCGTTCGACAGGGTTGAGGGGGAGATTGTGGGCTTCACCCCTGTCTCACGGCAATTGCATGGAAATCACCTAGTCGCTTCCTTAGCTGTGGAAGAAACTTGACCTGGAGTTGACTAGAGCTGTCCATGCAAGTACGTAATGATTTCCTAGTAGTAGATAGGAAATTACCAGGAATAGATAGGGTAAGTGTGTAGTAGTTTCTTACTGGCTACACGTCCGGTGCAAGCCGGCTCAAAGCTCCTATAAAAGGAGTTGTATCCCGCATTGTAAAATCCATTCCACTCCAATCCATTTGAGCTTCACAACAATCAGCGTGTCCGTGAGCTTCTCTCTTCCATGGGCGTGTGTGTATGAGCAGCACTAGACAGTGTGTGCTTTGCTAGTTTGCAGAGCGCAAGTAGTAGTAGCACTTAGCTCTTCTACCGGTCGTTTATCAGTGTACTCGGGTGCTAGCGAGTAGTTCTGGGCTAACAGAAGTGCCGTTATGAAAATTGTGCAGTTAAAGCTTGCATCCTTGAACCAAAAATCACTGATGTACTTAAAGCCAATATTTATCTGTAGTCTTGCACACACCATGTTCACAATCGTGGAAAACAACTGAACAATTTCAGAGGTGTCAAGAGGGAGGCTCACCTGGCATACAGGTCACAGAGCTCTGATTTGAATGCTGCATCTTGTGTACTGACTCCATATCTGAAACAAAATAAAAGGATAAGATAATGGACTAACTCCATCTTGTGTGCTAACAAAGAATTCAAGTTTCAAAACTGGACTAAAAACACTTAAGAAAATGTTTTTTTTGGAAGAAGAAGAAGAAACTTGGTGTAATTACACGGCCGCTAATACAGACAAGTGAAGAGCAAAACCAATGCAGCAACTATTGGGCGGCATTCCAGACTCACTTGCTCGCGATGGCCGCCACCTCACTAGCCTCCAGCGCGGTGGGGTCGTCAGAGCCTGCGACGTAGTTGTGGAGCCCCACGGCGGCGACCCCCGGCACGACGGAGTTCACAGCGGCGGCCCCCGCAAGGGTGGCCGCCCCGAGCACGGCCGCGCCCGCGACGGCCGTGGTCCGCGTGCCGCCGTAGCGTGTCCCGAGGCTGTACCCCCCCGCCGCCGCCGCGGCAACGACCGCGAGCTCCAACACCGCCCGCCCCGCGGGCGGCAATGCCTCCACCAGCGGCTGCACGCCCGTGAGCTCCTTCCGGCCGCCGAACACCTCCTCCCCCTTGGACGCCGCGGCGACGCAGCGGAACCGCCGGCCGCGGGGGCGGCTCCGCGTGGCGGAGGGGAGGAGCGGGGAGGAGGAGACGGCGGCCGCGGCGGCGCGGGGTGAGGCCTTGGCGGAGACGAGTGAGAGCTCCATTGCTAGCTTGGGCGATCACGGCTGCCCGGGAAAATATATGGTGGCGGTGTGTTTCCATGAGCGGAGCCTAGCAACATCATATGGTTGCGCGGTTGAATAGATGGAACGATGGGTGAGTTTGCGGTTTCGAGGTGCGGCTCGCGGATTTGGAGGCTCGGGGCCAGGCAATATGTGTCCGATATGCCACTACTCCGTACCTTATGCAGTTCACATACTTCTTTTCTTATTAGTAGGAGGAGTATTTATTTATTGGTGAATATACTCATATTTTTCATTAAATTAATCTGAAAATGCAGTGGATAAAACATGATCAATACAATAGACATGATTATTTGACTAGAGAAAATACCAATCAAACTAACCATGTGATGTCATCGACAAGATCAAGCTGGCTCTGGTGGAGGAGCGGTGACAGCAGCGTGTCTTTAGCTCGTTCTGGCGGCAGTAGTAGTCGCTATGTGGTCTCGGAATCTCCATGTAATTTTTATTATGTTTGAGATGCTTTGTACTCCCGTTGAACTTTTATAATAGATTTGGAAAGCTAAACATGCGATGTGATGTGATGTCAATAACTTGTTTGTGTCAGATTGCAATCGCGGTGACCCATAATCCGTGACAAAGGGATACAAACACATATGATGTGGTGTAAGAAGATGTGTTTGCAGTATCATCAAAAGCCATGTCATCAAAACGAACTTCGACGTCGAGGGAGTGGTTGTTGTTGGGAGTAGTCGTGCGCAACCACGTTGCAGAAGAAGCCAGTAATTGCCCAAGAGCGCTTCCCAAAAACGTGATCACCTACGGGTTCAAAAGAGGCGTGGTTTTGAATGCATGTTACCACATTTCATGGTTGTACGTCGCAAAGTGAGATGAAAAAGTGGTAGATGACACAAAGCTCTGAAACCGGGTGGCATGTAATCAAAAGTTCACAAGGTCACTCTTCTTCAACGGTGATGGTATCTAATGTTACCAGTTATGCTTCCATCGTTCACTTTGTTATGATGGTTTGCTTGCCGGACTTCAAGAAAACAATGTCATCATCAAGTGTAAATACATAATCACTTATGACCTTAACCAATGAGCATCAGATATCCAGTTTGAATCACTATAACCCTCCGGTATCCTTCTGTATCAGATGTAGTGAAGCTTAGTTTGCTTTGTTAGGTTATGTAATGGTTGGGCACTCCTGGAACTTTGACATAATGTTTTTTACCAACAGTAAAAAAATCCCTTAATAGTATGTTAATAGGGTTTATGGGTATATGGTCAAGGATATGCTATTAATTATATCTAAAAAACATACTCTCAACCCTAAAAGCCTAAACATTTGTTACATGTTAGGTAATTATGAGGCACTTCTATAACTCTAAAAAAAGAATTGGATTTGGCATGAAAATACTCAAAATAAGACAATATGTTATGTGGTTTAGAGCATGGCAATATGAAATATCGTAATATCCAAATATTGCATTTGTTACCTAAAAGCCTAAACTATAAACCCTAAATGTGGTATATGGTTTAGATCATGCTCTAACAAAATATTTTCATGTACAATGCAACGTTTCCTTGAAAATAGATATTCTTTTTATAACCATTATTGGTTCATAAATCCAAATATAAACTATTTATAGTCCTCCACAAATTTATGAAACTTTGGGGGAATGATCTTTGTACACACGTTGTCATCTAGTAAAAATACTGACTTCATTTGAAGTACAAAAATACTAGTTTACTATTTTAAGAAATGCCCTTTTTGTGCCATCACAAAGCAACTACTATTTATGTTATATTGTTACATCCCAAATCATTCATTGACCTCCCCCTAGGCATACTTTGTCATGATACACAGAGACATGATTTTGCTAGTACAAAGTTTGATGAGAGCATCCAAAGTCTATTTTTTTCCTAGTTGGCACTCTTATGAACCAACTATATCCCCCGATCCTTTTGACACGAGGATTTGGCACATTGTCGGAAATATGCCCTAGAGGGAATAATATAATATTATTATATTTCCATTTTCATAATTAAGAGTTCATATTTCATGTTATAACTGTTATGATTCTGAAATATGCGATTCAGTGAAAAACTCATATGCACGAATCGGATGATAAACAATAAATACACTACTTGTCTTGCCTCTAAGACCGGCTCAAGTATTGTTGGTGATCATGTTTTCCGGATCTTAGGATATCGCTAAGTGTAACGATAATCCTAAACCAACATTGAGACTATAATGTTAGAAGAACGATCATATTGAATCGACCCAAACTTGTTTGTTATACTTTGAGATAATATCGTTTGAAATCAATTGTTATAACATGAAGTGTTGACATGTGTTTTAGTTCCTTAGACGACCATGAGAGTATCGTAGTCACTTAATACCGTACGGTGGACTTTGTGGTTGCTCAAACGTCATCTTTAGCACAGTGATCATAACATCAACTTACAGGTTAATCAAAAAGTTTGACAAGGGACTAGATAGCTCGAGAGTGGAATTTTCTCCGCCGATGATGGAGAGATATTCTTAGGGCCCTCTTGGTGTGACAACATCCATCATCGTCTGGCCAGACACAGGTCACTATGTCACGAGGATGCCGGAACGCTTTAATGAGAAAGAAGAACAAAACCTATAACAAGGATGATGGTATAGTGAGCATGTGTATGACTCAGGTGAAGGAAATATGCCCTAGAGGCAATAATAAAGTTATTATTTATTTCCTTATATCATGATAAATGTTTATTATTCATGCTAGAATTGTATTAACCGGAAACATAATACATGTGTGAATACATAGACAAACTTAGTGTCACTAGTATGCCTTACTTGACTAGCTCGTTAATCAAAGATGGTTATGTTTCCTAACCATGAAAAAAGTGTTGTTATTTGATTAACGAGGTCACATCATTAGTTGAATGATCTGATTGACATGACCCATTCCATTAGCTTAGCACCCGATCGTTTAGTATGTTGCTATTGCTTTCTTCATGACTTATACATGTTCCTATAACTATGAGATTATGCAACTCCCGTTTACCGGAGGAACACTTTGGGTACTACCAAACGTCACAACGTAACTGGGTGATTATAAAGGAGTACTACAGGTGTCTCCAAAGGTACATGTTGGGTTGGCGTATTTCGAGATTAGGATTTGTCACTCCGATTGTCGGAGAGGTATCTCTGGGCCCTCTCGGTAATGCACATCACATAAGCCTTGCAAGCATTGCAACTAATGAGTTAGTTGCGGGATGATGTATTACGGAACGAGTAAAGAGATTTGCCGGTAACGAGATTGAACTAGGTATGGGATACTGACGATCGAATCTCGGGCAAGTAACATACCGATGACAAAGGGAACAACGTATGTTGTTATGCGGTCTGACCGATAAAGATCTTCGTAGAATATGTAGGAGCCAATATGGGCATCCAGGTCCCGCTATTGGTTATTGACCGGAGACATGTCTCGGTCATGTCTACATTGTTCTCGAACCCGTAGGGTCCGCACGCTTAAGGTTACGATGACAGTTATATTATGAGTTTATGCATTTTGATGTACCAAAGGTTGTTCGGAGTCCCGGATGTGATCACGGACATGACGAGGAGTCTCGAAATGGTCGATACGTAAAGATTGATATATTGGAAGCCTATGTTTGGATATCGGAAGTGTTCCGGGTGAAATCGGGATTTTACCGGAGTACCGGGAGGTTACCGGAACCCCCCGGGAGCTAGATGGGCCTTAGTGGGCTTTAGTGGAAAGGAGAAAGGGGCAGCCCAAGGTGGCTGTGCGCCTCCCCCCTTCCCCTAGTCCTATTAGGACTAGGAGAGGTGGCCGGCCCCCTCTCTCTCTTTCCCCCCTCAAGGAATCCTATTCCAACTAGGATTGGGGGGGGGAATCCTACTCCCGGAGGGAGTAGGACTCTCCTGGCGCGCCCCTTGTGGCCGGCCAGCCTCCCCCCTTTGGTCCTTTATATACTGAGGTAGAGGCACCCTAGAACAGATAAGTTGATCCACGTGATCTATTCCTTAGCCGTGTGCGGTGCCCCCAGCCACCATAGTCCTCGATAATACTGTAGCGGAGTTTAGGCGAAGCCCTGCTGCTGTAGTACATCAAGATCGTCACCACGCCGTCGTGCTGACAGAACTCTTCCCCGACACTTTGCTGGATCGGAGTCCGGGGATCGTCATCGAGCTGAACGTGTGCTCGAACTCGGAGGTGCCGTAGTTTCGGTGCTTGATCGGTTGGATCGTGAAGACGTACGACTACTTCCTCTACGTTGCATCAACGCTTCCGCAGTCGGTCTGCGTGGGTACGTAGACAACACTCTCCCCTCTCGTTGCTATGCATCACATGATCTTGCGTGTGCGTAGGAATTTTTTTGAAATTACTATGAAACCCAACAGTGGCATCCGAGCCTAGGTTATTTATGTTGATGTTATATGGACGAGTAGAACACAAGTGAGTTGTGGGCGATATAAGTCATACTGCCTACCAGCATGTCATACTTTGGTTCGGCGGCATTGTTGGACGAGACGACCCGGACCAACATTACGCGTACGCTTACGCGAGACCGGTTCCCCCGACGTGCCTTGCACATAGGTGGCTTGCGGGCGACTGTCTCTCCAACTTTAGTTGAACCAAGTGTGGCTACGCCCGGTCCTTGCGAAGGTTAAAATGGAGTCTATTTGACAAACTATTTTTGTGGTTTTGATGCGTAGGTGAGATTGGTTCTTGCTTAAGCCCGTAGCAGCCACGTAAAACTTGCAACAACAAAGTAGAGGACGTCTAACTTGTTTTTGCAGGGCATGTTGTGATGTGATATGGTCAAGGCATGATGCTGAATTTTATTGTATGAGATGATCATGTTTTGTAACCGAGTTATCGGCAACTGGCAGGAGCCATATGGTTGTCGCTTTATTGTATGAAATGCAATCGCGATGTAATGCTTTACTTTATTACTAAACTGTAGTGATAGTCGTGGAAGCATAAGATTGGCGAGACGACAACGATGCTACGATGGAGATCAAGGTGTCGCGCCGGTGACGATGGTGATCATAACAGTGCTTCGGAGATGGAGATCACAAGCACAAGATGATGATGGCCATATCATATCACTTATATTGATTGCATGAGATGTTTATCCTTTTATGCATCTTATCTTGCTTTGATTGACGGTAGCATTATAAGATGATCTCTCACTAAATTATCAAGAAGTGTTCTCCCTGAGTATGCACCGTTGCCAAAGTTCGTCATGCCCAGACACCACGTGATGATCGGGTGTGATAAGCTCTACGTCCATCTACAACGGGTGCAAGCCAGTTTTGCACACGCAGAATACTCAGGTTAAATTTGACGAGCCTAGCATATGCAGATATGGCCTCGGAACACGGAGACCGAAAGGTCGAGCGTGAATCATATAGTACATATGATCAACATAACGATGTTCACCATTGAAAACTACTCCATCTCACGTGATGATCGGTTATGGTTTAGTTGATTTGGATCACGTAATCACTTAGAAGATTAGAGGGATGTCTATCTAAGTGGGAGTTCTTAAGTAATTTGATTAATTGAACTTAAACTTATCATGAACTTAGTACCTGATAGTATCTTGCTTGTTTATGTTGATTGTAGATAGATGGCTCGTGCTGTTGTTCCGTTGAATTTTAATGCGTTCCTTGAGAAAGCAAAGTTGAAAGATGATGGTAGCAATTATACGGACTGGGTCCGTAACTTGAGGATCATCCTCATTGCTGCACAGAAGAATTACGTCCTGGAAGCACCGCTGGGTGCCAGGCCTGCTGCAGGAGCAACGCCGGATGTTATGAACGTCTGGCAGAGCAAAGCTGATGACTACTCGATAGTTCAGTGTGCCATGCTTTACGGCTTAGAATCGGGACTTCAACGACGTTTTGAATGTCATGGAGCATATGAGATGTTCTAGGAGTTGAAGTTAATATTTCAAGCAAATGCCTGGATTGAGAGATATGAAGTCTCCAATAAGTTCTATAGCTGCAAGATGGAGGAGAACAATTCTGTCAGTGAGCATATACTCAAAATGTCTGGGTATAATAATCACTTGATTCAATTGGGAGTTAATCTTCCGGATGATTGTGTCATTGACAGAATTCTCCAATCACTGCCACCAAGCTACAAGAGCTTCGTGATGAACTATAATATGCAAGGGATGAACAAGACTATTCCCGAGCTCTTCGGAATGCTGAAAGCTGCGGAGGTAGAAATCAAGAAGGAGCATCAAGTGTTGATGGTTAACAAGACCACTAGTTTCAAGAAAAAGGGCAAAGGGAAGAAGAAGGGGAACTTCAAGAAGAACAGCAAGCAAGTTGCTGCTCAGGAGAAGAAACCCAAGTCTGGACCTAAGCCTGAAACTGAGTGCTTCTACTGCAAGCAGACTGGTCATTGGAAGCGGAACTGCCCCAAGTATTTGGCGGATAAGAAGGATGGCAAGGTGAACAAAGGTATATGTGATATACATGTTATTGATGTGTACCTTACTAGAGCTCGCAGTAGCACCTGGGTATTTGATACTGGTTCTGTTGCTAATATTTGCAACTCGAAACAGGGAATACGGAATAAGCGGGCACTGGCAAAGGACGAGGTGACGATGCGCGTGGGAAACGGTTCCAAAGTTGATGTGATCGCGGTCGGCACGCTACCTCTACATCTACCTTCGGGATTAATATTAGACCTAAATAATTGTTATTTGGTGCCAGCGTTGAGCATGAACATTATATCTGGATCTTGTTTAATGCGAGACGGTTATTCATTTAAATCAGAGAATAATGGTTGTTCTATTTATATGAGTAATATCTTTTATGGTCATGCACCCTTGAAGAGTGGTCTATTCTTATTGAATCTCGATAGTAGTAATACACATATTCATAATGTTGAAGCCAAAAGATGCAGAGTTGATAATGAAAGTGCAACTTATTTGTGGCACTGTCGTTTAGGTCATATCAGTGTAAAGCGCATGAAGAAACTCCATACTGATGGACTTTTGGAACCACTTGATTATGAATCACTTGGTACTTGCGAACCGTGCCTCATGGGCAAGATGACTAAAACACCGTTCTCCGGTACTATGGAGAGAGCAACAGATTTGTTAGAAATCATACATACCGATGTATGTGGTCCGATGAATATTGAGGCTCGTGGCGGATATCGTTATTTTCTCACCTTCACAGATGATTTAAGCAGATATGGGTATATCTACTTAATGAAACATAAGTCTGAAACATTTGAAAAGTTCAAAGAATTTTAGAGTGAAGTTGAAAATCATCGTAACAAGAAAATAAAGTTTCTACGATCTGATCGTGGAGGAGAATATTTGAGTTACGAGTTTGGTGTACATTTGAAAAACTGTGGAATAGTTTCGCAACTCACGCCACCCGGAACACCACAGCGTAATGGTGTGTCCGAATGTCGTAATCGTACTTTACTAGATATGGTGCGATCTATGATGTCTCTTACAGATTTACCGCTATCGTTTTTGGGGTTATGCTTTAGAGACGGCCGCATTCACATTAAATAGGGCACCATCAAAATCCGTTGAGACGACACCTTATGAACTATGGTTTGGCAAGAAACCAAAGTTGTCGTTTCTTAAAGTTTGGGGTTGCGATGCTTATGTGAAAAAGCTTCAACCTGATAAGCTCGAACCCAAATCAGAGAAATGTGTCTTCATAGGATACCCAAAGGAGACTGTTGGGTACACCTTCAATCACATATCCGAAGGCAAGACATTCGTTGCTAAGAATGGATCCTTTCTAGAGAAGGAGTTTCTCTCGAAAGAAGTGAGTGGGAGGAAAGTAGAACTTGATGAGGTAACTGTACCTGCTCCCTTACTGGAAAGTAGTACATCACAGAAAACTGTTTCAGTGACACCTACACCAGTTAATGAGGAAGCTAATGATAATGATCATGAGACTTCAGATCAAGATACTACTGAACCTCGTAGATCAACCAGAGTAAGATCCGCACCAGAGTGGTACGGTAATCCTGTTCTGGAAGTCATGCTACTAGATCATGATGAACCTACGAACTATGAAGAAGCGATGGTGAGCCCAGATTCCGCAAAGTGGCTTGAAGCCATGAAATCTGAGATGGGATCCATGTATGAGAACAAAGTATGGACTTTGGTTGACTTGCCCAATGATCGGCAAGCAATTGAGAATAAATGGATCTTCAAGAAGAAGACTGACGCTGATGGTAATGTTACTGTCTACAAAGCTCGACTTGTCGCGAAAGGTTTTCGACAAGTTCAAGGGGTTGACTACGATGAGACTTTCTCACCTGTAGCGATGCTTAAGTCTGTCCGAATCATGTTAGCGATTGCCGCATTTTATGATTATGAAATTTGGCAGATGGATGTCAAAACTGCATTCCTGAATGGATTTCTGGAAGAAGAGTTGTATATGATGCAACCGGAAGGTTTTGTCGATCCAAAGGGAGCTAACAAAGTGTGCAAGCTCCAGCGATCCATTTATGGACTGGTGCAAGCCTCTCGGAGTTGGAATAAACGCTTTGATAGTGTGATCAAAGCATTTGGTTTTATATAGACTTTCGGAGAAGCCTGTATTTACAAGAAAGTGAGTGGGAGCTCTGTAGCATTTCTGATATTATATGTGGATGACATATTACTAATTGGAAATGATATAGAATTTCTGGATAGCATAAAGGGATACTTGAATAAGAGTTTTTCAATGAAAGATCTCAGTGAAGCTGCTTACATATTAGGCATTAAGATCTATAGAGATAGGTCAAGACGCTTAATTGGACTTTCACAAAGCACATACCTTGACAAAGTTTTGAAGAAGTTCAAAATGGATCAAGCAAAGAAAGGGTTCTTGCCTGTGTTACAAGGTGTGAAGTTGAGTAAAACTCAATGCCCGACCACTGCAGAAGATAGAGAGAAAATGAAAGATGTTCCCTATGCTTCAGCCATAGGCTCTATCATGTATGCAATGCTGTGTACCAGACCTGATGTGTGCCTTGCAATAAGTTTAGCAGGGAGGTACCAAAGTAATCCAGGAGTGGATCACTGGACAGCGGTCAAGAACATCCTGAAATACCTGAAAAGGACTAAGGATATGTTTCTCGTATATGGAGGTGACAAAGAGCTCGTCGTAAATGGTTACGTTGATGCAAGCTTTGACACTGATCCGGACGATTCTAAATCGCAAACCGGATACGTATTTACATTAAATGGTGGAGCTGTCAGTTGGTGCAGTTCTAAACAAAGCGTCGTAGCGGGATCTACATATGAAGCGGAGTACATAGCTGCTTCGGAAGCAGCGAACGAAGGAGTCTGGATGAAGGAGTTCATATCCGATCTAGGTGTCATACCTAGTGCATCGGGTCCAATGAAAATCTTTTGTGACAATACTGGTGCAATTGCCTTAGCAAAGGAATCCAGATTTCACAAAAGGACCAAGCAATCAAGAGACGCTTCAACTCCATCCGGGATCTAGTCCAGGTGGGAGACATAGAAATTTGCAAGATACATACGGATCTGAATGTTGCAGACCCGTTGACTAAGCCTCTTCCACGAGCAAAACATGATCAGCACCAAGGCTCCATGGGTGTTAGAATCATTACAGTATAATCTAGATTATTGACTCTAGTGCAAGTGGGAGACTGAAGGAAATATGCCCTAGAGGTAATAATAAAGTTATTATTTATTTCCTTATATCATGATAAATGTTTATTATTCATGCTAGAATTGTATTAACCGGAAACATAATACATGTGTGAATACATAGACAAACTTAGTGTCACTAGTATGCCTCTACTTGACTAGCTCGTTAATCAAAGATGGTTATGTTTCCTAACCATGAACAAAGTGTTGTTATTTGATTAACGAGGTCACATCATTAGTTGAATGATCTGATTGACATGACCCATTCCATTAGCTTAGCACCCGATCGTTTAGTATGTTGCTATTGCTTTCTTCATGACTTATACATGTTCCTATAACTATGAGATTATGCAACTCTCGTTTACCGGAGGAACACTCTGGGTACTACCAAACGTCACAACGTAACTGGGTGATTATAAAGGAGTACTACAGGTGTCTCCAAAGGTACATGTTGGGTTGGCGTATTTCGAGATTAGGATTTGGCACTCCGATTGTCGGAGAGGTATCTCTGGGCCCTCTCGATAATGCACATCACATAAGCCTTGCAAGCATTGCAACTAATGAGTTAGTTGCGGGATGATGTATTACGAAACGAGTAAAGAGACTTGCCGGTAACGAGATTGAACTAGGTATGGGATACCGACGATCAAATCTCGGGCAAGTAACATACCGATGACAAAGGGAACAACGTATGTTGTTATGCGGTCTGACCGATAAAGATCTTCGTAGAATATGTAGGAGCCAATATGGGCATCCAGGTCCCGCTATTGGTTATTGACCGGAGACATGTCTCGGCCATGTCTACATTGTTCTCGAACCCGTAGGGTCCGCACGCTTAAGGTTACGATGACAGTTATATTATGAGTTTATGCATTTTGATGTACCGAAGGTTGTTCGGAGTCCCGGATGTGATCATGGACATGACGAGGAGTCTCGAAATGGTCGAGACGTAATGATTGATATATTGGAAGCATATGTTTGGATATCGGAAGTGTTCCGGGTGAAATCGGGATTTTACCGGAGTACCGGGAGGTTACCGGAACCCCCCGGGAGCTAGATGGGCCTTAGTGGGCTTTAGTGGAAAGGAGAAAGGGGCAGCCCAAGGTGGCTGTGCGCCTCCCCCCTTTCCCTAGTCCTATTAGGACTAGGAGAGGTGGCCGGCCCCCTCTCTCTCTCTTTCCCCCCTCAAGGAATCCTATTCCAACTAGGATTGGGGGGGGGGAATCCTACTCCCGGAGGGAGTAGGACTCTCCTGGTGCGCCCCTTGTGGCCGGCCAGCCTCCCCCCTTTGGTCCTTTATATACTGAGGTAGAGGCACCCTAGAACAGATAAGTTGATCCACGTGATCTATTCCTTAGCCGTGTGCAGTGCCCCCGGCCACCATAGTCCTCAATAATACTGTAGCGGAGTTTAGGCGAAGCCCTGCTGCCGTAGTACATCAAGATTGTCACCACGCCGTCGTGCTGACGGAACTCTTCCCCGACACTTTGCTGGATCGGAGTCCGGGGATCGTCATCGAGCTGAACGTGTGCTCGAACTCGGAGGTGTCGTAGTTTCGGTGCTTGATCGGTTGGATCGTGAAGACGTACGACTACTTCCTCTACGTTGCGTCAACGCTTCCGCAGTCGGTCTGCGTGGGTACGTAGACAACACTCTCCCCTCTCGTTGCTATGCATCACATGATCTTGCGTGTGCGTAGGAATTTTTTTGAAATTACTACGAAACCCAACATCAGGAGGATACCGATGCATCTCGGATTTTGTAAAGAATTGTGAAGCAAGGGGAACATCACATGATAACCAAAGGTTCACTTGAATTCCATTAGTGTAATCATAGGGATCAATATGGGCGTCCACGGTTCTACTATCGGTCACTGAGGGAAGGGGTTTTGTTCATGTATATGTTTTACCGAACCTATGAGGTCACAAGCTTAAGGTAATCATGACATGTTTAGTGTTAGTAGGATGAGAGTATCGGGAATTTATTTGTGGAATTGTTTCATTAATATTCAAAATAGTTTTGAGAGGAATCGGAAGCGTTTCAGAGGTCACCGTAAGGGTTTCGGAGTTTATCGGGCAATACCGGCTATTCCTGATAAATAATATATAGGTGTAAAATGTTTCCAATGATGTTAAATTGATAAAAAAGACTCTAATAATTGTTAGGAGGCTTTTATATTTAATTTAATATCAAGGGGGCTTAAAAGGCCAAGTGGTGGAAGGAGAATTGGGTCACCGTGGCCCAATAGGGAGGCGCCCCACTTTTCCAATGGGGAGGCCGAATTGGAGTGGGGGAGTAATCCTCCTCCCCCCTTTGGACAGCGCACCAAGGAGGGGTTTCCCTCCTTGTGTGGCAGCCCCTCCTCTCCCCCAACCTATATATATACCAGAGGCTTTTGTGCTATTTGGATGTACAAGTTTTGGAGCCTCCTCTAGTTCTAGTTGGTCCTAGATGATCAATTAGAGCCTGACCTAGATCCTATAATCCTCATAATTAGAAGACCAATGTGGCTCTAATCTCCTCCCTTTAATTCTCCGGTGACGATTAGCTCTAGACGGCGAAGCGCTGCCGGATCATGGAGACCATACGCTTGCAACCAAGTAGAAAGGTCATGCTTTCAGTCTTCTGTTCGAGGGATCGTTCGTGGCGGTTTCATGGGATTGAGGTACTCCAAGTACAATCTACACCGACTCGTCTACTTCTGCTGCTACTCAGAGTCGATAACGATCGTGATCCAAACCGTTTATGCGTCTCTGTATTGTTCCTGGGTGATCGTAGGGAGAATTGTTTTTGTTTTTCTATTGCGTTTCCCAACAATGGCATCATGAGCAGTTCTATGAATGGATGCAGGTTTCGATCTAGATCACATGTGTATGTGAGGGTTTAATGTTCTTTCTATGCTTCCCTCAGGTGTTGCTTCGGTCCAGTTCATTGGCGGCATGATGTGGTTTGTACAAAGTTGTGACAATCGATCGGCTCTAGTTGTTGACGATCTGTTAATAGTTGTTTGGGCTTCATCATAGTCAAGAATAGTGAACCATTGCAAACACAAGAGAGTGATGAAGATGAACAATCTTCTAGGGGGTCATGCGTAATCGACGAAGTTTAGTGTGGGGCTAGAGATTTTTAATTAAGTCTTTTCCCTCACACACCCCGAAAGTTAATTTAGCAACAAGAATTATCACCTTGATTGTGTACGTAGGTAGCTAGTGTCATCTGGAAACCCTAGAAGCCACGTATTTAGAATTTGTCAAATCGGTTATATGACATCTAACTTGGTTTTGCAGGTTTGCATATGATGTGGTATAACCTTCGTCATGATAATGAGTTTATGTATGAGATGGTTATTGATACGTCTCCAATGTATCTATAATTTTTGATTGTTCCATGTTGTTATATTATCAATCTTGGATGTTTTATAATCATTTTATAGTCATTTTTGTTGGGAATGTAGTATTTCAAAAAAATTCCTACGATCACGCAAGATCTATCTAGGAGATGCATAGTAACAAGAGGGGGAGAGTGTGTCTACGTACCCTCGTAGACCGAAAGCGGAAGCGTTTAGTAACGTGTTTGATGTAGTCGAACGTCTTCGCGATCCAACCGATCAAGTACCGAACGCACGACACCTCCGCGATCTACACACGTTCATCTTGGTGACATCCCTCGAACTCTTGATCCAGTTGAGGCCGAGGGAGAGTTTCGTCAGCACGATGGCGTGGTGACGGTGATGATGAAGTTACCGATGCAGGGCTTCGCCTAAGCACTACGACAATATGACCGAGGTGTAAAACTATGGAGGGGGGCACCGCACACGACTAGATTAACTTGTGTGTCTATGGGGTGCCCCCTCCCCCGTATATAAAGGCGGGGAGGAGGAGGCCCGCCGGTCCTATGGGGGCGCGCCCAAGGGGGGGGGGGAATCCTACTCCAAGTAGGAATCGGTCCCCCCTTTCCTAGTCCAAGTAGGAGAAGAAGGAATGAGAGGGAGAGGGAGAGGGAAAGAGGGGTCGCGCCCCCCTCCCCTAGTCCTATTCGGACTCCCCTTAAGGGGGGGCACCATGTAACGCCCCGAGACCGTTGCGCCAGGTGTCGTCCAGTTATTCGCTGATGTTGCCAGGTCATTTGCTTGTGTGTTGCATTTCATCATGTCATCATGTGCATTGCATCATGTCATCATGCAACCCGTTTTAAAACTCAACTAAACAAATTGTATGGATCTTTGATCCATTTAAATCGAGGGAATTCACATGGTGATTCTCTTTACAACTCATCCTCTCGATATTTAGAGAGCTATAGTAATTATTCCAATTATGTGGAATTACCTTAACACACTTGCAAAAATCCCAAAGCCTTTTATTATTTCAACTCTTGGCCTCTAACTTTGCCATATGTCCTTTCATCATTCTCCGGAGCTCCACCTAATTTCTCAACATTTTTTGGGCACTTCGAAAAACCTATCCTAGCTCAAACCTTTTGAATTAAATTCAAAGGAATTTGAATTTAATCTTTCAACTTGACCTTTTTTCTATTTTTACGGACCGTGCACATTTTTCTGAGTCCGTGAAAATTATCCCCGTGCCCAACTCTTTCTCTAACCTTTCTTTTCTTCCTTTTTCTTTCTCTTTATTTTCCATTTGGAAAAGAGTATTAGAGAGAGAGAGAAGGAGCCTAGCAGCCTGGGCCTCCCAACCTCCCGCGCCGGCCCAAGGCCAAGGCCCATCCGCGCCCCATGGTTAACCTAGCTAGCTCGTTTCCCTGGCCCGATCTCCCCCTCGATCCCTCTCTCCCTCCCAAACTTGCATAAACTTGTTCATGTCATCCGCATCATGATAACAATAATTAAAATGCTTAAATTGTTGTTTGCATTAATTTACTAATGCATATGGGGATTTACCGGATTTGTTGTTTGCTATATCCGGCCCCATTTAAATTGTTTAGATAGTATAGTTTTGTTATGCCTCACCTCTTGCCATGTTAATCCACATTTAATATTGTTGGGGTACATAACCGAGAGAGAACTAAATAATCGATGTGGTGTTTTGTCAATATGCATCCCGATGCATATTGAGCTTCACTTAATTTGTAGGATTGCTTGCGCACTTTGCCATGCCATGCATACTTAAACCGGACATGCATCATACTTGTTGTGCATCATGCCATGATTATGTGATGGTTGTTTACCGTGGTTGTTTGCTTCTTTCCGGTGTTGCTTCTTCGGGTTGGTTCCGTTAATGTCGAGTTTGTGAGGATCCGTTCAACTTCGTCTGTTTGTCTTCTTCATGGACTCGTTCTTCTTCCTTGCGGGATCTCAGGCAAGATGATCATACCCTCGAAATCACTACTATCTTTGCTATGCTAGTTTGCTCGCTCTTTCCTATGCCAATGCTACGATGCCTACCTTTTGCTTGTCAGCCTCCCAATTGCCATGTCAAACCTCTAACCCACCATGTCCTAGCAAATCGTTGATTGGCTATGTTACCGCTTTGCTCAGCCCCTCTTATAGCGTTGTTAGTTGCTGGTGAAGATTGAAGTTTGTTCCTTGTTGGAACATGGAGTTCGTTCCTTGTTGGAACATTGTTTATTTGTTGGGATATCACAATATATCTTATTTAATTAATGCATCTATATACTTGGTAAAGGGTGGAAGGCTCGGCCTTATGCCTGGTGTTTTTTTCCACTCTTGCCGCCCTAGTTTCCGTCATATCGTGTTATGTTCCCGGATTTTGCGTCCCTTACGCGGTTGGGCTATAATGGGAACCCCTTGACAGTTCGCCTTAAGTAAAGCTTTTCCAGCAATGCCCAACATTGGTTTTACCATTTGCCACCGAGCCTTTTTCCCTTGGGAGTCGCGCATCCCGAGGGTCATCTTTATTTTAACCCCCCCGGGCCAGTGCTTGTCTAAGTGTTGGTCCGAACTAGAGTCCTTTGCAGCGCCACCTCAGGGAAACTTGAGGGCTGGTTTTAGTTGTACGGAGCGCTCATCCGGTGTTGCCCTGAGAACGAGATATGTGCAGCTCCTATCAGGATGTCGGCGCATCGGGCGGTATTGCTGGTTTAGTTTTACCCTGTCGAAATGTCTTGTTGTACCGGGATACCGAGCCTGATCGGTACGTCTCGGGTGGAGGTCTATTCCTTCGTTGACCGTGAGAGCTTGTTGTGGGCTAAGTTGGGACACCCTGCAGGGATTTGAACTTTCGAAAGCCGTGCCCGCAGTTATGGGCAGATGGGAATTTGTTAACGTCTGGTTGTAGAAAACCTGAAGTCGACCTTAATTAAAATACATCAACCGCGTGTGTAACCGTGATGGTCTCTTTCCGGCGGAGTCCGGGAAGTGAACACGGTTGTTGGAGTTATGCTTGACGTAGGTAGTCCAGGATCACTTCTTGATCATACTTTTATCGGCCGTGCTTTGCCTTCTCTTCTCGCTCTCTTTTGCGAATAGGTTAGCCACCATATATGCTAGTCGCTTGCTGCAGCTCCACCTCATACCTTTACCTTACCCATAAGCTTAAATAGTCTTGATCGCGAGGGTGCGAGATTGCTGAGTCCCTGTGGCTCACAGATACTTCCAAAACCAGTTTGCAGGTGCCGATGAGACCGTGCAGATGACGCAATCCAGCTCAGGAGGAGCTCGATGAAGATCTTGTCCTTTGTGTTGTTTCATTTTAGTTGATCAGTAGTGGAGCCCCGTTGGGGTCGATCGGGGACCTTTGTCGCATTTGGGGTTCTTCTTTTATTTTGGTTCCGTAGTCAGACCCTGATTGTATTTGGATGATATAATGCTTTATTCATGTAATTGTGTGAAGTGGCGATTGTAAGCCAACTATGTATCTCTTTCCCTTATGTATTACATGGGTTGTGTGAAGATTACCTCACTTGCGACATATGCCTTCAATGCGATTATGCCTCTAAGTCGTGCCTCGACACGTGGGAGATATAGTCGCATTGAGGGTGTTACAAGTTGGTAATCAGAGCCTTCCCCGACCTTAGGAGCCCCATTGCTTGATCGTTATTAGTGGCCGAGTTGTGTCTAGAAAAATGTTTTGAATCAATTAGGAATTATATATCGGAGAGTTTAGGAATTCTTTTTACTTCCCAGTCTCCTCATCGCTCTGGTAAGGCATCCTGACGTAGAGTTTTGTCTCTTCTCTTCTCAAATTTCACTAAATTTTTTTTAGGATCACGCGGGTATCTTGGAATCGTTCCGATGGTTTTATGATGAGAACATTGTCTTGGTGCCTCCTGTCAGGGGTTTTGTGGAAGTGTCCCGGGGAGTTGAGCTCTGAGGTGTTGTCGTCATAATTTTATCGTTGCAGTTCTGAAATACCTGAGTTTAGTACGTCGACATCGAAAATCTCTTTTATGCAGTTCGTTGGTGAGATAACCTCGACGCCACCCAGTATTGGGGCGGGAGTTCGGGAGTATCGCCATAACTTGTATAACGGATGCTTTTCGAAGGTTGAGGTAGATGATTTCCGAAGGTTTCTTGGTTATGTGTTGAAGGATGGATACAGCTGGATGTAGGATTTGCTAGTTTTGGGAGATATTATGCTTCCCCTGTATCCCCAACACCTGATTGCATAACCGGAAAATTTCGGGAGTTTCATAGGTGGGAATTCAAGTAGCTCTTAGGATTTCTTTCCGACAGATCTATGATATGACAATGGGGTTCGACGTCTAGTGGTCCGCCTATTCACGGTCGATTTTACAGTGGTCTCGTTGTGTCTTAAAGAGTCCTTGGCTATGCCGACTCGGGGACGCTTCGTATGTCATGTGCACTGCCTTGTACATGATGGTGCTGTACGATCGAGCCCGTGTAGGCCCCACCACGAAAACTTCGGACGAAATCTCTATCATATGTTTGTTCCGGCTTATTCTGCAAGCCAACCCTTTGTTTTGTTTTGAGTTGTGGTATTCGAGTTGCTTCGAAGTTAAATGTGGATTCCATACCTTTTTCCTAAGCGGTATTCTCATACTCCTATGCGAATACTTATCCTTCTTGATAATCGAGTTTTCATTTCAATTTCTTCTCAACCGGTGTACTTCTCTTCAAGTGGATCCGATCATTTCAACAACCGCAAGATCAAGTATCAGTTCTTCTTAACGGTGTTTGTTTCATCCGTCTCCAAATTGTCTTTGTTTTTCCCACCCTCCCTCCCTTTGTTTTTCTCCAAGGATTCAGATCTCTTAATCGAGTATCCATATTATTGATGTGAATTCTCTCCATTCTTTTCTATCAATATTCTTATCCGGTGATTATCAGGAAGATTCTAACGGAGCTTCAAGTTCGTCAACCTTCACTCATTTTTCTTCTCCGGTGGTTTAAATTCAAGCGTTATTGATCATATCTTCTCCTCGTTTTCAAATACCTTCTCATAACGGTTCACCTAATAATCTTTCACCGCTCGTTATTCAATTGTTCCGAAGTGCTAAAGTTATCTCAGAAGATTTGTGTTTCCACTCTTAATCCGTTCAAGCTATTTTGAGGATGTTATCTCATTCAAGCCTCTTAATTCAACCGGTGCAATCTCTCTTCCAAGCAATTGTTCTACGGTGTATCTTTTGAGTGGGCCCTAACCCACAGGCCTTTTCCCAGGATCTTACCTAACTCTTCTTATTTTCCGGAGCTTTTCAAATTCTTTTCGAAGTTTGACGTAAGAATGAGTTATCATCAGTCAAATGCCATCTCCTAGATCTTTCACAATTATTTTCATCGTTGGCTCAACCTCTTCGTTTTGATTCTTCCGGAGTGTCTAAATAATTCATGGTGGTGTTCTCATCGTCATTCTCGGATTTTGAAGACCGAAGAAGAGTTTCTCCTTAATCTTGCTTCATTCTCTTCAAGATTCGTGATTCTAGCTCGTTGCCATCCTCTCATAATTGTTTCGATCGTGAGTATTCTTTTCACCCTTCTGGAGCAATTTAAGAGTCGTCTCAGTTTGTTATCCGGAGTCCATCAAGTCAGGTTTATTCATTCTCAGCTTTCAGCTATCATTCTCCAATTTTACCGGTGCTTCGTTCAAGTGATCTTTAATCGGCTCGTGATCTCTTCGTTCTCATGTATCTAAATTCTCTCAAGCATCTTCGTCCATTTGCTAATTCTTCCCGGTGTTTCTTTATCTTCTCTTCGTTCATTTTCAATTCTTACGATGGTTCGTTCAACATTTCTCTTCCTTATCAATTCATTTTTTGTTCCAATCCTACCGATGGTTCGTTGAAGACGTTCTCAAGTTTATGTTATATCTCTCTTAATCCTTGATACGAATCCATTGATTGTCATCAATTTAATTGGTGAAGGTTAAACATAACGTAATTCTTATTCTTGCTTCATCCAACTGTCTAATTTCCTATTCTGGAGGTTCATCAAATTCTTGTTTCCATTTGTCCATCTTTCTTTACCGGAGTGACAAGTTTTCTCTTTATCTCGTTGCTAAGCGTCATCCAAATCATTGCAAGGATTCACCTTGTGTTTTCAACTTCTCTTTATTTTCATTCCTTTTGTTTACTGGAGTTCTTCATGGATGTTCTACAGGACGATTCATCAAGGATTTAATTCCTTCTCAAAGTTTTCATCAAGATTCATTTCTTGGGAGCTCAAGCTTTCTTCATATTGTAATCCGGAGTGCAATTCTTTCTTCCGAATCATTGGAGATGGTATTATGTCATCCTTGATAATTTGAATTCATGTTTCTTGATTCACATGTTGTCATGAATGAGATATTTCAAATCCATCAATCTCGTCTTTGGAGTTATCTTGGGTTATATTTCACCTTAAGCCCTCCCTAAGGATGGTTGTTATTATGGTGCTTATAAATGACCCAAGTTCTTCTTTTATCCTCCCGGTGAAATACTTTCTCGTCTCCTTGTTCTTATCAATCCAATTCTTTTTCCCGTGAGTGGCAGGTTGTCACCTCATAAGTTGAGATGCATTTCACAAGACCATATCAAGCTTATTCTTTTCGTTGTTGGTGTTCCAACTACTCCGTTCGACCCTTTTCCTAAAGATGCCTTTTCAAGCTCTTTTGTGGCATAAGATGGCATTTTCTTCTCCATTCCTTTATTTCAATTATCTATCTTCTATTCTTTTGTTCCGGAGCCATTGTAATGTTGCTCTTCTCTCTCATCATCTTGGATCGTGCTCTTCTCTTGCTTATCCATTTAACCGGAGTGTTGTGCCCTTTTTGCTCAAGTTCTTTTCGCCTTATCAAGTCTTGTATATCTTTTCAACCGGAGTGGTGTCCAAATTTGTTCTTCCTTGTTTCTCTTTTCTAACAGAGTGTTTTCAACTTCGTCCATCTTTGTTGTTTTATTCTTTAAATTAGTTCAACCTCGCAAGGTTCTTTGGTTTCACTCGTTTGTCAAAGAAGCAACTTAGTTTTCCCCTTCTCTTTCTCCTCCGTTTTTCCCTCTGGTGCCATTCTAGATCTCGGGATGAGATCCTCTCATAGTGGTGGAGTGTTGTAACGTCCCGAGACCGTTGCGCCATGTGTCGTCCAGTTATTCGCCGATGTTGCCAGGTCATTTGCTTGTGTGTTGCATTTCATCATGTCATAATGTGCATTGCATCATGTCATCATGCAACCTGTTTTAAAACCCAACTAAACAAATGGTATGGATCTTTGATCCATTTAAATCGAGGGAATTCACATGGTGATTCTCTTTACAACTTATCCTCTCGATATTTAGAGAGCTATAGTAATTATTCCAATTATGTGGAATTACCTTAACACACTTGCAAAAATCCCAAAGCCTTTTATTATTTCAACTCTTGGCCTCTAACTTTGCCATATGTCCTTTCATCATTTTCCGGAGCTCCACCTAATTTCTCAACATTTTTTGGGCACTTCGAAAAATCTATCCTAGCTCAAACCTTTTGAATTAAATTCAAAGGAATTTGAATTTAATCTTTCAACTTGACCTTTTTTCTATTTTTACGGATCGTGCACATTTTTTCCGAGTCCGTGAAAATTATCCCCGTGCCCAACTCTTTCTCTAACCTTTCTTTTCTTCCTTTTTCTTTCTCTTTATTTTCCGTTTGGAAAAGAGTATTAGAGAGAGAGAGAGAAGGAGCCCAGTAGCCTGGGCCTCCCAACCTCCCGCGCCGGCCCAAGGCCAAGGCCCATCCGCGCCCCATGGTTAACCTAGCTAGCTCGTTTCCTTGGCCCGATCTCCCCCTCGATCCCTCTCTCCCTCCTAGCACCGCCAGAGAGAGAGGATCGAACCCATCTCCCGACCTCCTCCTTCCCTCGATCCCCTCCTCTCGAACCCGCTCGCAGGCCCTCTCCCGATCCCATCTCACTCCCGCGCCGCCAACCTCCACCAGGACCCGCGAGCCCGAGCGCCTCCTGCCGCGAGCTCCACCAGGATCACGCCGCTGCCCCGCCTCCAAGTCTACCCCGCGCCGACGACCCTGCAAGCTGCTGTCGCACGCCTTCGTCCCCGCGCCGCGAGCAGCTCCCCTCCTTCGTCCATGGCGGCCGCCGCACCTGTCAAGTCCCTCTCCATCAGTGCCTGCCCCGCCACCATCTCGACCTCGCCATGGCCTCCGCACCGCCGTCCTCCATGGCCGCTGCCGGCTGAGCTCGAAGCTCCGCTGCTGCACCTCGTCGCCGGAGTGTCTCCCCTCTGCCTCCCCTGCAGCTGCTCTCCGGCAGCTCGGCCGACCTCCTCTGCTCCGCCCTGCGCGTCCTCGCCGTCCAACCACGCCGCCGGACTGCTACCTTGCCTCCCCGACCTAAACTAGCTCAACCCCCGGCCATCTTCGGCGCCTCACCGGCCGGATCTGACTCCGGTGGCCCGTCCCCGTCGGGATGGCCTCCACCACAGGCCAACCACCAAGCCGGCTATGCCACTGTTGTCGCCTGGCATGGTCATGACCAAGACCCGAGACTTGAGACCCGTGGCCTCCGCTGTTAATTTCCGTGGATGCCAAGTACCTCTTCCGGTGATCCGAACATCTACGAGCCGTGTACCACTACAGCCGGTGTGTTTTTCGTCAAGTCCGACTACGACACAAACGGCTACACAATGACTCCGAAGAACATGGAAACGCCAAGTTCCTCTCCGAACGTGAACGACTACCATCGCCGAGACCGCAAGTACCACGACAACCCCGAAGGGATGCGGAACCGTCAAGTACCTCTCCGAAAAACGAGCATGTACCACTACGTTCGGAGACATCGGATCCGCCAAGTCCAACAACGAATGGGTACAACTACCGACGACCCCGGACATCTACGAAAACGTGTGCCACTACCGTCGTCATGTACCACTACGCCCAAGTTCCACTACAAGATGAACCACCATCGTCGCCGATGACCGTCAAGTGTACAACTACCGCCGGCGTTGATTTGACAAGAAAATGTGTACCACTACTTCCACGACGTCCCGTGAACGCCTACTTCCCTCTACGAATGAGAACCGTCCCCTTTGCACGCTACAAAGGTATAACCCCGAGACGATGCCCGTAAATGGATGCATGTTGTATGAGATGCACCCTTGTTCGATAACGTCGCCCCTCTTTTGCCTTGCCACCGACATGTGGGAACTCGGTATTCGAGAGCACTCCGCATTCTATCGCATGTCACGCTCTCGTCGCATTTTCTTTTGCACCGGGATCTCAATCGAGTTACCGGAACCGATATGTTGCCGTGGCATCATTTTCGGATTCGTTGTCGTGGCACCCCTTTTCTTTCCACCACGGTGGCAAATGCTTCATAATATGCTCTTATCAACATTTTCTTAAAAACTTGCATAACTTGTTCATGTCATCCGCATCATGATAACAATAATTAAAATGCTTAAATTGTTGTTTGCATTAATTTACTAATGCATATGGGGATTTACTGGATTTGTTGTTTGCTATATCCGGCCCCATTTAAATTGTTTAGATAGTATAGTTTTGTTATGCCTCACCTCTTGCCATGTTAATCCACATTTAATATTGTTGGGGTACATAACCGAGAGAGAACTAAATAATCGATGTGGTGTTTTGTCAATATGCATCCCGATGCATATTGAGCTTCACTTAATTTGTAGGATTGCTTGTGCACTTTGCCATGCCATGCATACTTAAACCGGACATGCATCATACTTGTTGTGCATCATGCCATGATTATGTGATGGTTGTTTACCGTGGTTGTTTGCTTCTTTCCGGTGTTGCTTCTTCGGGTTGGTTCCGTTAATGTCGAGTTTGTGAGGATCCGTTCAACTTCGTCTGTTTGTCTTCTTCATGGACTCGTTCTTCTTCCTTGCGGGATCTCAGGCAAGATGATCATACCCTCGAAATCACTACTATCTTTGCTATGCTAGTTTGCTCGCTCTTTCCTATGCCAATGCTACGATGCCTACCTTTTGCTTGTCAGCCTCCCAATTGCCATGTCAAATCTCTAACCCACCATGTCCTAGCAAATTGTTGATTGGCTATGTTACCGCTTTGCTCAGCCCCTCTTATAGCGTTGTTAGTTGCTGGTGAAGATTGAAGTTTGTTCCTTGTTGGAACATGGAGTTCGTTCCTTGTTGGAACATTGTTTATTTGTTGGGATATCACAATATATCTTATTTAATTAATGCATCTATATACTTGGTAAAGGGTGGAAGGCTCGGCCTTATGCCTGGTGTTTTGTTCCACTCTTGCCGCCCTAGTTTCCGTCATATCGTGTTATGTTCCCGGATTTTGCGTCCCTTACGCGGTTGGGCTATAATGGGAACCCCTTGACAGTTCGCCTTAAGTAAAGCTTTTCCAGCAATGCCCAACATTGGTTTTACCATTTGCCACCTAGCCTTTTTCCCTTGGGAGTCGTGCATCCCGAGGGTCATCTTTATTTTAACCCCCCCGGGCCAGTGCTTGTCTAAGTGTTGGTCCGAACTAGAGTCCTTTGCAGCGCCACCTCAGGGAAACTTGAGGGCTGGTTTTAGTTGTACGGAGCGCTCATCCGGTGTTGCCCTGAGAACGAGATATGTGCAGCTCCTATCAGGATGTCGTCGCATCGGGCGGTATTGCTGGTTTAGTTTTACCCTGTCGAAATGTCTTGTTGTACCGGGATACCTAGCCTGATCGGTACGTCTCGGGTGGAGGTCTATTCCTTCGTTGACCGTGAGAGCTTGTTGTGGGCTAAGTTGGGACACCCTGCAGGGATTTGAACTTTCGAAAGCCATGCCCGCGGTTATGGGCAGATGGGAATTTGTTAACGTCCGGTTGTAGAAAACCTGAAGTCGACCTTAATTAAAATACATCAACCGCGTGTGTAACCGTGATGGTCTCTTTCCGGCGGAGTCCGGGAAGTGAACACGGTTGTTGGAGTTATGCTTGACGTAGGTAGTCCAGGATCACTTCTTGATCATACTTTTATCGGCCATGCTTTGCCTTCTCTTCTCGCTCTCTTTTGCGAATAGGTTAGCCACCATATATGCTAGTCGCTTTCTGCAGCTCCACCTCATACCTTTACCTTACCCATAAGCTTAAATAGTCTTGATCGCGAGGGTGCGAGATTGCTGAGTCCCTGTGGCTCACAGATACTTCCAAAACCAGTTTGCAGGTGCCGATGAGACCGTGCAGATGACGCAATCCAGCTCAGGAGGAGCTCGATGAAGATCTTGTCCTTTGTGTTGTTTCATTTTAGTTGATCAGTAGTGGAGCCCCGTTGGGGTCGATCGGGGACCTTTGTCGCATTTGGGGTTCTTCTTTTATTTTGGTTCCATAGTCAGACCCTGATTGTATTTGGATGATGTAATGCTTTATTCATGTAATTGTGTGACGTGGCGATTGTAAGCCAACTATGTATCTCTTTCCCTTATGTATTACATGGATTGTGTGAAGATTACCTCACTTGCGACATATGCCTTCAATGCGATTATGCCTCTAAGTCGTGCCTCGACACGTGGGAGATATAGTCGCATTGAGGGTGTTACACACCACCTCCTGGCTGCTGCCCTCTCTCTCCCCTAAGGCCCACTAAGGCCCATTACTTCCCCGGGGGTTCCGGTAACCCCTCCGGCACTCCGGTTTTATCCGAAACCACCCAGAACACTTCCGGTGTCTGAATGTAACCTTCCAATATATCAATCTTTATGTCTCGACCATTTCGAGACTCCTCGTCATGTCCATGATCTCATCCGGGACTCTGAACAACCTTCGGTACATCAAATCACATAACTCATAATACTAATCATCATCGAACGTTAAGCGTGCGGACCCTACGGGTTCGAGAACTATGTAGACATAACCGAGACACATCTCCGGTCAATAACCAACAATGGAACCTAGATGCTCATATTGTCTCCTTCATATTCTATGGAGATCTTTATCAATCAAACCGCATAACAACATACATTGTTCCTTTCTTCATCGGTATGTTACTTTCTCAAGATTCGATCGTCGGTATCATCATACCTCGTTCAATCTCATTACCAACAAGTCTCTTTACTCGTTCCGTAATGCATCATCCCATGGCTAACTCATTAGACACATTGCTTGCAAGGCTCATATTGATGTGCATTACCAAGAGGCACTACAAAAAAACACATCCGTGACATTTTGGGCCGAACGATTTTTTTATGTCATACTTATGACACTTCTATGATGATAATTGTGACAAAACCCGGTATCATCATAGATGTGGTGGGATCCTACTTCTATGACAAAAAATCATGACAGAAAATGGGCTTTTCGTCCTGGGCGGGCCGAAGACGCAGCTGCATGACATTCTTTGGGTCGTCCATGACGGAAAAAACCGTGGTAGAAGCGAGGGCGAGGAAAATATCGGGGTGTTCCCGGTTACGGTGGGTGGTTGAGGCCGAGCGATGCGCGTTTCTCTCGTACACGCACACGCGTGGGTGCGAGGCATTGGGATCTAACTGAACCCGAGCGAAGCGTTCGCCTAATGAACCCGAGCAATTGCACTGCAGGCTACGCGTTACTGAACCCGAGCGATCGATCGATGGCTGTTAACTGAACCCGATCGAGCGATTCCTTCGCTACTGTTGCTAACTGAAGCCGATCGATGCTGCCTCTGGATGACAGTGAGCGTTGCTGGGGGGGGGGGTTTGGATGATCAATTCTCAGTGGGGGTGGATGAACAGGACCCCGTGGTGTTGCCTCTGGATGAACAGGACCCCGATCGATCGAGCCGGTTGGGGCTGGATGAACAGGACCCCGTGGAGGGCTGGATGAACAGGACGACCCCGTGGAGGGCTGGATGAACAGGACGACCCCGTGGAGGGCTGGATGAACAGGACGACCCCGTGGAGGGCTGGATGAACAGTAGCCCGTGGAGGGGTGGTTGAACAGGAGCCCGTGTGGAGAGGGCTGGTTGAACAGTAGCCGGTGGAGTAGCGCGCGGTGGAGACTGGATGAAGAGGAGCCCGTGGATGAACAGTCACATGTGGAGGCTGGAGGAGGTCGACGGTGGATGAACTGCCTGTGGAGGCCGGAGGGGGTCGACGGTGGAGATGAACAGTGTCCCGTGGGGTCCCGTTTTGCGGTACGCCACACCCCTCATGATGAACAGGACCCCCGTTTCGACCGTAGCGCTCCAACACAAGTCCGTTTCCTTGTTTTGCGGTACGCCACACCCCTCCCGATCAACAGGACCCCGTTTCGACCGTAGGAGGTCTGTTTCCTCCGTTTTGTGGTACGCCAGACCCCTCCCGATGAACATGATCTCATTTCGAATGTGGCCGGTCGAACACAAGGCCGTTTCCTCCGTTGCGTGGTATGTCGGGCCTCGTTTCCATCGGCTGTTCCGTCCAAGCCCTCCCGATGAACACGACGACGCGTTCCGTTCCGACCCAGCCGGTTGGCTCCCCATGAACACGACGACGACGTTGTTTCTCTGTTCCGACCCAACCATGTACACGAGTCCTGGCCATACGTATGCGCGAGTAGGTGTTCGAGACCCTGCCCGTATGTACGTATGTGGCCGCATTTTCTTTCTTGCACACTGGCCGCTGTACGTACATGTACATGCTACGTGCGCGCCTCTACTACGACACGTGCGCGCCTCTACATGGACCAGTATGTACATACACGTTCGCGACCAGAATGACAATGCTACGTACGCTTCGACCAGGTGGGTCCCGACTGTCAGGCACTTCCTTGCGTGCGAAGATGTAGCTGGTGGGTCACAACAGTCAGGGGGGCGAATCGTTTTTTTGCCCGGACGCACTTCCTTGCGTGCGAAGATGTAGCTGATGGGTCCCAGCAGTCAGGGAGAAACGTTTTTTTCGTGAAATACGGTGGCCCGTCTGGTGGGTCCCCACTGTCAGGTGGAGGAATAATTATTTTGCGCATAATAAGGAGGCACTTCCTTGCGGCTGTCGTGGACCCAGCTGTCAGCCTCTCCACGTACAGTACTCTTTCGATGGAAGTCAGTCATTGACCACATTGACCACGCCGCGCCGAGAGCACCATGGTGGTGGACGACGGCGAGGCCTAGTAAGGGGACGACGCGGTGCCAAGGAAGACGCGACAGTGGATACCCACGCGGAGAGGAGTACGAGGGTTCACTGGTTCGGCTGCGGTGTGAGGCTGCCGTCGCTGCGGAATAACAGGGGGTGTGGGTGAGTGGAGGGATGGCCTGGCTAGCGGTGGGAGTAGTAGGGGGCGGTGAGGCCTCCGCAGCAGCACAACCAGCCATGGGAGGCAGGAGCAGGCGACACGACCGGCGCTGCTTTGGGCGGCTGGAGCAAGAAGGCCAAAGGTTGAAGAAGCACGACGGCCGTTGGATGGACATCGTACGGTCACTGCAGTTAGAATCGTTTATATTGACTAAGTTGACAAAGCCCTTGGTACGCGTCAACTTAGTAGGCCCACAGGTCAGCTTCCGAAACGGTGCGCCCGAGATGTCAGGGGGAGGAATCATTTTTTGAGTGGGTGAAGCTAGAATACCCGAGATTGAAGAAGAAGCACGGCATCCGTTGGATGGACATCCAACGGCCACTGCTGCTAGAACCGTGTGTTGACTATAAATTGACAAAGCCTTGCATACGCGTCAACTCTTTTTTTGAGGGGACGCGTCAACTTAGTAAGGCCACAAGTGTGTGGCAGAGAACTTATAGACAATTTGAGATTTGTAAGAATGTGCAGCCAATTTTTGAATTCTACCATTTACAGTTTGTTAAATACAGCCCATTTCAACCAACCGTTCAAAACAGAATTCAATAAAATTTCCCACATTTTGATGGGATCCAAAACATTTTTATCCCAAAATTTTTAGTCAGATTAAACACAATTTCAATATAAATTTATATTAAGTAAAAATCCAACGAAACATTGCACTCGCAACAATTAATGAAATTAAAAATTTTAATATCTAAAAATAATATTTTATAAAGTAATTACGTGTTTGATGCATTTTTTATAGTTACTGTCCAGTTTTTATAATTACAGCCCATTTATTATTTCTCAAAGCCCATTTTCTTGTTAAGCCTAATGCATCCCTCCTAGGAAAGATTTGCAGCACAACGGGGCGGAGAATAACAACTTGACCTTGTCTGGGTATTCCTAAAAAAAGTATAGGTGGGCTAGCCATTTTTAGCTTGAAAAAATTAATATCTGGGCTGGATATCTGGCCTGGGCTAGACGGGCCACAGCCCACCCAGTTAATACCTGCAGCGATGTTTTCGTTGTTGTTCAGAGGAGAAAAATTAATATCTGGGCTAAACATCGCTCAAGAAAAACTCTGCAGTGCTCACACCTCAAAAACACAAATACTGCTCGAGCTGCTTGGTCCCAGCTGTCGACCGCTTCTTGTGCAATTCTCTCGTTTATTGACTACATATGTTGACAATGGTGTGGGATCGTGATGTCAGGAAACCAGGAGGAAGCAAAAAAATAGTTTTATATACTAATAAGGAGGCACTTGCGTACGTGCGGCTATGGCCCTGGTGGGTCCCCACTGTCATCCTCTCCAAGTAAAGTCATCTCCTCATCCTCATGTCTGTTGACCATGTTGACAGTGTGAGACGGCGGCGCCACGACGATCGCAACAACTCGAAGGACGATGGAGAGGGCCTCGCGGGCCCTACGGATGTTCTGATACAGCGCCCGCTGCTCATTCGGGGAGCCAGGATCATAGGGCCACATGTCTGCGACGGCATTGTCGTTCGCTTGTTCACCGATGCTCGTTGAGGAGACGGAGGTTGCAGCACAGGTCCTCCTGCGCTAGTAGCTCTTTCGCCATTAGGGTGTCGAAGTGTGGCCGCACCTGCTATATGGTGAACACGTCATGAACCGGCTTGGATAGTGGCGCCGGCTCCTGGTCGGAAGCTACGTCCATCGTATGATTGTCGTCGCTCAGCTCAGCGAGCTAGCTGGCGAGCCAGCATGTCTGGATGTTGGACTGACCCGCTGCCAAGCACGAGTCTGACTGCCCTGGCCCACCCAGACCGCCTCCCTCGCCCGCGCGCGCTTTCCGCCCGAAACGGTCAGCGCCGCCCGCCCCGCTTCCCGGTGCAGGCGATTGCTCCGCCTTCAAACGACACAAGTGCTGTCCATCCGTCCTTCTGCCACCCACATTAATGCTACTCGGTTGCTGAGGCAGCTACTTTGGCACCACACATCCGTCCCTCCGCTGCCCACCATTGCTATATAAACTGCTGTGCCGGCCATAGCCGCAGTCATCCACATCCGTTCCCTTTTCTCCTGTCCACACCACTACTGTCCACCATGGCTTCCTCACGCTCCAGCGCTCTTCGGGACAGGCGGACGACGGACCACAAGGAGATGGCAGCCATTGCTGCCGACTGGCTGGCCAGCAGACAGCCGGAGGACAACTACGTCCCAATGGAGAACATGGTAGTCGACGATCCGGCGCCAACCCCCTCCTCCGCACCATCCTCGCCGGTGCATTGCACCATGACCATCGGCGAGGCCCGTGCCCAATGTATGGACATGGTGAGGCAGAAGCGTGAGGAGCAGTTCCGGGAGGCGCAGGCCGACGCCGCCTACAACCACCATCTCCTCCAGGAGCACTTGCAGGCGGAGGAGCAGATCGCCACGGAGCGGGTGGAGCAGGAGGCGCTGCTCGACTCGTACCACTCCGCCCGCGAGGGCCGCCTCAAGCGCTGGCGGTACCACATGCGGGTGGCGGAGGTTGCGGCCGCCTACAAAGAGGGCGATGAAGTGGGCGAGGCGCTGTTTGGCGAGACCGAGGACGAGGCAGAGGACAATGCCGGCTCCGACGAGTCCCCGCTCCGCTGGCATCGACGAGGCCTTGCTCCGCCGAGGCCCCGCGGCACCAACAATGAGGTAGGGGACACCGCCGGCTTCGCCGAGGCCCCACCCTACCGGCAACGAGGGGGAGGATTCTCCCCGCTCTGCCCAGGCGTCGCCCGCCGATAACGAGACAGAGGACATCGCCGACTCCGCCGAGGCCCCGCCCTGCTGCCAACGAGGCCGCCCCACATAGAAAACGAGGAAGAGTAGAACACGGTAGGTCACCACCGCTCAGGTCCAAGTAAGGCCACCGCTGCTACCCTCCGGTTGGTGGCACTGAGCTGTACATCATGGAGAAATTCTATGATTACAGGATGATTGAAGAGCGCTCCATGGTTGAGCAAGCTCATGAGATATAGTCATTTGCTAGAGAACTTGAGCCCAGATGCAGGTGGGTAACTTTGGTTAATTAATTATACCTCCAGCGCACCCCTTTTTAGTTGAAGAATGTATGAAATGTAATGAAATCCGGCATGTTTATATGAAATCCGATCGTGTATGAATGAATTTATTTCGATTAGTTTGAATTCTTGTATCATTGGCATTGGATGAACATGCAAAACAATACGTACTAGCATTATTCCCAGGGTGATCACCTCGTTTGCAGCAGTTTCACATGTACTCCCGCCGGTCCTTTCTAGTTTGCATACAAGTTTTGTCTACAGTTAAAGTATCTCTACTTTGACCAATCTTACAGAAAAAAGTATGCACTTTCACAATGTGCGAAGTAAAAAGGAACAGAAGGAGTACAAATAGTTTGAGTAGCTTTTTAGCGTTCCTGTACAGTGCAACCAAACACACAAGCCTGGCAATTCATATAGAACATTCAAAACAATCGATGATTATGCATCTCAGCGATTCACATGTCAGAGCCAATATTTACTTCACAACTAAAGAATAAAGAAAAAATGGATCGACGCTGCTGACAGCAAAGGGCGTCCCATTCAAAAATATCAAACGCATGTCTTCTTGCTAAAATCAATGAGCAAAATTTGACAAGGTTGTCCCATTCCAAAATATCAAATGCCTACGATTGTGGAATGGGCAGGGTTTGCCATCATTTCAGACATTGACATGGCACCTCGTGCTAAATAAACCAGATGTTCTTCTTGTGCAATTCCACCAAAATCAACCAAATTTGCTCGACACCTCCTTTCTTGTGGTGGAAATGAATGATTCGATGTATTCATGAACATTTTGTGCGGTTCCCATTGCAATCAAGCTGAGCACCCCTGTTTGCACAAATACAAAAAAGTGATTAGTATAAAGCAAACTGTACTATGAATTGATAGTTTAAAAAGGCACCTACATGGTCCATGTAGAGCACACTTTTAGAAAAATTTAACTCACCGGAAAGTATCCTAGAACAACATTGTACTCACGCATCACAGCAAGAAAATGGAGATTTGTCAGTCCTTCTGAGCTGAAGTTAGTTTGGTCTTGTGGGGGGTAATGTAATCATCCTTCAACTGCTCCTTCTGATGAGAAGATAGACAGGGCTTCTTCATCCTGGCATAATCAGAACTAGTCACTTCATGTACTCCATATTCTTCTTCAGAGGAGGATGATCCTGTTGTGCAAAGACAAGAGGACAACTAAATGCTAGCATCCCTGTTTGCTCGAAAAAAGGGAAGGAAATATTTAAAACAACACAGATGAAACACTTCTCAAGGACAATACCACTTTTTGATGACAATATCTAAACAGTAGCACAACACCAATAGAGATGACAAAGCTCAGTCATATGGATGAAATCAGTGGGCGAGTACCAACCTTTGTCAGGAGGCTTATTGTGTAGAGCATACAGATGAAGCACTTCTCCGGAACCATCTGTTGCTATCTATTGTGGTGGCCATGCTTACTATATACTCCTCGATTAGTTTAATGTTTCCAACATCTTCTTGTGCAGTTCCACTAAAATATATGGTATCTTCAAAGAAGACCCCTGTTTGCACAAGTAGAGATAATTACGTATTACATTAAGAGTGACATCAAATCAGTGGCAAAACAATTGCTCGTTCCAGCCATAGAAATAAATTAAGATGCAAAACTATATCATTACTTGTGTCATCACAGTTCGAGTGCTTCATTACAGCACCGGGAGTTGATTTTTATTTTTCTTCTGCTTGTTCTTCCCCTTCATCACTTGGTTCAATAATAGACAAGCTTCGCCTTCAATGTAAGATTTGGCATGTCAATTAGGTTGCACAAGTATGGCACTAAACAATGACATTAATTTTCTGATGAAAGTGGCAAAATACAGGTCAATAGTTGTGAAATATCCTTACCTTACCTCAATGGGATATTACGGTGCACATACAGATTTGAAGTCTTGTCTCCATTTGTGCAGTTCACTAAAATCAAGCAACACTACTGTACAAGTAGCACAACATATGAAAGCACACTGCAGAATCATGTGAAAGAAGGCTAGTACTGACCTCTCATGACACATAATTCAAACAACTCACAAGAAGAAGATTGAACCAAATTTGCAAACACAGATAGTAAGTAAGATCTCCTCTTGTGCAGTTCCACTAAGATCAAGCAATCAAGCAACGTTGTCGGTGTGACATTTTGGTTGAACTGCACAAAACACTCTTAAAACAAAAGTGTTTTGTGTAGTGCAACAAAAGGTCACAATGGCAACGAGGTGAAGTAGATAGCCCTGTTTACACAGAGGTGCAAAGGAAACAACTAGTGGTCAATAACGGTGGATGACACAGAAGCCAACAAAAATAAGCATCTACCTTATATAAATGGGAAAGAAAGCAAGACAGTAGCATTTCTCAAACGGTGGCATTGATTAATATTAACAGAGATATTATATTAACAATAAAATTTGTTAAACATGTAATTTGCTTTTAACTGTGGCATTGCATCAGTTTTCCAGCGGCATTAATAGAGGGTGTTTGTTTACAGGGACATTTTGGTGGAGAGACTAAAAAAACTCCGTGTCAGTCCCATCTAAACCAAACAGGAGGGACTTTTAGGGACTAAAAGTGGGCATTTGGGACTAAAGAAAGAAGACCCTGAGGGAGAGTCTTTTTGGGACTTCTTCCAATAGTTGCCCCTGCCACGCATTGAACCTTGTCTCTATTAGTTCATTACTAGGGGTAACATGGTCTTTTAGCATGTCATTTAATAACCTATAGTCCATGTTTAGTCCCTGGAACCAAGCAGGTAGGGACTAGGGAGTTTTTAACCAAACAAGGCCTTAGATTAACAACAACTAAAGAGTTGCACGGGACAGTGGACGGACCAGCATCATGTGCATCTACCGATGTACTGGTGTGATGCACAGTCTGTTGCAACAAAGAACAAACAACCAAGGAGCATATTTGTGTTGGTCCCAGTTTTCTTATCTTTAGACACCTTTCCCTATGTGAGCGCAGCAAATCTAGTCCTACTCAAACTCTACAGCCTTGTCCCCCAAAACAAAAGATCAGTTCGTTACAGATGTCTGTACTGTGTTTGTCATTGTTTTCCCTTTTCGACCAACGTAGGTGCTGGATAGCCAGTCTGTACTAGTACTTTCCCCCTTCCTTTCCTCTTTGAACCACGTCCTAGATTTATGCTATACAACTTTCCCCACAACTTTCCCCCATTCCTTTCCTCTTTGAACCACGTCTTAGATTCATGCGATACAACTTTCCCCCTTCCTTTCCTTGTTGAACCACGTCCTAGATTCATGCTATACAAATTTTCCCACTACTTTCCCCAATTCCTTTCCTCTTTGAACCACGTCCTAGATTCATGGTATACAACTTTCCCCACTACTTTCCTGTTTGATCCAACACCTAGATTCGAGTGCAGAAGCAGAAAAAGCCCACGTGCAGCTAGAGCAATGCATGTGGAATAAGTAAGTTATACCTTAAGGTTCTTGGGGTGTGGTTCGGTGGGCGACCGGAGGCCGTTTGGCCCACACTATGTACGGCAGCGAAGAAGAAGGGGTCGGAGGCCCTCCCGCGCCGCCGCTGGGTGAAAGTGAACAGCTGCGCCGGTAATGGATTCCCTCCCTTGCCGACGGCGACAACGTTAAGCCTCCTTCCCTTCCCAGCGGACAGATCCTGCCAGCTCTTTGACCATCAGTGAGGGGAGAGAGAGGCCAACGAAGTCTTGTTTAGATCTGGAGAGGGTGAGAGAGTGTGAAGAGAGAAACTACAAGCAAACCAGCGGTGAGGGGAGAGAGAGAGGCCAACGAAGTCTTGTTTTGATCTGGAGAGGGTGAGAGAGTGTGGAGAGAGCAACTACAAGCGCTAAAGCTCCAGCGTGTATATATACTGGAGAGAGTGTGAAGAGTGCAAACCCTAGAAAACAGTCGTCGAGGCTGCAGCTGATCGTATAGCTCCGTATCCATCCATTTTGAGCAGTCAAAGAATCCTCCTGGCACGAATTATGCTCAAGTGTATTTATCGAACCCGAGACCTGAAGTTTGATGAGCGAACATGCTAACCAGCTACACAATCCTCCTATTATGTTCAACGAGAGGAAAATAACCTTTTATACATTCCTGCATTCGTGTGACAAGCATGCCGTGTTTTTTTGTGTGGGAGTCATTGGGATTTAAATCATAATCATGTCATGTGGCTTTGGTGGTAAGACTATCCACAGTGGTGCAGGAATAATGCAGCCTTAGTCACCTTACCTCTCTCCACGTAGTACATTGGGTCCCACTAGTCAGAGGGTGAAACAAACAAATTAATAAGAAAAATTAAAAGCGCCAGCGGTGTATCTTACCTCACACATCTCGCTACTGCTCGGGGACTCTGTCCAATTGATCCCTCTGTTCGCTCACGTACTATTTTAAGTGAATCTTTATTATAACATGCACACAATTTTGGGCACTTGTATTCGACCTAAGTCAGTGTGCCACCGTATCTCGTATGACTCCCTCCGTCTAGGTGTATTAAGTCACGTTAGAAGGTGCAGCGGGACCAAGGTGCAAGTAGATTGGAGGAGAAGGAGAAACTTGACCGGTCATTCCTCCAATCAAAGCCATGATTTCTGTCTCTAAACGCAACAATTAAGGATGAGGCTTGCCTGCTCCCGCGGCCTCCCATCTGTGCTCCCGCATCACTCATTTTTAATCTAACGGCTGCTTCCCGCTTTCCTCCCCCCGTCCCTTTTTATAGGAAAGAAAAACAAATAATTCCCGTATTTCCCTATCCCTTCCATACACAAGTCTGGACTCTAACAAATCATACAGAACCCGTGCAATCCCGGCGGAGAAGTGAGGATACAGCTCGGCGGCAAAGTGAACCGTCAAAATACAGGGCATTCGTTGGGCTCATCCCGCCGCCGCGGTGACGGCGGCGGCCACCAGGGAATGCTTGTTCTCGACCAGGGCCTTCGGCACGAGCGGGAGCTGCAACCCGATGTCGTACGGTTAGGGAATTGTCCCCACAACGGCCGCCTCGCCGCCGACGTTGCCGAGAACGGGCATCGCCTGCTGCTCATCAACATGATATTTAACCAATTCTGCACCGCCACAAGGCGTCGTGGGTGTTCGTCAACTCCTTCGAGCATTCCATGACATGGTTGATATGCTCCCGGGCGTCGCACCACTGCTCATCCCTGTGGGTCTGCTCGTCAAGCTCAAGAAGGAGGCCGCCACCCGTGGCGGCATGATGAAGGCGGCAGACGACTACCTCATATGGCTGGATGCTCAGGAGCTGCGCTCCATGGTTTAGGCATCGCTCGACAGTGTCATTGTGCTGCACGTGGAGGATCTGGTAGAGATGGTGCACGGGCTCGCGTCAATTGGCCGCCCTTGCCTGTTGGTAGTGCACTGGTGCCGCCGGACATCATCACGTATGCTACTTCGTTGGACGTGGCATGCTGGTGTTGTGGAGACCAAGGGACCTTGTGCTCGTGCCTGTCGAGCGCAGCTATAGAGCAACCGCAATGTCGCGTGCACCGGCGGTGATGCAACAGCTTGCTGAGACTATGGTCCTGTCGAGCACGGCCATAGAGCATCGTCGCTTGCACTGGCGGTGGTGCAACATCTTGCCGAGACTATGGTGAACTCTTCTGTTTGTGCCAAGTTGGGAGATATGCATGCATGCATGGGCTCCGTCCTGTATACATGCGTGAAAGACACGGAAATACAAGACTGTTTGCATTTTTTGTTATGGAGAAAAGGGTATGGGGGAGGAAAGGCCATTGGATGGAAAATTAGTAGTCGGGAGCACCGATGGGAGCACGGGTCGGGAGCAGGCAAGCCTCGTCTCCAAACAACTAAGAGATGCCGTTTTAGCTACCATGCAGGGCCACGTATTAACTCGCATGCAAGTCGTCTTTGATTTCTTGACTGATTAACGCGTAGTTGCGCTCCATGCATTGGGTTTCCGGGGGAGATAACAAGGCAGAGTAAGGAGCGTTTGGTTACATTGCTTAGGCTGGTCATAGTGGTGAGTAACTTTGACTAGTAACATGCATATGTTACTAGTCTATGTTACTACTACGTGAAGTTTGCCGTCGGAAGCGAGCCGATTTGGCTCTCCTGAGCTAGCAAAGTTTTTCTAGCCCACCCAAGCTAGCTGGCCCACAAAAGCTAACATATTTTAATAGTTTCAAACGCCTAACCTTGCCCGGCTATGCTATAAGCTGTTCTTGCTAAGGATTCAAATGCTCCCTAAGTAACAACACTCGCTAGCACCGAGGCTAGGAGGGGATTGAGATGCGAAGTTAATGGACAACGCCTAAACATTTTGGGAATATCTGCTTTCCATAAGACGACTTAACACCTAGATGGAGGGAGTACTACTCCTCAGTCCAGGTTTGATGGAATATTTGTCACCTCTTCGCTTCTTGTACGTACTCCATTTGTATCTCACTTCCTGTGGCTTCACACTCGCACGATTTTCCTATCTATGAACCTGTGTGTGCGTGTGCATGTGTGTGTTTAACAACATGTGTGTGTTAGAGAGAGCAACAGATCGACCTACTCCTACAGAGAGATGGTGTGTAGTGTACGATTTTAGCCGCGAGAGTCGGTGCATCTTCTCATTTCCGAGCGTCCGGTAGGGACGGGCGGATAGTTGCCCATGCCCGCTCCTGACTAGCCTGGCCCACCCAAAGCCCCTCCATCGCCTGCGCGCGCTTCCTGCCCGAAACAGTCAGCGCTGCTCCACGGAATCGGTGCCGCATTCATGCCCGGGCAGAGCGGACGCGACCTCTCACTGGCGCCTGCGTTGAAGGGAGAAGCGGATTCAAGAGTGATGGTTGCTTCGTCCGTCCAACTTACTGCTGGGTCTATGTGATTTGACAGCTCATTGGTCATTATTACTGAGGTGGTAGGACTGCTGGATGTCCCACGCTTTCGGCGAAAGGAGGTACTACTAGATTTCAATTTTGTCCATTCTTACGGCGGAGGAGTGCAAGAGGAGTGAAAACACGCAGGCTCAGTGATTACATGGCCCACCTCACACTATCACCATATTTTCTGGACACTGTGCGACACCTAAGTCTTTACATAGTACTCCCTCCGTTCCTAAATATAAGTCTTTGTAGAGATTCCACTAAGTGGACTACATACGGAACAAAATGAATCAATCTACACTTAAAATGCATCTATATACATCCGTATGTGGTTCATGGTGAAATCTCTACAAAGACTTATATCTAGGAACGGAGGAAGTACTAGTATAGTACGTACTATAATTTATCAGCGAGATAGTACAATGCTATGAAGCTTCCAGCTTCTGTTACATGTATCTTGCATCCAAGGTTGCCCGTTGCAACATTTCATCAAATACAAAGGAGACTAACATGCATGCTATTGCATCTCAATGTTTGACAGATCATAGCAAATATGTACTCCCTCCGTTCCAAAATAAGTGTCTCAACTTTATGCAGGGGGTGTTTGTTTCCAGGGACTTTTTAGTGTAGGGACTAGAAAAAGCCCCTCTTAGAGACTTTTTAACCAAACAGGAGGGACTACTAGGGACTAAAACTTGCTTTTTTGGGACTTAATGAAGAAGACTCTCAAGGAGAGTCTTTTTTGGGACTTCTCCAACAATGCCCCTCCCTGCACCCATTGCCCCGCCGCCCCATGGTGTTGTTTGGTTGTTATTTTTCTGTATACTGGGGGTAACATGGTCATTCAATAACCTATAGGGAGGGACTAGGGACTTTTTAGTCCCTGAAAACAAATAGGGAGGGACTTTTTAAGGAGTAGGGACTTTTTAGTTGGGACTAGAAAAAGTCCTAGGACTTATGAACCAAACAGGGCCTCAATATGGACTGCATACGGAGCAAAATGAGTGAATCTACACTCTAAAATATGTCTACATACATCAGTGTTTGGAGTATGTACTAGTAGTTCATATTGAAATCTACTAAATGACATATATATATTCCAAACAATATGATAATCTCTCTAACTAAGGTAGTAGGGACGAGGAGTAAACGAAGGGAGTAGTAAAATTTTCTCCTCGTCCTGCGAGCCACATCATGCGTGGGCGAGGGAGCGGGCGTAAGGCGTACAGTACTACTACTAGTAAGCAAGCTTCACCTCATCCTGCGAGTCACCGCGCCTATGGGCGGGGGATATGGCGTACTAAGCAAGCTTCTCCTCGTTCTGCGAGTTGACGGGACACATCAAAAGTACTCTAGTGTATAGAGCCTTGCCTCTAAGGTAGGCCCCACATGGTTTGCCTCTTTTTTAACATAACGCATCAAGTCACAATTTGTTTGTTCACCCGTGGTAGACAATTCTCCCTCCATCTAGTGGACAACCAGTACACGTGTCAAATTACCACGTGGGCTGCCTTTTCATACAGAAATGAGCTCCACCGTGTACCCACGTGGGCGTGGTTGGGAAAGAGACGGGAGTACGTGCGCCGTGCGTGCACCTCTTCTCTTCGTGCACGCCCCCACCTACGTGTGTGTGTGTGAGAGATACAAACCTAGACAAATGGCTTGTGCGTTCGTGAGTGTTTTTTGTTTTGGGGGGGGGTTGGGGGGGGGTTGATTTCGTGAATATATTTGTGGGAATATGTGTCGATGACATCTCAAACAAAATTTTGCATGCAATGTGTGTGAAATGGAGGCCTATCCATATCATATATAGAGGGCTGGGCGATCCACGAGAAGAGAGGGAGGGGTCATAGATATTGATAGAGTCGAAGAGAGGATCAAGTGGGTGGGTGCGAGATCGATGAAGAGAGCCATCGAAATTGTGTGTGTGTGTGCAAGTTAAAGATATAGGGCGACTGACCTACCGGAACGTCAAAGGGCACAAGTCAAGTCTGTGTGTGGCAGGGAGACATGACTAGAGCGCTCGATGTATCAGTGTGTGTGTGTGGGAGGGGGTGGGGGGAGGGGTAGGCAGAGGCCTAACTATAGAGGTAGAACGACTCGTATATGTGTTGAGAAGGAGAGACCCAGCTATGTCTTGAGGGAGATCGGTCGACATCCATACACAACTGAAGGACGGGAAATAGGATGGGACAAAGAGAGAGAGAGAGAGAGAGAGAGAGAGAGAGGAGAGAGAGGGAGGGAGAGGGGTAGAGTGCTGGATGGGTGATGGAGTTGCTTCTCGAAGATGGTGGGAGAGGCCTACTAGACAAACTGAGGGTGGAACTGCAATATTATCAATAAGAGTGGGGATGTGTTTCTGTGTGTGCCTGTGCATGATAGATCTGTCGGGATGAATCCATGGATGATGAAGGGGAACCATGTGTTTGGTAAGAAAACCTAACTAGATCGGTAGATCAATTGTTGTTTGTTGGAGGATGGGAGAGACATAACTAATGAGGTAGATCGATCGACGCGTGGGGAAAACAAGTTATAAGGACCTAGCTAGCTATATGTATAGCAGGAGATCGGTCGGTGTATGTCCATTTGTTAGAGGCAAAGAAGGCCCGGCGAGATGGATAGACAAAGAGAATGGAGCTAGGAGGTGGTGCGAGAGGCCCATCTACTAGATAGATAGGGGGAGGAGTGTGCGGTTGTGAGATCGATGAAAGGAGGGGCAAGAGTTACACGTGTGTGGGATCGTATGAGAGACACGAGGAAAGGACACATAAAGGAGGAGATTGAAGTTGCATGTGTATGTTGTAAGCAGACATCGATGGAGAGGTTTATCGATCGGTGTGTGTTGGAAAGGAGCTATGGAGATTGGGGGAGAACGACCTAAAGAAAAAAATGAATGTGCACGATGGATAGAATGCTGAAGGAGGGGGAGGGCAAGGAGGGTGTGTGCATGCACGAGAGAACGTTAGTGGTAGCTACAAAGGTTAGAGGATTGTGTGGGTGTAAGAGACTAATAAAGATCATAATTTGATATGAAAGTGGATTCATATATTTGAATAGGAGATCATTGTGTTTTAAACATATGCATGCATGAATATAGCGGTGATACGCGTCTTGTGGTTTTGCACATGTTATACCATTTAGAAACATTAAAACTGTGCACTAACAGAGCCCTCTCAGGCCATTAGGATCCCCAGCCGTAGGATCTGGTGTTCTGGCCGTTAGATCTCGTTCTTATCCCGCATGGGCTTTGTAAGCTGACCACTAACCCGCTCAACAGGAATGGGCTGCTGCTCCGGTAACTAAATCGGACATCTCCTATGATTTTGGGCCAATTGGGTTGATGTGATGTAGGCCTGCGGTCTGACCCACGCTAGCGACAGGGCAGCGCTCTCAGAGAGGGCGGCAACACCGTCATCATCGTTGTCGACTCGCCAGTTATTGGCAACGTAAATCGCAGTTGCTGCAGGTCATTACTGGCAATCTATGTGCGATGATAATTGTAGGTCAGTTACTATTGTGATTCACCTTCTTCCTTTCCAGGCTCGCATATATAATCACCAGCAGGCCTTCCAGGTCGTATCCTCCTCGCCGATGCCTACCACCTCCCAGCAATGGCGACCCCGCTCGGTGGCCGCAAGTGACGGCGTGTGCGAGCTGTGCGAGCTACAATGGTCATCCATTCCCTTACAGCCCTACCTTGTTCATGCGCTGCTGGATGGGACACCATCTGTAAGACGACCCCTTCAAACCTTAAATCATTCATGTCTGAATCTAATGGATGGAAGGGAACTTTGTATTAACTTGCTCTGTCCAATAATTCATCTACCAATTTGTTGTCAAAATCATCGCGAGAAATATATTGTGATCTTAGATCCAAACTAAGTTTTCTTATTGATCTGGTGTGCTAAAAATTCCATTGTAGGAGAGCTATTCTGTATGATCATCTAATTTCTACACGTGCCTTTCCTATGGAACTGCAGAGTGGTTGCCCAAGATGTCAGCCCATTCTTCATGGTAATACATGCATGCTGAGTATATATTCTAATAATTCTCTGTCAGCACCCCTGGCCTACAGGGCAGTGACGGCCAGCGCTCGCCCCCGCCTCCCAGGCCGGTGCGGGCTCGCCAGGCCAACCGGAGGGTAGTTGGGCCCGAGTGGGTGTAAGCTAGGCTGACCCAGGCAGCCACCTACTTAACCACTCGCTCACGCTACAGCCAGGCATCCAGTGGATCAACGGCGGCGGCATGGCTTTTCCTTGTTCCCCTTTCTCTGTATGAACCCCAGCTCGATCGAGATTCTTGTAATCGTTGCTGATTGTACTCTGAGAGATTGCTACCGGTCAAATACATAAATCCCCCACTCTTGCTCCTAACATCTGGTATCAGAGACATCCACCACCTCTTCCCTCGCGCGATCTGGCGCAATTCATTGAGACTCGCCGTCTTCGCCAAGCGCGGTTCCAAATCGAGGCCATGGATCCGACCATGAAGGAGTACATGGAGAAGATCACGACCTCCATGGATGAGTTTCGCCTGGAGTTGCGCAGCAACACAGCGGCAATCCACGCGCATACCGCCAAGCTGGACGATCTGACGGCCTGGCGGCCCGATCTAGAGCGCCGCGTCGACCTCCTTGCCGATGCGGTGGCGGATCTGCAACAAGGGCGGCTGCCTGCGGCAGCAGCGCCTGGTGTGGCAGCCAAGGAGATCAGCGACCCCGATCCCAAGCTGGGTACGGGAACTGCGGCGATCTCGCAGCCACACGGGTCAGCGGACCACGGTGACGCATTCCTTCATCGGGAGCCGGTGCTGGCCACCCCGCCAGCGCCCCTCCCGGGCACTGGTTAGTATTCCCTTCAGTCGCCCGGTCCTATCGCTTCTCCATTTTCGCACGCAAGTCAATTGCTCGCTGGTTTGGGACAAGCCCGCCCTTCTGTAGTATTTCCACAGTTCACCGGCAAAAACCCAAAGTTGTGGAAAACGCTATGCGAACAATACTTCAACATGTTTGGCATTCATTCTGCGTTTTGGGTGCCCATGGCTGCACTCAATTTTTCTGGTACTGCATCCATTTGGTTGCAATCGGTTCAGGACAAGTTGTCTACCTTCGATTGGGAATCATTTGCCGCATTGCTCTGTACACGATTCGGTCGGGATAGACATCAGAACCAGATTAGGCAGTTCTATACAATCCGCCAGACCTCTTCAGTTGCTGAATACATTGAGCGTTTTGAATCAATTATGAATCACTTGGTTTCTTATGCCGACAACACTCATCCTTACTTTTACTTGACTTTTTTTGTCGAGGGACTCCGAGCGGATATTCGTGCGGTGGTTCTGGTGCAGCGACCGCCTGATCTGGATACGGCGTGCTTGCTTGCCTTGCTCCAGGAGGAGGTCGTGGGCTGCGCCTATTCTGTGGCGCCACCGACGCCACCACCGCGTGCGGTGGACACGGGGCCGCGTCCAGGCGGGGCGCTTCCCCTGGCGCTCCCTCTGCCACGCACGACACCGACACCAGCGGCACTCGTAGCTGCGGATCATCGAGGGCTCGACGACGCACGGGTAGATAGTTCCAAGGTCAAGGCGCTCCGTGAATACCGTCGCGCGCGCAGACTCTGCTTCAAGTGCGGCGAGCGGTGGGGGCAGGATCACACTTGCCCCACCACTATACAACTTCATGTGGTCGAGGAGCTCCTGGAACTGTTCGGCATCGACTCTGTCAGCGTCAATGAGCAGTCACCACCACCGGAGATGGCGATGGCCATTTCCAAGCATGCTCTGACATGCGACACTTCTCCGCGCGCGTTTCAAGTTCATGCGTGGCTCCAAGGCCATGAAATCCTCATGTTGGTGGATTCGGGCAGTTCCACATCCTTTGTTGACGCTCGGCTGGCTTCTAAGTTGGAAGGGGTTGTTCCTTTGGCTCGCCTAGGACGGGTCAAGGTTGCTGGCGGGGGGGGGGGGCTACAATGCAGTGCATCCATTCCGCAGTGCAAGTGGGTTTCTCAGGGGCATGAATTTGTGACTGACATGAAAGTCCTCTCACTTGGTACTTATGATGCGATCCTCAGAATGGCTTGGTTGGAGCAAAACAGCCCCATGACAGTTGACTGGAAAGGCAAACATATCGCGATTCCGTCACCTTCCGGGGTGGTGCATATTCACGGCCATCCTTCAACCTCCTCATGCCCTGTCATCAACAGTCTGCAGTTAGACAGTCTCTGTCATCAGGGGGCAGTTTCACACATGGTGAGGTTGTACCAAGTTGCTTTGGGGGACGGTGAAGAGCAAGATGTCACTCCGAAATGCATTCAGGCTGTACTTGATCAATATCAGGACGTTTTCCGAGAACCAGAAGGGCTTCCCCCAAAGCGCAGTTGTGATCATCATATACCTTTGATGCTAGGGGCACGACCGGTGAATATTCGTCCATACCGGCACAAGCCTGAGCATAAGACAGAAATAGAGAAGCAGGTGGCCGACCTACTCAGGCAGGGGATCATCAGGCGAAGTGCCAGTCCATTCGCATCGCCGATTATTTTGGTGAAGAAGAAGGATGGAACGTGGCGCCTCTGTATTGACTATCGTCAACTCAATGCGATGACCACTGTGCCCAAGTTCCCAGTCCCAGTTATTGAAGAGTTGCTCGATGAACTCCACGGTGCAGTATGGTTCTCGAAGCTGGATCTCCGGGCGGGTTACTATCAGATTAGGATTGCTGAAGGTGATGAGTATAAAACTGCTTTCCAAACTCACTTGGGGCATTTTGAGTTCCTGGTGCTTTCTATGGGCTTAGCAGGAGGACCATCCACTTTCAATGGTGCGATGATTGATACTTTACATCCGGCGCTCCGCAAATTCGTGCTCCTCTTCTTTGATGATATTTTAGTCTTTAGTCGCACTCTGGAGGATCATAAATCTCATCTGGCGCAAGTTCTTCAGCTGCTGCGACGCGATCAGTGGAAGCTTAAAGCCTCCAAGTGTTGTTTTGGCCAGCAGCGTCTGTCGTATCTCGGGCACATTATTAGTTCGGAAGGAGTTGCCACGGACCCCAACAAGGTTGCAGCAGTGTCTCAATGGCCCACACCATCAGATACTAAGGAAGTACGCCGGTTCCTTGGGCTTGCTGGTTATTATTGCCGTTTCGTGCGTCATTTTGGAATCATAGCACGGCCTTTGTTTAATCTGCTCAAGAAAGGAGTCCCGTTTGTATGGACCCAGGCAACAGAAGAATCCTTCCAGCTCCTTAAGAAAGGTCTTGTCACAGCACCGGTGCTTGCCCATGCCCAACTTTTCTCAGCCTTTCATTGTCGAGACAGATGCTTGTGATCTAGGTGTCGGGGCAATTCTGCAGCAACACGGTCATCCGATCGCGTATATGAGCAAGGCATTGTGTCCCAAGTACTAGGGACTATCCACTTATGAAAAAGAATACCTGGCGGTGGTCGTGGCAGTGGACCAGTGGCGCCCTTATCTCCAGCATAACGAGTTTGTGATTCAAACGGACCAGCGGAGTCTAACTCATCTTGAGGAGCAAAGATTGACCACCCCCTGGTAGCAGAAAGCTTTTACTAAGCTCTTGGGGCTCCGTTACACAATCAGATACAAGAAAGGTGTAGAAAATGGAGGAGCGGATGCCTTGTCGCGAGCCACGCACACTGACCAATTGCATACGGTCTCGTCTTGCACCCCTAGTTGGATGGAGGATATCATCAGCAGCTATAATGCTAATCCACATGCACAAAAGTTGCTCGAGCAACTCGCTATTAGGGCAGATCCTAAGGGGCGATTTTCCTTGGAACAAGGCATTCTTCGGTTCAGAGGGCGAATTTGGCTCGGTGGCGCGACTGCTATGCAGCAGCAGGTTATTGCCGCGTTCCATGACACACCGATCGGTGGCCATTCTAGATTTCCAGTCACTTGGCGTCGGGTGCGTCGACTGTTTGCCTGGCCCAAGATGAAGACTCACATACAACACTATGTCAAGTGCTGTCCAACCTGTCAACAGGCGAAACTAGATCGTGCCGCTTATCCAGGGCTGCTCGAACCTTTGCGAGTACCTAAGGAATCCTAGGAAATGATTAGTATGGATTTTGTCGACGGACTGCCATCGTGTGGAGGAGTGAATTGCATCTTGGTCATTGTCGACAAACTGACAAAATTTGCCCACTTCCTTCCGTTGGCTCACCCATATACAACTTCAAAAGTCGCCCTCCTCTACATGAATCAAGTATACAGGCTACATGGGTTTCCCGGCTCAATCATCTCGGACCGTGACCCGGTGTTTACCAGCCACTTCTGGCAGGAGCTATTCAAGTATGCTGGCACTGGCCTTCGAATGAGTTCAGCCAATCATCCGCAGACTGATGGGCAAACCGAGCGTGTTAACCAATGCCTGGAAACATTTCTTCGGTGCTTCACCCAGGCCTGCCCTCGTCGCTGGAGTTTCTGGATTCCTCTTTCCCAATTCGGGTACAATTCTTCTTATCACTCTTCCATTGGCATGTCTCCTTTCCGAGCGATGTACGGGCATGAACCACGGCAACGAGCGCTTGTTCAGTGCCAGCGCTGCGCTCTTGGCTGGATGAACGAGCAGTGGTGCAAGACCTGCTACAGCAGCATCTGAACCGAGCTCGGCAAGTTATGAAGCAGCAAGCTGACAAGAAGCGTTCATTCCGGGTGTTTGAAGTGGGTGATCTGGTCTACTTGAAGCTACAACCGTACATTCAGACCTCCCTCGCCCCGCGAGCATGTCACAAGCTCTCATTCTGGTTTTTCGGCCCTTACAAGATCGTCGCTCGAGTGAATGATGTTGCCTACAAGCTGCTGTTGCCGGAGCATGCACAAGTGCACCCGGTGTTTCATGTATCACAACTCCCGAAGGCTCTTGTCCCAGGTATGGAGGTTTCTGCAGATCTTCCAGTTCATTCTGATATTCCTGCTGTACCTGTGAAGATGCTCGAGCAGCGCTGGCGAAGTCGCCGGGGGGCCATGGTGGAGCAAGTCCTCGTTCGTTGGTCCAACCCAGCCGCGGTGCCTGATTCATGGGAGGACCGTGCAGCGCTCCAAGCTCGGTTCCCAACGGCTGAGGCTTGGGGGCAAGCCTCGACACAGGAAAGGGGGGATGTCAGCACCCCTGGCCTACAGGGCAGTGACGGCCAGCGCCCGCCCCCGCCTCCCAGGCCGGTGCGGGCTCGCCAGGCCAACCAGAGGGTAGTTGGGCCCGAGTGGGTGTAAGCTGGGCCGACCCAGGCAGCCACCTACTTAACCACTCGCTCATGCTACAGCCAGGCATCCAGTGGATCAACGACGGCGGCATGGCTTTTCCTTGTTCCCCTTTCTCTGTATGAACCCCAGATCGATCGAGATTCTTGTAATCGTTGCTGATTGTACTCTGAGAGATTGCTATCGGTCACATACATAAATCCCCCACTCTTGCTCCTAACATTCTCTTTTCCCAGTCTGAGACTCCGAGTCCCAGTACCAGTCCACCATATTCTTATAAATTCTGAATATTGTCTGTCCAGCTTATTTCAAATTATAAAATTTAATAGTATAAGATTATATTCATAGTCAATACTTGCACAAAAAGCTGCTCATGTCCTTGCTGTTGAATGGAGACTTGCAATTGCTTAACTGGTCAGTGAACTCTCTATAGTTATCTACTCCCTCCGTTCCTAAATACCGTATAAGACCTTTTAGATAATCTAATACGGACTACATATGGAGCAAAATGAGTGAATCTACACTCTAAAATATGTCTATACATCCGTACGTATAGTCCATATGGAAATTTCTAAAAGTGCTTATACTTAGAAAGGGAGGGACTAAATGTCAATATAGCTCAAGATACCCTGAAGGTCTTGAATGAAAGTAGTGGAGCGTTGTACAAGAATAAGCAAATTGATGGCCACTTATTCGGTGTTATAGCTAAACCAGAAAGCACACTTCTTATTTTATCCATGCATGCTCTCACTGTTGCCATTGTTTTATGCCATGTCTTACTTGTTTCACAGAAATTTCATCGCAGATCTATTGCAGTGTCATTTTCAATCTGGATCATTCATGGATGCATTCACTGTTGCCATTTTTGTACCCTAAAGATCTACGACAGTGTCGACTAAACCATGTGCTTTCTCATATTTAAAAACGTCTAATGAAACTGAACGAAATAACATGACTTCTACATGGATTTCCCTGATGAACATTAGCCTGTTATGGAAATCCAACCAAGTGAAATATTGTCTTGTCACCAAAAGATGAATTTAAGTCTTTGCATAACAAGACCAAACTCAGGTACATACGGGATTAGTTATTCTCAACTCTTGAGGGAAATTATCAAACTTTGTTCTTACCTTGTTTCAAACTGAGCAAAGCAATGGCGAGTTTATGTTGACCTCTGTATGGGAGACAGCCTGTGTGCTTGTGATTGTTCAATATGATTTTCAGTTAATACAAGTGTAGCTACTATCGTCGAAGCTGGTTTATTGTTTTATAATTTTACTTTAGATGTACATGATGCGAGTTTAAAGTCTTCGATTAAGTCATAGCTAAGTGTGTTTCAGCCAACTTGAATAATTATCGGGGTAGGGTGTGCTTAGAAATTACATGCTAAAGGGGTGTTAACTATTTACTCTAGCTATTTCGTTAAACTGTTTAGTGGCGGGCTACATCAAGTTCCCAAGAGTTTAGTAAAGATGTGGCTATGTGATCTTTGTGTAAACAAGAGCTTAGTAACGATGTTTTTGTGCCACAATGGAGACAACTGATCAGTACCATTCTGCTCCTTTTCTTATTATTTTTGGAGTGTCACTAATCCAACCATCTCAGCCTATTTAGCGTTTCTAGCCATCAGATCGAGACTTTGGGTAATTATGAATTCACGGTGTAAAAAATTCCCATCAATGGACATCATTATTCATGCATGTGAAGGTACGCAACAAAGCTACAGAGAATCATCATTGTCGATAGAACAATAAGAATGTTAAAAATACTATCACTCTAAATAGTTGTATCAATCACAATTATTAAAGCGCCAAAATTGACTGGCGCAGCAACGCGCGCCATCAATTATCTAGTAATATGATAATGCATGGCGTTTGCAACTCACAGCTAAATGTCGAACAATCTAAACCATACTATACATCGAACAATCTCACATTCTATTTGAATTTGTGATAATGTGTGGCGTTTGCAGCTTACAACTAAATATCGAACAATCTAAACAATACCATATATCGAACATTCTCACATTTTATTTGGATTTGTGGTAATGTGTGGTGTTTGCAACTCACATCTAAATACTTGTAGGCGTAGGGGGCGGGGCACCATACATAATGTGATAAACACATTATACATATGAGACATGGTTTAGATTAAGAAGATCTAGCTAGATCTTGAAATGTACTATGATTTCAAATCAACATAAAGTGGATTCAAAAAACCAAGTTCGAGTTCATATAGTACACATAGTTCATATGTAACTCGAGACTAATCATGTGGTGTGCTCTGAAGATAATACACAATTGATGGTTTAACTTGACAATAATGATGATTGTAGATCTTATTAAAACAGAGAAACGAATTCAAATGCTTTGACTTCACAACAATCATTATTGTAGATCTTATTCAAATAGAGAAACAAATTCAAATTTAGTTCATATTGAAGCGGTAGTATATACGTTTGGAATGCACTAAAACGTTCATTTGAGTAGTAGGTTGCATGCATTATACACGTAGCGAAATATTTTAATTGAACATAACATGAATTCAAAGTTTTGAATGACATTTGTAGTGTGAATTGATTTGGTACAGTACATGTTAGGCTTGTCTGGAAATTTCAACCCGCGTCTTGGTAGCCCAAAATATTTAAGATATATCTTTGTCTTGTTGTGCTCTGACAACACCCTCCATCTCAACCCGTGCCTTGCTATTCCAAAATTACAACACGCGCGAAAACTCCCATCTCCTTTGAAATCCCGACACGCGAAATGCCCGTGATACCCCGGAACTAAAAGAACCGCCTCAAATCGGTGGGGGTACTTTCGTAACTTACCCCACATTTCGGACAAGCGCGTCCCTAAGCCATGGTTCCCCACTCCCATCCCATCCGCCCACCCATTCGTACACCGAGGCCGGGAAAACCCGAGAAGCCCCACACGCTCCTCCGTCCGCCACCCAGCCGGAGCCTCTTCCCCGACGACGTCGTCCACAGCAACACCTCGACGCCCCTCATCCACCGTACCGGATGAGGATCCCTCATCGATCTGGTCATCCCGCCGGTTCAGCCACCCCATCCTCCACCTCCAAGGAGCTTCCCCAATGTTCCCCTCGTCTTTCGCGCCACCTCCATTCCCACACCACCGTCTTCACCTGCACCACCGGAAGAGCATCATCATCACCGTTTCCTCGGATGAAGCTGCGGCCTAATCGGCGCCACCAAAGAGGTTGTACACTAATCGCCGCATTTTCTTCTTGATTCAATCTCACGGTGCTGCCGGCGCTCGGTCCCGAGCCGACACGGCGCGGCTCCATCCACGGCGGCGTCGTTGGCCACTTCCTCCACGACGTCGCTCCCTCGGCGGCGACGTCCACATCAGTAGGAGCTGCTACTGCTTTAGCTCTCGCTCTCACTGCTACTCTGCTCTTGCTCTCGGTCCCCTGCCTTGTCTGCTCTTGATCTTGCTCTTGCTCACGCGGCTGCTCTCGCTCTTGCTCTTGCTTGTGATGTTGCTCCGATTTAGCTACACTTCAGTCGACTGAATCAACTTTTGGGTCAGTCGATTTTCAGGGGGTGGGGGGGGGGGGCTCGCCGGAGTTAAGGAAGAACCAGCCGAGGTACCCCACTATCTATCTTAGGGTTCAGGGTGGGGGCGGTGGTCACCGGCGGTGGTGTGGCGGTGGCGTGGGGATCACCGGAGAAAAAGAGCAGGGGGCTAGAGGGATGGCCGGGGTGGCGGCGGACTGGCGGTAGGGAGTGTTTTTGGGGCGGGCGGGGCGGCGCACCGCCGAACGCGGGCGGCGGGGGGCGGCTGTTTGGCCGGTGGTGGCTGGCGGCTCAGGGGGTGGAGGTTGAACATGAACTGCAGGCCCTTGATTTCGTATCCAACGGCTGCAAAATCGACTGACCAGAGATCAAAAAGTCACTCGACTGACGTGTAGCCTCATCTCTAGTGCGTTCAGTTTCGACAGTAAAATTCAGTTTCGATAGCAAAATTCAGTTTTGATAGTGAAGTTTAGTTTTGATAATTAAATTCAGTTTTGACAGTTAAGTTTAGAGATGAGCGGCTGATGTATTTTACATCTAGCACTTTGTGGTTATGTATTTTACGCCATCTATTGGAGATGCTATAAGAATTCCAGTCAGGTTAACATTGTCTCTCTTGTCCTGCTTTAGCCTCGGTGTCGTACAACTCACCGGAGTTGCTCCAACGACGAAACCCTCCATCACAGCGGAGCAGTACCTCGGGCTCCATCTCCAGATGCCTAAGATCTTCTTCCCCTCCTCCGACAGCCAAGTCAGCCGGAGCATCCTCACCGGCCAACCCAATCACGCTGAGATCGACATGGCTTCGCCAAAGAGGTTGTACACTTGTTGCATCTCTTTTTACTCTACATGTTATATATATTATCCACTAAGCACACGGAGTAACAGGAAATACGATTATTTTACCCTACTATATGACAAGCAGTGAGGTACCAGGCAACTTAGCTATCCGTGATGGACCCTCTTGAACGCCATCATTATTTATCTCTGCGCGTTGAGCTATGCATTTGTCGATGGCCCTGGGAGCTGAGCTAGTAGGGCAGTGGCCTGGGTCCAAAGTAATAGAAGCAGCACAACAACATTTTTTTAGTGTAGGATTTTCCTTGCTCAAGCCTGCCTACTAGAATCGCCAGTGCTTGAAAGGAAAAGTGAATGAAAAACATAGGAATTGGAAAGTTTCCTATGGTACTAGTTTTCATGAATTTGGTGCAAAGGAATGGAGCAAAGGAAAACTGTAGGATTTGTTCCTTTAGTGTCTCCTTGAAATAAAAACCGTAGGAATTTTAATTTCCACTTGTCCTCCTTTTCAAATTCCTATTCATGAAGCACAAGACTAAGAGATAGTAGCATAATAGCATTATAACCGTACATTTTCTTGTGGTTTGACTTAATCTCACCATGCTTATTTGCATCCTGTGTTCTTCCAATTATTGTGAACCAAACACCCAGATTGGCAGAAATCCTGTGTTTTTAAATTCTCTATTATGCACATGCATTCCTATCCTATTCTTGTCTATTTCCTATCCCTGCATTGTTCGAATCCTCAAATTCAAACAAGCCCTTACACAATTACTTCTGTTACAAATATGTGTCAAAGAAAACCTTGTGTGGTTTGTCCTGCTCCTGCGGTGCTGTGTTCCACCCCAGCTCAGCTGCTCCAACGATGGAAGGGTTCACCATAGCAGGGATCCGCTCTCCAGACTGTCTTTCGCCGCCTCAGATCTTCTTCCCCGACACTGGCAGCCACGACAACTGCATTACCATCATCAACTGAGCAGATGACCTTGAGGACTACACAGGTCCGCAAGAGAGGTCGCACTCTTCCGTGTCTGCTTACGTTATGCATCGCTTAATATGATGACATGCTACTTTATCATCGTGTTCACCTATTAGACTCCGAGTCGGGTCCAAACTTATGCTAAAACTTGAGTTTTTAAATGGTTGTGGGGTACATATTGGGGCAGCAATCAGTACTATCTGTCTACTATTTGGTTAATCTCGGGTGTCTACTATGAGTTTCATGTTGGGTGCAAACAAACATTAAAGGATCCCTTATCTATATATTTTAACTAAAGCTATTATCTGCCTGCTATCATTGGTTTTGGATCTATCCACAGTTTGCTACCATCACTCTGGATTCGTGCATGCACTCCTTACATAATCTCACTATGTTTTATTCCTATGCATGTCAGTTATTGTACACAATGGAACTAAACATGTAGAGCAAAAGAGACGAGCCTTGCGTGGCAATAAAATTTCATGCAGACGTCGCTCCATGGTGGGCGCAAAGGCAGCCCCCCTCCACCCATTTCGGATCATAATCAAGAGGAAGATAACTGATCTGAGGGGGGTTCAGAAGCAGAAGACCACTCCTATTTACCCCATGAGGTCTTAGCTCTAACTCGGCATGATGATATTGGTAATATCATGCATATGGTGCCTTGCATTGCTTACTGTATACATCAAAGATGTCATCTGCTTAGTTTAGACATGCTTTGTGTCAATGCCATCTGTTTAGTTTCTTTATCGTATATGTGAATCATGCAATGCCATCTTGTTTAGCCAGGCATCATATATGTGAATTTTGCAATGCCACCCTGGTTAGCCAGTCATCTTATATGTGAATTATATGATGACATCATTTTTTTTACATGTTGAATTTGTCAAAAAATTTAGTACATTCAATTACTCTTCCTGTGCATCAGCCATTCAGCACGGTCATGGAAAAATCTGGAGTGGAAAAAGGTCTTCAGAGCAGACAATGCTATCTGACGAAGCGCATGTCTTGCTGGTTACAGATAGCTCCTCAGAGGAGGATTCAGAGACAGATGACCAGTCCTATTTTCCCCCGAGGTGCATGCTCTAACCTCGCAGGGTTATGTTGCTCATATCGTGCGTATGGTATCTTGCATTGCTACGTCATTTGCTTAGTTTAGACATGCTTTGTGTGAATGCCACCTGTTTAGTGTCTAATTACCATATATGTGAATTATGCAATGCCATCTTGTTGCAAGACATTATATATGTGAATTATGCAATGCTATCTTGTTGCAAGGCATTATATATGTGAATTATGCAATGCCATGCTGTTTAGCCAAGCGTCATATATGTGAATTATATCATGCCGTCCTTTTTTGTATCTCTCATTGCTTTTGTCGACAATGTTTGTATATTCAACTGCTCTTCCTGTGCATCAACCATTTGAATTGGTGATGGAGAAATCTGGAGTGAAAACAAGGTCTTCAGAGCAGGCAATGCTACCTGCTGAAGCAGATATCTTGCTGGTTATAGATAGCCCTTCATAGGAGGATTCAGATGCAGATGACCAGTCCTATTACCTCCCTGAGGTGTATGCTCAAACTTGGCAGGGTTATATTACTCATATCATGCATATGTTGTATTGCAATGCTTAGTTTTTACATCATATACACGATATTGAATGCCATCTCCTTAGTTGACACATCATATATGCGATTGCCCTCTGCTCACTTCCTTAGTATATAAATCATATATTTGAATTATATCATGCCATGATGTTTACATAGACAGCATGTATCTTAATTATGGCATGCCAACCCATTTTCTAAAGACATAATATAGTTATATCATCTCATCCTGTTTACATAGTCATCATATTTTGAATTATGTCATTCTATCCGTGAATTATATCATGCCATCATGTTTCCATCGACGACATGTTTGTGATTTATGGCATGCCAACCACTTTAATAGACACATCGTATAGTTATATCATGTCATCCTATTTACATAGTCATCATATTTTGAAGTATCTCATTCTATCCTGTTTAGTTAGCCATCATAAATGTGAAATTGTGTCATGCTATCCTGTTTAATTAGCCATCATATATGTGAAATTATGTCCTGCTATTCTGTTTGGTTAGACCACATAAATGTGAATTATTTCATGCCCTGTTTTCTTCCCTACTATCCATTGCACCTGCCTATCTTACAATGTCTGTACATTCAATTACTTTTCTTGTTTATCAGACATTTCAATTGGAGGGGGTGATGGCAGTATCTGTGGGAGTAAAAACACGGTCTTCAGAAAAGATCGTGCTACCTGTCGATGGAGATAGAACCACGGTTGTACTTGCCCAAGAACCAGCCCCACCACACATAACCCAGACCCACGCAGATTGTACCCCTACCCAATTGGACAGAGAACCAACTACACCCCTTTTAACCCCAACCCCAGCAGATAGTAACCCAGTTCCCGTTGACACAACACCGTCTCCACCACAGAGCACCCAAACATGAGCAGTTAGTAAGGTAACTGCAGTGCCCAAAGCACGAGGACCACCACTCCGAACCCCAAGTCAATGCTTAAAGCATAAGAAGAATTGTTCTCAGGTCAGGTTCCGTAGCTATGGTTCATACTACTTTGCTCTTGCATCACTGTATTTACTCATACCAACTAATTTCAAATTTGAAGGATGCAATTGAAACTCCAATGGCGCAACAGGTATGTTTTAAACCTGTTTCTTTAACGTGTTTGCTGTTGTAACTTGCTCTATGTTGATTTCAATTTCAATTGAATAAATAGTTATGTTCTCCTGCCATGCACATTAGAAGTGTTGTTATTGCTGTGTAGTTTGCGACACTTATTCTATCTATGCTGCTTTGTCTTAAATAGATATGATTCGAACTGTATCTATCTTGATTTGGCAACATAAACTAGAATGATATAGACCATACAGTGACCATACTACATAGATATATGTTTGTTTCATGCTGTTATCCTGTCCACCTTACTACTGAACTGGTTTACCAAAATGAGTTTCATATACTACATTGTAAACCTGTGATGTGTTTGTTTGTTTCTCTTTCAGAACACGGACACAATATTGGAGAAGAGAACCCCGTTATGCAATGGTAAAGGAAGTAATGCAGATAAGTTTCAAGATAGTGAGACATCCCTGTTGGTCTCCAAGAAAGCTGATAAAGACTATATTGAAGACACCGAGACAACCCCAAAGTCCTGTCTTGATGTAGTGTTCGAGTTACTGGCTACTACTGCTGGCACCAGCTCTTTGAACTCGCTGCCTGAATCAGTTCGGCTTCTTGAGTCTCAACTTCAAGTTGAAAGACATCGATCAGATGTTATGCGACAGGAAGCCGAAGGACTGAGGAAGTCCCTACAGAATTTAGATGCATACTTTCTGGTGCAACAGCAAGTGCTGGAGGAATTAAGCGCCAAACACGAGAAAGTTAATAAGCTTGCTAAGCATATTGCCAGCATTATGGGTACCCAGGATATTGTTTCTTGAGCTCTTCTAAAGTGGTTTCAGTTCTGGACTTGTTTTGCTGTGGCGTTTATATGCTACTTTGTTCCCTATATTTGCACTGGTGGCGAACTTTGATGCCCAGTGGATGTAATATGTGTAATAGCCGTGATAGCCTAGCGTAAGTTGCTTGCTAATTTATTTCCTTATTGTCTTGTTTATTTGTTTTCTTGTAGTCAGTGCAGTTCTTTTTTCGCGGTTTGCTAGTGGCCGCAATAACCTATTTTTTAAAACTAGGCCACAATAACTATGTGCTACATATTTACTGTAGTTAACATGGGCCTCCTACGGGCCGTAGAAACAATGGGCCTTCTACGGGGCGTAGAAACAATGGGCCTTATATGGGCCATAGACACAATGGGCCTTCTACGGGCCGTATCATCAATGGGCCTTCTCTGGGCCGTATGATCGGTTGGCCAAACATGGGCCAATAACAGACCACATTATGGCCGTAAATGGGCTAGAGTTGAAATCGTCCGTTCATGGGCCGACCATAACGGGTCGTCGTTAATCAGCCGTATTTGATGACGCTATGAAAATGGCCCAGCGTATTAACGGGCCACAAATGGGCCGACTGTAACCACGGGCTGAATTTGGCCCACAAGCAGAAAATGATAGTAACGGGCCGTAAGTAAACGAATGCTGGAAATGAGCCCGAGAATAAATGGGTCCTGAGAAGGCCGAAAGATAACATGGACTGGAAACTGCCCAATGGAATAATGGGCCATTAATGGGTATAAAGTGATACACTGTTCATTTACGGGCCAGTTTCACCACGTGCCGTTAATGGGTATAAAGTGATAAACTGTTCATTATGGGCCAGTTTTACCACGGGCCGTTAATGGGCCGAGAGTTACTAAGGGCCTCATATGGGCCGAAAGACGTCATGGGCCATACATGGGCCAGAAGTTAAAACGGGCTAGAATTATATTGGACGGCCCAGATGATGATACTTGGCCTAATTCGGATAGGTCGTAAATGGGCCCTGGGTTAGCGGGCTGTAAATGGGCTATATGCGAACAAGCCATTAACAGGCTTGCCGTGGGCCGGCCCGCCACCTTTTGACCAAGTCAAACGGGCCGATATTTTCACACAAATGGGCCTCTGTTGGCCGTGCCACGTGTCGACGTATCATAGGCGCTTTGGGTCCAATGAGTGGATGACATCTGTCCCAATGGTGAGACGACACGTGTTTCCTCCAGCCAATGATGATTTTACACATGGAAAATCCCCATTGGTCGGGGCTGTTAATGGGGTATCGGATCCAAAACCAGACCCGATAGCTTAAAGGTGTTCCGTTACGGTGGATGCCACGTGTCGGTCACCCTTGACGAAAGCACTTCTGTGACACGCGATTTATCGTCATGGAAGTGGACACTTCCGTGATGATAATTTTGGTAATGTCATGGAACACTTCTACGACAACACATGTATGACTATCTTGATTCTGTCATAAAATTGTCATGGATGTACACGCATGACAAAAAATGTGACCTACTGTGACAAACACGTATCATCACGGAAGTGTATTTTTTTTGTAGTGAGGGCCCAGAGATACCTCTCCGAAACATGGAGTGAAAAATCATAATCTCGATCTATGCCAACTCAACAAACACCATTGGAGACACATGTAGAGCATCTTTATAATCACCCAGTTACGTTGTGACATTTGATAGCACACTAAGTGTTCCTCTGGTATTCGGGAGTTGCATAATCTCATAGTCATAGGAACATGTATAAGTCATGAAGAAAGCAATAGTAATAAACTAAACAATCATAGTGCTAAGCTAACGGATGGGTCTTGTCCATCACATCATTCTTTAATGATGTGATCCCATTCATCAAATGACAACACATGCCCATGGCTAGGAAACTTAACCATCTTTGATTAACGAGCTAGTCAAGTAGAGGCACACTAGGGACACCCTGTTTGTCTATGTATTCACACATGTACTAAGTTTCCGGTTAATACAATTCTAGCATGAATAATAAACATGTATCATGATATAAGGAAATAATTCACACATCAAGTCTGGTACACAACATTTCATACATGATAGAACCTATGGCTGAAGCGTAGGGAATGACTTTGATTTTCTCTCTATCTTCTGCAGTGGTCGGGCATTGAGTCTGACTCATCTTCACACCTTGTAACACAGGCAAGAACCCTTTCTTTGCTTGATCCATTTTGAACTTCTTCAAAACTTTATCAAGGTATGTGCTTTGTGAAAGTCGAATTAAGTGTCTTGATCTATCTCTATAGATCTTGATGCCCAATATATAAGCAGCTTCACCGAGGTCTTTCATTGAAAAGATCTTATTCAAGTATCCTTTTATGCTATTCAGAAATTCAGTATCATTTCCGATCAACAATATGTCATCCACTGATCCACATATAATATCAGAAATGCTACAAAGCTCCCACTTACTTTCTTGTAAATACAAGCTTCTCCAAAAGTCTGTATAAAACCATATGCTTTGATCACACTATCAAAGCATATATTCCAACTCCGAGATGCTTGCACCAGTCCATAAATGGATCGCTGGAGCTTGCACACTTTGTTAGCACCTTTTGGATCGACAAAACCTTCCGGTTGCATCATATACAACTCTTCTTTAAGATATCCATTAAGGAATGCAGTTTTGACATCCATTTGCCAAATTTCATAATCATAAAATGCGGCAATTGCTAACATGATTCAGACGGACTTAAGCATCGCTACGGGTGAGAAGGTCTCATCGTAGTCAACTCCTTGAACTTGTCAAAAACCATTTGCAACAAGTCGAGCTTTGTAGACAGTAACATTACCTCCATCGTCAGTCTTCTTATTGAAGATCCATTTATTCTCTATGGCTTGCCGATCATCGGGAAAGTCAACCAAAGTCCACACTTTGTCCTCATACATGGATCCCATCTCAATTTCATGGCCTCAAGACATTTTGCGGAATCTCGGCTCATCATCGCTTCCTCATAGTTCGTAGGTTCGTCATGGTCAAGTAACATGACTTCCAGAACAGGATTACCGTACCACTCTGGTGCGGATCTTGCTCTGGTTGACCTACGAGGTTCGGTAGTAACTTGATCATAAGTTTCATGATCATCATCATTAGCTTCCTCACTAATTGGTGTAGGAATCACTGGAACTGATTTCTGTGATGAACTACTTTCCAACAAGGGCGAAGGTATAGTTACCTCATCAAGTTCTACTTTCCTCCCACTCACTTCTTTCGGGATAAACTCCTTCTCTAGAAAGCATCCATTCTTAGTAACGAATCTCTTGCCTTTGGATTTGTGATAGAAGGTGTACCCAACAGTTTCCTTTGGGTATCCTATGAAGACACATTTCTCCGATTTAGGTTCGAGCTTATCAGGTTGAAGCTTTTTCACATAAGCATCACAGCTCCAAACTTTAAGAAACGACAATTTGGGTTTCTTGCCAAACCACAGTTCATATGGTGTCGTTTCAACGGATTTCAATGGTGCCCTATTTAACGTGAATGCAGCCGTCTCTAAAGCATAACCCCAAAATGATAGCGGTAAATCAGTAAGAGACATCATAGATCGCACCATATCTAATAAAGTGCGGTTACGACGTTCGGACACACCATTACGTTGTGGTGTTCCAGGTGGCGTGAGTTGCCAAACTATTCCGCATTGTTTCAAATGAAGACCAAACTCATAACTCAAATATTCACCTCCACGATCAGATCATAGAAACTTAATTTTCTTGTTACGATGATTTTCCACTTTACTCTGAAACTCTTTGAACTTTTCAAATGTTTCAGACTTATGTTTCATCAAGTAGATATACCCATATCTGCTCAAGTCATCTGTGAAGGTTAGAAAATAACGATACCCACCGTGAGCATCAACACTCATCGAACCGCATACATCAGTATTTATTATTTCCAATAAGTCTGTTGCTCGCTCCATTTTTCCGGAGAACGGAGTCTTAATCATCTTGCCCATGAGGCATGGTTCGCAAGCATCAAGTGATTCATAATCAAGTGATTCCAAAAGCCCATCAGCATGGAGTTTCTTCATGCGCTTTACACCAATATGACCTAAACGGCAGTGCCACAAATAAGTTGCACTATCATTATTAAACTTATATCTTTTGGCTTCAATACTATGAATATGTGTATCACTACTATCGAGATTCAATAAAAATAGACCACTCATCACGGGGGCATGACCATAAAATATATTACTCATATAAATAGAACAACCAATATTCTCTGATTTAAATGAATAACCGTCTTGCATCAAACAAGATCCAGATATAATGTTCATGCTTAACGTTGGCACCAAATAACAATTATTCAGGTCTAAAACTAATCCTGAAGGTAGATGTAGAGGTAGCGTGCCGACTGCGATCACATCGACTTTGGAACCATTTCCACGTGCATCGTCACCTCGTCCTTAGCCAATCTTCGCTTAATCCGTAGCCCCTGTTTCGAGTTGCAAATATGAGCAACATAATCTGTATCAAATACCCAGGCGCTACTACGAGCATTAGTAAGGTACACATCAATAACATGTATATCAAATATACCTTTCACTTTGCCATCCTTCTTATCCTCTAAATACTTGGGGCAGTTCCACTTCCAGTGACCAGTCCCTTTGCAGTAGAAGCACTCAGTCTCAGGCTTAGGTCCGGACTTGGGCTTCTTCACTTGAGCAGCAACTTGCTTGCCGTTCTTCTTGAAGTTCCCTTTCTTCCCTTTGCCCTTCTTCTTGAAACTAGTGGTCTTGTTGACCATCAACACTTGATGCTCCTTCTTGATTTCTACCTCCGCAGCTTTTAGCATTGCGAAGAGCTCGGGAATTGTCTTATCCATCCCTTGCATATTATAGTTCATCATGAAGCTTTTGTAGCTTCGTGGCAGTGATTGAAGAACTCTGTGAATGACACTATCATCAGGAAGATTAACTCCCAGTTGAGTCAAGTGCAGGGCCGGTCCTGAGATTTCGGGGGCCTGGGGCGAAGCTAGAATACTAGATCCCAATCTCAAGGGCCTTAACATAAACACAGTAAAAATACGAGAAAATATGTTAAATTTCAACCAAAGAAAATATAGTTTTTCTCTTATAAATCTCTTTCTTTAATAATATATCCAATTAAGATTAGCCTAATTTTGGATCACTATCTAGAAGCGAGTTCATCGGCAAGACTAGCAGATGATTTAAGTGCCTATGATCACTTGCTTTGATATGTATAAAGTCTCTCGACTTATTCCTCCATTTCAACTGTCAGCATATCGTTGTACTAAAAAATTGATAACCCCAATAAGAGCTATGTATAAACAGTATTTATTCGCAAAAAAGTATCTAATAAATCAATTAGCACAGGCTAGTTGCGATAGTGAAGAGGCAATGTTGACAATCATTTATAAACTTTGATCAACCATCTTGGTAAAATCTCATAGGGGATAGACTACATGCATAAATAGATATCAGAAACATACCTTCTCTTCTTTGTAACTTGTACATTTTTTCGGGTCTTTGTAACTTGTATATGATCTCGGAGATTTAGTGAGGTCGCATGAGAGGCAGCGGCGTCGTTATCTCTGGCGGTCATGCACTCCTCCGACACAGGCCTGCACTAGGCGGCGGTTGCATGCATGAGATGAATATCAATCGCCATGCAAGGGGTGATCCGTTCCCTCAGTACATGGTTGTACACTAGTAATCTCATGGATTAAGGAAAAAAATCAGGAGATGTTTATTCTTAAATACCCCTAATTAATCGCATACAATAACTCCTACGTGTTTCCCAATCGCACCTTTGCTGGTAAGGAAGGAAAATAGGAATAAATAGTAGTACCCCTATTTTATGGATTGTAATTAATTAAGGAAATGGTGGATTAAGGAAGGGCATCGCGCATTATGAAAGGAAATCGTAGAAAAAGGAAAAACAAAATCAAGGACAATATGTATTGCTCAGCATTTTGGGGGGCCCCTCTCGCACCGGGGGCCCGGGGCGGCCGCCCCGTTCGCCCCCCTTACGACCGACCCTAGTCAAGTGGTTGTGGTACCCAAACATTCTGAGTATATGTTCACTGACAGAACTATTCTCCTCCATCTTGCAGCTGTATAACTTATTGGAGACTTCATATCTCTCAATCCGGGCATTTGCTTGAAATATTAACTTCAACTCCTGGAACATCTCATATGCTCCATGACGTTCAAAACGTCGTTGAAGTCCCGGTTCTAAGCCGTAAAGCATGGCACACTGAACTATCGAGTAGTCATCAACACGCTCCTGCCATGCATTCACAATTTCTGCAGTTGCTGGCGCGGGTGGTACACCTAGCGGTGCTTCCAGGACGTAATTCTTCTGTGCAACAATGAGGATAATCCTCAAGTTACGGACTCAGTCCGTGTAGTTGCTACCATCATCTTTCAACTTAGCTTTCTCTAGGAATGCATTAAAATTCAAAGGAACAGTGGCACAGGCCATTTATCTACAACAACATGGACATGCAAAATACTATTAGGTACTAAGTTCATGATAAATTAAAGTTCAATTAATCATATTACTAAAGAACTCACACTTAGATAGACATCCCTCTAATCATCTAAGTGGTCACGTGATCCATATCAACTAAACCATGTCTGATCATCACGTGAGATGCAGTAGTTTTCAATGGTGAACATCACTATGTTGATCATATATACTATATGATTCACGCTCGACCTTTTGGTCTCAGTGTTCCGAGGCCATATCTACATATGCTAGCTCGTCAAGTTTAACCTGAGTATTCTGCTTGTGCAAAACTGGCTTGCACCCATTGTATGTGAATGTAGAGCTTATCACATCCGATCATCACATGGTGTCTCGGCATGACGAACTGTAGCAACGATGCATACTCAGGGAGAACACGTATACCTTGAAATTTAGTGAGAGATCATCTTATAATGCTACCGCTGTACTAAGCAAAATAAGATACATAAAAGATAAACATCACATGCAATCAATATAAGTGATATGATATGGCCATCATCATCTTGTGGCTTTTGATCTCCATCTCCAAAGCACCGTCATGATCACCATCGTCACCGGCTTGACACCTTGATCTCCATCGTAGCATCGTTGTCGTCTCACCAACTATTGCTTCTATGACTATCGCTACCGCTTAGTGATAAAGTAAAGCAAATACATGGCGATTGCATTTCATACAATAAAGTGACAACCATATGGCTCCTGCCAGTTGCCGATAACTATTACAAAACATGATCATCTCACACAACAATTTATATAATCACGTCCTAACCATATCACATTGCAACATGCCCTGCAAAAACAAGTTAGACGTCCTCTACTTTGTTGTTGCAAGTTTTACGTGGCTGCTACGGGTTTCTAGCAAGAACCGTTCTTACTTACGCATCAAAACCACAACGATTTTCGTCAAGTGTGCTGTTTTAACCTTCAACAAGGACCGGGCATAGTAAAACTAGATTCAACTAAAGCTGGAGAAACAGACACCCACTAGCCACCTGTGTGTGAAGCACGGCAGTAGAACTAGTCTCATGAACGCGGTCATGTAATTTCGGTCTGGGCCACTTCATCCAACAATACTACCGAATCAAAGTAAGACATGTTGGTAAGCAGTATGACTATTATCGCCACAACTCTTTGTGTTCTACTCGTGCATATAACATCTACACATAGACCTGACTCAGATGCCACTGTTGGGGAACGCAGTATTTCAAAAAAATTCCTATGATCACGCAAGATCTATCTAGGAGATGGATAGTAACGAGAGGGGGAGAGTGTGTCTACGTACCCTCGTAGACCGAAAGCGGAAGCGTTTAGTAACACGGTTGATGTAGTCGAACGTCTTCGCGATCCAACCGATCAAGTACCGAACGCACGACACCTCCGCGATCTGCACACGTTCAGCTCGGTGACATCCCTTGAACTCTTGATCCAGTTGAGGCCGAGGGAGAGTTCTGTCAGCACGATAGCGTGGTGACGGTGATGATGAAGTTACCGATGCAGGGCTTCGCCTAAGCACTACGGCATTATGACCGAGGTGTAAAACTATGGAGGGGGGCACCGCACACAGCTAAAGATTAACTTGTGTGTCTATGGGGTGCCCCCTCCCCCGTATATAATGGAGGGGAGAAGGAGGCCGGACGACCCTAAGGGGGCGCGCCCTGATACGTCCATTTTGCATCATGCTTTTATATCAATATTTATTGCATTATGGGTTGTTATTTCACATTAAGTCACAATACTTATGGCTATTCTCTCTTATTTTACAAGGTTTACATAAGGAGGGAGAATGCCGGCAGCTGGAATTCTGGGATGGGAAAGGAGCAAATATTAGAGACCTATTCTGCACAACTCCAAAAGTCCTGAAACTCCACGGAATACCTTATAATAAATAATGAAAAATCCTCGCCAAAGATGAAGACCAGGGGGCCCACACCCTTTCCACGAGGGTGGGGGACGCGCCCCCTACCTCGTGGGCCCCCTGGTGGCTCTCCGATGATCATCTTCTGCTATATGAAGTTTTTCATCGAGAAATAAACCAGAAGCAACCTTTCGGGACGAAACTCCGCCGTGACGAGGCGGAACCTTGGCGGAACCAATCTAGGGCTCTGGCAGAGCTGTTCTGCCGGGGAAACTTCCCTCCCGGAGGGGGAAATCATCGCCATCGTCATCACCAACACTCCTCTCATCGGGAGAGGGCTATCTCCATCAACATCTTCATCAGCACCATCTCATCTCAAAACCCTAGTTCATCTCTTGTATCCAATTCTTGTCTCCAAGTCCGGGATTGGTGCTAGTAGGTTGCTAGTAGTGTTAATTACTCCTTGTAGTTGATGCTAGTTGGTTTAATTGGTGGAAGATCATATGTTCAGATCCTTTATGCATATTATTACCCATCTGATTATGAACATGAATATCCTTTGTGAGTAGTTACATTTGTTCCTGAGGACAAGGAAGAAGTCTTTCTATTAGTAGTCATGTGAATTTGGTATTCGTTCGATATTTTGATGAGATGTATGTTGTCTAGCCTCTAGTGGTGTTATGTGAACGTCGACTACATAACACTTCACCATTATTTGGGCCTATAGGAAGGCATTGGGAAGTAATAAGTAGATGATGGGTTGCTAGAGTGACAGAAGCTTAAACTATGATGGGTTGCTAGAGTGACAGAAGCTTAAACTAAGCTTAAACCCTAGTTTATGCGTTGCTTCGTAAGGGGCTGATTTGGATCCATATGTTTCATGCTATGGTTAGGTTTACGTTAATACTTTTGTTGTAGTTGCGGATGCTTGCAATAGAGGTTAATCATAAGTGGGATGCTTGTTCAAGTAAGAACATGACCCAAGCACTGGTCCACCCACATGTCAAATTATCAAAGTACCGAACGCGAATCAGATGAACGTGATGAAAACTAGCTTGATGATATTCCCATGTGCCCTCGGGAGCGCTTTTCCTTATATAAGAGTTTGTCCAGGCTTGTCCTTTGCTACAAAAAGGATTGGGCCACCTTGTTGCACTTTATTTACTTTTGTTACCTATTGCTTGTTACAAATTATCTCATCACAAAACTATCTGTTACCACTTATTTCAGTACTTGCAGAGAATACCTTGTTGAAAACCGCTTATCATTTCCTTCCGCTCCTCGTTGGGTTCGACACACTTACTTATCGAAAGGATTATGATAGATCCCCTATACTTGTGGGTCATCAAGACTCTTTTCTGGCGCCGTTGCCGGGGAGTGAAGCGCCTTTGGTAGGTGGAATTTGGTAAGGAAAAATTTATATAGTGTGTTAAAATTTATTGTCACTTGTTACTATGGAAAGTAATCCTCCGAGGGGCTTGTTCAGGGTATCTTCACCCGACCAGTAGAGCAAAGAGTTTCTCCTCAACCTACTGAACCTATTGAAAATGAAATTCCTTATGAGTATCCTTCGGGTATGATAGAAAAACTCTAGCTAATCCTTTTACAGGAGATGGAACAAAGCATCCTGATGAACACCTAATATATGTGGATGAAGTTTGTGGATTATTTAAGCTTGCAGGTATACCCGATGATGTTGCTAAGAAAAAGGTCTTCCCTTTATCTTTGAAGGGAGACACATTGACATGGTATAGGCTATGTGATGATACGAGATCATGGAACTATAGAAGATTGAAATTGGAATTTCATCAAAAGATTTACCCTATGCATCTTGTTCATCATGACCGCAATTATATATATAATTTTGGCCTCACGAAGGAGAAATCATCGCTCAAGCTTGGGGGAGGCTTAAATCAATGTTATATTCATGCCCCAATCATGAGCTCCCAAGAGAAACAATTCTTCAAAAAAAATTATGCTCAGCTTTCTGAAATAATCGCACCATGCTCGATACTTCTTGTGCTGGCTCTTTTATGATGAAGACTATTGGATTTAGATGGGATTTATTGGATAGAATTAAACGCAACTATGAAGATTGGGATCTCGACAAAGGTAAGGAGTCAGGTATGACACCTAAGTTTGATTGTGTTAAATCTTTTATGGATACCGATACTTTCCGTAAGTTTAGCACTAAATACCGAAAAGGCTTTTGCCCCGCTTTATAGATAAAGCAAACCACCAGAGCCATACAGTACAACAAGGTTCACCCACACACACACAAAGTACCACAACACGAAGTACAAGGGGTTCTGCTGAGGGCACATCTCAACAAGCCCCGAAAATAAAAAAAGGGGGCGGGAGAACCGCAACACTAAATATGGACTTGATTCTGAGATAGTAGCTTTTTTCTGTGAATCTTTTGCTACTTATGATGATCTCCCTAAGGAGAAGTGGTTTAAATATCATCCTCCCATAGAAGTAAAAGCAGCTGCACCTATTAAAGTTGAAGAAAATACTGTCACTTATAATGATCCTATTGTTCCTATTTGTTATGCTGAGAAACCACCTTTCCCTGTTAGGATAAAGGATCATGCTAAAGCTTCAACTATGGTTCGTATAAGCAATACTAAACATATACACCTCCTGAGCAAGTTAAAGTTGAACCTAATATCGCTATTGTTAAAGATCTCTTGTCTGATAATATTGATCGGCATGTTATTCAGTTCGGCGGTGAAACTGCTAGAATTGCTAAACCTTGTGCTAAAGATAAACATAGACCTGTGGTAGGCGTGCCTGTTATTTCTGTTAAAATAGGAGAACATTGTTATCATGGCTTATGTGATATGGGTGCTAGTGCTAGTGTTATACCTTATGACTTGTACAAAGAAATTACGCATGACATTGCACCTGTTGAGTTAGAAGAAATTGATGTTACTATTAAACTGGCTAATAGAGATACTATTTCACCAATGGGAATTGTTAGAGATGTTGAAGTCTTGTGTGGGAAAACTAAATATCCTGCTGATTTTCTTGTTCTTGGTTCCCCACAAGATAGCTTTTGTCCCATTATATTTGGTAGACCCTTCTTAAATACTGTTAATGCTACCATAGACTGCGAAAAGAATGTTGTTACTATTGGCTTGGATGATATGACTCATGAATTTAATTTCTCTAAATTTAGTAAACAACACCGTGAAGAAGAATTGCCTAGTAAGGATGAAATTATTGGTCTTGCTTCTATTGCTGTACCTCCTAGTGATCCTTTAGAACAATATTTGCTAGACCATGAGAATGATATGTTTATGAATGAAAGAAGGGAAATAGATGAAGTATTCTTTAAACAAGAACCTATTCTGAAACACAATTTTCCTGTTAAAATCCTAGGGGATCCCCCTCCACCTAAGGGTGATCCCGTGTTTGAGCTTAAACCATTGCCTAATAATCTTAAATATGCTTATCTTGATGAAAAGAAGATATATATTGTTATTATTAGTGCTAACCTTTCAGAGCATGAAGAAGAAAGATTATTGAAAACTCTGAAGAAGCACCGTGCTGCTATTGGATATACTCTTGATGATCTTAAGGGCATTAGTCCCACTCTATGTCAACATAAAATAAATTTGGAAGCAGATGCCAAACCAGTTTGTGATCCTCAACGACGTCTGAATCCTAAAATGAAAGAAGTGGTAAGAAAAGAAATACTAAAGCTTCTGGAGGCAGGTATAATTTATCCCGTTGCTGATAGTCAGTGGGTAAGTCCTGTTCATTGTGTCCCTAAGAAGGGAGGTATTACTGTTGTTCCTAATGATAAAGATGAATTGATTCCACAAAGAATTATTACAGGTTATAGGATGGTAATTTATTTCCGCAAATTAAATAAGGCTACTAAGAACGATCATCACCCCTTACCTTTTATCGATCAAATGCTAGAAAGATTATGCAAGCATACACATTACTGCTTTCTAGATGGTTATTCTGGTTTCTCTCAAATACCTGTGTCGGCTAAAGATCAATCAAAGACTACTTTTACTTGCCCTTTTGGTACTTTTGCTTATAGACGTATGCCTTTTGGTTTATGTAATGCACCTGCTACCTTTCAAAGATGCATGATGGCTATATTCTCTGACTTTTGTGAAAAGATTTGTGAGGTTTTCATGGACGACTTTTCCGTCTATGGATATTCTTTTGATGATTGCTTGACCAATCTTGATCGAGTTTTGCAGAGATGTGAAGAAACTAGTCTTGTATTGAACTGGGAAAAGTGCCACTTTATAGTTAATGAGGGTATTGTCTTGGGGCATAAAGTTTTTGAAAGAGGTATTGAAGTTGATAAAGCCAAGGTTGATGCTATTGAAAAGATGCCATGTCCCAAGGACATCAAAGGTATAAGAAGTTTCCTTGGTCATGCCGGATTTTATAGGAGGTTCATTAAGGACTTCTCAAAAATTTCTTGGCCTTTGACAAATTTATTACAAAAAGATATACCATTTGTCTTTGATGATGATTGTGTAGAAGCATTTGAAATACTTAAGAAAGCATTAGTCTCTGCACCTGTTGTTCAGCCACCTAATTGGAATTTACCCTTTGAAATTATGTGTGATGCTAGCGATTATGCTGTAGGTGCTGTTTTAGGGCAAAGAGTTGATAAGAAATTAAATGTTATCCATTATGCTAGTAAGACTCTAGACAATGCTCAAAGAAATTATGCTACTACTGAAAAAGAACTTTTAGCAGTTGTATTTGCTTGTGATAAGTTCAGACCTTATATTGTTGATTCTAAAGTAACTATCCACACTGATCATGATGCTATTAAATATCTTATGGAGAAGAAAGATGCTAAACCTAGACTTATTAGATGGGTTCTCTTGCTACAAGAATTTGATTTGCATATTGTTGATAGAAAAGGAGCTGAGAACCCCGTTGCAGACAACTTATCTAGGTTGGAGAATGTTCTTGATGACCCACTACCTATTGATGATAGCTTTCCCAATGAACAATTAAATGTCATAAGTACTTCTCGTAGTACCCCTTGGTATGCTGATTATGCTAATTACATAGTTGCTAAATTTATACCACCTAGCTTCACATACCAACAAAAGAAAAAGTTCTTCTATGATTGGAGACATTACTTTTGGGATGACCCACATCTTTATAAAGGAGTAGATGGTGTTATTAGACGTTGTGTACCTGAGCATGAATAGGAACAGATCCTATGCAAGTGCCACTCCGAAACTTATGGAGGACACCACGCGGGAGATAGAACTGCACATAAGGTATTGCAATCCGGTTTTTATTGGCCTACTCTCTTCAAGGATGCCCGTAAGTTTGTCCTATCTTGTGATGAGTGTCAAAGAACTGGTAATATTAGTAGACGTCAAGAAATGCCTATGAATTATTCACTTGTTATTGAACCGTTTGATGTTTGGGGCTTTGATTATATGGGACCTTTTCCTGCCTCTAATGGATATACACATATTTTACTTGCTGTTGATTACGTTACTAAGTGGGTAGAAGCTATTCCAACTAGTAGTGCATATCATAACACTTCTATTAAAATGCTTAAAGAAGTTATTTTTCCGAGGTTTGGAGTCCCTAGATATTTGATGACTGATGGTGGTTCACATTTTATTCATGGTGTTTTCCGTAAAATGCTTGCTAAATATGACGTCAATCATAGAATTGCATCTCCATATCACCCACAGTCTAGTGATCAAGTAGAATTGAGTAATAGAGAACTCAAATTAATTTTGCAAAAGACTGTTAATAGGTCTAGAAAGAATTGGTCCAAGAAACTTGATGATGCATTATGGGCCTATAGAACTGCATATAAAAATCCTATGGGTATGTCTCCGTATAAAATGGTATATGGAAAAGCATGTCACTTACCTCTCGAACTAGAACATAAGGCATATTGGGCTATTAAAGAGCTCAACTATGATTTTAAGCTTGCTGGTGAAAAGAGGTTATTTGATATTAGCTCACTTGATGAATGGAGAACCCAAGCTTATGAAAATGCCAAGTTGTTTAAAGAAAAGGTTAAAAGATGGCATGACAAAAGGATACAAAAGCGTGAGTTTAATATGGGTGATTATGTATTGCTATACAACTCTTGTTTAAGATTTTTTGCAGGAAAACTTCTCTCTAAATGGGAAGGCCCCCGATGTTATCGAGGAGGTCTATCATTCCGGTGCCATAAAAATCAACAACTTCGAAGGCACAAATCCGAAGGTGGTAAACGGTCAGAGAATTAAACATTATATCTCAGGTAATCCCATAAATAGTGAAACCAATATTATTGAAACCGTAACCCCGGAGGAATACATAAGGGCACTTTCCAGAACGTTTCAGACTCCGAAAAGGAATAGGTATGTGGTACGGTAAGTAAACCGACTCCAAAACAATTTTAAGGCAATATTTCTCCGTTTTGGAATATTTAGAAAAATAGAAAATTAAGTAGCAGTCCGGGAAGGACATGAGGGCCCCACGAGGGTGGAGGGCGCGCCCTACTCCCCTGGGCGTGCTCCCCTACCTCGTGAGCTCCTCGTGTGCCTTCCGGACTCCGTTTTCTTGCATGATACGTATTTTGTTTGGTAAAAATTCACTATATATTCTCCCCAAGGTTTTGACTCCCGTATCACGCAACTATCCTCTGTTTTTGTTTCGAGCTGTCCTGCTGCAGATTAGATCAACATGTCTTCCCTGGATTCGGAAGGAGAAAGCTATGTGGATGATTACTTAGTTAATCGTAAGGTCTATGGAGATGTGGAGCACGATGGTTGGACCACGGAGGAAGGAGATGACTATGAACCCAATGGGAAGGAGGAGACGAGCTCAGATGAAGATGAAGCCCCATTACCTCAACCTGGGGATATGCACATGGAGTTTAAAAAGTCAAGTCTCCCTGATAGGGTAAAGAAACCAAAATTCGAGTTTATCCCTTTTTGTCTCTTGCAGGAAAATAAGCAGGACCTATGCAAAAATATATTAACCCTGGAGTGGGAGATTGATGATCTGAGGAATCAAAATGTTGTCCTCAAGCATAAATTAAGGGAGTAGTCTATGCCATCAACTAAGTCAACAACACCTCCACCTTCTTCACCAACCAAGGAGATATAATAACATGGGTATGGGCACTCCCCTTGGCAACTGTCAAGCTTGGGGGAGGTGCCCCGGTATCGTATCACAATCACAACTCCTATCTTTACCATTTTCCTTAGTTCGGTCCTATTAGTAGTATTTTGATCTAGTAGAATAAAGTTTATGGCATGATCTAGTTTTGAGTTTTGCCTTATGATCTCTCTTTGAAATCGAGTCCGTGAGCTATATAATAAAGATTAGTGTTGAGTCAAGGGCTTGATTTTCTTGCTATGATCTTGGGTGAATAAAAGAAAAGAGAAAAAGAATAAGAAGAAACAAAAGTTCATATTAATCTTATTGATAGTAATGACTTCACATAGAAATAGTGTGATGATTAAAAGTTGTTGGGAGTTGGAAGACTTAGCTTTGGTCATCGTTGCAATTAATAGGAAGTAATAAGGAAAGAGAGGTTTCACATATAAATATACTATTATTAACATCTTTTATGATTGGGAGCACTCATCAAAATATGACATGCTAAAGAGTTGATGTTGGACAAGGAAGACAACGTAATGGGTTATGTTTTCTTATATCTGAGATAAATTATGTTGTCATGGATCATCCAACATGTTGAGCTTGCCTTTCCCCCTCATGCTAGCCAAATTCTCAGCACCAAGTAGAGATACTACTTGTGCTTCCAAATACCCTTAAACCAGTTTTGCCATGAGAGTCCACCATATCTACCTATGGATTGAGTAAGATCCTTAAAGTAAGTTGTCATCGGTGCAAAGCAATAAAAATTGCTCTAAATATGTATGATTAGTGTGGGAGAAATAAGCTTTAGACGATCTTGTGATGTGGAAGTAATAAAAGCGACAGACTGCATAATAAAGGTCCATATCACAAGGGGCAATATAAAGTGACGTTCTTCCGCATTAAGATTTTGTGCATCCAACCATAAAAGCTCATGGCAACCTCTGCTTCCCTGTGCGAAGGGCCTATCTTTTATTATTATATTCTACCTTATGCAAGTGTCATGGTGATCTTCACCTCTCCCTTTTTCATTTTATCCTTTGGCAAGCCTAGCATGTTGGAAAGAACCTGATATATATATATATATATAACTGGATGTAGGGGGCATGAGTTATTATTGTTGACATTACCCTTGAGGTAAAAGGTTGTGGGGCGAAACTATAAGCCCCTATCTTTCTCTGTGTCCGATTAAAACTCCGTAACCACAAGTATTGCGCGAGTGTTAGCAATTATGAAGGACTAGATGATAGTTGAGTATGTGGACTTGCTTTTTAGCTCTAACATAGACTCTTTCTGATGTTATGATAAATTTCAATTGCTTCAATGACTGAGGTTATAGTTTGCTGGTTCTCAATAAGGTTTCTGATTCATACTTTTGCATTGTGAATAGATCATCACTTGGACATAAGTAATCATATGACAATATCTATGTATGTTGCTGTTATGAGAATAATCATGATGCTCTCATGTCTGTATTTTATTTTTATCGACGCCTCTACCTCTAAACATGGGGACATATTTATTGTTATCGGCTTTCTCTTGAGGACGAGCGAGGTCTAAGCTTGGGGGAGTTGATACGTCCATTTTGCATCATGCTTTTATGTCGATATTTATTGCATTATGGGCTTTTATTTCACATTAAGTCACAATACTTATGGCTATTCTCTCTTATTTTACAAGGTTTACATAAGGAGGGAGAATGCCGGCAGCTGGAATTCTGGGCTGGAAAAGGAGAAAATATTAGAGACCTATTCTGCACAACTCCAAAAGTCCTGAAACTCCACGAAATACCTTATAATAAATAATGAAAAATCCTCGCCAAAGATGAAGACCAGGGGGCCCACACCCTTTCCACGAGGGTCCAGGGGGCCCACACCCTTTCCACGAGGGTGGGGGGCGCGCCCCCCTACCTCGTGGGCCCCATGGTGGATCTTCGATGACCATCTTATGCTATATGAAGTCTTTTGTCGAGAAAAAAACCAGAAGCAACCTTTTGGGACGAAACTCCGCCGCCACAAGGCGGAACCTTGGTGGAACCAATCTAGGGCTCCGGCAGAGCTGTTCTGCCGGGGAAACTTCCCTCCGGGAGGGGGAAATCATCGCCATCGTCATCACCAATGCTCCTCTCATCGGGAGAGGGCAATCTCCATCAACATCTTCATCAGCACCATCTCATCTCAAAACCCTAGTTCATCTCTTGTATCCAATTCTTATCTCCAAGTCCAGGATTGGTGCTAGTAGGTTTCCAGTAGTGTTAATTACTCCTTGTAGTTGATGCTAGTTGGTTTAATTGGTGGAAGATCATATGTTCAGATCCTTTATGCATATTATTACCCATCTGATTATGAACATGAATATGCTTTGTGAGTAGTTACATTTGTTCCTGAGGACAAGGAAGAAGTCTTGCTATTAGGCATTCGTTCGATATTTTGATGAGATGTATGTTGTCTAGCCTCTACTGGTGTTATGTGAACGTCGACTACATAACACTTCACCATTATTTGGGCCTAGAGGAAGGCATTGGGAAGTAATAAGTAGAGGATGGGTTGCTAGAGTGACAGAAGCTTAAACCCTAGTTTATGCGTTGCTTCGTAAGGGGCTGATTTGGATCCATATGTTTCATGCTATGGTTAATCTCAAAATGAAGAAAAGAAATTTGAAACTAATTGCCGGTTTGATGTGTTTTAAAAATGTACAACCCACTCATTACTGATAGGCCATTTTCTTGGCCAGCCGAATGAAGCTCTCCTCGTCTTGAAAGATTTGCATCCCAACAGGCCTGACAAAGCGACTTACTTGGCAAATCACAAAAAAACTGGGTTGTGGCCATGGACCCAGCTGTCAGCCTCTCCACATATAGTACTCTTCCGATGGAAGTCGGTCATTGACCACATTGACCACGCCGCGCCGATTGCACAAAGGCAGTGGACAACGACAAGGCCTAGGAAGGGGATGACGCGGAGTCAGGGAAGACGCGGTAGTGGATGCCCGCACAGAGAGGAGTACGAGGGTTTACTGGTTCAGCTGCGGCATGAGGCTGCCATCGCCGCAGAATAACAGGGGGTGTGGGTGAGTGGAGGGATGGCCTGGCCAGCGATGGGAGTAGTATGGGGGCGGTGAGGCCTCCGCAGCAACACAGCCGACCACGGGAGGCAGGAGCAGGTGGCACAACTGGCGCTGCTTTGGGCGGCTGGAGCAAGAAGACCAGAGGTGGAAGAAACACTATGGCCATTGGATGGACATCGTACGGTCACTGGAGCTAGAATCGTTCATATTGACTAAGTTGACAAAGCCCTCCGTCCCCGTCAACTTAGGAGGCCCACAAGTCAGCCACGCACTATGGTGGGTCCCAGCTAGCAGGGGGGTCTTCATTTTTTTGTGTGTAATAAGGAGGCACTTCCTTGCGTGCGAAGATATAGTTGGTGGGTCCGAGCTGTCAGTGGTGGTAACATTTTTTTTGTGAAATACAGAGGCCCTTTCGGTGGGTCCTAGATGTCAGGTTGAGGAATCATTATTTTGCGTGTAATGAGGAGGCATTTCCTTGCCTGCGGCCGTGGACCCAACTATCAGCCTCTCCACATATAGTCCACTTCAGATGCATTTTGGTTGTTGACCACATTGACCAGGCCGCGCCGAGAGCACCAGGGCGGTGGATGACAGCGAGGCCTAGGAAGGGAACGACACAGAGCCAGGGAAGACTCGACAGGTGTTTCCCACACGGAGGAGTACGAGGGTTTACTGGTTTGTCTGCCGTCCCTGGAGAATAACAGCAGGTGTGGGTGACTAGAGGGATGGCTAGGCCAGCGATGGGAGTACGGTGGGGCGGTGAGGCCTGCGCGGAAGCATAGCCGACCGCAGGAGGAGGGAGCAGGCAGTCCCGCCGGCGCTTGTTTGAGCGGCTGGAGCAGGAAGAGCAGAGATTGAAGAAGCACGACAGCCGTTGGATGGACATCCAACAGTCACTACTCTTGTGTGCATTATTTCTAACAATGTACAACCCATTTGCTAATTCTTAAGAATTTTTTTGGAGCCCATCTTCTTTTTGTTAGCATTAGACCCCATATTGTGGCGACGGTTAAAAAGTATATGAAATTTTGCATATTTCGGTGCAGTCAACTGTTTTTAATCCCGAAATATCGATTCACATTCAAACTATTTTGAAAAAATAATTTATATGAATCTAAAATCCAAATAATTGTCCACGCATAAAAATTAATGGAATTTAAAATCTTGTAATGAAAAAAATTAAAACTAATTCCCGGTTTGATGTGTTTTAAAAATGTACAACCCATTTCTAGGCAAACCGAATGAAAGTCTCCTCATCTTGAAAGATTTGCAGCCCAGCAGGGCTGATAAAGCAAGTAGGCCTCGTTTGGGTATTTCTTTTAAAAAATAGAACTGGGCTAGCCATTTTCAGCAAGAAAAAAAACACAACTGGCTCATGATGTGGTAAACATAAATAAAACCCTGGCTAGACGGGCCACAGCCCCCGCACAGCCCTGTTGTTACCCTGATCCGTCACTAAAACTAGTATAAATTACAACTGCTTGTTCCTCAAAAAAATAAACTGCGCGACCTGCTGGGTCCCTGGTGTCAGCCGCTCATAGTGTAATTCTCTCGTTTATTGACTACATTGACAATGGTGTGAGCCCCAGATGTCCAACCATTAGGAGGAACCATATTTTTGGACTTGTAATATAGAGGCACTTGCTTGCGTACTGCCATGACGCTGGTGGGGCCCTACTGTCATCCTCTCCACGCACAGTCATCTCCTTGTTCCTCTCGGTTGTTGACGATGTTGACAACGCAAGAGGGCGGCGCACCATGCACGGCGAGCGAACTAAGGCTGCAAGGCGGAGGACGACAGTGAGGGCTCGGACGGAACGAACAGGAGTCGTGGAAGATGTGCCAATCCAGTCATAGGCAGAGGGGAGTATGAGGGTTGGCTGGTTCGGGTGCGGGTGCGTGTTGGGGCTGACGTCGTCGGAGAATAACAGGACGTGTGGGGGAATAGAGGGAGGGACTGGCCAACGTTGGAGGGTACGTACGGTAGGGCAGCGGAGGCGCAGCCAGCCATGAGAGGCGGGAGCAGGCGGAGCCGACGGGGTGCTTTGGTTTGGGTGGCTGGAGGAAGAAGAAGACAAGAGATAGAAGATACACGACAAATGTTGGATGTCAATCCAACGGCTGGTAGGCAGAATCGTTTGTTGACTGGCTAGTAAGTCGACACCACCTTGGATAGGCTATTTCCTCGCAGGTCCCAAATGTCAGAATCCAAATATGTCATGGTCATGCAGCATTTCCTATGAAAATTTACAGCCCATTTGATGTGCTAGTTCGAAATAAGTTTGTGGGTGCTGGTGGGGGCTAATCACTTGGCTTCTGTAATGCACAGTGAGCTCAAGCAGCCGGCGAGAGTGATGTTATTTCCCTTGGCTGGGATTTGTTAGTTGTTACAATATAGTTGTTACAATATTTCACTCTAAATTAAACGACTGGCAAGCCATTTGCCTTGCTTCAAAGAAAATATGACAGCCACAGTCGAGTTGAAAAGGGCAAGCACATCTAACTCCAGCTTACAAACTGTACAAAAGCACGAGGGTTAATTGTTCATCAGGTTTACAAAAAAGCCAGGCTGAAAAGGGCATCAACATCTAACTCCAGCACTGTTTTCGGCAGTCACAGTCAAATGGACCGGTCAGGTCCATAGAATGAACATCCTGAGTCATAATATTTACTGGATTATGACCACAATATGTTGTAAATAGAAGCCCGACACGTTCAGAAGCTCTTTTGCCCACCTGAAACTCCTTTTTTTGCTCTTCCACGTACCCATCCGTCAAAAACATGCTGCTGAGAAACTTAAGCCTGATGGACAATAGTAACCTCCCATTCAGCAAGAAGAATGTGACAAATCTAGTGTTTGCACGGTTGGCTACATATCGTTCTAGCATTATTGTCTTCAATCGAATCTCATGAGAAGTGAGAAAATCCTGATGCTTACGAATCCACCGATTGGTTATAACTTTCTTACCCCGTCCTGTTGCCTAAATAGACATGAAGATTGAAAACAATTAAGGTCTAAAAAAGGAGTGTCGAAAGAGCAACAGCTGAACGGTTAATTCTAGTACACTATATGCGGGCTTCCAATGTGCGTGAAATTATCACCTTTATATACAACTTCTCCACACATGGAAAGCATTACAGCAAGCCAATAATATTGTTTAGATCAAAACTATTCATTTGGATATATAAGATCTTGACAGAATCCATCACCATTGATAGGCCATCCATGGAGAAACTCTTCATTGAGCATAGAACATAATATTAGTACAAAATGTGTACTCCAAGATGACATATAACTTATGCGCAGAAATTTAAAATGCAGCTTATGGTTACAAGTGTAGATGATAATATAAAGTACCTGAAGAACTGTGGAGCCAAACACCATATTGAAATGAGCACAGAGATCATGTATTACACCCAAGGTCTCCAGTTTAGGCGCAGAGAGGACGGTTATTTGCAACGGTGAATAACTAGAATCAAGGATCAACATTTGAAGTGAAGGGGCATCTTGGATGATGAGCTGCCTTCCATCAAAAGAAATTCCAATTCTTACAAGGTTAGGCGACTTTATTTGGAGACAACCGATTCTAACTGTGAAAACAAGCAGCAAGCACTCGAGGGCAGGGCAACTGAAGTGGATGATGCTGTGCAATGAGGCCTCCGATATACGAACCCACACAAGTGAAAGTTTCTTGAGAAATGGGGGTCAAAGGTTTTAGTACCAGATTGTCTGGTAGGTCACACGACGCAAAGGTGGCGGTGTGGAGGGAGGAGGAAAACCGCGAGATGGACATCGGTGCTGAGGGCATAGGTAGATGGCTTTTGGTATCTGGTAAGTGATTTCCAGGGGAATAGTAGAACTCAAGCAGCTGTAGTTCTGTGAATTCAGGGGATTTCAGCCAGGCGTCCACCGTGAAGGGCATGGTAATCTTGCTCAGGTAGCATGAGGGATGCAGAGGCTTTGAATGGAGCCCTGGTGGGAGGAGATGATGGTTCTGGGGATTCCAAAATCATTGAAGAGAGGTAGTTGACGACAATCGAGATTAAGGGGCATGGCGCGCCATAGAGGGTGCCACCGAATTGAGAGGACTTGGGTGCGGCAACAATCCTTGGTGGGGAGAAGCGAGATGATCTCCCCAAGGACGGCGTCCAAGAGATCGCTGATGCAGTCCACCCGAGATTCTACGGGTTCCTAGGATCCAGTGGGGGCGGGATCGCCTCTTCTCCCCACGCTGCCGGGTGCGGGATCTACAACAGGCGTCACCACTGGCGGGAACCTCATCTTCTTGGCGCTGGGATCAGCCGACTCCATTTTCCTCGAGGGCGTCGCGTTCATGGATTTGAGCAGAGTAACGAATGACGATCCTAGTTGTAGTGCGAGTGAAGAAGAAGGGGATCTGGGGTTTTTCTGTAGTAGTGAGGAAGAAGGGGAGCTGGGGTTTCTGTAGGAGTGAGGTGAGGAATTTGGGGGTACGAGTGGAGCGAGCTAACGTGAGGTGGGTGGGAGTGAGGAGGAAGAAGAACACCGAGGTTTTTTTGGGGGGAGGTGTGCTGGGTGTGGGTAGCGCCTCTCATTCAGTAAATATATGGACTTTTGAATTGATTTTACTATTTACTAGGGTGGATGGGCTGTTTTGTCTTGGGCCCAGAGAAATGATTACTACTAGTACAGTGGAAACACTCTACAGCTACCCTGAAAAACAATTACTACTAGTAAAGTGGATGCAATACCGCTTCTGGATCCTCCTAGGTCATCGAAACGTCTCCCTCTATTGAATGCCATTATACTTTTGTTCACTGACATGCGGGCCATGCAGCGCGCGGGCCCAAATGCCATCCACAAAATCAGAAGGCAGTATTTAGGCGGAGAGTCACCCCGGTCATAGCACGGCAGTAACGAGCCATCGTATCACAAAACCCCACCTCCCTACAGTCTAAGTTTGACGGACGAAGCAACCATCATTTCACTCTTCCCTGAATCCCCTTCTCCCTCACCATCTTCAAGAAAGGCAACACTCGCATCTGCCACTGTTCTTCTCTCCCAACGAAGGGAAGGTAAGCGGATTCGTGATGTTGGTATATTTTTGTTCAGAGAAAAAAAAGATCTTTTGCAAAGCAGTAACCGATCCTCACTCTCTTTTTTGTTTCATTATCATTACGATTGTGTTCTCCTTCCAGTGGTCTCCTAGTATTCGTCAGTTTCATGATGGACCAAGGAGAACCAGGCAAAGATCTGCTGATATTGGAGCAGGCGCGGGAGGCTGATCCCCACGAGACAGAGAGCTCCAAGAAGATGGAGGCAGCCACCGAGCCGACCCCAGATACGCTCACGGCCACTACTGAGATGGTCAACGCCCCGTTTGAGGTTACAGCCCCCGTGGCACTGCAGGAGAAGTTTTCCCGCTTCGAGGATGTGCTCTCCCCCGCCGCCGAGCTGCCCAAGGTGATTTTCTTCTTTGCCGATCTCGATTGTGGTTTTTCATCTAAGTATGTGGTGATGAATAATGCAAAAATTTATTAGCTTCGATGACATGCTATACATAGTGGTTTAAATAACTTGTGTTTCTTATACTGGAAAGTAGTTCAGAATTTGTTTTTGTTTCAATTAGAGCCCTGATGCAGACAAGGATTGTTTGGTTGTACATGTCACTCGCTATGAGGCGGATGACCTGAATATACGCACTGGGAAAACAGAGTTTTTAGGCTGTTGGATCCTGGAAGCCATTTGCACTTATACCAATGAAGAGTTGTATTCCAGCCTCACTGTTGTCAGGCGTGTTGACCAGGGTGTACTGAAGCACAAGAAATTAAAAGGTACTCCTTCGTTTGTGAGGCATACTGTTCTTGTCAAGCTTACGCAGGAAGATGACATGGCATGCCTCCACAAACAAGTTCATGAGTGGCAAGGCCACAAGGTTGTCTTCATGAAGGTTCACAGGATTGAGCTGCTGTCGGACGTCCTCCATGATGTTCATGGCAAGGTCCGTCTTGTGTCCAGCCCAAATTAGATCGAGGCATGAAATAGTTGCCCCAGCTAGAGTTTAATAGTAGTTTTTATTGTGTCTAATTATCCAAACCTTGCCTGTTATCGAGCCCTCTGGGCTAGTACTCTGTTTGAATCCGTCTATGGGAACTGCTGCTAATTTTGTGTGCCCGTGAATCATGTGAGAACCATCGTAATTGTTGCCGAAACAGATGCGTCCTCACTAGTTTTTTCATGAATATGGCATGGTAAGACAGAAGTTGTCACGGTTTATCATACGAGCAGTGTGTGTTTTGATGAAATAGAGTACTCGTTCGAGAACTGTGCGCCGACGTATACATAAGTACTTGTAAACACTGTTCATGCTACCCCACTTGTAAGTAGCTGTGTAAAACATGGCACATTGGCTCAGCTCGCTTCAACACTAGGCTATCGACCAGCTAACAATCAACAATCTGCTGTCTGACATATAAGCAACTATGTATCTTGTTACAGTGGTTCATGCAGTTAACTGAGGCCACAATGTAAATTCCAAACCTTCACACGCTAGTCCAGTGTTCATGTGGAACACTCACATTAAACTCGGCTTCATAAAAACTTGAAAAGCATAAGTGAAGCAAGTTTATACATCTCAATGATTCATAGAACATAACAAACACTTAATAGTTCATAGCAAAAGACAAAGTTGTGAGAAGGTTTACAAATCAGGAAAAACCAAGCAAGGCTTCTCTGAGCAAAGGGGCTCCCGACAGGCTTAAATTTCTAGGAGTTCACTCTGGTTTTTTCTTGTTGCCACCATCCAGGGTTAGGTTCTCTCATTCCATAATAACCAATTATAATTGTGTTCTCAGCTGGAATGCTGAACTGAACCATGTAGTGTACTGACCAGGTGAAATTCTTGTGCATTCCACTAAATTTAAGCACCGCTATTTGCAGAAATAAGCAGACCACAATGCCTCTTGTTCGTGCACCTGTCCAACAAACCGTAGTGCAGCCGTGCCAGCTAGTCCTCGGTCCATGGATGAACTGGTAGAAAGTGCATTCCGGACTAGGATGCAGTTGTTTTCACTCATCCCTACACTGTAATCAGGAAGTAAAATGTACGAATCAACTTCTTTTATATTGTGTTGGTCATTCTACCTAGTAACTACCAATGTAGGAATACCTGGAAGACGGGTGGTTAGACGACGGCAACGAGGGATAGCCATCTCATTTTGCGCAGTTCTACTAAAACTGAGGTGTGTGCTTTTGATTGCGCGGATAGAAACAATACGGAGATAGACATCCCGAAACGATATGGAGACAGACATCCCTGTTTGCGCAAATACGAAATACGGTTATTTAAACAGTGACAGATATTTGTAGTGGCATATGATTAACAACAACATCTATTGTGTTATAATTGGCACTAGATTGACAGTATGAAAGTGTCCTTAAGTAAGTAGCATCACATCACATCAACACTGCCACTAGATTAACATGCAGAACAATAGCATTAGTATTATTGTCATGAAAGTAGCACATGGTCAGTAAATGTGCAATCAAATTTGTGCAGTTCCACTAGGATGAAGCAATGTTAGCGGTGTGAGATTTAAGTGTAACTGCAAAAACACAATTCATGGGAAATAAAGCAAGATGGAAGCACTTCATAAAATGGTGGTGGCATTGCTTCAATTTATCGACGACACTAGACCATTACTTATAGTGACATTTGGTGGCATTGCTTAATGCTTAATGTGATTTTACATTAACGGTAGCGATATGGGCGTAGGGACAGCAGGGGCATAAAGTGGTGAGGCAGATGTGGTTGCCGAGAGCGGCAAACACTCAGGCAGCATGTCTGCATTTGTCCCATTTTTTATCTCCTGGGCGACATTTTCCTATGTGAGCACAGGAAATCTAGACATGCTCATTCTCATTTGCGTTGTCCCCCAACACCCGTCACTTTATTTCCTTTTTCAACCAAGAGATAGGTCCACTTCCCCCCACCCTTCGCCATCCACCATCCTTTCTTCGTCTTTTCAACCAAGAGCCCAGTTGGGTAGCCAGTATCTACTACTTCCCCCTGTTTCCTCTTAGAACCAAGTCCTAGATTCAAGCTACAGCTTTCCCACTTTCTTCCCTGTTTGAACCAACTCTTAGAATCAACTGTATGAACTAGCTTTACCTCTAATAATAGTAAAAGTCTAGGTGGCTTTGGAACAGCGGACGGAAGTAGAAAAAGATCCACACGAAGCCAAGTGGGGAGCTGGGGCAGTAGAGCAAGGCATGTTTCAAAGGAACATATACCCGAGGGTCGTCGGCATGTGGCAAAGACGGCGTCTGGTGTCGTGGTTCCAACTCTGACAGTGATGTAGGGGGGTGTGTATGGAGAGGCTAGATCTTAGCTATTGGGAAGTTGTAAACACACCAAGATGTACGAGTTCAGGCCCTTCGCGGAGGAAGTAACAGCCCTACGTCTCGGTGCCCAGAGGCGGTCAATTGGATTATAGGCGTGTGAATAACAGAGGTGCGAACCCTTCATACTGAGGAGGGGGGTGGCTTATATAGAGTTCGCCGGTCCTCTCCTGCCCTCAGTAATGCAGGGTTTAAGGTACATTTAAGGTTGGGTGTTACTGGTAACGCCCCTGATAAAGTGCCATAATGACCATAAAGACTACTTAATAGCCGATCGTTTGCCTGCGGAGTGACTTTAAGCCTCCTGGCAGTCGAGTGGTTGGCTTCATGGTCGAGTGATAGCTTCTTGGTCGAGTGTCTTGAACCCGTCGAGTGGGATACCTTCAAGTCGATTGAAAGGTGACTTCTTCTAGGGACGTCCTTGGGTAGGGCTCTTTTGGACAGGTTCGTGCCCCTACCCTAGGTACATAGCTTCATCATTAGCCCCTGAATGGATCGAGGTTAGAGTGGGGAAAGAGTTGGGGATCTTTCCGACTGGTTCTTCGGGCTACATGAGTGCCTTGTTTTGGGTCAATCATCACGGATGACGTCATCAACCTCTTTCAGTCGCCTTGATCCATTCCAGGCCTTTCGTCGAGTGAATTTCTTTACTTGTGACATACCGAGTGTCGGCGCGAGCGGGGTCTTTTGTTTTGACAAGTTGTTCTGCAGCCCGCGGATGTCGCGGGATTCGGATTTCGGGAAGCGCGCGAGACGGGAGCGGCCGCAGTAATCGGAAGCGATAAAGTGGAAGCTCCTCGATTGCCGCGCCACCTTTTCTCCATGTACTGCGCGCGTGTCTGCTGCGGGATTTGACTGGATAGCCTGGGCCTACCAGTCAGCCACTCGGGAGCGGCCTCTTATAAGTCGCCGGCTCGGGGTTTCCAAACAGTGTGCTTTCTTCTTCCTCTCTCCCTTCGCAAGTTCCTCCGCCACCTCCGCTCCCACCTTAGCGCCGCAGGCCCGTGCAAGATTTGCCAGCGACGATGGCGAAGGACAAGACATCCGCTCTGGAGCGCGCGAAGAAGGCGGCGGCGCAGGGAAAGGGGAAGAGGTCTGCTCGGGGCGGATCCTCCTCAAGGTCTGCTCTACCCCAAGGCTGGATCCAGGGCGATTGGATGCCGTCGGTGATCCAGCAAGAAGATCTCGACGACATGGTCGAGGGGGGAGTCATTCCCCACAAAGCTGCGCGTCTCCCGGGGAGAGAGATCGAACCTCAACCCCGCGACGGTGAGTGCGTGCTCCTAGCCACCCATGTCGACCGCGGGTTTTCTCTACCGCCCCACCCTTTTTTCTGGAGCTTCCTGAACTTCTTCGGAGCGCAGCTCCACCACTTCACTCCCAACTCCATCGTATACCTTGCTGCTTTCATCTCCATGTGTGAGGGTTTCTTGGGTTGCCACCCCCATTGGGGACTCTTCAAGCACATCTTTACCTGCCGTTCCCAATCGGTCAAGAAGGCCAAGTCGAGTGACGAAAGGACGCAGGTGATCCAGCTGTGCGGGGGCCTGGCGATCCAGACGAGGGGAAAGAGTTGTTTTCCATCTATCACTTTCCCGGAGTCGGTCCGCGGTTGGCAGGCGACCTGGTTCTACTGTCAAGACCAGGTGACCCCAGGACAGTCGACTGGTCTTCCCCCTTTCTCTCTCGACCGAGCTGAAAAACCTGCTTCTCTGAAAGTGACGCTGGAGGAAAAGGCCCAAGTCAAAGTGCTGGCTAGTCGAGTGGTTGAGCTTGTCCGCGAGGGCGTGACTGGTATGGATTTGCTGGAGGTCTTCCTCCGGAGGCGCATCCAACCGCTCCAGGCTCGTGACCACCCGATGTGGCTGTACTCGGGTCTCGACGACACCACTCAGATCCACCCGGAGGAGGTCACTGATGAGATGCTGGAGGGGTGGCTGTCGAGCATCACAGGAAACAAGGACAACCCCCGAGGAGCCAGGAGGGTAATTCTGCTCGACAACTCGTATGACGTGGACCAGGTCTGTCTTTATGCTCCCGACTGAGATCTTGTTTTCTTCATTGGTCTTCTTTGAGTTGGTCGATTGACCTTTGTCTTGTCTGTTGATTTTCAGGCGACTATTGAGATGTACTCGACGCCCAACGGGGCACAGGAGCCAACTGAGGAAGGGGAGGCGAGCGGAGGTGAGAGCGGAGATGATCAAGGCGAGTGGGAGTCCGACGGTGAAGGAGAGGGAGGCGACGACGTCGACTCCAGCGAAGAGGAGGAGGAGGTTGAACCCCCCTGCCCGGAGGGGCGATCCAAGCTCACACATGATCCAGCGTGGGAGCGTGGTAGGGCGACTGCTCCTGTTGGGCAGTCGTCGAAACGCCCTCGGACCTCTTCTCCTACGCCGACTGGAAAGGCTCCCAAGCACCCACGCGCGACGCCGTCCAAGCCGCCCAAGGCTCTGCCCAAGATGAAGATGGCCATCCCCACCATTTCTGGGTAATAATAAAACTTGTTTTCCTTTGTCGACCGTGGACAGATCCTTGGTCGATTCATTGAGCCAACTGACTGACCTTCGAGACTTGCAGTGCTGCTACTTCTGAGATCTCCGCCCAGGACGATGACCAAGAGATGGAGGATGCTGTTACCTCCAACCCTGGTACGATTGCTGATGTTCTGCTTTGAGTCGACCGGACATATATTGCAACTCTGGTCGATTGAATGTTTTCTTGTAGCTCCTCCTCATGTTATCGACCTCCCGGATGACGATGACAACGAACCGCTGAGAGTGAGAAGGAACAGGAGGGCGCCGGCTGACAAGACTCCCCAGTCTGCTCCGGCGCCTGAGGCCGTAGCTCGGGATGGTGGTGACACCACTCGGGCTTCTGTGACTTTCGCTGTTCCTCTGACGAGCGTGCGGCCCTCGACGTCGACTGCGGATCCGCCTTCGCTCTTCGCCACGTACCCCGTCCCTGAGGACCAAGCGGCTTCCGCGAAAGAGGCCATACGCCAGGCGGGGATCCTGATGGAACAAGTGAAAGTGGCTCGGGAGGCCAACCAAGCAGCTTATGATGCGAGTTCGGCCCTTCAGAGTAACGTCCAGGTCAGTCGACTCAACACTTGGTCTGTTACGTTATGTTGTTTGAAGAATCTCTTTTCCGAAGATCTTTGTATCTGTACACCCACTGGGTGTGTCTGCCAAATCTTGGACGAGTGGGGGCACGCTAAGTGCACCCACTGGGTGTAGTCCCCGAGACTACGGTGGACTGCTGGCAGTCGACTGTAGTCTTTATATTATGTTGCTGTAGATGTATTTCTTCACTCGTTCTGGTCAGGCCATGTCGAATGGAACTGTATCCGGTCGACTGCGAGCAGTCGACTTTTTTTTTATACAGTGGGGGCACGCTGGGTGCACCCACTGGGTGTAGTCCCCGAGACTACTGTCGAATGTTTTTGATTCGGCTGTAGTCTTAGAAACGTCGTCATTGTCTCTTAGTCACTCGGAAGTAACTTATCTTGGATGTCTGTCCACTGATTTTTCTTTTTGCAGAAATCCTGTGAACTTGTAGCTCGCTATACTGAGTTGGAGAATCAGCAGATCCAGCTCAACCTTAACTTGAAGCTTGCTCAAGAGAATTTGAAGAAGGCGCAAGAAGAAGCAAAAGGTATGGCTGGCGAGGTTCTCCATTCTTGGCGAGTGATTTTTCTTGTTTGTCCATTCTCGATGTTGATTTCACTCGACGTGCCGCAGATAAACTGGAAGAAGCTCTGAAGAAGAAGGATCAAGATCTTGCAGAAGCGCAGAAGGAGGTCTTGACCAAAACGAGGCTTGCTGAGGAGAAACTGGCTTCGGTTGTAACTCTTGAGCAGGAGAAATCCAGACTGAAAACTGCTCTCAAGGTAGCCAATCAAGAGGTCAGTCGACTGAAGAATGACAACGTGGCTCTTCACGACAAGGTGAGTGAGCTGGTGGGGAAGAGGAACGGTCTGGAGGCTTATCTCGGTGGACTCGCCAAGAAGCTGTTTGTCATGCTCGAAGGTAATTACTCCGACCTGACTGTGTTGCAGTTACCAAGCCTGTGTAGGGCCACTGTCTTACTCTTGAATCGTGTTTGCAGAATTCTGTCAGAACTTTGAAGAGGAGACCAGTCGAGTGGAGCCAGGCTTGGACCCTGCTAACTCTCTTGTGAAGGACGAGGCTGCAGTGAACGTGCTCTGTCTGGAGTCTCGTATTGCCAGCATGGTTGACTATTTGGCTCGGCTGAAAGTTGCGATGTCGCGGATCGACACATCGCTCTGGCCTGGGACGACGCTTCAGAACGACCTCGAGTCTCTAATGGATCGACTGAATGAAGTCTTGGGTCGAGTGGCGGAATGGAAGAAATCTTCCGCTAGATGTGGTGCTGATGTCGCTCTGTCTCTGGCCCGCGTCCATTGCAAGGAGGCGTGAGAGGAAAAGCTGGCCGCCATCCAAGTTGCCAATACCAGGAAGCACAACTTTCAAGACTTCATGGAGACTTTCATCGCCGCTGCCACTCGTATTGCAGACAGGATCGATTTGGACGAGTTCGTCGCCCCTTCCAGTCCTCCTCCTGAGGAATGAAAAACTTTTGTGCTTCACTTTTTAAATTTGCCTCGGAATGCCGAGTGGATTTGTAACCGTTAAACTCTGCCGAGCCGAGGGCTCGAGTACTTTGATCTGAGGTCTAGGACCTTTTAGGCTTTATCTGAACTTGATTTCTCTTTGAATATCTTCGTGGTTTGATCCGTCGAGTGGAATTCGATCTTCACTCGGAATAACCTTGTATTTGCAGCGCAACTCCGAAGGAGAAGGTAGCAGTCGACTTGCGCCTCGTCGTCCTTGCGGATTGGGTTGTGTCCTGTACTTAGGAGAGCACTGGGCCGCAGCTAAGTCCCCGAGTGGGAGGTTTGCTCTCACTCGATAGGGTTTTTAAACACTTAGGCGAGCGCTGGGCTGCAACTAAGCCCCCGAGTGGGAGGTTTGCTCTCACTCGGTAGGATTTTTAAACACTTAGGCGAGCGCTGGGCTGCAGCTAAGCCCCAGAGTGGGAGGTTTGCTCTCCACTCGGTAGGGTTTTTTAAATACTTAGGCGAGTGCTAGACTGCAGCTAAGCCCCCGAGTGGGAGAACTTAGGCGAGTACTGGACTGCAGCTAAGCCCCCGAGTGGGAGGATTGCTCTCCACTCGGTAGGATTTTTCGAACTTAGGCGAGTGCTGGACTGCAGCTAAGCCCCCGAGTGGGAGAACTTAGGCGAGTACTGGACTGCAGCTAAGCCCCCGAGTGGGAGGATTGCTCTCCACTCGGTAGGATTTTTAAACACTTAGGCGAGCGCTGGGCTGCAGCTAAGCCCCCGAGTGGGAGGTTTGCTCTCCACTCGGTAGGGTTTTTTAAATACTTAGGCGAGCACTGGGCTGCAGCTAAGCCCCCGAGTGGGAGGTTTGCTCTCACTCGGTAGGATTTCTAAATACTTAGGCGAGCGCTGGGCTGCAGCTAAGCCCCCGAGTGGGAGGTTTGCTCTCCACTCGGTAGGATTTTTCAAACTTAGGCGAGTGCTGGACTGCAGCTAAGCCCCCGAGTGGGAGGAGTGCTCTCCACTCGGTAGGATTTTTCGAACTTAGGCGAGTGCTAGACTGCAGCTAAGCCCCCGAGTGGGAGAACTCAGGAGAGTACTGGACTGCAGCTAAGCCCCTGAGTGGGAGGATTGCTCTCCACTCGGTAGGATTTTTCGAACTTAGGCGAGTGCTGGACTGCAGCTAAGCCCCCGAGTGGGAGAACTTAGGCGAGTACTGGACTGCAGCTAAGCCCCCGAGTGGGAGGATTGCTCTCCACTTGGTAGGATTTTTCAAACTTAGGCGAGTGCCTGACTGCAGCTAAGCCCCCGAGTGGGAGAACTTAGGCGAGTACTGGACTGCAGCTAAGCCCCCGAGTGGGAGGATTGCTCTCCACTCGGTAGGATTTTTCGAACTTAGGCGAGTGCTGGACTGCAGCTAAGGCCCCGAGTGGGAGAACTTAGGCGAGTACTGGACTGCAGCTAAGCCCCCGAGTGGGAGGATTGCTCTCCACTCGGTAGGATTTTTAAACACTTAGGCGAGCGCTGGGCTGCAGCTAAGCCCCCGAGTGGGAGGTTTGCTCTCCACTCGGTAGGGTTTTTTAAATACTTAGGCGAGCACTGGGCTGCAGCTAAGCCCCCGAGTGGGAGGTTTGCTCTCACTCGGTAGGATTTCTAAATACTTCGGCGAGCGCTGGGCTGCAGCTAAGCCCCCGAGTGGGAGGTTTGCTCTCCACTCGGTAGGATTTTTCAAACTTAGGCGAGTGCTGGACTGCAGCTAAGCCCCCGAGTGGGAGGAGTGCTCTCCACTCGGTAGGATTTTTCGAACTTAGGCGAGTGCTAGACTGTAGCTAAGCCCCCGAGTGGGAGAACTCAGGCGAGTACTGGACTGCAGCTAAGCCCCCGAGTAGGAGGATTGCTCTCCACTCGGTAGGATTTTTCGAACTTAGGCGAGTGCTGGACTGCAGCTAAGCCCCCGAGTGGGAGAACTTAGGCGAGTACTGGACTGCAGCTAAGCCCCCGAGTGGGAGGATTGCTCTCCACTTGGTAGGATTTTTCAAACTTAGGCGAGTGCCTGACTGCAGCTAAGCCCCCGAGTGGGAGAACTTAGGCGAGTACTGGACTGCAGCTAAGCCCCCGAGTGGGAGGATTGCTCTCCACTCGGTAGGATTTTTCGAACTTAGGCGAGTGCTGGACTGCAGCTAAGCCCCCGAGTGGGAGAACTTAGGCGAGTACTGGACTGCAGCTAAGCCCCCGAGTGGGAGGATTGCTCTCCACTTGGTAGGATTTTTAAACACTTAGGCGAGCGCTGGGCTGCAGCTAAGCCCCCGAGTGGGAGGTTTGCTCTCCACTCGGTAGGGTTTTTTAAATACTTAGGCGAGCACTGGGCTGCAGCTAAGCCCCCGAGTGGGAGGTTTGCTCTCACTCGGTAGGATTTCTAAATACTTAGGCGAGCACTGGGCTGCAGCTAAGCCCCCGAGTGGGAGGTTTGCTCTCCACTCGATAGGATTTTTCAAACTTAGGCGAGTGCTGGACTGCAGCTAAGCCCCCGAGTGGGAGGATTGCTCTCCACTCGGTAGGATTTTTCAAACTTAGGCGAGTGCTAGACTGCAGCTAAGCCCCCGAGTGGGAGAACTTAGGCGAGTACTGGACTGCAGCTAAGCCCCCGAGTGGGAGGATTGCTCTCCACTCGGTAGGATTTTTCGAACTTAGGCAAGTGCTGGACTTCAGCTAAGCCCCCGAGTGGGAGAACTTAGGCGAGTACTGGACTGCAGCTAAGCCCCCGAGTGGGAGGATTGCTCTCCACTCGGTAGGATTTTTCAAACTTAGGCGAGTGCCTGACTGCAGCTAAGCCCCCGAGTGGGAGAACTTAGGCGAGTACTGGACTGCAGCTAAGCCCCCGAGTGGGAGGATTGCTCTCCACTCGGTAGGATTTTTCAAACTTAGGCGAGTGCCTGACTGCAGCTAAGTCTCTAAGTGGGAGAGCTTAGGCGAGTACTGGACTGCAGCTAAGCCCCCGAGTGGGAGGATTGCTCTCCACTCGGTAGGATTTTTCGAACACTTAGGCAAGCACTGGGCTGCAGCTAAGCCCCCGAGTGGGAGTCTGGCTCTCCACTCGGTAGGATTTTTCAAACTTAGGCGAAACGGATTCGTAGCTAAGTCACCCACTGGGGGATTTCGTATGCAAACAAAAGTGACAGCAATTATTGGAACACTCTTGTCTTTGATAAAAATGTACTGCAGAATTTTTTTCCTTATTACATCTCGTCCGAGTGAGAATTCAAGTGTAAAATGGGCGGAGTAGTTCCGCATTCCAAGCTCGTGGCTCGTCGATCCGGCGACCAACGTTGTAGAGATGATATGCTCCATTGTGGAGGACTCTGGTGATGATGAAGGGGCCTTCCCAAGTAGGAGCAAGTTTGTGTGGTTTCTGCTGATCCACTCGGAGGACCAAATCTCCTTCTTGGAAGGCTCGGCTCTTCACATTTCTGGCATGGAATCGATGCAAGTCTTGCTGATAGATGGTCGATCTGATCATAGCCATTTCCCTCTCCTCCTCTAGGAGGTCGACTGCGTCTTGCCGGGCTTGCTCTGCTTCGTCTTCGTTGTAAAGCTCGACTCTGGGGGCGTTGTGAAGTAGATCACTCGGCAGGACGGCTTCGGCTCCGTAAACCAGAAAGAATGGCGTTCTTCCAGTCGACCAGTTCGGGGTGGTCCTCAGTCCCCACAAAACTGACGGAAGCTCGTCAACCCAAGCGCCTGCTGCGTGCTTGAGATCACGCATCAGTCGAGGCTTCAGTCCTTTGAGAATTAGACCATTTGCTCTTTCAGCTTGTCCATTCGACTGGGGATGCGCGACCGACGCGTAGTCGACTCGTGTGCCTTGAGAGGCGCAAAAAGCTCTGAACTTGTCTGAATCGAAGTTTGACCCATTGTCAGTGATGATGCTATGCGGGACCCCATATCTGAATATCAACTCTCTGACGAAACTGATAGCAGTGCTAGCATCAAGATTTTTGATAGACTTGGCTTCAATCCATTTGGTAAACTTGTCGACTGCCACAAGCACATGTGTGAATCCGCTCCTGCCTGTTCTCAGTGGACCAACCATGTCCAGTCCCCAAACAGCGAAGGGCCATACGAGTGGAATGGTCCTCAGAGCTGATGCCGGCTTGTGCGACATGTTGGAGTAGAACTAGCAGCCTTCACACTTGTCGACTATCTCTTTCGCCATTTCGTTTGCCCTGGGCCAGTAAAAACCCGCTCGGTATGCTTTGGCCGCGATGGTCCGAGAGGACGCATGGTGACCACAGGTCCCCGAGTGGATATCATCAAGGATTATCTGACCTTCTTCTGGCGTTATGCATTTCTGACCGATTCCAGTTGCGCTTTCTCTATACAACTGTCCTTTAATGACTGTGAAAGCTTTAGATCGACGGACGATCTGTCGAGCCTCTTCTTCGTCCTCTGGAAGTTCTTTCCTCAAGATATATGCGATGTATGGTATCGTCCAGTCGGGAGTGATTGCCAAGACCTCCATGACTAGGTCGACCACAACAGGAATTTTGACTTCAGTCGGATCTGTGGCACTTTTCGGTTGCGGGGCTTCTTCTGTAAAAGGATCCTCCTGGACTGACGGCGAGCGGATGTGCTCCAAAAACACATTGCTGGGAATGGCTTCTCTCTTGGAGCCTATCTTTGCCAGATCATCAGCTGCTTGATTTTTCAGTCGGGGGATGTGATGAAGCTCTAACCCCTCGAATTTCTTTTCTAGCTTTCTTACTGCGTTGCAGTAGCCAGTCATAGCTGGGCTTCTGACGTCCCACTCCTTCATCACCTGATTAACCACCAAATCTGAGTTGCCGTAGACCATGAGGCGCCGGACGCCGAGTGAAATGGCCATGCGCAACCCATACAAGAGTGCTTCATATTCTGCTTCATTATTGGAGGAATCGAAGTGAATCTGGAGAACATATCTGAGCTTATCTCCTCGGGGGGAGACCAATACTACCCCAGCACCGGAACCATTCAGCATCTTAGATCCATCGAAGAACATGGTCCAGTGCTCCGAGTGAACTTGAGTCGGAAGCTGCTGTTCAATCCACTCGGCGACGAAATCTGCAATTGCTTGGGACTTGATAGCCTTCTTTGCTTCAAACTTGATATCTAGGGGAAGGAGTTCAATCGCCCACTTCGCCACTCGACCAGTTGCATCTCTGTTGTGCAAAATCTCTGACAGTGGAGCATCGCTGACGACTGTAATGGAATGGTCAGAGAAGTAGTGTGCAACCTTCTTCGTGGTCATGTAAATCCCATATACAAGCTTCTGGTAATGGGGATATCTTTGCTTCGAAGGAGTCAAAACTTCAGACACGTAATATACTGGGCGCTGAACTCTGAAGGCCTTTCCTTCTTCTTCCCACTCGACCGTAAGTACTGTACTGACAACTTGTCCCGTGGCCGCAATGTAAAGCAGCAGAGGCTCTTTACTGATTGGGGCAGCAAGCACCGGCTGGGTGGAGAGCAGAGCTTTGAGCTCTGCGAACGCTGCATCAGCTTCTGGAGTCCACTCGAACTTGTCAGACTTCTTCATCAGTCGGTAAAGAGGCAACGCCTTTTCACCGAGACGAGAAATGAATCGACTTAGAGCGGCCAAGCAACCTGTAAGCTTCTGGACATCGTGTACACGCACAGGGCGCTTCATCCGGAGTATGGTGCCAACTTTCTCGGGATTGGCGTTGATTCCTCGTTCGGAAACGAGGAAACCGAGTAACTTTCCACCTGGAACTCCGAATGTGCACTTTGATGGATTGAGCTTGATATCATATCTCCTGAGGTTAGCAAAGGTTTTGGCAAGGTCAGTCAGTAGGTCGGAACCTTTCCTTGACTTAACCACAATATCATCCATGTATGCTTCTACGTTCCGACTGATCTGAGTGAGCAAACACTTCTGAATCATCCTCATGAACGTGGCTCCAACATTCTTGAGGCCGAAGGGCATGGTGATGTAACAGAAGCACCCGAATGGGGTGATGAAAGCCGTTTTGATCTCGTCGGGTCCATACAGACGGATCTGATGGTACCCTGAATAAGCATCTAGAAAAGACAAACGCTCACACCCCACGGTCGAGTCGACTACCTGGTCGATGCGGGGGAGAGGGAAATGATCTTTCGGGCAGTCCCGATTGATATGTTTAAAGTCAATGCACATGCGAAGTGACTTGTCCTTCTTGGGGACCATGACAACATTGGTGAGCCACTCGGAGTGGTAAATCTCTCGGATGAACTCCGCTGCTAAGAGCCGAGCCACCTCCTCGCTAATAGCTTTCCTCTTCTGGACGGCGGACCGTCGAAGATGTTCTTTCACAGGCTTGAACTTCGGGTCGACTCGTAGACGGTGCTCAGCCAGCCCCCTGGGAACTCCAGGCATGTCAGAAGGCTTCCATGCGAAGATGTCCCAGTTCTCATGGAGGGACTGGATGAGCGCTTCTTCCTATTTGGAGTCGAGCGTCGTTGAGATGTGAGTCGGGGCAGCATCGGGGTCGGTCGGTTGAATGTGGGCTGGCTTTGTTTCACCGGACGACTGAAAAGCAGATTCTGAAGCAGGCTTCTTGGCTCATAGCAATTCACTCGGATCAGCAGTCTTCTGGTACTCTTGCAGCTCAACAACTGCCATCTGAGCGTCAGCAATCTTTGAGCCTTTCTGAAAACACTCTTCTGCCTTCTTCCGATTGCCTGTAACAGTGATCACACCTTTGGGACCAGGCATCTTCAACTTGAGATACACATAACATGGTCGAGCCATGAAGCGTGCGTAAGCTGGCCTGCCCAAAATGGCATGATAAGCACTTTGGAAGTCCACAACCTCGAATGTCAACTTTTCCTTGCAGTAATTCTTCGAATCACCGAAAACCACATCAAGAGCGATCTGGCCGAGTGATTCGGCTTTCTTCCCAGGAATGACTCCGTGGAAGCTCATGTTACTGGTACTGAGCCTGGACATCGGAATGCCCATTCCTTTCAATGTTTCAGCATACAATATGTTCAGGCCACTGCCACCATCCATCGGGACTTTGGTCAGTCGAGTGCCTTCGACAACTGGGTCGACCACCAAAGCTTGCCTCCCAGGGGTGGCAATGTGCGTAGGGTGATCAGACTGGTCGAATGTGATGGCAGTCTGAGACCACTTCAGATAACTGGGTGTTGCCGGAGAAACCATATTCATCTCACGGTTAATGACTTTCAGTCGACTTTTGCTTTCGACATCAGCAAAAATCATCAGGGTGGAATTGATTTGGGGGTATCCATTGTCACTATCTTCCTTGTCCTTAACTCTGTCCGACTCTTTTTCCTTATCTTTGGACTGTTTGCCCTGAAACTGCTGGATCAGGAGCCGGCACTGTCGAGTGGTATGCTTTGGGTAAATAAAATTACCCTCTTCATCTTTCTTGGTGTGGATGTGACATGGCAGATCCAAAACATCATTTCCATCTTGATCCTTGACTTTCTTGGGCTTCTAGGGGCCTTTGGGTTTTCCCTTGAAATTTCCCTGGGTTACGGCCAGGGCCTCTCCAGGGGCGGCTGGCTCGGCCTTCCACTTCTGTTTCCGACTAGAGTTTCCTCCAGTTTCTTGGGCGACTGCCTTGTGCTTGCCACTCCGGAGTCGATCTTCGTCTTCACCATTAGCGTATTTGGTGGCAATCTCCATCATCCGGTTCAGAGACATCTCTCCAGTTCGACCGAACTTTAGATTCAATTCTCTGTATTTAACGCCTTCTTTAAAGGCACAAACTGCTTGATGGTCAGGCACATTCTCAACTGTGTGATGCAACATGATCCACCTCTGGATGTAATCCCTCAGAGTTTCATTCGGTTTTTGTACTCAAGAACGCAATTCTGTAAGGCCTGCGGGTCGCTTGCATGTTCCCTCAAAGGTTGTGACAAACACTCGGGAGAGGTCCTCCCAAGTGTAGATGCTGCTCGGTGCCAACTGATTTAGCCACGCTCTGGCCGAGCCCTCTAACATGAGAGGCAAATGCTTCATGGCCACCTCATCATTGCCACCGCCAATCTGTACAGCCACTCGGTAATCTTCGAGCCAAGTGTCAGGCTTAGACTCACCGGTGAACTTGCTGACTCCAGTCGCCAACCTGAAGTTGGGAGGAATAACTGTGGCTCTGATGGCTCGACTGAAACACTCTGGCCCCGAAACATGTACTCTGCTGCCGGCAGGCGCATCTCTGTTGTGGCCTTCCCGATGAGCTCTGTTCCTGTCAACCAAACCTTGAACGAGGATAGATCTCGCGTCAAAGCCTGGGTCCCTGGGGTCGACTGGAATCCTCTGCCCAACACTATGAGGGCGCCTGTCATCTCAATGTCGAGGCGCATATGACCCACTCCTCGGGGGAGGGGTTGGCACTCGACTTCGATCATCACGATCGGATCGGTGATCATACTGCTCATTCCTTCTGTACTGATCATGCTGGTCACCATGTTCCTCACGCCTCGGGGGTGATCTCGGGATGTGAGCCGACTGGACTGTATCTGTTGCAACGGATCGACTGTGGATCCTATTCCACGACTGAGAAACAGCGGAATTCTGGTTTCCCGCCACCCGGAGCAACGCTCTGATCTGCAACAAGCCCCTGCCAGCCTCCGACTGGGAGGGCTGAATCGATTCTGCTATACGGGCCGCGACGGCCAAATTCTGAACTGGGGTTCGGTATACCTGCGTCGGCGGGAAGAGCTGACGTCGACTAGACTCGGGAGCCCGCTGACGCGCTTGCTCGTCGAGTGCACGCTGGAGATTCTCTAGTCGAGTGTGCTCGGCCAAGTTAGCCAAGCGCGCGTCCTCCAAGGCCCGGGCCTCGGGGGTCTCTCCGACGATAGGAGTGTGGAGTGCGTCCATGTTCCGGCGGCGAAGCTCCTCTCACTGTAATGACGTGAGAGGTTCGGGGAGATACTCATCGTGGGGATGCGACGGGTCGCCCCCACCCGCGCCTCCATCGGCGCGAGGGAAACCGGGAGGACTGTGCGTTCCATTGACCGCCAGAACCTCAGCCGCTGGGTCGCTGCTGTCGCACTCGGATGCGGTCTCCGCGGAGCTAGTCGACAGGTCAAACAGGCCACAAAGGGATTCGTCGGGCTCGATTGCCGCGACTTGTGGGGCGGCCGACTGGCGAGCCACGGCATGCCTCACCCACCTTTGAAGTCTCGACCGACCGGAGCGCTTGCGCCGGTGGGAGACAGAGCAGGGAGACGACACGGGGGCCGACCGATACTGGGTCGACGGCTGCCATAGGAGGACGCCACGAACGCATGCGCGGAAGTGCGTCGCATCGTGGACGGGGAGCGCGTTGATGTCGAGTGGTGCCTCCTGAAGCCAGGCGGAGTCGTCGGCGATGAACGCGAGTGCGCCGAGGCGGATCTCGCGGCCCTCCACCAAAACTCCGCACGAAACCATGATCAAAGGGATCGGAAAAATCGCAACTTCTCCAATCAGGCGCTAAGATTCCTGCCCCACGGTGGGCGCCAACTGTCGTGGTTCTAACTCTGACAGTGATGTAGGGGGGTGTGTATGGAGAGGCTAGATCTTAGCTATTGGGAAGTTGTAAACACACCAAGATGTACGAGTTCAGGCCCTTCACGGAGGAAGTAACAGCCCTACGTCTCGGTGCCCGGAGGCGGTCGATTGGATTATAGGCGTGTGAATAACAGAGGTGCGAACCCTTCATACTGAGGAGGGGGGTGGCTTATATAGAGTTCGCCGGTCCTCTCCTGCCCTCAGTAATGCAGGGTTTAAGGTACATTTAAGGTTGGGCGTTACTGCTAACGCCCCTGATAAAGTGCCATAATGACCATAAAGACTACTTAATAGCCGATCGTTTGCCTGCGGAGTGACTTTAAGCCTCCTGGCAGTCGAGTGGTTGGCTTCATGGTCGAGTGATAGCTTCTTGGTCGAGTGTCTTGAACCCGTCGAGTGGGATACGTTCAAGTCGATTGAAAGGTGACTTCTTCTAGGGACATCCTTGGGTAGGGCTCTTTTGGACAGGTCCGTGCCCCTACCCTAGGTACATAGCTTCATCATCGGGAGGCCACATCTTGGCCACTATACCGCATGGAGGAAGAAGGGGTCGGAGGCCCTCCTGAGCCGACGCTCTCTCGGAGAGAACGGCACAGCCGCTGATCGGGACGCGCGGGCCGCCGTTAGTGTCCTCCCTCACCGACGATGACAGCGTGAATGATGCACCTACACCCCTGCCCCGGTCGAGGTTGTCCGGACGGATTTGTGACCAGCCGTGAACTGAGAGAGAGTGTGGCCACCTATGTCTTGCTTAGACCTGCAGAGCATGAGAGAGTGAACGAGAGGAACCCTAGTAAAGCAAGCGCTAAGGCTCCTGCTTATATATATAGTGGAGTGATTTTGTTGTACCAGCTTCAAAAAATGCGCTCCTACGTGTACCCGCGAGTGGGTGTGAGAGAACTAGTGCGTGCGTGCACCGCTTCTCTTCGTGAGAGTACAATATAATATGCCCAAAGAACGTTTGCCACAAGAGTAATAGTATAAGTGTGTGACGTGTGAGCTAAAATAAAATGTGCGCGACGTCTTTTGTTTTTTAGAAGTTCTGAGGGTAGGGTGTGAAGAGCACATATGTGTGTGACGTCTGCCTGCATATAGACGGTGGGTGCGAGAGGACTCGGGAGAGTCGTGACTCGTGAGGGTGCGTGTGCATGAGAGAGAGGGGGGCACGTATCAATGCAATGCATGTGTCTGTAAATCATTATCCGTCAAATGTTTGCCACAAGCCTTTTCCCGACGAACGCCGTAAGAACCGTTAGATCGGCATCCGACAGTGTCAGTTTTGCCATGTCATTTAATAGAACAACCACTCCTCCTACACACAAATCTTCCACGTGAGTGTTAGCAACTGCCGTATGCTCCCTCCGTTCCAAAATGCAGTGCATATAGCTTTATTGAAAATTCGAACCTCGCAAACTTTTTACCGAGTTTTCGTGTACCAAATTGCACATGTAGAATACCCTGTATATATCATTTCATTCATCTTCGAGAGGTAACTATAAAGATGGGGGAGGAGTCTACAAAGAAAGACCATCGTATCACCTGCAGAAATTTCAACCATCCTTTGGTGTGGAGGAATATCATAGGAACTCTATATGATATGATTTTTATAGGATTTTTTCCTTTAGAGCCAATTGGTTCATAGGAATAGATTCATATACTCCACATTTCAAAGGAAATAAACATGATATCATTTCTATAGCTTTAGAGCCACTTGGTTCATATGAATGGATTCCTATGCTCCCATAATTTCAAAGGAAAAAAACATTAGCGTATATTCAATACAAAAGTTCCTATGATATGAACCAAATTACATCTCTTTTCTAATCCCTCCTCATAGGAATTGAGATACATGTCATCTCTAGATTCAATAGAAAAGTTCCTATGATGTGAACGAAATGACATCTCTTTTCCAATCCCTACTCATAGGAATTGAGATACTCCATTTCATCTCTTTCCCTACAACTTCCATGTATACATCTTCTATTCCTAAATAGCTAGTACAACCCACTAGTAGCTTTTTTCCAAGATATGCAACTATGGCACAAGAACTATATAGTGTGCGAATAACTTTGAAAGATGGTCGCTGGATGAAGCTAATCCGACAGTGCAGAGATGGAAAATCCGAGCACTACTGGCCGTTGGATATCATCAACATTCCACCAGATCTGCCACATGTACAATTTAGAAGACTCCATGGTTGAACTTAAGCATAATGCACAAACCTCAAAACACAAGCACTTCTCCTTTGTTCTAGAATCTTCCCTATCATAATTGAATTTTTTTTCTAAATGAATTGCCATTATTTTTTTTTACTTTATGCTTTACAATGCACAACCCCATGAATCTTAACATTTTTATAAAACTAATTGATTTTGAATGAGATGAACTATAAGAACTAAACGAACATCTACATCATGCATATATGACTCAAAGCTTTACATGCTATAGTGTGTATTTATTCATAATTTGGTTTCGAAATCTCATGCGTTCAATGCATGTGTACCTTACTAGTTTTGAGTAGAGTAGCAAATTTCACGCGGCCCCGGGTATATCAAAATGCAGGGCCCATGCATCATTGCCTTTCGGTTGAACCTACGTCCACAATTTTTTGTACGTACTATATCTGCACTGGTCCCCAAACCCAAAATGCTGCCTCATTCCCCTAAAACCAAGTGGCCCACACATATTTAAGGCGTCGACTCGAACTGAATCCCTCTCCCGTTTACTACGACGTGGCCCCGCACACCGTAGTAGTACTCCTACAAACCCTACCACCGCACGCATCATCGGTTTTCTTTAAGAGGACGAGGGAGAAACCAATTTGTAGTGGAGGCGCTTTTAAAATGATCTGTACTGGAGACCCCTACCCTAGGGTGCCCGAGGTAGTTGCCGCAAACATCATTGGTTTTCTCTTTTCTTTATGCTCTTGCACCCTAGAGTGAAATGATGGTTGCTTCGTCCATCCAACTTAATGCGGGAAAGATGGGGCTTTGTGATTTGACCCCTCATCGCTGATTTTCTACTACTGTGGTGCTACGACCGGGGTGCCTCCAATTCCAACCGCTGCTCCGAACTGTAATTTGGTGCATCGCACATGGAACAAGACGGTGGATGAGCCACAAGTCGACCAAAGGGGTCCTGTTAGGTGTGTCGCCATTTCATGTGCGGACTGACCTTGCTTGAGTTGCTACGCCAACACGACATGTGCAGCCTACCACTTGGTTTTGCTCCTTGGTGAATCCCGACTATATTGATCTAAAAAGATACATATTGAACTACCCTCTCTGTCTCATTTTTTAGGCGTCTCGGTTTATAGGGCACGCACGTAGTTCTAGGTCATCCATTTCACCAACTAAATATGAGTTACTATGTCACAAAAAGTATATCATTGGATTATTAAGCTGATGTAGTTTCTAAACATATACTGTTCATCACATATATAGCCAGTTAAATTCTCAACCTAGAACGACGTGCATGCCATGTAAACCGATACGGAGGAAGTATAGTAGTAAAAATGAGGTGATTTTACCGAGCGATCGGCGGGGGAGCATGACCTGTCATGCGGTCCCACGTGTCATGATGTACCAAGGCAATGCGCATGTCCCTCTTGAGGTAGAAGCAATACTACGTGGTTTGAGATGATGGTGAACCGAAGTGTGAAATAATGGTTGCTTCGTCTGTCTGGGAAGGTGCGGCATTGTGATTTGACGTCTCATTGCTCATTACTACTACTACTGGGGCGGTATGACTGGGGTGCGTCCCCCTGCTGTCCTGCACTATTATTTGGTGCTTGACACGTCGACCCGGTTGCTATATGTCCCACATGTCGGCGACAGGAAGTACAAAATTCATGAAAGCGAGCATCGACAGAGGAGTACAAGACACGGCTTGGGTTTTGCTGCTTCGTGCGATCCATCGATACAAACCCTAACTAAAAAAGGTGGGGGCAGGTCTTTTCCCGCGCGGCAGGTAGGGGAGTTTGGCATAGTCTGTTCGAGGCAAGGAGGCAGGAAGGGAAACAAGCAAATAAAGGTTGAGCGACTTAGTTTTGGGAAAATCTGATTTTACGGAGTACGTACCCACTAGGGTTTATAGGGCTCGTCTAAAAAACATTCATTTTTCCGTTTTATAAGTCTCAATTCTAGTACTAGTAGTAGTACCATCACATGTTGGATTTCGAGGTGCGTTAGATCACCCGATGCAAGCAGTGTCAAGAGAAAACTCACCAATGCATGTAGAAGTTCATGGAAATTTAGTGGTCATTCATGCATTCATTCTAATTAATGCCTCGGTAAACATAACTTCTTGAGAAAAACGAGTGTACTAATTACTTGTGCAAACTAGGAGTACGAAATTAATTCGACCACTCGCCGTCTTCCTTGGTTGGAGAGATTTTGAAATTGAGCCATAAACTAGAGAGGAGGGAGTAGTAACTTTTGTCTCGATTACTATTTGTGTCCTTGTATAGATGCAAAATGTATTTTTTATTGTGGCCTTGTATAAGTAAATGGAGGGAGTACTAAAGGACATATATATTCCAAACAATATGATAATCTCTCTAACCAAGGTAGTAGGGACGAGGAGTAAACGGAGGGAGTAGTAAAACTTTCTCCTCGTCCTGTGCGCCACCGCGTGTGTGGGCGAGGGAGCGGGCGTATGGCGTACAGTACTACTACTAGTAAGCAAGCTTCACCTCATCCTACGAGCCACCACGCCCGTGGGCGGGGGATACGGCGTACTAAGCAAGCTTCTCCTCATTCTACGAGTTGACGGGCACATCAAAAGTACTCCAGTGTATAGAGCCTTGCCTCTAAGGTAGGCCCCACATGGTTTGCCTCTTTTTTAACATAACGCATCAAGTCACAATTTGTTTGTTCACCCGTGGTAGATGATCCTCCCTCCACCAAGTGGACAACCAGTACACGGTCAAATTACCATGTGGGCTGCCTTTTCGTACAGAAATGAGCTCCATCGTGTACCCGCGCGGGTGTGGTTGGGAAAGAGACGGGAGTACGTGCGTCGTGTGTGCACCTCTTCTCTTCGTGCACGTCCCCCACCTATGTGGGCGTGTGTGAGAGATACAAACCTAGACAAATGACTTGTGCGGAATAACTACTCTTCATAAGCCATTGTAAGAGTGGACAAAATGGTGAAGGAGGAGATAGGGGAGCGGCGGAGGTGTGCGATTCTTGGTCGGCGTTTGGCCCCGTTTAAATAGGAGATTAAATAGACGACGGACGGGAGGAGCTCGGCCGGTGTTGCGTTTAATGCCGGACATGTGTCCAGAGTTGGTTTCTCGGCTTCCACACGGGCGGGTTTCATGGAGGTGTTTGAATGCGGCAAGGAGGCGTGTTCAGCCGGGCGTGTAGTGAGTGGCGCCCTCGACTCTGACGTAGGACACCGTGCTGTTCTTCCACTGATGTGTGGGCTCTTTGGGTACATGGCCTGCATGTTAGTGACCCAACGCAGGCAGCGCACAGCAGAGGAACCTTTGGTGGGCCAGGGCTGTCAGAAGCGGGCATTTCATAAACCGATGATTGTTCATTGAGTGTGACGTCATCCTTTTCATGTAGATAAGCCTACTATGTTGATAGCCCGTTCGATACATTGTGATTCATAAAGACCGCTGCAAACATCCATGTTCTTCTTATCACAGATAAGATTGATTAATACCCGTAACAATCAATGTCCTTAACAAAGGGTGCATGCACGTATAGGTTGAGCGTGTGTCTTGCGGTCGTGTGCTGTGTGCATGCAGGCGTGCGAGTGTTGCGTGCGTGCAAGGGTACGTTTCAGTGTTGCATGCATTTGTGCGTACGTGCATGTGTTCGTGAGTGCATGTGTACGTGTCACTGTTGCACGCCTGCATGCGTGCGTGTGTTCGTTATGTGTATGTGTCAGTGTTGCACGCCTGCATGCGTGTGTGTCTTGCGCGCGTGCATGTGTACGTGTGTGGTGAGGCTACACGTTAGTCGAGTGACTTTTTCATCTCTGGTCATTAGATTTTCCAGCCATTGGATACGAAATCAAGGGCCTGCAGTTTATCATCAAACTCCACCCCTAAGCCGCCAGCCACCACCGGCCGAACCGCTGGCCCCCGCCGCCCACGTTCGGCCCGCGCCGCCACACCGCCCCGCCCGCCCCGAAACCACTCCCCACCACCGGTCCGCCGCCGCACCGGCCATCCCTCTAGCCCCCCTCGCGCCGAGCTTTTTCTCCGACGATCCCCACCCCACCGCGCAATCAACGCGCCCCCACCGCCGGCGACTGCCAACCAGAGGTCTCACAACTTCGAGTACCCACCGACCACTAATTTATTACCATTTCTGTCCTTCATATACGCGCTGACGGGTGGGCCCTATGGTAATGTGCGCTGCTGAATGTGGACCATTTGACTGGTCAATTGATCATGTCATCAACAAATTACGGATCTGTATGGTGAGCTAGTGACTGTATGATCACCCTAAAATGTATTTTATTAACACAATACAGACTCAAACTACCATTTCTTTCTTTCATATACGGGCTGACAGGTGGGCCCCACAGTTACGCGCCCCGATGGTGCAACACTAGTTGCGCCACGTGGAACATTTGACTGGTCAATTGATTGTGTCATCAACAAAATACGGAGTTGTATGGGTGAGCCAGTGACCGTATAATCATGACATGCATTTTTTTAACACGGTACAGACGCAATGGCTCATATATACGCGCAAGCACTCATCGCTATAAGCGCACACACGCATACCCTACCCCTATGAGCACCTTCGAGAGAGTGAGACAACATATGATCTTGAGAATTTATGAAGTCACCATAGGTGCCTCGTAGTCGAGTGGAACGTCTCCTCCCACTGAACGCACATCACCAGAAAATACTGAAATTAACCCAGGATAAATGCGAGCACTGGGACTTCAACCCTGGTGGGCTCGAGAAACCACTATCCTCCTAACCATCCAACCACATGTTGGTTAGCACGACAAAATGTATGTGGTGACCGTGATGACCTTATTCTGAAGTCCAGTGACCATATCGTGCTTTCGCTTCAAATACAATGACCATAAGTGTCGTCAACAAAATACGGAGCACGCATCAAATGCAAAGTCCATCAGTGTCATCAAGAAAATACGGAGACGTATTGTGAACTAGATACCGTATGATCACCATGAGAATGTATACGGTGACCGTAATGAGCATATTCTAAAGTCCAGTGACCGTATAGTGCCTTAGATTGAAATACAGTGGCCATCATGCGTGAATGTGTCGTGGGCATGCATACTTTTAGAGGGCCGAGAGATAGTTTGTGTGCGTACGTGAAAGTGGTGTAGAAAGAGGGGGTGTCCGGTGAAGACAAGGAGAGATATGCCCTTCGTTTCTCTTTCCCGTGACTAATATTTTAGGAGAATATATAAACATTCACAATGCAAAACAAATATTTTTGGATGCACCATGCAATTAACTTTCATGTATAACATTGTACTATTGTATATGCTTATTTTCTTAGTGGTTGATTGCGTGTGTGGTGTGGTGGGAACATCATTTCTAGTTGTGGTGGGTCAACATGAGGACTCATGGGTCGGTTCCATCCTGCGCCACATAGGTTGGACCGAGACGCGTTATACGAAGACCCATGTGGATGACTGGGCATACAGCACGAAGCTAGCTACCAGAGTCGCGGAGGACTCTATCCCCACTGGTGATAAGCCGACTATATATGATTTGTAACCCTAGGCCCCAGTATGTTACAGAAGCTTGGGGGCTAGTTCGTCGATAGTATACACACACAATGCCTGGTATTCACGTGTACTTTGTACACACCCCTATGACTAATATACAATACCAGGAGTAGGCTTTTTCCTCAACTGCAAGGGTCCGAACTAGGGTAAAACTTTGCCTCGTATTACCATCCATCCTAACAGTCAGGGATATCCTCCCGAATGATATGATGGAATCATATCTGCCAACTACTAAGAGAGAGGTGTGTCTGGGGGGGGGGGGGCAATGTGTGAGAGAGAGGCCTAAAGATAATGTGCGTGCGGGAGACACGTAGGCACATATATGTGCGTATAGAAGGCTAGTAGAGACCGTGCGTGTGTATATATGCATGTGAGAGAAACAGTGTTTTCCAACTGAGATTAGTGAAAAGAGTGGTACATAGTAGTTAGAAAGAGAGAGAGAGATACAGAGAGAGCATGTGCGTGAGACTCCCGGACACCCCGAGAGAGATTGTGAGCATGTGTGAAAGAGAAATGCCGATGCATATAAAGTGTGTGCACTTATGCGGTAGATAGAGAGATATATAGCGCGTTTGTGAGAACGGGCCGAGGCATAGTGCATCTACGTGTCAAAGGCGGTTTTACACATTAAATTAAAATATAAATGGTATTATTATTTTTGGATGAGATCATGAATTTTGCAAATTGCGTATGGACGAAAATCGGTCTATCAGACACCCATACTCTATTGAATTCTAGCATGTGCATGTGCTTATTTCATATTATCGATCCATAGAGTGAGAGCGGTTTGAAATACAGGCAATGGATGCTTTTGCAATTCATATATAAACATTAATTAGTGCACTCCATGTTGTTAGTGTGAAGCACTTTATACATCTGTCACTTGCATGGATACATTCCAAATTGCTAGATACGAAATAGAATACATGTCGAATTCAACATAAAGGAGGTTTCAAAGATTTGAATTCATAGGAAGTGCATTCATCTATTTGAACCTGAGATAATGGCATTTGTAAATCAGATGTAAAAGGGGGCATCAATCTTTGTTGTGCGTTTGAACATGCTATATATATCCATATGCATGTCTAAATTATTTTTTTTGCAACCAAGGAGATTATATCTGGAACCATGCATGAAATGAGGTAAGTTGCATATTGTTTAATATATACCCATGTACAATGTATATTCAAATGTACCCCCTCCATTCCAAAATAATCGTAGCTTTAGCATTTTCAAGAGTAAAGATTTGTGAAGTTTGACAAATCCTGAAAGTTCAATTCAAGAGAACCGAAAACATTAATGCTTCCGCTCCCAAATATTGAACGAAGCGCCAAATAGGCCTCTGGACCCGAAACCGCGCGAGACTAATGTTTGGTGGTAGGAAATTACTGTCTTGACTCTGGCCCGTGTAGCCTATCGGCCCGATGTCCAAAGGTCTAAACCGGGGTAGGTTTGTAAATTCACCATGACGCCAGTCTCAACCGCCTCCGAGAATCATTCATACACCGTGGGCGCCTAAACACCCATGCGCTCGGCTGAAATCTATCCCGCCCACATTTGGGACACCTGAGATTACTGTCCTACCCCCAACCCGCAATATATCCAAAATTTTAGATGGGCGCAAAGTTTGTAACTTTCTCCAAATTTCAAACAAGCGCGTCCCAAACTGAAACATTGTTCCCCCTTGGTTCCCCGCCTCCCTCCGTTTCCCCATTCATACTCCGTGGGCGCCAAAACGCCCTCTCCACTAGCCGCGAAACCCCAGCCTCCTCCGTCCTCCACCCCATAGAGCCCAATCCACCGCCGCCCTCCTCCATCACGTCGGAGCCGGTACCCCGACGTTGTCATCCAATGCAACCGCAACGCCCTCAAGGACTTAGCAGCTGAAGCTGAGGTAGAGCTGCCTCCACGACGCCGATGCCGACGTGCACCGTAACAGAACCACTCCGACCACGCCGTCCTGTGCCTCACTGCTGCCTCTCCATTGTCGCAACCGTCCACCGCACCGGAGCTGTTCCCGCTACGCCGTCGTTCGCCGCCTCGGATCTGGTTCCCCGCTACCGACAGATGGCCACCGCACCACACTCAACAACTTGGCCATGGGTTCGTCCAAGGGTCCACCGTCCTCCACAACTTCTCGTTTCCAGCTAACCACAAGAAGATCGTTGGAAAAACAGAAGGAGGACACAAAATTGCCAGCAGAAAGAGGTACTCCTCTTCCCTTATTCGTGCAAACCTTACGTCTCTGCTCACACCGTATTCATCACATGAAAGAAACTAGTTGAGCGCTTCTTACTGCATCTTCTTCATGATACTAAATGCACAAGGTTTCCTCCCTTTACTATTTCACCTTTGCTAGAGGTCAGTAGCCCGCTTGGATTTCAATTCAGGGTCAGTCGAACCGCAATTAAAAGAAGCAGCACCCGCTTAGGCACGCGGAGCACCTAGTCCGCCTGTTCGTGGGGGAAGCGGCGCATCGGTTCCTATCATAGGGGTGTGGGGCGCAGGAGCTGCTTGCGCCCGATCTGGAGGTCGGCGGGGCTTGAATGGATGGCCGGGGGCGGGTGCCAAGCATGGAAGTGCGGTGAGGTCGAGGGGAGGGCGTAGGCAAGGGACTGGGCCGGTGGTCGCTGGTGTTTTGAGGAAGATCGTCAACACTGACTGACTGGAGGTAGATGAAGGTGATATGCCCATTCTTTGTACATCAGATGGTGCAAAAAAAATGGACTGACCTATTTGTTTTCAGTCGACTGTTATTTTCATAGAATCATGTAGTAATTTAGTGTGCCATGCATGTTGTAGAGCTATCATATGTCTCCCGTCATTTATTTCTCACCCACCTGCTATCTGCTACCTTTACATTATACTATTTGTGCACACACTTCACCCATACTCACACTATTGTTTTTTTATGCATGGGTATTTCATACTTTGACACAGTGTTGATGAATGCAGAAAAGAGAAGACAGAAGTCGCTCCGGTGTAATTCACTAAGCGTTTCAACGCTCTAAAGGGTGTAGTGTCAGCAGTTGGAGACAGTAAACGTAGCTCTACAGTTGATGATCTCAATTGCCACACACAACCATCCCAGGTGCTTGCTTTAACTTCGCGCTGTCAAATCTGGTCGCATGTTGCATATGGTGTCTAGCTTGTATTGCTTCCAATTTGGTTAAATTGCATATTCTTACATTACACATTATACCTTTGATAATGACACGCCTTCTTGTTTTTGATACATACTACATATGTATAATAACCATGTTCGTACATCAAACTAATGCTCTTTTGTATACCTCATCAATCAGTTATGATGAGACAGTCACCCCAGTGGGTTACTGTGAGATGCCATACTCGTTTAAAGAGTGCAGTGTCATCCTCCCCACATGATTCTCAAGAAACAGCAAGGCTAAATGAAGATAGTCAACGTATCTCTCTAGTTGATGACCGCAATTCCCCCACACCACCATCACAGGTGCTTTCTCTAACTTCGCAGTGTGATATGTGGTTGCATGTTGCATACGGTGTCTAGCTTGTAATGCTTCTAATCAGGGTAAATTGCATCTGCTTAGTTTACACATTATACCTGTGAATATGACATGCCTTTCTATTTTTGGTACACACTACATCTATGTGTTAACCTTGTTCTTACAAGAAACTACCTCTCTTCTGTATCCTACATCAATCACTTACGATGAGTCACCTTTATTTGTTGCATATTGCATATTATTTCTAGCATGTTGCCATGTATTGCTTCTAATTTGGTCAAATACATTTGTTAGGGCACCCTTTTAATTTGGCAGAGTGATATTGGTTTCATCTTTCATATGGTTTCTAGCTTGCATTGATTCTAACAAGTTCAAGGGCCTTGTGCTTAGTTTACACTTTATACATCACACATGTCAATATGTCACGCCGTCCTGTTTTTCATACATATTCCATCCTCCTATCATGCGGCTGCCTTACATGAAAGTAGTGTTCATTAGTATCATGCATCAATGAGTTCTGAAGAGCAAATTATATTCCTTTTTATTGTGGGTTTGACTTGACAAGGCAAAATCAAGAAAGAGGAAGGAAAATAGTAAGGAAGGCGATGATGGTGGTCCTCTTCAGCAACGTAAACGGAGCATCTGTACCGATTCTTCTTGTACTGATAGTGCATTACAAGGTCCAAGTCTCCGCTCCCCTACTCCACCATCCAAGGTGCTTGCTCTAACTTGGCAGTGATATCTGGTTGCATGTTGCATATGGTGTCTACCTTGTATTGCTCCTAATTAGTGTAAACTGCATCTGCTTAGCTTACACATGATACGTGTGAATATGACACGCTTTCCTGTTTTTGGTACATACTATATCTGTCTATCACACCATGTTCTTACATGAAACTACTCTTCTTGTGTATCCTGCATCAGTCACTTATGATGGGACACCTTTAAGTTGGCAGTGTGATATTGGTTTGCGTCTTGAATATGATTTCTAGCATGTATTGCTTCTAGTTTGATGAACTCCACCTATGACGAGACAGTTTTAACTTGGCAGAGTGATATTGATTGCACCTTTCATATGGTGTCTAGTTTGCAGTGCTTCTAATTTGTTGAAGTGCCTTTTGCCTAGTTACCACATCATAGGTGTGAATATGTCAAGCCGTCCATTTTTCATATATATTCCATCCTCGTATCATGACTTTGCCTTTCATCAGAGTAGTGTTCGTCAATATCATGCATGAATAAGTTCTGAAGAGCGAATTATATTCCTTTTTCTTGTTGGTTTGACCTCACAATGCAAAATCAATAAAGCTGAAGGAAATTGGCAAGACATTGGATGGTGGTGGTCCTTCCAAGCAACTAAAACGGAGGTTCTCTATAGAGTCTACTCCACCATCCTCCCAACAAGATTCACAAGACAACGCAAGGCTAGACATTCAACGTAGCTGTGTAGATGATGAGCACATCTCCCCTACTCCACCATCACACGTGCTTGCTCTAACTTGGCACTATTATATGTGGTTGCATGTTGCTTATGATGTCCACCTTGTACTATTGCTTCTAATTTTGTTGAATTGCATCTGCTTACTTTACACATAATGCCTGTGAATATGACATACGTTCCTGTTTCTAAAACATACTATATCTGATCACACGATGTTCTTACATCAGACTATTGTTCTTGCATATCCCGCATCAGTCACTTATGATAAGGCACCTTTAAGTCGCCACTGTGATATTGGTTGTGTCTTGCATATGATTTCTAGCATGTACTGCTTCCAATTTGTTGAAACGCCATACAATTTGAACTTGGCGGAGTGATATTGGTTGCATCTTTCATATGGTGTCTGATACGTCTCCATCGTATCTACTTTTCCAAACACTTTTGCCCTTGTTTTGGACTCTAACTTGTATGATTTGAATGGAACTAACCCGGACTGACGATGTTTTCAGCAGAACTGCCATGATGTTGTTTTTGTGCAGAAAACAAAAGTTCTCGGAATGACCTGAAACTCCACAGAATATCTTACAATAAATAATAAAAAATCCTCACCAAAGATGAAGACCAGGGGGCCCACACCCTGTCCACGAGGGTGGGGGGCACCCCCCTAGGGCGTGCCCCTACCTCGTGGGCCCCCTGGAGACCTCCCGACTCCAACTCCAACTCTATATATCTGCTTTCGGGGAGAAAAAAATAAGAGAGAAGAAATCATTGCGTTTTACAATACGGAGCCGCCGCCAAGCCCTATAACCTCTCGGGAGGGCTGATCTGGAGTCCGTTCGGGGCTCCGGAGAGGGGGATTCGTCACCGTCGTCATCATCAACCATCCTCCGTCACAAATTTCATGATGCTCACTGCCGTGCGTGAGTAATTCCATCGTAGGCTTGGTGGACGGTGATGGGTTGGATGAGATTTATCATGTAATCGAATTAGTTTTGTTAGGGTTTGATCCCTAGTATACACTATGTTCTGAGATTGATGCTGCTATGACTTTGCTATGTTTAATGCTTGTCACTAGGGCCCGAGTGCCATGATTTCAGATCTGAACCTATTATGTTTTCATCAATATATGAGAGTTCTTGATCCTATCTTGCAAGTCTATAGTCACCTATTATGTGTTATGATCCGATAACCCCGAAGTGACAATAATCGGGATACTTACCGGTGATGACCGTAGTTTGAGGAGTTCATGTATTCACTATGTGCTAATGCTTTGTTCCGGTTCTCTATTAAAAGGAGGCCTTAATATCCCTTAGTTTCCATTAGGACCCCGTTGCCACGGGAGGGTAGGACAAAAGATGTCATGCAAGTTCTTTTCCATAAGCACGTATGGCTATATTCGGAATACATGCCTACATTATATCAATGAATTGGAGCTAGTTCTGTGTCACCCTATGTTATAACTGTTACATGATGAACCACATCCGGCATAATTGTACATCACTGATCCATTGCCTACGAGCTTTCCGTATACTGGTTTACCCTTATTTACTTTCCCATTGCTATTGTTACAATCACTACATAATACCAAAAATATTATTTTGCTTTCATTACTCTTTTGTTACCGTTACCATCACTATCATATTACTTTGCTACTAAACACTTTGCCGCAGATACTAAGTTTACAGGTGTGGTTGAATTGACAACTCAGCTGCTAATACTTGAGAATATTCTTTGGCTCCCCTTGTGTCGAATCAATAAATTTGGGTTGAATACTCTACCCTCGAAAGCTGTTGCGATCCCCTATACTTGTGGGTTATCAGTGTCTAGCTTGCAGTGCTTCTAATTTGTTGAAATGCCTTCTGCTTAGTTACCACATCATAGGTGTGAATATGTCACGCCATCCTGTATTTCATACATATTCCATCCTCGCATCATGTGTTTGCCTTTCATCCAGGTAGTGTTCTGAATGAGTTCCGAAGAGCGAATTTTATTCCTTTTTCTTATCGGTTTGACTTCACAATGCAAAATCATTACAGCTGAAGGAAATTAGTCCGATAGTGGATGACGGTGGTCCTTTGGAGCAACTCAAACATGCGGTCTCTATAGATTCTACTCCGCCATCCTCCCAACAAGATTCGCAAGACAACACAAGGCTGGACAGTCAACATAGCTGTGTAGATGATGAGCACATCTCCCCTACTCCACCATCACAGGTGCTTGCTCTAACTTGGCACTATTATATGTGGTTGCATGTTGCGTATGTTGTCTAGCTTGTATTGCTTCTAACTTTGCTGAATTGCGTCTGCTTACTTTACACATAATGCCTGTGAATATGACACGTGTTCCTGCTTCTAGAACATATGTGTACATGATGAGCACATCTCCCCTACTCCACCATCACAGGTGCTTGCTCTAACTTGGAACTGTTATATGTGGTTGCGTTTTCCGTATGATGTCTAGTTTGTATTGCTTCTGATTATGTTGAATTGCATCTGTGTAGCTTACAACTTATATCTGCAACGATCACTTACCCATAAGACACATTTAACTTGGGACTGTGATGTAGGTTGCATCTTGCATTGTCTTCTAGCTTGTACTGCTTCTAATTTTTTGAAATGGCACTTACGTCAAGGCACTTTTTACCTGATAGAGTGATATTGGTTGCATGTTCATATGGTGCCTAGCTTTCATTTCTTCTAATTTTGTTGAAATGCCTTTCGCTTACTGTTTTTTCATACATATTCCATCCTCCTATCGTACGTGTGAATATGAAACGCTGTCTTTTTTGTATATATTCCATCCTCCTATCATGCGCTTGCCTTACCTCAAAGTAGTGTTCGTCTGTATCATGCATCAACCAGTTATGCGGAGCTAATTTTATTCATCTTCTTGTGGTTTTGACTTCATAAGGCAATATTAGAAAATAGGAAGGAAAAGACTAAGTTAGGGGATGTTGGTGGTCCTCCGCACCGACGCAAACAAAGACTCTCTAGATTTGCCACTGCTATTTCTAATGAAGTTGAAGTCCCAAGTCTACATGATGAGTTCATCTCCCGTACTCCACCATCGCAGGTGCTTGCTCTAAGTTGACAGTGTGATAATTGGTTTCATGTTGCATATGTTGTCTAGCCTGTATTTCTTCTATTTTGATTAAATTGCACCTGCTGAGTTTATACATTATACATGTGCATATGGCATGGCGTTCTGTGTCTAGAATACACTGCATCTATCTATCATACCATGTTCTTACATCAAAGTACTGCTGTTGTGTATCCCGCATCAGTCACTCATGATTGGACGCTTTTAACATGGCAGTTTGATAGTGGTGCATCTTGCATTGATTTCTACGTTGTACTGCTTCTAATTTTTCGAATTGCCACTTATGATAAGACACTTTTAACTTGGCAGAGTAATATTGGTTGCATCTTTCATATGGTGTCTAGCTTGCATTACTTCTATTTTCTTGAAAATCCTTCTGCTTAGTTTACACATCGTAGCTGTGAATATGTCATGCCGTCCTGTTTTTCTTACATATTCCATCCTCATATGGTTGTCTTACATCAAAGTATTGCTTGTCTGTATCATGCATCAATGAGTTCTGAAGAGCGATTTTATTCTTTTGTGTTGTGGGTATGGCTTGACATGGCAAAGTCAAAAAAGAGCAAGGAAAATAATATAGTAGGGAGTGGTGTTACTCGTCGGGAGAAACGGAAAAGGATCTGCCGTCCAGATTCTGCTGGTACTTATAGTGCAGTAGAAGGTCCAAGTCCACTGGCCAAATCTACAAACACAGCATAACTTGCTCCACCAGCTGCAGCATCCGCTTCAACTATACCAGCATCTCAACGAGTTACTCGTTCGTTTGCTCCGGAACTGGCCAGTTCCCAAGATTCCTTCACACCTAACACTACTTCTAAAGCACTGCTGACACAACAGGACTTGGCAAGATCAGATGAACCTCATGAGCATCAACACCAAGACGGTACCTGACCGAGTCAAGTTGCAGTTGCATGCTCCTTTATATGTTCTCTCACAGTTTGATGTACACTAACACTTTCCATATTCGTTGTTGAACTAGCTCCACGGCACAAGCGGAAACAGACATCAGGGATAATGCTTGACAGATTAACAAAATCTAAAGGAGGAAGAATGGAGATCCATTTTGAGGCAGGTTTAAAAAGGCCACGTGATGCTACAGAGTCAGCCAAGTTAGTATCAGAGGCAGCTGTTGCCGTTAGGTGTCATGCACGTATCCTCCCAACATGGATCCAGTACAGGAATGATAAAGACAATACCCAGTTTAACACCTTCCTTGACCATTTATCCGTAAGTAATGTTATTCATCGCAATTATTAATATTGTCTTGCTCCGTCCCATACTTTCTAGCTTCCTCCTAATAAGACTCACATTCTTTTTTCAACAGATGAGGTTCAAGTTGGATCTGAAAGATGATGCAACTAAACAAGCATGCACTCAAGTTTTTCAGTCTGCTCTGCGACAGTATCGGTACCACCTTAGAAAATCTCACTTTGAAGGCAGGGCTAACAATGAAATTGCCCAAACATCTCCAGTGGAATATATTACAGATGAAGACTGGACAACCTTCGTTAAACACTGGTCTGATCCAAAGTATCAGGTTGGCTATATGTATTTGATTAGACCACATATTGAACTTGTATTTATGTATGTGCCTTACAAGTGTATCTTCTTCTAGGCTAACTGTTTGAAGAACAAGACCAACCGTTCTAAAGTGAAATTCCAATAGACAATAGTATCTCGTAGCTATATTGCACACTGCGAGGCTCTTGTAAATAGCTGCTACTTCCTTCTTTTTTCTGCGCCATATTATCGTATCTATATTGACTTGTTCCAAATACAGAGGAAAGCCTGTGCAGACCAAAAAGAACCTGAACCGAATGCAGTGCAAATCTTCAAGGATTGCCACACCAGCAAGATGAAGGGCATGAGCACACCAGTTCAAGCCGCTGTTGTAAGTCCTTACTCCTCCTGCCTTTGAACTGATTGGTACTGTGATGTGTTCATTTAACTACTTGGTTTGCAGCCAATGTCAGTTACTCTGTTCACTTTTACACATAGTTGTTTTAACGTATCATTTAACCTTACATGGTTTAAAAAATATGAAGGATATAATTTTGGTCTTGATATACAATGTAGTTGTTATGTTCACGTGCGCACACAATGATAAAATAGCCTGTTTGTTTTATATCTGTTTGCCCATGATATGAATGATGTCATACTATGTTCATCCTACTTTAAACCATGTCTCTTTATCCTTAGATGTCAACGAATGTGAGGAAATAGACAATACAGTAGGCATGCTACATGGACATATGTTCCGAAAGTGATTTTATTATGTAGTTTGCACTACAATACATGCTAATGTATTACAGTAGTTCACCAAAACAAGTTATGTATAAACGTGTAACCTACTTTGTTTGTTTTTGTCTCATTAGTAACTTATCTGGTACACAAATCTACAAGTTCAAACTTTCAGGAACCTATGGAACAAATATTGAACAACCACAACCACCTGAAGGTGACGAGGCTACCACAGGCACAATGTCACCTCTTGCTGCAGTGCGTCACTATATGTCCACTAACAGTGGAAAAAGCACCTTGCTGCGTAATTCTGGGTTGGTTGTCAAGGTAACCTCGTCCAAATCGCCTACTGAACAAAATCTTCCTGCTAGATAGAGTGATATATATGGGCTCCAGACACAAGTCCAATCCCTAATGGAGGTCGTTTTGGAAACAAGAATAGTGGTTGAAAAATGTCGTCAAGATATGAATGGTTTTGAAACCAGACTATCAGACATTCGCTTCGTTGTTCAAGAGCAATGGCGGAAAAAAGGTGAAGATCGTGCTGCTCCATCAGATTCTACACCTGAAACATTAGCACTCAGGTCAAATGATATGTGCTTCTATACATCTGATGGTGCTTTTATCTACAAGGACTGTAAACTTTATGCCAACAGGCCTTTTGTTGTATGGTTGGAATTTAGTTTGTTGTGATACAACATTTATGATGTTGCCAAAGGCTGCAGTAATTTTGACGCTATTTTTGTATAGTGTAGGTTTATCTTAGTAATGTATTCGGCCGAAAGCTTCATAGGAGCCCAACATGCCAACATTCGTCGGGCCCATTCCAGTTGGGCTAAAAATGATTATGGGCCAAAATTTCCATGTAGCCCACTAAAAATATCTGGGCCTAAATCAGCATAAGCTTTCATATTTTTCTGGTAGGCCTATGCCCATAGTGGGCCTTTAACAGGCCTAAACATAATTTGGGCCCTTAGTAACAATAGGTCGTTTACAGGTGTAAATATCTCGAGCCCATAAAAAACATGGGCTTTAATAGACCGAAAGTGAGATTGGGCCCAGATTGTGCCAAATAACCCACTGGTCTTAGCAGGCTGAAATGGCGGTCCATTTATGATGCGGATCTTTCACAGGCCGAAATTCGGATGGGCCGTAAATGCGCCGACCTAATACACGGGCCTTTAACAGGTCGGAACTTCGGTCGGGCTAGATTATCATCATTTTTTATATGGACCGTTAATGGGGCCGATGTGACGTTGGGCCACATATGGCCCATGGATTTCGTCTGACGTTAACAGGTCGAAAATCACAACAGGCCGAAAGTGGCCCAAATCTATAGTGGGCCTCCAACAGGCCGAATGTCAGACATGGACGAATATGACCCAAATCCTTCACGGTCGTTTATGGGCCGAAAGTTTCAATGGCCTGTAAATGGGCCCAAATGAAGCAGGACCTTTAACAGGCCGGAAATACACTGGGCCGTAATTCGGCCCATATACTTAGTGGACTGTTAATGAGCCAGAAGTGACCATGGGCTGCGATGATGACAAGTTTAGGACAGGCCGTTGACGGGCCGATTTGACACTAGCTGTACGGGCCTTAACTAAGAATGTTGGGCCTTTAGCTGAGCTGGCCCATTATGGTCTGCAAAATCTTGTGGGCCTTTAGCTGGGCCGGCCCATTATGGTCCGCTAAATTTGGTGGGCCTTTAGTTGGGCCGGCCCATTTAAACTTTATGGGCCCGTCCACGTGTCAACATATCATAGGCCCATCTCGACCGTTGGATGAGTGACACCTGTGCCAACGCGGAGCTGATGCGTGGTTCCATCGGCCAATGAGAATTTTACACGTGGAAAATTGGCATTGGTCGTGGCTGTTAGCGGGTTATCGGGTCCAAAACCAGACCCGGTAGCTTAACGCGTCTTGTTACAGTGGATGCCACGTGTCGGTCACCCTTGACGAAAGCACTTCTATGATGCACGATTTATCATCATGGAAGTGGACACTTCCGTGATGATAATTTTTGGTAATGTCATGGAACACTTCTATGATAGCACATGTATGACTATCTTCATTCTGTCATAAATTTGTCATGGATGTACATGCATGATAGAAAACGTGACCTACTGTGACAAACACGTATCATCACGGAATTGTATTTTTTTTGTACTGTATTCTAAATTTTGCTACATTTGGATAAAAGGTGCCACATGCACCATATACATCAAAGGGGATTTTCCCCCTCTTCTTTCTATATTAGGCAAATTAATGATGTATTGTTCTTTTGATTACTCTCATTTTTCCATGACATCATGTTTACCCTATCTGTTTAATTATAGATTTTTGTCCTTCGATTTCAACTCTTGTACAATTCTTTCAATTTGGGCCCGTATTTGCATGTTACCATATTTTCTTTAACAATCCTACCATTTTCTACAGAACATCCCTCGCTATGCAACAGATTATGTGGTGCACAATTTTTCCCTTTACATACATCAAGGCTCCATGGATGTCATACTACACGCAAACCATGGATTTACAATCGTTGCTACTATAAGACTTGATGGACGTGGTGACTCCTATTTTGGCACTGGCTTTTGGAATGAAATTGCAAAGTTTTATGTACTGAAAGCTGGCACTAAAATTGCACTGCACATAAAAGGGCCTGGTCATGAGATAGATGCTAACTTCCCCGACAAAATCATCCGTCCAGACTTTGTTTGAAGTAAGTTTTCTTTTCAACTATTTGCATATGTTGACTTACCCCGCAATGTCAAATGAATTGTGTAGTATTTAAGCAACCAATTGTTATTCCATTTTCTTACTATATTCCTACCTAATAACTTATAGTTACCAATACACTTTTCTATTGCCCTATTTTAACTAAATATTCCATGTACTCCCATTTCTATCAGAAAGCGGTGCTGACAAGGAGGCTCCGGAGGTGGAGAACCAGGCTACCAACAAGCAGAGGCAGGGCGAGCTATAACCGCAAGCGACTCCAGCAGGCCTAGACTTAATCAGCAGCCTCCCTGATGATATGTTGAGAGTCATCATCTCCCTCCTCCCAATCAAACATGGGGCGTGTACAACCCTCCTTTCCCTGCGGTGGCGCCCCCTATGGAACTCCAGCCCTATCGACCTCATCGACACCCACGAGCTCTGCCATGGCTATCGCAAAAGCTTGGATGCGTTCTCCAAGATCCTCGGCAGTCACCTTGGCCCAACCAGAGGCCTTAGAATGGGTAAGTTCCGTTCCAACGGCAAGGACCTAGCCAAGCTTGACGACTGGTTCCGATCCCCTGCCCTAGATCAGCTCGAGGAGCTCACTTTTGATGATGGGCATATGCGGTTGCTGCCAACGTCCGCACTCCGCCTCGCGCCCACACTGCGCGTCGCCAAGTTCAGGAATTGCCATTTCCCTCCCCTTAATGATGCGCCCGCTCTTATTCTACCATGACTGAAGCACCTTGAGCTCGTTGCCGTCTGCCTCTCAAAGGGTGACATGGAGTGGCTGCTCCGTGGCTGTACTGCACTCGAGTACCTTCATCTTCAAGCAATCAATGGGTTGAGTACCTTCCACATCACCTCCATGACTCTCCGGACTATTTACGTGTCTTGCTGGTGCTGCAGGAAGACATTACAAGATGTGTACCACGGTATGGTCATCCAGGACACACCTGCACTTGAGAGATTACTTGTAGTTGATCAAGAAGGTCCAACAAGAATCAATGTCATTTTTGCGCCGAAATTTACAGTGGTGGGCTACTCGTCTAACAAATGCTCCGAACTTGTTATTGGATCCACACTCGTTTAGGTACAACAGCCGCCTTCTAACTCTCCTTCCACAAATTAACATTATTTCTAATTTTGAAGGTATTTGTTCGTCTGTCATTCAGAAAATGATTCCGACAAGCTTGACCCCGAAACTGCGCACAATGAAGGTCTTGGCACTAGAATCTATCGGGCCCGACCTGGAGCAAGTTGTCAGTTTCCTAAGATGCTTTCCGTGCCTGGAGAAGCTATATATCGAGGTGATGTTCCTTTCCTGTTAAATGTTAACCATAAGGGAGTTCAATTCGTGACACCTTTTTCCAAGTTTACAATGACAATGTCTACGATTTTTGAAGGTTCTTTTGGAAGATTTCAGTACATACATGCCCCCCATATTGGTTGCTTGATCCATATGGTTACAATAAATAAGCATTTCTCCTTTGGATTCATTTGTACTAGTTTTCTTAGGGAACTTTTCATCCACTCCAATCTCTTGTGAAGAAGGCTACATTTTTCTAGAATGTAATCAAATGCCCATGTTAATCATGTCAGATCGAAGATGGCATGTTAGTGCATTTTACAAATCCTGCAAACCAAATAGCTAGGCATGTAGTAATGTTCAAAACTGCATGTAGGCACTAACACGTTTTCTTCTTTTGCAGATAAGATTAGGCCCAGTTGTGGATAATGTGATATAATATAACAAGCACATCGAATGCCTAGATCTGCATCTCTCAGAAATTGCTTTGAACTCCTACCGAGGGACCTTACCGGAGATTATATTCGTCGGGCTCTTTGTTCTCAGAGCAAGGGTGCTGAAGGAAATGAGGTTTGCCCTACATTTATTTTGCAAAAATGAATGGTTTGTTGATCAGCGCAGGTGCCTGCGGTAGAATGGAGTAGGCTCCAAAAATGTTGAATTTCATTTTGGAACTTCATATGACAGAGTAATCGGAAGTCACCGTGTCAACCCCATACATGACTTCTCAGTGGCTAACCCCTTGGCAAAAATTGTGAGGTTTCGAAACCAGACTTAGAAGCGGTGATATTAGTTTGAACCTCTCTGATATCCATGTTCAGCGGATCAGCGCGAGCGTTTGCAGCTGATGAGCTTAATTTCATTTCTAATATTAATTTGAACCTTGTAATATTCGAATTTGAGCCATATAACTTTGGAATTTGAACCTTGTAACATTTCGAGCTTTTGTGGTACAATCGTTGAAATGGCATTGTATGAGACTCATATATTGCTAGCACTATTTTGACCTTAATATGCAATGCAATGGTCTTAGATTTTATTAACCATTCTCAAATCAGTTTACCTTGTCGATCTCACAGCACACGATCTATATAGCTAACTCGACTGCGATCTTCGACATTATTGCACACAGTTGGTTTCTTCCACCGTGTGCACTGTAGAGCGCATAATTAATTATCGCACTCGAGTGTCCATCATCACCCTTCTATGTAACTTTGACCTCATCACCCAAGGGTAAACTTATGACCAAAGTCATTCCACACACTTCGTTTTTACAAAGCTTTTTGCCAATAAACGCCCATGATTTGTCCCTCTTCTAGCCCACACGTGCCCACACTAGCCAGGCGGGAAGCTTGCGTAGTAAACAGCGCGGTAGCGCGGGAACAGGCTCACCGATGATACATTTGGCGCCTCTTCGAGCCCACGCGTGCGGTGCGGTGTTGTCAAGCGTGCACTGGAATCCTCCGCTATGAACACCGTGACAAGACTTGATGATTACAGGCCAGCCGATCCCTATTTATTACAACGGCCATTTAACCTACCCTTGTGTCTCTTCAACCTTTCGATCACGCCCCACCACTGCAAGAAGCACACCCACCATGAGAATTTTTAGAGGGTATCCTGCGCAGCTCCAATGGCGCTCTGAGCGGCTGCCAATGACGACCGGTAGTTCACCATGTGTGTCGTGGTGGACACCCACAGAAGGTTCATGGACCTCTCAGTGGTGTACACCAACGACCCGGTCTCGGTGGAGCACTCCATCCACATCATGGAGTTGTTGCTTACCGCGGAGAAGTACAAGGTGGTCGGGTTCCACCTCTAGTACACCCGTGCTTGTGTCTGGTCTTGTCCCAAGGTCGTCATCGCCTAGATTTGCGTGCGCCACCACGTCCTCGTCTACCCCTACTACCTGGCCACAAGGCCTTGCGAGCGTTTTGCCAGGTTTGTCAACAATCCCCACTACATGTTCGCTACGGTGGACATCACCAACGATGTAAAGGCTCTCGAAAATTCAAGCATCGCCTGCCAGAATCTTGTCGACATCCAGGGCCAACACAAGATCTGGGGAAGCAAGGAGCATGAGAAGGACTCACTGGTTCACCTCGCCGAGGCCATCATCGACCCCTACTACAGAGACATGAAGGATTCGTGCAACAAGGACAAGCGTGCCTGGCACTCGGCCTGGATGGAGAAACTCGACAAAGCTCACGTCGTGTACGCGGCCAAGGAGGCGTACATGAGCTACGACATGTATAGGCGGATCGTTGACATGAGGAAGTGTCTCTTTCCCCAAAACGGCCAGGGATCCAGCCGGAAGCAGAGCAATGGCAAGCATCGTCGCAACAATAAGTAGATGATTAGATCCTCGTTTCTCCTACTTTAGTATGCATGTAATTGCTTTCTTTGGTGTGTGGAAATGTTATGCGTGTAGTCACTTGTGTAATTGTATGCTTAATTTGGTTATGCAATGTTGTCATTTTAAGTATATATGTTGATGCTCTGTAGACAGAGCATAGATGTTGTGCGGACAAAGAAAATTACATCGCACACGGACTAAACAATGGAACCCGTCGGTGATGTTTTCATCAATCACTCACAATTGTATACCAGCAATCATTTTCTCACAACACACACGGCTTGTTAGCAGTAATCGTCTGTGTTTTTATTGGTCTTCGCACATGTTTCCGATTACAGACATGTTTGCCTTGTATCACACACATCTTGTTCATTTGAAACGTTTCTGTTCTCATGTCTTAACGCAAATAGTTCATCCGAGTGAACTGCATGCCGTATATCGCACACACCTTTGATCTGGCTGAACGTTTCTTTTGTGTTGCCTAATCACAAACAGTTCATCTGAGTGAACTGTATGTTGCACATCGCACACACCTTCATCTGGCTGCCCATTTCTTTTGTTCCTCCTCATCGCAAACGGTTAACTGAACTGAACCATATGCCCTCAATCACACAGGCAACTAAAATCTGAAATGTGTTTGATGCATCCTCCATTGCAAATGTTTTGCACCTTTTTGACGGGTTTTTTATACCACCGTTTGCGATTATGGCATCGCACACAGTTTCGTCGAAGGGTCTCTGATCGTAGTGTCGCGTTAGCAGCATCCTGTAGTAGTGTGTGGTCCACGCACAACTCGAATGCCTTGTGTAGCTCTGGACGGTCACCAAAGAATGGTCCTAGCATCTCCTCGGCCTTCTTAATAATATGCCACCTGCAGTGCCTGTGCACTGCCAACGGAAAGACCTCCTCTATGCCTGCACGCATGCTAAAATCCTGGTATGTTATTATGTTCATCGGAGCAAGTCCACCCATGCACTCCGAGAAGGTTTTGAACAGCCAAGTGTAACCAATCATATCTTCGTTCTGAACGAGTCCGCAACTGAACTGCAATGACTAATTGTGCTTATTTATTCCTATGAATGAAGCGCAGGGCATCTTGTACATATTAGTGAGATATGTCGCGTTGAAGAAAATGCAATCACGGAAATGTTTGTACGCTGTTCTTGCAGCACCATCCACCCAATACATGTTTCTGACACGGTCCTCATCGTCCAATCTTATCCTGTAGAAGAAATCAACATCTGCTTTTGCTTTCTCTTCGAAGTAGGCTATCATGTCTTCTATGTCAGCCAACCTGCTCTCTCTACGGTACTTTGCCTTTAGGTTTGCGACATTTGCCGGTATGTAGGGCATGCTACTCAGTCTACCATCTCCGTTGTGGATCAGGGATAGTATTTGGACCATTCTTGATGGACTGACGTTACAATCATGTAGAACTTTTACGAATTTCTTCTCGAGGGGGCTGAATCCTCTATGGGCGCTCAGAAATTTTACCAGGTCAAACTTCTTTATGAGTTCGTGGTTGTGTTCGTCGAAATATTCGGTGACCACCCACCATGCTCCATCTGCGTTTAGCTTACACCGGACAGGGCACTCCGCCTTGACAATGATACCTCTCTTTCCTTCTGGCATGACAGGCGCAACACCTTTACCCTTCTAGGAACCAAATCTCTGCCCAACATATGGTGGTTAAGGTATCATGATTTCCGATTGCCCATCTTCTGCATCCCCTTGTGCTTCGTCATCTGTTTCATCATTCACTTCAGTATCTGCGTCTATTTCATCTGCTTGAGTGTTGCTTGTGCTGGTGTGCAAAGGTGTGCTTGTCGTCATTGCTGGAATGATTGCCAGTTCCGACACTGATTCTGCATTGTTTGTGGCAGCTTTGTTGACTTGCTGGTGGAACGGTCCTTCCGTGTGCTCAGAGGTTCCAACAGTAGATGCCCCCGCGCCGCTGTTGATTGTAGTTGAAGGTCCTGTAAAAAACAGGTATGTGTGTAAGCATTGCTTGAATGGCAGGTTTATCGTAACGAAATATAGCAACTGAATCTGATTTGGCATAATATCATTCATACAGCAAGCCATGACATCTGCATCTGGCCATGCATGGCAACTGCAGCTTTTCAGCCATGGCATCTACAGTGCAACAAACTTGACAGCTATTGTTGCCAAGACATGGCAACCAGCATCTTTAGCATCAAAACTTGCATTCTAGGTACGAGCCCACTAGGCAAATGGAGTTAATCACGAATGTTTTACACACGCAGACAGTAATTGACAAATCCCGAAGACAAACCAGTAGATGACTTTTTTGCACATGTCCACTTGGTAGCATTTTTGTTGTTTTCTGCCACCAGAGTGACAAATCCACTCCCCCCATGATTTTCCACAAAAGCAAATGCAATATTGTTATGTTGGTTCACATATTTTTTACCTTGTTGTGCCACATGTGCTAACCAAAGCTGGTCTGTCATTCCAATATGTTGTGCTCTATCTGCAATACCATTGACCTGCAACGGTGAAGCTTGCCATGATACGTTTGCCGATGTGGTTCCACCATAATAACCTGTGATCATTAACATTTGGTCAATGCATGGCAACTATAGTTTGTACAACATGTCACATGTAGTGGTTCAACCATGGCAAACAGATTTGCTCACACTTGGCACCGATAGTTTTTTACACATTACAATCACAGTTGATTAGACATGGCAACTGCAATTGATTAGACATGGCAACTGCAGTTGTCCAGACATGGCAACTGCAGTTGTCCAGACGTGGCAACTGCATTTTGTCAATTCACCATGTAAAAACTCATGTCACCTATGTTCCTTCTCCTGATTCACTGTCCACAAAATCACTTCATACAACTCACATGTGTACGACGTTGATGGCAGGTACATGGTTGTCGCCTGTTGCCACGTGTTGCATGATGGCCCTGCGGGTTTTCCATAAAACTCGTAAGTCTTTGCCATCCTTGCTAGTTTAATTACATGGCCACATCAGTATGCTTCTTTCGTATGTGTTACCTTGATTTGCCACATTGGCTACTTGAAGTTGGTCTCCCGTACATCTGTCAGCATTAGCGCCTTGTGTTTGAACTTGTCATGGTATCCCTGTGTGTGTGGTTGTGTCATAAGAACCTACAAAAAATGACATTGTAGGACATAAGTAGAATGCCATTTTCCTCGTCACAAACATGGCAACTGTCCTTTTTTTGATCATGCATCGTACTGATGCTCGCGTACTGCTCTAGTAGTGGCAGTAACGACCCTGCGGAAATGAGTTGATTGTACTCTGCTACATCCCAAGGGGGCTCTTTCGACCTTTGAGAAAACCAAGGATCAGTGCCGTCTTCATGACTCATTTTTCCGTTTTTTTCTCCCACTGTGTTTTCAGTCACTGCATGAACAAGAACACATGAATATTCGAAAATGCATTCTTGATGTTTGCACATACAAGAAAACACGACAATCTTATCACATTTTCTTGCATAGACAACCAATACATCACGGCAAGTAGGACATGCACATTCATTCTATTTCCTAAAATCTAGATGCCAACTATCATTTTGAACCGATGGCAATAGCCAATATAATATGATGGCAAGTAACAACCTAACATGGTGGCATCTAACGGCAAACATAGGTGGCAACTAACAACAAATATAGATGGCAATTAATTTTTCTCCCTCCCTACGCACCACACAAATTCCTCCTTTCTTCCCCTAATTTTAGTGAACCCTACACATCCTTCTGGAGCAACTACTCACGACAACCCAACCCAGATGCTTAGATCAACGGAATATAGGATGGAATATGGCAGATTTGGCGTATGTTGGTGGGCAGAGGGGAATACACACAAATGCGTGATGTGTTTGCCATGACAGTGTGGATCTAGTCGCCATCTTCGTGGGCAATCTGGAATTTCAATTTTTTGTGACAGAAGAAGGACGAGAAACATGAGGAGATCGGAGATCAACCTGTTAGCTCATCGTCGCGGGGCGGGGGGGGTGGGGGGTTGGGGGTGGCGGTGGGTGTGGGTGTGGGGGTGGGGTGGCGCTAGAGATCTGGTCTGGTTGCCATGGCAACTAGAGAAGGAAGATGATGGAGGTAGGGGATCGAGAGGTAGGAGACGACGGCGGCAGGTCGCACTGGGGTTCGTCCGCAGGCCGGCACGACGGGCGCGTTAGGTCATGCGGGCAGCGCGATTGATCGCCCGGACGTGTGGGCATTTGTGCCACACACCGGACGTGTGGGCTGTGGCTACGTGCGCCCGGACGCCATCGTGCGGGCGGGGTTGTCTCCGTGCCACACAGGGTGTGCGACACAACCCCCCAGATGCCACACGTGTGGCAGTTATCATCGTCCTTAAAGATTAATCTATTGCTGATTAACCACCGGAGGATGCATCTGGGTAGCCCAGCCACAACCACTCACAATTTTGACTTGAATTTTTTTTGTAGATTGTAGACTTATGTCTTGTATACACTCATCATATTTTGAAATGTTTCAAATTGTTATTTGAAAAGGATAGCACGTAATGTGTGGTAGCACCTCATATATACCCCTTGAAGGATTATACCGTGTTGTCGCAAAGAGAAAAAGGATTATACTATGATTCACTACTGCTGCATTTGCAACAGCCACAAACATCCGCTATATCACTGCTCTACCCTGGAGTAATCTAAGCTAATTGCATGGTTCTGTGGTCAGGAATCAAATAACGCAATGTTCATCTTGTTAGATTCGCTTTTCAAGGAGCATCTCGCACCTCCAACTTTGCTAACAGCTCTGGTCAAGATTTATGGTGGTTCCTTGTATGCTTCATGGTGGAGGCCAAGGTCGCTAAGGTTGCCTAGACTCTGTGGAAGTGGGAGGTTGTTCCTCATGGAGCCAATGCGTTCTTGGTTTCTTTCTTGTCCACGAAAATATTTCAGTGAGGTAGCTTTTGACCTCAGTGTCAAGTCCAATGGCGTGATGGTTGTTATAAGTGAATGGAAGGTTGAGGAGACTCCATTTATACTTCTATTGCAACTAGTTTGGGTATATGTCATTGGCGTCCCAACTCTCTAGCACTTCATTGGTCTATGGGCGATGGGACCAATTATTAGCGCCACTCAGTATGTTGACCCTGTCTGCTTGTGTCGACATGGTATTTTCTGAATCCAGGTTGCAATGCATTCCAAAGACATAATTGTCAAAGAGCATGGGTGTAACGATGCCTGGCTCTTGAGATGTTTATGTGAAGCTCAATGGATATGTGTTTCGTTATGTGTTGGAGGAGGAGGATTATGTCCCTGGCCGTGACTTCTACACCTCTTATTTGGGAACACCATGATGATGGACCTGATCATGGTGCAAACCATGATGAAGATATGCAGGATAGGGATGCAAACAAGAGAACTAGAAACGCAGGAGATGAAGGTGATAGTTGATGTCTACTAGAACTACGTTGGTATTTCCCCAAAGAGGAAGGGATGATGCAGCACAACAATGGTAGGTATTTCCCTCAGTGATGAGACCTTGGTTATCGAATCGGTAGGAGAACCAAGCAACACTACGTAAACAACACCTACACACAAATAACAAATACTCGCAACCCGACGTGTTAAAGGGGTTGTCAATCCCTTTCAGGTAACGGCGCCAGAAATTAGCAAAGGAATGTGAGAGAGCTGTAATAATAGATAGATCGAACGCCAAATAAAATAAATTGCAATAAGGTATTTTTATATTTTTGGTTTAATAGATCTGAAAATGAAACCAAAGGAAAATAGATCTCAAAGGAAAATATATTTAAGAAGAGACCCAGGGGCGTAGTTTTCGCTAGTGGCTTTTCTTGAGAAAAATAGCAAACTGTGGGTAAACGAATTACTATTGGGCAATTGATAGAACTTCAAATAATCATGACGATATCCAGGCAATGCTCATTATATAGGCATCACGTCCAAGATTAGTAGACCGAGTCCTGCCTGCATCTACTACTATTACTCCACACATCGACCGCTATCCAGCATGCATCTAGTCTATTAAGTTCATGGAGAAACAGAGTAAATGCAATAAGAACGATGACATGATGTTGACAAGATCTATTTATGTAGAAATAGACCCCATTGTTTTATCCTTAATAGCAACGATTCATATGTGTCGGTTCCCCTTCTGTCACTGGGATCAAGCACCATAAGATCGAACCCATCACAAAGCACCTCTTCCCATTGCAAGATAAATATATCAATTTGGCCAAAAAAAACAAATATCAGAGAAGAAATACGAGGCTATAAGCAACCATGCATATACGAGATTAACGAAGACTCAAATAACTTTCATGGATAAAAAGAGTTAAATCTGATCATAAACTCAAAGTTCATCGGATCCCAACAAACACACCGCAAAAGAATTACATCATATGGATCTCCAAGAGACCATTGTATTGAGAATCAAAAGAGAGAGAGAGGAAGACATCTAGCTACTAACTACAGACCCGAAGGTCTACAAAAGACCACTCACGCATCATCGGAGAGGCATCAATGGACATGATGAACCCCTCCATGATGGTGTTTAGATTGGATCTGGTGGTTCTGGACTCTACGGCGGATGGAATTGATTTTAGTCGACTCCCTCAAGGTTTCTGGAATATTGGGGTACTTATAGAGTAAAGAGGCGGTCCGGAGGCACCCGAGGTGGGCACAACCCACTAGGGCGCATCTGGGCCTGCTGGAGCGCCCTAGTGGGTTGTGCTCCCCTCGGAGCACCCCCCCAGGCGCTTCTCTGGCCCATTGGATGTCTTCTGGTCCAAAAAGATCCACAAAAAGTTTCGCTGCGTTTGGACTCCGTTTGATATTGATTACCTGCGATGTAAATAACATGCAAAAATTAACAACTGTCACTTGTCACTATGTCAATAGGTTAGTACCAAAAATGATATAAAATGACTATAAAATTATTATAAAACATCCAAGAATGATAATATAATAGTATGGAATAATCAAAAATTATAGATACGTTGGACGTATCAATAGTACGTCGTCTGGAGCTCAAGCAGTTACCCCTATACCTATGTAGACAACTCACTTGGGTGTTGACATTGCTCGAGCATAAAAAAAATTCAAATCCACAACTTGCTAATATGCAGGGTGTTGCGCCTTCGGCCCATCAGCATCATGCCTCACCTCCTACTGCATACTGGGGAGGTACCCAACAAAGGCCCTTTGCTCCTCCGGGCTAGCTCAAGTGTAGCCCAGCTATAGATTTTGGCTAGGCCTAGCTCATCGGCATCGAGCCTCAGGACGTGCAGGTGCATGCCACCCTGGGGTGGTGATGACCCACAAGTATAGGGGATCTATCATAGTCCTTTCGATAAGTAAGAGTGTCGAACCCAACGAGGAGCAGAAGGAAATGATAAGTGGTTTTCAGCAAGGTATTCTCTGCAAGTACTGAAATAAGTGGTAACAGATAGTTTTGTGATAAGATAATTTGTAACGAGCAACAAGTAACAAAAGTAAATAAAGTGCAGCAAGGTGGCCCAATCCTTTTTGTAGCAAAGGACAAGCCTGGACAAACTCTTATATAAGGAAAAGCTTCCCGGGGACACATGTGAATATCGTCAAGCTAGTTTTCATCACGTTCATATGATTCACATTCGGTACTTTGATAATTTGACATGTGGGTGGACCGGTGCTTGGGTGCTTTTCTTACTTGAACAAGCATCCCACTTATGATTAACCTCTATTGCAAGCATCCGCAACTACAACAGAAGTATTAAGGTAAACCTAACCATAGCATGAAACATATGGATCCAAATCAGCCCCTTACGAAGCAACGCATAAACTAGGGTTTAAGCTTCTGTCACTCTAGCAACCCATCATCTACTTATTACTTCCCAATGCCTTCCTCTAGGCCCAAATAATGGTGAAGTGTTATGTAGTCGACATTCACATAACACCACTAGAGGCTAGACAACATACATCTCATCAAAATAGCGAACGAATACCAAATTCACATGACTACTAATAGCAAGACTTCTCCCTTGTCCTCAAGAACAAACGTAACTACTCACAAAGCATATTCATGTTCATAATCAGAGGGGTAATAATATGCATAAAGGATCTGAATATATGATCTTCTACCAATTAAACCAACTAGCATCAACTACAAGGTGTAATTAACACTACTAGCACCAATCCCAGACTTGGAGACAAGAATTGGATACAAGAGATGAACTAGGGTTTTGAGATGAGATGGTGCTGATGAAGATGTTGATGGAGATTGCCCTCTCTCGATGAGAGGAGCGTTGGTGATGATGATGGTGATGATTTCCCCCTCCGGGAGGGAAGTTTCCCCGGCAGAACAGCTCTGCCGGAGCCCTAGATTGGTTCCGCCAAGGTTCCGCCTCGTGGTGGCGGAGTTTCGTCCCGAAAGATTGCTTCTTATTTTTTTTCTCGACGAAAGACTTCATATAGGAGAAGATGGTCATCGGAGAGCCACCAGGGGGCGCACGAGGTAGGGGGCACGCCCTAGGGGGGGGCGCCCCCCACCCTCATGGAAAGGGTGTGGGCCCCCTGGTCTTCATCTTTGGCGAGGATTTTTCATTATTTATTATAAGGTATTCCGTGGAGTTTCAGGACTTTTGGAGTTGTGCAGAATAGGTCTCTAATATTTGCTCCTTTTCCATCCCAGAATTCCAGCTGCCGGCATTCTCCCTCCTTATGTAAACCTTGTAAAATAAGAGAGAATAGCCATAAGTATTGTGAGATAATGTGAAATAACAACCCATAATGCAATAAATATCAATATAAAATCATGATGCAAAATGGACGTATCAACTCCCCCAAGCTTAGACCTCGCTTGTCCTCAAGCGAAAGCCGATAACAATAAATATGTCCCCATGTTTAGAGGTAGAGGCGTCAATAAAAATAAAATACGGACATGAGGGCATCATGATTATTCTCATAACAGCAACCTACATAGATATTGTCATATGATTACTTATGTTCAAGTGATGATCTATTCACAATGCAAAAGTATGAATCAGAAACCTCATTGAGAACCAACAAACTATAACCTCAGTCATTGAAACAATTGCAATTTATCATAACATCAGATAGAGTCTATGTCAGAGCTAAAAAGCAAGTCCACGTACTCAACTATCATCTAGTCCTTCATAATTGCTAACACTCGCGCAATACTTGTGGTTATGGCGTTTTAATTGGACACAGAGAAAGATAGGGGCTTATAGTTTTGCCCCACAACCTTTTACCTCGAGGGTACTGTCAACAATAATAACTCATGCCCCCTACATCCAATTATATATATATATCAGGTTCTTTCCAACATGCTGGGCTTGCCAAAGGATAAAATGAAAAAGGGAGAGGTGAAGATCACCATGACACTTTGCATAAGGTAGAAGATAATAAAAAAATATAGGCCCTTTGCAGAGGGAAGCAGAGGTTGCCATGCGCTTTTATGGTTGGATGCACAAAATCTTAATGCGAAAGAACATCACTTTATATTGCCCCTTGTGATATGAACCTTTATTATGCAGTCCGTCGCTTCTATTACTTCCACATCACAAGATCGTATAAAGCTTATTTCTCCCACACTAATCATACATATTTATAGTAATTTTTATTGCTTGCACCGATGACAACTTACTTGAAGGATCTTACTCAATCCATAGGTAGATATGGTGGACTCTCATGGCAAAACTGGTTTAAGGGTATTTGGAAGCACAAGTAGTATCCCTACTTGGTGCTGAGAATTTGGCTAGCATGAGGGGGAAAGGGAAGCTCAACATGTTGGATGATCCATGACAACATACTTTATCTCAGATATAAGAAAACATAACCCATTACGTTGTCTTCCTTGTCCAACATCAACTCTTCAGCATGTCATATTTTGATGAGTGCTCCCAATCATAAAAGATGTCAATAATAGTATATTTATATGTGAAACCTCTCTTTACTTATTACTTCCTATTAATTGCAACAATGACCAAAGCTATGTCTGCCAACTCCCAAGAACTTTTAATCATCACACTCTTTCTATATGAAGTCATTACTATCAATAAGATCAATATGAACTTTTGTTTCTTCTTATTCTTTTTCTCTTTTCTTTTATTCACCCAAGATCATAGCAAGAAAATCAAGCCTTTGACTTAACACTAATCTTTATTATATAGCTCACAGACTCGATTACATAGAGAGATCATAAGGAAAAACTCAAAACTAGATCATGCCATAAACTTTATTCTACTAGATCAAAATACTACTAACAGGATCGAACTAAGGAGAACAGTAAAGATAGGAGTTGTGATTGTGATACGATACCGGGGCACCTCCCCCAAGCTTGGTAGTGGCCAAGGGGAGTGACCATACCCATGTGATTATATCTCCTTGGTTGGTGAAGAAGGAGGTGATGGATAGTCGCACATCAAGCGTAAGAGGTCCTCTAGCTTGCGAATAATGCCCTTGAGTGCTAAGATATGCTCCTTCAACAAAATATTTTCACTTGTGAGATACTTGTTTTGAATACAAGTTAACTCAATCATTTGGAAAGCTTCGATCTCAGTTGGGGTAAGAAGGTTGTGATCAAGTTGAAGGATGTCTTCTGTTGCCGGAGCTTGGTTCTCCGTGGCCTTCTTGATCGCTTCATCCTTGTTATTCTCCATGGGTTCTTCCCTCTTCAGCTCTATCTTCATTAGCCAGGCATCTTTGTCACCGTTGTTGGAGGAGGGGGACGACATGATGCCTGGCCTTGACAACCCTGACAGAGAACAGCCCAAAACAAGAACAGAGGATATTTGCGTGATACGGGAGTCAAAACCTTCGGGAGAATATATACTGAATTTTTACCGACCAAAGTACGTATCGTGCAAGAAAACAGAGTCCGGAAGGCACACGAGGAGCTCACGAGGTAGGGGGCGCGCCCAGGGGGGTAGGGCGCGCCCTCCACCCTCGTGGGGCCCTCGTGTCCTTCCCGGACTGCTACTTAATTTTCTATTTTTCTAAATATTCCAAAACAGAGAAATATTGCCTTAAAAATTGTTTTGGAGTCGGTTTACTTACCGTACCACATACCTATTCCTTTTCGGAGTATGAAACATTCTGGAAAGTGTCCCTTATGTATTCCTCCGGGGTTACGGTTTCAATAATATTGGTTTCAATATTTTTGGGATTACCTGAGATATAATGTTTAATTGTCTGACCGTTTACCACCTTCGGATTTGTGCCTTTGAAGTTGTTGATTTTTATGGCACCGGAACGATAGACCTCCTCGATAACATAGGGGCCTTCCCATTTAGAGAGAAGGTTTCCTGCAAAAAATCTTAAACGAGAGTTGTATAGCAATAGATAATCACCTACATTAAACTCACGCTTTTGTATCCTTTTGTCATGCCATCTTTTAACCTTTTCTTTAAACAACTTGGCATTTTCATAAGCTTGGGTTCTCCATTCATCAAGTGAGCTAATATCAAATAACCTCTTTTCACTGGCAAGTTTAAAATCATAGTTGAGCTCTTTAATAGCCCAATATGCCTGATGTTCTAGTTCGAGAGGTAAGTGACATGCTTTTCCATAAACCATTTTATACGGAGACATACCCATAGATTTTTATATGCAGTTCTATAGGCCCATAATGCATCATCAAGTTTCTTGGACCAATTCTTTATAGACCTATTGATAGTATTTTGAAAAATTAATTTGAGTTCTCTATTACTCAATTCTACTTGACCACTAGACTGTGGGTGATACGGAGATCCAATTCTATGATTGACGTCATATTTAGCAAGCATTTTACGGATAGCACCATGAATAAAATGTGAACCACCACCAGTCATTAAATATCTAGGGACTCCAAACCTCGGAAAAATAACTTCTTTAAGCATTTTAATAGAAGTGTTATGATCATCACTACTAGTTGGAATAGCTTCTACCCACTTAGTAACGTAATGAACAGCAAGTAAAATATGTGTATATCCATTAGAGGCAGGAAAAGGTCCCATATAATCAAAGCCCCAAACATCAAACGGTTCAATAACAAGTGAATAATTCATAGGCATTTCTTGACGTTTACTAATATTACCAATTCTTTGACATTAATCACAAGATAGGACAAACTTACGGGCATCCTTGAAGAGAGTAGGCCAATAAAAACCAGATTCCAATACCTTATGTGCAGTTCTATCTCCCGCGTGGTGTGCTCCATAAGTTTTGGAGTGGCACTTGCGTAGGATCTGTTCCTATTCATGCTCATGTACACAACATCTAATAACACCATCTACTCCTTCTTTATAAAGATGTGGGTCATCCCAAAAGTAATGTCTCAAATCATAGAAGAACTTTTTCTTTTGTTGGTATGTGAAGCTAGGTGGTATAAATTTAGTAACTATGTAATTAGCATAATCAGCATAGCAAGGGGTACTACGAGAAGTACTTATGACATTTAATTTTTCATGAGGAAAGCTATCATCAATAGGTAGTGGGTCATCAAGAACATTCTCTAACCTAGATAAGTTGTCTGCAACGGGGTTCTCAACTCCTTTTCTATCAACAATATGCGAATCAAATTCTTGTAGCAAGAGAACCCATCTAATAAGTCTAGGTTTAGCATATTTCTTCTCCATAAGATATTTAATAGCAGCATGATCAGTGTGGATAGTTACTTTAGAATCAACAATATAAGGTCTGAACTTATCACAAGCAAATACAACTATTAAAAGTTCTTTTTCAGCAGTAGCATAATTTCTTTGAGCATTGTCTAGAGTCTTACTAGCATAATGGATAAAATTTAATTTTTTATCAGCTCTTTGCCCTAGAACAGCACCTACAGCATAATCGCTAGCATCACACATAATTTCAAAGGGTAAATTCCAATTAGGTGGCTGAACAATAGGTGCAGAGACTAATGCTTTCTTAAGTATTTCAAATGCTTCAACACAATCACCATCAAAGACAAATGGTATATCTTTTTTTAATAAATTAGTTAGCGGCCGAGAAATTTTTGAGAAGTCCTTAATGAACCTCCTATAAAATCCGGCGTGACCAAGGAAACTTCTTATACCTTTGATGTCCTTGGGACATGTCATCTTTTCAATAGCATCAACCTTGGCTTTATCAACTTCAATACCTCTTTTAGAAACTTTATGCCCCAAGACAATTCCTTCATTAACCATAAAGTGGCACTTTTCCCAATTCAAGACAAGATTAGTTTCTTCACATCTCTACAAAACTCGATCAAGATTGCTCAAGCAATCATCAAAATAAGATCCATAGACGGAAAAGTCGTCCATGAAAACCTCACAAATCTTTTCACAAAGTCAGAGAATATAGCCATCATTCATCTTTGAAAGGTAGCAGGTGCATTACATAAACCAAAAGGCATACGTCTATAAGCAAAAGTACCAAAAGGGCATGTAAAAGTAGTCTTTGATTGATCTTTAGCCGACACAGGTATTTGAGAGAAACCAGAATAACCATCTAGAAAGCAGTAATGTGTATGTTTGCATAATCTTTCTAGCATTTGATCGATAAAAGGGAAGGGGTAATGATCCTTCTTAGTAGCCTTATTTAATTTACGGAAATCAATTACCATCCTATAACCTGTAATAATTCTTTGTGGAATCAATTCATCTTTATCATTAGGAACAACAGTAATACCTCCCTTCTTAGGGACACAATGAACAGGACTTACCCATTGACTATCAGCAATGGGATAAATTATACCTGCCTCCAGAAGCTTTAGTATTTCTTTTCTTACCACTTCTTTCATTTTAGGATTCAGACGTCGTTGAGGATCATGAACTGGTTTGGCATCTGCTTCCAAATTTATTTTATGTTGACATAGAGTGGTACTAATGCCCTTAAGATCATCAAGAGTATATCCAATAGCATCACGGTGCTTCTTCAGAGTTTTCAATAATATTTCTTCTTCATGCTCTGAAAGGTTAGCACTAATAATAACAGGATATATCTTCTTTTCATCAAGATAAGCATATTTAAGATTATCAGACAACGGTTTAAGCTCAAGCACGGGATCACCCTTAGGTGGAGGGGGATCCCCTAGGATTTCAACAGGAAAATTGTGTTTCAGAATAGGTTCCTGTTTAAAGAATACTTCATCTATTTCCCTTCTTTCATTCATAAACATATCATTCTCATGGTCTAGCAAATACTGTTCTAAAAGATCACTAGGAGGTACGGCAATAGAATCAAGACCAGTAATTTCATCCTTACTAGGCAATTCTTCTTCACGGTGTTGTTTACTAAATTTAGAGAAATTAAATTCATGAGTCATATCATCCAAGCCAATAGTAACAACATTCTTTTTGTAGTCTATCTTAGCATTAACAGTGTTCAAGAAGGGTCTACCAAATATAATGGGACAAAAGCTATCTTGTGGGGAACTAAGAACAAGAAAATCAGCAGGATATTTAGTTTTCCCGCACAAGACTTCAACATCTCTAACAATTCCCATTGCTGAAATAGTATCTTATTAGCAAGTTTAATTGGGACATCAATATCTTCTAACTCAGCAGGTGCAATTTCATGCTTGATTTCTTTATACAAGTCATAAGGTATAACACTAGCACTAGCACCCATATCACATAAGCCATGATAACAATGTTCTCCTATTTTAATAGAAATAACTAGCACACCTACCACAGGTCTATGTTTATCTTTAGCACAAGGTTTAGCAATTCTAGCAGTTTCACCGCAGAACTGGATAACATGCCCATCAATATTATCAGACAAGAGATATTTAACAATAGCGATATTAGGTTCTACTTTAACTTGCTCAGGAGGTGTATATGTTTTAATATTTCTTTTACGAACCACAGTTAAAGCTTTAGCATGATCCTTTATCCTAACAGGGAAAGGTGGTTTCTCAACATAACAAGTAGGAACAATAGTATCATTATAAGTGACAGTCTTTTCTTCAACTTTAATTGGTACAGCTACTTTTACTTCTATGGGAGGATGATATTTAAACCATTTCTCCTTAGGGAGATCAATATAAGTAGCAAAAGATTCACAGAAAGAAGCTACTATCTCAGAATCAAGTCCATATTTAGTGCTAAACTTGCGGAAAGTATCGGTATCCATAAAAGATTTAACACAATCAAACTTAGGTGTCATACCTGACTCCTTACCTTTGTTGAGATCACAATCTTTAGAGTTGCGTTTAATTCTATCCAATAAATCCCATCTAAATCCAATAGTCTTCATCATAAAAGAGCCAGCACAAGAAGTATCAAGCATGGTGCGATTATTTTCAGAAAGCCGAGCATAAATTTTTTGAAGAATTGTTTCTCTTGGGCATGAATATAACATTGATTTAAGCCTCCCACAAGATTGAGCGATGCTTTCTCCTTCGCGAGGCCAAAAATTATATATATAATTGCGATCACGATGAACAAGATGCATAGGGTAATACTTTTGATGAAATTCCAATTTTAATCTTCTATAGTTCCATGATCTCGTATCATCACATAGCCTATACCATGTCAATGCGTCTCCCTTCAAAGATAAAGGGAATACCTTTTTCTTAGCAACATCATCGGGTATACCTGCAAGCTTAAATAATCCACAAACTTCATCCACATATATTAGGTGTTCATCAGGATGCTTTGTTCCATCTCCTGTAAAAGGATTAGCTAGCAGTTTTTCTATCATACCCGAAGGATACTCATAAGGAATTTCATTTTCAATAGGTTCAGTAGGTTGAGAAGTAACTCTTTGCTCTACTGGTCGGGGTGAAGATACCCCGAACAAGCCCCTCAGAGGATTACTTTCCATAGTAACAAGTGACAATAAATTTCAGCACACTATATAAATTTTTCCTTACCAAATTCCACCTACCAAAGGAGCTTCACTCCCCGGCAACGGCGCCAGAAAAGAGTCTTGATGACCCACAAGTATAGGGGATCTATCGTAGTCCTCTTGATAAGTAAGAGTGTCGAACCCGACGAGGAGCAGAAGGAAATGATAAGCGGTTTTCAGCAAGGTATTCTCTGCAAGTACTGAAATAAGTGGTAACAGATAGTTTTGTGATAAGATAATTTGTAACGAGCAACAAGTAACAAAAGTAAATAAAGTGCAGCAAGGTGGCCCAATCCTTTTTGTAGCAAAGGACAAGCCTGGACAAACTCTTATATAAGGAAAAGCGCTCCCGAGGACACATGTGAATATCATCAAGCTAGTTTTCATCACGTTCATATGATTCACGTTCGGTACTTTGATAATTTGACATGTGGGTGGACTGGTGCTTGGGTGCTGTTCTTACTTGAACAAGCATCCCACTCATGAGTAACCTCTATTGCAAGCATCCGCAACTACAATAAAAGTATTAAGGTAAACCTAACCAGAGCATGAAACATATGGATCCAAATCAGCCCCTTACGAAGCAACGCATAAACTAGGGTTTAAGCTTCTGTCTCTCTAGCAACCCATCATATACTTATTACTTCCCAATTCCTTCCTCTAGGCCCAAATAATGGTGAAGTGTTATGTAGTTGACGTTCACATAACACCACTAGAGGCTAGACAACATACATCTCATTAAAATATCGAACGAATACCAAATTCACATGACTACTAATAGCAAGACTTCAACCTTGTCCTCAGGAACAAACGTAACTACTCACAAAGCATATTCATGTTCATAATCAGAGGGATAATAATATGCATAAAGGATCTGAACATACGATCTTCCACCAATTAAACCAACTATCATCAACTACAAGGAGTAATTAACACTACTGGCAACCTACTAGCACCAATCCCGGACTTGGAGACAAGAATTGGATACAAGAGATGAACTAGGGTTTTGAGATGAGATGGTGCTGATGAAGATGTTGATGGAGATTGCCCTCTCCCGATGAGAGGAGCGTTGGTGATGACGATGGCGATGATTTCCCCCTCCGGGAGGGAAGTTTCCCCGGCAGAACAGCTCTGCGGGAGCCCTAGATTGGTTCTGCCAAGGTTCCGCATCGTGGCGGTGGAGTTTCGTCCCGAAAGGTTGCTTCTTATTTTTTTCTCGACGAAAGACTTCATATAGGAGAAGATGGTCATCGGAGAGCCACCAGGGGGCCCACGAGGTAGGGGGCGCGCCCTAGGGGGGGGGGGCACCCTCGTGGAAAGGGTGTGGGGCCCTGGTCTTCATCTTTGGTGAGGATTTTTCATTATTTATTATAAGGTATTCCGTGGAGTTTCATGACTTTTGGAGTTGTGCAGAATAGGTCTCTAATATTTGCTCCTTTTCCAGCCCAGAATTTCAGCTGTCGGCATTCTCCCTCCTTATGTAAACCTTGTAAAATAAGAGAGAATAGCCATAAGTATTGTGACATAATGTGAAATAACAGCCCATAATGCAAATAAATATCGATTTAAAAGCATGATGCAAAATGGACGTATTAGGTGGTTGGGCCTTCCTAGCTTCGACCACTCTGATGTGGCTCAAGCCAACAACGTATTGGAAGTATGTCCTAGAGGCAATAATAAATGTATTGCTATATTTTTTGTTTATAATTAAGTTTATATTCTGTGCTATAATTGCATTGATTCTTGAATATGTTATTTGGAGGAAAAATCAATTGCATGTGTGAAAACATAAACACCGATATGATCCCTAGTCATGCCTCTAAGACTAGCTCTTGTATATGATCTTGTTTTCCTGGTCATGAGCATTGTTAGGATGCTATCAGTAATGAGAACGCCTAGTTATTAGAACAATGGAGTTGGATACACCCAACTTTTTAATTACCCCAAGATCACATCGTTATTATGTTTAGACAGTGAGAATATCGTACTAACATACCGGATGGTTACTTTGGGGTTACCGAATGTCACTCTGCAACTAGATGTGGATAAACTAACGTATGGGCATACCGGAAGGTATGTCTCTATACATATGTTACATTAAAGTGGAAATCTTGTGGCTCCAGCCATCATGCCATGACGTGCAGGCCACTTAAAATTACAACATATAACTGATGTCGCTTGAAGCGACGTCGGTATTTCCCCAAAGTGGAAGGGATGATGCAGCACAGCGGTGGTAGGTATTTCCCTCAGATATGAAACCAAGGTTATCAAACCAGTAGGAGAACCAAGCAACACAACGTAAACATCACATGCACACAAATAACAAATACTTGCAACCCGACGTGTTAAAGGGGTTGTCAATCCCTTTCGGCTAACGGCGCCAGAAAATGGCACGTGGACAGTAGAAAGTTGTAAATATTGATAGATCGAACGCCGAATAAAATAAAGTGTAGCTAGGTATTTTTGTATTTTTGGTTTAATAGATTTGAAATAAAAGATAAAAAAATAGATCGCAAAGGAAAATAATATGAGAAAGAGACCCGGGGGCCATAGGTTTCACAAGTGGCTTGTCTTGAGAAAATAGCAAACGATGGGTAAACATATTACTGTTGGGCAATTGATAGAACTTCAAATAATCATGACGATATCCAGGCAATGATCATTACATAGGCATCACGTCCAAGATTAATAGACTGACTCCTGCCTGCATCTACTACTATTACTCCACACATTGATGACCCACAAGTATAGGGGATCAATTGTAGCTCTTTTCGATAAGTAAGAGTGTCGAACCCAAGGAGTAGCAGAAGGAAATGACAAGTGGTTTTCAACAGGGCAATGTCTGCAAGTGCTGAAATTGTAAGTAACAGAGTAGTTTGATAGCAAGATAATTTGTAATGAGAAAGTAACAATTGTAGCAATAAAAGTGTAGTAAGGTAGCCCAATCCTTTTGAGGCAATGGACAGGCCAAAACGGTCTCTTATGATAAGCAAAGCATTCTTGAGGGTACACGAGAATTTCATCTAGTCACTTTCACCATGTTGGTTTAATTCGTGCTCGGTACTTTGATAATTTGATATGTGGGTGGATCGGTGCTTAGGTGTTGTTCTTACTTGAACAAGCCTCCTACTTATGATTAACCCTCCCGCAAGCATCCGCAACTATGAGAAAAGTATTAAGAATAAATTCTAACCATACGATTAAACTTTTGGATCCAATCGGTCCCTTACGGAATAGAGCATAAACTGGCGTTTAAGCTTCTGTCACTCTCGTAACCAATCATCTAATTGCTACTCCATAATGCATTCCCTTAGGCCCAAATATGGTGAAGTGTCATGTAGTCGACGTTCACATGACACCACTAAGGGAATCACAACATACATACTATCAAGATATCGAACACATATCAATTCACATGATTACTTGCAACATGATTTCTCCCGTGACCTCAAGAACAAAAGTAACTACTCACAAATAGTAATGATGCTCAATATCAGAGGGTTATTAAATAGCATATTGGATCTGAACATATAATCTTCCACCAAATAAACCATATAGTAATCAACTACAAGATGTACTCAACACTACTAGTCACCCACAAGCACCAATCTATAGTTCCGGTAACAAGATTGAACACAAGAGATGAACTAGGGTTTGAGATGAGATGGTGTTGTTGAAGATGTTGATGGAGATTGCCCTCCCCAAGATGGGAGAGTTGTTGGTGATGATGATAACGATGATTTCCCCCTCCGGGAGGGAAGTTCCCCCGACGGAATCGCTCTGCTGGAGGGAAAAAGTGCTCCTGCCCAAGTTCCGCCTCAAGATGGCGGCGGTCAATCCCGAAAGTCCTCTCATGATTTTTTCAAGGTCAAAATGACTTATATACCAGAAGATGGGCACTGGAGGTGGGCCTGGGTGAGCACAACCCACCAGGGCGCGCCTGGGCTCCCTGGCGCGCCCAGGTGGGTTGTGCCCACGTGGTGGGCCCCCTCTAGTAGTTATTTGCTCTAATATTATTCATATATTTGATAAAAAATCTCCTTGAAGTTTCAGCTTGTTTGGAGTTGTGCAGAATAGGTGGCCTGACGTAGCTTTTCCAGGTCCAGTTTTCTAGCTGCCGGAATTCTCCCTCTTTGTGTATACCTTGCATATTATGAGAGAAAAGGCATTAGAATTACTCCAAAAAGCATTATTATGGATAAAAACATCATAAATAACAGTAAGAAAACATGATGCAAAATGGACGTATCAACTCCCCCAAGCTTAGACCTCGCTTGTCCTCAAGTGAAAAACCGAAATCGAAAAACATGTCCACATGCTTAGAGAGAGAGGTGTCAATAAAAACAAAATAAAGACATAGAAGCATCATGTTCATTATTATAACAGCAACAAACTTAAACATAAAACTTTTATCATAGAACTTTTATCATAGACTTCTCATGAATAAGTAACAATCCATCACACTATCGGAGTATAAAGAAAAAACTCTATTAAAAACCAACAAACTATGTTCTCAGTCAACTTTGCAACTACAATTCATCATCTTTTCAGGAAGGGTCACGTATCGGAGCCTTTAGGCAAGTCCACATACTCAACCATCATATAGTCTTCTATGATTGCTAACACTCACCGCGTACACATGAGCAAAACGTTTCAACATGACACATAGAAAGATAGGGGCTTATAGTTTCGCCTCCCAACATATTCACCTCAAGGGCGATGTCAACAATAATAACTCATGCTATATATATTCAACTGGACATATGTGCCTAGATCTTTCCTCACCACATGATGCTTTCCAAAGGAGAAAAATAAAAAGGAATAAAAGGAAAACTTTGACTCTTTGCATAAAAGTAAATACATAAAAGTAAAAGATAGGCCCTTTGCAGAGGGAAGCAGAGGTTGACATGCGCTTATTTGTTTGTATGCTCAACCCCTTAGTGCAAAAGAACGTCACATTGCATTGCCCCTTGTGATAGCGACCTTTATAATGCAGTCTGCCTCTTTTATTCTTCACCATCACAAGTTCGTGCAACGCTCAATTTTCTCTTACACTAAATGATCTCACACTTTTAGAAGCAATTTTTATTGCCATTTTGCACCGACGACAACCTACTTGAGGGATCTTTCTCAATCCCTAGGTAGGTATGGTGGACACTTGAAAATAAGATTTGGGTTTAAGGGTTTTTGGATGCACAAGTAGTATCTCTACTTAGTGCGGAATTTTTGGCTAGTAGAGGGGGCAAGCACCACATGTTAAAGGATCCATGACAATGTGACTTCTATGTGAATATAAACAAACATAAACCATTAAGTTGTCTTCCTTGTCCAACGCCAACAATTTTGGCATATAATACTTTGATGAGGGCTCACAATCACAAAAGATTTCTAGGATAGTATATTTATATGTGAATCTTCTCTTCCCTTATTAATTCTTTCATGAGTTGCATCATTGACTAATGCTATGTTTGTCAATCTCTAATAAAATTTTCTACTTATACTTTTCCTTATGTGGTGTCATCACCTACCATAAGATTATCATATGATCTTATCATTTATTTCCTTTCTTTCATTTGCAACATGAAAATAAAGAAAGCAAAAACTCAAACTAAACTTTATTATATATCTTGCACACAATTACATGGATAGATCACTAAGCAAACTCTCGAAAAAAGGATCGAACTAAACTTTTATTCATCTAAAGCAAAAGATCGAACTAAAATAAGGAAAGGCAAAAGATAATGGGATGATACGATACCGGGGCACCTCCCAAGCTTGGCGGAAGCCAAGGGGAGTGCCCATACCCGATACTCAATTATCTTTTGGTGATGAAGAAGAAGGTGGTGGTGAAGAGATCTTGTCCTCGGATTTCCATGGCAGTGGTCCACCATCATAAGAGGAGGAGTGAGTCTCACGGGTCCTGCAACTAACAGCCAAACTCATACCTTTAAACCTCGCCTCATATTCAAAGACTTGGTATTGGAGATCATAGATCTGGCTTGGAGGAAGTTGATTTGGTCGTTGAGGGTGATGATGATGTCCTTCATGGGCTTGCCATCCACCTTGAGATCACGGGAGAGGTCCGTGATCATGAGGTGATTGGCATTGAGCCCACGCTCCACCACCCCCTTGCACTGGAAGACATCTTGTTCCATGGCTTCAAGTCTGGCCTCCACGGTTCTCGTCCCCTTGGGACATGTCACATCACGAAGGTGAAGCACCCCCTCATGCATCCGGATGACCTGAGGGTGCTGCACCACCTCCCGCAGATATGGGTTGATGACATTCTTGAAAAACTTGTCCTTGGAGGAGCTTGAAGCAGCCATGGTAGACGGGATCTGGCAGAAAGCAGCAAGGAAAAGAAAACAGAAGATTTCTCCGTGATACGATGGTTAACAGGTTTGGGAGGTATATATAGATTTTTTATCTTGGGAAACAAGCAAACAAAAGAAAAACGGAGTCTGAAAGGTGTCCCAGGTGGGCACAACCCACCAGGCAAGCCTGGCACGCCCTGGTGTCTTGTGCCCACCAGGGTACGCTTCCCAGTAGTTTCTTATTTTCCTATTTTTCTAAATATTCCAAAGGTGGGCACAACCCACCAGGCAAGCCTGGCACGCCCTGGTGTCTTGTGCCCACCAGGGTACGCTTCCCAGTAGTTTCTTATTTTCCTATTTTTCTAAATATTCCAAAACTGACAAAAAATATTTTTGCGGATTTTTCGGAGTCCGTTTACTTATCATATCACATACCTCCTTATTTTCACGATTCTGGAGTGTTCCAGGAGGACTCTTTTATGTGTTCTTCCGGTGTCATAGTTTGGATAATATTACTTTCAACATTAATGGGCGTACCTGAGATATAATGTTTTATTCGTTGTCCATTGACAACCTTTGGGTTAGTACTATTGGGGAACGTAGCATGCAATTTCAAAAAAATTCCTACGATCACGCAAGATCTATCTAGGAGATGCATAGCAACGAGAGGGGGAGAGTGTGTCCATGTACCCTCGTAGACCGAAAGCGGAAGCATTTGGTTAACGCGGTTGATGTAATCGAACGTCTTCACGATCCAACCGATCTAGTACCGAACGTACGACACCTCCGAGTTCAGCACACATTTAGCTCGATGACGTCCCTCGAACTCTTGATCCATCAGAGGGTTGAGGGAGAGTTTCATCAGCACAACGGCATGGTGACGGTGATGGTGATGTGATCCACGCGGGGCTTCACCTAAGCACTACGACGCTATGACCGGAGGAGTAAACTATGGAGGGGGGCACCGCACACGGCTAAGAATAATCGTTGTGTCTCCAAGGGGTGCCCTACGCATGTATACAAAGGAGGGAAAGGGAGGAGGCCGGCCCTAGGGGGGTACCATAAGGCGTGAGTCCTATTAGGACTCCTAGTCCTAGTAGAGTTCGCCCCCCTCTTTTCCTTCTCATGGAGGTGGAAAGGGGGAAGGAGAGGGAGTAGGAGAAGGAAAGGGGAGCGGCGCCCCCTTCCCTAAACCAATTCGGCCTTCTCCCTTGTGGGGGGTGCACCATCCCCTTGTGGGCTGGTTAGCCTCCCTCCTATTATGGCCCATATGGCCCATATCTTCCCTCGGGGGGTTCCGGTAACCCCTCCGGTACTCCGGTATGTACCCGATACACTCTGGAACCCTTCTGGTGTCTGAATACTACCTTCCAATATATTAATGTCAGGACCCCAATTCTAAGTCACACCAATCTAGCCTGTAACACCTCATATCACTTTGCGGCCTCACGCACGGTATTCCCACGGGTGTCGCCTTACCATGGCCCGGGACCGTTTGCGCCTTTTGGCTCACGTATATGATACTGTCGCTAGCATCCATATGACAGAGAACCCGGGCCGACATGACTAGTCGTGAAACCAAAGTGGCACTAACTTACGGGGACAGGCATACATGAATCAACATCAAGCATGTCGGTCAGCAGCGTGTGAATATGGGCTGTAGCACTGGGCTAACAGGACTCCGGGAACCCGGGCTGTAGCAGGCTAGGCAGGACTCCGGATGTCACGCGTGACATTTCCCCGAAGGGACAGACACAGGAACGAGGTGAATCACACGCCGGCCAGTCAAGTGCTCCGAAGCAGTAGTGCTGGGCTAGCAGGACTCCGATGAACCGGGCTGTAGAGGAATACTACGGCTCATGGAAGCACAAGACTACATTTCCCCATAAGAGAGGCTACCAAGGATAAACAACTAGGTTGTCGGATCCCACACATACCAAGCATTTCAATCATACACACAATATGCTCAATATGTGCAATACAACATGGCATCACAACAAGACTCTACGACTCAGAGTAATTATACATTAGGCTCCGAGGAGCAAGATATTACAAACATGGGTCTCATGACCCAACATTCAGAGCATACAAGTCAAAGCACATGCGGAAGCTTAACTTGTCTGAGTACAGACAACTAAAAATGAAGATAGCTGAGGAGCCTGACTATCTATAAGACCCTCCCAAGGGTACAAGATCGTAGCTGAGGTAATAAGCTAAATGTCGAAGTCCACGTGGAACTACTAGCGAGACCGAAGTCTCTCTTCAAAACATAAATTAAGAAAACGTGAGTACAAATGTACCCAGCAAGACTTACATCAGAACTAACTACATACGCATCGGTATCAACAAAGGGGGTGGTGGAGTTTAACTACAGCAAGCCAGCTTTGACTCAGTGGCTAACCTGAACTACGACTGCAAGTAACTCTTTTGAGGTGGCACACGAGTCCACAAATTCACCATATCAATACACCACTATGTATCCGCTCCCGTCTCCCTACGAGAACGCCATCCATAGCACTCACGCTTATCTTGGGCATTTTAGAGTATCCACTTTCACTTGTCTATGAACTATGCAAGGGGTCCAAGTTTCCATATCCGAGGAATCCGGCTATTCGAATAGATAATGATAACCCTGTAGGGGTGTACTTCTTCACACACGCTCTCGCCACTTATCGCCCTGTACACGTCATGTACCTCGGCAACCTTCAAGCGAAAGCCGGGCGAGGGAGTCGGCCACGACCTGACTAACCAACAAGTCTCTAGTCCAGGTTTATCGCCTATTCGGGTTCCATCCGCAAGGAGATCCGGCCGAGGTGTCGCTCATGGCCCCAAACGATGTGTGCAGGGTTCCCAAGCCCACCATCCTGGTGCCACTTTGTACACCGTGCCACTGTGCCTAGTCTGTCCCAAGCCTACCTGTACCGGGTGCCACTTGGTAGACTACTAACACTACCTACAAACACCAGAAACTAGTTGCAACTCTTGGACAGAGATCGAGTTGATTAATAAGCCGAGAGGGGCCGACTTACCGGAACCCAATGTGTGGTAGTAACTGTTCATGGATCACAAACACAGAACTCAGTTCCTAAGAACGGCTGCAATGAGACAATCCACCATGTACTCCTACATGGCCTCTCATCGCTACCTTTACCAAATCGTGTTCACACACTTAGCTCTCAACGGTAGGACATGTTCACCACGTTCCAATTCATTCCCGATGAATCAGACCTGACTCAACTCTAAGCAGTAGCAGGCATGACAACAAGCATGAATGAGTAGGCACATCAGGGCTCAAACAATTCCTACTCATGCTAGTGGGTTTCATCTATTTACTGTGGCAATGACAGGTCATGCAGAGGAAAGGGGTTCAGCTACCGCAGCATGTAACAGTTGAAACGTTGTTGTCCTAATGCAGTAAAAGAGAGCAGGAGCGAGAGAGTGGGATTGTATCGGAATGACCAAGGGGTTTTTGCTTGCCTGGCACTTCTGAAGATAGTATAGTTCTTCATCGGTGTCATCGATCACATCGTTGAAACCACGTCTATCGAGAGGGAACAAACACCGGCAACTGAGAAAGAACACGATCAATGCAATGCCACAATATGATGCATGATCATGACATGGCAATATGATGTGATTTGAGCTAATGCATCTAGCTATGATTTAAATGAAGTTGGTTTGAATACATGATTCAAATTCCAACTCCATATATGATTATTTAAATGCCCTTTATTTGTTTTGTCCAAAACAGAGGACAAACATTGATCAAACATGCATGAAAATGGTACAGATGGATTCCTTGAATTTTTCTGATAATTTTTCATATATAAATTATTTCATTCTGAACTACGGTTGAATTTCTATGATTTTTAGAAGTTTGGGGTATTTTTTGAAAATAATAAATCATTTAAGATTTATTTAAATTCCAGAAAGGAATTATTGCGTCAGCATGACCTCACAGTGACGTCAGCAGGTCAACGGCTCGGTCCAGGTCAAACCTGACGTGTGGGGTCCACACGTTAGTGACACAGTTAACTACAAGGGTTAATTAAAATTAAACTAACCTAATCTAGATTAGTTAAGGCTTGGGCCCACATGTCAGTGGCACTTGCTCTAATTAGTGATTAAGCTAAAACTATTAGGGCACTGGGCCCACTAGTTAGTGACTATACTAATTAATCCAAGTTAGTTAGCACTAACCTAAAACTAATTAGAGATTAACAGGGCGGGCCCGCGCGTCAGTGACCCTAGGAGGTCAAACAAGGTCAGACAGGGTCAAACCCCCGGGTCAACTCGCCGGAGTTGACCCGCGGCTCGTCGCCGACGAAGCCTGAGACGACGGAGGGGCTCGGAAATTACCCACGGTTGACCAAATCGGCCGCGGTTTGGTCCTACGCGTAGCTGGGGCTTGCGCGCATCTGGTAGGGCATGCGGGAGGAGCTGGGGTGGAGTGAGCTCACCGGAGTTGAGCTGGTGGCGGCGGCTGGTGTTCGGCGTTAGCGGGTTAGGCGCTACGGCGCACCTCAGGAAGAGCGAGTGGGTGCGTTCGGCTCCTGGGAGCGTGCTGATCACGAAGACAAGCTCAGACGCGAGCTTTGCTAGCTCTGTCTACGGCGGCCTCATGACCAGCGGCGAAGAGCTCCGGTCACGGTTGGGGATCGGGGCTAGAGCACGCGCGGAAGTGAGGGGACAGGGGGAAAAGAAGGAGGAGCTCACGGCGATCTCGCAGAGCAGCTCAATGGGCTCGGGGAAGCTTTGGTTGCCGCGAATTCGACGGTGGCGATCCACGGCGGCCGAGGCCGAAGACAACGATGGTGGCGATGAAGCAGGGCCTCCGGCGTCATGTGGCTCGGTGGAGAGGACGAGGAAGATGCGGCGGTGCTCGTGGACACATCGGGGAAGCGAGGGGGAGGCGGTGGCCGCGGTGGTGCTTGTCGGCGGCGACGGTCTCCGCTCGGGTGGCTGCGGCGCGAGCGCTGGGGAGAGAGGGAGGAACCAGAGAGGGGGGAGGGAGATGCAGGCGGTGCCGTGGCGCTCTTGGCGCCCACCAGCAGCAGCGGCGGCAAGCAGGAGGTGGCCGCGTGCATGCTGGCGTGCGGAGGCCACGCGCCCCTGCCTACTGGCGTGAGGTAGGGGATGGCTGGCATCTCCAGTGGGCTGGGCTGCTACAGTAACTGGCTGGCCAGGTATTCTCTCTCTTTCTAATTTTGTTTCTGTTTTCTATTTCTGACATTTGTTTTAATTTGGTTTTTGAACCAAACTAATTTTTCTGCTTCTGACAATTTTTGGAGGGACTAAATGGATTATTCCAAAGCCGCTCAACAATTATCAAAGTTATTCGACATATAGTTAATATATCACATATATAAATCCAATGCAAATATTTATTGGATTAACTCAAATGCCCAAAATAAATATTTTTGTGACTCCAAAAATATTGGTTTGAATTTTACCTCTTGCCAATATTTTTATAGCTTAACAGGAACATTTTCTTGGGTTATTTGAAGCAATTTTTAATGTTGATCATTTTTTTGAAATGATTTCTGAGGCTTTCCACTTTCCCCAATTCAACTTTCAGAATTTAGACATGATGCATGGATGCTCTCTTATGCAACTATTGCAAACAATTCTAGGGCTGTGACAATTAATCTTTACCTCTCGACCATTTCAAGACTCCTCGTCATGTCTGTGATCTCATCAGGGACTCCGAACAAACTTCGGTCACCAAAACACATAACTCATAATACAAATCGTCATCGAATGTTAAGCGTGCGGACCCTACAGGTTCAAGAACTATGTAGACATGACCGAAACACATCTCCGGTCAATAACCAATAGCGGAACCTGGATGCTCATATTGGTTCCTACATATTCTACAAAGATCTTTATTGGTCAAACCGCAATAACAACATACGTTATTCCCTTTGTCATTGGTATGTTACTTGCCCGAGATTCGATCGTCGGTATCTTCATACCTAGTTCAATCTTGTTACCGGCAAGTATCTTTACTCGTTCTGTAATGCATCATCCCATAACTAACTCATTAGTCACATTGCTTGCAAGGCTTATAGTGATGTGCATTACCGAGAGGGCCCACAGATACCTCTCCGATACCCGAAGTGACAAATCCTAATCTCGATCTATGCCAACCCAATAAACACCTTTGGAGACACCTATAGAGCATCTTTATAATCACCCAGTTACATTGTGACGTTTGATAGCACACAAGGTGTTCCTCCGGTATTCAGGAGTTGCATAATCTCATAGTCAGAGGAATATGTATAAGTCATGAAGAAAGCAATAGCAATAAAACTTAACGATCATTATGCTAAGCTAACAGATGGGTCTTTTCCATCACATCATTCTCCTAATTATGTGAACCCGTTCATCAAATGACAACACATGTCTATGGTCAGGAAACTTAACCATCTTTGATTAACGAGCTAGTCTAGTAGAGGCATACTAGGGACACTTTGTTTTGTCTATGTATCCACACATGTATCAAGTTTCCGGTTAATACAATTCTAGCATGAATAATAAACATTTATCATGATATAAGGAAATATAAAATAACAACTTTATTATTGCCTCTAGGGCATATTTCCTTCAAGTACCGTCGGCATTATTTATTTTGATGGCCCTAGACCGATAAACCTCCTTGTTAACATAGGGGTCTTCCAATTTTGAGAGGAGTTTTCCTGCAAAGAATCTGAAACGAGAGTTGTACAAAAGAACATATTCTCCGACTTTAAACTCGCGCTTTTGGATTCTTTTGTCATGCCATCTTTTAACATTTTCTTTGAATAATTTTGCATTTTCATAAGTTTGGGTTCTCCATTCATCTAATGAGCTAATATCAAATAACCTCTTTTCACCAGCAAGTTTGAAATCATAATTAAGCTCTTGATTTCCCAATATGCTATATGTTCTTGCTCAAGAAGCAAATGACAAGCTTTTCCATAAACCATTTTATAAGAAGACATACCCATAGGATTTTTATATGCTGTTCTATAAGCCCAAAGTGCATCATCTAATTTCTTAGACCAATTCTTCCTGGACCTATTAATAGTCTTTTGCAAAATTAATTTTATTTCTCTATTGCTATGTTCAACTTGACCACTAGACTGAGGATGATAAGGTGATGCAATTCTCTGGCTAACATCATACTTGGAAAGCATTTTACGGAATGCACCATGAATAAAGTGTGAACCACCATCAGTCATTAAATATCTAGGGACTCCAAACCTTGGGAAAATAACTTCCTTAAGCATTTTAATAGAGGTGTTGTCATCAACACTACTGGTTGGGATAGCTTCTACCCATTTAGTAACATAATCAACAGCAACCAAAATATGTGTATACCCATTAGAGGAAGGAAAATGTCCCATGTAATCAAATCCCCAAACATCAAATGGTTCGACAGCAAGTGAATAATTAATAGGCATTTCTTGACGCTTACCGATATTACCTGTTATTTGACATTCGTCACAAGATAAGACGAACTTACGGGCATCCTTGAAGAGAGTAGGCCAATAAAATCCATATTGCAATACCTTGTGAGCATTTCTATCTCCAGCATGATGCCCTCCATAAGCTTCGGAGTGACATTTCCGTAGGATTTGTCCCTGTTCAGGTACACAATGTCTAATAATACCATCTACTGCTTCTTTATAAAGATGTAGGTCATCCCAAAAGTAATATATTAAATCATAGAAGAATTTTTTATTTTGTTGATATGTAAAACTAGGTGGTAAATATTTAGCAACAATGTAATTTGCATAGTCAACATACCAAGGAGTACTATGAGCAACTGCTCATCAGGAAAACTATCATCAATAGGTAGTGGGTCATCAGGCAAATTCAAGCCTAGATAAATTATCAGCTACGGGTGAAAGGATCGTTGTAGTTTCCTAGAGGGGGGGGGTGAATAGGCAACTACCAATTTTTAGCTTTTCATTACCAATTTAAACTTTGCATCAAAGTAGGTTGTCTAGATGTGCAACTAGGTGAGCAACCTATATGATGCAACAACAACAAGTACACAAGCAAGCAAGAGATGCAACACAATATAATCTTGCACAATTAGAGGTACGAGATAACCAAGAGTGGAGCTGGTGAAGACGAGGATATGTTACCGAAGTTCCTTCCATATGAAGGGAAGTACGTCTCCGTTGGAGCGGTGTGGAGGCACAATGCTCCCCAAGAAGCCACTAGGGCCACCGTATTCTCCTCACGCCCTCACACAATGCGAGATGTCGTGATTCCACTATTTGTGCCCTTGAAGGCGGCGACCGGACCTTTACAAACAAGGTTGGGGCAATCTCCACAACTTAATTGGAGGCTCCCAACGACACCACGAAGCTTCACCACAATGGAATATGGCTCCACGGTGACCTCAACTGTCTAGGGTGCTCAAACACCCAAGAGTAACAAGATCCGCAAGGGATTAGTGGGGGGGATCAAATTTCTCTTGGTGGAAGTGTAGATCGAGGCCTTCTCAACCAATCCCTAGAAAATCAACAAGTCTGATTGGCTAGGGAGATAGATCGGGCAAAATGGAGCTTAGAGCAACAATGGAGCTTGGGGTAGGAAGAAGTAGTAAAATCGGAGAAGAAGACCCCTTTTATAGTGAAAGAACAATTCCAACCGTTATCCACTAACTCAGCCTGCGATGAGCGGTACTACCGCACCGGACAAGCGGTACTACCGCAAGGGCCCGTGGTACTACCGTGAAGCACTGCGGTACTACCACGCCCCCTTGTGGTACTACCACAAGGCAGGATTAGTCTAGGCTGGGAAGGCACAAACATATAAAAATACATCCGTGGCAACTTTCGCCGAGTTTCGATCTATGCAAAAATCTGACACGGTACTACCGCAAGCCAGGAGCGGTACTACCGCATAGGGCGCGGATGTAAGAAATTACATCCGCCCCTACTTCCGCTCGTGCTGCTGTGCGGGCCTGAGGCCACGGTACTACCACGTTCAAGAAGCGGTACTACCGCGCCCATGGCCGGTACTACCGCAGGGGCCTGTGGTACTACCGCTCTAAGGAGCAGTACTACCGCATGCCTTAGTTCAGCAACACTAGGAGTCCTTCCTTTTGCAGAGATACGGAGAAACAGAGGATGCTCCAAAGAGCCAAAGGAAAGGTGGTGCAGAAAGGAACAGACGTGTACGTGATGATTCCACGCAAACCTTTCCAACGCAGACCCCCTCTTAATAGTACGGCTTTCCTACGACTCAAATCCACCGAAATGAAACATAGAGAAACACCGTCTTCAATAATCTTTGAGGGGCACCAAATCGTCTTGTGCTTAGGCATGCTATATCTGAAATGCTCAATGCACACGATTAGTCCACAAAAGCATTGTGATCAATCACTAAAACTACTAAGGGATAAATATGCCCTTACAATCTCCCCCTTTTTGGTGGATTGATGACAATATGAGATTTGCACATCGGGATATAAAATGAAGCATAGGCAAACCCAACATCTATAAAATATAGACGGGCTCCCCCTAGATGTGTGCACACTAGAGAAGTGCTTTGGACTGCACGACATACATACTAGGATCAACACTCCCCTATATTTTATAGATGAGGCATATCTTGCAATAAAATAACTAATATTAAGTAAGGAGGCAAGATAATAGACATGAGCATCAAGTAACTGGCAAGATAGCATAAGCTCACGGGCTACTAAGCATGAAAGACAATAAGATACGCTAGAGTGCATATGTCTTACACCATATGAAGAGGAAATATGACTCATGAGCAAACCAAAGCAAATGAGGTTCAACAGAACGAAAACAAAGCGATAAAGCAAGACAACACACGACACGACACAAGACTTGCAAATCCTACACTCTCTCCCCCTTTGGCATCGAGACACCAAAAAGGCAGAGAGGACCCCTACGACACATGTGGTAGCTCAAGATGGAGAAATCACTCGTCACGCTCCTCGTCGGTCTCGGCAGCGGGGATGGTCTCCTCCTCAGACTCAGTCCATTGGTAGCCCTGCTTCGCCATCCATTCGGCCTCTGGCGTGATGTGTTGGGGATCGTAGCAGAAATTTAAAATTTTCTACGCATCACCAAGATCAATCTATGGAGTAATCTAGCAACGAGGGGAAGGGGAGTGCATCTACATACCCTTGTAGATCGCTAAGCGGAAGCGTTGCAAGAACGCGGTTGGTGGAGTCGTACACGCAGCGATTCAGATCGTGGTCGATTCCGATCTAAGCGCCGAACAATGGCGCCTCCGCGTTCAACACACGTACAGCCCGGTGACATCTCCCGCGCCTTGATCCAGCAAGGAGAGAGGGAGAGGTTGGGGAAGACTCCGTCCAGCAGCAGCACGACGGCGTGGTGATGGTGGAGGAGCGCGGGACTCCAGCAGGGCTTCGCCAAGTACTACGAGAGACGAGGAGGGAGAGAGGTAGGGCTGCGCCAAGAGGGAGATCAAATCATGTGTTGGGAAGCCCCAATACCTCAAGTATATATAGGGGGAGGGGAGGGGTTGTGCCCCCTTCTAGGGTTCCCTCCCTAGGGGGGCGGCAACCCTAGATGCCATCTAGGGTGGCGGCCAAAGGGGAGAGGAGGGGGGCGCCCTAGGGTGGGCCTTAAGGCCCATCTGGACCTAGGGTTTTCCCCTTCCCACTCTCCATGTGCCTTGGGCCTTGGTGGGGGGCGCACCAGCCCACCTGGGGCTTGTCCCCTCCCACACTTGGCCAACGCATCCTTCTGGGGCTGGTGGCCCCACCTGGTGGACCCTCCCGGGGTCCCGGTACGTTACATATAGCACCCGAAACTTTTCCGGTGACCAAAAAGGGACTTTCCATATATAAATATTTACCTCCGGACCATTCCGGAACTCCTCGTGACGTCCGAGATCTCATCCGGGACTCCGAACAACATTCGGTAACCGCATACATACTTTCCCTATAACCCTAGCGTCATCGAACCGTAAGTGTGTAGACCCTACGGGCTCGGGAATAATGCACACATGACCGAGACATCTCTCTGGTCAATAACCAATAGCGGGATCTGGATACCCATGTTGGCTCCCACATGTTCCACGATGATCTCATCGAATGAACCACGATGTCAAGGATTCAGTCAATCCCGTATACAATTCCCTTTGTCTACCAGTATAGTACTTGCCCGAGATTCGATCGTTGGTATCCCGATACCTTGTTCAATCTCGTTACCGGCAAGTCTCTTTACTTGTTCCGTAACACATCATCCCGTGATGAACTCCTTGGTCACATTGTGCACATTATGATGATGTCCTACCGAGTGGGCCCAGAGATACCTCTCCTTTTACACAGAGTGACAAATCCCAGTCTCGATTCATGCCAACCCAACAGACACTTTCGGAGATACCCGTAGTGCACCTTTATAGTCACCCAGTTACGTTGTGGCGTTTGGTACACCCAAAGCATTCCTACGGTATCCGGGAGTTGCACAATCTCATGGTCTAAGGAAATGATACTTGACATTAGAAAAGCTTTAGCAGACGAACTATACGATCTTGTGCTGGGCTTAGGATTGGGTATTGTCCATCACATCATTCTCCTAATGATGTGATCCCGTTATCAATGACATCCAATGTCCATGGTTAGGAAACCGTAACCATCTATTGATCAATGAGCTACTCAACTAGAGGCTTACTAGGGACATGGTGTTGTCTATGTATCCACACATGTATTTGAGTTTCCTATCAATACAATTATAGCATGAACAATAGACAATTATAGCATGAACAATATTTGAGTTTCCAAGGAAATACAATAATAACCACTTTATTATTGCCTCTACGGCATATTTCCAACATGATGTGCTTCTCTGACCCGCTGGATATCTCCTCGCCAAACATCCTCAAGATCCTCTTGTCGCGGCGGCGACTCTCCTTGGAAGCAACATGGGTCCTGTACTGCCCCTTGGCTTGCATACAGAACAAGGCCTTCATCTTGGCTTTGAGCTTCTTGTCGCGGTGGAGCTTTGCATACTTGTTAGCATCTTTCAGGATTGACAAAACCTTCTGGTTGTATCACATACAACCTTTCCTCAAGAAAAACATCGAGGAAACAATGTTTTGACATCCTATCTGCAGGATTTCATAAATAATGCAGTAACTGCTAACATAATTCCAACAGACTCTTAGCATCGCTATGAGTGAGAAAGTCTCATCATAGTCAAATCCTTTGAACTTTTCAGAAAACGACAAGTCGAGCTTTCTTAATGGTGACATTTACCATCACTGTCCATCTTCCTTTTAAAATCCATTTTCACCCAACAGCCTTACGACCATCAAGTAGTTCTTCCAAAGTCTATACTTTGTTTTTATACATGGATCCTCTCTCGGATTTTATGTCCTCGAGGCATTCGTTAGAATCCAGGCCCACTATCGCTTCTCCATAGCTTGTAGGTTCATTGTTGTCTAGCAACATGACTTCCAAGACAGGATTACGTACCACTCTGAAGTAGTACACATCCTTGTCGACCTATGAGGTTTGGTAGTGACTTGATCCAAAGTTTCATGATTACTATCATAAGCTTCCACTTCAATTGGTGTAGGTGCCACAGGAACAACTTCATGTGCCCTGCTACACACTAGTTGAAGTGACGGTTCAATAACCTTATCAAGTCTCCACCATCCTCCCACTCAATTCTTTTGAGAGAAACTTTTCCTCGAGAAAGGACCCGTTTCTAGAAACAATCACTTTTGCTTCCGGATCTGAAATAGGAGGTACACCCAACTATTTTTGGGTATTCTATGAAGATGCATTTATCTGCTTTGGGTTCGAGCTTATCAGCCTGAAACTTTTTCACGTAAGCATCGCAGCCCCAAACTTTTAAGAAACGACAGCTTTGGTTTCTCTAAACCATAGTTCATACGGTGTCGTCTCAACGGAATTGTGTGGTGCCCTATTTAAAGTGAATGCGGTTGTCTCTAATGCCTAACCGATAAACAATAGTGGTAATTCGATCAGAGACATCATGGTATGCACCATATCCAATAGGGTGCAGTTATGATGTTCGAACACACCATCACACTATGGTGGTCCAGGCGGTATTAGTTGTGAAACAATTTCCACAATGTCTTAATTGTGTGCCAAACTCGTAACTCAGATATTCATCTCTATGATCATATCATAGACATTTTATCATTTTGTCATGACGATCTTCAACTTCACTCTGAAATTACTTGAACCTTTCAATAATTTAGACTTGTGTTTCATCAAGTAAATATACTCAGCATCTACTCAAATCATCTATGAAGTAAGAACATAACGATATCCACTGCGTGCCTCAGCACTCATTGGACTGCACACATCAAAATGTATTACTTCAAACAAGTTGCTTTCTTGTTCCATCTTACTGAAAATGAGGCCTTTCAGTCATCTTGCCCATGTGGTATGATTTGCATGTCTTAAGTGATTCAAAATCAAGTGAGTCCAAAGATCCATCATCATGGAGCTTCTTCATGCGTTTTATACCAACATGACTCAAAAGGCAGTGCCACAAGTATGTGGTACTATCATTACTATCTTATATCTTTTGGCATGAACATGTGTATCACTATGATCGAGATTCAATAAACCATTTATTTTTAGGTGCAAGACCATTGAAGGTATCATTCTAGTATACTGAGTAACCATTATTCTCCTTAAACGGATAACCATATGGCGATAAACATAATCCAATCATGTCTATGTTCAACGCAAACACCAAATAACAATTATTTAGGTTCTAACACCAATCTCGATGGTAGAGGGAGCGTGCGATGTTTGATCACATCAACCTTGGAAACACTTCCAACATATCGTCATCTCACCTTTAGCTAGTCTCCGTAGCCTTTTATTTCGAGTTACTAACACTTAGCAACCGAACCAGTATCTATTACCCTGGTGCTACTAGGAGTACTAGTAAAGTACACAATAATATAATGTATATTCAAAATACTTCTGTCGACCTTGCCAGCCTTCTCATCTACCAAGGATCTAGGGTAGTTCTGCTTCAGTGACCGTTCCCCTCATTATAGAAGCACTTAGTCTCGGGTTTGGTTCAACCTTGGGTTTCTTCACCAGAGCAGCAACTAATTTGCCGTCTCATGAAGTATCCCTTCTTTCCCTTGCCCTTCTTGAAACTAGTGGTTTTACTAACCATCAACAATTGATGCTCCTACTTGATTTCTACTCTCACGGTGTCAAACATCGCGAATTGCTCAAGGATCATCATGTCTATCCCTGATATGTTATAGTTCATCACTAAGCTCCAATAGCTTGGTGGTAGTGACTATGGAGAACTATCACTACCTCATCTGGAAGATTAACTCCCACTCGATTCAAGTGATTGTAGTACTCAGACAATCTGAGCACATGCTCAACGATTGAGCTGTTCTCCCTTAGTTTGCAGGCTTAAGAAACTTGTAAGAGGTCTCATACCTCTTGACGTGGGCACTAGTCTGAAATCCCAATTTCAGTCTTTGGAACATCTCATATGTTCTGTGACGTTTCAAAAACGTCTTTGGTGCCACAATTCTAAACCGTTAGTATTACGCACTGAACTATCACGTAGTCATCAAAACGTGTATGTCAGATGTTTCCCAACATCTACAGACGACACTCGAGGTTCAACGCACTGAGCGGTGCATTAAGGACATAGCCCTTCTGTGCAGCAATGAGGACAATCCTGAGTTCACGGACCCAGTCCGCATAATTGCTACTGTCAACTCTCAACTAGATTTTCTCTAGGAACATATCTAAAACAGTAGAACCAAAGCGTGAGCTACGACATAATTTGCAAAGACCTTTTGACTATGTTCATGATAATTAAGTGCATTTGGTTATTTAATGAACTCCCACTTAGATAGACATCCCTCTAGTCATCTAAGTGATACATGATCCGAGTCAACTAGGCCGTGTCCGATCATCACGTGAGACGGACTAGTCATCATCGGTGAACATCTTCGTGTTGATCGTATCCACTATACGACTCATGTTCGACCTTTCGGTCTTCCGTGTTCTGAGGCCATGTCTGTACATGCTAGGCTCGTCAAGTTAACCTAAGTGTATTGCCTGTGTAAATCTGGCTTACACCCGTTGTATGCGAATGTTAGAACCTATCACACCCGATCATCACGTGGTGCTTCGGAACAACGGACCTTAGCAACGGTGCACAGTTAGGGGGAACACAATTCTTGATATTTTAACGAGGGATCATCTTATTTATGCTACCGTCGTTCTAAGCAAATAAGATGTAAAAACATGACAAACATCACATGCAAATCATAAAGTGACATGATATGGCCAATATCATCTTGTGCCTTTTGATCTCCATCTTCGAGGCGCGGCATGATCACCTTCGTCACCGGCATGACACCATGATCTCCATCATCATGATCTCCATCATTGTGTCTTCATGAAGTTGCCTCGTCAACTATTACTTCTACTACTATGGCTAACGGTTAGCAATAGAGTAAAGTAATTACATGACGTTTATGTTGACACGTAGGTCATAAATAAATTAAGACAACTCCTATGGCTCCTGCCGATTGTCATACTCATCGACATGCAAGTCGTGATTCCTATTACAAGAACATGATCAATCTCATACATCACATATATCATTCATCACATACTTTTGGCCATATCACATCACAAAGCAAACCCTGCAAAAACAAGTTAGACGTCCTCTAATTGTTGTTGCATGTTTTACGTGGCTGCTATGGGTTTCTAGCAAGAACGTTTCTTACCTACCCAAAACCATAACGGTGATATGCCAATTGCTATGTACCCTTCATAAGGACCCTTTTCATCGAATCCGATCCAACTAAAGTGGGAGAGACAGACACCCGCCAGCCACCTTATGCATCAAGTGCATGTCAGTCGGTGGAACCAGTCTCACGTAAGCATGCGTGTAAGGTCGGTCCAGGCCGCTTCATCCCACAATGCCGCCGGATCAAGATAAGACTAGTAACGGTAAGCAAATTGAACAAATCATCGCCCACAACTGCTTTGTGTTCTACTCGTGCATAGAATCTACGCATAGACCTAGCTCATGATGCCAGTGTTGGGGATCGTAGCAGAAATTTAAAATTTTCTACGCATCACCAAGATCAATCTATGGAGTAATCTAGCAATGAGGGGAAGGGGAGTGCATCTACATACCCTTGTAGATCGCTAAGTGGAAGCGTTGCAAGAACGCGGTTGGTGGAGTCGTACACGTAGTGATTCAGATCACGGTCGATTCCGATCTAAGAGCCGAACAATGGCGCCTCCGCGTTCAACACACGTACAGCCCGGTGACGTCTCCCGCGCCTTGATCCAGCAAGGAGAGAGGGAGAGGTTGGGGAAGACTCCGTCCAGCAGCAGCACGATGGCGTGGTGATGGTGGTGGAGCGCGAGACTCCAGCAGGGCTTCGCCAAGCACTACGAGAGACGAGGAGGGAGAGAGGTAGGGCTGCGCCAAGAGGGAGATCAAATCATGTGTTGGGCAGCCCCCAATACCTCAAGTATATATAGGGGGAGGGGAGGGGCTGCGCCCCCTTCTAGCGTTCCCTCCCTAGGGGGGGCGGCAGCCCTAGATGCCATCGAGGGTGGCGGCCAAAGGGGAGAGGAGGGGGGCGCCCTAGGGTGGGCCTTAAGGCCCATCTGGACCTAGGGTTTGCCCCCTTCCAAGTCTCCATGCGCCTTGGGCCTTGGTGGGGGGGGCGCACTAGCCCACCTGGGGCTGGTCCCCTCCCACACTTGGCCCACGCAGCCTTCTGGGGCTGGTGGCCCCACCTGGTGGACCCCCGGGACCCTCCTGGTGGTCCCAGTATGTTACCGATAGCACCCGAAACTTTTCCGATGACCAAAACGGGATTCCCATATATAAATCTTTACCTCCGGACCATTCCAGAACTCCTCGTGATGTTAGGGATCTCATCCGGGACTCCAAACAACATTCGGTAACCGCGTACATACTTTCCCTATAACCCTAGCGTCATCGAACCTTAAGTGTGTAGACCCTACGGGCTCGGGAATAATGCAGACATGACCGAGACATCTCTCTGGTCAATAACCAACAGTGGGATCTGTATACCCATGTTGGCTCCCACATGTTCCACGATGATCTCATCGGATGAACCACGATGTCAAGGATTCAGTCAATCCCGTATACAATTCCCTTTGTCGACCGGTATAGTACTTGCCCGAGATTCGATCATCGGTATCCCGATACCTTGTTCAATCTCGTTACCGGCAAGTCTCTTTACTCGTTTCGTAACACATCATCCCGTTATCAACTCCTTGGTCACACTGTGCACATTATGACGATGTCCTACCGAGTGGGCCCAGAGATACCTCTCTGTTTACACGGAGTGACAAATCCCAGTCTCGATTCATGCCAACCCAACAGACACTTTTGGAGATACCCGTAGTGCACCTTTATAGCCACCCAGTTACGTTGTGGCGTTTGGTACACCCAAAGCATTCCTACGGTATCCGGGAGTTGCACAATCTCATGGTCTAAGGAAATGATACTTGACATTAGAAAAGCTTTAGCAGACGAACTATATGATCTTGTGCTAGGCTTAGGATTGGGTCTTGTCCATCACGTCATTCTCCTAATGATGTGATCCCGTTATCAATGACATCCAATGTCCATGGTTAGGAAACCGTAACCATCTATTGATCAAAAAGTTAGTCAACTAGAGGCTTACTAGGGACATGGTGTTGTCTATGTATCCACACATGTATCTAAGTTTCCTATCAATACAATTATAGCATGAACAATAGACAATTATCATGAACAAGGAAATACAATAATAACCATTTTATTATTGCCTCTAGGGCATATTTCCAACATGATGTGCTTCTCGGACCCGCTGGATATCTCCTCGCCATACGTCCTCAAGATCCTCTTGTCGCGGCGGCGACTCTCCTTGGAAGCAACATGGGTCCTGTACTGCCCCTTGGCTTGAATACAGAATAAGGCCTTCATCTTGGCCTTCAGCTTCTTAGCCCATGAGGGCTCAGTAGAGGGAGGAGCATACCCAACAGAGTTGTCCTCATCCGCTTCCTCCTCCTCAATCTCATCCTCATCCATGTCCATCTAAGCAGCCTCTGCCTCAGCAAGGGTAGTGGTGTTAGCCCACTGAGGCTTGATGCGGAGCTTGATGGGCTCGTGACGGATCCAGTCAGGGGCATCAAAACTCATCATTGGGATAGAGCTTCTCCCAAGTCTTCGAGATCAAGTGAAACAGGTAAGGACCATAGATGGGTGCCTTACGGTTGAACACCGCAAAGAGTAGCTCACACCACATGATATGTGAGACATCAAGTGGTTGCGTCTGAGCATGACGCACCTCCTCACAGATGAGCATAATATCCACGAGATAGGCATGTGCCTTATCCTTGTCACCAATGCGTGCAAAGAGGGAGTTGCAGAAGATCCGATGCATGATGTCAAGGAATGGGTTCAGCACCCACGCCTTCTTGCCACTGGGAAGCTGCTTCTAAACATAGTATTGCTGAAGCTTGTTCTTGTTGGCGGACTCGGGGTTGGCATGAGGGCGAACACCAATGAGCGAGTTGAGCCCCTCATCACAAACCTGTAGCAGATCCATGAACTCCTTCCACTTAGCGGTCATCCGTTGTCCATTGGTCATCCACGTCATGGTCTGTGCCTCATTAGTATGGAAGTGGACCGAGGCAAAGAACTGAGCCACAATCTCAGGGTCAACGTCCAAGTGGAAAGTGATCAAGTACTCAATGCCAAACTGCTCCACCAGGTCCAAAGCCCCACCAAAATATGCTCGGTGCTTATCCTGCCTCATATGATTCATGTCAATCCAGTGCACATCCACGTAGATGTTCTGCTTGGCCTTGATCACATCCAGATAGATAAGATTTTGTTGCTTGGTCCAGAACAACTCATTCCCTCTGAACTTTGCATGGGGATTCACATAAGGGTTGATCTTCCTTCGAGTGACAAACTTAGCTAGTGGCATCTCATCCATGCTGATTGATGGCTCCCTGGTCTTGGTGGCGGTGGTCTTGGTTCTGTGTTGGGGGGCATTGGAGCCCTCTGGAGCCTCATCTTGGTTGCGCAAGCGCTTCGAGCCCGTGTCGCGGACGGGGTTCAAACGACGGACATTGGAACCGGAGCCACCACCTATAACACACAACACAAGAACACACAAGAGAATCGAGAAGGATCAATGCAAAGACCATAGCAAAGCAAATGAAACAAGTAGAAATAACATTCGGTAGTTGCCACAGGGAAGGTTCGACTTCAATGGTAGTACCGCACCTTAATGCGGAACTAAAATTTTACTGCTGCTCTAGTCGCGGTAGTACCGCGCCGGGATGGCACGGTAGTACCACGCTTGGAGCGAAAGTAAAATTTTACTTCCGCGCCTCGCGCGGTAGTACCGCTCCTGAGGAGTGGTAGTACCGTATGAGGGGAGAACGGCCAGAGCGGTAGTACCGCACGAGAGGTGTGGTAGTACCGCTCGGGGTCGGATACCGGGTGAATCAGATCTGGCCACAGCCGCAATAGTGGAACGGTACTACGGTTGATCAAAAATTCCATGTGGCAACATACCAAATAGAATCTCTACCACACTACTAGTCTCCTACATCCTACTCTTGCAAATATTTGGCCTAAAATCTCAAGAACAACATGCATCTCCCCAAAAACCTAGAGACAAAAAAACGAGGAAAAGAGATAGGGATTTGGGGAGAAACCTTGTTCCATGGCAAGAGGGCGAGGTGGGGAATGATCCCACTGGTCGGAATGCGAGGAGAGCGGCCGGAGACTGAGATCCGGCGAGGTCCTCCGGCACCGTTCTTGGACAGGAGAGAGAGAGAGAGAGACGTGGGGAAAAGGTGTTGAATGGGTATGGGGGAGTTGGAACTCCCCCTGCCCGCTCTTAACCCCCACGCGATCACGACTGCGCGGTAGTACCGCGGTTCATCGTGGTAGTACCGCCCGGGCAGAAGTACCGCACGCGGGGTGGTAATACCGCTCTTCCAGCGGCAGTAAAAATTTGTTGCCGTGCTGGTTGCGGTAGTACCGTGCACAGCTCCCGCGGTAGTACCGTGGCAAGCCACGGTAGTACCTTAGACCCAAGAAAATGCAAGTTTCGCGAACAAGAGAGGAAAACAGCGTTTGCAATGCAACCTTCATGCGAACGGACACACCAAAGAGCTAACACACGAGGCAACTCAAACACAAGCTCAGCACGAAGAAAGAAAGGCAAAAGACAACAAGGACCAAACACGTGACACAACCTCTCCATAGAGAGGGCGGTGGCCGGAGCCACCTATGTTTGAGTTAATTGGTATGGCACCGTGAAGAATTATCCTTGGGCCCATGACCAAAACTCTTCTTTGAAGCACAAGTACCATAAAAATGGCTAATGTGAAAGATTTGATCAATTTATGTATAATGGGGGAGGGAGAGTTCATTGAGAGAACAACACCCCCCTATGTCCATGCCTACACCTAAACAAGATAACAAGTTGAGTATGGTGGGGTATGCAAGGGTTCAAGCCACATTGCTTGAATCAATGATCTCATGTCTTAACTCACGAAATCTTGCTTTATCCAAGGGCTTCGTGAAGATATCTGCAAGGTTATCGTGAGTGTTGACATAGTTGAGCTCGATCTCCCCTCTCCTAATATGATCCCGAATGAAGTGATACCGAATCTCAATGTGCTTCGTCTTGAAGTGTTGCGCCGGGTTGAGAGAAATCTTGATTGCACTTTCATTGTCACACCAAAGAGGCACTTTGTCACAAATGACACCGTAATCCTGTATAGTTTGCCTCATCCATAGAAGTTGTGCACAACAACTACCGGCGGCCACATACTCCGCTTCGGTGGACGAGAGAGACACACAACTTTGCTTCTTAGAAGATCAAATCACTAGAGAGCAACCAAGGAATTGGCACCCACCAAAAGTTGACTTCCTATCCACTTTGTCTCCCACGCAATCGGAGTCCGAATAGCCTACAAGGTTGAAGCTGCTCCTCTTGGGTACCATAAGCCAAAGTTTGGGGTATGAGCCAAATATCGAAAGATTCACTTGACCGCCACAAAGTGGCTTTCCTTAGGTACGACATGAAACCATGCAGAAATTCCCACACTCAACATGATATCCGGTCTATATGCACAAAGGTAAAGCAAGGAGCCAATCATGGAGCGATATACCTTTTGATCCACCACTTACCATTGGGATCTATGTCAAGTTGGCATTTAACGGGCATCGGAGTGGAGGTCGGCTTGACATCACTTAGCTTGAATCTCTTGAGCATGTCTTGAGTGTATTTGGCTTGGTTGATGAAGGTTCCTTCTCTTTGTTTCTTGACTTCAAACCCGAGAAAGAACTTCAACTCTCCCATCATGGACATCTTGAACTTTGAGGTCATGAGAGCGGCAAATTCCTCATTGAAAGCTTTGTTAGGAGAACCAAAGATACTGTCATCAACATATAGTTGGCACACAAACAACTCCCCTTTGACCTTCTTGGTAAAAAGAGTGGGGTCGATTTTCCCAATTTCAAACCAATGATCTTGCAACAACTTGGTAAGGTGGCCATACCACGCACGTGGGGCTTGTTTAAGGCCATAGAGTGCCTTATCGAGTTGGTACACATGATCGGGGAAATAGGGATCCTCAAACCCCGGGGGTTGTTTGACATACACCAACTCATTAATAGGACCATTAAGAAAAGCACTCTTCACATCCATTTGTTGCAACTTGAAGTTATGATGAGAAGCATAAGCAATCAACAAACGAATAGATTCAAGGCGAGCAATGGGAGCAAAGGTTTCACCATAGTTGATACCCTCGACTTGGGAGTAGCCTTGTGCTACCAAGCGAGCCTTGTTGCGGACAATAATTCCATGAGCAACTTGCTTGTTCTTGAATATCCACTTTGTTCCAATGGCATTATGGTTCCCCGTTGGCCTTGGCACTGAAAGTGCGTTATATCGACTAGAGGGGGGGTGAATAGGCGATTTTTATGAAAGTCTTCAAAACTTGGGAGTTTTGAAGACAAACAGTGAAGATTATGCCTATTACTATGCAGCGGAAGTTAGATTACACTAGGCCAGCCATGGTCATGTATTCACAGAGTGAAAGCACAGTGACAAACAGCTTCAGTGTAATAAGGATCAAGTGGGAAGAAGTTATGAAGCCACACAGATCATGCATTCACGTTGTGAAGACAAATGATAAAGCAAGCATGCAATGACTTCACAATAAGTAACAGCAAGGGAAGGAAGTGAAGATGAAACCAGTGATTCGTTGAAGACAATGATATGTTGGACCAGTTCCAGTTGCTGTGACAACTGTACGTCTGGTTGGAGCAGCTAGGTATTTAAACCTTAGGACACACAGTCCCGGACACCCAGTCCTGAACACACAGTTCAAGACACCAAGTCCTCACCGTATTCTCCTTGAGCTAAGGTCACTTAGTCCTCGCCCAATCACTCTGGTAAGTCTTCAAGGTAGACTCCCAAACCTTCACAGACTTCGTTCACTAGCAATCCACAATGTCTCTTGGATGCTCTGAACGCGACGCCTAACCGTCTGGAGGATTCACAGTCCTCAAGTGTAATAAGTCTTCAGATCACACAGACAAGAAGACTCAAGTGATGCCCAATTTACTCTGGCTCTGGGTGGTTAGGGCTTTTCTCCTCACTAGGAATTTTCTCTCAAAGCTTCGAGGTGGGTTGCTCTCAAACGACAAAAGCCGTGCACTGAAATCTGAGCAGCCAACCGTTTATGGTTGTGGGGGTGGGCTATTTATAGCCACTTGGCAACCCGACCTGATTTGTCCGAAATGACCCTGGGTCACTAAGGAACTGACACGTGTCTCAACAGTCAGATTTCGAACTCTCATGGCAACTTTACTTGGGCTAGAAGCAAAGCTGACTTGTCCAGCTCTGGACAAGATTCGCTCTCATTGTCTTCACTCGAAGACATAGGTTTTTGATTTAGGCATCACTTCAGTCATTCTGACTGGTTCTCCTGGACCCCACTTAACAGTACGGTGGTTCCTATGACTCAACAAGAATAAAAAGAACTATGAAGGATCTAAGTCTTCGAGTTCCATAGGCTTCATAACGTGTCTTCTGTTGTCATAGTCTTCAATGTGAATATCTTCATATACCACCTTTGTCTTCAATGTCTTCATACATTTTTAGGGGTCATCTCTGGTAGTAAAACCGAATCAATGAGGGACTTCTACCTGTGTTTTCCTGCAATTCTCACAAACACATTAGTCCCTCATCTAGGCTTGTCGTCAATACTCCAAAACCAACTAGGGGTGGCACTAGATGCACTTACAATCTCCCCCTTTTTGGTGACTGATGACAAACTAGTTGAAGTTTTCAACGGGGAATATAAAGTGTGAAGTTTGTAAAGGAATTGTCTTCATAAGTTGCAAGAGCTCCCCCTAAAGATGTGCATATAAGTTAATTTGCTTTTGGAATGCAAATGCACATGGCAGGTTGTACTTGTGGAGATCAGCTTCAGCTTATGATGACAATCCACTATGCATGTGAAAGTATATGAAGATAATGACATGCATAATGGAAAATGGACGTCTGCAGAATGAGATGAGTGCGGAATTTATCATCGCACATGCGGAATTTATCTTCGCAAACAGAGTGGTAAACAAGTAGCAGACGACCATCGAGTTTTAGTGTTTACAACTCAAAAGAACCAAATGAAGCAAAAACAAGAGTTGTAAACACGAAGCAAAGTATAACAAAACAAGGCACCCGCCCATGTTGACCCGCTTGAAGACTATAAACATCATATGCTTCTCCCCCTTTTGTCAGGAATAACCAAAAAGGTTTGAAGACATAGAGTTTTCTACGCATTCCCAGGCGCAGCAGGGTCGGTGGAGTTGTTTGGCGGTGCTGAGCTTTGAGGTGCTGAGGCGGGTGGTGGTGAAGTAGCATCATCATCTTCATCAATGATCCTCGCAGTGACGGTGGCAGCAGATGAGGAATACTCAGAGTCTTCAAGTGACGGTGTGTTGCGCATCACAGCCCTCCTAGGAGGTGTGGTGTCAAATTTTAAGCGCTCTGTGAAGCCATCCTCTTCAAGTTCAGCTTCAGTGCAGATCATTGAGAGCCCTTTCCACGTACGACGGCAAGTCTCATGTGTAACGAAGGCATTCTTGGTGGCCAGGTTTCGAAGACGATTGACATCCACCAAGAGGCTCTTCATCTGACGTTTCAGCCAGTCGTGATGCCTATCTTGCTTTTGGTGAAGGGCCACAAGAAGCTCTCGGTCAGTGAGGACACGAGCACGCTTCTTGGGTCTTGGAGCATTTGTGCTATCTGTGGCTTCAGTTGATGCTGGTGCACGTGTAGTGCCAGCCATCGGATAGACCCTGGACATGGCTTCAACACCTTCAACATTCTGCGTGAAGCTCTGGTGTTCGGCATTCTGAAGACTTATTGGTTGCTTGGCAGGCTCAGGGTATATTGCTTCAGCAGAGATATCCACATCTGGCAGGAAGATGCGATGGTTTCGGGCTGAGGGCTGATACGAAATTGTAGAGTGCAGTTTGATCAGCCTCATCACCCAAGGGGCATAGATTTTTAGACCAAATAAGTCCGAGCCTGACGCAGCAAGTTGTCGTATGAAAAGATCCTGTGCGTTGAAGCATTTGCCATGCATGATATAGAATATGAGAGTCTTCATTGCACCCTCAATCTTGGCATGTGGAGAGTGTCCCTTAATGGGCCAGAGAGTCCGCCGGATAATATGATATATGGTCCTGGGCAGGTACTCTAGGTCTTCAACGAAGAACTCAGTTGGATAGGGTGCATCCTGAGGCAATGGCTTCATCATTGAGAGCATCTGACTCATATTGGGTTCAGGTCTCTGGAAAATACTCTCAATAGCTTCAGAATGTGATTGGCAGCCTTCCTCGAAGAATTCGCCTGGAGTGGGCAGGCCGGTGAGCTCAATGATGTTAAATGCATTGGCTTCATGATGGACATTTCCGGTCATCCACTCTAGGATCCAAGTCTTCAGATCTCTGTTGTAGCCTTTGATGTGGAGAGTGGCATAAAACTGAAGCAGAAGCTCTTCGTTCCAGTGCTCTTCATCAGTCGCGAACGGCAGCAGACCCACTTGCCTGAAGCAGTCCAAAGCTTCCTCAAGACATGGCAGACCAGCAATAGCTTCAACCTCAAGGCGCTTGTGAGGGAAGATGCGACCTTGGTTGTATAAGATGCAAGAATAATAGCTGCGCTGTGAATAGCTCCAGAACCTGTCTGATACAATCCTTTCCCTTGAATAGGGGTTCTTGGAGCTATCGAAAAATGTGTTGTCTGCCTTGAAGCTGTTTACCTCAAAGGAGCCAGGTGCTGATGCAGGACCTGGGAACCTTGGAAGCCTTGGGACTGGCTTCTGGACATGAGGCCTGTGCTCTATGTGATAGTCAAATTGTGGACCTGCAGCAGACTCAGGAACTGAAGTGTCTGGCTCAGTGGCTTCGCTGTCCGCTGAAGCATTTGGTGGGGCGGGCTCCACATTGGCTTCAGTGTTAGTAGTTTGAGGGACATCTTCAGGCACGTTCTCTTGGGGAACTGCATCTTGATGGAGCGAGGGAGTGGGTTCTGGAGGTGCTTCTTCATTGTCTTCGGCTGATGCAGCCGGAATTTCTGCAGACTGGACTTGAGGCCGTGGACCTTTGCGAAGCCTACGGAGCGCAGACGACGCTTGTGGTGTCGGAGTGGGCTGGGCCTCAATGTCTTCTTCCTCCTGAGGGCGATCCGCCCATGACTCATCTTGTGCCATTGGCGTCAGAGGACGACCAATGCTAATGGGTTTGCTTGTTTCAAGCTGAGGAAGGGCTGCATCACCTTGCACATTGTCCTGATGACCAATGTCTTCAGCAGCTAGTGGGTCGGCTGCTGGAATATCTTCAGCGTCAGGTGCCTCTGTGGGAGCAGGCTCATGAACTGTTAGTCTTCTTTCTGCATTGGGGTGAATGACAGAAAGGGGTTCAACCATCAAGGGCTCTGTGGGAGCAGCCCTAGATTTCTTAGTCTTGCGCTTCTTTTTACTGGGGGCAGAAGGAGAGGCTTCAGAGCTCTTCCTTTTTCTGGCTTCAGCTTCTGCAGCTCTTGTCTTCTTTAGCTCTGAAGCTGTTGACCGGCTCTTTGGCTTCGAGCCAGTCGTGGCAGTTGGGAAGACAATGGGAGTGGCTGCTTGTCTTGATGCCTCTGGTTCACTCACAGCAGGCTGCTTCTTCTTCTTTGCGGCCATCTTGGGGTCGATGCCTGGACGCCCAAGTGCCTTGCGCTTTTCAGCCTCGTTGTAGGCTTGAACACATTTGTCAGCCAATGACTTCATCCTTTCACGCGAGCCTTGAGCTTCAGCATGCTTCTTTAGAAAGTTTTCTTTGAGATCATGCAACATGATTTTGAAGCTTCTCACTTCCTGCACGCTGAGACTGGCCATGTGCTTCTTGAACTGAGCTTTTTCGTGATCAATTTTCTGCTTCAGCTCAACGATGCGCTGAGCAATGGCCAGTTCTGAAGCAATTGCGCCTTGGAAGGCGACGCTGAGTCCAACAGGCAGCTGCAGATCATTGAAGCTTATATCTGGTGTGTCAAACCATTCATCGATGAAGCTGTGGATGATGGCGACATCAAAGAGAGGAAGATTGTTGAAGATTTCCTCTTCCTCCTTGCTTTTGATGAGCTGTTCTAGTGCGTCATCGCCCAGATCTTCATCGCTTGATAGATCAATGGCTTCACTGCGCAGAATGGCAGCAGCAGTGAGCTCTTTGCCTGTGTGTTGCTGGGGCTCCTTATCCTTCAGGGGCTTGGAGATGCGGGATACATCTTCAGACTGCACACTGACTTCAGGAGGTGCAGTTTTCAATGGCTTCGCCCTTGAGTTTTTTGAGGCAGGGGCCGGCTTCGAAGCTTTTGGTTTCTTTGTCTGCTTTGGCTTCGGCACAGCAGGAGCTTCATCAGACTCAGAATCAGCTGGAGGGTCATTCACAGCAGTCCCTTGGACCAAGATGTGGGTGATCAGGCCCTCATGATTGGCAAACGGACCGATGATATTGGGTTCCGCGTCACGTGTGCCATCTGCCCTTGGTGAGGAGGGACCAGGGTTGAAGTCAAGCCCAAATTTCTTCTTGTTTACCTTTGCTGACTGTTGGGCAAACTGAAAGTTGCGCTTGAAGAGATTGTCGTCACGACACCAGAGAAGTGACGACGGATGTGCATCATCAGGCTGTGGTCCTCGGACCATGCATGGGTAGAAGCCTTGAGCAATGGCTTCATCTCTGGTCCTGGGTACAAGGTTCTTGTATAAGATATCCCCCCATGGACTCTTGATAGCATTCTTTTCAGCATACTCCTGGGTGACGAAGCGGTATTTGAACCACTGTTCTGCCCAATAGCGTCGAATCCATTGGATTCGGGTTTTGCGCTGCCCATAGCTCTCTTCTGGATCTGTTTTGTACATTTCTGCCAAGTCTTCAGGCAGATCCTTGGAAGTTCCCTCACGTCTCTGTCTGCCCCCCTTTCTTGCTGCTGCAACTGAAGCCATAAACTTTAACTTGAAAGGCTTCAAAACTTTCAAAGGCTTCAAAGGCTTTCTTTTTCTTGACAAACAGGAACTGGCTTCAGGAGATTTTATGTGATGCTGTAGGAATTCACACTGGAACTGCTAGACGGAAGGAAGTTGATGCCGAGCAGTTCAGTCCTCCGTGCCCTAACTTGGCGACGGAAAACACCTACGGCGACGGCGCAGAGGACGATGTCCGTGGTCGGCGTGAGGACGGCGTTGGAGAGGTTGCGACAGCGAAGCGCTTCATCTCCGGCGTCGTCGAGTGCTAGCGGTGGTGCTAGGGTTCGTGCGAGGATGGAAGAAGGAGATAATGACTACGGTAAGTGTGAATTTATAGACTCAGAGGCGGCACTGTGCTATTACGCAGGTGCCCCTGGTGGTTCGCATTTGAGGCACGTGTGGCCAGTTAGCGGAAGTTTGGGGTTTGTTCCACGTCCCACGCACGCCTAAATTGTCGGGCGGTCGTTCCTGCTTCTCCGGATCTTATGTGGAGGAATGAGCATTAAAAACGGACTTTTATGGTTGTCTCTATGTCTTCAGCTGACAAGGACACAGTGAAGACATTCAACAGTTTCAACAGAATGCATATGACTTGGAGAGATAGAGTTTGAGATAGAAAGCATAGAGAGGTTAGGGTCCGATCACATTCACTTAGTTCAAAAGATTCAACTAAGAAGACATAGCTATAAGTGAATGCTGTAGAGGACAGAACACTAGAGCATATATATATATATATATAATCATCATAGTGAAGATAATCATGAAGACATGTTAAGTTCGAAGCCTAACCAGTGTGAAGAGATTGCAAGGTAACGCCATGAGTTAAACACTTCAAAATGAAAGTTTGGTGGTGGCGTTACCCACCGTATAGGAAGTATTAGACCCAGACACGGCGCACAATTATCGTGGCGCTCCGAAGTCAAATTCCACATTAATGTATTCGCACTTAGAATGTATGTCTTCATTGATTGAAGATATACTTTACTTTGTGTGTTGCACATCTAAGTCATCAATATGCATAAGTGTTAGGATGTGTGCCTGATCACAGGACATTTGAGGATTCCAAGATATTTAGCTCACACCGTAACTTGCAAAACCTCTTCTCATCCAAGGGCTTGGTGAAGATATCTGCCAATTGCTCTTCAGTGCTGACGTGTATGATATCAATGTCTTCCTTCACAACATGATCTCTGAGAAAGTGGTGACAAATTTCAATGTGCTTTGTCTTCGAGTGCTGAACTGGGTTGTTGGCAATCTTGATGGCGCTTTCGTTGTCGCAGTAAAGTGGCACTTGCTTCAGATGAATGCCATAATCCTTGAGTGTTTGCTTCATCCACAGAAGCTGAGCACAGCAAGATCCAGCAGCAATGTATTCAGATTCAGCAGTGGAGAGAGATACACAGTTCTGCTTCTTTGAAGACCAACATACAAGTGATCGTCCCAGAAAGTGACATGTGCCTGATGTAGACTTGCGATCAACTTTGTCACCAGCATAATCAGCGTCCGAAAATCCAACCAAATCAAACTCTGAGCCCTTTGGATACCATAATCCTAGAGTTGGGGTGTGAGCCAAATATCGAAGAATTCGCTTCACAGCTAAGTGATGCGACTCCTTTGGTGCCGCTTGAAATCGAGCACACATGCAAACACTAAGCATGATATCTGGCCTAGATGCACATAAATAAAGCAAAGACCCAATCATGGAGCGGTATACCTTTTGATCGAACTCTTTACCATTGTCATTAGGACCTAGATGATGTTTGGCTGGCATTGGTGTTGTGAAGCCTTTGTAGTCTTGCATACCGAACTTCTTCAGACAATCTTTGAGATACTTCTCTTGAGATATGAAGATGCCATTGCGCTGTTGTCGGATTTGAAGACCAAGAAAGAACTTTAGCTCCCCCATCATGGACATCTGATATTGCTCTTGCATCATATATCCAAACTCTTCACTATACTTCTGATTGGTGCAGCCGAAGATAATGTCATCCACATATATTTGGCACACAAAGAGTTCACCATCGTATGTCTTCGTGAAAAGAGTGGGATCCAGGAAACCAGGTATGAAGCCTTTGCTCTTCAGAAAGTACTAGAGTGTATCATACCAGGCCCTAGGGGCTTGTTTGAGGCCATACAGTGCCTTGTTGAGCTTGTATACCATATCAGGATGTTTTGGATTTTCAAAGCCAGGTGGTTGTGCAACATACACTTCTTCTTCAATCTTGCCATTGAGAAAGGCACTTTTCACATCCATTTGATATAGAAGTATGTTATGATGATTTGCATAGGCCAGCAGTATGCGTATGGCTTCAAGCCTAGCCACAGGAGCAAATGTTTCATCGAAGTCAATGCCCTCCACTTGAGTATATCCTTGAGCAACGAGACGAGCTTTGTTTCTGACAACTTGACCATGCTCATCTTGCTTGTTGCGGTATATCCATTTGGTGCCTATTATGTTGTGCTTCCGTGGATCAGGACGCTTAACCAGTTCCCATACATTATTCAGCTCAAACTGTTGAAGCTCTTCTTGCATAGCTTGAATCCATTCAGGTTCCATGATGGCTTCTTCAACTTTCTTGGGTTCTGATATTGAGACGAATGCGAAATGCCCACAGAAGTTTGCTAGCTGAGTTGCCCTTGAACGAGTGAGTGGACCAGGTGAATTGATGCTGTCAAGTATTCTGTCAATCTGTACTTCATTTGCAACACGAGGATGTATAGGGCGAAGACTTTGCTCTTGCTGATCTGCGTTGTTGTTTGGAGGAATGTCTTCATGCTGAGCATTGTCTTCATGTTGATCAGGTGCTGAGATGATGAGTTCTTCTTCAGGATGAGCTTCAGAAGGCATAATCTCTCCAGTTCCCATAAGCTTGATTGATTCACTAGCTGGGACTTCATCTAGCACATTTGGCAGTTGCTGTCTTTGTGAACCATTTGTTTCATCAAACCGTACATCCACTATTTCGACCACTTTGTGATGGAAGAGATTGAAGACTCTGTACGAGTGTGAATCCTTTCCATATCCAAGCATGAAGCCCTCATGTGCTTTTGGTGCAAACTTTGAGGTGTGGTGTGGGTCCTTGATCCAGCATTTTGCGCCAAATACTCTGAAGTAACTGACATTTGGCTTCTTGCCAGTTAGGATTTCATAAGATGTCTTGTTCAGAAGCTTGTGAAGATAAACACAATTGATTGTATGGCATGCAGTATCAATGGCTTCAGTCTAGAATTTTCTTGGAGTCTTGTATTCATCTAGCATTGTTCTGGCCATCTCAATGAGTGTTCTGTTCTTGCGTTCGACGACGCCATTCTGCTGTGGCATGTATGGAGCTGAGAATTCATGTGTGATGCCCAAGGTATCCAGATATGTATCAAGGCCAGTGTTCTTGAATTCAGTGCCATTGTCACTTCTGATGTGCTTTATCTTGGCGCCAAAATTGTTCATAGCTCGATTTGCGAAGCGTCTGAAGACATCCTGCACTTCAGTCTTGTAAAGGATTATGTGTACCCAAGTATATCTAGAGTAATCATCAACAATGACAAAGCCATAGAGGCAAGCAGTAGTAGTAAAAGTTGAGTAGTGAGTGGGACCGAAAAGATCCATGTGGAGCAGTTCGAAGGGTTGTGTAGTAGTCATGATTGTCTTCGAAGGATGTTTTGCCCTTGTCATCTTCCCTGCTTCACAGGCACCGCATAAATGATCTTTCTTGAACTTGACGCCCTCGATGCCTATGACGTGCTTTTTCTTCGCAAGGGTGTGGAGGTTCCTCATGCCAGCATGCCCAAGCCTCCGATGCCAAAGCCAGCATTCTGAAGCTTTTGCAAGAAGACATACTGCAAGTTGTGGTCCTGCTGAGAAATCTACCACGTACAAATCACCTTTCCGATACCCTTTAAACACTAGAGATTTGTCAGATTCCATTAGCACCAGGCAACGATATTTTCCAAACATTACAATCATATTCAAATCGCAAAGCATTGAGACAGACATTAAGTTGAAGCCAAGGGATTCAACAAGCATGACTTTATCCATGTGTTGATCCTTTGAGATTGCAACTCTACCTAGACCCAATACCTTACTTTTACCAGTGTCAGCAAATGTGATGTGGCTCTTGTCGGATGGACGTAAAGTTGAGTCCATAAGAAGGCTTCTTCTGCCAGTCATGTGATTTGTACACCCACTGTCAATAATCCATTCTGAAGACTTTGAAGTCACTGGTGTCGTACCCTACAGTGCAGTTAGGGGGATAGGCTTCACGAAGAGAATTGTGAAGCATAAACATTTGACGAACCAGTGGGTTATGAAAACTTAGATCTAGATTAGGACTAATAGGGAGAGTAGCATGCGATTCAGGAGCAAAGGACATAATGATGCCATTCGGGCATTTTATCTTGCGCCCTACAAGATTTTTAAGGTCCCCAGCAATAGCATCAGAAGATTTTGTTTTTCTGCTGGAGACCTTTCCCTGCAAAAGAGAGTTAAGCTTTCTTAACCACCCACATCTTCAAGGGTGGCTTAGAAGCAATAAGTCTAAGTGCAGCATCTGAGAATTTTGGCTTTGAAGCCTTAGCAAACAGTCTAGCAGGTGGACAATAATACTCATAGGAATAAGCAGAATAATTTTTGGTCACATGAACACGATTCGATGAACTGCTCTCATATTCATATGCCTGAGTATAGTTTCCCTGCAAAATATTTGCGTTAGTGCGACTCAGGTGAGTCCTCTGTTTGTATGAAGCCTTTGGACCATATGAAGCCTTTGGTCTGAGGTTTGTCTTCTTTAAGTGAGGTGTCATGAAGACATTCACAGGAAGATTTTCCAGACACTTTTTCGGAACCCAGATCTTCTTCATAGGCGGTCCATTCCTGCAGTTAGTACCAATGTACCTGGCAAACACTTCACCATTCTGATTCTTAAACAGTTTATAGTTTGCATCAAAGGATTCATCAATGATAATGGGGTTAGCACAAGTGAAGCCAGATAAGTTGGATGGATCTGCTGAAAGTTCCTTTGCAGCAACCCATGTGGTTTTGGGATACTGCTCAGGTTTCCAGTAAGAGCCATCTGCATTGATTTTCCTCACAAATCCAACACCCTCTTTCCTAGGGTTTCGATTCAGGATCTGCTTCTTGAGGACATCACATAGTGTCTGATGTCCTTTAAGACTTTTGTACATCCCTGTTTCAAGCAATGTCTTCAACATAGCATTCTCATCAGCAATAGCAGTGGTATCCTCAGCAGAGGGGTTAGTTACCACGTCAACAGTTGAAGATATTGCAACAGCAGTAGCAGTGGAACATTCAGCAACATAATTAGCATTATCACGCTCAATGCATTTAAGACATGGTGGTTCCAATCCTTCCTGAGCGGGACTGATCTGTTCGGAGCGAAGTGACTCGTTTTCCTTTTGAAGATCTTCATGAGCCACCCTCAATTTCTCAAGTTCTTGCTTCCTTTGAAGATAATCATAGGAAAGCTTTTCATGAGTTGTTGAGAGAGTATCATGACGATCTTCAAGTTCCTGATACTTAACGTGAAGGTTTTTTATGTCTTCAATTAAGGATTCAGATCGAGTCATTTCAGCACCCAACAGATCATCGCTTCTGTCTAACAGTTTTTGAATATGTTCCATAGCTTTCTGTTGTTCAGTTGCAATTTTAGCAAGTGTTTTGTAGCTAGGTTTTGAATCACATTCAGAGTTATCGTCACTGGATGTTTCATAGCGAGTAGTGCGTGTGTTTACCTTGGCACCGCGTGCCATGAAGCAGTAGGTAGGAGTGGAGTCATTCTTGTCATTTGTGTCGGTGTCGGTGATGCAGTCATTGTCTTCAGTGTTGAAGATGGACTTGGCGACGTATGCTGTAGCCAGACTCGCAATGCCAGAATCAGACTCCTCCTCAGACTCCACCTCTGCCTCCTCAGATGCGGACTCCTCCTCTGAATCCATCTCCTTTCCAACAAACGCACGTGCCTTGCCAGATGAGCTCTTCTTGTGTGATGAAGACTTTGATGAAGACTTGGAAGAAGACTTTGAGTATTTCTTCTTCTTCTTGTCGTCAGAATCATATTCCTTGCTCTTCTTCTTCCTTCTGTTCTCATTGTCCCACTGTGGACACTCAGAGATGAAGTGTCCAGTTTTCTTGCACTTGTGACATGTTTTCTTCTTGTAGTCATGAGCAGAAGCTTCATCATTCCTTGAGCTTGATCGTGAAGATTTTCTGAAGCCTTTCTTCTTGGTGAATTTTTGGAACTTCTTCACTAGCGTTGCAAGTTCTCTTCCAATGTCTTCAGGATCATCAGAACTGCAGTCAGATTCTTCTTCAGATGAGGAGACAGCTTTTGCCTTCAAGGCGCGAGTTCGCCCATAGTTTGGACCGTAGATATCTCTTTTCTCAGAAAGCTGAAACTCATGTGTGTTGAGCCTCTCAAGTATGTCAGACGGATCGAGTGTCTTGAAATCAGGACGTTCTTGAATCATCAGGGCCAGGATGTCAAACGAACTATCAAGTGATCTCAGCAGCGTCTTGACGATTTCATGTTTGGTGATCTCAGTGGCGCCGAGGGCTTGAAGCTCGTTTGTGATGTCAGTGAGTCTGTCAAATGTGTGCTGGACATTCTCATTGTCATTTCGCTTGAAGCGGTTGAAGAGATTGCGAAGGACACTGATTCTTTGATCTCTCTGGGTTGAGATGCCTTCATTAACTTTGGAGAGCCAGTCCCAGACCAGTTTGGATGTCTTCAAGGCACTCACACGGCCATACTATCCTTTGGTCAGATGACCACAGATGATATTCTTGGCAGTAGAGTCCAGTTGAACGGATTTTTTGACATCAGCAGCAGTGACACCTTCTCCAGCCTTGGGAACGCCGTTCTCAACGACATACCATAGGTCGACATCAATGGCTTCAAGATGCATGCGCATCTTATTCTTCCAGTAGGGATATTCAGTTCCATTGAAGACGGGGCAAGCAGCGGACACTTTGATTATCCCTGCAGTCGACATAGCTAAAACTCCAGGTGGTTAAACCGAATCACACAGAACAAGGGAGAACCTAGCTCTGATACCAATTGAAAGTGCGTTATATCGACTAGAGGGGGGGTGAATAGGCGATTTTTATGGAAGTCTTCAAAACTTGGGAGTTCTGAAGACAAACAGTGAAGATTATGCCTATTACTATGCAGCGGAAGTTAGATTACACTAGGCCAGCCATGGTCATGTATTCACAGAGTGAAAGCACAGTGACAAACAGCTTCAGTGTAATAAGGATCAAGTGGGAAGAAGTTATGAAGCCACACAGATCATGCATTCACGTTGTGAAGACAAATGATAAAGCAAGCATGCAATGACTTCACAATAAGTAACAGCAAGGGAAGGAAGTGAAGATGAAACTAGTGATTCGTTGAAGACAATGATATGTTGGACCAGTTCCAGTTGCTGTGACAACTGTACGTCTGGTTGGAGCGGCTAGGTATTTAAACCTTAGGACACACAGTCCCGGACACCCAGTCCTGAACACACAGTTCAAGACACCAAGTCCTCACCGTATTCTCCTTGAGCTAAGGTCACTTAGTCCTCGCCCAATCACTCTGGTAAGTCTTCAAGGTAGACTCCCAAACCTTCACAGACTTCGTTCACTGGCAATCCACAATGTCTCTTGGATGCTCTGAACGCGACGCCTAACCGTCTGGAGGATTCACAGTCCTCAAGTGTAATAAGTCTTCAGATCACACAGACAAGAAGACTCAAGTGATGCCCAATTTACTCTGGCTCTGGGTGGTTAGGGCTTTTCTCCTCACTAGGAATTTTCTCTCAAAGCTTCGAGGTGGGTTGCTCTCAAACGACAAAAGCCGTGCACTGAAATCTGAGCAGCCAACCGTTTATGGTTGTGGGGGTGGGCTATTTATAGCCACTTGGCAACCCGACCTGATTTGTCCGAAATGACCCTGGGTCACTAAGGAACTGACACGTGTCTCAACGGTCAGATTTCGAACTCTCATGGCAACTTTACTTGGGCTACAAGCAAAGCTGACTTGTCCGGCTCTGGACAAGATTCGCTCTCATTGTCTTCACTCGAAGACATAGGTTTTTGATTTAGGCATCACTTCAGTCATTCTGACTGGTTCTCCTGGACCCCACTTAACAGTACGGTGGTTCCTATGACTCAACAAGAATAAAAAGAACTACGAAGGATCTAAGTCTTCGAGTTCCATAGGCTTCATAACGTGTCTTCTGTTGTCATAGTCTTCAATGTGAATATCTTCATATACCACCTTTGTCTTCAATGTCTTCATACATTTTTAGGGGTCATCTCTGGTAGTAAAACCGAATCAATGAGGGACTTCTACCTGTGTTTTCCTGCAATTCTCACAAACACATTAGTCCCTCATCTAGGCTTGTCGTCAATACTCCAAAACCAACTAGGGGTGGCACTAGATGCACTTACAGGCACCAATCTCCACACCTTGTTGTGCTCGAAGTTGTTGAGTTCTTCATGCATGGCATTAAGCCAATCCGGATCTTCAAGCGCATCATAGACCTTTTGGGGTTCAACACAACAGAAAAACGCGTGATGTTCACAATAGTTTGCCAATTGTCTACGAGTGCTTACCCCCTTTCATATGCTTCCAAGCACATTTGTCATGAGATGACCCTTGGTAGAGAGCTTGGATGCAATCTTGGTGGCACGACACTCCAATTCTTCCTCAGGAGTGAGTTGAGGAGCGGTTACTTGATCATCTTGAGCGTCATCTTGAGCTTGTTCTTTACCTTGAGCTTGCTATTGATCTTGAACTTGCTCGGAGGAGAGAACTTGACCTTGGGCATCACTTGGTGGTTCAACACCATCTTGAGGTTGATCTTGCCCTTGGTCTTGTTCATGAGGTTGAGGGCCTTCACTTTTTTCTTCGGAAGCGTGTGGGCCTTGGGTTGGTGATGGTTCCACTTGAGTGGAACATTGTCCTTCTCCTTTAGCCACAAGGGGTTCCTCAATGGGCAGGATAAAACCAACACCCATTCTTCTTATGGCTTGGGGAGGAATTTCATCACCTACATCACAAGTGCCACTTTGCTCCACTTGGGAGCCGTTATTCTCATCAAGCTCCACATTACACGTCTCCTCAATAAGTCCCGTGGACTTATTGAGGACACAGTAAGCATGAGAGTTTGTAGCATAACCAACAAATATGCACTCTTGAGCTCTAGCCTCAAATTTAGACAAACGAACACCTTTCTTGAGAATGAAACACTTACACCCAAACACCTGAAAGTACTTGAGGTTGGGCTTGTTACCGGTGAGTATCTCATATGGAGTCTTTTTCAAGCCTTTGCGGAGATAGAGGCAATTGGATGCATGACACGCGATGTTGATGGCTTCGGCCCAAAAGTTGTATGGCGACTTGAGCTCCGCCATCATGGTCCTTGCCGCATCCATCAACGTCCGGTTCTTCCTCTCCGCTACACCATTTTGTTGAGGGGTGTAAGTTGCGGAATATTGATGCTTGATGCCCTCATCACTAAGAAACTCATCCAAGGTGTAGTTCTTGAACTCTGTGCCGTTGTCACTTCTTATTGTCAAGATCTTTACATTCTGTTGGAGTTGAGCTTCATTTGCAAAGTCAATGACGGTTTGTTGGGTCTCACTCTTCCTCTTAAAGAAGTACACCCAAGTGTATCTTGAATAGTCACCCACAATCACCAAGCAATACTTTCTACCCCCAAGACTATCAAAGGATGGAGGCCCAAAGATATCCAAGTGAAGGAGCTCCAAAGGCCTCTTTGAGTAAACGATAGTCGTGGGAGGGTGAGCCTTCTCATGTAGCTTTCCTTCAATGCAAGCACTGCAAGCACGATCTTTGGCAAAACTAACATTTGTTAGTCCATGGACATGGTCCCCCTTGAGAAGACTTTGCAAAGATCTCATATTAACATGGGCTAAACGGCGATGCCAAAGCCATCCCACATCAACTTTATCCATTAGGCATGTCGCGGTCTTAGTGGGTCGCTCCGAAAAGTTAATCACATAGAGACCATTCTCGACATGACCAACAAAGGCTACTTTAAGAGTCTTGATCCACAAGAGGGCCACGGTATCAATATCGAAGAAAGTGGCAAAGCCCATGATTGCAAGTTGACGAACGGAAAGTAAATTGTATGCAAGGGACTCGACAAGCATGACCTTCTCGATCGTGAGATCATGAGAAATGACAACCTTGCCAAGTCCCAAGTCCCAATACCTTAGAGGACGAGGCATCACCCCACTCGACATTGGTGGGCATAGATGGAATCTTGTGCACATCCACCACCAATTCCTTGCTTCCAGTCATATGATTAGTGGCTCCACTATCGAGCAACCATGATCCCCCACCGGAAGCAAACACCTACAAGAGATCAATGCTTGGTTTTAGGTACCCATTTTGTAATGGGTCCTTTGATGTTAGTGACAAGGGTCTTAGGAACCCAAATAGACCATTCAATGTACTCATAAGGAGAACCAAAAAATTTAGCATAAAGATGCCCATCACTAGCATGGCATAACACATAGTAAGGGTTAAAGTCACCGGCTTTGTTGGAAGGGGTGGCATTGCACTTCTTGACACGACCACCCTTCACATTGTTCTTCTTCTCCTTAGAGGCACCGTCTCCCTCCTTTACAAAAGTTTGCTTGAGAGGAGTAGGTCGTTTGGCCTTGTCATTCTTCTTATTGTTCTTGGACTTGGGTGCGAACCCAATCCCTTCCTTGGCCACAACTTCCTTTTGATTGCTCAAAAGGTCGTTGAGGTTCTTCTCACCTTGTATGCACGACACAAGGCCTTTCTCAAGTTGCTCCTTCAACTTTTCATTCTCCTCAACAAGATGCACATGCTCACAACAAGGGTTAATAGCCCTTGCTTTATCAATAAAAACCATATGATGAAAAGTGGCTTTCTCCTTGGTTAGCTTTACTTGGAGTTGATCATGAGACTCTTTGAGGTTAGCAAGAGCACCCTTCAAGGCCTTGTGAGCCTTTTCAAGTAAATCAAACTCCTCTTTGAGTCTAGCAAGATCAACCCCAAGTTTGGCGTTCTCGGAGTTTAGCACACAAGATACAACAAGGGCATGATCAAGATCTTTCTTTAATTTAGCAGGTCATCGTTGTGTGACTCCTCAAGAGCCAAACGATGACCACGTTCTTCCTCAAGTGCATTGGAGATATCCGAAATTTCATCGGCATAGTCACAACTATGCCCCTCCATCTTAGAGATGGTATCTTCGTGAGCCTCGATCATGTCATTGGCTTCACCAAGTTGTTCCAAGAGAGCAACGAAGTGCTTCTTGGATTTACCCTTGAGCTTACTCATAAAAGACTCAAATTCATTTTCCTCCACATTAGACCCCTCGCTTTCATCAATGCAATCCGTAAAGAAGGATTAGTAATGATGGTAGTTTTGATGTTGGGGGTTACATTGTTGGTGGCTTTAGCCATGAGGCACTTGGCGGTGATGTTCTCATTGGGTGAGTCAAAGAGAGACACCCGTGGAGTTGTCGCAATGGAAACGGAGGCCATGGCAACCGATTCACCATCTTCATCATCATCATCCTCATTGTACTCTTCTTGTGCCACCAACCCCTTGGGAGGAGTATTCTTGGTGAAGTTGCTCTTGTTGGAGAAGGACTTGGCCTTGTCTTTTCGGATGAGCTTGCCACCATTGTCTTCCCTCTTCTCATATGGGCACTTTGCAACAGAGTGGCTCACATTGCCAGAATTATAGCAAGTCCTCACTCGTTGCTTGCTCTTCACGCCAGTTGAGTTGTTCTTGTTGAAGTTGGGCCTCGTGTTCTTCTTGCTCCAAAATTGCCTTGAAGCAAGAGCCATGTGCTCATGATAAGCATGTTTTTGTATCTTCGGGATTGCTCTCCTCTTCTTCCTCTTTATCATCTTCTTCCACACTAACTTTGGCCTTCAAAGCAAGGTTGGGCTTCTTTGCTCTTTGAGAATGCAACACCACATTCTCGGCAGTCTTGTACAAGATCCTCATTGCCACAAACTCATCCAACACTTCACTTGAGGAGAAGGTGTGGAAGTCCGGCCTTTGACAGATTATGGAGGACATGGCCTTGTGGTAAGGCAGCATGGCCTTGAGGAACTTGCACTTGATCCAATTGTCATCTGTATCCTTGCTTCCATGGTCTCAGAGTGAGACCGCGAGAGTGGTTAACCTCTGGTAAAGCTCACGAGGTTCTTCATCTTCGTTCTTTGCAAACTCATCGGCTTCATCTTGCACCACTTCATAGTTGGAGCGTTGAATGCTTGTGCTTCCCTTGTAAAGGGAGATAACATGGTGCCATGCTTCCTTAGCCATGGTGAAAGGTCGAAGATGTGCAAGATCTTTAGAAGGAATTTCATCTTGAATGATGAAGAGAGCATTCTCATTGAATTGATGATCCGTGGCTTCTCTAGGGGTGAAGTTGCTTGGGTCATGCGGATAAAAACCTTGCTAAATGATTCTCCAAAGGTTAGTATTAACATGATTTAAATGACATTTAAAGCGATATACCCAAGCGTCAAAATCCTCATTTTTCACAATCTTAGGAGGAGAGCCGACATGATTTAAATGAGTGGGGGAATAGGTCCTCCACAACTAATGGGAGGTTCCACATGGGCAAAGATGCCACTACCATTTCTACCACTAGACAAGGGAACTTTCTCACTAGTAGCTTCCCCCTTGTTAGAGTTAGCATCAGTCACCTTGTTACTGGGATCGACCACTTCCAACGGTGCGGTGGATAATTTGAGACCATCAAGAAAGTCCTTAAGCATGCCTTTGACCTCGGCCTTCATGGAGGTTTTCAATGTGTCCAAAGCCACATTGAACTCCTCACGTGAGACCGAGGTTCCCCCATCAGCCGTAGAAGAGGACAGAATCACACCGGGGTGCTCCTCCTCACCGTCTATGGTGTCAACCATACTCTTCGGACAGTAGAGTCCTTAGTAAAGAGACGAGGCTCTGATACCAATTGAAAGGATCGATATAGTTGACTAGAGGGGGGTGAATAGGCAACTAACAATTTTTAGCTTTTCTTTACCAATTTAAACTTTGCATCAAAGTAGGTTGTCTAGATGTGCAACTAGGTGAGAAACCTATATGATGCAACAAAAACAAGTACACAAGCAAGCAAGAGATGCAACACAATATAAGCTTGCACAATTAGAGGTATGAGATAAACAAGAGTGGAGCCGGTGAAGACGAGGATGTGTTACCGAAGTTCCTTCCTTTTGAAGGTAAGTACGTCTCCGTTGGAGCGGTGTGGAGGCACAATGCTCCCCAAGAAGCCACTAGGGCCACCATATTCTCCTGACGCCCTCACACAATGCAAGATGTCATGATTCCACTATTGGTGCACTTGAAGGCGGCGACCGGACCTTTACAAACAAGGTTGGGGAAATCTACACAACTTAATTGGAGGCTCCCAACGACACCACGAAGCTTCACCAAAATGGAATATGGCTCCGTGGTGACCTCAACCGTCTAGGGTGCTCAAACACCCAAGAGTAACAAGATCTGCAAGGGATTAGTGGGGGGAATCAAATTTCTCTTGGTGGAAGTGTAGACCGAGGCCTTCTCAACCAATCCCTAGAAAATCAACAAGTTTGATTGGCTAGGGAGAGAGATCAGGCGAAAATGGAGCTTAGAGCAACAATGGAGCTTGGGGGTGGAAGAGGTAGTCAACTCGGAGAAGAAGACTCCCCTTTTATAGTGAAAGAACAAATCCAACCTTTATCCACTAACTCAGCCTGCGACGAGCGGTACTACCGCACCAGACAAGCGGTACTACCGCTGGCACGACAGGGGCTAAAACCAGTCCTGAAGCATTATGGCGGAGAGCGGTAGAACCGCTGGCGCGGTACTACCGCGCCCCCCTTGCAGTACTACCACAAGGCAGGATTAGTCTAGGCTGGGAAGGCACGGACATATAAAAATACATCTGTGGCAACTTCCGCTGACTTTCGATCTATGCAAAAATCCGACACGGTACTACCGCAAGCCAGGAGTGGTACTACCGCATAGGACGCGGATGTAAAAAATTACATCCGCCCCTACTTCCGCTCATGTTGCTGTGCAGGCGTGAGGCCACGGTACTACCGCGTCCAAGAAGCGGTACTACTATAGGATCGAAAGTATGTCTAGAGGGGGGGTGATTAGACTACTTGACCAAATAAAAACTTAACCTTTTCCCAATTTTAGTTCTTGGCAGATTTTAGCTATTGTAGGACAAGTCAAGCAATCATCACACAATTCAAGCAAGCATGCAAAGAGTATATTGGCAGCGGAAAGTAAAGCATGCAACTTGCAAGAATGTAAAGGGAAGGATTTGGAGAATTCAAACGCAATTGGAGACACGGATGTTTTTCCCGTGGTTCGGATAGGTGGTGCTATCCTACATCCACGTTGATGGAGACTTCAACCCACAAAGGGTAACGGTTGCGCGAGTCCATGAAGGGCTCCACCCACAAAGGGTAACGGTTGCGCGAGTCCACGAAGGGCTCCACCCACAAAGGGTCCACGAAGAAGCAACCACCCACAAAGGGTCCACGAAGAAGCAACCTTGTCTATCCCACCATGGCCATCGCCCACAAAGGACTTGCCTCACTAGCGGTAGATCTTCATGAAGTAGGCGATCTCCTTGCCCTTACAAACTCCTTGGTTCAACTCCACAATCTTGTCGGAGGCTCCCAAGTAACACCTAGCCAATCTAGGAGACACCACTCTCCAAGAAGTAACAAATGGTGTGTAGGTAATGAACTCCTTGCTCTTGTGCTTCAAATGATAGTCTCCCCAACACTCAACTCTCTCTCATAGGATTTGGATTTTGTGGAAAGAAGATTTGAGTGGAAAGCAACTTGGGGAAGGCTAGAGATCAAGATTCACATGGTAGGAATGGAATATCTTGGTCTCAACACATGAGTAGGTGGTTCTCTCTCAGAACATATGAGTTGGAATTGTGTATGTGTTCTGATGGCTCTCTCTACGAATGAAGAGGAGGTGGATGGGTATATATAGCCTCCACACAAAATCCAACCGTTACACACAGTTTTCCAATCTCGGTGGGACCGAATCAACAAACTTGGTCGGACCAAAAATGTAAACCTAGTGACCGTTAGAGATTTTCGGTGGGACTGACATGCAACTCGGTAGGACCGATATGGTTAGGGTTTGGGCATAACGTAATCTCGGTGAGATCGATTACACAAACTCGGTGGGACCGAATTTGGTAATTAGCTAACCAGAGAGTTGGTCAGGCAAACTCGGTGGGACGGATTTGCTCTTTCGGTGAGACCGAAAAGTTACAAAAAGGAAACACTGAATTTACATTGCAATCTCGGTGGGACCGATTCGCTCTTCCGGTGAGACCGAAAAGTTACGAAAGGGAAACAGAGAGTTTGCAATCCCATCTCGGTGAGACCGAGATCCCTATCGGTAGAACTGAATTGCTAGGGTTTGGCAGTGGCTTATGACAAGTGAAACTCGGTGGCGCCGGATAGAAAGAATCGGTATGACCGAGTTTGGCTTAGGGTTTAGGTCATATGTGGATATGGGAAAGTAGTTGAGGGTTTTGGAGCATATCACTAAGCACATGAAGCAAGAGGCTCATTAAGCAACACCTCATCCCTCCTTGATAGTATTGGCTTTTCCTAAAGACTCAATGTGATCTTGGATCACTAAAATATAAAATGAAGAGTCTTAAGATTTTGAGCTTGAGCCAATCCTTTGTCCTTAGCATTTTGAGGGTTCCACTTTCACATCCATGCCATGCCAATCATTGAGCTTTCCTGTAATAGTCATCTTGGAATAGCATTAGCTCAATGAGCTATATGTTGTTATGAATTACCAAAACCACCTAGGGATAGTTGCACTTTCAATCTCCCCCTTTTTGGTAATTGATGACAACATATAGATCAAAGCTTCAACAAATGATAATAAGCATGAAATATATCGTCGCTTTGAGAAGTATGTGACAAGTAAGAGCTCCCCCTAAATTTGTGCATATTTAAAATTTGCTTTGGACTGCAAATGCACAAAGAGTTAGAGTCATGGGTTACTCTTCCATGTCACATACATCTTGGTGGAGCGCTTAAAATGATAAGAATGAAATACATGCACTCATCACCAAGAATAGTGAATGATCACATAAGATAGATAAGATAATGGCATTAAGCAAACATTAAGTGTAGCTTATGATCAAACACATGATCATCAATGTCTCACAAGCATAGTATCTCAAGCACTCAAAAGCAAACAAAGTTCGAAAAACCACCAAATAAAGCAAGAGAGAAAAAGGCAACACTCTCTCTCTCGAAGCCTATGATCTATACATTTTTCTCCCCCTTTGGCAACAAGTTACCAAAAAGTTCCTAGAAAATGCATAGTGCTAGATCGACACTCAGGCTTGATCTTCAGGTGGTGGTGGAGTCCGGATCACTCCAAGGACGAAGGCTTCCATAGACGCTGAAGTAGACGTTGGAGTTGGAGCTGAAGTAGATGCTGGAGCTGGTGGAACTGAGGCTGTAGCTGGTGTAGAAGTGGTGGCTCTGGTGTCAGCAACTAGCACTGCAGACGACCTCTGACCTTGTGGCACGCTGGCAAAGGCATCAGTTGTAGTCCTGCCTCTCCTCTCCTGCATGTCATCCTGGAGCTGCTCCACTGCAGTCTGAATCTCTGTCACCTTGACATCCAAGTCATAGAACTTTTGTTCCATGATTCTCTCTAGGCTTGCCTGGTTCTGAGTTAGGGTGGCTAGTCCTTTCTCAATCCGCAGGGTGGATGCAATCAGGTAACCAAGCTGCTCTTGTTTGGTTTTCAAGAAATACTCAGATGCCTCCTCTTGAGTTGGCATCTTGGCAGCTTTCTCCTTCCTTGCCTTCTCCTTCTTTGCTTGTGCTTGGGCAGATGATGGTTCATTTTTAGTCATCACAACTTGATTGTCCTCAAAATCTGGACGGATGGGCAGGTGTTCCTTGTCCAATAAGTATATGCCCGTGCCCATCTTAGAGTTAATGAGCTCCTGAATCTGTGGGGCATATCCACAGCTCCTCTTCTGGTCTGCTGCAGTCCTCTTGATGGTCTCTACCATGAGGCTCATCACCTTGAACTTCTGTGGCACATCAAATATATGAAGCAAATTGATCGCATGGCCTCTGATCATCTTGTGATCTCCATACTTGGGCAATAAGGTGTGCCTCAAGATCCAATTGATAGTTGGCAGCCCTGACAGAAGATAATGCACTGAGCCAAATTTGAAAGTTTCAAGAGCTTCATTTGGAATTTCCTTGTACATATTGGATATAGAGTTGTGGTCCATCTTCTTCTTGGCATAAATGTCCAAGTCATATGCTTGCTCCTCTGGGGCATTGATCAACTTTGCCCATTCCTCAACAGTAGATTGGTACCTCGTACCTTCAGACATCCAAGTGATCCTTCCATCTGGGTAGAAATGTGCTGTGGAGTAGAACTGCATGATAAGCTCCTCATTCCACTTTGTGAGCTTCTTCCCAACAAAGTCTGCAACTCCACAAGCACTAAAGCTATCAATCACACCAGGATAGTGTTCCTCATTTTCCTTCATGTAGGTCCAGTCGACCCATCTCATGTCACAAACAATGGGCTTCTTATCCAACAAAACTGTCTCATAGAAGTCCTGCTGTTCCTTGGTGTGAAATCTGTAATCCACAGCAGTCCTTCTCCTTGAAGCATACGGATCTGCTTCTCTCCACTTCCTCAGCCCTGAATCTCTCCCGAGCTTCATATCCTCAGCCACAGGATGAGCATCGTTGTGGTATGGGATCTTGGGCTTGAGTTTTCTGAGAACTTGCTCTTTCTCATCTTCAGCAGTTTCAGGCACTGGGGCCTTGTTCTTCTCAGCAGCTGGGATGCTTCTTGTATTTCTCTTTGGTGCAGACTTGGGCTTGGAGGCAGCTTTGGGTGCTTCTTTGGGCTTAGATGCAGCAGCCCCTGTCCTGATAGCATCACCCATAAGCTTAGGTGCCTTAGGTGCTGGTGCAGCAACCTCTTCTTCCTCTTCCTCTTCCATGATGGAATCCTTTCCAAGCACTCTGGCTACGGTCTTCTTGACCCTTTCCTTCCTTTTCTTTCCTTCAGTAGCAACTGGCTCTTTGGGCTTCTCAGTTGAAGCTCTGGCCTTTGACATAGGTTGCCTGCCTGCTGGCCTTTTGATTTTCAGGCCTGGCTTTGTGCCCTGTGCTGGCTCAACTCTCTTTGATGTGGCTTCCTCTTCTCCCACATAATCTTCATCCTCAGAATCTAAAGTTCTCTTCTTCCTCTGTCTGGTGGCAGCTTTAGGCAGATTGCTAGGAGTACTTCTGCTGCCATAATCTGAAGAGCTGGAGGGACTAGTGCCCTCACTCATCTGCACTTGCTCCTCTGACAAGTTCTAGCTATCACTTTGGTCTGACATAATGAACAAGCTGACTGCTGACCCTGTGAACAGTTTATAGATGAGGTAGAGTGGATGAGCATCACAAAATGCAGAGATTTTTGCAAAAGAATGATCCAAAAACTTAGTTTTAGTTTCCCACTGAAATCATCTCGGATCTACCGATTTTCAAACTCGGTGATACCGAAGCAGTTTTGGAACCTAAACTAGTGAACTCGGTTGGACCGAGTCACAGTTCGGTGGCACCGAGACTGCTAGGGTTTGAGAGAGTTCCAAAATCGGTCACACCGATAAGTAATTCTCGGTCAGACCGAGTCTCACTTGTGCAATGGCATAAGCCAAATCGATGGGACCGAGTTTTTCAACTCGGTGGGTCCGAGATGGTTTTGACGGAAACCTAACCCTAAAATTTTCGAATCGAACCTAATCTACGAGCGCATTGACTGCATAGGAGTGTTTCAATCGTGGCAAGAATCATGATGATCACAATGTGCTAAGAATCGAATTGGAGAATAGCACAAAGATCGAGTCCATACCCTAGTTCGGCGTAGACTCGCTACGGCGGCAACGGCGGGGTAGAATTCCGTTGACAGCGACGGAGACCAGCGACTGGAGGCGGCTGGTGGCGAGGAGACGATCCAGAGACCACGTTGGCAGAGCAGGCTATCGCGCGGGCGAAGGGGTTCAGAGAAATTTCCAAATTTTTTCCCATGACTATATATAGCCCGACCCTGTCGGTGTGACCGAGTGGAACAACTCAGTGGCACCGAGATGCAAAACTGTATACAGTTGTTGCAACTCGGTGTGACCGAAAGGTTCAAATCGGTTGCACCGAGATCGAAAACCTAGATCAACTTAATGATCTCGGTAGGATCGAAAGTAGGGTATCGGTCAGACCGAGAATCATAAAGAGGTTTTGGAAGTTTAAGTCTATGACGAATCGGGGACTCCGAGCGCTCCTCACACAGAGTGGTTCGAATCTGACTTGATCAAATTTTGTGATGTAGCATGAATAGAGTTTGAGACGAGAAAAGCATAGATAGCTAGAGGAGGTTCTTGGGCATTCTTGTCCATCCACTTGGCAAAAGTAAATAAAACCAAACAATCAAAACAACAAGTGGATGTCCTTGAATGAGTGAAATATGCAACCAGCATGCTCACACAATAAGATGGCAAATGAAATATGTGACAAGGCATGCACAACCAATTCTAGCATCTATCAAGCAATTTGCGATGACAAGGTCATCTATATATGAGTATATTGACTTAGGAGTCAAGTGAGAACACTTGATCATAGGTCATACTCATCGTTTAAGCTCAAGTGGGGTTACCACTTTTACATAAAGCATTGTTGTGTTCACATCTTTAGAGTTGCTTTAGCTCAAGTCTTAGAGTAAAGCTCCCCCTAGATGTGATATCCCCCCTTAGAGGGATGAACTAACCTCGGGTTTTGTCGATGATGACTTCATGTAGATGTTGAAGATGTGGATGCTCAATGTTGATGTAGATCACTTGGAGCTATCCATTTGAGTGAATTGCACTTTCAATACCTACATGGGTTAGTCCCATAAGGAACAAACAAGGATATCCATAGACATAGAGTGATGCACACACAAGATGATGTCCATGAAAACTTTTAGGTTACCTTGTCCCTTGTCTTACCAACAAGAGGGTTTGTGACTCCTTGAACTAGTGCAAGATGTGGAAGTTGATTGCACTTGTTCTTGCCAAAATGATAAGAGTGAAGTATGTTGGCGGAGTCACCCTCAAGAACTCTCTAGTTCTTCTTCTTTTGGATCCACACCATCTTGATGGGAATCCTTGGAGTTGTAGTCGTACTTGATGAAGTGGAACTTGAAGTAGTCTTGGGAATCCACTTGACTAAGGTCATAGGAGCTTCTTCAAATGCATCAATTTCCTCTTGAAGCTTGTCCTTGCCTTTTTGCTTGTAGTCTTGTAGTGGAAGATCATCTTGAGCTTGTGTCCCCTTGAAAGAAGTATCATACTTCTCTTGTTGAGGAACGAACTTTGTCTTGGGGTATTGATCTTCTTCCCACTCAACTCCATTGGCATTGAACTTTCGTTCAAAACCAACACCTTGATTCTTCTGGTGCATTCCTTGCTTGCGCATAATTTCCTCGAATTGCTTTCTCCCGGCAAGGCTTTTGTACACTCCTTTCTCTATAATTCCCTTCAATAAGCTATTTTCTTGCTCAAGTGTAACTTGACTAAGAGAATCATTAGTGGAATCAAGAGAACTACTAGAAGCAACAATATTGGATTTAGCATGATCATTGTTACTGCTAGAGGAAGAATCTTTCTTGTTCTTGTTACTAGACTTGACTTGAGGCATGTAAGTGGATAAGAGTAAACGCTTGGCAATGTAATAAGAACTTTTCTTGCGGAGATCATCATTGATTGCTTTTAAGAACTCATGCTCTTGCTCAAGATTGAGCTTTTCAAAGCGTAATTTCTCATGAGCTCTTAAAAGTTCTCGATGATCTTTGAAGATAGTTTCATGAGCTAACTTAACAGTGTTTAGTTCTTTAGTTAGAGCCTCAATCTTCTCCTTATCATTGTCATTCATTTTATCTTGATTAGCATGATTAATTGACGTTTCATCATAGTATTCATCACTAGAGTTGTCAACAAGCAAATCATCACCTAACAAGTCATCTTCATCACTATTGAAATCGACATACTCGGGGTGTGTTACCTTAGGACCTTTGGCCATGAAGCATCTTCCAATTCCTTCATTTGGTGAGTCAAATATGTCGTAGGAGTTGGTTGACACAAATGCTAGACCGGCAACACCTTCATCTTGAGTATCTTCGGAGTCGGAGTGATAACTTCTCTCAGAGTGGCTGTCGGAGTCGGAGCCGGATACCCATTCACCAACATGAGCTTGATGTCTTCGTTTTGTGTAGCTCCTTGATGATTTTTCCTTCCTTTCCGAATCCTTGCTTCTCCCTAAGTATCTTCGTTCATAACGATCATCTCTACTCCTTCTCTCTCTTGGTGGTGATTCTTTGCTTCTTCCTTTTGGAGAATCTTCTCTTCTCTTGTAGGGAGCCGTACACTCATTGGAATAGTGTCCGGGTCTTCCACAACTGTAGCAGTTTCGCTCTCGACTAGAAGATCTTTTGTCATTGTAGGACCTTGACTTGAAGCTTCTATCTTTGCTTCTAGTCTTGTAGAACTTGTTGAAGTTCTTCACCATTAAGCTCAATTCTTCATTGAAGTTCTGTTTCTCACTTGATGATGTAGGAGCTTCACATGAGGCTTTGTAGGCACCACTTGATTTGTTGTGAAGTTCCTCTTTATCCTTAAGTGACATCTCATGAGCAACAATTCTTCCAATCACCTCCGTTGGCTTGAGATCTTTGTAATTGGGCATCATTTGGATCAATGTGCACACGGTATCATATTTTCCATCCAAGGCTCTTAGAATCTTCTTGATGATGAATCTATCGGTCATCTCTTCACTTCCTAAGCCGGCAATCTCATTTGTGATGAGAGCAAGCCTAGAGTACATTTCAGCGACACCTTCACCATCCTTCATTTTGAACTTGTCGAGTTGACTTTGAAGCACATCCAACTTGGATTCCTTGACGGAGTCGGTACCTTCATGCATATCAATCAAAGTGTCCCAAATTTCCTTTGCATTCTCAAGACGGCTGATTTTGTTGAATTCTTCGGGGCACAATCCATTGAAGAGAATATCACAAGCTTGAGCATTGTATTGCAACATCTTCAACTCATCCGCGGTAGCTTCACGGTTTGGTTCTTTCCCATCAAAGAAGTCACCTTGCAAACCAACACACACAATAGCCCAAACGGCGGGGTTATGTCCAAGAATATGCATTTTTATTTTATACTTCCCACTAGCAAAATTAGTACCATCAAAGTAAGGACCTCTACGGTGATAATTTCCCTCGCTAGACGCCATACTCTCCTAGGTTGTGAAACCAAGGCTATGACCACCAAAAGCTATGGAGATCAAAGCAAATGGAGACCAAAGCTCTGATACCACTTGTAGGATCGAAAGTATGTCTAGAGGGGGGGTGATTGGACTACTTGACCAAATAAAAACTTAACCTTTTCCCAATTTTAGTTCTTGGCAGATTTTAGCTATTGTAGGACAAGTCAAGCAATCATCACACAATTCAAGCAAGCATGCAAAAAGTATATTGGCAGCAGAAAGTAAAGCATGCAACTTGCAAGAATGTAAAGGGAAGGGTTTGGAGAATTCAAACGCAATTGGAGACACGAATGTTTTTCCCGTGGTTCGGATAGGTGGTGCTATCCTACATCCACGTTGATGGAGACTTCAACCCACAAAGGGTAACGGTTGCGCGAGTCCACGAAGGGCTCCACCCACAAAGGGTGATGGTTGCGTGAGTCCACGAAGGGCTCCACCCACAAAGGGTCCACGAAGAAGCAACCACCCACAAAGGGTCCACGAAGAAGCAACCTTGTCTATCCCACCATGGCCATCGCCCACAAAGGACTTGCCTCACTAGCGGTAGATCTTCACGAAGTAGGCGATCTCCTTGCCCTTACAAACTCCTTGGTTCAACTCCACAATCTTGTCGGAGGCTCCCAAGTAACACCTAGCCAATCTAGGAGACACCACTCTCCAAGAAGTAACAAATGGTGTGTAGGTAATGAACTCCTTGCTCTTGTGCTTCAAATGATAGTCTCCCCAACACTCAACTCTCTCTCATAGGATTTGGATTTTGTGGAAAGAAGATTTGAGTGGAAAGCAACTTGGGGAAGGCTAGAGATCAAGATTCACATGGTAGGAATGGAATATCTTGGTCTCAACACATGAGTAGGTGGTTCTCTCTCAGAACATATGAGTTGGAATTGTGTATGTGTTCTGATGGCTCTCTCTACGAATGAAGAGGAGGTGGAGGGGTATATATAGCCTCCACACAAAATCCAACCGTTACACACAGTTTTCCAATCTCGGTGGGACCGAATCAACAAACTTGGTCGGACCAAAAATGTAAACCTAGTGACCGTTAGAGATTTTCGGTGGGACTGACATGCAACTCGGTAGGACCGAGTTGGTTAGGGTTTGGGCATAACGTAATCTCGGTGAGATCGATTACACAAACTCGGTGGGACCGAATTTGGTAATTAGCTAACCAGAGAGTTGGTCGGGCAAACTCGGTGGGACCGATTTGCTCTTTTGGTGAGACCGAAAAGTTACAAAAAGGAAACACTGAATTTACATTGCAATCTCGGTGGGACCGATTCGCTCTTTCGGTGAGACTGAAAAGTTACGAAAGGGAAACAGAGAGTTTGCAATCCCATCTCGGTGAGACCGAGGTCCCTATCGGTAGAACCGAATTGCTAGGGTTTGGCAGTGGCTTATGACAAGTGAAACTCGGTGGCGCCGGATAGAAAGAATCGGTATGACCGAGTTTGGCTTAGGGTTTAGGTCATATGTGGATATGGGAAAGTAGTTGAGGGTTTTGGAGCATATCACTAAGCACATGAAGCAAGAGGCTCATTAAGCAACACCTCATCCCTCCTTGATAGTATTGGCTTTTCCTAAAGACTCAATGTGATCTTGGATCACTAAAATATAAAATGAAGAGTCTTGAGCTTGAGCCAATCCTTTGTCCTTAGCATTTTGAGGGTTCCACTTTCACATCCATGCCATGCCAATCATTGAGCTTTCCTGTAATAGTCATCTTGGAATAGCATTAGCTCAATGAGCTATATGTTGTTATGAATTACCAAAACCACCTAGGGATAGTTGCACTTTCAACTACCGCGCCCATGGCCGGTACTACTGCATGCCCCAGTTCAACAACACTAGGAGTCCTTCCTTTTGTAGAGATACAAAGAAATGGAGGATGCTCCAAAGAGCCAAAGGAAAGGTGGTGTAGAAAGGAACATACGTGTACGTGATGATTCCACCCAACCTTTCCAACACGGACCCCCTCTTAATTGTATGGCTTTCCTACGACTCAAATCCACCGAAACAAAACATAGAGAAACACCATCTTCAATAATCTTCGAGGGGCACCAAATCATCTTGTGCTTAGGCATGATATATCTGAAATGCTCAATGCACACGATTAGTCCGCAAAAGCATTGCCATCAATCACCAAAACTACTAAGGGATAAATATGCCCTTACAATGGGGTTCTCAGCTCCTTTTCTATCTATTATATGTAAATCAAATTCTTGTAACAAGAGAACCCATCGAATAAGTCTAGGTTTAGCACCTTTATTTTCCATAAGATATGTAATAGTAGCATGATCGGTGTGAAAAATTACTTTGGAATCAACAATATAAGGTCTAAATTTATCACAAGCAAAGACCACTGCTAAGAATTCTTTTTCAGTAGTAGCATAGTTTCATTGAGCACCGTTTAGAGTTTACTAGCATAATGAATAACATTCAGTTTCTTATCAACTCTTTGTCCTAGAACAGCACCAACAACATAATCACTAGCATTACACATAATTTCAAAAGGCAAGTTCCAATTAGGTGGTTGAACAATAGGTGTAGAAATTAAGGCTTTCTTGAGTGTTTCAACGGCTTCTAAACAATCATCATCAAAAACAAAAGGAATATCCTTTTGTAAAAGATTCGTAAGAGGCCTAGAAATTTTAGAAAAGTCTTTGATAAATCTCCTATAGAAACCAGCATGACCTAAGAAACTACAAATACCTTTTATATATTTAGGACATGGAATTTTCTCAATTGCATCAACCTTTGCTTTGTCCACTTCAATACCTCTTTAAGAAATTTTATGACCCAAGACAATGCCTTCATTAACCATAAAGTGGCACTTCTCCCAATTCAAGACAAGATTTGTTTATTCACATCTCTGCAAAACTCGATCAAGATTGGTTAAACAATCATCAAAAGACTTCCCATAAACAAAGAATTTATCCATGAAAACCTCAACAATATTTTTAGAAAAGTCAGAGAATATAGCAGTCATACATCTTTGAAAAGTAGCAGGTGCATTACATAAACCGAAAGGCATACATCTATAAGCATAGGTTCCAAAGGGACAAGTAAAAGTGGTATTTTCTTGATCAGGTTGAGAAACAGGTATTTGTGAAAAACCAGAGTATTCATCAATGAAGCAAAATGTGTGTGCTTAGACAAGATTTCAAGCATTTGATCAATAAAAGGCAGAGGGTAATGATCTTTTCTAGTTGCTTTGTTTAATTTTCTAAAATCAATTACCATTCTATAGCCTGTAACAATTCTTTGTGGAATAAGTTCATTCTTATCATTAGGAACAACAACTATACCTCCTTTCTTAAGGACACAATGAATAGGACTTACCCATCTACTATTAGCTATAGGATAGATTATACCTGCTTCCAGAAGTTTCAAGATTTCCGTTCTTACCACTTCCTTCATTTTTGGATTTAACCGACATTGGTGATCAACAACGGGTTTAGCATCAGGTTCCATATCAATTTTGTGTTGGCATAGAGTGGGACTAATGCCCTTTAAATCATCAAGAGTATATCAAATAGTAGCTCGGTGCTTCCTTAGAACTTTCAATAATCTTTCTTCTTCATCTTCTGAAAGGTTAGCACTAATAATAACATGATATATCTTCTTTTCATCAAGATAAGCATATTTCAAAGTGTCTGGCAATTGTGTTAATTCAAACACAGGATCACCTTTAGGTGGAGGAGGACCTCCTAGAGTTTCAATAGGCAAGTTGTGTTTAAGCAGAGGACGTTCTTCAAAGAAAATTTTATCTATTTCATTTCTTTCATGCATATGTAAATCATTTTCATGGTCTAGCAAATATTGTTCTAAAGGATCAGTAGGAGGCACAACAATAGAAGCAAGACCAATTAATTCATCTTTACTAGGCAATTATTTTTCATGAAGTTTTCTACTAAACTTGGAAAAATTAAACTCATGAGGCTTATCACCAAAACTAACACCGACAGTTTGTTTCTTACAATCTGTTTTAGCATTAATGGTGTTCAAGAAAGGTCTACCAAAGATAATGGGACAAAAGTCATCTTGTGGGGAACCCAAGAACAAGAAAATCAGTAGGGTATTTTATTTTACCACACAAGACTTCAACATCTCTAACAATCCCAATTGGTGAGATAGTGTCTCTATTAGCAAGTTTAATAGTAACATTTATGTCTTCTATCTCTGCGGGTGCTATGTCATTCATAATTTCTTGATATAAGGTGTAAGGAATAGAACTCACACTATGCTTGGTTTGGTTTTAGGATGATTAGATTGCTTGTTTACTATGTGCAGAACAAAAACAGAAACTTTGTCTGTAGCACGTGATTTTACATTTTTACTGGAAAGTAAAATGGGTCTGAAACTTTTTGCACATTAATTCTGTATAAAATTTTCAAAATTTAAAATTTATTTCATAATGTTTGGAGTTACATAAGTTTACTAAACGTTCAGATTACTACAGACTGTCCTGTTTTTGACAGATTCTGTTTTCTATGTGTTGATCGCTTATTTTGATGAATCTATGGGTAGTATCGGGGGGTATGAACCATAGAGAAGTTGGAATATAGTAGATATAGTTCTAATATGAAATTGTAATGAGTTTCAAACAGTACCTGAAGGTAGTGATTTGCTTCATTATACTAACGGATCTCACAAAGTTTTTGTTAAAGTTTTGTATGGATGAAGTGTTCGAAGATCGAGGAGCTATCAATATGAGAAGAATAAAGAGAGGCAAGAGCTCAATTTTTGGGATTCCCAAGGCACCCCAAGTAAATATTCTAAGGATACTCAAGCATCTAAGCTTGGGGATGCCTCGGTTGGCATCCCATCTTTCTTCTTCAACAATTATCGGTATACCTTGGTTTTTGTTTTGTTCACATGATTTGTGTCCTTTGTGTTTTTATTTTTCTTTAAGAACCATGCTAGTATGAGATGTCCCTTCATAAATTTATATAATACTTCATGTGCCTCACTTATATCTTTTAAGAATGATCTTATAGAATTTCTCTTTGAGCTTCACTTAAATCTTTTGAGTATGGTTTTATAGAATGCTTCGTGTGCTTCACTTATACATTTTGAGCTTGGATATTGGTTAGTCTATTAATTGTAGAATCATCCATTAACTTCACTTATATGCTTTGGAGTATGAATAATACTATCATCTAAAGCGGGTTTGGAGGAGTGTCAACTTTAGGAACTAGTGATCCCGCTATTCCGAATGAGGAGAATTTTGCTTATGTCGAGAGTAGTAAAATTTCTGTGCTTGTAGATCATGAAAAGAATGCTTTATGTGATGGTTATAGTGTTTAACTCATTAATGATGCTACTGAAAATTATTATGAGGGAGGAATACATGCTTGTAGGAGTTGCAATAATATCAAGTTTCCTCTCTATGTGCTTAATGTTTCGAAGTTATACTTGTTTTGCCTTCCTATGCTAGTTGATTCTTGTTCCAATAAATTGTGTGCTCACAAAATCCCTAGGCATAGGAAGTGGGTTAGGTTCAAATGTGCTAGTCATATTCTTCATGATGCTCTCTTTATGTTTCAATTCTTATCTTTTATGTGAGCATCATTGAAATCATCACGCCTAGCTAAAAGGCATTAAAGAAAAGCGCTTGCTGGGAGACAACCCAATATTTATCCTTACTGTTTTGTGTGTTCTCATGATTAAGCTACTGTATTAATCATGTATTATAGATTTTGTTTCAATAAAGTGCCAAGTAAGACCTTTGGGAAGACTTGGGTGAAAGTTAATGTGATCTTGCTGTAAAAAACAGAAACTTTGCGCTCACGAGATTAGCTGCCATTTTTTATAGAAGAGTGCTTTGGTGCTAATTATTTTTGCAGAAGATAAATAGACAAATTCCTCACATTCAACAATTTATTTCATAATTTTTTGAGTAGCATAAGTATGGTTAGTGTTCAGATTATTACAGACTGTTCTGTTTCTGATAGATTCTGTTTTCATTGCATAGTTTGCTTGTTTTCTACTCCCTCCGTTCCTAAATATTTGTATTTTTAGAGGTTTCAAATGGTGACTACATACGGAGCAAAATGAGTGAATCTACACTCTAAAATATGTCTATATACATCCGTATGTGGTGACCATTTGAAATCTCTAGAAAGACAAATATTTAGGAACGGAGGGAGTAGTTTCTATGACTTATATTTCTCAATATAAATTGTACAAATGATATGGTACAGTAGGTATTGTGTGAGAACAATTATGAGCCTTGTATTTGACATTACCAAAGTGAATGGTTTACTGTTTATCATACTAACCTATCTCATGAAGTTCCATTAAGTTTTGTGTGATTGAAGTTTTCAAGCTTTGGGTGAGATATCGATATGAGGAGAATAAGGAGTGAAAAGACCCTAAGCTTGGGATGCCCAAGGCACCCCAAGGTAATATTCAAGGAAGACACAAACACCTAAGCTTGGGGAAGCCCCGGAAGGCATCCCCTCTTTCGTCTTCAAAAACTATCGGTATACCTTACTCGGAGCTATATTTGTATTCGTCACATGATATGTGTTTTGCTTGGAGATTATTTTCAATTTTACTTGCTGTTTGAATAAAATCATTGGATCTGAAATCTTGAATGAAAAAAGGGGAATCCTCCCATGGCTAGTTAATTATTTTACCACTTAGTGTCCTTCACTTATATCTTTTTGGAGTAATTTGTCATTTACTCACGTGCTTCACGTATATCCTATGAGTAAATGGTTGAATAATTGAATATCATAAATCTGAATTTATATATGTTTCATATGCTTATACCATGGGGAGTAATGACTTCACATAGAACAAGTATAGGTAGTAAATTTATTGAAAGTTAGCAAACATAGAATTGGTCACTTGAACAAGTCATGAAAGAATATTGAAGGAAGAGAGATTTCACATATAAATATACTATCTTGGACATCTTTTGTAATTGTGAGCACTCATTAAAATATGACATGCTAAAAGGTTGATGTCGGACAAGGAAGACAACGTAATGGGTTATGTTTTCTTATATCCGAAATACAGTATATTGTCTTGGATCATCCAACATGTTGAGCTTGCTTTTCCCCCTCATGCTAGCCAAATTCTTTGCACCAAGTAGAGATACTACTTGTGCTTCCAAACATTCCTTAAACCAGTTTTTCCATGAGAGTCCCCCATACCTACCTATGGATTGAATAAGATCCTTCAAGTAAGTTGTCATCGGTGCATGCAATAAAAATTGCCCTCTAAATATGTATGATCTATTAATGCGGAGAAAATAAGCTTTATACGATCTTGTGATGTGGAAGAAATAAAAGCGACGGACAGCATAATAAAGGTCCATATCTCAAGTGGCAATATAAAGTGACGTTCTTTTGCATTAAGATTTTGTGCATCCAACCATAAAAGCGCGTGACAACCTCTACTTCCCTCTGCGAAGGGCTTATCTTTTACTTTTATCTTCTACCTTATGCAAGAGTCATGTTGATATTCACCTTTCATTTTTACATTTTCTCCTTTATCAAGCACATTGTGTTGGAAAGATCCTGATATATATATCCAGTTGGATGTAAGTTATCATGAACTATTATTGTTGACATTACCCTTGAGGTAAAAGTTGGGAGGCGAATCTATAAGCCCCTATCTTTCTCTATGTCCGATTAAAACTTCGAACCCATAAATATCACGTGAGTGTTAGAAATTGTGAAAGATTAAATGATAGTTGAGTATGTGGAGTCTGCTAAATCAAAGCTATGACATAGACCCTTCCTGAAAATAAGATGAATTGCAATTATTTGACAACTAAGAATATAGTTTGTTAGTTTCAAGAAAGTTTATGATCTATACTTTAAACATGTGAATAGCTTGTTACTTGATCATGAAAAGTTTTATGAAGATGAGCTACTGATATGATATATAATGATGCTAGAAAAAGTGAGTGGAACTATCATTGATCAAACTTGCGCACTTGCTAGCATTCACACTTCATAAATTATTTCTTTTATCATTTACCTACGCGAGGACGAGCAGGAATTAAGCTTGGGGATGCTGATACGTCTCCAACGTATCTATAATTTATGAAGTATTCATGCCATGTTTACAATATTTTTATATGATTTTGGTATGATTTGATTAGAACTAACCCGGACTGACGCTGTTTTCAGTAGAACTACCGTGGTGTTGTTTTTGTGCAGAAATAAACGTTCTCTGAATGCAATGAAAATCGACGGAGATTTTTTCTGAAAAATATGAAAAATACTAGAACGAAAATCCACCGGAGGGGGGTCACGGGGGCCCCACGAGGGTGGGGGGCGCGCCCCCCTGCCTCGTGGACTCCCCGAGGGCCCCCTTGACGTGAAATCAACGCAAACTTCTCCTACAAATACAGAAACCTCCGAAAAATAACCTAGATCGGGAGTTCCGCCGTCAGAAGCCTCCGTAGCCACCAAAAACCAATCTAGGCCCTCTCCGGAACCTTGCCGGAGGGGGCCATCATCACCGGAGGGCATGGAGGAGGATCCCGGAGCGGCCATCATCACCATGAAGGCCAAGGACCAGAGGGGGAACCTCTCCCCATCCAGGGGGAGGCCATGGAGGAGGAAGCACAAGGGGGAGAACCTCTCCTCCTCTCTCTTGGTGGCACCGGAGTGACATCGAGAGGGGAATCATCGCCCCGGTGATCGTCTTCATCAACACCACCATCCTCATATTTTTTACGCCGTACACTCTCCCGCACGCCGCTATAATCCCTACTTGAACATGGTGATTTATGCCACATATTATGATCCAATGATGTGTTGCCATCCTATGATGTCTTGAGTAGATATCCTTTGTCTTTGGGTTGATTGATGATCTAGATTGGTACGATTTGTATGTTTTTTTGGTGCTATCCTATGGTGCCCTCCGTGTCGCGCAAGCGTGAGGGATTCCCGATGTAGGGTGTTGCAATACGTTCATGATTCGCTTATAGTGGGTTGGTGAGTGACTGAAACACAAACCCGAGTAAGGGGGTCGTTGCGTATGGGAATAAAGAGGACTTGATGCTTTAATGCTATGGTTGGGTTTTACCTTAATGATCTTTAGTAGTTGTGGATGCTTGCTAGAGTTCCAATCATAAGTGCATATGATCCAAGAAGAGAAAGTATGTTAGCTTATGCCTCTCCCACATATGAAACTGCAATAGTGATTACCGGTCTTGTTAACAATTGCCTAGGACAATTCCGCACGCCGATCCACCATTATTCCACACTCGCTATTTATAATATTTAGTAATATATTCTATCTTTATGATAAAAACACCTACTTTTATAGTTTAGCTCTTCGATATCATACAAAGTTATCCACTTCATACCCACAACGTAGTTTTATTTCTCGTTTCTAGTTGGAAGCAAACGTTCGGTGTACGTAGAGTCGTATCAGTGGCAGATAGGGCTTGAGAGAATATTGATCTTACCTTTAGCTCCTTGTGGGTTCGACACTCCATACTTATCACTTCCACCTTTGGAAATTGCTATGATGATTACCTGCACTTGGGGATTATCAAATAACATGCCCATCTACATCTTCTTCCAAGAGATCTTTAACCATAGAAATACTAGGTTCTACTTTAATTTGTTCACCGGGTTTAGTTGTTCTAATATGGCTTTCGTTGACCATAGTTGAAACTTTAACATGTTCCTTTATCCTAACAGGGAAAGGTGGTTTCTCAATATAAGTAGAAGGAACAACGGGATCAACATTGTAAAGCATAGTTTCTTCTTTAACTGGCACATGTTCTTTAATTTCTTCTTTAATAGGTGGGTGATATTTAAACTACTTCTCTTTAGGGAGATCAACATGAGTAGCAAATTATTCACAAAAGGAGGCTACTATCTCAGAGTCAAGTCCATATGTAGTGCTAAACTTTTGAAAAGCATCGGTATCCATAAAAGATTTAACACAATCATACGTAAGTTTAATACCTAACTCTTTACCTTCATCGAGTTCCCAATCTTCAGAGTTGCGTTTAATTCTTTCCAAAAGATCCCACCGGAATTCAATAGTATTCTTCATAAAAGAACTAGCACAAGAGGTATCAAGCATGGTTTGATCATTACGAGAAAGCCGAGCTTAAAAGTTCTGGATAATAATTTCTCTTGAGAGCTCATGATCGGGGCAAGAATGTAACATTGACTTAAGCCTCCCCCAAGCTAGAGCGATACTTTCTCCTTCACAAGGAAATATATATATATATATATATATAATTCCGATCACGATGAACTAGATGCATAGGATAATTTTTTTGATGGAACTCCAATTTCAAACGATTCCAATTCCAAGATCCAATATCATCGCATAGCCTATACCATGCCAATGATTTTCCCTTCAAAGATAAAGGGAAAACCTTTTTCATTACTTCATCTCTGGGTAAACCTGCAAGCTTGAACAATCCACAATTTTGTTCTGCATATATCAAGTGCATATCAGGATGTTCGGTTCCATCTCCTGCATAAGGATTAGCTAGCAGTTGTTCTATCATACCCGAAGGAATTTCATATTCAATATTTTCAGTAGGTACAGTAGGTTTAGGGGTAGCTAATTATGGTTCCGGTCGAGGTGAAGATACCCCGAACAAACCCTCAAATGATTGTTTTCCATAGTAACAAGTGACAGTAAATTTCAGCACACTATATAAATATTTCCTTACCAAATTCCACTTACCAAAGGCGCTTCACTCCCTGGCAACGGCTCAGAAAATATCCCTGATGACCCACAAGTATAGGGGATCAATTGTAGATCTTCTCGATAAGTAAGAGTGTCGAACCCAACGAGGAGCAGAAGGAAATGACAAGTGGTTTTCAACAAGGTAATGTCTACAAGTGCTGAAATTGTAAGTAACAGAGTAGTTTGATAGCAAGATAATTTGTAATGATCAAGTAATGATGGTAGCAATAAAAGTGCAGCAAGGTATCCCAATCCTTTTGAGGAAAAGGACAGACCAAAACGGTCTCTTATGATAAGCAAAGTGTTCTTGAGGGTACACGGGAATTTCATCTAGTCACTTTCACCATGTTGGTTTAATTCGTGTTTGGTACTTTGATAATTTGATATGTGGGTGGACCGGAGCTTAGGTGTTGTTATTACTTGAACAAAACTCCTACTTACAATTAAACCTCCCACAAGCATCCGCAACTACGAGAAAAGTATTAAGAATAAATTCTAACCATAGCATTAAACTTTTGGATCCAATCGGTCCCTTACGGAATAGTGCATAAACTGGGGTTTAAGCTTCTGTCACTCTCGCAACCCATCATATAATTGCTACTCCACAATGCATTCCCTTAGGCCCAAATATGGTGAAGTGCCATGTAGTCGATGTTCACTTGACACCACTAAGGGAATCACAACACACATACTATCAAGATATCGAACACATATCAAATTCACATGATTACTTGCAACATGATTTCTCCTGTGACCTCAAGAACAAAAGTAACTACTCACAAGTAATAACCATGTTCAAGTTTAGAGGGGTATTAAATAGCATATTGGATCTGAACATATAATCTTCCACCAAATAAACCATATAGTAATCAACTACAAGATGTAATCAACACTACTAGTCACCCACAAGCACCAATCTATAGTTCCGGTAACAAGATTGAACACAAGAGATGAACTAGGGTTTGAGATGAGATGGTGTTGTTGAAGATGGATGGAGATTGCCCTCCCCAAGATGGGAGACTTGTTGGTGATGATGAATGACAATGATTTCCCCCTCCAGGAGGGAAGTTCCCCCGGCGGAATTGCTCCGTCAGAGGGCAAAAGTGCTCCTGCCCAAGTTTCGCCTCGAGACGGCGGCGCTCCATCCCGAAAGTCCTCTCCTGATTTGTTTCTATGTTAAAATGACTTATATATCAGAAGATGGGCATCGGAGGTGGGCCTGGGTGAGCACAACCCACCAGGGAGCGCCTGGGCTCCCTGGCGTGCCCAGGTGGGTTGTGCCCACCTGGTGGGCCCCTCTGGTAGTTATTTGCTCCAATATTCTTCATATATATGATAAAAAATCTTCGTGAAGTTTCAGCTTGTTTGGAGTTGTGCAGAATAGGTGGCCTGGCATAGCTTTTCCAGGTCCAGTTTTCCAGCTGCCGGAATTCTCCTTCTTTGTGTATACCTTGCATATTATGAGAGAAAAGTCATTATAGTTACTCCAAAACACATTATTATGGATAAAAACATCATAAATGACATTAAGAAAACATGATGCAAAATGGACGTATCACACATCGACCGCTTTCCAGCATGCATCTAGTGTATTGAGTTCCTGGAGACATGGAATAATGCAATAAGAACGATGACATGATGTAGACAAGATCTATCTATGTAGAGATAGACCCCATAGTTTTATCCTTAGTAGCAACGATACATACGTGTCGGTTCCCCTTCTGTCACTGGGATCAAGCACCGTAAGATCGAACCCACTACAAAGCACCTCTTCCCATTGCAAGATAAATAGATCAAGTTGGCCAAACAAAACCCAAATATCGGAGGAGAAATACGAGGCTATAAGCAGTCATGCATATTGTAACACCCTCGATGCGACTATAGCTCCCACGTGTCGAGGCACGACTTAGAGACATAATCGCATTGAAGGCATATGTCGCAAGTTAGGCAATCTTCACAACATCCCATGTAATATGAATAATAAAGGGGAGATAACATAGTTGGCTTACACTCACCACGTCACATCAAAGTACATAAATAACATCCATCATTCAAACACTCATGGCCCGACTACGGTGCCAAAATAGAAAAGAACCCAACATGCGACAAGGCCCCGAATCAAACCCCAACTAGGCACCACTACTGATCATCAGGAAAAGACACGTAGTAACGCTGAGAGTCTTCGTCGAACTCCCACTTGAGCTCGTACTCGTCACCTGGAGCGGAATCACCTGGACCTGCATCTGGAGTCATAGCATCTGTGAGCCACAGGGACTCAGCAATCTCGCACCCTCGCGATCAAGACTATTTAAGCTTATAGGAAGGGTAAGGCAAATATATGTGGAGCTGCAGCAAGCGACTAGCATATATGGTGGCTATCTTATTCACAAAAGAGAGCGAGAAGAGGAGGCAAAGCGCGAGTGAGAGTCTAAAGGAACAACCTGCGCAAGCATCACTCCAACACCGTGTCCACTTCCCGGACTCCGCCGAGAAGAGGCCATCACGGTAACACACTCAGTTGATTCATTTTTATTAATTAAGGTTTAAGTTATCTACAACCGGACATTAACAAATTCCCATCTGCCCATAACCGCGGGCACGGCTTTCGAAAGTTCAATCCCTGCAGGGGAGTCCCAACTTAGCCCATGACAAGCTCTCACGGTCAACGAAGGAATAAACCTCCTCCCAAGACATTCCGATCAGACTCGGTGTCTCGGTAACTCAAGACACTTTGACAGGTTAAAACAAGACCATCAACACCGCCCGAATGCGCCGACAAATCCCGATAGGAGCTGCACATATCTCTTTCTCAGGGCACACTCAGATGAGCAAGAAGTCGGGTAGGCCAGCCCAGAGTTGCCCCTGGTAGCCCCGGACATCGCTCGGTTGGACCAACACTCAGAGGAGCACTGGCCCGGGGGGGTTAAAATAAGATGACCCTTGAGTCTGCAGAACCCAAGGGAAAGAAAAGGCTAGGTGGCGAATGGTAAAACCAATGTTGGGCATTGCTGGAAAAGCTTCAATCAAGGAGAAATATCAAGGGGTTCCCATTATAACCCAACCGCGTAAGCAATGCAAAATCCGGGAACATAACACCGATATGACGGAAACTAGGGCGGCAAGAGTGGAACAAAACACTAGGCGAGAGGCCGAGCCTTCCACCCTTTACCAAGTATATAGATGCATTAAGATAACATGGCAATATAATGATATCCCAACAAGTAAATAAATGTTCCGACAAGGAACGGACTCCAATCTTCACCTGCAACTAGCAACGCTATAAGAGGGGCTTAGCAAAGCGGTAACATAGCCAATCAACGGTTTGCTAGGACAAAGGTGGGTTAGAGGTTTGACATGGCAATTGGGAGGCTGACAAGCAAAAGGTAGGCATCGTAGCATTGGCATAGCAAAGATCGAGCAAACTAGCATAGCAAAGATAGTAGTGATTTCGAGGGTATGATCATCTTGCCTGCACAGTTGTCAGAGTTGACTGGATCCTCACAAGAAAACTCAACGGGCTCCTCGGTAGCGAACTCGTCTCACGGCTCTACCCAAATAAGACAAACAAGCAACAAGGACACAATCAACCACGTGCAAGGATCAAGCGATATGATGCAATGATGATATGCTATGCGGGATGCGACGTAGAATGCAAAATGCAAGATATGACAGGCAATACATGAACCTGGCCTCAACATGGAATTCCAAGGGTTCCACTGGAAAGATGAGATGAAATCTCTTGAAAACGATATAAAGAACGCCGGAATCGGAGTTACGGTTTGGAAATGGCAAGCGATTCAAAAATTGACACCGGTCTGCGATTTACAGCAAGTAGGCATCTAAATGCAATGAGATGAACATGCTACAGCCACCAAACATGACAAAAAAATACATGGCAGGAATGCACACAAGATTCTTAACAAAAGACTAGCACTGAGCCACGGCCAATTCATCCATTATGAGGTTCAAACAAGCATGGCAAAAACGCAAATGCAAAACAGATTTCAGACTTAGTGATATTAACAGTTGTCTGAAATTTCAGATCACGAAGCCCTCTTCGGAGCAGCAAAACAACATGATACATGACCTGATTAAGACAAGTAAGAACATGGAATGGAGCTACTCAACAAGCTTAACAAAAGACTCAAAGTAACCTGGGGCCAAAAGGGTTCACAAAATATACTAACGGGCACACGAACATAGCTAAAACACAATCAGTTTTCAGACTTAGTGAAAACTGAGACATGCTGAAATATAACTCACGAAGGCATGTAAACGAGCTCGATGCACTCACTACGGTGCAAGTCATGGAAAGGCAAGCATACATCCATAAATAAGGCACAAAATACAAGCTAGACATGGCAAGAAAAATGGCATAGCATGCACGGATCAACTATAATAACATCGGCAAGATCGCAAACTAGTTGACGATCTTCCCAGATTCACAACGAAGCAAAAGTAGAGCTCGATTGACTCAAGCTAGGGTGCTCCATAATTGCAAACAAAGACATGGATGGATAGAGAATAACAAGATTAACAAAACTCCCTTACTGATCATCCTCAAAAGAGGCACGGATCACTAGGAAACAACAAGAACATATGGCATCATGAACTAAATAATCCCAGACTTAGTGAAAACTACTAAGTCCCTGAAAACAGATTTACCGGGTGCCTCACTTTGCAAGCTTGCACAAGTCACCACACACATCACAAAAATTCATGGGTTGCACCTCTGGAAAGAAGACAAAATCCTTAACAAAACATATGAAGGACTCATAGGCATAGCATGCACACAATAATCATGGCAAAAATGACAAAAGTCTAAGATGAACTAGCAGATCTGACAATTAACTCACGAAGCCTCCTTCTAACAGCATTTCGGGCATCAAGATGAACTCAAATGAAAATGATGCATCGAGACGAACATTTTAATATACTATATGCATGAATCGGAGCTACGGATGCAAAGTTACGGAGCCGTGAACATGGGCATATGGAGTAAAAATTCTGAGGACTTGGTGAAAAAAAAACTACCCAGATCTGGATCTAGGGTTTCGGATCACTGTAGCAACCGGGTCGGGGCGCGCCTCCTGAGGCAACTCCGGCGAAGACGAGGACGGCGGCCGGCGGGGGCGACGTCCGGTGGCCGGGGCGGCGGCGCCGGGGGCCGCGGTGGCCGGAGCCGGGGCCGGCTGCGGGCCGGGCGACGCCGGCGAGCTCCGCGGCGGCTTGGGGCGGCGACGACGGCGGCCCGGCGACGAAGGCGGCGAAGGGCGGCGTCGGGAGCCGGGCGGCGGCGGCGATGGCGGCTCCGGCCGCCGGAGTTGGAAGAGGCGGCGGGGATGGCAGCGAAGGGCAGCGGCGCGTGGATGGGCTCGCGGGGGCCCCTCCTGGGCCTCCCGGGCCGGCGGCGGGTGAGGGACGCGGCGGCCACGTGGCGGCTCGCCACTGGCTGCGGGTGGCGGCGGAGGTCGGGTCGGACATGTCCGGCCCGGCAAATTTTGTCCGGCGGCGGCGTGGAGAATGGATCTAGGGTTTCGGAGAGGGGGAGAGATCCGAATTTCGGGGGGTCTATTTATAGGCATAAGTGGAGCTAGGAGAGTCCAAATGAGGTGCGGTTTTCGGCCACGCGATCGTGATCGAACGCTCTAAGACATGGAGCAGAGTTTGGTGGGTTTTGGGCCAAATTGGAGGGGTGTTGGGCTGCAACACACACGAGGCCTTTTCGGTCCCTCGGTTAACCGTTGGAGTATCAAACGAAGTCCAAATGATACGAAACTTGACAGGCGGTCTACCGGTAGTAAACCAAGGCCGCTTGGCAATCTCGGTCCAATCCGGAAATGTTTAATCCCCACACACGAAAGAAAGCTAGAAATGACCACCGGAGGAGAACGAAGCGCCGGAATGCAAAACGGACAACGGGGAAAATGCTCGAATGCATGAGATGAACACGTATGCAAATGCAATGCACATGATGACATGATATGAGATGCATGACAACGACCACAACACACGGAGACAAAGACCCGACCCCGAGAAAATAAATATAACTTAACGCCAGAAACGGCAAGAGTTGGAGTACAAATTTGGAAAGTTACATCCGGGGCGTTACACATATAAGAGATCAAAGAAACTCAAATAGCTTTCATGGATAAAAAGATAGATCTGATCATAAACTCAAAGTTCATCCGATCCCAACAAACACACCGCAAAAACAGTTACATCATATGGATCTCCAAGAGACCATTGCATTGAGAATCAAACGAGAGAGAGGAAGCCATCTAGCTACTAACTACGGACTCGAAGGTCTAAAAGAACTACTCACGCATCATCGGAGAGACACCAATGGAAGTGGTGAACCCTCCGTGATGGTGTCTTGATTGGATCTGGTGGTTATGGACTCTGCGGCGGCTGGAATTGATTTTCGTCGACTCCCCTAGGGTTTCTGGAATATTGGGGTATTTATAGAGCAAAGAGGCGGTCCGGGGGGCACCTGAGGTGGGCACAACCCACCAAGGCGCGCTTGGGCCTCCTGGCGCGCCCTGGTGGGTTGTGCTCCCCTCGGAGCACCCCCAGGCACTGCCTTGGCCCATCAGCTGTCTTCTGGTCCATTAAAAAACTCCGTAAAGTTTCGTTGCATTTGGACTCCGTTTGGTATTGATTTCCTACGATGTAAAAAAACATGCAGAAAACAGCAAGTGGCACTTGGCACTATGTCAATAGGTTAGTACCAAAAAATGATATAAAATGATTATAAAACATCCATGGTTGATAATATAACAACATGGAACAATAAAAAATTATAGATACGTTGGAGACGTATCAGCATCCCCAAGCTTAACTCCTACTCGACCTTGAGTAGGTAAGTGATAAAAACAGAATTTTTGATGTGGACTGCTGCCTAACATGTCATATCATATTCTTTTCTTTATAGCATGGACATTTGGACTTTTATATTGTTCAAATCAATAGTCCAGTTTTGACATGATAACTTAAATACTCAAGCATATCAACAAGCAACCATGTCTTCAAAATATCAACGCTAAAATAAGCTATCCCTAGCCCATCATGCTCAACCATTAATCCATTCATGAAACACACTCGCATATTAACTACACTCAATACTCAAGTACGATCATAGTGCCTCCTAGTTGGTGCTTTATAAGAGAAGATGGAGACTCAAATTCAAAGTAAAAATTGCATAAAGTAAAAGAAAGACCCTTCACAGAGGGAAGTAGGGATTTGTAGAGGTGCCAGAGCTCAAAGCGAAGAACTTAGAGATAAAAACATTTTGGGAGGTGTGTCCTTCCAACCAACGAAAACGACTTAGAGTTCCCAACACTTTCCATGCTAGATATATCATAGGCGGTTCCCAAATAGAAAATAAAGTTTATTCCTTTTTCCACCATACTTTCACTTTCCATGGCTAACCGTATCCACGGGTGCCTTCCATACCAACACTTTCCAAGGAATTTATTATTTGACAACATAAAGTAAATTCATTTTTCATTTTAGGACTGGGCATCCCTAATACCTTTTCCTTACTCTCGTGCAATGACAAGTGAATAAACACTCATCGTGAGAATAACACATCTAGCATGGAAAATATTAGCCACCCCTCACCGCTCTGCGAGCGGTATGAACACACAAAAGAGAAGTTTATTTTGAAAATTAGAGATGGCACATACAAATTTGCTTAGAATGGCAAAAGGATACCGCATATAGGTAGATATAGTGGACTCATGTGGCAAAACTGGTTTAAAGGTTTTTGGATGCACAAGTAGTGATCATACTTAGTGCAAAATGAAGTCTAGCAAAAGATTGAGAAGCGACCAACCAAGAAACGAATAATCTCATAAGAGAGCATTAAGCATAATTAACACTGAATAATGCACCACAAGTAGGATGTAATTTCATTGCACAACTATTGACTTCCGTGCTTGCATAGGGAATCACAAACCTTAACACCAATATTCTTACTAAAGCATAATTACTCATCAAGATGACTCACATATCACATCATCATATCTCAAAACTATTACTAAGAATCACGTTTATTTTGTCCAATGATCTTCATGAAAGTTTTTATTATATCCTTCTTGGATATCTATCACTTTGGGGCAAATTTTTCATGTGTTTCTTTTGATAAGCTCAAACAGATATAAGTGAAGATCATGAGCATAAAATTTCTTTGTCTCAAATTAATTGAAGTGAAGCAAGAGAGAATTTCTTGAAATTTTTTACTAACTCTCAAATAAATCTAAGTGAAGCAAGAGAGCATTTCTTCAAAAATACTAAAGCACACCGTTCCCAAAAAGATATAAGTGAAGCACTAGAGCAAGTCCATAGCTCATAAAAAATTAAGTAAAGCATAGAGAGCAATTCTAACAAGTCATGGCATAATTTTGGCTCTCTCGTATAGGTGTGTCCAGCAAGGAATCAAGACTTAAAACACAAAATAAAACAAGCAAAGACTCATATCATACAAGACGCTCCAAGCAAAATACATAGTATGTGACGAATAAAAATATAGCTTCAAGTAAAATACCGATGGTCGTTAGAAGAAAGAGGGGATGCCACTCGGGGGCATCCCCAAGCTTAGTTCCTTACTCTCTTTTGGATAATAGCTTGGGATTTCGGGGCATTCCCAAGCTTAGGCTCTTCTTACTCCTTATTCCTTCATCCATCGTAAGATAACCCAAAACTTGAAAACTTCAATCACACAAAACTCTACAAAAGCCTTCGTGAGATCCGTTAGTATAAGAAAACAAATCACTACTATAAGCTTTGTAGTAAACCAATTCAGATTTTGTTCTTGCATTATATCTACTGTATTCCAACTTTTCTATGGAAAAAAATCATCAAGTAAAACCATAGAGCCATCCAAACAAGCACACGACGCAAAGAAAACAGAATCTGTCAAAAACAGAACAGTCTGTAGCAATCTAGGTAATTTGAATACTTCTATAACTCCAAAAACTCTACAACATTAGGACAACCTTGGTAATTTGTATACTAATCTACTGCAAAAGGAATTGATATTTTATCGCTCGCTGGTTAAAAACGAAAATTATTTTTGCGAGCGCAAAAGTTTTTGTTTTTTCAGCAAAATCAAACAACTATCACCCAAGAAGATCCTAAAGGCTACTTGGCACAAACACTAATTAAAACACAATAAACACAATCATAACAGTAGCATAATTGTGCTAACACTCAAAAACAGGAAGCAAAAGGCAAAATAAATTTTATTCATTTGGTTGCCTCCCAACAAGCGCTATAGTTTTACACGCTTAGCTAGGCATAAAGCAAGTTTTGTCATCCTTGTTCAACTCTTAAATCAAACACTTAGAATTCTTTAAATATTTAGCATAAAGATTTTCAATGACAATACTCCTAGAAACAATTTTAAAGAATTCATTCTTGCCAAAGGGATCTCTTATAACTTCAACAAAATCCAGGTGGATGCCAATCTTTTCGGGAGTTTTTTCAATAGTTTTAGCGGAAGCAAAAGCCGTACTCAAATTACTAAAGATTTCTTCTAGTTTATCAATCCGAGACAGACTTTCTTCAATTCTTTCATGAATTACGGTTCCCTTTTCTTTTAACAACTTAAAAACTTCTCCCGCTTTTGACCCAATTTTAGTAGCAAATTATGCATCTTTTTATCCAAGTTTTCAATATGTTCTTCAGTAAGCGTTTTCTTTTCAATAGCATCTAATCTTTGCATGACATGCTCAAGAGTCAAAGTTGTTTTATTAATTAACCATAAAAGGTGGTGAACCCACTAAATTTCCCATAGCATTGAAAGCATCAAGAGAGGGACACATCTAGGAATTTCCACCGATAATCGTATCAAGGATGAATCTATACCAAGTGGTGATGCCCACATAAAAACAACGAAGAAGAACAACGGTAGATTGCTTACAGATAGATCTATTATGAGCATGGTAAATTCTATACCAAGCATCTTTTAAATTTTCTCCCCCACCCCCTTTGTTTAAAGTTGAGAACCTCGTTCTCAGGAGTGCACGCAATAGAGGAAGAACTATCCATGACGATAATAACGGCGAACGAAAAAGAGGGCAAATAGAATGGCAATTTTTTGTGAAGTGGGGGAGAGGAAAACGAGAGGAAAATGGCAAATAATGTAAGTTGCAAGGAGATGAGATTTGTGATTAGGAACCTGGTATATGTTGAAGATCCTCCTCGGCAACGGCGCCAGAAATTCCTTTTGATGTCGCTTGAAGCTACGTCGGTATTTCCCCAAAGAGGAAGGGATGATGCCGCACAATGGCGGTAGGTATTTCCCTCAAATATGAAACCAAGGATATCAAACCCATAGGAGAACCAAGCAAAACAACGTCAATAGCACCTGTACACAAATAACAAATACTCTCAACCCGACGTGTTAAAGGGGTTGTCAATCCCTTTCGGGTAACGGCGCCAGAAAATGGCACATGGACGGGAGAAAGTTGTAAATATTGATAGATCGAACGCCAAATAAAATAAAGTGCAGCAAGGTATTTTTTTGTATTTTTGGTTTAATAGATCTGAAAATAAAAGGCAAATATAATAGATTGCAAAGGCAAATAATATGAGAAAGAGACCCGGGGGCCGTAGGTTTCACCAGTGGCTTCTCTCGAGAAAAATAGCAAAAGGTGGGTAAAAAAATAGTTGTTGGGCAATTGATAGAACTTCAAATAATCATGATGATATCCAGGCAATGATCATTACATAGGCATCACGTCCAAGATTAGTAGACCGAGTCCTGCCTGCATCTACTACTATTACTCCACACATCGACCGCTATCCAGCATGCATCTAGTGTATTAAGTTCATGGAGAAACGGAGTAATGCAGTAAGAACGATGACATGATGTAGACAAGATCTATTATGTAGAGATAGACCCCATCATTTTATCCTTAGTAGCAATGATACATACGTGTCGGCTCCCCTTCTATCACTGGGATCAAGCACCATAAGATTGAACCCACTACAAAGCACCTTTTCCCATTGCAAGATAAATAGATCAAGTTGACCAAACAAAACCCAAATATCAGAGAAGAAATACGAGGCTATAAGAAATCATGCATATAAGAGATCAAAGAAACTCAAATAACTTTCATGGATAAAAAGATAGATCTGATCATAAACTCAAAGTTCATCCGATCCCAACAAACACACCGCAAAAAGAGTTACATCATATGGATCTCCAAGAGACCATTGTATTGAGAATCAAATGAGAGAGAGGAAGCCATCTAGCTACTAACTACGGACCCGAAGGTCTACAAAGAACTACTAACGTATCATCGGAGAGGCACCAATGGAAGTGGTGAACCCCTCTGGGATGGTGTCTAGATTGGATCTGGTGGTTCTGGACTCTGCAGCAGCTGGAATTGATTTTCGTCGACTCCCCTAGGGTTTCTAGAATATTGGGGTATTTATAGAGAAAATAGGCGGTCCGGGGGGCACCCGAGGTGGTCACAACCCACCAAGTCGTGCTCCCCTCGGAGCACCCCCTAGGTGCTGCCTTGGACCATTAGGTGTCTTCTGGTCCATAAAAATCTCCGTAAAGTTTCGTTTCATTTGGACTCCGTTTGGTATTGATTTCTTGCGATGTAAAAAACATGCAGAAAACAGCAACTTACACATGGCACTATTTCAATAAGTTAGTACCAAAAATGATATAAAATTGGAGGAAATATGCCCTAGAGGCAATAATAAAGTTGTTATTTATATTTCCTTATATCATGATAAATGTTTATTATTCATGCTAGAATTGTATTAACCGGAAACTTAGTACATGTGTGAATACATAGACAAACAGAGTGTCCCTAGTTTGGATCTACTTGACTAGCTCGTTAATCAAAGATGGTTAAGTTTCCTAGCCACGGACATGTGTTGTCATTTGATGAACGGGGTCACATCATTAGAGAACTATGTGATGGACAAGACCCATCTGTTAGCTTAGCACTATGATCGTTTAGTTTATTGCTACTGCTTTCTTCATGACTTATACATGTTCCTATTGTTGGGGAACGCAGTAATTTAAAAAAAATCCTATGCACACGCAAGATCCATGAGAGGGGAGATAGTTGTCTACGTACCCTCGTAGATTGTAAGCGGAAGCGTTATGACAATGCGGTTGATGTAGTCGTACGTCTTCACGATCCGACCGATCCTAGCACCGAAGATATGTCACCTCCGTGATCTGGACACGTTCATCTCGGTGACGTCCCGTGAACTCTAGATCAAGCTGAGTGCCGATGGAGAGTTTCGTCAGCACGACGGCGTGATGACGGTGATGATGAAGCTACCGGCGCAGGGCTTCGCCTAAGCACTACAACGATATGACCGAGGTGGAAATCTATGGAGGGGGGCACCACACACGGCTAAGAGATCAACTTGTGTGTCTATGGGGTGTCCCCTCCCCCGTATATAAAGGAGTGGAGGAGGGGGACGGCTGGCCCCTCTATGGCGCGCCCAAGGGGAGTCCTACTTCCATCGGGAGTAGGATTCCCCCCCCCTTCCCTAGTTGGATTAGGAGAGGAAGGAAGGGGGAGAGGGGGGGAAGGAAAGGGGGGCGCCCCCCCACCCAATTAGTATTGGGCACGGGGGGCGTGCCCCCTCCTAGGATCCCTTCTCCTCTCTCCCACTATTGCCCAATAAGGCCCGTATACTTCCTGGGGGGTCCGGTAACCTCCCGGTACTCCAGTATATGCCCGAACTCACCCGGAACCATTCCGGTGTCCAAACATAGGCTTCTAATATATCGATCGTTATGTCTCGACCATTACAAGACTCCTTGTCATGTCCATGATCTCATCCGGGACTCCGAACAACCTTCGGTACATTAAAACACATAAACTCATAATACCGATCGTCATCGAACACTAAGCGTGTGGACCCTACGGGTTCGAGGACTATGTAGGCATGACCGAGACTCATCTCCGTGAAGGAAATATGCCCTAGAGGCAATAATAAAGTTGTTATTTATAGTTCCTTATATCATGATAAATGTTTATTATTCATGCTAGAATTGTATTAACCGGAAACTTAGTACATGTGTGAATACATAGACAAACAGAGTGTCCCTAGAATGCCTCTACTTGACTAGCTCATTAATCAAAGATGGTTAAGTTTCCTAGCCATGGGCATGTGTTGTCATTTGATGAACGGGATCACATCATTAGAGAATGATGTGATGGATAAGACCCATCCTTTAGCTTAGCACTATGATCGTTTAGTTTACTGATATTGCTTTCTCCATAACTTATACATGTTCCTATGACTATGAGATTATGCAACTCCCGAATACCGTAGGAACACTTAGTGTGCTATCAAACATCACAACGTAACTGGGTGACTATAAAGATGCTCTACTAGTGTCTTCGATGGTGTTTGTTGAGTTGGCATAGATAGAGACTAGGATTTGTCACTCCGTGTATCGGAGAGGTATCTCTGGGCTCTCTCGGTAATGCACATCACTATAAGCCTTGCAAGCAATGTAATTAATGAGTTAGTTACGGGATGTAGCATTACGGAACGAGTAAAGAGACTTGCCGGTAACGAGATTGAACTAGGTATTGAGATACCCACGATCGAATCTCGGGCAAGTAACATACCGATGACAAAGGGAACAACGTATGCTGTTATGCGGTTTGACCGATAAAGATCTTCGTAGAATATGTAGGAACCAATATGAGCATCCAGGTTCCGCTATTGGTTATTGATCAGAGATGATTCTCGATCATGTCTACATAGTTCTCGAACCCGTAGGGTCCTCACGCTTAACGTTCGGTGACGATCGGTATTATGAGTTTATGTGTTTTGATGCACCGAAGGTAGTTCAGAGTCATGGATATGATCACAGACAGGACGAGGAGCCTCGGAATGGTTGAGACATAAAGATCGATATATTGGAAGCCTATGTTTGGACATCAGAATGATTCCGGGTGAGTCCGGGCATATACCGGAGTACCGGGAGGTTACCAGAACCCCCCGGGAAGTATATGGACCTTATTGGGCCATAGTGGGAGAGAGGAGAAGGGAGCCTAGGAGGGGGCGCCCCCCCAAGCCCAACCCAAATTGGGTGGGGGCCGGCCCCCCTTTCCTTCCCCCTCTCTCCCCCTTCCTTCCTCTCCTAAGCCAACTAGGGAGGGGGGGGGAATCCTACTCCCGGTGGGCGCGCCATAGAGGAGCCGGCCCTCCCCCTCCTCCACTCCTTTATATACGGGGGGAGGAGGCACCCCATAGACACACAAGTTGATTGTTTAGCTGTGTGCGGTGACCCCCCTCCACAGATTTCCACCTTGGTCATATCGTTGCAGTGCTTAGGCGAAGCCCTGCGTCGGTAGCTTCATCTTCACCGTCATCACGCCATTGTGCTGACGAAACTCTCCCTTGACACTCAGCTGGATCTAGAGTTCGCGGGATGTCACCGAGCTGAACGTGTGCAGATCACGGAGGTACCGTACCTTCGGTGCTACGATCGGTCGGATCGTGAAGACATACGACTACATCAACCGCGTTGTCATAACGCTTCCGCTTACGGTCTACGAGGGAACGTGGACAACACTCTCCCCTCTCATTGCTATGCATCACCTAGATGGATCTTGCATGTGCATAGGAATTTTTTGAAATTACCTTGTTCCCCAACAGTGGCATCCGAGCCAGGTCTATGCGTAGATGTTATATGCACGAGTAGAACACAAAGGAGTTGTGGGTGTGGGTATATACATATTGCTTGCTGTCACTTGTTGATTCTTGATTCGGCGGTATTGTTGGATGAAGTGGCTCAGACCGACATTACGCATATGCTTACGCGAGACTGGTTCTACCGACGTGCTTCGCACACAGGTGGCTAGTGGGTGTCTGTTTCTCCAACTTTAGTTGAATCAGATTCAATGAACATGATTCTTTCTAAAGATCAAAAAGCAATCACTATACTGCGTTGTGGTTTTTGATGCATAGGTAAGAATGGTTCTTGCTAAGCCCGTAGCAGCCACGTAAAACTTGCAATAACAAAGTAGAGGACGTCTAACTTGTTTTTGCAGGGCATGTTGTGATGTGATATGGTCAAGACGTGATGAGATATAAATTGTTGTATGAGATGATCATGTTTTGTTAAAGTTATCGGCAACTGGAAGGAGCCTTATGGTTGTCTCGTTATTGCATAAGATACAAGCGCTATATAATTGTTTTACTTTATCGCTATGTGATAGCAATAGTTGCAAAAGCAATAGTTGGCGAGACGACCATGTGACGACACGTTGATAAAGATCAAGATGATGGAGATCAAGGTGTCATGCCGGTGACGATGGTGATCATGACGGTGCTTTGGAGATGGAGATCAAAGGCACAAGATGATGATGGCCATATCATATCACTTATATTTGAATGCATGTGATGTTTATCATTTATGCATCTTATTTTTTCTTAGTACGACAGTAGCATTATGAGATGATCCCTTACTAAATTTCAAGGTACAAATGTTCTCCCTGAATATTCACCGTTGTGACAGTTCTTCATGCTGAGACACCACGTGATGATCGGGTGTGATAAGCTCTATGTTCACATACAATGGGTGCAAGCTAGTTTTGCACATGCAGAATACTCAAGTTAAACTTGACAAGCCTAGCATATGCAGATATGGCCTCGGAACACTGAGACCGAAAGGTCGAGCGTGAATCATATAGTAGACATGATCAACATAGTGATGTTCACCATTGAAAACTACTCCATCTCACATGATGATCAGACATGGTTTAGTTGATATGGATCATGTGATCACTTAGATGATTAGAGGGATGTCTATCTAAGTGGGAGTTCTTAAGTAATATGATTAATTGAACTTAGATTTATCATGAACTTAGTCCTTATAGTATTTGCATATCTATGTTGTAGATCAATTGCTCGCGTATAGCTTCCCCGTTTTATTAATGATATGTTCGTAGAGAAAACTATGTTGAAAGATGATAGTAGCAATGATGCGGATTGGATCCGTGATCTGAGGATTATCCTCATTGTTGCACAGAAGAATTATGTCCTTGATGCACCGCTAGGTGACATAACTATTGCAGGAGCAAATGCAGACGTTATGAAGATTTGACAAAGCTCGGTATGATGACTACTTAATAGTTTAGTGCACCATGCTTTACGGCTTAGAACCGGGACTTAAAAAATGTTTTTGAACGCCACAGAGCATATAAGATGTTCTAAGATTTGAAATTGGTATTTCATACTCATGCCCGTATCGAGAGGTAGGAGACCTCTGACAGTACTTTGCCTACAAGATGGAGGAGAATAGCTCAACGAGTGAGCATGTGCTCAAATTTTTTGGGTACTACAATTGCTTGAATCAAGTGGGAGTTAATCTTCCAGATAAGACTGTAATTGACAAAGTTCTCTAGTCACTATCACCAACTTACTAGAACTTAGGGATGAACTATAATATGCAAGGGATGAACAAAGTAATTCCCAAGCTCTTCGCGATGCTAAAATCGGCGAAGGTAGAAATCAAGAAATAGCATCAAGTGTTGATGGTTAACAAGACCACTAGTTTCAAGAAAAGGGCAAAGGGAAAGAAAGAGGAACTTCAAAGAAGAATAGCAAGCAAGTTTCTGCTCCCATGAAAAAGCCCTAGACCCAAGCCCCCAAGCCTGGAACTGAGTGCTTCTACTGCAAAGGAAATGGTCACTCGAAGTGGAACTGCCCTAGATACTTGGCAGATAAGAAGGATGGAAAAGTGAACAAAAGTATATTTCTACATGTTATTGATGTGTAATTTACTAGTGTTTATAGCAACCCCTCAGTATTTGATACTGGTTCAGTTGCTAAGAGTAGTAACTCGAAACAGGAGTTGCAAAATAAACAGACACTAATTAAGGGTGAGCTGATGATGTGAGTTGGAAGTAATTCCATGGTTGATAAGATCACCATCGCACACTCCCTTTACCTTCGGGATTAGTGTTGAACCTAAAATAAATGTTATTTGGTGTTTGCGTTGAGCATAATATGATTGGATCATTTTCATTGCAATACGATTATTCATTTAAGTCAAAGAATAATTTTTATTCTGTTTACATGAATAAAACCTTTTGAGGTCATACACCCAAGGTGAATGGTTTATTGAATCTCGATCGTAGTGATACACATATTCATAATATTAAAGCCAAAAGATGCAAAGTTAATAATGATAGTGTAACTTATATGTGGCACTACCATTTATGTCATATTGGTGTAAAGCGCATGAAGAAACTCCATGCTGATGGGCTTTTGGAGTCACTTGATTATGAATCATTTGATGCTTGCGAACCATGCCTCGTGGGAAAGATGACTAAAACTCCTTTCTCTGGAATAATGGAGCAAGCAACTGACTTATTGGAAATAATACATACTGATGTGTGCAATCCGATGAGTGTTGAGGCTCGCGGCAGGTATCGTTATTTTCTGACCTTCACAGATGATTTGAGCAGATATGGGTATATCTCCTTGATGAAACATAAGTCTGAAACATTTGAAAAGTTCAAAGAATTTCGGGGTGAAGTGGAAAATCATTGTAACAAGAAAATAAAGTTGCTGCGATCTGATCATGGAGGGGAATATTTGAGTTACGAGTTTGGTCTTCATTTGAAACAATGTGGAATAGTTTCGCAACTCACGCCGCTTGGAACATCACAGCGTAATGGTGTGTTTGAATGTCATAAGCGTACTTTATTAGATATGGTGCGATCTATGATGTCTCTTACCGATTTATCACTATCGTTTTGGGGTTATGCATTAGAGACAACTGCATTCACGTTAAATAGGGCACCATCTAAATCCATTGAGACGATACCATATGAACTATGGTTTAGCAAGAAACCTAAGCTGTCGTTTCTTAAAGTTTGGGGCTATGATGCTTATGCGAAAAAGTTTCATCCTGATAAGCTCGAACCCAAATAGAAGAAATGCATCTTCATAGGATACCCAAAGGAAATTGTTGGGTACACCTTCTATCACAGATCCAAAGGCAAGATATTTGTTGCTAAGAATGGATCCTTTCTAGAGAAGAAGTTTCTCTCGAAAGAAGTGAGTGGGAGGAATGTAGAACTTGATTAGGTAATTGTACCATCTCCCGAATTGGAAAGTAGTTCATCACAGAAATCAGTTCTAGTGATTCCTACAACAATTAGTCAGGAAGATAATGATGATGATCATGAAACTTCAGATCAAGTTACTACCAAACCTCGTAGGTCAACTAGAATACGTCCCGCACCAGAGTGGTATGGTAATCCTGTTCTGGAGGTCATGTTACTTGACCATGGCGAACCTACGAACTATGAGGAAGCAATGATGAGCCCAGATTCCGCGAAATGGCTTGAAGCCATGAAATCTAAGATAGGATCCATGTATTAGAACAAAGTATGGACTTTGATTGACTTTCTTGATGATTGGTGAGCCATTAAGAATAAATGGATTTTCAAGAGGAAGACGGACGCTGATAGTAGTGTTACTATCTAGAAAGCTCAAATTGTCGCAAAAGGTTTTCGACAAGTTCAAGATGTTGACTACAATGATATTTTCTCACTCGTAGCGATGCTTAAGTCTGTCCGAATCATGTTATCAATTGCCACATTTTATGAAATCTGGCAAATGGATGTCAAAACTGCATTCCTTAATGGATTTCTTAAAGAAGAGTTGTATATGATTCAACAAGAAGGTTTTGTCAATCCTAAAGGTGCTAACAAAGTGTGCAAGCTCCAGCAATCCATGTATGGACTGGTGCAAGCCTCTCGGAGTTGGAATATGCGCTTTGATAGTGTGATCAAAGCATATAGTTTTATACAGACTTGCGGTGAAGCCTGTATTTACAAGAAAGTGAGTGGGAGCACTACAACCTTTCTGATAAGTATATGTGAGTGACATATTGTTGATCGGAAATAATGTAGAATTTTCTGGAAAGCATAAAGGAGTGTTTGAAAGGAGTTTTTCAAAGAAAGACCTCGGAGAAGCTGCTTACACATTGAGCATCAAGATCTATAGAGACAGATCAAGACGCTTGATAAGATTTTTCAATGAGTACATACCTTGACAAGATTTTGAAGTAGTTCAAAATGGAACAATCAAAGAAGAAGTTCTTTCATGTGTTGCAAGGTGTAAAGTTGAGTGAGGACTCAAAACCCGAGCATGGCAGAAAATAGAAAGAGAATGAAAAGTCATTCCCTATGCCTCAGTCATAGGTTTTATAAAGTATGTTATGTTGTGTACCAGTCCTATTGTATACCTTAGCATAATTTTGGCAACGAAGTACAATAGTGATCTAGCAGTAGATCACTGGACAGCGGTCAAAATTATCCTTAGAGGACTAAGGAAATATTTCTTGGTTATGGAGGTGATAAAAGAGTTCGTCGTAAAGAGTTACGTCGATGCAAGCTTTTTACACCGATCTAGATGACTCTAAGTCTCGATCTAGATACATATTGAAAGTGGGAGCAATTAGCTAGAGTAGCTCCGTGCAGAGTATTGTAGACATAGAAATTTGCGAAATACATACGGATCTGAATGTTGCAGACCCGTTGATTAAACTTCTCTCACAAGTGAAACATGATCGCGCCTTATTACTCTTTTGGTGTTAATGACATAGCGATGTGAACTAGATTATTGACTCTAGTAAACCCTTTGGGTATTAGTCACATGAAGCTGTGAAATAATCACATAAAGATGTGAACTATTGGTGTGAAATCACATGACGATGTGAACTAGATTATTGACTCTAGTGCAAGTGGGAGACTGAAGGAAATATGCCCTAGAGGCAATAATAAAGTTGTTATTTATATTTCCTTATATCATGACAAATGTTTATTATTCATGCTAGAATTTTATTAATCGGAAACTTAGTACATGTGTGAATACATAGACAAACAGAGTGTCCCTAGTACGCCTCCACTTGACTAGCTCGTTAATCAATGATGGTTAGGTTTCCTAGCCATGGACATGTGTTGTCATTTGATGAACGGGATCACATCATTAGAGAATGATGTGATGGATAAGACCCATCCGTTAGCATAGAAATATGATCGTTTAGCTTACTTGCAGGATCGAAAGTATGTCTAGAGGGGGGGGGTGATTAGACTACTTGACCAAATAAAAATCTAGCCTTTTTCCAATTTTAGTTCTAGGCAGATTTTAGCAACTTAGCACAAGTCAAGCCATCAACCTACACATGCAATTCTAAGAGTATAGTAGTGGAATGTAAAACAATTGCAGATGAAGGTAAAGGGGAGAGTTTGGAGTGTGCAAATGCAATTGGAGACACGGAGATTTTTGGTGTGGTTCCGATAGGTGGTGCTATCGTACATCCACGTTGATGGAGACTTCAACCCACGAAGGGTAACGGTTGCGTGAGTCCACAGAGGGCTCCACCCATGAAGGGTCCACGAAGAAGCAACCTTGTCTATCCCACCATGGTCGTCGCCCACGAAGGACTTGCCTCACTTGGGTAGATCTTCACGAAGTAGGCGATCTCCTTGCCCTTACAAACTCCTTGGTTCAACTCCACAATCTTGACGGAGGCTCCCAAGTGACACCTAACCAATCTAGAGACACCACTCTCCAAGAGGTAACAAATGGTGTGTTGATGATGAACTCCTTGCTCTTGTGCTTCAAATGATAGTCTCCCCAACACTCAACTCTCTCTCATAGGATTGGATTTGGTGGAAAGAAGATTAGAGTGGAAAGCAACTTGGGGAAGGCTAGAGATCAAGATTTATGTGGTAGGAACGGAATATCTTGACCTCAACACAAGTGTAGGTGGTTCTTTCTCAGAAAATGTATGTTGGAAGTGTAGGCATATTTTGATGGCTCTCTCCATGAATGAAGAGTGGGTGGAGGGGTATAAATAGCCTCCACACAAAATCTAACCGTTACACACAAATCACCAAACTCGGTGGGACCGAATCATGAAACTCGGTCAGACCGATTTAGTTCAAAATGTGAATGTTAGGATTCTCGGTGGGACCGACATGTCAACTCGGTGGGACCGATTTCGTTAGGGTTAGGGCATAAAGTAATCTCAGTGAGACCGATTACACAAACTCGGTGAGATCGATTTTGGTAATGGACTAACAGAGAGTTGGTCAGGCAAACTCGGTGGGACCGATTCGCTCATCTCGGTTGGACTGAAGCGTTACGAAAGGGAAACAGAGAGTTTACATTGCAATCTCGGTGGGACTGATCGCTCATCTCGGTTTGACCGAAACGTTACGAAGGGGAAACATAGAGATTACAATCCCATCTCGGTGAGACCGAGATCCCTATCGGTGAGACCGAAAAGACTAGGGTTTCTGGCAGTGGCTATGTCAACTGAACTCGGTGGCGCTGGATAGAAAATTTCAGTGTGGCCGAGTTTGACTTTTGGTTTGGGACATATGTGGATGTGAGAAAGTAGTTGAGGGTTTTGGAGCATATCGCTAAGCACTTTGAGCAAGCAAGCCATTAGTCAACACCTCATCCCCTCTTAATAGTATTGGCTTTTCCTATGGATTCAATGTGATCTTGGATCAATTGAAATGAAAAGATGTAGAGTCCTGAGCTTTGAGCTTGAGCCAATTCTTTGTCCTTAGAATTTTGAGGGGTCCACTTTTCTCATCCATGCCATGCCAATCATTGAGCTTTCCTGAAATGTTTATCTTGAAATAGCATTAGCTCAATGAACTATATGTTGTTAGGAATTACCAAAACCACCGAGTGATAGTTGCACTTTCAATCTCCCCCTTTTTGGTAATTGATGACAACATATAGATCAAAGCTTTGACAAATGATAAAAATTAAAAGAAACATCATCGCTTTGAGAAGTATGTGATAAGTAAGAGCTCCCCCTAAATTTGTGCATTATTTAAAAGTTTCTTTTGAATGCAAATGCACAATCGATTAGGATCATGGGTTACTCTTCCATGTCACATACATCTTGGTGGAGCGCTCAAAATGATAGGGATTAAAAGCATGCACTCATCACCAAGCAAGTGAATGATCATATAAGGAATGTAAAGGATAGCATCAACCAAACACTAATGTAGCAAATGATCAAATACATGATCAAACCAGTATCTCACACAAGGACACGATAAAGAAGTTCAACCAAAATAGCAAGAGAGATCAAAAGGAGCAACACTCTCTCTCGAAGCCTATGATCTATACATTTTTCTCCCCCTTTGGCAACAAGTTACCAAAAAGTTCAAAAATGCATAGTGCTAAATGACTTTCAGGCTTGATCTTCGGGAGGTGGTGTAGAGAGAACTCCAAGGACGAAGGCTTCCGATGAAGTAGTTGGAGCTGATGGAGTGGGTGCTGGAGGTGGCACTGGAGCTATGGCTACTGGTGCTGACACTGAAGCTCAAGTATCTGTCACAGGCACTGCAACAGACCTTGGACCTCGTGGCACTCTCTTGAAAGCATGAGTAGTGTAATTTCCCTTCTTCTCCTCTTCTTCCTCCTGTAGCTGCTCAGCTGCAGTTTGGATCTCAGTTACCTTGACATCCAGATCATTGAACTTCTGCTCAGCAATCCTCTCCAAACTCTCCTCGTTCTTAGTCAGGGTGGCCAAGCCCTTCTCAATCCTCAGGGTGGATTGGATCAGATATCCAAGCTGATCTTGCTTGGTCTTCAAGAAAACCTGAGATGCCTCTTCAGCAGTTGGCATTCTTGCAGCTTTCTCTGCCCTTTCCTTCTCTCTCTTCTCATGTGCTTGCACAGATGATGGATCTTCCCCAGTCATTACAATAATATTGTCTTCAAAATCAGGGTAGATGGGCAGGTGCTCCTTATCCAAAAGATATGTGCATGTGCCCATCTTTTGGTCAGCAGCAATCCTCTTGATTGTCTCAACAATCAAGCTCATGACCTTGAACTTCTGTGGGACATCAAATATGTGCAGCAAGTTTATAGCATGTCCTCTGATCATCTTGTGATCACCTGACTTGGATAGCAGTGTGTGCCTCAGAATCCAGTGTATGGTAGGCAGACTATACAACAAGTAGTGGACAGATCCAAACTTGTGTGTATCCAAAGCAGCATCTGGGATCTCTTTGTACATGTTGGACATTGTGTTGTGGTCTTTCTTCTTCTCAGCATATATATCCAACTCATCCTCACTTTCTTTTGGGGCATTGATCAACTGAGCCCATTCATCAATAGTCGATTGGTACCTGGTACCCTCAGACATCCAAACTATCCTTCCATCTGGATAGAAATGGGCAATGGAGTAGAACTGCATGATCAACTCATCATTCCACTTGGTGAGCTTTTGTGCAACAAATTCATCAACTCCACATGCCTTGAAGCTGTCATACACTCCAGGGTAGTGATCCTCATTCTTCTGGATGTATTCCTGGTCCACCCATTTCATGTCACATACAATGGGCTTCTTGTCAAGCAACACTGTCTCATAGAAGTCCTGTTGTTCCTTAGTGTGAAACATGTAGTCCACAGCAGTCCTCCTCCTGATAGCATATGGATCAGACTCTCTCCATAATCTCAATCCTGCATCCTTCCTGATTTTCATGTTTTCTGCAACTGGATGTGCATCATTATGGTCAGGGATCTTGGGTTTCAACTTCCTCAACACTTGAGTTTCATCTTCTTCAGTAGCTTCAGGCGCTAGGGCATTGTTCTTTTCCTCAGCAGAAATGTTTCTAGTGCTTCTCTTGGGCTTCTGAGCTGGAGCAGTAGCCTTGGGAGCTACTTTGGGCTTAGATGGAGCAGCCCCTGATCTGATTGCATCTCCCATGAGCTTTTGAGCTTTGGGTGCTGGTGCAGCATCCTCTTCCTCTTCATCATCATCATCTCTCATAATTGATGATCTGCCAAGCACTCTGGCAGTGGTCTTCTTGACCATTTCCTTCCTTTTCTTTCTTTCTCCAGCAGCCTCTTCAGATGGCTTGGAGGTTTTAGCAGTGGATGCTCTGACTTCTAAGGTTGGCACCCTCTTGGCAGGGGCCTTCTTATGCATCCCTGGCTTAACTGTGGCAGCTGAGCCATACTCCTTTTTCAGCACCTTTTTCTTGAAGCTGAATTCTTCCTCAACAGCCACATAATCCTCATCCTCAGAATCTGAGGTCTTCTTCTTTCTTGTTCTGGTGGCTGCCTTTCACAAGTTACTTGGTGTTCTCCTGCTGCCATCATCAGAAGAACTGGAGGGACTAGTGCACTCACTCAATTGAACCTGCTCCTCACACTTGTTCTGGCTATCACTTTAGTCAAACATCTTGCAAGCAAACTGTCAGTAGACCCTGTGAATAGATTATAGATGAGGTAGAGAAGATGAGCATCACAAACTGCAGGAGTTTTGCAAAACAAATGACTTAAAAACTTAGTTTTAGTTCTTCACAGAAAGCATTTCGGATCTACCGATTTGTAAACTCGGTGATACCGAAGCAGTTTTGGAACCTAAACTAGTGAACTCGGTCAGACCGAGTCACAGTTCGGTGGCACCGGGACTGCTAGGGTTTCATAGAGAATTGAACTCAGTCACACCGATTTGCAATTTTCGGTCAGACCGAAAACGCATGTGCAATGGCCTAAGCCAAATCGGTGAGACCGATTTCTACAACTCGGTCGGTCCGAGATGAATTCGCCGGAGACATAACCCTAAATTTTCAAATCAAAACTAATCTACAGGACGTTTTTGCTGGATAGGATGATTTCATACGTGGCGAGAATCATGGCAACGCAATGTGCTAAGAATCAGAGTTATGGATTAGCACAAAGATCAAGTTCATACCCTAGTTCGGCAGAGAACTTGCTATGGCGGCAACGGCAGGACAGATTGCCGTTGACAGCGACGGAGACCAGCGGCAGGAGGTCGTTGGCGACGAGAGGATGCTCCGGAGACCCGAAGTGGCAGAGTAGGTTAGGCGCGGGCGAAGGGGTTTCGGAAAAATTTCCAAAATTTGGACCATCGGTATATATTACCTGACCCTGTCGGTGTGACTGAGTGGAACAACTCGGTGGCATTGAGATGCAAAACTGCAGGCAGTTACTGCAACTCGGTGTGACTGAAAGGTTCTAATCGGTTCCACTGAGATTGAGAACCTAGATCAACTAAGTGATCTCGGTAGGACCGGAAAGGATGAATCGGTCAGACCGAGATACACAAAGGGGTTTTGGAAGTTTAAGTCTATGACGAATCGGGAACTCCGAGTGCTCCTCACACAAAGTGGTTCGAATCTGACTTGTTCAAACTTTGTGATGTAGCATGAATAGAGTTTGAGACGAGAAAAGCATAGATAGCTAGAGGGAGTTCTTAGGCATTCTTGTCCATCCATTTGGTAAGAGAGAAAAAGTCCAAACAATCAAAGCAACAAATGGATGTCCTCGAATGAGTAAAATATGCAACCAACATGCTCACACAATAATATAGCAAAAGAAATATGTGAAAAGCATGCACAAACACTCTAGCATCTATCAAACAATTGGCGATGACTAGGTCATCTATATATGAGTATATTTACTTAGGAGTCAAATGAGAACATTTGATCGTAGGTCATACTCATCGTTTAAGCACAAGTGGGGATGCCACTTTTACATAAAGCATTGTTGTGTTCACACCATTAGAGTTGCTTTAGCTCACTTGATTACAGTAAAGCTCCCCCTAGATGTGATATCCCCCCTAAGAGGGATCAACTAACCTTGGGTTTTGTTGATGATGACTTCATGTAGGTGTTGAAGATGTGGATGCTCAATGTTGATGTAGATCATTCGGAGCAATCCTTTGGAGTGAGTTGCACTTTCAATACCTACATGGGTTAGTCCCACAAGGAACAAACAAGGATATCCATAGACATAGAGTGATGTGTACACAAGATGGTGTCCATGGAAGCATTAGGTTACCTTGTCCCTTGTCTTACCAACAAGAGGGTTTGTGACTCCTTGAACTAGTGCAAGATATGAAAGTTGTTTGCACTTGTCCTTGCCAAAGTGATGTGAGTGAAGTATGTTGGCAGAGTCACCTTCAAGAACTCTCTAGTTCTTCTTCTTCGGGATCCACACCATCTTGATGGGAATCCTTGGAGTTGTAGTCATACTTGATGAAATAGAACTTGATGGTCTTGGGAACCCACTTGACCAAGGCCTTAGGAGCTTCTTCAAATGCATCAATCTCCTCTTGAAGCTTGTCCTTACCCTTTTGCTTGTGCTATTGTGGTGGAAGATCATCTTGAGATTGTGTTCCTTTGAAAGAAGTAGGATCATACTTCTCTTATTGAGGAACAAACTTCGTCTTGGGGTATTGATCTTCTTCCCACTCAACTCCATTGGCATTGAACTTTCATTCCAAACCAACACCTTGATTCTTCTGGTATCTTCCTTGCTTGCGTACAATTTCCTCAAATTGCTTACTTCCGGCAAGGCTCTTGTAAACAGCTTTCTCTATAATTCCCTTCAATAAGCTATTTTCTTGCTCAAGTGTAACTTGGCTAAGAGAATCATTAGTGGAATCACGAGAACTACTAGAGGCAACAACATTGGATTTAGCATGATTGTTGTGATGACCCACAAGTATAGGGGATCTATCGTAGTCCTTTCGATAAGTAAGAGTGCTGAACCCAACGAGGAGCAGAAGGAAATGATAAGCGATTTTCAGCATGGTATTCTGTGCAAGCACTGAAATAATAGGTAACAGATAGTTTTGTGATAGGATAATTTGTAACGAGCAACTAGTAACAAAAGTAAATAAAGTGCAGCAAGGTGGCCCAATCCTTTTTGTAGCAAAGGACAAGCCTGGACAAACTCTTATATGATGTAAAGCGTTCCCGAGGACAACTGGGAATATCGTCAAGCTAGTTTTCATCACGATCATATGATTCACGTTCGGTACTTTGATAATTTGGTATGTGGGTGGACCGGTGCTTGGGTGCTGCCCTTACTTGGACAAGCATCCCACTTATGATTAACCTCTATCACAAGCATACGCAACTACAACAAAAGTATTAAGGTAAACCTAACCATAGCATGAAACATATGGATCCAAATCAGCCCCTCACGAAGCAACGCATAAACTAGGGTTTAAGCTTCTGTCACTCTAGCAACCCATCATCTACTTATTACTTCCCAATGCCTTCCTCTAGGCTCAAATAATGGTGAAGTGTCATGTAGTCGCCATTCACATAACACCACTAGAGGAGAGACAACATACATCTCATCAAAATATCGAACGAATACCAAATTCACGTGACTACTAATAGCAAGACTTCTCCCATGTCCTCAGGAACAAACGTAACTACTCACAAAGCATATTCATGTTCATAATCAGAGGGGTATTAATATGCATATAGGATCCAAACATATGATCTTCCACCAATTAAACCAACTAGCATCAACTACAAGGAGTAATTAACACTAGTAGCAACCCACAGGTACCAATCCCGGGCTTAGAGACAAGAATTGGATACAAGAGATGAACTAGGGTTTGGAGAGGAGATGGTGCTGGTGAAGATGTTGATGGAGATTGCCCTCTCCCAATGAGAGGAGCGTTGGTGATGACGATGGCGATGATTTCCCCCTCCCGAAGGGAAGTTTCCCCGGCAGAACAGCTCTGCCAGAGCCCTAGATTGGTTCCGCCTCGTGGCGGCGGAGTCTTGTCCGGAAAGATGGCTTATGATTTTTTTTCCTCATTGAAAGACTCCATATAGCAGAAGATGGCCATCGGAGGGCCACCAGGGGGCCCACGAGGTAGGGCGCGCCCAGGGGGTACGTCGCGCCCCACATCCTCGTGGGCAGGGTGTGGCCCCCCTGGTGAATTTCTTGTGCTCAGTATTTTTTATATATTCTGAAAATGTCCCTAATATTGAGCTGGCAGGGGGGCCATTTTCAGAATATTGCGCCCAGGGTGACTTTTGGAGCTGTGCAGAATAGGTCTCTAATATTTGCTCCTTTTCCAGCCAAGAATCCCAGCTGCCGGCATTCTCCCTCTTTATGTAAACCTTGTAAAATAAGAGAGAATAGGCATAAGTATTGGGACATAATTTGTAAGAACAGCCCATGATGCAATAAATATCGATATAAAACACTACAAAAAAAGACACATCCGTGACATTTTGGGCCGAACGAATTTTTTCTGTCATACATATGACACTTCTATGACGATAATTGTGACAAAACCCGGTATCATCATAGATGTGGTAGGCTCCTACTTCTATGAAAAAAAATCATGACAGAAAATGGGCTTTTCATCCTGGGCGGGCCAGAGACGCAGCTGCATGACATTCTTCGGGCCGTCCATGATGGAAAAAACCATGGTAGAAGCGAGGGTGGGAATTTCGGGGAGTTCCCAGTTACGGTGGGAGGTCGGGGGCCGAGCGATGCGCGTTTCTCTCCTACACGTACACGCGTGTGTGCGAGGCCTTGGCTCTAACTGAACCCGAGCGAGGCGTTGGGCTCTAACTGAACCCGAGCGATTGCACTGCAGGCTACGCGTTACTGAACCCGAGCGGTCAATAGATGGTTGTTAACTGAACCCGATCAAGCGATTCCTTCGCTACTGCTGCTAACTGAAGCCGATCGATTGGATGAACAGTGAGCGTTGCAGGGGGGGTGGATGAACAGTGAGCGGTGGCGTTGCCTCTGGATGAACAGGACCCCGTGGTGTGGTGGAGGGCTGGATGAACAGTAGACGGTGGAGGGGTGCCCGTGGAGGGGTGGTTGAAAAGGACCCCGTGGTGTGGAGGGCTGGATGAATAGTAGACGGTGGAGGGGTGCCCGTGGAGGGGTGGTTGAACAGTAACCGGTGGAGTAGCGCGCGGTTGAGGCTGGATGAACAGGAGCCCGTGGAGGCTGGAGGAGGTCGACGGTAGCCCGTGGAGGTTGGGGGAGGTCGACGGTGGAGATGAACAGTATCTCGTGGAGTCCCGTTTTGCGGTACGCCACACCCCTCCCGATGAACAGGACCCCCGTTTCGACCGTAGCGCTCCAACACAAGTCCGTTTCGTCCGTTTTGCGGTACGCCACACCCCTACCGATCAACAGGACCCCCGTTTCGACCGTAGGAGGTCCGCTTCGTCCATTTTGCGGTACGCCACACCCCTCCCGATCAACAGGACCCCCGTTTCAACCGTAGGAGGTCCGTTTCCTCCGTTTTGCGGTATGCCAGACCCCTCCCGATCAACAGGACCCCGTTCCGAACATAGGAGGCCCGTTTCCTCCGTTGCGCGGTACGCCAGGCCTCGTTTCCATCGCCTGTTCCGTCCAAGCCCTCCCGATGAACATGACCACGCATTCCGTTCCGACCCAGCTGGTTGGCTCCCACGCGTTCTGTTGCCTCCCGATGAACACGACGCATTCCGTTGCCTCCCCATGAACACGACGACGACGCTGTTTCTCCGTTCCGACCCAGCCATGTACACGAGTCCTGGCCGTACGTATGCGCGAGTAGGCGTTCGAGACCCCGCCCGTATGTACACATACGTGGCCACATTTTCTTTCTTGCACCCTGGCCACTGTACGTACGTGTACATGCTACGTGCGTGCCTCTACTACGGCATGTACGCGCCTCTACTACGACACGTGCGCGCCTCTACATCCACCAGTATATATGTACATACACGTTCGCGACTAGAATGACAACGCTACGTACGCTTCGACCAGGTGGGTCCTGACTATGAGGCACTTCCTTGCCTGTGAAGATGTAGCTGGTGGGTCCCAGCAGTCAGGGGGGCGAATCGTTTTTTTGCCCGAACGCACTTCCTTGCGTGCGAAGATGTAGCTGGTGGGTCCCAACAGTCAGGGGGAAACGTTTTTTCGCGAAATACAGTGGCCCGTCCGGTGGGTCCTAGCTGTTAGGTGGAGGAATCATTATTTTCCACGTAATAAGGAGGCATTTCCTTGCTGCGGCCGTGGACCCAGCTGTCAGCCTCTCCACGTACAGTCCACGTCCGATGGAAGTCGTTCCTTGACCACGTTGACCATGCCGCGCCGAGAGTACCAGGGCGGTGGACGACGGTGAGGCCTAGGAAGGGGACGACGGGGAGCCGGGGAAGATGCGGTAGTGGAAGCCCGCGCGGAGAGGAGTACGAGGGTTCACTGGTTCAGCTGCGGTGTGAGGCTGCCGTCGCCGCAGGGCCTGGCCAGCGGTGGGAATAGTAGGGGCGGTGAGGCCTCCGCGGTAGCACAGCCGGCCATGGGAGGCAGGAGCATGCGGCACGACCGGCGCTGCTTTGGGCGGCTAGAGCAAGAAGACCAGAGGTTGAAGAAGCACTACGGCCCTTGGATGGACATCGTACGGTCACTGGAGCTAGAATCGTTCATATTGACTAAAGTTGACAAAGGCCCCCGTCCTAGTCAACTTAGTGGCCCACAAGTCAGCCTCCCACCATGGCGGGTCCTAACTAGCAGGGGAGTATTCATTTTTTGTGCATAATAAGGAGGCACTTCCGGTGGGTCCGAGCTGACAGCGGGGGGAACGTTTTTTCATGAACTACACTGGCCCGTCTGGTGGGTCCCAGCAGTCAGGGGGAAACATTTTTTTCGTGAAATAAGGTGACCCGTCCAGTGGGTCCCTGCTGTCAGGTGGAGGAATAATTATTTTGCGCGCAATAAGGAGGCACTTCCTTGCGGCCACCTGGACCCAGCTGTCAGCCTCTCCACGTACAGTACTCTTCCGATGGAAGTCGGTCGTTGACCACATTGACCATGTCGTGCCGAGAGCACCAGGGCGGTGGTCTGGACGACGGCGAGGCCTAGGAAGGGGACGGCGCGGAGCCGGGGAAGACGCGGTAGTGGAAGCCTGCGCGGAGAGGAGTACGAGGGTTCACTGGTCCGGCTGCGGTGTGAGGCTACCGTCGCCGTAGAATAACAGGGGGTGTGGGTGAGTAGAGGGATGGCCTCGCCAGCGGTGGGAGTAGTACGGGGCGGTGAGGCCTCCGCGGCATCACAGCCGACCACGGGAGGCAGGAGCACGCGACACGACCGGCGCTGCTTTGGGCGGCTGGAGCAAGAAGACCAGAGGTTGAAGAAGCACTACGGCCATTGGATGGACATCGTACGATCACTGCAGCTTGAATCGTTTATATTGAGTAAGTTGACAAAGCCCTTGGTATGCATCAACTTAGTAGGCCCATAGCTCGGATTTGGCAGAGAACATATAGCCCATTTGCGATTTGTAAGAATGTACATCCCATTTTTTAATTCTAATGGAATTTACTACACCCCATTTACAATTTGTTAAAAGTACATCCCAACTTCTAGCTAGGACAACGATTAATAATTTCAAACAACCGCTCAAAACAGAATTCAAAAAAAATCCCACATTTTGATGGGATCCGAAATATTTTTATCCGAAATTTCTTGTCAGGTTAAATATAATTTCAAACTAAAGTTGTATTATGTTAAAATCCAACGAAATATTGCGCGCGCAACAAGTAATGAAATTAAAATTTTCAAATTCCAAAAATAATTTATTTTTCAAACTAATTACGTGTTTGGTGCATAGTAACTGTCCAGTTATTATAATTACATCCCATTTATTATTTCTTAAAGTCCATTTTCTTGTTAAGCCTAATGCATATCTCCTAGGAAAGTTTGCAGCCCAGCGGGGCAGAGAATAACAAGTTGACCCGGATATTGTGTACAACTGTCGGCCCAGTTGCATTGCTGATGTTGAAAAAAGGCCCGTGTAGTACAGTACAACCTAACATGGTTACTCAGCCCACATTCAGCGACGCTGTAAAGGCCCAAATAAGGCTTCTATACAACCTTTTGAAGTCACTGAGCTCAATTAATAACTTAAGAAAAAAGTTAGATTACAGTGGAACCTAATTAAAAGCTATCCTGAGCAAATAAATAATTCAACGGGTCCCACTTTTGCGTGTGCGTGTGTGTGTGTGTGAGAGAGAGAGACCCATCGGTCGATGCTCGTAAATACATATTTCAGCCATATGCATTGCTGATGCTCAGTAAAAACTTGTATAGTTGACACAATCATATAGAACATCATAGCACACTGAACTTGCATATAAAATTTTTACGCAGGCGGCACAATCTGGATGGAAGCAGTGGATCTCTACGGGAAGGGCTATGTTGAAACCAACGAAGTCGTACATAACGGTTCATCATCTTTATCAATGCCGGGGAAATATCTTGAATGTTGTGCAAAGAAAACAGACAGACAACACAATAAGTTCTGCTAGCACATTAAGTTGACGTACAACCCTTTCTAAAAAAAGTTCAAGTACAAAATTAGAACAGGTCACAATCAAATGTACTGGCATATCAGTGCTTCACACCCATAGCTCGGATTTAACTAGTATCTGACAAGATTCAGTTGTTACCTCAAATTAGAGCACATCCAGGCAGCCAACCCTGCCTCTTCTCCCAAAGAAGCAACACGGGGAAAGTCTGACGTTGACTCCTGTAATGGACATCGTCGACGGACCCTGGCACCAGCGGCGGCGGCAGGACTTCGATTGATGGATTGACCACTTCTTCGACATGCATGAACACTCGATATAGGTACATCCCTAACGTGGTCTGTGATGGCCTTGGTGGCGACGAATAGTACAACCCTGGTTCCTGCACCGGTATCTCAACACCAATCACCTTCGGTATGGTGGAAGGCTTCTTCATCCATGCCATAACCGTCAGAGCCCAGCTATCTGGCGGAACAAACATACTTACGAGCTCACCTCCAAGGTCGTTGATAAGCTCGTTCATGGACTCGCTGTTCCAAGCACGTCGAGGCATGCCGTGGAAGGTAAGCTTTGTTAAAAACTCAAGCTCATAGGGCACCGAGCCCCATCCTGGGTGCCACCGATCAAATCTCACCAGCGCGCCATCGCAGAACAAATGCCGGGAAGATTCGAACACACGACTACAGTTGAAAGTTGTCCGGAACCTGACGAAGAAATCAGCCGGTGGCGGACAGACTTCGACGAGCAAGTCACTTATTTGGATGCCGTGCGCAATGCCAAGAGCTTTGACAAGGTCGTCCGGCGAGACGGGAGGCCGGTCGCCGTTGATGGTTACCGTCAGCACTTTGCCGGCAAACTGGTCGTCAAGCGCCGCCATGCCACTGTTGACCGATAGCACACAGCGACCGAAGGCAGGACTAACCAAATTCTCGTGCATGCCCAATCAACGCCCTGCCGCAATGCAAGCAGTGGTCGTTCTAGTGCATCAAGGACGGATGCAGATCGTTCCACACTTGAGAAGAGGAAAATGGAAAGGTAGAACGCAGCAGCAGAGGAAGAGAACGCTGGCTAACGAGGCTGGGAGGGGATCGAGCAGGAAGTTAATGCTCCATGCCTAAAGGTTTTGGGAAAACCCGATTTTCATAAGGTGACTTATACTCACCTAAACGGAGGGAGTATTCCTTAACCAGAGAATGTTGTGTCTCCCACTCACGCGCTCAAAAAAAACTATGACACATTTTTTTATCGGTTTGCATAGGTCCCACCTATCAGGAAGGATGGGCACGTACACGAACAGGTACGACTCATCAGTCTACCCGCATAGCCTTTTTGTTTAGTCTACGTAGCCGTCTAATCAACTGCCTGCACGCCACTTCTCCCATTTACTTCTCCATCGGGAACCGATTCTCCTCGGCTTCTTCACCTCCCCTTCGTCTTCATTTGCATCCAAACCCCACTGTGTTCATATTGTTTTAACCTCTTTAAATAATCATCTACTACTTCAGTCAGACTAGCCATCTAATCCTAATTCTCCAAACCATAGCCCTCCGTTCCAGCGGTTCCAAATGGCGGAAGAGATCGAGATGCAGGTTTTTAGCGTCCAACATGTCCTCGTCGAAGGCTCGATGCGCATAGTTGCCACCGTCACCATACACCCAAGGGTTTTTCGGCAGTGGATCAACAATGTATCCAACTCCCTCGAAAAGGTAGAGGCGAGGGTCATCGGTCTCGACGCAGAGTACATGGAGCGTGCCCCTGGAAAGATCCAGCGCGCCGCCGTCCTTCAGCTGTGCCACGAAGATGATGTTTTGGTGTACCACATCATACACTCGCCCTCCATACCAAGTGAGCTTCATGATTTCTTGTCTCGGGAGGATGTATACTTCTGCAGGGCAGCCATCGAAGGGGACAAACAGAAGCTGGAGCCGTACAACCTTGATTTGAAAAGCATTGCTGACCTACAAACCATAATCAAAATTACTGTAGAAGATTGTGATAAACAGACACCATCCCTATTCGACGTAGCAAATTTTGTGCTCAGTACAAATCTTCAGAAGGGTGACGAGACAGTGGCATTAAGGTCGTCTGGATGGGAGAATTATCCCTTGACGTACGAGCGGATAAAATATGATGCCCTCAATGCTCGTGTGAGTTTCGAGATAGTTGCAAGGTCCAAAGAGCTTGTTGCGAAGCCATCTCCCACAGAGAATGAGAAGAAGAAGAAGAAGAAGAAGAAGAAGAAGAAAAGGCTGCACCAACAGGAGGGCATTATGGATGGATGAACTATTTCCTCTCTTGTAAAAAAAATTATTCCCTCTCGGTGTATATTGATATAGATGGACTATTTCGATGGTGTGCATGTCTTTGGAACAGAGTAGTAGCATGGGTCCGCTTGACTATAAGGAACTATTTATCCGCATATATAGCTTTCTCTGCTACTCCTTCCAGTGATCGGTATGCAGTGCATGTGTCCGTAGACATGACAACTTGTCCATGGAAGTTCAACTACGGCGACCATCACGTTTCATCTCGCGATTCCCACGACGCCTCTCCAACCCATGGCACCACGCCCCCCAACGTGCGCCTCACCCCTCTCGCCCGCACCGCCCCTCTGCCTTTGTGTGCATGACATGTGGGCCACCTAAAATGGCTTGAGCATCAAGTTTCTACCATAGCCACCCGCGATTCCCACGACGCCACTCGAACCCATGAAACCACACATCCCCCGACCTGCGGCTCACCCTCTGCCTACGGGAGCATTACATGTGGACCAGTCACCTATCGGGTCCACATGTTATTGACTCAAAGGTAGGTGTAGTAAGGCGCCGAAGCTCAGTCCCGACGGCCCTGAGAGGGAAATGTAACTCCTGTGCCAGGGCTTGTGGTGCTCCCGCAGCATGAACTCGTGCCAAACTCGAGATTTGTTTCTTTATTATACATGCACGCAACGATTTAATGGACATTGTAATCTTAACATGTGATGGGGATCTCTAAATTTGAATTTGAAACTTATAAAACGAAAAGATTCAAAACAAATAAACTAGGAGAGAGGGAGTATATCGTAGGATGTGTCCCATACAAAATAAATCCCCTGGTTTGTCACCGCGAAGATGCGGTTAGAAAGGAGCACAACGTCTTCCTACTCGTACGACAACAAATCGGCCGCAGACAGCATGGTCCGTCTTTGACCGCCATGTGCAAGGTTCGTGCTATCTTATTCAATCTCACCGTGGTTCCATCGTACCAATTCATGCGGTGGCCCATTGCATGGCTGATCCCAATGTTGGACAAAGGTTCTACGGGAATGGTGTCACCATTGTAAATGTTGTGCAAATTGATGTTGGTACCCTCCCGTACATATGCAAGCCAATCTCCACTCGCACCGAGCCTAACCTGTGAAACAGTGGGCAGGGGGAGAATTAGGAAATGGACACGGAAGTAGTGTTTAGAATGCATTTACTACGTGATCAAACTCATCTTACCTGCTCATCGGAGGAAATCCGAGTGCCCCTCAACGTCGGCATATCAAGGGGCGTCAACTTGCAACTACGGCCACGCCACGCTGGAGAGACCCCCAAGGAAACATCCTCGTGCGTTCCATGGAACATCAAGATGCATTTGTATGAGTAGTTTATCTTGTGAGAGAAAAGGATGAACGAGGGAAGGCCTCTAGAGATAGAGATGGACACTACTACTACCAATGTGCTTGCCCGTGCGTTGCAATGGATCCAAAGTAGTAGAATAATACTTGTTCACATTCTTGAAATATAAACACTCTAGTTTTGATATACATGTGTCAGCAGACATGACAGCTTGTCCATGGAAGTTGAACCACAGCGACCATCACGTTTCTTGTTTCTACCACTGCCACACCCACACGCGATTTCCATGACGCCGCTCCAACCCACGGCACGACGTCCCCCGACGTGGACATGGATCCTATGACGTGGCTATCACTGCCTTGCCCTGCCTTTCCTTCGCTGACAGGTGGGACCCAAGCTTATGGGTCCCACATGTCAGTGACAGAATGGTAGGATTGTTTGCGTCAGGGGATCCTCACCCCCCCGACGTGCCCCTCATCCCTCTCGGCCCCACCGCTCCTATGCCTTTGTTTGCATGACATGCGGGCCAACTGAACTGCGGTGACCATCAACTTTCTACCATAGACACACCCAATTGGACGCGGTTTGCCTGCTCCGCTACTGTGCTCCGATCCGTACTCCCGCACCATCGAATTTTCATCCAGCGGCTGTGACACATTTCGTCCCGGGCATCAATCCTCAGCTGGAGTACTTATGTACTACAGGTAGTACCCGCCGGTGTGGCCATCTACGCCTTGTAACGCCCCGACGCCCAGCTGTGGCACCCTCGCCACGGCCACGCCACCACCGACCGGTTCATCTCGAATGAGTGAGTCGCGAACCACGCCACCACCATGAGAATGACATGTGGGCCAGCCGCATTTAAGGTCCGCATGTCATTGACTCATAGGCCAGGTACTAAGCCACTGAAGTTCGGTCCCGCGGACCCCGAGAGGGAAATGTAACTCCTGCGGCAGGCCTTGTGGTGCTCCCGCAGTACGAGCTCGTGCCAAAACTAGAATTTGTTTCTTACTACTACCAACTAGTACTAGTAAGGTACACGTGCATTGCACGCATGAGATTCTGGTGGTTTGTGCATTATGCTTCTACATGTGGAGCTTTCTGGATTCTAACATGTGGCAAAATCTGGTGGAATGTAAGGTTAGGCAAGTTTGATTAACTTAGGTGAGTGTTTGGTTCAAGCCACACCTTAGGCAAGCCACACTAAGGCCCCACATGACATACACACAAAAAATGTGGCAAGATTCCCTTAGGCTTGCCAACTTGTGGCTCTCATTTTGAAGAACTAATAACTTTGCCTAAGCTTAGTTATGGCAAATTTAGTCATGAATTAAGTTCAACCATGGAGTCTTCTAGATTATACATGTGGCAGAATCTGGTGGATGATATCCAACGGCCAGTAGTGCTCGGATTTGCCATCTTTGTACCGTCGGATTGGCTTCATCCAACGACCAACTTTCAAAGTTTTTCACACACTATATAGGGGGTATAGATATAGATGTGCCGGTCCGTTGCAATGGATCCAAAGTATATCTATTTAGTGGAGTGCACTCTAAACACATTATCTATTTATTTTTCTCTAACCTTCCGTAGCCATGCAACCAAGCCACATAAGCTTCATGGGTGCCCCCCACATCATATTATTCATATTACGTTGATTGAAAAAAGATAAATCACCCAAAACAAGATCTTCCCGTTTTTTGTTCCTACGATGTTGTGTCGTGCACGTACCTACTAGTTGTATAGTGGTAGTACTAGTAATATAGTATTAGGAGTAGAAACTTGGTACTAGTAGGAGTAGTACTAGTACGGAATGCTCCTACTCTATCAACGAGCCCCGTCTGACACAAAATTTCTTGGCTTCCGTGCTACAGCTAGATCTTCCCCTCGTTTCTGTTTTCCAACCCGGCGGCGGGCGGGGTGTCAGTTTGCTCAACGGCGGTCCCACATGAAAGTGAAAATGCTAGGCAACACGCCTTCCCTAAGCTATGTGTCGTGCCGGACGGGCCGTGTTGTACTCCCGATTCCCGGGCGTGTGGGTGTGCGACGCGAACACAGCAGGCCTTTTCCTTTTACCAGCAAAGTGCCCGTGCATTGCAACAGATCCAAAGTAGTAGAACAGTAGTATTTGTTCACAAACTTGAAAGAAATCACAATTGTGTTGATATACTCCTAATATATTACGACCTCCGTACCTAAATATTTGTATTTTTTGATATTTCAAATGGACTATCACATACGGATTATATAGACATAATCTAGTGTTTCTAGAAAGATGCCCGCGCGTTACATGAAGTTGATGGAAAAGGTAAGCACAACTTATAAATTGACAGATGGAGTACTAGTTACAGTGATGCATATAATTAAGCAAAGGGATCGCACATGTCGGTATTGACTGGAACGAGAATGCAACAGCACAATAAGAATTAAGGCCATGATGATGCGATCATAGTGGTGGTTACAGAATGCAAGAAGAAAGATGGATCCACGAATGTATGACATCCTCCTCCTCAACTTAGTGCGCCGGGCCACCGCCGGCGGCTAAGGAGCGGCGGCTTTTGTGGCGAGGTCAAGGTGCTTCTCAGCAAAGGCATCCAAGGCTTTCCAGCCGGTTGAGGAAGGCCAACGTCGTAGCGTCCTCACTGGCCTTGTAGATACCTATGTACACGATTTCCTCGTACACGTGGATGTGTAGGTCGAAGAATTCTTGCAGGGCGAGGCGCCTTGCGGCGAGCGCGACCTCCAGGTGGACATTCTTCGTGGCGTTGGCGGGCAGTCACAGGCCCGCCAGTGCTTGAAAGAGGTTCTGGCCATGGAGGCCGATTAGGGTGGCAGGCAATGAGGAGCCCCAGCGCGCAGGCTGGAGGAGTACGGCGATGTCGTCCGCGAGCTTCTTGAGGACGGTGAACTTGTTGCTGGTGGCAACGATCATCTGGTCCAACTGAGAGTCGTAGTTGGCGTCGACGGCAGCCATCCACCAGCCGGTCTCCAACACCGTCTGGAGACGATGCTCGGTGCCATGCCGCAGGCCGGCATCGTGGACCATCTGTCGCAGCCGCTCACGCACATCGCCTCCATGGGTCTGGTGTGAGCTCTTTTGTGCTTAGTTGTTGGGGATCGTAGCAGAAATTAAAAAATTTCTACGCATCACCAAGATCAATCTATGGAGTCATCTAGCAACGAGGGAGAGAGGAGTGCATCTACATACCCTTGTAGATCGCGAGCGGAAGCGTTCAAGTGAACGGGGATGATGGAGTCGTACTCGTCGTGATCCAAATCACCGATGACCAAGTGCCGAATGCACAGCACCTCCGCGTTCAACACACGTACGGTTGGGAAGACGTCTCCTCCTTCTTGATCCAGCAAGGGGGAAGGAGAGGTTGATGAAGATCCAGCAGCACGACGGCGTGGTGGTGGATGCAGCAGGATCCCGGCCGGGCTTCGTCAAGCACAAGCGGGGAGGAGAGGTGTTACGGAGGGAGAGGGAGGCGCCAAGAGCAAGGTGCGGCTGCCCTTCCTCCCTTCCACTATATATAGGGGCTAGGGGGGGCACATGACCCCTTGGAGATCCCATCTAAAAGGGGGGGCGGGCCCTGGGGGCAACGGCCCCCATAGGGTTTCCAACCAGGGGGGCGCATGCCCCCTCGGGGGGCAACGCCGCCCTAGGGTTTTCAACCCTAGGCGCCTTGGGCCCTTGGGTGGGGCGCACCAGCCCATCAGGGGCTGGTTCCCACGCCACTTCAGCTCATGGGGCCCTCCGAAATAGGTGGCCCCATCCGGTGGACCCCCGTGACCCTTCCGGTGGTCCCGGTACAATACCGGTAACCCCCGAAACCTTCCCGCTGGCCGAAACTGGACTTCCTATATATAAATCTTTACCTCCGGACCATTCCGGAACTCCTCATGACGTCCGGGATCTCATCTGGGACTCCGAACAACTTTCAGGTTACTGCATACTAATATCTCTACAACCCTAGCGTAACCGAACCTTAAGTGTGTAGACCCTACGGGTTCGGGAGACACGCAGACATGACCGAGACGCCTCTCTGGTCAATAACCAACAGCGGGATCTGGATACCCATGTTGGCTCCCACATGCTCCTCGATGATCTCATCAGATGAACCACAATGTCGAGGACTTAATCAATCCTGTATTCAATTCCCTTTGTCAATCGGTACATTACTTGCCCGAGACTCGATCGTCGGTATCCCAATACCTTGTTCAATCTCGTTACCGGCAAGTCACTTTACTCGTACCGTAATGCATGATCCCGTGACCAACCCTTTGGTCACATTGAGCTCATTATGATGATGCATTACCGAGTGGGCCCAGAGATACCTCTCCGTCATACGGAGTGACAAATCCTAGTCTCGATTCGTGCCAACCCAACAGACACTTTCGGAGATACCCGTAGTGCACCTTTATAGCCACCCAGTTATGTTGTGACATTTGATACACCCAAAGCACTCCTACGGTATCTGGGAGTTGCACAATCTCATGGTCTAAGGAAATGATACTTGACATTAGAAAAGCTCTCACAAAACGAACTTACACGATCTTTGTGCTATGCTTAGGTTTGGGTCTTGTCCATCACATCATTCTCCTAATGATGTGATCCCGTTATCAATGACATCCCCATGTCCATAGCCAGGAAACCATGACTATCTGTTGATCAACGAGCTAGTCAACTAGAGGCTCACTAGGGACACATTGTGGTCTATGTATTCACACATGTATTACGATTTCCGGAGAATACAATTATATCATGAATAATAGACAATTATCATGAACAAGGAAATATAATAATCATTTTATTATTGCCTCTAGGGCATATTTCCAACAGTCTCCCACTTGCACTAGAGTCAATCATCTAGTTACATTGTGATGAATCGAACACCCATGGAATTCTGGTGTTGATCATGTTTTGCTCTAGGGAGAGGTTTAGTCAACGGATCTGCTACATTCAGGTCCGTATGTACTTTACAAATTTCTATGTCTCCATTTTGAACACTTTCACGAATGGAGTTGAAGCGACGCTTGATATGCCTGGTCTTCCTGTGAAACCTGGGCTCCTTGGCAATGGCAATAGCTCCAGTGTTGTCACAGAAGAGAGTCATCGGCCCCGACGCATTGGGTATGACTCCTAGGTCGGTGATGAACTCCTTCACCCAGATTGCTTCTTGTGCTGCCTCCGAGGCTGCCATGTATTCTTCTTCGCATGTAGATCCCGCCACGACGCTTTGCTTGCAACTGCACCAGCTTACTGCCCCACCATTCAAAATATACATGTATCCGGTTTGTGACTTAGAGTCATCCAGATCTGTGTCAAAGCTAGCGTCGACGTAACCCTTTACGACGAGCTCTTCGCCACCTCCATAAACGAGAAACATATCCTTGGTCCTTTTCAGGTACTTCAGGATGTTTTTGACCACTGTCCAGTGTTCCTTGCCGGGATTACTTTGGTACGTACCTACCAAACTTATGGCAAGGTTTACATCAGGTCTGGTACACAGCATGGCATACATGATAGACCCTATGGCTGAGGCATAGGGGATGACACTCATCTCTTCTATATCTTCTGCCGTGGTCGGGCATTGAGCCGTGTTCAATCGCACACCTTGCAATACAGGCAAGAACCCCTTCTTGGACTGATCCATATTGAACTTCTTCAATATCTTGTCAAGGTACGTACTTTGTGAAAGACCGATGAGGCGTCTCGATCTATCTCTATAGATCTTGATGCCTAATATATAAGCAGCTTCTCCAAGGTCCTTCATTGAAAAACACTTGTTCAAATAGGCCTTTATGCTTTCCAAGAATTCTATATCATTTCCCATCAACAGTATGTCATCCACATATAATATGAGAAATGCTACAGAGCTCCCACTCACTTTCTTGTAAACGCAGGCTTCTCCATAAGTCTGCATAAACCCAAACGCTTTGATCATCTCATCAAACGAATGTTCCAACTCCGAGATGCTTGCACCAGCCCATAGATTGAGCATTGGAGCTTGCACACCTTGTTAGCATTCTTAGGATCGACAAAACCTTTCGGCTGCATCATATACAATTCTTCCTTAAGAAAGCCGTTAAGGAATGCCGTTTTGATGTCCATTTGCCATATCTCATAATCATAGAATGCACCAATTGCTAACATGATTCGGACGGACTTCAGCTTCGCTACGGGTGAGAAAGTCTCATCGTATCAACCCCTTGAACTTGTCGATAACCCTTAGCGACAAGTCGAGCCTTATAGATGGTCACATTACCATCCGCGTCTGTCTTCTTCTTAAAGATCCATTTATTTTCTATGGCTCGCCGATCTTCGGGCAAGTTAGTCAAAGTCCATACTTTGTTTTCATACATGGATTCTATGTCGGATTTCATGGCTTCTAGCCATTTGTCGGAATCTGGGCCCGCCATCGCTTCTTCATAGTTCGAAGGTTCTCCGTTGTCTAACAACATGATTTCCAATATAGGGTTGCCGTACCACTCTGGTGCGGAACGTGTCCTTGTGGACCTACGAAGTTTAGTAGCAACTTGATCTGAAGTTTCATGATCATCATCATCAACTTCCTCTCTAGTCAGTGCAGGCACCTCAGGAACATTTTCTTGAGCTGCGCCACTTACCGGTTCAAGAGGTAATACTTCATCAAGTTCTACCTTCCTCCCACTTATTTCTTTCGAGAGAAACTCTTTCTCTAGAAAGGACCCATTCTTGGCAACAAAGATCTTGCCTTCGGATCTGAGGTAGAAGGTATACCCAACAGTTTCTTTAGGGTATCCTATGAAGATGCATTTTTCCGACTTGGGTTCGAGCTTTTCAGGTTGAAGTTTCTTGACATAAGCATCGCATCCCCAAACTTTTAGAAACGACAGCTTAGGTTTCTTCCCAAACCATAATTCATACGGTGTCGTCTCAACGGATTTCGACAGAGCCCTATTTAAAGTGAATGCGGCAGTCTCTAAAGCATAGCCCCAAAATGATAGCGGTAAATTGGTAAGAGACATCATAGATCGCACCATATCTAATAGAGTGCGATTACGATGTTCGGACACACCATTACGCTGAGGTGTTCCAGGCGGCGTGAGTTGTGAAACTATTCCACATTTTCTTAAGTGTGTGCCAAATTCATGACTCAAGTATTCTCCCCCATGATCTGATCGCAAGAACTTGATTTTCCTATCACGTTGATTCTCAACCTCACTCTGAAATTCCTTGAACTTTTCAAAGGACTCAGACTTGTGTTTCATTAAGTAGACATACCCATATCTACTCAAGTCATCAGTGAGGGTGAGAACATAACGATAGCCACCGCGAGCCTCAACACTCACTGGACCGCACACATCAGTATGTATGATTTCCAATAAGTTGGTTGCTCGCTCCATTGTTCCTGAGAACGGAGTCTTGGTCATCTTACCCATGAGGCATGGTTCGCACGTGTCAAATGATTCGTAATCAAGAGACTCTAAAAGTCCATCTGCATGGAGCTTCTTCATGCGTTTGACACCTATGTGACCAAGGCGGCAGTGCCACAAGTATGTGGGACTATCATTATCAACCTTACATCTTTTGGTATTCACACTATGAATATGTGTAGCATTACGCTCGAGATTCATTAAGAATAAACCATTCACCATTGGAGCATGACCATAAAACATATCTCTCATATAAATAGAACAACAATTATTCTCGGATTTAAATGAGTAGCCATCTCGTATTAAACGAGATCCTGATACAATGTTCATGCTCAAAGCTGGCACTAAATAACAATTATTGAGGTTTAAAACTAATCCCGTAGGTAAATGTAGAGGTAGCGTGCCGACGGCGATCACATCGACCTTGGAACCATTCCCGACGCGCATCGTCACCTCGTCCTTCGCCAGTCTCCGTTTATTTCGCAGCTCCTGCTTTGAGTTACAAATGTGAGCAACCGCACCGGTATGAAATACCCAGAAGCTATTACGAGTACTGGTAAGGTACACATCAATTACATGTATATCATATATACCTTTCGTGATGCCGGCCTTCTTGTCCGCTAAGTATTTGGGGCAGTTCCGCTTCCAGTGACCACTTCCCTTGCAATAAAAACACTCAGTCTCGGGCTTGGGTCCATTCTTTGGCTTCTTCCCGACAGCTTGCTTACCGGGCGCGGCAACTCCCTTGCCGTCCTTCTTGAAGTTCTTCTTACCCTTGCCTTTCTTGAACTTAGTGGTTTTATTCACCATCAACACTTGATGTTCCTTTTTGACTTCTACCTCTGCTGATTTCAGCATTGCAAATACTTCAGGAATGGTCTTTTCCATCCCCTGCATATTGAAGTTCATCACAAAGCTCTTGTAGCTCGGTGGAAGCGACTGAAGGATTCTGTCAATGACCGCGTCATCCTGGAGATTAACTCCCAGCTGAGTCAAGCGGTTATGCAACCCAGACATTTTGAGTATGTGCTCACTGACAGAACTATTTTCCTCCATCTTACAGCTGAAGAACTTGTCGGAGACTTCATATCTCTCGACCCGGGCATGAGCTTGAAAAACCGTTTTCAGCTCTTCGAACATCTCATATGCTCCGTGTCTCTCAAAACGCTTTTGGAGCCCCGGTTCTAAGCTGTAAAGCATGCCGCACTGAACGAGGGAGTAATCATCATCACGTGTCTGCCAAGCGTTCATGACGTCTTGGTTCTATGGGACGGGTGCGTCACCTAGCGGTGCTTCTAGGACATAATCTTTCTTGGCAGCTATAAGGATGATCCTCAGGTTTCGGACCCAGTCCGTATAGTTGCTGCCATGGTCTTTCAGCTTGGTTTTCTCTAGGAACGCGTTAAAGTTGAGGACAACGTGGGCCATTTGATCTACAAGACATATTGTAAAGATTTTAGACTAAGTTCATGATAACTAAGTTCATCTAATCAAATTATTAAATGAACTCCCACTCAGATAGACATCCCTCCAGTCATCTAAGTATAACATGATCCAAGTTAACTAGGCCGTGTCTGATCATCACATGAGACGGACTAGTCAACATCGGTGAACATCTTCATGTTGATCGTATCTTCTATACGACTCATGCTCGACCTTTCGGTCTTCTGTGTTCCGAGGCCATGTCTGTACATGCTAGGCTCGTCAAGTCAACCTAAGTGTATTGCATGTGTAAATCTGGCTTACACCCGTTGTATTCGAACGTTAGAATCTATCACACCAGATCATCACGTGGTGCTTCGAAACAACGAACCTTCACAACGGTGCACAGTTAGGGGGAACACTTTCTTGAAATTATTACGAGGGATCATCTTATTTAAGCTATCGTCGTTCTAAGCAAATAAGATGTAAAACATGATAAACATCACAAGCAATCAAATAGTGACATGATATGGCCAATATCATTTGCTCCTTTGATCTCCATCTTCGGGGCTCCATGATCATCGTTGTCACTGGCATGACACCATGATCTCCATCATCATGATCTCCATCATCGTGTCTTCTTGAAGTTGTCTCGTCATCTATTACTTCTACTACTATGGCTAACGCTTTAGCAATAAAGTAAAGTAATTACATGACGTTTATGTTGACACGCAGGTCATAAATAAATAAAGACAACTCCTATGGCTCCTGCCGGTTGTCATACTCATCGACATGCAAGTCGTGATTCCTATTAGAAGAACATGATCAATCTCATACATCACATATATCATTCATCATTCATCACAATCTTTGGCCATATCGCATCACAAAACACTTGCTGCAAAAACAAGTTAGACGTCCTCTAATTGTTGTTGCAAGTTTAACGTGGCTGCTATAGGTTTCTAGCAAGAACGTTTCTTACCTACGCCAAAACCACAACGTGAATTGCCAATTTCTATTTACCCTTCATAAGGACCCTGTTCATCGAATCCGATCCTACTAAAGTGGGAGAGACAGACACCCGCCAGCCACCTTATGCAACTAGTGCATGTCAGTCGGTGGAACCGGTCTCACGTAAGGGTACGTGTAAGGTTGGTCCGGGCCGCTTCATCCCACGATGCCACCGAATCAAGAGAAGACTAGTAACGGCAAGCAAATATACAATATCGACGCCCACAACTACTTTGTGTTCTACTCGTGCATAGTAACTACGCATAGACCTAGCTCATGATGCCACCGTTGGGGATCGTAGCAGAAATTAAAAATTTTCTACGCATCACCAAGATCAATCTATGGAGTCATCTAGCAATGAGGGAGAGAGGAGTGCATCTACATACCCTTGTAGATCGCGAGCGGAAGCGTTCAAGTGAACGAGGATGATGGAGTCGTACTCGCCGTGATCCAAATCACCGATGACCAAGTGCCGAACGGACAGCACCTCCGCGTTCAACACACGTACGGTTGGGAAGACGTCTCCTCCTTCTTTATCCAGCAAGGGGGAAGGAGAGGTTGATGAAGATCCAGTAGCACGACGGCGTGGTGGTGGATGCAGCAGGATCCCGGCAGGGCTTCGCCAAGCACAAGCGGGGAGGAGAGGTGTTACGGAGGGAGAGGGAGGCGCCAAGAGCAAGGTGCGGCTGCCCTCCCTCCCTTCCACTATATATAGGGGCTAGGGGGCGCATGCCCCCTTGGAGATCCCATCTAAAAGGGGGGGGGCGGCCCCTGGGGGCAACGGCCCCCTTAGGATTTCCAACCAGGGGGGCGCATGCCCCCTCGGGGGGCAACGGCCCCCTAGGGTTTTCAACCCTAGGCGCCTTGGGCCCTTGGGTGGGGCACACCAGCCCATCAGGGGCTGGTTCCCATGCCACTTCAGCCCATGGGGCCCTCCGGGATAGGTGGCCCCATCCGGTGGACCCCCGGGACCCTTTCGGTGGTCCCAATACAATACCGGTAACCCCCGAAACCTTCCCGTTGGCCGAAACTGGACTTCCTATATATAAATCTTTACCTCCGGACCATTCCGGAACTCCTCGTGACATCCGGGATCTCATCCGGGACTCCGAACAACTTTCGGGTTACTGCATACTAATATCTCTACAACCCTAGCGTAACCGAACCTTAAGTGTGTAGACCCTACGGGTTCGGGAGACACGCAGACATGACCGAGACGCCTCTCCGGTCAATAACCAACAACGGGATCTGGATACCCATGTTGGCTCCCACATGCTCCTCGATGATCTCATCGGATGAACCACGATGTCGAGGACTTAATCAATCCCGTATTCAATTCCCTTTGTCAATCGGTACATTACTTGCCCGAGACTCGATCGTCGATATCCCAATACCTTGTTCAATCTCGTTACCGGCAAGTCACTTTACTCGTACCATAATGCATGATCCCATGACCAACCCTTTGGTCATATTGAGCTCATTATGATGATGCATTACCGAGTGGGCCCAGAGATACCTCTCCGTCATACGGAGTGACAAATCCCAGTCTAGATTCGTGCCAACCCAACAAACACTTTCGGAGATACCCATAGTGCACCTTTATAGCCACCCAGTTATGTTGTGACGTTTGATACACCCAAAGCACTCCTACGGTATCCGGGAGTTGCACAATATCATGGTCTAAGGAAATGATACTTGACATTAGAAAAGCTCTCACAAAACGAACTTACACGATCTTTGTGCTATGCTTAGGTTTGGGTCTTGTCCATCACATCATTCTCCTAATGATGTGATCCCGTTATCAATGACATCCCCATGTCCATAGCCAGGAAACCATGACTATCTGTTGATCAACGAGCTAGTCAACTAGAGGCTCACTAAGGACACATTGTGGTCTATGTATTCACACATGTATTATGATTTCCGGATAATACAATTATAGCATGAATAATAGACAATTATCATGAACAAGGAAATATAATAATCATTTTATTATTGCCTCTAGGGCATATTTCCAACATTAGTGTAGGTGCTTAGGCAAATGCTTAGGTGCGTACGATGTGGTAGATGCATTGGAATGGAGGGGCGCCTTTATATGAGGGCAATGAGGGCAAACTGCGTTGCATTCACATCGTGCAACCTCTTTTCCCGGATCTCCTCCTATTACTTCCCTCATGCATTAATTGAAGGAGGATGCATTGGCCATTCAACATATTGGGAACCGCTACTCCCTCCCTCGTTTGCATTAAAGCCGTATCGGGAACTGCGCCGCCCGCGGTCAAATCAAATACTCCCTCTCTATATGTACCACCTTTTTTTTAATTTCAAGTTTTGCTCCATGGCGCAATCCATCGATACTACTACTGTACAAAAGTGGAGTATATACATTTTTAAAAGGCTAGAGGGAGGGGCAGTCTAGCTCGGTCGGTTTCACGAGAGGCGAGGGCCTTTGTGATTTGACGGCTCATTACTGCTGTCAAATCGAATAGTACTGCGCTGCCCGTTGCACGCCCGGCGCCTCCATTAAACCCCTCCATTAAACCTGCATGCAAACCGAGAATCCTACTCCAGCCACACGTCCGTTCATGAGCGGGCCGGAATTAAACGCAACAATGGCCGAGCTCCTCCCGTCCGCCCTCAGTTTAAATGAGGCTAGACGCCGGCCAAGCTCCTACCGTCCGCCCTCTATTTAGACGAGGCCAGACAGACAGCGGGCAAGAATCACACCCCTCCACCGCTCCCCCATCTCCTTGTTCACCATTTTCTTCACTCTTCTGATGGCTTCCGATGAGCCGTTCTTCGGCATATAACCCGGCTGGGTGGCCCGCCGAGCCCTCCGGATACGGGCGAGGCCGCTCGGTGCTTCACCAACCTCGCTTGGCCCGATGGAGCTAGTTGCCGCTCCAAGAAGGCGCGTGGTTCAGCAACTCGCCACTCCAGTTCAGCTCGATGAGGAGTGGCGAGTTGCTCCACACCGGCACGGCGGCGAGCATGCCGGTACGGGCACTGTCGCTGTCGCGTCATACCGCGCCACCAGTGTCTGCGGTGGCCGCGCCTCCCGTGTCTGTGGGCGCGCCTCCCGTGCCTGCGGCAGCGCCATGTAGGCAGAGACAGAAGCCGGGTGCGTGGAGAGCGACGAGTCGGCGGCCAGCTTCTCCGTGTCCGCCGCCATCATCGAGGAGAAGTAGAACATGGGAGGCCGCCTCCACTTGGGACCCATGAAGGCCACCGCCTAGGCGACGACCGCGGATTCAGGTGGTTTCTTTGCTGCTTCGTCTCTTCCGAGGACCTTCGTCGACCCCGCAAGTGTCTGACGGACATGAGGAAGACAAAGGGATCAGCGGGCGGCCATTTAGAACTAAAAGAAGTCTAGATACATCCATTTCTAGGACAAGTATTTCCGGACGGAGGGAGTATTAATTATACAAGAGAGCCAGATTGGCACCTCTTAGTTCATGTAAATGTAATGAAATCCATCATGTTTATATGAAAATCTAGCTTTTTTATACGAAATCCTTCATGCTTATATGAAATCAGTCCGTGTTTGCACGAATTTCATCTGGTTGGTTAGAGTTGTAAAGTTGTATGCCACTGGCATTTGATGTCGTCCTCCGCTTAAGGAAGCGGTAGGAAATAATAGAGTGACATCCAATCCATTTGAGTTAATTGCCTGCATGATTGTCCCTCTATAAAAAGTTAATTGCATGTACAGTGTACACGTGACTTGCAGGGTGGCTACAGCTTCGTACAGAAAGTTAAAAAGAAACAAGTCCATCCTTAATCTTGTATTCTAAGCACTCTGTGGGTTCCACTGTTAGTACAATAGCGAAAGAAGTATATATTAAATAAGTAGAGTAATATATAATATAAAAATATAAAGTTAAAAGACAGAATTCGAACTCATGCCATCGCGTTGCGAGCATCCGGTGCTAACCAGCCCAGCACATTTTTGTTGTAAACCATGCTGGAGATATATCTCCATGTCTACTCTTATATATACTCCATTCGATCCTAAATATTTGTCTTTTTCAGATTTCAAATGGACTACCACATACGGATGTGTATGTAGACATATTTTAGAGTGTAGATTCAATCGTTTTGCTCCGTATGTCTTTTCAGGAAGGGGTCAGATTTTTCCTTGATTTATTTATGAGGTATCCAGATGGCACTGCACCGCCAAGAAAAGAGGGTAACATCAAAATTATGGACTACTTTTTGAGTATATTGGTAAGGTCCGGTCATAGTCACTTGTTGAAATCTCTAAAAAGAAAAATACTCCCTCCGTCCGGAAATACTTGTCATCAAATGGATAAAAGGAAATGTATCTAAACGTATTTTAGTTTTAGATACATCTCTTTTTATCCATTTTGATGACAAGTATTTTCGGACGGAGGGAGTACAAAACAGAGTTGGTGATGATGGTGTGTGTTCCATCCTGCTATATAGGCCGTCGGATTTATATCTAACGGATAGGAAAGAAACTATGGCAATGTTGCAAAAATATACCCACACGTCTCTCCACGTTCGCAAATAAGGCCTTCCCTCATTCAACCTTTTCTCTCACAAGATAAACTACTCATACAAATGCATCTTGATGTTCCGTGCAATGCACGGGTAGCTAGCTAATTTCTTTTAAAATAGTTGCTGCGATAATTGGGTTGAAGTGATATATTTTATGTCTGTCCCGAATGATTTCAGATTCACTAGTAGTAACAAAGAAAAGGTTGCCTTGTTAATTAACAGAAAACAGGGCGAAAACTATCACATGAGGCCGGTAAAAACAAGGCACACTGGGTTCAGCGTCATCGTCACTACAGCTGTGCGTGCGCGAGAAGTCTACATATCGAGGGGGCTACAGAGCGAGGCACCGAGACACAATGTTTGAGAGAGAAACCAATTGACAGATTATGATCAGATCGAGTTGTCACCCTTCTGCTGTCATTGTTGGGGGGAGGGAGAGAAAGACGTATCAAGAGTGTGCGCGGTAGGCACAGAGGCACAACTAGCGAGTGTGTCTGTGTGTGTGTTTGAAAGAGGAGTAGATAGATTATTATCAAGATTGATGTGCCACCCTACTCCTTCGGTGCCGGGTAGTGTGTGTGTGTATGTTTGAGAGAGAAGCCAGTCGATAGATTAGTATCAAGATCGAGGTGTCACCCTACTCCTACGGTGTTGGGAAGTGTGGGTGTGTGGGGGGGGCAGTGACACTCACATATCTCTACTCTTATAAAAAAAGAGTTGGTGATGATGGTGTTCCTACCATCCTGCAATATAGGCCATCCGATTTATATCCGACGGACAGGAAGGAAACTATGGCAATTTTGCAAAAAGATACTGTCGGTGAACAAAAAGAGGGGTACACTTTTTGTACCCCTATAACTGTGCACGGGCAGTCTGAGCCACGGGCACCACCACAAGGCACGGGAGGTGAGCCAAGGTAAGGCCGAAGCTCAGGAGAAGCAGAACGACGCCAAGACCAAGACCACAAAGAGCAAAGGGGACGAAGCGGACCCCCCCGGCAAGATCCTTGCCGGGAGGCGGTTTTAGCAACCCGGCAAAACCCTTGCCGTGGTAGCTCGCCCCACACGTATGGAGTGAGTCACCCTTGAGTCCACTGCCCCCATGGGGCAAGGATTCGGGAGACATCCCCGTGGTGGCATGCAGATCTTAGTGAAGACATTCGAGATCAGATACACCCTTTAGAAGATGATGATCCTTGGCGGGATCCTAGCCAAGGAGGACCACAAGGCCCCCGGCAAGAGCCTTGCCGGGGATGACAGCAGGCGCCACGGCAAGACCCTTGCCGGGCCCCCGGCAAGGCCCTTGCCAAGAACACCCGTAGGGCCACCATCAGGCCCACGCCAGTCAAACCTCCACCGCCGTTCTCATACAGCTGCCGACCCAACTAGTTGGGTAGGCACCTGCGTGGCGGCATGCGGATCTTCGTGGAGACCCACCACTGCGCCACCTCAGCTGCCTGCCTTCGTACATGGCACCGCGGGCACCGCTGGCCAGGGCGCGTGTCGACATGAGAGGGAGTGGCGACGGATGAGACAAGGCTCTCCCCCGTCCCCGATAAAGCAAGGACACCTAGGCAAGACACATTGAATGCGCCTTGTCATGTAATGCGAGGGATAACCTCACATCACTATACCCTTTCCACCTCCTGTGTGCCACTGTGGCAACCCCTTTCCTATAAAAGGAGGCCCGAGGCGACCAGGAGGGGAATTCGGCTTTTTGGAGCTCCTCACGCCCCATAGCTAGATCAAGAACACAGATATACAATCCACCAAAGCAGGAGTAGGGTTTTACGCATCCTCGCAGCCTGAACCTGGATAAACGAACCGTGTGCTATCTGTTTGATCCGCTCTTCTCACGACCCCGCGCCCCGCAACCGTAGTAGGGATTCTTGTGATCCCATAGGTGTCGTTCCCACCGACATCTTTGGCGCGCCAGGTAGGGGGCGTAGTTGTGAGAATCGGCTTTAGCAGTTAGTTCGACGCTTCTTCATCGTCATGGCGCCCAAGAAGAAGACGACGGTGGCGGTTGGCCCGTCGGAAGCCGGACATCCCGTCCCGACGCGGGCGAGCAGCGGACCGGTCGCAGAAAGGACCCGGGGCGCCGTTCGCGAACACCAACACCGTCCTAACAGCCGGAGTTTGGGAGGCGGCGATGTTCGTGCGCCTGGTAACGGGCCGCACGCCGCCAAATCCAAAGACGGAGCCAGGCGCTCCGCGGGTGGCGCGGGGCCTTCGAAGATCGCTGCCACCCCGCCCAAAGGCGATGCGAGGGCCTCCAAGACTCCCATGCCGGCGCCGATGGCGTGCTCCTCTCAAGCGGCGCACGACGAACGGCGTAATCACGCTGAAGACCCCGGGCGTCGCCGCGGGAAGAGTCCCGAGCGCCACTCCGAGGAGGTAGAAGACCTGCCCGCTCGTTGAGGCGCTGGTGAAGATGGCATGCGACCGCGGGTCGTGATAGAGCTCCTTCTGACATGGTCAGGAGTCGAAGCGCGTCACAATCTGTGCAGGTTTCGCTGCCACCAACGCCAACAAAAGCCCTGGCGCGCGCGCAGTTGCTCCTCGATTTTCCTCCCACTATGGGGAAACTCGACGAATGGAGAGCCACTATCCGAAGCCTTGTTGCGGTGGCCAACAAAGACGGACCGAGTCCGGTGGAGCCCCTGGGTCGACGCTCCGACGGAGTCCCACGCACCAGTGGCAGGAAAGCCGGTGGCGCCGCGACCACGGTGCACTCGCCTCCTCCTCGCCCGGTACCGCGGACGCCAGCCCGTCGCGACGTTACGGGCGACGAAATCTCCATAGCGTCATCCGACCCACGGACCCACTGTGACCAGCGCCAAGTCCTTCGGGAACAAGAACATGAAGACGCTCGAACCACTATCGAGCGCCGGCGCGGAGCGCGCCACCAGTCAAACAGGCGAGCAGGGCCTGCTATGAACGACCCGGCACCGGAGAGCCCTGGAGGCCTACCTTACGAGGTAGGCTGTCCGGCTTTTACCCGTGAGCTGCGGCAGTTCTAGTGGCCCACTCACCGCACCTTCAAACCTGACGTGGGCGAAAAGTACAGCGGCAACACCCACCCGTCTGAGTTCCTCAGCATCTACACCATTGCGATGCAAGCTGCCGGAGCCCGCGACGATAAGGTGCTTGCGAATTACTTTTCGTTGGCTCTTAAACCCAACGCCATGTCATGGTTGATGCACTTGCCGGTAGACTCTATTTCCTCCTGGTCGGATTTGTGCCATGAGTTTGTGGGCGCCTTTACTGGAGGCCACCAAGCCCATGGCCAAGCGAGTGACTTGCATGTCATTCCCCAGAAGGGAGGCGAGAGTCTCCGCAAGTATATACAGAGGTTCAGCCGGATATAGTACAATATCCCTGATGTTCACCCTGCCACCATCATCAGCGCGTTCCATCAGAACGTGCGTAACCGCAAGATGCGCGAAGAGCTGGCAATGAACAAGGTGAAAGATGTAGTAGAACTCTATGTTCTTGCTGACAGATGTGCCCGAGCTGAAGAGGGAAGGAAGTACCCCGACGAAGACCTCGGCGTGGAAACCGACTCCTCAGATGAAGATACTGCCGCCCCGGCGAAGAAGGGCCGGCGCCGCAACAGGAAGCGCAAAGGTAAAGCCGTGCTTGCCGTCAAGGGATCTGATGACACCGGCTCCACCAAGAAAACCAAGGCAGGTGACCCCGGCAATGAAATTGCTGGATGTGTCACCTGTCGGGCCTTGGCGGTTGCCGAGAAGCCAGGAAACTCCGACAAGCGATACTGCAAGATCCATCGCACCAAAGGCCATGCTATCTAAGACTGCCGACAGGTTGAGCTCCTCAATGAGAAGCAGAGGGCTGAATATGAGAGGCGGGACAAGGAGAAGGGCCAAGACGGTGCTGAGGGGTCCGGCAAGAAGCATGACAGCCAGGCGGGCCGTCGCGGCAAGGATAAACAACAGGAGAGGCCTGCCCGGGGCCGTGACAAAAAGCCAGAAGATGACGATCACGAAGAGGACGACGAATCTGGCGACCAAGAGTTTCAGAAAGCTACAGAGGCCATGTGCATCGACGGCGGCGCCTCGCTGCATACTTCTCACCGCCAGCTTAAACAGTGGGCGCGAGAGATTACAGCGGCAGAGCCGTCATTTGATGCCCAAAGGCCGCTGAAGTGGTCCAGCACGCCTATCATTTTTGACACTGAGGATCACCCTGATCGCACTACTGCGGTCGGGTGCTTGCCATTGTTGGTTTCACCAACAATACGCAACCTCAAGGTGACAAAGATGCTAGTCGATGGCAGGGCCGGTCTGAACTTGATCTCGCCTGCCGTGATCGAGAAACTACAGATTCCTGATGGAGACCTCGAAGAGACGGGCACGTTTCAGGGGGTCAACCCGGGAAGAAGCCAACCTAAGGGAAAGGTCACGCTGCCCGTGACTTTTGGAAGCGATCTAAACTACAAGACGGAGAGGATCGTGTTTGATGTTGCCAAGATCCCCTTGCCCTACAACGGGATCCTTGGCCGCCCAGCGCTGGCCAAGTTCATGGCGGCGTCACACTACGCCTACAACACCCTGAAGATGCCAGGATCTGTGACGATCATCACCATCCCCTCCGATAAGAAAGATGCGCTGATTTGCGTTGACCAACTATACCAGCAAGCAGTTGCAGCAGCTGCCGCCACTAGGGCACTTGCTCCTGCCGCTGGGATCCCGGGAGGGAAGAAGAAGAAGAAGACCGGTGAGACCTCGGACACCCACTCCGGCAAGCGCACCTCTCCGGAGTGTAGCGCTCCCATCAAGGACGTGCCAGAGAGCTCCACCAGCGGAAACAAGAAGCCCAGGGCCATACCGCCGGGAACCAAGAAGGTTTCTGTCAATGAGGATGGCACGGGAGGGGCTTTCACCATAAGCTCCACCCCTGACGACAAATAGGAAGACGCGCTCGTCACCTTCTTGCGAGAGAATGTCGGTGTGTTTGCATGGGAAGCTTCCGACATCCCCGGCGTTCCCAGGGAGGTGATTGAGCACCACCTTGTTGTTTGTCCTCATGCGCGGCCCGTCAAGCAGAAGGTCAGAAAGCAAGCTTTGGAACGACAAGAGTTCATCATAGAGGAGATCCGGAAACTAGAAGTAGCGGGTTTGGTAAGAGGAGTGCTCCATCCAACGTGGTTGGCCAATCCAGTCGTAGTGCGCAAGGCTAATGGGAAGTGGAGGCTGTGTATTGATTACACAGATATCAATAAGGCTTGTCCTAAGGACCCCTTCCCGTTGCCACGCATCGACCAGATTGTTGACTCCACATCTGGGTGTGATCTGTTGTCATTCCTCGATGCCTACTCCGGCTACCACCAGATCTTCATGACAAGAGAAGACGAAGAGAAAACAACATTCATCACCCCATGTGGTACGTGTTGTTTCATGCGGATGCCTTTCGGGTTGAAGAGTGCTAGTTCGACGTTTGCAGGGGCGGTCCAGATTGGTTTTGAACCCCAGCTCCATAGAAATATGGAAGCTTATATGGATGACATAGTGGTCAAAACCAAGGACAGGGCAACCCTCATACCGGATTTGCAAGAAACATTTGCAAACCTACGCAAGATCAATCTCAAGCTGAACCCTGAGAAGTGCGTCTTTGGCATCCCGTCCGGCAAGCTTCTCGGGTTTTTTGTGTCACAGCGTGGGATAGAGGCCAATCCGGACAAGATCAAAGCTATAGAGCAGATTGAAGCACCCAAGCGAATCAAGGATGTGCGTCGGCTTGCTGGTTGCGTCGCCGCCATGGGCAGATTCATTTCCAAGTCTGCCGAGGGCGCCCTTCCCTTTTTCAAGATCCTGAAAAAGGCGGGCCCGATGGAGTGGACGCTAGAAGCCGAAGCAGCATTGCAAGATTTGAAGAAGTACCTCTCCTCTGCGCCAATACTAGTTGCGCCTAGGCCACAGGAGCCGTTGCTGCTATACCTGGCGGCAACGAACCAGGTGGTCAGCGCCGCACTAGTGGCGCAGAGAGAGGTTGACGACGAGGTAATGGCAGCGACAGAGCCCGACACCACCAATGCAGAGACGACACAGCCAGTTGAAGTGCCGCCGAAGAAGAAAATGATGCAGCACCCAGTCTACTTTGTTAGTTCCCTCCTACAGGGAGCTAGATCAAGGTACTCCGGCGTGCAAAAACTGCTCTTTGGCCTTCTTATGGCCTCGAGGAAGCTGCGTCACTACTTCCAGGCACACAAGATCACTGTCGTCACTTGCCTCCCTCTACAACAGATATTGCACAATCCAGATGCAACGGGAAGACTTGTGGAATGGGCACTGGAGCTGTCCAGGTTTGGCCTCAAGTTTGAAAGTACTTCGACGATTTAGAGCCGAGTCCTGGCGGAGTTCATTGCAGAATGGACCGCAACGCCTGACGAAGAAGCCCAAGAGACTGCACTCCCCGGCAAGGAGGCAAGTTGCAGTTGGATCATGTACTTTGATGGAGCTTTGTCCTTACACGGCGCCGGGGCTGGCGTACTGCTTGTCGCGCCCACCAGAGAGCACCTCAAGTACGTGATCCAGATGCACTTCCCCGGTATACAGGCTGAATATGTTCCCCGAGCGGAGAACGCTATCGCCGATTACCTATCAAAATGCGCTGCCCTCAAGCTACCTGTGGAACCAGGTACCTTTGTGCTCCAGCTAACTCAGCCATCCGTTGATCCATCAACAGAGCAGAACAAGAGGAGGAAATCAGGACCCGGCAAGTACTTTCTCGCCGAGCTCCCCGGAGCCGCCAGCAAGGATGTTGCCGGGGACACTGAGCCCGCCACGGGACGGCTAGCTCCGGCGGAGCGTCAAGCTCTTGCCGTCGAGACAGCCGCTCCTATAGCGGAGGAAATGCCTTTGCGCGTGTCGACACCGTTTGCCAGGGCGCGTGTCGACACGAGAGGGAGTGGCGACGGACGAGACAGGGCTCTCCCCCGTCCCCGATAAAGCAAGGACACCTGGGTAAGACGCATTGAATGCGCCTTGTCATGTAATGCGAGGTATAACCTCACATCACTATACCCTTTCCACCTCCTGTGTGCCACTATGGCAACCCCTTTCCTATAAAAGGAGGCCCGAGGCGACCAGGAGGCGGATTCGGCTTTTTGGAGCTCCTCACGCCCCATAGCTAGCTCAAGAACACAGATATACAATCCACCAAAGCAGGAGTAGGGTTTTACGCATCCTCGCGGCCCAAACCTGGATAAACGAACCATGTGCTATCTGTTTGATCCGCTCTTCTCACGACCCCGCGCCCCGCAACCGTAGTAGGGATTCTTGTGGTCCCATAGGTGTCGTTCCCACCGACAGATACCCACACCCCTCTCCGCATTTGCAAATAAGGCATTCCCTCGTTCATCCTTTTCTCCCACAAGATAAACTTCTCATACAAATGCATCTTGATGTTCCGTGCAACGCATGGGCATCTTGCTAGTAGGGAGAAGGAGTTTGTGTGACACATATCTAGCTATATTAAGGGATAGGTAGATAGCATATGTGTGAGAGACATTATTATACTTTGAGACATTAGTGGCTGTGGGTGGGCGGAATTAAAGGGGTGGGCGTGTTAGACATAGAGAGCGTGTGTGTTTTTGTGTGAGAGACTTGTAGGACGGGGTAGAAAGACGAATTTAACCTTGACAGAGGGAGAGAAATACACGAAGTGCGCGTGTGTGATTCCGATGCCCACAGGGAAATGAGATATGTGTGCATGTGAGAGAGATTGCACAATTCATTCACATATCACTATCTAGTGATCGTGGACGTGCATCGCTTGAACATAAGTAAATATCTACTTTGTATCGTGGCCAAAGGTACAATATCGATTCAACGCTATAAAGATTGGACACTCACATATCACATTTTTTTATATTTAAATAAACCTTTTCAGTTGTGCATGCCAAAGTTATAGTGATGTTTCTTCAAACAACCAATGTAGCTATCATGTACATGCACCATTGTTACTCTTGCATTCAAATTCATTAGTCTTGGATGATTTAAGTTTCTATTTTGAAGTAATATATGTAATATTCATATATGAATTCAACGGGTATGCAATTTATGAAATGGAGGCTATGTAATCATATGAGGTAACACTTTTAAGTAGCTGACTACAATATCCATTTCTTTTTGTGCGCCTCTACACTAACATGTCAATGCATTATGTTTAAAGTAAACAACCAATGGCACTAAATTATCTATTTACACGAGAAATACATAGGCTGAGCGTTTGATCCCTTTTTTGTGAACGCGCCACTACACCCGTACGATTGGTAGCGCCCGTGTGAACGTCCAAGTTATCGGCGCATCATCCCGAGTTAATATGTTTTTTATGGGGTGGACTTCACACCTGTTATTAACTGCTGACGCATGCCCCGTCTACATAGTCTAGCATGACCTTCCCGCTAGCAAGGTCCAAAATTAGTTGAAACTGGATACGAACGATCCCGCGGGCGGCAAAATCTCCCGCCTCCTTCTAAAATTTCCGCCACCTTAGTCTTTAGCATGCGAAATCCCCCTTTTGTCCTTGGTGCATGGAGACCAACAGTTACAATACCGCCCTCATATACATGATAGGTCGGGGCTGCTTTGGTAACTTCCGGTTCCCCCACTACACGGCACCCCCATTTCCTCTTCCCCTCCCGCAAAAACAACTAACTCCACAGCACCAGAGCATCTTACATCATGCCGTCCGTACTTCATCGCCCTTTCTCCCCTCCCCTCTCGAAACCCCAGACTGCTCATCCACCGGCGTACCATAGCCCATTCACTGCCAGCGGCGTCCACCTTGCCGGATCTGCTTCTGCGGCCGCATCTACCCCTCCCACCTCCCCTAGAAACAAGTAGACTGCTCATCCACCACTGTACCACAGCCCATTCAGTGCTGGCCTTGTCCACGGCGCTGGATCTGCTTCGCCGGTAATCTCGTCAACCGCCGCGCATCTGCAGCGGCTCATTCGTACTCCCCATCGGAGATGCTTCATCCACACCCCCCGGAGCCGCCCCACCCACGCCCCCCTCAATGGCCTTTGATCCTCTTCGCCGACACCTTTCTCAACCCTACCGGAGCCGCTTCGTCGACACCTTCCTCAACCCTACCGGAGCCGCTTCGCCGACACCATCGTCAACCCTACCGGAGTAGCTTCACCTATACCATTCTCAACCCTACTGGGGCTGCTTTGCCAACTCACAAGTCCACGGCCTCAGATTCGCTTCCTCGCACCCTCATCCAACCTACCGGAGCAGCTTCTGACGCCCCATCCATGGCCGCAGATCCGTATCATCGACACCACCCTTAACCCAACCACCGGAGCAGCTTCTGACGCCCCGTCCACGGCCGCAGATCTGCATCGTCGACACCATCCTTAACCCAACCACGAGAGCAGCTTCTGACGCCCCGTCCACGGCCGCATATATCCGCATCGTCGACACCATCCTTAACCCAACCACCGGAGTAGCTTCACCTATGCCCTCGTCCACGACCACAGATCCGCTTCGCCCACACCGTACTCCACCCTACCGGAGCCGCTCCACAAACACCCTACTCGACGGTTCTAGATCTCCTTATCGGACCCTGACAGCCAGCGCAGCGTCATCACCCTCGACATTTCTAACCTGATTTCCACCGCCTGGAGAGATGCCAAGAACCCGCCACGGCCTAGGTACTTGTCACCTTTAAACCCGTCCAGCATCACCTGCCTGATGTACTTCAAATATACTAACCGGTCGCTGTTACCTGTTATGCAGCTGGCAAAAACTACAAGGATGATGTTTCTTCTTGATCTAACAGCTTGGCCAACCAAGATCCTGGACTGAGGCATTGCTATGATCTTGTAAGCGTGTCTTTCTCTCTCTTGTATTGTTCTGTGCCTGCCAGCGTGCTTTGCTAGGATTTTTGACCAGTAATCCCTTTGTGCAGACAATGATTTCTACTACTAGCTGCTAAATTAGATATGTAGATGTCATACATGATACTACCTCGTAACTCCATTCCTAAATATAAGTCTTTCTAGAGATTCCACTATAGGCTAAATACGGAGCAAAATGAGTGAATCTACACTCGAAAATGCATCTATATACATCTGTATGTGGTCCATACTGGAATCTCTACAAAGACATATATTTAGGAACAGGGGCAGTACATTACAAAAAATCATAGGTGGCATGTAGGAATTCTAGTGCACTACATTAGGCTCCCTTAGAGTGTCTGCTAGTCCAGCATACAGAGTCATGGCTAGTTTATGGTACGCACACAATCATTAATTGGTGGTTTAAATATGCGCAAGGGATATGCAATGCAGTATTATGTAGAGATGTCTGAAATTAGCCGTAGCCGTGCCAACTTGCAGATAGGGTTACACAATGAAAAAGTACAAGATGTATGTGGCAATTTCATGGAACATCGCAAAAAAGGAGAGGCAGTGGTGAGCCTATACAGTGTGCTATGGTACGTCACTCCTCCATTGCAATCATCGTGACATGTTATTTGTATGCCAGTTCTATTAGCCAAGTTTCTTAGGGACAGTTATTATGACTTATCCTAAGAAAATAAGCACCTGTGAATATAAGCTCCATGTAATAAGCCAACCAATTCTTTTCATTGTGTTTTCAGCTTATCTTTGGTATGATCAGTGGAAAGTCTAGATTGCATTATATTTTTTTTCATTTTGCTGCCCATATGGAAATTAATTTGACTTGCAAACATCACAAATTGAACCCAGTGCAGCAATTAATATGATAGGAAAACAGACCATCACTATTTGCTCAAAATGCAAATACAAAGATACCATCTACTTGGCACAATCTACTTTGGTCTATGTTTTCCATAGAGATCCCATTTCCTAATTTAAACGAAGAACGCATGACCCACATTTAAATGAAGAACAATTATTTATTGAAATTCGATGGTCCAAGTGGCTGGTTATTATCGTATAGCAGCACCACCTGAAAGCATCATATAGCAGCAGCAGCTCATAGCAACTCATCATACAGCAGCAGCAGTCTGCAATTCATCATATACCAGCAGCAGCTCATAGCAATTCATTATATAGCAGCAGCAGGAGCAGCTCATAGCAATTCATCATATAGCAGCAGCAGGAGCAGCTCATAGCAATTCATCATATAGCAGCAGCAGGAGCAGCTTGTAGCAACTCATCATATAGCAGCAGCTCATAGCAATTCATCATATAGCAGCAGCAGTAGCTCATAGCAACTCATCATACAGCAGCAGAAGCTCATAGCAATTCATCATATAGCAGCAGCAGGAGCAGCTCATAGCAATGCATCATATAGCAGCAGCAGAAGCAGCTCATAGCAATTCATCGTATAGTGGATCAGAATGAAAATTTGGCAAAAAATCAGAGGAGATCCTCACCTTGTTGAATGAGCTCATCCTTCAACAGCACCTCAAGGACATCGCCTGGGAGGAGGGGAGGGGGAATAAGGTGCCTTCTGCCACAGTGTGGCATCAGCCATAGTTGTGCAGCGCCCGCCGGAGTAGTACGTTGGACGAACCATGAGAATGGGAGATTTGCTAGAGACCATGAGAATGAGGGGCGGCGCCAGAGCGAGGAGCAGCCAGGGAGATTTGCCCCTACCCGCCGGCCATGTAGCCTAGCTGGACATAACATCATCGAGGACCAGGCCAGATGGGACCAGTGGCAAACGGCTCGCTGGAGGAACCCTAGTGCTGCAGGCAGGGGATCGAGGTAGAGGGAAATGGGAGAGGAGATGCAGGCGGGCAGGGCAATGAATGCTTGCGTGTTTGTTTTTACTTGAGGGTCAGGTGTGACACGGGCGTCAGCAGTTGCATTTTAAGTGTAATATAGGCAGACAACGGAGACATTTCACTATTCCCCTTCCCTTCAATTTTTAGTGAGGTTCTAACCGAAACACCCCCCTCCAAAGCAAAATTAGTTAAGCCCAAGCCCATTACTCAAAATGACTTCTTTACATCTTTTATGGATTATTTTGATAATATGCCCTGAAAAAGCGGAATCGAACTAGCCCTTAACCTGCAATTCAATTGTGCGTGCAATGATGAATCACTCCTGCCTGCTATCTGTACATTTAGGCATCATCATACATGGCATAACCTAATACATGTGCATTCCATTGTAGAATCTGGAATGTGCAATGTTTATGTTAGTTCATATGTTGCACATGATGTTTAAATGCCCCTTAAATCTAGCTAGTCAAGTGATGGTCTTTAAGCCTCCTTCTTTGCTTCTTTTCTTGATGTCGGAGGTTGGGTGCGACATATGCCAAAGGATGGCTTATCATGGTGGGAGCGAGTAGAACATCGCCGGTGCCTGGAAACGGGATAAGGCGAAGGCATGCACGCCGGCGAATCTTACCTAGCTTCGGGGCTCTCTGTGGAGATAACACCCCTACTGCTGCTCTGCGGGGTCTCCGATCACTATGGCAAAGTGTGTACACGGTTACTCCTTGAGCTGTCTCCTGGAGGTAGGAGAAGGTAAGGCTAGCTCTCTCCTTCCTATATGATCTGGCTAGTGCTAATGGATTCGAACCCTTTGCATGGGTGCCCTGGAGGGTTTATATAGGCCTACCCCCCAGGGGTACAATGGTGATCCGGCTGGACACGGGCCCATCCGTCAGTCTCTCTGGCCGCCATCTTATCCGCCGACTCCTGGGGCCCGCCGACTGGTGGGCCTCGCCAACTGGCTCGGTACGGAACCGATAGGCCGCGTACGCCGCGGGCGGGTCTTGCCGGCTGCAGATTACTGCAGCCGTGCTTCTAATGACGCGGGCTTGGTCATGGGGTCGTGGCAACAGCTCCGCCATCTGGCGGGCGATCACTATTGCCACTCCCTGTCGCGTCTGGTTAATGGCGCGTGGGGCCCGTGGGAGGGGCCGGCCGACTCCTGGGGGCCGACTCCCAACTGGGCCGACTGGTAGCGCTCTCGCCATCTTCCGTACGCCCGCCGACTGGTGGGACCCGTCGTCCCTGGGTCGTACCGGCAGGCCGTCGTGGGCACAGGACTCCGCCCACTGGGGTTGACGTCAGGGTCGGCATGGCAACAGTGTCACCCCGGGCGGAGATCTCCGCGGGTACGGCATACTGCTACCACGCTTGCCCTTGGAAAAGGATGGGAGTGGACCTTACTGTGGCCACTCCCCGTCCTGTCCCTCTTTATGAGGGCATGGGGGTTGTTGGCGTCGCGGGCCGACTCCCCATGGCCGGCTTCTCTGGAAGTCGCCAGTCAGGAGTCGGCTCATCCTGAAGTCGTCCCCGGGACTCGGCCGCGAGTGGGAAGTCGGCTGCCTCGCCGCCGACTCTCAGAAGGCGGCTCTTCGTCCTGGGGTCTTGAGGGGTGTAGCCTGCCCCGATGTTTTAAAAGGTTCTGGGCCTGGGTTAGCCTACCAGTGGCCCATTACTCCAACAGTAGTCCCCGAAGCTGGTGAGGCACCGAGGGCGATATGTCGAGGAGCCTCAATAGTTTCTTCTTTCCAGCGGTTGGATCTTGGCCTCGCTAGCCGTCTTCTGTCAAGCCGACTAGTTGGAGCCGGATTTGCTTAAGGCCGACTTGCCCCTGAAAAAGTTTAGACGTCGCGGCAGAGTCCAGGCGGCATGCTTGATAAGCCTCCAGGTTGCCGCCCGTTGTGGACCCGTCGCGAGGCGCCATGTGGCTGAGCCAGTCTACCCACCCACATGCGTGACAGGACAGGCCTACAGGTGGGGCCCGCCACTACCACGCCTCGGCATGTGAACGGATCCGTTGTGGCCGTGCGGACGGTTGGGGTTCCTGCGCAGTTACTGCACGCAAAAACTTTGCGTGGTAAATCATGGGGGTCGTGGGTTCCTGGGCATAGTTAATCCCACGACTGCCGCTTTGGCTTCTAAGCCCACGAGCCTATAAGTAGGCGGGGGGAGGGGGCGGCGAAGCACGCGTGCCCCTCTTCCCTACTCCCTTTCGCTCCTTCTTGCTTCTTCTTCCTCTCGCCGCTGCAGCTCCGAACCACGGCGCGCCCGCTGCGATGAGCTCTTCCTCCGCCGCCGCGCCTCCTGCTGCTGTGCGCTGCGGAGTGTGGGACGGCTCCGAGGTCGATGACAACGACGTCGAGATCCTCCGCAAGACACGGCGGCTGCCCGGCAGCGGCTTAGTGCGGGTCCGCCTCGCGCCGGAGGGGGAAATATCGCCGGCGCCGGAGGAGGGTGAGCGGGTCATATTCCGCTCGCACCTTATGCGCGGCTTGGGGCTGCCGACGAGTGGCTTCTTCTGCTCCTTCTTGGAGTTCCACAGGCTCCAGCCGCACCACCTTACTCCGAACACGGTGGTGCTGTTGGCTGCCTTCGCCACCCTGTGCGAAGGCTTCCTCGGCGTTCTCCCCACCATCGAGCTCTGGGGTGAGTTCTTCCAGTCCAAGCTTGGCACACACGTCACCGGCGTGCCGGCCCAGTGTGGCGCGTTTATCGCGATGAGGAGATCAGTGGCCGACAATCCATTTCCCACCATCGCGCTGATTAAGTCGGTGAAGATGTGGCAGCGGTCCTACTTTTATGTGAAGAACGTCGCCCCAGAAGGCGACTGGGTCAACCTGCCGGCTTATGAAGCCGGCGCGCCAGCTGGAAGGCTCCCCAGCTGGTCACACCGAGCCAGGACAATGTCTCCTGCTAGTGCCGCCGCCGTCGCGCGACTCCGAGTGCTGACGCAGTCGGAGAGCTTGTCCGGGGCCGACTTGTTGGCCGCCTTTGTGGCGCGCCGAGTCCTCCCACTCCAAGGCCGACCTCACCTGATCTGCCAGATGAGCGGTCATCGGGACCCGAGTCGAATGTTCTCCAAGGACACGCCTCACGCGGAGGTGGCGGACACGGTGAACTACATCGCGAACTGCAGTCTCACGGTGGATTGGCGGTTCGGTAAGGAGCCATACTCACGCGCCAACCCCCCGCCTATTGTAATTCGTCTTCCTTCTTCTTCTGTTTCTTTCGTTGCCGAGTCCGACTTGTCCAGTCTGACCGTTTTTGTTTTTGAATCAGAACCCTCTCGTCCATCCTTCGGCCGGCACCACGGGGCCGGCTCATCAGTTTGTCCCCGATCGGGCGGAGAGCGACGTCGACGATCCTGACTTCGGGGCGGTGGCCATGGAGGCCAACGCTGAGGGAGGAGGAGGACAAGCAGGCGGCTCGAGGCCCACGACCACTTTCGCCGACTGGCCTGATGACGATGTCGAGGGAGAAGTCGCCCCGCGTCACCGGCCAAAGGTTGGCCAGCCAAGCGCGGGTTCCTCCGCTGTCTTGGATGCTCAAGGCGGCGCGAAGAAGCGCCGGGCCGGACCGAGTACACATGGTGGCCGGTCGAAGAAGTTTAAGGGAGCAGCCGCCGCGACCAAGCGGGAAGAGGCGGCCGCGAAAGCCAACCGCTTCCGCAAGGAAGTGAAGAAGCCGTCGCTGGTCTCTGCGTAAGCGCCTCCATCCCTCATATTTATTTTCTCTTTGTTGATCTTGTCTGAGTCTTTCATATGCTTCCCTCGCTTTAGGGCTCCCCTCACTCTTGAGAGGGTTGCCGCCGCCTCCGTTATGGGGTCAGCGGAGACGTCTGCCACTACTCGGCGGATTGACCCCGCCGCCGACCTCTGGGAGGCGACGGAGTGGAACACGCAGGAGAAGCGCGAGGAGGAAGAGGGCGCCCGCCTGAAGAAAACGGAGGCCGAGAAGGCGGAGGCCTCCGCCCTGAAAAAGCTGGAGGAGGCCGAGGCCGCCGTCAAGGCAAGGCGGCAGGCAAAGGAAGTCGCGCACCGGCGGTCGGCGGTGTTCGTCACCCCTCTGTACTCTGCGCCGCCGCCCCCGGAGTTCACGGGGCAGTCAGGGGAAACCGGGGGCGAGTTCCCGCTCATGGAGAGGGGTGGCGGCGACGCCTCCATGCCGGACGCGGTCGTGCCGCCACCGCCGCCCCTGCTGCCGTCTAGGAGCGCGCAAGGCAAACAGCCGGCGGACCCGCCCTTGCCGCCGACTGAAGTCGAGGCCGTGGCGTAGCTACTCCTTCAAGTCCGCTCGCCAACGCGCCGCCGTCTTGAGAAGGCGACTTCGGCGCCACGCTCCTTGGAGGCTGGCACCACTAGCTCGACGATCCAGGCGCTTCTGGATATCCAGACAAAGCTGCGAGCTGAGGGCGACGCCATCCAAAACTGCACCAAGGCGTACCTGGCGTCGCGGGCAACCATCTGGGTATGCTTTCTCCTTTGTCTTTGTTTTCTTGTTCCTCTCTATGGGGGCGCACCAGCGCACCCACTGGGTGTAGTCCCCGAGTTTCGGGCCGGCTGCTGAGCAGGCGGCCCGGAACTCCAATTGGCGAGTTCCAGGTACTAACTTTTGTCTGAAATACTTGTCACAGGACTATCACAACCTCCGCGTCACCGCCTTCAACCGCAACGTTGAAGAGTTGGGAAAACGGACCGCCGACTTGTCGGAGAGCCGGAGTGAGTCCTTTTTCTTCTTTGCGGGGGCGCACTGGCGCACCCACGGGCTGTAGTCCCTGAGATTCGGGCCGACTGCTGAGCAGTCGGGCCGGATCTCCCTGGCGACCTTCTTCGTTCATGACTTAACGCCTTCTTTCTTCTTTATTTTCATAGGCCCACGCCACTCTTCAACAGCAGCTGAGCGAAGCCAACACCCGTTGCACGCCAAGGGGGAGGAGTGCAGCAAGCTCGCCGCAGAGCGCGATCTGCTGGCCGCACAATTGGTAGAGTAGAAGGAGCTGCTTAAGAACACGTAGAAGGATGCGGAAGAAGAGGAGGCCGCCCTCCTGGCCGAGTTCGCGAGCGAGCGCTCCTCCTGGACTAACAAGGAGGCAATGCTGGCCTCCGGCTTCCATGAGATCGAGGACCTCGTCGACGGTGAGCTTCTTTGCTTTTCTTCTTCGATCTGCCGACTATAGGTCGAGCCAACTCCTGGTTTTTTGAGTTCTTCTTCATTCTTTTCGTCTTGGCAGACTTCTTCCCCGGCCACTCGCAGGCCGCCAATCAAGCTATCGAGGCTGATCGCGAGGAGCGGAGGGAGGATGGCGCGGAGATTGCCGCCGATGCCCCCCGGACCCTTGACGAGCATATTCTGAGCATTGGGGCTCGTCTGCGGCCGGCCCACCAGATGCTGCGCTGGCTTCAACGTGTCGGTGCCCAAACGATCACTGCCCTATGGCCAGACATGCAGGCTCCACGCACCCCCAGTCGGACTGCCGACTGGCTGGAGGTCACAGCTGGCCATCTTGAGGCCTGGAAGGGTTCCTTGGCCCAGGCTGGAGTGCGTCGAGCCTTGGAATTCGTCAAGGCGTGGTATCCGGGGTTGGACCTAGACCGGCTGGCCACACTCCTGTCAGAGGCCCAGCCGGAGCTGGCAGCCACGAAAGACACCCTTGTCAAGCGTGCGGCGGCGATCGCCGAGTACACCGACACCAGCATCTTTGTCCCCGAGCGGGCTGAAGACGGCGGGGAGGTACCGCCGGAGTGGTTTGGGATGAACCCAGACTACGACGAGGACTCGGCGGAGGTGATCGGCTCCAGCATCGAGGAGGAAGACGAGGCGGAGGACGGAAGCGAGACGGAGGCACCGAAAGACGGAGCGGACGACCAGCCTCAGCTCGACCGCGCCTCCAGCAACGAGCCGTGCCCACCCGAGCCGACTGCCACCGGAGGTGATCAAGCCGAGACCGCCCAGCCGGCCGCCCCAACATCCAACACCGCCGTGTCCTCCGATCCTCCGAACCCGTCTGCCGCCTCCTAGGCTGCCACCTTATCTTTGTTTTATCTGTTTTTAATAGTCTTTGAAGAACTTGTTAATTCGCACAATTCCACCCGCGGGGTGTATTTTGAACTTCTGCTCGAAGGTTCGCCCAAGGGCCTTTGTTATGTAAATATTCATCCGACTTCTATCTTTTCTTGCTCATTGCTCTTTTGGCTTTTTCCTTTGCCGCCTTCCCTCAGTTGTCGTCTTTGTCAGTCGGACAGCCGCTCTGCGGACTGCTGCTGGATCAAATTCTTGGTCACTTTGGGAAGGTAGGTACTTAGCTGTTTTAGAGTTGTTTAGCAAGTCAGATAGAAGGCGGTAAGCCGACTGTTCAAGAGTCGGTTTGCGAAAAAAGGATGGAAGCCGGCTTTAAGCTATGTTTATGCTTTGAGTCCTTAGCCATTTTTCATGTGGACGCCCATTCTTCCTTACTTCTGCCCACCAGACAGTCGCTCTTCGAGATGCGGCTTCTGATAGGAGATGGCTTAGGCGCCACACACTACTTGTCCGGCTGCAGGAAGCATTTCATAGCGCAAGGCGGCAAGTCCCCGGGCCGACTAGTCGAACCCGGTGCCAAGCGGCATAACAAAAAGTAACATACTCGAAGGCATAATTCTTATCATATGGATTAAAGAGGGCAGTCCCCGAGCTCTTCTCGGGGGGGGGCGAAGTCTTGGTACTTTTTAATACAAAGGGTAGCATGGTACATACTGCGTTTAACTGTAAAATTTTCGGAGGAGATTTGCATTCCATGGCCGCTCTGTCTCTTTGCCGGAGTCATCCCTCTTGCGTGCCCGTGGCTTCTGAGCATCGATCAGGTAGTAGGAGTCGTTGCCCAGCACTTTGCTGATGATGAAGGGGCCTTCCCAAGGCGCCGACAGCTTGTGCTGGCCGGCTGTTCGCTGGATCAGTCGGAGCACAAGGTCGCCCTCTTGGAAAGATCTTGGCCTGGCCTTCCTGTTGTAGTATCTGCGCAGGCTCTGCTGGTAGATGATGGACCGGCTGAGTGCCAACAGACGGCCCTCTTGCAGCAGATCGACGCCGTCTTGACGTGCTTCTTTTGCTTCTTCCTCGGTGTACATGGTGACTCGTGGGGAGTCGAACTCTATGTTCGTTGGGATGATGGCTTCAGCACCGTAGACGAGGAAGAAAGGTGTGAAGCCAGTTGACTTGTTTGGAGTCGTGCACAGACTCCAGAGGACGGCTGGCAACTCATCGAGCCAGCAGCCAACTGAGCGCCCCAAAGGCTCGACCATTCGGGGCTTGATGCCGGACATGATGAGGCCATTTGCTTGCTCCACCTGGCCGTTTGACTGTGGATGGGCAACGGACTCTAGGTCCAGTCGGATGCCCTGTGTCGCGCAGAAACGGGCCAAGGCGCCTTCGGCAAAATTCGTGCCGTTGTCGGTGATGATGCCGTGTGGTACGCCGTACCGAATTGTGATGTCAGAGATGAAAGTTACGGCAGTCGGGCCATTCAGCTTCTTGATTGGCTTCGCTTCTATCCACTTGGTGAACTTGTCCACCGCGGCAAGTAAGTGAGTTAGGACACCTCGTGCTGTCTTGAATGGTCCCACGATGTCTAGGCCCCAAACTGCGAAGGGCCAGGCAATGGGGATGGTCTTGAGTGCAGAAGCCGGCTGATGCGGCTTGGAGCAGAACTTCTGGCACCCTTTGCATTTTTGGACCAATTCCTTAGCCTCTTCTAAGGCCGTTGGCCAGAAGAAACTGTGTCGGAAGGCTTTGGCGATGAGTGCTCCTGAAGCCGCATGGTGGCCGCACTCGCCTTGATGGATGTCTTTGAGAATTGCTTGGCCTTGCTCTGGCTCTCCGCAGCGCTGGTAGACACCAGTGACGCTGCGCCTGACCAGCTCTCTGTTGACTATGGTGTAGGCTGCCGCTCGGCGTTGTACTTGCCGAGCTAAGGTCTCATCAGTCGGTAGCTCTTTGCTCACCAGGAATTTGAGGATGGGCTGGGCCCATGAGGGTGCTGCTATTTCTTCGACTGCCAGAACTGCGACTTGGACGAGGGCGGATGGGCTGGGAGGCGGCGGGCTGGAGTCAGCAACCGCCTGCTGGATTAATGCAGTCCCCAGGACATCTGGTGCAGCCCTCGAGCCGAGTTCTGGAGTCTTCGGGCTGGCCGCCGCAGTCCCCGAGCCGGGTTCTGCAGTCCCTGGGCCGGCTTCGACTGTGGCGGCTTTGGAGCCATCTGCCAAAATCCTCGTACCGTCTGCTGGGGCTCTGGAGTCGGATCCGACTTCTTCGGGGGGAGCCGGCACAAAGATGGAGTCTGAATCTGGTGAAGGCTTGACAGACGGCTTGAGGAGGCGCTGAAGGGCGACGCCGGATGGTATTTCTTGGAGGGTAGAGCCGATTCGTGCCAGGGCGTCTGCTTGGTCGTTGTCGTTTCTTGGCACATGGAGGAACTCGCACCCCTCGAAATATCCACTGAGGTGCTGCACGAGGAAACGGTAACTCGCCATGTTTTCATCTTTGGCGTCCCAGTCGCTAGACGACTGCTGGACAGATAAGTCCAAGTCGCCATAACACAGGATCCGGCGAATGCCAAGTTCTTTGGCAAGCCGGAGCCCGTGAATGAGCGCCTCGTATTCGGCGACGTTGTTGGAGGCGGCAAAGTGGATTTGCAGTGCGTATTTGAGCTTGTCTCCTTTAGGAGAAGTGAGGACAACACCGGCTCCCAAGCCGGTGCACATCTCGGAGCCGTCGAAATGCATCCGCTAATGGGTGGAGTCGGGCGCTGGTGGTAGGTACTGGGTCTCGGCCCAGTCGAGGAGGAAGTCGGCCGGTACTTGTGACTTGATGGTGGTGCGGGGCTGGTAGTAGATGGTGTAGGGAGCCAGCACTATGGCCCATTTGGCCACTCGGCCAGAAGCATCTCGGCTTCCGATGATCTCGGCAAGTGGGGTCGTGCAGACCACAGTGATTGGATGCTCTTGAAAGTAAGGCTTCAGCTTCTTGGCGGCAAAGTGCACGCCATAGCACATCTTCTGGTAGTGGGGGTAGTTCTGCTTGGAGGTCGACAGCACTTCGCTCAGGTAATATACCGGTCTCTGGACAGGTAGTGCCTTGCCTTCCTCCTTGCATTCCACTACAATGACTGTGCTGACTACCCGGCTGGTGGCGGCGATGTACAGGAGCATGGGCTCCTTAGGAGTCGGAGCCGCCAGAACGGGTGGAGTAGTCAATATCTTCTTCAACTGGAGAAAAGCTTCGTCCGCCTTGTGGTTCCACTCGAAAAAAGTGGTCTTCTTCATGAGCTGGTATAAGGGGAGAGCTTTCTCGCCCAGCCGACTGATGAACCGGCTGATGGACGCCAAGCAGCCAGTGAACTTTTGCACGTCCAGCAGTCGGCTGGGTACCTCCATCCTCTCAATGGCCTTGATCTTTACAGGGTTGCACTCTATGCCGCGTTCAGAGACCAGGAAGCCAAGGAGTTGGCCGGCTGGTACTCCGAAGACGCACTTCTCAGGGTTGAGCTTGATCTGGAATCGGCGCAGGTTCTCAAAGGTCTCCTTGAGGTCTTCCAGCAGTGTTCCATGCTTCTCCGTCTTCACCACCACATCGTCCACGTAAACGTGGGCGTTTATGCCGAGTTGCTTGAGGAGGCACTTCTGCATGCAACGCTGAAAGGTGGCGCCGGCATTCCTCAAGCCGAACGTCATGGTTAGGTAGCATAAGGCTCCAAACTGTGTGATGAAGGCGGTCTTTAGTCTGTCAGCCGGGTTCAGCTTGATCTGGTGATATCCTGAATATGCATCTAAGAAGCTGAACAGCTCGCATCCGGCTATGGAGTCTATCACCTGATCAATTCTTGGCAAAGCAAACGGGTCCTTGGGGTAAGCCTTGTTGAGGCTTGTGTAATCAATACACATTCGCCACTGCTTGTTCTTCTTCAGTACCAGGACCGGGTTGGCTAGCCACTCTGGAAAGAATACTTCCATAATGAAGCCGGCTGCTAGGAGTCGGGCTATCTCTTCTCCGACAACTCTTCTCTTTTCTTCTGATAGGCGGCAAGGGCTGCCTGACTGGCTTCGCATCAGATCGGACATGTAACTTGTGCTCGGCGAATTCCGTCGGTACACCTTGCATGTCTTTGGGGGACCATGCGAAGATGTCCCGATTCTCACGGAGGAAATCGACGAGCTCGCCTTCCTATTTGTTGTCGAGGTTTGCGCCTACGACAGCGTACCTCTCTGGGTGCTCTGGGTCCAAGGGTATCTTCTTCGTCTCTTTGGCCGGCTTGAACGAACCCTCAGCCTCCGACTCCTTGTGGTTAGGCAACACCTCTGGCTGCTTGCCAGCCATTGCCACAGCCCGGTCAAGGAGCCGCTTCTCGGCCGCGATCACCAGGGACTCGGCCAACCTGACTACTTTCAGCCGCATAGGGATACGACTTCCGGTAGTCGCCGGCTACAGTCAGAATCCCCTTGGAACTAGGCATCTTCATCTTGAGGTAGGCGTAGTGGGGGACCGCCATGAACTTGGCCAGGGCGGGTCGGCCAAGTAATGCATGGTATGTGCTCTCGAGATCCACCACCTCAAACCAAACTGACTCTCGGCGGAAGTGATCTTTGTCTCCAAAGAGGATGTCCATCAGGATCTTGCTGATTGGTGAGCAGGAAAGGCTAGGAACAATGCCATGGAATACAGTCCGGCTGTTCTAAATCTGTCTTTGCTTGATTCCTAACTTCTCCATGGTGTCCTTGTACAGGATGTTGATGCTGCGGCCTCCGTCTATCAGAACTCGCGAGAAACGAGCGGCTCGTCTATCCGTGGCAAAGGTGGCATCCAAGACCAAGGCATAGGAGCCCGGACTCGGCATTACCTCTGGGTGATCAGCTCTGCTCCAGCTGATAGGCTTCTCGGACCAGTGCACGAATTCTGGTGTCTCTGATGCTACTGCGTTCACCTCTTGCTGCTGCAGCCGCCTGCTGCGTCGATCATCAGCCACGCTGGTAAATACCACGTAGGCTCCGTGCTCTTCGGGGTACTCGTCTTGTACTGCGCCGACTGGCCTGACAGCCGGCTGCTGGGGCGGAGGCAGAGGCGGCTGCCCAGCAGGCTGGGGAGGCAGGAGGCCGTCTCCTTTGGCGATCCTGGTGAGCCAGTGGCACTTCCGGGTGGTGTGGTTCGACGGCTTCGCGCCGCTGTGGAACTTGCAAGGACCATCCAGAGTCTGCTCCTACGAGAAAGGCGGCAACCAGTTGGGCATGCCGCCTTTCTGTCGCTTGGGTGGAGGCTGCCCTTCTGGCTGTTGGTCTTCGACTGTCGCCACCTGCCGACTGCTGGAAGCCGGCTGTGGGGCCTTGCGCTTGTGGTCGCTCTGCTGTTGTCGCCGGCTGGTGTCTCCAGCCGAAGTTCTGGGAGCCTGAGGGGCCACTTTGCCAGTCGCACTAACTTGAATCTCCGCCTTCATGGAGGAGTCGGCCGTGGCATACTTGTCTGCTATGATCAGCAGCTCGTTGAGGGTTTTTGGTTCGTCGCAGAGGAGCTTGTGCTTGAGGAGGGTGCCTTCTCTGCACCCGGCGGTGAAGTACTCGAAAGCCTGCACCTCGTGCACATCCTCGCAAGAGTTCCGAAGCTCGGCCCAACGCGTGAGGTAGTCGCGAGTCGACTCGTTGGGGCCTTGCACGCGCAGGGAAAGCTGGAGAGGCTTGGGAGGACGCTTGTACGTGCTTGTGAAGTTGCGGACGAATGCATCGGTGAAGTCGACCCAGCTGTTGATGCTGCGGGGCTTCAGGCTGTTCAGCCATGTCCGGGCCGTGCCCTGGAGCATGATCGGAACGTATTTTACGGCAACACGCTTGTTGTCGTTCGCTATGTTAACGGCCGTGGAGTAGTCAACCAGCCAGTCCTCCGGCTTCACGGAGCCGATGTACTTGGGCGTGTCTCTTGGGAGTGTGAACCCTTTGGGAAAGGGCTCGTCTCGAATGCGGGGCCCGAAACAAGGCGGACCCAACTCGTCTTCTTCTTCCTGCGCCAGGGATCGGTGAAGTCGGTCGATCCAGAGGCGGGCAACGTTTTCTCCGACTCCCTCTCGGCGGCCAAGGCAGTCACCGAGAGTCGGATGGTCAACAGGCGGCGGGGAGACTCGCCTTTCCTTGCGAGGAGGAGGAGGCGGACAGTCGTCCCGTTGTTCCACTGCTCTTGGGCGGCCGTCTTGGTCGCGCTCTATGGTAATGCGAGTCTGACTGCGGCTGACAGCCGGATCCTTGTCTTTCCTTCCGCGGGCGCCGCCAATCGGCGTTCGAGACATCGCACCTTGGTATTGGCGTGGAGGCGGGTCGTCGTTTTGTCGCTGCGGCGCCTCTATGCGGCAGCCGGCCTCATTCTGCGCGGCAGCCGCGTCGAGGAGGCGCTGGACTCGCTCCGCCATCAGGCGGCACTCTTCACCCTTGAAGTTGTCCAGTTTACCCGCCGCCGCCTGGGCGGCTCGAATGTTCTCCGCAGGCGTGGCGTATACAGGGCGATTTGCCCCGAACAGGTTGGCGATGGCCACGCCGCGCTGCTGGACCGCGCCTAGGCGGCTGGGCCTAGTTGGGGCTGGCGAGCCACCCACAGCGCGATCCATCTCACGTTGGTAGGCTTCTGACAAGCGTCTCATGCTAGCCAGCTTCTTTGCACCTTCGACGAGCTGAAGGAGGCGCGCCTCCAGCGTCTCTGCGTCGGCGTCTTCCGGAATGGGCGCGGTCAGGTCTTGCAGTGCTGCGCCAAGCGGGTCGTGCGCTCCTCGGCCGGGACGCTCATCATGACCGATGACGAGCACCTCTGTGACGGTGCTTCCGTCTCTCTCCGCGCGAGGGAGTGGCTCGTCGTAGACCACCTGAAAGTGCAACTATCCCTAGGTGGTTTTGGTAATTCATAACAACATATAGCTCATTGAGCTAATGCTATTCCTAGATAATTATTTCAGGAAAGCTCAATGATTGGCATGGCATGGATGTGAAAGTGGAACCCTCAAAATGCTAAGGACAAAGGATTGGCTCAAGCTCAAAAGCTCAAGACTCTTCATTTTATATTTTAGTGATCCAAGATCACATTGAGTCTTTAGGAAAAGCCAATACTATCAAGGAGGGATGAGGTGTGGCCTAATGAGCCTCTTGCTTCATGTGCTTAGTGATATGCTCCAGAACCGTCAACTACTTTCCCATATCCACATATGACCTAAACCCTAAGGCAAACTCGGTCCTACCGATTCTTCCTATCCGACGCCACCGAGTTTCACTTGTCATAAGCCACTGCCACACCCTAGCAATTCGGTTTCACCGATAGGGATCTCGGTCTCACCGAGATGGGATTGCAAACTCTCTGTTTCCCTTTCGTAACTTTTTGGTCTCACCGAAAGAGCGAATCGGTCCCACCGAGATTGCAATGAAAATTCAGTGTTTCCCTTTTGTAATTTTTCGGTCTCACCGAAAGAGCAAATCGGTCCCACCGAGTTTGCCTGACCAACTCTCTGGTTAGCCAATTACCAAATTCGGTTCCACCGATTTGTTGATTCGGTCTCACCGAGATTACGTTATGCCCAAACCCTAACCATATCGGTCCCACCGAGTTGCATGTCAGTCCCACCGAAAATCTCTAACGGTCACTAGGTTTACATTTTCGGTCCGACCGAGTTTGTTGATTCAGTCCCACCGAGATTGGAAAACTATGTGTAATGGTTGGATTTTGTGTGGAGGCTATATATACCCCTCCACCTCCTCTTCATTCAAGGAGAGAGCCATCAGAACACATACACAATTCCTACTCATTTGTTCTGAGAGAGAACCACCTACTCATGTGTTGAGACCAAGATATTCCATTCCTACCATATGAATCTTGATCTCTAGCCTTCCCAAGTTGCTTTCCACTCAAATCTTCTTTCCACAAAATCCATATCCTATGAGAGAGAGTTGAGTGTTGGGGAGACTATCACTTGAAGCACAAGAGCAAGGAGTTCATTACCTACACACCATTTGTTACTTCTTGGAGAGTGGTGTCTCCTAGATTGGCTAGGTGTCACTTGGGAGCCTCCGACAAGATTGTGGAGTTGAACCAAGGAGTTTGTAAGGGCAAGGAGATCGCCTACTTCGTGAAGATCTACCGCTAGTGAGGCAAGTCCTGTGTGGGCGATGGCCATGGTGGGATAGACAAGGTTGCTACTTCGTGGACTCTTTGTGGGTGGTTGCTTCTTCGTGGACCCTTTGTGGGTGGAGCCCTTTGTGGACTCGCACAACCGTTACCCTTTGTGGGTGGAGCCCTTTGTGGACTCGCGCAACCGTTACCCTTTGTGGGTTGAAGTCTCCATCAACGTGGATGTAGGATAGCACCACCTATCCGAACCACGGGAAAAACATCTGTGTCTCTAATTGCGTTTGAATTCTCCAAACCCTTCCCTTTACATTCTTGCAAGTTGCATGCTTTACTTTCCGCTGCCAATATACTCTTTGCATGCTTGCTTGAATTGTGTGATGATTGCTTGACTTGTCCTACAATAGCTAAAATCTGCCAAGAACTAAAATTGGGAAAAGGTTATGTTTTATTTGGTCAAGTAGTCTAATCACCCCACCCCCTCTAGACATACTTTCGATCCTACACCACCACATTGGTGGGGAACGTGTCGAGTGACGCAGTGTCGGAGTCGACCAGCATTGGGTCGGTGGAGCCTACAGACTCCAAGTCCACGGCAGGCTCACCGGCGACGTGGAGTTGGTCAAGGAGGCCCGCGAGGAGGCTCTCGGGGCCGCCCGTGCCTGCGTCGGATGCAGGCTCGTCGGAGAGGCGAACCTCACCGACAAGATCGGCGAGGCAGCTGGCTGTGCAGGCGATCTCAGCGCCATGCAGCGCGTCGGCGCAAACTCCGTCTGGCGTGCCGGGCTGGCTGTGCTCGCCAGGGAGGAAAAGGGTTCCCGTCCAGAGCAGGTCTCCGGACGACGGTGCACCAGGCCCCACGGTGGGCACCAAATGTCGGGGGTTGGGTGCGACATATGCCAAAGGATGGCTTATCATGGTGGGAGCGAGTAGAACGTCGCCGGTGCCTGGAAACGGGATAAGGCGAAGGCATGCACGCCGGCGAATCTTACCCAGCTTCGGGGCTCTCTGTGGAGATAACACCCCTACTGCTGCTCTGCGGGGTCTCCGCATGATCACTATGGCAAAGTGTGTACACGGTTGCTCCTTGAGCTATCTCCTGGAGGTAGGAGAAGGCAAGGCTAGCTCTCTCCTTCCTATATGATCTGGCTAGTGCTAATGGATTCGAACCCTTTGCATGGGTGCCCTGGAGGGTTTATATAGGCCTACCCCCCCGGGGTACAATGGTGATCCGGCTGGACACGGGCCCATCCGTCAATCTCTCTGGCCGCCGTCTTATCCGCCGACTCCTAGGGCCCGCCGACTGGTGGGCCTCGCCAACTGGCTCGGTACGGAACTGATAGGCCGCGTACGCCGCGGGCGGGTCTTGCCGGCTGCAGATTACTGCAGCCGTGCTTCTAATGACGTGGGCTTGGTCATGGGGTCGTGGCAACAGCTGCGCCATCTGGCGGGCGATCACTATTGCCACTCCCTGTCGCGTCTGGTTAATGGCGCGTGGGGCCCGTGGGAGGGGCCGGCCGACTCCTGGGGGCCGACTCCCAACTGGGCCGACTGGTAGCGCTCTCGCCATCTTCCGTACGCCCGCCGACTGGTGGGACCCGTCGTCCCTGGGTCGTACCGGCAGGCCGTCGTGGGCACAGGACTCCGCCCACTGGGGTTGACGTCAGGGTCGGCATGGCAACAGTGTCACGCCGGGCGGAGATCTCCGCGGGTACGGCGTACTGCTGCCACGCCTGCCCTTGGAAAAGGATGGGAGTGGACCTTACTGTGGCCACTCCCCGTCCTGTCCCTCTTTATGAGGACATGGGGGTTGTTGGCGTTGCGGGCCGACTCCCCATGGCCGGCTTCTCTGGAAGTCGCCAGTCAGGAGTCGGCTCATCCTGAAGTCGTCCCCGGCACTCGGCCGCGAGTGGGAAGTCATCTGCCTCGCCGCCGACTCTCAGAAGGCGGCTCTTCGTCCTGGGGTCTTGAGGGGTGTAGCCTGCCCCGATGTTTTGAAATGTTCTGGGCCTGGGTTAGCCTACTCGTGGCCCATTACTCCAACAGTAGTCCCCGAAGCTGGTGAGGCACCGAGGGCGATATGTCGAGGAGCCTCAACAGTTTCTTCTTTCCAGCGGTTGGATCTGGGCCTCGCTAGCCGTCTTCTGTCAAGCTGACTAGTTGGAGCCGGATTTGCTTAAGGCCGACTTGCCCCTCAAAAAGTTTAGACGTCGCAGCAGAGTCCAGGCGGCATGCTTGATAAGCCTCCAGGTTGCCGCCCGTTGTGGACCCGTCGCGAGGCGCCATGTGGCTGAGCCAGTCTACCCACCCACACGCGCAATGGGACAGGCCTACAGGTGGGGCCCACCACTACCACGCCTCGGCATGTGAACGGATCCGTTGTGGCCGTGTGGACGGTTGGGGTTCCTGCGCAGTTACTGCACGCAGTAACTTTGCGTGGTAAATCATGGGGGTCGTGGGTTCCTGGGCATAGTTAATCCCACGACTGCCCTTTTGGCTTCTAAGCCCACGAGCCTATAAGTAGGCGGGGGGAGGGGGCAGCGAAGCACGCGCGCCCCTCTTCCCTACTCCCTTTCGCTCCTTCTTGCTTCTTCTTCCTCTCGCCGCTGCAGCTCCGAACCACGCCGCGCCCGCTGCGATGAGCTCTTCCTCCGCCGCCGCGCCTCCTGCTGCTGTGCGCTGCAGAGTGTGGGACTACTCCGAGGTCGATGACAACGATGTCGAGATCCTCCGCAAGACACGGCGGCTGCCCGGCAGGGGCTTAGTGCGGGTCCGCCTCACGCCGGAGGGGGAAATATCGCTGGCGCCGGAGGAGGGTGAGCGGGTCATATTCCGCTCACACCTTTATGCGCGGCCTGGGGCTGCCGACGAGCGGCTTCTTCTGCTCCTTCTTGGAGTTCCACGGGCTCCAGCCGCACCACCTTACTCCGAACACGGTGGTGCTGTTGGCTGCCTTCGCCACCCTGTGCGAAGGCTTCCTCGGCGTTCTCCCCACCATCGAGCTCTGGGGTGAGTTCTTCCAGTCCAAGCTTGGCACACACGTCACCGGCGTGCCGGCCCAGTGTGGCGCGTTTATCGCGATGCGGAGATCAGTGGCCGACAATCCATTTCCCACCATCGCGCTGATTAAGTCGGTGAAGATGTGGCAGCGGTCCTACTTTTATGTGAAGAACGTCGTCCCAGAAGGCGACTGGGTCAACCTGCCGGCTTACGAAGCCGGCGCGCCAGCTGGAAGGCTCCCCAGCTGGTCACCCCGAGCCAGGACAATGTCTCCTGCTGGTGCCGCCGCCGTCGTGCGACTCCGAGTGCTGACGCAGTCGGAGAGCTTGTCCGGGGCCGACTTGTTGGCCGCCTTTGTGGCACGCCGAGTCCTCCCACTCCAAGGCCGACCTCACCTGATCTGCCAGATGAGCGGTCATCGGGACCCGAGTCGGATGTTCTCCAAGGACACGCCTCACGCGGAGGTGGCGGACACGGTGAACTACATCGCGAACTGCAGTCTCACGGTGGATTGGCGGTTCGGTAAGGAGCCGTACTCACGCGCCAACCCCCCGCCTATTGTAATTCGTCTTCCTTCTTATTCTGTTTCTTTTGTTGCCGAGTCCGACTTGTCCAGTCTGACAGTTTTTGTTTTTGAATCAGAACCCTCTCGTCCATCCTTCGGCCGGCACCACGGGGCCGGCTCATCAGTTTGTCCCCGATCGGGCGGAGAGCGACGTCGACGATCCTGACTTTGGGGCGGTGGCCATGGAGGCCAACGCTGAGGGAGGAGGAGGAGAAGCAGGCAGCTCGAGGCCCACGACCACTTTCGCCGACTGGCCTGATGACGATGCCGAGGGAGAAGTCGCCCCGCGTCACCGGCCAAAGGTTGGCCAGCCAAGCGCGGGTTCCTCCGCCGTCTTGGATGCTCAAGGCGGCGCGAAGAGGGGTGCAGCCTGCCCCGATGTTTTGAAAGGTTCTTGGCCTGGGTTAGCCTACCCGTGGCCCATTACTCCGACACTTGATATGTATGATTTGCTCACACATCTGTTCAATTGCTTGTTTGCATCAGCCAGCCATACTAGAACTGTTTGCTTTGATTACTTGTTGTTCTTGACCTAACACTCTAACAGAACTTGTCAACGATTTAAACACTAAGGGCTGCTATAGTGGGGCCTTTTCTAACTCATAGGCGACATAAAGGTTTGGCCGTACACTATAGTAGGCTCTCCAAGAGTACCTGGAGATCCAGTTCGAAGGTATGCCTAGTTTTTACATAATGCAGACATAGTAAATGCTCATTTCATTGTGTGCAAGTGCAAGAGATGCGGCATGTTTCATTATGTGGTGTTGTTTTGTTATAATCTCATCCTTTTGTGTTCACAGACTGGAAAGTATGCATATTTATCTTCCAAGGAGACGAGTAACTAGTTTGTGTCACCTTGTAGAGGGGGTGCAATGAAGATAATATGAGGATTTCCAAGTACAAGATGTTAGGAAGGAGCCTTGCAAGATAATTAGGAGCTGCGCTGAGCCTCTTCAACCTGCTAAGGTAAGTCACTATATGCAACTCAACAGTTCAATTCCTTGTGTGTTTCAGGCATAGTTAATTTTCTCTTTTCAATTGCTTTATTTGTCCTTAGTTAATGAGATGCCCAAATAATCATGCCTGATGTTCTGTACTTGTATCACTATTAGTTGACATAATTAAAGGCCTTACCATTTAATTACTCTGCCGAAGTGTGCCTGAAGCTTTGAAGTCTATTAACCAACTATGATTGCATGAGGCTCACAATCTAGTTTACACTACGCTAATGATTGCATAGTTTTGCCTGCTGTAGTATGTTTGTATGAAACCCTCTATTGTTCATTATGCTCCCTAAGACTTTAATTGAGGCACAGAATGGCCAACTGCTTGTTTACTTATACGCAACGTGTTGTCTAAATTTGTAACTTGTCTGTGTTTTCGATTGGGCCCCAACATCATGCTCCTCTGGTGAGCTAAGAGGGATTTCTGTATGCAGGCTGCACAGACTATCTTTTTTATAATTTTTAAAATATCACCTGCTTATGCTTCATGACGTGTAACATTTTTTTTGAAAGTGACGTGTAACATTATTGTTAGTCCTGTTTTGCCATGTAGTACAAAATAGTGTCTTGTTCGCTTCACTGTTGTAACTATATTTTTGCCCTAGTCATGTGTACTTACAGAAAAAATTTAGGATGAAGTGACATCAACACAAAGATCTGCGAGCGGTGCGGCATGGCCGTTACCAAATGATTATGGATTGGAATTGGAATGTGCTGATGTTCTCGAGCATCAACTAGAGGTGGCAAGACAATGTGTACATGATTGTCAACGTATAATCAACAAGTTGAGACTGGACATGCAGGTATTAGATGCCGGAGTCAAAAAAATGAAACAAGACACTGAGGTAACCATGAAGGAATTGGAGATTTTGCAGACTGAAATTTGTGCTATCTGAATCCGGCCAATCCTATTTTCTGAAGAGATTATAGTTCAAATGGAGTTAAGTTGATGCGCGTCCATGATGTATGAGCTGTATTTGCCTAGTGTATGTAATTTGTTGTTTGTGTATGCTTTATTATCACCTGTGCCGAACCATAATGCCCAGTGGGTATAATCGGCTGTAATTTCTTTATTGTATAGTGTAGGATTATTGTACCTTTCTATGCCTTGATCTCTTTGTTGTATAGTGTATGCTTTTTAGAGGTGATAGTATTGAGTAGGATAATTCTTTGAATAAGCTATATCGTTCAAACGGGGGCCAACTCACCCGACCATGGCCCTTCACTGGCCGTCGGATCCATGGGCCTTCTACATCTCGTAGGATCCATGGGCCTTCTACGTCTCGTAGGATCCATGGGCCTTCTACGTCTCATAGGATCCATGGGCCTTCTACATCTCGTAGGATCCATGGGCCTTCTACGTCTCGTAGTATCCATGGGCCTTCTATGTCTCGTAGGATCCATGGGCCGCCGACTCATTTATGGGTCTTGTACGGGCCTTTAATGGGCCGTAGACGGGCCTTTAATGGAAATCGTACATTTTATGGGCTGACCATAATGGGCCGTTAATAGGCCGTATTTGGTGATGCTATGAAAATGGCCCAACAGACTAACGGTCCACAAACGGGCCGACTGTAACGACGGGCTGAATTTGGCCCACAAGCAGAAAATGACAGTAACGGGCCGTAAGTACCCGAATGCTGCAAATGAGCCCAAGAATAAATGGGCCCTCGGAAGGCCGAAAGTTAACTTGGGCTGGAAACGGCCCAACGGAATAACGGGCCGTTAATGGGTATAAAGTGATACACTGTTCATTACGGGCCAGTTTCACCACGGGCCGTTAATGGGTGTAAAGTAATACACTGTTCATTATGGGCCAGTTTCAGCATGGGCCGCTAATGGGCTAAGAGTTACAAAGGGCCTCATATGGGCCGAAAGACGTCATGGGCTATACATGGGCCAGAAGTGAAAACGGGCTGGAATCATATTGGATGGCCCAGATGACGCTATTGGGCCTAATTCGGATAGGGCTTAACAGGCCTTGGGTTAGCGGGCTGTAAATGGGCTATATGCGAACATGCCGTTAACAGGCTTTCCATGGGCCGGCCCGCCAGCTTTTGACCAAGTCAAACGGGCCGGCCTTTTCACAGGAATGGCCCACTATTGGGCCGTGCCATGTGTCGACGTATCATAGGTGCCTTCTGTCCAGTGAGTGGATGACATCTGTCCCAACGATGAGACGACACGTGTTTCCTCTAGCCAATGATGATTTTACACGTGGAAAATCCCCATTGGTTGGGGCTGTTAATGGGTTATCGGATCCAAAACCTGACCCGATAGCTTAATGGCGTTCCGTTATGGTGGATGCCACGTGTCGGTCACCCTTGATGAAAGCACTTCTGTGACGCGCGATTTATCGTCATGGAAGTGGACACTTCCGTGATGATAATTTTGGTAATGTCATGGAACACTTCTACGACAGCACAGGTATGACTATCTTGATTCTGTCATAAATTTGTCATGGATGTACATGCATGACAAAAAACGCGACCTACTGCGACAAACACGTATCATCACGGAAGTGTATTTTTTTTGTAGTGAAAGCATGATGCAAAATGGACGTATCAACTCCCCCAAGCTTAGACCTCGCTTGTCCTCAAGCGAAGCTGAAATCAAAAAATATGTCCACATGTTTAGAGATAGAGGTGTTGATAAAAATTAAATACGGACATGAGGGCATCATGATCATTCTTAGAACAACAACTTATATAATTCTTGTCATATGATTTCTTATGCTAGAGTAACAATTCAATCACAATTTTAAGTACGAATCATAAAATTCATTGAAAACTAACAAACTATAATCTCAGTCATTGAAGCAATTGCAATTTATCATAATATAGGAAAGAGTCAATATAAGAGCTTTTCAGCAAGTCCACATACTCAACTATCATTTAGTCTTTCACAATTGCTAATACTCACACAATACTTATGGGTATGGAGTTTTAATCAGACACAGAGAAAGATAGGGGCTTATAGTTTTGCCTCCCAACGTTTTGCCTCAAGGGTAATGTCAACAATAATAGTTCATGAAAACTCACATCCAATTAGCCATATATACCAGGATCTTTCCAACATGTTGTGCTTGCCAAAAGATAAAATGTAAAAAGGAAGGGTGAAGATCACCATGACTCTTATGTAAGGTAGGAGATAAAGGTAAAAGATAGGCCCTTCGCAGAGGGAAGCAGAGGTTGCCATGCGCTTTTATGGTTGGATGCACAAAATCTTAATGCGAAAGAACGTCACTTTATATTGCCACTTGTGATATGGACCTTTATTGTGCAGTCTGTCGCTTTTATTTCTTCCATATCACACGATCGTATAAAGATTATTTCCTCCACACCAATCAATCATACATATTTAGAGAGCAATTTTTATTGCTTTCACCGATGACAACTTACTTGAAGGATCTTACTCAATCCATAGGTAGATATGGTGGACTCTCATGGCAAAACTAGTTTAAGGGCGTTTGGAAGCACATCTCTACATGGTGCAAAGGATTTGGCTAGCATGAGGGGGAAAGGCAGGCTCAATCATGTTGGATGATCCAAGACAATATAATTTATCTCAGATGTAAGAAAACATAACCCATTACGTTGTCTTCCTTGTCCAACGTCAACTCTTTAGCATGTCATATTTTAATGAGTTCTCACAATCATAAAAGATGTCCAAGATACTATATTTATATGTGAAGACCTCTCTTTCTTTATTACATCCTATTAATTGCAACGATGACCAAAACTATGTTTGTCAACTCTCAACAGCTTTTATTCATCATACTTTTTCTATGTGAGCTCATTACTCTCCATAAGATCCATATGATCTCTTTTATTCTTTTTATTCTTTCTCTTTTCTTTTATTCACTCAAGATCATGGCAAAATAATCAAGCCCTTGACTCAACACTAATCTTTATTATATATAGCTCACGGACTCGATTACATAGAAGGATCATAAAGCAAAACTCACCAACTAGATCATACCAAAAGCTTTTATTCTACTAGATCAAGATATTATCAAAAGGATCGAACTAAGAAAAACGGTAAAGATAAAAAAGTGATGGTGATACAATATCAGGGCACTCCCCCAAGCTTGGCAGTTTCCAAGGGGAGTGTCCATACTAGATACTCAGTTCTTCTTTGTTGGTGAAGAAGGTGATGGTTTTGTTGATGGCATAGGCTTGTCGTCCTTCTTCCAAGGCATAGGCTCACCATCATAGAAGGATGATCGAGTCTCCTGAAACCTCAAATCTGCAGCCAAACTCATCCTCTTGAATCTATATTCATACTCACAGTTTTGATTTTGCAGGTCATAGATCTGGGCTTGGAGGTGTTTGATTTTCTCATGAAGCTTGAAGATGGCCTCCCCTATGTCCTTGACGTCCAGCTTGTGGTTGTTGGTGAACTCCGTGATCATAATGTGATTGGAATCGAGTCCACGCTCCGCCATCTCCTGACACTTGAAAACTTCTTGCTCCAATGCCCCGAGCCTTGCCTCCGTGCTTCCGGTCTTCCTTGGTCCCTCAGCATCGCGGATGTGCAACAACCCCTCACGCATCTCAATGGTTTGAGGGTGTTGCAGCACTTCCGCGAGGTAGGGGTTGATGACCTTCTCGAAGAAATGGTCCTTGGGGGCACTTGAAGATGACATGACGACCTAGATCTGTCAGAAAAACAGCTCGAAACAAAGACAGGAGATTTTTGCGTGATACGGTGGTCAAAACCTTCGGGAGGTCATATAATGAATTTTTACCGACCAAAATACCTGTCGTGTATGAAAACGGAGTCTGGAAAGCGCACGAGGTGCCCACGAGGTAGGGGGCGCGCCCTCCACCCTCGCAGAGCCCTCGTGTCCTTCCCGGACTGCTTGTTATTTTTCTATTTTTCTAAATATTCCAAAACGGAAGAAAATTGCCATTAGAACTGTTTTGGAGTCGGTTTACTTACCGTGCCACATACCTATTCCTTTTCGGAGTCTGGAACGTTCCAAAAGGTGTCCCATATGTATTCCTCCGGGGTACGGTTTCAATAACATTGGTTTCAACATTAATAGGATTACCTGAGATATAATGTTTAATTCTTTGACCGTTCACCACCTTCGGATTTGTGCCTTCGAAGTTGTTGATTTTTATGGCACCGGAATGATAGACCTCCTCGATAATGTAAGGACCCTCCCATTTAGAGAGAAGTTTTCCTCCAAAAAATCTTAAACGAGAGTTGTATAGCAATACATAGTCACCTACATTAAACTCATGCTTTTGTATCCTTTTGTCATGCCATCTTTTAACTTTTTCTTTAAATAATTTGGCATTTTCATTGGCTTGGGTTCTCCATTCATCAAGTGAGCTAATACCAAATAACCTCTTCTCACCGGCAAGTTTAAAATCATAATTGAGCTCTTTAATGGCCCAATATGCCTTATGTTCTAGTTCGAGAGGTAAGTGACATGCTTTTCCATAAACCATTTTATACGGAGACATACCCATAGGATTTTTATATGCAGTTCTATAGGCCCATAATGCATCATCAAGTTTCTTGGACCAATTCTTTCTAGATCTATTAACAGTCTTTTGCAAAATTAATTTGAGTTCTCTATTACTCAATTCTACTTGACCACTAGACTGCAGGTGATAAGGAGATGCAATTTTATGATTGACATCATATTTAGCAAGCATTTTACGGAAAGCACCATGAATAAAATGTGAACCACCATCACTCATTAAATATCTAGGGACTCCAAACCTTGGAAAAATAACTTCTTTAAGCATTTTAATAGAAGTGTTATGATCAGCACTACTAGTTGGAATAGCTTCTACCCACTTAGTAACGTAATCAACAGCAACTAAAATATGTGTATATCCATTACAGGCAGCAAAAGGTCCCATATAATCAAAGCCCCAAACATCAAATGGTTCAATAACAAGTGAATAATTCATAGGCATTTCTTGACGTCTACTAATATTACCAATTCTTTGACATTCATCACAAGACAAGACAAACTTACGGGCATCCTTGAAGAGAGTAGGCCAATAAAAACCGGATTGCAATACCTTGTGTGCAGTTCTATCTCCAGCATGGTGTCCTCCATAAGCCTCGGAGTGACACTTGCGTAGGATCTGTTCCTATTCATGCTCAGTGTACACAACGTCTAATAACACGATCTACTCCTTCTTTATAGAGATGTGGGTCATCCCAAAAGTAATGCCTCAAATCATAGAAGAACTTTTTCTTTTGCTGGTATGTGAAACTAGGTGGTATAAATTTAGTAACAATGTAATTGGCATAATCAGCATACCGTGGAGAAGTGTGAGAAGCATTTATGACATTTAATTGTTCATCAGGAAAGCTATCATCAATAGGTAGTGGGTCATCAAGCACATTTTCTAACCTAGACAAGTTGTCTGCAACGGGGTTCTCAGCTCCCTTCCTATCAATAATATGCAAATCAAATTCTTGCAGCAAGAGAAGCCATCTAATAAGTCTAGGTTTAGCATCTTTCTTTTCCATAAGGTATTTAATAGCAGCATGATCCGTGTGAATAGTTACTTTAGAATCAACAATATAAGATCTGAACTTATCACAAGCAAATACAACTGCTAAGAATTCTTTTTCGGTAGTAGCATAATTTCTCTGAGCATTGTCTAGAGTTTTACTAGAATATTGAATAACATTTAATTTCTTATCAACTCTTTGCCCTAGAACAGCACCTACAACATAATCACTAGCATCACACATAATTTCAAAGGGTAAATTCCAATCAGGTGGCTGAACAATAGGTGCAGAGATTAATGCTTTCTTAAGTATTTCAAATGCTTCTACGCAATCATCATCAAAAACAAATGGTATATCTTTTTGTAATAAATTAGTCAGAGGCCGAGAAATCTTGGAGAAGTCCTTAATGAACCTCCTGTAAAAACCAGCATGACCAAGGAAACTTCTTATAACTTTGATGTCCTTGGGACATGGCATCTTTTCAATAGCATCAACCTTGGCTTTATCAACTTCAGTACCTCTTTCAGAAACTTTATGCCCCAAGACAATACCTTCATTAACCATAAAGTGGCACTTTTCCCAATTCAAGACAAGATTAGTTTCTTCACATCTCTGCAAAACTCGGTCAAGGTTGCTTAAGCAATCATCAAAAGAGGATCCATAGACGGAAAAATCATCCATGAAAACCTCACAAATATTTTCACAAAAGTTAGAGAATATAGCCATCATGCATCTTTGAAAGGTAGCAGGTGCATTACATAAACCAAAAGGCATACGTCTATAAGCAAAAGTACCAAAAGGGCAAGTAAAAGTAGTCTTTGATTGATCATTGGCTGACACAGGTATTTGAGAGAAACCAGAATAATCATCTAGAAAGCAAAAATGTGTATGTTTGGATAATATTTCTAGCATTTGATCGATAAATGGTAAGGGGTAATGATCTTTTTTAGTAGCTTTATTTAATTTGCGGAAATCAATTACCATCCTATAACCTATAATAATTATTTGCGGGATCAACTCATCTTTATCATTCAGAACGACAGTAATACCTCCCTTCTTAGGGACACAATGGATAGGACTTACCCACTGACTATCAGCAACGGGATAAATTATACTTGCCTCAAGAAGCTTTAGTATTTCCTTTCTTACCACTTCCTTCATCTTAGGATTCAGTCGTCGTTGATGATCACGAACTGGTTTGGCATCTTCCTCTAAATTTATTTTGTGTTGACATAGAGTGGGACTAATTCCCTTAAGATCATCAAGAGTATATCCAATAGCAGCACGGTGTTTCTTCAGAGTTTTCAATAATCTCTCTTCTTCATGCTCTGAAAGGTTAGCACTAATAATAACAGGATATATCTTTTTTCTCATCAAGATAAGTATATTTAAGAGTATCAGGTAATGATTTAAGCTCAAACACGGGATCACACTTGGGTGGAGGAGGATCCCCTAGGATTTCAACAGGCAAATTATGTTTCAGGATGGGTTCCTATTTAAGGAATACTTCATCTATTTCCCTTCTTTCATTCATAAACATACCATTTTCATGGTCTAACAAATATTGTTCTAAAGGATCACTAGGAGGTACGGCAATAGAAGCAAGACCAATAATTTCATCTTTACTAGGCAATTCCTTTTCATGGTGTTGTCTATGAAATTTAGAGAAATTAAATTCATGAGACATATCACCTAAACCAATAGTAACAACATCCTTTTTGCAATCTATCTTAGCATTAACAGAGTTCAAGAAGGGTCTACCAAATATAATGGGACAAAAGCTATCTTGTGGGGAACCAAGAACAAGAAAATTAGCAGGATATTTAGTTTTCCCACACAAGACTTCAACATCTCTAACAATTCCAATTGGTGAAATAGTATCTCTATTGGCAAGTTTAATTGTGACATCAATATCTTCTATCTCAGCAGGTGCAATATCATGTATAATTTATTTGTATAAGTCATGAGATATAGCACTAGCACCCATATCATATAAGCCATGGTAACAATGATCTTCTATTTTAACAGAAATAACATGCATGCCTACCAAAGATCTAGGTTTATCTTTAGCACAAGGTTTAGCAATTCTAGCAGTCTCATCACGGAAATGAATAACATGCCCATCAATATTATCAGATAAGAGATCTTTAACAATATCAATATTAGGTTCAACTTTAATTTGCTCAGCAGGTGTATAAGTTCTAATATTGCTTTTACAATCCACAGTTGAAGCTTTAGCATGATCCTTTATCCTAACAGGGAAAGGTGGTTTCTCAACATAAGCAGTAGGAACAATACGATCATTATAAGTGATAGTCTTTTCTTCAACTTGAATAGGTGCAGCTACTTTTACTTCTATGGGAGGATGATATTTAAACCACTTCCCTAGGGAGATCAACATGAGTAGCAAAAGATTCACAGAAAGAAGCTACTATCTTAGAGTCAAGTCCATATTTAGTGCTAAATTTACGGAAAACATCGGTATCCATAAAAGACTTAACACAATAAAACTTAGGTGTCATACCTGACTCCTTACCCCCGTCGAGATCCCAATCTTCAGAGTTGCGGTTAATTATTTCCAATAAATCCCATTTGAATTCAATAGTCTTTGTCATAAAAGAGCCATCACAAGAAGTATCGAGCATGGTGCGATTGTTATCAAAAAGCCGAGCATATAAATTTTGAATAATCATTTCTCTTAAGAGCTCATGATTGGGGCATGAATATAACATAGATTTAAGCCTCCCCCAAGCTTGAGCGATGCTTTCTCCTTTGCGAGGCCAGAAATTATATATATAATTGCGATCACGATGAACAAGATGCATAGGATAAAACTACTAATGAAATTCCAATTTCAATCGTTTGTAGTTCCATGACCCCGTATCATCACATAGCCTATACCATGTCAATGCATCTTACTTGAAATATAAAGGTAAGACCTTCTTCTTAATAACATCTCCAGGTACACCTGCAAGCTTAAATAATCCACAAACTTCATCCACATATATTAACTGCTCATCAGGATGCGTTGTTCCGTCTCCTGCAAAAGGATTTGCTAGCAGTTTTTCTATCATACCCGAAGGAATTTCAAAGCAAACATTTTCATTTTCAGTAGGTTCATTAGGTTGAGGAGCAACTCTTTGCTCTACTGGTCGGGGTGAAGATACCCCGAAGAAGCCCCTCGGAGGATTACTTTCCATAGTAACAAGTGACAGTAAATTTCAGCACACTATATAAATTTTTCCTTACCAAATTCCACCTACCAAAGGCGCTTCACTCCCCGGCAACATCGCCAGAAAAGAGTCTTGATGACCCACAAGTATAGGGGATCTATCGTAGTCCTTTGGATAAGTAAGAGTGTCGAACCCAACGAGGAGCAGAAGGAAATGATAAGCAGTTTTCAGCAAGGTATTCTCTGCAAGCACTGAAATAATAGGTAACCGATAGTTTTGTGATAGGATAATTTGTAAAGAGTAACAAGTAACAAAAGTAAATAAAGTGCAGCAAGGTGGCCCAATCCTTTTTGTAGCAAAGCACAAGCCTGGACAAACTCTTATATGATGTAAAGCACTCCCGAGGACACATGGGAATATCGTCAAGCTAGTTTTCGTCACGATCCTATGATTCGCGTTCGGTACTTTGATAATTTGGTATGTGGGTGGACCGGTGCTTGGGTGCTGCCCTTACTTGGACAAGAATCCCACTTATGATTAACCTCTATCGCAAGCATCCGCAACTACAACAAAAGTATTAAGGTAAACCTAACCATAGCATGAAACATATGGATCCAAATCAGACCCTTACGAAGGAACGCATAAACTATGGTTTAAGCTTCTGTCACTCTAGCAACCCATCATCTACTTATTACTTCCCAATGCCTTCCTCTAGGCCCAAATAATGGTGAAGTGTCATGTAGTCGAGATTCACATAACACCACTAGAGGAGAGACAACATACATCTCATCAAAATATCGAACAAATACCAAATTCACATGACTACTAATAGCAAGACTTCTCCCATGTCCTCAGGAACAAACGTAACTACTCACAAAGCATATTCATGTTCATGATCAGAGGGGTATTAATATGCATATAGGATCTGAACATATGATCTTCCCCAATTAAACCAACTAGCATCAACTACAAGGAGTAACTAACACTACTAGCAACCCACAGGTACCAATCCTGGCCTTAGAGACAAGAATTGGATACAAGAGATGAACTAGGGTTTGGAGAGGAGATGGTGCTGGTGATGATGTTGATGGAGATTTCCCTCTCCCGATGAGAGGAGCGTTGGTGATGACGATGGCGATGATTTCCCCCTCCCGGAGGGAAGTTTCCCCGGCAGAACAGCTCTGCGAGAGCCCTAGATTGGTTCCGACTCGTGGCGGCGGAGTCTTGTCCGGAAAGATGGCTTATGATTTTTTTTCCTCATCGAAAGACTCCATATAGCAGAAGATGGCCATCGGAGGGCCACCAGGGGGCCCACGAGGTAGGGGGCGCGCCCCCACCCTCATGGGCAGGGTGTGGCCCCCCTGGTGAATTTTTGTGCTCAGTATTTTTTATATATTCTGAAAACGTCTTCCGTGAAGTTTCAGGACTTTTGGAGCTGTGCAGAATAGGTATCTAATATTTGCTACTTTTCCAGCCCAGAATCCCAGCTACCGGCATTCTCCCTCTTTATGTAAACCTTGTAAAATAAGAGAGAATAGGCATAAGTATTGTGACATAATGTGTAATAACAGCCCATAATGCAATAAATATCGATATAAAAGCATGATCCAAAATGGACGTATCGTGTTGTTACTACTAGATGAAGAATCTTTCGTGTTCTTGTTGCTAGATTTAACTTGTGGCATGTAAGTAGACAAGAGTAAATGCTTGGCAATGTAAGAAGAACTTTTCTTGCGAAGATCATCATTGATTACCTTTAAAAACTCATGCTCTTGCTCAAGGTTAAGCTTTTCAAAGCGTAGCTTCTCATGAGTCTTTAACAGTTCTCGATGATCTTCCAAGATAGTTTCATGAGCTAACTTAAGAGTGTTTAGTTCTTTAATTAGACGCTCAATCTCCTTCTTATCATCGTCATTTGTTTTATCTTGATTAGCATGATTAATATCAAGCTCATCATGGTTTTCATAACTAGTGTTCATCATCTCCTAGCAAATCATCTTCATCACTATTGAAATCAACAAACTCGGGGTGTGTTACCTTTGGACCTTTAGCCATGAAGCATCTCCCAATTCCTTCGTTTGCTGAGTCAAATATGTCGAAGGAGTTGGTTGTTACAAGTCCTAGTCCGGCAACACCTTCATCTTGAGTATATTCGAAGTCGGAGTGATAACTTCTTTCGGAGTGATCGTCGGAGTCGAAACCGGATACCCATTCACCAAAATGAGCTTGATGTCTTCTTTTTGTGTAGCTCCTTGATGACTTGTCCTTCCTTCCCAAGTCCTTGCTTCTCCGAGAGGGTCTTCGTTCATAACGATCATCTCTACTCCTTCTTTCTCGTGATGGTGATTCTTCTCTTATACTTCTTTTGCAGGGAGAATCTTCTCTTCTTTTGTAGGGAGCCATACACTCATTTGAATAGTGTCTGGGTCTTCCACAATTGTAGCAATTGCGCTCATGACTAGAAGATCTTTTGTCATTGTAGGACCTTGATTTGGAACTTCTTTCCTTGCTTCTACTCTTTTAGAACTTGTTGAAGTTCTTCACCATTAGACTCAATTCTTCACTGAAGGTTTGCTTCTCACTTGATGATGTGGGAGCATCACACGAGGCTTTGTAAACACCACTTGACTTGTTGTGAAGCTCTTCCTTATCCTTGAGTGACATCTCATGGGCAACAATTCTTCCAATAACTTCCGTTGGCTTGAGATCTTTGTAATTGGGCATCATTTGGATCAATGTGCACACGGTATCATATTTTCCATCCAAGGCTCTTAGGATCTTCTTGATGATGAATCTATCGGTCATCTCTTCACTTCCTAAGCCGGCAATCTCATTTGTGATGAGAGCAAGCCTAGAGTACATTTCAGTGATGCCTTCACCATCCTTCATTTTGAACTTGTCAAGCTGACTTTGAAGCACATCCAATTTGGATTCCTTGACAGATTCGGTACCTTCGTGGATATCAATCAAAGTATCCCAAATTTCCTTTGCATTCTCAAGATGGCTGATTTTTTTTTGAATTCTTCGGGGCATAATCCATTGAAGAGAATATCACAAGCTTGAGCATTGTATTGTAGCATCTTACACTCTTCCACGGTAGCTTCACGGTTTGGTTCTCTCCCATTGAAGAACTCACCTAGCAAGCCAATACACACAATAGCCCAAACGGCGGGGTTATGTCCAAGAATATGCATTTTCATCTTATGCTTCCAACTAGCAAAATTTGTACCATCAAAGTGTTGGAAATATGCCCTAGAGGCAATAATAAAATGGTTATTATTATATTTCTTTGTTCATGATAATTGTCTATTGTTCATGCTATAATTGTGTTATCCGGAAATCGTAATACATGTGTGAATACATAGACCACAACACGTCCCTATTGAGCCTCTAGTTGACTAGCTCGTTGATCAAAAGATAGTCATGGTTTCCTGACTATGGACATTGGATGTCATTGATAACGGGATCACATCATTAGGAGAATGATGTGATGGACAAGACCCAATCCTAAGCATAGCTCAAGGATCGTGTAGTTCATTTGCTATAGCTTTTTCGAATGTCAAGTATCATTTCCTTAGACCATGAGATTGTGCAACTTCCGGATACCGTAGGAGTGCTTTGGGTGTGCCAAACGTCACAACGTAACTGGGTGACTATAAACGTACAGTACAGGTATCTCCGAAAGTGTCTGTTGGGTTGGCACGAATCGAGACTGGGATTTGTCACTCCGTATGACGGAGAGGTATCTCTGGGCCCACTCGGTAATGCATAATCATAATGAGATCAATGTGACCAAGTGGTTGATCACGGGATCATGCATTACGGTACGAGTAAAGTGACTTGCCGGTAAGGAGATTGAACGAGGTATTGGGATACCGATGATCGAGTCTCGGGCAAGTAACGTACCGACTGACAAAGGGAATTGTATATGGATTGATTGAATCCTCGACATCGTGGTTCACCCGATGAGATCATCGAGGAGCATGTGGGAGCCAACATGGGTATCCAGATCCCGCTGTTGGTTATTGACTGGAGAGTCGTCTCGGTCATGTCTGTGTGTCTCCCGAACCCGTAGGGTCTACACACTTAAGGTTTGGTGACGCTAGGGTTGTTGAGATATTAGTATACAGTAACCCGAAAGTTGTTCGGAGTCCCGGATGAGATCCGGGACGTCACGAGGAGTTCCTAAATGGTCCGGAGATGAAGATTTATATATAGGAAGTCAAGTTTTGGCCATCGGGAAAGTTTCAGGGATACTCGGAAAGTTTCATGAGCTAGGTCTATGCGTAGTTTCTATGCACGAGTAGAACACAAAGCAGTTGTGGGCGTGGATATTGTCAATTTGCTTGCCGTTACTAGTCTTATTTTGATTCGGCGGCATTGTGGGATGAAGCGGCCCGGACCGACCTTACACGTACGCTTACGTGAGACTGGTTCCACCGATTGACATGCACTAGTTGCATAAGGTGGTTGGCGGGTGTCTGTCTCTCCCACTTTATTCGGATCGGATTCGATGAAAAGGGTCCTTATGAAGGGTAAATAGAAATTGGCATATCACGTTGTGGTTTTGGCGTAGGTAAGAAACGTTCTTGCTAGAAACCTATAGCAGCCACGTAAAAACTTGCAACAACAATTAGAGGACGTCTAACTTGTTTTTGCAGCATGTGCCGTGTGATGTGATATGGCCAAAAGGATGTGATGAATTATATATGTGATGTATGAGATTGATCATGTTCTTGTAATAGGAATCACGACTTGCATGTCGATGAGTATGACAACCGGCAGGAGCCATAGGAGTTTTCTTTATTTATTTATGACCTGCATGTCAACATAAACGTCATGTAATTACTTTACTTTATTGCTAAAGCGTTAGCCATAGTAGTAGAAGTAATAGATGACGAGACAACTTCAAGAAGACACGATGATGGAGATCATGGTGTCATGCCGGTGACAACGATGATCATGAAGCCCCGAAGATGGAGATCAAAAGGAGCAAATGATATTGGCCATATCATGTCACTATTTGATTGCATGTGATGTTTATCATGTTTTACATCTTATTTGCTTACAATGATGGTAGCTTAAATAAGATGATCCCTCGTAATAATTTCAAGAAAGTGTTCCCCCTAACTGTGCACCGTTGCGAAGGTTCGTTGTTTCGAAGCACCACGTGATGATCGGGTGTGATAGATTCTAACGTTCGAATACAACGGGTGTAAGCCAGATTTACACACGCAATACACTTAGGTTGACTTGACGAGCCTAGCATGTATAGACATGGCCTCAGAACACGGAAGACCGAAAGGTCGAGCATGAGTCGTATAGAAGATACGATCAACATGAAGATGTTCACCGATGTTGGCTAGTCCGTCTCACGTGATGATCGGACACGGCCTAGTTAACTCGGATCATCTTTCACTTAGATAACTAGAGGGATGTCTATCTGAGTGGGAGTTCATTGAGTAATTTGATTAGATGAACTTAATTATCATGAACTTAGTCTAAAATCTTTACAATATGTCTTGTAGATCAAATGTCCCACGTTGTCCTCAACTTCAACGCGTTCCTAGAGAAAACCAAGCTGAAAGATGATGGCAACAACTATACGGACTAGGTCCAGAACCTGAGGATCATCCTCATAGCTACCAAGAAAGATTATGTCCTAGAAGCACCGCTAGGTGACGCACCCATCCCAGAGAACCAAGATGTTATGAACGCTTGGCAGTCACGTGCTGAAGATTACTCCCTCGTTCAGTGCGGCATGCTTTACAGCTTAGAATCGGGGCTCCAAAAGCGTTTTGAGAGACACGGAGCATATGAGATGTTCGAAGAGCTGAAAATGGTTTTCCAAGCTCATGCCCGGGTCGAGAGATATGAAGTCTCCGACAAGTTCTTCAACTGTAAGATGGAGGAAAATAGTTCTGTCAGTGAGCACATACTCAAAATGTCTGGGTTGCATAACCGCTTGACTCAGCTGGGAGTTAATCTCCCAGATGACGTGGTCATTGACAGAATCCTTCAGTCGCTTCCACCGAGCTACAAGAGCTTTGTGATGAACTTCAATATGCAGGGGATGGAAAAGACCATTCCTGAGGTATATTCAATGCTGAAATCAGCGGAGGTGGAAATCAAAAAGGAACATCAAGTGTTGATGGTGAATAAAACCACTAAGTTCAAGAAAGGAAAGGGTAAAAAAAACTTCAAGAAGGACGGCAAGGGAGTTGCCGCGCCCGGTAAGCAAGCTACCGGGAAGAAGCCAAAGAATGGACCCAAGCCTGAGACTGAGTGTTTTTATTGCAAGGGAAGTGGTCACTGGAAGCGGAACTGCCCCAAATACTTAGCGGACAAGAAGGCCGGCAACACTAAAGGTATATGTGATATACATGTAATTGATGTGTACCTTACCAGTACTCGTAGTAGTTCCTGGGTATTTGATACCGGTGCGGTTGCTCACATTTGTAACTCAAACAGGAGCTGCGGAATAAGAGGAGACTGGCGAAGGACGAGGTGACGATGCGCGTCGGGAATGGTTCCAAGGTGGATGTGATCGCCGTCGGCACGCTGCCTCTACATTTACCTACGGGATTAGTTTTAAACCTCAATAATTGTTATTTAGTGCCAGCTTTGAGCATGAACATTGTATCAGGATCTCGTTTAATTCGAGATGGCTACTCATTTAAATCCGAGAATAATGGTTGTTCTATTTATATGAGACATATGTTTTATGGTCATGCTCCGCTGGTGAATGGTTTATTCTTAATAAATCTCGAGCGTAATGTTACACATATTCATAGTGTGAATACCAAAAGATGTAAGGTTGATAATGATAGTCCCACATACCTGTGGCACTACCGCCTTGGTCACATAGGTGTCAAATGCATGAAGAAGCTCCATGCCGATGGACTTTTGGAGTCTCTTGATTATGAATCATTTGACACGTGCGAACCATGCCTGATGGGTAAAATGACCAAGACTCCGTTCTCAGGAACAATGGAGCGAGCAACCAACTTATTGGAAATCATACATACTGTTGTGTGCGGTCCAATGAGTGTTGAGGCTCGCGGTGGCTATCGTTATGTTCTCACCCTCACTGATGACTTGAGTAGATATGGGTATGTCTACTTAATGAAACACAAGTCTGAGACCTTTGAAAAGTTCAAGGAATTTCAGAGTGAGGTTGAGAATCAACGTGACAGGAAAATCAAGTTCTTGTGATCAGATCGTGGGGGAGAATACTTGAGTCACGAATTTGGCACACACTTAAGGAAATGTGGAATAGTTTCACAACTCACGCCGCCTGGAACACCTCAGCGTAATGGTGTGTCTGAATGTCGTAATCGCACTCTATTGGATATGGTGCGATCTATGATGTCTCTTACTGATTTACCACTGTCATTTTGGGGCTATGCTTTAGAGACTGCCACATTCACTTTAAATAGGGCTCCGTCGAAATCCGTTGAGACGACACCGTATGAATTATGGTTTGGGAAGAAACCTAAGCTGTCGTTTCTAAAAGTTTGGGGATGCGATGCTTATGTCAAGAAACTTCAACCTAAAAAGCTCGAACCCAAATCGGAAAAATGCGTCTTCATAGTATACCCTAAAGAAACTATTGGGTATACCTTCTACCTCAGATCCGAAGGCAAGATCTTTGTTGCCAAGAATGGGTCCTTTCTAGAGAAAGAGTTTCTCTCGAAAGAAATAAGTGGGAGGAAAGAAGAACTTGATGAAGTATTACCTCTTGAACCAGTAAGTGGCGCAGCTCAAGAAAATGTTCCTTAGGTGCCTGCACCGACTAGAGAGGAAGTTAATAATGATGATCATGAAACTTCAGATCAAGTTGCTACTGAACTTCGTAGGTCCACGAGGACATGTTCCGCACCAGAGTGGTACGGAAACCCTGTCTTGGAAATCATGTTGTTAGACAATGGTGAAACTTCGAACTATGAAGAAGCGATGGCGGGCCCGGATTCCGATAAATGGCTGGAAGCCATGAAATCCGAGATAGGATCCATGTATGAAAACGAAGTATGGACTTTGACTGACTTGCCCGATGATCGGCGAGCCATAGAAAATAAATGGATCTTTAAGAAGAAGACAGACACGGATGGTAACGTAACCATCTATAAAGCTCGGCTTGTCGCTAAGGGTTATCGACAAGTTCAAGGGGTTGACTACGATGAGACTTTCTCACCCGTAGCGAAGCTGAAGTCCGTCCGAATCATGTTAGCAATTACCGCATTCTATGATTATGAGATATGGAAAATGGACGTCAAAACGGCATTCCTTAATGGTTTCCTTAAGGAAGAATTGTATATGATGCAGCCGGAAGGTTTTGTCGATCCTAAGAATGCTGACAAGGTGTGCAAACTCCAATGCTCGATTTATGGGCTGGTGCAAGCATCTCGGAGTTGGAACATTCGTTTTGATGAGATGATCAAAGCGTTTGGGTTTACGCAGACTTATGGAGAAGCCTGCATTTACAAGAAAGTGAGTGGGAACTCTGTAGCATTTCTCATATTGTATGTGGATGACATACTGTTGATGGGAAATGATATAGAATTCTTGGAAAGCATAAAGGCCAACTTGAACAAGTGTTTTTCAATGAAGGATCTTGGAGAAGCTGCTTATATATTAGGCATCAAGATCTATAGAGATAGATCGAGACGCCTCATTGGTCTTTCACAGAGTACGTACCTTGACAAGATATTGAAGAAGTTCAAAATAGATCAGTCAAAGAAGGGGTTCTTGCCTGTATTGCAAGGTATGAGATTGAGCACGGCTCAATGCCCGACCACGGCAGAAGATAGAGAAAAGATGAGTGTCGTCCCCTATGCCTTGGCCATAGGGTCTATCATGTATGCCATGCTGTGTACCAGACCTGATGTAAACCTTGCCGTAAGTTTGGTAGGAAGGTACCAAAGTAATCCCGGCATGGAACACTGGACAGCGGTCAAGAATATCCTGAAGTACCTGAAGAGGACTAAGGATATGTTTCTCGTTTATGGAGGTGACGAAGAGCTCGTCGTAAAGGGTTACGTCGATGCTAGCTTCGACACAGATCTGGATGACTCTAAGTCACAAACCGGATACGTGTATATTTTGAATGGTGGGGTAGTAAGCTGGTGCAGTTGCAAGCAAAGCGTTGTGGCGGGATCTACATGTGAAGCGGAGTACATGGCAGCCTTGGAGGCAGCACAAGAGGCAATCTGGGTGAAGGAGTTCATTACCGACCTAGGAGTCATACCCAATGCGTCGGGCCCGATGACTCTTCTGTGACAACACTGGAGCTATTGCCCTTGCCAAGGAGCCCAGGTTTCACAGGAAGACTAGGCATATCAACCGTCGCTTCAACTCCATTCGTGAAAGTGTTCAAAATGGAGACATAGAGATTTGTAAAGTACATACAGACCTGAATGTGGCAGATCCGTTGACTAAACCTCTCCCTAGAGCAAAACATGATCAACACCAGAACTGCATGGGTGTTCGATTCATCACAATGTAACTAGACTATTGACTCTAGTGCAAGTGGGAGACTGTTGGAAATATGCCCTAGAGGCAATAATAAAATGGTTATTATTATATTTCTTTGTTCATGATAATTGTCTATTGTTCATGCTATAATTGTGTTATCCGGAAATCGTAATACATGTGTGAATGCATAGACCACAACACGTCCCTAGTGAGCCTCTAGTTGACTAGCTCGTTGATCAAAAGATAGTCATGGTTTCTTGACTATGGACATTGGATGTCATTGATAACGGGATCACATCATTAGGATAATGATGTGATGGACAAGACCCAATCCTAAGCATAGCTCAAGGATCATGTAGTTCATTTGCTATAGCTTTTCCGAATGTCAAGTATCATTTCCTTAGACCATGAGATTGTGCAACTTCCGGATACTGTAGGAGTACTTTGGGTGTGCCAAACGTCACAACGTAACTAGGCGACTATAAAGGTACACTACAGGTATCTCCAAAAGTGTCTGTTGGGTTGGCACGAATCGAGACTGGGATTTGTCACTCCGTATGACGGAGAGGTATCTCTGGGCCCACTCAGTAATGCATCATCATAATGAGCTCAATTTGACCAAGTGGTTGATCATGAGATCATGCATTACGGTACGAGTAAAGTGACTTGCTGGTAACGAGATTGAACGAGGTATTGGGATACCGACGATCGAGTCTCAGGAAAGTAACGTACCGACTGACAAAGGGAATTGTATACAGATTGATTGAATCCTCGACATCGTGGTTCATCCGATGAGATCATCGAGGAGCATGTGGGAGCCAACATGGGTATCCAGATCCCGCTGTTGGTTATTGACCGGAGAGTCGTCTCAGTCATGTCTGCGTGTCTCCCGAACCCGTAGGGTCTACACACTTAAGGTTCGGTGACGCTAGGGTTGTTGAGATATTAGTATATAGTAACCCGAAAGTTGTTCAGAGTCGCAGATGAGATCCGGGACATCACGAGGAGTTCCGAAATGGTCCGGAGGTGAAGATTTATATATAGGAAGTCAAGTTTCGGCCATCGGGAAAGTTTCAGGGATACTCGGTATTGTACGGGGACCACCGGAAGGGTCCCGGGGGTCCACCAGGTGGGGCCACCTATCCCGGAGGGCCCCATGGGCTGAAGTGGGAGGGGAACCAGCCCCTAGTGGGCTGGTGCGCCCCCCCCATGGGCCTCCCCTGCGCCTAGGGTTGGAAACCCTAGGGGTGGGGGCGCCCCACTTGGCTTGGGGGGCACTCCACCCTCCTTGGCCGCCGCCCCCTAGGGGTCCTATAAATAGTGGGGGAGGGAGGGCAGCCGCACCCTAGCCCCTGGCCTCTCCCTCTCCCTCCCGTGACACTCCTCCCTCTCCCTGTGCTTGGCGAAGCCCTGCCGAGATCACCGTTGCTTCCACCACCACACCGTCATGCTGCTGGATCTTCATCAACCTCTCCTTCCCCCTTACTGGATCAAGTTGGAGGAGACGTCTTCCCAACCGTACGTGTGTTGAACGCGGAGGTGCCGTCCGTTCGGCACTAGGTCATCGGTGATTTGGATCACGACGAGTACGACTCCATCAACCCCGTTCTCTTGAACGCTTCCGCGCGCGATCTACAAGGGTATGTAGATGCACTCCTTTCTCCCTCCTTGCTAGATGACTCCATAGATTGATCTTGGTGATGCGTAGAAAATTTTAAAATTCTTCTACGTTCCCCAACACAAAGTAAGGACCTCTACGGTGGTAATTTCCCTCGCTACACGCCATACTCTCCTAGGTTGTGAAACCAAGGCTATGACCACCAAAAGCTATGGAAATCAAAGCAAATGGATACCAAAGCTCTGATAACACTTGTAGGATCGAAAGTATGTCTAGAGGGGGGGTGATTAGACTACTTGACCAAATAAAAATCTAGCCTTTTCCCAATTTTAGTTCTAGGCAGATTTTAGCAACTTAGCACAAGTCAAGCAATCAACCTACACATGCAATTCTAAGAGTATAGCAGCGGAATGTAAAACAATTGCATATGAAGGTAAAGGGGGGAGTTTGGAGTGTGCAAACGCAATTGGAGACACGGAAATTTTTGGCGTGGTTCCGATAGGTGGTGCTATCGTACATCCACGTTGATGGAGACTTCAACCCACGAAGGGTAACGGTTGCGCGATTCCACAGTGGGCTCCACCCACGAAGGGTCCACGAAGAAGCAACCTTGTCTATCCCACCATGGTCGTCGCCCAGGAAGGACTTGCCTCACTCGGGTATATCTTCACGAAGTAGGCGATCTCCTTGCCCTTACAAACTCCTTGGTTCAACTCCACAATCTTGACGGAGGCTCCGAAGTGACACCTAACCAATCTAGGAGACACCACTCTCCAAGAGGTAACAAATGGTGTGTTGATGATGAACTCCTTGCTCTTGTGCTTCAAATGATAGTCTCCCCAACACTCAACTCTCTCTCATAGGATTGGATTTGGTGGAAAGAAGATTAGAGTGGAAAGCAACTTGGGGAAGGCTAGAGATCAAGATTTATGTGGTAGGAATGGAATATCTTGACCTCAACACAAGTGTAGGTGGTTCTTTCTCAGAAAATGTATGTTGGAAGTGTAGGCATATTCTGATGGCTCTCTCCGTGAATGAAGAGTGGGTGGAGGGGTATAAATAGCCTCCACACAAAATCTAACCGTTACACACAAATCACCAAACTCGGTGGGACCGAATCATGAAACTCAGTCAGAACGATTTAGTTCAAAATGTGAACGTTAGGATTCTCGGTGGGACCGACATGTCAACTCGGTGGGACCGATTTCGTTAGGGTTAGGGCATAACGTCATCTCGGTGAGACTGATTACACAAACTCGGTGAGACCGATTTTGGTAATGGACTAACAGAGAGTTGGTCAGGCAAACTCGGTGGGACCGATTCGCTCATCTCGGTTGGACCGAAATGTTACGAAAGGGAAACAGAGAGTTTACATTGCAATCTCGGTGGGACTGATCGCTCATCTCGGTTTGATCGAAATGTTACGAAGGGGAATTAGAGAGATTACAATCCCATCTCAGTGAGACCGAGATCCCTATCGGTGAGACCGAAAAGACTAGGGTTTCTGGCAGTGGCTATGTCAACTGAACCCGGTGGCGCCGGATAGAAAATTTCGGTGTGGCCGAGATTGACTTTTGGTTAGGGACATATGTGGATGTGAGAAAGTAGTTGAGGGTTTTGGAGCATATCACTAAGCACTTTGAGAAAGCAAGCCATTAGTCAACACCTCATCCCCTCTTAATAGTATTGGATTTTCCTATGGATTCAATGTGATCTTGGATCACTTGAAATGAAAAGATGTAGAGTCCTGAGCTTTGAGCTTGAGCCAATTCTTTGTCCTTAGCATTTTGAGGGGTCCACTTTTCTCATCCATGCCATGCCAATCATTAAGCTTTCCTGAAATGTTTATCTTGAAATAGCATTAGCTCAATGAACTATATGTTGTTAGGAATTACCAAAACCACCCAGGGATAGTTGCACTTTCATTACTACTATTGCTTTCTCCATAACTTATACATGTTCCTATGACTATGAGATTATGCAACTCCCGAATACCGGAGGAACACTTAGTGTGCAATCAAATGTCACAACGTAACTGGGTGACTACAAAGATGCTCTACAGGTGTCTCTGATGGTGTTTGTTGAGTTGGCATAGATCGAGATTAGGATTTGTCACTCCGTGTATCGGAGAGGTATCTCTGGGCTCTCTCGGTAATGCACATCACTATAAGCCTTGCAAGCAATGTAATTAATGAGTTAGTTACGGGATGTAGCATTACGGAACGAGTAAAGAGACTTGCCGGTAACGAGATTGAACTAGGTATTGAGATACCGACGATCGAATCTCGGGCAAGTAACATACCAATGACAAAGGGAACAACGTATGTTGTTATGCGGTTTGACCGATAAAGATCTTAGTAGAATATGTAGGAACCAATATGAGCATCCAGGTTCCGCTATTGGTTATTGATCGGAGATGAGTCTCGGTCATGTCTACATAGTTCTCGAACCCGTAGGGTCCGCACGCTTAACGTTCGGTGACGATCGGTATTATGAGTTTATGTGTTTTGACGTACCGAAGGTAGTTCGGAGTCCTGGATATGATCACGGACAGGACAAGGAGTCTCGGAATGGTCGAGACATAAAGATTGATATATTGGAAGCCTATGTTCGGACATCGGAATGGTTCCGGGTGAGTCCGAGCATATACCGGAGTACCAGGAGGTTACCGGAACCCCCTAGGAAGTATATGGGCCTTATTGGGCCATAGTGGGAGAGAGGAGAAGGGATCTTAGCAGCCCCCCCCCCAAGCCCAACCCAAATTGGGTGGGGGCCGGCCCCCCTTTCCTTCCCCCTCTCTCCCCCTTCCTTCCTCTCCTAATCCAACTAGGGAAGGGGGGGGGGGAATCCTACTCCCGGTGGGAGTAGGATTCCACTTGGGCACGCCATAGAGGGGCCGGCCCTCCCCCTCCTCCACTCCTTTATATACGGGGGAAGGGGGCACCCCTTAGACACACAAGTTGATTGTTTAGCTGTGTGCGGTGCCCCCTCCACAGATTTCCACCTCGGTCATATCGTTGCAGTGCTTAGGTGAAGCCCTGCGCCGATAGCTTCATCATCACCATCATCAAGCCGTCGTGCTGATGAAACTCTCCCTCGACACTCAGCTGGATATAGAGTTCACGGGACGTCACCGAGCTGAACGTGTGCAGATCGCGGAGGTGACGTACCTTCGGTGCTAGGATCAGTCAGACCATGAAGACGTATGACTACATCAACCGCGTTGTCATAACGCTTCCGCTTATGGTCTACGAGGGTACGTGGACAACACTCTCCCCTCTCGTTGCTATGCATCACCTAGATGGATCTTGCATGTTTGTAGGAATTTTTTTGAAATTACCTAGTTCCCCAACACTCCGGTTAATAACCAATAGCGGAACCTGGATGCTCATATTGGTTCCTACATATTCTACGAAGATCTCTATCGGTCAAACCGCATAACAACATACGTTGTTCCCTTTGTCATCGGTATGTTACTTGCCCAAGATTCGATCGTCGGTATCTCAATTCCTAGTTCAATCTCATTACCGGCAAGTCTCTTTACTCGTTCCTTAATGCTACATCCTGTAACTAACTCATTAGTTACATTGCTTGCAAGGCTTATAGTGATGTGCATTACCGAGAGGGCCTAGAGATACCTCTCCGATACACAGAGTGACAAATCCTAAATTCGATATATGCCAACTCAACAAACACCATCGGAGAAACCTGTAGAGCATCTTTATATTCACCCGGTTACGTTGTGACGTTTCATAGCACACTAAGTGTTCCTCCGGTATACGGGAGTTGCATAATCTCATATTCATTGGAACATGTATAAGTTATGGAGAAAGCAATAGCAATAAACTGAATGATCATAGTGCTAAGCAAACAGATGGGTCAAGTCAATCACATCATTCTCTAATGATGTGATCCCGTTTATCAAATGACAACTCTGTGTCCATGGCTAGGAAACTTAACCATCTTTGATTAACGAGCTAGTTAAGTAGAGGCATACTAGTGACACTTAGTTTGTCTATGTATTCACATATGTACTAAGTTTCCAGTTAATACAATTCTTGCATGAATAATAAACATTTATCATGATATAAGGAAATATAAATAACAAATTTATTATTGCCTCTGGGGCATATTTCCTTCACCTATAACTATGAGATTATGTAACTCCCGAATACTGGAGGAACACTTAGTGTGCTATCAAATGTCACAACGTAACTGGGTGATTATAAAGATGCTCTGCAGGTGTCTCCAATGTTGTTTGTTGAGTTGGCATAGATCGAGATTAGGATTTGTCACACATCAATATGAGCCTTGCAAGCATGTGTCTAATGAGTTAGCCACGGGATGATGCATTACGGAACAAGTAAAGAGACTTGCCGGTAACGAGATTGAATAGGTATGATGATTCCGACGATCGAATCTCGGGCAAGTAACATATCCATGACAAAGGGAACAACGTATGTTGTTATGCAGTTTGTCCGAAAAAGATCTTCATAGAATATGAAGGTGCCAATATGAGCATCCAGGTTCTTCTATTGGTTATTGACCGGAGATGTGTCTCGGTCATGTCTACATAGTTCTCGAACCCGTAGGGTCCGCACGCTTAACGTTCGATGACGATTTGTATTATGAGTTATGTAATTTGATGTACCGAAGGTTGTTCGGAATTCCAAATGAGATCACGAACATGACTAGGAGTCTTGAAATGGTCGAGACATAACAATTGATACATTGGAAGGTTACATTTGACACCGAAAGTGTTCTAGGTGGTTTCGGATAAAACCGGAGTGCCGGAGGGGTTACCGGAACCCCCGGGGAAGTAATGGGCCTTAGTTGGCCTTAGGGGAGAGAGAGGGCAGCAGCCAGGAAGTGGCACGCCCCCCCCCCCCCCCCGAGGGGAGGGGGCGCGGCCCCTCTTTCCCTCTCCCTCTCCCTCTCCTCTCCCTCTCCCTCTCCCTCTCCTTCCTTCTTCTCCTAGGATTCCCCCCTTGGGCGTGATGACCCACAAGTATAGGGGATCTATCATAGTCCTTTCGATAAGTAAGAGTGTCGAACCCAACGAGGAGCAAAAGGAAATGATAAGCGGTTTTCAGCAAGGTATTCTCTGCAAGTACTGAAATAAGTGGTAACAGATAGTTTTGTGATGAGATAATTTGTAACAAGCAACAAGTAACAAAAGTAAATAAAGTGTAACAAGGTGGCCCAATCCTTTTTGTAGAAAAGGACAAGCCTGGACAAACTCTTATATAAGGAAAAGCGCTCCCGAAGACACATGGGAATATCGTCAAGCTAGTTTTCATCACATTCATATGATTCGCGTTCGGTACTTTGATAATTTGACATGTGGGTGGACCGGTGCTTGGGTGCTATTCTTACTTGAACAAGCATCCCACTTATGATTAACCTCTATTGCAAGCATCCGCAACTACAACAAAAGTATTAAGGTAAGCCTATTAAATTGCATTGATTTTTATGTGTGGACAATTTGTTGGATTTTCTATTGATATATATTTATTTTTAAAATCAGTTTGAATGTGACTCAAAATTTCGGGATTAAAAACAATTCTGACCACACCGAAATATGCAAAAATTCATATAATTTTTTAACCGTGGCCACAATCTGGGCTATAATGCTAACAAAAAGAATATGGGCTCCAAAAAAACCTTAAGAATTAGCAAATGGGCGGTAAATTATTAGAAATAATGGCAGATGAGTTGTATCCTGTTTCCCACATATTTGAGGCTGTCCTAAAAAAAGGTTGCCGCACAAGCAGTGATTGTTGGATGTCCATCCAACGGGCGTTGTGCTTCTTCAATCTCTGCTCTTCCTGCTCCAGCCGCTCAAACAAGCGCCGACGGGACTGCCTACTCCCTCCTCCCCGCGGCCGGCTGTGCTGCCGCGCAGGCCTCACCGCACCACTGTACTCCCATCGCTGGCCTAGCCATCCCTCTACTCACCCACACTTGTTGTTATTCTCCGGCGACGGCAGACGAACCAGTAAACCCTCGTACAGTCGTACTCCCCTCTGCATGGGAAACAACTGCCGAGTCTTCCCTGGCTCCGTGTCGTTCCCTTCATAGGCCTCGACGTCGTCCACCGCGCTGGTGCTCTTGGCGCAGCCTGGTCAACGTGGTCAACGACCGACATGCATCTGAACTGGACTATACGTGGAGAGGCTGACAGCTTGGTCCACGGCCGCACGCAAGGAAACGCCTCCTTATTACACACAAAATAATGATTCCTCCACCTGACATCTGGGACCCACTGAAAGGGCCTCTGTATTTCATGAAAAAAACATTACCGTCGCTGACAGCTCGGAACCACCAGCTATATCTTCGCACGCAAGGAAGTGCCTCCTTATTACACACACAAAATGAATACTCCCCATGCTAGCTGGGACCCAGTATAGTGGCAGGCTGACTTGTGAGCCTACTAAGTTGACGGGGAGGGAGGGCTTTGTCAACTTAGTCAATATGGATGATTCTAGCTCCAGTGACCATACGATGTCCATCCAACGATCGTAGAGCTTCTTCAACCTCTGGTCTTCTTGCTCCAGCCGCCCAAACCAGCGTCGATCGTGCCTCGTGCTCCTGCCTCCCGTGGCCGGCTGCGATGCGGCGGAAGCCTCACCGCCCCCTACTACTCCCACCACTGGCCAGACCATCCCTCTACTCACCCACACCCCCTGTTATTTTGCGGAGACGGCAGCCTCACACCGTAGCGAACCAGTGAACCCTCATACTCCTCTAGGCGTGGGCATCCACTGTCGTGTCTTCCCCGGCTCCGCGTCGTCCCCTTCCTAGGCCTCCTCGTCGTCCACCGCCTTGGTGCTCTCGGCACAGCGTGGTCAATGTGGTCAAGGAACGGCTTCCATCGGACGTGGACTGTAAGTGGCGAGGCTCATAGCTGGGTCCACGGCCGCAGCAAGGAAGTGCCTCCTTATTACGCGGAAAATAATGATTCCTCCACCTGACAGCAGGGACCCACCGAACGGGCCATCGTATTTTGCAAAAAAAACGTGTCCCCCCTGACTGCTGGGACCCACCCGGCGGGCCACCGTATTTCCTGAAAAAACATTCCCCCCGCTGTTAGCTCGGACCCACCGGAAGTGCCTCCTTATTATGTAGAAAAAAATGAATACTCCCCTTGCTAGCTGGGACCCACCTTGGTGGGAGGCTGACTTCTGGGCCTACTAAGTTGACGGGGACAGAGGGCGTTGTCAACTTAGTCAATATGAACGATTCTAGCTCCAGTGATTGTATGATGTCCATCCAATGGCCATAGTGCTTCTTCAACCTCTGGTCTTCTTGCTCTAGCCACCCAAACCAGCGCCAGCCGTGCCGCGTGCTCCTGCCTCCCGTGGCCGGCTGTGATGCCACGGCGGCCTCACCGCCCCCTACTACTCACACTGCTGGCCAGGCCATCCCTCTACTCACCCACACCTCCTATTATTTTGCAGCGACGGCAGCATCACACCACAGCCGAACCAGTGAACCCTCATACTCCCCTACGCGTGGGCATCCACTGCCGCGTCTTCCCTGGCTCCGCGTCGTCCTCTTCCTAGGCCTCGCTGTCGTCCACCGCACGGGTGCTCTCGGCGCGGCGTGGTCAACGTGGTCAAGGAACGGCCTCCATCGGACGTGGACTGTACGTGGAGAGGCTGACAGCTGGGTCCACGGCCGCAGCAAGGAAGTGCCTCCTTATTACGCGGAAAATAATGATTTCTCCACCTGACAGCAGGCACCCACCGGACGCGCAACCGTATTTCGCAAAAAAAATGTTCCCCCCCTTACTGCTGGGACCTAGCAGCTACATCTTCGCACGTAAGGAAGTGTGTCCGGGCAAAAAAACGATTCGCCCCCTGACTGCTGGGACCCACAAGCTACATCTTCGCAGGCAAGGAAGTGCCTGACAGTCGGGACCCTCCTGGTCGAAGCGTACGTAGCGTTGTCATTCTGGTGGCGGACGTGTACGTACATACTGGTCGATGTAGAGGCGCGCACGTGTCATAGTAGAGGTGCGCGCGCAGCATGTCCACGTACGTACAGCGGCCCGTGTGCAACAAAGAAAATACGGCCATGTACGTACATACGGGCGGGGTCTCGAACGCCTACTCGCGCATACGTACGGCCAAGGCTTGTGTACATGGCAGGGTCAGAACGGAGAAACTGCGTCGTCGTCGTGTTCATGGGGAGCCAACTGGCTGGGTCAGAACGGAATGCGTCGTCGTGTTCATCGGGAGGGCTTGGACGGAATAGCCGATGGAAACGAGGCCTGGCATACTGCGGAATAGAGGAAACGTCCTTGTCTTCGACTGGCCACGTTCGAAACAGGATCCTGTTCATCGGGAGGGGTCTGGCGTACCGCAAAATGGAGGAAACGGACCTCCTACGGTAGAAACAGGGTCATGTTCATCGGGAGGGGTGTGGCGTACCGCAAAATGGAGGAAACGGACTTGTGTTGGAGCGCTGCGGTCGAAACGGGGGTCATGTTCATCAGGAGGGGTGTGGCATACCGCAAAATGGGACTCCACGAGATACTGTTCATCTCCACCGTCAACCCCCTCCAGCCTCCACAGGCTACTATTCATCCACCGTGGACCTCCTCCAGCCTCCACCTGCGACTGTTCATCCACGGGCTCCTGTTCATCCAGCCTCCACCGCGCGCTACTCCACCGTCTAATGTTCAACCAGCCCTCTCCACGGGCTCCTGTTCAACCACCCCTCCATGGGCTACTGTTCATCCATCCCTCCATCGTCCACTATTCATCCAGCCCTCCATGGGGTGGTCCTGTTCATCCATCCCTCCACGTGGTGGTCCTGTTCATCCAGCCCTCCACAGGGTCCTGTTCATCCAGCCCCAACCGGCTCGATCGATTGGGGTCCTGTTCATCCAGAGGCAACACCACGGGGTCCTGTTCATCCACCCCCACCGGGAACTGTTCATCCAACCCCCCCCCCCAGCAACACTCACTATTCATCCAGAGGCAGCATCGATCAGCTTTAGTTACTAGCAGTAGCGAAGGAATCGCTTGATTGGGTTCAGTTAACAGCCATCGATCGACCGCTCGGGTTCAGTAACGCGTAGCCTGCAGTGCAATCGCTCGGGTTCAGTAGGCGAACGCCTCGCTCGGGTTCAGTTAGAACCCAATGCCTCGCACCCATGCGCATGCGTGTACGAGAGAAACACGCATCGCTCGGCCCCGACCACCCACCGTAACCGGGAACACCCCAATATTTTCCTCGCCCTCGCTTCTACCACAGTTTTTTCATCATGGACGGCCCAAAGAATGTCATGCAACCGCGTCTCCGGCCCACCCAAGACGAAAAGCACATTTTCTGTCATGATTTTTTGTCATAGAAGTAGGAGCCCACCACATCTATGATGATACCGGGTTTTGTCACAATTATCGTCATAGAAGTGTCATAAGTATGACAGTAAATAATTTCGTTCGGCCCAAAATGTCATGGATGTGTCTTCTTTTGTAGTGATATGTTCAGGAAAGTAGGCCATGCCAACCGATTTAGGGTGAGATTGAACATACCTTGCACGTGCTCAAGTTATCTGGTACGGAGAGATGGAATCTCTGGCAGCGGTCGCAAAGTCCTGAAGTGTCGGCGCATAAAAATGAATGAAAGAGATGTACATTCTATGAATGAAAGAAAACCCTCAAATCAGCTCGAATAAAAATGAATTCATGGTGATTTCCGCCGGGTGATTAAAGCAGGCAGATGAACTGGGATAAGAGATGAGATAATATCTCATTAAACTAGTTATCTTGTCGTCCATGAGAAAGAAGCCTCAGTACGGCAGATTCCCCAATCGAGCGGAGCTTGTTCGACTGTGAGCAGCGTCGAGAAAGTCGATGGCGATAGGCGGCGGCAAGCGAAAGTGGAGAAAAGCGGTGGGCTTTACCGGCAGCCTGGCGGCGACGGCAGGCGTCGAGCTAAGTGTTTACCGCCGCGATAGGCGGTGCCATGGCATAGACGCGGAGGAGCTTGTACAGGTGTGAATGGGGACGTACCGGAGGGGCCGAGGGGGTGGCGGGTGGGGTGAGGGTTTTTGTGACGTGGGGATGGTGAGGGTTTTCTTTTTTCTTTTTTCAATTGGGTGGTGAGAGTTTTTTGTCCCACAAAGAATTTTGGGGGCGACGGTTTGCTAGAGTGAACCGTGTGTGATTGACGCAGCAGGCAAAATGAAAGTCATTGCACACGGTTCCAATTTTGGAAACCGTGTGTGATTGATGTAGTACCTCCGTCCTGGTTTATTGGTCCCCTGTTGTAATTTTTACCAAAATTTGGCGAAATATTTAACATACTCAGACATAGATAATAAGCGTACACGTAGATAAGCATAGTTCAACCATAAGTAGTACATAGTTCAACAGTATTAAGCATACTCGAGCGTACATATATAGTTCCATCCATCCCACATCTCATCTCACAGGCCGGCATGATCCTGAAGCTTCTCTAGGTACTCGGCGTACGCGCCGTGCGCCACCCTGCGAGAATACTTCTGCTTGAAGGAGGCAACGGCCCATCCTCTTGCATGCGCCAGAACACTTAGATACGCGTCATGAAGCTTCTGGTTGCAAAATGGGCACCCATAGCCATTGTTCCAGGTCCTAATACGCCTGTTATGCATTCCCGCATAAAGCTCCCTCGGGATTTGCTTGTTGTACCTCCTCTGGACATCTTCATCCTCGCTGTCCACATCGTCAAACATCACCTATACAAATAGTAAAACAAATTTGGCATCAAAGTAATGACTGCATGCCATGAAGTAGGACTAGGAATTTATGGCTATTTATTTATACATATCCAGAGATTATGGTTCAATTTTTAAGCGCGGTCGTCTATGTACAGACCAATCTTGTAGAAATAATGGCACAAACATATGTAGGTCATTGAAAATCAATTGTCAAGCCTTGGCTAGGATTATTAGCACGAACACTAACCCTAGTCGGATTACTAGCAAAAATCATTTGCACAGATGAAACAACTAATCACTTATCACATGTACCATTCAAACAATCAATACACTACGCGGATCTAACGAAACTTACTCAGATTTCATGGATTGGGAGAACATAACCATAGGATTTCTATTCCAAAAAGGGGGAGGCAGGAGTAACCAGAGAAACCCTATGATCTATCTGACACATAAATGGGTATAGATGACTAACCAATTGTCCGTCGTCATCGGTGTCGACGCCGGAGTGGTCGTCGGAGTCGGTGTGGAACTCCGCCTCCGGCTGTGGAAGCTCGACACCGTCGACGACGTCAAGGTGCAGCGATAACTTGCTGGCGGTGACGGCAACCTCTGTCTCCATCTCCACGCCGTGCTCCGGTGCTTTAGCAGCCCCAGCGTCGCCACTCCCTCCGATGAGGCGCTTCGGCGGCATCCTCATACACTGACGGCTTTGAGGACTGAGAACGACATCGAGGATGCAAGCGGAGAGAGAGGATCATGTGTGCATAGCGAGGATGGGGGGTGCGGAAGCTCGGGCGCAACATTAATATGGAGTAGTGGGAGTTGTGGGAGAGAGGCATGCGGCGGTCAAACCGATGGGTCACCTCCCGGTGAGCCTGTGCACCGGACTGCTGGCATGCCTACCAAAGTTTCACACAGCTACTTGCACGCCTCCTGATGACACTGCGCAGCGAGCATGCCTCCGTCAATTCACACACCTGCACACACGCACGTATATAGTTTTTCTATTTGGATGATTAATGATGCCGCTTGATTGCTTAACCGAAGCATGGCACGTATCCATTGTTGGTCTAACACTCATGGTTCGAATAAATAATCTGTTTGGGATATTGGTTCGCAATTATTAATAATCTCCTGTCTATAATTAGATAAAGATTACATCAAAACTGGTCTCAAATTTGACCAAAAAAAGTACAATGCCACTTTGTATTGGTGTCCATATGACAACACGATAAGTTTCATGAACTGCAAATAAGTTTTGGATGTACTAGAATTTAAAAATCAAGATTCTCAATGTTTGAAATTTGTTGCACGGGGAGTAAACATGCACCCAGTGAGACACATGTGTTTTTGCAATCCATTTAGGTGCACTGTCACGTGTGCATGTAGCTCAAATTTGATTGTTGCACATTATACCCATAGAAAATCAATCAATGTACTAAAACGTGTTAATGATCTCTATGATTTTTTTGAAATTAAAACGTCCCTCATTTGGTAACATGTATGTTCACCACAGGATAATTAATTTAACATGCATCGTAGTTGCGGTAGATTCGCGGTGTGTGTGGGTGTGTGCGTCTGGGGGTGGCGGGTGGCTCGCAGTACACTACGAGTTGTGAGCCATTGTGTGGGTTGGCCGTATTGTTAGGCAGGCCGGTGCCACATCAGAGTCGTGAACTCGTTATTTAAAACATTACACAACCCTGTCATACATAAATGTTTTGGCCACATGCAGTCGATGGTTGTCCTACACGACACTCGATACTCGCGTGTGACGCTTTTTGTGGGCCCGAGAGGTCGTCGTCCATCACTTTGACAAATAGCCGACAATGAGGTTAATTTGACCAGCAAGGTAGAATCTTTTTTGTTTGTGTTATGGTGGTATATAGTACGCGTCGAAGAGGTGGGAGGGGACTAGCATATATACTATACGTACGCGTCCATGAACAAGTACACCTCACTCAGTGTAGGACTTTTTGGTTTCCGAGGCACGTGCCACATCAAAATTGTGAAATTGGTTATTCAAACATCACACAACATCTTTTTGGGCCACACGCATATCCTAGCTAGGCCACTCATGTGTGACGCTTCCATCTGTGGGCCCACGAGGCCATCATCGATGCATGCATGCATCACTTTGACCTACATCGGGAGAGGTTAATTAATTTCACCATCGATGAGGATTCGTTTGGGTTACATATATTACGGTAGGAGCATATAGTATGCGGTGAAGAGGGGGGAAGGGAACCATCATATTGAAGGAAATATGCCCTAGAGGCAATAATAAAGTTGTTATTTATATTTCCTTATATCATGATAAATGTTTATTATTCATGTTAGAATTGTATTAACCGGAACCTTAGTACATGTGTGAATACATAGACAAACAGAATGTCACTAGTATGCCTCTACTTGACTAGCTCGTTGAATCAATGATGGTTATGTTTCCTAACCATAGACATGAGTTGTCATTTGATTAATGGGATCACATCATTAAAGAATGATGTGATTGACTTGACCCATCTATTAGCTTAGCACGATGATCGTTTAGTTTGTTGCTATTGCTTTCTCCATAACTTATACATCTTCCTATGACTATGAGATCACGCAACTCCCAAATACCATAGGAACATTTTGCGTGCTACCAAACTTCACAACATAACTGGGTGATTACAAAGGTGCTCTACAGGTGTCTCCGATGGTGTTTGCTGAGTTGGCATAGATCGAGATTTGGATTTGTCACTCCGATTGTCGGAGAGGTATCTCTGGGCCCTCTCGGTAATGCACATCAATATAAGCCTTGCAAGCAATGTGACTAATGATTTATTTATGGGATGATGCATTACGGAATGAGTAAAGAGACTTGCCGATAACGAAATTGAACTAGGTATTGAGATACCGACGATCGAATCTCGGGCAAGTAACATACCGATGACAAGAGGAACAACGTATATCGTTATGCGATTTGACCGATAAAGATCTTCGTAGAATATGTAGGACCCAATATGAACATCCAGGTTTCGTTATTGGTTATTGACCGGAGACGTGTCTCAGTCATGTCTACATAGTTCTCGAACCCGTAGGGTCCGCACGCTTAACGTTCGGTGATGATCAATATTATGAGTTTATGTGTTTTGATGTACCAAAGGTAGTTCGGAGTCCCGGATGTGATCACGGACATAACGGGGAGTCTCGAAATGGTTGTGACATAAAGATTGATATATTGGATAACTATATTCGGACACCGGATGAGTTCCGGAGGTCACCAGATAATTATCGGAGTGTCGGGGGGTTATTGGAACCCCCAAGGGAACTAATGGGCCAACATGGGCCTTGTGTGAGATAGAGGAGGGGCCATAGGGCTGGCCGCCCCCCCCCCCTTGGGAGTCCAAATTGGACAAGGAGGGGCGGCGCCCCCTCTTTCCCTCCCTCTCTCCCTCTCTTTCCTTCCCCCTCCTTCTTCCTAGTTGGACTAGGAAAGGGGAGTCCTACTCCTACTAGGAGGAGGACTCCTCCCTCTCCTTGGCGCGCCCCAAGGCCGGCCGGCCTCCCCCCTTGCTCCTTTATATACGGGGGCAAGGGGCGCCCTAGCACACACAAGTTGATTGTTTCCAGCCTTGTGCGGTGCCCCCCTCCACCATAATCCACCTCGGTCATATCGTCGCAGTGCTTAGGCGAAGCCATGTTCCGGTAGCATCATCATCACCGTCATCATGCTGTCGTGCTGACGAAGCTCTCTCTCGACACTCTGCTGGATCGTGAGTTCGTGGGACGTCACCGAGCTGAACGTGTGCAGATCGCGGAGGTGTCGTACTTTCGGTACTAGGATCGGTCGATCGTGAAGACGTACGACTACATCAACCGCGTTGTCATAACGCTTCCGCTTATGGTCTATGAGGGTACGTAGACATCACTCCCCCCTCTCGTTGCTATGCATCACCATGATCTTGCGTGTGCGTAGGAATTTTTTGAAATTACTGCGTTCCCAATAGTGGCATCAGAGCCAGGTTTATGCGTAGATGTTATATGCACGAGTAGAACACAAAGAATTTGTGGGCGTGGGTATATACATATTGCTTTCCATCACTAGTTGATTCTTGGTTCGGCGGTATTGTTGGATGAAGTGGCCTAGACCGACATTACGCGTACGCTTATGCGAGACTGGTTCTACCGACGTGCTTCGCACACAGGTGGCTGGGGGTGTCAGTTTCTCCAACTTTAGTTGAATCAGATTCAATGAGCAGGGTTCTTTCTGAAGATCAAAAAGCAATCACTATACCGCATTATGATTTTTGATGCGTAGGTAAGAACGGTTCTTGCTCAGCCCATAGCATCCACGTAAAACTTGGAACAACAAAGTAGAGGACGTCTAACTTGTTTTTGCAGGGCATGTTGTGATGTGATATGGTCAAGACATGATGCTAAATTTTATTGTATCAGATGATCATGTTTTGTAAAAGAGTTATCGGCAACTGGCAGGAGCCATATGGTTGTCGCTTTATTGTATGAAATGCAATCACCATGTAATTGCTTTACTTTATCACTAAGCGGTAGCGATAGTCGTAGAAGCAATAGTTGGCGAGACGGCAATGATGCTTCGATGGAGATCAAGGTGTCAAGCCGGTGATCATGACGGTGCTTTGGAGATGGAGATCAAAGGCACAAGATGATGACGGCCATATCATATCACTTATATTGATTGCATGTGATGTTTACCTTTATGCATCTTATTTTGCTTACTTCGGCGGTAGCATTATAAGATGATCTCTCACTAAATTTCAAGGTATAGGTGTTCTCCCTGAGTATGCATCGTTGCTATAGTTCGTCGTGCCAAGACACCACGTGATGATCGGGTGTGATAAGCTCTACGTTCACATATAACGGGTGCAAGCCAGTTTTCACACGAAGAATACTCAGGTTAAACTTGACGAGCCTAGCATATGCAGATATGGCCTCGGGACACTGACACCAAAAGATCAAGCGTGAATCATATAGTAGATATGATCAACATAGTGATGTTCACCATTGAAAACTACTCCATCTCACGTGATGATCGGACATGGTTTAGTTGATATGGATCACGTGATCACTTGGAAGATTAGAGAGATGTCTATCTAAGTGGGAGTTCTTAAGTAATTTGATTAATTGAACTTTAATTTATCATGAACTTAGTACCTGGTAGTACTTTGCATGTCTATGTTGTTGTAGATAGATGACCCGTGATGTTGTTCCGTTGAATTTTAATGCGTTCCTAGAGAAAGCTAAGTTGAAATATGATGGTAGCAACTACACGGACTGGGTCCATAACTTGAGTATTATCCTCATTGCTACATAGAAGAATTGCGTCCTGGAAGCACCGCTAGGTGACAAACCCGCTGTAGGAGCAACGCCAGATGTTGTGGACACCTGGCAGAGCAAAGCTGATGACTACTCGATCGTTTAGTGTGCCACGCTTTACGGCTTAGAACCGGGACTTCAACGATGTTTTGTGTGGCACCCCAGCCCAGAGAAAACCGGAGCACCCCGTATTCCAGCCCAGAGATCGAGGAGAAGTCTTCTGGAATACAGCACTGCTTAGCATAGAACAAACCAGCTTTCTATTATTATTACATGAATATGAATACAAGGTCTCCGATATTACAATGTATAACATCGGCACAGCGACACTACGCCATCCTCAGTTGCTCTATGCAAGCAGCGGAAAAACTTCTAGCAGTGGAACAACGACGACAATGGTGAACTCCACTCCGCAGGGACTCTGGCTAGAACGTTTATCCTAGCTCACGAACACAGGAACAACACCAAACAAGCAAGCAATCCAGACACGACCTGTAAACCGGCATGACACGCCAGGTCAATACATTAAATGTACTTGAAAGCTCACAATAACCAGAAGCATTCAAGACAAACAACAGCATGGCAATTACAGGTTAAACAGGAATTATCATGAGATCATCAGGATAACATAACATGTACATAATATCGCTAGAACAATATGATCATGGCATGAACATATAAATCTGATGATACTAGCATGCAACATGATGACACTATATGCACCATTTATTCTGCTCAGGTTACCTCGTAACCATCACATGCATCACTTACCAACTTCGGACATTACACGATCATCTCAGGATCAAATCAAGCTTGGTATAACAATACCGTAGTAATCATCAAATGACCACAAGGAGCTTGATCTTTACCCACGATTCTCGAACAACATCACGAATATCCAACAACTCGGTATCCTCGATACCACAGTGATCATTCCGGCGATCACAACCAACTTATCTCAAACAGTGATCCTTCTGGCGATCACAACCAACTTATCTCCTCATTATTATTATTATTATTATTATTATTACTGTTGACTCATAGTGTGACCAACTACGAACTGGGCCCTTATCTGCGGGCGTGGCTATCGATAGATTTAATATACACTCTGCAGAGGTTAGTACATTGTACCCACACTACGGAACAAATGGCCTCGCACTCCCATTCGGGTGGACCAACGACGTTCCGACAAAACCGATCTACTGCCATGACACTCTCCTGGCCACTCCGGCTCACTCCCCACTGGGCTAGTCCTGGGTGGCCCCGTGTCTACCAAAGACACAACGGCCACCTTCGTGGCCAAAACGTCCCTCACGGGGATCGGATCCATAATAACAACAACAGGCACACAAGGCTTATGTCTGCCTACCTGATCAGGGTAGCGCGTGCCCATAACCTTCCCTCGTTGGAGGCACCGGCGAGAGGCACGACAATAGACCCAGTTAGGACCTTCCCATAAAGGTAAGCGTGGTTGCACTGGTCAGTTCGATATGGTGGCACCATGACTCAGCCAATAGGTGTTCAAGTTCAATTTAATCCAGTTAAACTTGAATGCAAATATGCCGAGCCATGATAAAATAACATGATGCAATTACAATGCATGAGCATGATATCAACATAAGCATGAGGGTACAACATAACTATCCACCATATCAACAATGAAACATATCCAACTGAGCATGGAATAATGATGAGCATGAATATTACAAGTACAACACTACTCATAGCATAACATGACCATTATCATCAACCATAAATAACATGCAAGAACTCATCAATAACATTACCAAGTAAACACTTAACCAACTAGCAGTAAAGAAACAATGCATATTAACAGTACTCGGTAACCGACGTTAGTCATGCACCGAAGAACATGACCAACCCAACATGTACTACTATCAAGCATAGCAATATGAAAGTAATACTAACAAGTAGTGCATGATAACAAGGTGCAAGAAACATAGCATGACTATAATCATCGATCCACAAGCATGACTGAAACTACGACAGCAGTAGAAAAACAAACATATAGTTATTAAAGATTCAAGTTGAAAACCAATACTACTGAATGACTATCATGCAAATGGTGGTTGTGGCTTGCCTGGGGATGAAGAATACACCGGGGAGAAGTGCGGTGAAGCCGCGGAAAGGTTTGCCGGAAACAGTTCTCTCTCGGAGGGGCTGTTTACGCGCAAGGGCAAAAATGTCATTTTTAGAGTGTCAAAACATCATGAAAATGTTAGCAACAGAACGGGCTCGACGAAACAAAGAGGTGGGCTTTGGAATCACCTCATTTGGAGTTAGGATCAAAAAGATATGATAGTTTTTCTGCCAGGGACCTATTTGTAATCAAATCCTCACAGACAGGCCCTTGATAGAAAAACTGAAAGCGCCTTTCACTGGAATACGCCTTCTACAAGCAGAAAACGTATTCTTAGCCAAAACAGAGGCAAAGTTCGCTTTCGAATCAGGAAAACATATTTTGTTCTAAGGAAGCACGGGAACACGCCTTATAACCTGGAAAACGCATTCTGGCGGGTACGTGGCCACTTATCCACGTCAGCATCGCGTGGGTCAACACCCAGAGCGGCTGACGGGTGGGTCCCATGGGTGGTGGGGCCTACAGGGATGGGTCAATGCCTTCTTCTTCTCTCCAGCGATCGCCCGTGGGACAGAGAGAGGCCGCCGACACCGGCGCTCGCCTGGCCAGCTCCGGTCACCGTTCGCCGCGCTTGGGCTACCGGCGAGATCGGGATGGAGGGCCGCGTCCACCCAGGGGCTCTGCGCTCACCGTGGAGGGCGGGAGCTGTGGCAGAGTTGCCTGCGGTGGACGGAGGACTCGGCGAAGATGAGCAAGGAACCATGGCCATGGAGAGGAGGCGTGGAGCTACAGGGAGAGTCCAGGGGCGTGGTGAGGATTGCGGTTGGTGGTGGAACAGAGGGAGGTGGTCCGGCTTGCCGGAATCAAAGCGGACAGAGACATCGGCCATGGCGGTGATGAGTGGCAAGGAGAGAAGCTCGAGCTCAGGGGAGAGGCTCGGGAGGTTTCTGGGAAGAGGGGGTGGAGCTTGGGATGCTTCAAGTGGCTCGGGGCTGGCCATTTTATAGGCGGGGCGAGGATGCCGTGCAGGAGGCCTCCGTGCACGTCCGGCCGAGGTTCTGACAAGCTCAGCGAGCACGGGAGGGCGCAGGAAGGCGACGAGGAAGGCAACAGACAAGCTACAGAGGCGCATAGGGGAAGGGGGGCCGAGGGCGCAGAGGAGAAGCGGTCGAACACCATTAAAGCCTCGGTCGACCACAGTGCGCCCATGGGTGGGCGGAGATGAGCGCTGACGGAGGGGTTGATGGTGGGGGAGAAGGCTCTAGGAGGACGGCGACGATGCGGGATAGCTGTTGGACAGGCTCACGAGCTCGAAGACGACGAGAGGGAGAGGGGCCGGAGCTAGAATCCATCCTGGACACGGCCATGGCATGCCAGAGAGGTGGTGGCCGCCTGAGCTGGCGAGGATAAAGTGCCAAAGGCTTGCAAACATTGTCTAGTGCATAGTTCATCTAGGGGAGGTTACAACTAAGGCGGTAGATCAGTGAAAAGAGCTCCGGTTGAATGGTAATTACCCTCTAAAGTTTACTGTAGTAAACTTGGTCGTGTATTGCTGATCAACAGGACGTGATTGGGAGCAATGGAGTTGTCTGGTAGGTTTAGGGTAAGAAAGACTTTTATCCTGGTAACTTCGAGGGGATTTGGATCAAGATTTAATGTAGTTCCTTAACAACCACATAAATTGGTCCACAAACTAGATTAGTATGATGCACCCTGATGAAGCATCAACTTGAGCTGAAATTTGGTAAGGCCTAATGATTTGGTCATATTAAGATGCTGTAAAAATTTCATACCAAATGGATAAGCCAAAGTGGTACTTGCTTCACAAACATCTTCACTGACCAGAATGTTGCAAGAATTCTAGAGAAACATTGGCTAGGTTAAATGGCGCCAAATTTGGTGGAGAGAAGTCATTTGGGTAGGAGAACAACCTGGTAATTTATCAGGATTGTTGAAGCAATATAAAATGCACTTGCTTCACAACCTGAAAATTTTACCAGAAGCAAAGATTTGATCCTGTGCTCACATAGATGATTGGATGGGGCTGAAATTTTAAGGAGTGTGCTAATATGAGCACATGAAGGAGTTTGCAAAATTTCAACTCATTTGGCTAACCGTACCTAGCACTTCCTTCACAAAGGCTTCCCTCAGATAGGAACTTTGAAAAATCACTGAGGAAGTTTGGCTAGGCAAATAAAGTTGAATTTTGCCACAGGGCAATTATTTGGATAGGAAAAGATGTCCAAAACGTTTGGGGTCAAATGGGCAAAGATAAATAGCACTTGCCTCACAATGTGCCATTTAGAACAGAATATAAAATGATTTTATTGAGCATGATGAGAAATATGGCTAATGAAATATTTTGCCATATTTGAGGAATATATGACCCCAAAAAATTATAAGAATTATTTGGGGATTTTTGGATGGGCAGGAATATAGGTTGCTTCACAACCTAGGGTAGATAGGGTTATTCCTTTAATAGAAAAAGGAATTTTCCCTAGAGAAAGAAATTAGGGTTTGGTCATGGAGTGGAGTGACATGATCTTGGCAAGGTTTTGAGAATGATGAGCCACTTGGCAGAGAAAATTAAGATGATTTCCCAAGTGACAAGGCCACAGAACCACTCCAAAAAGAAAAAACAGAGCAAAAACCAATTAAATTAAAAGAAAAAGAAAAGGGCCAAAATCCAGGCTGTTACATTTTGAACGTCATGGAGCATATGAGATGTTCCAGGAGTTGAAGTTAATATTTCAAGCAAATGCCCGAATTGAGAGATATGAAATCTCCAATAAGTTCTACAGCTGCAAAATGGAGGAGAATAGTTATGTCAGTGAACATATACTCAGAATGTCGGGGTACCACAACCACTTGACTCAGCTGGGACTTAATCTTCTTGATGATAGTGTTATTGACAAAGTTCTTCAATCACTGCCACCAAGCTACAAGAGCTTCGTGATGAACTATAATATGCAAGGGATGGATAAGACGATTCTTGAGCTCTTCGCAATGCTAAAAGCTGCGGAGGTAGAAATCAAGAAAGAGCATCAAGTGTTGATGGCCAACAAGACCACCAGCTTCAAGAAAAAGGGTAAAGGGAAGAAAGGAACTTCAAGAAGAACAACAAGCCAGTTGCTGCTCAAGTGAAGGAACCCAAGTCTGGACCTAAGCCTGAGACTGAGTGCTTCTACTGCAAAGGGACTGGTCACTGGAAGCAGAACTGCCCCAAGTATTTGGTGGAGAAGAAGGATGGCAAAGTGAAAGGTATATTTGATATACATGTTATTGATGTGTACCTTACTAATGCTCGCAGTAGTGCCCGGGTATTTGATACTGGTTCAGTTGCTAACATTTGCAACTCGAAACAGGGGCTGCGGATTAAGCGAAGATTGTCTAAGGATGAGGTGACAATGCGTGTGGGAAATGGTTCCAAAGTCGATGTGATCGTCGTCGGCATGCTACCTCTACATCTACCTTCGGGATTAGTTTTAGACCTAAATAATTGTTATTTGGTGCCAACGTTGAGCATGAACATTATATCTAGATCTTGTTTGATGCGAGATAGTAATTCATTTAAATCAGATAATAATGGTTGTTCTATTTATATAAGTAATATCTTTTATGGTCATGCACCCTTGATGAGTGGTCTATTTTTACTAAATGTTGATAGTAGTGATACACATGTTCATAGTATTGAAGTCAAAAGATGCAGAGTTGATAATGATAGTGCAACTTATTTGTGGCATTGTCGTTTAGGTCATATTGGTGTAAAGCGCATGAAGAACCTCCATTCTGATGGACTTCTGGAATCACTTGATTATGAATCACTTGGTACTTGCGAACCATGTCTCATGGGCAAGATGACTAAAACTCCATTCTCTGGAACAATGGAGCGAGCAATAGAGTTATTGGAAATCATACATACTGATGTATGTGGTCCAATGAACATTGAAGCTCACGGCGGATATCGTTATTTTCTCACCTTCACAGATGATTTGAGCAGATATGGGTATATCTACTTAATGAAACATAAGTCTGAAACATTTGAAAAGTTCAAAGAATTTCAGAGTGAAGTGGAAAATCATCGTAACAAGAAAATCAAGTTTCTACGATCTGAGCGTGGAGGTGAATATTTGAGTTATCAGTTTGGACTTCATTTGAAACAATGTGGAACGGTTTTGCAACTCACGCCACCTAGAACACCACAACATAATGGTGTGTTCGAACATCGTAACCGCACTTTATTAGATATGGTGCGATCTACGATGTCTCTCATTGATTTACCGCTATCGTTTTGGGTTATGATTTAGAGACGGCTGCATTCACATTAAATAGGGCACCATCTAAATCCGTTGAGACGACACCTTATGAACTGTGGTTTGGTAAGAAACCCAAGTTGTCATTTCTTAAAGTTTGGGGCTGCGATGCTTATGTGAAAAAGCTTCAACCTGATAAGCTCGAACCCAAATCGGAGAAATATGTCTTCATAGGATACCCAAAGGAGACTGTTGGGTATACCTTCTATCACAGATCCGAAGGCAAGATATTCATTGCTAAGAATGGATCCTTTCTAGAGAAGGAGTTTCTCTCGAAAGAAGTGAATGGGAGGAAAGTAGAATTTCACATGGCAATTGTACCTTCTCCCTTATTGGAAAGTAGTTCATCACTGAAATAAGTTCCATTGATTCCTACACCAGTAAGTGAGGAAGCTAATGATGATGATCATGAAACTTCTGATCAAGTTACTGCCGAACCTCATAGGTCAACCAAAGTAAGATCCACACAAGAGTGGTATGGTAATCCTGTTCTGGAAGTCATTTTACTTGACCATGACGAACCTACGAACTATGAGCAAGCGATGATGAGCCCAGATTCCGCAAAATGGCTTGAGGCCATGAAATATGGGATGAGATCCATGTATGTGTAACATCCCAAATTTTCAATTTGGATGTTATACATAGATCATCATATGCATAACATATTTTATTTGCATTTTGGTTGCGATCCTAGAAATCTTAAGCAACTCAAGGACCCAAGGAGAGAGTTGGAGATTTCATTTATTTTCATATTTAAATTTTCTCAAATTTGAAAAGAGGATCACTTTGATTTTAATAATTTTTCTCTCGAAATATTTCCAATACTAAAATAATGAGAGGAGATAAAATGACTTCTCCAAAATCTGAGAGGAATATTGAGGAAAAATATTAAAATTAAATAAATATTTTATTTGGAATTTTATCTTGATTTTATTTGAATTAGAAAAATATGCATTTTTCAAAACTGCATAATTAGGCCAGAAAAATGTTCACCTCGTTCCAAATATTTTATTTAGACGGCGAAAATTGGTTTTAGCATTTTTAGAATTTTTTATATTTATTTAGGATTTTTCTTCAGCGGAATTTTTTATTGTTTTTTAAAGTCGTGCGCCGAACTAGGCCGGCCCAGCTGGGAGCCAGGCCTCGGCACAACGCCCCGCTGCCTCGCGCCACGCCCATGTTCGCGCCGGACTCGGGCGAGGAGTCCGGATCGCCGCCGCCCCGTGCACCCCCTTGCCCAAGTCGGACCCCCCGGGGCCCCTTTATATGCAGCCGCCCTGGCCTCCTCCTCCCACATCGCCAGCCACCGCCGCCCCCAAGCCGCAGCAGCAGCCGCGCCGCCGCCGCCGCACGGCGCTGACGCCGCCACCTCGCGCCGCCCGCCGACGACGTCCCGCCCCGCCACAGCCCCGCCAGATCCGCCGCCCGCCGCCGTTGACCCGCCGCCGCGAATCATTAAAAAAACCGCCGTCGGTTTTTTTTCGGTTTTGAGCTAGATCGGTTTTTAGGGTTAGGGTTTACTCGGTTTTCTCTGGTTTTTCTATTTAGCGGACGTTCGTCCGATCGCTTTTGTTCATGAACATGTTCATTCTTTCGTCCCTGCTAGCGAACGTTCGTATGTTAGTCTTTTCTTTTTATTTTATTTCCGACCAAGGACCTATCCGCGATTATTTTTATCATAGATTAGCCCCTCGTCTTCAAACGCCCGCAACTTTTTAACCGTTTGTCCAAATACAGTGAAACGAACGCCAAAATCTTTGTCTCGAAGCTCTCTTTCCAGTTAACCAACTTGAACATGATTTTGATAAATTAAAAAATTTGGTTTCAAGCAGATTTGATTTCAAATTTTTTTTTTGATCGTAGTTTGAGTTTCGTAGCTCCGATTTGAATGATTCTTTTTGCAAATCGAAGCTCTTCATTTGAACTTTTAGTTTGGACTTTCTTATCTGAGTTTTACCCGTGCATCTATGCTTGGGTGCTTATGTATGCCATTGTTTGTTTGCGATAGAATTTTTGGAGTGTGAAGCGTGCTACTATGAGTATCTAGGGTTTGCACATCGTCAGCAAGGCAAGTAACACTTTGATCATATCGCTTTATTACCAGTTTTTATGCATTAGCCCAGTCCTCAAACATTGCATGAGTAGGATTGATAACTTGTGGATTTTGGGAAGTAGATGATGAGGAAGAACCTATTGCCCTTTTTATATCAAACCTTGGAAGTTACTTCTATGTTATGCTTATACCGCTATGCTATGCTTGTAGACGTGGTTTGGTTGAGTGTATCCATGACATATGTGAGAGTTGTTAAATAATGGTTAACTTAAGATGGCTACTTTAATACACATCTTGGTGGATTGGTTGAGGCAACCTGGAGTACCCAGTGGTTGTCCGGGCACCTAGAGCAATCCAGAGCTGTCCTGGGATATACCGGAGTACCCGTGTGATCATCCTACGGTTTTCCACCCAGGCTAATGGGATCATAAGATTATTCATGCTGGAAACTTCCGTGTGCAGCCACAAGCCATTATGGGCTCTGGCATAGTTGAGTAAGTTGTGGGAATCCTTTCCATGATGGGCTAGCAGATGTAGGGGATTGTAGGTGTACCGACCTATCTATCGGTTAAGGGGACCTCTTCGGAAAGACTGTGTCTCAGTCATCAGTTTCTCAAACACCATGAAGTGCGAGAAATCCAACGGAGGAGATCGAGTCTTGTGGGGAAAAGTGTGCAAACCTCTGCAGAGTGTATAAACTAATCATGGTTAGCCGTGTCCCCGGTTACGGACATCTTGAGTATCTGGTACTTGAATTATTGATTTGATCTCATCACTCTTAATTAATTTTGTTGGGCTGTTAATTACTTTTAACTGGGATTGAGTTGGAGGAACCATCTCAATGTTTATCAACTACCATGATAGTTAAACAAAACATATTCCTTTGTTGTAGGAAAAAATTGGCTTTTCGCAAAAACATATTAACCGTAGAGCCTCCACCAGCCATATATGCATATAGTTATAGTTATTACCTGTTCATTGCACTACAGTATTATTTTGCCAGCATATACCATGTGCTGGCCCATTTTCGGGCTGCAACGTATTATGTTGCAGACTTTTCAGATGAATAGTAAGGTGTGCCACGTCGTTGTCGTGCACTCAACTATGCCGTTGGAGTTGATGGACTCACTTTATCTTTGAAGCCTTCCGATGTTATCTTACTTAGATGGCCTTAAGCCATATTATTGTAATAAGTTCTCTTTTGAGACTATCGATATATTAAGTGTGTGATTACACTCTGCTATAAATCCTTCAAGTATTCTGTGTGTCAGGGATATACCCCGCGGCGTAAACCGGCCGGAAGTATAACCCGGCCGGACTTGGCGTTTCATTGGTAACCCGCTAGAGGATTGGCGACTTACGTGTCTGGCGGTTCACTGGTATGACGATTCACGAGCCTGAAGACTCATTGGTGATCTGGTGCGTGTTTCAGATGGATGACAAGGCCCAAGGCCTAGAAGGTCGGTTCATGTTATGGTGGGCTGGTTTACGAGGAAAGGTGTGAGGAACATTTATCTTACAAGGAGTTAAGACCTGGACTTGTATCCGGTTTGTATTAGAAGGTAGATTAGTCCTAGTCCTAATAGGACTCCACATGTAACCCGCCCCTCTAACTTATATAAGGAGGGGCAGGGCTCCCCAAAGCGGGACGAGCAACAAGTAAGAAGAAACAATCTCTAGGGCTAGACACAACTAGGAGAGCCGGTTTACGTCGGCTCCTTCATGATCATAATGAGACCTAGCCACAAACAGCATGTAGGGCTATTCTGGATGATGTTTCCCGGGGACCGAAGCTGTCTAAACCCTTGTCTTGTGTGTTGATCCGCCCTGCGTCTCTCGTCCCACTCAACCCCTCTCAAGCTACCACATAGATGTGTTGGCCTCGTGACTAGGTCCTCACACTAGGACATCTGTTATGACAATTCCACGACAGTTGGCGCCCACTGTGGGGCTCACGCACGGTAGTGTTGGGTTCTTGGGGGACGCTATCCCAGGGATCGAGAAGTTCTGCTCAGCTCATTGAAGAGTTCCGGCCGGTTCTCAAAAGAGTTCCGACCGGCTCGAGGAAAGGTTCCGTCTGAATCACCAAAAGGTTCCGCCGGCTCGTCGGAAGGTTCTAGCCTATAGAAAAGTTCCGAGCACTTTGACATAAGGTTCCCTCTGAATCACCAAAAGGTTCCGCCGGCTCGTCAGAAGGTTCTAGCCAGATTATTGAAAAGTTCCGAGCACATCTACATAAGGTTCCGTCTGAATCACCAAAAGGTTCCGATCGCCTCGATGAAAATTTCTGCCCGTATCGGATTTCGGGTTCCGGCAGACTCTTAAGGTTCGAACTCTGGGGTGCGCACGGAGATCTTTCCCCTACCGACTCGCGCTTCTATGACTCGCAAGAAATCTAGGCCGGAGAGAAGAACACTCAAGGGACACGAGGTTTATACTGGTTCGGGCCACCGATGTAGTGTAATACACTACTCCAGTGTGTGGTGTGGTGGATTGCCTCAGGGGCTGATGATGAACAATACATGGGAAGAACGGCCTCACAAGAGGTGTTCTTGAGCTGGTGCGGTGTGTTCTACTCGGTCTGGATCCCCCTCCCTCTATGGTGGCTAGTCCTACTTATAGAGGCCCTGGTCCTCTTCCCAACATGTGAGCAGGAAGGGCGCCACCAATTGGCCATTTTAAAGGGGAACATCCAGTACAAGTTATCCTGGCCAAAGGTGGTCTTCGGCTGCCAAAAGCACTGGTGATGACGCCGTCTTGGGCTCCATGGTGACCTCCGTCCTGCTGCTCTGCTGGTCTTGGTCTCGTTGCACCAGAATGGTAACCTTTGCCCGATGCCTTGGACTGTGCTTGCTCCATTTGCACCGAAGGGGAAACAAGGAAACTGCACGGGCCAGCGCCCGCCTGGCGCCCGCCTGATCTCGATCGTCATGGCTTGCGTCACGGGCTCCTCGCGAGGTGCCCCTGCCTTGATCTCTCCGCCTCCTCGTGAGCCTGCCTGATGAGGCTGCTCATGAGGAAGCTTCCTGTCGTCCACCCCGCAGGGCTTGGCCCCTCGCGAGGGTCTTGAGTTTGAGCTGATGAAGCTGGGCCGCACTGGGCCCCCACATGAGCAACGCCGCAGGCCGCAGGAAGGCAAGTCTGGGGACCCCCGTTCCCAGAACGCCGACAGTAGCCCCGGGCCCGAGGCGCGCCCGGGCTGGGCCTAGCAGAGAAGCAAAGGGGCAAGCGCGAAGCGCCACGGTCCCCAATAGCCTGCGGCCTTAGGCGACACGTGGCGACAGATTGGATGTGGGCGTATGCGCTTCCACATGATGCCTCGGCAACCACATGACTTGACAAGTCTCTGCATGCAGAGAAATGGGTCATGATTACCTGTGATCGTGGTGGTCGGCGGTTGGCCTTCTCCAGCTATAAGTACGGGGCTGTGCGAGCCTCGTTAGCTTATCCCTTCCTGCTACTCCTTTTCTTCTTCTTGGCTACTCGCCATTCCCATGGCTCCGCCGAAGAGATTCTCAGCCGCGAAGAAAGGAAAAGCTCGTCCGGCAGGGCCAGACTCCCCACCGACCAAGCGCGGCCGGGCCGCCCTCGCAAGCACCAGCAGTCCCCGTAGTGGCTTCCCGTGGCCATGGAGGCGATTCCCTGCACGGTGGTGAGCACCCGGTTGCCGATGGGAGGCACGCCGTTGCCGCGAGGCCCCCCAGGCCGCGCTTTCGCTCGGCGGAGGTGCTGCCGGAGTTCGTCGTGTGGTCGGCGGACCCGACCAGCACCTGGCTCCAGCTCCCCCATTTCTTCATAGGTGAACTGCCGGCCGGTGCTTGGGGCGGCCTCTGGCTTCAGGCAGATGGTTGCTGCAGCAGGGCCTCCTGGGCTTCGCTGGAGGTCTCCGCTTCTGGGAATGCAGTCCTGACCTGCGGCTGGCAAACGTTTTCCCGTGCGCGCGGCCTGAGCCGGCGGTGCACCCTGCACTTCAAATTCGATGGCGACGCCACCCTCTATGTGAGGGTGTTCGGGGAAGACGGTCGCCGCGCTGGGTGCTACCCCGAAGACGATGACTGCGGCCGCCTGCCTAGCTCTGGTGCTGACCAAGATGAAGACGATGGCAGGCGTGTAGGCAGCGGCGCTCGGGGCTCGCCAAGCTTCGGCGACTCTCTCTCAGGCAGCAGCTCCTCCAGCGGTGGCCGCGACCAGCCCCCGCGCCGTAGCGCCCGCCTGGGTGAAGGTAGTGGGTCAGCCCGCCGTCGCGCCCCGGTGAAGCGAGAGGAGGGATCCGCCTGAGCCCCCAGAGGCAGCTCGAGCTTTCACCGCAAGTTGGTGCCGAGCAATTCGTGCCCATTTTGTTTTTCTTCTTTCCCTGCGCAGAAAAAGAAGGTAGTGTAGGGCCCCGCGGGGGCGTGCTAGAACTGTTGCTGTTAATCATCGTGCTGCTTCCGCTATTTCTGTGCTATGTTTCCGCGCCGCGTGCCCATGTGCGGGAATTATTTAGCTCAGTGGGGCTTGATGCGGTCCTCGCCTCCCGAGGCTGAGGCCTCGCCGCGCGCTTCATGTCCTGCAAGGATTACCAGGAGGAGTAGCCTTCGGTCTGGTGGTGGGGGCAATCGGACACGGACTGGGAGGGGTGCTCCCACAGCGGAGGTGTAGTCCTGCGCTCGTGTCGTGATGCCCGTGGGGCACGGACTGGGAGGGGTGCTCCCACAGCGGACCCGGATAGGAAAGCTTCAAACGATCGGGGCAGAAAACACTCACGAGGGCACCCGCGAACCTCCCTCGCGAGATTTGCGAGAGAAAACGAGGCAAGTGAGTGGAAAAGATAAAGAGTCACAAGCCTGGGACGACAATAGCTCCAGTAAAACTTCAAACAAGAACGAACAAGCCAACTGCAGAAAGCAAATGAAAAACCCGCGTCCGGTACCTATTCTAGTCTTCGACGTCTTCTCACCAGCGCGGGGCTAAGTGCTGCCACTGGGCGTGGGCGGGAGCCCCCGAGGCCCAAGGGCGGCACTCCGGAGACTCCGGGGCATGTACAGCCCCACTCATTATTACGTGAGAGTGTCACGGGCGGCGAGCTTCACAGGCATTGGCCTTCTTCACGGGCACCGGGCCTTTCCCAAAATGCGGCAGCTTCACAGGCATTGGCCTTCTTCACAGGCACCGGGCCTTTCCCAAAATGCGGCAGCTTCACAGGCATTGGCCTTCTTCACAGGCACCGGGCCTTTCCATAGGCGCTAGGCCTCGCTCAGGGATAGAACCTCCCGAGATGTTGAATGTTCCATGCGTTCTGGACGGGTACCCCCTCCGGGGTCTCCAAGCGCGCGGAGCCAGGCCTGGAAAAATGAACAACCTTGAATGGGCCCTCCCACATAGGAGAGAGCTTGTGCAGCCCCTCCCTGGAGAGAACCCGTCTGAGCACGAGGTCCCCTACCTCAAGAGTTCTGGGGCAGATGTTGTGGCAGTGATATCGCCGCAGTGCCTGTCGATACCTTGCCACTCGTAGCGCGGCCTCTCGATGGCGTTCCTCCCCCAGCACGAGATCTGTCCCCCGCATGGTGTCCTGCTGCGTCTCGTCAAACGCCAGGACCCGTGCGGAGTGACGCCTGACCTCGTGAGGGAGGACAGCCTCTGCTCCGTAGACGAGGAAGAACGTGGTCTCGCCAGTCAGCTTGGCTGCGGTTGTGCGAATAGACCACAGCACGGACTAGAGCTCGTCATACCAGCCCCTGCCGCAAGCCTCCAGCTTCTTCTTGAAGGTCCTGGCTTTGAGGCCCCTCAGGACCTCCACGTTGGCTCGCTCGGCCTGGCCGTTGCTCCGGGGGTGTGCCACCGAGGCATAGCATATCTGCGTTCCAAGGTTAGCACAATATGTTTTGAAGATATTACTGGTGAATTGTGAACCGTTGTCCGTGATGATACGGTTAGGCACCCCAAACCGGCTCACGAGACCCTTGATGAACTTGACTGCGGAGCCTGCTGGGATGGTGCGGACAGCTTCAACCTCAGCCCACTTGGTGAACTTGTCCATAGCGACATAGATGTAGCGATAGCCCCCTGGCGCCCGAGGGAACGGGCCAAGAATGTCTAGGCCTCAAACTGCGAACGGCCACGAGAGGGGTATAGTCTGTAGACCCCCTGCCGGCTGATGGATCTACCTAGCGTGGAACTGGCAGGCCTCGCAAGCCTTCACCAGCTCAACGGCGTCGCTGAGTGCTGTGGGCCAGTAGAATCCACTGTGGAACGCCTTGCCGACAAGGGTTCATGACGATGAGTGGTGCCCACAGTCTCCGCCATGTATGTCCGCCAGCAGCTCCTTCCCTTGCTCTCTGGAGATGCAACGTAGGGACACGTCATTCGGTCGCTTCCGGTAGAGCTCCCCATCCTTGATGCAATAAGCCGTGGCCTGCCGCGCTACACGCCCTGCCTCCTCCTCGCTCTCCGGCAGGGTCCCTTGCATCAAGTAGTTCTCGAGCTCTGCGATCCAACACCCTTCCTGAGGCTATAACGCCAGGAGGAGGCGTGCCCCTGAGGCCGGGCCGTAGGCCGGAGCTCCTGAGGTAGGCGGCTGAGGGAGCTCCTCCCTTGGTTGCGCCGTGCTCAATAGTGACGGTGCCTCCGAGGGTTTGAAGAGCCGCTCCTCGAAGACGCCAGGCTCCTGAGGCAGCCGCCTGGATGCCCTCTTGGTAATGTTATCAGCCTCTTGATTGGTTCCGCGAGGCACATGCTGCAACTCCAGCCCCCAGAACTATTTCTCCATCTTGCGAACCTCAGCGAGGTAGGCTTCCATGTGCTCATCCTTTGGTTCATATATCTTGTTGGAGAAGTTGACGAGGAGCTGCGAATCGCCCTTGATGATGAGGCGCTTTACCCCTAAGGCGATTGCGGCTTTCAAGCCTGCTATCAGGCCTTCGTACTCTGCTATGTTGTTGGAGACCTTTTCTCCGTGCTAGAAACAGAGTTGCATGGCGTAGTAGAGTTTGTCCTGGGTAGGGGATACGAGCACTGCGCTAGCTCCCACGCCGTCTCGGGAGAATGCCCCATCGAAGTACATGACCCAGCCGTCTGGTGCCTCACTTCCCGGGGAAAGTGATCGGTCCTCGCCTGCTTCGAGACCCGGTGCTTCTGCCCATTCTGCCACGAAACCCGCAAGTGCGGCTCCCTTGATGACTCTGGTCGTACTGAATTCTAGCTGAAATGCCTGTAGTTTGATGTTCCATTCAGCGACTCTTCCAGCTGAGTTGGGGCTCCTGAGTACCCTTTCCAAGGGGTATGTTGAGACGACTTTGATGGGATGGCCTTGGAAATAGTGTCGCAGCTTGCGTGAGGCTACTAATAGCGCGAGGAGGAGTTTTTGAGGCATGGGGTACCATGCCCTTGCCTCCCGTAGCACCGTGCTGACGAAGTACATGGGATGCTCGGCGAGGTTGAGGATGCTGGCGCAGCTTGCATCCTCCAGAGGTCGAGGCGTCTCCTGAGATGGTGGAGCCCCCAGTGCTTGGTCGCTTGGAGAGGCCTCTCCTGCCCCGGGTGTGTTCTCCTGCTGCGGCTGTTCCCCTCCGGCTACGGTCATGGTCCTCGCGAGGCCCTCTTGGCTTTGCTTTGCTTCAACCCGGACGGTCGCTGCGGCCTTGGTCCGGTGCTCCTCCCTGACCGCCACGAGGGCTGCGCTAGCGGAGTAGGGGGTGGCCGCAAGGTAGAGCACCAGGGGCTCCCGTGGACGCGGAGCTACCATCACTGGTGGGCTGGTAAGGTACCTCTTGAGATCTTGGAATGCCTTGTCGGCCTCTTCAGTCCATTCGAAGGGGCCCTTCTTCTTCATCAGCTTGAAGAAGGGCAGTGCTCGTTCCCCCAGCTTGGAGATGAAGCGTCCTAGCGCAGTTACACGCCCGGTGAGCTTCTGCATCTCTTTGAGGGTCCTTGGCAGGCTCATGTCTTCGACTGCTTTGACCTTCTCCGGGTTGGCCTCGATGCCCCTATGGGACATGAGGAAACCTAGGAGCTTGCCCGAGGGAACCCCAAACACGCACTTCTCCGGGTTGAGCTGTAGGTCCACTTCGTTGAGGCTCGCAAAGGTTTCTTCCAGGTCTTGTATCAGGGTTTTTGCCTCCCGGGACTTCACCACAATGTCGTCGACGTAAGCTTCAGCGTTCCTCCCGAGCTACCGGCCTAAGGCGATGTGCATCAGCCGCTGAAAGGTTGTGCCTGTGTTGCGCAACCCAAATGGCATGCACGTATAGTAGTACTGTGACGCCCCGAGACCGATGTGACAGGTGTCTTCCAGTTATTCGCTGCCGTTGCCATGTCATTCGCTTGCGTGTTGCATTTTATCATGTCATCATGTGCATTGCATCATCATGTTTTCAAAACTTGCATCCGTCCCGGCCTCCTCATTCTCTCCGTTGTCCGTTCTGAGCCCAGACACACTTGCACGTGCCCGCGGCATGTCCGAAATAGTATTTTATAAGTGGCCGGAAAATGTTCTCGGAATGGGATGAAAGTTGGCGCGTGGTGTTGTTTTGTTGTCAGTAGACCGCCCGCCAAGTTTCATCGCGTTCGGAGCTCGTTTGATAGCCCAACCGATAAACTATAGCGGCAATATAGCCGGTCTAACATCGGACGTTTTTGGTCTCCGGAAACAGTCGCCGGGCCTCTCTCTCTTCTCTTCTCTCAGCTCGATACCGTCTACACAGCTCACTACCTACCTCCAGGTCCAACCTAACCTCTCTCGTCAGCCCGCAGCCCCCCTCGAGCGCGTCCGAAAGTTGTCCCGAACCCGACCCGGACTGTCGCCACCATTGTGTCCGGATCATCCCCAAACATCTACAAAGCGTCTCTGTTTTCTTATATGGGCTCCCTAGCCTATTTATTCTCGACCGCCCGGTTACGGTCGGAGGGTCCTTCTAGCCCCTAATCAGCCACCTACTGTATATATAATGTTCAACCCTAAAAATTAGGGGAGCTGTCCCATCCACTCCTCCTCGCGCCGCCACTCTCTCAAAAATCCCCATCGGGATCTTCCCCGATCCAGAATTCCACCATTCAGCTCTCCACCAGATCCACCTCTCCCCCCTGATGCACTTCCATCGATCCAGCCAACAACCAGAGAAGCCCCTGCTCCTCTCTTTCCGCGCCTTGTTCCATCCTCTCCGTCCTCCTACCGTTGAGCAGCACCATTACCCGGGCTCGTGGATGCCCGGCGCCCGAAGTCTCCTGCCCCCCTGTTGATGCAGCTCCCCGTAGCCTCTCTCCTTCCGCTGTTTCTTCTCTCTCCCTCACCTCGCGGCCTCTGTCTTTTTCTTCAGGACGACAGGAGCATGCCCCACCATGGCCGCCTCGCCCCGGAGCAAGCTCGCAGGCGTCCTCGTCATCCTAGCACCGTCCGCCACCAAGACCGGCCAGATCCGGACGAACTCAAGCTTCCTCGCCATGGAGACCACCGCGGACTTCGACGCCGCCGTCCTCGTGCTGCATCGCCACCGATGCCCGTGTCAGCGAACGCCACTGCCTCCTCTGCTTCAGGCCACCGCGTCGGTCACCAAATCCGAACCCAGATGCCTCCCTCACCCGCTCCCGCGTCCGGTCGCCGTCGATCCTCGCCTGCATCGCCTCGCTAAGTCCCTGCAATCGCGCCGTAGTTCATCCCTTGCTGTCGCTGTTTCTTCAGAGCGAGCAGTTTGCCCGCTCGCCTGCGCCGTGCGTTGACCGCGCCCTGCCTCTTTGGTCGAGGCCCAGCCGCTGCCAGATGCAGCCCGCGTCCAGCCTCCCCACCGAGCCGGCCCATGAGGCCTGGTGAGCACCAGATCCAGTGCCCTCTCATGTACACTGTTGGGCCATTCAGTTTCGGCCCAGTTCCTGTTTTTTTTCCTGTCTGCGATTTTAGCATTATCCAGAGAGCAACAGTTTTGCAGTTTAGATCCCAAACTTCATGCATATAATAACCCACAATTTGTGCATCGGTTTAAAATGAATTATATAGGAAATATGCTTAGTTTTTCATCTAGTTTCTTTATATGTCATTTTCATCCATGTTTAAAATGTTTAAAATGTTGTTTGCATTAATTTACTCCTATGCCATGCTAAAATGATTTAATTCATAACTAAATAACCGTAACTCTGAATTTAATAAACTTTATATGTAAATGGGGTAGAATTTTGCCTAGTTTAACATGGTGGCCTTATTTTGCATGCTTAACAACTCTAAAATTATGTTTAGGGCAGAACAGTACCAAACCTAATATATGCATATGAGGAGTTTTCGGAATTGTTGTTCGTTGTTTCCGGCCTCATTTAAACTTGACTAGATAGGTAGTTTTCTTTGCTTCACCCTCTTGCCATGTTTAACAACATTTAATATTGTTGTGTACATAAACAAGATCGAACTAAATAAGTCATGTGGTGTTTTCTTCAATATGCAACTCCGTTGCATATTGAGCTCCACTTAATTTGTAGTATTGCTTGTGCATTTTGCCATGTCATTTATCATTAAACCGGACATGCATCATACTTGTTTGCGCATCGTGCCATGCTTATGTGATGTTTGTTCACCATGATTGTTTGCTTCTTTCCGGTGTTGCTTCTTCGGGTTGGTTCCGATAACGTCGTGTTGTGAGGATTCTTTCGACTACGTCCGTTTGTCTTCTTCATGGACTCGTTCTTCTTCCTTGCGGGATTTCAGGAAAGATGACCATACCCTCCAAATCACTTCTATCTTTGCTTGCTAGTTGCTCGCTCTTTCGCTATGCCTATGCTGCGATACCTACCACTTGCTTATCATGCCTCCCATATTGTTGAACCAAGCCTCTAACCCACATTGTCCTAGCAAACCGTTGTTTGGCTATGTTACCGCTTTGCTTAGCCCCTCTTGTAGCATTGTTAGTTGCAGGTGAAGATTGAAGTTTGTTCCTTGTTGGAACATGGAGATGTTGTTCCTTGTTGGGACATGTTTACTTGTTGGGATATCACAATATCTCTTATTTAATTAATTCATCTATATACTTGGTAAAGGGTGGAAGGCTCGGCCTTTTGCCTAGTGTTTTGTTCCACTCTTGCTGCCCTAGTTTCCGTCATATCGGTGTTATGTTCTCGGATTTTGCGTTCCTTACGCGGTTGGGTAATAATGGGAACCCCTTGACAGTTTGCCTTGAATAAAACTCTTCCAGCATTGCCCAACATTGGTTTTACCATTTGCCACCTAGCCTTTTTCCCTTGGGTTTCGCGGACTCAAGGGTCATCTTTATTTTAACCCCCCCCCCCCCCGGCTAGTGCTCCTCTGAGTGTTGGTCCAAACTAGAGTCCAGTGCAGCGCCCCCTCGGGGAAACTCGAGGTTTGGTTTTAGTTGTATGGAGAGCTCATCTGAGTGTGCCCTGAGAACGAGATATGTGCAGCTCCTATCGGGATTTGTCGGCACATTCGGGCGGTGTTGCTGGTTTTGTTTTACCATTGTCGAAATGTCTTGAAGAACCGAGGTACCGAGTCTAATCGGAACGTCTCGGGAGGAGGTCTATTCCTTTGTTGACCATGAGAGCTTGTCATGGGCTAAGTTGGGACACCCCTGCAGGGATTTGAACTTTCGAAAGCCGTGCCCGCGGTTATGGGCAGATGGGAATTTGTTAATGTCCGGTTGTAGATAACTTGAACCTTAACTTAATTAAAATGAGTCAACTGCGTGTGTAACCGTGATGGTCTCTTTCCGGCGGAGTCCGGGAAGCGAACACAGTGTTGGAGTTATGTTTGACGTAGGTTGTTCTAGGATCACTTCTTGATCATAGTTTATCGATCATGCTTTGCCTTCTCTTCTCGCTCTCTTTTACGTATGTTAGCCACCATATATGCTAGTCGCTTGCTGCAGCTCCACCTCATACCTTTTACCTTACCCATAAGCTTAAATAGTCTTGATCGCGAGGGTGCGAGATTCTTGAGTCCCTGTGGCTCACGGATACTTCCAAAACCAGTTTGCAGGTGCCGATGTTACAGAGCAGGTGACGCAACCAAGCTCAAGGAGGAGCTCGATGAAGATCTTGTCCTTTGTGTTGTCCCGTTTCCAGTTGATCAGTAGTGGAGCCCAGTTGGGGTCGATCGGGGACCTTGTCGCATTTGGGGTTCTTCTTTTATTTTGGTTCCGTAGTCGGACCTTGATTGTATCTGGTTGATGTAATGCTTTATTCATGTAATTGTGTGAAGTGGCGATTGTAAGCCAACTATGTATCTTTTCCCTTATGTATTACATGGGTTGTTTGCGAAGATTACCTCACTTGCGACATTGCTTTCAATGCGGTTATGCCTCTAAGTCATGCTTCGACATGTGGGAGATATAGCTGCATCGAGGGCGTTACAAGTACACTCCACATGAGGTCAGGAAAGCCGTTTTTTCCACGTCTTCTACCGCCATCTTGATCTGGTGATAGCCCGAGAAGGCATCTAGGAAGCACAATAGGTCACACTCTGTGGTAGAGTCGACTATCTGGTCAATGCAGGGGAGAGGAAATGGATCCTGTGGGCAGGCTTTGTTGAGGTTGGTGAAGTCGACACACATGCGTTCCTTTCCTCCCTTTTTCGGCACAACGACCGGATTAGCCAGCCAATCAGGGTAGCGGTCCTCGCGGATAACTCCTGCCGCTTCTAGCTTCCAGGTCTCTTGAACGATGAAAGCTTGTTTCTCAGTGGACTGTCGCCTCGCCTTCTGCTTCACGGGGCGCACGTTGGAGCACACGTTGAGGTGATGCTCAATCACACCCCTCGGGACCCCTGCTAACTGACCAGGTTCCCATGCGAACACCTTCTTGTTCGCACGCAGGAACCTCACTAGGGCCTTCTCCTGCTCGGGCTCGAGGTTGGCGCCTATGATGAAGGTGGCGTCAATTGACCCATCCTCGTCGACCGGTACCTTCTTGGTTTCCGCCTTGTCTTGGGTGAACAGCTGCTTCTTTTTAGCCGGCGCAGCCCCCTTGGGCTCAAAGGGCGTCGGTGCTGGTGGGCTGCGCCACCGCGGCGGCCCTGAAAGCAAGCTTGAGCGCCTGCAGCGCATCCCTTGTGTCTCCTGACACGGTAAGGACGCCGCTGCTCCCGGGCATCTTCATGAGGTTGTATGTCGAGTTGCTACCATGAACTGGGCCAAGGCCGAATAGCCGAGGATGGCGTTGTAGGGGAGACCGATGGGGGCGATGTCGAAGTCAATCAGCTCTGTGCGAAAGTTGTCATGGGTGCCGAAGGTCACTGGGAGGCGGATCTGTCCCAAGGAGACGGTGGAACCGACTCCAACACCCGAGAAAGGCCTGCTAGGCTGAAGCCGGTCTAGCAGCACGTGGAGGAGGCTGAAGGCCTCCACCGAGAGCACGTTGAGGCCGGCACCGCCGTTGATGAGGGTCCTGGTGACGGCCACCTGGCAGATGGTGGGGGTGCACAGCATCGGGAGCGCACCCGAACCGATGGGGTTGAAGGGGTGATCATCAGAGTCGAAGGTTAGATCGGCCTCGGGCGCCACCCAGCCCGGGGGGGCTTCTCGGCGCTTGGAGGCGGTGCTGATCCGGCGGGTGAACGGCTTGATGTGGTGGCTCGAGGGTGGTGCCTGTGAGCCACCCAGGAGAGCTCCGACGACGGGCGGCACTGGTGCGGCATAACGGGCGAGGAAGAGGTTGCACAGCTCCTCCCAGGAGGTCACAGAAGCCGTCGGCAGGTAGAGGAGCCACGTGCGCGAGTCACCGACAAGGGTCATGGGAAACCAGTTGGCCATCACCCGGTCGTCGCCCCCGGCTTTGAGGACGGCCTCCTCATACGCCAACAGGAAAACCAGCAGATCCGTCGCGCCGTTGTAGCGCGGCGGCATCTCAGGCTTGAACTTGTGCGGCCACTGCACCTGTCGCAAGGTGGGGGCCAAGACTCGGAGCCCCCCGGCCCCAGTGCCGGTATCGGTTGCCGGAGGGGACAGCGCGTTGTCCGCCATGAGGGAGAAACGCGATGTTTGTGGAGAGCGGGTCGCCGGGAGGGAGAACTCCGGCGCACCCCTACCTAGCACGCCAAATGTTGGATTTCGGGTTCCGGCAGACCCTTAAGGTTCGAACTCTGGGGTGCGCACGGAGATCTTTCCCCTACCGACTCGCGCTTCTATGACTCGCAAGAAATCTAGGCCAGAGAGAAGAACACTCAAGGGACACGAGGTTTATACTGGTTCGGGCCACCGATGTGGTGTAATACCCTACTCCAGTGTGTGGTATGGTGGATTGCCTCAGGGGCTGATGATGAACAATACAGGGGAAGAACGGCCTCGCGAGAGGTGTTCTTGAGCTGGTGTGGTGTGTTCTACTCGGTCTGGATCCCCCTCCCTTTATGGTGGCTAGTCCTACTTATAGAGGCCCTAGTCCTCTTCCCAAAATGTGAGCGGGAAGGGCGCCAACAATTGGCCATTTTAAAGGGGAACATCCAGTACAAGTTATCATGACCAAAGGTGGTCTTCGGCTGCCAAAAGTACTGGTGATGATGCCGTCTTGGGCTCCATGGTGACCTCCGCCCTGCCGCTCTGCTGGTCTTGGTCTCGTTGCACCGGAATGGTAACATTTGCCCGATGCCTTGGAATGTGCTTGCTCCCTTTGCACCAAAGGGGAAACAAGGACACTACACGGGCTGGCGCCCGCCTCGCGCCTGCCTCATCTCGATCGTCATGGCTTGCGTCACGGGCTCCTCGCGAGGTGCCCCTGCCTTGATCTCTCCGCCTCCTCACGAGCCTGCCTAATGAGGTTTCTCCTGAGGAAGCTTCCTGTCGTCCGCCCCGCAGGGCTTGGCCCCTCGCGAGGGTCTTGAGTTTGAGCTGATGAAGCGGGGCCGCACTAGGCCCCCACTCGAGCCACGCCGCAGGTCACAGGCAGGCAAGTCTGGGGACCCCCGTTCCCAGAACGCCGATAGTCCGAATCATTAAAAGGGTTCCAGCCAAATTGCCGAAAGGTTCCGTCCGAGTCGATAAAGAGTTTTGACTTAGATTACGAAATATTCCGGCCGGATTATCAGAAAGTTCCGGTTCAAAGGTTCTGGATTATTAAAAGTTCCGGCTGGATTATCAAGAGGTTTCAGTTCAAAAGTTTCGGATTATCAAAAGTTCCGGCCGAATTATTAAGAAGTTCCGGTTCCAGAAATTCCGGTTCAAAAAGTTCCGGCCGAGTTACGTGGAGACCTCAGGCACTAGAAGACACAGAACTAATCAACTCTTCTGTCAAAAACAAAAGCAGCACTATGCATTATCCAGCGCCAGCATCCGGCAAAAAATACCAGGTGTTATTTTTCCTATGTATTTTATCAGTACATGTTAATTCGTCCGACAACAATTACTCTGGTCTGTAATGTTTTTACGCAGGGCAACTATTAAAAAAAGGGGTGGGAGTATACCACAGATGCATGTTTGGCTGTGCCGCAAGGCTTCACGGACAAGCGTGTCATGGTCCAGTTTACATCAACATGCCGGACGACTAGCCCGTCCGCGCCGCATTACAGCGCCACAGACGACTCGCCCGCCCGCCCTCGCGACCGTTTCACGCATCCGCATCGGCTTACAATGAGGAGGACAATTTGCTCGTCCGCACCGGCTTATAAACGCCGCGGCCGATTCACCCGTGAGGGATTTCAGTTTCACCTAATGATCATCAACTTCATGACGGATTATTTTTCGGCCTAAACACATCAGGTGATGTCCACCTAAAATATATTTTATTAGCACATATTATTTTTGTCAAAGATCAGTTTATCTTTGCCTTGGTCTGCAATATTGTTTATGCAGGACAATTGTTCACTGCAAAAGCTATGGTTGTGTCATGGATGTATAACTCGCGCCACCATTATAATGCGCTAGTATATTACCATGCCGTCAAGATCGATGAATATATGTGCAAGCCGCCATTCGGCAGACCGGTTTACATCAATATGATGTGGCTAACTCGCCCGTCCACGCCGGTTTACTACGCCGTGGCCGATTCATGTGTCTGTGCCGCCTCTGAAGCCTCGTCGTCCTTGTCGTCCGTCTCCCGAGGCCTGGTTTACATCAACACATAGGGCCACACCTGTTTGCATGAGTTGTTTATTGAGTATAAAGCCAGTCACTTCTTGGGTAGCCCGGTTTTCTTCCAATAACTCTGGAGCAAATTACCATATACTATCAACTCTCGTCTGCACTAGGTGGCCCAATGGGTAGGCGCACAAGTCGCCGCCACTGCAGTTTGGTTAACTTCAAATAGCCTATTGGAAGGAACCATTGGCCGTGTTGCTGACCCAGCTCATACGGGATCATTTATAACCCGCCTCAGTCACCTCAACCTTCTGTGCATTCACATCGTGCTATCAACACCAATGATATACAACTTATGCCGGTTTATATCACGGTCAAATATGGAGAATCTCAAGCCAACTTCTCGAGTCACCTTGAGACTCGAGGGCTACAATGACATGACTCAGCAAATCTTGCCAGTTTTAGCAAATTTAAGAACCCCGGGACGATGGAGGGAAAGATAACCAGGTCCTAGAGGCTACTGCTATATTGATGAAAATTTAAAGGCCGTCAGAAACTTCCGTCTTAGAAAGTATATGACAGTTATAAAATCCCGGCTCAATGAAGAAGTTTCGGGTCATCAGAAAGGATTTCGGTTTTAAATCTGGTTCAAGGGAAATCAGTCTCACTGAAGCTCTCAAATATCTGGTTTAAAATCCGGTTCAAGGGAAATCTGTTCTCCCACAAAGTTCTGAAGCTTTCAAATCCGGTTTAAGAATTTCCAGTTCAAAAAAAGAATTAACTTCTCGCAAGTTTGAGTTTAAAGGCCGTCAGAAAATTTCCGGCTGAAATTGAAGATTCCGGTTCAAAATCTGGCTCAAGGGAAAGATGTATCCCATAAAGATTTAAAGCTCTTAATATCCGGTTTAACATCCTGTTCAAAAAGAAATATCTCTCACAAAGTTCGAGTTCTCAGAAAGGTTAAAGTTTACCGAAGAGGACCTGTTGCCATGATGCGCGGTTCAAACATGGGTTATCCTGCCTTATTGGCTTATCATATTATTGATCACATGGGGGCTTCTGTTTAAGCAGTGTTCTGATTACATATTGATCCGGCTATCAAGCTAATATTATCATAAGAGCGCAGCTTTGGTTACTTCGGTAATCCGGCTATCAATCCAATATTATCACAAGGGGCCAAAGAGAGTCTGTTGCACAGCACAGCTCAAACATGGGTATCCCTTGAGCACATCTCACAATATCACTTGGGGGCTATGTTTGAACCATAGTCGCACCTCTTGATAGGCTTAAGGCCACCAGGGAAATCATTTGGGGGCTCTGGTCGTATCCGAACCATAGCTACACCTCTTGATAGGCATAAGGGCACCAGGGAAATCACTTGGGGGCTTGGTCGTATCCGAACCATAGCTATACCTCTTGATAGGCATAAGGGCACCAGGGAAATCATTTGGGGGCTCTGGTCGTATCCGAACCATAGCTACACCTCTTGATAGGCATAAGGCCACAAGGGAAATCACTTGGGGGCTTGGTCGTATTCGAACCATAGCTACACCTCTTGATAGGCATAAGGCCACCAGGGAAATCACTTGGGGGCTATGGGTTCGAACCATAGTTACACCTCTTGATAGGCATAAGGGCAGTAGGGAAATCACTTGGGGGCTTGGTCGTATTCGAACCATAGTTACACCTCTTGATCAGCGCAATGCCACAATTATGACTACATGGGGGCTCTGGTCGTATCCGAACCATAGCTTAAACCCTCTTGATCATACATATACATCATCATATATTGCATCATATGTTGCATCATCATTACATCATCATAGCATGTATCATATGTGCATGGATATACCGGCGTTCATTAACCCGGCTTAACTTTCAACGACAAGTGGTTTGTACATGATCACTTATAATCCGGCGCTTATTAACCCGGTCTGGTTTTGACTAACAAGTCGCCAGTGTTATAAGGAAAATCTGGTGTTTATTATATCCTGGTATGGTTTATTATCATAATCCGGCAAATTAAGGAAGGAGTTCTCAATACTGAAGATTGGGGTTACCACCCTCACTACAAGAATTGGTTAAACCAACGAGGTGATTCAATGTCACAGGTATCATCTATGTCATATTTGATTATCTTCAATTACAGCTTTGGTTATAAACCCCGGCTATTTATATGGGCATTATGACCCGCCCTGCGGTAAACCGCCAAGGATTCTTGTGATCTACTTGTGTGCAAGATAAGAATGCATTCAGGTGGCTACCCACCCTGGTTTTCGACGTTAAGTCGCCAGGGCATATGTTATTTACACTTTGTGCAGGATTTGCAGAATTATGGTATATAAATTCAAGCTCATCATCAAAATTGATGCTTCAAAAGGGTTATCCATTTTAGATTTTCTAAAAGGCTATCAGCCGCCGGGTTATAAAAATTCCGGCTTACAATGAATGCGCATTAAGTTGCCATCGGCCAAGAGCCACTGAGTATTTAAACTACGGATTTACTTATCAACTGGTAAGATATTCATATCTTTCATAGCCAAAATTGGCTGGATTTTCATGATGATATTGAATGATTGAGGTTTTTAAACCGAATTATATTATTCAAATCTTCAAATAGCCAAACATGGCTGGATTTTTTATGGTTATCAATAACCAGTATTATGATCAAGGTTTTCAAAGTCGCTTTAGCGCAATGGCTATCATATTATCAATGGATATGATTTATTCTACAATGGAGGGAATAGTCCTGAGTTGCTGCAGGCTTATGACCCGGCACTTGGGGGCTACATTAATTATTCAAATGGAGATTATGTCAAATATGCAAGTATCATGTCGCTGCAAGCATGCGCCATGACACTTGGGGGCTAATGCAAAGTCATTTTTATTGGCCTTATTGAAGATCCTTCTCATCACATCATAATGAGACGGCCCTTGGGGGCTACCAATTGCTCCTATCAATGATTCAAGGTACATAAGTCTTAATCCATTATATTCAAAGGTCCACTGCTCAGTTGGTAAAAACACAAAGCTCTTAACCTTGTTGACGTGGGTTCAAGCCCCATGGTGGAGTTACATCATATGATATTAGTTTCAATGAAGCATGATTATATTTATAAAGTCCCTTCTCATTATTGCATAACAACCCGGCACTTGGGGGTTACACTGGTTGAAGTTTTTATGAGCATAAGGCAATTACAAGTCCCAGGTTAATGCAAGCATGACAACCCGGCACTTGGGGGCTACATATATGGAGTATTCAATCTTTACTAGTGATTGAGATGAACAACATGGATTTCTTCAAAGTGGTAATATTTATATTGAAGCAAGTCTTAAATCATCACTTTGTTTCTGCTCAAGACTTGGGGGCTACAGAGCATTAAAGGCCGATTCAAATGGATTCCTTATTTACAATGTTTCTCCTGGAAGCAAATTGATTATGAAGCTGGTTTATTGACCCGGATTTTCTAGAAGAACGAAATGACAAGGACTTAAGGATGTTCAGGTGCCAGTTTACAAGAGTTCTTAACCCGGAGCACAACCTGTCAAATTGGTTCTTGTGTGAATTTTGCGGTATAAGTTTACCATGGATAAATCCAAGCTAAACTTGGGAGCTAATGTCAGGGATATACCCCGCGGCGTAAACCGGCCGGAAGTATAACCCAGCCGAACTTGGCGTTTCATTGGTAACCCGCCAGAGGATTGGCGACTTACGTGTCTGGCAGTTCACTGGTATGACGATTCACGAGCCTGAAGACTCATTGGTGATCCGGCGCGTGTTTCAGGTGGATGACAAGGCCCAAGGCCCAGAAGGCCGGCTCATGTTATGGTGGGCCGGTTTACGAGGAAAGGTGTGAGGAACATTTATCTTACAAGGAGTTAAGACCTGGACTTGTATCCGGTTTGTATTAGAAGGTATATTAGTCCTAGTCCTAATAGGACTCCACATGTAACCCGCCCCTCTAACTTATATAAGGAGGGGCAGGGCTCCCCAAAGCGGGACAAGCAACAAGTAAGAAGAAACAATCTCTAGTGCTAGACACAACTAGGAGAGCCGGTTTATGGCGGCTCCTTCATGATCATAATGAGACCTAGCCACAAACAGCATGTAGGGATATTCCAGATGATGTTTCCCGGGGCCCGAAGCTGTCTAAACCCTTATCTTGTGTGTTGATCCGCCCTGCGTCTCTCGTCCCACTCAACCCCTCTCAAGCTACCACATAGATGTGTTGGCCTCGTGACTAAGTCCTCACACTAGGACATCTGCCGTGACAATTCCACGACAGTGTGTGTCAGCATTACCGATCCAGGGATGACACTTATGCACAGAGATTTGACTGTCTGAGGTCGGATCGGTACAAGATGGTATCAGAGCGCAAGTTGATTGTCGGACACGACCACTAAGATGAGCCATAGGTCACTCTTCTCTACCCATTTCTGACTCCTCTTCATTTTCCACTCTATAGATGGCGGACCCAAGGAACAAGTTTGCTCAACCGGATGAAGACACACCTTTTGGACGACACTTGAAGGAAGTCACTAGGTACCTGAACATTGGAATACCAAGCTTCACTGGGACCTACACCGCCACTTTACCAGAAGAGGAGCGTTGGATGATTCGAGTTCATGTTCCAGGAAGGACGTTCACGCCAGTTACTGAGCCCATAGAGTTTTCCTTTGATGCACCAACCTGGAGTCTAGGAAAGAGCGTGGCAGCTCACATCGCCATGGGACGCATCGACGAAGTTTATCACAAGGATCTTAAGGACACCATCTACCAGATATGTGGGAGCCGAGATAAGCATTGGGAGATGATCAGCACCAAGTGGGACAGGTCCATTGCAGCCTTCATCCAGGAGTTAAACCAACACTTTCGTCGTCAGGAGAACCAAATGTGCGCAAGCATGATAGATCTGAAGAAGGTGATGACCAGGAACATGGATCTTGAAGTGGAACTCAAGTCTACATGCGACGGATACGAGGAGGAAATCGCAATACTAGTAGAAAAGAATGATGACCTAACGAGGAAGCTAGGAGTATTGATGGGAGACCCTGCGCCAGGAGGAGATGACGACCATCCCGAGGACTACATCATCATTGATGACACCGACTACGACCCCGACAGTAGTGATGATGATTATGAAGACGAAGATGGAGCGGATATCATGGAGTCTTCCACCGATCAAAATTTCTAGTCGACCACCATCTTATCAGTAGTAATTTCCCCCCATGTATATAGAATAGTCCGAGTATCTTTGTAACGGTAGCTAGATCGATTGTATGCCCTTGTTTGAATTGAGTGGTGTGATATGATTGTGTTTGTCTCATGTGCATATGGATAGTGCTTTATCCTTAGACCTCATTCTATTCTAATATCTCCCCTCTAAACCTATCAGATGCCTTCAAGACGTGACCCCGGATTTGTCTTCCCACCGGAGCTCACTCAGTTGATCCAGTAGCAGAATGCCTTGATGCAGCTACTAGTACAGAACCAAGGCAACAACAACAACAATAACAACAACAACAACAACAACCCACCGCCACCACCTCTAGTTGACAACCTAGCCTGTTTTCTGAGGTTGAATCCGTCGGTGTTTTCAAGTAGCACCGAGCCGATTGTTGTTGATGACTGGCTATGCAGGATTGGAAGGGAGTTGACCACCGCAGGTTGCATAGATGCTGAGAAGGTGCGCTTTGCCGCACACCAACTGGATGGACCCATAGCCTCATGGTGGGAGAATTACACAGTCACTTTTCCCATAGCCAATGTTACTTGGGATCAATTTCAGCAAGCATTCCGCACTACACATGTCTCTACAGGAGCAACGAATATGAAGAAGCGTGAGTTTCGCAACTTACGCCAGGGAAATCATACCGTGGGGCAGTACGTGGATGAGTTTAGCAAGTTAGCCCGCTATGCCCCAGATGATGTGGCCACAGATGCCGCGAAACAGGAGAAGTTTATGGAAGGGCTGAATGATGAGATGAGTATGCAGTTGATGGTGGCAACATTCAATAACTACCAGGATTTGGTAGATAGGGCTCTTATGATTGAAAGCAAGCAGCAGCAGATAGAGAGCCGCAAAAGGAAATATGGACAAATGAAGTATAATTCTGGAGCATCGCAGAAACCTCGCTTTACCCCAAACTCGGTAGGATATACCCATAACCATGGAGGCCATGCCCACAATGGAGGGAGTTCGCATAATCATAGTGGCCCTAAGAATGGGAATGGGAATGGGGGAAGCAACGGGCAGAACCGTGCAAACCCAACAACACCCGCCCGGAAGGATTTAAGTCACATTACTTGTTTCAAGTGTGGGAATACTGGACACTACGCCATCGAATTCCCCGAAGCAAAGAATAGAAACGACAATAGAAGCTCTGGAAAGAAGCCCAACCCTTTCAACAGGGGACAGGTGAACCACGTTAACGTGGAGGAGGTTGAAGAGCAGCTAGATGCAGTTTTAGGTAAGTTTTTGATTGAGTCATTTACTATAATCATTCTTTTTGATACTGGTGCATCGCATTAATACATTTCGAGGGGGTTTGTGGATAAGTATAAGCTGCCCACCAAAGTTCTTAAGACACCTATGTTAGTAAGCTCGCCAGGAGCTGAGTATATGGCAAGCAGAGGTTGTTTTCAGATGCCATTGACCATAGGTAGACATGCTTTCCCCTTAGACCTAATAATTTTGGAGTCCCAAGGATTGGATATAATATTATGTATGGATTGGTTATCGAAGTATGGAGGAAACGTCGATTGTGCTAGTAAGTCAATCTTACTCACCACCCCAGAGGGAAAAAGGATCAAGTATGTGTCTAGGCATGCACCAAGGAGGACCCAAGTAAATTCTCTCTTGGGAGTTGTTCAGGAAGAAGTGCCTATTGTGAAGGATTACCCGGATGTATTTCCAGAGGAACTACCAGGCATGCCACCAGACCGAGACATAGAATTTTCTATAGAGTTGTTGCCAGGCACCGGACCGATATCAAAGAGACCGTATCGGATGCACGCAAATGATCTGGAGGAAATTAAGAAGCAGATTAAGGAGTTATTGGAGAAAGGTCACATTCAACGAAGTTCATCACCGTGGGGAGCCCCAGTGCTCTTGGTTGAGAAGAAGGATGGATCTTTGAGAATGGTTGTTGACTATCGCGCATTGAATGAAGTGACGATCAAGAATAAGTACCCACTACCGATGATCAACGATTTGTCTGACCAGCTGCAGGCAGCAAAAGTATTCTCCAAGATCGATCTGCGATCAGGATACCACCAGTTGAAGAACCGAGAAAAGGATATACCTTAGACAGCTTTTACCACAAGGTACGGGCTATATGAGTATACGGTTATGTCATTTGGATTGACAAATGCCCCTGCATATTTCATGAGCATGATGAACAAGGTGTTTATGGAGTTTTTGGATAAGTTCGTTGTGGTGTTCATTGATGATATTTTTGTATACTCGAAGAATGAAGAGGAACACAAGGAACGCTTGCACTTAGTTCTTGAGAAGCTCAGGGAACATCAGTTGTATGCCAAGTTTAGCAAGTGTGAGTTTTGGTTGAAGGAAGTTCGATTTTCTTGGACATGTTATATCAGGAGAAGGTATAGCAGTAGACCCCACGAAGGTTTAATTTGTAACTAAGTGGTTGGCACCCACCTCAGTTGGAGAGATTCGTAGTTTTCTGGGACTCGCGGGATATTACAGGAGGTTCATTGAGAATTTCTCCAAGATTGCGAAACCCATGACAGAATTATTGAAGAAGGACACCAAGTTCAAATGGACCGAGGAATGTGTAGCCAGTTTTCAGGAGTTGAAGAAACTTTTGGTTACAGCACCAGTGCTGATTCTTCTGGATATACGCAAGGACTTCTAAGTGTATTGCGACGCTTCTCGCTCAGGACTTGGAGGAGTACTTATGCAGGATGGAAGCGTTGTTTCATATGCTTCACGACGACTTCGACCACACGAGTTGAATTATGCCATGCATGATTTGGAGTTAGCAGCCGTGGTGCATGCGCTCAAGACCTGGAGACATTTTCTTATTGGAAACCGATGTGATGTGTACACGGATCACAAGAGTTTGAAGTACATTTTCACGCAGAAGGAGCTGAATCTCAGGCAAAGGAGATGGTTGGAGCTCATAAAGGATTATGATACGAAGTTGCATTATCACCTAGGGAAGGCCAATGTCGTAGTAGACGCTTTGAGCCGAAAGAGCTATGCCAATAACCTCGTAAGTGGAGGATTATCGCAGGAGTTAGTTGACGATCTCAAGGAACTTCGTTTGGAGATAGTTCTAAGAGGTTTTGTCACAACAATGTTGGTTCAGTCTACATTATTGGGGAAGATTCGAGAAGCTCAGAAGGATGATAAGGAAATCGCTGAGGTAAAGGAGAAAATAAGCAAAGGAAAAGCCAAGGGTTTCTATGAGGACGAGCACGAGACTTTATGGTTTGAGGATCGTATATATGTGCCCAATAATGCCGAGATCAGGAAGTTAATACTACAGGAAGCTCATGACTCGCCATATTCGATTCACCCTGGAAACACCAAGATGTAATTGGATTTGAAGGAACGTTTCTAATGGACAGGAATGAAGAATGATATTGCTGAGTATGTAGCAGTATGTGATGTATGTCAGAGAGTGAAGGCGGAACATCAAAAACCAATAGGATTGCCGCAACCTATGCCGATACCCGAATGGAAGTGGGACAAGCTTGGCATGGATTTTATCACCGAATTACCCAGGACCCGATCGGGATATGATTCAATCTGGGTAGTAGTTGATCGTTTGACAAAGGTAGCTCACTTTATCCATGTGAAGACCACCTATACAAGCGCAAAGTTGGCCAAGATATATATGACCAGGATCGTATGTCTGCATGGAGTTCCAAGGACCATCATATCAGATAGAGGGACACAGTTTACCTCGAAGTTTTGGAATCAGTTGCACCAGACTTTGGGTACCAGGCTAGAGTTTAGTACAACCTTTCATCCGTAGACAGATGGACAGACCGAGAGAGTCAATCAGATTCTAGAGGACATGTTGAGAGCTTGTGCGCTAGATTATGGATCTAGTTGGGATGACTATTTGCCTTACGCAGAGTTCTCATACAACAACAGTTATCAGGCTAGTTTGAAGATGGCACCTTTTGAAGCTCTGTATGGAAGATGGTGCAGGACCCCGTTAATCTGGGATGAAGTTGGAGACCGTCAGTTGTTTGGACCAGATTTGATCAAAGAGTCTGAAGAGAAGGTTAAGTTGATTCGAGATAGACTGAAGATAGCTCAGTCTAGGCAAAAGAGTTACGCCGATACGAAACGTAAGGAGGTAGTCTACGAAATTGGAGATAGAGCATATCTTCGAGTGTCACCACTACGAGGAGTTAAATGATTTGGAGTTAAGGGAAAGTTAGCCCCAAGATTTGTAGGACCATACCGAGTTCTGGAGCGTATGGGAGAGGTTGCCTACAAGTTGGAGTTACCTTAAGGACTTTCAGGAGTTCATGATGTGTTTCACGTTTCCTAATTGAAGAAGTGCCATGCATAGATGGTCAATATTCCTCTGAGAGATATAGTTCCCCGAAGCAATTCAGTTGGAGAGTGATCTGACCTACGAGGAGAAGCCCATCAAGATTCTCGAGTTTGCTAGCCGAGTTACACGTAGCAAGGTTATCAAGTTTTGCAAAGTTTAGTGGAGCCACCATACCGAAGATGAAGCCACCTGGGAACGAGAGGAACACCTACGGAAAGACCACCCACACCTATTTTCTAGCCAACCCGAATCTCGAGGGCGAGATTCATCTTAAGGGGGGGTAAGTTTGTAACATCCCAAATTTTCAATTTTGGATGTCATACATAGATCATCATATGCATATCATACTTTATTTGCATTTTGGTTGCGATCCTAGAAATCTTAAGCAACTCAAGGACCCAAGAAGAGAGTTGGAGATTTCATTTATTTTCATATTTGAATTTTCTCAAATTTGAAAAGAGGATCATTTTGATTTTAATAATTTTTCTCTCTGAAATATTTCCAATACTAAAATAATGAGAGGAGATAAAATGACTTCCCCAAAATCTGAGAGGAATATTGGAGGAAAATATTAAAATTAAATAAATATTTTATTTGGAATTTTATTGCGATTTTATTTGAATTAGAAAATTATGCATTTTTAAAACTGCATAATTAGACCAGAAAAATGTTCACCTCGTTCTAAATATTTTATTTAGACGGTGAAAATTGTTTTTGGCATTTTTAGATTTTTTTTTATATTTATATGAATTTTTCTTGGACGGAATTTTTTTTAAAGTCGCACGCCAAACTGGGCCGGCCCAGCTAGGAGTCAGGCCTCGGCCTAGCACCCCGCCGCCTCGCGCCACACCCGTGTCCGCGCTGGACTCCGGTGAGGAGTCCGGATCGCCGCCGCCCCGCGCGCCCCCTCACCCAAGTCGGACCCCCCGGGGGCCCTTTATATGCAGCCGCCCCGGCCCCCTCCTCCCACATCGCCAGCCGCCGCCGCCCCCAAGCCGCAGCAGCAGCAGTGTCGCCGCCGTCTGCTCCACCGCCGCACCGCCACCCCGCGCCGATGCCGCCACCTCGCGCCGCCCGCCGACGCCGCCCCGCCCCGCCATAGCCCCGCCGGAGCCACCGCCCGCCGCCGTTGACCCACCGCCATGAATCGGTAAATAAAAACGACGTCGGTTTTTTCGGTTTAGAGCTAGTTCAGTTTTTTAGGGTTAGGGTTTTCTCGGTTTTCTCTGGTTTTCCTATTTAGCGGGCGTTCGTCCGAACGCTTCTATTCATGAACGTGTTCGTTCTTTCGTCTCTGCTAGCGAACGTTCGTTCGTTAGTCTTTTCTTTTTATTTTATTTCCGGCCAGGGACTGCTACCTCTTGAGCACTGCGTTGGATTTCCCCGAAGAGGATAGGATGATGCAGCAAAGTAGCGTAAGTATTTCCATCAGTTTTTGAGAACCAAGGTATGAATCCAGTAGGAGGCTACGCGCGAGTCCCTCGTACCTACTCAAAAACAATAGCTCAACACAACCAACACGCTTAGGGTTGTCAATCCCTTCACGGTCACTTACAAAAGTGAGATCTGATAGAGATGATAAATAATATTTTTGGTATAGAGATGCAAAGTGAAAAATAAAAGGCAAAGTAAAAAAAGCAAAGCAATAATAAATTGATGAAGATTGATATGATGAGAAAGAGACCCGGGGGCCATAGGTTTCACTAGTGGCTTCTCTCAAGAGCATAAGTATTCTACGGTGGGTGAATAAATTACTGTTGAGCAATTGACAGAATTGAGCATAGTTATGAGAATATCTAGGTATGATCATGTATATAGGCATCACGTCCGAGACAAGTAGACCGACTCCTGCCTGCATCTACTACTATTACTCCACTCATCGACCGCTATCCAGCATGCATCTAGAGTATTAATTTAAAAACAGAGTAACGCCTTAAGCAAGATGACATGATGTAGAGCGATAGTTTCATGCAATATGATAAAACCCCCATCTTGTTATCCTCGATGGCAACAATACAATACGTGCCTTTCTGCCCCTTCTGTCACTGTGAAAGGACACCGCAAGATCGAACCCAAAGCTAAGTGACGGTGTCCTGGACTAGGGGGTACTCACCACATCGTCTCCCGATCTGTTAGATTGGGCCGAGGACCCCCATGGCCGTATACTCATGGGCCAGTTCGGACAGCTGCCGCATACATGGAAGATTCCACAAGACTTGGTGATCAAGACAAGGACTCCTCTCCACCGGCGTATTCGGCTAGGACTCTTGTTATCCTAGGCCTCTGGTGCATTATATAACCGAGGCCAGGCTAGTCGATAGATATATACATACAATCATACCATAGGCTAGCTTCTAGGGTTTAGCCTCTCTGATCTCGTGCTAGATCAACTCTTGTAATACTCATATCATCAAGAATAAATCAAGCAGGACGTAGGGTTTTACCTCCATCAAGAGGGCCCGAATCCTGGGTATACATCGTGTCCCTTGCCTCCTGTTACCATCTGCCTTAGACGCACAGTTCGGGACCCCCTACCCGAGATCCACCGGTTTTGACACCGACATTGGTGCTTTCATTGAGAGTTCCGCTGTGTATTCGACAAAAGGTTGATGGCTCGCCTGCAGAACAACTGCGACTTCGACATCTTCGTCACCAGCTCGACTGGTCACCTTGGTTCGACCAAGGACTGCGCCCTACCTCCGATCGTCATGTTCGGATGAGGGCCTTTATAACATCAACTTCGATCTCTATCAAGATCATGGAGGAATCATCCAGGGAGCCCGGGGGCTCAACGTCAACATTGCCCTCGGGCGATCGTGCTGTTTTTCTGGACAGCAAACATGTGTCCGCCGCCACTGCCTCCTCAAGTGTCTTTTTAATGATTGCTTCAGTGGAATTGTGCGGTATTGAGTCTAAAACAACCCTGGAAAATTTCGTCAAGTTCCGATAGAGGAATCTCTGGCAATCCACGATATACCGGAGCCCTATCAAATCTGGACGGGAATCTGGACGAGTTTAGGGCGTGGTGTCCAGCTTCTAGTTCGGACGTCCTTTGGAAGATCCAACCGTTGATCGGCTGCGGAGTTCCTATGTCTACTACCTCTCAAAATTTCAGCTCGATCCGACCGTCCAAACTCCGGAAACCTTCCGATTAGTGCATCACTTTTCGGATCTGTTTTCTGCGCGAAAACGAATCCGACCCGAGTTCGTCTTTTTTATGAACGGGATTTTGGACATCCCTTTTGAAGGAAGTTTTGTATGGGGTATTGTGTTTTGTTCCTGAACACATCCCACTAACTTTAAAATCTTTTGAACATGATCTTCAACATCATGCTGGTGTCAAACCAGTCCGGCAATATTGCTCCATGGCTGCCGACCTGCGCTAGACACATCGTCACTTTGTTGAGCCGAGCTCAACTTCTTCGGATCATCATCTCGGCAAGCCGAACAAGAGTTTGACATCGCGAAAGATAAATCATCACTAACATCGCCGCCCCACGGATTACCTGGAGCGGGCACACCGGCATCGCCACATGGTCACTTCACCAAGCCGGCATTGACCACGCCACGACCTGCATCGACAGGGTCGCACTGTTGCTCCTTCAAGCCGGTGTCCATCACGCCGACCTACTTCAACTCATCGTCTGACATCGAGGCTTCGACATCTCGGCTAGACCGGGGGCTTCGCCATTTATTCATCAACCTACTCCAGAGACTTCGGCGTCACTAGCCGACCAGCTCCGTCACGTTAGCTGGACCGGTGGCTTTACCTCGGCGAGCCAGCCTTTGCCAGCATCGCCATGCCGTCGCTTTATCGCCCATCAGGCAATGGGTGTGCGGATCGAGTCCCAATTTTGGGAATCACCTTTCTTCGGATTGCTATAACAAATAAACCAGGTGCTATTAATCCTAGTATTTTTGCTTGTCTGGGTTTATTTTTTCCAAGGAATTATTATTCTGTTTTGTCCATCATCTGTACACAGGTCTATCAAATGAAGGCCGCATTAACGACGATCGCATGGTGGTTCGGTCAGTTTCCGTACATAGTCCGGCGAACGCCGCATCCGGAACTCGAACCGACCTGTGAATTCAGCCTTTGCCACGCCCTTACCGCATCACGCCGATGCCCTGCATCGACATTGACTTTGGCGCCAGGGCATATTTCTTTTATTACTCACTTTGCATAAATTATTTATTATGCAACGATTTTTCTTATACTATTATCTCCGATTTGCATCACTCTTTGTGCATAGGAAAATAATCCGGGTTTGGCAGTATCGTCAACTCGGCATATTGACATACCACGCCACCTCGGCTAGACGGGGGGCTTCGTCAACACTTCATTACCCCATGCCGGGGACTTCGGCATCACTCTGCCGGCCTGCATTGACCGTGCTATGTCACCACTTCGGCGTGTCGAGCTCTCCGCTCCGCCACCTCGGGACCGGATTGGGGGATGGGACCTTATCCCGCATCAAGCTCGAACCGCGTCATCAATGCCGAACACATTAACCAGCTAAGTCACTTTCATGCTCAGAGTTTTAATGTTTAACTTGTGTACGGTTCGACCAAGCATTATACTTTTTTGGAAAAAAGTTGCTTGTAAAAAATCTCCTTGTCAAAACTTTGTTTGTGACATGCAAATTCAAATACCCCATTTATTTGGGGGCTCCCTTGACGGAGCTTTTCCTCTTGCATATGATTATACTTGTACGGCTTCGTTCCTTGTTCGTGTATTACACCACAATATGCACCATATTGACATAAGCGATTTGCAAGATGGGTTGTCTGGCTCCTATGCTTACCCCTACGTTCCCGATTGTTCGGCTAGGGCGTAAAGGGAGCACCTCTGCGATTGTCACGACCGGGTCATCCGAGCTCTGACCTCAGACTGGGTGAAGCCGAACGCTAGCGCTCTTATTGTTTTCAATCATGGTCGGCACACAACGGAACTCATGAGTACAAAAAATCTATTGCACAAGTCTCATAGTAATAATGAGCATCGAAGAAAGGTATCGGTGGGGGTACTATTTTCTTCGAAGATGCTTCTTACACTTCGTTAGTAATATAGCATAAGTTCCCTAAGCGCGCTCTGTCTGTTACAGCCTTATGGCTTGATTGCCTAGTCATCGGAAGCACCGTCGATACTCTCGACAGGCGGAGTACATGACACTTTTCGGCCCTTGGCCGAAGAGGGAGAAGCCGACGGTCGGTTAAGACGCATTTAAAGTTCGGGTGAACACAAATATGATATAAGTACTTCAGTACATACAATCATTATACATAAAATCCTTTTAGCCAAGTCACTTGGAGGATCTTAAAATTTATGAGCTGTAAATGTGTTTTCTTCTTGGTCGTTCTCAAAACATGACAGAAGCACAATTTTTTTCTCTCTTCCAATTTTCGGAATGGCACCGAACACTTGATCTTGTTCGGACTTCAAGTTTTTACTGACGTGTAGGATCGAAGGTATGTCTAGAGGGGGGGTGATTAGACTACTTGACCAAATAAAAACTTAACCTTTTCCCAATTTTAGTTCTTGGCAGATTTTAGCTATTGTAGGACAAGTCAAGCAATCATCACACAATTCAAGCAAGCATGCAAAGAGTATATTGGCAGCGGAAAGTAAAGCATGCAATTTGCAAGAATATAAAGGGAAGGGTTTGGAGAATTCAAACGCAATTGGAGACACGGATGTTTTTCCCGTGGTTCGGATAGGTGGTGCTATCCTACATCCACGTTGATGGAGACTTCAACCCACAAAGGGTAACGGTTGCGCGAGTCCACAAAGGGCTCCACCCACAAAGGGTAACGGTTGCGCGAGTCCACGGAGGGCTCCACCCACAAAGGGTCCACGAAGAAGCAACCACCCACAAAGGGTCCACGAAGAAGCAACCTTGTCTATCCCACCATGGCCATCGCCCACACAGGACTTGCCTCACTAGCGGTAGATCTTCACGAAGTAGGCGATCTCCTTGCCCTTACAAACTCCTTGGTTCAACTCCACAATCTTGTCGGAGGCTCCCAAGTGACACCTAGCCAATCTAGGAGACACCACTCTCCAAGAAGTAACAAATGGTGTGTAGGTAATGAACTCCTTGCTCTTGTGCTTCAAATGATAGTCTCCCCAACACTCAACTCTCTCTCATAGGATTTCGATTTTGTGGAAAGAAGATTTGAGTGGAAAGCAACTTGGGAAGGCTAGAGATCAAGATTCATATGGTAGGAATGGAATGTCTTGATCTCAACACATGAGTAGGTGGTTCTCTCTCAGAACATATGAGTTGGAATTGTGTATGTGTTCTGATGGATCTCTCCACGAATGAAGAGGAGGTGGAGGGGTATATATAGCCTCCACACAAAATCCAACCGTTACACACAGTTTTCCAATCTCGGTGGGACCGAATCAACAAACTCAGTCGGACCGAAAATGTAAACCTAGTGACCGTTAGAGATTTTTGGTGGGACTGACATGCAACTCGGTAGGACCGATGTGGTTAGGGTTTGGGCATAACGTAATCTCGGTGAGACCGATTACACAAACTCGGTGAGACCGAATTTGGTAATTAGCTAACCAGAGAGTTGGTCAGGCAAACTCGGTGGGACCGATTTGCTCTTTCGGTGAGACCGAAAAGTTACAAAAAGGAAACACTTAATTTACATTGCAATCTCGGTGGGACCGATCCGCTATTTCGGTGAGACCGAAAAGTTACGAAAGGGAAACAGAGAGTTTGCAATCCCATCTCGGTGAGACCGAGATCCCTATCAGTAGAACCGAATTGCTAGGGTTTGGCAGTGGCTTATGACAAGTGAAACTCAGTGACGCTTGATAGAAAGAATCGGTAGGATCGAGTTTGGCTTAGGGTTTAGGTCATATGTGGATATGGGAAAGTAGTTGAGGGTTTTGGAGCATATCACTAAGCACATGAAGCAAGAGGCTCATTAAGCAACACCTCATCCCTCCTTGATAGTATTGGCTTTTCCTAAAGACTCAATGTGATCTTGGATCACTAAAATATAAAATGAAGAGTCTTGACCTTTTGAGCTTGAGCCAATCTTTTGTCCTTAGAATTTTGAGGGTTCCACTTTCACATCCATGCCATGCCAATCATTGAGCTTTCCTGAAATAATCATCTTGGAATAGCATTAGCTCAATGAGCTATATGTTGTTATGAATTACCAAAACCACCTAGGGATAGTTGCACTTTCAATCTCCCCCTTTTTGGTAATTGATGACAACATATAGATCAAAGCTTCGACAAATGATAATAAGCATGAAATATATCGTCGCTTTGAGAAGTATGTGATAAGTAAGAGATCCCCCTAAATTTGTGCATATTTAAAATTTGCTTTGGACTGCAAATGCACAAGGAGTTAGAGTCATGGGTTACTCTTCCATGTCACATACATCTTGGTGGAGCGCTTAAAATGATAAGAATGAAATGCATGCACTCATCACCAAGAAAAGTGAATGATCACATAAGATAGATAAGATAATAGCATTAAGCAAACATTAAGTTTAGCTTATGATCAAACACATGATCATCAATGTCTCACAGATAATGACGTAGTATCTCAAGCACTCAAAAGCAAACAAAGTTCGAAAAACCACCAAATAAAGCAAGAGAGAAAAAAGCAACACTCTCTCTCTCAAAGCCTATGATCTATACATTTTTCTCCCCCTTTGGCAACAAGTTACCAAAAAGTTCCTAGAAAATGCATAGTGCTAGATCGACTCTCAGGCTTGATCTTCAGGTGGTGGTGGAGTCCGGATCACTCCAAGGACGAAGGCTTCCGTAGACGCTGAAGTAGACGCTGGAGTTGGAGCTGAAGTAGATGCTGGAGCTGGTGGAACTGAGGCTGTAGCTGGTGCAGAAGTGGTGGCTCTGGGGTCAGTAACTGGCACTGCAGACGACCTCGGACCTCGTGGCACTCTGGCAAAGGCATCAGTTGTAGTCCTGCCTCTCCTCTCCTGCATGTCATCTTGGAGCTGCTCCACTGCAGTCTGAATCTCTGTCACCTTGACATCCAAGTAATAGAACTTTTGTTCCACGATTCTCTCTAAGCTTGCCTGGTTCTGAGTTAGGGTGGCTAGTCCTTTCTCAATCCGCAGGGTGGATGCAATCAGGTAACCAAGCTGCTCTTGTTTGGTCTTCAAGAAATACTCAGATGCCTCCTCTTGAGTAGGCATCTTGGCAGCTTTCTCCTTCCTTGCCTTCTCCTTCTTTGCTTGTGCTTGTGCAGACAATGGTTCATTCTCAGTCATCACAACTTGATTGTCCTCAAAATCTGGACGGATGGGCAGGTGTTCCTTGTCCAATAAGTATATGCCCGTGCCCATCTTGGAGTTGATGAGCTCCTGAATCTGTGGGGCATATCCGCAACTCCTCTTCTGATCTGCTGCAGTCCTTTTGATAGTTTCCACTATGAGGCTCATCACCTTGAACTTCTGAGGCACATCAAATACATGAAGCAAATTGATTGCATGGCCTCTGATCATCTTGTGATCACCTGACTTGGGCAATAAGGTGTGCCTCAAAATCCAATTGATGGTTGGCAATCCTGACAGAAGATAATGCACAGACCCAAACTTGAAAGTATCAAGTGCCTCGTTTGGAATTTCCTTGTACATATTGGACATAGAGTTGTGGTCCATCTTCTTCTTGGCATAAATGTCCAAGTCATCTGCTTGCTCCTCTGGGGCATTGATCAACTTTGCCCATTCCTCAACAGTTGATTGGTACCTCATACCTTCAGACATCCATGTGATCCTCCCATCTGGATAAAAATGTGCGGTGGAGTAGAACTGCATGATGAGCTCCTCGTTCCACTTTGTGAGCTTCTGCCCAACAGTATGCAACTCCACAAGCACTAAAGCTGTCCTGCACTCCAGGGTAATGCTCTACGTTTTCCTTGATATATTCCCAGTTGACCCATCTCATGTCACAGACTATTGGCTTCTTGTCCAACAAAATAGTCTCATAGAAGTCTTGTCCATTCCTCAACAGCAGTCCTCCTCCTTGAAGCATACGGATCTGCTTCTCTCCACTTCCTCAGCCCTGAGTCTCTCCTGAGCTTCATGTCCTCAGCCACAGGATGAGCATCGTTGTGGTCTGGGATCTTGGGCTTGAGCTTTCTCAGAACATTCTCTTCCTCTACTTCTGCAGTTTCAGGCACTGGGGCCTTGTTCTTTTCAGCAGCTAGGATGCTTCTTGTATTTCTCTTTGGTTTTGGCTTGGAGGCAGCTTTGGGTGCTTCTTTGGGCTTAGATGCAGCAGCCCCTGTCCTGATAGCATCACCCATAAGCTTAGGTGCCTTAGGTGCTGGTGCAGCAACCTCTTCTTCCTCTTCCTCTTCCATGATGGAAGCCTTTCCAAGCACTCTGGCTACGGTCTTTTTGACCCTTTCCTTCCTTTTCTTGCCTTCAGCAGCAACTGGCTCTTTGGGCTTCTCAGTTAAAGCTCTGGCCTTTGACATAGGCTGCCTGCCTGCTAGCCTTTTGATCTTCATCCCTGGCTTTATGCCCTGTGCTGGCTCAACTCTCTTTGATGTGGCTTCCTCTTCTGCCACATAGTCTTCATCCTCAGAATCTGAAGTTCTCTTCTTCCTCTGTCTGGTGGCAGCTTTTGGTAAATTGCTAGGAGTACTTCTGCTGCCATCATCTGAAGAACTTGAGGGACTAGTGCCCTCACTCATCTGCACTTGCTGCTCTGACAAGTTCTGGCTGTCACTCTGATCAGACATGTTGCAAACTCTGACTGCTGACCCTGTGAATAGTTTATAGATGAGGTAGAATAGATGAGCATCACAAAATGCAGAGATTTTTGCAAAAGAATGATCCAAAAACTTAGTTTTAGTTTCCCACTGAAATCATCTCGGATCTACCGATTTTTAAACTCGGTGATACCGAAGCAGTTTTGGAACCTAAACTAGTGAACTCGGTTGGACCGAGTCACGGTTCGGTGGCACCGAGACTGCTAGGGTTTCACAGTGTTCCAAAATCGGTCACACCGATAAGTAATTCTCGGTCAGACCGAGTTTTACTTGTGCAATGGCATAAGCCAAATCGGTGGGACCGAGTTTTTCAACTCGGTGGGTCCGAGATGGTTTCGGTGGAAAGCTAACCCTAAAATTTTCAAATCAAAACTAATCTACGAACGCATTGACTGGACAGGAGTGTTCCAATCGTGGCAAGAATCATGATGATCATAATGTGCTAAGAATCAGATTGGGGAATAGCACAAAGATCGAGTCCATACCCTAGTTCGGCGGAGACTCGCTACGGCGGCAATGGCGGGGCAGAATTCCCGTTGACGGCGACGGAGACCAGCGACTGGAGGCGGCTGGCGGCGAGGAGACGATCCGGAGACCAAGTTTTCAGAGCAGGCTATCGCGCGGGCGAAGGGGTTCGGAGAAATTTCCAAATTTTTGCCCGTGACTATATATAGCCTGACCCTGTCGGTGTGACTGAGTGGAACAACTCGGTGGCACCGAGATTCATAACTGCAAGCAGTTACTGAAACTTGGTGTGACCGAAAAGTTCAAATCGGTTGCACCGAGATTGAAAACCTAGATCAACTTAATGATCTCGGTAGGACCGAAAGTAGGGTATCGGTCAGACCGAGAATCATAAAGAGGTTTTGGAAGTTTAAGTCTATGACGAATCGGGAACTCCGAGCGCTCCTCACACAGAGTGGTTCGAATCTGACTTGATCAAATTTTGTGATGTAGCATGAATAGAGTTTGAGACGAGAAAAGCATAGATAGCTAGAGGAGGTTCTTAGGCATTCTTGTCCATCCACTTGGCAAAAGGAAATAAAACCAAACAATTAAAACAACAAGTGGATGTCCTCGAATGAGTAAAATATGCAACCAGCATGCTCACACAATAAGATGGCAAATGAAATATGTGACAAGGCATGCACAACCAATTCTAGCATCTATCAAGCAATTTGCGATGAGAAGGTCATCTATATATGAGTATATTGACTTAGGAGTCAAGTGAGAACACTTGATCATAGGTCATACTCATCGTTTAAGCTCAAGTGGGGTTACCACTTTTACATAAAGCATTGTTGTGTTCACATCTTTAGAGTTGCTTTAGCTCAAGTCTTAGAGTAAAGCTCCCCCTAGATGTGATATCCCCCCTTAGAGGGATGAACTAACCTCGGGTTTTGTCGTTGATGACTTCATGTAGATGTTGAAGATGTGGATGCTCAATGTTGATGTAGATCACTTGGAGCTATCCATTTGAGTGAATTGCACTTTCAATACCTACATGGGTTAGTCCCACAAGGAACAAGCAAGGATATCCATAGACATAGAGTGATGCACACACACAAGATGATGTCCATGAAAACTTTTAGGTTACCTTGTCCCTTGTCTTACCAACAAGAGGGTTTGTGACTCCTTGAACTAGTGCAAGATGTGGAAGTTGATTGCACTCGTTCTTGCCAAAATGATAAGAGTGAAGTATGTTGGCGGAGTCACCCTCAAGAACTCTCTAGTTCTTCTTCTTTTGGATCCACACCATCTTGATGGGAATCCTTGGAGTTGTAGTCGTACTTGATGAAGTGGAACTTGAAGTAGTCTTGGGAATCCACTTGACTAAGGTCTTAGGAGCTTCATCGAATGCATCAATTTCCTCTTGAAGCTTGTCCTTGCCTTTTTGCTTGTAGTCTTGTGGTGGAAGATCATCTTGAGCTTGTGTCCCCTTGAAAGAAGTATCATACTTCTCTTGTTGAGGAACAAACTTTGTCTTGGGGTATTGATCTTCTTCCCACTCAACTCCATTGGCATTGAACTTTCTTTCAAAACTAACACCTTGATTCTTCCGGTGCATTCCTTGCTTGCGCACAATTTCCTCGAATTGCTTACTCCCGGCAAGGCTTTTGTACACTCCTTTCTCTATAATTCCCTTCAATAAGCTATTTTCTTGCTCAAGTGTAACTTGGCTAAGAGAATCATTAGTAAAATCAAGAGAACTACTAGAAGCAACAATAATGGATTTAGCATGATCATTGTTACTACTAGAGGAAGAATCTTTATTGTTCTTGTTACTAGACTTGACTTGAGGCATGTAAGTGGATAAGAGTAAACGCTTGGTAATGTAAGAAGAACTTTTCTTGTGGAGATCATCATTGATTGCTTTTAAGAACTCATGCTCTTGCTCAAGATTGAGCTTTTCAAAGCGTAATTTCTCATGAGCTCTTAAAAGTTCTCGATGATCTTCGAAGATAGTTTCATGAGCTAACTTAAGAGTGTTTAGTTCTTTATTTAGAGCCTCAATCTTCTCCTTATCATTGTCATTCGTTTTATCTTGATTAGCATGATTAATTGACGTTTCATCAGAGTATTCATCACTAGAGTTGTCAACAAGCAAATCATCACCTAACAAGTCATCTTCATCACTATTGAAATCAACATACTCGGGGTGTGTTACCTTAGGACCTTTGGTCATGAAGCATCTTCCAATTCCTTCATTTGGTGAGTCAAATATGTCGTAGGAGTTGGTTGACACAAGTGCTAGACCGGCAACACCTTCATCTTGAGTATCTTCGGAGTCGGAGTGATAACTTCTCTCGGAGTGGCTGTCGGAGTTGGAGCCGGATACCCATTCACCAACATGAGCTTGATGTCTTCGTTTTGTGTAGCTCCTTGATGATTTTTCCTTCCTTTCCGAATCCTTGCTTCTCCGTGAGTATCTTCGTTCATAACGATCATCTCTTGGTGGTGATTCTTTGCTTCTTCTTTTTTGAGAATCTTCTCTTCTCTTGTAGGGAGCCGTACACTCATTGGAATAGTGTCCGGGTCTTCCACAGCTGTAGCAGTTTCGCTCTCGACTAGAAGATCTTTTGTCATTGTAGGACCTTGACTTGAAGCTTCTATCTTTGCTTCTACTCTTGTAGAACTTGTTGAAGTTCTTCACCATTAAGCTCAATTCTTCATTGAAGTTTTGTTTCTCACTTGATGATGTAGGGACTTCACATGAGGCTTTGTAGGCACCGCTTGATTTGTTGTGAAGTTCCTCTTTATCCTTGAGTGACATCTCATGAGCAACAATTCTTCCAATCACCTCCGTTGGCTTGAGATCTTTGTAATTGCGCATCATTTGGATCAATGTGCACACGGTATCATATTTTCCATCCAAGGCTCTTAGAATCTTCTTGATGATGAATCTATCGGTCATCTCTTCGCTTCCTAAGCCGGCAATCTCATTTGTGATGAGAGCAAGCCTAGAGTACATTTCAGCGACACCTTCACCATCCTTCATTTTGAACTTGTCGAGTTGACTTTGAAGCACATCCAACTTGGATTCCTTGACAGAGTCGGTACCTTCGTGCATATCAATCAAAGTGTCCCAAATTTCCTTTGCATTCTCAAGACGGCTGATTTTGTTGAATTCTTCGGGGCACAATCCGTTGAAGAGAATATCACAAGCTTGAGCATTGTATTGCAACATCTTCAACTCATCCGCGGTAGCTTCATGGTTTGGTTCTTTCCCATCAAAGAAGTCACCTTGCAAACCAACACACACAATAGCCCAAACGGCGGGGTTATGTCCAAGAATATGCATTTTCATTTTATGCTTCCAACTAGCAAAATTAGTACCATCAAAGTAAGGACCTCTACGGTGATAATTTCCCTCGCTAGACGCCATACTCTCCTAGGTTGTGAAACCAAGGCTATGACCACCAAAAGCTATGGAGATCAAAGCAAATGGAGACCAAGGCTCTGATACCACTTGTAGGATCGAAAGTATGTCTAGAGGGGGGTGATTAGACTACTTGACCAAATAAAAACTTAACCTTTTCCCAATTTTAGTTCTTGGCAGATTTTAGCTATTGTAGGACAAGTCAAGCAATCATCACACAATTCAAGCAAGCATGCAAAGAGTATATTGGCAGCGGAAAGTAAAGCATGCAACTTGCAAGAATATAAAGGGAAGGGTTTGGAGAATTCAAACGCAATTGGAGACACGGATGTTTTTCCCGTGGTTCGGATAGGTGGTGCTATCCTACATCCACGTTGATGGAGACTTCAACCCACAAAGGGTAACGGTTGCGCGAGTCCACAAAGGGCTCCACCCACAAAGGGTAACGGTTGCGCGAGTCCACGGAGGGCTCCACCCACAAAGGGTCCACGAAGAAGCAACCACCCACAAAGGGTCCACGAAGAAGCAACCTTGTCTATCCCACCATGGCCATCGCCCACACAGGACTTGCCTCACTAGCGGTAGATCTTCACGAAGTAGGCGATCTCCTTGCCCTTACAAACTCCTTGGTTCAACTCCACAATCTTGTCGGAGGCTCCCAAGTGACACCTAGCCAATCTAGGAGACACCACTCTCCAAGAAGTAACAAATGGTGTGTAGGTGATGAACTCCTTGCTCTTGTGCTTCAAATGATAGTCTCCCCAACACTCAACTCTCTCTCATAGGATTTCGATTTTGTGGAAAGAAGATTTGAGTGGAAAGCAACTTGGGAAGGCTAGAGATCAAGATTCATATGGTAGGAATGGAATGTCTTGATCTCAACACATGAGTAGGTGGTTCTCTCTCAGAACATATGAGTTGGAATTGTGTATGTGTTCTGATGGATCTCTCCACGAATGAAGAGGAGGTGGAGGGGTATATATAGCCTCCACACAAAATCCAACCGTTACACACAGTTTTCCAATCTCGGTGGGACCGAATCAACAAACTCAGTCGGACCGAAAATGTAAACCTAGTGACCGTTAGAGATTTTTGGTGGGACTGACATGCAACTCGGTAGGACCGATGTGGTTAGGGTTTGGGCATAACGTAATCTCGGTGAGACCGATTACACAAACTCGGTGAGACCGAATTTGGTAATTAGCTAACCAGAGAGTTGGTCAGGCAAACTCGGTGGGACCGATTTGCTCTTTCGGTGAGACCGAAAAGTTACAAAAAGGAAACACTTAATTTACATTGCAATCTCGGTGGGACCGATCCGCTCTTTCGGTGAGACCGAAAAGTTACGAAAGGGAAACAGAGAGTTTGCAATCCCATCTCGGTGAGACCGAGATCCCTATCAGTAGAACCGAATTGCTAGGGTTTGGCAGTGGCTTATGACAAGTGAAACTCAGTGACGCTTGATAGAAAGAATCGGTAGGATCGAGTTTGGCTTAGGGTTTAGGTCATATGTGGATATGGGAAAGTAGTTGAGGGTTTTGGAGCATATCACTAAGCACATGAAGCAAGAGGCTCATTAAGCAACACCTCATCCCTCCTTGATAGTATTGGCTTTTCCTAAAGACTCAATGTGATCTTGGATCACTAAAATATAAAATGAAGAGTCTTGACCTTTTGAGCTTGAGCCAATCTTTTGTCCTTAGAATTTTGAGGGTTCCACTTTCACATCCATGCCATGCCAATCATTGAGCTTTCCTGAAATAATCATCTTGGAATAGCATTAGCTCAATGAGCTATATGTTGTTATGAATTACCAAAACCACCTAGGGATAGTTGCACTTTCAATCTCCCCCTTTTTGGTAATTGATGACAACATATAGATCAAAGCTTCGACAAATGATAATAAGCATGAAATATATCGTCGCTTTGAGAAGTATGTGATAAGTAAGAGATCCCCCTAAATTTGTGCATATTTAAAATTTGCTTTGGACTGCAAATGCACAAGGAGTTAGAGTCATGGGTTACTCTTCCATGTCACATACATCTTGGTGGAGCGCTTAAAATGATAAGAATGAAATGCATGCACTCATCACCAAGAAAAGTGAATGATCACATAAGATAGATAAGATAATAGCATTAAGCAAACATTAAGTTTAGCTTATGATCAAACACATGATCATCAATGTCTCACAGATAATGACGTAGTATCTCAAGCACTCAAAAGCAAACAAAGTTCGAAAAACCACCAAATAAAGCAAGAGAGAAAAAAGCAACACTCTCTCTCTCAAAGCCTATGATCTATACATTTTTCTCCCCCTTTGGCAACAAGTTACCAAAAAGTTCCTAGAAAATGCATAGTGCTAGATTGACTCTCAGGCTTGATCTTCAGGTGGTGGTGGAGTCCGGATCACTCCAAGGACGAAGGCTTCCGTAGACGCTGAAGTAGACGCTGGAGTTGGAGCTGAAGTAGATGCTGGAGCTGGTGGAACTGAGGCTGTAGCTGGTGCAGAAGTGGTGGCTCTGGGGTCAGTAACTGGCACTGCAGACGACCTCGGACCTCGTGGCACTCTGGCAAAGGCATCAGTTGTAGTCCTGCCTCTCCTCTCCTGCATGTCATCTTGGAGCTGCTCCACTGCAGTCTGAATCTCTGTCACCTTGACATCCAAGTAATAGAACTTTTGTTCCACGATTCTCTCTAAGCTTGCCTGGTTCTGAGTTAGGGTGGCTAGTCCTTTCTCAATCCGCAGGGTGGATGCAATCAGGTAACCAAGCTGCTCTTGTTTGGTCTTCAAGAAATACTCAGATGCCTCCTCTTGAGTAGGCATCTTGGCAGCTTTCTCCTTCCTTGCCTTCTCCTTCTTTGCTTGTGCTTGTGCAGACAATGGTTCATTCTCAGTCATCACAACTTGATTGTCCTCAAAATCTGGACGGATGGACGGATGAGACCGATTACACAAACTCGGTGAGACCGAATTTGGTAATTAGCTAACCAGAGAGTTGGTCAGGCAAACTCGGTGGGACTGATTTGCTCTTTCGGTGAGACCGAAAAGTTACAAAAAGGAAACACTTAATTTACATTGCAATCTCGGTGGGACCGATCCGCCCTTTCGGTGAGACCGAAAAGTTACGAAAGGGAAACAGAGAGTTTGCAATCCCATCTCGGTGAGACCGAGATCCCTATCAGTAGAACCGAATTGCTTGGGTTTGGCAGTGGCTTATGACAAGTGAAACTCGGTGGCGCCGGATAGGAAGAATCGGTAGGACCGAGTTTGGCTTAGGGTTTAGGTCATATGTGGATATGGGAAAGTAGTTGAGGGTTTTGGAGCATATCACTAAGCACATGAAGCAAGAGGCTCATTAAGCAACACCTCATCCCTCCTTGATAGTATTGGCTTTTCCTAAAGACTCAATGTGATCTTGGATCACTAAAATATAAAATGAAGAGTCTTGACCTTTTGAGCTTGAGCCAATCTTTTGTCCTTAGAATTTTGAGGGTTCCACTTTCACATCCATGCCATGCCAATCATTGAGCTTTCCTGAAATAATCATCTTGGAATAGCATTAGCTCAATGAGCTATATGTTGTTATGAATTACCAAAACCACCTAGGGATAGTTGCACTTTCATGACGTTTTTTGGTTTTCCAAGCTTATGGAACTTTTAAACTATTTGTGTGTTTTCAGCACAAGTCTCGCAGTGCAACGCCGGACACCTTTAGAGATTCGGCAAAAACATTCTCGGATATTGCTATATATGCATCGGTGTCGAATTGTGTCTTCTGTCAATAGTTGGGTTGCCCGGCTCTTGCGCTTGCCTCCTACGTTCTGCTCTGTTCGGCTAGGTGTGCAAAGGGAGAACCACTGCGATTGTGCTTCCAGCTCACTTGGTTAAGCACCTCACTGGAGAAAGCCGAAAACTGACTGTGACAATAAGCGTAAACTGGTCAGCGATCTGATGACTGTGTTAAATGACGGGCCATTCATAACATTGGCCGAAGTGTTTACGGCTTGACCTCGACTGTCGCCGAACACTACCGGGGGATAGTAACTGGCCTCCCAAACTAAATCCTCAATATTTTTCTCTTACATTAGAGCTGAGGTTTCATGATCATGCTTAGCATGACAACCCAAAGAAAGGAACCGATAGCGGGACTATTTTCTTTGGAAGACATTTCTTATGTTAAACAGTAATATAACATATCTCTCTGCGTACCTTTGTTCATAAAACCATATGGCCAGATTGCCTTGTTTGTCGTAAATCTTTGCCCTCATAAAGGCTTTATAAAGTAGGACAAAAACTCATCGGCTACTAGCCGAGGAGGTGGAAGCCGATGGTCGGTCAACAAAGTTTTGTACAATGCGGATCCGAGCATTAAGGATGTAAAGTACTTGGATACATAGAGTCATTACACATAATTTGTGATTTTACTATGGATATTGATCCTTAATTCGGCCACCCGTGCCCGCATTAAGGCTCGGGGCTACTGGGCTTCGGGCTTATTATTTACAAATATTAAAGGGGCACATCGATCCCCTGATCTGGTGTTGCCACCCAACCAGTGTCTCGGGGGCTACTGCATTGCCTGTCCAATGCAGAAAATTTTAAGTGTAATACAGTTTTCGAGGAGATTATGATCCTCAGGTTGGTCGGCCGCACCCAAACTGAGTCTCGAGGACTGAGCACGCTGCTTTTTGTATCCCGAAGTATTCTGCCGAGCTAGGACTTGATCCTTAGGCCGATTTTGCAAATCAACCTGAGTCTCGGCGGCTACTGGGAGCTCCATAGAAGGCATTTCCAGCATTAAGCTCGGCTAAACTACTTCAACTTTTTTGGACCAAGATGATCTATGACATCTTGGATATAGTCCGGCGTTGGAGCTTGGACACACTACGGCGTTGGAGCTCGGAAGCAGTCCGACATTGGTGCTTGGCTGCAAAAGATACGTCGAATGCAGTCCGGCGTTAGAGCTCGGACGCAAGAGGACACTGCCTCCCGGGAACAACTTCAAACCCGAGGTGTGGCACAAAAATAACAAGGCATTGATAAAGGCCGGAAACTTAAAGGGGCTCCTCGGATACCCGACGTGTAAACTCGTCAAATGCACTTCGGCAATCCTCAAGATCGAAGATGAGAAGATTTGTTGAACCAGTTTTCAAAACCGACACCCGAAGATGAAGAACAGTTCGGAAGAATCGAGGAGCGTCCCTAACTTGAAGACCGGTTCAGGGGGCTACTGACGGTGTCCTGGACTATGGGGTACTCACCACGTCGTCTCCCGATCTGTTAGATTGGGCCGAGGACCCCCATGGCCGTATACTCATGGGCCAGTTCAGACAGCTGCCGCATACATGGAAGATTCCACAAGACTTGGTGATCAAGACAAGGACTCCTCCCCACCGGCGTATTCGGCTAGGGCTCTTGTTATCCTAGGCCTCTGGTGCATTATATAAACCGAGGCCAGGCTAGTCGATAGATATATACATACAATCATACCATAGGCTAGCTTCTAGGGTTTAGCCTCTCCGATCTCGTGGTAGATCAACTCTTGTAATACTCATATCATAAAGAATAAATAAAGAAGGATGTAGGGTTTTACCTCCATCAAGAGGGCCCGAACCTGGGTAAACATCGTGTCCCTTGCCTTCTATTACCATCCGCCTTAGACGCACAGTTCGGGACCCCCTACCCGAGATCCGCCGATTTTGACACCGACACTAAGCACTTCTCCCATGGCAAGAAAAACCAATCTAGTAGGCCAGATGTAACATCCCAAATTTTCAATTTGGAATGTTATACAATAGATCATCATTGCATATCATATTTTATTTTGCCGTTGGTTTGATCCTATAAATTTCTACGCAACTCAAGGACCCACGGAGAGAGTTGGGAAATTCTTTATGTTCATATTTGAGTTTTCTCAAATTTTGAGAATAGGATCATTTGATTTAAATTATTTTATCATAAATTATTTCTATTACAAAAATATGAGAGAGGGAATAAAATGACTTCCCAAAATAAAGAAATATTGAGGATTTAATAATAAAATCAAATAAGATTTTATTTCGGAGTTTTTCATTATTTTATTTAAATTTAGGAAAAATGTGCGTTTTTTCAAAATTTCATTTAGGCCCCAAATAAATGTTCACCTTCTGCGGCTTGATTTTAGAAGCCCGGGAAAATTAATTTCAGGATTTTTGGAGTCCGTTTATTATTTCTTTTTATTTTTCTTCTGCGCGTAATTATTTAAAAAAATGAACCGACCTACGGGCCGTGTCCGACTAGGACTCCGGCCCGACTAGCCTTTATAAGCCGGCCCACCCCGGGCCGAACCCTAGCCCCAGCCCCAGGCGCCGCCCGCTCGGGCCGCCGCATGCCGCGCCGCCGATGCCGCCGCCCGCCGCGACGTCGCCGCCGCCGACCCACCGCCCGAGGTTCGCCTCGCCTAGAAATCCGCGCCACCGTTTTTTTCGAAAAACCATTTGGTTTTTCCGTCGGTTTTTTTTAGTTTTGGTTTTTTTAAATAGATCGGTTTTTCCGATTTATTTAAATAGCGAGCGTTCGTCCGTTCGTTCGTTCTAGCGAACGTTCGTCGTTTTTCTTTTTCTCAGATTAAATCCGCGATTTTTTTGATCGCGATTTCTGATCCGATTTTCGTTTTAGTATAACTTTTCGCTCGTTTGTCGGAATCAGGCGATTCAAGCGCCTGGAGTTTAGTCTCGAAACCCTATATCCGTTAACTAACTTAAACAAGTTTTTGCCACTGTAAAAATTTCCCGAGATCCCGAATAGTAAACGAAGCCTGTTTCTTTTGCCGTTTGACTTTCGTTGCTTCGTTTGATTTGATTCTTTTTGCAAACCGGAGTTCTTAAGTTGAACCTTCTGGTTAGATCTCTTATTTGAGTTTTACCTGTGCATTAGATGAGTACTTATTGTATGCTTGTTTGTTTGTCTACGATAGAATACCCGGAGTGCGCCGCCTGTTACTTCGAATCTCTAGGTTTCGCGGATCATCAGCAAGGCAAGTAACACTTTGATCATACCTTTTCTACTATCCAGTTTTATTGCATTAGATCAATCCTCACACATTGCATGATTAGGATCTAATTAAATTGTGGGATGGGAAGTAGTTGAGGTAGTACCTATTACTTGTTTTCTTATCAAACCTTTGGGAGTTACTTCTACGTTTGCCATTATGCTTTGCTATGCTAGTAGATGTGGATTGGGTGAGTGATATGCATGACAGATGTGAGTTTGTTAATTAATGTTTTATCTAAGGTGGCAACTTAAACACACATCTGGGTGGATTGAGGTACCTGGGTATTCCAGGATTGCCTTTTTTTCTTTATGGACCGCCACCCAGGCCCAAAGAGATCATGAGATTTTTCATACTAGAAACTTCCGTGTGCAGCCACAAGCCATTATGGGCTCTGGCATTGTTGAATAAGTCCTGCGAACTCTTACAGGGCAGACTAGCGGATGTAGGGGAAAGTAGGTGTAACGGTTTATCCATCGTAAGTGCTAGCGCTTCTGAAAGACTGTGTCTCGGTTATCCGTCTTCTCAAACACCATGAAGTGCGAGAAACCAAACGGAGGCGATCGAGTCTTGTGGGGAAAAGTGTGCAAACCTCTGCAGAGTGTAATAAGCTAATCATGATTAGCCGTGTCCCCGGTTATGGACATCTTGAGTATCTAGTACCTGGATTATCATGTGAATCTCAACATGTTACTCTAAATTAATTTTGTTGGTTTTTGTTTAATGATGATGCTTAATTGGGATTGAGAATGCTGTCAACCATTCTCAATGTTTAACAACTACCATGATAGTTAAATAAATTTATTCCTTTGTAGTAGGGAAAAATTGACTTTACGCAAAACTGTAACCATAGAGCTTTCCACCAGCCAAATATGCATATAGTATAGTTGTTTCATTGCATTACTCTCTATGTGTTACCTTGCCAGGATATTCCATGTGCTGACCCGTTTCGAGCTGCAACGTTAATGTTGCAGACTTTTCAGACGACGATTAAGGAGTTTTTAGGTCATGGTTCTATACTCAGTGATGCCGTTGGAGTTGATGGACTCACTTATCTTCCAAGCCTTCCGCTGTTATCGTTATTAGATGGCCTTAAGCCATATTTATTGTAATAAGTTCTCTTTTGAGACACTCGATGTAATAAGTGTGCGATTGCAACTCTGTTATAAATCCTCCGAGTACTGTGTGGTGTCAGCACTACTGATCCAGGGATGACACCGGAGCACAGAGATCAGACTGTTTGAGGTCTGGTCGCTACAGAACCTACCCCCCTTGAGATGAATCTCGCCCTCGAGATTCGGGTTGGCTAGAAAATAGGTGAGGGTGGTCATTGAGCAAATCTTCCTCTTGTTCCCAGGTGGCTTCGTCCTCCGTGTGGTTGCTCCACTGAAGTTTGCAAAACTTGATAACCTTGCTGCGAGTGACTTGGCTGGCAAACTCGAGAATCTTAATTGGTTTCTCCTCATAGGTCAAATCGTTATCCAACTGAATTGCTTCCAATGGCACTGTGTCTCTCAAGGGTATGTCAGCCATCTCCGCATGACACTTCTTCAACTGAGAAACGTGGAACACATCATGAACTCCTGACAATCCTTCGGGCAATTCCAACTTGTAGGCCACTTCTCCCATACGCTCCAAAACTCGATATGGTCCTACAAATCGTGGCGCTAACTTTCTTTTAACTCCAAAATGCTTTGTTCCCCGAAGTGGTGATACTCGAAGATAAGCTCTATCTCCGACTTCATAAACTGTCTCCTTGCGTTTAGAATCTGCATAACTCTTCTGCCTGGACTGGGCTATCTTGAGCCTATCGCGAATCAATTTCACCTTCTGTTCAGACTCCTTAATCAAGTCAGGTCCAAACAACTGGCGGTCTCCAACTTCATCCCATGACAACGGTGTCCTGCACCTCCTTCCGTACAAGGCTTCAAAAGGGGCCATCTTTAAACTGGTTTGGTAACTGTTGTTGTAAGAGAATTCCGCATATGGCAAATTGTCGTCCCAACTAGATCCGTAATCTAGCGCACAAGCTCTCAGCATATCCTCCAAAATCTGATTGACTCTCTCGGTTTGTCCATCTGTCTATGGATGAAAAGTTGTACTGAATTCTAGCCTGGTACCCAAGGTTTCATGCAACTGCTTCCAGAACTTTGAGGTAAACTGGGTTCCTCTATCTGATACGATACTCCTCGGAACTCCATGTAAGCATACAATCCTGGTCATGTATATCTTTGCCAACTTAGCACTGGTGTAATTGGTCTTTACTGGGATGAAATGAGCTACTTTCGTCAACCGATCGACTATAACCCAAATCGAGTCATAGCCTGAACGTGTTCTGGGCAATCCCGTGATAAAGTCCATGCCTAACTTATCCCACTTCCATTCGGGTATCGGCAATGGCTGTAGCAATCCTGCTGGCTTCTGATGCTCTGCCTTTACTCTCTGACACACATCACAAACTGCTACATACTCCGCAATATCTTTCTTCATTCCGGTCCACCAGAAAATATCCTTCAAATCCAAATACATCTTGGTATTTCCTGGGTGAATCGAATATGGTGAATCGTGTGCCTCTTGCAGAATCAACTTCCTAGTCTCCGGGTCATTGGGCACATAAACACGGTCTTCAAACCATAGGGAGTCATGCTCATCCTCACGAAATCCTTTAGCCTTTCCTTCGCTCATTTTCTCCTTTATAGAGGCAATCTCCTTGTCAGTCTTCTGAGCTTCTCTGATTCTATCCATCAAAGTTGACTGAATCTCCAATGCTGCTACATAGCCTCTCGGAACTATTTCCAAACATAGATCATGAAGATTTTCTGCTAACTCCATTGGTATTTCTCCCGTCATTAGTGTATTGACATGGCTCTTACGGCTCAATGCGTCAGCTACTACATTAGCCTTTCCGGGATGGTAATGCAATCTCACATCTCCTTTGTCTGAGGTTTAACTCCTTCTGTGTGAAGATGTATTTCAAACTCTTATGATCCGTGTACACCTCACAATGGTTTCCAATGAGGAAATGTCTCCATGTTTTCAATGCATGCACTACGGCTGCTAACTCCAAATCATGCGTAGCATAATTCAACTCATGAGGCTTAAGCTGTCTTGAGGCATATGAAATAACTCTCCCTTCCTGCATAAGCACTGCTCCAAGTCCTCGACGTGAAGCGCCGCAATACACCTCATAGTCCTTGGTTTGATCTGGCAAAATCAACACTGGTGAAGTAATCAAGCATTTCTTCAACTCCTGGAAACTAGTCTCACATTCCTCGGTCCATTTGAACTTGGTATCCTTCTTTAATAACTCCGTCATAGGCTTCGCAATCTTCAATAAATCTCCGGTAGTATCCTGCGAGTCCAAGAAAACTCCGTATCTCTCCAACTGTGGTTGGTGCTTCCCACTTGGTCACGGTATCAACTTTAGTGGGATCTACTGCTATACCTTCCCCGGATATAACATGCCCGAGGAATCCTACTTCCTTCAACCAAAACTCACATTTGATGAACTTGGCATACAATTGATGTTCTCTGAGCTTCTCAAGTACCAATCGCAAATGTTCCTTATGCTCCTCTTCATTCTTCGAGTAAACCAGGATATCATCGATGAACACCATGACGAACTTATCCAAGAACTCCATAAACACTTTGTTCATCATGTTCATAAAATAGGCAGGTGCGTTAGTCAGACCAAATGACATAACGGTATACTCGTACAGCCCATATCTGGTGGTAAAATCCGTCTTAGGAATATCCTGTTCCCGAATCTTCAACTGGCGGTATCTTGGAAAATACCTTAGCTCCTTGCAATCGATCAAACAGATCATTGATCATGGGTAGTGGGTACTTGTTCTTGATGGTTACTTCATTCAATCCTCGATAATCAACAACCATCCTTAACGATCCATCCTTCTTCTCCACTAAAAGTACTGGCGATCCCCAAGGCGAAGAACTTGGGCGAATATATCCCTTATCCAGTAACTCCTTAATCTGCTTCTTAATTTCCATCAAATCCTTTGCAGGCATCCTGTATGGTCTCTTAGATATTGGCCTTGTGCCTGGCAATAGCTCAATCAAAAACTCAATATCTCTATCCGGTGGCATGCTTGGCAACTCTTCTGGAAATACTTCAGGGAAATCCCTCACCACTGGTACTTCCTCCTGCACAACTCCTGTTAAACAATTTGCTTGAGTCCCTTTTGGCACATGCCGGGATACATACTTGATCCTTCTCCCTTCTGGGGCGGTAAGCAAGATTGACTTACTGGCGCAATCGATGTTTCCTCCATACATCGACAGCCAATCCATACCCAGAATTACATCCAATCCTTGTGATTCCAAAATGATCAAATCCGAGGGAAACACATGCCTACCTATACTCAATGGCACTTGAAAACATCCTTGACAGGCCATATACTCTGCTCCCGGAGAGCTTACTAGCATAGGTGTTCTAAGAACCTTAGTGGGCAAGTTATACTTATCCACAAATCCCCTTGATATGTATGAATGCGATGCACCAGTATCAAAAAGAACGAGTGCAGTAAATGAATTAACCAAAAACTTACCGATTACGGCATCCGGCTGCTCTTCAACCTCCTCCACGTTAACGTGGTTCACCTGTCCCCTGTTGAAAGGGTTCGACTTCTTCCCAGAACTTCCATTGCCATTCTGGCCTTCAGGACATTCATTGGCATAATGTCCAGTCTTCTGACACTTAAAGCAAGTGACTTGGCTCAGGTCCTTCTTGGCTGGGGTTTATGGGTTGGTGCGATTCTGGCCGTTGCTTCCTCCATTGCCATTACCATTCTTGGTGCCATTGTGAGTGTGCGAGCTACCTCCTCCATGGGTATGCTGAAAATGTCCTCCCGGTCTAGGGGTAAAACGTAGCTTCTGCTGAGCTCCTGAATTGTACTTTCCTTGTCCATACTTCCTCTTGCGGTTCTCAATTTGCTGCTACTTGCCTTCAATCATAAGAGCACGGTCTACCAACTCCTGGTAGTTGTTGAAGGTTGCTACCATCAACTACATGCTCAACTCATCATTCAGTCCTTCCAGAAACTTCTCCTGCTTAGCTGCATCCATAGCAACGTCATCTGGGGCATAACGTGCTAACTTACTAAAGTCCTCCACATACTGGCCGACTGTCCGTCCTCCCTGGCGCAAGTTGCGAAACTCACGCTTCTTCATGGCCATAGCTCCTGCTGAAACATGGGCAGTACGAAAGGCCTGCTGAAACGGGTCCCATGTGTCAGTGTCGACAGAGAAGGTGGCTGTGAAATTCTCCCACCATGATGCTGCGGGTCCTTCAAGCTGATGTGCGGCAAACTTCACCTTCTCAGCATCTGTGCATCCTGCTGTGGTCAACTCTCTAGCTGTCTTGTGGAGCCAATCATCTGCTACAATCGGCTCGGTGCTACTGGAAAACACCGGCGGATTCAGCCTAAGAAAACGGGCTAAGTGATCAACAGGTGGTGGTGGTGGGTTGTTGTTGTTGTTGTTGTTCTCCTGATTCTGATTCTGGACTAGCAACTGCATCAATGTGTTCTGCTGCTGGATCAACTGGGTGAGCTCCGGTGGAAAGGTAAATCCGGGGTCACGTCTCGGAGGCATCTGAGGGTTTAGAAAAGACGAGATGTAAGAATAGAGGGGGTCTAAAGAGAAAACACTACCCATATGCACATGAGGCAAAAGCAAACAATTCACTTCATTCAATCAAACAAGGGCATACAATCAATCTAACTATCACAAAAGTGCTCAGACTACTGTATTTACATGGTGGACTACTACTGCTGGTGAGGTGGTCTACTAGAAATATTCTTCGGTTGCAGACTCCATGATATCTGCTCCGGCTTCATCATCATAGTCATCATCGCTATCATCTGGGTCCGAGTCGGTGTCGTCGATGATGATGTAGTCTTCTGGGCGAATCTCCTAGGGTTCTTCGTCTTCATCTACTGGTGTAGGGTCTCCCATAAATATTCCTAGCTTCATTGTTAGGTCGGCATTCTTATCCACTAGTACTTCTATTTCCTCTTCATAATCTTCACGTGTAGCATTGAGTTCTTCCTCCAGTTCCCTGATTCTTGTCTTAGCCTTCTTCAGATCTATCATGTCGGCGCACATCTGATTCTCCTATCGTCGAATGTGCTGGTTTAATTCCTAGATAAAAGCTAAAATGGATCTATCCCTTCTGGTGCTAATCATCTCCCAGTGCTCATCTCAGCGTCCACAAATCTGGTAGATAGTATCCTTGAGATCATTGCGGTAGACTTCTCCAATGCGTCCCATGGCGATGTGACCTGCCCTGCTCTTTCCTAGACTCCAAGTTGGTGCATCGAAAGAAAACTCTATGGGATCAGTGACTGGCATGAACGTCCTTCCTGGAACTTGAACTTGAATCATCCAGCACTCATCTTCAGGTAAAGTGGCGTTGTAGGTTCCGGTGAAGCTTGGTACTCCTATGTTCAGGTATCTAGTGACTTCCTTCAAGTGACGTCCAAAAGGTGTATCGTCATCCGGTTGCGTGAACTTGTTCCTTGCATCCACCATCCTAAAGAATAGAAAAGAGGAGAGGTCAGAAGAGAAGAGAGTGAATAGTGATCTAGTTCTTTATCTTAGTGGTCGTGTCCTACAGTCAGCGTGTGCTCTGATACCATCTCTGTAGCGACCAGACCTCAAACAGTCTGATCTCTGTGCTCCAGTGTCATCCCTGGATCAGTAATGCTGACACCACACAGTACTCGAAGGATTTATAATAGAGTTGCAATCACACACTTATTACATCGAGTGTCTCAAAAGAGAACTTATTATAATAAATATGGCTTAAGGCCATCTAATAACGATAACAGCGGAAGGCTTGGAAGATAAGTGAGTCCATCAACTCCAACGGCATCACTGAGTATAGAACCACGACCTAAAAACTCCTTAATCGTCGTCTGAAAAGTCTGCAACATTAACGTTGCAGCCCGAAACGGGTCAGCACATGGAATATGCTGGCAAGGTAACACATAGAGAGTAATGGAATGAAACAACTATACTATATGCATATTTGGCTGGTGGAAAGCTCTATGGTTATAGTTTTGCGTAAAGCCAATTTTTCCCTACTACAAAGGAATAAATTTATTTAACTATCATGGTAGTTGTTAAACATTGAGAATGGTTGATAGCATTCTCAATCCCAATTAAGCATCATCATTAAACAAAACCCAACAAAATTAATTTAGAGTAACATGTTGAGATTCACATGATAATCCAGGTACTAGATACTCAAGATGTCCATAACCGGGGACACGGCTAATCATGATTAGTTTATTACACTATGCAGAGGTTTGCGCACTTTTCGCCACAAGACTTGATTGCCTCCGTTTGGTTTCTCGCACTTCATGGTGTTTGAGAAGACGGATGACCGAGACACAGTCTTTCAGAAGTGCTAGCACCTTACGATGGATAGACCGTTACACCTACTTTCCCCTACATCTGCTAGTCTACCCTGTAAGAGTTCGCACGACTTATTCAACTATGCCAGAGCCCATAATGGCTTGTGGCTGCACACGGAAGTTTCTAGTATGAAAAATCTCATGATCCCTTTGGTCCTGGGTGGCGGTCCATAAAAAAAACAGGCAATCCTGGAATACCCAGGTACCTCAATCCACCCAGATGTGTGTTTAAGTTGCCACCTTAGATAAACCATTAATTAACAAACTCACATCTGTCATGCATATCACTCAACCAATCCACATCTACTAGCATAGCAAAGCATAATGGCAAGCGTAGAAGTAACTCCCAAAGGTTTGATAATAAAACAGGTAATAGGTACTACCTCAACTACTTCCCATCCCACAATTTAATTAGATCCTAATCATACAATGTGTGAGGATTGATCTAATGCAATAAAACTGGGTAGTAGAAAAGGTATGATCAAAGTGTTACTTGTCTTGCTGATGATCCGCGAAACCAAGAGATTCGAAGTAACAGGCGGCGCACTCCGGGTATTCTATCGCAGACAAACAAACAAGCATACAATAAGTACTCATCTAATGCACAGGTAAAACTCAAATAAGAGATCTAACCAGAAGGTTCAACTTAGGAACTCCGGTTTGCAAAAAGAATCAAATCAAACGAAGCAACGAAAGTCAAACGGCAAAAGAAACAGGCTTCGTTTACTATTCTGGATCTAGGACAATTTTTACAGTGGCAAAAACTTGTTTAACTTGGTTAAACGGATAGGAATTTCGAGACGAAACTCCAGGCGCTTGAATCGCCTGATTCCGATAAACGAGCGAAAAGTTATACTAAAACGAAAATCGGATCAGAAATCGCGATCAGAAAAATCGCGGATTTAATCCAAGAAAAAGAAAAATGACGAACATTCGCTAGAACGAACGAACGGACGAACGCTCGCTATTTAAATAAATTGGAAAAACCGATCTATTTTAAAAAACCGAAACTAAAAAAACCGACGGAAAAACCGAATGGTTTTTCAAAAAAAATGGCGGCGCGGATTTCAAGGCGAGGCGAACCTCGGGCGGCGGGTCGGCGGCGGCGTCCGGCTCCGGCGACGGCGCGGCGGGCGGCGGCGGCGGCGCGGCGTGCGGCGGCGGCGTGCGTCGGCAGCGCGAGCGGGCGGCGGCTGGGGCTGGGGCTAGGGTTCGGCCCGGGGTGGGCCGGCTTATAAAGGCTAGTTGGGCCAGAGTCCTAGTTGGACACGGCCCGTAGGTCGGTTCATTTTTTTTAAATAATTACGCGCAGAAAAAAATAAAAAGAAATACTAAACGGACTCCAAAAATCCCGAAATAAATTTTCCCGGGATTCTAAAATCAAGCCGCACAAGGTGAACATTTATTTGGGGCCTAAATGCAATTTTGAAAAACGCACATTTTTCCTAAATTCAAATAAAATAACGAAAAACTCCGAAATAAAATCTTATTTGATTTTATTATTAAATCCTCAATATTTCTTTATTTTGGGAAAGTCATTTTATTCCCTCTCTCATATTTTTGTAATAGAAATAATTGATGATAAAATAATTTAAATCAAATGATCCTATTCTCAAAATTTGAGAAAACTCAGATATGAAAATAAAGAATTTTCCAACTCTCTCCGTGGGTCCTTGAGTTGCGTAGAAATTTCTAGGATCAAACCAACGGCAAAATAAAATATGATATGCAATGATGATCTATTGTATAACATTCCAAATTGAAAATTTGGGATGTTACACCAAACCAAACAGATAATTCGAAGAGACTTGCAAAGATAACCAATCATACATAAAAGAATTCAGAGAAGATTCAAATATTATTCATAGATAGAATGGGTCATAAACCCACAATTCATCGGTCTCAACAAACACACCGCAAAAAGAAGATTACATCGAATAGATCTCCACGAGAGAGGGGGAGAACATTGTAATGAGATCCAAAAAGAGAGAAGAAGCCATCTAGCTACTAACTACGGACCCGTAGGTCTGAAGTAAACTACTCACACTTCATCAAAGGGGCTTGGATGATGATGTAGAAGCCCTCCGTGACCGATGCCCCCTCCGGCGGAGCTCCGGAACAGACCCCAAGATGGGATCTCGTGGATACAGAAAGTTACGGTGGTGGAATTAGGTTTTTTGGCTCTGTCTCTGATCGTTTGGGGGTACGTGGGTATATATAGGAGGAAGAAGTACGTCGATGGAGCAACAGGGGGCCCACGACGGTGGAGGGCGCGCCTGGGGGGGAAGGCGCGCCCCCCTACCTCGTGGCCTCCTATTAATTGGCTTGACGTAGGGTCCAAGTCTCCTGAGTTGTATTCGGGGAGAAAATCATTTTCCCGAAGGTTTCATTCCGTTTGGACTCCGTTTGATATTCCTTTTCTTCGAAACCCTAAAACAGGCAAAAAACATCAATTCTGGGCTGGGCCTCCGGTTAATAGGTTAGTCCCAAAAATAATATAAAAGTGGATAATAAAGCCCAATAATGTCCAAAACAGTAGATAATATAGCATGGAGCAATCAAAAATTATAGATACGTTGGAGACGTATCAAGCATCCCCAAGCTTAATTCCTGCTCGTCCTCGAGTAGGTAAATGATAAAAATAGAATTTTTGATGCGGAGTGCTACTTGGCATAATTTTAATGTAATTCTTCTTAATTGTGGTATGAATATTCAGATCCGAAAGATTCAAGACAAAAGTTCATATTGACATAAAAATGATAATACTTCAAGCATACTAACTAAGCAATTATGTCTTCTAAAAATAACATGGCCAAAGAAAGTTCATCCCTACAAAATCATATGGTTTAGTCATGTTTCATTTTAGTCACACAAGAATGATATCATCATGCAAAATCCCGATGACAAGCCAAGCAATTGTTTCATACTTTAGTAATCTCAAACCTATAAACTTTCACGCAATATATAAGCGCGAGCCATGGACATAGCACTATAGGTGGAATAGAATATAATGAGGGGTTATGTGGATAAGACAAAAAAGGAGGAAGTCTCACATCAACGAGGCTAATCAATGGGCTATGGAGATGCCCACTGATTGATGTTAATGCAAGGAGTAGGGATTGCCATGCAACGGATGCACTAGAGCTATAAATGTATGAAAGCTCAACAAAAGAAACTAGTGGGTGTGCATCCAACTTGCTTGTTCACGAAGACCTAGGGCACTTGAGGAGGCCCATTGTTGGAATATACAAGCCAAGTTCTATAATGAAAAATTCCCACTAGTATATGAAAGTGATAACATGAGAGACTCTCTACTATGAAGATCATGGTGCTACTTTGAAGCACAAGTGTGGCAAAGAATAGTAACATTGTCCCTTCTCTCTTTTTCTCTCATTTTTTGGGGGCCTTTTCTCTTTTTTTTATGGCCTTTCTCTTTTTTTGGGCCTTTCCTCTTTTTTTTATATTCCTCACTTGGGACAATGCTCTAGAAAATGATGATCATCACACTTCTATTTATTTACAACTCAATGATTACAACTCGATACTAGAACAAAGATGACTCTATATGAATGCCTCCGGCGGTGTACCGGGATATGCAAGGAACCAAGAGTGACATGTATGAAAGAATTATGAATGGTGGCTTTGCCACAGATACTATGTCAACCACATGATCGTGCTAAGCAATATGACAATGATGAATGTGTCATGATGAACGGAATGATGGAAAGTTGCATGGCAATATATCTCGGAATGGCTATGGAAATGCCATAATAGGTACGTATGGTGGCTGTTTTGAGGAAGATATAAGGAGGTTTATGTGTGAAAGAGTGTATCATATCACGGGGTTTGGATGCACCGGCGAAGTTTGCGCCAACTCTCAATGTGAGAAAGGGCAATGCACGGTACCGAAGAGGCTAGCAAGGATGGAAGGGTGAGAGTGCGTATAATCCATGGACTCAACATTAGTCATAAAGAACTCACATACTTATTGCAAAAATCTACAAGTCATCAAAAACCTCGGTAATACGCGCATGCTCCTAGGGGGATAGATTGGTAGGAAAAGACCATCGCTCGTCCCCGACCGCCACTCATAAGGAAGACAATCAAATAACACCTCATGTTTCAAATTTGTTGCATAACGTTTACCATACGTGCATGCTACGGGACTTGCAAACCTCAACACAAGTATTTCTCAATTTCACAACTACTCAACTAGCACGACTTCGATATTATTATCTCCATATCTCAAAACAATCATCAAGCATCAAAATTTTCTTAGTATTCAACACACTCATAAGAAAGTTTTATTATTAATCTTGCATACCAAGCATATTAGGATTTTAAGCAAATTACCATGCTATTAAGACTCTCAAAATAATCTAAGTGAAGCATGAGAGATCAATAGTTTCTATAAAAAAAGTCCACCATCGTGCTCTAAAAGATATAAGTGAAGCACTAGAGCAAAATTATAAAACTCAAAAGATATAAGTGAAGCACTAGAGTAAAACTATAGAGCTCAAAAGATATAAGTGAAGCACATAGAGTATTCTATCAAATTCCAAATTATGTATGGATCTCTCAAAAGGTGTGTACAGCAAGGATGATTGTGGTAGACTAACAAGCAAAGACTCAAATCATAAAAGACGCTCCAAGCAAAACACATATCATGTGGTGAATAAAAATATAGCTCCAAGTAAAGTTACCGATAGAAGTAGACGAAAGAGGGGATGCCTTCCGGGGCATCCCCAAGCTTTGGCTTTTAGGTGTCCTTATATTATCTTGGGGGTGCCATGGGCATCCCCAACCTTAGGCTCTTGCCACTCCTTGTTCCATAATCCATCAAATCTTTACCCAAAACTTGAAAACTTCACAACACAAAACTTAAAGTAGAAAATCTCGTGAGCTCTGTTAGCGAAAAAAAACAAAAGACCACTTCAAGGTACTGTAATGAACTCATTATTTATTTATATGGGTGTTATACCTACTGTATTACAACTTCTCTATGGTTCATGAACTATTTTACTGGCCATAGATTCATCAAAATAAGCAAACAACACACGAAAAACAGAATCTATCAAAAACAGAACAGTCTGTGGTAATCTGTAGCTAGCGCAAGATCTGGAACCCCAAAAATTCTAAAATAAAGTGCTGGACGTGAGGAATTTATCTATTAATCATCTGCAAAAAGAATTAACTAAATAGCACTTTTCAAATAAAAATGACAGCAGTTCTCGTGAGCACTAAAGTTTCTGTTTTTTTACAGCAAGTTCAACAAGACTTTCCCCAAGTCTTCCCAACGGTTCTACTTGGCACAAACACTAATTAAACACAAAAAACACAACCAAAACAGAGGCTAAATAATTTATTTATTTATTACTAAGCAGGAGCAAAAAGCAAGGAATAAAAATAAAATTGGGTTGCCTCCCAACAAGCGCTTTTCTTTAAAGCCTTATAGCTAGGCATAATATTACAATTATGCTCACATGAAAGACAAGAACTGAAGCACAAAGAGAGCATCATAAAACATGTGACAAACACATTTAAATCTAACATACTTCCTATGCATAGGCATCTTATAGGCAAACATATTATCAAGGCAAGCAAAAACTAGCATATGCAAGGAAGCGGAAAGAAACAATAGCAATCTCAACATAACGAGAGGTAATTTAGTAACATGAAAATTTCTACCACCATATTTTCCTCTCTCATAATAATTATATGTAGGATCATAAGAAAATTCAACAAAATAGCTATCACATATATTTTCAACACGATCCACATGCATGCAAAGTTGACACTCTTCCAAAATAGTGGGATTAACATTAACTAAAGTCATGACCTTTCCAAACCCACTTTTATCAAAAACTTCATAAGATTGAACATTCCCCAAATATGTGGGATATAAAGTTGACATTCTTCCAAACCCGCTTTCAATATTATTGCAAACATTATAATCAATCTCATATTCATCATGGGGTTTAAATAAATTTTCAAGATCAAAAGAAGAATCACCCCAATCATGATCATTGCAACAAGTAGAGGACATAGCAAAACTAGCATCCCCAAGCTTAGGGTTTTGCATATTATTAGCACAATTGACATTAATAGAATTTATAATAGAATCATTGCAATCATGCTTTCTATTCAAAGATTTAACGTGAATCGCTTCATGAGGTAATTCATCACACTTTTCAGATTCACGAATTTCAAGCAAAACTTCATAAAGATAATCTAGTGCGCAAAACTCACTAGCAATTGGTTTATCATAATTGGACCTCTTAAAAAGATTAGCAAGTGGATGAGGATCCATAGATCTTAGATTCTCTGTTTAGTAATAAATAAACAACTATTCTAGCCATACGAGCAAACAAGAAGCAAGCGGGCAAAAAGAGGCAAATAGAGAAAGAGATGGAGGATAGAGAGAGAGGGCGAATAAAACGGCAAGGGTGAATTGGGGGAGAGGAAAACGAGAGGCAAATGGTAAATAATGTAATGCGGGAGATAGGGATTGTGATGGGTACTTGGTATGTTGACTTTTGCGCAGACTCCTCGGAAACGGCGCCAGAAATTCTTCTTGCTACCTCTTGAGCACTACGTTGGATTTCCCCGAAGAGGAGAGGATGATGCAGCAAAGTAGCGTAAGTATTTCCCTCGGTTTTTGAGAACCAAGGTATGAATCCAGTAGGAGGCTATGCGCGAGTCCCTCGTACCTACACAAAAACAATAGCTCAACGCAACCAACGCGCTTAGGGGTTGTCAATCCCTTCACGGTCACTTACAAAAGTGAGATCTGATAGAGATGATAAATAATATTTTTGGTATTTTTGGTATAGAGATGCAAAGTGAAAAGTAAAAGGCAAAGTAAAAAACAAAAGCAATAATAAAGTGATGAAGATTGATATGATGAGAAAGAGACCCCGGGGCCATAGGTTTCACTAGTGGCTTCTCTCAAGAGCATAAGTATTCTACGGTGGGTGAAGAAATTACTGTTGAGAAATTGACAGAATTGAGCATAGTTATGAGAATATCTAGGTATGATCATGTATATAGGCATCACGTCCGAGACAAGTAGACCGACTCCTGCCTGCATGTACTACTATTACTCCACTCATCGACCGCTATGCAGCATGCATCTAGAGTATTAAGTTAAAAACAGAGTAACGCCTTAAGCAAGATGACATGATGTAGAGGGATAGTTTCATGCAATATGATAAAAAAACCATCTTGTTATCCTCGATGGCAACAATACAATACGTGCCTTGCTGCCCCTTCTGTCACTGGGAAAGGACACCGCAAGATCGAACCCAAAGCTAAGCACTTCTCCCATGGCAAGAAAAACCAATCTAGTAGGCCAAACCAAACTGATAATTCGAAGAGACTTGCAAAGATAACCAATCATACATAAAAGAATTCAGAGAAGATTCAAATATTATTCATATATAGACTGGATCATAAACCCACAATTCATCGGTCTCAACAAACACACCGCAAAAAGAAGATTACATCGAATAGATCTCCATGAGAGAGAGGGGGAGAACATTGTATTGAGATCCAAAAAGAGAGAAGAAGCCATCTAGCTACTAACTATGGACCCGTAGGTCTGAAGTAAACTACTCACATTTCATCGGAGGGGCTTGGATGATGATGTAGAAGCCCTCCGTGATCAATGCCCCCTCCAGCAGAGCTCCGGAACAGGCCCCAAGATGGGATCTCGTGGATACAGAAAGTTGCGGCGGTGGAATTAGGTTTTTTGGCTCCGTCTCTGATCGTTTGGGGGTACGTGGGTATACATAGGATGAAGAAGTACGTCGGTGGAGCAACAGGGGGCCACGAGGGTGGAGGGCGCGCCCCCCTACCTCGTGGCCTCCTGTTAATTGGCTTGACGTAGGGTCCAAGTCTCCCGAGTTGTATTCGGTGAGAAAATCATGTTCCCGAAGGTTTCATTCTGTTTGGACTCCGTTTGATATTCCTTTTCTTCGAAACCCTAAAACAGGCAAAAAACAACAATTCTGGGTTGGGCCTCCGGTTAATAGGTTAGTCCCAAAAATAATATAAAAGTGGATAATAAAGCCCAATAATGTCCAAAACAGTAGATAATATAGCATGAAGCAATCAAAAAATATAGATACGTTGGAGACGTATCAGGGACCTATCCGCGATTATTTTTATCATAGATTAGCCCGTGATCTTCAAACGCCCGCAACTTTTTAACCGTTTGTCCAAATCCAGTGAAACCAACGCCAAAATCTTCGTCTCGAAGCCCTCTTTACAGTTAACCAACTTGAACATGATTTTGATAAATTAAAATTTGGTTTCAAGCAGATTTGATTTCGAATTTCTTTTGATCGTAGTTTGAGTTTCGTAGCTCCGATTTGAATGATTCATTTTTGCAAATCGAGGCTCTTCATTTGAACTTTCAGTTTGGACTTTCTTATCTGAGTTTTACCCGTGCATCTATGCTTGAGTGCTTACGTATGCTATTTTTTGTTTGTGATAGAATTTCCGGAGTGTGAAGCATGCTACTACGAGTCTCTAGGGTTTGCAGATCGTCAGCAAGGCAAGTAACACTTTGATCATATCCCTTCATTACCCAGTTTTTATGCATTAGCCCAGTCCTCAAACATTGCATGAGTAGGATTTATAACTTGTGGATTTTGGGAAGTAGATGATGAGGTAGAACCTATTGCCCTTTTTATATCAAACCCTGGGAGTTACTTCTACGTTATGCTTATCCCGCTATGCTATGCTTGTAGACGTGGTTTGGTTGAGTGTATCGATGACAGATGTGAGAGTTGTTAAATAATGGTTAACTTAAGGTGGCTACTTTAATACACATCTGGGTGGATTGGTTGAGGCACCCTGGAGCACCCAGTGGTCGTCTGGGCACCTGGAGCAATCCAGAGCTGTCCTGGGATATACCGGAGTACCCATGTGATCATCCTATAGTTTGCCACCCAGGCTCAAAGGGATCATAAGATTATTCATGCTCGAAACTTCCATGTGCAGCCACAAGCCATTATGGGCTCTGGCATAGTTGAGTAAGTTGTGGGAATCCTTTCCATGATGGGCTAGCAGATGTACGGGATTGTAGGTGCACCGGCCTATCTATCGGTTAAGGGGACCTCTTCGGAAAGACTGAGTCTCGGTCATCAGTTTCTCAAACACCATGAAGTGTGAGAAATCCAACGGAGGAGATCGAGTCTTGTGGGGAAAAGTGCGCAAACCTCTACAGAGTGTACAAACTAATCATGGTTAGCCCTGTCCCCGGTTATGGACATCTTGAGTATCTGGTACTTGAATTATTGATTTGATCTCATCACTCATAATTAATTTTGTTGGGCTATTAATTACTTTTAACTGGGATTGAGTTCGAGGAACCTTCTCAATGTTTATCAACTACCATGATAGTTAAACAAAATATATTCCTTTGTTGTAGGAAAAATTGGCTTTTCGCAAAAACATGTTAACTGTAGAGCCTCCACCAGCCATATATGCATATAGTTATAGTTATTACCTGTTCATTGCACTATAGTGTTATTTTTCCAGCATATTCCATGTGCTGACCCATTTTCGGGCTGCAACGTATTATGTTGCAGACATTTCTGACGAAGAGTAAGCTGCGCTAGGTCATTGTCGTGCACTCAACTATGCCATTGGAGTTGATGGACTCACTTTATCTTCGAAGCCTTCCAATGTTATCTTATTTAGATGGCCTTAAGCCATATTATTGTAATAAGTCCTCTTTTGAGACTATCGATGTATTAAGTGTGTGATTGCACTCTGTTATAAATCCTTCAAGTATTGTGTGTGTCAGCATTAGCGATCCAGGGATGATACTTATGCACAGAGATTTGACCGTTTGAGGTCGGATCCCTACAGTATGAGAACAAAGTCTGGACTTTGGTTGACTTGCCCGATGATCGGCTGGCCATAGAGAATAAATGGATCTTCAAGAAGAAGACTGACGCTGATGGTAATATTACTATCTACAAAGCTCGACTTGTTGCAAAAGGTTTGCGACAAGTTCAAGGAGTTGACTACGATGAGACCTTCTCACCCGTAGCGATGCTTAAGTCTGTCCAAATCATGTTAGAAATTGCCGCATTTTATGATTATAAAATTTGGCAAATGGATGTCAAAACTGCATCCATTAATGGATATCTTAAAGAAGAGTTGTATATGATGCAACCAGAAGGTTTTGTCGATCCAAAAGGTGCTAACAAAGTGTGCAAGCTCTAGCGATCCATTTATGGACTGGTGCAAGCCTCTCGGAGTTGGAATATATGCTTTGATAGTGTGATCAAAGCATATGGTTTTATACATACTTTTGGAGAAGCCTGTATTTACAAGAAAGTGAGTGGGAGCTCTGTAGCATTTCTGATATTATATGTAAATGACATATTGTTGATCAGAAATGATACTGAATTTCATATTAGCATAAAAGGATACTTGAATAAGAATTTTTCAATGAAAGACCTCGGTGAAGCTACTTATATATTGGGCATCAAGATCTATAGAGATAGATCAAGACGCTTAATTGGACTTTTACAAAGCACATACCTTCATAACGTTTTGAAGAAGTTCAAAATGGATCAAGCAATGAAAGGGTTCTTGCCTGTGTTACAAGGTGTGAAGTTGAGTCAGACTCAATGCCCGACCACTATAGAAGACAGAGAGAAAATAAAAGGTGTTCCCTATGCTTCAGCCATAGGCTCTATCATGTATGCAATGATGTGTACTAGACCTGATGTGTGCCTTGCTATTAGTTTAGCAGGGAGGTACCAAAGTAATCCAGGAGTGGATCACTGGACAACGGTCAAGAACATCCTGAAATACCTGAAAAGGACTAAGAATATGTTTCTTGTATATGGAGGTGACAAAGAGCTCGCCGTAAATGGTTACGTCGATGCAAGCTTTGACACTGATCTGGATGACTCTAAGTCACAAACCGGATACGTGTTTTTATTAAATGGTGGAGCTGTCAGTTGGTGCAGTTCCAAGCAGAGCGTCATGGCGGGATCTACGTGTGAAGCGGAATACATAGCTTCTTCGAAAGCAGCAAATGAAGGAGTCTGGATGAAGGAGTTCATATCCAATCTAGGTGTCATACCTAGTGCATCGGGTCCAATGAAAATCTTTTGTGACAATACTGGTGCAATTGCCTTGGTAAAGGAATCCAGATTTCACAAGAGAACTAAGCACATCAAGAGACGCTTCAATTCCATCCACGATCAAGTCAAGGAGGGAGACATAGAGATTTGCAAGATACATACAGATCTGAATGTTGCAGACCCGTTGACTAAGCCTCTCTCACGAGCTAAACATGATCAGCACCAAGACTCCATGGGTGTTAGAATCATTACAATGTAATCTAGATTATTGACTCTAGTGCAAGTGGGAGACTGAAGAAATATGCCCTAAAGGCAATAATAAAGTTGTTATTTATATTGTTGGAGAACGCAGTAATTTCAAAAAAAATCCTACGCACACGCAAGATCATGGTGATGCATAGCAACAAGAGGGGAAGAGTGTTGTCCACTGATAACCCACAAGTATAGGGGATCGCAACAGTTTTCGAGGTTAGAGTATTCAACCCAAATTTATTGATTCGACACAAGGGGAGCCAAAGAATATTCTCAAGTATTAGCAGCTGAGTTGTCAATTCAATCACACCTGGAAACTTAATATCTGCAGCAAAGTATTTAGTAGCAAAGTAATATGATAGTAATGGTAACAGTAGCAAAAGGTAATGATAGCAAAAGTAATGTTTTTGGTATTTTGTAGTGATGATAGCAATAGCAACGGAAAAGTAAATAAGCGAAGAACAATATATGGAAAGCTCGTAGGCAATGGATCAGTGATGGAGAATTATATCGGATGCGGTTCATCATGTAACAGTCATAACCTAGGCTGACACAGAACTAGCTCCAATTCATGAATGTAATGTAGGCATGTATTCCGAATATAGTCATACGTGCTTATGGAAAAGAACTTGCATGACATCTTTTGTCCTACCCTCCCGTGGCAGCGGGGTCCTAGCGGAAACTAAGGGATATTAAGGCCTCCTTTTAATAGAGTACCGGACCAAAGCATTAACACATAGTGAATACATGAACTCCTCAAACTATGGTCATCACCGGTAAGTATCCCGATTATTGTCACTTCGGGGTTAACGGATAATAACACATAATAGGTGACTATAGACTTGCAAGATAGGATCAAGAACTCTCATATATTGATGAAAACATAATAGGTTCAAATCTGAAATCATGGCACTCGGGCCCTAGTGACAAGCATTAAGCATAGCAAAGTCATAGCAACATCAATCTCAGAACATAGTGGATACTAGGGATCAAACCCTAACAAAACTAACTCAATTACATGATAAATCTCATCCAACCCATCACCGTTCAACAAGCCTATGATGGAATTACTCACGCACGGCGGTGAGCATCATGAAATTGGTGATGGAGGATGGTTGATGATGACAATGGCGATGGATCCCCCTCTCCGGAGCCCCGAACGGACTCTAGATCATCCCTCCCGAGAGGTTTTAGGGCTTGGCGGCGGCTCCGTATCGTAAAACGCGATGAATCCTTCTTCTTTATTTTTCTCCCCGAAAACAAATATATAGAGTTGGAGTCGAGGTCGGAGGAGCTCCAGGGGGCCCACGAGGTAGGAGGCGCGCCCCCCACCCTCGTGGCTAGGGTGTGGGCCCCCTAGTCTTCATATTTTGCAAGGATTTTTTATTATTTCCGAAAAGATGTTCCATGAAGTTTGAGGTCATTCCGAGAACTTTTGTTTCTGCACATAAATAACAGCATGGCAATTCTGCTGAAAATAGCGTCAGTCCGGGTTAGTTCCATTCAAATCATGCAAGTTAGAGTCCAAAACAAGGGAAAAAGTGTTTGGAAAAGTAGATACGACGGAGACGTATCAACTCCCCCAAGCTTAAACCTTTGCTTGTCCTCAAGCAATTCAGTTGACAAACTGAAGTGATAAAGGAAAAATTTTACAAACTCTGTTTGCTCTTGTTGTTGTAAATATGTAAAGCCAGCATTCAAGTTTTCAGCAAAGATTATGAACTAACCATATTCACAATAGCGCATAGGTCTCATGTTTACTCATATCAATGGCATAATCAACTAGCGAGCAATAATAATAAATCTCGGATGACAACACTTTCTCAAAACAATCATAATATGATATAACAAGATGGTATCTCGCTAGCCCTTTCTGAGACCGCAAAACATAAATGTAGAGCACCTTTAAAGATCAAGGACTGACTAGACATCATAATTCATGGTAAAAGAGATCCAGTCAAGTCATACTCAATGTAAACTAACAGTAATGAATGCAAATGACAGCGGTGCTCTCCAACTAGTGCTTTTTAATAAGAGGATGATGACTCAACATGAAAGTAAATAGATAGGCCCTTCGCAGAGGGAAGCAGGGATTTGTAGAGGTGCCAGAGCTCGGTTTTGAAATAGAGGCGAATAATATTTTGAGCGATATACTTACATTGTCAACATAACAACCAAGAGATGGCGATATCTTCCATGCTACACACATTATAGGCGGTTCCCAAACAAAATGGTAAAGTTTATACTCCCCCTCCACCAAGAAGCATCAATCCATGGCTTGCTCGAAATAACGAGTGCCTCCAACTAACAAGGGTCCCAGGGGGAGTTTTGTTTGCATTATTTTGATTTAGCTTGCATAAAGCATGGGACTGGGCATCCCGGTGACCAGCCACTTTCTCGTGAGTGAGGAGCGGAGTCCACTCCTCTTGAGAATAACCCGCCTAACATGGAAGATACAGACAGTCCTAGTTGATACATGAGCTATTCAAGCATACAAAACAGGATATTTATTTGAAGGTTTAGAGTTTGGCACATACAAATTTACGTGGAACGGCAGGTAGATACCGTATATAGGTAGGTATGGTGGACTCATATGGAATAACTTTGGGGTTTATGGAGTTGGATAGACAAGCAGTATTCCTGCTTAGTACAGGTGAAGGCTAGCAAAAGACTCGGAAGCGACCAGCTAGAGAGCGATAACAGTCATGAACATGCATTAAAATTAATCAACACCGAATGCAAGCATGAGTAGGATATAATCTACCATGAACATAAATATCTTGAAGGCTATGTTGATTTTGTTTCAACTACATGTGTGAACATGCGCCAAGTCAAGTCACTTAAATCATTCAGAGGAGGATACCACCCTATCATACCACATCACAACCATTTTAATAGCATGTTGGCACGCAAGGTAAACCATTATAAGTTCCTAGCTAATGAAGCATGGCACAAGAAACTATGATCTCTAGTTGTCATTGCAAACATGTTTATTCATAATAGGCTGAATCAGGAACGATGAACTAATCATATTTACAAAAACAAAATAGGTCGAGTTCATACCAGCTTTTCTCATCTCAGTCAGTCCATCATATATCATCATAATTGCCTTTCACTTGCATGACCGAATGATGTGGATAATAATAATAATAATAGTGCACGTGCATTGGACTAAGCTGGAATCTGCAAGCATTCAATAGACAGGTGATACGTCTCCAACGTATCTATAATTTTTGATTGCTCCATGCTATATTATCTATTGTTTTGGACATTATTGGGCTTTATTATCCACTTCTATATTATTTTTGGGACTAACCTATTAACCGGAGGCCTAGCCCAGAATTGCTGTTTTTTTGCCTATTTTAGGGTTTTGAAGAAAAGGAATATCAAACAGAGTCCAAACGGAATGAAATCTTCGGGAACGTGATTTTGTCACCGAACATGATCCAGCAGACTTGGACCCTACGTCAAGAAACAAAGGAGGAGGCCACGAGGTAGGGGGCGTGCCTACCCCCCACCCCCCAGGCGCGCCCTCCACCCTCGTGGACCCCCTGTTGCTCCACCGACGTACTCCTTCCTCCTATATATACCTATGTACCCCCAAACAATCAGATATGGAGCCAAAACCCTAATTTCACCGCCGCAACTTTCTGTATCCACGAGATCCCATCTTGGGGCCAGTTCCGGAGCTCCGCCGGAGGGGGTATCCATCATGGAGGGCTTCTACATCATCACCATAGCCCCTCCGATGAAGTGTGAGTAGTTCACCTCAGACCTGCGGGTCCATAGTTATTATCTAGATGGCTTCTTCTCTCTTTTTGGATCTCAATACAATGTTCTCCCCCTCTCTTGTGGAGATCTATTCGATGTAATCTTCTTTTTGCGGTGTGTTTGTTGAGACCGATGAATTGTGGGTTTATGATCAAGTCTATCTATGAACAATATTTGAATCTTCTCTGAATTCTTTTATGTATGATTGGTTATCTTTGCAAGTCTCTTCGAATTATCAGTTTGGTTTGGCCTACTAGATTGATCTTTCTTGCAATGGGAGAAGTGCTTAGCTTTGGGTTCAATCTCGCGGTGTCCTTTCCTAGTGATAGTAGGGGCAGGAAGGCACGTATTTTATTGTTTCCATCGAGGATAACAAGATGGGGTTTCATCATATTGCATGTGTTCATCCCTCTACATCATGTCATCTTGCTTAAGGCGTTACTCTGTTTTCATGAACTTAATACTCTAGATGCATGTTGGATAGCGGTCGATGAGTGGAGTAATAGTAGTAGATGCAGGCAGGAGTCGGTCTACTTGTCTCAGACGTGATGCCTATATACATGATCATACCTAGATATTCTCATAACTATGCTCAGTTCTGTCAATTGCTCAACAGTAATTCCTTCACCCACCGTAAAATACTTATGCTCTTGAGAGAAGCCACTAGTGAAACCTATGGCTCTCGGGTCTATCTTCATCATATTAATCTTCCAATACTTAGTTATTTCCTTTGCTTTTTACTTTTCTTTTATTTTACTTTGCATCTTTATCATAAAAATACCAAAAATATTATCTTATCATATCTATCAGATCTCACTCAAATAAGTGGCCGTGTAGGGATTGACAACCCCTTATCGTGTTGGTTGCGAGGATTTATTTGTTTTGTGCAGGTACGAGGGACTCGCGCGTAGCCTCCTACTAGATTGATACCTTGGTTCTCAATAACTAAGGGAAATACTTACGCTACTTTGCTGCATCATCCCTTCCTCTTCGGGGAAAAACCAACGCAGTGCTCAAGAGGTAGCAAGAAGGATTTCTGGCGCCGTTGCCGGGGAGTCTACGCAAAAGTCAATATACCAAGTACCCATCACAATCCCTATCTCCCGCATTACATTATTTGCCATTTGCCTCTTGTTTTCCTCTCCCCCACTTCACCCTTGCCATTTTATTCACCCTCTCTCTCTATCCTCCCTCTCTTTTCCCGTTTGCCTCTTTTTGCCTGCTTGCTTTTTGTTTGCTTGTGTGTTGGATTGCTTGATTGTCACGATGGCTCAAGATAACACTAAATTGTGTGACTTTACCAATACCAACAACAATGATTTTATTAGCACTCCGATTGCTCCTCTTACTGATGCTGAATCTTGTGAAATTAATGCTGCCTTGCTGAATCTTGTCATGAAAGATCCGTTTTCCGGCCTTCCTGGTGAAGATGCCGCTACCCATCTAAATAGCTTCGTTGATTTGTGTGATATGCAAAAGAAGAAAGATGTGGATAACGATATTGTTAAATTGAAGCTATTTCCTTTTTCGCTTAGAGATCGTGCTAAAACTTGGTTCTCGTCTTTGCCTAAAAATAGTATTGATTCATGGAATAAGTGCAAAGATGCTCTTATCTCTAAGTATTTTCCTCCCGCTAAGACCATCTCCCTTAGAAACGATATTATGAATTTTAAGCAACTTGATCATGAACATGTTGCACAAGCTTGGGAGAGGATGAAATTAATGATACGTAATTGCCCTACTCATGGTTTGAATTTGTGGATGATTATACAAAAATTTTATGCCGGATTGAATTTTGCTTCAAGAAATCTTTTAGATTCGGCCGCGGGAGGCACTTTTATGGAAATCACTTTAGGAGAAGCTACTAAACTTCTAGATAATATTATGGTTAATTATTCTCAATGGCATACGGAAAGAGCTACTAATGAAAAGGTGCATGCGATAGAAGAAATTAATGTTTTGAGTGGAAAGATGGATGAACTTATGAAATTATTTGCTAGTAAAAGTGTTTCTTCTGATCCTAATGATATGCCCTTGTCTACTTTGATTGAGAATAATAATGAATCTATGTATGTGAATTTTGTTGGTAGGAACAATTTTGGTAACAACGCGTATAGAGGAAATTTTAATCCTAGGCCTTATCCTAGTAATCCCTCTAATAATTATGGTAATTCCTACAACAATTCTTATGTAAATTATAATAAGATGCCCTCTGATTTTGAATCTAATATTAAATAATTTATTACTTCGCAAAAGAATTTCAATGCTTTGATTGAAGAAAAATTGCTTAAGATTGATGAGTTGGCTAGGAACGTTGATAGAATTTCTCTTGATGTTGATTCTTTGAAACTTAGATCTATTCCACCTAAGCATGATATCAATGAGTTTCTCAAAGCCATGAGAATTCCCATTGATGAGTGCAAAGAAAGAACCGCTAGGATGCGTGCTAAGAAAGATGCCTTTATAAGAGCATGTTCTTCTAGTTCATATGAAAATAAAGATGAAGATCTAAAAGTTATTGATGTGTCCCCTGTTAAATCTTTGTTTTGCAATATTAATATTAATAATGATGGGACTGAATATGATCCACCTTTACCTAGAAGGCGTTCCAAGAATTCGGAGTTTTTAGATCTTGATGCTAAAATTGATGAAAGTGGGATCGAAGAAATTAAAACCCTAGATGTTGCTAAACCCACTATTTTGGATTTCAAGGAATTTAATTATGAAAATTGCTCTTTGATTGATTGTATTTCCTTGTTGCAATCCGTGCTAAATTCTCCTCACACTTATAGTCAAAATAAAGCGTTCACTAAACATATCGTTGATGCCTTGATGCAATCTTATGAAGAAAAACTTGAATTGGAAGTTTCTATCCCTAGAAAACTTTATGATGAGTGAGAACCAACTATTAAAATTAAGATTAAAGATCATGAGTTTTATGCTTTATGTGATTTGGGTGCTAGTGCTTCCACGATTCCAAAGACTTTGTGTGATTTGTTAGGTTTCCGTGATTTTTATGATTGCTCTCTAAACTTGCATCTTGCAGATTCCACTATTAAGAAACCTATGGGAAGAATTAATGAAGTTCTTATTGTTGCAAATAGGAATTATGTACCCGTAGATTTTATTGTTCTTGACATAGATTGCAATCCTTCATGTCCTATTATTCTTGGTAGACCTTTCCTTAGAACGATTGGTGCAATTATTGATATGAAGGAAGGAAATATTAGATTCCAATTTCCGTTAAGGAAAGGCATGGAACACTTTCCTAGAAAGAAAATTAAATTACCTTATGAATCTATTATGCGAGCCACTTATGGATTGCCTACCAAAGATGGCGATACCTAGATCCATCCTTGCTTTTTATGCCTAGCTAGGGGCGTTAAACTATAGCGCTTGTTGGGAGGCAACCCAATTTTATTTTTATTCCTTGCTTTTTGCTCCTGTTTAGTAATCAATAATTTATCTAGCCTCTGTTTAGGTTGTGTTTTTTGTGTTAATTAGTGTTTGTGCCAAGTAGTTGGGAAGACTTGGGGAAAGTCTTGATATCTTGCTGTAAAAAAAGAAAATTTAGCGCTCACGAGAATTGCCGCCATTTTTATTTGGAAGGTGCTATTTATTTAATTCTTTTCGTAGATGATTAATAGATAAATTCCTCTTTAGGGAAAAACCAACGCAGTGCTCAAGAGGTAGCAAGAGGAGAAGACAAGGTGATATGGGCTCTTTGTCAGATCGACAATAATGCATATAAGAGCTACTTCAACAATTTAATCATGGTCTTCTCCTATCGACCCCCAAAGAAAAGAAAAGAAATAAAACTATTTACACAGGAAAGCTCCCAACAAGTAAAACAAGAACAGGAAATCTTTTTGGGTTTTCTTTTTAATTACTACTACAAGCATGGAAAGTGAACTAATTAAAAGCTAAAACTAATTTTTTTTTTGGTTTTCTTAAGGTTTATTAGACACACAAGAAGAAAGCATAAAAAGGAAAATAAACAAGCATGGATGATACAATGAAAAAGTATGAGCACCGACATCTAGCAATGAGTGTGTGAACATGAATATAATGTCGGTGAGAAATACGTACTCCCCCAAGCTTAGGTTTTTGGCCTAAGTTGGTCTATGGCCACGGCTGGCCTGGCGGATATCCATAATAATAGTTGGGGTTGTACTGAGATGCATCGGCTATCGCCTCCTGAGCTGCAACGTGGTGACGAGTGGCCTCTGCCCTCGTCCTATACACATCTGCCTCCTCTCTGGTGATAACATATCTTCCTTTTGCCTGATAATCAAAGAAGGCAGGAGCAGGGAGAGTAATACAGACAACATGGCGTCTGTCAAATATTAAGCGATACTGGAGAGGTGATTCATTCCTCTCGACAAACTGGTGGTGAACCATAGCCTCATAATCCAAATAAGTAGGAGGCAACTCAATATCATCTTCACGTATGGCTATACCAAGAAAATTAGCTATGTGGGTTGCATAAATTCCACCAAAGAAATCTCCATTAAATCTATTAAGATGCAACCTACGTGCAACAATGGCTCCCAAATTATAAGATTTATCTCCTAACACGGCACTCCTAAGAATACTGAGGTCAGGGACACACATGTGACATGCCTCATCTTTACCATTAATGCATCTACCTATGAAGAGAGCAAAATAATGTATAGCAGGAAAGTGAATGCTCCATATGGTAGCTTGTGTTATATCTCTAGATTCCCCCACGGTTATACTAGCAAGAAAATCTATAAATTCAGATTTGCGAGGTTCCCTAACACTACCCCATTGTGGAAGTTTGTAAGCAGTGGTAAAATCCTCTAAATCCATAGTGTAAGAATTTTCATAAAGATCAAACAGGACAGTTGGAGAATTACGTGAAGATGAAAATTCAAACATCCTCACAAAGGAACTAGTGAGATAGTGATACTGGCTGCACTTTTCTTCCTCGAAGCTCACAAGATCAGTGTTACGCAAATATGCGTTAAATTCTTCCTTAATTCCTGTGAAACACCACGCTCAAGCATCCTAAATTGTAACATATTTACCTATGGAGAGGCAGATGAGCAAGATATATACCAACAACATTTTTAACAAGTGGATTATCTTACCGTCTTATTTGCACAAGCATGAAGATAGCAGGTGCCATGTATGTTGCAATGCAGTTGCCAAATTTTTTGACTTGATCATCTATTGAAAATAGGCACTGAGTACATTGTATGCATGATCTGCAGTTGCCATGTGAAACCAACTATAGTTGCCATGTGTGTTGAACTGTAGTTTCCATGTGTAACGAACTGTAGTTGCCATGTGAAATGATAGGTAGTTGACATGTGAGACAAAACTGCAGTTGCCATGTCTTATGAACTGCATTTGCCATGTTGAATGAATTGCATTTGCCATTTTAAATGAACTGCATTTGCCATGTTGAATGTTATGCAGTTGCCATATGAAATATCATGCAGTTGTCATGTGGAAACAAACAACCCAAGAAAAATGTGGGAAAAATAAGGATTTCCATGCCATCATTATTTTAGATACGTTTGCTATGTCACGACCTACCTCGACATAAGGTGCTACGAACATCATATAATAGTCCAACAAAAAGCCCAAAAACATGCAGATTCTAGGAAGAAATAAAGTGTGCCAGCATGTATACAGCTTACCAGGTGGATGAACATACGTTCAAGGTGTGTTCTCTCTTGGGCATGTCCAATTCAGAACCTGAAGACCCGTACAAGGGAAGGAACTACTTTGTGAAGGCCTTGGTAAACGAAGGTGAATACTACTGCCAATGCTGCAAATTCGAACGGGACGGGATTATGTGCTGTCATATACTAAAAGTAATGGACATCCATGCGGTAACACGATTGCCCCACCATTTCATACGGTGGCGATGGACTTGGGACGCTGACGATGCGTTGGGGCCACAAACATCAAATGCAGTTTTGGTTGTGCATGATGAGAGACCATAGGCAACCATGGACGTCGTGAGGCACATTGTGTTGACAAACAACTATACTAAACTAATAGATGAAGCATGCAAGAGTGATGAGACAGCGAGGGTGGCAGAAAAATATAGGAAGGCCCTGAAAAGAGAGCTTGATGAGATCAAAAAGAGGAAGGCTGAAGAAGCCTTACACAAGTTCCCTCCCATCTCAAGTGTGCCTTCGTCCACATGTCCATCATCTGAAAACTCGGAGGTAGGGTCTGGAACAGCAAGCACGCAAACCCAGGTCAGGAACCCGCCCTGTTCCATCACAAAAGGGCGTCCAAAATAGGTGAGATTCAAATTGGGGTTGTAAATTTAAGCAAAGCACAAGAAAACAAAGAAAGGGACGGGCAACCCATAAGGAAATGTGGAGGATTATAACTTGGGTGTTGGTGACATTTTTGTGAGCTAAATGATCAAAAGGTTGTAAAAAATGGGAGAATGATTGTTGGTGGACATCAAAATTTAAAGAAAGTGCCATGTATGAATGACTATAATTGCCACATATGTGCTACTAAATCTGCCATATAGCTTCCATCGAATCTGCCATGTAATTTTTACTTAATCTGCCATCGCGTACATTTTCGTTTTCAGAATACGCATTTTTTCCACACATATTGTATTGTACACATACTATGAACAAACTAGTTGGAACGATCACGTGCAAAAACACGAGAGAACGGTTTGCTTATGGACTACCTACCATGCTAACTGATACAGTTAGCAATGCAAATAACCCCAAAAAACAAAAAAACAGAATGATTACTTTTACTAATCGTCCCTGATCAACTATATTTGTCGTGTTTCAGACATCATAGATGCATTCAAGCACCCAACTGGTACTACCAACCACAAAACGCATAATAATACTGAACATAAACGTAGCTGTTGTCACACCTAAGCAGGTTTAGATACACACATATATTACAAAATATTCAAATGGCACTCACACGCCACCACTATAAACTAGACTACGGGGGATGCAGTCATAACATAGCACACAGACATAGTTTTAAAATAACAAGTTGATACCTTACATTCCTCAGCCACAGATTGTAAGGTAGGCATGCGGTATGGAGCATCATGTACTCACTTGTACTTCTTGTTGGCCTTTTTCACAGCTTCCTCTATGAACTCTCGTGTGTTTGCCCACGTGTTGAAATCTTCATTCATCAACCAGTTCCATGTGTATATTTTATGGAGCTCGACGACCATTGCAACTGTGATGACAGGGACCCGTCGACCTTCCCACTTTGCAAGGTATTCCAGCGTGTGAAAGCCATAGTCATGCCTATAAAGAAAAGAATCATGTGAACTCAGGAGAACAGAAAAAATCATAAACTTCAATGCATATGTGACAAGGTTTAGGATTGATGTGGAGGACACATGAAAAATATAGTAATTACCTGTTTCCTTGCTTCGTAGTCGTGACATACTCGATTGGAAAATGACTAATCTGGACCCTTGAGTTTTCATAATGATGGTTCCATGTCTCTTTCAGGTTGTCGATAAAGAATTCAGCATGTGTAGTAAGGTCTTCATTAGCTTCTAAACACATTGAATCGAGCACCTCAAATCGTTGGTTCTTCAGGTCAAGGCAAATTGCATAATGGTGACCACACTTGTCATTTGGGTTGTCTGGTGCAAGCTCCTGGAACATGGGGAACATGACCTGCAAGTAAAATGAAGGAAAGAAAAAGTAGAGTTCACATCAAAAACAGAAATGATGTAAATTGGAAAAAATGATATGTAAAGATATTCCCGGATGCAGTAACAGGTACATGAATGACAAAGCAGCAAAGGTCCAAATAATGCACCCATGGGGAATGTTTATTTTTCCATGTGTAATTAAAAGAAGTTGCCTTCAATGTATAAAACAAAACTTGCCCAATATTTTAAGTGAACTTGGCACATAAGTTGCATTAAACGGTCAAACATGTTTTACATGGCAGCTGCTGCCACATATGAAGCATGGCTACTGACAAAACATAACATGGAAGAAATATGTACAACAAGAAGAAACACTCACATATTTCTTCAGCGTGAGCTTGAATTCACCATGCGCAGTGAAATGCTTCCTCGCGATTTTATGGTGGAAGTCACCATCCCATATTTTGCAGGTCATGTTGTACTGCATAATCGTCTTGTCGGGACAAATCTCCATATGCCTGTTGATGAAGTCAATCCCACACGCAACTACATTCTTGGACATTTTACCAAGTGGCCTCACGGTCTCAGCAAGATTACCCAGGCCGATGTATGTCGCATCACATTGTATGATTTTGGTTTTGTCCAAACATGAGCTGTATGAAAATGATATAACATGAAAGAATCATGTCTACTAAAAAATAAAAATAAAACATAAACAACGCATGGCTGCAATAACAAAAAGGGAAATATCGGAGAAGAACGACTGAGGGGTTATGTGGTGTGGACATTACGCTTTCAGCTCCTTCATGTGCTTGCTGTTCGACCTCGCATTTCCCAAACACTTGACAATATCATACAGATGGTTCTGCTCCTTTGTGGCCTTACCTTCGGGCTCATAGTCATCCGCGGGTGGTGCGTGAACTACCCTGTTCTGCCTCACACATCCAGGGGTGGAACTTCTAATAGTATCCTCGGATATAGACTCAGCGGGCACGTTAGAACTTGATTGCCCCTGACTCCATGAGGACCTCCTCTTCAATGCTTCCTCCTCAATCCTGCAGTAAGCTTCATCAAGTGACGGTGAAATATCCTCGGGCTGGAAAGATAAAACAATGGGTTAGGAAACTTGGTAACAACAAGTTATTGTGAAAAAATGTAGATTGTGAACTGTAGGTGCAATTTAGAAAGTGTCCATGCGGAAACAACTCCAGTTGCCATGTGCATTGCACTGTAGTTGCCATGTGGCAACAACTGCAGTTTTCAAGTAAATTGAACTGGAGTTGCCATGTTGCAGCAACTCCAGTTGCCATGTGCTTTCCGAATGGAATTGCCACATGACAACAACTATAGGTGCCATGTGGTAGCAAACTGCAGTTGCCATGTGCATCTCATGAGATTTGCCATCGCCAGTAAGAAACCAAAAAAGCTTGTGACAAACGTCTGACAAAAAAATGTAGAAACAAAATAAAAAACACAGAAAAAGTGTACCGTGAACTATCGGCTCTGCAACTTCACAGCCTTCCTACCTTCAGCCATTGGCTGCTCCATCATTGGGGCCATGCCTACCGGGAAAGGAAAGGCAACAGGCACAACATCTCGCACCACTGGTCCATCTTGACCGCGATCGATGCCAAGGCTAAAGCTCGGTGGGGTGAAAGCCATTGGGTGCCTCTCCTGCCTACCAGCCAGATCGCGAACAAGTTACTTGGCAGAATCCAGAGGTGAAAGATCAACAAACATTTCTACCTCGTCTGTTGCAGAATCATCAGGCTTATTGATAGGCGCGGGCGTGCTGTCAGCGGTCTCAATCGCAACTTTCTTGCCAATCTTCTTGTTTGGCGATAGGGGATGCCAATGTTGACTGGGAGCTTAGAAGTGCGCAGATTTAAGCTGGGGTTCTCCATGGCGGTGAAAGGCGCAGTCTGCTCCGGACGTTCACCTCCTTCAGTCATGCATGGCTTGCCACCTGCGTCAGTTGTACTCCGGACTTCCGTTTTCTCCATAGCATTGCTTTTTTCATGAGGTGGGAATAGTGTGGAAGCAGGCACATAACCAGAGTCATCTCTGCTGCTCCTAGCTACATCTGGTGCATTGGATGTGTGTGCAGGATGCTTCCGGGGGCTACACCGCCTAGGTGGTAGACCAGCTCACGCAACGGTCGCCGTAGCAGCCTCTGGACCACCACCAGCTGGAGCTGTTGTGCCATGAGTCTCACCTGTGGATGGCGCCTCATTTTGAAATGTGGACGCAGCCCCTTATTTTGTGGACGTAGAAGTGCCACCAGCCACACGCTTGGAATCCGTGTCAGATGAGCAGGAATCTTCCTTGTTTAGGTTGATCTCAGGAGCGTCCACTTCAACGCTTGCTGATCGGGTGGCATGGGTCACAACAGCATCCCCCATTGCCACCAGCGTGGGCAATATCTCAGCAGTCCTGGTAGATACTGACTCATCACTCCCAGATGTACGGATGACTGCTGTTGTAGTCTGCACATCTACAACCGGCGGAGATGGTCGGCCGCCTGCATTGGAGCTAGTGGGAATAGTGGACGGTACAACAGCAGTTTTGTCGAATGGCGCCTCATGAACATATGAGTTGCCACTTGTCGACAACTTGGAATGAATGCGTTCGAGTGGGTCTCTAAGATTGTGTTTGGTCACGCGTGTAGTAGTCTTCTTCACCCTACAAAAAAGCACATCAAGAGTATAAAAAAAGCGAGCAAAATAATTTCCATAGTAGACATCATAAAAATGAAAAAATGTGTGATGTGCCAGAGCTGCCATCTGATAACAAGCTATGGATGAGCACACATGACAATGTAGGTGGTGGAAGTTAGTGGAAAGCTGCCAGTTGCCATATCAGTGGAATAAGAATTTCCATGTGGTCTTGTTAGCAGTTGCCATACAAAACAAGCAGGTGTTGCCATGCAGCAAAAAATAGATCATGAAAAACATCAATTGCCATGTGGGACTGATGGCAGTAGCCCATGTGGCAAGCTATGCAGCTGCCATGAGAAGCAGATAGTAGTTGCCACATAAATGTATCAAGTGAAAAAGTTGTGTATGATCTAGAATGCATCAAGCAAAAATGTAGCACTATGACAATGAAAAACAGGGAAGAGCCTACTTCTTGATTGTCTTCCTCAAGGCTTCCAACACGAAGGATCCCCGGTGTTGGACGTCGACGTACGAGGAGACGACCCATTGAAAGTGGTGTCACCAGTAGTGGGAACACCCTTGTTCAACCGGGCAGAAACAAGAGTTGGCGTTGGTGCTTGTTTCTTCTTAACTGCTCGTCCACCAGCTGTCGCCTCACTGCACGTAGAAAAACATGGCAAAAAAAGGATACCAAGTGTGAGACACAAAAATCATGCCGCACTTATCAAACAATGGAAAAAAGGTCGGTCTGTTAAAAAAGGAGGGACAAACAAAACACTAAATAGATGTCGAACCTCCTCCTAGCAGCTATGGGATCGGTCCTAGACCTCTTGCCAGCAGAGCCCTGCCCGACATCCTCTGGAGCCCTGCCCCTCTTTGAGGGCGACACCCCCGTGTCTCTCGTAATTGTTTGTTCAATGACTTTCTCCGGTGGAGGAACATTTGGTGCAGCCTTATCCTTCTTACCACCTACACGAACTTCAACATGCTCATCGTCGTCGGTTTCATGTTGCACATTCTCCATGTCATCGTCATCCTCCTTGTCGAGACCAGCATCTCCATCTATTTCATCTTGCGTGTCAGGGAGCTCCTAAGAGCTGTTGTAGTCGTACCGGCCACGGCAACCAGTTGGTCAATGTGTCCGTTCTCCAAGGAATGATGTGAACTGCCTCGCAACCGCATCACTGTCAGAGCCATTAAGTGTCGTCCAACCGTCAACCAACTTCTCGAGCAAGCTGGTCATGCCGGAAGCAAACTGCCCAACTAGATGCTCAACAGGTGCCCTCGCCTGAGCACAAAACAAAAAGTAGCAATAACCAAAACATATTAGAGTCACATGCGTAAGAACAAAAAAACCAAAACAACCATAGATATATAACAAAATGCAAAAGAGAAAAAACAAAATAAACATCATTTATTGCCTCAGTAGGACAAGATGAAGCTGAATGCACATCCATCCACTTGCCAAAGTTTCGTGTCCCACCAAACACACTGTAGTCTATAGCATGCTTGGCCATCAGCTGGAAAACAGCAAAAACAACTAAGATGTAAGAGAGAAATAAGGAGTAGTGGCTACAATTCATGTATTGCAAAAAGAGGAAAAAAGGAGTTTCGACACGGATGGCGAAGTTGCCGTATGGGGTCAGACATGGGTGCCATGTGTAGACAGCCATGGCTGCCTAGGTATTTATCTCTTGTTATCCATAAATGATTGCCGTATGGAGATTTTTCATATGTTATGCAGCATCGAAATTGAAGAATGGCGTGTAAGAAAGAAGGCAAAACTAACCTGTAGTTTCCCCTATTCTGTATCAGTTATCCTGTCTGCAGCAAGCACAGCCTTGACAGCATCGTACGTCCACGCAGATACACTTATGTGGAGGTGACGGACCTCCTATCCCAGTAAAGTCAACAGTGGACAGATCAGGACAATCGACGTACATGAGCTGGTATACACAATAAAAAAGAAAGTTGTGTCGGTTGCCATCATGCTATGTTGAAAAGAAGCTTATGTAGTTTCCTTGAGTCATCAATTTGAAGAGAATTAAGAAAGATTTGCCATCTATCTATGTTAGTTGCCATTATGCTATGTTGGCAGTTGCCATCTTGTTATGCTGGTAGCTGCCACCAGCTCAACATCATGGTTGCCATGCAGATTGTATAAAAGAGTATGAATGTATGGAATGAACACTTTCTTGTGTTGTTGAAAAATGCTATTGCCTTGTAGGCAGCAACTACAGATGCCATGGATCAAAACAAAACTCACTTTCACATGTAAAAAGATTCACACAAAAAATGAAACAAAAGGGTTGCCATGCACGATATTGTACGGTTGCCATGCACGATCTTTTACGGTTCACACGTATCAACAACTGCGATGTTGATTTAGGAAAACAATGAACCATGATAAGAGTATTTGCAAAAGAGTAGGGAAAAAATACCATTAAGTGCAAGCGACGACCCTTCTAGTACATCTTGTTTGAGAATGCATCATGCAGGAAGTCCGCGATGAATTTACACCGATTCATGTTCTTAACATCTTTCAACTTTGCCTGCACAACACAATTTCAGGACAAACATTTTCCGCATCAGCATTCGAATGAAAAAGGTCAAAAAACTGGCAGTGACTAGCTTCCAGATGACATCAAAAACAAAAGATTCAAAGGAAAATGAAGTAGAGAGGGAGCATTCACCAGGATGGGGAAGCACTTGTTGCTTGGGCAAAGAGATGTGGTAGGCGCAAAGACAGCTGAGATCAGGTACATGAGCGGCTTCATCTTAAATACCTCGCCATGGGTTTTCAAGCCCTCCAGCAAAGTTGCCAGCACAGTCGTATTCGGCATGGATGCCATCCCAGGAAACAAACAGGAGAATAAGGCTTCCTCATTCTTATTATTCACCTCATATGGGACTTTGATTTCTCCACAGGGAACACCCAACGTGCAGAAGACAGATTCCTCATCCAAAGGCAGTCTTCCACGTCCAGGAATCACGAATTCCCTGGAGGCAGGATCATAAATCTCACCGAGCCAGTCGCATACATGGTTCATTAGATTCTTGCATCGAACATCCATCAGAGCCTGCATCCCCATCTCACCGGCAGCTCCCTTCTGCTCATCAGTAAATCCCTCAGTCAATATAGTCACGCGTTCTTGCGAAGCCCTATTGCGATGACGTTTCCTCTTCTGCATAACAGAAAAAGGATCACTTGTTGCCATGTTCAATGTCATGAAAATTTAGTTCTAACGGAAGATTCAAAACTCAATGTGACATTAAAACATATGGGGGTGGGAAGTGACCTCATCGCCATCTTTTATCCGACCAGTCGCGCGATTCTGTCGCGGTAACTCCATGAAGTCATCATCATCTTGATGGTCGCCGCGAGCCATTGTGCAACGGTAAGAACAAAACACACATTAGGGTGAAATGAAAACACAGCCGATGGATATAGAAAGAAATGCATAAAGTAAATATTCACTGGATATCATCGTTGAACAAAAAAGAAAACTCCATGGTTTCCCCAAAGTTTAAGCATCTGAAGAGGGCAGTTGTTGCCATGTGCTGAACATGCACAAAAGGCAAAAAAAATAATGAAATGGAAAAGCAATTGCAGAAACATGGCAACGGGACATGTATGTGTTTCTGAAGGAAGCAGTTGCCAGCTAGCAGAATCTACTTGCCATGTTGGCTCCAATGAAAGTGGCAAATGAGGCAGAGCATAGGAACACTCACCCCCCTAGGATTGTCCATCAGGAAATGTGGCAACTAACATTGGCTTTGTAAAATGTACAGATCACATCTACTAGGTTCAAAGTTGCCATGTTAACATAAGTCACTTCAAAAAAGGGCAGACTGAAGGAAATATGCCCTAGAGGCAATAATAAAGTTATTATTTATTTCCTTATATCATGATAAATGTTTATTATTCATGCTAGAATTGTATTAACTGGAAACATAATACATGTGTGAATACATAGACAAACAAAGTGTCACTAGTATGCCTCTACTTGACTAGCTCGTTAATCAAAGATGGTTATGTTTCCTAACCATGAACAATGAGTTGTTATTTGATTAACGGGATCACATCATTAAGTGAATGATCTGACTGACATGACCCATTCCATTAGCTTAGAACCCAATCATTTAGTATGTTGCTATTGCTTCCTTCATGACTTATACATGTTCCTATGACTATGAGATTATGCAACTCCCGTTTGCCGGAGGAACACTTTGTGTGCTACCAAACGTCACAACGTAACTGGGTGATTATAAAGGAGCTCTACAGGTGTCTCCAAAGGTAAATGTTGGGTTGGCATATTTCGAGATTAGGATTTGTCACTCCGATTGTCGGAGAGGTATCTTTGGGCCCTCTCGGTAATGCACATCACTTAAGCCTTGCAAGCATTGCAACTAATGAGTTAGTTGCGGGATGATGTATTACAGAACGAGTAAAGAGACTTGCCGGTAACGAGATTGAACTAGGTATTGGAATACCGACGATCAAATCTCGGGCAAGTAACATACCGATGACAAAGGGAACAACGTATGTTGTTATGCGGTCTGACCGATAAAGATCTTCGTAGAATATGTAGGAGCCAATATGAACATCCAGGTTCCGCTATTGGTTATTTACCGGAGACATGTCTTGGTCATGTCTACATTGTTCTCGAACCCGTAGGGTCCGCACGCTTAAGGTTACAATGACAGTTTTATTATGAGTTTATGCATTTTGATGTACCGAAGTTTGTTCGGAGTCCCGGATGTGATCACGGACATGACGAGGAGTCTCGAAATGGTCGAGACATAAAGATTGATATATTGGAAGCCTATGTTTGGATATCGGAAGTGTTCCGGGTGAAATCGGGATTTTACCGGAGTACCGGGAGGTTACCGGAACTCCCCGGGAGCTATATGGGCCATAGTGGGCCTTAGTGGAAAAGAGAAGGGGCAGCCCAAAGTGGGCCGCGTGCCCCTCCCCTCCCTTGGTCCGAATAGGACAAGGAGAGGGGGCCGGCCACCCTCTCTCTCTTCCCCCCTCCGCGAATCCTATTCCAACTAGGATTGGGGGGGAATCCTACTCCCAGAGGGAGTAGGACTCTCCTGGCGCGCCTCTCCTAGGCCGGCCGCACCCCCCCCCCCTTAGTCCTTTATATACGGAGGCAGGGGCACCCCAGAAACACACAAGTAGATCCACGTGATCTTATTCTTAGCCGTGTGCGGCGCCCCCTGCCACCATAGTCCTCGATAATATTGTAGCGGTGCTTAGGCGAAGCCCTGCGACAGTAGTACATCAAGATCGTCACCACGCCGTCGTGCTGACGGAACTCTTCCCTGACACTTTGCTAGATCAAAGTCCGGGGATCGTCATCGAGCTGAACGTGTGTTAGAACTCGGAGGTGCTGTAGTTTCGGTGCTTGATCGGTCGAGCCGTCAAGACGTACGACTACATCAACCAAACGCTTCCGTTGTCGATCTACAAGGTACGTAGATCACACTCTCCCCTCGTTGCTATGCATCACCATGATCTTGCGTGTGCGTAGGAAATTTTTTGAAATTACTACGTTCCCCAACAGTGGCATCCGAGCCTAGGTTTTATATGTTGCTGTTATATGCACGAGTAGAACACAAGTGAGTTGTGGGTGATATAAGTCATACTGCTTACCAGCATGTCATACTTTGATTCGGTGGTATTGTAGGACGAAGCGGCCCGGACCGACATTACGCGTACGCTTACGCGAGACCGGTTCTCCCGACGTGCTTTGCACATAGGTGGCTTGCGGGTGACAGTTTCTCCAACTTTAGTTGAATCGAGTGTGGCTACGCCCGGTCCTTGCGAAGGTTAAAACAGCACCAACTTGACAAACTATCATTGTGGTTTTGATGCGTAGGTAAGATTGGTTCTTGCTTAAGCCCGTAGCAGCCACGTAAAACTTGCAACAACAAAGTAGAGGACGTCTAACTTGTTTTTGCAGGGCATGTTGTGATGTGATATGGTCAAGACATGATGCTAAAATTTTATTGTATGAGATGATCATGTTTTGTAACTGAGTTATCGGCAACTAGCAGGAGCCATATGGTTGTCGCTTTATTGTATGCAATGCAATCGCGCTGTAATGCTTTACTTTATCACTAAACGGTAGCGATAGTCGTGGAAGCACAAGCTTGGCGAGACGACAACGATGCTACGATGGAGATCAAGGTGTCGCGCCGATGACGATGGTGATCACGACGGTGCTTCGGAGATGGAGATCACAAGCACAAGATGATGATGGCCATATCATATCACTTATATTGATTGCATGTGATGTTTATCTTTTATGCATCTTATCTTGCTTTGATTGACGGTAGCATTATAAGATGATCTCTCACTAAATATCAAGAAGTGTTCTCCCTGAGTATGCACCGTTGCGAAAGTTCTTCGTGCTGAGACACCACGTGATGATCGGGTGTGATAGGCTCTACGTTCAAATACAACGGGTGCAAAACAGTTGCACACGCGGAATACTCAGGTTATACTTGACGAGCCAAGCATATACAGATATGGCCTCGGAACACGGAGACCGAAAGGTCGAGCGTGAATCATATAGTGGATATGATCAACATAGTGATGTTCACCAATGAAACTACTCCATCTCACGTGATGATCGGACATGGTTTAGTTGATTTGGATCACGTAATCACTTAGAGGATTAGAGGGATGTCTATCTAAGTGGGAGTTCTTTAAGTAAATTAACTGAACTTAAATTTATCATGAAACTTAGTACCTGATAAGTATCTTGCTTGTTTATGCTTGTTTGTAGATAGATGGCTCGTGCTGTTGTTCCGTTGAATTTTAATGCGTTCCTTGAGAAAGCAAAGTTGAAAGATGATGGTAGCAATTACACGGACTGGGTCCGTAACTTGAGGATTATCCTCATTGCTGCACAGAAGAATTACGTCCTGGAAGCACCGTTGGGTGCCAGGCCTGCTGCTGGAGCAACGCCGGATGTTATGAACGTCTGGCAGAGCAAAGCTGATGACTACTCAATAGTTCAGTGTGCCATGCTTTACGGCTTAGAATCGGGACTTCAACAACGTTTTGAACGTCATGGAGCATATGAGATGTTCCAGGAGTTGAAGTTAATATTTCAAGCAAATGCCCGGATTGAGAGATATGAAGTCTCCAATAAGTTCTATAGCTGCAAGATGGAGGAGAACAGTTCTGTCAGTGAGCATATACTCAAAATGTCTGGGTATAATAATCACTTGATTCAATTGGGAGTTAATCTTCCAGATGATTGCGTCATTGGCAGAATTCTCCAATCACTGCCACCAAGCTACAAGAGCTTCGTGATGAACTATAATATGCAAGGGATGAACAAGACTATTCCCGAGCTCTTCGCAATGCTAAAAGCTGCGGAGGTAGAAATCAAGAAGGAGCATCAAGTGTTGATGGTCAACAAGACCACTAGTTTCAAGAAAAAGGGCAAAGGGAAGAAGAAGGGGAACTTCAAAAAGAACGGCAAGCAAGTTGCTACTCAAGAGAAGAAACCCAAACCTGGACCTAAGCCTGAAACTGAGTGCTTCTATTGCAAGCAGACTGGACACTGGAAGCGGAACTGCCCCAAGTATTTGGCGGATAAGAAGGATGGCAAGGTGAACAAAGGTATATGTGATATACATGTTATTGATGTGTACCTTACTAATGCTCGCAGTAGCACCTGGGTATTTGATATTGGTTCTGTTGCTAATATTTGCAACTCGAAACAGGGACTACGGATTAAGCAAAGATTGGCAAAGGACGAGGTGACGATGCGCGTGGGAAACGGTTCCAAAGTCGATGTGATCACAGTCGGCACGCTACCTCTACATCTACCTTCGGTATTAATATTAGACCTAAATAATTGTTATTTGGTGCCAGCGTTAAGCATGAACATTATATCTGGATCTTGTTTGATGCGAGACGGTTATTCATTTAAATCTGAGAATAATGGTTGTTCTATTTATATGAGTAATATCTTTTATGGTCATGCACCCTTAAAGAGTGGTCTATTTTTATTAAATCTCGATAGTAGTAACACACATATTCATAGTGTTGAAGCCAAAAGATGCAGAGTTGATAATGATAGTGCAACTTATTTGTGGCACTGCTGTTTAGATCATATCGGTGTAAAGCGCATGAAGAAACTCCATACTGATGGACTTTTGGAACCACTTGATTATGAATCACTTGGTACTTGCGAACCGTGCCTCATGGGCAAGATGACTAAAACGCCGTTCTCCGGTACTATGGAGAGAGCAACAGATTTGTTGGAAATCATACATACAGATGTATGTGGTCCGATGAATATTGAGGCTCGTGGCGGATATCGTTATTTTCTGACCTTCACAGATGACTTAAGCAGATATGGGTATATCTACTTAATGAAACATAAGTCTGAAACGTTTGAAAAGTTCAAAGAATTTCAGAGTGAAGTTGAAAATCATAGTAACAAGAAAATAAAGTTTCTACGATCTGATCGTGGAGGAGAATATTTGAGTTACGAGTTTGGTGTACATTTGAAAAATTGTGGAATAGTTTCGCAACTCACGCCACCCGGAACACCACAGCGTAATGGTGTGTCCGAACGTCGTAATCGTACTTTACTAGATATGGTGCGATCTATGATGTCTCTTACTGATTTACCGCTATCGTTTTGGGGATACGCTCTAGAGACGGCCACATTCACGTTAAATAGGGAACCATCAAAATCCGTTGAGACGACGCCTTATGAACTGTGGTTTGGCAAGAAACCAAAGTTGTCGTTTCTAAAAGTTTGGGGCTGCGATGCTTATGTGAAAAAGCTTCAACCTGATAAGCTCGAACCCAAATCGGAGAAATGTGTCTTCATAGGATATCCAAAGGAGACTATTGAATACACCTTCTATCACAGATCCGAAGGCAAGACTTTTGTTGCTAAATTCGGAAACTTTCTGGAGGAGTTTCTCTCGAAAGAAGTGAGTGGGAGGAAAGTAGAACTTGACGAGGTAACTGTACCTGCTCCCTTATTGGAAAGTAGTACATCACAGAAAACTGTTTCTATGACACCTACACCAGTTAGTGAGGAAGCTAATGATGATGATCATGAAACTTCAGAACAAGATACTACTGAACCTCGTAGATCAACCAGAGTAAGATCCGCACCAGAGTGGTACGGTAATCCTGTTCTGGAAGTCATGCTACTAGATCATGATGAACCTACGAACTATGAAGAAGCGATGGTGAGCCCAGATTCCGCAAAGTGGCTTGAAGCCATGAAATCTGAAATGGGATCCATGTATGAGAACAAAGTATGGACTTTGGTTGACTTGCCCGATGATCGGCAAGCAATTGAGAATAAATGGATCTTCAAGAAGAAGACTGACGCTGACGGTAATATTACTGTCTACAAAGCTCGACTTGTCGCAAAAGGGTTTCGGCAAGTTCAAGGGATTGACTACGATGAGACCTTCTCACCCGTAGCGATGCTTAAGTCTGTCCGAATCATGTTAGCAATTGCCGCATTTTATGGTTATGAAATTTGGTAGATGGATGTCAAAACTGCATTCCTGAATGGATTTCTGGAAGAAGAGTTGTATATGATGCAACCAGAAGGTTTTGTCGATCCAAAGGGAGCTAACAAAGTGTGCAAGCTCCAGCGATCCATTTATGGACTGGTGCAAGCCTCTCGGAGTTGGAATAAACGCTTTGATAGTGTGATCAAAGCATTTGGTTTTATATAGACTTTTGGAGAAGCCTGTATTTACAAGAAAGTGAGTGGGAGCTCTATAGCATTTCTGATATTATATGTAGATGACATATTTCTAATTGGAAATGATATAGAATTTCTGGATAGCATAAAGGGATACTTGAATAAGAGTTTTTCAATGAAAGACCTCGGTAAAGCTGCTTACATATTAGGCATTAAGATCTATAGAGATAGGTCAAGACGCTTAATTGGACTTTCACAAAGCACATACCTTGACAAAGTTTTGAAGAAGTTCAAAATGGATCAAGCAAAGAAAGGGTTCTTGCCTGTGTTACAAGGTGTGAAGTTGAGTAAGACTCAATGCCCGACCACTGCAGAAGATAGAGAGAACATGAAAGATGTTCCCTATGCTTCAGCCATAGGCTCTATCATGTATGCAATGATGTGCACCAGACCTGATGTGTGCCTTGCTATAAGTCTAGCAGGGAGGTACCAAAGTAATCTAGGAGTGGATCACTGGACAGCGGTCAAGAACATCCTGATATACCTGAAAAGGACTAAGGATATGTTTCTCATATATGGAGGTGACAAAGAGCTCATCATAAAAGGTTACGTTGATGCAAGCTTTGACACTGATCCGGATGATTCTAAATCGCAAACCGGATACGTATTTACATTAAACGGTGGAGCTGTCAGTTGGTGCAGTTCTAAACAAAGCGCTGTAGCGGGATCTACATGTGAGGCGGAGTACATAGCTGCTTCGGAAGCAGCAAATGAAGGAGTCTGGATGAAGGAGTTCATATCCGATCTAGGTGTCATACCTAGTGCATCGGGTCCAATGAAAATCTTTTGTGACAATACTGGTGCAATTGCCTTGGCAAAGGAATCCAGATTTCACAAGAGAACCAAGCACATCAAGAGACGCTTCAATTCCATCCGGGATCTAGTCCAGGTGGGAGACATAGAGATTTGCAAGATACATACGGATCTGAATGTTGCAGACCCGTTGACTAAGCCTCTTCCACGAGCAAAACATGATCAGCACCAAGGCTCCATGGGTGTTAGAATCATTACTGTGTAATCTAGATTATTGACTCTAGTGCAAGTGGGAGACTGAAGGAAATATGCCCTAGAGGCAATAATAAAGTTATTATTTATTTCCTTATATCATGATAAATGTTTATTATTCATGCTAGAATTGTATTAACCGGAAACATAATACATGTGTGAATACATAGACAAACAAAGTGTCACTAGTATGCCTCTACTTGACTAGCTCGTTAATCAAAGATGGTTATGTTTCCTAACCATGAACAATGAGTTGTTATTTGATTAACGGGATCACATCATTAAGTGAATGATCTGATTGACATGACCCATTCCATTAGCTTAGCACCCGATCGTTTAGTATGTTGCTATTGCTTCCTTCATGACTTATACATGTTCCTATAACTATGAGATTATGCAACTCCCGTTTGCCGGAGGAACACTTTGTGTGCTACCAAACATCACAACGTAACTGGGTGATTATAAAGGAGCTCTACAGGTGTCTCCAAAGGTAAATGTTGGGTTGGCGTATTTCGAGATTAGGATTTGTCACTCCGATTGTCGGAGAGGTATCTCTGGGCCCTCTCGGTAATGCACATCACTTAAGCCTTGCAAGCATTGCAACTAATGAGTTAGTTGCGGGATGATGTATTACAGAACGAGTAAAGAGACTTGCCGGTAACGAGATTGAACAGGTATTGGAATACCGACGATCGAATCTCGGGCAAGTAACATACCAATGACAAAGGGAACAACGTATGTTGTTATGCGGTCTGACCGATAAAGATCTTCATAGAATATGTAGGAGCCAATATGAACATCCAGGTTCTGCTATTGGTTATTGACCGGAGACATGTCTCGGTCATGTCTACATTGTTCTCGAACCCGTAGGGTCCGCACGCTTAAGGTTACGATGACAGTTTTATTATGAGTTTATGCATTTTGATGTACCGAAGTTTGTTCGGAGTCCCGGATGTGATCACGGACATGACGAGGAGTCTTGAAATGGTCGAGACATAAAGATTGATATATTGGAAGCCTATGTTTGGATATCGGAAGTGTTCCGGGTGAAATCGGGATTTTACCGGAGTACCGGGAGGTTACCGGAACCCCTCGGGAGCTATATGGGCCATAGTGGGCCTTAGTGGAAAAGAGAAGAGGCAGCCCAAAGTGGGCCGCGCGCCCCTCCCCTCCCTTGGTCCGAATAGGACAAGGAGAGGGGGCCGGCCACCCTCTCTCTCTCCCCCCCTCCGCGAATCCTATTCCAACTAGGATTGGGGGGGGAATCCTACTCCCAGAGGGAGTAGGACTCTCCTGGCGCGCCTCTCCTAGGCCGGCCGCACCCCCCCCCCCTTAGTCCTTTATATACGGAGGCAGGGGCACCCCAGAAACACACAAGTTGATCCACGTGATCTTATTCTTAGCCGTGTGCGGCGCCTCCTGCCACCATAGTCCTCGATAATATTGTAGCGGTGCTTAGGCGAAGCCCTGCGACAGTAGTACATCAAGATCGTCACCACGCCGTCGTGCTGACGGAACTCTTCCCCGACACTTTGCTGGATCGAAGTCCGGGGATCGTCATCGAGCTGAACGTGTGCTAGAACTCGGAGGTGCCGTAGTTTCGGTGCTTGATCGGTCGAGCCGTGGAGACGTACGACTACATCAACCAAACGTTTCCGTTGTCGATCTACAAGGTACGTAGATCACACTCTCCCCTTGTTGCTATGCATCACCATGATCTTGCGTGTGCGTAGGAATTTTTTTGAAATTACTACGTTCCCCAACACAGACAACTTCCACTGCACAACATATAATGTGGCAACTCACACCATGGCCTCACATAAAAACGAGTTGTCATGTAATACATTCAAATATGTCCAGCTATCACAAGTCAGCATGACAAACGCAATTGAGTCTATTGGACAGTCAATTTGCCATTATCATGCATATGACATGGCAACAGACATAGTGTTTTCACAAAATTAGTTGCCACTTTGAAGCATAGTCGTGGCAACTCAAACGGTTGATTCAGAAAATTAGTTGGCAATTTTCCATGTAATACATTCAAATATGTTCAGCTATCACAAGTCAGCATGGCAAACGCAATTGAGTCTATTGTATAGTCAATTTGCCATTATCTTGCATATGATATGGCAACAGGCATAGTGTATTCACAAAATTAGTTGCCACTTTGAAGCATAGTCGTGGCAACTCACACGGTTGATTCAGAAAATTAGTTGCCACCAGTGATGATAGTTGTTGAAAATGTCGTAACTGTTATTATCCTACACTTTGAAATGCATCTAACTAAATCTAGGGTTCAATCGCAACTATCATATCCTGAGTTCAACAAAAAACTCTCTACACTGATGGCCATAGCATTTCGAGGCAAATTAGCACTAACATCTAGAAAATCGCCTGCATAATCACAAGGCAAAAAACGGATGTGGCTGCGGACCAGGCGAGCCACACCGGCATGACTGCCACCGCGGCGGCGACAAAACTGCGCAATGCCGTCCTAAATGGCAAGCACGCGACTCCGCCACCGACGAGGACACCGGAGCACCGCGAATCGGCCGGAATCTCGAGGAAACTTGGGGGGGGGGGGGGGGTGACCACAGAGGGAGGGGGCAGAAATCGCAGGCAGGAATGTGAGCACGCAGGGACCCTTACCTTCAATCTGCGGCTACTTCGGCGATGACGCTCCGGTCCGGCGAACCCCAGCAACGACCGCGAATGCCGTCGACTCTTCCGCCGCCGCCTTCTTCTCTTCTCGGTCTCTCCTCCAATCAAATGCAACCGGTGTGGATGGGTGGGTTGGGAGTAATGGAACCGCGAGGGGAGCGCGAGTGGCAAGTCGTGGGAGACGGCAACCGCAGTCGGGCGTGGTGTGCGGGCGCGAAGGCAGTTCCATTGCACACCCGACTCGCAACCGGTGACCTCGGAGGAAAAAACGGCATGCAGACGACACACAGGACTTGTCCTACATGGCACATCAAATTCCTTTTTTCGTGTCAAGATTTGTGCAAAAGGCAGTGAACGACAATCCAGACATGTGGGCGAGTTGGTGAACGCCCACACGTATGGGCGTTAGTGTTTCCGATCTTTAATCCTAGTCTTATCTGTCCTACATCCTCCGGTGCTTTCGACGCTGATCTCACAATCATGAAAAGACTCGCGGCTTAGCACCCCCATTTTACACACACCAGACAGTGATTTACGCTCTAATCACCCGTCTTGAGAGCGAAGCAAAGCCTTTTATCTCAAGAAAGACGCGCGCAATCACAGACTCGTGATGCGTCCGTGCAGCCCGAAAGCAAAAGAGAGAAAAACATATAAGATCATCAAAGGCAAAGACGGCGTACGATCTCCTTATCCATCCCCATTGCCAAAGGCCGAATGATGGCTTGCAGAGGGAGTAAAGCTCGGTTTCATATCCCCAGCACGTCTCGTCAGCAGCCGCAGGGGTCAGATCTCAGCCGTCCGGTTTCCCCTGTCCCCACCATCCATCGGTCATCGGTTGTTGTAGCCTCCCGATCAGCGGGCAGCCTGCGCCCAAAACCTTCGTAGTTTTTCCCGCGAATTCAAGAACTCGGACCTCTTTTGCGTCCATAAGATAAGAAGTCGACCTGACAATCGCTTCTTATCTTTCACTCTGGAGCCACCTCAATCAATCAGAAAAATCAAGTTGCTCTTCTCTGCATAGTCAAAAATCTTCCCGGAGGCAGACAGACAGGTGCAAATATCATCTGAAAAGCCTCAACCGATTCAGCACTTCAGTAGTTTGCTTCGGCGCTCTCCCTCTTCTTCTCCGGGACACCAGCCCAGCTGCACCCATCCGTAGTAGTTGGCCCGTCCCTGCAGCCGCGACCAAACTGCCGCGGTGTAGTTCACGTCTGAGTCCACCAATGCATACTACCAGCACGCACCACTACTACCATTCCCCTACTACTACTACCGGGTGGCCGGCGTCGCCATGTATTCCTATCATGGTTTCTTGCTTTCCCGCCTTCCCTTGCCTTGCACATCCCGGCAAGCGACCTGCTGCTGCTAGGCTCCATTTCCAGCATTAGTCTATACCCTGATCGGAAGCAAGTGCATGCTAGCTGACGCTAGTTCACCGAAACGACGCCATGGATAAGCAGAGGCGCCAGCTTCGGCTACGGCAATGGCTGGTGGTTCCATGGGTTATCGCGGTCATGGGAGCTGCCGTGGCGACGGCGGAGTTGGCGGAGTCGGACCTGGAGGCGTTCCGCGACGAGCGGGGCGGGCTGGTGGCGCTGCGCGACGGGCTGCGCTCGGCCAAGGACCTGCACTCCAACTGGACGGGCCCGCCGTGCCACGGCGGGCGGAGCCGGTGGTACGGCGTCTCCTGCGACGGCGACGGCCGCGTGGTGGGCGTCAGGCTCGACGGGGTTCAGCTCACGGGCGCGCTCCCCGCTGGCGCGCTCCGCGGCGTCGCGCGGCTTGCCACGCTCAGCCTGCGTGACAACGCCATCCACGGCGCGCTCCCGGGGCTTGCCGGCCTGGACCGGCTCCGCGTCATCGACCTGTCGAGCAACCGCTTCTCGGGCCCGATCCCGCGCCGGTACGCCGCGGCGCTCCCCGCTCTCACGCGGCTCGAGCTCCAGGACAACCTGCTCAACGGAACCGTGCCGGCGTTCGCGCAGGGCGAGCTCACCGTCTTCAACGTGTCCTACAACTTCCTCCAGGGCGAGGTCCCGGGTACGCGTGCGCTCCGCCGGTTCCCCGCGAGCGCTTTCGGCCACAACCTCAAGCTCTGCGGCGAGGCCGTGAACGCCGCGTGCGGGTCGGGTTCGCCCTCAGCCGACGATGAAGCCCCAGCTGCCGGCAACCGCGACGATCGGGTCGTCAGGCCGGCCGACCACGACGCCCGCGGGCGGGCCGCGCGCAAGTCAAGGCACTTCAAGCTGGCTGCGTGGAGCGTCGTGGCGATCGCCCTTATCGCCGCGATGGTGCCGTTCGCCGCCGTGCTCATCTTCCTGCATCAGACCAAGAAGTCCCGGGAGGTTCGTCTCGGTGGCCGTGCCACGCCGACAGGAGCGCCGGACATCAAGGATAAAGCCGAGCAAGGCAAGTTGAGTGGCAGCGGCAGCGGCAGCAGCAGCGGGAGCCGGAACGCGCAGGCGCAGCTGCAGTTCTTCCGCGCGGACAAGGCGGCCGGCTTCGACCTCGACGACCTGTTCCGTTCGACGGCGGAGATGCTCGGCAAGGGACGGCTGGGGATCACCTACCGCGTGACGCTCGAGGGCGGCGCCGCCGTCGTCGTCGTGAAGCGGCTGCGCAACATGGGGCACGTGCCGCGCAAGGACTTCGCGCACACCATGCAGCTGCTGGGCAAGCTCCGGCACGAGAACGTGGTCGAGGTCGTCGCGTGCTACCACTCCAAGGAGGAGAAGCTCGCCGTCTACGAACACGTGCCCGGGCGCAGCCTCTTCGAGCTCCTTCACGGTACGTCCCCTTCGTGGTCGCTCGCAACATGCATCTCCATTTACCATCGAGAGCTTGTCCATCAGTGCCATGGCGATTTGGTGAGATCGACTGACCTTGCTCTGCTCTGTCTGTTGCGCGCGTGCAGAGAACAGAGGCGAAGGCAGGATGCCGCTGCCGTGGCCGGCGAGGCTGTCGATAGCGAAGGGCATGGCGCGCGGGCTGGCGTACCTGCACCAGACGATGCCGTTTTTCCACCGGCCGCCGCACGGCAACCTCAAGTCGTCCAACGTGATCATCCTGTCGACGCCCAGCGGCAAGCACCAGCACCCGCACGTGGTGCCGAAGCTCACGGACTACGGCTTCCACCCGCTGCTCCCTCACCACGCGCACAGGCTGGCCGCGGCCAAGTGCCCGGAGTACGCGCGCGGCAAGCGACCGTCGTCCCGGGCCGACGTGTTCTGCTTCGGCCTCGTGCTGCTGGAGGTGGTGACGGGGAAGTTGCCGGTGGACGAGGCTGACGGCGACATGGCGGAGTGGGCGCGTCTGGCGCTGAGCCACGAGTGGTCCACGGACATACTCGACGTGGAGATCGTCGGCGAGCTGGAGCGGCACGGGGACATGCTGAGGCTCACGGAGGTCGCGCTGATGTGCGCTGCTGTCGAGCCCGACAGGCGGCCCAAGATGCCCGACGTCGTCAGGATGATCGACGAGATCGGCGGCGGCGTGGAGGAGAAAGGGAGGTGGGAGCTCGTCGTAGGATGATCTTGAGCTGTGTGTAGGAGACCATTTGTGCTTCCGCGATACACGATATCTTAGTTACCACCCGTCTTTTTGTATCTAAGTAATGTACTTTGTGTTCCTCTTTCTTCTCGGAAGGTATCATGGCCATCGATTAGTGAGTACTACTACGAAGCTTCTAATCGGTTTTGCTATTTGTTGCCATCATGTGTTTAGCTATGACCTCGTCCACCAGTGCCCATATACATCGTGACAGGGAGCACTCAATCAACAAGTGTCTCCATGAATCTTCCATACCACAAATGCCACATGCACTGGATGGTGACATATTCCTGTGAATAGCGGACATCTTCGGTAGGCAGAGATTGTTTAGCTAATCGCCAGAGAAACATTCTGATTTTACCTGGTACTTGAGTATTCCACAACGACTTCCAAGCTCATTCTTCACCACCTGAGCTCGAAGAACCAGTCGTCCCATCAATCCAAGCCGCCCTCATGTACTTCATGGCAATCATCATTTTATAAGATGAGCGGACAAAGAATTCACCACTCTTTTCATAGTGCCAAGAGACCATGTATCAGTGATGTTCATGGTGCATAATGGTATCTACTATATCTAAATAGAAGCCCCTCACTAGCTGATTTTCCTGCGTTCTCGTGCGTCCATGTCATCATAATGTTTTTCAGCCGTTTGATTGACTATAGACCGCTCAGATCTACTGCTAAGAATCGACCCCCCCCCCCCCCCGCCCCTCGCGCTCCACTAGATGAAGAAATATGCCCTAGAGGCAATAATAAAGTTGTTATTTATATTTCCTTATATCATGATAAATGTTTATTATTCATGCTAGAATTGTATTAACCGGAAACTTATTACATGTGTGAATACATAGACAAACAGAGTGTCACTAGTATGCCTCTACTTGACTATCTCGTTAATCAAAAATGGTTAAGTTTCCTAACCATAGACATGAGTTGTCATTTGATGAACGGGATCACATCATTAGAGAATGATGTGATTGACTTGACCCATCCGATAACTTAACGCTATGATTGTTTAGTTTATTGCTATTGCTTTCTCCATAACTTATACATGTTCCTATGACTATGAGATTATACAACTCCCGCATACCGGAGGAACACTTAGTGTGCTATCAAACGTCACAACGTAACTGGGTGACTATAAAGATGCTCTACAGGTGTCTCCGATGGTGTTTGTTGAGTTGGCATAGATCAAGATTAGGATTTGTCACTCCATGTATCGGAGAGGTATCTCTGGGCCCTCTCGATAATGCACATCACTATAAGTCTTGCAAGCAATGTGACTAATGAGTTAGTTTTAGATCAACCAGAGTAAGATCCGCACCAGAGTGGTACGGTAATCTTGTTCTAGAAGTCATGTTACTTGACCATGACGAACCTACGAACTATGAGGAAGCGATGATGAGCCCAAATTCCGCAAAATGGCTTGAGGCCATGAAATCTAAGATGGGATCCATGTATGAGAACAAAGTATGGACTTTGGTTGACTTGCCCGATGATCGGCAAGCCATAGAGAATAAATGGATCTTCAAGAAGAAGACTGACGCTGAAAGTAATATTACTGTCTACAAAGCTCGACTTATTGCGAAAGGTTTTCGCCAAGTTCAAGGAGTTGACTGCGATGAGACCTTTTCACCCGTATGCTTAAGTACGTCCGAATCATGTTAGCAATTGCCGCATTTTATGATTATAAAATTCGGCAAATGGATGTCAAAACTGCATTCCTTAATGGAAATATTAAAGAAGAGTTGTATATGATGCAACCAGAAGGTTTTGTCAATCCAAAAGGTGCTAACAAAGTGTGTAAGCTCCAATGATCCATTTATGGACTGGTGCAAGCATCTCGGAGTTGGAATATACGCTTTGATAGTGTAATCAAAGCATATGGTTTTATACAAACTTTTGGAGAAGTTTGTATTTACAAGAAAGTGAGTGGGAGCTCTATAGCATTTCTGATATTATGTGCGGATGACATATTGTTAATCGGAAATGATACTGAATTTTTGAATAGCATAAAAAGGATACTTGAATAAGAATTTTTAAATGAAAGACCACGGTGAAGCTGCTTATATATTGGGCATCAAGATCTGTAGAGATAGATCAAGACGCTTAATTGGACTTTCACAAAGCACATACCTTGATAAAGTTTTGAAGAATTTCAAAATGGATCAAGCAAAGAAAGGGTTCTTGCCTGTGTTATAAGGTGTGAAGTTGAGTAAGACTCAATGCCTGGCCACTGCAAAAGATAGAGAGAAAATAAAAGTCATTCCCTATGCTTCAGCCATAGGTTCTATCATGTATACAATGTTGTGTACCAGACCTGATGTGTGCCTTGCTAATAGTTTAACAGGGAGGTACCAAAGTAATCCAGGAGTGGATCTCTGGACAACGGTCAAGAACATCCTGAAATACCTGAAAAGGACTAAGGATATGTTTCTCGTTTATGGAGGTGACAAAGAGCTCGTCGTAAACGTTTACGTCGATGCAAGCTTTGACACTGATCCAGATGACTCTAAGTCACAAACCGGATACGTATTTTTATTAAATGGTGGAGCTGTCAGTTGGTGCAGTTCCTAGCAGAGCGTCGTGGCGGGATCTACGTGTGAAGCGGAGTACATAGCTGCTTCGGAAGCAGCAAATGAAGGAGTCTGGAAAAAGGAGTTCATATCTGATCTAGGTGTCATACCTAGTGCATCGGGTCCAATGAAAATATTTTATGACAATATTGGTGCAATTGCCTTGGCAAAGGAATCCAGATTTCATAAGAGAACCAAGCACATCAAGAGACGCTTCAATTCCATCTGCGATCAAGTCAACGAGGAAGACATAGAGATTTGCAAGATACATGCGGATCTAAATGTTGCAAACCCGTTGACTAAACCTCTCTCATGAGAAAAACATGATCAACACCAAGACTCCATGGTTGTTAGAATCATTACAATGTAATCTAGATTATTGACTCTAGTGCAAGTGGGAGACTGAAGAAAATATGCCCTAGAGGCAATAATAAAGTTGTTATTTATATTTCCTTATATCATGATAAATGTTTACTATTCATGCTAGAATTGTATTGACCGGAAACTTAGTACATGTGTGAATACATACACAAACAGAGTGTCACTAGTATGCCTCTACTTGACTAGCTCGTTAATCAAAGATGGTTAAGTTTCCTGACTATAGACATGAGTTGTCATTTGATGAACATGATCACATCATTAGAGAATGATGTGATTGACTTGAACCATCCGTTAACTTAGCACTATGATCGTTTAGTTTATTGCTATTGCTTTCTCCATAACTTATACATGTTCCTATGACTATGAGATTATGCAACTACCGAATACCGGGGGAACACTTAGTGTGCTATCAAACATCACAACGTAACTGGGTGACTATAAAGATGCTCTACAGGTGTCTCCGATGGTGTTTGTTGAGTTGGCATAGATCAAGATTAGGATTTGTCACTCCGTGTATCGGAGAGGTATCTCTGGGCCCTCTCGATAATGCACATCACTATAAGCCTTGCAAGCAATGTGACTAATGAGTTAGTTGCGGGATGATGCATTACGGAACGAGTAAAGAGACTTGCTGATAACGAGATTGAACTAGGTATTGAGATACCGACGATCGAATCTCGGGCAAGTAACATACCGATGACAAAGGGAACAACGTATGTTGTTGTGCGGTTTGAGCGATAAAGATCTTCATAGAATATGTAGGAACCAATATGAGCATCCAGGCTGTGCTATTGGTTATTGACCGGAGATGAGTCTCGGTCATGTCTACATAGTTCTCAAACCCGTAGGGTCCGCACGCTTAACGTTCGATGACGATCGGTATTATGAGTTTATGTGTTTTGATGTATCGAAGATAGTTCGGAGTGCCGGATGTGAGCATGGACATGACGAGTCTCGAAATGGTCGAGACATGAAGATTGATATATTGGAAGGTTATGTATGGACACCGGAACGGTTTTGGATGAGTTCGGGCATTTATCGGAGTACCAGCAGGTTACCGGAACCCCCCGGAGGCTTAATGGGCCTACATGGGCTTTAGTGGAAAAGAGAAGAGAAGACCAAGAGGAGGGGCGCCCCCAAGCCCAATCCGAATTGGGAGGGGGGCCGGGCCCCCTTTCCTTCCTCCCCTCTCTCCCTTCCTTCCCCTCCTAGTAGGACTAGGAAAGGGGGGGAACCTACTCCTAGTAGGAGTAGGATTCCCCCTTGGGGGCGCGCCCAAGGTGGCTGGCCGGCCCCCTCCACCCCTTTATATACGGGGAGGGGGCACCCCATAGACACAGAAGTTGATTGTTTAGCCGTGTGCGGTGCCCCCATCCACAGAATTCCACCTCGGTCATATCGTTGTAGTGCGTAGGCGAAGCCCTGCGTCGGTAACTTCATCATCACTATCATCATGCCGTCGTGCTGACGAAACTCTTCCTCGGCCTCAACTGGATCAAGAGTATGAGGGACGCCACCGAGCTGAACGTGTGCAGATCACGGAGGTGCCTGCGTTCGGTACTTGATCGGTTGGATTGCGAAAATGCTCGACTACATCAACTGCTTTTCATAACGCTTCCGCTTTTGGTCTACGAGGGTACGTAGACATACTCTCCCCCTCTCATTGCTATGCATCTTCTAGATAGATCTTGCGTGATCATAGGATTTTTTTGAAATACGGCGTCCCCAACACCTGTTTTAGCCGATGGAAACCGAAGCGAAAGGCCCACGGAAGCGGAAGCGAACCGCCCTCCAATCGAAACATCTTGGTGCAATGGAATCAAGCCGGACGCCCCGTCTCCCCTTCCTCATGTATATCTCTCCCGAAACAACACAAATCCCACGTGACGACAGACGCGGTAGAACCAATACTCCTCTAGGGTTTACGGAACGGCTGGGGTAGAACCGGCGGCGATGGCGAGCGGCGACGTGGCTTTGATCCGGATACCTTCCACCCGGAACCTCTTGTGCCGTTCAGGATCTATTTTCTATATGACCTGGGCAGCACCGGCCAGGGGCGACCAGGTTGGAGCGCGAGCTGTGTTGGCATGAGCACAACATGGCCCGACGTAGCAACTGCGGGTGGTGGCCACCGAGGTCGTTCTCTCAAGCCCGTCCACGCTGGCATGCTGCTCTGGGCGCGCCTCAGCGCCGAGGACCTCTGGTGCATCAAGCAGCTCGCCGATGGCTATAGCCATGGCATGCTCAGCCACTGGACCAAGGCGCTGTCTGGGCGCTCTATTTTCGTCGACCCTGAGTTTTCTCCTCCATCTGATCTGTTCTGCTCCTTGGAGAGCACTGTGCCAATGTTCCCTCTTGAACCTTCTGAATTCCAAGGATGTGGTACATTAATTGCACGTTTAAGCATACATACGTACTCTATGTTCTTGTTTACGTTTAGAGATGTGATTACAACTCCCTCTAACTATCTGGTCAAGAGAACCTGAGATAATTTTGTTTTTTTGGAGCGTGCTGAGCAGCAACTTTGTCAACATAACAGATGTAAGGTCATATTTATCCCTAAGGTGTTTTGGTGATTGATGACAATGCATTTGCGGACTAATCGGGTGTCTCGAGTATTTCAGATATTTCATGACTAGGCACAAGACGGTTAGGAGCCCCTCGAAGATTATTGAAGACGGTGTTTTTCTACGTTCCTTTTTCGGTGGATTTGAGTCGTAGGAGAGCTGTACTATTAAGAGGGGGTCCGCTTTGGAAAGGTTTGGGTGGAATCGTCACGTACACGTTTACTCCTCTTTGCACCGCATTTCCTTTAGCACTTTGGAGCATCCTTCGTTTCTTCTTGTTTGTGCAAAAAGTAGTTTTCCTATCTGTTGCTGTTCTGAGGCTTGCGGTTGTACTGCTCTTCGGAGCGGTAGTACTGCAGGCCCCTGCAGTAGTACCGCATGCCTTTGCGGTACTACCACAGGAGGTCACGGTAGTACCGCTCCTTGGGAGCCGGAGTAGCGTGAGCCCTGGTCCGGCACAACACCAGTAGCGGAAGTAGGAGCAGATGTAATTTTTTACATCCGCTCCCCGCGCGGTAGTACCGCTTGCCTTCAGCGGTAGTACCGTGTCGGACTTTTGTACTATTTGGAAATCAGCGAAACTTGCCACAGACATTTATTTGTCCACGGCCTTCCCAGGCTGGTCCAACCCTGCCTTGTGGTATTACCGCAAGGGTGTGCGGTAGTACCGTGAGGCCTTGCGGTAGTACCGCTTGGCATGCGCAGTAGTACCGCTTGTCGCCGGCTGGTTAAGTGGATAACGGTTGGATTTCTCTCTCCACTATATAAGGGGTATCTTCTTCTCCGAGTTGACCACCTCCTCCAACCCTAAGCTCCATTGTTGCTCCAAGCTCCATTTTCGCCCGATCTCTCTCCCTAGCCAATCAAACTTGTTGATTTTCTAGGGATTGGTTGAGAAGACCTCGATCTACACTTCCACCAAGAGAAATTCGATTCCCCCCACTAATCCCTTGCGGATCTTGTTACTCTTGGGTGTTTGAGCACCCTAGACGGTTGAGGTCACCACGGAGCCATATTCCATTGTGGTGAAGCTTCGTGGTGTTGTTGGGAGCCTCCGATTAAGTTGTGGAGATTGCCCCAACCTTGTTTGTAAAGGTCTGGTCGCCGCCTCCAAGGGCACCAATAGTGGAATCACGGCCTCTTGCATTGTGTGAGGGCGTGAGGAGAATACAGTGGCCCTAGTGGCTTCTTGGGGAGCATTGTGCCTCCACACCGCTCCAACGTAGACGTACTTGTTGGGTTTCGTAGTAATTTCAAAAAATTTCCAACGCACACGCAAGATCATGTGATGCATAGCAACGAGAGGGAAGAGTGTTGTCTACGTACCCAACGCAGACCGACTGCGGAAGCGCTGACACGACGTAGAGGAAGTAGTCGTACGTCTTCACGATCCAACCGATCAAGCACCGAAACTACGGCACCTCCGAGTTCGAGCACACGTTCAGCTCGATGACGATCCCCGGACTCCGATCCAGCAAAGTGTCGGGGAAGAGTTCTGTCAGCACGACGGCGTGGTGACGATCTTGATGTACTACAGCAGCAGGGCTTCGCCTAAACTCCGCTACAGTATTATCGAGGAATATGGTGGCTGGGGGCACCGCACACGGCTAAGGAATAGGTCACGTGGATCAACTTGTGTGTTTCTGGGGTGCCTCTGCCTCAGTATATAAAGGAGCCAAGGGGGAGGGGGGCGCCGGCCAGGAGGAGGGCGCAGGAGGAGTCCTACTCCTTCCGGGAGTAGGACTCCCCCCCCAATCCTAGTTGGACTAGGATTCCCCGAGGGGGAAAGAGGGAGAGGGGGGCCGGCCACCTCTCCTAGTCCTAATAGGACTAGGGGAGGGGGGAGGCGCGCAGCCACCTTGGGCTGCCCCTTTCTCCTTTCCACTAAAGCCCATTAAGGCCCATATGGCTCCCGGGGGGTTCCGGTAACCTCCCGGTACTCCGGTAAAATCCCGATTTCACCCGGAACACTTCCGATATCCAAACATAGGCTTCCAATATATCAATCTTTATGACTCGACCATTTCGAGACTCCTCGTCATGTCCGTGATCACATCCGGGACTCCAAACAACCTTCGGTACATCAAAATGCATAAACTCATAATATAACTGTCATCGTAACCTTAAGCGTGCGGACCCTACGGGTTCGAGAACAATGTAGACATGACCGAGACACGTCTCCGGTCAATAACCAATAGCGGGACCTGGATGCCCATATTGGCTCCTACATATTCTACGAAGATCTTTATTGGTCAGACCGCATAACAACATACGTTGTTCCCTTTGTCATCGGTATGTTACTTGCCCGAGATTCGATCGTCAGTATCCAATACCTAGTTCAATCTCGTTACCGGCAAGTCTCTTTACTCGTTCCATAATACATCATCTCACAACTAACATATTAGTTGTAATGCTTGCAAGGCTTATGTGATGTGCATTACCGAGAGGGCCCAGAGATACCTCTCCGACAATCGGAGTGACAAATCCTAATCTTGAAATACGCCAACCCAACATGTACCTTTGGAGACACCTGTAATGCTCCTTTATAATCACCCAGTTACGTTGTGACGTTTGGTAGCACCCAAAGTGTTCCTCCGGCAAACGGGAGTTGCATAATCTCATAGTTATAGGAACATGTATAAGTCATGAAGAAAGTAATAGCAACATACTAAACGATCGGGTGCTAAGCTAATGGAATGGGTCATGTCAATCAGATCATTCAACTAATGATGTGACCTCGTTAATCAAATAACAACTCATTGTTCATGGTCAGGAAACATAACCATCTTTGATTAACGAGCTAGTCAAGTAGAGGCATACTAGTGACACTTTGTTTGTCTATGTATTCACACATGTATTATGTTTCCGGTTAATACAATTCTAGCATGAATAATAAACATTTATCATGATTATAAGGAAATAAATAATAACTTTATTATTGCCTCTAGGGAATATTTCCTTCAGTACTTCCCCTCAAAAGGAAGGAACTTCGATAACACATCCTCGTCTCCACCGGCTCCACTCTTGGTTATCTCGTACCTTTACTTGTGCAAGCTTATTTGTGTTATTTCCCTTGCTTGCTTGTGTGCTTGTTGTTGTTGCATCGTATAGGTTGCTCACATAGTTGCATGTCTGGACAACCTACTTTGATGCAATGTTTAATTTGGTAAAGAAAATTTAAAAATTGTTAGTTGCCTATTAACCCCCCCTCTAGTCAACTATATCGATCCTTTCAATTGGTATCAGAGCCTCGCCTCTTTACTAAGGACTTTGACGTCCGAAGAGTATGGTTGACACCGTAGACGGTGTGGAGGAGCACTCAAGTGTGAATCCTATCTTGTCTATGGGCGATGGGGAAACCTCGATCTCTCGTGAGGAATTCAATGTGTCCTTGGAGACATTTAAAACCTCCATGACGACCGAGGTTGAAAGCATGTTTACTAAATTCATTGAAGGGCTTAAACCATCCACCGCACCGTTGAAAGTGGGTGATCCCACTAACAAGGTGACGGATGCTAACTCCGACAAGGGGGAAGCTACTAGTGAAAAGGCTCCTTCTTCTAGTGGTAAAAATGGCACCGACATCTTTGCCCATGTGGAACCTCCACTTGTTTATGGTGGACCGATTCCTTCCACTCATTTGAATCATGCCGGTCCTCCCCCTAAGATTGTGAAAAATGAGGACTTTGATTCTTGGGTCTATCGGTTTAAGCGTCATTTAAATCATGTGAATACTAATCTTTGGAGAATCATTGAAGAAGGTTTCTACCCACATGACCGAAGCAACTTCACTCCAAGAGAAGCCGCGGATAATCAATTCAATGATAATGCTCTCTTCATCATCCAAGATGCAATTACACCCGAAGATCTTCCTCACCTCCGGCCCTACGCCATAGCCAAAGATGCATGGCACCAAGTTGTTTCTCTCTACCGAGGAAGCGCAAGCATTCAATGCTCCAACTATGAAGTGGTGCAAGATGAAGCCGATGAGTTTGCTATGAAGGAAGATGAAGAACCTCGTGAGCTTTATCAAAGAGTAACCAAACTCGCGGTTTCACTCCGAGATCATGGGAGCAAGGACACGGATGACAATTGGATCAAGCGCAAATTCCTCAAGGCAATGATGCCTTACCATAAGGCTATGTCCTCCGTCATTCGTCAAAGGCCAGACTTCCACACCTTGTCCTCAAGTGAAGTGTTGGATGAGTTTGTGGCTATGAGCATCTTGGACAAGAACGCCAACAATGCGGTGCTTCGCTCTCAAAGGGCAAATAAGCCCAACCTTGCATTGAAGGCCAAGGTTTGTGTTGAAGAAGAAGAAGAAGAAGAGGAACAAGAAGAGGAAAGCAACCCCGAAGATACAAAGTATGCCTATCATGAACACATGGCACTTGCTTCAAGGCAATTTTGGAGCAAGAAAAGTCAAGGCCAAACTTCAACAAGAACAACTCAAGTGGCATGAAGAGCAAGCAACGTGTGAGGACTTGCTATAATTGTGGCAATGTGAGCCATTTTGTTGCTGAGTGCTCGTATGAGAAGAGGGAAGACAATGGTGGCAAGCTCATCCGGAAGGACAAAGCCAAGTATTTTCCAAACAAGAGCAACTTCACCAAGAAGACCCCTCACAAGGCGTTGGTGGTTCAAGAAGAGTACCATGAGGATGATGATGATGATGAAGATGGTGAGTCGGTTGCCATGGCCTCCGTTGCCATTGCAACAACTCCACGAGTGTCTCTCTTCGACTCACCCAATGAGAACATCACCGCCAAGTGCCTCATGGCTAAAGCCACCAAAAAGGTAACCCAAAACATCAAAACTACCATCATTAATGATCCTTCCTTGACGGATTGCATCGATGAATATGAGGGTTGTAGTGTGGAGGAAAATGAGTTTGAGTCCTTTATGGGTAAATTCAAGGGTAAATCCAAGAAGCATTTCGTTGCTCTCTTGGACAGCTTGGTGAAGCCAATGACATGATCGAGGCTCACGAAGATACTATCTCCAAAATGGAGGGGCATAGTCTTGACTATGCCGATGAGATTTCGGATCTTTCCAATGCTCTTGAGGAAGAGCGTGATCTTTGTTTGGCTCTTGAGGAGTCACACAACGTTGATCACGCTAAGTTAAAGAAAGATTTTGATCATGCTCTTGTTGTTTCTCGTGTGCTAAACTCCAAGAAGGCCAAGCTTGAGGTTGATCTTGCTAGACTCAAAGAGGAGTTTGACCTACTTGACAAGGCTCACAAGGTCTTGAAGGGTGCTCATGCTAGCCTCAAAGAGTCTCATGATCAACTTCAAGTAAAGCTAACTAAGGAGAAAGCCACTTTTCCTTGTATGATGTTAATTGATAATGCAAATGCTACTAACCCATGTTGTGAGCATGCGCATCTTGTTGAGGAGAACGCTAAGTTGAAGGTGCAACTTGAGAAAGGTCTTGTGTCTTGCATACAAGGCGAGAAGAACCTCAACGACATTTTGAGCAACCAAAAGGAAGTTGTGGCCAGGGAATGGATTGGGTACGTGCCCCCAAGTCCAAGAACAAGAAGAAGAATGACAAGGCCAAACGACCTCCTCCTCTCAAGCAAACCTTTGTGAAGGAGGGAGAGGGTGCTACTAAGGAGAAGGAGAAGAACACCGTGAGGAGTAGTGATGCCTAGAAGGGCAACGCTTCCCTCCCCAACAAAGACGGCGACTTTAACCCTTCTTATGTGTTGTGCCGTGCTAGTGATGGGCATGTTTATGCCAAATTTGTTGGTTCTCCTTATGAGGAATGGTCTATTTGGGTTCCTAAGACCCTTGTTACTAACATCAAAGGACCAATTACAAAATGGGTACCTAAAACCAAGCATTGATCTCTTGTAGGTGTTTGCTTCCGGTGGGGGTGCATGGTTGCTCGATAGTGGAGCTACTAATCATATGACCAGAAGCAAGGACTTGGTGGTGGACGTGCAAAAGATTCCATCCATGCCACCAACGTCGAGTGGGGTGACGCCTCGTCCTCTAAGGTATTGGGACTCGGCAAGGTTGTCATTTCTCATGATCTTACGATCGAGAAGGTCATGCTTGTTGAGTCCCTTGCATACAATTTACTTTCTGTTCGTCAACTAGCACTCATGGGTTTTTCCACTTATTTGATGTTGATACCGTGGCCCTCTTGTGGAGCAAGACTCTTAAAGTAGCCTTTGTTGGGCATGTCGAAAACGGTCTCTATGTGATCAACTTTTCAGAGCGACTCACTAAGACCGCGACATGCCTAATGGCTAAAGTTGACGTGGGTTGGCTTTGGCATCGCCGTCTAGCCCATGTCAATATGAGATCTTTGCAAAGTCTTCTCAAGGGGAACCATGTCCGTGGACTAACAAATGTTAGTTTTGCCAAAGAGCGTGCTTGCAGTGCTTGTATCGAAGGAAAGCTACATGAAAAGGCTCACCCTCCCACGACTATCATTTTCTCAAAGAGGCCTTTGGAGCTCCTTCACATGGATATCTTTGGGCCTCCAGCTTTTGATAGTCTTGGGGGTAGGAAGTATTGCTTGGTGATTGCGGATAATTATTCAAGATACACTTGGGTATATTTCTTCAAGAGGAAGAGTGAGACCCAACAAACCGTCATCAACTTTGCAAATTAAGCTCAACGTCAACACAATGCACAGATCTTGACAATAAGAAGTGAAAACGGCACCGAGTTCAAGAACTACACCTTGGATGAGTTTCTTAGTGATGAGGGGTGTTGGGGAACGTAGTAATTTCAAAAATATTCCTACGCACACGCAAGATCATGGTGATGCATAGCAACGAGAGGAGAGAGTGTTGTCCACGTACCCTCGTAGACTAAAATCGGAAGCGTTAGCACAACGCGGTTGATGTAGTCATACGTCTTCACGATCCGACCGATCAAGTACCGAACATACGGCACCTCCGAGTTCAGCACACGTTCAGCCCGATGATGTCCCTCGAACTCCGATCCAGCCGAGTGTTGACGGAGAGTTTCGTCAGCACGACGGTGTGGTGACGATGATGATGTTCTACCGATGCAGGGCTTCGTCTAAGCACCGCTACAGTATTATCGAGGTGGACTATGGTGGAGGGGGGGCACCGCACACGGCTAAAAGATCAAACGATCAATTGTTGTCTCTCTAGGGTGCCCCCTGCCCCTGTATATAAAAGCGCAAGGGGGGTGCGGCCGGCCAGGAGAGAGGGCGCGCCATGAGGAGTCCTACTCCCACCGGGAGTAGGACTCCCCCCCTTTCCTAGTTGGATTAGGACTTGGGAGGGGGAAAGAGGAGGGAGAGAGGAAGGAAGGGGGGCGCCGCCTCCCTCTCCTTGTCCTATTCGGACTAGGGGGAGGGGCGCGCGGCCCAGCCCTGGCCGCCTCTCCTCTTCTCCGTAAAGGCCCACTGAGGCCCATTAACTTCCCGGGGGGTTCCGGTAACCTCTTGGTACTCTAGTAAAATCCCGATTTCACCCGGAACACTTCCGATATCCAAACATAGGCTTCCAATATATCAATCTTCATGTATCGACCATTTCGAGACTCCTCGTCATGTCCGTGATCACATCCGGGAGTCCGAACAACCTTCGGTACATCAAAACATATAAACTCATAATATAACTATCATCGAAACGTTAAGCGTGCGGACCCTACGGGTTCGAGAACTATGTAGACATGACCGAGACAAGTCTCCGGTCAATAACCAACAGCGGAACCTGGATGCTCATATTGGCTCCCACATATTATACGAAGATCTTTATCGGTCTGACCGCATAACAACATACGTTGTTCCCTTTGTCATCGGTATGTTACTTGCCCGAGATTCGATCGTCGGTATCTCAATACCTAGTTTCAATCTCGTTACCGGCAAGTCTCTTTACTCATTTCGTAATACATCATCCCGCAACTAACTCATTATTTGCAATGCTTGCAAGGATTAAGTGATATGCATTACCGAGAGGGCCTAGAGATACTTCTCCGACAATCGGAGTGACAAATCCTAACCTCGAAATACGCCAACCCAACAACTACCTTCGGAGACACCTGTAGAGCACCTTTATAATCACCCAGTTACGTTGTGACGTTTGGTAGCACACAAAGTGTTCCTCCGGTAAATGGGAGTTGCATAATCTCATAGTCATAGGAACAAGTATAAGTCATGAAGAAAGCAATACCAACATACTAAACGATCGTGTGCTAAGCTAATGGAATGGGTCAAGTCAATCACATCATTCTCCTACTGATGTGATCTCATTAATCAAATGACAACTCTTTGTCTATGGTTAGGAAACTTAACCATCTCTGATCAATGAGCTAGTCAAGTAGAGGCATACTAGTGACATACTATTTGTCTATGTATTCACACATGTATTATGTTTCCGGTTAATACAATTCTAGCATGAATAATAAACATTTATCATGATATAAGGAAATAAATAATAACTTTATTATTGCCTCTAGGGCATATTTCCTTCAGTCTCCCACTTGCACTAGAGTCAATAATCTAGATTACACAGCAATGATTCTAACACCCATGGAGCCTTGGTGCTGATCATGTTTTGCTCGTGGAAGAGGCTTATTCAATGGGTCTGCAACATTCAGATCCGTATGTATCTTGCAAATTTCTATGTCTCCCACCGGGACTAAATCCCGGATGGAATTGAAGCGTCTCTTGATGTGCTGGGTTCTCTTCTGAAATCTGGATTCCTTCGCCAAGGCAATTCCACCAGTATTGTCACAAAAGATTTTCATTGGACCCGATGCACTAGGTATGACACCTAGATCGGATATGAGCTCCTTCATCCAGACTCCTTCATTTGATGCTTCCGAAGCAGCTATGTATTCTGTTTCACACGTAGATCCCGCCACGACGCTTTGTTTAGAACTGCACCAACTGATAGCTCCACCGTTCAATGTAAAAACGTATCCGGTTTGCGATTTAGAATCATCCGGATCAGTGTCAAAGCTTGCATCAACGTAACCATTTACGATGAGCTCTTTGTCACCTCCATAAACGAGAAACATATCCTTAGTACTTTTCAAGTATTTCAGGATGTTCTTGACCGTTGTCCAGTGATCCACTCCTGGATTACTTTGGTACCTCCCTGCTAGACTTATAGCAAGGCACACATCAGGTCTGGTGCACAGCATTGCATACATGATAGAGCCTATGGCTGAAGCATAGGGAACATCTTTAATTTTCTCTCTATCTTCTGCAGTGGTCGGGCATTGAGTCTTACTCAACTTCACACCTTGTAACACAGGCAAGAACCATTTCTTTGCTTGATCCATTTTGAACTTCTTCAAAACTTTGTGAAGGTATGTGCTTTGTGAAAGTCCAATTAAGCGTTTTGATCTATCTCTATAGATCTTGATGCCCAATATATAAGCAGCTTCACCGAGGTATTTCATTGAAAAACTCTTATTCATGTATCCATTTATGCTATCCAGAAATTCTATATCATTTCCAATCAACAATATGTCATCCACATATAATATTAGAAATGCTATAGAGCTCCCACTCACTTTCTTGTAAATACAGGCTTCTCCAAAAGTCTGTACAAAACCAAATGCTTTGATCACACTATCAAAGCGTTTATTCCAACTCCGAGAGGCTTGCACCAGTCCGTAAATGGATCGCTGGAGCTTGCACACTTTGTTAGCTCCCTTTGGATCGACAAAACCTTCCAGTTGCATCATATACAACTCCTCTTCCAGAAATCCATTCAGGAATGCAGTTTTGACATCCATTTGCCAAATTTCATAATCATAAAATGCGGCAATTGCTAACATGATTTGGACAGACTTAAGCATCACTACGGGTGAGAAGGTCTCATCGTAGTCAATCCCTTGAACTTGTCGAAAACCTTTTGCAACAAGTCGAGCTTTATAGACAGTAACATTACTGTCAGCGTCAGTCTTCTTCTTGAAGATCCATTTATTCTCAATTGCTTGCCAATCACCGGGCAAGTCAACCAAAGTCCACACTTTGTTCTCATACATGGATCCTATCTCAGATTTCATGGCCTCAAGCCATTTTGCGGAATCTGGGCTCACCATCGCTTCTTCATAGTTTGTAGGTTCGTCATGGTCTAGTAACATAACTTCCAGAACAGGATTACCATACCACTCTGGTGCGGATCTTACTCTGGTTAACCTACGAGGTTCAGTAACAACTTGATCTAAAGTTTCATGATCATCATCATTAACTTCCTCACTAATTGGTGTAGGTGTCGCAGAAACCGGTTTTTGTGATGAACTACTTTCCAATAAGGGAGCAGGTACAGTTACCTCATCAGGTTCTATTTTCCTCCCACTCACTTCTTTCGAGAGAAACTCCTTCTCTAGAAAAACTCTGAATTTAGCAACAAAAGTCTTGCCTTCGGATCTGTGATAGAAGGTGTACCCAACAATCTCCTTTGGGTATCCTATGAAGACACATTTCTCTGATTTGGGTTCGAGCTTATCAGGTTGAAGCTTTTTCACATAAGCATCGCAGCCCCAAACTTTCAGAAACGACAACTTTGGTTTCTTACCAAACCACAGTTCATAAGGCGTTGTCTCAACGGATTTTGATGGTGCCCTATTTAACGTGAATGCGGCTATCTCTAAAGCATAACCCCAAAACGATAGCGGTAAATTAGTAAGAGACATCATAGATCGCACCATATCTAGTAAAGTACGATTACGACGTTCGGATACACCATTACGCTGTGGTGTTCCGGGTGGCGTGAGTTGTGAAACTATTCCGCATTGTTTCAAATGAAGACCAAACTCATAACTCAAATATTCTCCTCCACGATCAGATCGTAGAAACTTTATTTTCTTGTTACGATGATTTTCAACTTCACTCTGAAATTCTTTGAACTTTTCAAACATTTCAGACTTATGTTTCATTAAGTAGATATACCCATATCTGCTTAAATCATCTGTGAAGGTGAGAAAATAACGATATCCTCCACGAGCCTCAACATTCATCGGACCACATACATCTGTATGTATGATCTCCAACAAATTTGTTGCTCTCTCCATAGTACCAGAGAACGACGTTTTAGTCATCTTGCCCATGAGGCACGGTTCGCAAGTACCAAGTGATTCATAATCAAGTGGTTCCAACAATCCATCAGTATGGAGTTTCTTCATGCGTTTTACACCGATATGACCTAAACGGTACTGCCACAAATAAGTTGCACTATCATTATCAACTCTGCATCTTTTGGCTTCAATATTATGAATATGTGTATCACTACTATTGAGATTTAACAAAAATAGACCACTCTTCAAAGGTGCATGACCATAAAAATTATTACTCATATAAATAGAACAACCATTATTCTCTGATTTAAATGAATAACCGTCTGCATCAAACAAGATCCAGATATAATGTTCATGCTCAACGCTGGCACCAAATAACAATTATTTAGGTCTAATACTAATCCCGTAGGTAGATGTAGAGGTAGCGTGCCAACCGCGATCACATCGACTTTGGAACCATTTCCCACGTGCATCGTCACCTCATCCTTAGCCGATCTTCGCTTAATCCGTAGCCCCTGTTTCGAGTTGCAAATATTAGCAACAGAACCAGTATCAAATACCCAGGTGCTACTGCGAGCATTAGTAAGGTACACATCAATAACATGTATATCACATATACCTTTGTTCACCTTGCCATCCTTCTTATCCGCCAAATACTTGGGGCAGTTCCGCTTCCAGTGACCAGTCTACTTGCAGTAGAAGCACTCAGTCTCAGGCTTAGGTCCAGATTTGGGTTTCTTCTCCTGAGCAGCAACTTGCTTGCTGTTCTTCTTGAAGTTCCCCTTCTTCTTCCCTTTGCCCTTTTTCTTGAAACTGGTGGTCTTAGTGAACATCAACACTTGATGCTCCTTCTTGATTTCTACATCCGCTGCCTTTAGCATTGCAAAGAGCTCGGGAATTGTCTTATCCATCCCTTGCATATTATAGTTCATCACGAAGCTCTTGTAGCTTGGTGGCAGTGATTGGAGAATTCTGTCAATGACGCTATCATCCGGAAGATTAACTCCCAGTTGAATCAAGTGATTGCAGTACCCAGACATCTTGAGTATATGCTCACTGACAGAACTATTCTCCTCCATCTTGCAGCTATAGAACTTATTGGAGACTTCATATCTCTCAATCCGGGCATTCTTTTGAAATATTAACTTCAACTCCTGGAACATCTCATATGCTCCATGACGTTCAAAACGTTGTTGAAGTCCCGGTTCTAAGCCGTAAAGCATGGCACGCTGAACTATCGAGTAGTCATCAACACGTGACTGTCAGGCATTCACAATGTCTGCAGTTGCTGGCGCAGGTGGTACACCTAGCGGTGCTTCCAGGACGTAACTTTTCTGTGCAATAATGAGGATAATCCTCAAGTTACGGACCCAGTCCGTGTAATTGCTACCATCATCTTTCAACTTTGCTTTCTCAAGGAACACATTAAAATTCAATGGAACAACAGCACGGGCCATCTATCTTCAATCAACATAGACAAGCAAGATACTATCAGGTACTAAGTTCATGATAAATTTAGGTTCAATTAATCATATTACTTAAGAACTCCCACTTAGATAGACATCCCTCTAATCCTCTAAGTGATCACGTGATCCATATCAACTAAACCATGTCCGATCATCACGTGAGATGGAGTAGTTTCAATGGTGAACATCACTATGTTGATCATATCTACTATATGATTCACGCTCGACCTTTCGGTCTCTGTGTTCCGATGCCATATCTGTTATATGCTAGGCTCATCAAGTTTAACCTGAGTATTCCGCGTGTGCAACTATTTTGCACCCGTTGTATTTGAACGTAGAGCCTATCACACCCGATCATCACGTGGTGTCTCAGCACGAAGAACTTTCACAACGGTGCATACTCAAGGAGAACACTTTATACTTTGATAATTTAGTGAGGGATCATCTTATAATGCTACCGTCAATCAAAGCAAGATAAGATGCATAAAAGATAAACATCTCATGCAATCAATATAAGTGATATGATATGGCCATCATCATCTTATGCTTGTGATCTCCATCTCCGAAGCACCGTCATGATCACCATCTTCACCGGCGCGACACCTTGATCTCCATCGTAGCATCGTTGTCGTCTCGCCAATCTTATGCTTCTACGACTATCGCTACTGCTTAGTGATAAAGTAAAGCATTACAGGGCGATTGCATTGCATACAATAAAGCGACAACCATATGGCTCCTCCCAGTTGCCGATAACTTGGTTACAAAACATGATCATCTCATACAATAAAATTTTTAGCATCATGTCTTGACCATATCACATCACAACATGCCCTGCAAAAACAAGTTAGACGTCCTCTACTTTGTTGTTGCAAATTTTACGTGGCTGCTACGGGCTTAGCAAGAACCGTTCTTACCTACACATCAAAACCACAACGATAGTTTGTCAAGTTGGTGATGTTTTAACCTTCGCAAGGACCGGGCGTAGCCACACTCGGTTCAACTAAAGTTGGAGAAACTGACACCCGCCAGCCACCTGTGTGCAAAGCACGTCGGTAGAACCAGTCTCGCGTAAGCGTACGCGTAATGTCGATCCGGGCCGCTTCATCCAACAATACCGCCGAACCAAAGTATGACATGCTGGTAAGCAGTATGACTTATATCGCCCACAACTCACTTGTGTTCTACTCGTGCATATGACATCTACGCATAAAACCAGGCTCGGATGCCACTGTTGGGGAACGTAGTAATTTCAAAAAAAATCCTACGCACACGCAAGATCATGGTGATGCATAGCAACGAGAGGAGAAAGTGTTGTCCACATACCCTCGTAGACCGAAAGCAGAAGCGTTAGCACAACGCGGTTGACGTAGTCGTACGTCTTCATGATCCGACCGATCAAGTACCGAACGTACGACACCTCCGAGTTCAGCACACGTTCAGCCCGATGATGTCCCTCGAACTCCGATCCAGTCGAGTGTTGAGGGAGAGTTTCATCAGCACGACGGCATGGTGACGATGATGATGTTCTACCGATGCAGGGATTCGTCTAAGCACCGCTACAGTATTATCGAGGTGGACTATGGTGGAGGGGGGCACCGCACACGGCTAAAAGATCAAATGATCAATTGTTGTCTCTCTAGGGTACCCCCTGCCCCTGTATATAAAGGAGCAAGGGGGGTGCAGCCGGCCAGGAGAGAGGGCGCACCAGGAGGAGTTCTACTCCCACTGGGAGTAGGACTCCCCCCTTTTCTAGTTGGATTAGGACTTGGGAGGGGAAAGAGGAGGGAGAGAGGAAGGAAGGGGGGCGCCGCCCCCCTCTCCTTGTCCTATTCGAACTAGGGGGGAGGGGCGCGCAGCCCAGCCCTAGCCGCCTCTCCTCTTCTCCGTAAAGGCCCACTAAGGCCCATTAACCTCCGGGGGGGTTCTGGTAACCTCCCGGTACTCCGGTAAAATCCCGATTTCACCCGGAACACTTCCGATATCTAAACATAGGCTTCCAATATATCAATCTTCATGTCTTGACCATTTCGAGACTCCTCGTCATGTCCGTGATCACATCCGGGACTCCGAACAACCTTTGGTACATCAAAACATATAAACTCATAATATAACTATCATCGAAACGTTAAGCATGCGGACCCTACGGGTTCGAGAACTATGTAGACATGACCGAGACACGTCGCCGGTCAATAACCAATAGCGGAACCTGGATGCTCATATTGGCTCCCACATATTCTACGAAGATCTTTATCGGTCAGACCGCATAACAACATACGTTGTTCCCTTTGTCATCGGTATGTTACTTGCCCGAGATTCGATCGTCGGTATCTCAGTACCTAGTTTCAATATCATTACCGGCAAGTCTCTTTACTCGTTCCGTAATACATCATCCCACAACTAAATCATTAGTTGCAATGCTTGCAAGGCTTAAGTGATGTGCATTACCGAGAGGGCCCAGAGATACCTCTTCGACAATCGGAGTGACAAATCCTAATCTCGAAATACGCCAACCCAACAAGTACCTTCGGAGACACCTGTAGAGCACCTTTATAATCACCCAGTTATGTTGTGACGTTTGGTAGCACACAAAGTGTTCCTCCGGTAAACGGGAGTTGCATACTCTCATAGTCATAGGAACATGTATAAGTCATGAAGAAAGCAATAGCAACATACTAAACGATCGTGTGCTAAGCTAACAGAATGGGTCAAGTCAATCACATCATTCTCCTAATGATGTGATCTCATTAATCAACTGACAACTCTTTGTCTATGGTTAGGAAACTTAACCATCTCTGATCAATGAGCTAGTCAAGTAGAGGCATACTAGTGACATACTGTTTGTCTATGTATTCACACATGTATCATGTTTCCGGTTAATACAATTCTAGCATGAATAAGAAACATTTATCATGATATAAGGAAATAAATAGTAACTTTATTATTGCCTCTAGGGCATATTTCCTTCAAGGGGATCAAGCATCAATATTCCGCACCATACACCCCTCAACAAAATGGTGTAGCGGACAGGAAGAACCGGACTTTGATGGATGCGGCAAGGACCATGATGGCGGAGTTCAAGTCTCCATACAACTTTTGGGCCGAAGCCATCAACACCGCGTGTCATGCATCAAATTGGCTCTACCTCCGCAAAGGCTTGAACAAGACTCCATATGAGATACTCACCGGGAACAAGCCCAACCTCAAGTACTTCCAGGTGTTCGGGTGTAAGTGTTTCATTCTCAAGAAAGGTGTTAGTTTGTCTAAATTTGAGGCTAGAGCTCATGAGGGCATCTTTGTTGGCTATGCTACAAACTCCCATGCTTACCATGTCCTCAATAAGTCCACGGGACTTATTGAGGAGACATGTAACGTGGAGTTTGATGAGAATAACGGCTCCCAAGTGGAGCAAAGTGGCACTTGTGATGTAGGTGATGAAATTCCTCCCCAAGACATAAGAAGAATGGGTGTTGGTTTTATCCTACCCATTGAGGAACCCCTTGTGGCCGAAGGAGAAGGACAATGCTCCACTCATGTGGAGCCATCACCAACCCAAGGCCCACACGCTTCCGAAGAACAAAGTGAAGGCCCTCAACCTCAAGAACAAGACCAAGGGCAAGGTCAATCTCAAGATGGTGTTGTAACATCAAGTGATACCCAAGGTCAAGTTCTCTCCTCGGAGCAAGTTCAAGATCAAGAGCTTCTTCGAGATCAATAACTAGCTCAAGACGGCACTCAAGATGATCAAGTGACCACTCCTCGTCTCACCCCCGAGGAGGAATTGGAGCGTCGTGCCACCAAGATTGCTTCCAAGCTCTCCACCAAGGATCATCTCATGAAAAATGTGCTTGAAAGCTTAAGAAAGGGGGTAAGCACTCGTAGACAATTAGAAAACTATTGTGAACATCACGTGTTTGTCTCTTGTGTTGAACCCCAAAAGGTCTATGAGGCGCTCGAAGACCCAGATTGGCTCAATGCCATGCATGATGAACTCAACAACTTCGAGTGCAACAAGGTGTGGAGATTGGTGCCAAGGCCAACGGGGAACCACAATGTCATTGGAACCAAGTGCATATTCAAGAACAAGCAAGATGCTCATGGGATTATCATTCGCAACAAGGCTCGTTTGGTAGCACAAGGCTACTCCCAAGTCGAGGGTATCGACTATGGTGAAACCTTTGCCCCCGTTGCTTGTCTTGAATCCATTCACATGTTGACTGCATATGCTTCTCATAATAACTTTAAGTTACAACAAATGGATGTGAAGAGCGCTTTTCTTAATGGTCCCATTAATGAGTTGGTATATGTCAAGCAACCCCCCGGGTTCGAGGATCCCTACTTTCCCGATCATGTGTATCAACTCGATAAGGCACTCTATGGCCTTAAACAAGCCCCACATGCGTGGTATGACCACCTTACCGAGTTGTTACAAGACCATGGTTTTGAAGTTGGGCTAATCGACCCCACTCTTTTTACTAAGAAGGTCAAAGGGGAGTTGTTTGTGTGCCAATTATATGTTGATGATATTATCTTTGGTTCCCCTAACAAAGCTTTCAATGAGGAATTTGCCGCTCTCATGACCTCAAAGTTCGAGATGTCTTCCATGGGAGAGTTAAAGTTCTTTCTCGGGTTCGAAGTGAAGCAAAGAAGAGAAGGAACCTTCATCAACCCAGCCAAATACACTCAAGACATGCTCAAGAGATTCAAGCTAAGTGATGTCAAGCCGGCGTCCACTCCTATGCTCGTCAAATTCCAACTTGACATAGATCCCAATGGTAAAGTGGTGGATCAAAAGGTATATCGCTCCATGATTGGCTCTTTGCTTTACCTTTGTGCATCTAGACCGGATATCATGTTGAGTGTGGGAATTTGTGCATGGTTTCAGGCCGCACCTAAGGAAAGTCACTTTGTGGCGGTCAAGCGAATCTTTTGATATTTGGCTCATACCCCAAACTTTGGCCTATGGTACCCAAGAGGAGCAAACTTCAAGCTTGTAGGTTATTCGGACTCGGATTGGGCGGGAGACAAAGTGGATAGGAAGTCCACTTCCGGAGGGTGCCAATTTCTCGGTTGCTCTTTGGTGAGTTGGTCTTCCAAGAAGCAAAGTTGTGTGTCTCTCTCGTCCACCGAAGTGGAGTATGTGGCGGCCTGTAGTTGTTGTGCACAAATCTTATGGATGAGGCAAACTTTAATGGATTACGGTGTCATTTGTGACAGAGTGCCTCTTTGGTGTGACAATGAAAGTGCAATCAAGATTTCGCTCAACCCGGTGCAACACTTCAAGAAGAAGCATATTGAGATCCGGTATCACTTTATCCGGGATCATATTAGGCGAGGAGAGATCGAGCTCAACTATGTCAACACTCTTGGTAACCTTGCAGACATCTTCACGAAGCCCTTGGATGAAGCAAGATTTCATGAGTTAAGGCATGAGCTAAATATCATTGATTTGAGCAATGTTGCTTGAACCCGTGCACACCCCACCATACTCAACTTGTTATCTTGTTTAGGTGTAGTCATGGACATAGGGGAGTGTTGTTCTCTCAATGAACTCTCCCTCCCCCCATTATGCATAACTTGATCAACTCTTTCACATTAGCCATTTTTGATGGCACTTGTGCTTCAAAGACGAGTTTTGGTCATGAGCCCAAGGATAATTCTTTACGGTGCCATACCAATTGACTCAAACATAGGTGGCTCCGGCCACCGCCATCTCCTTGGAGAGGTTCTCATGGTTGGTACTTGTTGTCTCTTGCCTTTCTTTCTTTCTCCGTGTTGAGCATGTTCCTGAAGTGTCTCGTTCGCTTGTCGTTTTTCTCGCGTAACCCCTTTTCTTTTTGTTTGAAACTTGCATTGTTTTGAGCTTACGGTACTACCGCAGCCTGCCACGGTACTACCGCTTGTGGAGTGCGTAGTACTTCCGCACCTAGCGTGGTAGTAATTTTTTACTGCCGCCTGGGGGAGCGGTACTACCGCTTTGGTGCGGCACTTCCGCCCGAGCGGTACTACCGTGATGAGATGCGGTACTACCGTGATGAGATGCGGTACTACCACGCTGCCGAGGGCACGTGGGGTTAAGGCCCGGGCAGGGGGAGTTCCAACTCCCCCATACCCATTCGTCTATCTCTCTCCCCACTGCCTCTCTCTCCTACTCAAGAACGACGCCGGAGAGCCTCGCCAGATCTCCGTCCCCGACTGCTCTCCTCTTGCCATGGATCAAGGTCTCTCCCCAAATCCCTCTCTCTTTTGTTCGTGCTTTCACTTCTAGGTTTTGGGGAGATGCATGTTGATTCTTGAGATTTTAGGCCAAATCTTTGCAAGAGTAGGATGTAGGAGAGTAGTGATGCGTAGAAAGTGTACTTGATATGTTGTCCCGTGGTAGATTTGATCAACCGTAGTACCGCCTCATTGTCGTGATTGTTCTCAGATTCATCTGTTCGGATCTAATGTCGTGCGATACTACCGCCTAGCAGGTGCGGTACTACCGCTCCTCAGGCGCGGTACTACCGCACGGGCCGCGGTACTAAAGCTCTACTGCCGCTCCAAGCCCCGGTACTACCGTGCCACCGTGCGGTACTACCGCGACTAGGAGCGGCACTAATTTTGTAGTACCGCGCAACCAGGCCGTACTACCGCTGCTGTCAAATCTTCTTCATGGCAATTACCATATGCATTTTCTACTTGTTTCTTGTGTTTTGTTGTGGTCTTTGTTTTGACCCGTATCGCTTCTCGTGCGTGTTTTTGTTTTGTGTGTGTCTCAGGTGGTGGCTCCAGTGTCCCTGCTTGTCGTTCCAATCCAAGCCGAGACACGGGTTCCAAGCGTCTGCGCAACCAAGAGGATGTTCCAGAGGGCTCCAATGCCCCCAAGCGCAATGTCAAGACCACTGCTAGCAAGGTCAAGGAACCAACAAGGGACATGGATGAGATACCTCTTGCTGAGTTTGTCTCTCTCAGGAAGATCAACCCCTATGCACATCCTCGTGCAAACTTCAGAGGGTATAAACTGTTTTGGACCAAGCAGCAGAATCTCATTTACTTGGATGTGATCAAGGCCAAGCAGAATCTGTATGTGGATGTGCACTGGATCGACATGCATCACATGAGGGAGGATAAGCATCGTCACTACTTTGGTGAGGCCTTGGACCTCGTGGAGCAGTTTGCCATTGAGGATGTGATCTCTTTTCATCTGGACTATGACCCCGAGCTGGTGGCCCAGTTCTTTGCTTCGGTACACTTCCACTCTGGGGAGGATCAGAGGATGACCTATATGACCAATGGACGTCAGTTGACTGCTACTTGGAGTGAGTTAATGGATTTGCTCAGAGTGTCTGGTGAGGGGCTCCACACGCCGGTTGGTGTTCGCCCTCATGCCAACGCCGAGTCAGCTAACAAGGACAAGCTTCTGGTGTTCTATGTTGAGAAGAAACTAGCCAGTGGCAAGTCGACATGGGTGCTCAACCCGTTCCTTGATATCATGCACCAGATTTTCTGCCACTCTCTCTTTCCTCGCATTGGGGACAAGGACAAGGTTCATGCCTTTCTTGTGGACATGTTGCTCATTTGTGAGGAGGCCCGAGTTTCTCAGACTCAACCACTTGATGTCTCACATATCATGTGGTGTGAGCTTTGGTTCGCGGTTTTCACCCGCATGGTACCCATCTATGGTCCATATCTGTTCCTCCTGATCTCGAAGACTTGGGAGAGGATCTATCCCAATGAGGAGTTTCTGGCCCCTGACTGGATCCGTCATGACTCCATCAGACTCCGCATCAAGCCCCAGTGGGCTAACACTACTACTCATGCCGAGGCTGAGGCTGCTAAGAGGGCTGCTGACGAGGAGGAGATTGAGGAGGAGAGTGCAGCTGAGGACAGCTCGGCGGGATATGCACCTCCCTCCACTGAGCCCTCATGGGCGAAGAAGCTGAAGGCCAAGATGAAGGCCTTGTTCTGCATGCAGGCCAAGGGGCGGTATCGGACTCACGTGGCCTCCAAGGAGAGTCGTCGCCGCGACAAAAAGATCATGAGGGTTTTTGGAGAGGATGTTTCTAGCGGCTCCGAGGAGCACATCACTCCAGAGGCTGAATGGATGGCCAAACAAGGCTTCTGAGGAGGAGCACATTCCCGCTGCCGAGTCCGACGATGAGCGTGCGAGCGACTACTTCGCTTGAGCCACCACTTGTGTTGTAGGTGTCCTCTCTGCCTTTTTGGCGTCTCGATGCCAAAGGGGGAGAGAGTGTAGGGATTTGCCATGTCGTGTCGTGTTTGCTTCGCTTGTGTTTGGTTTGTTGAACCTTGTTTGCTTTGGTTTGGTTTGAGTTTATTTGAGCGTGTGAGACTTTTGTATCATATGGTGTAAGACGCATGCTCTCTATCTATCGCACCTTACTGAGCTTATGATATTTTTTGCTACTTAGTTCATGCTCTTATCTACTATCATGCTTAGTGTTAGCATTGTTATTGCAAGATATGCCATGTCTATAAAATATAGGGGGGGTGTTGATCCTAGTATGTGTGCCGTGCATTCCAAAGCACTCATCTAACTAGAACACATCTAGGGGGAGCCCGTCTATATTTTAGAGATGTATGGTTTGCTCATGTTCTATCCTTTGATAACACGGTGCAAAAGTCATCAATCCACCAAAAGGGGGGAGATTGTAAGGGAATATTTATCCCTAAGGTGTTTTGGTGATTGATAACAATGCATTTGCGGACTAATCGGGTGTCTCGAGTATTTCAAATATTTCATGACTAGGCACAAGACGGTTAGGAGCCCCTCGAAGATTATTGAAGGTGGCGTTTTTCTATGTTCCTTTTTCGGTGGATTTGAGTCGTAGGAGAGCCGTACTATTAAGAGGGGGTCCGCTTTGGAAAGGTTTGGGTGGAATCGTCACATACACGTTTACTCCTCTTTGCACCGCCTTTCCTTTAGCACTTTGGAGCATCCTTCGTTTCTTCGTGCAAAAAGTAGTTTTCCTATCTGTTGCCGTTCTGAGGCTTGCGCTAGTACTGCTCTTCGGAGCGGTAGTACCGCAGGCCCCTGCGGTAGTACCGCAGGAGGTCATGGTAGTACCGCTCCTTGGGAGCCATAGTACCATGAGCCCTGGTCCGGGACAGCACCAGTAGCGGAAGTAGGAGCGGATGTAATTTTTTACATCCGCTCCCCGCGCAGTAGTACCATGTCGGACTTTTGCACTATTCGGAAATCAGCGGAACTTGCCACGGACGTTTATTTGTCCACGGCCTTCCCAGGCTGGTCCAACCCTACCTTCCGGTAGTATCGCAAGGGTGTGCGGTAGTACCGTGAGGCCTTGCGGTAGTACCACTTTGCAGGCGCGGTAGTACCACTTGTCGCGGGCTGGTTAAGTGGATAACGGTTGGATTTCTCTCTCCACTATATAAGGGGTATCTTCTTCTCCGAGTTGACCACCTCCTCCAACCCTAAGCTCCATTGTTGCTCCAAGCTCCATTTTCGCCCGATCTCTCTCCCTAGCCAATCAAACTTGTTGATTTTCTAGGGATTGGTTGAGAAGGCCTCGATCTACACTTCCACCAAGAGAAATTCGATTCCCCCCACTAATCTCTTGCGGATCTTGTTACTCTTGGGTGTTTGAGCACCCTAGACGGCCGAGGTCACCACGGAGCCATATTCCATTGTGGTGAAGCTTCGTGGTGTTGTTGGGAGCCTCCGATTAAGTTGTGGAGATTGCCCCAACCTTGTTTGTAAAGGTCCGGTCGCCGCCTCCAAGGGCACCAATGGTGGAATCACGACATCTCGCATTGTGTGAGGGCGTGAGGAGAATACAGTGGCCCTAGTGGCTTCTTGGGGAGCATTGTGCCTCCACACCGCTCCAACGGAGACGTACTTCCCCTCAAAAGGAAGGAACTTCGGTAACACATCTTCGTCTCCACCGGCTCCACTCTTGGTTATCTCGTACCTTTACTTGTGCAAGCTTATTTGTGTTATTTCCCTTGCTTGCTTGTGTGCTTGTTGTTGTTGCATCATATAGGTTGCTCACATAGTTGCATGTCTAGACAACCTACTTTGATGCAAAGTTTAATTTGGTAAAGAAAAGTTAAAAATTGTTAGTTGCCTATTCAACCCCCCCTCTAGTCAACTATATCGATCCTTTCAACAGAGACTGGAAAGCCGGTAGACTTTTTGGTGTCTTTGGGCCACTTTTGCTCGATGGCTTCCTGCTCTTGCTAGATCTCTGGACTTCTTATGGATGGGGCGCTGCCTATAACACGTTGACTACTTGGCTTCCCTAGCCCCATGCGAGGCCGACCATGGGATTCACATATCAGCCAACAACAGAAACAGATAGCGATCCTAGGACATTTGTAAGTGGGTTGAAATTTGATAATGATGTTGCTTTCTTTCATCATAAAATAAGACTGTGAATGAAAACTCTAATTTCGTATTGTAGTGTTTCCAGAATATGAAAAAAAATCATTTCAGAAGCCAGTCTAACTTGAGCTGTATCAAAATGTATGCATAGCATATGTGTATATTGACTTTTTTGATGAAATGCAGCTTGGCTGCTTTCATTGCGATTAGAAGGAGTAAAAGGTTACAAATGGGTAACCATAAAGTAAACAAAGAGTGGCGGAGGTTGGGGTTGGGGAATAGAATAGTGGTGGTGCTGTTGTTTCTAAACTAGCCCTCAATCAGGCTCCCTTGGCCTTTCAATCAGTGCTATCACCCGACGTCTCCCAGCATCGATCCATATCTTTGCTTCCTCCTGTATGTTGGAAAGAACCTAACCGATCGTAGAGGCTTGTTGGCTGAAGAAACGGACGTTTCGTTCCTTCGATAGTGACCACCAAATGAGCGCACTGATCGATCTCCAAGTTTTTTTGGCGTCCTTCGTGAGCCTACCTGAAGTGCGTGTCATCCAGCCCAGGAGGGTAACATCCATGGGCAGCGGTGCCATGTCGCTCGGCATCATCAACATGTCAAGCACTTGAAGCCACAACCCTTGCGCAAATGGGCAGGTCGCCAATATGTGCATCGTCGTCTCTGGAGTTTGTTGGCATAGCAAATAGGTTGAGTTATGTGGCCACCCATGCTTGGCAAGGTTATCAGCCGTAAGGCAACGTCCTTGAATTTCCAGCCAAACGAAGAACTGGCACTTCGGCCGGGCCTCAGAGTTCCAGGCCATTTTGGCAAAGTCCTGCTTGATGGTTGCAACAAAGAGAATTCTGTTCGCAGAGGCTATGTTGTAAACACCATTGGCCGTACATCTCCATGAGATTGAGTCCTGCTGATCCGGATTGAGGTGCACTGCTTGAAGGTCGTGCCATAGGTTTGTGAACTGGAGGAGCGCGTCAGCAGCCATGTTGGCCTTGAAATGTCTCATCCACTTGTCATTATGCAAAGCTGCAGCAACGGTTATGCGTCGGAGGGTGCACTGGCCAAAAAGGCCAGGGTAAGTTGTGCATAGACTTTGGCGCCACAGCCATGGGTCAGTCCAGAATTGTCTGATCGTGCCGTCCCCAATTGAGAAGTTCACCCGAAAAGTTTTTGCACGGTCCGGTCGACAGGCAGGGGAAGTGTTGGGGAACGTTGCAGAAAACAAAAAATTTCCTACTCGTTTCACCAAGATCATCTAGGAGTTCATCTAGCAACGAGTCATTGGATGCATCTACATACCTTTGTAGATCGCGCACGGAAGCGTTCAAAGAACGGTGATGATGTAGTCGAACACGACGTGATCCAAATCACCGATGACCAAGCGCCGAACGGACGGCACCTCCGCGTTCAACACACGTACGGGACGGGAGACGTCTCCTCCTTCTTGATCCAGCAAGGGGGAAGGAGAGGTTGATGAAGATCCAGCAGCACGACGGCGTGGTGATGGATGCAGGGCGTCACAGTAGCAGGGCTTCGCCTATACTACGAGAGAGACGTAACGGGGAGAGAGGGAGGCGCCAGGGGCTGGTGTGTCAAGTCCCTCCTCTCCCCCACTATATATAGGAGGGCCAAGGGGGGTGGTGCGCAGCCTAGGAGATCCAATCTCCTAGGTGCGGCTGCCAAGGGGAGGTTTCCCTCCCCCCCAAGGCACCTCGGGGTGCCTTCCACTAATGGGACTCCTCCCCCATGGAAACCCTAGGCGCATGGGCCTAGTAGGGCTGGTGCCCTTGGCCCATCTAGGCCAAGGCGCACCCCCTACAGCCCATGTGGACCCCCGGGATAGGTGGCCCCACCCGGTGGGCCCCCGGGACCCCTCCGGTGGTCCCGGTACAATACCGATAACCCCGAAACTTGTCCCGATGGCCGAAACAGCACTTCCTATATATAATTCTTTACCTCCGGACCATTCCGGAACTCCTCGTGACGTCCGGGATCTCATCCGGGACTCCGAACAATATTCGGGTTACTGCATATACATATCTTCACAACCCTAGCGTCACCGAACCTTAAGTGTGTAGACCCTACGGGTTCGGGAGACAAGCAGACATGACCGAGACGACTCTCCGGTCAATAACCAACAGCGGGATCTGGATACCCATGTTGGCTCCCACATGCTCCACGATGATCTCATCGGATGAACCACGATGTCGAGGATTCAATCAACCCCGTATGCAATTCCCTTTGTCAATCGATATGTTACTTGCCCGAGATTCGATCGTCGGTATCCCAATACCTCGTTCAATCTCGTTACCGGCAAGTCACTTTACTCGTACCGTAATGCATGATCCCGTGACCAGACACTTGGTCACTTTGAGCTCAATATGATGATGCATTACCGAGTGGGCCCAGTGATACCTCTCCGTCATACGGAGTGACAAATCCCAGTCTTGATCCATGTCAACCCAACAGACACTTTCGGAGATACCCGTAGTATACCTTTATAGTCACCCAGTTACGTTGTGACGTTTGGTATACCCAAAGCACTCCTACGGTATCCGGGAGTTACACGACCTCATGGTCTAAGGAAAAGATACTTTGACATTGGAAAACTCTAGCAAACGAACTATACGATCTTGTGCTATGTTTAGGATTGGGTCTTGTCCATCACATCATTCTCCTAATGATGTGATCTCGTTATCAATGACATCCAATGTCCATAGTCAGGAAACCATGACTATCTGTTGATCAATGAGCTAGTCAACTAGAGGCTTACTAGGGACATGTTGGTGTCTGTTATTCACACATGTATTACGATTTCCGGATAATACAATTATAGCATGAATAAAGACAATTATCATGAACAAGGAAATATAATAATAATTCTTTTATTATTGCCTCTAGGGCATATTTCCAACAGTCTCCCACTTGCACTAGAGTCAATAATCTAGTTACATTGTGACGAATCGAACACCCATGGAATTTTGGTGTTGATCATGTTTTGCTCTAGGGAGAGGTTTAGTCAACGGATCTGCTACATTCAGGTCCGTATGTACTTTACAAATCTCTATGTCTCCATCTTGAACATTTTCACGAATGGAGTTGAAGCGACGCTTGATGTGCCTTGTCTTCTTGTGAAACCTGGGCTCCTTGGCAAGAGCAATAGCTCCAGTGTTGTCACAGAAGAGCTTGATCGGCCCTGACGCATTGGGTATGACTCCTAGGTCGGTGATGAACTCCTTCACCCAAATTGCTTCATGTGCTGCCTCCGAGGCTGCCATGTACTCCGCTTCACATGTAGATCCCGCCACGATGCTTTGCTTGCAACTGCACCAGCTTACTGCCCCACCATTCAAAATATACACGTATCCGGTCTGTGACTTAGAGTCATCCAGATCTGTGTCGAAGCTAGCGTCGACGTAACCCTTCACGACGAGATCTTCGTCACCTCCATAAACGAGAAACATTTCCTTAGTCCTTTTCAGGTACTTCAGGATATTCTTGACCGCTGTCCAGTGTTCCTTGCCGGGATTACTTTGGTACCTTCCTACCAAACTTACGGCAAGGTTTACATCAGGTCTGGTACACAGCATGGCATACATAATAGAACCTATTGCTGAGGCATAGGGGATGACACTCATCTCTTCTATTTCTTCTGCCGTGGTCGGACATTGAGCTGAGCTCAATTTCACACCTTGTAACACAGGTAAGAACCCCTTCTTAGAATGATCCATATTGAACTTCTTCAATATCTTATCAAGGTATGTGCTTTGTGAAAGACCTATGAGGCGTCTCGATCTATCTCTATAGATTTTGATGCCTAATATATAAGCAGCTTCTCCAAGGTCCTTCATTGAAAAACTCTTATTCAAGTAGGCCTTGATGCTGTCCAAGAGTTCTATATCATTTCCCATCAACAGTATGTCATCTACATATAATATGAGAAATGCTACAGAGCTCCCACTCACTTTCTTGTAAACGCAGGCTTCTCCATAAGTCTGTGTAAACCCAAACGCTTTGATCATCTCATCAAAGCGAATGTTCCAACTCCGAGATGCTTGCACCAGCCCATAAATCGAGCGTTGGAGCTTGCACACCTTGTCAGCATTCTTAGGATCGACAAAACCTTCCGGCTGCATCATATACAATTCTTCCTTAAGGAAACCATTAAGGAATGCCGTTTTGACGTCCATTTGCCATATCTCATAATCATAGAATGCGGCAATTGCTAACATGATTCGGACGGACTTTAGCTTCGCTACCGGTGAGAAAGTCTCATCATAGTCAACCCCTTGAACTTGTCGATAACCCTTAGCGACAAGCCGAGCTTTATAGATGGTCACATTACCATCCGCGTCTGTCTTCTTCTTAAAGATCCATTTATTCTCTATGGCTCGCCGTTCAACGGGCAAGTCAGTCAAAGTCCACACTTCATTTTCATACATGGATCCTATCTCGGATTTCATGGCTTCTAGCCATTTTTCGAAATCCGGGCCCGCCATCGCTTCTTCATAGTTCGAAGGTTCACCGTTGTCTAACAACATGATTTCCAAGACAGGGTTGCCGTACCACTCTGGTGCGGAACGTGTCCTTGTGGACCTTCGAATTTCAGTAGGAGTTTGATCAGAAGTATCTTGATCATTATCATTAACTTCCTCTCTAGTCGGTGCAGGCACCTCAGGAACATTTTCTTGAGTTGCGCCATTTTCCGGTTCAAGAGGTAATACTTCATCAAGCTCTATTTTCCTCCCACTTACTTCTTTCGAGATAAACTCTTTCTCCAGAAAGAGTCCGTTCTTGGCAACAAAGATCTTGCCTTCGGATCTTAGGTAGAAGGTATACCCAATAGTTTCTTTAGGGTATCCTATGAAGACGCATTTTTCCGACTTGGGTTCGAGCTTCTCAGGTTGAAGTTTCTTGACATAAGCATCGCATCCCCAAACTTTTAGAAACGACAGCTTAGGTTTCTTCCCAAACCATAATTCATACGGTGTCGTCTCAACGGATTTCGACGGAGCCCTATTTAAAGTGAATGCGGCAGTCTCTAAAGCATAGCCCCAAAAAGATAGCGGTAAATCAGTAAGAGACATCATAGACCGCACCATATCCAATAGAGTGCGATTACGACGTTCGGACACACCGTTACGTTGAGGTGTTCCAGGCGGCGTGAGTTGTGAAACTATTCCACATTTTCTTAAGTGTGTACCAAATTCGTGACTCAAGTATTCTCCTCCACGATCTGATCGTAGAAACTTGATTTTCCTGTCACGTTGATTCTCAACCTCACTCTGAAATTCCTTGAACTTTTCAAAGGTTTCAGACTTGTGTTTCATTAAGTAGACATACCCATATCTACTTAAGTCATCAGTGAGGGTGAGAACATAACGATAGCCACCGCGAGCCTCAACACTCATTGGACCGCACACATCAGTATGTATGATTTCCAATAAGTCGGTTGCTCGCTCCATTGTTCCTGAGAACGGAGTCTTGGTCATTTTACCCATAAGGCATGGTTCGCACGTGTCAAATGATTCATAATCAAGAGACTCTAAAAGTCCATCTGCATGGAGCTTCTTCATGCGTTTGACACCTATGTGACCAAGGCGGCAGTGCCACAAGTATGTGGAACTATCATTATCAACCTTACATCTTTTGGTACTCACATTATGAACATGTGTAGCATTACGTTCGAGACTCATTAAGAATAAACCATTCACCATAGGAGCATGACCATAAAACATATCTCTCATATAAATGGAACAACCATTATTCTCAGATTTAAATGAGTAGCCATCTCAAATTAAACAAGATCCCGATACAATGTTCATGCTCAAAGCTGGCACTAAATAACAATTATTGAGGTTTAAAACTAATCCCGTAGGTAAATGTAGAGGCAGCGTGCCGACGGCGATCACATCGACCTTGGAACCATTCCCGACGCGCATCGTCACCTCGTCCTTCGCCAGTCTCCGTTTATTCCGCAGCTCCTGCTGTGAGTTACAAATATGAGCAACAGCACCGGTATCAAATACCCAGGAGTCACTACGAGTACTGGTAAGGTACACATCAATTACATGTATATCAAATATACCTTTGGTGTTGCCGGCCTTCTTGTCCGTTAAGTACTTGGGGCAATTCCGTTTCCAGTGACCCTTCCCTTTGCAATAAAAGCACTCTGTCTCAGGCTTGGGTCCATTCTTTGACTTTTTCCCGGCAGCTTGCTTGCCAGGCGCGGCAACTTCCTTGCCGTCCTTCTTGAAGTTCTTTTTACCCTTGCCCTTCTTGAACTTAGTGGTTTTATTAACCATCAACACTTGATGTTCCTTCTTGACTTCTACCTCCGTTGATTTCAGCATTGAGAGCAACTCAGGAATGGTCTTTTGCATCCCCTGCATGTTGAAGTTCATCACAAAGCTCTTGTAGCTTGGTGGAAGCGACTGGAGGATTCTGTCAATGACCGCATCATCCGGGAGATTAACTCCCAGCTGAGATAAGCGGTTATGTAACCCAGACATAGTGAGTATGTGCTCACTGACAGAACTATTTTCCTCCATCTTACAGCTGAAGAACTTATCGGAGACTTCATATCTCTCGATCCGGGCATGAGCTTGAAAAACCATTTTCAGCTCTTCGAACATCTCATATGCTCCATGTCTCTCAAAACGCTTTTGGAGCCCCGGCTCTAAGCTGTAAAGCATGCCGCACTGAACGAGGGAGTAGTCGTCAACACGTGTCTGCCAAGCGTTCATAACGTCTTGGTTCTGTGGGACGGGAGCTTCACCTAGCGGTGCTTGTAGGACATAATCTTTCTTGGCAGCTATGAGGATGATCCTCAGGTTCCGGACCCAGTCCGTATAGTTGCTGCCATCGTCTTTCAGCTTGGTTTTCTCTAGGAACGCGTTGAAGTTGAGGACTACGTTGGCCATTTGATCTACAAGACATATTGTAAAATATTTTAGACTAAGTTCATGATAATTAAGTTCATCTAATCAAATTATTAATGAACTCCCACTTAGATAGACATCCCTCTTCTAGTCATCTAAGTATAACATGATCCGAGTTAACTAGACCGTGTCCGATCATCACGTGAGACGGACTAGTTAACGTCGGTGAACATCTTCATGTTGATCGTATCTTCTATACGACCCATGCTCGACCTTTCGGTCTTCTGTGTTCCGAGGCCATGTCTGTACATGCTAGGCTCGTCAAGTTAACCCCAAGTGTTTTGCATGTGTTCCGAGGCCATGTCTGTACATGCTAGGCTCGTCAACACCCCTTGTATGTGAACATAAGGATCCATCACACCCGATCATCACGGCGTGCTTAGAAACGACGAACTTTAGTAACGGTGCACAGTTAGGGGAGAACACCTCTTGAAATTGTTATGAGGGATCATCTTATTTACTACCGTCGTTCTTAGTAAACAAGATGCAAAAACATGATAAACATCACATGCAATCAAATAATAAACGTGACATGATATGGCCAATATCACATAGCTCCTTTGATCTCCATCTTGGGGCTCCATGATCATCCTGTCACCGGCTTGACACCATGATCTCCATCATCATGATCTCCATCATCGTGTCTCCATGAAGTTGCTCGCCAACCATTACTTCTACTACTATGGCTAACGCGTTTAGCAATAAAGTAAAGTAATTTACATGGCGTTTCTTGATGACACGCAGGTCATATAAAAGAATAAAGACAACTCCTATGGCTCCTGCCGGTTGTCATACTCATCAACATGCAAGTCGTGATTCCTATTACAATAGCATGAACATCTCATACATCACATATAGATCATTCATCATTCATCACAACTTTGGCCATATCATATCACAAACCACTTGCTGCAAAAACAAGTTAGACGTCCTCTAATTGTTGTTGCAAGTTTTACGTGGCTGATTTAGGGTTCTAGCAAGAACGTCTTCTTACCTACGTTAAAGCCACAACGTGATTTGTCAACTTCTATTTACCCTTCATAAGGACCCTGTTCATCAAATCCGCTCCAACTAAAGTGGGAGAGACAGACACCCGCCAGCCACCTTATGCAACTAGTGCATGTTAGTCGGTGGAACCGGTCTCACGTAAGCGTACGTGTAAGGTTGGTCCGGGCCGCTTCATCCCACAATACCGCTGAAGCAAGAAAAAGACTAGTAACGGCAAGAAAGTTGAAAAATCTACGCCCACAACTCATTGTGTTCTACTCGCGCAAGAAGAACTACGCATAGACCTAGCTCATGATGCCACTGTTGGGGAACGTTGCAGAAAACAAAAAATTTCCTACTCGTTTCACCAAGATCATCTAGGAGTTCATCTAGCAACGAGTCATTGGATGCATCTACATACCTTTGTAGATCGCGCACGGAAGCGTTCAAAGAACGGTGATGATGTAGTCGAACACGACGTGATCCAAATCACCGATGACCAAGCGCCAAACGGACGGCACCTCCGCGTTCAACACATGTACGGGACGGGAGACGTCTCCTCCTTCTTGATCCAGCAAGGGGGAAGGAGAGGTTGATGAAGATCCAGCAGCACGACGGCGTGGTGATGGATGCAGGGCGTCACAGTAGCAGGGCTTCGCCTATACTACGAGAGAGACGTAACGGGGAGAGAGGGAGGCGCCAGGGGCTGGTGTGTCAAGTCCCTCCTCTCCCCCACTATATATAGGAGGGCCAAGGGGGGGTGGTGTGCAGCCTAGGAGATCCAATCTCCTAGGTACGGCTGCCAAGGGGAGGTTTCCCTCCCCCCCAAGGCACCTCGGGGTGCCTTCCACTAATGGGACTCCTCCCCCATGGAAACCCTAGGCGCATGGGCCTAGTAGGGCTGGTGCCCTTGGCCCATCTAGGCCAAGGCGCACCCCCTACAGCCCATGTGGCCCCCCGGGACAGGTGGCCCCACCCGGTGGGCCCCTGGGACCCCTCCGGTGGTCCCGGTACAATACCGATAACCCCGAAACTTGTCCCGATGGCCGAAACAGCACTTCCTATATATAATTCTTTACCTCCGGACCATTCCGGAACTCCTCGTGACGTCCGGGATCTCATCCGGGACTCCGAACAATATTCGGGTTACTGCATATACATATCTTCACAACCCTAGCGTCACCGAACCTTAAGTGTGTAGACCCTACGGGTTCGGGAGACAAGCAGACATGACCGAGACGACTCTCCGGTCAATAACCAACAGCGGGATCTGGATACCCATGTTGGCTCCCACATGCTCCACAATGATCTCATCGGATGAACCACGATGTCGAGGATTCAATCAACCCCGTATGCAATTCCCTTTGTCAATCGATATGTTACTTGCCCGAGATTCGATCGTCGGTATCCCAATACCTCGTTCAATCTCGTTACCGGCAAGTCACTTTACTCGTACCGTAATGCATGATCCCGTGACCAGACACTTGGTCACTTTGAGCTCAATATGATGATGCATTACCGAGTGGGCCCAGTGATACCTCTCCGTCATACGGAGTGACAAATCCCAGTCTTGATCCATGTCAACCCAACAGACACTTTCGGAGATACCCGTAGTATACCTTTATAGTCACCCAGTTACGTTGTGACGTTTGGTATACCCAAAGCACTCCTACGGTATCCGGGAGTTACACGACCTCATGGTCTAAGGAAAAGATACTTTGACATTGGAAAACTCTAGCAAACGAACTATACGATCTTGTGCTATGTTTAGGATTGGGTCTTGTCCATCACATCATTCTCCTAATGATGTGATCTCGTTATCAATGACATCCAATGTCCATAGACAGGAAACCATGACTATCTGTTGATCAACGAGCTAGTCAACTAGAGGCTTACTAGGGACATGTTGGTGTCTGTTATTCACACATGTATTACGATTTCCGGATAATACAATTATAGCATGAATAAAGACAATTATCATGAACAAGGAAATATAATAATAATTCTTTTATTATTGCCTCTAGGGCATATTTCCAACAGTCTCCCACTTGCACTAGAGTCAATAATCTAGTTACATTGTGACGAATCGAACACCCATGGAATTTTGGTGTTGATCATGTTTTGCTCTAGGGAGAGGTTTAGTCAACGGATCTGCTACATTCAGGTCCGTATGTACTTTACAAATCTCTATGTCTCCATCTTGAACATTTTCACGAATGGAGTTGAAGCGACGCTTGATGTGCCTTGTCTTCTTGTGAAACCTGGGCTCCTTGGCAAGAGCAATAGCTCCAGTGTTGTCACAGAAGAGCTTGATCGGCCCTGACGCATTGGGTATGACTCCTAGGTCGGTGATGAACTCCTTCACCCAAATTGCTTCATGTGCTGCCTCCGAGGCTGCCATGTACTCCGCTTCACATGTAGATCCTGCCACGATGCTTTGCTTGCAACTGCACCAGCTTACTGCCCCACCATTCAAAATATACACGTATCCGGTCTGTGACTTAGAGTCATCCAGATCTGTGTCGAAGCTAGCGTCGACGTAACCCTTCACGACGAGATCTTCGTCACCTCCATAAACGAGAAACATTTCCTTAGTCCTTTTCAGGTACTTCAGGATATTCTTGACCGCTGTCCAGTGTTCCTTGCCGGGATTACTTTGGTACCTTCCTACCAAACTTACGGCAAGGTTTACATCAGGTCTGGTACACAGCATGGCATACATAATAGAACCTATGGCTGAGGCATAGGGGATGACACTCATCTCTTCTATTTCTTCTGCCGTGGTCGGACATTGAGCTGAGCTCAATTTCACACCTTGTAACACAGGTAAGAACCCCTTCTTAGAATGATCCATATTGAACTTCTTCAATATCTTATCAAGGTATGTGCTTTGTGAAAGACCTATGAGGCGTCTCGATCTATCTCTATAGATTTTGATGCCTAATATATAAGCAGCTTCTCCAAGGTCCTTCATTGAAAAACTCTTATTCAAGTAGGCCTTAATGCTGTCCAAGAGTTCTATATCATTTCCCATCAATAGTATGTCATCTACATATAATATGAGAAATGCTACAGAGCTCCCACTCACTTTCTTGTAAACGCAGGCTTCTCCATAAGTCTGTGTAAACCCAAACGCTTTGATCATCTCATCAAAGCGAATGTTCCAACTCCGAGATGCTTGCACCAGCCCATAAATCGAGCGTTGGAGCTTGCACACCTTGTCAGCATTCTTAGGATCGACAAAACCTTCCGGCTGCATCATATACAATTCTTCCTTAAGGAAACCATTAAGGAATGCCGTTTTGACGTCCATTTGCCATATCTCATAATCGTAGAATGCGGCAATTGCTAACATGATTCGGACGGACTTTAGCTTCGCTACCGGTGAGAAAGTCTCATCATAGTCAACCCCTTGAACTTGTCGATAACCCTTAGCGACAAGCCGAGCTTTATAGATGGTCACATTACCATCCGCGTCTGTCTTCTTCTTAAAGATCCATTTATTCTCTATGGCTCGCCGTTCAACGGGCAAGTCAGTCAAAGTCCACACTTCATTTTCATACATGGATCCTATCTCGGATTTCATGGCTTCTAGCCATTTTTCGAAATCCGGGCCCGCCATCGCTTCTTCATAGTTCGAAGGTTCACTGTTGTCTAACAACATGATTTCCAAGACAGGGTTGCCGTACCACTCTGGTGCGGAACGTGTCCTTGTGGACCTTCGAATTTCAGTAGGAGTTTGATCAGAAGTATCTTGATCATTATCATTAACTTCCTCTCTAGTCGGTGCAGGCACCTCAGGAACATTTTCTTGAGTTGCGCCATTTTCCGGTTCAAGAGGTAATACTTCATCAAGCTCTATTTTCCTCCCACTTACTTCTTTCGAGATAAACTCTTTCTCCAGAAAGAGTCCGTTCTTGGCAACAAAGATCTTGCCTTCGGATCTTAGGTAGAAGGTATACCCAATAGTTTCTTTAGGGTATCCTATGAAGACGCATTTTTCCGACTTGGGTTCGAGCTTCTCAGGTTGAAGTTTCTTAACATAAGCATCGCATCCCCAAACTTTTAGAAACGACAGCTTAGGTTTCTTCCCAAACCATAATTCATACGGTGTCGTCTCAACGGATTTCGACGGAGCCCTATTTAAAGTGAATGCGGCAGTCTCTAAAGCATAGCCCCAAAAAGATAGCGGTAAATCAGTAAGAGACATCATAGACCGCACCATATCCAATAGAGTGCGATTACGACGTTCAGACACACCGTTACGTTGAGGTGTTCCAGGCGGCGTGAGTTGTGAAACTATTCCACATTTTCTTAAGTGTGTACCAAATTCGTGACTCAAGTATTCTCCTCCACGATCTGATCGTAGAAACTTGATTTTCCTGTCACGTTGATTCTCAACCTCACTCTGAAATTCCTTGAACTTTTCAAAGGTTTCAGACTTGTGTTTCATTAAGTAGACATACCCATATCTACTTAAGTCATCAGTGAGGGTGAGAACATAACGATAGCCACCGCGAGCCTCAACACTCATTGGACCGCACACATCAGTATGTATGATTTCCAATAAGTCGGTTGCTCGCTCCATTGTTCCTGAGAACGGAGTCTTGGTCATTTTACCCATAAGGCATGGTTCGCACGTGTCAAATGATTCATAATCAAGAGACTCTAAAAGTCCATCTGCATGGAGCTTCTTCATGCGTTTGACACCTATGTGACCAAGGCGGCAGTGCCACAAGTATGTGGAACTATCATTATCAACCTTACATCTTTTGGTACTCACATTATGAACATGTGTAGCATTACGTTCGAGACTCATTAAGAATAAACCATTCACCATAGGAGCATGACCATAAAACATATCTCTCATATAAATGGAACAACCATTATTCTCAGATTTAAATGAGTAGCCATCTCAAATTAAACAAGATCCCGATACAATGTTCATGCTCAAAGCTGGCACTAAATAACAATTATTGAGGTTTAAAACTAATCCCGTAGGTAAATGTAGAGGCAGCGTGCCGACGGCGATCACATCGACCTTGGAACCATTCCCGACGCGCATCGTCACCTCGTCCTTCGCCAGTCTCCGTTTATTCCGCAGCTCCTGCTGTGAGTTACAAATATGAGCAACAGCACCGGTATCAAATACCCAGGAGTCACTACGAGTACTGGTAAGGTACACATCAATTACATGTATATCAAATATACCTTTGGTGTTGCCGGCCTTCTTGTCCGTTAAGTACTTGGGGCAATTCCGTTTCCAGTGACCCTTCCCTTTGCAATAAAAGCACTCTGTCTCAGGCTTGGGTCCATTCTTTGACTTTTTCCTGGCAGCTTGCTTGCCAGGCGCGGCAACTTCCTTGCCGTCCTTCTTGAAGTTCTTTTTACCCTTGCCCTTCTTGAACTTAGTGGTTTTATTGACCATCAACACTTGATGTTCCTTCTTGACTTCTACCTCCGTTGATTTCAGCATTGAGAACAACTCAGGAATGGTCTTTTGCATCCCCTGCATGTTGAAGTTTCATCACAAAGCTCTTGTAGCTTGGTGGAAGCGACTGGAGGATTCTGTCAATGACCGCATCATCCGGGAGATTAACTCCCAGCTGAGATAAGCGGTTATGTAACCCAGACATAGTGAGTATGTGGTCACTGACAGAACTATTTTCCTCCATCTTACAGCTGAAGAACTTATCGGAGACTTCATATCTCTCGATCCGGGCATGAGCTTGAAAAACCATTTTCAGCTCTTCGAACATCTCATATGCTCCATGTCTCTCAAAACGCTTTTGGAGCCTCGGCTCTAAGCTGTAAAGCATGCCGCACTGAACGAGGGAGTAGTCGTCAACACGTGTCTGCCAAGCGTTCATAACGTCTTGGTTCTGTGGGACGGGAGCTTCACCTAGCGGTGCTTGTAGGACATAATCTTTCTTGGCAGCTATGAGGATGATCCTCAGGTTCCGGACCCAGTCCGTATAGTTGCTGCCATCGTCTTTCAGCTTGGTTTTCTCTAGGAACGCGTTGAAGTTGAGGACTACGTTGGCCATTTGATCTACAAGACATATTGTAAAATATTTTAGACTAAGTTCATGATAATTAAGTTCATCTAATCAAATTATTAATGAACTCCCACTTAGATAGACATCCCTCTTCTAGTCATCTAAGTATAACATGATCCGAGTTAACTAGACCGTGTCCGATCATCACGTGAGACGGACTAGTTAACGTCGGTGAACATCTTCATGTTGATCGTATCTTCTATACGACTCATGCTCGACCTTTCGGTCTTCTGTGTTCCGAGGCCATGTCTGTACATGCTAGGCTCGTCAAGTTAACCCCAAGTGTTTTGCATGTGTTCCGAGGCCATGTCTGTACATGCTAGGCTCGTCAACACCCGTTGTATGTGAACATAAGGATCCATCACACCCGATCATCACGGCGTGCTTAGAAACGACGAACTTTAGTAACGGTGCACAGTTAGGGGAGAACACCTCTTGAAATTGTTATGAGGGATCATCTTATTTACTACCGTCGTTCTTAGTAAACAAGATGCAAAAACATGATAAACATCACATGCAATCAAATAATAAACGTGACATGATATGGCCAATATCACATAGCTCCTTTGATCTCCATCTTGGGGCTCCATGATCATCCTGTCACCGGCTTGACACCATGATCTCCATCATCATGATCTCCATCATCGTGTCTCCATGAAGTTGCTCGCCAACCATTACTTCTACTACTATGGCTAACGCGTTTAGCAATAAAGTAAAGTAATTTACATGGCGTTTCTTGATGACACGCAGGTCATATAAAAGAATAAAGACAACTCCTATGGCTCCTGCCGGTTGTCATACTCATCAACATGCAAGTCGTGATTCCTATTACAATAGCATGAACATCTCATACATCACATATAGATCATTCATCATTCATCACAACTTTGGCCATATCATATCACAAACCACTTGCTGCAAAAACAAGTTAGACGTCCTCTAATTGTTGTTGCAAGTTTTACGTGGCTGATTTAGGGTTCTAGCAAGAACGTCTTCTTACCTACGTTAAAGCCACAACGTGATTTGTCAACTTCTATTTACCCTTCATAAGGACCCTGTTCATCAAATCCGCTCCAACTAAAGTGGGAGAGACAGACACCCGCCAGCCACCTTATGCAACTAGTGCATGTTAGTCGGTGGAACCGGTCTCACGTAAGCGTACGTGTAAGGTTGGTCCGGGCCGCTTCATCCCACAATACCGCTGAAGCAAGAAAAAGACTAGTAACGGCAAGAAAGTTGACAAATCTACGCCCACAACTCATTGTGTTCTACTCGCGCAAGAAGAACTACGCATAGACCTAGCTCATGATGCCACTGTTGGGGAACGTTGCAGAAAACAAAAAATTTCCTACTCGTTTCACCAAGATCATCTAGGAGTTCATCTAGCAACGAGTCATTGGATGCATCTACATACCTTTGTAGATCGCGCACGGAAGCGTTCAAAGAACGGTGATGATGTAGTCGAACACGACGTGATCCAAATCACCGATGACCAAGCGCCAAACGGACGGCACCTCCGCGTTCAACACACGTACGGGACGGGAGACGTCTCCTCCTTCTTGATCCAGCAAGGGGGAAGGAGAGGTTGATGAAGATCCAGCAGCACGACGGCGTGGTGATGGATGCAGGGCGTCACAGTAGCAGGGCTTCGCCTATACTACGAGAGAGACGTAACGGGGAGAGAGGGAGGCGCCAGGGGCTGGTGTGTCAAGTCCCTCCTCTCCCCCACTATATATAGGAGGGCCAAGGGGGGTGGTGTGCAGCCTAGGAGATCCAATCTCCTAGGTGCGGCTGCCAAGGGGAGGTTTCCCTCCCCCCCAAGGCACCTCGGGGTGCCTTCCACTAATGGGACTCCTCCCCCATGGAAACCCTAGGCGCATGGGCCTAGTAGGGCTGGTGCCCTTGGCCCATCTAGGCCAAGGCGCACCCCCTACAGCCCATGTGGCCCCCCGGGACAGGTGGCCCCACCCGGTGGGCCCCCGGGACCCCTCCGGTGGTCCCGGTACAATACCAATAACCCCGAAACTTGTCCCGATGGCCGAAACAGCACTTCCTATATATAATTCTTTACCTCTGGACCATTCCGGAACTCCTCGTGACGTCCGGGATCTCATCCGGGACTCCGAACAATATTCGGGTTACTGCATATACATATCTTCACAACCCTAGCGTCACCGAACCTTAAGTGTGTAGACCCTACGGGTTCGGGAGACAAGCAGACATGACCGAGACGACTCTCCGGTCAATAACCAACAGCGGGATCTGGATACCCATGTTGGCTCCCACATGCTCCACGATGATCTCATCGGATGAACCACGATGTCGAGGATTCAATCAACCCCGTATGCAATTCCCTTTGTCAATCGATATGTTACTTGCCCGAGATTCGATCGTCGGTATCCCAATACCTCGTTCAATCTCGTTACCGGCAAGTCACTTTACTCGTACCGTAATGCATGATCCCGTGACCAGACACTTGGTCACTTTGAGCTCAATATGATGATGCATTACCGAGTGGGCCCAGTGATACCTCTCCGTCATACGGAGTGACAAATCCCAGTCTTGATCCATGTCAACCCAACAGACACTTTCGGAGATACCCGTAGTATACCTTTATAGTCACCCAGTTACGTTGTGACGTTTGGTATACCCAAAGCACTCCTACGGTATCCGGGAGTTACACGACCTCATGGTCTAAGGAAAAGATACTTTGACATTGGAAAACTCTAGCAAACGAACTATACGATCTTGTGCTATGTTTAGGATTGGGTCTTGTCCATCACATCATTCTCCTAATGATGTGATCTCGTTATCAATGACATCCAATGTCCATAGTCAGGAAACCATGACTATCTGTTGATCAATGAGCTAGTCAACTAGAGGCTTACTAGGGACATGTTGGTGTCTGTTATTCACACATGTATTACGATTTCCGGATAATACAATTATAGCATGAATAAAGACAATTATCATGAACAAGGAAATAAATAATAATTCTTTTATTATTGCCTCTAGGGCATATTTCCAACAGGAAGCCCAATCCATGGCTTGGAACGATCCATCTAAGATAACCAAAGCCATATGCATCTCAGGGCCAAGCTCTTGCATCCCAGGCTAGGCACGCCCAGGCCGCCCATGGCACGAGGCAGGCATACCTGCTTCCAATTTATATCATACATTTCCCACCAGGGGCTTCATCTTTGTTGGCCCAAAGGAACGCATGACAGAGATTGTCAATCTTCTTGACCATCCACGGATTCGGGTCGATCACCAACAATTGGAATGTGGGGATAGCATATAGGACCGATCTGATCAGTGTAACTCGATCGGAAATCGACATGTGCACCTTGTTCCACCCCCTGGTATTCTTATGCAGCTTGTCAAAAATGGGCTGGTAATGGATTCTTTTGAGCTTCGTGACACCTAGCGGCATCCCCAAGTAGGTGCAGGGGAACTCTTTAACCGGGCATTGAAGGGTGGCAGCAAATGTAGCGATGTCTATCTCCTCACAGCGAATGCCGCATATACTGCTCTTCTAGAAGTTCGTCGTCAGCCCACTTGCAACAGCAAAGGTGTCAAGAATGGCCTTGGTTACAGTGATCTCATGTCTCGAGGGTCTGATGAACATGACAACATCATCTGCGTAGAATGACGCCCTGATGGGTGGCAAGCTCGTAGCGAGGGGGCTGAATAACTGGTTACTGACGGCAGTGCGGATTAGGGCGTCCAACATGTCAATCACGAGGACAAACAACAATGGCGACAGTGGGTCACCCTGACGCAGGCCTTTGTGATGGTAGATTGTTGCTGACAGCTCGCCGTTTACAAGGATCCTTGTGGATGCCGATGCAAGGATCAAAGAGATCCAGTTGCGCCAGTTTTGGCCAAAGCCTTTTGCAGTGAGGACTTCAAGCAGGAACTCCCAGGAAACGCTGTCAAAGGCCTTTTGCACATCAAGCTTTAATAGGAGGGCAGGGATCTTCTTTAGGTACAGCTGCCCAGTCATGCCTTGCGCGAGAATAAAATTGCCGTGCAAAGATCTTCCTTTAATGAATGCACTTTGAGTGGGCAGCACAAGGTCATTCATCTTGGGCCGCGTTCTTGTAGCAAGAATCTTCATTATTAATTTTGCAAATAAAGAAATGAGACTGATTGGTCTATAGTCCTTACCCTCTTCGGCATCTTCACTCTTGGGAATAAGAATCATCGTGGCTTCATTGAGACATTGTAGGTGGGTTGAATTCAGGTTCTCGAATGCCTTGATTGCCACCATAATATCGGCCTTGATCACCTCCCAGCAGACCTGGAAGAAGTGCGCAGTGAATCTGTCCGGTCCAGGCGCCTTTCTCGGGTTAATTTCCATTAAGGCGGCCCTTACTTCCTTTTCTAAAAAAGCATTGTCCAATGCAGATAGGTCAGAAGCAAGAATACCAAGCTCATCATATTTTAGTCTACAACCGCGCATCTTCTTTATGCCAATTAGGTCATTGAAGTGGTTCCAGAAAATGTCCATCTTCTCCTAATGCCCGGGAACCGATAATCCATTGTGCTTGAGAGCAAGCACTAATTTTTCTCTCTGTCGTGCTGTTGCTTTTGAGCGCAAGAAAGCAGTGTTGCCATCACCATCCCTGATCGAATCAATCCTAGCCCGCTGCCTCCAGTGTGATCTCTGCAGCGCAACAATTCCCAACAAGTTCATTTTCAGCATCCCTCTGAAGCTGCGCTCGGCGACTGTTAAGTCTCTGTAGTCCATGGCAGTGTCAAGCATACCAACAAGCTCGTTAGAGATCGCCATTCTGATCTTTAGGTCGCCAAGGAGAGAAGCACTCCATTTCTTAAGAGCACGTGCAGTGCGCGTGAGCTTGCAGTGCAGGATGAGATACGGGTCTGCACATGCGTAGGGTCTGTTCCAAGCCTCCAAAATCACATGGTCAAACCCCTCTAGCTTGGACCAATAGTTCTTGAACCGAAAGTGTCGCGGCGGCCTGAAGAATGCATCTATTGTTCGCAGCAAAGGGCAGTTGTCAGAGAGGCAGCTGCGTGGTGAGCACAAAGCAAACTATTCTTTCGCCTTTTACTGACTTTTCTTCTAATGCATGTACTTTACCTCCATGAAGTACTTATTTGCTTAACGGTAATTTTCAGGTCATTTTCCTTTTGACATTACTGGGACTGGTGGAAACTGGACAAAGATGAAGACCACAAGTGTTATCAAATATTTAAACTATGATGTAGATAAAGTTTCCACAATTTTGATTGATCCTAACACTTGATTGTATCGAGTCATTTTCTTAGTCTGCTTTGCGGAAATATGGTGGTATGTAGCCAAGTTTCAGTTGATTACTTCCTGGACTGACAGTTTATTGTAAACATATGCCTTTGAATGCCCCAGGTGAATATAAATGTTTCTTAACATTTAGTCGTGATGTGAATCAACACTCAGGGCCAACATTCACACGTCAAATGAATTATAGTATTCCGCAGCAACGCACGGGGCATCATCTAGTATTCAAAATAACTGAAACATTCATTGAGACAAAAACCTCCTCAACACGCTGAATGTCCCATGTGGCCGAAGTGTGGTCAATCAGCTCGGCCACCGTAGAGGGGGGTTGGCCGACATGCACCCATAGAGTTTCATCATCTTCGTCCTTGGCAACCAATTGTGATTCCAAATTTCCGTGACTCTCCATTACCAATCCGTTTAATGATTGCTTGTTTCAATATATCTCGGCCTTCTATAATTGATCTCCATATCTGGGACGGGTGGTTGCCCACTTTCGCTTGTAATATTGTTCTATTGGGAAAATAGACTGCCTTTGGAATTCAATGTCTCTGGGTTTTTCAAACATGCCAGGCCTGTCTAGCCAACAAGAGAGGTTAAAGAGCTCAAATATTTAAAACCCAGCCCACTCAACCTTTTGGCATTGTCATTACCTCCCAAGACACCCTACTAGGTTTGTGTTGGCCATCCTTACATCCTCACCGGAATTTTCGAATCAGCATATCAAGATGTTCACAAAGCCCTCGGGGGAGCTTGAAGCATGACATAGAATATACCGGCTCCAGGTAGTCGACTAATGCATGTTGTTTGTTCAGTCGATTTTTCAAGCTTGTTTTCTTCTGTAGCTGGGCCGAGCTGCTGTCCACGGACGCATGTCTACTTTTCCCAACTTTGTTCTCTTCCGCAACTTGTTTTCTGATGTGATGTATGGGTAGGCTGTAATAGTGTAGCCAGCGGATGAACGCATGCACATTGGTTGCTTAGCTAGAATAATACCCGTGCATGTGTGTGAGGATTGGCTTGCTTCTGTTTTTTCTCTTGTTTTCATGTGTGTTAGCTGCTGTTTTTGTTTGTTCTTCTACATGATTTTTTTCTTTTCTATGTGTATGTGTGGATGTTGGGTATGTGTGTGAATTATGATATACATAAGTACTATTCAATATATGTATATTATACTAGAGCACAAAAATTGCATTATATTTGCTTATCCTTGTACTCCATCTGTTCCTAAATAATTCCTTTTAGAGATACTAATGCGGACTACATATAGAGAAAATGAGTGGATCTACACTCTATAATATGTCTATATACATGCGTATGTAGTTTTTTTAAAATCTCTAGAAAGGCTTATATTTAGGAACGGAGGGAGTATATTATAAAAAGTGTAATTTTTGTGTAAATTGTGTGTAAGTATTTGCCTTCATTTTTTTAGTTTATTTTTTCAGTTTCTTACTTTGTCAAGGGTAATACCAATGGCACTAATTCATTCTTCCATATAAAACTTTCTTTTATTTTATTTTGTTTTATTTTAGTATAGGGTAATACCAGTATTCCTAATTTTTTTATTTTTTTCTTCATTGAGGGTAATACTAATGGCACTAACTCATTCTTCCTTAGAAAACTCTATTTTTTATTTTTTGTTTTATTTTTAGTATAGGGTAATACCAGTATTTTTAATTGTTTATTTTTTTACTTCATTAAGGGTAATACCAATGCCACTAAATCATTCTTCCTTTGAAAACTTTTTTTTGTTTTTCTTTTAGTTTTAGTATAAGGGGAAAAAGAAGGCCAGGGGAAGAAGAATGTGGTTGGGCCTTTGGATCTAGATTGGATGGTGGTTAGCTATTTGATGAACCAAAAATCCAGTGCATGTTAATAGTTGCCCCCCTTATTGTTAGCTTTTGCCCCGCTCATGCTAATGTTTTAGTTCATCTCCTTCTTCTTGTTGATTTGTTAATATTTTTATCATAGCATTTTCTTTTAATCCATGCATGCGGTGACGGTTTAATACTGCAAGAGTGTGGCACTACTTAATTTTTGTTGTGTGAAAGTTATAGTACTATACGCTCGTTCTTACATATTGTGGAACATAGCAAATCCGTGCAAGTTTTGCCATAATTTGTTTTAGTTTTCTTTCTTCTTTTTAGGTAATATAAATGTCATTAATTCATCTACCTTAGAATAACATGTGTTTTTTAGTGTATGTTTTGCTTACCCATGACAAAATAGTGGTTGGCAAAAACTGTTTATTTTTTGTCATCTGTGATAATGTTTCTACCTCCTATTTTGGTGTTCTTGCTTAGTATTTATTTTATTTTATTATGTCTTTGTTTATTGATGCTTGGTCGATTTTTTTGACAATTAGATTTATATTTCTGCATGTGTCGGGATATTTGATGTTGGAATTGTCCAACACTACTTAATTTTGTGTTTGGGATTAAAATGGAATTCATTTTTCATGGTTCTATTCGATTCATAGTTATTATTAAAAGCTATGCTACTATATTCTTGTACTTGCATATAGTGGAATAGTTCAAGTTTTGTGAAAATTGTTGCAAATTTTAGTCATCATTTGTTTCAAGTTTTCTTTGTTTCTTCTATTACTTGTTTAGGGTACTATCAGTACCCCTAATTGATTCTACCTGATAATATCTTATACAATATATATTTTATTACATTGCCGTTTATTGATGCCTAGATTATTTCCTTTGCCATTAAATTTTCTCTTATATTTATTGCATGCAACAACATATTTAATGTTGTAATTTTGTGACACTACTAATTTTTTACTAGACACTTAAAATGTAATTCATTTTTGTAATCGATCGACTTCAGTCATAATTATTATTAATGTTGCACAAGCTTACACATGTTTTTGCACATTATAAAATAGTGCAAGTTTTATGTAATTTGTGTGCAAGTTGTCAATATATACTAACCCCTGCATATAAAAATAGAGTTTGAAAATAGTTCTTTATGATTATTCATGTTAGGCGTAGTTGTATATGTTAACACTTTTTAAGTTGTAAAACATTTTTAACACCGCATAAACATTTTTTAAATGATCGATGAAAGTTTTTTTTTTGCTTTCTTATTGTTTAAACCACTCTTGTAATTCATTCTTTCATAGATTTTTTTCTTTATCTGTTGAATTCATTTTTATAACACCACACCTAGCCCTTTTGCTTAGAAAGAAACATATTCTTCGTTGTTTCTATTTTTATTCATTTTTGTAGGTAACTCCACTTATAGAGTTCTTTCTCCCTTAGACTTTTTTTTCTTCACGTTTCTTCTTTTAGGGTAACCCCACTCCCATGTTTCTAGTTTCATTATATTAAAATGTATTTATTTTATTTTTTACCTTTTGTTCATTTCTCGGTTGAAGTGTATTTTATTTTTTTTATTCGTTTGTTTCAATTCTTTATTGTTCATTTCACTAATTTGAATGGATATTTTTCTTTGTCGAAATATCTATATTATTTATTTTAATTTGCAATTAATTTTGCTTAAATAAAATAGATAAGAATTCTGGTTGAACTCCTTCTTTTATCCCTCTTATTCTCCATCTTTATAATATACGAGTAGAGTAATATACGTGTGAAAGCAGCGCATGTATACATGTTGATGTTTATGCAGTGCTTTGCATGTACGGGATATGTGTGGTCATGACGAAGGGAAATATTCTAGTACTGTTTTTTTTAGCTAATTCTAGTACTGGTTTTTATTACGCAAACTTTGAAGTTTTTTATCCAATCGTCACAATATTTACAGGGACGAAATGAAGACCACTGAGCTGACCTAACCAAACATGGCGGCCAGCCCCTAAGAATAATGCGTGTTTTGCGAGTTTGTGAGCCTCGACATTCGAGCTCCTAAATTCATGAATAATATTACATAAAGTAAGAGGAGTTTTCCAGTGTATGATTTCATGTATGATCGCCCCGTAGAGCGTTGGGTTCTTCTGTCGTATATCGTCCACTACCACTTTGCAATCCGACGCCACTTGAATGCCCCTCTTGTACAAATCATCTGCTATGGCCAACGCCTCCCTGATGGCCAGTGATTCAAGAGTCGCCGACTCAGAAATATTTGGAAAAACCACTGCTGATGCACCAAGGAACATACCGGTTTGATCACTGCAAATGGCACCGGCGGCTCCATATGATCCTCCTCTCCCAACAGGCGACGTGATCCACTGTGTTGGCCTGTTCGGTGATGAAACAGGGCACCTGAGTCACCCTGGGTTGGATTGCTCGCAGCTCTCCTAGGTAATGTTGGACAAAGCTATGGACAGCGAATGGGCTTTGATAGATGTCCTCGTATATTGCTTTCCGTCGCGCTCCCCACACTGCCCAAAGAGTCATTACAAAGGTGATGAACTCGTCATGTGCACGCGAATCATGCGTAGCAAACAACCAACGTTTTGCATCATCATCAACGTTTGTACTCAACTGTTCAGTAATTGCATCTGTAGACAGTGCCCAAATACTTCTTGCTGCTGAACAATTAAGCATTGCGTGCCTCCACGTATCCTCTACACCACAAAGACAGCATGCGCTCGTTGATGACATATGGCGATGATTAGTAGTACCTCGCTGGAGCAGCCATGCAGTTGTTTGCTGGGCTTTGATCGGTTGGGTTTAGATAGTAGCACTTCTATTCTGCTGCTGGGCTTTGATCGGGCTGTGTGTTGAAATCGAGTGAAACTCAACTTGGGTCAACGGCCTACGTTGGATGTGAATCAGACGTTCCAGAGTAAAATTGACTGGTGCAGACAAAAATTTCAGCCAGCTGAGCTATAGGTGCTCTGCTCCCGCGAAACTTCGTGCGTAAGGCAAGGCAAGGCAGCACCGCACCTACCCGCGCCGCAGTGTCTTGCATGCATGTCCATGACCTGGCAGGTGGTGCGAGGAGCCTGGCCACCGGATAAGATCAACACGCCGAGCGAAGCCGCCGCGGGTCACACACACTACACGTACTACTACATATGGTCGCGCGCGGTGGGTGCGCGCCGCACACGCCGGGCTTGGCATGCACGGGCAACCGAGCCTCCTGACCAGACGCGAGACGTGCCACCGCTCTGGGGCGTCCTCCCGCACACGTGTAGCGGCGGCGGCTCCACCCGCGGCCACGTTATAAGCCACGCGCGCACGCGGCGGCCATCCTCACAACCCACACACACTGCTACTACTTGTATTAACGCCAGTGCGGCCACACTTGGTCACATCCTCGTATCGTCGGCAAGAAAGACGAGTTGAGTTTAGCAGAGAAGAGCGGCTTGCTTGCTTTGGTACGTACGTACGTCGGTCAGTGAAGATGAGCACGGCGGCGCGGACGACGGGGCGGCGGGGGTTCACCATGGGGCGCAGCGAGGACGCGACGCACCCGGACACCATCCGCGCCGCCATCTCCGAGTTCCTCGCCACGGCCATCTTCGTCTTCGCCGCCGAGGGCTCCATCCTCTCCCTCGGTACGCACCCCACCCAGCTATACGAGCACCCATCCGTCCGTGCATGCATGGCCAGCTTCGTCCACCGTACCATGCGTCTATGTAGCCTAGCTTGCTTAAATATCGACGGTCTCAAGACGTACGTGTGTGCATGTGTGTGCTTGCAGGGAAGCTCTACCATGACATGAGCACGGCGGGCGGGCTGGTGGCCGTGGCGCTGGCACACGCGCTGGCGCTGGCCGTGGCGGTGTCCGTAGCCGTGAACATCTCCGGGGGGCACGTCAACCCGGCCATCACCTTCGGCGCGCTGCTCGGCGGGCGCATCACCCTCGTGCGCGCCCTCCTCTACTGGATCGCGCAGCTCCTCGGAGCCATCGTCGCCTCCCTCCTCCTCCGCCTCACCACCGGAGGCATGGTACTACCATCTTTCTTCGATCTTCCTCGCGAGCACCGTCTATCTAATTAATCATCGCAGAAGCTAACTGATTAATTAATTAATCTTGTGATGGATGGTGTTCGCAGCGGCCGCCCGGTTTCTCCCTGGCGTCGGGGGTGGGGGATTGGCACGCGGTGCTGCTGGAGGCGGTGATGACGTTCGGGCTCATGTACGCCTACTACGCGACGGTCATCGACCCCAAGAGGGGCCACGTGGGCACCATCGGGCCGCTCGCCGTGGGGTTCCTGCTCGGGGCTAACATACTCGCCGGCGGGCCGTTCGATGGCGCCGCGATGAACCCGGCGCGGGTCTTCGGGCCGGCGCTCGTCGGGTGGCGGTGGAGGCACCACTGGGTCTACTGGCTCGGGCCCTTCCTCGGCTCCGGCCTCGCTGGGCTCCTCTACGAGTACGTCGTCATGCCGTCTACCGAGACCGCCGCCCACGCCCACCAGCCGCTCGCGCCGGAGGACTACTAGCCGCCGCCGCCAAAGCAGCTGCTTCAAATCCTTTAAATCCAACACTTGCAGCTATGGTTTATCGCTATATATGTATGTATAGTGTGTGGTACTTTTGGTTAATAATGGAGGGTGGCCTTGCTGTGCATGGTTGCCCCTATAGTATCTCCTAGGTGATGTTTGCTCCGTTTGTGTTAATAAGTTTCCAGTGCAATATAGTATCCTCATCTGTTACGGGTTCGTGATATTGCGTTGGTTAATTGTGCAACAAAATAAACGTGCCAGAAGAAAATACGATAATTCATACTGATACAAGAATGAATCATTCGGCGCGGCTACACTCTCTTTTCACGTGTTGAGCTCCTCGTCCTTCGCCTGAAGTCACTTTTTGCCTTCCGGATCCAAAAGAGTAGCGATGATCCTTGAACCCTGTTAAGCAAAAGGTTTTGGGGTATTGTGGACTTCGACACCTCATGGGTCGGCCACGACAATATATATATATATATATATATATATATATATATATATATATATATATATATATATATATATATATATGGGGAGGAAAATCTCTTTGAGTACAAATACAATTGTATACAAGTTGTAATGCGTATTTACGTATAACTACAAGTCTAACACCCTCCCTCAATCTTATGACTATATATATATATGAAAATCTCTTTGAGTACAAATACATTTGTATACAAGTTATAATGCGTATTTACGTATAACTATAAGTCTAACACCCTTCCTCAATCTTAACCGTGGTCTGAAGATTTCAGAAGATTAAGATTGCGACGACAACCCTCAAATTGAGGCAATGGCAACGGCTTTGTGAAGATATTAGCAAGTTGATCTTTAGAAGGAATAAACTTGATCTGAAGTAACTTCCGTGAAACTCGTTCTCTGACAAAATGATAGTCAACTTCGATGTGTTTTGTTCAGTCATGAAATACCGAATTTGAAGAAAGGTACATAGCATCGATGTTGTCACACCAAAGAACAGGAGGATGAATCTGAGAGACCCACAACTCTCGAAGCAAGGACTGAACCCAAATCACTTCAGCAGTGGCATTGGCAACTACTTTGTATTCAACTTCAGTACTACTACACGATACTGTAGCCTGTTTACGAGCACTCCAGGTGATCAAATTAGGACCATAGAACACTGCATATTCCCCCGTAGTTGCCTGTCATCCGGGCTACCAGCCCAATCAGCATCAAAAAAAGCCGAGAGGCTACCAGAAGGAGCAGACCGAAGATGCAGACCCAAAGCAGCAGTGAAACAAACATAGCACATAATGCGTTTGACAGCAGTCCAGTGAGTATCTCGAGGAGCATGAAGAAACTGGCATACATTGTTAACCGTATAAGAGATATCAAGACGAGTGATCGTCAAATACTGTAAGCCACCAACAATACTGCGATACGTTGTAGCCTCATCCGACGGAAGAAGAGTACCATCAAGTGCAGAGAGGCGATCATAAGCTGTCATGGGAGTAGTAGCAGGCTTTACACTGGAGCATACCAGCACGACGAAGCAAATCCAGAGAATATTTCTGCTGAGTGAGAGTCAGACCGGCATCAGAATGAGAGACCTCCAAACCAAGGAAATAATGAAGCCGACCAAGATCTGTAATAGCAAAGTCACCACTCAAAGCAGAAATAAGACGATCCGCAGCAAAGGCCGATGAGCTGATCAAGATGATGTCATCGACATACACCATTAGGTACATAGTGACCGTAGGGCGCTGTAGCATGAACAAGAACGTATCAGCGGTCGAAGGGACAAATCCATGTGCGCGAAGAGCAGAACCAAGACGTGCATGCCAGGCATGAGGTGCCTGTTTGAGACCATAAAAAGCCTTGACGAGACGACACAAATGCTGCGGACGAGCAGGATCAACAAACCCAGGCAGCTGACGCATATAGACCTCTTCATCAAAAACTCCATGGAGAAAATCATTCTGAACATCGAGTTGTCGAAGAAACCATCCACGAGTAACAGCAAGAGACAAGAGCAGACGAATAGTCGTAGTCTTGATCATAGGACTGAAGGTATCATCATAATCAAGGCCTTGACGTTGTTTGAACCCACGAGCAACAAGCCGAACCTTATACCGTTCAATAGAGCCATCAGCATGTCGCTTAACTTTGAATACCCATTTAGAGTCAATAATATTGGCACCACTCTTCAGAGGAACAAGACGCCATGTACCATTTTTCAGCAATGCCTGATACTCTTGTTCCATCGCAGAACGCTAGTGAGGGATACCCATAGCTTCCTGATAATGACGAGGTTCAGCGGAAGGATCAGTTTCAGAATGAGCGATGCAAGCCGCAAGCCATGCAACCGTGTCATCGGTGCGTTTTCGCGGAAGAACAATACCACTCTTGCTGCGAGTGTGTGGACGATGAGCAACAGGAGCCACTGGCGGGATCGAGGGTGCAGGAACCATCAGTGGAGTGGCCCGCGTCTCCGGAGAAGAAGAAGCAAGTGGTGGTGGCAGCAGGTGATGTCCAGCAGAGGGAGACTGCGGCGAGGACGGGCTGTCAGGAGGCGACCCCATGGGGGCGGGCGTCCCCTGACTGGTTGACACAGGCGAGGCCGGCCCAGTCGCGGGCGAGTCCAGCCCAGGGGATGCGGGAAGCTCCAGCAACAGCGGAGTCGGGTCCGCCCGCGTAGCGGGTGCGGGGGCAGACTACCCTGCATGGCCCATGCTGGGAGGAGGCGACGTGGGATCGACGTGAACCATCGAGGGCGAGCTTGCCGCTACCGGAGCCGGGTCCAAGTGCGTAGCGGGCGTGAGCGAAGGGGACCCTGCATGCCCCATGCAGGGAGTCGCAGCGGCAGGATCGACATGATCCGTCAAAGAAACCGTCGGAGCAGCGGGGGAGTCCTCCAAGAGAACAAGCCGGGCACCTCTACTAGTTCCTGCACCATGGTTAGACAACAAAAGAGGCGAGTGTGTAACATCTACAAATTGATTAGGCAATAAAGGAGATGAATGCACTGGTTCGGCGGGTGTGGTGACAGGAGTGGGAAGATTAGAGAAAGGAAAAACATGCTCATCAAAGATAACATCACGTGAAATATACACACGATTTGTGGGAACATGAAGGCATTTATAACCTTTGTGCAACGGACTGTACCCAAGGAAGACACATTTTTAGAGCGAAACTCAAGCTTGCGACTATTGTAAGGACGGAGATGCGGCCAACATGCACAACCGAAGACTTTGAGAAAAGTGTAGTCCGGAGTCTCATGAAGCAAGAGTTCATGCGGAGTTTTCATGCCAAGAAGCCACGACGGAAGTCTGTTTATAAGAAAACAGGCGGTAGTAAAAGCATCACTCTAGAATCGAAAGGGAACAGAAGCATGGCTAATAAGGTCAAACCAGTCTCAACAAGATGACGATACTTACATTCTGCTGAACCGTTCTGCTGATGTGTATGAGGACAAGACACACGATGAGAAATCCCAAGTTTCTCAAAGAAGGTATTTAGATTGCGGTACTCACTCCCCCCAGTCCGACTGTACATGAAGAATTTTATGTTGGAGGAGACGCTCAACATGTGTTTGGAACTTAAGAAAAACATCGAACACATCAGACTTGTGTTTAAGAATATAAATCCAAGTAAAGCGACTATAAGCATCAATAAAGCTGACATGGCACTCATGACCACTAACAGACATCTGAGCAGGACCACACACATCTGAAAACACAAGCTCAAGAGGAGTTTTGACTACATGACTAGAAATAGGAAAAGGTAACTGATGACTCTTTCCCTACTGACAAGCATCACAAATGGGAATATCTTTATTACTAGACACAGACGGCAGCTCATGACGATGAAGAATATGGTGAACAATGGGTGTGGCAGGATGACCAAGACGAGAGTGCCATTGCGAGGGAGACACTCGAATAGCGCTGAAGACTTGAGGGACAGCTGGAGAGACAGAGCACGACACATCAAGAGCATATAGTCCATGACGAAGGCGCCCTCTAAGAAGTACGCCCCGCGTAGCCCGATCCTTGATAAAAAGATGAAACGGGTGAAACTCACAAAACACGTTATTGTCATAAGTAAGTTTAGGAACGGATAGCAAGTTACGGGCAACAGTGGGGACTCGAAGAACATTCTTAAGACGCAACTGCCTAGATGTATGTGTGAGGAGAGATGTCTGGCCAACATGAGAGATGTGCATACCTGCCCCATTGGCTGTGTGAACCTTGTCAGGACCATGGTAGGCCTCACAGATAGCAAGCTTGTCCAATTCATTACTCACGTGCTCGGTGGCGCCAGTGTCCATGTACCAGGTGGGATCAACATTATAAGACTGAGTCTTTATTGGGGAACGAAGTAATTTCAAAAAAAATTCCTACACGCACGCAAGATCATGGTGATGCATAGCAACGAGGGAAGAGTGTGATCTACGTACCCTTGTAGACCGACAGCGGAAGCGTTAGCACAACGCGGTTGATGTAGTCGTACGTCTTCACGGCCCGACCGATCAAGCACCGAAACTACGGCACCTCCGAGTTCTAGCACTCGTTCAGCTCGATGACGATCCCCGGACTCCGATCCAGCAAAGTGTCGGGGAAGAGTTCCGTCAGCACGACGGTGTGGTGACGATCTTGATGTACTACCGTCGCAGGGCTTCGCCTAAGCACCGCTACAATATTACCGAGGATTATGGTGGAAGGGGGCACCGCACACGGCTAAGAATATGATCACGTGGATCAACTTGTGTGTCTAGGGGTGCCCCCTACCCCCGTATATAAAGGATCAAGGGGAGGAGGCCGGCCGGCCTCTATGGCACGCCAAGGAGGAGTCCTCCTCCTAGTGGGGAGGGAGAAGGAAAGGGGGGCGCCACCCCCCCTCTCCTACTCCAATTCGGACCAGGGGGAGGAGGCGTGCGGCCCACCTTTGGCTGCCCCTCTCTCTCTCCACTAAGGCCCATATGGCCCATTACTTCTCCCGGGGGGGGGGGGGTTCCGGTAACCCTCCGGCTCTCCGGTTTTCTCCGAAATCACCCGGAACACTTCCGGTGTCCGAATATAGCCGTCCAATATATCAATCTTTATGTCTCGACCATTTCGAGCCTCCTCGTCATGTCCGTGATCACATCTGGGACTCCGAACTAACTTCGGTACATCAAAACTCATAAACTCATAATATAACTATCATCGAAACCTTAAGCGTGCGGACCCTATGGGTTCGAGAACAATGTAGACATGACCGAGACACGTCTCCGGTCAATAACCAATAGCGGAACCTGGATGCTCATATTGGCTCCTACATATTATACGAAGATCTTTATCGGTCAGACCGCATAACAACATACGTTGTTCCCTTTGTCATCGGTATGTTACTTGCCCGATATTCGATCGTCGGTATCTCAATACCTAGTTCAATCTCGTTACCGGCAAGTCTCTTTACTCGTTTCGTAATACATCATCTTGCAACTAACTCATTAGTTGTAATGCTTGCAAGGCTTATGTGATGTGCATTACCGAGAGGGCCCAGAGATACCTCTCCGACAATCGAAGTGACAAATCCTAATCTCGAAATACGCCAACCCAACATTCACCTTTGGAGACACCTTTAGAGCTCCTTTATAATCACCCAGTTACGTTGTGACGTTTGGTAGCACACAAAGTGTTCCTCCGGTAAACGGGAGTTGCATAATCTCATAGTCATAGGAACATGTATAAGTCATGAAGAAAGCAATAGCAACATACTAAACGATCGGGTGCTAAGCTAATGGAATGGGTCATGTCAATCACATCATTCTCCTAATGATGTGATCCCATTAATCAAATGAAAACACATGTCTATGGTTAGGAAACATAACCATCTTCGATTAACGAGCTAGTCAAGTAGAGGCATACTAGTGACATTTGGTTTGTCTATGTATTCACACAAGTATTATGTTTCCGGATAATACAATTCTAGCATGAATAATAAACATTTATCATGATATAAGGAAATAAAATAATAACATTATTATTGCCTCTAGGGCATATTTCCTTCAGTCTCCCACTTGCGCTAGAGTCAATAATCTAGATTACACAGTAATGATTCTAACACCCATGGAGCTTTGGTGCTGATCATGTTTTGCTCGTGGAAGAGGCTTAGTCAACGGGTCTGCTACATTCAGATCCGTATGTATCTTGCAAATCTCTATGTCTCCCACCTGGACTAGATCCCAGATGGAATTGAAGCGTCTCTGGATGTGTTTGGTTCTCTTGTGAAATATGGATTCCTTTGCCAAGGCAATTGCACCAGTATTGTCACAAAAAAAATTCATTGGACCCGATGCACTAGGTATGACACCTAGATCGGATATGAACTCCTTCATCCAGACTCCTTCGTTTGCTTCTTCTGAAGCAGCTATGTACTCCGCTTCACATGTAGATCCCGCCACAACGCTTTGTTTAGAACTGCACCAACTAACAGCTCCACCGTTTAATTTAAACACATATCCGGTTTGTGATTTAGAATCGTCCGGATCAGTGTCAAAGCTTGCATCAACGTAACCATTTACGATGAGCTCTTTGTCACCTCCATATATGAGAAACATATCCTTAGTCCTTTTCAGGTATTTCAGGATGTTCTTGACCGCTGTCTATTGATCCACTCCTGGATTACTTTGGTACCTCCCTGCTAGACTTATAGCAAGACACACATCAGGTCTGGTACACAGCATTGCATACATGATAGAGCCTATGGCTAAAGCATAGGGAACATCTTTCATTTTCTCTCTATCTTCTGCATTGGTCGGACTTTGAGTCTTACTCAATTTCACACCTTGTAACACAGGCAAGAATCCTTTCTTTGCTTGATCCATTTTGAACTTTTTCAAAACTTTGTCAAGGTATGTGCTTTGTGAAAGTACAATTAAGCGTCTCGATCTGTCTCTATAGATCTTGATGCCCAATATGTAGGCAGCTTCACCGAGGTCTTTCATTGAAAAACTTTTATTCAAGTATCCTTTTGTGCTATCCAGAAATACTATATCATTTCCGATTAGTAATATGTCATCTACATATAATATCAGAAATGCTACAGAGCTCCCACTCACTTTCTTGTAAATACAGGCTTCTCCAAAAGTCTGTACAAAACCAAATGCTTTGATCACACTATCAAAGCGTTTATTCCAACTCCGAGAGGCTTGCACCAGTCCATAAATGGATCGCTGGAGCTTGCACACTTTGTTAGCTCCCTTTGGATCAACAAAACCTTCCGGCTGCATCATATACAACTCTTCTTCCAGAAATCCATTCAGGAATGCAGTTTTGACATCCATCTACCAAATTTCATAATCATAAAATGCGGCAATTGCTAACATGATTCGGACAGACTTAAGCATCGCTACGAGTGAGAAGGTCTCATCGTAGTCAATCCCTTGAACTTGTCGAAAACCTTTTGCGACAAGTCAAGCTTTGTAGACAGTAACATTACCTTCAGCGTCAGTCTTCTTCTTGAAGATCCATTTATTCTCAATTGCTTGCCGATCATTGGGCAAGTGAACCAGAGTCCATACTTTGTTCTCATACATGGATCCCATCTCAGATTTCATGGCTTCAAGCCATTTTGTGGAATCTGGGCTCACCATCGCTTCTCCATAGTTCGTAGGTTCATCATGCTCTAGTAGCATGACTTCCAGAACAGGATTACCGTACCACTCTGGTGCGGATCTTACTCTGGTTGATCTATGAGGTTCAGTAGAATCTTGTTCTGAAGTTTCATGATCATCATCATTAGCTTCCTCACTAATTGGTGTAGGTGTCACAGAAACTGGTCTCTGTGATGTACTACTTTCCAATAAGGGAGCAGGTACAGTTACCTCATCAAGTTCTACTTTCCTCCCACTCACTTCTTTCGAGAGAAACTCCTTCTCTAGAAAGTTTCCGAATTTAGCAACAAAAGTCTTGCCTTCGGATCTGTGATAGAAGGTGTATCCAATAGTTTCCTTTGGATATCCTATGAAGACACATTTCTCCGATTTGGGTTCAAGCTTATCAGGTTGAAGCTTTTTCACATAAGCATCGCAACCCCAAACTTTTAGAAACGACAACTTTGGTTTCTTGCCAAACCACAGTTCATAAGGCGTCGTCTCAACGGATTTTGATGGTGCCCTATGTAACGTGAATGCGGCTGTCTCTAGAGCATAACCCCAAAACGATAGCGGTAAATCAGTAAGAGACATCATAGATCGCACCATATCAAGTAAAGTACGATTACGACATTCGGACACACCATTACGCTGTGGTGTTCTGGGTGGCATGAGTTGCGAAACTATTCCCCATTGTTTCAAATGTACACCAAACTCGTAACTCAAATATTCTCCTCCACGATCAGATCGTAGGAATTTTATTTTCTTGTTACGATGATTTTCAATTTCACTCTGAAATTCTTTGAACTTTTCAAATGTTTCAGACTTATGTTTCATTAAGTAGATATACCCATATCTGCTTAAGTCATCTGTGAAGGTGAGAAAATAACGATATCCACCACGAGCCTCAACATTCATCGGACCACATACATCTGTATGTATGATTTCCAACAAATCTGTTGCTCTCTCCATAGTACCGGAGAACGGCGTTTTTGTCATCTTACCCATAAGGCATGGTTCGCAAGTACCAAGCGATTCATAATCAAGTGGTTCCAAAAGTCCATCAGTATGGAGATTCTTCATGCGCTTTACACCGATATGACCCAAACGGTAGTGCCACAAATAAGTTGCACTATCATTATCAACTCTGCATCTTTTGGCTTCAACACTATGAATATGTGTGTCACTACTATCGAGATTTAATAAGAATAGACCACTCTTTAAGGGTGCATGACCATAAAAGATATTACTCATATAAATAGAACAACCATTATTCTCTGATTTAAATGAATAACCGTCTCGCATCAAACAAGATCCAGATATAATGTTCATGCTTAACGATGGCACCAAATAACAATTATTTAGGTCTAATACTAATCCCGAAGGTATATGTAAAGGTAGCGTGCCGACTGTGATCACATCGACTTTGGAACCATTTCACACGCGCATCGTCACCTCGTCCTTAGCCAATCTTCGCTTAATCCGTAGTCCCTGTTTCGAGTTGCAAATATTAGCAACAGAACCAGTATCAAATACCCAGGTGCTACTGCGAGCATTAGTAAGGTACACATCAATAACATGTATATCACATATACCTTTGTTCACCTTGCCATCCTTCTTATCCGCCAAATACTTGGGGCAGTTCCGCTTCCAGTGACCAGTCTGCTTGAAGTAGAAGCACTCTGGTTTAGGCTTAGGTCCAGGTTTGGGTTTCTTCTCTTGAGTAGCAACTTGCTTGCTGTTCTTTTTGAAGTTCCCCTTCTTCTTCCCTTTTCCCTTTTTCTTGAAACTAGTGGTCTTGTTGACCATCAACACTTGATGCTCCTTCTTGATTTCTACCTCCGCAGCTTTCAGCATTGCGAAGAGCTTGGGAATAGTCTTATTCTTTCATCACGAAGCTCTTGTAGCTTGGTGGTAGTGATTGGAGAATTATGTCAATGACACAATCATCTGGAAGATTAACTCCCAATTTTGAGTATATGCTCACTGACAGAACTGTTCTCTTCCATCTTGCAGCTATAGAACTTATTGGAGACTTCATATCTCTCAATCCGGGCATTTGCTTGAAATATTAACTTCAACTCCTGGAACATCTCATATGCTCCATGACATTCAAAACGTCGTTGAAGTCCCGATTCTAAGCCGTAAAGCATGGCACATTGAACTATCGAGTAGTCATCAGCTTTGCTCTGCTAGACATTCATAACATCTGGTGTTGCTCCAGCAGCAGGCCTGGCACCCAGCGGTGCTTCCAGGACGTAATTCTTCTGTGCAGCAATGAGGATACTCCTCATGTTTTGGACCCAGTCCGTGTAATTGCTACCATCATCTTTCAACTTTGCTTTCTCAAGGAACGCATTAAAATTCAACGGAACAACAGCACGGGCCATCTATCTACAATCAAACATAAACAAGCAAGATACTATCAGGTACTAAGTTCATGATAAATTTAGGTTCAATTAATCATATTACTAAAGAACTCCCACTTAGACAGACATCCCTCTAATCCTCTAAGTGATTACGTGATCCAAATCAACTAAACCATGTTCGATCATCATGTGAGATGGAGCAGTTTCATTGGTGAACATCGCTATGTTGATCATATCTACTATATGATTCACGCTCGACCTTTCGGTCTCTGTGTTCCGAGGCCATATCTGTATATGCTTGGCTCGTCAAGTATAACCTGAGTATTCTGCGTGTGCAACTGTTTTGCGCCCGTTGTATTTGAACGTAGAGCCTATCACACCCGATCATCACGTGGTGTCTCAGCACGAAGAACTTTCGCAACGGTGCATACTCAGGGAGAACACTTCTTGATAATTAGTGAGAGATCATCTTAAAATGCTACCGTCAATCAAAGCAAGATAAGATGCATAAAAGATAAACATCACATGCAATCAATATAAGTGATATGATATGGCCATCATTATCTTGTGCTTGTGATCTCCATCTTCGAAGCACCGTCGTGATCACCATCGTCACCGGTGCGACACCTTGATCACCATCGTAGCATCGTTGTCGTCTCGCCAATTTTATGCTTCCACGACTATCGCTACCGTTTCGTGATAAAGTAAAGCATTACAGCGCAATTGCATTGCATACAATAAAGCGACAACCATATGGCTCCTGCCAGTTACCGATAACTTGGTTACAAAACATGATCATCTCATACAATAAAATTCAGCATCATGTCTTGACCATATCACATCACAACATGCCCTGCAAAAACAAGTTAGACGTCCTCTACTTTGTTGTTGCAAGTTTTACGTGGCTGCTACGGGCTTAAGCAAGAACCAATCTTACCTACGCATCAAAACCACAATGATAGTTTGTCAAGTTGGTGCTGTTTTAACCTTCGCAAGGACCGGGCGTAGCCACACTCGGTTCAACTAAAGTTGGAGAAACTGTCACCCGCTAGCCACCTTTGTGCAAAGCACGTCGGGATAACCGGTCTCGCGTAAGCGTACACGTAATGTCGGTCCGGGCCGCTTCGTCCAACAATACCGCCGAACCAAAGTATGACATGCTGGTAAGCAGTATGACTTATATCGCCCACAACTCACTTGTGTTCTACTCGTGCATATAACATCAACACATAAAACCTAGGCTCGGATGCCACTATTGAGGAACGTAGTAATTTCAAAAAATTTCCTACGCACACGCAAGATCATGGTGATGCATAGCAACGAGGGAAGAGTGTGATCTACGTACCCTTGTAGACCGACAGCGGAAGCGTTAGCACAACGTGGTTGATGTAGTCGTACGTCTTCACGGCCCGACCGATCAAGCACCGAAACTACGGCACCTCCGAGTTCTAGCACACGTTCAGCTCGATGACGATCCCCGGACTCCGATCCAGCAAAGTGTCGGGGAAGAGTTCCGTCAGCACGACGGCATGGTGACGATCTTGATGTACTACCGTCGCAGGGCTTCGCCTAAGCACCGCTGCAATATTATCGAGGATTATGGTGGAAGGGGGCACCGCACACGGCTAAGAATATGATCACGTGGATCAACTTGTGTGTCTAGGGGTGCCCCCTGCCCCTGTATATAAAGGATCAAGGGGAGGAGGCCGGCCGGCCTCTATGGCGCGCCAAGGAGGAGTCCTCCTCCTAGTAGGAGTAGGACTCCTACTAGGAGGGGGAAAGAAGTGGGGAGGGAGAAGGAAAGGGGGGCGCCGCCCCCCTCTCCAACTCCAATTCGGACCAGGGGGGAGGAGGCGTGCGGCCCACCTTTGCCTTCCCCTCTGTCTCTCCACTAAGGCCCATATGGCCCATTACTTCTCCCGGGGGGGTTCCGGTAACCCTCCGGCTCTCCGGTTTTCTCCGAAATCACCCGGAACACTTTCGGTGTCCGAATATAGCCGTCCAATATATCAATCTTTATGTCTCGACCATTTCGAGACTCCTCCTCATGTCCGTGATCACATCCGGGACTCCGAACTAACTTCGGTACATCAAAACTCATAAACTCATAATATAACTGTCATCGAAACCTTAAGCGTGCGGACCCTACGGGTTCGAGAACAATGTAGACATGACCGAGACACGTCTCCGGTCAATAACCAATAGCGGAACCTGGATGCTCATATTGGCTCCTACATATTCTACGAAGATCTTTATCGGTCAGACCGCATAACAACATACGTTGTTTCCTTTGTCATCGGTATGTTACTTGCCCGATATTCGATCGTCGGTATCTCAATACCTAGTTCAATCTTGTTACCGGCAAGTCTCTTTACTCGTTTCGTAATACATCATCTTGGAACTAACTCATTAGTTGTAATGCTTGCAAGGCTTATGTGATGTGCATTACCGAGAGGGCCCAGAGATACCTCTCCGACAATCGGAGTGACAAATCCTAATCTCGAAATACGCCAACCCAACATTCACCTTTGGAGACACCTGTAGAGCTCCTTTATAATCACCCAGTTACGTTGTGACGTTTGGTAGCACACAAAGTGTTCCTCCGGTAAACGGGAGTTGCATAATCTCATAGTCATAGGAACATGTATAAGTCATGAAGAAAGCAATAGCAACATACTAAACGATCGGGTGCTAAGCTAATGGAATGGGTCATGTCAATAACATCATTCTCCTAATGATGTGATCCCATTAATCAAATGACAACACATGTCTATGGTTAGGAAACATAACCATCTTCGATTAACGAGCTAGTCAAGTAGAGGCATACTAGTGACGTTTGGTTTGTCTATGTATTCACACAAGTATTATGTTTCCGGATAATACAATTCTAGCATGAATAATAAACATTTATCATGATATAAGGAAATAAAATAATAACATTATTATTGCCTCTGGGGCATATTTCCTTCAGTCTTCCCTTGATGCTGCGTCATGTTGACTTGACGCTCATTGCCCTTGCCGTTGTTGCCAAGTCCAAGAAACTCAGGGTGGAAACGATGATGACAGCAAGACGCAACATGGCGAGGGATGCCACATAGCTGACAAGGGGCAGCAGCTCCACAAGCGGCACAACAAGCACATGGGCGCCCGTTCTCGATGACGATGGTGGGAAGCGACTGAGTAGATGCAGCAGGAGAGACAAGACCCTTGCCTCTCGTAGGGGGGGGCAAAGCAGCCGGTGGAGCAGCAGAGCGGGCGCCGGAACGAGCACCCCCCTTCCCACCACGAACAGCGGCGTTGACCGAGGGCGGCTCATCTGGATGACGACTAGCGAGGCGCTGCTCTGTGGAGAGAAGTCGCTGAAAGAGCTCCTGCGGTTTGATGGGAACCTTGCGTTCCTGGATCACCTCAACAAGAGAGTCACACTCGGCATCGAGACCTTGAAGAATATACGTGGTAAACTCCGTGTCACGAAGGGGCTCGCCAATAGAGGCAAGTTGATCAGCAAGGCGCTTGATTTTGTTGAAGAAGACGGTGACGGAGTGATGATCCTTACGAGTCTCATTAAGCTGGGTACGAAGGGCCATATGCTGAGACGAGGACTGAGCAGAGAAGCTAGACTCCAGCGCGCTCCATACCTCATGGGATGTAGTAGCAAACAGTACCAAGCCGGAAACGCCCTCGGTGAGAGAGGACTGTATCGACGAGAGAATTGCTTGATCTTGAGCAATCCATGGTCGGAACATATGATGATCTGGGGAAGGGCATGGCAAGGTTCCATCCACAAAGCCCTCCAGATAATGGCTGTGAAGGAGAGGAAGGATCTGCGCACGCCAGAACAAATAGTTGTCCATCTTTAGTTTCACCGGGAGGAGGTTGCTGAAGTAGAACGGCTGAGTTGTGATGACATTGAGGGAAAAGTCGTAGGGTGGTACAGCGGCAGCACCAGACAGGGCGGCATCCACCGCGAGCGAAGACTGCGGTGCAGGTGGAGGAACCGGTGGTGGAGGAGACGGTGACGCGCCATAAGGAGCAGGCCGCAGGATCGCCGGGTAGCCGGAGCCGTACAGAGCACCATAGCCTCCACCATGAGGGGCACCATGTCCAGCGCCATAGTGAACGCCATAGGGGGCGCCGTAGGACATGCCGTAGGGGGCACCGTAAGGAGCACCGTAGAACGCATCGTAGGCAGCAGGATCAGGCGCGTACGGCGGCGGTGCGTAGGGCGCCAGCGTGGCATAGTTGGGGTGCAACGCCGGCGATCCTTGAGGGGCCGAAGAAGTAGACCCAGAGAACAGGGCCCCCGTCGATCTGGTCATCAGCGGAGTAGATGCAGGTCCTCCTTGAAGGAGAGTAGACAGGAACGGCGTCACATGAGCCGGCGGACCAAGGACGGGCGCGCCCTATCCGATGGGATTACCGAGCGCTGGCAGGGCAGAGAGCTCGGTGGCGGCGGCAGGTACGGTGGCTGCGCCGGTGAGAGCAGCAATAGTATCCGTGCCGGAGAGAGCCGCGGCGGCGGCCGCCGAAGAATCAGCAGCGGAAGACGACATAGGCGGCGGCGGCGACGTAGCGACTAGGTCGGGCGGCGGCGACGTAGCGATTAGGTCAGGATCGAAACGATCGTATCTGATACCATGTTTAGCAAAAGGTTTTGGGGTATTGTGGACTTCGACACCTCATGGGTCCGCCACGACAATATATATATGGGGGAAAACCTCTTTGAGTACAAATACAATTGTATACAAGTTATAATACGTATTTACGTTTAACTACAAGTCTAACAAATCCTCCGCTGAAATCTTTTGCCTTCTCGAGCTGTCATCATATGCTTCATGCTTCTCTAAGTCTATTTTAATTTGTTGTCTACCCTATTCCAGTCTCAATCAATCCCCGCCTTCACTTTCAAGAAGGGCTTGTACCTTCCTTCTTCTTCTACTCGTGTTCCCTCCTCCTGCTTTTGTAAGAATGTACCTTCCTTCTTCTCCTACTCCTTGAAGAAAAAGAAATTGTCTTTCCGAATATGTCTATGCTAGATGTGTGGAAGAGATATACGTTGCGCGGGCAATGTGCTGGGAAAAATCCAGGTCCTTATCTTTCTCATTCTTTACATTGATCTCGCTACAAAAAAAAGATGCTCGTTTCTTAGAATATAGAAAAATGTATGTTCATGTGGCAGACATTTTGTTCGTCACGTCATTGCGCATGGCTCTATCCTCTTCACCTTTTCCGTCTTCATCATCCAATCGTGTGCCATCGTTTTTCTTTCTTGTTGTTGTTCTTGAGGTCATCGATGAGGTGTTTTCACTTTGATTTTCCATTCAATTTCAACCAACAGTGACAAAATTTCAACCAACAAGACACAAAATGAACGGATTCTCCTAGCAAACACAAAAATCAATCATAATAATGCAACAAACAAAGCTAGCAATGCAAATGATAATAAAATGAAGCAAGTCAACTTACATGACTATTAACTCTAATGCCACTTTAGTTCCGACCAACCATGAAAGAGTAATGTCCGTAAAACTTGTTCACGCTCTCTTGGATGATGGATCAACCGATCTATGTTGAAAAGAGGTCAAATTATTTCTACGGGGAAGGGGGGAGGCCTCATTGCAAGAAGTCCGACATTTACAATCAAAGATGATGTTCTGTTGTGTCAAACTTGGTTGCCAATGTTCCCGCAAAAAAAGAACTTGTTTGCCAATGAGCAAAAGAGCAACAAGTATTAAAAAAATAAGCATTAGCATTAACGCAACGAATATGTGAAGCCAAACCATATCCATACCACATCTGCTCTTGGGTATCTTCTTCTTTCTTTATTAGGAGTGTGTGATGTTTTTCCAACATCATACGTACCGGAGTTGCTATCCTTCAAGTCATAATAGATTCTCCAAGTCATAAGGCATTGGTTCTTGACTGCCATTGACTATGTATATTTATGTCCGCCATGATATCCTCCTAAAATTGACCCTGATCATAAATAAACTAACATCATATATAACAAAATTGATTCAATGGCATATGCAACATTAATACCTGAACTGATCTGGCAGCATACGTAAAAAATGAACGAATCAATACAAAGTGGGGCAACAAATGTACCATGTCCCATGGACCTAGACAGACGCGAAAAATAGAGAACAAACATGGAAGGAGGGCAGTCGATTTGATGGACTAGGTCAATTTGAGGGCTGAAACGGAAAATGGAGGACCGACATGGAAGTAGGAAGACGCAAAAGGTGGAGGACGGACATGAAAGGAGGGCAGTCGATTTGATGGACTAGGTCAATTTGAGGGATTTAGGATGGGTCCGGTCTCTTGGATACGACGTACGAACGCGTCCATGCGTGTCTAGGCCTGCCCATACCCGTCTCAGATATGGGTTAGGTTTGAGGAGCGTCTGACATTCGAGTTCTAGTTTCATATTCTCCTTGTGTTTCTACACAACTCTAGTTTCATTTTGTGCTCCCTTTGATATGACATGCAAGCCCACCTCACATTAGAGGCTGGATAATTATAATTGCAGCAGCATAGAATGTATTTTCAGTTTCGGATCTTATAATATTAATCGAAATTAGGGACTCCATGGGCAGGGAGACACCCACCCTTGGGCATCGTGAAAACCTTCACTTGCCCACGACCGGCGTTGCGTCGTTGTTATTAGCCTTTGGGCTTGTATCGTATTGTCTTCTTTTTTATTTCTTTGAACCCCGTTTTTGTTGTCCGCTTCTGTACTGTTTATGGGCCTCAGTTAAAGCCGGGCAAGTGCCTCAGCTCTAAAAAATAATATTAATTCAAATAATCATATTCCATACAACCAAATATCACTTAATGTGTTGCAACCAATTTCCGCAAAAACTCCTGAGGTATCATCGAGTTTCTTGTGACCGAGTGTACTAATTGGTTGCATATCCTGGTACGAATTACGCCTAATATGAACTACACCACGAGTCCTTGTCCTATAGAGGAGATACCAATAGGTAGATGGTAGTTACGAGTGAAGATGTTCAAATATGGTTTGGGGGAATCAGATTTTTTTTCATATTTTATTTCACATACATGATTTCTTTTCATAGGGAGTTGTTGTGTGCATATATGTTGTGAGCTATATGTAGAACTAATTAACATTGATTAACACAGGTGTTTCTCTCTTCCAAGTAGTCCAGTTCAGAAGCATGATCAGGGAGGCCATCGTGAGAGTGTGGGCCGACATGTTTGCCCACCAAGATCGAATATTTCTCCCGTCGGCCCACACAGACAAATGTCAAGTTGCTAACCCTAGTCAATCCTTGATCATTCTTCAGATCCTTAAAGTGAAGCGGCAGCCAGAAAATGGAAACCATATTCACCGCTCTTTGCGGCAAGTTGCCACTGCTTCGCACAAAGAGTGAGCGAGCAAACCATAGGTGGGTGCAAGGGAGATCCCGATTTTGGAAACCTTTTGGAAGGTTACTGAATAGTGTTGGTTTTCTATTTTCCGTTTTCTCTTTATTGGTTCTTTTTATTTTCCAGAATTTTTAATATAGTTCAGAAATATCAAAATTTGCTTGAAGTTTTAAGAAATGTTCAAAAATAGAAAATTTTGAAATTTTGAAAAAAAATTGTGTTTTCAAAAACATGTTCACATTTTTAAAAAAGATTCTCTTTTTCCAAACAATGTTTGGAATTTCAGAAAATTGTTCATAGTTTCAGAAAATCAAGTTTTATAAAAAATATTTGTACAAAAAAGGAACAAAAATTGAAAATGTGTTATTTTAAAATTATGATTTTTTTTGAAATTTTGAACATTTCTTTAAAATTGAGGTTAAGAAAAAACAAAAATTAAAAATACCAATGATACTAAAGAAAAAACAGAAAAACCAGCACGCTTTGTTCATCGTTGATGGGCTGGCCCAGTCGGTCGCAGCCTATGCAAAAGGTCGAATGTTTGACGTGGTTATCATCAAATAGGCGAAATCACTACTTAAGGTGTTCCCCTTCTCCCCCACCTTCTCCCGTTTAACAAATGGCACACTGCATGTGCATCACTTGTCGCAACTTGGGAGTTTATCTTTTTTCGTAAACTCATTTTTCCAAAACATTTTATGTCTGGGACTGTGCATCCAAATACTGAACTGTTTTCGCCGTTGGTTTTCTCGCATCGAGATCTTTGAAATTAGATCCATGCTAATAGGTTTGGACGAATATATTTTCATGGAAAAAAACATAAGGAAAACAAAGGAAAAGGAACAAAAACCAAAAAAAGATGAATACTCTTTTTTGTTGAGAAAAATCAGAAAACCAAAAAAACCGATTCACGTAAGAAAAAGAATACCGAAAAAATGAAAGTAAAAAACTAGAGCACAAAAGCATGGTTACGACTTTTTACTTTTTTCTTTGGAGGCACATGCTGTGTTTTTTCCTTTTTTCTTTGGAGGCACATGTTGTGATATTCCCTTTTTTCCAAGAAGCACTTGCGGAACTAAATTTGTGCTTTTACGTGAAATAAATTATGCTTCTCATGGAAGCACATATTTTTTTCCTCGAGAAACATAAATTTTTTGTGCTTACACGAGAAGCAAATATGTGCTTCTTGTGAAAGCACTTTTTTAGAAGCACAACTGTGTATATAGCAGAAGCAAAAGTAAGAACAGCACCTAAGCATCGTCGTCATCATCACCAACAAATCAAACCAACATGATGAAAGTGACTAGATAAAATTTCCGTGTACCCTCAAGAACGCTTTGCTTATCATAAGAGACCGTTTTGGCATGTCCTTTGCATCAAAGGATTGGGCTGCCTTGCTGCACTTTTGTTACTATTATCGTTACTTGATCGTTACAAATTATCTTGCTATCAAACTACTCGCTACTTACAATTTCAGCACTTGCAGACAATACCTTACCGGAAACTACTTGTCATTTCCTTCTGCTCCTCGTTGGGTTTGACACTCTTACTTATCGAAAAGAGCTACAATTGATCCCCTATACTTGTGGTTCATCATGCCCCACCTCTTGTGGCAGCCTCCCTCTCTCCACTATAGCCCAATAGGCCCATTAACTTTCTCGGGGGGTTCCGGTAGCCTCCCGGTACTTCGAAAAATCCCTGAACCTTAACGGAACCATTCCGGTGTTCGTATATAACCTTCCAATATATCAATCTTTACCTCTCGACCATTTCGAGACTCCTCGTCATGTCCATGATCTCATCCAGGACTCCGAACAAACTTCAGTCACCAAAACATATAACTCATAATACAAATCATCATCGAACGTTAAGCATGCGGACCCTACGGGTTCGAGAACTATGTAGACATGACCGAGACACATCTACGGTCAATAACCAATAGCGAAACCTGGATGCTCATATTGACTCCTACATATTCTACGAAGACCTTTATTGGTCAAACCGCATAACTACATACGTTATTCCCTTTGTCATCGGTATGTTTCTTGCCCGACATTCGTTCGTCGGTATCATCATACCTAGTTCAATCTCGTTACCAGCAACTCTCTTTACTCGTTCCGTAATGCATCATTCCGCAACTAACTCATTAGTCACATTGCTTGCAATGTTTATAGTGATGTGCATTACCGAGAGGGCCCAGAGATACCTCACCGATACAGGGAGTGACAAATCCTAATCTCGATATATGCCAACTCAACAAACACCTTCGGAGACACCTGTAGAGAATCTTTATAATCACCTAGTTATTTTGTGACGTTTGATAGCACACAAGGTGTTCCTCCGGTATTCAGGAGTTGCATAATCTCATAGTCAGACGAATATGTATAAGTCAAGAAGAAAGCAATAGCAATAAAACTAAACGATCATAATGCTAAGACGTTGCCGGTGTCGTTGCCGTGGCGCTTGCCTTGGTGATCAGAGCTGCTCCGGCTTCCTCGGGGCGCCCCCTGACGATGGCGGGAGGTGGGCGGGCGGCTGCGGTGGCGCTCGGGGGGGTGGGTCCACGGCTGCTGCAACGGGCTCCTTTCCACGTCCCCGCCCCAGCAGGGTGTCCTTCCAGGACCGCCTATGGCCATCACCGTCTTTGCCATCGTGGCCACGCCTGGGGGCAGGCACGGCCCGTGCCAGCGCCCGGGGCCAGGATCGTGCACACCGCACCAGCGCCCAGGTCCTGCACGGGGCGCCCGTCCTCGATCCCGTGGGTCCAGCCGCCGGTAGGAGGGCGACGTGGGAACGGGCGGTCGTCGTCGTCGTCTTCCGAGGAGGGGAGGCCGCTCTGTCTGGAGTGGGAGGACCGCAGGAACAGAGGGGCCCAATCCTCGATGTGGTCGATGTGCACCAGGATGTCCCATCGAGGCAGGGTCAGCGGCGGAGCGATGACCCGGCTCGGCGGAGAGAAGCCGTGCATCTCCTCCACCCGGCCCGCCCCTCGCGCGTGCTTCCAGAGCGTCCGACTGGTGGGGATGTGGTGCAACTCCCACACCCACACCCAGACGGCAAACGTCTTCGTGTCGGCCCGCTCAAAGGGTGCGGGCGCCTCCAAGCATCTTGAGCGCGGTCAGTCTTCACGGACCGCTCCGCCCCTAGCAAACCCGCTCCTTGCTCCGCCGCGCCCCCTGCCTCCCCCCGCAGCGGCCGCGGAAGCGGACCCGGTGGCCAAATTATTTGAAGAAGCTGGCAAGGAGCTCCCGCCCCCACCACGCCCGGACCCCAGGGCCACCGCGGTGGACGCGACAACGGCTAAGAAGGTGGACAAGCCCCTCTCCTTCTCTGAGCGCGAGGAGGGCAAATACGGCGACACGGACGACATCGACATGGGCCCTACCCTCTCCCTCGTCAGGCACACCCCGGCGATGGTGGACACTCATTCCCTGCAGCTCGGCACCATGACTAGCCAAGTCTGCCACATGCAGATCAGCGGGGAGGGCGCCGAGGACGCGACCAAGCAACTATTTTCCAAAACCGCGGCCCCGATAATTGGCCGGGCACCTCCCCGCTCCAAGACCCCGCTCCGCCCCAGGCCTGCGGCGACCCGCCATAGCGCACGTCAAGCTAGCAACCCGTCCACGGTCCCCGTCAGCCAGCGCGCCACCCTCCGCATCGTCCATGGCCTCGGCATTCTCGGTCTAAAGGAAGCTATGACCGCGAAGGCAGCCGAGGCCCTCATCAAGCGCTTCAACGAGCCGCTGTCCGACACCGACATCCACGCCATCGCCAGGCTTACCAACCTTGACCCGGCCATGCTGCGGGTGCCGGTCGGCATGCAGGGCCCTGACGGAGAGGCCCCGAAGGCCATGCTTTCCCCATGTTAGTGCGTCCGTGTTGTAGTTCGCTCCGACGACGCCCATCGTTCGGCTGGGTTGAGCTAGGTCTAGTTTGTTGCTGTCCTTGTAGTAGGCGCAGAGGTGTTGCCGTCTGCCAGTGGATATTGGGGCCTATTGGTGGCCGCTGGCAACCCCCGGATCGCGAGGAGGTGTACACGTCTTTTCTTAATGATATTCATAGTCGTCGGAGCAGCTTCATAGTGTTTAATGATTGACACAAATTGCCCCATCATGAGTTGGAACATCTGTGGCTTAAACACGCCGGCGCGATGCGCAGTTGTCTAAGAAACTGCAGAAGCTCATAGGCTAGCCATCCTTTGCCTCCAGGAGACCAAAATCGAGACTTGGAATCGCCCCCTTGTCAAGGACGTCGGCGGTGCAAGACTATCCGATTGCGTCGTGCTCCCCGCCTCCGGTACCAGGGGAGGGGCTGCAATCTTCTGGGACAGCTCTGTTGTAGATGTACAGTCACACGCCATCGGCCTTTTCTCCATCACTACTCGCGTCACCCTGAGTTCAACAGCAACAATGTTTTGGCTGACCACTGTGTACGGCCCCGTCGATGATGGCAGAAAGGACGAGTTCCTGTCAGAAATAGCTAGGACGGCGCCGCCACCAAATGACCCATCGCTCATCGACGACGATTTCAACCTCATATACAAGGCTAGCGATAAGAACAATAGCAACATAAACCGTAGAATGATGGGCAAATTCCGCACGGCGATCGACGCCGCAGGACTCTGGGATATTAGATGCAAAAACCGCCGCTTCACATGGAGTAACGAGCGTGATGATCCGACTCTTGTCAGCATCGACAAGTTCTTCTGCAGCAACGCTTGGGACACCATCTTCCCAACCTTCCTCCTGCATGCCGCTTCAACGTCCTACTCCGACCACTGTCCCCTTCTGCTCGCCGCAGCAACTGCACCACGCCGACCGACTCGTTTCCGGTTTGAATCCTTCTGGCCGTGCTTCCCCCATTTCCACGAAATGGTGCAACATGCGTGGGATCGCCCCGTTGCCTCTAGTTGTGCATACAAGCGCATCCGTGTCAAACTAGATAGGGTGGCAAAGGATCTCAAAATATGGGCAAAGGGTTTTTTTTAGCAACACTCGCCTTCAGCTGCAGATCGCAAATGAAGTTGTCCTCCGCCTTGACACCGCCCAAGAACATAGACAACTTTCTGCTAGCGAGCTCACCCTCCGGAAGAAGCTCAAGCTCCGCGTCCTAGGGCTGGTGGCGATCGAGAGAGCCAGAAAGCGCCAGGTTTCGTGCATCACTTGGCTGCGGGCTGGTGAAGCCCGATCGGCCTTTTTTCAGGCCAAAATCAACGCTAGGCGACAGAAAAACTTCATCCACGCCATCCACACGCCAGTCTCCATCGTCACGTCACACAGCGACAAGGCCAGCGCCATCTACGACCACTTCAGCTCCTCACTTGGAGCAGCGCCAGTCAGAGACACCACCATTGCCTGGAACTCTCTCAATCTTCCATCGCTGTCGGCTATAGGTTTAGATAACCCATTCTCGGAGGAGGAGGTCTGGCAGGCGATTTGTATTCTCCGCAGGAAAAAGCGCCTGGACCGGATGGCTTCAACGGAACATTCTTCCGAGCATGCTGGACGATCATTAAGCTAGACGTCATGGTAGTCTTCCACCAGTTCTATCACCTTACCGGTGGGGATGTGGCCGCCATCAACCAGGCAATGATAGTCCTCCTCCCCAAGAAGGACGGAGCGGCCGCGATCACCGACTACCGTCCGATTAGTCTGATCCATTCAATAGCAAAGCTAATCTCCAAGGTCCTCTCCATGAGGCTGGCGAAGGTGATGCACACTATCGTTTCTCCGGCACAAACGGCATTCCTCAAAACCAAATGCATCCATGATAGCTACCTCTATGTGCAAAACACCATTCACCACCTCCATCGACACAAAACGCCGGCACTGCTCATGAAGCTCGACATCGAGAAGGCGTTCGACACGGTCTCGTGGGACTACTTGCTAGAGTTGCTACAGTAGCTAGGGTTTAGCGTGCGCTGGCGAGATTGGGTGGCCCTGCTCCTCTCCTCGGCGTCCTCGGCGGTTTCTTTGAACGGGGTGCCGGGCCGCCACTTTGCTCACCGCCGTGGCCTTCGCCAGGGCAACCCGATCTCACCGTTTCTCTTCATCCTCGCCATAGACCCTCTGCACCACATGTTGGCAAAAGCGGTCGAGCTACAACTCCCGCAACAGATACCTAGCCGCGAGTTGAAGCTCAGGGTGAGTCTCTATGCCGACGACGCGGTTGACATCATCAACCCAATCCGTCAGGAGGTCGACGCTCTCCTGGGCATCCTACGCCAATTCGGACGCGCTACAGGGTTAAGCATCAACACAGAAAAATCCACGGCATCGCCGGTCAGCTGCAACGACCTAGACCTCGCACATGTGCTACACAATTTCGGCGGCTCAATCGCCCCTTTTCCGATCAAATACCTGGGTCTGCCATTCATCACCGGCCAGCTTCGGCTAGTGCATCTGCAGTTCATCATCGATAGGATCAAGGCCCGACTGGTAGGCTGGAAGAGAAACCTAATCCACATCGCGGGGCAGCGCGTGCTGGTCCGCTGCGTGCTCAGCGCCATGCCCACCTTTGCACTCACAGTACTGAAGGTGCCAAAAAAAGATCCTCAAGGAAATCGACAAATGTCGCCGCCGCTTCCTTTGGAAGCAAGACGAGGAAATCTCCGGCGCAAGTTGCAAGGTCAGCTGGGTAGTGGTCTGCACTAACGGAAAACGGAGGCCTAGGAGTCCCTGACCTCTCGCGGTTCGAACGTGCCCTTCGCCTGCGCTGACCATGGCTCGCATGGCGCCACCCTGAGCGCCCATGGGTGGGCTCGGCCCTGCCTTGCAACGACGACGACCTCTCCCTCTTCACGGCGGCCACCTCGGTCTGCATTGGCGATGGCGCGATGGTGTCCTTCTGGCACTCTCATTGGATGGGGCCGGGCACGCTCGCCCACAATTCTCGCGGCTGGTTCTACATGCCCGGAGAAAGAACAAGACAGTGAAGGAGACCCTGGCGGACGACACCTGGATCAAGGACCTAGCTCATGGCCGTACTGAACATCTGATCCACGACATCCTAATCTTGCATAGACGGCTCCATGGCGTAGCAGGCAAACTACAGGCGGGCACCTCCGACTCCATTAGATGGATCCTCGAGCGGACGGGCGAATACTCGGCAGCATCAGCTTATTGGGTGCAATTCCAGGGCATGACGGCCTCGATTTTCGGCAAGATCATATGGAGTGCTTGGGCCCCCGGGAAGATCAAGATGTTTGCTTGGCTCATGCTGCAAAACAGGTTGTGGTGCAACGACAGACTTCAACGCTGCGGCTAGAAGAACGAATACTTCTGCCAGCTGTGCACTCGAAACCTTGAATCCTCGAAGCATCTGTTCTGGGAGTGCCCAATGGCCAAGGGTGTCTGGGAAACGATAAGCTCATGGACGGGCTGCGCCTCGCTAGCTCCAGCTGCGAGCTGGCGTGACCTCCACCACTCCTCCATTGCGCTGACCGCCCTGGACAGGGCCGCACCAAGATGGCGAAAAGGCACCAACACGCTGCAATTGCTGGTTTGCTGGGAGATATGGCAGGAACGGAACAATGCCACCTTCAGGAAAAGCACCCCGAGGGCCTCCAACATCACCAGAAGGGTCACAGACTACATCGAGCTTTGGCGAGCCACAGGTGCATCCTGCATTGAGAGCCCCATCGGGGAACCACCATGAGATATAAACCCTAGATTTTTATCGCTTAAGGATTGCCGATCTGTGGCAAGCCCTCTAATCCCATGGATCCTCTCTCCACCTTTTGTTTTCCCACTGCTTCCTACTTATCAATGAAATGCCAACGAAAAGCTGGATCTTTCCAAAAAATGCTAAGCTAACGGGCGGGTCTTGTCCATCACATCATTCTCTAATGATGTGATCCCGTTCATCAAATGACAACACATGTCTATGGTTAGGAAACTTAACCATCTTTGATTAACGAGCTAGTCAAGTAGAGGCATACTAGGGACACTTTGTTTGTCTATGTATTCACACATGTACAAAGTTTCTGGTTAATACAATTCTAGCAAGAATAAAAAACATTTATCATGATATAAGGAAATATAAATAACAACTTTATTATTGCCTCTAGGGCCTATTTCCTTTAGTCTCCCACTTGCACTTGAGTCAATAATCTAGATTACATAGTAATGATTCTAACACCCATGGAGTCTTGGTGTTGGTCATATTTTGCTCGTGAGAGAGGCTTAGTCAACGGGTCTGCAACATTCAGATCCGTATGTATTTTGAAAATCTCTATGTCTCCCTCCTTGACTTGACCGTGGATGGAATTGAACCGTCTCTTGATGTGTTTGGTTCTCTTGTGAAATCTGGATTCCTTCGCCAAGGCAATTGCTCCAGTATTATCACAAAATATTTTCATTGGATCCGATGCACTAGGTATTACACCTAGATCAGATATGAACTCCTTCATCCAGACTCCTTCATTTGCTGCTTCTGAAGCAGCTATGTACTCCGCTTCACAGGTAGATCCTGCCACGAGGCTATACTTGGAACTGCACCAACTAACAAATCCACCATTTAATATAAATACATACCCGGTTTGTGACTTAGAGTCATCCGGATCAGTGTCAAAGCTTGCATTGACATAACCATTTACGACAAGCTCTTTGTCACCTCCATAAACGAGAAACATATCATTAGTCCTTTTCAGGTATTTCATGATATTCTTGACCGCTGTCCAGTGATCCACTCCTGTATTACTTTGGTACCTCCCTGCTAAACTTATAGCAAGGCACACATCAGGTCTGGTACACAACATTGCATACATGATAGAACCTATGGCTGAGGCATAGGGAATTACTTTCATTTTCTCTCTATCTTCTGCAGCGGTCGGGCATTGTGTCTGACTCAACTTCACACCTTGTAACATAGGCAAGAACCCTTTCTTTGAATGTGCTTTGTCAAAGTCCAATTAAGTGTCTTGATCAAGGTATGTGCTTTGTGAAATTCCAATTAAGTGTCTTGATCTATCTCTATATATCTTGATGCCCAATATAAAAGCAGCTTCACCGAGGTCTTTCATTGAAAAATTCTTATTCAAGTATCCTTTTATGCTATCCAGAAATTCGGTATTATTTTCATTCAACAATATGTCATCCACATATAATATTCGAAATGCTACAGAGCTCCCACTCACTTTCTTGTAAATACAGGCTTCTCCAAAAATCTGTATCAAACTATATGCTTTGATCACACTATCAAAGCGTATATTCCAACTCCGAGAGGCTTGCACCAGTCCATAAATGGATCACTGGAGCTTGCACACTTTGTTAGCACCTTTAGGATCGACAAAACCTTCTTGTTGCATCATATACAACTCTTCTTTAAGATATCCATTAAGGAATGCAGTTTTGATATCCATTTGCCAAATTTCATAATCATAAAATGCAAAAATTGCTAACATGATTCGGACAAACTTAAGCACCGCTACAGGTGAGAAGGTCTTTTTCTTGAACTATACCGTTAGCGTCAGTCTTTTTCTTGAAGATCCATTTATTTTCTATTGCTTGCCGATCATCGGGCAAGTCAACCAAAGTCCACACTTAGTTCTCATACATGGATCCCATCTAAATTTTCATGGCCTCAGGCCATTTCGCGGAATCTAGGCTCATCATTGCTTCCTCATAGTTCATAGGTTCGTCATGGTCAAGTAACATGACCTCCAGAACAGGATTACCGTACCACTCTGGTGCGGACCATACTCTGGTTGACCAATGAGATTCAGTAGTAACTTGATCTGAAGTTTCATGATCATCATCATTAGTTTCCTCACTGATTGGTGTAGGAATCACTGGAACTGATTTCTGTGATGAACTACTTTCCAATTTGGGAGAAGGTACAATTACCTCATCAAGTTCTACTTTCCTCCCACTCACTTCTTTCAAGAGAAACTCCTTCTCTAGAAAGGATCCATTCTTAGCAACGAATATCTAGCCTTCGTATCTGTGATAGAAGGTGTACCCAACAGTCTCCTTTGGGTATCCTATGAAGACACATTTCTCCGATTTGGTTCGAGCTTATCAGGTTGAAGCTTTTTCACATAAGCATCTGATACGTCTCCAACGTATCTATAATTTTTGATTCTTCCATGCTATTATATTATCTGTTTTGGATGTTTAATGGGCTTTAATATGCTCTTTTATATTATTTTTGGGACTAACCTATTAACCAGAGGCCCAGTGCCAGTTTCTGTTTTTTTGTGCCTATTTTAGAGTTTTGTAGAAAAGGAATACCAAACGGAATGAAACCTTCGCGATGATCTTTCTTGGACCGAAAGCAAACCAGCAGACTTGGAGTTGAAGTCTGGAACGCCACAAGGCAACCACGAGGCAGGAGGGCGCGCCCAGGGGGGTAGACGCGTCCCCCACCCTCGTGGGCCCCTCGTAGCTCCACCAACGTATTTCTTCCGCCTATATATACTCTTATACCCTAGATCGATCGTAGGGAGCCACGGAACCACTTTTCCTCCGCCGCAACCTTCTGTACCCATGAGATCCCATCTTGGGGCCTTTTCCGGCGATCTGCCGGAGGGGGAATCGATCACGGAGGGTTTCTACATCAACACCATAGCCTCTCCGATGAAGCATGAGTAGTTTAACACAGACCTTCGGGTCCATAGTTATTAGCTAGATGGCTTCTTCTCTCTCTTTGATTCTCAATACAAAGTTCTCCTCGATGTTCTTGGAGATCTATTCGGTGTAATACTCTTTTGCGGTGTGTTTGCCGAGATCCGATGAATTGTGGGTTTATGAACAAGATTATCTATAAATATTATTTGGTTCTTCTCTGAATTCTTATATGCATGATTTGATATCTTTGCAAGTCTCTTCGCATTATCGACTTAGTTTAGCCTACTAGATTGATCTTTCTTGCAATGGGAGAAGTGCTTAGCTTTGGGTTCAATCTTGCGGTGTCCTTTCCCAATGACAGTAGGGGCAGCAAGGCACGTATTGTATTGTTGCCATCGAGGATAAAAAGATGGGGTTTATATCATATTGTTTGAGTTTATCCCTCTACATCATATCATCTTGCTTAAAGCATTACTCTATTCTTATGAACTTAATACTCTAGATGCATGCTGGATAGCGGTCGATGTGTGAAGTAATAGTAGTAAATGCAGAATCATTTCGATCTACTTGACACGGACGTGATGCCTATATTCATGATCATTGCCTAGATATTCTCATAACTATGCGCTTTTCTATCAATTGCTCGGCATTAATTTGTTCACCCACCGTAATACATGCTATCTTGAGAGAAGCCACTAGTGAAACCTATGGCCCCCGGGTATCTTTCTTATTTTATTGCATCTCTTTTATTTACATCGCATCTCGTTTACTATTTTGCAATCTTTACTTTCCAATCTATACAACAAAAATACCAAAAATATTTACTTTACTATGTTTATCAGATCTCACTTTTGCGAGTGATCGTGAAGGGATTGACAACCCCTTTATCGCGTTGGTTGCAAGGTTCTTGATTGTTTGTGTAGGTACTAGGTGACATGTGCGTTGTCTCCTACTGGATTGATCCCTTGGTTCTCAAAACTGAGGGAAATACTTACGCTACTTTGCTGCATCACCTTTTCCTCTTCAAGGGAAAACCAACGCATGCTCAAGAGGTAGCAAGAAGGATTTCTGGCGCCGTTGCCGGGGAGATCTATGCCAAGTCAAGACATACCAAGTACCCATCATAAACTTTTCTCCCTCGCATTATATTATTTGCCATTCGCCTCTCGTTTTCCTCACCCCACTTCTAAATTGATTTTCGAAAACCTTTGCCTTTTATTCGCCCCTTTTCTGTTCGTCTCTTTTTGCTTGCTTCTTGTGTGCTTGTGTGTTGGATTGACTGTTTATCACGATGGCTCAAGATAATACTAAATTGTGTGACTTTTCCAATACCAACAACAATGATTTTATTAGCACTCCGATTGCTCCTACTACCAATGATGAATCTTGTGAAATTAATACCGCTTTGTTGAATCTTATTATGGAAGATCAATTTCCTGGCCTTCCTAGTGAAGATGCCGCTACCCATCTAAACAACTTTGTTTATTTGTGTGATATGCAAAAGAAGAAAGATATGGATAATGGTATTGTTAAATTGAAGCTATTTCTGTTTTTGCTTAGAGATCATGCTAAAACTTGGTTCTCTTTTTTGCCTAAAAATAGTATTGATTCATGGAATAAGTGCAAAGATGCTTTTATCTCTAAGTATTTTCCTCCCGCTAAGATCATCTCTCTTAGGAACGATATTATGAATTTTAAGCAACTTGATCATGACCATGTTGCACAAGCTTGGGAGAGGATGAAATTAATGATATGAAATTGCCCTACTCATGGTTTGAATTTGTGGATGATTATACAAAAAAATTATGCTGGGTTGAATTTTTCTTCTAGAAATCTTTTAGATTCGTCCATGGGAGGCACTTTTATGAAAATCACTTTAGGAGAAGCTACTAAACTCCTACACAATATTATGGCTAATTATTTTCAATGGCACACCGAAAGATCCACTAGTAAAAAAGTTCATGCGATTGAAGAGATTAATGTTTTGAGTGGAAAGATGGATGAACTTACGAAATTGTTTGCTAATAAAAGTTTTTCTTCTGATCCCAATGATATGCCTTTGTCCACTTTGATTGAGAATAATAATGAATCTATGGATGTGAATTTTGTTGGTAGGAACAATTTTGGTAACAATGCTTATAGAGGAAATTTTAATTCTAGGTCATTTCCTAGTAACTCCTCTAATAATTATGGTAATTCCTACAACAACTCTTATGGAAATTTTAATAAGATGCCCTCTGATTTTGAGATTAGTGTTAAAGAATTTATGAGTTCGCAAAAGAATTCAATGCTTTGGTTGAAGAAAAATTGCTTAAGATTGATGAGTTGGCTAGGAACGTGGATATAATTTCTCTTGATGTTGATTCTTTGAAACTTAGATCTATTCCACCTAAGCATGATATCAATGAGTCTCTCAAAGCCATGAGAATTTCCATTAATGAGTGCAAAGAAAGAACCGCTAGGATGCGTGCTAAAAAAGATTGCTTTGTGAAAGCGTGTTCTCCTAGTTTTCATGATAATAATGATGAAGATCTAAAAGTGATTGATGTGACTCCTATTAAATCTTTGTTTTCCAATATGAATATTGATAAATATGGGACTGGAGACGAGTCAACTTTAGTTAAAAGGCATCCCAATGATTCGGAGTTTTTAGATCTTGATGCAAAAATTAATAGAAGTGGGATTAAAGAGCTCAAAACTTTACATAGCAATGAACCCACTATTTCGGATTTCAAGGAATTTAATTATGAGAATTGCTCTTTGCTAGATTGTATTTCCTTGTTGCAATCCGTGTTAAATTCTCCTCATGCTTATAATCAAAATAAAGCTTTTACTAAACATATCGTTGATGCTTTAATGCAATCCTACGAAGAAAAACTTGACTAGAAGTTTCTATCCCTAGAAAACTTTATGATGAGTGGGAACCTACTATTAAAATTAAGATTAAAGATTATGAATGCTATGTTGTATGTGATTTGGGTGCTAGTGTTTCCATGATTCCAAATTTTGTGTGATGTGCTAGGTTTCCGTGAATTTGATGATTGTTCTTTAAATTTTCATCTTGCGGATTCCACCATTAAGAAACCTATGAGAAGGATTAATGATATTCTTATTGTTGCAAATAGGAATTATTTTCTCGTAGATTTCATTGTTCTTGATATAGATTGCAATCCTACATGTCATATTATTCTTGGTAGACCTTTCCTTAGAACGATTGGTGCAATTATTGACATGAAAGAAGGATATTATATTCCAATTTCCGTTAAGGAAAGGCATGGAACACTTTCTTAGGAAGAAAATTAAATTGCCTTATGAATTTATTATGAGAGCCACTTATGGATTGCATACCAAAGATGACAATACCTAGATCTATTCTTGTTTTTATGCCTAGCTAGGGGCCTTAAAGGATAGCGCTTGTTGGGAGGCAACCCAATTTTATTTTTGTTCTTTGCCTTTTGTTCCTGTTTAGTAATAAATAATTCATCTAGCCTCTGTTATGATTGTGTTTTTTATGTTTTAATTAGTGTTTGTGCCAAGTAAAGCTTTTGTTCTTTGCCTTTTGTTCCTGTTTAGTAATAAATAATTCATCTAGCCTCTGTTATTATTGTGTTTTTTATGTTTTAATTAGTGTTTGTGCCAAGTAAAGCCTTTAGGATCTTCTTGGGTGATGGTTGTTTGATCTTGCTGATAAAAACACAAAGTATGCGCTCACAAAAATAATTTCCATTTTTTACCAGAGAGCGATAAAATACCAATTCCAACTGTAGTAGATCAATATACAAATTATACTGGTCGTCCTAATTTTCCAGAATTTTTGGAGTTACAGAAGCATTCAAAACCTACAGATTGCTACAGACTGTTCTGTTTTTGACAGATTATGTTTTTCGTGTGTTGTTTGCTTATTTTGATGCATCTATGGCTAGTATCGGGGGTATGAACCATAGAGAAGTTGGAATACAGTAGGTTTAACACCAATATAAATAAAGAATGAGTTGATTACAGTACCTTAAAATGGTGGTTTATTTTCTTATACTAACGGAGCTCATGAGATTTTCTGTTGGAGTTTTGTGTTGTGAAGTTTTCAAGTTCTTGGGTAAAGATTTGATGGATTTTGGAATAAGGAGTGGCAAGAGCCTAATATTGGGGATGCCCAAGGCACCCCAAGGTAAAATTCAAGGACAACCAAAAGCCTAAGCTTGGGGATGCCCTCGAAGGCATCCCCTCTTTCGTCTTCATCTATCGGTAACTTTACTTGAAACTATATTTTTATTCACCACATGATATGTGTTTTGCTTGGAGCGTCTTGTATGATTTGAGTCTTTGCTTTTTAGTTTACCACAATCATCCTTTTTGTACACACCTTTTGGGAGAGACACACATGAATCAGAATTTATTAGAATACTCTATGTGCTTCACTTATATCTTTTGAGCTAGATAATTTTGCTCTAGTGCTTCACTTATATCTTTTTAGAGCACGGTGGTGGTTTTATTTTATAGAAATTATTGATCTCTCATGCTTCACCTATATTATTTTGCGAGTCCTTTAGAACAGCATGGTATTTTTCTTTGGCTATAAAATTAGTCCTAATATGATGGACATCTAAGATGGGTATGATAAAAAAACGTTCATATAAAGTGCATTGAATACTATGAGAAGTTTGATTCCTTATGATTGTTTTGAGATATGAAGATGGTGATATTAGAGTCATGCTAGTTGAGTAGTTGTGAATTTGAGAGATACTTGTGTTAAAGCTTGTGATTCCCGTAGCATGCACGTATGGTGAACCGTTATGTGATGAAGTCGGAGCATGGTTTATTTTTTGATTGTCTTCCTTATGAGTGGCGGTCGGGGACGAGCGATGGTCTTTTCCTACCAATATACCCCCCCTAGGAGCATACACATAGTACTTTGTTTCGATAACTAATAGATTTTTGCAATAAGTATGTGAGTTCTTTAGGACTAATGTTGAGTCCATGGATTATACACACTCTCAACCTTCCACCGTTGGTAGCCTCTCTAGTACCGCGCAACTTTCGGCGGTACCATAAACTCACCATTTACTTTCCTCAAAACAGCCACCATACCTACCTATTATGGCATTTCCATAGCCATTCCGAGATATATTGCCATGCAACTTTCCACCGTTCCATTCATTATGACACGCTCCATCATTGTCATATTGCTTAGTATGATCATGTAGTTGACATCGTATTTGTGGCAAAGCCACCGTTCATAATTTTTCATACATGTCACTTTTGATTCATTGCACATCCCGCTACACCGCCGGAGGCATTCACATAGAATCATATTTTGTTCTAAGTATCGAGTTGTAATTCTGAAGTTGTAAGTAAATAAAAGTATGATGATCATCATTATTAGAGCATTGTCCCATGTGAGGAAAGGATGAAGGAGACTATGATTCCCCCACAAGTCGGGATGAGACTCCAGACCAAAAATAAAAAATAAAAAAGAGGCCATAAAAAAAGAGAAAAGGCCCAAATAAAAAATAAAAAATGAGAGAAAAAGAGAGAAGGGGCAATGTTACTATCCTTTTTCCACACTTGTGCTTCAAAGTAGCACCATAATCTTCATGATAGAGAGTCTCCTATTTTGTCACTTTCATATACTAGTGGGAATTTTCGTTATAGAACTTGGCTTGTATATTCCAATGATGGGCTTCCTCAAAATGCCCTAGGTCTTCGTGAGCAAGCGAGTTGGATGCACACCCACTTAGTTTCTTTTTCACATTTCATACACTTATAGCTCTGGTGCATCCGTTGCATGGCAATCCCTACTCACTCACATTGATATCTATTGATGGGCATCTCCATAGCCCGTTGATACGCCTAGTTGATGTGAGACTATCTTCTCCTATTTGTCTTCTCCACAACCACCATTCTATTCCACCTATAGTGCTATGTCCATGGCTCACGCTCATGTATTGCGTGAAGATTGAAAAAGTTTGAGAACATCAAAAGTATGAAACAATTGCTTGTCTTGTCATCGGGGTTGTGCTTGATTTAAATATTTTGTGTGATGAAGATAGAGCATAGCCAGACTATATGATTTTGTAGGGATAGCTTTCTTTGGCCATGTTATTTTGAGAAGACATGATTACTTTATTAGTATGATTGAAGTATTATTATTTTGGGCCATTTGCATTTCTGTCCCTAACTCGAACCACCTAATCAGATATACCCCTAATTCGAAAGCCTGCTCAAATTTGCCCCTCTGCTGTTAGGTGCCCTTATAGAAATGCCCTTCCGCGCCGTTACCGTCCGGTCAAACAGCTTTGACCGTCCTAAAAAAATAGCAAAAAAATTCTAAAAAATTAAAATTTTGTGAGATCGAAGATACTCATGTGCCCAAGGTGTGTGCAAATTTTCGTGCTATTTGGACATTCCAGGAGCTCGTGGCGATGAAAAACAGTTAATCTGCACGCTTGTGAACAATAAATTTGAAATAAAATAGCAAGAAAATTTAAAAAATATGAATTTTTTTGGCATCAAAGTGGCTTGGGTGCACAAGGTGCTTGCAAGTTTTTGTGATCAAATGACATACGAGGAGCTCTAGCAAGAAAAAACAAAATAGTCATTTTTTCCCTAGTTTTTTCTCGATCCAAATTTTGTTTTTTTTCTCCACAAGCCCCTCCAATGTCCAAACACAACAAAAATTTGCACGCAGCTTGCAGACACGCGCCTCTTTGATGCCAAAAAATTTCATATTTTTGAATTTCTTGCTATTTTTTTTAATTTACTGTTCACAGGCTTACATATTTATTGTTTTTCCTCTGACACGAGCTCCTGGAATGTACAAACAGCACGAAACTTTTCACGCACCTTGCAAACCTGAGTATCTTCGATCCCACAAATTTTCAGATTTTTTAGAATTTTTTTGCTATTTTTTTCAGGACGGTCAAAGCCCTTTGACCGGCATTGACCGGACGGTAACGACACAGAAGGGTATTTCTGTAAGTGCACCTAACGGCGGAGGGGCAAATTTGAGCAGGCTTTAAAATTAGGGGTAAATCTGAGAGTGGGCACAAATTAGGGGAATAGATGTAAATGTCCCTATTATTTTTATGTCAATATTAAACTTTTGTCTTGAATCTTTCGGATATGAACATTCATGGCACAATAAAGAAAACTACATTGATAATTATGTTAGGTAGCATTCCACATCAAAAATTCTGTTTTTATCATTTACCTACTTGGGGACGAGCAGGAATTAAGCTTGGGGATGTTTGATACGTCTCCAATGTATCTATAATTTTTGATTGTTCCATGCTATTATATTATATGTTTTGGATGTTTAATGGGCTTTAATATGCTCTTTTATATTATTTTTGGGACTAACCTATTAAAAAGAGGCCCAGTGCCAGTTTCTGTTTTTTTGCCTATTTTAGAGTTTCGCAGAAAAGGAATACCAAACAGAATCCAAACAGAATGAAACCTTCACGATGATCTTTCTTGGACCGAAAGCAAACAAGAAGACTTGGATTTGAAGTCTGGAACGCCACGAGGCGGCCACAAGGAAGGAGGGCGCGCCCCCACCCTCATGGGCCCCTCGTAGCTCCACCGACGTACTTCTTCCGCCTATATATACTCTTATACCCTAGATCGATCGCAGAGAGCCACGGAACCACTTTTCCACCGCCGCAACCTTCTGTACCCGTGAGATTCCATCTTGGGGCCTTTTCCGGCGATCTGTCGGAGGGGGAATCGATCACGGAGGGCTTCTACATCAACACCATAGCCTCTCCGATGAAGCATGAGTAGTTTACCATAGACCTTCGGGTCCATAGTTATTAGCTAGATGGCTTCTTCTCTCTCTTTGATTCTCGATACAAATTTCTCCTCGATGTTCTTGGAGATCTATTCGATGGAATACTCTTTTGCGGTGTGTTTGCCGAGATCCGATGAATTGTGGGTTTATGAACAAGATTATCTATAAATATTATTTGGTTCTTCTCTGAATTATTATATGCATGGTTTGATATCTTTGCAAGTCTCTTCGAATTATCGGTTTAGTTTGGCCTACTAGATTGATCTTTCTTGTAATGGGAGAAGTGCTTAGCTTTGGGTTCAATATTGCGGTGTCCTTTCCCAATGACAGTAGGGGCAGCAAGGCACGTATTGTATTGTTGCCATCGAGGATAAAAAGATGGGGTTTATATCATATTGTTTGAGTTTATCCCTCTACATCATATCATCTTGCTTAAAGCGTTACTCTATTCTTATGAACTTAATACTCTAGATGCATGCTAGATAGCGGTCGATGTGTGAAGTAATAGTAGTAAATGCAGAATCGTTTCGATCTACTTGACACGGACATGATGCCTACATTCATGATCATTTCCTAGATATTCTCATAACTATGCCCTTTTCTATCAACTACTTGGCAGTAATTTGTTCACCCACCGTAATACATGCTATCTTGAGAGAAGCCACTAGTGAAACCTATGGCCCCCGAGTCTCTTTCTTATTATATTGCATCTCTCTTATTTACATCGCATCTCGTTTACTATTTTGCAATCTTTACTTTCCAATCTATAAAACAAAAATACCTAAAATATTTACTTTACTATCTTTATCAGATCTCACTTTTGCGAGTGACCGTGAAGGGATTGACAACCCCTTTATCGCGTTGGTTGCAAGGTTCTTGATTGTTTGTGCAAGTACTAGCTGACTTGTGCGTTATCTCCTACTAGATTGATACTTTGGTTCTCAAAACTGAGGGAAATACTTACGCTACTTTGCTGCATCACCCTTTCCTCTTCAAGGGAAAACCAACGCATGCTCAAGAGGTAGCAGCATCGCAGCCCCAAACTTTAAGAAACGGCAGCTTAGGTTTCTTTCCAAACCACAATTCATATGGTGTCATCTCAACGGATTTAGATGGTGCCTTATTTAACGTGAATGCAGTCGTCTCTAAAGCATAACCCCAAAACGATAGCGGTAAATCGGTAAGAGACATCATAGATCGCACCATATCTAATAAAGTACGGTTACGACGTTCGAACACACCATTACGCTGTGGTGTTTCAGGTGGCGTGAGTTGTGAAACTATTCCACATTGTTTCAAATGAAGACCAAACTCATAACTCAAATATTCACCTCCACGATTAGATCGTAGAAACTTTATTTTATTGTTACGATGATTTTCCACTTCACTCTGAAATTCTTTGAACTTTTCAAATGTTTCATACTTATGTTTCATTAAGTAGATATACCCATATCTGCTCAAATCATCTGTGAAGGTTAGAAAATAAAGATACCCGCCGCGAGCCTCAACACTCATCGGACCGCATACATCAGTATGTATTATTTCCAATAAGTCAGTTGCTCGCTCCATTGTTCCGGAGAACGGAGTTTTAGTCATCTTGCTCCATGAGGCAAGGTTCGCAAGCATCAAGTGATTCATAATCAAGTGATTCCAAAAGCCCATTAGCATGGAGTTTCTTCATGCGCTTTACACCAATATGACCTAAAAGGCAGTGCCACAAATAAGTTGCACTATTATTATTAACTTTGCATCTTTTGGCTTCAATATTATGAATATGTGTAGCACTACAATCGAGATTCAACAAAAATAGACCACTTATCAAGGGTGGATGACCATAAAAGATATTACTCATATAAATAGAACAACTAGTATTCTATGATTTAAATGAATACCCGTCTCGCATTAAACAAGATCCAGATATAATGTCCATGCTCAACGTTGGCACCAAATAACAATTATTTAGGTCTAAAACTAATCCCGGCGGTAGATGTAGAGGTAGCGTGCCAACGGCGATCACATCGACTTTGGAACGATTTCCCACGCGCACCGTCACCTCGTCCTTAGCCAATCTTCGTTTTATCCGTAGCCCCTGTTTCGAGTTGCAAATATGAGCAACAGAACCAGTATCAGATACCCAGGCGCTACTACGAGCATTAGTAAGGTACACATCAATAACATGTATATCAAATATACCTTTCACTTTGCCATCCTTCTTATCCGCAAAATACTTGGGGCAGTTCTGCTTCCAGTTACCAGTCCCTTTGCAGTAGAAGCACTCAGTCTCAGGCTTAGGTCCAGACTTGGGCTTCTTCCCTTGAGGAGCAACTGGCTTGCTGTTCTTCTTGAAGTTCCCCTTCTTCCCTTTGCCTTTTTTCTTGAAACTAGTGGTCTTGTTCACCATCAACACTTGATGCTCTTTCTTGATTTCTACCTCCGCAGCCTTTAGCATCGCGAAGAGCTCGGGAATTGTCTTTTCCATCCCTTGCATGTTATAGTTCATCACGAAGCCTTTATAGCTTGGTGGCAGTGATTGAAGAACTCTGTCAATGACACTATCATCAGGAAGATTAACTCCCAGCTGAGTCAAGTGGTTATGGTACCCAACCATTCTGAGTATGTGTTCACTGACAGAACTATTCTCCTCCATTTTGCAGTTGTAGAACTTATTGAAGACTTCATATCTCTCAACTCGGCATTTGCTTGAAATATTAACTTCAACTCCTTTGAATTCCCGATTCTAAGTCGTAAAGCATGGCACACTGAACTATCGAGTAGTCATCAGCTTTGCTTTGCCAGACGTTCATAACGTCCGGTGTTGCTCCTGCAGCGGGTCTTGCACCTAGCGGTGCTTTCAGGACGTAATTCTTCTGTGCAGCAATGAGGATAATCCTCAAGTTACGGACTGATACGTCTCCAACGTATCTGTAATTTTTTATTGTTCCATGCTATTATATTATCTGTTTTGGATGTTTAATGGGATTTATTATGCACTTTTATATTATTTTTGGGACTAACCTATTAACTGAAGGCCCAATGCAAATTGTTGTTTTTTTGCCTATTTCAGTGTTTCGCAGAAAAAAATATCAAACGGAATCCAAACGGAATGAAACCTTCACGATGATCTTTTTTGGAACAAACGCAATCCGGGAGACTTGGAGTGGACGTCAAGGAATCAACGAGGCGACCACAAGGGGGGAGGGCGCGCCCAGGGGGTAGGCGCGCCACCCACCCTTGTGGGCCCCTCGTGGCTCCACTGACCTACTTCTTTCTCCTATATATACTCTTATACCCTGAAAACATCTAGGGGGGCCATGGAACCACTTTTCCACTTCCGCAACCTTTTGTACCCGTGAGATCCCATCTGGGGACCTTTTCCGGCGATCTGCCGGAGGGGGATTCGATCACGGAGGTCTTCTACATCAACACCATAGCCTCTCTGATGATGTGTGAGTAGTTTACCACAGACCTTCGGGTCCATAGTCTTTAGCTAGATGGCTTCTTCTCTCTCTTTGGATCTCAATACAAAGTTCTCCTCAATGTTCTTGGAGATCTATTCGATGTAATTATTTTTGCGGTGTGTTTGCCGAGATCCGATGAATTGTGGGTTTATGATTAAGATTATCTATGAAGAATATTTGATTCTTCTCTGAATTCTTATATGCATGATTTGATATCTTTGCAAGTCTCTTTGAATTATCAGTTTGGTTTGGCCTACTAGATTGATCTTTCTTGCAATGGGAGAAGTGCTTAGCTTTGGGTTCAATCTTGCGGTGTCCTTTCCCAGTGACAGCAGGGGCAACAAGGCACGTATTGTATTGTTGCCATCAAGGATAAAAAGATGGGGTTTATATCATATTGCTTGAGTTTATCCCTCTACATCATGCCATCTTGCCTAATGCGTTACTATGTTCTTATGAACTTAATACTCTAGATGCATGCTGGATAGGCGGTCGATGTGTGGAGTAATAGTAGTAGACGCATAATCGTTGCGGTCTACTTGACACGGACGTGATGCCTATGTTCATGATCATGCCTAGATATCATCATAACTATGCGCTTTTCTATCAATTGCTCGGCAGTAATTGGTTCACCCACCATAATATATGCTATCTTGAGAGAAGCCACTAGTGAAACCTATGGCCCCGGGGTCTACTTTACATCATATAAATTTCCCGTCAACTAGCTATTTATGTCGTTGTTTATTTTGCAATCTTTAGTTTCCAATCTATAAAACAAAAATACCAAAAATATTTAACTTCTTATCTTTATCATATCTCACTTTTGCAAGTGGCCATGAAGGAATTGACAACCCCTTTATTGTGTTGGTTGCAAGGTTCTTATTTGTTTGTGCAGGTACTAGGCGATTTGCGTGTAGTCACCTACTGGATTGATACCTTGGTTCTCAAAAACTGAGGGAAATACTTACGCTACTTTGTTGCATCACCCTTTCCTCTTCAAGGGAAAACCAACGCATGCTTAAGAGGTAGCACGGACCTAGTCCATGTAGTTGCTAACATCATCTTTCAACTTAGCTTTCTCTAGGAACGCATTAAAATTCAAGGGAATGGTAGCACATGCCATTGATCTACAACAACATAGATATGCAAAAACTACCAGGTACTAAGTTCATGATAAATTAAAGTTTAATTAATCATATTACTAAAGAACTCCCACTTAGATAGACATCCCTCTAGTCATCTAAATGATCATGTGATCCATACTAAACCATGTCCGATCATCACGTGAGATGGAGTAGTTTTCAATGGTGAACATCACTATGTTGATCATATCTACTATATGATTCACATTCGACCTTTCAGTCTTAGTGTTCCGAGGCCATATCTGCATATGCTAGGCTCGTCAAGTTTAACCCGAGTATTCTGCACGTGCAAAACTGGCTTGCACCCGTTGTATGTGAACGTCGAGCTTATCACACCCGATCATCACATGGTGTCTCGGCACGACGAACTGTAGCAACGGTGCATACTCAGGAAGAACACTTATACTTTGAAATTTAGTGAGAGATTATCTTATAATGCGACCGCCGTACTAAGCAAAATAAGATGCATAAAGGATAAACATCACATGCAATCAAAATGTGTGACATGATATGGCCATCATCATCATGTGCCTTTGATCTCCATATCCAAAGCACCGTCATGATCTCCATCATCACCGGCTTGACACCTTGACCTCCATCGTAGCATCGTTGTCGTCTCGCCAACTATTGCTTCTACGACCATCGCTACCGCTTAGTGATAAAGTAAAGCAATTACATGGCGATTACATTTCATACAATAAAGCGACAACCATAAGGCTCCTACTAATTGCCGATAACTTCTACAAAACATGATCATCTCATACAACAATTTATATCTCATCATGTCTTGACCATATCACATCACAACATGCCCTGCAAAAACAAGTTAAACGTCCTCTACTTTGTTGTTGCAAGTTTTACGTGGCTGCTACGGGCTTCTAGCAAGAACCGTTCTTACCTACGCATCAAAACCATAATGATTTTTCGTCAACTGTGTTGTTTTAACCTTCAACAAGGACCGGTCGTAGTCAAACTCGATTCAACTAAAGTTGGAGAAACAGACACCCGCTAGCCACATGTGTGTGAAGCACATCGGTAGAACCAATCACATGAACGCGGTCATGTAATGTCGGTCCGGGCCGCTTCATCCAACAATACCGCCGAATCAAAGTAAGACGTTGGTGGTAAGCAGTATGACTATTATCGCCCACAACTCATTGTGTTCTACTCGTGCATATATCATCTACGCATAGACCTGGCTCGGACGCCACTGTTGGGGAACGTAGTAATTCAAAAATATTCCTACGATCACACAAGATCTAACTAGGAGATGCATAGCAATGAGAGGGGAGAGTGTACGCGTACCCTCGTAGACCGAAAGCGGAAGCGTTATGTAACACGGTTGATGTAGTCGAACGTCTTCACGATCCAACCGATCCAAGTATCGAACGTACGACACCTCCGTGTTCAGCACACGTTCAGCACGATGACGGCCCTCGAGCTCTTGATCCAGTAGAGGGTCGAGGGAGAGTTTCATCAGCACGACGGCGTGGCGACGGTGTTGGTGATGTGATCCCTGCAGGGCTTCGCCTAAGCACTACGACAATATGACCGAGGTGGTAAACTGTGGAGGAGGGCACCGCACACGGCTAAGAGAAATCTTGGTGTGCCTTTGGGGTGCCCCCCGCCCCCGTATATAAAAGGGGGGAGGAGGAGGTGGCCAGCCCAAGGGGGTGCGCCAAGGGGGGAGTCCTACTTGGACTCCTAGTCCAAGTAGGATTCGGCCCCCTCCTTCCAATTAACGGAAAGGGGAAAGGGGGGAGAGAGAGAAGGAAAGGGGGGTCGCGCCCCCAACCCTAGTCCAATTCAGTTTGGGATTGGGGGGGCCCACCTCTTGTGGCAGCCTCCCTCTCTCCACTATGGCCCAATAGGCCCATTAACTTTCTCGGGGGGTTCCGGTAGCCTCCCGGTACTCCAAAAAATCCCCGAACCTTATCGGAACCATTTCGGTGTCCGTATATAACCTTCTAATATATCAATCTTTACCTCTCGACCATTTCGAGACTCCTCGTCATGTCCATGATCTCATCCGGGACTCCGAACAAACTTCGGTCACCAAAACATATAACTCATAATACAAATCATCATCGAACGTTAAGCGTGCGGACCATACAGGTTCGAGAACTATGTAGACATGATCGAGACACATCTCCGGTCAATAAACAATAGCGGAACCTGGATGCTCATATTGGCTCCTACATATTCTACGAAGATCTTTATCGGTCAAACTGCATAACTACATGCGTTATTCCCTCTGTCATCGGTATGTTACTTGCCCGAGATTCGATCATCGGTATCATCATACCTAGTTCAATCTCGTTACTGGCAAGTCTCTTTACTCGTTCCGTAATGCATCATTCCGCAACTAACTCATTAATCACATTGCTTGCAAGGCTTATAGTGATGTGCATTACCGAGAGGGCCCAGAGATATCTCTCCGATACACGGAGTGACAAATCCTAATCTCGATCTATGCCGACTCAACAAACACCTTCGGAGATACCTGTAGAGCATCTTTATAATCACCCAGTTACGTTGTGACGCTTGATAGCACACAAGGTGTTCCTCCGGTATTCGGGAGTTGGATAATCTCATAGTCAGAGAAATATGTATAAGTCATGAAGAAAGCAATAGCAATAAAACTAAACGGTCACAATGCTAAGCTAACGGATGGGTCTTGTCCATCACATCATTCTCTAATGATGTGATCACGTTCATCAAATGACAACACATGTCTATGGTCAAGAAACTTAACCATCTTTGATTAACGAGCTAGTCAAGTAGAGGCATATTAGGGACTCTGTTTGTCTATGTATTCACACATGTACAAAGTTTTCGGTTAATACAATTCTAGCATGAATAATAAACATTTATCATGATATAAGGAAATATAAATAACAACTTTATTATTGCCTCTAGGGCATATTTCCTTCAATAGAGCCCACAATTGGGGGGAAATGCCAGGTGCTCCCATCCTTGGGGTGCTCCTCGTGATCCAACTTCAAAACATCAAATTTAAATGTTCTAAAAATTATAGAAAAAATGTGAATGTTCACAAGCAAAGTGACTACAACCCCTAAAAATTTCAGGTTCAAACTTGAAAAGTACATTGAGAAACAAAAAGACAAAATCAGATGTGAAGTGTCAAATGTAGCTTTTGTATTTTTATAACACTAGTCATGCTAGATTTCACATCTTTGTTTCTCAATGTTCATTTAGAGTTTGAACTTGAAATTTTTAGGAGTTGTAGCCACATTTCTTGTGATCATTCATAATTTTTCAGATATTTTGCAACATTTATGATTGATTTTTTTGAAGTTGAAGCACCCCGAGGATGGGAGCACCTGATATTTCCCCACAATTGGCTAGGACATCCTGGACATGGGCTGAAAGTTCTGGCCTTTAATGGCTGGCTTAAACCCCAATCCAAAAGTTTCAAGACGGAACTGTAAGCTTAAAATTATTGGCCGCTGCTACGGATCAACTGAATGATTTTTGAGAAAATCAGTTGGGTCGCCAGCCGTTCGATCCATCACCTTAGAGCCATTGGATGGGTCAACACGTCGCCGCGTTGGGAAGCAACGCCGCATGCTCGCAGTAGGAGCCCTCCCCTTGCCGGCAGCACAACAAAGCTCCACCGACAGCGCCGGTGATGCTACATTGTAGTGCCTACCTCCGGTGCGGCAACGCTCCATCGCAACACCTCACGCCGCCGACAAGCACTCTCCAATGCAGCACCGATCGCTGCATCGCAGATCCACGTTGCCCGTGAAGCTCCATTGCAGCCGCCAGTGAAGCTCCATTGAAGCATCGCCGGCTGCATCGCAGCTCTGGGCGTCGCCGGTGAGGCTCCATTGCAGCATCGTCGGCTGCATGGCAGCTCTAGGCGTCGCCGGTGAAGCTCCATTGCAGTCGCCGGTGAAGCTCCATTGCAGCCGCCGGGCAGCACCGCCGGCTACATCTCAACTCCGGACTCGCCGGTTAAGCTGTATTGCAGCCTCTGGCCACCCTTGCGTGTTGTGTTGCAGCATAGGTGGGGTGTGGCCCCAACTCCGGCCTTCCTCTTCCTGCTGCGTTGCAGCATCGACGCAGTGGGGGCGGTCGTTGTTCCTCTCGGATTGCAGCAGCGGTGCGCGGTGGTCAGAGTTCTCCCTCTCCCAGCGCGACGAAGAAAGAGATTCAAAAGGGGAAAAGAAAGGCACGGGGGCACATGTCGAGCGGAGGACCCGGCTTACGACGTAGAGAAATCAGTCAGTTGGAAATAATCGCTTTCCAAATTATTAGGTCCAAGGACCAACACTAATGCCAGAATCCCGCGAAAAAAGAACACCAATGTCAGGGAATATACTATCAGCATGTATTTATGTGGTGAAAAATGCTGGCCATTCCAGGCCATGTTCGATCAAGGAAATCGTTATCTCACGTGAGGTAGAGGTTTGAACTGGAAAAGATGATTTATCGATCTAATCAACAGGGAAAAGGTGATGCAAAGAGGCAGCCACACCACAGCCAGCAACCGGCAGTTCTGATTTGGACAGATACGATCAAATCCACACAATCTATCCGTTGTTACAACATCATCGCCACCGTTCAGGCCACACCATGGCAGCTCCGACTCCACCGCGACACAACAAAAAAGAGCAGTGAGACGGAGACCCATCAGCCACGCCGTAGATGAAGAGAGAGATATCTAATGGCTTCTGCATGTCACTATCTTTGCAGCGAGGCTGCTTACAAGCATCTTTACATTATTTTTTTCAGCATACATCCAACACAAGGGGGCCATTCGTTGCCCAAGAGTTGTGAGTTGTAGCAAAGGAAACAACAAAAATTACAAAAAGGGAAGAAAGAAAAAAACCATGTACACGTAAAATGTCAATATCTCCTTTTTTTTTCTTTTTCTCTGTTTGATGCGGATTTCAATGTCGTACCGGACAGCTCAACCGGATTCAGTTTGTTTGGCAAAAACAGGGGGTCCGTAGTACTTTGAAAAATATTTGGCAACCCACGGTGCAAGCTGGGTGTTCTCGGGCTCCCTTCTGTTCTTGTTGTAATAGTCGGACCATATAGCCGGGTATATTTCAGGGTTGAAGCCATCACGATATACACAAAAAGGCAACCATCCTTGGCCTCCGTTTATCCTTCGCTTTCTTTCCCGAGGGTATGCTAGAGGCGCCTGTACATACCTGTGTTGGAACACCTATCTGGTTAGTATAAGAATTGTGCATTTCGATCCTAGAGAATGGTTAGATTAGTACCTGATACCATCAACCACAGAATCCCAACAGAAATGTGTATGCCCGAATACATGGCAGGCTGCTCCATCTTTAGCGTTGTTGTGTATAGCTCTCAGCCTTCTTTCCAAATAATCAGAGCCGATGACCTTCGGAAGGTTTGGATAGTAAAGCATTCGCTTCTCTGGACATAACTCTTGCCTGCAGAGTCGAGCAGTAGACATTAGTTTTGGCCTTTGGGGCTATGAGGCTCGCCTAAGATATCCTACATTTTAGTGATGAAATTTGAACAGCACTGAATATCCTAATACACAGGCAAAGACAGGTCAGCTAGATGATTAGGGACAGGTTTCATATAAGGACTTACATCAGCAACCTGACGCAGTTACACAGCCGCGTGAAAATAAATATCTTCCACTACGCAATCTGTATTCTCTGTAACACAGCAAATGGCTACCTCGGGAATGACTGGTCACAAAGAAAATAATTGCTGCATTTTCGAAAGTGGTTCCTTAGTTGACGCTAACCTTAATTTGACAAGAGGACTTTTCCTTGAGGTGTTCTTATCATAAAAATAACATGAAATGAAATATAAATGCCAAGTATGAATACAAAAGCCTAGAGGATGATCACCTAAGTGAGGTATGATAGCTGCAAAGTGAACATGTTTACCATGCAATTACTATTAATCTCCAAATATACGAGCTTGAATTAAGAAGATGGGTTGCAAGTAAATTAATCAAACATAGCAAGTATCCTAGTCACTGGATTCACAATTCCCTAACAACTGTGACTTGGTAAGAATCAACAAGATCGCTAGGACAAAGAACCTTTGCCAGTGGCATACCATAGATAGGAGGAGTGAGCACTAACCTTGGTACAAAGTGTGAAAATGTAAGTATCTGTTTGCTCTTCTTTTTTACTTCTTCAATAGCATCATTGTTCTTGTCGTTCAACTTGTCAAAGTAAAGAGCAAGAGCCTCATCATCACTTCCCAAGTCCGAAGGCCATTGGCAAGCATGAAAGTCTTTACAAGCCTGATCATAAAAAACATATTAGTGCATGCACGTCGTGAGGAATTGAGAACTGTACAGAACAAAAAATGAGAAACTGAAACAGCCAGTACATGTCTACACCTATAAACAACATTATGTTTACGTGTATATCCATACAAATCAGAACAAGACACTGAGCGAAAGATCAACTTACCATCTCCAACGAAGGAACACGCACACTGTTAACATCCTTTTCCTTGTCAAAGCTCTGTAATGCGATTAAACAAAGACGAGTAAGCAGGAAAATCATAGTGACATGGTGCATTTTGATCTGGTTAGAAAATTTATGACAATGAATTAGGGGAAAATAAGCAACCTTGTGATACCATGAAAACAATGGTATGATCCCTAAGTCACCTATCGTTCTAGGGCCTGTATCCACACCCAGCTCACTACACGCATCAAGCAATGCAGTCAGTTTCTCCATCGAATCCACCTGGAAGAATGAGCAAACCAATATAAATTAAAGGGTAAATGCTTTGCTCAGAGAAAAACATAAATGAACTGATGTATTAGCAACCATCCAAAACCACAATCGTCATTGCATCATTTCAGTTGTACCACATGCTTCATAGCATGTGTGCAAGAGCTACTAATTTGTACCAAGCTATTCAAACACTCCCGCATAATGACAATCCAGATGCATGTCCGCTGAGAAAACAAGAGGATGCATTGATCTCACATTTGCTCCGGCTGTTCCTTCTCTTGGCAAGTCTGGTATGATGTTTTAAAGGGGTTCGATCTTCCGATGATACTGCTGCTGGGCGCACAGGCAACAAGATGAAGACCATCAGGTCGCTGATCATCTTAATGACTTGGTGTCTCTCGAAGCTCGGGAACAGTTGTCTCTCGAGGTTAATTCTTAGAAGCCATCCGCAATGATGCAGAGCTCTGAATCTCGGACAGGATAGGGCACATCCTGACCGGCTTAGGCAGCAACACAGCATAGGCTTTTTAGTCGGTTTTGGATTCTTGGCTAGGCTAGAGTAGCTTTGTTACTTACAGTCTTGGTGTTCTATTTTTGCTGTGTTTTTCAGTTTGGTCATCCTCCACCGTTGTTGGTTTGTATTTCACGCCTTCTTTCGTGTTCTTCTGACACAATGATGCACATATAGACGCGTGTTGGAGAAAAACAACTCCAAGTGGCAACGCCCAATAACATCAGTGTATTACTCCTACTAGGTTCACAACTGAAATGATGCAGACGTATGCGTCATCATAACCGTTTCAGTCACGAAACAAGAACCAATAGTCCAATAGGATCAACATATGACTAGGTTCACAACTGAAATGCAGCTCAACTACACAAGCCTGCTTAAAACCAGTATCAACATCAAACCTCATCAGCAAACTTCGCACTGCATCTAAAACTAGGATCATTAAGCAACGTATTTACTGGACAATGGCGGGCAGGAAGCAGGCGGGCGTTTCAGGTTTCAGAGAGGACAGACTAAAAGACTAGGAATGCAGCGGAAGCACCAGGCCAACGCATTCCGTCAAACACCATGCTTGCGGCACAAGGAATGCCGATAGTCAAACAGAGGGAAAAGGGACGGGGGAGGGGGAGGAGGGAAGGCGGAATCCACTCACGTAGCGGCCACCCTCGCGGCGCAGCCAGAGGTCGTGGTTGCCGGGCACGTAGAAGACGGCGTCGAAGCGCGCCCTGAGGGCCTCCATGGTGCGCGCGAAGTTGTCCCTGGTCTCCGCCACGTCCCCGGCGACGACGAGCGCGTCGAAGCCCTCCCCGGCGCCCGGCGGCCCCGCCCGCACCGCGAGCCGGCGCACCCACTCCATGTTCTCCGGGTAGTCGGTGTGCAGGTCCGACACGACGAACACCCTCGTCCTCGCCGCCGCCGCCGCCGCCGGCTGCGGCGCGGCGGCGGCGGCGGCGCGGCAGCGGAGGGAGGAGGGGGAGGATGATGCCCTGGGGCGCGGCGGGCAGAAGCGGCGGCGCCTGCGGAGGCGGCGGTGGTGCGGCGACGGGGGCAGCGCGTCGAGCAGGTGGTGGGCGGGGTGGGGCGACACGGGCAGATGCGGTGTCATGTCGGGGGGGAGGAAAAAGCTCTCTCGCTCGCTCTGGCGCTCGCCTCGCTTGCGGCAAAAAATCCCGTTTTCCCCCTGCCTGCCTTTTCGCTCCGGGGACGGGGTGGGTGGCGGTGGGGTGGCAGTTCGGTGATTCCGATCCGGCGACGGGATACCCGGCTCCACGGCCTGTGGGCCCGTTATATACAGCGGCGGCGAGGCGAGGCCCGGGTTGGTGGGTGGTGCGCCGCCGACGTGGCAGCGGCATCCGGGATAGTTTATGCTGGTCATTAGGCGCGTAGAGTATAGTAATGATTAATGCAGTGGGTTCATCATTGTCGCGGTTGGCCCTGTGCGACCGCTAAACTCCGGGTTAGTGGCGGAGTTTCGCACGTAACAGCGTGCGATGGAGGGCGCGGATTGGTTTGTTTAGGCCTCGTGGATTGCTAATCCATGTGTGCCCACACGGCCACACGCTTGTCTACGGACCTCTTCTAGAACGAGGTCGGCCACGGCCAGAATCATAAACAGGGGCCAAGCCTACCCTCGTGCGACATGAGACACAAAGCCATGAGTTTCATCAAATCTCTAACAGCTTGTTTGGCACCAATCATTTGGCTCGGAATTTATAGAATTCATTTTGCAAATTCCAACATGAACGTGTTTGTCGCACACAAATTTTGCGTGGGAAATCATCCCATAAATCCAATTAAAACGGTATGTAAAACCAAATCCCGCCCAACACCCTATGTAAGGTACAGGATATCTCTTATGAACTACCGGGCACAAGTTTCGATTAGAGACGAATTGAATTACATGAGGAAGGGAAGGTAGAGGAAGGACAGAGGAAGGGGAAGGAGGTAGCCGTCAAGTGCCTTGCCAATTGATCCACTGGATGCCTGCCCCTATCATCTCCCTCGTACTTGTAGCCGCAGAGGTGGGTCGCAGATAGGCCAAGTCTGTGGGTTGGCCCAACGGCAAGCCCCATGCACATGTACATGTTAGGAGGGCTCCTAACATCACTCCCTCCTTGGAATCCGGCTTGACCCCAAGCCGAGACCACCAAGAGTCGTCCGGGTCCCATTGCACTCAATGGTCCTTGACTAGCTCAAAGTTGCGGTGGCAGCTTGTAACGTACCTGGATCTAAAAGGGGGAAGAGGCACATACAGCTGCTGTGTCAGGTGCTACAACTCCTGAGTGACAATGAATTGGTTGCCACTATGACAAAGCATGTGCAGACGGTTCAGAACTGGAAACAACCCGCCAATGTCAAGGAGCTGCGTGGTTTCTTGGGACTGTCAGGCTATTACAGAAAATTTGTTAAAAAAAATTGGATCTATCAGCCGATCACTACTCAATGACCTGCTAAAAAAGAATTCCGTGTTTGTGTGGACTCCAACAGCAGAGGCGTCATTTCAGGCCCTCAAACAAGCGCTGGTCACTGCACCTGTACTCGCGCTGCCCAATTTCTCAAAGCAATTCATCGTGGAAACGGATGCCAGCGCAACAGGGATTGGTGTGGTGCTGATGCAGGCTGGACACCTCGTCGCTTACTTGAGCAAGAGCCTTGCTCCCCACAACCTGGGACTGTCAGCATACGAGAAGGAGTGCTTGGCCCTGTTGTTAGCTGTCGATCATTGGCGGCCGTATCTACAGCACTCTGAGTTTATCATCCGGACGGACCAACGCAATCTGCTCAACCTGACAGATCAACGCCTCAATACACCTATCCAGCAGCGTGCTTTCACCAAGTTGGCCGGGCTTCGTTTCCAAATACAGTACAAGGCAGGGGTGGCCAATCGAGCGGCTGATGCCCTCTCCGGACGCAGCATACGGATACGCACGAACCGACAGCAGTAACCCTTGCACGACCAGCTAGGTTGGACGTAATTCGAGCAAGTTACCAGCAAGACACAGTGACTCATCAGCGGATGACCAGATTAGCCTTGGACAGTAAAAGTGATCCCGGCTTTGAATTAAGTGAAGGTGTCATCAAGTTTCAAGGGAGTATCTGGATCGGTAAGGACACTGAAACTCAAACAGCCCTAATCTCAGCACTCCATGGCGGTGCAGCAGGGGGTCACTCTGGGTTTCATGCAACGTATCATCGAGTGCGACGGTTGTTTGCATGGAAAGGCCTCAAGGAGATGGTGCGTGCCTTTGTCAGAAAGTGCCAAACTTGCCAGCAAGAGAAGACAGAAAGAGTGGCTCCGGCTGGACTCTTACAACCCTTGTCAATACCCAAAAGGCCGTGGGCAGTGATTTCCTTGGATTTCATCAAAGGGTTGCCGCGATCAGGGGGCTACGATGTCATCCTGGTGGTAGTGGACAAGTACTCCAAATATGGCCACTTCTTAGCAATGAAGCACCCATACACAGCCCTCTCGGTGGCCACTATATTCATGCAAAACATCTTCAAGCTGCACGGGCTCCCAATGGCGATCATCTCTAACAGGGATCATATCTTCACAAGTGCCTTATGGCAAGAGCTCTTTAAGCTGGCTCAAACGCAACTCCGCATGAGTTCTTCTTACCATCCTCAAACAGATGGGCAAACGGAGCGAGTCAACCAATGTTTGGAGATGTACTTGCGCTGTTCAGTTCACGCCTGCCCCAAGAACGGGTTCAAGTGGTTGTTCCTTGCGGAATACTGGTACAACACAACTTTCCATTTAGCCTTGGGGCAGGCCCCCTTTGAAGTGATCTATGGCACCATGCCCATAGAGTTTGGGGTGAATCAAGTGGATGAGTGTACTGTTCCAGACCTGGCATCGTGGCTCAAGGAAAGAGAAGTTATGTTAGAGCTACTCCAACAACACCTCAAACAAGCCCAGGACAGGATGAAGAAGCAAGCGGATAAAAAATGCACTGATCGCGAGTTCGTCGTGGGAGATGCGCTGTTTCTCAGACTGCAGCCATTTATTCAAACCTCAGTGGCGCAACGCCCATTCCAGAAGCTGGCGTTCCGGTACTACGGGCCGTACAAGGTTGTGGAGCGAGTGGGGAAGGTTGCATACAAGCTGTAGTTGTCGCCAGAGAGCAAGATTCACCCGGTAGTCCATGTGTCGCAGCTGAAGAAGGCAGTGGGCGGGGACATTCTGGTGGAAGCTGAACTCCCTCCGACTGATGAAATTCTTCGCATGGAGCGATTGCCGACATCCATCCTTGCCGAGAAAACAATCAAGACAGCGCAGGGCGACAGGGTGCAGGTCCTAGTGCGTTGGGGCGAACTACCGGACTCCATGACCACTTGGGAAGAGGGTACTCAGCTCGGCAAGCGCTTCCCGTTCACACTGGCTTGGGGGCAAGCCATGCTCCAAGGGGGGAGAATGTTAGGACTGCACCACCCCAATACCTGACCGATGGGCCCCAGGGGCTGGTTGACCCCACGGTCAGCCCGGACGAGCCACGAGGAGGACAGCTCAGCAGGCAATGATGCGATGCAAGACGGGGATTGGTCCAGAAGGCCAACGCAGCAAGACGGCCTTTATATACTAGCGAGTGGTGTGTGTGTGTGTGTGTTATGCAATGTAATATGACCTGAACCAGAGCTGATCTCCTGGACTCCTCCTATCTGTCGATCTAGAAGGGGGAAGAGGAGGAATGCGAGCAGGTAGAGGAAGGAAGAAGGGGATCGATAGGTAGGAGGAGTCCAGGAGATCAACTCCGGTTCAGGTCATATTACATTGCATAACCCACACACACACCACTTGCTAGTATATAAAGGTCGTCTCGTTGCGCTGGCCGTTCTGGACCAATCCCCATCTTGCATCGCGTCATTGCCTGCTGAGTTGTCCTCCTTGTGGGTTGTCTGGGCTGACCGTGGGGTCAACCAACCTCTGGGGCCCATCGGTCAGGTGTTGGGGTGGTGCAGTCCTAACACAGCTGAAGACAGTGTTGACTTGAACAACGTGGGAGTAGTAGTCGTGGACGATGGGGAGCCAGCGGAAGGAGCTGTCGAGGAAGTAGTAGTTGTTGAAGCGGATGTAGTACTTGTGGTCGACGGGCCTTGCACGAAGCGGGCAGCGATGACACCCCTCCCTCCTTGAGCATGTTCTTGATCGGAGAAGGTAGAGAACACCATACCACCATCATAATTGTCGGGCAACCAAGATAGTGGAGCTTTTGCTCTATTGCGGATTACCTCCTCTATCATAATTGTCGACGGTTGAAGAGTAGAAGCTAGGAAGGTGACACGACAACAGGCAACCAAGATCATGATGTACCTTCCTCCTTGAAAGACCTCCCATCGAGTCGATTTCCTTAGCGACAACAATGCAAGCCATCCAGGATCCCAGGACATGCCCAGATGGTAGATGCTACGGTCGGACCCCAATGCATCAATAGCATAAATGAGCAGATAGTCTAAATGGAACCAAAATATGGATCACCAGTCGTTATAAATCAGAAATATGTGAGTAGGGGATGTCCCACTATTCAGGAAGCTCGCTTGTTGGACTGCCACTTGATCTAGATAGACCATAACATTCTGTTACTATGGATGGCTCATCATGTTCAGATACTTTGCTGTACTGTAGAAGTGCTAGATGAAAGTTTTTGCAACTCCACATTTCTGCACGGGTCCTAGTCCTTACCTCCTTGGAATTAAACTGGACACTACTTGGTAATATTTCTGTAACAATCAGCAAAGTGCAGTTATGAGCAGGGGGATGCCATGGGTAGTTTGACTAAAACATTGGCCAACACTCGTGTGGTCTTTCAGTTTCAAGCTCCACAATTCAACTGATGAATGAGCGCACCCAAACGCAGCTCCAGAGAGTAGTTCCTTACTTAGCACCAACAAAATACTTCCAGGAACAATTTGGTGCACTGGATACTTGGTGTTGCATGTCATTCCTGAACAGAACCATTTCCGCAAGAAATTTTATGAGTCCATTAAATGGCCCCAGATATTCACACAAGGGAACATCCATTCTTTTAGTTCTGATATTGCAATTACCCAAGCTGTCTCTCTTGTCGTGCATGGATGTTTCTGCATGTACTTATGAAGTATTTCAGCCCCATTCCGTGCAACCAGATAGATTTGCAGGAATCCTGTAATAGCCTCGGTTGCCCCATAGTTAATTTCATTGCTGCTCGAGTTTATCCATTCACCGACCATTATGCTTGCATAGTTATGAAACTCGTGAGAACTTGCTCGCTCGCTTGGACTCCCGTGTTGTATATGCTCATTTTGCCAACAACTCCCCTTAAAATCCTCTTGATTCAAAAATTGTCAAATCACTGACATACTCATAATGTATATTGTCACATGCATTTTGTCATCAATGCCCCTACAGTACCATACTCCAAGACATGATGCAAGTAATATCTAGTGCTCCACCATTTCGCGAAACCAAAGAGACTAGGCAACTCACTTATGCGCTTATGGACATTTATAAACTCATGGTCAATAAACCCCAATGAACCCAGGCCGTGGACAAAATTAGTTGTAGGCAAACAACAATTGGCAACACTAGCACCATAGTCATCAGGGACCTCACATGGTATTGTGTCCAGCAACAAAAACATGCATATTGGAGTACAGAGAAAACACCACTGCGAGTTACTTCCTGGATCTCCCTTGTCAAAACTTTGACGAGTAGAGTTATCAATCAAATGTTGGGGAATGTAGTATTTCAATAATTTTCCTGCGATCATGCAAGATCTATCTAGGAGAAGCATAGCAACAAGCAGTGAGAGTGTGTCCACATACCCCCATAGACCGAAAGCGGAAGCGTTTAGTAACGCGGTTGATGTAATCGAACATCTTCGTGATCCCACCGATCCAAGCACCGAATGTACGGCACCTACGCGTTCAGCGCATGTTCAGCTCCATGACTGTAACGCCCTCGATGCGGCTATAGCTCCCACGTGTCGAGGCACGACTTAGAGACATAACCGCATTGAAAGCAATGTCGCAAGTCAGGCAATCATTACAACATCCCATATAATATATAATAGAAGGGGGAGAACATAGTTGGCTTACACTCGCCACGTCACATCAAAGTACATAAATAACATCCATCATACAAACACTCGTGGCCCGACTACGGCGCCAAAATAGAAGAAAACCCAACATGCGACAAGGCCCTGAATCGAACCCCAACTAGGCACCACTACTGATCATCAGGAAAAGACACGTAGTAACGCTGAGAGTCCTCGTCGAACTCCCACTTGAGCTCGTACTCGTCACCTGGAGCGGAATCACCTGGACCTGCATCTGGAGTTATAGTAATCTGTGAGCCACAGGGACTCAGCAATCTCGCACCCTCGCGATCAAGACTATTTAAGCTTATAGGGATGTCAAGGCAATTTATGTGGAGCTGCAGCAAGCGACTAGCATGTATGGTGGCTACCTTATTCGCAAAAGAGAGCAAGAAGAGGAGGCAAAGCGCGAGCGAGAACAAGAGAGCAACCTGCGCAAACATTACTCCAACACCGTGTCCACTTCCCGGACTCCGCCGAGAAGAGGCCATCACGGTAACACACTCAGTTGATTCATTTTAGTTAATTAAGGTTCAAGTTATCTACAACCGGACATTAACAAATTCCCATCTACCCATAACCGCGGGCACGGCTTTCGAAAGTTCAATCCCTGCAGGGGAGTCCCAACTTAGCCCATGACAAGCTCTCACGGTCAACGAAGGAATAGACCTCCTCCCAAGACGTTCCGATCAGACTCGGTATCTCGGTAATTCAAGACACTTCGACAGGTTAAAACAAATCCAGCAACACCGCCCGAATGTGCCGACAAATCCCGATAGGAGCTGCACATATCTCTTTCTCAGGGCACACTCAGATGAACACTACGTACAACTAAAACCAACCCTCAAGTTGCCCCAAGGTGGCGCTGCAACTGGCTCTATTTGGACCAACACTCAGAGGAGCACTGGCCCGGGGGGTTTAAAATAAGATGACCCGCGGGCTCCGGAAACCCGAGGGAAAAAGAGGCTAGGTGGCAAATGGTAAGACCAAGTTTGGGCATTGCTGGAAAAGCTTTAATCAAGGCGAACTGTCAAGGGGTTCCCATTATAACCCAACCGCGAAAGGAACGCAAAAATCCGGGAACATAACACCGATATGACGGAAACTAGGGCGGCAAGAGTGGAACAAAATACTAGGCGAGAGGCCGAGCCTTCCACCCTTTACCAAGTATATAGATGCATTACGATAACATGGCAATATAATGATATCCCAACAAGTAAATAAATGATGTTCCAACAAGGAACGGCCTCCAATCTTCACCTGCAACTAACAACGCTATAAGAGGGGCTGAGCAAAGCGGTAACATAGCCAATCAACGGTTTGCTAGGACAATGGTGGGTTAGAGGTTTGACATGGCAATTGGGAGGCTGACAAGCAAAAGGTAGGCATCGTAGCATTGGCATAGCAAAGAGCGAGCAAACTAGCATAGCAAAGATAGTAGTGATTTCGAGGGTATGATCATCTTGCCTGCACAGTTGTCAGAGTTGACTGGATCCTCACAAGCAAACTCAACGGGCTCCTCGGTAGCGAACTCGTCTCCCGGCTCTACCTAAAAAAGACAAACAAGCAACAAGGATACAATCAACCACGTGCAAGACCAAGCAATATGATGAAATGATGACATGCTATGCGGGATGAGATGCGGGATGCAAAATGCAAGATATGACAGGAAATGCATGAACCTGGCCTCAACTTGGAATTCCAAGGGTGCCACTGGAAAGATGAGATGAAATCGCTTGAAAACGATATAAAGATCATCGGAATCGGAGTTACGGTTTGGAAATGGCAAGCGTTTTAAGAATGACGCCGGTCTGCGATTTACAGCAAGTAGGCATCTAAATGCAATGAGATGAACATGCTACAGCCACCAAACATGACAACAAAATACATGGCAGGGATGCACACAAGATGCTTAACAAAATTCTAGCACTGAGCTACGGCCAATTCATCCATGAGGTTCAAACAAGCATGGCAAAAACGCAAATGCAAAACAGATTCCAGACAGTGAAATTAACACTTGTCTGAAATTTCGGATCACGAAGCCCTCTTCGGAGCAGCAAAACAACATGATACATGACCTGATTAAGACAAGTAAGAACATGGCATGGAGATACTCAACAAGCTTAACAAAAGTCCCTAAGTGACCTGGGGTCAAAAGGGATCACAAAATATACTAACGGGCACACGAACATAGCAAAAACATAATCAGTTTTCAGACTTAGTGAAAACTGAGACATGCTGAAATATAACTCACGAAGGCATGTAAACGAGCTCGATGCACTCACCACGGTGCAAGTCATGGCAAGCCAAGCATACATACATTAAGAAGGCACAAAATACAAGCTAGAAATGGCAAGAACAATGGCATAGCATGCACAGATCAACTACAACAACGGCGGCAAAATCGCAAACGAGTTGACGATCTGCCCAGATTCACAACGAAGCAAAAGTAGAGCTCGATTGACTCAAGCTAGGGTGCTCCATAATTTCAAACAAAGACATGGATGGATATAGCATAACATGATTAACAAAACACCTTTACTGATCATCCTCAAAAGAGGCACGGATCACTAGGAAACAAGCTGAACATATGGCACCACGAATAAATAATCCCAGACTTAGTGAAAACAACTAAGTCTCTGAAAACAGATTTCTCGGTTGCCTCACTTTGCAAGCTTGCACAAGTCACCACACATATCCTAAAAATGCATGGGTTGCACCTCTGGAAAGAAGACAAAATCCTTAACAAAACATATGAAGGACTCACAGGCATAACATGCACACAATAATCATGTCAAAAATGACAAAGGTCTAAGATGAACTAGCAGATCTGACAATTAACTCACGAAGCCTCCTTCTAACAGCATTTTGGGCATCAATATGAACTCAAATGAAAATTATGCAATGGAATGAAATGATGTACTCGTCGAGACGAACATTTTGATATGCTATATGCCCAAATCGGAGCTACGGATGCAAAGTTACGGCAGGTCAAAGTAGGCATAAAAATTAGGGTTTCTGAGGAAAAAGTCAACCGTTCGGGATCCAGATCCAGATCTGGCACGGATAACGAGGACGGCCGGATTCACTGTTCACGCCGGAGTTCTCGCCGGAGACGGAGGAGACCGGCCGGAGTGGAAGAAGACAGGGGCGTGGGACGGCGGTGGTGGTCGGCGGCGGGCGCCGGAGACGAGGCAGCTCGGGCGGCAGGGCGCCGGGCGGCGGAGCCGGTGCGCCGGCCGGTGCGGCGGCGGGGCGAGGTGGCGGCCGGCACGGCGGCGCCGGTCACCGGGCGCGAAGACGAAGGGCGGCGGGCGCGCGGGTGTTGGGCGGCGGCGGCTCGGGCCTCGGGGGCTCTCCCCGGGCCGAGCGGGCTTCGGCGGCGGCGGCGGGCAGGCGCGCCACGTGGCGGAGCGGGGTTGGCTGGGCGCGGCGGGGCGGACGCGTCCGGCCTGGCGCGGACACGTCCGGCGGCGGCGGGAGAGGTTTTTTTTAGGGTTTCGGGGAGAGGGAGAGATCCGAAAACGGAGGGGTGTATATATAGGCATAAGTGGAGCTAGGAGAGTCCAAATGAGGTGCGGTTTTCGGCCACGCGATCGTGATCGAACGCTCTAGGACATGGAGCAGAGTTTGGTGGGTTTTGGGCCAAATAGAGGGGTGTTGGGCTGCAACACACACGAGGCCTTTTCGGTCCCTCGGTTAACCGTTGGGGTATCAAACGAGGTCCAAATGATACGAAACTTGACAGGCGGTCTATCGGTAGTAAACCAAGGCCGCTTGGCAAGTCTCGGTACAATACGGAAATGTTTAAACCCCACACATGAAAGAAAGCTAGAATTGACCACCGGAGGAGAACGAAGCGCCGGAATGCAAAACGGACAACGGGGAAAATGCTCGAATGCATGAGATGAACACGTAAGCAAATGCAATGCACATGATGACATGATATGAGATGCATGACAACGAAAACAACACACGGAGACAAAGACCCGAACCCGAGAAATAAATATAACTTAACGCCGGAAATGGCAAGAGTTGGAGTACAAATTGGGAAAGTTACATCCGGGGTGTTACAATGACGTCCCTCGATCTCTTGATCCAGTTGAGGACGAGGGAGAGTTCCGTCAGCACGACAGCGTAGCGACGGTGATGATGAAGTTACCAGCGCAGGGCTTCGCCTAAGCACTACGATGATATGACCCGAGGTGTGTAACTGTGGAGGGGGGGCACCGCACACGGCTAAGAGAAGACTTGGTGTGCCTTTGGGGTGCCCCCCTTCCACGTATATAAAGGGGGGAGGAGAGGTGGTCGGCCCAAGGGGGCGCGCCAGGTGTGGGGAGTCCTAATAGGACTCCCCTCTCCTTTTTCCTTTTTCAAAATAGCAAAGAGGGAAAGAGAGGAGGAGTAGGAGAAGGAAAGGGGGGGGGGCTCCGCCCCCACCCCTTGTCCAATTCGGATTGGCAAGGGGGGCACGCGCCATATCCCTGGCCGGCCCTCTCTCCTCCACTAAGGCCCATGTGTGGCCCATTAACTTCCGGGGGGGGGGGTCCGGTAACCCCGGTACTCCGAAACTTATCTGATACTTCCCGAAACCATTCCGGAGTTCGAATATAACCTTCCAATATATGAATCTTCACCTCTCGACCATTTCGAGACTCCCCGTCATGTCCATGATCTCATCCGGGACTCCAAAAAAACTTCGGTCATCAAATCACATAACTCATAATACAAATCATCATCGAATGTTAAGCGTGCGGACCCTACGGGTTTGAGAACTATGTAGACCTGACCGAGACACATCCCCGGTCAATAACCAATAGAGGAACTTGGATGCTCATATTGGCTCCTACATATTCTACGAAGATCTTTATCGGTCAAACCACATAACAACATACGATGTTCCCTTTGTCATCGATATGTTACTTGCCTAAGATTCGATCGTCGGTATCATCATAACTAGTTCAATCTCATTACCAGCAAGTCTCTTTACTTGTTCCGTAATGCATCATCCTGTGACTAACTCTTTAGACACTTTGCTTGCAAGGCTCATAGTGATGTGCATTACCGAGAGGGCCCAGAGATACCTCTCCGATACACGGAGTGACAAATCCTAATCTCGATCTATGTCGACTCAACAGACACCATCAGAGACACATGTAGAGAATCTTTATAATCACCCAGTTACGTTGTGACGTTTGATAGCACACAAAGTGTTCCTCTGATATTCGGGAGTTGCATAATCTCATAGTCAGAGGAACATGTATAAGTCATGATGAAAGCAATAGCAATAAAACTAAACGATCATTATGCTAAGCTAACGGATGGGTCTTGTCCATCACATCATTCTCTAATGATGAGATCCCGTTCATCAAATGACAACACATGTTTATGGTCAGGAAACTTAACCATCTTTGATTAACGAGCTAGTCTAGTAGAGGCATACTAGGGACACTATGTTTGTTTATGTATTCACACATGTACTAAGTTTTCGGTTAATACAATTCTAGCATGAATAATAAACAGTTATCATGATATAAGGAAATATAAATAACAACTTTATTATTGCCTCTAGGGCATATTTCCTTCATTACAGTCACCACATCCTGGTTGTAAGACCTTCCTCCTGAATCAGGTTCAAACTTCTTTTAGCACTTAAGACTATCTTGTCCAGAGAAAAATGATGATGTTCATAATCATCAGAAACTCCAGCTGAAATTATATCAGTTGACTGTGAAGCAACACCATAAAATTCTGGAGAAGTCATGTCGATTCTAATTCCAATCGAATCCACTAGAAGTTGACGAAACAGACTCTGAATAGATGCATTTTTGTACCAAAAAAGTTGAACATTTTGTCTTGCGTGATAATAGAGTGTAATTCAGTGTCTCTCCTGGATCCCAAGTCACACATCTAGAACCATCACTCTGATCACTATGAAAAAGTAACCGGGAACAGAACTATTGCTCCGTAGGAACCGATGCAGTACCGTAGACCCCTGTCAGCGACATAACCTGTAGTGGTGGCCATGGATGCTTCCGACACCCTCCTCCATGAGAGCTACCAAATACGCAGCAGCACTTTGGCAACACCTCACTCCCCTGATTGAGGTTGTCGTTGAGGTAGTCCGTCGAGCATCTGGTGGGTGTCAGTGCAGCGACATCATTGGCACTGATGTCAAGGGCCTCAACGCCCGCATCACAAGCAGTGAGCTTGGGGACGAAGTTGACAGTGATCGATGACCACTCCGGTCTTGCAGCTGCTGTAAGCATAGGCATCGATGCAATGGCATCTTGACTCGAGCATCCTGTGAAACACATGGTCGGAGCAGATGCAACACATTTTTCGGGGCTGAACTTGACGCTGAGGTCGATGACGGGCTCAGGATAGACGGTGGTGACCTTGTTGGCGCTGTTGGTGGCGACAACTTGGTTTGAGCTATTCGTCGAACATGTGATGTGCTCCATCAAGATGCCAGCAGAGGGTACGTCATGGATGACCTCGAGGATCTCCTGGACCTTGGTGGTGGAGGGGACGCCGGGGAAAACAACGAGCTCGGTGTCGAATTCTAGAATTTCCACCACCAATGTGTACTCGTCCGTGCCTGTGACTGGGACGCGACAATCGCTGTCGAGGGAAGACTTGGGGAATGTATCATGGCCATGAGGCGGTGTGACGGTGCTGGCCGTCACAGGGATGTCGATGGTCCCGACAGACTCACCATCATGACAAGAGATGGCTGCAGTGGAGTTGTTGAGGTCGACGGCGGTGTCACGGTTGTCCTTGACAATGGTGGGTGAAGGAGACGTTGGAGCCGGCAACACGTCGAGTGTAGCGCACCACATCTGGAGGTGACAACACTAGTAGTACATGCAGCGACCATCCAAGTATGCGAAGGCGTGCGCCGCCGCATGCGCCGAAGTGAACCGGACATCCGCAGCTACACAAGGCTCTCCATTCTCTGATTTTGTTTGGGGATACACCACCAATTGCTCTACACCAAAGGGAGAGAAGAGGGAATACAATACATCAGTAGTGATAGGGTAAATTGCTTGCTCCACCACCATGCTGAGAACTTGATCTGAGGACATTTGGTGGCTAGTCATTTTGTTGAACAGGAAGAAGGCGATGACTAGGGGAAAAATTGGGGCGGAAAGGATGCTGGACTGGCTCTGAATACCAGATGTAAGGTACGAGATATCTCTCTTATGAACTACTGGATACTCCCTCCATCCGAAAATACTTGTCACCAAAATGGATAAAAAGGGGTGTATCTAGAACTAAAATATGTCTAGATACACCTCCTTTTATCCATTTTGATGACAAGTATTTTCGGACGGAGGGAGTACAAGTTTCGATTAGAGACGAATTGAATTACATGAGGGAGGGGAAGGTAGAGGAAGGATAGAGGAAGGGGAAGAAGGTAGCCGCCAGGTGCCTTGTCGATTGATCCACTGGATGCATGCTCCCTATCATCTCCCTCGTACTTGTAGCCGCAGAGGTGGGTCGCAGATGGGACAAGTCCGTGAGCTGGCCCAACGCAAGCCCCATGCATATATACAGGTTAGGAGGGATCCTTACACCCTGTCATTCCACAAATCAGCTCACGCTCGACGCGCTTATCTCGTCCCCAGCGCTCTCCTCTCCTTCGACCACCACCACCATCCACAAGATCCGCCACCGAAGGACCCAGACCACGAAAGTCCATCACCACCGGCAGGGCATCCCTGATACCAGGCCAAGGCATCCCCATCTACTGAACGTTCTTAGTCTCCATCTAGGATGGCCGATTTAGGGGAGGCCGACGGTGAGGGCAGCCCCCACGAAGGCGGCGAAGAGAGTTCCACAAACAAGTATGAGTTGAGTTGAGCCTAAGGAAAACTCGTTCAAGCTCGACTCATTTGCAACCCTAGCTGGGACCGAAAATTCACCCATTTTTACAACAACATACGCATAATTTGTCCCTTTTCTTTTTATGTGTCTTACGTTTGATGATATTTTACAATCTATTTCTATATGTCTCACATTTGCTAGACATTCATGATGAACACACTTAACCCTAATACGTGGTTGTCAAGTTCGAAACTCACCGAGAGATCCAGTTTAAAAAGTGCATTTTTATTGATTGCAGAATTTTATGTCGCTATCTTTTTTATACATGTTGAATCTGTCGTGCACTTTGTTTGCATCGAAGGAAATATGCCCCAGAGGCAATAATAAAGTTTTTATTTATATTTCCTTATATCATGATAAATGTTTATTATTCATGCTAGAATTGTATTAACCAAAAACTTAGTACATGTGTGAATACATAGACAAACAGAGTGTCCCTAGTATGCCTCTACTTGACTAGCTCGTTAATCAAAGATGGTTAAGTTTCCTAGCCATAGACATGTGTTGTCATTTGATGAACGGGATCACATCGTTAGAGTGGATAAGACCCATCCGTTAGCTTAGCACTATGATAGTTTAGTTTATTGCTATTGCTTTCTTCATAACTTATACATGTTCCTATGACTATGAGATTATGCAACTCCCGAATACCAGAGGAACACTTAGTGTGCTATCAAACGTCACAACGTAACTGGGTGATTATAAAGATCCTCTACAGGTGTCTCCGATGGTGTTTGTTGAGTTGGCATAGATCGAGAATAGGATTTGTCACTCCGTGTTTCGGAGAGGTATCTCTGGGCCCCCTCGGTTATGCTCATCACTATAAGCCTTGCAAGCAAAGTGACTAATGAGTTAGTTGTGGGATGATGCATTGCGCAACGAGTAAAGAGACTTGCCGGTAACGAGATTCAACTAGGTATGATGATACCGACGATCGAATCTCCTGCAAGTAACATACCGATGACAAAGGGAACAACGTATGTTGTTATGCGGTTTGACCGATAAAGATCTTCGTAGAATATGTAGGAACCAATATCAGTATCCAGGTTCCGCTATTGGTTATTGATTGGAGATGTGTCTCGGTCATGTCTACATAGTTCTCGAACCCGTAGGGTCCGCACGCTTAACGTTCGATGATGATTTGTATTCTAAGTTATGTGATTTGATGTACCGAAGGTTGTTCGGAGTCCCAGATGAGATCATGGACATGATGAGGAGTCTCGAAATGGTCGAGACATAAAGATTGATATATTGGACCGTGTTATTCTGACATCGGAAGTGTTCCAGATAGTTTCGGATAAAACCGGAGTGCATGAAGGGTTACCGGAACCCTCCCCCCGGGGAAGTAATGGGCCTTAGTGGGCCTTAGGGGAGAGAGAGGGCAGCAGCCAGGAGGTGGCACCCCCAAAAGGGGAGACCGAATAGGACTAGGGGAGGGGGGCACGGCCCCTCTTTCCCTCTCCCTCTCCCGCTCCTTCCTTCTTCTCCTACTTGGACTAGGAAAGGGAGGAGCCGATTCCTACTGGGAGTAGGACTCCCCCCTTGGGCGCACCCCCTAGGGCCGGCCGGCCTCCTCCTCCCCTCCTTTATATACGGGGGAGGATGGCACCCCATAGACACACAAGTTGATCTTTAGCCGTGTGCAGTGCCCCCCTCCACAGTTTTACACCTCGGTCATATTGTCGTAGTGCTTAGGCGAAGCCCTGCGTCGGTAACTTCATCATCACCGTCACCACGCCGTTGTGCTGGCGAAACTCTCCCTCGGCCTCAAATGGATCAAGAGTTTGAGGGACGACACCGAGCTGAACGTGTGCAGATCGCGGAGGTGCCGTGCGTTCATTACTTGATCGGTTGGATCGCGAAGATGTTCGACTACATCAACCGCGTTACTAAACGCTTCCGCTTTCGGTCTACGAGGGTACGTAGACACACTCTCCCCTCTTGTTGCTATGCATATCCTAGATAGATCTTGCGTGACCGTAGGTAAATTTTTTGAAATACCGTGTTCCCCAACAGTGGTATCCGATCCAGGTCTATGCGTACATGTTATATGCATGACTAGAACACAAATAGTTGTGGGCGATAATAGTCATACTGCTTACTAGCATGTCATACTTTTATTCGGCGGTATTGTTGGATGAAGCGGCCCAGACCGACATTACATGACCGCGTTCATGAGACTAGTTCTACCGCTGTGCTTCGCACACAGGTGGCTAGTGGGTGTCTGTTTCTCCAACTTTACTTGAATCGAGTTTGAATATGCCCGGTCCTTGTTGAAGGTTAAAATAGCACACTTGACGAAAAATCGTTGTGGTTTTGATGCGTAGGTAAGAATGGTTCTTGGTAGAAGCCCGTAGTAGCCACGTAAAACTTGCAACAACAAAGTAGAGGACGTCTAACTTGTTTTTGCAGGGCTTGCCGTGATGTGATATGGTCAAGACGCGATGATATATAAATTGTTGTATGATATGATCATGTTTTGTAATAGTTATCGGCAACTGGCAGGAGCCATATGGTTGTCGCTTTATTGTATGAAATGCAATCGCCATGTAATTGATTTACTTTATCACTAAGCGGTAGCGATAGTCATAGAAGCAATAGTTGGCGAGACGACAATGATGCTTCAATGGAGATCAAGGTGTCAAGCCGGTGACGATGGTGATCATGACGGTGTTTTGGATATGGAGATCAAAGGCACAAGATGATGATGGCCATATCATATCACTTATTTGATATCATGTGATGTTTATCTTTTTATGCATCTTATTTTGCTTAGTTCAGCGGTAGCATTATAAGATGATCTCTCACTAAATTTCAAGGTATAAGTGTTCTCCCTGAGTATGCACCGTTGCTACAGTTCGTCGTGCCGAGACACCACATGATGATCGGGTGTGATAAGCTCTACGTTCACATACAACGGGTGCAAACCAGTTTTGCACAAGCAGAATACTCAGGTTAAACTTGACGAGCCTAGCATATGCAGATACGGCCTCAAAACACTGAGACCGAAAGGTCGATCGTGAATCATATAGTAGATATGATCAACATAGTGATGTTCACCACTGAAAACTTCTCCATCTCACGTGATGATCGGACATGGTTTAGTTGATATGGATCACGTGATCATTTAGATGACTAGAGAGATGTCTATTGATACGTCTCCAACGTATCTATAATTTTTTATTGCTCCATGCTATATTATCTACTGTTTTGGACATTACTGGGCTTTATTATCCACTTTTATATTATTTTTGGGACTAACCTATTAACCGGAGGCCCATCCCAGAATTGCTGTTTTTTGCCTGTTTTAGGGTTTCGAAGAAAAGGAATATCAAACGGAGTCCAAACGGAATGAAACCTTCAGGAACGTGATTTTCTCACCGAATACAACCCAGGAGACTTGGACCCTACGTCAAGCCAACTAATAGGAGGCCACAAGGTAGGGGGGCGCGCCTGCCCCCCCCCCAGGCACGCCCTCCACCCTCGTGGGCCCCCTATTGCTCCACCGACGTACTTCTTCCTCCTATATATACCCATGTACCCCCAAATGATCAGAAACGGAGCCAAAACCCTAATTCCACTGCCGTAACTTTCTGTATCCACGAGATCCCATCTTGGGGCCTGTTTCGGAGCTCCGCCGGAGGGGGCATCGATCACGGAGGGCTTCTACATCAACACCATAGCTTCTCCGATGAAGTGTGAGTAGTTTACTTCAGGCCTACGGGTCCATAGTTAGTAGCTAGATCGCTTCTTCTCTCTTTTTGGATCTCAATACAATGTTCTCCCCTTCTCTTGTGGAGATCTATTCGATGTAATCTTCTTTTTGCGGTGTGTTTGTTGAGACCGATGAATTGTGGGTTTAAAATCAAGTCTATCTATGAATAATATTTGAATCTTCTCTGAATTCTTTTATGTATGATTGGTTATCTTTGCAAGTCTCTTCGAATTATCAGTTTGGTTTAGCCTACTAGATTGATCTTTCTTGCAATGGGAGAAGTGCTTAGCTTTGGGTTCAATCTTGCGGTGTCCTTTCCCGGTGACAGTAAAGCAGCAAGGCACGTATTGTATTGTTGCCATCGAGGATTACAAGATGGGGTTTTCTTCATATTTCATGAGTCTATCCCTCTACATCATGTCATCTTGCTTAAGGCGTTACTCTGTTTTTAACTTAATACTCTAGATGCATGCTGGATAGCGGTCAATGAGTGGAGTAATAGTAGTAGATGCCGGCAGGAGTCGGTCTACTTGTCTCGGACGTGATGCCTATATACATGATCATACCTAGATATTCTCATAACTATGCTCAATTCTGTCAATTGCTCAACAGTAATTTGTTCACCCACCGTAGAATACTTATGCTCTCGAGAGAAGCCACTAGTGAAACCTATGGCCCCGGGTCTATCTTTATCATATTAATCTCCTACTACTTAGTTATTTACTTTTCTATTTACTTTGCCTTTATTTTACTTTGCATCTTTATCATAAAAATACCAAAGATATTATCTTATCATATCTATCAGATCTCACTCTTGTAAGTGGCCCTATAGGGATTGACAACCCCTATTTGCGTTGGTTGTGAGGATTTATTTGTTTTGTGCAGGTACGAGGGACTCGCGCGTAGCCTCCTACTGGATTGATACCTTGGTTCTCAAAAACTGAGGGAAATACTTACGCTACTTTGCTGCATCATCCCTTCCTCTTCGGGAAAACCAACAGAGTGCTAAAAGAGGTAGCATCTATCTAAGTGGGAGTTCTTAAGTAATATGATTAATTGAACTTTAATTTATCATGAACTTAGTACCTGATAGTATTTTGCATGTCTATGTTGTTGTAGATAAATGGACCGTGCTACTGTTCCTTTGAATTTTAATGCGTTCCTAGAGAAAGCTAAGTTGAAAGATGATGGTAGCAACTACACGGACTGGGTCCGTAACTTGAGGATTATCCTCATTGCTGCACAGAAGAATTACGTCCTGGAAGCACCACTAGGTGCAAAGCCCGCTGCAGGAGCTACTCCAGATGTTATGAACGTTTGGCAGAGCAAAGCTAATGACTACTCGATAGTCGGTGTGCCATGCTTTACGGCTTAGAATCGGGAATTCAACAATGTTTTGAACGTCATGGAGCATATGAGATGTTCCAGGAGTTGAAGTTAATATTTCAAGCAAATGCCCGGATTGAGAGATATGAAGTCTCCAATAAGTTCTACAGCTGCAAGATGGAGGAGAATAGTTTTTTCAGTGAACATATACTCAGAATGTCTGGGTACCACAACCACTTGACTCAACTGGGAGTTAATCTTCCTGATGATAGTGTCATTGACATAGTTCTTCAATCACTACCACCAAGCTACAAAAGCTTCATGATGAACTATAATATGCAAGGGATGGATAAGACAATTCCCGAGCTCTTCGCAATGCTAAAGGTTGCGGAGGTAGAAATCAAGAAGGAGCATCAAGTGTTGATGGTCAACAAGACCACTAGTTTCAAGAAGAAGGGCAAAGGGAAGCAGGGGAACTTCAAGAAGAACGGCAAGCAAGTTGCTGCTCAAGTGAAGAAGCCCAAGTCTGGACCTAATCCTGAGACTGAGTGCTTCTACTACAAAGGGACTGGTCACTGGAAGCAGAACTGCCCCATGTATTTGGTGGATAAGAAGGATGGCAAAGTGAAAGGTATATTTGATATACATGTTATTGCTGTGTACCTTACTAATGCTCGTAGTAGCGCCTGTGTATTTGATAATGGTTCTATTGCTAATATTTGCAACTCGAAACAGGGGCTACGGATTAAGCGAAGACTGGCTAAGGACGAGGTGACGATGCGCGTGGGAAATGGTTCCAAAGTCGATGTGATCGCGGTCGGCACGCTACCTCTACATCTACCTTCGGGATTAGTTTTAGACCTGAATAATAGTTATTTGGTGCCATCGTTAAGCATGAACATTATATCTGGATCTTGTTTGATGCGAGATGGTTATTCATTTAAATCAGGGAATAATGGTTGTTATATTTATATGAGTAATATCTTTTATGGTCCTGCACCCTTGATGAGTGGTCTATTTTTATTGAATCTCGATAGTAGTGATACACATATTCATAGTATTGAAGCAAAAAGATATAAGTTTAATAATGATAGTGGCACTGCCGTTTAGGTCATATTGCTGTAGAGCGCATGAAGAAACTCCATGCCGATGAGCTTTTGGAATCACTTGATGCTTGCGAACCATGCCTCATGGGCAAGATGACTAAGACTTCATTCTCCAGAATAATGGAGCAAGCAACAGACTTATTGGAAATAATACATACTGATGTATGTGGTCCGATGAGTGTTCATGCTCGCGGCGGGTATCGTTATTTTCTGAGCTTCACAGATGATTTGAGCAGATATGGGTATATCTAATTGATGAAGCATAAGTCTGAAACATTTGAAAAGTTCAAAGAATTTCAGAGTGAAGTGAAAAACCATCGTAACAAGAAAATTAAGTTTCTATGATCTGATCGTGGAGGTGAATATTTGAGTTATGAGTTTGGTCTTCATTTGAAACAGTGCGGAATAGTTTCGCAACTCACGCCACCTGGAACACCACAGCGTAACGATTTGTCCAAACATCGTAACCGCACTTTATTAGATATGGTGCGGTCTATGATGTCTCTTACTGATTTACCGCTATTGTTTTGGGGTTATGATTTAGAGACGGCTGCATTCACGTTAAATAGGGCACCATCGAAATCCGTTGAGACGACACCATATGAACTATGGTTTGGCAAGAAACCCAAATTGTCATTTCTTAAAGTTTGGGGCTACGATGCTTATGTGAAAAAGCTTCAACCGGATAAGCTCGAACCCAAATCAGAGAAATGTGTCTTCATAGGATACCCAAAGAAGACTGTTGGGTACACCTTCTATCACATATCTGAAGGCAAGATATTCGTTGCTAAGAATGGATCCTTTCTAGAGAAGGAGATTCTCTCGAAACAAGTGAGTGGGAGGAAAGTAGAACTTGATGAGGTAACTGTACCTTCTCCCTTATTGGAAAGTAGTTCATCACAGAAATCAGTTCCAGTGATTCCTACATCAATTAGTGAGGAAGCTAATGATGATGATCATGAAACTTCTGATCAAGTTACTACCGAACCTCGTAGGTCAACCGGAGTAAGATCCGCACCAGAGTGGTATGGTAATCCTGTTCTGGAAGTCATGTTACTTGACCATGACAAACCTACGAACTATGAGGAAGCGATGATGAGCCCAGATTCCACGAATTGGATTGAGGTCTTGAAATGTGAGATGGGATCCATGTATGAGAACAAAGTGTGGACTTTGGTTGACTTGCCCGATGATCGGCAAGCAATTGAGAATAAATGAATCTTCAAGAAGAAGACTGACGCTGACGGTAATGTTACTGTCTATAAAGCTCGACTTGTTGCGAAAGGTTTTCCACAAGTTCAAGGAGTTGACTATGATGAGACCTTCTCACCCGTAGCGATGCTTAAGTCTGTCCGAATCATGTTAGCAATTGCCGCATTTTATGATTACGAAATTTGGCAAATGGATGTCAAAACTGCATTCCTTAATGGATATCTCAAATAAGAGTTGTATATGATGCAACCAGAAGGTTTTGTCGATCCTAAATGTGCTAACAAAGTGTGCAAGTGATACGTCTCCAACGTATCTACTTTTCCAAACACTTTTGCCCTTGTTTTGGACTCTAACTTGAATGATTTGAATGGAACTAACCCGGACTGACGCTGTTTTCAGCAGAATTACCATGGTGTTGTTTATGTGCAGGAGCAAACGTTCTCAGAATGACCTGAAACTTCACGGAGCCATTTTTCAAAAAATAAGAAAAATACCTGCAAAAGATGAAGGCCAGGGGCCCACCACCTTGCCACGAGGGTGGGGGGCGCGCCCCCTACCTCGTGGGCCCCCTGTTGCCTCTCCGACTCCAACTCAAACTCCAACTCCATATATTTATTTTCGGGGAGAAAAAAAATCAAAGAGAAGAAATCATCACGTTTTATGATACGGAGCCACCGCCAAGCCCTAAAACCTCTCGGGAGGGCTGATCTGGAGTCCGTTCGGGGCTCTGGAGAGGGGAATCCGTTGCCATCGTCATCATCAACCATCCTCCATCACCAATTTCATGATGCTCACCGCCGTGCGTGAGTAATTCCATCGTAGGCTTGCTAGGCGGTGATGGGTTGGATGGGATCTATCATGTAATCGAGTTAGTTTTGTTAGGGTTTGATCCCCAGTGTCCACTATGTTCTGATATTGTTGTTGCTATGACTTTGCTATGCTTAATGCTTGTCATTAGGGCCCGAGTGCCATGATTTCAGATCTGAACCTATTATGTTTTCATCAATATATGAGTGTTCTTGATCCTATCTTGCAAGTCTATAGTCACCTATTATGTGTTATGATCCGTTAACCCCGAAGTGACAATAATCGGGATACTTACCGGTGATGACCGTAGTTTGAGGAGTTCATGTATTCACTATGTGTTAATGCTTTGTTCCGGTACTCTATTAAAAGGAGGCCTTAATATCCCTTAGTTTCCGTAAGGACCGCGCTGCCACGGGAGGGTAGGACAAAAGATGTTGTACAAGTTCTTTTCCATAAGCACGTATGACTATATTCAGAATACATGCCTACATTACATTGACGAACTGGAGCTAGTTCTTTGTCACCCTAGGTTATGACTATTACATGATGAACCGCACCCGGCATAATTCTCCATCACCGATCCTTTGCCTACGAGCTTTCCATATATTGTTCTTCGCTTATTAACTTTCCCGTTGCTATTGCTATCATCACTACAAAATACCAAAAACATTACTTTTACTACTGTTACCTTTTGCTACCGTTACCACTACTATCATATTAGTTTGCTACTAAACACTTTGCTGCAGATATTAAGTTTCCAGGTGTGGTTGAATTGACAACTCAGCTGCTAATACTTGAGAATATTCTTTGGCTCCCCTTGTGTCGAATCAATAAATTTGGGTTGAATACTCTACCCTCAAAAACTGTTGCGATCCCCTATACTTGTGGGTTATCAAGACTATTTTCTGGCGCCGTTGCCGGGGAGCATAGCTCTATTCTTTGAGTCACTTGGGATATATATCTGCTTATCATTATGAAGAACTTGAGAGATCCAAAAACCAAGATCTATCCCTCAACTACGAGGGGAGGTAAGGAACTGCCATCTAGCTCTGCACTTAATTCACCTTCTGTTATGAGTAAGTTTGCGACACCTACACCTGCTTCTGCTATTCGTTCTGATATGTCGCATGTTATTGATGATGCCACTTCTACTATGCATGATACTTATGATGAAACTACCTCTATGCCTGATACTACTGTGCCACTTAGTGATTTTCTTGATGAACAACTTGCTAGGGCTAGAGAAATTGAAAATATTGAATCTGATGATACTGATGAAAGTGATGATGAAGAATCACTTGTTATTCCTAAGGGTTATGTATTTGATCAAGAAGCTTCTTTAGCTATTTTAGCGTGCCAAAATAGAACTGAACTCAAAAGGTTATTAGCTAAATGGAGTAAGCAATCTCTAAATGTTAGAATGAAACCTGACCCTGCTTTTGCTACTTCACCTATCTTTGTTACTGATAAGGATTATGAATTCTCTATTGATCCTGATATAATTACTTTGGTTGAATCTGATCCTTTTCATTGTTATGAATCTGAAACTGTTGTGGCACATCTTACTAAATTAAATGATATAGCTACCCTGTTTACTAAAGATGAGAGAACTCGTTACTTTTATATCCTTAAAATATTTTCGTTCTCATTAAAGGGTGATGCTAAGATATGGTTTAATTCTCTTGATCCTGGTTGTGTGCGTAGTCCCCAGGATATGATTTATTACTTCTCTGTTAAATATTTCCCTGCTCATAAGAAACAAGCTGCTTTAAGGGATATATATAATTTTGTGCAAATTGAAGAAGAGAGTCTCACACAAGCTTGGGGGAGGCTTCTCCAATTACTTAATGCTTTGCCTGATCATCCTCTTAAGAAAAATGAAATACTTGATATCTTTTATAATGGACTAACCGATGCCTCCCGAGATTACCTGGATAGTTGTGCTGGTTCTGTTTTCAGGGAAAGAACACCGGATGAAGTTGAAATTCTATTGAATAATATGTTGACAAATGAAAATAATTGGACACCTCTGGAGCCAATTCCTGAGCCAATTCCTAAACCAACTCCGAAGAAGAGAGGTATTCTATTTCTCAGTCCCGAAGATATGCAAGAGGCAAAGAAATCTATGAAAGAAAAAGGTATTAAAGCTGAAGACGTCAAGAATTTACCTCCTATTGAAGAAATACACGGTCTTAATTTACCGCCTGTTGAAGAAACATATAATCTTAATCCATTACCTATTGAAGAAACTCATGTCTTGATAACCCGACACAAGTAGTAAAGGTAAATTCTCTCTATAGATATGTTAAAGCTGTAATACCATTTACTAAATTTGCTAGCCCATGCTTAGATGAGTTTGATAAATTTATGGCTAAGCAAGAAGATTTTAATGCTTATTTTGGTAGACAATTGAAATACAATTCAAATATGCTTGAACACTTGGGTGATTATATGGCTAATGTAAAAGGTGAACTTAAACTTATTAGTAAACATGCTCCTATGGTTACCACTCAAGTAGAACAAGTACTTAAAGCTCAAAATGATTTGCTCAATGAATTGAATAGTAAAGATAATGATAATGCTGTTAGAGTGGAAACTAGAACTACTAGAATGACTCAGGAAGCTTTATATCCTGAAGGCCACCCTAAGAGAATTGAGCAAGATTCTCAGAGAAATAATATAGATGTACCTAGTTCTTCTAAAAAGAAGAAAAAGAAAAATGATAAGACTTTGCATGCTTCTAGTGATCCTATTGTTGAAACACCCGAGAATCCAAATGATATTTCTATTTATGATGCTGAAACACAATCTGGTAATGAACCTGAAACGAGTGATAATGTTAATGATAATGTTCATAATGATGCTCAACCTAGTAATGATAATGACATAGAAATTGAACCTGTTGTTGATCTTGATAACACACAATCAAAGAATCAACTTTATGATAAGAAAGACTTTGTTGCTAGGAAACATGGTAAAGAAAGAGAGCCTTGGGTTCAGAAACCCATGCCTTTTCCTCCCAAACCATCCAAGAAAAAGGATGATGAGGATTTTGACGCTTTGCTTAAATGATTAGACCTATCTTTTTGCGTATGCGATTAACTGATATGCTCAAAACCAATCCTTATGCTAAGTACATGAAAGATATTATTACAAATAAAAGAAAGATATGGGAAGCTGAAATTTCCACCATGCTTGCTAATTATACTTTTAAGGGTGGAATACCAAAGAAACTTGGAGATCCAGGAGTACCAACTATACCATGCTCTATTAAAAGAAACTATGTTAAAAACTGCTTTATGTGATCTTGGAGCCGGTGTTAGTGTTATGCCTCTCTCTTTATATCGTAGACTTGATTTGAATAAGTTGACACCTACTAAAATATCTTTGCAAATGGCTGATAAATCAACTGCTATACCTGTCGGTATTTGTGAGGATGTGCCTGTTGTAGTTGCAAACGTTACTATTTTAACGGACTTTGTTATTCTTGATATTCCCGAGGACGATAGTATGTCTATTATTCTTGGAAGACCCTTTTTGAATACTGCAGGGGCTGTTATTGACTGGACTAAAGGCAATGTCACTTTTCATGTTAATGGTAATGAGCATACGGCACACTTTCCAAGGAAACAACCTCAAGTTCATAGTATCAACTCTATTGGAAAAATTCCATCGATTATATTTGGAGGTTTTGAATTCCCTCTTCCTACTCTCAAGAAGAAATATGATATTCTTATTATTGGGGATGTGCATATCCCCGTTGAGGTAACATAGTGTTATTCGAAATTTCTCCGGTTCCATGTTATTCGGAATGAGTTCGTTAACAAGACTTGATCAACCTTGTTAGTGTTGGGGAACGTTGCAGAAAACAAAAAAATTCCCTACATTTTCACCAAGATCCATCTATGAGTTCATCTAGAAACGAGTGATCGGATGCATCTACATACCTTTGTAGATCGCGAGCGGAAGCGTTCAAAGAACGGGGATGAGGGAGTCGTACTCGTCGTGATCCAGATCACCGGAGATCCTAGCGCCGAACGGACGGCACCTCCGCGTTCAACACACGTACGGTCAGCGTGACGTCTCCTCCTTCTTGATCCAGCAAGGGGGAAGGAGAGGTTGATGAAGATCCAGCAGCACGACAGCGTGGTGGTGGATGCAGCAGTCACCGCAGCAGGGCTTCGCCGTTCTTCTGCGAGAGGGAGAGGTGTAGCAGGGGAGAGGGAGGCGCCAAGACTTCAGGGTGCGGCTGCCCTCCCTCCCCCTCCTTTATATAGTCCCCCTAGGGGGGTGCGCCGGCCCTAGGAGATGGGATCTCCTAGGGGGGCGGCGGCCAAGGGGGAGGAGTGCCCCCCAAGGCAAGTGGAGGCGCCCCCTCCCCTAGGGTTCCCAACCCTAGGCGCATGGGGGGCCCAAGGGGGGGCGCACTAGCCCACTATGGGCTGGTTCCCTCCCCACTTCAGCCCATGGGGCCCTCCGGGATGGGTGGCCCCACCCGGTGGACCCCCGGGACCCTTCCGGTGGTCCCGGTACAATACCATTGACCCCCGAAACTCTCTCGATGGCCGAAACTGCACTTCCTATATATAATTATTCACCTCCGGACCATTCCGGAACTCTTCGTGACGTCCGGGATCTCATCCGGGACTCTGAACAACTTTCGGATTACTGCATACTCATATCCATACAACCCTAGCGTCACCGAACCTTAAGTGTGTAGACCCTACGGGTTCGGGAGACATGTAGACATGACCGAGACGACTCTCCGGTCAATAACCAACAGCGGGATCTGGATACCCATGTTGGCTCCCACATGCTCCTCGAGATCTCATCGGATGAACCACGATGTCGAGGATTCAAGCAACCCCGTATACAATTCCCTTTGTCAATCGGTATGTTACTTGCCCGAGATTCGATCGTCGGTATCCCAATACCTCGTTCAATCTCGTTACCGGCAAGTCACTTTACTCGTACCGTAATGCATGATCCCGTGACCAGACACTTGGTCACTTTGAGCTCATTATGATGATGCATTACCGAGTGGGCCCAGAGATACCTCTCCGTCATACGGAGTGACAAATCCCAGTCTTGATCCGTGTCAACCCAACAAACACTTTCGGAGATACCCGTAGTATACCTTTATAGTCACCCAGTTACGTTGTGACGTTTGGTACACCCACAGCACTCCTATGGTATCCGGGAGTTACACGATCTCATGGTCTAAGGAAAAGATACTTCACATTGGAAAAACTCTAGCAAACGAACTATACGATCTTGTGCTATGTTTAGGATTGGGTCTTGTCCATCACATCATTCTCCTAATGATGTGATCTCGTTATCAATGACATCCAATGTCCATAGTCAGGAAACCATGACTATCTGTTGATCAACGAGCTAGTCAACTAGAGGCTTACTAGGGACATGTTGGTGTCTATGTATTCACACATGTATTACGATTTCCGGATAACACAATTATAGCATGAATAAAAGACAATTATCATGAACAAGGAAATATAATAATAATCCTTTTATTATTGCCTCTAGGGCATATTTCCAACAGTCTCCCACTTGCACTAGAGTCAATAATCTAGTTACATTGTGATGAATCGAACACCCATGGAATTCTGGTGTTGATCATGTTTTGCTCTAGGGAGAGGTTTAGTCAACGGATCTGCTACATTCAGGTCCGTATGTACTTTACAAATATCTATGTCTCCATCTTGAACATTTTCACGAATGGAGTTGAAGCGACGCTTGATGTGCCTGGTCTTCTTGTGAAACCTGGGCTCCTTGGCAAGTGCAATAGCTCCAGTGTTGTCACAGAAGAGTTTGATTGGCCCCGACGCATTGGGTATGACTCCTAGGTCGGTGATGAACTCCTTCACCCAAATTGCTTCATGCGCTGCCTCTGAGGCTGCCATGTACTCCGCTTCACATGTAGATCCCGCCATGATGCTCTGCTTGCAACTGCACCAGCTTACTGCCCCACCATTCAAAATATACACGTATCCGGTTTGTGACTTAGAGTCATCCAGATCTGTGTCGAAGCTAGCATCGACGTAACCCTTTACGACGAGCTCTTCGTCACCTCCATAAACGAGAAACATTTCCTTAGTCCTTTTTAGGTACTTCAGGATATTCTTGACCGTTGTCAAGTGTTCCTTGCCGGGATTACTTTGGTACCTACCTACCAAACTTACGGCAAGGTTTACATCAGGTCTGGTACACAGCATGGCATACATAATAGAACCTATGGCTGAGGCATAGGGGATGACACTCATTTCTTCTATATCTTCTGCCGTGGTCGGACATTGAGCTGAGCTCAATTTCACACCTTGCAACACAGGCAAGAACCCCTTCTTAGACTGATCCATATTGAACTTCTTCAATATCTTATCAAGGTATGTGCTTTGTGAAAGACCTATGAGGCGTCTTGATCTATCTCTATAGATCTTGATGCCTAATATATAAGCAGCTTCTCCAAGGTCCTTCATTGAAAAACTCTTATTCAAGTAGGCCTTAATGCTATCCAAAAGCTCTATATCATTTCCCATCAAAAGTATGTCATCCACATATAATATGAGAAATGCTACAGAGCTCCCACTCACTTTCTTGTAAACGCAGGCTTCTCCATAAGTCTGCATAAACCCAAACGCTTTGATCATCTCATCAAAGCGAATGTTCCAACTCCGAGATGCTTGCACCAGCCCATAAATCGAGCGTTGGAGCTTGCACACCTTGTCAGCATTCTTAGGATCGACAAAACCTTCCGGCTGCATCATATACAATTCTTCCTTAAGGAAACCATTAAGGAATGCCGTTTTAACGTCCATTTGCCATATCTCATAATCATAGAATGCGGCAATTGCTAACATGATTCGGACGGACTTCAGCTTCGCTACAAGTGAGAAAGTCTCATCGTAGTCAACCCCTTGAACTTGTCGATAACCCTTAGCGACAAGCCGAGCTTTATAGATGGTCACATTACCATCCGCGTCTGTCTTCTTCTTAAAGATCCATTTATTTTCTATGGCTCGCCGATCATCGGGCAAGTCAGTCAAAGTCCATACTTAGTTTTCATACATGGATCCTATCTCGGATTTCATGGCTTCCAGCCATCTGTCGGAATCCAGGCCCGCCATCGCTTCTTCAGCTTGGTTTTCTCTAGGAACGCGTTGAAGTTGAGGACAACGTTGGCCATTTGATCTACAATACATGTTGTAAAGATTTTAGACTAAGTTCATGATAATTAAGTTCATCTAATCAAATTATTCAATGAACTCCCACTCAGATAAACATCCCTCCAGTCATCTAAGTATAACATGATCCGAGTTAACTAGGCCGTGTCCGATCATCACGTGAGACGGACTAGTCAACATCGGTGAACATCTTCATGTTGATCGTATCTTTTATACGACTCATGCTCGACCTTTCGGTCTTCTGTGTTCCGAGGCCATGTCTGTACATGCTAGGCTCGTCAAGTCAACCTAAGTGTTTGCATGTGTAAATCTGTCTTACACCCATTGTATGTGAACGTTGGAATCTATCACACCTGATCATCACGTGGTGCTTCGAAACAACGAACTGTCGCAACGGTGCACAGTTAGGGGGAACACTTTCTCGAAATTATTATGAGGGATCATCTTATTTACTACCGTCGTTCTAAGTAAACAAGATGCAAAAACATGATAAACATCACATGCAATCAAATAATAGTGACATGATATGGCCAGTATCATATAGCTTCCTTTGATCTCCATCTTGGGGCTCCATGATCATCTTGTCACCGGCATGAAACCATGATCTCCATCATCGTGTCTCCATGAAGTTGCTCGCCAACTATTACTTCTACTACTATGGCTAACACGTTTAGCAATAAAGTAAAGTAATTTACATGGCGTTTCTCAATGACACGCAGGTCATACAAAAAATAAAGACAACTCCTATGGCTCCTGCCGGTTGTCATACTCATCGACATGCAAGTCGTGATTCCTATTACAAGAACATGATCTCATACATCACATATATATCATTCATCATTCATCACAACTTTGGCCATATCACATCACAGAACACTTGCTGCAAAAACAAGTTAGACGTCCTCTAATTGTTGTTGCAAGTTTTACGTGGCTGCAAGAGGGTTCTAGCAAGAACGTTTTCTTACCTACGTTAAAGCCAAAACGTGATTTGTCAACTTCTATTTACCCTTCATAAGGACCCTTTTCATCAAATCCGCTCCAACTAAAGTGGGAGAGACAGACACCCGCCAGCCACCTTATGCAACTAGTGCATGTCAGTCGATGGAACCGGTCTCACGTAAGCGTACGTGTAAGGTTGGTCCAAGCCGCTTCATCCCACAATACCGTTGAAGCAAAATAAGACTAGTAGCGGCAAGAAAGTTGACAACATCTACGCCCACAACAAATTGTGTTCTACTCGTGCAAAGAGAACTATGCATAGACCTAGCTCATGATGCCACTGTTGGGGAACGTTGCAGAAAGCAAAAAAAATTCCTACGTTTTCACCAAGATCCATCTATGAGTTCATCTAGCAACGAGTGATCGGATGCATCTACATACCTTTGCAGATCGCGAGCAGAAGCGTTCAAAGAACGGGGATGAGGGAGTCGTACTCGTCGTGATCCAAATCACCGGAGATCCTAGCGCCGAACGGACGGCACCTCCGCATTCAACACACATACGGTCAGCGTGACGTCTCCTCCTTCTTGATCCAGCAAGGGGGAAGGAGAGGTTGATGAAGATCCAGCAGCACGACGGCGTGGTGGTGGATGCAGCAGTCACCGCAGCAGGGCTTCGCCGTTCTTCTGCGAGAGGGAGAGGTGTAGCAGGGGAGAGGGAGGCGCCAAGACTTCAAGGTGCGGCTGCCCTCCCTCCCCCCTCCTTTATATAGGCCCCCTAGGGGGGTGTGCCGGCCCTAGGAGATGGGATCTCCTAGGGGGGGCGGCGGCCAAGGGGGAGGAGTGCCCCCCAAGGCAAGTGGAGGCGCCCCCTCCCCTAGGGTTCCCAACCCTAGGCGCATGGGGGGCCCAAGGAGGGGGCGCACCAGCCCATTATGGGCTGGTTCCCTCCCCACTTCAGCCCATGGGGCCCTCCGGGATGGGTGGCCCCACCCGGTGGACCCCCGGGACCCTTCCGGTGGTCCCAGTACAATACCATTGACCCTCGAAACTCTCCCGATGGCCGAAACTGCACTTCCTATATATAATTCTTCACCTCCGGACCATTCCGGAACTCTTCATGACGTTTGGGATCTCATCTGGGACTCCGAACAACTTTCGGATTACTGCATACTCATATCCATACAACCCTAGCGTCACCGAACCTTAAGTGTGTAGACCCTACGGGTTCGGGAGACATGTAGACATGACCGAGACGACTCTCCGGTCAATAACCAACAGCGGGATCTGGATACCCATGTTGGCTCCCACATGCTCCTCGAGATCTCATCGGATGAACCACGATGTCGAGGATTCAAGCAACCCCGTATACAATTCCCTTTGTCAATCGGTATGTTACTTGCCCGAGATTCGATCGTCGGTATCCCAATACCTCGTTCAATCTCGTTACCGGCAAGTCACTTTACTCGTACCGTAATGCATGATCCCGTGACCAGACACTTGGTCACTTTGAGCTCATTATGATGATGCATTACCGAGTGGGCCCAGAGATACCTCTCCGTCATACGGAGTGACAAATCCCAGTCTTGATCCGTGTCAACCCAACAAACACTTTCGGAGATACCCGTAGTATACCTTTATAGTCACCCAGTTACGTTGTGACGTTTGGTACACCCACAGCACTCCTACGGTATCCGGGAGTTACACGATCTCATGGTCTAAGGAAAAGATACTTCACATTGGAAAAACTCTAGCAAACGAACTATACGATCTTGTGCTATGTTTAGGATTGGGTCTTGTCCATCACATCATTCTCCTAATGATGTGATCTCGTTATCAATGACATCCAATGTCCATAGTCAGGAAACCATGACTATCTGTTGATCAACGAGCTAGTCAACTAGAGGCTTACTAGGGACATGTTGGTGTCTATGTATTCACACATGTATTACGATTTCCGGATAACACAATTATAGCATGAATAAAAGACAATTATCATGAACAAGGAAATATAATAATAATCCTTTTATTATTGCCTCTAGGGCATATTTCCAACAGTTAGTGTATTCCTTTTGATGATCATGAGATGGATGAAACTAGAAGGCACAACCTTCTGTACCCACTTTTACTTTATGTTATTTATATTAAATAAAATAAAAATAAATATTTTTCTGTCTGTTATCTGGTTATCCGTGCAATATAAAAATATCTCGAAAATAAAAGTTCTCCAAATGCCCTGAAATTTAAATATGATTTTTTCTAGAATATTTGAGGATTTATGGAACTGAGAACACACCAGGGGGGTCAACCACCTGCCCACGAGGGTGGAGGACGCGCACCCTGCCTCGTGGGCCCATGGTGGCCCTCCTCCACTCATTCCTGCACCCACACACTTCATCTTCCTCCCCCAAACACGAATAACCAGCTCAAACCCGAGCCCAAGCTCGTTTTACTGCCATTTTCGATCTCCTTGCTCAAAGCACCTCTCCCAAAACTGCTTGGGGAGATTGTTCCTTGGTAAGTGACTCCTCCATTGGTCCAATTAGTTTTTGTTCTAGTGCTTTATTCATTGCAAATTTTTGCTGCCTAGGTGACCCTGTTCTTGAGCTTGCATGTCAAATTTATATGGTTCCAAGTAGTTTTGATGCATGATATAGGCTCTAGGCACTTGTAGGAGTAGTTGCTATCAATATTATTGAGTTTGTTTACTTTTATTTTGAAGTTACTAAAAAAATTCAGAATTTTTCAGAGAAGGAAAAATGCTTAGGAAAATGTTCCAAGGTGGTTCTTCAAGGAAGCAAGGACCCAGGCTTGCAATGCGTGATGCTGATGAAGAGCCACCAAGGACGCTCCAGTGCGTCCTTGTGAGTGGCCTTCTGAGAACTTTATGGATCGAGCGGGAATTAAGGAAGAATTCAACGCATATTTGCATAACGTTGATCTAGTGAGCTTCGAAGAAGAGAAGTGCAGCCAGTACCACAACCTCACCAGTACCTTTGTGAGGAGGTTTGAATTTTCAACTTCACGTAATTCTCCAACTGTCATGTTTGATCTTTATGATAAATCTTACACTATGGACTTAGAGGATTTTACCACTGCATACAAACTTCCACAATGGGGTAGTATAAGGGATCCTCGCAAATCTGAATTTAGAGATTTTCTTGCTAGCATAACTATGGGAGAATCTAGAGATATTACACAAGCTACCATAGGGAGCATCCACTTTCCTGCTATACATTATTTTGCTCTCTTCATAGGTAGATGCATAAATGGTAAAGATGAGGCATGTCACATGTGTGTCCCCGATCTCAGTATTCTTAGGAGTGCTGTGTCAGGAGACAAATCATATAATTTGGGAGCCATTGTTGCACGTAGGTTGCATCTTAATAGACTTAATGGAGATTTCTTTGGTGGAATTTATGCAATCTGCATAGCTAATTTTCTTGGTATAGCCATACGCGAAGATGATATTGAATTACCTCCTGCTTATCTAGATTTTAATGCTATGGTTCACCACCAGTTTGTCAAGAGGAACGAATCACCTCTCCAGTATCGACTAATCTTTGATAGATGTCGTGCTGTCCGTATTACTCTCCCTGCTCTTACCTTCTTTGATTATCAGGCAAGAGGAGGATATACTATTACCAGAGAGGAGGCAGATGAGTACAAGAGGAGAGAGGTGGCCGCTCGTCGCCACGCTGCAGCTCAGCAGGCGATAGCTGCTGCATCGCAGTACGACCCCAACTATTATTATGGATATCCGCGAGGCCAGCCGTGGCCATAGACCAACTTAGGCCAAAAGCCTAAGCTTGGGGGAGTACGTATTTCCCACCGACATTACATTTATGTTCACACACTCATTGCTAGATGTCGGTGCTCATACTTTTTCATTGTATCATCCATGCTAGTTTAATTCCCTTTTTATGTTTTCTTCTTGTGTGTTTAATAAACCTTAAGAAAAACCAAAAACATTAGTTGTAGCTTTTAGTTAATTTACCTTCCATGCTTGTAGTAGTAATTAAAAAGAAAACCCAAAAATATTTCCTGTTCTTCTTTTGCTTGTTGGGAGCTTTCACGTGTAAATAGTTTTATTTCTTTTCTTTTCTTTGGGGGTCGATAGGAGAAGACCATAATTAAATTGTTGAAGTGGCTCTTATATGCATTATTGTTGATCTGATAAAAGAGCCCATATTGCCTTGTATTCTCCTGTTTATTGAATGACTGCAGATTCCAGCTTAGTCCAATGCACGTGCACTATTATTATTATTCACATCGTTCGGTCGTGCAACTGAAAGGCAATTATGATGATATATGATGGACTGGCTGAGATGAGAAAAGCTGGTATGAACTCAACCTCTTTTGTTTTTGTAAATATGATTAGTTCATCATTCCTGATTCAGCCTATTATGAATAAACATGTTTGCAATGACAATTAGAGATCATAGTTTCTTGTGCCATGATTGATTAGCTATGAGTTATAATGGTTTACCTTGCGTGCCAACATGCTATTGAGATAGTTATGATGTGGTATGATAGGGTGGTATCCTCCTCTGAATTATTTAAGTGACTTGACTTGGCGCATGTTCACGCATGTAGTTGAAACAAAATCAACATAGCCTTCACGATATTTATGTTCATGGTGGATTATATCCTACTCATGCTTGCATTCGGTGTTGATTAATTTTAATGCATGTTCATGACTGTTGTCGCTCTCTAGCTGGTCGCTCCCCAGTCTTTTGCTAGCCTTCACCTGTACTAAGCGGGAATACTGCTTGTGCATCCAAACTCCTTAAACCCCAAAGTTATTCCACATGAGTCCACTATATCTACCTATATACGGTATCTACACTACAAAAAAAGACACATCCGTGACATTTTGGGCCGAACGAATTTTTTTTTCTGTCATACATATGACACTTCTATGACGATAATTGTGACAAAACCCGGTATCATCATAGATGTGGTGGGATCCTACTTCTATGACAAAAAATCATGACAGAAAATGGGCTTTTTATCCTGGGCGGGCCGGAGACGCTGCTGCATGACATTCTTTGGGCCGTCCATGACGGAAAAAACCGTGGTAGAAGCGAGGGGGAGGAAAATTTTGGGGAGTTCCCGGTTACGGTGGGAGGTCGGGGGCCGAGCGATGCGCGTTTCTCTCATACACGTACGGGCGTGTGTGCGAGGCGTTGGCTCTAACTAAACCCGAGCGAGGCGTTGGGCTCTAACTGAACCCGAGCGATTGCACTGCAGGCTATGCGTTACTGAACCCGAGCGATCGATCGATGGATGTTAACTGAACCTGATCGAGCGATTCCTTCGCTACTGCTGCTAACTGAAGACGATCGATGCCGCCTCTGGGATGAGCAGTGAGCGTTGCAAGTGGGGGGTGGATGAACAGTGAGCGGTGGCGTTGCCTCTGGATGAACAGGACCCCGTGGTGTGGTGGAGGGATGGATGAACAGTAGACGGTGGAGGGGTGTCCGTGGAGGGGTGGTTGAACAGGACCCTGTGGTGTGGAGGGCTGGATGAACACTAGACGGTGGAGGGGTGCCCGTGGAGGGGTGGTTGAACAGTAGCCGGTGGAGTAGCGCGCAGTGGAGGTTGGATGAACAACAGCCCGTGGAGGCTAGAGGAGGTCGACTGTAGCCCGTGGAGGCTGGAGGAGGTCGACGGTGGAGATGAACAATATCCCGTGGAGTCCCGTTTTGCGGTACGCCACACCCCTCCTGATGAACAGGAGCCCCGTTTCGACCGTAGCGCTCCAACACAAGTCCGTTTCGTCCGTTTTGCGGTACGCCACACCCCTCCCGATCAACAGGACCCCCGTTTCAACCGTAGGAGGTCCATTTCCTCCGTTTTGCGGTACGCCAGACCCCTCCCGATCAACAGGACCCCGTTCCGAACGTAGGAGGTCCGTTTCCTCCATTGTGCGGTACGCCAGGCCTCGTTTCCATCGCCTGTTCCGTCCAAGCCCTCCCGATGAACAGGACCACGCATTCCGTTCCGACCCAGCCGGTTGGCTCCCACGCATTCCATTGCCTCCCGATGAACAAGACGCATTCCGTTGCCTTCCCATGAACACGATGCATTCCATTTCCTCCCCATGAACACGACGACGACGCTGTTTCTCCGTTCCGACCTAACCATGTACACGAGCCCTGGCCGTACGTATGCACGAGTAGGTGTTCGAGACCCCGCCCGTATGTACACATACGTGGCCGTATTTTCTTTCTTGCACCCTGGCCGCTGTACGTACGTGTACATGCTACATGCACGCCTCTACTACGACACGTACGCGCCTCTATTACGTCACGTGCGCGCCTCTACATCCACCAGTATATATGTACGTACACGTTCGTGACCAGAATGACAATGCTACGTACGCTTCGACCAGGTGGGTCCCGACTGTCAGGCACTTCCTTGCCTGCGAAGATGTAGCTGGTGGGTCCCAGCAGTCAGGGGGGCGAATCGTTTTTTTTGCCCGGACGCACTTCCTTGCGTGCGAAGATGTAGCTGGTGGGTCCCAGCAGTTAGGGGGGCGAATCGTTTTTTTGCCCGGACGCACTTCCTTGCGTGCGAAGATGTAGCTGGTGGGTCCCAGCAGTTAGGGGAAAACGTTTTTTTTCGCGAAATACGGTGGCCCGTCCAGTGGATCCCCGCTGTCAGGTGGAGGAATAATTATTTTGCATGTAATAAGGAGGCACTTCCTTGCTGCGGCCGTGGACCCAGCTGTCGGCCTCTCCACGTACAGTCCACGTTCGATGGAAACCGTCCTTGACCACGTTTACCACGCCGCGCCGAGAGCACCAGGGCGGTGGACGACGGCGAGGCCTAGGAAGGGGACGACGCGGAGCCGGGGAAGACACGGCAGTGGATGCCCACGCGTAGAGGAGTACGAGGGTTCACTGGTTCGCTGCAGTGTGAGGCTGCCGTCGCCGCATAATAACAGGGGGTGTGGGTGAGTAGAGGGATGACCTGGCCAGCGGTGAGATTAGTAGGGGGCGGTGAGGCCTCCGCCGCATCGCAGCCGGCCATGGGAGGCAGGAGCACGACGCACGGCCGGCGCTGGTTTGGGCGGCTGGAGCAAAAAGACCAGAGGTTGAAGAAGCACTGCGGCCGTTGGATGGACATCGTACGGTCACTAGAGCTAGAATCGTGCATATTGACTAAGTTGACAAAGCCCTCTGTCCCCATCAACTTAGTAGCCCACAAGTCAGCCTGCCACTATACTGGGTCCCAGCTAACAGGGGGAGTATTCATTTTGTTTGTGCATAATAAGGAGGCACTTCCTTGCGTGCGAAGATATAACCGGTGGGTCCGAGATGTCAGCGGGAGTAACATTTTTTTTCACGAAATACAGAGGCCCTTTCGGTGGGTCCCTGATGTCAGGTGGAGGAATCATTATTTTCCGCGTAATAAGGAGGCATTTCCTTGCGTGCGGCCGTGGACCCAGCTGTCGGCCTCTCCACGTATAGTCCACTTCAGATGCATGTCGGTTGTTGACCACGTTGACCAGGCCGCACCGAGAGCACCAGGGCGGTGGACGACGGCGAGGCCTAGGAAGGGAATGACATGGAGGCAGGGAAGACTCGGCAGTTGTTTCCCATGCGGAGGGGAGTACGACTGTACGAGGGTTTACTGGTTTGTCTGCCGTTGCCGGAGAATAACAGCAGGTGTGGGTGAGTAGAGGGATGCCTAGGCCAGCGATGGGAGTACGATGGGGCGGTGAGGCCTGCACGGCAGCACAGCCGGCCACGGGGAGGAGGGAGCAGGCAGTCCCACCGGCGCTTGTTTGTGCGGCTGGAGCAGGAAGAGCAGAGATTGAAGAAGCACGATGACCGTTCGATGGACATCCAACAGTCACTGCTTGTGCATCAACCTTTTTTTAGGAAAGCCTCAAATCTGTGGAAAACAGCATACATCCCATCTGCCATTATTTCTAATAATTTACAGCCCATTTGCTAATTCTTAAGGTTTTTTTGGAGCCCATATTCTTTTTGTTAGCATTACAGCCCATATTGTGGCCACAGTTAAAAAATTATACGAAATTTTGCATATTTCGGTGCGGTCCGAACTATTTTTAATCCCGAAATTTTGACTCACATTCAAAATAATTTTAAAAATAAATGTATATCAATATGAAATCCAAAAAATTCTCCACGCATAAAAATTAATGTAATTTAAAACCTCGAAATGAAAAAAAGATATTTGAAACTAATTGCCGATTTGATGTGTTTTAAAAATGTACAACCCATTTCTCATTACTGATGGGCCATTTTCTCGGCCAGCCGAATGAAAGCTCTCCTCATCTTGAAAGATTTGCAGCCCAATAGGCCTGACAAAGCGACTTACTTGGCAAATCACAAAAAAACTGGGCTGTGGCCGTGGACCCAGCTGTCAGCCTCTCCACGTACAGTACTCTTCCGATGGAAGTCGTTCCTTGACCACGTTGACCACGCCGCATGAAGAGCACCACGGCGGTGGACGACGGCGAGGCCTAGGAAGGGGACGACGCGGAGCCGGGGAAGACGCGGCAGTGGAATCCCGCGCGGAGAGGAGTACGATGGTTCACTGGTTCGACTGCGGTGTGAGGCTGCCGTCGCCGCAGGGCCTAGCCAGCAGTGGGAATAGTAGGGGGCGGTGAGGCCTCCGCGGCAGCACAGCCGGCCACGGGAGGCAGGAGCATGCGACACGACCGGCGCTGCTTTGGGCTGCTGGAGCAAGAAGACCAGAGGTTGAAGAAGCACTACGGCCGTTGGATGGACATCGTATGGTCACTGGAGCTAGAATCGTTCATATTGACTAAGTTGACAAAGCCCTTCGTCCCCGTCAACTTAGTAGGCCCACAAGTCAGCCTCCCACCAAGGTGGGCCCCAGGTAGCCGGGGGAGTATTCATTTTTTTGTGCGTAATAAGGAGGCACTTCCGGTGGGTCTGAGCTGACAGCGGGGGGAACATTTTTTTCGCGAAATACGATGGCCCGTCAGGTGGGTCCCAGCAGTCAGGGGGCAAACATTTTTTTCACAAAATACGGTGTCCCGTCCTGTGGGTCCCTGCTGTCAGTTGGAGGAATCATTATTTTCCGCGTAATAAGGAGGCACTTACTAGCTACAGCCGTGGACCCAGCTGAGACTCTCCACGTACAGTATACTTCCGATGGAAGTCGTTCCTTTACCACATTGACCTCGCCGCGTTCCGTTGCATGCATGCGTCCATGGGCGTGGTGCGTCCCCACTGTCAGCCTCTCACATACAATCATCTTCCGATGACTCTCGGTTGTTGACCACGTTGACCACACCGTGCCGAGTGCACCCAGACTGGAAGGACCCGGAGATGGGGAAGACGGGGCAGTGGAGTCGCAGATGGAGAGGAGTGGGAAACTTCACTGGTTTGGGTGCGCAGCAGCACAGCCGCGGTGCCGCCCACGGGAGACAGGAGCAAGAACAGAGGTTGAAGAAGGAGCACGGCTGTTGGATTAACATCCAACGGTCCAGCTGCTAGAATCATTTGTTGATTAAGTTGACAAAGCCGTGCGTACACGTCCGCTTAGTAAGCCCACAAGTCATTCACCAAATCTGACGGGTCCCAGCTGTCAACGGGATGAATAATTTTTTTCACAAAACAAGGATGCACTTCCTTCCGTGCGAAGATACAGCCGGTGGGTCCCAGCTGTCAGGTGCAGGAAACATTTTTTTCAGCTTAATAAGGAGGAACTTTCCTTGCGTACGACCATGGACCTCGTGGGTCCCAGCCGTCAGGCTCTCCACGTATAGTCTGCATGCCGTACCGAACGCAATGAGGTAGTGGACAATGGCGAGGCCCCGGACGGGAACGACTCGGAGATAGGAAAACGTTGCAGTGGAGTCGCAGATTGAGAGGAGGATAAGGGTTATAACTGGTTCTGTTGCGGCGTGGGGCTGTAGTCTATGGAGAATAACAGGAGGTGTCGAGGGGTGGAGGGATAGCCTGGCCGGCGATGGGGTAGCGCTTCGCAGCGATGCCTGCTAAGCAGAGCCGCTAGCCGCCGGAGGCCGGACCAGGCAGTCCCGGCGACACTGGAGGAAGAAGACGAGAGATTGAAGGTGCATGTCAGCCGTTGGATATAAATCCAATGGCTGTGGATGACACAATCATTTGTTGACCAAGTTGACAACGCCCTGCGTAGGCTTCGACCTATTGGCCCGCATGTCAGCCTACAAAAATGTGGCATATATTTAACCCATGTTTTCTAAATGTACAATCCGTTTGCTGGGCTGGGTGAACAAATAATTTCGCGTCAATCAGGCCCATTTATATTTTCTAAGAAATCCCAGCCCATTTGCACTTCCTTGAAATACACGTATTAGGTGGGCTCGTTATATATATAATGTTATGTTAGAAGGAGCAATTAATATCAAAGAATAAACCGGAGAGGCACATTATATATATATAATTAAGAAATTAGCGATTTATTGCTCAAAATAAAAATGAGTGCATTATTATTAAATTGGTCCTTAAAATCTTCGCAACCTTTTGTACGTAATCACCAGGATTTTCCTTGGCTGTGAGTCAAAAACAACCAGGATTTTCCTTGCCAACTTCCGTTAAACATTTACTTCTATAAGTTAATAACACGTGGGATGTTTTTATAATGTATATATAAGTCTCTATAAAATATATGATAATAGTAATTATATAAATCTTTCCCTAATAATAAAGCACGGATTGACTCTTTGGGTTCACCGTCACAATACGCTTCTTTCCGTGAATTTACGCTTTCAGTTTTTTTTCCGTTAGTTTTGATCAACGGTCCATCCAATTGCTGCGAGGCGGTACTAAAAACTTTGTCCATCCAATTGGTCCACGTCCACGTTCTCTTATTGGGCCTGCACGCATGTTTCGGCCTGCATGCACGCTTCTGTATCTGTGCCTTACCTGATTTTCCCACATGTACTTATTACGTCTCCGTCGTATCTACTTTTCCAAACACTTTTGCCCTTGTTTTGGAATCTAACTTGTATGATTTGGATGGAACTAACCCGGACTGGCGTTGTTTTCAGCAGAACTTCCATGATGTTGTTTTATGTGCAGAAAACAAAATTTCTCGAAATGACCTGAAACTCCACGAATTATCTTACAATAAATAATAAAAAATCCTCGCCAAAGATGAAGACTAGGGGGCCAACACCCTGTCCACGAGGGTGGGGGGCGCGCCCCCCCTAGGGCGCGCCCCCTACCTCGTGGGCCCCCTGGAGACCTCCCGACTCCAACTCCAACTCCAACTCTGTATATCTGCTTTCGGGGAGAAAAAACAGGAGAGAAGAATTCATCGTGTTTTGCGATACGGAGCCGCCGCCAAGCCCTAAAACCTCTCGGGAGGGCTGATCTGGAATCCGTTCGGGGCTCCGGAGAGGGGGATTCGTCGCCGTCGTCATCATCAACCATCCTCCATCACCAATTTCATGATGCTCACCGCCGTGCGTGAGTAATTCCATCGTAGGCTTGCTGGACGGTGATGGGTTGGATGAGATTTATCATGTAATCGAGTTAGTTTTGTTAGGGTTTGATCCCTAGTATCCACTATGTTCTGAGATTGATGTTGCTATGACTTTGCTATGCTTAATGCTTGTCACTAGGGCCCGAGTGCCATGATTTCAGATATGAACCTATTATGTTTTCATCAATATATGAGAGTTCTTGATCCTATCTTGCAAGTCTATAGTCACCTATTATGTGTTATGATCCGTTAACCCCGAAGTGACAATAATCGGGATACTTACCGATGATGACCGTAGTTTGAGGAGTTCATGTATTCACTATGTGTTAATGCTTTGTTCCGGTTCTCTATTAAAAGGAGGCCTTAATATCCCTTAGTTTCCATTAGGACCCCGCTGCCACGGGAGGGCAGGACAAAAGATGTCATGCAAGTTCTTTTCCATAAGCACGTATGACTATATTCGGAATACATGCCTACATTACATTGATGAATTGGAGCTAGTTTTGTGTCACCCTATGTTATGACTGTTACATGATGAAACCACATCCGGCGTAATTATCCATCACTGATCCGATGCCTTCGAGATTTCCATATATTGGTTTACGCTTATTTACTTTCCCGTTGCTATTGTTACAACCACTACAAAATACCAAAAACATTACTTTGCTTTTGTTACTCTTTTGTTACCATTACCATCACTATCATATTACTTTGCTACTAAACACGTTGCTGCACATACTAAGTTTCCAGGTGTGGTTGAATTGACAACCCAGCTGCTAATACTTGAGAATATTCTTTGGCTCCCCTTGTGTCGAATCAATAAATTTGGGTTGAATACTCTACCCTCGAAAGCTGTTGCGATCCCCTATACTTGTGGGTTATCAAGACTAATTTCTGGCGCCGTTGCCGGGGAGCATAGCTCTATTCTTTGAGTCACTTGGGATTTATATCTGCTGGACACTATGAAGAACTTGAAAGACGCTAAGACAACAATTTATCCCTCAACTACGAGGGTAGGTAAGGAACTGCCATCTAGCTCTGCACTTGATTCACCTTCTGTTTTGAGTAAGCTTGCGACACCTAAACCTGCTTCTGCTATTCGTTCTGATATGTCGCATGTTATTAATGATGCTACTTCTGCTATACATGATACTTATGATGAAACTACTTCTATGCTTGATACTATTGTGCCACTTGGTGATTTTCTCGAGGAACGACTTGCTAGGGCTAGAGAGATTGAAAATATTGAATCTGATTATGATGATGAAAGTGATGATGAAGAATCAGTTGTTATTCCTGAAGGTTATTTATTTGATCAAGAAGCTTCTTTAGCTATTTTAGCTTGCAAAGATAGATATGAACTCAAAAAGTTATTAGCTAAATGGAATAAGTAATCTCTAAATGCTAGGATGAAACCTGACCCTGCTTTTGCTACTTCACCTATCTTTGTTACTGATAAGGATTATGAATTCTCTGTTGATCCTGATATAATTACTTTAGTTGAATCTGATCCTTTTCATGGCTATGAATCTGAAACTGTTGTGGCACATCTTACTAAATTAAATGATATAGCCACCCTGTTCACTAATGATAAGAGATCTCGCTACTTTTATATCCTTAAAATATTTCCGGTCTCATTAAAGGGTGATGCTAAGATATGGTTTAATTCTCTTGATCCTGGTTGTGTGCGTAGCCCCCAGGATATGATTTACTAGTTCTCTGCTAAATATTTCCCTGCTCATAAGAAACAAGCTGCTTTAAAGGAAATATACAACTTTGTGCAAATTAAAGAAGAGAGTCTCCCACAAGCTTGGGGGAGGCTTCTCAAGTTACTTAATGCTTTGCGTGATCATCCTCTTAAGAAAAATGAAATACTTGATATCTTTTATAATGGACTAACCGATGCTTCTAGAGATTACCTGGATAGTTGTGCTGGTTCTCTTTTCAGGGAAAGATCACCGGATGAAGCTGAAATCTTATTGAATAATATGTTGACAAATGAAAATAATTTGGCGCCTCCTGAGCCAGCTCCTGCTCCAATTAATCATCCTATTCCTAAACCAACTCCGAAGAAGAGAGGTGTTCTATTTCTCAGTCCCGAAGATATGCAAGAGGCAAAGAAATCTATGAAAGAAAAAGGTATTAAAGCTGAAGATGTTAAGAATTTACCTCCTATTGAAGAAATACATGGTCTTAATTTACCGCCTATTGAATAAACATATGATCTTAATCCTTTTTTTATTGAAGAACCTCCAGACCTCGACAACCCAACAAAGGTAGTAAAGGTAAATTCTCTCTATAGATATGATAAAGCTGAAATCCCTCCTCCTAAAATTGCTAGTCAATGCTTGGATGAGTGTGATAATTTTATGTTTAAGCAAGAAGACTTCAGTGCTTATTTTGGTAGACAATTAAAACAAGATGCTGATATGATTAAATATTTGAGTGATTATATGGCTAATATTAGAGGTGAACTTAAACTTGTTAGCAAACATGCTTCTATGGTTACCACTCAAGTAGAACAAGTACTTAAAGCTCAAAAGGAATTGCTCAATGAGATGAATAGTAAGAAAAATAATTATGCTGTTAAAGTGGCTACTAGAACTGGTAGAATGACTCAGGAACCTTTGTATCCTGAAGGCCACTCTAAGAGAATTGAGCAAGATTCTCAAAGAAATAAAATTGATGCACCTAGTTCTTCTAAAAGGAAGAAAAAGAAAAATGATAGAACTGTGCAAACTTCTAGTGAACCTATTGTTGAACCACCTGATAATCCAAATGGTATATCTATGTCTGATGCCGAAACACAATCTGGCAATGAACATGAACCTAATGAAAATGTTAATGATGATGTTCATAATGATGCTCAACCTAGTAATGATAATGATGTAGAAATTGAACCTGCTGTTGATCTTGATAACCCACAATCAAAGAATCAACGTTATGATAAGAAAGACTTTGTTGCTAGGAAACATGGTAAAGAAAGAGAGCCTTGGGTTCAGAAACCCATGCCTTTTCCTCCCAAACCATCCAAGAAAAAGGATGATGAGGATTTTGAGTGCTTTGCTGAAACGATTAGACCTATCTTTTTGCGTATGCGATTGACTAATATGCTCAAAATGAATCCTTATGCTAAGTACATGAAAGATATTGTTACAAATAAAAGAAAGATACCAGAAGCTGAAATTTCCACCATGCTTGCTAATTATACTTTTAAGGGTGAAATACCAAAGAAACTTGGAGATCCAGGAGTACCTACTATACCATGCTCCATTAAAAGAAACTATGTTAAAACTGCTTTATGTGATCTTGGAGCCGGTGTTAGTGTTATGCCTCTCTCTTTATATTGTAGACTTGACTTGAATAAGTTGACACCTACTAAAATATCTTTGTAAATGGCTGATAAATCAACTGCTATACCTGTCGGTATTTGTGAGGATGTGCCTGTTGTGGTTGCAAACGTTACTATTTTAACGGACTTTGTTATTCTTGATATTCCCGAGGACGATAGTATGTCTATTATTCTTGGAAGACCTTTTCTTAATACTGCAGGGGCTGTTATTGATTGCAACAAAGGCAATGCCACTTTTCATGTTAATGGTAATGAGCATACGATACATTTTCTGAGGAAACAACCTCAAGTTCATAGTATCAATTCTATCGGAAAAATTCCATCGATTATATTTGAAGGTTTTGAATTTCCTCTTCCTACTGTCAAGAAGAAATATGATATACTTATTATTGGGGATGTGCATATCCCCGTTGAGGTAACCTAGTGTTATTCGAAATTTCTTTGGTTTCATGTTAATCGGAATGAGTTTGTTAACAAGACTTGATCAACCTTGTTAGTGGATTCCTTTTGACGAGCATGAGATGGATGAAACTAGAAGCACAACCTTCTGTACCCTCTCTATACTTTCCGTTATTTAGTTGAAATAAAGTAAAAATAATATTTTTTCTGTCTGTTTCCTGATTTATCTGTGCAATATAAAAATGTCCCGAAAATAAAAGTCCTCAGAATGACATGCCAATTTGATATGATTTTTTCGGGAATATTTGAGGATTTATGGTGCAAAAATTACCGCGGGGGGAGCTGCCACCTGGTCATGAGGGTGGAGGGCACACCCTACCCCCCTGGGCGCGCCCCCCTGCCTCGTGGGCCCACGGTGGCCCTCCTCCACTTATTTCTGCACCCATCCTCTTCTTCTTCCTACCGCAAACATGAAAAACCAACTCAATCACAAGTTCCGGCCCTGTTTGCTGCCATTTTCGTTCTCCTTGCTCAAAGCACCTCTCACAAAACTGCTTCGGGAGATTGTTCCTTGGTATGTGACTCCTCCATTGGTCCAATTAGTTTTTGTTCTAGTGCTTTATTCATTGCAAATTTTTGCTGCTTAGGTGACCCTGTTCTTGAGCTTGCATGTCAAATTTATATGGTCAAAAGTAGTTTTGATGCATGATATAGGCTCTAGGCACTTGTAGGAGTTTGGTTTACTTTTATTTTGAAGTTACTAAAAATTTCAGATTTTTTCAGAAAATGATGAGGAGACTTTTGAGGGGCTCATCGAGCCAAAGCTCAAAGGATAAGGCACCGAAGCCTAAGTATAATTTGTTGGAAATATGCCCTAGAGGCAATAATAAATTGATTATTATTATATTTCCTTGTTCATGATAATCGTTTATTATCCATGCTATAATTGTATTGATAGGAAACTCAGATACATGTGTGGATACATAGACAACACCATGTCCCTAGTAAGCCTCTAGTTGACTAGCTCATTGATCAATAGATGGTTACGGTTTCCTGACCATGGACATTGAATGTCGTTGATAACGGGATCACATCATTAGGAGAATAATGTGATGGACAAGACCCAATCCTAAGCATAGCACTAGATCGTGTAGTTCGTATGCTAAAGCTTTTCTAATGTCAAGTATCATTTCCTTAGACCATGAGATTGTGCAACTCTCGGATACCGTAGGAATGCTTTGGGTGTATCAAACGTCACAACGTTACTGGGTGACTATAAAGGTGCATTATAGGTATCTCCGAAAGTATCTGTTGGGTTGGCACGAATCGAGACTGAGATTTGTCACTCCGTGTAAGAGGAGAGGTATCTCTGGGCCCACTCGGTAGGACATCATCATATGCGCAATGTGACCAAGGAGTTGATCACGGGATGATGTGTTACAGAACGAGTAAAGAGACTTGCCAGTAACGAGATTGAACTGGGTATTGGATACCGACGATCGAATCTCGGGCAAGTAACATACCGCTAGACAAAGGGAATTGTATACGGGATTGATTAAGTCCTTGACATCGTGGTTCATCCGATGAGATCATCGTGGAACATGTGGGAGCCATCATGGGTATCCAGATCCCGCTGTTGGTTATTGACCAGAGAACGTCTCGGTCATGTCTGCATGTCTCCCGAACCCGTAGGGTCTACACACTTAAGGTTCGGTGACGCTAGGGTTGTGAAGATATGTATATGCAGTAACCCGAATGTTGTTCGGAGTCCCGGATGAGATCCCGGACGTCACGAGGAGTTCCGGAATGGTTCGGAGGTAAAGAATTATATATAGGAAGTGCTGTTTCGGCCATCGGGACAAGTTTCGGGGTTATCGGTATTGTACCGGGACCACCGGAGGGGTCCCGGGGGGCCCAGCGGGTGGGGCCACCTGTCCCGGGGGCCACATGGGCTGTAGGGGGTGCGCCTTGGCCTAGATGGGCCAAGGGCACCAGCCCCTATAGGCCCATGCGCCTAGGGTTTCCATATGGGAGGAGTCCCACTAGTGGAAGGCACCCCTAAGTGCCTCGGGGGGAGGGAAACCTCCCCTGGCCGCCGCACCTAGGAGATTGGATCTCCTAGGCTGGCGCACCACCCCCCCTTGGCCCTCCTATATATAGTGGGGGAGAGGAGGAACTTCATACACCAGCCCCTGGCGCCTCCCTCTCTCCCCGTTACGTCTCTCTCTCGTAGTATAGGCGAAGCCCTGCTACTGTGACGCCCTGCATGCACCACCACGCCGTCGTGTTGCTGGATCTTCATCAACCTCTCCCTCTCCCCTTGCTGGATCAAGGCGTGGGAGACGTCTCCGGGCTGTACGTGTGTTGAACGCGGAGGTGCCGTCCGTTCGGCACTAGGATCATCGGTGATTTGAATCACGACGAGAACGACTCCATCAACCCCGTTCACTTGAACGCTTCCGCATAGCGATCTACAAGGGTATGTAGATGCACTCTCCTTCCCCTCGTTGCTAGTTTCTCCATAGATAGATCTTGGTGACACGTAGGAAAATTTTGAATTTCTGCTACGTTCCCCAACAGTGGCATCATGAGCTAGGTCTATGCGTAGATTCTATGCACGAGTAGAACACAAAGTAGTTGTGGGCGTTGATTTTGTTCAATATTCTTGCCGTTACTAGTCTTATCTTGATTCGGCGGCATCGTGGGATGAAGCGGCCGGGACCAACTTTACACGTACTCTTACGTGAGACCGGTTCCACCGACAAATATGCACTAGTTGCATAAGGTGGCTAGCGGGTGTCTGTCTCTCCCACTTTAGTCGGATCGGATTCGATGAAAAGGGTCCTTATGAAGGGTAAATAGCAATTGGCATATCACGTTGTGGTTTTGCGTAGGTAAGAAACGTTCTTGCTAGAAACCCATAGCAGCCACGTAAAACATGCAAACAACAATTAGAGGACGTCTAACTTGTTTTTGCAGGGTATGCTATGTGATGTGATATGGCCAAAAGGATGTGATGAATGATATATGTGATGTATGAGATTGATCATGTTCTTGTCAAGGGAATCACAACTTGCATGTCGATGACGAGACAACTTCAAGAAGACACAATGATGGAGATCATGATGATGGAGATCATGGTGTCATACCGGTGACAAGATGATCATGGAGCCCCAAGATGGAGATCAAAGGAGCTACATGATATTGGCCATATCATGTCACTATTATTTGATTACATGTGATGTTTATCTTTTTTATACATCTTATTTGCTTAAAACGACGGTAGTAAATAAGATGATCCCTCATTAAAATTTCAAGAAGTGTTCTCCCCTAACTGTGCACCGTTGCTACAGTTCGTCGTTTCGAAGCACGCCGTGATGATCGGGTGTGATAGATCCTTACGTTCACATACAACGGGTGTAAGACAGTTTTACACAGCAAAAACACTTAGGGTTAACTTGACGAGCCTAGCATGTACAGACATGGCCTCGGAACACAGAAGACCGAAAGGTCGAGCATGAGTCGTATAGAAGATACGATCAACATGAAGATGTTCACCGATGATGACTAGTCCGTCTCACGTGATGATCGGACACAGCCTAGTTGACTCGGATCATGTAATCACTTAGATGACTAGAGGGATGTCTATCTAAGTGGGAGTTCATAAGATGAACTTAATTATCCTGAACATAGTCAAAAGGATTTTGCAAATTATGTCATATCTCACGCTTTAGTTCTACTGTTTAGATATGTTCCTAGAGAAAAAAAAATTAGTTGAAAGTTGATAGTAGCAATTATGCAGACTAGGTCCGTAAACTGAGGATTGTCCTCAATGCTTCTTAGAAGGCTTATGTCCTTAATGCACCGCTCAGTGTGCTGAACCTCGAACGTTGTCTGTGGATGTTGTGAACATCTGACATACACGCTTTGATAACTACGTGATAGTTCAGTTAAACGGTTTAGAGTTGAGGCACCGAAGACGTTTTGAAACGTCATGAAACATATGAGATGTTTTGAGGGCTGAAATTGGGATTTCAGGCTCGTACCCACGTCAAGAGGTATAAGACCTCCGACGATTTTCTTAGCCTGCAAACTAAGGGAGAAAAGCTCAATTGTTGAGCTTGTGCTCAGATTGTCTGAGTACAACAATCATTTGAATCGAGTGGGAGTTGATCTTCCAGATGAGATAGTGATGTTTCTCCGAAGTCATTACCACCAAGCTGCTAGAGCTTCGTGATGAACTATAATGTATCAGGGACATATTTGATGATCCTTGAGATATTCGCGATGTTTGACACCACGAAAGTAGAAATCAAGCAGGAGCATCAATTGTTGATGGTTGATGAAACCACTAGTTTCAAGAAGGGAAAGGGCAAGAAGGGATACTTCATGAAACGGCAATTCAGCTGCTGCTCTAGTGAAGAAACCCAAGGTTGAACCCAAACCCGAGACTAAGTGCTTCTGTAATAAGGGGAACAGCCACTGGAGCAGAATTACCCTAGATACTTGGTAGATGAGAAGGCTGGCAAGGTCGATAGAAGGATATTGGATATACATTGTGTTGATGTGTACTTTACTAGTACTCCTAGTAGCACCAGGGTATTAGATACCGGTTCGGTTGCTAAGTGTTAGTAACTCGAAATAAAAGCTAGGGAATAAACGGAGACTAGCTAAAGGTGAGCTGACAATATGCGTTGGAAGTGTTCTCAATGTTGATATGATCAAGCATCGCACGCTGCCTCTACCATCGAGATTGGTGTTTGCGTTGAGCATAGACATGATTGGATTATGTCTATCGCAATACGGTTATTCATTTAAGGAGAATAATGGTTACTCTGTTTATTTGAATAATACCTTCAATGGTCTTACACCTAAAATGAATGGTTTATTGAATCTCGATCGTAGTGATACACATGTTCATGCCAAAAGATAGTAATGATAGTACCACCTACTTGTGGCACTGCCACGTAAGTCATATCGGTATAAAACGCATGAAGAAGCTCCATGTTGATGGATCTTTGGGCTCACTCGTTTTTGAAAAGTTTGAGACATGCGAACCATGTCTATTGGTGTATATGCATGAAGAAACTCCATGCAAATGGACCATTTTGTACTCGCTTGATTTTGAATCACTTGAGGCATGCAAATCATACCACATGGGCAAGATGACTGAAAGCCTCGGTTTCAGTAAAATGGAACTAGAAAGCAAATTGTTGGAAGTAATACATTTTCATGTGTGCAGTCCAATGAGTGCTGAGGCATGTAGTGGATATCGTTATGTTCTTTCTTCACAGATGATTTGAGTAGATGTTGAGCACATTTACTTGATGAATCACGAGTCTGAATTATTGAAAGGTTCAAGTAATTTCAGTGTGAAGTTGAAAGATCGTCGTGACAAGAGGATAAAAGATCTATGATATGATCATAGAGATGAATGTCTGAATTACGAGTTTGGCACAAAATTAAGACATTGTGGAAATCGTTTCACAACTAATACAGCCTGGAACACCATAGTGTGATGGTGTGTCCGAACATCATAACTGCACCCTATTGGATATGATGCATACCATGATGTCTCTTATCAAATTACCACAATAGTTTATGGGTTAGGCATTAGAGACAACCACATTCACTTTAAATAGGGCACCACGTAATTCCGATGAGATGACACCGTATGAACTATGGTTTAAAGAAACCTAAGCTGTCATTTCTTAAAAGTTTGGGACTGCGACGCTTATGTGAAAAAGTTTCAGGCTGATAAGCTCGAACCCAAAGCGGATAAATGCATCTTCATAGGACACCCAAAACAGTTGGGTATACCTCCTGTCTCAGATCCAAAAGCAATAAGGGATTGTTTCTAGAATCGGGTCCTTTCTCGAGGAAAAGTTTCTCTCGAAAGAATTGAGTGGGAGGATGGTGGAGACTTGATGAGGTTATTGAACCGTTACTTCAACTAGTGTATAGCAGGGCACAAAGAGTTGTTCCTGTGGCACCTACACCAATTGAAGTGGAAGCTTATGATATTGATCATGAGACTTCGGATCAAGTCACTCCCAAACCTCGTAGGATGACAAGGATGCGTACTACTTCAGAGTGGTACGTAATCCTGTCTTGAAAGTCATGTTGCTAGACAACAATGAGCCTACAAGCTATGGAGAAGCGATGGTGGGCCCGGATTCCAATAAATGGCTTGAGGCCATATAATCCGAGAGAGGATCCATATATGAAAACAAAGTGTAGACTTTGGAAGTACTACTTGATGGTTGTAAGGCTGTTAGGTACATATGGATTTTAAAAGGAAGACGAACAATGATGGTAAGTATCACCGTTAAGAAAGCTCGACTTGTCGTTAAGATGTTTTCCGACAAGTTCAAGGAGTTGACTACGGTGAGACTTCCTCACTCGTAGCGATGCTAAGAGTCTGTTGGAATTATATTAGCGATTACTGCATTATTTATGAAATCTTGCAGATAGGATGTCAAAACATTGTTTCCTCGACGATTTTTGAGGAAAGGTTGTATGTGATACAACCGGAAGGTTTTGTCAATCCTGAAAGATGCTAATAAGTATGCAAAGCTCCAGCAATCCTTCTGAGGACTGGAGTGAGCATCTCGGAGTTGGAATGTACACTTTGATGAGATGATCAAAGATTTTGGGTTTATACAAAGTTTATGAGAAACTTGTATTTCCAAAGAAGTGAGTGGGAGCACTATAGAATTTCTGATTAGTATATGTTGTTGACATATTGTTGATCAGAAATGACATAGAATTTCTGGAAAGCATATAGGGTTATTTGGAAAGTGTTTTTCAATGGAAAGCCTGGATTAAGCTACTTGAACATTGAGCATCAAGATCTATAAGGATAGATCAAAACGCTTAATAGTACTTTCAAAATGAGCACATACCATGACATGATCTTGAAAGTGTTCAAGATAGATCAGTCAAAGAAGGAGTTCTTGCCTGAGTTGTAAGGTATGAAGTTAAGACTTAAAGCTCGACCACGGCAGAATAGAGAGATAGGACGAAGGTCGTCCCCTATGCTTAAGACGTAGGCTCTACAGTATGCTATGCTGTGTACCGCACCTAAAGTGTGCCTTGCCATGAGTCAGTCAAGGGGTACAAGAGTGATCCAAGAGTGGATCACGGGACAGCGGTCAAAGTTATCCTTAGTAACTAGTGGACTAAGGAATTTTCTCGATTATGGAGGTGGTAAAAGAGTTCGTCGTAAAGAGTTACGTCGATGCAAGCTTAACACCTATCCGGATAGCTCTGAGTAGAGATACCGGATACATATAATGGAGCAACAATTTAGAATAGCTCCAAGTAGAACAGTTATTTGGATTAGCTCCAAATAGAACGTTGTAGCTACATCTAGGAGATGACATAGAGATTTGTAAAGCACACACAGATCTGAAAGGTTCAGACCCGTTGACTAAAACCTCTCTCATAAGCAACATGATCAAACCCAGAACTCATTGAGTGTTAATCACATAGTGATGTGAATTAGATTATTGACTCTAGTAAACTCTTTGGATGTTGGTTACATGGCGATGTGACCTGTGAGTGTTAATCACATGGCGATGTGAACTAGATTATTGACTCTAGTGCAAGTGGGAGACTGTTGGAAATATGCCCTAGAGGCAATAATAAATTGATTATTATTATATTTCCTTGTTCATGATAATCGTTTATTATCCATGCTATAATTGTATTGATAGGAAACTCAGATACATGTGTGGATACATAGACAACACCATGTCCCTAGTAAGCCTCTAGTTGACTAGCTCGTTGATCAATAGATGGTTACGGTTTCCTGACCAAGGACATTGAATGCCGTTGATAACGGGATCACATCATTAGGAGAATGATGTGATGGACAAGACCCAATCCTAAGCATAGCACTAGATCGTGTAGTTCGTATGCTAAAGCTTTTCTAATGTCAAGTATCATTTCCTTAGACCATGAGATTGTGCAACTCCCGGATACCGTAGGAATGCTTTGGGTGTATCAAACGTCACAACGTAACTGGGTGACTATAAAGGTGCATTACAGGTATCTCCGAAAGTATCTGTTGGGTTGGCACGAATCGAGACTGGGATTTGTCACTCCGTGTAAGCGGAGAGGTATCTCTGGGCCCACTCGGTAGGACATCATCATATGCGCAATGTGACCAAGGAGTTGATCACGGGATGATGTGTTACGGAACGAGTAAAGAGACTTGCCGGTAACGAGATTGAACTGGGTATTGGATACCGACGATCGAATCTCGGGCAAGTAACATACCGCTAGACAAAGGGAATTGTATACGGGATTGATTAAGTCCTTGACATCATGGTTCATCCGATGAGATCATCGTGGAACATGTGGGAGCCATCATGGGTATCCAGATCCCGCTATTGGTTATTGACCAGAGAACATCTCGGTCATGTCTGCATGTCTCCCGAACCCGTAGGGTCTACACACTTAAGGTTCGGTGACGCTAGGGTTGTGAAGATATGTATATGCAGTAACCCGAATGTTGTTCGGAGTCCCGGATGAGATCCCGGACATCACGAGGAGTTCCGGAATGGTCCGGAGGTAAAGAATTATATATAGGAAGTGCTGTTTCGGCCATCGGGACAAGTTTCGGGGTTATCGGTATTGTACCGGGACCACCAGAGGGGTCCCGGGGGGCCCAGCGGGTGGGGCCACCTGTCCCGGGGGGCCACATGGGCTGTAGGGGGTGCGCCTTGGCCTAGATGGGCCAAGGGCACCAGCCCCTATAGGCCCATGCGCCTAGGGTTTCCATATGGGAGGAGTCCCACTAGTGGAAGGCACCCCTAAGTGCCTTGGGGGGGAGGGAAACCTCCCCTGGCCGCCGCACCTAGGAGATTGGATCTCCTAGGCTGGCGCACCACCCCCCCTTGGCCCTCCTATATATAGTGGGGGAGAGGAGGAACTTCATACACCAGCCCCTGGCGCCTCCCTCTCTCCCCGTTACGTCTCTCTCTCGTAGTATAGGCGAAGCCCTGCTACTGTGACGCCCTGCATGCACCACCACGCCGTCGTGTTGCTGGATCTTCATCAACCTCTCCCTCTCCCCTTGCTGGATCAAGGCGTGGGAGACGTCTCCGAGCTGTACGTGTGTTGAACGCGGAGGTGCCGTCCGTTCGGCACTAGGATCATCGGTGATTTGAATCACGACGAGAACGACTCCATCAACCCCGTTCACTTGAACGCTTCCGCATAGCGATCTACAAGGGTATGTAGATGCACTCTCCTTCCCCTCGTTGCTAGTTTCTCCATAGATAGATCTTGGTGACACGTAGGAAAATTTTGAATTTCTGCTACGTTCCCTAACATAATTTGCCTCGCACCGCGGAGGTTCGGGCGTGTGAATGGCCTTCCGAGGATTTCTTAAGAGCAGCCGGGATTTATGAAGATTTTCATGAGTTGGCTCAGACTACAGGCCTTACCGCTTTCCTCCACGACCAATGCGATCAGTATCTCTTGCTCACAAATACCTTTGTGCAAAACTTTCATTTTCATTCTAAGAACTCACCACCTATGGTGGAATTTCATGTATATGATGAGCATAAGGAGATGTCACTTTATGATTTCTGTCGGATTTGTTTAGTCCTTTTTGGGGGCAAGACAGAAGAACCACATCGTGATGATGTAGAGGGATTTATTCACACTATCACTGTAGGGGAGACAAGGAAGGTTTCCGATGCACGAATCACTAGCATACATTTTCCTATTTTACGTTATTTTGCATTATTTGCTAGTCGTTGCTTAATTGGTTGCGGAAACTGTGGAAACCTGAGTATCCCTGATATTATCATTTTGCACCATGGCTTATACGGTGATAACTCTTTTAGTATGGGCGGCATTATTGCTAGACGGTTAAGTATGAACCGTACTAAGGGTCCCATCTTTGGAGGCATTTATGCTTCACGCATCGCTGCACATTTTAACATACCTATTAGGCATTATGAGAAGGAAGAAAAGGTGCTGCCTCGTGTTTATTTATATTATAAAAGTATGGTAGCACATGATTTTATTGTTAAGAATAGGGAAGGAGAGCTTAAATATCAATTGTTCTTTAATAAACATCATCCTGAGACTATTACCTTGCCTGCTCCTTCTTTGTTTGATTTGACTGTAGGCACGTACCTTGTTCGTTGGCGGCTATTCACGCCTACCCGAACCCTGCACCAGCCCCGGAACCGGAACCACAAGAGGAGCCTCCACGACAGTCTGTTTATTCTTGGGATCCGGAGATGGCTGTCAGCCAATGGCAATCAGAGTCTTCTTCATCACAGTACGACCCCAACAACTATTATTATGGATATCAGCCAGGCCAGCCGTGGCCATAGACCAACTTAGGCCAAAAGCCTAAGCTTGGGGGAGTACGAATTTCTCACCGACATTACATTTATGTTCACACACACTCATTGCTAGATGTCGGTGTTCATACTTTTTCATTGTATCATCCATGCTAGTTTATTTCCTTTTATGCTTTCTTCTTGTGTGTTTGATAAACCTTAAGAAAAACCAAAAAAAAATAGTAGTAGTTTACTTTTCTTGCTGCAGTAATAATTAAAAAGAAAACCCAAAAATATTTCCCGTTCTTCTTTTGCTTGTTGGGAGCTTTCCCGTGTAAATAGTTTTATTTCTTTTCTTTTCTTTGAGGGTCAGTAGGAGAGGACCATGATTAAATTGTTGAAGTGGCTCTTATATGCTTTATTGTTGATTTAACCAAGAGCCCATATTGCTTTGTCTTCTCCAGTTTATTGAATGCTCGCAGATTCCAGCTTAGTCCAATGCACATGCACTCTTATTATTATTCACATCGTTCGGTCGTGCAAGTGAAAGGCAATTATGATGATATATGATGGACTGACTGAGAGGAGAAAAGCTGGTATGAAGTCGACCTCTTTTGTTTTTGTAAATGTGATGAGTTCATCGTTCTTGATTCAGCTTATTATGAATAAACATGTTTGCAATGACAATTAGAGATCATAGTTGCTTGTGCCATGCTTGATTAGCTATGAGTTATAATGGTTTACCTTGCGTGCCAACATGCTATTGAGATGGTTATGATGTGGTATGATGGGGTGGTATCCTCCTTTGAATGATTTAAGTGACTTGACTTGGCACATGTTCACGCATGTAGTTGAAACAAATCAACATAGCCTTCACGATATTTATGTTCATGGTGGATTATATCCTACTCATGCTTGCATCCAATGTTTATTAATTTTAATGCATGTACATGGCTGTTGTCGCTCTCTAGTTGGTCGCTTCCCAGTCTTTTGCTAGCCTTCACCTGTACTAAGCAGGAATACTGCTTGTGCATCCAATCCCTTAAACCCAAAAGTTATTCCAGATGAGTCCACCATACCTTCCAATATGCGGTATCTACCTGCCGTTCCAAGTAAATTTGTATGTGCCAAACTCTAAACCTTCAAATAATCATCCTGTTTTGTATGCTCGAATATCTCATGTATCAACTAGGGTTGTCTGTATCTTCCATGCTAGGTGGGTTATTCTCAAGAGGAGTGGACTCCGCTCCTCACTCACGAGAAAATGGCTGGTCACCGGGATGCCCAGTCCCATGCTTTATGCAAACTAAATCAAAATAATTGCAAAACAAAACTCCCCCTGGGACTGTTGTTAGTTGGAGGCACTCGTTGTTTCGAGCAAGCCATGGATTGATGTTTCTTGGTGGAGAGGGAGTATAAACTTTACCATTCTGTTTGGGAACCGCCTATAATGTGTGTAGCATGGAAGATATCGTCATCTCTTGGTTGTTATGTTGACAATGAAAGTATACCGCTAAAAATGTTAATTATCTCTATTTTAAAACCGAGCTCTGGCACCTCTACAAAACCCTGCTTCCCTCTGTGAAGGGCCTATCTATTTACTTTTATGTTGAGTCATCACCCTCTTATTAAAAGCACTAGCTGGAGAGCGCATCTGTCATTTGCATTCATCACTGTTAATTTATATTGGGTGTGACTATGATTGGATCTCTTTTACCATGAATTACAATGTCTAGTCAGTCCTTGATCTTTAAAGGTGCTCTGCATTTATGTTTTGCGGTCTTAGAAAGGGCTAGCGAGATACCATCTTGTTATATCATATTATGATTGTTTTGAAAAAGTGTTGTCATCCGAGATTTATTATTATGGCTTGCTAGTTGATTATGCTATTGATATGGGTAATCATGAGACCTGAGAATTATTGCAAATATGGTTAGTTATAATCTTTGCTGAAAACTTGAATGCTAGCTTGACATATTTACAACAACAAGAGCAAACAGAGTTTGTAAAAGTTTTTCTTTATTTCTTTCAGTTTGTCAACTGAATTGGTTGAGGACAAGCAAGGGTTTAAGCTTGGGGGAGTTGATATGTCTCCGTCGTATCTACTTTTACAAACACTTTTGCCCTTGTTTTGGACTCTAACTTGTATGATTTGAATGGAACTAACCAGGACTGACGCTGTTTTCAGCAGAACTGCCATGATGTTGTTTTATGTGCAGAAAACAAAAGTTCTCGGAATGACCTGAAACTCCATGGAATATCTTACAATAATTAATAAAAAATCCTCGCCAAAGATGAAGACCAGGGGGCCCACACCCTGTACACAAGGGTGGGGGCGTCCCCCTAGGGCGCGCCCCCTACCTCATGGCCCCCCTAGAGACCTCCCGACTCCAACTCCAACTCTATATATCTGCTTTTGGGGAGAAAAAACGGGAGAGAAGAATTCATCGCATTTTACGATACGGAGCTGCCGCCAAGCCCTAAAACCTCTCGGGAGGGCTGATTTGGAGTCCGTTCGGGGCTCCGGAGAGGGCAATTCGTCGCCGTCGTCATCATCAACCATCCTCCATCACCAATTTCATGATGCTCACCGCCGTGCGTGAGTAACTCCATCGTAGGCTTGCTGGACGGTGATGGGTTGGATGAGATTTGTCATGTAATCGAGTTAGTTTTGTTAGGGTTTGATCCCTAGTATCCACTATGTTCTGAGATTGATGTTGCTATGACTTTGCTATGCTTAATGCTTGTCACTAGGGCCCGAGTGCCATGATTTCAGATCTGAACCTATTATGTTTTCATCAATATATGAGAGTTCTTGATCCTATCTTGCAAGTCTATAGTCACCAATTATGTGTTATGATCCATTAACCCCGAAGTGACAATAATCGGGATACTTACCGGTGATGACCGTAGTTTGAGGAGTTCATGTATTCACTATGTGCTAATGCTTTGTTCCGGTTCTCTATTAAAAGGAGGCCTTAATATCCCTTAGTTTCCATTAGGACCCCGCAGCCACGGGAGGGTAGGACAAAAGATGTCATGAAAGTTCTTTTCCACAAGCACGTATGACTATATTCGGAATACATGCCTACATTACATTAATGAATTGGAGCTAGTTCTGTGTAACCCTATGTTATGACTGTTACATGATGAAACTACATCCAACGTAATTATCCATCACTGATCTGATGCCTACGAGCTTTCCATATATTGGTTTACGCTTATTTACTTTCCTGTTGCTATTGTTACAACCACTACAAAATACCAAAAACATTACTTTGCTTTCGTTACTCTTTTGTTACCGTTACCATCACTATCATATTACTTTGCTACTAAACACTTTGCTGCAGATACTAAGTTTCCAGGTGTGGTTGAATTGACAACTCAGGTGCTAATACTTGAGAATATTCTTTGGCCCCCCTTGTGCCGAATCAATAAATTTGGGTTGAATACTCTACCCTCAAAAGCTGTTGCGATCCCCTATACTTGTGGGTTATCAGTACTCAGAGTAATCCCACCTCGATTACTTACATGAAAGTTTACCAGTTTATATACCTGGAAAATTGCATATCAACAACGAGCCTCTTGAATCAACAAACACAGAAAGAGAACGAAGGGAAATTGTACAACAAAACTGCAGTCCGGCGCGAAGCTGTTCAGTCCGACGCTCGCCGGGGTGAGGAAGCGGAGGCGCAACATGCAGATGCCTGCGACGCAGCCTGTTCCACACGTTGGCCACCTCTACACCACGCACGACATGGACACGAGCGCGGCGGCAGGGTGGCTTGAGCCTCGTGGTGGACCAGATCCAGCGAGGGGAATGTCGGATCCGTCGGCTTGGAGAGGGAGGTGTGGAGGAGCACGCGGGACAGAGGGCGGAGGAGGATGGAGGCGGAATGCTGAGGTCGGGCTGTGGACTCGGAGTGGAGGAGCCACGGAGAGGCCCGGGAGCTACCACGGCAGCCACGAGAGCGAGATGGGCCTGGCCATGCTCGGCGGTCGTCAGCCGACTTCGTGTTTCTCTGCTGATTATCCCTGACGACTTGGATAAAAATATTTTTGTATGCACTCCGAGTGGGTCAGTCTATATACACTTAAATTTTCACATTCAGTTTCCTTCAGTTAGACGACAGCAAGGAGATTATGCACTACTTTTTTCTGAAAAAATATCATAAGGGACATCTTTTGGAAGAATGACGAGCCATGTTGGCCGTAGTTGGAGTGAAAGAATTACAACTTTTTTGTGCCAAATAATCAAATATAGCACTGGTTCAGGAAAAAAAACAGAAACCATGAGAAATGTTGTTGTTGGATGTCAGTGCGCATCATATATCCTCTTGGCCATGCCGGTCATAACAGCAACAACTTTCTTCAGGATGGTGATGCTCATATTGTCAATCATTCTCACTGTGGTGCTTGAGACAAAAACTCCTAAGGCAGTTTGGTAATTTATGATGTTATTACACCGGAGCACATGTAATGATAGACCCGGTAAAGAAGAATAGAACGTAAGTGTGTGCCATATTTTTTCCCGATGCAACGCACGGGCCCTTATGCTAGTATATATAATGTGGTAGAAGGGAAAACATAAATTGGACACATCATTACTTTTATAAGAGACCTGCGTTTTATACCCCACAGTAGGCATACTAACAAGTTCACACACAAATACAACAGAAAAGGTAAACATTCATATCAAACTCAGGTTCACAGGACACGTTCATATTCATAGCCAACATTCACTATCAACAACTCAAAAGATTCATATATACACAAGCTCAGCATATCTATGCATCCAAATGATTGATAGATCACACGACAATATTCATACATAATTCACAAAAAGATTCAGATATACACATGTTCAGTATGTTTATGCATCCAAATGATTGAGATCACAGCCAATATGATCCATGGACGAACTTTAATTACCTTGGGTACAGACTGGTAAATGGTGTTCAATCAGAGGTACTTCTTGCTAAAATTAGTTCTTGTACGAGTAAACTTTCGAGTACATAAGAGGTAGCACAGACAATCTAAACTTTGCTTGTAGGTTTATCCTCAAATAGTGGCCTCGTGCCTAGGGAGGTTTGAGCAACTTGGCCACTACTTTCATCCAACTAGTTTACTGGCTCATCTTGGTCCTGTATCTCGCCAAAATTATACATTGCAGACGAGAAAGGAGGCGGTTGAGAAAATGAACCACCCAAATATTTTGTGCAGTTCAACTGGAATGGAGCATCCTTGGCGTGCAGACTGATTAAGTGCCAGATGAATATACGTGTCAACCAACTTGTCTGGAATCTTTATACTCCATGCCATATAGTTCGCTACCATATGTGCCGATAACCAAAAGGCACAAGTTGGGACCAAAGACTGGACTGCGTTTTTCTGGGCTATGCACCAAGCAATATTTTTGGCGTTCACTCTCCTAATACTTGGAGTTTGACAATTGGTTGACGCCGGTTGATACTCGAATGAATATAGGCACTTCTTGTCAACATCGATGCTTGTTTGAGTAAACTTTGGAGTACATAGCAGCAACATAAGTACCTGTCCATCTGATCATTTTGTGCAGTTCTACTGAAATCACCCGATGTAATGATTTGTGTGCGAGTTCAGGCTCCAAATTACTCCTTTATGAAATCGGAAAACAGTAGCACAATACCAAATTACCAATACATGTGACAGGCACAATAATCAGGATAAAGACTAGTACGAACCTATGTGAGGTAGCATATCAATTACTATTTCCTTTGACTGGAAGCCGAGATAAGCCAAGCGACTGACAGAAAAGGAAGAAAGTATGCAGAGATTAGCGACTGACAGGAAATGACGGAAGCTGTCAAGGCAATGAAGCACCGAAAGTTTTTGTGCAATTCCACCAAAATCGAGCATCCCTGTTGGCACATATATTGAGAGAGTGAGATTACTGTAATAGTGGGACTAGTTGAAGAAACATACACTAACAAATAGAAGCACCCTCATTATCTTAATGGGTAAAGTTAGCAACATAGTAGTCTTGATTAAAGAGAGGTATTAGTTTATTTAATCAATGCCAATTAGCTCAACTCAACACTCAAAGCATTGCCATTTATCATAGGTTGCAAAACTTTAACGTGCAAAGATAAAGGAGTTTCTCATGACAGTAGCACGATACAAATAGAGATGACAACAAACTAATATGGATGAAGGCCTTAGGCCCGTACTAACCTGAGAAAAAAAAGCTTATTCATGTAGTCCCATAAGAGATGATAAAGCACTCACTGGAATCACACAATAGTATATATTTTTGTGCACTTCAAATGTATGGTTGAAATCACTCTTGTTTACTGATACGTCTCCAACGTATCTACTTTTCCAAACACTTTTGCCCTTGTTTTGGACTCTAACTTGCATGATTTGAATGGAACTAACCCGGACTGACGCTATTTCTAGCAGAATTACCATGGTGTTATTTATGTGCAGGAGCAAACGTTCTCGGAATGACCTGAAACTTCACGAAGACACTTTTCATAAAATAAGAAAAATACCTGCCAAAGATGAAGGCCAGGGGCCCACCGTCTTGCCATGAGGGTGGGGGCGCGCCCCCCTACCTCGTGGGCCCCCTGTTGCCTCTCCAACTCCAACTCCACATCCATATATTGAGTTACGATGAGAAAAAATCAGAGAGAAGAAATCATCGCGTTTTACGATACGGAGCCGCTGCCAAACCCTAAAACCTCTCGGGAGGGTTGATGTTGAGTCCATTCGGGGCTCCGGAGAGGGGAATCCGTCGCCATCGTCATCATCAACCATCCTCCATCACCAATTTCATGATGCTCACCGCCGTGCGTGAGTAATTCCATCGTAGGCTTGCTGGACAGTGATGGGTTGGATGGGATCTATCATGTAATCGAGTTAGTTTTGTTAGGGTTTGATCCCTAGTGTCCACTATGTTCTGAGATTGATGTTGCTATGACTTTGCTATGCTTAATGCTTGTCACTAGGGCCCGAGTGCCATGATTTAAGATCTGAACCTATTATGTTTTCATCAATATATGAGTGTTCTTGATCCTATCTTGCAAGTCTATAGTCACCTATTATGTGTTATGATCTGTTAACCCCGAAGTGACAATAATCGGGATACTTACCGGTGATGACCGTAGTTTGAGGAGTTCATGTATTCACTATGTGTTAATGCTTTGTTCCGGTTCTCTATTAAAAGGAGGCCTTAATATCCCTTAGTTTCCGTAAGGACCCCGCTGCCACGGGAGGGTAGGACAAAAGATGTCATCCAAGTTATTTTCCATAAGCACGTATGACTATGTTCGGAATACATGCCTACATTATATCAATGAACTGGAGCTAGTTCTGTGTCACCCTAGGTTATGACTGTTACATGATGAACCGCATCCGGCATAATTCTCCATCACCAATCCATTGCCTACGAGCTTTCCATATATTGTCTTCGCTTATTTACTTTTCTGTTGCAATTGCTATCAATACTACAAAATACCAAAAAACATTGCTTTTTCTACTGTTACCTTTTGCTACCGTTATCACTACTATCATATTACTTTGCTACTAAATACTTTGTTGCAGATATTAAGTTTCCAGGTGTGGTTGAATTGGCAACTCAGCTGCTAGTACTTGAGAATATTCTTTGGCTCCCCTTGTGTCGAATCAATAAATTTGGGTTGAATACTCTACCCTCGAAAACTGTTGCGATCCCCTATACTTGTGGGTTATCATTTACCAGTGCTGAGATTATATCGAAAGATTATCAAGAACTTCTAGTAGAGTTAAAGCACTGGCTGGGATACAGTTCATTGTATTGTCTTGTGTAGTTCCACTAAAATGTATGATTGTCAAAACATGATCCCTGTTTGCACAAGTAGGAACAAGGTGAAACCTTCATTAGCTTAGTGAGAAAGGATAGGAAGACATTAGCATATTACTCAAATAGTAGCATCAAATTCATGATGGACAATACACAAAACATTGCCTCATTGAACCAATGGCAATAAATTGACATGCAAAACAATAGCACTATTTTGTCATGACTAATAATATTCCCTCCCTGCTCCACCACATGATTCACCTCCATAGACAAACATACACACGTACATGATTCAGCATATGGTCCTACTAAAGATTTGTTTAACTCCAACAGGAAAAGTAGGCAGTAATAAATTAGTGGTACTTAAGTACTCCTAATTAATTAAGTGAGACAGCAGAAGTGGAAGGGCTCCCTGGCGGATCGTCTCACATGTAAGGTAGTCATTACTGGAGCCCTTGAATGGCCTTGACTGAGGCCTCTGGCTTCGACCAGATCGCCTTGGCACTGTTTATTCTTCTTCTTCCTCCTCTTCATGCTCTGTTTCTCTTTCTCCTCACCAGTTGGTGAAACCAAGTACATGATTGGCCTTCTAATTCAGAATTGTTTTTGTTAGTGAGGGAGTACAAGTGTACTAGTAAAAAAAATCATTATTTTCTCATGGCAGTTGGAAAATAGAGATGAACACATGCATTAAATATCATTCTTACCTAAAGGAAGGTTATGGCGCAAATATGGATGATGAGGATTGGAACACAAATCTCCCTTTGTGCAGTTCCACCAAAATGAACCAACTGTTCCATTCTGACATTCTAGTTAAACAACACAAAAGTCACTTCTTTTAAGAAGAGTTTTGTGCAGTGCACCAAAAGGTCACAACAGCAACCAGGTGAATTGGATATCCCTGTTTGCGCAAAAAGGCACAGAGGAAACAGTCAGAGTCTCAAACAATTACAGGCAAAAACATTTGGCTAAACTTGTCATGGCTTATAACAGTGGCATGGCTTCGTTTTTACCAGGGACATTAGATTAAGAACAGTGGGTGCACCAGCAATCCAACACCATGTACGTAAACAGGGGCATAAAGTGGTGATTCATAGTTTGTTACCCCGAGAAACAAACATCCAAGAAACATATCTAGGTTGGTCCCATTTTTGTTCACTCTAGCCACCTACTCCTATGTGTGGATAGCAAATCTAGTCCTGTTCATACCACTATGTACAACGTTACCCCTATATTTCCCTTTTCGACCAAGAGACCGGTTGGATGACCAGTCTGTACTACTTTCACCCCCTTTCCTTCCTGTTTGTACCAAATCCGATGTACATACTAAATTCCCCCACCCCCACTTTATTTCTTGTTTGAACCAAGTACTACAAGATTCGACTCCATGAAATAGCTTTACCTCTAACAATAGAAGAAATAAATATGTGACATTGGACCATCCAACCGAGAGGGGCTGAGAGCTAGAAAATGATGCACATGCAGCGACGCAGCGAGCTGGGGAAGTAGAGCTAAGGCGGTTTTGAACGAAGATACACCTGAAGGTCGTTGGGATGTGGATAGGTGGGCGGCGGGAGGTCGGATCCGCCCACAGGCAACGACGAAGGGATCGGAGGACCTCCCGTGCCGGCCCTCGGCTAGAGATAACGGTGCGGCCAGCAGTGGGTCTCCTCCCTCGCTGTCGACACGGCCTAAACGCTGCCCCTCCTCCCCTTCACCGGCGGAGGGGGATACGTCCGGATCTATAACCAGTGGTGAGGATAGAAAGCCAGTGTTTTTTGAAGGGAGAAAGACATTGTTACTACCCCTATCTTGTTTAGATCTGGAGAGGATGAGAGTGTGTGAATAGAGCAACCCTAGCAAGAAAGCGCAGAGGCTCCGGCCTATATATATGTAGTGGGGTAGTTTTCCTTTTTCACTCCATCAAAACAATCGTTTAAAATTGTGTACTACTACATGCCAGGTCGCGGTTTTTTAGTTGTTGATTGTTTTTTGATATAGCTACCCGCTTGTTCCAAGTGGTGTTATGGTGTGCTAGGTCGCACTTTGTATCATTCAAGTCTGGTACTACAAGTCCCTCCATTAAATGAACAACCACCCCCTCGTAAAAATTGTGAACAAGACCAAGGCTAAAATTAGCAGAAACGTGGGTTGCCCCAACATGCATTATTATTTATATTTTCTACTCCCTCCGTTCCTAAATATAAGTATTTTTTATTAGCCACACCTAAGACAAGAATTCTTTTATTAACAGTGAACCCCACATGTCATAGACACAAAAATTGTGGCAAGATTCCCTTAGGCAAGCCAAAGTGTGTCTAACAATTTGAGTAACTCAGGTTAGGCAAGTATGGCAAGTGTGGGAAAAATAATGTGGCAACATAAGACAAACATAGTCACAATCCAAACAGCCCCGTAATTTTTTGTGACATGCATGAAAATTTGGTTAGTTAAATTTAGTCAAAATTTGGCAAGGTGCATCAAATCAACACATGCAAGTATCAAAAGGAAAGTCACGGGATGCATGCATGCGTTGTACTCCCTCCGTTTCCAAATATAAGTCTTTTTAGAGATTGCAACAAGTGACTACATACGAAGCAGAATATGTCTACTCCTACATACGAAGTAGCCCATTTGAAATGTGTAAAAAGACTTACATCGAGTGCAGTTATTTGATGTGTCGCACCAACACGTACAAGACCAACAAATTTGATTACTACAACGCCCTCTCCCTCGCGGACTGAGCTCCGGTGCCTTAACTGTACCTGCCTTTTGCTGCATGACAGGAGGGCCAACCACCTGTTGGGCCCACCTGTCATAGACGCAAAGGCAGGAGCAGTAAGTAGAAGCTTTCGCTACACGCTATCCCTCCCGCACGAGGTGGACGGACATGTAGCAGTGGATTCAATACTGTAGAAGTAGGAGTAACATCATTGTTCGTCTTCTCGAAGAGGCGAAGAACCAAGCACAACCCAAACGTGGCAGTTGCGAATGCTTGCGTGGTGCAGTTCCTTGGAGTACTAGCCAGGCTCTTGCATGAGACAAAATTGCTATTGTTTAACAATTAAACTCCATTATCCATTGGTTGATACTCATTATGCATAGGTCCACACGCTTAGCACCGTTTCCTCCTGGGGTCACCAATGTTTATTTGCTAATTAATAGCATTGCATGCAATGAACTAGCCATTACAAGTCATTAAAAGCATGCACACCTCTCATCTCTTATTGGTTGATATGTCAAGAAACAAGAAACAAGGTAGAAGTTACTGCACCATGCCTAAGTGTTTTGGGACTATTTGGTTTTCGTAAGATGACGTACACACCTAGACGGAGGGAGTAGTATAGCCCTGTAAACCGGAAAGGAGTATTTGCCTTTCTAGAGATTTCAACAAGTGACTAGACTACACCGTGTGCAGTACTCCCTCCCCTCCGGTTTATAGGGCTCAAATCTCATGAACCAAGGCATTTTGCGATTGGAGGAATGTATCTCGTACTTTACAAAACTACCCTAATTAAACTCATGCATTAATTACATAGTTCTCTCGTTTTCCTCTCCGCCTTGGTCGCGGTGCACAATATTGAGCACTCCTATATGACTAGCCGCTCTATCTACACGCGGGACATTTCAAAGCATCCGAGCCCGCATGCCATCCACCAAATCACAGCGAGGTGCTATAGTCAAGACTCACCTGTAACCCCGGTGTGGCCGTTATGACCCGTCATATCACAAAACCCACATCTTTACTAGCAGTGGTAAGGTGGCCTCCAAGTTGGACTGGACGAAGCAACCATCATTTCACTGGAACGCTCGGTCAAGCCCTTTCTTCCCTTTCTTGAAGAAAACCTCACTCCAGGCTACTCACTTCTGCCATTTTTCTTCTGTACCGACGAAGGAAAGGTGGGCGAATCAGTTATGCTGCTATATTTTCATTCCAAGAATCTTCTTTTTGGGAAGCACCGACCGATTCTCACATCCTATTCTTTTCCCGTTTTCATTGCGATTGTGGTTTCCTTTCGATTGCTTTTTGTTTGTCAGTTCATTGATGGATCCTGGAGCACTAGGCAAAGAGTTGCCGACGGACAACCCACTAGAGACAGCGATCTCTAGGAAGCAAGCACCGACCAACGAGTTGACCATGTTGGCGGGCCAACCCATGGAGACGAAGAACTCCAAGAAACAAGCACTGGCCAAAGAGTTGAGGACGTTGGCGGACGAACTCCTCAAAGGAAGTTGGAAGAACAGCAAGGGCCCCACCGTGCCTACCCCAGGAACTCTGATTGCCACCTATGTGAGGCTCAAGACCGAGTTTGAGGAGATAGTCGCCGTTGAGAAGCAGTATTCCCCTGGCAAGGTGATGGCCCCCATCGACGACGAGGAGATGGCCCCCGGAGGGATGAGATCCCCTGGTGAGCTGCACAAGGTAAAAAATAATGGCTTATTACCATAGTTGTGGTTTTTTATTATTTGCAATGTGCTTGCTAATATGTTAGGGTTGTGCAGGTGCCGGTGGACGTCCTTGATGATTCCGATGTCGTGGCCCGTCCAGTTGGCATCGCCCCGGAGATCGACTCTGATGCCGCTGTCCATCCTGTGGACATCGCCCAAGAGATCGATTCCGATGTTGCAGTCAGTCCTGTGGACATCGCCCCAGAAATCGATTCCCATGCCGCTGTCGGTGCTGTGGTCATTGCCCGAGAGATCAATGACAAGAAATAGTTGGTCGCGCTAATCCTTCAGGGTAGTATGCATTGCCCTGTGTTTAATTACCAGAACGATGCGTGTTATCAAACCATCTTAGGGCTAGTGCACTGTCTTGTGTGGGCGGATCTTGCTACTTTTGCTTGATAGTGAATCATGCGATGAATCATGCGAACCCTCTCCGAGTTATGGAAACAGATGTATCCTCACCAGCTTTTGATGTAATATATGGCATGCTTAGATGTAAGTTTGAACTGTTTATCATATCAGCAGGGCTTGTTTGATGATTCTTGGTATTAGTAGGCTAGCTACTGTGCGAGCTATAGTACTTGCAAAACACTCACCAAAGAGAAACATTGGGGCTGATGAGCTCGTGGTACGCTTATACTTATCCCTCGTCGATCGACCAATAGCCCTAGCTCCTAAAATTGTAGGCTTGGCGATCGATCAGACAATAGTCGACATACATTCAGGCCTCATTTGGTTCATAGGGTAGGAAAATCGTAGCAAAAGTACAGAGAACGTGCAACACAAAATCATAGTAGTGCAGAGACGTACTCCCTCCATTCCAAAATAGATGACCTAGGCGGGCTAGTTTGGCCTAGTGGGTTTCAGTGATATGACGTGGTACAGTGTCGTCCAGTCTTCGCGTGTGGTAGCAGTATTGCGGGTACAGTAAGTTTTCTTGAAGAAGCGGAATTCAACGAAGTCATGATGGTTCCTTCGTCCGAACAACTTATAGTGGGAAAGGTTGGGCCTGCAATACGACTGGGGTAGACCAGGATAATTTTGTGCATGGCAGGTGGACCAGGATGGTCGACGTTCCACATGTCGGCGAATGAAAGTATTCTTTCCGATATAGAGGACGAGCAACGAGTACTCATTGTTTATTTTTGATGAAAGCTATTGTCTCCACTGTTACGACGGAGGAGTGTGAAACATGGCAGCCCAGTGAACTTGGCATGTGCACCACTCCCTCCTTCCTCATGTAATGCCCAGGTTACAGCTTTTTCTCACTTTCTCTCTATCTATTTCATCTCAAATGTTTTTTACCTTTCTTTTTTTAAGACACAATTGTTTTTTATGCCTTTTTTAGAATTATTTCTTTATACCTAGGAGCACGTGTAGAGACGGGCTCTTGCAGAGCCCACTCCTTGACTTTGTCAATGCCTCTCTCTCCTCCACATAAGGAGTACTACTTGCTACGCATGCATGCGGCGTGCAGCTAGCGTCTTGAGGGGCCAGGGCGGTGAGAGCGGGCTCTGCAAGCGGTCCGGACTCCAGCATGGCCCACCTCACATTATCACCATATATTTCTTGGAGAACATGCGTGGCGGGCGGGCGATCTCTTCTCCCTCTCCTGTTTCTCTCTTCTCAGCCGACGCCCGCCGAGCGATTAGATTTCGTCTATCGACGGTTTATTCAATTACGGTCCCACATGTCAGTGAAATTGCAAGACAACGTGTGTCCCCTCTGGTGAGCGGCGTGCGAGCCGGACTGTCGGGGTTGCGATGCGTATGAGTCGTAAGTGTGCCGCCTTTTCCTTTAGAACTTGCGAAGCGTAACATTTTCGCGCAATCGATCGATAGAAACCCAGAACAAAATGACGAGGGCGGTGCTTTCCCACTCGTTAGGCGGGCTAGTTCGAGTGATATGACATGCTACAGTGCTGTCCACTTGCTCCATTTTTATGTAAGCAAGAGTTTACACTCTTATGCGGGAGGAGTGCGAAACACCGCGGATCTGATTTTGATCGAGGGATAACTGTTCCCTGCCAAATAATGGAGGATTGTTAGCGATTATAGCATGAAAGTTAGGGAATCTCCAGCGCTGGCCCACAAATTTACACCGGCATCTGTCCGAGGACACTGATGGATGCCATCCGATGCTGCCCGCATACCTTTCGACAACTGTATGAACTAACCGGACAAAATTCATGCAAATAAAGAAAATTTCAAATTAACCGCATGAAATTCATTACATTTCGAAAACTTTTCCTACAAACTGGACGAAATTCATTACATATTTCGCACAAACCGTACTAAAACCTACTGTAAACCTAATCTAAATGATCGCCGGCGCCCGACCACCATGTCCGGCCATGAACCCGAGAAAGCCGGCCATTGCCTTTGCCTCCTCCTCATCCGCCTCGATAACCTCCTCCTCCGGAGCACAAGGTTATGAAGATTTCCGCCTCCACGTCGCCGTCAAGCGGCTAATCAGCCACCGATGTTTACCCCACCAAGCTTGGCGTCGACTGAGTGGAGTAGCGGTGGCCTTCCCGGGACCAGAGCGGTGGTGACCTACCGTGTACTACTCTTCCTCGCTGCCGGCTACGCCCGCGCACGCGCGCCGGCTTCGTGGTCGTGGCGGCGGAGGGCGGCTGAGGGGTGGCGGCGATCTCCTTCGTTTGCTCCTGCGACAATACGTCGAAGAGAGCTCTGGAGCGCGCCCGGAGCGGAGCCGCCGATGTCCCTCGTCTGCTCCTGTGACAGTACGTCCAAGAGAGCTTCGGAGCGCCAGTAGGCCATGGTTGAAGTGGTGCCGACAGAAGGAAGGGACCGGAGGAGAATAAGTGTGGGTCTTTGGCTATGGCTGGGAGCTGGGGCTCAAGTTAATATAGCGGGCGAATGGCAATGAGCCGCGCCAGACGACGGACAACTGGCGCCGGAGTAGGTTCGTCGGGCGTGAATGCGGACGCTGGTTCAGTGACTTAACTGCAGATGCGTTTGGGTTACTGACATGTGGGCCCAACGGGCATCTGGCCCGCATGTCAGTGACACACCAATTGCACCTGCAGTTCAGTCCAGTGAATGCGGCATTGACATTCTAGAGAGACGGTGACCGTTTCAGGCAGGAAGCGTGCGCTAGCGATGCAAGGGGTTTCAGCATGCAGTGGCACTAAGATCAGTCGCTCACGATAGTACATACTCCATACCATACTACCATAGTACCCTCTCTAGCTTAGGCTGTTTTATAGATTGTCGTTGTGATGGACGATATACATAAGCAAGGCGGTCCGAGTATGACCGTTGGTGTTGAGCCAGGTGAATACATGCTCGGCGTTCGCGTAGGCCTCCATCAAACGTCTAAACAGTAATGTCAGGCACCGCCGGGGCGCGCAGGTGATGGGCTCGCCGTTTGCGTTGCGCCATGAGCAAGACTTTGATTTAGAGGGCGACGTGCATGCATTAGCATGCTTTGACAGCATGAGCGTGAGTGTCTGACGCGAAGTATTTCATTTTCATTTGGCTGACGAGGGTGCGTTGCAGCGACGAGTCCGTGGTTTGATTCCCCACATACGCATAATTTTGGTTTTTACAGTATTTCTTTCTCCATTGATAGGTAGGCCCGCGTAGATAGATAAAGAACACGAGCTGATGAGGCGCATGCGGACTATTTGACTGGTCAACCAGACAAATACGGAGCTATACGCTGAGCCAGTGACCGTATAATCACCATATCTCGTATACAATGGTCAAAGTGAGCTATCAAGACAAGTTCGATGACCGCCAATGCATTTTACTCGGTAATAAATGACCAGGATTGAAGGGAAATCCAAATTTGTTTCATCTTCTGTCCTTGAGCTCTTGACAAACCAATGCACTATACGATTGTCCAGCCACTCCACCCCAGAGCTCTCACCAAGCGTCGTTCATGCCACCGCGCCGCACACTAACCGGTAAGCCAGCGATGGCATCCTGCCGCGCCAAGTTCCTCGCCGCCCACGACCGCACACAAAATGGTAGGGAAGCGATGGCATCCCGCCATGCCGAGTTCATCGCCGCTCGTGACCTCACAACTATGTGGGAGGAATTTTAAGATGCCAAGGCCGAATGGGCGGTAGAGCAAGAGGCGGCCAAAGCCGCACAGAGGGAGCGGAAAAGTCAGAAAGCACTCAAGAAAAGAGAGGCCCACCACCGCAAGAAAGAAAAGGATGCACGCGCTGCTGCGGAGAGGTCGGCGGAGATCCAAGCACAGTGGGGTGTCGCCGACAAAGCCGGGAAGGAGAACGACGGCGTCTGGCCAGCATGTGAGAAGTAGTAGTACTAGTAGTTAGTGTGTGTGTGTGTGTGTCTGAGTACGAGCATGTACCAGTACTATTAGTTACTATTGTAGTTTTTAGAGCAAATTACTAGTACATTAGCCTAGACTAAATGGAAAAATTCCTATCCTAAGCATCAAATGGCATCTCTTTCTCTATAGGAATTGAGATGCATGTCATCTCACTTCCTATGATTTTCATATTCCTATCCTATGAACGAAAGGAGGCCTCTGTTGGAGTAAATACTGTAGCTAGCAGTACTGTTGGTACAGTAGTTTTCTTCAAGAAGCCGAATTCAACGAAGTCATGATGGTTCCTTCGTCCGAGCAACTTCAAAGTGGGAAGTGGGCGTGTGATTTGACGGTGCATTAGTCATTGTTACTGCGGTGCGATGACCTGGGTGACTCTCCCTTGGAGTTCTGCGTGCATGGCAAGTGGACCAGGATGGTCGACGTCCCACATGTTGGCGAATGGAAGTATTCTTTCCGATATCGAGGAGCAAGGAAACCGCGTGGTATAGTATCACTACTGATTGGTTCGCAAAAAATAGTATCACTGCCGATTTATAATTATTTTTTATTTCTGATGAATGCTAGCGTTTCAACTCTTACGACGAAGGGTGCCAAGCACAACACATGCTGGATGTCCCACATGTCAGCGAAAGGAGTGGGACATGAATAGCGTGGTAGAGCCCAGCGTAAAAAACAGCGTGGTAGAGCGTCTCCACTTCTTCCACTTCTGGGTCGGAGACCACACGTAGTAGTACTTAGTGGTATGAACGATACAGAGTGCGACCTGGAGAGAAAGACACGTCTAGTTGGAAGGTCTCAAGGCATACACGTAAACAAATATAAAAGTTAATATGTGCCTCCAACTAATATAGTAGTAGTAGAGTACTTAGGCACGTACTCCATAACATCACCGTGCATTGCACGTACAACATTTAGCGGTAGTACGTAGTAAGAGACAAATGCCTCCCAAGAGTTCCCTTCTCTACCTACTTTTGGGTGTTTGGTAGAGTGTATGGAGGGTGCATGAGTCCACACTAGTTTAGCACAAATACACTAGAAGCATGCATGAAGAGAGCATGCATGAAGAGGGGTGTTGAGTTGAGCATGGATGAAGAGGGAACAACTATGCTGAGACAAGAACGCAACCAAACACACCCTATATGCCACGCATGTTCATACCATTTGTGCCTTTCTACTTCACTCACTGTGCTACATTACTCAGGTTCGTACGTCCACTCCTGGGTACATGTCCGTCTCGTAGTTCCAGTCCCACGTGTTCTTCATATAGATGGAACGATCCTTGCATAACACGTGCACCTTGATGCTAGATGTCTCGCGTGTTGGCAAAAGGATGAACAAAGCTCACGTAAAAAAAATAGTGGAAGAACATAGATTCCAGACGACCGAGAAGGAGCAAGGAACCTCTTGGTGGAGCATCTGCACTCATAATATTTAATATTATTTAGTGATATAAAATTAACCAATCATCTCCACAGTGGACTGGAAGAGTACGAAACACGGCAGCCCAGTGTAGTTACATCATACTAGTACATGGCTAACCCACGCTATCACCATATATCTTGGCTTCCGTGCGACACCTATCTCTAGTAATCCAGCAGCCCGTATCGCTTCTCCCTCCTCGTCTCTATCAAAGTGCGGCGGGCTGGCGTTTCTGCCATCTATTAAGGTCGGTTAACTATCACATGTTAGCGACATGCCAAGAGCATTATAAAAAAATTCCTTTCGCGTTCCGTTTTCAAAAATAAAAAAATCCTTTCACGTACGAATTTGCCTGTATGCTTTGAGCAACTTGCATGTCCTATACTGCTCCTGTTTGATACTCTAACTTAGCTAGAGGTTAGACTAACTCATGACTAACCCTGAACTAACTGTAGCCAAAGAGGTGTTTGGGTGACATGGTTAGATTGACAATAAATGCACTTCATGGAGAGAGAAAAGTGATTTTTCAGTGGTCCAATGAGAACTATCTCCAGTTAGCACCTCTTGGGTGGGATAGTTTTTTTGGTGGGTTCGGTGCAACTTGCTCCAATTTAAACCCTCATGCTTGGATACTTTAGGGCTATTTGAGCCCCAACTAGCTCAAACTAACTCTAACCCATGGACCCAAACAGGGCGTATGGCCAGTCTCGACGCGGAGCAGTCGCGTGCACCGGGAAGCGGCGCTCTCTCGGCCGTCGCGCCACTTAAAAGCCGGCACCATTGAGAGGTCGCCTCCGCTCTGGCCGGGCATTAATGCGGCACTGACGCTCCAGGGCGACGCTGACCGTTTCACACGGGAAGCGCGCGCTGGCAAGGGAGTATAGGTTTTGAACCGTTTTAGGTGTAGTACTGGTAGTTTGCAAAACTACTCAATTATTGCACTCAGTTTCCTAAGAAATTGTGGTAAAAAATGTTACTCCACGGCCCGCTTCCCTTCTCCTTCCTCTTCCACCGCCCGCGCACGTCCGCGGGAGGCGACCGGTCAACCCTTATATAGGAGTGCTAGCACAAAAATATGCATGCATGACCACTAAAATTTCCATATTAAAGCACGGCTCCAGCGGGAGTATGGCGTATGTTGTTACCTTCGGCCGACCCATGGCTACCGGGCGACGGTGACCGGAGAAGAGGCGGCAGGAGGGGAATGAATGCAGCTACTGTTTGGGTTCGCCTTTCGGCTTAAATATATGCGCAGCATCATGTGTACCCGCGGGTGAACAAATTGTAACATACGTGTCTGCTTAAGTGGGCGTCACGTAACTAGTGTGTGTGTGAGAGAGAGAGATTCTGAGAGACAGAGTGCGTGTGTGCGACTCTACTCTTCGGACATGTACTCAACCTTTTGCATCGGGATATAAGTATAATGGTATTTACTTTAGGTAGTGATTTACGTGGCCATGTTAACGTGGTTGTGTCAAAAAATGTCACTTCCTACTTGTGATTTGCGTTATATAATTACAAGCAAGATTCTCGTGCATTGCAGTGAACATCAATATGCATTTTTTACAAAACACCTGTTGTGATTGACCCATGCAGGAGTAATCCCATGTGTAAAAACTAATGATATCTCGAGAATTTTATCGGAAAACTAGTATCTCGAGAATGTCATCGAAAAAATGAAAGATGAGAGATAAGGCGAGGAGGAGTGGAGCGTGGTGGTGACTGGTGGTCGGAATGGGCGGAGGCATGGGGATGGACGGCGCCGGCAGGTGGCAGCGGCCACCATGCATGCTAGATTGTTCCAGAGACTTATTCCTTTTTTAATTGCTGAGCAATGAGGTTGCGGGAGATAATGATGTGGAGAGAGGTGCAGGTATCTTTTGTAAAATTGTCATAGTTTGCTTTCTATCCTCAGATATAGATCATACGGTCTGTATTACAAGATAGCAGGCACACCATCACCGCCAACTCGTTTTTTATAAGGGTACATATGATAAATTTGCTGACTACTAAAGTAAAGTGGAATTTGTCCATGTTATGCAAGTAAATAAAGGTGATTGTTTATCATATGGGTAAGGTTGGATGAAGGGTGGTAGAAACAAATGCTCCGCCTAGAGCATGTGTGTGTGAGATGGAGTCTTAGTGTGTGTGTGAGAGAGAGAGAGAGAGATGGAGTCTTAGTGTGTGGGGGGGGGGGGCATGCATGCGTGCGTGCGTGTGTGTGTGTGTTTGTGTGTGTGTGTGAGAGAGAGAGATGGAGTCTTAGTGTGTGCGTGGGGAGGGGGTGCGCGCGCGCGTGTGTGTGCGTGTGTGTGTGTGTGTGTCGCGGGGTCCTCTGTGGCGGATGTAATTTAAGTGTGCATGGCTTCATCATAGAGAGGTGATGTGTATGGCAGAGGCCACCAACGATGGGGTGCGAGAGAGAAAATGCCCTAGAGAGGGAAGAGAAGGTGTGTGCGCGTGAAAGGAGTCGACATCGAGAGAACGTGTTTGTTCGAGAGACACCGAGGAAGACTACTATATATCGATGGTGCATGTAGGCGGGAATTAAACAAAGGATGGTCTTATTGGTTTCGGGGATATAGGGGAAGAGTGAGAGGCGGGGGGGGGGGGGGGTTAGCTAGAAGGAGATTGTTAAGTGTGAGTGTGTGTTTTACCCATCCAGGCGGAAGTTATGTGCACAAAAGAGGAGAACGATTCGATGTGGCATTAGGATTGAGGGTAATTAACTACGTATGGAGACATAGAGACCTTGAACGTGCATGTGTGAGAGGTATACATGTATACGTGGGATGTGTGTGTGTGTGCGCGCGCATGATCGAGATAAAAGAAAGAAGACATAAGTCATAAGATCAACGACATGGGAGAGACGGATCGGTATGACAATATGCATGCATGTGAGAATGCAGGGAAGAAGGCCCGACAATTGAGCATGTGTTTTTGTCTTTAAGAGATAGTGGCGTGGGATGGAGCATGCATCTATGGCGAGCAGAGGGAGCGAGGCGCAATGATTGTGCAAAAGAGACCAACCTATAAATGCATATGTATGGAGATACATATATAGTGTGGGTGATAGGAAGCAAGACTGCGTGCGAGAAAGAAATGTTGACGGAGAAACTACAGATAGATACAGAGATGGAGATGCTATCTAGAGGGACATCCGCTAGTTTGGGTGTTGGAGATGACCGTCGGGTGGTTCAAAGGGTGAAGTTATATATGTGTGTGAGAGGGCACTTGACCTCATGTAGAGAGAAACATATGTAGTGTGCGTGATAGGAATCAAGAGTGAGGGCGAGAAAGAAGGTTGATGGAGAAACAGATAAATAGAAAGATAAAGATGCTAGCTAGTGTGCGTTAGAGATAGGAGTCGAGTAGATCAGAAGGCTGGGTTATGTGTGTGGATGTGAGAGAGATAGAGAGAGGGTGCATGTGAGTCACATACAAATAGATATCAGAGAGAAACGAGTTCTAGAGAGACGGAGTTTTGTGTCCGCGAGAGAGAAAGATATTTCACAACGAGAGTGATAGCTAGAGAGACATACGAGGGAACGCAAGATATCTCTAGGGAGAGAGGGTGTGTGTGAGCGACATACGAGAGAACAATGGAGAAATATGAGACTCTGGGAGACAGAGTTTGTGTTTGTGTGTGAGAAAGAGATATTGAAGAGGAAGAGTCGTAGGTTCTCATATCTAAGGAGCGAAAGACATCTCTGTATGAGGGGTGTACGAGTGGCACACATGGGAATAGTAGAGAAAAATGAGACCCCGGGAGACAAAGTTTTGTGTTTGTGTGAGAGAAAGAGATTCCACATGGAGAATCATAGTTAGAGACACATAGCAGGGAGCGAGATATACTTAGAGAGAGATAGCGTGATGAAGGTTGAGGGAGAGAGTACCGTCAGTGTGTTACGAAGATAAAAGATCATTGTCGACATACAGGTAGCACGAGAGATACCTGAGAGATGATGAACGCGTATAGGTCCAGAGAGATAGTCCTATATAAGCATGAGTGATAGCTATATGAGACGAATATCTGGATTAAAGGGGATTCAAATATTTAAACTGGAGATCAAGACATCGATAATATCATAACGCAAATTGGTGTATCAAACATGCATATTCATTTGAATTTGGGCACACGTGTAATGTTATATAGTTTATCAATATTGGTGATCCATAGATTCTTCAATTACAAACAATGCATGGTTTATATGCAATTAATGTCTAAACAGGATTACACTATATGTTGCGTGTGTGAAACACATTATACATGTTTGAGAAGTAAAAAAACCCGTATGAAACACACATTAAATGGAGACAGTTAGCGATGAATGCATACATTGGATTTCAACATAAAGTGGTTTCAAATATTTGAAAATCCAAATTGATGGATACAACCTTATGAATCTGAGATCATGCCATTTGTAAACCATATTTATGTATAAATGGTGTTGTGCTTTTGAAAGTATATATAAAAAATGATGTATATAGAATGTAATTCCAACTGAAAATGGATCCCGCCCGAAAAAAATAGAATACAAACGGGATTCGAATTGAGTTGGCACGGTAAACGTGCACTCTGCAAAATTTGAACGAAGTAGGGAAAGTCGCAGTAACAGCCCAAACCAAAATCTGCGAGATGGAAATCACTACTGCCTATCCCTGCCACACAAAGCCTATCTGCTGGATTTCTATAGGTTTCGATAGGGGTAGTTTTGTAATTTCACCCAAACGTGACGTAACCGCCTCTCACCCGGATTCATACATGGTGGGAGCCAAAAAACAGTGTGTCCTCGGCCGAAATCGACTCCCTCCATGATTCATATTCATACACGGTGGGCGCCAAAAACAGACTCTCGTCGGCAAATATTCGGTGTATGCGAGATTACCGTCCTATCCCCAACCGACTAATATTGCTGTGATGTAGTAGAAATTTGAAACGGGGGCTAAGTTTGTAAATTTCCTCGCATTTGAGACAAGCGTGCCCTGAATACATGGTTCCCCCCTTCCTCTCTACCTCCCTTTTCTCCATTCGTACTCCGTGGGCGCCAAAACACCCTCTCCACCCCACCCTCCTCCGTCCGCCACCCCATCCACCGCCGTCCTCCTCCACCAAGCCGGAGATGATACCCCGACGCCACCGTCCATTACAAGAGATCGACCTCTCTCATCCACGGCTTGGAACGGGATCCTTGCATCCCGTCCTCTCGCTTCATCCCCGCCGTCGTCCACCTTGTCGGCGCCGCTCCTACGACCGTGTAGTCCAACGCGCCCCGCCGCCACCGTCTACCCTCCTAGATCTGATTCCACGCCGCCGACAGTCATCGCTACCGCAACACCGTCAAATTCTCAGCAGATACGTACATGGCGCCGCACCAGAGGCGGTACTCTTTCGTATCTGCTCAACTTATTTATCGCAGCAAGAAAATAGATCTCCACTGCTTTACTCTGATTTCTTGTCTTGGTTGTGAAGTTGCCTTTGTCCGGTTTGCACCTTCAGATCCGCCATGGCACGCTCAACACTATACTCCCAATGCTTATGGTTTTCCCCTTCTATATTCCACACTAGTTAAATCCCAGTAGACTAAATTTCAAAATTGGGTCAGTCGATTTTTCAGAGCTCGCCGGAGTTCGCCGGTGTGATCGAAGGGGCTCGGGTGGTTGTGGGGCCTCGCCGAACAAAGAAAACTCGACGCGGGTGGGGGTTGGGGCGGGGGTGGGGGTGGGGGTGCCAGAGGAACACAGCCGGTGGGTGCCGGTGGTCCGGCCGGCGGCCCTGCGGTGTATTGTATGGGAAGAATCAGAGACGAGGAAGAAGAAGGATTAGGAGACATAGGATCTTCATCCAACCGCCTGAAATGGTCAAGAGACAGCTGGGAGTTGCATTCTTAATGCGCTCTGGTTCATCATGTGTGGGCACTGCGCAACCAACATTTTATTATCCAAAATCTGCTTGCTCTTCTTTACCATGTTCCTCTTCTGTTCTTCTTTAATATGTACTCTCTCCGTTCCTAAATACAAGTCTTTGTATAGATTCCACCATGGACTACATATGGAGCAAAATGAGTGAATCTACACTCTAAAATGTATCTGGATACATCTGTATGTGATCCATAGTGGAAATCTCTACCAAGACTTATATTTTGGAACGGAGGGAGTATGATAGTAGTATAGTATGTTCCTTGTACTGAAGATGAGCAGGGACATTTGCAGTGTAGTGGTCTATACGGTCGGTTGTGATGGACACTTTGAGCCTCTTTGATTCGTAGGATCTTGTAAATATAGGAATAGGATATGTAGTGGCCTGCCCACTTGAATCCTATAAGAATAGCAAGGAAATGCGGGGAGCTGTGTCGCCTTTGAGAGTTACACTGATATTAACAGTACCGCACCTTCACTTGAAGAGAGCTGGTATCCGAAGCCTTTCTAGCCGTACCGGCAATACTAGCACATATATTCCAGCAAGTTCCACTTTGCCGATTTTACTTTGATGTTTAAGGTTTTTCCGTTATATCTACACTATGATCTGTGTAGCTGCTTTGGGTCGCACTAGCAGCAGTCCACTCTTGAAGCTAAACACTGCAATGACTTACAAAATTGGCACCAAGGCATTGAGTGCCATTCTGGATGCAATGAAACTCATACGCTCCCCACCTGTTGATTCTTGTTCAGAATATGATCCTAATGACTATTCTAACCTCGAGGAGTCAAAGGCAGATGGCCTATCCTGTTCACCCATCAAGGTGCCTGTTCTAATTTGGCAATGTTTTATTGATTGCGGTTATCTTGCATATGTTGTCTTGCATTTCTTCTACTTTGTTGCACCGCCATCTGCTTAGTTTACTCATCATATATGTCGAGATGCCATGCCCATCCATTATCAATACATATTCCATCTATCATCATACCATGTTTTTCCACTCAAATGTTGTTCTTGTGCACTAGACATCAAAAAGGAAGAGCGTGATTGCCGAACCTAAAGGAGCACCAGCAAAGTCCTTGAAAAACGTGGTGGTGCCAGAGAAATCAGACAGCACCCCACTTATACTGGCTGTACAACCAATGATACAAAACGTAGGACCAACTCCAGCAGACTGTACCCATACTTCACTGGCCACACCACTAGCCCCACCACACAGGACCTGCACTCCAGCAAAAGGTATAACGATTTCATTTACCATAGCACCAGGTGTACCACAGAAAAATCCCACTCCAACAAAAAGTACAGCAAGTCCACCGGCCGAAGACCTATCCCAACTGCAGAGACGGCCAATTCCTGCAGATTGGAACCCCATTCCATTTATTCCCAGTTTAGAAGAAAATGCTTTTAATGTTGTTAGGGACTACGTGCATATATTCCCATCATGGGAACATTATTGTGAAGACAAACACCATTTTCACATCTTCCTGTCCAACTTACATGTAAGTGCTATTATTCATGGTTATTATTTTCCTGTTTTCTGCTGATTGAACACATCAATGATTTACATTACATTGTTGTAACTAGGCGAGGGTCAATCTGGATAGTCATGACGAGCAAAGCTTGCTTGTGCTTTTCAAGGAAGCATTGCAACAGTATTGGTGTTACCTGAGGAAATCACACTTTGATGACAAGTCTATAAACGAATCTCTGGTGAAGTATCATGTGCTAAATTTAGAAGACATTGAATGGAAAAACCTTGTTATGCACTGGTCTCGTTCCTAGGATGAGGTACTGTCTATGAAATCACATGACAATTTGAACTTCTACTTTTCCGCATGTGCCTTACGGATCTTTTTTGCAGGAAATCTGCTCGAAGAAGAATTCCGGTTTGATAAGAATGACAGGATATCGCAAATATGCTACCCGCTGCTTTGCTCTTGTTAGTACCTGTTCTCCTATATCACTGTACTTGCATACATACCTGGTTCATTATATGAGAGCAGTATGCATGATAGCTTGCTTATCAATTGTTCGCTCCAAATTATCTGATCTGTATGAATGGTTACATTAGTGTAGAATACATCCAATGTCAATGTTTTTTAGCTCTGCATTGTTCTTGTAAGTACATGCTGTCCTTTATCAGTGTACTTATAATGACAGGTAGTTGTTCATGTACCATCACTCTGCAGCTTATTTTCCTTTGCCCTCCATTTTCTACGCATCAGATCTATATTTACTCTTACCATAAGGTTGGTAATGAAGAAGTTTAGCTGTGCATTGCTCTTGGCTGTACCTTTTGCCTGTATCACTGCACTTACATTTATTGCTACTTGGTTATGTAGCATCACTCTTCATCTTATCTTAAATATTCTCCATTTTTTCGTATATTATCACATCTATATTTACTCTTAACAAAATGTAGAATAAAGGCAATGCTTTTGAAGAAGATTCTGTGGTAAACTTCTTGAATTGTCCCCCCCCCCCATCAGCATGGATAAGGCCTTTATAGAGCCTGTATTCACCAATAATGTAGGTTTGTCCATCTCAAGCCTTCAAACTTTGTTGTATATATTTGGTTAGGCATGACTGCAACAACTGTTTTTTTTGGTGTTTGCATCAGATTGCTTGTTTAAAGTTTATTATGTAGTTCATAAAAAAAGTTTGTCCTTTCTCAGTTTAAGTTTTCAGTTGTACAACCAAGTTCCTTCTTCATACCATGTAAATTAAACTATACAGAGCAAGTAATCTTCTTTTGCACTGCATGTATGCTTCTGTTCTTCATATGTAATCCAGTGGTGTGGTGAACCTACCCACTACAGCACAATGTCATATTCTGCAATTTCTTAACTATGAACAATGTCATATCATTCTACTATTATTTAAACCGTCTCTTTATTTGCCAATCTGAAATGGTATAAATTGACAACACACTAACCATTGATACTTATGAGTTCTTGATCTGTAATCCAGTGGTGTCGTGAAGCTGCCAACTCCTTCACAATGTCATTTCCTACCATGTCTTGACCTGAACAATACCATATTGTGTTAATGCAATTTTAAACTGTGTCACTTTATTTGTCAGTAAGAAATGTGATGAATTGTCAGCACTGATACTTTTATGTGCAAAACCTGTCATCTGTCTTCTTGTTTATCTTTCAGAGTGAGGAAGATAGAAGTGTTGAACAAGTGCAGTCTCATCATCTTGCTCAGCTGCTTGCGCTGCAGCTCCCCAGCAGGGCTAACCTTTCTTGAACTCTATTGAAGTCCTGTCGATTTTGTATATTATTTTGTCGGCGCGTTTATTTGCACTGGTGGCGATCTTTGATGCCTAGTGTATGTAATCTGTTGTCTGCTTGTGCTTTATTATCATAGTGGCGAACTTTGATGCCCAGTGGATGTAATATGCCGTAATTTCTTTATTGTATAGTCTAGGTTTTTTCTTATTCACGATGCTACAGTTATTTTACTGTATATATACTGTCTTCGCAGTAAACCGGCCAAACCGTAAAATTACGGTACATAATCAGGCCGTCATGCAATCATGATGTAGGTTGGGCCTGAAACGTGCCGAACAACTCACGGGCCGGCAGCAGCCCGAAATGAACCCCGGCCCATGATTGTGCGAATCAAATCACGGGCTTTTAACAGGCCAAAATTGTCTCGCTCCTTGTTTGGCCCAATTAGATATCGGTTGCGAGCAGGCCGGTTGCAAACCGGGCCGTAGTTAGGCCCAACTATATGATGGGCTTTTAACAGGCCGAAATTAATATAGGGCCGAAATGTTAAACGAGCCCCAAAACTAATATCAGGCCAAATTACTAAGTGGGCCTTTAGCAAGTGGGCCCAAAAGCATAGTGTCCAGTTGACGAGCTAAATCTGATATGGTCCATAATTGAGCCTAAAGCCTCTTAAAGGGCCGGACCTGATCTGGGCCGTAATTTGGCCCAGAATGTGGTAGGCTTTTAACAGGCCGGATCTCATATGGGCCACTATTAGGGCCGGAGCGTGGCAGGCCATTAATGGACCGAATCAAATATGGGCCGGCATTTGGCCCAAAACATGGCAGCCAGTTAATGGTCCGGCCTACTAGGGTCCTCAAAATCTTGTGGGCCTACAGCTGGGCCGGCCCATTAATGTCGGCGAAATCTCGTGGGCCTTTAGCTAGGCCGGCCCATTATGATCCGCAAGAATCTTGTGGGCCTTTACCTGGGCCGGCCATTATGACACACAAAAATCTTGTGGGCCTTTACCTGGGCCGGCCCATTATGGCCCGCAAAATCTTGTGGGCCTTTAGCTGGGCCAACCCATTATGGTCCGCAAAATCTCATGGGCCTTTAGCTGGGCCGGCCCATTATGGTCCACAAAATCTTGTGGGCCTTCAGTTAGGCCGGCCCATTTAAACTTGATGGGCCGGTCCACGTGTCAACATATCATAGGCGCGTCTCGCCCATTGGATGAGTGACACCTATGTCATTCCCTATGCCTCAGCCATAGGTTATATCATGTATGCAATGTTGTGTACGAGACCTGATGTGTGCCTTGCTATTAGTTTAGCAGGGAGGTACCGAAGTAATCTAGAGTGGATCACTGGACAACGGTCAAGAACATCCTGAAATACTTGAAAAGGACTAAGGATATGTGATATGTCTCCAACGTATCTATAATTTTTGATTGCTCCATGCTATATTATCTACTGTTTTGGACATTATTGGGCTTTCTTATCCACTTTATAATATTTTTGGGACTAACCTATTAACCGGAGGCCCAGCCCAGAATTGTTGTTTTTTGCCTGTTTTAGGGTTTCGAAGAAAAGGAATATCAAACGGAGTCCAAACGGAATGAAACCTTCGGGAACGTGATTTTCTCAACAAACAAGACCCGGGAGACTTGGACCCTACGTCAAGACACAAAAGAGGAGGCCACGAGGTAGGGGGCGCGCCTACCCCCCCCCCCCCCAGGCGCGCCCTCCACCCTCGTGGGCCCCCTGTTGCTCCGCCGACGTAATCCTTCCTCCTATATATACCTACGTACCCCCAAACGATCAGATACGGAGCCAAAAACCTAATTCCACCGCCACAACTTTCTGTATCCACAAGATCCCATCTTGGGGCCTGTTCTGGAGCTCCGCCGGAGGGGGCATCGATAGCGAATGGCTTCTACATCAACACCATAGCCTCTCCGATGAAGTGTGAGTAGTTTACCTCAGACCTACGGGTCCATAGCTATTAGCTAGATGGCTTCTTCTCTCCTTTTGGATCTCAATACAATGTTCTCCCCCTCTCATGTGGAGAACTATTCGATGTAATCTTCTTTTTTACGGTGTGTTTGTTGAGACCGATGAATTATGGGTTTATGATCAAGTCTATCTATGAATAATATTTGAATCTTCTCTGAATTATTTTATGTATGATTGGTTATCTTTGCAAGTCTCTTCAAATTATCAGTTTGGTTTGGCCTACTAGATTGATCTTTCTTGCAATGGGAGAAGTGCTTAGCTTTGGGTTCAATCTTGCGGTGTCCTTTCCCAGTGACAGTAGGGGTAGCAAGGCACGTATTGTATTGTTGCCATCGAGGATAACAAGATGGGGTTTTCATCATATTGCATGAGTCCATCCCTCTACATCATGTCATCTTGCTTAAGGCGTTACTCTATTTTTAACTTAATACTCTAGATGCATGCTGGATATCGGTCGATGAGTGGAGTAATAGTAGTAGATGCAGGCAGGAGTCGGTCTACTTGTCTCGGACGTGATGCCTATATACATGATCATACCTAGATATTCTCATAACTATGCTCAATTCTGTCAATTGCTCAACAGTAGTTTGTTCACCCACCGTAGAATACTTATGCTCTCGAGAGAAGCCACTAGTGAAACCTATGGCCCCCGGGTCTATCTTTATCATATTAATCTCCTACTACTTAGTTATTTACTTTTCTTTTTTACTTTGCCTTTATTTTACTTTGCATCTTTATCACAAAAATACCAAAAATATTATCTTATCATATCTATCAGATCTTACTCTCGTAAGTGGCCGTGTAGGGATTGACAACCCCTATTCCCGTTGGTTGCGAGGATTTAGTTGTTTTGTGCAGGTACGAGGGACTTGCGCGTAGCCTCCTACTGGATTGATACATTGGTTCTCAAAAACTGAGGGAAATACTTACGCTACTTTGCTGCATCATCCCTTCCTCTTCGGGGAAAACCAACGCAGTGCTCAAGAGGTAGCAAGAAGGATTTCTGGTGCCATTTTCGGAGAGGTCTACGCAAAAGTCAACATACCAAGTACCCATCACATAACCTTATCTCCCGCAATACATTATTTTCCATTTGCCTCTCGTTTTCCTCTCCCCCACTTCACCCTTGCCATTTTATTCGCCCTCTCTCTCTATCCTCCCTCTCTTTCTCTATTTGCCTCTTTTGGCCCGCTTGCTTGTCATTTTATTGTTTGCTTGTGTGTTAGTTGCTTGCTTGTCACGATGGATCAAGATAATACTAAATTATGTGACTTCACCAATACCAACAACAATGATTTTATTAGCACTCCGATTGCTCCTCTTACCGATGCTGAATCTTGTGAAATTAATACTGCTTTGCTTAATCTTGTCATGAAAGATCCGTTTTCCGGCCTTCCTAGTGAAGATGCCGCTACCCATCTAAATAGCTTCGTTGATTTGTGTGACATGCAAAATAAGAAAGATGTGGATAATGATATTGTTAAATTGAAGCTATTTCCTTTTTCGCTTAGAGAACGTGCTAAAGCTTGGTTTTCGTCTTTGCCTAAAAATAGTATTGATTCATGGAATAAGTGCAAAGATGCTTTTATCTCTAAGTATTTTCCTCCCGCTAAGATCATCTCTCTTAGCAACGATATTATGAATTTTAAGCAACTTGATCATGAACATGTTGCACAAGCTTGAGAGAGAATGAAACTAATGATACGTAATTACCCTACTCATGGTTTAAATTTGTGGATGATTATAGAAATTTTTTATGCCAGATTGAATTTTGCTTCTAGAAATCTTTTAGATTCGGCCGCGGGAGGCACTTTTATGGAAATCACTTTAGGAGAATCTACTAAACTCCTAGATAATATTATGGTTAATTATTCTCAATGGCATACTGAAAGATCTACTAATAAAAAGGTGCATGCGATAGAAGAAATTAATGTTTTGAGTGGAAAGATGGATGAACTTATGAAATTATTTGCTAATAAGAGTGTTTCTTCTGATCCTAATGATATTCCCTTGTCTACTTTGATTGAGAATAATAATGAATCTATGGATGTGAATTTTTTTGGTAGGAGCAATTTTGGTAACAACGCGTATAGAGGAAATTTCAACCCTAGGCCTTATCCTAGTAATCCCTCTAATAATTATGGTAATTCATACAACAATTATTATGGAAATTATAATAATATGCCCTCTGATTTTGAATCTAATATTAAAGAATTTATTACTTCGAAAAAGAATTTCAATGCTTTGATTGAAGAAAATTTGCTTAAGATTGATGATTTGGCTAGGAACATTGATAGAATTACTCTTGATGTTGATTCTTTGAAACTTAGATCTATTCCACCTAAGCATGATGTCAATGAGTCTCTCAAAGCCATGATAATTTCCATTGATGAGTGCAAAGAAAGAACCGCTAGGATGCGTGCTAAGAAAGATGCCTTTATAAGAGCGTGTTCTTCTAGTTCCTATGAAAATAAAGATGAAGATCTAAAAGTTATTGATGTGTCCCCTATTAAATCTTTGTTTTTCAATATGAATCTTGATAATGATGGGACTTTATATGATCCACCTTTACCTAGAAGGCGTTCCAAGAATTCAATTTTTTTTATCTTGATGCTAAAATTGATAAAAGTGGGATTGAAGAAATTAAAACCCTAGATGTTTCTAAACCCACTATTATGGATTTCAAGGAATTTAACTATGAAAATTGCTCTTTGATTGATTGTATTTCCTTGTTACAATCCGTGCTAAATTCTCCTCGTGCTTATATTCAAAATAAAGCATTTACTAAACATATCGTTGATGCCTTGATGCAATCTTATGAAGAAAAACTTGAATTGGAAGTTTCTATACCTAGAAAGCTTTATGATGAGTGGGACCAGCTATTAAAATTAAAATTAAAGATCATGAATGCTATGCTTTATGTGATTTGGGTGCTAGTGTTTCCACGATTCCAAAGACTTTGTGTGATTTGTTAGGTTTCCGTGATTTTGATGATTGCTCTTTAAACTTGCACCTTGCGGATTCCACTATTAAGAAACCTATGGGAAGAATTAATGATGTTCTTATTGTTGCAAATAGGAATTATGTACCGGTAGATTTTATTGTTCTTTACATAGATTGCAATCCTTCATGTCCTATTATTCTTGGTAGACCTTTCCTTAGAACGATTGGTGCAATTATTGATATGAAGGAAGGAAATATTAGATTCCAATTTCCATTAAGTAAAGGCATGGAACACTTTCCTAGAAAGAAAATTAAATTACCTTATGAATCTATTATGAGAGCCACTTATGGATTGCCTACCAAAGATGACAATACCTAGATCTATCCTTGCTTGTTATGCCTAGCTAGGGGCGTTAAACGATAGCGCTTGTTGGGAGGCAACCCAATTTTATTTTTATTCCTTGCTTTTTGCTCCTGTTTAGTAATAAATAATTTATCTAGCCTCTGTCTTGGTTGTGTTTTTTTGTGTTTAATTAGTGTTTGTGCCAAGTAGAACCGTTGGGAAGACTTGGGGAAAGTCTTGTTACACTTGATGTAAAACACAGAAACTTTAGTGCTCACGAGAACTGCTGCCATTTTTATTTGAAAAGGCTATTTAGTTAATTATTTTTGCAGATGATTAATATTTAAATTCCTCACGTCCAGAAATTTATTTTACAATTTTTGGTGTTCCAGATCTTGCGCTAGTTACAGATTACTACATACTGTTCTGTTTTTGACAGATTCTGTTTTTCGTGTGTTGTTTGCTTATTTTGATGAATCTATGGCTAGTAAAATAGTTTATGAACCATAGAGAAGTTGGAATACAGTAGGTATAACACCAACATAAATAAATAATAAGTTCATTACAGTACCTTGAAGTGGTCTTTTATTTTCTATCGCTAACGGAGCTCATGAGATTCTCTACTTTAAGTTTTGTGTTGTGAAGTTTTCAAGTTTTGGGTAAGATTTGATGGATTATGGAACAAGGAGTGGAAAGAGACTAAGCTTGGGGAAGCCCATGGAACCCCCAAGATAATCTAAGGACACCTAAAAGCCAAAGCTCGGGGATTCCCCGGAAGGCATCCCCTCTTTCGTCTACTTCTACCGGTAACTTTACTTGGAGCTATATTTTTATTCGCCACATGATATGTGTTTTGCTTGGAGCGTCTTGTATGATTTAAGTCTTTATTTGTTAGTTTAACACAATCATCCTTGCTGTACACAACTTTCGAGAGAGCCATACTTGATTTGGAATTTGTTAGAATACTCTATGTGCTTCGCTTATATCTTTTGAGTTATATAGTTTTGCTCTAGTGCTTCACTTATATCTTTTAGAGCACGGTGGTGGATTTGTTTTATAGAAACTATTGATCTCTCATGCTTCACTTAGATTATTTTGAGAGTCTTAAATAGCATGGTAATTTGCTTAAAATCCTAATATGCTTGGTATACAAGATTAATAATGAAACTTTCTTATGAGTGTGTTGAATACTATGAGAAGTTCGATGCTTGATAATTGTTTTGAGATATGAAGATGGTGATATTAAAGTTTTGCTAGTTGAGTAGTTGTGAATTTGAGAAATACTTGTGTTAAAGTTTGTGATTCCCGTAGCATGCATGTATGGTGAACCGTTATGTGATGAAGTCGGAGCATGATTTATTTTTTGATTGTCTTCCTTATGAGTGGCGGTCGGGGATGAGCGATGGTCTTTTCCTACCAATCTATCCCCCTAGGAGCATGCGCGTAATACTTTGCTTTGATAACCTGTAGATGTTTGCAATAAGTATATGAGTTCTTTATGACTAATGTTGAGTCCATGGATTATACGCACTCTCACCCTTCCACCTTTGCTAGCCTCTCTAATACCGTGCACCTTTCGCCGGTATCATACATCCACCATATACCTTCCTCAAAACAGCCAGCATACCTACCTATTATGGCATTTCCATAGCCATTCCGAGATATATTGCCATGCAACTTTCCACCGTTCCGTTTATTATGACACACTCCATCATTGTCATATTGCTTAGCATGATCATGTAGTTGACATCGTATTTGTGGCAAAGCCACCATTCATAATCCTCTCATACGTGTCACTCTTGATTCATTGCATATCCCGGTACACCGCCGGAGGCATTCATATAGAGTCATATCTTGTTCTAAGTATCGAGTTGTAATTGTTGAGTTGTAAGAAAAATAAAAGTGTGATGATCATCATTATTAGAGCATTGTCCCAGTGAGGAAAGGATGCTGGAGACTATGATTCCCCCACAAGTCGAGATGAGACTCTGGAGGAAAAATAAAAAAAGGGAAAAGAGGCCATAAAAAAGGAGAAAAGTCCCAAATAAAAAAAATGAGAGAAAAAGAGAGAAGGGACAATGTTACTATCCTTTTACCACACTTGTGCTTCAAAGTAGCACCATGATATTCATAGTAGAGAGTCTCTCATGTTATCACTTTCATATACTAGTGGGAATTTTTCAATATATAACTTGGCTTGTATATTCCAATGATGGGCTTCCTCAAATCTCCCTAGGTCTTCATGAGCAAGCAAGTTGGATGCACACCCACTTAGTTTCTTTTTGAGATTTCATACACTTATAACTCTAGTGCATCCGTTGCCTGGCAATCCTTACTCACTCACATTGATATCTATTAATGGGCATCTCCATAGCCCGTTCATACGCGTAGTTGATGTGAGACTATCTTCCCCTTTTTGTCTTCTCCACAACCACCGTTCTATTCCATCTATAGTGCTATGTCCATGGCTCGCGCTCATCTATTGCGTGAAAATTGAAAAAGTTTTGAGAATGTCAAAAGTATGAAACAATTGCTTGGCTTGTCATCGGGGTTGTGCATGATTTAAATATTTTGTGTGGTGAAGATGGAGCATAGCCAGACTATATGATTTTGTAGGGATAACTTTCTTTGGCCATGTTATTTTGAGAAGACATAATTGCTTTGTTAGTATGCTTGAAGTATTATTATTTTTATGTCAATATTAAACTTTTGTCTTGAATCTTTTGGATCTGAATATTCATACCACAATTAAGAAGAATTACATTAAAATTATGCCAAGTAGCACTCCGCATCAAAAATTCTGTTTTTATCATTTACCTACTCGAGGACGAGCAGGAATTAAGCTTGGGGATGCTTGATACGTCTCCAACGTATCTATAATTTTCGATTTCTCCATGCTATATTATCTACTGTTTTGGACATTATTGGGATTTATTATCCACTTTTATATTATTTTTGGGACTAACCTATTAACCGGAGGCCCAGCCTAGAATTGTTGTTTTTTGCCTGTTTTAGGGTTTCGAAGAAAAGGAATATCAAACGGAGTCCAAACAGAATGAAACCTTCGGGAATATGATTTTCTCAACAAGCAAGACCCGGGAGACTTGTACCCTACGTCAAGACACAAAAGAGGAGGCCACGAGGTAGGGGGCGCGCCTACCCCCCCCCCCCCCCAGGCGCGCCCTCCACCCTCGTGGGCCCCTGTTGCTCCACCGACGTACTCCTTCCTCCTATATATACCTACGTACCCCCAAACGATCAGATACGGAGCCGAAAACCTAATTCCACCACTGCAACTTTTTGTATCCACAAGATCCCATCTTGGGGCCTGTTTCGGAGCTCCGCCGGAGGGGGCATCAATCACGGAGGGCTTCTACATCAACGCCATAGCCTCTCCGATGAAGAGTGAGTAGTTTACCTCAGACCTACGGGTCCATAGTTATTAGCTAGATGGCTTCTTCTCTCTTTTTGGATCTCAATACAATGTTCTCCCCCTCTCTTGTGGAGAACTATTTGATGTAATCTTCTTTTTTGCAGTGTGTTTGTTGAGACCGATGAATTGTTGGTTTATGATCAAGTCTATCTATGAATAATATTTGAATCTTCTCTGAATTCTTTTATGTATGATTGGTTATCTTTGCAAGTCTCTTCGAATTATCAGTTTGGTTTGGCCTACTAGATTGATCTTTCTTGCAATGGGAGAAGTGCTTAGCTTTGGGTTCAATCTTGCGGTGTCCTTTCCCAGTGACAGTAGGGGCAGCAAGGCACGTATTGTATTGTTGCCATCGAGGATAACAAGATGGGGTTTTCATCATATTGCATGAGTCAATCCCTCTACATCATGTCATCTTGCTTAAGGCGTTACTCTGTTTTTAACTTAATACTCTAGATGCATGCTGGATAGTGGTCGATGAGTGGAGTAATAGTAGTAGATGCAGGCAGGAGTCGGTCTACTTATCTCGGACGTGATGCCTATATACATGATCATATCTAGATATTCTCATAACTATGCTCAATTCTGTCAATTGCTCAACAGTAATTTGTTCACCCACCGTAGAATACTTATGCTCTCAAGAGAAGCCACTAGTGAAACCTATGGCCCCTGGGTCTATCTTTATCATATTAATCCCCTACTACTTAGTTATTTACTTTGCTCTTTTACTTTGCCTTTATTTTACTTTTCATCTTTATCACAAAAATACCAAAAATATTATCTTATCATATCTATCAGATCTCACTCTTGTAAGTGGCCGTGTAGGGATTGACAACCCCTATTCGCGTTGGTTGCAAGGATTTATTTGTTTTGTGCAGGTATGAGGGACTCGCGCTAGCCTCCTACTGGATTGATACCTTGGTTCTCAAAAACTGAGGGAAATACTTACGCTACTTTGTTGCATCATCCCTTCCTCTTCGGGGAAAACCAACGCAGTGCTCAAGAGGTAGCAATATGTTTCTCGTTTATGGAGGTGACAAAGAGCTCGTCATAAATGGTTACATCGATGCAAGCTTTGACACTGATTCGGATGACTCTAAGTCACAAACCGAATACATATTTTTATTGAATGGTGGAGCTGTCAGTTGGTGCAGTTCTAAGTAGAGTGTCGTGGCGGGATGTATGTGTGAAGCGGAATACATAGCTACTTCGGAAGCAGCAAATGAAGGAGTCCGGATGAAGGAGTTCATATCCGATCTAGGTGTAATACCTAGTGCATCGTGTCCAATGAAAATCTTTTGTGACAATACTGGTGTAATTGCCTTGGCAAAGGAATCCATATTTTACAAAAGAACCAAGCACATCAAGAGACGCTTCAATTCCATCCGCAATCAAGTCAAGGAGGGAGACATAGAGATTTGCAAGATACATATGGATCTGAATGTTGCAGACCCATTGACTAAGCCTCTCTCATGAGAAAAACATGATCAACACCAAGATTCCATGGGTGTTAGAATCATTACTATATAATCTAGATTATTGACTCTAGTGCAAGTGGGAGACTGAAGGAAATATGCCCTAGATGCAATAATAAAGTTGCTATTTATATTTCCTTATATCATAATAAATGTTTATTATTCATGCTAGAATTGTATTAACCGGAAACTTAGTACATGTGTGAATACATAGACAAACAGAGTGTCCCTAGTATGCCTCTACTTGACTAGCTCGTTAATCGAAGATGGTTAAGTTTCCTAGCCATAGACATGTGTTGTCATTTGATGAACGGGATCACATCATTAGATAATGATGTGATGGACAAGACCCATCCGTTAGCTTAGCACTATGATCGTTTAGTTTATTGCTATTGCTTTCTTCATAACTTATACATGTTCCTATGACTATGAGATTATGCAACTCCCGAATACCGGAGGAACACTTAGTGTGTTATCAAACGTCACAACGTAACTGGGTGATTATAAAGATGCTCTACAGGTGCCTCCGATGGTGTTTGTTGAGTTGGCATATATCGAGAATAGGATTTGTCACTCCATGTTTCAGAGAGGTATCTCCGGGCCCTCTCGGTAATGCTCATAACTATAAGCCTTGCAAGCAAAGTGACTTATGAGTTAGTTGCGGGATGATGCATTGCGAAACGAGTAAAGAGACTTGTCGGTAACAAGATTGAACTAGGTATGATGATAACGACGATTGAATCTCGGGCAAGTAACATACCGATGACAAAGGGAACAACGTATGTTGTTATGCGGTTTGACCGATAAAGATCTTCATAGAATATGTACGAACCAATATGAGCATCCAGGTTCCGCTATTGGTTATTGACCGGAGATGTGTCTCGGTCATGTCTACATAGTTCTCGAACTTGTAGGGTCCGCATGCTTAACGTTCGACGATGATTTGATGCACCGAAGGTTGTTCGGAGTCCCGGATGAGATCACGGACATGACGAGGAGTCTCAAAATGGTCGAGACATAAATATTGATATATTGGACCATGTTATTCGAACACGGTAAGTGTTCCGGATAGTTTCGGATAAAACCATAGTGCCGGAAGGGTTACCAGAACCCCTCGGGGAAGTAATGGGCCTTAGTGGGCCTTTGGAGAGAGAGAGAGGGCAGCAGCCAGGAGGTGGCGCCCCCCCCCAAGGGGAGTCCGAATAGGACTAGGGGAGGGGGGCGCGACCCCTCTTTCCCTCTCCCTCTCCCTCTCCTTCCTTCTTGTCCTACTTGGACTAGGCAAGGGAGGAGTCGATTCCTACTTGGAGTAGGACTCCCCCCTTGGGCGCGCCTCCTAGGGCCGGTCGGCCTCCTCATCCCATCCTTTATATACGGGGGAGGGGGGCACCCCATAGACACACAAGTTAATCTTTAGCCATGTGCGGTGCCCCCTCCACAATTTTACACCTCGGTCATATTATCTTAGTGCTTAGGTGAAGCCCTGCGTCGGTAACTTCATCATCACCTTCACCACGCCGTCGTGCTGACGAAACTCTCCCTCGGCCTCAACTGGATCAAGAGTTCGAGGGATGTCAGCGAGCTGAACGTGTGCAGATCGCAGAGGTGTCGTGCGTCCGGTACTTGATCGGTTGGATCGCGAAGACGTTCGACTACATCAACCGCGTTACTAAACACTCCCGCTTTCGGTCTATTAGAGTACGTAGACACACTCCCCCCTCTCGTTGCTATGCATCTCCTAGATAGATCTTGCGTGATCGTAGGTAATTTTTTTGAAATACTACGTTCCCCAACATGCATAATATGGGACAGGAAAGTACTACCTCCTTACAGGTGTCGCAATATCTCTAGGTCGGTATTTTACTACTATAATATGAATTGTACATCATAAAAGTTGTATCATTAAAAAATAGAACATTAGTAGTTTCTAATGGTATAAATTTTGTAAAATATAACTTGTATTGCGTTCATGAAAGCATCAATCTAGGGACATGTGTGGGCCTAATAAGTAGGAAAGGGGGTACTATTAGAAGTATTCGTAGCAATACAATCAAAATTCGCATGCACCGTCCACGTGTTAAATTGCAGTTTATTTGACCGATACTATCTCTCTATATAATTTTTGTTAGCACGTGGGAATGTACGGACATTCTACTAGTGTCTGTTAAACAACAGTGATTACCTTAGGTGAATGCCAAGTGTCAATCATATCAAATAAAACTGCTAGGCAGACCAAATCGGGTTGCCGGTTGGGCACGCTACCAAGAATCGCAGGGACCGATGCGGAAGCCGCCCTACAGTCGATCCAAACGAACAAAAAACGGACAAAATCCACATTCGTTTGCGTCAGTCAGTTGGAGTTGGCCTTATCTTAGGTGAATGCTAAGTGCCAACCATATCAAATGGATGTGGACGATACCGATGTGTCATTAATTGCCAAGTTATTTAACTTGTTGGAATAGAATCATGGTACAAACATATCTTGTATTGTCGGTCAGAAAACACAGGGATTTCAAAAACTATTTAACATTAATTTATGTTCAATTCTAATGATAGCCTCATACAGTGCCACAGCTGACCATTATTCCTAAGAACTGCTCCTACACACAGTGCTCTATGTTATCATGTCTTGGCTACATTTTTACTGTGTCACCTAAGTGTACTGCTACTTAGATCTTCTAATTGCGGACTCAACTATTTGAATCTACTATTGATCTAGTATGTTGCTTTCTTACGTTAAGCAAACATTTGTTTTTAGTTCTTTGCTTGAATTAGTTTTTGCGCCATTTGGCGCAACGAGACATCTAGTAAAATTTTATCTCTTGTTGTTTACGACCCTCTCTATGACGTTAAATCAGTCTCGATTTTTAGTTCAAGCCCATGGCAAAAGTAAATATTGGCTTGGACCTAGCCCAACACGGAACACACAAATGCATTTCGATGAACAAATGAGAAAATATGGCGGGGGACAAATTTCTTGTAATTGTGAGCATATTGCTTGGCTTGTTTAATTAAGTTCAACTTCAAATTTACAGAAATTTTGCAAAAAGAAGGTAAACTCTTCCATTGAAGTTTACTTTTATTTTTAGGCTAGTTGAATAGTTTTGATTAAGGTTTTATTAGTTTATTACTCAAAACTAAATCAAGGATTTTCAGGATACTTCCTTCGTGGAATAAGATATTGGATCCTCGAGTAATCTCTTTTTCTTGTTGCTTCATAAGAGTGAATCGAATAGATTCAATTCGCGTTATAAGAGTAAAAATTCCGCGGGTCCTTTCTGCTCTAATCAGATAAAGGAGGGTAAGGACCCGCTAAGCTCCTACTTTTTCATGTTTACAATCTGGTCCCTCCGATTACTATAGAGATGAACCTGATAACCCACAAGTATAGGGGATCGCAACAGTTTTCGATAAGTAAGAATGTCGAACCCAATAAGGAGCTAAAGGTAGAACAAATATTCCCTCAAGTTCCATCGACCATCGATACAACTCTACGCATGCTTGACGTTCGCTTTACCTAGAACAAGTATGAAACTAGAGGTACTTTGTAGGTGTTGTTGGATAGGTTTGCAAGATAATAAAGAGTACGTAAATAAAAAGTAGGGGCTGTTTAGATAAAGAAACAATAAAGTAAATATAGCGAGTGTGGAAAAGTGGTGGTAGGAGTTGCGAAATTGCCCCTAAGCAATTGACTACTTTACTAGACCGATAGGAAGTATTATGTTGGAGAGGCCACTGCTAGCATGTCATCCCTGACTTGGAATTCTATGCACTCATGATTGGAACTATTAGCAAGCATCCGCAACTACTAATGTTCATTAAGGTAAAACCCAACCATAGCATTAAGGTATATTGGTCCCCCTTCAATCCTGTATGCATCAATTTCTATGCTAGGTTGAAGCTTCTGTCACTCTTGCCCTCCAATACATAGTCCTATCAACATACAACTAGCGCTGGGGTGTGATCCACGCGCGCAATCATATGATGGGCACCTAAGGACAACAACATAACCAAAGCAAATTAAATCAATCATAGCAATTCATCAACCACCGATAGGACAACGAAAATCTACTCAGACATCATAGGATGGCAACACATCATTGGATAATAATATGAAGCATAAAGCACCATGTTCAAGTAGAGGGTGCAGCGGGTTGCGGGAGAGTGGACCGCTGTAGATAGAGGGGGGAAGGTGATGGAGATGTTGGTGAAGATGGCGGAGGTGTTGGTGTAGATCGCGGTGATGATGATGGCCCCCGGTGGCACTCCGGTGCCACCGGAAGCGAGGGGGAGAGAGCCCCCCTCTTTCTTCTTCCTTGACCTCCTCCCTAGATGGGAGAAGGGTTTCCCCTCTGGTCCATGGCCTCCATGGCACGGGAGGGGCGAGAGCCCCTCCGAGATTGGATCTGTCTCTCTGTCTCTCTCTGTTTCTGCATTCTCAGATTCTTCCCTTTCACCGTTTCTTATATTCCCGAAGATCCGTAACTCCGATTGGGCTGAAATTTTGACACGATCTCTATCCGGAATATAGCTTTCTTGCGGCGAAAGAAGGGCATCAACCGCCTGACAGGTGGCCCACGAGGGTCAGGGGTGCACCCAGGGGGGCAGGCATGCCCCCCTGCCTCGTGGCCACCTCGGGCACCGTCTGGCGTGGATTTTTATTCCCAAAAATCATAAATATTCCAAAAAAATCTCCGTCAGTTTTTATCCCGTTTGGACTCCATTTGATATGGATATTCTGCGAAACAAAAAACATGCAACAAACAGGAACTGGCACTGGGCACTGGATCAATATGTTAGTCCCAAAAATAGTATAAAAAGTTGCCAAAAGTATATGAAAGTTGAATAATATTGGCATGGAACAATAAAAAATTATAGATACGACGAAGACGTATCAGCATCCCCAAGCTTAATTCCTACTCGTCCTTGAGTAGGTTAATGATAAAAAAGATAATTTTTTATGTGGAATGCTACCTAGCATAATCTTGATCATATGTCTAATCATGGCATGAATATTAAGACACGAGTGATTCAAAGCAATAGTCTATCATTTGACATAAAAACAATAATACTTCAAGCCTACTAGTAAAGCAATCATGTCTTTTCAAAATAACATGGCCAAAGAAATTTATCCCTACAAAATCATATAGTCTGGCTATGCTCCATCTTCACCACACAAAATACTCACATCATGCACAACCCCGATGACAAGCCGAGCAATTGTTTCATACTTTTGACATTCTCAAACCTTTTCAACTTTCACGCAATACATGAACGTGAGCCATGGACATAGCACTATAGGTGGAATAGAATGGTTGTTGTGGAGAAGACAAAAAGGAGAAGATAGTCTCACATCAACTAGGCGTATCAACAGGCTATGGAGATGCCCATCAATAGATATCAATGTGAGTGAGTAGGGATTGCCATGCAACGGATGCACTAGAGCTATAAGTATATGAAAGCTCAAACTGAAACTAAGTGGGTGTGCATCCAACCTGCTTGCTCATGAAGACCTAGGGCATTTGAGGAAGCCCATCGTTGGAATATACAAGCCAAGTTCTATAATGAAAATTCCCACTAGTATATGAAAGTGATAACTCAAGAGACTCTCTATATGAAGAACATGGTGCTACTTTGAAGGACAAGTGTGGTGAAAGGATAGTAACATTGCCCCTTCTCTCTTTTTCTCTCATTTTTTTCTTCTTTTTTTGTAGGATTCTTTGGCCTCTCTCTTTTCTGGGGGGCTTCTTTGGCCACTTTTATTTTGATAACCTCACATGGGACAATGTTCTAATAATGATGATCGTCACACTTTTATTTACTTACAACTCAATATTACAACTCTATATGAATGCCTCCGGAGGTGTACCGGGATGTGCAATGATCCAGCGTAGCAATGACATCAAAAAACGGACAAGCCATGAAAACATCATGCTAGCTATCTTACGATCATGCAAAGCAATATGACAATGAATGCTCAAGTCATGTATGTGATGATGATGGAAGTTGCATGGCAATATATCTCGGAATGGCTATGGAAATGCCATGACAGGTAGGTATGGTGGATGTTTTGATGAAGGTATATGGAAGGTTTATGGTACCGGCGAAAGTTGCGCGGTACTAGAGAGGCTAGCAATGGTGGAAGGGTGAGAGTGTGTATAATCCATGGACTCAACATTAGTCATAAAGAACTCACATACTTATTGCAAAAGTTTATTAGCCCTTGAAGCAAAGTACTACTACGCATGCCCCTAGGGGGATAGATTGGTAGGAAAAGACCATCGCTCGCACCGACCGCTACTCATAAGGAAGACAATCAATAAATACCTCATGCTCCAACTTCGTTACATAACGGTTCACCATACGTGCATGCTACGGGAATCACAAACCTCAACACAAGTATTTCTACTAATCCACAACTACCCACTAGCATGACTCTAATATCACCATCTTTATACCGCAAAACTATTGCAAGGAATCAAACATATCATATTCAGTGATCTACAAGCTTTATGTAGGATTTTATGACTAACCATGTGAATGACCAATTTCTGTCATCTCTCTAAACAGATATAAGTGAAGCAAGAGAGTTTAATTCTTTCTATAAAAGATATGCCCATGCTCTAACAAATATAAGTGAAGCAAAAGAGCATTCTACAAATGGCGGATGTCTATGTAAAGAGAAACAGGCAATCCAAACTTTAAATGATATAAGTGAAGCACATGAAGCATTCTATAAAGCCATACTCAAAAGATATAAGTGAAGTGCATAGAGCATTCTATAAATCAACCAAGGACTATCTCATACCAGCATGGTGCGTAAAAGGAAAATGAAAACTAAATGCAAAAGACGCTCCAAGATTGCACATATCGCATGAACGAAACGAATCCGAAAACATGCCGATACTTGTTGAAGAAAGAGGGGATGTGTCGGTGCCAAAACCGGCGGATCTCGGGTAGGGGGTCCCGGACTATGCGTCTAAGGCGGATGGTAACAGGAAGCAGGGAACACGATGTTTTACCCAGGTTCGGGCCCTCTTGATGGAGGTAAAACCCTACGTCCTGCTTGATTAATATTGATGATATGGGTAGTACAAGAGTAGATCTACCACGAGATCAGAGAGGCTAAACCCTAGAAGCTAGCCTATGGTATGATTGTATCTTGTCCTACGGATTAAAACCCTCCGGTTTATATAGACACCGGGGGGGCTAGGGTTACACAAGGTCGGTTACAAAGGACGAGATGTACATATCCGTATTGCCTAGCTTGCCTTCCACGCCAAGTAGAGTCCCATCCGGACACGAGATGAAGTCTTCAATCTTGTATCTTCATAGTCTAACAGTCCGGCCAAAGGATATAGTCCGGCTATCCGGAGACCCCCTAATCCAGGACTCCCTCAGTAGCCCCTGAACCAGGCTTCAATGACGATGAGTCCGGCGCGCAGTATTGTCTTCGGCATTGCAAGGCGGGTTCCTCCTCCGAACATATCACAGAAGAGTTTGAATACAAGGATAGTGTCCAACCCTGCAAAATAAGTTCCACATACCACCGTAGAGAGAATAATATTTCCACAAATTTTAATCTGCTGACACGTTTTGTCAACATGAAATCATGCCATGGCTCGGTGATTATTCAAACTGTTTTTCCTTAACCAGATCCACACATAATGCGAGGCGGTTTCTTGACACGTCTTGTCAAAGCAGAGATCGTGTTCCCCTAATTACGGGATTCTCATCAATACGGTCGTGGGTAACCCAACCGTTTCTAGGACTCCTAGATTATAGGCAAGTCCCAAACGGCTACGGAGAGGTCGCTTGATATTCACCCTCTTTATAAAGGGACAAGGCTTTTACTTTTTTCCTTCCCGTGCTCAATAGAATACTTCCCCCGCCTCGAGTTCTAACACCCAAAGCCCGGTCAGGTGCTTCGGACCTTCAACTATGTCCAAATCTAGACTTCAAGGCCGGTGGATGCCCTCCTCTGTTACGGAAGAGGATATCAAGAAGTTGAGGGAGGCCAGATACCTGACCGTCGAGGTTTCGCATCGGCTGCTTGCCCGAGGGCAGGTCGTCCCTACTCCTGAACCCAACGAGAACGTTGTGTTCATCTCCCACTTCCTCCGAGGTCTAGGCCTCACTCTGGATCCCTTCGTTAGGGGTTTGATGTTCTATTACGGGCTAGATTTTCACGATCTAGCCCCGGACTCCTTTCTCCACATCTCGGCATTTATTGTCGTATGTGAGGCCTTCCTCCGCATTACCCCTCACTTCGGCCTATGGCTCAAGACCTTCGACGTGAAGCCGAAGATGGTCGAGGGGCAGCACGCAGCGTGCGGAGGTGCATTAATAAGCAAGATCGCTGGAGCTTCATGGCCAAAGGGTTCCTTTCTAGAGGTGTCTGGATTATGGAAACGGGAGTGGTTTTACATCACAACTCCCAGAAGCGCCAAGTGGGTGGCTGCCCCTGCTTTCCGCTCGGGCCCTCCACCACAACTAATGTCATGGATTAGCAGAGGGCTGAGCTGGGGTCCAGCCAAGGACGTGCCTATACTGCAGAGCCGCATTCAAGATCTCTTCGAAGGAGATTTCAGTCTGGTTACGGTGGTGCAAGTCATGCTGGTTCGTCGAGTCCGGCCTTGCAAATGTCGGCCCCTCCGCATGTGGGAGTTCAACCCAGAAGGTTCGCGCACGCATGAGGAGATGTACAAATCATTCTTCTGACCCCAAATAGAGTGTCCGGATACTATCGAGGACGTGGGCCTGAGCAGCAACCGTACCGCCGACCAAGTAAGTAATCCTTTAGCCGAACACACCGTCTTTCATTTACCATGATGTCATTCTGAGAAATCGCTCTTTGACCAGGACTGGCTAACAAGGGCGAAGATGATTCAGTGTTCGGCCCCCCTTCCTGAGGGTTTGGAGAATCCGGTACTGGAAAAGATGCTCGAGCTAGCACCTTGCCCGGAGCCCTCAAAGGAAGATAAAGGGGGGAATAATGAGGTCGAAAGCGGGCCCCCATCGCTACCAATTCCAACCGAGGGAATGAGCGCCTCCGTGAAGGAGGATAACCAAGGGGAAGAATCTAACCTTCTCTCGCTTCGGGAAAGGAAGAGGACTGCCTCTGAAGATCCGGAAACCGAGGCTTCCAAACGGGAGAAGAAGTCTCCACCAGAGGTTCCTGCCTTGGAGGGTGTTTTTGCCGCACAAAGTCCGCGCGAGGATCAGCCCTCCAACGAGCTGTAAGTAATCAAAAAATACTTTAATAGTGGAGATATACTACCTTACCTCTGAGGAAAATAACCGAAGTGTTTATCTTGCAGTTCGGATCTTAGCCCTTCTCAGGAGAGCTTGTCTTCGGGGGATCTTCTTCCGGAGATGATGGAGAGCGAAACGCCTCCCCCGGACTCCCCCGCTCAAGAAGTGGGCAAACTTGAAGTGTCGTCACCGAGGGCCTCGCCGGATCCGGTGAGGCCAGAAGATAATCCTATAGTCACCCGAAGTCCCCAGCGTCCGGCTCTTGAAGAGATCAAACAAAAGAGTCCGGCACCGTCTGGTATGCGGTCGGACGTACTGAGGGATCTGTTGGAGCGAGCGGCCATCTTAGAAGAACACCGTACGTTGATGGGTACAGTGATGGAAAGAATTTCGTCCGCCGAAAGCGGATTGCATGAAGCCTTTATGAGTCTACTGACGGGCTTTGAGGTACGTGAAATGATATACTTTTTGATAGTACCACACATTTTTAGGTGTGCCCTGTGTAGATAGTAGCCCCTGAGACTCTGGTTGTCGTCGAGAACGGTGGCAAACAGAGGATCGTAGTCCCAGGTAATAACCAAACCGCCTTTATGTGCAGGTGGTGGAGGCTCCGGTGGCTAGCCGGACTAATGAGTTTGCCGAGCTAAAGCGGCAACTGGATGCGGCAGATGCCGACATCGAGCTTGTTAACAAGCGGCTTGACGAGGCACAGGGTAAGTAATGTTTTCTGGTGAATGTCATATAGTAAGAGCAGCACAACGCCAGTATCTTTAATATGTTGTGACTGCAGATGGAGCTGCCACCGTGGAGACCCTTCGGGCGGAACTTGCCCGAGCCAAGGAACAAGCAAGAATTAGTAATGCGGCCGCTTTAAAGGCGGCCGAAGAGTTAAGAGCCCAAAAGGCTGCTCATTGCGAGAGAAAAGATAAAATGGCCAAGATGGCTGTAAAGTTAAAAGACACTGCCAACCGCTGCCAGCTCCTTGAAGAAGAAAACCGAGCAAAGGCGACGAACCTTGAAAAGGCCGCGGTGCCGACCAAAGACACCCGCTCTGCTATGAGGGCAAATAAGGAAGAGCTGCGTGAAGCCGGGGATATTGCGCCTGGGAAGCCCTTTTTGCTGCGGAGGAAGTTCGGAGATCCGCGGTATGCCCCTCTGGATCGGCTGTGGAGTTCGGCAGACGCATATATGGACTTGGCGGCGAGCGCTGTCGATGCGGCCGAATACTTCCAAGATCAAACAGATCGTGAAGTGGACAAGCTGTTCTGGTCGCAGTTTAACATTCCAGAGCGTCCTCTTCCATTGACTGATTAGCTAGCCGAATGGGCCGAACTCAACAGGTTGTCCGGACTCGCTATGAGGTCCGTCGTAGATCATCTGTGGCCAAAAAAACCGAAGCCGAACAGCTATTTCAGCTTAGTGCAGCAGTTGCTTGGAGCGGTGCCACGCATCAATGCGATGAAGAGGTCGACGTGTATAGAGGGCTCGCGGATGGCCCTTGCCCGTGTCAAAGCATACTGGGCGGAGATGGATGCTACCACTATTGCGGCGCAGGGTTCGGCCATAGGCCGAGTGGCTGCCGAGCACTATTTCGAAGAAGTTCTCGAGGGCGCTCGTTTGATAGAGGCCCAGTTCTTGAAGAATATTATGTTTGAGTGACATGTATTCCCATTGTAAACACAATGTTTTTATGAAATTTATTTTGGTTGTATTTATACTTTTGCCTAAAAGTAATATGATGCTTCCTGTGCGGCCGTTTATGTATACATGCGTATAACCTGAAAGATTGCAGTCGTTGGCTTCAGCCCCCACGCATATAATGCGGGGGTGTTCACAGAAGACGCGTATTCACACTTAATCCAACGTATTGGTCCTAATAAGAAGGTGATGGCACAGCGAACTAGGAAACCGGACTATAATGCTTTAAAACTTTCACTTAGCCATAGGAGTTTGACAGTGGGGCTACTATATAGCCCCTGGTGGCTCCGCACTCATCTGAATTCGGGGTGCGTACATGCCTGGCCAGGAAATGGCCCTTCGTTAAGGCGGAGGAATTCTAACATTCCGATAGGTCATCGAGTGGTTGACCAGTCTCATGCTGTATCATGACAGTCAGTTTTCGGCTTTCTCTACTGAGGTGCTCGTCCGGATGAACCAGAGCACAATCGCAGCAGTTCTCCTGGTGCCGCCTTAGCCGATGGAACGGAACGTAAGGCAGCAAAACACAGGAGCCGGGCAAATCCAACATTTGACCAAAGACATGATTCGGAGCTGATGCATATAAGACCAAACTCGCGACGCCGAACACTCCCTGAGGTATTCGGTCTTTATGGTGTAAACCGGGCCTAAACAGTGCCCTTTGTAAGAAGCCCCTAGTGTCCAGGTACATGCATTATTCTGACGTGGCCACATGCCAAGACGCCAGCATCCTTCTCAATTGTACTAAGAATCCGAGGGATGTGTATGAACAAGAGACAGTAAAAAAGGTTTACGTAGGGTCTTAATCTAAAAAGAATCCTTGGAACGGGTCCCTACTACACGTCTGCGCCTGTATCTCCGTTGTGCCGTATCCTGGACGGGTGTAGCACGATGGTCATCTGTAAAAGAGAGAAACTTAGGTGAAAAGTTGTCGTGCAAAAAGGTAGGTTTAAATAAACCATGTACAATTCAAGATGAGTAAAAAATGCCACTTGTCTGTGCGCGTTGAGCCCCTTGTATTTGTAATAGGGGTGTGGCCTATCAAACCTGTGTGAATTACATATAGCTGCGCCAGACTCGTCTAACCGTGTTCGTGGTCTTTACGACCTATCAAGTGCTTTAGTTGGTGAGGCCGTTTTTAGTGTGCGGCTGCCAAGGCAATCGCACTCTCTTCGACGCGCAAGGATCGCTCAATATTTCCATTCACTGTAATGATGCCACATGGACCGGGCATCTTAAGAGTGAGGGAAGCGTAATGCGGTATTGCATTAAAGCGATCGAAAGCTTCGCGTCCAAGTAGTGCTTGATAGCCACTTTGGAACGGAGCAATGTGGAATGTTAAATTTTCGCTACGGAAGTTATCGGGGAAGCCGAATATAACCTCTAGTAGAAGGGAGCCCGTGCAATGAGCCCCTGGGCCTGGCGTTACTCCTTTAAAGGTAGTATTGATGTGGCAAATTTTCGTTGGGTCTATCCCCATTTTGCGGATTGTGTCCTGATATATCAGGTTTAGACTGCTGCCACCGTCCATCAGGACTCGTGTGAAATGGTATCCGTCAATCATTGGGTCTAATACCAAGGTAGCCCATCCTGCACGCCGGATACTTGCTGGGTAATCCCGATGGTCGAAAATGATCGGTTGAGACGACCAGTGGCAGGACTCCGCGGTGATAGGCCCTTGGGCATATTTCTCTGGGAGTGCCGCTTTGTTTCTCCCCTTGATCACGTGTAACACGTCCACTATTTTGACTTCTGGTGGAAATTTCTTTTGTTCCCCAGTGTCTTGCTTGAGAGGCTCATCCTCGTCTTCGCTTGGCGCATCCTCCTCCTTGTGTACGGCGTTGAGCTTGCCGGATTGCTTGAAGACCCAACATTCTCTGTGGGTATGATTAGCGGGTTTACCAGGGGTGCAATGGATCTGACATATTTGGTCCAGAATTTTGTTTAAGCTGGACAGTTCGTCTTTGCTGCCTTTAGAGGGCGGCTTTTGCTGACCTGGCCGAGAGCTTCTGAATCCGGCGTTTACTGCCGTGCTCTTCGGGCTGTCTTCTTTATTCCGACACGTATTCTTTTTGCTGCGTCGTGATTTCCCATTTCCATCTCTAACTTTGGATGTACTTGGGTCGCTGGTGCTGCATCTGGCTAGCCAGCTGTCCTCGCCCGCGTAAAATCGGGGCATGAGGCTTGTTAATGCTGCCATTGTTCTCGGCTTTTCTTGGCCGAGGTGTCTGGCAAGCCATTCGTCGCGGACGCTATGCTTAAAAGCTGCCAAGGCTTCGGCGTCCGGACAGTCGACTATTTGGTTCTTTTTAGTAAGAAACCTGTTCCAAAGCTTTCGGGCTGACTCTCCGGGCTGTTGAGTTATATGACTCAAATCGTCCGTGTCCGGAGGTCGGACATAAGTCCCTTGAAAATTTGCCCGAAAAGCATCTTCGAGCTCTTCCCAGCTTCCAATGGAGCTTCCGGGAGGCTTTTAAGCCAGTGCCGAGCTGGCCCTTTGAGTTTGAGGGGTAAATACTTAATGGCGTGGAGATCATCTCCTTGAGCCATATGGATATGGAGGATATAGTCCTCAATCTAGACCCCTGGGTCTGTTGTTCCGTCGTATGCCTCTATGTTTACGGGTTTGAATCCCTCTGGAAATTGATGGTCCAACACCTCGTCGGTGAAACATAGGGGGTGTGCGGCACCCCTGTATCTGGGTGTACCGCGTTGTTCGGATGTTGCATCGTATGCTGGAGCGCGCTTGCGTGGTCCATAGATGGATCTGGTTGCGCCGTCCTTTTGATGCGAGCCCTCGCGTGGATCGCGTATTGGCTTACGTGCGGCGTTGTTTGTCGCTCTATGTTGGCCGTGAGGTCGTCTATCCAGCCAGATGGCCGTTTTAATTTTTGGTTGTGGGGGATCTAAGGCGTCCTCATCGAATTCAGGCAGCAACTTCCGCTTCAGGTAGCTCTTGGTGGGGTGATTACCGCCGTACTTCGCTGCTGTGTTGAGCACTTTACTCCATCTAATTCTGAGTGTGTCTTGCGCAGCCTTGAGCCTTTGCTTCTGCTTTTTTAGACTCCTCATGGTGGCAGCGAGCCTTTGATGGGCATTCTGTTGCTCCGGGTGTCTGTCTGGTGTGATGTTGTCCGGACTATTATCTTTGATAGATTCGGGTTGTTCGGTTTGATTCTCCGTGTTGCCGTGGTCCGGCGATGGTTCACCCTACTCTAACGCTGGGTCTATATGATTGTTGTTTCTGCCAAGGCGGGATTTGGAATGGCGCTTACATCGCCGCTTTGACTGCTTCTCGAGGGGACAACCCTTCGTTGCGTCCTTCCGTTCCTCGTCGTCGTCTTCTTTTGGTGTGTCCACCATGTATACGTCATGTGATGAAGTGGACGTCCAGTGCCCTGTGGGCAGTGGATCCTGTTCGTCTCCTGCATCGTCGTCCATACCGTGGATGTCTTCGGAGTCGGAGTCGAGCATGTCGGTTAATTCATCGACAGTGGCTACTAAGTGGGTGGTGGGTGGGCGGCGAATTTCTTCATCATCCGCATCCCAATCCTGCCGGACATATTTCGGCCAGGGCTGTCCTGATAAGGAGAGAGACTTTAATGAATTCAGTATGTCACCGAAGGGCGAGTGCTGAAAGATATCCGCGGAGGTAAACTCCATGATCGGTGCCCAACCGGATTCGATAGGAACGGGCGCAGGCGGTTCGGAGTCCGTGGCCGGAGAAGTATCCGACAGTTTAACAACACGGCTCTTGTGAAGGGTAAGATCGATATTCGGCTCGATCGTCGTTGGAGATGCGACCTCTGTGGCGAGGTCTATCCACCCGTCCATGGGAGGCGCTACTGGCTCCGAATTAAGGGTCGGAGCGGCTGCCGGTGTGATTTCTTGAACACTATCCGATGGCAGAGCTAAATCGTACTCATCGTGACCGCGTGACGCACCAGGCAGGGGCTCAAATCCGTCGAAGATCAAGTCTCCGCGGATATCGGCCGTGTAGTTTAAGCTTCCAAACCTGACCTGGTGGCCAGGGGCGTAACTTTCGGTCTGCTCCAGATGGCCAAGCGAGTTGGCATGCAGTGCGAAGCCGCCGAACACAAAGATCTATCCGGGGAGAAAAGTCTCACCCTGGACTGCATCGCTATTGATGATAGTAGGAGCCATTAAGCCTAACAGCGACGACACAGAGGAACTCTCAATGAAAGCACCAATGTCGGTGTCAAAACCGGTGGATCTCGGGTAGGGGGTCCCGAACTGTGCGTCTAAGGCGGATGGTAACAGGAAGCAGGGAACACGATGTTTTACCCAGCTTCGGGCCCTCTTGATGGAGGAAAAACCCTACGTCCTGCTTGATTAATATTGATGATATGGGTAGTACAAGAGTAGATCTACCACGAGATCAGAGAGGCTAAACCCTAGAAGCTAGCCTGTGGTATGATTGTATCATGTCCTACGGACTAAAACCCTCCAGTTTATATAGACACCGGGGGGGGCTAGGGTTACACAAGGTCGGTTACAAAGGACGAGATGTACATATCCGTATTGCCTAGCTTGCCTTCCACGCCAAGTAGAGTACCATCCGGACACGAGACGAAGTCTTCAATCTTGTATCTTCATAGTCTAACAGTCCGGCCAAAGGATATAGTCCGGCTGTCCGGAGACCCCCTAATCTAGGACTCCCTCAGGATGCCTTCCGGGGCATCCCCAAGCTTAGACGCTTGAGTCTCCTTTAATATTTACTTGGGGTGCCTCGGGCATCCCCAAGCTTGAGCTCTTTCCTCTCTTCCTTCTTCTCACATCGAGACCTTCTCGATCATCGAACACTTCATCCACACAAAACTTCAACAGAAAACTCGGTAAGATCCGTTAGTATAATAAAGCAAATCACTACTCTAAGTACTGCTGCAAACCAATTCATATTTTATTTTTGCATTGTGTCTACTGTAATATAACTTTTTCATGGCTTAACCACTGATATGAATCGATAGTTTCATCAAAACAAGCAAACTATGCATCAAAATCAGAATCTGTCTAAAACAGAACAGTCTGTAATAATCTGAACATTCGCCATACTTCTGATACTTGAAAAATTCTACCAAAATTAGAAAAATAAACAATTTTTATAGGATGACATTGCAAAAAGAATCAGAATCATTTGACATTCCAGCAAAAAATGTAAAATCGCGCACTACAGCCAAAGTTTCTGTCCTGCACCGTACAAACCATCAAGCAAATGTAAACATCCTAAAGGCAAACCTTGGCACATTATTTTTATAATACAAGGAATTGTACAAGGGGATAATTATTTTTATTGAAAATTTTCTGTAATCAAGATTCACAAAGTCTCTGTGTGCATGAACGAAGTTCAAGGCTATAGCTCCCACTTCAACAATGCTTGTCTTTCTCACTTTCGCTTTCCTTTTTGAAAAAGTTTTGGGTTCCCCTCTTTATTTTTGTTGTTTTTAAACTATATAAAAGCACACAACATAAATAAATGACTCTCTAAAACTTCCGGGTTGTCTCCCTGGCAGCGCTTTCTTTAAAGCCATTAAGCTAGGCATATAGTGCTCAAGTAATGGATCCACCCGGATCCCAAGGTATATCAAAGCCAATTTTAATTAACAATGATTTGTAATTTAGTAGTGAGCACAAAGTAACATATATCATGTAACAACGAAGTCTAACTCTCTTCCTATGCATCGACATGTCATAAAAGAACAATTCATGCACACAAAGTAAAGGCCAATGCATAGTATAAACAGTTTCTTGCAATTTTGTTGTATTGGAAACATAAAGAGGCAGAGATGTAGTTCATCTCTCATAATAATTGCAAGTAGGAGCAGCAAGCACATGCATATTATATCTATCAAAATCATCATGTGCAACGGTAAAAGGCAACCCATCAATATAATCCTTAATAAGGGAAAACTTCTCCGATATAGTGTAGTCGGGAGAATTCAAAAGATAATAGGACTATCATGTGTGGGTGCAATAGCAACAATTTCATGTTTAACATAAGGAACTATAGGAAGTTCATCTCCATAAGCATAATTCATATTGGCATCTTGGCCACAAGCATCATCAAAAAGGGATATTTCAAGAGAATCAACGGGATCATAACAATCATCATAGCAATCATCCTTCGGTAAGTACGAAGGGAAATTAAACAATGTATGAGTTGAAGAGTTACTCTCATTAGAAGGTGGGCACGGGTAGCTAATCCGCTCTTCCTCCTTTTGTTCTTCACTCTCCTCATCATCTTTTTCATCCAATGAGCTCACAGTTTCATCAATTTCTTCTTCCATAGACTCCTGCAAAATATTAGTCTCTTCTTGGACAGCGGAGACTTTCTCAATAAGCGCATTAATATAGGAATTGTATTCATAATTATCATAGCAATATTTTAAGATAGCTAAATTTTCAGGCCTATAAACATCATCATCATAAGCTTCATGCTTTTCAAACAAAGATTCAATTTCGTAAGCACCCTTAAAAGCAACAAATTCTTCTATTTGTTCTACATCATAGTAATCATATATACCATTAGCATAAGAAGCTAAGGTTTAATTATCATTAAATTCACATGAAAAGGGAAGGTGTGGAGCCTTCACCTTAGAGCAACAAGTATAATCATATCTCAAGCATAGTTGCCTAGCATACCAATTCAATATATGAAATTGATCCCATAATAGTTTCCCTTTTGTGTCAAGAGGTAATCCCTAAAGTATTCACGTTGATCCAACGTTACTCCCATTACATAATTGAATGGGGTTTTCTCAGGATTATTAAAGTAGTACATAATATTTTTCACATAACCAGCATCGAGGGTTTTAGGAGGTTCCCCATCTCCATGAGTAGCAAGTACACCTAATTGTTTTGGTATTTCGTGTTCCATATCCATAACTAAAGATAGAGAGCAACTAAGAAAAGCAAATAAAAATTACTTAGTGATAAAGCAAACAAGCACACACGAGAATATTCACCCCACGCTATTGCTCCCCGGCAACGGCGCCAGAAAAAGGTCTTGATAACCCACAAGTATAGGGGATCACAACAGTTTTCGATAAGTAAGAATGTCAAACCCAACGAGGAGCTAAAGGTAGAACTAATATTCCCTCAAGTTCTATCGACCACCGATACAACTCTACGCACGCTTGATGTTCGCTTTACCTAGAACAAGTATGAAACTAGAAGTACTTTGTAGGTGTTGTTTGATAGGTTTGCAAGATAATAAAGAGTACGTAAATAAAAAGTAGGGGCAGTTTAGATAAAGAAACAATAAAGTAAATATAGCGAGTGTGGAAAAGTGGTGGTAGGAGTTGCGAAATTGCCCCTAAGCAATTGACTACTTTACTAGACCGATAGCAAGTATTATGTGGGAGAGGCCACTGCTAGCATGTCATCCCTGACTTGGAATTCTATGCACTTATGATTGGAACTATTAGCAATCATCCGCAACTACTAATGTTCATTAAGGTAAAACCCAACCATAGCATTAAGGTATATTGGTCCCCCTACAATCCCGTATGCATCAATTTCTATGCTATGTTGAAGCTTCTGTCACTCTTGCCCTCCAATACATAGTCCTATCAACATACAACTAACCCTAGGGTGTGATCCACGCGCACAATCATATGATGGGCACCAAAGGACTGCAACATAACCCCAAGCAAATTAAATAAATCATAGCAATTCATCAACCACCGATAGGACAACGAAAATCTACTCAGACATCATAGGATGGCAACACATCATTGGATAATAATATGAAGCATAAAGCACCATGTTCAAGTAGAGGGTGCAGTGGGTTGCGGGAGAGTGGACCGCTATAGATAGAGGGGGGAAGGTGATGGATATGTTGGTGAAGATGGCGGAGGTTTTGGTGTAGATCGCGGTGATGATGATGGCCCCCTGTGGCACTCCGGTGCCACCGGAAGCGAGGGGGAGAGAGCCCCCCTCCTTCTTCTTCTTCCTTGACCTCCTCCCTAGATGGGAGAAGGGTTTCCCCTCTGGTCCATGGCCTCCATGGCACGGGAGGGGCGAGAGCCCCTCCAAGATTGGATTCGTCTCTCTGTCTCTCTCTGTTTCTGCGTTCTAAGATTCTTCCCTTTCATCGTTTCTTATATTCCCGGAGATCCGTAACTCCGATTAGGCTGAAATTTTGACACGATCTCTATCCGGATATTAGCTTTCTTGCGGCGAAAGAGGGGAATCAACCGCCTTACGAGTGGCCCACGAGGGTCAGGGGCGCGCCCCCTGCCTCGTGGCCACCGTCTCACGTGGATTTTTCTTCCCGAAAATTATATATATTCCAAAAAAATCTCCGTCAGTTTTTATCCCGTTTGGACTCCGTTTGATATGGATATTCTGTAAAACAAAAAACATGCAACAAACAGGAATAGGCACTGGGCACTGGATCAATATGTTAGTCCCAAAAATAGTATAAAAAGTTGCCAAAAGTATATGAAAGTTGAATAATATTGGCATGGAACAATCAAAAATTATAGATACGACGGGGACGTATCAGAACCCAATCCAGAATATGAACCATAAAAGAAAACACCTACTAAACCAATCACAACAATACCGGCTAGAGTACCTATCAGCCAAAGAGGAATTCTTCCAGTAGTATCGGCCATTTCCCCTACTTTCCTCCACGTTTTATCAATTTGTCATGCTAGAGACAAAAACAGTCAAGGGTAGTTATAAGGATGGTATCCTTCCAAATGGTATAAGAGAATTCTTATTGTACGGATGTTGTAGACGACCAACCACATGACAGGCGGATGGAACGGATGGACACCTCGCGGGCGACCGGGCGGGCGAAAGTGGGTGTGACCGCGGCTACGACGCCCCTAGCCGCCGGTGATCGCCGGCGTATCGGAGGCCGGTTTTGGGCCCTTGTAGATTCCGATGAGGAGGATGCAGACGGCGACGACGATGGGATCCCGGCGGCTTCTCCACCATCACCGACTCCGTGTGATCTGATCTGTGAGTTTTTTAATTCAGGGTACGACGAAGATGAGGTGGCTACGATGATCGACAGTGTTCTGCCACCTGATGATCCGGCTAGAATTGGGCTGCACGCGAGAGAGAAGAAAGAGATGATCTGTCGCGTAGTTCACCGGAGAACGGCGGCGACGACAATCAGACCGTGGAAGGGTCCCCTCCTGAAGGTAAGTCTTCCAAATCTTACTCTTTTCGATTTGATTAGGCGGGAATCTTGGATTACAGTTAAGAGGAAAAAGAAATTTGTGCGTCGGGCTGTCGCTTCCCGGACGCCGGCGGCGGCTGCGGCGCCATTACCGGCTGGGCAAGCGATTGCGATCTCGGCGGTGCGGGCGCACCATTTGAATCGCCTCCTAGGCTGTGAGCTGGGTGCGCGAGGGGATGGGACGGTTCTGAGTGAGCTGGGCCAGAGTGTAGTTGGGCCGGGGTTAGCTGGGTATGTGGCCCAGTCTAACCCGATCCCTACACCTCTTCGCTGTGTCGGCCCATGCACGATCGCTCAAGTGTTTCTGCCGTCGTCTCGGGCTATGGTTCCTCGACGCGGCAGGCCGGGGTTCCGCGAGCGTGGTGCTGGGCGTGCTAGGCGCATCCCTCCCCTCGTGGCCATGGCTGGCCGAGGGTCTGTGATGTCTACTACACAACCTTCTTCTTGTAGACGTTGTTGGGCCTCCAAGTGTAGAGGTTTGTAGGACAGTAGCAAATTTCCCTCAAGTGGATGACCTAAGGTTTATCAATCCGTAGGAGGCGTAGGATGAAGATGGTCTCTCTCAAGCAACCCTGTAACCAAATAACAAAGAGTCTCTTGTGTCCCCAACACACCCAATACAATGGTAGATTGTATAGGTGCACTAGTTCGGCGAAGAGATGGTGATACAAGTGGTATATGGATAGTAGATAATCGTTTTTGTAATCTGAAAATATAAAAACAGCAAGGTAATTAATGATAAAAGTGAGCACAAACGGTATTGCAATGCGTTGAAACAAGGCATAGGGTTCATACTTTCACTAGTGCAAATTCTCTCAACAATAATAGCATAATTGGATCATATAACTATCCCTCAACATGCAACAAAGAGTCACTCCAAAGTCACTAATAGCGGAGAACAAACGAAGAGATTATGGTAGGGCACGAAACCACCACAAAGTTATTCTTTCTGATCGATCTATTCAAGAGTCCGTAGTAAAATAACATGAAGCTTTTCTTTCTGTTCAATCTGTCCTAGAGTTCGTACTAGAATACACTACAAAAAATACACTTCCGTGATGATACGTGTTTGTCACAGTAGGTCGCTTTTTTGTCATGCATGTACATCCATGACAAATTTATGACAGAATCAAGATAGTCATACATGTGCTGTCGTAGAAGTGTTCCATGACATTACCAAAATTATCATCACGGAAGTGTCCACTTCCATGACGATAAATCGCGCGTCACAGAAGTGCTTTCGTCAAGGGTGACCGACACGTGGCATCCACCGTAACGGAACGTCGTTAAGCTATCGGGTCGGGTTTTGGATCCGATAACCCGTTAACAGCCCCGACCAATGGGAAATTTCCACGTGTAAAATTCTTATTGGCCAGACGAAACACGTGTCAGCTCGTCAGTGGGTCAGATAGGCGCCTATGATACGTCGACACGTGGCACGGCCCAACAGAGGCCCATTCCTGTGAAAAGGCCGGCTCGTTTGACTTGGTCAAAAGGTGGCGGGCCGGCCCATGGAAAGCTTGTTAATGGCCTGTTCGCATATAGCCCATTTACAGCCCGCTAACCCAAGGCCCGTTACGCCCTATCCGAATTAGGCCCAGTAGCGTCATCTAGGCCATCCAATATGATTCCAGCCCGTTTTCACTTCTGGCCCATGTATGGCCCATGACGTCTTTTGGCCCATATGAGTCCCTATGTAACTCTTGGCCTATTAACGGCCCGTGGTGAAACTGGCCCGTAATGAACAGTGTATCACTTTACACCCATTAACGGCCCGTGGTGAAACTGGCCCGTAATGAACAGTGTATCACTTTATACCCATTAACGGCCCGTTATTCCGTTGGGCCGTTTCCAGCCCATGTTATCTTTCGGCCTTCTCATAGCCCATTTATTCTTGGGCTCATTTCCAGCATTCGTTTACTTACGGCCCGTTACTATCATTTTCTGCTTGTGGGCCAAATTCAGCCCATGGTTACAGTCGGCCCGTTTGTGGTCCGTTAATACGTTGGGCCATTTTCACAGCGTCATCAAATATGGCCTATTAACGATGGCCCGTTACGGTCGGCCCATGAATGGACGATTCCAACTCTAGCCCGTTTACGGCCATAATGCGGCCTGTTATTGGCCCATGTTTGGCCAATCGATCATACGGTCCGTATAAGGCCCATTGATGATACGGCCCGTAGAAGGCCCGTTGTTTCTACGGCCCGTAGAAGGCCTACTGTTTCTACAGCCCGTAGAAGGCCCACTGTTTCTACGGCCCGTAGGAGGCCCAGTGTCACTACAGTAAATATTATCCCATGGTTATTGTGGCCTAGTTTTAAAAAATAGGTTATTGCAGCCACTAGTTAACCGCGGAAAAAGAACTGCAATGACTACAAGCAAACAAATAAACAAGACAACAAGGAAATAAATAAGCAAGCAACTAACGCTAGGCTATCACGGCTATTACACATATTACATCCACTGGGCATCAAAGTTCGCCACCAGTGCAAATATAGGGAAAAAAGCAGCATATCATATACACTGGCCGTCAAAATTGGCCACCAGTGCAAATAAACGCGGCAGCAAAACAAGAGCATAACTGAAACAACTTAAGAAGAGCTCAAGAAACGTTATCCTGGGTATCCACCATGCTGGCAATAAGCTTAGCAAGCTGATTAGCTTTGTCCTGTTTGGCGCTAAAATCCTCCAACGCTTGCTGTTGCACCAGAAAGTATGCATCTGAATGATCCAGGGACTTCCGCAGTCCTTCCGCTTCTTGTCGCAGCACAGCTGATCGATGTCTTTCAGCTTGTAGTTGAGACTCAAGAAACCAAACTGATTCAAACAGTGAGTTTGAATAGCTTGTGCAAGCGGTAGTGGCCAGTAACTCCAACACTAAACCAAGATAGGATGTGTCACTATCCTGAACCTTATCTACATTACTTCCTTTACTGTTTCTTAATAAGGCACTCTTCCCCAATATTCTGTCAGCATTCTAAAAGAAGAAACAAGCAGACACATAACAAGTTTAGCATGTACTAGTATATGAAACTCATTTCGGTGAACCAGTTCATTAGTAAGGTGGACAGGATTAAACTATCAAGTCTTCTATTGCCAAGTACTAGTACATAATAAAAGCATCAAACAAACATATATCTATGTCCTATGGTAGCAACGGAATCTTAAATTAGAACAGTTGTTCTTCAGGTTTAGGCACTTGTTCTACATGAACAGAGTACAGTAAGACGCAAGAATATAATACTTAAAAATAGAAAATGAGCTCATAGACCTTACCACATTCTTGGTTCGGGACCAGTACAAAACAAGGTGTTCCCAGTCATCGTCCAGTAAATGTGTCTCATGAGAACGTAAGGGAATTTGATGAGTTTCTTTGCCGGTGAAGTACGTTTTCTTCAGGTAATTCCGGTACTGCCACCAAGCATTCTTGAAGATAGAAGAGGTATTAGCACAGGTTACCTCATCCTGAGTTTCCAAATCGGTCCTTCTCTATAGAGAAAAATGGGAAAATTTGTTGTATTATAACCATCATGGAGGTAGGATGTATGGGACGAAGCAAAGTAATTGCCATGAATAACATTACTTACACATAACTCCTGGACAAACACCTGCAACTGGCATTTTCCTTCATCTTCAATATAATATTTCTAAGATGGGAAGATACGCACATACGATTTAACAACATCAAATGCGATAGATGCTAAACTATGACTAGCTGGTTGTGCTTCCTCCACAGGAATAAGCGTACTAACTGGTGGAGTTGGGGTTCACCGTGATAGTACTGGCCCTTTGGGCACTGGAGCTGCCTTACTAACTGCTCTTGTTTGGGAGCTCTATGGTGGAGATGGTGTTGTGTCAACAGGAACTGGGTTACTATCGGCTGGGGTTGGGGTTAGATTGGGTGAAGCTGGTTCTCTGTCCATCGTAGTAGGGGTACAATCTACAAGAGTTTGGGTTATGTGTGGTAGGGCTGGTTCTTGTGCATGTACAACCGGGGTGCTATCTCCACCAAGAGGTAGCACTGTTTTATTTGAAGACCGTGTTTTTAGTCCGCTAGATACTGGCATCACCCGCTCCAATTCAAATGGCTGATAAACAGGAAACATAGTTGAATGTACAGACATTGTATGAGAGACAGATGCAATAGATAGTGTGGAAAAAAGAGGGCATGAAATAGTTGACATGTATATTTTTTAACTAAAACGGATAGCATGACATAATTTCACATATATGATGTCTATCTAAACTGGATAGCATAGCATAACATAATTCAAATATATGATGAATAACTAAACAGGATCGCATGACATAATTCACCTACATGTTATCTAAGTAATCAGGATCGTGTCATTTAATTCACATATGTGATTTATATGCTAAACAGAGGGCATTCGATATGATGTTTGAACTAAGAACATGGTGTTGAATATTGTGTATATGATGTCTAAACTATGCAATGCAAGACACCGTATGCATGATATGAGCAGTATAACCGTGCCAAGTTAGAGCATACACCTCAGTGGGGGAATAGGACTGGTCATCTGTCTCTGAATCCATCTCTGAGGAGCTATCGGGACCCAATAAGAGATCTACTTCGACAGGTAGCAATGTCTGCTCTGAAGGCCTTGTTTTCACTTCAGATTTTTCCATCTCCCACCCAAATGGCTGATTCACAGGAAGAGCAGTTTAATGTACAAACATTGTCGACAAATGGAAATGTAATAAAGAAAAGGATGGGCAAGATATCATTCAAATATATGATGTCTGGTTAAACAGGATGGCATTGCACATTTCACATATATTATGGCTGGCTAAAAGACATGAGACTGCATAATTCCCATATATGATATAGAAACTAAACAGGTGGCATTACAGAACATGTCTAAACTAAGCAGATGACATATATGATGTCAAAAGTAGGCACTGCAAGGCAACATATGCATGATATGACTAACATCATCATGCCAAGGTAGAGCAAACACCTTGGGGGGTAAATAGGAGTGGTCAGCAGCGTCCGAATCCGCCTCAGAACAGATATCTTCCTCTGGATTACAATCTGGAGAGGGGTGGGGAGGGTTTTCCATTGAACCCACCATGGAGCGATGTCTGCATGACATTGTATTGCCGCGCAAAACTCTTCTCTTTTTCTCTACATGTTCAGCATGACTGTGTACAATATCTGACATGCATACGAAAAAATATGGTGAGATTATGTAAGGAGAGCATGCAGAAATTTAGAGTGATGGTAACAACCAGTGGATTGATGTTTTTCCGTTGAACCAAAATATCCCTAATGGATCGACGTGAATGTATAGTAATAAGTGATGCAATAAGTGTACAACCTCTTTGTCGTAGCCGTGTCGACCTCAGCATCATTGGGTTGGTCGCTGAAGCAGTTGAGGCAGAGGTGGCTGTCGGAGGTGTGGAGGAAGATCTGAGGAATCTGTAGACGGCGTCCAGGGCACTGCTCTGTTGTGACAGATCGTTCTGTCGTTGGAGCAGCTCCGGTGAGCCGTAAGACGTCAAGGCTGAAGCAGCACAAGACAGACATCGTCAATCTCAAGTGGGATTCTAATAGCATCTCCAATAGATGATGTAAAATGGATGTAAAATTAACATCACCAAAAACCACCTGACTACAATAGGTGAGGTAAAAACTGTTGACTCTGAACTTAACTATCGAAACTGAAATTTACTGTGGAATCTGAATGCTACTGTCGAAACTGAACGCAATGGTAGCAGAGAGGCACTTGACATGTAGTTTAGGGAGGGCCCGCAGTTCATCTTCAACCTGCACCCCCTGAGCCGCCAACTACCACTGGCCGAACCACCGGCCCCAGCACCGCCTCGCCGCCCCGAAACAACTCGCCATCGCCGCCCCAGCTAGCCCTCTAGGCCCCCCGCCCCGACCCTGAACCCTAAGATAGATAGTGGGGTACCTCTCCGGCGAGCCCCCGTCCCCGCTGCGGGTGGTTCTTCCTTAACTCCGGCGAGCCCCCCAACCCCTGAAAATTGACTGACCCAAAAGTCGATTCAGTCGACTGAAGTGTGGCTTAATCGGAGCAGAGCAGCAGCACGAGCGAGGGGGAGAGCAGCGGCAGCAGCTGGGCGAGCGAGTGATCGAGCGAGAGCCGGAGTAGCAGCAGTAGATCCGGCTGGTATGGACGCCGCCGCCGAAGGGGCCTTGCACTGGGGGAGAGCCGTCGTGGAGATGTCGCCCGCGGCGCCGGCTTCAAGGTAGCCGCTCCATGGGGGTGCGGGATGGAGCACCGTCGGCGCCGGGAGGTCGAGTTAAGGAGAAGGTGCGATGCGATGAGTGTACAACCTCTTTGGTGGCGCCGAGTAGGCCTCGGCTTTGTTCGAGGAGTCGGTGAGGATGCTGCGGTTCCGGTGGAGCAGGTTAAGGTGGCGCTGTGGGGATGGAGCAGCCGCAATAGACGAGGCGATCGTCGGAGCAGCTCCTTGGAGGTGGAGGACGGGGCGGCTGAACCGGCAGGACGGCGAGATGGACGACGGATCCTCATCCGGGGAGGTGGACGAGGGACGTCGAGCTGTTGCACTAGACGACGTCATCGGGGAAGAGGCTCCGGCTGGGCAGCGGTGACGTGGCGGACGGAGGAGGGTGGGGTTTCGCGGCTGGAGCGGAGAGGTTATGGTGGCCTGGGATTTCGAATGGCGAAAAGGGGCGATGGGAGGGGATGAAGCATGACTTAGGAACGCGCTTGTCCAAAATGTAGGGTGTGTTACAAAAGTACCCCCCACCGATTTGAACTAGCGGCCCTTTCGGCTCAGGGTTAGAAGGGGGATTTCGTGTGTCGGGATTTGGCAGCTAGAGGGAGTTTTCGCGCGCGTTGTAATTTCGGGATAGCAAGGCGCGGGTTGTGAAGGCGCCAGTTTTGGGAGCACGATATCTGAATTTTCGGGATATAACAAGACGCGGGTTGAATTTTAGGGACAAGCCTAACGTGTAGTAATATTGTACTTGTACGTACCAAATTAATTCGCACTTCCCTCAACCAAAAAGAAAACGAAAAAAATAGAACTATTCACACCACACAAAGAGAGAATCTTGCCCCGTTTTACTATACAAATGCTATTCAAAGCTACTCCCTCCTTCCATCTATATAGGGCCTAATGCGTTTTTCGATGCTAACTTTGACCAAATATTAGAGCAATGATATATGGCATGCAACTTACACAAAGCACACCGTTAAATTCGTCTGTGAAAGGTTCTTTCAATGATATAATTTTCACATTGTGCATGTCATGTACTATTAATCTTGTCAATAGTCAAAGGCGGTCTTAAAAATCTCATTACGCCCTATATAGATGGAAGGAGGGAGTATGAATCCATGTTATGTCCGATTAAATTTTTTCGCTTGCTATATAATGCATGTAACCTACTCATACCAACATTTTAGTGCATTCCAAATGTCTATACTACCGCTGCAATTCGAACTAAATTTGAATTCGTGTCTCTATTTCAATAAGAATCTACAATCATGATTGTTGCTAACTTCAACCATCATAGTTTCCTTGCTATCCGCCAGATATAAATCAGACGGCCTATAATGCAGGATGGCAGGCACACCATCATCAACAACTCCGTTTTTTATAAGAGTAGAGATAAAACATATTAAATGTAGTATACCATGTTCATAACCACACCATGTGTATCACCGTTATATATATTCACACATCCGTCGGTTTGAAACACTATGATAAATTCTTCAAATATCCGAATTCGTTTTTTATAATGAAGTATATATGATCTCTATTCGTCTTTTACACCCACGCAACCCTCTTATCTTTGTAGCTAGCGCTAACTTTCTCTTGTGCATGCACAAGCCCGCATCCCTCTCACCCTCCCTCAGCATTCTCTAGCTCCATCGCGCAAATTCGTCTTTTCACTTTAGGTCATTCACCCACGGTGTGTGTAGGCCCCCCAGCTCCTTCTCTATGGCACACATCGATCGATATGCCTCTCTAGCCAGGTGTGCCTAGCACAAACACAAGCTTCCCCTCTTCTCTTGTCACCGTCCATGCCTCACTCCCACCACTCTTTTCATCGTTCTCGTACTCACACACTCCTCCCCCTCGATATAGTATGCCTCTCGTACCACCTCCTACATGCATCCCTCTCTCTCTATCCTTCTCCTCGTGCCTCATTTGCTTCTAACACACACATGCATGTATACCGATCAATCTCCCAACATATACCTAGATCGACTTTAACTACCCCCCATCGATCGACGTACCTCACAAGTTATGTCTCTCCTTTATCTTACAAAGGGTGATTGATCTTCCTATGTAGTTACGTCTGCTTACCACAGCCACATCGTCCCCCCTCATCATTCGTGCATGCCTCCTGACCCGTCTCTCACACGCACGTGCACAGACAACAAGCAGCCATCTCCTCTCTTATTGATATTGTGGGCGTGCCCTCCGTTTGTCTAGCAAGCCTATCCCACCATTTGTTAGAAGCAACTCCACTACCACCCCCTCCAACACTCTAGCTCTGTCTCTCTCCCAACCTTATTCATCTCCTGCACATATGCATGGATGCCGATCGATCTCCCTTAATACATGAGGCAGATCGATCTCCTTAATACATGAGGTAGGCCTCTCTCCTCCTCCATACATATACCAGCCATTGTACCTCTATAGTTAATTGGGCCTCCCTCTTCCCCCACCACACACCGATAGTCGAGTGCTGCAGGTAGGTATCCATGCCACAGAGACAAACTGCACATGTCCCATCTCACGTTCCAGTAGGCCAGCCACTCTATATCTTTGATGTGGGCACATACAAATTCGATGGCACTCTTTATCGATCGCGCGCACACACACACACACACATCATCCCTCTCTTCGATTCTATGGGACACCTCAAGCCGATGATACCTCCACTCTCTTCTTGTGGATCGCCCTCTCTATATATATGTTATATCTAGGACTCTATTTCACACACATTGCATATGTTAAATTTTTTGATTGACCCCCCCCCCCCAAAAAACTCTCAAGAACCCACACACTATATGTCTCTAGGTTTGTATCTCTCTCACACAACCCCACGTAGGTGGTGTACATATACAAGAAGAGAATAGGTGCACCGTGCACGTACTCACGCTTCGTGCCCAGCCACACCCACGTGGGTACACGGTGGAGCTCATTTCTCCGCAGAAGCTGAATTTGTTTTTGAAACATCAAGTGGCCAGAGACTCGAAAACTTATTTGCCCATTAGTGACTTGTCAGGGCGGTGGATTTTAGTTTGTACGATAATGTTGCATCCACCTAAAGTAATGAAAGTTCTTACGTAAACTTCCTAGTAATTCCCTCTTCGTAGGTGCAGCATTACTCCTAACATTTGTAATATCAGTTTGAAACTTGTAATATTGCTGTGTCCTATTCCTGCGTTTTCAAAATCCTGCGAATCAAACAGGTCCTGAGTTGGTGATGATGTTGTGCCTCCCATCTTTCACCAATAGTCGTCGGATCTAGATCTGACACATACAAACCAAGCTTCTCCATTTTTGCAAAAAGATGCCCGCACTTGTTCCCTATTTACAAACAACTCCTTGTCTCTCACAATTTAGGAGTAGAAGGCCGTGGAAAAATCTGGCGCGATAGCCGCTGTCGGAGCCGTCCACCCCCAATCTTGGTGTTCCGTGCAATGCACGGGCATCTACGCACGGGAAATTATGTCGAACAGGGCTAGTTGTAAGCAGGCTAGCTCTACAGCCATGATGATAGTGACTGCAGATGGTGAGGCTGACTATGGTATGCCGAACATGGCGCCTATACTCAGGTGTCATCTTCGGCGCAGGGTCTTGTCACTTCACTGTGAGGAGCAGTACGTAATAATTTGACCAACGGGTAGTACAGTGCTAGTACTCCTACTACTACATTGGTAGTACTACTACTAGTACTAGTAGCACCACTGTCTAGATTTAGGAGTACTACCATGCCCACTGGCACCGAGGAACGTCTCCAGGTAGTATTGCTTGAGGCCTCCAGGGCGAGGGGCCGCTTGGACGACAGCTTCGTCTCCTTGTTCGACGAGGTCCTCATCGGTTTCCTCGACAAGTTCACCGTCGTCAAGAAGCTTGGGGACGACTTTGACGTAAGCCTCCAGCCGACACGCCCAGGCTCTGCGATGCCCGCCACCCTCAACGGCCACTATGGTAACAACCTCTTCGATGCACTGGTGGCCCTGCGACTGCCCGCCGTCGCGCCGGAGAATGTCCACCTCGAGGGCTTGCCGCGCAGCGCCTGGCGCAGCAAGACACCATCGACATAATCACCCACGTCTACGCGCAAATCGTCCACAAGGACTACTACATTCAAGAGGAGGACGATAGGACGCTGGTCTTCTTGGAGCGCAGGGCAACCTTGGACGGCACTGTTCAGAAGCACGTTGAGCTCGCCGCCAACGCCGCTGCTCTCACACGTCGGTTGGTGACCCGACGCACTAGGGCGTGAGGATGTCGTTGAACGTTGATGGATCCGTATGTATTTTTATCTTTCCGTCAAATCCATGTAGTAGTATATGATACTATAGTAATTATCTTACCTTTCGCATCAACTTCATAATTTTCGTACGTACTCCATGCATGAACGGTGCCAGAACCAAACTTCTCATTACTCTAGGCAAAATCGTTATTTTCTATCTATCGGCCGCGCCATGGAGCAGAACCAAATTTTACAAGTTACGAGTTCAAAAGGAAAATCATGTCGTGTTCGCGTTGCACCCCCACACGGTTGGTCCGGCATGCCGCTCAAGCGGGAATGCGTGCGGTGTTGCATTTTCACTTACAAGTGGGACCGCAGTTGAGCAAACCGACTATCGGCAAACCCCCACCCCGCCCACCGCGCGATGGATGAGAAAACATGAGGGAGAAGAGATGGATGTAGCATGGACTCCAAGAAAATTGGTGTCGGATGGGACTCGTGTGGGTGGCGTGTGCCGTACTGCTAGACGTGAATGCTACTGAGTTATGGTACATGCCACCCCACTATATCGAGCCTATATTGAGGTACGTAGAACAAATTTCCTGCAGTCCGTGCTCAGCCCTCCTCTATCTCTCTTCTCAGCCAGCCAGCGGACGCACGGAGCCCATCGTCTGTTTGCTCACATGCGGCCCCACATGTCAGTGAAAACGCAAGAGGACCCACTGAACCTGCACATCTTTCACCACAACGTGCTGGTGATGAAAAACAAATCCAATAAAGATCTTCGGTGGCCGCTTTTGGAGTTACTCAAGAGTAGTGAGATTCTCTTTACAGTTTAACCCAAGATGCACATCTCATGGCTTTAACTACCACTCTATTTTCTTTCATGACACGACCTGGATGCTGGATGTCCCACGTGTCGGCAAAAGGAGGAAGAACCCGACCAAATCTTCGGTTCTGCTATCGGATGAGATTAGTGCACTTGTTGATACTCCTACTAGAATAGAGGCTAGACATGAGACTAGATGCGAGGAAGCAACGTCTACTTCTTTACACTCGAAGAAGAAAGAAGCACGCAAGATCGAGCCTCCGTAGATCAACAATGAAAGCATCAAGAAGGCACTAATCCAACTTATAGGAGTAGTAAAATGTATTCTTGTGGTTCTTGTTTTCTTTAGTCTTGCTTTTCTAGTCAAAATTATCGTTGGAGTTCGTGCAAAACGGAGGTGCATTTGGGGTCGTGCGTTGGAGTTGGCCTTACAAGTGGGACCGCAGTTAAGGAAACCGACTATCGGCAAACCCCCACCTCGCTCGTCGCGCGATGGCTGAAGTTAGAGAAACGATGAGGTTGAAGAGATTGCTCTAGCACGGACTCCAAGAAATAATATGGTGTCATATGGATGTCGTGGTGGTGGCGGCGTGTGCCGTACTCCTGGACGTGAATGCTTGTTCTGGCCCATGCCACCCTACTACTCCTACTACTTACTCCTACTAGTATATAGTATACTAGTATCGAGGATTCGAGGTGCTGATTATGTACAACGAACACATTAACATATGGCTACAGTAAAAACACCCGCCCGATGCGCGAAGCATGTGAAGCTAGTACAAATTTAGAGAAGCGACTCGAAAGCCATTCATAAATTTAGTAAGTTTATCACAGGCATATCATTTTATTACATACAACAGGTCATCAACCCACATCGACAACGAGGATACATTATAAATAATAAAGTTTTCACCACACAACAAATAACAAGCCATGAAATGAACTTCAACTCAACCATTCCGCGGCATTGGAAACGCTTGCTTTGAACCACAACTGATTCTCTGGGACGGGCCATCTGTTGTCGATCTGGAGACCAACGCAAGATCGATCATCCAGGCTGAAGCGGCCTACTATATCAGTACGAGGGTAGGGAACCACCCAAATGTCCGAGGTATAGACACAGTTGCTTCTCATAAATGCGTCAACAGCAGTTGGGTCGCCTTTCACCATCATCGGATAGTTTTGTCCAAGGAAGAGCGAGTTTTCTCCAAGACTATCAATTCTGTGCCAGGGAGAAGGAGTTGGCGCTAGCACACTAGTATCCATCCCGAATACCATGCAACGGGTGTTGGAATAGGTCCGGAGAGTGCGACCATGGGAGACACCTGCTTCCTTACCAGTAACATCATCAGTGGGTTGTATACACACAAAAGAGGTGATCCATTGGAATTAGTTGCCAGGCGCCACAGAGTATATCGGCGTTGCTCGTCCCCATGCTCGTGATCATCACCATCGTCATCTCCCCCTTGGTTATAAAAAATTTCAAGTATAGGTGGTGGGATGTTCACAAGACCTTGGAAACACAAGAAGAAGGTTAATTAGTAAAGGGAAACTTGCTAACCCGCATGCATGTGGATGAAACAATTATAATTATGGTGGAAGACATACGTACCGAAACTACTAGGATGCCATGCAAAAATAGTGCCACGAGTGGTGGCAGCAAACACAAGGCCCTCGTATTGAATTGCATCACAGTACTCATCCGTGTACAGAAAATGATTTTTGAGCAATATCCATTGAGTCGAACCACGAAGGACGGCAGCAAGCTTGTCGAAGATAGGAACAACTTGATAGTTGTTGTAATTCCAAGAGCGGTTGGGAACTCGAAAAATTGCTATCTTCCGTAGAAGACAGTCACCATGATCGTATTTGAACGTGCGTACATTACCGGTGTGCTCAACCTCTGGGCAGTGTGCTGAGATTTTTGGAAGTGGAACCCGGTGACGAGTGTACACATTCACAAGTTCCCACTCGAAGTTGGACCCAATGTAAACAACCCAATCTCCATTTGCGCCCGCACAAGCCTTGCCCTCGAGCGATGGCATCTTAATATCATACGTATCATTATCAAGCGGCATCAACTGGCACAGGGCAAGGCCTCCGTCGTGCCGGCGCCAGTCATCAGGGTCACGGCGAAGAAGATAGGGGAGATCAAACCGCTCCTTGACTCTTGGGTTCTTTGTAATGATGTTATTAGTTGAGTCGAGAATGGGCTTGAACGAACCTGCCATGCTATTCGAGGTGATGACGTCGCACCGATCAATGAGTTCCTCCACCACGTCATCTTTCAAATTGGGGCAAGAATAACAGGGTCGTTTCCGGCCTGTTCCCTCCATGGAGAAGACGATCGAACAATGGCAGAAGAAAGGGTGAAGGGCTGAAGGAAAATGGAGGAGGGAGAGGAAGAGCGTGCGACAGTAGCCAAATCGAGAGGGAAAGGCGAAGAGTCGGTGGACGGTTGCGAGTTTGCCACGGTTCACGAAGAGGCGCCCCGGCCTACACGTCCGTTCGGAAATCCTCCTACTACTCGCCATCGTCTCACTGATATGTTGGAACGGGACCACATGTCAATGAAATATGGTGTGTAATTTCTCGTGCAAAATTCGATCTGGCCGCGTTGGCCCGAGGTGCCGCATTAGTTATTGACCTTTATTTTTTTAATGGCGTGCCGATCAGTTTTGAAGCACGACTAACTGGTACTGTACGTGGAGAGGATGACAGCAAGGACCCGCCAAGGTCATGGCAGTACGCAAGCAAGTGCCTCCTTATTTCAAGCCAATAAAAAATGGCTCCTCCTAGTGGATTTCTGACATCTGGGTCCCATGCCATTGTCAACATAGTCAATAAACGAGAGAATTGCACAACGAGCGGCTGATACCAGGGACCCAGCAGCTCGCCCAGTTATTTTTGTTTTGGGTTAATTTGATAAATGCCACTCCAAATCTGGTGTATCCGAGAAATGCCACTGCAATTTCCAAACTTTGAAAAATGCCATTTCATGCCATTTCTGGTGGCATTTTTCGAAGTCTGGAGTGACGTTTTTCAAAGTTTGCAAACTGTAGTGGCGTTTTTCAAAGTTTGCAAAAATTGCAGTGGCATTTTTAAAAGTTTGGAAATTGCAGTGGCATTTTTATGAATCGCCATAATTGGGGTGGCATTTATCTAATTTGTTTTTGAGACGGAAGCAGGGTGTCAACTAGGCTGTGCGGGACACTCTGGCCTGTCTAGACAGCCTTTTCTTTTATGTTTACCACAGACCAGCCCAGTAGTTTTTTTTCTTTCTGAAAATGGCTAGCCCAGTTCTTTTGTGATTTGTCAAGTAAGTCGCTTTATCAGGCCTGCTGGGCTGCAAATCTTTCAAGACGAGGAGAGCTTCATTCGGCTAGCCGAGAAAATGGCCTATCAGTAATGAGAAATGGGCTGTACATTTTTAAAGCACATCAAACCGGCAATTATTTTCAAATATCTTTTTTTCATTTCAAGATTTTAAATTGCATTGATTTTTATGCGTGGACAATTTATTGGATTTTATATTGATATACATTTATTTTTAAAATCAGTCTGAATGTGACTCAAAATTTCGGGATTAAAAACAGTTCAGACCGCACCGACATATGCAAAATTTCGTATAATTTTTTTAACCGTGGCCACAATATGGGCTGTAATGCTAACATAAACAATATGGGCTCCAAAAAACCCATAAGAATTAGCAAATGGGCTGTAAATTATTTGAAATAATGGCAGATGGGTTGTATGTTGTTTTCCACAGATTTGAGGCTTTCCACAGATGGCCTGTATACTGTTGGATGTCCATCCAACAGCCGTCGTGCTTCTTCAATCTCTGCTCTTCCTGCTCCAGCCGCTCAAACAAGCGTCGGTGGGACTGCGTGCTCCCTCCTCCCCGCGGCCGGCTGTGCTGCCACGCAGGCCTCACCACCCCACCGTACTCCCATCACTGGCCTAGCCATCCCTCTACTCACCCACACCTGCTGTTATTCTCCGGCGACGGCAGACGAACCAGTAAACCCTCGTAAAGTCGTACTCCCCTCCGTGTGGGAAACAAAAACAACGGCCGAGTCTTCCCTGCCTCCGTGTCGTTCCCTTCCTAGGCCTCGCCGTTGTCCACCGCCCTAGTGCTCTCGGCGTGGCGTGGTCAGCATCGTCAATGACCGACATGCATCTGAAGTGGACTGTACGTGGAGAGGCTGACAGCTGGGTCCACGGCCGCACGCAAGGAAATGACTCCTTATTACGCGCAAAATAATGGTTTCCTCCACCTGACATCTGGGACCCACCAAAACGGCCTCTATATTTCGCGAAAAAAACGTTACCACCGCTGACAGCTCGGACCCACCAGCTATATCTTCGCACGCAAGGAAGTGCCTCCTTATTACGCACAAAAAAATGAATACTCCCCCTGCTAGCTGGGACCCAGTATAGTGGGCCTACTAAGTTGACGGGGACGAAGGGCTTTGTCAACTTAGTCAATATGCACGATTCTAGCTCGACTGATCGTACGATGTCCATCCAACGGCCGTAGTGCTTCTTCAACCTCTGGTCTTCTTGCTCCAGCCGCCCAAAGCAGCGCCGGTCGTGCCGCCTGCTCCTGCCTCCCGTGGCCGGCTGTGCTGCCACGGAGGCCTCACCGCCCCCATACTACTCCCACCACTGGCCAGTCCATCCCTCCACTCCACTCACCCACACCCCCTATTATTCTGCGGCGACAGCAGCGCAGCCGAACCAGTGAACCCTCGTACTCCTCTCCGCATGGGCATCCACTGTCGCGTCTTCCCCGGCTCCGCGTTGTCCCCTTCCTAGGCCTCGCTGTCGTTCACCGCCGTGGTGCTGTCGGCGCGGCGTGGTCAATATGGTCAACGACCGAATTCCATCGGAAGAATATTGTACGTGGAGAGGCTGACAGCTGGGTCCACGGCAGCCGCAAGGAAGTGCCTCCTTATTACGCGGAAAATAATTATTCCTCCACCTCACAGTAGGGACCCACCGGACGCCCACCAGTATATCGCGAAAAAAACGTTTACCCCTGACTGCTGGGACCCACCCGACGGGCCACCGTATTTCGCGAAAAAAATGTTCCCCCTGCTGTCAGCTCGGACCCGCCGGAAGTGCCTCCTTATTACGCACAAAAAATGAATACCCCCATGCTAGCTGGGACCCACCTTAATGGCAGGCTGACTTGTGGGCCTACTAAGTTGACGGGGACAGAGGGCTTTGTCAACTTAGTCAATATGCACGATTCTAGCTCAAGTGACCGTACGATGTCCATCCAACGGCCGTAGTGCTTCTTCAACCTCTGGTTTTCTTGCTCCAGCCGCCCAAACCAGCGCCGGTCGTGCCTCGTGCTCCTGCCTCCCGTGGGTGGCTGCGATGCGGCGGAGGCCTCACCACCCCCTACTACTCCCACCGCTGGCCAGGCCATCCCTCTACTCACCCACACCCCCTGTTATTCTGCGGCGATGGCAGCCTCACACCGCAGCGAACCAGTGAACCCTCGTACTCCTCTACGCGTGGGCATCCACTGCCGCGTCTTCCCTGGCTCCGCGTCGTCCCCTTCCTAGGCCTCGCCGTCGTCCACTGCCCTGGTGCTCTCGGCGCGGCGTGGTCAACATGGTCAAGGAACGGCTTCCATCGGACATGGACTGTACGTGTAGAGGCTGACAGCTAGGTCCATGGCCGCAGCAAGGAAGTGCCTCCTTATTACGTGCAAAATAATTATCCCTCCACCTGACAGCGGGGATCCACCGGACGGGCCACCAGTATTTTGCAAAAAAAGATCTTTTCCCCCTGACTGCTGGGACCCATCGGACGGGCCACCGTATTTCGCAAAAAAAACGTCCCCCCCCCCGCTGTCAGCTCGGACCCACCGGAAGTGCCTCCTTATTACGCACAAAAAATGAATACTCCCCCGGCTAGCTGGGACCCACCTTGCTGGGAGGCTGACTTGTGGGCCTACTAAGTTGACGGGGACGAAGGGCTTTGTCAACTTAGTCAATATGAACGATTCTAGCTCCAGTGACCGTACGATGTCCATCCAACAGCCGTAGTGCTTCTTCAACCTCTGGTCTTCTTGCTCCAGCCGCCCAAAGCAGCACCGGTCGTGCTGCATGCTCCTGCCTCCCGTGGCCGGTTGTGCTGCCGCAGAGGCCTCACCGCCCCCTACTATTCCCACCGCTGGCCAGGCCCTGCGGCGACGGCAGCCTCACACCGCAGCCGAACCAGTGAACCCTCGTAGTCCTCTCCACGCGGGCTTCCACTGCCGCGTCGTCCCCTTCCTAGGCCTCGCCGTCGTCCACCGCCATGGTGCTCTCCGCACGGCGTGGTCAACGTGGTCAAGGAACGACTTCCATCGGAAGAGTACTGTACGTGGAGAGGCTGACAGCTAGGTCCACGGCCACAACCCAGTTTTTTTGTGATTTGCCAAGTAAGTCGCTTTGTCAGACCTGTTGGGCTGCAAATCTTTCAAGACGAGGAGAGCTTTCATTCGGCTGGACGAGAAAATGGCCCATCAGTAATGAGAAATGGGTTGTACATTTTTAAAACACATCAAAGCGGCAATTAGTTTCAAATATCTTTTTTTCATTTCAAGATTTTAAATTACATTAATTTTTATGCGTGGATAATTTGTTGGATTTTATATTGATATACATTTATTTTTAAAATCAGTTTGAATGTGAGTCAAAATTTCGGGATTAAAAACAGTTCGGACCGCACCGGAATATGCAAAATTTCGTGTAATTTTTTAACCGTTGTCACAATATGGGTTGTAATGCTAACAAAAAAATATGGGCTCCAAAAAAAACCTTAAGAATTAGCAAATGGGCTGTAAATTATTAGAAATAATGGCAGATGGGTTGTATGCTGTTTTCCACAGATTTGAGGCTTTCCTAAAAAGAAGGTTGACGCACAAGCACTGACTATTGGATGTCCATCCAATGGTCGTCGTGCTTCTTCAATCTCTATTCTTCCTGCTCTAGCCGCTCAAACAAGCGTCGGCGGGACTGCCTGCTCCCTCCTCCTCGCGGCCAGTTGTGCTGCCGCGCGGGCCTCACCGCCCGACCGTACTCCCATCGCTGGCCTAGCCATCCCTCTACTCAACCACACCTGCTGTTATTCTCCAACGATGGCAGACGAACCAGTAAACCCTCATACAGTCGTACTCCCCTCCGCGTGGGAAACAACTGTCGAGTCTTCCCTGCCTCCGTGTCGTCCCCTTTCTAGGCCTCAACGTCGTCCACCGCCCTGGTGCTCTCGGCGTGGCGTGGTCAACGTTGTCAAGGAACGACTTCCATCGGACGTGGACTGTACGTGGAGAGGCTAACAGCTGGATCCACGACCGCAGCAAGGAAGTGCCTCCTTATTACGCGGAAAATAACGATTCCTCCACCTGACAGCTGGAACCCACCGAACGGGCCACTGTATTTCGCGGAAAAAACGTTTCCTCCTGACTACTGGGACCCACCAGCTACATCTTCGCACGCAAGGAAGTGCGTCCGGGCAAAAAAAACGATTCGCCCCCTGACTGCTAGGACCCACCAGCTACATCTTCGCAGGCAAGGAAGTGCCTGACAGTCGGGACCCACCTGGTCGAAGCGTACGTAGCGTTGTCATTGTGGTCGCGAACGTGTACGTACATACTAGTCGATGTAGAGGCACGCACGTGTCGTAGTAGAGGCGCGCACGTAGTATGTACACGTACGTACAGCGGCCAGGGTGCAAGAAAGAAAATACGGCCATGTATGTGTACATACGGGCGGGGTCTCGAACGCCTACTCGCGCATACGTACGACGAGGGCTCGTGTACATGGCTGGGTCAGAACGGAGAAACAGCGTCATCGTCGTGTTCATGGGGAGGCAACGGAATGCTTCGTGTTCATGGGGAGGCAACGGAATGCGTCATGTTCATCGGGAGGCAACGGAATGCGTCGTGTTCACCGGGAGGCAATGGAACGTGTCGGAGCCAACCGGCTGCGTTGGAATGGAATGCGTGGTCGTGTTCATCGGGATGGCTTGGACGGAACAGGCGATGGAAACGAGGCCTGGCGTACCGCACAACGGAGGAAACGAACCTCCTACGTTCGGAACGGGGTCCTGTTGATCGGGAGGGGTCTGGCGTACCGCAAAATGGAGGAAACGGACCTCCTACAGTCGAAACGGGGGTCCTGTTGATCGGGGGGTGTGGCGTACCGCAAAACGGAGGAAACAGACTTGTGTTGGAGCGCTACGGTCGAAACGGGGGTCCTGTTCATCGGGAGGGGTGTGGCGTACCGCAAAACGGGACTCCACGGGATACTGTTCATCTCCACCGTCGACCCCCTCCAGCCGCCACGAGCTACTGTTCATCCACCGTCGACCTCCTCCAACCTCCACCTGCGACTGTTCATCCACGGGCTCCTGTTCATCCAGCCTCCACCGCGCGCTACTCCACCGGCTACTGTTCAACCAGCCCTCTCCACAGGCTCCTGTTCAACCACCCCTCCACGGGCTACTGTTCATCCTGACCTCCACCGTCTACTGTTCATCCAGCCCTCCACGGGGTGGTCCTGTTCATCCAGCCCTCCACGGGGTGGTCCTGTTCATCCAGCCCTCCACGGGGTCATGTTCATCTAGCCCCAACCGGCTCGGTCGATCGGGGTCCTGTTCATCCAGAGGCAACACCACGGGGTCCTGTTCATCCACCCCCACCGGGAACTGTTCATCCACCCCCCCCCACAACGCTCACTGTTCATCCAGAGGCAGCATCGATCGGCTTTAGTTAGCAGCAGTAGCGAAGGAATCGCTCAATCGGGTTCAGTTAACAGCCATCGATCGATCGCTCGGGGTCAGTAACGCGTAGCCTGCAGTGCAATCGCTCGGGTTCAGTTAGAGCCCAACGCCTCGCTCGGGTTCAGTTAGAGCCAATGCCTCACACACACGCGTGTACGTGTACGAGAGAAACGCGCATTGCTCGGCCCTCGACCTCCCACCGTAACCGGGAACTCCCCGAAATTTTCCTCCCCCTCGCTTCTACCATGGTTTTTTCCGTCATGGATGGCCCAAAGAATGTCATGCAGCTGCTTCTCCGGCCCGCCCAGGACAAAAAGCCCATTTTCTATCATGATTTTTTGTCATAGAAGTAGGAGCCCACCACATCTATGATGATACCGGGTTTTGTCACAATTATCGTCATAGAAGTGTCATATGTATGACAGAAAAAATTTTCCTTCGGCCCAAAATGTCACGGGTGTGTCTTTTTTTGTAGTGATAACACCTTAAGACACAAATCAATCAAAACCCTAATGTCACCTAGATACTCCAATGTCACCTCAAGTATCCGCGAGTATGATTATACGATATGCATCACACAATCTCAGATTCATCTATTCAAACCAACACAAAGTACTTCAAAGAGTGCCCAAAGTTTCTACTGGAGAGTCAAGACGAAAACGTGTGCCAACCCCTATGCATAGGTTCATGGGCGGAACCCGCAAGTTGATCACCAAAACATACATCAAGTGAATCAATAGAATAACCCATTGTCACCACCGTTATCCCACGTAAGACATACATCAAGTGTTCTCAAATCCTTAAAGACTCAATCTGATAAGAGAACTTTAAAGGGAAAACTCAATCCATTACAAGAGAGTAGAGGGGGAGAAACATCATAAGATCCAACTATAATAGCAAAGCTCGCGATACATCAAGATCGTACCACCTCAAGAACACGAGAGAGAGAGAGAGAGAGAGATCAAACACATAGCTATTGGTACATACCCTCAACCCCGAGGGAGAACTACTCCCTCCTTGTCATGGAGAGCACCGGGAGGATGAAGATGGCCACCGGAGAGGGATTGCCCCCTCCGGTAGGGTGCCGGAACGGGTCTAGATTGGTTTTCGGTGGCTACGGAGGCTTCTGGCGGCAGAACTCCCGATCTATTGTGCTCCCCGATTGTTTTAGGGTATATGGAGATATATATGAGGAAGAAGTGCGTCAGGGGAGCCACAAGGGGCCCACGAGGGTGGAGGGCGCGCCCCCTACCTCGTGGCTTCCTCGAAGCTTCCTTGACGTGGATTCCAAGTCTCCTGGGTTGCTTTCCTTCCAAAAATAACTCCTCCAGAAGGTTTCATTCCGTTTTGACTCCGTTTGATATTCATTTTCTTCGAAACACCGAAACAAGGGAAAACAGGAACTAGCACTGGGCTCTGGGTCAATAGGTTAGTCCCAAAAATAATATAAAAGTGTTTAATAAAGCCCATAAACATCCAAAACACATAATATAATAGCATGTAACAATCAAAAAATATAGATACGTTGGAGACATATCAGCATCCCCAAGCTTAATTCCTGCTCGTCCTCGAGTAGGTAAATGATAAAAACATAATTTTTTATGTGGAATGCTACCTAACATATTTCTCTAAGTAATTCTCTTCATTCTGACATGAATGTTCAGATCCATAAGATTCAAGACAAAATTTTAATATTGACATAAAAATAATAATACTTCAAGCATACTAACTAAGAAATCATGTCTTCTCAAAATAACATGGCCAAAGAAAGTTCATCCCTACAAAATCATATAGTTTGGTCATGCTCCATTTTCGTCACACAAGAATGATCTCATCATGCACAACACCGATGACAAGCCAATCAATTGTTTCATACTTTAGTAATCTCAAACTTTTTTTCAACTTTCACGCAATACATGAGCGTGAGCCATGGATATAGCACTATGGGTGGAATAGAATATAATGAGGGGGTTATGTGGAGAAGACAAAAAGGAGAAAGTCTCACATCGACGCGGCTAATCAATGGGCTAGGGAGATGCCCATCAATTGATGTCAATGCAAGGAGTAGGGATTGCCATGCAACAGATGCACTAGAGCTATAAATGTATGAAAGCTCAACAAAAGAAACTAAGTGGGTGTGCATCCAACTTGCTTGCTCACGAAGACCTAGGGCACTTGAGGAGGCCCATTGTTGGAATATACAATCCAAGTTCTATAATGAAAAATTCCCACTAGTATATGAAAGTGACAACATAAGAGACTCACTATCATGAAGATCATGGTGCTACTTTGAAGCACAAGTGTGGTGTAGGATCGAAAGTATGTCTAGAGGGGGGTGATTAGACTACTTGACCAAATAAAAACTTAGCCTTTTCCCAATTTTAGTTCTTGGCAGATTTTAGCTAATTTAGAACAAGTCAAGCAATCATCACATGATTCAAGCAAGCATGCAAAGAGTATACTGGCAGCGGAAAGTAAAGCATGCAACTTGCAAGAATGTAAAGGGAAGGGTTTGGAGGATTCAAACGCAATTGGAGACACGGATGTTTTTCCCGTGGTTCGGATAGGTGGTGCTATCCTACATCCACGTTGATGGAGACTTCAACCCACGAAGGGTAACGGTTGCGCGAGTCCACACATGGCTCCACCCAAGGGTAACGGTTGCGCGAGTCCACACAGGGCTCACCCACGAAGGGTCCACGAAGAAGCAACCACCCACAAAGGGTCCACGAAGAAGCAACCTTGTCTATCCCACCATGGCCATCGCCCACACAGGACTTGCCTCACTAGCGGTAGATCTTCACGAAGTAGGCGATCTCCTTGCCCTTACAAACTCCTTGGTTCAACTCCACAATCTTGTCGGAGGCTCCCAAGTGACACCTAGCCAATCTAGGAGACACCACTCTCCAAGAAGTAACAAATGGTGTGTAGGTGATGAACTCCTTGCTCTTGTGCTTCAAATGATAGTCTCCCCAACACTCAACTCTCTCTCATAGGATTTGGATTTGGTTGAAAGAGGATTTGAGTGGAAAGCAACTTGGGAAGGCTAGAGATCAAGATTCATATGGTAGGAATGGAATGTATTGGTCTCAACACATGAGTAGGTGGTTCTCTCTCAGAACATATGAGTTGGAATGGTGTGTGTGTTCTGATGGCTCTCTCATTGAATGAGAAGGAGGTGGAGGGGTATATATAGCCTCCACACAAAATCCAACCGTTACACAGTTTTCCAATCTCGGTGGGACCGAATCAATAAGCTCGGTCAGACTGAAAATGTAAACCTAGTGACCATTAGTGATTTTCGGTGGGACTGACATGCAACTCGGTAGGACCGATATGGTTAGGGTTTGGGCATAACGTAATCTCGGTGAGACCGATTACACAAACTCGGTGAGACCGAATTTGGTAATTAGCTAACCAGAGAGTTGGTCAGGCAAACTCGGTGGGACCGATTTGCTCTTTCGGTGAGACCGAGTGGAACTCGGTGAGACCGAAAAGTTACAAAGGGGAAACACTGAGTTTACATTGCAATCTCGGTGGGACCGATTCGCTCTTTCGGTAAGACCAAAAAGTTACAAAAGGGAAACAGAGAGTTTGCAACCCCATCTCGGTGAGACCGAGACCCTTATCGGTAGAACCGAATTGCTAGGGTTTGGCAGTGGCTAATGACAAGTGAAACTCGGTGGCGCCGGATAGGAAGAATCGGTAGGACCGAGTTTGGCTTAGGGTTTAGGTCATATGTGGATATGGGAAAGTAGTTGAGGGTTTTGGAGCATATCACTAAGCACATGAAGCAAGAGGCTCATTAAGCAACACCTCATCCCTCCTTAATAGTATTGGCTTTTCCTAAAGACTCAATGTGATCTTGGATCACTAAAATATAAAATGAAGAGTCTTGAGCTTTTGAGCTTGAGCCAATCCTTTGTCCTTAGCATTTCGAGGGTTCCACTTTCACATCCATGCCATGCCAATCATTGAGCTTTCCTGAAATAATCATCTTGGAATAGCATTAGCTCAATGAGCTATATGTTGTTATGAATTACCAAAACCACCTAGGGATAGTTGCACTTTCAATCTCCCCCTTTTTGGTAATTGATGACAACATATAGATCAAAGCTTCGACAAATGATAATAAGCATGAAATATATCGTCGCTTTGAGAAGTATGTGATAAGTAAGAGCTCCCCCTAAATTTGTGCATATTTAAAATTTGCTTTGGAATGCAAATGCACAAAGAGTTAGAGTCATGGGTTACTCTTTCATGTCACATACATCTTGGTGGAGTGCTTAAAATGATAAGAATGAAATACATGCACTCATCACCAAGAATAATGAATGATCACATAAGATAGATAATGAATAGCATTAAGCAAGCATTAAGTGTAGCTTATGATCAAACACATGATCATCAATGTCTCACAAATAATGACGTAGTATCTCAAGCACTCAAAAGCAAACAAGTTCGAAAAACCACCAAATAAAGCAAGAGAGAAAAGCAACACTCTCTCTCTCGAAGCCTATGATCTATACATCTTCTCCCCCTTTGGCAACAAGTTACCAAAAAGTTCCTAGAAAATGCATAGCACTAGATCGACGCTCAGGCTTGATCTTCAGGTGGTGGTGGAGTCCGGATCACTCCAAGGACGAAGGCTTCGGTAGATCCTGAAGTAGTCGTTGGAGTTGGAGTTGAAGTAGATGCTGGAGCTGGTGGAACTGAGGCTGTGGATGGTGCTGAGGTGGTGGCTCTTGTGTCAGCAACTGGCACGGCAGATGACCTCGGGCCTCGTGGCACTCTGGCAAAGGTATGAGTGGTAGTCCTACATCTCCTCTCCTGCATGTCCTCCTGGAGCTGCTCCACTACAGACTGAACTTCCGTTACCTTGACATCCAAGTCATAGAACTTCTGTTCCATGATTCTCTCCAGGCTCTGCTGATTCTGAGTGAGGGTGGCCAGACTTTGCTCAATCCTCAGCGTGGATGCAATCAAGTAACCAAGCTGCTCTTGTTTAGTCTTCAAGAAATACTCAGATGCCTCCTCTTGAGTTGGCATCTTGGCAGCTTTCTCCTTCCTCACCTTCTCCTTCTTTGCGTATGCTTGGGCAGATGATGGCTCGTTCTCAGTCATCACAACTTCATTATTCTCAAAATCTGGATGGATGGGCAGGTGTTCCTTGTCCAATAGATATATGCCCATGCCCATCTTGGAGTTGATGAGCTCCTGAATCTGAGGGGCATATCCGCAGCTCCTCTTCTGATCTGCTACAGTCCTCTTGATTGTTTCCACTATGAGGCTCATCACCTTGAACTTCTGAGGCACATCAAACACATGTAGCAAGTTGATAGCATGGCCTCTGATCATCTTGTGATCTCCGGACTTGGGCATTAAGGTGTGCCTTAGTATCCAATTGATCGTAGGCAGTCCTGACAGAAGGTAATGCACAGACCCAAATTTGAAGGTGTCAAGAGCTTCATTGGGAATTTCCTTGTACATATTGGACATGGAGTTATGGTCCATCTTCTTCTTGGCATAGATATCCAAGTCATCATCTTGCTCCTCTGGGGTATTTATGATCTGTGCCCACTCAGCAACTGTGGATTGGTACCTTGTACCCTCAGACATCCATGTGATCCTCCCATCTGGATAAAAGTGTGACGTGGAGTAGAAATGCATGATAAGCTCCTCGTTCCACTTTGTGAGCTTCTGCCCAACAAAGTCAGCTACTCCACAAGCATTAAAGATGTCATATACTCCTGGGTAGTGTTCCTCCTTCTCCTTGATGTATGTCCAATCAACCCATCTCATGTCACAGACAATTGGCTTCTTATCTAGCAAAACAGTCTCATAGAAATCATGTTGCTCCTTGGTGTGAAACCTGTAGTCCACTGCTGTCCTTCTCCTTGAAGCATATGGGTCTGCTTCTCTCCACTTTCTCAGCCCTGAATCTCTTCTGAGCTTCATATCCTCAGCCACAGGATGAGCATCGTTGTGGTCTGGGATCTTGGGCTTTAGCTTTCTCAGGACATTCTCTTCCTCTTCTTCAACAACAGTCTCAGGCACTGGGGCCTTGTTCTTCTCAGCTGCAGGAATGCTCCTTGTATTCCTCTTTGGTTTTGGCTTGGAGGCAGCTTTGGGCTTAGATGCAGTAGCCCCTGACCTTATGGCATCACCCATCAGCTTGGGTGCCTTGGGTGTTGGTGCAGCTACCTCTTCTTCCTCTTCTTCTTCCATGATTGAAGCTTTGCCAAGCACTCTAGCCACAATCTTCTTCACCCTTTCCTTTCTTTTCTTGCCCTCAGCTGCAACTGGCTCTTGGGGAGTGGGCTTCTCAGTTGAGGCTCTTGCCTTTGACATGGGCTGCCTGCCTGCTGGCCTCTTGATTTTCAGACCTGGCTTAGTGCCTTGAGCTAGCTCAACTCTCTTGGAAGTGGCCTCTTCCTCTGCCACATAGTCCTCATCTTCGGAATCTGAAGTCCTCTTCTTCCTTTGTCTCGTGGCACCCTTGGCAAATTTCTAGGAGTGCTCCTGCTGCCTTCATCAGATGAACTGGAGGGACTAGTGCCCTCACTCATCACCACTTGCTGCTCTGACATATTTTGGCTATCACTTTGATCAGACATGCTGCAAACTGACTGCTGACCCTGTGAATAGATTATAGATGAGATAGAAAAGATGAGCATCACAAAATGCAGAGATTTTTGCAAAAATAATGATCCAAAAACTTAGTTTTAGTTTCCCACTGAAATCATCTCGGATCTACCGATTTTCAAACTCGGTGATACCGAAGAAGTTTTGGAACCTAAACTAGTGAACTCGGTAGGACCGAGTCACAGTTCGGTGGCACCGAGACTGCTAGGGTTTCACTGAGTTCAAAAATCGGTCACACCGATAAGTAATTCTCGGTCAGACCGAGTCTCACTTGTGCAATGGCAAGAGCCAAATCGGTGGGACCGAGTTTTTCAACTCGGTGGGTCCGAGATGGTTTCGGCGGAAACCTAAACCTAGAATTTTCGAATCAAACCTAATCTACGGGCGTTTTGACTGGATAGAAGTTTATCAAACGTGGCTAGAATCAATATGATCACAATGTGCTAGGAATCAGATTGAGGAATAGCACAAAGATCAAGTCCATACCCTAGTTCGGCGGGGACTTGCTACGGCGGCAACGGCGGGGCAGAATTCCCGTTGACGGCGACAGAGACCGGCGACTGGAGGCGGCTGGCGGCGAGAAGACGATCCGGAGACCACGAGGGCAGAGCAGGCTATCGCGCGGGCGAAGGGGTTCGGAGAAATTTCCAAAATTTTGCCCGTGACTATATATAGCCCGACCCTGTCGGTGTGACCGAGTGGAACAACTCGGTGGCACCGAGATTCATAACTGCAAGCAGTTACTGAAACTCGGTGTGACCGAAAGGTTCAAATAGGTTGCACCGAGATCGAAAACCTAGATCAACTTAATGATCTCGGTAGGACCAAAAGTGGAGTATCGGTCAGACCGAGAATCATAAAGAGGTTTTGGAAGTTTAAGTCTATGACGAATCGGGGACTCCGAGCGCTCCTCACATAGAGTGGTTCGAATCTGACTTGATCAAATTTTGTGATGCAGCATGAATAGAGTTTGAGACGAGAAAAGCATAGATAGCTAGAGGAGGTTCTTAGGCATTCTTGTCCATCCACTTGGCAAAAGAAGATAAAACCAAACAATCAAAACAACAAGTGGATGTCCTCGAATGAGTAAAATATGCAACCAGCATGCTCACACAATAAGATGGCAAATGAAATATGTGACAAGGCATGCACAACCAATTCTAGCATCTATCAAGCAATTTGCGATGACTAGGTCATCTATATATGAGTATATTGACTTGGGAGTCAACTGAGAACACTTGATCATAGGTCATACTCATCGTTTAAGCTCGAGTGGGGTTACCACTTTTACATAAAGCATTGTTGTGTTCACATCTTTAGAGTTGCTTTAGCTCAAGTCTTAGAGTAAAGCTCCCCCTAGATGTGATATCCCCCCTAAGAGGGATGAACTAACCTTGGGTTTTGTCGATGATGACTTCATGTAGATATTGAAGATGTGGATGCTCAATGTTGATGTAGATCTCTTGGAGCTATCCATTTGAGTGAATTGCACTTTCAATACCTACATGGGTTACTCCCACAAGCAACAAGCAAGGATATCCATAGACATAGAGTGATGCACACAAAAGATGATGTCCATGAAAACTTTTAGGTTACCTTGTCCCTTGTCTTACCAACAAGAGGGTTTGTAACTCCTTGAACTAGTGCAAGATGTGGAAGTTGATTGCACTTGTTCTTGCCAAAATGATAAGAGTGAAGTATGTTGGCGGAGTCACCCTCAAGAACTCTCTAGTTCTTCTTCTTTTGGATCCACATCATCTTGATGGGAATCCTTGGAGTTGTAGTCGTACTTGATGAAGTGGAACTTGAAGTAGTCTTGGGAATCCACTTGACTAAGGTCTTAGGAGCTTCTTCAAATGCATCAATTTCCTCTTGAAGCTTGTCCTTCCCTTTTTGCTCGTAGTCTTGTGGTGGAAGATCATCTTGATCTTGTGTCCCCTTGAAAGAAGCATACTTCTCTTGTTGAGGGACAAACTTTGTCTTGGGGTATTTATCTTCTTCCCACTCAACTCCATTGGCATTGAACTTTCGTTCAAAACCAACACCTTGATTCTTCCGGTGCATTCCTTGCTTGCGCACAATTTCCTCGAATTGCTTACTCCCGGCAAGGCTTTTGTACACTCCTTTCTCTATAATTCCCTTCAATAAGCTATTTTCTTGCTCAAGTGTAACTTGGCTAAGAGAATCATTAGTGGAATCAAGAGAGCTACTAGAAGTAACAACATTGGATTTAGCATGATCATTGTTACTACTAGAGGAAGAATCTTTCTTGTTAGACTTGACTTGAGGCATGTAAGTGGATAAGAGTAAACGCTTGGCAATGTAAGAAGAACTTTTCTTACGGAGATCATCATTGATTGCTTTTAAGAACTCATGCTCTTGCTCAAGATTGAGCTTTTCAAAGCGTAATTTCTCATGAGCTCTTAAAAGTTCTCGATGATCTTCGAAGATGGTTTCATGAGCTAACTTAAGAGTGTTTAGTTCTTTAGTTAGGGCCTCAATCTTCTCCTTATCATTGTCATTCGTTTTATCTTGATTAGCATGTTTAATTGACATTTCATCATAGTATTCATCACTAGAGTTGTCAACAAGCAAATCATCACCTAACAAGTCATCTTCATCACTATTGAAATCAACATACTCGGGGTGTGTTACCTTAGGACCTTTGGCCATGAAGCATCTTCCAATTCCTTCATTTGGTGAGTCAAATATGTCGTAGGAGTTGGTTGACACAAGTGCTAGACCGGCAACACCTTCATCTTGAGTATCTTCGGAGTCGGAGTGATAACTTCTCTCGGAGTGGCTGTCGGAGTCGGAGCCGGATACCCATTCACCAACATGAGCTTGATGTCTTCGTCTTGTGTAGCTCCTTGATGATTTTTCCTTCCTTTCCGAATCCTTGCTTCTCCGTGAGTATCTTCGTTCATAACGATCATCTCTACTCCTTCTCTCTCTTGGTGGTGATCCTTTGCTTCTTCTTTTTGGAGAATCTTCTCTTCTCTTGTAGGGAGCCGTACACTCATTGGAATAGTGTCCGGGTCTTCCAAAATTGTAGCAGTTTCGCTCTCGACTAGAAGATCTTTTGTCATTGTAGGACCTTGACTTGGAGCTTCTATCTTTGCTTCTACTCTTGTAGAACTTGTTGAAGTTCTTCACCATTAAGCTCAATTCTTCATTGAAGTCTTGTTTCTCACTTGATGATGTAGGGGCTTCACATGAGGCTTTATAGGCACCACTTGATTTGTTGTGAAGTTCCTCTTTATCCTTAAGTGACATCTCATGAGCAACAATTCTTCCAATCACCTCCGTTGGCTTGAGATCTTTGTAATTGGGCATCATTTGGATCAATGTGCACACGGTATCATATTTTCCATCCAAGGCTCTTAGAATCTTCTTGATGATGAATTTATCGGTCATCTCTTCACTTCCTAAGCCGGCAATCTCATTTGTGATGAGAGCAAGCCTAGAGTACATTTCAGCGACACCTTCACCATCCTTCATCTTGAACTTGTCAAGTTGGCTTTGAAGCACATCCAACTTGGATTCCTTGACGGAGTCGGTACCTTCGTGCATATCAATCAAAGTGTCCCAAATTTCCTTCGCATTCTCAAGACGGCTGATTTTGTTGAATTCTTCGGGGCACAATCCGTTGAAGAGAATATCACAAGCTTGAGCATTGTATTGCAACATCTTCAACTCATCCGCGGTAGCTTCACGGTTTGGTTCTCTCCCATCAAAGAAGTCACCTTGCAAACCAACACACACAATAGCCCAAACGGCGGGGTTATGTCCAAGAATATGCATTTTCATTTTATGCTTCCAACTAGCAAAATTAGTACCATCAAAGTAGGGACCTCTACGGTGGTAATTTCCCTCGCTAGACGCCATACTCTCCTAGGTTGTGAAACCAAGGCTATGACCACCAAAAGCTATGGAGATCAAAGCAAATGGAGACCAAAGCTCTGATACCACTTGTAGGATCGAAAGTATGTCTAGAGGGGGGGTGATTAGACTACTTGACCAAATAAAAACTTAGCCTTTTCCCAATTTTAGTTCTTGGCAGATTTTAGCTAATTTAGAACAAGTCAAGCAATCATCACATGATTCAAGCAAGCATGCAAAGAGTATATTGGCAGCGGAAAGTAAAGCATGCAACTTGCAAGAATGTAAAGGGAAGGGTTTGGAGGATTCAAACGCAATTGGAGACACGGATGTTTTTCCCGTGGTTCGGATAGGTGGTGCTATCCTACATCCACGTTGATGGAGACTTCAACCCACGAAGGGTAACGGTTGCGCGAGTCCACATAGGGCTCCACCCAAGGGTAACGGTTGCGCGAGTCCACACAGGGCTCCACCCACGAAGGGTCCACGAAGAAGCAACCACCCACAAAGGGTCCACGAAGAAGCAACCTTGTCTATCCCACCATGGCCATCGCCCACACAGGACTTGCCTCACTAGCGGTAGATCTTCACGAAGTAGGCGATCTCCTTGCCCTTACAAACTCCTTGGTTCAACTCCACAATCTTGTCGAAGGCTCCCAAGTGACACCTAGCCAATCTAGGAGACACCACTCTCCAAGAAGTAACAAATGGTGTGTAGGTAATGAACTCCTTGCTCTTGTGCTTCAAATGATAGTCTCCCCAACACTCAACTCTCTCTCATAGGATTTGGATTTGGTTGAAAGAGGATTTGAGTGGAAAGAAACTTGGGAAGGCTAGAGATCAAGATTCATATGGTAGGAATGGAATGTCTTGGTCTCAACACATGAGTAGGTGGTTCTCTCTCAAAACATATGAGTTGGAATGGTGTGTGTGTTCTGATGGCTCTCTCACTGAATGAGAAGGAGGTGGAGGGGTATATATAGCCTCCACACAAAATCCAACCGTTACACAGTTTTCCAATCTCGGTGGGACCGAATCAATAAGCTCGGTCGGACCGAAAATGTAAACCTAGTGACCGTTAGTGATTTTCGGTGGGACTGACATGCAACTCGGTAGGACCGATATGGTTAGGGTTTGGGCATAACGTAATCTCGGTGAGACCGATTACACAAACTCGGTGAGACCGAATTTGGTAATTAGCTAACCAGAGAGTTGGTCAGGCAAACTCGGTGGGACCGATTTGCTCTTTCGGTGAGACCGAGTGGAACTCGGTGAGACCGAAAAGTTACAAAGGGGAAACACTGAGTTTACATTGCAATCTCGGTGGGACCGATTCGCTCTTTCGGTAAGACCGAAAAGTTACGAAAGGGAAACAGAGAGTTTTCAACCCCATCTCGGTGAGACCGAGATCCTTATCGGTAGAACCGAATTGCTAGGGTTTGGCAGTGGCTAATGACAAGTGAAACTCGGTGGCGCCGGATAGGAAGAATCGGTAGGACCGAGTTTGGCTTAGGGTTTAGGTCATATGTGGATATGGGAAAGTAGTTGAGGGTTTTGGAGCATATCACTAAGCACATGAAGCAAGAGGCTCATTAAGCAACACCTCATCCCTCCTTAATAGTATTGGCTTTTCCTAAAGACTCAACGTGATCTTGGATCACTAAAATATAAAATGAAGAGTCTTGAGCTTTTGAGCTTGAGCCAATCCTTTGTCCTTAGCATTTCGAGGGTTCCACTTTCACATCCATGCCATGCCAATCATTGAGCTTTACTGAAATAATCATCTTGGAATAGCATTAGATCAATGAGCTATATGTTGTTATGAATTACCCAAACCACCTAGGGATAGTTGCACTTTCATGTGGTAAAAGGATAGTAGCATTGCCCCTTTTATTTTCCTTTTTTGACCTTTTTTGGGCCTTTTTTTTCTTTTTTGGGACAATGATCTATTAATGATGATCATCACACTTCTATTTATTTACAACTCAAAGATTACAACTCAATACTAGAACAAAGTATGACTCTATATGAATGCCTCCGGCAGTGTACCGGGATGTGCAATGAATCAAGAGTGACATGTATGGAAGAATTATGAACGGTGGCTTTGCCACAAATATGATGTCAACTACATGATCATGCAATGCAATATGAAAATGAAGAACATGTCATGATAAACGGAATGGTGGAAAGTTGCATGGCAATATATCTCAGAATGGCTATGGAAATGCCATAATAGGTAGATATGGAGGTTTATGTGTGAAAGAGCGTATCATATCACGTGGTTTGGATGCACCAGCAAAGTTTGCACCAACTCTCAAGGTGAGAATGGGCAATGCACGGTACCGAAGAGGCTAGCGATGATGGAAGGGTAAGAGTGGGTATAATCCATGGACTCAACATTAGTCATAAAGAACTCACATACTTATTGCAAAAATCTACAAGTCATCAAAAACCAAGCATTACACGCATGATCCTAGGGGGTTGATTGGTAGGAAAAGACCATCGCTCGTCCCCGACCGCCACTCATAAGGAAGACAATCAAATAACACCTCATGTTTCAAATTTGTTACACAACGTTTACCATACGTGCATGCTACGGGACTTGCAAACTTCAACACAAGTATTACTCAAATTCACAACTACCCAACTAGCAAAACTTTGATATCTCTATCTCCATATCTCAAAACAATCATCAAGTATCAAACTTCTCTTAGTATTCAATACACTTGTATGAAAGTTTTTATTATATCCCTCTTGGATGCCCATCATATTAGGACTAGTTTCATAACCAAAGAAAACTACCATGTTGTTATAAAGACTCTAAAAATAATATAAGTGAAGCATGAGAGATAAATTATTTCTTCAAAATAAAACCACCACCGTGCTCTAAAAAGATATAACTGAAGCACTAGAGCAAATGACAAACTACTCCGAAAGATATAAGTGAAGATCAATGAGTAGTCGAATAATTATGCAACTATGTGAAGACTCTATAACATTTAAGAATTTCAGATCTTGGTACTTTATTTAAACATCAAGCAAAACAAAAGAAAATAAAATGACGCTCCAAGCAAAACACATATCATGTGGTGAATAAAAATATACCTCCACGTAAAGTTACCGATGAACGAAGACGAAGGAGGGGATGCCGTCCGGGGCATCCCCAAGCTTAGGATTTTGGTTGTCCTTGAATATTAACTTGGGGTGCCTTGGGCATACCCAATCTTAGGCTCTTTCCACTCCTTATTCCATAGTCCATCGTATCTTTACCGAAAACTTGAAAACTTCACAACACAAAACTTAACAGAAAACTCGTAAGCTCCGTTAGTATAAGAAAGTAAATCACCATCATAAGGTACTGTAATGAACTCATTATAAATTCATATTGGTGTAACATCTACTGTATTCCAACTTCTCTATGGTTCGTACCCTCCGATACTACTCATAGATTCATCAAAATAAGCAAACAACACATAGAAAACAGAATCTGTCAAAAACAGAACAGTCTGTAGTAATCTGTATCAAACGTATACTTATGGAACTCATAAAATTCTAAAATAATTTTTTGGACCTGAGTAATTTGTATATTAATCATATTCAAAAAGAATTAACTAAATAACACTCTCCAAATAAAAATGGCAGCAATTCTCGTGAGCGCTAAAGTTTCTGTTTTTTACAGCATGATCATAAAGACTTCACCCAAGTCTTCCCAAAGGTTCTACTTGGCACAAACACTAATTAAAACATAAAACCACATCTAAACAGAGGCTAGATGAATTATTTATTACTAAACAGGAGCAAAAAGCAAGGAACAAAAATAAAGTTGGGTTGCCTCCCAACAAGCGCTATCGTTTAACGCCCCTAGCTAGGCATGATGATTTCAATGATGCTCATATAGTAGATAAGAATTGTAACATAAAAAGAGCATCATGAAGAATATGACTAGAACATTTAAGTCTAACCCTCTTCCTATGCATAGGGTTTTTTTGAGCAAACAACTTATGGGAACAATAATCAACTAGCATAGGAAGGCAAAACAAGCATAACTTCAAAACTTTAAGCACATAGAGAGGAAACTTGATATTATTACAATTCCTACAAGCATATGTTCCTCCATCATAATAATTTTAAGTAGCATCATGAATGAATTAAACAATATAACCATCATCTAAAGCATTCTTTTCATGATCTACAAGCATAGAAAATTTACTACTCTCCACATAAGCAAATTTCTTCTCATGAATAATAGTGGGAGCAAACTCAACAAAATAACTATCATGTGATTGAAAATTAAGATCAAGATGACAAGTTTCATGGTTATCATTGTTCTTTAAAGCATACGTTTCATCACATTAATCATCATAGATAGGAGGCATGCTTTCATCATAATAAATTTGCTCATCAAAACTTGGGGGACAAAAAATATCATCTTCATCAAACATAGCTTCCCCAAGCTTGTGGCTTTGCATATCATTAGCATCGTAGATATTCAAGGAATTCATACTAACAACATTGCAATCATGCTCATCATTCAAATATTTAGTTCCAAACATTCTAATGCATTCTTCTTCTAACACTTTGGCACAATTTTCCTTTCCATCATACTCACGGAAGATATTAAAAAGATGAAGCGTATGAGGCAAACTCAATACCATATTTTTTATTTTTTTGTAGTTTTCTTTTATAAACTAAACTAGTGCTAAAACAAGAAACAAAAAGATTCGATTGCAAGATCTAAAGATATACCTTCAAGCGCTAACCTCCCCGGCAACGGCGCCAAAAAAGAGCTTGATGTCTACTACACTACCTTCTTCTTGTAGACGTTGTTGGGCCTCCAAGTGCAGAGGTTTGTAGGACAGTAGCAAATTTCCCTCAAGTGAATCACCTAAGGTTTATCAATCCGTAGGAGGCGTAGGATGAAGATGGTCTCTCTCAAGCAACCCTGCAACCAAATAACAAAGAGTCTCTTGTGTCCTCAACACACCCAATACAATGGTAGATTGTGTAGGTGCACTAGTTCGGCGAAGAGATTGTGATACAAGTGGTATATGGATAGTAGATAAAAGTTTTTGTAATCTGAAAATATAAAAACAGCAAGGTAACTAATGATAAAAGTGAGCACAAACGGTATTGCAATGAGTTGAAACAAGTCCTAGGGTTCATACTTTCACTAGTGCAAGTTCTCTCAACAATAATAACATAATTGGATCATATAACTATCCCTCAACATGCAACAAAGAGTCACTCCAAAGTCACTAATAGCGGAGAACAAACGAAGAGATTATGGTAGGGGACGAAACCACCTCAAAGTTATTCTTTCTGATCGATCTATTCAAGAGTCCGTAGTAAAATAACATGAAGCTTTTCTTTCCGTTCAATCTGTCCTAGAGTTCATACTAGAATAACACCTTAAGACACAAATCAATCAAAACCCTAATGTCACCTAGATACTCCAATGTCACCTCAAGTATCCGCGGGTATGATTATACGATATGCATCACACAATCTCAGATTCATCTATTCAAACCAACAAAAAATACTTCAAAGAGTGCCCCAAAGTTTCTACCGGAGAGTCAAGACGAAAACGTGTGACAACCCCTATGCATAGGTTCATGGGCGGAACCCGCAAGTTGATCACCAAAACATACATCAAGTGGATCAATAGAATAACCGATTGTCACCACGGTTATCCCACGCAAGACATACATCAAGTGTTCTGAAATCCTTAAAGACTCAATCCGATAAGATAACTTCAAAGGGAAAACTCAATCCATTACAAGAGAGTAGAGGGGGAGAAACATCATAAGATCAAACTATAATAGCAAAGCTCGCGATACATCAAGATCGTACCACCTCAAGAACACGAGAGAGAGAGAGAGATCAAACACATAGCTACTGGTACATACCCTCAGCCCCGAGGGAGAACTACTCCTTCCTCGTCATGGAGAGCACCGGGATGATGAAGATGGCCACCGGAGAGGGATTGCCCCCTCCAGCAGGGTGCCGGAACGGGTCTAGATTGGTTTTCGGTGGCTACAGACGCTTCTGGCGGCGAAACTCCCAATCTATTGTGCTCCCCGATCATTTTAGGGTATATGGAGATATATAGGAGGAAGAAGTGCGTCAGGGGAGCCACGAGGGCCCCACGAGGCTGGAGAGTGCGCCCAAGGGGGGTGGGCCCGCCCCCTACCTCGTGGCTTCCTTGAAGCTTCCTTGACGTGGACTCCAAGTCTCCCGGGTTGCTTTCCTTCCGAAAATAACTTCTCCGAAAGGTTTCATTCCGTTTTGACTCCGTTTGATATTCCTTTTCTTCGAAATACTGAAACAAGGGGAAAAACAGGAACTGGCACTGGGCTCTGGGTCAATTGGTTAGTCCTAAAAATAATATAAAAGTGTTTAATAAAGCCCATAAACATCCAAAACACATAATATAATAGCATGGAACAATCAAAAATTATAGATACGTTGGAGACGTATCAGTCTGTTGCGCCATCTAGCAAAAGTCTCGCGGTGGGTGGTGCTGGCCGCTGTGGGATCGCTCCGCTGCCGGGAGCTAGCCGCGGTGGGAACCGTCCGCCGCCTGGAACTGGCCGCGGTGGGACTGCCCCGCTGTCGGGTGCTGGCGTCGGCCGGGCTGCCCCGGAGTTAACCGGCCCTAGGCCGCATGGCGCGGTTGGGCGCGGTGGTGGTACCCCGGGTGCTCGGCCTCCGGTGCCGGTTGCAGTGCCGCAGCCGGTGGCTGGTCGGGGTGGGGTGAACGTCGCTCCTCGTCCGTCGGGGCCGAACTCAGCCTCGATTGCTGCTGTGGGTAGAGGTGGCATGGCCCATGGACCAAGGCCGCCGCCCCCGGCAACCGGCCTGCAGCCTCGACCGACGATGCCTTAGTACGGGGCGAGGCCGCCTCACTTTGTCGCCCGGCCATCGCAGAATCAGGTGGCGCCGGTGCTGACGTAGGCAGCATCGCCGCAAACAATGGTTGTTGGAGATGCTACGGGTGTGCCCCGGGGTCATTGGGGCGATGAAGGTTATAATGCATATGGAGATGGTCAACACCGGGGCTCCTCATCCACGGGTGGTGGTCGGGGATATGCTTGGCAGAGCGATGGTTCGGTAGAGAGACCTTCTATGGGTCCTACGGGTGGTTTTGTTGAAGGGGCGTCTGGCCCGGGACATCGACACCGGGGTGGTTTCCGTGCTCATCATGGTGGTCGAGGCGGTCGAGGTGGCCGCTATCGTCCACGACAGCTTCCCCCGACTGCTGTTGTTGAGCAGACGGCCGTTGGCGGGGCTGCCGAGGAGCCGGGGTTGTCCGGTCAGGCTATGGAGGTGGTGACGGCTCTCTCTAATGTTGAGGTACCTGGGAATGAGACCATGGGGTCTGTGTCTGTGGAGGCGTCAGACAGGGCTGATTCTGATAGGGCGTCCAAGTGGGCGCGCAAGAAGGAAAGAATGTTATGCTATCATTGTGGCGAGAAGGGCCATTTTATTGCTGAGTGCGTGGCGGAATTATGTGATACTTGTGGCAAATCGGCACATGACTCGGGGGAATGTCCGCTTTTGCGGGATCAGGCACTGTCTCTTATGATGTATGTAGTGTACTGTGCTGAACTCACGTTGGGAGCTTCCATTGGGAGCTTGTCAGTCTCGAGGCAAAGGTGTTTAGGGTTGAGTTCCCTTCGGTGGAGGATTTGCAGAGACTGTTGAGTTTTGGGATGTGCAAAGTGCCGGGTACAGATGGTATCCTCGAGTTCCATGACTAGAAGCAGGTTGAGCCTCATGGTAAGCCTCTTACTCAGGCTTGGTTGCGTTTTTCCGGGGCTCCCTCGAAGCCTATGCAGGATGCTAGGGTTGTGGCTAGCTTGGGCATTATGGTGGGGAAACCTGAGCGAGTGGATATGGCTTTTACCAGAGCTCACGGGGTAGCTCGTCTACTGGTTAGTATTTTGGACATTGAGTTCGTGCCTGATGTGGTCAAGTGGTCATATCGAGGCCAGATTTACAGCCTAGTGATTGAGTTTGAGGATGATAGCCTGTTCGCCGAGGTGGCTAAAGGGACTGATGTTGATATGCACGAGGGAGATGACAGCGCGGGAGCTAAGGAGACACCAGTCGATGATCCTGGACGAGAGTTGTCCAAGGGACCGGGGTCCGTTTCTCAGACGACCGGGGATGGGACGGTTCCACCCTCTTTGGTGCCTTCGACTTCTCTGAGATTTGGGTCTTTCGAGCATGCTTCTGCGCCTCCGAGACTTTGGAGTGAGCGGGTGGAGTCTGACGAGGTTTTTGAGCACACGTTACCTGCTTTGGATTTTGAGGATGTTGTGAGTCCCGTCCTTGGGGATTCGCCGATCTTGGTCAGGGGAGAGGAGGAGGAGGCTCCTTCCCACATTGTTGATTCTCCTCGGATTAAGGGTCTGGCGGTGGAGGCCTTTCCCTCGGGAGGGGGTCCGGGGATGGTGGTCTCGGTTCCCGCTTCTCCGATCGCGATGACGGAGCTACAGGTGGTGGTCCTGTTTTATGAAGGGGGCTCGGGGCAGGTGGCATCGGCGCCCTCTTCTCCTATCGCGGTGGATGAGGATTTGGGGATGGAGGCTTTATCTTCGGGAGGGGGTCCGGGGCAGGTGGCCTCGGCACCCTCTTCTCCTATCGCGAGGCCAGAGCTGCAGGCGGCAGTTCTGCTTTCTGGAGGGGGCTCGGGGCAGGTGGCCTCAGGGCCCTCTTCGCCTGCGGCACCTAGGGTGACCGCCCTCCTCTGGCGCCGGTGAGTCCTTATAGCCGGCAGGCCGGGGTGGGAGGGGAGATCGGGCAGGTGGCCCATGCTCCCCCATCCACCGGCTTGGTGTCGTCTCTCTGCCATGGAGCGCGACAGATGTCGGCGGTGCCGTTGAGCCCCCCACCATTTTCCGACGGTCCAGCTGGCCCGTCGCTGGAGGCTGACCGGCTGCGTGTTCGGGGTGAAGATGGAGGCCCCACCCCGGGTAGGATCACTCGGGAGGAGGTGATTGCGTTCGGCGGGATTCCAGACCCGGTTGCTGAGGGGCGACGGTTAAGCTGCCGTCTCCAGGACCATCCGGAGGTTGACGACATACAATAGCGGTGCGCCATGAGGGCGGCCAAGCTTCGTGACATTGAGGTCACTACTGGTATGTCGGTTAATACCTCAAATTCCATCTTGCGTTTTTCTATTGATGAGATTGTTAATAATGCAAACCATTTAGGAATTTCACTAGGTAATAATGATAGTGAAATTTCAAATTCCGTTAATGATATCCTGGATTTAGAGGTAGAGCGTGCTTTAGAGATGATTCATAACTTAGCAGCGGTTAAACCCATGAATGATTCTGATATTGATGCTTTGGGGGTCAGGGTGCTTGATAATTTTTGTGCAGATCTTGCTCCTACCCTCCCTGAGCCTGAGGAGGAGGATGAGAGTTTTGAGAATGTTGTAGTAAGACCTCCCGAGCCTGGTTGTGAGGACCGACTGGAGAGTAAGATCATTCCTAAACACAAATGGAAGCGGAAGATCTACCCGACGTCCGCAGTGCGTAGGAGTGCTAGGATCCGCACGGCTAAAAAAATTCCATGACGAGATATGAAAGGAATCTTTTGGAATAGCAGAGGTCTCAAAGACTTGGCTAAAAGAAGGTTTCTTGCAGAGACATCTATCGAGCATAGGTTGGACTTTATCGCATTGTCGGAAACCGGTAGAGATAATTTCGCCATAATTTCTCAATACTTTATCGGGCGGTATTGATTTTGACTGGCATTGTCTGCCACCGCGAGGAAGATCGGGTAGGATCTTACTCGGAGTTAGATGCAATTCACTCGAAGTCCGAAGTGTGGTCATGGGAGATTTTGCTGTTAAGTTTAGGGTGCGGTCAAAGGCTGATGGATTTAATTGGGCTCTTGTGGCGGTATATGGTGCCGCACAGCCCGAACTCAAACCTGATTTCTTGGCTGATCTAGTTCGGATTTGCGGCTCTGAGCAGCTTCCAATCCTGGTGGGGGTGATTTTAACATCATTAGAAGGCGTGATGAGAAGAACAATGATAACTTTGACGGTAGATGGTCGTTCATGCTTAATACTATCATCGAAAGCTTGGATCTGAGAGAGATAGAGCTTTCGGGAAGAAAGTTCACCTGGGCTAACGCGATGCCAAATCCGACGTTTGAAAAGTTGGATCGTGTACTAGCTAGTGTCGAATGGGAATAGAAATTTCCCTTTGTGAGAGTTCAGGCACTTTCTCGTGGTATTTCTGACCACACGCCTTTATTTGTTGACTCTGGTGAGGCCACACACTTGGGTAACAAAAATTTATTTTCATTCAAACTTGCTTGTTTTGAAAGAGAAGGCTTCCTTGATCTCGTAGCCAGAGAGTGGGCTAAGGATGTAGGAGGTAGGACTTCGCTTGAGCGTTGGCAGAATAAGATTATGCACTTGAGAAATTTTCTACGTGGGTGGGCTAAGCATCTCAGCGGGATCTATAAGGTCGAAAAGGAACGGCTCCTTACCCTTATTCAGTCCCTAGATGTAAAAGCAGAAACCACGGTTCTGCCAGCCCCAGAGCTTCATGCCAAGCTTGACGCAGAGATGAGGCTGAAAGAGCTTCTTCGTGAAGAAGAATTAAAGTGGGCATTGCGGGCCAAGGTCCGAAGAGTAGTGCAGGGGGACGCGAACACTCAATTCTTTCACATGATCGCCAATGGCAAACACAGGAAGAAGAGGATCTTTTAGCTTGAACAAGATGAAGGAACGATTCTTGGTCAGGAGAACCTAAAATTATACATTACTGAGTATTACAAGCAGTTGTTTGGGCCTCCAGAGGATAACTGTGTGTCTCTGGACGAGTCTAGGATTGAGGATGTGCCTCAACTTACTGTTGTTGATATTTTAGTTGCTCCTTTTTCTGAGAAAGAGGTGTTTGAGGCCATATCGCAGATGAAAAATAATAAGGCTCCCGGCCCGGATGGATTTCCGGCTGAGTTTTATAAGAAGTGCTGGCATATCATTAAAGGGGATCTGTTGCCGATGTTCCATGATTTATTCTCTGGACAGCTTCAACTGTTTCAACTGAAGTTTGGAACGATAACCCTGCTTCCTAAGAAAACAGAGGCTGTGCGAATCGAGCAATTCAGGCCCATCTGTCTTCTTAATGTTAGTTTCAAAAATTTTACCAAGGTCGGGACTATTAGGCTCACACAAATTGCACATGTTGTGGTGTAGCCTACTCAAACTCCTTTCATGCCGGACATGAACATCCTAGAAGGGGTTGTGGTTCTTCATGAAACGCTCCATGAGATTCACACGAAAAAACTTGATGGTGTTGTTTTCAAGGTTGATTTCGAGAAAGCGTACGATAAAGTCAAATGGCCTTTCCTTCAACAGGCCTTACGCATGAAGGGTTTTGATGAAGCTTGGCGACGCCAGGTAGAATCTTTCACGCAAAAAGGGAGTGTTGGAATTGAAGTGAATGATGACATAGGTCATTATTTCCAGACACATAAGGGCCTGCGACAAGGTGATCCAATGTCTCCTATTCTGTTCAACATTGTGGTTGATATGTTGGCAATCCTGATAGGTAGGGCAAAGGAGGCCGGTCAGGTGGGTGGCCTGGTGCCTCATCTAGTTGATCGTGGTGTGTCCATCCTGCAGTATGCTGATGATACAATCATCTTTATGGAGCATGACTTGGCAAAAGCGAGAAATATGAAGCTAGTGCTATGCTTATGAACAATTGACTGGATTGAAGATTAACTTTCATAAAACCGAGTTGTTCTATTTTGGTAGAGCCAATGAGGAACAAGAGTCTTATAGGCAATTGTTTGGATGCGAATTGGGGGCACTACCTTTCACCTACTTAGGTATACCCATTCACCATCGTAAGCTGACAAACCGAGAATGGAAGTGCATCGAGGATCGGTTTGAGAAGAAACTGAGTTGCTGGAAGGGCAAACTCATGTCATATGGAGGCCGATTGATTCTTATTAATTCGGTGCTCACGAGTATGCCTATGTTTCTCTTATCTTTCTTCGAAGTACCAGTTGGGGTTAGGAAAAGGTTGGACTTCTATTGATCCCGATTCTTCTGGTAGAGTGATGAACTAAAGAGAAAATACCAACTCACTAAATGGGATATCATCTGTCGACCAAAGGACCAGGGGGGGCTTGGTATTGAGAATCTTGAAGTCAAGAACAGATGTCTTCTCAGTAAGTGGCTGTATAAGTTATCAGTTGAGACTGAGGCAACGTGGGCGCAGATTCTCCGTAGTAAATATCTGCAGTCCAAGACTTTGTCCCAGGTGATAGTGAGACCGACTGACTCGCCATTTTGGAAGGGGCTTGTGAGAGTCAAAGCTGCCTTCTTTAATAGAATAAAGTTTATTGTTGGTAATGGAAACACCACTCGCTTCTGGGAGGATACTTGGCTTGGTGAAACGCCGTTGGCGCTTCAGTATCTGTCCTTGTATTGTATTGTTCAACGACGTGATGCTCTTGTTGCAACGATTATGCAGTCAATTCCCCTGAAAATTCAGTTTAGGAGGGTGCTTGTTGGCGACCGGTGGGAAGCATGGCTTCATTTGGTGAGTAGACTGATGGAGGTTCAGCTAGCTCATCAGCCCGATCAATTGTGTTGGAAGCTTACTAGGTCTGGAGAGTTCACAGTCAAGTCGATGTATATCGACATCATTAACTCTAGTGCTATTCCTATTTCCAAACATGTTTGAAAAGTCAAAGTTCCTTTGAAAATTAAAGTGTTTATGTGGTTTGTACATAAACTAGTCATTTTAACAAAGGATAATTTGATTAAGCACAACTGGACAGGATCTACTAGGTGTAGTTTTTGTGACCGGGACGAAACTATCAAGCACCTCTTCTTTGATTGCCCGTTGGCGAGAGTTTTGTGGCGCACGGTGCAAATTGCCTTTAACATTACTCCTCTGAATTCGGTCAGCACGTTATTTGGAACGTGGCTTGTTGGGATAGAGTCCGAAACAGCTAGACACATTCGCGTAGGAGTATGTGCGTTGTTATGGGCAATTTGGAACTGCAGAAATGATTTGGCTTTTAACAGAACAACAACTATTCATTTTTTTGCAGGTTTTATTCCAAGCTACTACGTTGATCCGTATGTGGTCATTATTCACTCCGACGGAGGCCAGAGAGCGTTTGGTTACTGGATCTGTCCGGTGGGAGATTGTTGGTGTCAAAACCGGCGGATCTCGGGTAGGGGGTCCCGAACTGTGCGTCTAAGGCGGATGGTAACAGGAGGCGGGGGACACGATGTTTACCCAGGTTCGGGCCCTCTTGATGGAGGTAATACCCTACTTCCTGCTTGATTGATCTTGATGATATGATTATTACAAGAATTGATCTACCATGAGATCATAGAGGCTAAACCCTAGAAGCTAGCCTATGGTATGATTGTTGTCCTCCTACGGACTAAACCCTTCGGTTTATATAGACACTGGAGGTGGCTAGGGTTACACAGAGTCGGTTACAAGGAAGAAGATCTACATATCTGTATTGCCAAGCTTGCCTTCCACGCCAAGGAGAGTCCCATCCGGACACGGGACGAAGTCTTCAATCTTGTATTTTCATAGTCCAACAGTCCGGCCAAAAGATATAGTCCAGCTGTCCGGAGACCCCCTAATCCAGGAATCCCTCAGAGATGGTAGCATGGGATATCTTCAACCGGTTTGGATGGCGATCATGTAATAGGATAGGCGATTAGTTTACCTATCTTTGTTTTGCCAGCCGGTTGTGGCTTTTGGGCCATTTGTTTTTGGCGTTGTGGTTCTTTGTGAGCTTGTCGTTTTTCTGTTTTCAGACTATAAGACCTTGTTGAACCTCTTTATTTATCTATAAATGTGGCCGTATGCATCGTTCCGATGCAGAGGCCAGGGAGTCCCCCTTTTCGAAAAAAAGAGAATTCTTATTAGTCTCTTTATTTCTCTCAATTGAAGAAGTAATTGGAAAATAAAATAGCAAGTACAAAAATGAGTAATAAACCCCAGTATAGACTAGTACGATTCAATTCAACATTTTGTTCATTCAGGTTTGATTGTGCCATAGTTCTATAGTTGGAATTTGGTTTATCATTGGATGAACTGCATTGTTGATATTGATCCCAAGAAAAAAACAGTAGGTACAGCTAGTCCGTGAATAGCCAGTCATCACACTGTAAAAATAGGATAGGTTCGATCTATGGTCATTGAGGGCCTCCTAAAATGATCTACTAAATTCATCGAGTTGTTCTAAAGAATCAAAACGGTCGGTTATTAACGGAATTCCTTGTCGGCTTTCCGTGAAATACTCGTTTGGCCTAGGACTTCCAAACACGTCATAAGCTAAACCCGTACTGACAAATAACTAACCCGCAATGAATAGGGAAGGTATAGTAATGCTATGAATAACCTAGTATTGAATACTAATATCAGCAAAATAACGTTCTCCCGTGCTTCGAGACATGCTGAACTCCCAAATTTTTTGTATATTCAAAAAAGGAATTGATTCCGTGAAAGATGGGATCGACCAGTAAATAGAAAATTACTGATATTTCATCTTTGTGAGATTGTCAACTTTGTACCAAAGGTGTATTTTGAGTATACCGAATTAGTATATCTATCCTTCCTAAGGCACGGCAATCTGGTTTTTCCTGGTTCCGAAACATAATTACTTTTTTTATTATTTTTTATTTTTTGTCTATAGGTAAGCTATATGTTATTCAAGGCATCAATAGAAAACCCCATTTTTGTAGGTTCTACTTACTTTTTATTGGCTTCGGAATAATAGAGTAATTTGATCTTTTTTAGAAATACTGATTACAATGTAGACCAGCCAAGAACTATCCCTCAAGGCCTTGGCCACCGTGGAACCTTTTCTGCGGGAAATCTAAAAGAAAATTGATGCAATGTCTTTTTGTTGCATCCCTGCAGCCATGATGATTCCTAAAATTTTGCCATCGTACCGTCACCAATTGTTGCAAGGCGTCCCCAACCCATACCAAGCTCTTTGGGGGTTATCCCATTCAAGCCATAACCATCTTAGACGCAACAAGGGTTGACACTTGTTCACATCGAGCAATTCGCCAAGCTTTGCGAAATGATAGCTAATGTCAGCATTCAGCCCGGAGTAGCTCGTAGTCAAAGGTTCTATCATTTGGAAGCTCTCTAATGGAGGTAGCTACAGTGCTACACCGCATTGTTAGCCTACGTATCCCAATTCGCTAGGCTTGTCAGCTCGAATTTACAAGACACGGTCTGGAATGGTCGCCGCCCAAGTGTAAATTTTTCGCTTGGTTGATTTATCAAAACAGAGGTTGGTTGATTTATCAAAATAGTGTTTGGACGGCAGATAGACTCCAACGTAGAGGGTGGCCCAACTGTGATCTATTCCCTCTATGCAAGCAAGTGTTCGCAATACGAATTTGGAAGGAAGTGCTCTCTTGGCTATTCAGGCTGACACAACAACTTGGCATAACTTCGTGCCCTCACGGCCTAGTGGGAAGGGATCATCAACCATGCACAACAGAGGAAGGCTCTTTTCTTCCTGATCCACCTTGTTGGATGGGAAATCCCCAAAAAAGAAATGCGCGTGTCTTTAGGAACAGGGCAACACCGATTGTTCGGGCTATTAAGGAAGAACGCTTTGGGTTTTTGCGGGTGCCAAACACTTAGTCATGCAATGTCGCGGGAGTAATTCGATAGATTTTGCCGTTGTGGTGGTGTCTGCAATTCAAACTCCTCTTCTTAATCAATAAAATGATAAACCTTTTTCCTTGTTTCAATACAATGTTAACACACACTGAGATCATCACATACGCGCACTGGGACACTTCGCCTCCCAACAAAAGGATAATCCATATTATGAGACACCAAAGTGTCAGATTCAACATTTGATTCCTGATGGGCTGAGGGTGAGTTACCATCCATCCATCCAACGACTATCACAGGAACCACCTGCTAGCATAGAATTTTTTTAGATAGGCACCCATGGAAGTTGCGCTGTTGCAGCTGGTACCGTAGAAGACTCCAATGATCCGTACATGTGAGCAAGCAACACCCAGAACACCACGAGCCCGGCGATGGAGACAGCGACGAGGCAGGTGCATGCGGCCAAGACACGGCTGTCCTCGACCGCCGCACCCAGGACGGCGGACAACATCAGGCCGAGAACCCCTATGCCCACGCCCCACCCTCCTACGAGGCGGAGCTTCTCGATGACGGTCACCGGCGTGCGCGGCAGGAACAACTCCGCATAGGACTCCATGAGGAATAGCACCGACATGTAGGCGCCGTACGAGAGCACCAGCGGCAGCCGCCATGGGACGCTGCTGAAGAAGGAAGGAGAGATTTCGTGTATGCAGCCGTATATCAGTGACGAGGTCATCCCCACAGGGCAAAAAAGCTAGGCGAAGACGGCCATCACCCACCTTTCAGTGCGGGTTACGTGCGCCAGCGACTCCCCGAGCATCGGCGCCGGCGTAGCCATGGACTAGCTAATTCTAAATTCTGCGAGTTTCGTGGAGGGGAGGGTGGAGTGGACTATATAGTACGTGTTGTGTATGAGGATGCAACTGCAATGCAAGTCTAACTCGAACACGTCCGGATACATGGAAGAGAAAACAGTGGAGCCGCGTGGTTGATGCTGCAAGATACGAAAGATGGAAAAAAATGCCATATCTGGGTGATTCGTGACTGCTTGCTTGCATCCGCGAGTATTTTTCTATTATTACGAGATAATTGTCCGTGTGTTTGCTATGGTGTCAAATAATTTTCAGTATAATTACAGTAGATGAAAAATACAACGTTGAGCCCGCCGCGACTGCCCTCGCATTGTGGGCATATGCAGCTTGGCTTCTTCGACTAAGTCAAAGAGAGGAATGTGATATACTAATCGTGTTTTTAGGAAATCCAAACTTTTCAAAACACAGGCGTTCTAATTGATCCGGTCATGATCTCTTAATCCCATCATGCATGTGACCGATACACAATCAAAGGTGTGGAAAAAATATCTAAACTTACCAAAATATAAAGAATGTAGGATGTGTCATGCATGGTACTTAAATTATGAAATTGATGCCTAAGGTAAGTAAATTAATGTGATAGAAGGGCGTACGAGAAGGTGCGGTTAAATATGGTGTGGTAGGACAAACCTATTGAAGGGAAAAAACGATGAAGAGACATGATGGAAGGGGGAACCGGTTTGACAAGAAAAGGTGTGGTGGGAGAAAAAACCATGTTGAAGCAATAGAAGAGGTGCATCAAGATCCAAGAACCACAAGGGAAAGAAAAATACATGGGCAGTTCATCCAAATCTCTAGGAGTGATGGGTCTTGGATTTCACGGAGGAATCTTCCCACATAGGGGCCTTGGCAAGCATAGATGGTTCTTCTCACTAGGAGGCCTTGAATCCACTCATGGATCTACTCCTAAAAGGAATCACACAAGAGGAGATACATGAGCTAAGCTCTATGATATGAAATATATTATTAACTAGCCCTAGAAATGAGGTGGGGAAGAGTAAATATAGTGCTAGCCTCGAAGGGGTAAGTGGAGAAGGTTTACAAGGCCCGTGGCCCTCTCATGCGCATAGGCAGGTACCGAATGTCTGGTGGTTTGTCGAGGACCGGATGTCCGTCCATTCTTCTCGGGGCCGTGGTAACGGATTTGGTAGATGCCGGACGTCCGGTGCCTCGGGAGGGTTCGGATGTCCGATGCGTGTCGGACTTCCGTTAGTTTGCCTCTGGACATGTGGTGCCAGATTCCCGGTGGAGACCGGACGTCCGACCATTGGAACTTGTTGGACGTACGTTGGTTCGTTGGTCGTCCGGCCATTGTAGCGTCCGTCAGCTGTTGTCCTTCTGGTTGGCTCCTCTACACTAGATACCGGACGTTCGGTAGTGGACCAGATGTCTGGTGGTTGTAGCTCCACAGCTCTGTCTCTGCTTCCAAGCTTCCTTCGCGGATGGCGTAGTCGTTTCTTTGCGCTTGCACTCATCCTCGTCATTCATGAAGCTTTGATAACACCTACGTGCGCACATAAGAGGAGTGTCAAGTAGGTGTTATCAAAGCTTCACGAATGATGAGGATAACATCCTCGTCATTCGTGAAGCTTTGATAACATCCTCAAAGGCATTAAGTGAACATGTGGAAATGAGATGATTCACCTTAAGTACGAAGTTGATGTCGCACGTGTCACTTAACAAACGGACTTTTTCCATGGTGATGTCCGTAGGATGCTCCGCATCATGGTGGAAACATTTCCATAAATGAGTTCAACCTGTGATTTCTTCTTTGGGCTCATGGCAGGGCAAACTATGAAAAAGAACTTGCTATTTACCTCCAAGAACAAGAAGATCCACCTGACGCAGAACTACCACCGCCACCGCCCCCACTTGTCGGCACGGAGAACCACGACTTCAGCCTCGCCGATGGAGTTGGAGAGGCTTCGAGAGGACGAATAAGTGCGGATAAGCATCACTGGCGCACGGCTTAAATAACTGCAGCAAGGCCCAGCGAAGTGATAGTCAGCCCGCCCCAATGCGGAGCAGCAGCCGGAGTTGGTTTCTCGAGACGTGACGTCTGCATTGAAGTGGCAACGCCTGAGAGGTCGCGTCCGTCAGCGCCGCCCTCATGTCTGGTCATGATGTGCGGCATCAAAGCAGGTCGTTGCATGCTTTGGGCCGGCATGAATTCGGCGCGGCAACCTACGCGGGCATTTGATAAAAAGCGCGGGAGAGGCTGGTAGGTTTTTTGGTAGGCCAGGTTAGTGAGACGCGGGTGTGGCAGCAATTAGGACGCCCACAAAGTCCCCCGCTCCTGAGTTTGTCTCAAGCTTGTAGGAAAAAGTGCGCCCGGACCGATCGACGGACCGATGCAGGCCCGCGTTGGTTGGCAAAACACGACCGGCACGATCCAGTAGGTTTGGGGCAGTTTAAGGGTCCATGTTGAAGATGCCCTTAGTCTTTTGTCACGTAGAACCAGAGTCTAAAGTAATAGTATTGTCATATTCGTATATGCCTATGACTCTTAGAGCATCTACAGTCGCGATGAGCAAATCTGGCCCCTCAAATGCCAGGGCACGTCCGCGGACACTGACTTGTCACGTCTCAAGTAATGCAATCCACATCAGGATACCTCAAATTAGAAACCTCAAAAATCCATATTATTACATGCAACGTCGCAATCTTTAAATGGAGCTCGCCCGGTCGCCGTAGCCATGTACAACGGCAGGCTGCGCTCCCCAGAGTGTTGGTCCGGTCACCGGCAAGGTAGAGTAAGGCATGGGACACGAGCCTGAAACCCGTTGGGTGCCGGTGGACGTCAGATCGATGATGGGTCCGTCCTGGGACGAGCCGACAACATCCACCACGACACGGTTGCGGCGCCCAGAGTGGTGCACCGTACGGGGTATCAAATAATGCGACTCTGCCTCACCGACATCCACTACCGCGAGCGCTGCCGCCGCGTCCCGCACCCGTTACCACGCACGGCGGCCATACCACGCCATGATTGCGTCGGATGACGCCCATGGTGCGTCCATGGCCTCGGCGCGCCAACGGCGGGGTTGCGCGTCCGCCATCGCGTTTGGACGCCAGACGAACTGCACCGCCTCCGGTGGAGCGGCGATGGCTGCCCTAGCGCCGGATCCATGCGCCATTTGGGCGGACGCAATGGATACCCGACGGAAAGAGTCCGAGCGCTGTCGTGCACGGGCCTCCTCCCGGGAGCGGCAGAGTGCAAGCCAGACGCCCATCTTCTCCTCGGGGACGCGTAGGATGAGCTCAGGGTCGACGGGTCTGGATGTGAAGGACTCGGATCCACTGCCTGCCATGCCAGAGACAGCCGGAATCCACCGGAGACGAGCTTGGGTAGGGTAGGGGAGTGAAGTGAAGTGGCGAGAGTTTGGTCCGAGGAGCGGATGGAAAGAAATATATGTGGAGTCAGCTGGACCAACGTGGATCGGATCCGACGTGACAGGCGCGGAAGGGCGCCCCATATCTGTCCCATATTTGAATTGGATATAAGGGGGGGGGTCAGTACGGGCGTTTGAGGCGCCCGACTGAATCGAAAATTCGTGACCGGCGTTCGAGGAGGATTTGAGGTGCCGGGTGTAGACGCCGTTAACTCTTTGCTAGAACTTTACACTCCCTCCGTCCGTGAATAAGTGTACTTCTAGGTTTTGTCTCAAGTTAAAGTTTTAAAATTTTGGCCAACTTTATAGAAAAAACTAGTAACATATATGACATCAAATTGCTATAGTATGAAAGTACATTTCAAAACGGATATATTGATATAAATTTAGTGCCATAAATGCTGCTATTTTTTTCTATAAAGGTGAAATTTATAAAAGTTTGACTTGGGACAAAATTTAGAAATACACTTATTCGTGAACGGAGGAAAACACGCATGCAATTTAAAATCAAACCACAAATGTACTAATAATGTGTTTCTGTGATTTATAAATTATATCATTGATTTTCTTTTAAAATATGGATTCAACGAGCAGTACATTGTTATATATAATTCACATATGGTCAATCTAACTTTTGGTCCAAAATATAATTTTGAAATGCGTGCCCGGCTCATTCATTGGAATTGGAATCATGTGGTTTGTGAACCGGACAGCGCCCTAATTTTGATCTAAGATAGACTTCATAACTGACCCGGAGTGTGGTTATATAAACACGAGCTCCACCAGAATGGTCTACAATATTCCTCCCGCCCCGTTGTTCCTGGCCAGACACGTATATCGGCGGCTACGTCCAGGTCAACAGGCGGGGGGAGACTCGGCGAGAGATCAATGGAAGGTTATCGTGGCCGGCCATGGACCAGGCTACCGGCGCTGCTGCTGGCCTGCGCCGCCGCCGCCGCCGTGGGCGAGTGCAGGGTGGTGCACGTGGGAGAGGCGCACCGGCGGAGCATGCTGGCCAATGGCCTCGGCGCGACGCCGCCCATGGGGTAAGCTCGCCGCTGCTTAACTGCAGTGCAACTTAGCATAATCCTTGATCAAATCGAATCCCTTTTTCTATCTCTCTTCGGCAGGTGGAATAGCTGGAATCACTTCGCCTGCGACGGCAACGGCGAGGTTGTCATCAGGGAGACCGGTACCAGCTGACCTCGTAGTCCCTTTGCTTCTTATTTACAAAGTAGTAGTAGTATACTGTTGAACTGTCCCATGGGGTAAAAACTCTTTTACTATTTTATTCTCTTGTACTATGTATGTCTACTTGAGCAGCCGATGCGCTTGTGTCCACCGGGCTCGCCGCTGCCGGCTACAAATACGTCAATCTTGGTGCGTTGCTGCCACTCTCTCATACGCCCTCGTTTTTTTTTTTTTGTCTGTGTGTGCTTCCCTGTTTGTGTTGGACGAAATATTTTTACGTGATGAAATCGATTGATTAATTACAAGTGGACAAAGTGGATTGAGCCAACTTCGTGTGTGTGATTTTTTTTTCTCTGCAGATGATTGCTGGGCAGAACCCGAACGTGATGCGAAGGTTTGTACAAAATCTGCCCTCCCGGTGTCCAGTGTCTGAACACTCTTCTGGACTGCACATGATCATCTGTCACACATGTTTATGCTGCTGCAGGGCAATCTTGCGGCGAACAAGAAGACGTTCCCGCACGGGATAAAGGCACTCGCAGACTACGTCCACAGCAAGGGGCTCAAGCTCGGCATCTACTCCGATGCTGGGTAATTTACCGTGACTGTCGTCGTAGTAAGCTGTGACGGTAATTTACCCTTCTCTGATCTTAATTTTGTGTGAAGATACAAGACATGCGCCAAGGCTCAGCCTGGGTCCCTCGGCCACGAGGAGCAGGACGCCAAGACCTTTGCCTCCTGGGTGAGCGATTGATTCCAAGACTTGTGCATATCTCTGATGTGTTTTTGTTCACTCCATCCATGGGATTTGCTTGCTGGTTTCAGGGAGTCGACTACCTCAAGTACGACAACTGCAACAACGGCGACACGAAGCCGCTGCAGAGGTACCCTGACATGAGCAAGGCTCTGATGCAGGCCGGCCGACCCATCTTCTTCAACCTCTGCGAATGGTAACACCACCGTGTTGTGTATATGCACAGTGCGTAGCTGATTCGAGTTGTGTATTCTTGACGAGTTCCTCATTCTCGTCCTCTTGTCCTTGCCGGCGACGGCGATGGTGAGCAGGGGCGACATGCACCCGGCGCGGTGGGGCGCGGCCTACGGCAACAGCTGGAGAACCACCAACGACATTGAGGACACCTGGAACAGGTTGATATCTTGGCCCGTTTCCCCTTGCTGCAACTCTGTCATTCAGATTGTTCAGAGGAGAATGGTTTGGTGTTTCAGCATGACGTCGATGGCGGACCAGAACGAGGTGTGGGCCGAGTACGCGCGCCCCGGCGGCTGGAACGGTCAGTAGTCAGTCCCTGGAACAAACTCCTCATCTTACGAGTTCATGGATGGACTCGTCTTATCTTGGCTTGTTTTTGGTTGGTTTTGACGCTCTGGTACGTGGCGTGGCATGCAGACCCGGACATGCTGGAGGTGGGCAACGGAGGGATGACCAACGACGAGTACATCGTGCACTTCAGCATCTGGGCCATCTCAAAGGTCAGTCACTGACTCACCCATGGCTACATACTCTGTATTTTATCTCGTTCTTTTCTTCTCTGAATGTACCCGAACCGTCTCTGCTGGATGTGCGTAGGCGCCTCTGATCATCGGCTGCGACGTGAGGCACATGTCGCAGGACACCTACGACATCCTCGCCAACAAGGAGGTGATCGCCGTCAACCAAGGTGGTCTTCAGATCCCCTTGCGCTTGTCAGTTCGGGCTCCCGCTCTCGCGTTTGCATTGCCAGCAGGGTGAACTGATCGACCGTGGCGTTTCTTGGTTTAGATCCTCTCGGCGTACAGGGGAAGAAAGTGAGGATGGAGGGGAGCAGCGAGGTAACAGACGCTGCACCGCACTGCACTCTCCGATAATCCGAACTTCCCACATCGTAAACCAAGAACTGTGACTGAACCGTGATGTGGTACGCAACAGATCTGGGCTGCGCCGCTGACGGGGTACAGGACGGCGGTGCTGCTGCTGAACCGGCACGCCAAGGACGAGGCCCAGATCACGGCGCACTGGGACGACATCGGCCTCCCCGCCGGCACGGCCGTCGACGCCAGGGACCTCTGGCTGGTACGTCTCTACCTTTCCTCGTCAGCAAGCAAACAGAAACAGACGGCATGGATGAATCATCTTGACCGTTTCGTGGTTTTTTGTTGTTGTTGCCGCAGCACAAGACGCTCGACGCCAAGTTCACGGACAAGATGAGCTTCAACGTGACGCCGCACGCGGCCAGGATGTTCGTGCTCACGCCTCTCAAGTCCCAGATGGACTAAGGAAAAACTACATGGGTTGATGCCCGTTCCGAAATATACATTTTTCCCCTGCTACTTCTATTTTTCCGTAATAGTTTGGAAGTGGTTTTTAGCATGTAATAATTTTTTTGACAACTTTTAGTGTGTGTAATAAGTAGTACCATGCAGCAGGCGCGGTGAGCAATTTTCAAATCATTTTAAAAAAATTGTGTAATAAATTTGAGTGTTTATATCTTAATACTTGTTCAACATACTATTCTTTCTTTTGACATCAACATAAACAACTAGTCACTTGTGAGGTCATAGGCTTTCGTTTCGACACTTGGAATTTTAGAGGAAAGGTAGGGGCCTGACTTTATAAATAAAGTCAACCGGTGAGTCATCCACCAAACAATGTGCAGTAGCAAATAAGTAAACCTTTCGTCCGCCTCCGCCTCTTCTCCGCCTCCCCTCCCCTCTGCCTCCCTTCCAGACACCGCCGGATCCCGGCTGGGCAAAGCCCATGCGGGGGGATGATGGCGGCGGCGGGGCGTTCCTCCGTCGCGGCTTGGAGGCGTGGCTGTGACGGTGTGTGTGGCCATGGCGCCTGTCACGCAGCGATGTGACCTCCCCTATTTTTGTCTGTCTTCATCGTTGATCCAAAGGGATCTGGTTGGTGGGTGTTGCCTCATGGTGGCTTCCCGACGACGAGTCAAGTGAAGGAGGAGCTGGTGGCCTAACTGCTGAAGTGGGTGAGGATGCCACCATCGTTGATGGCGCCCGTGGTGTTGTTTTTCTCGTTGGAGGCGATGGTGGGGGCGTCCCTCACTCCATTGTTCCTGGGGGAAACCTCATATCTGGAGGAGGCTAGTTGGAGGCGTTGAGGGGCCTCCTAGATCGGATGATGGCGACGTCTTCGTCATCACCCCCGTGGGGGCATCATCTTTAGAGACATTCGTCGGCTGGACGGACATGTGGACGGCTTGGTGGTTCGGCGTCGGTAGGTGGTGGAACGATGCTTCATCCTACACATCGATGGCGGCGAATCTCGACGGCGTGGCGCAGTGGAGACTCGGCGTCCGATGGATGACGATGGACTTGTGCATGAGGACGACGCTGCCCGGCATCGTGGTGGCGTCGATCGTAGAGAGGCCTGTCAAGGTCGATGTGTCAGTATCTGATCTGAGGATGGATCGGTGGATGAAGGAGGTGACGACCCTTGCAATGTGTGCATGTGGTGCCCACTGAAAATGCGGCGGACCGGTGTGTAACCCAGTCCAGGCATTGTGGCTTGAATGGGGCATCCAGCACTAGATGTTACGTGCTGGTGTGATGTCTATTTGATATTGGGTTCAGACATTCGGCACCCCTTTATCATGGGAATAAGAATAGTGACAGGTGTTGTTAAAATGATGACTTCAGGCTTACTAATGCAGTATCTTGTAAGTGCTTTATGAATAATTAATAAAATAGCTTCATGCATAGTAGATGCAAAGCACTGGGTAGATCCTCCTTTTTTAAAAGCAAATAAGTAAACCGCCACTCAGGCCAAGTACAGACCACAAGAGTCGGGTAAACAAGCGCGCATGCCGCCCCAAGGAACAACAAAACAAGACCAAGCTATGTCCGAGCAGTCGTCAGGCCGAGGTCGATGGCAGAGGCACAAATCTTGGAGATGATCATACCCGGTGAGCCATTTTTTTCTACAATCCAGCGACGATGGGTCATTGGTTTTGCTCAAACTGACGAGTTTTTTTTTGGTGAAACCATACATATGTGTTGTTATAGCTGTGTTTTTCTTCACGATTGTCGTTGTTTTGCGGAACCATGTTTTTGTGTTTTGCTGGAATTATGCCTTTTTTTTGCTAAAACCAGGTCATTGTTTTGCTGCAACCACCACACGAGGCGAGCTGCAACCATGGAAGGCGACCTCGACCGGGGCCATTGTTGCAGGAGAAGACATGCGGGGGAGACGGTGGTTGGTGCCGGGAGGAGAAGGTGGTGAGCGTGGTAGGCAGTCCAGAGGGGAAAACCCTATTCGCCACTCGCTGCGGCAAAGTGTCGGGTAATCGCACAGAGCAGCCGAGCGAGCTACAAACATGGGCCGGTCCACTTCCAGATTTACACAGGCCGTTCAAACAAATTTGGGAACCTTCTAGAAGGTTCCCTGAACCGGGGTTTTTCCTGTTTTGTTTATTTTTTGGGTTTTCCGACTTTCTTTTACTTTTTTCATTTTTCTTTTCCATTTTTTCCTTTTTCTCTTTCTTTTTTTCAAGTTTATTTCCCTTTTTCAAAAAGTGTCCAGAAATTTCAAAATTTTGTTCAAAATGTATGAAAATATTCTTGTTTCCAAATTTTGTCAAAAATGTACAAAATACAAAAAATATTAAAATTTCAAATTTTGTTCTCATTTTCAAAAAAAAACAAAATTAGAAAAAACAGAAATTTCAAATATGTTCTAATTTCCAAAATTTGTTCATGTTTTCAAAAATTGTTCAGAATCTAACTTTTTGTTCTGAAATTTTGTTCAGAATGTTAATTTATATTATCATTTAAAAAAATTCATGTTGTTCGTGTTTTCAAAAGTCTGGGGTTCAAAAATTGTTCGGAATGTTAATTTTTGTTCTCATTGTCTCAAAAATTGTTTAGAACTTCAGAATGTGTTCCAATATTTCAAAGATTGTTCATCTTTGCAAAAAAAACATTTTTAAAGAAATGTTCACAAATTCAAAATATGCTTGCATATAAAAAATTCTTTGCGGATTTCAAAAAATGTTTGTGTTTCCAAATTTCGTTTGGAATTTCAAAAACGTTCTATTTTCAAAAAATTCACATATTAAAAAAATGTTAAGTATTTCGAAATTTATTCAGTTTTCAAAAAAAATTCAGAATAAAAACGGTTTGAAAGTCCAAAATATATTTTCGTTCCCGAAACAATATTTGGCATTTAAATATTTTCGTTCCCAAAAGATTCGATAACGTGTAAAGATTATTTTAAATGTAGCGCTTAGTTTGTTGAACTAAAAGAGTTAACGTTTCTAGTAAAGCAGAAGGAGTCAACGGCAGGAGTGGCATTGGTTCATGATCGGTAAGTCTCATGTTCGATTCCTGGCATCGTCTTGCTTTTTTCTACCATTTTTACGTCGCGCTTTCCTTTCATTCGCTGCTAGTGGGCCGGCCCAGTCGCTTGTCCTCTGTGCGTCTGCGTGCTTTTGGACGTAAAGAGCGTCCAATGGGAACTCCCGTCGAGCGGAGCTGCCGTTTTTCCAATCTGGGCTATGCAGGGATGGCATGTGTTGACTTTTTTTTCTTTCTTTTTTTAATAAAGAATGTAAATTGGATTTTTTTTTTCGTCTGTCATGACATTTTTCAGAAAAGTTCTTCTATTTCAGAGAATTCAACCCACAATCCTGTTTTAAGTTAAACAAATCGTTATTTTTGTATTTTACACAAAAGTTCCTGTCTTTTCTTGAAATCAACCCGCCGTCCGGATTTAAGTCACACCCGAACCGTTGTTTTACATTTTTTGAAACCCCCCTGATGTTTTAGGTAATTCATCCACGGATCATATTTAAGTCAAACAAATATATTTTTTAAATCATCCATATCTTTTAAACCGTAACTCAGATTTGAACATGTTATATATGAAATTTGATTAGAAAAATATGTAGAATATGAATATGAGATAATTTTTATCTGTTAAGTATTTTTAAATATTATTTTGAAATATATTTGAGTCAAACAAAATGATTTTCTAAATTATATCTATCTTTTAAACCGTAACTTCGATTTTAACATATTATATATGAAATTTTATTAGAAAAATATGTGGAATCTAAAGATGATGTTAATTTTACCTGTTAAATATTTTTAAATATTGTTATGGAAGCAAACTTATAATTTATAGCGCAAGATCCCTTTTTTTCATACCGGCGGCGACCCAGATTGCAAATAAACACCCCACTATAACCATATAGGGAAAAGAAAACATCGATAACTACACATGCATACCTCTGAAAAATGTCACAGGGGAAAACAACAGATCTCTCATCGCGAGAGTGGGAGAAAGCGAGCGAGCGAGCGAGCGAGCGAGAGAGAGAGAGAGAGGGAGGGAGGGAGGGAGGGAGGGAGAGGGAGAGGGAGGAGAGAGGGAGAGAGAGAAGCCTTAGGATTAACCATATTCAGCACACGTTTTTTGTTGTTTTGTGTGAACACCGAGGCCATCGCCGGCGAGGGTGAGAAGGAGGATAAGCGGCAACACAAATATGATGCCTCGCAAAAATAAAGAAGATGGACCTATTTGTGGTCTTGAGTGATGGTTATTGAGTTAAGAGCGTGTGTTATGTTTTCTCCCCCGTTGCAACGCACGGACTCTTTTGCTAGTTATGTACTCCCTCCATTTCAAAATATAGTGCGCCCGCGCTTCCCGAGGTCCAACTTTGACCATAGATTTAACCAACGAGACCAACTGCGGCGGGAGAAAAAATTATATAATTGAAAACTTCTTTCGAATACGAATCCACTGATATAATTTTTGCTCCCGCCGCAATCGGTCTTGGTAGTTAAATTTACGGTCAAAGTTGAAGCACGACGTTAGAGGAAGCACTACATTGTGGAATGGAGGGAGTAAAAGGTTTAAGCATTACACAATCTCTGTATAACTGACATGCACACAGCCATAACCAAATTTGAGTTCCAAAATATTGAAAAAGGTGGAATACAAGTAATCATGCCTAGGAAGGGTCAATCCGAAGATCATGCTGTCATCCGTATCGGGTAAAAATAAATCTTGCTGTAGCCCCCAAGCATGTACACACCTCCGTAAACAGGTCTCAATTTTTCACATGTTTGGGACCATGATCAGCATGTTAACCAGTCTGCTACTTCCAGAGGGCAGGGTCAGGTGTCTGAGGCCCCAGTGGGCAAGACCTCCTCTGCGGCGCCCATGGCGGGGCTTCGTCATGACGCGCTTGACGTGACTGTGACACCATCTGGGACTCTCAGAGTTGATCTGGAGGATGAGGACCTTACCCCTACGACTCTGGGGAGCACGACTCGCGCCCCCATGTCGGTGCATACGGCAGGACTTCGGTTCGGGTCCTTTGGTGCGATCTCGGCACCTGGGCGCCTGTGGGGGGATCGGGTGGACAGAGATGACCCTGTTGAGCAGGAATTACCTCCGCTATCTCCAGCTCGGTTCTCTTTTTCTGAGGGTGGTGATGATTTGGCGGCGCCGAGGTCACCTAGGGGGAGCGACTCCAGGCAGGCGGCCTCAATCCCTCCCTCGTCGGTGGAGTTCGCGGAGTTATCCAACGTTGCGGCGGCTGCTCCGGACAACTCGCATCGGCGTGATACTCCTTCACCGCAACGACAGCAGGAGGGGAATGTTGTGGTGTCGGGGTTTGGGCCTTCTTCCTCTCTGGATCCACGGGGAGACACAACTTATCCATAGTTGTCGCAGAAGGTGACGACTGTGGAGGCGCCTTCTGTGCGAGCAACTCAAGAACCGAGGCAGGGGGTGGCTGATCCAGTGGCACGTTTCGGTCAGGGGATGGACATTCTATCCCATAGGTGGTGGCCTTTGGGGGTATCCCTGATCCGGCGTCGGGTGGGAGGCGGTCCAGCCGGCGTATTCAGGGGCAGCCGGATGCGGATGAGTTTCAGCTTGGGCGTGCCATGCGGTTGGCCAAGATCCGCGACACGGAGTCTTCTACAGGTCCGTCTTTAAATACCAGTTGTTCTATTTTACACTTTTTTGAGAATGATATTATGCATAAGGCAGATAATATGGGTATTTCTTTAGGTAATAACAATCGCAAAGTAGTTACTTCTATCAATGAACTTCTTGATTTAGAGACAGATAGAGCAATGAATATGCTTAAAAATTTAGCTGCCGTAAAACCAATGCAAGAAAGAGAGATTAATGAGTTGGGTATGTGTGAGTTGGAGGGTTTATGTGAGGATCTGGTTCCTGTGAACCTTCTACATGAGGAAACTTTGGAAGAGGAGGGGCATGCGGCCACTCTATCTTCACCTATAGATCTCGGCGAGGATACTAGTCTTGCGGACTGTATGATCCTCCCTGAGGCACCAAAGCGTAAACGGCAAAAAAAGGTATATGGCCTTTCTGCGGTGCGTCGGAGTGCTAGGCTTAAGTTTAAGAAGAAATTTCATGACGGTTCATGAGAGGCATTTTTTGGAATAGCAGAGGTCTTAGGGACTTGGCTAAGCGTAGGTTTTTGGTGGATGCTTCTCGGGAGTACAAACTTGATTTTATTGCGTTGCTTGAGACTGGTAGGGATAATTTCACTTCGCAATTTCTTGGAACGATCTCAGGTGGTCTTGACTTTGATTGGCATTGTCTGCCACCTCGGGGAAGATCTGGTGGGATACTCCTCGGCGACAACTGCGAGTCCCTGGAAGTATTAGATGTATTCTGGGGAGAGTTTACAGTTAAGTTCCATGTGCGGTCAAAAGCGGACGGGTTCAGGTGGGCTTTAGTAGCTGTGTATGGGGCAGCGCAGCCAGAGCTAAATCCGGACTTCCTCGCAGATTTAGTTAGGATTTGTGGGGATGATAGTTTACCTATTCTCGTTGGTGGTGACTTTAACATTATTAGAAGACGAGAAGAGAAAAATAATGGCAATTTTGATGGCCGATGGTCTTTCATGTTTAATGCGATCATTGAAAGCCTAGACTTGCGAGAGATTGATCTCACGGGGAGGCAATTTACTTGGGCTAATACTCTCCCAAATCCGACTTATGAAAAACTTGTTAGAGTCCTCATAAGTAGAGTGGGAACAAAAATTCCCGCTAGTGACGATGCAGGCGTTATAGAGGGGAATATCTGATCATACACCCCTTCTTGTAGACTCTGGTGAGGCGGCTCACCATGGGAACAAGAATGTTTTCTCTTTTGAAACGGCATGGTTCGAAAGAGAGGATTTCATTGAGTTAATCACAAGGGAATGGGTGAAGGAACACAGGGGAGAGTCGCATATTGATCGATGGCAGTATAAGATTAGACATCTTAGACAGTTCTTGCGAGGATGGGCTAAGAACAATAGTGGTGCTTATAGAAAAGAGAAAGAACGATTGTTAATGGTTATCAATGACCTTGACATAAAAGCTGAAAGCACCGCGCTGGAGATGGATGAGTGAGTGGCTAAAAGAGAAGCTGAGGTTAGTCTGGCAAAGCTTCTTAGAGATAGGAATTGAAATGGGCACTTCGAGCGAAAGTGCGCCAGGTTGTTCAAGGCGATAATAATACTCAATTTTTTCATATGATTGCCAATGGGAAACATAGGAAAAAGAGAATAATTCAACTTGAACAAGATGGGGGTACGATAGTTGGGCATGAAAATCTAAAATTGTATATTGCCAATTATTACAAAAATCTTTTTGGGGCCCCAGCTGAGAACTATGTCAACCTCGATGAGAGCATGGTGGACGACATTCCTCATCTGAGGGAGGAAGAGAACTAAGTGCTCACTACACCTTTTACAGAGAAGGAGGTGTTTGATGCGATATCCCAAATGGAAAATAACAAGGCACCTGGTCCGGATGGATTCCCAGCTGAGTTTTATAAGAAATGTTGGGGTATTATTAAAGGCGACTTGATGCCCATGTTCCAGGATCTATTTAATGGCCACCTTTAGCTTTTTAAGCTTAACTTTGGTACTATCACTTTGTTACCCAAGAAGGCGGAAGTGATTCGCATCGAGCAATTCAGGCCGATATGTTTGCTCAATGTGAGCTTCAAGATCTTCACAAAGGTTGGCACAAACCGTTTGACTCAGATTGCCCATTCTGTGGTACAGCCAACCCAGACCGCCTTCATGCCAGGACGACACATTCTCGAGGGAGTGGTCGTTCTTCATGAGACCTTGCACGAAATTCACTCGAAGAAACTCGATGGGGTGGTCTTCAAAGTGGATTTTGAAAAGGCATACGATAAAGTGAAATGGCCATTCTTACAGCAGGCCTTGCGTATGAAAGGATTCGATGAGGCTTGGAGGAAACATGTCGAATCATTTGTACAAGGTGGTAGTGTTGGCATCAAAGTAAATGACGATATTGGTCAGTACTTCCAGACGCTAAAAGGATTGAGACAGGGAGATCCGATGTCTCTGATCCTTTTTAATGTGGTTGTTGATATGTTGGCTGTTCTTGTTAATAGAGCAAAACAAGACGACCAAGTAGGTGGTCTTATCCCACATCTGGTTGAGGGTGGGGTATCCATTCTTCAATATGCCGATGATACAATCATTTTCATGGAACATGACCTTGTCAAGGCCAGAAACATGAAGTTAGTGCTTTGCCTTTTCGAACAGCTATCAGGGTTGAAGATTAATTTTAATAAGAGTGAGCTGTTTTGCTTTGGACGCGCCAAAGAAGAACAAGAAACTTACAAGAAGTTGTTCTGGTGTGAATTAGGCACGCTACCCTTCACGTATTTAGGGATTCCGATTCATCACCGCAAGCTCACTAATAAAGAGTGGAAATGTATCGAGGATCAGTTTGAAAAGAGACTGAGTTGCTGGAAGGGCAAATTTTTGTCTTATGGAGGAAGATTGGTGCTTATTAATTCTGTACTTACAAGTATGCCCATGTTCCTCCTCTCTTTCTTTGAAGTCCCGGTTGGGGTACGAAAAAGATTGGATTTCTATCAATCTATATTCTTTTGGAAAATTGATGAGAACAAAAATAAATATAGATTGGCAAAATGGGATGTAATTTGCAGACCTAAGGATCAGGGAGGCTTGGGAATTGAAAATTTGGAGGTGAAAAATAGGTGTTTACTCAGCAAATGGCTGTACCATTTATCGATAGAATCAGATGGAGTTTGGGCTCAGCTTCTGCGTAACAAATATCTCTATGCCAAAACTCTAGCCCAGGTTCCGGCCAAACCGTCTGACTCACCGTTCTTGAAAGGGGTTATGAAGACGAAGGTAGCCTTCTTCAGCAGGACTAAGTTCATTGTCGGGAATGGACATGAAACTAGATTCTGGGAAGATACTTGGTTAGGTGACTCACCACTGGCCTTGCAGTATCCATCCCTTTACAACATTGCACAACGGAAAGAGGTTTCCTGTAACACCCCGGATATGATTTTCCCAATATGTACTCCAACTCTTGCCGTTTCCGGCGTTAAGTTATTTTATTTTCTCGGGTTCTGGTTTTTTTCTCCGTGTGTTGTTATCGTTGTCATGCATCTCATATCATGTCTTCATGTGCATTGCATTTGCATACGTGTTCATCTCATGCATTCGAGCATTTTCCTCGTTGTCCGTTTTGCATTCTGGCGCTCCGTTCTCCTCCGGTGGTCTTTTCTACCTTTCTTTTGTGTTTGGGGATTAAACATTTTCGGATTGGACCGAGACTTGCCAAGCGGCCTTGGTTTACTACCGGTAGACCGCCTGTCAAGTTTCGTACCATTTGGACTTCGTTTGATACTCCAACGATTAACCGAGGGACCGAAAAGGCCTTGTGTGTATTGCAGCCTAACACCCCTCCAAGTTGGCCCCAAAACCCTCTCCATCATCTAGAGCGTTCGATCACGATCGCGTGGCCGAAAACCGCACCTCATTTGGACTCTCCTAGCTCCCCCTATGCCTATATATAGGTCTCTCCCCGAAATTTCGGGTCTTCTCCCCCCGAAACCCTAAACTCCGCGCTCCGCCGACCGGACATGTCCGTTTCCGGCCGAACGAAGCCTCCACCGCCATCCGCACCAACCGGCGCTTGACACCTGTCCCGCGGGTCCCCAGTTCGCCACCGGCCCGCCTGGGCCCAAGGCCGACCCCCTCCTCCCGCGACCGGGCCCGAGCCGCCGCGCCCCGCCCGCCGCTTCCTTCTCCAACGCCGGCGGCCGAGCCACCTCGCCGTCCGACGCCTCCGGCCACCGCGGCCATCGCCGGAGCAGCGCGCCGCCAGCGCCCGGCGTCTCCTGCGCGACCCCCTCATCGCCCCCTCACCGCCCGGTGACGGATCCGGCCGCCCCGCCGCCGGACCTCGCCGCCCCGACCCGGATCCGGTTGTCCCCGCGCCCTTACACCTCGCTGGAGCTACAGTTCGTCGCCGGAGACCTCGGTACGCGCGCTGGGGACAAACCCTAGATCTGGACTCGGTTGACTTTCCCCCTCTCCCCTTATTATTTTTTGCATTTTTCATCGTGCTATAACTCCTCATCCGTAACTCCGGTTTGGGCATATAGCATATCAAAATGTTCGTCTCAGAGAGTACATCATTTCATCTTATTGCTTCATTTTCATTTGAGTTCATCTTGATGCCCGAAATGCTGTTAGAAGAATGCTATTTGAGATAATTGTCAGATCTGCTGCTCCAATTAGATATTTGTCATTTTTGCCATGATTATTGTGTGCATGATATGCCCCTGAGCTCTTCATGAGTTTTGTTATATGTTTTGCCATCTATCCAGAGGTGCAACCCATGTATTTTTGTGATGTGTGTGGTGACTAGCACAAGCTTGCAAAGTGGAGCATTCGTTAATGCTGATTTCTGGGACTGAGCAATTCCACTAAGTCCTTGATCTGTTTATTTCATTATGCCATATGTTCATGTTGTTTCCTAGTGATCCGTGCCTCTTTTGAGGATGATCAGTAAGGATGTTTTGTTAATATTGTAGTGCTCTATCCATCCATGTCTTTGTTTGCAATTATGGAGCACCCTAGCTTGAGTCAATCGAGCTCTACTTTTGCCATTTCGTGAATCTGGGCAGATTGTCTACTTGTTAGCGATTTTGCCGAGGATGTTGTAGTTGATCCGTGCATGCTATGTTATTGTTCTTGCCATGTCTAGCTTGTATAATGTATATTATTGATGGGTGTATGCTTAGATTGTCATGACTTTCTCTGTAGTGAGTGCATCGAGCTCGTAAACATGCCTACTTGATATCTGTTTCAGCATGCTCCAGTTTTCACCAAGTCTGAGAACTGATCATGTTTTTGCCATGTTCACATGCTTGCAAATGTATTTTCTGATCACTTTTGGCTCAAGGTCACTAAGGGACTTTTGTTAAACTCTTTGAGTAGCTCCATGCCATGCTTTACGTTTCCATGTTAACATCCTGTAGCATATAGTTTTCATACTCCAAAGAGTGCTACCTGATCTGAAATTCCAGACAAGTGTTAATTTCACTAAGTCTGAAATCTGTTTACCAAATGCATTTTTTGCCATGCTTGTTTGAACCTGTTAATGGATGAATTGTCCATGGCTCAGTGCTAGTCTTTTGTTAAGCATCATGAATGGATCCCTGCCATGTATTTTGATGCCATGTTTGGGTGCTGTAGCATGTTCATCTTGTTGCATCTAGTCGGCTACTTGCTGTAAATCGCAGAACGTGGTCATATTTGAATTGCTTGCCATTTCCAAACCGTAACTCCGATTCCGGCGTTACTTATATCGTTTTCAAGCGATTTCATCTCATCTTTCCAGTGGCACACTTGGATTTCCATGTTGAGGCCAGATTAATGCATTCCTTGTCAAAATCTTGCATATGCATCACATATTGCATCCCGCATAGCATACCATCTTTGCATCATATTGTTTGAGTTTTGCACGTGGTTGATTGCGTTCCGTTTGCTTGTTTGTCTTGTTTGGGTAGAGCCGGGAGACGAGTTCACTAATGAGGAGCCTGTTGAGTTTGCTTTCGAGGATCCAGTCAACTCTGACAACTTTGCAGGCAAGATGATCATACCCTCGAAATCACTACTATCTTTGCTATGCTAGATGCTCGCTCTTTTGCTATGCCTATGCTACGATGCCTACCACTTGCTTATCGTGCCTCCCAAATTGCCATGTCAAACCTCTAACTCACCATGTCCTAGCAAACTGTTGATTGGCTATGATACCGCTTTGCTCAGCCCCTCTTATAGCGTTGCTAGTTGCAGGTGAAGATTGGAGACCGTTCCTTGTTGGAAAATTATTTTCTTGTTGGGATATCATTATATTATCCTGTTATCTTAATGCATCTATATACTTGGTAAAGGGTGGAAGGCTCGGCCTCTCGCCTAGTGTTTTGTTCCACTCTTCCCGCCCTAGTTTCTGTCATATCGGTGTTATGTTCCAGGATTTTGCGTTCCTTACGCGGTTGGGTGATAATGGGAACCCCTTGATAGTTCGCCTTGATTAAAGCTTTTCCAGCAATGCCCAACCTTGGTTTTATCATTTGCCACCTAGCCTCTTTTTCCCTTGGGTTTCCGGAGCCCGAGGGTCATCTTATTTAAACCCCCCCAGGCCAGTGCTCCTCTGAGTGTTGGTCCAACCTAGAGCCCCTTGCAGCGCCACCTCAGGGAAACTCGAGGGCTGGTTTTAGTTGTACGGACTGCTAATCCGATTGTGCCCTGAGAACGACATATGTGCAGCTCCTATCGGGATTTGTCGACACATTCGGGCGGTGTTGCTGGAATTGTTTTAACTTGTCAAAGTGTCTTGTAGAACCGGGATACCAAGTCTGATCGGAATGTCTCGGGAGGAGGTCTATTCCTTCATTGACCGTGAGAGCTTGTCATGGGCTAAGTTGGGACTCCCCTGCAGGGTTTTGAACTCTCGAAAGCCGTGCCGCGGTTATGGGCAGATGGGAATTTGTTAATGTCCGGTTGTAGATAACTTGAACCTTAACTTAATTAAAATGAATCAACTGTGTGAGTTGTCGTGATGGTCTCTTCTCGGCGGAGTCCGGGAAATGAACACGGTGTTGGAGTAATGCTTTGCGCAGGTTGTCCTCTAGTTACTCGTTCGCGCTTTTCCTCCTCTTCTCGCTCTCTTTTGCGAACAGGTTAGCCACCATATATGCTAGTCGCTTGCTGCAGCTCCACATTTTTACCTTGCCTTACCCATAAGCTTAAATAGTCTTGATCGCGAGGGTGCGAGATTGCTGAGTCCCCGTGGCTCACAGATTACTTCCAAACCAGATGCAGGGCCTGATGATTCTGCTCCAGATGACGCGCTTGAGCTCAAGTGGGAGTTCGACGAGGACTCACGCTGATATTACGTGTCTTTCCCTGATGATCAGTAGTGGTGCCCAGTTGGGGGTGATCGGGACCGTGTCGCATGTTGGGTTATCTTTTATTTTGGCGCCGTATTCGGGCCATGAGTGTTTGAATGTTGTAATGCTATGTATGTATCTTGATTGACGTGGCGAGTGTAAGCCAACTATGTATCTCCCCTTTTATCATCTATATTACATGGGATGTTGTGAAGATTGCCTAACTTGCGACATTGCTTTCAATGCGGTTATGTCTCTAAGTCGTGCCTCGACACGTGGGAGCTATAGCCGCATCGAGGGCGTTACAAGTTGGTATCAGAGCCTTCCCCGACCTTAGGAGCCCCATTGCTTGATCGTTTTTAGCTGCCGAGTTGTGTCTAGAAAAATGTTTTGAGTCATTTAGGAATTATATATCGGAGAGTTTAGGAATTCTTTTTACTTCCCAGTCTCCTCATCGCTCTGGTAAGGCATCCTGACGTAGAGTTTTGACTATTCTCTTCTCAAATTTCACTAAAAAAAATTTAGGATCACGCGGGTATCTTGGAATCGTTCCGATGGTTTTGTGACGAGAACATTGTTCTTGGTGCCTCCTGTCTTTAGGGGTTGTGGCAGTGTCCCGGGGAGTTGAGCTCCGAGGTGTTGTCGTCACAATTTTATCGTTGCAGTTCTGGAATACCTGATTTAGTACGCCGACATCGAAAATCTCCTTTATGCAGTTCGTTGGTGAGATAACCTCGACGCCACCAGTACTGGGGCGGGAGTTCGGGAGTATCACCATAACTTGTATAACGGATGCTTTTCGAAGGTTGAGGTAGATGGTTTCCGAAGTTTTTCTCGGTTATGTGTTGAAGGATGGATACAGCTGGATGTAGGATTTGCTAGATTTGGGTGAGATATTATGCTTCCCCTGTATCCCCAACACCTGATTGCATAACCGGAAAGGTTCGGGAGTTTCATAGGTGGGAATTCAAGTAGCTCTAGTTCTTCTTCCACAGATATTTGGTTTGAGATTGGGATTTCTTACCGAGTATTCGTTCTTGATCCGTACCTTGTTGATTTATTTCTCTACCTAAATTCTAAGTGGCTTCTCAATTTATGGATATGTGACCATTTCAAGAGGAATGCATTCGTTCTTATGTTCGGATGTGAAGACTTTATGTTGCAATTTTCATTCCGTTGGATTCAGCTTCATTTTATCTGTCAATGTGCTAACGGTGGTCAACCTCTTCAGGATGGCTCCCGCTAAGAGCACCAATCAGAATCAGAATCAAGATCCGCCACCACCTCCTCCTCCGGAGGAGGCATGGCAAGCTGTGATGGCCGCAACCAATGCAAACACACAGTTGATCATGCAAATTCTTCAAGAGCGCAATCAAGCGAACCAGGGCAACCAAGGCAACAATCAGAATCACTTTGCTACACTCAACCAGTTCCTTGCTAACGGGCCAAAGACTTTCAGCAATTGTGTTGAGGCAACTGATGCTGACGATTGGCTCGTGGATCTGTGCAAGCATTTCGAGTGCAGTAACGTCAGGCCTGAGGACTTCGTCAAGTTCGCTTCCTTTCAACTCAAAGACCAAGCTGCAGAATGGTTCTAGCAGTACAAGGATTCCAGAGGAGGCCGTGCGATTACCTGGGATGAATTCTGTCAAGACTTCAAAGCTCATCATATTCCTCAGAGCGTGGTTGAAAGCAAGCGTGAGGAATTCCGCAACCTGAAGCAAGGCTCTTTGTCTGTCTATGACTACAACAAGTTGTTTCAGAAACTCGCCTGCTTTGCTAAGCAGGACGTCCCTGATGAGAAGAGCATGATATACCAGTTCAGGGATGGTCTCGGGGAAGAAATTCCGCTAGCTCTTGTTCTCTTTGAGCCCTTGAGGTATGATGAGTTCTACAACATGGCATTGAAGCAAGAGGCCGCTCAACTGAGGTGTGATGCTTCCAAGAAGCGAGTCAGAGATGCTACTCCTTCTTCCTCTACTCAAGTGGCCAAGCAGCAGAAGTATTGGCTTTCTCCTCCTCCGTTCCGTCAGCCGTATCAGCATAAGAGCAAAGGCGACAGTGGATCTTCCCACCCACCCAACCCTGGCTTTCAGAACAAGACTTCGTCTCAAGCTCCAAGATCGAGTGCTCCGTATCATCGTCCGCTTTCAGAGGTCACGTGCAACAAGTGCCAACAGAAGGGTCACTATGCCAATAAATGCTTCAACCAGAGGCGTCTTCCTCCTCCTCCTCCTGTGAGATCGGCAAGTTCAGGTATGGTCAAGCATAACCCCAAGCACGCCAAGGTCAACTTGATGAATGCAGCTCAGGCAGAGGACTCGTCAGATGTCATCATGGGTAACCTTCCTGTTAACGATATTCCTGCAAGAGTTCTTTTTGACACTGGTGCATCGCATTATTTCATGTCGAGACCTTTTGCATCTAAGCATGATTTTGTTACTCAAGTGTTGTCGAAACCGTTGGCTATTGTCTCTCCGGCCCGTCAAATGACATCCCGAGTATGTGTTCCGGATGTTACAATCACTTTGGGTGACTATAAGTTCTTGTCTTCTCCAAACGTTCTTGGTGACTCGGACATTGATCTTATTCTCGGAATGGATTGGCTTTCTAAACACAAGGCTCAGCTTGATTGTGCAGCCAGGCAGATTCAATTGACTCATTCGTCCGAGGAGGTAATTGTCTTTGCCGCTCGTGATGATACCATCCGTCTGTTTTCTCTCAATGAGAAGGGTGAACTGGATGCTATCTCGCAAATTCCAGTCGTTTGCAAATATCAAGACGTTTTTCCAGAAGAGCTTCCAGGAATGCCTCCGCACCGGCCAGTTGAATTTGTCATTGATCTTGAGCCCGGCACGGAACCTGTGTGCAAGCGTCCTTACAAGCTCGGACCTGAAGAGTTGAAGGAGCTGAAGAAGCAACTCGATGTTCAAGAGAGAATGGGTCTCATTCGGCCTAGTTCTTCTCCGTGGGGTTGTGGTGTTCTTTTTGTGAAGAAGAAGGATAGAATGGACCGACTTTGTGTTGATTACCATCCATTGAACAAGAAGACCATCAAGAACAAATACCCACTTCCCAACATCAACGAGCTGTTCGAACAACTCAAAGGTTCCCAAGTATTCTCCAAGCTTGATCTTCGTATGGGTTATCATCAGATTCGAACCCATCAGCAAGATATTCCCAAGACGGCTTTCAGGACAAGCTATGGTTCATATGAATACACTGTCATGTCTTTTGGCCTCGTCAAGGCTCCTCCGACGTTCTCTCGCATGATGGACTTCATCTTCAACGCCTACACCAATGACTTTGTTTTGGTCTATCTCGACGACATTCTGGTCTTTTCGAAGAACAAGGAAGATCATGCCAAGCACTTGCGTTTGGTACTCGATAAGCTCAGGGAACACAAGTTCTACGCCAAGTTCTCCAAGTGCGAATTTTGGCTCGATGAGGTTCTTTATCTTGGTCATATCATCTCTGCCAAGGGCATTGCGGTGAATCCTGAGAAGGTGTCTGCAATTGTGAATTGGGAACCTCCTCAGAACGTGAAGCAACTCCGTAGCTTCCTCGGTCTCGCAAGCTATTGTCGAAAATTCGTTGAAAACTTTTCTAAGGTCACAAAGCCTCTCTCAAATCTTCTCCAGAAGCACGTCAAGTACGTTTGGTCTCCGGAGTGTGACATTGCTTTCAACACTTTGAAAGAGAAATTGGTCACTGCTCCAGTTCTGACTTCACCTGATGAATCCAAAGCGTACGAGGTCTTTTGTGATGCCTCTCTCCAAGGTCTTGGCACAGTGTTGATGCAAGAAAAGAAAGTGGTGGCTTATACCTCTCGCCAGTTGAAGCCCAACAAGAAGAACTACCCCACTCATGATCTCGAGTTGGAGGTAGTTGTGCATGCTCTTTTGACTTGGAGACATCTCTTATTGGGAAGAAAAGTGGACATTTTCACTGACCACAAGAGTCTCAAGTACATCTTCACTCAGCCTAATCTCAACCTCAGGCAAACTCGATGGGTCGAAATGATTCAAGAGTATAATCCGAGTATCGAGTATACTCCAGGCAAGGCCAATGTGATTGCTGACGCATTGAGCAGGAAGGCTTATTGCAACAGCCTGATTCTCAAGCCTTATCAACCCGAGCTTTGTGAAGCTTTCCGCAAACTTAATCTGCAAGTTGTTCCTCAAGGTTTCCTCGCCAACCTTCAAGTCTCTCCTACCTTGGAAGACCAGATTCGCCAAGCTCAGCTTCTTGATGCTATGGTGAAAAAGGTGAAGATTGGGATTGCCAAGAGTCAACCCAAATACAAGTGCTACCGCCTTGATGACAAGGATACTCTCTTCTTCGAGGATCGTATTGTTGTGCCCAAAGGTGACCTTCATAAAGTGATCATGAACGAGGCTCACAATTCTCTCCTCTCCATCCACCCTGGGAGCACGAAGATGTATCAGGACCTTAAGCAAGCTTATTGGTGGACTCGAATGAAGCGCGAGATTGCTCAATTCGTGAATGAGTGTGATGTCTGAAGAAGAGTGAAGGCAGAACACCAAAGGCCAGCTGGTCTCCTCCAACCTCTTGCCATTCCAGAATGGAAGTTTGACCACATTGAGATGGACTTCCTGACTGGGTTTCCAAAGTCCAAACGTGGCAATGATGTTATATTCGTTGTCATCGACAAACTCACCAAAGTGGCTCATTTTCTGCCTATCAAAGAGTCAATCACTGCAGCTCAATTGACGGAACTCTATACCTCTCGAATTGTCTCTCTGCATGGTATTCCTCAAGTGATATCTTCAGACCGTGGCAGCATCTTTACCTCCAAATTTTGGGATTCTTTTCAGAAGGCCATGGGCACCAACATCCGCTTCAACACAGCTTTTCATCCTCAAACTAGCGGTCAAGTCGAGCGTGTCAATCAGATTCTTGAAGATATGCTCGGGGCTTGTGTGATCTCCTTCGGCATGAAGTGGGAGGATTGTCTTCCATATGCTGAATTCTCCTACAACAACAGTTTTCAAGCAAGTTCGGGCAAGGCCCCATTTGAAATTCTGTATGGCAGGAAGTGTCGTACCCCTCTCAACTGGTCTGAAACCGGTGAACGTCAACTTCTAGGAAATGACTTAATCACAGAGGCAGAGGAAATGTGCAAAGTCATTCGAGATAACCTCAAAGCAGCCCAATCCCGCCAGAAGAGCTACTATGATAGTAAGCACCGTGATTTGGCTTTCGAGATCAGAGATCATGTTTACCTCCGCGTCTCTCCTATGAAAGGTACTCGTCGCTTCAGTATCAAAGGGAAGCTTGCCCCTAGATACGTGGGTCCTTTCAAGATTGTCAGCAAGAGAGGCGATCTCGCCTATCAACTCGAGCTTCCTTCAAACTTTGCAAATGTGCATGACGTGTTCCATGTCTCTCAGCTCCGAAAGTGCTTCAAGACTCCTGACCGCACCGTCAACTTCGAGGACATTGAGCTCCAAGAAGATCTCTCTTATCGTGAGCACCCCGTTGCTATTCTTGAAGAGACTGAACGCAAGACTCGCAACAAGTCAATCAAATTCCTCAAAGTCAAGTGGTCACACCATTCCGACCGTGAAGCTACCTGGGAACGCGAGGATCACCTCCGTTCTGAGTATCCGGCGTTCTTTTAGTCCTAGATCTCGGGATGAGAACCTTTCGTAGTGGTGGAGTGTTGTAACACCCCGGATATGATTTTCCCAATATGTACTCCAACTCTTGCCGTTTCCGGCGTTAAGTTATTTTATTTTCTCGGGTTCGGGTTTTTGTCTCTGTGTGTTGTTATCGTTGTCATGCATCTCATATCATGTCATCATGTGCATTGCATTTGCATACGTGTTCATCTCATGCATTCGAGCATTTTCCCCGTTGTCCGTTTTACATTCCGGCGCTCCGTTCTCCTCTGATGGTCTTTTCTACCTTTATTTTGTGTTTGGGGATTAAACATTTCCGGATTGGACCGAGACTTGCCAAGGGGCCTTGGTTTACTACCGGTAGACCGTCTGTCAAGTTTCGTACCATTTGGACTTCGTTTGATACTCCAACGGTTAACCGAGGGACCGAAAAGGCCTCGTGCGTGTTGCAGCCCAACACCCCTCCAAGTTGGCCCAAAAACCCACCAAAACCCTCTCCATCATCTAGAGCGTTCGATCACGATCGCGTGGCCGAAAACCGCACCTCATTTGGACTCTCCTAGCTCCCCCTATGCCTATATATAGGTCTCTCCCCGAAATTCCGGGTCTTCTCCCCCCGAAACCCTAAACTCCGCGCTCCGCCGACCGGACATGTCCGTTTCCGGCCGGACGAAGCCGCCGCCGCCGTCCGCACCAACCGGCGCTTGACACCTGTCCCGCAGGTCCCTAGTTCGCCGCCGGCCCGCCCGGGCCCAAGGCCGGCCCCCTCCTCCCGCGACCGGGCCCGAGCCGCCGCGCCCCGCCCGTCGCTTCCTTCTCCAACGCCGGCGGTCGAGCCACCTCGCCGTCCGACGCCTCCGGTCACCGCGGCCATCGCCGAAGCAGCGCGCCGCCAGCACCCAGCGTCTCCTCCGCGACCCCCTCGTCGCCCCCTCGCCGCCCGGCGACGGATCCAGCCGCCCCGCCGCCGGACCTCGCCGCCCCGACCCGGATCCGACTGTCCCCGCGCCCTTACACCTTGCTGGAGCTACAGTTCGTCGCCGGAGACCTCGGTTCGCGCTCTGGGGACAAACCCTAGATCTGGACTCGGTTGACTTCCCCCACTCCCCTTATTTTTTTGCATTTTTCATCGTGCTATAACTCCTCATCCGTAGCTCCGTTTTGGGCATATAACATATCAAAATGTTTGTCTCAGAGAGTACATCATTTCATCTCATTGCTTTATTTTCATTTGAGTTCATCTTGATGCCCGAAATGCTGTTAGAAGAATGCTATTTGAGATAATTGTCAGATCTGCTGCTCCAATTAGATATTTGTCATTTTTGCCATGATTATTGTGTGCATGATATGCCCCTGAGCTCTTCATGATTTTTGTTATATGTTTTCCTATCTATCCAGAGGTGCAACCCATGTATTTTTGTGATGTATGTGGTGACTAGCACAAGCTTGCAAAGTGGAGCATTCGTTAATGCTGATTTCAGGGACTTAGCAATTCCACTAAGTCCTTGATCTGTTTATTTCATTATGCCATATGTTCATGTTGTTTCCTAGTGATCCGTGCCTCTTTTGAGGATGATCTGTAAGGATGTTTTGTTAATCTTGTAGTGCTATATCCATCCATGTCTTTATTTGCAATTATGGAGCACCCTAGCTTGAGTCAATCGAGCTCTACTTTTGCCATTTCGTGAATCTGGGCAGATTGTCTACTTGTTAGCGATTTTGCCGAGGATATTGTAGTTGATCCGTGCATGCTATGTTATTGTTCTTGCCATGTCTAGCTTGTATAATGTATATTATTGATGGGTGTATGCTTAGATTGTCATGACTTGCTCTGTAGTGAGTGCATCGAGCTCGTAAACATGCCTACTTGATATCTGTTTCAGCATGCTCCAGTTTTCACTAAGTCTGAGAACTGATCATGTTTTTGCCATGTTCACATGCTTGCAAATGTATTTTCTGATCACTTTTGGCTCAAGGTCACTAAGGGACTTTTGTTAAGCTCTTTGAGTAGCTCCATTCCATGATTTATGTTTCCATGTTCAGATCCTGTAGCATATAGTTTTCATACTCCAAAGAGTGCTACCTGATCTGAAATTCCAGACAAGTGTTAATTTCACTAAGTCTGAAATTTGTTTACCAAATGCATTTTTTGTCATGCTTGTTTGAACCTGTTAATGAATGAATTGGCCGTGGCTCAATGCTAGTCTTTTGTTAAGAATCATGAATGGATCCCTGCCATATATTTTGATGCCATGTTTGGATGCTGTAGCATGTTCATCTTGTTGCATCTAGTCGGCTACTTGCTGTAAATCGCAGAACGTGGTCATATTTGAATTGCTTGCCATTTCCAAACCGTAACTCTGATTTCGGCGTTCCTTATATCGTTTTCAAGCGATTTCATCTCATCTTTCCAGTGGCACACTTGGATTTCCAAGTTGAGGCCAGATTCATGCATTCCTTGTCAAATCTTGTATATGCATCGCATATTGCATCCCGCATAGCATACCATCTTTGCATCATATTGTTTGAGTTTTGCACGTGGTTGATTGCGTTCCGTTTGCTTGTTTGTCTTGTTTGGGTAGAGCCGGGAGACGAGTTCGCTAATAAGGAGCCTGTTGAGTTTGCTTTCGAGGATCCAGTCAACTCTGACAACTTTGCAGGCAAGATGATCATACCCTCGAAATCACTACTATCTTTGCTATGCTAGATGCTCGCTCTTTTGCTATGCCTATGATACGATGCCTACCACTTGCTTATTGTGACGCCCGGATAATTAGGCTACAGTAATCTCATGATAATGATGCCACGTCACCATGGTTACTGTTGTTAATCTTGCGGTGTATCACGTCCCTTTTGAATTCTAACTTAAAATAAAGTTAAACGATAAAAGTTTTCTAAAGTCAAATCTAAAATGTTCAAAGTGTAGCAAATAAATCATATATGATCAGGGTGGTGAACCCAAACTTTTATAAAATGCTTAGATGCACTAAATGATAGAAACAATAGCTAAATTATTTACTTAATCGTCATTTAAATGATTAAATTATTGAAAACTACTTTTAATAAATAAAAGGATAATTGTGGTAGTAATAGAATTACTACCACTAATTTAGGTGCTAGAATTATATTTCATAAAACTAAAATAATATGGATTAAAACTGTAAAAGAAAAGTGTTATAAACAGTTAAACAAAAAAAATATAAGACCCCCCCCCGTTGGACCATGGCCCAGCAGGCCATTGGGCCGCCAGGCCGGCCCAGCCACGACCCACTCCCTCCATAACACCCCCCCGGAACCCTAATCCCCCGTCCCACTCGCTCATCCCCCTCCCACGATCCCCTTCTCCTCCCACCCCGCCGCCACACACACGCACGCACGCACACTCGGTGGAGCGGGCACCCGAGCCGCCGCACCCGTGAGGCCGCCGCCCGCCGGCGCCGGGAACCGCCACCCCCGGCCTCCTCCTCGCGGCTCCCAACCTCCTGCACCGCCTCCCCATCCTCCTCCCCACCGGACTGCACGCCGCATCGCCTCGCCCTCGTCCATCGCTGCCCGGACTCCTTCGCCGGCCTGCCTCCCCGTCGAACCGTCGTCTCCGTCCTCCTCCCCAAGCCCAGTTGCCTAGACCCCACCATCCCGCGGTGAGCTCCTGTGCCGAGCGCACCATCCCTCCGTCCCGTGTCCGCCACGCCCGACCCCCCTGGTCACCGCACCTCGCCGCGGCCGCGCCCCCCCCCTCGCTGGTCATGGCTCAGGTCCGTCCCGCTCGGCCTCCGCCCCCTTTGCACGCGCCCGGCTATCACTTCGCCCGCGCGTGCGCGGCCTCGCCTCACCGGCGATGCAGCCCCGCCGCCCGCGCCCGCTGCCGCACGGCCATGCCCTTGGCCGCGGCTTCCACCCCGCGCGCGCTCCGGCCCCGCGCTCACCGCTGCCGCGTCGCGCCTTGGCCGCGCACCGGCGCCCGTGCCCCGGCCTCCTGACGCTGGCCGCGGCCCCCTTCCCCTCTGCGCCCGCCGTGGCCGCGTCCCGGCTCCCTCCGCCTCCCTACCGTTGCCGGCCCCGCCCCAGGCTGCCGTGCCTACCACTGCCATGCTGGCCGCCTCCGTCGGGGCCCCCTCAATGGCTGCCGCGCCGCGGTCGTCCGCCGGTGGCACCCGGTGGCCTCGCCCCGTTTTTCCCCTGTCGGGCTCGCCCCCCCCCCACTCGGGCCATCGCCCGTTCGGGTGGAGCCCGTAACCCGCACGCCCGCATAGACCCCAGTGGCCCTATGACAATGGGGCCCCACTCCAAAACGTTTTAAAAAAACGAAATAAAAATAAATATATAATTAATTAATTAATTAAAAATTAATTAATTAATAATTAAAATAGTAAATGAATTAATTAAGTTAATTAATCATGTTTAATTAAACTAATTAAGTAGATAGTTTAATTAAACCCTAATTAGACTAACCAGACAATGACGAATGGGACCCACACGTCAGTTGACCAGTCAACGCCTCTGTTGACTGCTGACGTCATGCTGACGTCAGCATGCACTGTTCCGGATAATGTTGATTTTAAATAATTAAATAAATCCTAGAAATGAATCAAGTCTTTTAAAATTAATATAAAATAAACCGTAGCTCAGATGAAAATACTTTCTACATGAAAGTTGCTCAGAACGACGAGACGAATCCGAATACGCGGTCCGTTCGTCCGCCACACATCCCTAGCATAGCGAACACGCAACTTTTCCTCGCCGGTTCATCTGTCCGAAAACGCAAAACACCGGGAATACTTTCCCGGATGTTTCCCCCCTTCGCCGGTATCACATAATACCGCGTTAGGGCATACCTAGCACCGCGTATTGCCACGTCTTGCTTTGTGTTACATTTAATTGCTCTATTATTTATTGTGTTCCCCCTCCGTTACTTCTTTCCGTTAGACCCTGAGGCCGATGCCGGTACCCCTGTGATCGACTACTTCGACGACCCCTCCTTCTTGTCTAAGCAACCAGGCAAGCCCCCCCTTTGATCACCAGATATCGCCTACTCTTCTCTATACTGCTTTCATTAGAGTAGTGTAGCATGTTACTGCTTCCCGTTAATCCTATACGGATGCATAGCCTGTCCTTGCTACTACTGTTGTTACCTTTACCTGCAATCCTAATGCTTAGTATAGGATGCTAGTTTATCATCAGTGGCCCTACATCCTTGTCCGTCTGCCATGCTATACTATCGGGCCGTGATCACTCGGGAGTTGATCACGGGTATATACTATATACTTTATACATGATACATGTGGTGACTAAAGACGGGTCGGCTTGAGGAGCACCCGCGAGTGGAGTTTTGAGGCGGAGCGGCAGGGCAGGTTCCGACCACCTAGGAGAGAGGTGGGCCTGGCCCTGGTCGGCGTTCGCGGATACTTAACACGCTTAACGAGATCTGGGTATTTGATCTGAGTTTGGCCATTTGGTCTATACGCACTAACCATCTACGCGGGAGTAGTTATGGGTATCCCGGCGTCGTGGTATCAGCCGAAGCCTTCTTGACGTCAGCGATGGAGCGGCGCGCGCTGGATTGGACTGGAACGCCACTAGGCTAGGTCTGCTTCCGGCCGCCCACGCAACGTGTAGGTGTGCTAAGGGCGATGGGCCCAGACCCCTGTGCACTTAGGTTTAGACCGGCGTGCTGACCTCTCTGTTGTGCCTAGGTGGGGCTGCGACGTGTTGATCTTCCGAGGCCGGGCATGACCCAGGAAAGTGTGTCCGGCCAAATGGGATCGAGCGTGTTGGGGTATGTGGTGCACCCCTGCAGGGAAGTTAATCTATTCGAATAGCCGTGATCTTCGGTAACAGGACGACTTGGAGTTGTACCTGACCTTATGACAACTAGAATCGGATACTTATAAAACACACCCTTCCAAGTGCCAGATACAACCGGTGGTCGCTCTCTCTCAGGGATACGAGGAGGGGATCGCCGGGTAGGATTATTGCTATGCGATGATACTTGGAGGACTTCAGTCTACTCCCTTCTACATGCTGCAAGACGGAGGCTGCCAGAAGCGTAGTCTTCAAAAGGATTAGCTATCCCCCTCTTATTCTGGCTTTCTGCAGTTCAGTCCACCGATATGGCCCTTTACACATTTACCCATGCATATGTAGTGTAGCTTCTTGCTTGCGAGTACTTTGGATGAGTACTCACGGTTGCTTTCTCCTTCTTTCCCTCTATCCCTTCTACCTGGTTGTCGCAACCAGATGTTGGAGCCTAGGAGCCATACGCCACCGTCGACGATGACCCCTACTACACCGGAGGTGCCTACTACTACGTGATGCCCGCTGACGACGACCAGGAGTAGTTAGGAGGATCCCGGGCAGGAGGTATGCGCCTCTTTCGATCTGTATCCCAGTTTGTGCTAGCCTTCTTAAGGCAAACTTGTTTAACTTATGTCTGTGCTCAGATATTGTTGCTTCCGCTGACTCGTCTATGATCGAGCTCTTGTATTCGAGCCCTCGAGGCCCCTGGCTTGTAATATGATGCTTGTATGACTTATTTTATTTGTAGAGTTGTGTTGTGATATCTTCCCGTGAGTCCCTGATCTTGATCGTACATGTTTGCGTGTATGATTAGTGTACAATTAAGTCGGGGGCGTCACAAGTTGGTATCAGAGCCGACTGCCTGTAGGAATTCCCCTTCCACACTCCTTGGCCGAAGTTGAGTCTAGACATTACAAAAACTTTTACTTACATGGCTGTGTGCCTTGCGGGCCCACGTCGCCATTTGGGTGGTATTAGGATCTTTTATTCCTCGACCTATACTCTGGGACTCTGATCTCTCTTCTATTCGGGTTAAATGATTTTGCTAAAAACAAACTAACTTTAGGTTCTCGAAAATATTTTCTCCCGGAGGGCCCCTCACTTCAAATGATCCCCTGCTGCACTAGAAGATTCTGAAGATACTCTCCGATATTCTCTCGAGACCTTGTGCGTGTTGCTTTTGCAATTCCCTTCTATCGATAAACCTTTATGGATAACCACGTACACGTGCCATTCATATAATCATTCCTCATTGATCTTGATATTACAAGATGTCCCAAAATTCTCTCTATTGTTCCGAGAATACTTTGTGTCTACTGCTTTGCATTTATTTGCCACATGAATACCACTATGGGTAAATTTCTAGCACTCACCGGATATTTGCTCATACCCAGTTGGTTCATGTATTTCACGAAGTCTTCAAAATACTATTTGAACTTCTGAAAATCTTGAGTAGCCTATTACTCTTGAAGTTCTTACTTGCTTGCATTACGGTTAATCCCATAAGTCTATAATTTTATTGGCATCCCTTATCATTATAATTTTGAGTCCGTTGATTCAAAATGTTGTGAATGCTCGCCATCCTCAATCAGATCCAATGATTCATCCTTCCGGCTCACACGTCATTTTGAACATGAGCTGGTTCTCGACCAAATTATCTGTCGTCGATTGTGCCTCTGGTATATTCAATTGATCCATCCTTGATCAGAGCGTCTGCTTCTGATCCCTTGTTTTGGACATCATAATTCCTTTGGTATCTAAACCTCGAATTATTCAGATGTTCTATAAAATGATAACCGTGCATTCTTTCTTCGTCTGATTGAGTACCGATACTCACATCAGCTCCGTTGTGGATTGCCCGATCCATTATTGGATTTCATCTGACCCCGTCCTTCATATTCAACAACCTTGTGAGCCTTTCCACGGGTACATAATGCCTTTGGTAAATTGTATCCTCTGCTTTGTCAACCATGCTCTGCTTTCGGACTTGTGTTAATTACTCTTGAAACTTGTGGTATATGTTTCTAAGAAGCCCCTATGGGTTGAACATATGCCTTCTCTAAACCGTGTGAACCCGGAAGTTTTCACGAGTCATACTCTTCTGGTGCTTCGCCAGATAAAATTTCAACACTGCAACTTCATCGAACGCGAGAAGTGAATGAAAGGTTATGCATTGGAAAAGTGGGAGTCGACCTTGAACCTTGTGTTCATGCCCATGGATGCGATGTAGATCCTATCATGGAAGCTTCTTGTAACTATTTCCTTTATATAATATCCTTTGCTATCGGTGGATTGATCCCTTGCAATCATGGTTCCGACCATGTTCTCCTTTAAATACCATTTTCGATGCAAGTGTAAGCACTTGTCTCCTGTGGACCAATACCCCGGTCCAACCTCTACATTGATCCGTCTTTGGGTATTACCCCCCTGGTATCTCGAGATTATCTTGGAACTGCATAACTTCTTATGAGTTCTTCATCAAGTACTACATTCTCACTGATTACAGTTTTCATGGGCTCTGAGTTGTTAAACACTCAAAGACACCGATAACTGAACCGAGTCTGCCCTACAGTTCAACAACTCTTGATAATCTTCTTTAAGTCCGAGTTTGAACTCGATCACGTAAATCCTAGCCTGCTCGGCTATATCATTATTGTGCCAATTTTAACTGTGCTACTTGGTCCTTAACCCCAGAGCACAACTTTCGATGATGAGCTAAGGTTACACCGATCTCCCTCGTCATTCCACTTCGCCTTGAACAACAAGCTTGATTTCAAGTTTGTGTCGTACTCGTGGTTCCAATAACCTTTCGCTTCATCATTCCTTTGACTTGATGTCATCGCCGATCGATTACATCTTCATGAAGTCTCCCAACCATGGTGTCATGGTCATCATCAACATTTTGAGCTCTTGTAGGATATCAATCAAATTCATGATGTGAAATACCGTCCTTGATCCTCGATGATATGGGTTATCATCGACAACATTATTGCATTCCCTCCAACACAAAACTTGTTCCTGTTTTGTGTTGTACCTTGAGTTCCTTGCTATCCAACTTATGTTATGTTCTACCGTGGAGTATTACCATTTTTGATGTCAAGAATGTTGTGAGGATTGCTCCACCTCTTAAGAATTCTTGCTATAAAGATACTTCTCACCATCACCATTCTTTCTTGGTCCTCGTGTCTCCAACCGGGGTACCCACAAGTGAACGGTGTTGTTTGGATTCTACACTTCTAGCAACCCTATTGCTTTGAAGTTAATGATCGATAATTCATTCTTAGCCTATCGGTTGCTGAACCACCATTCTAACGTTGATCATGCTACTATAAGCCCATATTTCGGGTGCACTTTTCAACCAATTTTTAATTGTGTATGTTTTCCTCGAGCATACATCATTATATCATTTGATCCGACAAATGTTATCTCCTTGTTCACGTAACTGTGGAAATCCACCTTTTTGGAAATCTCGAGGATTGTCGCTGACTCCATCAGCTACCCTGTCATCCTCTCTTTGGTGTAAATGATGAACTCTTGTGTCGATACTCACTCCCATAGTTCATTTCCCGAGAATCTTATGATGTCATCTCGACAATTTGTGTTGCACCTTTCTTCTCAAGCATTCTGAGTCTGAGTTATCCTGACACCAACCGGATCTAAAACTCGGTCAGATATGATGGTTGGAACATTTTCCAAGAGTCATATCATTGGTCTTTCTATAACCCAAGAAGGTGATGTCATGCCTAGCACACCTGGTTGGAGGACCTATTGCAAGACTTATTCTATGAGTTGTTCCTGATGGATCCTTTGTGTATCCAAAGTTTGACCTTTGTTTGAATACCATGTCAAAGCTATCTCAAAGCATATATATGGTACTCCAATTTTCAACAAGAACATTTAAAGCCTAATGTTAAATGTTTCCTGCTCAATTATCCAAACACCGTTGTACGGGTAATGTCATGAAAATTCTCTCCCCTACCTAAAGAGTTATCTACATTATATCCTGTCATGGATAATATGTTCTGCTTGTCCTTGGGAATAATATAACCTTGAAATATGTGTTTAAACACATTTTCCTTTCCATTGTTCCGTTTAAAACCTAATAATCACTTTTCCTTTCCATTGGTTTGTTTAAACCTTCTTTTGATCTATATTGTATAAGCAGTAATATATCCTTGCTTATGTAAACACCTCGTTGTACCACTCTGTTAGAACGACCCTGTTACTTTTGTTGATGGCATTCTGGTAACCACCGATGGACGAGAATCTTGCCTACTGGTCCGCCTCGTTCAACGAGCAGGAAAATGGTTCTCTCCGTCCCTCGCCCTTGGTACTGATGTGTTGCCGACATGACCGACAGACTATCCTCTGACATGCCTTGCTTACATGATCGTGCAAGATGTCACCGTTCCTCCTACTTTTAACCCCATGGTGGGCCCATAACCCACAGTTCCACAGGATCGAAACCTGACTCTCCTGTACACCTTGTTAAGAAAGTTATCCCTTGCTCTTGGTTTCGTAGGTAATTCGCGAGCCACCTTCCTAGTGCTCCATTCTGGTATCCGACGCAATAATTACTCTCGCTGCTCTGAACCCTTCTCACTATGGTTTAGACCTTGAGCGACTATCTATCCGCTTGGACCCTCTCATTGTACCTTTGTACCTTACTCTCGATGTATTTTATATGTTCAACTCGAGAGGTAGTCTTATGCTCATTCATGGGTTAACCGCCGGCTTGTTTCCCTCATAAGCATTCTAACGTAGCCAAGTTGCCTATTACCTATTCGTAAGTATGTTGGAGTTCTGAAGAAAGGATGATGACTTGGTCATGGTGATCTAAATCAGAGAAATGAAGACATCAACGAAAGGGATCAACCTCTTCAAGAAGAGCAACCAAGACCGAGAAGACTCGATAGAATTTCGTAGCCACGTGTTTCCCTTACTTCCCTCCTAAATCTCGGGACGAGATTTCTTGTAGTGGAGGAGAATTGTGACGCCCGGATAATTAGGCTACAGTAATCTCATGATAATGATGCCACGTCACCATGGTTACTGTTGTTAATCTTGCGGTGTATCACGTCCCTTTTGAATTCTAACTTAAAATAAAGTTAAACGATAAAAGTTTTCTAAAGTCAAATCTAAAATGTTCAAAGTGTAGCAAATAAATCATATATGATCAGGGTGGTGAACCCAAAATTTTATAAAATGCTTAGATGCACTAAATGATAGAAACAATAGCTAAATTATTTACTTAATCGTCATTTAAATGATTAAATTATTGAAAACTACTTTTAATAAATAAAAGGATAATTGTGGTAGTAATAGAATTACTACCACTAATTTAGGTGCTAGAATTATATTTCATAAAACTAAAATAATATGGATTAAAACTGTAAAAGAAAAGTGTTATAAACAGTTAAACAAAAAAAATAGAAGATCCCCCCCCCCCCCCGCTGGACCATGGCCCCGCAGGCCATCGGGCCGCCAGGCCGGCCCAGCCACGACCCACTCCCTCCATAACACCCCCCCAGAACCCTAATCCCCCGTCCCACAAGCTCATCCCCCCCCACGATCCCCTTCTCCTCCCACCCCGCCGCCACACACACGCACGCACGCACACTCGGTGGAGCGGGCACCCGAGCCGCCGCACCCCTGAGGCCGCCGCCCGCCGGCGCCGGGAACCGCCACCCCCGGCCTCCTCCTCGTGGCTCCCAACCTCCTGCACCGCCTCCCCATCCTCCTCCCCACCGGACTGCACGCCGCATCGCCTCGCCCTCGTCCATCGCTGCCCGGACTCCTTCGCCGGCCTGCCTCCCCGTCGAACCGTCGTCTCCGTCCTCCTCCCCAAGCCCAGTTGCCTAGACCCCACCATCCCGCGGTGAGCTCCTGTGCCGAGCGCACCATCCCTCCGTCGCCGCGGCCGCGCCCCCCCCCCCCTCGCTGGTCATGGCTCAGGTCCGTCCCGCTCGGCCTCCGCCCCCTTTGCACGCGCCCGGCTACCACTTCGCCCGCGCGTGCGCGGCCTCGCCTCACCGGCGATGCAGCCCCGCCGCCCGCGCCCGCTGCCGCACGGCCATGCCCTTGGCCGCGGCTTCCACCCCGCGCGCGCTCCGGCCCCGCGCTCACCGCTGCCGCGCCGCGCCTTGGCCGCGCACCGGCGCCCGTGCCCCGGCCTCCTGACGCTGGCCGCGGCCCCCTTCCCCTTTGCGCCCGCCGTGGCTGCGTCCTGGCTCCCTCCGCCTCCCTACCGTTGCCGGCCCCGCCCCAGGCTGCCGTGCCTGCCACTGCCATGCTGGCCGCCTCCGCCGGGGCCCCCTCAATGGCTGCCGCGCCGCGGTCGTCCGCCGGTGGCACCCGGTGGCCTCGCCCCGTTTTCCCCCTGTCGGGCTCGCCCCCCCCACTCGGGCCATCGCCCGTTCGGGTGGAGCCCGTAACCCGCACGCCCGCATAGACCCCAGTGGCCCTATGACAATGGGGACCCACTCCAAAACGTTTAAAAAAACGAAATAAAAATAAATATATAATTAATTAATTAATTAAAAATTAATTAATTAATAATTAAAATAGTAAATGAATTAATTAAGTTAATTAATCATGTTTAATTAAACTAATTAAGTAGATAGTTTAATTAAACCCTAATTAGACTAACCAGACAATGACGAATGGGACCCACACGTCAGTTGACCAGTCAACGCCTCTGTTGACTGCTGACGTCATGCTGACGTCAGCATGCACTGTTCCGGATAATGTTGATTTTAAATAATTAAATAAATCCTAAAAATGAATTAAGTCTTTTAAAATTAATATAAAATAAACCGTAGCTCAGATGAAAATACTTTCTACATGAAAGTTGCTCAGAACGACGAGACGAATCCGAATACGCGGTCCGTTCGTCCGCCACACATCCCTAGCATAGCGAACACACAACTTTTCCTCGCCGGTTCATCTGTCCGAAAACGCAAAACACCGGGAATACTTTCCCGGATGTTTCCCCCCTTCGCCGGTATCACATAATACCGCGTTAGGGCATACCTAGCACCGCGTATTGCCACGTCTTGCTTTGTGTTACATTTAATTGCTCTGTTATTTATTGTGTTCCCCCTCCGTTACTTCTTTCCGGTAGACCCTGAGGCCGATGCCGGTACCCCTGTGATCGACTACTTCGACGACCCCTCCTTCTTGTCTAAGCAACCAGGCAAGCCCCCCCTTTGATCACCAGATATCGCCTACTCTTCTCTATACTGCTTTCATTAGAGTAGTGTAGCATGTTACTGCTTCCCGTTAATCCTATACTGATGCATAGCCTGTCCTTGCTACTACTGTTGTTACCTTTACCTGCAATCCTAATGCTTAGTATAGGATACTAGTTTATCATCAGTGGCCCTACATCCTTGTCCGTCTGCCATGCTATACTATCGGGCCGTGATCACTCGGGAGTTGATCACGGGTATATACTATATACTTTATACATGATACATGTGGTGACTAAAGACGGGTCGGCTTGAGGAGCACCCGCGAGTGGAGTTTTGAGGCGGAGCGGCAGGGCAGGTTCCGACCACCTAGGAGAGAGGTGGGCCTGGCCCTGGTCGGCGTTCACGGATACTTAACACGCTTAACGAGATCTGGGTATTTGATCTGAGTTTGGCCATTTGGTCTATATGCACTAACCATCTACGCGGGAGTAGTTATGGGTATCCCGGCGTCGTGGTATCAGCCGAAGCCTTCTTGACGTCAGCGACGGAGCGGCGCGCGCTGGATTGGACTGGAACGCCACTAGGCTAGGTCTGCTTCCGGCCGCCCACGCAACGTGCAGGTGTGCTAAGGGCGATGGGCCCAGACCCCTGTGCGCTTAGGTTTAGACCGGCGTGCTGACCTCTCTGTTGTGCCTAGGTGGGGCTGCGACGTGTTGATCTTCCGAGGCCGGGCATGACCCAGGAAAGTGTGTCCGGCCAAATGGGATCGAGCGTGTTGGGGTATGTGGTGCACCCCTGCAGGGAAGTTAATCTATTCGAATAGCCGTGATCTTTGGTAACATGACGACTTGGAGTTGTACCTTGACCTTATGACAACTAGAACCGGATACTTAATAAAACACACCCTTCCAAGTGCCAGATACAACCGGTGGTCGCTCTCTCTCAGGGATACGAGGAGGGGATCGCCGGGTAGGATTATTGCTATGCGATGATACTTGGAGGACTTCAGTCTACTCCCTTCTACATGCTGCAAGACGGAGGCTGCCAGAAGCGTAGTCTTCGAAAGGATTAGCTATCCCCCTCTTATTCTGGCTTTCTGCAGTTCAGTCCACCGATATGGCCCTTTACACATTTACCCATGCATATGTAGTGTAGCTTCTTGCTTGCGAGTACTTTGGATGAGTACTCACGGTTGCTTTCTCCTTCTTTCCCTCTATCCCTTCTACCTGGTTGTCGCAACCAGATGTTGGAGCCCAGGAGCCAGACGCCACCGTCGACGACGACCCCTACTACACCGGAGGTGCCTACTACTACGTGATGCCCGCTGACGACGACCAGGAGTAGTTAGGAGGATCCCGGGCAGGAGGTCTGCGCCTCTTTCGATCTGTATCCCAGTTTGTGCTAGCCTTCTTAAGGCAAACTTGTTTAACTTATGTCTGTGCTCAGATATTGTTGCTTCCGCTGACTCGTCTATGATCGAGCTCTTGTATTCGAGCCCTCGAGGCCCCTGGCTTGTAATATGATGCTTGTATGACTTATTTTATTTGTAGAGTTGTGTTGTGATATCTTCCCGTGAGTCCCTGATCTTGATCGTACATGTTTGCGTGTATGATTAGTGTACGATTAAATCGGGGGCGTCACAATGCCTCCCAAATTGCCATGTCAAACCTTTAACCCACCATATCCTAGCAAACGGTTGATTGGCTATGATACCGCTTTGCTTAGCCCCTCTTATAGCGTTGCTAGTTGCAGGTGATGATTGGAGACCGTTCCTTGTTGAAACATTATTTTCTTGTTGGGATATCATTATATTATCCTGTTATCTTAATGCATCTATATACTTGGTAAAGGGTGGAAGGCTCGGCCTCTCGCCTAGTGTTTTGTTCCACTCTTGCCGCCCTAGTTTCCGTCATATTGGTGTTATGTTTCCGGATTTTGCGTTCCTTACGCGGTTGGGTGATAATGGAAACCCCTTGATAGTTCGCCTTGATTAAAGCTTTTCCAGCAATGCCCAACCTTGGTTTTACCATTTGCCACCTAGCCTCTTTTTCCCTTGGGTTTCTGGAGCCCGATGGTCATCTTATTTAAACCCCCCCGGGCCAGTGCTCCTCTGAGTGTTGGTCCAACCTAGAGCCCCTTGCAGCGCCACCTCGGGAAAACTCGAGGGCTGGTTTAAGTTGTACGGACTGCTTATCCGATTGTGCCCTGAGAACGAGATATGTGCAGCTCCTATCGGGATTTGTCAGCACATTCGGGCGGTGTTGCTGGAATTGTTTTAACTTGTTGAAGTGTCTTGTAGAACCGGGATACCGAGTCTGATCGGAATGTCTCGGGAGGAGGTCTATTCCTTCGTTGACCATGAGAGCTTGTCATGGGCTAAGTTGGGACTCCCCTGCAGGGTTTTGAACTTTCGAAAGCCGTGCCCGCGGTTATGGGCAAATGGGAATTTGTTAATGTTCGGTTGTAGATAACTTGAACCTTAACTTAATTAAAATGAATCAACTGTGTGAGTTGCCGTGATGGATCTTCTCGGCGGAGTCCGGGAAGTGAACACGGTGTTGGAGTAATGCTTTGTGCAGGTTATCCTCTAGTTACTCATTCGCGCTTTGCCTCCTCTTCTCGCTCTCTTTTGCGAACAGGTTAGCCACCATATATGCTAGTCGTTTGCTGCAGCTTCACATTTTTACCTTGCCTTATCCATAAGCTTAAATATTCTTGATCGCGAGGGTGCGAGATTGCTGAGTCCCCGTGGCTCACAGATTACTTCCAAACCAGATGCAGGGCTTGATGATTCCGCTCCAGTTGACGCGCCTGAGCTCAAGTGGGAGTTCGACGAGGACTCACACCGATATTACGTGTCTTTCCCTGATGATCAGTAGTGGTGTCCAGTTGGGGGTGATCGGGACCGTGTCGCATGTTGGGTTATCTTTTATTTTGGCGCCGTAGTCGGGCCATGAGTGTTTGAATGTTGTAATGCTATGTATGCACCTTGATTGACGCGGCGAGTGTAAGCCAACTATGTATCTCCCCTTTTATCATCTATATTACATGGGATGTTGTGAAGATTGCCTAACTTGCGACATTGCTTTCAATGCGGTTATGTCTCTAAGTCGTGCCTCGACACGTGAGAGCTATAGCCGCATCGAGGGCGTTACATTTCCGTTGCTACAGTGATGGGCTTCGTTCCTCTTAACATACAATTTAGGCGATCTGTTATTTGGTGAGCGTTGGGATAGATGGTTACATCTTGTGCGTAGGTTAATGAAGGTTAACCTTTCCGATGTACCAGACACTCTGCAATGGAAGCTCTCCAGGTCAGGAGTCTTCTCGGTTAAATCAATGTACACAGACTTGATTAATACTGGGACTATCCCGCGGACGGTGCATATTTGAAAAGTTAAGGTGCCCTTGAAGATAAAAGTTTTTATGTAGTTTGTGCATAAGGGTGTCATTCTCATTAAAGATAATTTAGCTAAGCGTAACTGGGAAGGAAGTAAAAGATGTTGCTTTTGTGATCAGAATGAAACAATAGAGCATCTATTTATCAATTGTCCACTTGCTAAACTGCTGTGGCGAACTATTCATGTTAGCTTCAATATAACTCCACCTCTCACGATATCACATTCGTTTGATAACTGGTTGGCTGGAGTGGAGCCAAAGTCTGCGGCGCATATCCGAGTGGGAGCATGTGCATTACTTTGGTCTTTCTGAAATTGTCGTAATGACGTTGCCTTTAACAGACAAACCATCACTAATTTTTTGCAGGTCATCTTCAGAGCGTATACTTGAATCCGTACGTGGTCATTACTCAGTCGTGCGGACCACAGGTAGCATATGGATATTGGGTGCAGCCGGTGGGAGATGGTTGCACGGGATACATACAACCGGTTTGGATGGCGATCCACTAATAGGATAGGCGTTTAGTCTCTTAGTCTTTGGGCGCTGGTTGTGATTTTATTTTTTGGGCTGCTTGTGGCATTTCTTTCGTTACTAAGACCTTTGTTTATTTTTAAGACTTCTTGTTGGAATCTTCGCGCAACTTTATTAATAAATGGTTGTGTGCATCAAAAGACATGTTTGGAAACATGTTTGGAAACTATTATTCGAAGCTCATCACGCGACTGACACAAACTGAATCAAGCAGCAGCTAGGCGACGGGCCAAAAATTGGGCCGGTCGGCCGCCGCCTACGGCTGCCCATCTCGAAAACAGTTGTGCAAACCAGCAAATTCTGAAAACGAGGTTCTTCACTGCCTCAGGCTGGCTTACTCCAGTCCGATTCTCACTGCCCAATAAGGTAACAGTTCTCCTCTAAAAATAGCCGCAAAAGAAGTTCAGTAAGCCAATTCTTTCTCCCAGTAACCACACACTAATTTCTCAGTACCACGTAACACAAATGTTAAGCAATCTCAAAATGCTGCCATAAAAAAACACAATTGTCCAGTACTCCGGACAAACCAGCAGCCACATGTGTTCAAAATATACCAAAGGTACTGAAGTACTCCATCCGTCCCACAATAAGATCATTTTTCAAGGTAACATTGCTTGAAAAACGGAGGGAGTACATACTAGTGAAGTACTGGTATTCGTTTTGTCTAATCAGGATGCTTGTAGTAACCATCTGTTGCTTAAAAACTTCTGCAGCTCCTGCAGAACGGCATGGCATTGTGAACCATTGAACTTGAATATGTCAGACAGCCAGGTTGAAAGAGACATCAGGTGCATGCGTCCCCTTTACTTTCTAAAATAACAAGTTAGTTAGCCGGAAACCTCCCTTTGCTGTTGCTGCCTTTTTTTTATAGTCGGGGATCATTTCCCCGGTTCCATTTCATTAAGAAACGCAACCATGTCCACATGGGCCCTAATACAAGCGAACTGAAGTTCAAATTCAGGTCCATGTCTAGATCGAACCCAACCAGAAATTAAATAAAACTACTGTACGAAACAAACGAAAACATGGGAAAAGGGCAAAGGAGGTGTTAAACAGAACCTTTTTTTAGAAAAAAGACTGAAGCCGAGCCTGAGATGGCGCTCGAGCCTAGCCCGACTTTAAATTAACAAATATATATACCGACTAGGATTACATCGAAACTGAACCAGACAACCTATACAAGGAGTTGAAGGTAAGCATAAACGTTACGGACAGAAATGAAAAAAGACTACACCTTGAAGACCATGAGGACACAAGCTACCGCCCAAACAATGAAGCTCCGCCCGCCCGCCCTTGCAGCGCCCGCGCCCGCGCCGCCTCGCCACGCTAGGAGCCACCCCGAGCCGCGCTACCATGTCCAGGAGCTCCGCCGCGCTCCTCCATGTCGTCTCCGCTCTCAAGTTCGAGCCGAAGAGCCCCTCGTCACCGGATTGACCCCGCCCTTCCTCCTTCGACCACTGTAGTGCCCTCGTCGGATCCCACTATCCCGGACACCCTGACGCTGCTGAGCTGCCCCTAAGCTCCTAGGTGACCTTCCCTTTCGATTACACCGCGCTCTCGGTGCCCGCCACGGTGAGCGCGCGCTCTTCCTCCGCTGCTACCGTCCCCATATGAGGCGTCTACGGTGGGAACAGGCAGATGTCACCAGGTCAGGGAGCGCGGCAATGTGCTAGCCCTCGGCGTGCACGGCAACGTCGGCGGCGAGGAGGAGCATGGAGAGGATGAGGAAGGCGCGGACGGAGCCGTAGAACCTGGTGCGCAACGCGGGGCTCTTCCCAGGTGCTGCGTCAGTGTCAGAGTTGGTCTGACCCGCCACCACCCCCCTAGGCGCGGCGGCCGCCATGGAGAGCGAGGCGATGGCGGCCCCCGTGAGCTTCCCCGCGGCACGATGCGCCTTGAGGAGCAGCACCCAGGTGATGTAGCGCGCGGCGACAGGCGCCTCGACCAGCTCATACGCTGCGAGCGTTGTGGCCGCGGCGGCGAGGCGGGCCCAGCGGCCGGATCCGACGCGCGTGCGGGCAAGTTCGATGGCGGCAAGGCGGAGGAAGAGTGGTTCATGGGCTGAAAGGTGAGGCAGATTGGGCGGTGCGGCCATGAGAGGAAGGAGGAAGAGGACGAGGGACGGACGTGATTAAGTGTAATCATGTTCCCAGCGAGCCACCCACGTGCGCTACAAAGCATCGGCTGGGGCTGGCTCACTGGAAACTGCCGATTTGAACATTTCGAGTGAGCCAGGCTAAAAGGATCGAGAAGAAGTGTCTAGAGGGGGGGTGATTAGACCCTCAACAAAGAAAAGTAGCAGCTTTTAAGTTCTTCAAGTTGAGGTGGGGTTTTAGCATAAGTTTAAGCATTCACAATACATTTCAAGCAAGCATGGCAAGAGTATATGAGCAGCGGAAAGTAAATCATGCAAGTTGCAAGAAAGTAAAGGGATGAGATTGGAGCATGCAAACACAATTGGAGACACGGAGATTTTTGGCGTGGTTCCGATAGGTGGTGCTATCATACATCCACGTTGGTGGAGACTTCAATCCACGAAGGGTAACGGTTACGCGAGTCCACGGAGGGCTCCACCCACGAAGGGTCCACGAAGAAGCAATCTTATCTATCCCACCATGGCCATCGCCCACGAAGGACTTGCCTCACTTGGGTAGATCTTCATGAAGTAGGCAATCTCCTTACCCTTACAAACTCCTTGGTTCAACTCCACAATTGACAGAGGCTCCCAAGTGATACCTGACCAATCTAGAAGACACCACTCTCCCAAAGGTAATAGATGATGTGTTGATGATGAACTCCTTACTCTTACGCTTTAAATGATAGTCTCCTCAACACTCAACTCTCTCTCACAAATTTGGCTATGGTGAAAAGATGATATGAGTGGAAAGCAACTTGGGGAAGGCTGGAGATCAAGATTCTTGTGGTTGGATTGGAATGTCTTGGTCTCAACACATGAGTAGGTGGTTCTCTCTCAGTAAATGAATGCTGGAAGTGTAGGCATGTTCTGATGGCTCTCTCACAAATGGAGAGGAGGGTGGAGGGGTATATATAGCCTCCACACAAAATCTAGCCGTTACACACAAAAGAGCCAACTCGGTCAGACCAAATGTATAAACTCGGTGAGACCGATTCAATTCAAAATGTGAACGTTAGGTTTTTCGGTGGGACCGACATGATCAACTCGGTGGGACCGATGTGCTAGGGTTAGGGTAAAACCTCATCTCGGTTTGACCGATTACACAAACTCGGTGAGACCGATTTCGGTAATAAGCAAACAGAGAGTTGTTCAAGCAAACTCGGTGGGGCCGACTACATATTTCGGTGAGACCGAAATAGTTGCAACAGGCAACAGAGAGTTTGCAAGCCCATGTCGGTGAGACCGAGATCCCATCGGTGAGACCGAACTGATTAGGGTTTCTGGCAGTGCCTATGTCAAGTGAACTCGGTGGCGCCAGATGAATCAAATCGGTGGGGCCGAGTTTGACTTTAGGTTTAGGACATATTGGATTTGAGAAAATGATTGAAGACTTTGGAGCATATCACTAAACACTTTGAGCAAGTAGATCATTAAGCAACACCTCATTCCTTTTTAATGGTATTGACATTCCTATGGACTCAATGTGATTTTGGATCACTAAAATAGAAATAAAGAGTCTTGAGCATTTGCCAATCTTCCGTCCTTAGCATCTAGAAGAGGTTCCACATCCTCTTGTCCATGCGAGGTCTCTGCTGGACTTTTTGAAATATAGTAAATGGAAATATTAGTCCAACAAAAGATATGTTGACATTAATTATCAAAATCATCTAGGAAGCACTTGTGCTTCACAGACCTAGAGATGCTTTAAAAAGTGTGTTGTGCAGACTCAATAGTGTATGCAGGATACCAAACAGCCCGACACCGAAAAGACGCGGCATATATCAAGCCTGTTTGGGCCTAATGCAGTCAACAAAACACGCCCCAAGTGTTGAATGAACATGTCCAACACCACACATTCTTGTCCCCTGAAGATTGATAAGTAAATAGGAAGTTTTTCGCTTAAATTAATCCATGAATAAATCATGAGCATGACATGGACAACATTGATAACACACTGATTACGATCTAACAGAGCATGTACTACGCACATAGTAGAAATATCTACGCATATCGCTAGTACTACTACAACAGAAAGAAACACGAGAGGGATAAGCGATGTATACCCTCCAATCGGCCACGCGGCGGTGGTGGTAGCAGCCGCGGCATCCTCGGCGGCCTTCTTGTCGGCCTCGGCCTTCTCCGCGGCGGCACGGTCGGCGTCAGTCGACATGGTGATGACAAAGGCGACGCGGACGTAGATGAACAGAAGCGAGCAGTCGCGTAGTCGCTACACAAAAACCTAATCACCCCTCTCCCGTACAGGAACCGAAGAGGTGGGGTTTCGGAGGCCTGCTCTCCCGTCAACCGTGTATGCGGTGAACGGGATGGAGTCGCCGACGGCAGCAGCAGCAGAGGAACGACATGGGCGTGGAGGCGGAGATGGAGACGCGTTCTGCTTCGTGACGGCTAGGGTTGGCAGCGCCCCACATATATATGCGCGGTCGCGCGTGGAGAGACGTGATATGAACCCACGTCCAAATCGGTAGCCCATGATCCGACGTCTCAAATCGTGGCTCTACCTGTCAAAGACTCTTCGTTCCTGACTGGCAAAAAGAAGTGCGTAGGAGTGAGCTCGGCTCAGCTCAATCCCGCAACCCGCGGCGCGTCGTGACGAGGCGAGCGGAGGAGGAGGAGTGCGCGAGGGCTTCTTTTCTTCTCAAGCTCCAATAGAATGAGAGAGAGAATCCCATATAAACCACTCCAACTCTCCTTCCACTAGCGGAATGGGACTAAACTTCCCACCACCTTGTCATGCCACCTACATGGGCCCTTAGAGATTAAATCTGAAATTGTCATATGGGATCTAGGCCCATCTCATATTTCAACAATCCCCCACCAGATCTTAGGGGCCCATTTGTCCTTTGTTCCAAACACTGTTTCGATATACCAGCATCTCAGTGGAGACCGATTAAGATTGAGCTCCACCTAGACCAAGTAGTTACACTCCTTCACAACTGAACAATGGACTATGCCTTGAATTGTCAGTTTGGCGTCAAGAAGTTTCACCACAAGTCTCACTGATACGAGGCTGCCGAAGGCCGACCCCTTGGGTGGAGCATATTAGTCACACTCCTGGCCTGTTCATGAGCTTGCTAGAGATCATCCCAATCTCATAGACTGTGACTAGCAGTCGGGCTCATATAAGTGTGTTCCTCCAATGATCGCTCTGTAGGATAGCATCTTGCTTATACATATAAGCCTTTGAACACATTAAAACAGTAGTCATCCTTCCATACAGTTTTCGAGAGTATTGCATCTCCAACGGAGTGGGTTAGTAAAGTTACTCTCCTCAGTTCACCACTGGCTTGTTTTCCTAGGTCCTACTTCACAGGATCTCCGATCACATAGGTTGGGTTACTGCCATGGCAACTCATGTGGGTCTCATACCCATCTCCCTTGATGCGCTATCTATCACAACACGTTATAGCCCTTTAGTAAAGGGATCTGACAGATTCTTAGCCGTTTGAATATAATCCAACGCTATCACTCCAGAGTTCCTCAATTTTCTGACAGGTTTCAATCTCATTCTTATGTGTTTGTTGGACTTCATGTTGTCCTTTGAACTCTTCACCTTGACAATAACTGTTTGATTGTCGCAGTTCATAAGGATGGTCGGAACCGGCTTCTCAACCACTGGCAAGTCCATCAACAGATCTCGAAGCCATTCCGCTTCGCCACCTGATGTGTCTAATGCTGTTAATTCTGCTTCCATTGTCGATCTTGTTAAGATCGTTTGCTTGCAAGACTTAAAGGAAACAACACCCCCTCCAAGAGTAAACATATACCTAGTTGTGGCCTTTATCTCATCAGCATCAGAGATCCAATTCGCATCACTATACCATTCAAGTACCGACGGGTATCCGGTATAGTGAAGTCCATAGTTCATAGTACCTTTCAGATAGAGCATAACTCTCTCAAGAGCACGCCAATGTACATCACCCGGTTTGGAAACAAATCGGCTCAGTTTGCTAATAGCAAATGCAATGTCAGGCCTCGTTGCGCTCGCTAGATACTGGAGTGAACCAACAATCTGAGAGTATCTCAATTGATCTATAGTTGTGCCTTTAAACTTTCGAATCAGCACACTAGAATCATACGGTGTTTGAGATGGTTTGCAGTCCGAATATCCAAAGCGACTCAACATCTTCTCAACATAATGGGATTGCAGAAGTGTAATCCCACCCTCATCATCTCTCAATAGCTTGATGTTCAAGATATCATCAGCCACTCCAAGGTTCTTCATCTCAAAGTTCTGAGATAGGAAGGACTTAACCTCCTCGATCAACTTGAGATTAGTTCCAAATATCAGTATGTCATCAACATACAAACATAGTATAACTCCTTCTCCCCCACCATAGTGATAGTATACACATTTGTCGGCCTCATTAACAACAAAGCCAACGGATGTCAACGTTTCATTAAATTTGTCATGCCATTGCTTAGGCGCTTGTCTTAGGCCATACAAAGATTTCACCAACTTACATACCTTTCCTTCCTGGCCATCTATCACAAAGCCATCAAGCTGTTGCATATAGATTTGCTCCTTTAGCTCTTCGTTCAGGAAAGCCGTCTTAACATCCATCTGATGAATGAGAAGACCATGCGAGGCTGCCAACGAGAGTAATACTTGAATGATGGTCAGTCTGGCCACAGGTGAATAAGTGTCGAAGAAATCTTCTTCTTCTTTCTGGGTGTAGCCCTTGGCCACAAGCCTAGCCTTGTACTTTTCTATCGTACCGTTGGGCCTAAGCTTCTTCTTGAACACCCACTTGCATCCCAATGGTTTGCAACCATAAGGACGTTCAGTAAGCTCCCAAGTCCCGTTAGACATGATAGAATCCTTCTCGCTACGGACCACATCCTTCCAATAGTCAGCTTCTGGAGATGCATACGCTTCTGAAATAGAAGTGGGATTATGCTCCACGAGGTATATGAAGAAATCATCACCAAAGGTATTTACAGTACTTTGTCTCTTGCCCCTACCAAGGATTTCCTCATTATCCTCCTCAGGATTTTCATCATGTGTTTGTTCATAATAATCCATCGGAATGGCAGGTTGAGGAGTCTCCTCAGATTCCTGTCTAGAAGTACTTTGTACATCTCTCATGGGGAAAATGTCCTCAAAGAGTATAGCATCCTTAGACTCCATAATTGTACCGACCTTCATGTCAGGTACCTCAGATTTCACTACTAGAAATCTATAGCCAACACTATTCATAGCGTAGCCCAAATTAACACAGTCCATAGTCTTTGGTCCAAGCTTACGCTTTTTGGGGATCGACACTTTAATTTTCGCCAAGCAGCCCCAAGTACGTAAGTACGAGAGTGTTGTCCTTCTCTTGGTCCACTTCTCATAAAGAGTGATTGAAGGAAATATGCCCTAGAGGCAATAATAAAGTTATTACTTATTTCCTTATATCATGATAAATGTTTATTATTCATGCTAGAATTTTATTAACCGAAAACATAATACATGTGTGAATACATAGACAAACAGAATGTCACTAGTATGCCTCTACTTGACTAGCTCGTTGATCAAAGATGGTTATGTTTCCGAACCATAGACATGAGTTGTCATTTGATTAACGGGATCACATAATTAGGAGAATGATGTGATTGACTTGACCCATTCCGTTAGCATAGCACTTGATCGTTTAGTTTGTTGCTATTGCTTTCTTCATGACTTATACATGTTCCTATGACTATGAGATTATGCAACCCCCGTTTACCAGATGAACACTTTGTGTGCTACCAAACGTCACAACATAACTGGGTGATTATAAAGGTGCTCTACAGGTGTCTCCGAAGGTACTTGTTGGGTTGGCGTATTTCGAGATTAGGATTTGTCACTCCGATTGTCGGAGAGATATCTCTGGGCCCACTCGGTAATGCACATCACTATAAGCCTTGCAAGCATTGCAACTAATGAGTTAGTTGCGGGATGATGTATTTCGGAATGAGTAAAGAGACTTGCCGGTAACAAGATTGAACTAGGTATTGAGATACCGACGATCGAATCTCGGGCAAGTAACATACCGATGACAAAGGAAACAACGTATGTTGTTATGCGGTTTGACCGATAAAGATCTTCGTAGAATATGTAGGAGCCAATATGAGCATCCAGGTTCCGCTATTGGTTATTGACCGGAGACGTGTCTCGGTCATGTCTACATAGTTCTCGAACCCGTAGGGTCTGCACGCTTAAAGTTCGATGACGGTTATATTATGAGTTTATGTGTTTTGATATACCGAAGGAGTTCGGAGTCCCGGATGAGATCGGGGACATGAAGAGGAGTCTCGAAATGGTCGAGACGTAAAGATTGATATATTGGACGACTATATTCGGACATCGGAAAGGTTCCGAGTGATTCGGGTATTTTCGGGAGTACCGGGGACTTACGAGAATTCATATTGGGCCTTAATGGGCCATACGGGAAAGGAGAGAAATGCCTCAAAGGGTGGTCGCACCCCTCCCCATGGGCTGGTCCAAATTGGACTAGGGAGGGGGGGCGCCCCCTTCCTTCCTTCTCCTTTTCCCTTCCCTTTCCTTCCCTCCTACTCCTACTACTTGGAAGGGCTCCTAGTTCTACTAGGAAAGGGGGAATCCTACTCCCGGTGGGAGTAGGACTCCCCTAGGGCGTGCCATAGAGAGGGCCGACCCTCCCCCTCTTCCACTCGTTTATATACGGGGGCAGGGGGCACCCCAAAGACACAACAATTGATCTGTTAATCTCTTAGCCATGTGCGGTGCCCCCCTCCACCATAATTCACCTCGATCATATCGTAGCGGTACTTAGGCGAAGCCCTGCATCGGTAGAACATCATCATCGTCACCACGCCTTCGTGCTGACGAAACTCTCCCTCAACACTCGGCTGGATCGGAGTTCGAGGGACGTCATCGAGTTGAACGTGTGCAGAACTCGGAGGTGCCGTGCGTTCGGTACTTGATCGGTTGGATCATGAAGACGTACGACTACATCAACCGCGTTGTTCTAATGCTTCCGCTTTCGGTCTATGAGGGTACGTGGACAACACTCTCCTCTCTTATTGCTATGCATCACCGTGATCTTGCGTCTGCGTAGGAATTTTTTTGAAATTAGTACGTTCCCCAACAGTGGTATCAGAGCCCAGATTTTATGCGTTGATGTTATATGCACGAGTAGAACACAAGTGAGTTGTGGGCGATATAAGTCATACTGCTTACCAGCATGTCATACTTTGGTTCGGCGGTATTGTTGGATGAAGCGGCCCGGACTGACATTACGCGTACGCTTACGCGAGACTGGTTCTACCAACGTGCTTTGCACACAGGTGGCTGGCGGGTGTCAGTTTCTCCAACTTTAGTTGAATCGAGTGTGGCTACGCCCGGTCCTTGTGAAGGTTAAAACAGCACCAACTTGACAAACTATCGTTGTGGTTTTGATGCGTAGGTAAGAACGGTTCTTGCTAAGCCCGTAGCAGCCACGTAAAACTTGCAACAACAAAGTAGAGGACGTCTAACTTGTTTTTGCAGGGCATGTTGTGATGTGATATGGTCAAGACATGATGCTAAATTTTATTGTATGAGATGATCATGTTTTGTAACCAAGGTATCGGCAACTGGCAGGAGCCATATGGTTGTCGCTTTATTGTATGCAATGCAATCGCGCTGTAATGCTTTACTTTATCACTAAGCGGTAGCGATAGTCGTGGAAGCATAAGATTGGTGAGACGACAACGATGCTACAATGGAGATCAAGGTGTCGCGCCGGTGACGATGGTGATCATGACGGTACTTCGGAGATGGAGATCACAAGTACAAGATGATGATGGCCATATCATATCACTTATATTGATTGCATGTGATGTTTATCTTTTATGCATCTTATCTTGCTTTGATTGACGGTAGCATTATAAGATGATCTCTCACTAAATTTCAAGATAAAAGTGTTCTCCCTGAGTATGCACTGTTGCCAAAGTTCGTCGTGCCCAGACACCACGTGATGATCGGGTGTGATAAGCTCTACGTCCATCTACAATGGGTGCAAGCTAGTTTTGCACACGCAGAATACTCAGGTAGAACTTGACGAGCCTAGCATATGCAGATATGGCCTCGGAACACTGAGACCGAAAGGTCAAGCGTGAATCATATAGTAGATATGATCAACATATTGATGTTCACCATTGAAAGCTATTCCATTTCACGTGATGATCGGTTATGGTTTAGTTGATTTGGATCACGTGATCACTTAGAAGATTAGAGGGATATGTTTCTAAGTGAGAGTTCTTAAGTAATATGATTAGTTGAACTTAAATTTATCATGAACTTAGTCCTGGTAGTATTAGCATATCTATGTTGTAGATTAATAGCTCGCGTTTAGCTCCCCTGTTTTATTTTTGATATGTTCCTAGAGAAAACTAAGTTGAAAGATGTTAGTAGCAATGATGCGGATTGGATCCGTGATCTGAGGTTTATCCTCATTGCTACACAGAAGAATTATGTCCTTAATGCACCGCTAGGTGACAGACCTATTGCAGGATCAGATGCAGACGTCATGAACTTTGGCTAGCTCAATATGATGACTACTTGATAGTTTAGTGCACCATGCTTAACAGCTTAGAATCGGGACTTGAAAGACGTTTTGAACGTCATGGATCATACGGATGTTCCAGGAGTTGAAGTTAATATTTCAAGCAAATACCCGAGTTAAGAGATATGAAGTCTCCAACAAGTTCTATAGCTAAAAGATGGAGGAGAATAGCTCAAGCAGTGAGCATGTGTTCAGATTGTCAGGGTACTACAATCGCTTGAATCAAGTGGGAGTTAATCTTCCAGATAAAATAGTGATTGACAGAATTCTCTAGTCACCATCACCAAGTTAGTAGAACTTCGTGATGAACTATAGTGTGCAAGGGATGATGAAAACGATTCCCGAGCTTTTCATGATGATGAAATCGATGAAGGTAGAAATCAAGAAAGAGCATAAAGTGTTGATGATTAACAAGACCACTAGTTTCAAGAAAAGGGCAAAGGTAAAGAAAGGGAACTTCAAGAAGAACGGCAAGCAAGTTGCTGCTCAAGTGAAGAAGCCCAAGTCTGGTCCTAAGCCTGAAACTAAGTGCTTCTACTGCAAAGGGACTGGTCATGGAAGCGGAACTGCCCCAAGTATTTGGCGGATAAGAAGGATGGTAAAGCGAACAAAGGTATATTTAATATACAGATTATTGATGTGTATTTTACTAGTGTTCGTAGCAACCCCTCGGTATTTGATACTGGTTCAGTTGCTAAGAGTAGTAACTCGAAACAGGAGTTGCAGAATGAACAGAGACTAGTTAAGGGTGAAGTGACGATGTGTGTTGACAGTGGTTCCAAGATTGATATGATCATCATCGCACACTCCCTATACTTTCGGGACTAGTGTTGAACCTAAATAAGTGTTATTTGGTGTTTGCGTTGAGCATGAATATGATTTGATCATATTTATTGCAATACGGTTATTCATTTAAGTAAGAGAATAAATTGTTGTTCTGTTTACATGAATAAAACCTTCTATGGTCATACACCCAATGAAAATGGTTTGTTGGATCTCGATTGTGGTGATACACATTCTCATAATATTGAAGCCGAAAGATGCAAAGTTAATAATGATAGTGCAACTTATTTGTGGCACTGCCGTTTAGGTCATATTGGTGTAAAGCGCATGAAGAAAATCCATGCTGATGGGCTTTTGGAATCACTTGATTATGAATCAGTTGATGCTTGCGAACCGTGCCTCATGGGCAAGATGACTAAGACTCCATTCTCCGGAACAATGGAGCAAGCAACTGACTTATTGGAAATAACACATACTGATGTATGCAGTCCGATGAATGTTGAGGCTTGCGGTGGGTATCGTTATTTTCCGACCTTCACAAATGATTTGAGCAGATATGGGTATATCTACTTGATGAAACATAAGTCTGAAACATTTGAAAAGTTCAAAGACTTCAGAGTGAAGTGAAAATCATCGTGACAAGAAAATAAAGTTTCTACGATCTGATCGCAGAGACAAATATTTGAGTTACGAGTTTGGTCTTCAGTTTAAACAATGTGGAATAGTTTCACAAAATCGTGCCACCTGGAACACCACAACATAATGGTATGTCCGAACGTCATAACCGTACTATTATTGGATATAGTGCAATCTATGATGTTTCTTACCGATTAACCACTATAGTTTTGAGGTTATGCATTAGAGACAGCTACATTCACGTTAAATAGGGCACCATCTAAATCCATTGGGACGACACCGTATGAACTATGGTTTGGCAAGAAACCTAAGCTGTCGTTTCTTAAAGTTTGAGGTTACAATGCTTATGTGAAAAAGTTTCAACCTGATAAACTCAAACCCAAATCGGAGAAGTGCGTCTTCATAGGATACCCAAAAGAAAATGTTGGGTACACCTTCTATCACAGATCCGAAGGCAAGATATTCATTGCTGAGAATGGATCCTTTCTAGAGAAGGAGTTTCTCTCAAAAGAAGTGAGTGAGAGAAAAGTAGAACTTGATGAGGTAACTGTACCTGCTCCCTTATTGGAAAGTAGTTCATCACAGAAATCTGTTCCTGTGACTACTACACCAATTAGTGAGGAAGCTAATGATGATGATCATGTAACTTCAGATCAAGTTACTACCGAACCTTGTAGGTAAACCAGAGTGAGATCCGCACCAGAGTGGTACGGTAATCCTGTTCTGGAGGTCATGTTACTTGACCATGACGAACCTACGAACTATGAGGAAGCGATGATAAGCCCAGATTCCGCGAAATGGCCTGAGGCCATGAAATCTGAGATGAGATCCATGTATAAGTACAAAGTATGGACTTTGATTGACCTGCCAAAAGATCGGCGAGCCATTGAGATTAAATGGATCTTCAAGAGGAAGACGGACGCTGATAGTAGTGTTACTATCTACAAAGCTAGAATTGTAGCAAAAAGGTTTTCGACAAGTTCAAGGTGTTGACCACGATGAGAATTTCTCACTCGTTTCTATGCTAAAGTCTGTCCGAATCATGTTAGCTATTGCCGCATTTTGTGAAATCTGGCAAATGGATAAACAAAACTGCATTCCTTAATAGGATTTATTAAAGAAGAGTTGTATATGATGCAACCAGAAGGTTTTGTCGATCCTAAAGGTACTAACAAAATATGCAAGCTCCAGCGATCCATCTATGGACTGGTGCAAGCATCTTGGAGTTGGAATATACACTTTGATAAGTTGATCAAAGCATATAGTTTTATACAGACTTGCGGTGAAGTCTGTATTTACAAGAAAGTGAGTGGGAGCACTACAGCATTTCTGATAAGTATATGTATGACATATTGTTGATCGGAGATGATGTAGAATTATTCCGCAAAGCATAAAGGAATGTTTGAAAGGAGTTTTTTCAAAGAAAGACCTCGGTGAAGCTGCTTACATATTGAGCATCAAGATCTATAGAGATAGATCAAGACGCTTGATAAGTTTTTTCACTGAGTATATACCTTGACAAGATTTTGAAGTAGTTAAAAATGGAACAGTCAAAGAAGGAGTTCTTGCCTGTGTTACAAGGTGTGAAGTTGAGTAAGACTCAAAACCCGACCACGACAGAAGATAGAGAGAGAATGAAAGTCATTCCCTATGCCTCAGCCATAGGTTCTATAAAGTATGCCATGCTGTGTACCAGACCTATTGTATACCCTGCCCTGAGTTTGGCAAAGGAGTACAGTAGTGATCTAGGAGTAGATCACTGGACATTGGTCAAAATTATCCTTAGTGGAATAAGGATATGTTTCTCGATTATGGAGGTGACAAAAGGTTCGTCGTAAAAGGTTACGTCAATGCAAGTTTTGACACTGATCCAGATGACTCAAAGTCTCAATCTGGATACATATTGAAAGTGGGAGCAATTAGCTAGAGTAGCTTAGTGCAGAGCATTGTTGTCATAGAAATTTGCAAAATACTTACGGATCTGAATGTGGCAGACCTGTTGACTAAACTTCTCTCACAAGCAAAACATGATCACACCTTAGTACTCTTTGGGCGTTAATCACATAGCGATGTGAACTAGATTATTGAATCTAGTAAACCCTTTGGGAGTTGGTCACATGACGATGTGAACTATGGGTGTTAATCACATGGTGATGTGAACTATTGGTATTAAATCACATGGCGATGTGAACTAGATTATTGACTCTAGTGCAAGTGGGAGACTGAAGGAAATATGCCCTAGAGGCAATAGTAAAGTTACTATTTATTTCCTTATATCATGATAAATGTTTATTATTCATGCTAGAATTGTATTAACCGGAAACATAATACATGTGTGAATACATAGACAAACAGAATGTCACTAGTATGCCTCTACTTGACTAGCTCGTTGATCAAAGATGGTTATGTTTCCTAACCATAGACATGAGTTGTCATTTGATTAACGGTATCACATAATTAGGAGAATGATGTGATTGACTTGACCCATTCTGTTAGCATAGCACTTGATCGTTTAGTTTGTTGCTATTGCTTTCTTCATGACTTATACATGTTCCTATGACTATGAGATTATGCAACTCCCGTTTACCAGAGGAACACTGTGTGTGCTACCAAACGTCACAACGTAACTGGGTGATTATAAAGGTGCTCTACAGGTGTCTCCGAAGGTACTTGTTGGGTTGGCGTATTTCGAGATTAGGATTTGTCACTCCGATTGTCGGAGAGGTATCTCTGGGCCCACTCGGTAATGCACATCACTATAAGCCTTGCAAGCATTGCAACTAATGAGTTAGTTGCGGGATGATGTATTTCGGAACGAGTAAAGAGACTTGCCGGTAACGAGATTGAACTAGGTATTGAGATACCGACGATCGAATCTCGGGCAAGTAACATACCGATGACAAAGGGAACAACGTATGTTGTTATGCGGTTTGACCGATAAAGATCTTCGTAGAATGTGTAGGAGCCAATATGAGCATCCAGGTTCCGCTATTGGTTATTGACCGGAGACGTGTCTCGGTCATGTCTACATAGTTCTCGAACCCGTAGGGTCCGCACGCTTAAAGTTCGATGACGGTTATATTATGAGTTTATGTGTTTTGATGTACCGAAGGAGTTCGGAGTCCCGTATGAGATCGGGGACATGACGAGGAGTCTTGAAATGGTCGAGACATAAAGATCGATATATTGGACGACTATATTCGGACATCGGAAAGGTTCCGAGTGATTTGGGTATTTTCGGGAGTACCGGGGAGTTACAGGAATTCGTATTGGGCCTTAATGGGCCATACGGGAAAGGAGAAAAAGGCCTCAAAGGCTGGCCGCATCCCTCCCCATGAGCTGGTCCGAATTGGATTAGGGAGGGGGGCGCCCCCTTCCTTCCTTCTCCTTTTCCCTTCCCTTTCCTTCCCTCCTACTCCTACTACTTGGAAGGGCTCCTAGTTCTACTAGGAAAGGGGGAATCCTACTCCCGATGGGAGTAGGACTCTCCTAGGGCGCGCCATAAAGAGGGCCGGCCCTCCCCCTCCTCCACTCCTTTATATACGGGGGCAGGGGGCACCCCAAAGACACAACAATTGATCTCTTAATCTCTTAGCCGTGTGTGGTGCCCCCCTCCATCATAATCCACCTCGATCATATCGTAGCGGTGCTTAGGCAAAGCCCTGCGTCGGTAGAACATCATCATCATCACCACGCCGTCGTGCTGACGAAACTCTCCCTCAACACTCAGCTGGATCGGAGTTCGAGGGACGTCATCGAGTTGAACGTGTGCAGAACTCGGAGGTGCCGTGCGTTCGGAACTTGATCGGTCGGATCGTGAAGACGTACGACTACATCAACCGCGTTGTGCTAATGCTTCCGCTTTCAGTCTACGAGGGTACGTGGACAACACTCTCCCCTCTCGTTGCTATGCATCACCATGAGCTTGCATGTGCGTAGGAAATTTTTCGAAATTACTACGTTCCCCAATAGTGATCTCGTTATCCTTTGTCGGAACTTTATTCAGGACATGACATGATGTCATTATAGCGTCTCCACACCATGTCTTAGATAAACCCGACGTATCTAACATGGCTTTAACCAAATCAGTTAGAGTATGATTTTTCCGCTCGGCAACCCTGTTTGACTGGGGTGATTAGGGAGGCGTCCTCTCGTGAATAATACCGTGTTCCGCACAAAAGGCATCAAACTCTTTCGAGAAGTACTCTCCACCACGATCTGACCGGACTCGTTTAATTTTGTTTTCAAGTTGATTCTCAACTTCTGCCTTATAGATTTTGAAGTAGTGTACAGCCTCATCTTTAGTATTTAACAGATACACATAGCAATATCTAGTGGAATCATATATCAAAGTCATGGAATATTTCTTTCCACCTTTAGTCAACACACCATTCATCTCACAAAGATTAGAATGTATGAGTTCCAGTGGCGCCAAGTGTCTCTCCTCTGCTGCCTTCTGAGGCTTGCGAGGTTGCTTAGATTGCACACAGAATGACACTTAGAACCTTTGGCTAAAGTGAAACTCGGGATTAAATTCGATTTTTCTAGCCATGTCATAACGCCGAAACTAATGTGACAAAGACGTGAATGCCAAACTTCAGATTCATTAACACTCAAATGAATATTGTTCACGACTTTATTACATAGATCTGCAAGAGAAAGGCGGAACATGCCTCCGCATTTATAACCCTTTCCAACAAATAGTCCATATTTCGTAATGACTAATTTATTAGACTCGAATACCAACTTAAACCCTTCTCTACATAGAAGGGAGCCACTAACGAGGTTCTTCTTGATGGCGGGGACATGCTGAACGTTCTTCAGCTGCACGATCCTTCCCGAAGTAAACTTCAGATCGACCGTGCCAACACCAAGAACAGAAGCACTCGCGCCATTCCCCATCAGTACGGACCCGTGACCTGTGGCCTGGTAAGAAGAAAACAATGAAATGTCAGCACACACATGAACACCTGCACCTGTGTCGACCCACCAATCGGTGGATGGCCAAACTGAAAATACAGTAAATAAATTACCATACCTAGATGCACCACTCTCATTGTTGCTCACAATCATATTGACAGACTTGGAGCCCTGCCCTGGCTTCTTGTACTTGTTTGGGCACTTGTTGGCCCAATGTTCAACCAAACCACAAGTAAAGCAGCCCTCATCCTTCTTATTCTTCTTGAAGGTCTTCTTACCCTTCTTCTTAAAGTCGGCATTTTGTTGGACACCATTCTTTTCCTTGGGCTTGTGGGAATTGGAGTTCTTTTGATGCACCATATTGGCCACAGAAGTTCCTTCGGCCCCTTTTCCGTGCGAGTCCTTTGCCCTTGAATTCTGCTCAACACTCAGATGGCCAATGACATCCTCCACAGATAATTCACGCCTCTGATGTTTCAGAGTGGTGGCAAAGTTCCTCCAGGAATTGGGGAGCTTAGCGATTATGCAGCCCGCGAAAAACTTGCCTGGTAACTCGCACTTAAGAAGCTCAAGCTCCTTAACAATGCATATTATCTCATGAGCCTGCTCCAATACAGGACGGTTTTCAACCATCTTGTAATCGTGGAACTGCTCTATAATATACATCTCGCTCCCTGCATCGGCCGCCCCGAACTTAGATTCGAGCGCCTCCCACAAGTCTTTGGCAGACCACACATGCAAATATGCGTCAACCAGCTTATCTCCAATCACGCTCAGAACTGCCCCGAGGAACACGACAGTGGCCTCCTTGAACGCCTTCTCCTGTTCAGGAGCGATCGTTCCTATGGGAGTCACACCGGCGACCCAGAACATGTTCATGGCCGTGAGCCATAAGGTGGTTTTAGTCTGCCAACGCTTAAAGTACGTCCCCGTAAACGGGAACGGTTTCAGTGCAGCAGCAAAACCAGAATTCGAAAAACTCCTACACAGATTAGGTTTTTGGATTGATAAGTAAATAGGCAGTTTTTCGATTAAATTAATCCATGAATAAATCATGAGCATGACATGGACAACATTGATAACACACTGATTACGATCTAACAGAGCATGTACTACGCACATAGTAGAAACATCTACGCATATCGCTAGTACTGCTACAATAGAAAGAAACACGAGAGGGATAAGCGATGTATACCCTCCAATCGGCCACGCGGCGGCGCTGGCGATGGTGGTGGCAGCAGCCGCAGCATCCTCGACGGCCTTCTTGTCGGCCTCGACCTTCTCAGCGGCGGCACGGTCGGCGTTGGTCGACATGGTGATGACGAAGGCGATGCAGACGTAGATGAACAGAAGCGAGCAGTCGCGTAGTCGCTACCCAAAAACCTAATCGCCCCTCTCCCATACAGGAATCGGAGAGGCGGGGTTTCGGAGGCCCGCTCTCCCGTCAAACGTGTACGCGGTGAACGGGATGGAGTCGCCGGCGGCAGCAGCAGCAGAGGAACGACGTGGGCGTGGAGGCGGAGATGGAGATGCGTTCTTCTTCGCGTGGCAGCACCCCACATATATATGTGCGGCCGAGCGTGGAGAGACGTGGGCTGAATCCACGTTCAAATCGGTAGCCCATGATCCGATGTCTCAGATTGTGGCCCTACCTGTCAAAGACTCTCCGTTCCTGACCGGCAAAAAGAAGCGCATAGGAGTGAGCTCGGCTCGGCTCAATCCCGCAACCCGCGGCGCGGCGCGGCGTGGCGTGGAGAGCGGAGGAGGAGTGCACGAGGGCTTCTTTTCTTCTCAAGCTCCAATAGCATGAGGGAGAGAATCCCTTATAAACCACTCCAACTCTCCTTTCACTAGCGGTATGGGACTAAACTTCCCACCACCTTATCATACCACCTACATGGGCCCTTAGAGATTAAATCTGAAATTGTCATATGGGCTCTAGGCCCATCTCATATTTCAACAATCCCCCACCAGATCTCAGGGGCCCATTTGTCCTTTGTTCCAAACGTTGTTTTGATATACCAGCATCTCAGTGGAGACCGATTAAGGTTGAGCTCCACCTAGACCAAGTAGTTACACTCCTTCACAACTGAACAATGGACTATGCCTTGAATTGTCAGTTTGGCGTCAAGAAGTTTCACCACAAGTCTTACTGATACGAAGCTGCCGAAGGCCGACCCCCCGGGTGGAGCATATTAGTCACACTCCTGGCCTGTTCATGAGCTTGTTAGAGATCACCCCAATCTCATAGACTGTGACCAGCAGTCGGGCTCACATAGGTGTGTTCCTCCAAATATCGCTCTGTAGGATAGCATCTTGCTTATACATGCAAGCCTTGGAACACATTAAGACAGTAGTCATCCTTCCATACAGTTTCTGAGAGTATTGCATCTCCAACGGAGTGGGTTAGTAAAGTTACTCTCCTCAGTTCACCACTGGCTTGTTTTCCCAGGTCCTACTTCACGGGATCTCCGATCACATAGGTTGGGTTACTACCATGGCAACTCATATGGGTCTCATACCCATCTCCCTTGATGCGCTATCTATCACAACACGTGATATTTTAGTAAAGGGATCTGCCAGATTCTTAGCCGTTTGAATATAATCCAACGCTATCACTCCGGAGTTCCTCAATTTTCTGACAACTTTCAATCTCATTCTTATGTGTTTGTTGGACTTCATGTGGTCCTTTGAACTCTTCACCTTGACAATAACTGTTTTATTATCGCAGTTCATAAGGATGGCCGGAACCTGCTTCTCAACCATTGGCAAGTCCATCAACAGATCTCGAAGCCATTCTGCTTCGCCACCCGATGTGTCTAATGTTGTTAATTCTGCTTCCATTGTCGATCTTGTTAAGATCGTTTGCTTGCAAGACTTTCAGAAAACAGCACCACCTCCAAGAGTAAACATATACCCAGTTGTGGCCTTCATCTCATCAGCATCAGAGATCCAATTCGCATCACTATATCCTTCAAGTGCCGACGGGTATCCGGTATAGTGAAGTTCATAGTTCATAGTACCTTTCAGATAGCGCATAACTCTCTCAAGAGCACGCCAATGTACATCGCCCGGTTTGGAAACAAATCGGCTCAGTTTGCTAATAGCAAATGCGATGTCAGGTCTCGTTGCGCTCGCTAGATACTGGAGTGAACCAACAATCTGAGAGTATCTCAATTGATCTATAGTTGTGCCTTCAGACTTTCGAATCAGCACACTAGAATCATATGGTGTTTGAGATGGTTTGCAGTCCGAATATCCAAAGCGACTCAACACCTTCTCAACATAATGGGATTGCAGAAGTGTAATCCCACCCTCATCATCTCTCAATAGCTTGATGTTCAAGATAACATCAGCCACTCCGAGGTCCTTCATCTCAAAGTTCTGAGATAGGAAGGACTTAACCTCCTCGATCAACTTGAGATTAGTTCCAAATATCAGTATGTCATTAACAACAAAGCCAACAGATGTCAACGTTTCATTAAACTTGTAACTTACATACCTTTCCTTTCTGGACACAGGTTAATAAGTGTCGAAGAAATCTTCTTCTTCTTTCTGGGCGTAGCCCTTGGCCACAAGCCTAGCCTTGTATTTTTTTATCGTACCGTCAGGCCTAAGCTTCTTCTTGAACACCGACTTGAGAGCTTCTTATTGAACACAGTCCATAGTCTTTGGTCCAAGTTTACGCTTTTTGAGGATCGGCACATTAATTTTCAGAGTGCGTGAGGGCTTCTTTTCTTCTCAAGCTCCAATAGCATGAGGGAGAGAATCCCTTATAAACCACTCCAACTCTACTTTCACTAGCGGTATGGGACTAAACTTCCCACCACCTTGTCATGCCACCTACATGGGCTCTTAGAGATTAAATCTGAAATTGTCATATGGGCTCTAGGCCCATCTCATATTTGAACAAAGATCACCATCCATGCTTGTAGGTTTGTCAGAACCAGAAGTCAGACCTGTTTCATGTTTAACCAAGAGCATCGGTCTGTTGCTGGCTTTTGTCTCCTGCTGATTTGTTTATCTGAGACACAACAGTAATAAACAAACTGAAAGGTGGTCAGTGGCTTCGTTCACTTGTCCGGTACGTAGTCGTCCAGAGCTCCCGGATATACATGAAAAGAAAAAGGGAGCAGTTCTAGCAACCGAGTTGAATAACACCTACACATAGCTGTCGATCGACGAAGCAAGCTGTATCCTTATATGATTGACACTCTCATACAAATCATTGCCATCTGCTCGAAGATGATCGGCACACAGGTGCTAAAGGCAAATGATACATCGCTCTGAACTTTGGGGCATGCATGCGGTGTTCGGCACTGGCTAGTGCTGCTCCTAGTGAGATGCAAAATGCAGGAACATGAACAGGCAATTGGACCACGTCATGCATGCATGAAGGATGATTGCCGAGATCGATTAGCACATGCAGTGCATACACGTATCCTTCCTTGGCGATGAAGCTATAGAGAGTCTTGTTGGATATCCAATCATAGGGTCACAGGCTAGCTAGCTATATGTGCCAAGTGCTGCAAGTCGGTTACATCCGACTGTTGTTCGGTACGTACTGTTTGGTACTGTTGGAGCTACAAATGTGGAGTAGGTTGGTAGGTATTGGAAAAGAAAAGGAATCGTAAGAAGGTCTGTTTATAAACGGAGAAGGTAACTCCAAATGCATAGTATTACGTGCTACAAGTTGCCTTGCCTAGTTGGATGGATGGATGATCGTGGCCGCAGTGTGCATCCGGTGGGGTGAAGACGACACGTTTTGCCACGCAAGTAGGTAACGGAGGTGATGAGCATGCATGGATAGGGAGGAGCTTGATTTGGCTTGGATCGGATGGGTCAATGTGAGTTTAATTTACGTGTGTTGATAGTAGCTGCTAGGGCTTATCCATTCTGGTTCTGGACAAGGACGGCTGGAAGACGAGATCAGAGGATGTCTACGTAGTACGTACGCTGAAGGCTTGCTAATAATGCACGAGCTCGAGTATATGTCACGCTTGACCGGCAATTCTGGGCGAGCGAGGTCGCGGTACGTGTGCGGTGCCTTCTTCATTCGAGGGGAGTCCTCCGGCGCAGTGCGGTGCGCCGATGAGGTCGGGGTTGGATGATGGATTGATCAGTACAGAACACCACCGAACTGCGACGTTTGCTTCGTTGGTTCAGTGCCAGTGCCACGCCGCTTGTGCGCGTGTCTGCAGAATACATGTCGAGACTCAGAGTCGTGGGACGTCACGCACAGGCAGGGAGTAGTTGATCCTACAGATAGGAGTGGGTGACCGAATCTTGGAATCACGAAAACTTCTTTGCTTGTCGAGAACCGAAGTGGCACCGGCCGATCACCGCGCTTCTGTGCCGTCAGGCTAGTTACAGTGGAAGTAACTTAGATAAAAACATAGCGCACTTTAATTTTTTTTTTGCTTATGTGGTATATAGTTAATGAGGAAAGAGGTGTTTAGAGTAACATAATATGTTACTGTAACATAGCGCTTCTCGAGAAAGGATGAATCTACAAACTACTCCCTCCATTCTAAAATATAGTGCGCCCGTGCTTCTCGAGGTCCAACTTTGACCATAAATTTAACCAACGAGACCAACTGCGGCGGGAGAAAAAATTATATAATTGAAAACTTTTTCGAATACGAATTCATTGATATAATTTTTGCCCCCGCTGCAATTGGTCTTGATAGTTAAATTTACGGTCAAAGTTAAAGCACGAAGATAAAGAAAGCACTACATTGTGGAATGAATGAAATAATAAATAAACTCATCTATGACACTACTATCATGTTACTTTACATTATACATATAACACTAGTCTAAGTTACTCCCACGAGCCTCAGCCCAGCACACACTGCGCTTTCGCGTCGCACCACGGGTTCCGTGCAAGCATCCGGGTGCGTGTTTCGAGTCACAAAGCTCGACCCCGTCTCCGCTCTCCAGCCCGGCCGGCCGCTGTCAACTCCTCTCGCTCGCAATCTATCAACGCACGCTCGTCCCATTCGGGCGGCGACGACCTTGATGCGCCGCCTACTTTCCAAGCGACGAGGGTTTTGTGTACGCTCGCGCACCGCCGGTTCCAAAAAGAAAATTTTGTTTAGTACGACAACGACAGTGATGGAACGGCACCGATGCTTATCGGGGCGGTCGTGTCCAGGATCGGAACGAATTGATTCTGGGCCATCGCCATTCAACATTCATCCTCATGCCAAGGATCCCACTTTCGGGATGCTCCTCAAGTCCATGCCATCGCTATCTGCGATCCATCACGGAGCACGTAATTATTCAGTGCGCACAAAGATATTACCACTCTACGTGATAAGATCGCTCGATCGGGCCATCACTTACGGCCTGATGAGAAACGGCGTAACCAGCGTCTCGGAGCCTCAGCGGACGCGATAAGATGAGGTCCGTGGTCGATGCCATCCGACCAAAGCTTTCCAAAGAATAAAAATGGCGGCTGGGTGGACGGACCTCCACAACGCTGGCTCCTGGCTGGCCACATAGGTCAATGATCTCTCTCTGCTCTTCTTTTATACACGACGTTGTTGGCCAACTACGTATAGATATATATTCTGTCCAGGTTATTTGCTCGTCTCTTTCTCCGATAGTGTGACCGTGGTAAGATATATTCCCTCCGTTCTGAATTATTTATCGCGGATATAAATGTATCTAAATGTATTTTAGTTTTAGATACATCCATTTTTGCGACAAGTAATTTAAAACGGAGGGAGTATTACTAATCGTGTGAACATGCCCGGTGATCAAAGGATGCGATGTAGTATGTGGTGGATGAGTGTAAGTGGGTTAGTGGCCAGCACAGAAGCCAGGCATATACGGCGCCAAAGATCTCATCCAAAACTGCATTTTGACCCTCAGGCATAGGGACAAAGCACATGCTGTCCTCACTCCGACGCCAACCATCTCATTTAATCTGCTGGTTTTATGGTGCAAGAACGTTCAGACAACGCAATTGGGCGGATTGATGATGGGTCCAGTGGAAGTGGTTAGTGGACCATGTTGCCATCGTCCATTTTCATCACACGATATCGCTTCTCCTCATATCATCCATTACACGGGACATGTTTCATTTTTATTATGGCTTCGTTGGAAATATTCAGAGATGTTGCAATAGAACACGCTTGTGTAACAAAAATTCCCCGTGTGCAATAAATTATATTTGCTGCAACAAAATGTTCAGAAATAGACCGTAACCTTGGGAACATAGCCATCATCTTTTCTCGAGAGGAAGCAAGTCTATAAACAATCATTATCGTTAATGTCTCACATAGTTAGAAGTAAATCAACATGAATATTAGGGAGAATGGCCAAATTTTCAATAGGCTTGTTTTTTTCTTCTCATAGTGCTTTATACGGTCCTCCTGTGCACCTTGTTATCTTTCTTTAAGCTCATTGAGTTTAACTCAATTTTACTAATTCATTTTTATTAAAAGCCTTTAAATAGATAAATACAGTGGGGTTTTGCCCTATACAATAAAAAAAACACTCGCAACATACAAAAAGAAATGAAGAAACACAATTGCTACATGAATACAACCCATTCCAATAGGTGTCTAGGAACAATGTACGAAACAAACAACACACACACTTGCATCAAAGTACCAAAAGAAAAAGCGCCAACCTTTCACAAGACAATGACCTCAATGCCTTGGGCTCACAAAGCCTTGCGGAAGCCGGATCTACCAAGCCCAAATTTGTTCGTCCCCGCCCACATCTTGTCTGAGATGGTTAAGTGAGCTTCATTTACAACGAAGGGGGAGGACCGGCTGAGAAGGAGCATCGAAGGAAGAACTGCCATAGTGTAGGGCTGAATGTTATGGACTAGGGAAGGGTGTGAATAGCCCAATAAAAATATTGTACCACCAAATTTTAGTTGCAAAGTCTTAAACTTTTCTACCAAGATTTCTTAGGGAATCTCCACATGAAAGTCTACAACAATGTGCGAGTGTGGAAGCAGAGTTTGCAACAAAGTAGGATAAGGGAAAAAGATTTCAAACACTAAAGTCTACATCGACGTTTCCCGATATTCAAATAGTTTTCAATCCTACTCCTCCTTGGTGAAGATTTAGACACGAAGTCTTAAGAACACAAAGGTCTTAGCAAGGTCGGTCACTAAGGTCACACAAAGCTCTTACACACCTATGACAACATGGCTTGATAACATAAAGGTAAAAACATCACTCGGTGTTCATCTAGTACAAAGAAGGAAATCACGTGGCTTTGTAAAAACTCTTGATTCATTCACAACCCAAAGTTGCTCATGTGACTCCTAACCATCTAGGAGGCACACACCCTCTAAGAGTAAGAAGAAAAGAAAAGTGAAATGATCAGTATGGTTGACTAGAGGGGAGGGGGTGAATAGGCGACTAACAATTTTTAACTTCTTTTCCAATTTTAGGGCAACAAGAATATAGGTTGTCTGGATATGCAACTTGGTGACCAACCTATATGACAAGATCAAGAACAACAAAAGATATAGAAATAATAACACTTGTGTGACGCCCTCGACTCAATCGTGCACTAATCATATACACAAATGCACACGATCAAGATCACAGACTCGCGGGAAGATATCACAACACAACTCTAGACATAAATTAAAGTCATACAAGCTTTATATTACAAGCCAGGGGCCTCGAGGGCACGAATACATAAGCTCAAATGCACAAGAGTCAGTGGAAGCAACAATATCTTAGTACAAACATAAAAAAACAAGTCTGCCTTGAGAAGGCTAGCAAAACGATGACATCTGGATTGAAAAGGCGCAAGCCTCCTTCCTAGGAGCCTCCTACCTACTCATGGTCGTCGGCGTTCTTCGCATAGTAGTAGGCTCCATCGGGGTAGTAGTAGTAGTCGGCTGGATCAGCAGGCTCGTAACTCCGTCATCTGATCGCAGCAATTGGGTAGAGGAGAAAAAGGGGGTAGCAAAGCAACCGTGAGTACTCATTCAAAGTACTCGCAAGACTTACATCAGATCTATACTAAGTATGCATCAGTATCAATGGAATGGGGCTATATGTTTGGACTAGACTACATAAATGCCAGAATAGAGGGGGAGGCCTAGCCTATCGAAGACTAGCATCTTGCAACAATAGAAGAGTGCAGAATAGCTTATTATAAAGTAATAAGTATAATGTAGTAACACCCAGAGATCCTTCCTCGACTCCCGGCGAGAAAGCGATCCTAGAGCCATCATATCCATTTAGTGTCTCCATTATTCAGTTCTAGTTGTAGTAGATCGGGATACAACTCCGATCGTCTGTTACCGTACACGGCTATTCGAATAGATATACTTCCCTGCAGGGGTGCACCAACTTACCCAACACGCTCGATTAATTCCGGCCGGACACACTTTTCCGGGTCATGTCCGGCCTCGGCTAATCGACACACCCTAGCCCTATCTAGGCTCAACAGAGAGGCCAACACGCCGGTCTACATCCTAAATGTGAAGGGGTCATGCGCCAATCGTCCTTTGCAATCCTGCATGTTGCAAGGACGGCCGAGATCAGTCCTGGCTACCTCTTTATACAAAGCAGGTGCTCGGACTTAGACGAAGACGACGCGGCGGGGCATGGAAAGCTGTGCGGAGGAGCTCGTTGGCCTCTCGGGGAGCCTCGAAGCGCGACGACGTGCACGGACATGAGGGGAGGGGGCCTAGCTACGGTGGAGAGCTTCGGCTATGGTGGCACGACGGCTACGGGTGATGCAACAAAGGGAAACGAGGGGGAATCGAGCGGTGCTCACCGAGGAGGCATATGGCGGCCCGTCGGAGGTTTAGTAGCTGCAGAGGCGGCTGGAATCAATGGAGAGGCGGCGACGGCCGAAGGAGGAAGATGGTGACAAATTTGGTAATGTGGGCCTCTTCGGCTCGGCCCCGAGGGCGAAGACTATGAAGAAGGGGCCGGCGGAGCGGATGGGCACGGTGGCGCTGTGAGGGGAGGCCGGTGGCCACGCCAACGACGAGGCGCGGCGACAGACGCGCTCGGGGAGAGAATCTGGGGCGATACGGGGCAAGTGGGGGTTAGGGTTTGCGCCAGGGGGGTCGTCGGCGACTTGTAGGGCGGCGGGGGAGGCGCCGGATGGTCGGCATGTCGGCCTGGCGTAGTCATGGCCGGCGGATGCCCACCACACCCCCTCCCGTGAACAGGGGAAGGGGATGGTTGGGGTGTGGGTTGGGCCGGCATTGTTGCCGCGGCTGGGCCGTGTGCACAGTGTCGCCTTTTCCTTTTCTTCTTATTTTCTTTTTCTTTTTATTTTCCTTTTCTGTTTCTTTATTTACTGACTCTTTGCATTTTATTTTCCCCACTAAATGAATTTAGTTGAACTTGATATTTGGAACACAAATATCAGGCAATATTTTGAGTTAGTGCAATTAGTTTCAATTTATTTTGAATAGTTTACATATTTATTTAATTTATATTAGTTCAATAAAATGTTGTTGGATCAGCTTTAATTAGTTTAGGGGCACTTAACTATTTTGAAAAATGTTGGTTCTTGCATGAAATTTTTTTAGTGAATATTTGCAACCCAACCTACATTTTTATTATACTTTGTGAAAATTTTATTATCCAACTTGCATTTGAATTGGTTTTTCAACGAAGAGGCAATTAAGCTTAACAAAAAGTGCTGACATGGCATCATTAGTCAGAGATCACTCTAGCTTAATTATAGAGGTGTCACACACCATATGCTATGTTCAAGAGAGAAGCCCCTAGTGAAAACTATGGCCCCCGGATCTATCTTTATCATGCATTAAAATCCAAAAATACTTTGCTACAATTTATTTACCTTTATTTTATTTTATGTTTTTGTTTATCTATCTATCACTACGAGATTTGATCCTTAAAATTAACCGCCAAGGGATTGACAACCCCTTGTTTACGTTGGGTGTAAGTATTTGTTATTTTGTATGTAGGTACTTCTAATGAGGTGTTGCGTGGTTCTCCTACTAGATTGATAACATTGGTTTTTAATTGAGAAAAATATTTATCTTTATTGTACTTCATCATCCTCTCTTTTTCAGGGAAATCCCAATGCAGCTCACAAGTAGCACATGTCCATGGGGAAACCCTTAATTATCATGAGTTGTAACCCTCAGGGGGGAGACTATGATGGTGGCGTGCATGGCATGAAGTCTAGCACGAGTAGAACATGTTCTATACCCAGCTCCGTCCAACATAATCATCAACAGTGGCTTCAAGTACCCGCTCCATGCTATGTGTATGCATAGTAGTACTAGAAACATACCAATGGGGATTCCAGACGCCCCGAGAACGCCTTTAATTATGTTGTTTCACCCTTATTTACCATCCTTTCTTTTAGTTTACTTTAAAGTTATTTAGTTACAAGTCACCATATTACTCAATCCTTATTTAAATCCACCTTGACTCTGCTTCAAGTTTATAATTATCTGCAGGCACAAAGTCACATAATTCCTTATAAAGGGCAAAATCCCGATTCCTGTGCTCCCTATACACTACAAAAAAAGACACATCCGTGGCATTTTGGGCCGAGCGAATTTTTTTTCTGTCATACATATGACACTTCTATGATGATAATTGTGACAAAACCCGATATCATCATAGATGTGGTGGGCTCCTACTTCTTTGACAAAAAATCATGACATAAAATGGGCTTTTCGTCCTGGGCGGGCCAGAGACGCAGCTGCATGACATTCTTTGGGCCGTCCATGATGGAAAAAACCGTGGTAGAAGCGAGGGGGAGCAAAATTTCGGGGAGTTCCCGGTTACGATGGGAGGTCGGGGGCCGAGCGATGCGCGTTTCTTTCATACACGTACGTGCATGTGTGCGAGGCATTGGCTCTAACTGAACCCGAGCGAGGCGTTGGGCTCTAACTGAACCCAAGTTATTGCACTGCAGGCTACGCGTTACTGAACCTGAGCGATCGATCAATGGCTGTTAATTGAACCCGATCGAGCGATTCCTTCGCTACTGCTGCTAACTGAAGCCGATCGATGCTGCCTCTGGGATGAACAGTGAGCGTGGCGGGGGGATTTGGATGAATAGTGAGCGGTGGCGTTGCCTCTGGATGAACAGGACCCCGTGGTGTGGTGGAGGGCTGGATGAACAGTAGACGGTGGAGGGGTGCCCGTGGAGGGGTGGTTGAACAGGACTCCGTGGTGTGGAGGGCTGGATAAATAGTAGACGGTGGAGGGGTGCCCGTGGAGGGGTGGTTGAATAGTAGCCGGTGGAGTAGCGCGCGGTGGAGGCTGAATGAACAGGAGCCTGTGGAGGCTGGAGGAGGTCGACGGTTGTAAGGGCATATTTATCCCTAAGTGTTTTGGTGATTGATGACAACGCATTTGCGGACTAATCGTGTGCCTTGAGTATTCCAGACACTTCATTGCTAGGCACAAGATGATTGGGTGCCCCTCGAAGACTGATGAAGACGGCGTCTTTTCTATGTTTTTTTGGTGGATTTGAGTCGTAGGAAGGCCGTACTATTAAGAGGGGGTCCGCGTTGGAAAGGTTTGGGTGGAATCATCACGTACACGTCTCCTTGTCCCCTCTTTTTTTCCTTGGAGCTTCCTCCGTTTTCTTGCCTCCCTTGTCTGGCTGCTATGGTTGGTCGTGGTAGTACTACTCCCAGGAAAATGGTAGTACCGTAGGCATCCGCGGTAGTACCATGCTGTGGCGCGGTAGTACCGCAGGTGGCCACGGTAGTACCGCTCCCCTGAAGCCGCATTACCGCTGCCCAGCAGGCTAGTGCCGCCCCTTTGCGGTAGTAGGGGCGGATGTAAAAATTACATCCGCACCTACCGTGGTAGTACCGTTTTCGCCGAACGGTAGTACCGCGCTATGAAGTTAGGCAGTAGTACCTCCCCTCGGTGGTACTATTGTGTCGGGTTTTTACTACTTCCGTTTCTTTGCGGAAGTAGGCACGGAAGTTCCCTTCCCCCTGGCTGGGGTTTTTTGCCTTGCGGTAGTACCGCATGGGGGGCGCGGTAGTACCGCGCGTGCGGAAGTACCGCCCCCAGCTCCTGCGCGTCTGTTTATCTTTTCTGTCGCTGGGGTTGCGGCAGTACCGTGAGTCGGTACGGTAGTACCGCACAGCTGTGCGGTAGTACCGCTTGGTTGCAAGCAGTAGTACCGCGCGGCCTTGCGGTAGTACCATTGGCCAGGCGCGGTAGTACCGTTGGCCGCGGGCTGGTTGGTGGGTAATGGTTGGATCCTTTTCCCACACTATATAAGGGGTCCCCTTCTTCCCGGTTGACTCATCTCTTCCACCCCTAACCTCCATTATTGCTCTAAGCTCCATTTTCGCCCGATCTCACTCCCTAGCCGACCAAACTTGTTGATTTGCTCGGGAGTGGTTGAGAAGGCCTCGATCTACACTTCCACCAAGAGATATTTGATTCCCCCCACTAATCCCTTGCGGATCTTGTTACTCTTGGGTGTTTGAGCATCCTAGACGGTCGAGGTCACCGCGAAGCCATAGTCCATTGTGGTGAAGCTTCGTGGTGTCGTTGGGAGCCTCCAATTGAGTTGTGGAGATTTCCCCAATCTAGTTTGTAAAGGTTCGGTCGCCGCCTCCAAGGGCACCAATAGTGGAATCACGGCATCTCGCATTGTGTGAGGGCGTGAGGAGAATACGGTGGCCCTAGTGGCTTCTTGGGGAGCATTATGCCTCCACACCGCTCCAACGGAGACGTACTTCCTCTCAAAGGGAAGGAACTTCGGCAACACTTCCTCGTCTCCACCGTCTTCACTCTTGGTTATCTCGTGCCTTTACTTGTGCAAGCTTATTTGTTTCATATATCTTGCTTGCTTGTGTTCCTATCCTTGTTGCATCATATAGGTTGCTCACCTAGTTGCATATCTAGACAACCTACTTTGATGCAAAGTTTAAATTGTTAAAGAAAAGCTAAAAATTGTTAATTGCCTATTCACCCCCTCTAGTCAACCATATCGATCCTTTCAATTGGTATCAGAGCCTCGTCTCTTTATTAAGGACTTTACCGTCCAAAGAGTATGGTTGATACCGTAGACGGTGTGGAGGAACACTCCGGTGTGAACCCGACCTCGTCTACGGGCGATGGGGGAACCTCGGTCTCTTGGGAGGAGTTCAATGTGGCCTTGGAGACATTGAAAACCTCCATGATGACCGAAGTTGAAAGCATGTTTACTAAATTTCTTGATGGGCTTAAACTATCCACCGCACCGTTGAAAGTGGGTGACCCCACCAACAAGGTGACGGATGCTATCCCCGACAAGGGGGAAGCTAGTAGTGAAAAGGCTCCTTCTTCTAGTGGTAAAAATGGCACCGGCATCTTTACTCATGTGGAACCACCACTTGTTTATGGTGGACCGGTTCCTTCCACTCATTTGAATCATGCCGGTCCTCCGCCTAAGATTGTGAAAAATGAGGACTTTGATTCTTGGGTTTACCGCTTTAAACGTCATTTAAATCATGTGAACACTAACCTTTGGAGAATCATTGAAGAAGGTTTCTATGCGCATGATCCAAGCAACTTCACTCCTCGAGAAGCCGCTGACAATCAATTCAATGAGAATGCTCTCTTCATCATTCAAGATGCAATTCCACCCGAAGACGTACCTCATCTTCATCCCTTCGCCTTGGACAAAGATGCATGGCATTGTGTTGTCTCTCTCTACTGGGGAAGCGCAAGCATTCAACGCTCCAACTATAAAGTGGTGCAAGATGAGGCTGATGAGTTTGCAATGAAATAAGATGAAGAACCTCGTGAGCTTTTTCGGAGAGTAACCAAATTCGCGGTCTCACTACGAGATCACAGAAGCAAGGACGCGGATGACAATTGGATCAAGCGCAAATTCCTCAAGGCAATGATGCCCTATCACAGGGCCATGTCCTCCGTCATTCGTCAAAGACCGGACTTCCACACTTTGACCTCAAGCGAAGTGTTGGATGAGTTTGTGGCCATGAACATTTTGGACAAGAGCGCCGACAATGCGGTGCTTCGTTCTCAAAGGGCAAAGAAGCCTAACCTTGCATTGAAGGCCAAGATCACCGTTGAAGAATAAGAAGAGGAAGAAGAGGAGAGCAACCCCGAAGATACTAAGTATGCGTATCATGAACACATGGCACTTGCTTCAAGGCAATTTTGGAGCAAGAAAAACTCAAGACCAAACTTTAGCAAAAACAACTCAAGTGGCACGAAGAGAAAGCAACATGTAAGGACTTGCTACAATTGTGGCAACGTGAGTCATTTTGTTGCGGAGTGCCTGTATGAGAAGAGGGAAGACAATGGTGGCAAGCTCATCCGAAAGGACAAGGCCAAGTCGTTCCCCAACAAGAGCAACTTCACCAAGAAGACTCCTCCCAAGGCATTGGTGGTACAAGAAGAGTACAATGAGGATGATGACGATGATGAAAGTGATGAGTCGGTTGCCATGGCCTCCGTTGCCATTGCGACGACTGCACGGGTGTCTCTCTTCGACTCACCCAATGAGAGCATCACCGCCAAGTGCCTCATGGCTAAAGCCACCAACAAGGTAACCTCCAACATCCAAACTACCATCATTAATCATCCTTCTCCGACGGATAGCATTAATGAACTTGAGGAAGCTAATGTGGAGGCTAATGAGTTTGAGGCCTTTATGGGTAAACTCAAGGGAAAATCCAAGAAGCACTTTGTTGCTCTCTTGGAACAACTTGGTGAAGCCAATGACATGATCGAGGCTCACGAAAACACCATCACTAAGATGGAAGGGCATAGTCGTGACTATGCCGATGAGATTTCGGATCTTTCCAATGCTCTTGAGGAAGAGCGTGGTCTTCGTTTGGCTCTTGAGGAGTCACACAACGTTGATCATGCTAAGTTAAAGAAAGATTATGATCATGTCCTCATTGTTTCTCATGTGCTAAACTCCGAGAAGGCCGAACTTGAGGTTGATTTTGCTAGACTCAAAGAGGAGTTTGATCTACTTGACAAGGCTCACAAGGTCTTGAAGGGTGCTCATGCTAGCCTCAAAGAGTCTCATGATCAACTTCAAGTAAAGCTAACCAAGGAAAAAGCCACTTTCCCTCGTATGATGTTAATTGATAATGCAAATGCTACTAACCCGTGTTGTGAGCATGTGCATCTCGTTGAGGAGAATGCTAAGCTAAAGGGGCAACTTGAGAGAGGTCTTGCGACTTGCATACAAGGCAAGAAGAACCTCAACGATCTCTTGATCAACCAAAAGGGAGTTGTGGCCAAGGAATGGGTTGGGTACGTGCCCGACTCCAAGAACAAGAAGAAGAATGACAAGACCAAACGACCTCCTCCTCTCATGCAAACCTTTGTGAAGGAGGGAGAGAGTGCCTCCGAGGAGAAGAAGAAGAACAATGCAAAGGGTGGCAATGTCAAGAAGGGCAATGCCACCCCTCCCAACAAAGCCGGCGATTTTAATCCTTCTTATGTGTTATGCCGTGCTAGTGATGGGCATGTTTATGCCAAATTTGTTGGTTCTCTTCATGAATACATTGAATGGTCTATTGTTGGAAATATGCCCTAGAGGCAATAATAAAATGGTTATTATTATATTTCTTTGTTCATGATAATTGTCTATTGTTCATGCTATAATTGTGTTATCCAGAAATTCTAATACATGTGTGAATACATAGACCACAACACGTCCGTAGTGAGCCTCTAGTTGACTAGCTCGTTGATCAAAAGATAGTCATGGTTTCCTGACTATGGACATTGGATGTCATTGATAACAGGATCACATCATTAGGAGAATGATGTGATGGACAAGACCCAATCCTAAGCATAGCTCAAAGATCGTGTAGTTCGTTTGCTGTAGCTTTTCCGAATGTCAAGTATCATTTCCTTAGACCATGAGATTGTGCAACTCCCGGATACCGTAGGAGTGCCTTGGGTGTGCCAAACGTCACAACGTAACTGGGTGACTATAAAGGTACATTACAGGTATCTCCGAAAGTATCTGTTGGGTTGGCACGAATCGAGACTGGGATTTGTCACTCCGTATGACGGAGAGGTATCTCTGGGCCCACTCGGTAATGCATCATCATAATGAGCTCAATGTGACCAAGTGGTTGATGACGGGATCATGCATTACGGCACGAGTAAAGTGACTTGCCGGTAATGAGATTGAACGAGGTATTGGGATACCGAAGATCGAGTCTCGGGCAAGTAACGTACCGATTGACAAAGGGAATTGTATACGGATTGATTGAATCCTCGACATCGTGGTTCATCCGATGAGATCATCATGGAGCATGTGGGAGCCAACATGGGTATCCAGATCCCGCTGTTGGTTATTGACCGGAGAGGCTTCTCGGTCATGTCTGCATGTCTCCCGAACCCGTAGGGTCTACACACTTAAGGTTCGGTGACGCTAGGGTTGTAGAGATATTAGTATGCAGTAACCCGAAAGTTGTTCGGAGTCCCGGATGAGATCCCGGACGTCACGAGGAGTTCCGGAATGGTCCAGAGGTAAAGATTTATATATGGGAAGTCCAGTTTTGGCCATCGGGAAGGTTTCAGGGGTTACCGGTATTGTACCGGGACCACCGGAAGGGTCCCGGGGGTCCATCGGGTGGGGCTACCTATCCCGGAGGGCCCCATGGGCTGAATTGGGTGGGGAACCAGCCCCTAGTGGGCTGGTGCGCCCCCCTTGGGCCTGCCCTATGTCTAGGGTTGGCAAACCCTAGGGGTGGGGGCGCCCCCCACTTGGCTTGGGGGGAAAGCCACCCTTGGCCCCCGCCCCCTTGGAGATCCATCTTCCTAGGGCCGGCGCCCCCCCAAGGCCCCTATATAAAGAGGGGGGAGGGAGGGCAGCGGCACCCCTTGCTCTTGGCGCCTCCCTCTCCCTCCGTAACACCTCTCCTCCCCGCTTGCGCTTGGCGAAGCCCTGCCAGGATCCTGCTGCATCCACCACCACGCCGTCGTGCTGCTGGATCTTCATCAACCTCTCCTTCCCCCTTGCTGGATCAAGAAGGAGGAGACATCTTCCTAACCGTACGTGTGTTGAACGTGGAGGTGCCGTCCGTTCGGCACTAGGTCATCGGTGATTTGAATCACGTCGAGTACGACTCCATCAACCACGTTCTCTTGAACGCTTCCGCGCGTGATCTACAAGGGTATGTAGATGCACTCCTCTCTCCCTCGTTGCTAGATGACTCCATAGATTGATCTTGGTGATGCGTACAAAATTTTAAAATTCTGCTACGTTCCCCAACAGTGGCATCATGAGCTAGGTCTATGCGTAGTTACTATGCACGAGTAGAACACAAAGCAGTTGTGGGTGTCGATATTGTCAATTTGCTTGCCGTTACTAGTCTTATCTTGATTCGGTGGCATCGTGGGATGAAGCGGCCCGGACCGACCTTACACCTACGCTTACGCAAGACTGGTTCCACCGACTGACATGCACTAGTTGCATAAGGTGGCTGGCGGGTGTCTGTCTCTCCCACTTTAGTCGGATCGGATTCGATGAACAGGGTCCTTGTGAAGGGTAAATAGAAATTGGCAATTCACATTGTGGTTTTGGCGTAGGTAAGAAACGTTCTTGCTAGAATCCTATAGCAGCCACGTAAAAACTTGCAACAACATTTAGAGGACGTCTAACTTGTTTTTGCAGCAAGTGTTTTGTGATGTGATATGGCCAAAGGATGTGATGAATGATATATGTGATGTATGAGATGATCATGTTCTTGTAATAGGAATCACGACTTGCATGTCGATGAGTATGACAACCGGCATGAGCCATAGGAGTTGTCTTTATTTATTTATGACCTGCGTGTCAACATAAACGTCATGTAATTACTTTACTTTATTGCTAAAATGTTAGCCATAGTAGTAGAAGTAATAGATGACGAGACAACTTCAAGAAGACACGATGATGGAGATCATGATGATGGAGATCATGGTGTCATGCCGGTGACAACGATGATCATGGAGCCCCGAAGATGGAGATCAAAAGGAGCAAATGATATTGGCCATATCATGTCACTATTTGATTGCATGTGATGTTTATCATGTTTTACATCTTATTTGCTTAGAACGACGGTAGCTTAAATAAGATGATCCCTCGCAATAATTTCAAGAAAGTGTTCCCCCTAATTGTGCACCGTTGCGAAGGTTCGTTGTTTCGAAGCACCACGTGATGATCGGGTGTGATAGATTCTAACGTTCGAATACAACGGGTGTAAGCCAGATTTACACACGCAATACACTTAGGTTGACTTAACGAGCCTAGCATGTACAGGCATGGCCTCGGAACACGGAAGACCGAAAGGTTGAGCATGAGTCGTATAGAAGATACGATCAACATGAAGATGTTCATCGATGTTGGCTAGTCCGTCTCACATGATGATCGGACACGGCCTAGTTAACTCGGATCATGTTTCACTTAGATGACTGGAGGGAGGTCTATCTGAGTGGGAGTTCATTGAGTAATTTGATTAGATGAACTTAATTATCATGAACTTAGTCTAAAATCTTTACAATATGTCTTGTAGATCAAATGGCCCACGTTGTCCTCAACTTCAACGTGTTCCTAGAGAAAACCAAGCTGAAAGACGATGGCAGCAACTATACGGACTGGGTCCAGAACCTGAGGATCATCCTCATAGCTGCCAAGAAAGATTATGTCCTAGAAGCACCGCTAGGTGACGCACCTGTCCCACAGAACCAAGACGTTATGAACGCTTGGCAGTCACGTGTTGGTGATTACTCCCTCGTTCAGTGCAGCATGCTTTATAGCTTAGAACCGGGGCTCCAAAAGCGTTTTGAGAGACATGGAGCATATGAGATGTTCGAAGAGCTGAAAATGGTTTTTCAAGCTCATGCCCGGGTCGAGCGATATGATGTCTCCGACAAGTTCTTCAGCTGTAAGATGGAGGAAAATAGTTCTGTCAGTGAGCACATACTCAGAATGTCTGGGTTGCATAATCGCTTGACTCAGTTGGGAGTTAATCTCCCGGATGACGCGGTCATTGACAGAATCCTTCAGTCGCTTCCACCGAGCTACAAGAGCTTTGTGATGAACTTCAATATGCAGGGGATGGAAAAGACCATTCCTGAGGTGTATTCAATGCTGAAATTAGCAGAGGTGGAAATCAAAAAGGAACATCAAGTGTTGATGGTGAATAAAACCACTAAGTTTAATAAAGGCAAGGGTAAGAAGAACTTCAAGAAGGACAGCAAGGGAGTTGCCGCGCCCGGTAAGCAAGCTGCCGGGAAGAAGCCAAAGAATGGACCCAAGCCCGAGATCGAGTGTTTTTTATTGCAAGGGAAGTGGTCACTGGAAGCGGAACTGCCCCAAATACTTAGCGGACAAGAAGGCCGGCAACACTAAAGGTATATGTGATATACATGTAATTGATGTGTACCTTACCAGTACTCGTAATAGCTCCTGGGTATTTGATACCGGTGCGGTTGCTCACATTTGTAACTCAAAGCAGGAGCTGCGGAATAAGCGGAGACTGGCGAAGGACGAGGTGACAATGCGCGTCGGGAATGGTTCCAAGGTCGATGTGATCGCCGTCGGCACACTGCCTCTACATTTACCTACGGGATTAGTTTTAAACCTCAATAATTGTTATTTAGTGCCAGCTTTGAGCATGAACATTGTATCAGGATCTCGTTTAATTCGAGATGGCTACTCATTTAAATCCGAGAATAATGGTTGTTCTATTTATATTAGAGATATGTTTTATGGTCATGCTCCGATGGTGAATGGTTTATTCTTAATGAATCTCGAGCGTAATGCTACACATATTCATAGTGTGAATACCAAAAGATGTAAGGTTGATAATGATAGTCCCACATACTTGTGGCACTGCCGCCTTGGTCACATAGGTGTCAAACACATGAAGAAGCTCCATGCAGATGGACTTTTAGAGTCTCTTGATTACAAATCATTTGACACGTGCGAACCATGCCTCATGGGTAAAATGACCAAGACTCCGTTCTCAGGAACAATGGAGCGAGCAACCAACTTATTGGAAATCATACATACTGATGTGTGCGGTCCAATGAGTGTTGAGGCTCGCGGTGGCTATCGTTATGTTCTCACCCTCACTGATGACTTGAGTAGATATGGGTATGTCTACTTAATGAAACACAAGTCTGAGACCTTTGAAAAGTTCAAGGAATTTCATAGTGAGGTTGAGAATCAACGTGACAAGAAAAACAAGTTCTTGCGATCAGATCGTGGGGGAGAATACTTGAGTCACGAATTTGGCACACACTTAAGAAAATGTGGAATAGTTTCACAACTCATGCCGCCTGGAACACCTCAGTGTAATGGTGTGTCCGAACGTCGTAATCGCACTCTATTGGATATGGTGCGATCTATGATGTCTCTTACCGATTTACCACTGTCATTTTGGGGCTATGCTTTAGAGACTGCCGCATTCACTTTAAATAGGGCTCCGTCGAAATCCGTTGAGACGACACCATATGAATTATGGTTTGGGAAGAAACCTAAGCTGTCGTTTCTAAAAGTTTGGGGATGCGATGCTTATGTCAAGAAACTTCAACCTGAAAAGCTCGAACCCAAGTCAGAAAAATGCGTCTTCATAGGATACCCTAAAGAAATTGTTGGGTATACCTTCTACCTCAGATCCGAAGGCAAGATCTTTGTTGCCAAGAATGGGTCCTTTCTAGAGAAAGAGTTTCTCTCGAAAGAAATAAGTGGGAGGAAAGTAGAACTTGATGAAGTATTACCTCTTGAACTGGTAAGTGGCGCAGCTCAAGAAAATGTTCCTGAGGTGCCTGCACCGACTAGAGAGGAAGTTAATGATGATGATCATGAAACTTCAGATCAAGTTACTACTGAACTTCGTAGGTCCACGAGGACACGTTCCGCACCAGAGTGGTACGGCAACCCTGTCTTGGAAATCATGTTGTTAGACAACGGTGAACCTTCGAACTATGAAGAAGCGATGGCGGGCCCGGATTCTGACAAATGGCTGGAAGCCATGAAATCCGAGATAGGATCCATGTATGAAAACGAGTATGGACTTTGACTAACTTGCCCGTTGATCGGCGAGCCATAGAAAATAAATGGATCTTTAAGAAGAAGACAGACGCGGATGGTAATGTGACCATCTATAAAGCTCGGCTTGTTGCTAAGGGTTATCGACAAGTTCAAGGGGTTGACTACGATGAGACTTTCTCAACCATAGCGAAGCTGAAGTCCGTCCGAATCATGTTAGCAATTGCCGTATTCTATGATTATGAGATATGGCAAATGGACGTCAAAACGGCATTCCTTAATGGTTTCCTTAAGGAACAATTGTATATGATGCAACCGGAAGGTTTTGTCGATCCTAAGAATGCTGACAAGGTGTGCAAGCTCCAACGCTCGATTTATGGGCTGGTGCAAGCATCTCGGAGTTGGAACATTCGTTTTGATGAGATGATCAAAGCGTTTGGGTTTACGCAGACTTATGGAGAAGCCTGCATTTACAAGAAAGTGAGTGGGAGCTCTGTAGCATTTCTCATATTGTATGTGGATGACATACTATTGATGGGAAATGATATCAAATTCTTGGAAAGCATAAAGGCCTACTTGAACAAGTGTTTTTCAATGAAGGACCTTGGAGAAGCTGCTTATATATTAGGCATCAAGATCTATTGTAACGCCCGGATAATCTTGCTACAGTAACCCCACGCTAATCATGGCACGTCATCCCGATTACTGTTGCTAACCTCGCAACGATCCGAAACCGTTCAAATTCAAATTCAAATTACAATTAACAATAAAAGTTTTCAAAAATTAAAACAAAAATGTTCGGGGGTTGCAGAATATTGCACTGGTAATTATAGTGTAGTCAACACATTTTAAAAACTGCCTAAGTATTTTAGAATGAATTAAAAACAAAAGAGAAAATAAATAAAAGAAAAAGACAAAACCTAACAAAAAAAAAGAGGGGCAACCCACTGGGCTCCGGCCCAGCAGGCCACCAGGCCAGCCGACCGGCCCACCCCGTTCCCACATAACCCCCCCGGAACCCTAGCCCGACCCCCACTTCCCCCCCCCACTCCGAAAATATCTCCCTCCCCCCCCATCTCTCCCGATTGGATCGGGAGGAGACGGCCACCCCGACGCCGTCGTTGCCGGCCCCGCCGATCGCCTCCTCGTCCTCCTCCTCGCCGGTCTGCCCCGACCGCCCCCGAGCCCGCTGCCCCGTTGCCCTACTCCCCCTCCTCCCCGTGAGCTTCCCCCCTTCGCCCTCCTCTCCCCCTAGGTCGCCTCGGACGTCGCCGCACGATGCGCTCCGGCGCCACCGTCGCCGCGCCGGGCCATCTCGCCCCCGGCCCCTCACCGCTTCCCGTGCGGCTCCCCTGCCGCTGCTCTACCTCCCCCCCCCTGCGCACGCGCCGCATCGCCCGCGCCCCGCGCGTGGACTCGCCCGCTCTGCTTCCCCCGCTCGGCTCCACCACGACCTTGCTCCGCGCTGCTCCTCCTCCTCCCCCCCTGCTCGACGCGCCACCGCGCGCGCCCGGCGCTCGTCGCCGTGGCCATCGTGCGCGTGCGCCCCGTGCACGCCTCGCCGTCCCGCTCGTCGCGCCCGAACGCCCGCAACCTCGCGCTCTCCGTGCCTGGTCCGGCCGCACCGCCCACGGCCTCGGCAAGCCCCGACCCTCCTCTTGTCGTGCTGCCGCGGCTCCGCCGCCCCCCCAACCACGCTGCTGGCCCGCGCCGCGGCCAACCCCTCTCCGTCGACGCCCCGGCTCCGGCCGCCGCGGCCGACGACTCCCCTGGCCGGTGCCCTGCTGCGTTGGGTCAGGGGCTCGGCCCGCTAACGGGCGCCCCGTGGCTCCTGCACCCGCGCGCCCATGCGCCCGCACCCGTTAAGGCCCCCTGGGGCCACTGACAGAGGGGGCCCACGCCCCAGAACGCTTTATTAAAAAAAAGGAATTAAAATTAATAGTAATAAAAATAATTAATTAATTAATTAATTAATTAAGGAATTAATTAAGTTAATTAATCATAATTAGATTAATCAAATTAACTAATTAGTCTAATTGAACTGTGATTAGTTTAGCTAAAACCTAATTAACCTAAACAGTGTATGACAGGTGGGTCCCACTGGACCCACATGTCAGTTTGACCCAGTCAACTCTGTTGACTGCTGACGTCAGCATGACATCAATGCTGATGTCATTAATTTATTTTCGAATTAGTTTAGTTAATTAATTAGATTCCAGAAATTAATAAAATCTTTAGAAAATCATATCTTTTAATCCGTAACTCGGATTAAAATAATTTCAACATGAAAGTTGCTCAGAACGACGAGACGAAGCCGGATACGCAACCCGTTCGTCCACCACACCTCCCTAACCTATCGAACTCGCAACTTTCCCCCCCTCCGGCTCCTGTGCCCGAAAACGCGAAACACCGGGGATACTTTCCCGGATTTTATCCCCCTTCACCGGTATCACCTGTTACCGCGTTAGGGCACGCCTAGCATCGTTACTTGTCATGTCATGCTTCACTATGCATATGCTTGCATTATATTTATTGTTTCTTCCCCCTCTTCTCTCTCTAGACACCGAGACAAACGCCGCTGCTACCCCGTACGACTACGGTGTTGACGACCCCTCTCTCTTGCCAGAGCAACCAGGCAAGCCCCCCCTTTGATCACCAGATACCGCCTACTCTTCTCTATACTGCTTGCATTAGAGTAGTGTAGCATGTTACTGCTTCTCGTTAATCCTATACTGATGCATAGCTTGTCCTTGCTACTACTGTTGTTACCTTTACCTGCAAACCTAATGCTTAGTATAGGATGCTAGTTTATCATCAGTGGCCCTACATTCTTGTCCGTCTGCCATGCTATACTATTGGGCCGTGATCACTCGGGAGGTGATCACGGGTATATACTATATACTTTAAACATGATACATGTGGTGACCAAAGTCGGGTTGGCTCGAGGAGTACCCGCGAGTGATTCACGGATTGGGGGCTGAAAGGACCTTTGTCCCGACGGCCCTCTGTGTGGATCTTTGTGGCGGAGCGACAGGGCAGGTTCCGACCACCTAGGAGAGAGGTGGGCTTGGCCCTGTTCGGCGTTCGCGGACACTTAACACGCTTAACGAGATCTGGGTATTTGATCTGAGTCTGGCCATTTGGTCTATACGCACTAACCATCTACGCGGGAGTAGTTATGGGTATCCCGACGTCGTGGTATCAGCCGAAGCTTTCGTGACGTCAGCGACTGAGTGGCGCGCGCCGGATTGGACTGGAAAGCCACTAGGCTAGGTCTGCTTCCGGCCGCGTACGCAACGTGCAGGTGTGCAAAGGGCGATGGGCCCAGACCCCTGCGCCATAGGATTTAGACCGGCGTGCTGACCTCTCTGTTGTGCCTAGGTAGGGCTGCGACGTGTTGATCTTCCGAGGCCGGGCATGACCCAGGAAAGTGTGTCCGGCCAAATGGGATCGAGCGTGTTGGGGTATGTGGTGCACCCCTGCAGGGAAGTTTATCTATTCGAATAGCCGTGTCCCTCGGTAAAAGGACGACCCGGAGTTGTACCTTGACCTTATGACAACTAGAACCGGATACTTAATAAAACACACCCTTCCAAGTGCCAGATACAACCGGTGATCGCTCTCTCACAGGGCGACGAGGGGAGGATCATCGGTTAGGATTATGCTATATGATGCTACTTGGAGGACTTCAGTCTACTCTCTTCTACATGCTGCAAGACGAAGGCTCCCAGAAGCGTAGTCTTCGACAGGATTAGCTATCCCCCTCTTATTCCGGCTTTCTGCAATTCAGTCCACTTATAATAGCCTTATCCCAGTTGATACCATTGCATACATATGTAGTGTAGCTCCTTGCTTGCGAGTACTTTGGATGAGTACTCACGGTTGCTTTCTCCTTCTTTTCCCTCTATCCCTTCTACCTGGTTGTCGCAACCAGATGTCGGAGCCGAGGAGCCAGATGCCACCGTCGACGACGACTCCTGCTACACCGGAGGTGCCTACTACTACGTGTTGCCCGCTGACGACGACCAGGAGTAGCTTAGGAGGATTCCCAGGCAGGAGGCCTGCGCCTCTTTCGATCTGTATCCCAGTTTGTGCTAGCCATCTTATGGCAACTTGTTTAACTTATGTCTGTACTCAGATATTGTTGCTTCCGCTGACCCGTCTGTGATCGAGCTCTTGTATTCGAGCCCTCGAGGCCCCTGGCTTGTAATATGATGCTTGTATGACTTATTTTATTTGTAGAGTTGTGTTGTGATATCTTCCCGTGAGTCCCTGATCTTGATCGTACACGTTTGCGTGTATGATTAGTGTACGGTCAAGCCGGGGGCGTCACAAGTTGGTATCAGAGCCGACTGCCTGTAGGAATCCCCCCTTCCACACTCCTTGGCCGAAGTCGAGTCTAGACATTGCAAAAACTTTTACTAACTAGGCTGTGTGCCTTACGGGCCCACGTCGCCATCGGGTGATATTAGGATCTTTTACTCCTCGATCCTTACTCTGGGACTCTGATCTCTCTTCTACTCGGGTTAAACGAATTTATTAACTCTGACACTAGGATCCCGTTACGACATTCACCCCAAAGTTGGATAAGCCCTAGTTATTCTTTAGAGTAGTATTTGAACATTGTCCACCTTGTCATTTGACCCCTGTGAAAACATCTTTGTTTTCAGATGGAACCCACGAGGCAGGTCGTGCGCCACACGACGGCCATTGGTGCCTCAGGATCACCTGCTGTGTTGGTTGAGATGATGACCTATCTGGGTTATCGCTGGCACCCTGAGTACACCGTCTATGAGGAGTACCAGGGCTTTAACCAGGAGCAGTACCGTGCCACCGTCCACCTCTACTCCCGGGATTATGACTCCACTACTGTGCTGCACACCGCTTATGGTGTTGGAGTGACCATCGATATGGCAGTTCACGATGCTGCCTATGCTGCTCTGACACGCCTTCGTAGGGAGTACCGGGAGTTGGACACCTCCCCCTTTAGGCACATTGCTATCGCATCTGATATTGGTGCGGAGGGCTACTACACTGCTGCCTACTCCACTGTCACCCGCGAGCCCTTCCACCATCAGAACTTTGTTCTGTATGCTGATGGTCTGGATCGAGCTAACCGAGCTCTTCGCCACGAGTTGTACACCACTCGTCAGCACCTCTACCGTGCTTTGACGATGTTACACCCCTTTGTTGGATCTGGGGAGCTGCCGCGTTCTGCTATCTACCCCGCCAGGACCGTGATGCCTCAGGGTGTCGGTTGGTCAGAGGTGGGAGGCTACTCTCCCGCACTTGGCCCTCTTCTGCCACCTGAGCGGCGGGTTCAGCACCAGAGCCCCCGCGGACCCCAGGTTGCCGACGTGGTGTACCCGCTGCCACACTACCAGCTTTCAGGCTACACCTACCTCCACAGTACCGCGTGGGACTGATGTAGACTTGCTTGTTACTGTTAGTTGCATTCGCCGCGAGCCTGCGTGCCGCCTATGATGTCTTAGACTTTGTACCGAACTCTGTGTAACGAGCTCTATGCATGGTCTCTTTTGTAAGATATGCCGACTACTATGTAGTATCTATCGTACTGCTTTCGTTGTGCATGTTTCTTCATGAATGATTCTTGTGTTTGCAAATTTCTAAATGCTGAACTACCCCTGTTATATATTAGCAGGATGGTTAGACCAGGTGGTCGTGGTCGTGGTGGCAACCCCCCACCACCGCCTGAGTACATGGCTGGGATGATGCAACAGTTTGAGCTGAATCGTCAGTTCATGGAGAATATTATGGCTCAGTTCCCTCGCCCCAATATGAACCAGCAGCCAACCCAAGTGACTCTGCAGGATTTCATGCGCCTCAACCCAACCGTGTACCGTAGCTCAATTCAGCCTCTGGATGCTGATGACTGGCTCCGTGACATCACCTATGAGATGGAGTCTGCTGATGTAGTCCCTGCCAGCTATGTCACCTTTGCTTCATTCTTCCTGAAAGGACCCGCAGCTCAATGGTGGGACAGCCACAGGCGTACCCTGCCAGCTGGGACAATCATCACCTGGCCAGACTTCCAAGCTGCCTTCCGGGCTCGCTTCATTCCTCAAGGAGTCATGGACCGGAAGAAGCGTGAGTTCCGCAACCTCACCCAAGGCAACAAAACTGTGGAAGCTTATCAACGGGAGTTTCTGGACTTGTCCCGCTATGCTGAAGAGGACATTGCAACTGATGCACGCAGACAGGAGAAGTTCCGGGATGGCCTTCAAGCTGACATCAAACTCGCACTTCTAGTGCATGACTTTGCTGATTTCTCCACTCTGGTGAACAAAGCCATCAATGTCGAAACTGGTCTGCAGGAATACCAGAGCTCTCACAGGCGCAGCCGTGACACGGGCTCATCTTCGGGTCCGTCCTCGCAGAAGCGCAAGATATGGATTCCCAACAGCGTGTACCAGCCTAATACACCTGCCCCAAGGCAGTCCTATGCTGTACCTCGTCTGCCTACTGCTCCAGCTAGGCAGCCAAGGCTTCCAGCTCCACCACCCCAAGCTCCTGTTCCTACTCCCGAGAATGGTTTGTGCTTCAGGTGTGGACAACCAGGGCACCGTGCTAGGGAATGCAACCAGAAACAGAATCAACTGGCCCTTCCAGCAACTGGCCGTGGAAACAACCAGCCCCGCAACAACAATGCCAAGTCTTATGGTCGCGTTCATGCCAACCATGTTGATCTGAACGAAGCCCAAGACCAGCCTGCTACCGTGATGGGTACACTCCTCGTAAACTCAGTACCTGCATCTGTTTTATTCGATTCAGGAGCATCGCATTCATTCATGTCAGAAGATTTTGCATACAAGCATGACATTAAATGTGAGGAGATGAACACTTCGGTATTGGTAAAAACCGCCGTGGGACAATGTCAAACCTCATTGGTTGGCATCGATGTCCCCGTGGAAATCGAAGGGCTGGAATTCTATGCCTCTCCCATTATCTTGAAGTCGTCTAACATAGACCTCATTCTGGGAATGGATTGGTTGAAAGCGCATACTGCTTCTATAGTTTGCGCCACTAAGGTCGTCCATCTGCTACACCCTTCTGACGAAATAATAGCTTACCAAGCTCATCTAGTTCAGAACGCCGAGGCACGACTTTATGCCTTGAATGCGTTGAACGCTGCACCACTCGAGGGCATTGAAAACATTCTCGTCGTTCGTGAATTCCAAGATGTCTTCCCAGAAGAACTTCCAGGGATTCCCCCTGCTAGAGCTGTCGAATTCATCATCGACTTGAAACCCGGCACCACCCCTATAGCTAAACGACCCTATAAGATGCCGCCGCATGAACTCATTGAGCTTAAGGAGGAAATCGACAAATCTCTTGTCAAAGGTTTCATTCGCCCAAGTTGCTCTCCTTGGGGAGCACCTTCTCTCTTTGTTAAGAAGAAGGATGGGACAAACCGATTAGTCCAAGACTACCGTCCTATAAACCAAGCTACCATTCAGAATAAATACCCACTTCCTCGGATCAATGATCTTTATGATCAGCTGGCTGGCTCATCAGTGTTCTCCAAACTCGACTTGAGGTTAGGTTACCACCAGATCCGTGTTCGTGAAGAGGACATTCCAAAAACCGCCTTCGTTACTCGGTATGGATCATACGAGTACACCGTCATGTCATTCGGCTTAACGAATGCTCCAGCCACCTTCTCTCGTCTGATGAATTATATATTCATGGATTACCTCGACAAGTTCGTCGTGGTTTATTTGGACGATATCCTTGTATTTTCCAAGAACAAGGAGGAGCATGCTGAACATCTTCGTCTTGTGCTGGAAAAACTTCGAGAACATCAGCTGTATGCTAAGTATTCCAAGTGTGAATTCTGGCTCCCCGAAGTAACCTATCTTGGGCATGTCATCTCCAAGGATGGTATTGCCGTCAACCCTGAACGAGTTCAGGCTATTCTCGATTGGACTCCTCCTAAGAATGTGAAGCAAGTCCGAAGTTTTCTCGGTCTCGCCAGCTATTGCCGTCGATTCGTCGAGAACTTCTCCAAGATTGCCAGGCCTCTGACTAGTTTATTGCATAAGGGTGTCAAGTTCGACTGGACAGACAAGTGTCAGGAAAGTTTCCAGGCGCTCAAAGACAAATTGACTTCTGCCCCCGTGCTTGCACCACCTGATACTAAGAAGGACTTCGTCATTTACTGCGACGCTTCCCGTCAAGGATTAGGCTGTGTCCTAATGCAAGAGCGCAGAGTGATTGCTTATGCCTCTCGTCAACTGCGCCCTCATGAAGCAAACTACCCAGTTCACGACCTCGAGCTTGCTGCTGTCATTCATGCACTGAAGCAGTGGCGACATTACCTTCTCGGTAATCGTTGCGAGATCTTCACCGACCATCAAAGTCTGAAGTATCTGTTTACTCAGCCAGATTTAAATCTACGTCAGCAAAGATGGATGGAGACTGTTGCAGACTTTGACGTGGGTATATCCTATACCCCCGGCAAGGCTAATGTAATGGCTGACGCCTTGAGCCGCAAGTATTACTGTAACCACCTCCAGGCTCACAAAGTTCACCCATCGCTTGTTGAAGAATTTAGAAGGCTGAACCTCCATATTGTTCCTCCGGGATCACTCGCTCCCCCTCCCGAAGGTTTCCCCAAACAGAACCTCCATGTTGTTTCCAAGGGTTCTCTCAATACCCTGGTTGCGAAACCAGATCTTGTGGACACCATCAAATGGATACAGAAGTGTGACGATGAAGTCCTCAAGATTAAGCGCGACCTCAAAAGGGGAAAGCTCTCATTCTTCACGATCGCCGACGATGGCGCCTTGTATTTCAAAGGCCGCTTAGTGGTACCATGTTCGAAGAAAAACCTGGATAAGACTATAAGGGTTATGCAAGAAGCCCATGATACGCCTCTGTCCATCCATCCTGGTAGTACAAAGATGTACCAGGATATTCGTCAAAGATTCTGGTGGTCTAATATGAAGCAGGACATTGCTCGTTATGTTGCTGAATGTGACGTTTGTCGCCGAATCAAAGCAGAGCATCAAAGGCCTGCTGGAACTCTGCAACCTATCTCTATTCCTGAATGGAAATGGGACCATGTTGAGATGGACTTCGTCACTGGTTTTCCCAAATCGCAGAAAGGTAATGATGCTATTCTTGTCGTCATTGACCGGCTTTCCAAAGTTGCCCATTTTCTGGCGGTCAAAGAGACAATCACGGCTAGTCAGCTTGCTACTCTCTACATGGCCAGAATTGTTTCACTTCACGGTATCCCACTGGTTATCAGTTCAGACCGTGGCAGCTTATTCACTTCAAGGTTTTGGGCAAGTTTCCAAGAAGCTATGGGGACTCATCTGTCGTTCAGTACTGCGTTCCATCCTCAGTCACAAGGGCAAGTTGAACGTGTCAACCAAGTTCTCGAAGACATGCTTCGAGCTTGTGTAATCTCATTCGGCAAGAAATGGGAGGAATCTCTTCCATATGCCGAGTTCTCTTATAATAATAGCTATCAAGCTAGTCTGAAGATGTCCCCCTTCGAAGTGCTTTATGGACGGAAGTGTCGAACCCCTCTGAACTGGTCAGAAACTGGGGAACGCCCACTCTTCGGTCCGGATATTATCCAACAGGCCGAAGAACAAGTTCGCATTATTCGCGAGCATCTCAAGACTGCTCAGTCACGTCAGAAAAGTCAGTATGACCGTCATCACCAAGACATGGTCTATCAACCTGGCGAAAAGGCTTATCTTCGAGTTACACCAATGAAGGGTGCTCACCGCTTCGGGATCAAGGGCAAGCTAGCTCCCCGCTATATTGGCCCATTCACTATTCTGGAAAGGCGTGGAAAAGTGGCATATCAACTGGAGCTTCCGCCGAACCTTTCTCAGGTTCACGATGTGTTCCACGTGTCACAACTCCGACGCTGTTTCAAGGACCCAATCCGAGCAGTGGATCATGAAGTGCTCGAATTGCAACAGGACCTCTCCTATAAGGAGCATCCGGTCCGCATTCTCGACCAAGCTGAACGCCGCACACGCCAGAAGGCGATCAAGTTCCTCAAGGTCCAGTGGTCGAATCACTCTGAGGACGAAGCTACCTGGGAACGCGAGGATCGCCTGCGTGATGAATACCCCGCACTGTTTCCTTCTACCTCCTAAATCTCGGGACGAGATTTCTTGTAGTGGAGGAGATTTGTAACGCCCGGATAATCTTGCTACAGTAACCCCACGCTAATCATGGCACGTCATCCCGATTACTGTTGCTAACCTCGCAACGATCCGAAACCGTTCAAATTCAAATTCAAATTACAATTAACAATAAAAGTTTTCAAAAATTAAAACAAAAATGTTCGGGGGTTGCAGAATATTGCACTGGTAATTATAGTGTAGTCAACACATTTTAAAAACTGCCTAAGTATTTTAGAATGAATTAAAAACAAAAGAGAAAATAAATAAAAGAAAAAGACAAAACCTAACAAAAAAAAAGAGGGGCAACCCACTGGGCTCCGGCCCAGCAGGCCACCAGGCCAGCCGACCGGCCCACCCCGTTCCCACATAACCCCCCCGGAACCCTAGCCCGACCCCCACTTCCCCCCCCACTCCGAAAATATCTCCCTCCCCCCCCATCTCTCCCGATTGGATCGGGAGGAGACGGCCACCCCGACGCCGTCGTTGCCGGCCCCGCCGATCGCCTCCTCGTCCTCCTCCTCGCCGGTCTGCCCCGACCGCCCCCGAGCCCGCTGCCCCGTTGCCCTACTCCCCCTCCTCCCCGTGAGCTTCCCCCCTTCGCCCTCCTCTCCCCCTAGGTCGCCTCGGACGTCGCCGCACGATGCGCTCCGGCGCCACCGTCGCCGCGCCGGGCCATCTCGCCCCCGGCCCCTCACCGCTTCCCGTGCGGCTCCCCTGCCGCTGCTCTACCTCCCCCCCCCTGCGCACGCGCCGCATCGCCCGCGCCCCGCGCGTGGACTCGCCCGCTCTGCTTCCCCCGCTCGGCTCCACCACGACCTTGCTCCGCGCTGCTCCTCCTCCTCCCCCCCTGCTCGACGCGCCACCGCGCGCGCCCGGCGCTCGTCGCCGTGGCCATCGTGCGCGTGCGCCCCGTGCACGCCTCGCCGTCCCGCTCGTCGCGCCCGAACGCCCGCAACCTCGCGCTCTCCGTGCCTGGTCCGGCCGCACCGCCCACGGCCTCGGCAAGCCCCGACCCTCCTCTTGTCGTGCTGCCGCGGCTCCGCCGCCCCCCCAACCACGCTGCTGGCCCGCGCCGCGGCCAACCCCTCTCCGTCGACGCCCCGGCTCCGGCCGCCGCGGCCGACGACTCCCCTGGCCGGTGCCCTGCTGCGTTGGGTCAGGGGCTCGGCCCGCTAACGGGCGCCCCGTGGCTCCTGCACCCGCGCGCCCATGCGCCCGCACCCGTTAAGGCCCCCTGGGGCCACTGACAGAGGGGGCCCACGCCCCAGAACGCTTTATTAAAAAAAAGGAATTAAAATTAATAGTAATAAAAATAATTAATTAATTAATTAAGGAATTAAGGAATTAATTAAGTTAATTAATCATAATTAGATTAATCAAATTAACTAATTAGTCTAATTGAACTGTGATTAGTTTAGCTAAAACCTAATTAACCTAAACAGTGTATGACAGGTGGGTCCCACTGGACCCACATGTCAGTTTGACCCAGTCAACTCTGTTGACTGCTGACGTCAGCATGACATCAATGCTGATGTCATTAATTTATTTTCGAATTAGTTTAGTTAATTAATTAGATTCCAGAAATTAATAAAATCTTTAGAAAATCATATCTTTTAATCCGTAACTCGGATTAAAATAATTTCAACATGAAAGTTGCTCAGAACGACGAGACGAAGCCGGATACGCAACCCGTTCGTCCACCACACCTCCCTAACCTATCGAACTCGCAACTTTCCCCCCCTCCGGCTCCTGTGCCCGAAAACGCGAAACACCGGGGATACTTTCCCGGATTTTATCCCCCTTCACCGGTATCACCTGTTACCGCGTTAGGGCACGCCTAGCATCGTTACTTGTCATGTCATGCTTCACTATGCATATGCTTGCATTATATTTATTGTTTCTTCCCCCTCTTCTCTCTCTAGACACCGAGACAAACGCCGCTGCTACCCCGTACGACTACGGTGTTGACGACCCCTCTCTCTTGCCAGAGCAACCAGGCAAGCCCCCCCTTTGATCACCAGATACCGCCTACTCTTCTCTATACTGCTTGCATTAGAGTAGTGTAGCATGTTACTGCTTCTCGTTAATCCTATACTGATGCATAGCTTGTCCTTGCTACTACTGTTGTTACCTTTACCTGCAAACCTAATGCTTAGTATAGGATGCTAGTTTATCATCAGTGGCCCTACATTCTTGTCCGTCTGCCATGCTATACTATTGGGCCGTGATCACTCGGGAGGTGATCACGGGTATATACTATATACTTTAAACATGATACATGTGGTGACCAAAGTCGGGTTGGCTCGAGGAGTACCCGCGAGTGATTCACGGATTGGGGGCTGAAAGGACCTTTGTCCCGACGGCCCTCTGTGTGGATCTTTGTGGCGGAGCGACAGGGCAGGTTCCGACCACCTAGGAGAGAGGTGGGCTTGGCCCTGTTCGGCGTTCGCGGACACTTAACACGCTTAACGAGATCTGGGTATTTGATCTGAGTCTGGCCATTTGGTCTATACGCACTAACCATCTACGCGGGAGTAGTTATGGGTATCCCGACGTCGTGGTATCAGCCGAAGCTTTCGTGACGTCAGCGACTGAGTGGCGCGCGCCGGATTGGACTGGAAAGCCACTAGGCTAGGTCTGCTTCCGGCCGCGTACGCAACGTGCAGGTGTGCAAAGGGCGATGGGCCCAGACCCCTGCGCCATAGGATTTAGACCGGCGTGCTAACCTCTCTGTTGTGCCTAGGTAGGGCTGCGACGTGTTGATCTTCCGAGGCCGGGCATGACCCAGGAAAGTGTGTCCGGCCAAATGGGATCGAGCGTGTTGGGGTATGTGGTGCACCCCTGCAGGGAAGTTTATCTATTCGAATAGCCGTGTCCCTCGGTAAAAGGACGACCCGGAGTTGTACCTTGACCTTATGACAACTAGAACCGGATACTTAATAAAACACACCCTTCCAAGTGCCAGATACAACCGGTGATCGCTCTCTCACAGGGCGACGAGGGGAGGATCATCGGTTAGGATTATGCTATATGATGCTACTTGGAGGACTTCAGTCTACTCTCTTCTACATGCTGCAAGACGAAGGCTCCCAGAAGCGTAGTCTTCGACAGGATTAGCTATCCCCCTCTTATTCCGGCTTTCTGCAATTCAGTCCACTTATAATAGCCTTATCCCAGTTGATACCATTGCATACATATGTAGTGTAGCTCCTTGCTTGCGAGTACTTTGGATGAGTACTCACGGTTGCTTTCTCCTTCTTTTCCCTCTATCCCTTCTACCTGGTTGTCGCAACCAGATGTCGGAGCCGAGGAGCCAGATGCCACCGTCGACGACGACTCCTGCTACACCGGAGGTGCCTACTACTACGTGTTGCCCGCTGACGACGACCAGGAGTAGCTTAGGAGGATTCCCAGGCAGGAGGCCTGCGCCTCTTTCGATCTGTATCCCAGTTTGTGCTAGCCATCTTATGGCAACTTGTTTAACTTATGTCTGTACTCAGATATTGTTGCTTCCGCTGACCCGTCTGTGATCGAGCTCTTGTATTCGAGCCCTCGAGGCCCCTGGCTTGTAATATGATGCTTGTATGACTTATTTTATTTGTAGAGTTGTGTTGTGATATCTTCCCGTGAGTCCCTGATCTTGATCGTACACGTTTGCGTGTATGATTAGTGTACGGTCAAGCCGGGGGCGTCACATCTATAGAGATAGATCGAGACGCCTCATTGGTCTTTCACAGAGTACGTACCTTGACAAGATATTGAAGAAGTTCAAAATGGATCGGTCAAAGAAGGGGTTCTTGCCTATATTGCAAGGTACGAGATTGAGCACGGCTCAATGCCCGACCACGGCAGAAGATACAGAAAAGATGAGTGTCGTCCCCTATGCCTCGGCCATAGGGTCTATCATGTATGCTATGCTGTGTACCAGACCTGATGTAAACCTTGCCGTAAGTTTGGTAGGAAGGTACCAAATTAATCCCGGCATGGAACACTGGACAGCGGTGAAGAATATCCTGAAGTACCTGAAAAGGACTAAGGACATGTTTCTCGTGTATGGAGGTGACGAAGAGCTCGTCGTAAAGGGTTACGTCGATGCTAGCTTCGACACAGATCTGGATGACTCTAAGTCACAAACCGGATACGTGTATATTTTGAATGGTGGGGCAGTAAGCTAGTGTAGTTGCAAGCAAGGCGTTGTGGCGGGATCTACATGTGAAGCGGAGTACATGGCAACCTCGGAGGCAGCACAAGAAGCAGTCTGGGTGAAAGAGTTCATTACCGACCTAGGAGTCATACCCAATGCGTCGGGCCCGATGACTCTCTTCTGTGACAACACTGGAGCTATTGCCCTTGCCAAGGAGCCCAGGTTTCACAGGAAGACCAGGCATATCAAGCGTCGCTTCAACTCCATTCATGAAAGTGTTCAAAATGGAGACATAGAGATTTGTAAAGTACATACGGACCTGAATGTGGAAGATCCGTTGACTAAACCTCTCCCTAGAGCAAAACATGATCAACACCAGAACTGCATGGGTGTTCGATTCATCACAATGTAACTAGAATATTGACTCTAGTGCAAGTGGGAGACTATTGGAAATATGCCCTAGAGGCAATAATAAAATGGTTATTATTATATTTGTTTGTTCATGATAATTGTCTATTGTTCATGCTATAATTGTGTTATCCGGAAATTGTAATACATGTGTGAATACATAGACCACAATACGTCCCTAGTGAGCCTCTAGTTGACCGGCTCGTTGATCAAAAGATAGTCATGGTTTCCTGACTATGGACATTGGATGTCATTGATAACGGGATCACATCATTAGGAGAATGATGTGATGGACAAGACCCAATCCTAAGCATAGCTCAAAGATCGTGTAGTTCGTTTGCTGTAGCTTTTTCGAATGTCAAGTATCATTTCCTTAGACCATGAGATCGTGCAACTCCCGGATACCGTAGGAGTGCCTTGGGTGTGCCAAACGTCACAACGTAACTGGGTGACTATAAAGGTACATTACAGGTATCTCCGAAAGTATCTGTTGGGTTGGCACGAATCGAGACTGGGATTTGTCACCCGTATGATGGAGAGGTATCTCTGGGCCCACTCGGTAATGCATCATCATAATGAGCTCAATGTGACCAAGTGGTTGATCAGGGGATCATGCATTACGGCACGAGTAAAGTGACTTGCTGGTAACGAGATTGAACGAGGTATTGGGATACCGACGATCGAGTCTCGGGCAAGTAACGTACCGATTGACAAAGGGAATTGTATACGGATTGATTGAATCGTTGACATCGTGGTTCATCCGATGAGATCATCGTGGAGCATGTGGGAGCCAACATGGGTATCCAGATCCCGTTGTTGGTTATTGACCGGAGAGGCTTCTCGGTCATGTCTGCATGTCTCCCGAACCCGTAGGGTCTACACACTTAAGGTTCGGTGACGCTAGGGTTGTAGAGATATTAGTATGCAGTAACCCGAAAGTTGTTCGGAGTCCCGGATGAGATCCCGGATGTCACGAGGAGTTCCGGAATGGTCCGGAGGTAAAGATTTATATATGGGAAGTCCAGTTTTGGCCATCGGGAAGGTTTCGGGGGTTACCGGTATTGTACCGGGACCACTGGAAGGGTCCCGGGGGTCCACCGAGTGGGGCCACCTATCCCGGAGGGCCTCATGTGCTGAATTTGGTGGGGAACCAGCCCCTACTGGGCTGGTGCGCCCCCCCTTGGGCCTGCCCTGCGCCTAGGGTTGGGAAACCCTAGGGGTGGGGGCGCCCCCCACTTGGCTTGGGGGGAAAGCCACCCTTGGCCGCCGCCCCCTTGGAGATCCATCTTCCTAGGGCCGGCGCCCCCCCAAGGCCCCTATATAAAGAGGGGGGAGGGAGGGCAGCGGCACCCCTTGCTCTTGGCGCCTCCCTCTCCCTCCGTAACACCTCTCCTCCCCGCTTGCGCTTGGCGAAGCCCTGCCGGGATCCTGCTGCATCCACCACCACGCCGTCGTGCTGCTGGATCTTCATCAACTTCTCCTTCCCCCTTGCTGGATCAAGAAGGAGGAGACGTCTTCCTAACCGTAAGTGTGTTGAATGCGGAGGTGCCGTCCGTTCGGCACTAGGTCATCGGTGATTTGAATCACGTCGAGTACGACTCCATCAACCCCGTTCTCTTGAACGCTTCCGCGCGCGATCTACAAGGGTATGTAGATGCACTCCTCTCTCCCTCGTTGCTAGATGACTCCATAGATTGATCTTGGTGATGCGTAGAAAATTTTAAAATTCTTCTACGTTCCCCAACATCTATTTGGGTTCCAAAGACCCGTGTTACTAACATCAAAGGACCCATTACAAAATGGGTACCTAAAACCAAGCATTGATCTCTTGTAGGTGTTTGCTTCCGGTGGGAGATCATGGTTGCTCGATAGCGGAGCTACAAATCATATGACCGGAAGCAAGGACTTGGTGGTGGACGTGTACAAGGTTCCATCTATGCGCACCAATGTCGAGTGGGGTGACGCCTTATCTTCTAAGGTATTGGGACTTGGCAAGGTGGTCATCTCTCATGATCTCACGACCGAGAAGGTCATGCTTGTTGAGTACCTTGCATACAATTTACTTTTCGTTCATCAACTTGCAATCATGGGCTTTACCACTTTCTTTGATATCGATACCGTGGCCCTCCTGTGGAGCAAGACTCTTAAAGTAGCCTTTGTTGGGCATGTCGAGAACGGTCTATATGTGATTAACTTTTCGGAGCGACCCACTAAGACCGCGACGTGCCTAATGGCTAAAGTTTATGTGGGATGGCTTTGGCATCGCCGTTTAGCCCATGTCAATATGAGATCTTTGCAAAGTCTCCTCAAGGGGGACCATGTCCGTGGACTAACGAATGTTAGTTTTGCTAAAGATCGTGCTTGTAGTGCTTGTATCGAAGGAAAGCTACATGAGAAGGCTCACCCTCCCACGACTATCATTTATTCAAAGAGGCCTTTGGAGCTCCTTCACATGGATCTCGTTGGGCCTCCATCCTTCGATAGTCTTGGAGGTAGGAAGTATTGCTTGGTGATTGTGGATGACTACTCAAGGTACACGTGGGTGTATTTCTTCAAGAGGAAGAGCGAAACCCAACAAATCATCATTGACTTTGCAAATGAAGCACAACGTCAATACAATGCAAAGATCTTGACAATAAGAAGTGACAAGGGCACTGAGTTCAAGAACTACACCTTGGATGAGTTTCTTAGTAATGAGGGGATCAAGCATCAATATTCCGCACCTTACACCCCTCAACAAAACGGTGTTGCAGAGAGGAAGAACCGGACGTTGATGGATGCGGCAAGGACCATGATGGCGGAGTTCAAGTCTCCGTACAACTTTTGGGCCGAAGCCATCAACACCGCGTGTCATGCATCCAATCAGTTCTACCTCCGCAAGGGCTTGAACAAGACTCCGTATGAGATACTCACCGGTAACAAGCCCAACCTCAAGTACTTCCGGGTGTTCGGTTGTAAGTGTTTCATTCTCAAGAAAGGTGTTCGGTTGTCTAAATTTGAGGCTAGAGCTTATGAGGGCATATTTGTTGGTTATGCTACAAACTCTCATGCTTACCGTGTCCTCAATAAATCCACGGGACTTATTGAGGAGACGTGTAACGTGGAGTTTGATGAGAATAACGGCTCCCAAGTGGAGCAAAGTGGCACTTGTGATGTAGGTGATGAAATTCCTCCCCAAGCCATAAGAAGAACGGGTGTTGGCTTTATCCTACCCATTGAAGGAACCCCTTGTGGCCGAAGGAGAAGGACAAAGCTCCACTCAAGTGGAGCCATCACCAACCCAAGGCCCACACGCTTCCGAAGAACAACATGAAGGCCCTCATCCTCAAGAACATGACCAAGGGCAAGATCACGCTCAAGACGGTGTTGACACATCTAGTGATGCCCAAGGTCAAGTTCTCTCCTCCGAGCAAGTTCAAGAACAAGAACAAGCTCAAGACGACGCTCAAGATGATCAAGTGACCACTCCTCGTCTCACCCCCGAGGAGGAATTAGAGCGTCATGCCGCCAAGGTTGCTTCCAAGCTCTCCACCAAAGATCATCTCATGACGAATGTGCTTGGAAGCTTACGAAAGGGGGTAATAACTCGTAGACAATTAGCAAATTATTGTGAGCATCATGCGTTTGTCTCTTGTGTGGAACCCCACAAGGTCTATGAGGCGCTAGAAGATCCGGATTGGCTCAATGCCATGCATGAAGAACTCAACAACTTCGAGCGCAACAAAGTGTGGAGATTGGTGCCAAGACCGACGGGGAACCACAATGTCATCGGAACCAAGTGGATATTTAAGAACAAGCAAGATGCCCATGGGATTATCATTCGCAGCAAGGCTCGTTTGGTAGCACAAGGCTACTCCCAAGTCGAGGGTATCGACTACGGTGAAACCTTTGCTACCGTTGCTTGTCTTGAATCTATTCGCATGTTGATTGCCTATGCTTCTCATCATAACTTTAAGTTACAACAAATGGATGTGAAGAGTGCTTTTCTTAATGGTCCCATTAATGAATTGGTTTATGTCAATCAACCCCCCGGGTTCGAGGATCCCTACTTTCCCGATCATGTGTATCAACTCGATAAGGCACTCTATGGCCTTAAACAAGCCCCACGTGCGTGGTATGACCACCTTACCGAGTTGTTACAAGACCGTGGTTTCGAAGTTGGGCTAATGGACCCCACTATTTTTACTAAGAAGGTCAAAGGGGAGTTGTTTGTGTGCCAATTATATGTTGATGATATTATCTTTGGTTCCCCTAACAAAGCTTTCAATGAGGAATCTGCCGCTCTCATGACCTCAAAGTTCGAGATGTCTTCCATGGGAGAGTTGAAGTTCTTTCTAGGGTTCGAAGTGAAGCAAAGAAGAGAAGGAACCTTCATCAATCAAGCCAAATATACTCAAGACATGCTCAAAATATTCAAGCTAAGTGATGTCAAGCCGGCTTCCACTCCCATGCCCACCAAGTGCCAACTTGACATAGATCCCAATGGTAAAGCGGTAGATCAAAAGGTATATCGCTCCATGATAGGTTCCTTGCTTTACCTTTATGCATCTAGACCGGATATCATGTTGAGTGTGGGAATTTGTGCACGTTTTCAAGCCGCACCTAAGGAAACTCACTATGTGGCGGTCAAACGAATCTTTCGATATTTGGCTCATACCCCAAACTTTGGCCTATGGTACCCAAGAGGAGCAAACTTCAAGCTTGTAGGGTATTCGGATTCCGATTGGGCGGGAGACAAAGTGGATAGGAATTCCACTTCCGGAGGGTGCCAATTTCTTGGTTGCTCTTTGGTAAGTTGGTCTTCCAAAAAGCAAAGTTGTGTGTCTCTCTCGTCCACCGAAGCGGAGTATGTGGCGGCCGGTAGTTGTTGTGCACAACTCTTATGGATGAGGCAAAATTTAAAGGATTACGGTGTCATTTGTGACAAAGTGCCTCTTTGGTGTGATAATGAAAGTGCCATCAAGATCTCTCTCAACCCAGTGCAACACTTCAAGACGAAGCATATTGAGATTCGGTATCACTTCATCCGGGATCACATTAGGCGAGGAGAGATCGAGCTCAACTATGTCAACACTCATGATAACCTTGTATCTTCACGAAGCCCTTGGATGAAGCAAGATTTCGCGAGTTAAGGCATGAGCTAAATATCATTGATTCAAGCAATGTTGCTTGAACCCTTGCACACCCCACCATACTCAACGTGTTGTCCTGTTTAGATGTAGGCATGGACATAGGGGGAGTGATGTTCTCTCAATGAACTCTCCCTCCCCCCATTATGCATAAATCGATCAAGTCTTTCACATTAGCCATGTTTGATGGTACTTGTGCTTCAAAGACGAGTTTTGGTCATGGACCCAAGGATAATTCTTCGCGGTGCCATACCAATTGACTCAAACATAGGTGGCTATGGCCACCGCCCTCTCTTTGGAGAGGTGGTGTCTAGTGGTTGTTTCGTTTGTCGTGTGCCTTTCTGGCTTTGTGTGTAGCGTGGTCTTATGGTGTTGTGTTGGCTCGGAGTGTTTGTGCAAAGACCCAGTTTTTCGTGTGCTCGAAACGTGCATCTTCTTGAGCTCACGGTACTACCGCGGCTGGCCGCGGTACTACCACTTTGGGAGGCACGGTACTACCACGCCATAGCACGGTACTACCGCTCAGGTGCGGTACTTCGGAAGTACCGCGCCAGGCGGTACTACCGCGTTGGGGCACGGTACTACCGCGCCGTCGAGGGAGCGTGGGGGTTATGACTCGGGCAGGGGAGTTCCAACTCCCCATACCCATTCATTTATCTCTCTCCCCACGTCTCTCTCTCTCGCTCAAGAACGGCGCCGGAGGCCCTCGCCGGATCTCCGTCTCCGGCCACTCTCCTCGGATTTCGACCGGTGGGATCGTTCCCCACCACTTCCTCTTGCCATGGACCAAGGTTTTTCCCCCAAATCCATCTTTTTCTTGGATATTCTCTTGCTTCTAGGTTTTTGGGGAGAAACTTGTTGTTCTTGAGATTTTAGGCCAAATCTATGCAAGAGTAGGATGTAGGAGAGTCGTGATGCATAGGAATCATACTTGATATGCTGTCTTGTGGTAGCTTTGTCCAACCGTAGTACCGCCGTGGTTTCGCGGGCTTTTCTTAGATTTGAACTTGTTCAGATCTGACGCGGTGCGGTACTACCATGTCTGATGTGCGGTACTACCGCTCTTGCGATACTACCGCCCGTCAGGTGCGGTACTACCGTGCTAGCTCATGCGGTACTACCGCTCAGCAGACGCGGTACTACCACGCTAGCCGAGGCGCTAAGGTCGTACTACCGCTCCTAGACCCGGTACTACCGCGTCTAAGAGCAGCACTACTATCTTAGCTTCGCAGCACTTGGCAGTACTACCATAGGGATCAAATCTCTCTCTAGGCATTTATCATGTGTGCTTTCTGCTTGTTTCTCTTACTTTGTTGTGGTCTTTGCATTAATCCCTCTTGGTTGTTGTGGGTGTTTTGCGTTTTTGTGTCTCAGGTAGTGGCTCTCGCCATTCCAATCTCAGTCGTGACACTGGCTCCAAGCGTCTGCGCAACCCCCAAGATGAAGCCCCAGAGGGCTCCAATGCCCCCAAGCGCAATGTCAAGACCACTGCCAGCAAGCAAAAGGAACCTGCTAAGGGCATGGACGATATTTCTGTCTCTGAGTATGTCGAACGCCGGAGGATCAATCCCTATGTGACTCCTCGGGCTGTGCTCAGAGGCACCGAGATGTTCTGGAACAAGCAACAGGTTCTCATCTATCTGGATGTGATCAAGAGCAAGCAGAATACCTTCGTGGATGTCAAGTGGATAGACATGCATCACATGCGGAAGGACAAGTTTCGTGACTACTTTGGAGAGGCTCTGGACTTGGTGGAGCAGTTTGCTATTGAGCCGGTGATCTCTTTTCACCATGACTATGACCCTGAGCTCATCTGTCAGTTCTTTGCCTCAGTGTACTTTCATCCCGGGGAGGAGCGGAGGATGACCTGGATGACCAAGGCCGTCAGCTATCTACTACATGGAAAGAGTTCATGGATCTGCTGCACATTCCTAATGACGGGCTTCACACCCCCGTTGGTGTTCGCCCCCATGCCAACTCTGAGTCTGCCAACAAAAACCTGCTTCAGCCTTTCCTTGTTGAGAAGGTGCTCCCCAATGGCAAGTCAACTTGGGTGTTAAACTCCTTTCTGGATATCATGCATCGCATCTTCCGCAACACTCTGTTCCCACGCATTGGCGACAAGGACAAGGTCCATGCATATCTAGTGGACATGTTGCTCCTGTGTGCAGATGCACGTTCTTCTCAGACTCAGCCACTTGATGTCTCACACATCATGTGGTGTGAGCTTCGGTTTGCGGTGTTCACTCGCAAGGTACCTATCTATGGACCGTACCTGTTTCGGCTGCTCTCCACCACTTGGGAGAAGATGTACCCTGGTGATGAGTTCCTTGCTCCAGACTGGATTTGCCATGAGTCCATCAGCCTCCGCGTCAAGACCAACTGGGCCAACACCACTACCCATGCTGAGGCCTCTTCTGCTAGGAGGGCTGCTGGTGAGGAGGCGGCTGCTGCTGAGAATGTTGTTGAGGACCATGCTGCTAGGTCCACCACTCCTTCCTCTGAGCCGTCATGGGCCAAGAAGCTAAAGGACAAGGTGAAGACTCTCTTCTACATGCAGGCAAAGGGACAGTACAGGGCTCACGTGGCAAACAAGGAGAGTCGCCGTCGTGACAAGAAGGTTATGAGGCTCTTTGGAGAGGATGTGTTTGGCGGGTCTGAGGACGTCATCACACCTGAGGCTGCCTGGATGTCAAAGCAGGGATACAAGTGGACCAGTTCAGAGGATGACTTCGAGGAGACTATCCCCGCCGCTGAGTCTGACGAGGAGCACGAGGAGCAGTGGGACGACTTCTCTGCCCGAGCCACCCCGTGTGTGTAGGTGTCCTCTCTGCCTTTTTGGCGTCTCGATGCCAAAGGGGGAGAGAGTGTAGGGATTTGCTTGTGTCGTGCTTGGTGCGTTTATTTGCTTTGTCTTTTGGACCTCGTTTGTGCTTGTTTGCTGTTGTTTGGTTTGTGCTTTCGAGACCTTTCCTCATATGGTGTAAGACATATGCACTGTGCCTATCGTACTTAACTTATGTGTGTGCTATCTTGTCTAGTGATAGATATGCCTTGTCTCTATAATATAGGGGGAGCTTTGATCCTAGTATTCGTGTGTCGTGCAGTCCAAAGCACTCATCTAGGTGGCACACATCTAGGGGGAGCCCGTCTATATTCTAGAGAGGAGGGTTTTGCATTTACTTAATTTTATTTTCCTTGTGCAAATCCCATATTGTCATCAATCCACCAAAAAGGGGGATTGTAAGGGCATATTTATCCCTAAGTGTTTTGGTGATTGATGAAAACGCATTTGCGGACTAATCGCGTGCCTTGAGTATTCCAGACACTTCATTGGTAGGCACAAGACGATTGGGTGCCCCTCGAAGACTGATGAAGACGGCGTCTTTTCTATGTTTCTTTTTGGTGGATTTGAGTCATAGGAAAGCCGTACTATTAAGAGGGGGTCCGCGTTGGAAAGGTTTGGGTGGAATCATCATGTACACGTCTCCTTCTTGTCCCCTCTTTTTTTTCCTTGGAGCTTCCTCCGTTTTCTTGCCTCCCTTGTCTGGCTGCTGTGGTTGGTCGCGGTAGTACTGCTCCCAGGAAAACGGTAGTACCGTAGGCATCCGCGGTAGTACCGCGCTGTGGCGCGGTAGTACCGCAGGTGGCCACGGTAGTACCGCTCCCCTGGAGCCGCACTACCGCTGCCCACCAGGCTAGTGCCACCCCTTTGCGGTAGTAGGGGAGGATGTAATTTTTTACATCCGCACCTACCGCGGTAGTACCGTTTTCGCTGAGCGGTAGTACCGCACTATGCAGTCAGGCAGTAGTACCACCCCTCGGCGGTACTACTGTGTCGGGTTTTTGCTACTTCTGTTTCTTTGCGGAAGTAGGCACGGAAGTTCCCTCCCCCTGGCTGGGGTTTTTTGCCTTGCGGTAGTACCGCATGGGGGGCGCAGTAGTACCGCGCATGCAGAAGTACCACCCCCAGCTCCTGCGCGTCTGTTTATCTTTTCTGTCGCTGGGGTTGCGGCAGTACCGTGGGTCGGTACGGTAGTACCGCACAGCCGTGCGGTAGTACCGCTTGGTTGCAAGCATTAGTACCGCGTGGCCTTGCGGTAGTACCGCTGGCCGCGGGCTGGTTGGTGGGTAACGGTTGGATCCTTTTCCCACACTATATAAGGGGTCCCCTTCTTCCCCGTTGACTCATCTCTTCCACCCCTAAGCTCCATTATTGCTCTAAGCTCCATTTTCGCCTGATCTCACTCCCTAGCTGACCAAACTTGTTGATTTGCTCGGGAGTGGTTGAGAAGGCCTCGATCTACACTTCCACCAAGAGATATTTGATTCCCCCCACTAATCCCTTGCGGATCTTGTTACTCTTGGGTGTTTGAGCATCCTAGACGCGGTTGAGGTCACCGCGAAGCCATAGTCCATTGTGGTGAAGCTTCGTGGTGTCATTGGGAGCCTCCAATTGAGTTGTGGAGATTGCCCCAACCTAGTTTGTAAAGGTTCGGTCGCTGCCTCCAAGGGCACCAATAGTGGAATCACGGCATCTCGCATTGTGTGAGGGCGTGAGGAGAATATGGTGGCCCTAGTGGCTTCTTGGGGAGCATTGTGCCTCCACACCGCTTCAACGGAGACGTACTTCCTCTCAAAGGGAAGGAACTTCGGCAACACATCCTCGTATCCACTGTCTCCACTCTTGGTTATATCGTGCCTTTACTTGCGCAAGCTTATTTGTTTCATATATCTTGCTTGCTTGTGTTCCTATCCTTGTTGCATCATATAGGTTGCCCACCTAGTTGCATATCTAGACAACCTACTTTGATCCAAAGTTTAAATTGTTAAAGAAAAGCTAAAAATTGTTAGTTGCCTATTCACCCCCCCCTCTAGTCAACCATATCGATCCTTTCAATGGTAGCCCGTGGAGGCTGGAGGAGGTCGACGGTGGATATGAACAGTATCCCATGGAGTCCCGTTTTGCGGTACGCCACACACCTCCCGATGAACAGGACCCCCGTTTCGACCGTAGTGCTCCAACACAAGTCAGTTTCATCCGTTTTGCGGTACGCCACACCCCTCCCGATCAACAGGACCCCCGTTTCGACCGTAGGAGGCCCGTTTCCTCCGTTTTGCGGTACTCCAGACCCCTCCCGATCAACAGGACCCCGTTGCGAACGTAGGAGGTCCGTTTCCTCCGTTGTGCGGTACGCCAGGCCTCGTTTCCATCGCCTGTTCTATCCAAGCCCTCCCGATGAACACGACCACGCATTCTGTTCCGACCCAGCCGGTTGGCTCCCACGCGTTCCGTTGCCTCCCGATGAACACGACGCATTCCGTTGCCTCCCGATGAACACGACGCATTCCGTTGCCTCCCGATGAACACGACGCATTCTGTTGCCTCCACATTAACATGACGACAACGCTGTTTCTCCGTTCCGACCCAGCCATGTACACGAGCCCTGGCCGTATGTATGCGCGAGTAGGCGTTCGAGACCCCGCCCGTATGTACACATACGTGGTCGTATTTTCTTTCGAGCACCCTGGCCGCTATACGTACGTGTACATGCTATGTGCGCGCCTCTACTACGACACGTACGCGCCTCCACTACGACACGTGCGCGCCTCTACATCCACCAGTATATATGTACGTACACGTTCGCGACCAGAATGATAACGCTACGTACGCTTCGACCAGGTGGGTCCCGACTGTCAGGCACTTCCTTGCCTGTGAAGATGTAGCTGGTGCGTCCCAACAGTCAGGGGGGTGAATCGTTTTTTTTGCCCGGACGCACTTCCTTGCGTGCGAAGATGTAGCTGGTGGGTCCCAGCAGTCAGGGGTAAATGTTTTTTTCGTGAAATACGGTGGCCCGTCCGGTGGGTCCCCGCTGTCAGGTGGAGAAATAATTATTTTGCACGTAATAAGGAGGCACTTCCTTGTTGCAGCCATGGACCCAGCTGTCAGCCTCTCTACGTACAGTCCACATCCGATGGAAGCCGTTCCTTGACCACGTTGACCACGCCGCGCCGAGAGCACCAGGGCGATGGACGACGGTGAGGCCTAGGAAGGGGACGACGCGGAGCCAGGGAAGACGCGACAGTGGATGCCCACGCGTAGAGGAGTACGAGGGTTCACTGGTTCGCTGCGGTGTGAGGCTGCCGTCACCGTAGAATAACAGGGGGTGTGGGATAGTAAAGGGATACCCTGGGCCAGCGGTGGGAGTAGTAGGGTGCGGTGAGGCCTCCGCCGCATCGCAGCCGGCCACGGGAGGCAGGAGCACGAGGCATGACCGGCGCTGGTTTGGGCGGCTGGAGCAAGAAGATAATGTTCTGATAAAGACGTTCTTCAGTAATATCATCATGACTTTTGAAATCATGTGCGGTAGCAATACCAAACCAAATACGACGAGTAGTCGGGTCCTGAGCTAAGCCTTGGCTAAACCTGGGAAATCTTTCTTGTATCAAAATATGAATCCTTTTTCTTCCTAATTCGTCAAAGATTACTATTTCTTCTTTATTCGGGTCTGTCTCTTGGACCTCTTTTTCTTTTGGTTAGGTTTAGCCGAGGTAGTGGACAAACAGAGGGGGTTGAAGAAGCACTACGGCCGTTGGATGGACATCGTACGGTCACTGGAGCTAGAATCGTGCATATTGACTAAGTTGACAAAGCCCTTCGTTCCCGTCAACTTCGTAGGCCCACAAGTCAGCCTACCACTATACGGGGTCCCAGCTAACAGGGGGAGTATTCATATTTTTTTGTGCGTAATAAGGAGGCACTTCCTTGCGTGCGAAGATATAGCTGATGGGTCCGAGCTGTCAGCGGCGGTAACGTTTTTTCGCGAAATACAGAGGCCCTTTCGGTGGGTCCCTGATGTCAGGTGGAGGAATCATTATTTTGCGCGTAATAAGGGGGCATTTCCTTGCGTGCGGCCGTGGACCCAGCTGTCAGCCTCTCCACGTACAGTCCACTTCAGACGCATGTCGGTCGTTGACCATGTTGACCAGGCCACGCCAAGAGCACCAGGGTGGTGGACGACGGCGAGGCCTAGGAAGGGAACGACACGGAGGCAGGGAAGACTCGGTAGTTGTTTCCCACGCGGAGGGGAGTACGACTGTATGAGGGTTTACTGGTTCGTCTGCCGTCGTCGGAGAATAATAGCAGGTGTGGGTGAGCAGAGGGATGGCAAGCCTAGCAATGGGAGTACGATGGGGCGGTGAGGCCTACGCGGCAGCACAGCCGGCCGCGGGGAGGAGGGAGCAGGCAGTCCCGCCGGCGCTTGTTTGAGCGGCTAGAGCAGGAAGAGCAGAGATTGAAAAAGCACCACGGCCATTCGATGGACATCCAATAGCCACTGCTTGTGCGTCAACCTTTTTTTAGGAAAGCCTCAAATCTGTGGAAAATAGCATACAACCCATCTGCCATTATTTCTAATAATTTACAGCCCATTTGCTAATTTTTAAGGTTTTTTTGGAGCCCATATTATTTTTGTTAGCATTACAGCCCATATTGTGGCCACAGTTAAAAAATTATACAAAATTTTATATATTTCGGTGCGGTCCGAAATGTTTTTAATCCCAAAATTTCGACTCACATTCAAACTGATTTTAAAAATAAATGTATATCAATATAAAATCCAACAAATTCTCCATGCGTAAAAATTAATGTAATTTAAAATCTCGAAATGAAAAAAAGATATTTAAAACTAATTGCCGGTTTGATGTGTTTTAAAATGTACAGCTCATTTCTCATTACTGATAGGTCATTTTCTCGTCCAGCCGAATGAAGCTCTCCTCGTCTTGAAAGATTTGCAGCCCAACAGGCTTGACATAGTGACTTACTTGGCAAATCACAAAAAAACCGGGTTGTGACCGTGGACCCAGCTGTCAGCCTCTCCACGTACAGTACTCTTCCGATGAAAGTCGGTCGTTGACCACATTGACCACGCCGCGCCGAGAGTACCAAGGCGGTGGACGACGGCGAGGCCTAGGAAGGGGACGACACGGAGCCGGGGAAGAGGCGGCAGTGGATGCCCACGCGGAGAGGAGTACGAGGGTTCACTGGTTCGGCTGCGGCGTGAGGCTGCCGTCACCGTAGAATAACAGGGGGTGTGGGTGAGTAGAGGGATACCCTAGGCCAGTGGTGGGAGTACTGGGGTGGTGAGGCCTCCGCAGCATCACAGCCGGCCACGAGAGGCAGGAGCACGCAGCACGACCGACGCTGCTTTGGGCGACTAGAGCAAGAAGACCAGAGGTTGAAAAAGCACTATGGCCGTTGGATGGACATCGTACGGTCACTGGAGCTAGAATGGTTCATATTGACTAAGTTGACAAAGCCCTCCATCCTTATCAACTTAGTAGGCCCACAAGTCAGCCACCCACTATGGTGGGTCCCAGCTAGCAGGGGGTATTCATTTTTTGGTGCGTAATAAGGAGGCACTTCCTTGCGTGCGAAGATATAGCTGGTGGGTCCGACCTGTCAGCGGGGGAACGTCTTTTTCGCGAAATACATAAGCCCTTCCCACGTATAGTGCACGTACAATGCGTAATAAGGAGGAACTTTCCTTGCGTGCGACCATGGACCTCGTGGGTCCCAGCCGTCAGGCTCTCCACGTACAATCCTCTTTCGATGACTCTCGTATGTTGACCACGCCGCGCCGAGCGCACCGAGGTGGTGGACGACGGCGAGGCCCCAGACTGGAACGACCGGGAGATGGGGAAGACGCGGCAGTGGAGTCGCAGACGGAGAGGAGTGGGAAACTTGACTGGTTCGGGTGCGGGGTGGGCCTACACTCGGCAGAGAATAACAGGAGGTGCGGAGTGGAGGGATGGCTTGGCCGTCGGCGGGGTAGCGTTTCGCTGAGGAGCGCAAAACAACGCCGCTGGACGCCGAAGGCTGGAGCAGGCGGTTCCGGCAGCGCTGGGGGAAGAAGACGTGAGATTGAAGAAGAATGCCGGCCGTTAGATGTAAATCCAACGTCTTCTTAGGCTTCGACCTATTGGCCCACATGTCAGCCAGTCCATTTGTTTTTTTAGTCCATTTGGTGGGTTGGGTGAAACAATGATGTAGCATCTATCCAGCTCGTCTAAATCCCATTTGCATTTTTCTCGAAATCCGCGGACTTGCTGGGCTGGGTGAAAATATCATGTTGGGCTAGACGGAGAAATGTTATAAAAACATAAACATGTGATTGCACGTCAGTAAAATCTTTGCAAGTTTATGTACGCAATCACTAGGAGTTAACTTGCCAAGTTATATATAAACAATTATTTTTATTATTTTGTAAGAACTTTCAACTTACGAAATAAAATATCATTTTAATTTGATGAGTTAATAGTACGTGGGGTATTATTATTTTTTAGGCTAGACGTGGGACAGTTGAGTTGGTTCTAGGGGAAAGTATTGGGAGAAAACTCAGTTTACATCGAAAAAGAAAGTGGGAGAAAATTCAGAGACCTGTTGGGTCCACCTGAGGAGGGGAATATGTTGGGAGGAAGGAGATTCAAAGCACGGCAGCCGAGTGAACTAGTTTCTTTTACGGACAAGTGAATTAGTTTACATATATAAGCAAATAGCCACTAAAAAACAATCAGGTTAATGGGTTCTTAAAAGAAATATTTCGGACAAAACAGATAATTACGACACATAGGCTAATGCATGAAACACTCAGATGATAAAGGTGCTTATAAACAGATAAAGTATAACATCTAGACCTTCCTGGCACGCTTGATAATGACGCTGCGGCTGTCCGTGTACTCATCGGTTACGGGAAGCAGACACGCCCTCATGTCCAACATCTGCATGTACATGTCGTAGCATGCGTATGCGTCCTTGGCCGCGTAGGTTATGTAGGCTAGATTCAGAGGTACCTCCCACGTGTTCAGGTCGTCTTCTTTCATGTTGGCGTATCAGGGGTCGATGATGGTCTCAGCGAGGTCAACCACGGAGTCCTTCTCCTGCTCATTGCTGATGATCTTGTACTGCTTCTGGATGTCGACAAGCTTGTTGCACCAGATGGCGGAATCGTCGCGTTCTTCCTTCTCTCCACCATAGCGAAGGTGCAGTCAGCGCTGCCGATGAAATGGGCGAATGCTCCAGAACCTGGTGCAGCCATAAGACTGAGGCGAGGAAGAGCTTCACCGAGTCCGTATCGTTGGTGTACATCACATTCAACTTGGTGCAGCCATAGGACTGAATGGCGAACTCAAAGGGGAACTCCTTGCTGAAGTCCATATCCAGCAGGCTCACCCCTCGGCTTGCCATTAGAGTCTCTTCGAGTGAACGAGTGTGTAGGTGGCGGCAGTAGTTCGTTTTTCAGCTCTTGGGGAACTGGATACAACAGTAAGCCGAGTGTGTACAGGCGACAATAGTTACTACCCCTCCCTCGTCCGCTGCACGCCCGACAGAAGATGCACCCTCGGCCACACGTCGATTCACGAGCGGGTCAGTATTGGTTTTGTAATAACAGGAGTTAGTGGTCACTTTACTTAAATTAAATTAGCTTGAATAGAAATTTATGAAGGAAATATGCCCTAGAGGCAATAATAAAGTTATTATTTATTTCCTTATATAATGATAAATGTTTATTATTCATGCTAGAATTGTATTAACCGGAAACATAATACATGTGTGAATACATAGACAAACAGAGTGTCACTAGTATGCCTCTACTTGACTAGCTCGTTGATCAAAGATGGTTATGTTTCCTAACCATAGACATGAGTTGTCATTTGATTAACGGGATCACATCATTAGAAGAATAATGTGATTGACTTGACCCATTCCGTTAGCATAGCACTTGATCGTTTAGTTTGTTGCTATTGCTTTCTTCATGACTTATACATGTTCCTATGACTATGAGATTATGCAACTCCCGTTTACCAGAGGAACACTTTGTGTGCTACCAAACGTCACAACGTAACTGTGTCATTATAAAGGTGCTCTACATGTGTCTCTGAAGGTACTTGTTGGGTTGGCGTATTTCGAGATTAGGATTTGTCACTCTGATTGTCAGAGAGGTATCTCTGGGCCCTCTCGGTAATGCACATCACTTAAGCCTTGCAAGCATTGCAACTAATGAGTTAGTTGCAGGATGAAATATTACGGAACGAGTAAAGAGACTTGCCGGTAACGAGATTGAACTAGGTATTGAGATACCAACGATCGAATCTCGGGCAAGTAACATACCGATGACAAAGGGAACAACGTATGTTGTTATGCGATCTGACCGATAAAGATCTTCGTACAATATGTGGGAGCCAATATGAGCATCCAGGTTCCGCTATTGGTTATTAACCGGAGACGTGTCTCGGTCATGTCTACATTGTTCTCGAACCCGTAGGGTCCGCACGCTTAAGGTTTCGATGACAGTTATATTATGAGTTTATGAGTTTTGATGTACCGAAGGAGTTCAAAGTCCCGGATGAGATCGGAGACATGACGAGGAGTCTCGAAATTGTCGAGACGTAAAGATCGATATATTGGACGACTATATTCGGACATCGGAAAGGTTCCGAGTGATTCGGGTATTTTTCGGAGTACCGGAGAGTTACGGAAATTCGCCGGGGAGTATATGGGCCTTATTGGGCCATACAGGAATAGAGGAGAGAGGCCAAAAGGAAGGAGGCGCGCGCCCCCCCTCTGGTCCGAATTGGACAAGGGGTGCAGCCCAGTTTTCCTTGTTCCTCTCCCCCTCTTTCCTTCTCTCCTACTCCAACAAGGGAAGGAGGAGTCCTACTCCCGGTGGGAGTAGGACTCCCCCCTTGGCGCGCCCTCCTCCTAGGCCGACCGCCTTCCTCCCTTGCTCCTTTATATACAGGGGCAGGGGGCACCCCATAGACACAACAATTGATCATTGATCTCTTAGCCGTGTGCGGTGCCCCTCTCCACCATAATCCTCGATAATATTGTAGCGGTGCTTAGGCGAAGCCCTGCGACGGTAGAACATCAAGATCGTCACCACGCCGTCGTGCTGACAGAACTCTTCCCCGACATTCTACTGGATCGGAGTCCGGGGATCGTCATCGAGCTGAACGTGTGCTAGAACTCGGAGGTGCCGTAGTTTCGGTGCTTGATCGATCGGGCCGTGAAGACGTACGACTACATCAACCGCGTTGTTATAACGCTTCCGCTTCCGGTCTACGAGGGTACGTAGACAACACTCTCCCCTCTCATTGTTATGCATCACCATGATCTTGCGTGTGCGTAGGAAATTTTTTAAAATTACTATGTTCCCTAACAGTGGTATCAGAGCCAGGTTTTATGCCTTGATGTTATATGCACGAGTAGAACACAAGTGAGTTGTGGGCGATATAAGTCATACGGCTTACCAGCATGTCATACTTTGGTTCGCCGGTGTTGGATGAAGCGGCCCGGACCAACATTACGCGTACGCTTACGCGAGCCTGGTTCTACCAACGTGCTTTGCACATAGGTGGCTGGCGGGTGTCAGTTTCTCCAACTTTAGTTGAACCGAGTGTGGCTACGTCCGGTCCTTGCGAAGGTTAAAACAGCACCAACTTGACAAACTATCATTGTGGTTTTGATGCGTAGGTAAGAACGGTTCTTGCTAAGCCCGTAGCAGCCACGTAAAACTTGCAACAACAAAGTAGAGGACGTTTAACTTGTTTTTGCAGGGCATGTTGTGATGTGATATGGTCAAGACATGATGCTAAATTTTATTGTATGAGATCATGTTTTGTAACCGAGTTATCGGCAACTTGCAGGAGCCATATGGTTGTCGCTTTATTGTATGCAATGCAATCGCCCAGTAATGCTTTACTTTATCACTAAGCGGTAGCGATAGTCGTGGAAGCATCAGATTGGCGAGACGACAACGATGCTACGATGGAGATCAAGGTGTCGCGCCGGTGATGATGGTGATCATGAAGGTGCTTCGGAGATGGAGATCACAAGCACAAGATGATGATGGCCATATCATATCACTTATATTGATTGCATGTGATGTTTATCTTTTTTGCATCTTATCTTGCTTTGATTGACGGTAGCATTATAAGATGATCTCTCACTAAATTTCAAGATAAAAGTGTTCTCCCTGAGTATGCACCGTTGCCAAAGTTCGTTGTGCCCAGACACCACATGATGATCGGGTGTGATAAGCTCCACGTCCATCTACAACGGGTGCAAGCCAGTTTTTGCACACGCAGAATACTCAGGTTAAACTTGATGAGCCTAGCATATGCAGATATGGCCTCGGAACACTGAGACCGAAAGGTTGAGCGTGAATCATATAGAAGATATGATCAACATATTGATGTTCACCATTAAAAGCTACTCCATTTCACGTGATGATCGGTTATGGTTTAGTTGATTTGGATCACGTGATCACTTAGAAGATTAGAGGGATGTCTTTCTAAGTGGGAGTTCCTAAGTAATATGATTAATTGAACTTTAATTTATCATGAACTTAGTCCTGATAGTATTAGCATATCTATGTTGTAGATCAATAGCTCGCGTTTAGCTCCCCTATTTTATTTTTGATATGTTCCTAGAGAAAATTAAGTTGAAAGATGTTAGTAGCAATGATGCGGATTGGATCCGTGATCTGAGGATTATCCTCATTGCTGCACAGAAGAATTATGTCCTTAATGCACCGCTAGGTGACAAACCTATTGCAGGAGCAGATGCAGACGTTATGAAAGTTTGGCTAGCTCAATATGATGACTACTTGATAGTTTAGTGCACCATGCTTAAACGGCTTAGAATCGGGACTTCACAGACGTTTTGAACGTCATGGATCATATGGATGTTCCAGGAGTTGAAGTTAATATTTCAAGCAAATACCCGAGTTGAGAGATATGAAGTCTCAACAAGTTCTATAGCTAAAAGATGAAGGAGAATAGCTCAAGCAGTGATCATGTGTTTAGATTGTCAGGGTACTACAATCGCTTGAATCAAGTGGGAGTTAATCTTCTAGATAAAATAGTGATTGACAGAATTCTCTAGTCACCATCACCAAGTTAGTAGAACTTCGTGATGAACTATAGTATGCAAGGGATGATGAAAACGATTCCCGAGCTTTTCATGATGATGAAATCGATGAAGGTAAAAATCAATAAAGAGCATCAAGTGTTGATGATTAACAAGACCACTAGTTTCAAGAAAAGGGCAAAGGGAAAGAAAGGGAACTTCAAGAAGAACGGCAAGCAAGTTGCTGCTCAAGTGAAGAAACCCAAGTCTGGTCCTGAGCCTGAGACTAAGTGCTTCTACTGCAAAGGGACTGGTCACTGGAAGCGGAACTGCCCCAAGTATTTGGCGGATAAGAAGGATGGCAAAGTGAACAAAGGTATATTTGATATACAGATTATTGATGTGTATTTTACTAGTGTTCGTAACAACCCCTCGGTATTTGATACTGGTTCAGTTGCTAAGAGTAGTAACTTGAAACGGGAGTTGTAGAATGAACAGAGACTATTTAAGGGTGAAGTGATGACGTGTGTTGGAAGTGGTTCCAAGATTGATATGATCATCATCGCACACTCCCTATACTTTCGGGATTAGTGTTGAACCTAAATAAGTGTTATTTGGTGTTTGCGTTGAGCATGAATATGATTTGATCATGTTTATTGCAATACGGTTATTCATTTAAGTAAGAGAATAAATTGTTGTTTTGTTTACATGAATAAAACCTTCTATGGTCATACACCCATTGAAAATGGTTTGTTGGATCTCGATTGTGGTGATACACATTCTCATAATATTGAAGCCAAAAGATGCAAAGTTAATAATGATAGTGCAACTTATTTGTGGCACTGCCGTTTAGGTCATATTGGTGTAAAGCGCATGAAGAAAATCCATGCTGATGGGCTTTTGGAATCACTTGATTATGATCATTTTGATGCTTGCAAACCATGCCTCATGGGCAAGATGACTAAGACTCCGTTCTCCGGAACAATGGAGCGAGCAACTCACATATTGGAAATAATACATACTGATGTATGCAGTCCGATGAGTGTTGAGGCTCGCGGCGGGTATCATTATTTTCTGACCTTCACAGATGATTTGAGCAGATATGGGTATATCTACTTGATGAAACATAAGTCTGAAACATTTGAAAAGTTCAAAGAATTTCAGAGTGAAGTGGAGAATCATCGTAACAAAAATAAAAGTTTCTACGATATGATCGCAGAAGTAAAATATTTGACTTACGAGTTTGGCCTTCAGTTAAAACAATGTGAAATAGTTTCACTACTCACGCCACCTGGAACACCACAGTGTAATGGTGTGTCCGAACGTCGTAACCGTACTTTATTAGATATGGTGCGATCTATGATGTCTCTTACCGATTTACCACTATCGTTTTGGGTTTATGCATTAGAGACAACTACATTCACGTTAAATAGGGCACCATCTAAATCCGTTGAGACGACACCGTATGAACTATGGTTTGGCAAGAAACCTAAGCTGTCGTTTCTTAAAGTTTGAGGTTGCAATGCTTATGTGAAAAAGTTTCAACCTCATAAGCTCAAACCCAAATCGGAGAAGTGCATCTTCATAGGATACCCAAAAGAATAATGTTGGGTACACCTTCTATCACAGATCCGAAGGCAAGATATTCATTACTGAGAATGGATCCTTTCTAGAGAAGGAGTTTCTCTCGAAATAAGTGAGTGGGAGAAAAGTAGAACTTGATGAGGTAACTGTACCTGCTCCCTTATTGGAAAGTAGTTCATCACAGAAATCTGTTCCTGTGACTACTACACCAATTAGTGAGGAAGGTAATGATGATGATCATGTAACTTCAGATCAAGTTACTACCGAACCTCGTAGGTAAACCAGAGTGAGATCCGCACCAGAGTGGTACGGTAATCCTGTTCTGGAGGTCCTGTTACTTGACCATGATGAGCCTACGAACTATGAGGAAGCGATGATGAGCCCAGATTCCGCGAAATGGCCTGAGGCCATGAAATCTGAGATGAGATCCATGTATGAGAACAAAGTATGGACTTTGATTGACTTGCCCATTGATCGGCGAGCCATTGAGATTAAATGGATCTTCAAGAGGAAGACGGACGATGATAGTAGTGTTACTATCTACAAAGCTAGAATTGTCGCAAAAAGGTTTTTGACAAGTTCAAGATGTTGACTACGATGAGAGTTTCTCACTCGTATCTATGCTTAAGTCTGTTCGAATCATGTTAGCAATTGCCGCATTTTATGAAATCTGGAAAATGGATAAACAAAACTACATTCCTTAATGGATTTATTAAAGAAGAGTTGTATATGATGCAACCAGAAGGTTTTGTAAATCCTAAAGGTACTAACAAAATATGCAAGCTCCAGCGATCCATCTATGGACTGGTGCAAGCATCTCGGAGTTGGAATATACGCTTTGATAAGTTGATCAAAGCATATAGTTTTATACAGACTTGCGGTGAAGCCTGTATTTACAAGAAAGTGAGTGGGAGCATTACAACATTTCTGATAAGTATATGTGAATAACATATTGTTGATCGGAGATAATGTAGAATTATTCTGCAAAGCATAAAGGAATGTTTGAAAGGAGTTTTTCAAAGAAAGACCTCGGTGAAGCTTCTTACATATTGAGCATCAAGATCTATAGAGATAGATCAAGACGCTTGATAAGTTTTTCAATGAGTACATACCTTGACAAAATTTTGAAGTAGTTCAAAATGGAATAGTCAAAAAGGAGTTCTTGCCTGTGTTACAAGGTGTGAAGTTGAGTAAGACTCAAAACCCGACCACGGCAGAAGATAGAGAGAGAATGAAAGTCATTCCCTATGCCTCAGCCATAGGTTCTATAAAGTATGCCATGTTGTGTACCAGACTTATTGTATACCCTGCCCTGAGTTTGTCAAGGGAGTACAATAGTGATCTAGGAGTAGATCACTGGACATTGGTCAAAATTATCCTTAGTGGAATAAGGATATGTTTCTCGATTATGGAGGTGATAAAAGGTTCGTCATAAAGGGTTACGTCGATGCAAGTTTTGACACTGATCCAGATGACTCTAAGTCTCAATCTGGATACATATTGAAAGTGGGAGCAATTAGCTAGAGTAGCTCCATGCAGAGCATTGTTGACACAGAAATTTGCAAAATACGTACGGATCTGAATGTGGCAGACCCGTTGACTAAACTTCTCTCACAAGCAAAACATGATCACACCTTAGTACTCTTTGGGTGTTAATCACATAGCGATGTGAACTAGATTATTGACTCTAGTAAACCCTTTGGGTGTTGGTCACATGTCGATGTGAACTATGGGTGTTAATCACATGGTGATGTGAACTATTGGTATTAAATCACATGGCGATGTGAACTAGATTATTGACTCTAATGCAAGTGGGAGACTAAAGGAAATATGCCCTAGAGGCAACAATAAAGTTATTATTTATTTCCTTATATCATGATAAATGTTTATTATTCATGCTAGAATTGTATTAACCGGAAACATAATACATGTGTGAATACATAGACAAACAGAGTGTCACTAGTATGCATCTACTTGACTAGCTCGTTGATCAAAGATGGTTATGTTTCCTAACCATAGACATGAGTTGTCATTTGATTAACGGGATCACATCATTAGGAGAATGATGTGATTGACTTGACCCATTCCGTTAGCATAGCACTTGATCGTCTAGTTTGTTGCTATTGCTTTCTTCATGACTTATACATGTTCCTATGACTATGAGATTATGCAACTCCCGTTTACCGGAGGAACACTTTGTGTGCTACCAAACGTCACAACGTAACTGGGTGATTATAAAGGTGCTCTACAGCTGTCTCCGAAGGTACTTGTTGGGTTGGCGTATTCCGAGATTAGGATTTGTCACTCCGATTGTTGGAGAGGTATCTCTGGGCCCTCTCAGTAATGCACATCACTTAAGGCTTGCAAGCATTGCAACTAATGAGTTAGTTGCAGGATGATGTATTATGGAACGAGTAAAGAGACTTGCCGGTAACGAGATTGAACTAGGTATTGAGATACCGATGATCGAATCTCGGGCAAGTAACATACCGATGACGAAGGGAACAACGTATGTTGTTATGCGGTCTGACCGATAAAGATCTTCGTAGAATATGTGGGAGCCAATATGAGCATCTAGGTTCCGCTATTGGTTATTAACCAGAGACGTGTCTCAGTCATGTCTACTTTGTTCTCGAACCCGTAGGGTCCGCACGCTTAAGGTTTCGATGACAATTATATTATGAGTTTATGAGTTTTGATGTACCGAAGGAGTTCGGAGTCCTGGATGAGATCGGGGACATTACGAGGAGTCTCGAAATTGTCGAGACGTAAAGATCGATATATTGAACGACTATATTTGGACATCGGAAAGGTTCCGAGTGATTCGGGTATTTTTAGGAGTTTCGGAGAGTTACAGGAATTCGCCGGGGAGTATATGGGCCTTATTGGGCCATACGGGAATAGAGGAGAGAGGCCAAAAGGAAGGAGGCGCGCGCCCCCCCTCTGGTCCGAATTGGACAAGGGGTGCAGCCCACTTTTCCTTGTTCCTCTCCCCCTCTTTCCTTCTCTCCTACTCCAACAAGGGAAGGAGGAGTCCTACTCCCGGTGGGAGTAGGACTCCCCCCTTGGCGCGCCCTCCTCCTAGGCCGGCCACCTCCCTCCCTTGCTCCTTTATATACGGGGGCAGGGGGCACCCCATAGACACAACAATTGATCATTGATCTCTTAGCCGTGTGCGGTGCCCCCCTCCACCATAATCCTCGATAATATTGTAGCGGTGCTTAGGCGAAGCCCTGCGACGGTAGAACATCAAGATCGTCACCACGCCGTCGTGCTGACGGAACTCTTCCCCGACATTCTGCTGGATCGGAGTCTGGGTATCGTCATCGAGATGAACGTGTGCTAGAACTCGAAGGTGCCGTAGTTTCGGTGCTTGATCGGTCGGGCCGTGAAGACGTACGACTACATCAACCGCGTTGTTATAACGCTTCCGCTTTCGCTCTACGAGGGTACGTAGACAACACTCTCCCCTCTCGTTGATATGCATCACCATGATCTTGCGTGTGCATAGGAATTTTTTTGAAATTACTACGTTCCCTAACAATTTATACTTAAAACAAGCAATGCATTCGCTCGTTCTATCAGTGCCATAGGATCAATATGCACAAAAATTAGAACTATTATTCTCACGACGCACACGATCAGCACATTTGTCGCACTTTCACAAAGATAATACTACCAAGTTTGAACTATTTGTTATGGTTGTTGTCCTCTGCATCATCATGCCGTGTTTCCCAGTTTGCAAGATTCAGAACTAACAAATAAGATCCAAATAATAAGTACAACAAAGATGCCTACACATCTCATTGATTCCCAGCTTGCAAGATTCAGAACCAACAAATAAGATCCAAATAATAAGCACAACAAAAATGCCTACACTTCTCATTTATTCCCAGCTTGCAAGATTCAGAACCAACAAATAAGATTAAAATAATAAGAACAACAAAGATGCCTACACATCTAACTGATTCCCAGCTTGCAAGATTCAGAACCAACCCATTAGAGCCTTTTGATAAAGTGAATATCGGGATTAAATCCATCTTGGCTAGCCATGTCATACAATCAAAGAACTTGGCGAATGCTCTTGACCATCACAACATCTGTAGTTGAGTATTCCTGTTTGCACAACATGTTTCCATAGCACAAACAAGGAGACAAGAGAGCATGATTTCGCTTTAATAGCGGCCTCCTTGAACTCATCCTCCAGCTCTACTTGGATGAGGTCTGCCTGGAGTTCCATGATTCAATTCATGCGCCTTTTTCTGCAGTTCACCTGAAATGAAGCAAAGATTGCATCATTCAGCTAGCAAGAAGTACTTGCTCTTGTGAGCTGGCAGGTTCTTCTTTAGTAGTTGCACTAAAATTGAGGAACATTAAGGTTGGTTGTTGCTACGTCTTGAGCTTGCGTTGGTTTTCCCCGAGGAGGAAGGGATGATGCAGCAGAGTAGCGTAAGTATTTCCCTCAGTTTTTGAGAACCAAGGTATTAATCCAGTAGGAGGCCATGCTCAAGTCCCTCGTACCTGCACAAAATGATAGCTACTCGCAACCAACGCGATTAGGGGTTGTCAATCCCTTCACGATCACTTACGAGAGTGAGATCTGATAGATATAATATTTTTGGTATTTTTGGTATAAAGATGCAAAGTAAAAAGTAAAGGCAAAGTAAAAAAGAAAAGCAATATTAAAGTGATGGAGATTGATATGATGAGAATAGACCCAGGGGCCATAGGTTTCACTAGTGGCTTATCTCAAGAGCATAAGTATTCTACGGTGGGTGAACAAATTACTGTTGAGCAATTGACAGAATTGAGCATAGTTATGAGAATATCTAGGAATGATCATGTATATAGGCATCACATCCGTGACAAGTAGACCGAAACGATTCTGCATCTACTACTATTACTCCACTCATCGACCGCTATCCAGCATGCATCTAGAGTATTAAGTTAAAAACAGAGTAACGCCTTAAGCAAGATGACATGATGTAGAGAGATAAATTCATGCAATATGAAATAAACCCCATCTTGTTATCCTCGATGGCAACGATGCAATATGTGCCTTACTGCCCCTTCTGTCATTGGGAAAGGACATCGCAAGATCGAACCCAAAGCTAAGCACTTCTCCCATGGCAAGAACTACCAATCTAGTTGGCCAAACCAAACGGATAATTCAAAGAGACTTGCAAAGATAACCAATCATACATAAAAGAATTCAGAGAAGATTCAAATATTATTCATAGATAGACTTGATCATAAACCCACAATTCATCGGTCTCAACAAACACACCGCAAAAAGAAGATTACATTGAATAGATCTCCACAGGAGAGAGGGAGAACTTTGTATTGAGATTCAAAGAGAGAGAAGAAGCCATCTTGCTACTAACTATGGACCCGAAGGTCTGAGGTAAACTACTCACACTTCATCGGAGAGGCTATGATGATGTAGAAGCCCTCCGTGATGACGGCGCTCTTCCAGCGGAGCTCCGAAACAGGTCCCAAGATGGGATCTCGTGGATACAAAAATTTGCGGTGGTGGAATTAGGTTTTTGGCTCCTATTCTGATCGTTTGGGGGTACGTGTGTATATATAGGAGGAAGAAGTACGTCGGTGGAGCACCGAGGGGCCCACGAGGCAGGGGGCGCGCCCTAGGGGGCGCCCCCCATCCTCGTGACATCCTCTTTGACTCCTTGGAGTAGGGTCCAAGTCTCCTGGATAACGTTCGGTGAGAAAATCACGTTCCCGAAGATTTTATTCCGTTTGGACTCTGTTTGATATTCTGTTTCTCCGAAACACTGAAATAGGCAAAAAACAGCAATTCTGGGCTGGGCCTTCGGTTAATAGGTTAGTCCCAAAAATAATATAAAAGTGGAAAATAAATCCCAATATAGTCCAAAACAGTAGATAATATAGCATGGAGCAATCAAAAATTATAGATACGTTGGAGACATATCAGGCATGGAGTAGGTAAATGATAAAAAGAGAATTTTTGATGCGGAGTGCTACTTGGCATAATTTCAATGCAAATCTTCTTAATTGTGATATGAATATTCAGATTCAAAAGATTCAAAACAAAAGTTCATATTGACATAAAAATAATAATACTTCAAGCATACTAACAAAGCAATTATGTCTTCTCGAAATAACATGGCCAAATAAAGTTATCCCTACACAATCATATAGTCTGGCTATGCTCTATCTTCACCACACAAAGTATTTAAATCATGCACAACCCCGATGACAAGCCAAGCAATTGTTTCATACTCTAATCTTTTCAAAACTTTTTCAATCTTCACGCAATACATGAGCGTGAGCCATGGATATAGCACTATAGGTGGAATAGAATGGTGGTTGTGGAGAAGACAAAAAGGAGAAGATAGTCTCACATCAACTAGGCGTATCAACGGGCTATGGAGATGCCCATCAATAGATATCAATGTGAGTGAGTAGGGATTGCCATGCAACGGATGCACTAGAGCTATAAGTATATGAAAGCTCAACAAGAAACTAAGTGGGTGTGCATCCAACTTGCTTGCTCATGAAGACCTAGGGCAATTTGAGGAAGCCCATCTTGGAATATACAAGCCAACTTCTATAATGTAAAATTCCCACTAGTATATGAAAGTGATAACATGAGAGACTCTCTACTATGAAGATCATAGTGCTACTTTGAAGCACAAGTGTGGTAAGAGGATAGTAAAATTTTCCCTTCTCTCTTTTTCTCTCATTATATATATATATATGGGCCTTTTCTCTTTTTTTATGGCCTCTTTTTATTTGGGCTTCTTTGGCCTCTTTTATTTATTTTTTTATTTTTCGTTCGGAGTCTCATCCCGACTTATGGGGGAATCATAGTCTCCATCATTCTTTCCTCACTTGGGACAATGCTCTAATAATGATGATAATCACACTTTTATTCTTCTTACAACTCAACAATTACAACTCGATACTTAGAAGAAAATATGACTCTATATGAATGCATCCGGCGGTGTACCGGGATATGCAATATGACAATGATGAATGTGTCATGATGAACTAGATGGTGGAAAGTTGCATGGCAATATATCTCGGAATGGCTATGGAAATGCCATACTAGGTAGGTATGGTGGCTGTTTTGAGGAAGGTATATGGTAGGTGTATGATACCGGCGAAAGGTGCGCGGTATTAGAGAGGCTAGCAAATGTGGAAGGGTGAGAGTGCGTTTGATCCATGGACTCAGCATTAGTCATAAAGAACTCATATACTTATTGCAAAAATCTAGAAGTTATCAAAGCAAAGTATTACGCGCATGCTCCTAGGGGGATAGATTGGTAGGAAAAGACCATCGCTCGTCCCCGACCGCCACTCATAAGGAAGACAATCAATAAATAAATCATGCTTCGACTTCATCACATAATGGTTCACCATACGTTCATGCTACGGGAATCACAAACTTTAACACAAGTATTCTTTAAATTCACAACTACTCAACTAGCATGACTTTAATATTATCACCTCCATATCTCAAAACAATTATCATGCTTCAATCTTTTCTTAGTATTCAACACATTTCTCAAATCTTGAATACCAAGCATATTATTATCAAGCAAATTACCATGCTATTAAGAGACTCTCAAAATAATTTAAGTGAGGCATGAGAGATCAATAGTTTTTTTAAAACAAATCCACCACCGTGCTCTAAAAGATCTAAGTGAAGCACATAGAGCAAAACTACTTAGCTCAAAATATATAAGTGAAGCACATAGAGCAAAACTACTTAGCTCAAAGGATATAAGTGAAGCACATAGAGTATTCTATCAAATTTTAATTCATGTATGGCTCTCTCAAAATGTGTGTAAAGCAAGGATGATTGTGACATACTAAGACACAAAGACACAAATAATACAAGACACTCCAAGCAAAACACATATCATGTTGGTGAATAAAAATATAGCTCGAAGTAAATTATCGATGGAAGTGGACGAAAGAGGGGACGCCTCCCGGGGCATCCCCAATCTTTGAATTTTTGGTGTCCTTGGATTATCTTGGGGGTGCCATGGGCATACCCAAGCTTAGGCTCTTGCCACTACTTGTTCCATAATTAATCAAAAGAATTCACCCAAAACTTGAAAACTTCACAACACAAAACTCAAAATAGAAAACACATGAGCTCCGTTAGCGAAAGAAAACAAAAGACCACTTCAAGTTACTATAATGAACTCATTCTTTATTTATATTGGTGTTAAACCTACTGTACTCCAACTTCTATATGGATTATAAACTATTTTACTAACCATAGATTCATCAAAATAAGCAACCAACACACGAAAAACAGAATCTGTCAAAAACAGAACAGTCTGTAGTAATCTGTAGCTAGCGCAAGATATGGAACCCAAAAAATTCTAAAATAAATTTCTGGACGTGAGGAATTTATCTATTAATCATGTTAAAAAAGAATTAACTAAATATCACTCTTCAAATAAAAATTACAGCAGTTCTCGTGAGTGCTAAAGTTTCTGTTTTTTACAGCAAGTTCAACAAGACTTTCCCCAAGTCTTCCCAACGGTTCTACTTGGCACAAACACTAATTAAACACAAAAAACACAACCAAAACAGCAGCTAAATAATTTATTTATTACTAAGAAGGAGCAAAAAGCAAGGAATAAAAATAAAATTGGGTTGCCTCCCAACAAGCGCTATCGTTTAATGCCCCTAGCTAGGCATAAAAGCGAGGATAGATCTAGGTATTGCCATCTTTGGTAGGCAATCCATAAGTGGTTCTCGTGATAGTTTCATATGGTAATTTTATTTTCTTTCTTGGAAAGTGTTCCATGCCCTTTTTTAATGGAAATTGAAATCTAATATTCCCTTCCTTCATATCAATAATCGCACCAACCGTTCTAAGGAAAGGTCTACCAAGAATAATAGGGCAAGAAGGATTGCAATCTATATTAAGAACAATGAAATATACGGGCAAATAATTCCTATTTCCAACAATAATAACATCATTAATCCTTCCCATAGGTTTCTCAATAGTGGAATCCGCAAGATGCAAGTTTAGAGAGCAATCATCAAAATTACGGAAATCTAGTAAATCACATAAAGTCTTGGGAATAGTAGAGACACTAGCACCCACATCACACAAAGCATAAAACTAATGATCTTTAATTTTAATTTTAATAGTTGGTTCCCACTCATCATAGAGTTTTCTAGGGATAGAAACTTTCAACTCAAGTTTTTCTTCATAAGATTGCATCAAGGCATCAACAATATGTTCAGTGAAGGCTTTATTTTGACTATAAGCATCTAGAGAATTTAGCACGGATTGCAACAAGGAAATACAATAAATTAAAGAGCAACTTTCATAATTAAATTCCTTGAAATCCAATATAGTGGGTTTAGCAACATCTAGATTTTTATTTCTTTCAATCCCACTTTCATCAATTTCATCATTAAGATCTAAATACTCCGAATTTTTAGAACGCCTTCTAGGTAAAGGAAGATCATATTCAGTTTCATCAAGATTTATATTGCAAAAAAAAGATTTAATAGGGGACACATCAATAACTTTTAGATCTTCATCTTGATTTTCATAGGGATTGGAAGAACACGCTTTAATAAAGGCATCTTTGGAAGCACGCATCCTAGCGGTTCTTTCCTTGCACTCATCAATGGAAATTCTCATGGCTTTGAGAGACTCATTGATATCATGCTTAGGAGGAATAGATCTAAGCTTTAAAGAATCAATCTCAAGAGAAATTCTATCAACGTTCCTAGCCAAATCATCAACTTTAAGCAATTTCTCTTCAAGCAAAGCATTAAAATTCTTTTATGAATTCATAAACTCTTTAACACTATTCTCAAATTCAGAGGGCATCTTATTATAATTTCCATAAGAGTTGTTGTAGGAATTCCCATAGTTATTAGAAGGATTACTAGGATATGGCCTAGGATTAAAATTCCCTCTATAAGCGTTGTTACCAAAATTATTCCTACGAACAAAATTCACATCCATAGATTCATTGTTATTCTCAATCAAAGTAGACAAAGGCATATCATTAGGATCAGAAGAAACACTCTTAGTAGCAAATAATTTCATAAGTTCATCCATCTTCCCACTCAAAACATTGATTTCTTCTATCGCATGCACTTTTTTATTAGAAGATCTTTCAGTATGCCATTGAGAATAATTAACCATAATATTATCTAGGAGTTTAGTAGCATCTCCTAAAGTGATTTCCATAAAAGTGCCTCCCGCGGCCGAATCTAAAAGATTTCTAGAAGCAAAATTCAATCCGGCATAAAAAATTTGTATAATCATCCACAAATTTAAACCATGAGTAGGGCAATTACGTATCATTAATTGCATTCTCTCCCAAGCTTGTGCAACATGTTCATGATCAAGTTGCTTAAAATTCATAATATCGTTTCTAAGAGAGATGATCTTAGCGGGAGGGAAATACTTAGAGATAAAAGCATCTTTGCACTTGTTCCAAGAATCAATACTATTCTTAGGCAAAGACGAAAACCAAGCTTTAGCACGATCTTTAAGTGAAAAAGGAAATAGCTTCAATTTAACGACATCATTATCGACATATTTTTTCTTTTGCATATCACATAAATCAACGAAGCTATTCAGATGAGTAGCGGCATCTTCACTAGGAAGGCCGGCGAATTAATCTTTCATAACAAGATTCAACAAAGCAGTATTGATTTCACAAGATTCAGTATTAGCAAGAGGAGCAATCAGAGTGCTAAGGAAATCATTATTATTGGTATTGGTGAAGTCACACAATTTGGTAGTATCTTGAGCCATCGCGCCAAACAAGCAAACTAGCACACAAGCAAACAAGAGCAAACAGGCAAAAGAGGCAAATAGAGAGGGAGGGTAGAGAGAGGGCGAATAAAATGGCAAGGGTGAAGTGGGGGAGAGGAAAACGAGAGGCAAATGGCAAATAATGTAATGCGAGAGATAGGGATTGTGATGGGTACTTGGTATGTTGACTTTTTGCGTAGACTCCCTGGCAACGGTGCCAGAAATCCTTCTTGCTACGTCTTGAGCTTGCGTTGGTTTTCCCCGATGAGGAAGAGATGATGCAGCAGAGTAGCGGAAGTATTTCCCTCAGTTTTTGAGAACCAAGGTATCAATCCAGTAGGAGGCCACGCTCAAGTCCCTCGTACCTGCACAAAACGATAGCTACTCGCAACCAACGCGATTAGGGGTTGTCAATCCCTTCACGGTCACTTACGAGAGTGAGATCTGATAGATATAATATTTTTGGTATTTTCGGTATAAAGATGCAAAGTAAAAAGTAAAGGCAAAGTAAAAAAGCAAAGCAAGATTAAAGTAATGGAGATTGATATGATGAGAATAGACCCAGGGGCCATAGGTTTCACTAGTGGCTTCTCTCAAGAGCATAAGTATTCTACGGTGGGTGAACAAATTACTGTTGAGCAATTGACAGAATTGAGCATAGTTATGAGAATATCTAGGAATGATCATGTATATAGGCATCACGTCCGTGACAAGTAGACCGAAACGATTCTGCATCTACTACTATTACTCCACTCATCGACCGCTATCCAGCATGCATCTAGAGTATTAAGTTAAAAACAGAGTAACGCCTTAAGCAAGATGACATGATGTAGAGAGATAAATTCATGCAATATGAAATAAACCCCATCTTGTTATCCTCGATGGCAACGATGCAATATGTGCCTTACTGCCCCTTCTGTCACTGGGAAAGGACATCGCAAGATCGAACCCAAAGCTAAGCACTTCTCCCATGGCAAGAACTACCAATCTAGTTGGCCAAACCAAATGGATAATTCGAAGAGACTTGCAAAAACCAATCATACATAAAAGAATTCAGAGAAGATTCAAATATTATTCATATATAGACTTGATCATAAACCCACAATTCATCGGTCTCAACAAACACACCGCAAAAAAAAGATTACATTGAATAGATCTCCACAAGAGAGAGGGAGAACTTTGTATTGAGATTCAAAGAGAGAGAAGAAGCCATCTAGCTACTAACTATGGACCTGAAGGTCTGAGGTAAACTACTCACACTTCATCGGAGAGGCTATAATGATGTAGAAGCCCTCCGTGATGATGGCCCTCTTCCGGCGGAGCTCCGGAACAGGCCCCAAGATGGGATCTCGTGGATACAGAAAGTTGCGGCGGTGGAATTAGGTTTTTGGCTCCTGTTCTGATCGTTTGGGGGTACGTGTGTATATATAGGAGGAAGAAGTACGTCGGTGGAGCACCGAGGGGCCCACGAGGCAGGGGGGCGCGCCCTAGGGGGGGCGCCCCCCACCCTCGTGACCTCCTCTTTGACTCCTTGGAGTAGGGTCCAAGTCTCCTGGATCACGTTCGGTGAGAAAATCACGTTCCCAAAGATTTTATTCCGTTTGATATTCTGTTTCTCCGAAACACTGAAATAGGCAGAAAACAGCAATTCTGGGCTGGGCCTCCGGTTAATAGGTTAGTCCCAAAAATAATATAAAAGTGGAAAATAAAGCCCAATATAGTCCAAAACAGTAGATAATATAGCATGGAGCAATCAAAAATTATAGATACGTTGGAGACGTATCAGCTGTCCGGCTCATGTAAGGTGCAACTATAATTTTCTTATCCTTTTGTGTAGTTCCACTAAAATAAAGTGCCATTGTGGTGACAGTGACGGCTTCATCTTGCAAAGGCTAATAAAATGTTGCACGAGTTTACCAGCAGAACTTGACGGAGATTTTGGAAACTCCAATCACCATTTTGTGCAGTTCCACCAAAATTGAGAGTGTTGCCCACGTGACATTTTAGTTGAACTGCACAAGACACTCATTCCAAAAAAACTGTTTTGTGCAGTTCACCAAAAGGTCACAATAGCAACAAGGTGAAATGGATATCCCTATCTGCACAAAAAGATAGAAAGTAAACATTTACTGGTCAATAAGAATATACGAAACATATACAAAATGAAAAGAAGTATCTTAATTATGTTCATGACAATCACGCATGGACAGTAGAAATTTTAAAACGTCAGCAATGCTTCATGTTACCAGAAGCATTACGATCAACAATGAGATTCCTCAAATATGGGATTACTTTAATGGTGGCATTGCTTGTTTACCATACACAGTAAATCAAAAGCAGCTAAAGAGTTGGTTTAAGGGCATGGGACCGTGGGGACACCAGGACACTCACCAGCGTAAAGGAGCAACTTACTTATCATACTGGGGAAAACAGCAGGAGTGCCATTTGTAACACAATTTAATTGCATCTTATCACTGGAGGCATTAGATTAACAATAACACTGGTTAGACATGTCCCTAAGGTAACAGTGTGATCGCTTCATTTTACATGCGCCCTTACATTAACAACAGCAAAAGGTTGGTATAAGGACATGCGCAGTGGACACATCAGCACAATGTACCTACAAGGAGGCATAAAGTGGTGATGCCGAGTTTGTTCATGCTATGTGAGGGCAGCAAACCTAATCCTAGAGACCTTGTACTATGTGAGGGCAGCAAATCTAATACTGGAGACTTTTTACTATGTGAGGGCAGCAAATCTAATCCTTGAGACCTTTTACTATGTGAGGGCAGCAAATCTAATCCTGGAGACCTTTTACTATGTGAGGACAGCAAATCTAATCCTGAGACCTTTTACTATGTGAGGGCAGCAAATCTAATCCTGAGACCTTTTACTATGTGAGGACAGCAAGTCTAATCCTGGAGACCTTTTACTATGTGATGGCAGCAAATTTAATCCTGGACATACTCTGTTGACTTGTCCACCAGCCGCCACTTTCTATCCTTTTTTCAATCAATAATAGATCTGTTGCTTATCCAGTTTGTACTGCGTTTTCCCATTATTTCCCTTTTCAACCAAGAGACCGGTTGGGTATGCGGTCTCTACTACTTTCACCATATTATTTCCTCTTTGAATCAAGTTTTAGATTAATGCTACAACTTTCCCCCCTTTCTTCGTTGTTTGAACAAAGCCCTAGATTCGAATGCATGAAGTAGCTTTACCTCTAATAATACTAAAAATTTAGCTGGCTTTGGAAGAGCTGATGGGAGTAGAAAAATATGCACATGCAGACACGTGGGGAGCTGGGGCAGTAGAGCAAGGCCGCTTTCGAAGAACTTATACCTGAGGGTCACCGGGATGTCGGCGGTGGCAGGTCGGATCTGTGGACAATACGGCAGGGAGGAAGAAGGATCGGAGGACCTCCCAAGCCGGCGCTGTGTCGGAGAGAACGACACGGGCAGAGGATCGGGCCCCTCCGGTAGCTGTGGGTTTCCTCCCTCGGCGGCGATGACCGCGTGAACGATGCCTGCGGTCTCCAGCACCGTCTGGAAACGATGCGCGGTGCGGGGCCGCAGGTCGGCGCCTTGGATGATTTGGCACAGCCGACTGCCGCTCGCGTCCATCGCCTCCATTGGTGCTTGTGGCTTCTGGTCACTTGGTCTTGGATTGGAGTGAGCATTGTTGTGCAGAGACTTGGGAGTAGATGGATTGGAGTGGTGGGGCGCCTTTATTATATGAGAGTCCAAACTCTGTTGCATTCACATCGTCCTGGCTCTATTCTGCTTCTCCAATTAATTCCCTCTACATGTAATTGAGGATGCATCATTGACCGTTCAACGTCTCGGGAACCGCTACCCTCTCCCTCCTTGGCATTCAAGCACCTATGGACCCGTCGACGACGAGGTGCCTATGGTGACTTCGTAAATTTCAAGATGATAGTGTCGTGCGTGTGTGCGTTCATAGGGGTGAGTGTATGCGCGTGTATATGAGTGCTTGCGTCTGTACTATGTAAAAAATGTAAATGCGTGTCAAAAAGAGACTAGTCAGTATACTCAATATTGTGCACCTCGGAGAGGAAAACGATAGAACTAGTACGTATTTATTTACGGTGCATATTCACTCATTTTGCTCCATATGTACTCCGTCTCGGTGTAGTCTAGTCACTTGTTGAAATCTCTAGAAGGGCAAATACTCCTTTCTGGTTTACAGGGCTATACTAGCAAGTAGTTGTACGTACTAGTACAATAATGGGCTCACATAGCAATTTTGTCTCATGAAAGAGCCTGGCTATATGCGTGCTCCAATGTTCGCAACTGCAATGTTCGGTTTGCGCTTGGCTCTTCGCCTCTTCGAGAAGACAAACAATGATGTTACTATTACTGCTTCTACAGTGTCGAATCCACTGGTGCATGTCCGTCCACCGCGAGCGGGACGGATAGCTTGTTGTAGAAGTACTACTAAGCAAAAGCCTGTCCTCGTTTGCGAGCAACCGCATGCATGGGTGAGGGAGAAGGCGTGTAGTAAAATCAAGCTTCTCCTCGTTGTACGAGTTGACGCGACACATCATAGCACTGGCCCTACATACTTGCCTCTAAACTTGGCTGAAAGACCCGCAGTGTACAATATATGTGCTGCAACCTCTAACATTTACCCTCCACAAATTAAAATATATGTGGCCGTATGCATCATTCTAATGCAGAGGCCGGGGAGTCCCCCCTTTTTGAAAAAAAACAAATTAAAATATATATTCCTGTCTTGACGAGATGAGCATGCAAACTACAATCACCAGGGTGTCAGGTAGGGCCAGAAGACTATTTTAATTTTTTTTAAAACTTCGAGACGGCCACATAGCATGGAGCCGACCCCAACGATTTTAAGCTTACAGACACGATACACACTATCCTAGACTACTCTACACATGAAACTGCCACACGAGCGTCCGGGCTGCGCTTGGCTCTTCACCTCTTCGGGAAGTCGAACAATGATGGAGTACTACTGCACTGGAGGAGTACTAAAGTACGCTTCTGGCCATCTGACACCGATTGAACTGCTGCATGTCCACCGCGTGCGGGAGGGAGAGCGTGTAGCGAAAGCTTCTCCTAGTCTTGCCAGCCACCACGCTCATGGGCGAGGGAGGGACGATCCTGCCTTTGCGTGTATGACAGGTGGGCCCGACAGGTGTGTGGCCAACCTGTCATACAGCCAAAGGCAGGTGCAGTTAAGTCCGCGAGGGAGAGGATAATCAAACTTCTCATTGATGTACGAGTTGACGCGACACATCAAAGCACTGCACTCGATATATTTCAATAATTTGCGTTTACCGACGTATTAATTACAACGCATGCATGCATGTCGTGACTCTCCTTTTGATACTTGCATGTGTTGATTTAATGCACCTTGAAGTAGTATAAAATATGTGACGGTAAAGCTTTGTAATACCCCGGCCCAAGCCGAGAGATGGTTGTGCACGAGGAGGGCGAGATCATGCAGACCGAACAGGACCCGACGATGGAGCTCTCTAAGGTCTCGATGGACCTCACCGTGCTCCATTGCCCCTTGTGCCTCCGCCCCTCGTCCGTTCGGCTGATTGAGCAAGGTGCAGGTTTCTTGATTGATGTGTTGTTCGAGCGCCCTGGGAACCAGCGGCAGTGCCAGAAGTGCGAGCGCGGTGGTGGCTTTGACGTGCGGAACACGGCGGTGGACTCTGTCCTTTCGTCGGTGAGGGTGGAGTGCCCGCACGAAGGCTGTGGGCTCTACGTCACTTACCACAAGCTTGCCGATCACCAGAGCGTGTATCCACTCGCGCCTTGCAAATGCCCCGTGCCCGTCTGTGGCTACGAAGGCCCGCCGTCGACGCTCTACCACCACATTAGCACCGCGCATCCCATGCCCATGCATAGGATCCAGTACGGCAAGGTGCTCCAGCTGCAAGTGCCATTGTCGGAGCCACAACTCTTGCTGTTCGTGGAGGAGGACCGCCGCGCGTTTTTCTTGGTCGGCGGCGTGCTCGACATCGGCGTGCCTATCACCGTGTCGGTCGTCTGCATCAGAGCGGGGGCGTCCCCACTGCCGCACTACGTGGCCAAGTTGTGGGCGAACGGCCCGCCGAGGGAGCCCAAAGGCACGACGGACGCCGTCAAGGTGGAAATGGAGGTGACAAGCAGCAAGGATCCTGGTGACGTCGACGTGCAGGAGCTGACCTTCTTGACAGTTCCGTCCAAGCTGCTGGCCGGGGCTAAGCTTGTGTTCCTCCATATTCAGATTGACAAGCTCACGTCCTAAATGTTTCTACAGTGCCTTCTGTTTATCTTAGTAATATGCTAATATAGGGATTACCTTGGTCTACTTTAGCTTAAGAAATGGTGGGTTTTGATGGCGATGCAGCAATTACTTCGACATCAGATCAGTAATTTCCAACAGTCGAACGGATATTTTGTGTCTGTTGGATATAAAGTTCCTTTGGGTAAGAAGTACTACTTGTCATCAAAATGGATAAAAGGAGATGTATGTAGACGTATTTTAGTTCTAGATACGTCCCTTTTTATCCATTTTGATGACAAGCACTCTCTCCGTTCCATAATACATACCTTCCATTTGTCAAAATATAGATGTATCTAGACATGTTTTAGTATAGAGGTACATCCATGATAGAGCCAATCGGATGGTTGAGAACACTACAATTCGTAGCTACAGATGCGCGTGTGACTCCCAGATGCAGAGGCCAGGGGTCAACATCCTCCTTTTCGAGAAAAAACAGACGCGTGTGTGAGAGGACGAGTGCGTGCGTGCACCTCTTCTCTTCCTGTATAACGTACTACTAAACTCACAGTACAAGTTTTTATGGGTGGCACGATGGTGCGTGCGAGAAGTCCCAAGAGATAGGTTTAATGCGTTTGAAAAAAGACTAGCCTAGAGCTCGCCACGCGGCTATTCCTGTCGAACGCCCCATTAACCGTAAGATATGTATACGACGCTGCCAGTTATTACACGTACACAACAGTACTCCCTCCTTTCCGGTTTATAGGGCTTAATTCAAAAATCTCACCAACCAAGATGGTGAGTGGTGGAATATTTTTTGTAGTTTGCAAAAGCACCTAATTAATTCTCTTATTTTTCTCAAAAAATTATGTTTATCAATGAATTAATTGTAATGCATGCATGCATAAAGTACATGCATTGGTCAATTTTCTCTTAATACTTGCATGCAATGATTTAATGCACCTTGGAATCTGAACATGTGTTGGGGAACAACCAAATTGAGCCTTATAAAATGGAAAAACTAAATTTTTTGAGATAAGCCCTATAAAACTGGAAAGGAGGGAGTAGAAAAAGAAGTACTCCATCCGGAAATAGTGCCGCACTTCGAAAGTAGAACCGTCAATAAATTTTGAGCTTGCGTCTCGTCACATTCCAAATTACTCCACACTATATTGAATTGCAAACCTGTTCACACTGATCACAACCTAAACGGTTTCCCACTTAGGAGCGTATTCGTACTCGATTATAAATACTAGTATGCCAAGATGACTGCACATTCCTCCTCAACTCCACATCCACAAAAACAAACAAGTCATTCAGCATCCTTCCCTTGCGTCTGCCATGGCCAGCGTGAGTTCTGGGTCGAGAGATTGCCACCAGGGAGAGGCGGGCATGGAAGCGGAAGCACGAGAGATGTCCCGCCTCGTTGCGAGAGCAGCCGACATGTCCCGCCTCGCTGCGAGAGCAGCTGACATGTCCCGCCGCACGGAAGTAGCAGCACAGAGGTCCCGCCGCACCGCTGAAGCAGAACGGAGGTCCCGCTGCGCCGTCGATGCAGCAGATGTTGGGGAACGTAGTAATTTCAAAAAATTTCCTACGCACACGCAAGATCATGGTGATGCATAGCAACGAGGGGGAGAGTCTGATCTACATACCCTTGTAGATCGCAACGGAAGTGTTGACACAACGTAGAGGAAGTAGTCGTACGTCTTCTTCCCGATCCGACCGATCCAAGCACCGTTACTCCGGCACCTCCGAGTTCTTAGCAATATGTAATTCAAGTAGACATCCCTCTAATCTTCTAAGTGATTACGTGATCCAAATCAACTAAACCATAACCGATCATCACGTGAGATGGAATAGTTTTCAATGGTGAACATCGTTTATGTTGATCATATCTACTATATGATTCACGCTCGACCTTTTGGTCTCCGTGTTCCGAGGCCATATCTGCATATGCTAGGCTCGTCAAGTTTAACCTGAGTATTCTGCTTGTGCAAAACTGGCTTGCACCCGTTGTAGATGGACGTAGAGCTTATCACACCCAATCATCACGTGGTGTCTGGGCACGACGAACTTTGGCAACGGTGCATACTCAGGGAGAACACTTCTTGATAATTTAGTGAGAGATCATCTTATAATGCTACCGTCAATCAAAGCAAGATAAGATGCATAAAAAGATAAACATCACATGCAATTAATTTAAGTGATATGATATGGCCATCATCATCTTGTGCTTGTGATCTCCATCTCCGAAGCACCGTCATGATCACCATCGTCACCAGCGCGACACCTTGATCTCCATCGTAGCATCGTTGTCGTCTCGCCAATCTTATGCTTCCACGACTATCACTACCGTTTAGTAATAAAGTAAAGCATTACATCGCGATTGCATTGCATACAATAAAGCGACAACCATATGGCTCCTGCCAGTTGCCGATAACTCGGTTACAAAACATGATCATCTCATACAATAAAATTCAGCATCATGCCTTGACCATATCACATCACAACATGCCCTGCAAAAACAAGTTAGACGTCCTCTACTTTGTTGTTGCAAGTTTTACGTGGCTGCTACGGGCTTAAGTAAGAACCAATCTCACCTACGCATCAAAACCACAACGACAGTTTGTCAAATAGACTCCGTTTTAACCTTCGCAAGGACCGGGCGTAGCCACACTCGGTTCAAATAAAGTTGGAGAGACAGTCGCCCGCAAGCCATCTATGTGCAAAGCACGTCGAGGGAACCGGTCTCGCGTAAGCGTACGCGTAAGGTTGGTCCGGGTCGTCTCGTCCAACAATACCGCCAAACCAAAGTATGACATGCTGGTAGGCAGTATGACTTGTATCGTCCACAACTCACTTGTGTTCTACTCGTGCAAATAACATCAAACCATAAAACCTAGGCTCGGATACCACTGTTGGGGAACGTAGTAATTTCAAAAAATTTCCTATGCACACGCAAGATCATGGTGATGCATAGCAACGAGGGGGAGAGTCTGATCTACATACCCTTGTAGATCGCAACGGAAGCGTTGACACAACGTAGAGGAAGTAGTCGTACTTCTTCTTCCCGATCCGACCGATCCAAGCACTGTTACTCCGGCACCTCCGAGTTCTTAGCACACGTACAGCTCGATGACAATCCCCGGGATTCGATCCAGCAAAGCTTCGGGAAGGAGTTCCGTCAGCACGACAGCGTGGTGACGATCTTGATGTTCTACCGACGCAGGGCTTCGCCTAAGCACTACAACGATATGATCGAGGTGGAATATGGTGGCAAGGGGCATCGCACACGGCTAAGGAACGATCTCAATGATCAACTTGTGTGTCTAGAGGTGCCCCCTGCCTCCGTATATAAAGGAGCCAAAGGGGAGGGGTGCGGCCAGCCCTATGGAGGCGCAGGAGGAGTCCTACTCCTACCGGGAGTAGGACTCCCCCCCCCCCCCCAATCCTATTCCAAATAGGACTTCCAAGGGGGAAAAAGGGAGAGGGGTGGCCGGCCACCTCTCCTAGTCCTAATAGGACTAGGGGAGGGGGGAGGCACGCAGCCCTTATGGGCAGCCCTTTCACCTTTCCACTAAGGCCCACTAAGGCCCATATGATTCCCGGGGGGTTCCGGTAACCTCCTGGTACTCCGGTAAAATCCCGATTTCACCCGGAACACTTCCGATGTCCAAACATAGGCTTCCAATATATCACTCTTTATGTCTCGACCATTTCGAGACTCCTCGTCATGTCCGTGATCACATCCGGGACTCCGAACAACCTTCGGTACATCAAAATGCATAAACTCATAATAACTGTCATCGTAACGTTAAGCGTGCGGACCCTACGGTTCGAGAACAATGTAGACATGACCGAGACACGTCTCCGGTCAATAACCAATAGCGGGACCTGGATGCCCATATTGGCTCCTACATATTCTACGAAGATCTTTATCGGTCAGACCGCATAACAACATACGTTGTTCCCTTTGTCATCGGTATGTTGCTTGCCCGAGATTCGATCGTCGGTATCCAATACCTAGTTCGATCTCGTTACCGGAAAGTCTCTTTACTCGTTCCGTAATACATCATCTCCAACTAACTCATTAGTTGCAATGCTTGCAAGGCTTATGTGATGTGCATTACCGAGAGGGCCCAGAGATACCTCTCCGACAATCGGAGTGACAAATCCTAATCTCGAAATATGCCAACCCAACATCTAACTTTGGAGACACCTGTAATGCTCCTTTATAATCACCCAGTTACGTTGTGACGTTTGGTAGCACCCAAAGTGTTCCTCCGGCAAACGGGAGTTGCATAATCTCATAGTCATAGGAACATGTATAAGTCATGAAGAAAGCAATAGCAACATACTAAACGATCGGGTGCTAAGCTAATGGAATGGGTCATGTCAATCAGATCATTCACCTAATGATGTGATCCCGTTAATCAAATAACAACTCTTTGTCCATGGTTAGGAAACATAACCATCTTTGATTAACGAGCTAGTCAAGTAGAGGCATACTAGTGACACTATGTTTGTCTATGTATTCACACATGTATTATGTTTCCGGTTAATACAATTCTAGCATGAATAATAAACATTTATCATGAAATAAGGAAATAAATAATAACTTTATTATCGCCTCTAGGGCATATTTCCTTCAGCAGATTGGTCCGGCCGCGCCGTGGAAGCAGCAGAGATGTCCCGCCGCGCCACGAATTCAGCAGAGATGTCCCGCCGCGCCGCGGCGGCCTGGAAAATTTTGCACGGGCAGGAGACGACTATTACAGGCGCAAGCATGCGATCATCCATATCCAGATGGATCAGATCTCCGGCTGGGCGAGGTTGTAGGACGACATGAAAGCCTCGTTGAATAGGCTACCGGCGTCATCCGACAACTAAGGGAGGGCAATGAGAGGCTCCGGGCCGAGCGCGACCTGCCGAGGGAGAAGATCATCCACCAGCAGGAGGAGACCAGTGCCTTGTTGAAGAGGACCGACGTCATCGTCAAGAAACTTATGGACGAGAATGACATGCTCCGCAACGAGCGCCAAAGGCTGGTGGAGGAATCCGTGGATGTTCTCAAGCAGCGTCTTGAGAACACGAAAGAGCTCATCTCCGCTCGCCGTGGACACTAGTTCCCGCGGCCTGCAGCAACGCATCAAGAAAGTAGAGATCGGCGAGCCAGATCCTTGTCTTCCTTCTTCTTTTGCCCTTGTGTATTTCAGGCGTAGCCGCGTGTGGCTTTTTTAATTATCTTTCTAATTATGTAAGACAATTAGTCGTCCTTATCTTTCTATGGAAGATCAATGTTGCAAGGCTGGAATGAAGAAAACTCTTGCTGTGGCGACCCTGGCGTTGCTGTTCTTCTAGTTGCTGCTGGGCTTCCTTCAGTTTCCTGGTTTCTTTTGATGTAATAATCGGTTTAGGATGTGGATTGTGTCATCGGTTGTGAAATGTTGGGTTCTAGCACGGATGTTTGGCCTTTGTTGGCCTCTTGGGATGTTGCGATTTCAATCTGGTAGCTTTTAGTCCTTCGTGTTAGGCTGGAGTTGTGCTGAACTTCTTGTGAATTGTGGTGGTTTTCAGTAATGAAAATCGGAAGGGGCAAGCCCTTCTTTGATCAAAAAAAAGTAATCGTCCTTATATATTAGTCTTGCTATAAGTCGCAGTAGATGCTATATAGGTCCGTCGAATCTTACATCAAGATCCATGCTTTCAGATTTTCTTTTTTCTCTCTTAAATCTCAGTCGAGTGAGACATAGCCAGGCCATTAAACAGAGGCTCGAGCGCCATTAATGGAGACCTTGGGAGAGAGGTGGACGGCAGATGGAGGTCAAAGGGCTCTCCTCCCGATAAGCACGCACAGGGGTCTGATCGCACGCCTCTTGTACTCAAATAGCTACCCTGCACGGCGCCTCCTACCTAATAAAAAATGGGGACGCGTGGTGGCACGTAAATGGTACTAGTAAGTAGAACGCCACGGTTTCAATAATACTTGTGTTTCCGATTGTAACGTGACAGCACTTGTTCCAAAATGACTTTGTTGATTGTTAACGTGTGCGCCTTCGCAAATCGGGCTGCAAATTTACCACAGCATGTTGGTGCCATGTCATGGCACCAAGCCAAGTTTCATTATTTTCATGCATGTTTTGGATTTACAGGAATGAAAAAACTAAGTTTCTCAACGTTTCCAACCCAACCACGACGCCCAGAATTTTGAATTTCATTCACATTTCTTGCATGGAACCTAGAAATTTACCCGAGGACACACATGTGATTTTTCAACCAACTTTGGTGCACTGGAACATGTGCTTGTATTTCAAATTTGAATTATGCACACAAAGGTGACATGTTCCCTCCCAGAACCACGAGCCTTCTTGAGAGAAGCTACGATTTGCAAGAAGCTTATACCAAAATTTGTTCCTATTCGGCCAATTTTTTTACCACGGCATGGTACTACCATGACATGACACCATGCCAAGTTTCATGATTTTAAAACCAAGTTTCTCAATGTTCTCGACTGAGCCACGATGCCCAGATGTTTGAATTTTATTCTCATTTTTTTCATGGGACCTACTCCCTCCTTCCATCTATATACGATCTAATGTGTTTTTCAAGACAGCCTTTGACTATTGACAAGATTAATAGCACATGAGATGTATACTATGAAAATTATATTATTGGAAGCTCCTTTGACATACAAATTTGAAGGTATGCGTTGTGCAAGTTGCATGTCATATATTATTGCTCTAACGTTTGGTCAAAGTTAGCCTCGAAAAACGCATTAGGACCTATATAGATGGAAGGAGGGAGTAGAAATTCCTCCGAGGACACAAATGTGATTTTTCAACCAACTTTGGTGCACGGGAGCATGTGCTTGTAGTTCAAATTTGAATTATGCACATTAAATGACCAAAAACTCAATTAATGTGTAAATAAGGGCGAACAAAGCCGAACTAATTCCAAAATTTAACAGGGCACTCATGTAGTTCTATGTTGCCTTTGTAAATAAACTCAAGGGGGACAACGTATATCGTTTCGCACTCAAAGGTGGCATGTTCCCTCTCAGAACCACGAGCCTTCTTGAGAGAAGCTTCGGTTTGCAAGAAGTTTATACCCAAATCTGTTCCTATTCGGCCAATTTTTTTACCACAACATGGTAGTACCATGACATGACATCCATGCCAAGTTTCATGATTTTCAGACGTTTTGTGGATTTACAAGAATTTTAAAACCAAGTTTCTCAATGTTCTCGGCCGAGCCACGATGCCCAGATGTTTTAATTTTATTCTCATTTCTTGCACGTGACCTAGAAATTTACCCCCAAGGACACAAATGTGATTTTTCAACCAATTTTGGTGCACGATAGCATGTGCTTGTAGTTCAAATTTGACTTATGCACATTAAATGACCAGAAACTCAACTAATGTATAAAAACGATAAACAAACCCGGAATAATTCCAAAATTTAACAGGGCACTAATGTAGTTCTATGTTGCCTTTGTTAAGAAACTCAAGAGGGGGGGCAGCGTATATCGTTTCACACTCAAAGGTGGCACGTTCCCTCTTAGAACCACGAGCTTCCAAATTGGCCCAATTTTTTACCACAACATGTTAGTGCCATGACATGACACCATGCCAAGTTTCATGATTTCCAGGCGAGTTTTGGATTTACATGAATTTAAAATCAAAGTTTCTCGATGTTCTCGGCCGAGTCATAACGCCCAGATGTTTGAATTTCATTCTCATTTCTTCCATGGGACCTAGAAATTCAACCAAGGACACACATGTGATTTTTCAACCCACTTTGGTGCACCGGAGCATGTGCATGCAATTCATATTTAGATTATGCACATTAAAAGTCCAGAAACTCAATTAATGTATAAAAAGGCCAAATGAACCCGAAATAATTCCAAAATTTAACAGGGCACTCATATAGTTCTATGTTGCCTCTGTAAATAAAATCAGGGGGCAGCGTATATCGTTTCGCACAGAAATGTGACACGTTCCCTATCGAAACCACGAGGCTTGTTGAGAGAATCTTCGGTTTTGCAAGAAGTTTATACCAAAACTTGTCCCAATTCAGCCAAAAATTATACGTATGAAAATAGGGTTTAGATTATCCCAAACATCTCGCTACCTAGACCAATAATGTACTATGATTTGAATTCAACATAAAATGGATACAAATATTTGAATTGGAGAGCGTATGGTACATGTAGTTCATAGTGAAATATGATTACTGCTATATGTATGTTTTTTGTTATCAAGATAATATTTAAATTATTGTATAACTTGACAACAATCGTATTCAAATAAGGAAAATTGATTCAAATTTAGTCCATATGGTAGACGACAATATATATGTTGACATGGTGGAGTAAAATGTTCATATATGATGGAAGATCAAAATGTACGACTACATCAATTATAAACCGCAAGGTCACCTAACGATATATTCGAATTCAACATAACGTGGATTCAAAAATTGAAATTCGAGATCATGGCATCTGTAATCATATAAAAAGGGACATTAATCTTTCTTTGGTGGGAATTGATTTGTCTTTTGTTGTTGTTGAGGGAAGTGCGAATCGATTTGGTACTGTGCAGGGTAATCTTGTTCTCCCGATTTTTTTTACATTTTTCTTGTAGTTTTTTCAATGGCATCTATAGCAATATAGTAAAAGGGGACATGACTCTCTTGTGTCTTGTATGGATTGTTTTTTTACATGTTATGTTTGTTCTGCCGAACAAGGAATCCGCACCTTGTTATCCCGAAATTTTCAAGCTCGAGTATCTTTTGTCTCACCTGCTTTGAAACTCACGCTTCTTCAACCCGCGACGCGCCTTGTTATCCCGAAATCTGGACGCGCGCGAGAACTCCCTCCTCATCCAAAATCGCTCCCGCAGCCCAGACACGCGAAATCCCCCTTCTACCCCTCAGCCGGAAATGAAGCTCCACGTCACGGTGTCAAAACCGGTGGTGGTATGCTGGTAACTTACCCTACATTTCGGACAAGCGCGTCCCTAAGCTTGGCTCCCCCTCCCCCTTCGCCCCCCATTCGTACACCGAGGCCGCCAAAACCCGCGAAACCCCACGCTCCTCCGTCGGCCTCCCGACCGCCGCCCAGCCGGAGACTCTTCCCCGATTATGTCATCCACCGCAACAGCTCGTCGTCCCTCATCCACCGCACCGGATGAGGATCCGTTGTCGATCTCGCCATCCCGCCGGATCAGCCGCCCCGTCCTCCACCTCCAAGGAGCTGCCCCGATGTTTGCCTCGTCTATCGCGCCACCTCAATCCCCACAGCGTTGTCTTGACCTGCCCCACCGGAACCGCATCACCCTCACCAATTCCTCTGATGAAGCCGAGGCCAACTCGGCGCCACCAAGGAGGTTCTGCAATCACCGCTGCATTTTATCTTTTACTCGATCGCACGGGGCTGTCAGTGCTCGATACCGAGCAGACATGGCATGTCTCCATCGACGGCGGCGTCGCCGGCCACATCATCCACGGCGTCTCTCCCCCATGTCGTTGCTTCCTCGGCGGTGAATTCCACAACGGCACTAGCTGCAGCTGGTCCGGCTCTCGCTCGTGCTGCGGCTCTGTTCTTGCTGTCAGTCGCGCTGCTGCACTGCTCCTACTTTCGTTCGTGCTGCTGCTCTGCTCTTGCTCTCGCTTGCGTTGCTGCTGCACAACCTCCGACAGCTCTAGGAGTTGCTGCTTTAGCACTCGCTCGCGGTGCTACTGCACAACTTGCTCTCTGCTAGTGCGTTCCCTGCTCGAGCGTCTGCTGATTTAGATCACTGCTTCTCTGCTACTAGTGCTCAAACATCCTAAACATCTATTGCAATGCTCTGTTACTAGTTCAATCAGTTTCGACAGTAAAATTCAGTTTCGACTGTGAAGTTCATTTTCTTCAGTTAATTTCAGAGTGAACAGTACTTACAGCATCTGTCGGAGCGGCCGTGGCGCGGCTGATGCGTTTTACATCTAGCACTTTTTGGTGATGTATTTTGCATCATCTATTGCAGATGATATTAGGGTCCCACTTCAGATTAACGTTGTCTGTCTTGTCATGCTTCAGCCTCGTCGCCGTACACCTTAGCGGAGCTGCTCCAACAACGGAACCGTCCATCACAGCGGAGCAGTACCCTCGGCGCCGTTTCCAGAGGCCTCGGATCTTCTTCCCCGCCCCCGACAGTCACACCAGCATTGTCACCATCCTCCACATCCAAGCCAATGATGCTGAGGTCCACAAGGCTATGCCAAAGAGATTGTACACTCGTCGCATCACTTTGTTTCTCCATTCCTCTGTTCTTCCAATTCATGTGAGCCAAACACCCAGGTTGACTTAAATCCTATGTTTCCAAATGCTCTGTTTTGCACGTGCATTCCTATCTTATTCCTGTGTTTTTCCTGTCCCTGCGTTTATAGGATCCTCCAATTCTAAGGAGCCCTTACAGATTTACTTCATTTTCAGATAGGCGTCAAAGAAAACTCTGTGTGTTATGTCCTGCTCCTGCCGTGCCGTCATCCACCCCACCTGAGGTGCACCATCGTCAGAAGCATTCACTGCAATAGAGATCCCCCCTGCAGACTTCCTTTCGCCACCTCAGATCATCTTCCCCTTTGCCGTCAGCCACGCCAACTGCATTACCATCATCGACTGAGCAGATGAACCTGAGGACTACACAGTTCCGGAAGAGAGGTCGCAGTCTTTCGTGTTTGCTTACGATATACATCGGTTATTATTACCTGCTACTTTATCGTTCAATCTTGAGTTTTGAATTTCCCATGGGTCTCATATCGAGCCAGCAACGAATAGTATCTGTCTACTATCTGGTTCATTTGGGGTCTTCTATGTGGTTCATGTTGGGTGGGCAACAAACAATAGATGATCTGTTGTCTATCTTTTTAAACAGAAGCTATAATCTACCTGCTATCATTAGTTTTGGATCCATCCACTCGTTTGCTACCATCAGTCTTGATTTTTGCATGCACCCCTTAGGCCTTACAAAATCTAACTATTTTTTTTATTATGCATGTCATATATTGTACACAATCGTACTGAACATGTAGAGAAAAAGAGAAGACCGTTGTATGCGAATATAATGTCATGCAGACGCCGCTCCATGGTGAGCGAAGTGCCCCCCCCCCTCCTGCATTTCCAGATTGTATTCTAGAGGAAGATAACTGTTCAGAAGGAGATTCAGAAGGAGCCGACCACGCCTGTTTACCACCTGAGGTGTTTGCTCTAACCTGGCATGCTGATGTTGGTCATATCATGCATATGGCGCCTTGCATTGCTTACATTATACATCTTATATGTCATCAGCTTAGTTTAGATTTGCTTTGTGTGAATGCCACCTGTTTGGTTTCTATATCATACTCCCACCATTCCTAAATATTTGTCTTTTTTGAGATTTCAACAAGTGACTACATACGGAACAAAATGAGTGAATCTACACTCTAAAATATGTCTATATACATCTGTATGTGGTAGTCCATTTGAAATCTCTAAAAAGACAAATATTTAGGAACGGAGGGAGTATATGGGAATTATGCAATGCCATCTTATTTAGCCAGGCATCATATACGTGGATCATGCAATGCCATCCTGTTTAGCCAGTCATCGTATATGTGAATTGTATCATGCCATATTTTTCTCCATAATGTATTCCATTTGTCAACAATGTTTATACATTCATCTACTCTTCCTGTGCATCAGCCATTTGAGTTGGTCATGGGAAAATCTGGAGTGAAAACAAGGTCTTCTGAGCAGTCAGTGCTACCTGTCGATGCAGATTTCTTGCTGGTTACAAATAGCTCCTCGGAGGAGGATTTAGAGAGAGATGACCAGTCGTATCCCCCCCCCCGAGGTGCATGCTCTAACTTGGCTGGGTTATATTGCTCATATCATGCATATGGTGTCTTGCATTGCCATGCCATCTGCTTAGATTAGACATGCTTTGTGTGAATGCCTCTTGTTTGCTTTCTATATCAGATATGTGAATTATGCAATACCATGTTTTTCAGCGAGTTATCATATATGTGAATTATGCACCGCCATGGAGCGAGGCATCATATATGTGAATTATCTCATGCCATCTTTTTTTTCATTACGTATTCCATTTGTCGACAATCTGTGTATATTGAACTACTCTTCATGTGTATCAGCCATTTGAGCCGGTTATGGAAATATCCGGAGTGAAAACAAGGTCTTCAGAGCAGGCAATGGTACCTGTTGAAGCATATATCTCGATGGTTACAGGGAGCTCCTCAAAGGAGGATTCAGAGACAGATGACCAGTCCTATATCCCATCTGAGGTGTATGCTCTAAGTTGCAATGTTTATATTTCTCATATGATGCATATGGTGTCTTGCATTGCTTAGTTTAGACATCATATGCATAATATTGAATTCTATCTGCTTAGTTTAGAGATCATGCATGCGAGTGCCAGCTGCTTAGTATATGAATCAATTATGTCAATTATATCATGCCATCCTGTATACTTAGACAACATGTATGTGAATTATTTCATCCCAACCTATTTTAGAAAGACATCATATAGTTTTGTCATGTCATCATGTTTAGGTACTCATCATATGTTGAATTATGCCATTATATCCTGTTAAGTTATCCATCATATATCTGAAACTGTGTCATGCTATCATGTTTAGTTAGGCATCATATATGTGAAATTGTGTCATGCCGTCCTGTTTGGTTAGACAACATATATGTGAATTACCACATCTGTCTATCATAAAATGTCTGTACGTTCAATTTATTTTCTTGTTTATCAGCCATTTGAATTGGAGGGGGTGATGGCAGTATCTAAGGGAGCAAAAACCCGTTCTTCACTAAAGATAGTGCTACCCGTCGATGCAGATAGAACCATGGTTGTACTGGCCCACAAACTAGCCCCACCACACATAATCGAGACTCTTCCAGATTGCACACTTACACCGTTGGGCAGAGAACCAGCTACAACCCATCTAACCGTAACCCCAGTGGATAGTAACCCACTTATAGTTGACAAAGCACCATGTCCACCACAGAGTACCCCCACACGAGTAGTTTGTAAAGCTACTGCAGTGCCCAAAGCACGAAGACCACCACAGCTAACCCAAACTCCACATTTAAAGCAGAAGAGCAACTGTTCTCAGGTCAGATTCCGTAGCTATGGTCCATACTCCTTTGCTGTTGCATCACTGTATTTACTCATACCAACTACTTTCGAATTTGAAGGATCCAATTGAAACTCCAATGGCACAACAGGTATGTTTTAAACCTATTTCTTTAACTGGATTGCTATTCTAACTTCTTGCTCTATGTTGATTTCAGTTTAAGTTGTATAAACAGTTATGTTCTCATGTGATGCACATTACAAGTGCTGCCAATGCTGTGTAGTTTCTCATATTTATATTCTGTCTATGCTGTTGTGTTTTAAAAATATATGAGTTGAACTGTGTCTCTATCTTGATTAGGGAACATAAACTAGAATGATATGGACAAAACAGTGACCATAGTACATAGATATATGTTTGTTTCATGTTGTTATCCTGTCCACCTTACTTCTGAACCGGTTTACCAAAATGAGTTTCGTATACTACAAGCTAAACCTGTGATGTGTCTGCTTGTTTCTTTTATAGTATGCAAACAGAATATTGGAGAAGAGCACCCCACTATGCAATGGTAGAGAAGTAATGCAGATAAGGTTCAAGACAGTGAGACAACCCTGTTGGTCTCCAAGAAAGGTGATAAAAATGATCTTGTAGACAGTGAGAAAACCCCATAGTCCTGCGTTGATGTAGTGTTCAAGTTACTGGCCAGTACCGCTGGCACAAGCTCTTCGAACTCGCTGCCTGAATCACTTCGGCTTCTTCAGTCTCAGCTACAAGCTGAAAGGCATCAGTCAGCTGTGCTGCGGCAAGAAGCCGAAGGATTGAGGAAGTCCCTACAGAATTCAGATGCGTACTTTCTTGTGCAACAACAAGCGCTGGAGAATTTAAGCGCCAAACAAGAGAAAGTTAATAAGATTGCTAAGCATCTTGCCAGCATTATGGGTACCCAAGATATTGTTTCTTGAACTCTTCTTAAGTGGTTTCAGTTCCGGACTTGTTTTGCTGCGGCGTTTATATGCTGCTTTGTTTCCTATATTTGCACAGGTGGCGAACTTTGATGCCCAGTGGATGTAATATGTGTAATAGCTGTGATAGCCTAGCATAAGTTGCTTGCTTATTTATTTTCTTGTTGTCTTGTTTATTTGTTTGCTTGTAGTCAGTGTAGTTCTTTTTCCGCGGTTTACTAGTGGCTGCAATAACCTATTTTTTAAAACTAGGCCACAATAACCATGGGCTAATATTTACTGTAGTGACACTGGGCCTCCTACGGGACATAGAAACAGTGGGCCTTCTATGGCCCGTAGAAATAGTAGGCCTTCTATGGGCCGTAGAAACAATGGGCCTTCTACGGGCTGTAGAAACAATGGGTCTTCTACGGGTCGTATCATCAATGGGCCTTATACGGGCCGTATGATCGATTGGCTAAACATGGGCCAATAACAGGCCGCATTATGACCGTAAACGGGCTAGAGTTGGAATCGTCCGTTCATGGGCCGACCGTAACGGGCCATCGTTAATAGGCCGTATTTGATGACGCTATGAAAACAGCCCAACGTATTAACGGACCACAAACAGGCCGACTGTAACCATGGGCTGAATTTGGCCCACAAGCAGAAAATGACAGTAACGGGCCGTAAGTAAACGAATGCTGGAAATGAGCCCAAGAATAAATGGGCTTTGAGAAGGCCGAAAAATAACATGGGCTGGAAACGGCCCAACAGAATAACGGGTCGTTAATGGGTATAAAGTGATACACTATTCATTACGGGCCAGTTTCACCATGGGCTGTTAATGGGTGTAAAGTGATACACTGTTCATTACGGGCCAGTTTCACCATGGACCGTTAATAGGCCAAGAGGTACATAGGGCCTCATATGGGCCGAAAGACGTCATGGGCCATACATGGGCCAAAAGTGAAAACGGGCTGGAATCATATTGGATGGCCCACATGACGCTATTGGGCCTAATTCGAATAGGGCGTAACGGGCCTTGGGTTAGCCGGCTGTAAATGGGCTATATGCGAACATGCCGTTAACAGGCTTTCCATGGGCCGCCCCGCCACCTTTTGACCAAGTCAAACAGGCCGGCCTTTTCACAGGAATGGGCCTATGTTGGGCCGTGCCACGTGTCGACGTATCATAGGCGCCTTCTGTCCAATGAGTGGATGCCATCTGTCCCAACGATGAGCCGACACGTCTTTCCTCCAGCCAATGATGATTTTACACGTGGAAATCCCCATTGGTCGGGGCTGTTAACGGGTTATCGGATCCAAAACCCGACCCGATAGCTTAACGGCGTTCCGTTACGGTGGATGCCACGTATCGGTCACCCTTAACGAAAGCACTTCTGTGATGCGCGATTTATCGTCATGTAAGTGCACACTTCCGTGATGATAATTTTGGTAATGTCATGGAACACTTCTACGACAGCACATGTATGACTCTCTTGATTCTGTCATAAAGTCGTCATGGATGTACATGCATGACAAAAAACGCGACCTACTGTGACAAACATGTATCATCACGGAAGTGTATTTTTTGTAGTGATAGGATCGATAAACAATATTATGTCATACATACGGGACGTTAATTCAAAGTACTTCCAATGATCCCTACAACAAATACATCGAGTTGCAAGGCCCTTACCTCAACTCATGATCTTACCGAACTACTCACATATGGGGATCATATTACACAAAGAACACATCGAAGAAGACATCATGAAGATAGATAGATTGATATGTCTTTCATTGGATGTTGTGTGTGATACACGATTGCAAGTATGACGAGATTGCTGAGAACTATGGTGGATGAAGGTTGTGGCTATGGAGATGGGAAATGGCGACGACTAGGGTTGATGGAGATGGCTATGGTGGTGATGTCGAATACTCGCTCGTGCTGCGATGTTCTATTGCTCATTTGGTGTCAGTTCCTTTATAAAGGTTGTTTAGGTGGATCAGACGCATCAAATTCCATGTTGTAAGACCGCTCATACGAGTGGGCGCGGTCGTATGGAACACTGTATTTTGCTTTGTTTCTTCTAGTGCGCCTCCCACTTGATCTCTTTTATCTCCACTTTACTCCTTTTCATGTATTGGCTTGATTTCATCCATAAATAGCCCATTTCCTATGCAAATAAAATAAATATAGGATATTTGGAATCCTATGCATTCATTAGTCATTACTAGCAACATCGGAGCAAATATCTCGGTTTTAATGGAATATATCGGTTTAAACTCAAGTTAGAGTGTAAAAATAACACTAATCAAGGAACACAAAATTGTTGGTTTCCGAACTCTTTGGTGAAGAACCGAGGACTTTGTCTAAAGTGTCTCGAAGAATATCATATGGGACAGTTAAAAAAACTACATTGCGCACTCAGTGATTTTCAAAGTCTTCACTCAAAGAAATATGTTTGGATTGAGCACACTTCAGAAAAATTGTCTTTGTATCACCTAGGCCCCTTAATAGTACGAATTTCCCTATGACTCAATGAAGAATAAAAAAGCTATAAAAGGCCAAGTCTTCAAGGTCTTGTTCTTTGGCCAATTAGGGTGCACCCAAATATTCAATGTTTCCTTCACATTTTTACGGGTCCTATCAGTGGTTAAACCAAATCCTCAAGGACTTTCACTTGTGTATACTCACATACACGTTAATCCCTTGGCCACTTTTGTCATCAATACTCCAAAACTATAAAGGGGAGACTAGATGCACTTATAGAAGATCCGACCTGATGACATTTTGAGGATTTGACTAACCAACCTCACACTCACGCAGCCTCAAGAGCTATTTGAAAATGTTGAGCAAGAGTTGTTCGAAGGTTCCAAAGAGTGTATAGAGAGGAGAGGAGAGTGCTTTGGCGGTACTGAATGGAGTCGTCTTGAGCTTGTTGCAACGAGGGTTTTGCAACTGCTATATCTGAATAGCTTTTAGAAGGGTTTGAAGTGGAAGAGACCGAAGGCACCACATGAGTGAAATTAGGTAGACATAGTGGAGAAATCAAAGTCTGTGTGAGGGCTTTTGGAGTTTGATCTTTAATCACATAGATAATGGAACTCGGTTTAGCAACCTCATTCACATCTTATAGTATTGTCAACCCTATGGACTCAATAGCAACCTCGACGATGCCATTTTTCTTTTCATTCTTGAGATGCATACATGATGACTTTGATTTGGTATCCAACACTTATGGGATTGGTAGTCAAGCCATGGACAGTCGCTAAATCAATCTCCGAGTGAAATTTTTTCCAAATGCATTAGTAGGTATTTCCAACGACATACTCATATTCTGGCTACCCAAACCATTTATAGGTAAAGGAGAGAAAAGATTTGGGTAACCCTTTTTTTTGCTTTTGTAGCATATCCAAAAATGGGTACCCATAATTTAAGCTTCTTGTTCTCTCACCTATTTGTACATATGCAATTCAAATTGCTCTAAATTAAACACAAGTGTATATCATTCATCAAAAAGATGTTGCAATTAAACACTATTTCACAACAATAAGAAAAAATATTCAAAATTTCATTGAACACTTTGTGTTCACCGACTCACTTCTGGCCAAAATCGTCGTTGTGGCTTAGGACGTCGAAGGGAAGGTGACAGGGCGGAGGGCGATTGGGCGACAAGGATGGGCGAACTAACGACTAAGAAGAGCAATGTGCAGCTGGATGAGTCTAACGAGGTCGGACAGGACAAGGCACTCGTCCAGTTGGCTACCGGGCTCACTAAGGCCGCCCGCCTCCAGTTGGCCGTGGGGGTCGAGAAGTATGGCCTCTAGAAGCACAGGGGCAGCAGTTGCGAGCCCCCCCCCCAAACCGGTGGGTCGGTGGCGCGGCTAATGTGAGGCGGAGACACAAGGCAGCATGTACGGCCAAGAAAGTGACTAAAGTGCAATGGAGGTCGCGACGATAGAGAGGATTGTTGGGGAACGTAGTAATTTCAAAAACATTCCTACGCACACGCAAGATCATGGTGATGCATAGCAACGAGAGGGGAGAGTGTGATCTACATACCCTTGTAGACCGACAGCGAAAGCGTTAGCACAACGCGGTTGATGTAGTCGTACATCTTCACGGCCCGACCGATCAAGCACCGAAACTACGGCACCTCCGAGTTCTAGCACACGTTCAGCTCGATGACGATCCCCGGACTCCGATCCAGCAAAGTGTCGGGGAAGAGTTCCGTCAGCACGAGGCGTGGTGACAATCTTGATGTACTACCGTCGCAGGGCTTCGCCTAAGCACCGCAACAATATTATCGAGGATTATGGTGGAAGGGGGCACCGCACACGGCTAAGAATATGATCACGTGGATCAACTTGTGTATCTAGGGGTGCCCCCTGCCCCCGTATATAAAGGAGCAGGGGGAGGTGCGGCCGGCCAGGAGGAGGGCGCGCCAGGAGGAGTCCTCCTCCCACCGGGAGTAGGATTCGCCCCCTTTCCTAGTTGGAATAGGATTCGGGAGGGGGAAAGAGGAGAGAGAGAAGGAAGGGGGCGCGGCCCCCCTCTCCTTGTCCTATTCGGACTAGGGGGGAGGGGCGTGCGGCCCAGCCCTGGCCACCTCTCCTCTCTTCCACTAAAGCCCACTAAGGCCCATATACCTCCCGAGGGGTTCCGGTAACCTCCCGGTACTCCGATAAAATCCCGATTTCACCCGGAACACTTCCGATATCCAAATATAGGCTTACAATATATCAATCTTTATGTCTCGACCATTTCGAGACTCCTCGTCATGTCTGTGATCACATCCGGGACTCCGAACAAACTTCGGTACATCAAAATGCATAAACTCACAATATAACTGTCATCAAAACCTTAAGCGTGCGGACCCTACGGGTTCGAGAACAATGTAGACATGACCGAGACACGTCTCCGGTCAATAACCAATAGCGGAACCTGGATGCTCATATTGGCTCCCACATATTCTACGAAGATCTTTATCGGTCAGACCGCATAACAACATACGTTGTTCCCTTTGTCATCGGTATGTTACTTGCCCGAGATTCGATCATCGGTATCTCAATACCTAGTTCAATCTCGTTACCGGCAAGTCTCTTTACTCGTTTCGTAATACATCATCTTGCAACTAACTCATTAGTTGTAATGCTTGCAAGGCTTATGTGATGTGCATTACCGAGAGGGCCCAGAGATACCTCTCCGACAATCGGAGTGACAAATCCTAATCTCGAAATACGCCAACCCAACATGTACCTTTGGAGACACCTGTAGAGCTCCTTTATAATCACCCAGTTACGTTGTGACATTTGGTAGCACACAAAGTGTTCCTCCGGTAAACGGGAGTTGCATAATCTCATAGTCATAGGAACATGTATAAGTCATGAAGAAAGCAATAGCAACATACTAAACGATCGGGTGCTAAGCTAATGAAATGGGTCATGTCAATCAAATCATTCTCCTAATGATGTGATCCCATTAATCAAATGGCAACACATGTCTATGGTTAGGAAACATAACCATCTTCGATCAATGAGCTAGTCAAGTAGAGGCATACTAGTGACGTTTGGTTTGTCTATGTATTCACACAAGTATTATGTTTCCGGATAATACAATTCTAGCATGAATAATAAACATTTATCATGATATAAGGAAATAAAATAATAACATTATTATTGCCTCTAGGGCATATTTCCTTCAGTCTCCCACTTGCACTAGAGTTAATAATCTAGATTACACAGTAATGATTCTAACACCCATGGAGCTTTGGTGCTGATCATGTTTTGCTCGTGGAAGAGGCTTAGTCAACGGGTCTGCTATATTCAGATCCGTATGTATCTTGCAAATCTCTATGTCTCCCACCTGGACTAGATCCCGGATGGAATTGAAGCATCTCTTGATGTGCTTGGTTCTCTTGTGAAATCTGGATTCCTTTGCCAAGGCAATTGCACCAGTATTGTCACAAAAGATTTTCATTGGACCCAATGCACTAGGTATGACACCTAGATCGGATATAACTCCTTCATCCAGACTCCTTCGTTTGCTGCTTCCGAAGTAGCTATGTACTCCGCTTCACATGTAGATCCTGCCACAACGCTTTGTTTAGAACTGCACGAACTGACAGCTCCACTGTTTAATGTAAACACGTATCCAGTTTGCGATTTAGAATCGTCCGGATCAGTGTCAAAGCTTGCATCAACGTAACCATTTACAATGAGCTCTTTGTCACCTCCATATGTGAGAAACATATCCTTAGTCCTTTTCAGGTATTTCAGGATGTTCTTGACCGCTGTCCAGTGATCCACTCCTGGATTACTTTGGTACCTCCCTGCTAGACTTATAGCAAGACACACATCAGGTCTGGTACACAGCATTGCATACATGATAGAGCCTATGGCTGAAGCATAGGGAACATCTTTCATTTTCTCTCTATCTTCTGCATTGGTCGGGGATTGAGTCTTACTCAATTTCACACCTTGTAACACAGGCAAGAATCCTTTCTTTGCTTGATCCATTTTGAACTTCTTCAAAACTTTGTCAAGGTATGTGCTTTGTGAAAGTCCAATTAAGCATCTTGATCTATCTCTATAGATCTTAATGCCCAATATGTAAGCAGCTTCACCGAGGTCTTTCATTGAAAAACTCTTATTCAAGTATCCTTTTATGCTATCCAGAAATTCTATATCATTTCCAATTAGCAATATGTCATCTACATATAATATCAGAAATGCTACAGAGCTCCCACTCACTTTCTTGTAAATACAGGCTTCTCCAAAAGTCTGTACAAAACCAAATGCTTTGATCACATTATCAAAGCGTTTATTCCAACTCCGAGAGGCTTGCACCAGTCCATAAATGGATCGCTGGAGCTTGCACACTTTGTTAGCTCCCTTTGGATCGACAAAAACTTCCGGCTGCATCATATACAACTCTTCTTGCAGAAATCCATTCAGGAATGCAATTTTGACATCCATTTGCCAAATTTCATAATTATAAAATGCGGCAATTGCTAACATGATTCGGACAGACTTAAGCATCGCTACGGGTGAGAAGGTCTCATCGTAGTCAATCCCTTGAACTTGCCGAAAACCTTTTGCGACAAGTCGAGCTTTGTAGACAGTAATATTACCGTCAGCGTCAGTCTTCTTGAAGATCCATTTATTCTCAATTGCTTGCCGATCATTGGTCAAGTCAACCAAAGTCCATACTTTGTTCTCATACATGGATCCCATCTCAGATTTCATGGCTTCAAGCCATTTTGCGGAATCTGGGCTCACCATCGCTTCTTCATAGTTCGTAGGTTCATCATGATCTAGTAGCATGACTTCCAGAACAGGATTACCGTACCACTCTGGTGCGGATCTTACTCTGGTTGATCTACGAGGTTCAGTAGTATCTTATTCTGAAGTTTCATGATCATTATCATTAGCTTCCTCACTAATTGGTGTAGGTGTCACAGAAACTGGTTTATGTGATGTACTACTTTCCAATAAGGGAGCAGGTACAGTTACCTCGTCAAGTTCTACTTTCCTCCCACTCACTTCTTTCGAGAGAAACTCCTTCTCTAGAAAGTTTCCGAATTTAGCAACAAAAGTCTTGCCTTCGGATCTGTGATAGAAGGTGTATCCAATAGTTTCCTTTGGATATCCTATGAAGACACATTTCTTCGATTTGGGTTCGAGCTTATCAGGTTGAAGTTTTTTCACATAAGCATCGCAGACCCAAACTTTCAGAAACGACAACTTTGGTTTCTTGCCAAACCACAGTTCATATGGCATCGTCTCAACGGATTTTGATGGTGCCCTATTTAACGTGAATGCGGCCGTCTCTAGAGCATATCCCCAAAACGATAACGGTAAATCAGTAAGAGACATCATAGATCGCACCATATCTAGTAAAGTACGATTACGACGTTCGGACACACCATTACGCTGTGGTGTTCCGGGTGGCGTGAGTTGCGAAACTATTCCACATTGTTTTAAATGTACACCAAACTCGTAACTCAAATATTCTCCTCCACGATCAGATCTTAGGAATTTTATTTTCTTGTTACGATGATTTTCAACTTCACTCTGAAATTCTTTGAACTTTTCAAATGTTTCAGACTTATGTTTCATTAAGTAGATATACCCATATCTGCTTAAGTCATCTGTGAAGGTGAGAAAATAACGATATCCGCCACGAGCCTCAACATTTATCGGACCACATACATATGTATGTATGATTTTCAATAAATCTGTTGCTCTCTCCATAGTACCGGAGAACGGTGTTTTTGTCATCTTACCCATAAGGCACGGTTCACAAGTACCAAGTGATTCATAATCAAGTGGTTCCAAAAGCCCATCAGTATGGAGTTTCTTCATGCACTTTATACCGATATGACCCAACGGCAGTGCCACAAATAAGTTGCACTATCATTATCAACTCTGCATCTTTTGGTTTCAACACTATGAATATGTGTGTCACTACTATCGAGATTTAATAAGAATAGACCACTCTTTAAGGGTGCATGACCATAAAAGATATTACTCATGTAAATAGAACAACCATTATTCTCTGATTTAAATGAATAACCGTCTCGCATCAAACAAGATCCAGATATAATGTTCATGCTTAACGCTGGCACCAAATAACAATTGTTTGGGTCTAATACTAATCGCGAAGGTAGATGTAGAGGTAGCGTGCCGATTGCGATCACATCGACTTTGGAACCATTTCCCACGCGCATCGTCACCTCGTCCTTAGCCAATCTTCGCTTAATCCGTAGTCCCTGTTTCGAGTTGCAAATATTAGCAACAGAACCAGTATCAAATACCTAGGTGCTACTGCGAGCATTAGTAAGGTACACATCAATAACATGTATATCACATATACCTTTGTTCACCTTGCCATCCTTCTTATCCGCCAAATACTTGGGGCAGTTCCGCTTCCAGTGACCAGTCTGCTTGCAGTAGAAGCACTCAGTTTCAGGCTTAGGTCCAGGTTTGGGTTTCTTCTCTTGAGTAGCAACTTGCTTGCTGTTCTTTTTGAAGTTCCCCTTCTTCTTCCCTTTGCCCTTTTTCTTGAAACTAGTGGTCTTGTTGACCATCAACACTTGATGCTCCTTCTTGATTTCTACCTCCACAGCTTTCAGCATTGCGAAGAGCTCGGGAATAGTCTTATTCACCCCTTGCATATTATAGTTCATCACGAAGATCTTGTAGCTTGGTGGCAGTGATTGGAGAATTCTGTCAATGACTCAATCATCTGGAAGATTAACTCCCAATTGAATCAAGTGATTATTATACCCAGACATTTTGAGTATATGCTCACTGACAGAATTGTTCTCCTCCATCTTGCAGCTATAGAACTTATTGGAGACTTCATATCTCTCAACCCGGGCATTTGCTTGAAATATTAACTTCAACTCCTGGAACATCTCATATGCTCCATGACGTTCAAAACGTCGTTGAAGTCCCTCGAGTAGTCATCAGCTTTGCTCTGCGAGACGTTCATAACATCTGGTGTTGCTCCAGCAGCAGGCCTGGCACCCAGTGGTGCTTCCAGGACGTAATTCTTCTGTGCAGCAATGAGGATAATCCTCAAGTTACGGACCCAGTCCGTGTAATTGCTACCATCATCTTTCAACTTTGCTTTCTCAAGGAACGCATTAAAATTCAACGGAACAACAGCCGGGCCATCTATCTACAATCAAACATAAACAAGCAAGATACTATCAGGTACTAAGTTTCATGATAAATTTAGGTTCAATTAATCATATTACTTAAAGAACTCCCACTTAGATAGACATCCCTCTAATCCTCTAAGTGATTACGTGATCCAAATCAACTAAACCATGTCCGATCATCACGTGAGATGGAGTAGTTTCATTGGTGAACATCACTATGTTGATCATATCTACTATATGATTCACGCTCGACCTTTCGGTCTCCGTGTTCCGAGGCCATATCTGTATATGCTTGGCTCGTCAAGTATAACCTGAGTATTCCGCGTGTGCAAATGTTTTGCACCCGTTGTATTTGAACGTAGAGCCTATCACACCCAATCATCACGTGGTGTCTCAGCACGAAGAACTTTCACAACGGTGCATACTCAGGGAGAACACTTCTTGATAATTAGTGAGAGATCATCTTATAATGCTACCGTCAATCAAAGCAAGATAAGATGCATAAAAGATAAACATCACATGCAATCAATATAAGTGATATGATATGGCCATCATCATCTTGTGCTTGTGATCTCCATCTTCGAAGCACCGTCGTGATCACCATCGTCACCGGCGCGACACCTTGATCTCCATCGTAGCATCATTGTCGTCTCGCCAATCTTATGCTTCCACGACTATCGCTACCGCTTAGTGATAAAGTAAAGCATTACAGCGCGATTGCATTGCATACAATAAAGCGACAACCATATGGCTCCTGCCAGTTGCCGATAACTCGGTTACAAAACATGATCATCTCATACAATAAAATTTAGCATCATGTCTTGACCATATCACATCACAACACGCCCTGCAAAAACAAGTTAGACGTCCTCTACTTTGTTGTTGCAAGTTTTACGTGGCTGATACGGGCTTAAGCAAGAACCAATCTTACCTACGCATCAAAACCACAATGATAGTTTGTCAAGTTGGTGCTGTTTTAACCTTCGCAAGGACCGGGCGTAGCCACACTCGGTTCAACTAAAGTTGGAGAAACTATCACCCGCTAGCTACCTTTGTGCAAAGCATGTCGGGAGAACCGGTCTCGCGTAAGCGTACGCGTAATGTCGGTCCGGGCCGCTTTGTCCAACAATACCGCCGAACCAAAGTATGACATGCTGGTAAGCAGTATGACTTATATCGCCCATAACTCACTTGTGTTCTACTCGTGCATATAACATCAACACATAAAACCTAGGCTCGGATGCCACTGTTGGGGAACGTAGTAATTTCAAAAAAATTCCTACGCACACGCAAGATCATGGTGATGCATAGCAACGAGAGGGGAGAGTGTGATCTACATACCCTTGTAGACCGACAGCGGAAGCGTTAGCACAACGCGGTTGATGTAGTCGTACATCTTCACGGCCCGACCGATCAAGCACCGAAACTACGGCACCTCCGAGTTCTAGCACATGTTCAGCTCGATGACGATCCCCGAACTACGATCCAGCAAAGTGTCGGGGAAGAGTTCCGTCAGCACGACGGCGTGGTGACGATCTTGATGTACTACCGTCGCAGGGCTTCGCATAAGCACCGCTACAATATTACCGAGGATTATGGTGGAAGGGGGCACCGCACACGGCTAAGAATATGATCACGTGGATCAACTTGTGTATCTAGGGGTGCCCCCTGCCCCCGTATATAAAGGAGTAGGGGGAGGTGCGGCCGGCCAGGAGGAGGGCGCGCCAGGAGGAGTCCTACTCCCACCGGGAGTAGGATTCGCCCCCTTTCCTAGTTGGAATAGGATTTGGGAGGGGGAAAAAGGAGAGAGAGAAGGAAGGGGGCGCGGCCCCCCTCTCCTTGTCCTATTCGGACTAGGGGGGAGGGGCGTGTGGCCCAGCCCTGGCCACCTCTCCTCTCTTCCACTAAAGCCCACTAAGGCCCATATACCTCCCGGGGGGTTCCGGTAACCTCCCGGTACTCCGATAAAATCCCGATTTCACCCGGAACACTTCCGATATCCAAATATAGGCTTACAATATATCAATCTTTATGTCTCGACCATTTTGAGACTCCTCGTCATGTCTGTAATCACATCCGGGACTCCGAACAAACTTCGGTACATCAAAATGCATAAACTCATAATATAACTGTCATCAAAACCTTAAGCGTGCGGACCCTACGGGTTCGAGAACAATGTAGACATGACCGAGACACGTCTCCGGTCAATAACCAATAGCGGAACCTGGATGCTCATATTGGCTCCCACATATTCTACGAAGATCTTTATCGGTCAGACCGCATAACAACATACGTTGTTCCCTTTGTCATCGGTATGTTACTTGCCCGAGATTCGATCGTCGGTATCTCAATACCTAGTTCAATCTCGTTACCGGCAAGTCTCTTTACTCGTTTCGTAATACATCATCTTGCAACTAACTCATTAGTTGTAATGCTTGCAAGGCTTATGTGATGTGCATTACCGAGAGGGCCCAGAGATACCTCTCCGACAATCGGAGTGACAAATCCTAATCTCGAAATACGCCAACCAACATGTACCTTTGGAGACACCTGTAGAGCTCCTTTATAATCACCCAGTTACGTTGTGACATTTGGTAGCACACAAAGTGTTCCTCTGGTAAACGGGAGTTGCATAATCTCATAGTCATAGGAACATGTATAAGTCATGAAGAAAGCAATAGCAACATACTAAACGATCGGGTGCTAAGCTAATGAAATGGGTCATGCCAATCACATCATTCTCCTAATGATGTGATCCCATTAATCAAATGACAACACATGTCTATGGTTAGGAAACATAACCATCTTCGATCAACGAGCTAGTCAAGTAGAGGCATACTAGTGACGTTTGGTTTGTCTATGTATTCACACAAGTATTATGTTTCCGGATAATACAATTCTAGCATGAATAATAAACATTTATCATGATATAAGGAAATAAAATAATAACATTATTATTGCCTCTAGGGCATATTTCCTTCAATCTCCCACTTGCACTAGAGTCAATAATCTAGATTACACAGTAATGATTCTAACACCCATGGAGCTTTGGTGCTGATCATGTTTTGCTCATGGAAGAGGCTTAGTCAACGGGTTTGCTATATTCAGATCCGTATGTATCTTGCAAATCTCTATGTCTCCCACCTGGACTAGATCCCGGATGGAATTGAAGCGTCTCTTGATGTGCTTGGTTCTCTTGTGAAATCTGGATTCCTTTGCCAAGGCAATTGCACCAGTATTGTCACAAAAGATTTTCATTGGACCCAATGCACTAGGTATGACACCTAGATCGGATATGAACTCCTTCATCCAGACTCCTTCGTTTGCTTCTTCCGAAGCAGCTATGTACTCTGCTTCACATGTAGATCCTGCCACAACGCTTTGTTTAGAACTGCACGAACTGACAGCTCCACCGTTTAATGTAAACACGTATCCGGTTTGCGATTTAGAATCGTCCGGATCAGTGTCAAAGCTTGCATCAACGTAACCATTTACAATGAGCTCTTTGTCACCTCCATATGTGAGAAACATATCCTTAGTCCTTTTCAGGTATTTCAGGATGTTCTTGACCGCTGTCCAGTGATCCACTCTTGGATTACTTTGGTACCTCCCTGCTAGACTTATAGCAAGACACACATCAGGTCTGGTACACAGCATTGCATACATGATAGAGCCTATGGCTGAAGCATAGGGAACATCTTTCATTTTCTCTCTATCTTCTGCATTGGTCGGGGATTGAGTCTTACTCAATTTCACACCTTGTAACACAGGCAAGAATCCTTTCTTTGCTTGATCCATTTTGAACTTCTTCAAAACTTTGTCAAGGTATGTGCTTTGTGAAAGTCCAATTAAGCATCTTGATCTATCTCTATAGATCTTAATGCCCAATATGTAAGCAGCTTCACCGAGGTCTTTCATTTAAAAACTCTTATTCAAGTATCCTTTTATGCTATCCAGAAATTCTATATCATTTCCGATTAGCAATATGTCATCTACATATAATATCAGAAATGCTACAGAGCTCCCACTCACTTTCTTGTAAATACAGGCTTCTCCAAAAGTCTGTACAAAACCAAATGCTTTGATCACATTATCAAAGCGTTTATTCCAACTCCGAGAGGCTTGCACCAGTCCATAAATGGATCGCTGGAGCTTGCACACTTTGTTAGCTCCCTTTGGATCGACAAAACCTTCCGGCTCCATCATATACAACTCTTCTTGCAGAAATCCATTCAGGAATGCAATTTTGACATCCATTTGCCAAATTTCATAATCATAAAATGCGGCAATTGCTAACATGATTCGGACAGACTTAAGCATCGCTACGGGTGAGAAGGTCTCATCGTAGTCAATCCCTTGAACTTGCCGAAAACCTTTTGCGACAAGTCGAGCTTTGTAGACAGTAATATTACCGTCAGCGTCAGTCTTCTTCTTGAAGATCCATTTATTCTCAATTGCTTGCCGATCATTGGGCAAGTCAACCAAAGTCCATACTTTGTTCTCATACATGGATCCCATCTCAGATTTCATGGCTTCAAGCCATTTTGCGGAATCTGGGCTCACCATCGCTTCTTCATAGTTCATAGGTTCATCATGATCTAGTAGCATGACTTCCAGAACAGGATTACCGTACCACTCTGGTGCGGATCTTACTCTGGTTGATCTACGAGGATCAGTAGTATCTTGTTCTGAAGTTTCATGATCATTATCATTAGCTTCCTCACTAATTGGTGTAGGTATCACAGAAACTGGTTTATGTGATGTACTACTTTCCAATAAGGGAGCAGGTACAGTTACCTCGTCAAGTTCTACTTTCCTCCCACTCACTTCTTTCGAGAGAAACTCCTTCTCTAGAAAGTTTCCGAATTTAGCAACAAAAGTCTTGCCTTCGGATCTGTGATAGAAGGTGTATCCAATAGTTTCCTTTGGATATCCTATGAAGACACATTTCTTCGATTTGGGTTCGAGCTTATCAGGTTGAAGTTTTTTCACATAAGCATCGCAGCCCCAAACTTTCAGAAACGACAACTTTGGTTTCTTGCCAAACCACAGTTCATATGGCGTCGTCTCAACGGATTTTGATGGTGCCCTATTTAACGTGAATGCGGCCGTCTCTAGAGCATATCCCCAAAACGATAGCGGTAAATCAGTAAGAGACATCATAGATCGCACCATATCTAGTAAAGTACGATTACGACGTTCGGACACACCATTACGCTGTGGTGTTCCGGGTGGCGTGAGTTGCGAAACTATTCCACATTGTTTTAAATGTACACCAAACTCGTAACTCAAATATTCTCCTCCACGATCAGATCGTAGGAATTTTATTTTCTTGTTATGATGATTTTCAACTTCACTCTGAAATTCTTTGAACTTTTCAAATGTTTCAGACTTATGTTTCATTAAGTAGATATACCCATATCTGCTTAAGTCATCTGTGAAGGTGAGAAAATAACGATATCCGCCACGAGCCTCAACATTCATCGGACCACATACATCTGTATGTATGATTTTCAATAAATCTGTTGCTCTCTCCATAGTACCGGAGAACGGTGTTTTTGTCATCTTATCCATAAGGCACGGTTCGCAAGTACCAAGTGATTCATAATCAAGTGGTTCCAAAAGCCCATCAGTATGGAGTTTCTTCATGCACTTTATACCGATATGACCCAAACGGCAGTGCCACAAATAAGTTGCACTATCATTATCAACTCTGCATCTTTTGGTTTCAACACTATGAATATGTATGTCACTACTATCGAGATTTAATAAGAATAGACCACTCTTTAAGGGTGCATGACCATAAAAGATATTACTCATGTAAATAGAACAACCATTATTCTCTGATTTAAATGAATAACCATCTCGCATCAAACAAGATCCAGATATAATGTTCATGCTTAACGCTAGCACCAAATAACAATTATTTAGGTCTAATACTAATCGCGAAGGTAGATGTAGAGGTAGCGTGCCGATTGCGATCACATCGACTTTGGAACCATTTCCCACGCGCATCGTCACCTCGTCCTTAGCCAATCTTCGCTTAATCCGTAGTCCCTGTTTCGAGTTGCAAATATTAGCAACAGAACCAGTATCAAATACCCAGGTGCTACTGCGAGCATTAGTAAGGTACACATCAATAACATGTATATCACATATACCTTTGTTCACCTTGCCATCCTTCTTATCCGCCAAATACTTGGGGCAGTTCCGCTTCCAGTGACCAGTCTGCTTGCAGTAGAAGCACTCAGTTTCAGGCTTAGGTCCAGGTTTGGGTTTCTTCTCTTGAGTAGCAACTTGCTTGCTGTTCTTTTTGAAGTTCCCATTCTTCTTCCCTTTGCCCTTTTTCTTGAAACTAGTGGTCTTGTTGACCATCAACACTTGATGCTCCTTCTTGATTTCTACCTCCACAGCTTTCAGCATTGTGAAGAGCTCGGGAATAGTCTTATTCACCCCTTGCATATTATAGTTCATCACGAAGCTCTTGTAGCTTGGTGGCAGTGATTGGAGAATTCTGTCAATGACGCAATCATCTGGAAGATTAACTCCCAATTGAATCAAGTGATTATTATACCCAGACATTTTGAGTATATGCTGACAGAACTGTTCTCCTCCATCTTGCAGCTATAGAACTTATTGGAGACTTCATATCTCTCAACCCGGGCATTTGCTTGAAATATTAACTTCAACTCCTGGAACATCTCATATGCTCCATGACGTTCAAAACGTCGTTGAAGTCCCAATTCTAAGCCGTAAAGCATGGCACACTGAACTATCGAGTAGTCATCAGCTTTGCTCTGCGAGACGTTCATAACATCTGGTGTTGCTCCAGCAGCAGGCCTGGCACCCAGCGGTGCTTCCAGGACGTAATTCTTCTGTGCAGCAATGAGGATAATCCTCAAGTTACGGACCCAGTCCGTGTAATTGCTACCATCATCTTTCAACTTTGCTTTCTCAAGGAACGCATTAAAATTCAACGGAACAACAACCGGGCCATCTATCTACAATCAAACATAAACAAGCAAGATACTATCAGGTACTAAGTTTCATGATAAATTTAGGTTCAATTAATCATATTACTTAAAGAACTCCCACTTAGATAGACATCCCTCTAATCCTCTAAGTGATTACGTGATCCAAATCAACTAAACCATGTCCGATCATCACGTGAGATGGAGTAGTTTCATTGGTGAACATCACTATGTTGATCATATCTACTATATGATTCACGCTCGACCTTTCGGTCTCCGTGTTCCGAGGCCATATCTGTATATGCTTGGCTCGTCAAGTATAACCTGAGTATTCCGCGTGTGCAACTGTTTTGCACCCGTTGTATTTGAACGTAGAGCCTATCACACCCAATCATCACGTGGTGTCTCAGCACGAAGAACTTTCACAACGGTGCATACTCAGGGAGAACACTTCTTGATAATTAGTGAGAGATCATCTTATAATGCTACCGTCAATCAAAGCAAGATAAGATGCATAAAAGATAAACATCACATGCAATCAATATAAGTGATATGATATGGCCATCATCATCTTGTGCTTGTGATCTCCATCTTCGAAGCACCGTCGTGATCACCATCGTCACCGGCGTGACACCTTGATCTCCATCGTAGCATCGTTGTCGTCTCGCCAATCTTATGCTTCCACGACTACCGCTACCGCTTAGTGATAAAGTAAAGCATTACAGCGCGATTGCATTGCATACAATAAAGCGACAACCATATGGCTCCTGTCAGTTGCCGATAACTCGGTTACAAAACATGATCATCTCATACAATAAAATTTAGCATCATGTCTTGACCATATCACATCACAACATGCCCTGCAAAAACAAGTTAGACGTCCTCTACTTTGTTGTTGCAAGTTTTACGTGGCTGCTACGGGCTTAAGCAAGAACAAATCTTACCTACGCATCAAAACCACAACGATAGTTTGTCAAGTTGGTGCTGTTTTAACCTTCGCAAGGACCGGGCGTAGCCACACTCGGTTCAACTAAAGTTGGAGAAACTGTCACCCGCTAGCCACCTTTGTGCAAAGCATGTCGGGAGAACCGGTCTCGCGTAAGCGTACGCGTAATGTCGGTCTGGGCCGCTTCGTCCAACAATACCGCCGAACCAAAGTATGACATGCTGGTAAGCAGTATGACTTATATCGCCCACAACTCACTTGTGTTCTACTCGTGCATATAACATCAACACATAAAACCTAGGGTCGGATGCCACTGTTGGGGAACGTAGTAATTTCAAAAAAATTCCTACGCACACGCAAGATCATGGTGATGCATAGCAACGAGAGGGGAGAGTGTGATCTACATACCCTTGTAGACCGACAGCGGAAGCGTTAGCACAACGCGGTTGATGTAGTCGTACATCTTCACGGCCCGATCGATCAAGCACCGAAACTACGGCACCTCCGAGTTCTAGCACACGTTCAGCTCGATGACGATCCCCAAACTCCGATCCAGCAAAGTGTCGGGGAAGAGTTCCGTCAGCACGACGGCGTGGTGACGATCTTGATGTACTACCGTCGCAGGGCTTCGCCTAAGCACCGTTACAATATTACCGAGGATTATGGTGGAAGGGGGCACCGCACACGGCTAAGAATATGATCACGTGGATCAACTTGTGTATCTAGGGGTGCCCCCTGCCCCCGTATATAAAGGAGCAGGGGGAGGTGCGGCCGGCCAGGAGGAGGGCGCGCCAGGAGGAGTCCTACTCCCACCGGGAGTAGGATTCCCCCCTTTCCTAGTTGGAATAGGATTCGGGAGGGGGAAAGAGGAGAGAGAGAAGGAAGGGGGCGCGGCCCCCCTCTCCTTGTCCTATTCGGACTAGGGGGGAGGGGCGCGCGGCCCAGCCCTGGCCACCTCTCCTCTCTTCCACTAAAGCCCACTAAGGCCCATATACCTCCCGGGGGGTTCCGGTAACCTCCCGGTACTCCGGTAAAATCCCGATTTCACCCGGAACACTTCCGATATCCAAATATAGGCTTACAATATATCAATCTTTATGTCTCGACCATTTCGAGACTCCTCGTCATGTCCGTGATCACATCCGGGACTCCGAACAAACTTCGGTACATCAAAATGCATAAACTCATAATATAACTGTCATCAAAACCTTAAGCGTGCGGACCCTACGGGTTCGAGAACAATGTAGACATGACCGAGACACGTCTCCGGTCAATAACCAATAGCGGAACCTGGATGCTCATATTGGCTCCCACATATTCTACGAAGATCTTTATCGGTCAGACCGCATAACAACATACGTTGTTCCCTTTGTCATCGGTATGTTACTTGCCCAAGATTCAATCGTCGGTATCTCAATACCTAGTTCAATCTCGTTACCGGCAAGTCTCTTTACTCGTTTCGTAATACATCATCTTGCAACTAACTCATTAGTTGTAATGCTTGCAAGGCTTATGTGATGTGCATTACCGAGAGGGCCCAGAGATACCTCTCCGACAATCGGAGTGACAAATCCTAATCTTGAAATACGCCAACCCAACATGTACCTTTGGAGACACCTGTAGAGCTCCTTTATAATCACCCAGTTACGTTGTGACGTTTGGTAGCACACAAAGTGTTCCTCCGGTAAACGGGAGTTGCATAATCTCATAGTCATAGGAACATGTATAAGTCATGAAGAAAGCAATAGCAACATACTAAACGATCGGGTGCTAAGCTAATGAAATGGGTCATGTCAATCACATCATTCTCCTAATGATGTGATCCCGTTAATCAAATGACAACACATGTCTATGGTTAGGAAACATAACCATCTTCGATCAACGAGCTAGTCAAGTAGAGGCATACTAGTGACGTTTGGTTTGTCTATGTATTCACACAGGTATTATGTTTCCGGATAATACAATTCTAGCATGAATAATAAACATTTATCATGATATAAGGAAATAAAATAATAACATTATTATTGCCTCTAGGGCATATTTCCTTCAAGTATGGCACATTGGAGGTCTGGTGATAGAGCCCGGGTAGTGGTGTGGAGGCTCGTGTATAAATTTTTCCACACGGGTCGTTGGGCATTCTCATGTCCGTTTTCATGTTTTGGGTACTGAGGTGGGAATAGCCATATTTGCATATTTGGAAGGAAATAATAGGTACCTACCTAAAAATTATGGGTACTCACTGCACTTTGGGTATGCTACTGAAGTTGATTCTTGGACTAAAATACCCAAAATAAGATTTTGGCATTTGACAAAAATATGGTAGATAACCTAACAAATAGAAACAAGCTAGAATTTGTATGAAGATGAAATAAACATATGCATCTGTGTCTCCAACGGGACGGGAACTTGCCGAATCTTTGACCTAGGATGCAACGAAAGTCATTCTCTACGAATCTTTTTATACGGCTACAATATTTGATCATGTTTAATACCAAAAAAGATTTGGATTTTTTGAACTTTTTTTGAATTATCATTTTTGTTTGCATATAGGGTGCGCTGATACCCAGGTTCTCCTTCGTATTTTTCGTCTCCAATGCAACTTTCTATCCTTTTCTCTTCCCAAATTAAAACAGATATATTTGATATTTTGGTGCAGACTGCAAAGAAATATGGAAGTATTTCAAAAATATAAATCTGTTTCTCTTACCATATTATAAAGATTCCGTCATTCACTACAAATACTATAACCTCCTTTCGACCAAGGACTGACTAATTCTATGTCGGTTGTGCAAATGTGTTTATATTAATTTAAAATCATTGAGGGTGATGTAATATTCTTTTCCTACTACAATAAAAATGAAATGTTTGTTCTCATAGATGAAAATGATACGAAATATCTCACGCAAAAAAAATGATACAAAATATACAATGGATCTCAATGTGAAATTAGCGGTCCTTGGTTTCGAGATACAATCTAGCTAAATCTCGACTTGATTATGTCTTGATCGATGCTACATTCCTGAGATTTTACATAGAGATCCATGCAAAATTTTCATTTTAGATTTTTTTTCTTTCTTACATGTTACGTCACTTGATAGAGACTTCGCTAAGTTTTCCCGCTAATTTCAGTTAACATTTTTGTGTTTACAAACATGCATGTAACCTGTACACGTACACGTGTATTTTAACAAAAACACTGGCCTTTGAAAAAAAAAAGCGGTTTTCCCGCTAATTTCGAATTGCCTGTATCTGGTAAGAAATCAATTCTATTTTTTTTCGAAAGGTTGTGAGAAATCATTCGGTTGATATTTTTCTTCACGTACGTACATGCGCACACACGGAGCTGGGGCATATCCCGTGTTCCACCCCGCCCACGCCATCCCGTCTCACTGACAGCGGGCCACCACCACTCCACCAGCAGCCGAACGCACGGCTGGATCCCACGGAGCACCGGTCCGCGAGCACTGCACTGAGCCCGGCGACACAAGTCAAGCCACAGGAGTGCATCCACACACCCAAAAACAAAAACATAAACAAATAATACTGTATTTACTACTCCTAGAAGAAAATAATTGTACCACATTAACATTAATATTTGGGCTTAATATTTTGAAAACTGCGGCCCCGCAGTCCCCGCGCGCGGCCCTATAAAAAGGCGCGCGTCAGACGCGTCTCCAGCAGTCACTCACCGGCGCCACCAGTACCACCCCCACCCACCCCACCTCCTCCCTCCTCTGCTCCTCCCCGCTCGGCAGCCATGGCGCGAGCCTCGAGCCTGTCGCTGCTGCTCGCGCTGGTGGTCGCGTCGGCGGCGACGTCGGCGGCCGGTGCCAGGGTGCGCGTGCACGCGGCCGGGAACGCGACGCTGGGCGAGCTCCGCGCGCGGCGGGGGCGGCGGGAGGCGCTCGAGAACGGCCTCGGCGGGACGCCGCAGATGGGGTGAGCACTTCCACTCACGCCGCCACCGTCCCAACTCCTCCTCTTGTCTTTTCCTCCTCGTCTTTTCGCCCGGTATAGTATAGCATGCATTCGATTCGATTCATATCCTCCGCCTCACGCTACGCTGCCGCCCAATCCGCACGAACAAAGCAAAAGTTTTATTGACATGAAAATATAGTAGCATCATCGCTCTGGAGTAGGAGTAGGGCTGACCGTAAAGAATCTGCGGTGGTGCGTGGTGAGAATGGTGGCTTTGGGGCGGGGAAAGGGACGTTCATATGCGGCTCGCTTGCGGAGGAAGCGAGAGGTGCATGGCCAAATCTCGGAGGCAGCGGCCACCGGGTCGTTAAGCCGCTCCCTCCGCTTTCATGATGGCTGCTCGGGTTTGGACGCTTTTGTTAAAGCCACTTTGGCCACTTCCATTCCCTTCCATTCCCGCACGCGATATTTCCAATTTCTGTCCCGCTTGGTAGCTACAGATACAGTTTTCGTACGTACTGTATTTTCCCTTTTCTTGCAATTTCTGTCCCGCCACGTACTTTCTTTTGGCTGGATATAGGATGAGATATTTGGCGGTAAGATGAGGGATTGAGCAACTGAGCGGAGTAAGATAAATGCTTGCTTGGGCAGTGGGCACGCACGTGCGCAGGCAGGCGCTGGGCGTTTCTCTCTGCTTCCCTCGTCCAGTCATATATACTCCTATAGATCTAAAGATTTTCTTTTGGCCAGCATTTATATTGGAACGAGCATGTAGGTGCTCCAGATTTCGCATGGATCCAACAGTGTTTGTTTCTGCTAGTACTATATATTGATCAGTGACTTCATCAGTAATGCAAAACCTGCAGTGATCTTCGTCTATAATTGAACGGAAAAGAACAAAAAACTGCGTAACAACCGAGGGGGGCCTGCGGCTGCGAGCAAAGCCCGCCCAAAGAAGAGGGGAAAAGATTTGACGACCCTCCCCTTTATCTATGCTTTCTTTTGCCTTTTTCTCTGTTGGCCTTTGTGCCTGTCCCCTGGCCTCTGTCCTCTCCTCGCGCTGCATGCACATAGCAGTATTTTAACTGTGCAACCTGAGCCGTACGGTACTGCCGTCCCGGTGCTGATGGGTCATCATCACGTACCCGGTCCGGCGAGTCGCCTACTCGGTCCTCTCTGTGTCGGTTGCTCAATACTACTAGTCAATACAGTAGTACCACATTGGTCTAGAAGCAAATATGTCATGCGCAAGCATCGGCAATAATTTGACGTGGGCCGCGATTTTCCTTTGACAAGCCTCGTCATGATCGCCATTTTTCCAAGGACGTGCCTCGTCATGAGTCGCGACTTTCCTTTTGACCTATATATGTAGTTCGTCATGGGTCGCCATTTTATCCTCTAATTTAATCTGATTATTAAATTTAATCCTGACTGATGATGAAACATTTCGTGTGTTAGGTGGAACAGCTGGAACCACTTCTACTGCGGGATCAGCGAGGAGATCATCAGGGAGACAGGTACGTACGGGACGCTCGCTCCTTCCTTCCTTCCCACAACCACTCCAACCCAACCCAACCCCCGTTTCAAGCCTCAGGTCCTATGGTCCTACCTGCAATTGTGCACCTCCCTCCCTTTCCACTTGTTCAATGCACATTCGGCCCAATCACTGTGCTTTCCGACATGTCGTTATCAGTATCACGCCCAACGCTACTCTATAACTGTAGGTTAGCAAAACATTCAGCCCAATCACTGGATAACTCACCAGTACGCTTCATGGATTTTTGCTAAACTGCTGTTTATAGTACTCCCTCTCTTCGCTTTTATAAGGCTATGTGGACGTTTCAGACGCTGTGCAAAACAGTACGATTTTACTTGTCTGAAACGACTTATAAAAATAAACGGAGGGAGTACCAGCGTTGGGCGTGATAATGACGTGTCGGTGACACTGACCCGGAGACCTGTTTATCAGGAAACAAGGAAAGATCCATGGAAAAGGCCAGCAGGCCCAATTAATCCCTCGCCAACAGACTAGATCCCTTTTGTCCGGCCGCGGGCACATCGGCCATTTGTGCGGTGCGGTGCGTCGTCGGTGCACCGAGAGTTTTTTGTGCCGATTCGGAGGCGTCCGCGTCGGTGTCGGCGCTGGGCGTTGCCCCCAAGAGCCCCAGGCGTCTCCCTCCCTCCTCACACACTGTCGGCCGGCACAGCCTACCCGTTGCTGTTGGTTGTTGTTAGTTGTTGCCAGTTACAGAGTAAGCATGTTACAGCTTGCAAGCAACAAGTTGCACCAACCATACAAGGGACACGACAGCCTCTGCGCATCGCCATATTCTCTCCTCCAAAACCTCTACCCAACCTTTATTCCTTGAGCCGGATGAGATCTGGGAATCACGGACGCCTTTTCTCCCTTTCAACGATTCAGAGATGCCTTTCGCCCTACATAAATCTGCATAAGAAAAACAGGCTAATGGAGCCATGCTTTAGTACTTTTGTAGGCTTTCTTATAGCCTAATCGGTCCAATCCAATCCAGCACTCGAGAATGGAAAGATTCCAAGCATGAAGCATGTTTCACGTCACAACTATACCCACCGAGAGTGGGGAGGAACACGCTCACATGCCACATGCCCTACAGACTTCTTTATTTCTGATGAAGCGTAAGATATGTAGACCCTTGTGCAGAATTCTGATGGGAATTACGTTCATGAGGGGTGATGAGGACCCATATCCACATTTAAGGCCAACCGATCAATCACGAAAGGGCGGCAGATCAGATTTTCCGGTCTTTGTGGTCCGATGGATAAACAAATCACTTGACCCTAGCGTCACAAACCACAAGGGTCTCTCTGCAATCTATCCACATATGACAGATGTACGTATCAGGATAGGGACTTTTGAGCTAACAAGTTGGGTCAGACAAGTTTTTTTTTTTTAAGTTCTAACAAGAGGAGGCATGCACCTGCTCCCATGGTACAATTTGTACTGACCCCCATCGACACATAACTATGGTTAGTTTAGCGCTAGAACCACTGAGTCCCTAGAGTTGGGTTGTTGGTGCTGGACCAACGCCAACACCCCGTGATGATGTCCTTGTCTTTATTTACTGCAACAATAATGTCATGAAGAATTTGATATGCTGTCAAATTGTACTATCGTAATGACTGCGTCGTTGTTTTCCTTTCCTTCAGCTGATGCGTTGATCAACACCGGTCTGGCGCAATTGGGCTATAAATATGTTAACATCGGTATGGACTGCTCTCCGGACCATATTTCCCATGACATGTTGGACACAACTACTACAATAGAATATTTTTAACAGCATGTTTTACTCAAATGTATATCATGCCTCTTGTTTCAGATGATTGCTGGGCAGAATTAAACAGGGATTACCAGGTAAGGAGATGCACTTGAGCATTGCTAACCATCCCTATCATTTCAGTAATATTGCAACTGCGGAATTATGTTTTTACACAATCCAAGAAATTAAGTGCAAGAGACAACTGTAGTATGAAATTCAGCTAACCATCCCTATCTGTTCAGACAACTGTAGTATGAATTATTTCCAAGATAATATTAGAAGTTTTAGAAGCAGAAAATTATGCATATGGACACGATTTATAATATTATTTCTGTCAGTATCGATAATGTTCTATCACGATTTCTCAGGGTAACATGGTTCCAAACAAAAGAACATTCCCATCTGGCATCAAGGCGCTTGCAGATTATGTGCACGCGAAAGGGTTGAAACTCGGTATCTACAGTGATGCTGGGTATGCTAGCTATCCAATTCATCATAAAAATAACACTAGTTTCTTCTTATACTGCAGCAACTAAACTCTTCACTAGCCCAAGAAAACTAGACTTTGTATGTATGATAAACTGGCAATAAACTGAAACGAACTGTCACCGCGTGTCGCAGGACGCAAACATGCAGTAACAAAATGCCAGGATCGCTCGATCACGAAGAGCAAGACGTGAAGACTTTTGCTTCTTGGGTATGGAATCTATATTCTGTTTACTGAATCGCATATACCCCTTGTAATTATTTACCTGACGGCTGGTGCCAAACCAAAACTGACACCATAAATTGATCTTGTAATTCTTACGTTCCAGGGAGTTGATTATCTGAAGTACGACAACTGCAATGATGCTGGCAGGAGTGTCCACGAAAGGTAGGGAGAACAATACCTCAAACTGTGGCATGACAAGTGCATTGAGTCTTATGTGTTAGATTGCAAAGTAAATTGCCATGTTTGATGCAGATACACTAGGATGAGCAACGCCATGAAGAAATACGGGCAGAACATCTTCTTCTCACTCTGCGAATGGTGAGTCTGCTCGTCATAGCATTTTAGGATGGAAAGGAGAAACATCAAGCATTGCTGATTCACTCTTGTGTGCTTTTGCTGTTTAGGGGAAACGAAAACCCTGCTACATGGGCACGTGGCATGGGCGGTAATAGCTGGAGGACAACTGGCGACATTGCTGACAACTGGGGCAGGTGCTGCTCATTTCATTAACTCTGGGATTTTGGCCAGGTATCTACTAGAATTAGCAGGACTGATCATGGTTACCTCGTTACTTCAGCATGACATCCCGCGCGGACCAGAATGACAAATGGGCCTCCTATGCTGGACCTGGTGGATGGAACGGTAAGAGTTTCAGACGAATCTGTCCCAGTGTTGCTGATTGCCCAATGATTTGTTAGCTTCGTTTGAACTGATCGATAGACGATGTTCTGCTCCAATCTCAGATCCTGATATGCTCGAAGTTGGAAATGGTGGGATGTCCGAAGCCGAGTACCGCTCGCACTTCAGCATCTGGGCACTTGCCAAGGTACCCATGACGTCCCATGTGCATTTAGTAATGCTGTTACAATTCTCAAAAAGAAATTCTGCATTTCCTCACTGCAATCCTGGTTCTGAGTTGTGTAGGCTCCTCTTCTGATCGGGTGCGACGTGCGCTCGATGAGCCCGCAGACAAAGACCATAATCAGCAATCAGGAGGTCATCGCTGTCAACCAAGGCAAGTATTCTCTTCCGCTTTTTTGCTCATGATATACCTTCTTCATATGGGATTTTCAGTGTACTCATACTACAGTCATCTGAACAGATAGCCTAGGCGTCCAGGGAAAGAAGGTGCAATCCGACGGTGGTTTGGAGGTATTGCTCAATTCAAATCTCTTAGTAGCGGCTTCCATGATGAGATTTCTTGAAACTGAAACTGGGGAGATATTTTTGTAGGTTTGGGCCGGCCCGCTCAGCGGCAACAGAAAGGCGGTGGTTCTATGGAACAGGCAGGGGTACCAGGCAACCATCACCGCACACTGGTCAAACGTCGGGCTTCCGGGGTCTGCGTCCGTCACCGCTCGCGATCTATGGGCGGTAAGCTTGCTTTCTTCAGAGCTCAGTGCTCATTCTTAAAGGTTTCATCATCACAACAACTTCCGTCTTGTTGCGCAGCACTCGTCGTTCTCTGCTCAGGGGCAGCTATCTGCGTCGGTGGCGCCTCATGACTGCAAGATGTACATCCTGACACCAAAGTAACCGTAGGCGAAAGCATAGCAAGTCGATCGATCTAGTTCAGGGGGAAGGGTTTGCAAGGAAGGATCGATAGAACTGAGACGAGGTGAATTGAGCAATGTGGCTTTGGTTGTATGACCTTAGAAATAAGCTGCAGCTGTATGTAAAGTGCCGTGAAAATGTCGGCGGCGCGTGTGTTTTCTGAAGTTTGCAAGTTGTAACGAAAGTTGCAGCAATAAAAATGGGTTTTCGTAGCGCCGTCTTTTGCATTGGGGCTTCTCTCTGAAATGAAATTCTTGGGCTCAGCCAACCGAATCTCTACCACTGAATGGCAGCAAAAAGGGTCGTTGCTATCTGTACCTGAACTGAGAAGAAGATTTCTTTGGTAAGTTCATAATACAGGTGGCAAATGTAAGATAAACTGGGAACAGGTGTGTAGATCAAAGCTGCTTGGTGGGTTAGGTGTGCTTCACCTTGCAAAGTTTGCCTCTGCTCTCCGGCTGCGGTGGATGTGGTTCGAATGGCAAGTCCTGGCCAAAGCCTTGGGTGGGTTTGGGAACCCCATGTGATAAGAACGACCGGAACATCTTCACTGCGACAACCAAGGTCATGGTGGGCAATGGCCTTTGGGCATCCTTCTGGGAATCGACCTGGCTTGATGGTTTGAGGCCGAAGGATGTGGCCCCAAAACTTTATGATATTTCCAGAAAAAAGATGTGTTCGGTTCAAAAGGCCTTGCATAATGGTTATTGGATCTCCCAGCTGGACATTTCTTCGGGTATCTCTATTGACCACATCTCCCAGTTTGCTGTCCTTTGGGAAAGGCTTTCCCACATCCAGCTAAACCCCGGCATGGAGGATTCGATCTCGTGGAAGTTCTCCAAAGATGGCCAGTACTCCGCGGCCATGGCCTACAGTGCCCAATTCCTTGGTCTGATGGACACGGACATGAACCAAATTGTCTGGAAGAACTGGGCTCCTCCCAAGTGCAAGTTCTTTACTTGGTTGGTCATCAACAACAGGATTTGGACAGCTGACAGGCTACAACGCCGTGGCTGGCCAAATTGTCACTTATGCCCGCTGTGCAAGCAAGTTCAAGAATCGGCGGCACACCTCCTTTTCCAGTGCAGGTTCACCGTCAGGGTGTGGGGCATGCTTAAAAGTTGGTTGGGGCTGCACGACATCCAACTTGCGGATTGGGCGCCTTTCGAGTCTGTTAAGGCTAGTGGAGACACAACGCCACGCATATGACCCAGTCGCGTCGCCCCCTGGTTTCGTTGATGTTGCTTGTCTCTTGGGAGATTTGGAAGAAGCGAAACACGCGGGTTTTCCATAATACCGCGGTCCCGGTAGGAGTGTAAATCGCCAAGATTAAAGATGAATGCTCGCTTTGGAGCCTTGCAAGCGCAAAGCATTTGTATAATATTATGCCGCCAGAGTAGTGGCCTGTAATCGGGCCTTTGGCCATCAACTCTAAACTCCTCTCTTATTCAATGAAAATGACAAATTTTTTGCCTAGTTTTAAAAAATAATAATACAGATTGCCGCGTAGAGATTTAAACAGGCAGAGCGCGCACGAGCATACCCAGGTCTAGCGAGGGCGGTGCGTGTGCCCGCACGCCGGCGGGAGCAAGTTCAACCAGGTGTCCCGCGACGGCCGTGCCACTGCCATGGACGAGACTCCGCTGGCGGTGGGCGTGGCGGCGCCGGTGGAAAGGCTCCTGCGTCCTGGCGGGAGGTCCTGTTGGACGCATTCTGCGTCAAGTAGATGCGGCTTCGCACAGAGCAGGTGATTGGCGGGCTTTGTGGGCCGGGACGCGCGTGTTTCGCTGTTTCTTTTGAGTTTACCGACGATTTATGGGAGTTCCTGGGCCGGCCCATGAAGGAAACAAATCGGTAGCTAAAAAGTAAGACGCCATAGGATGGGATCGAACACAGGATATCACGCAACAGATCAAGCGCTCTAAATGGTTGAGCTACCAAAGGTTATTGCACAAGAAGCGGCGTAAAATGTTTTAGAACCAACATCCAGCACAGATCCAACATATATTTAAAATTTCGAAAGCAATTGTTTCTCGAAAAAACCTGAGTTGTTTAATGAACACAAATTTTTGAAAACTCAAACATTTTAAAAAACAGGAACATTTACTGAATTTCGGAATAAATTTGGAAAACATGAACATTTCCTGAAATTCCTGAACATATTTTAATTTGTGAACAAATTTTGGAACCTGAACATTTGTTGAATTTGTGGACATATTTAGAAAAGAGGAATAATTTTTCAGAGTTGCCAATTTACTTAAATTTTTGAACAAAGTTTAAAAACATGAAAGTTTTCTGAATTTGTGAACAAATTATGAAAATGGGAACTATTTTCAAATTTTGCGAATAATATCAAAAATGAAAAAAATATTAATTCCTGAGCAATTTCTAATTTGTGAACAAAATCTTAAAATGTGAACATTTTTCGAATTTGTGAACAAATTTTAAAATATTTGTGTTTCGAACATTAAACAATTTTTGAAAACGGGAACATATTTTTGAAACCAAACATTTCTTAGTTTGTGAACAAAATTTAAAAAGGGAAACACTTTTTGAATTTAGAACATTTTTCAAAACTAGGGAATAATTTTTGAAATAGTAAACTTTTATGAAATTTCTGAACAAAAAATTGAAAATGGGATTTTTTTTTGAAAGATTGAACAAAATTTGGAAATTACATTTTTTTAATATTGAACAATTTTTTAATTTGTGTACAAATTTAACAGCCAGATCAAATTTTTAAGTTTGCAAACAAATTTTCAAACATGTGAACAAATTTTGAATTATAAGATTTTATAAATTTACAAACAAAAATTGAAAATAGGCATAGTTTTTGAAACTTTGAACAAATTTTTGAAAAATGCAATCTTTTTTGAAATTTCTGTACAGTTTTGTGAAGGAAATAAACTTGAAAAAGAAAGAGAAAGGAAAAGGAAAGGAAATAAAAAGAAAATAGAAGAAATAGAAAAAAGAGAATGGGAAAACGAAAAAGAAGGAAAAGGAAAAACGAAAAATTGAAGGGCGACGCTACGCATCCGCCGGCGGATTTAAAAAAAGGATCCGCCACCTTGCGGGCTGTCAGATATCGCACAATCTAATGAATATGCATTGTCCTCTACTTTTGCAACAAAAGCCTTGTTGCAGAAACATCTGCAACAGAGATTGTGTTGTAGATTTTTTTGCAACAAATGTCACGTTACAGAAACATTTGCAACATAGATTGTGTTGCAGTTTTTTCTTGTAACAAAGGTCATGTTACAGAAACGTGTATATAACTTTTTAGCAGTAGAGATCATGTTGCAGAAAAATTTGTATATTTTTTTTTCTGAAACAAAAGTCATGCTGCAAAAAAATTATGCAACAAAGATGGCAGCATACAAGGCTCCAGCGGCGGCGTGCCTTGTAGAGGCAGGGGACGGCTGAAGTTGTGCAGTCCGTCGGTCGATGCTGCTCGATCTAGATGCGACAGCCGATTGAATCCGTGCGAGATGAGAGAGAGAGAGAGAGAGAGAGAGAGAGAGAGAGAGAGAGAGAGAGAGAGATGAGAAGGAAAAGAGGAAGGACGCGGGCGGCGGAGATCTTACTCGCCGGCGCCGCATGCGTCTGTTGGCTGCTGTTGCGGAGACACGAGGGAATGGATTGCTCGAGAAACAAATTGCTCGGTGGGAGAAGGATAAGGGAAGAGTATCCTATGGTACGGGAGCATAGATGCTCCCATGATACGGACTTCTGGGCCCTCGGATCTTTAGATCCAACGGCATACGAGGAGCTGCTGTAGCTGTTGTACTTGCGCGCATTTTTCAAATCTTACGAGGGCTTTTTTGCGAAAAAGTGCATCATTTCACAGGAGCTCTTGATCTGAGATCCAACGGCCGAGCTTGCACTTAGGTGCTCTCGGAGCACCAGATATTTTCCCGAAGGATAAGAGTGCCACCGCTGTTGTGAGCCCACGGACACGTGGCACAAACACGAGGTGACGAACACGATCGTTAATATCAGCCGGCTAAACTGAATAGTTTCCAAAAATTGAACACAATAGAAAGCCAAAAGATCGAAAAAGAGAGTACACCGAAAAAAATGATTCCCAAAAGACCGAAATGGACCGGCCCATGTTTGTCGCTCGCGTCGCTGCCCTATGCGGTAGCCCGATATTTTGCAGCAGCGAGCGGCGAATAGGGATTTCCCGTCCTGGCTGCCACGAAACCAACCTATCCGCCGCCAGACCTGGCCGATGGGCTTGGGCTAAACCTGCGTGCTGTAACTCGAGCCCATGAACGGCCCCTTGGTAAATGGGGCAGCCCGGCGGCATGTGTATCCCGTTGGCCCATGTAGGATTCAAGCTATATCTATTGTGCTGTTTTTTCTAGATGAGATCACTGACCACCCTTGCCGGGTGGTTCTATTGTGCTGTTTTGAGCCTATATATTCAGCCTATTAGTTAGGTTGTATAAAAATTTAACAAAAACAAGAAAATTAAATGGACCGTGATGTGCCGGCATGCATGCCCAGCCTCGCGGCGAGGCACGAGCCTAAGAAGGCCATGTGCCGGCATGGTCCGAGTATATACGTGCCGAGCTGAGCTCGCCACGGATCGTCATGCTGGCTATTGTGTTGGCACACCAGGACCGGTCCATTTAGCCAGGTTTGTCCGCCACTCGCTCGAAATCATGGCCCATCAATTTAAAAGGACCCGGGACGAAGGCCGAGATGACAGAGTTAGAGCAATGTGGGCTCCCGCACTATGGATCGATGGCTTGACACAAAGAAAGTGTCCCTTGCCATTGCATCGCCGAGAGCTCCTCGTTAGCGCTCAAGGTGCTAGATTGCGCTGCAGCGTTTACACGGAGGATCCATGGGTTGGCCCTGGTTACCACCTTGTTCTCTCGCATTGCCAGTTTTACGAACTTTCTGGAGGGTTCCTGGCCATCTTTTAGGAAACTTCGAGAATATTTTTGAATCTTTTTTTATTTCCTGGTTTTTAGGTTTGTGTTTAATTTTATCTTCTATTTTTCTTTACTTTTCGGAAAAATCATTCTATAAATTCATAAAATTTATATAATATTCAAACAACTAATATTTCAAATACCATGAATTGCTTTCTATTTCAAAATTTACTCACGGATTTAATAAATGTTTAATATTTTTAAAACATCACAATTTAAAAAATTCCAGTTTTTTAAATGGAATGTCATAAATAGTTCAAAATTTCACATGATGTTCACAAATTACAAAAGAAATGTTTGTACTTTAAAATTTTGTTTGGAAATTTGTGAACAATTATTTAATTCACGAACAATATTTGGATTCATGGATACTTTTAAAATTCGTTTTTCTCATTAGTGAACATTTGTGAATTTAGCAAACATTCGAAGAAAAGCTAATGTTTCCAAAAGTTGTTCAGAATTTCAAAAAATGTTCCCGTTTGCAAACTTTGATCATACATTAATGTTTTGGGGAATTTTAAAAAATGTTTGAAAGTTTCAAATGTTATTCATTTTTCAAAATGTTAACGTTTCAAATTTTGTTCACCAACTCAAAAAAAATGAACATGGTTTCAAAACTTGTTTGGTGATTTTCAAAAATCAAAATTGTTTGGAATTTCAACAAATGCTCTATTTTCGGTATATGGTAGCAGTGAAGTACATCCTATTTTTCATGTCTCTCGGTTCAATCCTCAAATTCGAGATTATACTTTTGTGCTCTCTGACTTGCCACATGGGTTGCGCCTAGATCAGATAGGTAGTGTTTCTGTACTGATAGGCGCCCGACCAAGCAAGGGATGCGGCACACGATCATGTATTGGTCAAATGGATGACGATGTGGGAGACCATGTGTACCATGGCTAGGTGCAGGGAATACAATGTGCTCAGGGAGCACTACACTCAAGCAACAATATGGGGCCACAATGCATCTCTAGTGGGTGGTATTGTCTCACATGTTGTGTGTCACGAAACCGTAGGTGTTGGCGACGCTGAGCAAGAAATAGGGAAAGCAAGAAATGGGAAGGTCTAAATAGTTTATCGTGCGAGTGTGTGATATGTCGGTGGGACCACCACTTTTAGGATGCATGGGGTGTTGTCATACTTGTGACCTCTTCTTGATTTCCCCTTCATCCCCAAGACTCTTTTTCATTCACCAATTCTTGCTGAGATTTCAAATTAGCTTGCTGTAGCTAACCCAACCATAGATTAGGTCATGATAAATAGACTGAAACAAGTTAGTTATGATGCTTAGTGTGTAGTATTATCCTTGTGAAAATGATTCTAATGTATATTTTGTTCCTTTTCATAGAAATTTTGATGCAAGTTCACATAGGGCAAAACTGAATACAAATGCATAAATTAATTAGCACATCTGGAATATTGATTTGTAGCATTTGAAATGCCCTACAATCTATAGTTTCTTTATATTCGTAGTTATTAAGCTCAATTTTGAAATTTTCTTTATTCTAAAACTCACACACAATGCAGTATTCACATCAATCCACATCATCTTAAGAAGAACACCAATTGGATTATATCAAGGTTCAATCAAGTCCATCGGATCTTGGCAGTTGAGCCCTATAAACAATCATATCATTGTGTAAAAAGTCACATCCATTGATGTAAGGATCTCTCGTTATAGAAAGACACGTCTCTTGGTAAATAAAGATGTCTCTTCGTGCATAAATATATTATATAGAAAAGCATGAGGAGAAGCGCAATAATGTTGCAGAAGCGCAATAATGTTAACATGTGCAAAATACACATTGTAACTATCTGGAGACTGGACAAAGGTTTATGGGTCAAATATTGCGCTTACATTAAACGGGCCCAAGTGGGCCGTGACGCGCCCAAACTGAAACTCGCGGCACTGAGCCCAGAGTCCGTTGTCTCGTCTTCCTCCGCGCGTCGCCCCTCCCCTATAAATTTCCTCTCTCCTCATGCTTCCTTTCTCAAGCTCGATCCTCCCCATCTCGCTGTGGTAGTTTGGTTCTCTTCCTGCAGAAGCGTTGAATCGATTCCTTGGTGCGCGGTGATTGCGGAGGGGAGCGAGATGGTAAAGAAGCGCAAGGCCTCCAGCGACGCTCCCGGGACGCCGCGGCCACCTGCACGGATGAGGGTCGCCACAACCGACGACGACGACGTGTATCCCAGGGACCCCCGGATCGGTGCAGGTGGGTTCCCTAGAAAATCTCAGGAGCAAGCACGCTGTTCTTCTTCTTCGTGATGTCCGCGTTTTCTTGGATTCTTGGTGTTACGAGTCCCGTTTCTTGGTTTCTTGCAGGCCTCGGGAGAGGCGGGGAGCGCATGAGGGTGGTGCCTCCGCCTCTGCCACCTCTGCAGCCTCTGCCGACGCCAGGAGTGAACGCCAACCCGGCAGCCAACTTTGCGCAGCCAGCGCCGGGACAGATCGACTACATCGGTCGCCGTAAGTTTGCTTCCATTTCCCACTTGGTTTCTTGGCTTCAAATCGTTTCCTGGATTCCAGTTCGTTTCTTGGGTCTCCTTTCGTTTCTTGGAATGACATCTTTCTTCTTGATCCGAGAGCAGGGTTCGTGAATGGCCACTTAGAGATGTTTGATCGAGTAGCTGTCGGTCAGGAAGCGTCGTCCCCGGTTGAGCGAGCATCTGGCAGCGAGGAAACGTTGTCCTGGTCTGATGAAGCAGAAGCGCCGTCGTCCGAGAACGAGGAGGAGCTCCCTACGGCGGCAGCACATGCACAGGGGCAGCCACAGCCGCCCGCTGTTCAGCCCGCAGTGGCGGACGCGCAGGCGCAGCCACTGCCCAACGATGATCGGGCCGTGATCGCAGCGGCGGCGCCCGCGCCGGGAACAGCGGCCGCCGAGTACATTTGGTGCTCAGCTTGCCTGTTGCGGCCAGCGTCGGTGCGCCTGGTACCGGAGATGCACATCTGCCACTGCGTGCCCTGCCACTTCGCCCTGTCCGGCAGGCCCAACTGCCCGGTTTGCGACGGTTGAGGTTTGCCCGTCCATCGCCCCGTCCATCCATATGCAGAGTAAGGAGTTGGCCAGTTCCCCGTTCTGGAGTCGATGCTACGTGCTACAGCCGCCTAGTGACGTTGTGCAATAACTGGTGTCACTTCTGAATCTTCTGATACTACGTACCAGAAGATGTGTGAACTTGTGTTCAGGGCTTGAGGCAGGTTATTGCTGCAAAACTTATGGTGCTACTACCTATGTGCGTTGTTTTAGCCGATTCAATTTCTGGTTGATTCAATTTATGTTATCACTGTTTGTCAATTGGAGCTTGAATTCCTGTTTTGTTTATCAATGTCCCTGGTACAGCTAGTTAATTCTTACTCATTGCCAATAATCCAAGCCAACACTCCCGTGAAATGCTCCATTTTCTGCAGCTAATGGCATGTCTGCTCCACCCTTCTCCCAGTATTTTTAGCCACGTCTTAATCCTCTCACGCACGCCGAACGCGCGGCATACGGAGTGGCGAATCAGCAAGCGCACCGAGGAGTGAGATCAGATCATACTACTCCGGCAAATATTCGCAGGACAAGCGCACATTGAACAAATTCAGTGTGCACATTGCGCGCGGCCGTGGGGCGACGTTGCTTTTGGGCCGGCCATCAACGCGGCTCGCTCGCTCCCGCTCACACACGACAGCTCGCCTTGCTCGCTTCATCTCTCCCTCGCTCGGGGAACTCCGGTCAACCGCCTGACCGACTGGCCATTGACTTTTGAATAAAAAAGACTGGAAAACGTAAAATTGGAGAAGTTTATGGATTTGAAAAAAGAAGTTCACGATTTTGCAAAAAGTTTGCGGGTTTGAAAAAAGTTCACGGATTTTCAAAAACAATTCATGAATTTGAAAAATGATCATGGGTTTGAATTTTTTTTTCAAAAGTTCAAAAAAGAGTTTGTGAATTTTAAAAACATTGTTCAGTTTGTAAAAAAAAGTTCATAAATTTGAATAGATTCATGTTCGAAAAAAGTTAATGAAAAAAGAACCAAACAAATGTTACATGGACCGGCGCATTCCCTACAATGTGCACTGGAGGGGTGTGCACCATTTGCAATTAAGCCTATAGGTGGCGCAGATGGCGCCAAATAGGGGAGGGCACTAACGAGCGGTTACCCCTTCGGGGATCTGTAGTGGTCATTTTTTATGATCTCGGAGCACGTCAAGTGATATGTCCAGTCATCGTCCCGTGTTATGTGCTAGGTACTCCCTCTGGATTTCAGTTTTTTTAATTGTTCTGTACGTGTTTTGGGGCTTTAGATGTTTTTTGTTTTTTTGGCTTATCAGTTTTTACCTGATTTTTTCTAGGTTTTAAAGAAGAAGACTTTTTTTTTGCGAAGCATATCTGTGTTTCTCGGAAAAATTATGCTTCTTTTCTTTTGCGAGGGAAGCTTCCGTGAGAAGTACAAATGTGTTTCTCGTGGAAACACATATTTATTTTGTCAGAAGTATAATCTGCGCTTTCATGAGAAGTACAATCACAATAAACAAATTTATACTTCTACAAGAAGCAAATTTATGCTTCCATACAACTGTGCTTCTACTCGAAAAGAAAAAAACACAGTAAGTGGCACAACTTTGCTTCCACAAGCATAGCCTACGCTCCCAAGAAAAAGTGAAAACTACAACCGTTCTTTCGGGCTCTGGTTTTTTCTTCTGTTTTTTTGGTATTTTTTTGTTTTTCATTAATCTTTATGGCATGTGATCCATCATGGACTGCATGAATCCTAACCGATCTTAGGTCAACTCAAACGCACGACCCCAAACCAACACTTGTTTTGTTCGGATTTTATCCGTTTGGGTAATGACAATGGGACGACGTCCGACCCTTTTTCTAAATGCGTTAGCGGCGCACCCAACGCGCGACCGCATATGGTCTGCCACGGCCGGCTGGAGGCCTTTTGACTATGCAATTACCAAATAATGCAAATAACCAAATAAATCAAACATTCCAAATAGTTTTACAAAACAAATAGTTCCACGTTCAAATAAAAACACAATAAATAGTTTTACAGCCCAATCAAAATTGTCTTGAATAGACGGAAAAGAAAATGAACCAATACATCTACTGATTGCCAATGTAATTTCACATGTGCTCAACAAAGTCATCCTGAAGCTGCATCTGAGTATGTCAATCACATATTTTCATGATGGAATTGGGTGAAATATTCAAAGGTTGCCCGTTTTTGGTGCTCAGGCTCAACATTTCCACCTTGAAAATCAAACCCTTGGTTGTAGATGTTGTCATCACGCTCATCCTCCACGATCATGTTGTGCATGATCACACAAGCAGTCGTCACCTCCCAAAACTTCTGGTGTCCCATTTCAGTGCAGGGCTTTGAACGATACTCCATCGAGATTGAAGCACACCAAAAACACGCCCCACATCCTTGCTAGCACTCTGTTGCATTTGGAAAAATCTCTGTCTCTTCTCTCCTTGCGGATTGGTTATTGTCTTCACAAGAGTTGATCACTGAGAATAGATATCATCAGCTAGGTAGTATCCCTTGTTGTAATGGTGGCCATTGATATCAAAGTTGCCTCTGGGGAGTGGCATTCAGCAAGCCATGTGAACATTGGAGAACGTTGAAGCACGTTGATATCATTATGAGAACCAGCCACCATGGCCTTGTGGAAACTGTACATTGACATGAGACATGTGGACTTACTCATACACACATACTCATCCACAAGATTGTCCGGAATTTCATATGCAAGCATGTGAATAGCCGCAGTGCATTTCTAGTAAGAGGAGAAGCCAAGCTTGCCAAGGGCATTGATACGTCTCCGACGTATCTATAATTTTTTTATAGTTCGATGCTATTATATTATCTGTTTTAGATGTTTTATATGCATTAATATGCTAGTTTATATTATTTTTGGGACTAATATATTAACCTAGAGCCCAGTGCCAGTTTCTATTTTTTCCTTGTTTTGAGTTTTACAGAAAAGGAATATCAAACGGAATCCAAACGGAATAAAACTTTCGCGATGATTTTTATTGGACCAAAAGATACCCAGGAGACTTGGAGAGGAGGCCATAAGACCTACGGGGTGGCCACAAGCCCTAGGGGCGCGCCCCCTGGCTTGTGGGCCCCCCATAGACCCTTCAGCCCTAATCTTTGCTTCATAAATACCCAAATATTCCCCCAACATCAGAAGCATCCACGAAAAAAAATTCTGCCGCTGCAAGCCTCTGTTCCCGTGAGATCCCATCTTAGGGCCTTTTCTGGCACCCCGCAGGAGGGGGATTCGATCACGGAGGGCCTCTACATCAACAATGCTGCCCTTCCGATGAAGCGTGAGTAGTTTACCATGAATCTAAGGGTCCATATGTAACACCCACGATGCGGCTATATCTCCCACGTGTCGGAGTACAACTTAGAGGCATAACCACATTGTAGGCATGTCGCAAGAGGGGTAATCTTTACACACCCCATGTACTGAATAAGAAAGAGGTACATAGTTGGCTTACAATCACCACTTCACACAATACATGAATAAAGCACTACATCATCCAGATACAATCAAGGTCCGACTACGGAACCAAAATGGAAGAAGACCACCCCTAATGCTACAGATCCCCGATCGCCCCAACTGGGCTCCACTACTGATCAACTGGAAACGAAACAACTCAACGGACACGATCTTCATTGAGCTCCTCCTTGAGCTCTGTTGCGTCACCTGCACGGTATCATCGGCACCTGCAAACTGGTTTTGGAAGTATCTATGAGTCACGGGGACTCAGCAATCTCACACCCTCACGATCAAGACTATTTAAGCTTATGGGTAGGTAAAAGGTATGAGGTGGAGCTGCAGCAAGCACAAGCATATATGGTGGCTAACTTACGTAAAAGAGAGCGAGAAGAGAAGGCAAGGCACGGTCGTGAATTAGAAGTGACCAAGAAGTGATCCTGAAACTACTTACGTTCAAGCATAACTCCAACACCGTGTTCACTTCCCGGACCCCGCCGAGAAGAGACCATCACGGCTACACACGCGGTTGATGCATTTTAATTAAGTTAAGTGACAAATGTTCTACAACTGGACATTAACAAATTCCCATCTGCCCATAACCGCGGGCACGGCTTTCGAAAGTTCAAATCCCTGCAGGGGTGTCCCAACTTAGCCCATCACAAGCTCTCACGGTCAACGAAGGATATTCCTTCTCCCAAGACAATCCGATCAGACTCGGAATCCCGGTGACAAGACATCTCAACAATGGTAAAACTAAACCAGCAAAGCCGCTCGAATGTGCCGACAAATCCCGATAGGAGCTGCACATATCTCGTTCTTAGGGCACACTGGGATGAGCCAGACGTCGGGTAGGCCATTCCAGAGTTGCCCTTGGTGGCACCGGACATCGCCCAGTTTGGACCAACACTCAGAGGAGCACTGGCCCGAGGGTTTAAAATAAAGATGACCCTTGAGTCTGCAGAACCCAAGGGAAAAAGAGTCTAGGTGGCGAATGGTAAAACCAAGGTTGGGCCTTGCTGGAGGAGTTTTATTCAAGGCGAACTGTCAAGGGGTTCCCATTATAACCCAACTGTGTAAGGAACGCAAACTCAAGGAACATAACACCGGTATGACGGAAACTAGGGCGGCAAGAGTGGAACAAAACACCAGGCATAAGGCCGAGCCTTCCACCCTTTACCAAGTATATAGATGCATTAAGTAAAATAAGAGATATTGTGATATCCCAACAAAATATCCAAGTTCCAACAAGGAACAAACTCCAATCTTCACCTGTAACTAACAACGCTATAAGAGGGGCTGAGCAAAGCGGTAACATAGCCAAACAACGGTTTGCTAGGACAAGGTGGGTTAGAGGCTTGACATGGCAATATGGGAGGCATGATAAGCAAGTGGTAGGTATCGCGGCATAGGCATAGCAAAAGAGCGAACATCTAGCAAGCAAAGATAGAAGTGATTTCGAGGGTATGGTCATCTTGCCTGCAAAGCTCTCCGAGTAGACGAAAGCTTGATCCTCGTAAACGTACTCAACGGGCTCCTCGATCACGTACTCGTCTCCCGGCTCTACCCAAAGCAAGAACACAAGCAAAGGGAGACACAATCAACCACGTGCAATGCACAAACAACATGATGCAAAACATGGCAATGATATGCGGTGCATATGCATGCTTCGGAAAGGAAAGATTGAACCTGGCCTCAACTTGGCAAACCAAGAGTGCCGCTGGAAAGAGGAGTTGATTTTGGTCGAAATCGATATAAAGATCACCGGAATCGGATGCACGGTTTGCAAATGGCAAGTAAAACAATAATGGCACAAAGCTGCGATTAACAACACGAGGCCATCTAAATGCATCAAGAACAACAAGTTACAACACTCTAACATAGCAACAAAGCACAAGGAAGGGATCCACTCAAGATGCTTGACAAAAGATGAACACTGAGCTACGGCTAAATCACACAATAGCAGGTTCAAACAAGCATGGCAAAAGTGCAAAAGATAACATGTTACAGACTTAGTGAAAATATCAACAAGTCAGGAATTTAACATCAGGAAGCAATGTTTAGAGCAAGACAACAACATGCTACAGGAACATGTCATGGCAAAGCAAGGCATGGCATGAAGCTACTCAATGCATACAACAAAAGTTCCTTACTGACCATAAGCCAAAAGGGATCAGAACATACAATGGCAACCATGTGAACATAGCAATTTTCGTTAACAGATTCAGACTTAGCAGAAAACTGGAACATGGCAAAACAGATATTAAGTAGGCATGTTTACAAGCTCGATGCACTCACCACAAGGCATTACATGACAAACTAAGCATACACCCAGCAAGTAGACATGGCATAGAAGCTAAACATGGCAAGAACAACTTCATGGCATTCATGGATCAACTACAACAACCTCGGCAAAATCGCTTAACATGTAAACAATCTGCCAGGAACATTTTATAGCAAAAGTAGAGCTCGATTGAGTCAAGCTAGGGTGCTCCATAATTGCAAACAAAGACATGGATGGATAGAGCACAACAATATCTACAAAACATCCTTACTGAACATGCTCAAAAGAGGCATGGATCACTCTGTAGCAACACGAATACAAGGCATAAAAATAACATCAGGAAAATGACTTAGAAGAATTCTAAGTCCCTGAAATCAACAACATTACTAGAGCTACTTTGCATGCTTGTCCCACTCCACAAAGTGCACAAAGAGACATGGCATAAATACTAGCATGTATCAGGCAAGAAAATGGAACTAACCAAGGGACAAACACCTACATAGCAAGCTTAGAATAAATCACACAAAATGCCAAAACAGTCTAATGATGCAAAAAGCCATGTTCATGAACTTGCTCAAATGCAAAAACCAAAGCTACCACTGGATTGGTGGGATTTTTCTACCCCAAAAACATATATAATATGTTGGGGTTGCTGTAGAAAAATCATCACAAATGCCTTAAGTTGAAAACTGCCTAAAAAGGAAACTGACCGAAATGGCATTTCCTTATTTGGAAACGTCCAGAAATGGACTTGCCCAATTTGGAAATGACCTAAACTGGAAAGACCCAAAATGGACAGATGCCCTTTAGGGTTAAAACCGGGGTGTGCAGATGACAGGTGGGCCCGTGGGACCATGTGTTGGAAGAGTGTGAGTGTGGGTGTGAGGCTGACAGGTGGGACCTGGCCTCCGACTCGCTGACCAGTGGATCCCGGCTTGGGGCCCCAAGGTGGTGACGCATGCACGCGGGAGCAGGGGAAAAACAGAGGAGGTGGTCGGCGGCGACCGAGCGCGGCGGAGGCCTCGCCGGAGTTGCTCCGGTGGCTTAGCGGGGCGTCGGAGAGGTGCAACAGGGCCGCAGGAGGGTCCCGCACTCGTACGTGCAACGTACGGCACCGGGCGCTGACGGAGTCAACGCCGGCGATGAGGATCAGAGGTGGCGACGCGAAGACGAGCACGACGCGACGAGGACCCTAGCGAGCTACTACATGCGAGGAGCTGGCCTGCACGACATGGCGACCACGAAGGACATGCGTGCAGGAGGTGCTGAAGGAAATATGCCCTAGAGGCAATAATAAAGTTATTATTATTTCCTTATATCATGATAAATATTTATTATTCATGCTAGAATTGTATTAACCGGAAACATAATACATGTGTGAATACATAGACAAACAGAGTGTCACTAGTATGCCTCTACTTGACTAGCTCGTTGATCAAAGATGGTTATGTTTCCTAACCATAGACATGAGTTGTCATTTGATTAACGGGATCACATCATTAGGAGAATGATGTGATGGACTTGAACCATTCCGTTAGCTTAGCACTTGATCATTTAGTTTGTTGCTATTGCTTTCTTCATGACTTATACATGTTCCTATGACTATGAGATTATGCAACTCCCGTTTACTGGAGGAACACTTTGTGTGCCACCAAACATCACAACGTAACTAGTGATTATAAAGGTGCTCTACAGGTGTCTCCGAAGGTACTTGTTGGGTTGGCGTATTTCGAGATTAGGATTTGTCACTCCGATTGTCGGAGAGGTATCTCTGGGCCCACTCGGTAATGCACATCACTATAAGCCTTGCAAGCATTGCAGCTAATGAGTTAGTTGCGGGATGATGTATTACAGAACGAGTAAAGAGACTTGCCGGTAACGAGATTGAACTAGGTACTGAGATACCGACGATCGAATCTCGGGCAAGTAACATACCAATGACAAAGGGAACAACGTATGTTGTTATGCGGTCTGACCGATAAATATCTTCGTAGAATATGTAGGAACTAATATGAGCATCCAGGTTCCGCTATTGGTTATTGACCGGACACGTGTCTCGGTCATGTCTTCATAGTTCTCGAACCGGTAAGGTCCGCACGCTTAACGCTACGATGACAGTTATATTATGAGTTTTATGTTTTGATGTACCGAAGGTTGTTCGGACTCCCGGATATGATCACGGACATGACGAGGAGTCTCGAAATGGTCAAGACATGAAGATTGATATATTGGAAGCCTATGTTTGGATATCGGAAGTGTTCCGGATGAAATCGGGATTTTACCGGAGTACCGGGAGGTTACCGGAACCCCCCAGGGGCTTAATGGGCCTACATGGGCCTTAGTGGAAAAGGAGGGAAGCTAAGGAAGTGTGGGGCGCGCCCCCCAAGGCCCAAACCGAATTGGTTTAGGGTAAGGGGGCCAGCCCCCCTCTTTCCTTCTTCCCCCTCCCAAGTCCTAATCCAACTAGGAAGGGGGGGAGTCCTACTCCCGGTGGGAGTAGGACTCCTCCTGGAGCGCCTATGCCCTGGCCGACCGCACGCCCCTTGCTCCTTTATATACGGGGGCAGGGGGCACCCTAGAGACGACAATTGATCATTGATCTCTTAGCCGTGTGCGGTGCCCCCCTCCACCATAGTCCACCTCGATAATACTGTAGCGGTGCTTAGGCAAAGCCCTGCGTCGGTAGAACATCAACATCGTCACCACGCCATCGTGCTGACGAAACTCTCCCTCAACACTCAGCTGGATCGGAGTTAGAGGGACGTCATCGAGCTGAACGTGTGCTGAACTCGGAGGTGCCGTGCGTTCGGTACTTGATCGGTCGGATCGTGAAGATGTACGACTACATCAACCGCGTTGTGTTAACGCTTCTGCTTTCGGTCTACGAGGGTACGTGGACAACACCCTCCCCTCTCGTTGCTATGCATCACCATGATCTTGCTTGTGCGTATGAATTTTTTTGAAATTACTACGTTCCCCAACAGTGGTATCAGAGCGAGGTTTTATGCGTAGATGTCATATGCACGAGTAGAACACAAGTGAGTTGTGGGCGATATAAGTCATACTGCTTACTAGCATATCATACTTTGGTTCGGCGGTATTGTTGGATGAAGCGGCCCGGACCAACATTACGCGTACGCTTACGCGAGACTGGTTCTACCGACGTGCTTTGCACGCAGGTGGCTGGCGGGTGTCAGTTTCTCCAACTTTAGTTGAACCGAGTGTGGCTACGCCCGGTCCTTGAGAAGGTTAAAACAACACTAATTTGACAAACTATCGTTGTGGTTTTGATGCGTAGGTAAGAACGGTTCTTGCTCAGCCCGTAGCAGCCACGTAAAACTTGCAACAACAAAGTAGAGGACGTCTAACTTGTTTTTGCAGGGCATGTTGTGATGTGATATGGTCAAGACGTGATGAGATATAAGTTGTTGTATAAGATGATCATGTTTTGTTGAAGTTATCGGCAACTGGCAGAAGCCTTATGGTTGTCTCTTTATTGCATAAGATGCAAGCGCCAAATAATTGCTTTACTTTATCGCTATGCGATGGCAATAGTTGCAAGAGCAATAGTTGGCGAGACGACCATGTGACGACACATTGATATAGATCAAGATGATGGAGATCATGGTGTCATGCCGGTGACGATGGAGATCATGACGATGCTTTGGAGATGGAGATCAAAGGCACAAGATGATGATGGCCATATCATGTCACATATTATGATTGCATGTGATGTTTATCTTTTATACATCTTATTTTGCTTAGTTCGGCGGTAGCTTTATAAGATAATCTCTCACTAAATTATCAAGGTATAAGTGTTCTCCCTGAGTATGCACCGTTGCGAAAGTTCTTCGTGCTGAGACACCACGTGATGATCGAATGTGATAGGCTCTATGTTCAAATACAACGGGTGCAGAACAGTTGCACACGCGGAATACTCAGGTTAAACTTGACGAGCCTAGCATATAACAGATATGGCCTCGGAACACGGAGACCGAAAGGTCGAGCGTGAATCATATAGTAGATATGATCAACATAGTGATGTTCACCATTGAAACTACTCCATCTCACGTGATGATCGGACATGGTTTAGTTGATATGGATCACGTGATCACTTAGAAGATTAGAGGGATGTCTATCTAAGTGGGAGTTCTTAAGTAATATGATTAATTGAACTTTAATTTATCATGAACTTAGTCCTGGTAGTATTAGCATATCTATGTTGTAGATCAATAGCTCGCGATGTTGCTCCCCGTTTAATTTTTATATGTTCGTAGAGAAAACTAAGTTGAAAAATGTTAGTAGCAATGATGCGGATTGGATCCGTGATCTGAGGATTATCCTCATTGCTGCACAAAAGAATTATGTCCTTGATGCACCGCTAGGTGACAGACCTATTGCAGGAGTAGATGCAGACGTTCTGAATGTTTGGCTAGCTCAATATGATGACTACTTGATGGTTTAGTGCACTATGCTTAACGGCTTAGAATCGGGACTTCAAAGACATTTTGAATGTCATGGAACATATGAGATGTTCCAGGAGTTGAAGTTAATATTTCAAGCAAATACTCGAGTTGAGAGATATGAAGTCTCCAACAAGTTCTATAGCTAAAAGATGGAGGAGAATAGCTCAAACAGTGAGCATGTGCTCAGATTGTCTGGGTACTACAATCGCTTGAATCAAGTGGGAGTTAATCTTCCATATAAAATAGTGATTGACAGAATTCTCTAGTCACTATCACCAAGTTAGTAGAACTTCGTGATGAACTATAATATGCAAAGGATAACGAAAACGATTCCCAAGCTCTTTGTGATGCTGAAATCGAGAAGGTAGAAATCAAGAAAAGCATCTAGTGTTGATGGTAAACAAAACCACTAGTTTCAAGTAAAGGGACAAAGGGAAGAAAGGGGAACTTCAAGAAGAACGCCAAGCAAGTTGCTGCTCAAGTGAAAAAAAAACCCAAGTCTGGACCTAAGCCTGAAACTGAGTGCTTCTACTGCAAAGGGACTGGTCACTGGAAGCGGAACTGCCCCAAGTATTTGGCGGATAAGGATGGCAAAGTGAACAAAGGTATATTTGATATACAGATTATTGATGTGTATTTTACTAGTGTTCGTAGCAACCCCTCGGTATTTGATACTAGTTCAGTTGCTAAGAGTAGCAACTCGAAGCGGGAGTTGCAGAATGAACAGAGACTAGTTAAGGGTGAAGTGACGATGTGTGTTGGAAGTGGTTCCAAGATTGATATGATCATCATCGCACACTCCCTATACTTTCGGGATTAGTGTTGAACCTAAATAAGTGTTATTTGGTGTTTGCGTTGAGAATGAATATGATTTGATCATGTTTATTGCAATACGGTTATTCATTTAAGTAAGAGAATAAATTGTTGTTCTGTTTACATGAATAAAACCTTATATGGTTACACACCCAATGAAAATGGTTCGTTGGATCTCGATCGTAGTGATACACATATTCATAATATTGAAACCAAAAGATGCAAAGTTAATAATGATAACACAACTTATTTGTGGCACAGCCGTTTAGGTTATATTGGTGTAAAGCGCATGAAGAAACTCCATGTTGATGGACTTTTGGAATCACTTGATTATGAATCACTTGATGCTTGCGAACCATGCCTCATGGGCAAGATGACTAAGACTCCGTTCTCCGGAACAATGGAGCGAGCAACTGACTTATTGGAAATAATACATACTGATGTATGCGGTCCGATGAGTATTAAGGATCACGGCAAGTATCGTTATTTTCTGACCTTCACAGATGATTTGAGCAGATATGGGTATATCTACTTAATGAAACACAAGTCTGAAACATTTGAAAAGTTCAAACAATTTCAGAGTGAAGTGGAGAATCATCGTAACAAGAAAATAAAAGTTTTTACGATATGATCGCAGAGGTAAAATATTTGAGTTAAGAGTTTGGCCTTCAGTTAAAACAATGTGAAATAGTTTCACTACTCACGCCACCTGGAACACCATAGTGTAATGGTGTGTCCGAACGTCATAACCGTACTTTATTAGATATGGTGCGATCTATGATGTCTCTTACCGATCTACCACTATCTTTTTGGGGTTATGCATTAGAGATAGCTGCATTCACATTAAATAGGGCGCCATCTAAATCCGTTGAGACGATACCGTATGAACTATGGTTTGGCAAGAAACCTAAGCTGTCGTTTCTTAAAGTTTGAGGTTACAATGCTTATGTGAAAAAGCTTCAACCTGATAAGCTCAAACCCAAATCGGAGTAGTGCGTCTTCATAGGATACCCAAAAAGAAAATGTTGGGTACACCTTCTATCACATATCCGAAGGCAAGATATTCGTTGCTAAGAATGGATCCTTTCTAGAGAAGGAGTTTCTCTCAAAAGAAGTGAGTGGGAGGAAAGTAGAACTTGATGAGGTAACTGTACCTGCTCCCTTATTGGAAAGTAGTTCGTCACAGAAATCTGTTCCTATGACTACTACACCAATTAGTGAGGAAGCTAATGATGATGATCATGTAACTTCAGATCAAGTTGCTACCAAACCTCGTAGGTAAACCAGAGTGAGATCTGCACCAGAGTGGTACGGTAATCCTGTTCTGGAGGTCATGTTACTTGACCATGACGAGCCTATGAACTATGAGGAAGCGATGATGAGCCCAGATTCCGCGAAATGGCTTGAGGCCATGAAATCTGAGATGAGATCCATGTATGAGAACAAAGTATGGACTTTGATTGACTTGCCCATTGATCGGCGAGCCATTGAGATTAAATGGATCTTCAAGAGGAAGACGGACGCTGATAGTAGTGTTACTATCTACAAAGCTAGAATTGTCGCAAAAAGGTTTTCGACAAGTTCAAGGTGTTGACTACGATGAGAGTTTCTCACTCGTATCTATGCTTAAGTCTGTCCGAATCATGTTAGCAATTGCCGCATTTTATGAAATCTGGCAAATGGATAAACAAAACTGCATTCCTTAATGGATTTATTAAAGAAGAGTTGTATATGATGCAACCAGAAGGTTTTGTCAATCCTAAAGGTACTAACAAAATATGCAAGCTCCAGCGATCCATCTATGGACTGGTGCAAGCATCTCGAAGTTGGAATATACACTTTGATAAGTTGATCAAAGCATATAGTTTTATACAGACTTGCGGTGAAGCCTGTATTTACAAGAAAGTGAGTGGGACCACTACAACATTTCTAATAAGTATATGTGAATGACATATTGTTGATCAGAGATAATGTAGAATTATTCTGCAAAGCATAAAGGCATGTTTGAAAGGAGTTTTTCAAAGAAAGACCTCGGTGAAGCTGCTTACATATTGAGCATCAAGATCTATAGAGATAGATCAAGATGCTTGATAAGTTTTTCAATGAGTACATACCTTGACAAGATTTTGAATTAGTTCAAAATGGAACAGTCAAAGAAAGAATTCTTGCTTGTGTTACAAGGTGTGAAACTGAGTAAGACTCAAAGCCCGACCACGGTAGAAAATAGAAAGATAATGAAAGTCATTCCCTATGCCTTGGCCATAGGTTCTATAAAGTATGCCATGCTGTGTACCAAACCTATTGTATACCCTGCCCTGTGTTTTGCAAGGGAGTACAAGAATGATCTAGGAGTAGATCACTGGACATTTGTCAAAATTATCCTTAGTGGAATAAGGATATGTTTCTCGATTATGGAGGTGATGAAAAGGTTCGTCGTAAAGGGTTACGTCGATGCAAATTTTGACACAGATCCAGATGACTCTAAATATCAATCTGGATACATATTGAGAGTGGGAGCAATTAGCTAGAGTAGCTCCGTGCAGAGCATTGTTGACAAAGAAATTTGCAAAATACTTACGGATCTGAATGTGGCAGACCCGTTGACTAAACTTCTCTCACAAGCAAAACATGATCACACCTTAGTACTCTTTGGGTGTTAATCACATAACGATGTGAACTAGATTATTGACTCTAGTAAACCCTTTGGGTGTTGGTCACATGTCGATGTGAACTATGGGTGTTAATCACATGGTGATGTGAACTATTGGTATTAAATCACATGGAGATGTGAACTAGATTATTGACTCTAGTGCAAGTAGGAGACTGAAGGAAATATGCCCTAGAGGCAATAATAAAGTTATTATTTATTTCCTTATATCATGATAAATGTTTATTATTCATGCTAGAATTGTATTAACCGGAAACATAATACATGTGTGAATACATAGACAAACAGAGTGTCACTAGTATGCCTCTACTTGACTAGCTCGTTGATCAAAGATGGTTATGTTTCCTAACCATAGACATGAGTTATCAATTGATTAACGGGATCACATCATTAGGAGAATGATGTGATTGACTTGACCCATTCTGTTAGCTTAGCACTTGATCGTTTAGTTTGTTGCTATTGCTTTCTTCATGACTTATACATGTTCCTGTGACTATGAGATTATGCAACTCCCGTTTACCGGAGGAACACTTTGTGTGCCACCAAACGTCACAACGTAACTGAGTGATTATAAAGGTGCTCTACAGGTGTCTCCGAAGGTACTTGTTGGGTTGACGTATTTCGAGATTAGGATTTGTCACTCCGATTGTCGGAGAGGTATCTCTGGGCCCACTCGGTAATGCACATCACTATAAGCCTTGCAAACATTGCAGCTAATGAGTTAGTTGCGGGATGATGTATTACAGAACGAGTAAAGAGACTTGCCGGTAACGAGATTGAACTAGGTACTGAGATATCGACGATCGAATCTCGGGCAAGTAACATACCGATGACAAAGGGAACAACATATGTTGTTATGCGGTCTGACCGATAAAGATCTTCGTAGAATATGTAGGAACCAATATGAGCATCGAGGTTCCGCTATTGGAAATTGACCGGACACATGTCTTGGTCATGTCTACATAGTTCTCGAACCCGTAGGGTCCGCACGCTTAACGCTACGATGACAGTTATATTATGAGTTTTATGTTTTGATGTACCAAAGGTTGTTCGGAATCCCGGATGTGATCGCGGACATGACGAGGAGTCTCGAAATGCTCGAGACATAAAGATTGATATATTGGAAGCCTATGTTTGGATATCGGAAGTGTTCCGGGTGAAATCGGGATTTTACCGGAGTACCGGGAGGTTACCGGAACCCCCGGGGGTTTAATGGGCCTACATGGGCCTTAGTGAAAAAGGAGGGAAGCTAAGGAAGTGTGGGGCGTGCCCCCCCAAGGCCCAAACCGAATTGGTTTAGGGCAAGGGGGCCGGGCCCCCTCTTTCCTTCTTCCCCCTCCCAAGTCCTAATCCAACTAGGAAAGGGCGGGGGGAGTCCTACTCCCGGTGGGAGTAGGACTCCTCCTGGCGCGCCTATGCCCTGGCCGGCCACACCCCCTTGCTCCTTTATATATAGGGGCAGGGGCACCCTAGAGACACAACATTAGATCATTGATCTCTTAGTCGTGTGCGGTGCCCCCCTCCACTATAGTCCACCTCGATAATACTGTAGTGGTGCTTAGGCGAAGCCCTGCGTCGGTAGAACATCAACATCGTCACCACGCTGTCGTGCTGACGAAACTCTCCCTCAACACTCGGCTGGATCGGAGTTAGAGGGACGTCATCGGGCTGAACGTGTGTTGAACTCGGAGGTGCCGTGCGTTCGGTACTTGATCGGTCGGATCGTGAAGACGTATGACTACATCAACCGCGTTGTGCTAACGCTTCCGCTTTCGGTCTACGAGGGTACGTGGACAACACCCTCCCCTCTCGTTGCTATGCATCACCATGATCTTGCGTGTGCGTAGGAATTTTTTTGAAATTACTACGTTCCCCAACAGCTGTAGAGGTCGGGGCACACATCGATGACGAGGCCCGACGGCGGCGGGTTCGGGCATACGGCGGATCGAAGCTATGGCGTGGAAAAACCAAAACGAAGGGGTCAGGGGTACGCAGTTGCTCACAACAAACACGATGGTGGCCTCGGTGCGGCGATAGGTGGACGGAGGCGACCGGAACCGACGACGACGTGGTGGAGGCTGAGGCAGAAGAAGCCGGAGTGGACGACAAGGAACTTGGCGATCCGCGTGCTGTAGGGGACGTAGGCGACGTAGCGGACGACGAGGAAGCAGCGAGACAAGGTTGGAGAGGCGGAGGTCGACGCGGATCACGCCAGCGACGAGCTCATGCTTCCAGATGCGCTCGGGACATGGCCAAAACGACGGATCTGGTGGCTAAACCTACCAATCGACGGCGGCGGCGGAGGAGGGAAACCCTAGGAGAGACAGGGGACAAGGAGTGGGGGCTTAAGAGGGGCTAGGGCGAGCTCACGCGCTCTCGGGCTCAGGCTCCCCATGGCGATGGCGAGAGGAGATGGAAATGGTGGGTTCATTCTACAAGGAGGCACCGACAGGTGGGGCTGAGGCGGCCACGTGGCAAGAGGCTAGCGGGGGTGTGCGAGCGAGCGAGTGAGAAAAAGGAGGGAGAGGGGGCCGAGCGGGCTGGCTGGCGCGCTGGGCTCGCTGGCGCGGGGCTAGCTGGGCCTGCCTGGGAGGCCAAGGCCCAGTTGGGGGTTGCTGCTGCTGTTGCTCTGCTTCTCTTCCTTTTCTAATTTTCTTCAGACGGAAAAACAAAAGGAAAAGAATAGGGGAAAAGGAGAGGAGTTTGAGTAATATAAAAATATCCTCATGATCCTGAATTTGTGTAGCATTTAATAAAATTGCTTTGGTAATTTTTAAAAGTAGAAAAATATTCCAAGTGTGAATAAAATTCAAACTTGATGCATTTTTGAACCCAACCAAAACAATTCTAAAAGAGGTGAAATTTGGCAGGGGGGTTCAAGGCATGGTGCTAGAATTTTGGGAAAAAGTTGAGCATTAGAGGAGGAGGGTAGAGGGGCACTTGCGAAAGAAAGAAAAGAGGGGAAGAGGTGGTGATGAGTGAAGGGGAAGGATGATACTTGGATCCCAAGGATCATCCACAAACAACATGCTAAGATGAAGATGCACATGATGATGCCATGATGCAACAAGATGAACATGAAATGAAATGCATGGCACGCAAGCAAATGACAAGGCAACAACAGCGAATAGCTGGAAGACACCTGGCACAACGGTCTCGGGGCGTTACACCATAACTAGTAGCTAGATGGCTTCTTCTCTCTCTTTGATCTTCAATATAATGTTCTCCTCGATGTTCTTGGAGTTCTATCCGGTATAATATTCTTTTGCGGTGTATTGGTCGAGATCCGATGAATTGTGGATTTATGACCAGTTTATATATGAATATTATTTGAGTCTTCTCTGAACTCTTTTATGCATGATTAAGATATCTTTGTATTTCTTTTCGAACTATCGTTTGGTTTGGCCAACTAGATTGGGTTTTCTTGCAATGGTAGAGGTGTTTAGTTTTGGGTTCAATCTTACATTGTCCTCACCCACTGACAGAAGGGGTAGCGAGGCACGTATTGTATTATTGTTATCAAGGATAAAAAGATGAGGTTTATATCATATTGCTTGAGTTTATCCATTTACAGCATATCATCTTACTTAAAGCGTTACTCTATTCTTACGAACTTAATACTCTAGATGTATGCTGGATAGCGGTCGATATGTGGAGTAATAGTAGTAGATGCAGGCAGGAGTCGGTCTACTTGTCACGGACGTGATGCCTATATTCATGATCATTGCCTTAGATATCGTCATAACTATGCGCTTTTCTATCAATTGCTCGACAATAATTTGTTTACCCACCGTATGTTTTTCTTTCAAGAGAGAAGCCTCTAGTGAAACCTTAGCCCCGGGTCTATTTTCCATCATATATTTTCAGATCTATAAACCCAAAAATACCTTGCTGCAATTTATTTATATTTACTTTAATTTGCTCTTTTATTTATTTTTTATACCTATCTCTATCAGATCTCACTCTTGTTCGTGACTGTGAAGGGATTGACAATCCCTTTTTCGCATTGTGTGCAAGTGTTTGTTAGTTTGTGCGGGTGCATAGATTGGAGACTTGCTTGTGCCTCCTACTGGATTGATACTTTGGTTTTTAACTGAGGAAAATACTTATCTCTACTTTGTTGCATCACCCTTTCCTTTTCAAAGAAAAAATCAACGCAAGCTCAAGAAGTACCAGGCATCTTTTTTGCGCTCAAAGTATGGGTCATATCCTACCACTCCCTCCCGAATACGATTAAACACATGTCTCCTCATATGGAAGCGGCGGCAGAATTGATGTGGTTTGTAGAGCGCGGTGTTCTCAAAGTAATCGACATAGAGTAGGGTGTGGCCGCTCTACCTATTGCGGTTCAAGGCCGGAGCATGATCCAGGATTGATCTCCTAAATCGAGATCGATGCCTAGCAATGTGGTCATTGACGACCAATGCAGCCACCACAAGGTCTTTGTCATCCGAGGATGAACCATCTGATGAATAAATGTAGTTGTGTAAAAAAATACTCATCACACTATCCATAGTACCTTGTGAGCAAAGTATCGAACACCTTGCGGTCGTGGTGGAGACGCGGCCGGGAAGAGCACCTCGAGCTCTCCTCACAGGCAGCAGGCAAGGTTGGCGTTGGCGGGAAGCGCCTTGCGGCTGTGCAGCGCCTGTCGAAAGGTCTTGGGGTCGATGGGCGTCGTTGGCGGCCGTAACCTCTCTCCGACCGGATGCAACAACAAAAAGCCACCAACGTCGGTGAAAAAGTCCTTCAAAACACCAGCGTGGGCCGGCTATGGCATGGCGCGATCGTGGTTCGGGTCTGGCAAGAAAGTGAGGAAGGCGGCTGGGAAAATGGGCGTCGACGGATGGCCGCGGCGATGGCGGGGGGGGGGGGGGGAGGAAGGAGCAGGGGAAGAGAAAAGGGACGTCTGTGCCACCGACGGGCGGGCCAGGGTAGAACAAGGGCACGTGTCCCACCCGTTCGCGCGCTGCCCGTCTCGATGCAAATGCCTAAATTTGGGCCGGGAATGAGTTGAAACCGGACGAAAAATAGACGTTTGTCCGTTTGCTCCCGTGTGTTGAACCGCATTTTGTGCCCATTTAGCTCCAAACGAACGCAGACGGACGTTCATCTATATCTATATTTATATGTATAAAGCAAGATACGTTTCGCCAAATTTTTCATCCGTTCACCACCGATTTGTTTTATTCTATCTGAGGTGGTACTAAATTCTTATGTGTTCGTGTGATAGAAAGAAAAAAGGCTTTTCCATAATTTCATACATAGGCCGCAGGTTGTGGCCCAGCAAAGCCAGCCCATTTATTTTTCTGCCCACGCATCTGCGAAAATTCTATTTTCCGCACAGGGCGACAAATACTCGGAGCTTCGCACAGGACAACCAATAATGGGCTGGCCCGTTTTTCTTTGTTTCTGTGTTTTATTTCTATATATCTCTTCTTTCACTTTCAAATTTATTTTTCTTATATAATTCTCAAAAAAAGTTCAAAATTTAAAAAATATGAAATTATAGAAAAAAAATTCAGAATTCCAAAATTTTGTTGCTATTTCGAAGAATATTTGAAACTTGAATAAACTTTACCAACTTTTTGAAAATTTTCTTGTTTTCAAATTTGATTGAGATTTCTAAACAGGAATTGCAATTTAAAAATGGTTCAAATTCGAAAAATATTCTTGTTTTAGTGAAATTTTCACAATTCAAAATAATGTTAAAAGATAAAAAAATTCGAAACATGTTATGTATTTTCAACACATGTTCCAAAAATGTTCATAAATTCAAATTATGTTCATGTTTTCATAAAAAAATTGGTGTTTTCAAAAAATGTTTGTAAATTTTAAAAGATGTTCCTGTTTCAAATTTTGTTCATGTTTTTCTAAAAGTGTACATATTTTTTGATAAACTGTTCAGGATTTAAAAATGGTTCATATTTCCTACAATATTTAGAAACTTTATACCTTAAAAATCTCTTCGATTGAAAGAAAAAGTAGATTGATTAATTCATGGACCTTCTCTCATGTATGATGACGTAACAAAACTCTTAAATGCCTATTATAAATGAATGGAAAAATAGTGAATTGATTACTTCACGTATTGCACATAGTTTTACTTGCATATATAATTCTCACTAACTTTAAATTTATTTATTTTTGAAAAAAGAGGCTCATCCCGGCCTCTGCATTTGAGAAATGTATGCTCACAACTTTAAATGCATACTAAATTTTCTTCCATTGCAACGCACGGGCATATGTGCTAGTATGCACAATGAAAGAACTATAAATGGCAGTTACGACTTGGCACCGGAGTTGTTCAGTCTACCAATTAGAAGAAATCATCCTCGCATTCGCTCTGTAGAGGAGTGCTATCTGAGAGCAGGGTTTTTTTTTTCTTGAGAATTATGTCAGAGCAGGTTTGTATGTCAGATATTGCGCCTACATTAAACGGGCCCAAGTGGGCCGTCACGCGCCCAAACAACTCGCGGCACTGAGCCCAGTGCCCGTCTCGTCTTCCTCCGCGCGTCGCCCCTCTCCTATAAATTTCCTCTCTCCTGTAGCTTCCTTTTTCTAGCTCGATCCACCCCATCTCGCTGTGGTAGTTTGGTTCTCTTCCTGCAGACGCGTTGAATCGATTCCTTGGTGCGCGGTGATTGCCGAGGGGAGCGAGATGGTAGAGAAGCGCCAGGCCTCCGGCGACGCTCCCGGGACGTCGCGGCCACCTGCACGGATGAGGGCTGCCTCAACCGACGACGAAGACGTGTCCTCCATAGACGTCTGGATCGACGCAAGTGGGTTCCCGGGAAAATATCAGCAGCAAGCACGCTTTTCGTCTTCTTGATGTCCGCGTTTTCTTGGATTCTTGGTGTTACGAGTTTGATTTCTTGGTTTCTTGCAGGCCTTGGGAGAGACGGGGTGCGCAGGAGGACGGAGGTGGTGTCTCAGCCGCCGCCATCGCTGAAGTCTGTGCTGGTGGCAGGAATGGGCGCCAACCCGACAGCCAACACTGGGCGGCGGTCAGCGCCGAGACGGAGCGACTACATCGGTGGCCGTAAGTTTGCTCCAATTCCCACTTTGTTTCTTGGCCTCAATTCGTTCCCCGTCTTGCGAGTGTGGTTTCTTGGTTTCTTGGCGTCCAGTTCGTTTCTTGGCTTGCAATTCGTTTCTTGGACTGACGTCTCCCTTTCGTCTCTTCTTGGCCCGGGAGCAGAGCGCTTGGCTGCCGGCGAGGAAGCGGAAGTGACGTCCAGGTGGAGACCCGTCTCCGCTCTCGACGCAGAAGCGTCGCCGTCCGGGAATGAGGAGGAGCTCGTTGCGGCGGTGACACAGCCGCGGCCACCTCCACTGGCCGATCAGCCCTCCGCGGCGGAGGCGCAGCCACTGCCACACCCCGATGAGTCCGTTGGGTCGGCGGCGACTGCACCGGAGATGGTGGTGCCGGCCCCGGCCGACAGCCGTTGAGGACTCCGTCCCTCTCGCCCGTCCATCGATTCAGCGAAGATCATCCAAGGCGCGAGAAGCAGAGTAAGGAGTTGGTCAGTACCCCGTTCTGGAGTCGATGCTACGAAACCATCGTTGTGCAGTAGTGACTGGCCCCACTTCTGAATCTTCTGATGTGTTCTTCGAGTATAGTGTTAAGCTCATTGTTTTTCTTCTCCAGTAATGAGGCAAACAAACGCAATGGTTTTGCTGCATAGTAGTATTAGTTACCAACTGGTTCTTTTCTGAACTTTGGTTCAGGCAGGTTAATTGCTGCAGACATTTGTTTTGAGAGAGAGAAATTGCTGCAGACTTTATGATGCCTACCAGAGTTCAATTCAATATATCTCTTTTCCTGTTTCTATCGATAAAGGTTTAAATTGTACCGAAAAAGAATATGTCTATTTTTATTATTATTCGTGGCGTTGCCAAGTGGTCTTGGAGTAGTTCTTTTTCTCTGCTAATATGGCAAATGCAATGGTTTGGGAGTAGTAATTACCAGCGAGTCTATGTGAACTTAAGTGATGCAAACTACCATGGAGTTTAATTCAATTCCTTCTATATTTGCCTACGTCCATTGAAGTTTCAGTATATTTCTGTATTTGTCAGTGTTTCTCATATTTTGTTGTAAGAGACGATTGCCCGGTCTTAGAATAAGGCCCTTAGAGCAACTACAACCGGATTGAGCAAATACAACCTTCTCCGGCCCCTCATTTGTCCTCCAAAACAACCACGTCCCTCATATCTAAACTCTTATATTCATGCAAAGTCATGCACATCCATCATATAACATCAATTCATCACATATTCAATAATTTCGACAAAGAAGAAAAAAACTCAATTCAGCACATGCAATTTTTTAACAAATTCATGCATAGATAGCCATACACTAATGAACCAGTCGAGTCTTTTGTTACGCTCATTGATCTTCTTCACGTCGAGCCACCTTTTACTTTTCTCATCCAAATATATAGTGTCTTGCAGCATGATCCTAGAATCTTATGTGTTCATGGTAAGCCTCAACTTTTTTCGCTCTCGAGCTCAATTATGTGCATTGTGGCCACATTTTCAAGATCTCATTTTGCAAATTTATCTTGTTTCTCCATGTTTATCTTCTCCCTCTCAATGCACAACTTCTCTTTCACTCTCTCCCGATTGAATACCATCCTCTTCCTTTGCGCATCCAAGAAGAGTGTGTACCTCATCTCCTTCTTGGCAAAAAAGAAATTTGTCCGCCTATGTGGCGGACATTTTGCTTGATGCGCCGTCATGGGGGGGCCTCTCCTTCTCCCACTTTTTCCCTTCACCTATCGGTTCCTCTTTGGCAGGTCGCTTGTACGTCCACACCTCCGCTTTCCTCTTCTTCATCATCCAAATTAATTGATTTTTCTTCAACTTCTTGCCGTTTTTGAGTTTTTTAATGACAGCTTACCACTTTGGTCCCCCATTCAATTTCAGCCAGCAATAGGATAAAGTGAATGGCTTGTGCTCGGTTTGGTTGTACAAAGTGACCACACAGGGTGTGCAAAACAGAAAACTGAATGAAAAAAATGAACTGAAAACAAAATTTTGGTATTTTTATATTATGGTTATGGTTTTAGTTTCAAAACAGCAAACCGTATTTGTTTCGGTTTTTTTGGATTAAAACCCATAATAATTAGGTTAAACAAAAAAATTGAAAAATCCAAGACACATCCCACTTCCCAACTCCCCATGCCCACCCCAACTTACTCTTTTGGGCCTTCCTTCAACGCTACTCACAGCGCACGGACTCATGGGAACCATCGCCCTCCTTTAATCCACCCTCATGCACACGCAGAGGATAGAGCAGAGCATGGAGGCGGCGCCCTTGCTAGGTTAGGTCATGCATCTTGCTTATCCGGCGCGGCAGCGCCGACATCCTCGTCGGCTCGACCCACTTCTCCCACTCCTTTTGCCAATCTCCGGCACATCCATCGAGCACCACTCCCCATCGAAGTAGCACATCCATTGACTTCGAGCTCCGTGCCTCCGTCCTACTCCTACCCAGGAAGCAGTAGCAGAGGCCCCCGTAAGGCCGCGACCATTCCCCCTAGGCCCCCTCTGCGACACAGTCGCCGTTGGAGCCCGAGGAGACGACCACTACAATCTTGTGCTTGTGCCGAACTTCGGTTGTTCCAGAATTTGTGCCTTATTGTTAATGGCCACTGCCTTGTGCTTGTGTTGAACTTTGGTTTTTCTGGAATTTCATTTGTGCTTGTACTTAGTGTAGGGTAATGCAGCAGAAAACAAAAAATTCCGACCCATGTACCAGCCCAGGACCACTATGAAGATGCATACAATGTTTGAATTGATCATTATCAACCCATAGCACAACAGAAGTAGAGTTGGTGAAGATGGTTGATGCAGATCCCCGCGGCTAGGAATATACAACCTACCAACCACGAGGATTATTTTCCTCGGACAGAACCTCAGTCAGTCCATCAAACAGAAGATCGAACATATGATCTCTCTATCAGGTTGTACACATACGGTGTCACCTATCCAGCAGGGCTTCGCCGTCCAGAACTAACCCCTGCTAGAGAGTAGGCAACCTTTCGGCGCTACGAAACTCTTTCGTGGAGGGAGATAGAAGGGAAGATCATTGCGTCCCTTTGTATAAGAGAGCTCAAGTGAAAACTTGGATGAGATAGAGATCTCTCTCCACCTCTATTTATAGTGGTAGCAAGGGGTGGAGACATGGGAGAAAAAACCCAAAAGGGTGAAGATATGTTTCTATTTTCTTCTCTTTTATTTTTATTTTTATTTTCCTTTTTCCCTTCATTTTCGAAGTATCCATCACACATTTTTTTTTAAAAGTCATGTATTTGTTTAAAAAATAGCACATGCAGAATACAATTGTTTAACACATATATTTGAAAATTATTAAAAATTTATTTGCAAAATGATAAATGGGTATAAATTTTTTTCCATATGTACAAGAAAAATGTACAACGTGTATTAAAAAAGTAGACATAAAAACGTATATTTTAGAAAAATAATAGTCATGTATTTAAAAATGTTTAACACGTGTATAAAAAATGTCCCTAGTCTATGAAAATAATTTAAGAGGTCTATGGAAAAAGTAGATCTAAAAAATGTTAATCATGTATTTAAAAAATATTAAAGGTAAAATGTTTATATGTATACCAAAAATGTATAATATGTATGAAAAAGAAAATACACATAAAAACATATACTAAAAAAATGCGAATCATGTATTTAGAAAATGTTTAACATGTACATAAAATGCGAATCAAAGAAAATCAAAGAAAAACAAAGAAAATCAAGAAATAAACAAAGAAAACTAAAGTATACCCCAAAAAGGTGAAAAACAAAGAAAACCGAGGATAACAAAGAAAAACCCATCAAAACAGGGGAAAACAAATAAAACCAAAGTAAAACGATAAAAAAAAGGATGAAAACCAGTGCAAAAACAGGCAAAAAAATAAAAGAAGCAGACTAAGGCATAGCCTAGTGGTGGGAAGGGGCTGATGCCTTCCCACCCACCCAGGTTCAAGGCATGATACTTGCAATTTGGGTTTGTTGCACCAATTATACTGTATGGGGTTCCCTTACGGTCTTTTGTCAAAAAACAAAACAAAAGAAAACAGTCAACCAGTGAAAAACAAAGGAAAACAGACAAACCAAAGAAAACCAAGGAGAAAAAAAAGGCAGAGAGAGAGAACAAAAGAAAACGAAAAAACCGGGAGAGCAGCAAACGACGACAGAAAGAAACGCCAGCTGGCCGACCCAGACGGATGGGTGCTACGGGCGACACTTATGTTATCCTCGCAGTAAGCGAGGAATAGCTCCTGCGCAGACTAAGAGCACTCCTTGGACCTGCAAAATTATACTGCCAAGTCATTGGACCGTAAAATGGGCTGTGTGCAAACTGTCGAGCCATCTTCTCGGCCCATCTGAGCCTTTTATATAGGAGTAATTGTCTCGTCTTCTTCCGTGCGTCTTCCCTCTCCCTCGCTCCTCTGCAACTCTCCTCTTTCTCGTCCCCGCAAAAAAAAGGCGCGCGCCACCTGTCGTCCACAAGCAGAGCAGGGAGTTGATCAGTTCCCCGTTGTGGAGACGATGATGCTACGTAGTTGATGATGGCTGGAGACGATCACCTGATGATGGTGTGCTCCGGTTAATTGGTCTCACTTCTGATGTGTTCTTGCACTGTTTAGCTCGTTGGTTTTTCTTGTCTAGCAATGTGGCCAATGCAACTGTTGGTTGTGCTGCAGATTGCTTGTCAGTCATTGCCAACTTTGTTTTTTCTGCAACTTTTTACATCTGCGCAGTGGGTTCAGTTCAGATTACATGACTGTCCAGTAGGTTAATTGCTGTTATCTTTTGCCTGCCATGGATGTTACCGTGCAGTAGACTGGTACTACTACCATTGTGGGTGTTCTGTTTTTGGTAAATGCATGCAATGTGTTAGTAGTTCACTGAAAAGCTTTAACTCGGCACTGCTCTGAATCTCTCTAATTCACGCAGCTCAATGGCCTGCCTGCTGAAATTCTAGTAATGTACTCGCTTGGTCCGGAACTAGTTGATGGCTTGACGCTCAAACGGATGCTCAAAGAATGTATTAGCATTCGTTTGAGCGCCAACTAATTACGATGGACGAAGTAATGGTATGTGTTTATGATCCTTTAGATGAAATGCGCGTGGCACTCTCCTGAAATCGTTCATCGGTCTATGTAATGCCGGCATGCTATTCCTCGAACTTACCATCAGCTTCATTGGTTCGCCCTGTGTTCATTACGTGCGACTACTGTCAAATTTGCGAAATACTCACTCCGTCCCAAAATAAGTGACTCAAGTTTGTACAAAGTTGAGTCACTTATTTTAGGACGGAGGGAGTATCAGTTTCAGAGCAACAACTAAATCCAGTTTCTTGCCGGCCAACCATCCTCGCGCCGCAGGCTCCTTGGTTCCTCTCCCAGGGTCAGGGCTCCATCATCGCTCCATCTTCTCGGCCCATCTGAGCCTTTTATATAGGAGTAATTGTCTCGTCTTCTTCCGTGCGTCTTCCCTCTCCCTCGCTCCTCTGCAACTCTCCTCTTTCTCGTCCCCGCAAAAAAAAGGCGCGCGCCACCTGTCGTCCACAAGCAGAGCAGGGAGTTGATCAGTTCCCCGTTGTGGAGACGATGATGCTACGTAGTTGATGATGGCTGGAGACGATCACCTGATGATGGTGTGCTCCGGTTAATTGGTCTCACTTCTGATGTGTTCTTGCACTGTTTGGCTCGTTGGTTTTTCTTGTCTAGCAATGTGGCCAATGCAACTGTTGGTTGTGCTGCAGATTGCTTGTCAGTCATTGCCAACTTTGTTTTTTCTGCAACTTTCTACATCTGCGCAGTGGGTTCAGTTCAGATTACATGACTGTCCAGTAGGTTAATTGCTGTTATCTTTTGCCTGCCATGGATGTTACCGTGCAGTAGACTGGTACTACTACCATTGTGGGTGTTCTGTTTTTGGTAAATGCATGCAATGTGTTAGTAGTTCACCGAAAAGCTTTAACTCGGCACTGCTCTGAATCTCTCTAATTCACGCAGCTCAATGGCCTGCCTGCTGAAATTCTAGTAATGTACTCGCTTGGTCCGGAACTAGTTGATGGCTTGACGCTCAAACGGATGCTCAAAGAATGTATTAGCATTCGTTTGAGCGCCAACTAATTATGATGGACGAAGTAATGGTATGTGTTTATGATCCTTTAGATGAAATGCGCGTGGCACTCTCCTGAAATCGTTCATCGGTCTATGTAATGCCGGCATGCTATTCCTCGAACTTACCATCAGCTTCATTGGTTCGCCCTGTGTTCATTACGTGCGACTACTGTCAAATTTGCGAAATACTCACTCCGTCCCAAAATAAGTGACTCAAGTTTGTACAAAGTTGAGTCACTTATTTTAGGACGGAGGGAGTATCAGTTTCAGAGCAACAACTAAATCCAGTTTCTTGCCGGCCAACCATCCTCGCGCCGCAGGCTCCTTGGTTCCTCTCCCAGGGTCAGGGCTCCATCATCGCTCCATCTTCTCGGCCCATCTGAGCCTTTTATATAGGAGTAATTGTCTCGTCTTCTTCCGTGCGTCTTCCCTCTCCCTCGCTCCTCTGCAACTCTCCTCTTTCTCGTCCCCGCAAAAAAAAGGGCGCGCGCCACCTGTCGTCCACAAGCAGAGCAGGGAGTTGATCAGTTCCCCGTTGTGGAGACGATGATGCTACGTAGTTGATGATGGCTGGAGACGATCACCTGATGATGGTGTGCTCCGGTTAATTGGTCTCACTTCTGATGTGTTCGTGCACTGTTTAGCTCGTTGGTTTTTCTTGTCTAGCAATGTGGCCAATGCAACTGTTGGTTGTGCTGCAGATTGCTTGTCAGTCATTGCCAACTTTGTTTTTTCTGCAACTTTTTACATCTGCGCAGTGGGTTCAGTTCAGATTACATGACTGTCCAGTAGGTTAATTGCTGTTATCTTTTGCCTGCCATGGATGTTACCGTGCAGTAGACTGGTCCTACTACCATTGTGGGTGTTCTGTTTTTGGTAAATGCATGCAATGTGTTAGTAGTTCACTGAAAAGCTTTAACTCGGCACTGCTCTGAATCTCTCTAATTCACGCAGCTCAATGGCCTGCCTGCTGAAATTCTAGTAATGTACTCGCTTGGTCCGGAACTAGTTGATGGCTTGACGCTCAAACGGATGCTCAAAGAATGTATTAGCATTCGTTTGAGCGCCAACTAATTACGATGGACGAAGTAATGGTATGTGTTTATGATCCTTTAGATGAAATGCGCGTGGCACTCTCCTGAAATCGTTCATCGGTCTATGTAATGCCGGCATGCTATTCCTCGAACTTACCATCAGCTTCATTGGTTCGCCCTGTGTTCATTACGTGCGACTACTGTCAAATTTGCGAAATACTCACTCCGTCCCAAAATAAGTGACTCAAGTTTGTACAAAGTTGAGTCACTTATTTTAGGACGGAGGGAGTATCAGTTTCAGAGCAACAACTAAATCCAGTTTCTTGCCGGCCAACCATCCTCGCGCCGCAGGCTCCTTGGTTCCTCTCCCAGGGTCAGGGCTCCATCATCGCTCCATCTTCTCGGCCCATCTGAGCCTTTTATATAGGAGTAATTGTCTCGTCTTCTTCCGTGCGTCTTCCCTCTCCCTCGCTCCTCTGCAACTCTCCTCTTTCTCGTCCCCGCAAAAAAAAGGCGCGCGCCACCTGTCGTCCACAAGCAGAGCAGGGAGTTGATCAGTTCCCCGTTGTGGAGACGATGATGCTACGTAGTTGATGATGGCTGGAGACGATCACCTGATGATGGTGTGCTCCGGTTAATTGGTCTCACTTCTGATGTGTTCTTGCACTGTTTGGCTCGTTGGTTTTTCTTGTCTAGCAATGTGGCCAATGCAACTGTTGGTTGTGCTGCAGATTGCTTGTCAGTCATTGCCAACTTTGTTTTTTCTGCAACTTTCTACATCTGCGCAGTGGGTTCAGTTCAGATTACATGACTGTCCAGTAGGTTAATTGCTGTTATCTTTTGCCTGCCATGGATGTTACCGTGCAGTAGACTGGTACTACTACCATTGTGGGTGTTCTGTTTTTGGTAAATGCATGCAATGTGTTAGTAGTTCACCGAAAAGCTTTAACTCGGCACTGCTCTGAATCTCTCTAATTCACGCAGCTCAATGGCCTGCCTGCTGAAATTCTAGTAATGTACTCGCTTGGTCCGGAACTAGTTGATGGCTTGACGCTCAAACGGATGCTCAAAGAATGTATTAGCATTCGTTTGAGCGCCAACTAATTATGATGGACGAAGTAATGGTATGTGTTTATGATCCTTTAGATGAAATGCGCGTGGCACTCTCCTGAAATCGTTCATCGGTCTATGTAATGCCGGCATGCTATTCCTCGAACTTACCATCAGCTTCATTGGTTCGCCCTGTGTTCATTACGTGCGACTACTGTCAAATTTGCGAAATACTCACTCCGTCCCAAAATAAGTGACTCAAGTTTGTACAAAGTTGAGTCACTTATTTTAGGACGGAGGGAGTATCAGTTTCAGAGCAACAACTAAATCCAGTTTCTTGCCGGCCAACCATCCTCGCGCCGCAGGCTCCTTGGTTCCTCTCCCAGGGTCAGGGCTCCATCATCGCTCCATCTTCTCGGCCCATCTGAGCCTTTTATATAGGAGTAATTGTCTCGTCTTCTTCCGTGCGTCTTCCCTCTCCCTCGCTCCTCTGCAACTCTCCTCTTTCTCGTCCCCGCAAAAAAAAGGGCGCGCGCCACCTGTCGTCCACAAGCAGAGCAGGGAGTTGATCAGTTCCCCGTTGTGGAGACGATGATGCTACGTAGTTGATGATGGCTGGAGACGATCACCTGATGATGGTGTGCTCCGGTTAATTGGTCTCACTTCTGATGTGTTCGTGCACTGTTTAGCTCGTTGGTTTTTCTTGTCTAGCAATGTGGCCAATGCAACTGTTGGTTGTGCTGCAGATTGCTTGTCAGTCATTGCCAACTTTGTTTTTTCTGCAACTTTTTACATCTGCGCAGTGGGTTCAGTTCAGATTACATGACTGTCCAGTAGGTTAATTGCTGTTATCTTTTGCCTGCCATGGATGTTACCGTGCAGTAGACTGGTCCTACTACCATTGTGGGTGTTCTGTTTTTGGTAAATGCATGCAATGTGTTAGTAGTTCACTGAAAAGCTTTAACTCGGCACTGCTCTGAATCTCTCTAATTCACGCAGCTCAATGGCCTGCCTGCTGAAATTCTAGTAATGTACTCGCTTGGTCCGGAACTAGTTGATGGCTTGACGCTCAAACGGATGCTCAAAGAATGTATTAGCATTCGTTTGAGCGCCAACTAATTACGATGGACGAAGTAATGGTATGTGTTTATGATCCTTTAGATGAAATGCGCGTGGCACTCTCCTGAAATCGTTCATCGGTCTATGTAATGCCGGCATGCTATTCCTCGAACTTACCATCAGCTTCATTGGTTCGCCCTGTGTTCATTACGTGCGACTACTGTCAAATTTGCGAAATACTCACTCCGTCCCAAAATAAGTGACTCAAGTTTGTACAAAGTTGAGTCACTTATTTTAGGACGGAGGGAGTATCAGTTTCAGAGCAACAACTAAATCCAGTTTCTTGCCGGCCAACCATCCTCGCGCCGCAGGCTCCTTGGTTCCTCTCCCAGGGTCAGGGCTCCATCATCGCTCCATCTTCTCGGCCCATCTGAGCCTTTTATATAGGAGTAATTGTCTCGTCTTCTTCCGTGCGTCTTCCCTCTCCCTCGCTCCTCTGCAACTCTCCTCTTTCTCGTCCCCGCAAAAAAAAGGCGCGCGCCACCTGTCGTCCACAAGCAGAGCAGGGAGTTGATCAGTTCCCCGTTGTGGAGACGATGATGCTACGTAGTTGATGATGGCTGGAGACGATCACCTGATGATGGTGTGCTCCGGTTAATTGGTCTCACTTCTGATGTGTTCTTGCACTGTTTGGCTCGTTGGTTTTTCTTGTCTAGCAATGTGGCCAATGCAACTGTTGGTTGTGCTGCAGATTGCTTGTCAGTCATTGCCAACTTTGTTTTTTCTGCAACTTTCTACATCTGCGCAGTGGGTTCAGTTCAGATTACATGACTGTCCAGTAGGTTAATTGCTGTTATCTTTTGCCTGCCATGGATGTTACCGTGCAGTAGACTGGTACTACTACCATTGTGGGTGTTCTGTTTTTGGTAAATGCATGCAATGTGTTAGTAGTTCACCGAAAAGCTTTAACTCGGCACTGCTCTGAATCTCTCTAATTCACGCAGCTCAATGGCCTGCCTGCTGAAATTCTAGTAATGTACTCGCTTGGTCCGGAACTAGTTGATGGCTTGACGCTCAAACGGATGCTCAAAGAATGTATTAGCATTCGTTTGAGCGCCAACTAATTATGATGGACGAAGTAATGGTATGTGTTTATGATCCTTTAGATGAAATGCGCGTGGCACTCTCCTGAAATCGTTCATCGGTCTATGTAATGCCGGCATGCTATTCCTCGAACTTACCATCAGCTTCATTGGTTCGCCCTGTGTTCATTACGTGCGACTACTGTCAAATTTGCGAAATACTCACTCCGTCCCAAAATAAGTGACTCAAGTTTGTACAAAGTTGAGTCACTTATTTTAGGACGGAGGGAGTATCAGTTTCAGAGCAACAACTAAATCCAGTTTCTTGCCGGCCAACCATCCTCGCGCCGCAGGCTCCTTGGTTCCTCTCCCAGGGTCAGGGCTCCATCATCGCTCCATCTTCTCGGCCCATCTGAGCCTTTTATATAGGAGTAATTGTCTCGTCTTCTTCCGTGCGTCTTCCCTCTCCCTCGCTCCTCTGCAACTCTCCTCTTTCTCGTCCCCGCAAAAAAAAGGGCGCGCGCCACCTGTCGTCCACAAGCAGAGCAGGGAGTTGATCAGTTCCCCGTTGTGGAGACGATGATGCTACGTAGTTGATGATGGCTGGAGACGATCACCTGATGATGGTGTGCTCCGGTTAATTGGTCTCACTTCTGATGTGTTCTTGCACTGTTTAGCTCGTTGGTTTTTCTTGTCTAGCAATGTGGCCAATGCAACTGTTGGTTGTGCTGCAGATTGCTTGTCAGTCATTGCCAACTTTGTTTTTTCTGCAACTTTTTACATCTGCGCAGTGGGTTCAGTTCAGATTACATGACTGTCCAGTAGGTTAATTGCTGTTATCTTTTGCCTGCCATGGATGTTACCGTGCAGTAGACTGGTCCTACTACCATTGTGGGTGTTCTGTTTTTGGTAAATGCATGCAATGTGTTAGTAGTTCACTGAAAAGCTTTAACTCGGCACTGCTCTGAATCTCTCTAATTCACGCAGCTCAATGGCCTGCCTGCTGAAATTCTAGTAATGTACTCGCTTGGTCCGGAACTAGTTGATGGCTTGACGCTCAAACGGATGCTAGCTCAAAGAATGTATTAGCATTCGTTTGAGCGCCAACTAATTACGATGGACGAAGTAATGGTATGTGTTTATGATCCTTTAGATGAAATGCGCGTGGCACTCTCCTGAAATCGTTCATCGGTCTATGTAATGCCGGCATGCTATTCCTCGAACTTACCATCAGCTTCATTGGTTCGCCCTGTGTTCATTACGTGCGACTACTGTCAAATTTGCGAAATACTCACTCCGTCCCAAAATAAGTGACTCAAGTTTGTACAAAGTTGAGTCACTTATTTTAGGACGGAGGGAGTATCAGTTTCAGAGCAACAACTAAATCCAGTTTCTTGCCGGCCAACCATCCTCGCGCCGCAGGCTCCTTGGTTCCTCTCCCAGGGTCAGGGCTCCATCATCGCTCCATCTTCTCGGCCCATCTGAGCCTTTTATATAGGAGTAATTGTCTCGTCTTCTTCCGTGCGTCTTCCCTCTCCCTCGCTCCTCTGCAACTCTCCTCTTTCTCGTCCCCGCAAAAAAAAAGGCGCGCGCCACCTGTCGTCCACAAGCAGAGCAGGGAGTTGATCAGTTCCCCGTTGTGGAGACGATGATGCTACGTAGTTGATGATGGCTGGAGACGATCACCTGATGATGGTGTGCTCCGGTTAATTGGTCTCACTTCTGATGTGTTCTTGCACTGTTTAGCTCGTTGGTTTTTCTTGTCTAGCAATGTGGCCAATGCAACTGTTGGTTGTGCTGCAGATTGCTTGTCAGTCATTGCCAACTTTGTTTTTTCTGCAACTTTTTACATCTGCGCAGTGGGTTCAGTTCAGATTACATGACTGTCCAGTAGGTTAATTGCTGTTATCTTTTGCCTGCCATGGATGTTACCGTGCAGTAGACTGGTCCTACTACCATTGTGGGTGTTCTGTTTTTGGTAAATGCATGCAATGTGTTAGTAGTTCACTGAAAAGCTTTAACTCGGCACTGCTCTGAATCTCTCTAATTCACGCAGCTCAATGGCCTGCCTGCTGAAATTCTAGTAATGTACTCGCTTGGTCCGGAACTAGTTGATGGCTTGACGCTCAAACGGATGCTAGCTCAAAGAATGTATTAGCATTCGTTTGAGCGCCAACTAATTACGATGGACGAAGTAATGGTATGTGTTTATGATCCTTTAGATGAAATGCGCGTGGCACTCTCCTGAAATCGTTCATCGGTCTATGTAATGCCGGCATGCTATTCCTCGAACTTACCATCAGCTTCATTGGTTCGCCCTGTGTTCATTACGTGCGACTACTGTCAAATTTGCGAAATACTCACTCCGTCCCAAAATAAGTGACTCAAGTTTGTACAAAGTTGAGTCACTTATTTTAGGACGGAGGGAGTATCAGTTTCAGAGCAACAACTAAATCCAGTTTCTTGCCGGCCAACCATCCTCGCGCCGCAGGCTCCTTGGTTCCTCTCCCAGGGTCAGGGCTCCATCATCGCTCCATCTTCTCGGCCCATCTGAGCCTTTTATATAGGAGTAATTGTCTCGTCTTCTTCCGTGCGTCTTCCCTCTCCCTCGCTCCTCTGCAACTCTCCTCTTTCTCGTCCCCGCAAAAAAAAAGGCGCGCGCCACCTGTCGTCCACAAGCAGAGCAGGGAGTTGATCAGTTCCCCGTTGTGGAGACGATGATGCTACGTAGTTGATGATGGCTGGAGACGATCACCTGATGATGGTGTGCTCCGGTTAATTGGTCTCACTTCTGATGTGTTCTTGCACTGTTTAGCTCGTTGGTTTTTCTTGTCTAGCAATGTGGCCAATGCAACTGTTGGTTGTGCTGCAGATTGCTTGTCAGTCATTGCCAACTTTGTTTTTTCTGCAACTTTTTACATCTGCGCAGTGGGTTCAGTTCAGATTACATGACTGTCCAGTAGGTTAATTGCTGTTATCTTTTGCCTGCCATGGATGTTACCGTGCAGTAGACTGGTACTACTACCATTGTGGGTGTTCTGTTTTTGGTAAATGCATGCAATGTGTTAGTAGTTCACTGAAAAGCTTTAACTCGGCACTGCTCTGAATCTCTCTAATTCACGCAGCTCAATGGCCTGCCTGCTGAAATTCTAGTAATGTACTCGCTTGGTCCGGAACTAGTTGATGGCTTGACGCTCAAACGGATGCTCAAAGAATGTATTAGCATTCGTTTGAGCGCCAACTAATTACGATGGACGAAGTAATGGTATGTGTTTATGATCCTTTAGATGAAATGCGCGTGGCACTCTCCTGAAATCGTTCATCGGTCTATGTAATGCCGGCATGCTATTCCTCGAACTTACCATCAGCTTCATTGGTTCGCCCTGTGTTCATTACGTGCGACTACTGTCAAATTTGCGAAATACTCACTCCGTCCCAAAATAAGTGACTCAAGTTTGTACAAAGTTGAGTCACTTATTTTAGGACGGAGGGAGTATCAGTTTCAGAGCAACAACTAAATCCAGTTTCTTGCCGGCCAACCATCCTCGCGCCGCAGGCTCCTTGGTTCCTCTCCCAGCGTCAGGGCTCCATCATCGCTGCTTCAAGCCTCGTTGACCTCCCGGTAAGCCAGATCCAGTCCGCCTCCGATCTGCCGGCCGCGGAGTCGCTGCCACGCCCTGCCTCGCCTGTTTGCGCGTGCGACTCGGCGGGGGGCTCCGGCTCCTGCGCGTCTGTGGTGGCATTCAAGGCGCCCCGGCTCCACTCCATGGTGGTTGCGCCTGCCGGGGGCATTCATGGCGGATGCTTTCAAGGCGGGCCAGTCCCTGAGACAGAGGAGGATGGGCGCGCCGCGCCCTGGACGACGGTGGGCTCGAGGCGCCGTCCGCGACGGGACACTTCTTTACGCCGACGCGACGGGCGTCCGGCCGGGCTCGGCGACAGCCTGGCCGAAGAGAGGAAGCTGCTCTTCTTAAGGAGGACGTGGGGGAGATGTTTTCGTTGCCTCAGCAAGCACCACCGCGCCCGCTCCTGCCGTGAGCCCCTGCGCTGCCTTGCTTGCGACCGCTCAGGCCACCGCGCTCGTTTCTGCACTGCACGCGACGAGCCGCCGCCCCCTTCGCCCCCACCCCGCCCTCTGCCTTCCTGCAGGTCGTGCTCGGGGCGCTCCTGGGCTGACGTGGTCGCCTCCCGCCTGGACTGCCCTCCTCTCCTCCCGACTCCACCTCCGCGGGACATGGCTCAGCATGGCCTTGGCGCGCCGGAGTCCAGGCCGGAGGAGGATACCTGCATCATCGCGGCCACCTTCGACATCGACTGCGACCGACGCACCTGGGAGCAGACGGCCGCCATTGCCTGGGCGGTGGACGCCCCTCGTCGCCTGGCCCCCGCGGTGGTGGAGCGGCTGCTGCGTGACCGTCTTCGTCTGAGATGGGGTGACGTCGCCGTCAGCAGCCACTAACCGAAGGAGTTCCTCCTCAAGTTCGAGAGCAAGGAGCTCTGCACGGCTGCGCTGGACAAGGGCCGGCTCCGAATGGGCGACGACACGCGGGTCTTCATCAAGCCTTCGAGGCCGCTGGCGCACGCGCTTGGCGCGGCCATGCCTTTCCGCGCGTGCCTCATCCTCGACGGCGTGCCCGCCTATGTCTGGACGCATTCCATCGTCGAGCGCGTCATCGGCCGCACCTGCGCGCTGGACGTCATGGATGAGCGCTCCATCTCCATGTCGGACACGCGTGACATCGGTCTCATTGGCGTGGACGACCAATCCGAGCAGAATCCCGAAGGTGGTCTGGCTGACCTTCACGTCGCGTGCACCCGATGGCGTCACGATCTCGGCGCGGCAGCCGGCGCGCTGCCTGCGTGGTGCCACCTTCCGCGTCATCGTCCACCTGCTGCGGATTGAGGACTACACTTCAGCCCCTCTCGACGCGGAGACGCAAGATGGCCAGCATGTGGCGTACTCCCCTCCGACATCCGTGTTCCCGCCATGCCACCGCGGAACCATCGACGGCCATGCTCCTGTGTCCTATGACGACGTCGTCATCCCTGGCGAGTTCGACTCCCGCGGCACCACGGTGCGGGGTACACCGCGTGGCCGTGCCAGTGGTGGCGGCGCCGGCGCCTGCCGCGAGCAGCGTCCGTGGAGGCGCGATGATGAAGGCGACGACCATGACGGCCGGTCAGGTGGCCCTGGCGATGGGCAGGCCTCGCGCGGCCACGAAGAGGTCGTTGCACGGCCACGATCCCGCTCCCCGCGATGGCGCGACGATGGTGCGGCTGGCCGTCGGGACGGCGGCGGGCGACGCCATGCGGTCGACTCCTCCGCGGCCGTGGGCTGCTTCAGGAAGATGGGAGTGATGGCGATGGCCGAGGCCAAGGTCAGACGGGTCTTTGGTGGCAAGGAGGCTGACGAGCGGCTGGCGCTGCGAGAGGTTGTGCTTCGGGAGGCAGCCGAGCTGCGACGCCTTATCGCCCTGCCGGCTGCGGCTGCCTCGGCTTCGGCTGCTGTCGGTCAGGTGCCGCCTCTGCTCCTGGAGTCCGACACGTCCGCGCCTGTGGCTGTGGGGATGGAAGCCTGGTCCGACGGGCCTTGCGGCGCTCTGGGAGCGCTCAGCATCGATGACGGCCCTTCGAGTTTTGGCGCCCGGCCTCCCCTGTCCGGCTTGGCGTCTGAGAGCCGCTGCGCTTCTCCGGCGGCAGCGGTCCACTCGTCTCTGTGCTACGACACTCCTGGATGCACTCCGGTGGCCTCGCCCCTGCCGCCCGTGGCGCTCCTGGGACCCTACCTTGTCTCGCTTGTGGTGCCCCCGTCGTCGGCCTCTCCTGTCCTCGATGCCATGGCTGCGTCGTCAGGGCTAGACTCCTCTCCGACCTCCCCTGTCCAGGCAGGCAGCTTTGGCGATGCTATTTCGGTGCCGGCGGGTGCACCCGCGCCTGCTGATGGCGTGGCGCCGGAGAGCTCTCTCTCGCCTGCTGTCGGCGAGCTGGGTCGTTTCTTGGTCTCCATGGCCGCCCCCCTACAGCGCCCCTGTTGCCTGCCCCGGTGCCGAAGCCAGCCAAGACCCAAGGATCCAGAGGCATCAATCTCTCCTCGCCTCGTAGGAGCGGGCGGATTGCTCAGAGGAAGACGCGGCAGTGCCTCCAGGGCAGTTCGGCGGTCCAGGAGCTGATTGCCCGCGCATGCAACCTGCTCGGCCCGGAATCGGACATGGATGTTGGGTTTCAGTTAGCCTACGAGGCGCTGTTCAACACGCCTCTTGCTGCTCCTGTCATCCAAGCAATCGAGAACCTTGCGAAGCATGTCAAGGCGGCCAAGAACAAGCCAGGAAAGAAGAAGGCAGCTGCCAGTGAGGCCATCGTTGTTGCCAATGTGTAGTCCTACCATGCGTGTCGTAGCTCGTAGCACTGTCTTCGCTGCTTCCTTTCGAGTTATGTCGTCCCTGTGTTTGCAACTCCGTGCCAACGCAACCGCGACCTGGCATCCGTGTGTGCCTCCTCAATGCATGTTACTTGTATTCAAACCCAGCGTGATCTACATTTCTCCATATGGCGCAACCTAATGTCAAGCTTCTGTGCTGGAATGTGTGTGGCCTCAACGCCCCTGCCCGTCGTGACGCCGTGCGCGACCTTATCCGCGACTACCACGCCACCATTGTGTGCCTCCAAGAGACCAAGCTCGATCACGTCGACGATTCCCTCATCGCAACCATGCTTGGCCCCTCCTTCACTTCTAACTACCATGTCTCCCAGCCGTCGGGTCAAGGGGGGCATGATCATGGCCGTCTCCGACGCTTTCTTCCGCCTTTCGGACTTCCAGGCAACACATGGATCCATTTCGGCCACCGTCACCATGCTGGCTGATGGCCTTGACTGGACCTGTCATGCGTATACGGCCCTCAGGGGGGAGCAACACAAGCTGCTTTTCATCAACGAGCTCAGAGGGCTGAAGCATGTGGTGAAGCCCCGGTGGCTCATTCTTGGCGACTTCAACCTGATCACCAAAGCGGCTGACAAGAACAACCAAAACATTAACAACCGCCTCATTGGCAGTTTTCGCTCCACGCTAAATCACCTCGAGCTTAAAGAGATGCGGCTTTCAGGCCGTAAATTCACATGGTCCAATGCTCAAGAAAACCCGGTGCTAACAAAGATTGAACATTTCTTCCACTCCGACGATTGGGATGAGCTTTTTCCAAATGCCCACCTCTAGGCCATCTCATCTGCCTGCTCGGATCATGCACCGCTGCTCCTCCTGGGGGACACGGAGGTGCGGCGGCGCCCGTCCTTCAAGTTTGAAGAGTTCTGGCTTCGGCTACCTGGTTTCAAGGAAGCGGTGGCCATGGCCTGGAATAAACCAGTGCAGTCAACCAATGCAATCCGAAAGATCCACATCAAATTGACATGGACTGTAAAAGCTCTCAAGAAATGGCAAAGAGATACGGTCAGAGTCCTCAACACTCAGATTGGCATTGCAAAGGAGGTAATCTGGAGGCTTGACATTGCCGAAGAGGGGAGGTCCCTCTCCCCTGCAGAGCTGGAGCTAAGACGCAGGCTTAAGCTTTCTTATCTCGGCCTCCTATCCTTCCAGAAGGTTAAGTTGCGCCAGCGCGCACGACTTACGGGTATCAGGCTGGGCGATGTCAACTCTAAGTTTTTCCATGCCAAGGTGAATGGGCTACGACGGAAAAACTTCATCCAGTCGCTGCACTCGGATCACGGTGTTGCCGTCACGGCGGAAGATAAAGAGCAAGTGCTCCTTTCCCACTTCCAGGGCCATTTGGGCACCCCCACGCCACGACGTTCAAGCTTAATTTGGGACAACCTTGAGATAACCTCGCATGATCTCTCGGAGCTCGATGCGCCTTTCGACGAGGAAGAGATAAAAGACGCGGTTTTTTCGCTGCCCTCTGTCAAAGCGCCTGGCCCAGACGGGTTTATTGGAGCCTTCTTCAAAACATGCTGGGAGATCATCCGGTATGATGTCGTTCAAGCAATCCTCCAGCTTGCTAATCTCCGCGGGGACGGTGCCTCCCTCATCAACTTGGCAAACATCATTCTGCTCCCAAAAAAGCGGACGATCGGGTGGTCGGAGACTACAGACCAATCAGCCTCATTCATAGCCTTTCCAAGATCTTCTCCAAGCTCCTCGCCAACAGACTGGCCCCGATCCTGCCTTCACTGGTATCCAAATGCCAAAGTGCCTTTGTGCAGAAGCGATCCATCCACGACAACTTCTTGCATGTACAGAATCTCATAAAGGACCTACATCGTCGTAACATCCCAAGCCTCTTCCTCAAGCTGCACATTTCAAAAGCCTTCGACTCCATAAATTGGGCCTTCCTACTGGAGGTCATGCAACGCCTTGGCTTTGGGCAGCGATGGCGAGACTGGATATGTCTCTCCCTATCGTCCTCTTCTTCAAGAGTGTTACTTAATGGAAACCCCGGAAGGATGTTCAGACACGCAAAGGGCCTCCGCCAGGGCGATCCGATATCTCCGATGCTTTTCATCTTGGCCATTGACCCCCTTCAGCAGATCCTCCAACTCACCTCCCGACGAGGCATCCTCAAGCCCATTGCTGCCAGATCGGCCAGATGTAGGATCTCCCTTTATGCTCACGATGCGAGCATCTTTGCGAACCCAAACAAGGATGAGCTTCACGCGATTTCGGCAATCCTAAAGACCTTTGGGGAGGCAAGCGGACTGATCACAAACCTGAGCAAGACCGAGGTCTTCCCGATCAGATGTGCCGGCATTGACCTCCAGGATGTGCTGTCGGTTTTCCCTGCCAAGATTGCCACCTTCCCGGGACGCTATTTGGGGCTCCCCCTACATTTTCGTCGTCTTAAAGGTGTTGATCTGCAACCCTTCATCGATAGGTTTGCAGGCAGACTACCAGGATGGAAAGGAAAGCTTCTCAACAAGCCTGGCAGGGTGGCACTCGCTCACTCGGTCCTCATGGCCATGGCCACCTTCCACATCACAACTCTTAACTTGTCGAAGGGGACTCTTAGAAAGATCGACAAAATCATTCAGGCCTTCATCTGGCAAAAAGAAGACCAAACTCAGACCTCGGGAGGCCACTCCCTTGTTAACTGGAAGACAGTCTGCCGCCCAAGGCATTTGGGCGGCCTAGGGAACATGGACCTGCAGAGATTTAGCCGTGCCCTACGCCTACGGTGGCCGTGGTTGCAATGGACTGACCCAGAAAGGCCATGGGTGGGATCAGAGCTGCCGTGTGACCAATCAGACATGAGCCTCTTCCGCGCATGTACCTCTATTACGCTGGGCAACGGGCAGAAGACTTTGTTCTGGCATGACAATTGGACTGGTGAAGGTCCGCTCAAGCTCCTAGCTCCAGAGCTCTACAAGATTGCCTCAAGAAAAAATAGATCGGTGCACAACGAACTCATGAACGAGAACTGGATTAGGGCGGTGGCCAGACTGCAGACCATTCAGCAGCTAGGTGAATTCGTGTCTCTCTCGAACCACATTAGTCAGATCACCCTCCTCCCTGACCAAGAAGACACCATTCGCTGGAACTTAACCACCTCGGGGACTTACTCGGCCGCCTCTGCCTACGGCGCGCAGTTCTTCGGCTCCTACTCACGTTTTGACACGACCAAGGTCTGGTCCACAAAAGTTGAGCCCAAGTGTAAGTTCTTCGCATGGCTAGCACTGCATGGAAGAATTCTCACTGCAGATATGCTGACCGTGAGGGGATGACCTCACGATCCCAGATGCATGCTCTGTCTTCAGCAGCCAGAAACAACAACTCACCTATGCAAAGACTGTCCCTTCACGGTCGCGGTTTGGAACCAGGTGAACTCCTGGACTAACGAAGGCGTTCCAATCTCAGGCTTCCTCCCGGAGCCAGGAAATGTGTCTGACTGGTGGGACAAGACTCTGAATTCCCAGTCCAAGCAAGTGCGCAAGAGGCGCAGTGGAAGAATCATCTACACGATATGGTCCGTTTGGAAGGAGCGAAACAGACGGGTTTTCACTGGACAAAGGCTGACGCATCGCGAGGTGGTGGCTCTAGCCCTAGACGCAATCAATCAGCGCGACCTGGCGTTTGCCGGCAACCTGCCAACCGCCGACATTGGTTAATCTAGATTCTAGGTTGGTTGGTCTTTTGTGGTTTCTGCGACGTTCCCTAAAAACGCTCGCCCCTCTGTAAATGGCGTCCTTTCGCCATCTCTTCTATAAAGAAAAAGGCAGTGCTCCTGCCGGTTCCTCAAAAAAAAATCCGCTTCTGAGCCTAGACTCATCTGCACCCCGCGATGACGAAAAAACTAAAACAAATACTAGAAATTTTTCAATTTTTTTTTGCATGATAGATAATTTGATGCGCGAGGCCCGCTTCAATTTTCAAATCATTTGGACATCTCTGCAGCTCTCGGCAAAAAAGACAAATTCTGGGTGTATAAAAAAGTTTTTCTGTTCATGCACTGTTCTGACCCGATTTATCTTTTTTGCCGAGAGCTGCTCAGATGTTCAAATGATTTGAAAATTGGAGCGGACCTCACGCACAAAATTTTCTACCATGCAATTTTTTTTTGGAATTATTTGTGACTTTTTTTCTAACCAGGTGCAGATAAACACTACACTCGTTTGGAATTATTTAAGACTGGGCATCGAAACACTACACTCGTTTCTCACTTCTTTTCTGGCGATCTTGTTCTTTTTATATGGGAACTTGCTGGTTCATTTATTCATCTAGACCAATTCCGAGTTCAATAATTTGGAAATACAACCCGAAGGTGAACAAAACCAAGTTTTACATGCTTTATTCAAGCAGCCATCCCTAGCTAACTTATGAGCTACCTTGTTGGCAGATCGCCTAACCCAATTGATTGGGTACTTGGCAAAAATTTCAAGAAACTCTTTGATCTCCTCAATGAGATCGAGGCCCATGCATGGAACGATCTAAGCAAGATCAGATTCTGGACGCCTATTTTCGTAGCTAGCTGCACGGCTCTTCCACACACAAGCATTTCAGTGATCTTGCTTTTGGGGGAGACTGTATAGGGGTAGATTGTATACCTTTTTTTTTCACATTAGAGCTAGAAGTCATCTGTATTTTAATTTTGGGTTCGTTGATTCTCAAAGGAAGGAAGCAGCAGCCACAGAGATTGTGGGCGATGTTTTTTTTTAGGGAGATCGTGTATAGTATCTTGTTTTTTTAATATTTCTAGACAAGATCGTGTTAATCTTGTGAAATGTCAAAATTTTGCCGTGGCACTTGTGGGCCGACCCAACCTGCTACTTGAAATACAGGCCCGACACCGAGCTGATCGACTGAAACCCACCCACACGCGTTCCTAAAAAAGAAAAAGAAAACCCACCCACACGCCGAGTGAGCTGAGCTGAGCTCGACACGCCGAGCGAGCGGAAACACACCCTCGCCGCTCCTCTCTCCTCCCGTCGTGCCGGCCGCTGCCGGGGCCGCCTTTCGACCCGCCGGATCACCGCAGCACCCCGCTCGAGCGCCGGCCGGCAGGCCGTGATGTCCACCGCCGCGCCCTTCCGCCTCCTCCTCCCGCTCCACCCACCACTAACTCCCAGACGCCATTCCGCTCCCGTTCTCCCCTCTGTCCCACGCCGCGGCACCGTCCCCAGCCCCCGCCTCCGCCTCCGTCTCCGTCTCGCAGCCGGGGGCGGCGATGCGCCTCCGCCCGCAGCCGACGAACTCGACTGCGTGGGCACGGGCAGCGACGTCGAGTGCGTCGTCGACGGCGACCCTGGGGCGGAGGAGGGGGTCGCCCCGGCGCTTGCGGGGAGGGAGTGGTGGGAGTGGGTGTCGCTGGTGTCGCCCTTCTTCTTCTGGGGCACGGCCATGGTGGCCATGAAGGGGGTCATACCCAAGACCGGGCCCTTCTTCGTCGCCGCGCTCCGCCTGCTCCCCGCGGGCGCGCTCGTCGTCGCCTTCGCAGCCGCGCGGGGCAGGAAGCAGCCCTCCGGGTGGGCCGCCTGGGGCGCCATCGCCGCCTTCGGCCTCATCGACGCCGCATGCTTCCAGGTGGATTTAGATAGCTGAAAGGCGTGATCCTTAGCGTGTGGTTGTGCGGTTCCTGAAGCCAGCATGGGTTTGGTTTCCTCCTTTTGCAGGGCTTTCTCACTGAGGGCTTGCAGAAGACATCGGCTGGCCTCGGAAGCGTAAGGCTAACTCTCTGTGCTGTTCTCTGGCTCCGAAGGCAAACAATTGGCTTGCCATCTTGGTTGATGGAGCTGACGATCACTTACGGAACTGTGATCCTCGTTGCAGGTCATAATTGACTCCCAACCATTGACGGTTGCTATCCTTGCAGCGCTATTCTTCGGAGAGTCTATCGGGGCGATAGGAGCTGGGGGGCTCGTACTGGGTGTTGTTGGGCTTTTGCTCCTCGAGGTTAGTACATTTTTGCAATGCATTTCTAACGTTTCCAAGCAATCTCGTATCTCCACGCTCAGATATTGGTTACGATTAGTTTTTCAATTGATTACATTTTTTTAACAAGTAAAGCAAGTGGTATACTCAGATACCACTGAAGTACCAAAAATGCTTTTAAAACACACAGGTAATAGACATTAGTATAGTACAACCCGGAAGACCGCAACAGTTTCGATGACTCAAGTTACTTAGGTTTAAATGGTGTTTTTTTTAAAGGAGGTTAAACCCCCCGGCCTGTGCATACAGCCATCTTTATTGATTATTCAACAAAGATCTGACAAAAACATACATTAACCCACGCGAAGCCACCACTCACACCTACAAAGTCGATAATGTGGAGTGTTCTTGCTCCCCATGCCTAAAACCGGTGTCGTCGCTGATCCATCCAAATAACGTGTCGGAACCTATAGCCGGTGCAGCAAACCTAAAGCGTACACCACACACACACATTTTAAAAGCCGCCATCATCATCGAACCGTCGACCCATCTTCAGGAAAGGGATCCACATCATCCTTGCCAGTCCGGCCATCCGTCGACGTCACCATGGCGCCCAACGGCACCACCTCCCTGCACGCAAACTGCTGAGCACGTTGCAGTCGCCGCCGGTACACCGCAACACCATGCCACCAAGTACCACCAGCCGACACAGCTTGAAGTCACTGGAAGATCTGTAGTGCGTAGCACCTGCCGAACAGGCATGACACTGCGTAGCACCTATCGGTTAGGCCTGACTTGACATCTCCGCCGAAGCTCCGTGCAAGACGAAGCCGCTCCACCTCCCGCCGCTGTCTTCCGGCGCTGCTCCACAAACGATGCTCCCAAGAGACCGCAATGTCGTCATCGTCTGGTCTGGAAGACCAGATCCTAGGATTTTCCTCGGAGCAGCATGAGTGGGTCGACAATAATTACACGATGATACCTTTATCAAGGTAATGATGCAAAACGTCGCCATCGTCCGCCATCAGCTCGGTTTTCACCGGCAACTAGGTCTCCGCGACTCGTCCGGGACTAGATGACAGATCTCGGGATCCGACCACCCAGCGTCAGGCCGACCACCTTCGATGGAGGAGATGACCACCACCGCCGGCTGCACCGGCCAGATCAGATCTAACTGGATGCACTGCCGACCAGTCCGCCAGACCCTCCACGCCGTTTGCGCCGATCCGAAGCCTGATGGCGCGCCACCGCAGCATAACCGGCCAAAAAGTTTAAATGGTTAAGCTTAGTAGTAGTACATACAATAATTTCCTTCTGCCAACGTTCTGAAGTCGACTTTCTTCCACTATTACTATGTGGGACACTGGGACTGAATAGATGACATATCGATCTGTAAAATGGTGAGAAGTTCCTTTATGGGTAAAATGGTGAAATGTTGCTCTTTGCTTATACTCCCTCCATTCACAAATATAAGATGTTTTATATATTTCAATATGAACTACATACAGACTGAAATGAGTGAACAAACACATTAAAACTTGTCTATATATATCTGATTCAGAAAAAATGTTAGAGCATCTTATATTTGTGAATGGAGGGAGTATGAATTATTATTGTGCATGTTATAATATTCTGATTGTCTTTAAATCTACTTTAGGTTCCAGCACTGTCAGTTGAAGGAAACAACACATCAGTCTGGGGGAGTGGAGAATGGTGGATGTTCCTCTCGGCCCAAAGCATGGCGGTCGGAACTATCATGGTTCGCTGGGTATCAAAGTATTCTGATCCAATCATGGCAACAGGATGGGTATGCATTCTGCAGATGAATACACTATCATTTATTCATTTTATGATAAGATGGCCTTTGTGGCATGCGTTTAAAATACCATCAATATGCTTTTGTTTTTGTGTCTCAAAATCATCCCCTCTTTTTTTCATGGTGTACTTGGGCCAGTTGATTCTGTATATTTTCCAGGAGCGCTAAGTTGGTTGCCTATCTGAGTAACTCAAGTATGAATTGAAATGTAAAATGCTAATGTTATGGTGGGGCTTAATGCATAGGGCAAATGCTTATGAATTGCAACGTCAAATGAAACTTGAACCGCTTTTGCTGGAAGCATCAAGTCAACCTAGCAGTATTAGATATGTTCCTACTTCAAATCATGGAAGCCTGACATCACACCACATAAAAGGCTAATGTTATCTCTATCGCTCTGCAGCACATGGTATTAGGTGGGATTCCTTTGTTGGTTATATCTGTTGTTAATCACGATCCTGCTCTTAATGGACACATTCAAGAACTTACATGGAGTGACATGGCAGCTCTGGGTTATACATCTATATTCGGCAGTGCTGTCAGCTATGGTGTCTACTTCTACAATGCTACAAGAGGTAAGAGTGATGTTAGCTTCCAACCAGTTCAATGCAGTTAGAGCTCTCCACAATTTATTCTCATCAGCACTTCATATCTTCTTCTCTCTTATTCCTGCAGGTAGTTTGACCACGCTTAGTTCTCTTACTTTCTTGACTCCTATGTTCGCCTCCATTTTTGGGTAAGACTCCTTGCAATATGTTGGACAATAAAATTTACACAAACATAAAATGCAATGTTTGTTTTCAACTTTTGGTCTGGGCACTCCTCGCCTTTTCAGGTTCCTCTATCTGGGAGAGACCTTCGCACCTGAGCAGATCGGTGGTGCACTTCTGACATTGGTTGCCATCTATATGGTTAATTACAAGAGCATTATAGGCGAGAAGTAAGAGACTGTCAAAAACTTGATAGGTTCTGTGCCAGCCGGGTACTGCACTTCACTGGAGCACATGTAACGGCGTTGTACAGGGGTTTGAAGAGTAAGTACATGTTAGTAATAAACATCCCACCAATTTGCACAGCTTGAAGAGGCATATCACATGTGCGTCCCCGTATTTGGACTAAAAAGATGGTATAAGCTGGTGCAAACAAGTTCTGTCATCTGTCAAACATAATCGGATGACTCGCCCACAACTCCTGTGTTGCACACTGATGAGGTTGTCGAGGATAAAGTCATGCCTCTCTCCATTTCAGCACAACTTTCTCACGTGGAGCTGAAAAATGCAAATAAAACCAATTGTGTGGCTACATAGTCAGATGGTTTGCATAATAGCTGATGTGTTGTACATATATGGGAGAAGTAGCCCCTATGTACAAGTAGTTGCTAGCATGGAAATATCTAATGAGCGAAAAAGCAATTGTCTCTGGTGAGTTCTGATCCTTAGTCTGTATTCGTCTTTGTTTTCCTCACGGATACTCCACTCCGTTGCAAAATAGATGAACCAACTTTATACTAATGTTAATACAAAGTTGAGTCATTTATTTTGAAATGGGGGGAGTAGTTGTGTTCATCAAGAGAACAAAATGCACATAAACTGGTGTCACTTTTTGGCGACAGCTGCTGCTACAGGGGCTTACGGCGGTGGGCCTAGACTATAGGGATGATTGGGTGGCAGCCTGGCACGATGCAGTTAGGCGAAGACGCGGGTGAATCACCACCCTTTTTTTACCACGTACTCAACACCTTACGGTCAGAGCAAATACACCACTCAACACCTTGCGGTCATTTACCACGTACTCAACACCTTACGGTCAGAGCAAATACACCACAAGTGGTGTGACAAGACAGGCATCTTGCTCCCCGGCAAGAGCTCCAGGCATAAAAGGAGGCTCATGGCTACATAGTGGGGGTTAAGACATGCATCTTGCTTTCCGGCAAGAGCTCCGAGCGACACATACCCCCGCATTTAATATAAAGGTGTTCTGCTATAATAGCCACATGTGGTGGCCCCTTAGGTATAAAGGAGGCCCATGGCTACATAGTAGGGGTTTCAACCCTTGGCATTTTAAGACACTACAAAGCTAGGCTAGATCCTGGCAAGGAGTGCTCAGCGCTTTAAAACACCAAGCTTCACCACCGAGTGAATTCAACCAGCAGGACGTAGGGTTTTACGCTTCCGAGCGTCCTAAATTTGAGTAAGAATCACCGTGTCAATTCATCTTCATCATCATGGAGTAGAAGTCGATCTTGAGCGTGTTAGCCCCTCACCGGACCACAAATGGGACGAGCGTCGTACCACAAAGAGGACACCCCTAGTCCCTAAACACGACAATCCTCCTCCTTAGAGTTGACATCACAATCAGCAGTCATCACCTCATCCTCTCTTCCTATATACACATAGGAAAGAATAGGAATTTTTAGTGATAAAATGACCAAGGGATTAATCAACATTGCTTCTGCCATGCATTCGACAGAAAACAACACAAAGGAACGACAAGGCAATGATGACTAGGGTTTCGCCAACCTTAAGGTTATGTTTTTCCACAAAGTTTTTCCGTCCACCACTGAGTCCATCCCCGGGACACCCTAGTCATCAATTGGCTTGTGATTTCTTTGCGTTATTTTTCTGTCAAATGCATGCAAGGCAATTGATGACTAGGGTGTCGTCGACCTTAAGGTTATGCTTTTCCACAAAGTTTTTCCACCCATCACTAAGTTCATCCATGTTGATAAAATACTCTGTGAGGTATCTTGTCATCAGGGATGGACTCAGTGGTGGGTGGAAAGACTTTGCAGAATAACATAGCCTTAAGGTCGAGGACGCCCTAGTCATCAGCCTTGTGATTTAATTTTTCTGTCAAATGCATGCAAGGAGCAGTGCCCATTTATTCCTTCAGTCATTTTGTTATTTGTTACTAAAAAATATTATTTTTTCCTATGTGTACGAGGTGACGACAACTGACTGTGACTGTGATGTCAATTCTAAGGAGGATCCAAAAGTTACCATTAGAATTAGCAACAAAACAACGAATAATGATGGCAACAACAACCTAGCAACCAAGAATGATGTTCACTTAACGTTAGTGGAGAAGACGAGAGCCCTCCGTTCAAGGATGACGACTCTCAAGATACTATCCGTGCAATGAATGATGAGCTGGAGTTGAGCACAACGTGTATAGTCTTCTTTCGCTCGACTCGAGTTCCTCCACCATCTCATTCACCATCTCGAGAGCATCCTCCTCCTTAGAGTTGACATCACAATCAGTTGTCATCACCTCATCCTCTCTTCCTATATACACATAGGAAAGAATAGGAATTTTCAGTGATAAATTGACCAAGGGATTAATCGACACTGCTTATGCCATGCATTCAACAGAAAATAACACAAAGGAATGACAAGGCAATGATGACTAGGGTTTCGTCGACCTTAAAGGTTATGCTTTTCCAAAAAGTTTTTCCGCCCACCACTGAGTCCATCCCTGGTGATAAGATACTTCACAGGGATGGACTCAGTGGTGGGCGGAAAGACTTTGCAGAACAGCATAGCCTTAAGGTCGATGACACCCTAGTCATCAATTGCCTTGTGATTTCTTTGCGTTATTTTTCTATCAAATGCATGCAAGGCAATTGATCAAATGCATGCAAGGCAATTGATGACTAGGGTGCCGTCGACCTTAAGGTTATGCTTTTCCACAAAGTTTTTCTGCCCATCACTGAGTCCATCCCTGCTGACAAAATACTCTCTGAAATATCTTGTCACCAGGGATGGACTCAGTGGTGGGTGGAAAGACTTTGCAGAACAACATAGCCTTAAGGTCGAGGACGCCCTAGTCATCAGCCTTGTGATTTTTTTGCGTAATTTTTCTGTCAAATGCATGCAAGGAGCAGTGCCCATTTATTCCTTTAGTCATTTTGTTATTTGTTACTAAAAAATCTTATTTTTCTGTGTACGAGGTGACGACAACTAACTGTGATGTCAATTCTAAGGAGGATCCAAAAGTTACCATTAGAGTTAGCAACAAAACAACGAATAATGATGGCAACAACAACCTAGCAACCAAGGATGATGTTCACTTAACGTTAGTGAAGACGAGAGCCCTCCGTTCAAGGATGACGACTCTCAAGATACTATCCGTGCAATGAATGAGGAGCTGGAGTTGAGCACAACATGTATGGTCTTCTTTCGCTCGACTCGAGTTCCTCCACCATCTCATTCACCGCCTTGAGAGCATCCTTGAGAATCACCATCCTCGGCTTAAGGGCTCTCACTATATCCACTAATGGTGGCTGACCATTATCGTTGGTTGCTAGGTCGTTGTTGCTATCATCGTTGGTTGATGTGATGCTAACTCTGGTGATAATCTTTGGACCCTCCTCCTTAAAGCATCTCCAGCCGCGCCCCCAACAGGCCTCCCCAGGCCACTTTTTCGGCGCCGGCACGGAAAAAACGCCCCAGTCGCTCCCCCAGGACGCCGAAAATCGCCGGTTCGGCCCTTTTTTCCGCCCGGCGATCACAAGCCGAACTCGGCGCACTGGGGAGAAGTTGGGGGCTCCGGCGCAAGGGAAAAGCGTGGCTGGCCCACACCGTCAGGGGAAAAGTCAAGGTTTTCTTCCCCGACTCGCCTCCCACCCCCCGCGCCCTCGGCCACCAGTAGCTATATCCCGGCGCCGCCCGCCGCCCTACACCACTAGATAGCCATTCCCCGCCGGAAAAATAGCAGCGCTTCGCCGCGGCAGCCCCTCCAACTACAGCTGGGCGTTTCCGGCCGCCGTTTCTGGCCACGAAGGCGCGGTTTAGCGGCGGGTACACGCCCACCGAGCGCAAGGTGTTCGGCGATTTGCCTGCCTCAGTGATGGACTCGGATGACAAGGAAGCGCTTGCCGCGCTGCTGGAGGAGGAAGCCGAGGCCGACGTCCAGGAAGAAGAGCATCTCATGGTGCTCGTCGCCCTCGCCCAGCTGCTGGCGAGCAATGAAAAGCCGCGGCGAGGTGGCTCGGCGCCTGGGCGGGTGAAAGCAAAGAACCGGCATCGTCTCGAAGGCTACTGCATGCTCTACTCCGACTACTTCGCCGATGCTCCACTTCACGGCGAGAAAACATTTCGGCGCCGTTATCGGATGAGCCGAAAGCTCTTCCTCAGGATTGTGAATTCCATCCGGGAGTTCGAAAACTACTTCAAGTGCAAGATGGATTGCATCGGCGCTCTTGGATTCACCTCCATCCAGAAGTGCACGACAACGATGAGGATGCTTGCATATGGAGCTCCTAGTGATTCACTCGACGACTATGGGCGCATGGCCGAGTCCACCAGCATAGAGTGTTTCTACAAGTTCTGTCGGGCAGTGGTGGCAGTGTTTGGACCACAATACTTGAGAACACCCAATGCGGAAGACACTGCTCGGATCCTAGCACAAAATGCAGCAGGAGGATTTCTTGGGATGCTTGGAAGCATCGACTGCATGCATTGGAAATGGAAGAATTGCCCATTTGCTTGGCAGGGGATGTACAAAGGCGCCAAAGGCAGTTGCAGTGTGGTGCTTGAGGCGATGGCCACACAGGACCTCTGGATTTGGCACTCCTTCTTTGGTATGCCAGGAACTTACAATGACATCAACGTGCTGCAGTGCTCTTCTGTCTTTGCCAAGCTTGTTGAAGGTCATTCTCCTCCGGTGAACTTCGAGATCAATGGACGGCACTACAACAAGGGGTACTATCTAGCTGATGGCATCTATCCGAGATGGTCGACATTTGTGAAGACAATCTCAAACCCTGTGCTAGGAGGCAAGAACGCCTGGTTTGCGAAGGTTCAGGAGGCTTGCAGGAAGGATGTCGAGCGGGCATTTGGTGTGCTCCAATCTTGATTTGCTGTTGTCTGATACCCCGCTCAGACCTGGTCGAAAGATTAAATGTGGGAGATTATGACTTGCTGTGTCATCTTGCACAACATGATCATCGAGAGCGAGCAAGAAGACCCAGTGTTTGACACTGAACCATACTATAGGCAGGGTCCTCTAGCCGAAGTTGATCACCAGCTACCGGCAACCTGGACTGCCTATCTTAGTATGCGTTAGGAGATCCGAGACCCACAGGTGCATCATCAACTGCAGCAAGATCTGATAGAGCATCTATGGAGGCTCAAGGGCGACGCTGGGCGCGACGTGTGATGAAATATGAGTTTTATTTGTTGAACTATATAATTTGTACTGAGCTATTTGTTGTTGTACTATTTTGTTGAAGTATTTGATATTTTTGTGATGAAATATGTGATAAAAAAAATTATGTGCATAATTGAACGCCGAACAACGGCTAACCACGCCGAATATGGGCCTATTGTCGCCCATATGGGCCCTTTATTCGCCAAAATGGGGCTGAAAAGTGGGCCAATTTCGGCGGCTGGGGGCGACGACTGGGCGGGAAACTGCCCCCAACGCCGATTGCATCGCCGGCTCGCCCCCAGGAGGCGATTTTTATGCGTCCTGGGGGGCCGAACGGCTGAAGATGCTCTTAGACTAGACATCCTCGTCAGTTGTCATAAACTCTTCCTCTATTACTGTATAGATCTAGAAACAATATGGAAATTTTCAATAATAAAATCAATGAAGGGGTCGATGGGCACTAATTCCGCTGAGCATTTGACAAAACAATAACAAGAAAGAATGACATGTCAATTGATTAAACAACTCACATGAATTTTCCGATTTCATGAGTCAAAAGACCATGGCATCGTCGACCTTAACGGTTATGTTTTGTTGCTCCAATCCAAGGGTCTCCCGAGTAATTTAAGAGAGAAAAGCTTCCAGAGAAAGATACTATAATGAGACAAAAAGATGAGGAAGGGCGGAGCGACCATGCCAAGTATCTTGTCACCAGGGATGGACTTAGCGATGGGTGGAAAAACTTTCTGTAAAAGCATAGCATTAAGGTCAATGATGCTCTAGTCATCAGTTGTTTTTTCATGCCTTCGTGTTATTTTTTTGACAAATGCATGGCAATAGTATTGCCCATTAAGCCCTTCAGTCATTTTATTATTGAAAATTCCTAACCATGCCTTGTTTGTCTATGTTTTTTTGTCTTGCAAACACATTTAAAGTACCCACCTAGCTTTTCATGTGCCAGATTCTTCCACTACATCTTCACCTTGAAGGCAAGATGCTACATTTGAGGGCTAGTTGGTAACCAAGTCAGTACCCTGTGGGAACAGAATCACTATGTTTTTGTACTGTCTTTTGATGTTGCTATGGTTGCTGCCGGTTAGATCTTGTTTCAGATGTCGTGAGGCCGGAATCACTACGTTTTTGTAGTGTCTTTTGATGTTGCTTCAGTTGTCGCCGGTTAGATCTGGTTTCAGTTGTCGTGAAGCGAGTATAAGGGGCTAGCATGGTTCACTAAATAGTTCTAGCACATGTGGTCCTATAAACTGTTGGTACTCTTTATGCTTGCTCTTGATAACATTCTTGTAATACACACGAGTGTCTGATCCTAGCATTGATGTGGGCCTCCATTACAGTCCTTTGGATCAGGGTGCCACATGTATGACTTGTGTGCAATATACATAGTACACGGATACAATAGTACAACTACCCATCGTCATAAGTTACAAGGTCACACATTAACAACACCTTAACCGTGTTGGTTGGGTAGACTAAGTGGAACCTAAAAGAATAACGAAATACTGAGACTGCCTGGATAGGAAGTTGATGTGAGTGAGGACGAGGACACTGATATCAACTCTCCTCTTGGGCTACTGGAACCTTTCCACAAGTGCCGCAACAACAACGTCCACACACTACTAAGTTAGATCCAAGACATGCTTTACCATTGGGATGGCTGATTAAATAGAACATGCCTAGTGCTCTTCCTCTTCGAAATGAGCACCCTCAAGCAAGCACGGATGTCAATCCTTGATGGGGATACATATCTAGTGCCACCAACATATAGTGGACAAAAGACTGAAGGATCCCACCAAATATGGTTTCATCATTGGAGATGTTCAGGTTAGGAACATGGTGCAGCACATTCTAAACCTGACAACAAGACTATTTGGGGTATATAGGCCTAACGAGTAAGGGTTGGAAGTGATAGCTACCTAGAAGTTGGACCTCGATAATAGGCCCACTGACATAGGTGGGCTTCTTAGAGGTGAAACCCTATTTGGCGCTTATAGTGTTGGTTATATCCATAACAATATATAGAAGGTGCTCACACTTGCTCTAAGGATGGGCCCATCTAGTATCGCTTCTACACATGAACACCAAACTGGTTTTGTTAAGCTTCTAGAAGCTTTCGACATTGAGATTGGTTTTTCTTCTCTCTCTTTTTTGCTGGTTTTCCGTTCATGTTTTTTCTTTTTTCCTTTTTATTATTATCAGCAAATAATAATTTCATGTTTTTTTATAAAATTCTTCAACATTATTGGAAACCAAGAACAAATTTCAAATTCAATAATTCAACAACATTCTAAAAAGTCGTGAAGATTTTTCAAATCCCCAAATTCGTGATCCTTTTTTCAACTATGTGAACATTTTTTCCAAATTCACGAACTGTTTTTGAATTCATGAACATTTTTCAATTCGTCAATATTTTTCAAATCCACAAACTTACTTCAAGTTCAAGAACATTTATTTGAAAATCATGGACATTTTCATTTAACCATTGTTTCAGATTTTAGAAAATGATTTTTTATAGTAATGTTTTTTGTAAACGAGGAGAGCAACAACATCTAGTGTGTGAGCATGCCCTTTTTTTTGAAGAAAGCGTGCAAGCTTTCCTGAGCGATCCTAACGAAGCGAGGCGAGCGAGCTATTTTTGGGTTGTGGCCCGCTACATCCGTGTGTGAGTCCTAGAGCTCTAGCAAACTCCTGTCTTGATAGCCCCATCCTCTAGACCGAGCTGCTCCACATGACCTTGGATCTGCCCCACAACACAAATGGGATTTGAAAAGGCCCTCTCGGGTGGGTGAGAGATTCATAGCCAACAAAAAATTGCACAAAACTATGGACACTCAGAGTCAACCCACTCTAAGCCAGAATTCACGAGTGGGTCACTCCAAAAAGCATACATGCACAAATTGGCTGGGAAGACGATATGGCATAGGAAGTAGGCTGTGGCTGACAGACAAGGCCCAACAACGTACGTAGGAGATGACACAAGTGGTACTAGTGGACCCATCGGCTGAGAGAGCGAGTTGAGTAGGAGGCCATCATTGGGAAACTTCGAAAGCACCTCCATCGTCTCTACTGGAGTGAGGTAGACCAAGAAAGGTAGCGAAATGGCTCTCTGGCGACTACGTGTAGGCGTGCAACTATCATGCTGGCCACGGACCCTTGACCGAATCATGGTAGGAACTACGACGACCAAACATTCATGGCAAGAACTACGACGGCAAAATGAATCATCGCACACATTAAGGTGGTGGTCGAACAAGGGGTCGTCACTGCATCAATTCAGATCAGATAGATTGACCCTCTTTGTGAGGCACACCTGGCCACCAAATAAAGGAATAGACTGGCGGGTATGGCGGCTCATCCTCAAAGCTAAGCGAGGGAATCCGCTTTGGCGTGAACTGGGGAAACGCATGGCAAACACCCATTAGTCCTCGACACGATCAAGCTGGATGGGATCATCAAAGAGCAGACCATTAGGTGTTGAGGCAACCTCCCGAAGGGTGGCAAGAAAACCTCCATAACATGGCATGCATACCAAGAAGGTGGAAGCTTAGCTACGTGGAATCTTGTTTAGACTAAAACACGACACTCAACAACTAAAGACAGTAGTGTCTTCCTTGTGATGTGCAAGTGTCAAAAGGATCGACAATATAGTTCTTGTCGAGAAGCAACTCGACACCTTCGATGGACCCGAGGTGAAGCGACATTTGGTCCATGTAGACCCGTACATGGACATACCACCTTTCGTTCATCGTCTGCTTTTCATCTCACATCATCACTAAATGTAAACCTCAACCAGATAGTAGAACGATCGAGTCACAGTACACATGAGAGTAAAAATTGATGAAAGAATCATCTGGATCATGGCACGTGACACCCAATGAGTGCAACGAGAGATGAAGAGGTGCATATAACACCTTCCCGCCAGCATGTGGTAGGTATCATTGCTAGGATCAGTGGTCTTCAACATCATGACATGGTTCCACAATGTGAAAACCGATTGATTAATGAAAAGGTGGAAATGGTCACTATGACTATACACGAGAGCGACAAGCCAGGGATGAAGAAACTCTACCACTCAATGACGAAGATGACACGAGAAAGCAAAGACGCTGAGGCATCAATGAAATTCTGAATGGATCATGTGCCCATTAAAATGACATACAAGATTGTCCCTATGTGCACACAGAGTTGCATTGTGTGTGGCGCGCATATGCTTCTAATGTTGGTAATGGTGTGCAGTGACACCTGGGGCTCATCAATTTGCCGGTGTCGCCTAACATTGTCCGATGTGATGCCATCGAGCTCCACGTAGAATAGCCACACACACAAGCAACTCATATATATATTGCTTTTTGGAATGGTAGCACAAGCCTTATTGTCGTTGTTTGAACATCTCCACATGGGTGAGGCGTTACAGTGATGGTGGTGGGGTACTCATCAGATGTGTTGATGGAGTCATTGTTGGTCGAGATGTCCGATAGGGGATTCCACCTATACCCAAGGTGTGTCATCGGGTCCACGTCACTCGAGTCAAAGACGAAGGTTGTAGATGCGGATATTCATGTGCCTTTTGCAATGGTGATGGTGGTGTGTAAGTCAAGGGGGTCGTTGGAGCTCAAGGTCGGTGTGCAACCCCTAGAGCAACCCCTCCATGTTCAAGATATGCTGTTAAGTTGGGGTCACCTAGTTCACTGTTATGAGAGATAAGGGCAAAGAGTTCAACTCCATGTCTCAAGGTGGTGAATTGTAAGCCAGCTAGCCGAGGGGGTTGGCGGATGGATGGACCAAACCACAAATTGCACACCTCCTTAATTGCTCCTAGGATGGCTTACCCTAGTCATGACTCATCATTTAGGTGATAGGATGTCGTCCACATTTTTTTTTGACTTCCTCCATGCGTTTGCCACAGAAGAACTACTCACAACGGTTCAGCCACATGTGCAGGTCGATCAAGCCGTGATAAGTGGGCAATCAAGCTGTGATAAGTGGGCAATCAAGCTTGTGGAAGCACAAGGTTGCTGAAGCTCGAGCCGGAGGCATACTGGTTGTGGGTTGGTAGGGTTGGGACGGTGCTCAATGGGGGTGTGTAGCCATAGTTGACAAGGTGTGTGCTTGCCAGCAACCAAGATGGTGACTGTGGTTAAGAAAGAGAATAGCATATGGCAAGTGTTGGTAGGATGTTGCTCGAAGATTAATTTTCGACATTTGTTGGTGCGCGGAAGGACGAAGCATGGTAGGCAGAGGGTGGAAGGGTGGTTGTGGTGGTGGGATGTGGGGGTCGGGAGAATATTAGTGGTTATGGGAGGGAGGCGAACGTTGGTGGTAAGCCTAAGATTGGCGGTTGATCTAGAGAGGCTGGCGGTAGACGGTCACAATGTTGAGGCTTCAACATCATTGTTGTTGGGCCGGAGAGGTGTTGTGAGGCATTGCAACACCTCCGCTAAGAATGCATGCTCTTCCCCTCGCTCGCATGTGAAGTTCTCAAGCTAGAGGGCGATCATTTCGATGGTCTCAGTGATGTGTTGCTCCTCTATGTCATCGTCCGCCATCGTACATGGTTGTGATCCCAAATTGGTAAACTCTAAGCTTCTAGGAACGATAAAGAAGATATAAGGTAATTATGTGAATGCTTTATATCCCCGAGAAGGTGCAAGGCATTCATATAGCCTGCAGACAAGTTGGGGCCTAGGCCGTGAAACAACTAACTTGACGGCTAAAAACTAACTTGATAACCAAGGAAATATAGAACAAAACATCTCGCTTGACCTGCTACGGCCGTTGGCCTGTTGACCCAACAAAAAAGATGCATGGAGTAAGATTAGTTCTATTCACCGACAAAAATAATGTGTAACCAGGACTGATAATACAGCAGCATCATGTAGGAACAAGGTTCTAGGTGTCCCTGGTATCTTTGCATGGAAGGTAACTCTAGAGGGACACGTTGTAACTATGTAATAGAAAGTGTAGTCTAGAAATAGCCAAACTAAATCTCTGCAGTTTAGAAATTCCGAAGTTTCATTGTTCTATTTTCATTACACATGCTTTTCTCTTGGTAGATATGCATATTTCTAGAGTGGATACAAACTTCTCTGTGTTTGTCGATTCCAAGTAGGGTCAGATGGGAAATAAAAAATTTCACACAATTGAGGTTAAACACTGAATGACGAACGGGAGGTAAAGCTGACAGTGAGATAAGCGGCAGCAAATTAACCAGAAATAAACACAGAAATGACCCAATTAGAGAAGGAGTCACAGCTTATGTGTTGGTGTATATTTGAAAATAGAAGACTCACAACATAGTCACACCCAAAGTAAATATAATAATAGCGTAATAATAGGGATGTCACTTACTGGTGGGATTGTTGGGAAAGGAGGACCATAGAGAGGTTTAATGGGTACACCGTCGTTTGAATTCCATAAAATGTACATGTGCATCAGCAACGACCTTCCATTCGGCCACTTCGTTCTTTTGAACCAGTTTATCATATAGTATGGCCACTTCGTTCTCTTGAACCAGTTTATCATATAGTATCTTGAAAATGGCATGCTGCAGTGGTCCACCAAACTCGGGCAACACAAATGGTGAGCAAATTCATCCACCTATGAAATGCAACGTTTAAGACGACGAAAAAAAATTAAGACACTATCACCAAAAAATTGCATGAACATACTCGTTGCAAGACCTAACCAAAGTGGCATCGGTGACAGGTACCTGTAGAATGTATGACCCGATCTTGTGCAATCTGCGGATGAAGATACCATTTAGGAAGCAGTAACTTAAGGATACAAACAGTAAGAATAATTATTCGCAAAGGTATTTACTTTACTAAGCTTATTATCCAAAGCCTTTGCCTGCATGGCACCCTCCTACACGCTCTTGCACGGATGTGATTTGGCTAGAACCTGTCATTTTCATAAGCGGAAAACAGAGACAGAAAAAAAAATCAGAACTTTGCGTTTTGTTATTGGATGAGTTCCACGCCTCTCCCATGTATTCGAACGAGCTTCTGTTTTGTTTCCACATATTCAAACGCACAAACTGACTGTCCCATATATTCGAACAAGCTACTGATTTGTTGCCACTCATTCAAACGCACAACCTGATGGAATTTAAAGGATGATACGAACCTCCAACAATTTGCTGCTGCTGTGGAGTTCGGGTTCCATCGGCCTGCCGAGCGAACGAGGGTTCGTCACACCGAAAATCTTCGGGCAGCGGCGCGCACGCCAGAGTCTCTTGAAAATAGCAGACTTATCGTCGAAATCTCAGCAAAGCTTAAATCCCGTTCAAACATGTGCACGTATCACAATCAAACACGTACCCCCAAATCCCGCAATTACAAAGTCGGATCAAGAGCAGGTAATGGGATGGTCACCAGATTCAAGAGCGGCGATTTGCCTGCGCCACCCCCGATCAGCCGCCGCGGCCGCCAAAGGCGAGAGGGGCAACTAGCTAGGCAACAGAAACGACTCGGGACTCGGGAGGGATGGCCGCTGGATTTGGGGTTACGGAGGGACGCCCTAAACTGAATGACGAATGAGGAGGAGCCGAGGGGCTAGGGCTGAAGGTGCGCCTCGTCCGGTGCGGGGCGCCGCCGATTTTCTTTTTGATGCGCTGGTGCGTTGCTAGGCAGAAAATCGGAGCAGATCAATTTTATCCCGAATGATCGTTGGCTTCCTTATCCGGTTGCATGGATCAATTGATATTTTCCTAGGCTCCTCGCATGGGCCGAACCGCCGAAGCAATCCACTAAACCCTAAAACATCATCATGTCATTCTCAACAACAACAAAAAAAACATCATCATGTCAGGTTTGGAGCGCTAGCCGGAATATTTTAACATTGTCACGTACAAATCACATGCAGGGGCTAATCCTTGTGAGTAACGTGCATGACAATAGATGATCATTGCAAAGTGGCTGCATACATACGTGAATATCTCACCCATGCAGTGAAAATAATTTGTGCATGCACCTTGCCTGCGTATGCACGTACCATGACACTGCTTAGTATATCTACATATTGTTCAATATATTGTGTATGTGTATATTGTGTCTTGGGCCCACCTCCTTGTTCATCTGTATAGTTGAGGTTGTGACCCCTCTCTGTACATCATATATATGTGTCCGGTGCACCGATCAATGCAATTGAGTTGCACAACATATTCCAGTCTTCTACATGGTATCTATCGCAGGTCGTTCCTAGACCTAGCCGCCACCGGTCGCCCCCGCCCTCCCACCCGCCGCCGCGCCTCCCGCCGCCGTCGCGGCTTCCTCCTCAGCCGTCGCCGCCGCCGGTCACTGCCGTGCCCCCAAGCTTCCGCACCTCCCTGATACATCCATTTTGCATCATGTTTCCTTACTGTTATTTATGATGTTTTTATCCATAATAATGCTTTTTGGAGTAATTCTAATGCCTTCTCTCTCATAATACACAAGGTATACACAAAGAGGAAGAATTCGGGCAGCTGGAAATCTGGACCTGGAAAAGCTACGTCAGGCCACCTATTCTCCACAACTCCAAACAAGCTAAAACTTCACGAGGATTTTTTATGAAATATTTGAGGAATATTGGAGCAAATAACTACCAGAGGGGGCTCACCAGGTGGGGCAAAACCCACCTGGGTGCGCCAGGGAGCCCAGGCGCATCCTGGTGGGTTGTGCTCACCTAGGCCCACCTCTGGTGCCCATCTTCTGGTATATAGGTCATTTTGACCTAGAACAATAAGGGAAGGACTTTCGGGACGGAGCCCCGCCGTCTCGAGGTGGAACTTGGGCATGAGCACTTTTGCCCTCCGGCGGGAGCGATTCCACCGGGGAAACTTCCCTCCCGGAGGTGGAAATCATCGTCATCATCATCACCAACAACTCTCCCATCTTAGGGAGGGCAATCTCCATCAACATCTTCAATAACACCATCTCATCTCAAACCCTAGTTCATCTCTTGTGTTCAATCTTGTTACCGGAACTATAGATTGGTGCTTGTGGGTGACTAGTAGTGTTGATTACATCTTGTAGTTGATTACTATATGGTTTATTTGGTGGAAGATTATATATTCAGATCCAATAAGCTATTTAATGCCCCTCTGATCTTGAGCATTATTATCATTTGTGAGTAGTTACTTTTGTTCTTGAGGTCACAGGAGAAATCATATTGCAAGTAATCATGTGAACTTGATATGTGTTCAATATTTTGATAGTATGTATGTTGTGATTCCCTTAGTGGTGTCATGTGAACGTCGACTACATGACACTTCACCATATTTGGGCCTAAGGGAATGCATTGTGGAGTAGCAATTAGATGATAGGTTGAGAGAGTGACAGAAGCTTAAACCCCAGTTATGCACTATTCTGTAAGGGACCGATTGGATCCAAAAGTTTAATGCTATGGTTAGAATTTATTCTTAATACTTTTCTCGTAGTTGCGGATGCTTACGGGAGGGTTAATCATAAGTAGGAGATTTGTTCAAATAAGAACAACACCTAAGCACCGGTCCACCGACATATCAAATCATCAAAGTACCAAACACGAATTAAACCAACATGATGAAAGTGACTAGATGAAATTCCCGTGTACCCTCAAGAATGCTTTGGTTATCACAAGAGACCGTTTTGGCCTGTCCTTTGCCTCAAAAGGATTGGGCTACCTGAAGGAAATATGCCCTAGAGGCAATAATAAAGTTATTATTTATTTTCTTATATCATGATAAATGTTTATTATTCATGCTAGAATTGTATTAACCGGAAACATAATACATGTGTGAATACATAGACAAACAGAGTGTCACTAGTATGCCTCTACTTGACTAGCTCGTTGATCAAAGATGGTTATGTTTCATAACCATAGACATGAGTTGTCATTTGATTAACGGGATCACATCATTAGGAGAATGATGTGATTGACATGACCCATTCCGTTAGCTTAGCACACGATCGTTTAGTATGTTGCTATTGCTTTCTTCATGACTTATACATGTTCCTATGACTATGAGATTATTCAACTCCCGTTTACCGGAGGAACACTTTGTGTGCTACCAAACGTCACAACGTAACTGGGTGATTATAAAGGTGCTCTACAGGTGTCTCCGAAGGTACATGTTGGGTTGGCGTATTTCGAGATTAGGATTTGTCACTCCGATTGTCGGAGAGGTATCTCTGGGCCCTCTCGGTAATGCACATCACTTAAGCCTTGCAAGCATTGCAACTAATGAGTTAGTTGCGGGATGATGTATTACTGAAAGTGCAACTATCCCTAGGTGGTTTTGGTAATTCATAACAACATATAGCTCATTGAGCTAATGCTATTCCAAGATGATTATTTCAGGAAAGCTCAATGATTGGCATGGCATGAATGGTGAAAGTGGAACCCTCAAAATGCTAAGGACAGAGGATTGGCTCAAGCTCAAAAGCTCAAGACTCTTCATTTTATATTTTAGTGATCCAAGATCACATTGAGTCTTTAGAAAAAGCCAATACTATCAAGGAGGGATGAGGTGTTGCTTAATGAGCCTCTTGCTTCATGTGCTTAGTGATATGCTCCAAAACCCTCAACTACTTTCCCATATCCACAAATGACCTAAACCCTAAGCCAAACTTGGTCCTACCGATTCTTTCTATCCGGCGCCACCGAGTTTCACTTGTCATAAGCCACTGCCAAACCCTAGCAAATCGGTTCTACCGATAGGGATCTCGGTCTCACCGAGATGCGATTGCAAACTCTCTGTTTCCCTTTCGTAACTTTTCGGTCTCACCGAAAGAGCGAATCGGTCCCACCGAGATTGCAATGTAAATTCAGTATTTCCTTTTTGTAACTTTTCGGTCTCACCGAAAGAGCAAATCGGTCCCACCGAGTTTGCCTGACCAACTCTCTAGTTAGCTAATTACCAAAATCGGTCTCACCGAGTTTGTGTAATCGGTCTCACCGAGATTACGTTATGCCCAAACCCTAACCATATCGGTCCTACCGAGTTGCATGTCAGTCCCACCGAAAATCTCTAACGGTCACTAGGTTTACCTTTTCGGTCCGACCGAGTTTGTTGATTCGGTCCCACCGAGATTGGAAAACTGTGTGTAACGGTTGGATTTTGTGTGGAGGCTATATATACCCCTCCACCTCCTCTTCATTCGTGGAGAGAGCCATCAGAACACATACACAATTCCAACTCATATGTTCTGAGAGAGAACCACCTACTCGTGTGTTGAGACCAAGATATTCCATTCCTACCATATGAATCTTGATCTCTAGCCTTCCCCAAGTTGCTTTCCACTCAAATCTTCTTTCCACAAAATCCAAATCCTATGAGAGAGAGTTGAGTGTTGGGGAGACTATCATTTGAAGCACAAGAGCAAGGAGTTCATTACCTACACACCATTTGTTACTTCTTGGAGAGTGGTGTCTCCTAGATTAGCTAGGTGTCACTTGGGAGCCTCCGACAAGATTGTGGAGTTGAACCAAGGAGTTTGTAAGGGCAAGGAGATCGCCTACTTTGTGAAGATCCACCGCTAGTGAGGCAAGTCCTTCGTGGGTGATGGCCATGGTGGGATAGACAAGGTTGCTACTTCGTGGACCCTTTGTGGGTGGTTGCTTCTTCAAGGACCCTTCGTGGGTGGAGCCCTGCGTGGACTCGCGCAACCGTTACCCTTAGTGGGTGGAGCCCTCCGTGGACTCGCGCAACCGTTACCCTTTGTGGGTTGAAGTCTCCATCAACGTGGATGTAGGATAGCACCACCTATCCGAACCACGGGAAAAACATCCGTGTCTCCAATTGCGTTTGAATTCTCCAAACCCTTCCCTTTACATTCTTGCAAGTTGCATGCTTTACTTTCCGCTGCCAATATACTCTTTGCATGCTTGCTTGAATTGTGTGATGATTGCTTGACTTGTCCTACAATAGCTAAAATCTGCCAAGAACTAAAATTGGGAAAAGGTTAAGTTTTTATTTGGTCAAGTAGTCTAATCACCCCCCTCTAGACATACTTTCGATCCTACAACTGGTATCAGAGCTTTGGTCTCCATTTGCTTTGATCTCCATAGCTTTTGGTGGTCATAGCCTTGGTTTCACAACCTAGGAGAGTATGGCGTCTAGCGAGGGAAATTATCACCGTAGAGGTCCTTACTTTGATGGTACTAATTTTGCTAGTTGGAAGCATAAAATGAAAATGCATATTCTTGGACATAACCCCGCCGTTTGGGCTATTGTGTGTGTTGGTTTGCAAGGTGACTTCTTTGATGGGAAAGAACCAAACCGTGAAGCTACCGCGGATGAGTTGAAGATGTTGCAATACAATGCTCAAGCTTGTGATATTCTCTTCAACGAACTGTGCCCCGAAGAATTCAACAAAATCAGCCGTCTTGAGAATGCAAAGGAAATTTGGCACACTTTGATCGATATGCACGAAGGTACCGACTCCGTCAAGGAATCCAAGTTGGATGTGCTTCAAAGTCAACTTGACAAGTTCAAAATGAAGGATGGTGAAGGTGTCGCTGAAATGTACTCTAGGCGTGCTCTCATCACAAATGAGATTGCCGGCTTAGGAAGTGAAGAGATGACCGATAGATTCATCATCAAGAAGATTCTAAGAGCCTTGGATGGAAAATATGATACCGTGTGCACATTGATCCAAATGATGCCCAATTACAAAGATCTCAAGCCAACGGAGGTGATTGGAAGAATTGTTGCTCATGAGATGTCACTTAAGGATAAAGAGGAACTTCACAACAAATCAAGTGGTGCCTACAAAGCCTCATGTGAAGCCCCTACATCATCAAGTGAGAAACAAAACTTCAATGAAGAATTGAGCTTAATGGTGAAGAACTTCAACAAGTTCTACAAGAGTAGAAGCAAAGATAGAAGCTTCAAGTCAAGGTCCTACAATGACAAAAGATTTTCTAGTCGAGAGCGAAACTGCTACAGTTGTGGAAGACCCGGACACTATTCCAATGAGTGTACGGCTCCCTACAAGAGAAGAGAAGATTCTCCAAAAAGAAGAAGCAAAGAATCACCACCAAGAGAGAGAAGGAGTAGAGATGATCGTTATGAACAAAGATACTCACGGAGAAGCAAGGATTCGGAAAGGAAGGAAAAATCATCAAGGAGCTACACAAAACGAAGACATCAAGCTCATGTTGGTGAATGGGTATCCGGCTCCGACTCCGACAGCCACTCCGAGAGAAGTTATCACTCCGACTCCGAAGATACTCAAGATGAAGGTGTTGCCGGTCTAGCACTTGTGTCAACCAACTCCTACGACATATTTGACTCACCAAATGAAGGAATTGGAAGATGCTTCATGACCAAAGGTCCTAAGGTAACACACCCCGAGTATGTTGATTTCAATAGTGATGAAGATGACTTGTTAGGTGATGATTTGCTTGTTGACAACTCTAGTGATGAATACTATGATGAAACGTCAATTAATCATGCTAATCAAGATAAAACGAATGACAATGATAAGGAGAAGATTGAGGTTCTAACTAAAGAACTAAACACTCTTAAGTTAGCTCATGAAACTATCTTCGAAGATCATCGAGAACTTTTAAGAGCTCATGAGAAATTACGCTTTGAAAAGCTCAATCTTGAGCAAGAGCATGAGTTCTTAAAAGCAATCAATGATGATCTCCGCAAGAAAAGTTCTTCTTACATTGCCAAGCGTTTACTCTTATCCACTTACATGCCTCATGTCAAGTCTAGTAACAAGAAAGATTCTTCCTCTAGCAGTAACAATGATCATGCTAAATCCAATATTGTTGCTTCTAGTAGTTCTCTTGATTCCACTAATGATTCTCTTAGCCAAGTTACACTTGAGCAAGAAAATAGCTTATTGAAGGGAATTATAGAGAAAGGAGTGTACAAAAGCCTTGCCGGGAGTAAGCAATTCGAGGAAATTGTGCGCAAGCAAGGAATGCACCGGAAGAATCAAGGTGTTGGTTTTGAACGAAAGTTCAATGCCAATGGAGTTGAGTGGGAAGAAGATCAATACCCCAAGACAAAGTTTGTTCCTCAACAAGAGAAGTATGATACTTCTTTCAAGGGGACACAAGCTCAAGATGATCTTCCACCACAAGACTACAAGAAAAAAGGCAAGGACAAGCTTCAAGAGGAAATTGATGCATTTGAAGAAGCTCCTAAGACCTCAGTCAAGTGGATTCCCAAGACTACTTCAAGTTCCACTTCATCAAGTACGACTACAACTCCAAGGATTCCCATCAAGATGGTGTGGATCCAAAAGAAGAAGAACTAGAGAGTTCTTGAGGGTGACTCCGCCAACATACTTCACTCTTATCATTTTGGCAAGAACAAGTGCAATCAACTTCCACATCTTGCACTAGTTCAAGGAGTCACAAACCCTCTTGTTGGTAAGACAAGGGACAAGGTAACCTAAAAGTTTTCATGGACATCATCTTGTGTGTGCATCACTCTATGTCTATGGATATCCTTGTTTGTTCCTTGTGGGACTAACCCATGTAGGTATTGAAAGTGCAATTCACTCAAATGGATAGCTCCAAGTGATCTACATCAACATTGAGCATCCACATCTTCAACATCTACATGAAGTTATCATCGATAAAACCCGAGATTAGTTCATCCCTCTAAGGGGGATATCACATCTAGGGGGAGCTTTACTCTAAGACTTGAGCTAAAGCAACTCTAAAGATGTGAACACAACAATGCTTTATGTAAAAGTGGTAACCCCACTTGAGCTTAAACGATGAGTATGACCTATGATCAAGTGTTCTCACTTGACTCCTAAGTCAATATACTCATATATAGATGACCTTGTCATCGCAAATTGCTTGATAGATGCTAGAATTGGTTGTGCATGTCTTGTCACATATTTCATTTGCCATCTTATTGTGTGAGCATGCTGGTTGCATATTTTACTCATTCGAGGACATCCACTTGTTGTTTTGATTGTTTGGTTTTATTTCCTTTTGCCAAGTGGATGGACAAGAATGCCTAAGAACCTCCTCTAGCTATCTATGCTTTTCTCGTCTCAAACTCTATTCATGCTACATCACAAAATTTGATCAAGTCAGATTCGAACCACTCTGTGTGAGGAGCGCTCGGAGTCCCCGATTCGTCATAGACTTAAACTTTCAAAACCTCTTTATGATTCTCGGTCTGACCGATACCCCACTTTCGGTCCTACCGAGCTCATTAAGTTGATCTAGGTTTTCGATCTCGGTGCAACCGATTTGAACCATTCGGTACAGTTTTGCATCTCGGTGCCACCGAGTCGTTCCACTCGGTCACACCGACAGGGTCGGGCTATATATAGTCACGGGCAAAAATTTGGAAATTTCTCCGAACCCCTTCGCCCGCGCGATAGCCTGCTCTGCCAACGTGGTCTCCGGATCGTCTACTCGCCGCCAGTCGCTGGTCTCCATCGCCATCAACGGAATTCAACCCCGCCGTTGCCGCCGTAGCGAGTCTCCGCCGAACTAGGGTATGGACTCGATCACAGTGCTATTCCCTGCCCGATTCCTAGCACATTGTGTTCTTAATGATTCTTGCCACGATTGAAACACTCCTATCCAGTCAATGCGCTTGTAGATTAGGTTTGATTCGAAAATTCTAGGTTTAGGTTTCCGCCGAAACCATCTCGAACCCACCGAGTTGAAAAACTCGGTCCCACCGATTTGGCTCATGCCATTGCACAAGTGAGACTCGGTCTGACCGAGAATTACTTATCGGTGTGACCGATTTTGGAACTTTGTGAAACCCTAGCAGTCTCGGTGCCACGAACTGTGACTCGGTCCAACCGAGTTCACTAGTTTAGGTTCCAAAACTGCTTCGGTATCACCGAGTTTGAAAATCGGTAGATCCGAGATGATTTCAGTGGGAAACTAAAACTAAGTTTTTGGATCATTCTTTTGCAAAAATCTATGCATTTTGGTGATGCTCATCTGTTCTACCTCATCTATAAACTATTCACAGGGTCAGCAGTCAGCTTGTTCATCATGTCAGACCAAAGTGATAGCCAGAACATGTCAGAAGAGCAAGTGCAGATGAGTGAGGGCACTAATCCCTCAAGTTCTTTAGATGATGGCAGCAGAAGTACTCCTAGCAATCTGCCTAAAGCTGCCACCAGACAGAGGAAGAAGAGAACCTCAGAATCTGAGGATGAAGATTATGTGGCAGAGGAAGAGGAAGCCACATCAAAGAGAGTTGAGCCAGCACAGGGCACAAAGCCAGGCTTAAAGATCAAAAGGCCAGCAGGCAGGCAGCCTATGCCAAAGGCCAGAGCTTTAACCAAGATTTTTGAGAAGCCCACTCCCATAGAGCCAGTTGCTGCTGAAGGCAAGAAAAGGAAGGAAAGGGTCAAGAAGACCGTAGCCAGAGTGCTTGGAAAGGCTTCCATCATGGAAGAAGAGGAAGAAGAAGAGGTTGCTGCACCAGCACCTAAGGCACCTAAGTTTATGGGTGATGCTATAAGATCAGGGGCTGCCACATCTAAGCCCAAAAAAGCACCCAAAGCTGCCTCCAAGCCCAAGTCTGCACCAAAGAGAAATACAAGGAGCATACCTGCAGCTGAAAAGAACAAGGCCCCAGTGCCCGACATTGCTGAAGAAGAAGAAGGTCAAGTGCTCAGAAAGCTCAAGCCCAAGATCCCAGACCATAGTGATGCTCATCCTGTGGCTGAGGACATGAAGCTCAGGAGAGACTCAGGGCTCAGGAAGTGGAGAGAAGCAGACATGTATGCTTCAAGGAGAAGAACTGCTGTGGATTACAGGTTTCACACCAAGGAACAGCAAGATTTCTATGAGATAGTGCTGCTTGATAAGAAGCCAATAGTCTGTGATATGAGATGGGTTGACTGGCAATACATCAAGGACAATGAAGAGCACTATCCTGGAGTGCAAGACAGCTTCAATGCTTGTGGAGTAGCAGACTTTGTTGGGCAGAAGCTCACAAAGTGGAACGAGGAACTTATTATGCAATTCTACTCCACGACACATTTCTACCCAGATGGAAAGATCACATGGATGTCTGAAGGTACGAGGTACCAATCTACAGTTGCTGAATGGGCTCAGCTGATCAATGCCCCAGAAGAGCATGAGGATGACTTGGATATCTATGCCAAGAAGAAGATGGACCACAACTCTATGTCCAATATGTACAAGGAGATTCCAAATGAAGCTCTTGAAACTTTCAAATTTGGCTCAGTGCATTATCTTCTGTCAGGGCTGCCAACTATTAATTGGATTTTGAGGCACACCTTGTTGCCCAAGTCTGGAGATCACAAGATGATCAGAGGCCATGCAATAAATTTGCTTCATATATTTGATGTGCCACAGAAGTTCAAGGTGATGAGCCTCATGGTAGAGACAATCAAGAGGACAGCAGCAGACCAGAAGAGGAGCTGTGGATATGCCCCACAGATTCAGGAGCTCATCAACTCCAAGATGGGCACGGACATATACTTATTGGACAAGGAACACCTGCCCATCCGTCCAGATTTTGAAGATAATCAAGTTGTTATGACTAAGAATGAACCATCGTCTGCCCAAGCACAAGCAAAGAAGGAGAAGGCAAGGAAGGAGAAAGCTGCCAAGATGCCAACTCAAGAGGAGGCATCTGAGTATTTCTTGAAAACCAAACAAGAGTAGCTTGGTTACTTGATTGCATCCACACTGAGGATTGAGCAAGAACTGGCCACCCTCACTCAGAATCAGCAGAGCTTAGAGAGGATCATGGAACATAAGTTCTATGACTTGGATGTCAAAGTAACAGAGATTCAGTCTGCAGTGGAACAACTTCAGGATGACATGCAGGAGAGGAGAGGCAAGACTACAACTGATGCATTTGTCAGAGTGCCAAGAGCTCAGAGATCACATGCAGTGCCAGTTGCTATAGCTTCAGTTCCACCAGCTCCAGCATCCACTTCAGCTTCAATTCCGACCACGTCTACAGAAGGCTTCGTCCTTGGAGTGCTCCGGACTCCACCACCACCAAAAGATCAAGCCTGAGCGTCGGTCTAGCACTATGCATTTTCTAGGAACTTTTTGGTAACTTGTTGCCAAAGGGGGAGAAAATGTATAGATCATAGGCTTCGAGAGAGAGTGTTGCCTTTATTCTCTCTTGTTTTATTTGGTGGTTTTTCGAACTTTGTTTGCTTTTGAGTGCTTGAGATACTATGTCATTGCTCGTGAGACATTGATGATCATGTGTTTGATCATAAGCTACACTTATGTTTGCTTAATATTATCATCTTATCAATCTTATGTGATCATTCACTATTCTTGGTGATGAGTGCATGTATTTCATTCTTATCATTTTAAGCGCTCCACCAAGATGTATGTGACATGGAAGAGTAACCCATGACTCTAACTCCTTGTGCATTTGCAGTCCAAAGCAAATTTTAAAAATGCACAAATTTAGGGGGAGCTCTTACTTGTCACATACTTCTCAAAGCGACGATATATTTCATGCTTATTATCATTTGTCGAAGCTTTGATCTATATGTTGTCATCAATTACCAAAAAGGGGGAGATTGAAAGTGCAACTATCCCTAGGTGGTTTTGGTAATTCATAACAACATATAGCTCATTGAGCTAATGCTATTCCAAGATGATTATTTCGGGAAAGCTCAATGATTGGCATGGCATGGATGGTGAAAGTGGAACCCTCAAAATGCTAAGGACAGAGGATTGGCTCAAGCTCAAAAGCTCAAGACTCTTCATTTTATATTTTAGTGATCCAAGATCACATTGAGTCTTTAGGAAAAGCCAATACTATCAAGGAGGGATGAGGTGTTGCTTAATGAGCCTCTTGCTTCATGTGCTTAGTGATATGCTCCAAAACCCTCAACTACTTTCCCATATCCACAAATGACCTAAACCCTAAGCCAAACTCGGTCCTACCGATTCTTTCTATCTGGTGCCACCGAGTTTCACTTGTCATAAGCCACTGCCAAACCCTAGCAAATCAGTTCTACCGATAGGGATCTCGGTCTCACCGAGATGGGATTGCAAACTCTCTGTTTCCCTTTCGTAACTTTTCGGTCTCACCGAAAGAGCAAATCGGTCCCACTGAGATTGCAATGTAAATTCAGTGTTTCCTTTTTGTAACTTTTCGGTCTCACCGAAAGAGCAAATCGGTCCCACCGAGTTTTCCTGACCAACTCTCTAGTTAGCTAATTACCAAAATCGATCTCACCGAGTTTGTGTAATCGGTCTCACCAAGATTACGTTATGCCCAAACCCTAACCATATCGGTCCTACCGAGTTGCATGTCAGTCCCATCGAAAATCTCTAACGGTCACTAGGTTTACCTTTTCGGTCCGACCGAGTTTGTTGATTCGGTCCCACCGAGATTGGAAAACTGTGTGTAACGGTTGGATTTTGTGTGGAGGCTATATATACCCCTCCACCTCCTCTTCATTCGTGGAGAGAGCCATCAGAACACATACACAATTCCAACTCATATGTTCTGAGAGAGAACCACCTACTCGTGTGTTGAGACCAAGATATTCCATTCCTACCATATGAATCTTGATCTCTAGCCTTCCCCAAGTTGCTTTCCACTCAAATCTTCTTTCCACAAAATCCAAATCCTATGAGAGAGAGTTGAGTGTTGGGGAGACTATCATTTGAAGCACAAGAGCAAGGAGTTCATTACCTACACACCATTTGTTACTTCTTGGAGAGTGGTGTCTCCTAGATTGGCTAGGTGTCACTTGGGAGCCTCCGACAAGATTGTGGAGTTGAACCAAGGAGTTTGTAAGGGCAAGGAGATCGCCTACTTTGTGAAGATCCACCGCTAGTGAGGCAAGTCCTTCGTGGGCGATGGCCATGGTGGGATAGACAAGGTTGCTACTTCGTGGACCCTTTGTGGGTGGTTGCTTCTTCGTGGACCCTTCGTGGGTGGAGCCCTCCGTGGACTCGCGCAACCGTTACCCTTAGTGGGTGGAGCCCTCCGTGGACTCGCGCAACCGTTACCCTTTGTGGGTTGAAGTCTCCATCAACGTGGATGTAGGATAGCACCACCTATCCGAACCACGGGAAAAACATCCGTGTCTCCAATTGCGTTTGAATTCTCCAAACCCTTCCCTTTACATTCTTGCAAGTTGCATGCTTTACTTTCCACTGCCAATATACTCTTTGCATGCTTGCTTGAATTGTGCGATGATTGCTTGACTTGTCCTACAATAGCTAAAATCTGCCAAGAACTAAAATTGGGAAAAGGTTAAGTTTTTATTTGGTCAAGTAGTCTAATCACCCCCCCCTCTAGACATATTTTCGATCCTACAATTACGGAACGAGTAAGGAGACTTGTCGGTAACGAGATTGAACTAGGTATTGAGATACCGACGATCGAATCTCGGGCAAGTAACATACCGATGACAAAGGGAACAACATATGTTGTTATGCGGTCTGACCGATAAAGATCTTCATAGAATATGTGGGAGCCAATATGAGCATCCAGGTTCCGCTATTGGTTATTGACCGGAGACGTGTCTCGGTCATGTTTACATAGTTCTCGAACCCGTAGGGTCCGCACGCTTAACGTTACGATGACAGTTTTATTACGAGTTTATGTGTTTTGATGTACCGAAGGTTGTTCGGAGTCCTGGATGTGATCACGGACATGACGAGGAGTCTCGAAATGGTCGAGACATAAAGATTGATATATTGGACGACTATATTCGGACACCGGAAGTGTTTCGGAGAAGTTTCGGATAAAACCAGCGCGCCGGAGGGTTATCGGAAACCCCCAGGGAACTAATGGGCCTCGATGGGCCTTAGTGGAGAGAGAGAGGGGCCGCCAGGGCAGGCCGCCCCCCTCCCCCTTGAGTCTGAATTGGACAAGGAAGGGGGGGCCCCTTTCCTTCTCCCTCTCCCTCTCCTTCCTTCCCCCTCTCTCCCTTTTGGTGGAAACCTACTAGGACTTGGAGTCCTAGTAGGATTCCCCTCTTGGGGGCGCGCCATAGAGGGCCGGCCGGCCTCCCCCTTGCTCCTTTATATACGGGGGCAGGGGGCACCCTAGAGACGACAATTGATCATTGGTCTCTTAGCCGTGTGCGGTGCCCCCCTCGACCATAGTCCACCTCGATAATACTGTAGCGGTGCTTAGGCGAAGCCCTGCGTCGATAGAACATCAACATCGTCACCACGCCGTCGTGCTGACAAAACTCTCCCTCAACACTCGGCTGGATCGGAGTTCGAGGGACGTCATCGGGCTGAACGTGTGCTGAACTCGGAGGTACCGTACGTTCGGTACTTGATCGGTCGGATCGTGAAGATGTACAACTACATCATCCGCGTTGTGCTAACGCTTCCGCTTCCGGTCTACAAGGGTACGTAGACAACACTCTCCCCTCTTGTTGCTATGCATCACCATGATCTTGCATGTGCGTAGGAATTTTTTTGAATTTACTACGTTCCCCAACACTACCTTGCCGCGCTTTTGTTACTACTATCGTTACTTGCCCGTTGCAAATTATCTTGCTATCAAACTACTAAGTTACTTACAATTTCAGCATTTGCAGATACTATCTTACTGAAAACTACTTGTCATTTCCTTCTGCTCCTCATTGGGTTTGACACTCTTACTTATCGAAAAGATCTAGAATTGATCCCCTATACTTGTGGGTCATCAAGGCTATTTTCTGGCGCCTTTGGTAAGGAAACATTTATATAGTGTGCTGAAATTTATTGTCACTTGTTACTATGGAAAACAATCCTTTGAGGGTTTGTTCGGGGTATCTTCACCTCGACCGGAACCACAATTAGCTATCCCTCAACCGACTGCACCTACTGAAAATATTGAATATGAAATTCCTTCGGGTATGATAGAACAACTGCTAGCTAATCCTTGTGGAGGAGATGGAACCGAACATCCTGATATGCATTTGATATATGTAGAACAAATTTGTGGATTGTTTAAGTTTGCAGGTTTACCCGGAGATGAAGTTATGAAAAAGGTTTTCCTTTTATCTTTGAAGGGAAAAGCATTGTCATGGTATAGGCTATGTGATGATATTGAATCTTGGAATTGGAATAAATTGAAATTGAAGTTCCATAAAAAAATTATCCTATGCATCTAGTTCATCGTGATCGGAACTATATATATATATATGTATATATATTGGCCTCGTGAAGGATAAAGTATCGCTCTAGCTTGGGGGAGGCTTAAGTCAATGTTATATTCATGTCCCAATCATGAGCTCTTGAGAGAAATTATTATCCAGAATTTTTATGCTCGACTTTCTCGTAATGATCAAACCATGCTCGATACTTCTTGTGCTGGTTCTTTTATGAAGAAGACTATTGAATTCTGGTGGGATCTTTTGGAAAGAATTAAACGCAACTCTGAAGATTGGTAACTCGACGAAGGTAAAGAGTCATGTATTAAACTTAAGTATGATTGTGTTAAATCTTTTATGGATACCGATGCTTTCCAAAAGTTTAGCACTAAATATGGACTTGACTCTAAGATAGTAGCTTCCTTTCGTGAATCATTTGCTACTCATGTTGATCTCCCTAAATAGAAGTGGTTTAAATATCACCCACCTATTAAAGAAGAAACCAAAGAACCAGTACTAGCTAAAGAAGAAACTATACTTTATAATGTTGATCCAGTTGTTCCTACTGCTTATATTGAGAAACCACCTTTCCCTGTTAGGATAAAGGAACATGCTAAAGTTTCAACTGTGGTTAACAAAAGCTATATTAGAACACCTAAACCTGATGAACAAATTAAAGTGGAATCTAGTATTGTTATGGTTAAAGATCTCTTGGAAGAAGATATGGATGGGCATGTTATTTACTTCTGTGAAGAAGCTGCTAGAATTGCCAAACCGGATAAAAAAGATAAACATAGACCTGTTGTTGGCATGCCCGTTGTCTCAGTTGAAATAGGAGATCATTGTTATCATGGTTTATGTGACATAGGTGCTAGTGTGAGTGCTATTCCTTACACCATATATCAAGAAATTATGAATGCCATAGCACCCGCAGAGATAGAAGCCATAGATGTTACTATTAAACTTGCTAATAGAGACACTATATCACCAATTGGGATTGTTAGAGATGTTGAAGTCCTGTGTGGGAAAATAAAATACCCTACTGATTTTCTTGTTCTTGGTTCCCCACAAGATGACTTTTGTCCCATTATCTTTAGTAGACCTTTCTTGAACACCGTTAATGCTAAAATTGAAGGAAATATGCCCTAGAGGCAATAATAAAATCGTTATTTATATTTCCTTATATCATGATAAATGTTTATGATTCATGCTAGAATTGTATTAACCAGAAACTTAGTACATCTGTGAATACATAGACAAACAGAGTGTCACTAGTATGCCTCTACTTGACTAGCTCGTTAATCAAAGGTGGTTAAGTTTCCTAGCCATAGACATGAGTTGTCATTTGATGAACGGGATCACATCATTAGAGAATGATGTGATTGACTTGACCCATCCGTTAGCTTAGCACTATGATCGTTTAGTTTATTGCTATTGCTTTCTTCAAAACTTATACATGTTCCTATGACTATGAGATTATGCAACTCCCGAATACCGTAGGAACACTTAGTGTGCTATCAAACGTCACAACATAACTTGGTGATTATAAAGATGATCTATAGGTGTCTTCGATGGTGTTTGTTGAGTTGGCATAGATCGAGATTAGGATATGTCACTCCGATTATCGGAGAGGTATCTCTGGGCCCTCTCGGTAATGTACATCACTATAAGCCTTGAAAGCAATGTGACTAATGAGTTAGTTGCGGGATGATGCATTACGGAACGAGTAAAGAGACTTGCCGGTAACGACATTGAACTAGGTATGATGATACCGACGATCGAATCTCGGGCAAGTAACATACCGATGACAAAAGGAACAACATATGTAGTTATGCGGTTTGACCGATAAAGATCTTCGTAGAATATGTAGGAACCAATATGAGCATCCAGGTTCCGCTATTGGTTATTGACCGGAGATGAATCTCGGTCATGTATACATAGTTCTCGAACCCGTAGGGTCCGCACGCTTAACGTTCGATGATGATCGGTATTATGAGTTTATGTGTTTTGATGAACCGAAGGTAGTTAGTAGTCCCGGATGTGATCACGGACATGATGAGGAGTCTTGAAATGGTTGAGACAGGAAGATTGATATATTGAAAGGTTATGTTTGGACACCGGAAAGATTTTGGATTAGTTCGGGCATTTACCGGAGTATCGGGGGGTTATCGGAACCCCCCGGGGAGTTAATGGGCCTTGATGGGCCATAGTGGAAGAGAGGAGGAGGCGGCCATGTGTGGTGCACGCCCCCTAGGCCCAATCCGAATTGGGGTAGGGTTTTTGAGGGGTGGGGCCTTTCCTTCTCCCTCTTCCCTTCCTCCCCCCTCCTAGTTGGACTAGGAAAGGGGGGAAACATACTCCTAGTAGGAGTAGGAATCCCCCCTTTGGGCGCGCCCTAGGAGGCCCGCCCTCCCCCTCCTCCACTCCTTTATATACGGGGGAGGGGGGCACCCCATAGACACACAAGTTGATCTTAACCGTGTGCAGTGCCCCCCTCCACAGATTTCCACCTCGATCATAATGCCGTAGTGCTTAGGCGAAGCCCTGCGTCGGTAACTTCATCATCGCTGTCAACACGCCATCGTGCTAATGAAACTCTCCCTCGGCCTCAGCTGGATCTAGAGTTCGAGGGACATCATCGAGCTGAATGTGTGCAGATCCCGAAGGTGTTGTGCGTTCGGTACTTGATCGGTTGGATCGCGAAGACGTTCGACTACATCAACCGCGTTACTTAACGATTACGCTTTCGGTCTACGAGGGTACGTGGACACACTCTCCCCTCTCGTTGCTATGCATCCCTAGATAGATCTTGCGTGATTGTAGGAATTTTTTTGAAATACTGCGTTCCCCAACAAAAATAGATTGTGAGAAACAAACTGTCGGTGTTAGTTTTGGTGATGAGTCTCATGAGTTTATTTTTTCCAAGTTTAGTAGAAAGCTTCATGAAAAATAATTGCCTAGTAAAGATGAATTAATTGGTCCTGCTTCTATTGATGTGCCTCCTACTGATCCACTAGAACAATATTTATTAGACCATGAAAATGATTTACATATGCATGAAAGAAATGCAATAGATAAGATTTTGTTTGACAACGTCCTCTGCTTAAACACAATTTTCCTATTGAAACTCTAGGAGGTCCTCCTCCACCTAAAGGTGATCCTATGTTTGAATTAAGACAATTACTAGACACTTTGAAATATGCTTATCTTGATGAAAAGAAAATATATCCTGTTATTATTAGTGCTAACCTTTCAGAACATGAAGAAGAAAGATTATTGAAAGTTCTAAGGAAGCACCGAGTTGTTATTGGACATACTCTTGATGATTTAAAGGGCATTAGTCCCACTCTATGTCAGCACAAAATTAATACGGAACCTGATGCTAAACCCGTTGTTGATCACCAACGTCGGTTAAATCCGAAGATGAAAGAAGTGGTAAGAGCGGAAATATTAAAACTTCCGGAAGCAGGTATAATCTATCCTATAGCTGATAGTAGATGGGTAAGTCATGTTCATTGTGTCCCTAAGAAAGGAGGTATAACTATTGTTCCTAATGATAAGAATGAACTTATTTCACAAAGAATTGTTACAGGATATAGAATGGTAATTGATTTTAGAAAATTAAATAAAGCAACTAGAAAAGATCATTGCCCTCTGCCTTTTATTGATCAAATGATTGAAAGATTATCTAAGCACACACATTTTTGCTTCCTTGATGGATACTCTGTTTTTTCACAAATACCTATTTCTCAACCAGATCAAGAAAAGACCACTTTTACTTGTCCCTTTGGAACTTATGTGTCGTGGAATTGTCACCGCAGATGTCCTTAGTGTGAGGACTTAGTCGTGAGGCCAATGCATCTATGTGGTTGCTTGAGAGGGGTTGGTCGGAACCGAGAGACGCGAGGTTTTACCCAGGTTCGGCCCCTCACCATGGAGGTAAAAGCCTACATCCTGCTTCATTGATATTGATGATGATGATCACGATTAAAAGGGTGCTCTATCCTGAGAGCTATAGACCTGTTTGTCCAACCCTAACTTGTGAGACTTATCAAAACTTCTCTCTTTTGGGGTGCCCTGCCCCTCCTTATATATGTTGAAGGGGCGGCTTACATGACTAGTCCTATTAGGATTAGGATTACAACTGGAGTCCTAGTCTTGCTTCCTTTGTAGGAGAATATTCCTTATGCCTTTCATCTTAAGCCGGCCCACCATAATACGAGTCGGCCTTCCATGAACCGCCTGTTGGGCCACCGGGTCTTGTCGCCCTTTGACCCACCCGCCGGTTCACCAATGAGTCACCTGGCTCGGCCGGGTCATCAGTGAGTGGAGAGATCCGGGCGGGTCACTTAGTGAATCTCCAAGTCACGGCGGGTCACCAGTGAGAGGCCAAGTCCGGCCGGGTCATACTGCGGGGTATGTCCCCGACATTAGCCCCTAGTTTAATTTGGATTTATCCATGTTAAACTTAATCCTGCAAAATAAACACAAGAATAAATTTGATAGGTTGTGCTCCGGGTTAAAAATTCTTGTAAACCGGTACCTGATCACCCTTAAGTCCTTGTTATTTTCTCCTGAAAAGTCTGGGTCAATATACCAGCTTCATAATCAATTTGCTGACATTGGTTTCTCACAGAAATATTGTGAAAAATATTGGCCTTGAAATACCCATCTGATTTTCAGCCGGCTTGAAGATGTAGATCTCAATATATTCATATCACTTGTAGCCCCCAAGGGCCGGGTCATTATGCAATAATGAGCAGGGACTTTGTAAAGATGATCATGTAGATTTGAGCAGCAACGTGTAGCCCCCAAGGGCCGGCTCAGTAAGATAATACTGAGCTGGGACTTTGTATATAATTCATTGATAATAACATCATATGATGTAATCTCCACCATGGGGCTTGAACCCACGTCCATAAGGTTAAGAGCTTTGTACTCTACCAACTGAGTAGTGGATCTTTCAATATAATGGACTGAGGCTTGTGTACCTTGAATTTTTGACAGGAGCAATTGGTAGCCCCCAAGGGCCGGCTCATTACAATGGGATGAGTTGGGTCTTCAATAAGTTGATCAAAAAATGACTTTACATTAGCCCCCAAGTGCCATGGTACATGCTGGCAGTGACACGGGACTTGCATATTTGATTTAATCTCAATTTGAATAATGTAGCCCCCAAGTGCCGGGTCATAAGCCTGCAGCGACTCGGGACTATTCTCACCATTTAAAATAAATCATGTTCATTAATAAAATAATAACCATTGCGCTGAAGCGACTTTGAAGACCTCCATCATAATATTGGCTATTGATAACCATAATAAAAATCCAGCCATGTTGGCTATTAAAGATTTGAATAATATAATCCGGTTTGGAAAACCGGTTCCTGTGATATTGAATCATACTACCGGTTTAGGATACCTGTGCAGTAAGGGTGATAACCCAGTCTTTAGAAGCCAAAACTTCCAAATGTTTATGATTGTCATATGATGACGACTTTGTTGGGGAACGTAGTAATAAAAAAATTCCTACGCATACGCAAGATCATGGTGATGCATAGCAACGAGAGGGGAGAGTGTTGTCTACGTACCCTCATAGACCGGAAGCGGAAGCGTTAGCACAACGCGGTTGATGTAGTCGTACGTCTTCACGGCCCGACCGATCAAGCACCGAAACTACGGCACCTCCGAGTTCTAGCACACGTTCAGCTCGATGACGATCCCCGGACTCCGATTCAGCAAAGTGTCGGGGAAGAGTTCCGTCAGCACGACGGCGTGGTGACGATCTTGATGGTCTACCGTCGCAGGGCTTCGCCTAAGCACCGCTACAATATTATCGAGGATTATGGTGGAGGGGGGCACCGCACACGGCTAAGAGAACGATCACAAAGATCAACTTGTGTGTCTAGAGGTGCCCCCTGCCCCCGTATATAAAGGAGCAAGGAGGAGAGGCCGGCCGGCCCTTGGGGTGCGCCAAGGAGGGGGGAGTCCTCCTCCTAGTAGGAGTAGGACTCCCCTTTCCTAGTCCAACTAGGAAGAGAGAAGGGGGAAGGAAAGAGAGGGAGAGGGAGAGGGAAAGAGGGGCCGCGCCCCCTCCCCTAGTCCAATTCGGACTCCCCATGGGAGGGGGCGCGCCACCTCCTGGGCTGCTGCCCTCTCTCTCCCCTCAGGCCCACTAAGGCCCAATACTTCCCCGGGGGGTTTCGGTAACCCTTCCGGCACTCCGGTTTTCCCCGAAATCACCCGAAACACTTCCGGTGTCCGAATATAGCCGTCCAATATATTGATCTTTGTGTCTCGACCATTTCGAGACTCCTCGTCATGTCCGTGATCATATCCGGGACTCCGAACAACCTTTGGTACATCAAAATATATAAACTCATAATGAAACTGTCATCATAACGTTAAGCGTGCGGACCCTACGGGTTCGAGAACAATGTAGACATGACCGAGACACGTCTCCGGTCAATAACCAATAGCGGAACCTGGATGCTCATATTGGCTCCTACATATTCTACGAAGATCTTTATCGGTCAGACCGCATAACAACATACGTTGTTCCCTTTGTCATCGGTATGTTACTTGCCCGAGATTCGATCGTCGGTATCTCAATACCTAGTTTAATCTCGTTATCGGCAAGTCTCTTTACTCGTTCCGTAATACATCATCTCGCAACTAACTCATTAGTTGCATTGCGTGCAAGGCTTAAGTGATGTGCATTACCGAGAGGGCCCAGAGATACCTCTCCGACAATCGGAGTGACAAATCCTTATCTCGAAATATGCCAACCCAACATGTACCTTTGGAGACACCTGTAGAGCACCTTTATAATCACCCAGTTACGTTGTGACGTTTGGTAGCACACAAAGTGTTCCTCCAGAAAACGGGAGTTGCATAATCTCATAGTCACAGGAACATGTATAAGTCATGAAGAAAGCAATAGCAACATACTAAACGATCGGGTGCTAAGCTAATGGAATGGGTCATGTCAATCACATCATTCTCCTAATGATGTGATCCCGTTAATCAAATGACAACACATGTCTATGGTTAGGAAACATAACCATCTTTGATTAATGAGCTAGTCAAGTAGAGGCATACTAGTGACATTTAGTTTGTCTATGTATTCACACAAGTATTATGTTTCCGGTTAATACAATTCTAGCATGAATAATGAACATTTATCATGATATAAGGAAATAAATAATAACTATATTATTGCCTCTAGGGCATATTTCCTTCAGTCTCCCACTTGCACTAGAGTCAATAATATAGATTACACAGTAATGATTCTAACACCCATGGAGCCTTGGTGCTGATCATGTTTTGCTCGTGGAAGAGGCTTAGTCAACGGCTCTGCTACATTCAGATCCATATGTATCTTGCAAATCTCTATGTCTCCCACCTGGACTAGATCCCGGATGGAATTGAAGCATCTCTTGATGTGCTTGGTTCTCTTGTGAAATCTGGATTCCTTTGCCAAGGCAATTGCACCAGTATTGTCACAAAAGATTTTTATTGGACCCGATGCACTAGGTATGACACCTAGATCAGATATGAACTCTTTCATCCAGACTCCTTCGTTTGCTGCTTCCGAAGCAGCTATGTACTCCGCTTCACATGTAGATCCCTCCACGACGCTTTGTTTAGAACTGCACCAACTGACAGCTCCACCATTTAATGTAAATACGTATTCGGTTTGCGATTTAGAATCGTCTGGATCAGTGTCAAAGCTTGCATCAACGTAACCATTTATGATGAGCTCTTTGTCACCTCCATATACGAGAAACATATCCTTAGTCCTTTTCAGGTATTTCAGGATGTTCTTGACCGCTGTCCAGTGATCCACTCCTGGATTACTTTGGTACCTCCCTGCTAGACTTATAGCAAGACACACATCAGGTCTGGTACACAACATTGCATACATGATAGAGCCTATGGCTGAAGCATAGGGAACATCTTTCATTTTCTCTCTATCTTCTGCAGTGGTCGGGCATTGAGTCTTACTCAACTTCACACCTTGTAACACAGGCAAGAATCCTTTCTTTGCTTGATCCATTTTGAACTTCTTCAAAACTTTGTCAAGGTATGTGCTTTGTGAAAGTCCAATTAAGCGTCTTGATCTATCTCTATAGATCTTAATGCCCAATATGTAAGCAGCTTAACCGAGGTCTTTCATTGAAAAACTCTTATTCAAGTATCCCTTTATGCTATCCAGAAATTCTATATCATTTCCGATTAGTAATATGTCATCCACGTATAATATCAGAAATGCTATAGAGCTCCCACTCACTTTCTTGTAAATACAGGCTTCTCCAAAAGTCTATACAAAACCAAATGCTTTGATCACACTATCAAAGCGTTTATTCCAACTCCGAGAGGCTTGCACCAGTCCATAAATGGATCGCTGGAGCTTGCACACTTTGTTGGTTCCCTTTGGATCGTCAAAACCTTCCGGCTGCATCATATACAACTCTTCTTCCAGAAATCCACTCAGGAATGCAGTTTTGACATCCATCTGCCAAATTTCATAATCATAAAATGCGGCAATTGCTAACATGATTTGGACAGACTTAAGCATCGCTACGGGTGAGAAGGTCTCATCGTAGTCAATCCCTTGAACTTGTCGAAAACCTTTTGCGACAAGTCGAGCTTTGTAGACAGTAACATTACCATCAGCGTCAGTCTTCTTCTTGAAGATCCATTTATTCTCAATTGCTTGCCTATCATTGGGCAAGTCAACCAAAGTCCACACTTTGTTCTCATACATGGATCCCATCTCAGATTTCATGGCTTCAAGCCATTTTGCGGAATCTGGGCTCACCATCACTTCTTCATAGTTCGCAGGTTCATCATGATCTAGTAGCATGACTTCCAGAACAGGATTACCGTACCACTCTGGTGTGGATCTTACTCTGGTTGATCTACGAGGTTCAGTAGTAACTTGTTCTGAAGTTTCATGATCATCATCATTAACTTCCTCACTAATTAGTGCAGGTGTCACAGAAACCGGTTTCTGTGATGTACTACTTTCCAATAAGGGAGCAGGTACAGTTACCTCATCAAGTTCTACTTTCCTCCCACTCACTTCTTTCGAGAGAAACTCTTTCTCTAGAAAGGATCCATTCTTAGCAACAAATGTCTTGCCTTCGGATCTATGATAGAAGGTGTACCCAACTGTCTCCTTTGGGTATCCTATGAAGACACATTTCTCTGATTTGGGTTCAAGCTTATCAGGTTGAAGTTTTTTCACATAAGCATCACAGCCCCAAACTTTTAGAAACGAAAACTTTGGTTTCTTGCCAAACCACAGTTCATAAGGCGTCGTCTCAACAGATTTTGATGGTGCCCTATTTAACATGAATGCGGCCGTCTCTAAAGCATAACCCCAAAACGATAGCGGTAAATCTGTAAGAGACATCATAGATCATACCATATAAAGTAAAGTACGATTACGACGTTCGGACACACCATTACGCTGTGGTGTTCTGGGTGGCGTGAGTTGCGAAACTATTCTGCATTGTTTCAAACATAGACCAAACTCGTAACTCAAATATTCTCCTCCACGATTAGATCGTAGAAACTTTATTTTCTTGTTACGATGATTTTCAACTTCACTCTGAAATTCTTTGAACTTTTCAAATGTTTCAGACTTATGTTTCATTAAGTAGATATACCCATATTTGCTTAAATCATCTGTGAAGGTGAGAAAATAACGATATCCGCCATGAGCTTCAACATTCATTGGACCACATACATCTGTATGTATGATTTCCAACAAATCTGTTGCTCTCTCCATAGTACCGGAGAACGGCGTTTTAGTCATCTTACCCATAAGGCACTGTTCGCAAGTACCAAGTGATTCATAATCAAGTGGTTCCAAAAGTCTATCAGTATGGAGTTTCTTCATGCGCTTTACACCGATATGACCTAAACGGCAGTGCCACAAATAAGTCACACTATCATTATCAACTCTGCATCTTTTGGCATCAACATTATGAATATGTGTATCACTACTATCGAGATTCATCAAAAATAGACCACTCTTCAAGGGTGCATGACCATAAAAGATATTACTCATATAAATAGAACAACCATTATTCTCTGATTTAAATGAATAACCGTCTCGCATCAAAAAAGATCCTGATATAATGTTCATGCTTAACGCTGGCACCAAATAACAATTATTTAGGTCTAATACTAATCCCAATGGTAGATGTAGAGGTAGTGTGCCGACTGCGATCACATCGACTTTGGAACCATTTCCCACGCGCATCGTCACCTCATCCTTCGCCAGTGTTCGCTTAATCCGTAGTCCCTGTTTCGAGTTGCAAATATTAGCAACAGAACCAGTATCAAATACCCAGGTGCTACTGCGAGCTCTAGTAAGGTACACGTCAATAACATGTATATCACATATACCTTTGTTCACCTTGCCATCCTTCTTATCCGCCAAATACTTGGGGAAGTTCCGCTTCCAGTGACCAGTCTGCTTGCAGTAGAAGCACTCAGTTTCAGGCTTAGGTCCAGACTTGGGTTTCTTCTCCTGAGCAGCAACTTGCTTGCTGTTCTTCTTGAAGTTCCCCTTCTTCTTCCCCTTGCCCTTTTTCTTGAAACTAGTGGTCTTGTTGACCATCAACACTTGATGCTCCTTTTTGATTTCTACCTCCGCAGCTTTTAGCATTGCGAAGAGCTCGGGAATTGTTTTATCCATCCCTTGCATATTATAGTTCATCACAAAACTCTTGTAGCTAGGTGGAAGTGATTGGAGAATTCTGTCAATGACGCAATCATCCGGAAGATTAACTCCCAATTGAATCAAGTGATTATTATACCCAGACATTTTGAGTATATGCTCACTGACAGAACTGTTCTCCTCCATCTTGCAGCTATAGAACTTATTGAAGACTTCATATCTCTCAATCCGGGCATTTGCTTGAAATATTAACTTCAACTCCTGGAACATCTCATATGCTCCATGATGTTCAAAACGTCGTTGAAGTCTCGGTTCTAAGCCGTAAAGCATGGCACATTGAACTATCGAGTAGTCATCAGCTTTGCTCTGCCAGACGTTCTTAACGTCGTCAGTTGCATCAGTAGCAGGCCTGGCACCCAGCGGTGCTTACATGACGTAATTCTTCTGTGCAGCAATGAGGATAATCCTCAAGTTACGGACCCAGTCCGTGTAATTGCTACCATCATCTTTCAACTTTGCTTTCTCAAGGAACGCATTAAAATTCAACGGAACAACAGCACGGGCCATCTATCTACAATTAAACATAAACAAGCAAGATACTATCAGGTACTAAGTTCATGATAAATTTAAGTTCAATTAATCATATTAATTAAGAACTGCCACTTAGAAAAACATCCCTCTAATCTTCTAAGTGATCAAGTGATCCAAATCAACTAAACCATAACCGATCATCACATGAAATGGAGTAGTTTTCAATGGTGAACATCACTATGTTGATCATATCTACTATATGATTCACGCTCGACCTTTCGGTCTCAGTGTTCCGAGGCCATATCTGCATATGCTAGGCTCATCAAGTTTAACCTGAGTATTCTGCGTGTGCAAAACTGGCTTGCACCCATTGTAGATGGATGTAGAGCTTATCACACCCGATCATCACGTGGTGTCTGGGCACGACGAACTTTGGCAATGGTGCATACTCAGGGAGAACACTTTTATCTTGAAATTTAGTGAGAGATCATCTTATAATGCTACCGTCAATCAAAGCAAGATAAGATGCATAAAAGATAAACATCACATGCAATCAATATAAGTGATATGATATGGCCATCATCATCATCTTGTGCTTGTGATCTCCATCTCCGAAGCATCGTCATGATCACCATCGTCACCGGCGCGACACCTTGATCTCCATCGTAGCATCGTTGTCGTCTCGCCAATATTATGCTTCTACGACTATCGCTACCGCTTAGTGATAAAGTAAAGCATTACAGGGCGATTGCATTGCATACAATAAAGCGACAACCATATGGCTCCTGCCAGTTGCCGATAACTCGGTTACAAAACATGATCATCTCATACAATAAAATTTAGCATCATGTCTTGACCATATCACATCACAACATGCCCTGCAAAAACAAGTTAGACGTCCTCTACTTTGTTTGTTGCAAGTTTTACGTGGCTGCTACAGGCTTAAGCAAGAACCAATCTTACCTACGCATCAAAACCACAACGATAGTTTGTCAAGTTGGTGCTGTTTTAACCTTCACAAGGACCGGGCGTAGCCACACTCAGTTCAACTAAAGTTGGAGAAACTGACACCCGCCAGCCACCTGTGTGCAAAGCACGTCGGTAGAACCAGTCTCGCGTAAGCGTACGCGTAATGTCGGTCCGAGCCGCTTCATCCAACAATACCGCCGAACCAAAGTATGACATGCTGGTAAGCAGTATGACTTATATCGCCCACAACTCACTTGTGTTCTACTCGTGCATATAACATCAACACATAAAACCTAGGCTCGGATGCCACTGTTGGGGAACGTAGTAATAAAAAAAAATTCCTACGCACACGCAAGATCATGGTGATGCATAGCAACGAGAGGGGAGAGTGTTATCTACGTACCCTCGTAGACCGGAAGCGGAAGCGTTAGCACAACATGGTTGATGTAGTCGTACGTCTTCATGGCCCGACCGATCAAGCACCGAAACTACGACACCTCCGAGTTCTAGCACACTTCAGCTCGATGACGATCCCCGGACTCCGATCCAGCAAAGTTTCAGGGAAGAGTTCCGTCAGCACGACGGCGTGGTGACGATCTTGATGTTCTACCGTCGCAGGGCTTCTCCTAAGCACCGCTACAATATTATCGAGGATTATGGTGGAGGGGGCCACCGCACACGGCTAAGAGAACGATCACGAAGATCAACTTGTGTGTCTAGAGGTGCCCCCTGCCCCCGTATATAAAGGAGCAAGGGGGAGAGGCCGGCCGGCCCTTGGGGCGCGCCAAGGAGGGGGGAGTCCTCCTCCTAGTAGGAGTAGGACTCCCCTTTCCTAGTCCAACTAGGAAGAGAGAAGGGGAAGGAAAGAGAGGGAGAGGGAGAGGGAAAGAGGGGCCGCGCCCCCCTCCCCTAGTCCAATTCGGACTCCCCATGGGAGGGGGCGCGCCACCTCTTGGGCTGCTGCCCTCTCTCTCCCCGCAGGCCCACTAAGGCCCAATACTTCATCGGGGGGTTCCGGTAACCCTTCCGGCACTCCGGTTTTCTCCGAAATCACCCGAAACACTTCCGGTGTCCGAATATAGCCGTCCAATATATCGATCTTTGTGTCTCGACCATTTCGAGACTCCTCGTCATGTCCATGATCATATCCGGGACTCCGAACAACCTTTGGTACATCAAAATATATAAACTCATAATGAAACTGTTATCGTAACATTAAGCGTGTGGACCCTACGGGTTCGAGAATAATGTAGACATGACCGAGACACGTCTCCGGTCAATAACCAATAGCAGAACCTGGATGCTCATATTGGCTCCTACATATTCTACGAAGATCTTTATCGGTCAGACCGCATAACAACATACATTGTTCCCTTTGTCATCGGTATGTTACTTGCCCGAGATTCGATCGTCGGTATCTCAATACCTAGTTCAATCTCGTTATCGGCAAGTCTCTTTACTTGTTCCGTAATACATCATCTCACAACTAACTCATTAGTTGCATTGCTTGCAAGGCTTAAGTGATGTGCATTACCGAGAGGGCCCAGAGATACCTCTCCGATAATCGGAGTGACAAATCCTAATCTCGAAATACGCCAACCCAACATGTACCTTTGGAGACACCTGTAGAGCACCTTTATAATCACCCAGTTATGTTGTGACGTTTGGTAGCACACAAAGTGTTCCTCCGGCAAACGGGAGTTGCATAATCTCATAGTCACATGAACATGTATAAGTCATGAAGAAAGCAATAGCAACATACTAAACGATCGGGTGCTAAGCTAATGGAATGGGTCATGTCAATCACATCATTCTCCTAATGATGTGATCCCGTTAATCAAATGAAAACACATGTCTATGGTTAGGAAACATAACCATCTTTGATTAATGAGCTAGTCAAGTAGAGGCATACTAGTGACGTTTAGTTTGTCTATGTATTCACACAAGTATTATGTTTCCGGTTAATACAATTCTAGCATGAATAATAAACATTTATCATGATATAAGGAAATAAATAATAACTATATTATTGCCTCTAGGGCATATTTCCTTCAGACTTATCATCCAAAGTCAAGCCGGGTTAATCGAAACCACATATATGCTTCAGATATGAAAAAAATCTCAAGACAAACCCAAAAGACTGTTTTCAAAAAACTTAAGTCAAACAAAGAGAAAAAAGTGAGGCTTCTGATTCGAATACGATCAGTAAGCCAGACCAAAAGGGGTTAAGCTAGGATTCGAATACGATCAGGAAGCCCCCTAGTGGTGTTGGCGTTGCGCCAATCAAGAGGGTACCGATAGCTATGTTCTCTTTAGTTCGAATACGACCTATGTTTGAACAGGAAGCCCCCAAATGACCTTGAGAGTTTTTTTAACGATTCTGATTCGAATACAATCAAAGTCGGACCCAAAAGGGGTTAAGATATGATTCGAATACGATCAAGAAGCCCCCTAGTGGGTTTGGCATTGTGCCGATTAAGAGGGTACCGACAGCTATGTTCTCTTTGGTTCGAATACGACCTATGTTTGAGCAGGAAGCCCCCAAGTGACCATAATAAGATAAGCTGTAAGGCAGGATACCCATGTTTGAACCGCGCATCATGGCAGCAAGTTATCTTTGGCAACCTTTAATTTTTCTTGAGCCGTATTTTAAACCGGATTTGAGAGCTTCAGAGCTTTGTGGGAGACAGATTTCCCTTGAGCTGGATTTTGAACCAGAATCTTTCTTTTTAAGCCGGAAATCTTCTGACGGCCTTTAAATATTCGCCAATAAGACAGTAGCCTCCGGGGCCGGGTTATTTTTTTTCCTTTCAATGACCCGGAGTTCTTGAATTCACTAGAACCGGCCAATTCTGCCGAGTCATGTCATTGTAGCCCCCGAGTCTTAAGATGACTCAAGGAGTTGTCTTGAGATTCTCCATATTTGATCATGATATAAACCGGTATTAGTCATTCAACAGCTTAGTGATATAATAGTCCCTTTTGCAGTAGACAACTTGTCCTGCATTAAACAACTTGCAAGCCAGAGTAATTGCTCTTTTAAAGAAAACAATATATAATATAAAAATATACCGAAAGGATTTCACCTGATATGTCAGGCCAGTAATTATCCACCGCAGAGTTGATGATCATCATGTTGAGACTGAAATCAACCATGGACGAGTCGAACACAGGATCAGACAAATGAGTCAGCCGTTGCGTCTGTAAGCCGGTGCGGATGGGTGAGGCAATCGCATGTGCAGTAAGCCACGCGGACGGGCGAGTCCACCATATCGTGTTGATGAAATTTGGGCCACAGAAATAGCGATTTGCACATATATTCACTGAGCGTCATTGGCCATAGCTCTTTGCGGTGAGCAGTTGTCCTGCGTACAACATCACAAGCAAGAGTGATTGCTCTTTAAAGAAATTGACATGTAGTATAAAAATAGACCGGACGGACATCACCTGATGCATTAACGACAGATGATCGTTATGCCGACCAGATTTAACTTGAGCACGTATTAAACATTTCTGCAACCAGTACGAGCAGCCCAGATTCCATCGCATAACCTTTTCCCAATTCGACCTCCTCACTCCCATAGTACAGAGCATGGAAAGCCCGCATGAGGCGGAAATGACTGAGGCAGGCTGCAGTAGTGATGCAGTAAAGGCGGCTCGAACCGGTGGCTTGCTGAAGAATTATCAAGGCCGGCGGATCGGCTATGGTGGTTCTCGCGCTATTCGGTGGTCAGCGACGGAGGCGGCCGCTGGCTCCTGGTGCAAACCGAGGCGACTCACAAGCACGGCCACGGCGGCTTGCTCATCCGGAGCCCAGCAATTAAGCTCAATGATTTTACCAATAAAAATCCTTAGGCCTCCAATGTCAATCAGCCTGTCAGCACAGGCCGGAAAGCGTGGTCCCATCCATTCGTTGATACAGACTATTCAGGCAATTTCCCAAAAGCGATCCACTTATTATTCAGCTTGTCATACTTCTTCTCCTCCTTCTCACTGTAATCAGCAGAGGTCCAGAGCACATATTCCTAGCCCCACTCATGCTGGGAAAGGTCATCCAAGTGTGCGTGATGGAATCATTCATCTCTGCAGAGCCCAGTATCTTTCCGAAAGTATTGGCACCTACAGTGACAGCTGCGATATCTGAACATAATTTATGATATCCCAAACACAAGCAGCTCTGTGCCCACAGCCAGGGACTCATTGTCAGAGCACATGAAAGATTTATCCGGTGGCATCTTAGAGCAAGTATAATAAGGCTGACTCAGCTGGCTATAAGCCCTTCCACATCAGCCAAATCACATCTGGAGGGGAGAGAAAGAGGGAGAGAGAAGCGAACGGGCGCTTCGTCAAGCGCCGGGCTGCGGCACAAGATACGAGAGCTTTGCGCCCGCTTGCAGCCCGTGGCGAGCGCTAGAGCCGGCGCTCTCGATCCCCTGCGCCTCTCCCGCCTCCCGCGCTTCTCCTTCCTCCTTCGCGCGCAAAAATCAGCCCGTGCCGTCGCCCCAAATAGCTTCCTCGCGCCAAATCAAGCCTTCCAAATTTCCCCAAATCGCCACCTCTCCCGAACCTTAGAACTGTCGCCGGCGCACATCAAGGAGATGGGTCAGCAGTCCAAACGGACGCGCGCGCCGGCACCTCGTGAAGCCCCTCCACCAGCGCCTCTGCTCACCCCGCCGCCAGCGCATCTCCTGGTCCCGCCGCCGGCGCATCTGCTGGTCTCGCCGGCGCCTAAGTCCGCCCCGCCGCCGGGGATCCCATCGGCCTTCCCTTCAAAGCAGAGAACAAGCACTTGGATCCCCCCAAGACCACAAGAGTCTCTGGCGGCTAGTCTGCAGCAACCAAGTGAATCGGGTCCTACGGCTCAAGGTCCTTGTTGGGCACCGCCTGCCTGCATCGGTGACTCTACATCACCTTGGTACATGGCTGGCAATATGGACTACTCTGATCCACAAGTATGGTATGAATTTTCTCCATTGCTTATCTCAACTCTGAATCGTGGTGTCATTTCTTAGAGCTGCTGACACACTTGTATGATATGCTAGTTAGATGATACAACATCAGAAATCTATCTACTACTCTACTGTCTATTTTCAGAGTTCATTTTTAGTAGCTTAGTAATGATAGAAAAAGAAAACTTTCTTCTGCTAGATGATCTTTCTTTGATGTACAGGAGCACGTGACTTCTCGTTTGCTGAATCTTGGATTGCAGTGTAGTGTAACTTTTCAGTTTCCACATGATAGTGTGTATGATATATGACTGCATAAACTATTTTTCCTTTAAATAGTTGTTGTGATCAATTCAGATTTTTCCTTTAAATACTTGCTGTGATCAATTCAGATTTTTTTTTAAATAGTTGTTGTGATCAATTCAGATTATTTTTCCTTTAAATAGTTGTTGTGATCAACTAGTATGCATCTCAAATGTATTGTATTCAGATTTTACAAATTTGAGTATATACTTGCATTTAGTTCGGTGCTGATCGCTCTTCGTTTCTTTATGTCGTTGAGCAGGGGAGTGGATTCTCACCCACCTGGTGGTTACCTTAGTTACTTTCAGAACACGGCAGGCCCCACACAACCTATGCACAATGGGAGTTCACCGCAACCAGTCAATGCTGGCGATGACACAAATGGTGGTGATTGTGGAAGGACCGAAAAACGCTTGCTATGGACAAAACAAGAAGATCTTCGATTGGTATGTCTCTTTTTGCATTCATGCTGGCTCCATGTGTTTCATTACTAGCAAATTCAATTAACCCCTTCTGATAATATTGTAGAGAAGCACAAGTTGTTTGCCCAGAAGCAAGAAGGGGCAAGGAAAGATGTCGAGCGCGCTTTTGGGGTATTACAGTCCCGTTTTACCATTGTCCGTCGGCCTGCACGTCTATGGAAGAGAAAGAGTGTTGGAAGGATCATGAGGGCTTGTGTGATTCTCCACAATATGATAATCGAAGATGAGAGAGAGCAGGCAAAAATTCATATTGACTTGAATGAGATTCCGGGGGCTTCATTTGCTCTACCTCCCGAAGTGAATGTTGGTGGTAATCTATGTTTCGCAGATGTGTTGCGTAGAAAAGCTACTATTCGTGCTCGTCCACAGCATGCCCAACTTAAAAGTGATTTAGTCGAGCATATCTGGCATAAGTTTCAAAACAGCCATCATAATTAATCATGGTGGGATATTGATATCTGCATGTTCATATTCCTTTTTTTACTGTAACCTTGATATGTTACATGCATTTTTATTTCAGGAGTGAGCTGTGATGTGGTGATTGCGGCAGCTGTTATTTATAGGTATACTTTCTCTGATCTTAAATTGTTTTTTTCGTTAACCAAATAGTTCTGTACTCTATAGTTTAGTCAGTGTGAATATATTATTGCTCAAGAAATTTATTTGATCTGCCAACATGCTTGTATAGAGAGTGAGGTCTTCTTTATAGCTTGTTCCTCTTCCTATTGTTACAGTATTTGTTTTTACTGAACCTGTGTAGCTATACAGGATTTATAGAAGTGATTTTCTCCAGCATTACTACTCAGTGTTACTTCTTGATGTCACATGCTGTAAGTTTGCATTGGCTAAATTTTTAAGCTTGACCCGGTTCCTTTTCCATACAGTGGTTGAAGGTTATTGATGCAAATGAGTGGTTGCTCCTTTCCAGCGAAGTACCCTCCATGCTTTATGACTTTTGTCATCGTCCAGATCAAAACTATGATTGTTGCTTGTGGTCGTGAATGGCTTGTTTGCCGGAGATGTTATCTATTATGTTTGCTGAATGCTTTCTTAAAGACTTATGTAATCTTAAGTAATTACTCATGATGCTATGGAGTAGTATGATGCTGTGTGACATGTTTGGAGTACTATGATGCTGTATGACATATGTTTGTTGCCTAAATGCCAGTCAGTCTTCCTATTTCCTGGTTGCATGGATGGCATGTATATGTATGCTCTTTGAAATGGCCACAAAGATGTTGTTTACTGTAGATCACAGCAGATCATATGCACCTGCAAGCAATAAATACTTCATATTAAATGAAGCCATGCTAATAGCCAGCCAAAATGCTAGACTACTATATGAGAGAAGGCTTTATGATGACGTGGCATTGCTATATAGCCAGCAGCCGGCTGTGCTATTATCTTTAGGCACTTGGATCCATCGCTCCCTGTAACGGTCATAGGCGTCCAACGTCCTACTCCAAGATATTACAGGAAAGTAAACTCAATTGCTTGGCACACCAAAGAGTTGAGCGAGGTCATGGAGTCGCGTGTACGCGGGAGAGACCCGGCGGCTCAAAGACAAGATGCGGTGACTTGAGACGAAGGTCACGCGGAGGCGCGACTGAGGAGGCCCGCAGTGCCGCAGAAGGAGCGGCGGCTTGTCCCGCTGCAGTTGAAGCGAGTTGGGGGCGGCGATTTAGAAGTAGCAACGCGACAGCTGGGTGTGGTGGTGCTCGAGGCGAAGCTGGCATGGCACAGAGGCGGTCGACAGCTTCTGACGATTCAACGCGCGACAGCTGAGGCGACCCGCGGCAGTGAGAGACGCAGGACGGCGACTCTTCGGCAGTGGTTCAACGCGAAATGGCGGCTCTCCGGCGGCAGCTCAACGCGGAGAGTCTCTCCGGTGGCAAGGCGGCTCTGTGACAGAGGTAGGCGGGACTGCAAAATCAGCGCAGGGGACGCCGAAGCAGGCCCGAGCGGCGACCCGGTCTAGGTGCGCAATTGGGGAGATGAGGGCACGCGGCTGACAACTCAGCAGGGCCAGCTCGAAGCCTGCAACAGCGAGGCGGGTGCGCAGAGGGCCACTACGACGACTTCGGCGGCGATCTGGCCGTGGCCACAAACATGGGTGGCTCGAGGGTGAGAGATGCCACAGTGAGGAGCTCGGAGCCCGCTGGCTGGCGGCTCAAGAGACAGGCACACAGGCGCAAGACCCGCAGCAGCAGCCGGCGGAGACCGCTTCCAGGCCAGGGCGCGTCGCAGCGGAACTGGGGCGAGATCGGCTCAACGGAGGCGGCTCAAAGCACGGCACGGGAGCCGGCCGGCGCGCCCGCAACAGTGACTTGCTGGAGGCGACCCGGAGGAGAGTCGGGCACAGCAGTGACCGGCAAATGCGGTTTGACAGCGGAGGCACGCCGGCAGAAGCGCGCAGCTCGACGCCAGGTCCGTGCGGGGGCGGCTCGGAATGTGGCCACGACAGCAGAGACCGAATCCAATCCCCGTCCATGTCCTTGTCCGGGTCGTTCCTAGCTTGACTTCCACGTACTGTCTTCCAGATCGTGTTTTTTTGATCCAATCGATGGAAACGTTACTGAACTCTGCTCATCCAAAATTATCCAAAGTACCATCCTAGTCAGTTTGTGCGCCTGCATCTGGTATCTTTTGGAGCGGCCGTAAAAATTGAAGACCAAAACAATAGCTTCACATAATCCATACTAGTAGTAACTACTACTAGTTGAAGTAGTACATGATGTTTCCTTGGATTTGACCCGGTCTGCACGTAGTAAACCATGGATGATTCCTTTTGATCTGACATGTACCAATAGTAGCAACAATTCCGGTCTTGTGTACTTGTCCGTAGATGGTAAGACGTCGTTGTGTTTCCTTGACTGGCCGCTCGGCTGCAGCGAATTTTGCCTTCGATCCGGAAAACGAGACGCCTTTGATGGATCTGCAACGGTGTCCAGGAAACTTTCCCGTCGGTCTCAGCGGCTTTGTAGAACTCTACAGCGGAAATCAATCCATACGGATCACTTCATCGCATGCGGCCATGCGCGCAACCCTAAATTCTCTTAAATCTTCCAAATCTTTAAGTCTGGACTGATGAACTTGACATTGATGCAAATCCTTTTAAACCAGCTTTTCTTCATTTGAAAAATTGCGAGCCCCTTGATCCCTAAGAGAGATCCCTCCAAGAACTCAACACCACCATGCGCAGGCCCCACGGTGGGTGCCAACTGTCGTGGAATTGTCACCGCAGATGTCCTTAGTGTGAGGACTTAGTCATGAGGCCAACACATCTATGGGGTTGCTTGAGAGGGGTTGGTCGAAACCGAGAGATGCGAGGTTTTACCCAGGTTTAGCCCCTCACGGTGAAGGTAAAAGCCTACATCCTGCTTCATTGATATTGATGATGATGATCACGATTACAAGGGTGCTCTTTCCCGAGAGCTATAGACCTGTTTGCCTAACCCTAACTTGTGAGACTTATGAAAACTTCTCTCTTTTGGGGTGCCCTATGATACGTCTCCAACGTATCTATAATTTTTGATTGCTCCATGCTATATTATCTACTGTTTTGGACATTATTAGGCTTTATTATCCACTTTTATATTATTTTTGGGACTAACCTATTAACCGGAGGCCCAGCCCAGAATTGCTGTTTTTTTGCCTGTTTTAGGGTTTCGAAGAAAAGGAATATCAAACGGAGTCCAAACGGAATGAAACCTTCGAGAACGTGATTTTCTCAACGAACAAGACCCAGGAGACTTGGACCCTACGTCAAGACACAAATGAGGAGGCCACGAGGTAGGGGGTGCGCCTACCCCCCAGGCGCGCCCTCCACCCTCGTGGGCCCCCTGTTGCTCCACCGACGCACTCCTTCCTCCTATATATACCTACGTACCCCCAAACGATCAGATACGGAGCCAAAACCCTAATTCCACCGCCGCAACTTTCTATATCCACGAGATCCCATCTTAGGGCCTGTTTTGGAGCTCCGCCGAAAGGGGCATCGATCACGGAGGGCTTCTACATCAACATCATAGCCCCTCCGATGAAGTGTGAGTAGTTCACCTCAGACCTACGGGTCCATAGTTATTAGCTAGATGACTTCTTCTCTCTTTTTGGATCTCAATACAACGTTCTCCCCCTCTCTTGTGGAGATCTATTCGATGTAATCTTCTTTTTGGGTGTGTTTTTTGAGACCGATGAATTGTGGGTTTATGATCAAGTCTATCTATGAACAATATTTGAATCTTCTCTGAATTCTTTTATGTATGATTGGTTATCTTTGCAAGTCTCTTTGAATTATCAGTTTGGTTTGGCCTACTAGATTGATCTTTCTTGCAATGGGAGAAGTGCTTAGTTTTGGGTTCAATCTTGTGGTGTCCTTTCCCAGTGACAGTAGGGGCAGTAAGGCACGTATTGTATTGTTGCCATCGAGGATAACAAGATGGGGTTTTCATCATATTGCATGAGTTTATCCCTCTACATCATGTCATCTTGCTTAAGGCGTTACTCTATTTTCATTAACTTAATACTCTAGATGCATGCTGGATAGCGGTCGATGAGTGGAGTAATAGTAGTAGATGCAGGCAGGAGTCGGTCTACTTGTCTCGGACGTGATGCCTATATACATGATCATACCTAGATATTCTCATAACTATACTCAATTCTGTCAATTGCTCGACAGTAATTTGTTCACCCACCGTAGAATACTTATGCTCTCGAGAGAAGCCACTAGTGAAACCTATGGCCCCCGGGTCTATCTTCATCATATTAATCTCCTAATACTTAGTTATTTCCTTTGCTTTTTTACTTTGCTTTTATTTTTACTTTGCATCTTTATCACAAAAATACCAAAAATATTATCTTATCATATCTATCAGATCTCACTCTCGTAAGTGGCCGTGTAGGGATTGACAACCCCTTATCGCGTTGGTTGCGAGGATTTATTTGTTTTGTGAAGGTGCGAGGGACTCACGTGTAGCCTCCTACTGGATTGATACATTGGTTTTTAAAAACTGAGGGAAATACTTACGCTACTTTGCTGCATCATCCCTTCCTCTTCGGGGAAAACCAACGCAGTGCTCAAGAGGTAGCAAGAAGGATTTCTGGCGCCGTTGCTGGGGAGGTCTACGCAAAAGTCAATATACCAAGTACCCATCACATGCCCTTATCTCCCGCATTACATTATTTGCCATTTGCCTCTCTTTTTCCTCTCCCCCACTTCACCCTTGCCGTTTTATTCGCCCTCTCTCTCTATCCTCCCTCTCTTTCTCTATTTGCCTCTTTTTGCCCGCTTGCTTTTTGTTTGCTTGTGTGTTAGTTTGCTTGCTTATCACGATGGCTCAAGATAACACTAAATTGTGTGACTTCACCAATACCAACAATAATGATTTTATTAGCACTTCGATTGCTCCTCTTACCGATGCTGAATCTTGTGAAATTAATACTGCTTTGCTGAATCTTGTCATGAAATATCCATTTTCCGGCCTTCCTAGTGAAGATGCCGCTACCCATCTTAATAGCTTCGTTGATTTGTGTGATATGCAAAAGAAGAAAGATGTGGATAATGATATTGTTAAATTGAAGCTATTTCTTTTTTCGCTTAGAGATCGTGCTAAAGCTTGGTTTTCGTCTTTGCCTAAAAATAGTATTGATTCATGGAAGAAGTGCAATGATGCTTTTATCTCTAAGTATTTTCCTCCTGCTAAGATCATCTCTCTTAGAAACGATATTATGAATTTTAAGCAACTTGATCATGAACATGTTGCACAAGCTTGGGAGAGAATGAAATTAATGATACGTAATTGTCCTACTCATGGTTTAAATTTGTGGATGATGATATAAATTTTTATGCCGGATTGAATTTTGCTTCTAGAAATCTTTTAGATTCGGCCGCGGGAGGCACTTTTATGGAAATCACTTTAGGAGAAGCTACTAAACTCCTAGACAATATTATGGTTAATTATTCTCAATGGCATACTGAAAGATCTACTAATAAAAAGGTGCATGCGATAGAAGAAATTAATGTTTGAAGTGGAAAGATGGATGAACTTATGAAATTATTTGCCAGTAAGAGTGTTTCTTCTGATCCTAATGATATGCCCTTGTCTACTTTGACTGAGAATAATAATGAATCTATGGATGTGAATTTTGTTGGTAGGAACAATTTTGGTAACAATGCATATAGAGGAAATTTCAATCCTAGGCCTTATCCTAGTAATCCCTCTAATAATTATGGTAATTCCTACAACAATTCTTATGGAAATTATAATAAGATGGCCTCTGATTTTGAATCTAATATTAAAGAATTTATTACTTCGCAAAAGAGTTTCAATGCTATGATTGAAGAAAAATTGCTTAAGATTGATGAGTAGGCTAGGAACGTTGATAGGATTTCTCTTGATGTTGATTCTTTGAAACTTAGATCCATTCCACCTAAGCATGATATTAATGAGTCTCTCAAAGCCATTAGAATTTCCATTGATGAGTGCAAAGAAAGAACCGCTAGGATGCGTGCTAAGAAAGTTGCCTTTATGAGAGCGTGTTCTTCTAGTTCCTATGAAAATAAACATGAAGATCTAAAAGTTATTGATGTGTCCCCTATTAAATCTTTTTTTTGCAATATGAATCTTGATAATGATGGGACTGAATATGATCCACCTTTACCTAGAAGGCGTTCCAAGAATTCAGAATTTTTTGATCTTGATGCTAAAATTGATAAAAGTGGGATTGAAGAAATTAAAACCCTAGATGTTGCTAAACCCACTGTCGGTGTCAAAACCGGCGGATCTCGGGTAGGGGGTCCCGAACTATGCGTCAAGGCCGGATGGTAACAGGAGACAAGGGACACGATGTTTTTTACCCAGGATCGGGCCCTCTTGATGGAGGTAATACCCTACTCCTGCTTGATTAATATTGATGATATGGGTAGTACAAGAGTAGATCTATCACGAGATCAAGGAGGCTAAACCCTAGAAGCTAGCCTATGGTATGATTGTTGTGTATGGAGTTGATTGCCTACGGACTACAACCCTCCGGTTTATATAGACACCAGATAGGGTTAGGGTTACACAGAGTCGGTTACAATGGTAGGAGATCTTGAATATCCGCATCGCCAAGCTTGCCTTCCACGCCAAGGAAAGTCCCATCCGGACACGGGACGAAGTCTTCAATCTTGTATCTTCATAGTCCAGGAGTCCGGCTGAAGGTATAGTCCGGCTACCTGAACACCCCCTAATCCAGGACTCCCTCAGTAGCCCCTGAACCAGACTTCAATGACGACGAGTCCGGCGTGCAAATTGTCTTCGGCATTGCAAGGCGGGTTCCTCCTCCAAGTCCTTCATAGAAGATTATAAACACCAAGAGTAGTGTCCGGCTCTGCAAAATAAGTTTCCACATATTGCCATAGAGAGAATAATATTGACACAAATCAAATCTGTCGACGTATTCCGCAGTGCGTCATCACACTACGGCCAAGTCCTTTACTCGAATCGTTTTTACTTTTCCACCTCAGCATGTTTTGTGAGGCGGTTTCCTTGGCACGTCTTGTCAAAGAAGAGATCGTGTACCCCCTTTACGCGATTCTCATCAATACGGATGTGGGTAACCCAACCGCGCCATTTATCACGGCGCTTGGGAGGCAAGCGAGTTTTACTAGGCTGGTGGGGACGCACAACCGCATCCGCCCATATAAGGGGATAAGGATCCACCCTTTTACCTACGCCTTCTTCCTCTTTTGCCTATCCATCTCCTGCGCACTCGAGCTCCAGCGCCCAAGCCCGCACTTCCCACCTCAACCTTCTCCAGCAATGTCCGGAGCGGGAGGCAAGTGGATGGTCTCCTCCGTCACGGAGGGCCATGTCAAAAAGCCAAGGAAGGCCGGATACTTGTCCAAAGATATCGCGCACCGGCTTTCCGAGGAGGGGCAGCTTCTCCCCACCCCAAGGCCCCATGAGAGGGTAGTATTCCTTCCCCACTTCCTCCGTGGACTGGGTTTTCCACTCCACTCATTGGTCCGGGGGATCATGTTTTACTATGGCCTGGATTTCCACGATCTGGCCCCGAACTTCGTCCTCAACATCTCGGCGTTTATCGTCGTGTGCGAGGCCTTCCTCCGCATCCGCCCCCATTTCGGCCTCTGGCTCAAGACCTTCAACGTCAAGCCCAAGGTGGTGCGCGGCAGCCAGGCGGAATGCGGAGGCGCCATGGCGGGCAAGATGGCCAACGTCCTATGGCTCGAGGGCTCCTTCGTGGAGACCCTGAAGGGATGGCAATCGTGGTGGTTTTACATCACCGAGCCGCGCGATCCGAAATGGATCGCAACCCCCGAGTTCCGATCCGGACCCCCCACGCGGCTTATGTCCTGGAAAGAGACGGGCCTATCGTGGGGTGACGAAAAAGAGGTGACCGGACTGCAGACATGCATCCAGTCCCTGGTGAGCAAGCCGATCAAGCTCGTCAATGTAGTCCAGGTTATGCTCGTCCGCCGGATCCTCCCGTGTCAACAACGGGGCTTTAATCTATGGGAGTTCAACCCGGCACAGCACCAAACCCTTAACAGGATCTTCGACACGACGTATGAAGATGTCTGGAAGGTGCTAACCAAAGGCGCCGAGACTCCCACATCCGCTTCCGAGGACCGCGGATACAGCTCGCAGCGTCACGCTAGCGAGGTAAGCTATTTTCACCTTTTACAGGATGTTAAGTTTTTTCATAGTTTGACTCTATGCGGGATCTAAGCTCCCTTACCTTTGACAGGCTTGGCGGGCGAAGTCCGGATCGATTAACTGTCCGGCTCCCTTACCTGAAGACCCAGCCCCCGCTCTACTAGCGAAGCTGCTGGTTCCGGCACCTTATGTGGTGCCGGAGAAGAAGGCCAAGAAGAAGAAGGCCACGGGGACTCGAAAGAGTTCCCGGCATATGGTGGTGTCGGACTCGTCGTCCGACGAGTCCGAGACGCACTCCCCCCGTGAAGACGAGGAGGAGGAAGAAGAAACCTCTCCCCCCCCAGCGGGGGGAGGAGAGAAGAGGAAGGCCGCCCCAACGGGGGAGGCCGAGGGGTCTAGGAAAAGGAAGACCCCTCCGCCGGACTACGCCCCCAACGCCGAAGAGGGCAAAGAGGAGTGGCCAAACAGGGCCAAGCGTCTGGCGAAATCGTAAGTTCTGATATCCGAATAGCTCATGATGTTCCTTTGTTGCATAGCTTTCCCTAATGTCGAACATAATTATGCAGCCCGCCCCGGGCCGAACTCAACGAGTCGTTGAGCGTCTCCATGGATTCATCGGACGTGAACTCAGTTCCGCCTGCTGTCTCCCCCCGCACTGCGGACGACGCCGAAGTGGCGTCGCAACGAGCTCCGGGGCAGGAGGAGGTGGTCCTGGAGGAGCCGCAGGGCGACCTCCCGGACCCCAGGAGTAAAGGGGACAAGACCCCCCAGGGCTCCAAGTCCGGCTTTGTGCCAGACACCGTGCCGGAATCTTCAACAGTTCTGGACCGCGGTAGGCGAACTCCTTCCAAGAGGAGCAAGCCTTCTGAGCCGGCGGCCTCCGTCCAACCGGAGGTGCCGAACAATCTGCTCGAGGTGCTTGATGGCGCCTCCATCAACGAGGAGCACCGTACTATTATGAGTACGGTGATCCAGAAGGTTCAGTCCGCCAAGAGCGGACTGAGTGAAGCTTGCGCTAGCCTCCCAACAGGCTTCGAGGTAAGTAAAAATATGTAAAAATATAACCGCATAGACAGTAGCTCCTGATGCTCTGTTTGGCGTTCGAAAAGAAAAGCCGAATAGAGGATCTAGTAAATTTCACAGGAGTCTAACAATAAAGAGTCAATATGTGTGTGCAGGCTTCGCTGCTATCCACCGCCGCACTGACTGCGGAGGTGGGTGTCCTGAAACAGGACCTCGAGCGGACCGAGCAAGAGCTCGGCCTTGCCAAGCGGCAGCTCGAGGAAAAAGAAGGTAGAAAATACCTTACAGAAAAAGTGCCTATAGAGAGGCGTGATTGCAAAAAATAACAGGATTGCACTGCTTATTATAGGGGCCATGACTGAGGTGGCGACCCTCAAGCAGGCGCTGTCCAAGGCCGGAAAAAAACCGGCCGCGGAGCGCACCGAGCGAGAGAAACTTGGGGCTCAGGTCGGCAAGGTGCAGCAAGAGCTTCAGGCTCTCATGAAAAAACATGAGAGTTTGGAGCTTGAGTCAAAGACCCAAGCGTCCGAGCTCGCGGCGGCCCTTGAGACTGCCAAGTCTGCCAAGGCCGAAGCCCAAAAGGCCCTCCAAGAGTTGGAGGAGATTAAGAAGATAGCAGCGGGTAAGGCATTCTTTATGCAAAGCAGAAATATAAAAGTAAACTACTTGTTACTTACCCGAATCCGGAGTTCTCCAGGGGCATTCGCAGATCTTCCCCGCAGCGTATCCGACGCTGCCGCATTCTACCGAGATGAAGAGGGCAGCTCGTCAGAGAAGGTGTTCTGGTCTCAGTATGCTGAGGCCGGACACCCTGTGCCCTTGAGCGACCAGCTGAAACAGCTGGTCGAGCTCCACAAGGCGGCCGAACAGGTCATGAAGGGCTTCATAGTTCGGCTGTGGCCCGGAGAGGCCCTGCCTGGGAGCTACTTCGGGCTGGTGCGGCAGCTGGTGGAGGCCTGTCCAAGGCTCGAGGTCATCAAGCGCTCCGTCTGCATCGAAGGTGCCCGTCGGGCCCTTGCCCGTGCAAAGGTGCACTGGGGTAAGCTGGACGGTGAGAAGCTTGTGAAGGACGGGCTGCCGCCGGGGAAGGAGCATCGCAAGCCCGAGAACTATTACAAGGATGTTCTTGCGGGTGCCCGCCTTGTGGCAGATGAATGTACCAAGGATGTAATTTTTGAATAAACTCGCTCGTTTTTATCCTGTGCGCTGAAAACTTGTTCATAGGCGCTTAAGCAATGCTTGTTGAATTTAAAATATTATTTTCTGTGTGGCCGTTTATCAAAAAATTGAGAGATGGCCAGTCGTCGGCTTCTGCCCCCATGCCACTAGTGCTGGGGTGTTCGGGATAAACCTGAGCGCTCTTTTTCCCATAGTTGGGTCCTTCGAGGGAGGCGCTCAGCACAACGAACCAGGCAATCGGACTATAATGCTTGAACACTCTCACTTAGCCATAGAACTTTATAATTTTAAATTTCGGCGAAGCCCCTAGTTTAGAAGACCGAGTTCGGGGCGCTATCCACGCCTTGGCCGGACAAATCCGGCTCCTCGCTCGAAGCGGCATAAGTCTATAGGGACTCGAAAAAACCTCTCGAACAGCGACCGGTCTGTCGCCTCATCATGACAGTCAGTTTTAGCTTTCTCCACTGAGGTGCTTAACCCAGCTCAACCGGGGCACAATCGCAGTGGTTCTCCTAGTGCTACCTTAGCCGATATAGCGGAACGTAAGGCACCAAAACATAGGAGCCGGGCAAACCCAACTATTGACCCAAATCATGATTCGGAGCCGATGCATATAGTGCTATAAGTTCGGGGTGCCGCACTTGTGAAAGTGTACGGACTTCTCACACCATATTAAAGGGTACTGAAGCCCCTGGCGTACTTGCCGTACCACAGTGTACGGGTGCAACATGTCATTAATGAACATATATAAAAGAGAGTAATGCAGAAAATAGACAAAAGCTATGCATTGTTTATATAAAGGCTATTTATCAAAGCCGAACGATACAAATAGTGCGGTAAGCAAAAGATATTGGACTATTCAGTATGTCCTGATCGGGGGCAGGCCGCGGAATTGTATTTAAAATAGGTATACCGCTCGTAACAGAGACCACCTGGGAGTTCCATAGTGCGGCATGGCTTGTCTGCCTCCCTGGATCTTGCATCGTTTGTGCGGCAGTTGAATTGCCGAACAGGTCATCCGAAGTATGGAGTCCTGAAGGTAAGAAAAAATTAAAAAGAGAATCCGGCAGCCCCTAGTACGTTTTAAGCCGTATTCTGGGCGTGCCGTTATTGTGCCCCTTCCCCTGTGCCCATGGTATTTGAAGGGCGTAGTTATGTACGCGAGGTACTGGTTTCATTATGTCGCGAAAGCTGGGGTTGGGGCCGCATTGCTACGCTTGCTCAGAGTGTGCCAGGCGGTCCTGTTGTGGGTTACTCCGGGCGCGCTTGGCAGTGTCTAGCTTTTTAATGGCTGGACTGGAGAATTGCCTGAGAAGGCTACTTTGTACCTCCGCTGCGAGAGCCGCCGTATGCTCCTCCGTACGGAGGGAGCGTTCGGTGTTTTCGTTGACCGTAATTACTCCTCGAGGGCCTGGCATCTTGAGCTTGAGATATGCGTAGTGCGGCACCGCATTGAACTTTGCAAATGCGGTTCGTCCGAGCAGGGCGTGATAGCCACTGCGAAACGGGACTATATCGAAGATTAAATCTTCGCTTCGGAAATTGTCCGGGGATCCGAAGACCACATCAAGTGTTACTGAGCCTGTACAGTTGGCTTCTACACCTGGTATAACGCCTTTAAAGGTCGTTCTTGTGGGCTTAATCCTTGAGGGATCTATGCCCATTTTCCGCACTGTATCCTGATAAAGCAGGTTCAGGCTACTGCCGCCGTCCATGAGGACTCTTGTGAGATGAAATCCGTCGATGATTGGGTCGAGAACCAATGCGGCGAAGCCGCCATGACGGATGCTAGTGGGATGGTCCCTTCGATCAAAAGTGATCGGGCAGGAGGACCATGGGTTGAACTTTGGGGCGACTGGCTCTATCGCGTATACGTCCCGTAGCGCATGTTTCCGCTCCCGCTTGGGAATGTGGGTTGCGTATATCATGTTCACCGTCCGCACTTGTGGGGGAAAGCCCTTCTGTCCATTGTTGTTCGGCGGCTTGGGCTCCTCGTCGTCGCTGTGCAGCCCCTTGTCTCTGTTTTCGGCCCTTAACTTGCCTGCCTGCTTGAACACCCAACAATCCCTGTTAGTGTGATTGGCTGGCCTTTCGGGGGTGCCATGTATCTGGCATAAGCGATCGAGTATTCGGTCCAAACTGGAAGGGCCCTGAGTATTCTTTTTGAATGGCTTTTTCCGCTGACTGGATTTATAGCCTTTGAATCCGGCATTGACTGTCGTGTCTTCATTGCTGTCGCTGTTAACGCGGCGTTTTTGCTTATTCCGACGTGTCCTGCCACTTTTGTCCTCGGTATCCGAATTACCAGGGTTCTTTGATAAGTTGTTACTGCGAGCTAGCCAGCTGTCTTCTCCCGCGCAAAAGCGGGTCATGAGTGTCGTGAGGGCTGCCATGGATTTCGGCTTTTCCTGTCCCAGGTGCCGGGCAAGCCACTCGTCGCGGATGTTATGCTTGAAGGCTGCTAGGGCCTCTGCGTCCGGACAGTCGACTATTTGGTTTTTCTTTGTTAGGAACCGTGTCCAGAATTGTCTGGCCGATTCCTCTGGCTGCTGAATTATGTGGCTTAAGTCGTCGGCATCTGGCGGTAGCACGTAAGTGCCCTGGAAGTTGTCGAGGAATGCGGCTTCCAGGTCCTTCCAAGAACCAATTGAGTCTGCTGGCAAGCTGTTAAGCCAATGCCGGGCCGGTCCTTTAAATTTGAGCGGGAGGTATTTGATGGCGTATAGATCATCGCCGCGTGCCATGTGGATGTGAAGGAGATAATCCTCGATCCATACCACCGGGTCTGTTGTGCCATCGTATGATTCGATGTTTACGGGTTTGAAACCCTCTGGGATTTTATGATCCACTAGATGACCCATTGCGCCAATGGCGCAAAGGCCGAGAGCCAAACAAGTTTTCAAACCATACAAGTTAGAATATTTATTACTTAGAGACCAAGACCTACTTATATTGCCTTGTGAATGTTACTATACTACGGAATTAGGAGTGATAACATGGTGTATTCTTTGATAGCTATTTCCCCCATTCCCTCCTATTTATAGAACTGTAATACTTACAGAAGTACATTGGTTAACAGATCACACTTCTACACAAACAAGTAAATGCATAAGATGTTTATATCAGGGAATAACCTTTGCAACGTTAAGTAAAAGGTTTCATATGAGATATATTGATAAGCGGTAACATATGACCAATAAGCATGTGATGTGTTCCACTATTTAGTTTCAATCACAAGAAGTTCCAGGTACCCATCAATTTCATATAAGCATTTTGGACAGTCTCAAAAAATGTGCACCACTAATTAACACATGCAACCATTCTTACATAGCGAAGGCAAAGCTTCAATTACTTTCAGTAGCTTGAAACTCAGAAACTCAGAAAGCATAATTTGTTATCAGTCCTGTACAAGACTCGTTTAATTTTGAAACCTTCTCATGCTTGAAACCATCTATGTAGAAACTGAAACATCACTGTGCACAGAGGTTATCGTTCTACTGAGTCACCGGACGAATAAACACATATCACCATGATCAAGGCCTCGACCAAGCGACATGTCTTTTAGAAAATATATGTAGAATCTCCCGTCGTCGGACTTAGTCCCCCGAAATGCGGAGACCTAGAGACATAAAAACAAATTAGCACCACATAGTTAATGACAGAGAACCTATCAATGAAATTCCATCTAAGCCACCGAAATTTACCAGTTGCGCCAATGACTCAAGTACCTGATTTAAAACAATATTTATCTGCTTAGCATTTGGTACCGACATTTTTTCCACAGAATAACATCACAAGTTTTAGGATGCCTTTTCTAATTGAAGACGTAAAATCCCCGCTTACATCATGGACTATAACAGTGTCCCTTTGACTAATATATATGTAATAATATTAATGTATGAACATGTATATCATACCAGTGTGCCTCTGCTAGTTAACTACCCTTTATTATAAGTGTGCAACAAGCATTACCCTTTGCATATATAAATAGTAAGCAGGCGATCTGCTGGATTCTATAACCCATATATTAAAAATAAAATCCTTTATCGTAAGCAGCTACCATCGGTTTGGGCATACATAAACAATAAGCAGGTGGTATACACTGAATTCTGGAACACCCGCATTAATTATCTGTGCACTTAGCCTTCCCTTATCAGCAAGCAGCAAATATTCTCTCAAAGAAGTAATCTCATGTATTGCAAAAAGCTAAGATAACTGGGCACATCCCACACACGTTGATATTAACCAACATGCACATATTTGTCCTAAAGCAGTAAGCATGAAGCAAACCAATCATAAGCACTAACAGGAAAAACCTTCTCATGTCTCCCAACAGTTCAAAAAACCTTCAGGAATGCCTGCTAATTAGCAAGGCCATGTTCTAGCGTACAAAGAAATTATTTCCATCCAGTATATAATGCAGAAGCAAGTAGACATAGTATAAGTTCCAACGATAATGTCATACCTATAGCAGAGACATAGCCTCAAGAAACGATGTCCATAGTAAAAAAAACCATTGCAGCAGAAACCGGAAGCCAACATCAGTGTGGTTCATAAGAAGAGGAAGCCATTCTGTTCATGCCTAGCACAACAGCAAATTGAAGAGAACCTACATTACATGGCATAAAATCCAGTTAAGAAGAAAATCTAATGTGATATGTAACTATATGGATACACTCAAGTTGTTATAATTACTTAGGAATTTTGAATGGAAAATTTAAGAAAATAATTCAAATTATTGCTTTTCCTATAGGGGCCCTATAACCAGAATATAGCTGCACAGAAGATCACCAGGTAAAAAAACTTTAGTAGATTCATGAAAAGCAAATGCCAAGATAAAAGGTCTGACATAACTGTCCAGATTTTGTATCTACCAGTCATATATATAGAAGCATTTTACCTCTATAAAAACATTTTAATGGTGGAGTAATCAATCTAAACAATTTTAAATTAAAAACAAAATATCTAAAGACTAAGCTCTAGTTCATGTATTTTAGAGAAGTTCAGTTCGGCGAAACTACGGAAGCAAAGGTCTGAAGATATCAATACACGTCGAACTATGTATTTCCATCAGCCTAAAAATTCTGAGAATTACATGGTACCAATACACGTCGAACTCTGTTAAAGCGGTATAGTTACAAGGCCAGAAAGGCGGTTCAAGTAACGATGCAGGGTGCTGAACAGACCTGCTTCAACTTCTTCAGAGATTCTTCTGCATCTGCTAGCTTCTCTGAAACTGTATTCTCAAGATCAGAAGAGTAACCTTTTCCTTCTTCCATGTTTCAGAGGTAGTATTTGAGTGTGAGCAAAGTGCCTTCCACACAGAAGAACTGTTGAAAAGACAAGTAACAGCAAGATCTTTCCTACACAAGCAACAGCAAAGAATTGTTGAGAGTATCGTCAAATTTAAAATTTCTGAGCTTTTATGACAAATTTTGACCCAAAAAAAGTTCTCGGAATTTTTAAAATTTTCACAGATCGTCAACCATACCAGGTGTAGCAATCTGGGAAAGTTTCAACCCATTTGGTCTAGCACGTTGAGAGCATAGTCAAAATTAAAATTAAAAAAGTTCTCCGTTTTTTTTTTCATTTTCACAAATATACCTACCAAATGTACTAATCTGGGAAATTTTACACAAAAAATATGAATAATTCTTAGAAGGAAGGCAGTGGTAAGCGAATAAATTTCAGTTCAAATCGGCATTGTTCCAAATATCGGCCAGTTAGGCATCTCGGTCAGTTAATCGCTGCTCGGTTGGTCAGCGAATTCGCCTATTTATCCCTACTCAGCACCCGGCCAATATGGTACCAATTACCGATATCCTGAATGTTGCAAATCGGGTATCTAAACTATTCTCTCAGCAGTATAATTGCGTTCTTATAGAAAAGAAAGCAAGTAAAAAGTAGGAGGTACTTTCTAGAAAGCAGCAAGATTGAAGTATACACTGATTTATTTGTAAGATGTATCTTTATTATATTCAGCATATAACATGGTTGACAACAATAGGGGGCAGAAATAAGTATTGCTAGAGCTTTGAACAAAAGCTAATTACTATAGCTCTGTATTGTTGCATGTTGTTATCTGAATTCAGTAAATCTACTATGCTTGTGCTCTTTAGGAAACATCTCCAAAGATTTGCAGCAATTTCAGTATAACATCTCCAGGTTTTTGAAGTCATGTTCATTATTATTCTTTCGTATAGAGTTGTTTACTAATTTCAGTTCTTGAAACATCACACATCACTGGCTACTGCTTCTTTTCCAAAATGGGAATGCGCCAAAAATACATAGCCTAAAATTACATAATACAACCTTGATCGACAGTTTGCAAGAAGAACTTCAGAAAAGAAGGGAATATTAAGAAAAAAAGAAACAGAGAAATATTGTAATGGTTACGAAGTTGTCTTTCTGAATGTGATCAGCCCTTCTAAGGTAATATTGCAATATGCAAGGTGCACAACACCTTGTAAGTTGCAGAAACACATATGGGGATCTTAAAAAAACTCAAACCTTCGAAACACTGTCACTATCTAAATAGTAAATTCTAATTCTTGGGAACTTAGAAAGATAAAATCAGTGCTGACATGCCAGTGGAGAGCATAGTGAACACAATAGTGCTTAAGAAATTTGTCTGCGATCTTCTCTAGATATGGTTATAACATCACCTTGCATGAATACATCATGGCATAGTTGAGGGCATTGGACAATCTCTACATGCACTGGGTGGTCTATTTAATGTTCTTAAAGGATCCATGTCAAAAGATAAGAATTTGACGGTATAAGTAGAAGAACACATGTGTAGTTATTGACAGAAACAGAGAAGTAACTATAATCCAAACAATGCTTCAGCAAGAAAACATACTTGCTCTTAACTGGACAGCAGTCATTGCTCGCGAAGTGTTGTTGGCCATCTGAAGAGCAGGTGCGGGAGAGAGACGAGTGGCGGCCTAATTTTGGCTGTCATAAGGGTCGGGATCCGCCTCCCTTAGCTTCTTCACATCGAGGACTGGCCTGAATTTATTTGGGTGTCGGTACCCTGACTCTTGGAATGTAACAAAGAATCAATGGATTAGTAACAAAACTAACTGATTGTAGCTTGCATACGTTATATGTACTCACTATTTTACTGAGACATATCAACACTATAATGCAGAAAATGCATGCAGATCAACATAACTGCACAAAAACCACCCATGCATGACACTGAAAATTGTACGAGAGGCTAGAGCTATTTTGTGCTGATCAAAACAATATATATTCAAGGAAATCTGTATTTATACATGGATAATATCTAACTTGAAAGGCCAAATTAGATTTAGGACATCAAACTATGGCCTGTTTGAGAACACCAAACTAAACTCCTGCCTGTTCAATTCAGAAGACGAAAAAGCTTCAGCTGGTACAACATCAAAGCGATTTTTGCAGAGTTAGAGAATTTCATTGCCGTGAATTAGTGGACAGCGAGATTTAGGCATGTTTTCCATTGGAATTAACGGCACTCTTTAATCCTCACGGTCATCCAGATGTATATAGTACATACCAATCTAGCATACAACTGTATGGCCCAGCTTGAATCATATGGGATGATGAAATACATTAGGCTATGGATATGACGAACCTGGAAAAGATAGGTAAATAACACAAATGATTACCTGCAGGCTGCATCGTCATTCATACTTGACCACTTAAATCTTGGAGGCTGTCATCCATGCTGATGCTTGGCCCTTGTCATCCAAGCCGTCTCTATCTTGGATGGCCGACATGGAGAAAGGGGCTGGAGGAGGAAGATGGAGAAGCCGTGGATCTGAGGCCTAGATTGGGGACGAATTAGCCTTCCTATATTAGACACCAATTCATTGACTAAAAAGAAAGTGGCGAGAGAAATCCATACCTGATGGATAGTACAGAATGGGATGAAATCATATGTCCCCAGCAAAGCATCTCCATAGAAGAGGTAAAGAGAGTGGGGCGGGGGCAGATGGCCGTCGCTCCCGCTCCCGTGGTCTCGACCGCCACCTATTTAGGCTATTGCAGCCCGCATCGCTCGATTTCGCTGCGTCCCTTCTTCCTCCTTCAGACCACGGCCAGGCAGAGAGAGATCGAGGAGATGGATGACGAGGGTAGCCAAACCCTAGCCACATGAGCTCCTTCCTCCTCCACGGCCAACACAGCATGGCCGGCTGCTGCTCCCCTCCTTCTGCCGAGTCTGGATCGAGGCCGCGCTCGTGGAGGCAGAGCACGGGACGACCGCATCTGGGCCACCACGCGACACGGACGAGACGCGGCTGGCTGTTGCCCCCTTGTCCTGCCGAGCCGCTCCTCTGCTCGAGCTCAAGGTGGCTATGGCGACGAGGCGGAGAACAAGGGTTGGAGGTCGCTGGTGGCCAGTGAGGGCAAGGCGAGGCCCTGGCGCGGCGGCAGCGGGAGAGGAGGCGGCGGCGGGGGTCGCGAGGGAGTGGAAGGAATCGAGGATGACGTGAGAGGGGCTGACGAGGGAGATATTTTCATCTTCGTGGCTAATTCAATCGCACCGAAACGAAACAAGGCGAAACCCACCTCATGAGGCCCACCCGCCATCGACTCTTGAAGCAGCCCCAAACGTAAAAAAAGACCAACGGCTGACCAGACGCCAGCAGTCAAAAAAAGCACTGTTACTGCTCGAGTAACTCCATCGTGTGGTCAAAGACGTCGTGCGCGCTCGATGCCTCCAGAACGGCGGGTTGTCCAGCGTCATTTATATGTTCAATTACTTCATTCGTGAAGCATAGCGGGTGTGCGGCGCCTCTGTACTGGGCTATATCACGACGTAGCTCGGAAGCGCTATGTCTGTTATGTTCGGCCCGGCCGGATTTGTTGTATCTGGAGTGAAGATCATTGTCACATGCCATAGGGCGCCTGTGCGATCCGTAGATCGATTTTGTTTGTCTTGCCTTATCCTCCAGTATGTCTCGCAGGTCGGACGCATTTTCCCGTGCCTTAGTTGAGCGGCGTCGGGGCATGGCTTGGGTGGAGGGCCGAGAGGCCTCTCTGTCGCGGCCGCGAGGTGGCCGGTCTTCCATGTCATGCGCTGGTGATGTAGGTGCTTCCTCCTCTGATCGGGGTAGCGGCCTGCGCTTCGGGTAACTCTTGGAGGGGCGTTCGAGTTCATACTCTTCGGCCGTAAGGACTTCAGTCCATCTGTCAGCTAGCAAATCTTGGGCAGCTTTAAGCTGTTGCTACTTTTTCTTGAGGCTGCTTGCCGTGGCTAAAAGCCTGCGTTTAAAACACTCTTGTTCGGCGGGGTCTGATGGTATGACGAATTCGTCGTCATCGAGGCTTGCCTCGTCTTCGGAGGGAGGCGTATAGTCATCATCCTCGACCTCTCGGTCTGCCGCTCTCTCATGAGGGCTGGCTTCTCCATCTTCCTGTGCCGAATCTTGCTGAGGTGGGTGTTCTTCGGCGTTATCCGGGGTAGTATTATCTCCCGTGCCGGAATCACCGTTTTTGCTTTGGCGGGATTTAGAGCGGCGCCGCTGACGCCGGCGCTTCGGCTGTTTCTTGGGAGCGTCATCCCCCACTGTTCCATCGCCATCTCCATCTTTTGGAGTATCCACCATATATATGTCATATGACGAGGTGGCCTTCCAGCGCCCTACAGGTGCTGGTTCCTGTTCGTCTCCTACATCGTCGTCCATGCCATCGATGTCTTCAGAGCTGAAGTCAAGCATGTCGGTTAGATCATCGACAGTGGCTACAATGTGGGTGGTGGGTGGGCTTTGAATTTCCTTATCGTCCGTATCCCACCCTCGCTGACCGTAGTCCGGCCAGGGCTCTCCTGATAAAGAGAGAGACTTAAGAGAGTTCAGGATGTCGCCAAAAGGCGAATGCTGAAAGATGTCTGCGGCGGTGAACTCCATTATCGGCGCCCAATCGGATTCGATTGGCAGGGGCGCGGGGGGTTCGGAGTCCGGATCCTCGGAGTCACGGGCCATGCGGAGTGTGGGGCTGGAGTTCGGCTCGATCGCCTCTGAGATTGCAGCCCCTGAGGCAGCGTCTAACCGCTGATCCTCGATCGACACAGCATGCTCCGAATCAATGGTCAAAACCGATGCGTATGCGGCCTCCAAGGCGCTGTTCGGCGGCAGAGCTATATCATGCCCATCGAGACAGTGCGGCGCGCTTGGCTGTGGCTCGAATCCGTCGAAGTTCAAGTCCCCGTGGATGTCAGCCGTGTAGTTTAGGCTTCCAAACCTGACCTGATGGCCAGGGGCGTAGCTTTCGATCTGCTCCAGGTGGCCGAGTGAATTGGCCCGCAGAGCGAAGCCGCCGAAGACGAAGATCTGTCCGGGGAGAAAAGTTTCACCCTAGACCGTATCGTTGTTGATGATCAAAGGAGCCATCGGGCCTAAAGGTGACGACACAGAGGAACTCTCAATGAAAGCACCAATGTCGGTGTCAAAACCGGCGGATCTCGGGTAGGGGGTCCCGAACCGTGCGTCAAGGCCGGATGGTAACAAGAGACAAGGGACATGATGTTTTTTACCCAGGTTCGGGCCCTCTCGATGGAGGTAATACCCTACTCCTGCTTGATTAATATTGATGATATGGGTAGTACAAGAGTAGATCTACCACGAGATCAAGGAGGCTAAACCCTAGAAGCTAGCCTATGGTATGATTGTTGTGTATGGAGTTGATTGCCTACGGACTACAACCCTCCGGTTTATATTGACACCGGATAGGGTTAGGGTTACACAGAGTCGGTTACAATGGTAGGAGATCTTGAATATCCGCATCGCCAAGCTTGCCTTCCATGCCAAGGAAAGTCCCATCCGGACACGGGACGAAGTCTTCAATCTTGTATCTTCATAGTCCAGGAGTCCGGCTGAAGGTATAGTCCGACTACCCGAACACCCCCTAATCCAGGACTCCCTCACCCACTATTATGGATTTTAAGGAATTTAACTATGAAAATTGCTCTTTTATTGATAGTACTTCCTTTTTGCAATCCGTACTAAATTCTCCTCACGCTTATAGTCAAAATAAAGCGTTTACTAAACATACCGTTGATGCCTTGATACAATCTTATGAAGAAAAACTTGAATTGGAAGTTTCTGTCCCTAGAAAACTCTATGATGAGTGGGAACCAACTACTAAAATTAAAATTAAATATCATGAATGCTATGCTTTGTGTGATTTGGGTGCTAGTGTTTCCACGATTCCAAAGACTTTGTGTGATTTGTTAGGTTTCCGTGATTTTGATGATTGCTCTCTAAACTTGCACCTTGCGGATTCCACTATTAAGAAACCTATGGGAAGAATTAATGATGTTATTATTATTGCAAATAGGAATTGTGTGCCCATAGATTTTATTGTTCTTGACATAGATTGCAATCCTTCATGTCCTATTATTCTTGGTAGACCTTTCCTTAGAACGATTGGTGCAATTATTAATATGTAGGAAGGAAATATTAGATTCCAATTTCCATTAAGGAAAGGCATGGAACACTTTCCTAGAAGAAAATTAAATTACCTTATGAATCTATTATGATATCCACTTATGTATTGCCTACCAAAGATGGCAATACCTAGATCTATCCTTAGTTGTTATGCCTAGCTAGGGGCGTTAAACGATAGCGCTTGTTGGGAGGCAACCCAATTTTATTTTTATTCCTTGCTTTTTGCTCCTGTTTAGTAATAAATAATTTATCTAGCCTCTGTTTAGGTTATGTTTTTGTGTTTAATTAGTGTTTGTGCCAAGTAGAACCGTTGGGAAGACTTGGGGAAAGTCTTGTTACACTTGCTGTAAAAAAACAGAAACTTTAGCTCTCACGAGAACTGCTGACATTTTTATTTGGAAAGTTATATTTAGTTAATTCTTTTTGCAGATGATTAATAGATAAATTCCTCACATCCAGAAATTTATTTTAGAATTTTTGGGGTTCCAGATCTTGCGCTAGCTACAGATTACTACAGACTGTTCTGTTTTTGACAGATTCTGTTTTTCGTGTGTTGTTTGCTTATTTTGATGAATCTATGGCTAGTAAAATAGTTTATAAACCATAGAGAAGTTGGAATACAGTAGGTTTAACACCAATATAAATAAATAATAAGTTCATTACAGTACATTGAAGTGGTCTTTTGTTTTCTTTCGCTAACGGAGCTCACGAGATTTTCTACTTTGAGTTTTGTGTTGTGAAGTTTTCAAGTTTTGGGTAAAGGTTTGATGGATTATGGAACAAGGAGTGGCAATAGCCTAAGTTTGGGTATGCCCATTGCACCCCCAAGATAATTTAAGGACACCTAAAAGCCAAAGCTTGGGGATGCCCCGGAAGGCATCCCCTCTTTCGTCTACTTCTATCGGTAACTTTACTTGGAGCTATATTTTTATTCGCCACATGATATGTGTTTTGCTTGGAGCGTCTTGTATGATTTGAGTCTTTAATTTTTAGTTTACCACAATCATCCTTTCTGTACACACCTTTTGAGAGAGCCATACATGATTTGGAATTTGTTAGAATACTCTATGTGCTTCGCTTATATCTTTTGAGTTATATAGTTTTGCTCTAGTACTTCACTTATATCTTTTAGAGCACGGTGGTGGATTTGTTTTATAGAAACTATTGATCTCTCATGCTTCACTTAGATTATTTTGAGAGTCTTAAATAGCATGGTAATTTGCTTAAAATCCTAATATGGTAGGTATTCAAGATTAGTAAAATTTTCTTATGAGTGTTTTGAATACTAAGAGAAGTTTGATGCTTGATGATTGTTTTGAGATATGGAGGTAATAATATCAAAGTCGTGCTAGTTGAGTAGTTGTCAAATTGAGAAATGCTTGTGTTGAAGTTTGCAAGTCCCGTAGCATGCACGTATGGTAAACGTTATGTAACAAATTTGAAACATGAGGTGTTATTTGATTGTCCTCCTTATGAGTGGCGGTCGGGGACGAGCGATGGTCTTTTCCTACCAATCTATCCCCCTAGGAGCATGCGTGTAGTGCCGAGGTTTTTGATGAATTTTAGATTTTTGCAATAAGTATGCGAGTTCTTTATGACTAATGTTGAGTCCATGGATTATACGCACTCTGACCCTTCCATCCGTGCTAGCCTCTTCGGTACCGTGCATTGCCCTTTCTCACATTGAGAGTTGGCGCAAACTTCGCTGGTGCATCCAAACCCTATGATATGATACGCTCTTTCACACATAAACCTCCTTATATCTTCCTCAAAACAGCCACCATATCTACCTATTATGGCATTTCCATAGCCATTCTGAGATATATTGCCATGCAACTTTCCACCATTCTGTTTATCATGACACATTCATTATTGTCATATTGCTTAGCATGATCATGTAGTTGACATAGTATTTGTGGCAAAGCCACCGTTCATAATTCTTTCATACATGTCACTCTTGGTCCATTGCATATCCCGGTACACTTCCGGAGGCATTCATATAGAGTCATCTTTTGTTCTAGTATCGAGTTGTAATCATTGAGTTATAAATAAATAGAAGTGTGATGATCATCATTTTCTAGAGCATTGTCCCAAGTGAGGAATTAAAAAAAGAAAGGCCATAAAAAGAGAAGGCCCCAAAAAAGGGAAAGGCCAAAAAAAAGAGAAGGCCCAAAAAAATAAAAAAAAGAAAAAATGAGAGAAAAAGAGAGAAGGGACAATGTTACTATCCTTTGCCACACTTGTGCTTCAAAGTAGCACTGTAATCTTCATGATAGAGAGTCTCTTGTCTTGTCACTTTCATATACTAGTGGGAATTTTCATTATAGAACTTGGCTTGTATATTCCAACAATGGGCCTCCTCAAGTGCCCTAGGTCTTTGTGAGCAAGAAAGTTGGACGCACACCCACTTAGTTTCTTTTGTTGAGCTTTCATACATTTATAGCTCTAGTGCATCCGTTGCATGGCAATCCCTACTCCCTGCATTAACATAAATCGGTGGGCATCTCCATAGCCCATTGGTTAGCCTTGTTGATGTGAGACTTTCTCCTTTTTGTCTTCTCCACATAACCCCCTCATTGTATTCTATTCCACCCATAGTGCTATGTCCATGGCTCACGCTCATATATTGCATGAAAGTTTATAGGTTTGAGATTACTAAAGTACGAAACAATTGCTTGGCTTGTCATCGGGGTTGTGCGTGATGATAGCATTCTTGTGTGACGAAAATGAAGCATGACTAAACTATATGATTTTGTAGGGATGAACTTTCTTTGGCCATGTTATTTTGAGAAGACATAATTGCTTTGTTAGTATGCCTGAAGTATTATTATTTTTATGTCAATATGAACTTTTGTCTTGAATCTTTCGGATCTGAATAGTCATACCACAATTAAGAAGAATTATATTAAAATTATGCCAAGTAGCACTCCGCATCAAAAATTCTGTTTTTATCATTTACCTACTCGAGGACGAGCAGGAATTAAGCTTGGGGATGCTTGATACGTCTCCAACGTATCTATAATTTTTGATTGCTCCATGCTATATTATCTACTGTTTTGGACATTATTGGGCTTTATTATCCACTTTTATATTATTTTTGGGACTAACCTATTAACCCGAGGCCCAGCCCAGAATTACTGTTTTTTTGCCTGTTTTAGGGTTTCGAAGAAAAGGAATATCAAACGGAGTCCAAACGGAATGAAACCTTCGGGAACGTGATTTTCTCAACGAACAAGACCGAGGAGGCTTGGACCCTACGTCAAGACACAAAAGAGGAGGCCACGAGGTAGGGGGCGCGCCTACCCCCCAGGTGCGCCCTCCACCCTTGTGGGCCCCTTGTTGCTTCACCGACGTACTCCTTCCTCCTATATATACCTATGTACCCCCAAACGATCAGATATGGAGCCAAAACCCTAATTCCACCGCCGCAACTTTCTGTATCCATGAGATCCCATCTTGGGGCCTGTTACGGAGCTTCGCCGGAAGGGGCATCAATCACGGAGGGCTTCTACATCAACACCATAGCCCGTCCGATGAAGTGTGAGTAGTTCACCTCAGACCTATGGGTCCATAGTTATTAGCTAGATGGCTTCTTCTCTCTTTTTGTATCTCAATACAACGTTCTCCCCCTCTCTTGTGGAGATCTATTCGATGTAATCTTCTTTTTGCGGTGTGTTTGTTGAGACCGATGAATTATGGGTTTATGATCAAGTCTATCTATGAACAATATTTGAATCTTCTCTGAATTCTTTTATGTATGATTGGTTATCTTTGCAAGTCTCTTCGAATTATCAGTTTGGTTTGGCCTACTAAATTAATCTTTCTTGCAATGGGAGAAGTGCTTAGCTTTGGGTTCATGTTTGAACCGCGCATCATGGCAGCAAGTTGATCTTAGCCGTGTGCGGTGCCCCCCTCCACAGGTTTCCACCTCGATCATATTGTCGTAGTGCTTAGGCGAAGCCCTGCATCGGTAACTTCATCATCACCGTCAACATGCCATCATGCTGACGAAACTCTCCCTCGACCTCAGCTGGATCTAGAGTACGAGGGATGTCATTGAGCTGAATGTGTGCAGATCGCGGAGGTGCCGTGCGTTTGGTACTTGATCGGTTGGATCACAAAGACACCCGACTACATCAACCGCGTTACTTAACACTTCCGTTTTTCGTCTATGAGGGTACGTGGACACACTCTCCCCTCTCGTTGCTATGCATCTCCTAGATAGATCTTGCATGATCGTAGGATTTTTTTGAAATACTGCGTTCCCCAACAATAACCATGAGTAGGTCCTTCAAATCTTGAATCTCCTGAAGGGCTTGATGAAGTAACTCACTATTTTTCTTCACCTCAGCCATTATCTGTTTATTCTCTGGGACCCACGGTTTTGTTCCTGCACTGTTTTCTCTCGGCCGAGATATGTCTCAATTGGAGGGTATGTGCCTACGAGGAGTGTTCTCGAACCCATAATTGTGAATCAAGTTGTGAAAATTGTTACGATGTTATCTGTGTAAGGGCCTCCTCGGAGGAAGTTCTTGTTGCACTTCCAGGCTCGCTTGATTGTTTGATGATCCCATGGCTTGATGAGGATTAGGATGAGTAGAGATGCCAGCTAGTGTGCCTCTCACGGAGGCCGGAGAGCGAACCCCAAAAGGATATTCCTCCTCTTCCTCCATAGCAACCTCTTCAGCTTCATCTCTTCTTAGATCCTCCCGAACCACCCTTGTGTCTTATTCTCCATTGTTGAAGGGTGAGAAGACATGATGTTGGTCTAGCTGAATCTATCAGAAAACAGCAAGAAAAGAGAACATAGGATTTCTCCGTGATACGGTGATCAACAGGTTCAGGGAGTATATATAGATTTTTTATTTTGGGAAACAAGCAAACGTAAGAAAAACGGAGTCCGGAAGGTGCCCCTAGTGGGCACAACCCACCTGCCTAGCACGCCCTGGTGTCTTGTGCCCACCAGGGTACGCTTCCTGGAAGTTTACTTATTTCCTATTTTTCTAAATATTCCAAAACTGATAAAAAATATTTTTGCAGATTTTTCGGAGTCCATTTACTTACCGTATCACGTACCTCCTTATTTTCACTATTCTGAAGTGTTTCGGAAGGACTCTTTTATGTGTTCTTCTGGTGTTAATGTTTGGATAGTATTACTTTCAACATTAATGGGCGTACCTGAGATATAATGTTTTATTCGTTGCTCATTGACAACCTTCGGGTTAGTACCTTCGGCATTATTTATTTTGATGGCTCCAGACCGATAAACCTCCTCGATAATATAGGGGCCTTCCCATTTTGAGAGGAGTTTTCCTGCAAAGAATCTGAAACTAGAGTTGTACAAAAGAACATATTCTCTGACTTTAAACTCATGCTTTTGGATTCTTTTGTCATGCCATCTTTTAACTTTTTCCTTGAATAGTTTTGCATTTTCATAAGCTTGGGTTCTCCATTCATCTAATGAGCTAATATCAAATAACCTCTTTTCACCAGCAAGTTTGAAATCATAGTTGAGCTCTTTGATGGCCCAATATGCTTTATGTTCTAACTCAAGAGGCAAATGACAAGCTTTTTCATAAACCATTTTATAAGGAGACATACCCATAGGATTTTTATATGCTGTTATATAAGCCCAAAGTGCATCATCTAATTTCTTAGACCAATTCTTCCTGGACCTATTGACAATCTTTTGCAAAATTAATTTTACTTCTCTATTGCTAAGTTCAACTTGACCACTAGACTGAGGATGATAAGGTGATGCAATTCTATGGTTAACATCATACTTGGCAAGCATTTTACAGAAATCACCATGAATAAAATGTGAACCACCATCAGTCATTAAATATCTAGGGACTCCAAACCTTGGGAAAATAACTTCCTTAAGCATTTTAATAGAGGTGCTGTGATCAGCACTACTAGTTGGAATAGCTTCTACCCATTTAGTAACATAATCAAAATCAACCAAAATATGTGTATACCCATTAGAGGAAGGAAAAGGTCCCATGTAATCAAATCCCCAAACATCAAATGGTTCAACAGCAAGTGAATAATTCATAGGCATTTCTTGACGCTTACCGATATTACCTATTCTTTGACATTCATCACAAGATAAGATGAACTTACATGCATCCTTGAAGAGAGTAGGACAATAAAATCCATATTGCAATACCTTGTGAGCAGTTCTATCTCCATCATGATGCCCTCCATAAGCTTCGTAGTGACATTTCCATAGGATTCGTCCCTGTTCATGCTCAGGTACACAATGTCTAATAATACCATCTACTCCTTTATAAAGATATGGGTCATCCCAAAAGTAATGTGTTAAGTCATAGAAGATTTTTTTCTTTTGTTGGTACGTAAAGCTAGGTGGTAAATAGTTAGCAACAATGTAATTAGCATAGTTAGCATACCAAGGAGTACTATGAGCAACATTTATTGCAGCTAAGTGCTCATCAGGAAAACTATCATCAATAGATAGTGGGTCATCAGGCACATTTTAAAGCTTAGATAAATTATCAGCTATGGGGTTCTCAGCTCCTTTTCTATCAATGATATGTAAATCAAATTCTTGTAATAAGAGAACCCATCGAATAAGTCTAGGTTTAGCATCTTTCTTTTCCATAAGATATTTTATAGCAGCATGGTCGGTGTGAACAATTACTTTGGAATCAACAATATAAGGTCTAAATTTATCACAAGCAAACACCACTGCTAAGAATTCTTTTTCAGTAGTAGCATAGTTTCGTTGAGTATTGTCTAGAGTTTTACTAGCATAATGAATAACATTCAATTTCTTATCAACTCTTTGTCCTAGAACAACACCAACAACATAATCACTAGCATCACACATAATTTCAAAAGGCAAGTTCCAATCAGGTGGTTGAACAATAGGTGCAGAAATTAAGCCTTTCTGGAATGTTTCAAAGGCTTCTAAACAATCATCATCAAAAACAAAAAGAATATACTTTTACAAAAGATTCGTAAGAGGCCTAGAAATTTTAGAAAAGTCTTTGATAAATCTCCTATAGAAAGCAGCATGACCTAACAAACTACGAATACCTTTTATATCTTTAGGGCATGGCATTTTCTCAATTGCATCAACTTTAGCTTTGTCCACTTCAATACCTTTTTCAGAAATTTTATGACCCAAGACAATGCCTTCATTAACCATAAAGTGGCACTTCTCTCAATTCAAGAAAAGATTTGTTTGTTCACATCTCTGCAAAAACTCGATCAAGATTGCTTAAACAATCATCAGAAGACTTGCCATAAACAGAGAAGTCATCCATGAAAACCTCAACAATCTTTTCAGAAAAGTCAGAGAATATAGCAGTTATACATCTTTGAAAGGTAGCAGGTGCATTACATAAACCAAAGAGGACATAGCTGTTGGTACCGTCTTGATCGGGGCAACACCAAAACCACTAGGGGGCTTCCTGATCGTATTCGAATCCTAGCTTAACCCCTTTTGGTCTGGCTTACTGATCGTATTCGAATTAGAAGCCTTGCTTTTTTCTCTTTGTTTGACTTAAATTTTTGAAAACAGTCTTTTGGGTTTGTCTTGAGATTTTTTTCATATCTGAAGCATATATGTGGTTTTGATTAACCCGACTTGACTTTGGATGATAAGTTGTCATCATATGACAATCATAAACATTTGGAAGTTTTGGCTTCTAAAGACTGGGTTATCACCCTTACTGCACATGTATCCTAAACCGGCAGTACGATTCAATATCACACGAACCGGTTTTCCAAACCAGATTATATTATTCAAATATTTAATAGCCAACATGCCTGGATTTTTATTATGGTTATCAATAGCCAATATTATGATGGAGGTCTTCAAAGTCGCTTCAGTGCAATGGTTATTATTTTATTAATGAACATGATTTATTTTTACAATGGCGAGAATAGTCCCGAGTCGCTGGGGCTTACGACCTGACACTTGGGGGCTACATTATTCAAATTGAGATTAAATCAGATATGCAAGTCCCATGTCACTGCCAGTATGCACCATGGCACTTGGGGGCTAATGTAAAGTCATTTTTTGATCAACTTATTGAAGACCCGACTCATCCCATTGTAATGAGCCGGCCCTTGGGGGCTACCAATTGCTCCTGTCAAAAATTCAAGGTACACAAGCCTCAGTCCATTATATTGAAAGATCCACTACTCAGTTGGTAGAGTACAAAGCTCTTAACCTGATGGACGTTGGTTTAAGCCCCATGGCAGAGATTACATCATATGATGTTATTATCAATGAATTATATACAAAGTCCCATCTCAGTATTATCTTACTGAGCCGGCCCTTGGGGGCTACATGTTGCTGCTCAAATCTACATGATCATCTTTACAAAGTCCCTGCTCATTATTGCATAATGACCCGGCCCTTGGGGGCTACAAGTGATATGAATATAATGGAGATCTACATCTTCAAGACGGCTGAAAATCAGATGAGTATTTCAAGGCCAATATTTTTCACAATATTTCTGTGAGAAACCAATGTCAGCAAATTGATTATGAAGCTGGTCTATTGACCCATACTTTCCAGGAGCAAATAACAAGGACTTAAGGGTGATCAGGTACCGGTTTACAAGAATTTTTAACCCGGAGCACAACCTATCAAATTTGTTCTTGTGTTTATTTTGCAGGATTAAGTTTAACATGGATAAATCCAAATTAAACTGGGGGCTAATGTCGGGGATATACCCCGCGGTATGACTCGGCCGGACTTGGTGGCTCACTGGTGACCCGCCGTGACTTGGCGATTCACTAAGTGACCCGCCCGGATCTCTCCACTCACTGATGACCCGGCCGAGCCACGTGAATCATTGGTGACCCGGCAGGCGGGTCAGAGGGCGACAAGACCCGGTGGCCCAACAGGCGGTTCATGGAAGGCCGACTCGTATTATGGTGGGCCGGCTTAAGATGAAAGGCATAAGGAATATTCTCCTACAAAGGAAGCAATACTAGGACTCCACTTGTATTCCTAATACTAATAGGACTAGTCATGTAAGCCGCCCTTCAACATATATAAGGAGGGGCAGGGCACCCCAAAAGAGAGAAGTTTTGATAAGTCTCACAAGTTAGGGTTAGACAAACAGGTCTATAGCTCCCGGGATAGAGCACCCTTGTAATTGTGATCATCATCATCAATATCAATGAAGTAGGATGTAGGCTTTTACCTCCACTGTGAGGGGTCGAACCTGGGTAAAACCTCGCGTCTCTCGGTTCCGACCAACCCCTCTCAAGCAACCACATAGATGCATTGGCCTCACGACTAAGTCCTAACACTAAGGACATCTGCGGTGACAATTCCATGACAGAATATCTCTTCCGCTTAGTGATAAAGTAAAACAATTACATGGTGATTGCATTTCATAAAATAAAGCGACAACCATATGGCTCCTGCTAGTTGCTGATAACTGTGTTACAAAACATGATCATCTCATACAATAAATTATATAATCACGTCTTGACCATATCACATCACAACATGCCCTGCAAAAACAAGTTAGACGTCCTCTACTTTGTTGTTGCAAGTTTTATGTGGCTGCTACGGGCTTAGCAAGAACCGTTCTTACCTACACATCAAAAACCACAACGCGGTATAGTGATTGATTTTTGATCTTCACAAAGAATCCTGTTCATTGAATCCGATTCAACTAAAGTTGGAGAAACCGACACCCGCCAGCCACCTGTGTGCAAAGCACGTCGGTAGAACCAGTCTCATGAACGCGATCATGTAATGTCGGCCCGGGCCGCTTCATCCAAAAATACCGCTGAATCAAGAAATAACTAGTGACAGCAAGCAATTTGCATATACCCACGCCAACAACTCCTTTGTGTTCTACTCGTGCATATAACATCTTCGCATAGACCTGGCTCGGATGCCACCTTTGGGGAACGCAATATTTCAAAAAAATTCTACGATCACAGAAGATCTATCCAGGAGATGCATAGCAACGAGAGGGGAGAGTGTGTCCATGTACCCTCGTAGACCGAAAACGGAAGCGTTAAGTAACGCAGTTGATGTAGTCGAATGTCTGTGCGATCCAACTGATCAAGTACCGAACGCACGGCACCTTTGTGATCTGCACACGTTCAGCTCAATGACGTCCCTCGTACTCTAGATCCAACTGAGGCCGAGGGAGAGTTTCGTCAGCACGACGGCATGTTGACGGTGATGATGAAGTTACCGACGCAGGGCTTCGCCTAAGCACTACGACAATATGATCGAGGTGGAAATCTGTGGAGGGGCACCACACATGGCTAAGATCAACTTGTGTCTATGGGGTGCCCCCTCCCCATATATAAAGGAGTGGAGGAGGGGGAAGGCCGGCCTCCTAGGGCGCGCCCCAAGGGGGATTCCTACTCCTACTAGGAGTAGGTTTCCCCCCTTTCCTAGTCCAACTAGGAGGTGGAAGGAAGGGAAGAGGGAGAGAAGGAAAGGGGAGGCCCAAACCCTACCCCAATTCGGATTGGGCCTAGGGGGCGCACGCCACACCTGGCCGCCTCCTCCTCTCTTCCACTATGGCCCATCAAGGCCCATTAACTCCCGAGGGGTTCTGGTAACCCCTCGCTACTCCGGTAAATGCCTGAACAAATCTGAAACCTTTCTGGTGTCCAAACATAACCTTCCAATATATCAATGTTGATGTCTCGACCATTTTGAGACTCCTCATCATGTCTGTGATCACATCCAAGACTCCGAACTACCTTCGGTTCATCAAAACACATAAACTCATAATACATATCGTCATCGAACATTAAGCGTGCAGATCCTATAGGTTCGAGAACTATATAGACATGATCGAGAGTCATCTCCGGTCAATAACCAATAGCGGAACCTGGATGCTCATATTGGTTCCTACATATTCTACGAAGATCATTATCGGTCAAACCCCATAACTACATACGTTGTTCCTTTTGTCATCGGTATGTTAGTTGCCCGAGATATGATCGTCGGTATCATCATACCTAGTTCAACCTCGTTACTGGCAAGTCTCTTTACTCGTTCCGTAATGCATCATCCCGCAACTAACTCATTAGTCACATTGCTTGCAAGGCTTATAGTGATGTGCATTACCAAGAGGGCCCAGAGATACCTCTCCGACAATCGGAGTGACCAATCCTAATCTCAATCTATGCCAACTCAACAAACACCATTGGAGACACCAGTAGAGCATCTTTATAATCACCCAGTTACGTTGTGACATTTGATAGCACACTAAGTGTTCTTCCGGTATTCGGAAGTTGCATAATCTCATAGTCATAGGAACATATGTAAGTTATGAAGAAATCAGTATCAATAAACTAAACGATCATAGTGCTAAGCTAATGGATGGGTCAAGTCAATCACATCATTATCTAATGATGTGATCCCGTTCGTCAAATGACAACTCATGTCCATGGCTAGGAAACTTAACCATCTTTGATTAACAAGCTAGTCAAGTAGAGGCATACTAGTGACAGTTTGTTTGTCTATGTATTCACACATGCACTAAGTTTCTGGTTAATACAATTCTAGCATGAATAATAAACATTTATCATGATATAAGGAAATATAAATAACAACTTTATTATTGCCTCTAGGGCATATTTCCTTCAGTTATATTGGAGAATACTTATTTATCACTGTCACCACCATCTTCATCACCCAAGGAGAATTGAGTATCGGGTATGGGCACTCCCCTTGGCTTTCGCCAATCTTGGGGGAGGTGCCCCGGTATCGTATCACTCCACTATCCTTTTTTCTTTTACTATTTTAGTTCGATCTTTTGCTTTAGATGAATAAAAGTTTAGTTCGATCCTTTCCTTTCGAGAGTTTGCTTAGTGATCTATCCTTGTAATCGTGTGCAAGATATAAAATAAAGTTTAGTTTGAGATTTTGCTTTCTTTACTTTCTTGCTGCAATAAAAAGAAAGGAAATAAATAAAAAGAAAGGAATTAAATAAAGGAAAGGAAATAAATCAAGAAGATCATATGCTAATCTTATGGTAGGTGATGGCACCACATAAGGAAAAGTATAAGTAGAAAATTTTATTAGAGATTAACAAACATAGCATTAGTCAATGACGCAACTCATGAAAGAATTAATAAGGGAAGAGAAGATTCGGATATAAATATACTGTCCTAGAAATCTTTTGTGATTGTGAGCCCTCATCAAAATATTGTATGCCAAAATTGTTGACGTTGGACAAGGAAGACAACTTAATGGTTTATGTTTGTTTATATTCACATAGAAGTAATATTGTCATAGATGCTTCAACATGTGGTGCTTACCCCTATCTTTGATAGCCAAAAATTCCTCACTAAGTAGAGATACTACTTGTGCATCCAGAAACCCTTAAACCCAGATGTTATTTTCAAGTGTCCACCATACCTACCTAGGGATTGAGCAAGATCCCTCAAGTAAGTTGTCATCGGTGCAAAAAGGCAATAAAAATTGCTTCTAAATGTGTGAGATCATTTAGTGTAAGAGAAAATTGAGTGTTGCACGAACTTGTGATGGTGAAGAATAAAGGCGACATACTGCATAATAAAGGTCGCTATCACAAGGGGCAATGCAATGTGACGTTCTTTTACACTAAGGGGTTGAGCATACAAACAAATAAGTGCATGGCAACCTCTGCTTCCCTCTATGAAGGGCCTATCTTTTACTTTTATGTATTTAGTTTTGTGCAAAGAGTCAAAGTTTTCCTTCTATTCCTTTTTATTTTTCTCCTTTGGCAAGTATCATGTGGTGAGGAAAGATCTAGGCACATGTGTCCAGTTGAATATAGATAGCATGAGTTATTATTTTTGACATCACCCTTGAGGTGAATACGTTTGGAGGCAAAACTATAAGCCCCTCTTTCTATGTGTCTGGTTGAAACGTTTTGCTCATGTGTACGCGGTGAGTGTTAGCAATCCTAGAAGACTATATGATGGTTGAGTATGTGAACTTGCCTAAAGGCTCTGATACGTGACCCTTCCTGAAAAGATGATGAATTGTAGTTACAAAGTTAACTGAGAACATAGTTTGTTGGTTTTTAATAGAATTTTTGCTTTATACTTCGATTGTGTGATGAACTGTTACTTATTCATGAGAAGTCTATGATAAAAGTTCTATGACAAAAGCCTTATGTTTAATTTTGTTGTTGTTATAATAATCTACATGATGCTTCTATGTCCGTATTTTGTTTTTATCGACACCTCTCTCTCTAAGCATGTGGACATGTTTTCGATTTCGGTTTTCCGCTTGAGGACAAGCGAGGTCTAAGCTTGGGGGAGTTGATACGTCCATTTTGCATCATGTTTCCTTACTATTATTTATGATATTTTTATCCATAATAATGCTTTTTGAAGTAATTCTAATGCCTTTTGGAGTAATTCTAATGCATTTTCTCTCATAATATGCAAGGTATACACAAAGAGGGAGAATTCTGGCATCTGGAAATCTGGACATGGAAAAGCTATGTCAGGCCACCTGTTCTGCACAACTCCAAACAAGCTGAAACTTCACGAGGATTTTTTATATTTGAGGAATATTGGAGCAAATAACTACTAGAGGGGCCCCACCAAGTGGGCACAACCCACCTGGGCGCGCTAGGGAGCCCAGGTGCGTCCTGGTGGGTTGTGCTCACCCAGGCCCACTGATACGTCTCCAACGTATCTACTTTTCCTAATGCTTTTCCTCTTGTTTTGGACTCTAATTTGCATGATTTGAATGAAACTAACCCCGGACTGACGTTGTTTTCAGCAGAACTACCATGATGTTGTTTTTGTGCAGAAATAGAAGTTCTCAGAATGGAACGAAACTTTGCAGGGAATTTTATATAATATATAAGAATTTCTGGAGCCAAGACCTACCGAAGGGGGCACCTGGGTGGGCACAACCCACCAGGGCACGCCCCCTCACCAGGCGCGCCCAGGTGGGCTGTCCCCATCTGGTGGCCCCGCAGACCCTAAAACCAACGCTATAAAATCCTATTTTCGGAGAAAAAATCAAGGAGAAATAATTCCTCGGGAGGACAGAGATGGAGCCCCCGCCAAGCGATGTTCTTCCTCGGGAGGACAGATCTGGAGTCTGTTTGGGGCTCCAGAGAGGGGGATCTTCGTTCTTCGTCATCACCAACCCTTCTTCATCGCCAATTCCATGATTCTCCCCACCAGAAGTGAGTAATTCCTTCGTAGGCTCATTGGTCGATGAGGAGTTGGATGAGATTCATCATGTAATCGAGTTAGTTTTGTTAGGGCTTGATCCCTAGTATCCACTATGTTCTTAGATTGATGTTGCTATGAATTTGTCATGCTCAATGGTTGTCACTTTGGGCCCGGCTGCCATGATTTTAGTTCTGAACTGTTTATGTTATAACCATTATATTCGTGTTCTAGATCCGATCTTGCAAGTTATAGTTACATGCTATGTGTTATGATCCGGTAACCCCGGAGTGACAATAACCGGGACTTCTTCCGGTGATTACGGTAGTTTGAGGAGTTCATGTATTCACTATGTGTTAATGCTTTGTTTCGGTTCTCTATATATTATTGTGTTTCTGTTAGTAATGCTATTATGCTGATTGTAAAAAAGATGTGTATTAGTGAAATGACATTGTTCTATATTATTTTAGCTTCGTGAATAGTATCTTATTATTTTTAAAGCCCGTAGCAACGCACGGGCCTTCTACTAGTATCCCTTAGTTTCCAATATGGACCCCGCTGCCACGGGAGGGTAGGACAAAAGATGTCATGCAAATTCTTTTAATAAAGCTCGTATGACTATTTACGGAATACATGCCTGCATTATATCGATGAACTAGAGCTAGTGTCGTATCGCCCTAGGTTATAATTGTCTCATGATGAATATCATCCAACAAGTCACTGATCCAATACCTACAAATTTATCTTATATTGTTTCTGCTAAGTTACTATTGATATCATCATTGTTACACTTGCTACAAACTATTATCACTGTTACTGTTACTATTGTTGCTGCTACTATTATCAAAACTATCATACTACTGTGCTACTGATCACTTTGCTGCAGATAATTAATCTCCAAGTGTGGTTGAATTGACAACTTAGCTGCTAATACCTTCAAATATTCTTTGGCTCCCCTTGTGTCGAATCTATCAATTTGGGTTGAATACTCTACCCTCGAAAACTATTGCGATCCCCTATACTTGTTGGTTATCACCCACCTCCGGTGCCCATCTTCTGGTATATAGATAATTTTGACCTAGAAAAAATAAGGGGAGGACTTTTGGGACAGAGCGCCGCCGTCTTGAGGCGGAACTTGGGCAGGAGCACTTTTGCCCTACGGTGGAGTATTCCACCGGGGGAACTTCCCTCCCGGAGGTGGAAATCATCGCCATCATCATCACCAACAACTCTCCCATCTTAGGGAGGAAAATCTCCATCAACATCTTCAACAGCACCATCTCATCTCAAACCCTAGTTAATCTCTTGTGTTCAACCTTGTTAGCAGAACTATACATTGGTGCTTGTGGGTGACTAGTAGTGTTGATTACATCTTGTAGTTGATTACTATATGGTTTATTTGGTGGAAGATAATATGTTCAGATCCAATATGCTATTTATTACCCCTCTGATCTTGAGCATGATTATAACTTGTGAGTAGTTACTTTTGTTCTTGAGGTCACGGGAGAAATCATGTTGCAAGTAACACTACAAAAAAATACACTTCCGTGATGATACGTGTTTGTCACAGTCGGTCGCTTTTTTGTCATGCATGTACATCCATGACGATTTTATGACAGAATCAAGATAGTCATACCTGTGCTGTCGTAGAAGTGTTCCATGACATTACCAAAATTATCATCACGGAAGTGTCCACTTCCATGACGATAAATCGCGCGTGACAGAAGCGCTTTCGTCAAGGGTGACCGACACGTGGCATCCACCGTAACGGAACGCCGTTAAGCTATCGGGTCGGGTTTTGGATCCGATAACCCGTTAACAGCCCCGACCAATGGGGATTTTCCACGTGTAAAATCATCATTGGCTGGAGGAAACACGTGTCGGCTCATCGTTGGGACAGATGCCATCCACTCATTGGACGTAAGGCGCCTATGATACGTCGACACGTGACACGACCCAACAGAGACCCATTCCTATGAAAAGGCCAGCCCGTTTGACTTGGTCAAAAGGTGGTGGGCTGGCCCATGGAAAGCCTGTTAACGGCCTATTCGCATATAGCCCATTTACAGCCCGCTAACCCAAGGCCTGTTACGCCCTATCCGAATTAGGCCTAGTAGCGTCATCTGGGCCATCCAATATGATTCCAGCCCATTTTCACTTCTGGCGCATGAATGGCCCATGACGTCTTTCGGCCCATATGAGGCCCTATGTAACTCTTGGCCTATTAACGGCCCGCGGTGAAACTAGCCCGTAATGAACAGTGTATCACTTTACACCCATTAACGGCTCGTGGTGAAACTGGCCCGTAATGAACAGTGTATCACTTTATACCCATTAACGGCCCGTTATTCCATTGGGTCGTTTCCAGCCCATGTTATCTTTCGGCCTTCTCAGAGCCCATTTATTCTTGGGCTCATTTCCAGCATTCGTTTACTTATGGCCCGTTACTGTCATTTTCTGCTTGTGGGCCAAATTCATCCCGTGGTTACAGTCGGCCCGTTTGTGGTCCGTTAATACGTTGGGCCGTTTTCATAGCGTCATCAAATACGGCCTATTAACGATGGCCCGTTATGGTCGGCCCATTAACATAAGATTCCAACTCTAGCCCGTTTACAGCCATAATGCGGTCTGTTTGGCCCATGTTTGGCCAATCGATCATACGGTCCGTATAAGGCCCATTGATGATACGGCCCGCAGAAGGCCCATTGTTTCTATGACCTGTAGAAGGCCCATTATTTCTACGGCCCGTAGAAGGCCCACTATTTATACGGCCAGTAGGAGGCCCAGTGTCACTACAGTAAATATTAGCCCATGGTTATTGTGGCCTAGTTTAAAAAAATAGGTTATTGCAGCCACTAGCTAACCGCGGAAAAAGAACTGCAATGACTACAAGCAAACAAATAAACAAGACAACAAGGAAATAAATAAGCAAGCAACTAACGGTAGGCTATCACGACTATTACACATATTAAATCCACTGGGCATCAAAGTTCGCCACCAGTGCAAATATAGGGAACAAAGCAGCATATCATATACACTGGTTGTCAAAGTTGGCGACCAGCGCAAATAAACGCCACAGCAAAAGAAATCCAGAATTGAAACCACTTCAGAAGATCTCAAGAAACAATATCCTGGGTACCCATAATGCTGGCAAGATGCATAGCAAGCTTATTAACTTTCTCTTGTTTGGCGCTTAAATCCTCCAGCGCTTGTTGTTGCACCAGAAAATATGCATCTGAATTCTGCAGGGACTTCCTCAGTCCTTCAGCTTCCTGTCGCAGCACATCTGATCGATGTCTTTCAACTTGAAGTTGACACTCAAGAAGACGAACTGATTCAGGCAGCGAGTTCGAAGAGCTTGTGCTAGCAGTAGTGGCCAGTTACTCGAACTCTACATCAAGACAGGACTTTTGGGTTCCCTCACTGTCGTCAAGATAGTTTTTATCAGCTTTCTTGGAGACCAACAGGGATGTCTCACTATCTTGAACCTTATCTGCATTACTTCCTTTACCATTGGATAACACGGTATTGTTCTCCAATATTTTGTCCGCATTCTAAAAGAGAAACAAGCAAACAAATCACATGTTTACCATGTTGTATATGAAACTCATTTTGGTAAATGAGTTCAGTAGTAAAGTGGACAGGATAACAACATGAAACAAACATATAACTATGTACCATGGTCACTTTATGGTCTATATCATTCTAGTTTTTGTTTCCAAATCAAGATAGAGACACAGCTCAAATAATATTTGTTCAAGACAAAGCAGAATAGACAGAATATAAGTGTGGGTAAGTATAGAGCAATAACAACACTTGTAATGTGCATGACATGAGAACATAACTGTTTATTCAATTGAAACTGAAATCAACATAGAGCAGGTTACAACAGCAAACCAGTTAAAGAAACAGGTTTAAAACATACCTGTTGCGCCATTGGAGTTTCAATTCCATCCTTCAAGTTTGAAAATAGTTGGTATGAGTAAGTACAGTAATGCAAGAGCAAAGGAGTATGAACCATAGCTATAGAACCTGACCTGAGAACAAATCTTCTTCTCCTTTAAGCGTTGAGTTGGGATTCGGAGTGGTGGTCCTCGTGCTTTGGGCACTGCAGTTCCCTTACTAACTGCTCGTGTTTGGGTGCTCTGTGGTGGAGACGGTGCTGTGTCAACTGGAACTGGGTTACTATCTGCCGGGGTTAGGGTTAGAAGGGGTGTAGCTGGTTCTCTATCCAACTAGGTAGGGGTGCAATCTGTGAGAGTCTGGGTTATGTGTGGTGGATCTGCTCCTTGGGCAAGTACAACCGTGGTTCTATCTGCATCAACTGGTAGCACTATCTTTTCTGAAGACCGTGTTGTTAATCCCTTAGATACTGCCATCACGCTCTCCAATTCAAATGGCTGATAAACAAGAAAAGTAATTGAAAGTATAGACATTGTATGATAGACAGGTGCAATGGATAGTGGGGAATAAAAGATGGCATGAAATAACTCATATTTATGTTGTCTAACCAAAAAGGATAGCATGACACAATTTCACATATATGATGGCTAAGTAAACAGGATAGCATGACACAATTTCACATTATGATGGCTAACTAAAAAAGATGGAAAGACATAGTTCAAAATATGAGACTATGTAAATAGGATGACATGACATAACTATATAATGTGTTTATTAAATAGGTTGGCATGCCATAATTCACATACATTCACGGATAGAATGCCATAATTCAAAATATGATGACTGTAAACACTAAACATGATGAGATGATATAACTATATGATGTCTTTATTAAATGGGTTGCCATGCCATAATTTAGATAGATGATGTGTATGTAGTATGTAAACATGATGGCATGATATAATTCAAATATATGATTTATATAGTAAGCAAGTAAGCAGATGGCAATCCATATATGATGTAAAAACTAAGCAATCCAGGACAACATGCATGACATGGGTAATATAACCCTGCCAAGTTTGAGCATAGACCTCAGGGGGGAAATAGGACTGGTCACCAGTCTCTGAATCCTCCTCTGAGGAGCTCTCTGTAACCAGCAAGATGTCTGCTTCAGCAGGTAGCATTGTCTGCTCTAAATACCTTGTTTTCACTCCAGATACTTCCATCACCGCTTCAAATGGCTGATTCACAGGAAGAGTAGTTGAATATACAAACGTTGTCGACAAATGGAACACGTAATACAAAAAATGATAACATGATATAATTCACATACATGATGATTGGCTAAACAGCATGGCATTGCATAATTCACATATATAATGCTTTTGCAACAAGATATCATTGTATAATTCACATATATAATGTCTTATAACAAGATGGCAATGCATAATTCACATATATGGTAATTAGACACTAAACAGGTGGCATTCACACAAAGCATGTTTAAACTAATCAAATGACATAGCAATGCGAGACACCATACACACGATATGAGCAACATAACCCTGCCAAGTTAGAGCATACACCTCTGTGGGGGGGGGAATAGGACTGGTCATCTGTCTCTGAATCCTCCTCTGAGGAGCTATCCGTAACCAGTGAGATATGCGCTTCGTCAGATAGCATAGTCTGCTCTGAAGACCTTGTTTTCACTCCAGAATTTGCCATCACCGTGTCAAATGGCTGATGCACACGAAGAGCAGTTGAATGTACTAACATTGTTGACAAATGTAATATGTAAAAAAAAAGGATGGCCTGATATAATTTACATATAAGATGACTGGCTAAGCAGGATGGCATTGCAAAATTCACATATATGATGCCTGGCTAAACAAGATGGCATTGCATAATTCACATAAACGATGAATAAACTAAACAGATGGCATTCGCACAAAGGATGTCTAAACTAAGCAGATGACATATTTGATGTATAAAGTAAGCAATGCAAGACACCATATGCATGATATAACCAACATCAGCATGCCAAGTTAGAGCGAAGACCTCAGGGGTAAATAGGAGTTGTCTTCTCCTTTTGAATCCCCCTCAGAACAGATATCTTCCTCTCGATTACAATCTGAAATGCGTGGAGGGGGGGCTGCCTTTGCGCCTACCATGGAGCAACGTCTACATGAAATTTTATTGCCACTCAAGGCTCGTCTCTTTTGCTCTACATGTTCAGTTCCATTGTTTACAATAACTGTCATGCATAGGAATAAAACATAGTGAGATTATGTAAGGAGTGCATGCAGAAATCCAGAGTGATGGTAGGAACCTGTGGATAGACCCAAAACCAATAATAGCAGGCAGATAATGGCTTCATTTAAAAAATACAGATAATGGCTTCTTTACTGTTTGTTTCCCACCCAACATGAAACTCATAGTAGACATCGGAGATTAACCAGATAGTAGATAGATACTATTGATAGCGGCCCCAATATGTACCCCACAACCATTTAAAAACTCAAGTTTGACCATTAGTTTGGAGCTGACTCAGAGTCTAATAGGTGAACAGGACGATAAAGTAGCATGTAATATTAAGCGATGCATAACATAAGCAGACACGAAAGAGTGCGACCTCTCTTGCGGACCCGTGTAGTCCTCGAGGTCATCTGCTCGGTTGATGATGGTAATCTAGTTTTCATGGCTGCCAGCGGAGGGGAAGAAGATCTGAGGCGGCGAAAGACAGTCTGGAGGCCGGATCCCTGCTGTGCTGGACCCTTCTGTCATTGGAGCAGCTGAGCTGGGGTGGACGACGGCGCAACAGGAGCGGGACAAACCACGCAAGGTTTTCTTTGACAACTATCTGTAAGAGAAGTAATTCTGTAAGGGCTCGTTTGAATTGGAGGATTCTAACAATGCAGGGATAGAAATAGACAGGAATAGGATAGGAATGCACATGCAAAACAGAGAATTTAAAAACATAGGATTTCTGCCAATCTAGGTGTTTGACTCACAACAATTGGAAGATCACAGGATGCAAAGAAGCATGGTGAGATTAAGTCAAACCACAAGAAAATGTACGGTTATAATGCTATTATGCTACTATATTTTAGTCTTGTGCTTCATGAATAGGAATTTGAAAAGGAGGACAAGTGAAAATTAAAATTCCTATGTTTTTTCTTTCAAGGAGACACTAAAGGAACAAATCCGTGTGCTCAGTGGACAATGTATATAACATGTAGGGTAAAAAAGAGATGCAACAAGTGTACAACCTCTTTGGCAAAGCCATGTCGATCTCAGCGTGATTGGGTTGGCCGGTGAGGATGCTCCGGCTGACTTTGCTGTCGGTGGAGGGGAAGAAGATCTTTGGCGTCTAGAGATGGAGCCCGAGGTACTGCTCCGCTGTGATGGAGGGTTTCGTCATTGGAGCAGCTCCGGTGAGTTGTACGACACCGAGGCTGAAGCAGGACAAGAGAGACAATGAACAACGTTAACCTGAGTGGAATTCTAATAGCATATCCAATACATGATGTAAAATACATAACCACAAAGTGCTAGATGTAAAATACATCAGCCGCTCATCTCTGAACTTAATTGTCGAAACTGAACTTAATTGTCGAAACTGAACTTAACTGTCGAAACTGAATTTTGCTGTCGAAACTGAATTTTGCTGTCGAAACTGAACGCACTAGAAAGGTGAGGCTACACGTCGGTCAAATGACTTTTTCATCTCTGGTCAGTCGATTTTGCAGCCGTTGGATACGAAATCAAGGGCCTGCGGTTCATCTTCAACCTCCACCCCCTGAGCCGCCAGCCACCACCGGCCAAACAGCAGCCCCCCGCCGCCCGCGGTCGGCAGTGCGCCGCCTCGAAAACACTCCCACCGCTGGTCCGCCGCTACCCCGGCCATCCCTCTAGGCCCCCGCGTGTCGAGCTTTTTCTCCGGCGATCCCCATGCCACCGCCCCGCCAACGCCCCGCCACCGCCGGCGACCACCGCCCCCATCCTGAATCCTAAGATAGATAGTGGGGTACCTCTCTGGCGAGCCCCCCTCCCCGCTGTGGCTGGTTCTTCCTTCACCCCGGCGAGCCCCCACCCCCTGAAAATCAACTGACCCAAAAGTCGATTTATTGGACTGAAGTGTAGCTAAATCGGAGCAACATCGCAAGCAAGAGCAAGAGCGAGAGCAGCAGCGCGAGTAAGAGCAATAGCAAGAGCAGACCAGGCAGGGGACCGAGAGCAAGAGCAGAGCAGCAGCAGCTCCTACTGATGTGGACGTCGCCACCGAGGGAGCGACGCCATGGAGGAAGTGGCCGGCGACGCCGCCGTGGATGGAGCCACGCCGTGTCGGCTCGGGACCGAGCGGCGGCACTACCGTGAGATCGAATCAAGAAGAAAATGCGGCGATTAGTGTACAACCTCTTTGGTGGTGCCGATTAGGCCGCAGCTTCATCCGAGGAAACGGTGATGATGATGCTCTTCCGGTGGTGCAGGTGAAGACGGCAGTGCGGGAATGGAGGTGGCGCGAAAGACGAGGGGAACGTCAGGGCAGCTCCTTGGAAGTGGAGGACGGGGTGGCTGAACCGACGGGACGATGAGATTGACGATGGATCCTCATCCGGTACAGTGGATGAGGGACGTCGAGGTGTTGTTGTGGACGATGTCGTCGGGGAAGAGGCTCCGGCTGGGTGGCGGACGGAGCAGGGTGTGAGGTTTCGTCGCGGATTTTCATGGCCGCGGTGTACGAATGGGTGGGCGGATGGGATGGTAGTGGGGAACCATGGCTTAGAGACGCGCTTGTCCGAAATGTGAGGTAAGTTATGAAAGTACCCCCACCGGTTTGAGGAGGTTCTTTCGGTTCAAGGGTACCACGGGCATTTCGCGTGTCGGGATTTCACAGGAGGTGGGATTTTCGCGCGCGTTGTAATTTCGGAATAGCAAGGCGCGGGTTGAGATGGAGGGAGTTGTCGGAGCACAACGAGACAAAGATATATCTTAAATATTTCGGGCTAACAAGGCGCGGGTTGAAATTTCCGGACAAGCCTAATGTGTACTGTACCAAATCAATGCGCACTACAAATGTCATTCGAAACTTTGAATTCATGTTATGTTCAATTAAAATATTTCGCTATGTGTATAATGCATGCAACCTACTACTCAAATGAACGTTTTAGTGCATTCCAAACGTATATACTACCGCTTCATTATGAACTAAATTTGAATTCGTTTCTCTATTTGAATAAGATCTACAGTAATGATTGTTGTGAAGTCAAAGCATTTGAATTCGTTTCTCTGTTTTAATAAGATCTACAATCATCATTATTTTCAAGTTAAACCATCGTTTGTGTATTATCTTCACAACACACCACATGATTAGTCTCGAGTTACATATTAACTATGTGTACTATATGAACTCGAACTAGATTTTCTGAATCCACTTTATTTTGATTTCAAACACATTACATTTATAGCTCTAGCTAGATCTTCATAAATCATAATCTAAACCATGTCTCATATGTATAATGTGTTTATCACATTATGTATGGTGCCCCCCCTACGCCTACAAGTATTTAGATGTGAGTTGCAAACACCACACATTACCACAAATTCAAATAAAATGTGAGGATGTTCGATATATAGTATTGTTTAGATTGTTCGATATTTAGTTGTAAGTTGCAAACGCCACACATTATCACAAATTCAAATAAAATGTGAGATTGTTTGATGTATAGTATGGTTTAGATTATTCGGCATTTAGCTGTGAGTTGCAAACGCCATGCATTATCACATTATGGTCTAACATGTGCACAACACGTGTATCACCGCTATATTCATGCATGCAATGTTTAAAACACTATGATCTCCTATTCAAATATATGAATCCGCTTTCATATCAAATTATGATCTTTGTTAGTCTCTTACACCCACACAATCCTCTAACCTTTGTAGCTACCACTAACTTTCTCTCGTGCATGCACACACCCTCCTCGCCCTCCCCCTCCCTCGGCATTCTATCCACCGGGCACATTCATTGTTTTCTTTAGGTCGTTCTCCCAGAGTCTCCACAACTCCTTTCTGACACACACCGATCGATAAACCTCTCCAGCGATGCCTGCCTACAACATACACACACACACACACCTTCAATCTCCTCCTTTATGTGTCCTTGCCTCGTGTCTCTCATACGGTCAGACACACGTGTAAACTCTCGCCCCTCTTTTCATCGATCTCACAACCACACACTCCTCCCCCTATCTAGCTAGTAGTCGGGCCTCTCGCACCACCTCCTAGCTCCATTCTCTCTGTCTATCCGTCTCACTGGGCCTTATTTGCCTCTAACAAATGGACGTACACCGACCGATCTCTCGCTATACATATAGCTAGCTAGGTCCTTATAACTCATTTTTACCCACACGTCAATCGATCTACCTCATTAGTTGTGTCTCTCCCTTCCTCTGACAAACAACAATTGATCTACCGATCTAGTTAGGTTTGATTACCAAACACATGGTTCCCCTTCATCATCCATGGATGCGTCCTGACAGATCTATACGCGCATGCACACACAGAAACACATCCCCACTCTTATTGATAACATTGCAGTTCCACCCTCAGTTTGTCTAGTAGGCCTCTCCCACCATCTTCGAGAAGCAACTCCATCACCCATCCAGAACTCTACCCCTTTCCCTCCCTCTCCCTCCCTCCCTCTCTCCTCTCTCTCTCTCTCTCTCTCTGTCCCATCATATTTCCCGTCCTTCAGTTATGTATGGATGTCGACCGATCTCCCTCAAGACATAGCTGGGTCTCTCCTTCTCAACACATATACGAGTCGTTCTACCTCTATATTTAGGCCTCTGCCTACCCCACCCCCACCCCTCCCCCCACACCCCGATACATCGAGCGCTCTAGTCATGTCTCCCTGCCAAACACAAACTTGACATGTGCCCTCTAACGTTCCGGTAGGCCAGTCGCACTATATCTTTGGCTTGCACACACACACACACACACAATTTAGATGGCTCTATTCATCGATCTCGCACCCACCCACTTGATCCTCTCTTCGACTCTATCGATAGCTATGACCCCTCCCTCTCTTCTCGTGGATTGCCCGACCCTCTATGTATGATATGGATAGGTCTCCATTTCACACACATTGCATGCAAAATTTTGTTTGAGATGTCATCGACACATATTCCCACAAATAATTCACGAAATCAACCCCCACCCCAAAACAAAAAAACTCACGAACGCGGTTTGTATCTCTCACACACACCCATGTAGGTGGGGGACGTGCACGAAGAGAAGAGGTGCATGCACGACGCACGTACTCCCGTCTCTTTCCCAACCACACCCGCGCGGGTACACGGTGGAGCTCATTTCTGTACGAAAAAGGCATCCCACATGGTAATTTGGCACATGTACTGGTTGTCCACTTGGTGGAGGGAGGATCGTCTACCACGGGTGAACAAACAAATTGCGACTTGACGTGTTATGTTAAAAAAAGAGGCAAACCATGTGGGGCCTACCTTAGAGGCAATGCTGTATACACTGGAGTACTTTTGATATGTCCCGTCAACTCATAGAACGAGGAGAAGCTTGCTTAGTACGCCATCTCCCCCGCCCACGGGCGCGGTGGCTCGTAGGATGAGGTGAAGCTTGCTCCACCTTACGCCTGCTCCCTCGCCCATGCACGCGGTGGCTCGCAGGACGAGGAGAAAAATTTACTACTCCCTCCGTTTACTCCTCGTCCCTACTACCTTGGCTATAGAGATTATATCATATTGTTTGGAATATATATGTCATTTAGTAGATTTGAATATGAACTACTAGTACATACTCCAAACACTGATGTATATAGACGTATTTTAGAGTGTAGATTCACTCATTTTGCTCCATATGTAGCACTCTCCCTCGCCCCTCGACCCTCGCCCACGTGGTGGACGTGCAGCAATTCATTCGGTCTCATATAGCCAAAACGATATATATTGCACTACCATTATTGCTCGACTTCCCGAAGAGGCGAAGAGCCAATCGCAAGGTTAATATTTTGGAGATGCCAAGTGCAAGGTTATAGGAGAACGAGTAGTAGGTGCCGCGTCATTTATAAATAAACTTTTTTTTCTTCAATGGCACATACGCAATATGATAGGTTCATATGGAGAGAAAAGGAAACCGCTCCACTATATACATAGTCAGGACGGGCCAGCCTACACAGTTGCTTGCTGGGGTTGCTCTCTTCACACTCTATCGCACAAAACGACTGTGGCCACATCTCTAACATCCCGTTGGATCACGTATGCTTGGGGAAGGGGTGGATGCTTAGTGTAGATGCGGTGGCCGTCGCCGACGGCGAAAACCCACTCTCGGCACGTCCCGATCAGGGGTCCCCGCCATTCTCTCTCACAAAGCCGGTGAGGTTGCCTTCGTCCCTTGCTCACTGCCGCGACGTGGGAAGTTGCTGCCTTCCGCCGCCCTCCTCAAGGTTGAGCTATCCCTCAGGTACAACTCCCTTTACAGCCGGCTTGCACCACTGCTCTAGCTGCCCACATCACTCCCTGTGGATATTTCTCTACTTCTTTGCCCCGCACATACCTCTACTGGCTTCTACATACTGTATTTGTAATGAGTTTATGTGTCATCAACTAGTCCCAGTAATCTTATTCTAATCACGCTTATTCATTTTCTTTGCCACAGGGATGCTCATCTCGATTTTGGTGAAACTGCACAAAATGATCCGATGGTCAAAAGGTTGCAAACTTCATTTATTAGGAAGCTCGAACGTTGCCAGCAAATTGAAGCCTGGTCAGGGTTCACGGTTCAAGGACTAGGGACTGCATGGATCATTTTTTTCTTTAGCTGCCTCTGTTCCAAAATAAGTGTCAACTTTAGTAGTAGTACAACTTTGTACTAAAGTTTGCACAAAGTTGAGACACTTATTTTGGAACGGAGGGAGTACATATTTGCTATGATCTGTCAATCATTGAGATGCAATAGCATGCATGTTAGTCTCCTTTGTATTTGATGAAATGTTGCAACGGGCAACCTTGGATGCAAGATACATGTAACAGAAGCTGGAAGCTTCATAGCATTGTACAAATTTATTTCGTTGATAAATTATAGTACGTACTATACTAGTACTTCCTTCGTTCCTAATATAAGTCTTTATAGTGATTTCACCATGAACCACATGCGGATGTATATAGATGCATTTTAAGTCTAGATTCATTCATTTTGTTCCGTATGTAGTGGAATCTCTATGAAGACTTATCTACTAGTAATAGCTAGCCCCCACTACCAGGAATTCTCTATCCTCTCCTTGAGCCACATCATCAAAATTGATGTAGCCGTTAGATGAAGTAAATCAGTCCATAATAGCCGTCTGATCTAGACGTTGAGAGGCTCCGCACTAAGCCACATGCAAGCATGCAGAAATACCGTGGCACATGCATGTGAGTGGGTTTTAAATCACATCAACATGTCTGCATGCAAGCATGCACCGGTAGCATGCATGTAAGTGAGCTTTTAAGTACCATTAACATGTCAAAAAGAAAAATATAATCCCATTATGCAGTAGGAGTTGGCTGATCTTTTTTCCTTATGTGGGATGATCTAAAGGATGATGGGAGTTTATTTAGTTTGGCTACCACATTTGTCATGCGGTTATAGAGTTTTTTTAGTTCTATGAAATCGATAATTTTGCGCAGAGAGATATACCGCTATTCCGCGGCAACGCGCGGGGACTCATCTAGTAATATTTAGGAATGGAGGGAGTACTATGTAAAGAGTTAGGCGTCGCACAGTGATAGTGTGAGGTGGGCCATGTAATCACTGAGCCTGCGTGTTTTCACTGCTCTTGCATGCCTCCACTGTAAGAATGGAGAAAATTGTAATCTAGTAGTAGTACCTCCTTTCGCCGAAAGCGTAGGACATCCAGCAGTCCTACCACCTCAGTAATAAAGACCAATGAGCCGTCAAATCACATAGATCCAGCAGTAAGTTGGACGGATGAAGCAACCATCACTCTTGCGCCAGTGAGAGGTCGCGTCCACTCTTCCCGGGCATGAATGCAGCACCGATTCTTTGGAGCGGTGCTGACCGTTTCGGGCGGAAGCGTGCGCGGGCGATGGAGGGGCTTTGGGTGGGCCAGGCTGGTCTGGAGCGGGCTGGCAGCTGTCCGCATGTCCCTACCGGACACGCCCGGAAACGAGAGGATGCACCGACTCTCGCGGCTAAAATCGTACACTACACAACATCTCTCTGTAGGAGTAGGTCGATCTGTCGCTCTCTCTAACACACACATGCTGTTAAACACACACACACACACACACGCACACGCATGCACCTTGGTCCTGTTGCACCTTCTAACGTGACTTATTACACCTAGACGGAGGGAGTAGTAAGTATACGAGATACGGTGGCACACTGACTTAAGTTGAATACAAGTGCCCAAAATTTGTGTGCATGTTATAATAAGGATTCACTTAAAATAGTACGTCAGCGAACAAAGGGATCAATTGGACAGTGTTCCCGAGCAGTAGCGAGATGTGTGAGGTAAGATACACCGCTGGCGCTTTTAATTTTTCTTATTAATTTTTTTGTTTCACCCTCTGACTGGTGGGACCCAACGTACTACGTGGAGAGAGGTAAGGTGACTAAGGCTGCATTATTTCTGCACCACCGTGGATAGTCTTACCACCAAAGCCACATGACACGATTATGATTGAAATCTCAATGACTCCCACACACACACAAAAAAAACACGGCATGCTTGTCACATGAATGCAGGAATGTATAAAAGGTTATTTCCCTCTCGTTGAACATAACGAGAGGGTTGTGTAGCTGGTTAGCCTGTTCGCTCATCAAACTTGAGGTCTCGGGTTTGAGAACTACACTTGAGCATAATTTGTGCCAGGAGGATTCTTTGACTGGTCAAAATGTTTTCTAGGGTTTGCACGCTTCACACTCTCTCTCCAGTATATATATACACGCTGGAGCCTCAGCACTTGTAGTTGCTCTCTTCACACTCTCTCTCCCTCTCCCGCTGGAGCTTCAGCGCTTGTAGTTGCTCTCTTCACACTCTCTCGCCCTCTCCAGATCTAAACAAGACTTCGTTGGCCTCTCTCTCCCCTCACTGCTGCTCAAAGAGCCGGCAGGATCCGTCCGCTGGGAAGGGAAGGAGGCTTAGCGCTATCACCGTCGGCGAGGGACTACCGGCGCAGCTGTTCACTTTCCACTCAGCGGCGACGCGGGAGGGCCTCCGACCCCTTCTTCTTCACCGCCATCCCGTCGCCCACCGAACCACGCCCCAAGAACCTTAAGGTATAATTTACTTACTCCACATGCATTGCTCTAGCTGCATGTATACCATGAATCTAGGACATGGTTCAAAGAGGAAACGAGTGGGGGAAAGTATCTAGGACATGGTTCAAAGAGTAAATGAAGGGGGAAAGTTGTATAGCATGAATCTAGGACGTGGTTCAAAGAGGAAAGGAATGGGGGAAAGTAGTGGGGAAAGTTGTATCACATAAATCTAGGACGTGGTTCAAAGAGGAAAGGAAGGGGTGAAAGTACTAGTTCAAAAAGGAAAGGAAGGGACAAGGCTGTAGAGTTTGAGCAGGACGAAATTTGCTGCGCTCACATAGGGAAAGGTGTCTAAAGATAACAAAACTGGGAGCAACACAAATATGCTCCTTGGTTGTTTGTTCTTTGTTGCAACTGACTGTGCATGACAACAGTACATCGGTAGATGCACATGGTGCTGGTACGTCCACTGTCCCGTGCAACTCATTAGTTGTTGTTAATCTAAGGCCCTATTTGGTTAAAAACTCCCTAGTCCCTACCTGCTTGGTTCCAGGGACTAAACATGGACTAGAGGTTATTAAATGACACGCTAAAAGACCATGTTACCCCTAGTAATGAACTAATAGAGACAAGGTGTGATGCGTGGTAGGGGCAACTGTTGGAAAAAAGTCCCAAAAAGACTCCCTCGGGGTCTTCTTTCTTTAGTCCCAAATGCCCACTTTTAGTCCCTAAAAGTCCCTCCTGTTTGGTTTAGATGGGACTGACACGGAGTTTTTTTAGTCCCTACACCAAAATGTCCCCGTAAACAAACACCCTCTAATAATGCCGCTGGAAAATTGATGCAATGCCACAGTTAAAAGCAAATTACATGTTTAACGAATTTTTTGTTAATATAATCTCTATTTTAATATTAATCAATGCCACCGTTTGAGAAATGCTACTGTCTTGCTTTCTTTCCCATTTAGATAAGGTAGATGCTTCTTTTTGTTGGCTTCTGTGTCATCCACCGTTATTGACCACTAATTGTTTACTTTGCACCTCTGTGTAAACAGGGTTATCTACTTCACCTCGTTGCCATTGTGACCTTTTGTTGCACTGCACAAAACACTTTTGTTTTAGGAGTGTTTTGTGCAGTTCAACCAAAATGTCACACCGACAACGTTGCTTGATTGCTTGATCTTAGTGGAACTGCACAAGAGGGGATCTTACTTCCTATCCGTTAAGGCGAATTTGGTTTGGATCTTCTTATTGTGAGTTGTTTGAATTCCGCATCATGAGAGGTCAGTACTAGCCTTCTTTCACATGATTCTGCAGTGTGCTTTCATATGTTGTGCTACTTGTACGATAATGTTGCTTAATTTTAGTGAACTGCACAAATGGAGACAAGACTTCCAATCTGTTTGTGCACCCTAATATCCCATTGAGGTAAGATAAGGATATTTCACAACTGCTGGCCTGTATTTTGCCACTTTCATCAGAAAATTAAGTTTAGTACTATACTTGTGCTCCCTAATAGACATGCCAAATCTTACATTGAAGGCGAAGCTTGTCTGTTATTGAACCAAGTGATGAAGGGGAAGAACAAGCGGAAGAAAAACAAAAATCAACTCCCAGTGCTATAATGAAGCACTGGAACTGTGATGACACAAGTAATGATATAGTTTTGCATCTTAACTTATTGCTATGGCTGGAACGAGCAATTGTTTTGCCACTGATTTGATGCCACTCTTAATGTAATATGTAATTATGTCTACTTGTGCAAACAGGGATCTTCTTTGAAGATACCATATATTTTAGTGGAACTGCACAAGAAGATGTTGGAAACATTAAACTAATCGAGGAGTATATAGTAAGCATGGCCACCACCGTAGATAGCAACAGATGGTTCCGGAGAAGTGCTTCATCTGTATGCTCTACACAATAAGCCTCCTGACAAAGGTTGGTACTCGCCCACTGATTTCATCCATATGATTGAGCTTTGTCATCTCTATTGGTGTTGTGCTACTGTTTAGATACTGTCATGAAAAAGTGGTATTGTCCTTGAGAAGTGCTTCATCTATGCTGTTTTAAATATTTCCTTTCCTTTTTTTCCGAGAAAACAGGGATGCTAGCATTTAGTAGTCCTCTCGTCTTTGCACAACAGGATCATCTTCCTCTGAAGAAGAATATGGAGTACATGAAGTGACTAGTTCCGATTATGCCAGGATGAAGAAGCCATGTCTATCTTCTCATCAGAAGGAGCAGTTGAAGGATGGTTACATTACTCCCCACAAGACCAAACTAACTTCAGCTCAGAAGGACTCACAAATCTACATTTTTTTGCTGTGATGTGCGAGTACAATGTTGTTCTAGGATTCTTTCTGGTGAGTTCCATTTTTCTAAAAGTGTGCTCTACATGGACCATGTATGTGCCTGTTGAAACTGTCAATTCATAGTACAATTTGCTTTATACTAATCACTTTTTTGTATTTGTGCAAACAGGGGTGCTCAGCTAGATTTCAATGGGAACTGCACAAAATGTTCATGAATACATCGAATCATTCATTTCCACCACAAGAAAGGAGGTGCTGATAAGTTCAAGGCGTTGCAACATATAAGGGCGAAATCATACAAGCTACGTGCGAATTTGGTTGATTTTGGTGGAACTGCACAAAAAGAACAGCCGGTTTATTTAGCACGAGGTGCCATGTCAATGTCCGAACTGATGGCAAAGGCTGCCCATTCCACAATCGTAGGCATTTGATATTTTGGAATGGGACAACCTTGTCAAATTTTGCTCATTGATTTTAGCAAGACATGCGTTTGATATTTTCGAATGGGACGCCCTTTGCTGTCAGCAGCGTCGATCAATTTTTTATTTATTCTTTAGTTGTGAAGTAAATATTGCCTCTGACATGTGAGTCGCTGAGATGCATAATCATCGATTGTTTTGAATGTTCTCTATGAATTGCCAGGCCTATGTGTTTGATTGCAATGTACAGAAACGCTAAAAAGCTGCTCAAACTCTTTGTACGCCTTCTGTTGCTTTTTACTTCGCACATTGTGAAAGTGCATACTTTTTTGTATAAGATTGGTCAAAGTAGAGATACTTTGATTGCAGACAGAACTTGTATGCAGACTAGAAAGGACCGGAAGGAGTACATGTGAAACTGCTGCAAACGAGGTGATCACCCTGGGAATAATGCTAGTACGTATTGTTTTGCATGTTCATCCAATGCCAGTGATACAGGAATTCGATCTAATCAAAATAAATTCATTCATACACGGTTGGATTTCATATAAACATGCTGGATTTCATTACATTTCATACATTCTTCAACTAAAAAGGGGTGCGCTGGAGGTATAATTAATTAACCGAAGCTACCCACCTGTGTCCTGCTGAGCCGAACAGAAGCTTGAGTGACTTAATTGCAGGTGCAGTTGCGTAACTGACATGTGGCCTATTGGGGCCATGTGTCAGTGAGCCAACTGCACCAACAGTTAAGTAGAAGCAGCATTGTTCTCCAGCACAGCTCTCCGACTCCATGTCGCCGCCAAGAAGCTAACCGGCCGTCAATGGTCAACTCACCTAGCTTGGCTTCAACTGGAGGGTAGCGGCGGTGGCCTTACTTGGATCCGAGTGGTGGCGACCTACCGTGTTCTACTCTTCCTCATTTTCTGTGTGGCGCGGCCCCGTTGGCAGTGAGGCGGGGCCTCGGTGGAGCCGGCGATGTCCTCTGTCTCGTTGCTGGCGGGCGGCGCCTCAGCAGAGCAGTGGAAATCCTCCCCCACGTTGCCGGCAGGGTGGGGCTTCGGCTGAGCCGGCGATGTCCTCTGCCTCGTTGTTGGCGGGGCGAGGCCTCGGCGGAGCAGGCGGTGTCCTCTACCTCGTTGTTGGCGCCGCGGGGCCTCGGCGGAGCAGGGCCTCGTCGACACCAGCAGAGCGGGGACTCGTCAGAGATGGCATTGTCCTCTGCCTCGTCCTCGGTCTCGCCAAACAGCACCTCGCCCGCTTCATCGCCCTCTTTGCTAGCCTCTTTGTAGGCGGCCGTAGCCTCCGCCACCCGCATGCGGTACCGCCAGCGCTCGAGGCGGCCCTTGCGGGCGGAGCAGTACGAGTCAAGCAGCGCCTCCTGTTCCGCCCGCTCCGCGGCGATCTGCTCCTCCGCCTGTAGGTGCACCTGGAGGAGATGGTGGTTGTAGGCGGTGTCGGCCTGCGCCTCCCGGAACTGCTCCTCACCCATCTGCCTCACCCTGTCCATATATTGGGCACGGGCCTCGCCGATGGTCATGGTGCAATGCACCGGCGAGGATGGCATGGAGGAGGGGGTTGGCGCCGGATCGTCGACTACCATGTTCTCCATTGGGACATCGTCGTCCTCCGGCTGCCTGCCGGCCAGCCGGTCGGCAGCAATGGCTGCCATCTCCTTGTGGTCTGTCGTCCGCCCGTCCCGAAGAGCGCTGGAGCACGAGGAAGCCATGGTGGGCAGTAGTGGTGTGGACAGGAGAAAGGGAACAGATGCGGATGACTGCGGCTATGGCCGGCGCAACATTTTATATAGCAATGGTGGGCGGGTGGAGGGACGGACGTGTGGGGCCGGAGTAGCCGCCTCGGCAACCGCGTATCATTAATGTGGGCGGCAGATGGACGGACGACACTTGTGTCGTTTGAAGGCGGAGCAATCGCTTGCACCAGGAAGCGGGGCGGACGGCGCTGACTGTTTCGGGCAGAAAGCGCGCGCGGGCGAGGAGATGAATTTACTTGGAGAGGACGACAATGGGGACCCACCAGGTCCATAGCCTCACGTACGCAAGTGCCTCCTTATTATATATATATATAACTATAATTTATTTGGCTTCCTCCTGGTTTCCTGACATCACGGTCCCACACCATTGTCAACCTATGTAGTAGTCAATAGATGAGAGAATTGCACAAGAAGAGGCCGACAGCTGGGACCAAGCAGCTCGAGCAGTATTTGTGTGTTTTGAGGTGTGAGCACTGCAGAGTTTTTCAATGTTTAGCCCAGATATTAATTTTTCTCCTCTGAACAACAACGAAAATGTCGCTGCAGGTATTAATTGGGTGGGCTGTGGCCCGTCTAGCCCAGGCTAGATATCCAACCCAGATATTAATTTTTTTCAAGATGAAAATGGCTAGCCCGGCTATACTTCTTTTTAGGAATACCCAGGCAAGGCCAAGTTGTTATTCTCTGCCGCGCTGGGCTCCAAATCTTTCCTAGGAGGGATACATTTGGCTTAACAAGAAAATGGGCTTTAAGAAATAATAAATGGGTTGTAATTATAAAAACTGGGCAGTAACTATAAAAAAAGCACCAAACACGTGATTGCTTTATAAAATATTATTTTTGGATATTGAAAATTTTAATTTCATTAATTGTTGTGAGCGCAATGTTTCATTGGATTTTTACGTAATATAAATTTATATTGAAATTGTATTTAATCTGACTAGAAATTTCGGGATAAAAATATTCCGGATCCCATCAAAATGTGGGAAATTTTATTGAATTCTGTTTGGAACGGTTGGTTGAAATGGGATGTACTTTTAACAAACTGTAAATGGGCTGTAGTAAATTCCATTAGAATTCAAAAATGGGCTACACATTCTTACAAATCTCAAATGGGCTATAAGTTCTCTGCCACACACTTCTGGCCTTACTAAGTTGACGCGTCCCAAAAAAAAAACCAGAGTTGACGCGTATGCTAGGCTTTTTCAACTTATAGTCAATACACGGTTCTAGCAGCAGTGGCCGTTGGATGTCCATCCAACGGATGCCCTACTTCTTCTTCAATCTCGGATATTTAGCTTCACCCGCCCAAAAAATGATTCCTCCCCCTGACATCTGGGGCACACCATTTCGGAAGCTGACCTGTGGGCCTACTAAGTTGACGTACCAAGGGCTTTGTCAACTTAGTCAATATAAACGATTCTAGCTGCAGTGACCGTATGATGTCCATCCAACGACCGTCGTGCTTCTTCAACCTCTGGTCTTCTTGCTCCAGCCACCCAAAGCAGCGTCGGTCGTGCCGCCTGCTCCTGCCTCCCGTGGCCGGCTGTGCTGCTACGGAGGCCTCACCGCCCCTACTACTCCCACCGCTGGCCAGGCCATCCCTCCACTCACCCACACCCCCTGTTATTCTGCGGCGACAGCCGCGCAGCCGAACCAGTGAACCCTCGTACTCCTCTCCGCATGGGCATCCACTGCCGCGTCTTCCCCGGCTCCACGTCGTCCCCTTCCTAGGCCTCGCCGTCGTCCACCGCCCTGGTGCTCTCGACGCGGCGTGCTCAACGTGGTCAAGGAACGACTTCCATCGGACGTGGACTGTACGTGGAGAGGCTGACAGCTGGGTCCACGACAGCCGCAAGGAAGTGCCTCCTTATTACGCACAAAATAATTATTCCTCCACCTAACAGCGGGGACCCACCGAACGGGCCACCGTATTTCGCGAAAAAAATGATTCGCCCCTGACTGCTGGGACCCACGAGCTACATCTTCGCACGCAAGGAAGTGCGTCCAAAAAAAAGATTCACCCCCCTGACTGATGGGACCCACCAGCTACATCTTCGCACGCAAGGAAGTGCATCCGAAAAAAAAACGATTCACCGCCCGACTGTTGGGACCCACCAGCTACACCTTCGCACGCAAGGAAGTGCGTCCGGGTAAAAAAAAGATTCGCCCCCCTGACTGCTGGGACCCAGCAGCTACACCTTCGCACGCAAGGAAGTGCATTCGGGCAAAAAAAAACAAAACGATTCGCCCCCTGGCTGCTGGGACCCACCAGCTACATCTTCGCAGGAAGGAAGTGCCTGACAGTCGGGACCCACCTGGTCGAAGCGTACGTAGCGTTGTCATTCTGGTCACGAACGTGTACGTACATACTGGTCGATGTAGAGGCGCGCAAATGTCGTAGTAGAGGCGCGCACGTGTCGTAGTAGAGGCGCACACGTGTCGTAGTAGAGGCGCGCATGTAGCATGTTGTCGTGGTATTCTCACGGGGGGTGCAAGACGACATATGCCACAAGGTGGCTTCGTGTGAGGGCAAGACTGCTGCCGGAATATCTAGGGACGAGTATGCGGGTATCCCGCGCTAGTTTACCCAGCTTCGGGGCTCTCCGGAGAGATAACACCCCTACTCCTACATGTCTGAGTATATGTGGTATATCTGGTACAGAGTGCTCCTGGAGCTGTATCTGAGGTCAGTGCCATAGGCATCCGGCCTCGTATATGCATGTGGCATGGTGGCCGTTGCTCTTGGCCGAATGGGTGTGCTTGGGCATGCTTGCCCGTAGGAGTGGATGGATGGATTGCTAGCTAGCTCTCTTGCTAGCTAGCTAGCTTGTGTGTGTGCGTGAGTGAGTCCATCCTGGATGGATGGATGGATGCTCATATATATAGTGGGAGTTAGCTTAGGATGTAGGCCATGTAAGCATGGTAGCTAGCTAGCTAGTGGCATGGTGGGGTGTCATCCTTGTCCCCTGGGTCACATCATAAATAGTGCCCAGGGACAAGGGACACTGTACATGATGGCTGGGGTGTCACGTGAATAGTGCCGGGTACGGTCGTCACGTCGGGGTCGCGTCAGGCTGCAGTTGACTTCGGGAAGCCGACTGGTTGGAGCAGTCGGCAGCCAGCAGTCGGCCTGGTGATGCAGCCGGCAGCCGGCAGTCGGCCTGGTGGAGCAGTCGGCAGCCAGCAGTCGGCCTGGTGGAGTAGTCGGCAACCAGTAGTCGGCAGCCAGCAGTCGGCAGCCAGCAGTCGGCAGCCAGCAGTCGGCCTGGTGGAGCAGTCGGCCTGGTGGAGTAGTCGGTAGCCAGCAGTCGGCCTGGTGGAGCAGTCAGCAGCCTGCAGTCGGCTGGTAAAGCAGTCAGCAGCCAACAGCCAGCAGCCGGCCGGGTAGTTGGACTGAGGGGCTTTGCTAGCCCCTATGTCTTGAATTATTGTCTCGCCATCTTCAGGGTATCCGTGTCCAATTACTCCGACAGTAGCCCCCAAGCCTCCGGGCAACTTGGCAAAGTTGGGCGGAGGTTTTTATGCGAGTGTTCATGAAAATGATCATAAAAAAGACGAAGTTAGTCCACGCAGATATATCAAATGTTTGCTTTTTAACATTGCAAGTTTTATACGGAGGGTGCCGACTCGGTTTCGTCCGAGCCCCCTTCAATCTTTTTCGTGTTCTCTCCTCTTTTTGTCTTGTGCTCTTGCTCGCCGGACAGCCACTCAGCGGTCTGTGGCTGAGAGTGGGCCGCGAAGCGGAGTGTACAGTACTCAGAGTCTGGGAGCAGATTCAATCGAGTAGATACTTGTAAAGGAAACATCCGGATCGCCCGATCCGTTTTTCTTCCCGGACGTTTTTCGCGTGGGTGGCCTCCGGCGTTCACTCTTGCTAGTCGGACAGCCGCTCTGCGGTCTGTGACTAAGAGTGGGCCTTTGGTACCGCGCACGGTACTAAGCTGTCTGCGGGAACTAACGTCTCAGGCCAAGCGGCCAGCCCCCGGGCCAACTCTGGCTGGCACCGGGGCGAACAGTGATGCTACTGTAATAAAATGCGGAGACAGCCCCTGAGTATTGCTCGGGGTTATCCGTGCTTGCGTGGTGCAAAAAACATGCGGGTGAGGAGCTCACATTGGTTTCTGTGTAGTCGCGGTCGTCGAAGACAGCCGACGTGACTCGGCGCTCGCGGAGCGCGTCGGCGCACCCGCTGGGTGAAGCCTTCGACCCTTCGGGTGCTTGAAGGGTCCCGGCCGGTCAGGCTCGACCGGCCAGGCGGCGAGGCGTCTTGCAGCGCCCTTTTCTTCCTTTTTCTCTTCTGCCGACTGCTGGGAGCCGGACAAAACTCCTCTCTTGTCTACAATCTTCCGTGGGGGCGCGCCAGCGCACCCACTGGGTGTAGCCCCCGAGATTCGGGCCGACTGCTGAGAAGTTGGGCCGGATCTTCCAGCAACTACCTTGTCTTCTTTTTCACGGGGGCGCGTCAGCGCACCCGCTGGGTGTAGCACCCGAGATTCGGGCTGACTGCTGAGTAGTCGGGCCGGATCTCCCGGCAACTATCTTGTCTTCTTCTTTGCGGGGGCGCGTCAGCGCACCCGCTGGGTGTAGCCCCCGAGATCTGGGCCAACTGCTGAGTAGTCGGGCCGGATCTCCCGGCAACTATCTTGTCTTCTTCTTCGCGGGGGCGCGTCAGCGCACCCGCTGGGTGTAGCCCTCGAGATCTGGGCCGACTGCTGAGTAGTCGGGCAGGATCTCCCGGCAACTATCTTGTCTTCTTCTTCGCGGGGGCGCGTCAGCGCACCCGCTGGGTGTAGCCCCCGAGATCTGGGCCGACTGCTGAGCAGTCGGGCCGGATCTCCCGGCAACTACTTTGTCTTCTACTTCGCGGGGGCGCGTCAGCGCACCCGCTGGGTGTAGCCCCCTAGATCTGGGCCGACTACTGAGCAGTCGGGCCGGATCTCCCGGCAACTACTTTGTCTTTTTTCTTCAGCCGGCTGTCGACACCCGGACGCTTCTTCTGCACGAGCAATCGGCTGGGCATCTGGCCTGACCTTTTTTTTCACCCGGCAACAATCTTTTTCCTTCTTTTTTTTGGGCACCCGGCCACTTCTCAGCCGGATTGGGCACTCGGCCGTGCACGCTTTTTTTTCAACCGTGGGCAGACGGCTTCCCATTTCTTTTCTAGCCGGCTCACACGCGAGCAGCCGGCCTCTACTTCTTTCTTACTTTTCTTTTATTCCAGCCGACTCCCGGGCAGCCGGCCATCTCACCCGATCATTCTTTTCTTTTGTTATTATTATTCTTTTCTGCCGGCTTGGGCAGCCGGCTTCTCTCCACCCGGCCTCAGTTCTTTTTCTCCAGGTGCCGTCCATAGCAGGCGGTTCGAGCGGGACCCGGCGGGGGCGCGCGTGGCGCAGTCGGCCGTGGCGCTCGACGCGAGAGCCGGCGGCGGAGGCACGCGACGCAGCCGGCCAGAGGCGCGGTAGGGGAGCCGACACATTGGCGCGTGAGGCCGGGCGCTAGGTCGCAGCGCGATGAGACGAAGGCGGCCCGGAGCGGGGCGGCCGGGTGCCGCCGGCGTGCGCGCAGCAGCCGGCGACAGGCGGTGGAGGAGCGGTCAGGCCCGGAGCAAACGAGGGCCTCAGACGCGGTGATGGAGAGGCGCGCGCAGTACTCGGTGTGATGCAAAGGTGCGCGGGAGTCGGCCTTGATGCGAACGGAGGAGTCCGGGATGCGGGGAAGTCGTCGCACGGGAGCCGGCCGGCCGAGTTGCGGGAAGCCGGAGCCGGCGGGGAGGAGCCGGCGCGAAGAGGCCGGAAGCGGGGCCAAGCGGCGCCGGCGACGGGAGGCCGAGCTCGGGGCGTGGGTGGACGCCGGCGGAGGCGAGGCGGACGCGGCCGGCAGCAGCCCGGGCGATGCTAAGGAGGGGCGGCACAGCCGGCATGGAGCGAGGCGGAGAGGAGGCCAGGCTGCAGCCGGTGCGGCACGAGGCAGAGCAGGCGGCCGTGGCATCGGCCGGCGCGACGCGAGATGGAGAGGAGGCCAGGTGTGTGGGGGCGGACGAGTCGGGCGCGACCGAGTCGAGGCGGTGGCTGGAGGAGTCGGCCGGGCATCGCGAGGCAGTGCAGCGGCGGAAGGCCGGACGACGCGGGGGGTGGAGGACGCCGGCACCACGACGACGACGCGAGCCCGAGGCGGAGCCGGCTCAGGTCACGCGACCCGGCCATCAGCTCCAGAGCCCGGCAGAGTAGCGCGGGGGCGGAGGAGCAGGGCCGGCGCTGGTGTGGAGGAGAGCGAAGTAGCAGGCAGGTGCGGCAGAGCCGGAGCAGCGAGCGCGCGGGGTGGTATGAGCAGCGCCAGCGCGGGGAGCGCGACGACAGTCGCGCGAGATGGAGCGCTGGCCGAGGCAGCAGCACGGGGCTGGGCGTTGGGCCGAGCCAGGCCATTGTCCGGCCACTGTCTGACTGGTGCATGGCCACTATCCGACCAATATACGGGCAGTATCCAACTTGTATCTGGCTAGCGAATGGATAGTGCATGGATGTATGGGGTAGTCTGGGTAGTGCATGTGTAGTGTATGGCCAATGGTTTGACCATTATCTTGACTTGCATCTAGCTAGCTTGTCTAGATGATATTTGGAGGAGCGAAAGCACGTTCCGGCCGGAGCAAGGCGCAGCGCGGAGAGGGGTAGATGCGAGCGGCGCGCGAACGGACGCGGCTGACAAAGCGAGGCCCCGCGCGCGGCGCGCGCGGATGGACAGCCGGCGTCGCAATGATGGTGATGACGAAGGCGGCGAGGCCGACGGCAAGGACGCGCCGTCCCGCGCGGCCGCTCTGGGGACGGGTCGAAGTCGAGCCCCCGAGCGCTACCGGAGAGACGGCGCGATGCCGCGGCGGAGATGATGAAGATGGTCCCACCCGGACTGCGAAACCAGCAGCAGCGCGGTAGCATAGTACCGCCCCATGGTAGGCGCCAAATGTTGTGGTATTCTCACGGGGGGTGCAAGACGACATATGCCACAAGGTGGCTTCGTGTGAGGGCAAGACTGCTGCCAGAATATCCAGAGACGGGTATGCGGGTATCACACTCTAGTTTACCCAGGTTCGGGGCTCTCCGGAGAGATAACACCCCTACTCCTGCATGTCTGAGTATATGTGGTATATCTGGTACAGAGTGCTCCTGGAGCTGTATCTGAGGTCAGTGCCATAGGCATCCGGCCTCGTATATGCATGTGGCATGGTGGCCGTTGCTCTTGGCCGAATGGGTGTGCTTGGGCATGCTTGCCCGTAGGAGTGGATGGATGGATTGCTAGCTAGCTCTCTTGCTAGCTAGCTAGCTTGTGTGTGTGCGTGAGTGAGTCCATCCTGGATGGATGGATGGATGCTCATATATATAGTGGGAGTTAGCTTAGGATGTAAGCCATGTAGGCATGGTAGCTAGCTAGCTAGTGGCATGGTGGGGTGTCATCCTTGTCTCCTGGGTCACTTCATAAATAGTGCCCAGGGACAAGGGACACTCTACATGATGGCTGAGGTGTCACGTGAACAGTGCCGGGTACGGTCGTCACGTCGGGGTCGCGTCAGGTTGCAGTTGACTTCGGAAAGCCGGCTGGTTGGAGCAGTCGGCAGCCAGCAGTCGGCCTGGTGATGCAGTCGGCAGCCGGCAGTCGGCCTGGTGGAGCAGTCGGCAGCCAGCAGTCGGCAGCCAGCAGTCGGCCTGGTGGAGCAGTCGGCAGCCAGTAGTCGGCAGCCAGCAGTCGGCCTGGTGGAGTAGTCGGCAGCCAACAGTCGCCCTGGTGGAGCAGTTGGCAGCCTGCAGTCGGCCTGGTAAAGCAGTCAGCAGCCAGCAGCCGGCCGGGTAGTTGGACTGAGGGGCTTTGCTAGCCCCGATGTCTTGAATTATTGTCTCGCCATCTTCGGGGTATCCGTGTCCAATTACTCCAACGCATGTACATGTACGTACAACGGCCAGGGTGCAAGAAAGAAAATACGGGCACGTATGTGTACATACGGGCAGGGTCTCGAACGCCTACTCGCGCATACGTACGACCAGGGTTCGTGTACATGGCTGGGTCAGAACGGAGAAACAGTGTCATTGTCGTGTTCATGGGGAGGCAACGGAATGCGTCGTGTTCATGGGGAGGCAACAGAATGTATCGTGTTCATGGGGAGGCAACGGAATGCGTCATGTTCATCGAGAGGCAACGGAATGCGTCGTGTTCATCGGGAGGCAACGGAACGTGTGGGAGCCAACCGGCTGGGTCGGAATGGAATGCGTGGTCGTGTTCATCGAGAGGTCTTGGACGGAACAGGCGATGGAAACAAGGCCTGGCGTACCGCAGAACGGAGGAAACAGACCTCCTACGGTCGAAACAGGGGTCCTGTTGATCAGGAGGGGTGTGGCGTACCGCAAAACGGAGGAAACGGACCTCCTACGGTCGAAACGGGGGTCCTGTTGATCGGGAGGGGTGTGGCGTACCACAAAACGAACGAAACGGACCTCCTACGGTCGAAACGGGGGTCATGTTGATCGGGACGGGTGTGGCGTACCGCAAAACGGACGAAACGGACCTCCTACGGTCGAAACGGGGGTCCTGTTGATCGGGAGGGATGTGTCGTACCGCAAAACGGACGAAATGGACCTCCTACGGTCGAAACGGGGTCCTGTTCATCAGGAGGGGTGTGGCATACCGCAAAACGGGACTCCACAGGATACTGTTCATCTGCACCGTCGACCTCCTCCAGCCTCCACGGGCTACCGTCAACCTCCTCCAGCCTCCACGGACTCCTGTTCATCCAGCCTCCACCGCGCGCTACTCCATCGGCTACTGTTCAACCACCCCTCCACCGTCTACTGTTCATCCAGCCCTCCACACCACGGGGTCCTGTTCAACCACCCCTCCATGGGCACCCCTCCACCGTCTACTGTTCATCCAGCCCTCCACACCACGGGGTTCTGTTCATCCAGAGGCAACGCCACCGCTCACTGTTCATCCAAAACTCCCCGCAACGCTCACTGTTCATCCCAGACGGAGCATCGATCAGCTTCAATTAGCAGCAGTAGCAAAGGAATCGCTTGATTGGGTTCAGTTAACAGCCATCGATCGATCGCTCGGGTTTAGTAACGCGTAGCCTGCAGTGCAATCTCTCGGGTTCAGTTAGAGCCCAACGCCGCCAACACCTCGCACACACGCGCTTACGTGTACGAGAGAAACGCGCATCGCTCGGCCCCCGACCTCCCACCGTAACCGGGAACTCCCCGAAATTTTCCTCGCCCTCGCTTCTACCATGGTTTTTTTTTCGTCATGGACGGCCCAAAGAATGTCATGCAGCTGCGTCTCCGGCCCGCCCAGGACGAAAAGCCCATTTTCTGTCATGATTTTTTGTCATAGAAGTAGGAGCCCACCACATCTATGATGATACCATGTTTTGTCACAATTATCGTCATAGAAGTGTCATATGTATGACAGAAAAAAATTCATTCGGCCCAAAATGTCACGGATGTGTCTTTTTTTGTAGTGTGATCATGTGAACTTGATATGTATTCGATATTTTGATAGGATGTATGTTGTGATTCCCTTAGTGGTGTCATGTGAACGTTGACTACATGACACTTCACCATATTTGGGCCTAAGGGAATGCATTGTGGAGTAGAAATTAGATGATGGGCTGCGAGAGTGACAGAAGCTTAAACCCCAGTTTATGCGCTATTTCATAAGGGACTGATTGGATCCAAAAGTTTAATGCTACGGTTAGAATTTATTCTTAATACTTTTCTCGTAGTTGCGGATTCTTGCGGGAGGGTTAATAATAAGTAGGAGGTCTGTCAAGTAAGAACAACACCTAAGCACCGGTCCACCCACATATCAAATTATCAAAATACCGACATGAATTAAACCAACATGATGAAAGTGACTAGATGAAATTCATGTGTACCCTCAAGAACGCTTTGCTTATCATAAAAGACCGTTTTCGCCTGTCCTTTGCCTCCAAAGGATTGGGCTACCTTGCTGCACTTTTTCTTACTACTATCGTTACTTGCCCGTTGCAAATTATCCTGCTATCAAACTACCCAGTTACTTACAATTTCAGCACTTGCAGATACTACCTTGCTGAAAACTACTTGTCATTTCCTTCTGCTCCACGTTGGGTTCGACACTCTTATCGAAAAGAGATACAATTGATCTCCTCTTGTGGGTCATCACTCCCTCCTCACCCCGCGCCGCATCGCTCTCCCCACCCAACGCCGTCGCCGCCGCTCCTTCCTCTCCCTCTTCCGCACCGCCTCTCCCCCACCCGTCCCCTTCCTTCCGCTGCTCTAGCCGCTGCCGCCACACCCAGCCGCTGGTCTGTTCTGCCGCCGCTCGTCCCCTGTAGCCGCCGCTGTCGCACCGGGCCGCCGCCACCGCATCCCGTCGCTCGCGCTGCCGCCGTCGCCCATCCCCACCGCGCCGCTGCCGCTCCTCCCTATCAGCCGCCGTGCCCTCTCCCCCAGGCGCCGCCGCTGCGATGTCTTCTGTTGCGTCGTCTCTCTTTGGCTACATGTACACGGACGCACCAGCTCCCTTCACCACACCGCAGGTTTTTCCGGCGGGCCATCCGGCCTCCTTCGCCGTGCCGCAGCAGCCGGCCGGTGCCGGCTCCGCGGCTCTGCTCGCCACACCGATGGTCGGCGGCCATGCTCCGCTTGCCTCGATTTAGCTCTACGATGGCTTCGCCTCGCTGCCGGTCTCACCGACATGGGACACTACCTCCTTGACTGCACTGCACTCGGCCCCATCACTGGCGGCGCTTGGTACATGGACTCATGCGCCACCTCCCACATGACATCTCATCCTGGTACTCTAACCTCCTCCACTCCGGTTCATACTCCTACTTGCATCACCATTGGTAACAGTTCCACTTTGCCTATCACACATGGTGGTCGTACTTCGTTTCCTTCCACATCTACGCCTATCACTATGTCGGATGTTCTTATTTATCCTGATTTAGTTACGAACCTTGTATCTGTTCATCGCCTTGCTCGTGAGAATCCCATTACCGTTGAATTTGATGATGTCAGTTTTTCTGTGAAGGACGCCCGTACTCGGATGGTCCTTCACCGTTGCGATAGTCCTGATGAGCTCTATCCGGTGCACTCCTCCGCCACCGCCTCCACCACCCCAGTCGCCCTCGCCACAGGTGTCGATCTTTTGGCATGCTCATTTGGGACACCCGAACCTCACCAATTTGCATCAAATTCTTAAGAGTTTTTCATTCTCATGCAATAAGATTGACAACCATTCTTGTGAGTCTTGTCGTCTTGGCAATCACGTTCGTCTTACCTTTAGCACATCTACCACTATTTCCACTTTTCCGTTTCAGTTATTGCATGACATCCCCGGTTGCAAGCAACACGAGCTACCTATACAATTTGTGTTGGGGAACACAGTAATTTCAAAAAATTCCTACACACATGCAAGATCCATCTAGGTGATGGAAAACAACGAGAGGCGGAGAGTATGTCTACGTACCCTCGTAGACAGAAAAGTGGAAGCGTTATGAAACGCGGTTGATGTAGTCGAACGTCTTCATACCGAATGCATGGCACCTCCATGATCTGCACACGTTCAGCTCGGTGACGTCCCTTGTACTCTTGATCCAGTTGAGGCCGAGGGAGAGTTTCGTCAGCACGATGGCGTGATGACGGTGATGATGAAGTTACCGGTGTAGGGCTTCGCCTAAGCACTACAACGATATGACCGAGGTGGAAATCTCTGGAGGAGGGCACCGCACACAGCTAAGACAACCGTCAGCTTGTGTGTTCTAGGGTGCCCCTGCCCCCGTATATAAAGGAGCAAGGGGGGAAGCCGGCCGGCCCTCATGGGGCGCGCCCCAATTAGGATTCCTACTAGGAATAGGAATCCTATTCCTAGTAGGTTTCCAACAAGAGAAGAGAGGGGGAAGGAAGGAGAGGGAGAAGGAAAGGGAGGGGGCGCCGCCCCCTCCTAGTCCAATTCGGACTCCTCAAGGGGGGGGGGCGGCCAGCCCAAGGCCCTCTCCTCTCTCTCTCTCACAAGGCCCATGTTAGCCCATTAGTTCCCCCGGTGGTTTCGATAACCCTTCCGGCACTCCGATATATATCCGGTCACCCCGGAACTCATTCGGTGTCCGAATATAGTCATCCAATATATCAATCTTTATGTCTCGACCATTTCGAGACTCCTCGTCATGTCCATGATCACATCCGGGACTCCAAACAACCTTCGGTACATCAAAACACATAAACTCATAATACCGATCATCATCAAACTTTAAGCGTGCAGACCCTACGGGTTCAAAAACTATGTAGACATGACCAAGACTCATCTCCGGTCAATAACCAATAGCGAAACCTGGATGCTCATATTGGGTCCCACATATTCTACGAAGATCTTTATCAGTCAAACCGCATAACAACAATACGTTGTTCCCTTTGTCATCGGTATATTACTTGCCCGAGAATCGATCGTCGGTAACTCAATACCTAGTTCAATCTCGTTACAGGCAAGTCTCTTTACTCATTCCGTAATGCAACATCCTGCAACTAACTCATTAGTCACATTGCTTGCAAGGCTTATAGTGATGTGCATTACCGAGAGGGCCCAGAGATACCTCTCCGATACACGGAGTGACAAATCCTAATCTCGATCTATGCCAACTCAATAAACACCATCGGAGACACCTCTAGAGCATCTTTATAGTCACCCAATTATGTTGTGACGTTTGATAGAACACTAAGTGTTCCTCTGGTATTCGGGAGTTGCATAATCTCATAGTCATAGGAACATGTATAAGTTATGAAGAAAGGAATAGCAATAAACTAAACGATCATAGTGCTAAGCTAACGGATGGGTCAAGTCAATCACATCATTCTCTAATGATGTGATCCCGTTTATCAAATGACAACTCATGTTTATGGTTAGGAAACTTAACCATCTTTGATTAACGAGCTAGTCAAGTAGAGGCATACTAGTGACACTCTGTTTGTCTATGTATTCACACATGTACTAAGTTTCCGGTTAATACAATTCTAGCATGAATAATAAACATTTATCATGATATAAGGAAATATAAATAACAACTTTATTATTGCCTCTAGGGCATATTTCCTTCAGTCTCCCACTTGCACTAGAGTCAATAACCTGGATTATACAATAATGATTCTAACACCCATGGAGTCTTGGTGCTGATCATGTTTTGCTCGTGAGAGAGGCTTAGTCAACGGGTCTGCAACATTCAGATCCGCATGTATCTTGCAAATCTCTATGTCTCCCTCCTTGATTTGATCGCGGATGGAATTGAAGTTTCTCTTGATGTGCTTGGTTCTCTTGTGAAATCTAGATTCCTTTGCCAAGGCAATTGCACCAGTATTATCACAAAAGATTTTCATTGGACCCGATGCATTAGGTATGACACCTAGATCGGATATGAACTCCTTCATCCAGACTCCTTGATTTGCTACTTCCGAAGCAGCTATTTATTTCGCTTCACACATAGATCCCACCACGATGCTTTGCTTAGAACAGCACAAACTGACAGCTCCACCATTCAATAAAAATATGTATCTGTTTTGTGACTTAGAGTCATCCGGATCAGTGTCAAAGCTTGCATCGACGTAACTATTTACGATGAGCTCTTTGTCACCTCCATAAACAAGAAACATATCCTTAGTCCTTTTGAGGTATTTCAGGATATTCTTGACTGATGTCCAGTGATCTACTCCTGGATTACTTTGGTACCTCCCTGCTAAACTAATAGCAAGGCACACATCAGGTCTGGTACACAACATTGCATACATGATAGAACCTATGGCTGAAGCATAGGGAATGACTTTCATTTTCTCTCTATCTTCTGAAGTGGTCGGGCATTGAGTCTGACTCAACTTCACACCTTGTAACACAGGCAAGAACCCTTTCTTTGCTTGATCCATTTTGAACTTCTTCAAAACTTTATCAAGGTATGTGCTTTGTGAAAGTCCAATTAAGCGTCTTGATCTATCTCTGTAGATATTGATGCCTAATATATAAGCAACTTCACCGAGGTCTTTCATTGAAAAACTCTTATTCAAGTATCCTTTTATGCTATTCAGAAATTCATTATCATTTCCGATTAACAATTTGTCATCCACATATAATATCAGAAATGCTAGAGAGCTCCCACTCACTTTCTTGTAAATACAGGCTTCTCCAAAAGTCTGTATAAAACCGTATGCTTTGATCACACTATCAAAGCATACATTCCAACTCCGAGATGCTTGCACCAGTCCATAAATGGATTACTGGAGCTTACACACTTTGTTAGCACCTTTTGGATCGACAAAACCTTCTGGTTGCATCATATACAACTCTTCTTTAAGTTATCCATTAAGGAATGCAGTTTTGACATCCATTTGCCCAATTTCATAATCATAAAATGCGGCAATTGCTAACATGATTCGGACGGACTTAAGCATCGCTACGGGTGAGAAGGTCTCATCGTAGTCAACTCCTTGAACTTGTCGAAAACCTTTCACAAAAAGTGGAGCTTTGTAGACAATAAAATTACCATCAACGTCAGTCTTCTTCTTGAAGATCCATTTATTCTCTATGGCTTGCCGACCATCGGGCAAGTCAACCAAAGTACACACTTTGTTCTCATACATGGATCCGATCTCAGATTTCATGGCCTCAAGCCATTTTGCGGAATATGGGCTCATCATCGTTTCCTCATAGTTCGTAGGTTCGTCATGGTCAAGTAACATGACTTCCAGCACAGGATTACCATACCACTCTGGTGCGGATCTTACTCTGGTTGACCTACGAGGTTCGGTAGTAACTTGATCAGAAGTTTCATGATCATCATCATTACCTTCCTCACTAATTGGTATAGGAATCACTGGAACTGATTTCTATGATGAACTTCTTTCCAATAAGGGAGCAGGCACAATTACCTCATCAAGTTCTACTTTCCTCCCACTCACTTCTTTTGAGAGAAACTCCTTCTCTAGAAAGGATCCATTCTTAGCAACGAATATCTTGCCTTCGGATTTGTGATAGAAGGTGTACCCAATAGTTTCCTTTGGGTATCCTATGAAGACACATTTCTTCGATTTGGGTTCGAGCTTATCAGGTTGAACCTTTTTCACATAAACATCGCAACCCCAAACTTTAAGAAACAACAACTTGGGTTTCTTGCCAAAACATAGTTCATAAGGTGTCGTCTCAACGGATTTCGATGGTGCCCTATTTAACATGAATGCAGCCGTCTCTAAAGAATAAGCCCAAAACGATAGCGGTAAATTAGTAAGAGACATCATAGATCGCACCATATCTAATAAAGTGCGGTTACGACATTCGGACACACCATTACGCTGTGGTTTTCCCGGTGGTGTGAGTTGCGAAACTATTCCGCTTTGTTTCAAATGAAGACCAAACACGTAACTCAAATATTCTCCTCCACGATCAGATCGTAGAAACTCTATTTTCTTGTTATGATGATTTTCCACTTCACTCTGAAATTCTTTGAACTTTTCAAATGTTTCAGACTTATGTTTCATCATGTATATATACCCATATCTGCTCAAATCATCTGTGAAGGTCAGAAAATAACGATACCCGCCACGAGCATCAACACTCATCGGACCGTATACATCAGTATGTATTATTTCCAATAAGTCTGTTGCTCGTTCCATTGTTCCGGAGAATGGAGTCTTAATCATCTTGCCCATGAGGCATGGTTCGTAAGCATCAAGTGATTCATAATCAAGTGATTCCAAAAGTCCATCAGCATGGAGTTTCTTCATGCGCTTTACACCAATATGACCTAAACAGCAGTGCCACAAATAAGTCACACTATCATTATTAAACTTATATCTTTTGGCTTCAATACTATGAATATGTGTATCACTACTATCAAGATTTAATAAAAATAGACCACTCATCAAGGGTGCATGACCATAAAAGATATTACTCATATAAATAGAACAACCATTATTCTCTGATTTAAATGAATAACCATCTCGCATCAAACAAGATCCAGATATAATGTTCATGCTTAAAGCTTGCACCAAATAACAATTATTCAGGTCTAAAACTAATCCCGAGGGTAGATGTAGAGGTAGCATGCCGATGGCGATCCCATCGACTTTGGAACCATTTCCCACACGCATTGTCACCTCGTCCTTAGCCAATCTTCGCTTAATCTGTAGCCCCTGTTTCGAGTTGCAAATATTAGCAACAGAACCAGTATCAAATACCCAGGTGCTACTGCGAGGATTAGTAAGGTACACATCAATAATATGTATATCAAATATACCTTTCACTTTGCCATCCTTCTTATCACTAGTATAAAAAGGGCCTAATGTGAAGCACATTAGTCCTGCTTTGCAACTGAACTGGCACTAATGTGACCATTAGTGTCGGTTCCAACGGCTAGGCGGTCGGCGCTCATTAGTACCGGTTCGTGGCGAACCTTTAGTACCGGTTCATGCCATGAACCAGTACTAAAGAGGTAGTGGCTGGCTATTGTCAGGCTGGGGCCCACTAGCCCATTTAGTACCGGTTCTTGGCATGAACTGGTACTAAAGAGGTTGTGGCAGGCTGTTTTTAGTCCCACCTCGCTTCCCTAACAGAGTTTTTACCACCTTAAATATGTCACTTCTCAAACTATCACAAGCACTTGGTCTTCATTGAACTCTATGTGTAGAATTTGTGGCCGCAATATGAGTCTTTACTGGTTTCTAAACCATTGAGGACTCATATTGACAATTCAGATTGTACACAAAAACATCATTGATGATCAATGTATTTTTATGTATATTTTTACATGTCTACACCCTCACTCTCTCCTCTCTCCCCTCACACTCACACTCACTCGGTCTCCCTCTCAATCCCCCCGCGCCGGTCCGCCCCCCGCCGGCCGCTCCTCACTCTCTCCTGACTTAGCACATGCAAAATGAACTCTGAAAAGGTTGAAATTTAGCCCTGAAATTGAAAAGCACTACAAATGAACTCTGAAAAGGTTGAAACTTGGTATGGTGTCATCATTTCATCCGCATACCATGTGCAAAAAAGTAGAGAGGGTCACCGCAAAAACTGGGTGAACTTCGTGTACAAATTGGACAATCTCTTTCGAAGTATCAGGGTTTCAGACAAAAACTCATCTGTTACACCGGCAATTCAAAATTTTAATAACTTATTACAACTTCGGACATTTTTGCGTTCAGCATGCACCATTCAAAGCCACGTCATCAACTTTCAAACCTTTCTGACATAATTTGCTATTTTTAATGCTTTTATTGATTTGTTTTAAGCTAAATGGCCCTGAAATTGAAAAGCACTACAAATGAACTCTGAAAAGGTTGAAACTTGGCATGGTGTCATCATTTCACCCGCATAGAATGTGCAAAAAAGTAGAGAGGGTCACGACAAAAACTGGATGCACTTCGTGTACAAACTAGACAATCTCTTTCGAAGTATCAAGGTTTCGGACGAAAACTCATCTGTTACACCGGCAATTCGAAATTTTAGTAACTTATTACAACTCCGGACTTTTTTGCGTTCAACATGCACCATTCAAAGCCACGTCATCAACTTTCAACCCTTTCTGACATAATTTGCTATTTTTAATGCATTTACTGATTTGTTTTGAGCTAAATGGCCCTAAAATTGAAAAGCACTACAAATGAACTCTAAAAAGGTAGAAACTTGGCATGGTGTCATCATCTCACCCACATAGCATGTGCAAAAAAGTAGAGAGGGTCATGACAAAAACTGGATGCACTTCGTGTACAAACTGGACATTCTCTTTCGGAGTATCAGGGTTTCGGATGAAAACTCATCTTTTAATAACTTATTACAACTCCGGACTTTTTTGCGTTCAACATGCACCATTCAAAGCCACGTCATCAACTTTAAACTCTTTTTGACATAATTTGCTATTTTTAATGCATTTACTGATTTGTTTTGAGCTAAATGGCCCTGAAATTGAAAAGCACTACAAATGAACTCTGAAAAGGTTGAAACTTGGCATGGTGCCATCATTTCACCCGCATAGCATGTGCAAAAAAGTAGAGAGGGTCACGACAAAAACTGGATGCACTTCATGTACAAATTGGTGATTCACACAAATTTCAAATAGTTCAAATTTAAACTATTTAAAAACATTCACAAAGAAACTCTAAATATAGCAAAAAAACTACTCAGAAGTAAATAGATGAAAAAATATAAAGCAGAAAAGAAAAAAAACTATATACACAAATATTTTGGCGCTGCCCAGTGGGCCTGCTCGGCCTTGGGCATGGATATGCAGACCCATAAGGCCCAACAGGCTCACCGGGTAGCGCGGGAAAGTTAGGCCCAGAAGCCTGCTTTAGAGAGGAGCTCGAAGGAGCAGCCGCAGCTGGTTTTATAAACCAGTGCGGCTGCCCTTCGCTCGGCGAGGTGGGACTAAACTTTGGCACCGCGGGATGGGAGCGCACCACCTTTAGTACCGGGTCGTGGCTCCAACCGGTACTAAAGGGGGGGGTCTTTAGTACCGGTTTCAACCATGAACCGGTACTAAAGGGGGTCGCTTCCCGCCGTTTGGCCTGGCCAAATTTAACCTTTAGTACCGGTTGGTGGCTCCAACCGGTACTAAAGGTCCATCCTATATATACAACACTTCAAAAAAATTCAGTTTCATCTCCCACTTCTCCAATCTCTTTCGACATCGGCGCCGGCCCGTACGCCGCCCCGGTCCCGCGTCGTCGCCCGTCGCTGTCCCCGTCACCGCCCCCGCCGCGTGCCGTCGCCGTCCCCGTCGCTGCCGCCGCCCCCGTCCCCATCGAAGCCCCGACGCATCGTCGCCGTCCCCGTCGTCGCTGTATGTCTCGCGCCGCTGCCCCGTCGCCGCGTCAGTTGATCCCCGTACGTCTCGCGCCGCCGCCCCGTCGTCGCCGTACGTCTCCCTCCGCTGCCCCGTCACCGCGTCGATCGAGCCCGGCCGGTCACACACACACACGTACACGCGCGCGCGTCCACAGACACACACACACACATTTTTTTAGTTTTTACTTATTTTCTATTTTTTAGATTAATGTCAAATTGTTAATGTCAAAGTTTTAGCTAGCTAAATGAATTAGATTAATGCATGTCAAATTGTTAATTAGATGATCGAAATTAGATGAATTAGCTAGATAAGAATGTTACATTAATGTCAGATGTGAGATGAATTTGGTAGAATTAGTTTCTTTTAATAGAACTAGTTTATTTTTAGTAAGTGCTTAGTTGAATTAGTTGAACTATTTGAATTAATAGAACTAGTTGAATTAGTTGAATTAATAGATGAATTAGATATATTAATGTTAGATGAATTAGATATACATTAAATTTAGGTATATGAGATTTGATCATCTAATTAAAATTTTACTATATAGAACTAGCTACTTTATTTTTAGGTATATGAGATTTGATCATCTAGTTGAATTAGTTGAACTAGTTGAATTAATTAATAGAACTAGTTGAATTAGTTGAATTAATAGAACTAATAAGTGTTTAATGTTTCACATATGAACATAGGAAATGTCGTCTGATGACGAAAACAATTTCATTATGTGCGAATACAGCGAAGATCAGCGTGGCCTGTGCGACAGAAATTTCCTAGTTGATGATAGGCGCTTCAACATCAAGCTGGATGAGACCTTCGAAGTGGATATAGTAAGTCACAATGACAAGTCTTTTTTCGTAATTAAGCATGACTTATGCTTCATTTGCTTCAACTTATAATTTTAAATTTTCACTATTCTACTAGCGTATCCCCTGCCATGCAAGAATTTTTGTCTTGGATAAGATAGGTTTCAGTCGTAACAAAACTATGGAGGTAAAGAGAGTTTACTTGAAGATGGAGCATGGTTATACCTTTAACGTCAAATTATACAATGCAAACACCTACACCTATTTTGAATGCAAAACTTGGCAAGCACTATGCAAGGCTTATGTGTTTGAGCCTGATATGTTTATCACCTTTGATATTCGTCCCAAAGATGATATTGAAGGTAATAGAGACATTTGGGTCGATGTGCAGACGCCTTCAGTTCTACTATTATGTGAGTTTTCTCAACCATATTTATGTCTTCGATATTCTTTGTTAAAAAAATAGTTGACAGCTAATTTCTATTGACAGCTTATTTCCATTCAAGCAAACATGTCCGACGCTTGGTAGACAGGACCGTCCACTGTCCCGGGGCTGAACTAAACTGCGAGGAGATTAAGTCATTATGTTTCATGGCTTGAGGATCTTGATGCTGTCAAGACAAATTATTTTCCTGAATTTGAAAATCTTAGTACTCAAAACATGCGACCAATAGTGATCATATTGAACTACGGTCACATGTATTTAGGAAAGATGGTAAGATTTTTACTATTTGTCCTCGGTGCATCTTTTGCATACATTATTTTTAAAGCTAAACTTCATTGCTAAGTAATGTTACTATATGATGTTCTTCAACAAGGACTCCCGATCACAGTTGTGCCTCAGTGGATCGGTACTAAAGGTCGCATGTCAATGGTTAGCTTACGGCCAAGATATCCTACAATGCAGATGAGTGCATTCAGGATTTCTAAAAACGAGGAATGCTTAATAATGAAAAATTGGAGCAAAATTGTTAATGATCGTAGAGAAGTACTAGGGGGCAGCAATCAGAAGCACAACCCACGATTAGGAGACAGGTTTATCTGCATGCCCCAATATGATGAATCAGGAGAGCTATACATGTTCTATGCTATTTTACCTCAGAGAGAGCAGCAAGAGTGATTAGCTAGTTCATGCTCTTAGTACTTGTCCTCTCATGTCCGTGTTCTTCGTCCTGAACTTAATCTCAAAGACTGATTTGCTTTTGTGGTCTTATGAACGCTTATAATCTCATGACCATGTTGAACTCGATGATATCTTTGCTTCTAGTAAGTGAATGTTTCTTCTTTAAGCTAGTGTTGGTGGTGATTAGATAGCGGTAATGACTATTGAGGGAGTCCTGGATTAGGGGGTATCCGGACAGCCAGATTATATCCTTTGGCCGGACTGTTGGACTATGAAGATACAAGATTGAAGACTTCACCCCGTGTCCGGATGGGACTCTCCTTGGCGTGGAAGGCAAGCTTGGCAATACGGATATGTAGATCTCCTTCCTTGTAACCGACTCTGTGTAACCCTAGCCCCCTATGTTGTCTATATAAACCGGAGGGTTTAGTCCGTACGACCAAGAACAACAATCATACCATAGGCTAGCTTCTAGGGTTTAGCCTCTTCGATCTCGTGGTAGATCAACTCTTGTAATACTCATATCATCAAGATCAATCAAGCAGGACATAGGGTATTACCTCCATCAAGAGGGACCGAACCTGGGTAAACATCGTGTCCCCTGCCTCCTGTTACCATCCGCCTTAGACGCACAGTTCGGGACCCCCTACCCGAGATCCGCCGGTTTTGACACGGACATTGGTGCTTTCATTGGGAGTTCCTCTGTGTCGTCATCATCAGGCTTGATGGCTCCTTGGATCATCGATATCAATGCACTCCAGGGTGAGACTTTTCTGCCTGGAAAGATTTTCGTATTCGACGGCTTCGCACTGTGGGCCAACTCGCTTGGCCATCCGGAGCAGATCGAGAGTTACGCCCCTGTCCACCAGGTCAGGTTTGGAAGCTTAAACTACACAACCGACATCCACGGAGACTTGATCTTCGACGGATTCGAGCCCCTGCCGAGTGCATCGCACGGTCACGATGAGCATGATTTAGCTCTACCATCGGATAGTGTTCAGGAGACCGCACCGGCAACCGCTCCGACCCTCAATTCGGAGCCAATTGCGCCATCCATGGACGGGTGGATAGACCCCGCCACGGAGGCCGCATTCTCAGCGATGATCGAGCCGAGTATCGACCTTACCCTTCACGAGAGCCGTGACACCAAACTGCCGGATTCTTCCCCCACCACGGACTCCGAACCGCCTGCGCCCATGCCTATCGAATCCGACTGGGCGCCGATCATGGAGTTCACCTCCGCGGAAATATTTCAGCACTCGCCCTTCGGCGACATACTGAACTCATTAAGGTCTCTCTCCTTGTCAGGAGAGTCCTGGCCGAACTATGTCTGGCAGGATTGGGATGCGGATGACGAAGAAATTCGCCACCCACCTAGCACCCACTTAGTAGACACTGTCGACGATTTGACCGACATGCTCGACTTCGACTCCGAAGACATCGACGGTATGGACGACGAGGCAGGAGACGAATAGGAACCACTGCCCTTAGGGCACTAGAGAGCCACCTCATCATATGATATATACATGGTGGACACACCCAAAGAAGGCAATGGCAACGGGACAGCGGAGGATGACCCCTCCAAGGAGCAACCCAAGCACCAACGACAGCGGCGCCACTCTAAGTCTCGCCAAGGCAAACGCGGTGATACCCGCACATGAGATAATAGCACTCCAAACAGTGTCGAAGATGACAACAATCCCATCCAGCAAGATTTAGAGCAGGAGGGTGAAGAAGCCAACCCCCCTGAGAGAGCGGCAGATGGAGAGGCGGAGGATGATAATTACATGCCTCCCTCCGAAGACGAGGCAAGCCTAGACGATGACGAATTTGTCGTGCCTGAGGATCCCGTTGAGCAAGAGCGCTTCAAGCGCCGGCTTATAGCCACGACAAATAGCCTTACGAAAAAGCAACAGTAGCTTTGAGCTGATCAAGATTTGCTAGCTAACAGATGGACTGAAGTCCTTGTGGTCGAGGAATATGAACTCGAACGCCCCTCCAAGAGTTACTCAAAGTGCAGGTTGCTATCCCGAATGGAGGAGGAAGCATTAAAACTTACATCTCCATTGTATGACGCGGCTGATCGGCCACCTCATGGCCGCGACAAAGCTTAGCCCGCACCCCGACGCCACTCAAATAAAAATGTCAAGGCACGGGGAAATACGCTAGACCTGCGAGACGTATTGGAGGACAAAACAAAACACGTAAGATCGATCTACGGATCACGAGGGCGCGCCACTACGCAAGACGATAACCGTCACGCCGGATACAGTAAAAATAAATCCGGCCGGGCCGAACACAGCAGACAAGACTCATTTGAGCTGCATCGCGATATAGCCCAGTACAGAGGCGCAGCACACCCCCTATGCTTCACAGACGAAGTAATGGATCACCAAATCCCAGAGGGTTTCAAACCCGTAAATATCGAATCATACGACGGTACAGCAGATCCTGCGGTATGGATCGAGGACTTCCTCCTGCACATCGACATGGCCCGCGGTGACGATCTACACGCCATCAAATACCTCCCACTCAAACTCAAAGGACCAGCTCGGCATTGGCTCAACAGCCTGCCAGCAGAATCCATTGGCTGTTGGGAAGATCTGGAAGCCGCATTCCTCGACAACTTCTAGGGCACTTATGTGTGACCACTAGATGCCGATGACTTGAGCCACATAATTTAGTAGCCAGAGGAATCGGCCAGGCAATTTTGTACACGGTTCCTGACAAAGAAAAATCAAATCGTCGACTGTCCGGATGCAGAGCCCCTAGCAGCTTTTAAGCACAACATCCGCGACAAGTGGCTCGCCCGGCACCTTGGCCAGGAAAAGCCAACATCTATGGCAGCCCTCACGACACTCATGACCCGCTTTTGCGCGGGAGAGGACAGCTGGCTGGCTCACAGCAATAAAATATCAAAGAACCCTAGTACTTCAAATACCAAGGATAGGAATGGCAGGTTACGTCGCAACAAACACAAGCGCCGCATCAACATCAACAATACCGAGGATACGTCAGTCAATGCCGGATTCAGAGGCTCTAAACCCGGTCAACGGAAAAAGCCATTCAAAAGAAGCACTCTGGGCCCATCCAGTTTGGACCGTATACTCGATCGCTCATGCCAAATACACGGCACCCCCGATAAGCCAGCCAACCACAGCAACAGGGAATGTTGGGTGTTCAAGCAGGCCGGCAAGTTAAATGCCGAAAACAAGGATAAGGGGCTACATAGCGATGACGAGGAGGAGCCCCGGCCGCCGAACACCGGAGGAAAGAAGAGGTTCCCCCCCACAAGTGCGGACGGTGAACATGATATATGCAACCCACATCCCCAAGAGGGAGTGGAAGCGTGCACTAAGGGACGTATATGCGTTGGAGCCAGTCGCCCCAAAGTTCAACCCATGGTCCTCCTGTCCGATCACCTTCGATCGCAGGGACCACCCCACTAGTATCCGTCATGGCGGATTCGCCGCACTGGTCCTAGACCCAATCATCGACATATTTCACCTCACTCGAGTCCTTATGGACGGCGGCAGCAGCCTAAACCTGCTTTATCAGGACACAGTGCGCAAAAATGGGTATAGACCCCTCAAGGATCAAACCCACAAAAACGACCTTCAAAGGCGTCATACCAGGTGTACAGGCCCATTGCACAAGCTCAGTCACACTGGAAGTGGTCTTCGGATCCTCGGATAACTTCCGAAGCGAGGAGTTAATCTTCAATATAGTCATGTTCCGCAGTGGCTATCACGCACTGCTCAGGCGAACCGCATTTGCGAGATTCAATGCGGTACCGCATTATGCATACCTCAAGCTCAAGATGCCAGGACCTCGGGGGGTCATCACAGTCAATGGAAACACAGAGCGCTCTCTCCGCATGGAGGAGCACACTGCGGCCCTCGCAGCAGAAGCACAAAGTAGCCTCTTAAGGCAATCCACCAGTTCGGCGATTAAACACCCAGACACCTTCAAGCGCGCCCGAAGTAATCTGCAACAAGACCGCCTAGCACGTTCTGAGCTCGCATAATAATGCGGCTCCCACCCCAGTCCCAGCCAAACGGCGAAATCCATGCCACGCGTACATAATTACGCATTGAAAATACCATGGGCATAGGTGGGGGGGCACGACTACGGTACACCCCAAAATGCGGCTCAACCGCACTAGGGGCTTCCCACTTTGTTATTTTTTCTCTCTCTTACAGGACTTTACTCTCTGGAAACCCCGTCCGGCAGTATGATTGCCGGACATACGATACAAAAACCAAGGAGGCAGAAAGCTACGTCGCACCATGGAACTCCCAGGTGGTCTCTGATAACGAGTGAAATAGCTGCTTTAAATACCATTCTACAGCTTGCCCTTGGAGGGGACATGTCAAATAGTCCTACTTTTTTCTTATCACACTACTTGTATCATTATGCTTCGACGCACCTTTTTGAATAAACAATGCATAGCACTAGTCTATTATCACATTCTCTATTCTTATATATATATATATATGTTCATTCATGGCATTCAGCACTCATACACTCTGGTACAGCCAATATGCCAGGGGCTTACGGATACCCCATAATATGGCGTCAGAAATCCGAACACTTTCGACAGTGCGGCACCCCAAACTTATAGCATTATATGCATCATCTCTGAATCATGTCTTGGGTCAATAGTTGGGTTTGCCTGGCTCCCATGTTTTGGTACCTTACGTTCCGCTATATCGGCTAAGGTAGCACTGGGAGAGCTACTGCGATTGTGCCCCGGTTCATCTGGGCAAGCACCTCAGTAGAGAAAGCTAAAACTGACTGTCATGATAAGGCGAGAGCTGGTCGCTGTTCGAGAGGTCTCGAGTCCCTAAAGACTTATGCCGCTTAGGGCGAATAGTCGGCCTTGTTCGGCTTAGGCATGTATAGCGCCCCGAATTCGGCCTTCCGAATACTAGGGGCTTCGCCAAAATTTAAAATTGTAGACTTCTATGGCTAAGTGAGAGTGATAAAGCATTATAGTCCGATTGCCTTGTTCGTTGCATTGCGCACCTCCCTCGAAGGACCCAACAATGGGAAAAAGAGTGCTCAGATTTATCCCGAACACCCCAGCACTCGTGGCATGGGGCAGAAGCCGACGACTGGCCATCTCTCATATTTGATAAACAACCGCACAAAAGGTAATATTTTAAATTCAAACAAGCGTTGCAGAGCGCACATGAACAAGTTTTCATAATACAGGATCACACGAGCAAGTTCATTCAAAAATTACATCCTTCTCACACTCGTCCACCACAAGACGGGCACCCTTCAGGACACCCTCATAATACATTTCAGGGTGGCGATGCTCGTTGCCCTGCGGCGGCCCCTCCTTCACCAGCTTCTCGGCGTCCATCTTGGCCCAGTGCACCTTCGCACGGGCAACAGCCCGGCGTGCACCTTCGATGCAGACGGACCGCTTTATGACTTCCAGCCGTGGACAGGCATCCACAAGCCACCTCACCAGGCCAAAGTAGCTGTTGGGAAGGGAGTCGCCAGGCCAAATCCGGACTATAAGGCCCCTCATGGCCTGTTCAGCCGCCTTGTGCAGCTCGACCAGTTGCTTCAGCTGGTCGCTCACAGGCATCGGGTGTTCGGTCCCAGTATACTGAGACCAGAACAACTTCTCCGTCGAGCTTCCCTCCTCGGCCTGGTAGTACTTTGCGGCATCCGACACGCTGCAGTGCAAATCTGCGAATGCTCCTGGAGAGCTCCGGACTCGGGTAAGTTACAAGTAATTTACTTTCACATGCTTGCTTTGCATAATTAATGCCTTACCCGCCGCTATCTTCCTCATCGCCTCAATTTCCTGGAGGGCCTTTTGGGCTTCAGCCTTGGCATGCTTTGTGCTCTCGAGGGCCGCGGCAAGCTCGGACTCTCATGTCTTCGAGTCAAGCTCCAAAGTCTGGTGCTTCTTCACGAGAGCCTAGAGCTCTTGCTGCACCTCGCCCACCCGTGCCTCTTGTTTCTCCCGCTTGGTGCGCTCCTTGGCCGCTTTGTTTTCGACCTCGGACAGCGCTTGCTTCAGGGTCGCCACTTAGGTCATGGCCCCTGGCACATCCATGATGCTCCTATCATTTTGCTACTGCATCTTTATGTATATATATATATATAGACAAGGTATTACTTACCTTTGTTCCCCTCGAGCTGCCTCTTGGCAAGGCCGAGCTCTTTCTCGGACCGCTTGAGGTTCTGCTTCAGTGCGGCGACCTCCGCAGTCAGTGCGACAGAGGTCAGCAGCGAAGCCTGCATATGCATATAGACATACTTGTATTAGACTCCTGCAGATATTATTTGATCCTCTATTCCGCTTTTCTTGGTGAACACCAAACAGAGCATCAGGGGCTACTGTCGATGCAGTAATATTTTCCTGTATTTTAAATACTTACCTCAAAGCCTGTTAGAAGGCTGGCATAGGCTTCAGTTAGTCCGCTCCTTCTTGATCACCGCACTCATAATAGTGCGGTGCTCTTCATCGATGGAAGCGCCGCGAAGCGCTCCCAGCAGGTTGTCCAGTGCCTCTGGATGGACAGAGGTCACCGGCACGGGCGGCTTGCCCCTCTTGGAAGGGGGCCGCCTGCCGGAGTCCAGAACCACTGGAGGTTCCGGCGTGGTGTTCGACTGAGGGCCGAACTTGGAGCCCTTGGGAGTCTTGCTCCCTTTGCGCCTGAAGTCCAGAAGGTCGCCTTGAGGCGCCTCCAGGACTACCTCCTCCCGGCTTGGTGCCCCTTGAGAAAATACCTCGACATTATCCATAGGGCGAGGAGAGGAGATGGTTGGAAGTGAATCGCTATTCATATCCGACGAGTCCAAGGAACCGCGCGACGAGGATACGTCGATACGGGCTCGGGGCAGACTGCATGATCATATTCGGTGTTAGGAAAAGCAGTGCAATAAAAGTATGCTATGAGTTACTCTGGTATCCGAATACTTACAACTTCGCCAGGGGCTTGGCCCTGAGTAACCACTTGTCTTCGCTGTCGGCGGCAGTGGTGGAACAATCCGGAAGGAGAGTCCTTCCCTTCTTGGACCCTCCGGCCTCCCTGGTTGGGGTGGCCTTCCTTTTCTTGTCTCCCCCGGCTGGAGGGGGAGAATCTTCATCTTCCTCCTCCTCGTTTTCACGGGAGGAGTGCATCTCGGAGTTATCGGACGATGAGTCCAATACCACCTGGCGCCGGGAACTCTTTCGGGTTCCCGTGGCCTTCTTCTTGATCTTCTTCTCTAGCATCTCATAAGGATCCGGAGTCCGCATCTCCATCAGGAGAGCGTCTGCAGGGTCTTCGGGCAGAGGGGTCGGGCAGTCAATCTGCTCCGAAGTCTCCACCCAGTCCTGTCAAAGGTAAGGGAGCTCAGATCTCGCACATGGTTAAACTATGCAAAATAAATACTCTACGAGATGTACAGAACTTACCGGATTCGCAGGGCGCGTCGCGCTTAGCCCGCGGTCCTCGGTAAGGGGAGGGGGGACCTCGGCACCCTTGAACAGCACCTTCCAGACGTCCTTATGCATCGTGTCGAAGAGCTCGCGTAGAGTATGGTACTGGGCCGGGTCAAACTCCCATAAGTTGAAAGCCCGTTGTTGACACGGGAGGATCCGGCGGAAGAGCATGACCTGGACTATGTTGACAAGCTTGAGTTTCTTGCCTATCATGTTCCAGATACACTTCTGGAGTCTGTCCAGCTCCACCGATGATACCCAGGACAGGCCCTTCTCCTTCCAGGAAGTAAGACGAGTGGGGATTCCGGATCGAAACTCGGGGGCCGCCACCCAGTTGGTGTCGCGCGGCTCGGTGATGTAGAACCACCCCGATTGCCACCCCTTTATGGTCTACACGTAGGAGCCCTCGAGCCATGTAACGTTGGGCATTTTGCCCACCATGGCTCCACCGCATTCCGCTTGTTGGCCGCCTACTACCTTCGGTTTGACATTGAAGGTCTTCAGCCACAGGCCGAAGTGGGGCCGGACGCGGAGGAAAGCCTCGCACACGACAATGAACGCCGAGATGTTGAGGATGAAATTCGGGGCCAGATCATGGAAGTCCGGCCCATAATAGAACATAAGGCCGCGGACGAATGGATGGAGGGGAAACCCCAGTCCGCGGATGAAGTGGGTGAGGAAAACCACCCTTTCGTAAGGTTCCGGGGTAGGGACGATCTGCCCCGCGGCTGGCAGCCGGTGCGCGATATCCGTGGTTAAGTATCCGGCCCCACGTAGGTTTTTGATGTTTCCCTCCGTGACGGAGGAGACCATCCACTTGCCTCCCGCTCCGGACATGTTTGGAGAGAGTTGAGGAGAAGGATGTGGACTTGGGCGCTGGAGCTCGAGTGCGCGAGAATGGATGAGCAAGGAGGAAGAAGGCGTGGGAAGAAAAAGGTGAACCCTTATCCCTTTATAAGGGCGGACAAAAACTATGCGCCCCCACCAGCCTAGCAAAACTCGCTTATCCCCCAAGTGCCGTAATTGATGGCGCGGTTGGGTTACCCACGTCCGTATTGACGGGAATCCCGTAATAACGGGACATGATCTCTGCTTCGACAAGACGTGCCAAGGAAACCGCCTCGTGAAACACGCTGAGTTTGGTTGTGAAAGACGATTCGAATGGTGACCTTGTTGTGGTGTGATGTCACACTACGAAACGCGTCGCAGATTAGATTTGTGGAAATATTATTCTCTCTACGGTTGTATGTGGAACTTGTTTTGCAGAGCTGGACAGGATCCTCATGTTCAAAATCTTCTATGAAGTATTCGGAGGAGGAACCCGCTGATGAAGCTATGTACCTAGGGTAGGGGCACGGACCCGTCCAAAGAGCCCTACCCAAGGACATCCCTAGAAGAAATCACCTATCAATCGACTTGAAGGTACCCCACTCGACAGGTTCAAGACACTCGACCAAGAAGCTAGCACTCGACCATGAAGCTAATCACTCGACTGCCAGGAGACCTACAGTCACTCCGTAGGCAAACGGTCAGCTGTTAAGTAGTCTTCATGGTCATTATAGCACTTTATTAGAGGCGTTACCAGTAACGCCCAATCTTAAATGTACCTTAAACCCTGCATTACTGAGGGCAGGAGGGGGCCGGCGAACTCTATATAAGCCACCCCCTCCTCAGTATGAAGGGTTCGCACCCCTGTAATCCATACACGCATAAAGGATGTAATATGTAACGCCTGATATAATTTACATATGTAAATAGGAGTTACATATGTAACTCCTATTTACATATGTAAATGTAAATATGTAATATGTAACAAAAAAAGGATGGCCTGATATAATTTACATATAAGATGACTGGCTAAGCAGGATGGCATTGCAAAATTCACATATATGATGCCTGGCTAAACAAGATGGCGTTGCATAATTCACATAAACGATGAATAAACTAAACAGATGGCATTCGCACAAAGGATGTCTAAACTAAGCAGATGACATATTTGATGTATAAAGTAAGCAATGCAAGACACCATATGCATGATATAACCAACATCAGCATGCCAAGTTAGAGCGAAGACCTCAGGGGTAAATAGGAGTTGTCTTCTCCTTTTGAATCCCCCTCAGAATAGATATCTTCCTCTCGATTACAATCTGAAATGCATGGAGGGGGGGGCTGCCTTTGCGCCTACCATGGAGCAACGTCTACATGAAATTTTATTGCCACTCAAGGCTCGTCTCTTTTGCTCTACATGTTCAGTTCCATTGTTTACAATAACTGTCATGCATAGGAATAAAACATAGTGAGATTATGTAAGGAGTGCATGCAGAAATCCAGAGTGATGGTAGGAACCTGTGGATAGACCCAAAACCAATAATAGCAGGCAGATAATGGCTTCATTTAAAAAATACAGATAATGGCTTCTTTACTGTTCGTTTCCCACCCAACATGAAACTCATAGTAGACATCGGAGATTAACCAGATAGTAGATAGATACTGTTGATAGCGGCCCCAATATGTACCCCGCAACCATTTAAAAACTCAAGTTTGACCATTAGTTTGGAGCTGACTCAGAGTCTAATAGGTGAACAGGACGATAAAGTAGCATGTAATATTAAGCGATGCATAACATAAGCAGACACGAAAGAGTGCGACCTCTCTTGCGGACCCGTGTAGTCCTCGAGGTCATCTGCTCGGTTGATGATGGTAATCTAGTTTTCATGGCTGCCAGCGGAGGGGAAGAAGATCTGAGGCGGCGAAAGACAGTTTGGAGGCCGGATCCCTGCTGTGCTGGACCCTTCTGTCATTGGAGCAGCTGAGCTGGGGTGGACGACGGCGCAACAGGAGCGGGACAAACCACACAAGGTTTTCTTTGACAACTATCTGTAAGAGAAGTAATTCTGTAAGGGCTCGTTTTAATTGGAGGATTCTAACAATGTAGGGATAGAAATAGACAGGAATAGGATAGGAATGCACATGCAAAACAGAGAATTTAAAAACACAGGATTTCTGCCAATCTAGGTGTTTGATTCACAACAATTGGAAGATCACAGGATGCAAAGAAGCATGGTGAGATTAAGTCAAACCACAAGAAAATGTACGGTTATAATGCTATTATGCTACTATATTTTAGTCTTGTGCTTCATGAATAGGAATTTGAAAAGGAGGACAAGTGAAAATTAAAATTCCTATGTTTTTTCTTTCAAGGAGACACTAAAGGAACAAATCCGTGTGCTCAGTGGACAATGTATATAACATGTAGGGTAAAAAAGAGATGCAACAAGTGTACAACCTCTTTGGCAAAGCCATGTCGATCTCAGCGTGATTGGGTTGGCCGGTGAGGATGCTCCGGCTGACTTTGCTGTCGGTGGAGGGGAAGAAGATCTTAGGCGTCTAGAGATGGAGCCCGAGGTACTGCTCCGCTGTGATGGAGGGTTTCGTCATTGGAGCAGCTCCGGTGAGTTGTACGACACCGAGGCTGAAGCAGGACAAGAGAGACAACGAACAATGTTAACCTGAGTGGAATTCTAATAGCATATCCAATACATGACGTAAAATACATAACCACAAAGTGCTAGATGTAAAATACATCAGCCGCTCATCTCTGAACTTAATTGTCGAAACTGAACTTAACTGTCGAAACTGAATTTTGCTGTCGAAACTGAATTTTGCTGTCGAAACTGAACGCACTAGAAAGGTGAGGCTACACGTCGGTCGACTGACTTTTTCATCTCTGGTCAGTCGATTTTGCAGCCATTGGATACGAAATCAAGGGCCTACGGTTCATATTCAACCTCCACCCCCTGAGCCGCCAGCCACCACCGGCCAAACAGCAGCCCCCCGCCGCCCGCGATCGGCAGTGCGCCGCCTCGAAACACTCCCACCGCTGGTCCGCCGCTACCCCGGCCATCCCTCTAGGCCCCCGCGTGTCGAGCTTTTTCTCCGGCGATCCCCATGCCACCGCCCCGCCAACGCCCCGCCACCGCCGGCGACCATCGCCCCCATCCTGAATCCTAAGATAGATAGTGGGGTACCTCTCCGGCGAGCCCCCCTCCCCGCTGTGGCTGGTTCTTCCTTCACCCCGGCGAGCCCCCCACCCCCTGAAAATCGACTGACCCAAAAGTCGATTCAGTCGACTGAAGTGTAGCTAAATCGGAGCAACATCGCAAGCAAGAGCAAGAGCGAGAGCAGCAGCGCGAGTAAGAGCAATAGCAAGAGCAGACCAGGCAGGGGACCGAGAGCAAGAGCAGAGCAGCAGCAGCTCCTACTGATGTGGACGTCGCCACCGAGGGAGCAACGCCGTGGAGGAAGTGGCCGGCGACGCCGCCGTGGATGGAGCCGCGCCGTGTCGGCTCGGGACCGAGCGGCGGCACTACCGTGAGATTGAATCAAGAAGAAAATGCGGCGATTAGTGTACAACCTCTTTGGTGGTGCCGATTAGGCCGCAGCTTCATCCGAGGAAACGGTGATGATGATGCTCTTCCGGTGGTGCAGGTGAAGACGGCGGTGTGGGAATGGAGGTGGCGCGAAAGACGAGGGGAACGTCAGGGCAGCTCCTTGGAAGTGGAGGACGGGGTGGCTGAACCGACGGGACGATGAGATTGACGATGGATCCTCATCCGGGACAGTGGATGAGGGACGTCGAGGTGTTGTTGTGGACGATATCGTCGGGGAAGAGGCTCCGGCTGGGTGGCGGACGGAGCAGGGTGTGAGGTTTCGTCGCGGATTTTCATGGCCTCGGTGTACGAATGGGTGGGCGGATGGGATGGCAGTGGGGAACCATGGCTTAGAGACGCGCTTGTCCGAAATGTGGGGTAAGTTATGAAAGTACCCCCACCGATTTGAGGAGGTTCTTTCGGTTCAGGGGTACCACGGGCATTTCGTGTGTCGGGATTTCACAGGAGGTGGGATTTTCGCGCGCGTTGTAATTTCGGAATAGCAAGGCGCAGGTTGAGATGGAGGGAGTTGTCGGAGCACAACGAGACAAAGATATATCTTAAATATTTCGGGCTAACAAGGCGCGGGTTGAAATTTCCGGACAAGCCTAACGTGTACTGTACCAAATCAATGCGCACTACAAATGTCATTCGAAACTTTGAATTCATGTTATGTTCAATTAAAATATTTCGCTATGTGTATAATGCATGCAACCTACTACTCAAATGAACGTTTTAGTGCATTCCAAACGTATATACTACCGCTTCATTATGAACTAAATTTGAATTCGTTTCTCTATTTGAATAAGATCTACAGTAATGATTGTTGTGAACTCAAAGCATTTGAATTCGTTTCTCTGTTTTAATAAGATCTACAATCATCATTATTGTCAAGTTAAACCATCGTTTGTGTATTATCTTCACAACACACCACATGATTAGTCTCGAGTTACATATGAACTATGTGTACTACATGAACTCGAACTAGATTTTCTGAATCCACTTTATTTTGATTTCAAATCACATTACATTTATAGCTCTAGCTAGATCTTCATAAATCATAATCTAAACCATGTCTCATATGTATAATGTGTTTATCACATTATGTATGGTGCCCCCCCTACGCCTACAAGTATTTAGATGTGAGTTGCAAACACCACACATTACCACAAATTCAAATAAAATGTGAGGATGTTCGATATATAGTATTGTTTAGATTGTTCGATATTTAGTTGTAAGTTGCAAACGCCACACATTATCACAAATTCAAATAAAATGTGAGATTGTTTGATGTATAGTATGGTTTAGATTATTCGGCATTTAGCTGTGAGTTGCAAACGCCATGCATTATCACATTATGGTCTAACATGTGCACAACACGTGTATCACCGCTATATTCATGCATGTAATGTTTAAAACACTATGATCTCCTATTCAAATATATGAATCCGCTTTCATATCAAATTATGATCTTTGTTAGTCTCTTACACCCACACAATCCTCTAACCTTTGTAGCTACCACTAACTTTCTCTCGTGCATGCACACACCCTCCTCGCCCTCCCCCTCCCTCGGCATTCTATCCACCGGGCACATTCATTGTTTTCTTTAGGTCGTTCTCCCAGAGTCTCCACAACTCCTTTCTGACACACACCGATCGATAAACCTCTCCAGCGATGCCTGCCTACAACATACACACACACACACACCTTCAATCTCCTCCTTTATGTGTCCTTGCCTCGTGTCTCTCATACGGTCAGACACACGTGTAAAATCTCGCCCCTCTTTTCATCGATCTCACAACCACACACTCCTCCCCCTATCTAGCTAGTAGTCGGGCCTCTCGCACCACCTCCTAGCTCCATTCTCTCTGTCTATCCATCTCACTGGGCCTTATTTGCCTCTAACAAATGGACGTACACCGACCGATCTCTCGCTATACATATAGCTAGCTAGGTCCTTATAACTCATTTTTACCCACACGTCAATCGATCTACCTCATTAGTTGTGTCTCTCCCTTCCTCTGACAAACAACAATTGATCTACCGATCTAGTTAGGTTTGATTACCAAACACATGGTTCCCCTTCATCATCCATGGATGCGTCCTGACAGATCTATACGCGCATGCACACACAGAAACACATCCCCACTCTTATTGATAACATTGCAGTTCCACCCTCAGTTTGTCTAGTAGGCCTCTCCCACCATCTTCGAGAAGCAACTCCATCACCCATCCAGAACTCTACCGCTTTCCCTCCCTCTCCCTCCCTCCCTCTCTCCTCTCTCTCTCTCTCTCTCTCTCTCTGTCCCATCATATTTCCCGTCCTTCAGTTATGTATGGATGTCGACCGATCTCCCTCAAGACATAGCTGGGTCTCTCCTTCTCAACACATATACGAGTCGTTCTACCTCTATATTTAGGCCTCTGCCTACCCCACCCCCACCCCCTCCCCCCACACCCCGATACATCGAGCGCTCTAGTCATGTCTCCCTGCCAAACACAAACTTGACATGTGCCCTCTAACGTTCCGGTAGGCCAGTCGCACTATATCTTTGGCTTGCACACACACACACACAATTTAGATGGCTCTATTCATCGATCTCGCACCCACCCACTTGATCCTCTCTTCGACTCTATCGATAGCTATGACCCCTCCCTCTCTTCTCGTGGATTGCCCGACCCTCTATGTATGATATGGATAGGTCTCCATTTCACACACATTGCATGCAAAATTTTGTTAGAGATGTCATCGACACATATTCCCACAAATAATTCACGAAATCAACCCCCACCCCAAAACAAAAAAACTCACGAACGCGGTTTGTATCTCTCACACACACCCATGTAGGTGGGGGACGTGCACGAAGAGAAGAGGTGCATGCACGACGCACGTACTCCCGTCTCTTTCCCAACCACACCCGCGCGGGTACACGGTGGAGCTCATTTCTGTACGAAAAAGGCATCCCACATGGTAATTTGGCACATGTACTGGTTGTCCACTTGGTGGAGGGAGGATCGTCTACCACGGGTGAACAAACAAATTGCGACTTGACGTGTTATGTTAAAAAAAGAGGCAAACCATGTGGGGCCTACCTTAGAGGCAATGCTGTATACACTGGAGTACTTTTGATATGTCCCGTCAACTCATAGAACGAGGAGAAGCTTGCTTAGTACGCCATCTCCCCCGCCCACGGGCGCGGTGGCTCGTAGGATGAGGTGAAGCTTGCTCCACCTTACGCCTGCTCCCTCGCCCATGCACGCGGTGGCTCGCAGGACGAGGAGAAAAATTTACTACTCCCTCCGTTTACTCCTCGTCCCTACTACCTTGGCTATAGAGATTATATCATATTGTTTGGAATATATATGTCATTTAGTAGATTTGAATATGAACTACTAGTACATACTCCAAACACTGATGTATATAGACGTATTTTAGAGTGTAGATTCACTCATTTTGCTCCATATGTAGCACTCTCCCTCGCCCCTCGACCCTCGCCCACGTGGTGGACGTGCAGCAATTCATTCGGTCTCATATAGCCAAAACGATATATATTGCACTACCATTATTGCTCGACTTCCCGAAGAGGCGAAGAGCCAATCGCAAGGTTAATATTTTGGAGATGCCAAGTGCAAGGTTATAGGAGAACGAGTAGTAGGTGCCGCGTCATTTATAAATAAACTTTTTTTTCTTCAATGGCACATACGCAATATGATAGGTTCATATGGAGAGAAAAGGAAACCGCTCCACTATATACATAGTCAGGACGGGCCAGCCTACACAGTTGCTTGCTGGGGTTGCTCTCTTCACACTCTATCGCACAAAACGACTGTGGCCACATCTCTAACATCCCGTTGGATCACGTATGCTTGGGGAAGGGGTGGATGCTTAGTGTAGATGCGGTGGCCGTCGCCGACGGCGAAAACCCACTCTCGGCACGTCCCGATCAGGGGTCCCCGCCATTCTCTCTCACAAAGCCGGTGAGGTTGCCTTCGTCCCTTGCTCACTGCCGCGACGTGGGAAGTTGCTGCCTTCCGCCGCCCTCCTCAAGGTTGAGCTATCCCTCAGGTACAACTCCCTTTACAGCCGGCTTGCACCACTGCTCTAGCTGCCCACATCACTCCCTGTGGATATTTCTCTACTTCTTTGCCCCGCACATACCTCTACTGGCTTCTACATACTGTATTTGTAATGAGTTTATGTGTCATCAACTAGTCCCAGTAATCTTATTCTAATCACGCTTATTCATTTTCTTTGCCACAGGGATGCTCATCTCGATTTTGGTGAAACTGCACAAAATGATCCGATGGTCAAAAGGTTGCAAACTTCATTTATTAGGAAGCTCGAACGTTGCCAGCAAATTGAAGCCTGGTCAGGGTTCACGGTTCAAGGACTAGGGACTGCATGGATCATTTTTTTCTTTAGCTGCCTCTGTTCCAAAATAAGTGTCAACTTTAGTAGTAGTACAACTTTGTACTAAAGTTTGCACAAAGTTGAGACACTTATTTTGGAACGGAGGGAGTACATATTTGCTATGATCTGTCAATCATTGAGATGCAATAGCATGCATGTTAGTCTCCTTTGTATTTGATGAAATGTTGCAACGGGCAACCTTGGATGCAAGATACATGTAACAGAAGCTGGAAGCTTCATAGCATTGTACAAATTTATTTCGTTGATAAATTATAGTACGTACTATACTAGTACTTCCTTCGTTCCTAATATAAGTCTTTATAGTGATTTCACCATGAACCACATGCGGATGTATATAGATGCATTTTAAGTCTAGATTCATTCATTTTGTTCCGTATGTAGTGGAATCTCTATGAAGACTTATCTACTAGTAATAGCTAGCCCCCACTACCAGGAATTCTCTATCCTCTCCTTGAGCCACATCATCAAAATTGATGTAGCCGTTAGATGAAGTAAATCAGTCCATAATAGCCGTCTGATCTAGACGTTGAGAGGCTCCGCACTAAGCCACATGCAAGCATGCAGAAATACCGTGGCACATGCATGTGAGTGGGTTTTAAATCACATCAACATGTCTGCATGCAAGCATGCACCGGTAGCATGCATGTAAGTGAGCTTTTAAGTACCATTAACATGTCAAAAAGAAAAATATAATCCCATTATGCAGTAGGAGTTGGCTGATCTTTTTTCCTTACGTGGGATGATCTAAAGGATGATGGGAGTTTATTTAGTTTGGCTACCACATTTGTCATGCGGTTATAGAGTTTTTTTAGTTCTATGAAATCGATAATTTTGCGCAGAGAGATATACCGCTATTCCGCGGCAACGCGCGGGGACTCATCTAGTAATATTTAGGAATGGAGGGAGTACTATGTAAAGAGTTAGGCGTCGCACAGTGATAGTGTGAGGTGGGCCATGTAATCACTGAGCCTGCGTGTTTTCACTGCTCTTGCATGCCTCCACTGTAAGAATGGAGAAAATTGTAATCTAGTAGTAGTACCTCCTTTCGCCGAAAGCGTAGGACATCCAGCAGTCCTACCACCTCAGTAATAAAGACCAATGAGCCGTCAAATCACATAGATCCAGCAGTAAGTTGGACGGATGAAGCAACCATCACTCTTGCGCCAGTGAGAGGTCGCGTCCACTCTTCCCGGGCATGAATGCAGCACCGATTCTTTGGAGCGGTGCTGACCGTTTCGGGCGGAAGCGTGCGCGGGCGATGGAGGGGCTTTGGGTGGGCCAGGCTGGTCTGGAGCGGGCTGGCAGCTGTCCGCATGTCCCTACCGGACACGCCCGGAAACGAGAGGATGCACCGACTCTCGCGGCTAAAATCGTACACTACACAACATCTCTCTGTAGGAGTAGGTCGATCTGTCGCTCTCTCTAACACACACATGCTGTTAAACACACACACACACACACACGCACACGCATGCACCTTGGTCCTGTTGCACCTTCTAACGTGACTTATTACACCTAGACGGAGGGAGTAGTAAGTATACGAGATACGGTGGCACACTGACTTAAGTTGAATACAAGTGCCCAAAATTTGTGTGCATGTTATAATAAGGATTCACTTAAAATAGTACGTCAGCGAACAAAGGGATCAATTGGACAGTGTTCCCGAGCAGTAGCGAGATGTGTGAGGTAAGATACACCGCTGGCGCTTTTAATTTTTCTTATTAATTTTTTTGTTTCACCCTCTGACTGGTGGGACCCAACGTACTACGTGGAGAGAGGTAAGGTGACTAAGGCTGCATTATTTCTGCACCACCGTGGATAGTCTTACCACCAAAGCCACATGACACGATTATGATTGAAATCTCAATGACTCCCACACACACACAAAAAAAACACGGCATGCTTGTCACATGAATGCAGGAATGTATAAAAGGTTATTTCCCTCTCGTTGAACATAACGAGAGGGTTGTGTAGCTGGTTAGCCTGTTCGCTCATCAAACTTGAGGTCTCGGGTTTGAGAACTACACTTGAGCATAATTTGTGCCAGGAGGATTCTTTGACTGGTCAAAATGTTTTCTAGGGTTTGCACTCTTCACACTCTCTCTCCAGTATATATATACACGCTGGAGCCTCAGCACTTGTAGTTGCTCTCTTCACACTCTCTCTCCCTCTCCCGCTGGAGCTTCAGCGCTTGTAGTTGCTCTCTTCACACTCTCTCGCCCTCTCCAGATCTAAACAAGACTTCGTTGGCCTCTCTCTCCCCTCACTGCTGCTCAAAGAGCCGGCAGGATCCGTCCGCTGGGAAGGGAAGGAGGCTTAGCGCTATCACCGTCGGCGAGGGACTACCGGCGCAGCTGTTCACTTTCCACTCAGCGGCGACGCGGGAGGGCCTCCGACCCCTTCTTCTTCACCGCCATCCCGTCGCCCACCGAACCACGCCCCAAGAACCTTAAGGTATAATTTACTTACTCCACATGCATTGCTCTAGCTGCATGTATACCATGAATCTAGGACATGGTTCAAAGAGGAAACGAGTGGGGGAAAGTATCTAGGACATGGTTCAAAGAGTAAATGAAGGGGGAAAGTTGTATAGCATGAATCTAGGACGTGGTTCAAAGAGGAAAGGAATGGGGGAAAGTAGTGGGGAAAGTTGTATCACATAAATCTAGGACGTGGTTCAAAGAGGAAAGGAAGGGGTGAAAGTACTAGTTCAAAAAGGAAAGGAAGGGACAAGGCTGTAGAGTTTGAGCAGGACGAAATTTGCTGCGCTCACATAGGGAAAGGTGTCTAAAGATAACAAAACTGGGAGCAACACAAATATGCTCCTTGGTTGTTTGTTCTTTGTTGCAACTGACTGTGCATGACAACAGTACATCGGTAGATGCACATGGTGCTGGTACGTCCACTGTCCCGTGCAACTCATTAGTTGTTGTTAATCTAAGGCCCTATTTGGTTAAAAACTCCCTAGTCCCTACCTGCTTGGTTCCAGGGACTAAACATGGACTAGAGGTTATTAAATGACACGCTAAAAGACCATGTTACCCCTAGTAATGAACTAATAGAGACAAGGTGTGATGCGTGGTAGGGGCAACTGTTGGAAAAAAGTCCCAAAAAGACTCCCTCGGGGTCTTCTTTCTTTAGTCCCAAATGCCCACTTTTAGTCCCTAAAAGTCCCTCCTGTTTGGTTTAGATGGGACTGACACGGAGTTTTTTTAGTCCCTACACCAAAATGTCCCCGTAAACAAACACCCTCTAATAATGCCGCTGGAAAATTGATGCAATGCCACAGTTAAAAGCAAATTACATGTTTAACGAATTTTTTTGTTAATATAATCTCTATTTTAATATTAATCAATGCCACCGTTTGAGAAATGCTACTGTCTTGCTTTCTTTCCCATTTAGATAAGGTAGATGCTTCTTTTTGTTGGCTTCTGTGTCATCCACCGTTATTGACCACTAATTGTTTACTTTGCACCTCTGTGTAAACAGGGTTATCTACTTCACCTCGTTGCCATTGTGACCTTTTGTTGCACTGCACAAAACACTTTTGTTTTAGGAGTGTTTTGTGCAGTTCAACCAAAATGTCACACCGACAACGTTGCTTGATTGCTTGATCTTAGTGGAACTGCACAAGAGGAGATCTTACTTCCTATCCGTTAAGGCGAATTTGGTTTGGATCTTCTTATTGTGAGTTGTTTGAATTCCGCATCATGAGAGGTCAGTACTAGCCTTCTTTCACATGATTCTGCAGTGTGCTTTCATATGTTGTGCTACTTGTACGATAATGTTGCTTAATTTTAGTGAACTGCACAAATGGAGACAAGACTTCCAATCTGTTTGTGCACCCTAATATCCCATTGAGGTAAGATAAGGATATTTCACAACTGTTGGCCTGTATTTTGCCACTTTCATCAGAAAATTAAGTTTAGTACTATACTTGTGCTCCCTAATAGACATGCCAAATCTTACATTGAAGGCGAAGCTTGTCTGTTATTGAACCAAGTGATGAAGGGGAAGAACAAGCGGAAGAAAAACAAAAATCAACTCCCAGTGCTATAATGAAGCACTGGAACTGTGATGACACAAGTAATGATATAGTTTTGCATCTTAACTTATTGCTATGGCTGGAACGAGCAATTGTTTTGCCACTGATTTGATGCCACTCTTAATGTAATATGTAATTATGTCTACTTGTGCAAACAGGGATCTTCTTTGAAGATACCATATATTTTAGTGGAACTGCACAAGAAGATGTTGGAAACATTAAACTAATCAAGGAGTATATAGTAAGCATGGCCACCACCGTAGATAGCAATAGATGGTTCCGGAGAAGTGCTTCATCTGTATGCTCTACACAATAAGCCTCCTGACAAAGGTTGGTACTCGCCCACTGATTTCATCCATATGATTGAGCTTTGTCATCTCTATTGGTGTTGTGCTACTGTTTAGATACTGTCATGAAAAAGTGGTATTGTCCTTGAGAAGTGCTTCATCTGTGCTGTTTTAAATATTTCCTTTCCTTTTTTTCCGAGAAACAGGGATGCTAGCATTTAGTAGTCCTCTCGTCTTTGCACAACAGGATCATCTTCCTCTGAAGAAGAATATGGAGTACATGAAGTGACTAGTTCCGATTATGCCAGGATGAAGAAGCCATGTCTATCTTCTCATCAGAAGGAGCAGTTGAAGGATGGTTACATTACTCCCCACAAGACCAAACTAACTTCAGCTCAGAAGGACTCACAAATCTACATTTTTTTGCTGTGATGTGCGAGTACAATGTTGTTCTAGGATTCTTTCTGGTGAGTTCCATTTTTCTAAAAGTGTGCTCTACATGGACCATGTATGTGCCTGTTGAAACTGTCAATTCATAGTACAATTTGCTTTATACTAATCACTTTTTTGTATTTGTGCAAACAGGGGTGCTCAGCTAGATTTCAATGGGAACTGCACAAAATGTTCATGAATACATCGAATCATTCATTTCCACCACAAGAAAGGAGGTGCTGATAAGTTCAAGGCGTTGCAACATATAAGGGCGAAATCATACAAGCTACGTGCGAATTTGGTTGATTTTGGTGGAACTGCACAAAAAGAACAGCCGGTTTATTTAGCACGAGGTGCCATGTCAATGTCCGAACTGATGGCAAAGGCTGCCCATTCCACAATCGTAGGCATTTGATATTTTGGAATGGGACAACCTTGTCAAATTTTGCTCATTGATTTTAGCAAGACATGCGTTTGATATTTTCGAATGGGACGCCCTTTGCTGTCAGCAGCGTCGATCAATTTTTTATTTATTCTTTAGTTGTGAAGTAAATATTGCCTCTGACATGTGAGTCGCTGAGATGCATAATCATCGATTGTTTTGAATGTTCTCTATGAATTGCCAGGCCTATGTGTTTGATTGCAATGTACAGAAACGCTAAAAAGCTGCTCAAACTCTTTGTACGCCTTCTGTTGCTTTTTACTTCGCACATTGTGAAAGTGCATACTTTTTTGTATAAGATTGGTCAAAGTAGAGATACTTTGATTGCAGACAGAACTTGTATGCAGACTAGAAAGGACCGGAAGGAGTACATGTGAAACTGCTGCAAACGAGGTGATCACCCTGGGAATAATGCTAGTACGTATTGTTTTGCATGTTCATCCAATGCCAGTGATACAGGAATTCGATCTAATCAAAATAAATTCATTCATACACGGTTGGATTTCATATAAACATGCTGGATTTCATTACATTTCATACATTCTTCAACTAAAAAGGGGTGCGCTGGAGGTATAATTAATTAACCGAAGCTACCCACCTGTGTCCTGCTGAGCCGAACAGAAGCTTGAGTGACTTAATTGCAGGTGCAGTTGCGTAACTGACATGTGGCCTATTGGGGCCATGTGTCAGTGAGCCAACTGCACCAACAGTTAAGTAGAAGCAGCATTGTTCTCCAGCACAGCTCTCCGACTCCATGTCGCCGCCAAGAAGCTAACCGGCCGTCAATGGTCAACTCACCTAGCTTGGCTTCAACTGGAGGGTAGCGGCGGTGGCCTTACTTGGATCCGAGTGGTGGCGACCTACCGTGTTCTACTCTTCCTCATTTTCTGTGTGGCGCGGCCCCGTTGGCAGTGAGGCGGGGCCTCGGTGGAGCCGGCGATGTCCTCTGTCTCGTTGCTGGCGGGCGGCGCCTCAGCAGAGCAGTGGAAATCCTCCCCCACGTTGCCGGCAGGGTGGGGCTTCGGCTGAGCCGGCGATGTCCTCTGCCTCGTTGTTGGCGGGGCGAGGCCTCGGCGGAGCAGGCGGTGTCCTCTACCTCGTTGTTGGCGCCGCGGGGCCTCGGCGGAGCAGGGCCTCGTCGACACCAGCAGAGCGGGGACTCGTCAGAGATGGCATTGTCCTCTGCCTCGTCCTCGGTCTCGCCAAACAGCACCTCGCCCGCTTCATCGCCCTCTTTGCTAGCCTCTTTGTAGGCGGCCGTAGCCTCCGCCACCCGCATGCGGTACCGCCAGCGCTCGAGGCGGCCCTTGCGGGCGGAGCAGTACGAGTCAAGCAGCGCCTCCTGTTCCGCCCGCTCCGCGGCGATCTGCTCCTCCGCCTGTAGGTGCACCTGGAGGAGATGGTGGTTGTAGGCGGTGTCGGCCTGCGCCTCCCGGAACTGCTCCTCACCCATCTGCCTCACCCTGTCCATATATTGGGCACGGGCCTCGCCGATGGTCATGGTGCAATGCACCGGCGAGGATGGCATGGAGGAGGGGGTTGGCGCCGGATCGTCGACTACCATGTTCTCCATTGGGACATCGTCGTCCTCCGGCTGCCTGCCGGCCAGCCGGTCGGCAGCAATGGCTGCCATCTCCTTGTGGTCTGTCGTCCGCCCGTCCCGAAGAGCGCTGGAGCACGAGGAAGCCATGGTGGGCAGTAGTGGTGTGGACAGGAGAAAGGGAACAGATGCGGATGACTGCGGCTATGGCCGGCGCAACATTTTATATAGCAATGGTGGGCGGGTGGAGGGACGGACGTGTGGGGCCGGAGTAGCCGCCTCGGCAACCGCGTATCATTAATGTGGGCGGCAGATGGACGGACGACACTTGTGTCGTTTGAAGGCGGAGCAATCGCTTGCACCAGGAAGCGGGGCGGACGGCGCTGACTGTTTTGGGCAGAAAGCGCGCGCGGGCGAGGAGATGAATTTACTTGGAGAGGACGACAATGGGGACCCACCAGGTCCATAGCCTCACGTACGCAAGTGCCTCCTTATTATATATATATATAACTATAATTTATTTGGCTTCCTCCTGGTTTCCTGACATCACGGTCCCACACCATTGTCAACCTATGTAGTAGTCAATAGATGAGAGAATTGCACAAGAAGAGGCCGACAGCTGGGACCAAGCAGCTCGAGCAGTATTTGTGTGTTTTGAGGTGTGAGCACTGCAGAGTTTTTCAATGTTTAGCCCAGATATTAATTTTTCTCCTCTGAACAACAACGAAAATGTCGCTGCAGGTATTAATTGGGTGGGCTGTGGCCCGTCTAGCCCAGGCTAGATATCCAACCCAGATATTAATTTTTTTCAAGATGAAAATGGCTAGCCCGGCTATACTTCTTTTTAGGAATACCCAGGCAAGGCCAAGTTGTTATTCTCTGCCGCGCTGGGCTCCAAATCTTTCCTAGGAGGGATACATTTGGCTTAACAAGAAAATGGGCTTTAAGAAATAATAAATGGGTTGTAATTATAAAAACTGGGCAGTAACTATAAAAAAAGCACCAAACACGTGATTGCTTTATAAAATATTATTTTTGGATATTGAAAATTTTAATTTCATTAATTGTTGCGAGCGCAATGTTTCATTGGATTTTTACGTAATATAAATTTATATTGAAATTGTATTTAATCTGACTAGAAATTTCGGGATAAAAATATTCCGGATCCCATCAAAATGTGGGAAATTTTATTGAATTCTGTTTGGAACGGTTGGTTGAAATGGGATGTACTTTTAACAAACTGTAAATGGGCTGTAGTAAATTCCATTAGAATTCAAAAATGGGCTACACATTCTTACAAATCTCAAATGGGCTATAAGTTCTCTGCCACACACTTCTGGCCTTACTAAGTTGACGCGTCCCAAAAAAAAACCAGAGTTGACGCGTATGCAAGGCTTTTTCAACTTATAGTCAATACACGGTTCTAGCAGCAGTGGCCGTTGGATGTCCATCCAACGGATGCCCTACTTCTTCTTCAATCTCGGATATTTAGCTTCACCCGCCCAAAAAATGATTCCTCCCCCTGACATCTGGGGCACACCATTTCGGAAGCTGACCTGTGGGCCTACTAAGTTGACGTACCAAGGGCTTTGTCAACTTAGTCAATATAAACGATTCTAGCTGCAGTGACCGTATGATGTCCATCCAACGACCGTCGTGCTTCTTCAACCTCTGGTCTTCTTGCTCCAGCCACCCAAAGCAGCGTCGGTCGTGCCGCCTGCTCCTGCCTCCCGTGGCCGGCTGTGCTGCTACGGAGGCCTCACCGCCCCTACTACTCCCACCGCTGGCCAGGCCATCCCTCCACTCACCCACACCCCCTGTTATTCTGCGGCGACAGCCGCGCAGCCGAACCAGTGAACCCTCGTACTCCTCTCCGCATGGGCATCCACTGCCGCGTCTTCCCCGGCTCCACGTCGTCCCCTTCCTAGGCCTCGCCGTCGTCCACCGCCCTGGTGCTCTCGACGCGGCGTGCTCAACGTGGTCAAGGAACGACTTCCATCGGACGTGGACTGTACGTGGAGAGGCTGACAGCTGGGTCCACGACAGCCGCAAGGAAGTGCCTCCTTATTACGCACAAAATAATTATTCCTCCACCTAACAGCGGGGACCCACCGAACGGGCCACCGTATTTCGCGAAAAAATGATTCGCCCCTGACTGCTGGGACCCACGAGCTACATCTTCGCACGCAAGGAAGTGCGTCCAAAAAAAAGATTCACCCCCCTGACTGATGGGACCCACCAGCTACATCTTCGCACGCAAGGAAGTGCATCCGAAAAAAAAACGATTCACCGCCCGACTGTTGGGACCCACCAGCTACACCTTCGCACGCAAGGAAGTGCGTCCGTGTAAAAAAAAGATTCGCCCCCCTGACTGCTGGGACCCAGCAGCTACACCTTCGCACGCAAGGAAGTGCATTCGGGCAAAAAAAAAACAAAACGATTCGCCCCCTGACTGCTGGGACCCACCAGCTACATCTTCGCAGGAAGGAAGTGCCTGACAGTCGGGACCCACCTGGTCGAAGCGTACGTAGCGTTGTCATTCTGGTCACGAACGTGTACGTACATACTGGTCGATGTAGAGGCGCGCAAATGTCGTAGTAGAGGCGCGCACGTGTCGTAGTAGAGGCGCACACGTGTCGTAGTAGAGGCGCGCATGTAGCATGTTGTCGTGGTATTCTCACGGGGGGTGCAAGACGACATATGCCACAAGGTGGCTTCGTGTGAGGGCAAGACTGCTGCCGGAATATCTAGGGACGAGTATGCGGGTATCCCGCGCTAGTTTACCCAGCTTCGGGGCTCTCCGGAGAGATAACACCCCTACTCCTACATGTCTGAGTATATGTGGTATATCTGGTACAGAGTGCTCCTGGAGCTGTATCTGAGGTCAGTGCCATAGGCATCCGGCCTCGTATATGCATGTGGCATGGTGGCCGTTGCTCTTGGCCGAATGGGTGTGCTTGGGCATGCTTGCCCGTAGGAGTGGATGGATGGATTGCTAGCTAGCTCTCTTGCTAGCTAGCTAGCTTGTGTGTGTGCGTGAGTGAGTCCATCCTGGATGGATGGATGGATGCTCATATATATAGTGGGAGTTAGCTTAGGATGTAGGCCATGTAAGCATGGTAGCTAGCTAGCTAGTGGCATGGTGGGGTGTCATCCTTGTCCCCTGGGTCACATCATAAATAGTGCCCAGGGACAAGGGACACTGTACATGATGGCTGGGGTGTCACGTGAATAGTGCCGGGTACGGTCGTCACGTCGGGGTCGCGTCAGGCTGCAGTTGACTTCGGGAAGCCGACTGGTTGGAGCAGTCGGCAGCCAGCAGTCGGCCTGGTGATGCAGCCGGCAGCCGGCAGTCGGCCTGGTGGAGCAGTCGGCAGCCAGCAGTCGGCCTGGTGGAGTAGTCGGCAACCAGTAGTCGGCAGCCAGCAGTCGGCAGCCAGCAGTCGGCCTGGTGGAGCAGTCGGCCTGGTGGAGTAGTCGGTAGCCAGCAGTCGGCCTGGTGGAGCAGTCAGCAGCCTGCAGTTAAAGCAGTCAGCAGCCAACAGCCAGCAGCCGGCCGGGTAGTTGGACTGAGGGGCTTTGCTAGCCCCTATGTCTTGAATTATTGTCTCGCCATCTTCAGGGTATCCGTGTCCAATTACTCCGACAGTAGCCCCCAAGCCTCCGGGCAACTTGGCAAAGTTGGGCGGAGGTTTTTATGCGAGTGTTCATGAAAATGATCATAAAAAAGACGAAGTTAGTCCACGCAGATATATCAAATGTTTGCTTTTTAACATTGCAAGTTTTATACGGAGGGTGCCGACTCGGTTTCGTCCGAGCCCCCTTCAATCTTTTTCGTGTTCTCTCCTCTTTTTGTCTTGTGCTCTTGCTCGCCGGACAGCCGCTCAGCGGTCTGTGGCTGAGAGTGGGCCGCGAAGCGGAGTGTACAGTACTCAAAGTCTGGGAGCAGATTCAACCGAGTAGATACTTGTAAAGGAAACATCCGGATCGCCCGATCCGTTTTTCTTCCCGGACGTTTTTCGCGTGGGTGGCCTCCGGCGTTCACTCTTGCTAGTCGGACAGCCGCTCTGCGGTCTGTGACTAAGAGTGGGCCTTTGGTACCGCGCACGGTACTAAGCTGTCTACGGGAACTAACGTCTCAGGCCAAGCGGCCAGCCCCCGGGCCAACTCTGGCTGGCACCGGGGCGAACAGTGATGGTACTGTAATAAAATGCGGAGACAGCCCCTGAGTATTGCTCGGGGTTATCCGTGCTTGCGTGGTGCAAAAAACATGCGGGTGAGGAGCTCACATTGGTTTCTGTGTAGTCGCGGTCGTCGAAGACAGCCGACGTGACTCGGCGCTCGCGGAGCGCGTCGGCGCACCCGCTGGGTGAAGCCTTCGACCCTTCGGGTGCTTGAAGGGTCCCGGCCGGTCAGGCTCGACCGGCCAGGCGGCGAGGCGTCTTGCAGCGCCCTTTTCTTCCTTTTTCTCTTCTGCCGACTGCTAGGAGCCGGACAAAACTCCTCTCTTGTCTACAATCTTCCGTGGGGGCGCGCCAGCGCACCCACTGGGTGTAGCCCCCGAGATTCGGACCGACTGCTGAGCAGTCGGGCCGGATCTTCCAGCAACTACCTTGTCTTCTTTTTCACGGGGGCGCGTCAGCGCACCCGCTGGGTGTAGCACCCGAGATTCGGGCTGACTGCTGAGTAGTCGGGCCGGATCTCCCGGCAACTATCTTGTCTTCTTCTTCGCGGGGGCGCGTCAGCGCACCCGCTGGGTGTAGCCCCCGAGATTTGGGCCAACTGCTGAGTAGTCGGGCCGGATCTCCCGGCAACTATCTTGTCTTCTTCTTCGCGGGGGCGCGTCAGCGCACCCGCTGGGTGTAGCCCCCGAGATCTGGGCCGACTGCTGAGTAGTCGGGCAGGATCTCCCGGCAACTATCTTGTCTTCTTCTTCGCGGGGGCGCGTCAGCGCACCCGCTGGGTGTAGCCCCCGAGATCTGGGCCGACTGCTGAGCAGTCGGGCCGGATCTCCCGGCAACTACTTTGTCTTCTACTTCGCGGGGGCGCGTCAACGCACCCGCTGGGTGTAGCCCCCTAGATCTGGGCCGACTACTGAGCAGTCGGGCCGGATCTCCCGGCAACTACTTTGTCGTTTTTCTTCAGCCGGCTGTCGACACCCGGACGCTTCTTCTGCACGAGCAATCGGCTGGGCATCTGGCCTGACCTTTTTTTTCACCCGGCAACAATCTTTTTCCTTCTTTTTTTTGGGCACCCGGCCACTTCTCAGCCGGATTGGGCACTCGGCCGTGCACGCTTTTTTTTCAACCGTGGGCAGACGGCTTCCCATTTCTTTTCTAGCCGGCTCACACGCGAGCAGCCGGCCTCTACTTCTTTCTTACTTTTCTTTTATTCCAGCCGACTCCCGGGCAGCCGGCCATCTCACCCGATCATTCTTTTCTTTTGTTATTATTATTCTTTTCTGCCGGCTTGGGCAGCCGGCTTCTCTCCACCCGGCCTCAGTTCTTTTTCTCCAGGTGCCGTCCATAGCAGGCGGTTCGAGCGGGACCCGGCGGGGGCGCGCGTGGCGCAGTCGGCCGTGGCGCTCGACGCGAGAGCCGGCGGCGGAGGCACGCGACGCAGCCGGCCAGAGGCGCGGTAGGGGAGCCGACACATTGGCGCGTGAGGCCGGGCGCTAGGTCGCAGCGCGATGAGACGAAGGCGGCCCGGAGCGGGGCGGCCGGGTGCCGCCGGCGTGCGCGCAGCAGCCGGCGACAGGCGGTGGAGGAGCGGTCAGGCCCGGAGCAAACGAGGGCCTCAGACGCGGTGATGGAGAGGCGCGCGCAGTACTCGGTGTGATGCAAAGGTGCGCGGGAGTCGGCCTTGATGCGAACGGAGGAGTCCGGGATGCGGGGGAAGTCGTCGCACGGGAGCCGGCCGGCCGAGTTGCGGGAAGCCGGAGCCGGCGGGGAGGAGCCGGCGCGAAGAGGCCGGAAGCGGGGCCAAGCGGCGCCGGCGACGGGAGGCCGAGCTCGGGGCGTGGGTGGACGCCGGCGGAGGCGAGGCGGACGCGGCCGGCAGCAGCCCGGGCGATGCTAAGGAGGGGCGGCACAGCCGGCATGGAGCGAGGCGGAGAGGAGGCCAGGCTGCAGCCGGTGCGGCACGAGGCAGAGCAGGCGGCCGTGGCATCGGCCGGCGCGACGCGAGATGGAGAGGAGGCCAGGTGTGTGGGGGCGGACGAGTCGGGCACGACCGAGTCGAGGCGGTGGCTGGAGGAGTCGGCCGGGCATCGCGAGGCAGTGCAGCGGCGGAAGGCCGGACGACGCGGGGGGTGGAGGACGCCGGCACCACGACGACGACGCGAGCCCGAGGCGGAGCCGGCTCAGGTCACGCGACCCGGCCATCAGCTCCAGAGCCCGGCAGAGTAGCGCGGGGGCGGAGGAGCAGGGCCGGCGCTGGTGTGGAGGAGAGCGAAGTAGCAGGCAGGTGCGGCAGAGCCGGAGCAGCGAGCGCGCGGGGTGGTATGAGCAGCGCCAGCGCGGGGAGCGCGACGACAGTCGCGCGAGATGGAGCGCTGGCCGCGGCAGCAGCACGGGGCTGGGCGTTGGGCCGAGCCAGGCCATTGTCCGGCCACTGTCTGACTGGTGCATGGCCACTATCCGACCAATATACGGGCAGTATCCAACTTGTATCTGGCTAGCGAATGGATAGTGCATGGATGTATGGGGTAGTCTGGGTAGTGCATGTGTAGTGTATGGCCAATGGTTTGACCATTGTCTTGACTTGCATCTAGCTAGCTTGTCTAGATGATATTTGGAGGAGCGAAAGCGCGTTCCGGCCAGAGCAAGGCGCAGCGCGGAGAGGGGCAGATGCGAGCGGCGCGCGAACGGACGCGGCTGACGAAGCGAGGCCCCGCGCGCGGCGCGCGCGGACGGACAGCCGGCGTCGCAACGATGGTGATGACGAAGGCGGCGAGGCCGACGGCAAGGACGCGCCGTCCCGCGCGGCCGCTCTGGGGGCGGGTCGAAGTCGAGCCCCCGAGCGCTACCGGAGAGACGGCGCGATGCCGCGGCGGAGATGATGAAGATGGTCCCACCCGGACTGCGAAACCAGCAGCAGCGCGGTAGCATAGTACCGCCCCATGGTAGGCGCCAAATGTTGTGGTATTCTCACGGGGGGTGCAAGACGACATATGCCACAAGGTGGCTTCGTGTGAGGGCAAGACTGCTGCCAGAATATCCAGAGACGGGTATGCGGGTATCACACTCTAGTTTACCCAGGTTCGGGGCTCTCCGGAGAGATAACACCCCTACTCCTGCATGTCTGAGTATATGTGGTATATCTGGTACAGAGTGCTCCTGGAGCTGTATCTGAGGTCAGTGCCATAGGCATCCGGCCTCGTATATGCATGTGGCATGGTGGCCGTTGCTCTTGGCCGAATGGGTGTGCTTGGGCATGCTTGCCCGTAGGAGTGGATGGATGGATTGCTACCTAGCTCTCTTGCTAGCTAGCTAGCTTGTGTGTGTGCGTGAGTGAGTCCATCCTGGATGGATGGATGGATGCTCATATATATAGTGGGAGTTAGCTTAGGATGTAAGCCATGTAGGCATGGTAGCTAGCTAGCTAGTGGCATGGTGGGGTGTCATCCTTGTCTCCTGGGTCACCTCATAAATAGTGCCCAGGGACAAGGGACACTCTACATGATGGCTGAGGTGTCACGTGAACAGTGCCGGGTATGGTCGTCACGTCGGGGTCGCGTCAGGCTGCAGTTGACTTCGGAAAGCCGGCTGGTTGGAGCAGTCGGCAGCCAGCAGTCGGCCTGGTGATGCAGTCGGCAGCCGGCAGTCGGCCTGGTGGAGCAGTCGGCAGCCAGCAGTCGGCCTGGTGGAGCAGTCGGCAGCCAGTAGTCGGCAGCCAGCAGTCGGCCTGGTGGAGTAGTCGGCAGCCAACAGTCGCCCTGGTGGAGCAGTTGGCAGCCTGCAGTCGGCCTGGTAAAGCAGTCAGCAGCCAGCAGCCGGCCGGGTAGTTGGACTGAGGGGCTTTGCTAGCCCCGATGTCTTGAATTATTGTCTCGCCATCTTCGGGGTATCCGTGTCCAATTACTCCAACGCATGTACATGTACGTACAACGGCCAGGGTGCAAGAAAGAAAATACGGGCACGTATGTGTACATACGGGCAGGGTCTCGAACGCCTACTCGCGCATACGTACGACCAGGGTTCGTGTACATGGCTGGGTCAGAACGGAGAAACAGTGTCATCGTCGTGTTCATGGGGAGGCAACGGAATGCGTCGTGTTCATGGGGAGGCAACAGAATGTATCGTGTTCATGGGGAGGCAACGGAATGCATCATGTTCATCGAGAGGCAACGGAATGCGTCGTGTTCATCGGGAGGCAACGGAACGTGTGGGAGCCAACCGGCTGGGTCGGAACGGAATGCGTGGTCGTGTTCATCGAGAGGTCTTGGACGGAACAGGCGATGGAAACAAGGCCTGGCGTACCGCAGAACGGAGGAAACAGACCTCCTACGGTCGAAACAGGGGTCCTGTTGATCAGGAGGGGTGTGGCGTACCGCAAAACGGAGGAAACAGACCTCCTACGGTCGAAACGGGGGTCCTGTTGATCGGGAGGGGTGTGGCGTACCACAAAACGAACGAAACGGACCTCCTACGGTCGAAACGGGGGTCATGTTGATCGGGACGGGTGTGGCGTACCGCAAAACGGACGAAACGGACCTCCTACGGTCGAAACGGGCGTCCTGTTGATCGGGAGGGATGTGCCGTACCGCAAAACGGACGAAATGGACCTCCTACGGTCGAAACGGGGTCCTGTTCATCAGGAGGGGTGTGGCATACCGCAAAACGGGACTCCACAGGATACTGTTCATCTGCACCGTCGACCTCCTCCAGCCTCCACGGGCTACCGTCAACCTCCTCCAGCCTCCACGGACTCCTGTTCATCCAGCCTCCACCGCGCGCTACTCCATCGGCTACTGTTCAACCACCCCTCCACCGTCTACTATTCATCCAGCCCTCCACACCACGGGGTCCTGTTCAACCACCCCTCCATGGGCACCCCTCCACCGTCTACTGTTCATCCAGCCCTCCACACCACGGGGTTCTGTTCATCCAGAGGCAACGCCACCGCTCACTGTTCATCCAAAACTCCCCGCAACGCTCACTGTTCATCCCAGACGGAGCATCGATCAGCTTCAATTAGCAGCAGTAGCAAAGGAATCGCTTGATTGGGTTCAGTTAACAGCCATCGATCGATCGCTCGGGTTTAGTAACGCGTAGCCTGCAGTGCAATCTCTCGGGTTCAGTTAGAGCCCAACGCCGCCAACACCTCGCACACACGCGCTTACGTGTACGAGAGAAACACGCATCGCTCGGCCCCCGACCTCCCACCGTAACCGGGAACTCCCCGAAATTTTCCTCGCCCTCGCTTCTACCATGGTTTTTTTTTCGTCATGGACGGCCCAAAGAATGTCATGCAGCTGCGTCTCCAGCCCGCCCAGGACGAAAAGCCCATTTTCTGTCATGATTTTTTGTCATAGAAGTAGGAGCCCACCACATCTATGATGATACCATGTTTTGTCACAATTATCGTCATAGAAGTGTCATATGTATGACAGAAAAAAATTCATTCGGCCCAAAATGTCACGGATGTGTCTTTTTTTGTAGTGTGATCATGTGAACTTGATATGTATTCGATATTTTGATAGGATGTATGTTGTGATTCCCTTAGTGGTGTCATGTGAACGTTGACTACATGACACTTCACCATATTTGGGCCTAAGGGAATGCATTGTGGAGTAGAAATTAGATGATGGGCTGCGAGAGTGACAGAAGCTTAAACCCCAGTTTATGCGCTATTTCATAAGGGACTGATTGGATCCAAAAGTTTAATGCTACGGTTAGAATTTATTCTTAATACTTTTCTCGTAGTTGCGGATTCTTGCGGGAGGGTTAATAATAAGTAGGAGGTCTGTCAAGTAAGAACAACACCTAAGCACCGGTCCACCCACATATCAAATTATCAAAATACCGACATGAATTAAACCAACATGATGAAAGTGACTAGATGAAATTCATGTGTACCCTCAAGAACGCTTTGCTTATCATAAAAGACCGTTTTCGCCTGTCCTTTGCCTCCAAAGGATTGGGCTACCTTGCTGCACTTTTTCTTACTACTATCGTTACTTGCCCGTTGCAAATTATCCTGCTATCAAACTACCCAGTTACTTACAATTTCAGCACTTGCAGATACTACCTTGCTGAAAACTACTTGTCATTTCCTTCTGCTCCACGTTGGGTTCGACACTCTTATCGAAAAGAGATACAATTGATCTCCTCTTGTGGGTCATCACTCCCTCCTCACCCCGCGCCGCATCGCTCTCCCCACCCAACGCCGTCGCCGCCGCTCCTTCCTCTCCCGCTTCCGCACCGCCTCTCCCCCACCCGTCCCCTTCCTTCCGCTGCTCTAGCCGCTGCCGCCACACCCAGCCGCTGGTCTGTTCTGCCGCCGCTCGTCCCCTGTAGCCGCCGCTGTCGCACCGGGCCGCCGCCACCGCATCCCGTCGCTCGCGCTGCCGCCGTCGCCCATCCCCACCGCGCCGCTGCCGCTCCTCCCTATCAGCCACCGTGCCCTCTCCCCCAGGCGCCGCCGCTGCGATGTCTTCTGTTGCGTCGTCTCTTTTGGCTACATGTACACGGACGCACCAGCTCCCTTCACCACACCGCAGGTTTTTCCGGCGGGCCATCCGGCCTCCTTCGCCGTGCTGCAGCAGCCGGCCGGTGCCGGCTCCGCGGCTCTGCTCGCCACACCGATGGTCAGCGGCCATGCTCCGCTTGCCTCGATTTAGCTCTACGATGGCTTCGCCTCGCTGCCGGTCTCACCGACATGGGACACTACCTCCTTGACTGCACTGCACTCGGCCCCATCACTGGCGGCGCTTGGTACATGGACTCATGCGCCACCTCCCACATGACATCTCATCCTGGTACTCTAACCTCCTCCACTCCGGTTCATACTCCTACTTGCATCACCATTGGTAACAGTTCCACTTTGCCTATCACACATGGTGGTCGTACTTCGTTTCCTTCCACATCTACGCCTATCACTATGTCGGATGTTCTTATTTATCCTGATTTAGTTACGAACCTTGTATCTGTTCATCGCCTTGCTCGTGAGAATCCCATTACCGTTGAATTTGATGATGTCAGTTTTTCTGTGAAGGACGCCCGTACTCGGATGGTCCTTCACCGTTGCGATAGTCCTGATGAGCTCTATCCGGTGCACTCCTCCGCCACCGCCTCCACCACCCCAGTCGCCCTCGCCACAGGTGTCGATCTTTGGCATGCTCATTTGGGACACCCGAACCTCACCAATTTGCATCAAATTCTTAAGAGTTTTTCATTCTCATGCAATGAGATTGACAACCATTCTTGTGAGTCTTGTCGTCTTGGCAATCACGTTCGTCTTACCTTTAGCACATCTACCACTATTTCCACTTTTCCGTTTCAGTTATTGCATGACATCCCCGGTTGCAAGCAACACGAGCTACCTATACAATTTGTGTTGGGGAACACAGTAATTTCAAAAAATTCCTACACACATGCAAGATCCATCTAGGTGATGGAAAACAACGAGAGGCGGAGAGTATGTCTACGTACCCTCGTAGACAGAAAAGTGGAAGCGTTATGAAACGCGGTTGATGTAGTCGAACGTCTTCATACCGAATGCATGGCACCTCCATGATCTGCACACGTTCAGCTCGGTGACGTCCCTTGTACTCTTGATCCAGTTGAGGCCGAGGGAGAGTTTCGTCAGCACGATGGCGTGATGACGGTGATGATGAAGTTACCGGTGTAGGGCTTCGCCTAAGCACTACAACGATATGACCGAGGTGGAAATCTCTGGAGGAGGGCACCGCACACAGCTAAGACAACCGTCAGCTTGTGTGTTCTAGGGTGCCCCTGCCCCCGTATATAAAGGAGCAAGGGGGGAAGCCGGCCGGCTCTCATGGGGCGCGCCCCAATTAGGATTCCTACTAGGAATAGGAATCCTATTCCTAGTAGGTTTCCAACAAGAGAAGAGAGGGGGAAGGAAGGAGAGGGAGAAGGAAAGGGAGGGGGCGCCGCCCCCTCCTAGTCCAATTCGGACTCCTCAAGGGGGGGGCGGCCAGCCCAAGGCCCTCTCCTCTCTCTCTCTCACAAGGCCCATGTTAGCCCATTAGTTCCCCCGGTGGTTTCGATAACCCTTCCGGCACTCCGATATATATCCGGTCACCCCGGAACTCATTCGGTGTCCGAATATAGTCATCCAATATATCAATCTTTATGTCTCGACCATTTCGAGACTCCTCGTCATGTCCATGATCACATCCGGGACTCCAAACAACCTTCGGTACATCAAAACACATAAACTCATAATACCGATCATCATCAAACTTTAAGCGTGCAGACCCTACGGGTTCAAAAACTATGTAGACATGACCAAGACTCATCTCCGGTCAATAACCAATAGCGAAACCTGGATGCTCATATTGGGTCCCACATATTCTACGAAGATCTTTATCAGTCAAACCGCATAACAACAATACGTTGTTCCCTTTGTCATCGGTATATTACTTGCCCGAGAATCGATCGTCGGTAACTCAATACCTAGTTCAATCTCGTTACAGGCAAGTCTCTTTACTCATTCCGTAATGCAACATCCTGCAACTAACTCATTAGTCACATTGCTTGCAAGGCTTATAGTGATGTGCATTACCGAGAGGGCCCAGAGATACCTCTCCGATACACGGAGTGACAAATCCTAATCTCGATCTATGCCAACTCAATAAACACCATCGGAGACACCTCTAGAGCATCTTTATAGTCACCCAATTATGTTGTGACATTTGATAGAACACTAAGTGTTCCTCTGGTATTCGGGAGTTGCATAATCTCATAGTCATAGGAACATGTATAAGTTATGAAGAAAGGAATAGCAATAAACTAAACGATCATAGTGCTAAGCTAACGGATGGGTCAAGTCAATCACATCATTCTCTAATGATGTGATCCCGTTTATCAAATGACAACTCATGTTTATGGTTAGGAAACTTAACCATCTTTGATTAACGAGCTAGTCAAGTAGAGGCATACTAGTGACACTCTGTTTGTCTATGTATTCACACATGTACTAAGTTTCCGGTTAATACAATTCTAGCATGAATAATAAACATTTATCATGATATAAGGAAATATAAATAACAACTTTATTATTGCCTCTAGGGCATATTTCCTTCAGTCTCCCACTTGCACTAGAGTCAATAACCTGGATTATACAATAATGATTCTAACACCCATGGAGTCTTGGTGCTGATCATGTTTTGCTCGTGAGAGAGGCTTAGTCAACGGGTCTGCAACATTCAGATCCGCATGTATCTTGCAAATCTCTATGTCTCCCTCCTTGATTTGATCGCGGATGGAATTGAAGTTTCTCTTGATGTGCTTGGTTCTCTTGTGAAATCTAGATTCCTTTGCCAAGGCAATTGCACCAGTATTATCACAAAAGATTTTCATTGGACCCGATGCATTAGGTATGACACCTAGATCGGATATGAACTCCTTCATCCAGACTCCTTGATTTGCTACTTCCGAAGCAGCTATTTATTTCGCTTCACACATAGATCCCACCACGATGCTTTGCTTAGAACAACACAAACTGACAGCTCCACCATTCAATAAAAATATGTATCTGTTTTGTGACTTAGAGTCATCCGGATCAGTGTCAAAGCTTGCATCGACGTAACCGTTTACGATGAGCTCTTTGTCACCTCCATAAACAAGAAACATATCCTTAGTCCTTTTGAGGTATTTCAGGATATTCTTGACTGATGTCCAGTGATCTACTCCTGGATTACTTTGGTACCTCCCTGCTAAACTAATAGCAAGGCACACATCAGGTCTGGTACACAACATTGCATACATGATAGAACCTATGGCTGAAGCATAGGGAATGACTTTCATTTTCTCTCTATCTTCTGAAGTGGTCGGGCATTGAGTCTGACTCAACTTCACACCTTGTAACACAGGCAAGAACCCTTTCTTTGCTTGATCCATTTTGAACTTCTTCAAAACTTTATCAAGGTATGTGCTTTGTGAAAGTCCAATTAAGCGTCTTGATCTATCTCTATAGATATTGATGCCTAATATATAAGCAACTTCACCGAGGTCTTTCATTGAAAAACTCTTATTCAAGTATCCTTTTATGCTATTCAGAAATTCATTATCATTTCCGATTAACAATTTGTCATCCACATATAATATCAGAAATGCTACAGAGCTCCCACTCACTTTCTTGTAAATACAGGCTTCTCCAAAAGTCTGTATAAAACCGTATGCTTTGATCACACTATCAAAGCATACATTCCAACTCCGAGATGCTTGCACCAGTCCATAAATGGATTACTGGAGCTTACACACTTTGTTAGCACCTTTTGGATCGACAAAACCTTCTGGTTGCATCATATACAACTCTTCTTTAAGTTATCCATTAAGGAATGCAGTTTTGACATCCATTTGCCCAATTTCATAATCATAAAATGCGGCAATTGCTAACATGATTCGGACGGACTTAAGCATCGCTACGGGTGAGAAGGTCTCATCGTAGTCAACTCCTTGAACTTGTCGAAAACCTTTCACAAAAAGTGGAGCTTTGTAGACAATAAAATTACCATCAACGTCAGTCTTCTTCTTGAAGATCCATTTATTCTCTATGTCTTGCCGACCATCGGGCAAGTCAACCAAAGTCGACACTTTGTTCTCATACATGGATCCGATCTCAGATTTCATGGCCTCAAGCCATTTTGCGGAATATGGGCTCATCATCGTTTCCTCATAGTTCGTAGGTTCGTCATGGTCAAGTAACATGACTTCCAGCACAGGATTACCATACCACTCTGGTGCGGATCTTACTCTGGTTGACCTACGAGGTTCGGTAGTAACTTGATCAGAAGTTTCATGATCATCATCATTACCTTCCTCACTAATTGGTATAGGAATCACTGGAACTGATTTCTATGATGAACTTCTTTCCAATAAGGGAGCAGGCACAATTACCTCATCAAGTTCTACTTTCCTCCCACTCACTTCTTTTGAGAGAAACTCCTTCTCTAGAAAGGATCCATTCTTAGCAACGAATATCTTGCCTTCGGATTTGTGATAGAAGGTGTACCCAATAGTTTCCTTTGGGTATCCTATGAAGACACATTTCTTCGATTTGGGTTCGAGCTTATCAGGTTGAACCTTTTTCACATAAACATCGCAACCCCAAACTTTAAGAAACAACAACTTGGGTTTCTTGCCAAAACATAGTTCATAAGGTGTCGTCTCAACGGATTTCGATGGTGCCCTATTTAACATGAATGCAGCCGTCTCTAAAGAATAAGCCCAAAACGATAGCGGTAAATTAGTAAGAGACATCATAGATCGCACCATATCTAATAAAGTGCGGTTACGACATTCGGACACACCATTACGCTGTGGTTTTCCCGGTGGTGTGAGTTACGAAACTATTCCGCTTTGTTTCAAATGAAGACCAAACACGTAACTCAAATATTCTCCTCCACGATCAGATCGTAGAAACTCTATTTTCTTGTTATGATGATTTTCCACTTCACTCTGAAATTCTTTGAACTTTTCAAATGTTTCAGACTTATGTTTCATCATGTATATATACCCATATCTGCTCAAATCATCTGTGAAGGTCAGAAAATAACGATACCCGCCACGAGCATCAACACTCATCGGACCGTATACATCAGTATGTATTATTTCCAATAAGTCTGTTGCTCGTTCCATTGTTCCGGAGAATGGAGTCTTAATCATCTTGCCCATGAGGCATGGTTCGTAAGCATCAAGTGATTCATAATCAAGTGATTCCAAAAGTCCATCAGCATGGAGTTTCTTCATGCGCTTTACACCAATATGACCTAAACGGCAGTGCCACAAATAAGTCACACTATCATTATTAAACTTATATCTTTTGGCTTCAATACTATGAATATGTGTATCACTACTATCAAGATTTAATAAAAATAGACCACTCATCAAGGGTGCATGACCATAAAAGATATTACTCATATAAATAGAACAACCATTATTCTCTGATTTAAATGAATAACCATCTCGCATCAAACAAGATCCAGATATAATGTTCATGCTTAACGCTTGCACCAAATAACAATTATTCAGGTCTAAAACTAATCCCGAGGGTAGATGTAGAGGTAGCATGCCGATGGCGATCCCATCGACTTTGGAACCATTTCCCACACGCATTGTCACCTCGTCCTTAGCCAATCTTCGCTTAATCTGTAGCCCCTGTTTCGAGTTGCAAATATTAGCAACAGAACCAGTATCAAATACCCAGGTGCTACTGCGAGGATTAGTAAGGTACACATCAATAATATGTATATCAAATATACCTTTCACTTTGCCATCCTTCTTATCACTAGTATAAAAAGGGCCTAATGTGAAGCACATTAGTCCCGCTTTGCAACTGAACTGGCACTAATGTGACCATTAGTGTCGGTTCCAACGGCTAGGCGGTCGGCGCTCATTAGTACCGGTTCGTGGCGAACCTTTAGTACCGGTTCATGCCATGAACCAGTACTAAAGAGGTAGTGGCTGGCTATTGTCAGGCTGGGGCCCACTAGCCCATTTAGTACCGGTTCTTGGCATGAACTGGTACTAAAGAGGTTGTGGCAGGCTGTTTTTAGTCCCACCTCGCTTCCCTAACAGAGTTTTTACCACCTTAAATATGTCACTTCTCAAACTATCACAAGCACTTGGTCTTCATTGAACTCTATGTGTAGAATTTGTGGCCGCAATATGAGTCTTTACTGGTTTCTAAACCATTGAGGACTCATATTGACAATTCAGATTGTACACAAAAACATCATTGATGATCAATGTATTTTTATGTATATTTTTACATGTCTACACCCTCACTCTCTCCTCTCTCCCCTCACACTCACACTCACTCGGTCTCCCCTCTCAATCCCCCCGCGCCGGTCCGCCCCCCGCCGGCCGCTCCTCACTCTCTCCTGACTTAGCACATGCAAAATGAACTCTGAAAAGGTTGAAATTTAGCCCTGAAATTGAAAAGCACTACAAATGAACTCTGAAAAGGTTGAAACTTGGTATGGTGTCATCATTTCATCCGCATACCATGTGCAAAAAAGTAGAGAGGGTCACCGCAAAAACTGGGTGAACTTCGTGTACAAATTGGACAATCTCTTTCGAAGTATCATAGTTTCAGACAAAAACTCATCTGTTACACCGGCAATTCAAAATTTTAATAACTTGTTACAACTTCGGACATTTTTGCGTTCAGCATGCACCATTCAAAGCCACGTCATCAACTTTCAAACCTTTCTGACATAATTTGCTATTTTTAATGCTTTTATTGATTTGTTTTAAGCTAAATGGCCCTGAAATTGAAAAGCACTACAAATGAACTCTGAAAAGGTTGAAACTTGGCATGGTGTCATCATTTCACCCGCATAGAATGTGCAAAAAAAGTAGAGAGGGTCACGACAAAAACTGGATGCACTTCGTGTACAAACTAGACAATCTCTTTCGAAGTATCAAGGTTTCGGACGAAAACTCATCTGTTACACCGGCAATTCGAAATTTTAGTAACTTATTACAACTCCGGACTTTTTTGCGTTCAACATGCACCATTCAAAGCCACGTCATCAACTTTCAACCCTTTCTGACATAATTTGCTATTTTTAATGCATTTACTGATTTGTTTTGAGCTAAATGGCCCTAAAATTGAAAAGCACTACAAATGAACTCTAAAAAGGTAGAAACTTGGCATGGTGTCATCATCTCACCCACATAGCATGTGCAAAAAAGTAGAGAGGGTCATGACAAAAACTGGATGCACTTCGTGTACAAACTGGACATTCTCTTTCGGAGTATCAGGGTTTCGGATGAAAACTCATCTTTTAATAACTTATTACAACTCCGGACTTTTTTGCGTTCAACATGCACCATTCAAAGCCACGTCATCAACTTTAAACTCTTTTTGACATAATTTGCTATTTTTAATGCATTTACTGATTTGTTTTGAGCTAAATGGCCCTGAAATTGAAAAGCACTACAAATGAACTCTGAAAAGGTTGAAACTTGGCATGGTGCCATCATTTCACCCGCATAGCATGTGCAAAAAAGTAGAGAGGGTCACGACAAAAACTGGATGCACTTCATGTACAAATTGGTGATTCACACAAATTTCAAATAGTTCAAATTTAAACTATTTAAAAACATTCACAAAGAAACTCTAAATATAGCAAAAAAACTACTCAGAAGTAAATAGATGAAAAAATATAAAGCAGAAAAGAAAAAAAACTATATACACAAATATTTTGGCGCTGCCCAGTGGGCCTGCTCGGCCTTGGGCGTGGATATGCAGACCCATAAGGCCCAACAGGCTCACCGGGTAGCGCGGGAAAGTTAGGCCCAGAAGCCTGCTTTAGAGAGGAGCTCGAAGGAGCAGCCGCAGCTGGTTTTATAAACCAGTGCGGCTGCCCTTCGCTCGGCGAGGTGGGACTAAACTTTGGCACCGCGGGATGGGAGCGCACCACCTTTAGTACCGGGTCGTGGCTCCAACCGGTACTAAAGGGGGGGTCTTTAGTACCGGTTTCAACCATGAACCGGTACTAAAGGGGGTCGCTTCCCGCCGTTTGGCCTGGCCAAATTTAACCTTTAGTACCGGTTGGTGGCTCCAACCGGTACTAAAGGTCCATCCTATATATACAACACTTCAAAAAAATTCAGTTTCATCTCCCACTTCTCCAATCTCTTTCGACATCGGCGCCGGCCCGTACGCCGCCCCGGTCCCGCGTCGTCGCCCGTCGCTGTCCCCGTCACCGCCCCCGCCGCGTGCCGTCGCCGTCCCCGTCGCTGCCGCCGCCCCCGTCCCCATCGAAGCCCCGACGCATCGTCGCCGTCCCCGTCGTCGCTGTATGTCTCGCGCCGCTGCCCCGTCGCCGCGTCAGTTGATCCCCGTACGTCTCGCGTCGTCGCCGTACGTCTCCCTCCGCTGCCCCGTCACCGCGTCGATCGAGCCCGGCCGGTCACACACACACACGTACACGCGCGCGCGTCCACAGACACACACACACACACATTTTTTTAGTTTTTACTTATTTTCTGTTTTTTAGATTAATGTCAAATTGTTAATGTCAAAGTTTTAGCTAGCTAAATGAATTAGATTAATGCATGTCAAATTGTTAATTAGATGATCGAAATTAGATGAATTAGCTAGATAAGAATGTTACATTAATGTCAGATGTGAGATGAATTAGGTAGAATTAGTTTCTTTTAATAGAACTAGTTTATTTTTAGTAAGTGCTTAGTTGAATTAGTTGAACTATTTGAATTAATAGAACTAGTTGAATTAGTTGAATTAATAGATGAATTAGATATATTAATGTTAGATGAATTAGATATACATTAAATTTAGGTATATGAGATTTGATCATCTAATTAAAATTTTACTATATAGAACTAGCTACTTTATTTTTAGGTATATGAGATTTGATCATCTAGTTGAATTAGTTGAACTAGTTGAATTAATTAATAGAACTAGTTGAATTAGTTGAATTAATAGAACTAATAAGTGTTTAATGTTTCACATATGAACATAGGAAATGTCGTCTGATGACGAAAACAATTTCATTATGTGCGAATACAGCGAAGATCAGCGTGGCCTGTGCGACAGAAATTTCCTAGTTGATGATAGGCGCTTCAACATCAAGCTGGATGAGACCTTCGAAGTGGATATAGTAAGTCACAATGACAAGTCTTTTTTCGTAATTAAGCATGACTTATGCTTCATTTGCTTCAACTTATAATTTTAAATTTTCACTATTCTACTAGCGTATCCCCTGCCATGCAAGAATTTTTGTCTTGGATAAGATAGGTTTCAGTCGTAACAAAACTATGGAGGTAAAGAGAGTTTACTTGAAGATGGAGCATGGTTATACCTTTAACGTCAAATTATACAATGCAAACACCTACACCTATTTTGAATGCAAAACTTGGCAAGCACTATGCAAGGCTTATGTGTTTGAGCCTGATATGTTTATCACCTTTGATATTCGTCCCAAAGATGATATTGAAGGTAATAGAGACATTTGGGTCGATGTGCAGACGCCTTCAGTTCTACTATTATGTGAGTTTTCTCAACCATATTTATGTCTTCGATATTCTTTGTTAAAAAAATAGTTGACAGCTAATTTCTATTGACAGCTTATTTCCATTCAAGCAAACATGTCCGACGCTTGGTAGACAGGACCGTCCACTGTCCCGGGGCTGAACTAAACTGCGAGGAGATTAAGTCATTATGTTTCATGGCTTGAGGATCTTGATGCTGTCAAGACAAATTATTTTCCTGAATTTGAAAATCTTAGTACTCAAAACATGCGACCAATAGTGATCATATTGAACTACGGTCACATGTATTTAGGAAAGATGGTAAGATTTTTACTATTTGTCCTCAGTGCATCTTTTGCATACATTATTTTTAAAGCTAAACTTCATTGCTAAGTAATGTTACTATATGATGTTCTTCAACAAGGACTCCCGATCACAGTTGTGCCTCAGTGGATCGGTACTAAAGGTCGCATGTCAATGGTTAGCTTACGGCCAAGATATCCTACAATGCAGATGAGTGCATTCAGGATTTCTAAAAACGAGGAATGCTTAATAATGAAAAATTGGAGCAAAATTGTTAATGATCACAGAGAAGTACTAGGGGGCAGCAATCAGAAGCACAACCCACGATTAGGAGACAGGTTTATCTGCATGCCCCAATATGATGAATCAGGAGAGCTATACATGTTCTATGCTATTTTACCTCAGAGAGAGCAGCAAGAGTGATTAGCTAGTTCATGCTCTTAGTACTTGTCCTCTCATGTCCGTGTTCTTCGTCCTGAACTTAATCTCAAAGACTGATTTGCTTTTGTGGTCTTATGAACGCTTATAATCTCATGACCATGTTGAACTCGATGATATCTTTGCTTCTAGTAAGTGAATGTTTCTTCTTTAAGCTAGTGTTGGTGGTGATTAGATAGCGGTAATGACTATTGAGGGAGTCCTGGATTAGGGGGTATCCGGACAGCCAGATTATATCCTTTGGCCGGACTGTTGGACTATGAAGATACAAGATTGAAGACTTCACCCCGTGTCCGGATGGGACTCTCCTTGGCGTGGAAGGCAAGCTTGGCAATACGGATATGTAGATCTCCTTCCTTGTAACCGACTCTGTGTAACCCTAGCCCCCTATGTTGTCTATATAAACCGGAGGGTTTAGTCCGTACGACCAAGAACAACAATCATACCATAGGCTAGCTTCTAGGGTTTAGCCTCTTCGATCTCGTGGTAGATCAACTCTTGTAATACTCATATCATCAAGATCAATCAAGCAGGACATAGGGTATTACCTCCATCAAGAGGGACCGAACCTGGGTAAACATCGTGTCCCCTGCCTCCTGTTACCATCCGCCTTAGACGCACAGTTCGGGACCCCCTACCCGAGATCCGCCGGTTTTGACACGGACATTGGTGCTTTCATTGAGAGTTCCTCTGTGTCGTCATCATCAGGCTTGATGGCTCCTTGGATCATTGATATCAATGCACTCCAGGGTGAGACTTTTCTGCCTGGAAAGATTTTCGTATTCGACGGCTTCGCACTGTGGGCCAACTCGCTTGGCCATCCGGAGCAGATCGAGAGTTACGCCCCTGTCCACCAGGTCAGGTTTGGAAGCTTAAACTACACAACCGACATCCACGGAGACTTGATCTTCGACGGATTCGAGCCCCTGCCGAGTGCATCGCACGGTCACGATGAGCATGATTTAGCTCTACCATCGGATAGTGTTCAGGAGACCGCACCGGCAACCGCTCCGACCCTCAATTCGGAGCCAATTGCGCCATCCATGGACGGGTGGATAGACCCCGCCACGGAGGCCGCATTCTCAGCGATGATCGAGCCGAGTATCGACCTTACCCTTCACGAGAGCCGTGACACCAAACTGCCGGATTCTTCCCCCGCCACGGACTCCGAACCGCCTGCGCCCATGCCTATCGAATCCGACTGGGCGCCGATCATGGAGTTCACCTCCGCGGAAATATTTCAGCACTCGCCCTTCGGCGACATACTGAACTCATTAAGGTCTCTCTCCTTGTCAGGAGAGTCCTGGCCGAACTATGTCTGGCAGGATTGGGATGCGGATGACGAAGAAATTCGCCACCCACCTAGCACCCACTTAGTAGACACTGTCGACGATTTGACCGACATGCTCGACTTCGACTCCGAAGACATCGACGGTATGGACGACGAGGCAGGAGACGAATAGGAACCACTGCCCTTAGGGCACTAGAGAGCCACCTCATCATATGATATATACATGGTGGACACACCCAAAGAAGGCAATGGCAACGGGACAGCGGAGGATGACCCCTCCAAGGAGCAACCCAAGCACCAACGACAGCGGCGCCACTCTAAGTCTCGCCAAGGCAAACGCGGTGATACCCGCACATGAGATAATAGCACTCCGAACAGTGTCGAAGATGACAACAATCCCATCCAGCAAGATTTAGAGCAGGAGGGTGAAGAAGCCAACCCCCCTGAGAGAGCGGCAGATGGAGAGGCGGAGGATGATAATTACATGCCTCCCTCCGAAGACGAGGCAAGCCTAGACGATGACGAATTTGTCGTGCCTGAGGATCCCGTTGAGCAAGAGCGCTTCAAGCGCCGGCTTATAGCCACGACAAATAGCCTTACGAAAAAGCAACAGTAGCTTTGAGCTGATCAAGATTTGCTAGCTAACAGATGGACTGAAGTCCTTGTGGTCGAGGAATATGAACTCGAACGCCCCTCCAAGAGTTACTCAAAGCGCAGGTTGCTATCCCGAATGGAGGAGGAAGCATTAAAACTTACATCTCCATTGTATGACGCGGCTGATCGGCCACCTCATGGCCGCGACAAAGCTTAGCCCACACCCCGACGCCACTCAAATAAAAATGTCAAGGCACGGGGAAATACGCTAGACCTGCGAGACGTATTGGAGGACAAAACAAAACACGTAAGATCGATCTACGGATCACGAGGGCGCGCCACTACGCAAGACGATAACCGTCACGCCGGATACAGTAAAAATAAATCCGGCCGGGCCGAACACAGCAGACAAGACTCATTTGAGCTGCATCGCGATATAGCCCAGTACAGAGGCGCAGCACACCCCCTATGCTTCACAGACGAAGTAATGGATCACCAAATCCCAGAGGGTTTCAAACCCGTAAATATCGAATCATACGACGGTACAGCAGATCCTGCGGTATGGATCGAGGACTTCCTCCTGCACATCGACATGGCCCGCGGTGACGATCTACACGCCATCAAATACCTCCCACTCAAACTCAAAGGACCAGCTCGGCATTGGCTCAACAGCCTGCCAGCAGAATCCATTGGCTGTTGGGAAGATCTGGAAGCCGCATTCCTCGACAACTTCTAGGGCACTTATGTGTGACCACTAGATGCCGATGACTTGAGCCACATAATTCAGTAGCCAGAGGAATCGGCCAGGCAATTTTGTACACGGTTCCTGACAAAGAAAAATCAAATCGTCGACTGTCCGGATGCAGAGCCCCTAGCAGCTTTTAAGCACAACATCCGCGACAAGTGGCTCGCCCGGCACCTTGGCCAGGAAAAGCCAACATCTATGGCAGCCCTCACGACACTCATGACCCGCTTTTGCGCGGGAGAGGACAGCTGGCTGGCTCACAGCAATAAAATATCAAAGAACCCTAGTACTTCGAATACCAAGGATAGGAATGGCAGGTTACGTCGCAACAAACACAAGCGCCGCATCAACATCAACAATACCGAGGATACGTCAGTCAATGCCGGATTCAGAGGCTCTAAACCCGGTCAACGGAAAAAGCCATTCAAAAGAAGCACTCTGGGCCCATCCAGTTTGGACCGTATACTCGATCGCTCATGCCAAATACACGGCACCCCCGATAAGCCAGCCAACCACAGCAACAGGGAATGTTGGGTGTTCAAGCAGGCCGGCAAGTTAAATGCCGAAAACAAGGATAAGGGGCTACATAGCGATGACGAGGAGGAGCCCCGGCCGCCGAACACCGGAGGAAAGAAGAGGTTCCCCCACACAAGTGCGGACGGTGAACATGATATATGCAACCCACATCCCCAAGAGGGAGTGGAAGCGTGCACTAAGGGACGTATATGCGTTGGAGCCAGTCGCCCCAAAGTTCAACCCATGGTCCTCCTGTCCGATCACCTTCGATCGCAGGGACCACCCCACTAGTATCCGTCATGGCGGATTCGCCGCACTGGTCCTAGACCCAATCATCGACATATTTCACCTCACTCGAGTCCTTATGGACGGCGGCAGCAGCCTAAACCTGCTTTATCAGGACACAGTGCGCAAAAATGGGTATAGACCCCTCAAGGATCAAACCCACAAAAACGACCTTCAAAGGCGTCATACCAGGTGTACAGGCCCATTGCACAAGCTCAGTCACACTGGAAGTGGTCTTCGGATCCTCGGATAACTTCCGAAGCGAGGAGTTAAACTTCAATATAGTCATGTTCCGCAGTGGCTATCACGCACTGCTCAGGCGAACCGCATTTGCGAGATTCAATGCGGTACCGCATTATGCATACCTCAAGCTCAAGATGCCAGGACCTCGGGGGGTCATCACAGTCAATGGAAACACAGAGCGCTCTCTCCGCATGGAGGAGCACACTGCGGCCCTCGCAGCAGAAGCACAAAGTAGCCTCTTAAGGCAATCCACCAGTTCGGCGATTAAACACCCAGACACCTTCAAGCGCGCCCGAAGTAATCTGCAACAAGACCGCCTAGCACGTTCTGAGCTCGCATAATAATGCGGCTCCCACCCCAGTCCCAGCCAAACGGCGAAATCCATGCCACGCGTACATAATTACGCATTGAAAATACCATGGGCATAGGTGGGGGGGGGGCACGACTACGGTACACCCCAAAATGCGGCTCAACCGCACTAGGGGCTTCCCACTTTGTTATTTTTTCTCTCTCTTACAGGACTTTACTCTCTGGAAACCCCGTCCGGCAGTATGATTGCCGGACATACGATACAAAAACCAAGGAGGCAGAAAGCTACGTCGCACCATGGAACTCCCAGGTGGTCTCTGATAACGAGTGAAATAGCTGCTTTAAATACCATTCTACAGCTTGCCCTTGGAGGGGACATGTCAAATAGTCCTACTTTTTTCTTATCACACTACTTGTATCATTATGCTTCGACGCACCTTTTTGAATAAACAATGCATAGCACTAGTCTATTATCACATTCTCTATTCTTATATATATATGTTCATTCATGGCATTCAGCACTCATACACTCTGGTACAGCCAATATGCCAGGGGCTTACGCATACCCCATAATATGGCGTCAGAAATCCGAACACTTTCGACAGTGCGGCACCCCAAACTTATAGCATTATATGCATCATCTCTGAATCATGTCTTGGGTCAATAGTTGGGTTTGCCTGGCTCCCATGTTTTGGTACCTTACGTTCCGCTATATCGGCTAAGGTAGCACTGGGAGAGCTACTGCGATTGTGCCCCGGTTCATCTGGGCAAGCACCTCAGTAGAGAAAGCTAAAACTGACTGTCATGATAAGGCGAGAGCTGGTCGCTGTTCGAGAGGTCTCGAGTCCCTAAAGACTTATGCCGCTTAGGGCGAATAGTCGGCCTTGTTCGGCTTAGGCATGTATAGCGCCCCGAATTCGGCCTTCCGAATACTAGGGGCTTCGCCAAAATTTAAAATTGTAGACTTCTATGGCTAAGTGAGAGTGATAAAGCATTATAGTCCGATTGCCTTGTTCGTTGCATTGCGCACCTCCCTCGAAGGACCCAACAATGGGAAAAAGAGTGCTCAGATTTATCCCGAACACCCCAGCACTCGTGGCATGGGGCAGAAGCCGACGACTGGCCATCTCTCATATTTGATAAACAACCGCACAAAAGGTAATATTTTAAATTCAAACAAGCGTTGCATAGCGCACATGAACAAGTTTTCATAATACAGGATCACACGAGCAAGTTCATTCAAAAATTACATCCTTCTCACACTCGTCCACCACAAGACGGGCACCCTTCAGGACACCCTCATAATACATTTCAGGGTGGCGATGCTCGTTGCCCTGCGGCGGCCCCTCCTTCACCAGCTTCTCGGCGTCCATCTTGGCCTAGTGCACCTTCGCACGGGCAACAGCCCGGCGTGCACCTTCGATGCAGACGGACCGCTTTATGACTTCCAGCCGTGGACAGGCATCCACAAGCCACCTCACCAGGCCAAAGTAGCTGTTGGGAAGGGAGTCGCCAGGCCAAATCCGGACTATAAGGCCCCTCATGGCCTGTTCGGCCGCCTTGTGCAGCTCGACCAGTTGCTTCAGCTGGTCGCTCACAGGCATCGGGTGTTCGGTCCCAGTATACTGAGACCAGAACAACTTCTCCGTCGAGCTTCCCTCCTCGGCCTGGTAGTACTTTGCGGCATCCGACACGCTGCAGTGCAAATCTGCGAATGCTCCTGGAGAGCTCCGGACTCGGGTAAGTTACAAGTAATTTACTTTCACATGCTTGCTTTGCATAATTAATGCCTTACCCTCCGCTATCTTCCTCATCGCCTCAATTTCCTGGAGGGCCTTTTGGGCTTCAGCCTTGGCATGCTTTGTGCTCTCGAGGGCCGCGGCAAGCTCGGACTCTCGTGTCTTCGAGTCAAGCTCCAAAGTCTGGTGCTTCTTCACGAGAGCCTAGAGCTCTTGCTGCACCTCGCCCACCCGTGCCTCTTGTTTCTCCCGCTTGGTGCGCTCCTTGGCCGCTTTGTTTTCGACCTCGGACAGCGCTTGCTTCAGGGTCGCCACTTAGGTCATGGCCCCTGGCACATCCATGATGCTCCTATCATTTTGCTACTGCATCTTTATATATATATATAGACAAGGTATTACTTACCTTTGTTCCCCTCGAGCTGCCTCTTGGCAAGGCCGAGCTCTTTCTCGGACCGCTTGAGGTTCTGCTTCAGTGCAGCGACCTCCGCAGTCAGTGCGACAGAGGTCAGCAGCGAAGCCTGCATATGCATATAGACATACTTGTATTAGACTCCTGCAGATATTATTTGATCCTCTATTCCGCTTTTCTTGGTGAACACCAAACAGAGCATCAGGGGCTACTGTCGATGCAGTAATATTTTCCTGTATTTTAAATACTTACCTCAAAGCCTGTTAGAAGGCTGGCATAGGCTTCAGTTAGTCCGCTCCTTCTTGATCACCGCACTCATAATAGTGCGGTGCTCTTCATCGATGGAAGCGCCGCGAAGCGCTCCCAGCAGGTTGTCCAGTGCCTCTGGATGGACAGAGGTCACCGGCACGGGCGGCTTGCCCCTCTTGGAAGGGGGCCGCCTGCCGGAGTCCAGAACCACTGGAGGTTCCGGCGTGGTGTTCGACTGAGGGCCGAACTTGGAGCCCTTGGGAGTCTTGCTCCCTTTGCGCCTGAAGTCCAGAAGGTCGCCTTGAGGCGCCTCCAGGACTACCTCCTCCCGGCTTGGTGCCCCTTGAGAAAATACCTCGACATTATCCATAGGGCGAGGAGAGGAGATGGTTGGAAGTGAATCGCTATTCATATCCGACGAGTCCAAGGAACCGCGCGACGAGGATACGTCGATACGGGCTCGGGGCAGACTGCATGATCATATTCGGCGTTAGGAAAAGCAGTGCAATAAAAGTATGCTATGAGTTACTCTGGTATCCGAATACTTACAACTTCGCCAGGGGCTTGGCCCTGAGTAACCACTTGTCTTCGCTGTCGGCGGCAGTGGTGGAACAATCCGGAAGGAGAGTCCTTCCCTTCTTGGACCCTCCGGCCTCCCTGGTTGGGGTGGCCTTCCTTTTCTTGTCTCCCCCGGCTGGAGGGGGAGAATCTTCATCTTCCTCCTCCTCGTTTTCACGGGAGGAGTGCATCTCGGAGTTATCGGACGATGAGTCCAATACCACCTGGCGCCGGGAACTCTTTCGGGTTCCCGTGGCCTTCTTCTTGATCTTCTTCTCTAGCATCTCATAAGGATCCGGAGTCCGCATCTCCATCAGGAGAGCGTCTGCAGGGTCTTCGGGCAGAGGGGTCGGGCAGTCAATCTGCTCCGAAGTCTCCACCCAGTCCTGTCAAAGGTAAGGGAGCTCAGATCTCGCACATGGTTAAACTATGCAAAATAAATACTCTACGAGATGTACAGAACTTACCGGATTCGCAGGGCGCGTCGCGCTTAGCCCGCGGTCCTCGGTAAGGGGAGGGGGGACCTCGGCACCCTTGAACAGCACCTTCCAGACGTCCTTATGCATCGTGTCGAAGAGCTCGCGTAGAGTATGGTACTGGGCCGGGTCAAACTCCCATAAGTTGAAAGCCCGTTGTTGACACGGGAGGATCCGGCGGAAGAGCATGACCTGGACTATGTTGACAAGCTTGAGTTTCTTGCCTATCATGTTCCAGATACACTTCTGGAGTCTGTCCAGCTCCACCGATGATACCCAGGACAGGCCCTTCTCCTTCCAGGAAGTAAGACGAGTGGGGATTCCGGATCAAAACTCGGGGGCCGCCACCCAGTTGGTGTCGCGCGGCTCGGTGATGTAGAACCACCCCGATTGCCACCCCTTTATGGTCTACACGTAGGAGCCCTCGAGCCATGTAACGTTGGGCATTTTGCCCACCATGGCTCCACCGCATTCCGCTTGTTGGCCGCCTACTACCTTCGGTTTGACATTGAAGGTCTTCAGCCACAGGCCGAAGTGGGGCCGGACGCGGAGGAAAGCCTCGCACACGACAATGAACGCCGAGATGTTGAGGATGAAATTCGGGGCCAGATCATGGAAGTCCGGCCCATAATAGAACATAAGGCCGCGGACGAATGGATGGAGGGGAAACCCCAGTCCGCGGATGAAGTGGGTGAGGAAAACCACCCTTTCGTAAGGTTCCGGGGTAGGGACGATCTGCCCCGCGGCTGGCAGCCGGTGCGCGATATCCGTGGTTAAGTATCCGGCCCCACGTAGGTTTTTGATGTTTCCCTCCGTGACGGAGGAGACCATCCACTTGCCTCCCGCTCCGGACATGTTTGGAGAGAGTTGAGGAGAAGGATGTGGACTTGGGCGCTGGAGCTCGAGTGCGCGAGAATGGATGAGCAAGGAGGAAGAAGGCGTGGGAAGAAAAAGGTGAACCCTTATCCCTTTATAAGGGCGGACAAAAACTATGCGCCCCCACCAGCCTAGCAAAACTCGCTTATCCCCCAAGTGCCGTAATTGATGGCGCGGTTGGGTTACCCACGTCCGTATTGACGGGAATCCCGTAATAACGGGACATGATCTCTGCTTCGACAAGACGTGCCAAGGAAACCGCCTCGTGAAACACGCTGAGTTTGGTTGTGAAAGACGATTCGAATGGTGACCTTGTTGTGGTGTGATGTCACACTACGAAACGCGTCGCAGATTAGATTTGTGGAAATATTATTCTCTCTACGGTTGTATGTGGAACTTGTTTTGCAGAGCTGGACAGGATCCTCATGTTCAAAATCTTCTATGAAGTATTCGGAGGAGGAACCCGCTGATGAAGCTATGTACCTAGGGTAGGGGCACGGACCCGTCCAAAGAGCCCTACCCAAGGACATCCCTAGAAGAAATCACCTATCAATCGACTTGAAGGTACCCCACTCGACAGGTTCAAGACACTCGACCAAGAAGCTAGCACTCGACCATGAAGCTAATCACTCGACTGCAAGGAGACCTACAGTTACTCCGTAGGCAAACGGTCAGCTGTTAAGTAGTCTTCATGGTCATTATAGCACTTTATTAGAGGCGTTACCAGTAACGCCCAATCTTAAATGTACCTTAAACCCTGCATTACTGAGGGCAGGAGGGGGCCGGCGAACTCTATATAAGCCACCCCCTCCTCAGTATGAAGGGTTCGCACCCCTGTAATCCATACACGCATAAAGGATGTAATATGTAACGCCTGATATAATTTACATATGTAAATAGGAGTTACATATGTAACTCCTATTTACATATGTAAATGTAAATATGTAATATGTAACAAAAAAAGGATGGCCTGATATAATTTACATATAAGATGACTGGCTAAGCAGGATGGCATTGCAAAATTCACATATATGATGCCTGGCTAAACAAGATGGCGTTGCATAATTCACATAAACGATGAATAAACTAAACAGATGGCATTCGCACAAAGGATGTCTAAACTAAGCAGATGACATATTTGATGTATAAAGTAAGCAATGCAAGACACCATATGCATGATATAACCAACATCAGCATGCCAAGTTAGAGCGAAGACCTCAGGGGTAAATAGGAGTTGTCTTCTCCTTTTGAATCCCCCTCAGAACAGATATCTTCCTCTCGATTACAATCTGAAATGCATGGAGGGGGGGGGCTGCCTTTGCGCCTACCATGGAGCAACGTCTACATGAAATTTTATTGCCACTCAAGGCTCGTCTCTTTTGCTCTACATGTTAAGTTCCATTGTTTACAATAACTGTCATGCATAGGAATAAAACATAGTGAGATTATGTAAGGAGTGCATGCAGAAATCCAGAGTGATGGTAGGAACCTGTGGATAGACCCAAAACCAATAATAGCAGGCAGATAATGGCTTCATTTAAAAAATACAGATAATGGCTTCTTTACTGTTCGTTTCCCACCCAACATGAAACTCATAGTAGACATCGGAGATTAACCAGATAGTAGATAGATACTGTTGATAGCGGCCCCAATATGTACCCCACAACCATTTAAAAACTCAAGTTTGACCATTAGTTTGGAGCTGACTCAGAGTCTAATAGGTGAACAGGACGATAAAGTAGCATGTAATATTAAGCGATGCATAACATAAGCAGACACGAAAGAGTGCGACCTCTCTTGCGGACCCGTGTAGTCCTCGAGGTCATCTGCTCGGTTGATGATGGTAATCTAGTTTTCATGGCTGCCAGCGGAGGGGAAGAAGATCTGAGGCGGCGAAAGACAGTTTGGAGGCCGGATCCCTGCTGTGCTGGACCCTTCTGTCATTGGAGCAGCTGAGCTGGGGTGGACGACGGCGCAACAGGAGCGGGACAAACCACGCAAGGTTTTCTTTGACAACTATCTGTAAGAGAAGTAATTCTGTAAGGGCTCGTTTGAATTGGAGGATTCTAACAATGTAGGGATAGAAATAGACAGGAATAGGATAGGAATGCACATGCAAAACAGAGAATTTAAAAACACAGGATTTCTGCCAATCTAGGTGTTTGATTCACAACAATTGGAAGATCACAGGATGCAAAGAAGCATGGTGAGATTAAGTCAAACCACAAGAAAATGTACGGTTATAATGCTATTATGCTACTATATTTTAGTCTTGTGCTTCATGAATAGGAATTTGAAAAGGAGGACAAGTGAAAATTAAAATTCCTATGTTTTTTCTTTCAAGGAGACACTAAAGGAACAAATCCGTGTGCTCAGTGGACAATGTATATAACATGTAGGGTAAAAAAGAGATGCAACAAGTGTACAACCTCTTTGGCAAAGCCATGTCGATCTCAGCGTGATTGGGTTGGCCGGTGAGGATGCTCCGGCTGACTTTGCTGTCGGTGGAGGGGAAGAAGATCTTAGGCGTCTAGAGATGGAGCCCGAGGTACTGCTCCGCTGTGATGGAGGGTTTCGTCATTGGAGCAGCTCCGGTGAGTTGTACGACACCGAGGCTGAAGCAGGACAAGAGAGACAACGAACAATGTTAACCTGAGTGGAATTCTAATAGCATATCCAATACATGACGTAAAATACATAACCACAAAGTGCTAGATGTAAAATACATCAGCCGCTCATCTCTGAACTTAATTGTCGAAACTGAACTTAACTGTCGAAACTGAATTTTGCTGTCGAAACTGAATTTTGCTGTCGAAACTGAACGCACTAGAAAGGTGAGGCTACACGTCGGTCGACTGACTTTTTCATCTCTGGTCAGTCGATTTTGCAGCCATTGGATACGAAATCAAGGGCCTACGGTTCATATTCAACCTCCACCCCCTGAGCCGCCAGCCACCACCGGCCAAACAGCAGCCCCCCGCCGCCCGCGATCGGCAGTGCGCCGCCTCGAAAACACTCCCACCGCTGGTCCGCCGCTACCCCGGCCATCCCTCTAGGCCCCCGCGTGTCGAGCTTTTTCTCCGGCGATCCCCATGCCACCGCCCCGCCAACGCCCCGCCACCGCCGGCGACCATCGCCCCCATCCTGAATCCTAAGATAGATAGTGGGGTACCTCTCCGGCGAGCCCCCCTCCCCGCTGTGGCTGGTTCTTCCTTCACCCCGGCGAGCCCCCCACCCCCTGAAAATCGACTGACCCAAAAGTCGATTCAGTCGACTGAAGTGTAGCTAAATCGGAGCAACATCGCAAGCAAGAGCAAGAGCGAGAGCAGCAGCGCGAGTAAGAGCAATAGCAAGAGCAGACCAGGCAGGGGACCGAGAGCAAGAGCAGAGCAGCAGCAGCTCCTACTGATGTGGACGTCGCCACCGAGGGAGCAACGCCGTGGAGGAAGTGGCCGGCGACGCCGCCGTGGATGGAGCCGCGCCGTGTCGGCTCGGGACCGAGCGGCGGCACTACCGTGAGATTGAATCAAGAAGAAAATGCGGCGATTAGTGTACAACCTCTTTGGTGGTGCCGATTAGGCCGCAGCTTCATCCGAGGAAACGGTGATGATGATGCTCTTCCGGTGGTGCAGGTGAAGACGGCGGTGTGGGAATGGAGGTGGCGCGAAAGACGAGGGGAACGTCAGGGCAGCTCCTTGGAAGTGGAGGACGGGGTGGCTGAACCGACGGGACGATGAGATTGACGATGGATCCTCATCCGGGACAGTGGATGAGGGACGTCGAGGTGTTGTTGTGGACGATGTCGTCGGGGAAGAGGCTCCGGCTGGGTGGCGGACGGAGCAGGGTGTGAGGTTTCGTCGCGGATTTTCATGGCCTCGGTGTACGAATGGGTGGGCGGATGGGATGGCAGTGGGGAACCATGGCTTAGAGACGCGCTTGTCCGAAATGTGGGGTAAGTTATGAAAGTACCCCCACCGATTTGAGGAGGTTCTTTCGGTTCAGGGGTACCACGGGCATTTCGCGTGTCGGGATTTCACAGGAGGTGGGATTTTCGCGCGCGTTGTAATTTCGGAATAGCAAGGCGCAGGTTGAGATGGAGGGAGTTGTCGGAGCACAACGAGACAAAGATATATCTTAAATATTTCGGGCTAACAAGGCGCGGGTTGAAATTTCCGGACAAGCCTAACGTGTACTGTACCAAATCAATGCGCACTACAAATGTCATTCGAAACTTTGAATTCATGTTATGTTCAATTAAAATATTTCGCTATGTGTATAATGCATGCAACCTACTACTCAAATGAACGTTTTAGTGCATTCCAAACGTATATACTACCGCTTCATTATGAACTAAATTTGAATTCGTTTCTCTATTTGAATAAGATCTACAGTAATGATTGTTGTGAACTCAAAGCATTTGAATTCGTTTCTCTGTTTTAATAAGATCTACAATCATCATTATTGTCAAGTTAAACCATCGTTTGTGTATTATCTTCACAACACACCACATGATTAGTCTCGAGTTACATATGAACTATGTGTACTATATGAACTCGAACTAGATTTTCTGAATCCACTTTATTTTGATTTCAAATCACATTACATTTATAGCTCTAGCTAGATCTTCATAAATCATAATCTAAACCATGTCTCATATGTATAATGTGTTTATCACATTATGTATGGTGCCCCCCCTACGCCTACAAGTATTTAGATGTGAGTTGCAAACACCACACATTACCACAAATTCAAATAAAATGTGAGGATGTTCGATATATAGTATTGTTTAGATTGTTCGATATTTAGTTGTAAGTTGCAAACGCCACACATTATCACAAATTCAAATAAAATGTGAGATTGTTTGATGTATAGTATGGTTTAGATTATTCGGCATTTAGCTGTGAGTTGCAAACGCCATGCATTATCACATTATGGTCTAACATGTGCACAACACGTGTATCACCGCTATATTCATGCATGTAATGTTTAAAACACTATGATCTCCTATTCAAATATATGAATCCGCTTTCATATCAAATTATGATCTTTGTTAGTCTCTTACACCCACACAATCCTCTAACCTTTGTAGCTACCACTAACTTTCTCTCGTGCATGCACACACCCTCCTCGCCCTCCCCCTCCCTTGGCATTCTATCCACCGGGCACATTCATTGTTTTCTTTAGGTCGTTCTCCCAGAGTCTCCACAACTCCTTTCTGACACACACCGATCGATAAACCTCTCCAGCGATGCCTGCCTACAACATACACACACACACACCTTCAATCTCCTCCTTTATGTGTCCTTGCCGCGTGTCTCTCATACGGTCAGACACACGTGTAAACTCTCGCCCCTCTTTTCATCGATCTCACAACCACACACTCCTCCCCCTATCTAGCTAGTAGTCGGGCCTCTCGCACCACCTCCTAGCTCCATTCTCTCTGTCTATCCGTCTCACTGGGCCTTATTTGCCTCTAACAAATGGACGTACACCGACCGATCTCTCGCTATACATATAGCAAGCTAGGTCCTTATAACTCATTTTTACCCACACGTCAATCGATCTACCTCATTAGTTGTGTCTCTCCCTTCCTCTGACAAACAACAATTGATCTACCGATCTAGTTAGGTTTGATTACCAAACACATGGTTCCCCTTCATCATCCATGGATGCGTCCTGACAGATCTATACGCGCATGCACACACAGAAACACATCCCCACTCTTATTGATAACATTGCAGTTCCACCCTCAGTTTGTCTAGTAGGCCTCTCCCACCATCTTCGAGAAGCAACTCCATCACCCATCCAGAACTCTACCCCTTTCCCTCCCTCTCCCTCCCTCCCTCTCTCTCCTCTCTCTCTCTCTCTCTGTCCCATCATATTTCCCGTCCTTCAGCTATGTATGGATGTCGACCGATCTCCCTCAAGACATAGCTGGGCCTCTCCTTCTCAACACATATATGAGTCGTTCTACCTCTATATTTAGGCCTCTGCCTACCCCACCCCCACCCCCTCCCCCCACACCCCGATACATCGAGCGCTCTAGTCATGTCTCCCTGCCAAACACAAACTTGACATGTGCCCTCTAACGTTCCGGTAGGCCAGTCGCACTATATCTTTGGCTTGCACACACACACACACACAATTTAGATGGCTCTATTCATCGATCTCGCACCCACCAACTTGATCCTCTCTTCGACTCTATCGATAGCTATGACCCCTCCCTCTCTTCTCGTGGATTGCCCGACCCTCTATGTATGATATGGATAGGTCTCCATTTCACACACATTGCATGCAAAAAAAATTTTGAGATGTCATCGACACATATTCCCACAAATAATTCACGAAATCAACCCCCACCCCACCCCCACCCCAAAACAAAAAAACTCACGAATGCGGTTTGTATCTCTCACACACACCCATGTAGGTGGGGGACATGCACGAAGAGAAGAGGTGCATGCACGGCGCACGTACTCCCGTCTCTTTCCCAACCACACACGCGCGGGTACACGGTGGAGCTCATTTCTGTATGAAAAAGGCAGCCCACATGGTAATTTGGCACATGTACTGGTTGTCCACTTGGTGGAGGGAGGATCGTCTACCACGGGTGAACAAACAAATTGCGACTTGACGTGTTATGTTAAAAAAAGAGGCAAACCATGTGGGGCCTACCTTAGAGGCAATGCTTTATACACTGGAGTACTTTTGATATGTCCCGTCAACTCATAGAACGAGGAGAAGCTTGCTTAGTACGCCATCTCCCCCGCCCATGGTTGCGGTGGCTCGTAGGATGAGGTGAAGCTTGCTCCACCTTACGCCTGCTCCCTCGCCCATGCACGCGGTGGCCGCAGGACGAGGAGAAAAATTTACTACTCCCTCCGTTTACTCCTCGTCCCTACTACCTTGGTTATAGAGATTATATCATATTGTTTGGAATATATATGTCATTTAGTAGATTTGAATATGAACTACTAGTACATACTCCAAACACTGATGTATATAGACGTATTTTAGAGTGTAGATTCACTCATTTTGCTCCGTATGTAGCACTCTCCCTCGCCCCTCGACCCTCGCCCACGTGGTGGACGTGCAGCAATTCATTCGGTCTCATATAGCCAAAACGATATATATTGCACTACCATTATTGCTCGACTTCCCGAAGAGGCGAAGAGCCAATCTCAAGGTTAATATTTTGGAGATGCCAAGTGCAAGGTTATAGGAGAACGAGTAGTAGGTGCCGCGTCATTTATAAATAAAATTTTTTTCTTCAATGGCACGTACGCAATATGATAGGTTCATATGGAGAGAAAAGGAAACCGCTCCACTATATACATAGTCAGGACGGGCCAGCCTACACAGTTGCTTGCTGGGGTTGCTCTCTTCACACTCTATCGCACAAAACGACTGTGGCCACATCTCTAACATCCCGTTGGATCACGTATGCTTGGGGAAGGGGTGGATGCTTAGTGTAGATGCGGTGGCCGTCGCCGACGGCGAAAACCCACTCTCGGCACGTCCCGATCAGGGGTCCCCGCCATTCTCTCTCACAAAGCCGGTGAGGTTGCCTTCGTCCCTTGCTCACTGCCGCGACGTGGGAAGTTGCTGCCTTCCGCCGCCCTCCTCAAGGTTGAGCTATCCCTCAGGTACAACTCCCTTTACAGCCGGCTTGCACCACTGCTCTAGCTGCCCACATCACTCCCTGTGGATATTTCTCTACTTCTTTGCCCCGCACATACCTCTACTGGCTTCTACATACTGTATTTGTAATGAGTTTATGTGTCATCAACTAGTCCCAGTAATGATCCGATTTTGGTGAAATCACGCTTATTCATTTTCTTTGCCACAGGGATGCTCATCTCGATTTTGGTGAAACTGCACAAAATGATCCGATGGTCAAAAGGTTGCAAACTTCATTTATTAGGAAGCTCGAACGTTGCCAGCAAATTGAAGCCTGGTCAGGGTTCACGGTTCAAGGACTAGGGACTGCATGGATCATTTTTTTCTTTAGCTGCCTCTGTTCCAAAATAAGTGTCAACTTTAGTAGTAGTACAACTTTGTACTAAAGTTTGCACAAAGTTGAGACACTTATTTTGGAACGGAGGGAGTACATATTTGCTATGATCCGTCAATCATTGAGATGCAATAGCATGCATGTTAGTCTCCTTTGTATTTGATGAAATGTTGCAACGGGCAACCTTGGATGCAAGATATATGTAACAGAAGCTGGAAGCTTCATAGCATTGTACAAATTTATCTCGTTGGTAAATTACAGTACGTACTATACTAGTACTTCCTTCGTTCCTAATATAAGTCTTTATAGTGATTTCACCACGAACCACATGCGGATGTATATAGATGCATTTTAAGTCTAGATTCATTCATTTTGTTCCGTATGTAGTGGAATCTCTATGAAGACTTATCTACTAGTAATAGCTAGCCCCCACCACCAGGAATTCTCTATCCTCTCCTTGAGCCACATCATCAAAATTGATGTAGCCGTTAGATGAAGTAAATCAATCCATAATAGCCGTCTGATCTAGACGTTGAGAGGCTCCGCACTAAGCCACATGCAAGCATGCAGAAATACCGTGGCACATGCATGTGAGTGGGTTTTAAATCACATCAACATGTCTGCATGCAAGCATGCACTGGTAGCATGCATGTAAGTGAGCTTTTAAGTACCATTAACATGTCAAAAAGAAAAATATAATCCCATTATGCAGTAGGAGTTGGCTGATCTTTTTTCCTTACGTGGGATGATCTAAAGGATGATGGGAGTTTATTTAGTTTGGCTACCACATTTGTCATGCGGTTATAGATTTTTTTTAGTTCTATGAAATCGATAATTTTGCGCAGAGAGATATACCGCTATTCCGCGGCAACGCGCGGGGACTCATCTAGTAATATTTAGGAACGGAGGGAGTACTATGTAAAGAGTTAGGCGTCGCACGGTTATAGTGTGAGGTGGGCCATGTAATCACTGAGCCTGCGTGTTTTCACTGCTCTTGCATGCCTCCGCTGTAAGAATGGAGAAAATTGTAATCTAGTAGTAGTACCTCCTTTCGCCGAAAGCGTAGGACATCCAGCAGTCCTACCACCTCAGTAATAAAGACCAATGAGCCGTCAAATCACATAGATCCAGCAGTAAGTTGGACAGATGAAGCAACCATCACTCTTGCGCCAGTGAGAGGTCGCGTCCGCTCTTCCCGGGCATGAATGCAGCACCGATTCTTTGGAGCGGTGCTGACCGTTTCGGGCGGAAGCGTGCACGGGCAATGGAGGGGCTTTGGGTGGGCCAGGCTGGTCTGGAGCGGGCTGGCAGCTGTCCGCATGTCCCTACCGGACACGCCCGGAAACGAGAGGATGCACCGACTCTTGCGGCTAAAATCGTACACTACACAACATCTCTCTGTAGGAGTAGGTCGATCTGTCGCTCTCTCTAACACACACATGCTGTTAAACACACACACACGCACACGCACGCACCTTGGTCCTGTTGCACCTTCTAACGTGACTTATTACACCTAGACGGAGGGAGTAGTAAGTATACGAGATACGGTGGCACACTGACTTAAGTTGAATGCAAGTGCCCAAAATTTGTGTGCATGTTATAATAAGGATTCACTTAAAATAGTACGTCAGCGAACAAAGGGATCAATTGGACAGTGTTCCCGAGCAGTAGCGAGATGTGTGAGGTAAGATACACCGCTGGCGCTTTTAATTTTTCTTATTAATTTTTTTTGTTTCACCCTCTGACTGGTGGGACCCAATGTACTACGTGGAGAGAGGTAAGGTGACTAAGGCTGCATTATTTCTGCACCACTGTGGATAGTCTTACCACCAAAGCCACATGACACGATTATGATTGAAATCTCAATGACTCCCACACACACAAAAAAAAACACGGCATGCTTGTCACATGAATGCAGGAATGTATAAAAGGTTATTTCCCTCTCGTTGAACATAACGAGAGGGTTGTGTAGCTGGTTAGCCTGTTCGCTCATCAAACTTGAGGTCTCGGGTTTGAGAACTACACTTGAGCATAATTTGTGCCAGGAGGATTCTTTGACTGGTCAAAATGTTTTCTAGGGTTTGCACGCTTCACACTCTCTCTCCAGTATATATATATACACGCTGGAGCCTCAGCACTTGTAGTTGCTCTCTTCACACTCTCTCTCCCTCTCCCGCTAGAGCTTCAGCGCTTGTAGTTGCTCTCTTCACACTCTCTCGCCCTCTCCAGATCTAAACAAGACTTCGTTGGCCTCTCTCTCCCCTCACTGCTGCTCAAAGAGCCGGCAGGGTCCGTCCGCTGGGAAGGGAAGGAGGCTTAGCGCTGTCACCGTCGGCGAGGGACTATCGGCGCAGCTGTTCACTTTCCCCTCAGCGGCGACGCGGGAGGGCCTCCGACCCCTTCTTCTTCACCGCCGTCCCGTCGCCCACCGAACCACGCCCCAAGAACCTTAAGGTATAATTTACTTACTCCACATGCATTGCTCTAGCTGCATGTATACCATGAATCTAGGACATGGTTCAAAGAGGAAACGAGTGGGGGAAAGTATCTAGGACATGGTTCAAAGAGTAAATGAAGGGGGAAAGTTTTATAGCATGAATCTAGGACGTGGTTCAAAGAGGAAAGGAATGGGGGAAAGTAGTGGGGAAAGTTGTATCACATAAATCTAGGACGTGGTTCAAAGAGGAAAGGAAGGGGTGAAAGTACTAGTTCAAAAAGGAAAGGAAGGGACAAGGCTGTAGAGTTTGAGCAGGACGAAATTTGCTGCGCTCACATAGGGAAAGGTGTCTAAAGATAACAAAACTGGGAGCAACACAAATATGCTCCTTGGTTGTTTGTTCTTTGTTGCAACTGACTGTGCATGACAACAGTACATCGGTAGATGCACATGGTGCTGGTACGTCCACTGTCCCGTGCAACTCATTAGTTGTTGTTAATCTAAGGCCCTGTTTGGTTAAAAACTCCCTAGTCCCTACCTGCTTGGTTCCAGGGACTAAACATGGACTAGAGGTTATTAAATGACACGCTAAAAGACCATGTTATCCCTAGTAATGAACTAATAGAGACAAGGTGTGATGCGTGGTAGGGGCAACTGTTGGAAAAAAGTCCCAAAAAGACTCCCTCGGGGTCTTCTTTCTTTAGTCCCAAATGCCCACTTTTAGTCCCTAAAAGTCCCTCCTGTTTGGTTTAGATGGGACTGACACGGAGTTTTTTTAGTCCCTACACCAAAATGTCCCCGTAAACAAACACCCTCTAATAATGCCGCTGGAAAATTGATGCAATGCCACAGTTAAAAGCAAATTACATGTTTAACGAATTTTTTTGTTAATATAATCTCTATTTTAATATTAATCAATGCCACCGTTTGAGAAATGCTACTGTCTTGCTTTCTTTCCCATTTAGATAAGGTAGATGCTTCTTTTTGTTGGCTTCTGTGTCATCCACCGTTATTGACCACTAATTGTTTACTTTGCACCTCTGTGTAAACAGGGTTATCTACTTCACCTCGTTGCCATTGTGACCTTTTGTTGCACTGCACAAAACACTTTTGTTTTAGGAGTGTTTTGTGCAGTTCAACCAAAATGTCACACCGACAACGTTGCTTGATTGCTTGATCTTAGTGGAACTGCACAAGAGGAGATCTTACTTCCTATCCGTTAAGGCGAATTTGGTTTGGATCTTCTTATTGTGAGTTGTTTGAATTCCGCATCATGAGAGGTCAGTACTAGCCTTCTTTCACATGATTCTGCAGTGTGCTTTCATATGTTGTGCTACTTGTACGATAATGTTGCTTAATTTTAGTGAACTGCACAAATGGAGACAAGACTTCCAATCTGTTTGTGCACCCTAATATCCCATTGAGGTAAGATAAGGATATTTCACAACTGCTGGCCTGTATTTTGCCACTTTCATCAGAAAATTAAGTTTAGTACTATACTTGTGCTCCCTAATAGACATGCCAAATCTTACATTGAAGGCGAAGCTTGTCTGTTATTGAACCAAGTGATGAAGGGGAAGAACAAGCGGAAGAAAAACAAAAATCAACTCCCAGTGCTATAATGAAGCACTGGAACTGTGATGACACAATTAATGATATAGTTTTGAATCTTAACTTATTGCTATGGCTGGAACGAGCAATTGTTTTGCCACTGATTTGATGCCACTCTTAATGTAATATGTAATTATGTCTACTTGTGCAAACAGGGATCTTCTTTGAAGATACCATATATTTTAGTGGAACTGCACAAGAAGATGTTGGAAACATTAAACTAATCGAGGAGTATATAGTAAGCATGGCCACCACCGTAGATAGCAACAGATGGTTCCGGAGAAGTGCTTCATCTGTATGCTCTACACAATAAGCCTCCTGACAAAGGTTGGTACTCGCCCACTGATTTCATCCATATGATTGAGCTTTGTCATCTCTATTGGTGTTGTGCTACTGTTTAGATACTGTCATGAAAAAGTGGTATTGTCCTTGAGAAGTGCTTCATCTGTGCTGTTTTAAATATTTCCTTTCCTTTTTTTCCGAGAAAACAGGGATGCTAGCATTTAGTAGTCCTCTCATCTTTGCACAACAGGATCATCTTCCTCTGAAGAAGAATATGGAGTACGTGAAGTGACTAGTTCCGATTATGCCAGGATGAAGAAGCCATGTCTATCTTCTCATCAGAAGGAGCAGTTGAAGGATGGTTACATTACTCCCCACAAGACCAAACTAACTTCAGCTCAGAAGGACTCACAAATCTACATTTTTTTGCTGTGATGTGCGAGTACAATGTTGTTCTAGGATTCTTTCTGGTGAGTTCCATTTTTCTAAAAGTGTGCTCTACATGGACCATGTATGTGCCTGTTGAAACTGTCAATTCATAGTACAATTTGCTTTATACTAATCACTTTTTTGTATTTGTGCAAACAGGGGTGCTCAGCTAGATTTCAATGGGAACTGCACAAAATGTTCATGAATACATCGAATCATTCATTTCCACCACAAGAAAGGAGGTGCTGATAAGTTCAAGGCGTTGCAACATATAAGGGCGAAATCATACAAGCTACGCGCGAATTTGGTTGATTTTGGTGGAACTGCACAAAAAGAACAGCCGGTTTATTTAGCATGAGGTGCCATGTCAATGTCCGAACTGATGGCAAAGGCTGCCCATTCCACAATCGTAGGCATTTGATATTTTGGAATGGGACAACCTTGTCAAATTTTGCTCATTGATTTTAGCAAGACATGCGTTTGATATTTTCGAATGGGACGCCCTTTGCTGTCAGTAGCGTCGATCAATTTTTTATTTGTTCTTTAGTTTTGAAGTAAATATTGCCTCTGACATGTGAGTCGCTGAGATGCATAATCATCGATTGTTTTGAATGTTCTCTATGAATTGCCAGGCCTATGTGTTTGATTGCAATGTACAGAAACGCTAAAAAGCTGCTCAAACTCTTTGTACGCCTTCTGTTGCTTTTTACTTTGCACATTGTGAAAGTGCATACTTTTTTGTATAAGATTGGTCAAAGTAGAGATACTTTGATTGCAGACAGAACTTGTATGCAGACTAGAAAGGACCGGAAGGAGTACATGTGAAACTGCTGCAAACGAGGTGATCACCCTGGGAATAATGCTAGTACGTATTGTTTTGCATGTTCATCCAATGCCAGTGATACAGGAATTCGATCTAATCAAAATAAATTCATTCATACATGGTCGGATTTCATATAAACATGCTGGATTTCATTACATTTCATACATTCTTCAACTAAAAAGGGGTGCGCTGGAGGTATAATTAATTAACCGAAGCTACCCACCTGTGTCCTGCTGAGCCGAACAGAAGCTTGAGTGACTTAATTGCAGGTGCAGTTGTGTAACTGACATGTGGCCTATTGGGGCCATGTGTCAGTCAGCCAACTGCACCAACAGTTAAGTAGAAGCGGCATTGTTCTCCAGCACAGCTCTCCGACTCCATGTCGCCGCCAAGAAGCTAACCGGCCGTCAATGGTCAACTCACCTAGCTTGGCTTCAACTGGAGGGTAGCAGCGGTGGCCTTACTTGGATCCGAGTGGTGGCGACCTACCGTGTTCTACTCTTCCTCATTTTCTGTGTGGCGCGGCCTCGTTGGCAGTGAGGCGGGGCCTCGGTGGAGCCGGCGATGTCCTCTGTCTCGTTGCTGGCGGGCGGCGCCTCAGCAGAGCGGTGGAAATCCTCCCCCACGTTGCCGGCAGGGTGGGGCTTCGGCTAAGCCAGCGATGTCCTCTGCCTCGTTGTTGGCGGGGCGAGGCCTCGGCGGAGCAGGCGGTGTCCTCTACCTCGTTGTTGGCGTCGTGGGGCCTCGGCGGAGTAGGGCCTCGTCGACGCCAGCAGAGCGGGGACTCGTCAGAGATGGCATTGTCCTCTGCCTCGTCCTCGGTCTCGCCAAACAGCGCCTCGCCCGCTTCATCGCCCTCTTTGCTAGCCTCTTTGTAGGCGGCCGTAGCCTCCGCCACCCGCATGCGGTACCGCCAGCGCTCGAGGCGGCCCTTGCGGGCAGAGCAGTACGAGTCAAGCAGCGCCTCCTGTTCCGCCCGCTCCGCGGCGATCTGCTCGTCCGCCTGTAGGTGCACCTGGAGGAGATGGTGGTTGTAGGCGGCGTCGGCCTGCGCCTCCCGGAACTGCTCCTCACCCATCTGCCTCACCCTGTCCATATATTGGGCACGGGCCTCGCCGATGGTCATGGTGCAATGCACCGGCGGGGATGGCGTGGAGGAGGGGGTTGGCGCCGGATCGTCGACTACCATGTTCTCCATTGGGACGTCGTCGTCCTCCGGCTGCCTGCCGGCCAGCCGGTCAGCAGCAATGGCTGCCATCTCCTTGTGGTCTGTCGTCCGCCCGTCCCGAAGAGCGCTGGAGCACGAGGAAGCCATGGTGGGCAGTAGTGGTGTGGACAGGAGAAAGGGAACAGATGCGGATGACTGCGGCTATGGCCGGCGCAACAGTTTATATAGCAATGGTGGGCGGGTGGAGGGACGGACGTGTGGGGCCGGAGTAGCCGCCTTGGAAACCGCGTATCATTAATGTGGGCGGCAGATGGACGGACGGACGACACTTGTGTCGTTTGAAGGCGGAGCAATCGCTTGCACCAGGAAGCGGGGCGGGCGGCGCTGACTGTTTCGGGCAGAAAGCGCGCGCGGGCGAGGAGATGAATTTACTTGGAGAGGACGACAATGGGGACCCACCAGGTCCATAGCCTCACGTACGCAAGTGCCTCCTTATTATATATATATATATAACTATAATTTATTTGGCTTCCTCCCGGTTTCCTGACATCACGGTCCCACACCATTGTCAACCTATGTAGTAGTCAATAAATGAGAGAACTGCACAAGAAGAGGCCGACAGCTGGGACCAAGCAGCTCGAGCAGTATTTGTGTGTTTTGAGGTGTGAGAACTGCAGAGTTTTTCAATGTTTAGCCCAGATATTAATTTTTCTCCTCTGAACAACAACGAAAATGTCGCTGTAGGTATTAACTGGGCGGGCTGTGGCCCGTCTAGCCCAGGCTAGATATCCAACCCAGATATTAATTTTTTTCAAGATGAAAATGGCTAGCCCGGCTATACTTCTTTTTAGGAATACCCAGGCAAGGCCAAGTTGTTATTCTCTGCCGCGCTGGGCTCCAAATCTTTCCTAGGAGGGATACATTTGGCTTAACAAGAAAATGGGCTTTAAAAAATAATAAATGGGTTGTAATTATAAAAACTGGGCAGTAGCTATAAAAAAAGCACCAAACACGTGATTGCTTTATAAAATATTATTTTTGGATATTGAAAATTTTAATTTCATTAATTGTTGCGAGCGCAATGTTTCATTGGATTTTTACGTAATATAAATTTATATTGAAATTGTATTTAATCTGACTAGAAATTTCGGGATAAGAATATTCCGGATCCCATCAAAATGTGGGAAATTTTATTGAATTCTGTTTGGAACGGTTGGTTGAAATGGGATGTACTTTTAACAAACTGTAAATGGGCTGTAGTAAATTCCATTAGAATTCAAAAATGGGCTACACATTCTTACAAATCTCAAATGGGCTATAAGTTCTCTGCCACACACTTCTGGCCTTACTAAGTTGACGCGTCCCCAAAAAAACAGAGTTGACACGTATGCAAGGCTTTTTCAACTTATAGTCAACACACGGTTCTAGCAGCAGTGGCCGTTGGATGTCCATCCAACGGATGCCCTACTTCTTCTTCAATCTCGGATATTTAGCTTCACCCACCCAAAAAATGATTCCTCCCCCTGACATCTGGGGCACACCATTTCGGAAGCTGACCTGTGGGCCTACTAAGTTGACGTACCAAGGGCTTTGTCAACTTAGTCAATATAAATGATTCTAGCTGCAGTGACCGTATGATGTCCATCCAACGACCGTCGTGCTTCTTCAACCTCTGGTCTTCTTGCTCCAGCCGCCCAAAGCAGCGTCGGTCATGCCGCCTGCTCCTGCCTCTCGTGGCCGGCTGTGCTGCTACGGAGGCCTCACCGCCCCTACTACTCCCACCGCTGGCCAGGCCATCCCTCCACTCACCCACACCCCCTGTTATTCTGCGGCGACAGCCGCGCAGCCGAACCAGTGAACCCTCGTACTCCTCTCCGCATGGGTATCCACTGCCGCGTCTTCCCCGGCTCCACGTCATCCCCTTCCTAGGCCTCGCCGTCGTCCACCGCCCTGGTGCTCTCGACGCGGCGTGCTCAACGTGGTCAAGGAACAACTTCCATCGGACGTGGACTGTACGTGGAGAGGCTGACAGCTGGGTCCACGACAGCCGCAAGGAAGTGCCTCCTTATTACGCACAAAATAATTATTCCTCCACCTAATAGCGGGGACCCACCGAATGGGCCACCGTATTTCGCGAAAAAAATGATTCGCCCCCTGACTGCTGGGACCCACGAGCTACATCTTCGCACGCAAGGAAGTGCGTCCAAAAAAAAGATTCACCCCCCTGACTGATGGGACCCACCAGCTACATCTTCGCACGCAAGGAAGTGCATCCAAAAAAAACGATTCACCGCCCGACTGTTGGGACCCACCAGCTACACCTTCGCACGCAAGGAAGTGCGTCCGGGTAAAAAAAAGATTCGCCCCCCTGACTGCTGGGACCCAGCAGCTACACCTTCGCACGCAAGGAAGTGCGTTCGGGCAAAAAAAAACAAAACGATTCGCCCCCTGACTGCTGGGACCCACCAGCTACATCTTCGCAGGAAGGAAGTGCCTGACAGTCGGGACCCACCTGGTCGAAGCGTACGTAGCGTTGTCATTCTGGTCACGAACGTGTACGTACATACTGGTCGATGTAGAGGCGCGCACATGTCGTAGTAGAGGCGCGCACGTGTCGTAGTAGAGGCGCACACGTGTCGTAGTAGAGGCGCGCATGTAGCATGTTGTCGTGGTATTCTCACGGGGGGTGCAAGACGACATATGCCACAAGGTGGCTTCGTGTGAGGGCAAGACTGCTGCCGGAATATCCAGGGACGGGTATGTGGGTATCCCGCGCTAGTTTACCCAGCTTCGGGGCTCTCCGGAGAGATAACACCCCTACTCCTACATGTCTGAGTATATGTGGTATATCTGGTACAGAGTGCTCCTGGAGCTGTATCTGAGGTCAGTGCCATAGGCATCCGGCCTCGTATATGCATGTGGCATGGTGGCCGTTGCTCTTGGCCGAATGGGTGTGCTTGGGCATGCTTGCCCGTAGGAGTGGATGGATGGATTGCTAGCTAGCTCTCTTGCTAGCTAGCTAGCTTGTGTGTGTGCGTGAGTGAGTCCATCCTGGATGGATGGATGGATGCTCATATATATAGTGGGAGTTAGCTTAGGATGTAAGCCATGTAGGCATGCTAGCTAGCTAGCTAGTGGCATGGTGGGGTGTCATCCTTGTCCCCTGGGTCACATCATAAATAGTGCCCAGGGACAAGGGACACTGTACATGATGGCTGGGGTGTCACGTGAATAGTGCCGGGTACGGTCGTCACGTCGGGGTCGCGTCAGGCTGCAGTTGACTTCGGGAAGCCGGCTGGTTGGAGCAGTCGGCAGCCAGCAGTCGGCCTGGTGATGCAGCCGGCAGCCGGCAGTCGGCCTGGTGGAGCAGTCGGCAGCCAGCAGTCGGCCTGGTGGAGTAGTCGGCAACCAGTAGTCGGCAGCCAGCAGTCGGCAGCCAGCAGTCGGCCTGGTGGAGCAGTCGGCCTGGTGGAGTAGTCGGTAGCCAGCAGTCGGCCTGGTGGAGCAGTCAGCAGCCTGCAGTCGGCTGGTAAAGCAGTCAGCAGCCAACAGCCAGCAGCCGGCCGGGTAGTTGGACTGAGGGGCTTTGCTAGCCCCTATGTCTTGAATTATTGTCTCGCCATCTTCAGGGTATCCGTGTCCAATTACTCCGACAGTAGCCCCCAAGCCTCCGGGCAACTTGGCAAAGTTGGGCGGAGGTTTTTATGCGAGTGTTCATGAAAATGATCATAAAAAAGACGAAGTTAGTCCACGCAGATATATCAAATGTTTGCTTTTTAACATTGCAAGTTTTATACGGAGGGTGCCGACTCGGTTTCGTCCGAGCCCCCTTCAATCTTTTTCGTGTTCTCTCCTCTTTTTGTCTTGTGCTCTTGCTCGCCGGACAGCCGCTCAGCGGTCTGTGGCTGAGAGTGGGCCGCGAAGCGGAGTGTACAGTACTCAGAGTCTGGGAGCAGATTCAACCGAGTAGATACTTGTAAAGGAAACATCCGGATCGCCCGATCCGTTTTTCTTCCCGGACGTTTTTCGCGTGGGTGGCCTCCGGCGTTCACTCTTGCTAGTCGGACAGCCGCTCTGCGGTCTGTGACTAAGAGTGGGCCTTTGGTACCGCGCACGGTACTAAGCTGTCTACGGGAACTAACGTCTCAGGCCAAGCGGCCAGCCCCCGGGCCAACTCTGGCTGGCACCGGGGCGAACAGTGATGCTACTGTAATAAAATGCGGAGACAGCCCCTGAGTATTGCTCGGGGTTATCCGTGCTTGCGTGGTGCAAAAAACATGTGGGTGAGGAGCTCACATTGGTTTCTGTGTAGTCGCGGTCGTCGAAGACAGCCGACGCGACTCGGCGCTCGCGGAGCGCGTCGGCGCACCCGCTGGGTGAAGCCTTCGACCCTTCGGGTGCTTGAAGGGTCCCGGCCGGTCAGGCTCGACCGGCCAGGCGGCGAGGCGTCTTGCAGCGCCCTTTTCTTCCTTTTTCTCTTCTGCCGACTGCTGGGAGCCGGACAAAACTCCTCTCTTGTCTACAATCTTCCGTGGGGGCGCGCCAGCACACCCACTGGGTGTAGCCCCCGAGATTCGGGCCGACTGCTGAGCAGTCGGGCCGGATCTTCCAGCAACTACCTTGTCTTCTTTTTCACGGGGGCGCGTCAGCGCACCCGCTGGGTGTAGCACCCGAGATTCGGGCTGACTGCTGAGCAGTCGGGCCGGATCTCCCGGCAACTATCTTGTCTTCTTCTTCGCGGGGGCGCGTCAGCGCACCCGCTGGGTGTAGCCCCCGAGATCTGGGCCAACTGCTGAGTAGTCGGGCCGGATCTCCCAGCAACTATCTTGTCTTCTTCTTCGCGGGGGCGCGTCAGCGCACCCGCTAGGTGTAGCCCTCGAGATCTGGGCCGACTGCTGAGCAGTCGGGCAGGATCTCCCGGCAACTATCTTGTCTTCTTCTTCGCGGGGGCGCGTCAGCGCACCCGCTGGGTGTAGCCCCCGAGATCTGGGCCGACTGCTGAGCAGTCGGGCCGGATCTCCCGGCAACTACTTTGTCTTCTTCTTCGCGGGGGCGCGTCAGCGCACCCGCTGGGTGTAGCCCCCTAGATCTGGGCCGACTACTGAGCAGTCGGGCCGGATCTCCCGGCAACTACTTTGTCTTTTTTCTTCAGCCGGCTGTCGACACCCGGACGCTTCTTCTGCACGAGCAATCGGCTGGGCATCCGGCCTGACCTTTTTTTTCACCCGGCAACAATCTTTTTCCTTCTTTTTTTTGGGCACCCGGCCACTTCTCAGCCGGATTGGGCACTCGGCCGTGCACGCTTTTTTTCAACCGTGGGCAGACGGCTTCCCATTTCTTTTCTAGCCGGCTCACACGCGAGCAGCCGGCCTCTACTTCTTTCTTACTTTTCTTTTATTCCAGCCGACTCCCGGGCAGCCGGCCATCTCACCCGATCATTCTTTTCTTTTGTTATTATTATTCTTTTCTGCCGGCTTGGGCAGCCGGCTTCTCTCCACCCGGCCTTAGTTCTTTTTCTCCAGGTGCCGTCCATAGCAGGCGGTTCGAGCGGGACCCGGCGGGGGCGCGCGTGGCACAGTCGGCCGTGGCGCTCGACGCGAGAGCCGGCGGCGGAGGCACGCGACGCAGCCGGCCAGAGGCACTGTAGGGGAGCCGACGCATTGGCGCGTGAGGCCGGGCGCTGGGTCGCAGCGCGATGAGACGAAGGCGGCCCGGAGCGGGGAGGCCGGGTGCCGCCGGCGTGCGCGCAGCAGCCGGCGACAGGCGGTGGAGGAGCGGTCAGGCCCGGAGCAAACGAGGGCCTCAGACGCGGTGATGGAGAGGCGCGCGCAGTACTCGGTGTGATGCAAAGGTGCGCGGGAGTCGGCCTTGACGCGAACGGAGGAGTCCGGGATGCGGGGGAAGTCGTCGCACGGGAGCCGGCCGGCCGAGTTGCGGGAAGCCGGAGCCGGCGGGGAGGAGCCGACGCGAAGAGGCCGGAAGCGGGGCCAAGCGACACCGGCGACGGGAGGCCGAGCTCAGGGCGTGGGTGGACGCTGGCGGAGGCGAGGCGGACGCGGCCGGCAGCAGCCCGGGCGATGCTAAGGAAGGGCGGCACAGCCGGCATGGAGCGAGGCAGAGAGGAGGCCAGGCTGTAGCCGGCGCGGCACGAGGCAGAGCAGGCGGCCGTGGCGTCGGCCGGCGCGACGCGAGACAGAGAGGAGGCCAGGTGTGTGGGGGCGGACGAGTTGGGCGCGACCGAGTCGAGGCGGTGGCTGGAGGAGTCGGCCGGGCGTCGCGAGGCAGCGCAGTGGCGGAAGGCCGGACGACGCGGGGGGTGGAGGACACTGGCACGAAGACGACGACGCGAGCCCGAGGCGGAGCCGGCTCAGGTCACGCGACCCGGCCATCGGCTCCAGAGCCCGGCAGAGTAGCGCGGGGGCGGAGGAGTAGGGCCGGCGCTGGTGTGGAGGAGAGCGAAGCAGCAGGCAGGTGCGGCAGAGCCGGAGCAGCGAGCGCGCGCGGTGGTATGAGCAGCGCCAGCGCGGGGAGCGCGACGACGGTCGCACGAGATGGAGCGCTGCCCGCGGCAGCAGCACGGGGCTGGGCGTTGGGCCGAGCCAGGCCATTGTCCGGCCACTGTCTGACTGGTGCATGGCCACTATCCGACCAATATACGGGCAGTATCCAACTTGTATCTGGCTAGCGAATGGATAGTGCATGGATGTATGGGGTAGTCTGGGTAGTGCATGTGTAGTGTATGGCCAATGGTTTGACCATTGTCTTGACTTGCATCTAGCTAGCTTGTCTAGATGATATTTGGAGGAGCGAAAGCGCGTTCCGGCCGGAGCAAGGCGCAGCGTGGAGAGGGGCAGATGCGAGCGGCGCGCAAACGGACGTGGCTGACGAAGCGAGGCCCCGCGCGCGGCGCGCGCGGACGGACAGCCGGCGTCGCAACGGTGGTGATGACGAAGGCGGCGAGGCCGACGGCGAGGACGCGCCGTCCCGCGCGGCCGCTCTAGGGGCGGGTCGAAGTCGAGCCCCCGAGCGCTACCGGAGAGATGGCGCGATGCCGCGGCGGAGATGATGAAGATGGTCCCGCCCGGACTGCGAAACCAGCAGCAGCGCGGTAGCATAGTACCGCCCCACGGTAGGCGCCAAATGTTGTGGTATTCTCACGGGGGGTGCAAGACGACATATGCCACAAGGTGGCTTCGTGTGAGGGCAAGACTGCTGCCAGAATATCTAGAGACGGGTATGCGGGTATCACGCTCTAGTTTACCCAGGTTCGGGGCTCTCCGGAGAGATAACACCCCTACTCCTGCATGTCTGAGTATATGTGGTATATCTGGTACAGAGTGCTCCTGAAGCTGTATCTGAGGTCAGTGCCATAGGCATCCGGCCTCGTATATGCATGTGGCATGGTGGCCGTTGCTCTTGGCCGAATGGGTGTGCTTGGGCATGCTTGCCCGTAGGAGTGGATGGATGGATTGCTAGCTAGCTCTCTTGCTAGCTAGCTAGCTTGTGTGTGTGCGTGAGTGAGTCCATCCTGGATGGATGGATGGATGCTCATATATATAGTGGGAGTTAGCTTAGGATGTAAGCCATGTAGGCATGGTAGCTAGCTAGCTAGTGGCATGGTGGGGTGTCATCCTTGTCTCCTGGGTCACTTCATAAATAGTGCCCAGGGACAAGGGACACTGTACATGATGGCTGAGGTGTCACGTGAACAGTGTCGGGTACGGTCATCACGTCGGGGTCGCGTCAGGCTGTAGTTGACTTCGGGAAGCCGGCTGGTTGGAGCAGTCGGCAGCCAGCAGTCGGCCTGGTGATGCAGTCGGCAGCCGGCAGTCGGCCTGGTGGAGCAGTCGGCAGCCAGCAGTCGGCCTGGTGGAGCAGTCGGCAGCCAGTAGTCGGCAGCCAGCAGTCGGCAGCCAGCAGTCGGCCTGGTAGAGCAGTCGGCAGCCAGTAGTCAGCAGCCAGCAGTCGGCCTGGTGGTGTAGTCGGCAGCCAACAGTCGGCCTGGTGGAGCAGTCGGCAGCCTGCAGTCGGCCTGGTAAAGCAGTCAGCAGCCAGCAGCCGGCCGGGTAGTTGGACTGAGGGGCTTTGCTAGCCCCGATGTCTTGAATTATTGTCTCGCCATCTTCAGGGTATCCGTGTCCAATTACTCCGACGCATGTACATGTACGTACAACGGCCAGGGTGCAAGAAAGAAAATACGGGCACGTATGTGTACATACGGGCAGGGTCTCGAACGCCTACTCGCGCATACGTATGACCAGGGTTCGTGTACATGGCTGGGTCAGAACGGAGAAACAGTGTCATCGTCGTGTTCATGGGGAGGAAACGGAATGCGTCATGTTCATGGGGAGGCAACAGAATGTATCGTGTTCATGGGGAGGCAACGGAATGCGTCTTGTTCATCGAGAGGCAACGGAATGCGTCGTGTTCATCGGGAGGCAACGGAACGTGTGGGAGCCAACCGGCTGGGTCGGAATGGAATGCATGGTCGTGTTCATCGAGAGGTCTTGGACGGAACAGGCGATGGAAACAAGGCCTGGCGTACCGCAGAACGGAGGAAACAGACCTCCTACAGTCGAAACAGGGGTCATGTTGATCAGGAGGGGTGTGGCGTACCGCAAAACGGAGGAAACGGACCTCCTACGGTCGAAACGGGGGTCCTGTTGATCGGGAGGGGTGTGGCGTACCGCAAAACGAACGAAACGGACCTCCTACGGTCGAAACGGGGGTCATGTTGATCGGGACGGGTGTGGCGTACCGCAAAACGGACGAAACGGACCTCCTACGGTCGAAACGGGGGTCCTGTTGATCGGGAGGGATGTGCCATACTGCAAAACGGACGAAATGGACCTCCTACGGTCGAAACGGGGTCCTGTTCATCAGGAGGGGTGTGGCATACCGCAAAACGGGACTCCACAGGATACTGTTCATCTGCACCGTCGACCTCCTCCAGCCTCCACGGGCTATCGTCAACCTCCTCCAGCCTCCACGGGCTCCTGTTCATCCAGCCTCCACCGCGCGCTACTCCACCGGCTACTGTTCAACCACCCCTCCACCGTCTACTGTTCATCCAGCCCTCCACACCACGGGGTCCTGTTCAACCACCCCTCCATGGGCACCCCTCCACCGTCTACTGTTCATCCAGCCCTCCACACCACGGGGTTCTGTTCATCCAGAGGCAACGCCACCGCTCACTGTTCATCCAAAACTCCCCGCAACGCTCACTGTTCATCCCAGACGGAGCATCGATCAGCTTCAATTAGCAGCAGTAGCAAAGGAATCGCTCGATCGAGTTCAGTTAACAGCCATCGATCGATCGCTCGGGTTTAGTAACGCGTAGCCTGCAGTGCAATCTCTCGGGTTCAGTTAGAGCCCAACGCCGCCAACGCCTCGCACACACGCGCGTACGTGTACGAGAGAAACGCGCATCGCTCGGCCCCCGACCTCCCACCGTAACCGGGAACTCCCCGAAATTTTCCTCGCCCTCGCTTCTACCATGGTTTTTTTCCGTCATGGACGGCCCAAAGAATGTCATGCAGCTGCGTCACCGGCCCGCCCAGGACGAAAAGCCCATTTTCTGTCATGATTTTTTGTCATAGAAGTAGGATCCCACCACATCTATGATGATACCAGGTTTTGTCACAATTATCGTCATAGAAGTGTCATATGTATGACAGAAAAAAATTCATTCGGCCCAAAATGTCACGGATGTGTCTTTTTTTGTAGTGTGATCATGTGAACTTGATATGTATTCGATATTTTGATAGGATGTATGTTGTGATTCCCTTAGTGGTGTCATGTGAACGTTGACTACATGACACTTCACCATATTTGGGCCTAAGGGAATGCATTGTGGAGTAGAAATTAGATGATGGGTTGCGAGAGTGACAGAAGCTTAAACCCCAGTTTATGCGCTATTTCATAAGGGACTGATTGGATCCAAAAGTTTAATGCTACGGTTAGAATTTATTCTTAATACTTTTCTCGTAGTTGCGGATTCTTGCGGGAGGGTTAATAATAAGTAGGAGGTCTGTCAAGTAAGAACAACACCTAAGCACCGGTCCACCCACATATCAAATTATCAAAGTACCGACATGAATTAAACCAACATGATGAAAGTGACTAGATAAAATTCATGTGTACCCTCAAGAACGCTTTGCTTATCATAAAAGACCGTTTTCGCCTGTCCTTTGCCTCCAAAGGATTGGGCTACCTTGCTGCACTTTTTCTTACTACTATTGTTACTTGCCCGTTGAAAATTATCCTGCTATCAAACTACCCAGTTACTTACAATTTCAGCACTTGCAGATACTACCTTGCTGAAAACTACTTGTCATTTCCTTCTGCTCCACGTTGGGTTCGACACTCTTATCGAAAAGAGATACAATTGATCTCCTCTTGTGGGTCATCACTCCCTCCTCACCCCGCGCCGCATCCCTCTCCCCACCCAACGCCGTCGCCGCCGCTCCTTCCTCTCCCGCTTCCGCACCGCCTCTCCCCCACCCGTGCCCTCCCTTCCGCTGCTCTAGCTGCTGCCGCCACACCCAGCCGCTGGTCTGTTCTGCCGCCGCTCGTCCCCTGTAGCCGCCGCTGTCGCACCGGGTCGCCGCCACCGCATCCCGTCGCTCGCGCTGCCACCGTCGCCCATCCCCACCGCCCCGCTGCCGCTCCTCCCTATCAGCCGCCGTGCCCTCTCCCCCAGGCGCCGCCGCTGCGATGTCTTCTGTTGCGTCGTCTCTCTTTGGCTACATGTACACGGACGCACCAGCTCCCTTCACCACGCCGCAGGTTTTTCCGGCGGGCCATCCGGCCTCCTTCGCCGTGCCGCAGCAGCCCGCCGATGCCGGCTCCGCGGCTCTGCTCGCCACACCGATGGTCGGCGGCCATGCTCCGCTTGCCCCGATTTAGCTCTACGATGGCTTCGCCTCGCTGCCGGTCTCACCGACATGGGACACTACCTCCTTGACTGCACTGCACTCGGCCCCATCACTGGCGGCGCTTGGTACATGGACTCATGCGCCACCTCCCACATGACATCTCATCCTGGTACTCTAACCTCCTCCACTCTGGTTCATACTCCTACTTGCATCACCATTGGTAACACTTCCACTTTGCCTATCACACATGGTGGTCGTACTTCGTTTCCTTCCACATCTACGCCTATCACTATGTCGGATGTTCTTATTTATCCTAATTTAGTTACGAACCTTGTATCTGTTCATCGTCTTGCTCGTGAGAATCCCATTACCGTTGAATTTGATGATGTCAGTTTTTCTGTGAAGGACGCCCGTACTCGGATGGTCCTTCACCGTTGCGATAGTCCTGATGAGCTCTATCCGGTGCACTCCTCCGCCACCGCCTCCACCACCCCAGTCGCCCTCGCCACAGGTGTCGATCTTTGGCATGCTCATTTGGGACACCTGAACCTCACCAATTTGCATCAAATTCTTAAGAGTTTTTCATTCTCATGCAATAAGATTGACAACCATTCTTGTGAGTCTTGTCGTCTTGGCAATCACGTTCGTCTTACCTTTAGCACATCTACCACTATTTCCACTTTTCTGTTTCAGTTATTGCATGACATCCCCGGTTGCAAGCAACACGAGCTACCTATACAATTTGTGTTGGGGAACACAGTAATTTCAAAAAATTCGTACACACATTCAAGATCCATCTAGGTGATGGAAAACAACGAGAGGCGGAGAGTATGTCTACGTACCCTCGTAGACAGAAAAGTGGAAGCGTTATGAAACGCGGTTGATGTAGTCGAACGTCTTCATACCGAATGCATGGCACCTCCATGATCTGCACACGTTCAGCTCGGTGACGTCCCTTGTACTCTTGATCCAGTTGAGGCCGAGGGAGAGTTTCGTCAGCACGATGGCGTGATGACGGTGATGATGAAGTTACCGGTGTAGGGCTTCGCCTAAGCACTACAACGATATGACCGAGGTGGAAATCTCTGGAGGAGGGCACCGCACACAGCTAAGACAACCGTCAGCTTGTGTGTTCTAGGGTGCCCCTGCCCCCGTATATAAAGGAGCAAGGGGGGAAGCCGGCCGGCCCTCATGGGGCGCGCCCCAATTAGGATTCCTACTAGGAATAGGAATTCTATTCCTAGTAGGTTTCCAACAAGAGAAGAGAGGGGGGAGGAAGGAGAGGGAGAAGGAAAGGGAGGGGGCGCCGCCCCCTCCTAGTCCAATTCGGACTCCTCAAGGGGGGGGGGGCGGCCAGCCCAAGGCCCTCTCCTCTCTCTCTCTCACAAGGCCCATGTTAGCCCATTAGTTCCCCCGGTGGTTTCGATAACCCTTCCGGCACTCCGATATATATCCGGTCACCCCGGAACTCATTCGGTGTCCGAATATAGTCATCCAATATATCAATCTTTATGTCTCGACCATTTCGAGACTCCTCGTCATGTCCATGATCACATCCGGGACTCCAAACAACCTTCGGTACATCAAAACACATAAACTCATAATACCGATCATCATCAAACTTTAAGCGTGCAGACCCTACGGGTTCAAAAACTATGTAGACATGACCAAGACTCATCTCCGGTCAATAACCAATAGCGAAACCTGGATGCTCATATTGGGTCCCACATATTCTACGAAGATCTTTATCAGTCAAACCGCATAACAACAATACGTTGTTCCCTTTGTCATCGGTATATTACTTGCCCGAGAATCGATCGTCGGTAACTCAATACCTAGTTCAATCTCGTTACAGGCAAGTCTCTTTACTCATTCCGTAATGCAACATCCTGCAACTAACTCATTAGTCACATTGCTTGCAAGGCTTATAGTGATGTGCATTACCGAGAGGGCCCAGAGATACCTCTCCGATACACGGAGTGACAAATCCTAATCTCGATCTATGCCAACTCAATAAACACCATCGGAGACACCTCTAGAGCATCTTTATAGTCACCCAATTATGTTGTGACGTTTGATAGAACACTAAGTGTTCCTCTGGTATTCGGGAGTTGCATAATCTCATAGTCATAGGAACATGTATAAGTTATGAAGAAAGGAATAGCAATAAACTAAACGATCATAGTGCTAAGCTAACGGATGGGTCAAGTCAATCACATCATTCTCTAATGATGTGATCCCGTTTATCAAATGACAACTCATGTTTATGGTTAGGAAACTTAACCATCTTTGATTAACGAGCTAGTCAAGTAGAGGCATACTAGTGACACTCTGTTTGTCTATGTATTCACACATGTACTAAGTTTCTGGTTAATACAATTCTAGCATGAATAATAAACATTTATCATGATATAAGGAAATATAAATAACAACTTTATTATTGCATCTAGGGCATATTTCCTTCAGTCTCCCACTTGCACTAGAGTCAATAACCTGGATTATACAATAATGATTCTAACACCCATGGAGTCTTGGTGCTGATCATGTTTTGCTCGTGAGAGAGGCTTAGTCAACGGGTCTGCAACATTCAGATCCGCATGTATCTTGCAAATCTCTATGTCTCCCTCCTTGATTTGATCGCGGATGGAATTGAAGTTTCTCTTGATGTGCTTGGTTCTCTTGTGAAATCTAGATTCCTTTGCCAAGGCAATTGCACCAGTATTGTCACAAAAGATTTTCATTGGACCCGATGCATTAGGTATGACACCTAGATCGGATATGAACTCCTTCATCCAGACTCCTTGATTTGCTACTTCCGAAGCAGCTATTTATTTCGCTTCACACATAGATCCCACCACGATGCTTTGCTTAGAACAGCACAAACTGACAGCTCCACCATTCAATAAAAATATGTATCTGTTTTGTGACTTAGAGTCATCCGGATCAGTGTCAAAGCTTGCATCGACGTAACCGTTTACGATGAGCTCTTTGTCACCTCCATAAACAAGAAACATATCCTTAGTCCTTTTGAGGTATTTCAGGATATTCTTGACTGATGTCCAGTGATCTACTCCTGGATTACTTTGGTACCTCCCTGCTAAACTAATAGCAAGGCACACATCAGGTCTGGTACACAACATTGCATACATGATAGAACCTATGGCTGAAGCATAGGGAATGACTTTCATTTTCTCTCTATCTTCTGAAGTGGTCGGGCATTGAGTCTGACTCAACTTCACACCTTGTAACACAGGCAAGAACCCTTTCTTTGCTTGATCCATTTTGAACTTCTTCAAAACTTTATCAAGGTATGTGCTTTGTGAAAGTCCAATTAAGCGTCTTGATCTATCTCTATAGATATTGATGCCTAATATATAAGCAACTTCACCGAGGTCTTTCATTGAAAAACTCTTATTCAAGTATCCTTTTATGCTATTCAGAAATTCATTATCATTTCCGATTAACAATTTGTCATCCACATATAATATCAGAAATGCTACAGAGCTCCCACTCACTTTCTTGTAAATACAGGCTTCTCCAAAAGTCTGTATAAAACCGTATGCTTTGATCACACTATCAAAGCATACATTCCAACTCCGAGATGCTTGCACGAGTCCATAAATGGATTACTGGAGCTTACACACTTTGTTAGCACCTTTTGGATCGACAAAACCTTCTGGTTGCATCATATACAACTCTTCTTTAAGTTATCCATTAAGGAATGCAGTTTTGACATCCATTTGCCCAATTTCATAATCATAAAATGCGGCAATTGCTAACATGATTCGGATGGACTTAAGCATCGCTACGGGTGAGAAGGTCTCATCGTAGTCAACTCCTTGAACTTGTCGAAAACCTTTCACAAAAAGTGGAGCTTTGTAGACAATAAAATTACCATCAACGTCAGTCTTCTTCTTGAAGATCCATTTATTCTCTATGGCTTGCCGACCATCGGGCAAGTCAACCAAAGTCCACACTTTGTTCTCATACATGGATCCGATCTCAGATTTCATGGCCTCAAGCCATTTTGCGGAATATGGGCTCATCATCGTTTCCTCATAGTTCGTAGGTTTGTCATGGTCAAGTAACATGACTTCCAGCACAGGATTACCATACCACTCTGGTGCGGATCTTACTCTGGTTGACCTACGAGGTTCGGTAGTAACTTGATCATAAGTTTCATGATCATCATCATTACCTTCCTCACTAATTGGTATAGGAATCACTAGAACTGATTTCTATGATGAACTTCTTTCCAATAAGGGAGCAGGCACAATTACCTCATCAAGTTCTACTTTCCTCCCACTCACTTCTTTTGAGAGAAACTCCTTCTCTAGAAAGGATCCATTCTTAGCAACGAATATCTTGCCTTCGGATTTGTGATAGAAGGTGTACCCAATAGTTTCCTTTGGGTATCCTATGAAGACACATTTCTTCGATTTGGGTTCGAGCTTATCAGGTTGAACCTTTTTCACATAAACATCGCAACCCCAAACTTTAAGAAACAACAACTTGGGTTTCTTGCCAAAACATAGTTCATAAGGTGTCGTCTCAACGGATTTCGATGGTGCCCTATTTAACATGAATGCAACCGTCTCTAAAGAATAATCTCAAAATGATAGCGGTAAATTAGTAAGAGACATCATAGATCGCACCATATCTAATAAAGTGCGGTTACGACATTCGGACACACCATTACGCTGTGGTTTTCCCGGTGGTGTGAGTTGCGAAACTATTCCGCTTTGTTTCAAATGAAGACCAAACACGTAACTCAAATATTCTCCTCCACGATCAGATCGTAGAAACTCTATTTTCTTGTTATGATGATTTTCCACTTCACTCTGAAATTCTTTGAACTTTTCAAATGTTTCAGACTTATGTTTCATCATGTATATATACCCATATCTGCTCAAATCATCTGTGAAGGTCAGAAAATAACGATACCCGCCACGAGCATCAACACTCATCGGACTGTATACATCAGTATGTATTATTTCCAATAAGTCCGTTGCTCGTTCCATTGTTCCGGAGAATGGAGTCTTAATCATCTTGCCCATGAGGCATGGTTCGTAAGCATCAAGTGATTCATAATCAAGTGATTCCAAAAGTCCATCAGCATGGAGTTTCTTCATGCGCTTTACACCAATATGACCTAAACGGCAGTGCCACAAATAAGTCACACTATCATTATTAAACTTATATCTTTTGGCTTCAATACTATGAATATGTGTATCACTACTATCAAGATTTAATAAAAATAGACCACTCATCAAGGGTGCATGACCATAAAAGATATTACTCATATAAATAGAACAACCATTATTCTCTGATTTAAATGAATAACCATCTCGCATCAAACAAGATCCAGATATAATGTTCATGCTTAACGCTTGCACCAAATAACAATTATTCAGGTCTAAAACTAATCCCGAGGGTAGATGTAGAGGTAGCATGCCGATGGCGATCCCATCGACTTTGGAACCATTTCCCACACGCATTGTCACCTCGTCCTTAGCCAATCTTCGCTTAATCTGTAGCCCCTGTTTCGAGTTGCAAATATTAGCAACAGAACCAGTATCAAATACCCAGGCGCTACTGCGAGGATTAGTAAGGTACACATCAATAATATGTATATCAAATATACCTTTCACTTTGCCATCCTTCTTATCACTAGTATAAAAAGGGCCTAATGTGAAGCACATTAGTCCCGGTTTGCAACTGAACTGGCACTAATGTGACCATGAGTGTCGGTTCCAACGGCTAGGCGGTCGGCGCTCATTAGTACCGGTTCGTGGCGAACCTTTAGTACCGGTTCATGCCATGAACCAGTACTAAAGAGGTAGTGGCTGGCTATTGTCAGGCTGGGGCCCACTAGCCCATTTAGTACCGGTTCTTGGCATGAACTGGTAATAAAGAGGTTGTGGCAGGCTGTTTTTAGTCCCACCTCGCTTCCCTAACAGAGTTTTTACCACCTTAAATATGTCACTTCTCAAACTATCACAAGCACTTGGTCTTCATTGAACTCTATGTGTAGAATTTGTGGCCGCAATATGAGTCTTTACTGGTTTCTAAACCATTGAGGACTCATATTGACAATTCAGATTGTACACAAAAGCATCATTGATGATCAATGTATTTTTTATGTATATTTTTACATGTCTACACCCTCACTCTCTCCTCTCTCCCCTCACACTCACACTCACTCGGTCTCCCCTCTAAATCCCCCCGCGCCGGTCCGCCCCCGCCGGCCGCTCCTCACTCTCTCCTGACTTAGCACATGCAAAATGAACTCTGAAAAGGTTGAAATTTAGCCCTGAAATTGAAAAGCACTACAAATGAACTCTGAAAAGGTTGAAACTTGGTATGGTGTCATCATTTCATCCGCATACCATGTGCAAAAAAGTAGAGAGGGTCACCGCAAAAACTGGGTGAACTTCGTGTACAAATTGGACAATCTCTTTCGAAGTATCAGGGTTTTAGACGAAAACTCATCTGTTACACCGGCAATTCAAAATTTTAATAACTTATTACAACTTCAGACATTTTTGCGTTCAGCATGCACCATTCAAAGCCACGTCATCAACTTTCAAACCTTTCTGACATAATTTGCTATTTTAATGCTTTTATTGATTTGTTTAAGCTAAATGGCCCTGAAATTGAAAAGCACTACAAATGAACTCTGAAAAGGTTGAAACTTGGCATGGTGTCATCATTTCACCCGCATAGAATGTGTAAAAAAGTAGAGAGGGTCACGACAAAAACTGGATGCACTTCGTGTACAAACTAGACAATCTCTTTCGAAGTATCAAGGTTTCGGACGAAAACTCATCTGTTACACCGGCAATTCGGAATTTTAGTAACTTATTACAACTCCGGACTTTTTTGCGTTCAACATGCACCATTCAAAGCCACGTCATCAACTTTCAACCCTTTCTGACATAATTTGCTATTTTTAATGCATTTACTGATTTATTTTGAGCTAAATGGCCCTAAAATTGAAAAGCACTACAAATGAACTCTAAAAAGGTAGAAACTTGGCATGGTGTCATCATCTCACCCACATAGCATGTGCAAAAAAGTAGAGAGGGTCATGACAAAAACTGGATGCACTTCGTGTACAAACTGGACATTCTCTTTCGGAGTATCAGGGTTTCGGATGAAAACTCATCTTTTACACCAACAATTCAAAATTTTAATAACTTATTACAACTCCGGACTTTTTTGCGTTCAACATGCACCATTCAAAGCCACGTCATCAACTTTAAACTCTTTCTGACATAATTTGCTATTTTTAATGCATTTACTGATTTGTTTTGAGCTAAATGTCCCTGAAATTGAAAAGCACTACAAATGAACTCTGAAAAGGTTGAAACTTGGCATGGTGCCATCATTTCACCCGCATAGCATGTGCAAAAAAGTAGAGAGGGTCACGACAAAAACTGGATGCACTTCATGTACAAACTGGTGATTCACACAAATTTCAAATAGTTCAAATTTAAACTATTTAAAAACATTCACAAAGAAACTCTAAATACAGCAAAAAAACTACTCAGAAGTAAATAGATGAAAAAATATAAAGCAGAAAAGAAAAAAAACTATATACAAAAATATTTTGGCGCTGCTCGGCCTTGGGCGTGGATATGTAGACCCATAAGGCCCAACAGGCTCACCGGGTAGCGCGGGAAAGTTAGGCCCAGAAGCCTGCTTTAGAGAGGAGCTCGAAGGAGCAGCCGCAGCTGGTTTTATAAACCAGTGCGGCTGCCCTTCGCTCGGTGAGGTGGGACTAAACTTTGGCACAGCGGGATGGGAGCGCACCACCTTTAGTACCGGGTCGTGGCTCCAACCGGTACTAAAGGGGGGGGGGTCTTTAGTACCGGTTTCAACCATGAACCGGTACTAAAGGGGGTCGCTTCCCGCCGTTTGGCCTGGCCAAATTTAACCTTTAGTACCGGTTGGTGGCTCCAACCGGTACTAAAGGTCCATCCTATATATACAACACTTCAAAAAAATTCAGTTTCATCTCCCACTTCTCCAATCTCTTTCGACATCGGCGCCGGCCCGTACGCCGCCCCGGTCCCGCGTCGTCGCCCGTCACTGTCCCCGTCACCGCCCCCGCCGCGTGCCGTCGCCGTCCCTGTCGCTGCCGCTTCCCACGTCCCCATCGGAGCCCCGACGCGTCGTCGCCGTCCCTGTCGTCGTTGTATGTCTCGCACCGCTGCCCCGTCGCCGCGTCAGTCGATCCCCGTACGTCTCGCGCCGCCGCCCCGTCGTCGCCGTACGTCTCCCTCCGCTGCCCCGTCACCGCGTCGATCGAGCCCGGCCGGTCACACACACACGTACACGCGCGCGCGTCCACAGACACGCACACACACACATTTTTTTAGTTTTTACTTATTTTCTGTTTTTTAGATTGATGTCAAATTGTTAATGTCAAAGTTTTAGCTAGCTAAATGAATTAGATTAAGGCATGTCAAATTGTTAATTAGATGATCGAAATTAGATGAATTAGCTAGATAAGAATGTTAGATTAATGTCAAATGTTAGATGAATTAGGTAGAACTAGTTTCTTTTAATAGAACTAGTTTATTTTTAGTAAGTGCTTAGTTGAATTAGTTGAACTATTTGAATTAATAGAACTAGTTGAATTAGTTGAATTAATAGATGAATTAGATATATTAATGTTAGATGAATTAGATATACATTAAATTTAGGTATATGAGATTTGATCATCTAATTAAAATTTTACTATATAGAACTAGTTACTTTATTTTTAGGTATATGAGATTTGATCATCTAGTTGAATTAGTTGAACTAGTTGAATTAATTAATAGAACTAGTTGAATTAGTTGAATTAATAGATGAATTAGATATATTAATGTTAGATGAATTAGATATACATTAAATTTAGGTATATGAGATTTGATCATCTAATTAAAATTTTACTATATAGAACTAGCTACTTTATTTTTAGGTATATGAGATTTGATCATCTAGTTGAATTAGTTGAACTAGTTGAATTAATTAATAGAACTAGTTGAATTAGTTGAATTAATAGAAATAATAAGTGTTTAATGTTTCACATATGAACATACGAAATGTCGTCTGACGACGAAAACAATTTCATTATGTGCGAATACAGCGAAGATCAGCGTGGCCTGTGCGACAGAAATTTCCTAGTTGATGATAGGCGCTTTAACATCAAGCTGGATGAGACCTTCGAAGTGGATATAGTAAGTCACAATGACAAGTCTTTTTTCGTAATTAAGCATGACTTATGCTTCATTTGCTTCAACTTATAATTTTAAATTTTCACTATTCTACTAGTGTATCCCCTGCCATGCAAGAATTTTTGTCTTGGATAAGATAGGTTTCAGTCGTAACAAAACTATGGAGGTAAAGAGAGTTTACTTGAAGATGGAGCATGGTTATACCTTTAACGTCAAATTATACAATGCAAACACCTACACCTATTTTGAATGCAAAACTTGGCAAGCACTATGCAAGGCTTATGCATTTGAGCCTGATATGTTTATCACCTTTGATATTCGTCCCAAAGATGATATTGAAGGTAATAGAGACATTTGGGTCGATGTGCAGACGCCTTCAGTTCTACTATCATGTGAGTTTTCTCAACCATATTTATGTCTTCGACATTCTTTGTTAAAAAAATAGTTGACAGCTAATTTCTATTGACAGCTTATTTCCATTCAAGCAAACATGTCCGGCGCTTGGTAGACAGGACCGTCCACTGTCCCGGGGCTGAACTAAACTGCGAGGAGATTAAGTCATTATGTTTCATGGCTTGAGGATCTTGATGCTGTCAAGACAAATTATTTTCCTGAATTTGAAAATCTTAGTACTCAAAACGTGCGACCAATAGTGATCATATTGAACTATGGTCACATGTATTTAGGAAAGATGGTAAGATTTTTACTATTTCTCCTCAATGCATCTTTTGCATACATTATTTTTAAAGCTAAACTTCATTGCTAAGTAATGTTACTATATGATGTTCTTCAACAAGGACTCCCGATGACAGTTGTGCCTCAGTGGATCGGTACTAAAGGTCGCATGTCAATGGTTAGCTTACGGCCAAGATATCCTACAATGCAGATGAGTGCATTCAGGATTTCTAAAAACGAGGAATGCTTAATAATGAAAGATTGGAGCAAAATTGTTAATGATCGCAGAGAAGTACTAGGGGGCAGCAATCAGAAGCACAACCCACGATTAGGAGACAGGTTTATCTGCATGCCCCAATATGATGAATCAGGAGAGCTATACATGTTCTATGCTATTTTACCTCAGAGAGAGCAGCAAGAGTGATTAGCTAGTTCATGCTCTTAGTACTTGTCCTCTCATGTCCGTGTTCTTCGTCCTGAACTTAATCTCAAAGACTGATTTGCTTTTGTGGTCTTATGAATGCTTATAATCTCATGACCATGTTGAACTCGATGATATCTTTGCTTCTAGTAAGTGAATGTTTCTTCTTTAAGCTAGTGTTGGTGGTGATTAGATAGCGGTAATGACTATTGAGGGAGTCCTGGATTAGGGGGTATCCGGACAGCCAGATTATATCCTTTGGCCGGACTGTTGGACTATGAAGATACAAGATTGAAGACTTCACCCCGTGTCCGGATGGGACTCTCCTTGGCGTGGAAGGCAAGCTTGGCAATACGGATATGTAGATCTCCTTCCTTGTAACCGACTCTGTGTAACCCTAGCCCCCTATGGTGTCTATATAAACCGGAGGGTTTAGTCCGTATGACCAAGAACAACAATCATACCATAGGCTAGCTTCTAGGGTTTAGCCTCTTCGATCTCGTGGTAGATCAACTCTTGTAATACTCATATCATCAAGATCAATCAAGCAGGACATAGGGTATTACCTCCATCAAGAGGGCCCGAACCTGGGTAAACATCGTGTCCCCTGCCTCTTGTTACCATCCGCCTTAGACGCACAGCTCGGGACCCCCTACCCGAGATCCGCCGGTTTTGACACGGACATTGGTGCTTTCATTGAGAGTTCCTCTGTGTCGTCATCATCAGGCTTGATGGCTCCTTGGATCATCGATATCAATGCACTCCAGGGTGAGACTTTTCTGCCTGGAAAGATTTTCGTATTCGACGGCTTCGCACTGTGGGCCAACTCGCTTGGCCATCCGGAGCAGATCGAGAGTTACGCCCCTGTCCACCAGGTCAGGTTTGGAAGCTTAAACTACACAACCGACATCCACGGAGACTTGATCTTCGACGGATTCGAGCCCCTGCCGAGTGCATCGCACGGTCACGATGAGCATGATTTAGCTCTACCATCGGATAGTGTTCAGGAGACCGCACCGGCAACCACTCTGACCCTCAATTCGGAGCCAATTGCGCCATCCATGGACGGGTGGATAGACCCCGCCACAGAGGCCGCATTCTCAGCGATGATCGAGCTGAGTATCGACCTTACCCTTCACGAGAGCCGTGACACCAAACTGCTGGATTCTTCCCCCGCCACGGACTCCGAACCGCCTGCGCCCATGCCTATCGAATCCGACTGGGCGCCGATCATGGAGTTCACCTCCGCGGAAATATTTCAGCACTCGCCCTTCGGCGACATACTGAACTCATTAAGGTCTCTCTCCTTGTCAGGAGAGTCCTGGCCGAACTATGTCTGGCAGGATTGGGATGCGGATGACGAAGAAATTCGCCACCCACCTAGCACCCACTTAGTAGACACTGTCGACGATTTGACCGACATGCTCGACTTCGACTCCGAAGACATCGACGGTATGGACGACGAGGCAGGAGACGAATAGGAACCACTGCCCACAGGGCACTGGACAGCCACCTCATCATATGATATATACATGGTGGACACACCCAAAGAAGGCAATGGCAACGGGACAGCGGAGGATGACCCCTCCAAGGAGCAACCCAAGCACCAACGACAGCGGTGCCGCTCTAAGTCTCGCCAAGGCAAACGCGGTGATACCAGCACATGAGATAATAGCACTCCGAACAGTGCCGAAGATGACAACAATCCCCTCCAGCAAGATTTAGACCAGGAGGGTGAAGAAGCCAGCCCCCCTGAGAGAGCGGCAGATGGAGAGGCGGAGGATGATAATTACATGCCTCCCTCCGAAGACGAGGCAAGCCTAGACGATGACGAATTTGTCGTGCCTGAGGATCCCGTTGAGCAAGAGCGCTTCAAGCGCCGGCTTATAGCCACGACAAATAGCCTTACGAAAAAGCAACAGTAGCTTTGAGCTGATCAAGATTTGCTAGCTAACAGATGGACTGAAGTCCTTGTGGTCGAGGAATATGAACTCGAACGCCCCTCCAAGAGTTACTCAAAGCGCAGGTTGCTATCCCGAATGGAGGAGGAAGCATTAAAACTTACATCTCCAGTGTATGACGCGGCTGATCGGCCACCTCATGGCCGCGACAAAGCTTAGCCCGCACCCCGACGCCACTCAAATAAAAATGTCAAGGCACGGGGAAATACGCTAGACCTGCGAGATGTATTGGAGGACAAAACAAAACACGTAAGATCGATCTACGGATCACGAGGGCGCGCCACTACGCAAGACGATAACCGTCACGCCGGATACAGTAAAAATAAATCCGGCCGGGCCGAACACAGCAGACAAGACTCATTTGAGCTGCATCGCGATATAGCCCAGTACAGAGGCGCAGCACACCCCCTATGCTTCACAGACGAAGTAATGGATCACCAAATCCCAGAGGGTTTCAAACCCGTAAATATCGAATCATACGACGGTACAGCAGATCCTGCGGTATGGATCGAGGACTTCCTCCTGCACATCGACATGGCCCGCGGTGACGATCTACACGCCATCAAATACCTCCCACTCAAACTCAAAGGACCAGCTCGGCATTGGCTCAACAGCCTGCCAACAGAATCCATTGGCTGTTGGGAAGATCTGGAAGCCGCATTCCTCGACAACTTCTAGGGCACTTATGTGTGACCACTAGATGCCGATGACTTGAGCCACATAATTCAGCAGCCAGAGGAATCGGCCAGGCAATTCTGTACACGGTTCCTGACAAAGAAAAATCAAATCGTCGACTATCCGGATGCAGAGCCCCTAGCAGCTTTTAAGCACAACATCCGCGATGAGTGGCTCGCCCGGCACCTCGGCCAGGAAAAGCCAAAATCTATGGCAGCCCTCACGACACTCATGACCCGCTTTTGCGCGGGAGAGGACAGCTGGCTGGCTCACAGCAATAAAATATCAAAGAACCCTAGTACTTCGAATACCAAGGATAGGAATGGCAGTTTACGTCGCAACAAACACAAGCGCCGCGTCAACATCGACAATACCGAGGATACGTCAGTCAATGCCGGATTCAGAGGCTCTAAACCCGGTCAACGGAAAAAGCCATTCAAAAGAAGCACTCTGGGCCCATCCAGTTTGGACCGTATACTCGATTGCTCATGCCAAATACACGGCACCCCCGATAAGCCAGCCAACCACACCAACAGGGAATGTTGGGTGTTCAAGTAGGCCGGCAAGTTAAATGCCGAAAACAAGGATAAGGGGCTACATAGCGATGACGAGGAGGAGCCCCAGCCGCCGAACACCGAAGGAAAGAAGAGGTTCCCCCCCACAAGTGCGGACGGTGAACATGATATATGCAACCCACATCCCCAAGAGGGAGTGGAAGCATGCACTAAGGGACGTATATGCGTTGGAGCCAGTCGCCCCAAAGTTCAACCCATGGTCCTCCTGTCCGATCACCTTCGATCGCAGGGACCACCCCACTAGTATCCATCATGGCGGATTTGCTGCACTAGTCCTAGACCCAATCATCGACATATTTCACCTCACTCGAGTCCTTATGGACGGCGGCAGCAGCCTAAACCTGCTTTATCAGGACACAGTGCGCAAAAATGGGTATAGACCCCTCAAGGATCAAACCTACAAAAACGACCTTCAAAGGCGTCATACCAGGTGTACAGGCCCATTGCACAAGCTCAGTCACACTGGAAGTGGTGTTCGGATCCTCGGATAACTTCCGAAGCGAGGAGTTAATCTTCGATATAGTCATGTTCCGCAGTGGCTATCACGCACTGCTCAGGCGAACCGCATTTGCGAGATTCAATGCGGTACCGCATTATGCATACCTCAAGCTCAAGATGCCAGAACCTCGGGGGGTCATCACAGTCAATGGAAACACAGAGCGCTCTCTCCGCATGGAGGAGCACACTGCGGCCCTCGCAGCAGAAGCACAAAGTAGCCTCTTAAGGCAATCCACCAGTTCGACGATTAAACACCCGGACACCTTCAAGCGCGCCCGAAGTAATCTGCAACAAGACCGCCTAGCACGTTCTGAGCTCGCATAATAATGCGGCCCCCACCCCAGTCCCAGCCAAACGGCGAAATCCATGCCACACGTACATAATTACGCAATGAAAATACCATGGGCATAGGTGGGGGGGCACGACTACGGTACACCCCAAAATGCGGCTCAACCGCACTAGGGGCTTCCCGCTTTGTTATTTTTTCTCTCTCTTACAGGACTTTACTCTCTGGAAACCCCGTCCGGCAGTATGATTGCCGGACATACGATACAAAAACCAAGGAGGCAGAAAGCTACATCGCACCATGGAACTCCCAGGTGGTCTCTGATAACGAGTGAAATACCTGCTTTAAATACCATTCTACAGCTTGCCCTTGGAGGGGACATGTCAAATAGTCCTACTTTTTGCTTATCACACTACTTGTATCATTATGCTTCGATGCACCTTTTTGAATAAATAATGCATAGCACTAGTCTATTATAACATTCTCTATTCTTTTATATATATATATATATGTTCATTCATGGCATTCAGCACTCATACACTCTGGTACAGCCAATATGCCAGGGGATTACGCATACCCCATAATATGGCGTCAGAAATCCGAACACTTTCGACAGTGCGGCACCCCAAACTTATAGCATTATATGCATCATCTCCGAATCATGTCTTGGGTCAATAGTTGGGTTTGCCTGGCTCCCATGTTTTGGTACCTTACGTTCCGCTATATCGGCTAAGGTAGCACTGGGAGAGCTACTGCGATTGTGCCCCAGTTCATCTGGGCAAGCACCTCAGTAGAGAAAGCTAAAACTGACTGTCATGATAAGGCGAGAGCTGGTCGCTGTTCGAGAGGTCTCGAGTCCCTAAAGACTTATGCCGCTTAGGGCGAATAGTCAGCCTTGTTCGGCTTAGGCATGTATAGCGCCCCGAATTCGGCCTTCCGAATACTAGGGGCTTCGCCAAAATTTAAAATTGTAGACTTCTATGGCTAAGTGAGAGTGATAAAGCATTATAGTCCGATTGCCTTGTTCGTTGCGTTGCGCACCTCCCTCGAAGGACCCAACAATGGGAAAAAGAGTGCTCAGATTTATCCCGAACACCCCAGCACTCGTGGCATGGGGCAGAAGCCGACGACTGGCCATCTCTCATATTTGATAAACAACCGCACAAAAGGTAATATATTAAATTCAAACAAGCGTTGCACAGCGCACATGAACAAGTTTTCATAATACAGGATCACACGAGCAAGTTCATTCAAAAATTACATCCTTCTCACACTCGTCCACCACAAGACGGGCACCCTTCAGGACACCCTCATAATACATTTCAGGGTGGTGATGCTCGTTGCCCTGCGGCGGCCCCTCCTTCACCAGCTTCTCGGCGTCCATCTTGGCCCAGTGCACCTTCGCACGGGCAACAGCCTGGCGTGCACCTTCGATGCAGACGGACCGCTTTATGACTTCCAGTCGTGGACAGGCATCCACAAGCCACCTCACCAGGCCGAAGTAGCTGTTGGGAAGGGAGTCACCAGGCCACATCCGGACTATAAGGCCCCTCATGGCCTGTTCGGCTGCCTTGTGCAGCTCGACCAGTTGCTTCAGCTGGTCGCTCACAGGCATCGGGTGTTCGGTCCCAGTATACTGAGACCAGAACAACTTCTCCGTCGAGCTTCCCTCCTCGGCCTGGTAGTACTTTGCGGCATCCGACACGCTGCAGTGCAAATCTGCGAATGCTCCTGGAGAGCTCCGGACTCGGGTAAGTTACAAGTAATTTACTTTCACATGCTTGCTTTGCATAATTAATGCCTTACCCGCCGCTATCTTCCTCATCGCCTCAATTTCCTGGAGGGCCTTTTGGGCTTCAGCCTTGGCATGCTTTGTGCTCTCGAGGGCCGCGGCAAGCTCGGACTCTCGTGTCTTCGAGTCAAGCTCCAAAGTCTGGTGCTTCTTCACGAGAGCCTAGAGCTCTTGCTGCACCTCGCCCACCCATGCCTCTTGTTTCTCCCGCTTGGTGCGCTCCTTGGCCGCTTTGTTTTCGACCTCGGACAGCGCTTGCTTCAGGGTCGCCACTTAGGTCATGGCCCCTGGCACATCCATGATGCTCCTATCATTTTGCTACCGCATCTTTATATATATATATATAGACAAGGTATTACTTACCTTTGTTCCCCTCGAGCTGCCTCTTGGCAAGGCCGAGCTCTTTCTCGGACCGCTTGAGGTTCTGCTTCAGTGCGGCGACCTTCGCAGTCAGTGCGACAAAGGTCAGCAGCGAAGCCTGCATATGCATATAGACATACTTGTATTAGACTCCTGCAGATATTATTTGATCCTCTATTCGGCTTTTCTTGGTGAACACCAAACAGAGCATCAGGGGCTACTGTCGATGCAGTAATATTTTCCTGTATTTTAAATACTTACCTCAAAGCCTGTTAGAAGGCTGGCATAGGCTTCAGTTAGTCCGCTCCTTCTTGATCACCGCACTCATAATAGTGCGGTGCTCTTCATCGATGGAAGCGCCGCGAAGCACTCCCAGCAGGTTGTCCAGTGCCTCTGGATGGACAGAGGTCACCGGCACGGGCGGCTTGCCCCTCTTGGAAGGGGCCGCCTGCCGGAGTCCAGAACCACTGGAGGTTCCGGCGCGGTGTTCGACTGAGGGCCGAACTTGGAGCCCTTGGGAGTCTTGCTCCCTTTGCGCCTGAAGTCCAGAAGGTCGCCTTGAGGCGCCTCCAGGACTACCTCCTCCCGGCTCGGTGCCCCTTGAAAAAATACCTCGACATTATCCGTAGGGTGAGGAGAGGAGATGGTTGGAAGTGAATCGCTATTCATATCCGACGAGTCCAAGGAACCGCGCGACGAGGATACGTCGATACGGGCTCGGGGCAGACTGCATGATCATATTCGGCGTTAGGAAAAGCAGTGCAATAAAAGTATGCTATGAGTTACTCTGGTATCCGAATACTTACAACTTCGCCAGGGGCTTGGCCCTGAGTAACCACTTGTCTTCGCTGTCGGCGGCAGTGGTGGAACAATCCGGAAGGAGAGTCCTTCCCTTCTTGGACCCTCCGGCCTCCCTGGTTGGGGTGGCCTTCCTTTTCTTGTCTCCCCCGGCTGGAGGGGGAGAATCTTCATCTTCCTCCTCCTCGTTTTCACGGGAGGAGTGCATCTCGGAGTTATCGGACGATGAGTCCAATACCACCTGGCGCCGGGAACTCTTTCGGGTTCCCGTGGCCTTCTTCTTGATCTTCTTCTCTAGCATCTCATAAGGATCCGGAGTCCGCATCTCCATCAGGAGAGCGTCTGCAGGGTCTTCGGGTAGAGGGGTCAGGCAGTCAATCTGCTCCGAAGTCTCCACCCAGTCCTGTCAAAGGTAAGGGAGCTCAGATCTCGCACATGGTTAAACTATGCAAAATAAATACTCTACGAGATGTACAGAACTTACCGGATTCGCAGGGCGCGTCGCGCTTAGCCCGCGGTCCTCGGTAAGGGGAGGGGGGACCTCGGCACCCTTGAACAGCACCTTCTAGACGTCCTTATGCGTCGTGTCGAAGAGCTCGCGTAGAGTATGGTACTGGGCCGGGTCAAACTCCCATAAGTTGAAAGCCCGTTGTTGACACGGGAGGATCCGGCGGAAGAGCATGACCTGGACTATGTTGACAAGCTTGAGTTTCTTGCCTATCATGTTCTAGATACACTTCTGGAGTCTGTCCAGCTCCACTGATGATACCCAGGACAGGCCCTTCTCCTTCCAGGAAGTAAGCCGAGTGGGGATTCCGGATCGAAACTCGGGGGCCGCCACCCAGTTGGTGTCGCGCGGCTTGGTGATGTAGAACCACCCCGATTGCCACCCCTTTATGGTCTCCACGTAGGAGCCCTCGATCCATGTAATGTTGGGCATTTTGCCCACCATGGCTCCGCCGCATTCCGCTTGTTGGCCGCCTACTACCTTCGGTTTGACATTGAAGGTCTTCAGCCACAGGCCGAAGTGGGGCCGGACGCGGAGGAAAGCCTCGCACACGACAATGAACGCCGAGATGTTGAGGATGAAATTCGGGGCCAGATCATGGAAGTCCAGCCCATAATAGAACATAAGGCCGCGGACGAATGGATGGAGGGGAAACCCCAGTCCGCGGATGAAGTGGGTGAGGAAAACCACCCTTTCATAAGGTTCCGGGGTAGGGCCGATCTGCCCCGCGGCTGGCAGCCGGTGCGCGATATCCGTGGTTAAGTATCCGGCCCTGCGTAGGTTTTTGATGTTTCCCTCCGTGACGGAGGAGACCATCCACTTGCCTCCCGCTCCAGACATGTTTGGAGAGAGTTGAGGAGAAGGATGTGGACTTGGGCGCTGGAGCTCGAGTGCGCGAGAATGGATGAGCAAGGAGGAAGAAGGCGTGGGAAGAAAAAGGTGAACCCTTATCCCTTTATAAGGGCGGACAAAAACTATGCGCCCCCACCAGCCTAGCAAAACTCGCTTATCCCCCAAGTGCCGTAATTGATGGCGCGGTTGGGTTACCCACGTCCGTATTGACGGGAATCCCGTAATAACGGGACATGATCTCTGCTTCGACAAGACGTGCCAAGGAAACCACCTCGTGAAACACGTTGAGTTTGGTAGTGAAAGACGATTCAAATGGTGACCTTGTTGTGGTGTGATGTCACACTACGAAACGCGTCGCAGATTAGATTTATGGAAATATTATTCTCTCTACGGTTGTATGTGGAACTTGTTTTGCAGAGCTGGACAGGATCCTCATGTTCAAAATCTTCTATGAAGTATTCGGAGGAGGAACCCGCTGATGAAGCTATGTACCTAGGGTAGGGGCACGGACCCGTCCAAAGAGCCCTACCCAAGGACATCCCTAGAAGAAATCACCTATCAATCGACTTGAAGGTACCCCACTCGACAGGTTCAAGACACTCGACCAAGAAGCTACCACTCGACCATGAAGCTAATCACTCGACTGCCAGGAGACCTACAGTCACTCCGTAGGCAAACGGTCAGCTGTTAAGTAGTCTTCATGGTCATTATAGCACTTTATTAGAGGCGTTACCAGTAACGCCCAATCTTAAATGTACCTTAAACCCTGCATTACTGAGGGCAGGAGGGGGCCGGCGAACTCTATATAAGCCACCCCCTCCTCAGTATGAAGGGTTCGCACCCCTGTAATCCATACACGCATAATCCAGTCGACCGCCTCCGGGCTCCGAGACGTAGGGCTATTACTTCCTCCGAGAAGGGCCTGAACTCGTAAACCTCGCGTGTAACAACTTCCCAATAGCTAGGATCTATCCTCTCCATACTCACCCCCCTACATCACTGTCAGAGTCGGAACCACGATAGTTGGCGCCCACCGTGGGGCAGGAATCTTAGCACTTAGTTGGAGAAGTTGCGATCTTTTCCGATCCCTTTGATCATGGTTTCTTGCGGAGTTTTGGTGGAGGGCCGCGAGATCCGTCTCGGCGCGCTCACCTTCATCGCCGATGACTTCGCCTGGCTTCAGGAGGCACCACTCGACATCGACGCGCTCCCCGTCCGCGGCGCGACACACTTCCGCGCATGCATTCGTGGCGTCCTCCTGCGGCAGCCGTCGACCCAGTATCGGTCGACCCCTGCGTCGTCTCCCCGCCCTGTCTCCCACCAGCGCAAGCGCTCCGGTCGGTCGAGACTTCAGCGGTGGGTGAGGCACGCCGTGGCCCGCCAGTCGGCAGCCCCACAAGTTGCGGCAATCGAGCCCGTCGAGTCCCTCTATCGCCTGTTCGACATGTCGACTGGCTCCGTGGGGACCGCATCCGAGTGCGACAGCAGCGACCCAGCGGCTGAGGTTCTGGCGGTCGATGGGACACACAGTCCCCCCGGTTTCCCTCGCGCTGACGGAGCTACGGGCGGAGGCGACCCGTCGCGTCCCCATGATGAGTATCTGCCCAAACCTCTCACGTCGTTACAGCGAGAGGAGCTTCGCCGCCGGAACATGGACGCACTCCACACTCCTATTGTCGGAGAAACCCCCGAGGCCCGGGCCTTGGAGGACGTGCGCCTTGCTAACCTGGCCGAGCGCACTCGACTGGAGAATCTCCAGCGAATACTCGACGAGCAAGCGCGTCAGCGGGCTCCCGAGTCCAGTCGACGTCCGCTAGCTCCCGAGTCCAGTCGGCGCCGGCTCTTCTCACCGCCTCAGGTATATCGAACCCCAGTTCAGAATTTGGCCGCTGCAGCCCGTATAGCAGAGTCAATTCAGCCATCCCAGTCAGAGGCAGGCAGGGGCTTGTTGCAGATCAGAGCATTACTCCGGGCGGCAGGAAACCAGAATTCCGCCGTTTCTCAGTCGCGGGATAGGATCCACGGTCGATCCGTTGCAGCAGACACAGTCCAGTCGGCCCACAGCCCGAGATCGCCCCCGAGGCATGAGGGACGTGATGACCGGCATGATCAGTACAGGAGGAATGAGCAGTATGATCATCGATTCGGTCGAGATGATCGACGTCGAGTGCCAACCCCTCCCCCGAGGAGCGGGTCATATGCGCCTCGACAGCAAGATGACAGACGCCCTCACAGTGTTGGGCAGAGGATTCTAGTCGACCCCAGAGACCCAGGCTTTGATGCGAGGTCTATCCTCGTTCAAGGTTTGGTCGACAGGAACAGGGCTCATCGAGAGGGCCACAACAGAGATGCGCCTGCCAGCAGCAGCAGGGTACGTGTTTCAGGGCCAGAGTGCTTCAGTCGAGCCATCAGGGCTGCAGTGATTCCTCCCAATTTCAGGCTGGCAACTGGAGTCAGCAAGTTCACCGGCGAGTCCAAGCCTGACACTTGGCTCGAAGATTACCGAGTGGCTGTACAGATTGGCGGTGGCAATGATTAAGTGGCCATGAAGCATTTGCCTCTTATGTTGGAGGGCTCAGCCAGAGCGTGGTTGAATCAGTTGGCACCTAGCAGCATTTACACCTGGGAGGACCTCTCCCGAGTGTTTGTCACGACCTTTGAAGGAACATGCAAACGACCTGCAGGCCTCACAGAGTTACGGTCTTGCGTGCAGAAGCCGAATGAAACACTGAGGGATTACATCCAGAGGTGGATCACGCTGCACCACACAGTTGAGAACGTGCCAGACCATCAAGCAGTTTGCGCTTTCAAAGAGGGTGTTAAATACAGAGAGTTGAATCTGAAGTTCGGTCGAACTGGAGAGATGTCTCTGAATCGGATGATGGAGATCGCCACCAAGTACGCTAATGGTGAAGACGAAGACCGACTCCGAAGCGGCAAGCTCAAAGCAGTCGCCCAAGAAACTGGAGGAAACTCCACTCAGAAACAGAAGCGGAAGGCCGAGCCAGCTGCTCCCGGGGAGGCCCTGGCCGTTTCCCAGGGAAACTTCAAGGGGAAACCCAAGGGCACCTGGAAGCCCAAGAAGGTCAAAGATCAAGACGGGAATGATGTTTTGGACTTACCGTGTCACATCCACACCAAGAAAGACGAAGAGGGTAATTTTATTTACCCAAAGCATACCACTCGACAGTGCCGGCTCCTGATCCAGCAGTTCCAGGGCAAGCAGCCCAAAGATAAGGAAAAAGAGCCAGACAGGATTGAAGACAAAGAAGACAGTGACGATGGATACCCCCAGATCAATTCCACCCTGATGATTTTTGCTGATGTTGAGAGCAAGAGTCGACTGAAAGTCATTAACCGTGAGGTGAACATGGTTGCCCCGGCAACACCCAATTACCTGAAGTGGTCGCAGACTGCCATCACATTCGACCAGTCGGATCACCCGACGCACATTGCCACCCCTGAGGCAAGCTTTGGTGGTCGACCCAGTTGTTGAAGGCACTCGACTGACCAAAGTATTGATGGACGGCGGCAGTGGCCTGAACATACTGTACTCTGAGACTTTGAAAGGGATGGGCATTCCGATGTCCAGACTCAGTACCAGCAACATGACCTTCCATGGAGTCATTCCTGGGAAGAAAGCCGAGTCGCTCGGCCAGATCGCTCTTGATGTAGTTTTCGGTGATTCAAAGAATTACCGCAAGGAAAGGTTGACATTCGAAGTTGTGGACTTCCAGAGTGCCTATCATGCCATTTTGGGTAGGCCAGCTTACGCACGCTTCATGGCTCGACCATGTTACGTGTATCTCAAACTGAAGATGCCTGGCCCCAAAGGTGTGATCACTGTTACTGGCAGCCGAAAGAAAGCAGAAGAATGCTTTCAGAAAGGCTCAAAGATCGCTGACGCTCAGATGGCAGTAGTCGAGCTGAAAGAGTACCAAAAGACTGCCGATCCAAGTGAATTGCTGCGAGCCAAGAAGCCCGCCTCAGAATCAGCTTTTCAGTCGGCTGGCGAAACAAAGACGGTCCACATTCACCCGACCGACCCCGACGCTGCTCCGACTCACATCTCGACGACGCTCGACTCCAAATAGGAAGAAGCGCTCATCCAGCTCCTCCGTGAGAACTGGGATATCTTCGCATGGAAACCCTCTGACATGCCTGGAGTTCCCAGAGAGCTGGCTGAGCACCGTCTACGAGTCGACCCAAAATTCAAGCCTGTGAAGGAACATCTTCGACGGTCCGCCGTCCAGAAGAAGCAAGCCATTGGCGAGGAAGTGGCTCGGCTCTTAGCAGCAGAGTTCATCCGAGAGATTTACCACTCCGAGTGGCTCGCCAATGTCGTCATGGTCCCCAAAAAGGACAAGTCGCTCCGCATGTGCATTGACTTCAAGCATATCAATCGGGCCTGCCCAAAAGATCATTTTCCCCTCCCTCGCATCGACCAAATAGTCGACTCGACTGCGGGGTGCGAGACACTGTCTTTCCTAGACGCCTATTCCGGGTACCATCAGATCCGTCTGTATGGGCCCGACGAGATCAAAACAGCTTTCATCACTCCATTCGGGTGCTTCTGTTACGTCACCATGCCGTTCGGCCTCAAGAACGCCGGAGCCACGTTCATGAGAATGATTCAGAAGTGTTTACTCACTCAAATCAGTCGGAATGTGGAGGCATACATGGACGATATCGAGGTCAAGTCCCGAAAAGGTTCCGACCTGCGGGCTGACCTTGCTGAAACCTTTGCCAATCTCAGGAGGTATGATATCAAGCTCAATCCATCAAAGTGCACATTCGGAGTTCCAGGTGGAAAGTTACTCAGTTTTCTCGTTTCTGAACGAGGGATCGACGCCAATCCTGAGAAAATTGGCACCATACTCCGGATGAAGCGTCATGTACGCGTGCACGATGTCCAAAAGCTTACAGGCTGCTTGGCCGCTTTAAGTCGATTCATTTCTCGTCTCGGTGAAAAGGCGTTGCCTCTTTACCGACTGATGAAGTCTGACAAATTCGAGTGGACTCCAGAAGCTGATGCAGCATTTGCAGATCTCAAAGCTCTGCTCTCCACCCAGCCGGTGCTTGCTGCCCCAATCAGCAAAGAACCTTTGCTGCTTTACATTGCAGCCACAGGACAAGTTGTCAGCACAGTACTTACGGTCGAGCGGGAAGAGGAAGGAAAGGCCTTCAGAGTTCAGCGCCTAGTCTATTACATGTCTGAAGTTTTGACCCCTTCAAAACAAAGATACCCCCATTACCAGAAGCTTGTATATGGGATTTACATGACCACAAAGAAGGTTGCACATTACTTCTCTGACCACTCCATTACAGTCGTCAGCGACGCCCCACTGTCAGAGATTCTGCACAACAGAGATGCAACTGGTCGAGTGGCCAAGTGGGTGATTGAACTCCTTCCCTTAGATATCAAGTTCGAGGCAAAGAAGGCTATCAAGTCCCAAGCAATCGCAGATTTCATCGCCGAGTGGATTGAACAGCAACTTCCGACTCAAGTTCACTCGGAGCACTGGACCATGTTCTTCGATGGATCTAAGATGCTTAATGGTTCCGGCGCGGGAGTAGTCTTAGTCTCCCCCCGAGGAGATAAGCTCAGATATGTTCTCCAGATTCACTTTGATTCCTCCAATAATGAAGCAGAGTATGAAGCACTTTTGTATGGGTCGCGCATGGCCATTTCACTCGGCGTCCGTCGCCTCATGGTCTATGGCGATTCGGATTTAGTGGTTAATCAAGTGATGAAGGAGTGGGACGTCAGAAATCCGGCGATGACCGGTTACTGCAACGCAGTAAGAAAGCTAGAAAAGAAATTTGAGGGGTTGGAGCTTCATCACATTCCCCGACTGAAAAATCAGGCAGTTCCTGGAACACATCCACTCGCCGTCAATCCAAGAAGATCCCTTCACAGAAGAAACCCCGCAGCCGAAAAGTGCCACAGATCCGACTGGAGTCGAAGTTCCTGCCGTGGTCGACCTAATCATGGAAGTCTTGGCGATCACTCCTGACTGGACGGTACCATACATCGCGTATATCCTAAGAAAAGAACTCCCGGAGGACGAAGAAGAGGCTCGACAGATCGTCCGTCGATCCAAGGCCTTCACAGTCATAAAAGGACAGTTGTACAGAGAAAGCGCGACTGGAATCGGTCAGAAGTGCATAACACCAGGAGAAGGTCAGATGATCCTTGATGAGATCCACTCGGGGACCTGTGGTCACCATGCGTCCTCTCGGACCATTGTGGCCAAAGCATACCGAGCGGGATTTTACTGGCCAAGAGCAAATGAGATGGCAAAGGAGATAGTCGACAAGTATGAGGGGTGTCAGTTCTACTCCAACATGTCACGCAAGCCCGCATCAGCCCTGAAGACCATTCCACTCATCTGGCCCTTCGCTGTCTGGGGACTGGACATGGTCGGTCCTCTGAGAACAGGCAGGAGTGGTTTCACCCATGTGCTTGTGGCAGTCGACAAGTTTACCAAATGGATTGAAGCTAAACCCATCAAGAACCTCGATGCTTGCACTGCTATTAGTTTCGTCAGAGGACTAACATTCAGATATGGAGTCCCTCACAGCATCATCACTGACAATGGGTCAAACTTCGATTCAGACCAGTTCAGAGCCTTTTGCGCCTCTCAAGGCACTCGAGTCGACTATGCATCAGTCGCCCATCCCCAGTCGAATGGACAAGCTGAAAGAGCAAATGGTCTGATCCTCAAAGGACTAAAACCTCGACTAATGCGTGATCTCAAGCACGCGGTAGGTGCCTGGGTCGACGAGCTTCCGTCAGTTCTATGGGGATTAAGGACCACCCCTAACCGGTCGACTGGAAGAACCCCATTCTTTCTTGTTTATGGAGTCGAAGCCGTTCTGCCAAGTGATCTCCTTCACAACGCTCCCCGAGTCGAGCTTTACACCGAAGATGAAGCAGAACAGGCTCAGCAAGATGCAGTAGACCTCCTGGAAGAAGAAAGAGAGATGGCCATGATCAGATCGACCATTTATCAGCAAGACTTGCGTCGATTCCATGCCCGGCATGTGAAGAGTTGAGCCTTCCAAGAAGGAGATTTGGTCCTCCGAGTGGATCAACAGAAACCACACAAGCTTGCTCCTACTTGGGAAGGCCCCTTCATCATCACCAGATTCCTCCATAACGGAGCGTATCACCTCTACAATGTTGATCGCCAGATCGACGAGCCGCGAGCTTGGAACGCGGAGCTGCTCCGCCACTTTTACACTTAAGTTCCTTCCTATAAAGATGTAATAAGAGAAACTTCCGCAGTTCGTTTTTATCAAAGTCAAGAGTGTTCCGATGATTGCTGTCACTTTTGTTTACATACGAAAACCCCCAGTGGGTGACTTAGCCGCGAATCCGTTTCTCCTAAGTTCAAAAAAATCCTACTGAGTGGAGAGCAAACCTCCCACTCAGGGGCTTAGCTGCAGTCCAGCACTCGCCTAAGTTCTCCTACGATGAGACTTAGCTGCAGTCAGCACTCGCCTAAGTTTGAAAAATCCTACCGAGTGGAGAGCAAACCTCCCGCTCGGGGGCTTAGCTGCAGTCCAGCACTCGCCTAAGTTATCCTACGAAGAGACTTAGCTGCAGTCAGCACTCGCCTAAGTTTGAAAAATCCTACCGAGTGGAGAGCAAACCTCCCGCTCGGGGGCTTAGCTGCAGTCCAGCACTCGCCTAAGTTATCCTACGAAGAGACTTAGCTGCAGTCAGCACTCGCCTAAGTTTGAAAAATCCTACCGAGTGGAGAGCAAACCTCCCGCTCGGGGGCTTAGCTGCAGTCCAGCACTCGCCTAAGTTCTCCTACGAAGAGACTTAGCTGCAGTCAGCACTCGCCTAAGTTTGAAAAATCCTACCAAGTGGAGAGCAAACCTCCCACTCGGGGGCTTAGCTGCAGTCCAGCACTCGCCTAAGTTCTCCTACGAAGAGACTTAGTTGCAGTCAGCACTCGCCTAAGTTTGAAAAATCCTACCGAGTGGAGAGCAAACCTCCCACTCGGGGGCTTAGCTGCAGTCCAGCACTCACCTAAGTTCTCCTACGAAGAGACTTAGCTGCAGTCAGCACTCGCCTAAGTTTGAAAAATCCTACCGAGTGGAGAGCAAACCTCCCACTCGGGGGATTAGCTGCAGTCCAGCACTCGCCTAAGTTCTCCTACGAAGAGACTTAGCTGCAGTCAGCACTCACCTAAGTTTGAAAAATCCTACCAAGTGGAGAGCAAACCTCCCACTCGGGGGCTTAGCTGCAGTCCAGCACTCGCCTAAGTTCTCCTATGAAGAGACTTAGCTGCAGTCAGCACTCGCCTAAGTTTGAAAAATCCTACCAAGTGGAGAGCAAACCTCCCACTCGGGGGCTTAGCTGCAGTCCAGCACTCTCCTAAGTTCTCCTACAAAGAGACTTAGCTGCAGTCAGCACTCGCCTAAGTTTGAAAAATCCTACCGAGTGGAGAGCAAACCTCCCACTCGGGGGGCTTAGCTGCAGTCCAGCACTCGCCTAAGTTCTCCTACGAAGAGACTTAGCCGCAGTCAGCACTCGCCTAAGTTTGAAATCCTACCGAGCGAGAGCAAACCTCCCGCTCGGAGGCTTTGCTGCAGCCCAGCGCTCGCCTAAGTATGAAACACATCTCATTTCCCAAGGACGACGAGGGGCAGGTCGACTGCCACCTCCTCCTAGAGAGCTTCGCCACAAATACAATGTGCGCTCCGTCCCACTCTGCAGTAACAGGGTGTAGATCGACTACTACCTTCTCCTTCGGAGCTGCACCTCAGACACAAAGTTATTTCGAGTGAAGACCAAATTCCACTCGACGGGTCATCCACAAAGAGATTCAACGACAAATTAAGTTCAAATAAAGCCTAAAAGGTCCCAGAGACCTCAGATCAAAGTACTCAAGCCCCCGGCTCAGCAGAGTTTAACTGTTACACTTCCACTCGGCATTCCGAGGCAAATTTAAGGCAGAGTTTAACGGATTACAAAATACACTCGGCATTCCGAGGCAAGTTTTTTCATTCCTCAGGAGGAGGAGGACTGGCAGGGGCGACAAACTCATCCAAGTCGATCCCGTCTGCGATACGGGTAGCAGCAGCAATAAATGTCTCCATGAAGTCCTGGAAGTTGTGCTTCCTCGTGTTGGCGACTTGGATGGCGGCCAGCTTCTCCTCCCGCACCTCCTTGCAATGGACGCGGACCAGAGACAGAGCCACGTCAGCGCCACACCGAGCTGAAGACTTCTTCCACTCCTGCACTCGGTCAGGGATTCCGTTGAGTCGAGTCATCAGAGACTCGAGATCATTCTGGAGCATAGACTCTGGCCAAAGCGTCGGGTCAATCCGCGTCATGGCAACCTTCAGTCGAGCCAAGTAATCCACGACGCCGTCAACACGAGATTCCAGTCGGAGCAGGTTCATGGCAGCTTCATCTTTCACCGGAGAGTTGATTGGATCCAAACCTGTTTCGATCCGCCCAGTCTCCTCTACAAAGTTTTGGCAAAGTTTTGCATACACAACCCAAGGATAAGTCAAATTTCATAAAACTGAGTCGACACAAAAAAAAACAGTCGGAACTGAATGTGCACCTTCGAGCTTGATGTACAACTTCTTGGCAAAACTCCTCAAGTAGCCCTCCAGGTCATCCCTCCTACGAGCGATGCCTTCCATCTTCTCGCCCAAGAGGAGGTTCTCCTTCTTCCAATTAGCAGTCAACCCGTTGGCTTCATTCAGAGCGGTCTGCAACCTGGTATTCTCTTTTTCCAATTGGTCGACCGAAGCCAGCTTCTGTGTGGCCAGAGCAGTCTTGTCATCAGCCTCCTTACGGGCAGCAGCCAAGTCCTGATCCTTCTTCGCCAGAGCTTCTTTCAGTTTTTCTGAAAAAAAAATGATGACTGAGTCGGAGAAAGCGAAAAGATACTCAAGCCTAAAAACTAACCAGTCGACAAAGGCGTCTTACCTGCGGCGCCGTCTCTGACCTTCTGTAACTCTGTCCTGGCCAGCTCCAGATCAAGGTTCATTTGAATTTGCTGCTTCTCCAAGTCAGCCAAGTGGGTTCCAAGATCACAAGATCTCTGAAGTCAAAGGGAAGGAGTTACAATTTCAATAAAAAAAAAGCAACAAAGGCAATAAATACTAAGACTACGGTCGACTGCCAGCAGTCCACCATAGTCTCGGGGACTACACCCAGTGGGTGCACTTAGCGTGCCCCCACCGGTTCCTATCCCACCCGACCGACCCCTGAAGTCGAGTCCAAGACAAGTTGCTTCCGAGCAGCTAAGAGACAATAATGGAGTTTCTAAGACTACAGGCGAAGCGAAACATTCGACAGTAGCCTCGGGGACTACACCCAGTGGGTGCACTTAGCGTGCCCCCACTCGTCCAAGAATTGGCAAACACACCCAGTGGGTGTACAAACTTAAAGATCTTCGGAAAAGAGATTCTTCAAAGGACATATCGAAACAGACCAAGTGTTGAAGTCGACTGACCTGGACACTGCTCTGAAGAGCCGAGCTTGCGTCATAAGCCGCCTGGCAAGCCTCCCGAGCCACTTTCACCTGTTCCATCATGATTCCAGCCTGGCGTACAGCCTCCTTCGCAGCAGCCGCTTGGTCCTCAGGGACGGGGTACGCAGCAAAAAGCGAAGACGGATCCGCAGTCGACGCTGAAGGCCGCACACTCGTCAGAGGAACAGCGAAAGTCACGGAAGCCCGAGTGGGTTCGCCATCGTCCCGAACTACGGCCTCAGGCGCCGGAGTGGATTGCGGAGTCTTGCCAGCCAACGCCTTCTTCTTCCTCTTCACCCTCAGTGGTTCATTGTCGTCGTCGTCCGGGAGGTCAATAACATGAGGAGGAGCCGCAAGGAAAACATTCAATCGACCAGAGTCGCAATAAAGTTTCAGTCGACTCGAAAGCAGGACATCAGTGATCGTACCAGGGTTGGAGGTGACAGCGTCCTCCATCTCTTGGTCGTCGTTCCTGGCGGAGACCTCAGAAGTTGCACCACTGCAAATCTCGAAAGTTAGTCAGTTGGCCCAGTGAATCGACCAAGGATCCGTCCACAGTCGACAAAGGAAAGCAAGTGTTATTGTTACCCGGAAATGGTGGGAACAGCTATCTTCATCTTGGGCAAGGCCTTGGGCGGCTTGGATGGCGTCGCTCGTGGGTGCTTGGGAGCCTTCCCGGTCGGCGGAGGAGAAGAAGTCCGAGGGCGTTTCGACGACTGCCCAACAGGAGCAGTCGCCTTGCCACATTCCTGCGCTGGATCGTGGGTGAGCTTGGATCGCCCCTCCGGGCGGGAGGGTTCGGCCTCCTCCTCCTCTTCGCTGGAGAAGATATCGTCGCCTTCCTCTCCCTCACCGTCGGACTCCCACTCGCCCTGGTCGTCCCCGCTCTCGCCTCCGCTCCCCTCACCTTCCTCAGTCGACCCTTGTGCCCCGTTGGGCGTCGAGTACATCTCAATGGTCGCCTGGAAGACAACAGACAGGACGAAAGTCAATCGACTTACCCAAAGAAGACCAATACAGAAGGCCAGATATCCGACACAAAGACATACCTGATCCACTTCATATGAGTTGTCGAGTGGAATTACCCTTCTGGCTCCTCGGGGGTTGTCTTTGTTCCCCGTGATGCTTGACAGCCACCCCTCCAGCATATCGTCGGTGACCTCCTCCGGGTGGATCCGAGTGGTGTCGTCAAGGCCAGAATACAGCCACATCGGGTGGTCTCGTGCCTGGAGCGGTTGGATGCGCCTCTGGAGAAAGACCTCTAACAGGTCCATCCCAGTCAACCCCTCACGGACAAGCTCAACCACTCGACCCGCCAATACCTTGACTTGGGCCCTTTCCTCCGGCGTGACTTTCAGAGAGACGGGCTTCTTGGCTCGGTCGAGGGAAAAAGGAGGAAGACCAGTCGACTGTCCGGGGGTCGCCTGGTCCTGGCAGTAGAACCAGGTCGACTGCCAGCCGCGGACCGACTCCGGGAAGGTGATAGAGGGGAAACAGCTCTCCCCCCTCGTCTGGATCGCCAGGCCCCCGCACAGCTGGATCACTTGCGTCTTCTCATCGCTCGACTTGGCCTTTTTAACTGACTGAGAGCGGCAAGTAAAAATATGCTTGAAAAGCCCCCAATGCGGACGGCAACCCAGGAAGGCCTCGCACATGGAAATGAATGCGGCAAGATAGACTATGGAGTTGGGGGTAAAGTGATGGAGCTGCGCTCCGAAGAAATTCAAGAAGCTCCGGAAGAATGGATGGGGAGGCAGAGAAAACCCTCGGTCGATGTGGGTGGCGAGGAGCACGCACTCACCGTCGCGGGGTTGAGGTTCGATCTCCCTCCCCGGGAGACGCGCAGCCTCGTGGGGAATTGCTCCTCCCTCGACCATGTCGTCGAGATCTTCCTGCCGGAGCACCGATGGCATCCAGTTGCCCTGAATCCAACCCTTGGGCAGGGTGGTCCGGGAGGAAGATCCGCCTCGTGCAGACCTCTTTCCTTTCCCCCCCGCCGCCACCTTCTTCGCGCGCTACAAAGTAGTGGTCTTGCCCTTCACCATCATCGTCGGCGAGGTCTCACATGGGCTAACGGCGCTAGGGTACGGCCGAAGGTCACGGGAGGGCTGGCGAAGGGAGAGAGGAAGAAGAAAGAAGAAGAGAAGCGCACGGCTTGGAAACCCCGAGCCGGCAACTTATAAGGGGCCGCTCCCGAGTGGCTGACTGGTAGGCCTAGGCAGTCCAATCAAATCCCGCAGCAGACGCGTGCGCAGCGCGTGGCGAAAAAGGTGACGCGAGGATCGAGGAGTTTCCGCTTTATCACTTCCGATTACTGCGGCTGCTCCCGTCCCGCGCGCTTCCCAAAATCCGAATCCCGTGAGATCCGCGGGCCGCAGAACCACTTGCCAAAAACAGAGTATCCCGCTCGCACCAACACTCGGCATGTCGCAAGCAAAGATATTCACTCGACGAAAGGCCTGGAATGGATCAAGGCGACTGAAAGAGGTTGATGACGTCATCCGTGACAACTGACCCTAAACGAGGCACTCATACAGCCCCAAAGAACCAGTCGGAAAGGATCCCCAACTCTTTCCCCACTCAAACCTCGATCCATTCGGGGGCTAATGATGAAGCTATGTACCTAGGGTAGGGGCACGGACCCGTCCAAAGAGCCCTACCCAAGGACATCCCTAGAAGAAATCACCTATCAATCGACTTGAAGGTACCCCACTCGACAGGTTCAAGACACTCGACCAAGAAGCTACCACTCGACCATGAAGCTAATCACTCGACTGCCAGGAGACCTACAGTCACTCCGTAGGCAAACGGTCAGCTGTTAAGTAGTCTTCATGGTCATTATAGCACTTTATTAGAGGCGTTACCAGTAACGCCCAATCTTAAATGTACCTTAAACCCTGCATTACTGAGGGCAGGAGGGGGCCGGCGAACTCTATATAAGCCAACCCCATCCTCGGTATGAAGGGTTCGCACCCCTGTAATCCATACATGCATAATCCAGTCGACCGCCTCCGGGCTCCGAGACGTAGGGCTATTACTTCCTCCGAGAAGGGCCTGAACTCGTAAACCTCGCGTGTAACAACTTCCCAATAGCTAGGATCTAGCCTCTCCATACTCACCCCCCTACATCACTGTCAGAGTCGGAACCACGACACCCGCCTTGCAATGCCGAAGACAATCTGCGCGCCGGACTCATCGTCATTTAAGCCTGGTTCAGGGGCTACTGAGGGAGTCCTGGATTAGGGGGTATCCGGACAGCCGGATTATATCCTTTGGCCGGACTGTTGGACTATGAAGATACAAGATTGAAGACTTCGCCCGTTGTCCGGATGGCACTCTCCTTGGCGTGGAAGGCAATCTTGGCAATACGGATATGTAGATATCCTTCCTTGTAACCGACTCTGTCTAACCCTAGCCCCCTCCGGTGTCTATATAAACCGGAGGGTTTAGTCCGTACGACCAAGAACAACAATCATACCATAGGCTAACATCGTGTCCCCTGCCTCCTATTACCATCCGCCTTAGACGCACAGTTCGGGACCCCCTACCCGAGATCCGACGGTTTTGACACCGACAACTATGATGATTAAATAGGTAATGACGACTATCTATGATGATTTTCAGCTAGCTAGTATACTGTTGTTGGTGATGATATGATGCAAGAGTTTTTATATTAATATGATGATGATGAGTTATTATATCATTTATGAAAGAAACCGCTGATTAGTTTCAACTCGATGGATCCTAGCTAAGTGATCAAGTATATGCCATATCCATATTACTTGATCAAAGTATAATATGGATATGGCATATACTTGATCACTTAGCTAGGATCCATGCATCCAGTCGAAACTAGACTGTGGTACTTTCACCTAATGATTTAACAACTCATTATAATGTAAAAACAATCTGTAAATTAAATTGAAAACACAAAATTAAAGGAAAAAACCAACCCCCCCAAACATTTAGTACCGGTTGGTGTTACCAACCGGTACTAATGGTCTCCCCGCACCCGGGCCTAGCTCGCGCCACGTGGTGGCACTTTAGCGGCGGTTCGTGCCGAACCGGTACTAAAGGGGGGACCTTTCGTCCTCACCCTTTAGTGTCGGTTATAGAACCTGCACTAAAAGCCCTTACAAACCGGTGCTAAATCCCGGTTCTGCACTAGTGTATCCGCCAAATACTTGGGGCAGTTCCGCTTCTAGTGACTAGTCCCTTTTAGTAGAAGCACCCAGTCTCAGGCTTAGGTCCAGACTTCGGCTTCTTCACTTGAGCAGCAACTTGCTTGATGTTCTTCTTGAAGTTCCCTTTCTTCCCTTTGCCCTTCTTATTGAAACTGGTGGTCTTGTTGACCATCAACACTTGATGCTCCTTCTTGATTTCTACCTCCATAGCCTTCAGCATTGCGAAGAGCTCGGGAATAGTCTTATCCATCCCATGCATATTATAGTTCATCACGAAGCTCTTGTAGCTTGGTGGCAGTGATTGAAGAACTCTGTCAATGACACTACCATTGATAATCCCCAAGTGCAGGGAATCATCGTAGCAATTCCCAAAGGTGGAAGTGATAAGTATGGAGTGTCGAACCCACAAGGAGCTAAAGGTAAGATCAATATTCTCTCAAGTTCTATCTGCCACTGATACGACTCTACGTACACCGAACGTTTCCTTCCAACTAGAAACGAGAAATAAAACTACGTTGTGGGTATGAAGAGGATAACTTTGCATGATAACATAGAGCTAAAATATAAAAGTAGGTGTTGTTATCATAAAGTTAGAATATATTACTAAATATTATAAATTGCGAGTGTGGAATAATGATGGATCGGTGTGCGGAATCGTCTTAGGCAATTGTTAACAAGACCGATAGTCGTCATTGCAATTTCATGTGAGGGAGAGGCATAAGCTAATATACTTTCTCTTCTTGGATCATATGCACTTATGATTGGAACTCTAGCAAGCTTCCGCAACTACTAAAGATCATTAAGCTAAAACCAACCATAGCATTAGAGCATCAAGTCCCCTTTATCCCATACGCAACAACCCCCTTACTCGGGTTTATTCTTCTGTCACTCAAGCAACCCACTATAAATGAAATATGAATGTATTGCAACACCCTATAGCGGGAATCCCTCACTCTTGCGTGACACGAAGGGCATAATAGGACAGCACCAAAATAAAACATACAACTCATACCAATCTAGATCATCAATCAACCCAAAGACAAAGGATATCTACTCAAAACATCATAGGATGGCAACACATCATTGGATCATAATATGTGGCATAAAGCACCATGTTCAAGTAGGGATTACAGTGGGGTGCAGGAGAGTGGAACGCGTAAAAGAGATGAGGATGGGGATGATGATGGTGATGTTGATCAAGATGACCACCGTGGCGATGATTCCCCTCCCGATGGCACTCCGGTGCCACCGAGAGAGAGAGAGGAGGAGAGGTTCTCCCCCTTGTGCTTCCTCCTCCATGGCCTCCCCCTGGATGGGGAGAGGTTCTCCCTCTGGTCCTTGGCCTTCATGGTGATGATGGCCCCTTCGGGATCCTCCTCCATATCATCCGGTGATTATGCCCCCCTCCGGCAGGGTGCCAGAGAGGGCCTAGATTGATTTCTCGTGGCTACAGAGGCTTGCGGCGGCGGAACTTCTGATCTAGGTTATTTTCTGGGGGTTTCTATATTTATAGGAATTTTTGGCATCGGTTTCACGTCAGGGGGGGTCTCCGAATCATCCACGAGATAGGGACCCATGCCCAGGGGGGTAGGGCGCGCCCCTACCCTCATGGACAACCCGGGACTCTTCTGGCCCAACTCTTTTACTCCGGGGGCTTCTTTTGGTCCATAAAAAATCATCAAAAATTGGCACATCAATTGGACTCGGTTTGGTATTCCTTTTTTGTAAAACTCAAAAACAATGAAAAAACATAAACTGGCACTGGGCTCTAGGTTAATAGGTTAGTCCCAAAAATCATATAAAATAGCATATAAATGCATATAAAACATCTAAGATGGATAATATAATAGCATGAATACTTCATAAATTATAGATACATTGGAGACGTATCAATCATCAGGAATATTAAGTCCCAGTTGAGTCAAGTGGTTGTGGTACCCAAACATTCTGGGTATATGTTCACTGACAGAACTATTCTCCTCCATTTTGCAGCTGTAGAACTTATTGGAGACTTCATATCTCTCAATCCGGGCATTTGCTTGAAATATTAACTTCAACTCCTCGAACATCTCATATGCTCCATGACGTTCAAAACGTTGTTGAAGTCTCGGTTCTAAGCCATAAAGCATGGCACACTGAACTATCGAGTAGTCTCTGATTTGCTCTGCCACACGTTCTTAAAGTTGTTAGTAGCATCTGCAGCAAGCTTGTCACCCAGTGGTGCTTCCAGGACGTAATTCTTCTGTGCAACAATGAGGATAATCCTCAAGTTACGGACCCAGTCCGTGTAATTGCTACCATCATCTTTCAACTTAGCTTTCTCTAGGAACGTATTAAAATTCAACGGAACAACAGCACATGACATTTATCTACAACAACATAGACATGCAAAATACTATCAGGTACTAAGTTCATCATAAATTAACTTTAATTTAATCATATTACTTAAGAACTCCCACTTAGATAGACATCCCTCTAATCATCTAAGTGATCATGTGATCCATATCAACTAAACCATGTCCGATCATCACATTAGATGGAGTAGTTTTCAATGGTGAACATGAAGGAAATATGCCCTAGAGGCGATAATAAAGTTGTTATTTATATTTCCTTATATCATGATAAATATTTATAACTCATGCTAGAATTTTATTAACCGGAAATTTAGTACATGTGTGAATGCATAGACAAACAGAATGTCCCTAGTAAGCCTCTACTAGACTAGCTCGTTAATCAAAGATGGTTAAGTTTCCTAGCCATAGACATGTGTTGTCATTTGATGAACGGGATCACATCATTAGAGAATGATGTGATGGACTAGACCCATCAGCTAGCTTAGCACTATGATCGTTTAGTTTATTGATATTGCTTTCTTCATGACGTATACATGTTCCTATGACTATGGATTATGCAACTCCCGAATACCAGAGGAACACTTAGTGTGCTATCAAACGTCACAACATAACTGGGTGATTATAAAGGTTCTCTACAGGTATCTCCGATTGTGTTTGTTGAGTTTGCATAGACCGAGATTAGGATTTGTCACTTCGATTATCGGAGAGGAATCTCTGGGCCCTCTCGGTAATGCACATCACTATAAGCCTTGCAAGCAATGTGACTAATGAGTTAGTGTGATGCCCCCGATTCAATCGTACACTAATCATACACGCAAACGTGTACGATCAAGATTAGGGACTCACGGAAGATATCACAACACAACTCTACAAATAAAATAAGTCATACAAGCATCATATTACAAGCCAGGGGCCTCGAGGGCTCGAATACGAGAGCTCGATCATAGACGAGTCAACGGAAGTAACGATATCTGAGTACAGACATAAGTAAACAAGTCTGCCTTAAGAAGGCTAGCACAAACTGGGATACAGATTGAAAGAGGCGCAGGCCTCCTGCCTGGGATCCTCCTAAACTACTCCTAGTCGTCGACAGCGGGCTGCACGTAGTAGTAGTCACCTCCAGTGTAGTAGGAGTCGTCATCGACGGTGGCGTCTGGCTCCTGGAGTCCATCGTCTGGTCGCATCAATCGGGTATAGAAAGGGGAAAAGAGGGAGCAAAGCAACCGTGAGTACTCATCCAAATTACTCGCAAGCAAGGAGCTACACTACATATGTATGCATTGGTATCAAATGGAATAAGGGTATCATATGTGGACTGAACTGCAGAATGCCGGAATATGAGGGGGATAGCTAGTCCTATCGAAGACTACGCTTCTGGCCACCTCCATCTTGCAGCATGTAGAAGAGAGCAGAAGGTAAGTCCACCAAGTAGCATCACATAGAATAATCCTACCCGGCGATCCCCTCCTCGTCGCCCTGTTAGAGAGTGATCACCGGGTAGTATCTGGCACTTGGAAGGGTGTGTTTTATTAAGTATCCAATTCTAGTTATCATAAGCTCAAGGTACAACTCCAAGTCGTCCTATTACCGAACATCACGGCTATTCGAATAGATTAACTTCCCGGCAAGGGTGCACCACATTTCCCAACACGCTCGATCCCCTTTGTACGGACACACTTTTCTGGGTCATGCCCGGCCACGGAAGATCAACACGTCTCAACGCTACCTTGGCACAACAGAGATGTCAACACGCCAGTCTAAATCCTATGGCGTAGGGGTCTGGGCCCATCGCCCATTGCACACCTGCACGTTGCGAGGGCGGCCGGAAGCAGACCTAGCCCCATTAATACAAGAGCAGGCTTACGGTCCAATCCGGCGCACGCCGCTCAGTCGCTGATGTCACGAAGGCTTCGACTGATACCACGACGTCGAGTGCCCATAACTATTCCCGCGTAGTTGGTTAGTGCATATAGTCCAGTGGCCAGACTCAGATCAAATACCAAGATCTCGTTAAGCGTGTTATTATGAAGTAACCGCGAACGCCGACCAGGGCCAGGCCCACCTCTCTCCTAGGTGGTCTCAACCTGCCCTGTCGCTCCGCCACAAAGTAACAGTTGGGGGCCGTCGGGAACCCATGCCCACCACTACCGGGATGGAACCACCTGTCCTTTCAGCCCCCACACCGGAATCACTCGCGGGTACTCAACAAGCCGACCAGACTTTAATCACCACCTGTATAGCATGTATATATGTATGGATATACCCGTGATCACCTTCGGAGTGATCACGGCCCGATAGTATAGCATGGCAGGCGGACTAGAATGTAGGGCCACTGATGAAGTGCTAGCAACCTATACTAAGCATGTAGGATTGCAGGTAAGGTATCAACAGTTGTAGCAACAATGACAGGCTATGCATCAGGATAGGATTAAAGAAAGTAGTAACATGCTACACTACTCTAATGCAAGCAGTATAGAGAAGAGTAGGCGATATCTGGTGATCAAGGGGGGGGGCTTGCCTGGTTGCTCTGGCAAGGGAGAGGGGTCGTCAACACCGTAGTCGTACTGGGTAGTAGTGACGTCGGTCTCGGTGTCTAGCGAGAGAAGAGGGGGAAGAAACAATAAATATTAAGCAAATAGATGCATAGCGATGCATGACATGACAAGTAGCGGTGCTAGGGGTGCCCTAACGCGGTATGAGGTGCTACCGGTGAAGGGGGGAAACATCTTGGAAAATATCCCCGGTGTTTCGTGTTTTTGGACAGATGAATCGGAGGGGGAAAGTTGCGTGTTTGATAGGTTAGGGATGTGTGGCGGACGAATGGGCTGCGTTTTCGGATTCGTCTCGTCGTTCTGAGCAACTTTCATGTACAAAGTTTTTCCATCCGAACTACAGTTCATTTTATATTGAATTTAAAATATTTAAATCAATTTTAGCATTTATTTAATTAATTTAATTTAACATTATCCAGAATAGTGTTTGCTGACGTCATCATGACGTCAGCAACCTGACAGGTGGGTCCCACCTGTCAGTGACCCATTTTAATTAAACACATTAATTAACCTAATCAGGATTAATTAGGGGGGTGGGCCCCATTGTCGTTGGAAAATAATTAATTAACTTATCAGGTTAATTACATAACTAATGTGTGCTTAGTTCAATTAGATGTTTAACTTATTAATCTATATTAATTAAGTTGATTATTTCTTTAATTAATTAATTAATTAATAATATTATTTTAAATACGTTCTGGGGCGGGCCCCGTTTGTCATAGGCCCTACGGGCTTAGCGAGCGCTGGGTTCGCGAACGGGCGCGGGCGAAGTGGGTTACGGGCGCTGGGCGCCAGCCTGAAACGGCGACCAGCCGCGGGGTGCGGCGCCGGCGGCCAAGCAGGACGGAGTGGTAGGCGGGCGGCGAGCAGAGGCAGCGACGGGTGGCAGCAGCAGCCCGCAGCGGCGAGCAGCAATGGGAGGTGAGCGGGGCGAGCAGCGGCGCGGGAGCAGCGCATGCGCGGCCCGACGCGGTTGGCGAAGGAGACCGCAACCGCGGCGAGGCGGGCGCGCACGCGTAGGTGCGAGCGACGAGGGGGCGTGGACGAGCTAGGGCGTGAAAGGGAAGGCTCCCGGGGTTGCAGGACGTGCATCGGACGGGGACGGCGGTGCGGGCAGGGAAGAGTGCGCGGTGGGCACTGGAGAAGGCGACGGGCGTGCGCGGGGAGCGAGGGCGGCGAGCGACGCGGTGCTGACGAGCACGGCGCGGGCGCGCGCGTGGGACGAGCGACACCGTGGCGATGCGGGATGGCGAGCGGGGCCGCGGCTGTGGCCGTGTGGGCGCGCGCGTGCACGACTGCGGGGCGGCGCGAGGAGCAGAGTGGGAGAGAGGCGAGGCTCACTAGGGCCGTATGGATTCGGGCAGCGAGGCATGGGGAGGTAGGCGGGGACGACGGCGTCGAGGGGGCAGTCTGGCGAGGTGGTCGTCGACGAGGCAGGCCGCGGCGGTGGCGTTCCGGGCGGCGGCGGCGGTCGACGGAGCGAGGGGGGGCGAGGCGTCGGCGTCGTCGTTCGAACCCCCACCCCGATCCAGATGGGATCGAGAGGTGGTGGGGGAAGAGGGGGAGGCGAAGCGGGAGAGTGGGGGTGGTTCGTCCCCGATCCAGATCTGGATCGAGGGGGGCGTGGGGAGTGACATGGGGGAAGTGTGGCGTCGGTTGGCTAGGGTTCGGTCGCCAGGGGGGTTAAGGGAGTGAGTGGGGGCGGCTGGGCCAGTTGGGCTGGGCCATGGCCAGTTGGGCCAGGTGGGCCGGTGCCCTGTTAGCTGGGCCATTCGGCCCAGGGGAGGGGGTTCTTCTTCTTTTTCTCTTTTTTATTTTATTTTCTTTTTATTTATTTACTTTTCTGTTTTTAAATCATTTTAAATTATTTAGGAATTTTATAAAATGTGTTTATTACACCATATTTACATATGCAAAATATGGCACCTCCCGAACATTTTTGTTTTAAATTTTGAAAAACTTTTATTATTGACATTAACTTGAATTTGAATTTTTAAACGGTTTTGATCCAACGTGATATTATCAACAGTAACCATGGTGACGTGGCACCATTAGCATGGGATTACTGTAGCTTAATTACCCGAGCGTTACAAAACTCCTCCACTACAAGAAATCTCGTCCCGAGATTTAGGAGCAGGAGTAAGGGGGAAGAGATTAGGTTACGAGATTCTAACGGATTGTCTCGGTTGTGGTTGCTCTTCTCGAAGAAGTTGACCGCTTCCGTTGATGTCGTCATTCCTTAGGTTCGGGTTATCAGGATAAGTCATCAGCCTTTCTTGGTGAACTCCATCGTACTTATCAATAAGAAAGGGGCAGCCTGACAACGATAGAATGATATCAGGGGAAATCATCTGGGGTTTATCCCATGAATGATCACATGAGTAACTCTCGAATTGGTCAAATGGAACACATCGAGAGCCGATCAAGAAGGTACGGTAAGAAGTTTCAAGTGGCTAGCCAATCGTTCGTTGCCTAAAACAGAGTGTGAAAGGGTTTTAGAGCAACTGGAATAAGTATTATGTCTGATACCAGAATTGATGATTTCTTGGAAGGTGGCTCGTGAATTACATACGAAGCCAAGCATGAGGAATAGCCTTTAGGAGCTGGGGTGTACAGGAGAGTCAGGTTTCGATCATGGGACTTGTGGGTTATGGACCCACCATGTGGGTTGAAAGTAGGAGGAGCGGTGACATCTTGCATGGTCAAGATAGCAAGGCATGTCAGAGGGTAGCCTGCCTGTTATGTCGGCAACAACGCCGGTACCAAGGGCGAGGGACGAAGAGAACCATCTTCCTGCTCATTGAACGAGGCGGACCAATAGGCAAAGTTCTCATCCATCGGTGGTTACCGGAATGTCAACAACAATAGTAACAGGGTCTTACTGATAGAGTTGTACATTGACGTGCTTATAAAAGCAGTGACGTATTACTGCTTACATCATATAAACCTCAAGAAGGTTAAACAGAAGAATGGAAAGGAAAATGTGATTATCAGATTAAACAGAACAATGGAAAGGAAAATGTGTTTAAACACATATTTCAGGGGTATATCCTTCCCAAGAACAAGCAGAGTATGATATCTAAGACCGGATAGAAGGTAGAAAACCACTTAGGTAAGGGGAGAGGAATTTCATGACATTACCCATACAATGGTGTTAGGATAAATGGGAAAGAAAATTTAGCATTGTGCTTCAAATGTTCTTATTGAAAATCGGAGTACCACAGACAAGCTTCGAGATAGCATTGACATGGTCTTCAAGCAAAGGTCAGACTTTGGATACACAAGGGGTCCATTAGGAATAACTTATAGAATAAGTCTTACTGTTTCCTCATGGAAGAATGGCTAACCCTACCAGAAAGGAAACTATAACAATCGGTCTTCCGACCAGGTGTGCTAGGCATGACATCACCTTACTAGGCCATATAACGAATGTTATAACTCTTGGAAATATGTTCCAACCATCATATCTGACCGAGATTCATATCTGATTGGTGTCAGGATACCTTAGACTCAGGATGTCTGAACAGAAAAGGTGCAACATAACTTGACGAGATGACATTGTAAGATTCCCGGGAAAGGAACTATGGAAGCGAGTTCCGATACAAGAGTTCATTAGTAAACCATGGAGAGGATGAGGAGGTGGCTGATGGACTCAGCGGCAATTCATCGAGGTTTCCAAAAGCTGGATTTCCATAATTAAGTGAACGAGGTGATTGCATCGGACACACCTAAGTATATAATGAGGTATGTTCGATGAGAACCTCCACAATTAAATATTGAATGAAAATGCACCTGGAAATATGGACCAAGTAGGACGATCAAAGTTAGAATGGTGATTCAATAACGAAACTATCAGCCATTCACTTCGAAACTATAAGGTTGCTAGAGATATTAAATTCTCACAACAGAGTTCACTCAACACGGGGGCCAAGAAAAGAATGGTGATGGCGAGACGAATTGTTGCAACAGGAATCTCTGAAGAGGTGGTGAAGTTCTCACAACATTGATGACATAAGAGATGTTAATGTTCCAAGGTAAAGAAGAACAATTGCTGGATAGCAAGGAACTCAAGGTATAACACCAAATACGAACATGCTTGGTGGGAAGGCAATAAAGTGGTCGATGATAACACAGATCATCGAGGGCAAGGATGGTATTTCTCATCATGAACTCAATTGATATCCTGGAAGAGCTCATAAGGTTGATGATGATCACACCACAATTGTCGAGAGATTTCATGAAGATGTAATCAATCGGTGATGACATCAAGTCAAAGGAATGATGACGCGATAGGTTATTGGAACCACGAGTATGACACAAACTCAAAATCAAGCTTGGTGTTCAAGGAGAAATGATATGATGAGAAAAGTCGACGTAGGCTTAGCTCATCGTCAAAAATTGTGCTCCAGGAAGAAGGACCAGGTAGCACAGTTAAAATTTAGCACTATAATGATGTAGCCGATCAGGCTAGGAATTACTTGAAGGATTTTTAAACTCGTAAGCAACGGAAATTACTTAGAGTTATTTGATCAGAGTGCGGAATCGATTCACATATCGGTGTTCTTGAGTGAATTAACTCAGATCCCGGGGGAAATCTGAAGTCAGTGAGAAGCAATACTAGATGAAGACTCATTGGAAGCAACACAGTTCTTTGATGTTCTCGAGATACTGGAGGGTATTACTCGAAGGAAGATTGACATAGGGGTTGTAGAGATATATTGATCTGCAGAAGACAAGTGTTTTCACTTGTCTGAGAAATGGTATTTAAAGGAGAACATGGTCGGAACCACGACTGCAAAGGGTCAATTCACCGATATCAGATGATATTATATCAAGGAAATAGTTATTGTTACAAGAAGATTCCATGATAGATCTACATCGTGTCCATGGGCATGGACACAAAGTTCAAGGTCGACTCCCACTTCCTCAATGCATAAACTTTCATTCACTTCTTGCTCTTATTAAAAATGAGTTGATTGTGGTAACCTACCTGGGGAATTAACAGAGGAGTATGACCCTTGAAAACTTTCGGGTTCACACAGATTAAGAAAGGCATATGTTCAACCCATCGGGGTACCTTAGGAACATAAACCACAACCTTTTAGAAGTAATTAATACAAGCTTGAAAGTAGAGCATGGTCTAGAAAGCGGAGGATACAATTTACGAAAGGTATTATGTATCCGAGGAAAGGCCTGCAAGGTTATTGAATAAGGAGGACACTGTCGAATAATCATCCAATAAAGGATCTGACGGTCCATAGCTGAGCTGATGTGAGCATCGGTACACAACCATTTGAAAAAAGGATGCAAGGGCATCAGATTATAGAACATCTGAATGATTCGATGCTTAGATATCAAAGGAATTATGATTTCCAAATCGAAGGATCAGAAGCAGACGCTCTGATCAAGGGTGGATAAGTTCAATAGACATGAGGGTACAATTGACGGCAAATAGATTGGTCGAGAACAAGCTCATGTTCAAAATGACGTTTGAGCCAGAAAGATAATTTAAAAGGATCAACTGATGATTGCGTGCATTCGCACTCATGTTGAACCCATAGGATCAAAATGACGGTGTGTAAGAATACTATCGAATATTTCCAGACATATGGAAAGCATCCATAATGCAAGCAGACAAGTATTGCAGCGCAATAAGCTACTCAGGAATTTTGGAGGATCGAATAGTATTTAGAAGACCATTGTGAAACACATGAACAACTGGGGATGAGTGGATACTCGATAAGGGCGAGAAATTATCCGTAGGGGTATTCAAGTGGCAAGGAACTGCAAGGCAGTAGGCACAAAATATTCTCAGAACAATAGAGGGGATTTCAGGGTATCTTGTTATAACAAGATCAACTAGGAATAAAAGTAAGAATGGCAAGTGTATGTATTTATCCATAGGGATATTTCGGAGGTAGGGAATTGCAAAAGTAACAGGCACAAAGTCTCAAAAGAGTATCGGAGAGTAACTTCGAAATCTTCTGGTGCAGCCGGCATTCATCTGGACCGAAGGGGCTCCCCGCGAGAAAGTGTTTTCGAGAACCTAAAGTTAGATTTTAGAAAATCATTTAACCCGAATAGAAGAGAGATCAGAATTCCATAGTATAGACGAGGAATAAAAGATCCTACTACCACCTAAAGGCGACGTGGGTCCATAAGCCACACAGCCATGTTAGTAAAAGTTTTGCAATGATTAGACTCAACTTCAGCCAATGAGTTGGGAAGGGGGATTCCTACAGGCAGTCGGCTTTGATACCAACTTGTGACGCCCCCGATTCAATCGTACACTAATCATACACGCAAACGTGTACGATCAAGATCAGGGACTCATGGAAGATATCACAACACACCTCTACAAATAAAATATGTCATACAAGCATCATATTACAAACCAGGGGCCTCGAGGGCTCGAATATGAGAGCTCAATCATAGATGAGTCAGCGGAAGCACCAATATCTGAGTACAAACATAAGTAAGCAAGTTTGCCTTAAGAAGGCTAGCACAAACTGGGATACAAATCGAAAGAGGCACATGCCTCCTGCCCGGGATCCTCCTAAACTACTCCTGGTCGTCGACAGCGGGCTGCACGTAGTAGTAGGCAACTCCAGTGTAGTAGGAGTCGTCGTTGACGGTGGCATCTGGCTCCTAGACTCCATCATCTGGTCGCAGCAATCGGGTATAGAAAGGGGGAAAAGAGGGAGCAAAGCAACCGTGAGTACTCATCCAAAGTACTCGCAAGCAAGGAGCTAAACTACATGTGTATGCATTGGTATCAAATGGAATAAGGGTATCATATGTGGACTGAACTGCAGAATGCCAGAATAAGAGGGGGATAGCTAGTCCTATCGAAGACTACGCTCCGGGCCACCTCCATCTTGCAGCATGTAGAAGAGAGCAGAAGGTAAGTCCACCAAGTAGCATCCCATAGCATAATCCTACCCGGCGATCCCCTCCTCGTCGCCCTGTTAGAGAGCGATCACCGGGTTGTATCTGGCACTTGGAAGGGTGTGTTTTATGAAGTATCCAATTCTAGTTCTCATAAGGTCAAGGTACAACTCCAATTCGTCCTGTTACCGAACATCACGGCTATTCGAATAGATTAACTTCCCTACAGGGGTGCACCACATTTCCCAACACGCTCGATCCCCTTTGTCCGGACACACTTTTCTGGGTCATGCCTGGCCTCGGAAGATCAACACGTCGCAGCCCTACCTAGGCACAACAAAGAGGTCAGCACGCCGGTCTAAATCCTATGGCGCAGGGGTCTGGGGCCACCGCCCATTGCACACCTGCATGTTGCGAGTGCGGCGGGAAGCAGACCTAGCCCCTTAATACAAGAGTAGGCTTACGGTCCAATCCGGCGCGCGCCGCTCAGTCGCTGACGTCACGAAGGCTTCGGCTGATACCATGATGTTGAGTGCCCATAACTATTCCCGCGTAGTTGGTTAGTGCGTATAGACCAGTGGCCAGACTCAGATCAAATACCAAGATCTCGTTAAGCGTGTTATTATGAAGTAACCGCGAACGCCGACCAGGGCCAGGCCCACCTCTCTCCTAGGTGGTCTCAACCTGCCCTGTCGCTCCGCCACAAAGTAACAGTTGGGGGCTGTCGGGAACCCAGGCCCACAACTACCGGGATGGAACCACCTGTCCTTTCAGCCCCCACACCGGAATCACTCGCGGGTACTCAACAAGCCGACCCGACTTTAGTCACCATCTGTATAACATGTATATATGTATGGATATACCCGTGATCACCTCCCGAGTGATCACGACCCGATAGTATAGCATGGCAGACGAACTAGAATCTAGGGCCACTGATGAAGTGCTAGCAACCTATACTAAGCATGTAGGATTGCAGGCAAGGTATCAACAGTTGTAGCAACAATGACAGGCTATGCATCATGATAGGATTAACGGAAAGCAGTAACATGCTACACTACTCTAATGCAAGCAGTATAGAGAAGAGTAGGCGATATCTGGTGATCAAGGGGGGGGCTTGCCAGGTTGCTCTGGCAAGAGAGAGGGGTCGTCAACATCGTAGTCGTACTAGGTAGCAGTGACGTCGGTCTCGGTGTCTAGCGAGAGAAGAGGGGGAAGAAACAATAAATATTAAGCAAACAGATGCATAGCGATGCATGACATGACAAGTAGCTGTGCTAGGGGTGCCCTAACGCGGTATGAGGTGGTACCGGTGAAGGGGGGAAACATCCGGGAAAATATCCCTGGTGTTTCGTGTTTTCGGACAGATGAATCGGAGGGGGAAAGTTGCATGCTCGATAGGTTAGGGATGTGTGGCGGACGAACGGGCTGCGTTTCCGGATTCGTCTCGTCGTTCTGAGTAACTTTCATGTACAAAGTTTTTCCATCCGAGCTACGGTTTATTTTATATTGTATTTAAAAGATTTAAATCAATTTTAGCATTTATTTAATTAATTTAATTTAACATTATCCAGAATAGTGTTTGCTGATATCAGCATGACATCAGCAGTTGACCTGGTCAACCTGACAGGTGGGTCCCACCTGTCAGTGACACATTTTAATTAAACACGTTAATTAATCTAATCAGGATTAATTAGGGCTGCTGTTGCCACCCGTCTAATTAATTAGGGTCCCACTGTCATTGACTAAATAATTAATTAACTAATCAGGTTAATTAGGTAACTAGTGTGTAATTAGTTTAATTAGTTGTTTAACTTAATCAATCAAAATTAATTAAGTTAATTATTTCTTTAATTAATTAATTGATTGATTGATTTTTTTTAAATACGTTCTGGCGCGGGGCCCGTTTGTCATAGGCCCTAGGGCCTTAGCGGGTGCCGGGTTCGCGAACGGGCGCGGGCGAAGCGGGTTACGGGCGCTGGGCGCCAGCCTAAAACGGCGACCAGCCGCGGGGCGTGGCGCCGGGGGCCAAGCAGGACGGAGCGGTAAAGCGGGCGGCGATGCTAGGTGGGCGGCGAGCAGAGGGCAGCGACGGGTGGCAGCAGCAGCTCGCAGAAGTGAACAGCAATGGGAGGTGAGCGGGGCGAGCAGCGGCGCGGAGGCAGCGCAGGCGGGGCCCGACGCGGTTGGCGAAGGAGACCGCAGCCGGGGCGAGGCGGGCGCGCACGCGTAGGTGCGAGCGAAGCAGGGGCGTGGACGAGCTAGGGCGTGAAAGGGAAGGCTCCCGGGGCTGCAGGACGTTCGTCGGACGGGGACGGCGGTGCGGGCAGGGAAGAGTGCGCGGTGGGCGCCGGAGAAGGCGACGGGCGTGCGCGGGGAGCGAGGGCGGCGAGCGACGCGGTGCTGACGAGCATGGTGCGGGCGCGCACGTGGGACGAGCGACACCGTGGCGATGCGAGACAGGCGAGCGGGGCCACGGCTGTGGCCGTGTGGGCGCACGCGTGCACGACTGCGGGGCTGCACGAGGAGCAGAGAGGGAAAGAGGCGGGGCTCACTGGGGCCATAGGGATTTGGGCAGCGGGGCGTGGGGAGGTAGGCGGGGATGACGGTGTCGAGGGGGCAGTCCGGCGAGGTGGCCGTCGACGAGGCAGGCCGCGGCGGTGGCGTTCTGGGCGGCGGCGGTCGACGCAGCGAGGGGGGCGAGGCGTCGGCGTCGTTGTTCGAACCCCACCCCGATCCAGATGGGATCGAGAGGTGGTGGGGGAAGAGGGGAGGCGATGCGGGAGAGTGGGGGTGGTTCGTCCCCGATCTATATCTGGATCGAGGGGGCGTGAGGAGCGACAGGGGGGAAGTGTGGCGTCGGTTGGCTAGGGTTCGGTCGCCAGGGGGGGGTTAAGGGAGTGAGTGGGGGCGGCTGGGCCAGTTGGGCTGGGCCATGGCCAGTTGGGCCAGGTGGGTCGGTGCCCTATTAGTTGGGCCATTCGGCCCAGGGGAGGGGGTTCTTCTTCTTTTTCTCTTTTGTATTTTCTTTTCTTTTTATTTATTTACTTTTCCGTTTTTAAATCATTTTAAATTATTTAGGCATTTTATAAAATGTGTTTATTACACCATATTTACATATGCAAAATATGGCACCTCCCGAACATTTTTGTTTTAAATTTCCAAAAACTTTTATTGTTGACATTAACTTGAATTTGAATTTTTAAACGGTTTTGATCCAACGTGATATTATTAACCGTAACCGTGGTGACGTGGCACCATTAGTGTGAGATTACTGTAGCTTAATTACCCGGGCGTTACAAAACTCCTCCACTACAAGAAATCTCGTCCCGAGATTTAGGAGCGGGAGTAAGGGGGAATAGATTAGGTTATGAGATTCTAACGGATCTTCTCGGTTGTGGTTGCTCTTCTCGAAGAAGTTGACCGCTTCCGTTGATGTCGTCATTCCTTAGCTTTGGGTTATCAGGATAAGTCATCAGTCTTTCTTGGTGAACTCCATCGTACTTATCAATAAGAAAGGGGCGGCCTGACAACGATAGAATGCTATCAGGGGAAATCATCTGGGGTTTATCCCATGAATGATCACATGAGTAACTCTCGAATTGGTCAAATGGAACACATCGAGAGCCGAGCAAGAAGGTACGGTAAGAAGTTTCAAGTGGCTAGCCAATCATTCGTTGCCTAAAACTGAGTGTGAAAGGGTTTTAGAGCAACATGAATAAGTATTATGTCTGATACCAGAATTGATGGTTTCTTGGAAGGTGGCTCGCGAATTACATACGAAGCCAAGCATGAGGAATAAACTTTAGGAGCTGGGGTGTACATGAGAGTTAGGTTTCGATCATGGGACTTGTGGGTTATGGGCCCACCATGTGGGTTGAAAGTAGGAGGAGCGGTGACATCTTGCATGGTCAAGATAGCAAGGCATGTCAGGGAGTAGCCTGCCAGTTATGTCGGCAGCAACGTCGGTACCAAGGGCAAGGGACGAAGAGAACCATCTTCTTGCTCGTTGAACGAGGCGGACCAATAGGCAAAGTTCTCGTCCATCGGTGGTTACCGGAATGTCAACAACAATAGTAACATGGTCTTACTGACAGAGTTGTACACTGAGGTGCTTATAAAAGCAGTGACATATTACTGCTTAGATCATATAAACCTCAAGAAGGTTAAACAGAACAATGGAAACGAAAATGTGATTATCAGATTAAATAGAACAATGGAAAGGAAAATGTGTTTAAACACATATTTCAGGAGTATATCCTTCCTAACAACAAACAGAGTATGATATCCAAGACCGGATAGAAGGTAGAAAACCACTTAGGTAAGGGGAGAGGAATTTCATGACGTTACCCATACAATGGTATTAGGATAAATGGTAAAGAAAATTTAGCATTGTGCTTCAAATGTTCTTATTGAAAATCGGAGTACCATGAACAAGCTTCGAGATAGCATTGACATGGTCTTCAAGCAAAGGGGGCGACATGATCCAGATCGAGGAGGGACGTGGGGAGCGACAGGGGGGAAGTGTGGCGTCGGTTGGCTATGGTTCGGTCACCAGGGGGGTTAAGGGAGTGAGTGGGGGCGGCTGGGCCAGTTGGGCTGGGCCATGGCCAGTTGAGCCAGGTGGGCCGGTGCCCTGTTAGCTGGGCCATTCGGCCCAGGGGAGGGGGTTCTTTTTTTCTCTTTTGTCTTTTGTTTTCTTTTTATTTATTTTCTTTTATGTTTTTAAATCATTTTAAATTATTTAGGAATTTTATAAAGGGAGATTTACATTTCCCCCCCTAACTTTGTCCCGACCTCATCTTTACCCCTAAATAAAAACAGTGCTCAACTTTACCCCTCTTCCGTTAAGTGCGTTTATAGAAATACCCTTCCGTACATTTTCCGTCCAGTCAAAGGCCTTTGACCGTTAAGTGCGCGTGTAGAAAAATCTAACGGTCAAAGGCCTTTGACTGGACGGAAAATGTACGGAAGGGCATTTCTATAAGCGCACCTAACGGAAGAGGGGCAAAGTTGAGCACTGTTTTTATTTAGGGGTAAAGATGAGTTCGGGACAAATTTAGGGGGAAAATGGAATTGGCCCTTTTATAAAATGTGTATTAAACCATATTTACATATGCAAAATATGGCACCTCCCGAACATTTTTGTTTAAAATTTTGAAAAACTTTTATTGTTGACATTAACTTGAATTTGAATTTTTTAACGGTTTTGTCCAACGCGATACTATCAGTAGTAACCGTGGTGACGTGGAACCATGAGCGTGGGATTACTGTAGCTTAATTACCCGGTCGTTATAGTTAGTTGCGGGATGATGCATTACAGAACGGGTAAACAGACTCGCCGGTTACGAGATTGAACTAGGTATGAGGATACCGACGATCGAATCTCGGGCAAGTAATATACCGATGACAAAGGGAACAACGTATGTTGTTATGAGGTTTGACCAATAAAGATCTTCGTAGAATATGTAGGAGCCAATATGAGCATCCAGGTTCCGCTATTGGTTATTGACCGGAGATGTGTCTCGGTCTACATAGTTCTCGAACCCGTAGGGTCCGCACGCTTAACGTTTGGTGACGATCGGCATTATGAGTTTATGTGTTTTGATGTACCGAAGGTAGTTCGGAGTCCCGGATATGATCACGGACATGATGAGGAGTCTCGGAATGGTCGATACATAAAGATCGATATATTGGAAGCCTATGTTTGGACATCGGAATGGTTCCGGGTGAGTTCGGGCATTTACCGGAGTACTAGGGGGTTACCGGAACCCCCCGGGGAGTATATGTGCCTTATTGGGCCTTAGTGGAATAGAGGAGAGGAAGGCCAAGGAGGAGGGCGCGCCCCCTAGCCCAATCCAAATTGGGTGGGGGCCGGCCCCCCTTCCTTCCTTATCTCCTACTCCTACAAGGGAAAGGGGGGATCCTACTCCCGGTGGGAGTAGGACTCCTCCTAGGGCGCGCCATAGAGAGGGCCAGCCCTTCCCTCCTCCACTCCTTTATATACGGGGGAGGTGAGCACCCCATAGACACACAAGTTGATATCTTAGCCGTGTGCGGTGCCCCCTCCAAAGATTTCCACCTCGATCATATCGTTGTAGTGCTTAGGCGAAGCCCTGCGTCGGTAACTTCATCATCACCGTCATCACGCCGTCGTGCTGACGAAGCTCTGCCCCGACACTCAGCTGGATCTAGAGTTCGTGGGATGTCACCGAGCTGAACATGTGCAGATCGCGGAGGTGCCGTATCTTTGGTGCTAGGATTGGTCGGATCGTGAAGACGTACGATTACATCAACATCGTTGTCATAACACTTCCGCTTACGATCTAAGAGGGTACGTAGACAACACTCTCCCCTCTCATTGATATGCATCACCTAGATGGATCTTGCATGTGCGTAGGAATTTTTTTGAAATTACTGCTTTCCCCAACAATGGCATCCAAGCCAGGTCTATGCGTAGATGTTATATGCATGAGTAGAACACAAAGAGTTGTGGACATGGGTATATACATATTGCTTGCCATCACTAGTTGATTCTTGATTCGGCGGTATTGTTGGATGAAGCGGCTTAGACCGACATTACGCGTACGCTTACGCGAGACTTGTTCTACCGACGTGCTTGGCACACAGGTGGCTAGTGGGTGTCAGTTTCTCCAACTTTAGTTGAATCGGATTCAATGAACATGGTTCTTTCTGAATATCAAAAAGCAATCACTATACCGCGTTGTGGTTTTTGATGCATAGGTAAGAACGGTTCTTGCTCTGCTTGTAGCAGCCACGTAAAACTTGCAACAACAAATTAGAGGACGCCTAACTTGTTTTTGCAGGGCATGTTGTGATGTGATATGGTCAAGACATGGTGCTAAATTTTATTGTATGGGATGGTCATGTTTTGTAACAGAGTTATCGGCAACTAGCAGGAGCCATATGGTTGTGGCTTTATTGTATGAAATGCAATTGCCATGTAATTGCTTTACTTTATCACTAAGCGGTACCGATAGTCGTAGAAGCAATAGTTGGCGAGACGACAATGATGCTTCGATGGAGATCAAGGTGTCAAGCCGGTGACTATGGTGATCATGATGGTGCTTTGGAGATGGAGATCAAAGGCACAAGATGATGATGGACATATCATATCACTTATATTGATTGCAAATGATGTTTATCCTTTATGCATCTTATTTTTCTTAGTTCGGCGGTAGCATTATAAGATGATCTCTCACTAAATTTCAAGGTATAAGTGTTCTCCCTGAGTATGCACCGTTGCTACAGTTCATCGTGCCGAGACACCACGTGATCATTGGGTGTCATAAGCTCTACATTCACATACAACGGGTGTAAGCCATTTTTGCACATGCAGAATACTCGGGTTAAACTTAACGAGCCTAGCATATGTAGATATGGGCATGGAACACTGAGACCGAAAGGTCGAACGTGAATCATATAGTAGATATGATCAACATAGTGATGTTCACAATTGAAAACTACTCCATCTCACGTGATGATCGGACATGGTTTAGTTGATATGGATCATGTGATCATTTAGATTACTAGAGGAATGTCTATTTAAGTGGGAGTTCTTAAGTAATATGATTAATTGAACTTTAATTTATCATGAACTTAGTCCTGATAGTATTTGCAAATTATGTTGTAGATCAATAGCTCGCATTATAGCTCCCCGTTTATTTTTATATGTTCCTAGAGAAAACTATGTTGAAAGATGTTAGTAGCAATGATGTGGACTAGCTCCATGATCTAAGGATTATCCTCATTGCTGCATAGAAGAATTATGTCCTTAATGCACCGCTAGGTGACAGACCTTTTGCAGGAGCAGATGCAGACGTTATGAACATTTGACAAGCTCGGTATGATGACTACTTGATAGTTTAGTGCGCCATACTTTATGGCATAGAACCGGGACTTCAAAAACATTTTGAACACCACAAAGCATATGAGATGTTCCAAGAGCTGAAATTGGTACTTCAGACTCATGCTCGTGTTAAGAGGTATGAGACCTCTGACGAGTACTTTGCCTACAAGATGGAGGAGAATAGCTCAGCTAGTGAGCATGTGCTCAGAATGTCTGAGTACTATAATCACTTGAATCAAGTGGGAGTTAATCTTCCAGATAAGATAGTGATTCACAAAGTTCTCTAGTCACTATCACCAAGTTACATGAACTTCGTGATGAACTATAATATGCAAGGGATAACGGAAACGATTCCCAAGCTCTTCGTGATGCTGAAATTCGCGAATGTAGAAATAAAAAAAGCATCAAGTGTTGATGGTTGACAAGACCACTAGTTTCAAGTAAAAGGGCAAGGGAAAGAAAGGGAACTTCAAGAAGAATGGAAAGCAAGTTGCACTCCCGTGAAGAAGCCCAAAGCTAGACCTAAGCCTGAAACTGAGTGCTTCTATTGCAAAGGGAATGGTCACTGGAAGCAGAACTCCCCCAAATACTTGGCGGATAAGAAGGATGGCAAAGTGAACAAAAGTATATTTGATATAGATTTTATTGATGTGTACTTTACTAGTGTTCATAGTAACCCCGGGGTATTTGATACCGGTTCAGCTGCTAAGATTAGTAACTTGAAACAGGAATTACAAAATGAACAGAGACTAGCTGAGGGTTAGCTGACGATGTGTGTTGGAAGTGATTCCAAGGTTGATAAGATCACCATCGCGTACTCCCTCTACCTTCGGGATTAATATTGGAACTAAATAAATGTTATTTGGTGTTTGCGTTGAGCATAAATATGATTGGATCATGTTTATTGCGATACGATTATTCATTTAAGTTAGAGAATAATTGTTGTTCTGTTTACATGAATAAAACATTCTATGGTCTTACATCCAACATAAATGGTTTACTGAATCTTGATCACAGTGATACACATAATATTGATGCCAAAAGATGCAAAGTTAATAATGATAGTGCAACTTATTTGTGGCACTGCCGTTCAGGTCATATTGGTGTAAAGCGCATGAAGAAACTCCATGTTGATGGACTTTTGGAGTCACTTGATTACGAATCATTTGATGCTTGCGAACCATGCCTCATGGGCAAGATGACTAAGACTCCATTCTCTGGAACAATGGAGCAAGCCACTGACGTATTGGAAATAATACATACCGATGTATGCGGTCCGATGAGTGTTGAGGCTCGCGGTGGGTATCGTTATTTGCTGACATTCATAGATGATTTGAGCAGATATGAGTGTATCTACTTAATGTAACACAAGTCTGAAATGTTTGAAAAGTTCAAAGAATTTCAGAGTGAAGTGGAGAATCATCGTAACAAGAAAATAAAGTTTCTACAATCTGATTGCGGAGACGAAATATTTGACTTACGAGTTTGGCCTTCAGTTGAAACAATGTCGAATAGTTTCGCAACTCACGCCACCTGGAACACCATAGTGTAATGGTGTGTCCGAACATCATAACCGTACTTTATTAGATATGGTGTGATCTATGATGTCTCTTACCGATTTACCACTATTGTTTTGGGGTTATGCATTAGAGACAACTGCATTCACGTTAAGTAGGGCACCATCTAAATCCGTTGAGACGACACCGTATGAACTATGGCTTGGCAAGAAACCAAAGTTGTCGTTTCTTAAAGTTTGGGGTTGCGATTCTTATGTGAAAAAGTTTCAAACTGATAAGCTCGAACACAAATTGGAGAAATGCGTCTTCATAGGATACCCAAAAGAAACTGTTGGGTACACCTTCTATCATAGATCCGAAGGCATGATATTCGTTGCTAAGAATGGATCCTTTATAGAGAAGGAGTTTCTCTCGAAAGAAGTGAGTGGGAGGAAAGTAGAACTTGATGAGGTGATTGTACCTTCTCTCGAATTAGAAAATGCTTCATCACAGACATCAGTTCCAGTGATGCCTACACCAATTAGTGAGGAAGTTAATGATGATGATCATGAAACTTCAGATCAAGTTACTACCAAACCTCGTAGGTCAACAAGAGTACGATCCGCACCAGAGTGGCACGGTAATCCTGTTCTGGAGGTCATGTTACTTGACCATGACAAACCTACGATCTATGAGGAAGCGATGATGAGCCCAGAGTCCGCAAAATGGCTTGAGGCCATGAAATCTGACATGGAATCCATGTATGAGAACAAATTATGGACTTTGATTGAATTGCGCGATGATCGGCGAGCCATTGAGAATAAATGGATCTTCAAGAGGAAGACGAACGCTGATAGTAGTGTTACTATCTACAAATCTCGAATTGTCGCAAAAGGTTTTCGATAAGTTCAAGGTGTTGACTACGATGAGATTTTCTCATTGTAGTGATGCTTAAGTCTGTCCGAATCATGTTAGAAACTTGCCACATTTTATGAAATCTGGCAAATGGATATCAAAACTACATTCCTTAATGGATTTCTTAAAGAAGAGTTGTATATGATGCAACCAGAAGGTTTTGTCAATCCTAAAGGTGCTAACAAAATGTGCAATCTCCAGCGATCCATCTATGGACTGGTGCAAGCATCTCGGAGTTGGAATATACGCTTTGATAAGTTGATCAAAGCATATAGTTTTATACAGACTTGCAGTGAAGCCTGTATTTACAAGAAAGTGAGTGGGAGCACTACAACCTTTCTGATAAGTATATGTGAATGGCATATTGTTGATCAGAAATGATGTAGAATTTTCTAGAAGCATAAACGAGTGTTTGAAAGGAGTTTTTCAAATAAAGACCTCGGTGAAGCTACTTACATATTAGGCATCAAGATCTATAGAGATAGATCAAGACACTAGATAAAGATTTTTGAATGATTACATACCTTGACAAGATTTTTGAAGTAGTTCAAAATGGAACAGTCAAAGAAGTAGTTCTTGCCTATATTGCAAGGTGTAAAGTTGAGTAAGACTCAAAACAGGACCACCGCAGAAAATAGAAAGAGAATGAAAGTCATTCCCTATGCCTCAGCCATAGGTTCTATAAAGTATGCTATGTTGTGTACCAAACCTATTGTGTACCTTGCCATGAGTTTGGCAAGGGGTTACGATATTGATCCAGGAGTAGATCACTTGATAGCGGTCAAAATTATCCTAAGAAGACTAAGGGGATATTTCTTGGTTATGGAGGTGATAAAGAGTTCGCCGTAAAGAGTTACACCAAAGCAAGCTTTTACACCGCCGGATGACTCTAAGTCTCGATCTAGATACATATTGAAAGTGGGAGCGATTAGCTAGAGTAGCTCCGTGCAGAGCATTGTAGACATAGAAAATATGCAAAATACATACGGTTCTAAATGTGGCAGACTCGTTGACTAAACTTCTCTCACAAGCAAAACATGATCACTCTTTGGGTGTTAATCACATAGCGATGTGAACTAGATTATTGACTCTAGTAAACCCTTTGGGTATTAGCCACATGAAGGTGTAAACTAATCACATAAAGATGTGAACTATTGGTGTGAAATCACATGCCGATGTGAACTAGATTATTGACTCTAGTGCAAGTGGGAGACTGAAGGAAATATGCTCTAGAAACAATAATAAAGTTGTTATTTATATTTCCTTATATCATGATAAATGCTTATTATTCATGCTAGAATTTTATTAACCGGAAACTTAGTACATGTGTGAATACATAGACAAACAGAATGTTCCTAGTATGCCTCTACTAGACTAGCTCGTTAATCAAAGATGGTTAAGTTTCCTAGCCATAGACATGTGTTGTCCTTTTATGAACGGGATAACATCATTAGAGAATGATGTGATGGACTAGACCCATCCGTTAGCTTAGCAGTATGACCGTTTAGTTTATTGCTATTGCTTTATTCATGACTTATACATGTTCCTATGACTATGAGATTATGCAACTCCCGAATACCGGAGGAACACTTGGTGTGCTATCAAATGTCACAACATAAATGGGTGATTATAAAGATGCTCTATAGGTGTATCCGGCGGTGTTTGTTGAGTTGGCATAAATCGAGATTAGGATTTGTCACTTCGATTTTCGGAGAGGTATCTCTGGGCCCTCTCGGTAATGCACATCACTAAAAGCCTTGCAAGAAATCTGACTAATGAGTTAGTTACGGGATGATGCATTATGGAACGAGTAAAGAGACTTGCCGGTAATGAGATTGAACTTGGTATGAGGATACCGACGATCGAATCTCGGGCAAGTAACATACCGATGACAAAGGGAACAACGTATGTTGTTATGCGGTTTGACCGATAAAGATCTTCGTAGAATATGTAGGAGCCAATATGTGCATCCAGGTTCCGCTATTGGTTTGTTGACCGGATATGTGTCTCGGTTATGTCTACATAGTTCTCGAACCCGTAGGGTCCGCATGCTTAACGTTCAGTGACGGTCGGTATTATGAGTTTATGTGTTTTGATATACCGAAGGTAGTTCGGAGTCCCGGATATGATCACGGACATGACGAGGAGTCTCGGAATGGTCAAGACATAAAGATCGATATATTGGAAGCCTATGTTTGGACATCAGAATGGTTCCGGGTGAATTCGGGCAGTTACCGGAGTACCGGGGGGTTACCGGAACCCCCTGTGGAGTATATCGGCCTTAGTGGAATAGAGGAGAGGAAGCCCAAGGAGGAGGGGTGGGCGCGCCCCCCTAGCCCAATCCGAATTGGGTGGGGGTCGGCCCCCCTTCCTTCCTTCTCTCTCCCCCTTCCTTCTCTCCTACTCCTACTAGGGAAAGGGGGGAATCCGACTCCCGGTGGGAGTAGGACTCCCCCTAGGGCGCGCCATAGAGAGGGCTGGCCCTTCCCTCCTCCACTCCTTTATATACAGGGGAGGGGGCACCCCATAGAAACACAAGTTGATCTCTTAGCCGTGTGCGGTGCCCCGTTCCACAGATTTCCACCTCGGTCATATTGTTGTAGTGCTTAGGCGAAGCCCTGCGTCAGTAACTTCATCATCACCGTCATCACGCCGTCGTGCTGATGAAGCTCTCCCCCGACACTCAGCTAGATCTAGAGTTCGTGGGACATCATCGAGCTGAACGTGTGGAGATCGCGGAGGTGCCATATCTTTGGTGCTAGGATCAGTCGGATCATGAAGACGTACGACTACATCAACCGCGTTGTCATAACGCTTCCACATACGGTTTACAAGGGTACGTAGACAACACTCTCCCCTCTCGTTGCTATGCATCACCTAGATGGATCTTGCGTGTGCGTAGGATTTTTTTTTGAAATTACTGCGTTCCCTAACAGAACATCACTATGTTGATCATATCTACTATATGATTCACGCTCCAACTTTCGGTCTCAGTGTTCTGAGGCCATTTCTGCATATGCTAGGCTCGTCAAGTTTAACCCGAGTATTCTGCTTGTGCAAAACTAGCTTTCACCCGTTGTATGTGAACGTAGAGCTTATCACACCCGATCATCACGTGGTGTATCCGCACGACGAACTGTAGCAATGGTGCATAATCTGGGAGAACACTTGTACCTTGAAATTTAGTGAGAGATCATCTTATAATGCAAACGCCGAACCAAGCAAACACTACAAAAAAATACACTTCCGTGATGATACGTGTTTGTCACAGTAGGTCACGTTTTTTGTCATGCATGTACAATCATGACGATTTTATGACAGAATCAAGATAGTCATACTTGTGCTGTCATAGAAGTGTTCCATGACATTACCAAAATTATCATCACGGAAGTGTCCACTTCCATGACGATAAATCATGCATCACAGAAGTGCTTTCGTCAAGGGTGACCGACACGTGGCATCCACCGTAACGAAACGCCATTAAGCTATCGGGTCCGGTTTTGGATCTGGTAACCCATTAACAGCCCGGACCAATGGGGATTTTCCACGTGTAAAATCATCATTGGCCGGAGGAAACACGTGTTGCCTCACCGTTGGGACAGATGCCACCCACTCATTGGACATGAGGCGCCTATGATTGGTCGACACGTGGCACGGCCCAACAGTGTCCCATTCCGGTGAAAAAGGCCGGCCCAATAAAAATTAGCAGGCCGGCCCATACAAGGCCTACTTGTGTCAGGTCCATTTAAGCCCACGACCCATACGAGATGTGCCAATTCGGCCCATCAATGACCCGTTAAAGATTTGACACCATTGCAGCCCATTGTCAGTTCGAACCCGTTAATAGCCCACTATATATTTGGGCTCAATATTGGCCCGATGAGATTTCGACCTATTAGCGGCCCATTCAATGGATGGGCCAATTTTCACGATGTACATCTTTCGGCCTTTTAGCGACCCATTTAAATGTTGGGCTAATTTCTGGACCGGTGTGTCTTTCAGCCTGTTGATGGCCCATAAATCACTTTTGCCATTTGTAGTTGGACCTGAGTTTCGGCCTTTTAGCGACCCATTTAAGTGTTGGGCCAATTTCCGGCCCGGTGTGTTTTTCAGCCTGTTGACGGCCCATATATCTGTTGGGCCATTTTTAGTCGGACCTGAGTTTTGGCCTTTTAACGGCCCATGCCCTTCATGGTCCAATACCAGCCCGGTTTCTCTTTCGGCCTGCTAAAGGCCCACAATACAACCTAACTTTCGGCCTCTTAGTGGCCCATACTCTTCATGGTCCAGTACAAGCCCGATGTCTCTTTTGGCCTGTTAAAGGCCCACAATATAGTTGGGCCGTATGGAGCCCGAACTTAGTAACAGCCTGTTAATGGCCCGTGAAATCAATTCGGCCCACCTGTTGCCCGCTTCGATGTCGTCCTGTTAACGACCCGGGAGTTAAGAGGGCCGACCATTAACTTTCGGCCTGGTAACGGCCCATTAACTTAATGGGCCCACTAAAGTTCATACATGTCTTTAGGCCAAATTAGATAATTTGAGCCCATTACGACAAGCAATTATGCACAAGACCAAAAGCGATCAAGCAAAGGTACGGCATACAGGGGAAAACGTTGCACATCCATCATATATTGCAGGAAATTACATCCACTAGGCAATCAAAGATTGATGCCAGTTCAAATAAATGAACAGAACCTAATGATCTACAACGTCACAATCTGCAACGTCAGCACGGATGACGCCCATAAGCATGTGGGCAAGTTCTTGCTGCTTTGCTACACTGTCTCTGAAAACATTGATCAGTTGTTGTGTCACATGACTCTGCACCTCTGAGTCCTCCACCATTTCCATCATTCCTTCAGCCATTAATTGGTTCACAAACATACATTTTTTCCGTTGCATTCGGGACAGAGGATACTGAACAGATTCAGATGGCAATTTTGGCAGGCTTGTATTATTGATAGTGGAGAGTGTCTCAACCACTGCATCATAACATAAATTAGGAGGGGAACCAAACAGATTAATCATGAGTTATTCCCATATTACCTGGCCTAGATTTATTGCAAAGAAACAATGGGGTTGCCTTGCTGTTTTCAGAGTTTGTCTTCTTATCTTCAGCAGCCAGCACCAAATTAAGACACTAGCATTGCTATCATTGGCCAAGTCAGATAATAGGAAAGAAACATTGGGACAACGAACATTTGGGAAACTAGCCAACACCAAATTAACACAATATGGCATAGCTATCATCAGCCAGGTAAGGTAATACGAAAGCAACATTGATGCAATGAATGAATGGGCAACCAGAGCAGCACTACAATTCAGTAATGTGCACGATATGAGGTAGTACACTCATGCAGCTTAGTATGCAAAACTATCAGGCAATTTTCTTTACAAAAATCAACATTGGCGCCTTTAACATTTTGCTACAACTAATTTTGATCAGATAAAGGTTGGATTCACACCGATTAACAAAATACATGCTGATGTAAAAATATAGTGATATACAACAGGTAATTACATCAGCATTGGAGCACAGAGAATTCCCGCAAGATATTTTCCTCGAATACAATCCCAATGAAGGAAGTCTTCTATCATTTAACCTTATTTTATAAAAGAGAGATGGGTAAGAAACATGTAGAAAATATGATCAAAATGCTATAAAATTTCATGATGCGAGGATACGCACACGTTTCTTAGAATGGAGTTGGCATTCTTTTGCTGGACTGGAGCGGACTAGTTCTTTGGCCACTGGAATCTGCTTATTATCAGTGGGAGTTGGGTTTCTCTGTGCTGGAGCAGTATCTATGAAAAATGGAGTTGGTTTATAATCTCCTGGCATTTGGATCTTTTGCAAAGACCTGGTTTGTAACCCTTCAGATTCTAACATAGCCGTCTTCTGCTTGCATGCCTTATATAGAAGAATGGTGCTTCAACTATAAAACATGCTACAGCAGAGATGGCATAGGTACTACAGAATACAAAGGCATGACATATTGACTTGTATTCCCTCCATCCGGAAATAAATGGACTAGGCGTATTGCAGTTCTAGATACATCCAGTTTTACCCATTTCTACTACATGTAATCCACACAAAGGGAGTATGATGTAAGAGCTAGGGATACGACAAGACAACACAGTAAAAAAACACTAGAAACCCACTACAGAACCAAAGTAATCAAACCCACTGATATGAGATAGTACACTCATGCAGCTCAGGATGCAAAACTACCAGGCAGTTTTCCTTACAAAAATCAACATTGTGGCCTTTAATCATATATTTTGCTACAACTAAATTTAGATCAGATAAAGGTTGGATTCACGGCGATTAACAAAATACATGCTGATGTAAAAATATAGTGATATACAACAGGTACTTACATCTGCATTGGAGCACAGAGAATTCCCGCAAGAATCTTTCCTCACAGACGATACCAGTGCAGAAATTCTTCTATCTGTTAAGCTTATTTTCTAAAAGAGAGATGGGTAAGAAACATGTAGAAAATATGATTAGCATGCTATCAATTTCATGATGCAAGGATACGCACATGCTTCTTAGAATGGAGTTGACATATTTTTGTTGGACCGGAGCGCACTAGTTCTTTGGCCACTGGAATCTGCTTATTATCAGTAGGAGTTGGGTTTCTCTGTGCTGGAGCAGTATCTATAAAAACTGGAGTTGGTTTATTATCTCCTGGCCTTTGGATCTTTTGCAAAGACCTGGTTTGTTACCTTTCAGATTCTAACATAGTCGTCTTCCCCTTGCATGCCTTGTATAAAAGAATGGTGCTTCAATTATAAAACATGCTACAACAGAGAGATGGAATAGTGAAAGTGCGTTATATCGACTAGAGGGGGTGAATAGGCGATTTTTATGAATTCTTCACTAAGGAATTTCAGGGTGGGGAAATTCCTGAGTGAAGAACTACTTGCAGTGGAATAAGTACTCATAAATAAACATAACAGTGCATGAGCTTGCTCTTCATGAAGAAATGAAAACAAGCACAGAGTACAGAAAGCGTAAACACAGGATAACACATGATAAAGACAAACAGACTGAAGAAATTGAACTGAGGAAATAGAGAAAGTCTTCAGTCAAAGTCTTCAAACATATATGAACAAGCACACAACATAGAAATGAGGAAATAGAAGGGTTGAGGAAATAAAACCAGTTAGCTCGGTGAAGACAATGATTTGGTAGACCAACCAACTGCTGTGAGAGTTGTACGTCTGGTTAGGGCGGCTAGGTATTTAAATCTGAGGACACACAGTCCCGGACACCCAATCCTGAACATGCAGCTCAGGACACTCAGTCCTCGTCGTATTCCCCTTGAGCTAAGATCACACAGACCTCGCCCAATCACTCGTGGTAAGTCTTCAGGTGACTTCCAAACCTTCACAGACTCGGTTACTCGGCAGTCCACAATTTCCTCTTAGATGCTCTAGACCATGACGCCTAACCGTCTGGAAGATGCACAGTCTTCAAAGGTAACAAGCGTCGGATCCACGCAGGATCAATCCCTTCAATGATGCTCAATCACTTTGGTTTGTAGGTGTTTGGGTTTGGGTTTTCCTCACTTGATGATTTTCACTCAAAGTCCCCGGAGGATGGATGCTCTCAAATGACAAGCGTCAGTTTCTCTTGGAGCAGCCAACCAGCTAGTGGTTGTAGGGGGCGGCTATTTATAGCCTAGGGAGCAGCCCGACATGATAAGACATAAATGCCCTTCAATGATATGACCGTTAGGTGGGTGGATATTTTGGGACAGCTGGCGCATAGCACAGCAACTATCGGAATTTTGAGTATCAAATTCCTCAGGGCTATCATGTTCCTCACTATGTAGGCAATCCGCACCGGCGAATTCCTAACTCCTCAGTCAGAACAAATTCCTCAGAGGCCAGAAAAATTCGTCTCTGTCACTGAAGAAATTGACTGAACTGTATGAGATTTCCAATGACTTCACTCGAAGGGATTGGTAGGTGTAGGATTTGAGTTGAGCATCACTTGGAAATTTTTCCTTAGTATTTCCTCGACCCCCTTTAACAGTACGGTGTTTCCTATGACTCAAGAAAGAGAGAATTAAACTATGAAAACAAAAGTCTTCATGCTTCATGTTCCTCGAATGAATACCAATTCTTTGGGATCACACCAATTTTTCTTCACTTTCAAAGTCTTCAGAAATCCAAAGTCTTCAGTCGAAGAACTTCATTTTTAGGGGTCGACTTTCTCTGTAAATATCAAACTCCGCATAGACTTATAGACCTGTGTACACTAACAAACGCATCAATCCCTTAACCTATAAGTCTTCAATACACCAAAATCACTAAGGGGCACTAGATGCACTTACAATCTCCCCCCTTTTGGTGATTGATGACAATATAGGTTAAGTTTTCAATGGGGATAATCATATGAAGTGTAAATACTGAAATTGAGGAATTTGATTGCAAGATATAGAAGAACTCCCCCTAAAGATGTGCATAGTGAGGAATTTGCTTTTGAAGCAATGCACACTTTGAAGAGTAGAATCATGGAGATCTCCCCTATATCTTGTAATTCATACACACATTTAACATATAATATGAAGAATTTGAAATGCATGATGAAATATGGTGACCGATGTAATTCAGCATGCGTGCATTAACATTAATGAGGAATAAGCATGCAGAAAAACTCAGCAAAAGTATCATACCACCATAGAGTTTAAGTTTATAACTTGATCCAGCAAAGTCTTCAAAAGAACGGGAGTTGTAACTTAGACAAAAATAGCCCATATAGGTAGACCCGCTGAAGACTAACTCAAATTTCTCCCCATTTGTCATTGAATGACCAAAAGGGTCGAAAAAATGAGCACTAACGCCCCTGAAGAATATCAAGTTGATGGAGGAGCGCCAACGTTGTTGGGGTCGTTGGTTGTTGTAGGGCCTGCAGCAATGCCGTCCATGTCTTCAAACTTGTCAGTGTCGCGGGATGAAGAATATGAGCTGGCCACCAAGGAAGGAACTTTGACTTTCTTGAATTTCTTCGCTGGAGGTGTAGACCAATCAAAGTTCTCCTTGAGACCCATTTGGTTCAGATCTTCTTCACCATACAGATGTGACAAGATAGTCCGGTGCGACCGAAAACTTCATGGAGGTAGTAATGGCTTTTCTTCACTGCATTATGTGTAGCAGTCATGTTGTGAAGAAGAGAACCAAACTGGCGCTTAACCCATTTATGGTTTCGATCCACCTTCTAGTGAAGACTAAGAAGCAGCTCATGGTCAGTCATCACCCTGGGAGCTGTTGCTTGAGGATTTGGCTTGGATGCATGTGCAGCAGAATCATGAGTGGCAGAGTCATCATTGGTGGAATAAGATGCAGCTTTGCGAAACTGACCATCCAATGGACGAATGCCTTCATCAATGACAGTAGGTGCCTTGCCCTTTTCATCAGCTGAGGAATAAGTCTGCTTGAGGACTTCAATTTGGGGGCAGGTAGTTGAGGTGATTCTGAAAGTTAGCCTTGTAGTTTAGTGAAGACCTTGTTCTGAGGAATCTCATAATCCAAGGAGCATAAGGCTTCAACTCAAAGGGAGAGAGTGCAACATTTTCCAGGGTCCTCATGAAGAAATCATGATAATTGACAGGAACGCCATGTATGATGTTGAATAGCAGACTCTTCATGATGCCAACAATTTCCTCATCAGACGAGTCGTGGCCTTTGATAGGACTCATTGTCCTCCTCAGAATGCGATAGACTGTTCTGGGCACATATAGCAATTCCTTCACGAGGAATTTGGTCCTTGGCGCTTGACCGGGCTTTAGGGGCTTCATCAGCACTTGCATGTAATGGGCAGTGAGTTCAGGCTCCTGGTATAGAGAGCGATCTCCTTCAAGGGGTGGACTGATGGGCAGGGCGTGAAGTAATTCAGAGGCCGGTGCTTTATAATGAGTGTTATCGGTCATCCAGTCCAATACCTAAGTGTTGATATCATCAGGATCACCTATGATGTGAAGTGTAGCGTAAAACTGAAGAATAAGCTCTTCATTCCAATCAACAATAACAGAGCAAAAGTTGAGGAGGCCCGCGTCATGAAGCACACTGAGGACAAGAGAGAATCAAGGCAGTGATTCCATGTCCACGTGAGGAATATTGTCGGTGTCAAAACCGGCGGATCTCGGGTAGGGGGTCCCGAACTGTGCGTCTAGGCCGGATGGTAACAGGAGGCAGGGGACACAATGTTTTACCCAGGTTCGGTCCCTCTTGATGGAGGTAAAACCCTACGTCCTGCTTGATTGATAATGATGATATGGGTAGTACAAGAGTAGATCTACCACGAGATCAGAGAGGCTAAACCCTAGAAGCTAGCCTATGGTATGATTGTATGTTGTGGTTGTTGTCCTATGGACTAAAACCCTTCGGTTTATATAGACACCGGAGAGGGTTAGGGTTACACAAGGTCGGTTACAAAGGAGGAGATATCCATATCCGTATTGCCCAGCTTGCCTTCCACGCCAAGTAGAGTCCCATCCGGACACGAGACGAATTCTTCAATCTTGTATCTTCATAGTCTAACAGTCCGGCCAATGGAGATAGTCCGGCTGTCCGGAGACCCCCTAATCCAGGACTCCCTCAGTAGCCCCTGAACCAGGCTTCAATGACGATGAGTCCGGCGCGCAGTTGTCTTCGGCATTGCAAGGCGGGTTCCTTCTCCGAATACATCACAGAAGAATTTGAATACGAGGATAGTGTCTGACCCTGCAAAATAAGTTCTACATACTGCCGTAGAGAGAATAATATTTTCACAAATCCAATTTGCTGACTTGTTTTGGCAGCATGACATTATGTCATGGCCCGGTGATTATTCGAACCGTTTTTCTTCAACCAGCTCCACACATAACGCGAGGCGGTTTCTTGACACGTCTTGTCAAAGCAGAGGTCATGTTCCCCAATTACGGGATTCTCATTAATGCGGTCGTGGGTAACCCAACCATGTCTAGGACTCCTAGATTATAGGCAAGTCCTAAACGGCCATGGAGAGGACGCTTGATGTTCACCCTCTTTATAAAGGGACAAGGTTTTCACTTTTTCCCTCTTGTGCTCAATCGAACCCTTCCCCCGCCTCGAGTTCCAACACCCAAAGCCCAGGTTAGGTGCTCCGAATCTTCAATCATGTCCGGATCTAGCCTTCAAGGCCGACGGATGCCCTCCTCCATGACGGAAGAGGACATCAAGAAGTTGAGGGAGGACAGATACCTGACCGCCGAGGTTTCGCATTAGCTACCTGCTCGAGGGCAGGTCATCCCTACTCCCGAACCCAAAGAGAATGTCGTGTTCGTATCCCACTTCCTCCGAGGCCTAGGCCTCACTCTGGATCCCTTCGTCAGGGGTTTGATGTTCTATTACGGGTTAGATTTCCACGATCTAGCTCCGGACTCCTTTCTCCACATCTCGACATTTATTGTCGTGTGTGAGGCCTTCCTCCGCATTACCCCTCACTTCGGCCTGTGGCTCAAGACCTTTGAAGTGAAGCCGAAGATGATCGATGGGCAACATGCAGCGTGCGGAGGTGCATCAATAGGAAAGATGGCATGAGCTCCATGGCCGAAAGGTTCCTTTCCAGAGGTGTCTGAATTATGGCAACGGGAGTGGTTTTATGTCACGGCTCCCAGAAGTGCCAAGTGGGCAGCTGCCCCCGCTTTCCGCTCGGGCCCCCCACCACAACTAATGTCATGGATTAGCATAGGTCTGAGCTGGGGTCCAGCCAAGGATGTGCCTATACTGCAAAGCCGCATTCGAGATCTCTTTGAGGGATATTTTAATTTGGTCGTGGTAATACAAGTTATGCTGGTTCGTCAAGTCCAGCCTTGCAAACGCTGGCCCCTTCGCTTGTGGGAGTTCAACCCAGAAGTACCGCGTGCCATTCAAAGTTTCCTCGGCCTGACGCACGAGGAGATGTACAAGTCATTCTTCGGACATCAAATAGAGTGTCCGGATACTACCGAGGACGTGGGCCTGAGCAGTAACCGCGCCGCCGAACAAGTAAGAAATCCTCTAGCCGAACACACTGTCTTTTATTCATCATGAAGTTATTTCTGAGAGTTTGCTCTTTGACCAGGACTGGCTAACAAAGGCGAAGATGATTCGGTGTTTGGCCCCCCTCCCTAAGGGTTTGGAAAATCCGGTATTGGAAAAGATGCTCGAGCTCGCACCTTGCCCGGAGCCCTCGAAGGAAGATACGGGGGGGGGGGGGGATAATACGGGCGGACGCGGGCCCCCATCGCTACCAGTTCCAACCGAGGGAATGAGCGTCTCCATGAAGGAGGATAACCGGGGGAGGAAAAGGACTGCTTCCGAGGATCCGGAAGCCGAGGCCTCCAAACGGGAGTTGAAGTCTCCCACAGAGGGTCCTGCCTCGGGGGGTGATTTTGCCACACAAAGTCCGCGGGGGTATCAGCCCTCCAACGAGTCGTAAGTGATCCAAAAAATACTTTAATAGTGAAGGTATACTATCTTTCTTCTGAGAAAATAACCGCCGCATATATCTTGCAGTTCGGGTCTCAGCCCTTCTCAGGTGAGCTCGTCTTCGGGGGATCTTCTTCCGGAGATGATGGAGAGCAAAAAGCCTCCCCTGGACTCCTCTGCTCAAGAAGCGAGCGACCCCGAAGTGTCGTCACGGAGGGCCTTTCCGGATCCGGTGAGGCCAGAAGATAATCCCATAGACCCCCGAAGTCCCCAGCGTCCGGCTCTCGAGGAGAGCGAACAAAAGAGTCCGGCACCGTCTGGTATGCGGTCGGACATTCTGAGGGAGCTGTTGGGGCGAGCGGCCATCTCAGAAGAACACCGTACGCTGATGGGTACGGTGATGGAAAGAATTTCGTCCGCCAAAAGCGGATTACATGAAGCCTTTATGAGTCTACCGACAGGCTTTGAGGTACGTGATAGTTCCACACATGTTAGGTGTGCCATGTGTAGATAGTAGCCCCTGAGACTCTGGTTGTCGTCGAGAACGGCGGCGATCAGAGGATCATAGTCCCAGGCAATAAACAGACTGCCCTTATGTGCAGGTGGTGGAAGCTCCGGTGGCTAGCCGGACTAGTGAGTTTGCCAAATTAAAACTGCAACTGGATGCGGCAGACGCCGACATCGAGCTTGTTAACAAGAGGCTTGACGAGGCACAGGGTAAGTGTTATTATCTGGTGAACGCCACATGGTAAGAGCAGCATGATGCCAGTATCTTTAATATGTTGTGACTGCAAATGGATCTGCCACCATGGAAACCTTGCGGGCAGAACTTGCCCGAGCCAAGGAACAAGCGAGGATTAGTAATGCAGCTGCTTTGAAGGCGGCCGAAGAGTTGAAAGCCAAGAAGGCCGCACATTGCGAGAGCCAAGAGAAGATGGCCAAGATGGCCGTAGAATTAAAAGACACTGCCGACCGTTGCCGGCTCCTTGAAAAAGAAAACCGAGCGAAGGCAACAGACCTTGAGAAGGCCACGATGGCAGACAAAGACACCAGCTCTGCTATGAGAGCGAAGAAGGAGGAGCTGCGGGAAGCCGGGGATATTGCGGCTGGGAAGCCCTTCATGCTACGGAGGAAGTTCGGAGATCCACGGTATGCCCCTCTGGATCGGCTGTGGAGTTCAGCAGATGCGTATATGGACTTGGCGGCGAGCGCTGCCGATGCGGCCAAATACTTCCAAGGTCAAATAGATCGTGAAGTGGACAAGCTGTTCTGGTCGCAATTCAACGTTCCAGAGCGTCTGCTTTCATTGACTGATCAGCTAGCCGAATGGGCCGAACTAAATAGGTTGTCCGAACTCGCCATGAGGTCTGTCGTGGATCGGCTATGGCCGGAAAAGCCAAAGCCAGACAGCTATTTCAGTTTAGTGCAGCGGTTCCTTGGTGCGGTGTCGCGCATTAATGCGATGAAGAGGTCGGCGTGCATAGAAGGCTCGCGGATGGCCCTTGCCCGTGTTAAAGCATACTGGGCGGAGATGGACGCTACCACTGTTGTGGCGCAGGGTTCGGCCATAGGCCGAGTGGCTACCGAGCACTATTTCGAGGAGGTTCTCGAGGGTGCTCGTTTGATAGAGGCTCAGTGCTCGAAGAATATTATGTTTGAGTGATATGTGTTCTCATTGTAAACACAATGCTTTTATGAAATTTTATAAGGCTATGTTTATACTTTTGCCTGAAACTAGTATGATGCCTCCTGTGCGGCCGTTTATGTACACATGTGTATAACCTGATAGATTGCAGTTGTCGGCTTCAACCCCCACACATATAATGCGGAGGTGCTCGTGAAAAACGCGTGTTCACACTTAACCCAACGTCTTGGTCCTATTAAGGAGGTGATAGCGTAGCGAATGAGGCAACCAGACTATAATGCTTTAACACTTTCACTTAGCCATAGGAGTTTGACAGTGGGGCTACTAGATAGCCCTTGGTGGCTCCGCACTCTCCCAATCTCGGGGTGCGTACATGCCTAGCCGGAAAACGGCCCTTCGTTAAGGCGGAGGAATTCTAGCATTCTGATAGGTCATCGAGTGGTTGACCAGTCTCACGCTATATCATGACAGTCAGTTTTCGGCTTTCTCTACTGAGGTGCTCGTCCGGATGAACCAGGGCACAATCGCAGTAGTTCTCCTGGTGCTGCCTTAGCCGTTAAAGCGGAACGTAAGGCACCAAAACATAGGAGCCGGGCAAACCCAACATTTGACCAAAGACAATGATTCGGAGCTGATGCATATAAGGCCAAACTCACGACGCCGAACACTCCCTAAGGTATTTGGTCTTTATGGTATAAACTGGGCCTAAATAGTGCCCTTTGTAAGAAGCCCCTTGTGTCCAGGTACGTGCATTATTCTGACGTGGCCACATGCCAAGACGTCAGCATCCTTCTCAATTGTGCTGAGAATTCGGTGGATGTGTATCAACAAGAGACGGTAAAAAAGGTTTACGCAGGGTCTTAATCTAAAAAGAATCCTTGGAGCGGGTCCCTGCTGCACGTCTGCGCCTGTGTCTCCGTTGTGCCGTATCCTGGACGGGTATAGCACGATGGTCATCTATAAAAGAGAGGAATTTAGGTGAAAAAGTTTTCGTGCAGAGAGATAGTTTTTAAAGAAACCATGTATAACTAGAAATGAGTATAAATTGCCACTTGTCTGCGCGCGTTGGGCCCCTTGTATTTGTAATAGGGGTGTGGCCATTAATCCGGTACAAATTACATATAGCAGCGTCAGACTCGTCTAACCGCGTCCGTGGTCTTGACGACCTATCAAATGCTTTAGTTGGTGAGGCCGTTTTTAGTGTCCGGCTGCCAAGGCAGTCGCCGGCGCGCAAAGATCGCTTAATAATTCCGTTCACTGTAATGATGCCACGTGGGCCGGGCATCTTGAGTGTGAGGGAAGCGTAGTGCGGTATTGCATTAAAGCGAGCGGAAGCTTCGCGTCCAAGTAGTGCTTGATAACCACTTTGGAACGGAGCGATGTGGAAGGTTAAATGTTCGCTACGAAAGTTATCGGGGAAGCCGAATATAACCTTTAGTAGCAGGGAGCCCGTGCAATGAGCCGCTGGGCCTGGCGTTACTCCTTTAAAGGTAGTATTGCTATGGCAAATTTTCGTTGGGTCTATCCCCATTTCACGGATTGTATCCTGGTATATCAGGTTTAGACTGCTGCCACCACCCATCAAGACTCGTGTGAAGTGGTATCCGTCAATTATTGGGTCTAATACCAGGGCAGCCCATCCTGCACGCGGGATACTTGCCGAGTAATCACGATGGTCGAAAGTGATCGGTTGAGACGACTAGTGGCAGGACTCCGCAGTGATAGGCCCTTGGGCATATTTTTCTGGGAGTGCTGTTTTGTTTCTCCCCTTGATCACGTGTAACATGTTTACTATTTTGACTTCTGGTGGAAATTTCTTTTGTTCCCCAGTGTCTTGCTTGAGAGGTTCATCCTCGTCTTCGCTTGGTGTATCCTCCCCCTTGTGTATGGCGCTAAGCTTGCCGGACTGCTTGAAGACCCAACATTCTCTATGGGTATGATTAGCGGGTTTACCAGGGGTGCTATGGATCTGACATATTTGGTCCAGAATTTTGTTTAGGCTGGAAAGTTCGTCTCTGGCGCCTTTAGAGGGCGGCTTTTGCTGACCTGGCCGAGAGCTTTTGAATCCGGCGTTTACTGCCGTGCTCTTCGTGCTGTCTTCTTTATTCCGGCGTTTGTTATTGCTGTTGCGCCGTGATTTCCCGTTTCCATCTCTAACTTCGGATGTACTGGGGTCGCTAGTGCTGCGTCTGGCTAGCCAGCTATCCTCACCCGCGCAAAAGCGGGTCATGAGGCTTGTTAATGCTGCCATTGTTCTCAGCTTTTCTTGGCCGAGGTGTCTGGCAAGCCATTCGTCATGGATGCTATGCTTAAAAGCTGCCAAGGCTTCGGCGTCCGGACAGTCGACAATTTGGTTCTTTTTAGTAAGAAACATGTTCCAAAGCTTTCGGGCTGACTCTCCGGACTGTTGAGTTATATGACTCAAATCATCCGCGTTCGGAGGTCGGACATAAGTCCCTTGAAAATTTGCCCGAAAGGCGTCTTCGAGATCTTCCCAACTTCCAATGGAGCTTTCAGGGAGGCTCTTAAGCCAGTGCCGAGTTTGCCCTTTGAGTTTTAGGGGTAAATACTTGATGGCGTGGAGATCATCTCCCCGAGCCATGTGGATATGGAGGATATAGGCCTCAATCCAGACCCCAGGGTCTGTTGTTCCATTGTATGCCTCTATGTTTACGGGTTTGAATCCCTCTGGAAATTCATGGTCCAGCACCTCATCGGTGAAACATAGGGGGTGTGCGGCACCCCTATATCTGGGTGTACCGCGTTGTTCGGATGTTTGTTGTGTTGCATCGTATGCTGGAGCACGCTTGCGTGGTCCATAGATGGATATGGTTTCGTCGTCCTTTTGATGTGAGCCCTCGCGTAGACCGCGTATTGGCTTATGTGCAGCGTTGCTTGCCGCTTTATGTTGGCCGTGAGGTCGTCTATCTGGCCAGATGGCTGTTTTAATTTTTGGTTGTGGGGGGTCTAAGGCCTCCTCATCGAATTCAGGTAGCAACTTCCGCTTTGGGTAGCTCTTGGGAGATTGCCGCCGTACTTCGCTGCTGTGTTGAGTACTTTACTCCATCTGATTTGGAGTGTGTCCTGCGCAGCCTTGAGCCTTTGCTTCTGCTTTTTCAGACTCCTCGCGGTGGCAACAAGCCTTTGACGGGCATTCTCCTACTCTGGGTGCCTGTCCGGCGTTATGTCGTCCGGACTATTATCTTTGACAGAATTGGTTTGTTCGGTTTGATTCTCCGTATTGCCGTGGTCCGGTGGTGGTTCGCCCTGCTCCAACGCTGGGTTTGTATGATCATTATTTCTGCCGAGGCGGGATTTGGGGCGGCGCTTATGCCCCCGCTTTGACTGCTTCTCGAGGGAACAAGCCTTCGTTGCGTCCTTCCGTTCCTCGTCGTCGTCTTATTTTGGTGTGTCCACCATGTATACGTCATATGATGAGGTGGACATCCAGCGCCCTGTGGGCGGTGGTTCCTCTTTGCCTCCCGCATCGTCGTCCATACCGTCGATGTCTTCGGAGTCGAAGTCGAGCATGTCGGTTGAGTCATCGACAGTGGCTATTAAGTGGGTGGTGGGTGGGCGTCGAATTTCTTCGTCGTCCGCATCCCGATCTTGCCGGACATAGTTCGGCCAGGATTCTCCTGACAAGGAGAGAGACCTTAATGAGTTCAGTATGTTGCCAAAGGGCAACTGCTGAAAAATATCCGCGGAGGTAAACTCCATGATCGGCGCCCAATCGGATTCGATAGGAACGGGCGCAGGCGGTTCGGAGTCCATGGCCGGAGAAGGATTCGGCAGTTTAACAACACGGCTCTCGTGCAAGGCAAGGTCGATGTTCGGCTCGATCGCCGCTGAGGGTAAGGCATCCGTGGCGGGGTCCATCCACCCGACCGCGGAAGGCGCGACTGGCTCTGAATTGAGCGTCAGAGCGGCTGCCGGTGCGATCTCCTTAATACTGTCCAATGGGAGAGCTAAGTCATGCTCATCGTGACCGCATGGCGCACAAGGCAGAGGCTTGAATCCGTCGAAGATCAAATCTCCACGGATATCGGCCGTGTAGTTTAAGCTTCCAAATCTGACCCGATGGCCAGGGGCGTAGCTTTCAATCTGCTCCAGATGGCCAAGCGAATTAGCCCACAGTGCAAAGCCGCCGAATACGAAGATCTGTCCGGGGAGAAAAGTCTCACCCTGGACCGCATCGCTATCAATGATAATAGGAGCCACCAAGCCTAACGGCGACGACACAGAGGAACTCTGAATGAAAGCACCAATGTCAGTGTCAAAACCGGCGGATCTCGGGTAGGGGGTCCCGAACTGTGCGTCTAGGCCGGATGGTAATTGGAGGCAGGGGACACAATGTTTTACCCAGGTTCGGGCCCTCTTGATGGAGGTAAAACCCTACGTCCTGCTTGATTGATATTGATGATATGGGTAGTACAAGAGTAGATCTACCATGAGATCAGAGAGGCTAAACCCTAGAAGCTAGCCTATGGTATGATTGTATGTTGTGGTTGTTGTCCTACGGACTAAAACCCTTTGGTTTATATAGACACCGGAGAGGGTTAGGGTTACACAAGGTCGGTTACAAAGGAGGAGATATCCATATCCGTATTGCCTAGCTTGCCTTCGACACCAAGTAGAGTCCCATCCGGACACGAGACGAAGTCTTCAATCTTGTATCTTCATAGTCTAACAGTCCGGCCAATGGAGATAGTCCGGCAGTTCGGAGACCCCCTAATCCAGGACTCCCTCAAATATGCTCGTGGTAGAAGACTTTCTCTTTGTTGAAACGCAGTGAAGAATAGAAATTGGCCTGGCTGGCAGTCCAGAAGCGCTTCCTCCTAAGACGAGCAAAGTCATAAGGATTGTAGTCCATGAAGAATACATGCTTGCCAAAGAAGTCATCAGCCTTGAATTTTTGCTTCTTTGAGAAGGGATCCTTTGGCTTGGGGTGAGGAGTGTCTGTCAATTGCATCACAACCTCAGGGATCTCGATCTCGGGTTCCACAGGCTGAGGAATTTCAGGTTCTTCTTCAGTGGCAGCCTGGGACTTCAATTCTTCATTTACATTTTCTTCAGCACTACTGGCTGGAATTTCTTCAAGGATAGACGGTGTGGCATGAGGTTCTTCAGATCCCATTTGTACTTCAGTAGTGACAGGGGACTGAGGAATATGTTGTAGGGGCGTGAACAGAGGAGAATTGCGATGCTGACTTTCCCAAAAGTCGTCGTTCAACACTGGAGTTGTGCATCCAATGTCCACATCTTTGTCTTCATTCATTTCTTCAACGCCAGCCTCTTCAGCAGTGAACTGAGGCATGGGCGATGATACTATTGGGGTTGAAGGGATTGCATCCGCTTCAATTTCTTCATCAAACTGCTCTGAGGAAGCAGCAGAAGGAATGTCTTCATCGGATCTGCTTGGGATCATGTATTCTTCATCAAAAGGAACAAGGTACTTTGATGGCATAGATGAGACAGGAACAACATCAATTGGATTTTCAAATGAGCTGGTCAGTGGCTTCATTTTCTTCGGAGCTGGAGAATCTGATGCAGTTTATGCCTTCCTTTTCTTCGTAGCTGCACGCTCTGTAGCCTTGGTCTTCTTCACATCTGACACAGATGGAAGGATCAGAGATGGTGTAGGCGCAGGAGGAGCAGAGGAATTTGGTTCAAGATCTTCAGGCACAACTGATGCAGTTGCCCTGACTTCTTCATTTTCTTCAGGCGCGACACTAGTGGTTGCCCTGGCAATTTCTTCAGCGGCTGGAATGCAGTCATCAGCCCTGGTACTAGCATTTTCTTCAGCAGCCTGAGTATCATCAGTGGTTCTGGCATTTTCTTCAGTAGGCTGAGCAGATGCTTCAGTCTAAGGATTTTCTTGTTGCGTTGGGGCTGCAACATTGGAGGTGAACTGTTCAGTTAGTTTCACAAAACGGACCTTGGCTCCCAGCCAATCAGCGCGTTATGCGTCAAATACATCATTGAGTTTATTGATCTCAGATTGAATAGTGACAAGTTCTTTAGTTGTCATAGAGACAATGTTTTTCTTCAGGAAGCCCTCCTTTTTGTACTGCGCTTTCTTCAACTGCCAGGCCTTTTCAAATTTCCATTTTTCTTCCTAAATGAAGTGAGTCAACATATGACTTTGGCCAGGAGTCAGCTTGAAGTCAGGCATAGGAGTGTTGGGGTCCTTGTGCCAGAGATCAATGTAATCAAGGATCAATTTTGGATCCAAAAGTAGAGGCAGACTTGTGCATTTGGCTCTAGCGGCCCTGAGTTGCCTGTCCCTGATGATTTCAGCAAGTTCTTCATCATCAGCTTCATCTTCATCAGACGGCACTTGAAAGGCGACCTGCTTCTTGTGAGGACTTGGTCGAGAGCATCGTCCAGCAGTGGCCTTTGTCTTCAGTAGAGAGGGGCCAGTTGATGAATTTGTTGCAGCTGAATGATGACCCACAAGTATAGGGGATCTATCGTAGTCCTTTCGATAAGTAAGAGTGTCGAACCCAACGGGGAGCAGAAGGAAATGATAAGCGGTTTTCAGCAAGGTATTCTCTGCAAGCACTGAAATTATCGGTAACAGATAGTTTTGTGAGAAGGTAATTGGTAACGAGTAACAAGTAACAAGTGTAAATAAAGTGCAGCAAGATGGCCCAATCCTTTTTGTAGCAAAGGACAAGCCTGTACAAGCTCTTATATGAAGGAAAGCGCTCCCGAGGACACATGGGAATTATCGTCAAGCTAGTTTTCATCACGTTCATATGATTCGCGTTCGGTACTTTGATAATTTGATATGTGGGTGGACCGGTGCTTGGGTACTGTCCTTACTTGGACAAGCATCCCACTTATGATTAACCCCTATTGCAAGCATCCGCAACTACAACGGAATTTTTAAGGTAAACCTAACCATAGCATGAAACATATGGATCCAAATCAGCCCCTTACGAAGCAACGCATAAACTAGGGTTTAAGCTTCTCTCACTCTAGCAACCCATCATCTACTTATTACTTCCCAATGCCTCCCTCTAGGCCCAAACAATGGTGAAGTGTCATGTAGTCGACGTTCACATGACACCACTAGAGGGACGACAACATACATCTCATCAAAATATCGAACGAATACCAAATTCACATGACTACTAATAGCAAGACTTCTCCCATGTCCTCAGGAACAAACGTAACTACTAACAAAGCATATCCATGTTCATAATCAGAGGGGTATTAATATGCATAATGGATCTGAACATATAATCTTCCACCAAGTAAACCAACAAGCATCAACTACAAGGAGTAATCAACACTACTAGCAACCCACAGGTACCAACCTAAGGTTTGGATACAAAGATTGGATATAAGAGATGAACTAGGGTTTGAGAGGAGAAGGTGCTGGTGAAGATGTTGATGGAGATTGACCCCCTCCCGATGAGAGGATCGTTGGTGATGACGATGGTGATGATTTCCCCCTCCCGGAGGGAAGTTTCCCTGGCAGAACAGCTCCGCCGGAGCCCTAGATTGGTTCCGCCAAGGTTTCGCCTCATGGCGGTGGAGTCTCGTCTCGAAAGCTTGCTTATGATTTTTTTCCTCAACGAAAGACTCCATATAGCCAAGATGGGCATCGGAGGTCCACCAGGGGGCCCACGAGGCAGGGGGCGCGCCCAGGGGGTAGGGTGCGCCCCCCACCCTCGTGGCTGGTGGGTGGCCCCCCTCTGGTACTTCTTGCGCTTGGTATTTTTTATATATTCTGGAAATAACTTCCGTGAAGTTTCAAGACTTTTAGAGATGTGCAGAATAGGTCTCTAATATTTGCTCCTTTTCTAGCCCAAAATTCCAACTGCCGGCATTCTCCCTCTTTATGTAAACCTTGTAAAATAAGAGAGAATAGGCATAAGTATTGTGACATAATGTGTAATAACAGCCCATAATGCAATAAATATTGATATAAAAGCATGATGCAAAATGGACGTATCACTGAAGAACTAGCAGAAGCTCTTGAGGCAATAGAGATGCCTGTTGTCCTTTGGCACGTGGCGAGATGCACAGGTGCTGAGGATTTTGACAAAGGAGCTGAGGACTTTAGAGGAGCTGGTGCAACTTGAGGAATTGGCCATGAGGGCTTTGAAGAATCTGGTCATGAGGGCATTGCTGAGGAACTTGGCCGTGAGGGCATTGGGGTTGAAGCACTTGGCTTATGAGCCAGCTTCTTTGGCATGGCCTTCTTTGGCTTGCTTGCAGAGGCCTCGGCAGTGGCAGCAGCAGCAGAGTCTTCATTAAATTTCCACACTGCTTCCTTAGCTACTCTGGCTAGCTTGGCCTGGCGCTTGGCCCATTCATCAGGAAAATCCTCACCACGCTTGAGGCTGGTGGGATCAGCTACTTGGCCAGGTGCCAACGGAGGTCTTGGGCATGGAGGATTAAGAGCGAATTTCTTCATATACTTGGGAGTAACATATATGTATTCCCTCCATTCCCATGCCCATCTCCTCTCTATCCTTTGGATGCGCACTTTGTGCTCATTCTTAGTTTTCTTTCCATGGGCGGCCTCATCAGGAGTGCAATAATCCTTGTATATATCCTCAGGGATTTCAAACGCAGTGTTGACTTCTAGCTTCTTTCCTCCCTTGTGAGGTTTCTTACCATCTGCCATTTTCTTCGGCTGAGGGTTTTGAACGATTGAGTTCTCTGAAGAGGTATGCAACTTTTCTTCGAGGAACGCTGCAAATGAGTTAAGTTGATGAGAACCTAATGATTCAGCAGCGGACATGTGTACCTGTGAACAGAGTATAGTTGCAAGGAATTTGGAGAGGTCATATGCATTCTCAGAAGATTTTGTAGTAAGAACAAGTTTGAGGAATTTGACCGGATGAATCTTGAGGAATTTCACTAAGCGTTCTTTGACTTAGGTTCCAGAGTTGTACATATTTGAAAATCCACACAATTGAGGAATCTTGAAGAAAAATTTGCTTAGAGAAACAGATTAAGAACAGATGATATGTGAGGTGTCCAATGTGTGAGGATTTGAAGAAAAACACCTTTTGGAGATTTGAAGAAAAACATCTGAATCAACAAGGGTAGTAAAAGTAACTTTTAATTACCATGGACGAAGAACACGACAAACTGGGAAGTATAGATTTGAAGCTCGTTGGTTTAGATCTTCCACGCCCTAACTTGGCTGAGGACGACAGCTATGGCGGCGGCAGAGTGAAGAAATCCACGCCCGGCGTGAGTACGGCGGCGACGAGGTCGAGGCAGTGAAGCTCTTCCTCACCGGCGATGATGGAAGTAGCGGTAGCGCTAGGGTTTGAGAGCTCGAGCGAAGTAAAAGTGAAGTGAGGAAGGGAGAGGGGTATTTATAGCCGAAGTGAAAAACTGCTCGCCCGAGGAAATAGGACGAACGTGCCCCTGACCCTTCTCATTCGCTTGACATGTGTCACCCATGTACATAAGAGGTGACGATCGTGTGTGATAGTGGGTGAATAGATAAGTATTATCGTAGAATGTGTAACGGTTTGAGCGGCAAAGGCCAAAAATTCAGATAAGATAAGTTTAAAGTTCCGTTCGCAATTTCTTCAGCTGACAAGGACACGGTGAAGATTTTGAACGAGTTTCAAATAGAACGCACATGAAGGATTTGTGAATAGACTGGGTTGAGTTTAGCATAGAGGGGGAAAGGGTCCGATCACATTCACTTAGAAGAACAAGCAACTTGAAGAAATAGCAATAAGTGAATGTTGTAGAGGACATAAACTCATATATATATATAGCCAATCAAGAAAAATGACAGAAATGGTGAAGACAATGCAAGTTGAAAAACAATAGAGGAATTTCAAAGCTGAGGAAAAACTCAAATTGAAGATTTTCAACTTTTGGTGGTGGCGTGACCCACCGTATCAGAATGATGATTTCAGACACCACTTACAATTATCGTAGGGTTCTGAGAATCAAATTCTTCATTAATTTCTTCACACTTAGAGTGTTATTCTTCATTGATTGAAGAAAAACGTTTCTTCATATGTTGTACATCTAAGTCATCAATTTTGCATAAGTGTTAGGATGAGTGTCCTTTTCAAAGAACATTCGAAGATTCTAGGATATTTAGCTCACACCGCAACTTGTTAAATCTCTTCTCATCCAAGGGCTTATTGAAGATATTGGCTAGCTGTTCTTCAGTCTTCACATGCTCAATAGAGATGTCGCCCTTCAACACATGATCACGAAAAAAATGATGACGAATCTGATTGTTCTTTGTCTTCGAGTGCTGAACTGGGTTATGAGTAATCTTGATGGCACTCTCATTGTCACAGTAGAGTAGCACATTCTTCACGTTGACGCCATAGTCCTTGAGAGTTTGCTTCATCCATAGAAGTTGAGCACAGCAAGAACCAGCAGCAATGTACTCAGCTTCAGCAATAGATAGTGATACGCAGTTCTGTTTCTTCGAGGACCAACAGACCAAGGATCGTCTGAGGAAATGGCATGTGCCAGATGTTGACTTGCGGTCCACACGATCACCAGCATAGTCAGAGTCTGAATATCCAATGAGATCAAAAGTCAGGCCCTTGGGATACCATAATCCAAGTGTTGGTGTGTGAGCTAGATATCGAAGAATATGCTTCACAGCCTTGTGGTGTGATTCCTTTGGTGTAGCTTGAAATCGGGCACACATGCAAACACTAAGCATAATATCTGGCCTAGATGCACATAAGTACAATGAAGAACCAATCATGGAGCGGTATACCTTTTGATCGAAGTCAATACCATTTTCATCAGTGCATAGATGGCCATTTGTGGGCATAGGGATTTTGACTCCTTTGCAATCTTGCATGCCGAATTTCCTCAGTACATCCTTGAGGTATTTCTCCTGAGATATGAATATGCCATTGCGTTGTTGACGAATCTGAAGATCTAAGAAGAATTTCAATTCTCCCATCATAGACATTTGATATTCTTCACTCATCATATAGGCAAATTCATCACTGTAACGTTGGTCAGTACAGCCAAAAATGATATCATCAACATAAATTTGGCACACAAACAATTCACCATCATAAGATTTAGTGAAAAGAGTTAGGTCAAGTGAACCGGGTTTGAAGCCTTTCTTCATGAGGAATTCCTTCAAAGTATCATACCACACCCTTGGGGCCTGCTTGAGGCCATAGAGGGCCTTATTGAGTCTGAAGACTTTGTCAGGATGCTTTGGATCTTCAAAACCTAGGGGCTGAGCAACATATACTTCTTCCTCAAGCTTACCATTGAGGAATGCGCTTTTCACATCCATTTGATATAAGATGATATCATGATGGTTAGCATAAGCAAGTAATATGTGAATAGCTTCAAGTCTAGCAACATGTGCAAAAGTTTCATCGAAATCAATTCCTTTAACCTGTGTGTAGCCTTGAGCTACAAGCAGTGCATTATTCCTCACCACAAGGCCATTTTCATCTTGCTTGTTGCGGTAAATTCACTTTGTGCCGATGATGTTGTGCTTGCGAGGATCTGGATGTTTGACCAGTTCCCAAGTGTTGTTGAGCTTGAATTGATCTAATTCCTCTTGCATAGCTTGAATCCACTCAAGCTCCAGAAATGCTTCATCTACCTTAGTGGGCTCTGTGATAGAGACGAAAGCAAAGTGCCCACAAAAGTTAGATAAATGTGAAGCTCTTGAGCGTGTGAGAGGACCTGGAATGTTGATGTCGCTGATGATTTTCTCAATTTGCACTTCATTTGCAACGCGAGGATGAGCGGGTTGTCGTTGAGGAATTTGATCAGTATTTTCTTCAGCACCATTTTCTTCAGGTGCATCAGCATGATGTTCTTCTTGTTCTGGAATGACTTCTTCAGCAGATTCTTTGGTAGGAATGACATCCTCAGTAGCCTTGAACTTAATAGATTCCTCAGGAGGTATTTCATCTATCACAGGAGGTAGGCGCTCTCTTTGTGAGCCATTAGTCTCATCGAACCGCACATCTACAGTTTCAACAACCTTGTGGTGATAGGTGTTGAAGACTCTGTAGGTGTGCGAGTCCTTACCATAACCAAGCATAAAACCTTCATGTGCTTTCGGTGCAAATTTAGAATTGTGATGAGGATCTCTAATCCAACATTTTGCACCGAAGACTTTGAAATAACTCACATTGGGTTTCTTGTCGGTGAGGAGTGCATATGCAGTCTTCTTGAAGAATTTGTGAAGATATACCCTGTTGATGATGTGGTACGCAGTATCAATTGCCTCTGGCCAAAAGCGAGGAGGCGTCTTGTACTCATCAAGCATAGTGCAAGCCATCTCAACAAGAGTCATGTTCTTGCGCTCCACGACGCCATTTTGCTGAGGAGTATAAGGAGCAGATAACTCATGAGTAATACCAAGTTCATCAAGATAGTCATCAAGACTAGTGTTCTTGAACTCAGTTCCATTATCACTTCTGATGTGCTTGATTTTCATACCAAAGTTGGTTGAGGCCTTCGAGGAAAATCATTTGAAGACTTCCTGCACTTTAGTTTTGTAAGTGATGATATGCACCCATGTATATCGAGAATAATCATCAACAATGACAAAGCCATATAAAGATGCAGCATTAGTAAATGTGGCAAGTAGGGCCAAAGAGATCCATGTGAAGCAATTCAAATGGTCGAGTAGTAGTCATGATAGTCTTTGATGGATGCTTAGACTTGGTCATCTTTCCAGCTTCACAGGCTCCACACAAATGGTCCTTGAGGAATTTAACACCCTCGATGCCAATGACATGCTTCTTCTTCGCGAGCGTGTGAAGATTCCTCATGCCAGCATGACCAAGTTGTCGATGCCATAGCCAGCCTTCTGAAGCTTTTGCAAGTAGACATGTAGCAGTTTGTGGTCCTGTAGAGAAATCAACAATATACAAATCTCCTCTCCTAAAGCCTTCGAAGACTTTGGAAATGTTAGCTTCCATGATCACAACACAACGATACTTGCCAAATACAACAACCATATCAAGATCACAAAGCATTGAGACAGACATGAGGTTGAACCCTAAGGACTCGACAAGCATGACTTTGTCCATGTGTCGATCCTTTGAGATTGCAAGCTTACCTAGACCCAATACCTTGCTTTTGCCTTTGTCAACGTAGGTGATATGCTTCAGATGTGACGGAGATAAAGCAGAGTCCGTCAATAAGCTCCTGTCACCAGTCATGTGATTTTTACATCCACTATCGAGGACCCACTCAGTGCCTTTGGGTTGATCATCCTGCAGATGAATTAGTGCAACTTACGAACTCATATACTTCAGCAGTGAAGAATATGGTATCAATTTCATTAGATCAATTTCATCAAGCAATAGAACAGATAAGCATTATGAGGACGTGAGAAATGAAAGTTCATTTCTTCATGATTAGCTTGCGTCCTTTCAAGCAAATTCAGGTCTCCAGCAAATTCTTTAGACGATTAAGTTTGTCTGGAGACCTAACCCTGCATAAGAGGTTAGTTCTTTTTCTTCACCACCCACATCTGAAGGGGTGGCAGAGAGTTCATCATTCTGCAAGAAACATAAGAGAAAGGTGGCATAGATGCCAATCCACTTCGTTTCACATAAGAGGGTTAGGGTAAGCATAGGAGTAAGCAGAGAAATTCTTTGAGGACTTATGAACATAATGATTTGAAGAATAATGCACATATCCATAATCCTTAGATCTTCCCTGCGAAACAGATGGGTTAGCACGATGATGTTCATATGAGGACTTTGATCCCTTTGAGGAATTTGATCCATGTGAGGAGTTTGGTCCGTATGAGGACTTGGATCCATATGAAGAATTTGGTCCATATGAAGAATTTGATCTGGGGTTCCTACTCTTCACAGGTGGTGTCATGATGACATTCACCTGAAGATTTTCAAGGAACCTTTTGGGAACCTAGATTTTCTTCATAGGAGAACCGTTCCTGTAGTTAGTGCCAACATATCTAGCAAATACTTCACCATTCTGATTTTTGAACAGTTTATAATTGGAGTCAAATGACTCATCAAAAGAATATGAAGATTCACATGTAAAGCCAGATAAAGTAGATGGATCCACTGATGGTCCCTTTGCAGCAACCCATGAGGTTTTGGGATGCTGCCCAGGTTTCCAGTAGGTCCCATCAGCATTGAGTTTCCTCTCAAAGGCAATACCCTCTTTCCTATGGTTCCTGTTAAGGATCTGCTTTTTAAGCACGTCACAAAGAGCCTGATGCCCTTTGAGGCTTTTGTGCATGCCTATCATATACAATTCCTTCAGCCCTGCATCATCAGTGATACTAGAAATGTCCTCAGATGAGGAATTAATGATAGGAGAGGCAGTTGAGGAATTTGCAACAATGGAAGCATTTGAGCATTCAGGTGAAGAATTAGCAGTTTCATGTTCAATGCACTTCAAACATGGAGGAACAAATTCATCTTGAGTAGCGCTGATCTGTTGAGCAAGTAATGAATCACACTCCTTTTGGAGATCTTCATAACTCACTCTTAACTGCTCAAGATCTTGCTTTCCTTGAATAAATTCATAAGAAAGCTTCTCATGATCAGATAGGAGAGTGTTATGATGACCTTGGAGATTGTCAAACTTGGACTGGAGTCCCTCAAGACTTTCAGTCAAAGCTTTGGAACGATCCATTTATTCACCGAACATATCGTCGCTCTCATTTAGCATCTTTTGAAAAATTTCCAAAGCTCTTTGTTGTTTAGTGGCAAGGGAAGCAAGTTTGACATAACTGGGTCCAAATTCATCGCCAGATTCATCATCACTTGACTCACATAAGTAGCAATCAGTTACCTTGGCACCTTTTGCCATAAGGCATGGTGCAGAGGATGATGATTCTGGATTGAAAGGCATAACCTTGCGCGATTCCATGAATTCTTCGAACCAGGGTTCATGGTGAGATCGATGACCTTCATAGACCTCAGAGAGTCGGTCCCAGATGAGTTTCGCATGGCTGAGATGCATAACGCTCCTGAACTGATTTTGTGACAAGCTGGAGCAGATGATGGCCTTCGCCGTGAGGTTGAGAAGTGTGTATTTGCGAATATCATCAGCCTCCGCCATCTTGCATAGGTCAGTAAGACCAATCTCGGTGACGGTCCAGAGTTCGTTGTTCATCGCCATGAGGCGCTTCTTCATCATGGCCTTCCATTTGGGATAATCATGACCATCAAAGATGGGGCATGTCACAGTCTTCATTCCTATGGTTGACATAACTAAAACTCCAGGTGGTTAAAACAAAATCACACAGAACAAGGGAGTACCTTGCTCTGATACCAATTGAAAGTGCGTTATATTGACTAGAGGAAGGTGAATAGGTGATTTTTATGATTCTTCACTGAGGAATTTCAGGGTGAGGAAATTCCTGACTGAAGAACTACTTGCAGCGGAATAAGTACTCAGAAATAAACATAACAGTGCATGAGCATGGTCTTCATGAAGAAATGAAAACAAGCACAGAGTACAGAAAGCGTAAACACGGGATAACACAGGATAAAGACAAATAGACTGAAGAGATTGAACTGAGGAAATAGAGAAAGTCTTTAGTCAAAGTCTTCAAATAGATATGAACAAGCAAACAACACAAAAATGAGGAAATAGAAGGGTTGAGGAAATGAAACCAGTTAGCTCGGTGAAGACAATGATTTGGTAGACCAGTTCCAACTGCTGTAACAGTTGTACGTATGGTTAGGGCGGCTAGGTATTTAAACCTGAGGACACACAGTCTCGGACACCCAGTCCTGAACACGCAGCTCAGGACACTCATTCCTCACCGTATTCCCCTTGAGCTAAGTTCACACAGACCTCGCCCAATCACTCGTGGTAAGTCTTCAGGTGACTTCCAAACCTTCACAAACTCGGCCACTTGGCGATCCACAATTTCCTATTGGATGCTCTAGACCATGACGCCTAACCGTCTGGAAGATGCACAGTCTTCAAAGGTAACAAGCGTCGGATCCATGCAGGATCAATCTCTTCAGTGATGCTCAATCACTTTGGGTCTGTAGGTGTTTGGGTTTGGGTTTTCTTCACTTGATGATTTTTACTAAAAGTCCTCGGAGGATGGGATGCTCTCAAATGACAAGTGTCAGTTTCTCTCGGAGCAGCCAACCAGCTAGTGGTTGTAGGGGGCGGCTATTTATAGCCTAGGGAGTAGCCTGACACGATAAGACATAAATGTCCTTCAATGATATGACCGTTAGGTGGGTAGATATTTTGGGACAGCTAGCGCATAGCACAGCAACGGTCGGAATTTTGAGTATCAAATTCCTCAGGGCTATCATGTTCCTCACTATGTAGGCAATCTGCACTGGCGAATTCCTAACTCCTCAGTCAGAACAAATTCCTCAGAGACCAGAAGAATTTCATCTCTGTCACTGAAGAAATTGACTGAACTGTATGAGATTTCCAATGGCTTCACTCGAAGGAATTGGTAGGTGTACGATTTGACTTGAGCATCACTTGGAAATTTTTCCTTAGTATTTACTCGACCCCCTTTAACAGTACGGTGTTTCCTATGACTCAAAAAAGAGAGAATGAAACTATGAAAACAAAAGTCTTCATGCTTCATGTTCCTCGAATGAATACCAAGTCTTCAGGATCACACCAATTTCTTCACTTTCAAAGTCTTCAGAAAGTCTTCAGAAATCCAAAGTCTTCAGTCGAAGAACTTCATTTTTAGGGGTCGACTTTCTCTGTAAATATCAAACTCCTCATAGACTTATAGACCTGTGTACACTCACAAACGCATCAGTCCCTTAACCTATAAGTCTTCAATACACCAAAATCACTTAGGGGCACTAGATGCACTTACAAATAGGTACTGAAGAATAGAAATGCACGACATATTGACATCTATTCCCTCCATCCGGAAAAAAATGGATGGGTCTAGGTGTATTTCAGTTCTAGATACATCCTTTTTTATCCATTCGGCAACATGTAATCCGGACGGAGGGAGTAGGTGTAAGAGCTAGGGATACGACAGGACAACACAGTAAAAAACACTAGTTGAATGTAAAACTGTATGCTAGCGGAATACGTACAGAAAAAACTAAGGCAACATACACATGTATGATTGGGAAACTAAGATGGCATTGCAACAGAGCACTAGAACAACACTTCAATGTAAAAAAACATGCTATGGTAGACAGATGAAGTACATACTGATGAGTAACAATGCATAAGATATTCAGAAGCATGATGTCCAAATTAAGCAGATGGCATTGCGATAGAGTAGAATGACAGTACTTGAATTTGAAAACATGTTATCATGAATGGAATAGGTACTGAAAAACAGGAAGGCATGACATATTTACATGCATGATAAGCATGCTAAGCACATGGCATTTCAACAGAGTAGATACACTCCAGGACATTATATGCATGTTGTACCCATATCACGGGCCAAGTTAGAGCAAGGAACTTGTGGGGTGAAGAGGATTCAACATCTTTCTGCAAGTCTTCTGAAGAACTGCCTTTACATGTTCCATCATATTGGGTATCATTGACATCAAGTTTATTGGCCTTTACATTGCTCTGTGAGGTTCTTGTGGATATATCAGTGTGTGCAATTGTATCTGACATGCATGGAAGATAACTAGTAGTTAGATTTATGTAATGAGTTCCTATAGGAGGCGACATAAATAGTAAGAGTGGGGTTAACTAGCAGCAACAGGTCTCAAAAACTAAAGGGTGAACACAGATGAACTATAGAATATGTATCGTTTGTACTCGAGATTAACTAGATGGCACACAAAAGTATTAAAGAACAACATAGGTAATACTAGAAGTGGTATAATACTATAATCACCAGCCTGTGGGATAGCATTGGTTGATGGATGATAACTATGGAACAACGTTACCTAAAGAACAAGTATCTTAGCTGAACTATGGAATAGCGTTAACTCCTGAACAAGACCCGTAAGAGATCAGCATGAATATACAGTGAAATGTGATAATCTATTTTCCATGCTTAGATGAATAACAAAGCTATAAATGTTGCACACAAGTAAGATGAGGGTACGACCTATCTGGCCGCCATCCATAGGAGTGAGCATCATGTGCTGACTTGTCGATGGCCCTGCAGTTGTTGTGGCTGTCCATGTCGGGCACGCGCATTCGAGCTGGGAACTATTGAGTGGGGACTATAGCTCCCTTCTGGTGTATGATTCCCTTGTTGGAGCAGCTGCGGTGAGTCGGAAGACGGTGTGGCTGAAGATGCAGATAACGCATAATGTTAAGAATGACACATCTCTTTGATCTGAAGAAATACACTAAGAGATCAACAGCAAGGTACGAGAGTGGTCCACATCTGTTGACTGAAGACTAAATTGGGGTCACACGATTTTATTTTATTTTGGTACTGTCCGATCTACGCTGGATGGCTTGATGGTTGTCTTGTGCCTCCCGGCTAACACTGTTAGGAATCTTCCCCGAAGAGCCAGCGACCAATGGCAGAGCAGCCTGCCTCCGCCGTCCGTGGCCTCGGCCAAAACCCCGCTCCCCGCCCCACCGCACTGCCGTGGTTGCGCCGCCCCCGGGCCAATCCACAAAGACTCCCCGTCATCCATATCCAGTGGCGGCAGTACCTTCAACCCACACAACTCTAAGATAACCATCTAAGCGTTGCTTTTGCGGTGAACTTGCGGCCCCGCACCCTTACGTTAGACACCAGCCAACCGGCAGCCTAGGAGTTCCGCCGCCTCGAGGGGTGCTGCTTCCCATTGGGAATCAATTGGCCCAGAATAAAAATTCAGATAACTGACGCCTAAATAAAGTGATTTGAGATGAGGGTGCGACCTATCTGGCGGCATGGTGAAGTAGGCAGGTCCAGCCGCCGAGTCGGTGAGGCCGGTGCAGTTGCAGTGGCGACCGGCGGCAGGGAAACATCGATGTTGCGATGGTCGACGGCTATGGGGAAGCAGCGCCGGGACTCCAGACGGATCCGAAGTTGGAGCCGCTCCGGCGCCGTGAACAACGGCGGGGGTGAATCGGCTCCGATACGGTTCACGCGGCCGTCGTCAAGGCAGATCCTGCAGCACGGAGTAAGAGGCACATGACCTAGTGCACGACGGCAAATGGACGGCATCTCCGGCATTAGGGAGGAGGGCGGCTATGAAATTGTTGTCGTGGGGGCGCCATGGAGGAGGGGCTGAGGTTTCGCGGCTCGGGAGAAGGGAGCTTCCGGGGAGAAGGTGATTTGGCGCCCACGAGGTATGAATGGGCGGGAATTGGGAGGGGAGTGGAACCATGTTTTACGGACGCATTTGTCTGAAATGTGAGGGGGAGTTACAGTTCTACCCCTGCCTTTAGGCTTCTCGGCTTGGGTCTGTGTACTGAGGGTCGGGGATAGTAGAGTAACTTTGCTTCTCCACAAATAGTGGGCGGGAGCGATTTCAGGTGAGGAGGGCGTGTTTTGAAATATAGTGGGCGCGAGCGATTTCGGGTGAGGAGACGTGTTTTGAAATAGTGGGCGCGAGCTATTTCAGGCGAGGAGAGCGTGTTTTGCTGACCATGGTTTATGAATTATTCGGCACATGTCATTTCAGCCAAGGAGAAGGCGCACTTGGATGAAGTTACGAACCTACCCTCGATGTACAACGGGCCAACTGATGCGTGTCCCACATAGGACAGTAATTTCGCGTCTCCCATTTATTTTCTCGGGCGAATTCCACCGAGTAGAGGATGTTTAACGGTTCATTCAAAATTTGGGAGAACGAGCATCCACGTCTATCTTACCAAGTCGATTCGAATCAAATTTTGAAATATTAGCTTGCCACTTCTTTTTTAGATGGAGAGATGATGCTTGGGAGTAATGTGTTTTTACATGCTCGTTGCTAGCGATTTACTATATGACAAATAGTTGACCCACTCAAAAACGGGAATCAAACCCAAAATGAAATATCTCGATTCAATGAAATAGCTCATTCACCAGGTCAAAATAGTGAACTAAATCCAAAATTGAACACCTCAATCGAGTAGCATGTTGTATAGTATTATAGTACTTCATGAACATGTTGAAAGTCAAATTAATGAACTTGTTTGATATACGCATATATCTGTTCATGTGTGGATTGCAGACAACATGTTCTCCAATTTAAATATTTGAATGCAAGTTTATATCGAAACATGGTTTATATCAGTCTTTGATGCATAAAACGCGACCTCCCCCTCTCCCGGTCTCCTGCTCTCTCTCTCTCTCTCTCTCTCTCTCTCTCGCCGACAATCTTCAATTCTATCGCATGCATCAAACACACAAACCTTGTTGGTCCCTACCGCTTTCTCTCCGTCTCTCTCTCTGTCTCTCTCTCTCTCTTTGTGTGTGTGTGGGGGGGTCTTTCTAGTTTGCATGCATATATACTCCATCTATAGGTCTCTCTCGCACACTATGTATGATTCTCTAGTCCAAGCTAGATATCTTGGGTGCACTCATCATACGCACACAAATTCCTTGGCCCGTTGCCCGTAACTCTCTCACGCACCACTTTGTTGTCTCGGAGCTCTCCCCCCTCTCTCAAACTCTCCATCTACCTCGGTCACACATACACATGCATATCTCACTCGCACTAGATAGGCCCATCTAAAACTCTATCTCTCTCCCTCGTTCTCTCTCCATCTCACATGCACACACACACAATCTCATGCCTAGCTAGCCAAGTATGATGGTCTCTCACTCAATTGTAGGCACACGCAGTCCCCCTATATGTATGTGACTAGCTAATCTTAGTATCCATCACAAAGATGTGCATGGTCTATCTCGATTTCTCTCGGGGCATCTTTCTATCGCACACGCACCTCCCTCGATCTCCCACCCATATAGCCCCCTCACGATCTCGAGGGGATCTCTCTATCACAAACACACCCTCTCGCCCTCCCCATGTGTCCCTCTCGACCTTTGTTCCTTGTAGGCCAGATCTCTATTGGACATGTGCTATAGGGGTGTCTCTCTCCGTTGCAAACAATCACACACTACCTATCTTCATGTATCTCCTCGCCTCGCTTTTCTATCTCGAAGATGCATGCGTGAGATGTTCGCCTAAGAAACGAAAACACACACACACTCTAATTTATCGTTTGTTGTCACTTTCTCTTTCACACACATACTCTTTTTGCACACTTACTCATTCTCTTTCACACGCACTTGATCTCTCTCGACTTAGGCACTCTCCTCGGTCCATAGCATATTGATTTATTGAAAAGTCAAACATCACAAAGTTTGACCATGTATGCGGAGAAATACAATTACATCTAGAACGGCAAACATATACCATTAGATTCACCATGAGATGTTGTTCCGTATGATGTATCTTTGGTATTGTAGATATAAATAACATTTGCGTAAACCTGATCAAAGTTTCCAAAGTTTGACTTCTAAAAAATTTACATGCACTGCATTATCGAGCGGATGGAATATCTCTTTCCCCCTCGCAGCTATCTGACGCACCACTCAGCCTTATCGGGGCTCCTCAATCTCTCTCAAACTTTATATCTCCTTGGTTCACACATACACATGTCTCGCTCGCGCTATACATATAGACCCATCCAACACTCTCCGCCCTTGTTCTCTCTCCATGTGACATGGACCCCCCTAATAAGTACCATAATCCCTCACTCCATCATAGGCGCAAGCACTCCCCCCTAAGTACGATTATCTCTCACTAGCCATCAGGAACACACGTATTGTATCCTTCCATTCATACGTCTATCTCGATATCTCTCGGGGTATCTTCTATCGGGCACACACCTTGTCACTCGATCTCCCACCCATGTAGTCCCATCACGATCTCTAGGGGATCTCTCTATGACAAACATACACTCTCTCCTCTCCATGTCTGCATTTTCTCCGTACGTCTCTCTCGACCTCTATCCCTTGTTTGTCAGACCCCTCTTGGCCACGTTCTAGGGGTCTTGCTCTCTCGGTTGCAAACAACCACACACTATCTCCTCACCTTGCTTCTGTTGTCGAAGATGCATGTGTGATATGTTTGCATAAGACACACACTTTTTTCTCAACTTTTATTGAGTGTTGTCCATGTCTCTTTCACACATGCACACACACTTTTTTCTCTCACTCTTTCTATTTCTCTCTCTCTCTAGTTAGGGACTCTCTCACGTCCATAAGCATATGGATGTTTTGAAAAGTCAAACCTCAGAAAAGTTTGACCAGGTATATGTGGAGAAAAACATTTACATCTGGAACAATCATTAGATTCATCACAACATGTACTTACTTCATACTATCATTTATCTTTGGTATTGTAGATATAAGTAATTTCTTTATAAACTTGGTCAAAGTTTCAAAAGTTTGACTTTTAAAAAAATGTTGGAATTACATTATCGAACGGAGGGAGTAGCTCTTTCTCTCTCTCTCTCTCTGCTATCTCTCACGGTCCTCCCCTCTCACTCGAACACGCTATACCGACAGATTATACGCTCACTATGTCAGCGTATAGCTCCATATATTGTTTAGTTGGCCGGTCAACCAGTCCACATGCTGCCTTGTCAGCTCGTGTTATGTATCTTCGTGTGCTGGCCCATGTGGTAGTGGGTGAAAATAAGTAAACTAGAGGCCCATCTGACACGCGGTGAAGTAAACAAAGTTGAAACCACTCGGGGTAGCACCCCGCATGCTAGTACTCCCTCTATTTCTTTTTAGTCAGCATATAAGGTTTGGTCAAAGTCAAGCTTTGTAGAGTTTGACTAACTTTATATTAAAAATATAAACATTCACAATATGAAATCAATATTATCAAATGCACCATGAAACATATGTTCATACTACATGTAAATTGAGGGCACATTGATGACACACTTCTTCCGCGTGAAGGACGCACTCGTGCACAATTCTCCACTGCGTGGCAGCATGCACCGAAGGACGCACTCGTGCACACCCAGCACACAACACACACCAGCACACGTGTACACCAGCGTCGACGCCAGTTGAGATGGATGGTGAGGCAGCCAACAAGCGGAGGCGGCTCGAGCCAAAACCGCATCCGGCGAGCCTGGACTTCATCAGCAGCCTCCCCGACGACATGCTTCTCCTCATCATCGGCCTCCTCCCCACCAAATTTGTCGTGCGGACCGCCCTGCTCTCCGGTGGTGGCACCCCCTCTGACGCCGCGTCCCCCTCAACCTCACCGTCGACAGCTGCCTCTGCGACGGGGATTACAAACGCATGGCCACAGTCTCCAAGATCCTTTCATCACACCCTGGGCCAGCCAGGCGCCTTGACATCCACATGTTCAGTACCAACTGCAAGGTCCAACCCAAGTTCGACCAGTGGTTCTTATCCCCCGCCCTAGATCAGCTCGAGGAGCTCAGCTTTGAAGCTGGACGATGTCGCTCTCTGTCGCCGTCCGCGCTTCGCCTCGCGCCAACGCTGCGATGCACCAGCTTCAGCTCCTGCTATCTTCCCTAGATTAATGCTGCACCCGCCCTTCTTCTCACTCAACTCAAGCAGCTTGACCTCTTCAATGTTGTCATCTCTAAGAAGGCTATGGAGCACCTGCTCCGCGGCTGTACTGGGCTCGAGTACCTTCATCTTGAGCAGATCCATGGGTTAATTAGCCTCCACATCACCTCGATGAATCTCCGATGGATTTATGTGTCTTGCTGGCCCCGCAATAAGACATCAATTGGGAAGAGATCACTCCAGCTGTTTCACATTATGGTCATTGAGAATGCGCCTTTCCTTGAGATATTGCTTGTATCGGATCTAGAAGGTCCAACAAAAATCAGGGTCATTGACACGCCGAAATTGACAGCGTTGGTGCACTCGTCTGCCAAATTCTCCGAACTCTTTATTGGATCCGTAATCGTTCAGGTACAACACTCATCTTCTTCTCCGTCTTCTTGAAATTCACATTTTTAAATTTATTCTTGATGTATTTACGACCGTCTTCCAGAAAATGATTCCCACAAGCTTGACCCAGTCTATGCGCATAGTGAAGATCTTGGCAATAAAATCTATCAGCCCCAATCTGGATCAAGTTGTTGGATTCCTTACATGCTTTCCATGCACGGAGAAGCTACTCATCAAGGTGAAACTTCTTTCCTATTAGTAAACGGTAATCACAACGTAGCTCAATTTTTTGTAATTATCCCAAATTACGATGACAAGTGTAGTGTTCAAAACTGCATCTACGCACTACAGCGAAAGAAATTTTTTTAGTATTTTTTCTCATGTGATCACCTGCATCGTTTTTTTGTTGTACTACTATAGTAGCGTAGGCTAGTCATAGTGGAAACTAACTTAGACTACTCCAGTAACTCTATGGTTACCCTAAGAGCTTGTACTACCTCCATCCTGGTTTACTCTTCCTATTTTGTAGTATCAAAATCTGACCATAGATTTAACTGACAAAATGTTAATGCATGTCACTAAGAACTATATCGTTGGATTCGTATTTGAACATAATTTCAAATGGTGTAATTTTTAGTGACATGCATTGGCAGTTTCCTACGTAAATCTATGGTCAAAACATTATACTAAATAAGAGGTAGTACAAAATGGGCTATAACGGCCCTCCACTATGTAGGCCAAAACACGTGCCAAATTCACTTGTGATGCATTTGGCATCGATGCCCCTCCATTGCTCACCTGGTGCCCCAATCTGGATCACCTACTTTGCTCTGGTGCCAAATTAACTCACGCAATGAAAAAACACTTGCGTGGGAGAGAGAGAGGACCGAGGCAATAAAAAAACACTTGTTTGGGAGAGTGAGAGGCTGGTGTAGTTGGTTTGATTGATTTGTTTATACATGTGGGTCTGTGTGCACAATGGTGCCAACTCTCTCACATCGCGAGAGCGGTGCCAAAATCTTTTGATTTGACATCGATGCGTATTATGTGGCATACTTTTGTGAAATATGGCATCGGCCACATAGTGGAAGGCAACAAATGCCCAAGCTCTTCATGTACTCCTAGGTAAATGAGAGGAAAGAGAAAGAGAGAGAGAGAGTGGAAAATATCACTAGCCAGCCAACCCTATCATATGAGCGAATGATATTGGTACATCTTGATGACACGGCAATCTTATACAACAAGCTGCTCTAATATGTTCTCTTCTTTTACAGATAAAAAAGACCTGAAATTGAAAAATGTGTTGCACTATAACAATCTCATCGAATGCCTTGATCTCCATCTTACAGAAATTGATTCGATCGACTACCAGGGCAGCACATCAGAGATTAAATTGGCCAGGTTCTTTGTTCTGGAGGCAAGTGTGCTCAAGGTAATGAGGTTTGGCGTTCTCTGGCGCAACAATGAATGGCGTGCTGATCACCGCAAGCGTCAATGACAAAGTCTCTGCAGAAGCTGAATTTGTTTTTGAAACATCAAGTGGCCAGAGACTCGAAAACTTATTTGCCCATTAGTGACTTGCCAGGGTGGTGGATTTTAGTTTGTACGATAATGCTGCATCCACCTAAAGTAACGAAAGTTCTTACGTAAACTTCCTAGTAATTCCCTCTTCGTAGGTGGAGCATTACTCCTAACATTTGTAATACCAGTTTGAAACTTGTAAGATTGCCGTGTCCTATTCCTACGTTTTCAAAATCCTGCGAATCAAACAGGTCCTGAGTTGGTGATGATGTTGTGCCTGCCATCTTTCACCAATAGCCGTCGGATCTAGGTCTGACGCATACAAACCAAACTTCTCCAGTTTTGCAAAAAGATGCCCACAGTTGTTCCCTATTTACAAATAACTCCTTGTCTCTCACAATCAGGCTTATCTCCTCCCCACCACATGTAGAAGGCCATGAAAAAATCTGGCGCAATGGCCGCTGCCGGCTCCGTCCACCCCCCAATCTTGGTGTTCCGTGCAATGCACGGGCATCTACGCACAGGAAATTATGTCGAAGACGACTAGTTGTAAGTAGGCTAGGTCTACAGCCATGATGATAGTGACTGCATATGGTGAGGCTGACTATGGTATGCCGAACACGGCGCCTATACTCAGGTGTCATCTCTGGCGTAGGGTCTTGTCACTTCACTGTGAGGAGCAGCACGTAATAATTTGACCAACGGGTAGTACAGTGCTACTACATTGGTAGTACTACTACTAGTACTAGCACCACCGTCTAGATTTAGTAGTACTACCATGTCCATCTGGATTTATTAGTATTTGACTAGCAATATCTAGTAAATGCATGTCACAAAAAATGTACTACTCCCTCTGTAAATAAATACATGGTGTATTGTTTTATTCCTATCGGCGAGATAACTTAATGTCTTTTTGCTACTTAATAGGATTACATGCAATGAACTAACCACCGCATGTGATGTTTGGTAGTCTCAAGTCATTGAAAGCATGCACGGCCCACATCTCTCATTGGTTGATTTGTCACGAAATAAGAAACAAGGAGGGAGTTAATGTACCGTACTACCGTGCCTAAGTGTTTTGGGATTATTTGGTTTTCATAAGGTGACTTACACAACATTTTTGGTTACATGCATTAACATTTTATTAGTTAAATCAAAGGTCAAAACTTGGCGCAAAATGCAAAGGGGACCAGTAAACCAGTAAACATCAAAGTTCTCTTGTTTGGCCCCAACTAGAGGTCCGATGAGATAAATATACTTCACTGGCACGGAGGGGGGCGCAGCTTCATTGACTTATTGCACCTGCCTTTGGGTGTATGACACGTGGGCCCAACGGGTGGATGGCCAACCTGTCATACAACCAAAGGCAGGTGCAGTAGAGGGGCGAGGAGTAGATGGCCAACATGCACGTGAATTCAATGCAGTCTGCACTTCTCATATAAAGGCTCCTGCCAGTCCAATATACGAAATCCTACGCACCTACGCACCCAAGGGCAAGAGTGATAACTCCAATTGCAAGGTCAGTTGACTAGAAGCTAGACCCATGGAGGCGATGAGCGTGAGCATCAGCCGGCTGTGCCAGATGGTCCACGACGTCGGCCTGCGGCCCAACACCGAGGAACATCTCCAGGTAGTGCTTGAGGCCGCCAGGGCGAGGGGCCGCTTGGACGACAACTTCGTCTCCTTGTTCGACGAGGTCCTTGTCGGCTTCCTCGACAAGTTCATCGTTGTCAAGAAGCTCGCGGACGACCTTGACGTACGCCTCCAGCCCACGCGCCTAGGCTCTGTGATGCCTGCCACCTCAATGGACTCTATGGGGACAACCTCTTCGATGCACTGGTGGCCCTGCGACTGCCCGTCATTGCACCAGAGAATGTCCACCTCGAGGTCGCACTCGCTGCGCAGCGCCTGGCGCACCAAGACACCAACGACATAATCAGCCACGTCTACGCGTAAATCGTCCACAAGGACTACTACATGCAAGAGGAGGATGATAGGACGCTGGCCTTCTTGGACTGCAGGGCAACCTTGGACAGCATTGTTCAGAAGCACGTTGAGCTTGCCGCCAACGTCGCTGCTCCTCACACGTCGATTGGTGACCCAGTGCACTAGCGCGTGAGGATGTCGTTGATGGATCCGTATGTATCTTTATCTTTCCATCAAATCCATGTAGTAGTATATGGTACTACTAGTAATTATCTTACCTTTCGCATCAACTTCATAATTTTCGTACGTACTCCTTGCATGAACCGCGCCAGAACCAAACTTCTCATTACTCTAGGGAAAATCGTTATTTCTATCTATCGGTCGTGCCATGGAGAAGAACCAAATTTTACAAGTTACAAGTTCAAAAGGAAAAGCCTGTCATGTTCGCATCGCACCCCCACACGGTTGGTTCGGCACGCCGCTCAAGGGGGAATGCGTGTTGTGTTGCATTTTCACTTACAAGTGGGGCCGTAGTTGAGCAAACCGACTATCGGCAAGCCCCCACCCCGCCCACTGCGCGATGGCTGAGAAAACAGGAGGGAGAAGAGATGGTTGTAGCACGGACTCCAAGAAAATCGGTGTCGGATGGGACTCGTGTGGGTGGCGTGTGTCGTACTGCTAGACATGAATGCTAGTTATGGCCCATGCCACCCCACTATATCGAGGTGCTGGTTATGAAGAACAAATTTCCTGGAGTCCGTGCTCAGCCCTCCTCTATCTCTCTTCTCAGCCAGCCAGCAGACACGCGGAGCCCATCGTCTGTTTACTCATATGCGGTCCCACATGTCAGTGAAAACGCAAGAGGACCCACTGAACCTGCACATCTTTCACCTCGACGTGCTGGTGATGAAAAACAAATCCAATAAAGATCTTTGGTGGCCGCTTTTGGAGTTACTCAAGAGTAGTAAGATTCTATTTACAGTTTAACCCGAGATGAACATCACGTGGATTCAACTACCACTTTATTTTCTTGCATAACATGACCTGGATGCTGGATGTCCCACGTGTTGGCAAAAGGAGGAAGAAATCGACCAAATCTTCGGTTGTGCTCTCGGATTAGACTAGTTGTGCTAACTTCAAATTTTATTGTGTAGAATGGATGCAAGTTTTGGTATTGGGAAGAAGAGTACAACGATATATTGATAGAGTGCAATTTAGTAGATGTTCTAGCACTTTTAGCTAGCATAGAGACTAGAGATGAGACTAGTGCACTTGTTGATAGAATAGAGGCTAGACACGTCTACTTCTTTACACTCGAAGAAGAAAGAATCACGCAAAATCAAGCCTCCGCAGATCAACAATGAATGTATCGAGAAGGCACTAATCCAACTTACAGGAGCAGTTATGGAAGTTAGATATCTTCTAAAATGTATTCTTATGGTTCTTGTTTTCTTTGGTCTTGCTTGTCTAGTCAAAAATTTGGTGATGTATTTCCATGTACCAAAAAATCAATGATGAAAAAAAGATATGTGTTTGCAAAGAAAAATGTACACGGCCGGGATGCGTCCGCGCGTTCAGCGCACGACCACCGCATCTGAGAAATGGCCCGAACACGACCCCATTGCCCTACCCAAACGGACAGAATCCGGGCAAAATGGAGGTCCATTTGGGGTCGTGCACTGGAGTTGGCCTTACAAGAGGGACCGCAGTTGAGGAAACCGACTATCGGAAAACCCCCACCTCGCCTGCCGCGCGATGGCTGAGTTAGAGAAACGGCGAGGTTGAAGATATTGTTATAGCATGGACTCCAAGAAATATGGTGTCAGATGGAAGTTGTGCTGGTGGCGTGTGTCGTACTCCTGGACGTGAATGCTTGTTCTGTCCCATGCCACCCTACTACTCCTACTACTTATAGTACTAGTAGTAGTATCGGGGATTCGAGGTGCTGGTTACGTACAGAAAACGCATTAACATATGGCTCGCCTCACACTGTGGCCAAATTTCCTGGAGTCTGTGCTAGGTTAAAAAGTGTTCCTTGTGAGGATGGGTGGCTGGTCTCAAGCTTAAAACTTGTTGTATTACGTACGTAGATGTAGAGATAGTGTAGCATGTGAAGCTAGTACAAATAGTGTACTATTGTTGATTGGCCTCATCCGATAACCTGTTGCAATGCATGTACAATTATGTATTTGGAAAATATTTTTTGCCTCGTTGCAGCACCCACTCAGAGAAGCAACTCGAAATCCATTCATAAATTTAGTAAGTTTATCACATGCATATCATTTTATTACATACAACAGGTCATCAACCCACAACGACAACGAGGATACATTATAAATACTAAAGTTTTCATCACACAACAAATAACAAGCAATGAAATGAACTTCAACTCAACCAATCCTCGGCGTTGGAAACGCTTGCTTTGAACCACAAGCGATTCTCTGGGAAGAGCCAGCTACTATCAATCTCGAGACCAACGCAAGACTGATCATCCAGGCTGAAGCGACCTACTATATCACGACCAGGGTAGGGAACCACCGCAATGTCTGACGTATAGATACAGTTGCTTCTCATAAATGGTAGTAACGTTGTGTCAACAGCAGTTGGATCGCCTTTCACCATCATTGGATAGTTTGGTCCAAGGAAGAGCGAGTTTTCTCCAAGACTATCAATACTGTACCAGGGATAAGGTGTTGGCGCTAGCACACTACTATCCATCTCGAATACCATGCAATGGGTGTTGGAATAGGTCCGGAGAGTGCGACCATGGGAGACAACACCTGCTCCCTCAGTAGTAACATCAGCAGTGGGCTGTATACAAACAAGAAGGCACTGCAAAAAAAGACACATCTGTAACATTTTGGCCAAACGAAAAAATTTATGTCAAACTTATGACACTTCTATGACGATAATTGTGACAAAATCTGGTATCATCATAGATGTGGTGGGGTCCTACTTCTATGAAAAAAAATCATGACAAAAAATGGGCTTTTCATCCTGGGCGGGCCGGAGACGCAGCTGCATGACATTCTCACTACAAAAAAAATACACTTCCATGATGATACGTGTTTGTCACAGTAGGTCGTGTTTTTTGTCATGCATGTACATCCATGACAAATTTATGACAGAATCAAGATAGTCATACCTGTGCTGTCATAGTAGTGTTCCATGACATTACCAAAATTATCATCACGGAAGTGTCCACTTCGATGACGATAAATCGCGCGTCACAGAAGTGCTTTCTTCAAGGGTGACCGACACGTGGCATCCACCGTAACGGAACGCCGTTAAACTATCAGGTCGGGTTTTGGATCCGATAACCCGTTAACAGCCCCGACCAATGGGGATTTTCCACGTGTAAAATCATCATTGGCTGGAGGAGACACGTGTCAGGTCCGCATTGGCATAGGTGTCACTCATCCAATGGGCGAGACACGCCTATGATATGTTGACACATGGACCGGCCCATCAAGTTTAAATGGGCCGGCCCAACTGAAGGCCCACAAGATTTTGCGGACCATAATGGGCCGGCCCAGCTAAAGGCCCATGAGATTTTGTGGACCATAATGGGCTGGCCCAGCTAAAGGCCCATAGGATTTTACGGGCCATAATGGGCCGGCCCAGGTAAAGGCCCACAAGATTTTTGTGTGCCATAATGGGCCGGCCCAGGTAAAGGCCCACAAGATTCTTGCGGATCATAATGGGCCGGCCCAGCTAAAGGCCCATGAGATTTCACCGACATTAATGGGCCGGCCCAGCTGTAGGCCCACAAGATTTTGAGGACCCTAGTAGGCCGGCCCATTAACTGGCTGCCATGTTTTGGGCCAAATGTCGGCCCATATTTGATCTGGTCCATTAATGGCCTGCCACGCTCCGGGCCTAATAATGGCCCATATGAGATCCAGCCCGTTAAAAGCCTACCACGTTCTGGGCCAAATTACGGCCCAGATCAGGTCCGGCCCTTTAAGAGGCTTCGGGCTCAATTATGGCCCATATCAGATTCGGCCCGTGAACTGGACACTATGCTTTTGGGCCCACTTGCTAAAGGCCCACTTAGTAATTCGGCCTGATATTAGTTTTGGCCTGTTATGGGCCCATTTAACATTTTGGCCCTATATTAATATCGGCCTATTAAAAGCCCGTCATATAGTTGGGCCTAACTACGGCCCGGTTTGCATCTGGCCTGCTCGCAGCTGATATCTGATTGGGCCAAACAAGGACCGAGACAATTTTGGCCTGTTAAAAGCCCATGATTTGATTGGCACAATCATGGGCCGGGGTTCATTTCGGGCTGCTGCCGGCCCGTGAGCTGTTCGGCACGTTTCAGGCCCAACCTACATCGTGATTGCATGACGGCCCGATTATGTACCGTAATTTTATGGTTTGCCGGTTTACTACGAAGACAGGATATATATACAGTAAAATAACTGCAGCATCGTGAATAAGAAAAAACCTAGACTATACAATAAAGAAATTACGGCATATTACATCCACTAGGCATCAAAGTTCGCTGCTATGATAATAAAGCACAAGCAGACAGCAGATTACATACACGGGGCACCAAAGATCGCCACCAGTGCAAATAAACACGCCAACAAAATAATATACAAAACCGACAACACTTCAATAGAGTTCAAGAAAGGTTAGCCCTGCTGGGGAGCTGCAGCGCAAGCAGCTGAGCAAGATGATGAGACTGCGCTTGTTCAACACTTATATCTTCCTCACTCTGAAAGATAAACAAGTAGACAGATGACATGTTTTGCACATAAAAGTATCAGTGCTGACAATTCATCACATTTCTTAGTGACAAATAAAGTGACACAGTTTAAAATTGCATTAACACAATATGGTATTGTTCAGGTCAAGACATGGAAGGAAATGACATTGTGAAGGAGTTGGCAGCTTCACGACACCACTGGATTACAGATCAAGAACTCATAAGTATCAATGGTAGTGTGCTGTCAATTTATACCATTTCAGATTGGCAAATAAAGAGACGGTTTAAATAATAGTAGAATGATATGGCATTGTTCATAGTTAAGACATTGCAGAATATGACATTGTGTTGTAGTGGTTAGGTTCACCACACCACTGGATTACGGATGAAGAACAGAAGCATACATGAAGTGCAAAAGAAGATCACTTGCTCTGTATAGTTTAATTTACATGGTATGAAAAAGGAACTTGGTTGTACAAATGAAAACTTAAATTGAGAAAGGACAAACTTTTGTTTATGAACTACATAATAAACTTTAAACAAGCAATTTGATGCAAACACTAAAAATAAACAGCTGTTGCAGTCATGCCTAACCAAATATATACAACAAAGTTTGAAGGCTTGATATGGACAAACTTACATTATTGGTGAAGACGGGCTCTATAAAGGCCTTGTCCATGCTGATGGGGGGGCAATTCAAGAAGTTTACCACAGAATCTTCTTCAAAAGCATTGCCTTTATTCTACATTTTGTTAAGAGTAAATATAGATGTGATAATATACGAAAAAATGGAGAATATTTAAGATAAGATGAAGAGTGATGCTACATAACCAAGTAGCTATAAATGTAAGTGCAGCTATACAGGCAAAAGGTACAGCCAAGAGCAATGCACAGCTAAACTTCTTCAGTACCAACCTTATGGTAAGAGTAAATATAGATCTGATGTGTAGAAAATGGAGGGCAAGGGAAAATAAGCTGCAGAGTGATGGTAAATGAACAACTACCTGTCATTATAAGTACACTGATAAAGGACAACATGTACTTACAAGAACAATGCAGAGCTAAAAAAACATTGGCATTGGATATATTCTACAATAATGTAACCATTCATACAGATCAGATAATTTGGAGCGAACAATTGATAAGGAAGCTATCATGCATACTGCTGTCACATAATGAACCAGGCATGTATGCAAGTACAGTGATACAGGACAACAGGTACTAATAAGAGCAAAGCAGCGGGCAACATATTTGTGATATCCTGTCATTCTTGTCAAACCGGAATTCTTCTTCGAGTAGATTTCCTGCAAAAAAGATCTGTAAGGCACATGCGGAAAAGTAGAAGTTCAAATTGTCATGTGATTTAATAGACAGTACCTCATCCTGGGAATGAGACCAGTGCATAACAAGGTTTTTCCATTCAATGTCTTCTAAATTTAGCACAGGATACTTCACCGGAAATCCGTTTATAGACTTGACATCAAAGTGTGATTTCCTCAGGTAACACCGATACTGCTGCATTGCTTCCTTGAAAAGCACAAGCAAGCTTTGCTTGTCATGACTATCTAGATTGACCCTCGCCTAGTTACAACAATGTAATGTAAATCATTGATGCGTTCAATCAGCAGAAAACAGGAAAATAATAACCATGAATAATAGCACTTACACGTAAGTTGGACAGGAAGATGTGAAAATGGTGTTTGTCTTCACAATAATTTTCCCATGATGGGAATATATGCACGTAGTCCCTAACAACATTGAAAGCATTGTCTTTTAAACTGGGAATAAATGGAATGGGGTTCCAATCTGTAGGATTTGGCCGCCTCTGCAGTTGGGATAGGTCTTCGGCCGGTGGACTTGCTGTACTTTTTGCTGGAGTGGGATTTTTCTGTGGTACAGCTGGTGCTATGGCAAATGAAATCGATATACCTTTGTCTGGAGTGCAGGTCCTGTGTGGTGGGGCTAGTGGTGTGGCCAGTGAAGTATGGGTACAGTCTGCTAGAGTCGGTCCTACGTTTTGTGTCACTGGTTGTACAACCAATATAAGTGGGGTGCTGTCTGATTTCTCCGGCACCACCATGTTTTTCAAGGACTTTGCTGGTGCTCCTTCAGGTTTGGCAATCACCCTCTTCCTTTTTGATGTCTGATGCACAAGAACAGCATTTGAGTGGAAAAACATGGTATGATGACAGATGGAATATGTATTGATAATGGATGGGCATGGCATCTCGACATATATGATGAGTAAACTAAGCAGATGGCAGTGCAACAAAGTAGAAGAAATGCAAGACAACATATGCAAGATACCCGCAATCAATAAAACATTGCCAAATTAGAACAGGCACCTTGATGGGTAAACAGGATAGACCATCCGCCTTTGACTCCTCGAGGTTAGAATAGTCATTGGGATCATATTCTGAACAAGAATCAACAGGTGGGGAGCGTATGAGTTTCATTGCATCCAGAATGGCACTCAATGCCTTGGTGCCAATTTTGTAAGTCATTGCAGTGTTTAGCTTCAAGAGTGGACTGCTGCTAGTGCGACACAAAGCAGCTACACAGATCATAGTGTAGATATAATGGGAAAACCTTAAGCATCAGAGTAAAATCAGCAAAGTGGAACTTGCTGGAATATATGTGCTAGTATTGCCGGTACGGCTACAAAGGCTTCAGATACCAACTCTCTTCAAGTGAAGGTGCGGTACTGTGAATATCAGTGTAACTCTCAAAGGCGACACAGCTCCCCGCATTTCCTTGCTATTCTTATAGGATTCAAGTGGGCAGGGCACTACAAATCCTATTCCTATGTTTACAAGATCCTACGAATCAAAGAGGCTCAAAGTGTCCATCACAACCGACCGTATAGACCTCTATACTGCAAATGTCCTTGCTCATCTTCAGTACAAGGAACATACTGTACTACTATCATACTCCCTCCGTTCCAAAATATAAGTCTTGGTAGAGATTTCCACTATGGATCACATACAGATGTATCCAGATACATTTTAGAGTGTAGATTCACTCATTTTGCTCCATATGTAGTCCATTGTGGAATCTATACAAAGACTTGTATTTAGGAATGGAGAGAGTACATATTAAAGAAGAACGGAAGAGGAACATGGTAAAGAAGAGCAAGCAGATTTTGGATAATAAAATGTTGGTTGCGCAGTGCCCACACATGATGAACCAGAGCGCATTAAGAATGCAACTCCCAGCTGTCTCTCGACCATTTCAGGCGGTTGGATGAAGATCCTACGTCTCCTAACCCTTCTTCTTCCTCATCTCTGATTCTTCCCATACAGAACACCGCACGGGCCGCCGGCCGGACCACCGGCCCCCACCGCCTGTGTTCCTCCGCCACCCCCACCCCCACCCCCGCCCCAACCCCCACCCCCGCCCCAACCCCCACCCGCGTCGAGTTTTCTTTGTTCGGCGAGGCCCCACAACCACTCGAGCCCCTTCGATCGCACCGGCGAACTCCGGCGAGCTCTAAAAAATCGACTGACCCAATTTTGAAATTTAGTCTACTGTGATTTAACTAGTGTGGAATATAAAAGGGGAAAACCATAAGCATTGGGAGTATAGTGTTGAGCGTGCCATGGCGGATCTGAAGGTGCAAACCGGACAAAGGCAACTTCGCAAACAAGACAAGAAATCAGAGTAAAGCAGTGGCGATCTATTTTCTTGCTGTGATAAATAAGTTGAGCAGATACGAAAGAGTACCGCCTCTGGTGCGGCGCCGTGTATGCATCTGCTGAGAATTTAACGGTGCTGCGGTAGCAATGGCTGTCGGCGGCATGGAAGCAGATCTAGGAGGGTAGACGGTGGCAGCAGGGTGCGGTGGACGATACGGTCATATTAGCAGCGCCGGCAAGGTGGACGACGGCGGGGATGAAGCGAGAGGACGGGATGCAAGGATCCCGGTCCAAAGCCGTGGATGAGAGAGGTCGATCTCTTGTAATGGACGACGGCGTCGGGGTATCAGCTCCGGCATGGTGGAGGAGGACGGCGGTGGATGGGGTGGCGGACGGCGGCGGATGGAGGAGGGTGGGGTGGAGAGGGTGTTTTGGCGCCCACGAAGTACGAATGGGGAAAAGGGAGGTAGAGAGGAAGGGGGGAACCATGTATTCAGGGCGTGCTTGTCTCAAATGCGAGGAAATTTACAAACTTAGCCCCCGTTTCAAATTTCTACTACATCACACCAACATTAGTCGGTTGGGGATAGGACGGTAATCTCGCATACACCGAATATTTGCCGACGAGAGTTTGTTTTTGGCGCCCATCGTGTATAAATATGAATCGGGGAGGGAGTCGATTTCGGCCGAGGACACACTGTGTTTTCGCGCCCACCATGTATGAATCCAGGTGAGAGGCGATTACGTCACGTTTGGGTGAAATTACAAACCTACCCCTATCGTAACCTATAGAAATCCAGCAATAGGCTTTGCGTGGCAGGGATAGGCAGTAGTGATTTCCATCTCGCAGATTTTGGTTTTGGGCGGTTACTGCGACTTTCCCCGCTTTGTTCAAATTTTATAGAGTGCACGTTTACCGTGCCAACTCAATTTGAATCCCGTTTGTATTCTATTTTTTTCGGGCGGGATCCATTTTCAATTGGAATTACATTCTATATACATCATTTTTTATATATACTTTCAAAAGCACAACAAAGAATTTTGCTCCTTTATATGTATAATATGATTTACAAATACAACGATCTCGAAATCTTAAGGTTGAATTCGAAAAAAATTAACCAAATTATGTTCTACTAAAATGTATGGATTAGTAATATCTACATATTAAATAACATAGATGTGCGTGAATTCATATGAGTATGCATGTTTGATAGATCAATTTTGGTTCGAGTATGGATTACATGTATCATCATCTCGAATTCAAATATTTGAATCCATTTTTTGTTCACTCCTTTCACGCCCATCTCTCTCGCATGCATGCTCCTTCAGGTAGCTATCACTCTCTTTTCTCCAGCTCACCTGCACGCTCACTTCATCTTTCTCCTATCCTCGCAAACATGGTCTCTCGATGTCTCCCTTGAGAAGTGTCACACTCTCCCTATCATTATACATTACATGGTTTTCATTATCTCTCACGTCTCTACTGTTCTCTGGTATCACTCGGTACCTAAGCTTTCGTTTTCACCGCCACACACACAGTCTCCACTCGTCTTTCACTTTGTCTTTCTCTCTATGGGATTCTCTCACACACCCTATATGTCTCTACATATGACTCATACCACTAAAATTACTCTCTCTCTCTCTCCTATAGACACAACATTTGTTGCGGTCTCCTTTTCGTCTCCATCCCAGGCTGACATTATTCATTTGTTTACCGATCAGACAACCCCAACTACCGTCTCCTCTCTCTCTCACAGACACAGACACACACAACTCCTGCTTCCACTACCCTTCCCGACTACCGTCTCTCTCTCACACACAAGACTCTCGCTTTCGCACCCTGACTCGTATTTCTCTCACAAACATTTATCAACTAGCTAGCCTCTACATAGGTTTATACACCCGCACACTCGTGCTTCCACCATCGCATACATGTCTCTCTCCCGCTCCTTGTATCTATGTAGATTTTTCTTCCCTTCTTGAGACACGCCCTCTCGATCGTGCACACACACAATATCGCCTCATTTTAAGCTGATACCTATCGCACACACACTCCTTGTGTCTTTGTCATACATGCACTCCGTCCTCCTCCACTCTCCCTCTCTCTCACACACACATGGGCTTTTTGCAACAACTAGCAAGATGCCATGCGTTGCACAGAACATCAAGATGCATTTGTATGAGTAGTTTATCTTGTGGGGGAAAAGGATGAACGAGGGAAGGCCTTATTTGCAAATGTGGAGAGGGGTGTGGGTATCTTTTTGGAAAATTGCCATAGTTTCCTTCCTATCCGTCAGATATAGATCGGACGGCCTATATTGCAGGATGGCAGGCACACGATCATCACCGACAATGCTTTTTATAAGAGTAGGGATAAAAAATAGAGTTGGTGATGATGGTGGGCCTGCCATCCTGCAATGTAGGTCGTCCGATTTATATCTGACGGATAGGAAGGAAAATATGGCAATTTACCCGCACTCTTCACCACATTTGCAGATAAGCCCTTCCCTCGTTCATCCTTTTCTCCCACAACATCTTGATGTTCCATGCAACGCACGGGCATCTTGCTACTAAGAGTAGAAATTAGACATATACCACTTCTCGAATCTTGAAACCAACAACATTCCTCCCTTATCTCATCAAAACCGCCAAAGGAATATATTTTGAGTGAAACATAACATATTTTTAGTGATATACATATTTCAAAACTAGACTTTTTTTCTATCAAATCAGTAAATATGTATTAATCTACTTTGATTGTGTGGCAACGCATTGGCACATTGCTAGTAGTTATTATAATTTTTTGGACACCAGACAAACGGTGGAGTACATATATGAAGAGAAGAGGCGCACGCACGCAGTCGGCCTCTCGCTGTCTCGCACGCATGAGTGTCTCGTAAAGGCGACGTTAACAAATAAACCCTAAAACCCTAGGTGCATGATTGCTGCATTCGCGGGTACCGGGTATGTGGTAGAACACCTTTGTAGGAATAGTGAGCTCGGGTGATAATTTGATCCGTAGGAGTTGATGGTCGGGACCACAGGTGAACGACTTGGAGCGCGGTGGCTCGCCAGTTGCCACAGATCGAGTAGCCACGTTTAAAATATAGTTTTTTATCGGGGTTAAGAGTTCCTATTTTCAATGCCGCGTTATAAGTAGTAAGTAGTTTTTAGACCGATTGTTATGGAGCGAAAATGGAATTCATAGTACTACGTACCTCCTTGGCGCATGGTTGTATGTTTTTTTGCGATGGAGGTTGTATGGGTTTATGTTGCGAGATGTTGAACCTGGTAATTCTAGGGCAAATACTATGGTTTAGATTTAGATGCTGGTTTTCAGTAATGAAAATCGGAAGGGGAAACCCTTCTTTGATTAAAAAAACTACTACCTCCATTTTGGTTTACTAGTCCCCATCGTACTTTGGGTCAAAGTTTGTCCATGAATTTTACTTGTAAAATGTGAATGGAAAACGAGATTTTGTTATACCAAAACAAAAAAGGACTGGAGGGAGTGATTGCTCTGACACGGACGCGACCTCTCATAGCGCAGGCATTGAACCGGCGCGCCGGCCAAGAGGGCCGCACTCGCTGCAGGCCCGGCTGAGCACGCCTCCTCGCCGCGTGCAACCAGCTTAAGACTGCCCTGCTTGCCTTCATTGAATCCGTGCATGTGCCGACAACACGTCCTTCCGCGAGCCGGCAGGCATTTTAGAACACAAAAAATGACTAAAATATAATTAATTTACGCATGTTCTTGACTTGTTGTGCTCGCACTGGTAGCAGGAACTAGTAGAGGATTTTCTTTATTTATAACTCTCCTCACATTTTTTGGCTTTGGAATGAATCATGGTTGTGGACATTATGTATGAATGTGCAGATATCTGTGAACATGAGTTTGATGTGGAAGTTGAACTTGGAATGTCGGGCTTGCGCGTGAACTATACCATGTCCAATGCTTCGTCTGTTATTGTTTGGAAAGTAATTGCTGTTATTACATGACCCAAAAAAACATTTTGTGCCACATCAGTAGATGCACGGACATCACAACAGGCATGCTGACTGGATAAACATTTTAACCTAGCTATTATGAAGGAAATTTTGTATTGACAATAGTTTTAGATAGCAGGAGACGCCTAGCCTACTCTGCCTCTGCTAGCTTATTTCTGGCTTCTTCCATCTCTTCTTTGGCTTGGGTGAAGAGAGCATATGATTTCTCTTTTAGCTTCTTCAGGAACTTAGCTACATTCTCAAGGGTTGCTTCATGCTTTCTTTCAGCCTTTACTAATGCCACAAGGACACGAACAGCTGACGACTCCACCTGGCTTGTGTGTAATCCAGCATCATCTGGGAATTTGCACCTTGTGTCTAATCCAGCATCATTAGGGAACTGGCACCTTGTGTGTAATCCAGCCTCATTTTGGAAAGATGATCTCGAGGTTGACCATACTTCCCTCCTCGCAAGAACTGCATCCTGACATGAAGTTACTTATTTTTTAGATCAATACTTAGAGCAACCTAGATCCATTTAGTAGAAGCCAGATAAACAGAACTCGGAGAAGTGAATTCAAAAGGAAAAAAATGAAAATAGATTACAAGGTGAGAACACCCACTTCCTACATCAAGCTAAAAACAAAAGCATTAGAATGATTAAGACCCTTCTTATTACACATTGAAGAACACCATGCTTAAGAGAAATAGAAACTACAACATATACACATCGAAGAACACGAGGCTACATGAAAGTAATTGAAAGGGTGTTACTTACCAAAGCTCATTTTACAGGTTCGGTGCAGCTCCTCTTTAACTTGCCACGCTCCTTGAAGATGTCCCGAATATCCCATGTTTGGTCTTCATTACTCCTCTGCATGTTCGCACTCGTGGTTTTAAAATCTCAGCATGGCAAGAAAAATATACTACTAGTAATACTCGCGCATCTTGTGGGCAACATTAAAGCACTCGTCTACCATGTTAGAGCATCTCCAACAGAATCGCAACGCGCGGCGCTTTAAAAATCTCAACATGCTATCTCTACTCTCTTCTCTACTGTTATATTTATTTTATATTTTATATTTTATATTTATCTCTACTTCCTTTACTGTCTACTTTTTTTCTCTATACTTTTTTTCTTGCAATATAGGCCGTCCGATTTATATCTGACAGATCGGAAGGAAACAAATGGGAATTTTGCAAAAAGATACCCATACCCCTCTCCAGATTTGCAAATAAGGCCTTCCCTCGTTCATCCTTTTCTCCCACAAGATAAACTACTCATACAAATGCATCTTGATGCGTGCAACGCATGGGCATCTTGCTAGTTCTAAAAACCTTTCCATCGTTTACCACACTACTGGTTGCAGATGAAAAACCTACCCAAGCACAGCGTGATACAGGAGCGACGCACAATTACAAGTTGATATTCTGTTGGACAATGGAGGCTATAACCAATTACTTTTATGGGAACAATAGCACCCAGGAAATTTGAAGGGTAGGTATGAACAAAATTGGAACTGCACATGTACTGCTAAGTGATTCAATACACACATTACCAATCGAGGAGGAGAACGATGGTCGCGGCGGCCTCTGTGAGTCATGGTCGGCAATGGGAGTCAGTTCATTGTCCACGGCGGTGGTACTTCTGCGCTTGGCGTCAGCTTCCGGGAAGCAGATCCGAGACCATGGAAGACGATGACGGGGAAGAGGCTCCGTGTATGACGACGACGGTGGACCGGCTCCAGTGCGGCCTACGAGGTCATCGATGAGGCAGATGCGCTGCAGTGGACGAGTGTGCCGATGTAAAGGGGAGGAGCATGAAGGCTGCGGTGTCGTGGAGAAGTTTATTTTGCGGTGGGGATAGAAAATAGGGAGTATTCAGGTGTACTACTCTGGGTGCCGGGGTGGGGTTGGCTGGGTAGGGTGAACCTGAAGTTACGAAAACAACCCCCTACCAAGCGTCATCCGTAGGCCTGTTCCAAAGGCTATGATGGTAACTTCCCACTGCTCGAATCAGGGTCGCGGGAGATTTTCCCGCTGACCTCAAAATTTTGTGACACTGGACTCCCCGTGTGGCGTGTTGAGTGATTCGGCTAAGCAACTAGTGAGTACTAGTAGTAAACTCTGCATATTAGGTTTGACCAAGTCAAACTTCCTAAAGTTTGACCAAGTTTATAGGAAAATATAAACATTTACCATAACAAATATGTATGATGTGAAAGTACATTCAATAATGAATCTAATGGTATTTATTTGTTATTGTATATGTTAATATTTTTTGTTATAAGCTTTCTGAGAGTTTACAAAACTTGACTTTGACCAATGCTAATACGCGGACTTAAATAAAAACGGAGGGAGTACACATTTGTTTTCTTAGTTTGTAGTGAACTAATCATTTGTTGAAATTGTGAAATAAATATATTAGGCTATTGACTTCGAATGTAATGGTCTATACAATTCAATAGTTGCAATCATTGTCGAATCCCAAGATGTATACAAGGTCTATAGTACTTCACAACATGCTCAAACTCACATAATCCCAGTCAAATGAGAATCTAAATGCATTTCATAGTTATTACTTTGTAGGATGCAACAAAAACAACCATAACTCTACATCAACCATTATAGAAGCAACATTTTGACATATCCCAATGTGTGAATGAAACATGCAGAGAGAGCTTTTTAAGATGGAGCAGATAGGGCGGGAAAGATTGTATTTATGTGGACGAGAGAGTAGGAGACAAACCTAACGAGACAGAGAGAGATAGAGAGAGAAAGAGAGATGAAGAAGTTAGGTCTGTGAGAAAGATGGATACATGTAATATGCATGAGATGCGTGTGCATCTGGATTCTGTATACATGGAAGGAGAATAGATAACATGTTTGATGAGAGAGCTGGAAAAACATGGACGAGAGGGGAAGGATCTCATGGGTTGAGGGATTGAAAATTTTGTGCGGGGGAGAGAGGGATTGGTAATTTTGTGCAAGAGAGAGAGGGTGGGGGGAGGAGTCAGTCAGCCGTCATCACATCACCCTGCTTCCAAATGACCCCGCATTCTCTAGCGTAGTGTGGTCGCCGTCTTCGATCTTCTCGATGCCCTCTTTGAAGATTGCGGTGTTGTGCATGTTGGGGTGCAAAGAAGCACAAGCGAGAGTGGTCGCCGTATAACCTTGGATGGGGATGAATTGTGTGCTCGGGGGAGTGTGTGTGTGTGTGTTGTGCTGCGTGTCTCTCTCTCTCTCTTTGTGTGTGTGTGTGTCAGATATTGAGAGAAAACAAACCTAAGGAGAGAAATGGGTATTCACGAAGAGATTGTGCGGGCCTTGAGGTGGGAAGGGGTCAGGTGAGTGTGTCAAAATGTGCGAGTTGATGCATGTGTTGCATGCGACCGTGCGAGGGGCGGACGAATCGAGAGAGATGGTTGTTGTGTTATGGATGCTCCTCTCTCTGTCTCTCTCTCCCTCTCTCTCTCTCTCACACACACACACAAGTAAGGCCCTGTTTGGTTCCAAATAAGTCACCAACTTATAAGTCGAAAAGTGCAAAAAGTGACTTATTTTGCCAAACGGACCCAACTTATAAGTCATAAGTTGCTCCACCCCAACTTAAAACTTATAAGTCACCCCTTTTTACGTGGGTCCCATCACCTTTACATTAAAAAACAAGGTGGGAAGGTGTGGTCAGGTGACTTATAAGTCAGATGACAACCAAACAGGCGTGACTTATAAGTCACTGATTTTAAGTCACCTGACAGGTGACTTATTGGAACCAAACATGCCCTAAACTAGAAGACCGTTCTCTCATGTATACACAACGTATCGGCATATGTCTATGTCTCACTCATGCATGATCATTTGCACATTCACACCTCTCTATGTCTGGATCACACGCACACCGTCTCCACATTGCCCTTCCGCCACAACACACATATGGACACATACACACATTCTCTCTCAGTCACACACACAAAATCAGTATTAAAAAAACTAGGGTGCACCTAAAACGTCCAAATCCAAATAAACACGAACTGGAGCTAAATTCAAATATATGGAAATATTCAGCGTCAAGAACTTTCACAGGAAAAAAAGTTGAGTGATATTCGAGGATTGTTTTCACACACACAAAAAGGTTTGGTGGATGTCGTTCAAGCGCGACACGATGACGCACCGTTCGATCGACCGCGCGGCCGCGGTTCACACGCTTGCACAGGATTCCGTATCGTGGCTGTGGTACTAACTAATAAAAGCGCTGCCTAAGTCTAATGTTTACGTGTACTAGAACAGTTTTCTTTTAAGTTTGACCAACCTTATATATATATATATAAAACTAAAGTACGCTCCCACATGCGCACTCATCAATATGCCGCCGCCGCCGTTGTGCATGCCGGCGCCCGCCTGCTCCGGCCAACAATTTCTCGCCCATCACCGCCGTGTCGCCGCCATCCCTGTGCCATGAAGCCGAAGGCTTGCCCGCTCACGTCGTCTACAGTCCCTCCTCGCGATGCCGCCATGCTGCCAAGCACGCGAGCAACTGGTGGAGCCGCGTCTATGCATGCAGCGTACGAAGAGGAGTACGAGCGCGTGCTCTAGCACGCCGGCGAGGAGGAACAACCGTGTCATTGTCATCTCCACCCGCGCGGAGGAGGCGCGCATGGTGGCTGTCGCGGTGGAAGCCGGTCGCACGCGCGTCGAGCCCGCAAACCGGGTGCGGACGCAGAATCTACCTTCGAGACCTTGAATGCCACGTGGATCCTGCAATCTGAAGGAGCAATTTGGTTCAGTCGACTCATGTGAGCCGTTTGATGCAACATGGATGGCTAGAAGGGCTTCTTCCACCTCTTCTGCCGTCTTCTTCCTTCGCTCTGTCAAACTTCTTTCACAAATCGACTGACCCAAATTATACTACTAGTACGAACGTATTAATTATAGTAGGAATACGAAGATACGAGCAGTAGTACCAACTTCAAGAAGAACAGTAGTAAGACATAGTACTAGTACTATTGTACATACTGAAGAGTTCAAATAACGAGAAAGAACATAAACATAGTTCTGCTGGGGCCTTAGCACAACACACCCTTGAAAATAAAGTAAGCAACTAGTCTGCTTGACACTGCAGTAGAACCAGCATGAGCGACGGCACTGCCACCTACTCGGAGTCTGAGTCCACGTCCTTGACTTCGTCCTCGTCCCTCTTCCTCTTCCTTTTCGCCGATGCTTCTTTGCTTGAACCAGACACTGGGCTCTGCTTCTTCATCCAACCCTTGTAGATATTTAAACGAAGGTAGGCATCCATTGCTGCGTACATGATGTGATCTTCATCTAATGTCTTCGACTCCCATGCATGATGAAACTCGTGATGAGGTTTCTTCAGTTTAGCGTACGAAGGATCAATCATGGCTGCTGCCAGGGTCAGCATTGAAGGTTGAGAGGAGGATACCAGGCTTGCCTTCTGGAGATCGGAGGGCTGGCCTGCAACGAGACCTATCCGACGCAGGACATCCCTGTCGTTCTTATAGCCTACAGTAACGAATTTCACTCTTTTGTCCTTGAGGAAGTTCTTAAAATCCTGGCACTCAACGTCGGCATGGCATATGTGGTAGACCAAGCAAACGTTATGTACGCAAACCTGGATCACGGCGGGCTTCTTCCTCTCTCCGTCCTTTAGATCCTTCTCTCGTCCCAGGACTGTGGTGTACTCAACATCTAGCCCAGTGACCCACTCATCCGTTGAACTGTTGAACATGCGTAGGAAGTGAGCAAGCCATGCTTTCACCGTCTCGGATCCACATGTGTAGATGATGATGAACTGATCACCGGTGATGGCTCTAACCTGGAACTCAGAGGCGACCATGGAGATTTGGGAGGCCATGAATTTTGGAGGAGGGTTAGGAGAAGTTGAACTATTGTACCCCGCAAAAAAAAACTAGGAGCGAACTAATGTGAAAGGACGGGACTACTGGGAGCGAACTGTTGTAAGGTAGAAGACGGGGACGAGTAGGGCGTGCGAGCGGCGTGGGGTTGCTGGCTTGCCCGGTGGATAAACGGCTGCAAGCCCCCAAAGAGTTCTCAAGAACTATGCGGGACCCACTAGATGTCATGTCTACTAGACCCATATCGTAGGCCTGACGGTATAGCTTCTGCCTGTTCTTACGCCATGCCGGCATGTGGATGTAGCTTCACTTAATTCCGTCAAACGTCGCGCCTCCCACGACCTTCGCCCCCCTCGCGCGGTCGCGCCCTTTGAGACTTCGACCGGCTATAAATGAGCAATTTTTTTGCCTTTTTTTAGACAAGCAATTTTTTTGCCTACTCCGCATGCATGATACTCCCTCTGGTCCTTTTTACTCACGTCAACCGTTTGCAAAGTGTTTGACCAAATTTATACTTTTTTTAACACCACCTTATATTAATTAACCAGCCACACCAGTACACTCATTCGATACAATATTCACCACACAGGGCGGTACGTTATTTACAAGAATACCATCTAATCTATTGTCAAAGCTATACTTAGCGATTAAGTGTGCCACCTTATTGGCCGAACGGCTAATCTTTGACAATTGTGAATGTTGACACATTTTTCTATAAGTCTGGTGAAAGTAGAGGTACATTGACTTCGGACAAAACTTAAATGCACAATGCCGACTAGTTCCTCCGTCCAGGTACGTGCCATGTCCTATCTTGTCATCACAATGACGTTAGCTATTAGAGTACCACTACCTCCCTTCTAGTTTAAAGGGCTTGATTCAAAAATTTCACCTACTCTTAGCAAGATAGTAGAGGAGGTGGAATAGTTTTTGAAGTCTGCAAAAGTACTCAACTAGTGCTGTCGTTCTTCACAAAAAATGTGTTTACCAATGCATGCATGAACACTAGTTACTCTAACCCCCCTCTCTTCTTTAATTATTTGCCACATCAGCATGTTTGCTATTCCCGTGTGCATGATATTAGCTAAGATACCACCATTATGGCAGCCTTAATCATCGCATGCAATAATTTAGTGCACCTTGAAATATGAACATGTGTGGGGCGTGTATGTTTTTAATGACTTGAGACTATACCTAGCCCGGCATGCAAGATGACTTATTATGCACTGTTCCCCATACCTGCAGGAAGCCCATTTGTCTCCAAATCTTTTCCTCTCCATGTGTGGAAACAATATGCCTGCCAAACTCTCCTTCTCCCTCAGGCGGTCCCACCACTCCACCCCGTGTGAAAAAATCTGCATGCATGACTCTCCTCCCCCCACGCTCGTCCAATCCGTTGTGACCAACAATATTTCCACCCCTTCGCTCCCCCGTAATTTACTCCAACAAATATGCCCACGTAGTTGTTACTTAACTGCAGGTGCATTGGGTCACTAACGTATGGGCCCAATAGGGGTATGGCCCACATGTCAGTGACGCAACTGGACCTGCAGTTAAGTCAGTGCAGCTCAGTCCACATCTTACGTAGGTGTGCCATTACTCGCTATAAATATTGTGCCTCCCACGACATCGCTATCTCCTCCCCCTCACGTTCACGTTCATCGCTATCTCCTCCCCCTCCCTCTTACATCGATCCTCCAGTGACTCCGACATGGTGAACGGGTAGCACGTCTCGTACTTGATGTTCTCCGCCAAGGGCCAGAAGTGACTGTTGCACACATCCGTGAGGTGATGCACCATGTCCGCCGGCGAGCCACAAAACGGCATCGGGCACTCATAGTAGTGGACGAAGGGCTCCTTGGAGGCATCGACTAGGCCGTCCATGAAACGGGAGTGGCTGTAGGGGACGTTGCGCCAGTTGAATAGATGAGCAAGTTACTACGAGATTTAATCCGAATAAGCACAAAATAAATCATGAATTCTACCACGATTTCGAACAGGAAGGACAGAAACACATACGGTGCAACGGGAGCAGCACCGTTGGCATTGAGGTTCTCGCCCATGTCCAAACGCCACGTAGTCGTTCCACGCTTGGGCATTGAAGTTTGTAACTATTTTAGATTAGAATATACTACTCCTCCGGTGCTAGTAGTAGAGCAGAGTCCTACTCTAATAATCTACTCAAGCAAGTTAGGGCATAGCACTGTAGGGAGTACCAGTACTGTGATCACTCAAGCAAGTTGTCTGGCATCGACATGACCCTACGCTGCTGGTATGTGTCTCGTAAGTCAAGCGGCGTGATGTAGTCATCATCACCTGTCCACTTCCCGCAGCACATATTCGCTTCTCCATCTTTGTCCGCACATAATCTCGTCCAATCTTCCATCCCTGCTAAGGCGCCTCCCCCCTCGTCTGAAACCCAAGCACGAACAATGGCAGAACCGAGCAGCGTCCGCCAAAAGAGTGGCTGGAATTCGCTCCCCACAGAGGTAATCAAGCTCATTGTTTTGCGTGTGGACAATCTCAGTGCCATGCCACTCGTCGCGTGCTCGTCGGGGCTGTACTGCTTACTCAAAGCCCTCAGGCCGGAGCTTTTTAAGCCAGCTCCTTGCTTGCTGATGCCGCCTGATCTTCAGAAACGGCGTGTCATGCAGCATAACGATCGTAGGGTGGCGAGCATCAATGTAACACCCTCGATGCGGCTATATCTCCCACGTGTCGAAGCACGACTTAGAGGCATAACCGCATTGAAAGCAATGTCGCAAGTGAGGTAATCTTCACACAACCCATGTAATACATAAGGGAAAGAGATACATAGTTGGCTTACAATCGCCACTTCACACAGTTACATGATTAAAGCATTACATCAACCAAATACACTCAAGGTCCGACTACGGAACCAAAATAAAAGAAGACTACCCCAAATGCTACACAGATCCCCGATCGTCCCGACTGGGCTCCACTACTGATCAACTAGAACGAAACAACACAAGGACAAGATCTTCATCGAGCTCCTCCTTGAGCTTGGTTGCGTCATCTGCACGGTTCAACGGCACGTGCAAGCTGGTTTTGGAAGTATCTGTGAGTCACGGGGACTCAGCAATCTCACACCCCCGCGATCAAGACTATTTAAGCTTAAAGGTAAGGCAAGGTAATATGTGGAGCTGCAGCAAGCGACTAGCCTGTATGGTGGCTAACCTGTTCGCAAAAGAGAGCGAGAAGAGAAGGCAAAGCATGAACGAAGAACTAGAGAACAACCTACGGCAAACATTACTCCAACACCGTGTTCACCTCCCAGACTCCGCCGAGAAGAGACCATCACGGTAACACACACCGTTGATTCATTTTAATTAAGTTAAGGTTCAAGTTATCTACAACCGGACATGAACAAATTCCCATATGCCCATAACCGCGGGCACACCTTTTGAAAGTTCAAATCCCTGCAGGGGAGTCCCAACTTAGCCCATGACAAGCTCTCATGGTCAACGAAGGATATACCTTCTCCCGAGACATTCCGATCAGACTTGGCATCCCGGTTCTACAAGACAACTCCGACAAGTTAAAACAAATCCAGCAACACCGCCCGAATGTGCCGACAAATCCCGATAGGAGCTGCACATATCTCGTTCTCAGGGCACACTCAGATGAGACTAGCTACGAGTAAAACCAAACCTCGAGTTGCCCCGAGGTGGCCCCGCGGGCAGCTCAGTCGGACCAACACTCAGAGGAGCACTGGCCCAAGGGGGTTTAAATAAGATGACCCTCGGGCTCCGGAAACCCAAGGGAAAAAGAGGCTAGGTGGAAAATGGTAAAACCAAGGTTGGGCATTGCTGGAGGAGTTTTATTTAAGGCGAACTGTCAAGGGGTTCCCACTATTACCCAACCGTGTAAGAAACGCAAAATCCGGGAACATAACACCGATATGACGGAAACTAGGGCGGCAAGAGTGGAACAAAACACCAGACATAAGGCCGAGCCTTCCACCCTTTACCAAGTATATAGATGCATTAATTAAATAAGAGATATTGTGAAATCCCAACAAAATATCCATGTTCCAAACATGGAACAAGCTTCAATCTTCACCTGCAACTAACAACGCTATAAGAGGGGCTGAGCAAAGCGGTAACATAGCCAAACAACGGTTTGCTAGGACAAGGTGGGTTAGAAGCTTGGTTCAACAATATGGTGTAACATCCCAAATTTTCAATTTGGAATGTTATACACTAGATCATATGCATATCATATTTTTCTTGCATTTTGGTTGATCCTAGAAATTTCACGCAACTCAAGGACCCTCGGAGAGAGTTGGAGATTTCGTTATTTTCATATTTGAGAGTTTTCTCGAATTTTGAAAATAGGATCATTTGATTTATTTATTTTATCTTCAATAATTTTTCCGGTGTCAAAATATATGAGAGAGGGAATAATATGACTTTCCCAAATTTAGGAAAAACGAAGATATAATAAATAGATCAATTTTGCTTTCCGGTGTTTATTTGCATTTTATTTGGATAGGGAAAAATGCGCGTTTTCGAAAATTGCATTTTAGGTCCGGAGAAAAGTTCATTTTGTTCGGCTCATTTTTAGGAGTCGGGGAAAATTTACTTTAGATTTTTCGGAGTTCGTTTAGATCCCTTTTTGTTTTTTTTTCTGCACGCTGAACCGTTTATAAAAAAAAAACTGGACCAAGGCCGGCCAGGCCAAGGCCCAGCCGGGCCAAAGGCCACCGCCCAGGGAGCCGCGCGCCTAGCGCTGGCGCAGGAGGCCGCCGCCTCGCCTCTTGCTCTAAACCAAATCCTAGTAGGACTTTTGTCCTATTTCCGTATATTCCTTTTCTAGTTCTAGATCTTTTCCTATTCCTAGTCTAATTCTTGTCCCCTACCCCAAGTTTTGTCTTCCCTTGCCCATATAAATACCCAAGCACCCCCCCTCTAAACACATCAAATCAAAGCTCTCCTCCACACCGCGCCTCACACCGCGCCCTGCGTCACCACGCCGCGCCGCCTCACACCGCGCCCTGCGTCACCCGTGCCGCGCCGCCGCCATACACCACCGCCGCCACCGCCCAACGCCGCCGCCGCCGGAGCCCCGTTCACCGGAGACCTCGCCAAGGTTGCCCCGCGCTACATCTATTCTTTTTCTCGGATCGTTTTCTTCTAATCGTTCCGATTCTTTTCTTCTCTAAACCGTTCCGGTTTTCTAGATCAGTTTTTTGATCGGTTTTCTTCTCCGAAACCCTAGATCGGATTCGTTTTCTTCTCCGATTTAGTTGCCTTTGGACTGTTCGCCGGACCGTTCGTCCTAACGAACGTGATCACCGGATTCTTCTAGGTTAACGACGTCCGCTCGTTTAACCGTTCAACTTTTTCTTTTCGTCGGATTTATTCCGCGATCGCGATCTCAGATCCGATTTTCTTTCTAGTCTTTCTTTTCGCTCGTTTATTGGAATCAGGTGATTCAAGCGCCTGGAGTTTCGTCTCGAAACCGCCGTTCCGTCTAATCAACTTGAACAAGTTTTTGCTACAGTAAAATTTTGACCTAGTTTCAACTTGCTAGAACCGAGTTGTTTTCTTCCGCCGTTTGTTTTTCGTTCTTTCTTTGCAACCGGAGTTCTTAAGTTGAACTACCTGGTTCGTTCTCTTGTTCGAGTTTTACCTGTGCATTAGATGAGTACTTATTGTACGCTTGTTGTTTGTCTGCGATAGATTACCCGGATTGCGCCGCTTGTTACTTCGAAACCCTAGGACTCGCGGATCATCAGCAAGGCAAGTAACACTTTGATCATACCTTTTCTACAACCCATGTTTTATTGCATTAGATCAATCCTCACACATTGCATGATTAGGATCTAATTAAATTGTGGGATGGGAAGTAGATGAGGTAGTACCTATTACCTGTATTATTATGAAACCTTTGGGAGTTACTCTACGTTTGCTTATATTGCCATGCTATGCTAGTAGACGTGGATTGGGTGAGTGATATCCATGACAGATGTGAGATTGATAATTTTAATGGTTTATCTAAGGTGGCAACTTAAACACACATCTGGGTGGATTGAGGCACCTGATGTCTATCAGGACTTGCCTGTTTTTTTTGGACCGCCACCCAGGCTCAAAGGGATCATAAGATCTTTCATGCTAGAAACTTCCGTGTGCAGCCACATGCTACTATGGGCTCTAGCATAGTTGACTAAGTTGTGCGAACTCTTACGGGGTGGACTAGCAGATGTAGGGGATGTAGGTGTACCGGTCTACCCCACATGTAAGGTGCTAGTACTTCTGAAAGACTATGTCTCGGTCATCCGTCTTCTCAAACACCATATAGTGCGAGAAAACAAACGGAGGCGATCGAGTCATGTGGGGAAAAGTGCGCAAACCTCTGCAGAGTTTACAAACTAATCATGATTAGCCGTGTCCCCGGTTATGGACAACTTGAGTATCTAGTACTTGAATATCTTTGTGAATCTCAACATGTTACCTCTAATTAATGTTGTTGGGTTTTAATTATTTTTAATTGGGATTGAGAATGCTGTCAACCATTCTCAATGTTTCACAACCACCATGATAGTTAAATAAATTTATTCCTTTGCAGTAGGGAAAAATTGGCTTTACGCAAAAACTGTAACCATAGAGCTTTCCACCAGCCATATATGCATATAGTATAGCTGTTTCATTCCATTACTCTCTATGTGTTACTTTGCCAGCATATTCCATGTGCTGACCCGTTTTCGGGCTGCAACGTTAATGTTGCAGAATTTTCAGACGACGATTGAGGTGCGTTTAGGTCGTGGCCCTATACTCAGTGATGCCGCTGGAGTTGATGGACCCATTTATCTTCCGAGTCTTCCGCTGTTATTGATATTATATGGCCTTCTGCCATATTTATTGTAATAAGTTCTTTTTGAGCCATCTATGTAATAAGTGTGTGATTGCAACTCTGCTATAAAACCTCGATGTACTGTGTGGTGTCAGCATTACTGATCCAGGGATGACACCGTAGCACAGTAGACGTGATCCATTCGGTTCAGGTCGCTACAGAGATGGTATCAGAGCACACGCTGACTGTAGGACACGACCACTAAGTTAAAGCCATAGATCACCCTTCTCTTCTCATTTTCTAACTCCTCATCTTTTCTACTCTATTAGGATGACGAACGCGAAGATTAAGTATGCTCAACCGGATGAAGGCACACCTTTTGGATTTCATCTGAAGGAAGTCACCAAGTACCTGAACATTGGATTACCAAGCTTCACGGGAACCTTCAACGCCACTCTGCCTGAAGAGGAGCGCTGGAAGATTCAAGCTCACGTTCCGGGAAGGACATTCGCGCCAATCACGAAACCCATAGATAGTGTTTTCAATGCACCAACTTGGAGTCTAGGAAGGAGCATGGCAGCTCATATCACCATAGGACGCATTGGAGAAGTTTATCAAGAAGACCTCAAGGACACTATCTACCAGATTTGCGGACGCCGTGATGAACAATGGGATTTAGTCAGCACCAAGAAGGATAGATCCATTGCAGCATTCATCCAGGAGTTAAACCAGCACATTCGACGCCACGAGAATCAGATGTGCAATGACATGATAGAGTTGAAGAATGCGAAGGCAAGGATCATCGAGCTAGAAGGAGAACTGAAGTCTACACGCAAGGACTACATGGACGAGATCGTAGCTCTAGCAAGGCACAACGGCGATCTTAAGCAGGAGATTGAAGAACTCAAGAGCAAGTTAGCATCCCAGGAGGACGACGAGTACGTTGCATGTCCAGACAACTACATCATCATCGACGACACCGATTCGGATCCAAGTGAACCCGACTTTGAAGACGAAGCTGGAGTAGATATCATGGAGTCTTCCACCGGTTCAAATTTCTAGATGACCACCAGATAGTAGTAGTATTCCCCCATGTAAACACATTATAGTCAAGCACTTTTGCGATAGTTAGACCGTTTGTAAGCCCTTGTTTGATTGATTGAAGTGATTTTGTGTGCATTTGCCTCATGTGCATATGGGTAGTGTTTTCCCTTTAGACCTCATTCTATTCTCAATTCTCGTCTTTTCTAAACCCTCAGATGCCTCCGAGACGTGACAATGGATTTCCACCGGAGCTCACTCAGTTGATCCAGCAGCAGAATCAATTGATGCAGATGTTAGTCCAGAACCAGCAGAACAACAACAACAACCCACCACCACCACCACCACCTGTTGACCACTTAGCCCGTTTCCTTAGGCTGAATCCACCAGTGTTTTCCAGTAGCACCGAGCCAATAGTAGCAGACGACTGGCTCCGTAAGATAGGAAGGGAGTTGACCACTGCAGGATGCACGGATGGTGAGAGAGTGAAGTTTGCCGCACACCAGCTAGACGGACCCGCGGCAGCATGGTGGGAGAATTTTACAGCCACTTACCCAGTTGACACTGTCACATGGGATCAGTTTCAGCAAGCTTTCCGCACTGCCCATGTTTCAGCAGGAGCTATGGCCATAAAGAAGCGTGAGTTTCGCAACTTACGCCAAGGAGGAAGGACTGTTGGCCAGTATGTGGAGGAGTTTAGTAAGCTAGCCCGTTATGCCCCAGATGACGTTGCTACGGATGCAGCTAAGCAGGAGAAGTTTCTGGAAGGACTGAATGATGAACTAAGCATGCAGTTGATGGTAGCGAGTTTCAACAACTACCAGGAGTTGGTAGATCGTGCCATCATGATAGAAGGGAAGCAACAGCAGATTGAGAACCGTAAGAGGAAGTATGGACAGGGGAAGTATAACTCTGGAGCCCAGCAGAAGCCCCGTTTTACCCCTAAACCGGGATTTAAGTTTCAGCACACCCATGGAGGAGGTAGCTCGCACAATCATAATGGCCACAAGAATGGTAATGGGAATGGAGGAAGCAACGGCCAGAACCAGACCACCCCATCGACCCCAACCAAGAGAGACCTGAGTCAAGTCAGCTGTTTCAAGTGTTCGAAGACCGGACATTATGCCAATGAATGTCCCGAAGGCCAGAATGGAAATGGCAATGGAAGCTCTAGGAAGAAGCCGAACCCTTTCAATAGGGGACAGGTGAACCACGTTAATGTGGATGAGATTGAAGATCAGCCCGATGCAGTAATCGGTAAGTTTTTGGTTAAGTCATTTACAGCACTCGTTCTTTTTGATACTGGTGCATCGCATTCATACATATCAAGGGGATTTGTGGAGAAGTATAGCCTGCCCACTAGGATTCTTAAAACACCTATGCTAGTAAGCTCGCCAGGAGCAGAATACATGGCCAGACAAGGATGTTTCCAAGTACCATTGAGTATAGGAAGGCATGTATTCCCAACGGATTTAATTATTCTGGAATCCCAAGGACTGGATGTGATTCTTGGTATGGATTGGTTGTCGATGTATGGAGGAAACATCGATTGCGCCAGTAAGACAATTTTGCTTACCACACCAGAAGGAAGAAGGATCAAGTATGTATCCCGGCATGTGCCAAACAGGACACAAGTGAATTGCCTAACAGGAGTTGTGCAAGAAGAAGTACCAGTGGTAAAGGATTTTCCTGATGTATTTCCTGAGGAATTGCCAGGCATGCCACCGGACAGAGACATTGAGTTTTTGATTGAGTTATTGCCAGGCACAGGCCCAATATCGAAGCGACCATATAGGATGCCAGCAAAGGATTTGGTGGAAATTAAGAATCAGATTAAGGAGTTATTGGATAAAGGTTACATTCGCCCAAGTTCTTCGCCTTGGGGATCACCCGTACTTCTAGTAGAAAAGAAGGATGGATCAGTAAGGATGGTTGTAGATTATCGGGGATTGAATGAAGTAACCATCAAGAATAAGTACCCACTACCAATGATCAACGATCTGTTTGATCGATTGCAAGGAGCTAAAGTGTTTTCCAAGATCGATTTGCGATCAGGGTACCATCAGTTGAAGATTCGAGAGCAGGACATACCTAAGACAGCATTCACCACAAGATATGGACTGTATGAGTATACCGTTATGTCATTTGGATTGACTAACGCACCTGCCTATTTTATGAACCTGATGAACAAAGTGTTTATGGAGTTTTTGGATAAGTTCGTCGTAGTGTTCATTGATGACATCCTAGTTTATTCAAAGAATGAAGAGGAGCATAAGGAACATTTGCGTTTGGTTTTGGAGAAACTAAGGGAACATCAGTTATATGCCAAATTCAGCAAATGTGAGTTTTGGTTGAAGGAAGTTGGATTCCTCGGACACGTTATATCCGGAGAAGGTATAACAGTTGACCCCACAAAGGTTGAGACCGTAACCGAATGGGAAGCACCAACGACAGTTGGAGAGATCCGGAGTTTTCTTGGACTCGCAAGATACTACCGGAGATTCATTGAGAATTTCTCAAAGATTGCGAAGCCTATGACGGAGTTGTTGAAGAAGGATACTAAGTTCAAATGGACTGAGGAGTGTGAGGCTAGTTTCCAGGAGTTGAAGAAACGATTGGTTACCTCACCGGTATTGATTTTGCCAGATCAGACCAAGGATTATGAGGTGTATTGCGACGCTTCACGTCGAGGACTTGGAGCAGTGCTTATGCAGGAAGGGAGAGTTGTTTCGTATGCATCACGACAACTGAAGCCTCATGAGTTGAATTATGCCACGCATGATTTGGAGTTAGTAGCCGTAGTGCATGCATTGAAGACGTGGAGACATTTCCTCATTGGAAATCATTGTGATGTGTACACGGATCATAAGAGTTTGAAGTACATTTCCACGCAGAAGGAGTTGAACCTCAGACAAAGGAGATGGTTGGAGCTCATCAAGGATTATGACATGAGATTGCATTACCATCCCGGAAAGGCTAATGTAGTAGCTGACGCATTGAGCCGTAAGAGCCATGTCAATACCATAATGACGGGAGAAATACCCAAGGAGTTAGCAGAAAACCTTCGTGAACTAAGTTTAGAGATAGTTCCGAGAGGCTATGTAGCAGCATTGGAGATTAAGTCAACATTGATGGATAAAATCAGAGAAGCTCAGAAATCCGACAAAGAGATTGCTGCTATAAAGGAGAAACTTAGCAAAGGAAAAGCAAGGGGATTTCGTGAGGATGAGCACGATACCCTATGGTTTGAGGACCGTGTTTATGTGCCCAATGACCCGGAGATTAGGAAGTTGATTTTGCAGGAGGCACATGATTCACCGTATTCGATTCACCCAGGGAATACCAAGATGTATTTGGATTTGAAGGAAACATTCTGGTGGACCGGAATGAAGAAGGATATTGCAGCGTATGTAGCAGTTTGTGACGTATGTCAGAGAGTAAAGGCAGAACATCAGAAGCCAGCAGGATTGTTACAACCATTGCCGATACCCGAATGGAAGTGGGATAAGATAGGCATGGATTTTATCACAGGGCTACCCAGGACAAAAGCCGGATATGACTCGATATGGGTAGTAGTTGATCGTTTGACAAAGGTAGCACATTTCATTCCAGTTAAGAACACTTACACCAGTGCTAAGTTGGCAAAGATATACATGACTAGAATCATTTGTTTGCATGGAGTTCCGAGGAGTATCGTATCAGATAGAGGAACCCGATTTACCTCAAAGTTTTGGAATCAGTTGCATGAAACTTTAGGAACCAGACTAGAGTTCAGCACAGCTTTTCATCCGCAGACAGATGGACAGACCGAGAGAGTCAATCAGATTTTGGAAGATATGCTGAGAGCTTGTGCACTAGATTATGGATCTTGTTGGGACGAAAACTTGCCGTATGTGGAGTTTTCTTATAACAACAGTTATCAAACCAGTTTGAAGATGGCCCCTTTCGAAGCTTTATACGGAAGGAGGTGCAGGACACCGTTATCCTGGAACGAAGTTGGAGACCGTCAATTCTTTGGACCAGATTTGATTAAGGAGTCAGAACGGAAGGTTAAGTTGATTCGCGATAGGCTCAAGGTAGCCCAGTCCAGGCAGAAGAGCTATGCAGATTCTAAACGCAAGGAGACAGTTTACGAAACCGGAGACAGAGTTTACCTTCGAGTATCCCCACTTCGAGGAGTTAAGCGCTTTGGAGTTAATGGAAAGTTAGCACCGCGTTTCGTTGGACCGTTTAAGATCGTGAAACGTATGGGAGAAGTCGCGTATAAGTTGGAATTACCAGAAGGACTGTCAGGAGTTCATGATGTATTTCATGTTTCTCAGTTGAAGAAATGTCACGCCGAGATGGCGGAGGTACCGCTAAGAGATACAGTGCCATTAGAAGCGATTCAGTTAAAGGATGACCTAACATATGAGGAGAAGCCAGTCAAGATTCTCGATGTTGCCAGTAGAGTTACAAGCAACAAGGTTATCAAGTTTTGCAAAGTTCAGTGGAACCACCATTCAGAGGATGAAGCCACCTGGGAGAGAGAAGAAGATTTGCTCAAAGACCACCTTCACCTATTTTCTAGCCAACCCGAATCTCGAGGGCGAGATTCATCTTAAGGGGGGTAGGTTTGTAACATCCCAAATTTTCAATTTGGAATGTTATACACTAGATCATATGCATATCATATTTTTCTTGCATTTTGGTTGATCCTAGAAATTTCACGCAACTCAAGGACCCTCGGAGAGAGTTGGAGATTTCGTTATTTTCATATTTGAGAGTTTTCTCGAATTTTGAAAATAGGATCATTTGATTTATTTATTTTATCTTCAATAATTTTTCCGGTGTCAAAATATATGAGAGAGGGAATAATATGACTTTCCCAAATTTAGGAAAAACGAAGATATAATAAATAGATCAATTTTGCTTTCCGGTGTTTATTTGCATTTTATTTGGATAGGGAAAAATGCGCGTTTTCGAAAATTGCATTTTAGGTCCGGAGAAAAGTTCATTTTGTTCGGCTCATTTTTAGGAGTCGGGGAAAATTTACTTTAGATTTTTCGGAGTTCGTTTAGATCCCTTTTTGTTTTTTTTCTGCACGCTGAACCGTTTATAAAAAAAAACTGGACCAAGGCCGGCCAGGCCAAGGCCCAGCCGGGCCAAAGGCCACCACCCAGGGAGCCGCGCGCCTAGCGCTGGCGCAGGAGGCCGCCGCCTCGCCTCTTGCTCTAAACCAAATCCTAGTAGGACTTTTGTCCTATTTCCGTATATTCCTTTTCTAGTTCTAGATCTTTTCCTATTCCTAGTCTAATTCTTGTCCCCTACCCCAAGTTTTGTCTTCCCTCACCCATATAAATACCCAAGCACCCCCCCCCTCTAAACACATCAAATCAAAGCTCTCCTCCACACCGCGCCTCACACCACGCCCTGCGTCACCACGCCGCGCCGCCTCACACCGCGCCCTGCGTCACCCGTGCCGCGCCGCCGCCATACACCACCGCCGCCACCGCCCAACGCCGCCGCCGCCGGAGCCCCGTTCAGCGGAGACCTCGCCAAGGTTGCCCCGTGCTACATCTATTCTTTTTCTCGGATCGTTTTCTTCTAATCGTTCCGATTCTTTTCTTCTCTAAACCGTTCCGGTTTTCTAGATCAGTTTTTCGATCGGTTTTCTTCTCCGAAACCCTAGATCGGATTCGTTTTCTTCTCCGATTTAGTTGCCTTTGGACCGTTCGCCGGACCGTTCGTCCTAATGAACGTGATCACCGGATTCTTCTAGGTTAACGACGTCCGTTCGTTTAACCGTTCAACTTTTTCTTTTCGTCGGATTTATTCCGCGATCGCGATCTCAGATCCGATTTTCTTTCTAGTCTTTCTTTTCGCTCGTTTATCGGAATCAGGTGATTCAAGCGCCTGGAGTTTCGTCTCGAAACCGCCGTTCCGTCTAATCAACTTGAACAAGTTTTTGCTACAGTAAAATTTTGACCTAGTTTCAACTTGCTAGAACCGAGTTGTTTTCTTCCGCTGTTTGTTTTTCGTTCTTTCTTTGCAACCGGAGTTCTTAAGTTGAACTACCTGGTTTGTTCTCTTGTTCGAGTTTTACCTGTGCATTAGATGAGTACTTATTGTACGCTTGTTGTTTGTCTGCGATAGATTACCCGGATTGCGCCGCTTGTTACTTCGAAACCCTAGGACTCGCGGATCATCAGCAAGGCAAGTAACACTTTGATCATACCTTTTCTACAACCCATGTTTTATTGCATTAGATGAATCCTCACACATTGCATGATTAGGATCTAATTAAATTGTGGGATGGGAAGTAGATGAGGTAGTACCTATTACCTGTATTATTATGAAACCTTTGGGAGTTACTCTACGTTTGCTTATATTGCCATGCTATGCTAGTAGACGTGGATTGGGTGAGTGATATCCATGATAGATGTGAGATTGATAATTTTAATGGTTTATCTAAGGTGGAAACTTAAACACACATCTGGGTGGATTGAGGCACCTGATGTCTATCAGGACTTGCCTGTTTTTTTTGGACCGCCACCCAGGCTCAAAGGGATCATAAGATCTTCCATGCTAGAAACTTCCGTGTGCAGCCACATGCTACTATGGGCTCTAGCATAGTTGACTAAGTTGTGCGAACTCTTACGGGGTGGACTAGCAGATGTAGGGGATGTAGGTGTACCGGTCTACCCCACATGTAAGGTGCTAGTACTTCTGAAAGACTATGTCTCGGTCATCCGTCTTCTCAAACACCATGTAGTGCGAGAAAACAAACGGAGGCGATCGAGTCATGTGGGGAAAAGTGCGCAAACCTCTGCAGAGTTTACAAACTAATCATGATTAGCCGTGTCCCCGGTTATGGACAACTTGAGTATCTAGTACTTGAATATCTTTGTGAATCTCAACATGTTACCTCTAATTAATGTTGTTGGGTTTTAATTATTTTTAATTGGGATTGAGAATGCTGTCAACCATTCTCAATGTTTCACAACCACCATGATAGTTAAATAAATTTATTCCTTTGCAGTAGGGAAAAATTGGCTTTACGCAAAAACTGTAACCATAGAGCTTTCCACCAGCCATATATGCATATAGTATAGCTGTTTCATTCCATTACTCTCTATGTGTTACTTTGCCAGCATATTCCATGTGCTGACCCGTTTTCGGGCTGCAACGTTAATGTTGCAGACTTTTCAGACGATGATTGAGGTGCGTTTAGGTCGTGGCCCTATACTCAGTGATGCCGCTGGAGTTGATGGACCCATTTATCTTCCGAGTCTTCCGCTGTTATCGATATTATATGGCCTTCTGCCATATTTATTGTAATAAGTTCTTTTTGAGCCATCGATGTAATAAGTGTGTGATTGCAACTCTGCTATAAAACCTCGATGTACTGTGTGGTGTCAGCATTACTGATCCAGGGATGACACCGTAGCATAGTAGACGTGATCCATTCGGGTCAGGTCGCTACATATGGGAGGCATGATAAGCAAGTGGTAGGTATCGCAGCATAGGCATAGCAAAAGAGCGAGCAACTAGCAAGCAAATATAGAAGTGATTTCGAGGGTATGGTCATCTTGCCTGAAATCCCGCAAGGAAGAAGAACGGGTCCACGAAGAAGACAAACGGACGTAGTCGAACGGGTCCTCACAAACGCGACGTTATCGGAACTAACCCGAAGAAGAAACACCGGAAAGAAGCAAACAACATAGTAAACAACCATCACATCAACATGGCATGATGCAAAACCAAGTATGATGCATGTCCGGTTTAATGAAGCATGGCATGGCAAAGTGCACAAACAAAACTAAAAATTAAGTGGAGCTCAATATGCAACTCGTTGCATATTGACGGAACACCACATCAATTATTAGTTCTCTCTCGTTTAGGTACCCAACAATATTAAATGTTGTTAAACATGGCAAGAGATGAGGCATAACAAAACTACACCATCTAAACAATTTAAATGGGGCCGGATATAACAAATAACGAATCCGGTAAATCCCCATATGCATTTAGCAATTTGGTGCAACAACAATTTTAAACATTTTCGATGTTATTATCATGATGTGAATGACATGAGCAAGTTTTATGCAGAATTTATGAAAATTTTGGCATGTTATAATATATGGGGCATTTTGTCATCGTGCTGGAAAGAAAGGGTGCCACGGTGATGAATCCGAAAATGATGCCATGACAACATATCGGTTCCGGTAGCTCACAGGGATACCGACGCAAAAGGAATTGGGAGTGAGTGTGTCATGCACGATGATGTGGTGATCCAGGTTGCCAGGTACCCATGGGTGGATGGCATGGCAACGAGGAACTCGCAAAGAACAACTCGGACACGGAGCAACACACGGTTCAACTCATACATCGCAAGCATTCGGTCCACGGGCGGTCGTCTCGGGGTTATACCTTCGAAGTATGCGTTTCGGGTGGAACGAGTTCGTAGTGGAAGTAGTTGTTCATGGGTCTTCGAGGGAAGTAGTGGGTCACGTTCGTTTTCGGAGAGGTACTTGACGAATCTAAGGTTCCCGAGTGCGACGGTAGTAGAACTTGGCAAATCCGAGTTCTTCGGAGGTCGTCATCGAACTTGGTCAAATACACGATGTGGGTAGACGTTCACTCGACGGCCTTCGGCGACGGTAGTTGTACACGGATCTTCGGCCACGGAAGTAGTCGTACATGTTTTCGTAGAGGTTTGGGGTCAACGACGCGGAACTTGACGTCCACGGGTTTTTTCGAGGGTCGACGGTATTGGTACTCGGTCGTAGCCGTTCGAGTCATCGGTAGAGGAACTTGATAGATTTGAATCCCTTCGGGGTTGTCGTGGTACTTGGGGTCTTCGGACTTGCCGGTCTCGACGAAACGAAGGGGTGCTTGGCGATCAACAAACATCGTGGTACTTGTCGGCCCGAGTCTTGGCGTATCCGGGTTTTCTCAACGTAGTGCTAGTACAAAGTGATGGCCTGGAGCGGCACCGATATAGTCAACGCAACGAGTCTTGGTGATGTCCGATGGGTCTCGTTTGTGGCCATGGTACAGTGACTCCGTGAAAACAACAGAGCCATATGGATGCAAGGCCATGGCAGTGGCGGGTCAGTGCGCTTGACCGGATCCGAAGACAGCATGTGCTCGAGGACAGGGGCACTCGGGGCAGCAGCGAGAGCTTGCAGGACGCAGGTGGAGAGGTTGATGGCGACGGGCGGTGCAAGATGGCAGTACGGCGGCCTCTGTTGCGGGAGACGGCTGCAGGCGAGACAAGGGGCGGCGGAGCGCCATGGGGATGCATGCAGCAAAGGGCGCGGGCGTGATTTGAGCGACGCAGCAAGGTGCCATGGCCACCGGAGGCAGAGGCGATGCGCGATGGCTGGAGGCCGAGGTCGATGGACGAAGCAGCAGCGGGCAACGGTGGATCATGGGAGGCATCCTTGGTGCGCCTGCGGCATCGAGCACGGGAGGAGGTGATGCGGGTCGTCCTCCTCGGCCTAGACAAGACGAGGCAGGGGAGGTCTTGGCGCGGGGCTCCGGCGCCGCAGGGCGCCGCGGCGGGGCTTGGAGTCGGGGCGACGGACGAGGACGGCTTCTCCAACGGCGCTGAGTCGGGCGCTGGAGGCACGCGGAGCTGCGGGAGCGAGGGAAAAAGGGAGAGACCATGGGGATCGAGAGGGAATGGTTGCAGGTGTGTGTGCGAGGCTGGCGGCGGAAGGGAACGAGAAGGAGGGGATCGGGAGAGAGCGAAGCTCTCCTGTGGCGGCGCGAGGGGAGAAGGTAGGCCTGGAGCTAGGTTAAGAAGGAGGGCACAGGCTGGGCCTTGGAGGCCGGCCCAGTAGAGAAAGGGGCTGCGCCTAGGCGCAAATGGGCCTAGAACTTAGCTGGGCTCTCTCTCTCTCCCTTAAGTCCTTTGTAAAAAAAACCCTAGAAAACAGAAAACCGCAAAGAAAGAAAGAAAGGAGAGAAATGAAAAGATTAGAGGAAGGATTTGTGCACGTGGAATATTTTCCCGGACTCGCAAAAATATGCTTGTTCCGAGAAAATAGAAAAGACCGTGATAGAAAGATTTAAATTCAAACTCATTTGATTTAAATTCAAATAATTTGAATAGGAAGTGGGTGAAAGAAGGTCCAAAAATGTTCGGATTCTTGGTGGAGCTCCGGAAAAATAGAGAAAGGATATATAGAAAAGTTAGAGGCCAAGAGTTGTGATAACAAAGGCATTGGGATTTTGCAAGTGTGTTAAGGTGAATTCCAAAATAGTGGAATATTTAATATAGCTCCCTAATATTGGGGTATATGTTATAAAAAGAAATCACCACGTGAATTCCCTCCATTTATTTAGTTGAGTTAAGAAAAGAAATGACATGATGCAATGCACATGATGCAAAGATGAAATACAACGGACCAAACAAATCACACGACGAAACCGGGGAACCCTGGAAGGCATCTGAAGCTCCGGTCTTGGGGCGTTACAACACTCCACCACTACGAGAGGATCTCGACCCGAGATCTAGAATGGCACCGGAGGGACAACGGAAAAGAAAGAGAAGAGGTAAAACTAAGTTGCTTCTTTAACGAATGAGTGAAACCAAAGAACCTTGCGAGGTTGAACAAATTCAAGACAGAATACAACGAAGGTGAACAAGGTCGAAAACACTCCTTTAGAAAAGAGGAACAAAGAACATTGCGAAAAACCTTAAGGTTGAAGGGCAAGATAAATATTGAAACCACTCCGGTTAAAACAAGATAGAAAAGGATTAAGAATGATATAATTTGGACAGCACTCCGGTTTAGAAGGGATGCAAAATTTGATAAGATGAGAGAGCTCGAAAGAAAACACGACACTCCGGTTGAATGGATAAGCAAAGAAAAGAACACTATCATGACAAAACAAGAAGATGGGTAGAAGAGAGCAACGTCACAATGCCTCCGGAACCAAAGAATAGAAGATAGATAATTGAGATAGGAGAATGGAGAAGAAAATGCCAACTTCTGCCACAAAATAGCTTGAAGAGGCATCTTTAGGAGAAGGGTCGAACGGAGTTGTTGGGAAACCAACAACGAAAGTATAAGCTTGATATGGTCTTGTGGAATACATCTCAAATTATGAGGTGACAACCTGCCACTCACAGGAAAAGAATTGGATTGATATGAACAAGGAGACGAGAAAGTATTTCACCGGGAGGATACAGAAGAACTTGGGTCCTTTATAAGCACCATAGATAGCAACAATCCTTAGGGAAGGCTTTAGGTGAAATATAACCCAAGATAACTCCAAAGAAGAGATTGATGGATTTAAAATGTCTCATTCTTAACGACATGTGGAACATGAAACATGAACTCAAATTATCAAGAATGACATAATACCACCTCCAATGATACGGAAGAAAGAATTGCACTCCGGATAGCAAGATGAAGAATGCTTGAGCTCCTTAGAAAAGAATCTCAATGAACACTTTGAGAATGAATTAATTCATAGATGAACCATCATGTAGAACATCCATGAAGAACTCCAGTAACAAAAAGGATGATGAAGATGAAAGGAAAAAGCGGTTGAAAAACACAAGGTGAAGCCTTGCAATGATTTAGATGAATCTTCACGACGAGATAAACGGAAAGCTTGGAACTCCGAATAAGAAAAGATGAAACAATTGAAATCAAGAATTTTGATGAACCTCCGGAATAAGGAATTAAATCACTTGGATGAAACAATAATAAGAATTAAATTATGCTTATCCTTCACCAATTCAAATTGATGACAAGCAATGGATTTTGGCATACTACTTATTCTCATAGAAAGGATTAAGATAGATATAGCACAAACTTAAGAAGGTCTTCGACGAACCACCGGTAGAATTAGGAAACAACGAATGAATTGATATGATAAGAAAGAAGAAAAAAATCTTGAACGAACCACCGTGAGCATTGAAAATGAACAAAGAGAAGATAAAGAAACACCGGGAAGAATTATAAAATGAACGAAGATGCTTGAGAGGATTTAGATACATGAGAACGAGGAGATCATGAGCCGAATAGAGATCACTTGAACGAAGCACCGGTAAGATTGGAGAATGATAACTGAAAGCTGAGAATGAATAAACCTGAATTGATGGACTCCGGATAATCAACCTGAAAAGACTCCTGAATTGCACTGGATGGGTGAAAAGAATTCCCACAATTGTAAATAATTATGAGAGGATGGCAACAAGCTAGAATCACGAACCTTGAAGAGAATGGAGCAAGATTTAAGAGAAACTCTTCTTCGGTCTTCAAAATATGAGAATGACGACGAGAAACACCACCCAAAATTATTGAGGCACTCTGGAATGAAGGATGGAAAGGTTGAGCCAACGATGAAACGAATTTGAAAGATCTTGGAGAAATACATCTGACTGATGAAAAATTCATTCTTACGTCAAACTTCGAAAAGATATTTGAGGATAGCTCCGGGAAAATAAGAAGAGTCAGGTAAGATCCTGGAAAAAGACCTGTGGGTTAGGGCTCACTGAAAAGAAACACCGTAGAACGATTAAAAGAGAGATTACGCCGGTTGAATTAAAAGGCTTGAATGAGATAACAACCTCGAAAGAGTTTGAATGAAAGCAGAGTGGAAACATGAATCTTCGAGATATCTTGAGCACTCCGGAACAAATGAATAGCGAAGAGTGGATGATTATGAGGTGCACCGGCATGATAAAACTTTTGAAACGAGGAAAGGATATGATCAACACCAAAAGCTTGAATTGAATCCACCGGAGAAGAATTAGAATGGGTAAAGATGTACTTGAGGTTCCATTAGGATCTTCATGAAAATCACCGGGTAAGAACATTGACGGAAAAGAATGGAGATATTTCACAAAAATAAAAGGATACTTGATAAAGAAATCTTAGTCCTTGAGGAAAAAGGGTGGGTGGGCGGGAAAAACAAAGGCAGCTTGGAACGAATGAAACAAACATCGTTGAGAGGAACTGATAATTGATCTTGCCAATGTTGAAGTGATTGGATCCACTTGAAGAGAAACTCACCGGTTGAAAAGGATTGACATGATAAACTCAATGATCAAGAAGGATTAGTATTCCCATAGAAATATGAGAACACCGTTTAGAGAAGGTATAGAATCAACATTTGATTTCGAAGCAACTCGAATACCACAACTCAAAACAAAACAAAGGATTGGCTTGCAGAATAAGCCAGAACAAACATATGATAGAGATTTCGTCCGAAGTTTTCGTGTTGGGGCCTACACGGGCTCGATCATACATCACCATCATGTACAAGGCAGTGCACATCACATACGAAGCGTCCCCGAGTCGGCATAGCCAAGGACTCTTTAAGACACAACGAGACCACTGTAAAACCAACCGTGGATAGGCGGACCACTAGACGTCGAACCCCAATTTCATATCATACATCTGTCAGAAAGAAATCCTAGGAGCTACTTGAATTCCCACTTATAAACTCCCGAAACTTTCCAGTTATGCAATCAGGTGTTGGGGATACAGGGGAAGCATAATATCTCACCCAAAGCTAGCAAATCCTACATCCAGCTGTATCCATCCTTCAACACATAACCAAGAAACCTTCGGAAATCATTTACCTCAACCTTCGAAAAGCATCCGTTATACGGGCTATGGCAATACTCCCGAACTCCTGCCCCAGTACAGGGTGGCATCGAGGTTATCTCACCAACAACTGCATAAAAGAGATTTTCGATGTCGGCGAAACTAAACTCAGGTATTCCAGAGCTGCAACGATAAAATTGTGATGACAACACCTCGGAGCTCAACTCCCCGGGACACTGCCACAACCCCTAAATGACAGGAGGCACCAAGAACAATGTTCTCGTCACAAAACCATCGGAACGATTCCAAGATACCCGCGTGATCCTAAAAAAATTAGTGAAATTTGAGAAGAGAAGAGTCAAAACTCTACGTCAGGATGCCTCACCAGAGCGATGAAGGGACTGGGGAGTAAAAAGAAGTCCTAACTCTCCGATATATATAGTTCCTAAATGACTCAAAACATTTTTCTAGACTCAAATACGCCAGCGATTCGATCAAGCAGGGGGCTCCTAAGGTCGGGGAAGGCTGTGATACCAACTTGTAACGCCCTCGATGTGGCTATATCTCCCACGTGTCGAAGCACGACTTAGAGGCATAATTGCATTGAAAGCAATGTCGCAAGTGAGGTAATCTTCACACAACCCATGTAATACATAAGGGAAAGAGATACATAGTTGGCTTACAATCGCCACTTCACACAATTACATGATTAAAGCATTACATCAACCAAATACACTCAAGGTCTGACTACGGAACCAAAATAAAAGAAGACTACCCCAAATGCTACACAGATCCCCGATCGTCCCGACTGGGCTCCACTACTGATCAACTAGAAAGAAACAACACAAGGACAAGATCTTCATCGAGCTCCTCCTTGAGCTTGGTTGCGTCATCTGCACGGTTCAACGACACCTGCAAGCTGGTTTTGGAAGTATCTGTGAGTCACGGGGACTCAACAATCTCACACCCTCGCGATCAAGACTATTTAAGCTTAAAGGTAAGGCAAGGTAATATGTGGAGCTGCAGCAAGCGACTAGCATGTATGGTGGCTAACCTGTTCACAAAAGAGAGCGAGAAGATAAGGCAAAGCGCTAACAAAGAACTAGAGAACAACCTACGGCAAACATTACTCCAACACCGTGTTCACCTCCCGGACTCAGCCGAGAAGAGACCATCACGGTAACACACACCGTTGATTCATTTTAATTAAGTTAAGGTTCAAGTTATCTACAACCGGACATTAACAAATTCCCATCTACCCATAACCGCGGGCACGGCTTTCGAAAGTTCAAATCCCTGCAGGGGAGTCCCAACTTAGCCCATGACAAGCTCTCACGGTCAAGGAAGGATATACCTTCTCTCGAGACATTCCGATCAGACTCGGCATCCCTGTTCTACAAGACAACTCCGACAAGTTAAAACTAATCCAGCAACACCGACCGAATGTGCCGACAAATCCCGATAGGAGCTGCACATATCTCGTTCTTAGGGCACACTCATATGAGACTAGCTACGAGTAAAACCAAACCTCGAGTTGCCCCGAGGTGGCCCCGCAGGCAGCTCAGTCGGACCAACACTCAGAGGAGCACTGGCCCAGGGGGGTTTAAATAAGATGACCCTCGGGCTCCGGAAACCCAAGGGAAAAAGAGGCTAGGTGGCAAATGGTAAAACCAAGGTTGGGCGTTGCTGGAGGAGTTTTATTCAAGGCAAACTGTCAAGGGGTTCCCATTGTTACCCAACCGCGTAAGGAACGCAAAATCCGGGAACATAACACCGATATGACAGAAACTAGGGCGGCAAGAGTGGAACAAAACACCAGACATAAGGCCGAGCCTTCCACCCTTTACCAAGTATATAGATGCATTAATTAAATAAGAGATATTTTGATATCCCAACAAAATATTCATGTTCCAAACATGGAACAAGCTTCAATCTTCACCTGCAACTAACAACGCTATAAGAGGGCTTGAGAAAAGCGGTAACATAGCCAAACAATGGTTTGCTAGGACAAGGTGAGTTAGAGGCTTGGTTCAACAATATGGGAGGCATGATAAGCAAGTGGTAGGTATCACAGCGTAGGCATAGCAAAAGAGCGAGCAACTAGCAAGCAAAGATAGAAGTGATTTCGAGGGTATGGTCATCTTGCCTGAAATCCCGCAAGGAAGAAGAACGAGTCCACGAAGAAGACAAACGGACGTAGTCGAACGGGTCCTCACAAATGCGACGTTATCGGAACTAACCGGAAGAAGCAACACCGGAAAGAAGCAAACAACATAGTAAACAACCCTGACATCAACATGGCATGATGCCTGTCCGGTTTAATGAAGCATGGCATGGCAAAGTGCACAAACAAAATTACAAATTAAGTGGAGCTCAATATGCAACTCGTTGGATATTGACGGAACACCACATCAATTATTAGTTCTCTCTCGGTTAGGTACCCAACAATATTAAATGTTGTTAAACATGGCAAGAGATGAGGCATAACAAAACTACACCATCTAAACAATTTAAATGGGGCCGGATATAACAAATAACGAATCCGGTAAATCCCCATATGCATTTAGCAATTTGGTGCAACAACAATTTTAAACATTTTCGATGTTATTATCATGATGCGAATGACATGAGCAAGTTTTATGCAAAATTTATGAAAATGTTGGCATGTTATAATATATGGGGCATTTTGTCATCGTGGTGGAAAGAAAGGGTGCCACGGTGATGAATCCGAAAATGATGCCATGACAACATATCGGTTCCGGTAGCTCACAGGGATACCGGTGCAAAAGGAAGTGGGAGTGAGTGTGTCATGCAAGATGATGTGGTGATCTCGGTTGCCGGGTTCCCACGGGTGGACGGCATGGCAACGAGGAAATCGCAAAGAACAACTCGGACACGGAGCAACACACGGTTCAACTCATACATCGCAAGCATTCGGTCCACGGGCGGTCGTCTCGGGGTTATACCTTCGAAGCATGCGTTTCTGGTGGAACGAGTTCGTAGTGGAAGTAGTCGTTCATGGGTCTTCGAGGGAAGTAGTGGGTCACGTTCGTTTTCGGAGAGGTACTTGACGAATACAAGGTTCCCGAGTGCGACGGTAGTAGAACTTGGCGAATCCGAGTTCTTCGGAGGTCGTCATCGAACTTGGTCAAATACACGATGTGGGTAGACGTTCACTCCACGGCCTTCGGCGACGGTAGTTGTACACGGATCTTCGGCCAAGGAAGTAGTCGTACATGTTTTCGTAGAGGTTCGGGGTCAACGACACGGAACTTGACGTCCACGGGTTTTTTTGAGGGTCGACGGTATTGGTACTCGGTCGTAGCCGTTCGAGTCATCGGTAGAGGAACTTGGCGGATTTGAATCCCTTCGGGGTTGTTGTGGTACTTGGGGTCTTCGGACTTGCCGGTCTCGACGAAACGAAGGGGTGCTTGGCAATCGACCGACGTCGTGGTACTTTTCGGCCCGAGTCTTGGCGTATCCGGGTTTTCTCAACGTAGTGCTAGTACAAAGCGATGGCCTGGAGCGGCACCGATATAGTCAACGCAACGAGTCTTGGTGATGTCCGATGGGTCTCGTTTGTGGCCATGGTATAGTGACTCCGTGAAAACAACAGAGCCAGATGGATGCAAGGCCATGGCAGCGGCGGGTCAGTGCGCTTGCCCGGATCCGAAGCTAGCATGTGCTCGAGGACAGGGGCACTCGGGGCAGCGGCGAGAGCTTCCAGGACGCAGGTGGAGAGGTTGATGGCGACGGGCGGTGCAAGATGGCAGTACGGCGGCCTCTGTTGTGGGAGATGGCTGCAGGCGAGACAAGGGGCGGCGGAGTGCCATGAGGATGCATGCAGCAGAGGGCGCAGGCGTGATTTGAGCGACGCAGCAAGGTGCCACGGCCACCGGAGGCAGAGGCGATGCGCGATGGCTGGAGGTCGAGGTCGGTGGACGAAGCAGCAGCGGGCAACGGCGGATCATGGGAGGCACCCTTGGTGCGCCTGCGGCATCAAGCACGGGAGGAGGTGATGCGGGTCGTCCTCCTCGCCCTAGACAAGACGAGGCAGGGGAGGTCTTGGCGCGGGGCTTCGGCGATGCAGGGCACCGCGGCGGGGCTTGCAGTTGGGGCGACGGACGAGGACGGCTTCTCCAACGGTGCTGGGTTGGGCGCTGGAGCCACGCGGAGCTGCGGGAGCGAGGGAAAAAGGGAGAGGCCATGGGGATCGAGAGGGAGTGGTTGCAGGTGTGTGTGCGAGGCTGGCGGCGGAAGGGAACGAGAAGGAGGGGATCGGGAGAGAGTGAAGCTCTCCTGTGGTGGCGCGAGGGGAGAAGGTAGGCCTGGAGCTAGGTTAAGAAGGAGGGCACAGGCTGGGCCTTGGAGGCCGACCCAGTAGAGAAAGGGGCTGCGCCTAGGCGCAAATGGGCCTAGAACTTAGCTGGGCTCTCTCTCTCCCTTAAGTCATTTGTAAAAAAACCCTAGAAAACAGAAAACCGCAAAGAAAGAAAGGAGAGAAAAGAAAAGATTAGAGGAAGGATTTGTGCACGCGGAATATTTTCCCGGACTCGCAAAAATATGCTTGTTCCGAGAAAATAGAAAAGACCATGATAGAAAGATTTAAATTCAAACTCATTTGATTTAAATTCAAATAATTTGAATAGGAAGTGGGTGAAAGAAGGTACAAAAATGTTCGGATTCTTGGTGGAGCTTCGGAAAAATAGAGAAAGGATATATAGAAAAGTTATAGGCCAAGAGTTGTGATAACAAAGGCATTGGGATTTTGCAAGTGTGTTAAGGTGAATTCCAAAATAGTGGAATATTTAATATAGCTCCTAATATTGGGGTATATGTTATAAAGAGAAATCACCACGTGAATTCCCTCAGTTTAAATGGATCAAAGATCCATGCCATTTATTTAGTTGAGTTAAGAAAAGAAATGACATGATGGCATGATGACATGATGCAATGCACATGATGCAAAGATGAAATGCAACGGACCAAACAAATCACATGACGAAACCGGGGAACCCTGGAAGGCATCTGAAGCTCCGGTCTTGGGGCGTTACAATCAACCCCCTTGACTGTGATCCGATCCCCGTCAGCCTCAACTACATTAACGGTATGACTGGGTCGGCATGAACACGTCTTGGATGGTGCTCGTCGACGGTCGCGGCAGCTGGATGCTCGTGGAGGTCTACACCCGGCGATTGATCCCCCTTCCTTCGATTAACACTACACTGCTTTGGCACCGCGGCCCAGAATACTCGGAATCTTACAGTAGCCAACATGATACCAAGTTTGATTTGCTCAAGGTTGTAATCTGCCAAGTGCCCACAAGATCTGCGAATTATAAAGACTTCAGGCTAATTGCGTTCTTCAACCTCGGTCTCGCCTATCTAACAGGTCACTGCGGTAAATGGATAAATTTGCATGTCCATCGCAGGATCATACATCCTCCATGGTTCTCTGATGCCATTGAACACAAGGGCTTCATTTACGCTGTCGACTCCTTCCATGGCTGGACGTATTGCTGGCCTACTCCAGTCATCGCTACAAATGGCTATTACAGCAGTATGTTACTTTCCTAGGATATCATGATGGCTTGCTTATATTACTATCAACATTTGCTGAAAAACATTCATGATCATAACATGTTGTTCTTAAGATTGACCAAATCAAGAGCCCTTTTTTATTTGACTCCAACTTGATATGATGTTGTAGGCCGCCTGGTGTCCCTACCCTTCCTAATCCCAGAACCTTCCATAGAAAAGCGGCATGTCAGTTGCAGGTGGTTCCTGGCTCGATTAGACGACGGTGAAAGATTGATGATCCTTCGCACGTACCAGACATGTTGTTTCGTGGAATACAATCACTGTCACTGCAAGGTGTTTGAGCAGGATCCCAGCTTCTCTGGGCCTTCGGGAATTTTTTACTGGAGGCTAGTAAGTAGCCTTGGTACACGCTCTCTATTTGTCGGACTGAATTATCTGATTAACCAGGAGATAACCAACGGCAAGGATCATGATGGCAGCGCGGTTTCGTTCATCAGGCAAAACTGCGTGTACACAGTGTACCATGCGTCTCTGCATGCACCATACCCTGATATGTGCCGCCACGCTCTGCGGCCCAAAGTAGGAGAGAGGGTCGCAAGTAACAGACTTCGACCTGCTGGCTGGAGTTTCCCCCATCAGGCACCCATCTGGTTCAAGCCGTCAGCCAATCTCCACAGCTTAATAAATAGTAACGTCTAACTGAGCCCGTTAGTTAGACGCATACACTTGGTGTAGTACGATATTTATTTAGTTTGATGCATACACTTGTTCTTTTTTGGTAGCCCTTTTGTAATGATGGCTGATGTTTGGTTTGGAAGAGTGAGCTGCGTCTTCACTCTTCTGGCTTGCTTACTGCTTCTGTTGCACCCCCAGCCCTGGTTGCTGTTGCTGCTGTTTTCAATGTACAATCAGTAGTATATTTCGTCTGTTGGTTGAATAAATGTGTTGTTAGAACGACAAACACAATGTTTTGGAAGTCGTTGCACGGTTTGATCCTTTAGTTCCCTGTACCGTACGTAGCGCATACTATTTTTCGTACGGAACACATTTTCCACTTGTTGATAACATGCAGCCCACTGATGAAGGCCCAATAGAGAAGCCCATAATTAACTAGAAGGGAGGCTCTCACATGAATCCGGCCCAGGTACATGCTCATGGTCCCCTAAACATAAATAAATAAATAAATAAATAAAGCTGAATGCTCATGCACCAGTTCTTTGGGAAAATAGGTAGCCCAGTATTTCTTTTTGAAGAATACCCTAGCTAGGCCTATTTGTTTTCTCCGAATTACTGGGCTGCAAATCTTTCAAGACGAGGAGGGATGCATTCCGGCCTAGCTTAAGAGTATGGTCAATGTCTGTTAAAAGTAATATCAAAAATGGTTGAAAATTCCAAAAAAATTATAGCAAATGGAATATAAGTTTCCTTTTTTGTTTTTGTTCTTCACTGATTTCTTATACGTATTTCATTGGACTTAACATGACATAGTACTAATGTATTTTAAAAAAAATTAGTATGGCTATTAATTTTTGGATTAAGAATATTTCGTTCCCTGGCAAAAATTTGCGAATTTTTGAAATTTCCCACATATTTAGTTAATTTTTTGACCCTGGTACTGACCAGAAAATGGCCAGCAATTCTAAAAATGGAAAACGGGCTGCAATAAATTCCATATGAATTAGAAAATGAGTAAAAATAATAAAAATAATAGCAAATGGGTTGTACACGCCACAGATTTTGAGGCTGGCTTGTTTACGCAAGGCTTTGTCAGTGAACACACGATTCTAGCAGCAGTGACTGTTGGATGTCCATCCAACGGCCGATGTGCTTCTTCAATCTCTGATCTTCCTGCTCCAGCCGCCTAAACTAGCGCCGGCGGGACTGCCTGCTCCCTCCTCTTGTGGCCCGCTGTGATGCCGCGCAGGATTCCCCGGCCCACCCTACTCCCTCCGCTGGTCTGGCCGCACGCAATCAACGGCCTCCTTATTACGCGAAAAAAATGATTCCTCCCACTGACATCTGGGGCGCACCAGTTGGGAGGCTGACCTGTGGGCCTACTAAGTTGACGCGTACGCAGCGCTTGTCAACTTAGTCAACAAACGATTCTAGCAGCAATAACCGTTGTATTTGAATCGAACGGTCCTGCTGCTTCTTGAATCGCTGCTCTTCTTGCACCAGCCGCCCAAACCAACGCCGGGGAGACCGTCTGCTCCTGCCTCTAGTGGCCGGCTGTGCTACCGTTGAGGCCTCATCGCCCCTACTACTCCCACCGCTAGCTAGGCCCTGCGGTGACGGCAGCCTCACACCGCAGCCGAACTAGTGAACCCTAGTACTCCTCTCCGCGTGGGCATCCACTACCGTGTCTTCCCCGGCTCCACGTCGTCCCCTTCCTAGGCCTCGCCGTCGTCCACCGCCTTGGTGCTCTCGGCGCGGCATGGTCAACGACATTCCATCGGAAGAGTACTGTACGTCGAGAGGCTGACAGCTGGGTCCACGGCCACAGCCCAGTTTTTTTGTGATTTGCCAAGTAAGTCGCTTTGTCAGGCCAGTTGGGCTGCAAATCTTTCAAGACGAGGAGAGCTTTCATTCGGCTGGCCGAGAAAATGGCCCACCAGTAATGAGAAATGGGCTGTACATTTTTAAAACACATCAAACCGGCAATTAGTTTCAAATATCTTTTTTTTCATTCCGAGATTTTAAATTACATTAATTTTTATGCGTGGAGAATTTGTTGGATTTTATATTGATATACATTTATTTTTAAAATCAGTTTGAAAGTGAGTAGAAATTTCGGGATTAAAAAAGTTCAGACCGCGGCGAAATATGCAAATTTTCGTATAATTTTTTAACCGTGGCCACAATATGGGCTGTAATGCTAACAAAAAGAATATGGGCTCCAAAAAAAACCTTAATAATTAGCAAATGGGCTGTAAATTATTAGAAATAATGGCAGATGGGTTGTATGCTTTTTTCCACAGATTTGAGGTTTTCCTAAAAAAAAGGTTGACGCACAAGTTGTGACTGTTGGATGGCCATCCAACAGTCGTCGTGCTTCTTCAATCTCTGCTCTTCCTCCTCCAGCCGCTCAAACAAGCGCCGGCGGGACTGCCAGCTCCCTCCTCCCCGTGGTCGGCTCTGCTGCCGCGCAGGCCTCACCGCCCCACCGTACTCCCATCGCTGGCCTAGCCATCCCTCTACTCACCTATACCTGTTGTTATTCTCCGGCGACGGCAGACGAACCAGTAAACCCTCGTACAGTCGTACTCCCTAATCGTGGGAAACAACCGCCGAGTCTTCCCTGCCTCCGTGTCGTTCCCTTCCTAGGCCTCGCTGTCGTCCACCGCCCTAGTGCTCTCGGCGCGGCCTGGTCAACATGGTCAATGATCGACATGCATCTGAAGTGGACTGTACGTGGAGAGGCCGACAGCTGGGTCCACGGCTGCACGCAAGGAAATGCCTCCTTATTACGCGCAAAATAATGATTCATCCACCTGACATCAGGGACCCACCGAAAGGGCCTCTGTATTTCGTGAAAAAAACTTTACCGCCGCTGACAGCTCGGACCCACCAGCTATATCTTCGCACGCAAGGAAGTGCCTCCTTATTATGCACAAAAAAATGAATACTCCCCCTGCTAGCTGGGACCCAGTATAGTGGCAGGCTGACTTGTGGGCCTACTAAGTTGACGGGGACGGAGAGCTATGTCAACTTAGGTGGAGGAATAATTATTCTAGCTCCAGTGACCGTACGATGTCCATCCAACGGCCGTAGTGCTTCTTCAACCTCTGGTCTTCTTGCTCCAGCCGCCCAAACCAGCGCCGGTCATGCCTCGCGCTCCTGCCTCCCGTGGCCGGCTGCGACGTGACGGAGGCCTCACCGCCCCCTACAACTCCCACCGCTGGCCAGGCCATCCCTCTACTCACCCACACCCCATGTTATTCTGCGGCGACGGCAACCTCACACCGCAGCAAACCAGTGAACCCTCGTACTCCTCTACGCGTGAGCATCCACTGCCGCGTCTTCCCCGGCTCCGCGTCGTCCCCTTCCTAGGCCTCGCCGTCGTCCACCGCCCTGGTGCTCTCGGCGCGGCGTGGTCAACGTGGTCAAGGAACGGCTTCCATCGGACATGGACTGTACATGGAGAGGCTGACACCTGGGTCCACGGCCGCAACAAGGAAGTGCCTCCTTATTACGTGCAAAATAATTATTCCTCCACCTGACAGTGGGGACCCACTGGACGGGCTACCGTATTTTGCAAAAAAATGTTTCCCCCCTGACTGCTGGGACCCACCAGCTACATCTTTGCACGCAAGGAAGTGCCTGACAGTCGGGACCCACCTGGTCGAAGCGTATGTAGCATTGTCATTCTGGTCACGAACGTGTACATACATATATACTGGTGGATGTAGAGGCGCGCATGTGTCGTAGTAGAGGCACGCACGTAGCATATACACGTACGTACAGCGGCCAGGGAGCAAGAAAGAAAATACGGCCACGTATGTGTACATACGGGCGGGATCTTGAACGCCTACTCGCGCATACGTACGGCCAGGGCTTATGTACATGGCTGGGTCGGAATGGAGAAACAACGTCATCATCGTGTTCATGGGGAGGAAACGGAATGCGTCGTGTTCATGGGGAGGCGACGGAATGCGTCGTGTTCATCGGGAGGCAACGGAACGCGTGGGAGCCAACCGGCTGGGTCGGAACGGAATGTGTGGTCGTGTTCATCGGGAGGGCTTGGACGGAACTGGCGATGGAAACGAGGCTTGGCGTACTGCACAACGGAGGAAACGGCCTTGTGTTTGACCGGCCACGTTCGAAACGGGATCCTGTTCATCGGGAGGGGTCTGGCGTACCGCAAAACGGACGAAACGGACCTCCTACGGTCGAAACGGGGGTCCTGTTGATCGGGAGGGGTCCGGCGTACCGCAAAATGGAGGAAACGGACCTCCTATAGTCGAAACGGGGGTCCTGTTGATCGGGAGGGGTGTGGCGTACCGCAAAACGGACGAAACGGACCTCCTACAGTCGAAACGGGGGTCCTGTTGATCGGGAGGGGTGTGGTGTACCGCAAAACGGATGAAACAAACTTGTGTTGGAGCGCTACGGTCGAAACGGGGGTCCTATTCATCGTTAGGGGTGTGGCGTACCACAAAACGGGACTCCACAGGATACTGTTCATCTCCACCGTCGACCTCCTCCAGCCTCCACGGGCTACCGTCGACCTCCTCCAGCCTCCACCGCGCGCTACTCCACCAGCTACTGTTCAACCACCCCTCCACGGGCACCCCTCCACCGTTTACTATTCATCCAGCCCTCCACACCACAGGGTCCTGTTCAACCACCCCTCCACGGGCACCCCTCCACCGTCTACTGTTCATCCAGCCCTCCACCACACCATGGGGTCCTGTTCATCCAGAGGCAACGCCACCGCTCATTGTTCATCCAACCCCCTCCCCCCCCCCCCGCAACGCTCACTGTTCATCCCAGAGGCAGCATCGATCGACTTCAGTTAGCAGCAGTAGCGAAGGAATCGCTCGATCGGGTTCAGTTAACAGCCATCGATCGATCGCTCGGGTTCAGTAACGCGTAGCCTGCAGTGCAATCGCTCGGGTTCAGTTAGAGCCCAACGCCTCGCTCGGGTTCCGTTAGAGCCAATGCCTCGCACACACGCACGTACATGTATGAGAGAAACGCGCATCGCTCGGCCCCTGACCTCCCACCGTAACCCGGAACTCGCCGAAATTTTCCTCGCCCTTGCTTCTACCACGGTTTTTTCTGTCATGGACGACCAAAAGAATGTCATGCAGCTGCGTCTCCGGCCCGCCCAGGACAAAAAGCCCATTTTCTGTCATGATTTTTTGTCATAGAAATAGGAGCCCACCACATCTATGATGATACCGGGTTTAGTCACAATTATCGTCATAGAAGTGTCATATGTATGACAGAAAAAAATTTCGTTCGGCCCAAAATGTCACGGATGTGTACCAGATCTACTGTATACCCTACACTGTGTTAAGCAAGGGAGTACAATAGTGATCTAAGAGTAGATCACTGGACAGCGGTCAAAGTTATCCTTAGTGGAATAAGGATATGTTTCTCGATTATGGAGGTGACAAAATGTTCGTCGTAAAGGGTTACGTCGATGCAAGTTTTGACACTGATCCAGATGACTCTAAGTCTCGATCTAGATACATATTGAAAGTGGGAGCAATTAGCTAGAGTAGCTCCGTACAGAGCATTGTTGACATAGAAATTTGCAAAATACATACGGATCTGAATGTGACAGACCCGTTGACTAAACTTCTCTCACAAGCAAACATGATCACACCTTAGTACTCTTTGGGTGTTAATCACATAGCGATGTGAACTAGATCATTGACCCTAGTAAACCCTTTGGGTGTTAATCACATGGTGATGTGAACTATTGGTGTTAAATCACATGGTGATGTGAACTAGATTATTGACTCTAGTGCAAGTGGGAGACTGAAGGAAATATGCCCTAGAGGCAATAATAAATTTATTAGTTTTTTCCTTATATCATGATAAGTGTTTATTATTCATGCTAGAATTGTTTTAACCGGAAACATGATACATGTGTGCATACATAGACAAACAGAGTGTCGCTAGTATGCCTCTACTTGACTAGCTCGTTAATCAAGGATGGTTATGTTTCCTAACCATTGACATGAGTTGCCATTTGATTAACGGGATCACATCATTAGAAGAATGATGTGATTGACTTGACCCATTGTGTTAGCTTAGCACTCGATCGTTTAGTATGTTGCTATTGCTTTCTTCATGACTTATACATGTTCCTATGACTATGAGATTATGCAACTCCCGTTTACCAGAGGAACACTTTGTGTGCTACCAAACATCACAACGTAACTGGGTGATTATAAAGGTGCTCTACAGGTGTCTCCGAAGGTACTTGTTGGGTTGGCATATTTCGAGATTAGGATTTGTCACTCCGATTGTCGGAGAGGAATCTCTGGGCCCACTCGGTAATGCACATCACTATAAGCCTTGCAAGAATTGCAACTAATGAGTTAGTTGTGGGATGATGTATTACGGAACGAGTAAAGAGACTTACCGGTAATGAGATTGAACTAGGTATTGAGATACCTACGATCGAATCTCCGGCAAGTAACATACCGATGACAAAGGGAACAACGTATGTTGTTATGCAGTCTGACCGATAAAGATCTTCGTAGAATATGTAGGAGCCAATATGGGCATCCAGGTCCCGCTATTGGTTATTGAAAAGAGAGGTGTCTCGGTCATGTCTACATAGTTCTCAAACCCGTAGGGTCCGCACGCTTAACGTTCGTTGACGATATAGTACTATGAGTTGTGTATGTTGGTGACCGAATGTTGTTCGGAGTTTCGGATGACATCACGGATATGACGAGGAACTCCGGAATGGTCCGGAAGTAAAGATTGATATGTGGATAGTAGTGTTTGATCTCCGGAAGGGTTCCGGAATTCACCGGAAGGGGTTCCGGATGTTTCCCGAAATGTTTGGGCACGAGAACACTTTATTTGAGCCAAAGGGGAAAGCCCACGAGGTTTTTGGAAAGCGCAAAAGGAAGTTTTGCGAGTCCAGGGGCCAGACGCCAGGGTCCCTGGCGTCTGGTTCCAGACGCCGGGAACCCTGGCATCTGGCCCTGGAGTCCGAGAAGGACTCTTGCCTTTCGGGTGAAACCGACTTTGTGGAGGCTTTTACTCCAAGTTTCGACCCCAAGGCTCAACATATAAATAGAGGGGCAGGGCTAGCACCCAAGACACATCAAGAAACACCAAGCCATGTGCCGGCTACCCCGTCTCCTCTAGTTTATCCTCCGTCATAGTTTTCGTAGTGCTTAGGCGAAGCCCTGCAGAGATTGTTCTTCACCAACACCGTCACCATGCCGTCGTGCTGCCGGAACTCATCTACTACTTCGCCCCTCTTGCTGGATCGAGAAGGCGAGGACGTCACCGAGCCGAACGTGTGTAGAACTCGGAGGTGCCGTGCTTTCTGTACTTGGATCGGTCAGATCGTGAAGACATCCGACTACATCAACCGCGTTGATATAACTCTTCCGCGAACGGTCTACGAGGGTACATAGACAACACTCTCCCATCTTGTTGCTATGCATCACCATGATCCTGCGTGTGCGTAGGAAAATTTTGAAATTACTACGTTCCCCAACAGTGGCATCCGAGCCAAGTTTTATGCGTAGATGTTATATGCATGAGTAGAACACAAGTGAGTTGTGGCCGATAAAAGTCATACTGCTTACCAGCATGTCATACTTTGGTTCGGCGGTATTGTTGGATGAAGCGGCCCGGACCGACATTATGCATACGCTTACGCGAGACTGGTTCTACCGACGTGCTTTGCACACAGGTGGCTGGCAGGTGTCAGATTCTCTAACTTTAGTTGAACCGAGTGTTGCTACGCCTGGTCCTTGCGAAGGTTAAAAGTGCCAACTTGACAAACTATCGTTGTGGTTTTGATGCATAGGTAAGAACGGTTCTTGCTCAGCCCGTAGCAGCCACGTAAAACTTACAACAACAAAGTAGAGGATGTCTAACTTGTTTTTGCAGGGCATGTTGTGATGTGATATGGTAAAAGCATGATGCTAAATTTTATTGTATGAGATGATCATGTTTTGTAACCGAGTTATCGGCAACTGGAAGGAGCCAAATGGTTGTCGCTTTATTGTATGCAATGCAATCGCCATGTAATGCTTTACTTTATCACTAAGCGGTAGCGATAGTCGTAGAAGCATAAGATTGGCGAGACTACAACGATGCTACGATGGAGATCAAGGTGTCGCGCCGGTGACGATGGTGATCATGATGGTGCTTCGGAGATGGAGATCACAAGCACAAGATGATGATGGCCACATCATATCACTTATATTGATTGCATGTGATGTTTATATTTTATGCATCTTATTTTGCTTTGATTGACGGTAGCATTATAAGATGATCTCTCACTAAATTTCAAGATAAAAGTGTTCTCCCTGAGTATGCACCATTGCCAAAGTTCGTCATGCCCAGACACCACGTGATGATCGGGTGCGATAAGCTCTACGTCCATCTACAACAGGTGCAAGCCAGTTTTGCACACGTAGAATACTCATGTTAAACTTGACGAGCTTAGCATATGCAGATATGGCCTCAGAACACTGAGACCGAAAGGTCGATCATGAATCATATAGTAGATATGATCAACATAGTGATGTTCACCATTGAAAACTACTCCATTTCACATGATGATCGGTTATGGTTTAGTTGATTTGGATCACGTGATCACTTAGATGATTAGAGGGATGTCTATCTAAGTGGGAGTTCTAAAGTAATATGATTAATTGAAATTTAATTTATCATGAACTTAGTCCTGGTAGTATTAGCATATCTATGTTCTAGATCAATAGCTCGCGTTTAGCTCTTCTGTTTTGTTTTTGATAGGTTCCTAGAGAAAACTAAGTTGAAAAATGTTAGTAGCAATGATGCGGATTGGATCCGTGATCTGAGGATTATCCTCATTGCTGCACAGAAGAATTATGTCCTTGATGCACCACTAGGTGACAGACCTATTGCAGGAGCAGATGCAGACGTCATGAACGTTTGGCTAGCTCAATATGATGACTACTTGATAGTTTAGTGCACCATGCTTAATAGCTTAGAATCGGGACTTCAAAGACGTTTTTGAACGTCATGGATCATATGAGATGTTCCAGGAGTTGAAGTTAATATTTTAAGCAAATACCCGAGTTGAGAGATATGAAGTCTCCAACAAGTTCTGTAGCTAAAAGATGGAGGAGAATAGCTCAAGCAGTGAGCATGTGTTTAGATTGTCTGGGTACTACAATCGCTTGAATCAAGTGGGAGTTAATCTTCCAGATAAAAATAGTGATTGACAAAATTCTCTAGTCACCATCACCAAGTTAGTAGAACTTCGTGATGAACTATAGTATGCAAGGGATGACGAAAACAATTCCCGAGCTTTTCATGATGATGAAATTGATGAAGGTAGAAATCAAGAAAGAGCATCAAGTGTTGATGATTAACAAGACCACTAGTTTCAAGAAAAGGGCAAAGGGAAAGAAATGGAACTTCAAGAAGAATGGCAAGCAAGTTGCTACTCAAGTGAAGAAGCCCAAGTCTGGACCTAAGCCTGATACTAAGTGCTTCTACTAGAAAGGGACTGGTCACTGGAAGCGGAACTGCCCCAAGTATTTGGCGGATAAGAAGGATGGCAAAGTGAACAATGCTATATTTGATATACATGTTATTGATGTGTACTATACTAGTGTTTATAGAAACCCCTCGGTATTTGATACTGGTTCAGTTGTTAAGAGTAGTAACTCGAAACGGGAGTTGCAGAATGAAGAGAGACTAGTTAAGGGTGTAGTGACGATGTGTGTTGGAAGTGGTTCCAAGATTGATATGATCATCATCGCACACTCCCTATACTTCCGGTATTAGTGTTAAACCTAAATAAATGTTATTTGGTGTTTGCGTTGAGCATGAATATGATTTGATCATGTTTATTGCAAAACGGTTATTCATTTAAGTTAGAGAATAATTGTTGTTCTGTTTACATGAATAAAACCTTCTATGGTCATACACCCAATGAAAATGGTTTGTTGGATCTCGATCGTAGTGATACACATATTCATAATATTGAATCCAAAAGATGCAAAGTTAATAATAATAGTGCAACTTATTTGTTGCACTACCGTTTAGGTCATATTGGTGTAAAACGCATGAAGGAACTCCATGCTGATGGGCTTTTGGAATCACTTGATTATGAATCACTTGATTCTTGCGAACCGTGCCTCTTGGGCAAGATGACTAAAACGCCGTTCTCCAGAAGAATGGAGCAAGCAATAGATTTGTTGGAAATCATACATAATGATGTATGTGGTCCGACGAGTGTTGAGGCTCGTGGCGGGTATCGTTATTTTCTGACATTCACAGATGATTTAAGCAGATATGGGTATATCTACTTGATGAAACATAAAGTCTAGAATATTTGAAAAGTTCATATAATTTCAGAGTGAAGTGGAAAATCATCGTAACAAGAAAATAAAGTTTCTATGATCTGATCGTGGAGGAGAATATTTGAGTTACGAGTTTGGTCTTCAATTAAAACAATGTGGAATAAGTTTCACAAACTCATGCCACCTGGAACACCATAGCGTAATGGTGTGTCCGAACGTCGTAACCGTACTTTATTGGATATAGTGCAATCTATGATGTCTCTTACCGATTTACCACTATCATTTTGGGGGTATGCATTAGAGACAGTTGCATTCACATTAAAAAGGGCACCATCTAAATCCATTGAGACGACACTGTATGAACTGTGGTTTAGCAAGAAACCTAAGCCGTCGTTTCTTAAAGTTTGGAGTTGCGATGCTTATGTGAAAAAGTTTCATCTTGATAAGCTCAAACCCAAGTCGGAGAAGTGCGTCTTCATAGGATACCCAAAGGAGACAGTTGGGTACACCTTCTATCACAGATCCGAATGCAAGACATTCGTTGCTAAGAATGGATCCGTTCTAGAGAAGGAGTTTCTCTCGAAAGAAGTGAGTGGGAGTAAAGTAGAACTTGATGAGGTAGCTGTACCTGCTCCCTTATTGGAAAGTAGTTCATCACAAAAATCTGTTCCTGTGACTCCTACACCAATTAATGAGGAAGCTAATGATGATGATCATATAACTTTAGATCAAGTTACTACCGAACCTCGTAGGTCAACCAGAGTGAGGTCCGCACCAGAGTGGTACGGTAATCCTGTTTTGGAGGTCATGTTACTTGACCATGACGAACCTACAAACTATGAGGAAGCGATGATGAGCCCAGATTCTGCGAAATGGCTTGAGGCCATGAAATCTGAGATGAGATCCATGTATGAGAACAAAGTATGGACTTTGATTGACTTGCCCAATGATCGGCGAGCCATTGAGATTAAATGGATCTTCAAGAGGAAGACGGACGCTGATAGTAGTGTTACTATCTAAAAAGCTAGAATTGTCGCAAAAAGGTTTTCGACAAGTTCAAGGTGTTGACTACGATGAGAATTTATCACTCGTATCTATGCTTAAGTCTGTCCGAATAATATTAGCAATTGCCGCATTTTGAAGAAATCTGGCAAATGGATAAACAAAACTGCATTCCTTAATGGATTTATTAAAGAAGAGTTGTATATGATGCAACCAGAATGTTTTGTCAATCCTAAAGGTACTAACAAAATATGCAAGCTCCGGTGATCCATCTATTGACTGGTGAAAGCATCTCGGAGTTGGAATATACGCTTTGATAAGTTGATCAAAGCATATAGTTTTATACAGACTTGCGGTGAAACCTGTATTTGCAAGAAAGTGAGTGGGAGCACTACAGCATTTCTGATAAGTATATGTGAATGACATATTGTTGAACGGAGATAATGTAGAATTATTCTGCAAAAGCATAAAGGAATGTTTGAAAGGAGTTTTTCAAAGAAAGACCTCGGTGAAGCTGCTTACATATTTAGCATCAAGATCTATAGAGATAGATCAAGACGCTTGATAAGTTTTTCAATGAGTACATACCTTGACAAGATTTTGAAATAGTTCAAAATGGAACAGTCAAAGAAAGAGTTCTTGCCTGTGTTACAAGGTGTGAAATTGAGTAAGACTCAAAGCCCGACCACGGCAGAAGATAGAAAGAGAATGAAAATCATTCCCTATGCCTCAGCCATAGGTTCTATAAAGTATGCCATGCTGTGTACCAGATCTATTGTATACCCTACACTGTGTTAAGCAAGGGAGTACAATAGTGATCTAAGAGTAGATCACTGGACAGCGGTGAAAATTATCCTTAGTGGAATAAGGATATTTTTCTCGATTATGGAGGTGACAAAAGGTTTGTCGTAAAGGGTTACGTCGATGCAAGTTTTGACACTGATCCAGATGACTCTAAGTCTCGATCTAGATACATATTGAAAGTGGGAGCAATTAGCTAGAGTAGCTCCATACAGAGCATTGTTGACATAGAAATTTGCAAAATACATACAGATCTGAATGTGACAGACCCGTTGACTAAACTTCTCTCACAAGCAAACATAATCACACCTTAGTACTCTTTGGGTGTTAATCACATAGCGATGCGAACTAGATTATTGACTCTAGTAAACCCTTTGGGTGTTAATCACATGGTGATGTGAACTAGATTATTGACTCTAGTGCAAGTGGGAGACTGAAGGAAATATGCCCTAGAGGCAATAGTAAAGTTATTATTTATTTCCTTATATCATGATAAATGTTTATAATTCATGCTAGAATTGTATTAACCGGAAACATGATACATGTGTGAATACATAAACAAACAGAGTGTCACTAGTATGCCTCTACTTGACTAGCTCGTTAATCAAAGATGGTTATGTTTCCTAACCATTGACATGAGTTGTCATTTGATTAACGGGATCACATCATTAGAAGAAAGATGTGATTGACTTGCCCATTCCGTTAGCATAGCACTCGATCGTTTAGTATGTTGCTATTGCTTTCTTCATGACTTATACATGTTCCTATGACTATGAGATTATGCAACTCCCGTTTACCGGAGGAACACTTTGTGTGCTACCAAACATCACAACATAACTGGGTGATTATAAAGGTGCTCTACAGGTGTCTCCGAAGGTACTTGTTGGGTTGGCGTATTTCGAGATTAGGATTTGTCACTCCGATTGTCGGAGAGGTATCTCTGGGCCCACTCGGTAATGCACATCACTATAAGCCTTGCAAGAATTGCGACTAATGAGTTAGTTGTGGGATGATGTATTACAGAACGAGTAAAGAGACTTGCCGGTAACGAGATTGAACTAGGTATTGAGATACCGACGATCGAATCTCAGGCAAGTAACATACCGATGACAAAGGGAACAACGTATGTTGTTATGCGGTCTGACCGATAAAGATCTTCGTAGAATATGTAGGAGCCAATATGGCATCCAGGTCCCGCTATTGGTTATTGACCAGAGAGGTATCTCGGTCATGTCTACATAGTTCTCGAACCCGTAGAGTCCGCACGCTTAATGTTCGTTGACTATATAGTACTATGAGTTATGTATGTTGGTGACCGAATGTTGTTCGGAGTTTTGGATGAGATCATGGATATGACAAGGAACTCCAGAATGGTCCGAAAGTAAAGATTGATATGTGGATAGTAGTGTTTGATCTCCGGAAGGGTTCCGGAATTCACCGAAAGGGGTTTCGGATGTTTCCAAGAACGTTTGGGCACGAGAACACTTTATCTGGGCCAAAGGGGAAAGCCCACGAGGTTTTTGGGAAGCGCAAAAGGAAGTTTTGCGGAGTCCAGGGGCCAGAAGCCAGGGTCCCTAGCATCTGGGTCCAGACGCCGGGAACCCTGGCGGCTGGCCCTGGAGTCCGAGAAGGACTCTTGCCTTTCGGGTGAAACCGACTTTGTGGAGGCTTTTACTCCAAGTTTCGACCCCAAGGCTCAACATATAAATAGAGGGGCAGGGCTAGCACCCAAGACACATCAATAAAGACCAAGCCGTGTGTCGGCTACCCCGTCTCCTCTAGTTTATCCTCCGTCATAGTTTTCGTAGTGCTTAGGCGAAGCCCTGCGGAGATTGTTCTTCACCAACACTGTCACCACGCCGTCGTGCTGCCGGAACTCATCTACTACTTCGCCCCTCTTGCTGGATCGAGAAGGCGAGGACGTCACCGAGCCGAACGTGTGTAGAACTCGGAGGTGCCGTGCTTTCGGTACTTGGATCGGTCGGATCGTGAAGACGTACGACTACATCAACCGCGTTGATATAACGCTTCCGCGAACGGTCTACGAGGGTACGTAGACAACACTCTCCCATCTCGTTGCTATGCATCACCATGATCCTGCGTGTGCGTAGGAAAATTTTGAAATTACTACATTCCCCAATAGTATTTTCTTTCTTGCACACTGGCCGCTGTACGTACGTGTACATGCTACGTGCGTGCCTCTATATCGACCAGTATGTACGTACACGTTCGCGACCAGAATGACAACGCTATGTACGCTTCGACCAGGTGGGTCCCGACTGTCAGGCACTTCTTTGCGTGCGAAGATGTAGCTGGTGGGTCCCAGCAGTCAGGGGGGCGAATCGTTTTTTTTGCCCGGACGCACTTCCTTGCGTGCGAAGATGTAGCTGGTGGGTCCCAGAAGTCAGGGGAAAACATTTTTTTCGCGAAATTCGGTGGCCCGTCTGGTGGGTCCCCACTATCAGGTGGAGGAATAATTATTTTGCGTGTAATAAGGAGGCATTTCCTTGCTATGGCCGTGGACCCAGCTGTCAGCCGCTCCACGTACAGTGCATGTCCGATGGAAGCAGTTCCTTGACCATGTTGACCATGCCGCGCCGGGAGCACCAGGGCGATTGACGACGACGAGGCCTTGGAAGGGGACGACGTGGAGCCGGGGAAGACGCGGCAGTGGAAGCCTGCGCGGAGAGGAGTACGAGAGTTCACTGGTTCGGCTACGGTGTGAGGCTGCCGTCGCCGCAGGGCCTGGCCAGCGGTGGGAGTAGTAGGGGCGGTGAGGCCTCCGCGGCAGCACAGCCGGCCATGGGAGGTAGGAGCATGCGGCACGACCGGCGCTGCTTTGGGCAGCTGGAGCAAGAATACCAGAGGTTGAAGAAGCACTACAGTCGTTCGAGGGACATCGTACGGTCACTGGAGCTAGAATCATTCATATTGACTAAGTTGACAAAGCACTCCGTCCCCGTCAACTTAGTAGGCCCATGAGTCAGCCACCCACCAAGGTTGGTCCCAACTAGCAGGGGGAGTATTCATTTTTTTGTGCGTAATAAGGAGGCACATCCGGTGGGTCTGAGCTGACAGCAGGGGGAACATTTTTTTTCGCGAAATACGGTGGCCCGTCTGATGGGTCCCAGTAGTCAGGGGGGAAACGTTTTTTCGCCAAATACGGTGGCCTGTCCGGTGGGTCCTTGCTGTGAGGTAGAGGAATAATTATTTTCCACGTAATAAGGAGGCATTTCCTTGCGGCTAACATGGACCCAGCTGTCAGCCTCTCCATGTATAGTACTCTTCCAATGGAAGTCGTTCCTTGACCATGTTGACCATGCCGCGCCGAGAGCACCAGGGCGGTGGACGACGGCGAGGCCTAGGAAGGGGACGACACGGAGCCGGGGAAGACGCGGCAGTGGATGCCCACGCGTAGAGGAGTATGAGGGTTCACTGATTCGTTGCGGTGTGAGGCTGTCGTTGCCGCAGAAAAACAGGGGGTGTGGGTGAGTAGAGGGATGGTCTGGCCAGCGGTGGGAGTAGTAGGGGCGGTGAGGCCTCCGCCGCATCGCACCCGGCCACAGGAGGCAGGAGCACGAGTGTAACGCCCTCGATGCGGCTATAGCTCCCACGTGTCGAGGCACGACTTAGAGACATAACCGCATTGAAAGCAATGTCGCAAGTTAGGCAATCATCACAAACATCCCATGTAATAAATAATAAAGGGGAGATACATAGTTGGCTTACACTCGCCACGTCACATCAAAGTACATAAATAACATCCATCAAACAAACACTCATGGCCCGACTACGGCGCCAAAATGGAAAAGAACCCAACATGCGACAAGGCCCTGAATCAAACCCCAACTAGGCACCACTACTGATCATCGGGAAAGGAAACATAATAACGCTGAGAGTCCTCGTCGAACTCCCACTTGAGCTCATACTCGTCACCTGGAGCGAAAACACCTGGTCCTGCATCTGGAATTATAGTATCTATGAGCCACAGGGACTCAGCAATCTCGCACCCTCGCGATCAAAACTATTTAAGCTTATAGGAATGGATGAGGCAAATATATGTGGAGCTGCAGCAAGCGACTAGCATATATGGTGGCTATCTTATACGCAAAAGAGAGCGAGAAGAGGAGGCAAAGCGCAAGCGAGAATCTAGAGGAACAACCTGCGCAAGCATAACTCCAACACCGTGTCCACTTCCCGGACTCCGCCGAGAAGAGGCCATCACGGCAACTCACTCAGTTGATTCATTTTAATTAATTAAGGTTTAAGTTATCTACAACCGGACATTAACAAAATCCCATCTGCCCATAACCACGGGCACGGCTTTCGAAAGTTCAATCCCTGCAGGGGGGGTCCCAACTTAGCCCATGACAAGCTCTCACGGTCAACGAAGGAATAGACCTCCACCCGAGACACACCGATCAGACTCGGCAACCCGGTACAACAAGACAATTCGACAGGTTAAAACAAGACCAGCAACACCGCCCGAATGTGCCGACAAATCCCAATAGGAGCTGCACATATCTCTTTCTCAGGGCACACTCAGATGAGACATCCTACGAGTAAAACCAACCCTCAAGTTGCCCCGAGGTGGCCCCGCAGTCTACTCGGTCGGACCAACACTCAGAGGAGCACTGGCCCGGGGGGGTTAAAATAAGATGACCCTTGAGTCTGCAGAACCCAAGGGAAAGAAAAGGCTAGGTGAAAAATGGTAAAACCAAGGTTGGGCACTGCTGGACAAGCTTTAATCAAGGCGAAATATCAAGGGGTTCCCATTATAACCCAACCGCGTAAGGAACGCAAAATCCGGGAACATAACACCGATATGACGGAAACTAGGGCGGCAAGAGTGAAACAAAACACTAGGTGAGAGGCCGAGCCTTCCACCCTTTACCAAGTATATACATGCATTAAGATAACATGGCAATATAATGATATCCCCAACAAGTAAATAAATGATGTTCCAACAAGGAACGGCCTCCAAACTTCACCTGCAACTAGCAACGCTATAAGAGGGGCTGAGCAAAGCGGTAACATAGCCAATCAATGGTTTGCTAGGACATGGTGGGTTAGAGGTTGACATGGCAATTGGGAGGCTGACAAGCAAAAGGTAGGCATCGTAGCATTGGCATAGCAAGAGCGAGCAAACTAGCATAGCAAAGATAGTAGTGATTTCGAGGGTATGATCATCTTGCCTGCACAGTTGTCAGAGTTGACTGGATCCTCACAAGCAAACTCAACGGGCTCCTCGGTAGTGAACTCGTCTCCCGGCTCTACCCAACAAGACAAACAAGCAACAAGGATACAATCAACCACGTGCAAGACCAAGCAATAGGATGAAATGATGATATGCTATGCGGGATGCGATGCGGGATGCAAAATGCAAGATATGACAGGAAATGCATGAACCTGGCCTCAACTTGGAATTACAAGGGTGCCACTGGATATAGGGGATGAAATCTCTTGAAAACGATATAAAGATCGTTGGAATCGGAGTTACGGTTTGGAAATGGCAAGCGTTTTAAGATATGACACCGGTCTGCGATTTACAGCAAGTAGGCATCTAAATGAAACGAAATGAACATGCTACAGCCACCAAACATGACAACAAAAGACATGGCAGGGATGCACACAAGATGCTTAACAAAATACTAGCACTGAGCCACGGCCAATTCATCCATTAAGAGGTTCAAACAAGCATGGCAAAAACGCAAATGCAAAACAGATTCCAGACTTAGTGAAATTAACACTAGTCTGAAATTTCAGATCACGATGCTCTCTTCGGAGCAGCAAAACAACATGATACATGACCTGAACATGACAAGTAAGAACATGGCATGGAGCTACTCAACAAGCTTAACAAAGTACCCAAAGTGACCTGGGGCCAAAAGGGTTCACAAAATATATTAACGGGCACGCGAACATAGCTAAAACACAATCAGTTTTTCAGACTTAGTGAAAACTGAGACATGCTGAACTATAACTCACGAAGGCATGTAAACGAGCTCGATGCACTCACCATGGTGCAAGTCACAGCAAGGCAAGCATTCATCCATTAAGAAGACACAAAATACAAGCTAGAAATGGCAAGAACAATGGCATAGCATGCACGGATCAACTACAACAACGCCGGCAAAATCGCAAACGAGTTGACGATCTGCCAAGATTCACCACGAAGCAAAAGTAGAGCTCGATTGACTCAAGCTATGGTGCTCCATAATTGGAAACAAAGACATGGATGGATAGAGCACAACATGATTAACAAAACTCCTTTACTGATCATCCTCAAAAGAGGCACGGATCACTAGGAAACAAGCTGAACATATGGCATCATGAACTAAAATATCCCAGACTTAGTGAAAACAACTAAGTCTCTGAAAACAGATTTCCCGGGTGCCTCACTTTGCAAGCTTGCACAAGTCACCACACACATCCTAAAAATGCATGGGTTGCACCTATGGAAAGAAGACAAAATGCTTAACAAAACATATGAAGGACTCACAGGCATAGCATGCACACAATAATCATGGCAAAAATGACAAAAGTCTAAGATGAACTATCAGATCTGACAATTAACTCACGAAGCCTCCTTCTAACAGCATTCGGGCATCAAGATGAACTCAAATGAAAATGATGCAATGGAATGAAATGATGTACTCGTCGAGACGAACATTTTGATATATCATATGCATGAATCGGAGATACGGATACAAAGTTACGGGGCCTCGAACAGGAGCATATGGAGTAAAAATCTAGGGACTTAGTGAAAAAAAAGAACTACCCCAGGATCCAGATCTAGGGTTCGGGGCACGCGGCCCGAGACGGCGGTGGTACTGTTCACCGGCGACGACGGGGGAGGAGGCGGCGGCTTGCCGGAGCACGAGGGAGGCCGGAGGACGGGGCGGCGGCGCCGGCCGGTTGAGACGGGCGGCGGAGCCGGCCGGTGGCGGCGAGACGGCGGCGGCGGCGAGGCCCGGCCGTGGCGGGGCGCGGTGGCGCGGTTGCCGGAGCAGCAAGGTGGCGCGGCTCGCCGGTGGAGGCGGCGGCCGGCGAGAGGAGAGGCGGCGGCGCTCGGGCGGCCCGCGGGAGGCGGCAGGCACGGCGGGCGCGGCCCGGATCGGCGGTGCGGGGGTCGGCTCTGGGCCTTCGGGCCCGGCGGCGGCCGGCTGGTGGCGGCGCCACGTGTCAACGCGTGGGAGGCTGGAGGCGGCGGGGCGGACACGTCCGGCCCGAATCGGACGTGTCCGTCGGCGGGAGGAGCGGCGGATCTGGAGATTAGGGTTTCGGAGAGGGAGAGAGATCCGAATTCGGGGGGGGGTGTATTTATAGGCATAAGTGGAGCTAGGAGAGTCCAAATGAGGTGCGGTTTTCGGCCACGCGATCGTGATCGAACGCTCTAGGACATGGAGCAGAGTTTGGTGGGTTTTGGGCCAAATTTGAGGGGTGTTGGGCTGCAACACACACGAGGCCTTTTCGGTCCCTCGGTTAACCGTTGGAGTATCAAACGAAGTCCAAATGATATGAAACTTGACAGGCGGTCTACCGGTAGTAAACCAAGGCCGCATGACAAGTCTCGGTCCAATCCGGAAATTTTTAATCCCCACACACGAAAGAAAGCTAGAAATGACCACCGGAGGAGAACGAAGCGCCGGAATGCAAAACGGACAAGGGGGAAAATGCTCGAATGCATGAGATGAACACGTATGCAAATGCAATGCACATGATGACATGATATGAGATGCATGAAAACGAAAACAACACATGGAGACAAAGACCCGAACCCGAGAAATAAATATAACTTAACGCCGGAAACGGCAAGAGTTGGAGTACAAATTGGGAAAGTTATATCTGGGGCGTTACAACGAGGCACGACCGGCGTTGGTTTGGACGGCTGGAGCAAGAAGACCAGAGGTTGAAGAAGCACTACGGCCATTGGAGGGACATCGTACAGTCACTGGAGCTAGAATCGTGCATATTGACTAAGTTGACAAAGCCCTCCGTCCCCGTCAACTTAGTAGGCCCACAAGTCAGCCTCCCACTATACTAGGTCCCAGCTAGTAGGGGGGTATTCATTTTTAGTCCGTAATAAGGAGGCACTTCCTTGCGTGCGAAGATATAGCTGGTGGATCCAAGCTGTCAGCGGCGGTAACGTTTTTTTGCGAAATACAGAGGCCCTTTCGATGGGTCCCAGATGTCAGGTGGAGGAATCATTATTTTGCGCGTAATAAGGAGGCATTTCCTTGCGTGCGTCCGTGGACCCAGTTGTCAGCCTCTCCACGTACAGTCCATTTCAGATGCGTGTTGGTCATTGACCACGTTGACCAGGTCGCGCTGAGAGCACCAGGGCGGTGGACGACGGCGAGGCCTAGGAAGGGAACGACACGGAGGCAGGGAAGACTCAGCAGTTGTTTCCCACGCGGAGGGGAGTACGACTGTACGAGGGTTTACTGGTTCGTCTGCCTTCGCCAGAGAATAACAGCAGGTGTGGGTGAGTAGAGGGATGGTTAGCCAGCGATGGGAGTACGATGGGCGATGAGGCCTGCGCGGCAGCACAGCCAGCCGCAGGGAGGAGAGAGCAGGCAGTCCCGCCGGCGCTTGTTTGAGCGGCTGGAGCAGGAAGAGCAGAGATTGAAGAAGCATGACGGCCGTTGGATGGACATCCAACAGTCACTGCTTGTGCGTCAACCTTTTTTAGGAAAGCCTCAAATCTGTGGAAAACATCATACAACCCTTCTGCCATTATTTCTAATAATTTACAGCCCATTTGCTAATTCTTAAGGTTCTTTTGGAACCCATATTCTTTTTGTTAGCATTACAGCCCATATTGTGGCCATGGTTAAAATTTTGTATGAAATTTTGCATATTCCAGTGCGGTCCGAACTGTTTTTAATCCTGAAATTTCGAGTCACATTCAAACTGATTTTAAAAATAAATATATATCAATATAAAATCCAACAAATTGTCCACGCATAAAAATCAATGCAATTTAAAATCTCGAAATGAAAAAAGGAAATTTGAAACTGATTGCCGGTTTGATGTGTTTTAAAAATGTACAACCCATTTCTCATTACTGATAGGCCATTTTCTCGGCTAGCCGAATGAACCTCTCCGCGTCTTGAAAGATTTACAGCCCAACAGGACTGATAAAGCGACTTACTTGGCAAATCACAAAAAAACTGGTTGTGGCCATGGACCCAGCTGCGGCTGTGAACCCAGTTGTCAGCCTCTCCACGTACAGTACTCTTCCGATGGAAGTCGATCGTTGACCACATTGACCATGCCGCGCCGAGAGCACCAAGGCGGTGGATGACGGCGAGGCCTAGGAAAGGGACGACGCGGAGCCGGGGAAGACGCGACAGTGGATGCCCACGCGGAGAGGAGTACGAGGGTTCACTGGTTCGGCTGCGGTGTGAGGCTACCGTCGCCACAGAATAACAGGGGGTGTGGGTGAGTAGAGGGATGCCCTGGCCAGCGATGGGAGTAGTAGGGGGAGGTGAGGCCTCCGCGGCATCACAGCCGGCCACGGGAGGCAGGAGCACGCGGCACGACCGGCACTAGTTTGGGCGGCTAGAGCAAGAAGACCAGAGGTTGAAGAAGCACTACTGCCGTTGGATGAACATCATACGATAACTGGAGCTAGAATCGTTCATATTGACTAAGTTGACAAAGCCCTCCGTCCCCGTCAACTTGGTATGCCCACAAGTCAGCCTCCCACGATGTTGGGTTCCAGCTGGTAGCGGGAGTATTCATTTTTTGTGCGTAATAAGGAGGCACTTCCTTGCGTGCGAAGATAGCTGGTGGGTCTGACCTGTCAGCGGGGGGCACGTTTTTTCGTGAAATACAGAGGCCCTTCCGGTGGGTCCCAGATGTCAGGTGGAGGAATCAAAGACTTGAGAAGGCGTACAGAACAAGCTAGTGTACCAGTAAAGAGACATTGCTGAGTTTTAGAAACAAGAGAGACGTGCTTGTGTAGCTTGTTCGAATCCAAACCTAGACTATGACTATATATGGTGCTATGCTACTCTGCAAGTAATGAAACTGACATATCCAACGTTCACTTCTCCTCTTCTCTACTTACTCTGCCTAGCATCAGAAGCTCTGGCCGTAGCAACCATGTCCGCTGGCTGCTCGTCCACCTGCTCTTCAGCTGGCAACAACCAAATATGCGCCAAGTCACCACCCGTACCATCGCCTGTGGGTCTCATCACACCCCTGCCGGCACGCGCACCGCAGCCGGTTGCTCATCACAACCCACTGCCGTTGGTGTGGTTCCACTGCTGCAAATCACGCAGAGTCATCCATCGCGTCTCAACCACAATCCTCAACCCTTGACGAGTCTTCTACAAATGCCCGAATCATGGGGTGATAATATGTTTAAGTGTTGTTCTTCTGCTTTCAGTTGCTGATGTTTTTAATAGTTTGGTTGATGATCTTCCAATTTGATTCGTGCAGAAAAGGGAAGATTCGTGTGATTTGTATTTCTGGGAAGTTGCTGATGTGGGGGAGTGCAACAACGCTGATTATTTGGTTAGTCGAGGAATCCCAATACCACCAGGTTGGGGTGTTGGACAAGTAACTGAAGGAACGACAGAAGAGGAAGATGCAGAGCAGAAGGTTAAAGATGCAGTTCCTCTGATCATGGCCAAGAAACAGCTGCTGAACGGCATTGACAGCAATGAGGAGATGAAAGAGCTTGTGAAGATAATGGGAAAAATCGATGTGCTCTGTAGGATGATTGTCTCTTTATTTGCAGTGTATGTAGCACTGGTGATGTATTCAGTGGCTATGACATGAGCACTTTGCTGCAACTAGTAATGAATGAAACCTGTGTAGCAGGCTGGGCGTAGTGTTGTGAACATCTAATGATTTCTATTAACGGAAATCAGGGGGTATCCCCTTTTGCTCATAAATAAATAAATAGCAGAGGCCCTTTTGGTAATAAATAAATAAATTAGCAGAGGCCATGTCGGCTTTGTTCTCATTCGAAGACGTCGAGCAAATTGCAGTCCAACAGCAAACTATGCCATCAAATTCAAGTTTCACAGCCAAATATGAGTACAACTAAACAACAATGTCATCATGTTTTAGTCGTCATACAATCACCAAACACAAATCAGCATACATAACAAGTGATGTTCTCACAGGAAAATACTAAATAACATGTTCATCGGGTTTCGGTTGTCATACCAAACACAATTTCACATAGTAGATAAAAAATGTCTTCTGACAGGCAAATACGACAAAAGCAATGTAATCATCATCTGCAGCAGCAGCATCAACATCTTCGCCATGTGTATCAGTCTGAATCGTAATTCCCCATGGTGTCATCTTCTTCTTCGTCCTCAACATCCTCGAACGTTGGCTTCTTCTTGATCAACTCTTGTATGTTCACAGCACGACATGCAATCTTTTCGCCGGCGTCATTGACGTGATGGTTCTCAAAGATATTAGGAACATCTATGTTATCTTGTACATCAGGAGCAGTGTAAGCATCATCTTGTTGTGCAACTTCATTAAACGAATTCCTCTGTTCAAACCTATGCAATACTCTCCAGTCATCGCTATGTGCAAATGTGTCTTCCAAGAAAAATATCTATGTTGCTTGATTTGCCAAAATAAAAGGCTCATTGGTCTAGTACGCCGCCTTGACATTGATGGATTTGAAATAATCATCAGCCCTGGGATTTGCGATCCTGGAAAACAGGTTATACCAACGACAGCACAACAGAACCACACACCGATGATCCTCAAAACTGGAGATATACTGCAACTGAACAATGTCTGTTATGTTAGCATACATTTCAGTTGTCTCTTTGTCATACGTATCCGTGCTCATGATGGCATTGTTTTGTGTCTTCCTGCCTTCGTCTCGTGCAAGGGTGTTGTAGCGCACATCTCCAACAATGGAAGATTCATAATGTCTTACCCGAGTATCAGGACCCATTGCTAGTGAGTAAAGAGCACCATCAACTGCCTGCCCATCCTCCCGCATCTTCTTAACCTATGGTTAGAAAATAGACAAGTTGATCATCTTATGTACTCAATATATTAAAAAAAACTAACAGTGCAATTCAAAAGCTTACATGGCTCTTGAACCATTTCGCAAATCCTGCCATACCCAGTTTGTCAATGTTTCTTGGATTTTGCGGCAGTAACTCCTTTTTGTAGATGATGCACAACATAGTGATCATGCCAAACATCTAAATATATAAGAATGTGCTGCAAGTTTAGTAGATACGATGTATAAGCTGCAGTACTTAGCACTTACTTGATATAAGGTAGTATCTCAAGACAGTTATTCAACACATACCAAACCATTTTGTCCAAATCTTTAGGTTTGTCCTCTTGTCGACTCTTCCCTGTAACTCGAATAGAATAATCGAAAACATTGAGGCCGGGATTGTCTTCATCCACCTCTTTGCTAAGCTGATCAGCTGTTTCAATGTATTTTGAGCAGAATGTCAACGCTTCTGTAGCAATGTAGGCCTCTGCAATGGACCCTCGGGTCTAGCTCTGTTCCTAACATAGCCCTTGAAAGTGCCTAGCCGCCTTTCAATAGGGTACATCCAGCCATATTGTACTGGACCTCTAAGTAGTGCCTCATCAGGTAGATGAACAGCCAAATGCACAATCACATCAAAGAAGGCTGGAGGATATATCTTCTCAAGGTCGCATAGGATAGTTGGTATCTTGTCTCTAAGACGCTCCAAAGCATCTATCCTGGTATTTCTACTGCAGAGTTCCCTGAAGAATTGTCCCAACTCTGCAACTACTCTGTATAAGTCAGGGCGGCCCAATCCTCTAAGGAAAACAGGTAAAACCCTTTGAAGTAGGACGTGGCAGTCATGAGTTTTCAACCCTTGTACCTTGTTTCCATCTGCACTGACTCTCCTTTAAGGGTTGGAAGCAAATCCATGTGGGAATCTCACACGTGACAAGACCTCGCAGAATTTTTTTCTTTTTACCTTGTCCAAGACGTACACAGCTGGTGCCATATCCCGTGGTTTACCTTCATCTTGCACTTATAAATCCTGTCTGATACCCAAGTGTGTCAAAACAATCCTAGATTTTAAGGTATCTGTCGTCTTACCTTCAATATTAAGAAGTGTGCCGATAATGATGTCACATATATTTTTCTCGTTATGCATCACATCAAGATTATGCCATAGATCCAAATCTTTCCAATACTCCAAGTCCCACAAAGTGGACCTGCGGGTAAACAATAATCTCTCTTCTGCCCTGCCACGCTTCTGTTTCCCGCTACCATTATCAGGATGGTTTCCTGGTGTAATATGCCTGACCTTCTCTAATTCCACTTGCAACTCATCGGTGGTGAGCCTCTTTGGCGCATCACAGTTTTCATGCTTTGCATTGAACACATGTCTTCGGTATTTTCTAGGATGCGGCTTGTCCTTGGCAAGGAAACGGCGGTGTACAATGTAACAGATCTTGCTAAGTAATGTGTATGACAGCGGATTCCTGTCACAGCGAACACATGCATTGTAACCATGTGTCGTTCGCCCTGACATAGTGCCCAAAGCCGGATAATCATGGATGCGCCAAATTTGTGATGCCCCGAGACTGTTGCGCCAGGTGTCTTCCAGTTATTCGCTGCCGGTGCCATGTCATTTGCTTGTGTGTCGCATCTTGCCATGTCATCGTGTGCATTGCATCATCATGTTTTCAAAACTTGCATCCATCCCGGTCTCCCCGTTCCTTCCGTTGTCCGTTCTGAGCCAAGTCACACTTGCACGCGCCCGCGGCATGTCCGAAATAGTATTTTATAAGTGGCTGGAAAATGTTCTCGGAATGGGATGAAAGTTGGCGTGCGGTCTTGTTATAGTGTAGGTAGACCGCCTGCCAAGTTTCATCGCAATCGGAGTCCGTTCGATGCCCCAACGGATATTTATAGCGGCAATATAGCTGGTCTATCGTCGAACGTTTTCGGTCTTCGGAAACAGTCGCCGGGTCTCTCTCTCTTCTCTTCTCTTCTCTTAGCCCAAAGCTTTCTGCACAGTCCGCTATCAACCGCCAAGCCCCGAAACCCCTCCTTTCATAGTGCATCGACCCCCTCACGTGTGCGTCCGAAAGCTGTCCCGAACCCGACCTGGGCAGTTGTCACCGTTGGACTTAGAACATCCCCAAACATCTACAAAACATCACCGTTTTCTTATTTGGACTCCCTAGCCTCTTTTTCTCGACCGCCCGATTACGATCGGACGGACCGAATACCCCTAACCAAAAACCCACGTAATATATATACAGGGCAAACCCTAAAATCTAGGGACATTGTCCCATCCACTCGTCGCCGCCGCCACATCTCCCACCTCGGGATCCATCCCCATCCAATCAGTGTGTGCGTCCCCGATCCAAAATCGTCTCGATCTCTCCCACCAACCAGCGCCTCCCCTGATCCCCTCGTCCACCTCTTGCAGCCCGAGCACCAGCCGGCCACCGGAGCTCCTCCGCGGCCTCCTACCTCGCTGGCCGACCAAGCTTCGTGCGCCTCTGCCTCGAGGGCCTCCTCATCCCCAACCAGCATTGCCTCTGGCCTCCAGTCGCCTTCAACCACCGATTCGCGCGTCCCCACGCCCGCGAGCCTCCGAGGCCGCAACCTCCTCCTCATCCATGACCATGTCGCTGCCGGCGACCAGCACTCCCAGGCCGGCCTCACCTCCCTTCTCCTCCTGTCCCCTTCCTCCCTTGGTTCCTCTTCTCTTTCTCACTCTAGTATCTCCCGTCCTCTCTGTTCTCGCAGGAGAACGTCATGGAAGCTGCAAGGAGCTCAAGCCCGCCGCCGGCCGCCCGTGAACGCCTCCTCCGCATCTGCATCGCCTCGCCGGAGCTCCGTATGCGTCGTTGTCGTCGTCTTCGCGCCTCCGGTGACCGCAAGCCACCAGTGCACCATGACCCATCGCGCGCCTCCTCTGCATCGAACGAGGAGGACGAGATGCACGTTTCCTTCGCCATCGCTGCACCCGCACGCTAAGTCCCTCGCGGCTCCACCGGAGACTGGTCCTCACCGGCCTTCCCTGCACGCCCGCTGCCGCCGTCCTGTTTCTTCCCGGCGAGAGCCTCGCCTCTGCTCCGTCCGGTTTGAGAGAGCGCTGTCGTTCCCCCTTGACCGCAGCCCGCTCCAAGTCCCGCGCCTCGCAAGCTCCTGTGGCCGCTGCCTCTGTTCGATCCGGAGGATCCCCTCGCCCGCTTCGTTACGCGTGGTTGCGTTGACCACGCGTGGACTCAGCCCGTGCTAGGCCCAGCCGCTCCCCTGCCAGTCCGAGCCACCACCGATCGGGCCACGGCCCGCTAGGTGAGCTCCTTCCCCAGCCCTCTGTGCTCTAATTCGGCCCGTGTAATGTTTTTTCCTGTCTGGACGATTTTGTCTATTATTCCAGGATCTGCCAGTTTTACAGAAAAACCCTTGTTGATCATGCATATAATAACTTAATAACTATGCATCATGTGTAATAACTTCATATATGTAAAATGCCTAGAATTTTGTCTAGTTTCACAATATCCAACTTTCATGCATGTTTAAAATGTTTAAAATGATGTTTGCATTAATTTGCTTAATTGCCATCTTAAAATGGTTTATTTCATAACTAAATAACCGTAACTCCAATTTTAATACACTTTATATGTAAATGGGGTAGAAAAATGTCTAGTTTAACATGGTGGCTTTACTTTGCATGTTTAATAACTCTAAAATTGTGTTTAGGGCAGAACAGTACCATAACAAAAATATGCACATGAGGAGTTTCCAGACTTGTTGTTTGTTGTTCCGGCCTCATTTAAACTTGCCTAGATAGGTAGTTTTCTTTTGCTCCGCCTCTTGCCATGTTAATCAACATTTAATATTGTTGGGTACATAAATGAGATCGAACTAAATAACTTGAATGTGGTGTTTCGTCAATACGCAATGGAGTTGCATATTGAGCTCCACTTAGCTTGTGGTGTTGTTTGTGCACTTTGCCATGCCATGTTTCATTAAATCGGACATGCACCATACTTGGTTGTGCATCATGCCATGTTTATGTGGTGGTTGTTTACAATGTTGTTTGCTTCTTTCCAGTGTTCCTTCTTCGGGTTAGTTCTGATAACGTCGCGTTTGTGAGGATCCGTTCGACTACGTCTGTTTGTCTTCTTCATGGACTCGTTCTTCTTCCTTGCGGGATCTCAGGCAAGATGACCATACCCTCGAAATCACTTCTATATTTGCTTGCTAGTTGCTCGCTCTATTGCTATGCCGCGATACCTACCACTTGCTAGATCATGCCTCCCATATTGCCATGTCAATCCTCTAACCCACCTTTTCCTAGCAAACCGTTGTTTGGCTATGTTACCGCTTTGCTCAGCCCCTCTTATAGCGTTGCTAGGTGCAGGTGAAGATGAAGTTTGTTCCTTGTTGGAACATGGATACTGTTGGGATATCACAATATCTCTTAATTAAATTAATGCATCTATATACTTGGTAAAGGGTGTAAGGCTCGGCCTTATGCATGGTGTTTTATTCCACTCTTGCCGCCCTAGTTTCCGTCATACCGGTGTTATGTTCCTTGATTTGGCGTTCCTTACGCGGTTGGGTGTTATGGGAACCCCTTGACAGTTCGCTTTGAATAAAACTCCTCCAGCAAGGCCCAACCTTGGTTTTACCATTTGCCTCACCACCACCTACCCTTCCCTCGGGTCGGCCAACCCGAGGGTCATCTTTATTTTAAGCCCCCCGGGCCAGTGCTTGTCTAAGTGTTGGTCCGAACCGAGTAGACTGCGGGGCCACCTCGGGGAAACTTAAGGTTTGGTTTTACTCCTAGGATGTATCATCCGGTGTGCCCTGAGAACGAGATTTGTGCACCTCCTATCGGGATTTTCGGCACATTCGGGTGGCTTTGCTGGTCTTGTTTTACCATTGTCGAAATGTCTTGTAACCGGGATTCCGAGTCTAATCGGGTCTTCCTGGGAGAAGGAATATCCTTTGTTGACCATGAGAGCTTGTGATGGGCTAAGTTGGGACACCCCTGCAGGGTTTGAAATTTCGAAAGTCGTGTCCACGGTTATGGGCAGATGGGAATTTGTTAATGTCCGGTTGTAGAAAACCTGACACTTAGCTTAATTAAAATGCATCAGCCGCGTGTGTAGTCGTGGTGGTCTCTTTCCGGCGGAGTCCGGGAAGTGAACACGGTTTTGGAGTTATGTTTGAACGTAAGTAGTTTCAGGATCACTTCTTGATCACTTCTAGTTCACGACCATGCTTTGCTCCTCTTCTCGCTCTCATTTGCGTAAGTTAGCCACCATATATGCTAGTGCTTGTTACAGCTCCACCTCACCACCTTTTCCTACCCATAAGCTTAAATAGTCTTGATCTCGCGGGTGTGAGATTGTTGAGTCCTCGTGACTCACAGATACTTCCAAATAGTTGCAGGTGCCGATGATTCCAGTGCAGATGACGCAACTGAGTTCAAGGGGGAGGTCGATGAAGATCGTGTCCGTTGTGTTGTTTCGTTTCTAGTTGATCAGTAGTGGAGCACAGTTGGGGCGATCGGGGATCTAGGAATTGGGGTTTTCTTCTTTTATTTTGGTTCCGTAGTCGGACCTTGATTGTATTCTGGTTAATGTAGGATATTTATGTATTGTTTGAAGTGGCGACTGTAAGCCAACTCTTTATCCCTTTCTATTCAGTACATGGGATTGTGTGAAGATTACCCCTCTTGCGACAAGCCTACCATGCGGCTATGCCTCTAAGTCAGGCCCCGACACGTGGAAGATATAGCCGCATCGTGGGTGTTTCAAAATTGTAACAGCACGCAGAAAGAAATCAGCTGGTGGGATGCTATATAGGTCTCGAGTGAGAACACCCCTCCATAGTTGTTGAAGTTCCTCCACAAGAGGCTCCATGAACAAATCAAAATCCTTTCCAGGACTTTTTGGACCTGGGATGAGCAAGGCCATCATGTAGTTTGATTCTTTGGTGCAGAGATTTGGAGGCATGTTGTAAGGGATAACAAGCACTGGCCACATGCTATATGTGGCGCTCTGGTGGCCAAATGGGTTAAATCCATCTGAAGCTAAGCCAAGTCTAATGTTTCTCGAGTCAGTAGCAAACTTCTTGTGCTTCTGATTGAAGCTTTTCCACTCACTACCATGTGATGGATGGCTCATTACATTCTGATCTCTGTACTCCTAGCTCCTAGAATGCCACAGTACATCCTCTCTTGGTTCAGCATCATGAAACAACCTCTGCAATCTTGGTGTAATTGGAAAATGTCTCAGAACATTATGAGGAATCCTCTTCACAGCATCGCCATCTTTCCATCTTGATGATTTGCATTTCGGGCATTCACTTAAGTTGGCATAATCCTTCCGTAACAGAACATAATTATGCTTACAAACATGGATCATATCATATCCAATTCCAACTGCACGAAGGAAAATTTTCATTTTACTGTAGGTGTGTGGCAGCTCAGACACATCTGGGAAAGCTTTGCGGAAAGCAGCCAACATCGCATCGAATGATTTGTTGGTCATCCGCTCAGATGTTTCACCTGAAGAAAGGTGACCATAGCTGAGAATACTGACAGCTTATTTCCTGGGGTGACAGCCACGTTGCATTGTTCCAACATGCGGGCCCACCGTTTTTCTTCTGCAGGTGAAAGTTCACGGAATGCACGAGCATTTCGTAGCATTGTTTCAATGTTGGTCAAACTCACTGGCTCCGCCACCACCACCTCCTCCTCCTCTTCCACCTGAGCATCAGGCAGATCAAGATGCTGATCTGCTGCTTCCAAGTAGTCAATAACATTGACATTCATAGCTTCACCATGATGAACCCACCTAGTTTATGTGACCGACATCCCATACAAGTGTAGATGATTTTGCACAGTTGACTGGGGTCTTGTAACTGAATTCATACAACTGCTACACGGGTAGAGCACATCTGATTATGGACCACCGTACTCAGCTCTGATAAAGTTCATGAAGTTTTCAACCCCCTCGACATATGCAGCGGAGAATCTTCGAGAAGAAGTTATCCAAGTCCTGTCCATCTGTTAGACATACAAATTAGTTGTTCTACTAGATATTACAGGAAAAACATATATGCTTTTTTATGAAGTCCATAAGAAAATACCTAGGTCGATGTCTAAAGCTATGGAAAGATATTTGGACAAGCAGATCTAAGTAACAAAATATATGTAAAGCTAATTCAGCAAACAGATTTGAGTCCTAAATTATGGCAGGTTGTTTCAGCAGTCAATGAGGCCGAGCACACAGCCATCAAACTATCGAAGGTCATCGCAGCAACAAAGATCGAGTATAAAACGGTGTAGAGCTATTTCACCTAACAGATTGGCTACTAGACCATGGCAATCTACGTCACAATAAATATATGGCAGGATATGTTAGCAACTAATCGGCCTTGGCATGCCATCTCAGCTAAGCAGATTGAGTGCAGAACAGGACAAGGAAGCTTCTTAAGCAGAGCATATTGACTGTAAACTACTTCGGCAAACAGTGAGATTAACAGCGTCTATCAGCTAACATTCAACGCTACATCGACATGCACGGGGCCTCAGTCTAGAATGGGCGTACCGTGGGAGAAGCTGACTGCCATGCATCTCCACACGAAAGTCGCCAGCGGTGGCGGCACTGACCACCGTGCGCCTCCACAAGAACGTCGCCAGCAGTGGCGGCGCGGCTAGAGGACGACAGTCTACGAGAGCGTACTGTGGGAGCGAGAGGATCGCCATGCGTCCCCTTGACGAACTGCAGCACCGACGTATCGGCGTGAAGGAGAGGGCGGCTTTGGCGGAGCGAATGGAGTGGAGGGGACAGGGGGAGGGGTTTGGGGAATATTATTGGCTAGTTGACCGAAGGGCGGTTGAATCTAGGATTTGGGGGGAATTTTTGGGTGGGGGAGGATTTTCGCACCGTGGGCGGGGGGAGTTTGGCGCACGGTCGGTTTCTCCAAGTGCAGTCCCACATGTCAGTGAAGAGGCAAGCCGAAGCGTGTTCCATTTGCGTGAGCCGTGTGCAGGACCAAACGTGTGTGGGGTGCAATGCGACCGCGACAGGGGTGCTGTGAGTGTACCGCCTTTTTTCCTTTTAAACTAGGTGCTTCGCCCCCTCAAAAAAAACTTGTTGCTTCGTGCGATCCATCGATACTACTACTAGTAATCCGGTAATCCCGACTAAAATGGCGCGGCCGGGTCTTTTCCCGCGCGATATGCTGGGAGGTTGGCTTAGTTGGGTTTTTTAGGACGAGTAATGCTACACCTACGTAGTCCCAGTTACGTAATTAACATAATGTGAAATGTGTGAGCTGTTGATTGTAGATTGGGAGGAGGGAGGGGCCCACCACCATGAAAATCAGGGGAGGAGAGAGAGAGGCAATTTACGTTAACCCTTTCGTAGGTTCCCGTAGATGTAGAAAGATGTGAAATGCGTGAATGTGCATTTGCAGATAAGGCTTTCCCTCATTCATCCTTTTCTCCCACAAGATCTTTATCTTCCGTGCAATGCACGGGCATCTTGCTAGTACTCCTACAATATACTATATTATTGTGAAAGTTCATATACACCGGCCGAGATTAATGCAAACATGGCAGATTTTCATTACATTTCGAACTTTTATAGGACAAAAAAATAAAATAAACCCAACCCTCAACCTATTCTACGGCGGCGACCGACGTCCTCCATCTGCGGTCTCCATGTACGGGGGCGGGGTTCAAGACCCGTGAAGTGAAGGTGCAGTCTCCGGTGAGGAAAAGTAGAACACAGGAGACGGACCGGCTAGTTGGCACACCATGCCCTGCCGCCTCCCATGCCCTACTCATCCTCAGAGGAGTCCTCGACCTCGGCGGTGCCGGACGTCAGATGATGGCAAGTAGGACGCGTGGCTGACGATGAACCCGTCATCGGCCGCGAGCGTGGCCACCGCTTGTGCGGTGACTTGAGCAAGGGAAGCAACCTCGAGCTCCATCCCCGAAGACAAGCTCTCGCGCAAAGCATTTGCGCTTGCGGTCATGGCGGATGTGGTGCCAGGTAGGAGGACGATGTGCTATTGTGTGGAGGTTAGTTGGGCGTTGCCGCTTTAAGTAGTGCATTCCGGTGAGGCCAAGCGTCCTGGTGCGTCATTAAGTCGCCAGAGTTGGTTCCTCGAGCACCGAGCCTCTTAACGACGGCATACGGACGGACGGCATGAATGCGGGCAGCTGGCACCGGCTTGGAACGCACCGTGCGACGGCGCGAGGGATGAGGGTTTTTGGTGTGCCAGGGTAGTCAGCTGCGGTCGTGGCAACGTTGGAGATGCCCTTTGCTCACATGTGATCGACGCATGTCATTGAAAAAGCAAGACGACCGTGTCTAGCGACGATGAGCGTGTCTCTCACCGCGGTTGCCGTGTCTAGAGGCGGTGCTGGAGATGCGCCACGTTGTTGGCCCCCACGACCCACATGAACGGTTGCCGGTGGCGAGGAGGTCGTGGGCCAGCTCCTCCATTGGACTAGTTTGCGCTACATCGTCCCGACGGGTGTGCCCCACATGTCGGTTTCCCTGTTTTCCCGGCCATATTCGAGCGTCAGTGCTCCGCGTTGCGCATTAGGCCTTTCACTATGTAGGCCAAGCGAGAGAACTTATTGTTTATTTGAGCCGTTCAAGTATAATTATGTGGCGTTTGCTTATTTCTCATTCCTCTCCAACCCTCTTCTCCATCGATCATGTCGCCCTCCGGTCAAGTCCATCCTCCCGCATGCCTCATTTGAACATTCCGTCGAGTATCATTCGCATGTGGGCCTAGACCATGCTTGTATTTCCAATGTTTATTTGTAATTTGTCTGACATGCATACAAACAAACGGTTCGTTTGAAGTTTCACTTTGCCTCCACTACGTGTCGCTTCGCATCTTAGTTTTGACATCCCATTCGGTTCATGCCCGGACACATGTTGACGAGATCGATTGATGTTCAGAGATCAATTGTGTGTCGTGCAAGGAGATAAAGGTTTGGTCTGTTTCTATGATAGAAATGGGGGTGTCTGTGGGGATCAGAGGGAGTATAATGTACGTTCATAAGCAAAACAAACATACTGTACCCACCCTAGTCCTCTTTCAATTGATCTCCAGACCCCGAGATGAAATCGAGAGAGAATGAGTGGGGGCATGTGTGATACCTAAGGCGGATTCAAAATTTTGAACCGGTGATCATAGCATCCACGAATCATATATAAAGGGTATTAAATGTTCGTTTTGTTTTTGAACGTACAATGTACTCCCTCCTATCCTTTCTAGTTTACATATAAGTTTATGTGTAGTCAAAGTATCTCTACTTTGATAAAAAAGTATCAACATTCAACAACGCCCAATCAATATTGTTAGATTCGTACGTACTCCTAGATTTGTACTCGAGATGGTTTCCAATTTGTTTTCAACCACGTGAATGTGCTTGTTCTCGCGAATGCTCTTCCTACTAGGATTTCGCCACGTATAGCCAGTCCAATAGTAACTTTTTTAAGCTCCCTGTCCAATAGTACTAGTGTAGTACTGACAACATCTGTACTAGAGTATGCAGTGCTCATAGTTGTACTCCCTCCTTCCATTTATATAGGCCTATGTGGAGGAGAGAGATGTGAAAAAGTAAGGGGAGTGAGCTCTCATGCAAGAGCCTAGCTATATACGCATTCCTAGTTAAATATGTACAATAAATATGAAGAAAGAGATGGAGAGGAGATGGAAAAAAGTACTAATACAATAGCCAACCTTATAAAAAATTTTGCGGGAAATAGCCAACCTTATAGCCCACACTACTGTATGAGTGCATATAATAGATGATGGCTATAGATGACATGGCGGTTCCCTATAGCCATCGACTGGCTATATTATTAACCATGCTCTAATGCGTTTTTCAAAACCGCATTTGACTATTGACAATATTAATAGTACATGAGATGTATAATGTGAAAATTATATCGTTGGAACCTCCTTTCACATATGTATCCCTATCTTACCCTCCCTTTCGGTCACTTACTGGCGGACCCCATGCTTGATAGGCCCCGCATGTCAGTTACTCAATGGGTTCGGCCACGTCAGGGGATCCTCATCCATAGTATACTCCCTCTATTTTTATTTACTCCGCATAAAATGACGCGGGCGGGGGAGGGGGAGGGACGTCGGTTTGCTCTCAACTGCGGTCCCACAAGCGAGCGAAAACGCAAGACGAAGCGCGTTCCAGTCGGTGAGTGACGTGGAGGGTCCAGCGTGTCGGGCTGCAACGCGGACGCGACAAGAGTGATGTACAGTCAAAACCGATTGACCGGTCGTCACCAGAACCACTATTCACACCAGAACCTTCGCTGCTCGGCCTACGCTAGCCACTGCCCTAAAACAACACCTAATCTCCAGCCCCTTCCCCCACCTTTAGATCCCCAAGCCCGCATCAAGCGTCCCCTAGTTCACCGGAAAGCCATGGTGTGCCGCAAGATCACGTACTACAAGATGCTGACGTCGGAGCACCGCACCGAAATCGTGGTGGCGGACGGCGCCAGAGGCCTCCGTTCCCAAGCTCGCTTTGCGGCGGGCCAATCCTCGAGTTCTCTGGAGCCAAGCTACGAGGAGGAGGAAGACGATCCAATGTTCATGGCGGAGGTCGCGTCGCAGAAGGCCCCCGATGGGTATGAGACGATGGACGTCGACTTCGTGTCGGCGTTCGAGTCCCCCATGGTGCAGGTGGACCAGCGGTTCAACCTGGCGATACTAAAGGACGACCGAGAGGCAGAGGCTCAACTCGAAGCGGAGCGCACGCATGTCGCTGCCATCGAGGCTCTCCTGCAGGTGGAACCGGATGTCATGGATGTGAACCGGGCGGCGGAGGCTCAACTTCAGGCGGAGCACGCGGATGCCGCTGCCATCGAGGCCCTCCTGCTGGCGGAACCGGACGTCCTGGACTTGAACCGGGCGGCAGAGGCTCAACTCGACGCAGAGCGTGCAGATGCCGCTCTCATGCAGGCCCTCCTGCAGGCAGAACCGGAAGTCCTGGACTTGAACTGGGCGGTGGAGGCTCGACTCGACGCGGAGCGCGCGGATGCCGCTGCCATCGAGGCCCTCCTGCAGGCGGAACCGGACGTCCTCGACTTGATCCGGTCGATGCTCTCGTCCGTGCAGAGCGCCCGCACGCTCGGCGTGAATGAGTAGCTGGAGGCCGAGGACAACCACGATGCGGAGACACACGTCGGCAGCTACGGCTGGTTCGCGTCGGCAGCCAAAGACGACGAGGCCGTCTCGTTCCGCGAGCAGTGATAGTTTTTCTTTATGTTGTTGTTTTTATGGATCTTTTGCTGTGTAAAAACATATATTGTTATGCAAGTCGCCTGACTTGGGTCAGTCTACCATTTCAGGCGGTTGTATGAATATCCTACGTCTCCTAACCCTTCTTCATCACCTCTTCTTCTTCCCCAATAGACCACTGCACGGGTCGTACAGATACTCCCCAACATGCGGTTGGATAAACATAATCTATGAGCGAAAATTATGTGTCAGCGGTAGGATGGCTGAGTTTAGTTTTTTCACATGCGACTGCACGTGTCAGTGAGGGTGCGTTCCCTTGGATGGGTTTGCGGCGTGCAGGAGCGACTGTGCATGTGAGGGTGCAGTGCAACCGCGGCGAGCAGGAGCAACCGTGTGAGGGTGCGGTTCGACCGCGACAGCCATGCGCAAGTGTACCTCCTTTTCATTTTGAAAAATTTAGGCAAGCTTGGCAAAAATATGTGGCGAAGTATGGCAATGCAAGGCCTAGACCCAAACAGGATAAGTACGTAGTACTACGTACTAGGAGTACTAGTGTTAAAAAAGAAAGGCGGGGTTTTCCTTCGCGGAATTAATCGATACAAATCCTCGTTTCACGTGTCAATTAATGTGTATTTTTTCTCCAAAGCCAAAAGAGCTCACCACCTCACTCCTCATCACTTGATTAATGCAGCGCCATGCAAACCAACCTTCTCACTTCCGCATGCATGCAGGGGATATTAATGTCCTTGTTTGCTAGTACGAGGCAAACCCCATCAATTTTGCCTCGATTAGTGTTAGTGGCCTTTTGCAAATTGTAATTTTGATATACTGTCCTTGTGTACAAAAAAATGGAGGTAGTAACTATATTTGACTTCCTTCCCCATTGCGGTGACGTCGATGATATCTCGAACATTTTGGTTTGGCGAAGTGCATTCGACGGAGAACACCATTGAGGGAGACCACGGTAAGTCGTTCGCAAGTGCCGCCTGCAAGCCGAGACAACCACCTTATTTGCATCCAAGAAGTCCGTTGAACCAAAGGACGCGTAAATGTACTAGTACTACTCGTACACAATAGCGTCGTCCGTCCAGCTTAGTGCGGTGAGATGGTTTCTCGAAGAAGACGATGGAGAAGCGGAGTCAGCGAAGAGTGAAATGATGGTTGCTTCGTCCGTGCTTTGTGATTTGATGCCTCATTGCTTTGTGATTTGCGATAGAAGGGACAGGGGAGCAGACTCTGTCCTCTATACTATACATGCATCCAAGCACGGGAGAAAGAGGAGAGACATTGCATTTTTCTATTCCTTCAATCAATCAATCAGGGAGCTTCGGTTCCATCCTTTTGGCTTTGGCAACACCGTCCACAATGGTTCCCACGATGCCAAAAGCTATTTTCACATTTGGCTACACATTGTGGATGCCCTTAACCGCACCACTTGGTTTTGCTCCTGTGTGCTATCTATACAAATCTCAATTATATTGATCTAAAAAATTATAGAATCAAGATTAGTAAAAAGGAGGTGATTTTGCCGCACGGATGGCGGGGGAGGTTTCTTATTTTTAGAGGAGTTGTCCTGGTGGTTTGCTAACATGCGGACCCATGTGTCAGTGCTTTACCAAGCCGATCCGCTTCCCACATGAGGCAGAACAACGGCAGAAGCAACACGTGGTTAACTTGAAGAAGATGAGGGAGAAGTAGATTCAGCAACGAGTGAAATGATGGTTGCTTCGTCCCTCCAACTTATTTTTCTTAGCATTATTACTTCGTCCCTCTAACTTAACTACGGGAAAGGTGCAACTTTGTGATTTGATGCCTCATTGCTCATTACTACGCCGGCGCCATGACTGGGTGCTTCACCCCGGCTGCTCTGCACTATATTCTAGTATGGCACGTGGACCCGGTAGCTTGATGCCCCACATGTCGGCAAAAGGGACTAGAAGATTTATGAAAGCGAGCACTCCACTCTTATGACGGAGGAGTACATGACACGACGGCCCAGTGAACTGTCACTTGTACTGTATATAGTACTATAGTTTTGTTGTTTCGCACGATCCATCGATACATACCCGATTAAACAGGAAAGGGCGGGATTTTTCCTGCGCGGTATATGATATTGGCCATACATTTCAAAGGCAATTTTAATGTATGCAAACTGAATAATTAAGTAACAATATGATCTCTAGTAAAACTAAAAACACATACTATGATTTATTGTGTTAGAGTGTAGTAGTAGTGTTGTATTGCATAGTTGTTAGATGTAACTTGCGAGAACGTGTATAGATGTAGTTTTGGAGGGCCTATAGAGAGAAAAGCGTAATACGTTCACCGAACTTTAGAATAAGTTGATTATGGTCACTATATACGTTTTGCCGTGATTATACGGTCACTTGCTCATAGTTCAGCATCGGATTGCACTCTGTTGACCGGCCAAATAGTCTGTGTGGCACCATGTTGGCTAGTTAAATTGACCATGTTCCTTGTGGGTCCCACTTGTCAGTTCGCATAGAGAAAAGGTCAGATAAACACAAATTTACGCAGGCGCGACAAGACTCCACCCCGTGCGCGGGAATCACCTGGTTGTGTATGTGTCTGTCAGGTCCTGATGTGTGCGCATGCACGTGTAGGTTAAGCACTTGAGCGTGAGAGTGTGTGTTGGTCGTGTGGTGTACTGGTGTGTGCATGCATGCGTGCGTGTGTGTGTGAGAGTGTTGCGTGCGTGCGTGGCTGCGTGTGTATGTGTGAGTGTTGCATGCGTGCGTGGATGCATGTGTTCGTGTGAGTGTTGCATGCATGCAATTCGTGTGCATGTGTGTGTGTGTGTATAATCACCACACCAGCTCATGTGTGTTAAAACAGATGGCTCAGCATACCAATACAAGGCCACCTTGTCCGTTGTGCCCGCGGTCATGACTTCGAACAACCGTCCAATATTTTTTTGTCGTTTGTTTTATTCTTACTAGCAAGATGCCCGTGCGTTGCATGTAACATCAAGATGCATTTGTATGACTAGTTTATCTTGTGAGAGAAAAGGATGAATGAGGGAAGGCCTTATTCGCAAATGTGGAGAGGTGTGTGGGTACCTTTTTGCAAAATTGTCATAGTTTATTTCCTATCCGTCAGATATAAGTCGGACGGCCTATATTGCAGGATGGCAGGCACACCATCATCACCAACTCTATTGTTTATAAGAGTGTATTTTATCCCTACTCTTATAAAAAGCATAGTCGGTGATGATCGTGTGCCTGCCATCCTGCAATATAGGCCGTCCGATCTATATCTGACGGATAGGAAGGAAACTATGGCAATTTTGCAAAAAGATACCCACACCCTCTCCACACTTGCAAATAAGGCCTTCCCTTGTTCATCCTTTTCTCCCACAAGATAAACTACTCATACAAATGCATCTTGATGTTCCCTACAACACATGGGCATCTTGCTAGTATTTTATAAGAGTGTAGATGTAGAGTAGATACAAGCCGACAGGTGGGCCTGATGGTAGTGAGATAATGTGATGCAACACTAGAGGTGCCACGTGGAGCGTTTAACTGGTCAACTAGTCGTGTCTTGAGAAAATACAGAGTTGTACGGTGAGCCCGTGACTGTATAATAACCACAAAACGTAAATGGTGACCGTAATGAGTGGATTCTGAAGTCCAATGTACGTATCGTGCTTTTGCTTCAAATACAATGATCGTCACTGTATATATTGCGAGAGAAAGATGAAACATGTGTGAATGTGCTGGGGGCTTACTTTTAGAGGACCTGGAGATAGTTTACGTGCGTACGTGAAAGGGGCGTAGAGGGGGGGTATGCGATGGAGAGAGAGATGCTCTTCGTTTCTCTTTATTATGACTAACTTTCTATATAGTATAAAAATATACAAATTCACAGTGCGGAATAAATATCATTGTGCGCACCATGCAATGCAAGCGTTTATACTCCTCCATATAACTTTGTAATGTTGTATATATGTAGAAATTCTAAAATATTTCTTTGGCCACACTTTATTCAAAGGAATGTTGTATGCGAAATAAACATGAAGAGAGGGCTTTTTAGATCAATTGGGTACGTGATGTAACATGTGTGAATGTGTAGTTGATGCATTTGGCAGGGCCTAGAGAGGTATGTGTGTGTATTACGTATTTGAGAGAGGCATGGATAGAGGGGCCGACAGGGGGCATGGGAGAGATAGCACGAGAAATGAGAGTGGTCTAGAGAGAGAGACGAATATGACATCACGGCGAGAGATTCCCTTGAGTGTGTATATGCAAGGGGGGAGTGGATAGAGGCACCAGGAGAATATATTTTTTGTGTGTGGTGTCTATGTTGGTATGTGTGGGTGTGAGAACATAATGAGACGTGGGGGCAGAGGGTGTGTCACCGCGTGATGTCCGGTGGGTCGAGGTGAGGCCCTTCGTTCGGTTCCGTCCTACGCCACATTGGTCGGCCCGTGACGCATTTAGGGAGACCCATGGATGACTAGTCATACAAGACAAAGATAGCATAATTGTGAAGAACTCTATGTCCACTGACAAAGCCAACTAGGATTTGTAACCCTAGGTTCTCGGACTAAGGTAACCCCTTTATCTCTGATATTACTATTCATCCAACCTAACTTTAAGGGGCATCCTACAGAATGCTCTGCTAGAATCATACTTGTCGATTAGGAAGAGAGGTGTGAGACAATGTGTGAGAGACAGGCCTAAAGATAATGTGCGTACAGGAGACACGTACGCAGGTCTATGTATATAGAAAGGGTCGATGGGGATTATGCGTGTGTATGCTTGCGAGAGGAAGAGTGCTTGTGATAAAGGTTAGTGAAAACAGTCGTAAATGGTTACGAGAGGGAGGGAGGGTTATATCGAGAGCATGTGTGCGAGAAAGACACCTCGGGAGAGAGTGTGTGAGCATGTGTGAGAGACCACCGATGGAGAGTGAAACTACACGTACAAGACTGTTGTACACATTGATTAAAGATATAAATTGTATCCAAATATTAGGATGGGACCATGATATTTGCAATTCGCGTAAGGAACTGTCATTGATCCATCAGACATCTAGATTCTATCGAATTTGAGCATGTCTATGTTATTATTCGACACAATTTATCCACATAGTTAGTATTTTGAACTCCAGACAATGCATCGCTTTAGCAATCAAATATAAATGTGAGTATAGTTCATGTTGTGTGTGTAAAGCACATTATACATACGAAAGTTACACAATGAACATTATAAATAGCTACCTATGAACCAGCATACATTTGAATTCAACTTAAGGTGGTTTAAAAAAATCGAATTCAACATGAAGTCCATTCAATTATTTGAATTTGATATCAGGGCATTTGTAAATCATACCTAAATTATGGGGGCACCAATCTTTGCTCTAATTTTGTACATAATAGCATATGTAGTTGTGTACAAAATAGATTCTAATTTAGCTCCTCCATTCCAAAATAATCGTAGTTATAGGATTTTCATGTGTCAAAATTTCAAAAAGAAGCGGATAATTTAATGAGGTTTTCAAACATACAAGGTCAAATTTAACGTTGTCTATTTAGGTCAATCCTCAAAGTTCAAGAGTACTCTAAACGTGAATGCTTGTGCTTCAAAATTTCGAACGAATCGCCAAAAGAGCCTCTACTCGCCCGAAACCGCGTGAGACCAATGTTTGGTAGTACAAGGAAATTACTTTTCTAATAACTCCGACCCGTGAAACCTACCGGCCCGACGTCCAAAGGTCTAAACCAGGGTAGGTTTGTAGCTTCATCTAGACGCCACGCAACCGCCTCCGAAAAACATTCATACACAATGGCCGCCTAAGCGCACATGCGCGGGGCAGAAATCGCTCCCGCCCACTATTTGGGCCACCTGGGATTACCATCCTACCCCGGACCTGCAGTAGGTCCGAAATTTAAGAGGGGGGCAAAGTCTGTACTTTCCCCAAATTTCAAACAAGCGCGTCCCATCTTCTGTTCAAAAAAGCCAAAAACAAGCGCGTCCCAGACCGAAACATGGTTCTCCCCCCTCCCCCCTCCCACCCGTCCGATTCCCCATTCGTACTCCGTGGGCGCAAAAACTACCTCTCCACCAGCGGCGAAACCCCGGCGTCCCCCATCCGCCACCCCATTCCACCCATCAACTGTCACCCTCCTCCATCATGTCGGAGCCCATACCCCGACGTCGTCATCCACCGCAACCTCAACCGCAACGCCCTCCATGGCTAGTAGTTGAAGCCGAGGCCGAGCCATCCGTACCCGAGCCAGTTCAACCACGTCGTCCTGCGCCTCACCGCTGCCGCTCCAACTTCGCCACCCTCAACCGCACCGGAGATGTTCCTGCTACGCCGTCCTTCGCCGCCTCGGATCTGCTTCCCCTCAGCCAACATACGGCCACGGCAACACAGTCAACAATTTGGTCATGGGTTCGTCCAAGCCTGCACCCTCCTCCAGAACATCGGTTTCCCCGGCAAAAAGAAGAAGATCGGCGCGACATGTGGAGGCAACCACACCGGCAACCGAAAATGGTACTCCTCTTCCCTTATTCGTGCAAATCTTATGTGTCTGCTTGCACGGTATTCATCCCATATAAGACACTAGTTGACCGCTTCTTCTTGACACTAGATGTTCCTAGTAACTCGTGATGCACAAGGTTTCTCCTCATATACTATTTCACCTTAGCTAGAGGTCCGTCGCCCCCCTGAATTTCAATTCCCGGTCAGTTGATTCCCAATTAACAGAAGCATTCCCCGGCGTAACAAGCACTAGTCTGCCTATTACGCTGGGGAAGCAGCGCCTCGGTGTTTATCTTAGGGGCGTGTGGGGCCTAGAGCTACTGGCGCCCGATCTGGAGGTCGGCCGGGATTAAAGGGATGGCCTGGGGGCGCTACCAAGCACGGCGGTGGTGTGAGGTCAAGGGGAGGGCGGGGCGGCGGAGGCAGAGGTCTGGGCCGGTGGTCGCTGGCGGTTCGAGAAAGATCGTCAACAGTGACTGGCGAGAGGTAGACGAAGGCCATCTGCCTGTTCCTTATAGATCGGACGGTTCATTAAAAAATTGACTGGCCTATTTATTTTCAGTCGACTGTTATCTTGATATGACCGCATGTGGTGGTGTGCTGGAGGAGTACCTGCATTTCCTGTGCTCATATATTACAAAATCATACGGAGTAGAATCTAATTTTGTTTGCCATGCAATGTTGTAGAGCTATCATATGTCTCTTGTCATTTATTTTTCAGCCACCTGCTATCGGCTACTTTTACAGTGCACTAGTTCTGCACACACTTCACCCATACTCTCACTATTGTGTTTTTATGCAAGGGTATTTTAGACTTTGCTGCTATGAGAGAAGCAAAAAATAAAAGAGAGAAGTCGCTCCAGCATCGTACGCAGATAGGCCAGACATGTTTCAGCCTTATAATAGGTGCAGTGTCAGCAGATGGAGACGGTAAACATAGCTCTGAAATTGATGACCTCGCTCGCAATGAACCATCATCCCAGGTGCTTGCTTTAACTTCGCGGTGTCATATGTGGTTGCATGTTCCATATGGTGTCTAGCTTGTATTCGAAAGGCTGAAGTCGGTCTTTATTAAGATAAGGAAAGATATTTTTTACATGAACCACCACCCCATGAGCACCAGAAGACAAATAGCTAGTCAGGGCACTGGCCGAGCCAGTTACAAGCCTAGCAAAGAGAGGCATCACCTAGAAGCCAACTAAAAAGCCGCGGTGGTGGCGAAGCAGCCTGCCTCCCACCAGGCTCTCAGGTCCTAGATGATCATGCTCACCACTCCAGCCGGATGTCTAGCTTGTATTGCTACCAATTTGGTTAAATTGCATCTGCTTAGCTTACACATTATACCTTTGAATATGACATGCCTTTCTGTTTTTTGGTACATACTAGTACATCTGTGTATTAACCATGTTCTTACATCAAACTAATGTTCTTGTGTATCCCTCATCAATCACTTGTGATGAGGCAGTCAGGCAAGTGGATTACTCCTCATTTAAAGAATGCAGCGTCAGCCTCCCGACATGATTCTCAAGAAACAACCAGGCTAGATGAAGATAGTGAATGTAGCTCTGTAGTTGATTACCGCATTTCCCCTACACTAGCATCGCGGGTTCTTTCTCTAACTTGGTCCAATCTGGTTAAACTACATGTGCTATTATGCTTAGCTTATACATTATACTTGTTAATGTGACATGCCTTCCTGTATTTAGTACATAGTACACTGTCTATTAAGCATGTCCTCACATAAAACTATTGTTTTTTTGTATCCCGCATAAATCAATATGATGAGACACCTTCAGTATATGCAGTGTGATATTAGTTGCATCTTTGATATGATTTATAGCATGTGCTGCTTCTAAATTGTTGAAATGCCATTTATGATGGGACACTTTTAACTTCGCAGAGTCATATTGGTTGCATCTTTCACGTGGTGTCTAGCTTGCATTGCTTCTTATTTGGTGAAATGGTTTCTACTTAGTTTACACAAACAGTTGTGAATATGCCATGTCGTCCTGTTTTTCGTATTATTCCATCATAGAATCATGTGTTTTCCTTACATCAAAGTAGTGATTGTCAGTATCATGCACGAATGAGTTCTGAAGAGTGAATTTTATTGCTTTTTCTTGTCGGTTTTACTTGAAAATTCAAAATCAATAAAGCGGAAGGAAGTTAGCAAGGCAGTGGATAAAGGTGCTCCTTTCAAATGGAGGGCCTCTACAGATTCTACTCCTCCATCCCCCCAAGATGATTTCCAAGACAACACATGCATAGACACTCAACGTAGTTGTGTTGGTGATGAGCACGTCTCCCCTAGTGCACCATCACAGGTGCTCCCTCTAACTTGGTACTGTTATATGTGGTTGCATGTTATGTATGATGTCTAGCTTGTATTGCTTCTAATTTTGTTGAATTTCATCTGCTTACTTTACACATTATACTTGTGACTAAGACATGTGTTCCTATTTCTAGAACATACAATATCTGTCTATCACACCATGTTCTCACATCAAAGTACATTTGTTCTGAAGAACTAAATTGTTATTCATTTTTCTTGTCGGCTTGACTTAACATGGCACAGAGAAAGAGGAAGCAAGACAGAACGACGGGGAAAGGGAAGCGGAACAATCCTGCAGATTCTGCTGGTACTGATGGTGCAATAGAAGGTCAAAGTCCAGCGGAAAATTGTATCGACAGGGTATCCCGTGCTACACGAGCTGCAGAACAAGCCAAACAGAAACAAATAGCTGCCACCAAACAAGCAAAGACAACCCTAGTTACTGCAACACCTTCCACAGTACCACCAGCTGCACGATTTACTCGTTGGTCAACTCAGCTAGCAGCACGTTCCCAAGCTCCCTTGCCACCTGACACTACTTCGGAAGCACTCTTGACACAAGATGAGTTGGCAAGATCAGATGAACTTTGTGAGCTTGAAAATCAAGAAGGTAGTTGTTGGAGTCAAGTTACAGTTGCATGCTTCTTTATATGTTGTCTGACGGTTTGATGTACACTAACACTTCCTATGTGTGTTGTTGGACTAGCACCTAGGCGCAAGAGGAAACAAACATCAGGTATAATGCTTGATAGGTTAACTAAATCTAGAGGAGGAAGAATGGAGATCCGTTTTGAGGAAGGTTTAAAAAGGCCACGTGATGCTACAGAGTCAGCCAAGTTAGTATCAAAGGCAGCGGTTGCTGTTAGGTGTCATGTACGTATCCTCCCAACATGGATTCGGTACAGGAATGACAAAGACGAAACCCAGTTCAACACCTTCCTTGACCATTTATCTGTAAGTATGGTTATGTATGGAAACTAGTAATATCGTCTTGCTCTGTCCAATACTTTCTAGGTTGCTGATAATGAGACTCCCATAATTTTCAACAGATGAGGTTCAAGTTGGATAGCCAAGATGATGCAACCAGACAAGCTTGCACCCATGTTTTCAAGTCTGCTCTGTGACAATATTTGTATAACTTGAGGAAAACTCACTTTGAAGGCAAGGCTAACAGTGAACTTGCCCAAACATCTCCAGTGGAAAATATATCTGATGAAGACTGGAGAGGCCTCGTTAAACACTGGTCCGATCCAAAGTATCAGGTACATTATATATATGTGATCAGATCACATGTTGAAGTCCTATTTACGCATGTGCCACACAAATCTATCTTCTTGTAGGTGAACTGTTCAAGGAACAAGGCCAACCATACGAAAGTGAAATTCCAACAGACGACAGGATCTCGTAGCTATATTGCACACTGTGAGGCTCTTGTAATTAGGTGTTGTTTCACTCTTTTCGCTGTACCATATTATCAAATCTATATTGACTTGTTCCAAATGCAGAGGAAAGCCCGCAAGGACCAAAAAGTACCTGAACCAAATGATGTGGAAATCTTCAAGGACTGTCACACCAGCAAGAAGAAGGGCATGACTACACCAGTCAAAGCCGCTGTTGTAAGTCCTTATTCCTCATGCCTTTTAACTACTACTTACTCTGACTTGTGACTTGAACTGCATGGTTTGCAGCCAATGTCTATTACTCTTTTCAATTTTATACACAATTGTCTTATCGTATCATTGCACCTTACAAGGTTTAAAAGAGAGGAGTGATGTTCCTTTGATCTTGACCTGTAATCTAGTTCCGTGCTGGACTTGCCCACACAATGTTACAATTGCATGTATGTCTGTTCTCAGTTGTTTTGTGATATGAATGATGTCATACTATGCTTACCGTATTATAAACTTCGTCTCTTTATCCTTAGCCCTCAATACAATGTGAAGAAATAGACAATACATTAGCAATGGTACATGGTCATATGTTTGGAACCTGGTTTTATTATGTACTTTGCAATAAAATACAACTATTATTTTACATGGGTTCACCAGAATAAGTTCTGTATATAGACCAAAGCTATTTTGTTTGGTTTTGCTGCCTCCTTAATATCTTCTATCCTGGTACTACTAATGTAAAACCACAATTTTTCAGCGAGCTATGGAAAAAAATGGTGGAACCGCCACCTTCTGAACGTGGCGAAGCAACTATAACTGCAATGTCAGCTCTTGCTGCAGTGGGTCAGTACCTGTCCACTAACAGTGCCAAAAGCACGTTCCTGCGTAATACTGGCTTGGTTGTTAAGGCAATCTCGTCCAAACTGCCTCATGATCAAGATATGCAAGCTCAAAACAATGTTGTATCTGCGCTCCAGACACAAGTCCATTCCCTAACAGAGACCCTTTGTGAAACAAGGAGACACATTGTTCGATGTTGTCAAGATATGCATGGTTTTGAAACCAGACTATCAGACATTTTCCATGTTGTTCAGGAGCCTAGGAGAACTGAAGGTGAAGGTTATGGTGCTCCATCGGACAATACAGCATGAAAACATAACAGTCGGTTCAAATGAACTGAGCTTCTGGTGGTGCATTTATCTGCTAGACTGTTAACTTTTATGCCAACCTTCCTTTTGTTTTATAGTTGTAATTTGTTTGGGTGCGATACAAAATTTGTTCTTAACATGCAGCCACCGGCTGAAGAGAACAACAAGCCATTTTTGTATAGTGTAGAGTGTTCCCTATATTTGCACTGGTGGCGAACTTTGATGCCCACCGCCTGTAGTTAACATGGGCCTCCTATGGGCCGTAGAAACAATGGGCCTTCTAAGGGCCGTAGAAACAATGGGCCTTCTACGTGGCATAGAAACAATGGGCCTTATATGGGCCGTAGACACAGTGGGCCTTCTATGGGCCGTATCATCAATGGGCCTTCTATGGGCGTATGATCGGTTGGCCAAACATGGGCCAATAACATACCACATTATGGCCGTAAATGGGCTAGAGTTGAAATTGTTCATGGGCCGACCATAATGGGTCGTCGTTAATCGGTCGTATTTTGATGACGCTATGAAAACGGCCCAACGTATTAACGGGCCACAAACGGACTGACTGTAACCACGGCCTGAATTTGGCTCACAAGCAGAAAATGACAGTAATGGGCCGTAAGAAAATGAATGTGGAAATGAGCCGAAGAATAAATGGGCCCCGAGAAGGCCGCAAGATAACACGGGCTGGAAACGGCCCAACGGAATAATGGGTCGTTAATGGGCATAAAGTGATACACTGTTCATTACGGGCCAGTTTCACCACGTGCCGTTAATGGGTATAAAGTGATACACTGCTCATTACGGGCCAGTTTACCACGGGACGTTAATGGGCCGAGAGTAATAAGGGCCTCATATGGGCCGAAAGATGTCATGGGCCATACATGGGCCGGAAGTTAAAACGGGCTGGAATTATATTGGATGGCCCAGATGATGCTACTGGGCCTAATTCGGATAGGCCGTAAACGGGCCCTGGGTTAGCGAGATGTAAATGGGCTATATGTGAACAGGCCGTTAACAGGCTTACCGTGGGCCGGCCCGCCACCTTTTGACCAAGTCGAACGGGCCGGCTTTTCACAGGAATGGGCCTCTGTTGGGCCGTGCCACATGTCGACGTATCATAGGCGCTTTGGGTCCAATGAGTGGATGATATATGTCCCAACGGTGAGCCGACACGTGTTTCCTCCAGCCAATGATGATTTTACACGTGGAAAATCCCCATTGGTCGGGGCTGTTAACGAGTTATTGCATCCAAAACCGGACCTGATAGCTTAACGGCGTTCCGTTACGGTGGATGCCACGTGTCGGTCACCCTTGACAAAAGCACTTCTGTGATGCGCGATTTATCGTCATGGAAGTGGACACTTCCGTGATGATAATTTTGATAATGTCATGGAACACTTCTACGATAGCACAGGTATGACTATCTTGGTTCTGTCATAAATTTGTCATGGATGTACATGCATGACAGAAAACGTGACCTACTGTGACAAACACGTATCATCACGGAAGTGTATTTTTTTTGTAGTGAGGGGTGATCCATCGGAATTAGTTGCCAGCCGCCAGTGAGCATATGGGCCCTGCTCGTCCTCATGCTCGTGATCATCACCATCGTCATCTCCCCCTTGGTTATAAATTTTTTCAAGTATAGGTGGTGGAATGTTCACAGGACCTTGGAAACACAAGAAGAAGGTTAATTAGTAGAGAAGGGAAACTTGCTAACTGATAACCCACAAGTATAGGGGATCGCAACAGTTTTTGAGGGTAGAGTATTCAACCCAAATTTATTGATTCGACACAAGGAGAGCCAAAGAATATTCTCAAGTATTAGCAGATGAGTTGCCAATTCAACCACATCTGGAAACTTAATATCTACAGCAAGGTATTTAGTAGCAAAGTAATATGATAGTAGTGGTAACGATAGCAAAAGTAACGGTAGCAAAAGTAATATTTTTGGTATTTTATAGTGATGGTAACAGTAGCAACGGAAAAGTAAATAAGCGAAGAACAATATATGGAAAGCTCGTAGGCAATGGATCGGTGATGGAGAATTATGCCGAATGCGGTTCATCATGTAACAGTCATAACCTAGGGTGACACAGAACTAGCTCCAATTCATCAATGTAATGTAGGCATGTATTCCGAATATAGTCATACGTGCTTATGGAAAAGAACTTGCATGACATCTTTTGTCCTACCCTCCCGTGGAAGCGGGGTCCTATTGGAAACTAAGGGATATTAAGGCCTCCTTTTAATAGAGTACCATACCAAAGCATTAACACATAGTGAATACATGAACTCCTCAAACTACGGTCATCACCGGGAGTGGTCCCGATTATTGTCACTTCGGGGTTGCCGGATCATAACACCTAGTAGGTGACTATTGACTTGCAAGATAGGATCAAGAACTCTCATATATTGATGAAAACATAATAGGTTCAAATCTGAAATCGTGGCACTCGGGCCCTAGTGACAAGCATTAAGCATAGCAAAGTCATAGCAACATCAATCTCAGAACATAGTGGATACTAGGGATCAAACCCTAACAAAACTAACTCGATTACATGATAAATCTCATCCAACCCATCACCGTCCAGCAAGCCTACGATGGAATTACTCACGCACGGCGGTGAGCATCATGAAATTGGTGATGGAGGATGGTTGATGATGACGATGGAGACTGATTCCCCTCTCCGGAGCCCTGAACGGACTCCATATCAGCCCTCCCGAGAGAGTTTAGGGCTTGGCAGTGGCTCCGTATCGTAAAACGCGATGAATCCTTCTCTCTGATTTTTTTCTCCCCAAAAGTGAATATATGGAGTCAAGGTTGAGGCCGGAGCAGCGTCAGGGGGGCCACAAGGCAGGGGGCGCGCCCAGGGGGTAGGGCGCCCCCCCACCCTCGTGGACAGGTGGTGGCCCCCCTGACGTGGATCTTCCTTCCTGTATTTTTTATATATTCCAAAATAATTCTCTGTTGATTTTCAGGTCATTCCGAGAACTTTTATATTTGCACAAAAATAACACCATGGCAATTCTGCTGAAAACAGCGTCAGGCCGGGTTAGTTCCATTCAAATCATGCAAGTTAGAGTCCAAAACAAGGGCAAAAGTGTTTGGAAAAGTAGATACGACGGAGACATATCATTAACTCGCATGCATGTGGATGAAACAATTATAATTACGGTGGAAGAAAAACATACCGAAACTACAAGGATCCCATGCAAAAACAGTGCCACGAGTGGTGGCAGCAAACACGAGACCCTCGTATTGAATTGCGTCACAGTACACATCCGTGTATAGAAACTGATTTTTGAGCAATATCCATCCAGTCGAACCACGAAGGATAGCAACAAGCTTGTCGAAGATAGCAACAACTTGATAGTTCTTGTAATTCCAAGAGCGGTTGGGAACTCGAGAAGTTGCTATCTTCCGTAGACGACAGACACCATGATCGTATTTGAACATACGTAGATCATCTGTGTGCTCAACCTCAGGGCACTCAGAGATTTTGGGAAGTGGAATCCGCTGACGAGTGTACACATTCACAAGTTCCCACTCGCAATTGTACCCAATATAAACAACCCAATCTCCACTTGCGCCAGCCCATGCCTTACCCTGAAGCGATGGCATCTTGACATCACACGTATCATTATCAAGCGTCATCAACTTGCACAAGGCGAGGCCTCCGTCGTCCGCGCCCATGAGAACAGGCTTATAGCAAAGAAGATAAGGGAGATCAAACCGCTCCTAGACCCTTGGGTTCCTTGTAATGATGTTATTAGTTGAATCGAGAATGGTCTTGAACGAACCTGCCATGCTAGACGAGGTGATGACGTCGCACCGATTAATGAGTTCCCCCGCCACGTCATCTTTCAGATCGGGGCAAGAATAACAGGGTCATTTCCAGCTTGTTCCCTCCATGGAGAAGACGATCGAACAATGGCAGAAGGAAGGGTGAAGGAAAATGGAGGAGGGAGGAAGAGCGTGCGACAGCAGTTCCACATCGAGAGGGAAAGGCGAAGAGTCGGTGGACGGTTGCCAGTTTGCCATGGTACACGAAGAGGCGCCCCGGCCTACACGTCCTTTTGGAAATTTTACAAAAGGACTCGCCGTCATCTCACTGACATGTTGGAACGGGACCACATGTCAACGAAACATGGTGTGTAATTTCTCGTGCAAAATGCGATCTGGCCGCGTTGGCCCGAGGTGCCGCATTAGTTATCGGCCTTTATTTTTTTAACATACAATCTGAGTGGATAGCTCATGTGGCCATCACACATGAGCAGATATATAGGTGGGCTAGGTGGGCAGGCGGCAACAATCTAAGTGCTAAAAGAGTTGATCTCGAAAAAAGAGTTGATTCAATGCTTGGTTTTGTTTGGATTTTCCAACTGTGACCATTGGATAGAGTGAATCAATGGCTTACGTTCAAAGTTATTCTCATACTATAGAATGGTATAGGAACATGGAGAGATTTGGTTGATTTTATATCACTGAATAATATAAAATATTATGAGTGCAGACGCTCCACCCCGAGGTTTGTTGCTCCTTCTTGGTCATCGGGAATCTATGTTCTTCCACTCTTTCGTCTAAGACATGAGCTTTGTTCATCCTTTTGCCGACACGCGGGACATCTATATGCCTCCATTTTACAAAATCATACTATATGCCTCCATGACACGCGGGACATCTAGCATCAAGGTGGCGTGTCATGCAAGAAAATGGAGATATGCAGTGCGTAAGTGAGTCGTGCACTTCAATGGCACCTAGTACTACTATGCAATATTGTTTCTCCTCGATGGCACATGAATAGTGCACGTACTCAATGACAGAGCATGGGATGGTAGCCATGGACATGGTCAGCCCTTTTTGAAGAGAGTACTAAATAAATAACTTTGATGTGTCCCGTCAACTCACAGAACGACGAGAAGCTTGCTTACTATGCCTTCTCCCTCGCCAACGCGTGCGCGGTGGCTCGCAGCACAAGGAGAAACTTTTGCTTACAAGCGGTGGAGGTGCAGCAGTTCATTTGGTGTCAGATTGCCATAAGTACTACTGTAGTACCATCATTATTGTTCGACTTCCGGAAGAGGATAAGAGCCAAGCGCAAGGTCACCTACTAACCTAGTACATTACTACTATAGCCAAGGCTGGTCCACCTTTTAAAAGCATGGTTAATTAATATAGGCGCCTCTTGCAGCGACACATCATTTAGAGCAAGTACTCTCTTCGTATGAACAAAGGAAGTGAAACAAAAGTTGGAGTGGATGCTAGATTGCCAATTAAAACATGATTACATAGGAAAAGATCCTATAGCATTCTATCCTATGAATCAAACAACCAATGTAGGAAAATTATGAGGGGGGTCACTCCAACAGTGTTCCTCGGCTCGCACCTAGCATCACGGTGGTCGAACTTGGAGTCATTCATCTGGTACACGTGGCATCTCAGATCTGGACACAAGGTGACGCGACCTCTCACTTCCTCCGCCATTTGAAGCGGCGCGCCGGTGGAGGGCTAGCATACTCCAATATTAGGTTGGCTCTATGTGATGTGGCAACTTCATATACTAACCGGATGTTGGCTATACTACTACGGTACTCACACTCCAAGAAGTGACTCGATAACCATTCATAAATTGAGTCTATGACATGCATTTGCAAATGTACCATTCATTACATACAACAAGTCATCAACACACAACGACAACGAGGATACATGTTGGATTATAGATTATTTCCAACAAAACATTCTAGTAAATACTGAAGTTTTCATCACACAACAAATTACAAGCAATGAAATGAACTTCAACTCAACAAATCCTCGGAGTTGGAAACGCTTGCTTTGAACCATAGGTGCTCTGGGAAGGGCCAGCTGTTGTCAATATCGAGAGCAACGCAGGACTGATCAGCCAGGCTGAAGCGCCATATATCAGGACCAGGGTAGGGAACCACTGCAATGTCCGAGGTATAGATACAGTTGCTTCTCATAAATGGTAGTAACGTTGTGTCAACAGCAGCTGGATCGTCTTTCACCATCATTGGATAGTTTTGTCCAAGGAAGAGCGAGTTTTCTCCAAGACTATCAATACTGTACCAGGGAGAAGGTGTTGGCGCTAGCACACTAGTATCCATCCCGAATACCCTGCAACGGGTGTTGGAATAGGTCCGGAGAGGGCGACCATGGGAGACAACACCTGCTACCTCAGTAGTAATAATCACAGTGCACTGTATACAGACAAGAAGAGGTGATCCATCGGAATTAGTTGCCAGGCGCCACTGAGTATATAAGTTCTGCTCGTCCTCATGCTCGTGATCATCACCATCGTCATCTCCCCCTTGGTTATAAATTTTTTCAAGTATAGGTGATGGAATGTTCACAGGACCTTGGAAACACAAGAAGAAGGTTAATTAGTAAAGGGAAACTTGCTAACCCGCATGCATGTGGATGAAACAATTATAATTATGGTGGAAGACAAACATACCAAAACTACGAGGATCCCATGCAAAAACAGTGCCACGAGTGATGGAAGCAAACACAAGACCCTCGTATTGAATTGCATCACAGTACACATCCATGTATAGAAACTGATTTTTGAGCAATATCCATCCAGTCGAACCACGAATGACGGCAACAAGCTTGTTGAAGATAGCAACAACTTGATAGTTCTTGTAATTGCAAGAGCGGTTGGGAACTCGACAAATTGCTATCTTTCGTAGACGACAGACACCATGATCGTATTTGAACGTACGTAGATCATCTGTGTGCTCAACCTCAGGGCACTCGGAAATTTTTGGAAGTGGAATCCGCTGACGAGTGTACACATTCACAAGTTCCCACTCGCAATTGTACCCAATACAAACAACCCAATATCCATTTGCGCCAGCCCAGGCCTTACCCTGAAGCGATGGCATCTTGACATCACACGTATCGTTATCAAGCGGCATCAACTTGCACAAGGCGAGGCCTCCGTCGTCCGCGCCCATGCGAACAGGCTTATAGCGAAGAAGATAGGGGAGATCAAACCGCTCTTGGGCCCTTGGGTTCCTTGTAATGATGTTATTAGTTGAGTCAAGAATGGGTTTGAACGAACCTGCCATGCTAGCCGAGGTGATGACGTCGCACCGATCAATGAGTTCCCCCACCACGTCATCTTTCAGATCAGGGCAAGAATAACGGGGTCGTTTCCGGCTTGTTCCCTCCATGGAGAAGATGATCGAACAATGGCAGAAGGAAGGGTGAAGGCAAATGGAGGACGGAGGAAGAGCGTGCGACGGCAGTTCCAAATCGAGAGGGAAAGGCGAAGAGTCAGTGGACGGTTGCCAGTTTGCCACAGTACATGAAGAGGCGCCCCGGCCTACACGTCCTTTTGGAAATTGTACAAAAGGACTCTCGTCGTCTCACTGACATGTTGGAACGGGACCACATGTCAACGAAACATGGTGTGTAATTTCTCATGCAAAATGCGATCTGGCCGCGTTGGCCCGAGGTGCCGCATTAGTTATCGACCTTTATTTTTTTAATGGCGTGTCGTTCAGTTTTGAAGCACGACTAACTGGTACTGTTTGCTGAGAAAATATAAACTACTCTACCACTACTCCACCTCTAGTACTAGTAGTATAAAAATATATATATAGGCTGGAGCTTCGGAGCTTTCTTGCTAAGGGCTGCCCACTTTCTTCTCACACTATCACCCTCTCTCCAGATCTAAAATAGACGGCCTCTCTCTCCCTCCTCACCGGTGGTCACAGATCCACCGGGGAAGAAAAGGACGTGCAGCGTTGACGCACTCGTCGTCGGCGAGCGAGGTCACGCACTGACGACAAGGCGTCCTCTCAGACCTAGCGCCCGCGCAGGATGGCCTCCATCCCCAAGCTCGCTGCCGTAGTGCGTGCGGAGGACGAAGACCATGAGCGAAGCCACTTCCCGCCGACCCTCAGATATGCTACCTCTTTTCAAACCATACCCTTGTTCTATTGCCCCATATGCCACGTCGCTGCATGTGGATCTTTTTGCACTCCACCATCTTCCCAAATTCCTATCCTCTGCTCTGTTGGTCACGCAGACGAAAACCTTAATTTGCACTGTTAAAGGAAACCCTACTTCATGCAGACTAATCCATGTCTGGGTTGAATAAGGAAAGGAAGGGAGACTATGTTGTCCAAGAGAGTAGGCATCAAACCCGCATCTAGGTTGAAAAGGGGAAAATTAGTAGCTAAGGAACGAGTCTCGTGTCTCTTGGTTGAAGAAGGGTAGAAAGGCATGACAACGCAATAGAGAATGACCAGGTCGATCGGTTTGTTGTCCTCACATAGGAAAAAGGTGGCTAAAGAGAGCAAAAATGGGACGTAATCCACATATGCTGCCTGGATATTTGTTGCTCTGGGCAACCATACCTCCCTCACCACTCTATGCGTCTGTGGAGGTACATCATACTGGTGCGCCCACTGTCCGAATGGGTCTCCCATGCTCTTATTGCCACTTTTTTGCTGTTAGTATAATGCCTGCGGTAAAGTCAACCAATGCTACTACTAAAGTGATGCCACATTTAACTAATGCCGCACTCAGTCTAATGCCACCGATAAATTTAAGCAATGCCATTTAATGTCTCTGGATTATTTCAGGGTTAGCTGTTGATTGTGGATGTATTAAAGATTTTTCAGCTAAGGCATTCTAATGTTGTTGCACAGCCAATATACCAACGATGAAACTTGTTACTACCTTTAGATTTTTGCACTGTTAATGCTTATAGATTACATACCTCACTTTCATGAGATAAGTCAATTTTTTTGTACAGTGTCACCTAAATGCCAAGGCGTTGATGTCATTTTATTTTGGTTAAACTGCACAAAAAATTATGAAGACAAGAGGAAAGGTCAAGAGTGGGCACCTCCTCCTTTGGCTATTGTATTGATTCGTTCGATCAAGTTTTTATGTTTGATCGATTATAAAGATTGGGATAGCAAATTTTCATGTCCACTCGAGTTCGAAATGATATTTACCTTGAAGGTACATGGTTTGCAATTTTTTAATACTGTCATTAGTTAATAATGCTAGTTACCTTCAGACTTTTGTATTTGGTTTAATACTCTTGCACAGCTAGTATACCAATGCTGAAACTTGTTACATTTACATTTTGTATTGTTAATTCTTATAGAAATCTTCCAGTGCTAGAGCTTATGGAAATCTGTTCAGTAAAACCATTGTATTGTACCCTGTAATAAAATAACTACTCTACTGTTGCACTAGCCACTGGATTAGTGTATATTTGTACTATTCGAATGGTGTTGCATTAACGTATGGACATATATAAAGTGTGGCAAGCTTTCCTAGATATGTGCTCAAGAAAACTACTGCCTGTTTTTCTAAATACTGGACGTTTAGGTACTTTGAATTGAACTACGAAAACGTCTTATATTAAGGAACAGAGGGTGTAGAGTTCACTCAAATTATCCCGGTAAAACTAGTCACACCTTTGTTAAAATTAATGTTCATTATATTATCAGAGGAGGTCTGTATGTTTGTCTCTAATGCCTATCGACTACATACCTGCCATCATGATGTAATGTTAAGTCATTTCCTTTTGTACAGTGTCACTAAATTGTCAAGGCGGTGATGGTATTTTATTTTAGTTGAACTGCACAAAATGTGCTCAAAAGAAGAGGAAAGGTCAGGAATCGATCATTCTTTCATAAATAACTATATATGCCTTTCTGACATCAGCCGTTGTTTCCTTATTTATTCCTTCAAACAGGTGGTTAGAAATAGTCTTGCTACCTTTTCCCATTAAGAAATTGGAATGCTTATATTTGTGAGTCTATGCTTCAACTAGTGCCACTTTAGTAATCATACTTTCAATATCTATGCAAACAGGGATGCTCGATTTTAGTGGAACTGCACAAAAAGTCCAACTAGTTCAGCATTAGGAGCATTTTTTCTTCCAAACCTTTATATCCAATTGGTGGCACTATGAGCTGTTCATTACGAAGGTACATGGTTTGCTACTATCTTGCTACTCTTTTTGTACTGTCATTAGATAGTAATACTAGTGGTTTGCATGTGAATTTATTGGCAGGGTGGACCTACATTGGAGGTGCATGACAGGATTCAACGATTGGATGCTCAATTTCGGTTGTATCGATTTCACCTCTTCCATCACTGTGAACATGGATATCCTTGGTCTGATGAAGAATAGGTGCTATATTTCTGCTCTGAACCAGCAAATCAATTCAGTATGAAATTGTCCAGGGCAAAACATGACTGTATCAAATTGTCCAGTGCAAAACATGACAAATGCTAAGCGGAAGAGACATGTTTAAACCGAAAATACAAGGTGGGGTATATGTTTACTAGCTGCTTGATATTTGTGCAGATAGAGATGTCTGCCCGTTGCTATTTGGCAAACACACAAAGTGACCGCAATTTTGGTTGAACTGCACAAGAGAATAGTATAGTCACTGCATGCAGTGCCATTTGAAAATAGACATAGAAAGATTGGATAGTCACTTCATGGACTGCAGAAAAGTAGTACTGTACTATTTATTGGCCAACACTAGGTGCTTCATTGCTTTGGTGTTATTATACAATGGGCATCATTTTGCCTAAGTTAAAGTTCGTATTCCAAAAATAGTCTCGCCGTGTGATCGAGAGAAGACCAAATCATATTGCAGTGGATGTTCCTCCATCATGCGTGGTTCATTCTCACGGTTCCAGCTGTTGGTGAAACCACTTACGTTTGCAAGAGGAATTGTAGACTTCACAAACAAATTTGTCTTTCAGTCTGTACTGGATGTTGGCCAAGAGAAGCTTCCATGTTAGTAGGAAGAACAGATATTTTTTCTAGATCTTTGCTTTTGGAGCTACATATTTATATATGATCTGTGAATCATTGAGATGCATTAACATGTGATCTTATGTATGGGAATCGTACTAGTTGGTTTTGAATTTGGGCTACTAATGTGAACATATTACAATGCCAGGCCTATGAGTCTCGTGTGAACATTTTGAAAGGATCGGCTCTTACTGTTGTGCACAGCATGATCCTTATTTATGTGTTCTCGGTGTTTACAAGTTACTAACAATTCCTTATTTCTGTTCGCTCAGTGTTTACAAGTTACAGATCGATCACTAGCTAGCCTACTAATGCGCTTCTGGCAGTTTTAGTTCCGACGCAAGATCTGAAGTGGTAGTTTTTTGAATAAAAATGCCTACCTCTGAAGAAACTGACAAGCTGCTCTGAAGAAAATGCCATGCGAATCTGAAGAAACTGCGAGCAAAAACGTTCGCAAATGCCTTATCTCCCAGCGAACGTTCATCAGCTAATGCGATCTTACACGTACACCAACCGACCTACTCGATCCTACACGTACACTATCCGACCTAGTCGATCCTACACGGATAAATAGCGGATCACGCACGTACTACCTCCTTTCCGGTTTGCAGGGCTCAATTCAAAAAATGACCTACTCAATCCTACATGAATAAATACCGGATCACGCACGTACTACCTCCTTTCCGGTTTGCAGGGCTTAATTCAAAAATAACCAACCAAGGTAGATGATGAGTGGTGGAATCATTTTTGACAAGGAGGGAGTACCTCATCTGGATGATTCGAGTGCACTCGTTTGACCGTCATGTCGGCGTGCGACCCAGCACGGACGGGACGCACCACTGACGGGACGGGACGTCACAGTCATAATTTCAGTTTTTCTAGTTTTCCAAGGCAAGGTGGCGCGCTAAGCCATGCCTTCTTATGCATTGAATTCCGATGACCGCGATGACCGTTGCGTTTTCCGCGACACGCTAGTTCGCCTACCTTCCGCCTATAATTACTGTTTCCCGGGCTTCTCCAGTGGCACCATCACCCAACTCGCCCTATCCTCATAAGCCCCCACTGGCCCGACGTCACTCGCCACTTATCCTTGCTCTCGCCACGTCCGCCATGCCCCCGCCCGTCCACGATAGGCGACACCGGAGGCGGTCACCGCCGAAACTAGTGTTCAGTTCTTTACTGAAAGGCAGACGAAGGGAGGAGGCATTCTATCGGTCTTTAGATGGCAATGCGGACTATGAGGAGTTGTTGGAGCGCGACCGCCTGGCGGAGGAGCAGCGTATTGCCGATTTGCGCCACCAGCGGGACATGGAGCAGCAGCGCACCGACGCTCTGAATCGTGAGCAGAGTGCCCGTAGCTGGGCCGACTACGTGGAGGCCGGCTCCTGGAAAATAGCCCTGGAGGCTGTCGGGCACGCACGCGTTCGCGACGCCGATTTTTACAACCAGCTCATCAAGTGGGTTTCCTGCTTAGAGGCCGAAGCTTCGGTGGACCACGCCGGCATGGAAAGGGCCAACGCGCGTGAGCAACGTGCCCTACCGCACCTCTGGAAAGTCCGAGGCGAGGCGGAGGACGCCGATGCCGGTGTTTAGCATGTACCGCAGATGACGGTCAGCATCGTCTAGTTAGCTAAGAGTAAGTTAGTACTTGTACACTACTAGAGTATTAGTGGGAGTAGATAGTTAACTTGGCTATGATGGTTGTCAGTGTGGAAGTTCGGTACTCTATATGTGGATCAGACCTGTTACTTTGCTCTGAATGTTGAACTTTCCGTTTGAACATATGGAATGGGCTGTTATTTTTTAAATAGGTTGTATTTGTCCTGCACGGGTTTAGAGGCTAGCTTGTGGGCCTACCAAGTTGACGCGTACACAATCAGGAGATGATTCTACATGGAGAGGATGACAGCAGGGACCCGCCAAGGTCATGGCAGTACGCAAGCAAGTGCCTCCTTATTTCAAGCCAATAAAAAATGGCCCCTCCTAATGGATTTCTGACATCTGGGTCCCATGGCATTGTCAACGTAGTCAATAAATGAGAGAATTGCACAATGAGCGGCTGACACCAGGGACCCAGCAGCTCGCCCAGTTATTTTTGTTTTGGGTTAATTTGATAAATGCCGCTCCAAATCTGGTGTTTCCGAGAAATGCCACTGCAATTTCCAAACTTTGAAAAATGCCATTTCATGTCATTTCCAGTGGCATTTTTCGAAGTCTGGAGTGGCGTTTTTCAAAGTTTGCAAATTGTAGTGGGTTTTCCAAAGTTTGCAAAAATTGCAGTGGCATTTTTATGAATCGCCATAATTGGAGTGGCATTTATCTAATTTGGTTTTGAGATGGAAGCAGGGTGTCAACTAGGCTGTGCGGGGCACTCTGGCCTGTCTAGACAGCCTTCTCTTTTATGTTTACCACAGACCAGCCCAGTAGTTTTTTTCTGAAAATGGTTAGCCCAGTTTTTTTGTGATTTGCCAAGTTAGTCGCTTTGTCAGGCCTGTTGGGCTGCAAAACTTTCAAGACGAGGAGAGCATCATTTGGTTGGTCGATAAAATGGCCTATCAGTAATAAGAAATGGGTTATACATTTTTAAAACACATCAAACCGGCAATTAGTTTCAAATTTCCTTTTTTCATTTCGAGATTTTAAATTGCATTGATTTTTATGCGTGGACAATTTGTTGGATTTTATATTGATATACATTTATTTTTAAAATCAGTTTGAATGTGACTCGAAATTTCGGGATTAAAAATAGTTCGGACCGCACCGAAATATGCAAAATTTCGTATATTTTTTTAACCATGGCCACAATATGGGTTGTAATGCTAACAAAAAGAATATGATCTCCAAAAACACCTTAATAGTTAGCAAATGGGCTGTAAATTATTAAAAATAATGGCAGATTGACTGTATGCTATTTTCCACTGATTTGAGGCTTTCCTAAAAAAGGTTGACGCACAAGCAGTGACTGTTGGATGTCCATCCAACGGCCATCGTGCTTCTTCAATCTCTGCTCTTCCTGCTTCAGTCGCTCAAGCAAGCGCCGGCGGGACTGCCTGCTCCCTCATCCTCGCGGCCGGCTATGCTGCCGCGCAGGCCTCACCGCCCCACCGTACTCCCATCGCTGGCCTAGCCATCTCTCTACTCATCCACACCTGCTGTTATTCTCCGGCGACGGCAGACGAACCAGTAAACCCTCGTACAGTCGTACTCCCCTCCGTGTGGGAAACAACTGCCGAGTCTTCCCTGGCTCCGTGTCATTCCCTTCCTAGGCCTCACCGTCGTCCACCGCCCTGGTGTTCTCGGCGCGGCCTGGTCAACGACCGACATGCATCTGAAGTGGATTGTACGTGGAGAGGCTGATCGTTGGGTCCATGGCCGCACGCAAGGAAATGCCTCCTTATTACGCGCAAAATAATGATTCCTCCACCTGACATCTGGGACCCACCGAAAGGGCCTCTGTATTTCACGAAAAAAACGTTACCGCCGGTGACAGCTTGGACCCACCAGCTATATCTTCGCACGCAAGGAAGTGCCTCCTTATTACACACACAAAATGAATACTCCCCCTACTAGCTGGGACTTAGTATAGTGGGAGGCTGACTTGTGGGCCTACTAAGTTGACGGGACGGAGGGCTTTGTCAACTTAGTCAATATGCACGATTCTAGCTCCAGTGACCGTACGATGTCCATCCAACGGTCGTAGTGCTTCTTCAACCTCTGGTCTTCTTGTTCTAGCCGCCCAAACCAGCGTCGGGCGTGCCTCAATCTCCTGGCTCCTGTGGTCGGCTGCGATGTCGCGGAGGCCTCACCGCTGGATAGGCCATCCCTCTACTCACCCACACCCCCTGTTATTATGTGTCGACGACAGCCTCACACCGCAGCGAACCAGTGAACCCTCATACTCCTCTACGCATGGGCATCCACTGCCGCGTCTTCCTCTGCTCCGCGTCATCCCCTTCGTAGGCTTCGTCGTCGTCCACCGCCCTAGTGCTCTCAGCGGCGTGGTCAACGTGGTCAAGGAACGGCTTCCTTCCATCGGACATGGACTGTACGTGGAGAGGCTGACAACTGGGTCCACGGCCGCAGCAAGGAAGTGCCTCCTCATTACGCGGAAAATAATGATTCCTCCACCCGACAGCAGGGACCCACCGGACGGGCAACCGTATTTCACGAAAAAATGTTTCCCCCTGACTGCTGGGACCTACTAGCTACATCTTCGCACGCAAGGAAGTGCGTCCGGGAAAAAAAATGATTTGCCCCCTAACTGCTGGGACCCACCAGCTACATCTTCGCACGCAAGGAAGTGCCTGACAGTCGGGACCCACCTGGTCGAAGCGTATGTAGCGTTGTCATTCTGGTCGCGAACATGTACGTACATACTGGTAGATGTAGAGGCGTGCATGTGTCATAGTAGAGGCGCGCACGTAGCATGTACACATACGTACAGCGGCCAGTGTGCAAGAAAGAAAATACGGCCACGTACATATATACGGGCGGGGTCTCGAAAGCCTACTCGCGCATACATACGGCCAGGGCTCGTGTACATGGCTGGGTCGGAACGGAGAAACAGCGTCGTCGTCGTGTTCATGGGGAGCCAACCGGCGGGGTCAGAACGGAATGCGTCGTCGTGTTCATCGGGAGGGCTTGGACGGAACAGCCGATGGAAATGAGGCCCGGCGTACCGCAGAACGGCGGAAACGGCCTTGTGTTCGACCGACCACGTTCATAACGGGATCCTATTCATCGGGAGGGGTCTGGCGTACCGCAAAACGGAGAAAACGGACTTGTATTGGACCTCCTACGGTCGAAACGGGGTCATGTTGATCGGGAGGGGTGTGGCGTACCGCAAAACGGAGGAAACAGACTTGTGTTGGAGCGCTATGGTCGAAACGGGGGTCCTGTTCATCGGGAGGGGTGTGGCGTACCGCAAAACGGGACTCCACGGCATACTGTTTATCTCCACCGTCGACCCCCTCTAGCCTCCATGGGCTCCTGTTCATCCACCGTCGACCTCCTCCAGCCTCCACCTGCGACTATTCATCCACGGGCTCCTGTTCATCCAGCCTCTACCGCGCGCTACTCCACCGGCTACTGTTCAACCAGCCCTCTCCACGGGCTCCTGTTCAACCACCCCTCCACGGGTTACTGTTCATCCAGCCCTCCACCGTCTACTATTCATCCAGCTCTCCACGGGGTGGTCCTGTTTATCCAGCCCTCCACGGGGTCCTGTTCATCCAGTCCCAACCGGCTCGATCGATCGGGGTCCTATTCATCCAGAGGCAACACCATGGGGTTCTGTTCATCCACCCCCATCGAGAACTGTTCATCCAAACCCCCCAGCAATGCTCACTGTTCATCTAGAGGCAGTATCGATCGGCTTCAGTTAGCAGCAGTAGCGAAGGAATCGCTCGATCGGGTTCAGTTAACAGCCATCGATCGATCGCTCGGGTTTAGTAATGTGTAGCCTGCAGTGCAATCACTCGAGTTCAGTAGGCGAACGCCTCGCTCGGGTTCAGTTAGAGCCCAACGCCTCACACCCACGCGCGTGCGTGTACGAGAGAAACGCGCAAACCTTCGTGCATCGCTCAGCCCCGACCACCCACCGTAACCGGGAACGCCCCGATATTTTCCTCGCCCTTGCTTCTACCACGGTTTTTTTCGTCATGGACGGCCCAAAGAATGTCATGCAGCTGCATCTCCGACCCACCCGCGACGAAAAGCCCATTTTCTGTCATGATTTTTTGTCATAGAAGTAGGAGCCCACCACATCTATGATGATACCGAGTTTTGTCACAATTATCGACATATAAGTGTCATAAGTATGACAAAAAAAATTCGTTCGGCCCAAAATGTCAAGGATGTGTCTTTTTTTTGTAGTGAAAATAAGATGCATAAAGGATAAACATCACATGCAATCAAATAAGTGATATGATATGGCCATCATCATCTTGTGCCTTTGATCTCCATCTTCAAAGCACCGTCATGATCACCATCGTGACCGGCTTGACACCCTGATCTCCATCATAGCATCATTGTCGTCTCACCAACTATTGCTTCCACGACTATCGCTACCGCTTAGTGATAAAGTAAAGCAATTACATGGCGATTGCATTTCATACAAGAAAGCGACAACCATATGGCTCCTGCCAGTTGCCGATGACTATGTTACAAAACATGATCATCTCATACAACAATTTATATAATCATGTCTTGACCATATCACATCACAACATGCCCTGCAAAAACAAGTTAGACGTCCTCTACTTTGTTGTTGCAAGTTTTACATGGCTACTACGGGATTAGCAAGAACCGTTCTTACCTACGCATTAAAACCAAAACGCGGTATAGTGATTGCTTTTTGATCTTCAGAAAGAACCCTGTTCATTGAATCCGATTCAACTAAAGTTGGAGAAATAGACACCCACTAGCCACCTGTGTGCGAAGCACGTCGGTAGAACCAGACTCGTGTAAACGTACGCGTAATGTCGGTCTGAGCCACTTCATCCAACAATACCACTGAATCAAGAATCAACTAGTGACGGCAAGCAATATGTATATACCCACGCCCACAACTCCTTTGTGTTCTACTCGTGCATATAACATCTACGCATAGACCTAGCTCGGATGCCACTGTTAGGGAACACAGTAATTTCAAAAAAAATCCTACGCACATGCGAGATCCATCTAGGTGATGCATAGCAACGAGAGAGGGAGAGTATGTCTACGTACCCTCGTAGACCGAAAAGCGGAAGCGTTATGAAACGCGGTTGATGTAGTCGAACGTCTTCGTGATCCAACTAATCAAGTACCGAACGAACGGCACATCCGCGATCTGCACATGTTCAGCTCTGTGACGTCCCTCGTATTCTTGATCTAGTTGAGGCCGAGGGAGAGTTTTGTCAGCACGATGGCGTGATGACGGTGATGATGAAGTTACCAACGCAGGGCTTCGCCTAAGCACTACAATGATATGACCGAGGTGGAAATCTGTGGAGGGGGGCACCGCACACGACTAAAACAACTATCAACTTGTGTGTTCTAGTGTGTCCCCCTGCCCCCGTATATAAAGGAGCAAGGGGAGAGGCCGGCTGGCCCTCATGGGGCGCGCCCCAAGTAGGATTCCTACTAGGAATAGGAATCCTATTCCTAGTAGGTTTCCAACAAGAGAAGAGAGGGGGAAGGAAGGAGAGGGAAAGAGGGAGAAGGAAAGGGAGGGGAGGGGCGCAGCCCCCTCCTAGTTCAATTCAGACTCCACAAGGGGGGCGGCCAGCCCAAGTCCCTCTCATCTCTCTCTCACAAGGCCCATGTTGGCCCATTAGTTCCCCCGGTGGTTCCGATAACCCTTCCGGCACTCCATTATATATCTGGTGACCCCAGAACTCATCCAGTGTCCGAATATAGTCATCCAATATATCAATTTTTATGTCTCAACCATTTTGAGACTTCTCGTCATGTCCGTTATCACATCCGGGACTCCGAACAACCTTCGGTACATCAAAACACATAAACTCATAATACCGATCATCATCAAACATTAAGCGTGCGGACCCTACGGGTTCGAGAACTATGTAGACATGACCGAGACTCATCTACGGTCAATAACCAATAGCGGAATCTGGATGCTCATATTGGCTCCCACATATTCTACGAAGATATTTATCGGTCAAACCGCATAACAACAATACGTTGTTCCCTTTGTCATCGGTATATTACTTGCCCGAGATTCGATCGTTGGTATCTCAATACCTAGTTCAATCTCGTTACCGGCAAGTCTCTTTACTCGTTTCGTAATGCATCATCCCGCAACTAACTCATTAGTCACATTGCTTGCAAGGCTTATAGTGATGTGCATTACCGAGAGGGCCCAGAGATATCTCTCCGATACACAGAGTGACAAATGCTAATCTCGATCTATGCCAACTCAACAAACACCATCAGAGACACCTGTAGAGCATCTTTATAGTCACCCAGTTATGTTGTGACGTTTGATAGCACACTAAGTGTTCCTCCGGTATTCGGGAGTTGCATAATCTCATAGTCATAGGAACATGTATAAGTTATGAAGAAAGCAATAGCAATAAACTAAACGATCATAGTGCTAAGCTAATGAATGTGTCAAGTCAATCACATCATTCTCTAATGATGTGATCCCATTTATCAAATGACAACTCATGTCTATGGTAGTAAACTTAACCATCTTTGATTAACGAGCTAGTCAAGTAGAGGCATACTAGTGACACTCTGTTTGTCTATGTATTCACACATGTACTAAGTTTCCGGTTAATACAATTCTAACATGAATAATAAACATTTATCATGATATAACGAAATATATATAACAACTTTATTATTGCCTCTAGGGCACATTTCCTTCAATTTGATGATCTTAGATGATTTCTCTCATTATGTGTGGACATTTCCTCTTCATCGCAAGTCCGACGCCCTTGCCGCACTCACCGTTTTCTATTCCTATGTCACCACACAGTTCGGTCGTCCTATCCTTGCATTACAAACTGACAACGCAAAAAAGTTTGACAACGTCGCTGTTCATAACCTTCTAGCTTCCCACGGCACTATCTTCTGCCTCACTTGTCCCTACACGTCCCAACAAAATGGTCGTGCCGAGCGTATCCTTCGCACTCTTAATGACTGCGTCCGCACGTTGCTCTTTCACTCTAACGTGCCTCCCCAGTTTTCGCCGGACGCTCTCACCACCGCCACCCTCCTCATCAACATCCGTCCGTATCACCCATGCTGGAACTATGTCCCTCACCATCTCCTCTTTGGTGCGCCCCCATCTTATGATGGCCTTCGCATCTTTGGTTGTCTCTATTATCCTAGCATCGCCGCCACTGCGCCTCATAAGCTTGCACCTCGCTTCGTCGCTTGCATCCTCCTCGGCTACCCATCTAACACCAAAGGATACCGCTGCTACGATCCCGTCTCACATCATGTATCCACCTCCCGACACGTTTACTTTGATAAGAAGGTGTTTCCATTTCAGTAGGTACCTCCCGTCGCCGCCAGCCACCGGCGGCCCTCCAGCGACCCCGTCAGGTGGATGGCCCCGCTCGGTTCTTGGACCGCCTCCGGGCTTTGGTGGTCCTCGCGCCGTAGGACGAGCTGTGCCTCGTGCCCCCACGACGCCCTCGCTGACTCTGTCAGGGGCCTCGGCATTGCCCGCCACTCCGGCATCTTCGTCGACCACCACTGCGTCGTCGGCCTCTTCGCCGGCACTTCGTCGGCCGCCCCGTCGCCGGTATCTTCACCGGCCACCTCGGGTGTCGCCCCGTCGCCGGCAGCTTCACCGGCCTCCCCACCGGCCTCCTCCGGCGTGGCCCCCTCGGGCGAGGCCTCCCCCTCCCCCTCGGGCGCCTTGGGCGCCGCACCCTCGTCGGTCGTCTCACCGGTTGCTTCGCCGGCCGCCTCCTCGAACCTTGTCCCGGAGTTGCCGTCTCGCCCCCTCACTCGGGCTCGAGCCGGTGTTCACCGCCCGAGTCTGCGATACTCCAGCAACTAGTATTTCCTTGCCGCCTCCACCACCGAGCCATCACCGATTCCTGTGTCCGCCAGAGCAGCCTTTCGTGACCCTCGCTGGCTTGTTGCAATGCAGGAAGAGTTCGACGCTCTTCAGCAGAACCATACCTGGACACTGGTTCCCCGGCCTTCTCTCGCCAATGTCATCAGCGGCAAGTGGGTCTTTCTCCATAAGACCCGCTCGGAATGGTACACTTGAGCTCTACAAGGCTCGCTTGGTGGTTCATGGTTTTCGGCAGCATGCTGGCGTCGACTTCACTAAGACGTTTGCGCCGGTTGTCAAACCGGGCACCATCCGCACCGTTCTCTAGCTGGCGGTGTCCAGAGGCTGGACGGTTCATGAGATGTATGTCTCCAACGCCTTCCTTCATGGAAATCTTGAGGAGCAGGTTTACTATGAGCAGCCCACCGGTTTCGTCGACGCATCTCTTTCTGGGCATGTGTGTTTGATGTCCCGGTCTCTCTACGGGCTCAAGCAAGCACCTCGCGCCTGGTACCAGCGTATCGCCGGGTTCCTTTAGACACTGGGCTTCAGCGTTACTCGCTCGGATGCCTCGTTGTTCGTCTATCACCGCGGCGACACGACAGCATATTTGCTCCTCTACGTCGACGACCATCCTAACGGCCTCCTCCGCAACCCTTCTTCAGCAGATTGCCCTCCGGCTGCGTGACGAGTTTGCCATCAAGGACTTGGGCGCTCTACATTATTTCCTTGGCATTGAGGTTGTTCGGAGACCCGGCGGCTTCTTCCTTCATCGGCAGAAGTATGCACATGAGCTACTTGAGCGTGCCGACATGCTCAATTGTCACCCTGTCGCTACTCCTGTTGACACGAAGGCCAAGGTTTCTTCTCTCGAGGGCTCGCCAGCGTCGTATGCTCCGTTCTACCGGTCCATTGTTGGTGCTCTTCAGTATCTGACTCTCACCCGGCTGAATCTACAGTATGCTGTTCAGCAGGTGTGTCTTCATATGTACGCCCCTCGTGACTCCCATTGGACTCTCGTGAAACAGATTCTCTGCTACATTCGTGGCACGATGGCTCTTGGGCTCACTCTCACGGCGTCCACTTCTATGGAGATGGTGGCCTATTCCGACGCGGACTGGGCCAGCTGCCTTGACACCCGTCGCTCCACCTCTGGCTACTGCATCTACCTCGGTCCTTCCCTCGTCTCGTGGTCGTCCAAGCGACAACCCACTGTTTCGCACTCTAGCGCGGAGGCCGACTACCGAGCAGTGGCTAACGCCATCACCGAGTGCACCTGGCTACGATAGCTACTTCAGGAGTTGCATCGTGATGTCTCCCATGCTACGGTTGTCTACTGTGACAATGTCTCTGCGGTGTACCTTTCCGCCAACTCGTTCATCATCGTCGAACTAAGCACATTGAGTTGGACATTCACTTTGTGCGTGAGCAGGTGGCCCTTGGACACATTTGAGTCCTTCATGTTCCGACTGTGCAACAGTTCGCCGATGTGATGACTAAGGGACTGCCAACTTCCACCTTCGAGGAGTTTCGTTCCAGTCTCTGTGTCTCCGGTGTCGCTTCGACTGCAGGGGGTGTTGAATATATTGTGTGCGTGTATATTGTATCTTGGGTCCACCTCCTAGTTTATCTGTATAGTTGAGGTTGTGGTCCCCTCTATACATCATATATACGTGTTCGGTGCACCGATCAATGCAATTGAGTTGCATAGCCTATTCCAGTCTTCTACACATATTGTGTGTACACACACAAAGATAATTTAGCCACTCGATCATCGAGGCGCGTTGTGGCGCCCATGTATTTGTAATATTGAATGGTATTGCTTGATGCAAATATGGGGAGGCATTATGCATGAAAATTAAAGCAATTGTAGTATTTGTTTTTTGAGAGAAAAGTAATAATAGTGTTATAGCAATATGGCAAGCGGCAACCACGCCCGAGGCAAAAACCTGAAAGTTAGTGCTTCCTTTGTCCTAAAAAGCTCGTATTAAAATAAAGATGTATCTATTATCTAGATGATTAGATACATTCGTACCTCGATAAATCTAAAACAATCTTTTCGGGGTGGAGGTAATAGATGAGCAGACATGGCTTTTGAGGAGTTCAAATTCTGAAGGGCGGCTAATCACTCAGAAGGATATCAAGAGTAGTAGTAGTATTTTTTTTCTACGTAGCTCGTGGGGTTTCTTCTTGTTGTAACGAGTCATTTGCAATATCCTCTTTCTTCTCTCGCAAAGTGACTAGGGAAAACCTTCCTCCCCTTGATCTTCACTGGCAAGCCCGTGGATTCATCTCCCCTCTGCCCGCCGCTCCGGCAGCCAGTGGCGGGGAGGGGATTTCTGGTCCCTCGGATCCGGCTAGTAGATAGGTAGAATTTTAATCCTCGCAGCCGCGGTGTTTGGACTGATGGTGGTGCTTCTTCTTTGAGTCGGTCTTCCGGGCTCCGATCGTCCTTAAGTTTGTCCGTTGGGACTGATTAGATAGAGCTCCGACGTATATTCCTGCCAGCTCCTCGAGGTGGCGAGGTTAGGATTTCTCGTCGTGCGTACGCAACGGCGATATTTGGTGTTAGATTCTTCAGATCTATTCAAGGATTCAACGGCGACGACTACGGCTCCAGAGCGTTGGTCCTTATGGGCACGTGCACAAAGACTTCGCAGCTGTCATCGAAAAGGTGAGGCCGGCTTTGATATGGGAGCGGCGGCAGCGACACGTCGGCGGCTCGTTCTGACGGCGGCAGTGGTCGTTCGGTAGCCCATGGACCTCTTTATAATTTTTATTATGTCTGAGGTGTTTTATGCTTCCGGTGAATCTTTATAATAGATGTGATCCTTCTCCAAAAAAAATGTTCTCTTTCTCCAATCTCATCAAGATCAGATTGCACCTTGCCAATTTTAGATTAATATTTACTGGTGAAAAAATATGCGTTGTATAGTTATTTATTGGGAAAAGATATGGTTCAGCCGGCGAATTATCACGCTCGCGTCCGCCGCCTTGGTTGCACACCACGCATCTCATGTGATGCGGTGGACCTAGCTCCCACGATCTCTTTTCTGCAATAAGGTCTTTGTTGCAAAAAAAACTGTAACAAGACCTTACAAAATAATTAAATTGTGGCAAGACCTTTGTTGCAAAAAAATTGTAACAAGACCTCTATTGCAACAAAAATTGCAACATGATCTCTATTACAAAAAAAACTTATTACAAGGCCTTTGTTGCAAAAATAATCTGCAACTTGTTGCAAAATTATTCTGCAACTTGACTATGTTTTACAAAACTTTCTCCAACATGACCCGTGTTGCAGAAAATTACTGCAACACGACCCTTGTTGCAACTGTAGAGGGTGATGCTCGGCCGCTCACTCCGCCTAATCTGATGTCTCGCGAGGCGGCGGATCTTTTAAAAATATTGCCGGCCGACGCGTAGCAGCGCCGTTATTTTTTGCTACAAATTTTAAGTGCACCATCTGTTCTTTTCAAAAATATCTCAGAATTGGTGTTTTTTCTTGATGCCGCTATTTTGCTTCAATAGAACTAGCAAAAATGCTCCTGTGTTGCAACAGGAGAAGAGAACATATCACAGCCGCGGTCGGGCAACCACAAGATGTTGTTCGTCTATTCCTCACAAGATGCCAATGCCGACCGTTGCCCTCCTCCCCTTCGATGTTGTAACAACCCAAACCTATTACTTACAACAAAGGACCTATTTTTTTGAATTACTTTCATGTTGCCAATTGTTTCTTTGACATAAAAAAAACTTCTATTCTTGTCCACTTTCACAAAGCCAATGCATAGCTCTCCAAAAATCATATGCCTTTTCTACCTCAAATCTTGGCCCCAACATAATTCTTCTATCACATAACCAAGCTCCACCAAACATTTTACCAAAATTTGAAAATTCCTATCACCTACTTCTATTTCAAACCTATTCGAATCAAATTCAAATATTTCGAACCTTTGAAAGATTTGTGGAACCAATTTTATGTGGAATCACCTTTTCGCTTTTTTGGATTTTAAAAAATAATTGAGGCAATTTTATGTTTTTAATTTTTTTGAGAAATTTTTGTTTTTAAAATGGAAACTGTTCAGCAACCGACTGGGCTGGCGCACGAAATCTATCTCTCTCTCTCTCTCCCCCTAAGCCTCCCAAACCGGCGCCCGGCTAGCATCTTCTAAATGACATAGTAAGCAGCACAGGAGACCGCGCTCTTCGCGCCTCCCCAGCCTCACGGCCCCGTCGCAGCTCTGGTCGGCGAGCTCTTCGCCCCGCCAACAACCTCCCCGACCGAGCCGACTTCGCTTGCGGTGTCCTCAACCTCATGGCCCTGCCGCCTCTGGCAGGGGAGCTCTTCGCCCCGCTAGCAACCTCCGCGCGAGCCGACCGTCCCGAGCGTCGGCTTCGCCCCATGTAGGCCCACCAACCTTGAGCCCCTCTGCCCTCCGCTGCCTTCCTCTCCTGCTGATGAGAGGAAGCCCATCCCACCGGCCTACTTGCTCACGCGTCATCCTCCTCTAGCCCCGAGCCAACCAATCTCATTTGGTCCCAACTTTGCGCCGATATGGCTGGTTGATACTCGCATAACCTGGGACATGTATGAATCGCTGAGAGGCGGTTCAATGGAGCAAGGTGGGACTATTTATGTGTATTGCTATAGCTCAATTAGCCGCGGCCTTTTACAACGTATGTGACATAGACAATTTTGAGTATGGATGCAGGCCCAGCTAGAAGCCCAACTGAGCAAGGAAAGTAGCTATGCGGAGGCCCTGTCAAGCCACGTACACGAAAATCTAATGCAACGTAGCACAAACAGATAGTACCAACTTGGATAGTAAAAGTAATCAATAAATTAAGAAAAATAATATGGATGAATGGATTAAAAAATTGGAGAAACACACCTTGCTTTATTGGTAGGTATAGATATAGATTGGGTTACATGTCAAGGTCATCAATGGAACTGTCACAACATACCAGCTCAGTTGCTATGCTTGTTGCCATAATAATACAATATGTCAGCATTTTGTGTTGGATAATAGCATGTCTTTACTTTATTAGTTTTGTAGGAAAATGATATCGAGGGAAAGAAACTAAATACTAGATGCCACTAATGAATTTGTGTCTCCACTTTGTGTTTGCGGGCGCGGTTTCTTCTGGCGCAAGTTGTGCAACTATCTCACTTTTTGATACAACTGCTTTAAAAGAAAATGAAGTTGTCATCAACTGATTCAGGTAGGCCGGGGGTTTCAACCTCCGTTTCGGAAAAAGCAAAAATAAAATAAATAAAATGAACTGATTCAGGTCCAACTGAACTCTGATGTCTCTGCAGTTTCCCAGAAAACAGGACTCTGCAAAAGCAGTTCATCCTGGGCACACAACCTCCATAGGCTAGTTGAGTACACATGGCGAGGCAGGTGGCTACAATATGCACCCAACCACAAGAGCTGGATATATCAGACTAGTACCAAAACTTCTGTGCACATTAGTTACATCTTCAGCCAAGAAACACAAAACCTTTCAAGTCCTGATACATTTGTTATGTGCTGCAATCAAGCCGTATAAACCTATCCCACGAATGTTAGACTCAACTTTTACGAGGGCGATACACGGTAGATGGTTTGTGTCCCTTGTCGGTGGTGTAAGCAGTTTTGACGATTTCAAGTCTACGGGGGCAAATTAGTAGTTCACATGGGGTGAGTGACGAAGTAGTTGAAGTCATGGTGCCGGACTCCAAGCTGCTTAAGCCAAGAGTCTGCTGCGCCGAAGAGGGAGACGATCCTCTTATGATCTCCTGTCCTGGGGTTGGTCCACAGAGAGCCCTGTATCTTGTTTGCTGCGAGTCCAAACGGGGCTAGTGATACTGTGTTGGCCTTCTGGTCATTCTGTTTCCCACTGGCAGCTGAGCCATAGGTCATGGTCTCCGGTGTGTGATCTGTTCAGAAACATTAATAATGCCATCAATACAGCTAGTTGCGGTTTGGAAACAGTGTTCAAGGCATGTCACTAGGGCAGCTGTTATTAAGGACTACAGTACCAATCCCTGCAAGGAAAAGCAGGGTCGAGTTCAAAGAATTGGCTTGGTTTAGACTCTCTACTGCGATTATTTTTTTGCTGGGAAGTGGACAGCTGGTGTGTCTAAGTGCGGTTGCACACCATTGCAATCCAAGCAAGCTTACACCACCCATGTATAATAAGTACCTGAAAGAACCCTTCCTTCATGGTAAAACATAGAAATTTCTACCCTTTAAGAAACAACTACAGATCTCTAAGAATAACTAACAAAGTCAAGCTATGTGACAAGAGAGTCTCTTTCTCCTCTTAACTGGGGAAAGAAACTGCTAGCACCTCCTTCTCTCGCAAGCAATTGTCTAATATACTTGAAAGCTAAGACACGGGGCCTTTTGAAACTGGAGATGAAGGTTTGGAAGCAAAATATCAAGCTGAACAAACCCTTGAAGAAAACGCTCATACTCTTGGAAGCTAAGCATCAATTGTTTGTTTGTGTGTGTGTGTGTGTGTGTGTGTGTGGTGGGGGGTAACATCTCGTATCATACCAATTGGCAGCAAAAAACATATCTTGACATTAATGTATCTAACATGCATCTTTTCTGGAATATAGCAACATAACCAAACACGTTAAGCACAGTGTGCCTTTACCATATATACTCCACGTAATCTGAACACTAGAAACCACTCAATCAAGCGGTCTCAAGCAAGGTAATTGAGAAAGCTACAGTTCATTTTGAGTTTCTTCCACCAAGGGCCACCAGACTGCCACCCCTCTATTTAAGAATAGTTTAAACATAGACCAACAATCCAGGGAAAGGTTTCCCCAAAGTACATACACATATTCTGCGCTTGTGACCGACATACTTCTGCAGTGCACATTCGTATGTCATGTGACTGAAGCAAACCTTTGACTAAGCTAGCACACTTTTGCATTGATTAAATAGTCAAAGCCTAATATTTTAAGTGAATCAGTTCCAACTCACAGCTTGGTAAAGAAGCAAAGAAAGAGTGCATGTTTATAAGAGTGGTTGGGGAATGGAACTGTCATAATGTCCCATGACCTTGCAGTCATCCTCTTCCAAGCACATTAACCCAATCTAATCGAAATCAGGAGAAAAGATCCACATAGTGCAAAGTGAAATTTGACTCAGTGTGTCTGCACGAACATCTAAACAACACAAATGGGCATCACCCAGAATCTAGGATGATTAGTGACTAGCATCATTGTCACAGGTCATGCAGCAATGGCACAGAGTCCTACGGAAATGATGACGTTCTTGTGCCATTAGAGATGATCAAACTGGTCTAGTTAGTGTCTTACATGCAACAGCAACGTACCTTGAAATGAAGAGGAAATGGTATGGTAAGTTAGGAAGCACGCAGACAAGTCCTTCACATTGCGTTGGTAGGGAATGTGGTAGATAGGATACCTAAATATAGTAGTAAAGATAAATGACAATGTCAAGAAATAACAATTATCACAGAGAATAAAATGAATAGCCGGGAAAGGATTTCTGAACAGAGAAACAACGCTTACTGCCTAGACAGAAATGATGAGAGCACCACGGGTCAAACTGAACATAAACACTTGAATTCACTACAGAACTACAAGTTGAGCACCAGTGGTTGCAATCTAGAATTACAAGCAAGGAAAATAGTATGGCTAGGCTATGCAAGCATGATTTGTGAAGAAACTCTTATGTTGTGTGATTGTTTGTCTGCCAAAATTTCTTTCTTTTAAAGAATAAAACTAAAGGGGGTAAGTTTGATCATACCAGGCAACTGACATCCAACTGACAGGCGAAAGGTCGACACTCTTCAGCGATGTCAACCCAGGAAAGCCCTGGGATAATTCATATACCTGGACGAAACAAAGAGCTAAGAATAGAGATAGCACGACTAGGATAAGCTAGTAGAAGATATGTCATAGAAATTCACCTTATCCATGAGGGGGATCCTTCCATAAGGAGAGCAAACTTCAAAGAACTCAAAGTACAAATGGCCAGGTCGCCTCCTGTTCCCTCCTACCACGTCGCAGTTAAATGAGTCGTCAGATGTTGAGCTCCAGGATCTTGACATCTTCTCATTGTCGTCATCATCGCTCCAGAAGTCCATGCCATAATCCTCACCAAAACTCCTGCAGGCAAAGATAAAACTGGTTCAGCCCACATCCAGAAATCAACATGAAGTCAAAATCAAGCATGGTTGTCTTGGTGCAGACCTGGATGCATTGAGGACTTTGTTGGTGTATAGCTGTATCCCTGACAAGTACGGGACGTAGTACTGAACCACCTTGTCCCCTCCGTGCAGCTGCACGGTGGCTCCGGCGCCGTACGCGCTCCACTCGTAGTACTGCTCCCACAGGTCGGCGAGGTTGAAGTACTCGAGGCTGTCGGCGTCGGCATGGTGCCACGCGTCATTGGACAGCCGGCCATTGGTCTGGATCAACATGATGAGCAGCAGCGTCTCAGTCTCAGATTAAGACATGACAAGTATGCATATCCTGCCCGCCTAGGACTGAAGGGCAGTCATTAATACTGGAACAGTTGAGCAGCGGACCGGAATTGACAAGCCAAAGGTAGGAATTTATGCCCGCAGCCGTCGCCACCGGGGACGCATCCCAATCAGGCAAGAGGAGGGAGGGAGGCACAGCTTGGCAGCAGTACCAGTAGGTGAATAAATTCTCAAAATGAACAAGGAACAAATATGTATGTACTACTACTAAAGTAGTACTCGCAGTTGTAATTATTCAGCATATCCGGTGCGCGAGCGAAGAAGCGGCGAGCAGTAATTCAGCGGCCATGCCGTCGGAGGAACAGAGGTGACGCGAGCGGATCGGCGGAGGAGTAATGGCGAATCCTGAAACTCCCGAGAATCGTACCGGCGCGGATCGCGTGGGCGGGCGCGGGGTTTACGGGGGAGGGGAGCGTCACCTTGGGGAGAATGTGCGTGTCGACTGTCGGGGTGGTGCAGTCGAGGAAGCGCTGCAGATTGGACGGCGGGCGGCCGTCCTCCACCCTCTGCCCGCCCATGGCCCCTCCGCGCCCACGCGCCTCCTCGCCCTCCGCGTCCACACGACCCTCCTACGGCCACGGCGATCGGAATCGCCCGCTCGCTCGCTCCCGGGGAAGAGGAAGCGGCCGAGCACGAGAGGTGGGAGAGCAGGAGAAGGAGAAGAACCCGAAGGGGCCTCGGCGGCGCTGCGCAGGAAGGCGGTATAGGCAGGGAGAAGGATTGGCGAGAGGGGGAGTGGGAGGAGGAGGGAGCGAGGGGGGAATGGTGGCTTTATTCGTCGGAGGGAGGGGGGGAAGGGAAGCCGCTGGGCGGGGTGCGAAACCGGCTACGGTTTGCTTTGCGCTCTCTCTCTTCTCTCCTCGCGTTGGCCTTGTCGGACGCCAACGCAAACGCTTCCGTGCTGGCGGTCTCGGTCTCTCCTCATCCCCCCACGTCAACCCGCGGTGGGGGGCGGCGAGTCGAGCCTGTGGCGTGGTCCCCTCCAGCTCTTAGCCGACCCGGTACCGCTAGCCCGCCCGGACCCGTCAGGGCCCGGTCGTCGCGTGCCTCTGCTTCAAAAAATCCAGACTTGATCCGCGGTCCTTTTTTCGAAAGAGGAAAATGGCAAACCGTGACGTGAATCACGTTTCGAAGAGATTTTATTTCAGAGAGATAAGTAGATTGTGAAATACTCCGTTGAAAGTGAAGCGCTGGCGTCCGATAAGATAATCCGTTAGCCCGCGGGCGGACCTGGCTGGATTTTCCCTTCAGTTAAAATACTGCTTTCCAGCTTTGACCCTCTGCCGTCTCGTCACGCATCTCGGTCACGTAGCCAAAGCCACGAACCGTTCAACTCGTCTATTATAGTACGTACTCCACAAGGAACCCTCTCCGCAAAAATAAATAAATGCTCTACGCACAAAAGAAAAAAAAATTTGAGGGCAAAAGAAAAATGTTGTATGGATAGAGGACGGAAAGTTCGCTAAAATAAAGATACAGGACGGAAAGCCACGCCAATTTTCGGCCGATCCGCCGATACCCCCACGCAATAAATTTTGGCTCATTTTCTGAGCTGCTGACGATAAACATATGCTGACTGGATCTTCTTGCCACTGATATGTGATAAACATGTCTTTCTATAATACTTCCTCCGTAAATAAATATAAAAGCGTTTAGATCACTAAAATAGTGATCCAAATGCTCTTATATTTCTTTACAGAGGGAGTATATGATACGAATGCTTGTGTGTACTCGATAAAAAGAGTATGTGATAAACATGTTTTTTTGTTTCTAATCCGTCTATTTTGCCTGTGTCGTATGCCTACTTGTTTTAGGGGGTGATGTATACTTTTGGTATTGTTGCTTGATATATGCCGTCAAGTTTTAAATTTGGTTCCCCGCAAAAAGTTTGGTTGTGTGCATCTCCCGGCAAGTAATCTTCTATTGTATACCTACTCCTATAACAAAAAGATAAGCTTTGTACTATATTGCTTTGCTAGTCATTTTCATTTATGTCATTTTGTGGAAATGATTGATTAGTTTTCTACGTACGTAGGTGGCATCTTGCTTTCTTGTGTTTCTTGTGCAAGCCGTTTTAGCTGAGGCTCATCCATTCATAAAGTGGGAAATTGATGGATTGGATAGGGTGAAAGCCATATCGATAAGATACGATTTCATCAAAAAAAGATACGTTGTGGATAACTAGAAATAGGTACATATGGGTCACAATTATTAATTAAAATTGGTAGAACGTCCACTTTGCAGGTCTTTGGGTATAGTATCTTGCTAAGTGTCTGACATTTGGTTGTCTAAAATGCACTTATAAATCATGTTCTTTAATTAATTTGGTTCCGCACCTTGTTCGTCAAAGTAAACATACAACCGCATCTCCTTTTTTTATAAGCAAACATACAAACATGCAATTGCATCTCCTTTCCACCGACATCTTTTGTTTTTCTAAACAAACATATTCATTTGAACACATTTTGCATTCCAACAATCGAACTTCATCCCAAAATAAATGACTCGACGCATGCAAGTAATCTTTTGAGTCACTTATTTTGAGATGGAGGCAGTACAAAATCAGTGACCTGACAGCCCCGAGCCGGTTCACGTAGGATGCCACCGAGGACGCCAGGTAATGGACCCAGCATGAAAATTGTTATCCTCCACAAAATGTCCAAAACCATTAGCTGTCCTGGCCATAATTCCAATGAAATCCTTTTGGTCAGATGGTTAGGTTTGGCATGTGTGCTTGGTCGGCACATGCACTGGCCTATCCAAGGCCACCAAGCTGGAGCTTCAGTATGGTCCAAAATAGGCCCCAAATAGTCTTGTCCTATGTGAAGAAACGAAGTGCCCACTTCCAATATTGTGTTCAGTTGTTACTATTCATTCTTCTCAAAAAAAAATTGTTACTATTCATTTTACTGTCTGGAAGTCAAGAGAACAAGAAGAGAAATCTGGCCCCCACCCATTTGATATTTGATACTTCCAACTGCGGGGTGATGTGATGGGGAAGGGTATCTTCATTTGGGAACGCTTGCTTCAATTTTCTTGGAGAAAGCGTTTGATCCTGAATTCCTTCTAGCCTTGCCTGGCTACATTGGAAAGGTGTAATGGAGATGCTGTCCACAATAATTAGTGTGGTACTGGTAGTAGTATAGGCAGCTTTATTCCCATGCCTTGCCTGTTGCGTTTGCTAGTACCCGCTTGCTCCTTGTGCTTTTGTGGCAGTTCCCTTTCTGCCAAAGCTTCCTTGCAGAATGATTTAATGGTGTCGGCCATAAGCCTAGATCAAGAATTCTCAATAATTTCTTATGCTGTCTAGTGAATTTGCGAGTAAATCATAGTAGCTTTAAAATCGCAAGTTGCTATAAGATGGAAACAAAGTGAGACCAAAACAATGCTACATATGAGAGCAAGTCTCAATCCTGATAGCAAAACTGTGGAGTTCGATTTGCCATCATTTAGCCTTCGGACTTAGCAAATTCAGCCCCTCAAACATTCACGGACGCGTCCGGTCACGTTCACGAACGTTCAAGCCTTAAATTTTCGTTCTTACAACCGGACATCTCAATTAGCACACCTTAAATCCGTACCGACTCAAGTATGTAAATGATGCATTGCACACATCGTCCGGCTACTACATCACAACATGCCATCAGACTATCAAAATTTGCCATGTTTGGCTATGGTGGAGAAGATCATCCACAACTGTCCTTGCCATTCTCAGCGTCATTGTCGTCCTTCTCGCGAAAGTACCGGTCGAAGACACCGTAGGGATCGAGCCGGATGTCACGTTGCCGGATCTGTCCGCCCTGTCGCTGTCCTCCTTCTCCTTCTTGGGTGGCAGTCCGACCATGGCACATACCACCGATTCTGCTCTCAGACGAGGACACGCGTGTTCCTCCACTGCCGCTTCTTTACAGTGCGGGTGCGGATGGCTTCCTCATATGCGGCTGCCGGCGCGGCCGCATCAGCGGCCTCCGCCATGTCGGCAGCTGTTGGGAAACGTAGCGTGCAATTCAAAAATTTCCTACGCTCACGCAAGATCTATCTAGGAGATGCATAGCAACGAGAGGGGGGAGAGTGTGTCCACGTACCCTTGTAGACCGAAAACGGAAGCATTTGACAACGCGGTTGATGTAGTCGAACTTCTTCTCGTTCCGACCGATTAAGCACCGAACGTACGGCACCTCCGAGTTATGCACACGTTCAGCTCGATGACATCCCTCGAACTCTTGATCCAGCAAACTGACGAGGGAGAGTTTCGTCGGCACGACGGCGTGATGATGATGATGGTGAAGTGATCCGCGCAGGGCTTCGCTTAAGCACTACGTGAATATGACCGGAGGTGTAAACTGTGGAGGGGGGCGCCGCACACGGCTAACAATGTTTGTTGTGTGTTCTAGGCGCTCCCTCCCCACATATATATAGGTGGGAGGGGGAGGGGGACAGCCATGGGGCGCCCCAAGTGGGGGCCTTGTCCAATTCGCCCCCCCTACCATCTTTTTCGGAGAGGGAAGGAAAGGGGAGAGAGGAGGGAAGGAAGGAAGGGGGAGGCCAAATTGCCTCCCCTTCCTTCTCTCTTCCCCCTTCCCCTTCCCATTCCTATTCGGCCAGCAAGGGGGGCGCAGCAGTCCATGCTGGCTGCTGCGTTTCCCCTCTTGGCCCAATAGGCTCATATAGTTTGCCGGGGTAGCCCGGAACCCCTTCCGGTGACCCGATACGTACCCGGTACCCCCGGAACACTTCCAGCGTCCAAATACTATCGTCCTATATATGAATCTTTACCTCTCGACCATTTCAAGACTCCTCGTCATGTCCATGATCTCATCTGGGACTCCGAACAACATTCGGTCACCAAATCACATAACTCATAATACAAAATCGTCATCGAACGTTAAGCGTGCGGACCCTACGGGTTCGAGAACTATGTAGACATGACCGAGACACCTCTCCGGTCAATAACCAATAGCAGAACCTAGAAGCTCATATTGGCTCCCACATATTCTATGAAGATCTTTATCGGTCAAACTGTTATGACAACATACGTTATTCCCTTTGTCATTGGTATGTCACTTGCCCGAGATTCAATCGTCCGTATCTCCATACCTAGTTCAATCTCGTTACCGGCAAGTCTCTTTACTCGATCCGTAATGCATCATCCCGCAACTAACTCATTAGTCACATTTCTTGCAAGGCTTATTACGATGTGCATTACCGAGAGGGCCCAAAGATACCTTTTCGATACTCGGAGTGACAAATCCTAATCTCGATCTATGCCAAACCAACAAACACCTTCGGAGATACCTGTAGAGCATCTTTATAATCACCAAGTTACGTTGTGACGTTTGATAGCACACGGGTCATTCCTCCGGTATCCGGGAGTTGCATAATCTCATAGTCAAAGGAATATGTATATGACATGAAGAAAGCTATAGCAATAAAACTGAACGGTCATTATGCTAAGCTAAAGGATGGATCTTGTCCATCACATCATTCTCCTAATGATGTGATCTCGTTCATCAAATGACAACACATGTTTATGGTTAGGAAACTTAACCATCTTTGATTAACGAGCTAGTCTAGTAGAGGCTTACTAGGGACACGGT